>NC_044032.1:163495096-173495096 GCF_901765095.1 Microcaecilia unicolor
AATCCCACTAACTTTTTAAAATTATGAGCCCAACCGAAATAGAAGTAAACGTACTGTACCTAAATTTATAATCCACCAGCAAGCCTGAAACTACTGAAGTGGTGTACATTCAAGTACAGTTGGTAGTTCTCTGTTCTTTGAAGGCTCATAATTAGAAAATAAGAGAGATAAAAGTGTGATTTGAACCAGGGCCCTTTGGTTTAAAGTCCACTGAACTGACCACTATGCTACTCCCTCTGCTCTGCCTGGACATCTGTGTGGCCATTTTTATCAAAATGATGCCAAACATCCTCATCCCTGGTTTTTTGACATTCATAAGTAGGAGGTTTCTCTTTGGGAAATGGCTATTCATTTTGGATGTTCTCAGCACAAAATCATCCACCTCACAGCCATGTTCAAAAAAAAATCGGAATGTTTTTCCTATTTGAAAATGGCTGTGAGATAGACAGGTTCCTTTTGGACATTATGAGCAAGACGTTCCGATTCTGACAGATGACTTTTTGAAAATGCCCCTCTATGTGGTCAAAGAGGATGCCTAGAATTTTCAGAGAGTCTCTGTACTGAAAAAGTGACCGCTGATAGCTGGCTGGGTGGATGTGGATAAGCAGGGGTCAGAAAAGTACATGGCTTTGCATTTGGAGATGTTTAGGAACAGCAGAGTATTGCTAAGCCTGGAGGAAACAGATAAGCAACTGCTAAGAGCCTGTATGGAGGACAAAGGGGTTGGTAGAGTATCTAAAACCTGAATGTTGTCAGCGTAGTTGTAAGGAGTACAGCCCTGCATTTGGGTTAGAAGTAGAACAGGGGTGAGAAATAAGTTGAACAGTGTTGGAGTGGGAATAGATCCCTGCAGATCACCACTTTGATGGATCAAGAAGAAGAAAAAAAGCTATTGTGAGAAGCTGAAAAGTGCGCTCTGTGAGAAATGATGCAAACCATTTAAGAACTAGACCATAGATATCTATGAATGAAGACAATGGATAAGAATATTGTCATCTACAAGATCAAAAGCCGATGACAGATTCAGGACGCTAAGATGACAGAGAATCATTGATCGAGAGAAGTATAGATTTCTTTGTACAGGGTGGTTAATAGTGATTTGGTGCTGTGTCCTGTTCTGAAACCTCCTTGACAGGTTATAGGATCAGAGATGACTCAAGACATAAAGACATGCGGTTGAGTACTACTTTCGCTAGTATAATTGGAGAAGAGGGGCAGATTGGAGAAGAATGTGACTAATACATGTTTCCAATATGGGGAAAGAATAATACGAAGAATTTGCCTTGAAAAACGCTAAATAGGCAGGCCAGTAACCTAAGGCAGATGACGTTGGATTCAAAGAGTAATGATTCAGCCACTGAGTGATAAGTGAGAGGAGGAAAGGATTTGCCACTGGGAACATAGGAGAGAATCAAAGGTTTAAATGCTGCCGTTCAGATGTGGGGATGCTTCTGAAACGTGGAGACAGAATTTAAGAAAGAACAGACAAATTGGAATTAATTTGTCCAGATCAAGATGTCTCAAGTTCCGCTAGTACCAGAACAGGATCTGCATAGAGGGTGTACATGGAGAAATGGACGTTTACATACTGGTTACATGCGGCAGAAGCATCTATTTCAGAATCCTAAACAGGTCAACATAGACACATAAAAATTTTATGTTCTAGCAAATAAATATTTATGCTATGATATAGCAACATAGACATTTATGTGCCAGAACATAAATATGTGTCAGCCATTTTAAATACATTAAAGTCAATTTTTTCCCAAAGGCGTCATTGAGCCTGCCACTATTCTGTGCCAGTTTCACTTTTCGGGTGGACATCACTCACTGATGAATTAATGGGTGACCTTCACTAATTCCTCCAGAAGAGCACTGCTCAATAGGAGCACTTTCTGAAACCTAGACTACCCAGCAGTGGCGTACCTACATGGGGCAACGGGGACCTGGGCCCCCAGATTTGGCCCTGGACTCCCCTGCCGATGACCCTCTCGACCCCCTCCCACCAACGACCCTCTCGACCCGCCGACAACCCTCCCCCGTCGCCACTGTGGGCTACCTTTGCTGGCGGGGGACCCCAATCCCCGTCAGCCAAGGTCCCTCTTCTTCCCGTGAAGGCTTTGTTCTGTTTCTGACGGACGTCAGACTCACAGAAAAAACGAAGCCTTGCAAAGATGCCTTTATCTGCCCGGGTGCATCACACTGCAGCTTAATTTTTTTTAACAGTTTCTGCACATTGAATCAAGAATTTTGACATATTCCCCTGAATTCTATATAGTGCAACTTAAGTTGCATGTGCAAATCTGGTCATGTTCCGGATTTGTGCACAAAACTTAGTTAACAAGCCAATCAACACTGATAACTACCACTTAATAAGCAATTACTGACACTAATAGTAATTAATTAGAATTTACGTGCATAACTGTCTAAGAATATTCTGCAACATGATGCGTGTAAATTCTAAGTCGCATAGTTGAAAAGGGCGTGCCCATGGGTGTGGAATGGGCGGGTTGTGGGTGTTTCTAAAATCTATGTGCGTTGTTGTAGACTACACCTGGTCTGCGCCTAATTTGGGCCTCGGGATTTACACCCAGTTTTACTTGGCGTAACTGCCCACAACTAAATTAGTCACGTGGACGGGTGCTCGGCAAATTCTGTAACCTACGTGGAAATTTAGGCTTATTTTTAAAAAAGTATGCCTAAATGTTGAAAAACTTTATAGAATAAGCCTAGGTGTATATTTTTTAGCGCAGATTTTGCAGGCACCATATACAAAATCTAGCCCACTGTCCATGTCTGTCCTACCTGGGGAATGAAATGGTGCGTACAAATCTGCTTCGAAACAAAAAAAAAACCTGGTTTCTGTCGGGCTCTAGGTAGAGGAGCAGTATACTAATCCTAATTTCATTGAGCATCCAAATTTTCTTTTCAGCAATAATTCTCATGCTCTCTTGCCTAACAGTTTTTCAATTACTCTTTTTTCATCTGTTTATTAATGTAGCTCACTCTTTTTATTTCCTCCTTCACTCTACGTTTTCCTGCTCTTTTCAGCTCATTCCTTCCACCATCTCCTATTTATATTTTCTCCATCATTTACCATACTCCTTACCCACTAACCATTCCTTCCTCTCCATTCACCTCTCTTTTTTTCTGTTCCTCATTTGCCTACCTTTTTCCCCCCACTCCTTTTATTACTCTTTCTCCTCATCTCTTTCTCAGCTTTTTTTTTTTTTTTTTTAGCTGTGGGTGGTTCTATAGGGATAATGGAACTTCTAGTCACTGTCTCTGCAACACTATATGAGTTATGCAGTACAGGAAACCATATGAAGGTACCTGGGAGATTTTTCAGTTTTCCGGCTCTGCCTGTACCAAATAGAAGTCAAAAAGAAGAATTTAAATAATGGTGTAGAGCACACTGAAAATAACTAGGAGTTTCATGTGCTCCACTCCCACCATTCCATGCTAAAAGTCTAACTTGAGATGGTTAAAAATGTGCAGCAGATATATTGCTGTAGGGAATAATTTTTCATACATTAAAGTCTAAACGTTTGGCAGTATGTGACTGCACCCCATAAAGTTAACTAATGGCTACAAGTTTTTTTTACAGCCAATAATATGGCCCCCTTTTAAAGCCGTGCTAGTGGCTGTCGGTGCAGTAATACCGACACAGCCCATTCACGTAGGTTTAGAATAATTGTTAAGTATAGGTAGGAGTGAAATTCTGGAGAGTTCTGTATAAGACAATCTTGAGCAAACATAAGACTGAAGAAAGATTGTACCCATAGAAGACCCTTAGAAGGAAGAAACATCAGCATACTTGCTGGGCAGGGATCTAAGTCACAATATCCCTTACCATGCATGTAAATAAATTGTTATTCTTGAGAATATGGGGGTAATGCTCTATAGATTGCCTAACGCTAGGCGCTGGAATGAGAGTCAAAAGAGCAATTGTGCATACATTTGATGCGCCTAACTTTAGCCATGAGCAGATATGTAAATGATTGTGTCTAACTGTAGGCAGTTAGGTACATCAATACTAGTATCCTATAACCTGCATGCGTAAGTGTAAGCACGCCCCTGATCTATCCATGCCCCCACAGGTCCAAGCCCCCTTGAAGTTGCATGCTCAGAAGTGGTGTACCTACTTTGCTTGCCACCCAGGGTGGAACACCACCCCACCAAGGCAGAGCACCCGTTCCTCTAAGCAAAAGAGTACGCTAAGCAGTTGGTAATTGCTTGTTAACATCCAATTAACAGCGCTGATTAGCTAGTTAACCAATTAAGTGCTCCTTTTACTAGGCGCACAATGTCAATTCCGACGCTATTTTTGTAGCGCCAGAGTGTACCCGGCGGTAATCACTGCCCAGTTACTGCTAGGTTAACACGGGAGCCCTTACCACCTCCTCAATGGGTGGCAGTAAGGGTCCCCCCTTCCCCTGAAATGGCCTCACAGCAAGTGCTTTACTTGCCACACAGCCATTTCCTGCAGGAAAGCGAGACTTCCCTTTTACCAGCTGCGATATAGGGGGGCCTTGGCGCACATGTAAAACATGCACCGATGCTGGTGCCGGCCCCCTTTTGCTGCAGCTTGGTAAAAGGGGCCCTAAATTATGTGTACTGTTATAGAATATGCTTCAGTTTCCGTGCAGATTTCCAGGAGCCATAGACAGAATCTGGGGGTAAGCGTAAAATTGTGTGTACGAGTTTACAAAACTAGTGGGAAGTGTAATAATATGCAAGCTAATCTTTTGCAGAGATGGGGAAGCTAGAACTAGAGGTCATGATTTAAGGTTGCAGGGTGGGAGACTTAGAAGCAATGCCAGGAAAATCTTTTTCACTGAAGAGTATGGTAGACACATGGAATGCCTTCCTAGGAGAAGTTGCGAGGAAGAAAAGAGTGACAGAATTCAAGAATGCGTCGGAGAAACACGGAGATTCTCTATATAGAAGGATGGGATCCAATTAAAGCAAAACTTAAATGATCTCATAGATGGATTGAGTTTGACATTAAATCTAGAGATTGGTAAGATTAATGCTGGGAAGACTCCTACAGTCTGGGTCGCGTAAATTGCAAAGACTGATCAGCATTAACGACTCTATGATCAACAGACCATAGAGTCTGTTGTATATGAGTGAGTGGAAAGATGTTGTTAGCTGTGTATATCTATCAGGCTAAATCACTATGGATCTGCTCATTAAGAACCAGTTTCTGTTAGTTCTGAGCAGACCTGTAGTGAACTAGCCTGAGAGATATACACAGCTAACAACATCTTTCCACTCATTCATACAACACAGGCAGACTCCTGAAGCAGGCTGCTGGGCCGAACACGGCTGTATCAAGTCGTTGTGTTGACCATAGAGTTGTTAATGTTGATCAATAAACTTTGTAGACTACATACAGCATCGTCACCTTTGCTGTTCCCTTTGTGGTATTTTCCTGCGATGTTGTTCTTCTGTACACTGAACGCCTGATCAGGAACAAGGCTGGAGTTTGACAGCAATTCCAAAAGTTGGGAAGCAGGACCAGTGCCAGGCAGACTTCTATGGTCTGTACCCCAAAATTGGCAGGGAGAGATAGAGATTAAGTATGCCAGTGTTTAATCATGAAGAAGTGGAATCTGGGCAGTGTGTCAGATACAACTCTGCCCACCTTGTTGGGCAGACTGGATGGACCATGCAGGTCTTTATCTGTCAACATTTACTATGTTACCTGCACCCTCTGAATAGTACATTTTTCTGGATAGCAGGGTGGGAAATTCAGTGAATGTGTCCAGTGTTCCATTCAGTGTCTCGTGTTATTTGGTAATGTCAGGGTAAGATGGCTACATTCTACTTTTTTTTTTTTTTTTACTGTTTTATTTGTTCTTAGTCCAACTTACCTCAGAATGTTTGTTGGATCCACATTTTTGTGGTCTAAATTTCTGGATGCTATTACGTTATTTGTTTTTCTTATTGTACTAAGGAGATTACAAAAAGTGCATTGTACTGTAGCCAGTGATTTTCTCATTTTCAAGTTATACTTGATGTAATTTTGCAACTTTTAAGACAGAGTTTTCTGACATTTTTTGTGTGTTCAGATTATTTATTTTTGAAGGAAAGAAGGCACTTCACTGATCAGCATTGAGAAGGAAGGACAGTGAGAGAAAAGGGATAGGGGAAGGAATTCAGGCAGGAAAGGAATAAGGGAGACCAAGGAGAGATTTCAGGGGAAGTGGATGAAGGAGATGAGGGGTTTGAAAATGTGTGAATCAGAAGCAGACAGAAGGATGAGTACGAAAGGGGAACAAAGGGAAAATTGATGACCTAGGATGCTGATCCTTTTATGTTTGTGTGTTTAAAAAAACCAAAACTATCCTCACGTCCTCCCATAAACTTACATAATCCCCAGGCCCTCTGATCTCCATACCCACCTCTGAGCCCTCAAACATTTCACCCAAAGCAATTTGAGCCCCTCACTCATATAAATTCTCCCCTCATATCCTGTCTAATCTTCGACCACAAAACAATCTCCTCCTGCTGATCTTTTTCGAAGTACAAACTATTGATCATAGGACAATTCATCATACCTACTTGGCCACAGGACAGTTAGTCGGTCATAAGGCCTTTGATCACTGCACCTTTTGGTCATATAGGACCTTGTGGTCATACGTATAATGGACCCATCTACTACTGGTCATAAATCCATTAGGTCACTGATATACTGGTCACAAGAAATACATCAAAACAGTGGACCCTGAGTTCACCACAATGTTTTTTGGATGGGAGGAAAAGGTCTCAGATTTCATCAGGTCGAGTCACCCTGAGCATTTAAACTGGCTCAACAAATAGAACCCCTTGGCGACTATTGTAATCATCGACCAAAAAACCCCCTCCTTCCTAATTAATACATATTTTATATTTTCAATTTTTTTTTTAATCTATGAAAAAGTGACTGCCAATTGCAAGATCATCAATCTAAATGACACTGACCTGTAACCCACTGAATTCCATCAGGCACTCATGCACAGTGTCATGATGTGACCACTGGCCTATATCCCTTGAAGAAACAGCAGCAAAATATCACTTCTGCCTTTTTTGATTATTAAATATTGGTCACAAGAATGTATTGTCATGAAGAACTTTGGTTTTCTAGATTTAATATGTTACATGAGCTTCAAAGGCTAGTAGGGAATGGGGCGTAGCCAGACAACAGATTTTGGGTGGGCCTAGGCAAGAATTGGGTGGGCACAAAGTGTTCTCCCCCCCCCCCCCCAAAAAAAAAAATACATGATCTCAGCTTGTGGGAAAACGCTTCTTTCCACCTTGGCAGCAGGCATGCACTGAAAACTGAGCATGCGCAGGTGCCGGTGTCATGGAGAGTACGTTTTCGTTACCCTCAGGGGAAATCTTCAGCTGGTGGAGCTTGGGATTCCCACCAGTTACCACTAAACATGTGCTACTGTTGGGTGGGCCTGAGCTATAAATGGGTGGGACCTGGCCACCCAAGCCCACCTGTGGCTACGCTACTGGTAGGGATTAGGCTAGGTCTTTGAGCTTATTACAAGTAAATCTCTTTATGCAAGTTATTGTGTCCTTTAGATTCAATTATTATAAACAATAAATTGTGTAAACTATAAATGTCTTTGAAGTCTTTCAGGAATGCACATAAGGACACACTTATGTATAGCTGTTGGCTGTTGGTTACAATCTTTTATAATGCTAGCTGCAGAATGTTAACAGGAAGTAGCTAGTGTGATGTACAAGTTTCTGTTTGATGGTAAGTTAGAAACGTAGTTCTAACATCTGATAAAATTATTTACAATTTAGTATAAACTTTGTTAAAAGTGCGATTGAGAATGCTCGTCATAAATGGAAGTCAAGGGAGAGTACAGTATTTTGCAAAAAAAAAAAAAAAAAAACAACGTTCATCAATACTGCACACAAATGCAGCCAAAGCAAGAACTTTGAGATGCCATGCTTCATTACTTGGTGATGGATTACATATCTTCCATGATGATAATGCTGAACATAACCTGAAGGAAAACACTGCAAAAGCGTGTGCCAAAATCCATAGGAAATCTGAAAAAGATCACCGGAGAAGCAAACGTTGGACCAAAGAAGATCAAAGCAGAGTTCTGAGACTCTCTTGCCAAGTGTACTTATGGCACTACTGATGAAGTCAACGCTGAGCCATGCATTTCATCTAAACAGACAGAAGATTCTCATGGAAGGAAATGTAGATGCTTTACCCAGCTTCCAATGATCTTAATTTTGAAGTACCCTTCATTAAGGGAGTTGGTGTTATTTGACTCTGGACCTGATCACATACTCATCTTGGGATCAAATAAAGTATTAGATGGGCTGGCTTGATACTGGTGTAAAAATGATTGAGTTGTCATTGTGACATGGTTTCGAAATAAAATATCAAATTTACATTTTACGTAGTCTTATTATTTCATATCTTTTATACCTAATTACTGTCTTTCTATATTCTGTATTTACTGTCTTATGTCATGTTATGTTATCAACTGTCCTATGACGAACAATACAAGTGTCCAATAATCCTATAACCCTAAACCATGATGACCAGCATGCCTATGATGATTACATAAGTGACTAAGGGGCTCATTTTCGAAACAGAAAAATGTCCCAAAATATGGCACAAAGTTTTAGATGGATGGGTTTTTTTGTGCCAAAACATCCAAATTGATATTTTGAAACCCATTTTAAAGACTTTTTTCTATGCAGTTCATATGCAGTACTTCCAAATCACAAGGTGGCGTTGTCAGGGGTGGGTTTTGGGCATTCCAAAAACCTGGATGTTTTTCTGCCATAATGGAAACAAAGCAAAAACATCCAGAGCTAACGTTCTGGTCTAGACCTGTTTCAATCATGACATAGTCACAAAAGGTGCCTTTAATGACCACTGGAAGGATTAAGGCATGACCCCCTGTACCTCCCCCAGTGGTCACTGACCCCCTCTCACACCCCCCCAAAAGATATGAAAGAAACAGTACATACCAGTCTCTATGACAGCTTCAGATGTTATGGTCAGTCCTATTAGAGCAGCATGCAGGTCCCTGGAATAGCCAGTGGTCAGTGCAGTGCGTTGTAGAGAAGGGAACTCAGGACTATAATCCACTATGGAAAGTGGTGGAAAGTTTGAGGCCCTCCAAAACCCACCAAACACCTACTGTACCCACATATAAGTGACACCTGTTCATAAAGGCATTACCCTACTGACCCAACATAAATGCCTAATCTCTGAAACACAGCCAAACCAAAGATCGTACAGGACACTATATAACCTTCCTCTCTACAAACCCCATAGTATCAAAACACAAGTACCTTATTCTACCACACCATCACTTTGTACCTGTCTCCCTACCGGAGCTGGTGAACGCTTTCACGGTACTATGTAAGCCACATTGAGCCTGCAAATAGGTGGGGAAAATGTGGGATACAAATGTAATATAATAATAATGGCTATGTTAGTGGTGTACAGTTGGTACAGTAGTTGTTGGTGGGTTTTGGAGGGCTCATCACACAATACAAGGGGGGTAACAGTGAGATACATACCTGGGACCTTTATGTGAAGTCCACTGCAGTGCCCCGTAGAGTGCCCCAATGCTCTCCTGGGATACCTGTGGCAGTCTACTAAGAATGATGGCTCCTCCTACATCCCAATGGCTTGATTTTGTGCGTTTTTCAATTGGGCTTTTTTTTAATGGGCCAAAAAGAGAAACGCACAGAACATAAACACATCTAGCAAATAGCCATTTTCGAAAAAAAAAAAAAAAAATATATATAGACGCTTTTTTCTGTTTTGAAAATGGCTATATTCCCCACTTGAACTTTGGACGTTTTTAGTAAAATGTCAAAAGTTGGACTTAGAAGTCATATCAAAAATGCCCCTCCACGTGTTACAAACAGTGTTCATTTAATCTGAAATATTTCGTGATATAAAATCATATTCCTATATGACCAAATGGCTTATGACCAATTGTCTAGTGAATTTTATGACCAAATATTTATTTCCTTATTTACACAGACTTCCCAAGTCCTGAGGATCCAGGCTCAGTGGTAGAAGGAGAGTAGTGGTGCCACAGTGCCTTGGACTGCTTCTTCTCTACTGTCTGAGATTGGAGCATTAGCTTTGAATGATGGGGTATGTAATAGTGTTATGGAATTCAAGCATGACACTTTGCTCCAAATCACACATCAGCATGGGAGAGGAGGGGTGGAGATATGTGGATCACTGCCATTACTTCTAGCCTGTCTGGTCTCCTGAGAGAACAGGAAATTCCACATTAAGGACTGGATTCTGTGACCTGAACTGTGGAATCATTGGAAATCATGGGCCCTGCAAAATTTTGTTTTCCTTTTATTTATTTATATTCCCTGCTCTCTTCTTATTTATGTAGGCTTGATGCTGGTATATATTATTGTTACTCAAATATTGATTTGTGTTTTCCTTGGATATTATTTGAAATGTATATTTTAATAAAGGAGTAGACTAGTGGTTGGTGCACTTGGCTTTGATCCTGGTGAACTGGGTTCAATTTTCACTGCAGCTCCTTGTGACTCTAGGTAAGTCACTTAACACTCCATTGCACCAGGTACAAAATAAGTACTTGTATATAATATGTAAATCACTTTGATTGTAACCACAGAAAGGTAGTATATCAAGTCCCATCCCCTTTCCCTTTAATATTTTCAATAAAAAGGGAATAACAAAACATTACAAATGATAAGGACCCATTTCTCTCCTTTTGCAACACTGCTTATCTTGCTTAATCTCCAGTGCATAATTAGAGAAGGCATTTGACAAAGTACCTCATGAAAGACTCCAGAGGAAATTGGAGAGTCATGGGATAGGAGGTAGTGTTCTATTGTGGATTAAAAACTGGTTAAAAGATAGAAAACAGAGAGTAGGGTTAAATGGTCAGTATTCTCAATGGAGAAGGGTAGTTAGTGGGGTTCCCCAGGGGTCTGTGCTGGGACCGCTGCTTTTTAACATATTTATAAATGATCTAGAGATGGGAGTAACTAGCGAGGTAATAAAATTTGCTGACACAAAGTTATTCAAAGTCGTTAAAACGTGGGAGGATTGTGAAAAATTACAAGAGGACCTTACGAGACTGGGAGACTGGGCATCTAAATGGCAGATGACGTTTAATGTGAGCAAGTGCAAAGTGATGTATGTGGGAAAGAGGAACCCAAATTATAGCTATATCATGCAAGATTCCACGTTAGGAGTCACGGACCAAGAAAGGGATCTAGGTGTCGTCATTGATGATACATTGAAACCTTCTGCTCAGTGTGCTGCTGCTGCGGCTAAGAAAGCAAATAGAATGTTAGATATTATTATGAAAGGAATGGATAACAAAAATGAGGATGTTATAATGCCTTTGTATCGCTCCATGGTGCGACCGCACCTCGAATATTGTGTTCAATTCTGGTCAAAAAAGATATAGTGGAATTAGAAAAGGTGCAGAGAAGGGTGACGAAAATGATAAAGGGGATGGGAGGACTTCCCTATGAGGAAAGGCTAAAGTGGCTAGGGCTCTTCAGCTTGGAGAAAAGACGGCTGAGAGGAGATATGATAGAGGTCTATAAAATAATGAACGGAGTGGAACGGGTAGATTTGAAGCGTCCTTTCACGCTTTCAAAAGTACTAGGACTAGGGGGCATGCGATGAAGCTACAATGAAGTAAATTTAAAATGAATCGGAGAAAATGTTTCTTCACACAACTTGTAATGAAACTCTGGAATTCGTTGCCAGAGAATGTGGTAAAGGCGCTTAGCTTAGCAGAGTTTAAAAAAGATTTGGACTGCTTCCTAAAGGAAAAGTCCATAGACCATTATTAAATGGCCTTGGGGAAAATCCACTATTTCTGGGATAAGCAGTATAAAATGTTTTGTACATTTTTGGGATCTTGCCGGGTATTTGTGACCTGGATTGGCCACTGTTGGAAACAGGATGCTGGGCTCGATGGACCTTTGGTCTTTCCCAGTATGGCAATACTCATGTACTTATAATATATCTTTCCCATTAACATATTAGCATATTGGGCATTTCGGTATGTCCCAGTTGGCTAGTCAGATGATAGGCTAACATTAAAGTGACTGGCTCCATGCAAGTGGAGGAGTGGCCTAGTGGTTAGGGTGGTGGACGTTGGTCCTGGGGAACTGAGTTCGATTCCCACTTCAGGCACAGGCAGCTCCTTGTGACTCTGGGCAAGTCACTTAACCCTCCATTGCCCCATGTAAGCCGCATTGAGCCTGCCATGAGCAGGAAAGCGCGGGGTACAAATGTAACAAAAAAAAAAAAACAGAAGGATAAGCTGAGTCATGGTGCTACAGGGTCCTTATAACAGTTAACTGCCTTGTTTCTCATCTTCATTCTATTGCACATGCCTTGCTGGGTTCAGTAGTCTGTGCCAGATTGGTAATGGCTGAAGGAAAGCCCAGCACCTCCAACCTCTCCTTGCTGTACACAAAAAAGGCATTCACATTGGCTGTCACCATCATAGGACTGGATGAGGTCAGCTACAGTGTTCTACAACCAATGAGGTTTAATAGATAGGAGACCAAGTGACGCCAAACCCAATTAGGTTAGTCTAAGTTTCCCCTTAGGCACACAGCCGTCATCCCCGTACACTAAAAACAAAGTACGTAAACATATGAGCTGCTGCATCCAAGATGAAGATGTGATTCCATGTGCCCCAATGAAAGGAGAGTTTAATTCTACTTCTATCATCTTTATAACACCAGGCTTCCCAAGGCAGATTTCAACAACAGTTAATATGAGCCCATCAGGAAACAGGATATCCTCATTGAAATCTGGCCATCTGTATTGTATACAGTGTATTTATTTAGTTTTTAGTGTAGAAAAATGAACACAAAATACAGAATTTAAAATTGCTGTTTCTATCAGCTATAAATATTAAAAATTATAGGGACATGCTTATGAACCTCAACATGTATACGCTGGGAGAGAGGAGACATGATAGAAACGTTTAAATATCTCAAGGGCATTTATGTACAGGAAAAGAGCCTTTTTCAAATGAAGGAGAGCTCTGGAATGAGGGGGCATATGACAAAGTTAAGAGGGAATAGGCTTCGGAGTAACCTAAGGAAGTATTATTTCACAGAAAGGGTGGTGGAGGCGTGGAATGGCTTCCCGGTGGAGGTGGTGGAGTCTAGGACTGTTCCAGAATTTAAAAAGGCATGGGATAAGCATGTGGGATCGCTTAGGAACAGGAAGAATTAGGGGTTACAGAGGATGGACAGACTGGATGGGTCATATGGTCTTTATCTGCCGTCATGTTTCTATGATATTCTATTGTTATTTCATGATATTTATATCTACATTTGGGAAGCTTTCAAATAAATTAAAAAGCTTTCAAGTAAAAAAAAAATCTTTTGTCCTGCCCCTTTTAAGAAATTGAAACAGCTTTAGACTTATTACAGATGGACCAACAATAAAGAACGACAACGTGGATGCAGCAGCTCATATTTATTGCATTTGTATCCCACATTTTCCCACCTTTTTGCGGGTTCATAGGTTTGCTTGCTCTGTTTTGAGTGTACTAGAGATGACGGCTGCATGGGGGAGTGGAAACAAAGATTAACCAAATAGGATTCCTTGCTTACAGTAGACTAGATAGGCTCACTTTCACTCCTGTCTATTAAACCTCCTTGTCTACGACAGTGCCCTAGTCCCATCTCTGTCCTCTCTTGTGGCATTCCTATCTCTTGAGCTGTTTGCTGCCAGGTTAGAAGGACTCAGAACTATCACTGGCCATAGTTAAGATCTGTACCTCCAACCAGTTGCATCTCACAATGAACCCCCCTCCCCCCCCCCCAAAAAAAAAACCCCTCAAAAGATCATCTCTCTCTGTCCTGACCAAATTCAGGGTTAAAAGTGCTGGAAGGACAAGTGGGAATGAGAAGGAGGAGGCACTATCAGGCAAGGATCAGAGACTAAGTGAATAGTTACATGGTAGAAGACTAAAGGCTGGGGGGGGGGGGGGCGCAGCAGGAAAGCATGGGAATGCGAAATCTAGAACTTGGGTGCATGTAGGACAATTCTATGAAGTATGACCTAATAGTTATCTGATGAATATACATGTAATTTATTAGAATAATCACACATGCGTGTAAATGCCAGAATTCTACGATGCCATCTGATGTAACGGACGCCATTTTGAAAAACTCCCAATAAGTATACAGCTGTTTAGCACTTGCACGCAAGTACAAACATATTTTGAGCGCTCGATGATTAAGTTTTTATGTATTTTTCAGTGGTCTTAATGTTGCGTGTTTTTTGCTTTAAGAACTTTGCCCTGATGCAGCGTGGAGTATCGCGAAACATGGCTAGTGTTGACATTTGGGTCCTGCTTTTGAAAGCTAAGTACTAATCTTTATAAATTATTAAATGTTTGAGTCATTGAATTAAAAATTAATGAAGATTCTTGGTGAGCCACGAGACATGCTCTTGTGTGAAAAAAGTCACCTCAGAGGTCTTAAAAAATGTAATTTTTCCATCATATATATGTTAAAGTTGATGTTATATGAATAGATATAGAGACTAAGTCTGGGGTTTTGGGGAGGAGGAAAATAACTGGGTCTGCAAGATGCAATGGGGAGAAAAATGCTTGGAGAGGAGAAAATAGTCACTTAGGGATTAGGTGAGGGGTGAGCAGGAATGCAAGGCTGGAGAAGAAGAGTGGGGAATGGGGGATAAGGATTGAAGGAAAAAATGCTTGAGGAGAGAAGGGAGAGCAGTAACTCAGTTACTGGGTTAGACAAGGGGTGAGCAAGGACAGAGTGATTGAATAGGATTTTGGAAAGCAGGATGCAGGGATTGAGATGAGCTGGAGGGAAAAAGAGACTGGGGAGAGAGGGACAACAAGGACTTGAACTGAATTGGGTGGGGGTGAGACAAGGAGTGATGGGGGGACCGATTCAAAAGCCAGTGGAGAAAAACATCTCCCAAGCTGATATTTTCCTATAATCTTCCTCCAATCTTACATCTTGCTTCAGAAAGATAGGTATCAAGTTGTAAAACTTGATTGGTGTTAGCGGTGAAGCTTTCTGACTACTAATAATATTTAACATCTCTCACTTTGCTCTTCAAGCTCATGTTAATAATGTTGTGGCAGCTTTAAATCAGCACTGGAAAAATTCTGTCATCTACTCATATGCCATATATGTTAAGTAACATGCATTAGAGACTTTAAAATGCCACTACAAGCTTGCCTGGTCCATGAAACAAGGCATCAGAGAAATGTGCCACCAAGTTTTAACAATGAATTACAAGAAGATATTTTCCTGTGGATACAGCATTCTAATAAACAGTGGAAGTTCTTTCTAACACCGAAAGAGAAAATCTGAAGTGCGCCCCTTTACAGGTGTTGTCAGGAAGAAAAAAAAAACTAATTAGAAATAGTGGGATGAGAAAGTTTAAAAGTAAAGTTGCATAACAGAAGAGATGGATTAGAGGTTTAAAAGCTTGAAATGGTAGTAGATTAGACTGAAAAATATGTGCTCAAGGAAGCTGACCAAACAGGTCCATGAAAGCTGACAAAACAAGCCTCATGCAACTCACAAATTGATGGTTTTCTCCAATTATGCCAGAAATTTCTCAGCAAATATTCTAGCTACTGAAAAAAATTATTGATATATGCAGCAGGTGTCAGGTCGAATGAATAATGACAGACTACCAGGCCATGAACATAATTAAGGTACATAAATAATGTATCTAGAAAAATAATTTCATATTTTATGAGTCGACTGTGTTTCTGTTAACCATGAGAAGTTTTGTCATGGTTATGGAAAGAGCAAACCTACAATACCGCACCATGCAAATTTTAGCCCTGGTGCAGAAGGCTTTAACATAAATAAGGCATCTGTTATTAGGTGTTTATAAACTGCAGATTTGGGTGCCTATTTTCCACTTAAGGGTCCTTTGAGAGTACCAAAAAAAATCCATGTTTATCAGGGCTTTTCCAGTGGGATCAAACACAGGCCAAGAAAGGTGACAGTATTAGGGGACATGAGGGCCCTGTTACTAAGCCATGGTAAGTGCTTGCATGTGCTTACCACAGCTTAAAAGAGTTTACCATGGGATATGCTCAGGCATCCCGCAGAAGTTCCTAATCTGGGTGTGCAAACCATGCATAAGAAACATAATAGCAGCCATATTGAGTCAGACCAATGGTTCATCTAGCCCAGTATCCTACCTCCAACAGTGGCCGATCCAGGTCACAAATACCTGGCAGAAACCCAAATAGTAGCAACATTCTATGATACCAATGCCAGGGCAAGCAGTGGCTTCCCCCAGGTCTATCTCAATAACAAGACTATGGACTTTTCCTCCAGGAAATTATCCAAACCTTTTTTAAACCCAGATACGCTAACCACTGTTATCACATCCTCCGGCAATGAGTTCCAGAGCTTAACTATTCTCTGAGTGAAAAAATATTTCCTCGTATTTGTTTTAAAAGTATTTCCAAGTAATTTTGTTCAGTGTGTCCCCCCCCCCCCCACCCCCCCGGTCTTTGTACTTTCTGAAACAGTGAAAAATTGATTCATTTCTACTCATTCTACTCTACTCAAAATATATTTTTTATTTAGTGCAACTCCCTCCATGGAAAAATTAATCAATCATGAACTGATTGATGCAGGATTAGCATGTGAGCCCTTACTGACTATAAAATAGATGCTCGTAAGTGCTCATGCACTATTTTTTACTTAATGACCACACACTAACGGCAACATTAGCACACAGCCACTTAGCACACAGCCACTAATAGGGAAAACAGATAGAAGTTACAGAAAGAAACTAGTTCCATAGATTTAAAAGAAATAATACACAAATGGAGATTACCAAAGGAGATGCAGTCAAAACCAGTCTGGTCGATATTCAGTGCAAATTAACCAGCCGGGAACAGTCGCCAACTGGTTAACTCGTCGGTAGCTACCTGGTCATTTTTAGAGGCACTTAACTGGTTATTTTTGCTGAAAATGACCAGTTAGTGCCGAATAGCCATAGGAGCCGACTCTTGGGGTGCTTGAGCACCCCTAATATTGAGAAAATTCCTTATGTGTGTCCAGGGAGGGGTTATTTCTACTGGGCTTAGCACTCCAAATAATTTTGAAAAGTTGGCTCCTACCGGTGGAATCCTGTTAGTTCTTGATTTTCAGAGATAACCGGCCAGTGTTAGACTGCATAAATAGCAGTCCTGTCTTTGTTCGCTAACGCATGGCCAGTTAGCTCAGAATATCAAGTTAACTGGGCATGTGCTAGCAGGTTTTAAAAAATGGATAATCAATATGGCCCAGGACTGAACAATAATAATAATAATAATAATAATAAATAATAATAATACGGCTCTTATATTCCACTAACTCCTGCTTTAATAGCGGTTCAAAGCAGGTAACAAAAGATAAACCACAGACAGAAGTACCCAAAGAAAATAATTAGTCTTTTAAATAGATAGGTTTTCAAGTTTTTGCGAAAACTATAATACGAGAGGGAGGCACATGCATATAGTGAAGAGAGCCAAATATGAACTGCCTGAATATTTGCCGGCGGTGGACATCAAGAATGCTGCCCACTGCCAGCTGAATATCGGGGGGTGGGGGTGTCTTTATTAGGGACCCTTTTAACCAAGCTGCAGTAAAAGGGGGGCCTGCAGAGGCTTTGGCACATGAATTTATCACAACAGGTAAAAGGTTGTTTTCATCCAAAAAAAAAAAGAAAAGAAATGGCCCTGCACTAATCACAGGAATTGGCGTGTGGCCATTTCCAAGGGGAGTCCTTACCATCACCTATTTAGGTGATGGTAAAGGCTCCCAAGCTAACCCAGTGGTAACCAGGCACCTGGCTTAGATATGCGGGTTTGTCAGCACTGAATATTGTCAGTACCCACACAACTGTTGGCGCCTTCCTAATGCCACCCCTTGTATCACCCCTGACCTGTCCATGTTTTTTATCGGTGGTCAGAGCCAATATTCAGCAGCATTGCCCAGTTAAGTGCCACTGGATATCAGCGGTTGGGTGGCAAAGAGTGATAGCACCACCATTCTCCCAATCAGCAACTCGCTGAAGCAACGTCCACCAACCCTAGGCTCATCCCATAACAGCCCCTCCAGGTCTCCCCAAATTGGCCCCCCCTCAAGGTTTTCCCAAACTGGGCCTCCAAAACCAAGCATCCTCCATTCATAACACCTCCTCAATAGCAAACCTCCAACTGCTGGCTCACATGGTTGATGTCCCCCTGATGGTAGCACCCCCTAAAAAATCCCCCCTTAAAGCAGGCTCTCTTTGCTCTTCCCATGTGTGGATATAAGCTCACTATGTGGTCGCTCCCCTTGAAGCAACTCCTCTCCTGTAGGCCAAATCCTTTTAAGATGGCCCTTCCAGCAGCTTCCCCTAACCTTCAATGGCAAGCCCAGTCTTACTGAGAGACCATGGGATTTTGTGGGGTGGGAGTGATGCCAGCTAGCTCCTACTATGGTGCTCCTCCGAGTCAAAAATGGCCATTGAGGTCTTAGGATAATACTGCATATTTACTGCTAGAAGTCTGGGTAGCCATTTTCAGCCTGGAACAGCATTGTGGCAGGAGTGAGCGGGCATCACTTCAACCCCACTTAGGGTTACCATATTTGCTCCCCCCCCCAAAAAAAAAGGACACATGCCCCGCCCCCTTTCACACCACCACACCCCCACCCTGCCCCCTTTCACACCCCACCCCATCGCATACCACCCATCCCTTTCACACCCCCACCTCCCCATCATACACCCCTAAGGGGGTCCTATCCTCCCTCCCCTTACTATACTGCTCTGGTGGTCTAGTGACCTCTTCGGGGCAGGAAAGAGCCCCCTTTTTCCTGCCCACAGTGCCTGCATACTGTTCCTTGCTGACTCCGGTCCCGGCGCCAATTTAAAATTGCAGCTGAGAGTTGAAGCGGCCTTGCGAGACTTCAACTCTTGGTAGCCATTTTGAATTGGCGCCGGGACCGTCACTAGACCACCAGGGAAGTATAGTAAGGTAAGGGGAGTGGAGTGGAGGACAGGACAGGACACCACTAGGCTCGCCTGCCTGACTGTTTGTCCAGAAATCTAGACAAACTGGCAGGCTGGCAAAACCCGACCAGTTGCCTGGCCATGTTCTCAAAACGAGGACATGTCTGGGTAAAACCGGACATATGGTAACCTTAACCCCACTAGACCCCAGAGGATAGCAGAGGTAGTAATCATGGGGCCTGCAGACAGTGTGGGGGAGATGGTCAAGGTGGCCCAGACACAGAATTTACACCTGCTCCTATAGCAGGCACTTAGATGTGACTCACAGCAGGTGTGAATTCCAGTGTCCGGCTTTCCCAATACACACATGGATTCCCTATGTAAACTAAGGCATGCATGTCAATATTCTAAGCCCCAATACACACATGGATTCCCTATGTAAACTAAGGCATGCATGTCAATATTCTAGGTCCGCCTAGACCATTCCCTTGCCCCAACCTCCTCTCATCCGCTTGCCATACACACATACTAACTTTTCCCACGTATGAATAGCTCCTCTTCTGAAATGGCATTTAAATGTCTGAGCTTCTTCAGACATTTAAATGTTGCCAAGCATCTAGGGATGTTTCTAAGATATGCACCATAATCTTTCAAAGCACACAGATTTACAAAGTTACATAGGTTACTATGGGGCTCATTTTTAAAAGAAAAAAACATCGAAAAAGTGTCACAAAGCACTATTTGGACATGTTACTTCTCAAAACATCCAAATCGGTATTTTAGAAACGTATTTTGTAGACATTTATCTATGCAATTCGTCTGCAGTGCGTCCAAATCACAAGGGCGCGTGTCAGGAGCGTTTTGAAGGCGGGATTAGGGCATGCCTAACATCTGGACGTTTTACAACCATAATGGAACTAAACAAAAATGACCAGGACTAAAACCAAGACATTTTGGTCTAGACTCGTTTTCAGAATGAATAAGGTACAAAAAGATGCCCTAAATAACCAGATGACCACTGGAGGGAATCAGGGGTGACCCCCCAAAAACGTAAATAAAAATATGACTTAACATCATCTATGACAGCCTCAGATGTTAAAGTCATCTATTAGTGCAGCATGTAGGTCCCTGGAGTAGTGTAGTGGTTAGTGCAGTACACTTGTAGTGGGAACTGTGACCCCTCCCAAATTCACCAAAACCCTACTGTACCCACATATAGGTGCTCCCTTCACCCATAAGGGCTATTGTAGTGGTGTACAGTGGGGGACAGTGTGTTTTGGGTGAGTTTTGGAGGGCTCAGGGGACAAGATAAGGGAGCAAAGGTAAAATGTGCACCTCGGAGCACTTTCATGAAGTGCACAGAAGTGCCCTCTAGGGTGGCAGGTCGTGTAGAGCATTCCACAGATGCCTTATGCAGATGCGGATTGTGTCTGACATTGAGCAGCAGAACTTGGTGGGCAATGCACTGTTGGAGGAGTTGCAGAACACCAAATGGATGGACAACCATCTCCTAGAGTTGAGTGAGCGAGTAGAAAGGCATTGTCATGAGTAGCAGCAGCAGCAGCAGCAGATGAAGATGCTCTTTCAGGGCCTCTTTCAGGAGCTGAGGGAGTTGAGGCATGAAGGCTTGTGGGATGACCCCGCAGGCAATTCCCACTGTGCCAATGGTACTTTTCCTTAATTCCTCTCTTGAGATGTCTGGAGGATCAGTCTACTAAAAATGCTGGCTCCTCCAACATCTCAATGGCATGAATCTCTATGCTTTGCACTTATTCAGGTTTTTTTTTTTTTTTTAATGGACCAAAAAACAAAACATCCAAAGCAGAAAACCTTTTTCGAAACAGTATTTAAAAAAACAAAAAAGACACAAGTACATAAGTAATGCCACTCTGGGAAAAGACCAAGGGTCCATCGAGCCCAGCATCCTGTCCCCGACAGCGGCCAATCCAGGCCAAGGGCACCTGGCGAGCTTCCCAAACGTACAAACATTCTATACATTCTTTAGATTGTAAGCTCCTTTGAGCAGGGACTGTCCTTCTTTGCTAAACTGTACAGCGCTGCGTAACCCTAGTAGCGCTCTAGAAATGTTAAGTAGTAGTACATGTTATTCCTGGAATTGTGGATTTTTCCCAAGTCCATTTAGTAGTGGTTTATGGACTTGTCCTTTAGGAAACCGTCTAACCCCTTTTTAAACTCTGCCAAGCTAACCGCCTTCACCACGTTCTCCGGCAACGAATTCCAGAGTTTAATTATGCGTTGGGTGAAGAAACATTTTCTCTGATTTGTTTTAAATTTACTACACTGTAGTTTCATCACATGCCCCCCTACTCCTAGTATTCTTGGAAAGTGTGAACAGACACTTCACATCCACCTGTTCTACTCATTATTTTATATACCTCTATCAAGAAAATGACCTAGATGTTTTCTCTTTTTTTTAAATTTCCTATTCAGATTATGAACGTTTTGTGCAAAATGTCTAAAGTCGGACTTAGACATCATATCGAAAATGCCCCTCCACGTAACTTTGTAAGTGTATGTGCTTTGAAAATGAGTCTCGTAGTTTTCTAAGAACAGAAACGCTGAACGATGGTTATACATCAAAGCTGCTCACTAGCTGTTCTCTCTTTTCTAAGCAGCAAACAGAATAGATTGATATTCCACTGAAATCCAGTTAAGTGCTTGCTATGCTTAAACTTAGATAATCTACTACCTCAAAAGAAAAGCATCTGAAAAAAAAAAAAAAAAAGAAACATTAAAAAGTTAGAACCTGTATAACCACAGTCATCTCTCATTTTGTCCTGAAGGAACACCTGTACCTAAGATTTTTTTTTTCTCTGTGAAACCAGTCACCTTGACTTTTTGTCGCCCTTGAAGCAGGGTCACCAGACAGCTCTGGGCTATCAAAGACAGATAAGCAGAACTCAAAATCCACTGAAGTCATACCAAATCTATAGTCTCAGGCTGGGCTCACAAATCAGGGCATCGGAGTGCAGCAGGAAGGTAGTTATGAAGTGATCACTTGTCACTGATTATCTAAAAACCATCTGATCAGCCTCACTCATCTTAAAGAATGCACTCAAGAAATAATTCAGCTCTTAAAGTTTTAATGGAATTGTATTATCTTTAAAACTTTTATTTTTACATTTTATTTGATGCCAGAACTTTAATCTTCACTTGGAAGTATTTTAAAGTACATAAAAGCTTCCAAAATTTAAATGGTGTGCATTTGATTTCCAAACTGTTATTTTTCTATTAAATTTAGGGTTCTTTGAAATTGAAAACAACATGGGAAAAATTTGAAATTTGGATCCATGGAATTGTTTAATCTCCTTACAATCTTCTCTTCTTCCTGCCAATCCCCCGAGCCTAACATGATCCCAAAAGACCCATTTCGAACCTGGACCCTCTTATAGACAGAAGCTGAGAGAAAGAGCAAGACCTCTCCCAATTCAGAAACGCCACATATACTCTCCAAAAAGTAATTTTAAATTAAAAAACAAAAAAACAGTTCCAAGTCAACTCTTTAGGAGAGAGTTGGATGTAATTGAAAATATTTTTCCATTAATAAAATATGTGCTTTCAGACTATATCAGATTTTCAACAAAGGGGAGGTATTAATATTTTCGAAGATTTGGTGCTTACTTTACGCTAGTTTTTGAAAGAGAAAGGCAAAATGGATACCGCGATGTGTAAAATCCTACCAAACAGACTTAACAGCACTAGCTGTTTAAGGAATCATTTCAAGAAATCTGGCATGTTTGAACCATGCACGTGTGTTAAATAAGCAGTGGCCAAGTATGTTGAATTTTCAGACACACCACATGAAGAAAAATGCAGCACACACAAATATCACAGTTTATGTAGATAATAAATCCCTCTCCCCTCCCCCCCCCCACCTCCAATCTCCATAGACCCATACGGTTAAAAGACAAGGTGTTGAGCTCATCAGCATGCCAAGGGAATGGGAGTTTCTTACATTTTGGGCTTTTCTGTTGAGGCGTTATACAGCACAGAAAAGGAGTAACAGCTTGTCTCCCATGCATTAGACAAGTACATTAAAGGAATGAGGATTAACATAAGTAGGCAGTAGCATTAAGGAGCAAGAGTGGAGGAACTGCACCATGCAAGGCATACACAGAAGCAGAAACGAAGGATAACCAAACCAAACGAAACCGAAAAAAAAGGAAAAAAAATACTAAGGCTCCAGCAGAAAGGACGCATTGGTTAAAAAAGATTCTCTAAGCATACTAACCTGCTGGTTCTAATGAATTTTCTACTTTGTCGTTAACATCGAAAACACGATCATGAACACCTATAGTTTTCATACAGCTGTCTATAACAAAAATAGAGATAACAGCCAAATATGTTAGTGAGACACCCTTAAATCTCCCACTTTCCTTCCATTTTTTTATTTTGTTTTAGTTTTTGTTGTTGTTTTTGTCTTTTTTTCCCCCCTTTAAATCAGCGGCACTCCTCAAAGTGCCACGTAATTCTTCCCTTTGCCTTATATGTACAACAATGCGAGAAACAACAAGTTAGCAACCGCTTTCTAGGTACTTAAAAAAGCTTAATGAAGAATGGCAAGAAAAAGTATGATGAGAACTGAACCACAAATGTTGATATACAGAACAAACGACACAAGGTTTTTAACAGTAAAAAGTTGTACCACTCTTTACCAGACCACACAGTAAAGCATGCGCTACAAAGCCACCCTCCAAAGCATCAACAAAATGGACTTACTTGCTGGCCGTACATAGACTTTGAGCTTTAGGCAGGGCCTCCTTCCATTATCTGGAATAGCCGAAGCTGTAAAACATAAGGAAGGAAAAAAAAGAAAAGTGTATTTACTTTGGGTATCAAGGCAAACGTTCTGCATCCTCTTTTATTTTCTAATTATGTGAACATATTCCAGAAAAAGGAATACATGGAGTGTAGCATTGCCACGGGCTTGACTCAGGTTCTATATGAAACCACAGGGGAAAGCGTTTCCCCAACTTTCACAGCTTTTAACGGTGAGAGTATGCTATGTGTGCTGGTTGGAAAGCCTTTCTTTTTTTTGCTTTTTGAACAACTGGCCAGCACCTGCCACTGTAATCATCTTTTAACACATGGCTACACTGGAAAATTGAAAATTAATGACAAATTGAAATGGTTTTCTTGCTGTGTTTGCAAATGGAACAATGAATGCTCAGGTTCCATGCTGTAATGGGGCTCTCAACCTGATGCTCGCATCCTAGTAAGGTAAAAAAACAAAACTTGCATGTGGGTCACAAGATGGCACCCATTGGGAAACTCAACAGCACAATCAAGTTGTAATCAGCTGAAATTTGCTAATTACCCCCCCCCCTTTTTTTTTTTTACAAAGCCGCACTAGCGGCTGCCATGCGGCAATTCCATAAGGACATAAGTATTGCCATACTGGGACAGACTGAAGATCCATCAAGCCCAAACTCCTATTTCCAACAGTGGCCAATCCTGGTCACAAGTACCTGGCAAGATCCCAAAACAGTACAATACATTTTATGCTGCTTATTCTAGAAATAAGGAGTGGATTTTCCGCAAGTCCATTTTAATAATGGTCTATGGACTTTTCCTTTAGGAAGCCATCCAAACCTTTGAATGGGCTATGTTGGCATTACTTCACCGGCAGCCACTAGTGGCTTTGTAAAATGGGGGGGGGGGGGGGATTAAAGTTTAGTGCCAGCTCTTCTGGCATCAGCAGCCAAAAATCCAAAGTTTTAGTTTTTGCGCCATATATAATGTAAAACTTGGTGACTTTCAGCAATATCACTTAGTGGCAGCTAGTTTAAAAATTACCAATAATTTTGGCACTTAGGTTTTCTTATTCCAGACAAACATATTTTTACTAACAATAGCAACTTGCAAGTTAGGGAAGGAGTTATCAATACGGGCTACCATTAAGGAAGGAAGTTATCAGCATAGGCTACTGTTAAACTGGATTATTTTACCACATCAAGTAACTTCAGCATGGGGACTCATTACATAAAATGGGACCCTGTGCTAAAATAACCCAATTTGTGATAAAATAACCCAACTTAATTGCCTGTGTTGATAACTTTCCCCCTTAGATATATTAACTTATGCTATTTTAGCACAGTTCCCGTTTTATGCAATGAAACCAAGATACCAATAACTGAGGTTAACAGTAAAATAACCTATTTTAACTGTAGCCCACACTGATAACTTCCCTCTTTGGATACAAATAGGAGTAACCATTAATTTTAGCCAGCAAAGAGCACTGTTGGATTGAGTCTCACTGTCCCAATCAATACGAAGCAAACAAAAATGGCACACTAACATTTCAAGTATACTGAAAAACTAAAACACACTCATAGACCACCACAAAAAAATCATTCTGCCCATCAGACAATTGCTTCTTCTGGCACAATATTAGAATTACTGGTGTCTCAAGGCAAGTTGGGTTTTCAAACTCTCTTTCATATATATTCAAGAATTGTGCTTGCATGCAAACTGCACGACATGAAAATACAACTCATGAACATTCGTGGGAGATGAGACCCTTGAGGATAGAAGTGTGAGAGTCTAGAAAAAAGTGCCTATTATTAGAAGGACAGTTTGGTCTGGTTCACTGAAGATATATTCATTCTGTAGCTGACAAATAGTGAAAAAAAAATCTTATTACATTAATAGCTTATCAGTTGTTTATGCAAAAGGTGATGCACAGTAACTGTCCGATGCTCAATATGGAAAATGAATATTTTAAAAGGTTCATTCTCTCAGCAGGACTATTTCAGTAGAATAGGCACTTGGCCATGACGCATTTAAAAAGGCCAATTACTGACACAGAATGTCATTTTAGAAGGCTCACATGGCTTTTGCATGGGGAAATCATGCCATTTACATATATAAATGCCCTAAGGGGCAATTCTATAAAGTATGTGCTAACATTTGTGACCCTGCCTGGGGAAAACATGACTAAAATCACCAGAAACAAAAGATTAGGTTTTAAAAAATTCTGTTAGAGCAAACAATTTATAATACAAGCAGCCAAACCTCATCCTTTCATGTGAATTTTTTTTTTAAAAAGTTACCGAAGTTCAAACATGTAACTTTCTCAGACTGCTTATGGACCCATGACATGAAAAAATCGGCCATTGTCAACATTTTGAATCTGCGATTTTAGTCACATTTTCTTAGAGATGGTCACATTTATGTACCAATAGTGTGTATAAAATCATTGGAATATTGGCATAAGCATGCTTATGTGTCCATCTATTCATGATTAAATAATACTTATAGGCAGTTAACTTGTTTATAGCAATAATCTAATATGCAACAATACAAGCTATATCATCAATTACTAGGTCCAAATATATTTTATTCTCAAAGAAATTATCTTTAAAAAAAGGAAGAAGAAGACATCAGAAGCTCAGCGACCTGCCCAATTATTCAGGGGGTCTTTTACTAAAGCCTAGCTCGAGTTATCTGCTGCAGGATCCATTTTATTCCTATGGGCCCTGCTGCAGATAACTTGAGCTAAGCTTTAGTAAAAGACCCCCTCAAAGTCATGTTTGACTTTGGGCAGGTCGCTGAGCTTCTGCATGCGCATAGGTCCTTAAGTGCCTTTGGAAAAGGACCCCTAAATTTTTTTTAAAAAGGACATGTCAGGAGATAACAGGGGCAAGATGGCGCCTGCAGCAGAAACTTGAAGCACTGCTCTCTCCAGTCCGTGTGCCTATTAGACGCTACCAGACCCCAGACTGCTTTCTGCGGTCATGGGGAAAAGGAAAGGTTCCCAGAAGGCTCACCCTCCAACTTCAGAGGCCCCGAGGAGCATGGTACAGTCCACCATTGGGGGAGCATGGATGCTTCGAGTTGCAACTACACAGCCCACTTCGGGAGGACCAACTGTACTGGTGGACCTCAGCACTGACCGGGTATCTCTGAGCCCGGATTCAAGGCAGTCTCCCTTGCAGCCCGGAACGATAGAGACTGGTGTGGCATGTTGATCCCATGAGGTAGGAGATAGCCTCATTAGTGGAGGGGCAGCCAAGCAGAAACCTTTGTGAGTAAGCCCGACTGCAGAAAAATCTGTACCACAAACTCAAAGTGGAGGAGAAACCTTCTGGAGGTTAAAAAAAAAAAACAAAAAACCTCTGCTTGTGGATATTGTTCAACAGGCCACAACAACTTTGGACTCCCTGTGGCAAACTATCAGGGCCATGGACTCCAATCTTAAAGTGGCATTTACAGAGTTTAAAACTGATTTTGGGAAGAACATTGAGTACTGTTAATTTCTCACGGGGAGCAATTGGTGAAACACGCTGAATAGATAAATGAGTTTAAATAGGTAGAATTGACTTTAATGAAAGAAAGATCTTTAATTGCCTGGAAGCTGGAAAGGATGGAGAAAGAACAACCTGAGATTTTTTAAACTTTCCCAGCCCTCAGATTGTTTCTCTGGTTGAGATGATGTGTAGATACTTATCACTGTTGAGAATATTCCACCTCTAGTGAGAACCCAATATTTGACTCTTGGAGGAAAACCTGAAAGCTCAACTCCAGTTGGAGCAAAAGGAGACTCTCTAAGGAGCTCAAATTAGCAGGTTTTTTGGAAAGTTTGCTGGAAGTGGTGACATATAAAACAACTTTACTCAATACTTTCGCTTTGGAGCATGATAGAGACTATGGGCCCTGTTTACTAAGCCACACAAACCTTTTAGCATATGCTATAAATTAGAACGCCTACAGCGCGGCTTAGTAAATAGGGCCCTACATTTTGAAATTATATTTTCGTCATATAAATGAACAGTGTTTGGGTTCAAATGTGTGTATATTTCCTGACTTGACTCAAGCTATACAGAAGTGCAGGAAAGAATTCTTGGCCCTTAGGCCAAGAGTCCTGGCTTTGGGAACATCATCTATTTTGAAATTTCCTGTGAAATGTATTTCTTATCAAAACAAAAATTCCTTGTTTTTTTAACCTAAACAGCTAGTTGAATTTATTGTGGCCAGAGAAGAAATTGGAGTTGTGGTTAGCCCTGAAGTAAACCCTGGGGAATGACGCATCCAGCTGTGGACTATCGTAGTTTATTTCTGCTTCTTTGATATTTAGGGCCCTGTTTACTAAGCTGTGTTACAGGCACATTAGCGTTTTTAACACGCATTAACCATGTATTCATGTTAACTGTGTACATGCCTACAATATCCCTATAGGCACCTACACGGTTAGCACGTGTGCTAATTTTAGGCACGTTAAAAACGCTAACACTCCTTAGTAAACAGGGCCATTAGTCATTTTCTTTAAATTTAGTTTTTTCTTTACTATTCTTGTCCATAAAACTCGTGGCCTAAATAATATATTATTGTGAGTATTATGTTTTGATTTTTGTATAATTATATTTCTAAACTTTTCAGGTTTATTAACAACATATACTTGATTGTATTGATAAAAGGATAAAGAAAAAAAAAAGAAAAAAAAAGAAAAAGAAAGGCCATGTTAGGGGCAGAGAGTGGGCATTGCTATGCTAACCAGTTAGTGCTTCAACATTAACTGGTTAGCATAGCATGGCTAGTCCTAGAGCCAGGGCTTTTTTTTTTTTTGAGGGGGTACTGAGTACCAGCACCTTTTCCATTATCTGCTAAAATTGATCCATGGTCCCCAAGTTTTAATGAAAGAGCTCAGGATCTACACACAAATTCTACCTTGTCATAGATTCTGTGACTGGTTGCAAGGGGCCTGGCTATTGTGGGGTGGGTCCCTCAGTGATCACCCCATCCCAGAAGAGTGGCCATGCATTTGAGTACCGGCACCTTTTTCACTAGAGAAAATGCACTGGCTAGAGCCCTTACTGCTTATAAAATAGATTGCAGTAAGTGCTCATGCAGTAATTTCAGAATATGGCTTCGTGCTAATGGCAACATTAGTGCATTGGTTTTAACGCAAAAAAAAGGGGGGAAAGAAAAAAAGGCATTTTTATGGCTGCGGTAAAAATGGTCCTAGCACGCTGTAAAGACCCTTGTAATTGTGCGCAGCTTAGTAAAACGACCCCTCGATTCCTTTATTGGGTTTTTCTGGATGTCCTACCTTGTTAAAATCTGGTACCTGGGCAAAACTCTGAGTGATGCACTCTTTTCTGAGCTTGTTTTTTTTAAATAAAATGGCTGGTACTTACATTTACACTCTTGCACGTCCTTATATATATTTTACAAAAGGCTCTACGTTCTTATTTTCCACTTAGACATCCTATAAAACTGTGCTTAGATTTAAAAAAAATCCCCTTTAGAGTGAATTATTTTGAAAAACAAACATCCATATTGCCAGTGCTAACCTGTTGTCTGGCTATTCAAAAAGTTTTTTTTATATAAATTTGACTCCATTAACTTTAAGGTAACAAATCAACACATCTACTATCTTCTTTCTACTCCATAAATTTCAGTGTCTAGGTGCTGTTCAGTTCTGGCATAACTTTTATGGTAATTACACCACATAATACAACTGCAAGAAACTAAGAGGTTGTTGTAAAAACATAATGGTATGTTTCATACCATTAATTATACTGGTATAGTATCATTTTATTGTCAAGAAATATCTTTCACCTTGCTTGCACATACAAAATCAAATTATAAATTTAGGCTATCAGTGGACTCCACAGCTGAAAAGACTTGGCAAAAATCCATAGAACTTTTTCACATCTTTGTCACTTCTTCATATCAGATAAACATATAAATTACAAGGGTGCCATTTTACTAAGATGCATTAGGTGCTAACATGCACCTAACACAGCAAAATGGCCTCACACAGGATGCTCTCAAGCATTCCGTGTTAGTTTTGCCATCTGTGTGCACTGTGTGGTAATTATTTTTACAGAGGTGGCTTGTCAGGGCAGAGAATGGACGTGGATACACTAATCAGCTAGTGTGCTGACATCACTGGCGCACTAACTGATTAGCGTATCCATAATGCGGGAGTCCTAATCGCTCCCATATTAATTTTTTTAAATGGTCATGCCCTAATGCTAACAGCACATGGTCAGAAATAAAAGAAATAGGGAAAAGCCCATTTTGACGGCCACGCTACAAATGGGTCTAGCACATAGGAAAGGCCTGCATAAGGACGCACTAAGCCTATTCCTTAGCGCAGTTTAGTAAAAGGGCCCCAAATTATTATCATTTGAAAATGTTTTGTAGCCAATGGGAAGTAAGTTTGTTGGTCACAGTTGAGTTACCATGAAGGTGTGTCCATACTGGTGAGAAATCACTAACACAGCTGGTATTCATTTAAAAATTTTAGAAGGGTCAATGGTGAGATATGGAAGAAGGAAGCCTGCGGGGGCCAGTGCGGGCAGCAAAACTAAATCTCTGCAGACGTCAAGACACCTCTGAGGTACATCGGGGAGGGATGAGGGGATTCAGAGAGGGAGTCTTTTGGGGAGGAGTGGTGAATGAGAGAGGAAATCCTGAGCTAGGGGGAGGGGTTGGAAGGGCCCAACCAAGTTAACTGTGGGTCAACCCTAGTAGATCTGGCTATGCCACTGGTTCAAGCTTTGGAGAAAATTCTTTTTGCACAGGACTGAGACACAATTGTACGGAAGGTTGTCCTGCTATTGCTATGCACTTTCTGTACCGACGCCCAACAAAAATCCGCAGCACAATTCACACAACTTAAGAAAGTTAACATGTACAAGACTAAGAATGTGACTCAGAGGTCCTACATATCCAAAGAAAAACCAAATAAATCTCCCTACATGGGTATTTAGACTATCCCCACTTTGAAGGCATAACCTAGTGGTTAGAGCACCAGGCTGACAATCATGGAAGCCACGTTCAAATTCCACGACTGCTCTTTGTGATCTTGGGTAAGTCATATAACTCTCCAGTACATCAGGTACAAAAATTAGATTGAAAGCCATCCAGGGACAGGGAAATAACCTAGCATACCAGAATGTAACTCATCTTGAACTGTCCAGCATGAGACCACTTGTGTTAGGGATCCACAGGAGCTCAGTTTTTCTTTGGTTCAGGCAAAGTTTGTTATGTTTAGCTTGATCTTGAATTGCTATTAAACAGGTAGACAGATTATTCAGGGCTGTAGGTTCAACGGGTATGAGCTGCAAATCATTGGTGTAGATGTAGAATTGAGTAGCCATCGACCAAATCAGCTCAGCTAGTGGCTTGAGGTAGACTATTAAACAAAATAAGTGACAGCATTGACCCTTCTCCACCCCAAAGGTCAGTGTCCATGGTGGCAATGAGGTGCTGCTGAACGGTATGCATTGTGGCCTATCTGACAGATAGGATGCGAACTAGGTAAATACTGCACCACTGATATCTGTTTATTCCAGTCTACTAGCATAATATTGTGGTCCACTGTTAAAAGTTGCACAGAAATCCAGCAGTACTAATACCAAGATGAGTTCGTTGTTTTGCTTTCTATGTTGATTATTTGGTAGGGATACAAGGACCATCTCTATTCCATAACTGGGTCTAGCCAGTTTCTCTCTTCTAGGCAGTGTGATTCAGCTGAACACAGACTGTTCTATAAGTTTTCCTAAAAATGGGATACCAGCTGGTAGCTTGTGAGCTCATCCTGGTCGTTGTTCTTTAGCAAAGGCTGCACCACTGCCCTCTTAAATTCTGTTAAGTTCACAATTTTTGTGGTCCCTTCTACAGGGACCCTGCTTGCTAGCTGCACTTTGATGGGCGGGTCAAGAGAGCAGGTGGTCAGTTGAAGGCTTCTCAGGATTTTGCCAAGGCCCTCCTCTGTTATTGGGTTAAGAGAGTCCAATATGTTTGTATAAGGAGAGGGTAAGTTTAAGTGTTCCTGGCTGAATGGCATTTGTTGGGGAAACTAAATCATTGCATTTCAGTTCTGAATGTGCAGGCTAGTTGTGTTGTGAGGCCTTTTACAAAGAAAAAGTATCAGCAGATAAAACACATGTAGAGTGAAAATGCCATCTACAGGTGCTATTTCCATCCCTCAACCAAAAAATAATTCCGGGAATGCTGCCTGCTAAGGCAATTAAAAGCATGTGCACTGTGGACAATGAACATAAATTAATGTGGACGGAACCTTTCTACCAATGTAAATCACTTTGAAAACTGCTCTCCCCATTACCTCACTTCACTGTCACTCTTTTTCATTTCATAGAATGACATCACTAGATATATCTAACTGCAGAAGCACAATGGAAAGGGTGACCGACTATACTCTCATTCTGCACCTTGACTAGCTTGCTACACACATTGTAATTTAGATCAGTTCCTTATCTCTTGCTTAACTATAAAAAAGAATTTGCCTTGAGTTTAGCTAACCATCAAATTATCCCAACTGACTGTACCACACATCTTGTTTCCATCATATATCTGCTCTTGGTCCCTCAGCTATATGGTAAGCTGTGCTGTAGAAAATCATTAGCATCATATCCATGTTAGCTGAAATTCTAATGCATGCTTATCAGGTGATTCATTAGTATGCTAACATTGTATTATATCTCTGGTATTTGAATTCCAGTGCCGTTTAATGTGTATATTTTTAATACTGTTTCAAGGTAGTTCTATTATTAGGGTTAAATTTACTGTGTTCAAGTTTACCTCTTTTATTGTATTTATGTTTATACTTGATTATTTTACTGTTGTTATGCCGTTAAACTTGTAAGTTTTATGTTAAACTGTACCTGTTGTACAACACCTTTGGTGAATCTCTCTAGAAAGGTGGTTAATAAATCCCAATTTAAAAAATAACCCACACAGTTGTAGGGAAATTAGGAAAAGCTGAGCACTTAGCTAGGGGCCCGATGCACAAAGTTTACCGTGCTTTAGACTGGTTCTAACCAGTCTAAAGCAAACATTATTTAGCAAGCAATATACAAAGGGTTTTCCATGGCTCTAATGTGTGCAGTTAGCAGCCATCAAGAACCCCATGCAAATGAGCTCATTAGTATTTTAATGTGCATTCCAGGTGACGCACAGCTCTTGAGCACCTAGCTCTAACAAACTAATTTTACGGCTGCTTTGGAGCTGTTAGAAGAGGAAGGAAACACACGCAGGCAGTTGCAAAGCCTGCCTGATTGTGCTCCCTACCTCTCCCCCCTCGCAATACCCCCTGCAGGTAATTCCCTGGTGGTCTGGTGGACCCCAGACACCGATCCTTGCACCCTACACTCCCCCCACCGACATCCCCACAAACTTCCTTGGTGGTCCGGTAGACCCCAGACCCTATGACACATCCGACCCCCCCCCCCCCCACACACACCTCCTGACCCCCCCCCCCCGACAAAATACCCTGGTGGTCCAGTAGACCGTACCACCACAACAAATGACCCTGGTGGTCTAGCAGGAGGGTAGGAACAGCAGCTGGGGAGGGGTGTGTGAGGTCCCTCTGGACCACTAGAGGATTTTGTCAGTAGGTGGGGTCAGGAACTGCGTGGGGGTTAGGAGGCGTCAGAGGTAAGTGCAGTCCACTAAACCACCAGGGAATTTTGTCTGGGGGGGGGGGGGTCTGGGGTCCACCAGATCACTAGGAAATTTTGTCAGGGTGTGGGGGTCGGGAGGCACAGGGGTGTCAGGTACGGGGGAGGGGCTCAGGGTCCAGGGCATCAGAGCTGTCAAATGCATTTCACAGCAGTGTCAAAAGCATTTGACAGCTTGGGCTCCCAAACAGTGAGCAATGCGGGAGATGCGTGCATCTCATTTGCATGCAATCCCCTTTGTGGATCGCCCACTGTTTGCAACTAGTGAAGTAGCTGCATTTTATGAATCGGTCCCTAAGATTCCATAATCATTCTCTGACTGTTAGCTTACAGAGAACATGGCTTATTTCATGGGAGATCAATATACGTAAATGGTTTTGGAATAGTTCGATACAGTGTAATCAAAGGTTTTTTAGGGTCAAAATTTCTGTTGACACAACACGGAGGGAGAGGAAACAAGGTAATAATACAACAATCAAGTACTCATTCAATAATGAGATAATATAGAAGGTGTCGACTGTGGTATATTTATCCAATGTTACATTAAACTATTCAGCAACATTTATTTCAATGTATAGATATCAAAGTATGCGATTCAGAATATATTTTACATGATTCCTGAAAGTATTTAACATTAATTTTTTTTTCAAGACCAGTTAGCAGTATTAGATTGTAAAACAGGACTGAAAGATAAATCTACCTGGTCCTTTGAATCCAGTGCTTTGGAAATTAAAAATCTACCCTCCTGTTTACTAAGCTGCGCTAGCTGCTGCCGTACGCTAATGCCGACACGGTCGCCAAGATAATTTGACGGTATGTGCAAGATCCACTTTAAAAGAACTGATGAACAATAATGACTTATTAAACAGGTTGATAAAGAAGGAGATATAGTGATTTTAGTCAGGCAGGATTATAAAAAGAGATGTTAGTTAATAAATTGCAAAACGTATAAGAAATTAAGGGGCCCTTTTACTAAGTCGTGGTAGGCTCTATGCGCATGCAGCGCATGCCCAAAAGTGACTACCACCAGGCCAGCACGCCCCCCTGGCAGTAATTTCAGATTTGGTGTACACCCATAATGTCTGGGTGAATTATTTATTTCCTTCCATGCGCGGGAAGTTGGTACGCGCCGACTGGTCACCACATGTGTAGTGCGTGAGCCCTTACCGCTACATCAATGGGCTCAGGCTGGTTTTTAGACACGTGCTGGTTTCAGTTTCACCACATTGTAAGAAGGATATATTACTATTTAAGAAAGAAATTTTCTTAATCTGATACATCCCAAAATTCCTTTCCTATATTTGCTACCAAAAATGCACAAGTTATGAGCAATCCCATGGAGTCCAGTAATTTCAGGACAGGTTACCATTTGGAGTATTTGCTGGTTTAAGTGGACACACTTTTGAAATTGTTTATGTTCAAGATACCATCATACCTTAAAGATTCTACTCATTTTCTGAATTGAATTGCTGAGCTACAATTATTACCATGGGATAATATCAATGTTAACCACCTTAGGTGTCAAATCATTGTATGCTAGTATTCCTAAGGACCAAGCTTTACAAGTCATCAGACAATATTTAGAACTGAGAACTTGACAACTTGAAGTACCATCAGAGTTTATTCCCAGTTCAGCAACAATTGCATTAAAGATTTTTTTTTTTTTAAGTACAATAACCAACAAATTTCTGGAACTGCTACGAGAGCCATCATGGCCTCCTCACTAACCAACTTATTCATGGCTGAATTTGAAGATGAGCTGATTGCATGTTCATTTTGGCTCCAATTTATTGCTGAAATATTTATGTTGTGGAAGGAGGATGAAAAACTACTGAAGTCCCCGTACTAAGGTATGCTAACGGATTTAACATGTGCTATTGAATAGCATGTCGTAAATGTACACAGCCTATTGTATACCTATGTACATAAGTACGTTAAGTATTGCCATACTGGGACAGACCAAAGGCCCATCAAGCCCAGCATCCTGTTTCCAACAGTGGCCAATCCAGGTCACAAATACCTGGCAAGATCCCAAAAAAGTACAAAACATTCTATACTGAATGACACTTAATACACACTATTAGCATGTGCTAAATCCATTACTGCACCTTAGTAAAAGGACCTCTTTTATTGGATTTCGATAAACAGTTAAATTCATGCAGGGAAGACATAAAATTAACATTACATTTTCATCATCACAAAATATCCTTCCTTGACGTACTGATGAAGAATTTGCTTAGATGAACTACAAAACGTTTTTAGGAAGGCAACTGATTGTAAATCATTTTTGCACTATATGTAAATCATTTTTGCACTATACGAGTTTTTCTTTAAAAAGAAGTTTGCCTTTTTGCAATTTTTGTATATAAAACAAAACAATTTTGAAACAAATACAGTGTGACTGTTTTTGGTGGTTTACTCAAAGAAAGAGATGATCCAATATGTAGTTCCTAAGTCCTTTACTGATAAAAATACCATGTGGCCAACATTTCGCCCACTACTGGGCTGCTTCAGGGTATAGCTACAAGTACAACATATAAATTAATAAGAAAAAAAATTACAATTAACATAAAAACACACAATAACTAGAAAGAAGCAAAAGAACACAATAATAAAGATGCCCATAAGAATATAATGGGTGTCTTATCATTTAGTGCACACTAAATCCATTAGCGCATCTTAGTAAAAGCATCCTATAATGATCTATTTACATAATTATGCATCTCATTACCTGTTTTGCATAGAGTTTGAAATGAACATCATGACCGCTTATTGCAAGATGGGGCAAGGACTGGACAGAATACAAGTGGAAATCGGGCTGGACTGCACAATGCAGTTTGTCCACGGTAACAGCATCTGCACTAATCGTGAATAAACTTAATGCACAGTCAGCAACGTTTCTATGTGCTACATTCCAAACAGCCTTTACACTTACTGGGCTAGATTCTGTATATGGCGTCCAAAATGTAGGTGCATTGGAATAACGCACCTAGCACTATCCTATAAACTGCATCTACAGTAAGACACCTTTTATAGAATAACATATTGGCCGGGCAGGGGCGTAGCCAGACTTCAGTGGGAGGAGGATCCAGAGCCTGAGGTGAGGGGGCACACTTTTGCTCTCCCCGGCGCTGCCGACCCCCCGCCGCCGCCACCAACTTTGACAACCCCTGCTGACGACCCTCTCGACCCCCCCTCTCGCCACCAACCCTCCCCCGCTGTCGGCTACCTTTGCTGGTGGGGGACCCCAATCCCTGCCAGCCGAGGTCCTCTTCTTCCCGCGAAGGCTTCGTTCTGTTACTGACGTCCTGCACGTTGTACGTGCAGGACGTTAGAATCACAGAAACAGAACGAAGCTTTGCAAGATGGCTTCCTTCTGTTTCTGTGAGTCTGACGTACCTCAGAAACAGAACAAAGCTTTCGTGGGAAGAAGAGGACCTCGACTGGCTGGGATTGGGGTCCCCCACCAGCAAAGGTCGCCCACGGCAACGACGGGGGTTGTCGGGGGGGGGGGGTCGAGAGGGTCGTTGGCAGGGGGTCCAGGGTCAAATCTACGGGGGCCCAGGCCCCCGTGGCCCCACATAGCTACGCCACTATAGCCGGGGGAACAAACATATATTTAGACACAGCCATTTATGCCATTGAAAACCTTGTATAGATGCCTGCACCTAAAAGTACGTGCATTCCCCTGAATTCTAGAACATATGTAAATGTGACTGATAATCTCGACATGCCCACATTCCTCCCATGGCTACGCCCCCTTTTTCAGTTACATGTGTTGGAATTGCTGAGTACCTTTTTTTTTTTTTTTTAGAATACACCAAAAAGGAAGCGCACGTAAATTCCAATTATTGCTAACTAGTGACAGTAATTGGTTGTTATAGGCCAATTATCACAAATTGGCTCTTTGCTCAATTGAGTAGCATGCGAAATTGGCCATGCACACAATTTTAACATGTGCTAAAATCCGAGGGACTGTGTGTTAATAATAGCTGCTAAACGGACCCTTTTACTAAGGTGCACCAAAAAATGTTCTGCGCTAGTGTAGGCACATGTTTTGGACGCGCGCAGATCAATTTTTCAGCGCTTGGAGAAAAGGCCTTTTTTGTGGCTGAAAATGGACGTGCAGCAAAATTAAAACCAGCGCGCATCCATTTTCGGCTTGAGACCTTACTGCCACCCACTGACTTAGCGGTAAAGTCTCATGCGTTAACCGGGTGGTAATCATCAGCTTGTGTAAACTGTCGATTACTGCCAGGTAAAATTACCACCCGGGGCATGCGGTAGCCGGGTGGTAGTTTTAGTTTGAACGTGTGTTAGAAGTGCAGTAAGTACAAAAAATTACTATATTTAGTAAGCACACCTCTTAATGAAAAAAAGAAACCACACACAATATATAGGGGTCTCCTGTCTAGGTTACCCCAGTTTTTCCACCCTGTGTCAACTTTCCTTTGGCTCTAGACTAGGTCCAGGAGTTAGGCTGTAGGGGGCAGGAGGGGTGTCCGCCGGGCACAATACACAAGACAAAGTCTTCATATTCCATACGCTGGAAAGAGCCAAGAAATCTGCCATATTCAAGTGAAAGAAGAAAATAAGGGGTGTTGCTTTCACCACCTGTTGAGAATGGCATGAGAGTCTGTCTGCATCTGAAAGCCTAAGAGAAAAGCAGAAAGCCATGATGGGCTTTTTCTCTTGTTCTTAGTGACAGGCAGTTGAGAAATGCTAACAGCTGGCTTTGCTGTAGGATCTCACTAAGGCAAAGCTGCAAGGGGGGGGGGGGGGGGGGGGGGGGGAAGCTTTTCCTAACATTTACAGTAACTGATATTATTTAGGATACAGCATAGCATTTCCACTTTGAGGAAATTATATTCTCAGTTCATCTTGGAGACTCACTGCATTTATTCAGTTAACTACATATCTCTGTGTGGGCACCATAAACCGAAGTAGTTGAAGTTTCCTAAATAAATATGTTTCACTTATTCAGACACAATTAAAACAGTGGCAGCAATACCACAAAGCCTAGAATAATATTAAACTGCATGAAGTAGATATTCATAATAATAAATCAACATGTGGAGGATAATATAACAGATCACCAAGCTAAGCAAGAACCCTCCAACAGCACTGCTTCCAGTACAGGGTGGTGCTTCAATACAGTATTATGTTTTCAATTGCTAGGGATAGGCAAGTTCCCTGCAGACCTGAGAACTTGCCTGTCTCTCATTTGCCTGTGATCAAAGCATACTTGGTTGTGCTTTGCTGACCACTTCACTCTAAAGATCAGTGCTTGCCTGCTCTGTCACTTTGTGTGGATGACCTGCATGATTCAACCAGCCACTATCACTGATCAGTATTCAGCTGGCGATGGTCAGCATTTCTTTAAACATGGCCCATGACCCACTAAATTAGATATCCAAGTCATTTGTGGACCTAGAACATAAGAGTAGCCATACTGGGTCAGACCAATGGTTCATCTAAGCCCAGTATTCTGTTTCCAACGTTGGCCAAGCCAGGTCACAAGTACCTGGCAGAAACCCAAATCGTGGCAACATTCCATGCTAAAATCTCAGGGCAAGCAGTTACTTCCCCCATGTCTGTCTCAATAGCAGTCTATGGACTTTTCCTCCATGAACTTGTCCAAACCTTTTTAAAACCCAGATATGCTAACCACTGTTACCACATCCTCCGGCAATGAGTTCCAGAGCTTAACTATTCCTCACTATTCCTTGACAAACAGGACTATTACACCCAATTGACTAATTCTCTGAGCTCTAACCCTCGTCGTCTCTTCACCACCCTTAACTCCCTCCTCAAAGTGCCCTCCGCTCCCACCCCCCTCGCTCTCTCCTCAATCACTGGCTGACTACTTCCGTGACAAGGTGCAAAAGATCAACCTTGAGTTCACTTCCAAGCCACCTCCTCCTCTTCACCCTTCAACCCTCTCCCTCAACCAACCAACCCAGACCTCCTTCTCCTCCTTTCCTGATATATCCGAGGAGGAAACCGCCCGCCTTCTTTCCTCCTCAAAATGCACCACTTGTTCCTCTGATCCCTTCCCCACCAACTTACTTAACACCATCTCCCCTACTATCGGGACCCCCTCCATCTGTCATATCCTCAACCTCTCTCTCTCCACTGCAACTGTCCCCGACACCTTCAAGCATGCCATAGTCACGCCACTCCTCAAAAAACCATCACTAGACCCTACCTGTCCCTCCAACTACCGCCCCATCTCCCTCCTACCCTTCCTCTCCAAGATACTTGAGTGCGCAGTCCACAGCCGCTGCCTTGATTTTCTCTCCTCTCATGCCATCCTCGATCCGCTTCAATCTGGTTTTCGCCCTCTTCACTCGACAGAAACAGCACTCTCTAAAGTCTGTAATGACCTGTTCCTTGCCAAATCCAGAGGCCACTACTCCATCCTCATCCTCCTCGATCTATCCGCCACTTTTGACACTGTCAATCATGACTTACTTCTTGCCACACTGTCCTCATTTGGGTTCCAGGGCTCTGTCCTCTCCTGGTTCTCCTCCTATCTCTCCCACCGCACCTTCAAAGTTCACTCTCTTGGATCTTCCTCCACCCCCATCCCCTTATCTGTTGGTGTTCCCCAGGGATCTGTCCTTGGACCCCTTCTCTTCTCAATCTACACCTCTTCCCTGGGCTCCCTGATCTCATCTCATGGTTTCCAGTATCATCTCTATGCTGATGACACCCAACTGTATCTCTCCACACCAGACATCACCGCGGAGACCCAGGCAAAGGTATCGGCCTGCTTATCCGACATTGCTGCCTGGATGTCCAACCGCCACCTGAAACTGAACATGTCCAAGACCGAGCTTATCGTCTTTCCACCAAAACCCACTTCTCCTCTTCCTCCACTTTCTATCTCAGTTGATAACACCCTCATCCTCCCCGTCTCATCTGCCCGCAACCTCGGAGTCATCTTTGACTCCTCTCTCTCCTCTGCGCATATCCAGCAGATAGCCAAGACCTGTCGCTTCTTCCTCTTTAACATCAGCAAAATTCGCCCTTTCCTCTCTGAACACACCACCCGAACTCTCGTCCACGCTCTCATTACCTCTCGCCTTGACTACTGCAACTTACTCCTCACCGGCCTCCCACTTAGCCATCTATCCCCCCTTCAATCTGTTCAGAACTCTGCTGCACGTCTCATATTCCGCCAGAACCGATATACTCATATCACCCCTCTCCTCAGGTCACTTCACTGGCTTCCGATCAGATACCGCATTCAATTCAAGCTTCTCCTTCTTACCTACAAATGCACTCAATCTGCTGCCCCTCACTATCTTTCTACCCTCATCTCCCCTTACGTTCCCACCCATAACCTCCGTTCACAGGATAAATCCCTCCTCTCAGTACCCTTCTCCACCACCGCCAACTCCAGGCTCCGCTCATTCTGTCTTGCCTCACCCTATGCTTGGAACAACCTTCCTGAGCCCTTACGCCAAGCCCCCTCCCTGCCCATCTTCAAGTCTTTGCTTAAAGCCCACCTCTTCAATGCTGCGTTCGGCACCTAACCCTCACCGTTCAGTGAATCCAGACTGCCCCAATTTGACTGCCCCTATCGGACCGACCGTTCACTTGTCTATTAGATTGTAAGCTCTTTGAGCAGGGACTGTCTCTCTTTGTTAAATTGTACAGCGCTGCGTAACCCTAGTAGCGCTCTAGAAATGTTAAGTAGTAGTAGTAGTAACTATTCATGGAGTGAAAAAATATTTCCACCTGGAAGTTATGCAGATTCTGGCTGATACCTGCATACTTAACTGGGCAACGATAGAACTGCTTTTTACATGATCCTGTAGTCCTAGCTAGGTATGTGGGCACTGGCACTGAATAACGCCAGTGCCTGCATATCTTCCAGCTCTGGCCCAGCTCCATCCCTGGACAGACCCAATACTGCCCAGCTTGAGCTAGGGAAGTCAGAACTGATATTTGGCAGCACTACCCAATTAAATGCTGATAAATACTGGTGAACAGTCTCCTCAGCTTAATTGAAACAGGTCAGAGCATCTCCTGCCCATTTAAATTGTGCTGAGTATCGACACCTCAGGATTCTTTAAGCGTAGCCAACCTAAGCACAAAAATAACAGAAACATCTTCAAATGCAAGTTTTTTGCTGGAACTGAAGATGATGATGCAACATCACAAGAAATGTTTCAGGGGCAAGAAATCCTACTATCCATCCAGACTGACTCCTAATAACTCCAGATCAAGCAGCTCTCAGATCTGGAGGAAATGCCAAGATGGTATCAGAGTAAGATACGGTTGTTGAAGCTCCTGCTTCATCAGGCATAAATATTCCTCGTTTCCCCCCGCCTTTAATTGATGCCTAAGTCAAGGGGGAAGCAGAGGGTATACTCTCCTGCCCTGCCTCTTACTTCCTCCCCAGGACAAACCATTATAATAAATTTCATGGTACCTGATGTTATCGGGTGAATCCACTGTCAAGTATGCTCTACCTTTGCCACAAGTTCACGGAGCTCATCTACTAAGTTGCAAAATCTAAAGGCCAGTCTTTCAGGATGGATCATGTGGAAAAGTCAGTGTCTGAGCGGAAAATTCAACTGCTCAACAGATTGGTGATAAAATTTGACTATGAGAAACAGAAAATCTGGAGAACTTCAATAGGAATTTGAAGTTAAGACTTTTGAAGTTTCCGGTCTCTAGATTGATGGCACCTATGAAAATGTTTCATAGTTTTTTTTATCCAGGACTTTGAAATATCCTGAGATAAACCTGAATATATACTATTTAACCACCCTTGGTGAGACTTGGATGGTAGAGGAAATAAGAGGTCTAGATGTCTCAGGGCTCCTGGAATCATCTGGTATTGAAGTTACAGGCAGACCTGCCTTACTAGTTTATTTCATATTTCCTCAGGAAAAAGAGGCAATTTTTGAGACTCTATTACAGACCCGTAAATGTTACTTTCTTGAGAGACAGACACTTTATTTTTGGAGAAGTCTCAAGATGGATTCAACTTAGATGAAAAAGTTCTTGGCAATATGTCAGTCTGTTATAACATTAGGAGCTACTTTTCAGCTGTGCTTTCCTGTAAATGACAATAGATATGTTTTCTTTGAACCTGTGTAGTTACAATATTTCCTTGAAGCTAAATGTGTTCCAAGGGCACCCACTACTGCTCCTTAGTAGGCCTTTCAATGTGTAAATGGTACACTTTTACCCTATTTTATTATTATTACTTTCCTCTTTCTTGTTCCAGCTTCCTATGAAACTTTCAATCTTGGCCTCTCTCTCATGTGGGCTGTAGCATGTAAATGTTTTGTTTTTTTGCCTAAATTTAATTTCTTATAGCAACAAATTTCTGGATTTCTTTATCAAAGTTGGCTCTTTGATTGTAAAAGTTGAAATGCACATTTTTAAAAAAGCCGTTCTCTAGCAGTGTTTTATACTCTGCAGAATCAAATATGCCCACAGGTGCTGAAATGCCCGTCCTTTTCCCTTTTCCATAATATGAATTTGGCTTCCTCAGTCCTTTGCTGAATTATCAGCCACTGGGGAGATTCAGATTTGTGGAATACGGAGCAGCCAGGGATAGTGAAAGCCAGCAGTATCCGCCAAGCTTAGATGAAGTAAGCACACAGGGGGAGCACCATGTAGCCAAATGCATAAAAGATGTAAACTCTTAATGTAGACACTAACACACACTAACACGAAATGTCTTGCCAAGAATTACCATTCCAAGTATGAAGACTGCCATATAGTTAGACATCTGTCCCATATCCAATTTGAGGAACATCACGCCTTAATAATTTTGAGTACGAGAAATTGTTTTAATACATGTTAATTTACAGATTAACATGCATTAAATCAATTAACGTGTTAAACAGCAATAATGCAAGTTACATTTTTTTTAATTAAAATGGCTGTAAAAACAACAGTCCAAAAATTGATTAAAAAAAAAACCCAGAACATTTTTGCCATGTGCACATCTCTAAAGGCTATGTATATTGTGGCCATATTTGATGCAAGTTAACCCCAGATTCTAATTAGTTAACAAGCCGTTAACAATTATTGACATTAACTGGCACCAATTAGGGGCCCCTTTTACTAAGCCATGGTAGGCTCTACGTGTGCCCAACATGCGCCAAAATGGACTTACCGCCCGACTACCGTGTGCCTTTTGCGGTAATTTCATTTTTGGCATGCGTTCGCTACCCGCGCCTGAAAAATAATTTTTATTTTTGAATGCACGTAGTGGACACGTGCCAAGTGGCATCTGACACGCGTAGGTCACTACCGAGCAGATTCTTTACCACTAGGTCTATGGCTGGCGGTAAGGTCAGACACCCAAAATGGATGCGTGGCAATTTTGATTTTGCCGTATGTCCATTTTTGGCAAAAAATTTAAAAAGGCATTTTTTGTACGTGCACTAAATATTTCTGCGCGCACCCAAAACCCACGCCTACACTACCGCAAGCCACTTTTTACCGTGGCTTAGTAAAAGGACCCCTAGGATTGCCTATGCGCTATTCTGTAACTCTGAGCATCTAAATTGTCCCACATGCAACTCAAAAGGGGGGCATGGCCAGGGGAGGGGGCAAGGGCGAGTAAGGGGCATTCCCAATATTTAGTAACAGTGTTACATTTATGCGTCCAACTGTCATTAGTTGCACATCAGCATTGACACCAGGTTTCAGCAGGCTAAGTCCTCACACCCAAAGATGGGTGCAGGAATCTGCACTAAGCGACCTTTATAGAATGGGCGCTTAGGGCCTTATTTTATAAAGGTTATGCTCCTAAATTTACGCTCCTAAAATTAATGCTTCTAATTTATGAGCGTAATTTACACTCCTAAATCTATGCCCCTAAATTAGGAGCATAATCTATTTTGGAGCATAGAGTATGCTCGTAATTCAGGAGCGTAACCTTTATAGAATAAGGCCCTTGGTGAGGATGTTAACAACACATAACTTTGGGTGCCATTTACTGAATCTGGCCCTTATTGTGTTGCTTATTTTAGATTTTTGGCCACTACATGGACTGAAAATCTATCAAATGGGCAGCATTCTTCATTGCAAGGCCTGGAGGATAATAGCAGCCCCATTGACCTTAAGTGTGGCCCCCTGACATCCATCCCACCCTCCAAAGTATTGTTACTGACACTATTCCCATATTAGTAGTTCTGTTTTCTGTCTGCACCATTCAGCTCTCTGTAAGCTTGAGCCACGTGATGCCCAAACTTCTTTACTACTCTCAATCGAATGAAAGAGAAGTGCGGGAGATTGGGAACTGAGACATTAGAAAAAAGAATAGCTAAGGTGACACTGCCCACATATCTATGGACAAAATATAGGATTAAAAAACTGGGGGGGGGGGGAAATCAGCTTGATTGGAAATAGAAACAAGTATAGTGAAGGCTGACTTGTGGGGATGGAGTTAGAGGGGAGTACATTGGGGAGAGTTTCTGTGGAATGGGTATAGAGAATGTGTGGGGGAGAGGAGCTTATGGAAAGAGAAAATGTGTGTGTGTGGGGGGGAGGGGTACACTTTATTTTAATTATAGAAATTACTCCAGTCTTGGTAGCTGGTCACTTCCTCGACAGGACTCACTTGCGGTTCTCTGTCCTAGTGCTTCTACTAGGTAGATAGTTTCAGCTTGGAGAAGGCTTAGAGGCGATATATGAATAGAGGTCTATAAAATCATGAGTGGGGTATCTTAATCATTATCTATTACCTACAAACAAGTAAAAGCATAATTGCAAATTCATTAAAATCAACCAGCTCATAGCACCATGTATTTTACATACCCAACCATTTCTGTACAGCAACCTTCCCTTCCAAAGCTCACTGACTCAAAGGCCATGAACTAACACACTCACACTCACACACACACACAGAAAATGGGTCTTTAATAATGCCCTAAACTTCTTATGGTCTATTTCAGTTCAAATTAGCTTGGGAAGAGCATTCATAGTAACACAGTAAATGACGACAGATAAAGACCTGTATGGTCCATCCAGTCTGCCCAACAAGATAAACTCATTTTACATGGTACGTGATACTTTATAGCCAAGTTTGATTTGTCCATGCCATTCTCAGGGCATAGACTGTAGAAGTCTGCCAAGCACCATTCTTGTACTAAGGTCTCAAGCTTAAAATTTACACTCCAGCTCACCCATATCTATTCAGTCACTATAGGGCGTAGACTGTAGAAGTCTGCCCAGCACCAGTTTTGCTTCCCAATTACTGGCGTTGCCACCTAATCTCCGCTAAGATTCTGTGGATCCATTCCACAGAGAGGGAGCAACAAAAAGAACGTGCAGGATCTGGTATCAGAATACCTTGCCATTGAAGGAGATGGAAGAATAAGACGATGTTCACGTAAGAGTCATAGTATTCTAGAAGGCCTATATGATGTAGTCATGGTCAATAGATAAGCAGATGACATTCTTTCCATATTCCATCTCTCCCACACATCATCTACCATCTCTCCCACACATCATCTAGCCCTGGTTCCTCTGCTCCTCTCCTCCAACTGTATCCCAGCTAGTCCCAAACCCATCAGTCAGCCTTCGCTATCCTGTCGCCACTTCCAACCCCTTCAACTTGGCTTTCCCCTCACTTTTTAAATCCTATTATGTTTGTTTCACGAGCTTGCTGGCAGTGCCACTACTAGAACAGCTGTTTTGTTTTCCTCTGGCACCACATGAATCTCAGCAAGTTTGATCTTCTTATTGCCCAGTTTCCTACACTGCTCTCAGTCTTAGGAGAATAGTGAAGGAGTTTGGGCAACAGATGAATCAAACTGAATTGTGCAGGTAGAAAACAGAACAACTGTTATGAACTTAGTGCCAGTTAACAATATTTGGGGTGGGGGATGGGAATAGTTGGAGGGCCATACTTAGGGAGGATGTGGGCTGCAACTGGCCCCTAGGCCTTGCAGTGAAGAACATTCCAATAAACTATTATAAGCTAGGTAGAACTGGGAAAGCCACCATGTATCTCCAGGAGTGTGCAATAAGGAACAGATCCTTCTGAGTACAGGCCAAAGACTTGAAGGACCTTGGTCTGATCCAGCATGGCACATAGTAGCATGAGTAGCAGGTATTGTACTATTGCTTAATGATGCTTGATGACATCACAGTGTGATCTTTCTCCACTGAAACAAAGCTGGTTGAACATGTAGTTAAATAGGAGATCAAGAGCTAAAGTCAAGTAAAATTACAACTTTAATAAAAGGTAATTAAAATTCCCAGACACTGAAAACTACAACACACCTAGGAAAACACTAGAAATTAACACATGTTTTGCCAACAACATTGTACTAAGCTTGTACATGAGAAAGCTAATTGTTTTCTTTGCCTACAGGGACATCTCAGGCTGGGGAATAAAACAGGTTTGCAAGTATGTAAATGTTACACAGCTTTCATTTTATTTAAAAGGAAGATTTTTTTTTAATTATTTTACCAGTCAACCTTAACTTCTCCTCCCCCTACAAAAAAAACTTAGGAAATATGCACTGTATGGATTTTTTTTTAATGTTATGCCAATAGCTCCTTTTGATGACATGAGATTAATACCTACATGGTGTGCATTCGGCATGTAAGGAACAAACCCAAACTTTTGTTCAACTGAGAAAGGAATTTTTTTCACGTTTTATTTATTGCCTATGATTCATTAACACTTATTTTTTTTTAATACCTTGCATGTCTTATTAATTAATGTGAAACCATTCTCCACATAATTAGAGGCCCTGCTTACTAGGCTGCGCTAGCATTTTTAGTGTGCACTAAACGCTCAAGTCGCCCATATGTTCCTATGGGCAACTTAGCATTTAGCATGTCCTAAAAACGCTAATGTATCCTAGCACTGCTTAGTAAACAGGACCCTTAATGAATTATTGTTCTGAACGCACACATGCTAGAACCAACAAAAACAAGGTGATGAAGGAAAAACACGTAGGCAGTTGTAACTACTACCTTTACTTTCAGGAAGTTCAACTTCTATTTGCTCCTCATTCTATTTTGAAACAGAGCTAGTGGCAAGTCTGGGTTCCATTTGACCCAATTATCACAAACAAGGCTTACTTATTGTCTGACTTCTATATTTTCTTTTTGAAGTACACCCATCGTAATATTACATTCCATCACCTATGCCCTCACATCTCTTTATGGAGCAGTCTTTTTTAAAATCCAGCTTTAAATAAACTTTTATGGTTAAAATTGTTTGGATTATATTTCCTCCCTCCCCCCCCCCCCCCCAAAAAAAAATATATATATATATCAAGTCTGCTCAGATTCCAATGTGAATTCTGAACTTCTGCTTCAGTCCCTATCTCAGGAATATGTGGAAGAACGTGAATTTGGTATACTTAAAGCAGGGGTTTCCATACCTGTCTAGGGGAACCCCAGCCAGTCAAGTTTTCAGGATATCCACAATGAATCTATATAAGATAGATTTGCATACCAAGGAGGCAGTGCATGCTAATCCTGTATCCAATAATGGACAATCTAGGTCACAAGTACCTGGCAAGATCCCAGAATAGTAAAACAGATTTTATGCTGCTTATCCTAGAAATAATGAAAATAGTAGAGGATACACAAAAAATACAATATGTTACGATCTCATACGTGGGTAAGTCTCATATATACTTGACGGCTGATGTCACTTCACCCCTCGGTGAACCTATTGCCGTACAATATTATAATCATAGACTCTTACCCTCCGACCTACCAATGCCTAAGAACTTTACTATTTATTTTTTATTCTTAACGTTATATGTAAAGGTTAGGCAATGTGTTACTTATCTTAGCTTGTTTCTAACGGGTGTGCTCACAAACCCCGACAGGTAGCCTGTTTCGCAATTCTTGCTTTGTCAAGGGGGAGCGCTTCACCTCATGTTTGCTTGTAACACCTCTGGTTTCTTCAACACCAGAGGTGTTACAAGCAAACATGAGGTGAAGCGCTCCCCCTTGACAAAGCAAGAATTGCGAAACAGGCTACCTGTCGGGGTTTGTGAGCACACCCGTTAGAAACAAGCTAAGATAAGTAACACATTGCCTAACCTTTACATATAACGTTAAGAATAAAAAATAAATAGTAAAGTTCTTAGGCATTGGTAGGTCGGAGGGTAAGAGTCTATGATTATAATATTGTACGGCAATAGGTTCACCGAGGGGTGAAGTGACATCAGCCGTCAAGTATATATGAGACTTACCCACGTATGAGATCGTAACATATTGTATTTTTTGTGTATCCTCTACTATTTTCATTAGTTTTGAGTGTATTTTTCAGTAGAGAAGTGCCCATTAATTTTTGACAGTATCCTAGAAATAAGCAGTGGATTTTTCCAAGTCCATCTTAATAATGGCTAATGGACGTTTAGGAAATTATCCAAACCTTTTTAAAACTCTGCTAAGCTAACTGCTTTTACCACATTGTCTGTCAATGAAGTACAGAGTTTAAGTACACATTGAGTGAAGAAATATTTTCTCTGGTTTGTTTTAAATTACTACTTAGTAGCTTTATTGTGTGCCTCCTAGTCCTAATATTTTTGGAAACATTAAACAAGTGATTTACCTCTACCCGTCCCACTCCACTAAGTATTTTGTAGACCTCTGTCATAGCTCTCTTCATCCTTCTCTTCTCCAAGCTGAAGAGCCCTAGTCACTTTTAGCCTTTTCTCATAGGGAACTTGTCTCATCCCCTTTATCATTTTTGTCGCCCTTCTCAATACCTTTTCTAATTCCACTATGTCTTTGTTAAGATGCAGTGACCAACTGCACACACTATTTAAAGTTTGGTCGCACCATGAAGCAATAAAAAGGCATTATAACATTCTCATTTTTAATTTCCATTCCTTTCCTAATAATTCCTAACATTCTATTTGTTTTCTTAGCTGCCGCTGCACACTGAACAGAGGGTTTCAATGCATCAATGAAGATACCTAGATCCTTTTCTTAGGCAGTGATTTCTAATATACCTATAGCTTGGGCTGTTCTTTCCCACATGCATCACTTTGCATTTGCTCAAATTAAACGTCATCTGCCATTTGGATGCCCAGTCTCCCAATCTCGTAATGTCCTTTTGCAGTTTTTCACAATCCTCTTGCAAGTTAACAACTTCGTGTCATCAGCAAACTTAATTACTTCACTAGTTATTCTCATCTCTAGATCATTTATAAATGTTAAAAAGCAGTAGTCCCAGCATAGACCCTTGGGGAAATCCACAAACCTACTCTTCTCCATTGAGAATGCTGACCACTTAATCCTACTCTCTGTTTTCTCTTTTATCCAGTTTGCAATAAGACATTACCTCCTATTCCATGACTTTCTATTTTCCTTAGGATTCTTTCATGAGGTATTTTATCATACGCCTTTTGAAAAAACATACACTATATGCAATATCAACCGGCCTACTTTTATCCACATATTTATTCATACTTTCAAAGAAGCGTAGTAGATTGGTGAGGCAAGATTTCCCTTGACTAAATCCATGTTGGCTTTGTCTCGTTAATCCATACTTATGCATATGCAAGTACTTGTACAATTGTAAGTAAACTGTATACTCAAAGAGGTGGTATATAAAATGAATAAACAATATGCTCTGTTATTTTGTTTTTTTATAATAGTCTCTACCATTTCTTGCCCGGCAACAATGTCATGCTCCCTAGTCTATAACTTCTTGTATCACTCTGATGTAAAGAAAATACTCCAGTCCAGGTTTTGGGGTTTTGTTTTTTAAATAACCCAAACACGAACTTTAATTACAACTCTGCAATGAGCAATTTTTCCCAAACGTCATGTGTTCTGGAGACAAACCATTCTTCCAGGTATTAAACAAACCAATTCATATCCAACTATGTTTCTGATTCAAATTGAGGTTAAGTGCCAGTGTCAAGACCTTGGTGTCAGTTCAATAGTCCAGGATGTACATATTTAGAACTCCTATAGTCCATTACCCATCCCTTTTGGGTGAACAATCTAAGGCTGTGCCTGAAGACTAGTGTAGCAAGCTATCTCCACTATGGATCAGACCTCCCTGTCTGTCCACTCTCTCCCAAAGGTGTACCTCCCAGGACTACTGCCTTTGGCTCCAAAACAGGTTCCTTCCCTATTCCTGATCCCAGGCTGGTTCCACTGCTTCCCACCCCAATTTTTTTTCAAAGACGGGAAGAAGTAGAAGTAAAGTTCATCACTTGAGATTGCATGGTGGTAGATTTAGGATTAACATTAGGAAATACTTTTTCACAGAAAGGGTGGTGGTTGTTTAGAATGCCCTCTTGAGGGAGACTGTGAAGACAAAAATGGTGACAGAATTCAAGAATGCAAGGGATAAACACACAGGACTCTTGCATGGAAAAAAAAGATGCAATCAAATTAAAATAAAATTTAAATCATCTCATAGCTGGAGTGAGATTTGATGGCAAATACAGAGGTTGGGAAGTAAGATCAATGCCGGACAGACTTCTATGATTTGGGTGCCGTAAATGGCAAAGACAGATCAGGATCGAGGCTGGAGTGGGCTTTCATAGCAACTCCAGTAGTTGGGAAGTAGACCCAATGCCAAGCAGACTTCTACTGTCTGTGCCCCAAAATTGACATGGAGAGAGAGAAATTAAGTATATGTAGATTTTATTTTTTCCCCAAGCCACACCCTCTTAAAATCTCCACATGTAAATAGCAACTTCCAGAGACTGGTATTTACACATGTATGTGATGTCATGTGGATATGCTACTGTTTACAATAGCTATAATGTGGTAATAGTGGAATTCTTTTACTAAGCTGCACTAAGAATGGGCTTAGCATGCCCTTACGTGGGTTTTCCCCACACGCTAAGCCCTTTTCTTGGGCAGCCATGAAAAAGCCTTTTTGGTACTTGTTTTATATATGGCTGTACACTAATGGTACTATTAACGCATGGCCATTTTAAAAAAAATTAACATGGGAGCCAATACTGCCTCCTATTTAAGAGACGGTAAGGGCTCCTACATTAACTCTGTGGTAACCAATTAGTGAGTGCTATTGTGAATGTGCTAACTGGTTACTCTTCCACTCCCACTCTCTGCCAATTCTCCACCCTTCACACCTGTATAAAAAAATTTTGAACCCCCCCCCCCCAAAAAAAAAAAAAAAAAACCACACACTTAGGGCCTTATTCTATAATGTATGCTCCTAAATTATGAGCTTAATCTATGCACCAAAATAGATTACGTTCATAATTTAGGAGCATAACTTATGTTCACAAATTTAGGAGCATAAATTCCAGGAGTGCAAATTTAGGAGCATAAACTTTACAGAATAAGGCCCTTAGTGTAAGTAAATGCCCAAATTAATGCAAGACGTTTTAGCCCGTCCTGCGTTAGGCCATGTTTGCTGTATTAGGCAAGTGTTAACACTTAACACAGCATAGTAAAAGAGTTTCTAAATTGGATACGTTACTTCTACTTCAGTTATTTGTTTTATTGTGGAATGTTCTTGTAATACTTTCTGACTGCTTATTTTGAATTAATTGAACGGTATTGGGGGGGGGGGTTGTTTATTTTTCCTCCTTGGATTTGCTCTTCAGTTCTTGCTGTATTCATACTTCATGAGCATCAATGTAAGTTTTTTAGGAAGGATAGCGAGGACCAAAGAGGAGAAGGAGTGGCACTGTATGTGAGAGACAATATCAGAGCGGCTGAAATGCGGGGAACCTGGGGAAAGGAAGAAGCTTTATGGATTGTCCTGGAAAGAGAAGATGGAAACTGTATCCACAAGGGGGTTATCTACAGATCTCTGGTACAAACGGAGAAATTAGACAAGGATCTGATAGATGATATTCAAAAGATTGGTATGAAAGAGGAGGTGCTACTGTTAGGAGATTTCAATTTGTCTGATGTGGATTGGAACGTCCCATCTGCAGAATCAGAAAGAAGTAGAGAGATTGTGGATGCCTGTCCAAGTGCCTTGCTCAGACGAATGGTGACGGAACCCACGAGGGAAGGGTCGATGCTGGATCTAGCGCTCATGAATGGAGGAAGTGTTTCCAATATCTGGGTGGGTGCCCATCTATATAATAGGACACAAAAAACTCATAGTACTGGATTTCAGATGTACTGAGTTTGATAAAATGGGGGAATACCTGAAGAAGGAGCTGTTGGCATGGGAAGGCGTAGGAGATGTGGAAAATCAGTGATCAAAGCTAAAGGCTGCTATAAATAAGGCAACCGATCTTTATGCAAGGAAAGTAAACAAAAACAAGAGAAACAGGAAGCTTATATGATTCTCCAAACAGGTAGCTGAGAAAATAAGAGTAAAAGAGGCTTTGTTCAAGAAATACAAAAGAACGCAACGAGAGGATCATGGAAAAGATTATCGGATTAAACTCAAAGAAGCGAAGAGGGAAATATGGCTTGCAAAAGCACAAGTAGAAGAGAAAATGGCTAAAGATGTAGAGAGGTGACAAGACCTCTTTCAGATATATTGGAGAAAGGAGAAAAGATAGGAATGGAATACAAGACAAAGATAATGAGTATGGCTAAGTGGAGAGTGATGAAGATAAAGTGAACATATTAAACAATTACTTCTCTTTGGTGCTCACGGAGGAAAATCCTAGAGAAGGACCACGGTCGGATGCTGAGGGAACATCTTGAAATGGAGTGTATACTGTGCTGTTTACAGAAGAAAGAGTAACAGCTTGAGAATCTGAAGGTGGACAAAGCTATAGGACTGGATGGGATACATCCCAGGATACTGAAGGAGCTCAGATTTATTTAATAGATCTTTAGAGATGGGAGAGGTTCCGTGAGATTGGAGACGAGCGGATGTCCCTCTTCACAAAAGTGGAGACAGGGAAGAAGTAGGAAACTACAGACTGGTAAGTCTCACGTCGGTGGTAGGAAAAATAATGGAGTCGCTGCTGAAAGAAAGGATAGCTAACTTTCTAGAAGTCATCAGGTTAAAGGACCCAAGGCAACATGGCTTTACCAAAAGAAAATCCTACCACATGAATCTTATTGACTTATTTGACTGGGTGACCAAAGGAATGGATCCACAGAATCTTAGCGGAGATTGGGTAATTGGGAAGCAAAACCAGTGCTAGGCAGACTTCTATGGTCTACACCCTGATCATGAATGGATAGATATGGATGGGCTTGACTATAAATTTTAAGGGGCTTCGACATTAGCTTCAGAACTTTTAGTAAAAAAAAAAAAAAAAAAAAAAAGAGTGCTAGGCAGACTTCTACAGTCTGTGTCCTGTGAAAGACAAATCAAACTTGGGTATAAATATAAAGTATCACATACCATGTAAAATGAGCTTATCTTGTTGGGCAGACTGGATGGACCATACAGGTCTTTATCTGCTCTCATGTACTATGTTTCGTACAGGCTCATTTTCGAAAGAGAAGGATGCCCATCTTTCGACACAAATCGGAAGAAGGGTGTCCTTCTCACAGGGTCGCCCAAATTGGCATAAACAAAAGCCAATTTTGGACGTCCCCAACTGCTTTCCATCGTGGAGATGACCAAAGTTCACGGGGGGGGGGGGGGGTGTCAGAGGTGGGACCAAGCCACAAAAAGGTGCCCAAACTGACCAGATGACCACCGGAAAGAATCGGGGATCACTTCCCCTTACTCCCCCAGTGGTCACTAACCCCCTCCCACCCTCAAAAAACATCTTTAAAAATATTTTGTGCCAGCCTGTATGCCAGCCTCAAATGTCATACTCAGGTCCATCAGAACAGCATGCAGGTCCCTGGAGCAGTTTTAGTGGGTGCAGTGCACTTCAGGCAGGCGGACCCAGGCCCATCCCCCTCCACCTGTTACACTTGTGGTGGTAAACGTGAGCCCTCCAAAACCCACCACAAACCCATTGTACCCACATCTATGTGCCCCCCTTCATCCATAAGGGCTATGGTAGTGATGTACAGTTGTGGGTAGTGGGTTTTTTTTTTTGGGGGGGGGGGGCTCAGCACACAAGGTAATGGAGCTATGTACTAGGGTGCCTGGTTGGTGTCCTGGCATGGCAAGGGGACCAGTGCACTACAAATGCTGGCTCCTCCCATGACCAACGGGCTTGTATTTGGTCGTTTCTGAGATGGGTGTCCTTGGTTTCCATTATCGCCGAAAATCAGAAACGACAAAATCTAGGGATCACCATCTCTAAGGACGCCCTACATGTCAACATTTGGGCATCCCCGACCATATTATTGAAACGAAAGATGGACGTCCATCCACCGGGACGTTTTGCGAGGACATCCCTTTCGATTATGCCCCTCCACATGTAATGTGATGCTTTGCTTTTTTTCTAATAAGTGAGCTGCTTCATTTTTCATAATGAAAAGAAAAAAAATTTTAATTCTTGCAATACAAATACATGCCATGGAAGGAGATTGTTGAAACTGAAAGGGGCATAATAATTTTAGCTGCCAAGTGAATTATCTCAATGTCTACAGTTACTGCTGCTATAAACTGAGCTGTTCAAAATGGCTTTCTGAAAACTGGGGCAGGGTTGGGTGAGTGTGTTATGAATAGTATGCTGTTTTTGTGCTTTTGTTTTATTGATGTGGCTTGACCCAGACAGTGATGAAATGTGCGGATACTTGAGGCTGGGTGAGATCAGATTATGTTCAATCACCACCTCCACTTGTTCACCTTAGGAGATATGCATGATACAGCAAGCATCGAGACTGCCAAGCAAGGTTTTGAGTCTGCGAACTTTGATATCAAATCTATACCACTAGTCATAAGTACATAAGTAGTGCCATACTGGGAAAGACCAAAGGTCCATCTAGCCCAGCATCCTGTCACCGACAGTGGCCAATCCAGGTCAAGGGCACCTGGCACGCTCCCCAAACGTAAAAACATTCCAGACAAGTTATACCTAAAAATGCGGAATTTTTCCAAGTCCATTTAATAGCGGTCTATGGACTTGTCCTTTAGGAATCTATCTAACCCCTTTTAAACTCCGTCAAGCTAACCGCCCGTACCACGTTCTCCGGCAACGAATTCCAGAGTCTAATTACACGTTGGGTGAAGAAAAATTTTCTCCGATTCGTTTTAAATTTACCACACTGTAGCTTCAACTCATGCCCTCTAGTCCTAGTATTTTTGGATAGCGTGAACAGTCGCTTCACATCCACCCGATCCATTCCACTCATTATTTTATACACTTCTATCATATCTCCCCTCAGCCGTCTCTTCTCCAAGCTGAAAAGCCCTAGCCTTCTCAGCCTCTCTTCATAGGAAAGTCGTCCCATCCCCACTATCATTTTGGTCGCCCTTTGCTGTACCTTTTCCAATTCTACTATATCTTTTTTGAGATACGGAGACCAGTACTGAACACAATACTCCAGGTGCGGTCGCACCATGGAGCGATACAACGGCATTATAACATCCGCACACCTGGACTCCATACCCTTCCTAATAACACCCAACATTCTATTCGCTTTCCTAGCCGCAGCAGCACACTGAGCAGAAGGTTTCAGCGTATCATCGACGACGACACCCAGATCCCTTTCTTGATCCGTAACTCCTAACGCGGAACCTTGCAAGACGTAGCTATAATTCGGGTTCCTCTTACCCACATGCATCACTTTGCACTTGTCAACATTGAACTTCATCTGCCACTTGCACACCCATTCTCCCAGTCTCGCAAGGTCCTCCTGTAATCGTTCACATTCCTCCTGCGACTTGACGACCCTGAATAATTTTGTGTCATCGGCGAATTTAATTACCTCACTAGTTATTCCCATCTCTAGGTCATTTATAAATACATTAAAAAGCAACGGACCCAGCACAGACCCCTGCGGGACCCCACTAACTACCCTCCTCCACTGAGAATACTGGCCACGCAATCCTACTCTCTGCTTCCTATCTTTCAACCAGTTCTTAATCCATAATAATACCCTACCTCCGATTCCATGACTCCCCATTGTCCACATGTTTGCTTACCCCCTCAAAAAAATGCATTAGATTGGTGAGGCAAGACTTCCCTTCACTAAATCCGTGCTGACTTTGTCTCATCAGTCCATGTTTTTGTATATGCTCTGCAATTTTATTCTTAATAATAGCCTCCACCATCTTGCCCGGCACCGACGTCAGACTCACCGGTCTATAATTTCCCGGATCTCCTCTGGAACCCTTCTTAAAAATCGGAGTAACATTGGCTACCCTCCAGTCTTCTGGTACTACACTCGATTTTAGGGACAGATTGCATATTTCTAACAGTAGCTCCGCAAGTTCATTTTTTAGTTCTATTAATACTCTGGGATGAATACCATCAGGTCCCGGTGATTTACTACTCTTCAGCTTGCTGAACTGACCCATTACATCCTCCAAGGTTAAAGAGAATTTGTTTAGTTTCTCCGACTCCCCCGCTTCAAATATTCTTTCCGGCACCGGTGTCCCCCCCAAATCCTCCTCGGTGAAGACCGAAGCAAAGAATTCATTTAATTTCTCCGCTACGGCTTTGTCCTCCTTGATCGCTCCTTTAACACCATTTTCGTCCAGCGGCCCAACCGACTCTTTGGCCGGTTTCCTGCTTTTAATGTATCTAAAAAAATTTTTACTATGTATTTTTGCTTCCAACGCTAATTTCTTCTCAAAGTCCTTTTTTGCCCTCCTTATCTCCGCTTTGCATTTGGCTTGGCATTCCTTATGATCTATCCTGTTACTTTCAGTTGGTTCTCTTCTCCACTTTCTGAAGGATTTTTTTTGGCTCTAATGATTTCCTTTATCTTACTGTTTAGCCACGCCGGCTGACGTTTAGTCTTTTTTCCCTTTTTTCTAATACGTGGAATATATTTGTCCTGAACCTCCAGGATGGTGCTTTTAAACAGCATCCACGCCTGATGCAAGTTTTTTACTCTGCGAGCTGCTCCTTTCAGTCTTTTTTTCACCAATTTTCTCATTTTGTCGTAATCACCTTTTCTATAGTTAAACGCTAGCGTACTTGATTTCCTAGTTTCACTTCCTTCAATGCCAATATCAAAACCGATCATATTATGATCACTGTTATCAAGCGGCCCTCGTATCGTTACCCCCTGCACTAGATCATGAGCACCACTAAGGACTAAGTCTAGTATTTTCCCTTCTCTTGTCGGCTCCTGAACTAGCTGTTCCATGAAGCTGTCCTTGATTTCATCAAGAAATCTTATGTCCCTTGCGTGTACAGATGTTACATTAACCCAGTCTATATGCGGGTAATTGAAATCCCCCATTATTATTGTGTTGCCCAGTTTGTTTGCGTCCCTGATTTCCTTTAACATTTCCGCATCCGTCTGTTCGTCCTGGCCAGGCGGACGGTAGTACACTCCTATCACTATCCTTTTCCCCTTTGCACATGGAATTTCAATCCACAGTGATTCCAAGGAGTGTTTTGTTTCCTGCAGAATTTTCAATCTATTTGATTCAAGGCTCTCGTTAATATACAATGCTATCCCTCCACCAATCCGATTCACCCTATCACTACGATATAATTTGTACCCCGGTATGACAGTGTCCCACTGGTTATCCTCCTTCCACCAGGTCTCAGAGATGCCTATTATATCTAATTTTTCATTTAGTGCAATATATTCCAACTCCCCCATCTTATTTCTTAGGCTCCTGGCATTCGCATATAGACATTTCAAACTATGTTTGTTGTTCCTAAGTACATCATGCTTAGTACTTGACAGTATTAATTGGCAATCTTTTGTCTGATTTTTATTGTTATTTAAAGATACCTGATCTACTACAATCTCTTTTGCAACCTCACTATCAGGATACTCTATCTTCCCTGTTATGGTGATATCTTTGAAAGATACCTTATCCCGAACCATGCTCTTTTGAGCGACTGTCGGCCTTCCCCCCATTTCTAGTTTAAAAGCTGCTCTATCTCCTTCTTAAACGCCGATGCCAGCAGCCTGGTCCCACTCTGGTTAAGATGGAGCCCATCCTTTCGGAATAGGCTCCCCCTTCCCCAGAATGTTGCCCAGTTCCTAACAAATCTAAAGCCCTCCTCCCTGCACCATCGTCTCATCCATGCAAAAATTGACATATCTTTGTGGTAGAAACACTGGAATAATGTTAGCATGAATACACATTTTCTAAATAGGTGAACGCAATTACAAACAGCGGGTAGGTTTTGTTTCATGTTAAGTAAGGTTTTCAAGTAGCTGGTTTTTATTTTAATTTTGTTAGAAAACGTTAAAGAAACTTTTCAGCATAAGACAAAATTGCAATATGTCACACCTCCTTTAGTCATCCTCCCTCATCGCCACTTAAAAAAATCTGGGATGCTTTATTTATTCATTAAATTCTTGCAGTAGTACCATTTATGTAAATTTGCTACTTTTTCAGCAAGCTTTGTGAGAAGAATATTAATGCATAAGTCTGCATTTACCTGACTAATTTACATATATTTTTGTTGTATGGGAAATCACTTGAAAACCTACAGGGGAAAGGTTTAGCTCTGTGAACAACTAATAGGCCATTTTTTCTTTTGACTCACACAAATTGAGAAATATTGCCTCTGGCCAGCATAATAGAAAACTGCATTTTTAATGTTCCCACAGTCGCTTATTGCTTTTCAACAAATGGGAAGACAATGGCTGTTTTTAAAAATAAAAAACCCTGAAACACTTACCATTTCTGTAGTACTGAGCCCAAATATTTGAAAGCAAAATGAATGTTGTCAGGATTAAGAATTCAGAGGATACAGAAGGTTAGTCTGAATCAAAATTTGATAGACGGAGGTGGTAATGATGCTCATTTTCAAAGCAGTTCGGTGTCTTTAAAGTGGCTACAAAATATCCATCAGCTAAAAATGTCCAAATCCTGATCTTGGAAAGTCAGAATGTGGATGTTTCACACTGTAGGTTCATTGAAGTAGCAAGGGGACGTGTTGTGAACGGGTCTAGGGAAGGACCCAAAGTTGTACGTCCAACAGGGATTTTCAAATGGGAAGGAACATCCATATCTAAAATTGAGAAGCTAACCACTGGAGGGATTAAGACATCACCCTTCTTTAATCCCCCAGTGGTTACCAGTGGTGTTCCTTGGTCGGCTGCCACCCAGGGCAGATCACCGCTGTGCACCCCCCCCCCCCCCACGGGTGAAGTGTCATCCCCCCCCCAACGGTGCATCACCTCCAAACCCCCCCTCCTGCATTGCTCTTACCTCCTAGGGTGCTGGGAGCAGCAGCGCGGCTGTCGGCTCCGCCTGTTCTCTGCTTCCTCTGCCTTGGAACAGGAAGTAACATCAGTGGGAGCAGGGAACCGGCAGAACTGCTCCCTGCAGCGTGCACCCAGGGCAGACAGTTGAAGATTTCATTATGGAAAATGGCATTCATTTTGGCTGTTTTCAGTGTAAACATGTCCATCTCACAGCCATAATCGAACAGAACATCTAGATTTTTTCCTGTTTGATTATGGCTGTGAGATGGACATTTTTTTTGGGATATGAGCCAGACTTCTGTTTATTTTTTTTTTTGGGGGGGGGGGGGGGGAGGGAAAGACTTGGACATTTTTTTGAAAATGCATCTCAGTGTGTTCAATAAATTAGAAATAAAATCGTATATATTAATTCATCTTGAAGAAAAGCTTTCCTTGTAATGTCTAATGTAGTCCTAGTTTTGCACACCTGCTTTTCTTTTGCCATAGTGTAAATCCATGGTTACTTATAACATTCAGATGTTTGCTTCTTGGTTCTGGTGGAAGTATTGCTCAAGGTAGGAACCCACAAAAACAAATAAGATTGACCTCTGAGAGAACTTAACAGGCAGATATTCAGAGAGCCGAAAACAAAAAAACATTTAACTGGACAATCCCTGAGGCCAGTCACGTATGGGTTACTTCTAAGAGTCTACGGGCGCCCAACGCGTGCCAAAATGAACTTACTGCCCGACTACCATGTGGCTTTTGCTGTAATTTCATTTTTGGCGCAAGTCCGCTTCGTGGGTCTGAAAAATATTTTTTTATTTTCTGGCATGCGTAGCAGACGTATTGCAAGTGGCCTCTGATGCGCGTAAGTCATTACTGCACAAATTCTTTACCACTAGGTCTATGGCTGGCAGTAAGGTCAGAGACCCAAAATGGAAGCATGACAGTTTTGATTTTACCACATGTCCTTTTTCAGGAAAAAAAAAAAAAGGGGGCTTTTTTACAGGTGCGCTGACAAATAATTCTGTGCACGCTCAAAACCCGCATCTGTAGGCGCCTATAGGGATATTGTAGGCACGTACATGGTTAACGTGCATTAAAAATGTTAACAAGCCTATAACGCTGCTTAGTAAACAGGGCCCTTAGCGAGATATGCATGTAAATCCTTTTTAGTGCCAATTAGTACTGATAATTGCCTATTAACAATTATCAGCACTAATTGGCTTGTTAACCAATTAAATTCCATGTGCAAACCAGCTATGCCTGCTGATTTGTATGCGGAACTTTAGTCACCATTTATAGAATCTGGGGGTTAGTGCACACAGAGGCCAAAACTAACGCAGTCCTGTATTAGGCCATTTTTTCTGTGTTAAGCGTGTGTTAGCACTTAATGTAGCTTAGCAAAAGGGCTTCAAAGTTTCTCTGTGCTTCACTGTGTCAGATAAATGTGCTTAAACTTTTCCATATAAGTGTTAGCAAATATCAACTAGGTGATAACAGTATTCTAATAGCCCTGGATGATGACACTTTAACCTGGTAACTATTTTGGGCCAGCCTTGCCTCAGTGTACAAAACATAAGTACATAAGTAATGCCACACTGGGAAAAGACCAAGGGTCCATTGAGCCCAGCATCCTGTCCACGACAGTGGCCAATCCAGGCCAAGGGCACCTGGCGAGCTTCCCAAATGTACAAACATTCTATACAGGTTATTCCTGGAATTGTGGATTTTTCCCAAGTCCATTTAGTAGAGGTTTATGGACTTGTCCTTTAGGAAACCGTCTAACCCCTTTTTAAACTCTGCCAATCTAACCGCCTTCACCACGTTCTCCAGCAACGAATTCCAGAGTTTAATTATGCACTGGGTGAAGAAAAAATTTTCCGATTTGTTTTAAATTTACTACACTGTAGCTTCATCGCATGCCCCCTAGTCCTAGTATTTTTGGAAAGCGTGAACAGATGCTTCACATCCACCTGTTCCACTCCACTCATTATTTTATATACCTAAAAATAGATTCCAGCCACCACCCCCCCCCCCGCCTCCAAGTTTGAAAGAGCAGATCCATAGATTTAGGAACTCTTTTACCAAACTGCGCTAGCGATTCCCGCCTGCCAATGCCGACTAAGCCCACTCAAAGTGAATGGGCTTTGTCAGCATTGCCGTGCCAGAAATTGCTAGTGTGGTTTAGTAAAAAAAAGGCCCTTAATTTCCTGGAATTTCAGCAAAGGGTAAAAAGTCACAGGAAGGAAAAGGCGTACACAGCGCTGCACAAACATAGAAGAAAGACAGTCCCTGGGAGGTGGTGGAGATGAAAACGGTAACAGAGTTCAAACATGCGTGGGATATGCATAGAGGAATCCTGTGCAGAAGGAATGGATCCTCAGAAACTTAGCTGAAATTGGGTGGCAGAGCAGGTGGAGGGAAGAGGGGGTGGTGGTTGGGAGGCGAGGATAGGGGAGGGCAGACTTATACGGTCTGTACCAGAGCCGGTGATGGGAGGCGGGACTGGTGGTTGGGAGGCGGGAAATACTGCTGGGCAGACTTATATGGTCTGTGCCCTGAGAAGGACAGGTACAAATTCAAGGTAAGGTATACACATATGAGTTTGTCTTGGGCAGACTGGATGGACCATGCAGGTCTTTTTCTGCCGTCATCTACTATGTTACTATGTTACTCTAATGACAAAATAAAGTAAGCAAATCAAATCAATTAATATGTACAGGAAGGAGGAGAGGAGAGGAGGTGGAGGCGAGTGGTTACAAGTGGTTATGAGTCAAAAGCAATGTTAAAGAGGTGGGCTTTCAGTCTAGATTTAAAGGTGGCCAAGGATGGGTCAAGACGTAGGGGCATAGGAAGTTTATTCCAGACGTAGGGTGCAGCGAGACAGAAGGCGCGAAGTCTGGAGTTGGCAGTAGTGCAGAAGGGAACAGATAAGAAGGATTTATCCATGGAGCGGAGTGCACGGGAAGGGGTGTAGGGAAGGACGAGTGTGGAGAGATACTGGGGAGCAGCAGAATGAGTACATTTATAGGTTAGTAGAAGAAGTTTGAACAGGATGCGAAAACGGATAGGGAGCCAATGAAGCGAATTAAGGAGAGGGGTACTATGAGTAAAGCGACCCTGGCCGAAGACTAGATGGGCAGCAGAGTTTTGAACCGACTGGAGAGGGGAGAGGTGACTAAGTGGGAGGCCAGCAAGAAGCAGATTGCAGTAGTCTAAGCGAGAGGTGACAAGGGTGTGGATGAGGGTTTCGGTAGAGTGCTCGGAAAGAAAGGGGCAGATTTTACGGATGTTGTAAAGAAAGAAACGACAGGTCTTGGCGATCTGCTGGATATGAGCAGAGGAGGAGAGAGAAGAGTCAAAGATGACCCCAAGGTTTCGAGCTGAGGAGACAGGGAGAATGAGAGAGCCATCAACAGAAATAGAAAACGGGGGGAGTGGGGAGGTGGGTTTGGGGGGGAAAATGAGAAGCTCGGTTTTGGTCATGTTTAATTTCAGGTGGCGTGGAGACATCCAGACAGCAATGTCAGACAAGCACGCTGAAATTTTGGTTTGGATGCAAGGTGAGATATCAGGGGTAGAAAGGTAGATTTGGGAGTCATCAGCATAGAGATGGTAGGAAAAGCCATGGGATGAGATTAATGAACCAAGGGAAGAAGTGTAGATAGAAAAGAGGAGGGGACCAAGAACAGAACCCTGAGGTACGCCGACAGGCAGAGAGATAGAAGTAGAAGAGGATCCACCAGAGTGAACACTAAAGGTGCAGAGGGAGAGGTAGGAAGAGAACCAGGAAAGGACAGAGCCCTGGAATCCAAGTAAGGACAGGGTATCGAGAAGTATGCTGTGATCGACAGTGTCAAAAGCAGCGGAAAGATCAAGAAGAATGAGGATGGAATACTGACCTCTGGATTTAGCCAGTAATAGGTCATTGGAGACTTTAGTAAGCGCAGTTTCGGTTGAGTGGAGAGGGCGAAAACCAGATTGTAGTGGGTCAAGAATAGCATGTGAGGAGAGAAAATCAAGGCAGCAGCGGTGAACAGCACGCTCAAGTAATTTGGAGAGAAAGGGAAGGAGGGAGATGGGTCGGTAATTAGAGGGACAAGAAATTTTGGAAAACATATGTGGGATTTTCAGATCCAAGTGCAAAATGTAAAAAATCAGAGAGGGACCCTTTACATTTTTTCATGCTGCCTGTAAAAGAGCATTTTCAAAATGTTCATGCCTTGCAATAACCCAGAATATGTGAAGCTCTAGGCAGTAGGGGGTCTTGGATCCTTTGGAGCTGTAGATGCTGCAAAGGCACTACTATTAAAGCCCTTGGGAAGGAAAGTCCTAGTCACTGCTGAGAGGTGATTTAATTTGGCTAGATTTAGGGCCTGTGATTCCAGAAGGATTGTCACTTCAGTGATTTGGTTAAGTGTGTTCAGAGAAGATCTAAAATAAGAGAAAATGCTTCATTAGCTACAAGTGAAGGCTCATAGCAATATAGTCCAAAAAAGGATGATTTTCATCGAGTTGGAGAAACAAAGGAGCATTGGGGCAACTAAAGAAATCTCTGCTTTCCTGTACGTTTAATACCTGTCATTGTTCCCTGTATACTGTCTTTCTCTGTAGCAGTCTTTTTGTGGGGCCCCTGACTCAGCACCCTGTCCACTTGATTGATCTTACATTAAATATTGGTGCCATGTTTAAATGTATTCAGTGACTTTGTTCCCAATTATTTCTTCACTTTTCCTTGTATGTACTTTCTTCTTTTGCTATCGTACATACTTCTTTACATCCCACACGCACGTCTAATTTTAATGCTCTCTCATTACTAGCACTAGTTTTTTTAAACAAATTTGTTTCCTATGTCCAAGATACCACTTTCATGTTGGTCAGTATCGAGAAGTGTCTATTCTAAAAGTGCTTTAGCAGCACAGGAAGAACAGGTAGCACATTACACTGTCATGGGGAGTCTAAAGAGAGAGGTGACAAAAGCGCATGTGCCTAGATTCAAGGTGTGTGTTTTGGATTTGAGAGCAGTTAAAGCTAGAAGAAAACTGGAATCCATATGTCACCCAAAACACTGTACAGTAGTCAATGCTCACATTAAAAAGGTAATATGATCAGTTATGGCAGTTGAGTCAACCAACTTTGTCCTTGGGAGGTTTAGCAAACTGTCTGCATATTCCTCCCAGTGTCTTCCACAGTGACTCCCGGGTTTACCCCAAAACACTAGGGCCTCTGCTCCTGCTACCTTGTGCTCCTTCCAGCCACCTACCAGGTGTGGGGAGGTTTTGCAGCCCATCTGCATATTCCCTACAGCGTCCTCCGGGGTGACTCCCAAGTCAACCACTTGGGTCTCCACTCCTGCTACCCTATATTCTTTTGGCTGCCTGCCAGTGTGTGTCTTATTCTCTTTACAGATTTATATTTTCCTCTCTCATATTTACTATGGTTTACTACATGTTCTCTTCCTGATGCTCTCTCTGCCAAACCTTATTCCACATCTAAAACCATTACATGCCCGAGGACCACACTGCCCATTTTTACTTTCATAACCTCACCGTTTTCTACTTTCTTCTCAGCTCTTGAGCTACAGCGTTTTCTTCCTTTCATTCAGCCATTTCTATTCTGCTGAGCACACCTCCACAGTCATCAGGCCTCCCCTCCTCCATACTTTCTCTTGCTGGGGAGGTAATCCTTGCCCTCCAAATCAATCCTCACCCTAACTGTGCAGGTCAAACCATAACCTCTCTGTCTCATTCCTGTTCTTCTTCCTCTCTCTTTTCTCCCTCTGTTATGCATCCTGTGGAATGTTTGCTCTGTCTCCAACAAGCTTGCCTACATTCATGGCCTTTTATCTCTTGTGCTGTGTATTGTCTTGCTCTGAGATCTTGGCTTTTCCATGAAGACTCTGCTTTAGTTGCTGTCCTCTTTCATGGAGGGTACCTTTCTCCCATACACCTTGCCTAGTTGGCTGTGAAAGTGGTTTCTATTTATTTATTTAAAAACTTTTATTCCAATTAATCCAAAGTTCTTAGCGGATTACAAATGAGCATACATAATATTCAAAATACTGACAAACAACAGATATCTTAACTGACATTCAATATTAACAAGGCAAAGCAAAACCTAAAAAAAATGGGTGCTAGAAAATCATTCATTGTCCCAAATAAATGCTTGCAAAAAACGGAGAGTTCTAAGTTCTTTTTTAAACTTGAAGATATTGAATCTTCCTCATCCTAAGAAGTAGCTTTTTCCAGTATAAAGGACTCACAATCGAGAAAAGCATGGGTCTTTCATACTGGAATCGGGCTGCTACTCTCCCCGTCTTGTAGGTTTCAACCCATTCTTCCACCTCAGTCTTATTCCTTTTCTTCCTTTGAAGTCCGCCCCATCTGCCTACTCACACCACTACCTCTCCGGATAGCTGTCATTTATCGTTCTCTTATAAGTCCCCCTCTTCTTTTCTCATTGACTTTGACTTCTGATTTCCCTTCTTTCTCAAACCATCCTCCCCATATCATGTATTCACTAATATCAATGTTATGTTTTTACCCTTCCCCCATAGAGATATGCAGCACCTGCAGTTATAGCATATGCTTTGAGTGTGATATAATATACACATATACGGTATTCTCCATTTTACAAGGAGAATACACATGTATGGGGAAACATTTCCATGTTGGGTTTTATACCAGCTCAAAGGCATGCATAAGTTTAAAAAAAAGTGCTTGTTTTGGGCAAGACTTTACATAAGGGATTAAGGGAGCCATTCTCCTTAATTCCATGTAGATTATTTCCACTTTATATATTTGTAAAATGGTTGCTGCTGGCAAACAGAGTTGCTCTCCTGAAGGTATGTTAAAAAAGCCTCTGGGTCGGCAAAGCCCTTTCTAAAATACTATCAAGACTGAGCATGTCTCAACCTTGACATCTCAATTTAGATCGCTACTTTCTACATAAAATAAGGATCTTATCTTAGCTTCTTCTCCAGTTGCTAAGTCTCAAATTACTCTACCTCAGTTCTTCTCATCCCTCATCTGATAATTTTCAAACTTAATCACTTTCCCTCTCAGTCTCCTCCAGTCACCACCAACACATTTAGGAATCTTAATTTACATTACTGCAATGGATTATTTGCGAGATGTAAATTAATTACAGCTTTTGAAGAAGCTCCAGACAGCCCAAAACACAGCAGCCAGGCTGATATTCAGTAAAACACGTTTCGATAGTGCTAAACCTCTCCGATAAAAACTGCACTGGCTCCCAATCAAGGAACGTATTACCTTCAAAATTTGCTCTTTGGTCCACAAGATTATCTACGGTGAAACCCCGAGATACATGGTTGACTTGATAGATCTTCCAACCAGAAACAGAACCAGAGCGTCACGTTCCTATATGAACCTCCACTATCCAAGCTGCATTGGACTCAGATACAAATCAACCTATGCATCCAATTTCTCCTACTTAGGTACACAAATGTGGAATGCACTACCAAAGAGTGTGAAAACGATCCATAACCACCTAAACTTCAGGCGATCATTAAAAACCTGTTTTGCAAGGCCTACTCTACTGATCCAACTTAAATGCCTTAACTCCGTAATGCATCAAAACCTCGCATCCTAATGGACATTGTATATTCCTTAGTTCCTTGACCCTTGTTGTACTTGTATACCCTACCCTTATCTGACCCTTATTTTAAACTGTATTTGTTTAATATCTACTGGACTTGGCATTCGCCTTGACGGTATTATGTAAGCCACATTGAGCCTGCTAATGGGTGGGAAAATGTGGGATACAAATGTTACAAATAAATAAATCTATGGAACAAGTCCACTTTAATGATGAAAAAGTAACAAAAGAAAAACAGATACACGTAGTCACCAGTGAGGCATATTTTCAAAGCACTTAGCCTTCCAAAGTTCCATAGGTTTCTGTGGAACTTTGGAAGGCTAAGTGCTTTGAAAATATGCCTCAGAAGCATATGGCTCTAAGACAATAAACACTATTTCCTACATATCTCATGCAGAATTCAAAACTAACATTGAAAATGATGCTGCTGGGGGGGGGGGGGGGGTAATTTTGAAGGATTTTTCATACATATATGCCAGTTTGAGCAAGTAAATTGCCTCTTATAATCTTCCCCTCAGTGCATAAGTGCATGCACTTTCACAGGGTAATTTTAACATAACATGTTGCCATAACATGTTGCGCGTTCTTTGATGGTAGCTGTGTACAAATCAGAGTTCACATGTAAGCACTAGATTATAAAGGGCTCCTGTTACTAAGCTGTGGTAAGCGCTAGTTCACACTTACCACAGCTTAAAAGGAATTACTGTGGGACACGCTGGAGCGTCCTGCATTAAAAGCTCAATGTGCATGTGCAAACCACATGCCATAAATGTTGTCTTTATTTTTCTCTAAGGAGGCATGTCTAAGGGCGGAGAGTGGGTGTGACAGCATGAATCAGTTAGCAGTGCTACATTACCATGTGTCGATTAGTATGGGATTAGCGCGTGAGCTCCTACCTAAGCCGCATTGAGCCTGCCATGAGTGGGAAAGCACGGTGTACAAATTAAAAAAAAAAAAGGTGACGGTAAAGATTCACATGATAATATTAGGCAATGGCTGCATGCTAATTGCAACATTAGTGTACAGTCATTAATTCAGAAAATAGGCCATTTTCTGGCTGCAGCAAAAATGGCCTTAGGGCACCGGACAACCCCATGTAAGGGCTCACCTCACTAGGCCACTTTTTTTTTTTTTTAACTACAGCTTAATAAGAGGACCCAAAAATATGTTAATTTACACATATACTTGTACAATTGATTGGAGGTGTACGTGTCGGAAAGGCAGGTGTGATATCTACTGCTAATGCAAGCATTTCTGTGTCTTTATAAAATAGCACTGAAGTAGGTGCTTATTTGCCCTCTTGAACTAAGCATGCTGTTATACAATTACCCTCTTATGGTATGTTCCTGGATAGGCAGGAGGACACACTTACATGACTTAGTGCCGGGGTTCTTAGGAGCGGCCTAATGGTTAATGCAGCAGGCTTTGATCCTGGCATTCTGGGTTTGATTCCCAAGACAAGTCACTTAACCCTCCGTTGCCTCAAGAACAAACACTGAGATGGTGAGTCCTCTAGGGACAGAGATGATACCTGCTCATAATGTAAGATTAACTATAATGTTCAAGGTGGAGAACAAACAGATTAAAAATACCAGAATTAAAATTAGCCAATAGAGCATGCACCTCCAAGAGATGCAGGGAGGTCAAATAAGGTACAGGGTTCTTGAAATCTGAGACAATTTATTGAAGTTTTCTAGACAGAGTGAAGGCAGTTATTAAGACAGTTGTACAACTGTGTTATCACTGTAATTTTAGTGACATGTTAGCAGTTACCATTGTTAGTGGCTAACAGCAACATATGTAATGTCAGTAGTCATTAGTGAACAAATGCTTTAGAAAAGGGGAGCAAGGGTTTCATTGCTCAATCAAGGTGGAGACCTTATCAATGTAAGCTACCCTTAAGATGGGTTATTTTACTGTTAACCAGTGTTATTAGCAACAAGGACTCATTGCATTCAATGGGACCTGTGCTAAAATAGTATGAGTTGTGGTAAAATAACCTGTCTTAAATGTTAGCCCCACATTAATAACATCCACCCTAAAAGGGTGAGGGAACCAACAAAGGTTAAGAACCCCTGACTTAGCATATCACATTATACTTGAATATGATTACTTTCTATGAGCTGCAACAAAATATTTTGCTCTGAATTTCTATACAGTATTTAAAATTAATGGGATCTAAGACTAACCAACATGTCCATAAAATTAGTGTTATCTGAAATCAGTTATACAAAATTCATATGTGACATACTTGCTGTCTTCGAGGAACTGCATTGCCTACCCCCATTTTCCTGACTGTAATCCATTGCAAATCCACATACCTTACTGGGAAGTTTACTGGATTAAGGGGTCCTTTTACCAAGCTGTGTTAAAAAGCGGCCGCTGCTGGTGTCAGCACGGGTTTTCTGCATGCTGCGGCTACTTTTAGAGCCTTGGTAAAATGGCCACCTTGCCGTACTTTTTGTCATGGCCACGTGCTAATTTCCCTAAAAGCACATAGCCCTTAAACCTGGTCCTGGAGGCACCCCAGCCAGTCAGGTTTTCAGGATATCCACAATGAATATTCATGAGAAAGATCTGCATGCAGTGGAGGCAGGGCATACAAATCTCTCTCATGAATGTTCATTGTGGATATCTTGAAAACCTTACTGGCTGGGGTGCCACCTCCAGGACCAGGTTTGGGAACCACTGACATAGCCATTACCGAGGGAGCCCTTATCACCACCTATTTAGGAAGTAGTAAGGGCTCCTGCGCTACTCTCATGCTAATCAAGTACATAAGTACATAAGTAATGCCACACTGGGAAAATACCAAGGGTCCATCGAGCCCAGCATCCTGTCCACGACAGCGGCCAATCCAGGCCAAGGGCACCTGGCGAGCTTCCCAAACGTACAAACATTCTATACGTTATTCCTGGAATTGTGGATTTTTCCCAAGTCCATTTAGTAATGGTTTATGGACTTGTCCTTTAGGAAACCGTCTAACCCCTTTTTAAACTCTGCCAAGCTAACCGCCTTCACCACGTTCTCCGGCAACGAATTCCAGAGTTTAATTATGCGTTGGGTGAAGAAACATTTTCTCCAATTTGTTTTAAATTTACTACACTGTAGTTTCATCGCATGCCCCCTAGTCCTAGTATTTTTGGAAAGCGTGAACAGACGCTTCACATCCACCTGTTCCACTTCACTCGTTATTTTATATACCTCAATAATGTCTCTCCCTCAGCCGTCTCTTCTCCAAGCTGAAAAGCCCTAGCCTCCTTAGTCTTTCTTCATAGTGCATGGTAATGTGCCCATGCTACCCAATTAGCGCAGGCATGCCTCCTCTCTGCCCATGGGCATGCCTCCTGCGCTGAAAAATAAAAAAAAACACTTTCCAGTGTGGGATTACCCCAGGATGCCTCAGTGTGTCCTGCGGTGGTGCCTTTTTAGCGCACGATAGGCCCATGTTAGGCTTATTCCCAGATTCTATATATATTGCGCCTAGTGTTCTGCACTAAAATCCAAGTGGGTTCTGTAACAGCGCATGCAACTTAATTGGCTTAACAAGCCAACCAGCGTTGTTAACAGCACTTAACAAGCAATAATGAGCACTAAATGACAATAATTAGAATTTACGTGCACAAATCGCTAAGCATACTCTGTAATGCAGAGGGCCTAAATTTTAATGCATGCAGGCAAAAAAAAAGGAGTGTGGTTATGGACGGGGAAAACAGGGCATTTCCTGGGTGTTTTAAAATGTACACGTGTAGTTATAGAATATAGCTCAGTGCACCTAAATCTACGCGCCAGGATTTACGCCATGTTTTCATTGGTGTAAATGGATATGTATAGTTCTAGGCGCTGGGAAATCAACTTAGTGCATTCTATATACCACCCTTAAATCTAGTCGCCACTCATAGAATACGCTTGTGGAAATTTTTCGTGTGGATTTTTTTTTTAGACGGCATATATAGAATCTCCCCATTGCGCCTTAGCAAAAGGGCCACTTAGTGCACCCTTAGGCAGGTTATTATTCCGCACGCTAAGGCCATTTTAACCTCAGCCATAAAAATGTTCTTCTTGTATTAATGGCCATGCATTAATGTTGGCATTAGTGCATGGCCATTAAAAAATGTTACTGTGTGAGCACTTACCACCACGTGGTATTTCTGAGCTAACCAGTATTCCTGTGCTAACAGATTAGTGTAGGAATGTCTAATTGCTGTCTTTTCAACAAAAAAACCAAATATATGTTTTAGCACATGGGTAGCAAGTGCTAATTTGGCAGTTACCACAGAACACCTGAGCACATCCCGTGGTTCGCCATTTTAAGCTGCATTAGGAGCACATTAGCACCTAATGCAACTTAGTAAAAGGGCAAATGTGACTTAAAAAGAAGCACATCAGTTTTCCTGACTCAAAAAATTATAAATCGAGTCTTGTATGGTAATGAGTGGAGGAGTGGCCTAGTGGTTAGAGCACTGGTCTTGCAATCCAGAGGTGGCTGGTTCAAATCCCGCCGCTGCTCCTTGTGATCTTGGCCAAATCACTTAACCCTCCATTGCCTCAGGTACAAACTTAGATTGTGAGCCCTCCTGGGACAGAGAAATACCCAGTGTACCTGAATGTAACTCACCTTGAGCTACTACTGAAAAAGGTGTGAGCAAAATCTAAATAAATAAATGCTCCACAACATATTAATACTGTACTTAAGATATATATGTCTGCTTGAGCACTGGCACTCGGACACTATAAATTCCCTTGATTAGAAAAATCTATCTAGCAGAGGCATGAACACAGATAATCTCACTGATAGCCCTAGTTGTGTTAGAATTAAGACTAATGATCAAGAGAATGCATTAGGAAGCATTTGAAAGAAAACAAAAACAATCATAAAACAGGCATTTGGATAGCAGATATAGGGTAATGTATACTGATAAGCTTCTCTAGCTCCTTCTCTATACATTGTGCTGTATAATTATTGTTGTCTGTTGACTTTACATTAATGTTATGTATATTTTATGTAACCCACTCAGAACAGTGAATGGAGTGAATGTTAATATTTTAAATTGCATAGATGAATTACCCTTCAGTTAGACCATTCTTTCAACAGTAGGGAACCAGGTGGCTCAGGGAGATTACAGTCTTTCATCTCCACATCACAGAATCCAAGCAGGTTCAAGTCAGTAGAAAAAGGAAAAAGTGGTCTACGTGAAACGAACTGATGATCTCAGTCTGATGGGAGATATGATAGAGGTCTATAAAATAATGAGTGGAGTGGAACGGGTAACATACACAGTAACATAGTAGTTGACGGCAGAGAAAGACCTGCACGGTCCATCCAGTCTGCCCAACAAGATAACTCATATGTGCTACTTTTTGTGTGTACCTGACCTTGATTAGTATCTGCCATTTTCACGGCATAGACCGTAGAAGTCTGCCCAGCACTAGCCCCACCTCCCAACCACCAGCCCCACCCCCACCACCGGCTCTGTCACCCAATCTCCGCTAAGCTTCTGAGGATCCATTCCTTCCGAAAAGGATTCCTTTATGTGAAGCGTCTGTTTACTCTTTCCAAAAATACTAGAACTAGGGGGCATGCGATGACGCTACAAAGTACTAAATTTAATACGAATCTGAGAAAATGTTTCTTCACTCAACGTGTAATTAGACTCTGGAATTCGTTGCCAGAGAATGTGGTAAAAGTGGTTAGTTTATTAGGGTTTTAAAAAAAAGGTTTGGACGGCTTCCTAAAGGAAAAGTCCATAGATCATTATTAAAATCCAATGATTATTTCTGGGATATGCAGCATAAAATGTTTTGTACTTTTTTGGCATCTTGCCGGGTAATTGTGACCTAGATTGGCCACTGTTGGAAACAGGATGCTGGGCTTGATGGACCTTTGGTCTGTCCCAGTATGGCAATACTTATGTACTTATGTACATCCCAGGGCCAGTGCTGAATGTGAGACAGTCATATGAGGTCCCCTGTCCAAGTCTCACAAAGCCATGGAACTCTTCCACACACTTTGTCACTCACTGTTGACAAGGACAAGAGGCGAGAAATTGTGCCAACAGTAATTTCCAAGGAGCCCATCTCTTTTCACCAATTGATAGTTCCACTGGCAAGTGGCACCGCCAAGACTGAATTAAAAAAGACAGTTCTAAAGAAAAAGTAACAGTCAAATATCTCAATTCTAAACAAACTGCAGCAGCCGTGGAACTGTTTTTTCATCAAATACAACATAAGACTAGCTCTGTGTTCAATTTCCTTATGCCATCTACTCTGGCAAAGGTTAGCAGATAAGAAAGCAGACAATAAATCACAACATCTGTATGGTGTGCTGCAGAGGACGTTCAATTACTCTTCCTCTAAGAAGACTATGAAAAAGATGAGACACGTGCAACTTCTCTTCCTAAGAAAATAATCAGGACAACAACATTCTCATCCAACCAAACCAATAAAACCTGTTGTGACTTGAAGTCTTACTCACAATAAACTTTGTATTTTTCTGTACATTCAATTGGGTGACTTTTCTGTATAAAAGACAATTCATATAGTACTTCATTTGTTTGAAAATAGTGTGGTTGTCATGTTAGCCCACTTAGATACACTGAAATAAAGGTCGCCAGGGCTGGTCTAGTGGCTCCGTAGCACTATTTTGCACTGTAATGCAGAGGCTCCCTGGTTTAGTACTGACGTAGGTCTTGTGTATCTTGGGTCAGCAGGGATTGGGGAATACTGTAGAGGCAACATTTTACACTTGGGATGGGGAAGCCACAATCACCATTAAGGGCGATATTTGGAGGCTGGATTTGAGAAGGTACTGTAGTGCGTGGCTCCAGTCTCATGACCATCGATGAAATGACCAGACTTGGAACAGTAAGACAGTGATCTATTGAAGAAAGAAAGAAATCTACAGGTAGTCTCATGGCACTAGAATCCAAACACTGGTTCCAAATGAGCTGGAAGAAAAAGGGGTACTACTAACTTAAACAATGACTACCTAATAAATAAAAGCTGATCCAGCTAATTTATCCCATTTGATATATTGCCTAACAAACAAACAAACCTCTAAGAGGTTCTGATCTTAACAGATAACCAGATGCCCTGTGCATAGAAGTGAAGCAACTGGCACCTCAAATGCTATTCTTTCACCAAGCTGCCAACGGTCAACCAGATTGTTCAATATAGTATTCAACGTATCAACAGAAAGCATCATGGTTAGGAACAACAGGGAAAGGAGCCTCACCTGCTCTAAATGGGCCCTGTTTACCTTAAAGAACGCCAAACCAGTGCATATACTTTTGGATTTTCAGAAATATGCAATTTGTTTTAGTCAAATATGACTATACTCATGTGCTGGTACTTTTATCCTAAGTAAATTTCTATGCAAAAGTATGCCTAGTCTGCAGGTGAAAATTATCCATGTGCTTTGAAGATATCTGGAAGTATGAAACTTTGCTCTCATATGAGCTCCCTTACAACAGCAGCAGCCATGCCCCAGACACCTTTCGGATGAACACTGTCAGTACCTGCTGTGGGGGTGAGATGGATTCTGGATCACCTTTAATGATTCCAAGTTACCACCTTGGCAGAAGGGTCATCAAAGTGATGCTGCAGCTCTGCAAAGTTATTCAAGCTTCCATTGCTTCTGCTGCATGTCCCTCATCACTCAGATTCCCGCTCCATTCCACTACGCCACCGTTTCATCTTTTGTTCTTTGCTTTCTAGCCATTAATAGGGTTGTGCATTCGTTTAAAATGTGTTTCTTGTCTTCATGAGTATCTTTTTTAACAAGAAACATCATAATTGTATGCATAAAATAATTTTGTGTATGTTATCATCTGTTCATGGAAAAAAAGCTAATGAAAAAACAATGACGGGGCAAACAAAATGAAAAGAATTGTACACACTTCTTATGATTAACTCTTATAATTCCAAATGTTTAGAGGGATACTTTTAAAGCAATATTTGCATAACCAATACAAATTTAGGGGCCATTTTACTAAGCTACAGTAAGCACTAATGCTTGCTTATCGCAAGTTAAAATGCACTACCATGGGGAACGCTCAGGTGTCCCATAGTAGTTCTTGCATGTGCGTACGCTACCTGGGTGTTTAAAAAAACTTTTTATTTTTTTAGCACTTGGGGCAGTTCTGGGGACGGAGAGCAGGCATGCTCTGCGCTAACTGATTAGTGCAGCTAAATTATATGGAGTGGCCTAGTGGTTAAAGCACTGGTCTTGCAATCCAGAGCTGGCCAGTTCAAATCCCACTGCTGCTCAACCCTCCATTGCCTCAGGTACAAACTTAGATTATGAGCCCTCCTGGGACACAGAAATATCCAATCTACCTGAATGTAACTCACCTTGAGCTACTACTGAAAAAGGTGTGAGCAAAATCTAAATAAATACATCTTCCGTACCCTGGTACTGTCAACGGTAATAAGTCATCTGGACTACTGTAACGCACTGTACGCTGGCTGCAAAGAACAGACCATCAAAAAACTCCAAACAGCCCAGAACACTGCCACCAGACTCATATTTGGAAAAACTAAGTATGAAAGTGCAAAACCCCTAAGAGAGAAACGTTACTGGCTCCCACTTAAAGAACGCATTGCATTCAAGATCTGCACGATTGTACACAAAATCATTCACGCAGACGCCCCAATCTACATGCTGAACCTAGTGGACTTACCTCCCAGAAATGCCACAAAGTCATCCCGCAAATTTCTCAATCTGCACTTCCCCAGCTGCAAAGGACTAAAATACAAGCTGATGCACGCCACCACCTTCTCTTACATGAGCACTCAGTTATGGAACGCACTACCAACAGACTTGAAAACAATCAACGAAATAACCAACTTCCGCAAATCTCTGAAGACATATTTCTTCAATAAAGCCTACAAAGAGAACCTACAGTCCTACTAATCCACTTCACTAACCCACCTAGTTATGAAAGTCCACCTCTACATTTACCCGCTTAATACTTTCCTTTCCTTCTCCCCTTACTTAATCTATGCACATTATTAATTGTATCTGACACCCTGTAATAATGTCATAACAAAACTATGTAAGCCACATTGAGCCTGCAAATAGGTGGGAAAATGTGGGATACAAATGCAAATAAATAAACAAATAAGTATTGCCACATCCTAACCGATTAGGGCGTAAGCCCTTATCACAGAGAGAATTGGTGTCAGTAAGTGCTCTTGTGCTAATGAGAAAATTAGAATGTAGCTATTATTGACAAAATAGAAAAATCAACCATTTACCTGCAGCGCAAAAGTGGCCTTAGAGCCCAGGAAAGACCTTGTGCTAGGGATAGCGCTGGCCACTTTTTAGAACTGCTTAGGAAAAGAGCCCCTAAGCAACATGCTGTCATTTGAAATGACATTTCCTCTTTAATTTTTGAAGTGACACAGAAGGAAAATGAATAAAGTGTCATTTTTTTTGGTCACTATTTAAAAAAATATATATCCCTGTGCTAGCGTCTCCCACATCCTCTTGACTCTATTCTTACCCCATTCTGCAGGTCTACAAGCCAGACCCATTTATCATTTATTGAACTTGCTATACCACTTAGTTGTGAAGAAATCAAAGCGGTTTTGCAAATTTAGAGCAATGAAAACAACTGGTAAAATAGAAAAGAATGCCAGGGTATGACAGGAAAAAATAGTTCATACAGGAAAAAATAGTTAAAGTAAGGGGTCCTTTTACTAAGCTGCGGGAAAAAGGGCCCTGCAATAGTGGCAGGGGCTGCTCTACCCGTACGCCAGTGCCCTTTATACGCGGCCAGTAAAACCCCCCAAAAATGGCCACTCAGAGCGATAACTCTTACCGCGTGTCCATGCGGCAAGAAGCCCTTTCCGCCACCCATTGAGATGGTGGTAAAGACTCCTGCGGTAACCCAGCGATAACCAGGCAGTACAGGGCAATGCCCAATTACCGCCTGATTACTGAGGTGCTAACCATTCCCGCCCCCCACCCCCAGAAATGGTGCACGCCAACTCTATAAAACAGCCCCTAAGTTACAAAATCAAAACTAGAAGACAGCCATTCAAACATTCCATCCAACAATTTTAGCAGGAGCAACCAGGGATCTCTCCTGCCTTTAGGAGACTCACAGATTAAGTGGATTCTGGAGAAAGGTGGGAGCGGGAGCTATTTCAAGAATGTACTGAGGAGAAAGGGGTTGGAACCCGACAGTCTCTCTTTCATTTTGTTTACAAGGTTTTCTTTTTGTTTGTGTGTGCCGTTTTATTGTAAAGAAAAGAAACAAAAATGTTTAAGAAAAAAACCCTATGAAAAATGAAATGAAAGCAGTGTTCAATGTATACCCCTAATACAAATTCATACAGTCCCCCAGAAGTATTTGCCACTCTCTATTAATACAAGCAGAACTCAAGGTAAAGCCCGTGAAAAACAGATCTGCAGTTCTACACATTCATGCCATAAGCATTTTATAACATAACTACTCCTTCAGTGCATCACAGCAGTATTAGTTTTGACTAGGATGAAATGAAATCTGATTATTCTTTTGTAATATATTAGCAAAAACAAATAGTGTGACGGTGAAATGCTAACAACAGCTGACAGTAGGCGGCCTAATATGACAGAACGCTAATAAAACATGATGGAATGCCTGCACAAAAAGAAAGAAAATACAGTCCTCTCATACTTTTCATAATCTTTTTGTCCATTATTTCTGCAAGATAGGGCTGGGGAAAAATAATTTTCCACTATTCTATTCTTATTATTCTTATTTGCTTTTCCTTAGGATTTCATATTTTGATATGCTAGCTTCAGTGTGCCCATACAAAATGAACAAGATTTAGGTTTCTGAATAGACGACACCCTGTTATTAGTAATATTATGCAAGTTCTAACTTAGTGTAACCCTTTTTTCACTCGGCTAGCTGGAGTGGGTTACATTTAGTCTGAATGGGAAGGTCAGAACCAGGACCAGCTCCACAGTCCTGTAGTACACAACAACTGAGTTCAAGCTAGAATCTGGTGTTATGAATCAGAGTGTTTAGTCCTTAAAAAAGGGGATAAATTCTTTACAACAACAATATAAGCTGAGACTTTAACGCATTTGTGCAGTAGCCTGTTTTTGTCCACCCCCCCTTTTTTTTTTTTTTTTGCTTTAAGTGTTTTATGGTATTTTCCTGTTCTTGCGCACTAAGGACTCATTTTACCAAGTAGCGGTAGAAGGAGATCTGCGATGGCATCAGAATGTGTGTTTGCTGCATGCCAAGTCCCGTTTTACCACTGCTGGTAAAAGGCTTTTTTTTTTTAAAGGAAGGAAATGGCCATGCGGTAAGTTAACACTTTCCGCATAGCCATTTCCTGGGGGACCCCTTACCTCCTCCTTTTTAGAAGGCGGTAAGGGATCCTGTGGTAGCCCCACTGCCTGATTACCACCCGGCATGCCCCTGCCGCTCAAAGAAAACACTTTTTGATGCATCAGAAATGGCATGCAGTGGGGGAGGAACTACTGCCCCGAACTGCTGTGTAGCAAGCTTCCCGACTTTTGTGAAAGAGCCCTTATAACTTGTGGTAGTTATTTTCTAAAAATATTTTGGAGAGGGGATGTCATACGAGCACGTTATTAACCAGCTAGAGTGCTATGATTAGTAAACGCTAACTGGTTAACATCTGGTAATACAGGAGTACTTGGTGCCTCTTAAATAGGAGGAGCTAAGTGCTCCTGCGTTAACATTTTGCAGGTCATGCATGCTAATGTGCATATTAGCAACAACCCCCCCCCCCCCACACACACACAGACACACACTCCAAGTAGTAAGGACAAATGAAAATCTGATAATTAAAGGTTTAAGGGAGGAAAAAGCCTCAAGGAGATCTTGATCAAAGATCTACAGAGCTAAAGAAGATCCTATTGACCTATCACTTGGTCTCAAAAGGACCTATTCCTCATCATAGGCAAAAAACCTTCCCAATACCTTCAATATTGATCGATAGGAAAAAACTGCCTTCTAATCCGTATCAAAATGATGAAAAAAGTACCTACATAATGACATTGGTTGCTGCTAAGCTCAAATGATGCTAAAGCTCAAAACTCAAAGATAGGTAAGAAAGTCACTTAGCTTTTCATGTGATCGTTCAGCTGTGCAGTCTTATCTCCTGCTCAAAAAGCCATCCAACTCCGGACCAACGGTGGCCAACATTTCACTCATGCTAAAAAAAGAGTTATGCTGCTTCAGGATCCAAACAGGTGGCGGTTCAACAGTAGCTTTCCAGCTTAACAGACCGGCAACCTATGATGAGGGATAGATCCTTTTGAGACCAAGAGATAAGTCAATAGGATCTTCTTTAGCTCTGTAGATCTGTTGATCAAGAGCTCCTTGAGGCTTTTTCCTCCCTTAAACCTTGAATTATCAGAGACTTTCATTTTCCTTACTACTTGGAGTGGGTTTCCGGAAAGAACTAAAAACAAACCTGTTCAAAAAGGCATACCCCACCGACCCAACATAAAAACCTAAGTTCCTGCGACACTGCAAAACCAAAGACTGTAATGGACATACCTTAATCCTCATCCCCCCTCCCTAACTTCTCCAATGTATCTACCAAACACGAACCTTCTTTTACCACAACAACACCTGTATTTATTCATACCGCAACTGGCGAATGCCGTTGCGGTACCATGTAAGCCACATTGAGCCTGCAAATAGGTGGGAAAATGTGGGATACAAATGAAACAAATAAATAAATAGGAAACTTTTCCTCCACCACCACTGTTTTTTGCTGTTTAAATGTGCATATTAGTACATGACCTGAAACCACAAAAAGGAAAATGGCAAAAAATATGGGCACAGTAAATCTGCAGATAGCATGTATGAAAATCCTGCGTTAAGCTGTTAGTAAAAGGGGCCCACAGTCTCTTTTGTGCTTCTTCAAAGCTCTCTTTGTTATGAAGGCCTGTAAAAAAGTCCATAATTGCAGTTATTCTGGTCTAGGTAGCGTCTTTTCCAGAAGAGATGCTTCTCGTCATAATGGTAGATTCCAGAAACTTCTTGTTGTTCCCGCCTGCTTCTCAGGTATTGACCATTGGTATCTTCTTCAGTTTCTCTTACCCTTTTCCCATTAAATCTCCTTTTCAGGGTGTGATGGTGGGATGGCTACCCATTCCTATTCACACCTCAGGACTAGTACAGCGGTCTTCCCCATTCTGTCACTACCTTGGAGTGGAGGAGTAGCCTAGCGGTTAGTGCAGTGGACTTTGATCCTGGGGAACTGAGTTCAATTCCCACTGCAGCTCCTTGTGACTCTGGGCAAGTCACTTAACCCTCCATTGCCCCTGGTACAAAATAAGTACCTGAATATATGTAAACCGCTTTGAATGTAGTTGCAAAAACCTCAGAAAGGCAGTATATCAAGTCCCATTTCCCTTTCTGCTCCTTGCTTCTCAAAGTGCATTGGCTGTGTTAATCAGAGACCCTCTTCCATTTAAATTTGTAGTACAGTGGCCAGGGAAGCAGGAGCAAAAGTCAAGAAGTTCAAACTGGGTTGGGGTTATATATCAGCCGCAGTTTCCTTTTAAGAGTTGTTGTCTTCTTCCTTCATTACCATACTGGTCAGAAGAGACCTCCCTCGTTTCTGCAAGCTGCAGGGGTATATTTGTTGTTGTTTTGTTACATTTGTACCCCGCGCTTTCCCACTCATGGCAGGCTCAATGCGGCTTACATGGGGCAATGGAGGGTTAAGTGACTTGCCCAGAGTCACAAGGAGCTGTCTGTGCTGGGAATCGAACTCAGTTCCTCAGTTCCCCAGGACCAAAGTCCACCACCCTAACCACTATATTTGCAAGTCATCATCCAGAACCTTACTAGAATCATTAGAGGTCTCTGTAATCCTTAACAAAACAGAACCCTAAGGATCTCTACATAGGTATTATATCATAATAACACAACCCACATCACTTATTCCACAAATCTTAGATAAATAGTACTCGACTGCTTTTACCTCAAGGACCACCATAAAGGCTATGCCAGCTTCAACTTAAAGTTCTTTCTTACTCTATGTGAATGCCTACATTTTTTTTGGCACTTGTCTTTGTTTTCTTCCCTTTAAGTGTCAAAAATGTTTTTTCTGTAGCCAGTTCTGCATTTTTTCTTTCATCATACCCACAAGGTGTCAGTTGAGGTTACATGAAATTGAAGCTTCTTGAATACAAAGCAAAGCAAGAAATATTTAAATTAATCTAATAGATATATTATTCCCGGGGCACAATTTTCTTGTCTGGTAAAAATTAAGACAGACTTCTAAAAAAACTGTTCAGCTGGCAAGAGAACAAAAGGATGTTTAGCCAATCAGATTACTCAATTTACGTATTGTTTCAATAGATTCTGCTGCCATCCAAGGTCATCTTACACACTGAAATGACAACACGCTGTTTTTAACAAAGAGCTCTTTTTTCTTTGCATATTTTTATTTAGTTGAACAAGTTTATTAGGCATCTGTGCACAACAGGAATGCAAAGGTGCTCAGAGAAATAATCACAAAAAGGTGCATAGATTTTCGCTGGCCCCAAAATAAGTTTTAAGCCACCTGCAAAGCTCAACTGGGGGGGACCAGTTGACCAACTGGACCAAGAATAAATCACTGAGAACAATAGTCTGAAATGCATGTCCATCCACCTGCAGGAGATAGAAAATACTGAGGAGCGGGACTGGATGCCAAGAAAGATATGTCTCAGCTCAGTTTTCAGTTCTTTACTCCACCTGCTGGTTGATGGACACAACTATCCCCCCAGATTTTGGAATAGTGGGAAGCTACGTAATGGAAGAGTTCCTTTTACTAATACGTGGTACAGTTTTGCAGTTGCTGCATGGTAATTCTCCAGAGCCGTTCTACTAAAGGGCGTTAAACCCTTAACTTGTAGTTAACATGTGAAAACAAACTATTGTATGACTGCAGTAAGGGGTTTATGGTAATTTGCCTGTTTCTGCACCTTAAACCGCATGCTACTAAATTTTTCACTCAGGGGTGTGGCAATGGGTGGATTGTGGGCATGGAAGAAGTAGCCAACTAATATGTTATACTTACTGTGTACTATTTAATGCACTATTAATGTGGGATCACTTAACGCCTCCTAAATAGGAGGCAGTAAGTGCTCCCGCATTAACTGAGAGTAGGTATCATGCATTAGTCCAAATGTTAATACATATCCTGCACTAAAAAATAGTTAGAATGCCTCTTATTGATGCAGCATTAGTTTTGGGCTTGCCATGCATTAGAAGTCCTGTCATGTGTTAAGCCCAAAACTGTGCACACATTTAATTGAATAATGAGCTAATCAGTGCCAATAATTGCCTCTTTAGCAAGGAATTATTGGCACTAATTAGATTCAGTTAACATGGATATGCGAGTTGGAAAGGGAGCATGGAAATGGGAGAGCAATGGGAGGATAATGGTAGATTGGGGCGTGACTTATAGAATAAGGGGACTCTGCACTTAAATATATGCGTGGGCATTTGCACCAAGTTTTTGTTGGTGAATATGGCTGTGCCTAAATGTACGCGCAATACCTGGGCTTTAGTGTGGTTTACAGAATACCACTTAATGCTTTTTTTTTTTCAGCACTGATTTTTTAGGCCCCATTTATAGAATTCCCCCCATGGGGCCACATCTGCAAGTCGATGACCAAAATAGCACCAAAGTGTGAACATACTTTACCATTTAAACTACCCACCTCCTTACAGAAGGGCAATTTTATAACAAGGCACCTGGTAGTAGCCTATTCTATAAAGAAATATTGAGGGGCATAATCGAACGAAAACGTCTATCTCCATGGGCGTTTATCTCCGAGAACGGGTCCGTGAAGGGGCGGACCGAACCGTATTTTCGAAAAAAATAGACATCCATGTTTTATTCGACAATTTGTGAGCTGGGCGTTTTTGTTTTTCAGTGATAATGGAAAATGAAAGCGCCCAGCTCAAAAACGAATAAATCCAAGGCATTTGTTCGTGGGAGGGGCCAGGAGTCGTAGTGCACTGGTCCCCCTCACATGCCAGGACACCAACCGGGCACCCTAGGGGGCACTTTTACAAAAACAAAAAAAAAGGTAAAAGAGCTCCCAGGTGCATAGCACCCTTCCCTTTTGTGTTGAGCCCCCCAAATCCCCCTCAAAACCCACTGCCCACAAGTCTACACCATTACTATAGCCCTAAGGGGTGAAGGGGGGCACCTACATGTGGGTGCAGTGGGTTTGGGGGGGTTGGACGACTAAGCATTAAGCAGCACAATTGTAACAGGTGGGGGGGGGGGGATGGGCCTGGGTCCACCTGCCTGAAGTCCACTGCACCCCCTAACAACTGCTCCAGGGACCTGCATACTGCTGCTAGGGAGGTGGGTATGACATTTGAGGGTGAAAATAAAAAGTTGTGAAACATCATTTTTTGTGGTGGGAGGGGGTTAGTGACCACTGGGGGAGTCAGGGGAGGTCATCCCCGATTCCGTCTGGGGGTAATCTGGTCATTTAGAGCACTTTTTGGGGCCTTATTCGTGAAAAAACAGGGTCCAGGAAAAGTGCCCTAAATTCTAGCTACAAGCGCATACTTTTCTTCCATTATCGGTGAAAGGCGCCCATCTCTGTTCGGGTGATAACCATGCCCCGGTCCCGCCTTCACCACGCCTCCAACACGCCCCCGCCAACTTTGTACGCTTCCACGATGGAGTGCAGTTGAAAACGTCCAAGTTCGGCTTTCGATTATACCGCGTTATTCGTTTTTGGGAGATAAACGTCCATCTCCCGATTTAGGTCGCAATATAGGCGTTTTTGTCTTTCGATTATAAGCTGGATAGGCACCTACTTTCCTTTATAGGATACTAGCCGAAATGGGTATATAAGCACTTAATATTTAGGTGTGGACACTTTACTCCAGCCACGGAGCTGGTCTGTTGGCACCTAAGTGCTGCTGATATCCGCATAACTTACAGTATTATAAATTACATGTATAAATTTGAGCTCCGCCCAAGCTCCATTCATGCGTACACACCTTGCAATTATGCATTATGTAAATTATATAGGGACATAAGAACATAAGCGTTGCCATACTGGGACAGACTGAAGGTCCATCAAGCCCAGTATCCTGTTTCCGACAAGTACCTGGCAAGATCCCAGAACAGTAAAATAGATTTTATGTTGCTTATCCTAGAAATAAGCACTGGATTTTCCCAAGTTCATCTTAATAATGCCTGATGGACTTTTCTTTTACGAAAGTATCCAAATCTCTTTTTTTTTAAGCCCTGCTCAGCTAACTGCTTTTACCACATTCTCTGGCAATGAATTCCAGAGTTTAATTACACATTGAGTGAAGAAATATTTTATCTGATTTGTTTTAAATTTACTACTTAGCGGCTTCATTGCGTTCCCCCTAAGTCCTAGGGTATATAAAAAATAATATTTAGCTGGTATTTTGGCCATTATTCTAAGCATTTACACACATAAATCAGAATGTACGTCAGCGCCTATGCTATAGAACTGCCCCCTAGCACAAGCTAATTCCCACATTAACTGCTTAAGGAAGATCAATAAAAGACCCCATAAAAGTACCACAGGCGCTACCTACTACACTCAAGTGGAGGCCAAAAATCTTTCTACTACATGCTCACTGCTAAACCCACAGTCAAGAATAATTACCCTCATGAGTAAAATGTGCTTATTAATTTTATTATTTTCAGATAGCAAAATATGAATTCTGTACATTCGTGTTGCCTATGTGTCTGCCCTGAATCCTGGCTAAACGGCAGATCTGAAGTACCATCAGCACTCAAGTCAGTCTTCAGGGTCCCTTTTTATGGTGGGGGGGGGGGGGGGGGGAAGGTGGTACACAAGAAATGAAATGAAAGAAAAGTGACCGGGCTCAGATCTTTTCATTCTGTGGTAGAAAAGATCATTACTATCCTACTCCAGGGAAGCCAGCCCTCCTGTAAGCGAGCTCCTTTGTTATGAATATGGAACAGATGGAAGAGAATCTAGCTGCTCTGTAGGAACAAAAACACTTACAACCCAGCTCTTCCTATTAAAGACTCCACTTAGCTCCTCTATACCAGTGGCCTTCTGTGCACTGCTGTGAGGTTTCAACTTTATAGAAAAAGGCACTTCATAAAGGTAATAGCTCTTTCTCTTAAAGCACTACAGACTACGAACGATAGACAAATGCAGGCTGTAATCCACACAGCTCCTGGGAGATATGTAAATATTCAGTTAGAATATGAAATAAAAATAAGGCTAGAAATACCTTTTTCAGGCTGAGGGGCAGAATGCAGATGGGCTAGATATCAACACAGTAACAAAATAACATATCAAAAAAGGCCCCTTAAAACTACCGCAGGCAGTATCTACTGCACACACTGATCGGCTCCGAACAGAGAGCAGGAAATTACACGGGTGATATGTTTCTCTGTCAATAGTATATGCACCCTATGCTCGATGACACAGGGGACATGGCACTAATTTGCATGTATGTCAGTTTGAATAACGGAGGGAGTGACCAGGATTTTCATTCTGAACCTTTCAATTTTTTTACGTAAACAAAAAACACATAGGACTGGGTTTACGTAAATGGCGCTCAAAATTTGTCAATGAGAAAAATCTGCATGGAGCGCTATTCTATAAACGGTGCTCTGAGTTGGTCACTGTTTATAGAACAGTGCTCAGATCCGAATTCCGCACCAAACTTTGGATGCAAGGATTTACACTACCTGAAACCTGATGTAAATCCTGGCTTGTAATTTAGGCCGTAATACTGCGCACATCTCTAGTGAACACCCCTGAGCCAACCAAGCCCCTAAGGGTCTCCACAAACTTTAATGAAATGGGCCCAACACCTCGTTGAGCAAACCTTTCTACCATCTGACTAGCCTGAGATTTAAATTCATCACGAGAGCTACATAATCTACGAATTCGTAATAACTGACTAGCAGGAATGCTATTTTTTAACGCTTGTGGATGATGACTACGATAATGAAGGATAGTGTTCCTATCTGTATCTTTGCGAAATGCTTTAGTAATGAACCTCCCCTTATCCACACTAATGTTCACATCCAAAAAATTAACGGTATGACCGCCAATATGATGCATAAATTTAATATGTGCATTAATTGTATTTAGGTAATCTAGAAATTCCTCCAATGACTCCTCTGAACCGCTCCAAATCAGCAGTATATCATCTATATACCGCAACCAAGTCAAAACTCCTTCAAAATGGTTAGATGGATATATTGATTGTTCTTCCACATCATTCATATATAGGCATGCTACCGTGGGAGCAACAGTGGCTCCCATGGCCACACCTTTTATTTGATGAAAAAATGAATCACCAAATTTGAAATAATTTTGAAAAATCACAAGCTTGGCTATCCCATTTAGTAGCTCAATTTTCGCCGCTGACAAGGGGAGTGTTCTTAAAAGATCTTCAACCATTTGCACTGCTTCCCCTTGTGGAATATTAGTATATAAAGATATTACATCTAACGTCACTAAATGAATCTGAACATCATTAGGTATTTTTATCTGCTGCAATAACTGTAACAGGTGACCCGAATCTTTAACATAGGATTTAATTTTTTCCATACATGGACGGAGGTGAAAATCAAGAAATTGAGACAAAGGTTCAAAAATTGACTCACAACCAGAAACTATAGGGCGACCAGGGGGGTCTATATTTATCTTTATGAATTTTGGGTAAAAAATAGATTGTTGGGATCTTAGGATGTTGTTTAAATAAATATTGAAATTCTCGAGTCGATATAATTCCATCATCAACTGATTTTTTTAAGTAAAGCATACACCCGTTCTTGAAGGTGAGCAGTAGGGTCTTCTTTCAAACCTTGATAGAATATTGTGTCACTCAACTGTCTAACAGCTTCAGTCATGTAATTCTTAACATCCTGTACCACCACGCCTCCCCCTTTATCCGCCCTTAACACTACTATATTTTTGTCTTCTTGTAACTCCTTAATTGCCTGATGTTGCTGATACGATAGGTTTCGCTGATTCAACCTACCAGCCTGTTCTAATTTTTCCAAATCATGCAAAACCCATTGTTGAAACGTGGCTACCGCTGAATCAACAGGTCCATGCGGCTGCCAAATCGAAGGCAAGCGATATTTCTGAAGAAACGTATAGTTTTCATTACATTGCGCCTCATTATCTTGTATCTCATCACTCCCAAAATGTAATTTTAAACGCAATTTTCTAAAAAACTTATATAAGCTAACCCGTATATCAAAGGCACTATGAAATTGTGTAGGTACAAACGTCAACCCCATACTAAGAACCTGAATCTGAGCAGGACTAAGAACCTTAGTAGACAAATTAAAAACTATAGATTGATTTTCTTCTGTCTTTTTGATCGAACCGTTTGATCGGTTGCTCCTAAAAAAGGAGGATTAGCTACATGTGTTTGTGTCGTGGTCCTATCTATCATTCCTGCCGATTTGGAGCTTATCTCTTCTCCTGAGGAGTCACTTGAGGAGTTAATGAATGTAACCTGTTTCCCTTTCTTGTTACGTCTAGATTTTCTTCCTTGATTCATCCAAGGGTATACAAAACCCTTTGTATAGTCCAACTCGTCTCTTTTGTATTTTGATATTTTCTGAGTTCTAATTTCTAATTTTTTGGATGTGAACATTATCCTCAAAGAATTTTAAGAAAAGCTACAAAAAGAGCTTTTAATTTTCATAATGAATGGTGTCTATCTGGGAAACAAAGAATAAAGCATGACCCATTAACTTGTGTTCTGCCGTACACTCAAAGATCTAATGAGATTATTCAGATTATTAAAAAACACTGGTCATTACTTACCATTCATGAGGAATTTAGAGACAATCTACGTTTTGCCTTTTCTAGAGGTATAAATTTGGGTGAGTTTCTGAGCCCCAATAAAAATGTGAAAGATGTTAATGATAGGAATAATGGTGGTCATGGGATATGTGGTCATTGTGTTTATTGTAAATTTGCGATGCAAGCTCAATTTGTGGAGATCCCCCACTCTAATGGTAAGAAATATATACTGAGAGAAGTCTCAGATTGTGACACAAAAAATTGTATTTATGGTATCCAATGTCCATGTAAGCTTTGGTACATTGGCCAAACGACTCAAACAATTAAAGCAAGAATTGCTCAACATTTGAGTAGTTTACGTACAGGTCGTAAGGAGGCTCCTATTGTTACTCATTGGCAATTAAAGGGTCACAATATCCAAGATTTGCGGTTTGTAGTACTTGGTCAAGTTAAACCTACGAATGGGGGTAATATCCCTTTAATGCTGCTACGTAGGGAGCAGCATTTAATTTTTAAGTGGGACACGGTTACGCCCCACGGTCTTAATAAGGAAATAGATTGGTTGAGCCTCTAATTGGTGATGGATAAATACTGAATCCTGATATAGGTTTATACGCATGTGTGGGCGTCTTGAGTGACGACCCAGTGAATGACTGGTCTCGAGTGCCCAGCAGTCTGCGACAGCCGGTAAGCATGGTTTTTAGTTGTTTAGAAATATGGAGAATGTATAACAGAGAGTGAATTATATACTGTTGTTCATTTAGACTGTGACCCCTGAAGACGCTCTGAAGAGCGAAACATGTACGTGTTGGGTCTTGGTGAAAAAGAAAAAGAAAATGCAGTGTCAAATTTGAACCAGTGATGTCTTCATATTTTCAACTATGGGGGAGAGAGCAAGCAGTTACGTGTTAGTGGCTGATTGAATTAAAACGATGAAAATCATGAAGAATTTTAGAAGATACATGGTTCTGGAGTGAAATATTTGTGGACATTTTTGCTCATTAAGCGGAGTAGCAGTGGATCCTTCTTTTCTCACAATGAAAAGTTATTGATATCGGAATGATACAAAGTGTTGGATAAACTTCAAAGTGATTGAGTTTTTGGAAGAATTTGGAAAACTTTTAAGCACTGGATTTGTGAACTATTATATTGAGTGCATTATCAGTTGGTAAGGTTTACCACTGTTGGACTTAATTGGCAAATTTGCGAAAATATATATCAGTATTATAGTATTTGAAGTGTTTAACAATGTGATGATATATGTATAAGTTATGTATGTTTGAACAAAGAATGAATGGTTAGTTGTGGGTTTTAATAAATAATGAACAATAATAAGAATTTGTAATAATATGTAATAATGAAATAAAGATTTATAATTAGTTATAGTTGTATTAGAATTTGCTTATATATATATATATATATATATATATATATATATATATATATATATATATATATATATATATTTAACTCAATACATCTAAGGAGGTTGCCATTCATCCAGTCTCATTTTGAAGGTTTATTTTAACCAAATGTGTAGGTTTGGTTTCAGCAGGGCTGGGTAGAAGCTCTCTCTTCAGAGTTCTGTGTTATCCAAACATCCCTGAAATTCTTTGTCACTCCTGGGCGTTGTGAAGCTCAATATATCTGAACACTGTTCTACATTTTCTAAAACTAAGCGGAGACTAGAGGAGACTTAATTGGATTACTCAGCACAAAATGTGATAATAGTAATCAAATGTCTGTGTTTATTGTTAAAAAGGCTGTAGGTGTGTAGAAACCAAAACAGAAGTCCTGGCTCAAGACACGGAATATAAAGTTTATAAAGAACAGGGATTAAAGCACAGTGAACGACTGATTTAGAAGGCAGCTATTATAAACAAAGTTCATTGCAAAGACTGAGAACACCTTTAGGGCAATGGAGGTAACATGCATGCAAATCTCTCTCATGCATATTCATTAGGAATATCCTGAAAACCTGAACTGTCTGGACCCTTGAGAACTGAGAGACAATAGCTTATTTTACAGGATGCAATGAAAGAATCATATTAATAAATAAACTATTTCCCTCATTTTATACTTCATAAATAGCTGTCAGTCAAGAGAAGCAGAAATGGTACTAGAGTGGTGACAGAAAGTTCAGTGAATGAAAAAAGTGTGTCTTTGTGTGCGATTCTGTTCACTTGCCCCCTCATCCCCCAACAATTTCATTTTGCTTGATTTAGGGCTTCTAGAGCAATCAAGTGGAAAAATAAACTAGTGCTTAAAGCAAAGGGCTGAAACCAGGCGTGCCAGGATTGAATTCTCACTGTTGCTCCTTATTTAACCCCCCTCCCCACCCCGTTGCTCTCAGGTACAAAATTAGGGGCCCCCTTACTAAAGGGAGCTAAGCCCTTAACGTGCAGTTACAGCATGAGAACAGGCTTCTGCACAAACGTACAGTACTTTCTCTGTTATTGAATGCTAAGAATTTTCTAGAAATATTTTTGGGAGTGGGCGTGGCATGTGTTTGAATTACCCAGCTAGCATGTTACGGTTAATGTTTGCTAACTTACACTAAGTGCTCCTGTGTTAAGTATTTGAAAATCAACACGCTAACGGCAAACATTGGGGAGGAATGGAGAATGAGCTCATCAGTTTGCATTTGCATGTCACTGCATTGTTCTTTCCTACGCTCTGGGCCTCTAAACAGTCTACACTAGTAAACGTGGGCGCTGTCTGGCTCTACTTTTGAGCAATCGGGGCCTAAGCGCACGTTAGGCCTTAATACCCTTCAGTTAAAAGGTCCCTTAATTCTGTATATCAGTTCACACTGTCCTTAATGTGTTTATAATATAAATAAAAATTGTCAATTTTATTTTCAAATCTTCTGAACAATATCTGATCACATCTCTCTTTCCAATTGTTCTGCCCCCATATTCATGGAGCCAGGGTATATTGTTATGCATATTTAATATGATATTTGTATTTATTGCATTGTCTGTGTAATAGCACTGTATACTGGGGCTCCCCCTCCTCCTTGTAAGTTCTTGCCCTATTAGCTCATAGTTCTGAGCTAGGGTCAGTCCTCCCTCTCTGCCACTGCAGGCTGTATGAGAGAGTACAGTCTTCCTATAGCATGCCTTTGTGATCAGCAGCTGTTCTAGGAGTGGATCCCTCTTTCATTTACTGTAATTCCATTAAGATTTTTCACAATCTCCCCATTTATTTTCCCCTCCTTATTCCCCTTTGAGTGTTACAGCTTTTCCTCTCAGTGTGGATGAGGTTCTGGCCATCTCCTTGCCTCTGGGGTGGCTAGATGTAGACTCTATTTGCAGAAGGCAACAATTCTTTTCTCAGCCACTGAACTGTAAGTTAGATTTTCTTTGTTTATTATGAGTACTACAATAAAGAAGAGTTCCTTATGAACTGAGAGTCTACTGGTAAAGCTTCTACTTGGGGATGGTTTAGCTGGAATTTTAGCTACATTATACTTTGCCTTGAACAGAACTTGTCTTAACATGACAAGTTTCCAATAGGCTCTGCATCATGTCATTCTTCATATGACCCCTTTCTGGTTAGATCTATTGTAACATTCATTGCTTATTTTATAAAGACAACATAGGCTTTATTTGCCTTTAGAAATTAGGTTCCCAGAAGTGTCCCCAATTGTGCACAAATTTACACCTGCTTCAAGGCACATGTAAATGAGTACACACCCCTTCCCAGCTCAACCCAACAAAGCCCCCAAGAATGCTGTATAATTATACTACAGCAAGAGGCCCTCACTGGATGCCCACCGGAAGGGTGGAAGGCCAGATTTTAGGACTCAGGCTGTAAAAATACCAGCTAGGTTTAAAAATCTATGACTGGCTGAGCAAGGACTTGCTTTTCCTGCAAGTTAATATGCGTTCTAGTTTAAGATCTATCCACTGGAATAGTGGTGGGCCAAGCTACATAGCTTTGTACAGCTGAAAAGCACTGACTAGGCCTGATAACCTACTAATGGCCTTATAGATGAGTCTTAACAAAATCAGGTACAAATTGAATGTAGCACTTATTAAAATGGAGTTTGTCTTTCTATAAGATGAAATAGAAAAAGGGGAAGTGAAACTGATATGCTAAGAATAAGATGTTCTGGCAGAGGAGAAAACATGTTGACAAAAGAGGAAATTGCGAAATAACTTGCAATAGCTAGAACGGAAAGAGTTGGGTACAGATGTACAGATGGCCGGATATGAAAGTATGATCTAAGAAATTGAGAAATATTTGAAAAAAATAGGTCCCAAAATAGGTCCTGCCATAGACTTCTATTGAGAGATGAGAGTATAAAAGAAGGGTGATTTGGGCTTAATTTCGGAGTCCGTCCCCAACGCCTCGGAAGCAGCAGAGCTCCGGTCAGCTGAATTCAGAATTTGTCTGATGAATGTACCTGATTAAAATCTGATATGCAAATAAACTCTTCATTCTAAATGATGGTTTGTGGGCTTCACTTAATGATGAAAGGCTGTAAGTACAAATGCTTTTGTTGCATCCAGCAGCTATCTTTCACTGCATTGTATAACTTGTAATCTGATTCCAGTTTGTCATAAGGCTGGTACCTTTTCCTTAGACCTAGCGTCTCTCTCAGTGGCAATTTCTCTTAGAACTTCACAACCCCCTGATTACCCCAGTACTAGTGCTATTTAGAGATGGAGTCAGATTAAGGTCACTCTAGCCTTCTTGGGGGGGCTTGGGACCCCTCTATTCCCAACAATGCCTATACACAGGTAACAAAACAAGTGGGCACTATCTTTTGGTGTGCTTACTTTGTACATGTGTACACACTTGCACAAACTTATAATGCTTAGTTTTACACATGCAAAACACTCTTTATGCACAGATATAAAGATTATTCCCGTAAAGCAGCCATTCCTAACCCAGTCCCATCGGGTTTCAGGATATCCACAATGAATATTTATGAGTTAGATTTGCATACAATTGACACAATGCATGCAAATCTATCTCATGCATTTTCATTGTGGATATCCTGCAACCTGATGCTACAAGCTGTGCCCTGAGGACTGGGTTGGGAATGGGTGTCAAGAAGGATAATTTTATAACACGTTGTCCAGGTTCAGAGAGCAAGAGGGACCTATTTTGGGTCTATTTTTATATAGACACACAGTCACCTATGTGTCTTTCTAAAACTGCCCCTGAAAAACTGTAGAAAATGTGGTTAAACAGAAGCTGCAGACTTGGGCCTGCTTGGGAGCAGGTGTAATTGTTTGTGCGTGAAGTACACGTCAATTGCCCAAGATCCATCCCTGAACTCACATACACTCAAGTCGCATTAAAATATGTGCATTCTTGTCTCTATGTGCATTTTTACATGGGAGAGTAATTTTATAAACGTTATTTTACACATGAAAAAGCAGTTTTAAAATAATCCTAGAACAGTAAAATTGTATAAGGTGCCTATAAAAAGGGGCCTAGAGGGCACCGGATAGGCTTATATTCTATTACGGGAAGTAAGCACGTACTTTCCTTTATAAAATGAATGCTAGATTCTATATAGCGCGCCTAGAGATCCACGCCAAAATCCAAGCGAGTTTAACAAGTTAATATTCTCTGATAACAGCACTTAAGCAATGATGAGTTACATGCACAACTCGCTATGCGTATTCTGGAATTTAGTGTGCCAAACTTCTAACGTGAGCAGGCAAAAAAGGGAATGGTTAGGGAGCGGGGAAATTGGCGTTTTCTGGGTGTTCCAAAATTCATGCTCGTAGTTATAGGGATTTATGCCACAGTTTTGTTGGTGTAAATGGATACGCATAGTTTTAGGTGCTGAGATATCAACTAAGCATAACAGAATACGTTTAGTTGGCTCCGATTTCAGCGCAGACTTTTTAGATGCCATATTGGAATCTCCACAATGTGCATAAATATGCACTCCACCCATGCTCCACCCAGAGCTCATCCATGTGCACACTCACCCTCAAAATACATGAACATATATATAGAATACTGCATTGGCAAATATTTGGCATATATGTGCATATATGCTAGTATTTTGAACATTTATTCATGTAACTGGCAAGCAATTTTAGCATCTATTTTATAAAATTGCCCCCAACCCCCTAATTCTATACGTGGCCATAGGAGGGCCACAGGTGGGTTAGGGGCGGGGGTGTGCTGGTAAATTTTTAACAACAGGCTCTTTCTCCGGACGTAGCCAGCTCTGCAGTTGGAAGGGCCAAGGGTGGCCGGGGAGAGGGGGAGCAACACTTGCCTCTCTCTCCTCCCTCTCTTCGTGCGGGCACACTAGGCATACTTTTGCTGGCAGCCAATAAATGGACTGCCACCACTCCCAACGTCTTGCTCTGAGCAGCATGCTGAAACTTCTCACACATGCTGGAGAAGTCCCAGCCTGCTGCTCAGAGCTGGAAACAAGGAGCGAGGAACAGCACCAGTCTATTTACTTGGCTGGCAGGGCTCAGCATCCCCACCAGCAAAGTAAAAGAGAATTCAGCAGGGGGCCCAAGCCCACATTTTGGGAGCCAGTTGTGAAAGTAGCCATGGAGGGCCCTACTTTAACAACCGGCTCCCAAAATTCTTAAAAACTTAACAACCAGCTCTTGCGAGCCTGTGAGAGCCTGCTCCAGCACACCACTGTTTAGGGGTATTCCTAGAATCTGCGTGCAGATTATTAGGAAGATCCGTGCCTAATTTAGGCATGAATATTTACACCAGATTTTAGACAGTGTAAATCCTCAAACCCAAAATTGGGCGAGGATTCTGGTTCCCAGTGCTTGCCTATAAACGGTGCCTAATTTGGAACACCGCTTATAGAATAGAATTTAGCACTAATATTTTTCAGTGCTATATACAGAATTTAGCCCTAAATGTCTAGTGACAGTTTAGCTGTTGCCTTTACAGGTACATTTTTTTGCTGGTTTACAATGTTTTGTTGTTGTTGAGATTTTATGACTACCATATCCTTTGGTTCTAGTCATCCTTGGAATACTAGTTGCTTAATAGGGTCTCAAGGATAGATTTAACATTTTGCAACTCATATTATTGTGTGGAGAGGGAACAGGAATAGTTGGTTCCCCTCTCTAGCCTATGACTAAATGTGTAGGGACTTGTGTTTTACGGGGGGGGGGGGGGGGGGGTCATTATATTTGTATAACTGATGCATTTTGTCTTGTATGGTTGGTCTATTTGTTTCATTTTGGATCCTGATTATACTTTCATTCCATGTTTTATTTTATGCTTCATATAATATGAACATAATTGTGTGTTATTTTAATTGTTTTTATATGTTATTTTCTAGGCTGCTTTTGTGTTTTGTTTTTCTATTTATGATAGTCACACATGTATTCTATTTTAGTTTTATGTTTTTAATTATAAGTTGGTTTGCTCAGGTGCCTCTGTAAAAGTAGAATATAAATTCTTGAAATTAAAAATAAATATTAAGGTTTTTTTTTTTTTTTTTTTACTAATGGCTACTGCATGTTATCTGCCACAGGACCCGTTTGATTTCTAAGCTGCAGATAGTATGTGTTAATCTTTAATACGCAGTGCTCTAATTTTTTTTTAAAAACCCTGAAAGTCTAGGGGCTAATTTTACACAGCTGTGCTACCGATTAACATATGCTGAATGTGAAGAAGCCCATGGAAATTGAATGGGTTTCTTTACATTCAGCGTGCTGCTAATCACTAGCGCCACTTTGTAAAAGGAGCCCTATATGCTAAACAAATACTTCGGTGCTCACGGAAGAAAATCCTGGAGGACTGTGGTCGGCTGCTGAGGGTATATCTGGGAATGGAATGGATATTGTGCCATGCACAGAAGAAAGCGTTTATAAACAGCTTGAAAACCTGAAAGTGGACAAAGCTATGGGGCAGGATGGGATACATCCTAGGATACAGAGGGAGCTCAAAGAAGTCCTGGTGAGACCTCTTACGGATTTAGTTAATAGATATTTAGAGACGGGAGAGATTCTGCAGGATTGGAGACGAGCTGACATGGTCCTTCTTCACAAAAGAAGTGATAGGGAAAAAGTGGGAAACTACATGATGGTAAACCTCATGTCAGTGGTAGGAAAAATAATGGCATCACTGCTGAAAGAAAAGATAGTTAACTTTCTAGAAGCCAATGGGTTACAGGATCTGAGTCAACATGGCATTAGCAAAGGAAAATCCTGCCAAATGAATCAAATTGACTTCTTTGGGTGACCAAAGAACTGGATCAAGGACATGCATTAGATGTAATCTACTTGGATTTCAGCAAAGCCTTTCATATGGTCCCTCACAGAAGACTCATGAATAATCTGAGCAGACTGAATTTAGGACCCAAAGTGGTGAACTGGAGTGGAAACTGGTTGACTGACAGGCAATAGAGGGTTGTGGTAAATGGAATACACTCAGAGGAAAGGAAGGTGAGCAGCAGAGTGCCTCAAGGGTCGGTGCATGGGCTGATTCTGTTTAATATATTTGTGAAAGATATTGCTGGAGGGCTAAATGGAAAGGTTTGCCTTTTTGCAGATGACACGATGAGAGCCAATAGAGTGGATACCCTGGAGGGAGTAGAAACCATGAGAAGAGATCTCCAAAAATTAGAAGACTGGCAGTTAAAATTTAATGCAAAGAAGTGCCGAGTGATGCACTTGGGGTGCAGAAATCCAAAGGAGATGTGCCAGATAGGAGGAGTGAGATTGATAAGCTCGGCTCAGAAGAGTGATCTTGGAGTGATGGTATTTTGAGGATCTCAAGGTGACAAAACAACGCTAAACGGTGATGGCCACAGCCAGAAGGATGCTTGGCTGCATAGGGATATAACCATAAGAAAAAGGAGGTGTTGATGCCCCTGTACAAGTGGTTGGTGAGGCCCCACTTGGGTATTGTATTCAGATTTGGAGGCTGTATCTTGCTAAGGAAGTAAAAAGACAAAGTGATTCAGAAGAAAGCAACGAAAACGGTATGGGGTTTGCATAGCAAGACGTATGAGGAGAGACTTGATGACCAGAATGTGTTTACCCTGGAGGAAAGGAAAAACAGGCATATGATAGGACACAGACATGCAAATTACAAACATAATCTACAAACAAACATTTTCCAGAGACGGGAAGATGGTAGACCTAGAGGACATAAATTGAGGTTGAAGGGGGGCTGACTCAGGAATAATATGAGGAAGTACTTTTTCACAGAGAGGGTGGTAGATACCTGGAATGCCTTCCTGTAGGAGGTGCTGGAGATGAAAATGGTAACGGAATTCAACAATAATTGGGATAAACACAAAAGAATCCTGTTTAGAAGGAATGGATCCAAATCAGCTTAGTGGTGATTAGGTGGCAACACCGGTAATTGGGCAGCAAAGCCAGTGCTGGGCTGAATTCTATGGTCTGTGCCCTGATCATGGCTGAACAGATTTGGATGGGCTGGAGTGAGGCTTTTCAGGGGCTTCGACGACAACTTCAGAAGTTCTAAAACAAGGACAGTGCTGGGCAGACTTCTATGGTCTATGCCCTGAAAATGGCAAGGACAAATCAAGAACAAGTATACATATGAAGTATCACATCTTACCTTATAATATGATTCAGTGGCGTACCAGGTGGGGGCGGTCCACCCCGGGTGCACGCCGCTGGGGGGTGCCACGGCGTGCGCCTACTCCGAGTTCGCTAAACTTCGTTGCTTGTTTGCTGCAGCTCCCTCTGCCCCGGAACAGGTTACTTCCTGTTCCGGGGCAGAGGGGCACATCGGCGCTCCGCCCCGGGTGCCATCCAGGCCAGGAACGCCACTGCTATGATTTTATCTTGTTGGGCAGACTAAAAGGACCATACAGGTCTTTATGGAAAACATGTATTTGCCTTGGTGAGTATTTGCTTTGCAGCATGAAAGAAAATTGCTTATTTGTAGACTAGCATTCCCTTCCAGTCTTCATTACATATTTCTAACAGAATATATGGTCAGATAGAATCCCACTGACAATACAGAAAAGTCAGCATATGAGTTTTAAGTTCTAAGCTTCACCTTGGACTAACTGCTTCTGAGTTAAAAAAAAAAAAAAAAAAGTTACACACCTTCCATCAGTCCAACAGACTGAGCTGCGTGCTCTCTATGGATATGAGTCAGATATTAATTTGGATAAGAAACCACACTACTGGTTTTGTTTCCAAAGTAGAGCAAATATTTAATATGATGATGGCTCAAGGGGTGAGAAAAATGGATATGGTTGGCTTCACTCAGAAATTAAACCATTACCATTCTGCTCTGTATAATGAGGAAGGAAATAAGGTAAAAAGGTGAGAGGTGACAAAAGCAAGAGATAAAAAATTAATAATTGGATTATCTTGTATTGCAATCTTCAGATCAAAGCAAACCATCAAATCTAAACTTGGACTGTGAGAGTTATAAATGTTTTGGAAAACTGATTTCTTAGTGATATGCTCTCAAGTTTATATCTGGGGCATGTCAATTCACATCTACAATAATTAATTCTACACTGACATTTGTGCTGTTTTTACTGATGTAGTTACTATATTTACATTTTCTGCACTGGATCATGTACACTGCTTTACTGGAGGGTCAGGGCAGGATTTCTGGATGCTCAATGCTTTCCCTATGGGAATGGCTGATGGATTCAGAACAATGGGTTTGCTTTGTGCCATATTGGTCTTTTTTCATGATGGTCTTTCATATAACTATTCTCCCAAATTTTTGCTTCAAATTTTGTGGTGTCCCAAACCAGAACAGATTAAATAGGTATTATTCAGAAAGGAATGGAAAACAAAAATGAGGACATTACAATGCCTTTGTATCGCTCCCTGGTGTGACCACACCTCAAATACTGTGTTGAATTCTGGTCACCACATCTCAAAAAAGATATAGTGGAAGTAGAAAAGGTACAGAGAAAGGCAATGAAAATGATAAAGGGGATGGGACGACTTCCCTATGAGGAAAGGCTAAAGCAGCTATGGCTATTCAGCTTGGAGAAAAGACAGCTGAGGGGAGATATGATAGAGGTCTATAAAATGAGTGGCATGGAATGGATAGACGTGAATCAATTGTTTACTCTTTCCAAAAATACTACGAGTAGGGGGCATGAAATTAAGCTACAAAGTAGTAAATTTAAAACGAACCAGAGAAAATCTTTCTTCACTCAATATGTAATTAAGCTCTGGAATTCGTTGCCAGCGAATGTAGTAAAAGCAGTTAGCTTAGTGGGGTTTAAAAAAGGTTTGGATGGCTTCCTAAAGGAAAAGTCCATAGACCATTATGATAATGAACTTGGGGGAAAATACACTGCTTATTTCTAGGATAAGCAGCATAAAATGTATAGTGCTTTTCGGGATCTTGCGATCTGGATTGGACACTCTTGGAAACAGGATGCTGGGCATGATGGACCTTCGGTCTGTCCCAGTATGGCAATACTTATGTACACTACTTAATCTTATTTTAGTAGAATCTGTAGATCTTTTCATAGCTTTTCAAATGCAGGACAGTCTAACATCACTACTAGTATACACAGTGAGATATTTTTTCTCTTCGTTGTAATTAGTTTTCCTGGGGGACTTTAAATATGGATGCAATTTTATTAACAGATGAAGCTGGATTTCTTTCTCTTCTGCTTGAGGCATTCTTTTAATGTTATGAGATGCTCGTCTCCTGGTCAAAGAATATATATTGATATCAAAAGGGCCTGAGTGTGTATAATGGATTTTTGTGTGTAGGGGATGGAAAATGGAACTGCAGGTAACTGCATCTGTTTATAGAATTTCTATGTCAAATGTTTCTAGGTTCTTATTCTTTACATCTCGGATAAACGGTGAAACCAGTGGCAATATTGAATATTCAGATTTGTGTCTGTTTGATGATGGAACCTGCGGACGTTATTATAAAAAATATTTCATATGATGATATACTCTTTGTAGAATTGTGCAGAAAGATGCAATACGGAATTTGCAAAGAATCCCCCTTCCCTGCAATTCTATGTTTGTACTGCAGAATTCGACATAGGGATCAGGAACCAGCTGTGCCAGATCAGAGGCCAGCCATGCTGGACCAGGAACCAGCCGAGCCAGACCAGGAGAAAGCAGGCCAAAAGATAGGGAAAGTTTCAATGCCAGTGGTCTATTCTGGAAGAGGCTCAATTTCAACATCAATCTGTGATAGAGGTGGCTAGAGAAGCTGTAGTCAACCAACTGAAGGATCATGCAATTTTTCAAAAGCCTAGCAAACACCCACAAGTTGGAAACAGGGTGGTAGTTAGTACAAACCAATTGACCCAACACATAGGCACCCCGTATAAGAGGCTTGGAGAGGCTAAGCCTCTCCAGCCCCAACCACTACCTTCCCCTCCCTGTGACCGCTTGCTCTCCTTGAAAGGCAACAATAAATCACAACCTTCCGCTCCATATGTTCCACCCGCTCACTCACTTGCTCGCTCTGCCTGTCAGCCGCAGGCTCTTCAACTTCGTATCTGCAAACAATGTGAAACCACGGGACCATAGCTCTCTAAGCGCCAGTCGCAGCAGCTCTAGATCCCTCCCCTCCAATACAGGAAGTTACATCATAGAGGGGTGCATGCAACCTACTGAGCCGCTAGTGGCGCACGGAGAGCTATGGTCCCGCGGTTTCTCATTATTTGGAACTACGAAGTTTGAGAGTCAGCAGCCGACAGGCAGAGTGAGCAAGTGAGGAAACGGGTGGGATGCATGGATAGGAAGGTATTTCTTGTTCAGTAGTAGTCCGGCAGAACTGCCGGTGAAGGACTGAATATTGGAGGGGTGGTGGTAATGATGCTGGTTGATATTGGGAGGGACGGGGGACAAAGAGAAAGATGAGGTTTTGCTGGATGGTAGGGTAAAGGGAAATGAAATGAGGTAGTACTTGATAGCGGGTTGGAGGAAAGAGACTGGACGATGGTGGGAGGGGAAAGAGACAGGGGTGATGCTGGATTTTGAGGGGAGGAGAGAGATGAGGCAGTATTTTGGGGGCAGATAATTCTCTTGAGTGTCTTTAGCTTGCATGTTACAATTATTAGTCAGAGGGACATCGTGAAGGGGTCCTTCTGTGCTATGTTCTGAACTGCTGACACAGGAGTTGCCACCCCAAGGATTGAAACTTGCCATGCCACATTCTATCCCATTCCCACCCTGCCCTAGCCCCTCCCATTCTGGTCTATTCCCTCCCCACCCCACCCCACTCCGCCCTAGCCTCCCCAAACATCTGAGTCACCGACCGCCTATGACCCAACACCCCCCCTTCAGAAGTGGAATCATAACAGCTTCAATAAGACCATCAGACATTTTAAATTAATTCTCAAAGGCAATGATTATATTGCGTTAGTATTAGTATAAGTATTCAGAATTTTAAAACAGTGTGTGCAGAATGTAAAATTTTTTAGTTGCTAAGGTCAAAGGAATCTTTGGCTGGTTGTGAACGGGAGTCTGTTCCACTTGAGAATTGGATCTCTTCCCCAACTTCAGGTTATGCTTCAAACTCCTCACCAGACTTTGCTCCTGCCCCTTCTTCCATGCTTGCAATGACTACAGGCCTAGACCAGTAGCACCACACCAAGAATCCAGGGGCTCAGGGACAGTTGGAGCTATTGCAGCATTCCTGGAAACCAGCTGGCTGAGTACCGCGCTATGGATCTTTGAGGCATTGCTAATATACTTGTTCTAGCCTTATACCCTGAACCTTTACCCTTAAATCTCCTCTGAATTTTCTACTGAATGTGCTACCTTATGTGCTCTGAACCTGAATATTCAAGGTTCGGATACCTTAGAACATTCTGACCCAGACTATACTGACACTGAGTGGTGAGTTACCTAATCTGCTGTGATGCTAAGTTGATGGGTAAAAGAAAACGGTTTCTTGGTATTAAACTTGTAACTAAAACCCTGTATTAAGGGACTATTTTTATGAAAGGATACCCATTTATTTATTTATTAAGGTATTTATACCCCACATTATCCCCACAGACATGCAGGCTCAATGTGAGAAATTGAAAAAGGCGCCTATTTTATAAAAGCAACATAGTTTCAAGTTTATTTATATTTTGCTATCCCGCCCATCAGCAAATGCCAGGTAGGCAGCTTACAGACTCCCACATACTGCCCCAATAGCGCACAAATGTTGATTCATACATTCACACCTGCTCCAAAAATATGTCAGGGGTTCTCAATCCAGGCCTGGGGACACACCTAGCCAGTCAGGTCACAGCGCTGCGTACGTCTAGTAGCACTATAGAAATGATAAGTAGTAGTAGATTTCAGGATACCCACAATAAATATGCATGAAATAGATTTGAATAGAATGGAGGTAGTACATGCAATCTATCTCTTGCATATTCATTGTGGATATCCTGAAAACCTGACTGGCCAGGTGTGTCCCGAGCACGGGGTTGAGAACCCCTAGTATAAAAGTGTATGTGTGCACCCTAAACATATATTTGCACACATTGCAACTCTGCCTCTGCTGCACCTTATCTATTCCCCTGGGAATGCCTACATGCAGACTGCAGAAGACCAGATGTACGCTTTTTGTGCACATTATTTGATTGTGCAAATCTACAAAAGCCCTTTTCGGAATGAACTAAAAGGGCAATTCTTTAACAAAGTGCCCACAGATATGCCCCTCCTTTGCTTGCGCATTTGCGGCAAAAAGTAGCACTTACATGCGTAGGTACCCTTAGAATTATTCTATCTATACATGTGTGCATAAGTGCTATAGTGTGCAAATGCAAGGGGGGCATACATATGGGCGAGAACATGGGCGTCTCTCCCGTTTACGCACACAATTTATGGCATGTTATAATTTACGTGTCCTTGCTGCACACATAAATTACATAGCATGCACTTTTATACCAAGCGGGATCAGATCTCTTACAAGGATGTGCCCACTTCTAGAATTGCCATCTAAATGTGTGAAAGCACAGTATCATGCTAACATTAGTGCAGTGTTCACTCAGGAGCAATGGCAGTGTATCAGTAATCTGAGAAACATATAACTTTAGAAAAACAGAGGTTTCTCATGTAGACAAATCATACTGAAAGTCTGATTGCAGACAAAGATAGAATCCATCAGCAATTCAGACAATGACTAACAGACTCATTACCAGAAATGGAGTGGAGGAGTGGCCTAGTGGTTAGGGTGGTGGACTTTGGTCCTGGGGAACTGAGGAACTGAGTTCGATTCCCACTTCAGGCACAGGCAGCTCCTTGTGACTCTGGGCAAGTCACTTAACCCTCCATTGCCCCAGGTACAAATAAGTACCTGTATACAATATGTAAGCCGCATTGAGCCTGCCATGAGTGGGAAAGCTCGGGGTAGAAATATAACAAAAACAAAAAGATCAACTTTGGGCCACAGACTATCATGAGGGCCTTACATGAAACTTGGTGGATGTGAAATCTTCTACAGGAAGGGTGCACTTTTGTGTACCAGCTGTTGCTCTCTATATGCAAGAGAAATAATAACCACTAGGGGGGAAAGAGGCAGCAGCTGCTGGAGAAGAGGGGTTTTGACACTTGATGAATCAGATGACCAAATGTGGAACACAGAAAAAGTGAATTCCACCTGAGGAATCTCATTTGGTCCTCCCCACTGGTCTCTCTCCTCTCAATTTAGGGCCGGTCTTAGCAAGTGTAGGGCCTTGTGCAGTTTGGTGGGCCCCCCCTCTTAGCCCCACCCCCCACTGACAGGATAAGAAAACCCAGAAAGACATGCAAAGGAACGACGTTAATCACCAAGCTACATTCTTCTGACATTACCAAAAGCCAACCATCACCAACCTGCGCTGTGCCTCCTGCAAGCATCGCAGTAAGAAGGAGAACAGAGCCAAGCCGATTAATTCACACTTACTCTCCTCAGGACTGGTCCATTGATGCTGGAACTTCCCTCTGCCGTGGCCTGCCCTTGAGATAGAAGGAAGTTACGTCAGAAGGGGTGGGCCATGGCAGACAGAAGTTCCGGCGTCAGTGGACCAGGCGTCAGGACAGTAAGTGACTGTGCCAGGTGCAGTGCGGGGAACCTGGCAAGTATGCAGGCAACTGAGGTAATTTGCAGGAGTGGGGTTGGGCTGGATGGGAGTTCGCAACTTGGGCAAAATTCATGCTGGGGACGCAACCGGCTGACCACGACCGCGAGGCCCCTGTCAGCGTGAGGCCCTGTATGGTTGCCCCTGCCTAAGACCAGCCTTGCTCAAGGTTAACAATAACGTAGTAACATAGTAACATACATATTAAATGATGGCAGATAAAGACCTGTACGATCCATCCAGTCTGCCCAACAAGATAAACTATTTTTTACATGGTATGTGATACTTTATATGTATACCCGAGTTTGAAATAATGGTTATAACTCGAGGGTGTGGTGTTCTGTTCTCAAAGAATTAGTTCGTGATGGTATCTCTGTTTCATTTCATCTCTATCAGACTCAACAAAAATCAGATGCAAGATTGTGCATGAGGACTGGAAAGATAACAGATGTGACGGATCTTGTCACTGGGATCAGTAAGGGTATCAAGAGTGACTGAGCAGCTTCCTGCAGCAGCAAGATCCTCAGAAGGTTCTAAATCACCTCCATATCGAAGTCAGTAACTGACATGACAAAATGGAGATAGTCTACCAGACCTGAATGTAAGATGGTGGCAAGAGGAAGATCATGTAACATCTTGCGCCTGCTTATTGCTTGGGAATAGCACCTGCACAGCTGATGAATGCAGTAATAGGCTCCTTAGTGGAAAGATGCAAGACTTTTGGTGTATGACACAAGAAGAGTTATTTCCTGAAAGTATCTCCATTGTGTATTAATATTTCTACTATTTTTGCAAACATTGTGTGCACTCCTGTACTCTCAAACTGAAATCTATGTTTTTGTTCCTCCTTTAGTATCTAGCCACATTTCGATGCTACTCTGGCAATAGTCCAATTCTATGATCGACAGAAAAGGGGAACAACACATATGCATACTGCTTTTTATTTATACATTTCAACAACAGAGAACCAAAATGATGATCAATACCATACCTGCCTGTGGTACAACAATACACTGTCAAACAGACGGGCCATTTCCATACACACTCATGAGCCGGCTGTGAGAAAATCAGAGCCAAAAACAATAAACAAGGTCTACAGTGCTCTGATAGTTTATCATTAAAATTTATGCATAGAAATACAGGAAAAAAAGGGAGCAAACTTCATCTTGGACAGAAACAGAGAAGGAAGAATACTGATGCAAATTGAGTCTAGACTCGCCAAGTAGAGAGGAAATTTGGTTCTTGATTAACTGCACTTTGGGAGGTTTTACTTCACATTATTGGGGTGAGAAAGTACATCTGGAGGAGGAGTTCTGACTGATCAGAGAGACTGAGCTGGCTGTGGCATATTTCCAAACAGACACAGATTCGCATACACACACAGGCACAGACTCCCCACAGTAAAAGAAATGTTTTTCAAACACTGGCATCTGGTTCTGGATTTGTTCATTGGCTTGGTTTCTTCATTTTCGTGTCCTCATTATTTAACCCCTCCTTTTCTATTTACTATAGATTAATGTTATTTTTACACTTTTCCTCTGATTTGAAAATGTACATTAGGTTCAGTCTTTCTCTCTATTTCCCCTTTTCATTCATTCTTTCCCACCCTTCTTTTCTATTTTTTTTTTTTTACTCCATTTTCAGTCACATCTCACTATTCAAACGGTCTCTGCTTAGTATCACTCCTTCTCATTTCCTTTTTCCTACCTCACTACTCTCTCTTTGGCCTCACTATGTCCTAGTTTCCTCCAGTTCTTCTTTCCAAGTATCAACCATCTCCATCATTTAATTTTCTCTTTCGTTTGTCTCATCACTGTACTCATCATTCTCTTCACCCAGTCTGTTTTGACCTTGTTCTGTGCTAACCTTTCCCCCTTATTCAGTATCACAATGCATACTTAGGTTCTCTTCTATCATCTTCTCACCTCGGTTTTCATCTTTCAGTCTCTATTCATCTACCTTCCAGTTCATCTCTGCTCACTTCCATGCTGCTCATTGGTAGTATTTGCTTTATTTCACCATGCATCCTTACCCCCTCAATCCTCCACATCTTCATAGCTTTTCCACCCCTGACAAGCACTTTCCACGCCATTTTTCCACTCTTATTCGTACTCATATGTTTCAAGTCCTTCTCCCTCTTCACCACATAAACACCTGCATCAATCATCTCCTATAGTTTCCCAGAAACACTTTTCATCTTACTTAAATTTCTCTACTCTTCCCACCCACCCCCAGAGAGCTTCAAGGGACAAGGGGAAGGACAGAAGGAAGAAGTTGTGGAGTAGGAAATAAGGCCCGTCAAAGCAAGTCAACTGCCACCATTTGGAAGTAGAATAGAGTTTTCCTCACCAGGGTGCATCGTCTCTCTAGGTAGTGATTTGCCCACCTCAAAAAAAGCACAACATGGCAGTAGGAGGCCTACATATAGGAGAGAGAAACATCATATTTTTCAGCTCTGATGTGACAGTTCTACCTTCATCCTGGTGTTCTTGATTCTCCTAAGCATTCCAAAACTCCTAATAATGAAGCAAATAAAAGACCATATGACCCTCCAGCCAGTCCATCTATTCTGCCATATGTGAAGACCAATTCTATAAGCTAAGTGCCTGCATTTATGTACCACTTTCATATGCATTTAAGTGGCAGCACAGAAGTTAAGAGCTATTTTATAAGAGCAAGTGTAAATCACATAGCACATAAACACATGGGAGGGGTATGGGTGAGCTACCACATATGCACATGACTTACAGAATACAGGGAGTTAACTCATGCCCTTGCAGCATTTATGTCACCATAGTTACACCAGGTCTCTGGCTGTTCTAACTGCGGACGCGTTGTTAGACACTCCAATGCCAGGTTACGCTAGTATTCTATAACAGAATCTGGACAGCCAGATGCCTTTACAGAATAGGCTTTCAGTCCAGTTATAGAATTGTTCCCTGATGGTATATCTGAAATACCAGCTAAAGAATGTGACCGCCTATAAGACTTCTCCTTATCCAGGGCATTTAAAAAATTTTTTTTTTCCTTTTAACTCCACAATCTTGGGTAGACAAGCATACAAAATTGGACTATATTCCAAGTATCTAGCCTCACAGGCCCCCTCCACAGTCTGCAAGACAGACCTGGCTACCTGGACACTTGTATCTCCACTATGATTTTTACTCATTATGGAATTTGCATCCTGACAATCGACTATCGTGCCAAACAGTCAGTCAACCTGACCAAACACATATCTGTTAGCACAAAGTCTTCTAACATTTCAAATTAAACTCTTTGCAAAATGGTAGGACAAAATAATAAAACATACACATAAGCATGGATTAATGAGACAAAGCCAACATGGATTTAGTCAAGGGAAATCTTGCTCATAGGGGAGATCCTATATATGGTGCATAAAACAGATTTTATGCTGCTTATCCCATAAATAAGCAGTGGAGTTTCCAAGTCTATCTTAATAATGGCTTATGGACTTTTCTTTTAGAAAATGATCCAAACTTTTTTTAAACCCTGCTAAGCTAGCTGCTTTTACCACATTCTCTTGTAACAAATTCCTAAGTTTAATTGCATGTTCAGTGAAGAAATATCTTACCCCCCCCCCCCCCAGGTTGTTTAAAATTTACTACTTAGTAGGTTCACTGCACACCCCCTAGTCCTATTATTTTTTTTGGAAAGAGTAAACAAGCGATTCACCTTGTTCAGTTATATGCGAACTACAAGTATTCTAGAATTCATGCACTAACTTTAGGCATCCTGTTAAGAGAATGAAGGGGCTAGAAGATGAATATTGTGGCAATACAAGCAATTTTTGGGTGCTGCTCTCCCTCTGGCCCTTTACTATATGGCTAGTGTCAGAGCAATTAAAACATATTTTTAGCCTGGGAGCGTCTGTATAGCTTTCAAATATCTATGAAAATTAGCAGCAATGAGACAGCCAAAGAGTTCACAATTTAACTAGTTTGTGATATCATTGATTTGTTTTTATATGAATGACTGTAAACTGCACAGAACATCTGTCAGATATGCAACTAATAAATGAAAATTAAAAAAAGATCTGCTGAACCTACATGAGAAGATTTTTTTGTTGCAGGAAAGCAGATGCACACAGTGCAAGTATGTTTATTTCCACTAGAAAAAGGCATTCTGGAACGCGGTGTTGGGCCAATGTTGCAAAATACATCTAAGATTCTAAAAATGTATTTGCAGAAAAGGAAAGTAGCTTATGCATGCACATTATGCAACTGCTCAACTCTGCTTAAACGTATGCTAGGGAGTTTTGCCGCACTGTACGACAAACCCACTGTATGCTGTTAATGCGTGTTTGAAAATTGACTGGGTTCACATGAACTGATGAGTATACACGTACTTTTGAAGTCAGACTCCCTTTGGAACATATGCACTAAAGTATTTTGTTTACATGACAAATTTATTTGGTGGTTGGAAGTTATTTATATGATATTTCTGTGTTAGCATTTTACAAGGTGCTAATGCACACCGGGAGGCTCTTGCACAGTAATGAGTATTACACTCCAAAAGGGGTTACATTGCAACATCTCTACCAACTGGAATCATTCCGTCTTCTGAAATGAAACTCTATTTTCCATTTTTTTTTAAAGTGTTGACCCAAATATGCTACCTCCTCTGTCTGTTCCCAGCATATCAACAAGTAGCAACAATGACTGTATTATTAGCACATTCCTTACAACATGCATACACCCGAATGATTTTAAAAAAGGTAGCCTAGTCCACTGTGTTTCAATTTTAGCTTGTTATACTGGCTGAAAGTGTGCACATACAATTTGAAAAAGTTATTGTGCATAGAGTGTACTGTGGTTTAACAGTATGCCAGCTTCACAAGGATAGATATTCATTACATTGTTAACATGTGGATGCAGTTTACAATTGTCTTTTCAACGTACCCCCACCCCAGCACTTTTTCTTTCTATATAGCACAAAATATTTCCATATTTTTGAGCTGCAAAAAAATAACTCACCTGTGTATGGGCAATATGGGAAAGTTTACTTAAAGCCAGGGCTGCCAAGAGACAGCCGGGCACAGGGCAGGTCCACAGTCACCGCCGCCCCCCCCCCCCCTTGGGCTGCCGCCTCCCTGCCCCCTTATCTTCTTGCATCTGCTCCTCCCTCAGTTTGTCATTCTCCTGCTCCTGTGTGCCAGGACCCAGGTTATCCTGGGTTATCACTGTAACGCAATCACTTGGGTCCTGACAAACAGGAACAGGAGAGACAAAGATCAAGGGAGCAGAACCTTCTGGCACCAGGCCCCTTGGAGGCCAAGCCCGGGGAATCTTGCCCCACCTCTTGGTAGCCCTGCATAAAACCTTACCCATATTCACCTTAAAATAAGTGACAGGATGGATTTGATTCTAAATAAATCAAGTCTACGAGAAAACTTCCACCAGTTGATCCCCAGCTTAAGCCCCAGCCTTTGGCAGTGAAGAGTGAAGTGACCTTCAAGCCAATCATAAAGCACCAAATCAGATCCTAGGAATACATAGGTTATTGCAAATAAAACTCCTAGACTGTTCAGTCATTTTCAATTCCCTCCAATATGAAACACAAACTTGCCAACAACGGTTGGTTTACTCTGCAGGACACCAGTCAGTGTGTGGGTCACTGCTGTGCCAAGGACCATAGAACCTTCCTCATCCAGTCACAAGATGTTCCTAAGGACTTCTTTACAGACTGGACTTGAATGCCGAAATACTATTTTAGCTATCTCTCTGAAAGATATACAAAGGGATTTTTTCCTTCTTAACAGCTTTCCATAATTGAGACCTATGCCAACAAAACCTCCAGACATAGAAGCCAACTTTTCAAAATTATTGGGGGTGCTAAGCTCAATGGAAATAATCCCTTCCTAGACACATACAAGGAATTTTTTCAATATTGGGGGTGCTCAAGCACCCACAGAACCCACAGAGTCGGCTCCTATGCCTCTAGATCAAAACAATCCTTTCACTAGTTGCCCTCATTGTAGGCTCATGATGGGAATTGCTAGTAGTCAAGCCTGCCCACCCACTAACAAGACTGTGCAATAATAAAGCATTGTATTTAATTGTTATGAGCCACACCAGTTTCATGTTATGGTTGAACAGGGAGGGATACCCCGTTACTAGTCAGAACAGGCAGGGATTCACATTTTGCCAGATTTAGAACTGTGCCCAACAATAGACAACTGACTACCAGTGATGAGAACCAACCCTATATTTTTGGGTTGTTTGAATTTTTTTCCTGGTAATTCAGGTGTACTTTTTCAGTTTATTTCACACATTTTCAATGTACACAAATGCTTGTACATGCATTAATTCGTAGATTTGTGTACACTAAAAATTTTAAGGCGAACTAACAAACCAAATGCAAGCTAATGAATGTTTCTCTCTGTAGACTACCAAAATGAAAACGTCACCATATGTATAGTGGAACTTTTATGACCTGCCACAGTATGGAGAATGATCACAATGAAACAGAAATGGAAAAGGGTTAAAGAAAACACAATTCCCCCTGAAAGCCAAGCCCTTGTTTGACTTCAATACCTATAAAGGCGTATTTTCAAAGCATTTAGACTTACAAAGTTACACAGAGGGGCATTTTTGATATGATGTTAAAAAAAGGTAATTTTTGAAAAAAGAAAAACGTCTTTTTTTCCCACAAAAAATACTATTTCGACCAAGGTTTTGTACTTTGGAAGTTTTGTTTTTTGGTCCACTTAAAAAAAAAAAAAGAAAAAAAAAGTGCAAAACGTAGAAAATCAAGCCATTGGAATGTAGGAGGAGCCATCATTTTTGGCAGACTTGTCCCCCAGACATCCAAGGAGAGCAATGGGGCACCCAAGGGAGCACTTCTGTGCACTTCAAAAAATGCTCCCAGGCACACATCTCACCTTTGCTCCCTTATCTTGTTCCCTAAACCCTCCAAATCCCACCCTAAACACACTGTCCCCCATGTACATCACTACAATAGCCCTTATGGGTGAAGGGGGCACAGTAGGGGTTTGGTGACTTGGGGGGGGGGGGGGTCAGTTTCCACTACAAGCGTGACAGGTTGAGGGAAATAGGGACCTGAGTCCCCCACTCCATAGTGCACTGCGCCAACCACTACACTATTCCAGGGACCTGCGTGCTGCTCTAAAAGACCTGACTTTAACATCTGAGGCAGTCCAAGAGACTAGTAAGCCATATTTTTATTCACATTTTTGAGGGGGTGGGTCAACCCTGATTCCCTCCAGTGGTCATCTGGTCACTTAGGGTACCTTTTCATGCCTTATTTGTTATAAAAACGGGTCTAGCTCAAAACATCTTAGTTTTAGTTTTCTTTTGTCTTATTATGGCTGAAAAAACGTCTAAACCTTAGGAACGCCGAAATCCCGCCCCGACACACTCCTTGCAGACGAACAGCATACAAAAACGGCTGAAAAATAGGAAAATACTGAGAAAAACATCCAAATGCTGCTTTAGGCCACTTTTTTTTAAAGATGTTTTTCTCTTTCGTAAATGAATTCCACAGTAACCTATGGAAGTCTAAGTGCTTGAAAATGAGCCCCACAGTGACATGCTCTTGTAATTTAAAAAAAGAAAAAAAAAAAAAGTACTTCTTCAGTGAAGCATGTCCGTGAGGCTGAAATTATTTAAGAAATGGGGCAGAGCCATAATAAGAAACGTTAAGAAATTCTTGCTGTCTGAATCACAACATGGGATCAGTCCTCCATGAGATTCTTATTTCTCTCCTATACCAGCACAGGTTTCTATGAAAGATAATGCTTTCCATGTATGTTTCATTAGCTTGAGAATGCAAATCTTTCTTCTGGAAGACAGCTTAAAGCAGAAACATACACAGTCCAAGCAACTGAAGTTCTGTGTGCATACTGTGGTCTATCACATTATCCGTTCACATTCAAAAACTGCAAAGGGCAGCTTAATTCCTAGTTACCAAGTTTAATACCCCCAGCCCCATCTTCATTTTCTCAGCCTTGATAGTTCATGAGATCCACCAGTTCTAATTCACAGTACACCACCATGGCAGTAGACACATATCAACACAACTCAAATGTAATGTAATATGTAACGTAATATGGTTCTTGTATCCTGCTAACTCCCACTAAACAGTGGTTCAAAGCAGATAACAAAAAAAAAAAAAAGAAGCCATACTAACAAGCGATTAGACAAGAAATATTTTAAATAAATATGTTTTCAGGTTAAATCCACACTTTTCGTCCCATTAAATGGGCTTCAGAATTCCTAAAGTAAATTTGTGAGACACTATTCAGATCCTGTTCAAAGACAAAGGAAACCAATAATGTAGCTCTAGAAGTCTCCGCAGCCATCATACTTTCATAGATTGGGAGGCAAAAAAAGGTAAAAAATGTACTGATAGCGGAAAGAATCCTCCCCCCACCTTTAAACACTGACTTAAAAATATGCTTTGTCTACACTGTTGCATAGCTGTGTTATATGGACCGACTTTGCAGACACATACCTAATCCACTGCTGTTTTCCAAAATTATAAGCTACCTAGATCTGGGGTAGGCAATTCCGGTCCTCAAGAGCCCCAGGCAGGTCAGGTTTTTAGGATATCCACAATAAATATGCAGGAGATAGATCTGCATATCAAGGAGGCATTGCATGCAAATCAATCTCCTGCATATTCATTGCGGATATCTTAAAAACCTGACCTGTCTGTAGCTCTCAAGGACCAGAGTTGCAAACCCATAACCTAGATGGCTATGTGGGAAAACAGAACCAGCTTCTTCCAATCTACAGCCACTCCTGAAAAATTCACACACACAAAACATAAAGAAAAGGACCTGAAAAATTAAAAACTAGTATTGTATAAGCTCCTGGTTGAAAAAAGTCCAACACATGTACTGATTAGAGAAGTTTCTTGCAGTAGCACCAACTCCCTACAATTTTTTGCAGGTCACAGCATCCTTCGAATTCCTTAGAAGATAACTTTTAAAAGCATTTCTGTGGTTAAATCAGTGATTTACATACATAGATAAGCTTTATAAAATTGTCATTTTATGAAGGATGTTTCTGTATACATATCGGAATACAGGCAATTTTATTATAATACACTGTCCACAAGCTATTCAAATGGCCTACATTTGGGTCCAGTAGTTTCTCTGCAGTTATAAATTTGCCCCCGAGGAAGGTAGTTTTTATAACAAGACACTGGAAAGGGCAATGCATGCACCTATAAGACAAGCAAATTCTTTCATGCTAACTTTTACCTGAACTGAAGATGGTGTAAACATGGGCCCATGTGACAACGCACTCTAATGTCCGTTAGCGTGCCCTAAGCTTTAGTAAAAGGGCCCTCAGATTTATACACCAAAAGTAGGAAAAATAGAGCATTCAGCTTGGAATATGAAAAAATGTTTCAAGTACAAACAAAATAGCTGCAACCCATTAAAAATCAGACCACCAACAATGAAATAGGAGGGGAGGAAATCAAAAGTTATAATGGGAGAAACATAAGGAAATCATTATAAGAAAAGGCACTACTGGATCCCCCCCCCCCCCCTTAAATACTTTAAAGCAATCCAAGCCGACTAACTAGATGGGACTGAAGCTAGAGCCAAAAAGACCCGCAGTTGTTCAGGAGTTTCAGAGTATTGAATAAAACATTTATATGGATATCAAAATAAAAAGGAAGCCCCCAAGTCTCTAACTTCTTGTCTCATCGCCAAAAATACTTTCTGTCTCTCCTGTGTTGCTTTTGCCACATCTGGATAAATCCACACTTTTCGTCCCAATAAACGGGCTTGAGAATTCCTAAAGTAAATTTGTGAGACTCTATTCAGATCCTGTTCAAAGACAAAGGAAAGCAAAAATGTAGCTCTAGAAGTCTCCTCCGCCATCATACTTTCCAAAAGTACAGTCAAATGGCTTGGGTTTCCCAAACAATTATCATGCTCAGCATGGGCCGAGGGCAAAATATAATATCTTAAGGAGTCCTTTTATTAAGCTGTGGCCTTAGCGTGCCCTTATGTGAGTTTTCCCATGCGCTAAGTATGTTCTTACTGCAGCTGGAAAATGGATGATCTTCCATTTTATGAATTAATGGTCATGTGCTAATGTTACCATTAGCGACCAGCTGTTACTAAATATTAGCTTGTGAGTCCTTACTGCCACTATTCCTGCATTAATTAGTGTGCGGCAATGTGGCTGTACTGATTCACGCTCACGCTGACTCTCCACCACCACACATGCCCTCTCACAGAAAAATTCTGTAGCATGTGGTTTGCGCATCCACATTGGCCTTTTAACACGGGATGCCCGAGTGTGTCCCATGGTAAGCCCTTTCAAGCTGTATTAAGTGCTCTAGCACTTACTGCTGCTTAATAATAGGGGCCCTAAGACAGGGAATCCCCTCAGAGGAAAAATAAAGCACTTTGATGAAACATTCCTTAAACAAAGCTCTGTGATTCATCCCCTGAGGTTCAGGAAAATTAACTGTATGCAGATTTAAATATCTATCTGTCTTGTGATGGATCAAGGTGTTATCCTGAATTAATTTCAAATTAACTTTCTTTCAAGTTTTTATTTCTCCCTCAGCACTCTGAAGTTTAGATGAACCTGTAATGTTGATCTCTTGCTGTATCTTTACAATAACCTCCACTTTAGAAACTAAGGCAGAGAGATTATTAGATAATTTAGCTACAGTCGCATCCAGCTTTCTAAGCATAGCCAAAATGGCCTCTAAAGTTACTGCCATGGGACAGTCAGAGTCATCAATGCCCTCTTCTAACACAGGTCATTTACCTTCCAGAGATCTCACACTTACTGAGTCCACAGAAATCATTCACACCTTCAACTCCATCATTAAGATCATGAACAGATTCCACTACCAGGGCTGCTCAGGCCTCAGAAGGCAAAGATTTCATTTTCTACTTCAGGTTGGTCCTCTCTGACATCTCCCTCTCCGGGAGTATAAAGACCAGTGCCTTCTGCCATCTTCATTCTCACTTGAACTATGAGAGAATCAGCTAAACACAGCAGGGGATTGCAATCCAGAAAAAAAAAAAAAGAGTTCTTTTGAGCCCCGGCTGCCCGGTACTCCTATGATGGCTTCAGACACACGGGCATCTGCTGGAATTTTTTCAGATGGCTTTCTGCCAGCATAATGCTCTATCTTCTGCTACGCAAGGGATGGTGTTGGGATCAAGGAAGGATATATCCAAACCTTCCTTTTCACTTAGATGGCATCACAAGAAACAATTAAAAGACAACGTTCTGAGGAAAGCTGAGGGAACACCAACATGGTTCATGCCACCATCTTGACTCCTCCTCACCATATCCATACACTTTATAATGGGGTTAGACTTACTGCCACCTCTTGAAGTGGAAGTGCCAGCTGTGCTACTAGCAGTCATGACAACTGGCGTGTGGAAACAACCAGTCACAGCTGGCCACTCCGACCAGCCCAAATCATGCCTAGTTCCTACATTTACCTGCGTTAAGCAGCTAGCATGGGTTTTTATTCAATACTGCAGGTTTAAACACATGGTAGACATTAACACAGGTCTGCACTAACATGTACCGTGTGGTAAAACCTGCACTAGCTGCTTAAGGTGCCTTAGTAAATGAGCCCCTTAGTAATAATATGAGAGTTTAGTGTCAGTCCTTTATAAAACTGATCTAATTTCTTCTCTATTACATACATTATATTTGCTTGCTTAAGTAAAGTTTTATGTATATGAACGGCACCCGGTCAAAATAGCCCCGACAAAATAGCTCCAAACAAAAAAACTCCCGACATAATAGCCCCCAACATAATAGCCACTGTCAAAACGGCCTGCCCACGTTATAGCCCTCGACAAATTAGCCCCCCGACAAAAGGGCCCGATCAGGCTGCCAAGAATATGGCACTGCATTGTTTCCTAATAATCTTACCTTGCCAAACAGGATAAGGTTGGTAAGACTATGAAAATGATGACAATATTGCTTTTTTTAAATTAGTATGTTGATGAAAGAATAGTTTCCTTAAACATTAGAACAGATCATAAATACCCATTGGTAGCTATAGAACTTTATTTATATATGCTTTATGCAATGCAATGCCAGTAGGAGCCTTTATCAGTGAAGATTTCACTTGTAGTTAATCATCTTTTTTTGTGATGTGTCTTTTTTCTAGGGGGCTATTTTGTCTAGGTGCTATTTTGTTAGGGGCTGTTTTGTCAGAGCTATTTTGTCAGGGCTATTTTGTCAGGGGTATTATGTTGGGGTGCCATAAGTGAACATTAATAAAATCACTACCATACGTCATAATTTTGTAATGCACTAAAATGCACCTCTAGCACGGCTTAGAAAGCCAAGTTAGTGAAATCCTGGTACAATATCTAAACTAATTAAAAATCAATAATTGAGTTCTCATTCCAAACAATATGCTTATTTGTTATGGTAAGACAGCTGAGGTCCCCTTGTCTGCCCTCCGGAATGAGAGTTCCTTTTCCTGGTTTGGGTCTTGTGTGACTTCAGCAGCTCTCCTGCTGGTACTGGATTACTGGGAAATGGCAAAAGAGCTGCCTACTGATGGTGATGGGATGGAGTAAGAAGCCTTACCTGAACAATCATGGGATTGTTGGGTTGTTGTGGTTATTTGGCATATTAAAGGCTGCTGTCATTACAAGGCTCTCTGGTGGCACACACACCATACAGGCTTGCAGTATACATGGACCCATATGTTTACATATTGGATGACCAGAAGGAAAGTGTTTGGCTCATTTCATACCCCACCACCACTGAGATTGGCTTTCTGTTTCAAGAAAGCCTGAATCAATGAAGCTAAATAACATTACAAATTACATTTATCATCCGCCAATACCAGAAAGTTCAAGGCAGCTCACAATAAGAAAAATTCTGAGCGTCCGCAGAATAAAACATCAATTAAGTCCAACAATAAAATCAAATCTCGCTTAGCTAACATGAATTTCCAAAACAAGAAAGATTTTAAAGATTTTTGTAACTAGCTACACATCTTAGAGTCAAAGGTAAAACATTCCAATCTCTCACAGCCAAAAATATAAAATATGTAGAAAATAGTTTCTTATACCTAACCTTTGTAATGCCGGAGTACTGAAGCATTAAAAAAATGTTTAGAAGATGCATCACAATGTTTTGCTAAAATTCGTTAAATGGCAATTCAACCTTTTCCAGCAACATAAATCTCTCACTGCATGGGAAAAGCATGCCTGGGCTTTAGTTGGAAATTAGGCCCCACATTCTGAAAGATATCTTAGGCTGAATTTTAAACTTAAATGAGCAAATGGCACATGCATTCTTTATTTTTTTTTTTTAAGTAGCTCTTTAACGCAGAGGAGGGAAATAACGCTGAGACATTCTGCGGTATCATCAGGAAAGAATGGAAGTAAATATAACATTTTCTAGTTGGGATATGAGACGGTGTTCTTTGCTTAAATTTTTAAATTTTCTATTTGCGTTTTCTGTCAACCTGACAATATTCTTTTAAAATGGATCATGAGAATCCTTTTTTTCCTCCTTCACAGAAGCCTACCAAGAAGAAAGCCAGTCCATTAAGCGTAAATAACGGGGGTGAGGATGCTGCTTTGAAAGCAGGTCTTGTTCTAAGAAGCAATTTTTTTTGTTTTGCTTTTAAATAAATCTCTCAGTAGAGATTTTACTTCTATTTACTTTAACAGCTGATCCAATAGATCTGGCCAAACTCTCAGATTTACTATCCCCGAGTTCATCGACTGTTCAATATGAATCATGGGAACCTGTCAGCACTTTTTTTTTTCTTTTTGCATTGTGGACTGGAATCTCTGTAAATCAGAATCCACCTCCCCCACCTGCCCAACACTAGACTGCCAAAATGTAAACGCACATGCGCCTTCAGATAAAGCATCTCACTGTATAACCTCAGAAGCCCATTGCGTGACTCAGAGAAATCATTCTAGCATAATGAGGGGTCTCTGCCTACTCCCCAATCCCCCACTGATGACTCGAACCTATGGATGCTTCTGTTGAGATTCTATCCAAAAAATAAAGAGCATGAACATTAACACACAAAATTATATTTGATAATAAGCTTTGATTTGGCACTCCTCACAGTTCTAATGGGAACTGTGAAAGCTACTAATCAATTCATTTTTCTAATCTCTTCATAATGAACTGCTGCAGAATGGGAGGAAACAGTAGCTTTTTTAAGGGTTTTTTTTATCAAGCTTTTTTTTTTTTTTTTTTATTTGTGTGATTGCAATTTTTTTTTAATTTACATTTTCATAGCTATGGAAGAAGCCTGAAGAGCAGAGAGGAGATTTTCATTCCCTCAAACATTTTACATGTAACAAAAATTTACCTTGTATTCTAGGAAGCCGATTTTGCCTGCATAATGCACCACAAGCGTGAAGGTCATATTGACAGTCTGCTCTTAAACCCAGCATCCTCCTTACCACCTTCCTTATCAGTCTGGTCAGCTACAAACAATCTGGGCCATTATTCATGGGCAGCTCATACAGTGTTCTACAGAATTACTTTCAGATGTGCAGAATACATAAGGACTTTTCACTGCATACTTTAACCTAGGCAATAAACTTGTCAAGCGCAGCATTCCGGTGAAAGAGGGGTGGGGGAGCAGGAGGATGCAGTGGAAAAGGGATGAAAAAATTGTTTTTTTTTTTAAATGAAGCAAAGAATGTGAAGAGGAAGCCACGTGGAATATGTTGAAAAGATCAGCTGGATAAACATCTTGCTTCTCTTATCTGAAAACTGCTCCTGCCAAAAATTAAGAAATGTGGGGCCTGGTTTGATTTTCGCCTCAGCTCTGCTTCGTTGATTAACTTGTTTCTGTTCTCAGAATGAATTACACCGTCTTGCGTCTCCGCTGTATAATTTTATCAAGGAGACAACAAATCATGCCTGCAGTGATGCCCTGCACTGAGGTGGAACGTATAGTAAAATATGCTTTTCCTCAAACAAATTGCTGAAACCGTTAATCTTTATTTAAGGGCCCATAATAACTGTTTTGCTCTTGGTGGTGGTGTTGAAAAAAAAAAGAAAAGGAGGGAATAAAAGAGAAGTCTTCCAGAATGCACTTTGGCAGCCAATCTGCTTGTTAATAAAACCTGGAGAAACATTTGTGATTAATATAAATTACTAATTCAGCTTTTAGTGCCTGAATGTGGCAGAGACTAATTTATACAGTTTCGCTCCAGCTAGCAAGGAGTATTTCAAGTGCTGTAGGACACAAGGTGATATCTTATCCTAGAATGCTTTCCACAAATGCTAGCACAGATTCAGTTCTGTATATTAGAAAGCCTCTATCATAAGATAATGCAGTTTCTTTTTTCTTATTTACATATGTTATGCAATAGAAAATGCAATCTGTTTTGCTTAGGGAGGGAGGTGAATTTGTGAAGATCCATTTGAAAATTCATAACCATAATGTTATTTACTTACTACATGAATTAGCACAAATGATTTAACAACAACCCTGAAGAAACCATCCTCGTTATCCACAATAACGGGTCCAAAACAACTATTAATTCAAGAGCTGCAGTTATTACTCACAACCTCTGCTCCATTCCCTGCTACTTCCCCTCTTTCTGCCCCCCCCCCCCCCAAAGACTTAGGGGTCGACGCACAAAAATTCGCTGGTAACACCCGGTCGCTATTTCCATCTCAGTAAAAATTACTGAGGTGAAAATAGTGATCAACATTCAAAACAAATCGCATGCAAATGTGCTGTATAGACTTTTACCGTGCAGCTCGGTAGGGAGAGTGCCAGGGCATGCATAGAACAGCCAAATGGTAAGTGTGGTTGTTCTGCGCATGCCTTAGTCATAGGGAGAAAAGACAGCCCACCTCAAAGCTCTGCGTGTATGAAAGCTGTAGAATTGCCTGAGCCAGCCAAGGGATCACATGTAAACAAGCTGCACAGGCTGTCTGAGGAAAGGCAACTCACCCCATTGTCTCTTCCGGGCCAGGATCTATGATCTGGTGGTCGAGGAACTGGATCTGATCATACAGCCACTGCTCTGCCGAGAGGGAGAGATAGTAATGCTCTGGTTGGCCAATGCAGTGCGTCGAGCCCGAGGGCAACGTTCCATTTTACTAAACATTGCTCTCCCGGGGGTTTCAAAATAGCTCCTATCCACTGGCTGGAGTGCTCCAGAACGTACTGCAGCCTTTTTTTTTTTGTTACACAACTTTGATGCTATGACTGCCCACAGCCTCCCGCACACACCAATCACCAACAGAAGGCAGTGCAGAGGTGAGATCCAGTCACCTGTTATGCTACAGCTGCTCTTGTCTTCCTATAGAATTTTTCTGTGCATTGCTTGGAAATGGCTGGGCATCCCTTGGAATTCACATTTACATACCGATTAGCTCATTGCAATATTTTAGCATTACTTGCCGACTACCTTGCAGGCTAAACTGGCTAGAACTGGTCAAAATCGCATATTGCTGCCCTGGTAAGTTTTGTGCAACAGCCCCTAAGCCTGCAATGTACCCAGCTAGACAAATGAACTATGCAACAGGCAGGGATACCCAACATGCTGATTCTGAAAACAGAAGCTAAAACGAATATGAATGCTGTCACAACACTTCAAAGAGCGTGGGAGAAAAATATAATATGCTCATGGAAAACAAGTTATTCAGTACATATTATCACTAACATTATAACTTGATTGCTCCTTCTAGCTATGGACTGGTTTTGATATGCCATAATAGACTTTATAGATATTTCAGAACAATTTTTTTTAGGGTTGGCCCTGTGGCTAGCAGCAATGTTGTGTGCTGCCATACACATGACCTGGGTTGGATTTAGAGAGTTGCATGGGGACAGAAATTTCACCTATCCTTGCCCATCCCAAACTAACTAGCAGGTTTCCAATTCCTGGACTAGCTCTCACTTCACTATATTAAGGACTCTGTTCTTAGTGTGTCTCAAACTGTCAGCTGCGGGATGCATGTTAATGCTGCTACTGTAGTGGAGTGTTTTCTAGGATTTACAGACCCTGTTGGTGTTTTCAAGACAATGTACTCTCCTCCTGACTACCTTATCCCAATCACGTGACCCTGATTTACAGCCCCTGCTGGTGTTTTCAAGACAATGTACTCTCCCTCCTGACTGCCTCATCCTGATCACATGACCCTGTAAGGTTTCCGATTCCAGGACTATCTCTCATTTCGCTATATAAAGGACTCTAGTGTTAGTGTGTCTCATTTGGGGTCGGCGCATGTCGATAGGTTTTCCTTCTGCTCTGTTTTTCCTCGGATTATTGTCTGTTTCTGCTCTACTAATGGCAGTTGCACGAGACTCACTGCTAGTAAGTTTCTTGCTCCTTTCTTGGTGCTTTTTTTGTCTATACCACATCTTCCCAAGGCTTCAACCATCTTTGCCTACCCATCCCAGTTCTTTGGGGTTACTGCCCTACTCCCTCTTGGTATAGGCAAAGGTCTCCTCCTCTGGTTGTCAAATTACTGTTTCAATCACTTCAAGGGCTTCCACACTTGCCAAGTGATGTTTCCATTGGTCTTAACTGCAGATCTTTACGTTCCAAATCCTTTCTTATCCATGGCCAGCTTACATTGAATAAGCTTTCCCTCCTCTATCTTACCAAAACATGGATAAGGTTGGGTGTGGAATCACATTTCTATGCATGTCTTCCTCCACATTACTCTTCAGTCTCGCGCTCCTCAAAACTGGGTGGCAGTTTGGCAATAATATATTCCACTGCCCTAAAAGTATCTGAAATTTCTTCCCCATTCTGCTACCCAAAGCTTCTGATTGTTAAAGCTGATGCAAATACACCACTGTATATTCTTTTGCTTTACTGCCCTCCCTCTCTTTCTTCAGATGGCTGGGAAACATGCCGACAAGCTCTATCAGAAGCCACTGGTCATTTTTCTAGTTTTTTTTTTTTATCCTAAGAGACTTCAATATTCATGTAGATGATCCCCAATACATTTGATACATACTATGCAGGACTCTCATGATTGTCTTACAATATTTTCCTCCTCCCTTCCCTAGACTGGTCACTATCTCATCCTTTTTAAATTCTTCTTACCTTCACAGTCTCTAACATAGAGCGCTAGTCCAGTAGCCATTAGATACTGACTTTCTGAAACTGATGTGTCATCTCTCTCTCTCTAATCACTTTTCCATGTTCCCCTGTTCTTTTCCTCCAAAACTCTGAATGATCAAACCAAATCCTGGAATTCCATTCTGTCAGAAGGCCTCAAGAATGTTGTTTCTAAGTCTTTCTGTCATCATAGATCCACTAAAAGGAACACTTGGTATTCATCTAATCTTTGGTTCCTGAAGCGACAATATCGTTAAGCTGAAAGAGTTTGGAAGAAGTCCAAGACCCCATCCATTCTCTTAAAATGTCACCGCCTTCATCGTGATTATAATTTTCACTTAAAAAAGGAAATGAAAGCTCACATCACTATTAAACTCTTGAAATCTTCTAATCCATCCAAGGACCTCTTCTCCATCTACTGGCAGGTTGATACATCCATATCAGCAAATACTGTGCTCAAACCTCCTTTAGCCGAATCCTCTCTATGGGGCCCTTTTACTAAGCAGCTTAGGTGTCGACGCGCGCCCAACGTGTGCCAAAATAGAGTTACCATCCGACTACCGTGCAGTAATTTCATTTTTGGCATGCGTCCGATACACGCATCCGAAAAATAATTTTTATTTTCGGACGTGCATATTGGACATGCGCCAAGTGGCATTTGACGTGCATAGTTCATTACTGCCCGGTTACCGCGTGAGACTTTACTGCTAGGTCAATGGCTGGCGGTAAGGTCTTAGACTGCGTAGCAATTTTCATTTTGCCACACGTCCATTTTTGGCAAAAAATTAAAAAAGGTATTTTTTACAGGTGTGCTGAAAAATGATTCTGCGCATGTCCAAAACACGGGTCTACACTACTGTAGGCCATTTTTCAGTGCGCCTTTGTAAAAGGGCCCTTATGTTCTTTATTAATAAGATAGATACCCAAGTGAAATCTCTTAAGGTAATATCAGGTCCCTCTGCGCCATCTTCATTTCTTGATTCTCCTTTGACAGATTCACATACAGGCTTCCTCTCTACCTGGTCTTCTTTTGCAATTCAAACTTTTTTTTCTTTAAAACAAAAAAAACATCTCTTCCTGAAAACTTACTGCCCATGTGATCCTTTTCCCTCTTCCTGTCTTTGATTAATCTTAGCCTCTCTTCAGGCCATACTGTTTTTGGCAGTGGGCTTAAGTAGGAAACGTTGGATGCATAGGTGGATTTGTATTTGAGTCCTTTGTTGCTTGGGTAGTGGAGGTTTAGGTATGATCGTGCAGATTTTGTGGTGTTTCTGGTTGGCAGGTCAATAAGAGATGATCCTGTTATGGATGTGATATGAGACTATGTTGCTATCCAAATAAGTTGACTCCTTTGCTTTCCTTGGTGAATAAACAGATTTTGTTCAAAGCTTATACACTTTGGTAAAGAGCCTTTCAGGCAGACAGGGTATGGGAATAACCTCCTTAAGGTAACTGTAGATTGCTTTGCAGCCAGTAACGAGCAAACAACAGTGTAGTTAGCCACCTGGCGCACCCAAGATGGCAACGGCCCATCACAATACACATAACCCACATATAACAGAGGCCACAACCCACATACAATGAAGGCCACTATCGCATTCCCTCCAATTCAAAACACACACAACTCACGCGTGCAAAAGAGTTGGAAAAAATTCCATGAGCCATGCTTTCCCAACTTGTTTCTAGATGATATTTTTAGCTCCTATGTGCAGCTTGCAGTCTAGGCCGTATTGTTATTTGGTGACCATTAATTGAATTCACTTTATCAATTGAAAATGCATATATGTTTTCCCCCAATGAATAGCCCAATGATTAGTGTAGTGGATTATGAATTTGGGGAAGCAAGGTTGATCCCCACTACTACTCCCTGTGATGCTGGGCAAGTCACTTAACCCCTCATTGCCCCAGGTACAAAACTTAGGTTTTGAGCTCACTAGGGACAGTGAAAGTACCTGCAATAATATATAGACTGCTTTGGTTGTACCACAGAAAGGCAGTATATCAAGTTCATGACCCCTTTAAGTGATAAAGTGCTGTTTTGAAAATATGTGGCCGAGTTCACTTTTTAAATTATTTCATATTAGTGGAAACCTGGCTTTTGCCCTGAGGAAGAAGGGACACAGTCCAAAATAAGTTCAAGTATCACCCAAAAGAGATGACCACATTTTGGAAAGGGTTATATTATTCCACTGTCAACCTATCATCAAACTAAAAACCTCTATACAAGAGAGATATTTTGAACATATTTCACTTTACTTGCATATAAAGTGAGTCCTCAAATGCTCTGATTGTGTTGCACTCCCTGATATGCTTCACAAATTATTTCTGTCTTTATGAAATAATGCATTACTCATGCCAAACACATGCTATTACCTCATACTCTAAAATATAAAATAAAAAGTTGACTACATGGAGGTCACCAAGCAGCATTAGTGGATTCAGACTTATTTTGGAAGAAAGATGAACACCATATGAAAGTAAAAATATCATGAAGCAAAATTTGGGGATCTTGAAACATGTTGATTGCTTGTTATGGAGATTCTCAAAAGGCATTGCGATTTCTACTTAATTATTACATGACACCTATATTGTGACTATCACATATGACAACACCTGTTAGAATTGTCTGAAATTTATGTAATTGTATATGAATTTATATCATTCCTCTGAGGAAGATCTCAATATATGAGCCAGAAGTTTTCTAAGAGTGACATATGGGTGACACGGAAGCAATGGAGAGCAGCATGTTATTCTAAATGTCACTGGAATGCTCCTGCCATTCCAACATCTGCTCAGTGTTTCACAATGCTGACGTGGAATGGAGCAAGTTAAACTGTTTTAGCTAGGTCAAAAACCAGATTGATAAGCTGTATCTCTCGGATATCAAGAGTGCCTTTAGATCTTGCCTAAAAATCACAATTTCTCTAATTCGAAACAGGCCTGTGGACCTTATAGACATTAAAGAAAAATAAAGCAATGGTTCCTGAATTCAAACTTGGTAACAGAGTACAGTCAATAATGTCAAAATTTGAAAAACATGCAACATACTTGATTTTCTCTCATGAGGTTGAGACTTAAGGACACAAACAGTAAATTCTCTGCTGTACAAACTCCCCCATCTATGCTTTAGTTACACTTGCATGTTAGCAAAATGACCACAAGAACAAACAAAATGCCCATTTTCAGCCTGCTTTTACAACTGCAACACTCTTTCAGTAAAGAACAGCTTATTCAGCACACATTAAGGGATTTGGATTTAGCAATATGAAAAACGTTGGTAGGCAAAGGGCCAGAGCTCTGTAATTTGCTCCCATCTGCTAGTCACAATATTAAGGTTTATATGACATTTCAACACAGCTTATTGTTTATAAGATATTTAGCCAGGTCTTCCTAGCCTTTACTTCTTCATTTTTTGGAATGTTTTTGATTATACAGCTTTTGGTAGTATGTCTTATTGTGTTTGCTATGATGGTACTGATTTATTGGTTTTATAGTGCATTTGTAGTGTTTGCTATGATGGTACTGATTTATTGGTTTTATAGTGCATTTGTATGTCTATTAATATTTCTTTTTTTTGTAATCCGCTCCGAACTGGCTAGCTGAGTGGAATATAACAGATTTAAATTAAATTACAACTATATAGGCAGGCACAGTAGATATTTCTGGCCCTGAAGGCTTATACTCCTTTCGGGGCAATTCTATAAATTCACTCCTAAATGTAGGTGCCACAAAGAAGCATCAATTCTGTAACGGCGTCAAGGCATGCCTAACCTGTTCTAAAATAGTAGCGCAAAGCTGTGGTGTGCTGTCGCTTAAGTGTGACCGCTAATGGCAGACATAAGTGGGCAGGTCAAAGTGCAACTTTAAGGGGGAATTCTATATATGGCCCCTTAAAAAAAAAATCTTTGCCGAAAAACCATGTGGTTGGCTTAGTTTATAGAATATGCTCATACACCGTTCTTGAGACTAAAATTTAGGCACACCCATTCAGGCCATCTAAAACCAGGCCTAAATACCTGCACCTAAGTTAGGTGCAGATCAAGTGTATTCTATAATAGTAAGCATAGTTTTAAATGCCCACAATCTGCCCATTTCATGCCCATGGCCATGCCCTTTTCAACTGCACGCCTTAGAATTTACACACACTGCAATACAGAACACGCCTAGAAAGTTGTGTGTGTTAATTCTAATTAAAGACAATTGGTGCCACTAATTGATGGTTAAGTACCAATTATGCTGATTAGCTTGCTAATTAAGTTGTGCGTGCAATTTAAGGCACCATATATAGAATTTGGGTGTTAGTTTATTAGATTCTGCTCACATCTTTTCAGTAGTGTTTTATTGAGTTACACTAAGTATTTCCCTGTCCATAGAGGGCTAATTTTGTACCTGAGGCAATGGGGGGGGGGGGGGGGGGGGGGGGTTAACCCCTGGAATCTATATATAGTGCACAGACGTGGGCACCTAAGATGTGCACACAATTGAACTGAGTAACGAACCCTTATCAATAATTGGTGATAACAAGGAATTATATAAGTTCATTAGCACTCATGAACCTGGCTCTGTTCTATTCTATAAGGCATGGCACCTAACTCTACTAGCACATAACTCAAAGGGGACATGGCCATGGGTGTGTTAGGGTCATTCCAAAGAGTTATATGCGTAGTTCTAGAACAGGGGTGTCCAAATTCAGCCCTCGCAAGGTTGGGTTTTCAGAAGTTCCACAATGAATATTCATGAGATCTATCTGCATACAATGAAGGAAGTGCAAGCAAATAGATCTCATGCATATTCATTGGAGAAATCCTGAAAACCTGACTGGATTGCGGCCCTTGAGGACCGAGGTTAGACATCCCTGTTATAGAATATGGCCTCAGTGCACCTCACTTTGATGCCAGCATTTACACCAGGTTTCAACAGGCCTAAGTCTGGTGTGGGAATCCGTGCTAAGCACAATTCCATACAGAACGTGCACCCTTTACATAATCACTCCTAGTGTCAATTTTTTCTGGTGCTGAATTTTGAGCATCATTTACAGAATTCCCTCCTAAGTGATTTGCCCAAGGTTACATGGAGCAGCACTGGGATTTGTTAGACACAGGCAGTATTTTATTCTGTGTGCAATCTTTCAGGATGCCCCAAACACACCCATGGCCATGCCCCCTTTTGTGATGCACGCCAGGGGAGTTAGGTGCTGAGCCTTACAGAACAGCTCACATCCAGGTGCGCGCGCAAATTATGAGTGCAAAATTAACCAATAATTGGTCGATAGCATCCAGTTATTGATGATTCAGAGCTCATTATCCAAATTATTTGTGTGTGCAGCTTGGAATCGCGCCTACAGTTGGGCATACCAGTTTAGGCGCCAATCTGGAGGAAATGTCCTATGAACGAGACCTGATGTAGGAGAAAAAGAGAAAGGTATATATATATATATATATATATATATTTTTTTTTTTTTTTTTTTTTTTAAGAACACAGGTAGAGTTTTTCTTCAGTATTAACATAAGAATGTATCATCAATGGAAATCTGTTAGGCTCCTTTGATGCATTCTCTTAATTAGGTCTACTATTTAGTTCTTTTGATTTCTTTTTAATAGTGCACTGTCTTAATCTGCACTCGAGTAGGTATGTGCTCCCCTTAAAGATCGTCTTGCTTGTCTGTCCAAGAAAAACACACAGGCGTGCAAGGAAATCTACACCCCCTACCTGTCTTTCAAAACTATTCACATTGCTTTGATTTCAGAGAAACATAGTAAATTACAACAGAAAAAGGACCGGAATGGCCCATACAAGCTGGCCAGAAAGGAAGCCAGGGTTGTACCTGTGACGCTGTGCAGGTCCCCTCCCCTTTGTCTTTAGTGCTGTAACTGATGAACAGTGAAGTCTACCCCCTCCCCCATTTCTTTTTTATTATTGTTCTTTTTTAAAGTGTAAAAGTTATTTAAATTTTACTATGAGTGGAAATGCTCATTACTTTTATTCCATCTTCATGCTATGTAGGCAACCTCTGCATTTATCCCACACCTTTTTGAATTCCATCACTGTTTTGGACACCACTATTTCCCAGGGAAGAGTATTCCAGGCACCCATCACCTTCTTTGTGAAAAATTATTTCTTGATGTTGCTTTTAATTTTTCCATTCTTGAAACTTTTGTTTCATGTCTTCTAGTTTTATAGCTTCTTCATTTTTGGAAAAGATTGTTTTGCTCCTTTCTATCTTTCAAGAATTGAATTGTCTTTATCATATCTCCCCTGTCTCTCTACTTCTCCAGGGTATACATATTCAAGTCTTCATGTCTGTCCTTATACATCTTCTGGTGCAGACCTCATACAGTTTTGAACACCTTCCTCTGAATGGAAAGAAACACCAAAATTAACAGTAAAGACTCAGTCACACATTAGGAAGATCGAACAGGAAGAGAGAGGGGACAGGAACTAGCACTGTCTCTCTACTCTTCCCATAGGATCTTATGGATCAGTGTTTCCCAAGTCCAATCCTGGGGTACCCCTTGCCAGTCAGGTTTTCAGGATATCCACAATGAATATGCATGAACTTGATTTGCATACACACTGCCTCTACTATATGCAAATCTCTTTCTTGCATATTCATTGTGGATATTCTGAAAACCTGACTAGCAAACGGTACTCCAGGACAGGACTTGGGAAACACTGTTGTAGATTAAAGTCACACAGTATCAACCACCTTTGATCAAGTCTCCGTCTAGTCTCTGTTTAGTTTTAGTCAGAGGTTTGTAGACTATGCCATTGTAGGTGAGATGCCATCTCCTCTTTCCAATATAATCCAAAGAGCTTTCTCTTTTCCTCATTTCAGCTGCTTTAATACTGTCTTTTACATAGGGGGTCTTTTACTGAAGCTTAGCTCGAGTTATCTGCAACAAGGCTCATAGGAATAAAATTGGCCCTGCTGCAGATAACTTGAGCTAAACTTTAGTAAAAGACCCCCATAGTGAGTTACTCCTCCTCCTTTTTTATGCCGTCTCAATCTCTTCTGAATAGGTTATATACATGAGGCTCATCAAACCATGCCTCCGTAATGGCTGCAATGCCCAAGTCCATATCCAGTATTAGTGCTTCCAAATCAGGGATTTTATTGACTAGACTATAAATATTTGTGTTCAGAGCCCCCCCCCCCCCAGTATCTGGAACTTACCTTGTTCATTGTTTTTGTTCATTTATTGCAAGTTACTATAAACAGCTATGCTACAGCTGTGAAGTCTTCACTGATGGTCGTACATCAAGTAATTGTAATAATAATTTGATTCCCTTAGAATTAAGGTACAATAGCTATTGCATTGAATAGTAGTCATTTTGACTATTTGATTGGATATAGTGGAGCTACATAACAATGAGTTGTCTAGGGCCTGTAGACCAGTGTATCCCAAGTCAGTCCTGGAGTACCCCCTTGCTAGTCAGGTTATCAGGACATCCACAATGAATATGCATGAATTGATTTGCATACACTGCCTCCATTATATGCAAATGTCTGTCATGCATATTCACTGGATATCCTGAACACCCCAGGACTGACTTGGGAAAGATTGCTGTAGACCATATCTACAGTGGGGGAAATAAGTATTTGATCCCTTGCTGATTTTGTAAGTTTGCCCACTGACAAAGACATGAGCAGCCCATAATTGAAGGGTAGGTTATTGGTAACAGTGAGAGATAGCACATCACAAATTAAATCCGGAAAATCACATTGTGGAAAGTATATGAATTTATTTGCATTCTGCAGAGGGAAATAAGTATTTGATCCCTCTGGCAAACAAGACCTAATACTTGGTGGCAAAACCCTTGTTGGCAAGCACAGCGGTCAGACGTCTTCTGTAGTTGATGATGAGGTTTGCACACATGTCAGGAGGAATTTTGGTCCACTCCTCTTTGCAGATCATCTCTAAATCATTAAGAGTTCTGGGCTGTCGCTTGGCAACTCGCAGCTTCAGCTCCCTCCATAAGTTTTCAATGGGATTAAGGTCTGGTGACTGGCTAGGCCACTCCATGACCCTAATGTGCTTCTTCCTGAGCCACTCCTTTGTTGCCTTGGCTGTATGTTTTGGGTCATTGTCGTGCTGGAAGACCCAGCCACGACCCACTTTTAAGGCCCTGGCGGAGGGAAGGAGGTTGTCACTCAGAATTGTACGGTACATGGCCCCATCCATTCTCCCATTGATGCGGTGAAGTAGTCCTGTGCCCTTAGCAGAGAAACACCCCCAAAACATAACATTTCCACCTCCATGCTTGACAGTGGGGACGGTGTTCTTTGGGTCATAGGCAGCATTTCTCTTCCTCCAAACACGGCGAGTTGAGTTCATGCCAAAGAGCTCAATTTTTGTCTCATCTGACCACAGCACCTTCTCCAAATCACTCTCGGCATCATCCAGGTGTTCACTGGCAAACTTCAGACGGGCCGTCACATGTGCCTTCCGGAGCAGGGGGACCTTGCGGGCACTGCAGGATTGCAATCCGTTATGTCGTAATGTGTTACCAATGGTTTTCGTGGTGACAGTGGTCCCAGCTGCCTTGAGATCATTGACAAGTTCCCCCCTTGTAGTTGTAGGCTGATTTCTAACCTTCCTCATGATCAAGGATACCCCACGAGGTGAGATTTTGCGTGGAGCCCCAGATCTTTGTCGATTGACAGTCATTTTGTACTTCTTCCATTTTCTTACTATGGCACCAACAGTTGTCTCCTTCTCGCCCAGCGTCTTACTGATGGTTTTGTAGCCCATTCCAGCCTTGTGCAGGTGTATGATCTTGTCCCTGACATCCTTAGACAGCTCCTTGCTCTTGGCCATTTTGTAGAGGTTAGAGTCTGACTGATTCACTGAGTCTGTGGACAGGTGTCTTTCATACAGGTGACCATTGCCGACAGCTGTCTGTCATGCAGGTAACGAGTTGATTTGGAGCATCTACCTGGTCTGTAGGGGCCAGATCTCTTACTGGTTGGTGGGGGATCAAATACTTATTTCCCTCTGCAGAATGCAAATAAATTCATATACTTTCCACAATGTGATTTTCCGGATTTAATTTGTGATGTGCTATCTCTCACTGTTACCAATAACCTACCCTTCAATTATGGGCTGCTCATGTCTTTGTCAGTGGGCAAACTTACAAAATCAGCAAGGGATCAAATACTTATTTCCCCCACTGTATACTGAATATTTATTAAAAGCCTGTAGAAAAAAAAGAGAAGTCAACAACCTTTCAGAGCTCATTATCTAAAGCATACATATTTATAGAATAGCGCTTAGCTGGATTCTTGGCATTTCTAGATGTAAGTTCACACACTCACATGTATATGTGGGTATTCTAATCATTTACATGCATATTTGCCTTTTCTGTAGAATTACTGTGTCTTTCTCCATACACCCGTATGCTTTTTTTTTTTAACACCTGCATAGGAATGAGCATAAAGAAATACATTTGGAATCAAATATAAATGGTGCTCAAAGTTAGGTGATTTTTATAAAATAGCGCTTGGCGCTGGGATCCGCAACTACCTTTATATGCGAGCATTTACACCAACTGAACTCTGGTGTAAATCCTCATGCCTGAATTAGGCACTGACACCCCCCCTATTCTATAACAGCGTGCATAAATTGCGAGAATGCCCTCCCATGGCCATGACCCCTTTTGGGAGCCACGTATAAATTTAAATTGATGCCAATTAGCACCAATAATTGATTGTTAGGGCTCAAGTATCAGTGCTAATTGGCTCAATTAAATTGTGTTCACAAATTGGGTGTGCACCCAAATTATACATGCAATTTTAGAACCATTTATAGAATTTGGGGGTTGATGGGAACCTGTAGATTTTGAACCTCTCTTTTTGTTTGTATATTTTCAAAGTGTTGCCCTTTACCCCGGGATTGCATATATCACGTTAAGATTTCTGCACGGAAATCAAACTGTATTCCATAACAATGTGTATAACTTAATTAGCTAACAAGCTAGTCAGAGTTAATTGGATGTTAAGCAATCAGCACTAATTGGCATTAATTAGAATTTACATTCACTACTGTCTAAGCGTATTCTGTAATGTGGTGCGTGTAAATTCTAAGTTGCATAATTGAAAAGTAGGTGCGGTTATGGGAGCGGAATAGGAAGGTTGTAGGTGCTTCTAAAGTTTATGCACGTTGTTATAGAATACACCCGCTCCGCTCCGCTCCCAATTTAGGTGTCAAGATTTACACCAGGTTTTAGTTGGCATAATTGACTGTGACTCAATTTAGTCGCATGGACCTGCGCTCGGTGTATTCTATATACCACACAGAAATTTACTACTACTACTACTTATCATTTCTAAAGTGCTACTAGACGTATGCAGCGCTGTACATTTCAACATGAAGAGACAGTCCCTGCTCGACAGGGCTTACAATCTAATTATTAAGCCTATTCACTCAAGGAATTCACTCAAGGCGGTGTACAGTAAGAATAAATCAAACATGAGCAATAGGCAATTAGAGCAGTAAAAATATTTGAATAATAATACAAAGTATGGCATGGTATACTACTTGCAATGACAACACAATATGTACTAGAACATTATAATTGGTAGAGAAGGATAAAGCAAAGTTGTAACATATACATGAGTAAGAAAGTAGGAAGAATTAGAAAGTAAGGTAGGTGATTTGAACAAAGTTGCACGTGATGTCAGAGAGATAGTTAAATATTATCTCAGCTAGGGTAGGAGTGGATAAACATGTCCCACAGCAGTATGTGTACCCCAAGTCAATCCTTGTGTGTGTGAGTGAGACTAACAAGTTAGTTACTTCTTCCGTTAAAGGCTTGGTTGAAGAGCCAAGCTTTCACCTGCTTCCTGAAGTAGAGGTAGTCTTGTGTTAAGCGGAGCCTTTCAGGCAATGCATTCCAGAGTGTGGGGGCTACTTCAGAGAAGGCTCGCTTGTGGGTATCACATCGTGTAATGTTTATTTGGAGAGGGTGTACTTAGTGAAAGTCCTTGGGAGGAAATTGGTGTCCTTGGCGGTGTGTGGAGGATCATCCTATTCTTAGGTACTCAGGGCCATTTCCTTTCAGGGACTTGAAGATCAGACAAAGTTTTAAATTTAGCCCTTTATTGTACTGGTAGCCAATGAAGGTTTTGCAAAAATGGTGTGATGTGGTCACGTCGCTTGCAACCTTCTATGAGTCTTGCTGCTGCATTCTGAATCAACTGGAGCTGGTGCAGGCCCTTTGTAGTCAGACCATTGTATAGTGCATTGCAGTAATTCAGTCTTGATGTTACCATGGCATGCACAACTGGGATAAGATTTACCTTCTCGATGTAAGGAGAGAGGCAGCGTAGCTGTCACAAATAGTAGAAGCAGCTCTTGAAGGTTGCTTGGATTTGGGGAATCAGAGTAAGTGTTGAATCTAACTGTATTCCAAGGTTCCTGACCTGTGATTTGAGGGGCAGTTCATACTTCCCAAAAGGGATTTTGATGTCAGGTATGTATCCACTTGTGTTAGGGACCCAGAGAAGCTCAGTTTTACTTGGGTTCAGGCAAAGTTTGTGATCAGTTTATTCAAGGCTGTAGGTAAGTCAGGTTCAGAATACACACAGACATATTTTTCCATACAGAATTCTCAGGTGTCATATATAGAATCCAGCCTTTAGTGTTTAAATTTCCAAATCTGTTATGGCTTTGACTAAATTTGCAAAATGTAAGTCTGACTTAAAAAAATATTGATTCTTGTGAAATGTTGTGGATGTAGATTATCCCTCCCCCACCCCTTTTCAGAGTATTAGTTATGGATCATGAGGGTTAAAATGTAAACCTTTCCTAGAATTCCATAGGTTAAAAGTCCTGATATTTTATACTATAAGAATGTAGCTATCATAAGGGGCTTTATTATTCTTGCAAGAAATGGAGCTGTTTCGCAGCATGGTTTCCAATACAACTTTACAAAAATATAATTGGAATGAGATAGAGGTATGTTTCTGTTTGGAATTTTCCCCTCAGGTAATTCTTCCTAGACTCATGCATGAAATCCTGTGAGTTGAGAAATGAGGATTAACCAGAGACTGCTAAGGGAGGAGTATTAAGGGCATTGAACACATGTTTTCATGTGTTAATTGTACTTTCCTATTGGGAAAATAGTTGTTTATTACTCAGTGGCCCATTAAACTTTTGAATAGGAACTACTCAACACAAGAATTGTATTACTTTGACAGCAATGTGATCTGACATGCCACTTCACTAAGAATCTTGCCTTTGGTAGCTGGTACATCCAAAGCATTTGAGATGTGCCTTATAATAAACTGCTATATTGTAGATACTGATTTTTGCCCTTCTCTACTCTAATTCTATTGACAAACTTCCCTATATTATGCATAACACATATTTTACCAGTGTATATACACTGTAGCATCCAGATCCGCCTCTCTGCAAAATCTCCAGCACCGTTACAGGTGTATTATCCTTCACTGCTCACCAAGTTCACTCCAAGGCTCTGAACTGAGCCATTCCTGGTTTTTCTTCCTTTATTTTTACCCAAAGCAAAAGAAAAAAAAACTACACCAGCACGAAACTTGCATTGAGTGTCACATGTATGATTATCTCCCAATTGGTGAGGTGTCATATGTGTGTGCCCGATGCAAAGAGCTCCTAGCTCTCAGAGAACGTGTCCATTCTCTTGAGGCTAGAGTAGCAGACTTGATGGAGCTGAGGGAGACAGAGAGGTACATAGAGGAGACCTACAGGGATGTTGTAGAGAAGTCCCACCTCCAGTCAGGTAGCCCCTGTGCTACCTTGGAGGAGGGAGGTCTCCTAGAAGGAGAGCATCACCCTGGTGAAGTAGGAAGTACCCCTGTAGCCAGGACCTGCCCACCAGGGGATGTATTATCCTTTCGCACCGAGGATATATCTCCAAATGTTGCCCGGGAGGGAAAGGTTAGGACAGCTGTTCTACTTGGTGATTCGATCATTAGGCATATAGATAGCTGGGTGGCTGGTGGACGTGAGGATCGCCTGGTGACTTGCCTGCCTGGTGCGAAGGTGGCGGACCTCACGCGTCACCTAGATAGGATTTTATATAGTGCTGGGGAGGAGACGGCTGTCTTGGTACATGTGGGTACTAATGACATAGGAAAATGTGGGAGAGAGGTTCTGGAAGCAAAATTTAGGCTCTTAGGTAGAAAGCTGAAATCCAGATCCTCCAGGGTAGCATTTTCTGAAATGCTACCTGTGCCACGCGCAGGGCCCAAGAGACAGGCAGAGCTCCAGAGTCTCAATGCGTGGATGAGACGATGGTGCAGGGAGAAGGGCTTTAGATTTGTTAGGAACTGGGCAACATTCTGGGGAAGGGGGAGCCTATTCCGAAAGGATGGGCTCCATCTTAACCAGAGTGGGACCAGGCTGCTGGCATCGGCGTTTAAGAAGGAGATAGAGCAGCTTTTAAACTAGAAATGGGGGGAAGGCCGACAGTCGCTCAAAAGAGCATGGTTCGGGATAAGGTATCTTTCAAAGATATCACCATAACAGGGAAGATAGAGTATCCTGATAGTGAGGTTGCAAAAGAGATTGTAGTAGATCGGGTATCTTTAAATAACAATAAAAATCAGACAAAAGATTGCCAATTAATACTGTCAAGTACTAAGCATGATGTACTTAGGAACAACAAACATAGTTTGAAATGTCTATATGCGAATGCCAGGAGCCTAAGAAATAAGATGGGGGAGTTGGAATATATTGCACTAAATGAAAAATTAGATATAATAGGCATCTCTGAGACCTGGTGGAAGGAGGATAACCAGTGGGACACTGTCATACCGGGGTACAAATTATATCGTAGTGATAGGGTGAATTGGATTGGTGGAGGGGTAGCATTGTATATTAACGAGAGCCTTGAATCAAATAGATTGAAAATTCTGCAGGAAACAAAACACTCCTTGGAATCACTGTGGATTGAAATTCCATGTGCAAAGGGGAAAAGGATAGTGATAGGAGTGTACTACCGTCCGCCTGGCCAGGACGAACAGACGGATGCGGAAATGTTAAAGGAAATCAGGGACGCAAACAAACTGGGCAACACAATAATAATGGGGGATTTCAATTACCCGCATATAGACTGGGTTAATGTAACATCTGTACACGCAAGGGACATAAGATTTCTTGATGAAATCAAGGACAGCTTCATGGAACAGCTAGTTCAGGAGCCGAAAAGAGAAGGAAAAATACTAGACTTAGTCCTTAGTGGTGCTCATGATCTAGTGCAGGGGGTAACGATACGAGGGCCGCTTGATAACAGTGATCATAATATGATCGGTTTTGATATTGGCATTGAAGGAAGTGAAACTAGGAAATCAAGTAAGCTAGCGTTTAACTATAGAAAAGGTGATTACGACAAAATGAGAAAAATGGTGAAAAAAAGACTGAAAGGAGCAGCTCGCAGAGTAAAAAACTTGCATCAGGCGTGGATGCTGTTTAAAAACACCATCCTGGAGGTTCAGGACAAATATATTCCACGTATTAGAAAAAAGGGAAAAAAGACTAAACGTCAGCCGGCGTGGCTAAACAGTAAGATAAAGGAAATCATTAGAGCCAAAAAACAATCCTTCAGAAAGTGGAGAAGAGAACCAACTGAAAGTAACAGGATAGATCATAAGGAATGCCAAGCCAAATGCAAAGCGGAGATAAGGAGGGCAAAAAAGGACTTTGAGAAGAAATTAGCGTTGGAAGCAAAAATACATAGTAAAATTTTTTTTAGATACATTAAAAGCAGGAAACCGGCCAAAGAGTCGGTTGGGCCGCTGGACGAAAATGGTGTTAAAGGGGCGATCAAGGAGGACAAAGCCGTAGCGGAGAAATTAAATGAATTCTTTGCTTCGGTCTTCACCGAGGAGGATTTGGGGGGGACACCGGTGCCGGAAAGAATATTTGAAGCGAGGGAGTCGGAGAAACTAAACAAATTCTCTGTAACCTTGGAGGATGTAATGGGTCAGTTCAGCAAGCTGAAGAGTAGTAAATCACCGGGACCTGATGGTATTCATCCCAGAGTATTAATAGAACTAAAAAATGAACTTGCGGAGCTACTGTTAGAAATATGCAATCTGTCCCTAAAATCGAGTGTAGTACCGGAAGACTGGAGGGTAGCCAATGTTACTCCGATTTTTAAGAAGGGTTCCAGAGGAGATCCGGGAAATTATAGACCGGTGAGTCTGACGTCGGTGCCGGGCAAGATGGTGGAGGCTATTATTAAGAATAAAATTGCAGAGCATATACAAAAACATGGACTGATGAGACAAAGTCAGCACGGATTTAGTGAAGGGAAGTCTTGCCTCACCAATCTAATGCATTTTTTTGAGGGGGTAAGCAAACATGTGGACAATGGGGAGCCGGTTGATATTGTATATCTGGATTTTCAGAAGGCGTTTGACAAAGTGCCGCACGAAAGACTCCTGAAGAAATTGCAGAGTCATGGAATCGGAGGTAGGGTATTATTATGGATTAAGAACTGGTTGAAAGATAGGAAGCAGAGAGTAGGATTGCGTGGCCAGTATTCTCAGTGGAGGAGGGTAGTTAGTGGGGTCCCGCAGGGGTCTGTGCTGGGTCCGTTGCTTTTTAATGTATTTATAAATGACCTAGAGATGGGAATAACTAGTGAGGTAATTAAATTCGCCGATGACACAAAATTATTCAGGGTCGTCAAGTCGCAGGAGGAATGTGAACGATTACAGGAGGACCTTGCGAGACTGGGAGAATGGGCGTGCAAGTGGCAGATGAAGTTCAATGTTGACAAGTGCAAAGTGATGCATGTGGGTAAGAGGAACCCGAATTATAGCTACGTCTTGCAAGGTTCCGCGTTAGGAGTTACGGATCAAGAAAGGGATCTGGGTGTCGTCGTCGATGATACGCTGAAACCTTCTGCTCAGTGTGCTGCTGCGGCTAGGAAAGCAAATAGAATGTTGGGTGTTATTAGGAAGGGTATGGAGTCCAGGTGTGCGGATGTTATAATGCCGTTGTATCGCTCCATGGTGCGACCGCACCTGGAGTATTGTGTTCAGTACTGGTCTCCGTATCTCAAAAAAGATATAGTAGAATTGGAAAAGGTACAGCGAAGGGCGACGAAAATGATAGTGGGGATGGGACGACTTTCCTATGAAGAGAGGCTGAGAAGGCTAGGGCTTTTCAGCTTGGAGAAGAGACGGCTGAGGGGAGATATGATAGAAGTGTATAAAATAATGAGTGGAATGGATCGGGTGGATGTGAAGCGACTGTTCACGCTATCCAAAAATAATAGGACTAGAGGGCATGAGTTGAAGCTACAGTGTGGTAAATTTAAAACGAATCGGAGAAAATTTTTCTTCACCCAACGTGTAATTAGACTTTGGAATTCGTTTCCGGAGAACGTGGTACGGGCGGTTAGCTTGACGGAGTTTAAAAAGGGGTTAGATAGATTCCTAAAGGACAAGTCCATAGACCGCTATTAAATGGACTTGGAAAAATTCCGCATTTTTAGGTATAACTTGTCTGGAATGTTTTTACGTTTGGGGAGCGTGCCAGGTGCCCTTGACCTGGATTGGCCACTGTCGGTGACAGGATGCTGGGCTAGATGGACCTTTGGTCTTTCCCAGTATGGCACTACTTATGTACTAATTCTTTTAGTCCAAATAATCTACTTAGTCTTTAAGGATTGTAAGGCCTATTCCTCCAGCCTCAGACAGTTCTACTAATAAGACTCCCACTCCTGTGAGGCCTGTAGTGCACCTCTTACTCCACAGTTTTCTTGGACACTGTGGGCCTCTCACAGGACTGCTATCGAAACAGTTTTATATTGTTCATTTACAGGATTACTATTCCATCTTCATTCCTGCTCCTGGGTTGTGTACTCCTTTCTACAGATACTCCATATCTTCTGCTCTAGTGTACCAAGGACAGGGTGGTGGTGGGGGCGGTTCACTCTGGGTGCAGGCAGCAAGGGGGTGAGCTAAGAAGTCGTGCGGCTGTCTGCTCTGCCAGTTCCCTGCACCCTCTGAAGTCAACTTCCTGTTCTGGGGTAGGAGACCAGCAGAGCAGACAGCCGTGCAACTGCTCAGTGCATCCCTTTGCTTGGAAGAGGGGGTGCTCCACCCCAGGTGGCATACAAACAAGGTAGATATGCCGCTGGTCTTCCGCTTCTCTGAGGAACTCTCAGACCTGCTCCTACTGCTCTCCTTTCAATGACTCTGCCAGGTTTATTGGAAGTGGCCACTGAAAGGAACCCTCCCCAAGCCCCTACTTGGACATACTGTTTTGTCAGCAAGGGGAACAGAGCTTCTCCTCTCATGACCCCTCCCTGTCCAATGGGGTAAATCAGTCCTTTAAAAAGGGATAGGAGTCTCAATCCTCCCTTTTGGAATGCCTGCCAGCTTTTCCATTTCCTCATGTGCTCTAAAGATGCCAGTCTTAAAGACAGAGATTGTTTTACTGCAAACGAGGAGTAGCCTAATGGTTAGTGCAGTGGACTTTGATCCTGGGGAACTGGGTTTGATTCCCACTGCAGCTCCTTGTGACTGTGCGCAAGTCACTTAACACTCCATTGCCTCAGGTACAAAAATAAGTACCTGTATATATGTAAACCGCTTTGAATGTAGTTGCAAAATACCACAAAAAGGCAGTATATTAAGTCCCATTTCCCTTCCCTAAAGGAGGTCATTGGAACTGCCACATTACAACATTTGGGACCAGATTGAATGAAAGGTGCTCAAAAATTGGCACAAAAAATTGGCTCTAAGCATTATTCTATGAAGGGGCACGCCCTTAATAGAACAGCACTAAGGAGGAGATTCTATATATACGGCACCTAAAATATATATCAGCACTGAAATCAGTGCCGACTAAGCGTATTCTATAATCGGCACCTAGATTTAGGTGCTGATTATAGAATACGCTAGCGCCTAAATCTGTGCATATCCATTTACACCAACTAAACCATGGCATAAATTCCGGCACATATATTTAGGTGCACTGGGCCATACTCTATAACTAAGCGCCTAAATTTCAGAACGCCCACGAAACGCTCATTTCCCCACACATAACCACACATCTTTATAGAATATGCATAGCGAGTTGTGCATCTAAATTCTAATCAGTACCATTTAGTGTTTATTATTGCTTGTTAAGTGCTGATTATCAGCGCTCATTAGCTTGTTAAGCCAATTAAATTACGCACGATGTTATAGAATCCATGCCAATTTTGACAGCTAAATCTAAGCGAGCTATATAGAATCAGAGGGTTAGCGCTGATTGCCAGGTATAACTTTAGGTGCCAGACTTACACCTGCTAAAACCTGGTGTAAATGCTGTTTATTTATTTATTTGTGACATTTTTATCCCACATTATCCCAAACAAGGTTGAGTTCAATGTGGCTTACAATAAACAGTATAGGATACATAAAGAATAATGCATAAAAAAAAGTAATTTGTTGTAAGAATCCAATTTTACAATACAGTATCATAAACATACTGGGCTTGCTATGGATGTTTAACATTTAGAAAATCTATTATGAACGAGAAATTGTACATGAAGCAAAGACAACGTTAACGGTAAATAGAGTAATAACCAATTCAGGTAATAATTAGTTGTTTGAGATATGGTTGTTCTTTGTGAAAGTTTGATTGAATAGGAATGATTTGAGGATTTTGCAGAATCTAGTATATAACTGTATATTTCTTAGTTTGGGTGGTAAGGAGTTCCACCATTTGGTTCCACAACTCTTCCATTCTCCGATTCCCTAATGTGGCTGCGCCACATGAACTTGATCTTACTACAACATCACCCTGTATTTCTTCACACCGGAGCCTGCAAAGGCCTCTCCCGTACTATGTAAGCCACATTGAGCCTACAAATAGGTGGGAAAATGTGGGATACAAATGTAATAAATAAATAAATAAAGTGAAGTCTGCAGAGTGGACAGTTTAGATCACTTTTTTGCAATTTGGGAGGTGAAGTCTGAGATAGTTCCTTGCATCATACTTTGCATTTCTTTGAGGTAAGTTTATTAATGGAACCATATAGTCTGGAGCTGTGTCATTTAGGATTTGAAAGATACAGGTACATAATTTGAAGGTGATTCTCGCTTTGATGGAAAGCCAGTGTAATTTGATTAATAAAGGGGAGGCACTTTCAAAACGAGAGATTTTATATATGAACCTGGCTGCAGTGTTTTGAGCTGTTTGGAGTTTTTTCAACAGGTACTCCTTACAGCCAGCATATCTGGCATTACAATAGTTGAATTGGGATAATGTTAATGATTGTACCAATAATCTGAATGTTTCCGATGAGAAATAGGGTCTGATCCTTTTTTAGTTTCCAAAGAGACCTGAAAGATTTTGTAATTAAGGAGGCCAAGGTAGGAGTGCACATTTTGGCCCGCCTCTCCACTGCCACCCTCCCGTCACCATTTCCGAACTCCCCGCGGCCTCTACCATCTCTCCACTGCCGCCCTCCTGCTGCCGCTTCTTACCCCCGATGCCACTCCCCCCCACTGCTACTGCGAAGGTACCTTGGCTGGTGGGGGTCCCCAACCCCTGCCAGCCAAACCAGGGGCCCCAGAGCCACTTTTGGGGGCCCAGGCCCCCCTAGCTACGCCACTGATGCACACACAAATTTTAATGAGTGCCAATTAACACCAACAGTTGGTTGTTAACACCCAATTATAGACGGTTAAGAGCTCATTAACCAATTGACACCTTAGTAGTATACCCATATTTGAATGCTATATATAGAATCTGGGGAATGGCGGAGTTTGGACAGAGCATGGGTGAGACTCACATATGTAACTTACATAATACTATAAGGGGCCCTTTTACTAAGCTGTAGTAAAAATGGCCTTGTGCTAGTGGTGGGGCCATTTTTGCCACGTGCTGAGGCCCTTTTTACCACAGCGGGTAAAAAAGGCCGAAAAAAAGAAATGTCCATGCGGTAAGACTGAACTTACCGCGTGACCATGCGGGGGCAGCACTTACTGCTGGGTAACCCGTTGCGGAAACATTTTTCAAATATTTCCACTAGCGCCGGAAATGCCGCGCACTGGGGTGGAGTTGAATAACCGCTGGCACCCGCATTGGGCAAGTGGTAGTTCGGGAATGCCGAGCAGTAAGCCCACATTGGGCTCACTGCTGCTTACTAAAAGGGCCCCTAAGTTATATGCATAACTTTGGCATTTAGGCATCGACATTTACACCAGTTCTTTGACGTAGGCATATATACTCAGTTATGCTACTATTCTATAAAGGAAAGTAGGTGCCGACTTTCCTTTATAGAATAGGCTCCAATCAGGCACCCTGTAGGTGCCTAAAGCTAGATGTCTCTTGATAGAATTCCCCTCCCGTAGGGGCATTTTTGCTAACAAGCAAAAACTCCGTTGGTAGAGCATCAGACTTTTAATCTGAGGGTCCAGGATTCAAGTCCCTGTGTGGGCAGGGCAGGCCCCAAGATGAGCCCTCCCCCACACCGTGTGCCCCACAGCCATTTTCCAACTGGAGAGCAGAACGTCATAACAGTAATGAAGCCCTTTAGAAGGGTGTTTTAAGTATGGAACAGGCCAAAAACAAGGCCAAATGAAAGGAAAATGTTTGAATTCAAGAGAGGTTGGGGCCAAGGGAGAATAGATGGTATGGATGAGTAGTCTGGATAGGCCATATGGTCTGTCTGCCTACATTTTTCTATGTTTCTGTGTTAAGAAAGAGGAAGATTCATACTGATTAAAAGATTTAGTGAACGCAGGAGGAAAAGATAGAAAAACCGCAGCTAATCTATTAAGCACACAGTGGGCCCTAGTATATTCACTGTTTATGCATTGAGAAGCTTGACCTGTTCTCCCTTTCTAGAAAGAAAGCAGAGATTAAATTGAGCTTCATGCCCTTGAACTGTGTACCTGCTAATGTTAGAGGTGTCATGTTTGATGAGATGAAGCACCATTCTGTTGTGTAATGAGAAACATTTCATCACCCTGACAGTCAAACATCCTTGCTCCTTTCCCTAGCTTGTCCTAAAGGACATGTGGATAACTTTGGCAAAGCATACAATCAAGTTTTTACAATCTTTTACAATCAACACTCATTCCAGTCAAGAGCTTTCCATGGCATAAATATTTATTTATTTGGATTTTGCTCACACCTTTTTCAGTAGTAGCTCAAGCTATGTTACATTCAAGTACACTGGGTATTTCCCTTTCCCTGGAGGGCTCACAATCTAATTTTGTACCTGAGGCAATGGAGGGTTAAGTGACTTACCCAAGATCACAAGGAGCAGCCACTCAACCACTAGGCATGTCTTATATTTAATTGTTACCACAGAACAAAGTGGTTCACTGGGACTATTCCATTAACTGCTCTGCTGTACTAAATGGCTCAGTCTTCAAAGTACTAACCAAATGGAAGTGTCAACACTTTCATGCCCCTCTCAAACATAAATGTAACTAATTTTCAGCAAACACACATATCAATTTAACAGCCCTCCTCTGCTAAATTCATGCTTTTTTAAAATACCTTTTCATTAACAAAATTAATTCTTCTAGCGAGTCCCGCAGAATTAAGCATCTGATAACTTAAAAAGCATTGAGGACAATTACTCTGACGGAAGTCTGTGACAGAAAAATGAGTGTTACAGAATACACAATAATTTCTAGTGAACTTCTGAATTTAATTCAGAAATGACAACAAAATTAACTCTAAGCTCTGCAGGTGAAGGTTTAGATCAAAATCTTGTTCACTGGTGTCAACAGATTTGCTAATTCAGTAGTAATCATTCAATTTAGTAATCATTAGCAAAGGTTTCATTCTGTTGCTGTATGTTAGGATGTAGAAATATGTTTGCATACACAGATCTGCATGTTTCTTTTGAATTTGAGAGTATCATGAAGGATTAGAGTACTACATTTATAATGTCTCTTTTGATTTGGAGTAATATGTATGTGTAGGCTTATCTTTCTATAGAGCTACAAGAGAAATATTTTGATTGACTTAACTCACAGCAATACAAGAGTAAATATCATTAAATTCCCCAAAACTGAGTCATGCTTTGGTGTGCCGCTATTATAAAAGAGACCCATTAACCTTGGTGCCTTTAGACACGTTCCAGTCGGATATGGAGTCATATCCTACCAAGAAAAAAAAAACTTTCAGCTGTACATCCCTCCTTTTCCCTTTCTCAACAAATTAAACTCACATATTTATTACATTTCTTTTCAAGTGACCAAAGAATGTCTTTTTCTATAGACTTTTTTTTTTAATTAGGATTTATATACTGCCTTTTTGAAGAGAATCATCCAAGGTGGTGAACAGCAAAAATAAGCAAGACAGACAATACACAGTTTTATACTTTAATATGCTATTCTAATAGGGCACGATCATATGGTTTTCTAAAACTTCAAGCAGTATACAAAGGAAGTAGATCACACAGAAACAGTTGAGGTCTAAAAGAAGTCTATCATAAAGTATGCCCAACGTGGCCACGTTTCGCCCACTTCAAGACTGCATCAGGGGTCAACAATAGGAGGAAGTCAAAGCATAATCACCCTTCAAAAAAACACAATGGCACTTATACAGCTGCATATCTCTCACTAGTTATAACAAATATGCTAGACAAGTTGTGTTTATTTTTTTGGAAGGATATTAGGGGAAGATTCTATAGATGGAGCCAAAACAATAGCACTGAAATCAGTGCCGACTAAACATATTCTATAATTAGCGCCTAGATTTAGGGACAAATTATAGAATAAGCTTAGTTGATATATCAGTGCCTAAAATTATGCACATCCACTTACACCAACTAAAATGTGGTGTAAATCTCAGCACGGAGATTTACATGTACTGGGCCATATTCTATAAGTACATGCGTAAATTTCAGAACGCCCACAACACACTCATTTCCCCATAACCATAACCAAGCCCTTTTTTGCCTGCGCGCATTAGAAGTTTGGCGCACTTCATTACACAATACGCTTAAGCGAGTTGTGTGCGTAAATTCTAATCAGTGCCTTTTAGTCCTCATTATTGCTTGTTAAGTGCTATTATCAGCGTTCATTAGCTTGTTGAAGGACCCTTTTACTACGGCGCGTAGGTGCCTGTGTGTGTACAATGGCGTCAAATGGGAGCTACCGCCCGGCTACTGTGTGCCCAGGACAGTAATTTCATTTTTGACTTGCGTCAAACACGCGGCAAAAATGTTCTGGCGGTAATCGGCAGTGTACGCCCACTAATGATTACCACCTGGTTAATGCATAAGACCTTACTGCTAAGTCAATGGGTGGTGGTAAGTCTCGCGCCAAAAATGGACTCAAGCTAGTTTTAATCGCACATCCATTTTCAGCTACAAAAAAAGCCTTTTTTGCAGGCGCGCTGAAAAATGGACCTGCACATGTCTAAAGCACGTACCTACACCAGCGGTCATTTTTCGGCGCGCCTTAGTAAAAGTGCCCCTAAGCTTGTTAAGTTATGAGCTGTACCTCTATTCAGGAAATCTAGGCTGCCCCAACTTGACATTTCGTCCTTTAGATTGCTCCTTTGAGCAGGGACTGTCCTCCTTTGTTAAACTGTACAGCGCTACGTAACCTGAGTAGCGCTCTAGAAATGTTAAGTAGTAGTAGTAGTAGTTTTGTTATAGAATTGGAGTGGATCTCTAGGTGAGCTATATAGAATTCGGAGTATTGTGCTTTCACATCTTCCTATTGTTGACCACTGATACAGCCCTGAAGTGGGCGAAATATGGCCACGTTGGACATATTTTATGACAGAAGTACTTCTTTTAGACCTCGACTGTTCTTATGTGATCCCTTTCCTTTGTATCCTGCTTGACATTTGTGGTCATATTAGCCTCTTGGGTGTTGTTGATTATTGCTGATTGAGGCCAATATGTCTTTTTCTTTCAGCCTGCTGTCACACTTGTATCCCTCTGACTCAGAGTACTGCATAGTTTTATAATAAAAGTCACTCAATATAGTCCCAGGCTCAGAATTTTCCATTAGGAGACTGCTACGCTCAAAGGGATTATACTCATTTATTTATTTCCAATACTCAATGTGTATGCCTCACTGAAATGTTTGAGGCATATTACACAAAAAACCCCACAATCAATCCATAAAGAGCCCCCACACACACAGTGTTATTCAAGAACAATATTTACTGAATATAAAATAGGAACAGGTCAAAAAGTTACACCCCATCAAGGGTATTTTTTAAAATGCCAGCCACAACATTTATATAGTTCACGTATATCCAGCACCAGAGCGGAGACTGTTGCTGCTACACAGCACTGATTTTCAGCTGCTCTCTGTATAGTTGGGAAGAAAGCTTTCACTCTGCCCTGGAATTATGGGGAAAATTATATAAAGGGCACCAAAAATTGGGAACCAAGATACAGCGTGCTAAACACTAATTCGATATTGGCACCTGGGCATCCAGCTTATGTTATAAAATTGGCAGATAAGAGGCTTATATATTTAGGGCTAGATTCAATAAATAGTGCTATTTTTAAAAGGGCGCTCCAGGATGAGTGCATTGGGCACTGAATTCCATGCACATTTTTGGACATGAGGACTTATACCAGCTGAATCTTGGTGTAAATCCTGGCATGTATCCACAATAGGAACACCTCGACCCACCCACATCCCCTTTGCAATTATGTGTGAAGACCCTATAACTGGGTGCAGAAGAGTATTTTCATGCTGATCTGCCATTTCAGGCTCGTTTTGGCACCTTGCATCTGTTAGAACCCATTTCCGTGATAAAAGTTTGGTGGCTAATTAGCACCTAACATTAAAAATATAGGAACAGCCATACTGGGTCAGACCAATGATCCAGCTAGCCCAGTATCCTGCTTCCAACAGCGGCCAATCCAGGTCACAAGTACCTGGCAGAATGCCAAACAGTAGCAACATTCAATACTACCAATCCTAGGGCAAACAGTGGCTTCCCCATGTCTATCTCAATAGCAGACTATGAACTTCGGGCATAATTTATAAAATTCCCCAGTTACCCCTGGATTCTGTATAGCGCGTCTTAAGTTGCGGGCGCAAATCCAGTCATATTCTAGATTTGAACACACAACTTAATTAGTTAACAAGCCAATAAGCACCAATCATTGCCACTTAACAAGCAATTGACACTAATTGGCATAGAATTTACACGCACAACTGTCTACATGTAATGTGATGTGCGTAAATTCTAAGTCACATAGTTGAAAAGGGGGCATGGCCATGGGTGTGGAATGAGCATGCACGTTACTATAGAATACACCCAGAGCATGCCTAATTTAGGCATCAGGATTTACACTAAGTTTTACTTGGCGTAACTGCCTACAACTAAATTTAGTCACGCGGACAGGTGTTTGGCGTATTCTATAATCCACATGAAAATATAGGCTTATTCTACAAAAGACGCCTAAATTTAGGTGTACTTTATAGAATACACCTAGGTATATTTTTTTTTTTTGACGCAGACTTTTCAGGCACCAACCTAGTCCTTAATGCCGCTAAACATATACAGTAGACCCCTTTGAATATACAGTCCAAATTATTCAGTAACAGATAAAGAGACATACTTAGCAAATATTTGACAGACAGGAAAACAACCCCCTTTCAATTCAATTTCAGGGGGGGGGGGGGTTGGATTTTTCTCCTCCAATTTTTGGGTGCTTGTTCGATTTGCTGCACACATTTGCTTTAATACACTTTTTTTTTTAAAAGCAGCATTTGAACTTCTTAATTAATGCAAATCTATTATACAAGTATTGATTGGTAGGTTACTATCCAGCTTATTTTCAAAAGAGACGGACGCCCATCTTCTGACACAAATCGGGAGATGTACGTCTGTCTCAAAAACAGGTATAATCGAAAGCTGAATTTGGACGGCCCCAACTGCTTTCCATCAAGGGGACGGGCGAAATTCTCGGGGGCGTGGCCGAACAGTAGCGAAGGCGGGACAGGGGCGTTCCGGGGCGTGGTTAACAGATGGACCTCCGCGCCTGATAATAGAAAGAAGCAAGATGTCTCCGACGAGCATTTAGTCCACACAAAGTTGGTCCTGTTTTTTTCACGACCAAGCTTCCAAAAAGTGCCCAAACTGACCAGATGACCACCGGAGGGAATCGGGGATGATCTCCCCTGTCTCCCCCAGTGGTCACTAACCCCCTCCCACCCTAAAAAACAAACTGTTTAAATATTTTTTCCAGCCTCTATGTCAGCCTCAAATACCATACCTTCCCTTTCCATTAAGTCCCTCCAAGTTTCTGTCAGCCAATCACAGCTCATTTACCTGACATTGGAGTTAGCTAAATGAGCTGTGATTGGCTGACAGAAACTTGGAGGGACTTAATGGAAAGGGAAGGAGGTCTAGGCAGTGGTGTAGGAAGGGGCGGGGCGGTGGGGCGGTCCGCCCTGGGTGCACGCCGCTGGGGGGTGTCGGCGCCTCGCTGGTTCCTTGCTCTCTACCCCAGAACAGGTTACTTCCTGTTCCGGGGCAGAGAGAGCAAGGAACCAGCGAGGCGCCGACACCCTCCCAGCGGCGTGCTCTTGGCGGGTTGACCCGCCCACCCACCCCTCTATCGCCTTCCAGGTATGTTCTCTATGTTCTCGCGGGCGGGGGCGGGGGGGGGTGTTGCGCTACGGAGGGGGGAGGGTGCGTCGCGCTGCACCCGGGGGGGGGGGTGCGCAGCGGCGACCCGCCCCGGGTGTCAGCTGCCCTCGCGACACCACTGGGTCTAGGTAGCTGGATAAGTGGTGCAGTGGTTAGAGCACAGGTCTTGTAATCAGAAGGTGGCTGGTTCAAATCCCACTATTACTATTGTTTTAATTTGGACGTCCCTGACTGCACTTGCATGTTTTTTTGGACGTCCCTGACTGCACTTGCATGTTATTTTTCTTCCGATTTTTGCTCTCTGCATGGGTCCCGCGCAGCACCAACTAAACTAAAATTGCTCCAGGGACCTGCATACTGCTGTCATGGAGCTAGGTATGATATTTGAGGCTGGCATAGAGGCATCTCAGGGGAACCAGTGCACTACGAATGCTGGCCCCTCCCACGACCAAATGGCTTGGATTAGGTCCGTTTTTGAGATGGCCGGCAGTGGTTTCGATTATCGCTGAAAACCGCGGACGGCCATCTCTAGGTCCAGCGATCTCACCATTTGTGTCGTCTATCTCTAGAGTCGACAAAAGTGATGGGATTTCAGCGGGCCGAACCGTATAATCGAAACCGAAGATGGACGGCCATCTCGTTTCGATTTTACGGTTCTCTCCGCCTCTTCGAGGAGCCGTCTCCGGAGATGGACGTTTTTACACATGGGCGTTCGCGTTCGATTATGCCCCTCTATGTTAAACCAATTTGCACACATGTAGAAGGGCATTTTCAATATGCTCTCTAAATGGTGAAAAAAAAAGAATTATCGGAAAACTTTTAAAAACCATGTCTATAATGGAAGAAGTAAATAAACATTTATGATACTATAAAATACATCAAAAAACAGTTAGTAAGATGGTGCACTGAAAACATCATAAACTTTTAAAGATAAACATCACTGCCAATCGGAAATACGCAAAACGTGGAATGGCGGTACTGGTCCCTGCATTGAAAAAAACGTTTGCAGCAATGGCAACTCATTCCCTCCAAGTAAAAAGGTGCATATATACCTCTGCACATAGAAGAACATTCCTGAGCATGCCCAGTTATGTCTGTGTGCAGGGAGCTAAACTTTTCTGTGCCAGAGTCAGAGCTCCTGGTCCTTCTGTGCTTCAGATACAGAAAAGTGCCACCATCACCTGCCAACCCATAGTGTCTTCATGAGGGCATGGAGATCCATAAAAAGGTCAGTGGAAATGCCAGTGTGAAGCAGTGCCCCCCAGGATCACATCAACATGCATGTGCAAGCACTATACATAAGGCAGGATCACATACAGTGAGTTCCTTCTGTTCTTGCAATACGTGTTATTGAATTTTTATAAGAAAGAACAACAAAACATTGCTGAACTCAGAATGTCCAGAATATCCAATGTCAAGTAACTATGGGGCCCCCTCCACTAACCTTTCAATGCTGAAATGAAGGGCTGAACATATCTGGAACCATTTTACCACCCCCATGTGCCAGCATGCTGTCCCCACCTACATACTGATGGGAATATTGGCAGCAACTCTCTAAGGTATATTGAACCACCTATGCTTTACCCACCTTTGGCCAGTGTGCTGGTAAAAGAAAAATAATCACAACTCTCGTCTTTGGTGCTAATCTTTACGCTCCGATTACACGTGGAAATGGTTATAATACTGGCAAGTATGAAGGTCTGTGTGTCCATACACATGTAAATGCATATCTTTGGTAGAGCATAGTTTGCAGATGGGCACACATATGGGTGGGCTCTGGGTGCTAGGGCAGAGAGCATATGCACAAGTGTAACTTACAGAATACATGCTCATATCTCCCACAATTAGGTGTGCTTATTTACACCAACTCTATGGCTGGCTTAAGAGCTTGTGCCTTAAAACAGGCGTGTATATACGCCTAGTTTCATTATTCTAGAAAGGCTCCTATTTCCTTTATGAAATGGGCTTCTACGCATCTAATCATATGCATGGTTATTCGACTACACCCCTTTAGTAGTTCACAGAACAGTCTAATATGTAATTTTAGATGACGTAAAAAGGTAGATCTTCAATTCAGTTTATACCCAGTTCTCTGCTAATATATCTGTGGATTCTTACATCTACATTCACTGGGAGATATTCGCATTGTATATAATCCAGCACTTGGAATGTGCAAAGGGCAACAAATTCCAGTTTTGTTTCCCCTTTTTCCTGACATTTGAACATCTTTCAGGTGATTTCACACATTTGTTTTACTAAAAAAAAATCTTAAAGATGTGTTAGAACTTTGTAACATATGCTAATTGACTTAACACATGTTAATTTGTAGGTTAATTGCATTGAATGAACGTAGCACACACTACATTTTTTAAGATGTGCCCATGAAATAAATGCACGTTAACAAATGCACATCTCTAGCCGTCACTGTTCATTTCCATAAAGCCTAGCTGAAAAATAAACCACCAGTTTCTCTAGCTGGCATACACATTATGAAACATTTCTGTATACTCACAGATATAGTAATATTCCCGGCCTGGCCTGAACTCAAATCCTAACGAAAAGGGGGTGAAGAGCTGAAATTTTTCAGAGAACTTCAGTGGTCCATTCGGAGAGTGAGGCCTGTTGCATTCCCACCTCTTGAATCCTTTGGACGTGTGATCGCAGGAACTGTAGCCATCGTAGTTCACCATATAAAGGACATAGCGCTCAGTTCTATCTTCAGGTACTGAATCCTCGTAATGAGGACAGAACACATCTAAGTAGTCATTGATGCAGACATCAATGTGGTAGTCATCCCTCATGAACCTGTGATTAAAACAAGAAAAAAAACCAAGGTATTGTTACCTTACCAGTTCCACAACTGAAAAGTAGTATAACTGCATACAAGTATGGCTGAGCAGAAATAGTATAGTAAAAATACTAATCTGAACAGAAGTAGAAATACGATCAATGGACTACTATTGCCTCACGGAGGTACCATATCACTCCAAAGGATAATCATTTTCTGTTGTCATGTGATACAAATTCAGTTTAGAGTTGTATTAAACCTGGAATCAATTAGGCATAAAAGTAATTTACCCTCATAAGTGTTTGCTCAGATATAAGCAACTGACAGGTGCTATGGCAACCAAAGGCAACACAACCCAATGAAGAGAGGGCCACTGCCTAGAGTTAAAGCAGAGTGGGGAAACTGAATTACCAAGCCAGACATAGCCATGAGCAACTAGGAGAAACAGAAGTAGAGGGAGACATGAAACGTATTACTTCTGGAACAAAGTACATTTTGTTTTATCGAGCAAAGAATCAACTACACAAGTGTTGTTTAGCAGAGCTCCCAATACAAATAGCTATCCCCCCATCAAAAATAAAATCTATTTGTATTTCTCAGTGTTCGATGTTCATCATCCCCTATCCATTCTTCTCTTTTCCCATCCCAAGATCTTACTCCTTTGAAACAAAGCTAGCTAACGCTTTGCCTTGCTTTCAAGAAGTTTTGAAAATCGTTCCATTTGATGTTTTCACAAGCTGTTATTTTGGGAAAGGTCTTGATGATTCGCCCTACTCCTTTTGGACTTTCAGCTCAGTTAGACCCATGACTCTTCACTCACAACTAAAGGATTTTGTCCCACATGCCCTTTCACAATTCACAGCCCTGTTATACTTGTGACAGTACTGGACTGGTGGCATTGTAACAAAGCTCCTTCTGGAGCCTTCCAGTTATACACCCTAAATCCAGTCACTAGGGGTTAACAGTGAATGATAATTGTGGATCTGTCTCTCAGTATCCCCAGTGGACCCAGGAAGCAGAAGACCTGACCCAGAAATCAAAACCAGACCCTCTTCATGGCAGAGGTATGATACATTTCAAAAAATAAAATAAAATAAAAATCACAAGATACGTAAAGTTAGTGCTGATAATCCTGATCATCTATCACCAATTTTCCAGGAGAAGACTAAACAGCTAAAAGCTAAGAAGTTCAATTTCAAGAGGCTGGTGTGCTTTTGTATTAACTGTTTATATTATGTTAATAACACGTCTTATAGTCTGCCACATACCATATCAGAGCAAGGCAGGTTACAGGAATTACAGTAACACAATACATCATTTGATAGGCATATTCCTTCCTAAACCATAACTAGAATCAAGTTTGAGGAAATAAAAATGTTTTTAAAATGTTCTTAAACAACGCACAATGTTGGCAACTTCCCAAAAATATGAGAAGTCAATTCCATGATGAAGCCATCTGATAAAGTGACGCAGAGAAATGTCTAATTTTAAAGCAGTAACACTAGGAAACTGCAAGAAAAATTGGTGTTGTGTATTGGATCTATGAAGAAGATTCACAAGACCTATCATATACAAAGGAGCTGCACCTGATAGAATTTAAATACCATTACCCAGGTTTTAAATAAGATGCATTCTTTGATTGGCAACCAATGTAATCTCAGATAGTGTTCTCTCACTAAGTCATAATGTGTCAACCTATAGATTAACCTGACCGCCGTATTTTTCACGATCTGCAGTCAATCTAAAGACTCCTTGAACAGGCTGTTAGCGCTAAGTTACAGTAATTGAATCTGGACAAATATCCTAAAAGTTTCAATGGAAAAATATTTCTTGATGGCTACATTTCCTCAGAGTAATGCAGATTTTCTGCAGAATCATTTAAACTCGGGGTTGCATTGTCAGCAGATTATGTAGTTCAACCCCTAGGATTCTGACTGAAGATCTAGTGTGAATTCCATTTACAATGGAATAAAGACACAGGGACATTTAGGTGCTCATTTTTAAAGCAGACGGATGTCTTAAAATGCCTAAAAGTCCACCTGCTAAAAATGTCTAAATCCTGATTTTGGAAAGTTATAATTTGGACGTTTCAAGCTACAGTTCATCAAAATAGCAAGGGGGGGTGTTGCGAGCAGGACTAGGGAGGGCCCAAAAGTAGGATGATCAATAGGGCTTTTCAAACGGGAAGAAACAACCATGTTTAAAAAAGAAGGTCATTTTTATCTAGAAATGTTTCAGTCACATCCAAGTTACAAAACATTGCTCTAATTCAGCAGCTGACCAGTTGAGAGATTAACCCATTAGTGCCCAATGTTCCCACAATAAGCCATATGGGAACAGTGGGCACTAATGGGTTAAGACTCATCATGAATCCCCCAGTGGATGCTGTCCCCCTCTCTCTCCCCTGACAAAAACCAGGCTCTATGTCAGCTGCAGATTATTAGAGCCATTCTGAACACAGAAACAAACAGGTCAGAGGAGTAGCCTAGTGGTAAGACTGTAAAGCAAGGACCCAGGATCAAGTCCCACACCCAATTTTTTGTTGTTGTTTATAACCCCAAGCCTTCCAGAAATAGAAAAATACCTACTGTACTTAACTATATAAAACACCTGGAAGCCTGAAGGCTATTGAAGTGCTGTACATTCAGGTACAGCAGGAATTTTCCAGGTCCTGGAGGGATCACATTTACAAAAGAATAGTGGCCATTTTTAAATGGCCACACACTAATACTAGTAGAACAAAGACAATTAAAAAAATATATATATAAAAAAGTCATATTTTAACAAAATTTAAGGTAAGTTCCAACAAAAGGAGAGGTGATATGAAAATGCCTTTATTAGCATATATTTAAGTATGCAAAAACTAATCTAAAGGGTATATATGCTACAGTTTACAAAATTACATACATTAAATCATAAAATAAAAAACATAACTAAAAACCACACAACCCTACTCACTGCATTCTCTCATGGAATATCCCTATCCAACCTGCATCTCTCACAGATCTCCCAGCCTACTGCCTGTCACTAATTTACCCCAGTTTCCAATAGAAATCAAACAAAATAAAACATGGAAAAGAAAATAAGATGATACCTCCCCTCACCTATCCACACCCACCCTGTTAGAATATCAATGATATGCTTTGATGTCCCCATGCATACTTCCTACCCACCCCCCTCCTCCCACCCTGTCAGACTGTCATAGTAATGCTTGAATGTTTTCACTTATATACACTGTCAGCTAGCACATTTGCTTATTTCCGATCTGAGGAAGAAGGGCAACCTTCGAAAGCTAATCAAGAAATGTATTAAGTTATGTCCAATAAAAAAGGTATCATCTTATTTTCTTTTCCATGTTTTATTTTGTTTGATTTCTATTGATAACCTTAAGAGTGGACTAACACGGCTACCACACTCCTCTACCCCAGTTTCCAGAAATGCCAGGTCTTTACAATCTTTTGAAATTGTACCATAATCTAACTAACCTTAAACCAGCTGGTATCTCATTTCACCATTCAGATGCCATCACATGCCAACAATCATTTCCTGTATCGTCAGAAGATCGAGTAACCTTTCTTGACTGAAACATGATTATCTTGGTGTATACCATCTTAGCCTATTTGGCAAATACCTCAGCCTACCTTCCTATAACGCCCAAAAAGCCAGAATCAGAATTTTGTGTTTCTCACACATATCCAGATCAACAACCAATAAAACAGACACAATAAAGGCCCAGCATGCTCCCTCCTAGCCTTTAACTAGCACCATCCTGGCTACAATATTTTGGATCAACTGAATTTTTTTAGTCAATCTCCCTGGTAACCCAAGCGTTAATGCATTAGAAAAACCTAAATGGGAGGTGACTAAAGACAATGTTACCCTGAAAATCAATACACTGTTAGATGAGGCTTCAATGCTGTAATCAATCTTGTTTCAAATAGGCTCTTTGAGCCATCACTGACATATGATTCTCCAACTCAAATATACTGAAAAGCTCTGCCCCCAAATCTTTAACTTTTTCTTGAAACTGACATGTGACCCTATCCATTGTAAGTGGTGGGTCACAACCCAGTGGATCCATCATTTTCATCTTCATTACTTCAGATTAGCCCCATTAGGTATCAGATGACTTTCTGCAACCACTGGGACCTATCCTGAAAAGCATTCCAAATTGCCCCAATTCCCCCCACCCCAAAAATCTGAATATCATCTGCATAAATATGACCCTTAATTCCAAATTGATTTATAACCCCCTCCCCAATGCTCATACATAAACACTTAGTAGGGGGAGATAGGGCTGAAATTACTGAATTCACTTCCACCAAAAAGGAACTATTTTCCAAGATCATCACATCTTTAACACCGTACTTTCATCAAATTGTGGCCTACCCTCATAAGCTGTATAATTGTTTAATCTATTAATAATTTGTGAATCAGTCTGGAAAAAAAATACTATGACTTGAGTTCAAATGAGAATCTCTCTTTTAAGACAGTGATATGGAAGTCATTACACAGCAGCTCTGATCTGGCTAAATGTTGTGTAGCCCATTGTATTCCTATGTGCACTTAATGCACACTAATTCCATAGTGCATCTTAGTAAAGGACCCCTAAAGTTCTTGCTGAAGGTAATCTTAAACAACTGGAAGAATAATGCTATTTTAGATGTTAATTTATGACGGAATATTGTTGCATCTCAACTGCTCAGGAATATTTCTCCAATGTCAAAGACGTACTTATGTACCAACAACTCTTCACAAAATTGCTTAAACTAATCCAAACCCTTTCATCCTTCCAAGGTGGGTATTAACTTGCTCCACAGTACCCAGTTCAAAGTTCTACATCAGGCCATCAAGCTCTTCCCAGCACCGGCACCCTTTCCCTTCAGCCACAGATCTCCAAAATATTAAACCAACCCTATCAACAACAAAAAGCCTGTTAAGATATCCAGGTTTTAAAATAACGAAGAACTACTACAGAAAAGGTATGAACTACAGTAAATCCAAATATACTTTTTAAAACTTGCTAGCAGGCATCTGTAACAGAGGCAACAACACTACAAATGGCATAAAGTCCAAGGCACTGTGAGAAGGTCAACGCAGTGCAAACAGTAGAATGAAAACCCCAAGGAGTGGGAAGGGGCAAGTAGCACTAACATTGGCAAGAAGATCCCAAGACACCAGGAAAGGAGTAAAGGGGGCAACAGCACTGGTGGTGCTCTTTTCAGTTAAGTTTCTATCAAGTTTCTCCCTACGGAGTCTGTCTGCTCTGCATTAGTCTGACACACAAACTCGAGACAGTGCCTAGCCTCTCTGCACATGAACACCGTGTGTGATCTTTGCTTTCTCTGAGACTGATCATAATTTTCATTCTTTTTCCCTCTGAAATCCAACACATGCCAAGCCCTCCCCCTCTCTAAAATCCAAGACAGACATAGCTAGGAAATGGTGCTGGATCTGAAATTCATAACATCAGCCACCACCCTGAAGTTGTGTCTCTTGCACAAGATCACAGGGTTAGAATTTATTCTTTACAATAATGTAAAGTATTGCATATTTTAGTCAACTATAAGTCAAAAATTTACACTTGCATCCTAGCCTCTTTCAAATAAAATACCTCCTTCCTGTAAAACTGATCCTCCCCCCCCCCCCCCCCCCCCACCTTGAAAGGCCACCAGTCTTTTAATCTCAACTCTGCTGAAAGCTATTCTACAGACTCTGTTTTCGGGCATGCAGCTTGCTTTAATACAGATTAAATGCACAATGTGCTTCTGAAAAACGTAACAGAGACCAAGAGCACTAATTTCCAAAAGCCGTATTTGTCAACTGGTGTGCATACGTGGTGACGAGCCCCGTGAAATCCACCTTGTAGCATAGCTGTTTCTTTCTCTGATGTGGCTACAATGAAACAAGTCATCTCTTTTCATGTGATGAAAACAGGGTAGTGTACTTGCATGGAACATGGCTAAGTGTGATTTACTAGCTCCATTCAAAACACTATGGAACAAAGAAGCATAATGAAAACGATCAGTTCTGCAAACCTTATTCAAGACTGAGCAAGACGGAGAGAAAATCCACGTTTCTCCTTTTAAGGCAAGTAAAAGATCCACGGTCACTTGTAAGATATGCACTTTAGGCATTTTAATTTACCTGCCTCCTAGTAGCTGCTATATTGCATTTTACATTTAGATGTGGTCTGTAGAAAAAACAAAGCCATATTACATTTTGGAAAAGTCCATATAGGATATCAATGCTCTGATAGGATTCAACCACTGGCAACATTCACATTCGTAGCCACATAATGCTAAGAAAAGAATCATACATAATAAAAAATAACACCATTTTGCTCTTTGGTATTATAGCTGATTTGGCTATATTCTACTTACTTAGATTTATAACATCAGCATACCCAATGTTTCTTTTTGCTTTATTATCAGCAACTATTCGTCAAAATATAAGAAATAAAACTGTTCTGCTTTTAAAAGAATTTGAAAGCAATGTAGATTTCCTGCCAAGGAACACATAGAAGACACTAACGGGATGATAAAAAGATTCTGGGACATGAATTATCAGCACTAGGCCTAACCTGACAGCTCTGAACGTGAGCCAGACAAGAGATGTAAGAGAAGGCACTGGCCCACGCATTAATTTTTCTCCTTATTCAAGATTTTCAGATATTTGCAAGAAGACGTTTTAGTCATGTAATTTTCTTAGCTCTTGATATCACTGAGGTTAACATTGATTATTCTACATTTCCCACGTGAGCCCACCCTGGTGTGTTGATATGGAATTCATAGAGCCATGTGTTTATACTTTCAGGACCACTTCCATGCTCTTTGCTCAGTTGATTTTCCTGTGCAAGTACAGTGCAGCACCAGCTGGAATTTTTCTGGTGAACAAGCTCTGCGTTAGATTAGATATGATCCAGTCAGGAATGCACCACGCTTTGAGACAACTAGCCTGGTCTTCATCACTGATGAACCTTCAACTACTATGGCTGGAAAGTGAAAATAGTTTGTGATACACGGATCCCAAACGTTTTGCTTGGGATTTTGCAATCAAATTCAGTGACCCATCAATTCTGAATCCTGATTGACTAACTAATCATGTGGAAGAGTATCTTACAACCAATTTCCTCTGGTTTAGGGGAGTTGACTACAACCAATTTCCTCTGGTATCCACAGTGCGTTTTTTTTCTAGCAAAAAAGGTGGCGGTACTCAAATGCTAGGCCACCATTCAGGGGTGGGGTGATCACTGAGGAACCCACACCACAATAGCCAGGCCCCCTGTAACCGGTCACAGAATCTATGACAAGGCAGAATTAGTGTGTAGAACCTGAGCTCTTTCATTAAAACTTGGGGTCCATGGGTCAATTTTAGCAGACAATGGAAAAGGTGCTGGTACTCAGTACCCTCAAGTACCCCCTCAAAAAAAGCCCTAGGCACCCATGATTTGTTGGTCATGACACATGAATTGTAATTTTAAAGGGGGGAAAATTCTGATGGATACAGAGTGAACTGGCCTATCTTTGACATGAAGAGGTCAGTTATCCAGCAGCATTTGTCCAAGTAGGAGCAGTTCCTACCCAGATAAATGTTGCTCACCATGGCCAGCCCATGATTTTCAGTGGCATTATCCAGATACTTCTGCTGAAAAGCTTCACTGTCCACTTCACCACTATCTGGATAGTGTCAGGGTGCTCCAGGGCGGCGCTACTGCAGATATTCAGCTCTGGTACCAAGATAATTATCTGGATAAGGAAGAATAGCAAAATAAATGCCTAACTCACTCAAACAGCGATATAAAACAGTGGTGATATTGGATAACTTCTGCTGACTGCTTGATTACTGGATGTTTAGCACTGGTATCTGGGAATATCTAGGTACAATATAAATGCTGTGGTCAGCATGTAAAGTTAACACTGGCCACAGTGTTAAATATGGAGGTAGGGAGCAGATAGAAACCAGTAACCAGTAACATACTTCCCTTTATTACACTAATATTCAAACCTTTGTAATGAGCAGCCAAAAATACTTTTTTTTTTTTTTTTTTTTTTTAGTGTTGCTGATAGTATGAACTCTTTCCTCATAGTGTGTGCACGTGTGAATCATCATCCATGTGCAAACCATCATCCATGCATGCAATGCACAGTGCACACTGTAAGATACGTGTGCACTATGGGACCCTTTTACAAAGTGGCAGTAAGCCCACTGCGGGCTTACCACGTGCCAATCTGGAGCTACTGCTGGGCTCAACACGGGTGACAGCGGTAGTTCCACCATCAAAGCTCGGCATTTCCGGTGCTGGCGAAAATATTTGAAAAAATTATTTCTGCAGGCGCTAACTCAGCAGTAATCGGGCAGCCTGGTGTGCTACTTGGTTACCGCCAGGTTAGTGTGGGAGCCCCTACCTCAACCGTAATGGACGGCAGTAAGTGCTCCCCCCACATGACTAAGTGCTAAGTAAAATCTTACCTCGTGGCCTTTTCCTTTTCAGCCTTTTTACCTGCTGTGGCAAAAACGGCCCCTGCTGCTAGCACAGGGCCCTTTTTACCGCAGCTTAGTAAAAGTACTCCTATGTGCACATACCCCTAACTATAGAAAGCCATGCAACCAAATTTCTGACTAGCGTGCAAATTTGCACATGCAACTTGTAGAATAAGGTCAGTTGTGCACGTAACTATGATTTTATTACCAATTGGCCTTATCAATTATTGGCTATAATTACTAGTTAATGGCACTAATTAGCAGTGAATTACATAACTGCATTTAGTCAGTATTCTAGAGGTTGCATTCTCAAATTTTAGAGCACATAGCTCCAATGAGTGCATGGACCTGAGCGGGGCACGAGTGGGTCCAAGGTGTGTTAGGCAGTTATATACGCGGGATATAGAATACTAGCCTTTGTGCATCTAACTGCTTACAATTAGGTGCAAGTATTAATGCCAGCCATTGAGCTACCGTAAGTGTTCACACTAGATGTGTAAATGCAGACTTGCGCTAGCATTCTATAATGGCAGTTGCACGCATAACTGCCACTAGATAATAAGCAAATAGAGGGAGATTCTCTATATGACACCTAAAAAAAACTGGCACAAAAATCAGTGCTAAACCTATTCTATAAAGCAGCGTCTAGATTTAGGTGGAATATATACAGAATATGATTAGTTGATATATCAGCACCCAAAACTATGTGCATCCATTTGCACCAATGAAAATGTAGCATAAATCCCAGCACGTAGATTTAGGCGCACTGGACCATATTCTATAACTAAATTTTGGATCGCCCACAAAACGCTTATTTCCGTGCCCATAGCCACGCCCCTTTTTGCATGCACGCTTTAGAACTTAGGCGCACTGCATTACAGAATGCACTTAACGAGTTGTGAACGTTAATTCTAATTATTGCCAATTAGTGTTCATTATTGCTTAAGTTCTGTTATCGATGCTGATTAGCTTGTTAAGCCAATTAAGTTACATGCGCTGTTATAGATTATGCTTCAATTTCAGCACAGATATCTAGGCGCGCTATATAGAACCCAGGGGATATTGCACATCATCCTGGTACCTAACTTTAGGCAATTTATAAGGAATGAGACTCGATACTGTGCACTATTATTGCCAAAGAACATCCATTTCAAATGACAGCCCATCCATATCTTTTAGGTCTCTTCTTCTGAGTGCCAACTAAAATGCAGTGCTGGCACCGATATAGCGGACTATCTTAGGACTGCTTTTTGTGCAGTCCTGTTTGGTCACTTAGCTATGTAGGTACGAGCCATATTCGGTGTTCAAGTCCACATAAGTGCTGGTTCCTCCTTGACTCTTTCTGGCACTAACCAGGCAATGCCTATTCAAGCTTATGGAAATACAGGCAGATTAGGAATTACTGTTATGTGACATGAGTTTACAACCTACCACACTGCCCTGCACCTCTCTATCCCACCTACCCTTTTCTATTACTCTTTCTTTGTATGGGTGCAGGGGCGGACTGACCATATGGGCAACCGGGTAGTGCCCGAGGGCCCAGGCAGTGTGTGTGTGTGTGGGGGGGGGGGGGGGGGGGGTGGAGAAACCAATGCTTCCCTCCCATGTGCCTGATGTGTGAAGTCCTTCTTCCTTCTCAGGCAGGGGCACAGGCAGCTAAATTGGCCATCTAATGCTGATGCCAGAACTTCCCTCTGCCGTGGCCTGCCCCATTTTGACATCACTTCCTTCTTCCCCAAGTGCGACTTGCAGCAGAGGGAAGTTCCAGCATCAGCGACAGATGGACGATTTAGCTGCAGGACTAAAGGAAATCATCAGTAGCAGGGGAAGAAGGAGGCAGCAGCAGAACAGGGGGAGGGGGGAGCAGCAGGACCAGAGGGAGCACAACGGTCCTCACTGCCCAGACCACTGTCAGTCCACTCCTGTAAGCATGTAACTCTTTTCTGTTTTTATTGAAGTTCTATAAGAAAGGGACTGAGACGAGCTCCCAATATGTAAGAAAGGGGTATATATTCAGGAGGACAACTCCTAATATATATCCAGAGGTACTTAGCTGACAGAACACTACTAAATAGCAATTATTCTGGACTCGTGTCTAGGGGAAGCATACCTCCTTGGCCCTATGGCTAACTAGCTGTGCTGGAAAAAGGAACAATGCCACAGATGGAATATATTATGATTCATTAGGAATAGAAAAATAAATTATATATATGTGGCAAAATGCAAAGCAAAATACAAAACTACTTGCTATAAAAATAGATTATCACTAAACTATAGATAATGATATACGATTATCCTAATGGACTGAGTGATTACACAACCAATCACAGTACTGATATCCTAATGATTATTATGAGAACTTACACCACACATCTTATGCAAAATACACAGTTAGCAGCTAAATTCACAGACCATAAGTCATGACATAAAACCCATCTGTCTCAGACAAAAGCCAAGAACTAGTTATCCCCTAATAGGTAGCAAATCCTGTTACCTCACCCTGCAGTCTGTGGCAGACTTCCAATGGTAAAGAAGCGGTTTCCACCTTTGAGACTCAAGCTAAAGCCTTAGCGAGTCTCTCAATCCAGGAATAAAATCCAAGGTCTGTATTCTGGATGCAGATGGAACGGTCTTTAGGTAAGGCCATATATTGTAGCTGAGCTAACCTTGTGAGTTTGTTACAAGGTATGCAGTTTACTGGTGTTTAGAAAATCAGTCTCTTGCTCTCTCTCTCTCTCTCCAAGCCTTCTATCCTTCTGCCAGTATTCTGGTCCTCTTTCTTCTTCTGTTTTCCTTCTTCAGTCCAACTTTTGGCATCCATGGGTCAGATGATACCTGCGGACCAATCACAGACAGTGTAATAATGTCCAGCCAGCTTCATGGTCATGAAGAGAGGCTTTTGTTACAGCAAAGGAACTGTTATCGATGGCATGCAAACCTCCCTGTCGGATCCCGTACTCCTGGAGCCATGTGTCTGTCTCTCTTCCCATGAGATAACGGGGCTAGTTTGCAACAAATAATATGTCCTTGGATGAAGTCACCATGGTATGCTCAGCAGTAATTTTCCTTTGTAGAAAAGCTGGTTTCTGATGGTTTACAGGCTGTAAAATCCATATTGTTGTAACAGAATGGTTCGGCTTGTATAGGCCAAGACCAGCAAAGGTGAGATCTCAGGTAAATACTCCTACAGTTCCTTTCTTATTTTATAAGTTGTTATTACATCGCTCTGCTCTGCTTTGATAATTTGAGCGGTCTTGTAAGTTCAAATGAAAACATACTTATTTGGAAATTATTCTATAAAGAAAAGTTGGTGCCTACTTTACTTTGTACCATAGTAGCCTAACAACTCAAATATGCATCTATATTTTAGATACAAGCACTTACACCAGAGCTGGTGTAAATGCTCGTGCCTAGATTGAGAAAGCGTGTATATAAATTATAGCAGTTTATAGTCTATGCACGTAACGCTGTGCCCTAACCATGCTCTGCCCAAATTCCACCCATACAGATTCCCACCTGTTAAGTACGTGCCATAAAATATCGGTGCATACTTGCAGAATAGTGTGAGGTTGAAAACTGCTCATTTAGAGGCATATGTGCGTAGAGAACTCGAATACTGGTATTTATGCTCACACTCGCTGCCAGATTCAGGTGGCTCCTTACAGAATTACTTCAAAGCGATACTTTACTAACAGTTTGCATTCCCTCCCTCAAAACACCCAGGGAGAATCTGCTACAGTACAAGGAGACAAAATCCACAGACAGAATCCCCCTTGTAGTGACAAACAATCCAGAGCTGGAAAAACTGAGGAAAATCATAAGAGATCTACAACCTATACTCCAGGAGGTTGAATTACTGAAAGAGATATTCCCATCCCCACCAGTACTGGCCTTCCAACTGCCACCCAACTTAAAACACAAGCTAATCAGAAGTAAACTTCCATCACAGACTGAAAAGGAACAGAAGAGCACACTTCCCTGTAATTTATCCAGTTGCAAACAATGTGTGATGATATTTTCTGTAGTTGCCAGAAGTTGTTATAGTTCTGGCACTCTTTAGTATAGATTGTTCGATATAGCCTGATCTGTGTTTAGATACACACCCTCAATGATTTAGAATCGGTTTAATTTACTTTCAAGTGAATCAGAACACTAAATATGTCCTCTTTCTCCAGTCAATAGTTTTATGGCATATAAAGTCTGGACTAGATTTGCTAATCATTATTAGTAAATAGATCCCATTGTGTAAAATGGTACCCGCATAAACTAACGCACATCAATGCGTGCTAGCACAAGCTAATACAGTTATACACTTGCTACACCTAGCTCCTTATCTTCTATATAAAAAAAGATGAAACAGCACAATGAACCTTTATAAAACAGAATCACTTAGAGGAGCCATTATTGAGTGCAAGCTAAGGCATTCCAGGAGCTCACAATCATAGCCCACCATATGCCTACAAAATACTTTTTCCCCAAAAAAGCTTCCACAGTCCTAAACTGTATCAAGAACTAACACTATCTCATAAAATGCTCACTCAAGAATTGGATGGATCTTATTCCTAGACCTTACAATATGTAACAGAGAGCATGTGATACAGACATGTAACTGGCTTTGCTTTTTTAGTTAGATGTACATCCATTATTAAAATGGACTTGGGAAAATCCACTGCTTATTTCTGGGATAAGCAGCATAAAATGTATTGTACTGTTTTGGGATCTTACCAGGTACTTGTGACCTGGATTGGTCACTATTGGAGACAGGATTCTGGCCTTGATGGACCTTTGGTCTGTCCCAGTATGGCAACACTTATGTACTTAAATATCCCTCACTCTGCTATCACATCAGTCTATGAACTGGTGTGAAAAATCTTTGGATAATTCCTCTGTAACCTGCCTGGATTAACGTTCTTTTAAAACACTATATGCAGCCTATTTTGTCTACAAAAACAGTATCTGCACCAGGGGTCCTCAAATTCAGTCCTCTAGGCCCACTCCCCAGCCTGGTTTTCAGGATTTACACAATATATATGAGATCTGCTTGCATGCAATGTGAAATCAAATAGATCTCATACATATTCATTGTGGAAATCCTGAAAACCAGGATGGTTTATGAAACTTGAGAACTGGATTTGAGACTCCTGATCTACATAATACAGCTTAATACAGTCCTGGGTTCTGAAAAAGATTGATATGGGGGTTTCAAAGATGAATGACAACTCTCTCTCTACAATGCTGTGCAATTATGTCCTTTGGAAAATGTTTTAGTTACACTCATTTTCTATGAGGAAAAAGGATCAACAGGAAAATCTGAACAGAAATCAGTATACACTTTCCACCAAATTTGCTGAAAGGAATGATGCGACTTCTCTTGATTCTCTTGAAAAAAAGAATAAAGGTAAATTTCTTTCAAAAAATATATTGCAAAAAAATATAATGTCCTTCGGCACTGAACTTCACTATCACCCTTGGCAGTGAAGGGATTCAATTTTAAATCTAATATAAGTGTAATATTGCAGATGAATTGGCTCTTTAAGATATAGCTCACTCCTAAAGATGCTCATGGAATGACAAGTGTTGAGTACCAACATTATAATACTTTGGTTCTTCTGAAGGACACAGTTAAACAAACTGTGAGCCTGGAGTTTGCCATATGGGTATCAATATCATATCTAACTTTAGAACTGAAGCAGTGATGTGGTGCCAGCCCTCTTCAGATATAACTCATTCTGACTTTGATCCAATAAGCATTTTTTAAATATACCTACAGTTATTTCGTTTTGAAGACTTAAAATGACACAAGAAATCAAAGGAAGAAAACCTTAATCTATTTACACATTCCCTAGCCAAAGGGCAGCAGCGCAATTTCCTTCTGCCTCATGAAAAATCCTTGCAGATCTAAAGTCATTTTAAAAGAATTCCAATTTATCTAAATCATTAGCTGGAGAGATGTGTTTGCTCTCTGGTGCTTATGAAATCTGTCAGACGAACTGCTTCTGTCTGTAGAATCTTAGACAAAATTTCTCTTATAACCATTATCCTTATCTTCATCACTGTATTCTGTGGTGTACCTCAGATGTTACAAAAAATTACAAGACATACTATATGGCCAAAGCAAAGCACAGAGAATGGTTAATCTTGAACATGATGTAGAGGATCTATTAACATATACTGTAGGGTGGAATTCAGTAAATGGCACCCAAAGTTAGGCACCAGGAAGATCCATGAACACAGTATTCTATAAAGGGCTAAGAGAGTATTGTATAAAACTTGCCCTTTGCAGATTATTATCTTAGTGTGTACCTCGCACCTAAATTTGGGCATGACAATTACAGCGGCTGAAACCTGGTGTAAATGCTGGTACGTAACTCAAGGGCGCATAAATGATCCTATTCTATAACTTAGGGGGCCCTTTTACTGAACTGCAGTAAAAAGAAGGTCCTGTGGTAGCAGCTGTTTTTCTCGTGCGCTGAGGCCATAGCAGGTAAAAAGGCTAATATATATATGACTATGCGGTAAATTTGCTCTTACCGTGTGGCCATGCGTGGGGGAGCACTTACCGCCAACCCAATGAAGTAGTGGTAAGGGCTCCTGTGCTAACCCGGTGGTAACCACATGGAAAATGGCGCACATTGGGGCTGCAATTACCACCAACACCTGCGTTAGCTCCAAATTGGGCTTACTGCTGCTTTGTAAAAGGGTCCCTTAGTGCCTAATTTCTGGGAACACCCCAGACCTGCCAATGCCCCTCCCATGGCCACACCCCTTTTGAATTGTGTGTGTTATAAAATTTAAGCACACATTTTATAGAATAGGATACAGAGCAGATCTACACATAAACCAAAATGAGTGCCAACACCAATTACTGATTATTAATGGATCATTAACAAATTAGCTTTGCTCATTGATCTGGGACCTTAGCCAAATTTGAGCACCAACTTTGGGCAACTTACACAGACTCCAAAAGATAATCTGTGGATGTCCAAATCATAACCCAGGGACCATATGCAGTCTCTAGGTGCACCATGTGACTTGTGAGCAGCCAACCCTCGGAGACAATGATAGGGTCCAACGCCTCTGTTTCCCTACCCCCAGATCTTTACTGCTTTCTCCTCTCCAGATTGGGATTTCTGTTTGGATAGTATGTTGGCAATTCTATAAAGATGTAGGGCGCCAAAAATCTAAGCACTAAGTTAGTATTCTATAATGACAAATTTGTGCACCAAATCGAACATATACACCTACCAAGTCACCAATGACGTGCCTAAATTTAGGAATGAACAATTACGACTGCTCGTTGACAGGTGAAATGTTCACGATTAAATATGGCACCATGAGTGCACAACTGACAGTAGTCACACTGGTCCCCTTTTACCAAGCTGCAGCAAAAGGGGGCCTGCCCTGGTGTGTGTTTTTGATGCGCGCCGAGGCCACTTTTTACTGCAGCCGGGTAAAAGGTAGGTCTTGCTTTTCTGCATGAAATGGCCTAGCGTAAAGTAACACTTGCCTCACAGCCATCTTGGGGGGAAGCCCTTACCGCCACCCATTGAGGTAGCGCTAAGGGCTCCCACGCTAACCCAGCGGTAACCAGGTAGCGTGCGGAACTGCCCAATTACCGCCAGGTGCGTGCTACAAAAATAATTTTTGTAGCGCTGGATGTGATGGCACACTGGGGTGGGAGGTACTGCCGGGCTGCTGCAGAAGTCCAGCGGTACTTCCTTTTTAGCGAGCAGTAAGCCCGCAATGGGCTTGCCGCCTCTTTGTAAAAGGAGCTGATTGTTTGGTGACGCATACATGACCCACCCATACCCCTTCCATATGAAAACCTCCCTGGTAGTTACGTACTAGAGCACTTAGGTACTAAATTACAGAATAGCACCCAAGTGAACTTCTGTGTGCAACTGCCATTTCACCTGCCATTGTAGCACAGAAGTTATGCTTTTGGCGAACTGTTTATAACTAGAGAATAACTGCACTGATGAAAAGAGGTAAGGTTACCGTGAGGAACAGTATCATTAGGAAAACACTTTACAACCCTGCATGTGTGTGGAGGAGGGGCTGGTGGAGGAATGAACAGGCAATAGGGAAGTGAAACTGAGATAAACAAAAGAACAGAAAGTCAAAGCATAGGGTGTGGATGAGGGAGCAAATGGCCTGGGAATGCAAAGCACAGATTTTGCTGAGGAGAAAGGGTGAGAGATGTTGGATATGGGTTGGGGGAGAGAGAGAGAGCTGGGGGAAGAGAAGCAGAGAGAAGAGAGAGACCAGAAAAAAAATATAAACAGGAAGAGTTGCTGGACCTGGGATACAGAGGAAAGATGCTGGACAGGATGGATAGGGATGCAGAGGAAAAATGGTTGGTTTACAGAGAAAGAGAATGTCAAAAGTCCAGGAGACCCTGGAAAGAGTTAAGAAAAAAACCAAACAAACAGAAAAAAAGACACTGGGACAATGCTCAGACAACAAAGGTAGAAAAAAAAAAGTATTTTTTTCTGAATTTATTAACAGTAATATATCAGCTTTGGGAAATGTACAGTATATGTTTGATAGAATAGAAATAGAAACTGAAATGCAAGATATGTTTGATATCTTGCATTTCAGTTTCTATTTCTATTACTATCACAGGTTTTGTATATAGTTCTGGAATGTGTGTGTCTCGGGGGGGGGGGGGGGGGGTTGTAGGATTTTATTGGCGCACTGAAGGGATTCCTCCTCCTCTATCCGCAGTCCCCACTACCTTGGGAGACTTGGAGGGGCATAATCGAACGGGGCACCCAAGTTTTCATGAGGGTGTCCACGGACAGCCCCGTGAAGGGGCAGGGAGACCCGTATTATCAAAACATGATGGGCGCCCATCTTTTGTTTCGATAATACGGTCGGGGACGCCCAAATCTCAACCTTAGAGATGGTCGTCCCCGGTTTTCGGCCATAATGGAAACCGAGGACGCCCATCTCAAAAACGACCAAATCCAAGCACTTCGGTCGTGGGAGGAGCCAGAATTTGCAGTGCACTGGTCCCCCTGATATGCCAGGACACCAACCGGGCATCCTAGGGGGCCCTGCAGTGGACTTCACAAATTGCTCCCAGGTGCATAGCTCCCTTACCTTGGGTGCTGAGCCCCCCCCCCCCCCAAACCCAGTCCCCACAACCTTACACCACTACCATAGCCCTAAGGTGTGAAGGGGGGGCTCACATTTACCACCACAAGTGTAACAGGTGGGGGGGGGGGGGGAGATGGGCCTAGGTCTGCCTGCCTGAAGTGAACTGCGCCCACTAAAACTGCTCCAGGGACCTGCATACTGCTGTCATGGAGCTGGGTATGACATTTGAGGCTGGCATAGAGGCTGGCAAAAAAAAAAAACAATTAAAGTTTTTTTTTAGGGTGGGAGGGGGTTGGTGACCACTGGGGGAGTAAGGGAAGGTCATCCCCGATTCCCTCCGGTGGTCATCTGGTCAGTTCGGGTACCTTTTCGAGGCTTGGTCTTGAACAAAAAGGGACCAAGTAAAGTCGGCCAAATGCTAGTCAGGGCCGGCCTTCTTTTTTCCATTATCGGCCGAGGTCACAAGAAAAAAATGGACCAAGTAAAGTCAAGTGCTCATCAGGGACACCCTTCTTTTTTCCATTATTGGCTGAGGACGCCCGTCTTTTAATCATGCCCCAGCCCCACCTTCGCTACAGTGCCGACACGCCCCCATGAACTTTGGTCGTCCCCGCGACGGGAAGCAGTTGAGGACGTCCAAAATCGGCTTTCGATTATGCCAATTTGGGCGACCCTGAGAGGACGCCCATCTCCCGATTTGTGTCGGAAGATGGGCGCCCTTCTCTTTCAAAAATAAGCCTGATGGTGTTATAGGGGCCCATTCTGTCTTAGCTATGCCTCTGAGGAACAGGTCCCAGTCAGGGAAAAATATACTTAGCACTGCCCTGCTTTAGTTCCTATGTAGATGGCAGTAACATGGCAGGCAGCCAGCTCTACTTAACTATTACTGCACCTTTCTCCCACCCATAGGCAATCCGGTAGCTTCTGTAATTTCATTTCTTTACTTTTTTTTTTCTTATTATGTCACATTTATAAAGCACTCTTCAGTTCCTACTTAGGAGGAAGTGATATGGCAGGCAGCCAACTCCAGTGAGGTAGCAGCTGTGCTCTTTCTGTATCATAAACCCAATGCTGAATTCTGTCAGTGGGCAGAGAAGGGGATGAGGAAACTATAAAACAAACAGGAAGTAATAGGATGACTTCCCCATGAGGAAAGGCTAAAGCACCTAGGGCTCTTCAGCTTGGAGAAGAGAAGGCTGAAGGGAGATATTATAGAGGTCTCGGGTAGAGATGAATCACTTGTTTACAATCTTTCCAAAAATACTAGGACTAGGGGGCACACAATGAAGTTACTAAGTAGCAAATTTAAAACAAACTGGAGAAAATATTTTTTCACTCAATGTGCAATTAAACTCTAGAATTCGTTGCCAGAGAATGTGGTAAAAGCAGTTAGCTTAGTGGGTTTAAAAAAGGTTTGGATAATTTCCTAAACGAAAAGTTCATAAGCCATTATTAAGATGGACTTGGGAAAATCCACTGCTTATTTCTAGGATAAGCTGTATAAATTCTGTTTTACTGATCTGGGATCTTGCCAGGTACTTGTGAGCTGGAATAGCCACTGTTGGAAACAGGATACTGGGCTTGGCAGACCTTTGTTCTGTCCCAGTATGGTAATGCTTATGTTCTTAATTCACATATGAAAAAGGAGGTGCATCAAACAGCACACACCTTTAACAAATGCACTCACAAACTCAAACTTTGTGTTTTGTTCAGTAGTCACTTTACACTTGGGCTTCCAGTCTGATAAGAACCTGCCCATATGGAACAGCAACACTGGTCTTCAGCAAGCACATCTGGTGTCTCTATTCCCCCTTTTAAATTCCTCATGCCCCTATTCCTGTTCAGTCATGGCAGTGACAAATGATCTGGCTGAAAGGAACAGAATGTAGTGGTTGAGGGGTCCTTTTACTAAGGTGCGCTGAAAAATGGCCAGCAGTAGTGTAGGCGCATGTTTTGGGCATGCACAGATCCATTTTTCAGGGCACCTGCAAAAAATGCCTTTTTAAATGTTTTGCCAAAAATGGACGTGTAGCAAAATAAAAATTGGTGCGCGTCCATTTTGGGTCTCAGACCTTACCGCCAGCCATTGACCTAGCGGTAAAGTCTCATGCAGTAACTGGGCGGTAATGACCTACGTGTGTCAAATGCCACTTGGTGGGCGTAGCGGACGCTCGCCAATAAATAATAATTATTTTTCGGACACGCGTATCAGACGTGCGCCAAAAATGAAATTACCACAAGAGCCAGGCGGTAACTCCAAATTGAAACGTTAGGTGCACATAGATGCTTACGCGGCTTAGTAAAAGGGCCCCTCAGTCTTGAGCCTAGGGCAAGTGTACTCAGAAGTCACTCGATAAGTGTCACTGTAGAGTAACACTAGTGGTGAAAACAGTCACTCCAGAATTTCCAACTTTTCTGGTCCCCACTTATAAAAAATTAACATAATGACCTGCTCAACAGTCACCCGCATTATCAATTCATGATTAAACCAACAATTAATGTGGGACAGACCGTAGATGTCCATCCGACACTGTCCTCACATTCCAACTACTGGAGTTGCTGTCTAAGCTCTCTCCAGCCCATTATTATTATTATTATTATTTATTACATTTGTACCCCGCACTTTCCCACATAATGCAGGCTCAATGTGGCTTACATAGTAAATTGAAATACAAAGTCATCTAATAGAAATTTCAAAACATTATAAGTTGAGCTTGATAGTGTATGATAAGTTGAGCTTGATAATGTATGATTAGGATAAGAGAGGGTAGACAGGATAGGATAGTATAATTTGGGAGAAAAGGGGTAAGGAGGGGTAAAATAAAGGGGAGTTGGAGAAGGATGGGATGAGTAGAGGGGGAATGGGGAGGGTGGGGTAAATAAAACCAATGATGAGGTCGTCATCTAAGTCAGAACAGAATTGGAAGTGGAGGTTGGTGAGATTAGGTTGGGGCATTAGGATAGGCTTGCTTAAAGAGATGAGCTTTCAGCATTTTTCTAAAGGGCAAGTAGTCGTTAATTAATCGGGTTGGTCTGGGTAGAGCATTCCAAAGCTGGCTGCCCAAAAAGGAGAAACTGGATGCGTAGTAGGTCTTGTATTTAATTCCTCTACAATTGGGAAGCTGTAGGTTGAGAAGTTCGTGAAGAAATAGATCTGTTTCTGGCAGGGAGATCCTAAACTGTCACTGGAGTCACTATTTAAGCACCATTCAACACATCAACACATGTGGTCATTTAATTTTTTTTTTTTTTTATATACCATCCATTTCTAATTAGGGATCCTCTGTGTTCATCCCATGCCTTTTAAAATTATGTCACCGTTTTTGTCTTTGATGCCTGGAATGCCCTACCAAAGGTGGTAGTAACCACTCTCTCCATGAAAAAGAATTTCCTAACATTACTCCTTTATCTACTACCTCGCAATCTCAATTCATGTCCTCTAGTTTTACCATTTTCCTTCTTCTGGAAAAGATTTGTTTCTACATTAATACTTTCAAGTATTTAAATATCTGTATCCTATCTCCGCAATCCCTCCTTTCCTCTAGGGCAGGGGCTCTCAACCCAGTCCTCTGAACACCCACAATGAATATGCATGAGATAAATTTGCATATGATGGAGGTAGGGCATGAAAATCTCTCTCATGCATATTCATTGTGGGTATCCTGAAAACCCGACTAAGTGTGTCCCAAGGACTGGATTGAGGACCCCTGCTCTAGAGCAGTGTTTCCCAAGTCTGGTCCTGGAGTACCCTTTGCCAGTCAGGTTTTCAGGATAGCCTCAATGAATATGCATGAAAGATTTGCATATAATGGTGGGGCCTAAGAGAAGGAGCATTTCATATGGTCAAGGGCCTAACTGCCTTGGAAGCCAGAGATTCTGTGCCTACAGGAGCCTCCGGAACAGAACAGCTCTTCACAGTCACTCGGGCCACACCATTACATTGGGTTAATAACTGTTTATGGACTTCTCCTTTAGGCATTTGTCCAAACCTTTTTCAATCCTAGCTATGTTAGATAAATTGACAACATCCCCTACAATAAATCCACAACTTGATAGTATTTTTTCACTTAACATTCTCCAATTTATTACCTATCTGCTAGTTTCATGGAGTACCCATTAGTCATGGTACAGTTTGAAAGCATAGATAACCATTTCCTATTTAACTATTCCACCCCACTCATTTTGTAAACCTATACTACTACTACTACTTCTTATCATTTCTATAGCGCTACTAGATGTACGCCGCGCTGTACACTTGAACATGAAGAGAGAGTCCCTGCTCGACAGAGCTTACAGTCTAATTAGGACAGACAAACAGGACAAACAAGAGATAAGGGAATATTAAAGTGAGGATGATAAAATAAGGGTTCTGAGCAAGTGAACAAGGGTTAGGAGTTCAAATCTAAGCTAAAAGCCCACCTTTTTGATGCTGCTTTTAAGACGGCCAGAGATGGAGCTTGATGTACCGGCTCAGGAAGTCTATTCCAGGCATAAGGTGCAGCAAGATAAAAGGAATGGAGTCTGGAGTTAGCATGCTGACTTTAGCATGCCAAATAGATTTTTATTTATTTAGATTTTGCTCACACCTTTTTCAGTAGTAGCTCAAGGTGAGTTAGATTCAGGTACTCTGGATATTTCTCTGTCCCCGGAGGGCTCACAATCTAAGTTTGTACCTGAGATGGAGGGTTAGGTGACTTGCCCAGGATCACAAGGAGCAGCAGTGGGATTTGAACTGGCCATCTCTGGATTGCAAGACCAGTGCTCTAACCACTAGGCCACTCCTCCACTACTATTCTGTTCTATTATGCAGAAGTCATAATAGAACAGATTCATCTTCTAGTTTCTTTTTCTCTCTCATTAAGAGATGCATAAGAAAATAATCAGCACCCTGCAAGTGTTATGCTCCCATGCAATATTTTCCTGAAACAGCACAAGCCATCTTCAATCTCCCATGTGAAAATCTGACCATGCTTCAAGTAAACGTAAAGTCTGCATCTCTGTAAGTTAATATCAAGGAACTGGAACACAGTCACAAGCTGAAGCAATTTAAAACATACGGGATATCATTCATAGTTAGTCACAAACACTATTCTCTCATCCTAAAAACCTTGTATTCAAAAGCAACACAATGCATGTACAGAAATTTCAGCTCTCCTTTTTCTCTTGTTTATTTGCACTGCTATTTTTTGCTTTGGTCTTGCTTTTTTCCTCGTCTTTGTTGTTTAAGCAGGGAGAATGAGGTGAACAAAGACTGCGTGACATTTTCAGCAGCAGGAACATATGACACTGACAAAATATTTTGAACTACGCTCCGGCGCTCTGTTTACCCATTAATGCAAATGCAGGCACAGTCTGTACACTGCATTTTTTCTTAATTATGATTTCTGAAGCCACTGAGAGGCTTGTTGTCAATTTAATACCTCTGTTGGCCATCAGGGAAAAAAAAAGACAAATTTATTTAATCAGGTATTTAGAATTCAACTGCATTTTTTTCCATGTTGCCCTGTCTCTCTTCTTTCCATGTCCAAAAATTAGATCAATCAATCAATCAATCAATCAATCAAACAAACACTGTAAGCCCTGGCATGAATTATGACACCACTGACACTAATTGCCCATTATCATACAGATGGATTATAAAGAAACCCTGCAGTGGCCTGTGCTTGTTCCTTCTCACTTCAAGAAATCACATTAGTTATGTTGTTCGATTTTTTTTTGTCCTAGTTGCAAACTCCTTTGTTTCCTGCCACCATATCTTGCTTTCCCTCAGTACCCTGATGGAAGGTACAGGTGAAGAGGACTCTGACAGAGAATCACCTGAGGCAAGTGACAAGACGGCAAACATCACATTTGCTGCAGCTTATTTACGTCATCTACCACTGCAGAATTAGTTTGCAACCAGTCGGTTTTTACTGGAGATTTTGGTTTCAGTTATTTTAAATTGTATTTTTTGTTTATTTATATCTGTTATAAATACATGTATTTGGCCATTTGTTATGTTTTATGCACTGTTGTACTGAGCTCTGGGTGACCTGATTGACTACAATTCAAGGAATATACGATTTAAATCAAAACACTCCCAACACACTTAGGGCCAGATGCATCAAAGAAACATAGAAGAACTGAAAACATAAAGGTCCACGTTACAAGATACAAATTATGAAAAAACAACCGATGCTCAAAAAAAATTGCATGCAAACAAGCTGCGCGGTAGTACAAAGGTCGATGCATGATGTTGAAATCCACAGTAGCGGTGTAGCAAACACGTGCACGTCATTCACTAAGCACACGGCAAGCACTGCAGCTGTTGTACGCATGTCCGAAAAGATCACATTATAGGCATGTGAGATAGACGTCACTCGTAAACAGAGCCTTATAGGCCCCAATCCACGCGCAATTTTTTTTTAAATCGCTCTGCAGACGGTTACTGTGTGCTGTGCCACGTTGCTTGCATCCCGTTTTTTGTGGTACTTTCACATTTTCGTTGGGAAGTGTGAGACGTTTCTCATTTCTAAAGTTTTCCTATTTTGTTCATTTTTTGCATTGGTAAAGGGGTAGGAAGGAGAGAGGTGACTATTGTCTTTTCTGTGGGTTAAACAAATATTTTTGAGGGGGGTCCTAACTTTGGATAGGAATGCTGAAGGGGGATGTGGAGAGATGAGGTCATGGGCGGGTGGTAAGTGTGGTTGTTCTTGCATTTTCCCTCATGTTAACACCTTTTTTTTTTTTTTCATGAAGCCATGGAGGATCTTGGTGTGCCCCGACGGGAGGGGAGGAAACAGTGGCCCAAAGTGGGGACCCTGGTGCCAATGGGAAGCAGAAGCGTACACCGAAATTCACAGAGGAAGACCTTGAAGTTTGGTGCATTGTGTCCGTGAAGAGTTTGGCCGGCCTTTTAAAAAGTCAAGGCTCTCCATAGAACAACTACTACTACTTATCATTTCTAAACGCTTCTAGACATACACAGCGTTGTACACTTGAACATGAAGAGACAGTCCCTGCTCGACAGAGTTTATAATCTGATTAGGACAGACAAACAGGACAAACAAAAAATTTGGAGGAAGATAGCACAGGATGTGAGTGCCGCTGGTGTGCAGAGGCACACTGTGGAGCAGTGCAAGCATTAGTGGCAAGATTTCAGGGGTCTCGTCAAAGCCAAGGTACGAAAGCAGTGGAAGCATGCAAAGGGTACAGGGGGTGGGCCTCGCTGTGCCTTGAATTTGACACCCCTGGAGGGGGCTGTGTTGCCCAAACTCATCTCCGAGCAGGTAGTCGGCCTGCGTGGTGGTGTTGACACGTCAGAGAAGGCCATTGATGAAATGGAAGGGAAGCTGGTTTTGTCAAACTGCAGACAATAGGGTGGCAGCGAGAACTGTGGTGCTGGGGATCAAATTTGCTTGCGGTTATCATTCTAGGGGAACATCTGGAAGATGACAAAATTGACAGGTGGGTCCCCATGTTCCAGCACCGAGGACAGAGAGGGCGGTAACGCGATGTGCTGTAGGGTGCTGGAAGGGAACAGTAGTAGTGGGGAGCAGCTGGTTGTTATTCGACTGGCTTTTGCTTGTTTTTGTAGGTGGGCGTCCGGTGGCGGGCACTTTCACAGGGGTGTTAGAGCCTACAGCACCATGTTGCAGCCAGGATGAACAAGAAGCAAGTGAGTACAGAGAGGTGGCATTGTGTGATGCAGGAACTTAACACCCACACAGGGAGGAGAAGATGGGGAGCCGGTGGAGAAAACTGTGACCCTTCTGCTCCTTGATGTAACCCCGTCTTCTGCTATCGAGTCACGCTATGACCGGCCTCCTGCACCCCCTTCTACAGAGGAATGGCCGGATCCCTACTACCTGTGGGAGAGGCAGGAGAAGTGGAATGAGGGTATCAATAGACTGCTTACAGAAATTGCTGGGCCTGTTCAGCATTCCACAGATGTTTTTCCTTTCTTCTGTCTTTGATCTTCTCTTCCAATCCCTGATAGCCTGCTTCAGGTAGCCATGGAAACCCTAACTGGCCTGAGGGCTGAAAAAGGTGCCTGATCCAGAGGACAGCCTCAGTCTGCTCTTATTGGGCTGCAGGGTCTGTCACACTCAAGTCTGTTCTCCTCCCCCTCCCTGGGCCTGCATGCACTACCCTCAGTGACAGTGCTCAGACAACTTACCTCAGTAGCCTTGCATGCCCGGTGCTATCACACACAGACAGACAAGTGAAGGGTAACTGTAACAAGGCACCTAGATTTATGTGCTAGCAAACTGTTTATTTCAAAGTCAGTTCAATAAAGAAAAGTAGATGGCTATTTTAACTCACAAAATACTAGCCCAAGTGGCCAATAACATGCCTACAGTTAAGGCATGATCACTTACACAAGCTATAGAGCTGGATTAAATGCTTGTGCCTAGACTGCAAAACAACAAGCGATGAATTAGACAGCACTGCTTCTAATGCAGATAATGACAATGATGATGATGATGATGATGAAAGAATTCTTTGCAATATGGAAGTCAAGTGTTTCAGACACAGAGACTCCCTTGATCAACACCTGCAGACAATAGTTTCTCAGCCTGGTTTGATTTGAAGGAACTTTTTTTAATCAGACTGAGCACTCCACTTCACTTCTTGCCAGTGCACTTGTTGAATACGTTTTTAGCTGTGTTGGATTAATAATTTACAAGCGCAATCGCATGAGTGACCGTCATTTTCAAAATTTAGTTTTACTAAAAGCAAAGTGGATTGAACTGTAGAGCAATAAAGTTATTGGGATAAAATGCTAACAATAGCTGCATTCATTGTAGTGTTGTACTTTTACTTTATACTGAAAAAGTATTATATTAGACAACAACATTTTTACTTTCACTTAAGTAATTTTTTAATGTGTTCTTCACTTACTTTTTACTTTTACTTAAGTATTAAAATATACATTTACTTTTACTTAAGTACTTTGACCTAGTACTTTGAACAACACTGCTCATATGAACGTCCACCTGCAAATATTGGTGTGGATTGACAGAATAGCATGTAGCTGAAATAGGGTAATTTACGTGTGTGTTCCCAGGGGTGTAGCCAGACCTTGCGGCAGGAGGGGGCCACAGACCGAGGTGGGGGGGCCCATTTTGGTCTGCTGCCCCTGTGGCCACATGTAGGTACGTCACTGATATGTCCACTTAAGTGTGTACATTACTAGAATATCAACATATATGCTTGTTACTGCGGCCTAAAACTAGATGGCTCCTTATAGAATTACCTTCTTTGCACATATTTTGCATGTAAAAAATATACCTCAGTCCTCAAATGAAAAACAAAAAAATCACCGGGTCAATATTTAAAGCAATTTAACTAGCCAGAAAAATTCAAATTCGGTGGCATTTAACCAGTTAGTGCCACCAAGGAGGTTTAATGACAAGAAACAGCATGACATCAAAAAGCTGAAGCCGTCTCCCCCCCCCCCCCCCCCCCCCCCGGGCTGCCACCATATTGGCATACCATCTGCTAACAGTTACCAAGAAGAAAAAATTCAAATACCTGACTCCGCAAACATGAATAGGTAGAAAACAGAGAAAACATCTAACTTCTTAGATGAGACACTGTCCATCATTTACTACCACCTAAGCACTTTCCTACCCGCTTCTTCTGACCTCCAATTCAGTGCGTGGCACCTTGTCTGATTCGAAGTTTGTCTCTCCTGGGCACTTGTTTTATAGCTGAATTGCCAACAATAGTTTTTTATGCTGTTTTAGGGTCCTGTGTTCAAGGGAACACTAGCGTTTTTAGCACACGCTAACCGTGTAGATGTCTATAATATTCTTATGGGTGTCTACACGGTTAGCACACACTAAAAACGCTAGCACGCCTTTGTAAAACAGGGCCCTTAGTGATTTTAAATTTTATTTCATGATATATATATTTATAGAAAGCTTTCAAATAAAAAAAAGCTGTAAAATAAAAAAAGAATCCACACATAGGAAGTCATAAGCGTTTGATATTGTTTTTATATATAAATATCTTTATTGTCATTGTAAGCAAAAAAAGAAGACATATAGCGCAGCACCGAAATCCACAATACAGCACTGCAAATAACAAAGCAAGCTCTGGAGCAGACAAATACATTTTGAATATAACCCTCTCCCCTTTCACAGACGTCTCAAAAACTCCAATCTCCTACTCCCCTCACATCTCCCCTCTCAATACCCTTCTCCTCCTTCACAGATCTTTTAAAAACTCTCAATCCCCCCTTCTAACAAAGAGAATGCAAAACCAAGAAGGTTTAATAAAACTAGAGGTGACCCAAGACATTCTGCCATCTAAGGCAGGGATGAGATGGCACCTTGCCGCCCCCCCCCCCCAATCTGGCATCCCCCCTTCCTTCCTCAACCCTCCTCTCTGAGCCTACCTTATTTTTTTTTACGCTTTCAAGAGTTGTCGGCAGCAGCGTTCCCCATACGCTGCCATGTTGCTGGCACTGGCGTCTTCTCTGTACTGCACCCGCCCCCGAGGAAACAGGAAGTTATGTCAGCTCCAAGGAAACAGGAAGTTATGTCAGAGAGGCAGCCCGCAGTACAGAGGAAATGCTGATGCCGGCGGCAGGGCAGCGTATGGGGATCGCTACCGAAGACGACACTTGAAAAACAAAACAAAAAAGAAGGTAGGCTAGGGAGGGGAGTTGCATATGTCTAGTAGCACTATAGAAATGATTATTATTAGTAATAGTAGTATAAGTAAAAGGTAAGGAAAAGATGCTGCAAAATAAGGCTGTAAAATAGGGAAGTTTGAGATATGATGTATAGTTTGTAAGTAATACTGGTATACCTTTTCTGGTTAAAACCCTTGATGACGCAGTTTGCGAAACACAGACCTCTGTAGGGCTTGACCGAGTTCTAATTGTGGGCTGAAGAGTTATGCTAGCCCTTGCTCTCAGTAAAATACAGGCCAATGGCTCATAATAAGAGCTAGGCTTCTTAAAATCAGAATCATCTCTGATACAAAAGAGAGCTAGCTTGTAAAAATCAGAGATCACCTTTGACACAGTTACATTTCACTGTGGCAAGTGCTGAAATGAGGTAATTGAGAGCTGGCAAGGGTGGGGGCAATCTACTCTATAAACAATCCTGAGATTGGCACCTTCAAGACATCATAAGCAAGGGTTGCTATGGTTATGTAGAGATAGTGCTGGGTCAGCTGCACCCCAGGTGAGAACATCCAAAGGGGGGGCTACAGGAAGGTTTGAGAACATATGAAGTCATTCTGATCAACTGATAAGGGCTAGGAGCCCTGTTGAGACAGCTGGGGTCCATTGAAATGAATAGGGCCAAAATTGTATATAAGCAGCAGTTTGAGGAGTATTAGAGCAGACGAGAGGAGGAGACGAGAGGAGAAGAAGACCAGAGAAGGAAGACTCCAGAAGGCTAGAGAGAGAGGACGTGCCATGATATGCTGCTCCATTTTGTGAATGCTTAATCTACCTGTATTGCCATTGGTAAGATTGTATCTTATTATATCTACTACATACTGGGTTCCTTTCTAATTACGAGGGTCCATACTGCTTGACGGTGTAAGCCTGTCATGCGCAGATTCAGGGTTGGGGTAATTAAGGATCTAGAAGGGGATTTGCAGTTCTCTCTAGGATAGTACAGAGAACCCATGGCTTCCGCTGCGCGAATGGGTGAGGCAGATCCTAATTATAAACAGGGCACATCTATAAACAGCGTTACCTCCAGCTTCGGGAGAAAGATGAAATAGAGGATTTTAAGAACTGGTAGTATAGTAGGATCAGTATTGCACACATTTTTATATAAGGGTAGTATTTAAAGATTTAATAAAGACAAGAAGAAAATAATTAGGAGTTTGGTAGCTACTGAATTAATATTTGATTCATACTGTAACTAGATTAGAATGGGGATACTCAGTGGATAATTTGCATGCATCTTCATTGAAAACCTGAAAACCTAACTGGCTGGGTTTGCCCACCACTGCTGTACCAGTTGTGGAGACCCCCACTAGTTCTGAGCATTTTTATTTTTCAGACAGACTAGACATTTTGCAAAATAACACAAAACCCTGCAAAAGGCACTCAAAACCTATATAGGAAACTTACCAACCCATAATAGCCCTAACCCACCTATGAACAAACATGCCCTAGAGCACCAATATACCTGCTACTAGGAAACTGGAACAAGATGGACTGTTACAGGTTCCTACACTAATACCAAATGCCAGTAGAATCCTTCACCTCAGTTGCAGATGCAGAAACATAACTCTCACCTGATACAAAATAGGAAACCACAAACAACTTGCAGAAAAAAACTGAAAGAAGAGATACTGGACTCTGCATGCTATGCAACACCTGAAAAATAGAAAGTGCATGTACTCCTGTACAGTGCAAAAGAAAGCCAACAGATGTAAATTCTCACCAGCAATAAAATTCAATCACTAAACTGAAAATACAATTGTTTTTCCTACTTGTGTTGTCTGGTAATTTTATTATTCTAATCATCTTGTTCCCAGTATTTTGCCCTACTTTTCTCTGTCTATGCTCTTAACTCTGTTTCTAGGGACTCCTTTCCATTTCCAATATCTTTTCTCACCTCCTTCCTTCTTCAGTACCAAACAGACATAAGGCAGAAGCAGTGGTGTACCAAGGGGGGGGCAGTGGGGGCGATCCACCCCGGGTGCACGCCGCTGGGGGGTGCCGCGGCGCTCGCCTGTCGGCTCCGAGTTCGCTAACTTCGCTGCAGCTCCCTCTGTCCCGGAACAGGTTGCTTCCTGTTCCGGGGCAGAGGGAGCTGCAGCGAACGAGTGAAGTTAGCGAACTCGGAGCCGCCAGGCGCGCGCCGTGGCCCCCCCTCCGGCGTGCACCTGGGAGGGGGGTGTTGCACCCGGGGGAGGGGGCGCATCGGCGATCCGCCCCGGGTGCCATCCAGGCTACGAATGCCACTGAGCAGAAGTGATCTTTCACATTCAGCTTTCTTCAATTTAGTCTGCCCTCTTAATCTGTTTTTCCCTTTCTCGTCCCTTCATGTGCAGCATGTCTCTCCTCTCCACTTTATGTGCATATCTCCCCTCTTCCCTTTCCTTCATATGGTGCCTCTCTCTCTCCTCTTCATATGCTAGTTTGTTTCCCTTATTCCCTTCATTTGCCAGCTTGTCTCCTCTCTTCCCTTCCATTCATATGCCAGCTTGTCTCCCCTCTTCCCAAAACAAGTATATTCCCCTACTTCTCCCTCCTCCAATCCAGGATCTCTACTTTCTTTTCCTACCTAGTCAGCTGGCCTTGATCCAGCATCATACCTCATTTTTTGTCCCTTGCTCTCTCCAGCAGTCAGCTGCCATCAGCCCTAGCACTCAGCTCCAGTTCCACTAAGTCGAACAACAATAAATGAAACGGAAACTACAGCGCCTTCCTTCTTACCTGCACTGCTATTGGCTCTGTCACTCCTGATCCCGACCCCAAGCAGAAATCACTTCCTGTTTTTTAGGGGCAGGGCTGGGACCAGCAGAGCCAACAGCAGTACAGGCAAGAGGGAAGGCTCCATGGTTTCTGTTTCTTTTATTACCGTTGGACTTTGCAAGACTGTAGCTGAGTGGTAGGGCGGGTGTCAGCTGAATGAGTGTAGAGGCATTTTCTGCAAGTTCAAAATTTAAACCTCCTGTAGCTCCAGAGTATATGCCTGGAACTGGTGTGGCAAAGGGGTGGAAAGCCATTTTTTTTAAAGCTGCACTTGCCACCCCTTACCACTCTGTAGCGACTCCTATGCTGACTATCCTGTGGGGGCCTGGTCAAAACTAGTTAACTAGGTGCTAGCCTCTCCTTTCTATTTCCACTCCCTCCCCTCCTGCTCTCAAAAGCTCAGACATCTAAGAAGTCAAAACAGTATTGGGGGGGGGGGGGGGGGGGGAGGAGGAGGAGGAGAGTGCCACTTTTTTTTATTTTACCATGTCCTCTCTCTTTCCTTGGTAATAACTTAAAAGAACACAGGAGACTGTTTACTTACAGGAAGCCAAGCACAGTGCATACATATGCCCTGTATGTTCCTCACCGCGCATATTAATACTTGGGTGCTGTTACTGTATATTTTTGCAGTTACTTCACTCTGCATCTAGCTATTAGTGTACCATCTGCATGTGTTGCTATGATGGCTGACCATTTTTGATCAACAGTGCAGTAGTTTTATTAAGCCAACATTTTGCAGAATAAGACAAACTCCCTTGGTTTTCTCTACAGTTTAAATCAAATTGATTTCAAACTGGGGCTGGGGATAATGAGGAAGCAACAATCATAGCCTCTGGAGTGGAAGGAAAGATTCTCAGTAATTGCACAGTAGCATCTTCCAGTGGCCAGACTTAGGGACCATGATTACAGGGTACATACACAGACGCGACATATTCCATATATCTAGGCAAGTTTATTAAAACTACAGCTACAGATTCTGGATCTATCAGGGCAGATTATCTGGTGGTGTCATAATACAGAAAACATTCACTAGGAAACAGGTGGAAAACATCAAATTAAAACTAATTAAAAAAAAGATATGAACTCAGGCTTCCAAATTAAAAAGCTCCACATGCTAACCTATTCTTCAAATATTTCAATCTAAATAAAAATATTCCCTTTTGCCTTTTAGTACCACCAATGCACACAATGAAAAACCTTTTAAGGATGTCATTGTATATATTTAATTTATAAAATGGAAGATGAAATTTACTCTTACCTGATAATTTCCTTTCCTTACATCCTGCTAGATCATTCCATACTAATGGGTTATGTACCCCTACCAGAAGATTTATTTATCTAAAAGAGTTGATGGGAGGCAGAGAAGAAAATTGAAGATTCTAATGACATCACTAGTATATTTAATTATTTTTATTATTTATGTGTTGCATTTGTATCCCACATTTTCCCACCTATTTGCAGGCTCAATGTGGCTTACATAGTGCAGTAGTGGCAGTCGCCAATACCGGCATGAACAAATACAAAGTGAGGTTATGATAGAATAATGATCAGGATTGATAAACAAATTGGGGGTCATAAGGGGAAGAGTAGGTTATGTCCAATACGAACGTTTATATTGTTGTATTGTGGGGTTAAGGCATTTAGGTTGGGTTGTTTGAGCATGCCTTTTTGAACAGGTTAGTCTTTAGGAGTTTCCGGAAGATTAGGTGGTCGTATGTTGTTTTCACGACGGTTGGTAGTGCGTTCCATAGTTGTGTGCTTATAAAAGAGAAGCTGGATGCATAGGTTGATTTGTACTTGAGTCCTTTGCAGCTTGGGTAGTGGAGATTTAGGTATGTTCGTGTTGATTTTGTTGTGTTTCTGGTTGGTAGGTATATGAGGTCTGTCATGTATCCCGGGGCATTGCTGTAGATGATCTTGTGAACCAAGGTGCAGATTTTGAATGCAATAGTGTAGTTTTTCTCGTAAAGGTTTGGGGCGCTTTCAAATCTTGTTTTTCCGAATATAAGCCTGGCTGCTGTGTTTTGAGCAGTTTGGAGTTTCTTTATGATTTGTTCTTTACATCCCGCATAGATTGCGTTGCAGTAATCTAGATGGCTTAGTACCATGGATTGTACTAAGTTGCGAAATATATCCCTCAGGAAGAAAGGTTTCACTTGTTTGAGCCTGCACATTGAGTTAAACATTTTCTTTGTTGTAGCTTTCACTTGGCTTTCCATTGTGAGATTTCGGTCGATTATAACTCCGAGAATTTTCAGGCTGTCTGAGATAGGGAGGGTGTGATCTGGGGTGGTTATGTTGGTGGGTTTGATTGTGTTATATTGGGATGTGAGGATGAGACAGTGTGTTTTTTCTGTTTTGAGCTTTAATTGAAATGTATTCGCCCAAGAGTTCATGATGTTCAGGCTGAGTTTGATTTCTTTGATGATTTCCGTTAGATCATTTTTGTAAGGGATTGAACCTCTCTGGATTTACAGCCTGTCTCACTGACACAGACTATTGTGGATTCTTTTTGATTCGTAATAAGTAAATAAGACCTTTATAAAAGGAGCTAAATTCTACAATGATTAAGATATATACAATGGTTAGCACATATACAATGATTAACTCTATACACACAGTGATTAGCTAAACAATCATTACATCACTGGTCTCTACACCTAAGCAATGCAAAGAGTTCTCAGACCAGGAAAAGAATCAATACATACACTATACATACATCACTGGTTTCCATCATCCAGGGGTTTTAGAGCCGTAAGTTTTTTAGAATTAGAAAAGAAAATATAAAGAACAAAATCAGGGATTGGGGAAATTCCCTTACTGCATGAAAAAGTGTCAGCCCTTCCAGAAACAGGACCAGGGCCGTGCCAACATGGTAAGCGGGGTAAGCACTGCAGGGGGGCGCCAACCTCAGGAGGGCGCCGCCCAGGTCCGCTCACTTGCAAAATCTTTTACCTGAAGTTGTGATTCTCCTCTCTCCCCTGCCCTTCCCTCTCCGCGTCAGGAAGTGAAGGCAGCCCAGCAGTGCTGAGGCAGACACGCTCTGCTAAAGTTGCTTCAAAGAGTACAACCAGTGCTATATATGTCTTTGGTATGGGAAGAACTCCTCAGTCAGGGTGAGCTTGAACAACATTAAATTAAAGAGAACAGGTTTGGAGGGAGGTGTGCAAGTGAGACTGGGAAGAAATAAAAAATAAATAGTGTAATTGTTTGTTAAAATCTGTAAGTGGTTCAAAGTTTTTTTTTTTTTTTCTGAGCATGTACACTGAGAGGAGGGCATGACTGCAATTGATGTGTGCATAATTATCAGGTAACCTGAGATATTTACAGCTAAAAGCCATTTTATTGGCTGATGGTTCAAACAGTAGGTTCAAAGAGGAAGTTTAGCTTAGAGCTGGTAAGTGAAAATCTGATTGCTTTTTTGTGTGTAATTACTAAATGTTCTGTGTGTAATTACTAAATGTTTATTTCTTATATATCTCCACCATTCATGATGTATTGTAAGCCACCAGAATCTTCAAAACTTTTAGTATATGAACATTGCTGGGCAGACTTCTACGGTCTTTGCCCTGATTGTGACTGAATAGATATGGATGGGCTTGAGTGTATATTTTAAGGGACTTCATCGTTAATATCAGAACTTAGCATAAGAAGAGTGCTGGGCAGACTTCTACAGTCTGTGCCCTGAGAATGGCAAGAACAAATCAAACTCAGGTATACATATAAAGTATCACATACCGTGTAAAATGAGTTTATCTTGTTGGGCAGACTGGATGGACCATACAGGTCTTTATCTGCTGTAATTTACTATGTTACATTGAGCCTGCAAAGAGGTGGGAAAATGTGGGATACAAATGCAATAAATAAATAAATAAATAAATAAATAAATATAAAACATTCTGCTTGGATAGGAAGAGTTTGTGATATGTGAAAATACATTTTGCTTTAATGAAATTGCTAAACTTTGAGTCAGAGACTTATCAATGAGGGATACAAACAGTGCTTTTTTTGTACTGGCACATTTTTCCTGAAGTCCGGCTCACTTGCCTGATCCCTTCTGTTCCTGCTCTCGCGCTCCAAAATCTTTTACCCGAAGTCGCGATTCTCCTCTCTCTCCTGCCCTCCCCTCCATGACCAGCATGTCACCTCCCTCCTCTGCCCTCCCCTCTCCATGCTGGACATGGAGGGGAGGGGAGAGGAGGACAAAGAAGACAGATTCGTTGGACATGAAGGGCAGGGGAGAGAGGAGAATTGTTGGACATGGATGGGAGGTGAGGGCAGGGGAGAGAGGAGAATCGCTGGACATGGATGGGAGGGGAGGGCAGGGGAGAGAGGAGAATTGCTGAACATGGATGGAGAGGATGAGAGAGGAGAAGTGCTGGACATGGATGGAAGTGAGGAAAGAAAAAAGAAGATGCACATGGATGGAGATGAGGGAAAGGGAAGAGAGGAGAAAAACTCCACATGGATGGAGATGAGGGAAAGGGAAGAGAGGTGAAAAACTGCACATGGATGGAGAAAATAGGCAAAAGCTGGATCCACGTTATACCTCCTCCAGTCAATTCCACAGAGGTGGACACAGCTTTTACTTATGGATGTAGGGCAAGAAATGAAGAAGAAAGGAGGAAAGTAAAGAAATAAATGGAAAGGAAGCCCTGGAAATGGAGTTAAGAGAACAGATAGAGAGCAGCAGAATCAGAGACTGGGACCAATATGGATAGAAAAACAAAGTCACCACACAACAAAGGTATTAAAAATCATTTTATTTTCATTTTAGTGTTTGGAATATGTCCACTTTGAAAATTTAGATCTGCTATCTTATTTTGCAATGTATAGCAATTTGTTTTCTAAGAATATTGCTGACAATTCCTGTCAGTGTGGCAAGTGGTGAGCGATCATTTTCACGGTTAAAAATCATAAAAAATTATTTGCGATCAAGTATTTTGCAAGAAAGGCTTGTAAGCCTTGCCATCTTATGCCACACCGGGGGGGGGGGGGGGGGGGGGCGCCAACTGATAGTGTGCAGGGAGGCACCAGAGGCCCTAGGCATGGCCCTGCCTCAGGGTGGGGAGACAAAACTCTGTCCAAAATGACCCTACCAAAGTTACTCCCCCCTTTTGGCTCAGACATCAACCTTATAATATCTGACAAACAAATGCAGTAGCAACCAAATCACCAGCCTACAAATATCCTCTGGAAACAATCTGGCTTTCCACTTCAGAAGCTGATTAAGCTCTTATGGAATTAACATAACCTACTTTCTGATCTGGCAGACTGAATGGACCTTATCTGCCATCATTCACCATGTTACTATGAATGTACACTGGTTCAATTGCCACCGTTACCGGAGAAAGTGGTGAAGGCGGTTAGCTTAGCAGAGTTTAAAAAGGGGTTGGACGGTTTCCTAAAGGACAAGTCCATAAACCGCTACTAAACGGACTTGGAAAAATCCAAAATTCCAGGAATAACATGTATAGAATGTTTGTACGTTTGGGAAGCTTGCCAGGTGCCCTTGGCCTGGATTGGCCGCTGTCGTGGACAGGATGCTGGGCTCGATGGACCCTTGGTCTTTTCCCAGTATGGCATTACTTATGTACTTATGTACTTGATCCAACATGCCATAGATGTCCTGGAGGACACCTGCCTCTTACACAGATCACTAAAAGGTATAAATCTGATTTGTAAAAGGTATTAGTGACCTCTAGATAACAGACGTGGGCCCTGTGAACATCTAGTTTATTCGGCTATAGCTAATTCTCATTTAGAAGAGTTCTGAAAAGGAGAAGAAACCACCTGATTTACACGAAATGGAGATATCACTTTCAGCAGAAAAGAGGAAACTATACAAATGATAACCAAGTTCAATGAAAAAGACTGATAGGGATCCTTATAAAATAGTGCCTGCAACTCTGAAATCCTACTACCCAAACATATGGCAACCAGAAAAATCTTCTGAATAGACAGATCTTTAAAGGAAGTCCAAAGGAGAGGCTTAAAAGAAGGCCGAGGTAATGAGAACAGCAGAAAATTAAGATGCCACTGGGCACAACCATTCTGATGAGAAGACAAATGTGCTTGAGCATCCACAAAAAATGGAACTACATCTGATTGGGCTGCAATACAGAATTTGCCAGCTTTGCCCCTGAAAAAAAAAAAAAAAAAAAAAAAGAGTGCCATCACATGTACCTTAAGTGAATTAAGAGACAACCTTGCTCAATCCTCTTTTGCAAAAAAAAAAACAGGAAACAGTGAGTATCCACTTTTGAAGGGGATACATTATGAGCTGAACACCAGTTACACTTTTCAAACATAAAGTAGATGATCTGTAGGCCTTCAACATAGCAGAAATGACAGAAGCTGAAAATCCCTTTCTTCTCAGGTGACGCTTTTCAAAGTTCAAGCTGTAAGCTAATAAGGATCCAGATCTTCCATGACCACAGGACCCTGGCGAAGAAGTCCAATGCTGTCAGTAACATTACCAACTAATAAAGGCATGAGATCTGCATACCAAGCATGAGGAGGCCAATCCAATGGTGTCCAACTTAAGGAGATGATACAAAGTATCCTGCACAGCCTTTCCTTGAGATTCAACATGCAGGGTGGACACTATAAAGGTGTCTTATGATGGGTTGAGCAAATTTAAGAGCCATCCTGAATCAATTCCAAGATCCACTGATCTGAGGTGATAAGGGTCAACTCCAAAGACACATAAGTCTGTCCCCCACCTGTATCTCTGCAGAGAGGACCCACTGTCCTTCACTGGGAACCCTTTGGGCAGTGGATGGAATTCCCTGTGAAAGGAATTCTGCCTTCTGTGTGGCCACGGAGGAATGAAAACCAACACCTTCTAGAAGACAAGTTCTAGCCCCGTAAAGCACTGGCTGGTAGATCCAGGATCATCCAAAATCCTTGGCATGAGATTTACTGGCCAGCGCCTTACTGAAAAAGGACCTATCTTCTATAAGGTATTGGTGTCTAGCCTACCCCATATCCTTAACCAACTTTTCACCATCTTCCCCAAAAAGCAGAGGACCCTAAAAAGGATGTTTACTTAAATGATTCTTGGAGATAGAATCAGCTGACCAATTCTGCAACCATAACCAGCAACAGCCACTACCACTGAGGTAACCAATCTGGAGCTATTATGAATCAAATCATAGAGGGCATCATCCAAGAAAGACAACCCCAACTTCAAAAGGGCCATCTCTGACAAAACCAGAAGCTACCGAATCCAGCATACCATTGCCCGAGTTACATAATATACACTGATCACCACCTGGATTCCGAGGGCCATGAAACTAAAGGCTGTTTGAGCAGAATTTCCTTGAACTGGAACTGACTCTTTTACTCACCACTGTTACTAAGGCATCTGCTTTTGGGACATGAAAAAGCCAGTCCATATCCGCTTGAGGAATGGCGTGGCTTATTCATCAATTTGGAACCCTCTAAGAACCAAATCTGGGGACTTCCAGTTCTGCATAGACCATCTGTGGTAAAACTCTATGAAGCAAAAGGGCCTCAGCAGGTTTTCTTAACCCTTGTAGGATAGGATCACCATCAGAAGTCTGCTTCTGTCAAGCTGTGGAGATAAAAAGAATGTTTTTGACTGAATCAATAACCGACTATAACCTCTCCTGGCAAAATATTTTCCATAGAGGACAAGGGTTGGACTAGTGCTGAGTGGTGTTCAAACCCTAAACATGGAGACCTGGGACATTTACTGTGATCAGAAGGCCCTTCAAGAGGATCCTGGGCCCCAATCAGACCCTGTGACACTCAAGACTTAGATGCCCACACAGAACAGGGACCAGTAGCCCAGAAAGAGCCTGCCTAAGGCATGCCAAGAGTGCCTGACAGAATTATGGCCTTAGAATAACTGTGGGGTTCCCATGGCCCCCAGGGGCCTCTTCTACAGGACAGACCTCACACAGCACATGGAATCAGTCCCCAATCCCAAAAGGAATAGAACAAAATCCTTCTCAGAAACCAGTGAAAAATCATGGTCTGCTGACAAAATGGTCACCATTTCCCTCCCAAAACTGAGATACTATGGTGGGAATGAAGGCCTCCCCTGAATGCTGCTGTTCAGGATGATTCTGGGGGATTTCTTGAAAGCTTCAGCATCACATGTGGGACAGTAAGAGTCAGTTGAAGTACTTAACTAGGTTTCTGCCTGCTGCCAAAATTATTCACAGGAGAAAAAAAAAGCACCTCTAAAATGGCTACTGTGTTCGGGGCGGAGGGTGTGGGGGGGGGGGGGAGTCTCTCCTTAAGCTTCAGGAAGGCTTGAGAATTTAATTAACTTTATTTGCTTAAGAAAGAAAAAGTTAAGGGAGCCCAAATAATTTTTTTTTAAATTCTGCAGAGGGAGGAAAGTGGGGGAGGTACCCCCTCTGGCAAGGCCTTGTAGGAACCTATGCCTGATAACCTTGCTGATTGAAGGCTCTTGTGTCAAAGTTTAGGGCTATGGAGGAGCAGCAAACCCATCTGACTCCTAGAAGCCTTTCTTGGCCAGCCTTAACCAGTGTGCATCTAGGGGAATCATGCTTGTTACCACAAAAAGCACGCTTCAACACTCTGAACCACCACCTGCTGAAAGCAGAGAAATACTGACAGGATCCTGGCTGCTCCATCTCTTATACCAGTGATGATGTTATAATCTTCAGGGTTTTGTTGTTTTTTTTTTCCCTGCCTCCATCTGCTAGTAAGGGGACATAACCCACTAGTCTGGACTGGTCTAGTAAGATGATAAGAACAAGTGATTTGGAAACCACTAGAGCCATTAAATATGAAACAGTTCTCAGAAAGTGCTAGAAGCCTTATTACAATATATACCCTTTAAATTATTTGCATTCACTTCTCTCTGCATTTCTAGTGGAGCAGTGTACATACGGACAGGAAAATCTCAATCTGTTTTCTCTTTTTCCTTTCACATGTTATAGACTTCCAAATGCTAATATACCCTCACAGTATTACACACCAAGGTCAAGTACAGGGATGTAGAATAATGTGAGATAAAAGAGAAAGGAACAAGGAAACATTAAGCAAGACTTTGCTCTCCTTGTACAGCTACAAAACAATTTTAAAAGGCAGCAACTTAAGTACCTGGGGGGGAGGGGGAATGAATATTTTCTCTTATCATTAAGTCCTCTATTCAATTACAGTTTATCGGGGTAATTAAACACTGAGACGGGATGCCGGGCTAATTGTTAGATTATGGTAATTAACAGTCTTTGCAATGCTACCGCTGATCAAAATAAGATGTGGTCGCCTGCGCTCATTGAAAAATGCTCTGTAATCTTCTGCCACAGTTATTGGAAATGAGCCCATTTATTACTGGTTCATTACAAATCAGATAGATAAGCTTATTATTTGTAACTTTCCTTTCTTCACCCAGTCTACTAGAACAAGACTCCCAAAAGGTTGTGTCTAACTCACTGCCTCCAATTGACCCACTTCCATCACAATTACACAGCTGAGCAGAAGTAGGTCCCTGCAATGTAGAGCATTCAAACTTTACGTAATTGTGTCCCTAATCTCTCTCAGTGGCAGAGAAATCCTGTATATGAACCTTCTGGGCTTATATATATGCTGCATTTTCCAGCCTCCACTCCCCCTGTGTTTCTCATAAGGACTGCACTGATTGTAACAAATCTAGGTCAAACAAGAGATGTTTTAAAATGTCTGATTACGGATTAAAAAAAGAAAAGCTCTTTGGGTCAGCCCGGAGCTCAGCGCCAGCAATACACATTGGCACAAGCATCACATGGGGATTGGAGTTGGCAAGGCAGCAGCACTGATACCTTCTGGAGTGGAACGATTCCCAGTCACCGCAGAACAGCGACACCTAATGAGCAGACTTAGACTGCACCTTCCCCAACAATAGTTTTATCCCTCCAATAAATACATCAATGAAATATTTATTTACTGGGATTTATTAACCACCTTTATGAAGAGATTCACCCAAGGCGGTGTGTGTGTGTGTGTATATCTATATATATCGAGAGAGAGAGAGAGAGATGAACCCTACTACTTAAAGCCACCAGTCTGAACCCCAGACTCAGACAACGGACCCATACATGACTACCAGGGATTCCTTGAGTAAGTAATGGGAAATGGGGTTGTGGAGTCATCCTTCTTCAGGGGGACCTTGAGGGGGGCTTTTGACGGGGGGGGGGGGAGGGGATTGGATCAGTGGGTATTGATCATGGGGAGAGGGAGCCTGACCATGGGGTGGGTTACTGCTGTAGGAGGAAGGATTGAACTTGGGGGATTCATGTAGTGTGGGTCTGTGTGGTATTCGTCCCGTGTGGTAAATGAAGTACAGATGCTGGCAACACACTCCACATTTACAACACCTTAAATTTTGCATTTAAGATGCAGAAAATGCATAACCTTACTGCACTTCAGTGAACAGGCCACATAATGCAGTCAAATATTTGGACTCCCAACATCTGTATTACCTAGGGTCTACAGGGTATTTGAATGTTTGGTAGTATGCCACAGATTGAGATAGAATATACAATAAGATTTAACTATGAACTATGCCATACAGTATTTTTTATTGCTTCTTCTAACTAAACAGTCTCCCAACTCATTATACCCATCTTTATTCATACCACTGGATCTTTATTTTTTTAAATATATATAGCCTGAACACTGAAGAAATATGCAATTATATGAGCGTGCAAAAAAAGAAAATATCTTTCCCAGAAAAAAAAAAGAAAAGAAATGGGGGAAGTGGGGTAGACAAGGTAGAAAAGGGATTAGGGAGACTTTGTACTAAGCTGCAGGAAAAAGGGCCCAGTGGTAGCAGCAGGGGACATTTTTCCCATGCGCCAGGGCCCTTTTTACCACAGCAGTTAAAAATCCCCCCTCCAAAAAAATGGCAATGCGGTAAGATAACTCTTACCGCATATGGCCATGCGGTGGGGAGCATTTACCACCACCCACTGAGGTGGCGGTAAGGGCTTCCACAATAACCAGACAGCACGCAGCGATGCTTGATTACTGCCAGATTAGCGCCGCACTAGACAAAACAATTTCCAGGGAGTGCTGGAAATGGGGTGCGCTCAACCTGGAACTACCGCCGGTGGCCGCATTGCCTCGACGGTAGTCATTGGGCTTACCACCGCTTTGTAAAAGGGCTCCTAGGAGAATGAAGAAATCAATGTTTATTCTCCTGACGATTTATCAGGGTATCTCAGGGGTGGGCAACCTCGGTCCTCTAGACCTAGTTGGGTTTTCAGGATTATCCCAATGAATATACATGATATCTATTTGCACGCACTGCCTCTTCTGTTTACAAAGTCAGTCAGGTTTTCAGGATATCCACAATGAATATTCACTGCATGCAAAACTCTCTCATGAATATTCATTATGTATATCTTGAAAACCCGACTGTCTGAGGTGCCTCTAGGACCAGGTTTGGGAACTACTGATATAGATCTTATTCATGTTTATTGTGGAAATCATGAAACCCTGACTGGGTTATGGCCCTCGAGGACCGAGGTTGCCCACCCATGGGTTACCTGAAGTATTCAAGTACCTTTACTACTGAACTGTATATTTCCTACAGACTGTGTAGCAGAAAAACACACAAAAAAGCATTTTTCTCTTTTTACATATTTTTCTTGCACAGAAGTCTACATTTGTTAAAAAGAACTCCAGCTCAAAGAAAACACAGTTGACCCTTCTGGTGATCTTTCCGGATTTTTCTTCTGCTGTGGTCTCCGAAGCGAAGCATTTATCTGGTGTGAGGGGCCTTCTGTGGTACAGTTATGCCCAGACACGTGGATGACAAAGTGAGAGGGCAATCTAAGGAGCACTGTCACGCTGGGTGACATGTCATCATATTGATCTTCCTGAGGTCAGACCTGCACTCAGTTGTCTATTGGTGTGATCGCTTTAATCCCTACAAACCTTGTCTGCACCTGTCTATTGATTTTGCATTGCTTTACGTATTTAACTTATGGAGGGAGGTGGAAGGTACAGTTTTTTTGCACACGACTTGTCAGTGTTACTTAACTATTTTCTAAATGCATTGCATATAAATGAATGTGAATAAATGGATTATATAACTACAAAAAAAACCCACTCCCCTCTGCACCACATACATAACCACTGGAAACTTCTAAACTGGTGCCTTTTTACAAGGCTGACGTGGAGTCAATAGATCAGCAAGGTTATCAGGACATTTCAAGATTACATAAGGTTTTGTTACTAAGATGTGTGCAGCTGCTGGTGTCTGTATTTCATTAATTAAGCGTGGTCAGTAGGTGACAATGAATAATTACCCTCTAGCGCTTACCAGCTCATAGTTGAAGTGTATAATGACATGTGTTGACCATGTGTCTGAGAGCCACAATCTCAGACTCAATGGAATGTAATGTAGGACTGGTATTTGTTAACCCTGCCTAGGGCATGCACAGAGTTATTTATGGATATGGAGAGCAATATTCCATGTGCTCAAAAGTCTGTTTTTCATACTCACAAGACCAAGAAAAAAAAAACTTACACACTGGAGTACTGCTCTAGACTGATGTGGGTAATCTAGGACATATTTTTCCTTGTTCACTACAGGGAATAATATATTCTGATATTGTAGGCTACTGGAGTTGAAATATATCTTCTATACAGAAGAGGTTAATAGACATCTGTAATAATAGCACTTAACCCATATGTTTCTGTTAGCGCAGAGGAGGAAACTTTTTCTAAATGACTTCAGTCCTCAACACAAATTACGCCACCTAAATTAAAAATAAATGAGCAAAGAACGGAAGGCTGTGGGCAAAACTGGGCAGACCGTATTTAAATGTAAAGAGTGGTGCTGCAGTGGAGACACAGGAAAGAACCAAGAGATCTTAAGAAGATCCAAGGAAGTGCTGGAAGACCCAACAGGCTCTCTTCCTCTCCCCACCTCCAGACCACCCCATCAGTCTCTTCCCCTATCCACACCAAATTCTCACTCTCCATTGGCTCACACAAACAAATCTCCTCCAAGCCCAGCCTCAACAGTCTGTACCCTCACCACAGCCAATCCCCTTTCTCTTACTTTCTTTCTCCTGTCTTCTTCCTCCTCTCCTCCCCCTCTCTACTAACTCCCTATACATAGCTACAGTTTGAAAATTTGAGAGCAATGGTGTCAGATTTCCTCTCCCCTAAAAAGTTCAGCTTTCCCATCCTAACCTACTGTTCTCCCTTACTTGACTTACTTTGCTTCCCTCTCAGCTCCTGTCCAGTCCAGTTCTCAGATGGTGTCCCCTTCTGGCCAGCGCTCCACCCTTGCAGACTCAACCAGGGGTGGAATATAGCAAGCTATTGCCCCAGGAGTTTTTTTTTTTAAATTCCATTCCTGCCAAGACTAGCTCCTCTCTTTCTTTTACGTTCACTCTGGTGGCCCAAAGGATCCCTATGTCCCAGCCTACAAGTAAAAAATAAATGTGGGGCCTCTGGCCCACTGCATGGCTCAAGCCTCTGCAGCTTTCCTGCCCTGCCTTTTGACACAGATTTCCAATTATTACTACTGGAATGGTATACTGAAGCAGGGGGGTGGAAACGAGGCATGACTTTTGAGCACTGCACTGGCTCAGAGGCCCTATGCATATTTTTAAAATTCTATCTTCCGCTTTGCTTCTTGGTCCTGGCTCCTGGGAGCACTCAACCCACCCAGACACGCCCAAATGCCCCAAAGGGCAATCCTCCCTGTTCACCTATGTCTTCATTGCTTACTACCCGTCACCCCTACTCATCAGGCTCAGCTCAGTTTAGGCTTGGATTACCTTCTTCTACTACCTTCTCACAGCTCTGGGACATCTGTTCTTTGAAACTGTACCTGCCTCCACTTCTGTGAGTACTGTCAAAATCTAGTGGAAACAGGAAGAGGCAAAATTCTACCAAGTTACAATGACAGGAGTGCAAAGCAAGACCAAGACAAGATGGAAAGGCAGTATGGCAACAACAGGAAATTTTATTGGACCAAGTGATCAAAGGAAACGCAACATAGCCACATTTCGGCAAACTGCTGGAAAACATATACTGTACATAATATACAGAAACACAAAAAAATGTTAAAACAGAATGTTAATGGATACTTAAAAACTCTGCAAACTTAATCATTGTTTACAAAGATTAGACACATGCCATGAGACAGATTGGTCCCTTGGTTAGAGAGTTTGCCTTGAAATCATACAGGGACTCTTTTACTAAAGGGTGCTAGAATCTTGGCTTAGTGTGTCTTAATGCAGGATTTCCCAGGAGCTGAACCCACATTCAACACAGCAGTATTAAGACTATTTTATTTCTTCTAGTTTGCAGGTCTGCACGAAGTGTTCCAATAGTGCATGGGACTTGCAAAATATTAACACAACAGCACTTATCACCGCCTATTTTGGAGGCGCTAACTCCCAGATTCTATAGAACACGCCTAGAGATCCGTGCCAAACTCCATGCGGATTCTATAACAATGCACATAACTTAATTGGCTTAACAAGCTAACATTGATAACAGCACTTAACAAGCACTAATGAGCACTAATTGGCAATAATTAGAATTTACACGCACAACCCACTAAGCGTATTCTGAAACACACTGTGCCTAACTTCTAATGCGTGCAGAAAATAGGGCATGGTCATGGGCAGGGAAATGGGCATTTCATGGGCGTACCAAAATTTACATTTAGTTATAGAATATGGTCCTCTATGCCTAAATCTATGCGTCGGGATTTACGCCATGTTTTCACTGGTGTAAATGGATACGCGTAGTTTTAGGCGCTGGTATATCAACTGAGCCTACACTGCAGGGATCCAAGATGGCGCTCCTGAGTGGACGTGCGCTACGCTAGCTCTGACCTCCGTGCAGTCTTTCAGGCCGTGGAGAGTCCTAGAACCCAGTTATCATGGGGAAAAGGAAGGGGAAATCCGGGATACTCACCTCCACGAGTGCGGTGAAAACCCCAGCCATGCGCCAGTTGACTCTCGAAGAAATGCGAACGCAGACGCCGGGAGAACAATCATGCCCTTCGGGAAGCCCCGTAGAGGAGCTCGCGCATAGCGTTGAAGGAGTGACGCTTTCTCCTCCTTCATTGACAGCGCCTCCAAGACCGGGGAGAGAATTGGAGACTGGAGTGCTGCAGCCTATGGGAACTCCCACGGAAGGTATTGTCCCGGCGGCTACAGGTGGAGGCCCAACAGCCACTTCTACCCCTGTCGGAATATCGAAGCAGGCAGAATTTACAACACCTTTGCCATCAAATCAACAGGAGGACTCTCCCCAGAATATTGGAGGTATTGTAAGACCATCTGTTATAACCCTGGAAACGTTATGGGACGCTATCCAAGTGTTAAATAAGAACATTCAACAAGGTTCTAACTTTTGGGCTGGAGAAGTGGCGGAGATTAAAAAATCACAACAACAAATCACTGAAAATCTTTTAGAACAAAATACTGAAGTGGAACTTTTGGAGACTGAAATTAAACATCTTAAACAATTCTCCTCAGATATGGTTAAAACAAATAACATTCAGTCACGGAAACTTGAGTACTTAGAAAATCAAACCAGGAGGAAAAACTTGCGTTTTTTGAATTTTCCTAAATCCCCACTTATTTCCAGCAGGGATATGTTGAACAAATATTTTAAAGAGGTTTTCGGCTTATCCCCTGAAGCCTTGCCACCTATTACTAATGCTCAATATATTACCACCTTAAGAACATTGCCAGAAAAAATGCAACCTGATTTGAATATAACTGCTTTTTTGGAGAACTCAATTGAAACTATTACTGATAGGACCACATTGATTGTTTCATTTGCACTCGAACATGATCGGAACAGTATATTTCGTTTGTATTTCCGCCACTTAAACACTGAATTCCTGGGTGCCAAAATACAGATCTTTCCAGATATTTCCAAAGATACTCAGAGAAGGAGAAAGGAATTCTTAATGTTAAAGGAGAAAGTTGCCCGATTAGGAGCAACTTTTCTCCTTAAATTTCCATGTAAGTGCTTGATCTCCATGAACTCAGCTACTTATATTTTTTTGGACCCAAAGAATTTAGCTCAATTTATTTCTAGTAAAGAACAAGGTTGATCCACTTGGTAGTAAACGCTATGTCGAATTGTGCATGATTTGTTTTCTCCTTCCACTCGATTTTTTTTTTAATTTTTCTTTATATATATTCTTTGTTCTTGGATCAGACATTTTGTGGACAAACAGTTTAAATTTAAAGTTGAACATGATATTATATATCCTCAAGTTGTTATTTTCTAATTGCATAAGTTTATGTGTATTCATAAATGTATTTTGAAAATCATAAATAAACAAATAAAAAAAAAAAAAATCAACTGAGCCTACTCTATATATCAATGTAAATCTAGGCACCACTTATAGAAAACGCTTAGGCTAAACAACGCAGATTTCTTTTTTAGGCGCAACAGAATCTCCCCCTAAGTGCGCCAATGACAACTCAGTGTTATCCAGATAGCACCTGCTAAAGTGAATGCACTAGCTAGCTTACACTTTCATACCCATTCTCTGCCTATAACACACCCCCTCTAAAAAAATATATATTAATAACAAAATAATGTGTGCTTAGCATGCTAACATGCCAAAATATTGACAAACTAACGTGTTTTGTGGTAGCCTGCTTTTCACGTGCTAAGTGTGCATTAGGGCTTAATGCCCTTTAGTGAAAGGGCCCCTAAGTTAGCAGTTCAAGACCAATGTCGGCACTTCAGTCTTAGGAGTTTTCAGGCTTTTTTAAACTTTATTTTAATAAAGTTTAAAAAATAATCCAAGTAAATGTACAGAAAATCAGCCTCCACAGCATATACAAAAAGAATTAAAAATACAAAAGAAAGTACTTATGGCAACCAAACCAGTCCTCTAGATGAAGAGAGACAAGAGATAACTGATAAGAAGAAATAAGTATTATAGAATAAGTTGAAATAATCCCTAAAAGGAAGATTCCCTTAATATCCTAGCAAGGTAGCTGATACAATCAGATTGGGGTCCTCTGTCTTAGGACAGTCCGGCGGTAGTTCCGGCTTCTGCTGTTTCTGGCACTAGGAATTCTTTATCTAGTGCCGATGCATGCCCGGCGGAAATCGGGCAGCACGTACACTGCCCCATTACCACCGAGTTTGTGCCAAAGCCCTCACCGCCTCCTAAAATAGGAGGCAGTAAGGGTTCCCCCAGCAAATTTGCATGTGGTAATGTGCTGCAATGGCAAAAGCAATTTACTGGCTCTTTAACAAAAATGACCTTTAACTCATACCGCCATTTGGTAGCAGCCCATTGTGCGTTAACGAGCTCTGCACTAAGACAGCACATTAGTGAAGTGATATGTATCTGTAACAAAGCTGAAAGGTGCTCAATCCGGCCAGGTACCAGGACTGAGCCACTTTCAGCATTCTTAAGTACATTTTCCATGATACCGGTTTTAATTTCTTTTCATGCAGCTGGACATACATGTGGGCACTGTGACTCAGTTTGATTTAGGCTACACGATTTGTGGATACAGGACTAAATGGGAGTTATATTGGATACACCACAATTTTAAACGGCAGACTGAAGATGTTTCCACTTGCCTAATTTAGCAGCAGTATTATGACCCTTCAGTATAGTGACACAGAGTCATGTCTAAATGGCCATTGTCACTGCTCTCCTTAAAATTTAATATTATAATAGTTTCATATAGTGTTTATTTGCGAGAGTGCCTGGCCTTTTTATAACTGAGGAGCTTTTTTGTTATAACATTTTGGATTTCTCCTCTTGGGAAACAGAGTAGCTTCTCAAACACCCAAGCATTTTATGGGTTTAAAAAAAAAATGTACATAGCAATTCTTGTGCTGTAATGCAAGAATACCTTAGTTACCTTGGTGACTGCAGGGCTTGAGAAGGGCAATGCTAGATGTGCCTCACCCTTGACCCAGCCCAGCTAGCATAAAATCTTCACTGAACTCAATTTCTCAAGCTTCATGTCTACAGTTTCATGTCTCTCCTCTCTGTTTGCTCTTGGTCTTCTTTTAATTTCCTGTCTGCCTCCACATTCCTTCTAATGCTTCTTTTCTTTTTTTCTTTCTTTCTCTCTCTCTCATTTTTTTCTCTTTCCTCCATGGGTGGATTTACAAATAGGCAGAATAGGAAACTGCTTACCAACACCACCCCCCTCCCTCAGGAGAGTCAAGGGACCAGCAACAGTCTCCCTGCCATGCATGTCACATGTTTTACATCATGTGTTGTGGTATTGCATGATCTTTTTTTTTCAATATTCATTAAAATTGTCAAAGCATTCAAATTTGCATAGCATTCGACTTGAGTTAAAAGAAAATTAAGCACTTGACAGAAATAACAATCAAATAATAAAAGAAATAACCATACTGTCATGCTTCTTAGAGACCTCAATATGTTTTTACACCAGCTTAAGTGCAAGAGCATAACTGGCTGTCCACATGATGGCAGCTGGGGATATAAATCTACTGCTACCTTTTCCCCTATATGCATTCCTGTCAATCCATAGCTTGTCTTGTCTCACTTTCTTCTAGTCTTCCCCAAGCCTATCTTTGCTTTTCTGCTGCTTCTTCCCTTTCTCTCCACCTCCCCCCCACCCCCCCATGATCCCACATTCTTCCCTCAGCCCCCCTTTTCTCCCAGTCCTGAAAAATATGTTTCACATTCTCTCCCTTCAGAAGCTGCATCTCATCTGTCTGATCCTCCATTCTCCCACATCATATCCTTTTCTTCCAGCTCCAGTATGCTCCTCCTCAACTGCCCATGTCTCCTTTCATAGTCCTTGTTTCCTGAGCTCCACACCCTTGCCACTTGCATCACTACACCCCAAGCCCCTTTCCCATCCTTTTTGCCTTACAACAGCTTCGTTCTTCCAGACTCTCACAGTAGTGTCTCCCCCAGGCAGTATCCCCTTTCATTTCTCTATACTAAGATCTTTGTGGATGGGTGAACAAAGCCCTCAGGTACATAAAACATTAAATAAATCTATAGAAATGAGAAAAAGGACAACATCTGGAAAGCTGTGTAGACTACTGCCTGTAGCATGGGAAATACATTTCTGGATCTAAACACTATAATGGAACAGGCCGACTTGAATTTAGTGGTGGCCACAGAAAGGTAGTTCACTGAGAATCATGACTCAGATATAGTTAGATTGGACTATAATCTATTCGGGAAGGACATGATAGGAAGAAAGGGAGGAGGAGTGGCAGTATATGTTAAAGATAATATTAAACCGAAAGAATTGCAAGAGTTACAGGGAGGAGGAAGATCTGTGGGTTATTTGATACGGTGAATACCGGTTTTAGTGCAGATCAGCATTTTATGTTAGTTATCCTTGATATCTCAGCTACATTTGATACAATTAATCACATGATTCTATTGAACAGATTGCAATCTATTGGAATTAAAGTTAAAGCTTTGAACTGGTTTGTATGTTTCCTTGATTGTAGGCAATTTTATGTTTCTCAAGAAGAAGATGCTTCTAATTTGAAACAAGTCAGTGTTCCTGAAGGTTCTTGTTTGTCTGCAGTATTATTTAATATTTTTCCTGTTACCCTTATGTTGATTGCTGAATTGTTCTAACATTCAAATTAGATTGTATGCTGATGGACAGTTTTTATTTATAAGAATTTGTAACAAATTTCCAAGATAATAAATTCTTGTCACAGAAATTACAGAGGTATTTACAAAACTAAGAAGACGATCACAGTCAATCACAATATAACCATATCCCTGTACTACAAGTTCACAAGTAAGTTGGGGGGGGGGGGGGGGGGAATTCACAATTCCAGGGGTAATACTAGTACAGAAGCAAAGGAAAGGAAGAAATATTCTTATATATATATATATATATATATATATATATATATATTAGGAGAAGTCACAGGTTATTTGGAACTCAAAAAAGCCTTCAAATGCTCAGGATTGCAGAAAATATATTTGAGGGAATTTCATTTAATTACGCATTTACACGGAAAATTTAGCCAAAATAACACTTCCAACTGCTGTACCTACTGCCGTAATTCCAAGAATAGCTGACGCCTTCTTTGGGTAACCCTAACCACATCAGCAAACATTTGAAGATTAAAAATGTAGAATCTCTAAGGCAGAGAGAGAGAGTTTCAAAACACAATCACGGTGTGGATCAAGAACAAATTTCGCAGTTACAATAGCTAGTTTTAACTCCTACTGTTTCATCTTCTAAAGTCTCAGTAAGATTCAATAAATTCAGTGAAACATCATCTTCTGTACTTCCTGGTAGAATTTGATCAGTCTGCTTTTTGGTGGTATAGTATATAATATTTTTGACACTGGAGGATAGGACTGTTATGGAATTTTTTAAATCCCTAAAAGATATCTCTTAAATGTTATCAAAAGTTGCCACTGCTGGAACTTTCAGAAAATTAATAAGGCAAAGTGTCTTCCACCTAGCCAAATTCTCAATTTTTCAATGAACCTGTAAATTATCTTTAATCAAGACAGAAGGTCTATCTGAAAGATCCTTAAAGTTTTCTTTTTTTCGAAGTGCCAATATCTTCCTCCATATGAGAACTCTTCTGGGTCAATAAATCTAATGAAGCTAAGGGAAAATTAGGTTCTTACCTTGGTAATTTTCTTTCCTTTAGTCACAGCAGATGAATCCATTAACTGATGGGTTGTGTCCACCTACCAGCAGGTGGAGATAGAGAACACTGAAAAACCATAGTGTCCCCTTGGACGGCTAGCTCCATCTGCCTTCAGTATTTGAAACTTCCAAAGCAGAGTGAATCCTCAAAGTAGAATAACATGAACTTTCCTCACAGCGAACGAACACCCCAGAACAGGAGCAATAACCACACAAAGGAGGGATGATCTCAACCTCCTGTAATAGAATAGTATATAGAAATCCTAAAAACTGTCTTTCAACTCCTCCCGAAGAGGGAGCATATCTGCATGAGAAAACTGAACAAAAAAATAGTCAGACAGGAAGGGATCATGGATTCATCTGCTGTGACTAAAGGAAAGAAAATTACCAAGGTAAGAACCTAATTTTCCCTTCCTTGTCATCAGCAGCAGATGAATCCATTAACTGATAGGATGTACAAAAGCACTCCCTAGTTAGGGCGGGAACAGGCAACTCCGCGAGCAAGCACTTGCACTCCAAAATGCGTCCCGCTTTGCTGCAACATCCAGCCTGTAATGCCGGACAAAGGAGAGCTTAGAAGCCCAAGTAGCCGCACTACAGATCTCTTGAAGAGAGAGTGCTCCCGTTTCAGCCCACGAGGAGGAAATCGCTGTCGTGGAATGTGCCTTGAACACGTCAGGCGGAGACTGCCCTGACAGCAGATATGCCAAAAAAATGACTTCCTTGAGCCAACGGGCTATAGTGGCCTTAGATGCTGGAGACCCTCTTCGAGGACCTGACAACAACACAAAAAGGTGATCAGAAGTCCTGATGGCATTTGGCATCTTCAGATATTGGAACAGAGCCCAGCGAACATCCAAAAGATGCAACTGCCCAAAATGGGCTGAAACCACCTTAGGCAGGAAGGAAGGTAAAGTACGCACCATTACTCCGGACTCTGAGAATTGCAGAAAAGGGTTTTGACAGGACAGCGCCTGGAGCTCAGACACACATCTCGCCTATGTCATGGCCTGGTAAATAACATCAAAATCCTTGAATCACCATTTGACATATGTAGAGTTTGCAGATATGCTCACATGTCTTCTCTATCTCTATTCCAGAACCTATCAGGCTTATTTTCGAAAGAGAAGAACGCCCATCTTTCGACACAAATCAGGTGATGGTCGTCCTCACAGGGTCGCCCAAATCGGCATAATCAAAAGCCAATTTTGGGCGTCCCCAACTGCTTTCCGTCGCGGGGACAACCAAAGTTCAGGGGGCGTGTCGGAGGCATAGCGAAGGCAGGACTTGGGTGTGCCTAACACATGGGTGTCCTCAACCTATAATCGAAAAAAAGAAGGGTGTCCCTGACGAGGACTTGGACGACTTTACTTGGTCCTTTTTTTGTTACGACCAAGCCACGAAAAGGTGCCCGAACTGACCAGATGACTACCAGAGGGAAGCGAGGATGACCTCCCCTTACTCCCCCAGTGGTCACTAACCCCCTCCCACTCTAAAAAAAAATCATTAAAAATATTTTTTGCCAGCCTCAAATGTCATACTCAGGTCCATCGCAGCAGTATGCAGGTCCCTGGAGCAGTTTTAGTGGGTGCAGTGCACTTCAGACAGGTGGATCCAGGCACATCCCCCCCTACCTGTTACACTTGTGGTGGTAAATGTGAGCCCTCCAAAACCCAACAGAAATCCACTGTACCCACATCTAGGTGCCCCCCCCTTCACCTATAAGGGCTATGGTAGTGGTGTACAGTTGTGGGTAGTGGGTTTTGGGGGGCTCAGCACACAAGGTAAGGGAGCTATGTACCTGGGAGCAATTTATGAACTCCACTGCAGTGCCCCCTACGGAGCCCGGTTGGTGTCCTGGCATGTCAAGGGGACCAGTGCACTACGAATGCTGGCTCCTCCCATGACCAAAGGGCTTGGATTTGGTTGTTTCTGAGATGGGAGTCCTCAGTTTCCATTATCGACAAAAATCAGAAAAGACCAAGTCTAAGGACTCTAAGGTCGACCTAAATTTCAAAATTTGGGTGTCCCCGACCGTATTATCAAAATGAAAGAAGGACGTCCATCTTGTTTCGATAATGCAGGTTTCCCTGCCCCTTCACAGGGATGTCCTGCAAGGACGTCCTCAGAAAAACATGGGCGTCCCTTTCAATTATGCCCCTCCATGTGTCTCTGTATCTTCTGCTCTTTCCACGAACATTGAGAAGAGAGGCAAAAATCTGTTTATCTTTCACACTGCCCCTGCTTCTTCTTCCCTTTACAGCCCATTGGTCAGGGCTTTCTGCTGAATGAGGGAGGCAACTCTGGGTGTGCTCAAGCATCCATGGTTCTGGTACCTATGACAGAATGTGTGACATATGGATTCCAGAAATGATCATTTATGTTTTTAAAATATTAGCTATTTTTATTTATTTATTTAACTAACTGATCTCTTGTATACTGCCTACAAGCCCAAAGCTATTGAGGCAGTGTGCAATTAGGTACAGTAGGCATGTTTCTGTCCCTGAAAGGCTCATAACCTGAGTTTGTATCTGAAGCAATGGAGAGTTAGGTGACATGCTAAGATCACAAGGGTCTGCAGTGGGATTTGAACCAAGGTCTTCTGGCTGTCAGCCCATTGGTCTAACCATTAGGCTACTTCTCCATGCTCACTATAAGTACATTCCTATTGTTCAGTTCATCTTGGTTACAGTCAGCACATTTCCAGCTCATGAACACATTCGTATATTTCTTTAGCTGAGAGCCTGCTTTCCAAGGGAGGACAGTTACACATTTTCTCTCTCTTACTGTATAGCGGCTGGTGTTACTTTATGCTGCAAGTCCAGTGGTGAGATCCTACAAGCTAGATTATGCTTTTCCTGTCAAGAAGAGTGACAGAACTAATAAAAAGAAAGCAAACAATAAGAAGTAAATTAAATTACTACTTTTTTTGCGATTCGGACAATGTGGTGCCAATATGTGCAAAGCTGTATGGTGGGGTGGGGGAGGTCATTTTTGTTTATTTATGCCTCATGAACAAATCTAATTTGATTCTTCTTCATGAAGTAGGGTACAACATCAACAAATAATACTGCTAATAACCATCTTTCCTTCTCCCTCTCATGTGACATGATGGCTTAAAAACAACTGCACCCTTTAAATACTTTGGCACAGTCCTGCCTGGTTCACTATTGGCTCAGGCCTCTCCAAACTCTGTACATTGGAAATATTTACCGCAGCTAACAGGGCCCCTAGGTCCTACCAGCTAAATTACTCCAGAGCCTGTTTTTCTGACGAGCAGTGGGTGTTAAGGGCTCATCGCAATCTCAGAGGTGGCACATTCTGTTCATGATCTCACAAGATCATGGGCAAGGTTTCAGTGTGCCGGCTAGAGAATGACACAGGGACAAAATTTGTCCCTGTCCCATCTTCGTGGGTTCTGTCTCTGTCCCCGCCCCGTCCCCATCCCCACAGGCTCTGTCTCCATCCTGTCCCCACAGGTTCTGTCCCCGTGGGCTCTGTTCTCATCTACACAACACTTATGATTTTATATTTAAATCTTTTTTATTAAAGTATAAAAAGGAACAATATACTGTGCAAATGTTGTGTACAAATTAGAAATAGAAAATAATAACTAGCAGTGGTGAGGAGTGGTGTGGCAGGTTTTTGCCATTATCTTCGGATGTTTTCAGGGTGAGTGACGCGCTGTGGACGGGAAGGATAGGCCTAATGCAGGGGTGTTCAACTTCGGTCCTCCAGTTGGATTTTCAGGATTTCCTCAATGAATATGCATGAGATCTGTTTGTTTGCCCTGTCTCCATTGTATGCAAATAGATCTCATGCATATTCATTGTGGAAATCCCGGAAGCCCGTCTGGGTGGGGGCTGAGGTTGGACACCCCTGGCCTAAAGCCTCTCTGTTAATCATGGGCCCCTCCAAGAAACAATGTATAATGGCTATACTACTGTACTCATCCATTTTCAAGACATACAGCAAATTACAGCATTATTGCCTGTGGGGACAAACTCTACAGTTGTCATATACATTGGTACTGCCAGACCAACTTTACAACACTGAATCCCAAATGAAAGCTAGAACCAATGAAACCAAGTAGGCTGAAGTTAGGAAAGAAAGACAGCAGTTATTTATTTATTTATTTATTGCATTTGTATCCCACATTTTCCCACCTATTTGCGGGCTCAGTGTGGCTTACAATACATTGTGAATGATGGAAATACAATTTGTTGCATTACAATTATGGGTTACATTGTGAAGAGTTATGGGAAGACATCATTGGGGGAATAGAACAATGGAATGTAACAATGGGGAATTGATAGGGCGATGAAACAATAGCAAGAGAACATTAGGGTATAACAATTTTATCTGTGGGTAGAGTTTTGAAAATATGGGGGAAGAGAACTCAGGGGAGAGTGTATTGATGCATTTCTATTGGTGTGTATGGGTTTCATGTGTTTTGATCCTTGCAATAAATGTTCTCAAAGAGATGTTATGTGTTTTTTTTCCAGTTTAGGCAGTTTGGAAGTAGGCTGAAAGGAATGTAAGAATGTAAAAATGGCTTTTCATTTCTGAAACCCGTGATAACGGACTTTAAGCTAGGACTGAAACTATCTGGGTATGCCAGTTATATTCCCCAGTGTATCCCAGGCACAAAGGTCACCCTTTCAAGAACACTATATCTGATCATTTTAGCAAGGATTTTGCTAAAGCATTTATCAATTTACGAACCCTTATGTTCCCGGTATGCACTATTCAAAAGGCACCAAACGTTTCTGGGGAGGTTACAGGGAAGCTGTATAATTAGAAAGTGAACCAAGCTGACAATTTCATGTGTGTGGATGTATGTGAACAAGTCTGGAAGCATACGTATAAAATGGCTGTGCCCTTTATGAAAGAAGTCACATATTTTTATGGACATTGTGATGGGTCTTCTCAGTTCATTTTTAAATTATAGAGATTTTCATTGCTGAAGTTTCAAAAACAGCTTTCCTAGAAGCTATGTGTGCCTTCATCATACTGTTGTGAGAAATTTAATAGTACAGTACAAATAATTAAACCAGTTTTACACCTGCTACTCACCACAAAAAAAACCTAAAACAAGCAACATCTGTAGAGTTTGGCTCCAAATGATTTAAATCTCTTATTCTAAAGTCTTTTTGAAGATAATTATGCCCCTCAAGCTCCCAAGAGTAAAGGTAATTTAAGGCTCTGGCCTTCACCATAACTGTTAGCAATATACCAAGCAGATGGCAGTCATTTTCTTTATTTCTCCCATCTTTTCCACTCCATAGCGACAGTGAAAGTGGCAGAGACATTCTTGAATATGTTAAGCATCTACCTGCAGGTCCCTCTAGTAAAGGGAACTGTATATCTAAACAAGTCATCATTTTAACAATAAACCTGGGTTTGAAAAAAAAAAAAAAAGAGGAAAAAAACCGAGGTGCCTCTAATTTTTAGAGACAATGCACAAAAGATAATGGTTATCAGTAGAAAGGTCATCTCTGGAGTTTAATTGTCCATCTTTTGCTATTTGCAGTAAAACCTTTTGGTCTAGCCTGCAAACAAACAAGAGGTTTTTTTTTTCTTTTTCCAGTTACAACAAAAGCTAACCAATGGACTCATGCTACTTTATGAGTTCTTAGGTCACTTTTATTAGGCTCTAAAAATAACTGGGTTGATATTCAAAGCGATTTAACTGGTCAGAAATGGCTCCTGACCAGTTAAAATCACCTGTTTGGGGCTAACCAGTCATTTCAGCAGCACTTAACAGGACTAGTGCCACTATATATATGTCAAAACCATCTATTCTGGGGGCATTCTGGGGCGAAATCTGAACTGTCCTATTTTGTGTGTCCTATCTGAACGCAGTCCTATCTTTATGTGTTTTGCCATAGCCTTTTACCAAGCTGTGGCAAAATGGAGCCTGCATGGACGTTGGCGCATGTTTTTGACATGCACCAAGGCCCCCTTTCACCACAGCGGATAAAGGGTATGTCTTTCTTGTTTTTTCAGCAAATGGCCGTGCAGCAAGTGAAGCACTTGATATGTGGCCATTTCGGGGGGAGCCCTTACTGCCACCCATTGAGTTGGTGATAAGGGCTCCTGCGCTAACCCGATGGTAACCAAGCAGAATGCGACACTGCCCGATTACCGCCGGGTACACACCGGTGCAACAAAAATTGAAAAAATTTTGTAGCACTGGATATGATGCACACTGGGGGTGGGAACTACCGCTAGGCTGCAGCGGTACTTTCATTTTAGCGAGCAGTAAGCCAGCGTTCAGCTTACCGCTGCTTTGAAAAGGGGGCCCTAAGTGTTGAATATCGCATTTAAATGGCTATATTGTAGCTGGCTCCACAAACCCAGAAATTCAATGCTGAAGCCTAGACATGGCTCGGCATTGAATTTCTGGGCATAACACTAGCGGCGATCAGCAAAATGCTGAGCGCTGCCAGCTATCGACCCTAACATTTAATTCCCTTGTGTATAGGTTTCTGCCTTCCCTTTCTTTACAAACTTACGATAACTCCACAGAACTGCCTTCTGTGCACGTATCTGCTGTACTGTCATACACATACATTCTTCAACAGGTTATGTTTATATTTAGTAGTTGTTTTTAAGTCAAAGCAATTTGCAATTAAAAAACCCCATAAAGGAATGCCATAAAATATGAGGACAGAAAACAATCACACTAAAGATGAGTCCAGTTGCACTAGGGATAATATCTGTACAGCTGCACTAGGGACCTGTATGCCCGATAATTCATTGAGAAAATACCCTGGAGAAAAGACGGGTCTTTAAGTGGCCTTAATTATTTTTAAGGAAGGTTTAGCTTTAACATCTAGGGGAAGGTTATTCCAGAAAAAGGGGGCCATGAATTAAATGCAATTTACCGTGTCACTTCCCAATAGGCTTGACATGGGCTGAGCAACACCAACCTGTGATCGTTCATAGATTGCAGGCAATGGGTAGGAGTGTAAAGGATAGTTAACTTTGCCAAATAATCAGGAAAGTCCAGTATGAATAGCTTTGTGGGTCAGTGCGAGAAATTTAAACTGAATATGTGCATGGATAGGCAGCCAACGTGGCTTCATCAGTAGAGGTACAAATGTGATCCTGACGCCTAGCAAAACACGGCATACGTGCTGCCTTGTTTTGCAGACTCTGCAATCTTCTTAATTACAATATTTGTCAAAATGGTATTAATAATATTGCAGTAATCTGAGAACCCAAAAATGCATGGAACAATGTGTGTAATGCACTCTGTTTGGTTCATCCCTCACTACAATGCCATGCACTCTATTTTGATAAAACTCACAACATAAAAAACTACCCATATTAAAATATTTCTGTATATACTTCAACTTCGTCTCTATGTACAGTTATAATGGAGACAGACGTTTTGGAGGTTATTTTTAGAAGATATGACCCCTCTCCTACAATTGCTTATGCTCTGGCCCTATTGCCCTATTCTCACTAGTGCTCTGGGACAATGAGGACCCTCCACCTCAGGACACACCCCACTACCACTCTGGGCCCTGCTGCTGCAGGATCTTGTCACTAACTGCTAGTGCTATGTGGCTCCATCAGTGGCAGGAAAGAAGTAAACTGAGGGGGGAAAAAAAACCAAAAAATGCAGGAACATTGCTAATGAATGATGAAAAACTAGAAACAAAGAATCTAGCCGTTAAAGATACAAAACTACAGAGAAGGTAGGGGTGAGAGTGGGTGGGGAAGAAGAGGCTGAGAAGCAAAGTATAAACTGGGGACACAGAACAAGTGAGATAAGCACAGAGGCACCTTTGGGAGAGAAAAAGATTAGCTAGGATTGTTCAGAGGGCAGAATAAGGTGGAAAGGAAAGACAAGCAAAAGGGAGGAAAACAAAGGAATAATGAAAAAAAAAACATTTACTTGGTCAGCATCAGGGGTCAACTGAATGGAAGATCGTATGTCCTGGGAACTGAAAACCTTTAGGAGAAAGAGAATGTATCTTGGGGATAGAGGCAAAGGAGGAAGAGAGTGGATCTCAAGGATGGGCTGGAGAAGGAGAAGGAAAAGATCAGAGATTAGATCCGAGAAGAAGGAGGAAAAGGGAAAGGAGATGAGAAAGGACCACAGAGAGGGGATCTTGGATCAGCTAAGGAGGAGAAAGGGTTCTTCCTCCCAGTCTCATCCATTGGCACTGTCCTCCAATAGATTTTAAACCTCACGTGACACAAGACTACTGTGCAGTTCAAACTCAGAAATGGGCCCTATACACCAAAGGAAGATTCAACTCAAAGCAATACTATTTTCCTCCTGCTGCAAGCTATTCTGTGTTTATGTGAGAGAGCAGGAGATGCATACTAGCTTGCTTCCACTGCAGGACAGCTTCTGCCCTTTGGACCCACCCCTAGTTTCCCACAATTCAACAAAGTTCTATGGCAATGGGACCCTGGCAATAACTAAGTAATATGCATGACACGCTGGCCTCGCCTAAAAGTAATTATCAAACCAAAGGTCAAAGTAAAGATCAATCTCATTATTTAACTATCCAGTAAAACATTCAACAAAGTAGCTATTATTCTCACACATGCCATTCCCTATTTTTAAAGAAACACTGCTTAGTTACCAGCTTGAATTGAGCTGTTCAGAGCACTAAAATTATATAGTATTTTGGAGGTCAGGCAAAGACCACTCAGACAATATGAGTTACAAGATTAGATTTCTATATAGCCTCTGACAAAATGTGGTACTAGAATGAACAGCTTCATAGTAGGATTCCATTTTAACACTATCCATCACGGACATTTCCCCTTTTGACCTTTTATTTCCTATATTCGTAAAAAGCTCAAAGTTATTAAGGCCTGCATATTCTACCCTTGACTTTTATCCCAGGAGGGAAAAGCTTTCACCTTAATGAGCACAGGTCTGTACAGTACAAGAAAAGGTCTCACCATGATCAGAATGTTAAGAAAAGGGTCTTTGCCATATTAAAAGTTCACAACATCAATGCTGTTCAGCATATAGGGCAAAAGAAGGTGATGTAAGAGTCTAAACCTTTCATCAATAACCATTCATTGACTTATCATGACCAGTTAAAAATTTACACTTGTCAGAGTACCAACTCGATGTTGAAACTGGTGGAAAGATCAGTGTCCACAAATTACAAATCTAGCATATGGGCATCCTATCTATACTGTTGTATTGCCTTTATGGGGAAGGAAGGTCCTGTCATAACACAATTAAAATTAAAAATTAATTTTGCTACAGAACAAAATTTGGCTCAGTATGGATTACAATATGGATTACAATATGAGATAACAGCCATATCTAGCGACATGCAAGTTTAAAAACCTAACATTAATAGGTACTGTGAAAATTTCTGAAACAAGAATGACTTTACCAGTTTCCTAAATCTTGGATAACGTGGTTCTACTCTGACTTTTAAAAGGAGGGCATTCCAACATTTTGCTGCTTGATATGCAAAATTGGCAATACGAATAGATTTAAATTTTACCTGCCTAGGCATTGAGTATTGTTTACTCTTTATACCATAAAATGCACAGGGCAAGTAGCATATAATTCTTTTAATACATTAGAAATGGCAAGGCTGACACAAAAGCCTAATTGAGCTTGCCCCATCATAAAAAATCAATATCTTAAATGTCTCTAAATCAAATTACATAATAATTCTACATCATACCACAATACAAATGATTGGTTAATGTTGACCAAATTACAACCCAGCTTCTTTATGTTAATATTTCCATTTAACTTATATTTGATCTACTCATAACAAAAGCATAGTTTAGAATTGTAAAATGATTGCTTCCAACATAGCCATTCCAAGAGCTGAAAACTTTTGTTTTACTACAACAGAGCCCACAATGAAAGAACCTGTAGGCTCTTACAGAGTTAAAATTTCCTTCAACTGAAGTTGTTCCTAATATGCAGAGTATTTTGGGGTCACATTTATCAAGTGGGTTTAAGAAAGTCATGAAATACTCTGATAATTTTCAGTGGCTGTTATGTTGTTTTGTTCTCTCTTTGCCTCTTCGTTATATTGTGCTGAGAAGGCTGGTTGAATTTTCACCTTGGCACTATCCGTCACAGGCTTTTAAAAATCAATGGATAGTGGACTTCTGAATTTACTAACCACCGATAAACGTAAGTCCTTTTGAAACCTGGTCTGCATGTTAACCAACACAGAGTACAGCATTCCAAAGTATAAAGTTAGATGTAGTGCCAAGGGTATGGAAATGTGATTAGAAGATAATGTGTTCTGTTAAGATCTCATATTTATGAGAGCAAAGCCAGGCTTACACATAAAGCACTAGCAGGCACTGATGAGTGACCGGGCACAGCACAGATGTGCACAGCAGTGGCAGTCATTCATCTGTCAATTATCAGGACAATTCAAATACCTGTTGCACTAATTAACCTTTCTATATCAACAAGCCTATAAACACTGTAAACAAGCAAGCACAGATTATTGTAAAACGTGTTATAAAAGAATTAATAAGGCAAGGAAACCTTATTTTGAAAACAGAGGACTCAGTTCTTGTGGTGTATATGTTCCAGACAACAAGATGTGTACGGGGGTGTATCATACATTCATATCTAACAAGTCACTTGCATATTTCTCTAGGATCTACTTAAATTGGCCATATTTTTCCAGCCCCCTTATGTTTATCATTTGAAAGCAGCTCTAATACAAAGAAGGTCCTAATGAGAGCAGGTAGATAGAAGTCTGAGTCAAAATACTTGTTGATAGGATTCAAGAGTGCTCAAGGCTAGCTGATGCTCAGGGCCATGCGAAAAAATCAGCAGAGACCTAACCTAGCTAATTGTCTCCCCTGATTGTGACAGCTCTGATTAGAAGAATAATCATCTTTCAACAGCCTGCAGGCAAAAATGCCAACTGAGCTTTTGTATTTCTTTTTTTAATGATGAATGGCAGAATGATGCCAGAGCACATCATTAGTCCCCTCTTCCTAACATTAAAGGGGTTCCAATATGAACAAAGCCAATAATTTCCCTCATAATTAGCCTAAATGTTCACCTTCTGTCGTTCTGAAATAGCTTTTATGTAAACGAAAGCAAATGTGGATCTCCTGCCCTTCTCACACATCGAGGATCCAATAATAATTTGTCACTGAAAAAAACAGACTTACTGAATAATGTATGGCAAATAATTTATGCTAAGCCCAATCAATACCAATTTACTGTATAAAACATGAATGCTCTTTAATATGGTTCTTACTGTTCTGGTCTTAATATCTACTCTCAACTCGCTGAAGTAAAATTAAGCATCGCTGATCTCATGAAGATGTATGTCTGATACAGCAGTAAAAAAAAAATCTTGAGCTTGAATTCTTAATTAATCTGATGACTTTACAGACAAAATACAAAAAAAAGTTGCAGAAATACTATATTTTCCTTGAATGTTTTTCTGTGGTTGGACTTTTCAAACAACGACTTCAACTTACGAGGAATGTTTTACACCTACAGACAATCTGCATAATAGACGCATTTCAAACCACTTAGAAAAGCCAAATTTTGTTTCATTTCTTTAGCCTTAAATAAGAATATTTACTAACGTAACACTTTCTTTATAAAGATATTAATCAGAACATTTTTGTATATAAAGGCAATCTTAAAAAGTGAACATAGAACAGCAAAGATTTACTTTCTATGTTGGCTCATCTTTGTTTGGTACGTGCAGAGTAATACAGAACTATATTTCCTTACACCTGCTTAACAATATCAGATGGGATGGGTTCAGTTGGTGCCTTTCAATTGAATTGTCAATACGGTAATGCTAAGCTGCCACCTATAAACATATACTCTCAAGCTTCAGATGTCTAAACCATGTCACAGGATATGGGTGGATGTGCTGGTGTAGTTACGTATTGATTCACATCCTTCATGTTGACAAAATACTTCAAGGCCAAATGTACAAGGCAAAAGGAATTTAATAAAGACCATATGTTACTTCAAGATTAATCTGATTAAAATTAGATACATTATCTTCTTTGAGTGGAAGAGAAAGGGTCCTGCCCCTCCCTAGCTAGCGCTATCTTGAGTGCTTTTTCCTTTTGTGTACTAAATGGAAATGTGTCAACCTGTCCATTAGTGTGAAAGCAGACACAGACATTAGAACAGCAGCTTCATTCTTCAAAATTCACCTGGCTTATTCCCTAGTGATACTGCTTCCTGGTTCAGCCTCATTCTTAGTCCTCCTCGAACCCTCCACTGCCTCAGGTACAAACTTAAGAGGCCGATGCAGAAAGCAACAGTGGGCTTAGCCGCAGGGTTACCAAGGGTTGAATGCTGGTTGTTCAAGCTGAAAAATGCAGAGAGGACTTGGGCTCAGGGGTTAACTCACGGGGAAGACACTGCTGTACATTGTATTAAAATGTATGCTGATGAGGTCATTTAGGTATTCCGCGGTACGAAGAGAGTATGCTTCCCACTTTTATGTGTGCACAACGTAAGAATTTTGCCACAAGGCAGCGCTACCAAGAGACTGAGCAGGGCCTGGGGCAGGGCTGTTGCCCCCCCAGGATTGCCGCCACTGCTGCCCTCCTGCCTGCCCGCCAGAACTGCAAATACCTTGACTGGCATGTACCCCGAGACCCTGTCAAAAGAGGTCTTCCTCCAGCGCTGCTCTTTCCTCTGCCGCATTGCCTGCCCCTGCTTTTTCTCACGCGTCACACATGCTCAGTTTCAAAACAGAGCATCGTAGCATGAGGGGAAAAGCAGCCACTTCACAGGCAATGTGGCAGAGTGAAGAGCAGCACTGGTGGAAGATCTCTTCTGCTGGCGGGGTCTGGGGGGACCCCTGCCAGCCAAACCAGAGGTCCTGCTGTGTCCGCTCCTCTGGGTCCTCCCCAGCCTCTAAGGTGGGCCCGGCGCCAGAGTTTCTCTCTCCTGCTCCTGTCGGGATGTGATCACCAGGGTCCCGTCAGGAGAGAGAGAGAGAGAGAGAGAGACCCTGGCACCGGGCCCTCCCTTGGAGGCCTGGGCCAGGGAAATTTCACACACACAAGCCCCTCTTGGCGGCCCTGCCGCAAGGGTAGTGTAGAAGGTTTTGCAGAGAGGATTTCGTCTTTCTTTCATGCTGAAGTGCTGGTTTTGTCTTGTTACGCAAGCGGCAGGAATCTCATGCAAGTTTCAAAGGCAGATGGTAACAAACATGTCCTGTCCTAACAAAACTGTAAGTGAAAGCATATATTGGCACCTGCTCTTCTGCATCTAAATATGAACCTCTCAAAAATTTCAAGTGCAATTTGCACAAGGCTTATCTTTAGGTACAAAAAAAATACAAGCAACATTTGTGCTGACACTTCCGTTTTTTGATTTGTGACATATGCACAAGTTGCGCTTATTGCAAAACCTTGTGAACACGCGTCCAGCATATTCCTCCCACATTTACAGTGCATAAAATTTGCATGCAATTTGCTTCCTGCATGGTGCGGTATTATGCTCCTTGGTAGAATCCACATACTTAGACATCTGTGTGAGCCTTTCTGCATCTCCCTCTTAGATTGTGAGGTAGTAGGTATGTAGATTTCTTCATGCATATTCATTAGGGATATCCTGAAAATCTGACATGTTGGCCTTGAGGACTGGGAGTGAAGGCCAAAGAGGTATTTTGGAGGGGGAGGCAGTAATTCTGTAATGAGTGCTTCCTTTTAGGTGTTCCAATGCTATGAAAGCCTGTTCTAGAACGGAATCTAGAGTGTCTAGACACCTAGATTCTGTTACAGAATGGCAGTGTAACCTGGTATCAGAATGCCTTACCTCTAGGCACCCACAGTTACATCAGTCATAGACCTGAATTAACTGTGGGAGCTTGAGGGGCCCTTTTACCAAGCTGTAGGCCTACCACACACTTAAAAAGCACTACCATGGGATGTGCTGAGGGATCCCATGGTAGTTTTCCACTTAGCGTGTGCTAATATTTTGTATTTTCCAGCTCGAAAGGCATGTATGGGGTGGAGAGTAGGCATGCCTACGCTAATCAGGTAGCACAGGCACATTACTGCATGCTACCCGATTAGCATGAGAGCCCTTACTGGGTGGCCACACGCTAATGGGGAAATTAGGGCATGACCATTAAAAAATAACCCAAAAAAGACCATTTTAGAGCCGTGCTAAAGAGTGGCTATTCGCAGCGCCAACCACTTTTTAGCCCAGCTTAGTAAAAGGACCCCTAAATGCGGCAAGGATTCGGTAAGTTGCACATAAGTGACAGCACTGCCAATGCCTCTCCCATGTGAATTTCCCTTCCATTCAAGCACTATGCCATTTACGCACACCCTTAAAAAAATAGTGCTTAACTGTTTTGCTGCGACTTACGTATTTAAGTGTACATTTACCCACAAACATGCTGGTATTCCGTACATTCATGCGCACACATACCCCGGGATTCTATATAGCGCAACTTAAGTTGCGAGCGCAAATCCAGTCATATTCTGAATTTGCGCATACAACTTAATAATCAAGCCAATCGGCACTAATAATTGTCACTTAATCAATTGACACTAATTTGCATTTATTAGCACTTATGCACAGAACTGTCTAAGTGTATTCTATAACTTGATGTGTATATTTTCTAAGTTGCATAGTTGAAAAGGGGGGCGTAGAATGGGTAGGTCATGAGTGTTTCTGAAATCTATGCGCATTGTTATAGAACACACCTGGTCCGTACCTAATTTAGGCATCCGCATTTACACAAAGTTTTACTTGGCATAACTGCGCATGACTAAATTTAGTCATGCGGTCGAGCACTCAGTGTATTCTATAAACCACGGGAAATTTAGGCTTATTCTATAAAGTACACTTACATTTAGGCATATTTTATAGAATACGCCTAGGCATATCTAGTTTTGGTGCCAATTGTTTAGGCATTATATATATAATCTCGTCCATAGTGCCGAAAACTGCGCACCCAAGTTACAGAATTGCCCTTATGGAGCTATTTCTCCCAGCCAGCAAATAAAACAGTGAGGTAGATCCGAGGAGGCTATAAAATAGCTTTTATTGGGAACAGGTAAAAGACAAAAAGGAGGAACAAACCTCGCGTCGTTTGCCATTCCTCCCAGCACGCTGCTCCTTTTGAATAAAGCCACTGGAGATATATTCAGAAATCACAGGACAACTGTGCAGGTCTCCTACAATGTAAGATTAAAACAGACACCCTGCAAGTTTTTAATATAATGGTGTTGGCATTTAAGAAGGAAGAGCATTCTGGGCAGGAGTACAGCAGCATCATTAGATTTGGATAGGGATTTCTTTCCATTCAGACATATAATTTTGTCAGTGGACAGATAACCCAAAGGGCTAAATAAAATAGACCTCAACATTGCCAGTTACTGTTTTATATGAATTTATGTCAGGTCTGAACTTGGGGGGGGGGGGGGGGGGGGGGAGGGTGCAATGTCAAGTTGCATAACAGCACCCTAATTGTTGATATATTGAAAAGTTGCAGTACTTGAAGAAATAGTTAAGGGAGAAGCTTTCAAACAAACCAAGAAAATAAACATAGAGCAATGAATGAAGGAGAATCTTGTTGTTCCTACCAAGAGACTTTAATTAAATATGTTTTTTTAATAGTATTTGGCATCAGTTTTAACATTCACTTTGGTTTGGAAGTTTTGATAGTACTGATGTATTCTACACACTCAGATTTTAGCCTTTTATAAACTCAGGCAGGCACATGTTTTAAATTTATTTCCCTGGGACCGTGAATCAACCCATTCCTATTTCCCCACCTTTCAGGGCTCCTAATGGCTCTAATGCAGAGAAAGCTACATAACCAGGGAAACCACTGGTAAATATATAGCAAAGACGTGAAACAATATCATGAACCTTTTATAACCTCCACATGTCAGAAGAAAATTTCTTCCATCTGAAGAAACCCATCTGATTTTCCTCCCCCTTGTAAATAAACCTAACTGCCAGATCCCTTTAACTCTGCTAAATACTAAATGCTGACAGAGACCAAGCCTTACTTAGAGGGTTCATCCCAGTCCGATAATGGAGAATTTCCTATACTCAGTTCTGTGCAAACTACCTGTAAAACCAAACACTTGAGTCCAGCTAGCCTCAGCAACCATTCAAAACTGCTGCAATATATTACCACATTGATTCAGCAGAGCAGAATGTCTCATTCTGAAAGGTTTCAATGTCAAAATGTCAGCTTCTAACAGAGAGAAATGATTTGGAGAGAGCAGCTGTTTCTTTTTTTTTTCTACATTTTTATCATTTTATTGGTTTGATTTTTTTCCTTGTGTTGAATTTACAGATTTGTCACCTTCAATGTATTAATGAAGTCTTGCTTCCTCAGTAAAAGTTCGATGCTCCTGACCATTTCTCTTCCTATCCACTTTTTAATAGCTCTTGGTTTACAGCAAAGTGATTGATGGGGTGAGTGGGGCTGAACAAAGATTTAATGAATCTTTTAGTGCTATTCTGTACAATGTGTTGCATAAGCAAGGTCTTGAAGTCATGCTGGCCTCCAGCTAATCAGCGTCTGGCATGATCAGATTTTTTTTTTTTTTTGCTGTTAACATGTCACAACCAGTTTGGTTTTTTTTTTCTTTTTTTGGCAGTTAAAATAGAAAAATAAAGTAAGTAGTGATTCTTTATAGCGGGTTACTACACTTCAGATTGAATCTGAGTCTTCTGTTCACACACCGTAATCCATCTAGGCAGGACAGGTTTCAACATGTAAAGCAGAAGGACACATACAAGGCTATGATTCTAGCTAAACATAAACAATTAGGCTATATCAGTGAATGCTTGTTCCCTCAGCAATCACGTATATTAAACTTTTTTTTTCTTGTCAATTATCTGTTCAGCTCAAAGAGGATTCTCCCCCCCCCCCCCCCGATGTACTAATTCTTTTGCAGTACATCTCACACACTGTTCTGGAGCATTACAGCCTACTGCCACCTGCTGGACCTGTAGACCAATCGACTTCCCAATTTTCACAGTGATATTTTCTTGGACTGTTCCTGGTCCTCCTTTCTGCTGGCCTCATATGTTTTGCTGAGAAAATGAACAGAAATTAACACACAGTCACCCAGGTACTGCCGAGATGAGATAAACAACAGACGGAACAGTCCAGACTGCTGCAAAACTAAAAAGAATGATCAGGTAAAAAACAAACAAACTAATCTTCTTGAAAGTTTCATTGCATATCTACTCTATTCGCTGTTTACCAAAGTGGTGGCACTTTACATGGGTGAATTAACCATGACCTGCAGAAATCTCTCTCTGAATGCCATAGCTACCATATCTTAACTGCTGATTCTCACTTGTTAAGCTTCTAGCATTTCATGAAATTGAAGCAGTGACATCAGGATACTGGCACTGCACATCTCTAACTGGGTTTATCTACTTTTTTTTTCAGTCTGTGATACTGTTACCATTCTCAAGAAAGAAATAATAACAAAAGATCCCGCGAGCCAAGGCTGTCCGAACTTCTCCTGAGTACCTCACAACCAGTGGGGTTTTTAAGAAATCCAAAATAGGCAAATTTATTTCGTGCTGATTCATTACAGATATCCTGAAAAATCAGGCTGGCTGTGGGGTCCTTGGGGCACGTTTGAAAGCTCTACTGTAAACCTCTAGCCTTCCCAGCTTAAAAAATATACAGGTCAGTTCTCAGCAGTCCAGAAACCACATAACTTTAAACAAATAAGATATCCATTTTAATCTCTGCAGATTTTCAGTCAGCTGAAATGCAAAGCTGTCTTGTTGAGAATTCATGAATAACTTTAAATGGGAAACTCTCAATTTCCAGTTATTTCTGCCATTTAAATGTTTAGACATAACTTGCCCATCTATGTGTTGAACAGCTGAATTTCACCACTGGATGAATAATGTTGAATGTTATCCCAAACATGCCCTGTTTTAAAGTGGATAACTTTGACATTGAGCACTTTTAACTGCCAAAATTATCCATATCAGTTGCTGGGTTTTTTTTTTTTACAGCAATTGTGTGATCTAACAACCATGTAAGTACTTTCAAATAACAGACTAGACAATTTTTAAACTATCCAGAAATGCACTGCCATGATGTTATCACACTGAACAGTAGAGAATGACACAGGGACAAGGAACCACAATAACCACGGGGATGGAGACAGAGCCCACAGGGAAGGGGACAAACTTTGTCCCCATGTCATTTTCTACTTTGAAGCCTGTTAATGAACCGGACTGTTATTTATGTTTAAGTGATGCCTACAAAGATATTTTGATTTTTTGGCCAATCCAGGTCACAAGTACCTGGCAAGATCCCAAAACATTTCTGGGATAAGCAGCGTAAAATGTATTGTACTAAGCAGTGGATTTTCCCAAGTCCATTTTAATAATGGCTTATGGCCTTTTCTTTTAGGAAGATATTCAAACCTTTTTTTAAACCCCGCTAACTGCTTTTACCACATTATCTGGCAACGAATTCCAGAGTTTAATTATATGTTGAGTGAAGAAATATTTTTCCAATTCATTTTAAATGTACTACTTTGTAGCTTCATTGCATACCCCCTATTCCTAGTATTTTTGGAAAGAGTAAACAAGCGATTCACGTCTACCTGTTCCACTCCACTCAGTATTTGATATACCTCTATCATATCTCCCCAAGCTGAAGAGCCCTGGCCATTTCAGCCCTTCCTCATAGGGAAATCATCCCATCCCATTTATCACTTTTGTTGCCCTTCTCTCTAACTTTTCTAGTTCTATTATATCTTTTTTGAGATGCGGTGACCAGAATTGTACACAGTATTCAAGGTGTGGTTGCACCATGGAGCGATACAAAGGCATTATAACATCCTTGTTTTTATTTTCTATCCCTTTCCTAATACCTAACATTCTATTTGCTTTCTTAGCTGCCGCAGCATACTGAGCAGAGGGTTTCAAAGTATCGTCAACGATGACTCCTAGATCCTTTTCCTGGTCGGTGACTCCTAACGTGGAACCTTGCATCACATAGCTATAGCTTGGGTTCCTTTTTTCCACATGCATCACTTTGCATCTTACTGCTCCCTAAACAGTAAGTGCAAACTTGTACACTAATCTTTGGTGGTGTTCCCAGCACATTCCCATACACTTAATGCACACCAAAAAAAAAAATCTCATTACTGTGCAGTGACCACCTCCTGCTTAGTAAGATCTGTATTAGAATAGATCTTTGCAGCTGTCCAGGAAACTAAATGCTTCCCAGTTTTACCCAAATTGTTTTCAAAATGATGGCTACTCTGAAAAGCTAATCCTATTAAATAGGCTATAGATGAAAATTTCACCAACCTATGCTTAAACTATAAAGCTTTTCAGATGTTATGATTTGATAATCATGCAAAAAAAAAAAAATCCAAGCCACACTTACCAAGATCTTAGCCATTAAATATATCAAGGTGAGTGGAGATTAGGACAAACCTTATCCTTAAAATCAGCCTTCCCAACTACTGTGTCCAGTTTGCAGTGAACAGATACTTCCCAAGCTTTTCAGCCTCAAGGCATACCCATATTAACAAACATATTGTGTACCACACCTCCTGCAGAGCCAGTGTGACATGGAAAATCCTCATGGCAAAAGGAGAAATAAGAATCCATATTTAAAAACAACAACAACAAAAATGCAATAGAAAGAGAGGAACAGGCACACATGAATCCCTCCATTTTGAGAAGGGAGATGTCAAAGGTGTCCCTCCTCAGCCGCTGCTCCCAACACACAGACCTGCAAATTCTATACAGTGTGACTAGAGTTGCACACACAAATCTGGGCGTATTCTGATTTGCGTGTGCAACTGAATTGGTTAACAAGCCAATCAGCATCAATAATTAGATGTTAGTAAGCAATTATCAGTAATAATTTACATGCGCTATTCGCCATGTATATTCTATAAAGTAGTCCATGTAAAATCCATCGCATGGATCTCAAAAGTGGGTGTGGCCATGGGAGGAGCATTGGTGGGCTGTGGGCGTTTCTAAAATGTATTCACAATGCTATAGAATAATCCGTTCTGCACCTAAAGTTAGGCGTGGTTATTTACACCAGTTTTTCATTGGTATAAATGGCTGCGCCTAAATTTTAGTTGTGAGAACGGTACTCAGGGGCGGCCCAAGGCAATCTGCCGCCTGAGGCATGAATGAGATGCCGCCCAGCCCCCACCCAACCATGGTCTGGCATTTCCCCCTGTCCTCCTCAAACCTCTTCCCCATGTTTACCTTCTTTTTTTCTTTACCAAAAGGCAGCTGTGTTTTCCATAGTCTGTCCTGTCACCAGCACCAGCCTCTTCGCTCTATTGCATTCTGCCTCTGAGGAAACAGGAAGTTACATCAAGAGACAGGCTTCAGTAGGGAGAAGGCCGGTGCCATAGGTAGGGCAGCCTATGGGAATCAATGCCTTTGAAAAAAAAAAAAAAAGAAAGAAGGTAAACGCAGGGAAGATAGTTGAGGAGGGAAGGGGAGGGGGAGATGCAGCTCCATGGAGAGTGCCACCTGAGGCCCCTGCCTCATTTGGCCTAATGGTAGGATATGTATTCTACAAACCATGCCTAACTTTAGGCACGATTTATAGAAAATGGCTAGGCGCATTTTCTATCTGCATGCTTTCCCCATCTCACTTAGCCTGAGGATAACAGAAAGGCTGGAGAGCCTAAAAAGATGAAGCTCACAAGGGGGAGGAAGGTGTTATACAAAATGGGTGCTGTAAAAAGTAGAATCTGGCTTTGTGCCCTGCCTGCTGCTTGTTATTACTTTTAATAACTATGTGGTTTGTTCTGTTTTCCACTATGGATAACTATAAACTGCATTAATACTTTTGTGATCTTGCAGTATAGCGAAGTTTATATATAAATATATACATTTGCATATTCTGTAGTTACGGGCATATGACTATGTTTCTCAAAAAAGTGCTCCTGCACATTTGAGAGCTGCTGCTGATGTGCCTTGTTACTGTGAGGTTTGGATCTGAATGTCAGGCAATGGTAACTTTTCCATAGCCTGTTCATGTCTTATGTCATACTGATTGGAAAACACTGCTGTAAACATATAAACTGACGATACTGTTGTTTGTCGTATTGTCCCATTCAATTCAAAACAAATCTTTAGAGTTACCTAAATCTACCTACCCATGTTATCCTTTAAGATGGAAGCTCCTCCTACAGGGATCACTATACTTCAACAAGTATGACCTTCATATTATCCATCTTTGGGTCTGACTCACACAGCTCAATCTTATCTTTCAAAATCTAGAGAGATTTGGTGAGCAACTTACAGCAACCTCCGTCCTACCTGGAAAAAATGACCAATTCAATTATCTGATCAATAATGGGTAGATAAAGTATGTCCCTAGAAATGGAAATTGCTCCGCTACACTCAAAAACCCTACACACACACAGACACACACACAAAAAAACCCCTCTCCATGGTTCAATAAGGAACTAAAAATACTAAAAAAAGAAACCAGAAAACTAGAAAAAACTTGGAGCAAATCAAAAGATGATCTCACCCTGAATACGTGGAAACAAACACAAAAGAAATACAAGAACGACATCAAACGAGCCAAAAGAACATACTACACAAAACAAATCACAGCCACTGGAACAGACATAAGAAAACAATACAAAATCATAAAGATCCTTCTTAACACGAACCCAGTAACAACTTCACCCTCAAACTGTCCATCTGCCGACCAGCTGGCCAAATTCTTCAACGATAAAATCACCAATCTGTGCAACACAATTCCCCATAACGATACCAACATAGACACTTTCAATTGTTGTCAGCAGTAATAAAAAGTTTAATTCCATGAAAGATACTGGAGATCTCCCCTTGAAAATGCAGTTCACTCCCAAGAGGAGAGAAACCTAGGAAATGATGGAAAAGAGAGACCACATGACCTCTCCAATCTGTCTAGCTAAATGAACTGCCCAATCTCTACTATCCTTCTTCAGAATTGACATCACTTGTTTTTGTTTAGGTAGAGTGAAGATCACCAGGGAGCAAACAACCCATAACATTTGACAGTAGAATTTAGAGACGTTTGGTTAAATCCACAAGACCTACCCCAAGAGAGACCCAGTGACCTGGTACTCAGCCTCTTTCAGAATGTTCATGGAAAACGATCCTTCTGAAATGTACCTAGTTCACTTGTAAGTGCCAGTTTAGCCAGTTTACCAAGAAAGAACCTAGAATCTAAGATTATATTTAATCCTTTTGGGGTTATCAAGCACTGCTTCTGCAATACTTTCCTGGCCTCTGGATTGGTGCCTTTTCTGAATCCATCATCTCACTAGACTTATGGGGCCATTGGACTCAAAGGATTTTCAGCCTGGGTCTGAGCCCAGAAAAACTTTTTTTCCCCCATGGCAGTTGTTCCTCTTCCTACAAAAGCACAAACAGGAGAGTTCAATACCTGCAACAGTATTTCAGATTCTCTGATCACAGCAACACTAGCTTTGATCAAGAACCCACTATGTGGTACTCTCCCAGGCCCAAAGCCCCCCCCCCCAGTCCAGAATGGGCAGTGGTTCCCCTTCTGTGCAGCCCCAACATCCCCACCTCCAGATCCACTGCAAGAAATTACCGGGGGGGGGGGGGGGGTCTCTGGATCTAGTGGGGAAGGAGCAATGGCCACTTGCTCCCATCTCACTGATGCTAGCACTCAAAATAGCCACGAGACCTTTAGCAGTAATATTCCAGTATTTATAAGCCTGACACCTAATGGAAATACTGTGATATTAGTGCTAAAGGTCCTGGAGGCCATTTTCAGGTGGGAGCAAGTAGGCATCAGTTCTGCCCAACTAGACCCCTGGGATCCTCACAATAAGCCTGCAAATTGAGTCAGCAGTGGGGGTGTTGGGCCTGCAGGGACAAGGATCCTCTCTGGCCCTTCTGCTCTTGAGAAGGGGGGGGGCTTTGGACCTCAGAGAGGTGGGTACTATGTGGTAGATACCTCCCCATAACATGGGACATAGATGGGGGAGGATGCCATGGGGATTACCCTTTTGAGGGTTGTTGCCATAGGGGGAACTGCCATGGGAGAGGGTTAAGAATGCCACAGCAGAACTTGAGGGATTGGATGGTCAGGATCCAGGGGAAAGGGAAGACATCAGGGATGGTACTTAGGGGGTGGGGTGTAGAAGAGCCAAACTGCAGTATTTATACCTACCCCTTAGGGCAGGTACTTAGGCATACCTTGAGGGAGGTGTAAAACTAACATCTATCTTCTTCAATACAGATGTTGAATCCCTATGTGAAACAGGGAAATGCATGTTTGTATTGTAGGCCTTCCAGGATACGTCCTTTTCCTACTCTACCCATGCCCCCTTGACGTCAAGACCTAGGAAACATCCCCCATGTGTGAATGGCCCCTGTTCTAAAATTGCATTTAAACATTTGATCATCTCCAGAAGTTTTAATGCTGCCATAAAATAAGAGCATAATCTCCTGACAATGATTAGCAATGTCCCAGAAGTCAAGTGACCGAGAACATTAGGATTCATTTTACATTAATTCATATATAAATGATACACGGCAGCTGCTCTAATGTACTTTGACCTATTCAAAATACTGAGTGCTTTACTATGACAAGGAATTCAACTAATCCGGCCAAAGGGGTCACTGAAAGGGTAGTCTTCTTTGCTATTGCCACCAATTATGGAGACACTGACTGTATTCCAATCCCCTCCATGTAAACATTCAGTGGATGTCTATGTATCACCTACTATGCTCTCTGTTCTCTATACCTAGCTCCTCTTTCATATGCTGGGCCCATCCTACAAATGGGTCACTTTCTCATATAAACACAATTCAAAATGACAACTTCCCAGTTGTGCTAGAAAATGCACAAATGAATTAATTTCCTTTTTTTGTTACATCCAGAGAATACTATACATCACTTACATTTGAGGTTACATTCAACTGCCTTCAACACTTGTATATTAACATATTATATGTTTATGAGCACACTGACAGACCTGTGTCCAGAATTTTAGATCAGTTTTTCAATTTTACCTTAGAACACTATTCCTTCTACTAAAGCAGGCTGTGCTGCTTCTCAACTCTACTGTCAAGAAAGATAATCTTCAGTTTCGAAATGCCATGTGTTAAAGAATGCTATTTTCTGGCCATACACCAAAAGCAAAAACACTACAGCAGTGATGCTCAGTAATGCATGCTCACACTGCAAAATGTACTACATGACTGATTGGGTAACAAACTTTCAAGGCCTGGCCCTCTGACCTACAAACTGTCAAAGAACAAAAGAATCCCCAGTCTGCATCCCCTTTATCAAGGTACTGACAAGCATGAATGAATTCACCTCCCAGCTTATTGTCTGATAAAGGACACCACTCTGAGATCCACTCTGAGCAAAGGCAGAGTAGATAGAACCAAAGGGGCTTGTTTTTATAAGGTCTGGCCTACTGTATCATGAACAGAATGAAACCATACTAGTGCAAGAAAGCTGTCCAAGAAGACTACACTTTGGGAGAAAAGGTGCAATGTGTGTTCCTAGTTCACATGGTCCTCGTGGCCCTGCTGAGTCTCATGACCTCCAATGGTGCCCGCAACAGACTGAGAGGTCCAGAAGAATCTCCTTGAATTTATGCTACTGAGTTAGAGCAGCTCTTCTTCTTCTAAGTTCATTATTTTAACTATCAATATAGTAGTACGGACTAATCCAACAGTCTCCAGCAGAAGCGAAACTTCCTTTTTGATTTTTGCTTAGAAGGTTCCTCTGCTCCTGTAGGTTTTCAGCTCAAAGTGTCCTGTACTGGGCTATGATATCATTTTAATGGTTTTTCCTGTGTTTATTTTTTTAACATCCCCTTTCCCACCTAGCACCTCAGGGTCAGCCTTTGGCCACATACCACAACATACATGCACACCTCAGGACATCATTCACATTTTGCACACTTGAAACTCCCTCTTCCAGGGACACAGAACACTATTTCCTCCCTCCCTTCCCCCCCTTCTTAGCCTAAGGTGGTCTTGGGAATCAAATTCTGATTTCCTACATGATACCAATGCCACTGATCTACCTGCTGGTCCACATTAGTATCTACTGTGTGTTTTGTTTAAATGCTTTCCAGTACGACTAAGATAAACAATATGAATCCCAGAGGTTCACTATGATGAAATACACAAGGGAGCCATTCCATACAGGCTGTTGAACTATGAGACCTATTCTTTGATTACTAAGCCTGCAGAATCACCAAGTTATGCACTCCAAGAGTTTAATGATCATTATCACGCAGGCTGTAAATAACAAACTGCAGATTTCAAAGAGAAAAAAAAAACAATATATAATAAATTAGAATACAAACAAGGGTATAAATGTACTTACACCTACATAGTGTATGCCACATACTATTTCACTAATTGACGTTTTAATTGCATTTAACCATGTATATTACTCCAGCCTTTCCTTCAGTATTCTGCCTATAATTTCTCATTCAGAAATATGTAACTTATTTTCTGTAAGGACTTCCCTGATTTTACATGCAGTGAGATAAAAACTATTGGTAAACATATTTAAGCAATAGAGATATGTAATATTGACCAATATAACTCATGTTGCTTGTACAGGCCCTATCCAGAAAAGAATGCATTCTTAAGTTTCCGTGAAGGGACAGCAAGTGATTTACTCAGTCATACATGCACAGAAAGAAATCCACTGCAGTGTCCCCTAGTCCTGTGTTCTAATCACTTTATTCAAGAATGCTTTAATGCGAGGCCACAACTCTGTTTCATAGGACAGGATTTCATGTAATCACAGGAGACTGTCCTGCTCTATCAAAGTGAAGGAGGGGTAGGGGGGTTGAACTTAGCTCACGCCTTATTCAGTTTGTAGCTCATGATGAGTTACAATCAAGAGGGTGAGCTGAAGACAGCCTTCACAGGACCTAGGTGTGAAAGTAGTGCCCAGAGGTTTGGACACTGAGAAGAGAGCTTCCCCAGCCGCTGTGTCACAGAATTACTGCATCTCCCTTGTGTACTTTGGAGGAGCCTACCTACCCTACTCTTTAGTCAGTGCATAATACGGTCGTAGGGGTACAGCGTTCCTCCACGTTTTATGTCTGATCTCTCCTTCAGACAGTTCAAAACATTGCTATTGGACGCATAGCTCGTGCCCACTGTGACCAGATCTCTCCTCTTCTTGCTCAATTTCATTGCTTACCTATCCAGTTTCGTAGGCATATAAGGTCCTATACTCAGGTATATCAGCCCACCTTTTGTCTGACATTACTCCCTATACTCTAGTCCAATTATTAAGGTCTGCTTATTCCAACCAATTATCCATTCCACCTCTCTTCACTGCTTTCATCTTGAATCCACCAGACACTCAGCTTTTTTCTGTCATGTCCCCCATCTTTGGAGTAATCTTCCCATAGAGGTTAGATAACAGTCTTGCCCTTTGTGTTGCCCTTAAAACTTATCCATTCTATGTTGCCTTTCCATCAGGGAGCTAGGTTGCTGGGTTAGATGAGTTGTTCTTGGTTTAGCAATCTCTGTGTGTATTTGTTTTTCTCCTCTCCCTCTTTTCTGTCTGCTTTTGTAGTTTCTTTCATTTTTAAAAATAATTTTATATTGTACACCGCTCTGGTTTATTCACATAAGAAAGGCACTACATCAAGCCATGATTAAACATTAAACACTTAGGGCCCGCTTTACTAAGCCGCGCTGTAGGCTCACTAATGATAGAGACATCCATTATATTCCTATGGCTGTGTCTAGTGTCAGCGTGCGCTAATTTTTAGTGAATGCTAAAATACGTGCGTGCCTACAGCACGGCTTAGTAAACAGGGCCCTAAGGGTAGTACTGATATTCATGCAGTTCTCTGTGTATAAAGATTGCTGCCCCCCCCCCCCCCCCCAAGGCAAACAAATTTCAACCGAATACCTCTGAGTTCCGATCACCAGAGATTTTGAAATTGACATCCCAAAAACTGACACATTCTAATCACAAAATAAAAACTAAAATGACTTCTTCAGTCTTTGTTTCTGGTCATTTTATTTTTTCTAAATGTATTGGTCAGAGCTCTGGTTTCTGATTTTCTTCACCTTTTCTTAACTTTCTCCTCCTTTTTCTTTCAGCTTTCTTCAATTTATTTTACTACCTGCTACGCCATGTTTATGGTCAGTGTAACTGTGTATGCCTTAATGCAGCACCTTGCAGACATAATTGATAGTATTCTATAAAAGGCATGCCAAAATATTTGCAATTCCCACTGTCATAACCTGCCTAAGCACTTAACTGGAAATTATTGCAAATTAGTGCTATATAAGGCCAACTATTGATTACTACCAATTAAGCATCAAGCAAGAGCCAAGTAATTAAGTTATACGTGTAAATGGCACTATTCTATAACTACTAGTAAGAAGGGCCCGTTTCTGACACAAATGAAACGGGCGCTAGCAAGGTTTTCCTCGGAGTGTGTATGTTTGAGAGAGTGTATGTGAGAGTGATCATAGGAGCCAACTCTGTGGGTGCTTGAGCACCCCAATATTGAGAAAATTCCTTGTATATGTTCAGGAATGGGGTTATTTCCATTGGGCTTAGTACCCCCAATAATTTTGAAACGTTGGCTCCTATGAGAGTGATTGTGTGTGAGAGAGAGAGAGTGAATGTGCGAGTGTGTGTGTGAGAGAGAGAGTGAGTCTGGATTCGAGTGTGTCTGTGAGAGAGAGAGTGTGTGTGTGTGAGAATGAGAGTGTATGCAAGTGCGTATGTGAGACACAGTGTGAGAGAGAGTGTGTTTCACACAGATACAGTGTGTGCAAGAGAGTGTGTGTGTGTGACAGAGATTCCTCCCCCCCCCCTTTCTGGTGTCAGGCCCCCCTCCCTCCCTCCCTCTCTCTAGTGTCTGAGCGTTACTGTGCAGGAAGCTGAGCTCTGGCTGTGCTTCAAGGAACTGACCAATCCTATTTAATAGAATGCACCTCCAACATTCTGAAGCCAAGAGACCTCGTGTGGTTGGTCACTTCTGCTTGTGACGAACCCGGAAGTACGTGATGTCAATTCAGGAGATGGATACAGAGAGCAGGAATGCCTCAGCCATGCAGTCAGCTTCAGAATGTTGGAGGTGCGTTTTATTATATAGGATAGGTACAACTGTGCACACCATTTGTAGAATTAGAGGGTCACAACTCTGTTTACATGTTCAAATTGCTTATAATATTTACGCCTTAATGACTATATTATCCTTCTTACTCTGTCCATTGATTCTTTATATTGAAAAAAATAATACTCCCTGTAATGAACTTGTTGATACTTTTTCAGCTCATATCTCTGCTTCTTCACCTCACCAAAAATGTAAACACACAGTGCATGTACAATGGCTAACAAGCGAAGGTGTCTCATGAGAATTTGTGTTTTCTTTAACCACGTGATAGATAACCCACTGAGCTGATATTTGAAGTGTGAAACAACAAGGGAAGCTGCTGCCCTGTAGACACAGCTGGCAGCCTTTGCGTCTGTTGTAGCTTACGCCATAGTCATACTAGCCTGCCAAATCAGGATATGTCACAAACAAGCCTATGTCCAGTAAGCAATTACATTCAAGCCTGGCCCTTTCCTGCCAATCAAACAATAGGGAGACCCTTCTGTACCCTCATTTAACTTTGTGCCTGTTACAATATAAAAGAATTGATTTGTAAAGACTGAAAGTATCTCCTCCTTGACTTGAGTGCTGCTTTGTACATATTGATGAGGCAGAGGAGACAAAGAAGGGATAAAAGAAAGACCCAGTGGCAGAGTAGAGTGCAAGGGACTGCAGGATCCATCTATTTCTGCTCCATGTCTCCCATTATTGCCCGCTGACTACCTCTGCTCATGAGGGAGCGTGAACTATCCATGAGTGCAAAATGGATACAGCACAAATTGATTCAGTAACATCACACAGGCATGTATGAATAATGAGGTTCCACAGCGGCTTGTCACACAGAAGGAATATCAGTGTAGCTGATTTATTGAAAGCTTGACTGTGTAAAATCAAATTCATAACAAGGAAAATGTGTCTAGATGCATACGACAGAAATATAGAGCTACAGATGTACATTTGCAGACACTTATCATGCACTACAGATATTAATTTTATATATATATTTTCACACGGCTGAAAGAAAAAAAAACTCTAAAGGAAAAACTTATTGCCCCAATGAGTTACAAAGGGATGCATATTGACACAAAGATGATACTTTCTCTTCGAGCCTTTATCCTGTACAAATAATGTCAGAGAGACACTGTAAAACCAGGTCTTTCACAAACAACAAAGCGTTCTAGAAGTTAAACTAATACAGCAATTAGCTTACTAAGCTAGGCAGGCATGATGGTTTGAAAACCAGAATTATTTAATACAGGCACTAAATAAAGAAGAGTGGGAAAAAAAGTGTGATTAATTTATTCACAAGCCCTGGGGACATCTTTGGAATCAAAGGATGCTTAACAGAGTTCAGAATTTCTCACAAATACTTCTTGGTGTCCTTAAAAGCTTGAAAGCAGTCACTCCTCTTTTCTGCTCCAGGCTACATATTAACTAAATACCAGCATGCCCTGCATGGCAAAGCTTCTTTATTGATTCCTTCCTGCCACTCTTCACAAACCTCCTTTTCAAGGCAGAATGGTGGTATGAGAAGGCTTTGGTAGGCATGAGGAAATGAAAAGTGACACTTTATATGAGTTACATGCCCTAATGCACTCCATTTTCCTCCAAAAAAATAATTACCCATCTCCCTCCTCCTCTTACTGTGTATGAGTGAGATGCGCCTCATTTACATAAACTCGATAAGCCCCCAGTGCACGCCCCGGCTGATTTAAAAAAATAAAAAGGTTAACAAATAAACTGATAATAACCATCTGACTGCACGTTCTGAAATGTCTTTGAATAATAAGAAAAAAAACAACCCCCCCCCCCAAAAAAGCAAGATTTTGGTAAATGACTAGAACTGCAAATAGTGAACAAATGCCTTTGCCTGGCCCCAGTCCTCCATGTCTGAATAATGGTAGGCAGGAGTGTTGTATGTCTAACTGGGATTTATTTATTTGTTGGATTTATAGATTTGGATACCATCAAGGCGGAAAACAGTAAGAGACCAGAATAAACTGAAACGAAGACAGGTGGACAGACTTAATCAAAATACTAGCAGACAATCAAGACCAGAAACGGTCAGGGCGCACTACAAATAAGACTAGACAGAAACAAACAGGGTGGGATTTGCAAAGCACAATAATAATGTAGATAACCTGGAGACAAGTTTGCCGAACACAGAGGGAAGGATAGGGTAAACCAATTTAAGAGCATCAGTCTTCAGTCAAATGGAATGGGACAAGAATAAAATCTTGTGGGACACTGCATGAAAGAGGAAAGAAGGTAGATTAAGACCTATTTAAGAGCACCTCGAAAGTGCGATGAGAAAGATACGAATAGAACCAGTTCAGTGTAATTCCATGTCAGTCTGTGTCTCTCGGATGAGTTAATAGGAGCTTGTGTTCCACAATGTCGAAAGCAGAAGTTAAGTGCAATTGAATCAGCAAGACATCTTTCTCTGACTCCAGGAGATAAATTACGTCATTCAGTGGACAAGTGAGAGTGCTCAACGCTACTCTATAATTGCGCTCAAAGATCAGCATCCATTAGAGCTGCCGACTTACACCAGCTGTAATTCCCGGCAGCCAATTGGGTGCACATCCCCAGTATACTACAACACTGTGCAAATTTTAGGAGCGCCCCTGATCGACTTGTGCACCTCCCATGGCCATGACCCCTTCTGGATTGCAAGTGATGGGATTTGGGCGCACATTGTTATGGAATAACGTAGCAAGATGTGAGTGCAAATTCAAATTGGTGCCAATTATTGGCGCTAATTGCCTCATTAGCCAATTTCGATGAGCGCACATCTTGGATCGGTGCCCAAATATCCGTGTTCAATTTTAGGTGCCACATATAGAAACCAGGGGACTGTGGCTTTCTCTGAAGCTGCACTGTTTTGAGTAAAAGCCATTCGTTGAATCCCAAAATCTTGCCAGGGGTGTGCAGCCAGAAAATGTTCATTTTGTGTCATTTCTCATGTCATTTTCAGGAATGTTTCCCCCCCCTTATCTCATCAAGTGTGCACTCCTTCAGAGATCAGGCATTCTTTTGAAATAGTGTGCACTATTTGAACAGAGTGGGTGCACTTTCAGAAGGGTGGGTACTTGGTGGCACATGAAAAAAAGTTACATTTTATGGTTTCTTTTTCTGCTCATTTCCATTTTTAACAACATAGGAAATGTCATTGACATTTGCTATATTGGTGAAATGAATACATGTCCCTAGTGGCTGCACACATCACTGTGTACCTTTACAAAGTGGCGGTAAGCCTAATATGGGCTTACAACTCGCTAAAAGGGAAGTACCACCGGGCTAGCGCAGCAGCCCAGCAGTAGTTCCTACCGTCCAGTGCTCGTCATATCTGGCACTACAAAAATATTTTATTTTTGTAGCGCTGGTGTGTACCCGATGGTAATTGGGCAGTGCTGCGCGTTGCCCAGTTACTGCCAGGTTAGCACAGTAGCCCTTACTGCCCACCTCAATGGGTGCGGTAAGTGCTTCCCCCCCACCCTGAAATGGCTGCACGCCATTCCTCAAAAAACAAAAGACCTGCCTTTTACTGCTGCGGTAAAAGGGGGCCTCAGAGCACGTCCCCCTTTTGCCGCAGCTTCATAAAAGGGGCTCAGCTGAGCAAGCTGAGCGTATGAACAAAGTAATGCTAGTTAGTACCACAAGGCCGCATCCTTCATATCATATCATAGAGCCAAGCCAATCTCAGGTTTACCTCTACATTTTCACATCTAAAGATCCTCTCAGCTTATTTCATGCAGACCCTAAACCTAGATTATGGGCTGATGCTCAAAATGTAATGCCGAGCGCGGAGGCTATTAGCGCTGGCAATAGTGAGTGCAGAATGCTCGGGAGGTTCTAGCAAGGGAGACAATGTCGCACCAAAGAATTAGCGTAAATAGCATGCAAATGAGGGTCATTTCGTATTCCCTCCCAATGCTCAGAGAACAAAGCCACCCTTACCGCTGAAAGCCTAATGCCAGCACAGAGTAGGCATTAGGGTGTTTGAAGAGAGGATTTCTCATGATTCTTTCTTTAAAATCTGCCAGTATTAATTTCTTTTGAAAGTGAAAGAAAGCCTGTACTCGCCAGTACTAAGAAATAATTGCACGAATTTGAGCAAACCCAGAAGTGAAAGCACGCATTGGTGCCTGTTCCCTGCGCTTAAATATAAGCCTTCCAACATTAAAAAAAAAAAATTTTAAAGCTTATTTCTAATGTGTAGAAAACTGGCGCTAATTTGTACTTCACGTTCTGGTTTTCTGTGGCACAATACTCTTCCGCAAATGCACCAAACACATTCCTCCCCTTTCTTTCACTTTTATAGTGCACATATATTATGAATACCATTTCCTTTGAGCACTGGCAAACTATTTCTGAGCCATTGGCTTTACCGTGGGGATTTCTGAGTATTGGCCTGACAGCGCATAAAGGCATACTCCTTTGACAAGGGTCACCTTCCTTGGCAGGCTTTGGCAAACCAAATTGCATGGGGATCTTAAAATAGACCCCAAACCAGGATCACCTGTGTCCTCTGCTCTTTCAAAATGAAAGCACAAATGTGTCAAATATTTTACTAAGAGGAAGAAGAGTCCTGAGACTCTCCCATATGGACTGCTACAGTATTAATGAGTCAAGAAAACAAAACAAAGGAAGACAGGTCGTTAGCAGGCTAAAGCAAGTGCCAACCAGTTTATAAATCTCCCCTACAGCTGCTAAATTTTGTCTGTAGGCAAAACTTGTCCACTGCACAATTTTGTAGTTGAAAGATCCAGCTGACCCTTCGCATATAACACCACTGAAAATTCTACACAAAATTAATGTAGGAGATACTTCCTGTAAAAAGGCAACCCAGATCTCCTAAGTGTTTGATTTTCTGAACATCGCTCCAAAAAGCTACATCTTTCCTTCTACCAGCCTCCTCGGAAAAAGCACTTTCGCCTACTGACTATGCCTTAAACAATGAGCTGCAATAATTCAGCCCTCAGTTGTACTGACAGTTTTACTAAACCCACAGTGCTAGATACCACACATAATCCCTAGCAAGAGGGAGTCACCCCACAAACATGGAGTAAGGTAGCAGTCCCAGAATACCTCGCCTTCGCTTATCTTCCAAAAGTAGCTTGAAGTCAACTTGAGAACATGGCAGGAATGAATTATGCAAAACTCTCTTCTCTCTATTCCCTTCCCAACAAGCACACAGAATGATTTACTGGTAGCAGAGCAAATGTTAACTGTATTATTACTGATGTTTTAGACTTAAAATCCCAGCCTCCAGGTTCTGTGGAAATAGCACTGTATGCTCCTGCCCTGAGAAGTAAACCTGATGTGAATCCAAAGCTCTCTAGTTTTTTTTTTTGTTACATTTGTACCCCGCGCTTTCCCCACTCATGGCAGGCTCAATGTGGCTTACATGGGGCAATGGAGGGTTAAGTGACTTGCCCAGAGTCACAAGGAGCTGCCTGTGGCTGAAGTGGGAATCAAACTCAGTTCCTCAGTTCCCCAGGACCAAAGTTCACCACCCTAACCACTAGGCCACTCCTCCACTCCACTTTGCCTGAGCATTGCTCTCTGAGTTAAAAGTACTGCCTGGAGATTCATGCCTGTGACTCAAACAACGTTTCGCAGTTCAAACAGGAATTGCTCACAGGAACAGCACTCCATCTTTTGCAAACAGCTAATAATAATAGCTGTACTGGTCCTGGAAAATGTTTACCCCTGACACCGGTTAAATACATTTAACAAATTAGTTACCCAACTTTCATAAATACCATTTAGGTTGAGCCCCACCCCCCACCCCCCACATTTCAATATCATTTAAGTATAGAGCTGTCACTTTGATGTTGTGAAGATTCTGTTAATTAATTACATATCTTAATTGAACTTGTAATTGAAAAGCATACATACATAGGTGTGTTTTTGGGATTCAAAGCTTTTCTCTCAGCTTCATATGTTATACTAGCCATTGAGCCCGTTAAAATGGGCTATTGAGTCGCCGCTGCCCCTCCCCCCGAGTTCGCCCGCCGCCGCCCCTCCACCCGGCCCATCTCTTCGCTATTCAACTTACATCTCCGGAGCAGGCAGATCAGCTGAGCTCCCGTTGCCTTCCTTCTCTGCCTGTGTCCCGTCCTCGTGTGACGTAACGTCGGCGAGGGCGGGACACAGGCAGGGAAGGAAGGCCAACGGCAGCTCAGCTGATCTGCCTGCTCCGGAGATGTAAGTTGAATAGCAAAGAGACGGGCCGGGTGGAGGGGTGGCGGCAGCGCCGACTCCGGGGGGGGGGGGTGTACCAGTGGCGGCGACCTCGGGGGGGGAGGGGAGCGGTGGCGACCTCGGGGTTTCCCTCCCCTTCGCGCAGTTTCCCCTCTCTGTCCCGCCCCCCCATCATCACGTATTGACAACGGGACGGGCCAGAGAGGGAAGTCTACTGCGCATTTGCGAGTGAGTACGGTCACTCGGCGTTTATATGTTTGGTGCTCTAACCACTAGGCTATTCTATCAGTGTTGACATCCAGAGATGCCTTGTTCAAATCCCATTGCTATTCCTTGTGATCTTGGGACAAGTGATTTACCATCTATTCTTCAGGGACAAAATTAGATTGTGAGCCCCCCCTGGGTCAGGAAATACCAAGTGTACCTGAGTGTAACTCACTTTGACCTATTACTGAAAAGGTGTGAGCAAAATCCAATAAATAATATAGGTTAAAACCAATGCTGCCACTGTATGATTTTCGAGGTGTGATTCTGACTGGATTACTGCAACGCCTTGTATCTTGGTATGTCAAAAACCAAGATCAAGCATTGCAGTTTATACAAAATGCTGCTGCCAGGCTGGTGGCTGGTGTTTCCAGACTGCACATATAACACCAGTTTTGAAGCATTTTCATTGGTTGCCAGTCCAATAAAGATTTTATGTTTTGTACAATCAAGCTATACTACTTCCTGTCCCACTGTACTTTATGGAGACATTACCTGTGTACCAGCCAGGAAGACAACTGAGATCAGAAACTGCAATGTGGTTATGTTTGGATTCAGTCATTAAACAAGTTATTGTGATAAGGAGAGTGTCTATATTCTCAGTAGCTGGGATTTCGATGTGGAATTCTTTGACAGGAATTGTGCTTATGTGCTGCTGGTACACTTCAATTTAAAAATGCTTTGTGGAGGCCTTTGTGTAAGGATGTTGATGCCTATTGGTGGGACTAACAGCGGTATTATTTCTGTATTGATGAATTTTTTCTAATCTGAGATGGCCAGGATAGCAGTATTTTGTGTGTTTTGTGTGTTAGTGTTACAATATGTTTTGTTTGTGATTTAAGCTATGCTTCTATCTTGGAACTGTTCAGGTATAAGCAGTATATACATTTTTAAAATAAACAAAAATACTATCATGTTATGATGTTGAGTTTTATACTGTAGTATGTATATAATTATACCTCAGCTCTTAAAGGAGATTATTGTAATTGGTCTTGTCTGGACTTGTAGTGACTATCTACCTTTTATTGTAAATTACCTTGACATTTTTACTGAAGGCCATATATCAAGTTAATAATTAACCGTAAGTGAAGATGTTTCTAGAGCAATGCCATAGGCCAGTCTCAGCTTTTCTTACATCACTTCTAGAGACACCCATTGGAAAAAGCAGGGCTACAAAACCCACAATGGTCTGCAGGTTCAAAAATCATAATTAGCCTGAGGTAGGTCTCCAGAAACTGGGGTCGCTTATTAGATCTACATGCTCCAGCTATTTTTCCCTGTAATTTCTGAAATGAGATGATAAAATGAGAGACCAGTTGAGATCATATCAGGAGTCATTAAAGGCACTGGTTCCTAGGCTATTTTTGATCATCTACATTACCTGACATTAGAAGTAGGTTTGTTTGTTTTTTTAATGTTGTTTGGTGCTTGATAGTTAAAACAGTTAGACTAATATGACTGGCACAAATTAAAAGCTGAGAGAATAGTGGAAACATCTTTCTGGTTAAAACCAAGAGAAAATAAAACCCTAGAGGATGGGGGAGGTTTCAAAATAAAAGAACGCGATAGATAGATAGATAGATAGATAGATAGATAGATAGATAGATAGATAGATAGATAGATAGATAGATAGATAGCAACCTACTACAGTCTAACAAAAAAAAAAAAAAATCTATCTATCTATCTAAGTTGTAGGTTTTTGCAGTCAATTGATTCCTCACAGGGAACTCCACCGCCCATAGATTTTCACAGACCTGAGAGTTAAGAGACACAGTTTCATAGTCTTAGAAATTCCCTTAAATCCTATGAACTCAACTGCTTTCAGAACACACAAGACAGTAGAAGCCTTAGTAGTCTCACCCCAGCTGTTTTAACAATTCAAATTAAAGGGGGTTCTAGTATTCAAAGCTGCTAAGGAGAAACTACACAAATTAACTTGTTTTGCATTAGAACTAGGAAGAGAATCAACATGCATGCTGACCCAGTGTGCACCTCATGGAGTGTCAGCAGTTAGCATAGGAAAAGCTTAGTCAACTCAACTGACAGTCAAACAAACAGGTAGCTGAAATAATTACTTGGAGTTCATTCTTAAACATATCCATCATAAGCAGTACATGAAATTTAATTAACTCCCACATTCACGCATACTGTTTTCCATCACTTGCCATTCCCGTTCATAACACAGGGTCTTGAAAAGGGCTCTTTCATTTAATTCAGTAGGTTTGCTTGATCAGAAATCATTTTCCAAGGGCGGGCCTGACTGACTGTGCTTAAGATTTGTACCATTTTGAACACAGCAGAAATCAGAATGTCTAGATCAATCTAATATTACAATGCTTTGGATGACAACAGAAACGATGGAAACACAAAAGGAAAGCCAAAGATGAGAAGTGCCACCAAGTTTACCAGGGATTTATACCTAGCCTCTGAATTTGATCTCACAATGGTCTTTTCACCTGAATGTCCAGATGGCATACAATGAGAAGCAACCATCTCTGTGGTTCCTTCATCTGGATAGGACATGACAGCATTCACAAGTACTTGAGTCAGAGCACAGAGCCAGTAGACAGAACAAGCACATCTACAAATAATCTGTATTTAATGACATGTAAAGCAATGTTAAATCAAAGAAGCTTTTGTTCTGCCTTTAACTCTCAATGCTCTCCATTTCTCTGAGGTTTTGCAGTTGAGAAAACATTTGCCAGTTTTGAGTATCAAGCCACCTGTCTGGGGGTCTAATACTTTTCAAGGAGTGTGAGTGTTTCCCTTTGACACTAAACCGTGGGTATAAGAGCCATGGAAAGAGTTTTGCTGCAAAACATACGTAGATCCAAAAGTCCAATTTAAGCAAGTAGTTTTTGCAACCTGGCCTTTAGCATGCTTCTCAATTCAGCCAAGCGTGCATACGCTATAAAAACTTCATGCACACTTTAAGCCAGATTGAGGGCAATTTTTGGCAGCCACTATACCTGAAATAATCACATTGTGCCACAACTTGAATTTGTAGAGGAAAATGTGCATTCAAAACGGGTACATCTTAAGAAAACAGCTTTGTAGGGATATTTAGCAGTGAAGAAGAGAGGGGAAAAAACAAACAAGAAGGAAATTTTCAATAAATACTTTGCACCTGCTATCTGCATGTGTGCATGCATGCTGTTTACTTCCCATGACCCAAACACAGCCTATGGAATGTTTGTCATGTGTGCAATTTTCGGAAAGCCGTTCCACTTAGGAATTATACCCAGGTGGTCCTGTGGGAGTGTAAGGAGGTAAATGACATGCATGTATCACATTTCATGCACATGTGTACCATTGTACTCCTCTGCACTGGTCACATAGACAGGAGGGAATTCTATCAACAGTGCTCAGAGAGTCCCAGTTACTAAGGCGCGTTAGCGTTTTTAACTCACATACAATTAGCGCATGCACTAACCATATTGGCGCCTAAAGGGAAATTGTAGGCGCATACACAGTTAACATGCGTACATGGTTAATACCCATTAAAATCGCTAACGCGCCTATAACGCGGCTTAGTAACAGGGCCCAAAAATTGGCGCCGGAAAAAAAAATCGGCTAAGTGTGATTCAATCACGGGAGCACGCTCTTTATAGAATCACGCTTAGCATTCCAACACCTAACTTTAGGCATCAGACTTAGGTTAGATACGCTGAGGGCTCTATTCTGTAAACATTGTGCGTAACGTTTTGGAACGCCCCTGATGTGTCCTTGGCCATGCCCCATTTGAATTACACGCCATGCCTAATGGAATAGCGCACAGCCAGATGCATGTGTAAATTTTAATCAGTTCCCAATGAGCTTCAATAATTGCTTGTTAGCACCCAATTATTGATACTTAAGGGCTTCTTACTCAATTAAATTGCACATGCATCTTAGTCATGCAAAATCTGGGCACCATATATAGAATCCGGGGGATAGTGGGCAAAGTACAGAAAGCTTTTGAAAGAAAACAAAGCTGGTACTTTCATTTTTTTTTGTGTCCACATCGTCTACAAATAAGCATTTAAAAATTATCCACTACTTAATGTTTAAAAGCAAGATCGGGAGATATCTATGATGTGGTCTGAGTTTGCTCAACAACATGGCATGAAGCGCATCTTTTAAAGCCCCCAGGTTGGGAAAATCAATATGAAGAATTGTGTTATTTATTCAAACGTATTAATCACTTCTTTTAAAAAAAAAATGAAACAATGTACAGTTCAAAATACCCACAACCCTATCTAACCCACCCCATTACAACAAGAGGTACAATCTAACATCCTTACACTCTTTCTATAACACATAAATGTTCTGTAGATGGGCCTAAGGGGGAAATTCTATAACAAGGCATCCATTTCAGAGGCATATTTAAACAGGAAATACGTCAAGATTTTCTGTTCAAAAATATGTGAGATAGAAACATCCAGCATGAACATCCATTTTAGAAACGTACAAAATTGTGATCAGGTGAAAATGAGCGACATGTACATCTGTATAGAAACATTCTTTGAAAACGGTCACATAGACATCCATGCAGAGCAGAGGAGCAGTCTAGTGATTAGTGCAGTGGACTGTGAACCAAGAGACTCAGGTTCACATCCCACTTAATTCTTATTTTGTAATTGTAATCCCTCCAGGAATACCTACTATACCTGAATGTACAGCATTATATACCCTTTTGGCTTGCAGGTGGCTTATATCTTTAGGTATAGTAGATATTCTGTTTCTGGTGGGAAAAAAGAACCCGAATTATAGCTACATCACGCAAGGGTCCACGTTAGGAGTTACGGACCAAGAAAGGGATCTGGGTGTCGTCGTCGATAATACACTGAAACCTTCTGCTCAGTGTGCTGCTGCGGCTAGGAAAGCGAATAGAATGTTGGGTATATTAGGAAAGGTATGGAAAACAGGTGTGGGGATGTTATAATGCCGTTGTATTGCTCCACGGTGTGACCCTCACCTTCAGTATTGTGTTCAATTCTGGTCGCCGCATCTCAAGAAAGATATAGTAGAATTGGAAAAGGTGCAGCGAAGGGCGACTAAAATGATAGCAGGGATAGGACGACTTCCCTATGAAGAAAGACTAAGGAGGCTAGGGCTTTCCAGCTTGGAGAAGAGATGGCTGAGGGGAGACATGATAGAGGTATATAAAATAATGAGTGCAGTGGAACAGGTGGATGTGAAGCGTCTGTTCACACTTGCCAAAAATACTAGGACTAGGGGGCATGCGATGAAACTACAGTGTAGTAAATTTAAAACAAATCATAGAAAATGTTTCTTCACCCAACATATAATTAAACTCTGGAATTCGTTGCCGGAGAACGTGGTGAAGGCAGTTAGCTTAGCAGAGTTTAAAAAGGAGTTAGACAGTTTTCTAAATGACAAGTCCATAAACCACTACTAAATGGACTTGGGAAAAATCCACAATTCCAGGAATAACATGTATAGAATGTTTGTATGTTTGGGAAGCTTGCCAGGTGCCCTTGGCCTGGATTGGCCTCCGTCATGGACAGGATGCTGGGCTCGATGGACCCTTGGTCTTTTCCCAGTGTGGCATTACTTATGTACAATAATACAACCCCCCCCCCCCCACACACACACAATAAACAAACACAGCTAAATTGGGATTTTCAACCTGGGTCCCGTGGATTACAGTCCCCTGCACTAACCACTAGGCTACTCCTCATACTTGCTTCCTGCTTTGTTAAAAATCCATAATACCTGAAGCTGTCAGAGCCTGGTGTCCCCTTCAGTTTCACTTTGAGGGGATAAGGAGAGGGGCATCAGCCATTGGGGGATTAAGGAGGTGTCATTACCCCAGGTACAAAATAAGTACCTGTATGTAATATGCAAACCACTTTAACTGTAACCACAGAAAGGTGCTATATCAAACTCCACCCCCTTCCAGGGACAGCTGCTCAATCAGGGCACCTTCGTACCCTGGACATGACTGAAACAGGTCTCAATAAGGCCGTCCTTTTGGACATGGATATTTCTTCCCCTTTGGTAATAGCTCTTAGACGTCCAGATTTCAGGCCCTCCCTAATCCCACCCAAAACATGCCCACAAGGCCCCTTGCTATTTGGATGTACTGCAGTGTTGGGCAGTGTGCCTTTCCAAAACTGGTACTTAGACATTTCAAGCACATGGACATCCATTTTGGCCTTTTGAGACATCTATATGCTTTGAAAATAAGCACTCTAGCATAACTGTGGGTGTCTAAATTCAGCAGGGATGTACGTAACGTACAAGTCCCGCCCAAGCTCGACCATGTATATGTCTCCTTGTAATTGTGCACCATACAACCAGCATACAAACTAGAATAAAAACAACAAAAAAATTAGAAAACAACAATTAAAAACAAACTATTATTTTTGAAAAATAGGGGGCATTTTACTTTACTGTGGTACAATCTGCACTTACCGCAGCTTAATGTATGATTTCACCACGCACCAGAAACAAATTCAATACAGAACCTAATGGAAATATTCCCATTATTTTTTTTTATTACAGGTCTTGCATTAATGTGGAAACAGTTATCCCCTCCTCTTTAGGAGGCTGTAAGTGGTCCTTTGTTAACTCTGACATTAGGCACTGAAAACAAATGCCATAGGTGTATTTTATAAAGTATGCCCAAATTTAGGCATATTTTATAAAATACGCCTGTTTTCTGCAAGGGTCTATAGAATACACTGAGCACCCATCTGCACAACTAAATATAGTCGTAGGTGCTTATGCCAAGTAAAATTTGGTTTGAATGCTGATGCCTAAAGGAGGCATGGACTGGGTGTATTCTTTTAACACGTATACATGTTAGAAACGCCCACGACCTGCCCATGGCCATGCTCCCCTTTTCAACTATGGGACTTAGAATTTATACGCAACACTTTACAGAATATGCTTAAGACAGTTGTGCATATAAATTCTAATTGATGCCAGTGTCAATAATTGCTTGTTAATTGGCAATTAGCAGCACTGCTTGGCTAGTAAGTAATTAAGTTGTGAACACAAATCCAGAATACGACTGCATTTGTACTTGCAACTTAAGTCACACTATATAGAATCCAGGGGTTAGTGCGCAGTGCGTTAACTGCCAAATGACTTCCACACCCACTCTCTGTCCATGCCATGTCCTCTGACTTAAAAAGGCACTTAACACCTAACCTACTGCTTGCTTTTTGTTTAACAGGTATTTTATACACAAACAAAGAAACATATAGTAGATGACGGCAGAAAAAGACCTGCACGGTCCATCCAGTCTGCCCAACAAGATAACTCATATGTGCTACTTTTTGTGTATACCTTACCTTGATTTGTATCTGCCATTGTTAGGGCACAGACCGTATAAGTCTGCTCAGCACTATCCCTGCCTCCCAACCACCAGCTCCGCCTCCCACCACTGGCTCTGCCACCTAATCTCAGCTAAGCCTCTGAGGATCCATTCCCTCGGAACAGGATTCCTTTATGTTTATCCCACGCATGTTTGAATTCCGTTACCGTTTTCCTCTCCACCACCTCCCGCGGGAGAGCATTCCAAGCATCCACCACTCTCTCTGTGAAAAAATACTTCCTGACATTTTTCTTGAGTCTGCCCCCCTTCAAATCTCAGTAAACCACTACTAAATGGACTTAACATAAATATTCAAGCCAATAAAATGGACTAAATCAAACAATAATTTACCTCTTGCTAACTGTGAAAATACTGAAAAAGCCCCTTAACGTGACTCTTAGCCAGCAATTAATGCAGAATAAACCAGGCATTAAGGGGCAGATTCAGTAAGCGATGCCTATAAATAGGCCAAGACACAGGGCGCTAAGCGTGAATTCTATAACAGCATTTCCAATCTCGGTCTAACTTTAGGCACAAGTATTTACTCCAGCCATAGACTGGTGCAAACACTCACGTCATGCCTACCTACAGGCATTTAGATTCATAAATGCAAATATTTTATAAAGCCATGTCTAAATGCTCGGCATGCCACTGACCCACCCATGTCCCTCCTATGGCCACACCCCTCAAGGGACAGAAATTAGGCACACTGTTTAGAGACCAGGGGTGATCAGTTACGCACATAATTCTTAATTTGTGCTAATTAGATTTAGATTTATTAGTTTCTTCTAGCCCACTCTTATCCAGAGCGGGTCACAATAAAACATCCAAAAAAGCAGTCAACAAACACACACACAAAAAAATCTGATAAAGCACAAATACAGCAATCAATTAGAAAAAAAAAAAGTCTTACATAAAATTAAGTCTCTGAGCTGTTTCTGGAATGCAGGACCACTAGTTTCACATTTAAGTCATAATGGCAAAATGCTCCACTCAATTGGACCTCGGATGGAAAAAGTTCCCAGCTTTGCAATCTCCGAGCATATATGTTGTAATGCAGGGATCACAAGCAACTGCTGACATTCAGATCGCAGCGATTGTGGCGGTGTATACCACTGCAATGCAGTTTTTATCCTGATACATAGCTGTTTATTAATTAGTGCTTAAGGTCAATTATTGACTGTTATCAATTAGGCCAATTAGTTGAGGCACGCAAGTGACCCTAATCTATAGCCTCCCAACTGCGCACCCACCTTTGGGCACTGTTTACTGAATTAGTAGTTAGTGTGGTTTAGTAAAAGGGCCCCTAAGCTTTCGCTCCAAAATGTGAGCAATAAAGCCTTTATTTTATTTTTGTAAAGCCATTTTATGAGTTTATTTAAATAGCTCCAAATATATATATACTCATGTTATGACAACCCATCAGTATCTATATTTATGTACACATGGAATTTACTACATTTTCATGTATCATTTTAGTGATGCTGTATTCTTGTTGCTTTTGTCTTATCAATTTATATAAGATTATTTATGTTTTGATATTCTTTTATAGGATGGGAATTATGTGCCATCTACACGTAATATTAATGATTTCCAGTGATGCTATTCTTTCATTATAAGTTTATGTATGTTTTAATAACATCACATTTACGATTAATACTTGTAATATAAATGCTTATATCACTGTCTATTTTTTTAATACATCACTATTTTTTGTGTCTTATCGTTAGACCCCTGAGGGCAGGTGAAAAAAAGATGGCGGCTGACTAACGGGCTAAGGAACTGTTAGCTCCCGGTAACACCTCAGAGCTCACCATCGTTCAGTTGCCTGTTGGCTGAGTGATGGCCCGAGTTTGGTAGCGCCGGCTTTCCTTGATGCTGCGGGGGTCCTGGCGCCGCTCCTTTTCCGCCAGTTTTGGTGTGGCGGTTCATGCAGTCATCTTGGTCGCGATGTCCCTGCTCGTGTGGCCTGGTCTGCTGATCTTGAGGGCCCTCAGGAAATTCGTCAGCATCCAGCTTTGGATCATCTGCTCGTCATCGGGCTTGTACTTGTTTCGGTCCCGGGGAGCCGTGATCTGCTGTAGTCTGCTGCGGCTGCCTCTTTCCTGATCTTCATTGCCTTTGCTGTCCTGGCTTGGAGGGTCCCGACAGTTGGAGCTGCAGAGGAGGACTGTTTGATTCTCCATCTTGAAATATGTGCCATTGGTCTACAGTTTTCATCGGCTTCTGATGAGTGTTACTCTCTCCTGGCCACCTGCTGTTGCTGCTTTCCCCCAGTCAGTACCTGTCCATCTTGCCAGGACTTGCTCCAGCCCCTCAGTCTAATCTGGATCTCCATCATCCCCCTTGGCCCGCCAGGACTTTCACTTTCGTTGTTCATCTTTGCCTCCCTTTACCCGTTCCCTCGTTATCCTATCCAATCTTCTTATCTTGTTCTCCCGCTCTAACTACTGAAATGCAACTGTAATTTATTTAATTGGTTCTTTGTAAGCCACTTTGGGGCTGCAACACTGTGGCAAAAAGGCGGGGTATAAATGTACTGAAATAAATAAATAAATAAATAAATAAATAACACCGAAACACGGCCTGTGTCGGGTCACTTGATAAAGAATTACAGTTGCCCCAGTCTTGGAGGCCCAGTGTTGCTCTTTTGTCTGCAATAAAAGCCTTCATCATGTTTACTGGATAATAAAAGAAGCCCTAGTTTAGGCTAGCACTTACACATGTGAACATCCTAAGCGCTGTTCAGTGAGATCACTTGTATGTGTTAATTTTCTCTGCATTTATGTGCACAAGGGCGCATAACCACGGGTGTTGTTACCGTGTGTTCTTTGCCATAAGGTCCACTGCTTAAAATGAACCTTGCAGGAACTAAGGCATGTAAGAAGGTAAGTACTAGCTATTAGTAAATGACCCCCTAAAAGTTGATTTAAACTTCTAAATTAATTCAGTGTGTTCAGACTCCGAAAGAAACAAATTGTCTTATTAGTGTAGCTTGAACCTTTTAAAGTATCTCAAGATAAACATTCCTTTGGCCCCTGCTTAATTTTTCTTTCTTCATCCTTCACTACCCAAAGATAATTTTTAATTACTGCAGCTTGCTGCACTTTCTCAGCGTATACCATAAGTATACGTATATTGGTTTAGGATAAAATTGACTTAAATTATTTTTCTTCTCTGGATCAATGGTAGGAACAAACTGAATAGAGACCATGCATAAACATATATATTCTGGTAAAAAAAAATAGATATTATACAAGCAAATATTTTAGACAATGTAAACATCTATAAATCAACATGGAGAATAGGGGAAAAAAAAGGAGCCCCTAGATTTATCATCTAACTTTGTCGTGTGACAGCCTAATTTCAGCAAATCTGGGTAATCTGTACCAAAATAAACAAACAACACTTTGCATAAATGACCACCAAAACTTAAGAACATAAGCGTTGTCATACTGGGACACATTGAAGGTCCATCAAGCCCAGTATCCTGTTTTCAACAGTGGCCAATACAGGCCACATGTACCTAGCAAGATCCCAAATCAGTAAAACAGATTTTATGCTTTTTATCCTAGAAATAAGAAGTGGATTTTCCAAGTCAATCTTAATAATGGCTTCTGGTGGTTACTTTTAGGAAATTATCAAAACCGTTTTAAAAACCCTGCTAAGCTAACTACTTTTACCATATTCTCTGGCAACCCTGCTAACTGCTTTTACCACATTCTCTGACAACGAATTCCAGAGTTTAATTACACATTGAGTAAAAATGTACTACTTAGTAGCTTCATTGCATGCCCCCAAGTTCTAGTATTTTTGGAAAGAGTAAACAAGCAATTCATGTCTACCCGTTCCACTCCACTCATATTTTAAAGACCTCCCTCAGCCATCTCTTCTCCAAGCTGAAGAGCCCTAGCCTCTTTAGCCTTTCCTCATAGGGAAGTCATCCCATCCCCTTTATCATTTTCATCGCCCCCTTCTCTATACGTTTTCTAATTTCCGCCTTTCTTTTTCTACCATACAGTGTGATAGTCACTGTTTACACTAACCCCTGGATTCTATTTATGGTGCTGAAATTTCAGCACTGAGCTAAAATGGGATGGGGAAAAGAAGGGGGGTTGGGAGAAGGACAAAGTGAGCAGCATTGGGACTAGGGTATACCTTCCCTTTTCCCTTCAGATCTCCTGCTAAAAAAAAAAAAAAAAAAGCACTTCCTTTTTCCTCTTCTGCACTCCTTATCCCCCTTCTCCTTCGTTTTTAATGTTCCTTCTCCTTAAAGTTTCAAGTTTATTGAAAACTTGATATTTCTCATTTAAGCAATTTGTAATCATTTCCATATTGATTGACACATGAATAAGTAGCAAAGGTAAAGAAAGAAACTATAAGAAAATTACATATTTTGGTAGATATACTGTCAGCCATCCTTCTCTTCTACTCTTCGATCCCTGATCCTCCTCTACCTGGTCTCTTGCTTTTTGCCCTCCTCCTTCCTCTTCCCGTCTCTGACACAGCCTCTTTCTTTTCTACCCACCCCAATACTTAACAACTGCCACCCATAATGTCCTAAAAAAAAATTGAATAAGTTAAGAGATACAGCCAGGCTAGGTAAATGACTATTTCTAATGTACCAAAATAAATTTAAATATGAATCAATTTTGAATATTAAAAACAATATAGAAGTTGGCAGCAATGTGTAGGCTAACAGTTCATGAGCAGATATCAAAGGCAAATACGGGTACTAAAGGCTAATTGCGCCAGACTAGAACCCGTGTTTGCCTGTACCCTATGATCAAAGCCGGTGAGCGAGTGTAACAATGAGTTCGCCAGCTCTGAGCACAAGTAGTATGCAAATGCATAGTGAACAGGGATATTCTCCCCAATGCTCAGCAAGTAGTGCACCAATTATTGGCACTGCTCCCACGGAAAATCCTACACCAGCTTGGAGCTGGCGTTAGGGTTTGCAGGCCATTGGGTACGAATGGAGAACCCTGTCCAGCATGCATTTTCATGCTTAGAGGCCCCCCATCCCCCTCTGGACACAAAAAGGTTTCACTGGTAGCCTAGTGCCCCACAACCCCCCTCCCCCGTACCTTTTTTGCATAAGGCGGGATGGGAGGTCCACCAGACCTCCAGCCCCTTGCTTTGGTCTGTTTGACAGGTCTGAGCATTTTTTTTATTTTGACAGCCTGGACCTGTCAAACAACTTTTGCAGGAGGACTGTGCCTTGGGGGCACATGCCCAGGCACAATCCTCCCACAGAAGTGCCCCAATGATCCAAGCTAATAGCATGTATAAATTTACATGCAAAATCCTCATGCTGTTCAGATCATAATTTTAAAGTGCTGTTTGGAACAGTGTGGGGAAATTGATAATTTCCCCCCTGATGGGCTGGTGATCAATGTGGACTACCAATAAACTGGGTTATTTTACCACAAATCATTCTGCTTTTGCACAGGGTCTCCCTGCATAAAATGGGGCCCTTTGCTAAAATAGCACAAATTGTGGTAAAATAACTCATCTGAATGGTAGCCCATATTGATAACATCTCTTCTCTATGACTAACATGGCCACCCCCCGGAACTTTGCAAATTCGTGTATGTAGAAGTGCATAAGCATTGACACACTAGGACAGACTGAAGGATCATTCTGTTTCCAACAGTTGCCAATCCAGGTCACAAGTACCTGGCAAGATCCGAAAGAGCTGCAAGATTTCAGAAATGTTGCTACAGGAAACTTGGACTGTGATTATCACTGTACTAAGTTATGAATTGAACAGTTAGGTTTTTCTATCAATGACCACTAAGTGAACAATGTTTCATCACTAAAATTAAGGTGGTTTTTTGGATATAATGTACAAAAGCTTATTTTTAAGACTAGTAACTTTTATTTAACACAGAAATGTGTGTAATACATGGTGTCTAGATTTGACTGTACTGTGCACTGGGTCACAGCACGGTACTATAATAAACAGTTCATTTTTTATAACACACTTAATTGGCTATTGGAACACTTTAATTCTATCTCAGAATCCTTGAAAGAGACACTAGCATAATATGTGTTAAGGTAACCCATGCCTGCCGATGTTTACTTGCGAATGATCTGTAAAATGTCATTTGGGCCTTTGTTTCTGAAATAATTGTCTCTGGTGTGGTTGTATTTTTCCTAGGCTTTCTAAATATTGGGCAACTTTCACCTTGTGAAGCTGAACCTCTTCACATCTCATATAAAGTGGTGTGGGTGTGGGGTCTTCATAGAAAGAAGTGGTAATTATGTGCAAATCTGAATAAAATGTGGGCACATAGATTTAGTGCTGGCCAGGTGGTACTTTAACTTTCAACATAATCAAGGGCACAGTAAACATAACCAGGTACTGAGGAATAATATACATTATCTGGCATGCCAATGCAGTAAGTAGAGAAGAAACCCCAGGCAAAGTACTTCAGCTCTATTTTCATATCAGGTTTCCAGCCCAGGCCAAATGCCTTTCATAAGTTTAATTATATTGCATTCTCTTGTTTTCTTCATACCTGCATTTGAATAAAGTTCCCGGTAGTCCTGTTTCAGCAGTGATTATAGCTCATATAGCTTTGAGCTCGCTTTACAGATCAGTATCTTTTTGAATCTCCATCTGCCCATTTTCTCTTGCTCTATACAGGCACACATGTTAACTGTAGACTTCTAGTCTAAATAAGGATTATTGTTAGAGATGAAGGTAGAAGCCTCCACTTCCCTTGGCTAAATCTCCACGCTACAGATGTCTCCAATTAACTTGACTATGACATGCCAACCAGATCCAGTTACAGAAGCTGACAGGTCCCATGTCCTTGGAGGTACTGCCCTGTCACCCAACACATTCCTTGTGCTAACAGTCTTTTGGCAAGCTGCATTAATGATCAAACTCTTCAAGTACCTGTTTTAATATGGGGAGCGCGGAGTGATGGCTGCTAAAAGGCTGAAAGAAATCAGTGCTCGGTAAAATAGACTGCCTGCTTTTGGCCTGAAGTGAGGTATGTCTCACAGGGTCCAATTTCATATCCTTACAGAACTGTAGAGTTGGTTTCAGAGGACTCCAGAATAACAAATAACCTGTGCAGTCGAACACAGTTTACCTTAAAATACCCTAAAATGCAGATGGAATTTGTAGCTCACCTCACCAGTGCTCCCCTCATTGCTCCAATGTAATGAATTTAGGCCTGAGTGTAGCTCAATACTGACCATCTTACATAGTCAGAAGCACTGGTTCCATATTTTTTTCATCTAATAATTAATTGATAAACCAATTTTCCTCTGATAGGTACGTCAAGCTCCATCTCTGGCCGTCTTCAAATCTAAGCTAAAAAAGCCCACCTTTTTGATGCTGCTTTTAACTCCTAACCCTTATTCACTTGTTCAGAACCCTTATTTTATCATTCTCACTTTAATATTCCCTTATCTCTTGTTTGTCCTGTCTGTCCTAATTCGATTGTAAGCTCTGTCGAGCAGGGACTGTCTCTTCATGTTCAAGTGTACTGCGCTGCATACGTCTAGTAGCGCTTTAGAAATTATCAGTAGTAGTAGTAGTAGGTAATAGTATTGAAAGGGTTTGATCCGACTGCAGTAAGTGGAGATGAATCGTATAAGAGTCGTCCTTTTCTAACTGATGTGACACCAGTGATGGGAATGAATTGAAAGGTAGGTAACAATCATGGGATCTGAAAGGTAATTTGAATAGATGCTGACCATCTATGGCACTGCTCTTCCTTGTCCACCTCCTGTAACACTGGGCTATGTGCACAAATGCTGAAGAACAGGACCTCTTGAAAATGACTGCACAAGTGTTTGTTGCCTTACACAAGTCAGCATGGGCTTGAAAGTGTTTCCTCTTCTTGCAGTATATTGACTACACTGCTGAAACCAGGACATTTCCTTTGATCTTTATTATACACTAAGTAGCCTGCAGTGGCTCTTGCCATGTGAAATCCTGACAGATACTAAGTAAAACGAGAAACTGACATAGATTGATACCATTTAAAGCTAACAATGGTTTGCTATTTTTCACTGAGTTTTTATCGCCGGCGTTACACCTGGAATTGCCGGTCCATTTCTAGGCACTGGCCTTGAATTTCTGGATTTCCAGGGCTGGCTAACACACAGCCAGTTAAGTGCGATATTCAGAACGTAACCGGCTATGGGCTACAACATAAAGATAGGACCGACATTTATGGTGTCCTATTTATGAGGTTAACCTGGCAGGTTATGTGCTGAATATCGGCACTTAACCAGCCACATGCCAACTCTGCCTCTGGAACGCCCCCAAAATAGCCATTTTCATTATTTTCAGAGGCATGAACTGGTTAACTGCTGCTGAAAATTAACAGCCCCGAACAGGAGATTTAACTGGCCAGTTAAATTGCTCTGAATATCGATCCCAAATATTTCTATTTTAAGTGTACATTAACCATTCAAGAGCTAGATTATATTTTGACTGTACCTTTCTTAAGCCTTAACAATCCAGACAGCCGACTTGGACAATTTAACTTTTGCGCTAGATAAATCAACATTTTGGTTAAATTACAAAAACTCTGGATGCTTTCAGTATAGTGAATAAGATAGCACTGGATTAAGGTGAAAAATGGATAGATTCAGGAGTAATCTAAGAATAAGTTTCTTTAGAAAGGGCGGCAGATCCACGGCTTCCCGGTGGAAGAGACAAAGACTGAGCATGATTTCAAGAAATCACAGGACAAACACATGGGATCTCTTAGGGATGAGGAAAAGACAGTAGTAGGTATAGATGGGCACACTGGATAGGCCATATGGTTTTCATCTGCCATCGTTTTCTCTGTTTCTATTTAAAAGTGAAGTATCTGAAATGTACCATGAAAGCATGTACGTGTAGAAAATTTTCTCTCAGATTTTTTTTTAATTGACCCATCATAACAATTTAGCCAAGGTGTTTCTGCTAACACAGTGGCTGTTCATTTCTTCCCAATTCCGATGACCTGATCTTTTTGTATTCCTCTGGAAGAAGCAGTTGTCAAACAGTGTTTATGAGAGATCTGAAGCAATTGAGAGAGAAGGCAAAACAAAAGGCACTGTGTGACAAAAAGGTTTCTACAGTTCCCTGCTGATGGGAAAAAGCTGCTGAACCTAGTCCTTTGGAGTTTTATTCATAGTCTTGGAAGCATAATTTAGATATGTATCTCTGATTTTGCTGAGAGTGTTTTCTCTTGTCCTTTAAGGTACCATACACATCTGCTTCCTTTTGGAGGTTAAGCTGCTCTGAGCAATCATTCATCCCACACTGAGATTCCTGTGTGGTATGAAACTAGGCTGGTGTTCATTGTAGGAAAAAGGCAGTAACTTTCACATAGCTGACATCTTGCTCGAGTGTTGAAAGACACCACTGTAGCAGGGTCATGGATACTGTGGTAGTCTATAAGAATCCAAATGATTATAACTTGTTGTTTTGAATGCACACTTACTGTAGCTGCGTTTGAGAAATTTACCCTGAAATAGCATTTCTGCTTTCTACTCTCTAGGAAAAGAATGGGACATTGTCTTGATATCCTTTAGATGAGTTTGAAATTAAACTCTCTCAAGGGTATAATAATGTAAGTAGTCTCCATACAGAAAGCACTATATCTAAATATAGACCATTATTTCATTAAATGTTCTATTTTTTTTTTTTTTTTACTATATGTGGAGAGGCATTTTCAATATGATATCTAAGTCTGACTTTGGACGTTTTGCTCAAAATGTCCAGACTCCAAGTGGTGAACAGAGTGATTTTCAAAACAGCAAAACATTTATTTTTTTTTCCAAAAACGGCCACTTGCTAGATGTTTTTGTGCTTTGTGCATGTATTTTTTTGGTTCATTTCACAAAAAAAAAAAAAAAAAAACAGGCCCAAGTGAAAAACGCACAAAATCAAGTCATTTGAATGTTTGAGGAGCCAGCATTCTTAGTAGACTGGCCACAAAGACATCCCCAGCAGAGCAGTGGACTTCACATAAAAGCTCCCAGGTACACATCTCACCCGTAACCCCTTATATTATATAGTGAGCCCTCCAAGATCCACTAAAAGCCTATTATACCAACTGTACACTATTACAATAGCCCTTATGCCTGCAGGTGCCACCTATATGTGGATACAGTAGTTTTTTGGTGGGTTTTAGGGGAGGGGCTCATCAGTTTGAGGAGTTTAAAAAAAAAGTAGGTACACAAGAAGCAATAGGAGTTTAATCTAGTATATAAGAATTTGGTTGCAAAGTCAGTGTTGTGATAATTAGTAATCATGATTTCTGGCCATTGCAGTCTTGTCTCCTGATGACACTAGAAAGCGAAACATGGAGCCATGTTGAGCAAGACTTTGAATATTTGGAAAATTATTTTTAGATGGATAAATAGTGGGTTTGTTTTTATTGTTGCACAATTATTGGATCTTGCCAAAGTATTTGGAAGATAATATTGATGACAGCATCGAGACAGATCATAAGTGATCATTTCTCACTTGTATTTTAGCAAATATTGGACAGCTATTTTCAACAGTCATGGTGCTAAGATGGAATTATTGAAGTTTTATCCTTTGGCGGGATAAGAAAGTTGACACTGAGCACTTTCACATTATGAGATAAATACATGATATAAGGTAAAAATATAGAATATTTTTATGAAATAATGGTCTATATTTAGATATAATTCTTTAAATTATAAACACAAGCAGTTGAAGCTATGATAAAGTAGAGCATTATAGCATATTTTTTATCAAAGGCAGGAGTTGAGATGGTCATCAAGAGTGATGTTTCTCTTCATCAAATGACACTTTTCATCTGTGATTGGATGTTAATGCTATGGAAGAATTCAGAACCACCCCCAGTTACATTAAAGAGTGATATCTTTGGCTGTAGTTTTATTGGCATCTACAGCAAGCGTCAAGCCACATTAGCCCTTCTGTCATCATACTTGTTTTATGAATGTAGCTGTAAAAAGTATCTTCTTGTAGGAGTAAGATTCCCTAGGACTTGGGTATTTCAAACACACTTGAAAGGCTACATCCTTTTCTAAATAAGTTAGGCAGGCACAACTGAACTTCAAAGGAGTAATTGTTCAATTAATCCAAAATTCATAATTTAGAAAATGTTCTTGAATATGATAGAGAATAGCGGCGTATCAAGGGCGGGGCGGTGGAGGCGGTCCACCCTGGGTACACGCCGCTGGAGGGATGCAGAGAGCAGCCGCGTGCCTGTCGGCTTCGCTGGTTCCCTGCTCCCTCTGTGCCGGAACAGATTACTTCCTGTTCCGGGGCAGAGGGAGCCAAGAGCCGCGCGAGAATGCACCCGGGGTGGTGCCAGGGTGGTGTCATTGCGCCAGGTGGGGTGTGTCGTGCTGCACCCGGGGGGAGGTGAGCATCGGCGATCCGTCCCGGGTGGCAGCCAACCTAGGATCGTCACTGTAGAGAAATAAGCATTTCTCTTGCCTCACACCTTTCCAAATCTCAGCTCAAGGTGAACTGCAAATCGGTATAGTAGGTTTTACAATCTAAGTTTGTACCTGAGGCAACGGAGCTTGAAATGACTTTCCTACAGTCACAAGGCACTTAAGTGGAAGAAGCTGACATTCACCCCTTGCTTCCCCCGACTCATAGACTGTGGTTCCAACCATTAGGCTACTCTCCACCATGAGTAAACAGTAAAGAATAAAAGGGCAAGGAAGTAAAAAGGTTTGACCCCATTTCCAGTGCTGCACTGCTTCATTTAAGCATGCTCAAAATGCATATACAGCCTAAGTCCACCAGCAATGGATAAATGAGAAATGAAAAATAGAAAGATTTAGTTGTGCAATTCTGATCAGTGTGACTAAGTTTGAGCACATGGGATAGCTGCCTGTTCTTTTCTTAAATTCGAAGGAGTTGATATTCAAAGTGATTTAACCGGCCAGATATTGGCTCCTGACCAGTTAAATCACCTGTTTGCACTTAACCGGTTAGTGCCACTGAAAATAACCAGTTAGTGCCAAACTGAAAACCAGCTATTTGGGAGGCACACTGGGGGATGGAGTCACATTTGGCTGTTTCAAAACGGATATTCAGCACTTAACTGGCCAGGTTAACCACATAAATAGGACCACGTAAATGTCAGTCCTATCTTTATGCAGTAACCCATAGCCAGTTAAGTGCTAAATACTGCACTTAACCAGCTATGCGTTAGTCAGTTCCGGAAACCCGGATGTGGCCTGGCATTGAATTTCCAGGTTTTAACGCCGGTGGTAGTCAGCAAAATGCTAATCACCACCGGCTGAATATCGAGCCCTGTTTGCCATTTGCTTCACTGTGTAAAAGCAGTAAAGCCCAGTTATTCATCTGAGCTCCAGTTTAAGAGGCCTTTGGTAAGAGGGGTAAACCAAAATCCTCCTTTTAATAAGAAAATTAAAACAAAGGAAGAGTGGAGTCTGAAGGAGGATCAAAGTTCTCGTATAAGGAGGTCCCTGTGTGCCATGGGTTGAATGCATTGCATGGAGACAAGAAGAGAATAAGTGTTGACTGTGCCTTGCAGTTACCACACAGTAACTTATGGTTAACTGTTACTGCATTCACATTAGGTGGAATTATTTATTTGTTACAATTGTATTCCACATTTTCCCACCTATTTGCAGGCTCAACGTGACCTACATAGTACCGTAAAGGCGTTCGCCAATTCCGGTATGAACAAATACAAAGTGATGTTGTGGTAGAATAAAGATATGTGTAACACACACATTAGGGAATCGTAGGGAGGAAGAGTTATGTCCAGTATGAACATCCATGCCATCTGCAATGCAGTTAACACATGTTCAGTGTATTGTTTCTGCATTAATTAGATGTGAAGATGCTGGGCACACCCCTCACCAGTCTTCAGAACTACAGAGTGTTAATCTTTGCAGTTAACCTGTGGTAAATGCAGATTTGGTATCATGCTTTAGTAAAAGGGCCCCTTAAGTGATCAATTAAAGGAAAATATTCACAAGCAGAACTGAGGGGCTAGAAATGAGATTACTAAAGCAATACTGATAATACTGGGCCCGATATTCAGACTGTGGGAGGCAGCCCAGCTAACTCTTGCAGTCGATGGTCAGCTCAAACATTCAATGCCGGGCCATTTCTGGTGACCGGAATTGAATATCCAGGTGTTTTCTGCTCAGTTTAACTTTAACTGGCTGATCCAATATTCAGTGCTGCCTGGTTAAGTTAAAACTAGCCAAAGACAAGACCACTATTTCGGCAATGTGCTGAATATTGGCAGATAGCCTGTTATATTGCACAATATAATGAGCTGCCTGGTTAAATGGTTTTAAATACCGGTAAGTCTGTACTGAATGACAACTGACTTCCCAGAACTTAGTTCGGACTGTAAGGTGCCTAAGGCATTACTCATCTCTACACAAGCTCACTTATTACCACCTATGTAGACTTAAACACCGATTAAGTCATGAAAAAAAGTGCCTTGTGTATATTCCCGGATTTCATAAATGGTGCTCAGATTTGATTGTCCAAAATTGTGAGTGATCCTGAAATCTGCATACAAATAAATTGAGACGCTCTCAATAATTTGGTGTTAACTATCAACAATTGATGCTAATTAGCTCTAATCTGGCATTGCATGTGGACCTGGCGGCGCATGACACTACAAGAGATCTGTGTCCAAATCCTCATGTGCGCAACCCAAAGGGGGGCATGATGATGGGAGGGGCATGGGCAGGTCAGGGGTGTTTAAAAAAAATTACACACAATTTGGAGGCTGTGTGTCCAAATCCTGTGCCAAGATTTTTATACCAAGTTTCAGTTGGTGTAAGTCCTCGTGCCCAAAGTTAGGCACTGGAATAAGCGCCAAGCACTATTCTATAAAAAGCCCTTTATAGAGCAGCACAGAGCGCAAATGTTTCCCGGCGCAAATTTTTCCTGATGCCAACTTTTCGGTGCCATTTACTGAATCCGGCCCATAATGCCTCTACTGCAATCAAGGCTTCTCCTAGCCACGTTTACAAGTCACAAGGGCAAGGACAACTAATTTCTTTTATGCAGGATAATTTTTAGGCTGCTTGCTCAGACTCATTAAGAAGGGCCTGGTTCCCCAAGGTTTATACTGTGTAATTAGCAGCAACAAACACTGGCAGAGATTTCACTCTTCAGGTCAGCTTATGGGATTAGTCACAAAAGGTTTTGTAAATTTCAGATATCTACACAGATGTCGGGGAAAGAAAAAAAAAAACCCATACAGACTAGCATAATGGATATGGCCAGAGCCATTAAGCTGCTTCAGATTTTTGAGATGCAGACTGCTAATAAATTTTATGAAAAAAGTCATAGAAGTAGAGGGGGGGGAGGGGGGGGAACAGCCAAGGCAGCATTAATGGTAATGCATAAAAAATGGTAAACACGCTAACAAGAGTAGATTTGTCTTAATAAACAGGACAGGGTCACATGGGTTTACTTCTGAAACCCATAAAGGTCCCTTAGTATCTAATTATTTTTTAGAAAGGACTGAGTTTCTTTTATTCACTGACAGTAGATTGGCTCATACTTCATTAGTCAGCTTTTTATAATGAAATACACTCATTCATATGGCAAGAGGCTTTTTTTATTGATGTGCTGCAGTGTTATGTATGTCTTTCTAGTGATATATAACATACAGTATCAAGTATTCCATTAGGCAGGCATATTGTAATGTAACCAAAGTAAATTTCTGTCACTTAGACACAATATGGAATGCAGTTATTAATAGCAGGGGTAGTAACCCCTATATTTTAAATCTTACAATAAACGATAAAAATGTTTTACAATGAAAAAGGTTTAGTAACCGGGGGAGCTCTTTTTTTCCCCTGTTTTCTGCTTCCCCTTCCACAAAACAGAGCAGCACCGTGTTATAAGAGCCATTGTATGTTTACTTGTGCTTCCATTTGTATCTCTACATAGTAATTAGCAAATATCCATCTGGTGGCTGCACGAGTGGCATAGCTACGGCGGGCCACGGGGTCCTGGGCCTGCTATTTCGGCGATGTGCTGAATATTAGTAGATAGCTGGTTATATTACACGATATAACGAGCTGTCTGGTTAAATGTGATTAAATACCGGGGTGACTGTACTTAATGACAATTGACTTTCTGAGGCCCCTGGTTTGGCTGGCAGGGGTTGGGGACCACCGCCAGCTGAAGCATTTTTCCAGCATTGGTCTCCACTGCATTGCCTGCCCTGGTCTTCTCCTCACGTCGCTTGCATGCTTGTTTCGCACATGCTCAGTTTCACGAAAATGAGCATGCACGCGACGTGAGCGGAACAGCAGGGCAGGCAATGCAGTGGAGACAAGCGCTGGACCATACTTCAGCTGGCGGGGGACCCCAACCCCCACTAGCCCAGATATGTGAGGAGGTGGGGGGGTAGGGTGGCAGCGGACCAAAATGTGCCCCACCCCCCACTTTGGGCTCTGGATCCCCTCCATGTCAAGGTCTGGCTACGCCACTGGGCTGCATAATCCGAAGAAAAACACATTACCCTGTGTTGTCAAGAAAGATATGGGCATGGGTTGATGGGTAACAAAAGTAACGACTCAGTCTGATTGTAATAAATCCTTCGGTGCCCATTTCAAATGCATACCTCCCCCCTCTGGATTAAAAAGAGTAATTTAAACCTTGTTATCTGAACTGCAACTATTTTTTTTTTTTAATAGTGGCTGGATTTCAATATTGCGCGTACATTCGTCAACATCAAAAGTGGCCGCTTGCCTCTCTGCCTCTTTTCACCATTCCCGATCACCTACCTCTGCTACCTTTCCCTCATCGAAGAGCGAGAGATCATTACTGTACAGTATCTGGGCTGCGGGGAGGAGGAGGAAAGTTCAGTCTTGGTCATTAAGAACTCTAACATCTGAAGTGCTGGTGAGGAAAGCTAACCCACTTGCAATGATAAAGCTGCACATTTACTGTGCCTGAACAGTACTATAAGGGGTGATTTCTATATATGACACCAAAAAAAAAAAACCAAACAAACCAAATGGCACCGAATAAGGCACTGTGTATAGAATAGCATTTACACACGGTAATCACGGCTTTTAGGGATAGCCATCTGCACCAACTGAAACATGGTGCAAATGTATGCACCTAAATTAGGTGTGTATCCCTCTCATTCTATAACGCATGTAAATGTTAGGAATGCCACCGTTCTGCCCGTGTACCTCACATTTCTGTGCCCCCTTTTGGAACTCGTGCAGATATTCCAATTCAATCTAATTAGTGCCAATAATTGTGTTAACAAGCCAATTATCAGCACCAATTACCTCATTATTCAATTAAATTGCTGGTGCAAATTGGGCTTGCACAATTTTTAGCGACTTTTATAGGATTCGGAGGTAAGTGTCCATCTGGCATGCATTTCTCTCTCTTCTGGTCCTTCCATCACTCCTCAAATAGTTTCAGAGTTACTTCTAGCATACATCCAGAGGAAGGCAAAGAGGATCAAAACAGTACATCAAGCTAACATTTTCTAAAATAAATTACATGTAACAAATCAGGCCATGAGTGTTTTCATGAAAATTAGAACAAAAAGTCAACACCACATGAAAGCAACAAAATGAATTATGTAGCCCTTTTCCCATCATAGGTGATGCAACCTTAATTACTGTTTACTCCCTACAGCTTTGTCCCTGGGGCAAATGCAATGCCCAATGGGGTTCTTGTTTAGACAGCAAATGGTTAGTGTGAACATTTTTAATATTATGCTGAAATGCCTACTGAAGTCAAAGCAGAAGAATCTTTAGCATTTCTCCTGACCTTAAGGATAATATTGGGTTATTTCTTTTCATTCTCTCTAAGCAGTGGTGTCATCACCCAAACCCTATTTAATCATCTCTGTCTGCATATAAATCACTGTACGCCGTGCTCTAAAGGTTAAAAGAATAATACAAACTGTATGTGCAATAGGGAACAGAAGTCCAACTATGAGCCGATGATCTGTCAGATTCTATATAGCGTGCCTAGAGATCCGCGCCGAAATCCAGGTGTATTCTATAACAACGCACGTAACTTAATTGGCTGAACAAGCTAATCAGCAATAACAGCATTTAACAAGCAATAATGAGCACTAACTGGCAATAATTAGAATTTACATACACAACTCTCTAAGCATATTCTGTAATGAACTGTGCCTAAACTCTAATGTGAGCAGTTCAAAAGGGTCATGGCTATGGTCGGGCAAATGGGCATTTCATGGGCATTCCAAAAACGTACATGCGTAGTTACAGAATATAGCCCAGTGCGCATTAATCTATGCTCAGGGATTTACGCCACATTTTCGTTGGTGTAAACGGGGGCGCATAGTTTTAGGCACTAGGATATCAGCTAAGTGTATTAGCTGATATCCTAGCACCCAAAACTATGCACCCCTAAATCTAGGCGCCACTTATAGAATACGCTTAGGTGGAAATGTTTACTGCACGGATCTTTTAGACGCCTTATATAGATTCTGGCCCTATGTGTGTGAATATTTAGAATGGAGGCATATACGCACATAAATGCCAAAATTCTACCTAAGCACTAATCTGTAAATATGTACGTATCTTACGTGGCATCTATTTTAATGGCAGGCAGACACATGGGGTGGAGTCTCAGAGCATGGGCTGGCCTCCCAATTCCATGTGCAACTTACAGAATCCTGTAAGTTGTGCACATATCTCTGGCATGTAGGCTTTAAGCGCTTACAACAGCTCTATAGATAGTCTTAGTACTCACATCTAAATATTTGTGTATCTGGGTTCTCAACCCAGTCCTAGCGACACACCAAGCCACTCAGGTTTAAAGGATTCTCATGCATTTTCATGGTGGGTAAGACTAGCATAGGATGAAGACAGTGCATGCAAATGTATCTCATACATATTCATTGTGGACAACCTGACTGGCTAGGTGTGTCCTGAGTTCTAGGTTGAGAACCCCTGCTATAAAGGAAAGTAGGTGCTATAGAACTGCCCTCTTACAGGCCAGTTCTATAACATAGGCGCCAACATTTATTTGTACATTAGACGTTTACATGTTTAAAAAAATGGTATTTACGCGTGTATGTGCATACATACACTACATTTCCCATAGGTGCTATTCTGGAAATGCTCATTTAACTTACATAATATTCAATAAATAGTGCCCAAAGTTAGGCACAGGATGATCTGCACTAAGCTAGTATTCTGTAAAGGGTACTCTGTATGGAACAACCTTTACATAAGAATATAACCATTGCCATACTGGGATAGACTGAAGGCTCATCAAGCCCAGAATCCCGTTTCCAACAGTGGCCAATCCAGGTCTCAAGTACCTGGAAAGATCCCAAAAAAATAAAACAGATTTGTTTCTACTTATCCTAGAAACGAGCAGTGGATTCTCCAAAGTCCATCTTAACAACGGCTTAGGGACTTTTCTTTTAGGAAATTATCCAAACCTTTTTTTAAACCCTGCTAAACTAACTGCTTTTACCACATTCTCTGGCAACGAATTCCAGAGTTTAAATTACACACTGAGTGAAAAAATATTTTCTCGGGCTTGTTTTAAATTTACTACTTAGTAGATTCATTGTGTGCCCCCTAGTCCTAGTATTAAAGAGTAAACAAGCGATTAACCTCTACCCATTCCACTCCACTCATTATTTGAAAGACCTCTAGCTTAGTGCGCATTTCATGCCTAATTTTAGGCGCGAGCATTTATGTATATCAAAGGCCAGAGAAAATGTTCCCACCAAACTGATGGCAGTTAGGCATGCAAATGCAGGTACTTTATAACATCGTACCTAATTCCTGGGAATGCCCCTCCCATGGCCACATCCCTTTGGAGTTGTACGCTTTGAAATTTAAACATGCATGTTATAGAATAAAGCTTAGGGCAGATCCGCATTTAACTCCTAATTATTGCCAATTAAGTGCCTGTTAACACCATTAGTTGATTTATTGCCTAATTAGCTAGTTTGTATGGAAATCTGTAATCCATACCCAAACTGAAGGAGTGGCCTAGTGGTTAGAGCACTGGTCTTGCAATCCAGAGGTGGCTGGTTCAAATCCCGCTGCTGCTCATTGTGATCTTGGGCAAGTCACTTAACCCTCCATTGCCTCAAGTACAAACTTAGATTGTAAGCCCTTTTGGGACAGAGAAATATCCACGGTACCTGAATGTAACTCACCTTGAGCTACTACTGAAAAAGGTGTAAGCAAAATCTAAATAAATAAATAAATTTGGCCAACCTATCCAGAATCTGGCAGTAAGTGAGTATCTCTGGCATTTAGACACTAACACATCTGCTCTATGGCTAGAATAAATGCTTGCGCCTAAGTGAATTCCTTCAAAAGGGCGGTAAAAAAAAGCCTAATAAATAAATATTTATATAACTATATCCTTTCTTTGAAGCGGTGAACAAACATGTGGGTAAAGGTGAGCCGGTTGATATTGTGTATCTGGATTTTCAGAAGGCATTTGACAAAGTACCTCATGAAAGACTCCAGAGGAAATTGGAGAGTCATGGGATAGGAGGTAGTGTTCTATTGTGGATTAAAAACTGGTTAAAAGATAGAAAACAGAGAGTAGGGTTAAATGGTCAGTATTCTCAATGGAGAAGGGCAGTTAGTGGGGTTCCTCAGGGGTCTGTGCTGGGACCACTGCTTTTTAACATATTTATAAATGACCTAGAGATGGGGGTAACTAGTGAGGTAATTAACTTTGCTGATGACACAAAGTTATTCAAAGTAGTTAAATCATGGGAAGATTGTGAAAAATTACAAGAGGACCTTACGAGCCTGGGAGACAGGGCGTCTAAATGGCAGATGACGTTTAATGTGAGCAAGTGCAAAGTGATGCATGTAGGAAAGAGAAACCTGAATTATAGCTACGTCATGCAAGGTTCCACGTTAGGCATCACCGACCAAGAAAGGGATATAGGTGTAGTCATTGATGATACGTTGAAATCATCTGTCGAGTGTGCTGTGGCAGCTAAGAAAGCAAATAGAATGTTAGGTATTAGGAAAGGAATGGAAAACATGAGGACGTTATAATGCCTATGTATCACTCCATGGTGCGACCGCACCTCGAATATTGTGTTCAATTCTGGTCACTGCATCTATACAGTGGAATTAGAAAAGGTGCAGAGAAGGGCGACGAAAATGGTAAAGGGGATGGGACGACTTCCCTATGAGGAAAGGCTAAAGCAGCTGGGGCTCTTCAGCTTGGAGAAGAGACAGCTGAGGGGAGATATGATAGAGATCTATAAAATAATGAGTGGAGTTACGCTTTCCAAAAATACTGGGACTAGGGGGCATGCGATGAAGCTACAAAGTAGTAAATTTAAAATGAATCGGAGAAAATCTTTCTTCACTCAACGTGTAATTCAACTCTGGAATTCATTGCCAGAAAATGTGGTAAAGGCGGTTAAGCTTAGCAGAGTTTTAAAAGGTTTGGACGGCTTCCTAAAGGAAAAGTCCATAGACCATTATTAAACTGGATTTGGGAAAAATATTTCTGGGATAAGCAGTATAAAATATTTTGTACTTTTTTGGGGATCTTGCCAGGTATTTGTGACCTGGATTGGCCACTGTTGGAAACAGGATGCTGGGCTTGATGGACCTTTGGTCTGTCCCAGTATGGCAGTACTTGTGTACTTATCCTAATATCAGATGCCAGATTATAGAATGAGAAGAATACTGTAATATTGTTCCAAATAGCAAACATTTTGGCTAAGGGTCGAGAGTACAATTAGGGCTTTATTTAAAATGAATCATGAATTAAACTATGGCACTGTAATCCGAAAATCACTTGCACTCTATCCAGTACTCCTAATACAGGATTGCCAAAGACTTCTACAGTCTGTGACCTGAGAATGGCAAGAGCAGCTCAAGATTAAGCAGGCAAATGTTATCTACTATAATAAAACTCACCCACAACGTTCTGAGGACACTGACGCCAGTGAAGCCAAGCTCTGACTTCCTTCAAAAAGGTTTGAAGGTTCGTGGTGGTGAAGCCACCAAAATTGCTCCGGGCCCCGCCCTTGAGGGCGGAGCAATAGCTGAACAACGAAGGGCTTGGCAGGGAGGGAGGCAGGGAGGCAGGGAGGCGGGGGAATGGGAAATTGCTCTGGGCCCCGCCCTTGAGGGCGGAGCAATGGCAGAACGAAGGGGTTGGCAGGGAGGGGGGCGGGGGGGTGGGACATCGCTCCAGGCCCTGCCCTCGCGTCAAACGTCATGATGTTGGGGGCGGAGCAATGGCAGAACAAGGAAGGGGTTGGCGACGAAAACCTTGCTAGCGCCCGTTTCATTTGCTCTGAAATGGGCTTCTTTTACTAGTCATATCATATATCATATCATACAGGTCTTTCTCTGCAGTTATAAGAACATAATAGCAGCCATACTGGGTCAGACCAATGGTCCATCTAGCCCAGTATCCTATTTCCAACAGTGGCCAATCCAGATCACAAGTACCTGGCAGAAACCCAAAAAGTAGCAGCATTCCATGCTACCAATCCCAGGGTAACTAGTGGCTTCTCCATGTCTATCTCAATAACAGACTATAAAATGAATGGTTTTGTCACAATGTCTGACAAAGTATGTTGTGAGAAATCTGAGGCTCAATATGCCATGTTTGTTGGAGTTGAGCACTCCCCCTTCAAATAATTTTACTTAATTTAGGCATTTATAATCTGCTTAACCATCAAGTTTAAGGTGGAGAACAATCACACATTATTTGCAGGTACCATCTCTGTCCCTAGAGGGTACACAATCTAAGTTTTGTACCTGAGGCAATGGAGGGTTAAGTTACTTGCCCAAGGTCACAAGGAGCTGCAGTGGGAATTGAGCCCAGGTTGCCAGGATCAAAGCCCACTGCACTAACCATTAGGTCACTCCAATTTTCACTTTATTCATAACAGGCAGGATTATGCTAATAGGGCAGCACCCAAGGGTCCATGGCAGTAGGGGGCCCACTTGCCCTGCCTTCCATCTAATTTCTTCCTTTTTGGTAGGTGGTGAGGGGCCCAACTCCCTGCCAGTCCACCCCTGGATGGGTCTGTTCAGGGTGTGCTGGTAAATTTTTAACAACAGGCTCTTTCTCCGTACGTAGCCAGCTCTGCAGTTGGAAGGGCTAGGGGTGGCCGGGAGGGGGGGGGGGGGAGAGCAACACTTGCCTCTCTCTCCTCCCTCCCTTTGTGCGGGTACGCTAGGCATACCTTTGCTGGCAGCCAATAAATGGACTGCCACCACTCCCGATGTCTTGCTCTGAGCAGCATGTTGGAACTTCTCTCACATGCTCGAGAAGTCCCAGCCTGCTACCCAGAACTGGAAACAAGGAGCGGGGAGCAGCAGCAGTCTATTTACTTGGCTGGCAGGGCTCAGCATCCCCACCAGCAAAGTAAAAGACAATTCAGCAGGGGGCCCAAGCCCACATTTTGGGAGCCAGTTGTTAAAGTAGCCACGGAGGGCCCTACTTTAACAACCGGCTCCCAAAATTCTTAAAAACTTAACAACCGGCTCTTGCGAGCCTGTGAGAGCCTGCTCCAGCACACCACTGGGTCTGTTCTCCAAATCAAAATCTCTCTCTCTCTCCATTACTCTAGCCAGCCGACTTGGTTAAAATGTGTATGCTAACCAGCTGCTACAGTGGGATTTTAACCCCCAAACTGTCGCATCAGAAATGGGTGTGCTAGCCATTAGACCACACTAAACAAACAACATCTACTAGGTTTGCTTACACTGGCTACAAAATCTAAAACTTATTTGCTCAGTTAGTATTCCCTAAAGAAAAGTAAATGCTTACATTCCTTATGCTTCTACTAGGCATTGTGTTTTAGAATCACCCTCAGGTGTCTAAAAACGGGGTTTCAAAATACAATCCTGGAGAGTCACAAATCACTCTGGTTTTCAGGATATCCCTGACATGCATGAAACTTGTTTGTACAAAATGGAGTCAGTGCATGCAATTCTCTCATAAGCATATCCATTAGGGACGGCCTCAAAACTGACTGGTTTGCGACACTCCAGGATCGTGGCTTGACACCCCTGGTCTAAAAGAAAAGAAAAGGAGACATACAGGCAAGATAAAAATAGTGAGGTGATATAACCACAGAAGAGACAACGGAATATATGTCTTATGAAATATGTTCAGCGAAACATAAAAAAAGTCTTACAATAGAGACACATTACAAAGCATCCAACAAGATGCTCCGCTGAAATATATTGAACGTGCAGTGCCTCCATGCCATTATGTGCCACTTTTACAATGGTACAACAGTTAGGAGAGCTCTCAATGTCACTCTCACCACCTATGGAAAAGGGAAAACAAGCCCAAGATCAATAGATATAACTTTGAAGAAGGCAGCATGGCATTCTCAGTCAACAATGAACATCCACAGTATGACCCATAACAAGGAAATGAGAAAATACTGGACAGAATACTGCATGATGAGTTTTCAGATCGACTGAAAATTAAAATCAGTGGAAGTGAAAAGGACTTACCACTGGAGGCTCAGAAAACAAAATGTGGGAAAACTGGGTTTTAGCATTAGTAAGAAATTGCCAGGCAGCAAAGGCAATGTGTATATCTGTGGCTTCGATTCAACTGATAAATGTCCTTCCATTGAAGAGAGGCAATAGAGGGTTAGAGGGAAAATTCACTACGCCAAAATGCCTCTCCTTATTTGTGTACCCCTCCCTTCTACTGGGTAAAATAATTCACAGTACTTCCTTTGATTTTTGCCATGCTCGGAGACAAGCCACCAAATGGCTCAGTGAAACAGGACTCCTTTTGGGCTTTGTCATGACATCACTTGTACCATGTCATCTGTGATGCCAGAAACTCAAGCCAGCATTTATACAAGGTTATTAGAAAGCCCTCCAGCATCAGGCTTAAGATGACAACATGTCGGCTTCAATCATCTGACAGGCTTTTGGTCTCCCTCTATAACCTCTTTTCTTTTTGGCTGCTCTTTTTTTTATATACATATGACACTAACAGAAAAATAAATTGAAAAGAGCACTGAGGCAGAGTGTATTTCACGCACTGGTGCCAATGTTTCATATCTCATGAACCTCGGGAAAACAATTCGTTGAACTAATTAGTTTACAGTGTTTAAGCAGCTTGCTTCCCATCTTTAATCTTCTTTATGTAATACTTTGAACAAAGCCACATTATCTTCACATTTTTTCATACCAGTTTAACAAATACATTTTTTTTCTTCCTTTGTGGAGATTACTTCATTTAGACATCAAAGAGCCTCAGCTTTTTGCTTAGATTTTAGGTGGGGGGGAGGGGAGGGAACATATGCACAGGTTGGCATCAATTCATTTGTGTATCAGTAACCTCCCGGATTAGACTAGTTCCTAATCTATTTTGTTGTCACATAATCCACCTGGTTTAATTATGCTTCTAACTCCAAATAGCCCCAGAGACACAACAGCTTTACCTAATGCAGCATATCTTCTTCTTAAATTCCAGGGAACACCTGCCAAATCAAGGCGATTCTCGGACTCCAGCTAATCACAGCCAAGCACACACACACTTCTTCAGCAATCGCTTTTTTTTTTTTTTTTTTTTAGCTTCAATATGAAAAACATTGATTCTAGGAAATTTTTGGTCACACAGTATGTTGGATGACCAGATTACCAAACCTCCTCCTGCTATGTTATTTATTCCATTATCCCTGAAATTCACTTTGATTGCTTTGAAAATATGCCTTCTAGTGTCAGACTTACAAAATGGAGGGGCATTTTTGATAAGACGTCTAAATTGGACTTTGGACATTTTGCGCTAAATGTCCCAAATCTGAATAGCAAATGTAACCATTTTCAAAAAAGCAAAACATCTTACCTTTTTTCAAAAATTGCGTGTGTAACAAGGTTTTGTGCTCTGTGTGTTTATCTTTTCAAGCCATTTAAACGCACAAGTGAAACGTAGAAAATCAAGCCATTGGGATGTAGGAGCCGCCAGCATTTTACTACTACTAACCATTTCTATAACGCTACTAGACGTACGCAGCGCTGTACACTGGACATAAAGAGACAGTCCCTGCTCGACAGAGCTTACATAAGAGATAAGGGGAATTACTAAGGTAGGAATGATAAAACATGGGTACTGAACAAGTGAGTAAGGGTTAGGAGTTAAAAGCAGCATCAAAAAGGTGGGTTTTTAGCCTAGATTTGAAGACGGCCAGAGATGGAGCTTGACATACCGGCTCAGGAAGTCTATTCCAGGCATATGGTGCAGCAAAATAAAAGGAATGGAGTCTGGAGTTAGCGGTGGAGGAGACGGGTGCAGATAAGATTGATTTACCCAGTGAAAGAAGTTCCCGGGGAGGAATATAGGGAGAGGTAAGAATGGAGAGGTACTGAGGAGCTGCAGAGTGAATGCACTTATAAGTCAATAAGAGGAGTTTTAACTGTATGCGGAAACGGATGTGAGGAGAGGTCTTATATGAGCATAGTAACACTGGCGGAATATAAGTCGTGCAGCAGAATTTTGAACAGAATGAAGGGGAGAGTGATGGCTTAGTGGGAGACCTGTGAGAAACAAGTTGCAATAGTCTAAGCGAGAGGTGATAAGAGTGTAGATAAGGGTTCTGGTAGTGTGCTCAGAAAGGCAGACTGGACCCTTAGACATTCCAGGAGAGCAATGGGGCACCCTAGGGGGCATTGCTGTGGAATTCATATAAATGCTCCCAGGTACACATCTCACCGTTGTTCCCTTATCTTGTCTGTTGAGCCCTCTAAAGCTCACTACCCCCCCCCCCCCAACTGTACACCACTACAACAGCTCTTATGGGTGAAGGGGGCACCTATATGTGGGTGCAGTGGGTTTCTAGTGAGTGAGGGCTCACAGTTTCCACCACAAGTGTAACAGATAGGGGGAGGTTTGGGCCTGGGTCCACCTGTCTACAGTGCACTGCACCCACCACTACATTACTCCAGGGACCTGCATGCTACTCTAATGGAACTAGCTATAACATCTTAGGCCGTCATAGAGGCTGGTGAGTACTATTTTATTCATATTTTTGAGAGTGGGAGAGGGTCAGTAACCACTAGGGGATTAAAGGGGGTCATCCCTGATTCCCTCCAGTGGTCATCTGGTCATTTAGGGCACCTTTTTGTATCTTATTCGTTTGAAAAACAGGTCATATCACAGAGGGACACAACCAGTACAATAATAGGCAGAACCACTTCATGGTGATTCTAAATGCAAGGAACTTTGCAGATATATCATACCAAATTGAGTTAAATCAAGCAATACTGCTAAAACTAATGAATTTTAAAATGTGTAAGCATGGCTCAAATGACTATTTTCAATGCCTACACTTTTGAATAGCACAAAGTGTATGTGTGTATAAGGGCAGCCCCAACACTAGTTTCTACATGCACCTTTTATCTTTTTACATGTCCACAGGTCAGCCAATGTTATGCAAATGCATTGTAGGTCCAGTCTGGGACCTTGTTGCTCAAGTCACATTGTTCTTCAAGTAATAGAAGTTCTGAAAACAAAAGCCCCACTCCTTTCTAAATGCAGATTAAACCCACAGACATAAACACACTTCTGTCATACAGTGCTTCTAGAGTGGTGACTTGAAACTAACTAACTCAGGTGTGCAGATATAAAATTACAAGGCTATTCAAATGAGGAAGTTACAGAGGACTGTATCTTGGAGAGGATCTCCCTTTTCCCAAGGCCACAATACCTTTCTGTCAGATTGCAGGTTGTATTGAGAGAGCTACAGTTTCGCTCTGTTTCATGCTATTAGTAGTGTAACTATCTTTTCACTTTTAACCCAGAAGTCACATTGCAGAGGACTAGACTAGTCAATAGAACACATTAAATGAGAAGAGACTACCGTTTCTTTTCTGCATCTAAAATGCATCTAATATAATAATTCGCACCTCCAACGTTCTGAAGCTGGCTCTGTGGCAGCTTGGAAGTGAAGCCGTGAAGCCCTTAAGTGTTCGTAGGCTTCGTAATCGCTCCGCCCACAGTAACGCGACGTCAGAAGAATCCCTCCCTCCGATTTCCAGACCCCCCCCTCTCAGTTCCTGACCCCTGGACCCCCCTGCCACGACCCTCTCGAGCCCCCCTTCCCGCCGCCAACCCTCCCCCGCCACCGTCGCCATGTACCTGTGCTGGCGGGGGACCCCAACCCCCGCCAGCCAAAGTCCTCTTCTCGGCCGCGGCGTGGACAAATGATCTGATCAAGTTGCAATCTGTTTGTATGCGTGCCCCATCACAAGAGGGGCAAGCACAGCCGGCAGCTGTGTTGAGCTGCCACTTCTTGCAGATGAAGCAGCATCTGCTGACAGGCATTCCAGCCACATAGCTGGTGCATGCAGGCCTGCCTCCTTACTTGGGACAACTTTGGCCTGAGGCTCCTGTGTCTCTGCACCCCCCTCCTCCCCCCCCCCCCCCCCCCCCCCCCCCCCCCCCCCCCCCCCCGCAGCTGTGCTCTTAAGCTTTGAGGGACAGAATGTTGTTCATTCTGTGTACACAGACAGGGAGGTTGTGTACTGCCATAATTTTACCAAACAAGCAGCCTATAGAGGCCGACCCGTGCCCCTTCGGCAGGACCAAGTGACAGTAGATGCTAGAAAGTACGACTGGGGACAGAGGTAAACTAGGAGCAGCCATTAGGCTGGAAATTTCCCTGATAACAAGCAAGTTATACCTTCAGAAAATGGAAGAAGGAACCATCTGAAAATAACAAGCAGCAGCATAAGGAGTGTCAAACCAAAAGCAAGGCACAGATAAAGAAGGCCAAGAGGGATTACGAAAAAAAGATAGCTGAGGCAAAAAAAACATAGCAAAAATTTTTTTTCGGTATATTAAAAGCAGGAAGCCGGCAAAAGAATCGGTTGGGCTGCTGGATGACAGAGGAGTAAAAGGGGCGATCAAGGAAGATAAAGACGTAGTGGAGATATTGAATGAATTCTTTGCTTCGGTCTTCACCGAGGAAGATTTGGGTAGGATACCGGTGTCGGAAATGGTATTTCAAGCGGATGAGTTGGAGAAACTTACTGACTTCACGGTAAACCTGGAGGACGTAATGGGGCAGTTCAGCAAACTGAAGAGTAGCAAATCTCCTGGACCGGATGGTATTCATCCTAGAGTACTGATAGAACTGAAAAATGAGCTTGTGAAGCTACTGTTAGTGATATGCAATTTATCCTTAAAATCGAGGGTGGTACCGGAAGATTAGAGGGTGGCCAATGTAACGCCCATTTTTTTAAAAGGTTCCAGGGGAGATCCGGGAAATTATAGACCGGTGAGTCTGACGTCGTTGCCGGGGAAAATGGTAGAGGCTATTATCAAAAACAAAATTACAGAGCACATCCAAGGACATGGATTAATGAGACCAAGGCAGCAGAGCTTTTGTGTGGGCAAATCTTGCCTGACCAATTTACTTCAATTCTTTGAAGGAGTAAACAAACATGTGGACAAAGGGGAGCCGGTTGATATCGTGTATCTGGATTTTCAAAAGGTGTTTGACAAGGTACCTCATGAAAGGCTACAGAGGAAATTGGAGGGTCATGGGATAGGAGGAAATGTCCTATTGTGGATTAAAAACTGGTTGAAAGATAGGAAACCGAGAGTGGGGTTAAATGGGCAGTATTCACAATGGAGAAGGGTAGTTAGTGGGGTTCCTCAGGGGTCTGTGCTAGGACTGCTGCTTTTTAATGTATCTATAAATGATTTACAGATGGGAGTAACTAGCGAGGTAATTAAATTTGCTCATGACACAAAGTTATTCAAAGTCGTTAACTCGCGACAGGATTGTGAAAAATTACAGAAGGACCTTACGAGACTGTGAGACTGGGCAGCTAGATGGCAGATGACGTTTAATGTGAGCAAGTGCAAGGTGATGCATGTGGGAAAAAAGAACCCGAATTATAGCTACGTCATGCAGGGTTCCACGTTAGGAGTTACGGACCAAGAAAGGGATCTGGGTTGTCGATAATACACTGAAACCTTCTGCTTAGTGTGCTGCTGCGGCTAGGAAAGCGAATAGAATGTTGGGTATTATTAGGAAAGGTATGGAAAGCAGGTGTGAGGATGTTATAATGCCATTATATCGCTCCATGGTGCGACCGCACCTTGAGTATTGTGTTCAATTCTGGTCGCCGCATCTCAAGAAAGATATAGTAGAATTGGAAAAGGTGCAGCGAAGGGCGACTAAAATGATAGCGGGGATGGGACGACTTCCCTATAAAGAAAGACTAAGGAGGCTAGGGCTCTTCAGCTTGGAGAAGAGATGGCTGAGGAGAGACATGATAGAGATATATAAAATAATGAGTGAAGTGGAACAGGCGGATGTGAAGCGTCTGTTCACGCTTTCCAAAAATACTAGGACTAGGGGGCATGCGATGAAACTACAGTGTAGTACATTTAAAACAAATCGGAGAAAATGTTTCTTCACCCAACGCATAATTAAACTCTGGAATTCATTGCGTGAGAACATGGTGAAGGCGGTTAGCTTAGCAGAGTTTAAAAAGGGGTTAGACGGTTTCCTAAAGGACAAGTCCATAAACCACTACTAAATGGACTTGGGAAAAATCCACAATTCCAGGAACAACAAGTATAGAATGTTTGTACGTTTGGGAAGCTCGCCAGGTGCCCTTGGCCTGGATTGGTCGCTGTCGTGGACAGGATGCTGGGCTCGATGGACCCTTGGTCTTTTCCCAGTGTGGAATTACTTATGTACTTAGTGGCTACACTGGAAAGACCCATTTTTTTCTCTCTATCTGCTGGTAGGAGGAGGAGATAAAACCCACCTTCAGAACGGTGCAACTAGACAGAAAGGAAAAACACCTTATAGAAGATATGCACGTATTTACAGAATGGTGCTTAGGTGGAGTTTTTGCATTTCCACACATATGTGCATATACAGCATTATTCTAAACATTTATGCACATAATCAGTGCACAAATGGAAGTGCAAACTTTAAATAGAGCCTCTCTCTCTCTCTCTCAACCCCAAAGAATTCTAAGACTACAGGGAAAAACATCAAGTGTATTTTACCTGCTTGACAGGAGGCAGAAGACTGATTGATTTTTTTTTTTTTTTTTTTGTCTGGACTGAACCTCCTCACTGCTTACTGCAGCTGGGATGAACACATTTAACAGCCTAACTTAGACTGGAAATAATGTCGCGTCCAATCAGATTTTACAGTGTTCCAGAGCAAAGCCTCATTAAAGGAAAATAGCTATTGAATTTGCACTTGATTTTAATGGGATATGGGGATCAAATTGGTGAAATTAAATTTATTCAAAGTTTCCCACAGACTGAAAAGCAAAAACTTGTATTGATTCATTTTGTCAGCCAAAATTAATCTTCAATCACTGCTAATGGTGAAAAAGGGTAAATTCCTAAAGGTTGTATAAAAAGTCAATATGCAAATATGTTCTTTTGTTGCATTCAGACCTCTTTTAGTGTAAAAACAAAGACACCGCTAAATTACCCTATGTGGGAAAGCAGCTGCATTGTTTCTCTGTCTAAAGGCAAAAAGTCTTCTCAGTCTGACTGCACCTCACCCAAAAACCTACAGAGTCCTTCCTTGGCATTCACTCACAATTTCCCTCCAGGAGCCAAAACCTAGCTAAACTTCCTGTAATTGTCAGATTTCTCTTTCTAGATTTTTTGGGGTTTGCTTGTGTTTTGAAAGTACACTGTTGACACCCAGTGAGGGCTCTCCATAGTCAGTACCTGCTAAGGTACTGCTGTTCATTCTGTGTACACAGACAGGGAGGTTGTGTAGTGCCATAATTTTACCAGACAGGCAGCCCATTGAGGCTGTCACTTTCCTTGATGGACAGTGCTCTGCTCTGCTCACACTTAGGACTACACTGAATTTCAATGGCCCCTACTACACAGGAGATTTATGGTTTACTGGGTATCCTATACTGAAATAGCCTGCTGCTGAAACGATGATTTAAACAAAATGTTATAATATAAAAACTTTTATCATTAGGAAGGGGAAGGTTGATTGTTATGCACAATAATTGTTTTGGATTGGTTAATCTATTTTTATCACTCTTAGGGGTATGTTTACTAAGGTGTATTAGCGTTTTTAGCGTGCCTGTAAATGTAAGGTGCATTAAACATTAACACGCCTATACATTTCTATGGGCACATTAGCGTTTAACGCACGTATACCATTTACGCACGTTAAAAATGCTAACGCGCCCATAGCACCACTTAGTAAACCTAGCCCTGTCATAACCATTGACCTCTTCCTCCTCACCCCCCTTTGTACCTTTCTTCTCCTCTTCAAATAGGGTTTCTATTCTTAGGTTTTTGATAAATTGTAAATGCTGGCATTTATTTTCCAGCTAATTAGGTACCTTTTCTGCTGAAATCAAATATATACCATTTGTGCCACTAAGAAGTTATTAGCAAAGAAAATACACAAACCCTGAGTGGAGGATTCAAGACAAGACAGAGGAGGGATTTAAAAAAAAGTGATTTTTTTTCTGATATTTATCCACTTTTTGCATTGGAGTACTTTATCAGTGTTTATTGATTTAAAATCTAAAATCAGAAGCCTTATACATAAGAAATTGCTAAAACAAAGTTGTTGTTTTTTGTATAAAACAAAACAAACTCCTTATTGACACAGTTAAGGGCCCTGTTTACTCAGCCGCGCTGTAGGCGTGCTAACACTAGGGACACCCATAGGAATATATGCTTTAAAAAGCTAGCACATCTTAGCAAACAGGGACCTAAAGTAGAGACAGAAAACAGAGAGAAAGCCAGAAAGAAAAGACTAGGTGTCATCAATTGTTTCATGTTTTAAGTTTGACTGTCATTTATCATATTCTTCCTATTATTGGTACAAAATCATTCTCTTACCCCTTAGCTTGTTCTAACAAAAACACAGTAAGCTGACACTCAATTCTTCATATGATAACAAAAGGAGAAAATTATTTCAGCTCTACTACTCTACCTGAAAACACAGAGCTAATCTTCCTATCAAAAAATGGGGAAAAAAAAGCAGCAGTTAAAAAAAAACCCATTTAACTTCACACAGATTTTCTGCCTACATTGTATGGCATCCACCCACATAATTTAAATATGACGTTTCACTTCATGACAGAATACATACCATTAGGTCTCCATACAAGAAAAACTTACTCCCACACTAATAAGTTAAGTCTCTGTCTAAAAGTAATTTAATCTTCAGAAACAGTTTTAAACCTACCCTACTCCCACATTCCATGACCCTGCCTTTTATTCTTTCTGCTTGGTAACACTTACATATTTGAAATTTCATGAAGACATTTGATATCGTGTTTAAGAAATATTATTATCTCATTATCCAAGTTTTCAATTAATTTGAACCTGTAAAATCTTTTTCTGGAACTTGTTCCTAATTTGATTAATTTTTCTAGTCAACGTCAAAGAATCTATCTTATGCAAGTGATTCAAAGAATCTATCTTATGCAAGTGATATACTCTTCAACAACAATAAAAAAAGTTAATCAATAAGAAATCCTTTATAACTTAAAATAAGCTTGGAGATTGGGGGGGGGGAAGGAAGCCGGGGGGGGGGGGGAGGGGAGGAATCTGGGAAAAACTGAAGAATTGTAGAGAAGGGGAGTCAAATAAAAGACTTGCATGGTTTGGACAGTTAAGAAAATGATGGCAGATAATGACCAAATGGCCTATCTAGTCTGCCCATTCATACCAACTACAAAAGCTATTCAAGCTCATCCTCCCCTTCAGAGATCATCTGTGCTTGTCTCATGCTTTCTTGAATTCAGATACAGTCCTCACTTTCACCTCCTTTGCTGGGAAGCTATTCTATAATTCGCCACATTTTTTTAAAATAAAGAAATATTTTCTTAGACTACTCATGAATCAATTCCCTTCATTTCATGCCATTTTGTTACCAAGCCTTCTTTAATTTGAAAGCAGCCCACCTCCTGTGCATTTAAATGTCTCTATCATATTTCCATTCTCCCACCTTTCTTCCAAAATACATATATTTAGACATATTCAGCTCTTTAAGTCTGTCCCCATATGCTTTATGATGAAGATCATTGCCCTCTGGACCAATCCCATTCTGTTTATATCCTTAATACATCAGTCTGAAAGGTAACGTCCCAGGCAAATTCTAGTAATTGTGGCCACAGTAGTCACAATTTTACACCACCAATTTACCATATAAAAATTTTTCATGATGTAGAATGCCTAGCCAGCTCCCTGGATCATCTCCTCATAGGCAAATAAGCCACCCTCCAACTCCTCCCCCCACCCACCCCAATAATATTCTCTATCTGTTAAGAGTTGCTCACTAATTTTGAGACAACACATTCTCTTTAGTCAACTGTTCCTTTACTAAGGTTTGCCAGGTTAAGACAGACCCACACTTCTGCTTTTTCAGTTACAAGGACTATTTACTTTGGAACACTTTTCCACCTAGTTTATGAGAACAGCCTGATGATACCATGTTCCAACCAAAACTGAAGGCATTTTTGATTGTGCAACTATTTGGTACTGTCTAATCTTTATAGGTTTAGAACTGGAGGGGAGGTTGTTCTATATATTTTTTATGTTTTTATGATTTTTTTTTATGCATGCTTTATTTACTCTGCTTAGGACTTTGCTCTGCACTAAAGAAGAGAACTAATTATAAATCCTTTAAATAAATAAATAAAACAAATACATAAATATATAAGAAAGAAAGGGTAGGAAAGCCACCACTAGAGAAGAGCTAATCTGCTACAACTATTAAAGTCAAAGAACAAAAGGAAGGAACTATGCTTGCCTTTATTTGGCATAAGAAAGAAAATTTGAAACAGTTTATATGAAAAATCCATTGCCAAACCACTGCCCTGAATGTTCTTCTCCTTTGGCATTCAAACAATGGCACACTCCTTTGCATGGCCTCAACACACATTCCGTATTTGCAAGGCTGACATTGGATTTACATGCAGCTGTCACCAGATAAAACCATTCATAATCCTATATTACCATGAATGTAAGACCTAGCACAGATACTAGCCTTAACCTGTTACCCAGAAACTGTCACTAACAGTCTGGGAGTGGAAAGAAATGGCAAAAATTGAAGACAAGTTCCTTAAACGCTTGTATTTTTCATGTTTCTTAAATGCCATGCTTACTGTGCACTAAACACGGCTAAATAAAGTTCATATAGTAAGTATTAGCCCAGGTTTTCCATAAAATACAACATTCAATCTGTTAAAAATTCTGCTGCATGACTAATATGAGCATAATGACACTGGCGGAATATTAGCCCTCTCCTCAAGTCACTTAATTGGCTCCCTATCCGTTTCCGCATACAGTTCAAACTCCTCTTATTGACCTGTAAGTGCATTCACTCTGCAGCTCCTCAGTACCTCTCCACTCTCATCTCTCCCTACATTTCTCCCCGGGAACTCCATTCACTGGGTAAATCTCTCTTATCTGCACCCTTCTCCTCCACTGCTAACTCTAGACTCCGTTCCTTTTATCTTGCTGAACCATATGCCTGGAACAGATTTCCTGAGCCGGTACGTCAAGCTCCATCTCTGGCCGTCTTCTAATCTAAGCTAAAAGCCCACCTTTTTTGATGCTGCTTTTAACTTCTAACCCTTATTCACTTGTTCAGAACCCTTATTTTATCATCCTCACTTTAATATTCCCTTATCTCTTGTTTGTCCTGTTTGTCCTAATTAGATTGTAAGCTCTGTCGAACAGGGACTGTCTCTTCATGTTCAAGTGTACAGCGCTGTGTACGTCTAGTAGTGCTATAGAAATGATAAGTAATAGTAGTAGTAATCTAGCTTTGAATCTTATGAGATGAACAGAAAGGATCCCTATCTAGCACGAGAATGGGATCAAAGCAGAACAATTGACAGAGGGGCGTAATCTGCACAGAGCAGCAGGTACAATCCCAAACAAAGGCACAGATGAGGTAATATGCACCTTCTGTGCAGAGCAGCAGATACAACTCAAGCCGCCTTCCTGGGCAATCTAGGTGGGTTGTGCTAGTCTTTATCTGCTATCTCTAACTGTGTAATAGAATTATTTTCATATTTTCTTCTCAAGGGAGTTTCTTTCTGGCCAGGACCTTTGACATTTGTGGCGTGTTTTGCTAGAGCTCATCAAGATTGTCTAATTGCAATCTGCTTGTTTGAGGGTTGTTGTTTTTTTTTTAGAGGAATTAATTTTTTTTATTACAGAACACCATTAATTAAAATATATTGATAATGATTAAGCATCCAAGATGCCTCTTACATTAAAGAATCCAAACAGAATGGGCAGTCAATGACTAAATTCACATTCTTTCTTGATAACACATGCAACACACAGGAAGGGTAGCTGACAATTACATAATGAAGTTCTAACATGATAACTGAGTAAAAAAAAAATAATTACAATCAATCATGTATTAATCCTCACAAGTATTCCAAAATTATGAAAGATTATATAGAAACTTAAGTGGAATTTTTAAACCAATAATCTAACCCCCCCCCCCCCCGAAAAAAAACAAAAGTCTGAATAAAATTTCAAGTGGCAAGTTGAACTGACCAATTTATTGACTAAAGAACCTTTTTCTGCATGACTATTTATTTTCATCAGGCTCAAAAGCAGACAACCATCTGTTACCACTGATGTCTGTCTTACAGGCTCACATAGAAACTTAAAAGCGGGCAACTCTCCAGAATCTTTATCTTCTAGTACTAAACTCAATATTGCCCTGTCCTCAGCTACTTGACTGTGTGTGTGTGGCTCTTAAGTTTGTAGACTACCTCTTAAATTGTGCCTGTGATGTTTTGATAGAAAAGAAACAGCTCAATAAACCATAAGACAAATCTGTTGTGTTTCCTTAATATGCACCTCAAACATTTGTCATTTCACAAATGGTTGTATTAAAATCAGGTGGCTAAAGACAATGAGGTAATTTTGAAAACTTGCTGTGGGTCGTCCAGAAGTTTCTCTCTGAAAATATCAATAGAAATCAAACAAAATAAAACATGGAAAAGAAAATAAGATGATACCTTTTTTATTGGACATAACTTAATACATTTCTTGATTAGCTTTCGAAGGTTGCCCTTCTTCGTCAGATCAGAAATAAGCAAATGTGCTAGCTGACAGTGTATATAAGTGAAAACATTCAAGCATTACTATGACAGTCTGACAGGGTTGGAGGGGGGGGGGTGGGTAGGAGGTATGCATGGGGACATCAAAGCATATCATTGATATTCTAACAGGATGGGTGTGGATAGGTGAGGGGTGGAGAGAAATACAGCTTTATGGTTTCTAATGGGCTAGGAACCCCAGATCCTTGTTAAGTCCTTTCTGTTGGGCGTTAAAATATTCAATCATTCTGACTTCAAAGGTCTTACGTTCTTGTATGGTTTTAAAGTTACCTTTCAGGATTCTCACTGTGAAGTCACTGGTACAGTGTCCTGGTCCACCCCCATCCTCCCACCCTGTCAGACTGTCATAGTAATGCTTGAATGTTTTCACTTATATACACTGTCAGCTAGCACATTTGCTTATTTCCGATCTGACGAAGAAGGGCAACCTTCGAAAGCTAATCAAGAAATGTATTAAGTTATGTCCAATAAAAAAGGTATCATCTTATTTTCTTTTCCATGTTTTATTTTGTTTGATTTCTATTGATAACCTTAAGAGTGGACTAACAAGGCTACCACACTCCTCTCTGAAAATATAAATGATCAGAGGAAATGTGGGAACTTTGTATTTCTATACTTTAATTTGCCTTGAAGTAGGTACAAAATCTACACGTGAAAGCAGATGCAGAGATTTCATAATTAAGGGGGTCTTTTACAAAGGCGAGCTAGCGTTTTTAGTTTGTGCTAAATGCTACAGTCACCCATATATTCCTAATGGGGCCTCTAGCATTTAGCGTGTCCTTATTTTTAGCACACGATAAAAATGCTAGCACACCTTTGTAAAAGGACCGCTAAATCTCCAAATGTGTTATCATATTTAACACAGTCTATAATCACAACGAATAACGCTCTGTAACATCATTCTATCCAATAAGGGAAGGGAAATGGGACTTGATATACCGCCTTTCTGAGGATTTTGCAACTACATTCAAAGTGGTTTAATAAGAATGTATTCACCCATTAGCCTACTTATAAAACTGTAACTGTTCCACTAATGTTGTAAACCGGACTGAACGCTAAACAGGGGATATTAGCGGTATATAAGACTTAAATTTAATTGAAAGTACCATTCCTCTCTTGGCCTAAACTACCCTCCCCACCTTTTCCCCTGTAGATTGGAATTCGGTTCCTGTCAAAAGAATACACAATTATGTCTACAGGGGGAGGCAACTCACCAAATACATTTGGGGAGTATAATTTTCAGAGCTTTCCCCTCAGGTATAGGGCAGTTTACCTGCAGGCAAATACCTGTTGGAAGTAAAGGTACCTACACTGTTCACAGCATGGGTACTCTATTCTCATCCAAAAAAAGGGCCATGAAGACATCACGACAGGTTAAGGAAAAGCCCGCTCGGGGCTTTCATTTTGTTTGAAATGTGATTTTGGCAGGTACTTTGGACCTGCAATCCCGCCACTGGCTAGATTTTTAAATTTGCACCAAATGTAGGTTTACCAGCATTAAAAAAAGTGAAAAATTACGTTAAGCTTCCGTGAACTGATATACAGTACTTGTGTTTTCTCTATGAGGTGGCACTAGCTAAGTTATCAGTTCATAGCACATATATGATTACATTTGCTAAAGTACACAAACATTGTTAATGCACTTGTAAAGACCCTTATGGTTCTACTCCCTTAAGGACTGCCCAGACCTCTAATGGCTCTACCATGACCCTAGACTTTGACTTGTAAATGAACTCAGATTCTGGAACAAGGGTTGGGCTCTCCTAACCAGCAACTAACATGAGGGGAAGAGACCCCTCTTGAGGTGAACAGTGGCTAGTGTATAATTCCAACTCTGTTTAAAGTTCTTTGGCTCCTGCTTCCCTGGCCATTGCACTACTCAGCAAAGGGAAGAGGATCTCTGTCTAACCCAGCCAGTGCACACGGAGGGGGGGAAAAAAAGGAAGTAAAAAGCAGTACCAGAGTTATTTAGGCTGAAGTGAAAGTGGCATTAGGTGTTAGCTGGACTAAGGGACAAACCTACCACCACATCATTCAGAGGAGAAGGGAAAAATAACCTGATATCAAAACGTGAGCAAGGGGGACCAGAAAGAAGACCCTGAGAGAAAAAAAAAAAAAAAAAGAATTCAACAGAGGTGCTCCCGATGGGAAAGAAATCCACCAGATAAGAGCACCTTGTCTAAAGACATTTTGTTAGGAGCCTCCATAAACACTGAAAGTCCTACAGAAATGGACAAGAAACTAAAGAACCCTTTATCTAAAACTTGGCACATCATATTTTATACTTACAAGATACGTGGCACTTAGCGCATACCAAGCTTTAGTAAAAGGGCCCCTAAGTGTTAGAAATTTTTTTGCTTTGACTTCACCAGTCAAGAGTTGTTGCTGCTACTTAAAACTCCAAATTTTAGTAAATATTTTGGCCTGTGGATTGAGTGGTTTAATAGTGACAACAACCTCCCAATGAAAGCTGGTCCCGGCCTCCCTACAAACCTTCGTATGTTACTAAAGTAACCAGCCTGATGACTATCCAGATGAAAACAGGGTTATACACATTAGTAAACAGGTCCCACTGCACAAAATGGAACCTTTAGTAAATAACATACAGTAGTGTCTTATAGTAAATCTAGCCTACAGTGAGTGAGCTAATCGCATTTTAAATTTATATTTAAGGTAACTTTGAAGTTTCAACTCCAGCTTTATTTATGTATTTGTTTTACTAGCGTATTTAGAGCATGAGCCATCCAAAAATCTGATTCTTTTCTCACAGTTACAGGGAGGAGAGCATGACTACCTTAAGGGAGTATGAATTTTAGTGGGAAAATGAAAAAAAAAAACTCTGAAATTTCACTTGGTGAAATGTTCAACAGTTTGAGGCCTGGCATCCAATGCAACAATCATTCCTGGCAATCTTGATGCCAAAGTTGCTATTAATGAGAGTGCAACTACCATTTTTAAATATATGTGGTGGCTTACATGACTTCCAATATTCTAAAACCAACAATTCTTTTCATAAAAAGCATCTTTATTTTTTAATTCTTAAATGGAAAAATGCACATCTGAACCTAATTGTATGTTTGACATGATTTATAATAAATTCCTAAATAGGGCTGAGAGCTCATCTAACCTGATATAAGCATTATCTCATTCAGAGGCTTTTTATCCCAGCCCCTCAATAACACTCTAATCAGAGACAAGATAGCAGCAGAACCATGCGAACCTTCATTATTAATATGAAATATTTTGGGTTAAGATATGCTATGATATCTATACTGCTTCTTGTTTTCTGTTTTTTTTTGTCTTTAACTAGGTTTTATTTTTCTATTTCTGTGGTGGTCTGCACTCATGATTTGGAAGAGCACAAGATTGATATGGGTGACCTGGACTGCGTCAAACCTCTCTCTACCCTCACATTCCAGAGTCAAAGTTCACTTTTAAGTAAAAAGCTTTTAAGTTAAGTGGGTGTTAATAGCAGCCATTTTTAACTCATACTAGGCAAAGAATGCCATTTTGAGAAAAACAATTATGGTAGCTCTGTGGATAAAGCGGTAGATGAAGCACATAGGTGCAACAATGATCTCATCCCAACTGCAAAATTAAGACAGTTAGTTGTGTTACGTGTGCCAGAACAAACAAAAAAAATGTGTATTTAGGAACCATATGCAAATAGGTTGTTTTAATGTTTGCTAAAGGATGGGGAGCTCATTCCACTGAAAAATGGATATAAGCTTACAATTCAGTTTAAAAAAAATGCTGGCATTGATAAATCCTCAGTAGGAAGTGAGAGCACAGCTGAAAGAACAACTCATTAGTGATTTTGAAGTAATCCTCAGTATTTGAGCAATGTTCCATCATTATATTTAAGCCATATCAGGCCAGCCAAGTTTTCTGAATGTGTGTTACATTCAATTTGTTTCATGAGGTTCATTTGCCATTGACCCATTATTCTTGAAATGTTATTTCTATGACCAATATCTGCACAGTGGCACTTCTAAAGAGAAATTAGGTCTTACCAGTCCTTCCCACTATTCCAGAACCTGTGAGATAGTTGTGTCCCTCAACCAGCAGGTGGAGATAGAGACCTGAAAACTGAGCTGAGATATCTCTGTTGGCATCCAGTCAAACTCTTCAGTATTATGTAGACAATCAGTATGGAGAAACTCATAATAAATACAACCACCTTAAACAGATTGCTAACCTAACACTAACTAGAAGAGCAAATATGTGAACCTCTTTCACCTCTGGATAACTTATAGAGATATGCAGGACACATCATGCAAGGTGAGTCATGATTTGACTCATTACTTTGCACCAAATAAACATCTAAAAAAAACTCGTGTGGGCCTGGAATAGTTGGGAAGGACTAATGGAAGGAAAATTATCAGGTAAGACCTAATTTCTCCTTCTATTACGTAACTTCCCACTATTCCAGAACCTGTGGGATGTTCAAAAGCAATCCCTAGCTTCTGAGCATGCCACAATGCCAAGCACTACAGGGTGGACAAAGTTTTGCAGTGTCAACCACATCGCTGCCTTGAAAATATCCATCAGAGACAGTAAGGTAGTCTCAGACCAGGATGTCACTGTATGCCTGGTAGAATGAGCCTGCAAGGTCTGAGTAGCCTGCTTCCCACAAGCAAATAAGCTGAGGTGATAGTCTCCTTCAGCCATCTAGCAACTGTGGAAATGGAAGTCATGAGGCCAAGCCTCTGTTTACCAAAAAGCACAAACTGTCTGATTTGCAAGTTTCCAAGTTTATTTCAAACTTGCTACCCCAACCTATGGTAGCCATGGTAGCCTGCAGGGCGGTTTATGATCTAATACACACAATAGGTAGATTCTATTGTGTATATTAGATTGTAAATGCTAGAGTCACCCATATATTCCTAATGGGGCCTCTAGCATTTAGTGTGTCCTTATTTTTAGCACAAGCTAAAAATGCTAGCGCACCTTTGTAAAAGGACCCACAGGCTCTGGAAGCCACATAATGGAAAAACATTTTAGTGAAGCATCATTTTGAAAATTGGTATCTCATTCTTGAACATGTTGTGGATAATGAATTAACAAGCAATACACTGATGATGTGACATACAAGTAAAAGAACCCAGTAATCAAAATGGGTAAAAAGAGAAGGCCCCCCCTTGATATTCAGCACTATTTAAACGGCTGGTTAAATACCACTTAACTGGCTATCCGCAAATATTCAGAGTGAGATAGCCAATTATCTCCCACTAAATATTCATGGTCAAAATTTAGTGGCTAACCGGTTATATCTCGCGATATAACCACCTATCCACATATATTAAGCGCATCACCAGCTACATTTAGTGGACATATTGGGCTGTTCAAATAACAGGCCTATCTTTGGCCATTACAAACTTACAGCCAGCGCTGAATATTGGCTTGGAAGGTTAAGTTTAAACCAGACAAAAATAAATCAGATATTTCAATGCTGGTCACTGGAAATAGCCCAGCATTGAATATCCAGGCTAACTGCGGGAGGTAACTGAGCTCCCTCCCATAGTTTGAATATCGTCCCCAAAGTGTCCAACAGTAGGAAGTACTGTCCATGAATTTGCAACAAATTAATCTCAGTTGTCTGGACTTAGAACCCTATTTGTGTGTTTGGTACCACCATCACCTACACTCTTCCTACGTACAACTAATAATTATATTTCAATTATTTCACCATATTTCTTACATAGAGACCCCTGGTGGCTCTACAAAATAAAGGAGCTAACGTGTTCTAAACTAAGAAACTTTGCAGGTTTCGGAGGATTCATGGTAATAGTTTATAGTTCATTAAAAATTTACTATACTGCTCAAACTGACTTCCAGAGCTAAGCTGTGTGCAGGCTAAAATAGAAGTTGGAAAGGAACTCCATCTAGTATACCAGAAAAGATGACCAAGCATACTATCGATACCGAAAAAGAAAAAAGAACTGAGAGAAAAAGTACACATACTAACAAAATTAGCAAAATTATTAAAAATTAATAACATTAACAGATAATCATGACCACCAAATGAGAATCCGTACCTATCCCCACCAAATGCTTAGTGGAATAACCACTGATTTGAACATTTTTTAAAACAAGCTTGCAATGGATAGAAAGTAGGAGGTTATTCCAGGTAAAAGGAGCAACCCCCCCCCCCCCCCAAAGGTACAATGTTTGGTGTAGAGTGAAAAGCATCTCTCTCATTCAAAAGTGAGAGGGAGATATAAAAAGGAGAATTGAGGAACAAATTTTGATCTTGGCTGTCTAAGCCACTATACCATAGTGGTTGTGTGTAAGGGGAGGGGTGCTGGAGGAGACCTTAGAGGGAAAGAGATAAAGGGGATCTTTTCTATGAGAGATGAACAACTCCCATGAACTTAGTCCTGGAGGAGCAAGCATCACAAAGCTAAGAGGACAAGTGCCTCAGTTTCAGACTGAAACTTTGAAGAATTAAAAAAAAAAAAAAGACACAGATTTTTGGATTTTCGGGGAAAGCTATTGGAAAGGGGAAAGTACTACTTACTACTACTTCCTATTTTTATAGTGCCACTAGATGTATGCAGCGCTGTACACATTTTATGACGGTACTTTTTCTGTCCCTAGTGAACTCACAATCTAAGTTTTGCACCTGGGGCAATGGAGGGTTAAGTGACTTGCCCAGGATCACAAGGATTTCAGTCTACTACACTAACCATTAGGCTACTCCTCAACCCTGAGGAAGTCATATTTTCCTGCCCTAGCAGTGGAGACTAAGGTGAACTGAACTGTGGCTTATAATACATACAAAAGTCCAAAGGGCAAGGCTTTTTTTGAGGGGGTACTTGAAGGTACTCAGTACCGGCACCTTTTCCATTGTCTGCTAAAATTGACCCATGGACCCCAAGTTTTAATGATAGAATCTATGACAAGACAGAATTGGTGTGTAGAGTCTGAGCTCTGTCACTGATTGCATGGGGCCTGGCTATTATGGGGTGGGTCCCTCAGTGATCACCCCACTCCTGAAGGGTGGCCTAGCTATTTGAGTACCAGCAACCTTTTTGCTAGAAAAAAAAATCAAGACACACTGCCAAAGGGGAATAGGAAAGCAACCTCTAGGAAGAGTCCAAAGAAACCAGAAGAGTTGAGGATAAGCCACTGACTTTCACACGTGGGGGGGGGGGGTGTCCTCACAAGTGTTCTTTGTTAAGGCACCAGAAGAGACTCGACATGGGGCCATGTTTTGGCGGAAATGTCCGCCTGCCTCAAGGGTCAAATACCACAGTACTTGAAGCTGAAAGGTGTTACAAACAGTGCCTTGATAAAATGGCTCTAAGTGTGAGCAGAGTTAAGGATAAGCATAGCCCCAGCTGTGTTCAGACACTGTGGTGCCAAAATTGCCACTACAACAGTTCCTCTTGTATTTGACCCCTGAGGCAGACTGAGATTTACTGGTCTATTCTTAGATGTATATCCTTATACTATTTTTCTTCCTGCCTCCTCTTTTTTGAATGAGCTTCAGTAAATTTTTGTGGTTCAGAATGAACATATGGATTGGACTTTATATTGTTTGGTGTGGACAGTGAAAAGAATAATTGATTGCTGGGCCGAAGGACTCCTAGTATTAGCTGGTCCCGTTCCCAGATCCTGGATTCAGAAGCTGTCAGTTTGAATTGTGGAGACAGCAGCTGCCTCAGAAGTCTGTACATGTGGTTTCCCTTCAGGGTAGAAGCCCTGATGGAGGCTCCAGACAGACAGCACTACACTCACTTCAAACATCATATAATACATATGATGGTTTGAAGTGAGAAATATGGTGAGGATACATTTCCATTTCTTACTTTCTAAGCACAAGATATGAAGTTGGCTCCTTCATGCCCCATCTGCATCTGATCAATAAGTGTAAATGAGAGTTATAGGTTCCACTCTTTAATATGAGGTCATTACATATGAAACCTAAGTGAAGCCTCTGTACCTAATCATTTATCACACACGAGGACCAGGGGTTATATCTGCTTGTCTTGTTAAGTAACGAGTGCCTGCAAATATGTGTAGGAGCTCCTATTTTTACATGCTTTCTAAGGTGTCTTATCTGGTGCCTACTTTCCTTTACTGAAAACTAATATAACTGGGTTTAAACAGGCATACATGTTTAGACACGCGCACTTAAGCCAGCCATAGTGCTGATGTAAATGCTTGCACCTAGATCTGGAAGATAAGTGGATAAGTTTGAACCCCACTCACAATCCAACTTTTGTGAGCGCCTACCTTCAAACTATACACTATCGAAGATATCTGCATAGTTACTGAATAGCTTATATATATATATATATATATATATATATATATATATATAATATTGCTGCCAGTGGGGGGTACTGCTTCAATATTGTATTTTCAATCATTAGGGACAGGCAGGTTCCCTAGAGTTCTGTAGCGCTTGCCTGTCCCTCACGACTGAAAATGTGATAGTGAAACAGCACCCCCCACTGTCAGATCTGTAGATGGAAGACTCCCGCTCAGCTTAGAGGGAACTGTGATCAAATCCCACCCCCTTTCTTGTCTACTACCTGCCTAGCTTTAGGGCTCAATTCTATAAGAAGCCACCTAGATCTAGGAAGCAAAAATGTGTGTAAATGTTGGTGTTCTAGTCTTTTTTTTTTTCATGTACATGGGCACACATGCTCTTGAAGGACCATTTTCCAGCTACACGCTATTCTCTAAATACGAGCCAGTATTCAATGGTGTACTTTGCAGGTGAGTGTTCCCATGGGTGCAGTGTAGGCAGGGCAAACATTTACACACATAAGATTAGTGTGACGGAGTGGATGGTATAGGGAAGAGCCATCCCTCACTGTGGATACAGTTCAGCTACCTTGCAGTAGGTGGCGCTAGTTTGCCGAGGCGGAGGTCGAGGTTGAGCCGGAGTCAGAGTGGCGGGGGTTCAGGTCCAGGAGGGCGTTAAATTCTCTGAGCCAGAACAGTTCAGAGAGGCCCTGATAGGAGAGAAGATGCCCTGGAGTGTGAGCATAGTGTATAGAATCTAAGGTCAGGTAGCTTGAAACCTTATAAGAATGCTGTTCTTGGGGTCTGGCTGGAAGCAGACCTGTGTGTGGATTCTAATGACTTAAAATACTAGCTACAGCCCATGTAAAGGTTGCCTCTGAACCGGGGCGTATCTGTAATGGGGCCATGGGGGCCAGGGACCCCGTAGATTTGGCCCTGGACCCCCCTACTGATGGCCCTCGCAACCCCCCTTCCCACCACCAACTCAGAAAGAAGAAAACAAACGAACGACAGCTTCGGCTGACGGGAGTTGGGGTCCCCCGCCAGCACAGGTAAGCGACAGCGGGCGGGGGTCGAGAGGGTCGTTGGGCGGGCGACAGTTGTTGGAGGTGGTTCTGGTTCTGGAGCCGGGGGGGGGGGGTGGCGACGGCGCCGGGGGGGGGGGGGGGGTTCGCTGGGGGGGAGCTAAAATGTGCCCCCTCACCTCGGGTCTGGACCCCCCTACTGGCAAAGTCCAGATAAGCCCCTGCTCTGAACCTGAGAGAGACTTTACTCTTTATTTTGCTGCACTGTGAAGACACAGGACTCAGTATAATAAGGGAGTTTTGTTTCACTTCCCCCCTTTGTCTGGCTGTAATCTTTTGAAGGCCTCCTGCCCCAACTTGTTTCACGCAATCGCAATTAGAAAATCCTATAATCTATGTGTGTACATTCACAATCCAAGCACTAGGATTTACACCAGCTCTACGGCTGTTGTGTTTGCGCCTAAACAGATATGCACCTATGTAACTAGGTTGCCCTTGTATTCCATAAAGGAAAATAGGTACCTATTTTCCTTTATAAAATAATTTCCAACAGGAGTTTTCTTTGCATGCCTGTATAAAACCTCCCTCCACCTGGGATGGCATCCGAGAGACTGCAGTTTACAGAACTGTAAAGGCTAACACATTAGTACTGTACTGACAAAGTAATTGTTCTCAATTTGTTTCTAAAAACTGCAGAACGTCTCCTGTTGCTAGGTGGATTTTTTTATTTTTTTTTATTTTTTTAACAAAGAGAAGGATTTAACAGGATTTTTAGGTCAAGCTACAATTGAATCCTTAAGCTCTTGCTGATATCAATAAGGATTTTGTGATTTCTTTTCATGCATAAAAAGTGGACCGAAGGTACAAAATCAGTCTCCAGCCTAAATGAAAAAACAATCTACTTTGATTATTACAGTACAGCTACAGAAAGGCAGGTTTAGTGAACTAATTTCTTCTTGGAAACAGGATAAACTTAGGTCACAAGTATATATTTGTATGTAGGGCACAGTGGAAAATAACACTACCCTACAGTAAACAAATGACCAAAAAGATGCATCATTCTTCTGCACGTAGAAGGAAAACATAGACCAGTATCCAAGTGACCCATTTTATATTTTCAAAAGAAGGACAAGGAAATTCATATAAGTATAACAGGGTGAAGAGTCCAGTACCACCGACTTGCTCCATCAGGAGTTATTTGTGTGGCGGGAATCAACAGCTTGAAGGCAGCTGCCTCTCGACACTTACGCAACTCTATTGAGTGAAGCCTCATTCTTTATCCAACTGGCACACTTTTGCCGCATGACCCACACCAGTGAGCTCTTCAGCAGATGCTGACATTATCGCCTTGCAATTGCAGCAGCTCATCATGCGCACAAGTGTTCTACTTGTCAACCTTTGTTTTGGTTAGGGTTCATGTTTGAAAAATAGCCACAGTTTGACACAAATTTTCTTAGAGGGAGAAAGAAAAGGGGAAAGAGGAAGCACAAATCAACCTATGGTTCTGAGCACTAGCTTGCAGATATAAACACGTGTGCAGCTAGGGTGCTGAACTGTAAAAGAATAAATGTTGTCTTGTTATTGCTGGTATGTCTATGAGGTTTTGCTTTATTTATTTATTAATAGCTGCTGTTGCTAGCCTGCAGGCTGTAGTGATGCAATGCCACCAGTGCCCCTACTATCTACTCAAGAAAAGCTTTAAGGCTGAATCTGTTTTTCCTTTCTGAATTCTTGCAGTTACACTTGAAACTGGTCTACTACATCCCAAAGCCTACATTCGGGGAGACAAATTAAGCTTATGCTTATCCGGAGCAAAGCAGCAATGTTGTGCCAAGATCAGCCGTTGATCCAGGCACCTCTAACTGTGGCTATTTTCCTAGAAAGATGTTGGAGAAACAGCTGGAAGGCTAAATGTCCACCAGGTATGGCCGTGCGATGCCAGGTTTTTTAAGGGGTAATATTCAGTCCATGGCAGTAAGCGACTTGTAAGCTGCTTCCAGCCGCAGGCTGACCTAACCCCAAATATTCAATACTGGGGCATGTGCTGTTCTGGTATGTGAGCCGACTCAGAAGATGACCGGGCACCAGCCAATATTCAGACCAGTACCTAGCTAACTCTGCACATAAAATTAGGACAGTCTTTAATCTGTCCTAACTTTATGCGCTCATTTAACCAATTAGCAAGCTGAATATCGCCTAATCAGCTAAGTGCTGGTTATGCCCAGCCTCTTTACTACATTGTTAGTTACCATTTTTTTGCAAATAAACTTTTGAGGAGCTCTTACTTCTAGTTTGCCTGTGTCCCTTGGTACTGTCCTTTTCTTCCACTCTTGGTTTGTTCTTTGACTTTTTTGTGGAAGTTTTGCCAACTCTTCTTTTTGTTTGGACTGCTACTTCTGTAGCACCTTAGGCTAGGCAAAGGAAAAGGAGAAAATAAAACCAGCAGAGGTAGTCCAGGAAAGAAGGAAACAGCCAAAATTCACAAACATGCTTTTATTGAATTATGACCCTACTTGGCCAAGTTTCGGTGATGGCCTTCTTCAGGGGTCAATCAGATGTTACCATCGCAATCTTCATATGGGTCAAACACTGCCTGCAGCACGGAGAATTGCCCCACTCTAGAAGGGGATTGTGTATGAACTTGTGTTCATTTGGCTTTCCACTGGAAACTGCAATGGTAACATCTGACTGACCCTTGAGGAAAGCCATCGCCAAAAGTACGGTCATTCTTCACTAAAAGCGTGTTTGTGAATTTTGGCTGTTTCCTTCTTTCCTGGATCACCTCTGCAGTTTTGGGGGGGTTTTTTGGTTGCACCTAGCTGGTTACTGCTGCTGTTTTCAGTTTGCTACGCAGTTGGGTGCTGACCAACGCAACCAGGTTTAACTAGGTAGCAGCCTCTTCTACCCAGTTAAACCCTTTTGAATATTCAGCACGTCTAAGCAAGCTTTGGGAAAGATGTGTGCAAGAAGCCTCGGCTGTATGTTTATTTTATTTATTTATTTATTGCATTTGTGCCCCACAATTTCCCACCTATTTGCAGGCTCAATGTTCCTAACTACTGGCCATCGAAAGAAATTCCAAAATGGAAATGGGTTTTCAAGGCTAACAAATCACTGGCAATTCTATTCAGCAAGCTAAACGTCACTACTCAGCACAGCAGAGTTCTGCAGTGTGTGCATATAGCATATGTATAGCTCCTTGAATGATTTATAGTTTGAGTCCAACACTACTATGCAGCAATATCACAGTTTGCGAGCAATACATTTACTGTATCTCTGGTATAGCACAAATATCATAGCTGATTCAATCAGCCACTCATTTATTACATTTAATTGTAATAAATCAGATAGCCCTGTCTTACACAGAACATTCTGGCTTATTTTATTTTCCTTTTTTTCAGAATTGCTACAGATCAGTGATTTTAATTCTGTTCCTACATGTTTTTGCAATCTGTTTCTTATTGTTCAGCCATTTGTTATTTTCTTGTTATAAAAGTTAAAACAGAACAAGCTGCATACCCTTGATTCTCATAAGCAAGCCTCAATATTCTTATTTTATTGTGTATCTGAGCTTTAAGTTTACAGTAAAATTCATTAAGGACTCTAAAATCTGCTTAAATATTTATTTTTATTTATAAAGCCTTATATACTGCCAATTTGGCCACAACTATTCACAGCAGTTTACAATAACATAAAATTAAACCACCATAAAAACAATAGACATAGTATTTCCTGAACTGTTAAAAAAAATCCTCTATTCTGCCCCCCAGCCCTATCATTTCACTTCATTTAACAGCCATAGTACCACAGAAACAATATGGTCTCCAATTTCTTTTAGGAAGCAGGTAGAGTTTCTGTAAAAGGGCATTCCACCGGTTAGTGCCAACTGCTAAGAACACCCTAGCTCTCCATCCATGTGCATAGCCACGCGTGGGCCTGGGCTGACCTGGGATTGTCCGCTTTTGCCACAGGCCCACCCAGCAGCTAGATGAACCAATCATGCAGCTGGTGGGTATCCTCCAGCTGAAGAAATCTAGAGCCACCTGGAGTCTGCTAAATTGGGGCAGTCAGCAGCATAAGGTCACGCCACTTGTGACAGAATTGGGAGCATCCTCAGTTCTCATGCATACTCAGTTCATGCACAAGAACTGATCATGTTTGCAATGCCGGCATCAGTGGGTCAACCTACTGACACTGCTGTGTTTTTAGCTTTCTCCTAGTTTCTGATGTCTTCAGCTAGGAGGGTTTGGAGATCTCTATCAGCTAAGGGTAAAGGTAGGCTAGAGGAAATATCAAAACTAACACTTCTGTCAACAAGAGATGCTGAGTGAGAACCTTTATTACACCAAAAATGCTCCTACTATTTTCCACACAAAATTCGATAAAGCAATACAGAAAAGGGGATAAAAAGGGGGCAGGATCCTCAAAATATATCAATATATGGAACGCACTGCCGCGCAACTTAAAAACGATCCATGAACTAATGAGCTTCCGCAAACTACTGAAGACCCATCTCTTTAACGGGGCATATCACAAAGATCAATCAATGTGAATACACACAACTCCTCCATATATATTCAGGACTATCTAACAATATCTGCTTGAAATAATACTATTATGTTTTTATCATTATCATGTTGACTAAGATCCTTCTGAAACACTAAATGTTTATTTTCTAATATTTCCACCATTCATGTATTGTAAGCCACATTGAGCCTGCAAAAAGGTGGGAAAATGTGGGATTCAAATGCAATAAATAAATAAATAAACTCACATGTGTTTAAAACAGAGTGAGACCAATTAGGTGTATCACTGTTCGTCCCTTTCATATGAAAGGGACGAACAGTGATACACCTAATTGGTCTCATACATAACAAGCTGGAGAAAAAGACCTGACTAGATTTGTGTCTAGGCCAAAAAAACTCCAGAATTAGGGGCCCTTTTACTAAAGCTTAGCGCGCTGACATTAGTATGCGCTAAATGCGGCATGCCCTATTTTATACCTATGGGCCCATGTGGAACTTAAAGCACGCTAATCTCCGTTAGCACGCATTAAGCTTTAGTGAAAGGGTCCATTAGTGTATTTTACATGTCTCACTCAACTGCCTCAGTCAAAAACAGGAAAAAAGCTCATTGTATCCACCCATACAAAATGTTGGTCTATCCAAACATTTGGCTCAAGTTACACTACTGCCACCATCTCACTGTTGCATATATTTAACAATCTCTCCTGAGAGGACTGAATGTATCTACCAAGCACATATTTATCAAGCTTTTCCCTCTGGTAACATAGTTTTGAGTAATCAACATCTCTCCTTTAGTGGGATCCAATCTAATTGGGCTAATGACAGTCATACATTCTCCTCCTTGCTTACTTTTGTGAAAAATCGCACTGTCATGTTATCAATTTCCTACAATTCCCTAGTCAATCTTTTAGAAACACTAATGTAAAGTGCATTGCAGTAGTCCAGAATATGTATAACCATGGTCTGCACCACTAACTAAAATGCCTTATCTAGATACGGGCATAACTATTTCATCAGATATAATCTGTAATAAGCATTCTGCATCATACTCAGTCTGAGCCTTTTGTATCCCGTCACTACTGAACTGTCTCTCTAATCTTATTTGTCCTGCTCGTCTGTTTTGAATAAATTGTAAGCTCTGCTGAGCAGGGACTGTCTCTGTTTGTGTACAGCACAGTGAATGTCCAGTAGTCGAAGTAGTAGTAGTCATTGTAGTACTTTTGATAATATTTAGTTGGTGTTCCCATTGGGAAACAATATACATGGGAAAATTGAACAGATAAATAGAGGTTTGACATGTATTCAGACTTAAGTAAAGAAAGGTGGGTTGGTTTTGAAGGTTGTAAAATCTGAATTACTTTGTTTCTTTCGAGGATAGGGATGTACCAATCATTATAGGCCTAACATTCATTCCATCCCAGTCAAAGCCTCTTAAACAATCAGGTCCTTGAGGGTATGATCCAGTAGCTATGAGGTTGAAGAGATTCAGATTATCAGAAAGCCCAGCCCAAATGACTGGACTAACTCATTCATATGCAGCAAAAAGAAATTAAAAATCAAAGTTAATACTGGTGAATGCTGTGGTACACCCCCATTTTAGTTCCTTAACGAAACCAAAGCTCGTATGGACACATATGAACTACCCTTCTCTACGATTCTCTTCCTCTCTACAATTCCCTATATGTCTGCTACACTTGAATCTTATTCTAACAAAACATTAATGACCGGAATTGGCGATCGCCTTTACGGTACTATGTAAGCCACACTGAGCCTGCAAATAGGTGGGAAAATGTGGGATGCAAATGTAACAAATAAATAAAATAAATCAATCAATAAATAAATAAATAAACCTTTGAACTCTCCTCCTGAAATCAAACATGAAACATCTCTCTCCCCCTACACTTAAGGTTAGATTCTATATATGATGCCTAAAATATTGGTGCTGAAAAATACCTATATAGGCGCAATTCTATAAGCCGCACCTAAAGTTAGGTGCAGTTTATAGAATAATCACTTAAGTGGAGAGGTCATGCATAAATTTAGGCATGGCCATTTGCACCAACAAAAACATGGTGCAAATGCCCATGTCTAAATTTATGCACGAGCACCCATATTCTGTAATTACACGCATAATTCAAAACCACGCTCCCATTCTGCATCAAAATACTGATGCCCCTCCCATTTTCGTGCTCCTTATTTTGGACCATGTGTAAATTTTAGGCACAAACCCCGTGCCTAACTTTACACGTTAGGCCCAATTAAATCTAATTAATGCCAATAATTGCATACTAAAAAGCCAATTACTGACACTAATTGGCTCCTTATTCTATTGTGTGTGTAAATCAGGAGTGCACCTACAACATTTGTGTGTGTAATGTTTGGCACTCTCTATAAAATCAGGGAGCTAATGCTTAATATTATTGCTTGCATCAGATCCAGTTAAATATTTATTAGCATAGGTGTCTTTGTTAGCATGTGTTGAGTAATGGAGGTACCAATTGTGTTGGTATGGGGAAGGCAGAAGGGCTGATGCAGAAAGGAACTGCAGGATTAACCAGGGGATTACTGCAGGTTGAGCATGGGTTGTACGTGCCAAGCAATGAAGAGGACTTTTGCACAGGTGTTAACACAGATTACACGGCCGCAAGTTGTATTAAAATGTATGATGATGCGCTATTCAGGTATTCCGTGCATGCAGAGAGGCACAACATGGGAATTTTTCTGCCATGGTGGGGTTGAAGATTTGCAGAGGATGTTTTTGTCAATCTTCCAAATTTAACGGCAGGTTTATCTTGTTTTGCAAGCAGGAGGAAGCCCCTGCAAGGTATAAAAGCAGATGGAAAGTAACAAACGTGTGTGTGTTAGAACAAAACCAAAAGTGTAAGCACACATGATAAGAACATAAGATTAGTCATACTGGGTCAGACTGATGGTCCATCTAGCCCAGTATCCTGCTTCCAACAGGTCTCAAGTACCTGGAAGAAACCCAATTAGTAGCAACATTCCATGTTACCAATCCTGGGGCAAGCAGTGGCATCCCCCATGTCTATTTCAATAATTATGGGCTTTTCCTCCAGGAACTTGTCCAAACCTTTTTTTAAAACCCAGATACACTAACCGCTGTTACCATAGGTGCTCGTTCTTATGCACCTAAATTTGAGCCTTGCAAAAATTTTATGTGTATGCAATTTTCACGAGGCTCATATCTGGATGCAGAAGAACAAACGCTTACGTGTGCTGACATTCAGTTTTTGTTTGGACATGTGCACAAGAAGCCACGCTTACTGCAAAACCTTCGGCGCATATGCCTAGCATACTACCCCCACATTTGTCATGCATAAAATTTGCATGCAGTCAGCTTCTTGCATGCTATCATATTATGCTCATGGTAGAAGCCACGTGCATAAACATCTGCGTGTGGCTGTATCTGGAGCCTTTCTGCATCAACCCCAGAGAGGGCTCAGTACTGATATGGTTGGAGATTTTAACCCCTCCTCCCCCAGGGATATTGTGAGGTATGATATTACACTACAGCTGGAACATGGAGGACAGATCAAGTTGCTGATAAGCACATCTTACAAACCCTAAAGCCAAACACTTGGATTCTTTGTTTCTGACAGAAATTCAGTTAACTGTAGCAGAAGGACTTTAATAGTTACTTATGAATGCATAACGCTTTGCTGGGGAGCTTTTTATGGCAATTCTTATTTTTGACTGTCTTGTTTAAAGCCTGGAATTTTATAAGATTAAGAACAGAAGGGAAAACTCAAGCCTATTGCAAACCAATTACCTAACTGGAGCAGTGTTTGAGTGGACAACAGCAATGAGGCCGATAATCAAGATTCATAACCTTGAATTTGATGAGTAAAATTTTAACTCTGTACACGGCACAACAAGAAACAACTTTGAGAAATTGTGCTAATTTCAGCAACCTGTGTGTGGTGATGTTCTCTAGACCCCAAGCTGGAACTAATCAGCTCACTTCACTGATCTGATCAAAGTGCTCAGCCTCTTGTATCCATTCCATCACCTTCTTCGCTCAAGTCTCCCTCTCAATGAGCCAAGGCATAGTGCCCTTTGGGTGCACAGAGCCATCTTTGACATGGCATCGTGCACATGAGAAGGCTGCGCAAGGTGGATTAGCGGAGTGGGTGTTGGGTGGCCAGGGAGTCTTCTTGCCGAGCACTGGCACCCCGCTGGGAAGGAGGCGAGAACGAAAGGGATATATAACCCCAAAAGGTGATACCAAACGCCAACTTTGGTTGGCATTCGGGAAAGAGTCCATCCCTCCCTCCCTAGATGATTGGATTCAACCTTACACCTATAATGTTACCTATAATTTGAGGCGGCTGTACCCAAGCCTGATTCGAGGTAAGGTCTGCAGCTGAGACAACTGCATCTCAATTTGAACTCCCTTGCTAGGCGGCAGGGAGTTCTGAAATTCTGCTAACTGAACTATCAGTCTCGCTAATGGCGACGGACTGGGATTTGCATATTGAAGCTGAGAAACTTTGGGTTTGGCTTGGATCCTCTTAACTTATGTAATAACTTGTTTTGAATAAAGCTGTGGCCAAGTTGTTGCCACTTCAGTTGCACGAGTTCTGTGTTTATTTATATGAGTTATAAAGGTTTGGGGCAGGATGGAGGAGTCATGGCTGCCTATGTTATTGTTTTGTCATCAAGTTTGTGTGTCCAGGATGGGGGGAGGAGGGATGGAATAGGAAGATGTTGCCTGTTAGTCTGCTCAAGTTTCCAACAACATAGCACCACCCTGTGAAGTGTCAGATCCAACACTGATAATTTAAATACCCCCAAATGCCCAGAGGTTAAATGCAAAACAGGCCTGAAACATTCTATTTTGGTTATTGCATTCATTGCCCTTGTTTTTAAAGTGACTTGCAAACATAAGAAGGAAGGAAAACAAAGAAAATGCAATTTACGATGACTCTAATGCAGGCGCTTTGGGGATTAAATAATTTTACAAAGCACATCTGTATCCTGTTGTTTTGACAGCTCCAGTCTCGACACTCGATAGTCATCAGTGATGAGACTGTAAGGCTTCAAGAACAGGGTGGGGACAGAGCAAAAAAAAAAAAAATAGAATAAGGCCGCGTTTCGTAAGTATATAAATCTATGCATTCAGAATTCCCTTCCATCAAATGCCAGCTGAAAGATGTGATGAATGTGCTCTAGGAGGCCGCCCTTTTACTGTCCTAGGATGGAAAGGGTTGCAGGCATAGGGAACTCTTATCAATTCAGAGAGCAGGCAGATTGCAAGGCGGGATAACAGGCATCTGCAGCTCTGCTCCAGCCCTCCTCTTGTTCCTTGCCTTTTTCAGACTGCTGCACTGAGAGACCACACCAGCAACAGATGGTCCCCCAGCTAAGGTGTAATAACGAGCAGCTTGCGGAATTTATCCAAAACAAATAGAATTACAGGCGTTTGCTTGACTGCAATTGAATTGAGAAGCAGGGTGGTAGATAAATAATGGGTGCTAAATAGGAGCTCTCACATCATAATGCACTGATCAACAATTGGCATACACCGTTGTATTCAATGTGCTTATTTCATACCATGGGTCTGATTTATCAAGGGATTTTTCCATCCTGTGCCCCACGTTGCTTATTGCTGGAGCTTGCAGAATGGATGCTGTTTTCTAAGTGAATTGTTAGGTGCATGCCAATGAAGTTGTTTATCTCCTATCAGCAGGTTCCCTCCAGAGAAATTCCACTTGATATGCTTCAGTATAAGAGCTCTATTTTATTGCCTTCCCTACACAAATTATATTATAAAAGTCAACATCTTGTTCTGTGCCATATATCATTAAGAACGCAGCCACTGCGAGAACATTTCCTTCTGTACCTTATCAGTCCAAACAAGGAAAATTATTAACATCCTCCTTTCTGTTCTGCTTTTTCATTCCTTTTCAAGACCATAGCTGTGTGTCAGCTTTCTGAAAATTCCTTAACCACTCCTGCATTTATGAGGGCTACTGCAATGCAGTGGTGCTACCACAGTCTATATTCGAACCCATGCAGGAGTTACTGTGCTATATACTACACACCTCCAGTACAGATGGACGAGCTGAGACAGTGATTCTCAAACCTGTCCTGGAGGAACCCCAGCCAGTCAGGTTTTCAGGATATCCACAATGAATATGCATGAGATAGCTCTGCATACTAAGGAAGCAGAGTATGCAAATCAATTGCATGTATATTCATTGTGGATATCCTGAAAATCTGTCTGGCTGGGCTTCCGCCCAGGCCAGCCTTGGGAATAAGTGAGTTGACGAGCAAACGGAAGGAAGCAGAATTTTACAGTCAGGAATTATGTTCATAATAATGATGTGCATCTTGTATTATACAGCAGTGGTTTTCAACCCAGTCCTCAGGGACCACCTAGCCAGTCAATGAATATGCATGAGATAAATTTGCATACACTACCGCCTTTTTAATTAAACCTCTCTCATACATATTCATTGTGGGTATCCTGAAAACCCAACTGGCCAGGTGGTCCTTGAGGACTGGGTTGAGAACCACTTTTCTACGAGACTATGAAAAATGGGGTAAAGAGATATTTAAGGCCATCTAGAATTACTGCTGAAACACATTCACAGGCAGCAGAATAGAGAGGGCCAAGGAGATAGCATGACATCCAAAAGCTAAAGCCGTCTCTCCCAAGGCTGCCACCATATTGGTGTACTTTACATAGTAGATGACGGCAGAAAAAGACCTGCACGGTCCATCCAGTCTGCCCAACAAGGTAACTCATATGTGCTAATTTTTGTGTATACCCTACTTTGATCTGTATCTGTGTTCTTCAGGGCACAGACCGCATAAGTCTGCCCAGCACTATCCCCGCCTCCCAACCACCGGCTCTGGCGCAGACCGTATAAGTCTGCCCAGCACTATCCCCGCCTCCCAACCACCAGCCCCACCTCCCACCACCGGTTCTGGCACAGACCGTATAAGTCTGCCCAGCACTATCCCCGCCTCCCATCTACCAGCCCCGCCTCCCACCACCGGCTCTGGCACAGACCTTATAAGTCTGCCCAGCACTATCCCTGCCTCCCACCACCGGCTCTGGCACAGACCGTATAAGTCTGCCCAGCACTATCCCCGCCTCCCAACCACCAGCCCCCGCCTCCCGATCTTGACTAAGCTCCTGAGGATCCATTCCTTCTGCACAGGATTCCTTTATGCTTATCCCACGTATGTTTGAATTCCGTTACCGTTTTCATTTCCACCATCTCCCGCGGGAGAGCATTCCAAGCATCCACTACTCTCTTCATGAAAAAATACTTCCTGACATTTTTCTTGAGTCTGCCCTCCTTCAATCTCATTTCATGTCCTCTCGTTCTACCACCTTCCCATCTCCGGAAAAGGTTCGTTTGCAGATTAATACCTTTCAAATATTTGAACGTCTGTATCATATCACCCCTGCTTCTCCTTTCCTCCAGAGTATACATGTTTAGTACAGAAAGTCTCTCCTCATACGTCTTGTAATGCAAATCCCATACCATTCTCGTAGCTTTTCTTTGCACCGCTTCAATTCTTTTTACATCCTTAACAAGATAAGGCCTCCAAAACTGAACACAATACTGCAGGTGGGGCCTCACCAACAACCTATACAGGGGCATCAACACCCCCCTTCTTCTGCTGGTCACACCTCTCTCTCTATACAGCCTAACAACCTTCTAGCTACGGCCACCTACTAACAGTTACTGAGAAGAACAAAACAAACACCTGACTCCGCAAACATGAAGAATAGGTTCAAAAACGAGAAAGCATCTTTAACTTTAGACACGATGCTGCCTTCATTTACTGCCACTTAAGTAATGCCTAACCACTTCTTTTCACCTCCAGTTCGGTGCATGGCACCTCATCCAATTCGAAGCTACTCTCTCCTGGGCGCTTGGTCCTCAAGTGGTAGTAGTGGCCACCAGGCACTATACACCAAACAGCATGTGTGTATAAGCCTAATCGTTTCTCCCTGTTTTATATGAATACACACATAGTTAATTACAAATTTTCTATACCGCTCAAAGTAACTGGCAGAACTGAGCAGTGTACAATCTAAAAATTAGAAACCAGAAAGGAGCTCCATCTAATCTGCCAGGAAAGAAGAGCAATCATACTGAAAACATCAAAGAAAAGGTATACATTCACATAAAAATCACAAAATTAGTAAAACAACAAAGGCAGCAGACGTAAACACTTTCCTGTGGCCACCAAGTAAGATCCCATGTCTACCCACCACTAAATGCTTGAAGGAATAACCATGCCTTTATATGTGATTTAAAATTTTTAAAGGCAAGCTCACAGTAAAAAGTGGAAGGTCATTTCAGGTAAAAGGAGCTAAGAAATAAAAGGCACAGTGCCTGGTAACTTCCTATATCAGAGCTCGGTCCACCATTGCTCTAGGGTTTTCCTCCTTGTCTCTCTCTCATACACACACAAGCGCACACACAGAGGAAATGATCTCAAGCAAGAAGCCCACTAAAGGAAGTGTGAACCATACAGTGGGCAAGAGTCATGAAGTCCACTAGGAGGAACAAACCAGAACCTGCTGGTGGGATGGTGCAAGTTGACACCATCATTAACTCCTTTTTAGAGACAGGGTTACCCACAGACTGGCGGAGGAACCTAACAATAGGTGCACAAGTTCATCCAATCCCGAGCAGGGGCATTCCTGGGGAGGCAAGGTCAGGGAGGGATTCATGGTTGTTAATAATATATTTCATTAAATATGTGCATGTGTGTATAAAATAAGCCTGGAAATTTATATGTTGTAAAAAGAAGGTATAAATTCATGTGTACTTTGTGACAACTTTCAAAGTGAAAGTGGTAATATAATTCAGAAGTTAACATTTTTGGTTCCCGCACCCCTTTAACTGATCAATGAAACCCTCGTACCCCCTTCCTAGATCACTAGCGACTGACAGCTACATATGTCGCTGTTAACTGCTAAGAGTGCTAACTGCTAACATGCCACTGAAATTATAGTACAGTTATACTACTGAAGTCACACTTAAAGCTACAATGCTACATAAATTGTATATAATGTTGAATAAAATGGCTTTTACAGATAATATGTACTTGATGTCAAGACTCTTCTCCACACCCCGTTTGATCTCTTTGGGGTTCTGGATATCTTGAAAACCTGACTTGCAAGGGGTACCCTAGGACCGACTTGGGGGACACTGCCCTAAGGCATAGCATGGGTGGAATGCAGCACACACACATTCACATCATCTTTACAGCAGGACTGGATTTGTGTCTGACTGGGGCTGGGTGTGGGTGCCAGTTTGATTACGGTAAGTGGGCGTCTATGTTACCTTTGTAAAAGAAAGTGCTTTTCTGGACTTCCCAAATATGCATCCTGCTATAAAATTGTACCCGGAAGGTCCCTGAGCTCTTCTGCAGAACATCTCCATCTCTTTATGCTTTCTGATTAGTTAGGAGACACAGGTGAGGAAGCCTTTTTTTCTGTGGATTCTAAATTTTGGAATATAATTCCTGAAGTGCTATGTTTAATAGGAGTTTTTGGAAGGCTTTAAAAAAAATTTTTACTGTTTTTTTTTTTTTTTTTAGAGTTTATTTTCTTATTTAACGGTTCAATTATTTTGGCCTTGCTGGGCTTGTATTCATTTTAATTTATATATGTTGTGCCAGCCTCTATGCCAGCCTCAGATGTCATATTCAGGTCCATGACGACACATGAAGGTCCCAGAAGCAGTGGGTACTGCAGTGCACTTCAGACAGGCGGACCCAGGCCCATACCCCCCTTACCTGTTACATTTGTGGAGGAAACAGCGAGCTCTCCAAAACCCACCACAAACCCACTGTACCCATATATGGGTGCCCCCCTTCACCCGTAAGGGCTATGGTAGTGGTGTACAGTTGGGGGGGTTGGGGGGGCTCAGCACACAAGGTAAGGGAGCTATGTTCCTGGGTGCACTTTATGAAGTCCACTGCAGTGCCCCTAGGGTGCCTGCTTGGTGTCCTGGCATGTCAGAGGGACCAGTGCACAACAAATGCTGGTTCCTCCCACCCCCAAATGTCTTGCATTTGGACGTTTTTTGACATGGATGTCTTTGGTTTCGAAAATCGCGTAAAGTCAAAAACGTCCATGTCTACGGACGTCCAAATTTAAGGATTTGGACGTCTCTGACGGTATTTTCAAAATGAAAGATGGACGTCCATCTTTTTTCGAAACTGCCCCCCTCAATATGTAATAGGAAAAACACAATACAACATAGGGGGAAGTTATCAATTTGTGTTATCAACTTGGGTTATTTAAGCACAGGGTCCCATTTTATGCAACCGAACTTGTGGTAAAACAACCCAATTTAAAAGTAGCCCACATTGATGACTTTCCTCCTAAATTATATATTGTATTTTTGCTAATTATGCCATATTGTAACTATGCCGAGGTCTGATTGTGGGGAGAGGGAGTACTTTCCTTCTTTTGTTTAGTGGATACAATACAATTCCTTCTCCCCCCCCCCCCCCCCCCCCCCACACACACTTATCCTTGTATCATTTTTTAAAATGTATTTCTGTAAACGACTTTGGGAAGATGCTCTTTAAAGAAAAGTGTTATATAAGTAGAAACAGAACTTGTACCTTTTATCACCTGGACATTGTAATTAGAAGAAGAAACAACTGTAGTTTATTCTTAAACCTTATTTATTCCCTCCTCTGTGGTAGACACAGAAGCTACCAAGGTTTCCCCAGCTACAGAATGCCCTTCCATGGTGAACTGTGAGCTGTGTCATTTGTGTGAAAGCTGCTCAAGCAGCTGTCAGAGACATGTTAATGGCTGAGCTATTAACCCCAACCATATGGGCACTTTTGTTCTAGTTACCTGCGACAGGCATTTTCCTCTTTCTTTCATTTAAGTAGCAATTATATCCCACAAGCATACCCATACACTAATATTAGGGAGTTGAGCGCAAGATGAAAGGTCTCTTTTAAGCTTACGCGTATCAAAGTATTGGTGAATTGTAGGTAGCAGCGATCCATTTTATATATTTTTCCCAAATAACCTTCCAATAAAGGCAAGCATCAGTTTTATTTCATTTCATGTTATTATGTTTCAAATGGCAACTGACAACTTGAAAGAGGGATTTCTGGATGAAGGGTAAAGGCTGAGATGCTTAGAAAGTATAGAATATATTTTCCATTTAAAAAAAAAGAAAGAAAGAATTTCCTAACAAAAGCTGAGGCCCCTCCTGATATTCCTAATGTGCCCCCAGTGTTTGCATACATTTCCAAATAATTAGCGAGGCCCACTTCAAAACTAGATTCAAAAAAAGAAAGCCATTGAACATTTCAGCCCTTGTTTGCTAGCCTTGTTCAAGGCCCCTGGAGGTCACAGTGATTGACAGGCCTTTGGTGTGTATTTACTAGGGTTTATAATGCACTGACACACATCTTCAGAGGCAGATTCAGAGCACTGACCATTCTTAACCAGGGAAGGGCGGCTATTCAGAACAATGAAGCCAGCCAGCAAAGCCTCTTCAGTAAGAGGGGGCTTCAAAAAGATTGCAAATTGCATTCTCAATCAATTAGTAACCAGCTAGTTTCATGGAAGAGCCAAATCACACAAATAAAGCATATTCCACAACAATCTCTTTAGACGTTTCTCCTCACATTTTACTGCACAACTCCAAAGTCTCCCATGAACAGCTGCACCCTAAGAATGTGCTCAGCTCCAGAAAGTCTGATCGAAACAGTATTTTAAGGTGGAGGTACACAAATGCACATTTTTCGCAGGCTGGGTATAGAGTCATGAGCTATATGTTCAATATGCAAGCATAAGGCAGCAAATAATGTGGATACAGGGATTTCATAGCCAAAAGACAACAAGACAAAAGCGAGAATTATGCAGATGGTTAGAAAGGTTTCCTAATGATTGGGAACTGATCCTTATTTACCCAGATGGGAACATAGGCGGTACCCAGATTCTCCCACCTCTGCATCTACAAGGCAAACTGCTTTGTCCTTATCCAAAAATCGTATATAGGGGACAGTGAGGGAACACAATTTGTGTTTTCATTGGAATGCTAATAGAGTGGTTTGTGATGCAGCATAACATGAGGCACTGTCTCCCTTGCAGTTATTGATGCCTGGACCAAATATCCCGTGTATTATTGTACTGAGGGAAGAGGAACCTATTTGATCAAATACTGATTCAGATGGGAGGACATGAAAGACACTACATTTCATGACATAAAGTACCGGATGATTTTAGAAAATCACTGTACTGTTTTATAAAGACCTATCCTCACAAACTTTCATTACATTCCCAGAGATTTCTATTCCGCTCGCACCAAAAAATAGTTTGGAGCGGATTACAATAACATTCAAGACCAGTACAATAACTGGGAGCTTCGAAAAGGTACTTAGTAAATCATAACATAAGAGCTAGCCATATGGTTCCTACAAAAAAGACTGCCTTAAGAAGTTTGTTGAAAAATGTGTGTAAGAGGCAAGAGTAATAACAGAGACTGGCAAAGCATTCCAAATTTCGGGGGCTTGATAAATGAAAGAATTAGAAAACATTTTCTTAGAGCTCTATCCTTTGAAAGAAAGCAAAGATAAACATATATAATTCTGAGTATTGTATGTTGACGTTAGTACTATAATCAAAGGGTATAGTTAAATTGGAGCAAGCCTTTGGACAAGCTTACAACCAACAAGTAATTAGTTTTAAATGCATTCCAAAACAGTTGAAGACTACAGTTTAGTAGTGGTCTCACATGGTTTTTCCAAAAATATTGAATACTATTTACAAAACTGCAGTAAAAATTAGGTCTTAGCGCACACTTACAAAATGAGTCTTTCACGTAAAGCCACTACTACTACTAATCATTTCTATAGCGCTACTAGATGTACACAGCACCGTACACTTGAACATGTAAGAGACAATCCCTGCTTGACAGAGCTTACAATCTAATCAAGACAGACAAACAAGACAAATAAGGGATAAGGGGAATATTTAAGGTGGGAATGATAAAACAGACATGGGCACTGAACAAGTAAACATATCTTAATAGGAATCCCCTCCAAATGAGTATATATCAGTAAACCTTATATTTTTTACTTTTATACTTTTTTTGTTTCTAGTTTCTTATTTGTTAATGTCTTCATATAAAAAGGAAAGAAAAATAAGTATAAGTAAATAAACTAAAAACAAAAAAGTATAAAATTAAAGAATATAAGATTTACTGATATATACTCATTTGGAGAGGATTCCTATTAAGATATGTGTATGATATAATTATCCTTGTGAAACCCTACTTGAAAAATTGCAGAGGATACTGAACAAGTAAAGTCAATTTTCTGTGTGTACTTCTCATTTGATGAGGGCTGCATGAAATTCATCGGGGGGGCTGCAGGTTGCCCACCCCGGGTTAGAACATTGGTCTGTGCCATCTGCGTTGCTGAAAATCCAGTTATTTTCATAAAATTGTTGCTACTTCTGTTGAAAATAAAATACTTTCTAAGCTGTTAAGAGTAGATCCTATTAATTGACTTAAATATTAATTCCCATGTATTCACTATTTAAAATTGGAACATGATAGTTTATTATTACAGTTCAGTACTGAGGTCATAGCCCACTGTTACACTGATACTCAATTGCCATCACTTCAATGACTTTTAAACCGGTCACTGTAATTGATTAGTGACCAAAGGTCATCATAGAGAAGAGAAAGAAGCCTGGAGCTATGGTGAACTGAAATGGAAAAACACAAAAGAAAAGGAAGAAGGGAGGGAGAGGCAAAAACACTTGTGAGGGGATGAAAATGCATTCAGTATGGGAGGAGAGATGTTGATGGGAGGGGAAGGGCATAGAGAATTATTTCTTTGATTTGATGGCAGTAGTGTTTAATGTCTGAAAGCTGGTCATCTATTACATTAGTTCAGTAAAAAGAGATGACCTTAATTCACCACCACCCCCCCCCCCCTTTTACAAAGCCATGCTAGCGGCTGCTGATGTGGTAATGCCGACACAACTAATTCAAAGTGAATGGGCTGTGTTGGCATTACTGCATGGCTTTGTAAAAAGGGGGGGGGGGGTCAATTAGATCTTTTTTTACTATTTTGGATGAATATTTTCATAAAGGTGGTTAATATATTCTCAGTAACTAACTCTCTAAGGGGTCACTTTTGGGCACTAATGCAGCAATTAAAACCCTAACCTGGGCTAAGCTAATGCATTCCATGTTAGTTTTAAGATATACAAGCTCTAATTACATGCTATTTTTTAGGACGTGTCAGGAATGGAGAGTGGACATTTCTGCGCTAACCAGTTACTCCATCTGCATTACTGCACATGGACTGATTAGTGGACGGATAACACAGGAGCCCTTACGGTCTACAAAATAGGTGGCAGTAAGAGCTCCTGTAGTAATTTTTAAAAAATGCTGCACACTAATAGCAACATTATAGCATGGCTAGTAAATATATAGAAAATTGGGGTTTATACAGAACTTGTGCAACTTAAGTGGCAACAACTTGGCCACAGCTTTATTCAAAACAAGTTACTACAAAAGTTAAGAGGATCCAAGCCAAACCCAAAGTTTCTCAGCTTCAATATGCAAATCCCAGTCCGTCGCCATTAGCGAGACTGATAGGGGTGAGAATGTTTTGTGTTTTTTGCCTGGCACAGATTTTGTTAACTGAACTAACATCTCGGTAGGTTCTCCAGGACATCTCAGCAAGCAGGCTGTACTTCTGTGAACATAATAAGGCAGCACTTCCCTTCAAGGGAGAGGGGGACATTATAGTTGATCTGACTTTGCACCTTGAGTTTATGTACTCCTTAATCTTACCATGAAGGCCAAGAATTCATCAGGACAAGAGGACCTGCTCCTATACCACATTGGCCCTATAGTCAGCTGATCACCTCTTCTGCCCTGCATGTATAGAGGCAGCATTGGCTGAAATCCTAACACTTCCCCCATCTATTTTTAATACTACTACTACTTAACATTTCTAGAGCGCTACTAGGGATACGCAGCGCTGTACAAAATAAACAAAGAAGGACGGTCCCTGCTCAAAGGAGCTTACAATCTAAAGAACGAAATGTCAAGTTGGGCAGTCTAGATTTCCTGGGTAGAGGTGTAGAGGTTAGGTGCCGAAGGCGACATTGAAGAGGTGGGCTTTAAGCAGAGATTTGAAGATGGGGAGGGAGGGGGCCTGACGTATGGGCTCGGGGAGTTTGTTCCACGCGTGGGGTGAGGCGAGGCAGAAAGGGCGGAGCCTGGAGTTGGCGGTGGTGGAGAAGGGTACTGAAAGGAGGGATTTGTCTTGAGAGCGGAGGTTACAGGTAGGAGCGTAAGGGGAGATGAGGGTTGAGAGGTAAGAAGGGGCTGCAGATCGAGTACATTTGTAGGTTAGTAGCAGAAGCTTGAATTGAATGTGGTACCTGATCGGAAGCCAATGAAGTGACTTGAGGAGAGGGGTGATGTGAGTGTATCGGTTCAGGCGGAAGCTAAGACGTGCAGCAGAGTTCTGAATGGACTGAAGGGGGATAGGTGGCTAAGTGGGAGACCAGTGAGTAGGTTGCAGTAGTCAAGGCGAGAGGTAACGAGAGAATGGATGAGAGTTCGGGTGGTGTGCTCAGAGAGGAAAGGGCAGATTTTGCTAATGTTATAGAGGAAGAAGCGACAGGTCTTGGCTATCTGCTGGATGTGCGCAGAGAAGGAGAGGGAGGAGTCGAAGATGACACCGAGGTTGCGGGCAGATGAGACGGGGACGATGAGGGTGTTATCAACTGAGATAGAGAGTGGAGGTAGAGAAGTGGGTTTGGGTGGGAAGACAAGAAGTTCGGTCTTGGCCATGTTCAGTTTCAGGTGGAGGTTGGACATCCAGGCAGCAATGTCGGATAAGCAGGCCGATACTTTGGCTTGGGTTTCCGCAGAGATGTCAGGTGTGGAGAGATAAAGCTGGGTGTCATCAGCATAAAGATGATACTGGAAGCCATGAGACGAGATCAGGGAGCCCAGGGAAGAGGTGTAGATAGAGAAAAGAAGGAGTCCAAGGACAGAACCCTGAGGGACTCCAACAGAGAGCGGGATAGGGGTGGAGCAGGAGCCATGAGAGTGTACTCTGAAGGTACGATGGGAGAGATAAGAGGAGAACCAGGAGAGGACAGAGCCCTGGAACCCAAAAGAGGACAGTGTGTCAAGTAAGTTAGTTGTGATTGACAGTGTCAAAAGCGGTGGATAGGTCGAGGAAAATGAGGATGGAGTAATGACCTTTGGATTTGGCGAGGAACAGGTCATTACAGACTTTGGATAATGCCGTTTCTGTCGAGTGAAGTGAGCGAAAGCCAGATTGAAGCGGATCGAGGATGGTATGAGAGGCGAGAAAATCAATGCAACGGCTGTGAATGGCGAGTTCAAGTATTTTGGAGAGGAAGGGTAGGAGGGAGATGGGGCGGTAGTTGGAGGGACAGGTAGGGTCAAGTGAAGGTTTTTTGAGGAGAGGTGTGACAACAGCATGCTTGAAGGTGTCAGGGACAGTCGCGGTGGAGAGAGAGAGTTTGAGGATATGACAGATGGGAGGGGTGATAGTAGGAGAGATGGTGATAAGTAAGTTGGTGGGGATGGGGTCTGAGGAACAGGTGGTGCATTTCAAGGAGGAGAGAAGATGGGCAGTTTCCTCTTCGGTGGTATCAGGAAAAGTGGAGAAGGAGGCCTGGGTTGATTGGTTGAGGGAGTGGGTGATAGGATGAAGAGGAGGAGAAGGTTTAGTGGTGAATTCGAGGTTGATCTTCTGGACCTTGTCGCAGAAGTAGTCAGCCAGTGATTGAGGAGAGAGTGAGGGGGGGGGGTGGGAGCGGAGGGCACTTTGAGGAGGGAGTTGAGGGTGGCGAAGAGACGACGAGGGTTAGAGCTGAGGGAGTTAGTCAAGTGAGTGTAGTAGTCCTGTTTGGCAAGGAATAGGGAGGACTGGAAGGAGGATAGCATGAATTTGTAGTGAATGAAGTCAGTATGGGTGCGAGATTTCCTCCAAAGGCGTTCAGCCGATTGGGAGCAGGAGCGAAGGTAACGGGTGCAAGGGTTAAGCCAGGGCTGGGGATTAGTGCGCCTTGTGGGACGGGAAACAGACGGTGCAAGGGTGTCTAGGGCAGAGGAGAGAGTGGCATTGTACTTGGAAACAGCCTTGTCGACGGACTCGGAGGACGTGATGGACGGGAGGAGATCAGAGATACTAGCGGATAAGGTGGGGGGGTCAACAGCCTGGAGATTCCTGGAAGTAGTGGTTAGTGTTGGGCGGGACTGAGGGGGAGGGTGATGAAATGTGAATGTGATCAGGTGATGGTCAGAAATGGGAAGAGCAGAGACGCAGAGATTAGAGGGCGAGCAGGTAGAGGACCAACTGAAAACATCTTGTATATTCCAAGCTGTGCAAGTTTGGAACAATCTTCCCACAGCTATAAAACAAACTTCACCTTGTATCCTTTTCTGTAAATACTTGTGTGATAGCAGTTAACGATCCTTTTGTCATTTTTTTATATTATGAATTTATTTCTTATATCTTTTGTAAACCACTTTGGATCTTATTGGGAGAAAGTGCTCAATAAATATCAAGATTAGATTAGACCATCCTACAGGAGACAGAGTTTGAATAACAGTACAGAATGGGTTATGGTTTATTATGTTTGGTATATCGCCTCTCATTGTGAAAATAGCGAAGGAGGTTTACAATAATAAAATCAAAAAGAGGAAAACAGGAAAGGAAATCCATTATATATAGGACAGAGAAATGAAGGGAAGAGACAAGGGAGAGTGACAGAAGAGGGGCGAGGAGAAAATGAGGGAGGAGGGGTAGCATGGCATGCATCTTGGCAGCATTCTCTGTGCAGATTGCCTAGGCTGGAAAATCTCTCTGATGCACATAGTGTTGAACAGGGATATATTCCAGAAACTGCATCCCTTCAGGTGCCCTGCCACAGTTCTACCATATCTAGCCTCCTTCCGGCCATATAATGGACACTGACTTTCCAGGTTTATTTTTGAAAGAGAAGGACGCCCATCTTTCGACACAAATCGGAAGATGGGCGTCCTTCTCACAGGGTCGCCCAAATCGGTATAATCGAAAGCTGATTTTGGACGTCCCCAACTGCTTTCTGTCTCAGGGACGTCCAAAGCTCACATGGGCGTGTCGGAGGCAAGGCGAAGGCGGGACTTGGGCGTGCCTAACTCATGGATGTCCTCAACCCATAATGGGAAAAAAGGGCGTCCCTGATGAGCACTTGGATGACTTTACCTGGTCGTGTTTTTCTTAAAACCAAGGCACAAAAAGGTGCCCGAACTGACCAGATGACCACCGGAGAGAATCAGGGATGACCTCCCCTTACTCCCCCAGTGGTCACTAACCCCCTCCCACCCTCAAAAAAAATCTTTAAAAATATTTTGTGCCAGCCTCTATGCCAGTCTCAAATGCCATATTCTGGTCCATCACAGCAGTATGCAGGTCCCAGGAGCAGTTTTAGTGGGTGCAGTGCACCTCAGGAAGGCGGACCCAGGCCCATCCCCCCCACCTGTTACACTTGTGGTGGTAAATATGAACCCTCCAAAACCCACCACAAACCCACTGTACCCACATCTAGGTGCCCCCCTTCACCTGTAAGGGCTATGGTAGTGGTGTACAGTTGTGGGTAGTGGGTTTTGGGGGGCTCAGCACCCAAGGTAAGGTAAATTATTCTCAGTGTAAGTCCCACTGATCAGTGTTTTTTTCCAGCACACTTCTTACTTAGACGTAATTGGGCCAATGTGAATTTTAAAGTTTTGTCTTTTTTTTCTATGGTGATTGACTTTGAAAGAGATAAGACATGGTATCTCGGCACCACAAGGCAAATTCAAATAGCGTTCATCTCTTAGTAGATCTGAACTGCTGAATGGCATGACATTCAGACCTGTACATTTGCAAAAGCCATCGCTCTTCCACCAGGTTTTGTGCTTCAGCTCTCACCTATCTAATCTGCATAGAGAATTTATTCCACAACACTGACCCTATCACTGAAAAAGCTTGAGAATGCCACCATTCCAGCTGTTACCAAGAATGCGAAACACTAGCAAAAACCAGACTGGACTAGAATGGAGTGGCCATTCAGGCTGGCACTATTAAAGCCTCTCTTTCACTTAGAAGGGATGAGCTGTTCTTAAGACCTAAAATGCATGCGCCAAGAAAGGAATTCTGGAAAAAGTTAACATTTACAAACCCACTGAATGCACAAATGTTTAGAATACTAGCAAATTACATAGCGCATATTTGCAAGGGGCTGTACACAGGGATGGAAGATGGGTGGGACAAAGGTGGGGCTCCCACTTACACACATAAGTTATAGAATACTGTAAGAACACACACAAAAAAGAACTACCCTTTACATGCACAAGCAGAAGCACAAAAAGCAAAGGTGACACAAAAGTCCATCAAACAAATGGTATGGTGCAACAACTTATTCTAATGTCAATGACAGGTGTATCCTATAGCAACACGCATAACTTAATGCATTGATAACAGCATTTAACAAGCAATAATGAGCACTAATTGGCAATAATTAGAATTTACACGCACAACTAAGCGTGTTCTGTAATGAACTGAGCCTAGATTCTAATATGTGCAGACAAAAGGGGCGTGGCTATGGGCAGGGAAATGGGCGTTCTGAAATTTACATGTGTAGTTATAGAATATGGCCCTCTGTACCTAAATCAGATCATCTCGAACAGACCTAAACCTCCACTATCCAAACTGCAAAAAAATAAAATACAAAACAACCTATGCATCCAGCTTCTCCTATACAAGCACACAATTATGGAACGCACTGCCAAAAGTTGTGAAGACAACCTACAACCACCTAAACTTCAGGAAATCATTAAAGACCTACCTGTTCAAAAAGGCATACCCCGCCAACCCAACATAAATGCCTGCACTCTGCAACACAACATAACCAAAGCTTGTACTGGACACTAAATAATCTTTCCTCTGATTGATTCCCATTGTAACTGAAACATGTGTTCCTTACTCAACCATAATACCACCTGCATTTGTTTCTTTACCGGACTGGTGAATGCCTCTACGGTACTATGTAAGCCACATTGAGCCTGCAAATAGGTGGGAAAATGTGGGATACAAATGTAACAAATAAAAAAAAAAATCATCTACACGCCGGGATTTACACCATGTTCTCATTGGTGTAAATGGATGTGCATAGTTTTAGGCACTGGGATATCAACTAAGTACATTCTATATACTGCACCTAAATCTAAGTGCCGCTAATAGAATACACTTAGGCAAAAATGTTTTCTGCATGGATTTTTAAGGTGCCATATATAGAATCCCCCCTAAAAGCGTAAGTATAATCCAGTTCCTAACTGGAAGCCAATGCAGATCTGAGCACTTTCTCTGCACCCTTATCTCAAGACCACATTTGATTTTCAAAAATGTTGGCCATCTGAAAGGGCTCGCTGTTGTCAAGCTTCTCTTACTGGATCAGACCATAAAGCATTTTTCCAATCTTCATCTGTATCTATGGTATAATTCTTTGCAAATACTTCCATAAGTCTTAACTCATTTCAGTCTACAGAAAGCATCTCTTTGAAGGAAAATACAGATTAAAAACAAAAAAAAACAATAAATTGACATCTGTAAAAGGTTTTTATATATATATATATATTCTAACCAGGCAAATAAATTATTTCATCTCAATATCTTAAAAACTACATGTCTAGAGCTCTGAACCAGCATCGAGCCACGAAGAGAATAAAACGCCTTCAAAATATGTTATAGATTAAGAGAAAATTGATGCCAAATCGATTAAATAAGGCTGATCTGTAAAACAGACAAAACACATGTTTGGAATGCTTACAAGAGTTTTCATTTTTGAAACACAAAGACATTCCATAAAGAGCGTGTAACATACAGAGGTGTGAAATACTAGGACCCTGGACATGTGCTAGTTACTTAGCAGGCTTTCATACAATATTCAGGATTCAAGGGAAAACAGAGCTTGGCTTAAAAAGCTAGATTCAAACAATTTTTTAACATAGCCAGTTGTAAGATAAAGTGAAAATTTGGCAAAAGCCCAGTGGTTCCTCTCGCCACTTTTTCATAAGATGTTATTCATCCATAGCTTTGCCTTCTCCCTTTTTTTTTCCAAGGACCACAAACCTTGTTGGGGAACCTCAGGGACAACAGAAGGACAGATGTAAGATGGGAGATTTCTTCAAAGGCAATCTAATTGATGCTTCATAAATCACTGTGTCACCTATAAAACAGTAACTGTTCCCAAGTACTGTACTTTATCCTGCTTTGTACATGCATGCAAAAGACAGTTGACCTGTCATTGAAAATAGTATAAATGGAGCAAATCAGCACAAGATGGCAAAGGGGGCTTTTCTAAGCCATGCCTCCAGCAAATATGCAAATAAACAAAAAAAAAAAAAAAGGAAAAGGAATCAGTAACGTTCACTTCAATGGACAAGCCCAGTCACAAGATTTCAAAGCAAAATCCTTCATAAACAATCCAGAAAGGAAGAACATTTTAAGTGCATCTGTCTGCCTTTCCATCACTCTTGCAACACTATTCAATTCTGCCTAATCCAGCGCAGACATTGATGAACAAGACATTTATTTTATTTTGACTATAAATTAACTCTCCTACAATACAGCCATTAGAATCATTAACGTCATCTGCAGAGACCCTATTTTTATGCTCACACATTTTCTTCTCCTATGTAAAGAAGCTGCTACCTGTATTCTCAATCTCTGAATATATATACAACAGAAACCCAAATATACCAACTTCCAAGCCCCAGGGCATCAATTACCACTCTTCAGCAACCTTAACCTATAGAGCATTATCCCAAAGGGTACTGGCTCTTTTCTATAGTCATAACATGAACCCAGTGGGCACAGGACAAATGAAGGAGGAAACAAAACAGAAGTAAAACAAATTGAAAGTATGTGTTTCCTAAAACAGTAGTTCTCAAACCTGTCCTTGGAGACCATCAACCATTTGGATTTTCAGGATATGCATGAGACAGATTTGCATGCCTTTTTCTTCCATTATATGCAAATTTCCCTCATGCATATTCATTAGGGATATCTTGAAAAGCTGACTGGCTGGTAGTCCACTATACCTCTATTCAAGATATCTAGACTGCACCAACTTGACATTTCCCCCTTTAGATTGTAAGCTCCTTTGAGCAGGGACTGTCCTTTTTGTTAAATTGTACAGCGCTGCGTAACCCTAGTAGCACTCTAGAAATGTTAAGTAGTAGTAGTAGTCCTCCAGAACAGGTTTGAGAACACTGTCCTAACAGGACAAAATTTTAATTTTTTGGCAAGAAAGAAGTCTGAAATGAAAATTTCTAGTAGACAGCTAGTATGTTTCAAATGAAACCAGAACTCTCTCTCTCTATGTGAAGGAGGAGTGGCCTAGTGGTTAGGGTTGTGGACTTTGGTCCTGGGGAACTGAGGAACTGAGTTTGATTCCCACTTCAGGCACAGGCACCTCCTTGTGACTCTGGGCAAGTCACTTAACCCTCTATTGCCCCATGTAAGCCGCATTGAGCCTGCCATGAGTGGGAAAGTGCGGGGTACAAATGTAACAAAAATAAATAAATAAAATATACCAGGAGTGGGCAAACACAATTTTTTTCTTTATAGGTGGACAAACTTACCCCCTTTTACAAAGCTGCACGGTAACGCAGAGACAGCCCATTCACTTTGAATGGGTTGTGTCAACATTACCACACCGGCAGCTGCTAGAATGGCTTTGTAAAAGGGAGGGGTGGGAGGTAGAAATAAACGTGATATTATATAAGCCATTTCACCTTCTTTCCTCAGAGCAGCAAGAGATGGATTTCCTCCATCTTCTCCAGATTTGATAATTACTTTATCAATTTGCATCTATTTGCCAAACTATTACAAGAGAAAATCTAGACTAAGCACCATTTAAATTTTCCAAACAGTATTAATGGAAAGACTTGGGCCTCTCTTCAAACCTCTGAACTCTCACATATGCATGTAAATAGAAAGATTGAAAGGAATCACTTAACAGTCTATTGCATGAAAATCAATCTGAGTTTTACACACTTTAATGAAAAGATAAGTATTAATTTGATGGGGCCAACCTCATGATTCAGACTGCCATACTTGGATCCTGATTTCCTTAGGCCAGCTGGGGGTTGAAAACAATGATGCCCTGCTTTGTTGTGTAACAAACTAACACAATTGTGTTCAAAAGACATTATACAAGCCTCATCCCTGCTATGAAGGTTCTCTGCTCTGTAACCTCCAATGCGTTTTCAGGTTTCCCTTCAATCCTGGGATTAAAATTTTAGCAAACATCATAGCCACTTAAAAATTATTGCTTAAGAAAATAAAATTGGTTGGGAGCTGAGGGTCATAATGCTAGGAACAGCAAAAATCTAATTAAGCTGGCGCACAATCATCAGATGCTCCTTGACAAAAGTCACATGACCTCTCTCTACTCAGATTGATGTATAAAGCACCTGACCAGCACTAAGCTTCCAAGTCAATATGTATAGCACACTTTCCAAATTTACATTTTAACCTGAAATACCAACAAGGGCCACCAACTCAAGTAAGCAAAGCCTGTGCTACTGGTAAAACAAAACAAAACAATGAAAGAAACAAATGGCTGTAATCCTCTATCGCTTTCCTCAAAGAACAAATGTCTTAAGGAGGCAATATTCTCCCCAAAAGGTAACATAGTAATATAGTAGATTACGACAGATAAAGCCCAATAAAATAAACTCATAAAATGTGTTGAAATATAACAAACATTCTTGATCTTGTTCTGTCCTTGCCATTTTCAGAGCTGTCCTTGCCATTTTCAGGGCACAGACCACAGAAGTCTGTCCGGCCCTGGACATACTCCCCAACTAGTAGAGTTGTCGTCAAAGCCCACTCCAGCCCATCTAAGATGTGTCTAATCATAATCTGACCACACCAGACATCTAGTTGCTGCACAGAGAAGAAAGTTAGGAACCAATTTTACAGGTACTGGAATTCTTCTTACATTATATGTATGCATGCATATATGCAGGTTAATTATCACACTTGCTTATGGCTGTTTTGACACTTAGTAACAAAAGAGAGGGTAAAACAGTACACAAACATAAGCAACCAAAGAAACAAGCAAAGCTGGGCCTTCAAGACGGAGACAAGAGGAGTCATTTAATTATGAAAGACCTGACATGGGCCATGTTTCGGCATAAAGACTGCTGCTTCAGGGGTCCAAAATATTCTTAAAAGCATAGAAAAAAAGAACACTGTAAAAACAGGCTCATTGCTGTATTAATGTCTCCCAAATGCGATATGAATGCAAATATTCATACTTTCATGGTGAATGCCCTCGGTTGAAAAACTGCCAAGCAGTTTTTACAGTGTTCTTTTTTCTATCCTTTTAAGAATATTTTGGACCCCTGAAGCAGGCTTCTTTACGCCGAAACATGGCCCGTGTCAGGTCTTTCAGAATTAAAGGACTCCTGTTGTCTCAATCTTGAAGGCCCAGCTGTGTTTGACACTTAGGTTATGGATAACTTGGCTCACATGAAGCCAGTGTACTAAAGCTCAGCCAAATTTGCAAATACAGTTGCATATGCTAAAACTTCTAGCTGAACACAAAAAGTAGAGACTGGAATTAAGTCATCCAAAGTTGGGGTGTGCTCAGTTCCAGTGGTATTTTAGAAACAGATCTGCCAACAGAAGTGTGTGTGTATTTGCCAGAAAGTACAGCAGGAGCAGTTGACTGAAATTCAAACATGCAAAAGAAAAAAAAATTAAAGGAGGAAACCAAGCAACTTACACATCTAAATGCCAATACTTACAGGCATAAGTAGATATTTAAGCACTAACAAATGTATCCATTCCATTTCGCAAACTTTTACGTATAAATGCTATTTATTTATTTCATATCCCATATTATCCCAATAGATCAGGTTCAATGTGGATTTCGACCAATTGTAATTAGTACAAAAAGTGATGCGGGATAGTATACATTAAGCAGTAATAACAAAGCAAATGAGAATTGAGTATTACAATATGTAATATGGAAATGAATGCTTGATGCAAAAAGGTAACAATTTATAGTCATCTATATAATAACAATCAGAATGGAACTGAGAAATTGGTATAATTGTACAAATAGGGGTTTAAACTAATTATGATCATCTGTGAGAAACTGCTTAAGCAGAGAGGCTTTAAGGTATTTCCACAATATCAAATATTTTCGGGAGGGAATTACACCATTTGGTACAGAGATAAGGGAATCCTGACATGTAGATTGACTTGTAGATCACATTTTTGCAACTGGGATTGTGGAGGGTTGTCTCTTGAACCAGGGAGAGTGCTGCAAATGGGGAGATCAATTAAAGGTTGCATATAATAATCAACTAATCAACTACTGCAACAGCATCTTCATTGGTTGCAAAGCCCAAATCCTGAAAAAAACTCCAAACCACCCAAAACACAGCAGCCAGACTCATTTTTGGCAAACCACGATTTGAAAGCGCAACCCCACTCCGTGAAAAACTCCATTGGCTCCCTATCAAAGAACGAATAAATTTCAAAGTCCATACATTGATCCACAAGATCCTCCTTGGAGAAGCTCCAAGCTACATGAACAGTTTGATCGATCTTCCAGCCAGAAACGGGACCAAATTTTCTCGAACATTTCTCAATCTTCACCTTCCCAATTGCAAAGGTCTCAAATACAAAACCTACTACGCATCCAACTTCTCCGTTATAGGCAGCCAACTCTGGAACGCCATACCCAGACACATCCGAACAACCAAAGAACACCTACCCTTCTGCAAGCTGCTGAAAACCTCAAACAAGCCTATCCAAATGACCCAACTTAATTCACGAATCTAATCCACACCACTAGCATTATCCTTACATTAAACCCTCCCCCACATCTCTTCCTCTTGTCCTACTCTATACAATTATGTTATTTCTGTGATACTTTGTATCAGACATGGTAACTCTGTACCATACTTTGTAAGCCGCACTGAACCTGCTAACGGCGGGAAAGAGCGGGGTATAAATGCTACAAATAAATAAACTACCAACTGCAATTTTTCCTTATTTTCAATTTGGAGGAGGAAGTAAACAATAGGTGATGAAGGATGCCTCCCTTAATTCCCCCTGCAAAGGGCTGGCAGAATCAAGCACTATCTAAAAACGTATACATGCCAGGGATTAGCTACAAATCCCAACATGGTCATATTGGGTCATTCCCTTTTTGACATGGAGAAAACATGTGTAGATTTTTGACTCACCCAAGCCACTCCCAAACCACAGTCCCTTGCAATTTCTATTAGGGTATAAGCTCAGCCTTTTCTCAAACTGCCATTTACATATGATGCCATTTCTACATGTACATGCCAGGATGTCCACGTGGAAATTGCTAATAAGGCTTCTAAAATAATCCCCATTGTGTTAACTGAAGTTTGCAATGGCACGCGGCAATACAGATCTACTAACAGGCTCCTGTGAGCTGCCTAGTTACCGCAAGGCTATCGTCAGAGCCCCTTCCACTTCCTACATAGGTAAGGGTTCCATCAGGAAATGGTCGTGTGGCAAATATTTCACTTATCGTACGGCCATTTCCTGTCCCAGTTGTACATTTCCTTTTACCAGGCGTGGTAAAAGGGGGCATTGGAGCGCGGCAAACCCATGAGCCGATGTCACCACAGGATCCTTTTACTGCCACTTAGTAAGAGGGGTCCATAATGCGATAACCTTTTCCAGTGCACTAGGCCATATATTAGGGCTTAACACACCTTACTAAAAGGGTCCCTTATTTATTAAAGCTTGATACTGGACACAATTGATGCTGTTCTTTAACTATTCTTTTTTTGTGATATAGCATCTTGTCTCTCTTTTACTATTTATATTAATTAAATGGACAAGTAATGTGGGATGTTAGTACATCAGCTCCTAAATGATAAAGGATGAGTAAAAAAAAGACAATAGCCTTATAAAGACAAAGATATTAGAGGCCATGAAGGTAAATGTACTGATCTTTTGAAGACAGATAGGGCTTTTTTACCTATCTTTACAAAACAAACAAATCTGTTATCTACAAAGAATGCAGGTTAGAAGATAAAGTAAAGGAGTGGAGAGAACTGCAAAGAACTGTAAGTAAAAAGTGAATGGTCTACTAGGACAATCAAGACATCTGAAAGGCAGCCTTGCACCCTTGGGCTATGACCTCATTAGTAGTTAAACAGAAGCACTGAAAATTAATGACCCAGACCAGATTCCCCACTGTTTGATGCATCTCTTGGTAACATTACTTAAACTGAGAACTGCAACCAAAGCCTGGCAGTCCGAGACTGCTGCAAATCTTTCCACAGGGTCCACTGATTCAGCATATAAGATATTTCCAGAACACTTATCTTTTCAGAAAGCAAGAGAAAGTGCAATGGATCAATAGAAATACCTAATATTTCTTGCAGTGATAAAAGGTGTGGCTTAATAATTTCATGCCATTCTGCATTCACCCAATGAAGGGAGCACAGCTGTTGACAGCTAGTCACAAAGGAGCTGATGCAGAAAGTTACCAAAGGCAGAAGCCTGTGGTTGATGACCAATCTATGCACTTGTTACTTGCCATAGGATGCAGCAAGTTTCAGCTCTCAGTAGACATCAACACACAGCATATTAAAATGTATATCAAGAAGGCTTTTGGCAAACAAGTTATGAGCTGTGTGCTGATGTCTGCAGCATGACCACAACATCAGAAATGTACCAGCAACTATAAGGCAGTGTATATGAGATCCAATCTTGGCCCAGTAGCTTTCCAAATTGGTCCCTTAGGCCCAATCCCGACTTATGTCCTGACTCAAACCCCCTCCCCCTGGAAAAAGTAGTCTCCCTGGTAGTTTAGCAGCTCCTCCCCCCCTAAAATGTCCAGACTTGATGTTCCTCCCACTGACAAGGTAGCCAATCCAGCCACCACTCAACCTGATGCCCCCATTAAAAAATCCCCGGTGTCTCGAAGCACACTTCAACACTTGACCCCTCTCAGTGCCCCCTCCCCCTTACTCTGTTATACCTTACAGAGGAAGGAATGATGCCCACTTGGCTCCTGCCTCAGACCTGTCATCTTGGAAATTGGTGGTGCCTGACCCCACCTGGTGTATCCTGGGACACTGAGTGGAGTCCGTCTGTCACATAAGGGAATGTTTCTCTTATTTGGTAGTCTGAGTGGAGTACTGTGAGGCAGCCATGAGAGGAGACAGCTGCTATTTTGTGACCATAGCAATGACGTGTAGGCATCACTTCTGCCTGTAGGACCCCCCAGAACCATCAGGAATATACAAGATGGACCACAGGATGGAGGTAGGAGGGGGCTCACTTGGAACACTACTGTCATCAGGGGTTCCAGACTATGTACAATGGTAAGACAAAACTGGTTATGTTCTGGCACATATCTTTGAGACATTAGAAATATAGGGCCCCTTTTACCAAGCTGCGGCAAAAGAGGGCCGGCGCTGGCATCTGCACATGTTTTACATGCATGCCAAGGCCCCCTTTTATCACAGCTGGTAAAAGGGAAGTCTCGCTTTCCTACAGGAAATGGCCAGGTGGCAAGTGAAGCATTTGCCACACGGCCATTTTGGGGGGAGCCCTTAATGCCTGCCCGATTACCATCAGGTACACTCCGGCGCTAAAAAAATAAATGACGGTGCACTAGGGGTGGGAAGTACCACTGGGCTGCTGCGGTACCCCAGCAGTACTTCCTGTATAGAAAGTGATAAGCCCGCGTTGGGCTTACCACTGCTTAGTAAAAGGTGCCCATAACGAGGTATTATCTCAATGTTGTCACAATGATTGGCTTCCCTTTGCCAGTTTAGCATATAGCGAGGGGACAAAACCCATGGGGGATTAAGGGGGGCAAACCCCCACTACCACCACCACCTTTCCCTCCAGTGGAGTGCTGCTTGATGGCAGCTGTTTACCAGATCCTAAATGTGCTTGGAAGCAGGTATGATTTCTTATATCAATCTTTAAGGACATAGACCTTCAATCCCCTTCTGGAATGGGGAATTAATGTCTATGAGTAAATTTTAAAATGATAATTAATATTTTTCTATCGTCCTGTAGGAAGTTTTCAAAATGTATACCAGTGTGGTAACCAAAACCTCAGACAGTCAGAAAAAGGGGGGGGGGAGCCGAGTGCTGGGGTGAGTTTTAATGCAACCGAGTTTCCTCTAATGACTCAGCAATAATATCAGGAGGACTAATATCAGGAAATACTTTTTCATGGAGACGGTATATTAAAAGCAGGAAGCCAGCAAAAGAATCAGTTGGGCCGCTGGATGACCGAGGGGTAAAAGGGGTGATCAAGGAAGACAAAGATGTAGTAGAGAGATTGAATGAATTCTTTGCTTCGGTCTTCACCGAGGAAGATTTGGGTGGGATACCGGTGTCGGAAATGATACTTCAAGCGGACGAGTTGGAGAAACTTACTGACTTCACGGTAAACCTGGAGGACGTAATGGGGCAGTTCAGCAAACTGAAGAGTAGCAAATCTCCTGGACCGGATGGTATTCATCCTAGAGTACTGATAGAACTGAAAAATTAGCTTGCGGACCTACTGCTAGTGATATGCAATTTATCCTTAAAATCGAGCGTGACACCAGAAGATTGAAGGGTGGCCAATGTAACACCCATTTTTAAAAAAGGTTCCAGGGGAGATCCGGGAAATTATAGACCGGTGACTCTGACGTCGGTGTCGGGGAAAATGGTAGAGGCTATTATTAAAAACAAAATTACAGAGCACATCCAAGGACATGGATTACTGAGACTAAGTCAGCACGGCTTTTGTGTGGGGAAATCTTGCCTGACCAATTTACTTCAATTCTTTGAAGGAGTAAATGAACCTGTGGACAAAGGGGAGCCGGTTGATATTGTGTATCTGGATTTTCAAAAGGCGTTTGACAAGGTACCTCATGAAAGGTTACAGAGGAAATTAGAGGGTCATGGGATAGGAGGAAAAGTCCTACTGTGGATTAAAAACTGGTTGAAGGATAGGAAACAGAGAGTGGGGTTAAATGGACAGTATTCACAATGGAGAAGGGTGGTTAGTGGGGTTCCTCAGGGGTCTGTGCTAGGACCGCTGCTTTTTAATATATTTATAAATGATTTAGAGATGGGAGTAACTAGCGAGGTAATTAAATTTGCTGATGACACAAAGTTATTCAAAGTCGTTAACTCGCGACAGGATTGTGAACAATTACCGAAGGACCTTATGAGACTGGGAGACTGGGCGGCTAAATGGCAGATAACGTTTAATGTGAGCAAATGCAAGGTGATGCATGTGGGAAAAAAGAACCTGAATTATAGCTATGTTATGCAAGGTTCCACATTAGGAGTTACAGACTAAGAAAGGGATCTGGGTGTCGTCATCGATAATACGCTGAAACCTTCTGCTCAGTGTGCTACTGCGGCTCGGAAAGCGAATAGAATGTTGGGCATTATTAGGAAAGGTATGGGAAACAGGTGTGAGGATGTTATAATGCCATTATATCGCTCCATGGTGCAACCGCACCTTGAGTATTGTGTTCAATTCTGGTCGCCGCATCTCAAGAAAGATATAGTGGAATTGGAAAAGGTGCAGCAACTAAAATGATAGCGGGGATGAGACGACTTCCCTATGAAGAAAGACTAAGGAGGCTAGGGCTATTCAGTTTGGAGAAGAGACGGCTGAGGGGAGACATGATAGAGGTATATAAAATAATGAGTGGAGTGGAACAGGTGGATGGGAAGCGTCTGTTCACGCTTTCCAAAAATACTAGGACTGGGGGCATGCGATGAAACTACAGTGTAGTAAATTTAAAACAAATCCGAGAACATTTTTCTTCACCCAACGCGTAATTAAACTCTGAAATTCGTTGCCGGAGAACGTGGTGAAGGCGGTTAGCTTGGCAGAGTTTAAAAAGGGGTTACACGGTTTCCTAAAGGACAAGTCCATAAACCGCTACTAAATGGACTTGGGAAAAATCCACAATTCCGGGAATAACATGTATAGAATGTTTGTAAGTTTGGGAAGCTTGCCAGGTGCCCTTGGCCTGGATTGGTCGCTGTCGTGGACAGGATGCTGGGCTCGATGGACCCTTGGTCTTTTCCCAGTGTGGCATTACTTATGTACTTATACCTGGTATGCACTTCCACGGGAAGTGGTGGGAATGAAAACAGTGACAAAATTCAAAAATGTGTGGGATAAACACAAAGGAATCCCATATAGAAGGCATGAAAGCAAACATGCCCTGATCATGACTGGACAGATTCAGCTTCAGTAACTGGAGAACAAGGCCAGTGCCGGGCAGACTTCTACAGTCTGTGCCCCGAAGATGGCAAGGACAAATCAAGATCAAGTATTCGTATATAGTATCACATCATACCATATACTACGAGTTTATCTTGTTGGGGAAACTGGATCGACCATATAGGTCTTTATCTGCCATCATCTACTATGTTACTCCATTGTCTCACCCAAAACACACCCAGACCACACCCACTTCCCATTTGTATGCACTCAGGTTTGATATATGCATATCCAAGCTTTGTAAAACGGGAACTTAAAACTTTTATCTTGCATAAATACCTACGTGCTGGTTTATGTATCTATCAAATGAAAACAGGGTTTGTAAAATGAGGGCCAGATGTGTTCTTCAGTTGAACAGTCTTCTGATGAGGATAGAATGAGGGACCCCCCCCCCCCCCCACACACACCTTGTGATTTGATTGGTTTGCTATTTCCTTCTCCAGAGGGTTAAGAAACTTGCCGAAGACCACAAGGAGCTGCTGTGAGATTTGAACCTGGGTCTCCTGATTCCCAGCCTGCTATTCTAACCTTAGGCTGCTCCACCAGCTATATAGAAAGATAAATACATAAATGTATACACACATATAAATTTTACTTCCTATTTATAGCCCGCTTATTAACTAAACAGGTAACAATAAAAAATTCACAACAGAAAGGGAAAGAAAACATATACGCACATAAACATATGTATATATATTTGATATAGATAGATATATCTATAGATATATCTCATTATTGTGCTCATTTTCAAAGCATATAGACTTACAAAGTTACATATGAACCTAAGGAGTCCTTTTACTAAGCTGCGGTAAAAAGGGGCCTGCGCTACGGTCAGTGTGTATTGTTGACGCACACTGGGGCTCTCCTTTTACAGCAGCGGGTAAAAGGCTGTCCATTTTTGGGAAAAAGAAATAGCCGTGCAGTAAGTGAACCACTTACCGCAGGGCCATTTTAGTGGGAAGGCCTTACCGCCACCCATTGAGAGGGCGGTAAGGGCTCCCGCGCTAACCTGGAGGTAACCAGGCAGTGATTACCTCCAGTTAAGCTCCGGGGCTACAAAACTAGGACATATTTTTGTAGTGCTGGAAATGGCATTCACTAGGGATGGAAATTACTGATGGGCTACTGCGGTAGCCCCAGACTGGCACGCAGTAAGCCTGCGGTGGGCTTACCTCTGCTTACTAAAAGGGCCCCTATCTGACTTTGTAAATCTTTGTGCTTTGAAAATGTCTCTCTATATCTCAGGTGGGATAACCACACCTGATTCACTTCTACCTCATTTGACCACAACACAATCTTGTATTTGTTATCAACCGAAATGGCAAACGCCATTACGGTACTTTGTAAGCCACATTGAGCCTGCAATTAGGTGGGAAAATGTGGGATATAAATGTAACATATATATATATATATATATATATATATATATATATATATATATATATCACATGAAGTTTTCTAACCTTCAGCCACTGATTACTCTAAGGAGCTCCTGAATGACTGTGCTCCTGAGATGAGGTTTTATATATTAGGGATACACAGTAATGCCTTTGGTATTGGATGGATTCTACTTTGTAGATCTATAGGGACCCATCACTGATGAATTCTTTAACAGCTGATATGACAGGGATGTCCATTACCCAAATGGACAGCACTCTCTATCGATCAGTGTTCCATTTAGCAATCCCATTTGTCATCATATTGTCTCTGCCCTCAACTGCACTGGATTAAAAGGGGGAAATTAATCAGGTGCTAGGGCGCTTAATCTACATGCTGGGCACAGCCGAGCAATTAATGCATGTAATGAGCAGAACACTTAGCACTTATGCTGTGCTCAAGACAGAAATAAAGAAATAAATAAAAATGCACAGACCAGGCTTGCTCGTATCTTTTCACTGCATGAACATCACAGTCACAGAAAGATGCTGCAGACACACCTTTCTCAGTGGCAAAGACCTTTTAGAACCATGGGACAGGATGAAAACTGAAGTGGCATTAGAAAAAAAAAGGCTCTCCACAGAAAAGGTGGTAGATCAATGGCGTGGCCTCTCCTTGGAAGTAACCAAGGGAAAAATGGTAAAAATTCAAGAAAACACAGACTAAGCATTACTTAGCTGTGAAGAGAAGTGAAAACAAAGATAGATCACCTGTGGTTTATAGAATATTGCAAAGGAGATAAATCTGGCATACTGTGATCCCTATTTGATGTTCTACTCATGTGCAGTGCCCTCCTTAAGAAATAGGGTGATCACTGAGGGACCCACCCCCCTGCAACCGGTCAAATGGTCAGTGAAAATGCAGCACTGCAAATATTACTCCACTCCCTAGAACACACCTTTTAATGGGAAAAGAAAACAAGATAACCTGCTACAAATCCCTATACAGGAACTACATGCTCGCAAAAAAAAAAAAAAAAAAAACACCTTGGTCACAACTGCAAATCATGGACACAGCCTTACCAAAAAAAAAAAATAAATGGCCACATATTAGAAGTGTGCTGACAAAACACTGAACTGGAAACCTCAAAAAGCTGGACTATGCCTGGAGACCAGCCTGGCGATCAGAGCTGAACGCGACCTCAGCTCAAGTATTGCGATGAGTTCTGGTCACTGTCAGGCTTATTTTCGAAAGAGAAGGGCGCCCATCTTTCGACACAAATCAGGAGATGGGCATCCTTCTCCCAGGGCCGCCCAAATTGGCATAATCAACAGCCGATTTTGGGCGTCCTCAACTGCTTTCTATCGCAGGGACGACCAGAGTTCAAGGGGGCGTGTCAGAAGCAAAGTCAAGGCGGGACTGGGGCATGCCTAACACATAGGCGTCCTCGACCGATAATGGAAAAAAGAAGGGTGTCCCTGATGAGCACTTGGGCGACTTTACTTGGTCCATATTTTCTTACAACCAAGCCTCAAAAAAACGGAGGGAATCGGGGATGACCTCCCCTTACTCCCCCAGTGGTCACTAACCCCCTTCCCACCCTAAAAAAAAAACTTTTTAAATATTTTTTGCCAGCCTCTATGCCAGCCTCAAATGTCATACTCAGCTCCCTGACAGCAGTATGCAGGTCCCTGGAGCAGTTTTAGTGGGTACTGCAGTGCACTTCAGGCAGGCGGACCCAGGCCCATCCCCCCCCCCCACCTATTACACTTGTGGTGGTAAATGTGAGCCCTTCAAAACCCACCAGAAACCCACTGTACCCACATGTAGGTGCCCCCCTTCACTTCTTAGGGCTATGGTAGTGGTGTATAGTTGTGGGAAGTGGGGTTTTTTTTGGGGGGGGGGGGTTTGGGGGGCTCAGCACACAAGGTAAGGGAGCTATGCACTTAGGAGCAATTTCTGAAGTCCACTGCGGTGCCCCCTAGGGTGCCCAGTTGGTGTCTTGGCTTGTCAGGGGACCAGTGCACTACGAATGCTGGCTCTTTCCACGACCAAATGCTTGGATTTGGTCGTTTGAGATGGGCGTCCTCGGTTTCCATTATCGCCGAAAATCAGGGACGACCATCTCTAAGGATGACCTAAATTTTGCGATTTGGCCGTCCCTGACCATATTATCGAAACGAAAGATGGACACCCATCTTGTTTTGATAATATGGGTTTCCCCGCCCCTTCGCCGGGATGTCCTGCGAGGACGTCCTCAGGAAAACTTGGGCGCCTCTTTTGATTATGCCCCTCCACATCTCAAAAAAAGATATAGCAGAATTGAAAGAGGTTCAAAGAAGAGTAACCAAAATGATAAAGGGGGTGGAACTCTTTTCATATTAGGGAAGGTGACGTTAGGACTCTCCAGCTTGGAAAAGAGATGGCTGAGAGGGGATATGATAGAGGTCTACAAAATCCTAAGTGGTGTAGAATGGGTAAAAGTAAATCGATTTTTTTACTCTTTGAAAAAGTACAAAGACTAGGTGATACTCAATGAAGTTACATGGAAATGCTTTTAAAAGTAATAGGAGGGAATATTTTTTCACTCAAAGAACAGTTGATCTCTATAACTCACTGCCAGAGGATGTGGTAACAGCAGTTTGCTTATCTAGATTTTAAAAAGGTTTGGACAAGTTCCTGGAGGAAAAGTCTATAGTCTGCTATTGAGACAGACATGGGATGCCACTGCTTGCCCTGGAATTAGTAACATGGAATGGTGGTACTATTTGGGTTTCTGCCAGGTGTTTGTGATCTGGCTTGGCTACTGTTGAAAACAGGATACTGGGCTAGATGGACCAATGGTCTGACCCAGTATGACAATTAAGTTCTTATTCTAAAGAGGAACACAATTCCCCCTGTAATGTGCAAAACAGAAAGAAAAAGAAACAGATATGCTGCACATTCAAATTTCCAAAGTTGACGTATTCCAGATTTTGTCATGGACTTAATAGGATTAGCTGTAGACACTGCTTTTCCCTTCTCCCATTGGGGGGGGGGGGGCGCTCTGTGTGTGTGTTTGGGTATGCAGAGTCTAGATTTTCATTAATACTTGGGAGTCACGGATTAACTTTAGCAGGCAATGGAGAGAGTGTCGGTATGCAGCATGCTTGACCGCCTGTCTCTATCTAGCTTCACACTCTGTGTTTCACTGTTAAGACACCACTTGCATTTCTTCCAACATTTCTTTAAAGGTATCTTTTTGAATGAGTGGTTGAGGAACACAAGTAGGAAGAGAAAAAAATCCCAGCAAAATGTCAAAAAGGTGATCAACAGCTTCGGCTTTGCACTTAAATACTGTCTACTCTACCCTGTTATGCAGCATCTGCCCATAATCTAACATGAGAGATTAAACAGGGGCATGGCCACAGAAGGGCTGGGGGGGGTCCATGGTACCCCTATGTTGGATGCAGCACAGGCCAATGAAAACTGAGGTAAAATGGACCTGCATTGGTGTCAGTGCAAGTGGCTTAGCTACGTGGGGCCACGGGGGCCTGGGCCCCCGTAGATTTGGCCCTGGACCCCCCTGCCGACAACCCTCTCGACCCCCCCTCCGGCCGTCACCGTCACCTAACTTTGCTGGCGGGGGACCCCAACCCCCGCTAGCCGAGGTCCTTGTCTTCCTTCGTTCTCAGAAACAGAACGAAGGAAGAAGAGGACCTTGGCTGGCGGGGGTTGGGATCCCCCACCAGTAAAGTTAGGCAATGGAGGGGGAAGGTTGGCAGCTGGAGGGGGGGGGGGGGTTCGAGAGGATCATCAGCGGGGGGGGGGGGTTCAAAGTTGTTGGTGGTGGTGGTGGCGGCGGCGGCACCGGGGGGGGGGGCTAAAATGTGCCCCCTCACTTGGGCTCTGGACCCCCCTCCTTCCGATGTCTGGCTACGCCCCTGGTCAGTGCATGTTTTTGACACACACCGAGGTCCCCTTTTACTGCAGCGGGTAAAAGGCTGCCTATTTCTTTTTTAATGGCCATGAAGTAAATGAATCACCATTTCAGGGGGAAGCACTTACTGCCACCATTGAAGTGGTGGTAAGGGCTCCCAGGCTAACCCAGCGGTAACCGTACAGCGCGCGGCACTGCCCAATTACCACCAGGTAAACACCAGCCACAGATGGAAATTGCGTGAGCTGCAGGTGGGAACTACTGCCAGGCTGCTGCGGTAACCCGGTGGTAGTTCTGGATTAGTGAGCAGTAAGTCCACATTGGACTTACCGCTGCTTAGTAAAAGACCCCCTGCAAGCAGCATCTGCACTGCCCAGTGCTCATATGCTCACCTATTTTGCTTGGGTCCCACCAAAAATTCAGTCTTGGCTATGCACTGGATGAAACCGGCCGACAGAAAGGCAAACTTGAAATATCTGAAATAGTCTCCCTTCTCCTCCTCTTTCTGACATACATATAAGCATCCATGTCACGGAGACAATAAGCCTCTTTATCCCTTTACCAAATGCAATAACAGAAATAATTAGACATCTTTTAGACTTGGATAGTCATTAAACCATAGTCAATGATTATAACTAGCACGGGAGCTTCATCTGCACTTTCCCAACCACCTCTATTCAGCTAGCCCCATATCCAGATTTCCCCAGAGAACAGTTCATATGATAATATAAAGAGCATCAACCAGAGACAGGGGCACCTCGACACCCGTGTCGCACACTGAACTATCAAATAACATTTAATTGCTGAATGACACCGTGTGGCTGGTTTGAATTCTGATCTCAAAATATTACCTATGCAACTGTCTACAGAGATTTAGCTGTTATGATAGCAGTAGATAAAAACCAATTAAGGCTGGGAATGGTGAACACTTCAAGATCTTGCCTTTCACCAAAGGTATAGTTTAAGGATGATGTGCTAGCTGAAAGTGAATAGATCTCTGCTACATCAAAAATCTCCCCAGAAACCCAGCTCATATTCTGCACTGTCTGCCCATGCAGGTGAACTGGATGCGCAGAATACACCACTCTTGTATCTTTCTCAAAATATCTAAATCTAAGACTGCTCTTACAGTTTTGAACTGACCAGAATGCATACTCTGCCATAAATGCACGTAAGTTTTTTTTGTTTATATTTTTTTGTTGTTGTTTAGAAGTAAATATCAGCTTTCTAGGTTCCTGAATCCCTCCAATACTACTTTACATTCTTAACTTCACATTCCATTATAAAACTGTATTCCAAAGTTAACCATTTAGACACATGAACGTGCAGCACAGGCAAGTACATAAGTATTGCCACACTGGGACAGACCAAAGGTCCATCAAGCCCAGCATCCTGTTTCTAACAGTGGCCAATCCAGGTCACAAATACCTGGCAAGAACCCAAAAACGTTCAAAACATTTTATGCTGCTTATCTTAGAAATAAGCAGCGGATTTTTCCCAAGTCAATAATGGTCTGTGGACTTTTCCTTTAGGAGGCCGTCCAGACCTTTTTTAAACCCCACTAAGCTAACGGTCTTTATCAAATTCTCTGGCAACGAATTCCAGAGTTTAATTACATATTGAGAAGAGAAATGTCTCCGATTCATATTAAATTTACTACTTTGTAGCTTCACCGCATGCCCCCTAGTCCTAGTATTTTTGGAAAGAGTAAACGATTCACGTCTACCCGTTCCACTCCACTCATTATTTTATAGACTTCTGTCATATCCAGTGGTGTGCTGGAGCAGGCTCTCACAGGCTCTCGAGAGCCGTTTGTTACGTTTTTAAGAATTTTGGGAGCCGGTTCGCCATGGCTACTTTAACAAATGGATCCCAAAATGTGGGCTTGGGCCCCTCCTGAATTCTCTTTTACCTTGCTGGTGAGAGAGAGCCCCCTGTTAACAATTTACCAGCACACCCCTGGTCATATCTCCCCTCAGCCGTCTTTTCTCCAAGCTGAAGAGCCCTAAACGCTTCAGCCTTTCCTCATAGGGAAGTCGCCCCATCCCCTTTATCACTTTCATCGCCCTTCTCTGTAACATTTCTAATTCCACTATATCTTTTTTGAGATGCAGCAACCAGAATTGAACACAATATTCAAGGTGCAGTCGCACCATGGACCAAGGGGTGGTGGGTGCTGTATGTAGGCTGAACTTAATCCCAGGATGCTAACTGAAAACGAGCAGCCAACAAGGATTCAGACAACACAGTCTACCATGTTGAAACTAATTAGAAACACCCTAAAAAAAATAAAACTGAAGGGAGAAAGTAATTTGTCTTAAAGGGTTGCCTGGCTCAGGAAAAATCTCCACAAAGGCAATTATAGATAACACAAAAGTAACAGAAAGTAGAATCAAACTAAATTTTTTCTCTCTGTTTCCTGTTAGTACATAGCAGTGTGTATGCCACAAGGCGTAGTCAAAATTCAGAGGTAGAAACTCAACTCTTGGCATTTGGGTGAAGGAATGGCGGTTTTCTCTAACTCCATGCATGAAGGTTTAGAACGCCCCTACCATGCCCCTGGCCATGCACAGAGGAAGATGTGTGTGCAAATTCCAATGCCAATTAACTGCAATAATTGATTGCTGATATCAATTTATTGCTAGCTAATGGCTTTTTTGCTTATTAATTTGTGCACGCATCTTCGATTAGCTTCTTCCTCTTAATGTGAAATTCTGATGGTCCACTACAGAGTGATGTGAGCAGTTGTCTAATGATCACTTCCTGTGACTTTAGAACGATTAAATAAAGCCTTATTTTCATTAATGGCCATGCACTAATATTGCCATTAGTGTGCAGCCATTTTCAAAAATTAGAACATTAACTATGCACTCACTAGTTAGCACATGGTAATGTTGATGTGCTAACTGATTAGTGCAGGAACGCCCACTCTCTATCCCTGATATGTCCACTCAAAAAAAATACAAAAAATATTTAGCATGTGGTTAGCGTTGCAAAACTCATTTGGAATGCTTTAGCGCATCCCAAGTTAGGCCATTTTTATTTGTTCACTTAGGGGGGTCTTAAACAAACAAACAAAAAAAAAAAAGACAACTTTGATCCTCTTTTTTTTTTAATAGCATTTATTTTCCTATTTGAATATTTATTACTCACACTGTCCAGTTGTTCTAAGCAGGATACAAAATACAAAAGTAAAGTATACACAACAAAAAATAAAACAAATTTAAGAAACAAGACAATCAATAAATAAGTATAAAAATTATTCTCCTCTATTACCTAAGCATTGTACAATACAAATGCATTCCAAGCCGAGTCAAACTGTAAGTCCAGAAAACACAACTCATATTGCAAAAGCCTGTGCAAATAAATAGGTCTTCAATTAGTTCCTGAATTGTTATAGCTCTGGAATAGACTGTAAAACAAAAAGTTATATTCTCTATTCCACTGCACTGTAATTGTATCCTTTCAAAAATTATTTTTAATTGAATCAGTGTGCTTTCTAAAATACTATTTAAAAATATCAGCTATCTAGCATTTAACTCAGACATCTCAAGCGTTAGTAGCACTCTGGGATTTTGCAGCATGGCAGTTCCAGGGCCACATGAGGTGCTGTCCTAGAGCTGAAAACACACCAGGGCAGCATTTCACTAGCTTTTAATTCCATTACACTGCATTATGCCACTTTCAACCGGGGAGCCACAATCACATCTACCAGGTTGAAGGGTTTCTCCCCAGCTCTAAGCACTAATACATTTTGTGTAAATTATTGTGCTGGAAGGTATTCAGGCTCCTGCCTCTTTAATTACCATACTACTACTTTAATATGGTCCACTGGCACTTGGCAGCCAAACAAATTAACATGAAAACCAATAACACCACTACAAGATCCAAATAATAAGTGAGCTTGTCAGTGGAACTTGTTTTTGTTGACTGTATTTCATTTCTAAAATGTAATATGTATGTTTGTATACACATGCATACACACCTCTTAATCATAGTTTCTTACTGGGGAAACTGGACTTATAAAATAATCATGTCTTTCCCCTACTGTGTTAGTGAGACCGGAAGACCAAAAATCCAAGGGGTCAATATTCAAAGCAATTTACCTGGCCAGAAACGGCTCCTGGCTGGTTTAATTGCTTGTTCAGTGATAACCGGTCATATTCAGCAGCACTTAACTGGTTAGTGCTGCTGAACGTATCTGCTTAGCGCTTAAGCCAAAACAGGATATTTTGAAGGTCTTGGGGGCACAGTCAGCACTTGGCTGTTAAGTGACGATATTCAGCAGTTAACAGGTCAAGGTCACTACATAAACAGGACTGCATAAAAGTCAGTCCTACCTTTATGTGACGACCCAAGCTAGTTAAGTGCCAATTAGCGCCCATAACTTACTGTTTCTGCTGGCTCTGCAAACCCAGAAAGCCGATGCCAGAGCCCAAAATGAATTTGACATAAAAACAGAAGAACAAAATCCCTCGCAATCTCAAAAGTGCACAGAAAACAGCAATGGTGACTTGAAACAATGCAAAGACGATGTAACAGCAATCAACAACTTTATTTCATAACATCCGAGACTCAACACAAGTCATGTTTCAGTGAAACCAGCCTTCCAAAGGATATTTGCTATTGAGCGCAACTGGTAGCTATTGGTCTAGTGTTCTTAAATATGCACAAGTCTAACCCACCACGGACGTGAAGCAAAGCAAAACTACATGAGTTTTACAAAGACTACCTTGAGACTCGTATGGTGCAATAAATTAGAGGGTTAGACTTGTGTATATTTAAGAACGCTAGACTGATAGATACCAGTTGCTCAACAGCAAATGTCCCCTGGAAGACTCCTGACACAGGCCAGTTTCACAGAAACATGACTATTTCATAACATCTGAGACTGGACACAAAGGTTGTTGACTGCTGTTACATCATCTTTGTATTGTTTCAAGTAACCATCGCTCTTACCAGCAGTGAATTTCCCAGCATAACGCTAGCAGCGGTCAGCAAAATGCCAATCACCCCTGGTTAAGTATTGGGACCCAAACGGCATGCATATAAAGGGGGGGGGGGAGACTTTGAACAGCAATTTTTTGGCCTAACTTTATCGAAATGGCAAGCTGAATATCACTGCTTCCCAGCTAATTTCTTTCTCTCCCACACTCTGCCCCTAGCACTATCTGGAAGGCTTCTCAGTGTGACTATCCATGTCGTGCTGCAGAATATCCACAGATAGCTCTGATCAGTGCAAACAGCCAGATTCGGATATTTGCTTTTTAGTATCCAGCGCTTCATTCCGTGCAAAAATGTTCAGAAAAGTCTCCAGACTCAACCCTTAGCCATCTCTCTTTGTGTTATTCCCATGAGAGCAATATTTTACCAGATAGTTCAGTTGAGCATCTTTCTCAGTGCTGTGGACAGGGAGAGAAAAACACTCCATGTAGCTCTTTCTCCCCAGAGCGTGTCAGTGAGCAGTTACCATTTCTGCAGGACTCTACATGTTTCATAAAACAATGAGGAAACAGACCTCCTTATTCTGTTTCCTCTGTTTTCCAAGGTTTGAGGGTTTGGACCTGGGCTGCAACTGCAGGTTCTTACCAAGTTACCAAACAACCTCACTACCCCCATGCTAAAACTAAATTCTTAATTAACTCCTGCAACCTCATCAGCTCCTCCACACACACCTTTTAAAGCTCTTGTAGAAGGCTAGCTTTGTAACTCTTTTCAAATTTGTCATTGGTGTGAGGTGTGTTTACCCCATTACAGTGGGTCTGAAAAGATTCTGACCCTTAAACAGGACACGAAAAGGTTCTGAATTACCCTGAAACTAAAGGGAAGCTAACAAAAACAGCCAGGGAGAAATAAAAGCTTCAATAACTCATTTATTTATTCAGGTGTTTTTTTTTAATATTTTAATGTACTATATTTTTAAGATACTGGCATCTGTGTTGTATTGTCTGGTAACATAGTAAGTGACGGCAGATAAAGACCTGAATGGTCAATCCAGTCTCTCCAACAGTCACACTCATTATAATTTCATGATTAAATCAACAGTGAATGTGATATTGTATACTTGACCATCGTCTTTCTTTGGTGTTTCTGGGACAGACTGTAGAAGTCCGCCCAGCTCCGTCCTTATGTTCCAACTACAGGAGTTGCCATCAAAGCCCACTCCAGCCTATCCAAGTCCGTCCTGTCATTTACGGGACCCAGAACATAAATGTCTGCCCAGCACACTCTGGCTACTGAAGTTCCTGTTGAAGCCCTTTCCAGCCCATCCTAAACTGGATTGCCATATACAGAACACAGACCTACAAAGTCTGCCCAGCACCGGCCTTAGTTCTTCACAGCCACAGTTGCTGTCGCCGTCCAAGCGTTACTCACTCATTCACACACCTGCACCCATTTAAGGTTTTTTTTGTTTTTTTACGTATGTTTTATTGTAACCCACAAAGCTGAAAAAAAAAAGAACATGGTTTCAGCTCTTACAATACAGCTCTGCAAACATCCAGTAGCGTTATAGAAATGATAAATAGTAGGACATAAAGATAAATCACCGAAAAATATAAAAATGATCTAAATTTATCTTTACAGAATGAACAAATCATATTTTTTTCTCTTTTGATAGCGACGCCTAGTGGCTACATTTATTATTGCATGGTTTCAGACAGTGTGGTGAACCTCAAGCAGCCCAGGACCTCGCTGCACAACTGGGCTCAGTGAATTGGAAGGATATAATATGTGGAAAATAACCCCCCCCCCCCCCCACCGGGGTAATGAGGCAACACCAGATTTCAGTCATGATTCCAACTGAAAAGCGAAAAGGAGGAGGAAACTGCTGGACTCCCTTAAAAATGTGACCCGATTTCTCTCAGCACCATTTTGGTAACTGGTCAGTTCAAAAGCTTCAGATTGGCTGCTTCCCTGTTATGCTTTCACTTGTTTTGATTTGGTTTTGCCCATTTCCTGCTATTACAATTAACAATGCACACACAGGAACAACAGCCATTGCCATAACATCACAGCTTCAAAGGCTGCCCCTGCTCCCAAGGCACAATACACACAGAGGACACTAATGAAAAGGCTGCATTTTAAATCCTATTTATCCCACTAAGGTTATGCCATATTGTGATGTCAAATGCTGGTAGACACTGGGGTCTTTCAGTGTTGCTATGATCAGTTTTCCCCAGCAAGAAAGCTATGTTGTTTACATGCCTCAACTGTTAGAGAGAGGCATGTGCTAACTGTGTTTATTTTGTTTATAGGGAACTTACTAATCTTTTCATGGGAAGAACATAAATAGCTGCAATTTGCAATAGCAAATCTAAGACAAGAAAAGGGGGAAAGTTTTACAGAAATGCTTACCATATCTTGTGCATTCAGGCACTAAATAATTTTAATAAATCTTAACATAACCGAGTGTGTTTTCAGCAACTTCTTTACAGTTTTAAGAGCTTCACAACAAAGGAAAAACACAAGTACACATGTCACGTGGGGTCATAGTAAGAGATTATTTAACTATGCATTACGGTTCAGGCTAATTTAGCTATAGCCTTTATTACAAAAAACCTTTTGCTCCACCTCTCTCACATAAAAGTAGTCCATTTATTACGCTGTGTTAGACACTAATGCATCTTAAAATGTGCCTAATGCAACTTAAATTGGCGTACAGCAGGATGCGCTCAGGCGCCCTGTGGTAAGTGGCAAATGTGTGCTAAAAAAAATTTTTGTTTGAGGAGCACCTCTGGGGGTGGGTGGGGGGCAGAGTGTGAACATTCCTGCGTTAATCATTTAGGTGTTCTTTTACTAAGCTGCAGGAAAAAGGGCCCTGCGGTAGCGGCTGCTTTTACCAAAGCGGGTAAAAAGCCCCTTTTAAAAATGACCATGAGGTAAGCGCACTCTTGAGGTGAGATGGCAGTAAGGGCTCCTGCGGTAACCTGGTGGTCATCGGAAATCAATTATCACTCAGCGCCGTGCTATTAAATTTAAAAATATTTTTCCAGTGCCAGAGATGGCGCTTGCTTGAGACAGAACTACCGTCAGTGGTCGAGTTGGGCCAATGGTAGTTCTGGGATAGTGTGCAGTAAACCCGTGTTGGGCTTACTGAAGCTTTATAAATGGGCTCCTTAGCGCATCTATATTAGCACTTGCTAACTGGCTAGCAGCGCAGGATTACTGCATAAGCCCTTACCGCCTAGAAAATAGGTGTTGGTAAGTGCTCACGTGTTAATTTTGTTTTAATGGCCACGTGCTAATGGCGATATTAGAACGTAGCCATTAACACACACAAAAAAACAGGAAAAATTGACCGTTTTACTGCTGTGGAACAAATGGCCTTAGTGTATGGGAATGGGAAACCCATGCAAGGGTATTTTTTATTTATTTTTTGTTACATTTGTACCCCGCACTGTCCCACTCATGGCAGGCTCAATGCGGCTTACATATTGTATACAGATACTTATTTGTACCTGGGGCAATGGAGGGTTAAGTGACTTGCCCAGAGTCACAAGGAGCTGCCTGTGCCTAAAGTGGGAATCAAACTCAGTTCCCCAGGACCAGAGTCCACCACCCTAACCACTAGGCCACTCCTCCACTCCATGCTAAGGCTAGTGTTTGTTGTAGCTTAGTTAAAGGACCTCATAGTAAAGTTTGGTGTGAGTGTTTTGCAAATCTGTTATCACATGTACTTTAGTGCTGCAATCATAGCCAATGAGATGTACTAGATGACTTTGCATCACGGTCATTCACGCAAGCTAATTTTTGGTTTTTATGTGAGAAAATAAAACTTTGCATATTAAAAAGTATAAATAGCATGCATTATCCCGCGCGATGAAAATGACGACCTGACTTTCCACATTTCAGCTCTACTTAGTGAATTGGCTTTAAAGGATGGGAATTTATCCTGGGAATAAGCAGCCAAAGCAGGTGCTTTCTCCCCAAAACAATTAGAAAATCACCATTCTGAATAAATAGGGAAAGATACATATAGCATGGAAAGTATAACTTTCAGTTAAACAGTACACTGTTACAAAATTATGCAAATTACTCTCAGCCTGGTACAAAAGGACAAAAAGAGATGCATGTGTTTTTGCACTACAGGCTTCAATAAACTATACACACATTAAAATAAAAACAGAAATACATATGCATACATATAAATGGCATAAAACTGAACCTGCACTTCTTTGTGGGGCCTATTTTTGAACAGAGAAAAAGATCATGCATGTACTCAGAGGATGACTGTTTGCAATACAGATATCAAACCAATAGGAAAGATCTAGAATGGGCGGCTTTCATCTGACCCAAGTGTCTGAGGCCATTTGAGAGGCCAAGGGAATGGGAAAGAAGAGAAAGTGAGTGCTACTGTGTGCTCAAATCAGCACAGTTCTGCGAGAAGAGATGAGAGGAGGTATTTGCTGAATAAGAGAGAGAGAAGGAAAGCCATAGTTCCTCTACACACACAAGAGGCCTTTTATCTGTTCTGCAAAGAGCATTGAGCAGAGCCCTGCTCCTCTAATATAGTGTCCACGGCAACCCTGAGCACCTGACAACCAGGCAGAGCAGAGATGAGTTTCCTCGGTGACCTCTGGAGGTACCAGATCACATCTGCTCCTCCAGTGAACAAGCCTCTTCTTCAGAGACGAAGTCTCTTACAACTACATGGGAAACTCCAGTTTCTACGGAATACAAGAACAGCACTCAAAGAGAGTAAACACTGGCTTCCTGAAGGCCCTGTTAACGATTTTCTCAGACATCGACATGCAGCAGGCATTAGAAAGAAAACTAAACCATACGAGGCTGAAGAAAGTCCTTTGGATCGGTGGAAACAATGTAACAATAAACAGAGGTGGAGGGAAGTTATCCACGTGGGCTATCGTTAAGACGTGTTATTTTACTGTTAACCCCAGTTATTAGTAACTAGGTCTCATTGCCTAAAATGGGAGCGGAGTTTAAATAGCACAAGTTTGTGGTAAAATAATCCGTCTTAACGGTAGCCCACATTGATAACTACACTCCTGAATGTCATTGGTGGAGACGTCACCTGGTATAAAATGTCTAATTACAATGAAATCTAACAGTGCTGAATTCAGTACACTTGATTTTTAACTATTTCATGAACTTCATTTTTTTTTTTTTTTACATTGCCTACGCAGGACCCTATTCACCAGATATTTAAATTTCTGGATAAGGTAACAATATAGCTTTCAAAAGGTCTGTCATTCTCACCACACGTATAACCTGATGTGTTAACACTTTTCTTCACACAGTCATATCTGTACCAATTGCTTTAAAAAAATACTGTAAAATTAAATAGCTGCGTTGTCTGCATATTCAGTAGAATCCTGGCAAAGGTGCTTTATCCACCTAACACAGAGGTGAGTAACCTCTGTCCTCGAGGGCCACCATCCAGTCGGGTTTTCAGGATTTCTCCCATGAATATGCATGAGATCTATTTGCATGCAATGGAGGCAGTGCATGTAAATAAATCTCATGCATATTAATAGGGGAAATCCTGAAAACCTGACTGGTTGCAGCCCTGGAGGACTGAGGCTGCCCACCCCTGTTCTAAAGTATACTACCTTCTCAGGCAGAGAATAACACCACTTGGCTTTTCAGTTTCTTTAGCCCAAAAGAAAATCTACATCCTTCATACACAATACTATCCAATCAAGGCAGCAGGGCTGGGTGCAGAGAAGGCAAAGCTGATCCTACTGTATATGGCACACATTTAATCTCTTAAGTTTTCATTTCTAAAAAGACACTATGTTTTATGATGGCTGGAGCACTGAACCTGTAGGATGCAACTGTCTGTGGTCTTCCTTTAAGGAAAAAATGAAATGAATACCTTTGTGAAATATCTAAAGGAACACAGGCAGGGACATTGGAAAGGGTTGCCAGGCAGGGGAAGAAAAGCAACACCTCCTCACCATCACTACTGAGGACAAAGTAGTAAGCTCCTGAATGGCTACATCCTCACAAAAGGGGTCTGTTCATTCTTCCTGCCCCTTTTTCCTTCTGGTACCAGCTATGTTTAAAGATGAGCCCTTCTAGGCCTGCCACATCTTGCCCCCCCCCCCCCCCCCCCGACTGACTAGCTCAGATTCAATCAACAGTGCATCTCTGAAGTAGCTGGTGGGGCTTCCCAAGACCCCCAGCTGAAGACTCCCAGCATCTCTGCCTTCCCTCCCCCTACAGGTATTCCAGCATCTCAATTCCATTCCCATTCCCCACCTCCCTGTACCTTTTAAAGCCTTCCATTTTTTTTGCTGGCAACCAGCAGTGACTCATACCCACTACTCACAGCCGGAGAGGTAGGGGGGTGAATTGAGAGACACCCAATCGTCTGGGAAAGGGAGGGAGAAATGCTGACCAGTAGGCAGAGTTCCTGTGCTCACCCACTTTGGGCTTAGACCCACCCAAAATTGTGTGTCTGGCTGCACCCCTGGTCGAAAGCCTGCAGAAAAACCCACCTCTGTCAGAACAAGAGGGACTGTGTTTTATTACAATGGAAAAGGATGTACTGTACTAGTCTGTAATGAAATCCTGCAGAGCAGTGCATTGCTCCCTGGCTGTTTATTTTCATTGAAGACAGGGGTGAAGAACCCATAATTAGAAAGTGACATGCTGCTCTTCAGCAGCACAAATCCAGCAATTCAGTCCTAAGGCACAAGATTGGTTTCACCACTGGGGACGTGCAACAGTGTACAAGAAGGATCTCTGATAGGTCTGTAATCACCTACACTACCAAAACTCTATGCCCTCTCCCTAGAGGCCGAGATCCAATCAATTAAAAAATAAATAAATTATATCATTTATAGTTGCTTTAAATTTAGTTTTTTTATATTTTAGTTATATTATGTTTGGCATTTATTTCATTGTTTATAATACTGTTGTATTGCTGAGTGCGTTTTGTGAACAGCAGAAAAGAAAACACCAGAATACATACATAAAGTACAAACAAAAAAAACTCATTTGAAACATATGGGAGCAAATTCTATAAACAGCACAGAGAAAATGGTGCCAAAAAAGCCACACTAAGCGCTATTCTATAAATAGCACTGTAGGATTCGTTTTCAAAAAACTTAGGGCCCTGTTTACTAAGATGCGCTAGCGTTTTTAGTGCGTACTGAACACTAGAGACAGCCATATATTCCAATGGATGTCTCTAGCATTTAGCGAACGTTATCATTAGCACGTGCTAAAAATGCAAGCACACCTATAGCGCAGCTTAGCAAAAACTGCCCTTAGACTTATAGGTTACTGTGTAACTAAGTGCTTTGAAAATACGCCTCCGTATTACTTAAGAAACATGTATTGTCAAACTTCCCAAGAACCGGTTCTACATATATGACCAGTTAAATAGGTTATATTAGGGCAGGGGCATAGCCAGACGTCGGCGGGAGGGGGTCCAGAGCCCGAGGTGAGGGGGCACATTTTAGCCCCCCCAGCGCCGCCGACCCCCCGCCATTGCTAACCTCCCCCCCACTCCCGCCGCCGCCTACCTTTGCTGGCGGGGGACCCCAACCCCCGCCAGCCGAGCCGAGGTCCTCTTCTTCCCAATCCCGCGCAAGGCTTCGTTCTAGTCTGACGTCCTGTACGTTGTACATGCAGGATGTCAAGACTCATAGACACAGAACGAAGGCTGTCAGAGTAGACTAGACTAGAATGAAGCCTTGTGCGGGATTGGGAAGAAGAGGACCTCGGCTCGGCTGGCGGGGGGTTGGGGTCCCCCGCCAGCAAAGGTAGGCGGTGGTGGGAGGGGGGGTCGTCGGGGCGCGTCTACGGGGCCCAGGCCCCTTTGGCCCCATACTGGCTATGCCCCTGTATTAGGGCACTGAATCTTGTAATACTACATTAGACCACTTTGTTAACTTGATTTTACCACATAACAATGTTTTGCTTCACTACGTAATTAATGTCCCAGTGTGCTGTTACTGGCCCCTTTATATTGTAATCCACTTTAAACCTTTTGAGGTGTTAACAGAATATAAGTATCTGGTAAAGTAAAGATAGGCACCATTTATATAATACACTTAGTGCCAGATTCTATATATAACGCCTTAATTTCCGTGCAGAAATCAAAGTGTATTCTATAACAATACACACAACTTAATTGGTTAACTGGCAAATCAGTGCTGTCAGCTGGATATTAACAATTATCAGCACTAATTGGCATTAAGATTTACATGCAGAACTCGCTAAGCATATTCTGTAACACTGTGTGCATAAATTCTAATTTGCATAGTTGAAAAAGGGGGCATGACCATAAGCGGGATTTGGGTGTTTCTAAAATCTATGCAGGTATAGAATACACCTGCTCTGTGCCTAATTCAGGCATCAGGATTTACACCCAAATGTGGCATAAATTTAGTCACGTGGAGAGGTGCTTGGCGTAATTCTATATGCAGTGTGGAAATTTAAGCCAATTCTATAAAATTTAGGTGTACTTTATAGAATAAGCCTATGTGTATATTTTTTCCACGCAGAATTTTCAGGCGCCATATATAGAATCTTAGTGCCTAACCTTAGACGCAAGGATTTATTCCAACTAAACCCTGGTGTAAATCATCATGTCTAAATTAGGCGTGGATCCCCCTTATTCTATAATAGCACGCATAAATTCTAGGAATGCCCCAATCCATCCATGACCCTTCCATGGCTGTGTCCCCTTTTTGGAACCGCATGTAAGATCTATGCGACTAAAATATGCGCATATAAATTTCAACTGAGGCCATTAGTGCCGATAATTGATTATTAGAACCTAATTATCAGCACTAATGGAAAAATTGTGCCTTACCTAATTTTCTTTCCTTCAGTCACAGCAGACAAATCCAGACTTGTGGGTTATGACCATCTACCAACAGGTGGAGATAGAGAGCACCAAAATAGGACGTTAGGTTTCTTGGTCAGTTTTTCTCATAACAAAGCAGAAGGAACAATTAAATCAACATGACTCCCTCCTCACAGAAACAACTCCCCAGATATGAACCATACAAATTTTAACCCATAACAAATAACAGCCATCTAAATAGAGAATGAAAGGAAAAAGACAGACATCCTCCTCATCATGGGGAGGGGGGCCCCTCTGGATTCATCTGTTGTGACTAAAGGAAAGAAAATCATCAGGTAAGACAATTTTCTTCCTTGTAATCAGCAGCAGACAAATCCAGACTTGTAAGATGTAGAACAGCAGTCCTCAAATAGGGTGGGAAGCAGAAACTGTCACAGAAAGTACCAATGCCCCAAAGGAAGCGTCCACTCAGGCCAAAACATCCCAGCAGTAATGTTTAGAAAATGTATACAAAAAAGACCAGGTAGCTGACCTATAGATTTTTTTTTTCCAGAAAGCACGCGACTCCACCCTTGACGTAGACATAAAGCCCTAGTCGAGTGTGCCCGAAGAATCTGAGAAGGAGTTTTCTCTGCCATCATCTAGAGCCTTGATGATAGACAGCAATTTCTCCTTACAAAAAACTCTGACCACACTGTAGGGTCATCTGCCTCGTTCACCACAATCTCTCCCTTTTTCCAGCATATCCATGATGGAAGAAGACATGAAAATAACAGATCCACCTCCCTCAAAAGGCCCAAGAGGAGAGAAATTGCCCTCAGATAACATCTCCAATCTCCTCCTTTTGGAGGAAAAGTCACCCTGACCCACCAGGGGAGAAGCCTGGGAATCATGGGGCTGATGAGTCCTAAAACAAGTTCAGGTGAAAAAGGCTCCTACCCATCATAAAAACGTGGGAAGCCCAACAATGTCTACATAACTTAGTCCTGAGGTATAAAACTGTGCAGCAAACTCCAGACTTAGCCATATCCTATGTGCCCTCTTCATCAGGGGAAGAAACATGGCTATCCAATACGGCAACTGGAGTTACCACGCCCACAAGGGAAAAAGGAAAACAATGCAGCAGCAATCTTCTGTGCAGGAAAAAGGCCTCACTAACTCTGCCTTACTCATGGCCATTTTGGAGCCCTCGTGCAGCTTGCACACTTCCCTCATGTTACTTGCCACTTCCCACAGCGGGAGCAGCACATCACTAACTGTGCCATTAATCTACAAACCACGAGTGCAGCCCTGATTTAAAAAAAAAGCAGAAACTTAAAACGGTACTCACCACAACCTGGTGAGGAGTGAAACCTGCTGATTCCTTGCAGGGACTGGGGAATGAGGAGCAGAGATGAATCTCCCTTCAATTTGAGTTGCAGCAGCAATAAAACTGCCCTAGTTTTGCCACACAAATTCCCTTTTATATGTTATTTTTTCTGTGAGGAAGGAGGTAAGAAGCCCAGCGGCAGAAGGGTAAACAGGGGTAGGGTAGAAACCTGACACCACCAGGTATAACCCAGAAACAGGCACTGAGTTAGCCTATACTCAGCTCAACTGAATTAGGAGACCCAAGGAAGGAGCTAAGCAGAAGAACATGCCAAGAGCTTGTGAGAGACTGTCCATCTACCTGCTGGAGATAGAGACTACTGACTGGACAAGGAGCACACTGTCCTATATCAGAGCTCAATTCAGTGCTCTTTATCTCCCCCTGCTGGTAGGCGCACACAATCCATTCGTAATGGATTTATCTGCTGCTGATGACAAGGAATGTTCCATCATCAGCTTTCCCTGTAAAGTCCATATTTCAGAATCTTACACAGTGAAAACATGACACCACTAACAATAAGGCTTATAGTGGAAGAACAGTGACCCCTCAAAAGGAAGGGCATAAAGACTTAAGAGGATTTGAAAGCAGTGGCGTAGCTACGTGGGGCCTGAGGGGGCCGGGGCCCCCCGCAGATTCACCCCAGGACCCCCCTCCCGGCGAACCCGCCCCCGCCGCCGCCTACCTTTACTTTTGCTGGCGGGGGATCCCACTCCCCGCCAGCCGACGTCTTCTCAGTCCTTCCTGCACTTCAATTTGTTTGCTGACGTCCTGCACGTAATTGTACGTGCAGGACGTCAGACTCAGAGAACAGTTCTGTTCTCTGAGTCTGACGTCCTGCACGTACAACGTGCAGGACGTCAGCAAACAAATTGAAGAGCGGGAAGCGACTAAGAAGAAGACGTCGGCTGGCGGGGAGTGGGATCCCCCGCCAGCAAAAGTAAAGGTAGGCTGCAGCGGCGGCGGGTTCGCGGCGGGAGGGGGGGCGGCAATGTCGGCGGTGGGGTGGGGGGGGCGGCGCCGGGGGGAGGGCTAAAATGTGCCCCCTCCCCCCGGGCTCGGACCCCTCTCCCACGGAAGGCTGGCTATGCCCCTGAAAGGCCAAAGGATAAAATTGGTCTGGAGGTCACAGCTGTCTCCTGAATAAGGTTTTCCTGTTCCAAAATGAAATGATCAGTCCATACACACACAAATTGGCATACAAAGGTTTTGGCAAAAACTTTTCACCCCACAAACTTTGTAAAGTTTTCAAAATAAAAGTACACATACTTTTCTTGGAGTAATCTTGAAAATGAAAGTGTATCTGCTTAAATTAACAGGTGTGAATGCATGCAAGTCCTTTTCCTGGGTATGAACATGTACATATTTTTGAAAATTCAGAAGCTTGCATGTACATCCAAATTCTGTCCACTTCTGCCCCTCCAACCTTACCAGAACGGCATCTCCTCCTGCAGCAGGTAAAAGAATGACAAAGGTTGCCCAAATTTGGCATGTCTGTTTTTATTACCATGTATACCATCTTGACTAGGATTTCCCAAGAAGAGGGTAAACTGAATAAAAATAATAATTATGGCATCTGGGTGCCCAGGCTTTGTTATAGAATTGAGTGCGAGTCAGTATCTGAATGCCAACATGTAGGCAGTATCACTTACACTATGTAAAAGGAAGGCGGAAATGTGAACTTGCCTTATGGTATTCTATAAGCTACACGTTTAAGTATGAGACACACCACGGCCTGGCCATGTGCCTCCCCCTAGAAATGCACCCTTGTTTATGCTCAGGGGCGTAGCCAGACTTCGGTGGGAGGGGGGTCCAGAGCCCGAGGTGAGGGGGCACATTTTAGCCCCCCCCCCCCAGTGCCGCCAACCCCCCCCCCCCACCACCACCTTTGACCCCCCAAGCGCCAACCCTTTCGACCCCCTCTTCCCGCCAGTGGGGGGATGGTTGGCGATGGGGGACAGGGCCAAATCTACAGGGGCCCATGCCCCCGTGTAGCTACGCCCCTGGTTACGCTCACATTGAGTGAGCACAATGCACTTATTTATTTTATTTATTCATGCTTATATTCCACATTATCCAAAAACAAATTTTGGTTCAATGTGGCATACTCATATTTGGAAAAACTAAATACGAAAGCGCAAAACCCATAAGAGAGAAATTTCACTGGCTCCCAATTAAGGAACGAATTGCGTTCAAGATCTGCACGATTGTACACAAAATCATTCACGCAGATGCCCCAATCTACATGCTAGATCTCGTAGACCTATCTCCCAGAAACGCTACAAGGTCATCCCGCAACTTCCTCAACCTGCACTTCCCCAGCTGTAAAGGACTAAAATACAAACTGATGCATGCCGCTACCTTCTCCTACATGAGTACGCAGTTATGGAATGCACTACCTACAGACCTGAAGACAATCAACGAAATAACTATCTTCCGCAAATCTCTGAAGACACACTTCTTTAACAAAGCCTACAATGAGAACCGATAACAGATAACCTCACCAATAGCCCTCACCAACCCAATCATTTATGAAAACCCACCTTCTATAACTACCCTAATCCAGTGGCGTCGTGAGGGCAGCTGACACCCGGGGCGGGTCACCTCTGCGCACCCCCCCTCCCGGGTGCAGCACGACGCACCCTCCCCCCTCCGTAGCGCAACCCCCCCCCCCCCCGCGAGAACATACCTGGAAGGCGGTGAGGGGCAGGCGGGAGGGCCAATCCGCCGAGTGCACGCCGCTGGGGGGTGTCGGCGCCTCGCTGGTTCCTTGCTCTCTCTGCCCCAGAACAGGAAGTAACCTGTTCCGGGGCAGAGAGAGCAAGGAACCAGCGAGGCGCCGACACCCCCCAGCGGCGTGCACCCGGGCCGGACCGCCCCACCGCCCCCCCTTCCTACGCCACTGCCCTAATCTCTCCCTTTCTTCTCCTTTCTTCCCCTACCTAAACTATGCACAATACTACTGTATCTAAGATCCTGGAATGACAATGTTATATAACCATGTAAGCCACATTGAGCCTGCAAATAGGTGGGAAAATGTGGGATACAAATGCAGTAAATAATAATAATAATAATACAGTGAAATTGTTATAACAGCTTACATGTAATAAACTGAGGTTTTCTATTTACCAATTAGAAAAAAATTTTTGAACAGATAGGTCTTCAAAGCTTTTCAGACTATAAGCTAGGAACTTATACTTCTAATTTCTTCTGGAATGAGATTTCACCATTTAGAACTTTGGTAATCAAATCCAGCAGAGTAAACAGACTTGTAAGTTACATTTTTACAGCTAGATAGATGCAGAAATGGATATTCTCAATGTTGGTTTTGCATTTCTAGTCAACAGTACAACTAGGTCCATCATATATAGTCTGGCGCCATACCAAACAGAATTTTGAAAATTAATATACAGGTTTTAAACATAAAATTCATGCTCTCATCGGTAACCAATATAGGGCAATAAGTAAAGGAGATGCCTTATTAAACTTTGGTACTCGATGGATTAAGTTTGCTGCTGTATTTTATGCAGTTTGAAGCATATTATAGATTCTTTACTTCTTGCATAAATGGAATTACAATAATTCAATTGTGAAATAGACAGTGTTTGAACAAGTAATCTGAATGCGTTCTTATGAAAGTAAGTTTTTACTCTTTTTAATTTCCACATTGTTTTAAATATCTTTGCAAGCACAGCATGGACCTGGTTTTCGAAGGAGAGATGTTTGTCTAAGACTACTCCTAAGATTTTTAATTGTATATCTACTGGATAGACAGTTTGATTTATTGTGAAGGCAGAATAAGTGGTGCGACAATGTGGGCTTCATAGCACCATGAATTTAGTTTTTTCTCCATTCAATTTCGGATTGAAGGTCATGGCCCATTGTAGATCTAGACCTGTCTTTATTATAATTAGTATCTCAGAAATGTCATCAGTAAAAGGAATATATATAGTAATGTCATCTGCATAGATATAAGGGTTGAAACCCTTGCTATTTAATTTCTTTCTAATGCCGTAGTCTAATGCATGATTCATTTTAAATAAAGCCCTAATTGTATACCAAACTCTTACCCAAAATGCTTGCTATCTGGAACAATAATACAGTACCCTCCTCATTCTACAACTTGGTGCTTGATATTAGGCGCCATCCCCCAGATTCTACATAGCGTGACTTAACTTGTGCAAGCAAATCTGGTCATATTCTGTATTTGCACGTGCCACTTAACAAGAAATGACTGACACTGGCATTAATTAGAATGTATATACACAACTAAGCATATTCTGTAATGTGATGCCCATAAATTCTAAGACACATGGTAGCCATACTGGATCAGACCAATGGTCCATCTAGCCAGTACCCTATCCAAAAGTGGCCAAGCCAGGTCACAAGTACCTGACAGAAACCCAAATCATGGCAACGTTCTATGCTACCAATCCCAGGGCAAGCATTGCTTCCCCATGACTGTCACAATAGCAGACTATGGACTTTTCTTCCAGGAACATGTCCAAAAATGTTTTAAACCTAGATACACTAACCGCTTTTACTACATCCTCCGGCAAAGACTTCCTGAGCTTAACTATTCGTTGAGTGAAAAAAAATATTTCCTCCTATTTGTTTTAAAAGTATTTCCATGTAAGTTCCTTGAGTGTCCCCTAGTCTTTGTACTTTTGGAACAAGTAAAAAATTCAATTTACTTCTACACCTCTCATCCTGGTTCCAACTATACAATTGTTCCATATATGACTAAAGGAACCTCTCTCTATTACATGACTAGCAGAGACTGCAAATATTATAGGGTCAATATTCAAAGTGACTTAACCAGACAAATGTTTCCTAGCCACTTAAATCAGCTGTTGTGGGCTAACTGGTCATTTTCAGCGGCACTTAACCAGTTAGCACTGCCGAAAATAACAAAATACAGCTATTTTGGGGGCATTCCGGGGGGCGGAGTCAGCACTTGATTGGATAACTGTTGATATTCAGAACTTAACCAGCCGGTTAAGGGCTGACTATCACACTTAACTGCTATGTGTTCGCCAACTCTGGAAACCTGGAAATTCAAAGTCAGTGCCCGGACATGGCCTGGCATTGAATTTCTGCACTTAACGCCAGTGGCAGTCAGCAAAACGCTGATCTGTGCTGGCTGAATATCAGGCCCTATGTAACCTTACTGCTGTCCAGTGCCTCTAACCATTTTTAATTGCTGTAGCTAGAGTGGAATGTGCAGGTTGCAACTGGCCCTGAACTGTACCCCCCCCCCCCCAACCCCCAATAAAATCACCACTGCACTAATTGATAATTACTTCAGAATGATAATGTAGTACAGGATATAGTAAGGACTGTTACCGCCTGAGTGCTGGAACTGCTTACTGTTCATCTTTGCTGATTAATTTTCGTTGTCGGCAACACATCTGCTCAGAAGCTGACAAATGGATTCCATCTCTGAATGCATGGGCAGGAGAACAAAACAAGGCCTCCTGATAAACAGCGAAGGGAAGAAAATGTATGCTCCTTTCATAAGCGAGGTGAATCGCTCATTCTCACTGAACGCCTCATGCAGGACACTAATTCCACATTTATTTGTAAAACATATGTAGTGTGCCCAAACCAGTGCATTAAGAAAAGTCTCAGGCAGCCGGGACTGTGGATTACAAGCGTCCTTCACCGCAGTGGAACTGGGAACCAGCAACGCTCTTCTCACAGAACGAGGCTCAAAAGCCGGAGAACAGCTTATCCCTGGGTTTCTTTCAGTACTTAATGATTTTGAAACACGCTCCTCTGCTGCTGGAACGAAGGAGGACGCAATCTTTTTATAAAAACATGTCCAATCAGACAGCCCAAAGCAATACTGCTGTGAGTCTCCTGACGAACACAGTTTTGTTGTGTTTTTTTTTTAATTTTAATACAGCTAACATCAAGAACATATTGTAGGGATCCTTTTTTTTTTGGTTTGGTTTTGAGATCTAGCCATGTGACTTCCTGAACCCAGGGAACACTGGGTAAACTGTGATATTCTCACATGCCAATGAATGGCCTCCTTTAGAGCTGGAATGGTGATGAATTGTTATTTGCTGAGACTAAACAAGCACAGAACACTGTATCTATCCCTTCTTCTGTGCTCCCTAGAATGATGGAAGGAAATTGTGCAGCATGAAAAGAGCCATAGAGATGGGCCTCAGCGACCAACCAACTGACTTCATACAAGATAAGTCAGTGGAGAAGTGGCTTAGTCTGTTATTACTGCAGACACCATACATCATGCACATACAGTATGTCGGCAAATATGAAAATGACAGGGTTAGGAGGCAAAAAAAAAACCTCCTCCTTTCAGATCTCTATATAAAAGTGTGCCATGGGGGGAGGGGGGGTTAGAACTTTTATTTCTTTAAAGCAAAATCATGTACTTGTTGGTTTGTGTACACAGACTCCTGAACCATTCAACCTACAGCAAAGTTTCTAGATAATGTGCATGTAAAAGCTGGAAATTCGCAATAATGTTTTCCCCACGAAGCAAACTGATCAAATCCAAATCTGAAAAGCAATGAAGAACCCATTCAATCTACAGTAACAAACTTTTCAGGACAGGTATATCTATATTGGCTCAGATTCAGTGAACGGTGCTCAAATTAGGCTCCGGGAAAAATCCACACTAAGGGGCCCTTTTAGTAAAGGATTGGCGAATAGCAAATCCCGAACTACCGCCGGGCTACTGCAGGAGCCCAGCGGTAGTTTCCCACCGCCAGTGTGCCATTTCCAGCGGGGGTGGGAACCCCTACCACCATCTCAATGGGTGGCGGTAAAGGGTTTCATTTAATGCACGGCTATTTCTTTTCCTCAAAATAAGACAGCCTTTTACCCATCGAGGTAAAAGGGGGCCTCGGCGTCCATCAAACACACATGCCAACGCTAGCGCAGGGCCATTTTTATCACAGCTTGGTAAAAGAACCCCTGAAATTTTGGGAATGCCCCTGCCCTGCCTATGCCCCTCCCATGGCCAATCCCCCTTTTGGGTTGCATGCAGCATTATAGAATAGCACACAGGCAGACCAACACCTAAGTGCAAGTTAGTTTCGATTAACGTCAATAATGGATTGTTAACGGCTTATTAACTTGTTAGTTTGTGCGCGGATCTCAGATCTGTGCCCAAATTTGGGTGACCTTTACAGAATCCAGGGGAAAATGCTGGAAAATGAAATCAGGTTTCCCATAAAAGAAATGGATCTAGGGCAAAACTGAAAAAAAAAATCAGAAATAAATTTTAAAAGCCTCAAAAAAAGAAATAAAACAGAGTTATTGACCTTGGTATCTAACAACATTTCTTAACTTACCTTTTATCACACACTTCTACCTCATAAATTAACAAGTGCGTACTTCCTGTATATTGAGAAAGCTTCTATAATTTTTTAACTTTTATTCAGGGCCAGAAGTGAAACAAAGGTGACCTTGGGGGGGCGGGTGTGGGGGGTATGGGGCTCATGGTGATTCTGCTCCAGCAGCACTTCCCACCCCAGGTTACTAAAGAGCTAGAAGTGGGGGGAAGGGGGAGGAGGGGGCAAGCAGCATACCCTCCCCCACAGTTCCATAGCTACAACTACCTCCCTTCCCATTCCAGAACTTCCTTACCCAGAGGTGTTGGTGGGACAGGCCTAGAGAAACAAAACAGGAGACAACCCGCTGCAGTATCATGGACGAGACAGCAAATGTTCACTCAAATGTAACTTTAACGGACACTACACCCAACCAAGTTTCAGATTACCTTCGTCAGGGGTCACACTGGTTTCCAAACATATTCTCTGGTAAATGCATAAGAATCCAATATATACTGCAATTCTAAGTATGTAATACATACTGCTGTTCCTGCCTCTCTGCATTTGAACGGATTCTTCTTCAGCGAATGACTGCAGTATGTATTGGATACTTATGCATTTACCAGAGAATATACTTGGAAACCAGTGTGACCCCTGACAAAGGTTATCCGAAACTTGGCCAAGTTGGGTCAAGTTTCCATTAAAGTTACATCTGAGTGAACTTATGCTGTTTCGTCCTTCCATGGATCACTGCTGCTGTTTGTACTGTCTACCGGGACAGGACTTAAACCAATTGTATTCTATAAGCGATAGGGATAGAAGTAACAATTATTCCAAGATTTGCTTTATATTACTTTTCTTATTATTAATTTTTTTGTTTTGTTATTTTTACGAAGCCCATTTTCCCAGGAAACGCTGCTATCAGGTTTCATCCTGATTCATCCTTTGTCCATATTGAGGTACAAGTGGTAAAAGAGCTTTTTGCAGTAATTTCAGACCCATGTAACTTGAAACCTATACACATTTCTCATGCATATTCATTGTGGATATCCTGAAGACCAGCGATCTCAAACTTCAGTCTTAATGGCTCCAAGTCGATCTTGTTATTAGGAAATCCCTAATACACATTCATAAAGGAAAGCTGTATTAGGAACTTGTCACCAGCACCATTTTGGATGATCGTGCTTGGCATGGGCAGAAGCGACTGGGCATCACTCTAGACATCAAGGAATTTTGTATAACGTAGGCCTGGGGTATCATCTCCAAGGTAGGACGCCAACTTCCAGGTGGAAGTTAACCGCTAGGGGGGGGGGGGGGGGGTCCTATGCTTACTAATTCTGCAGCCGGTGCCGGCCCCTTTAGGAGGAGACAGCCCTGGACATTGTGCTGCAATATGGAAACCAGATGCTCCTGGAGGGTAAAATAATTCCTGTTTTTAGTTAGGGTTATTTTACTGGCAAAACCAAAATGTGTAGTGTTTACTCAATGCACACTGCAAGCCACAGTACCAAATTTATATAGTAATGAGCTGTTTTACAAGCATTTGTATGTTTTGCATCTCATTACTATGTACCCCACGGTGAATTACATTTGCTGTGCTTTGGCAATCTAATTCATATAGTGCCCTTTTACATACAATAAAGTACGAATAATGCAACTTCATAACTACACCTCTAAATGCCACTGAATATCAGGCCTATGATTTATAAACACCTAACAATAGAAACTCTAAGAGCCCCTTTTACAAAGTTGTGGTAAAAAGCCCTGCGGTAGAGTCAGCACATGGATTTGCTGTGCACAGAGAGATCCCCTTTTACCGCAGCAGGTAAAAAGCTTTTTTTTTTTTTTTTAAACAAAAAGGAAACAGCCATGTTAAGTGCCACATGACCATTTCCCGGGGGAAACCTTACTGCCACCTGTTTAGGAGGTGATATGGGATCCTGCGCTAACCCAGGTAAAGCCCCCTGTGCTAAAAATAAAAATATTTTTTTAGCACCACAAATGGGGCCCTAAATGTAAGAGTTTCCTACTCTGGATTCACAGCTGTCCTTGTGCTAATTTTTCACCAGTGCAATTCAGCATGGCAGAACACATGCCCAGGGCTACTCCATCATAGCCTGCTCAGATGCTCAGTAATTATTCACTCCATTAGTCCCTAACCTTAAAAGGAAAAGGTTAGAATCTTTTCTCAAAGTTACCTGGAGACCTGTGTAATTTTATTGTATTGTTAAAGAAACAAACAGGCAAGCATACAAACAAAAAGTGAAACATGGAGGAATGTTTTTAAAAAGGGCAAACTATTAATGCAGGATGGAAAGAGGTCAATTAGTATGTTCCAGTACAAGATTTCCAGAATCACGCCACCAAGGGTGTGATTTATCAAAAGTTCTCACCAGAAAAAAACCTTTACAAATCAGCCAGCGTGTGTCATTTCTAACTGGACCTTGTAAACTGAACTATTCTAAGCTGAGGGACCAATTCAGAAAAAAACGTCATATAAAATTCTCCCATATTTCACTCTACAGAAGTGTCAAATTCCCCTTTTCCCATTTAAGCAGGCACTTTGTGACATTAAAAAAAAAAAAAACCTTCCCATGCACATAAATGAACTACACTCAAACATGTAAGTACTCAAACTCCAGGACTGAAAGAATGGACAGTCTTTTCATTCTGAATGCATGCAGCTTAATAAAGCACTAGGAAGGTTCAAAAAGGGGATCTCTGCAGGTACTCTATAGCCTCAGAATTACACAAATGACAACAACCGTGATACATTTCCATATATACACATTAGTATCAAGCAGTAGTTTACTTCTGGTTGAGTGTTGAGATTTTGTGCGCTAAGAATACCCTTCCATGAAGCAGAGAAAAATATCTGCATTAAACTGAGAGGTAATATACTATGCTAATCTTAGTGCAATCAGCAATTTATTAATTTCCTGGAAGCACCGGCTATTTCATCTCCAAAGATGAAATAAAATTTTAACTTCCCAATAACTTCAATGGAAAGTTTTTTTTAAAAAGTTAACCATCAAAGTCCAGAGATTATTAGTTTGGGCACACACTTGTCCTGAACTCCTAAACCAGAGATATCCTCTCTCAGACTTCTGTCCAGTAACCACACACTCCTCAATTCCAACTATCCACCCACTCACCAACCAACTCAACTTCCCACAGCCTCCAATCTACTCTTCCTCCTGCTTACACTTACTGCATCTGTTGAAAGTACCCTCCACCTCCATCGGCACCTGCTCCTCCCATTTGCCATTCTAAAAATCACAGATTTAGCTGAGGTCAGTGACCACAGCTGAACTCCCATCATTTTTTAAATTGTACATGGCTGGAGCAGACAGACAACACTTGTCCTGGGTAAGGTATGTATTGAGCAGGGGCGTATCTGAACTGCGGCGGTAGGGGGGGGCCAGGGCCAGAGAGGGGGGGCACATTATAGCCCCCCCCCCCGCCGCCGCCGCCGCCGCCATTGCCGATCCCCCTCCCCCCAGCCGCTGCCATTGCCAACCCTCCCCCTCCGTTGCTCGCCTACCTTCGCTGGCGGGGGACCCCAACCCCCGCCAGCCGAGGTCCGCGTCCTCCTGCCGCTGCCGGCTGCCTTTGGTCCTTTCATTCTTCCATTGAAGCTGGCGCCGACGAAAAAGTTTCTTTTGAATCTGACGTCGCTGCACGTTGCACGTTGTACGTGCAGGACGTCAGACTCAGAAACAATTTCTGAGTCTGACGTCCTGCACGTACAACGTGCAGCGACGTCAGACTCAAAAGAAACTTTCGTCGGCGCCAGCTTCAATGGAAGAATTAAAGGACCAAAGGCAGCCGGCAGCGGCAGGAGGACGCGGACCTCGGCTGGCGGGGGTTGGGGTCCCCCGCCAGCGAAGGTAGGCGAGCAACTGAGGGGGAGGGTTGGCAGCGGTAGGGGGGTCCAGGGCGAAATCTGCGGGGGCCCAGGCCCCTGAGGCCCCACGCAGATACGCCCCTGGTATTGAGAATCACCAGGGAACCTATAGCCACTGTTCACTATAAGCTGAGTGGGAATCCTCCAACTGTATTGCTGCCGGGGGGGGGGGGGAATTGAGATGCTTCAATGTTGTGTTTTCAATCGCTAGGTACAAACAGGTCCCCTGGAATCCCGCAGAGCTTGCCTGTCCCTCACTATTGGAAATGTGATAGTAAAGCAGCACCCCCCCACTGGCAGGTCTGTAAGGTCTGTAGGGGAGGACTCCCGCTCAGCTTAAAGGGACCAATGCCTAGATGCCCCAATGATCAATTCCTCAAGCTGTTCAGAAACAGCACCCTAAAAACAGTGCCAGAACAGCAAGGGAAATTAATTCCCCAATGATCAACATTAACATGCAAATTTAAGTGTGACATTAGCGCTGATCATCCCGGGAAAGTGTGGGAGGATTGCGCCTGAGAATGCGTTCAGGCACAATCCTCCCACACTTCTTTGACAGGTCTGGGCTGTCAAAAACCCTGCCTAGCAAACACCCGGACCCCCCTCCAAAAGTAAAGCCCTGGTGGCCCTCCCCCCAAAGCACCCACAACCGACCCTGGGACGGCGACACGGGAGGTTGGAGATCTAGTGGATCTCTAGCCCTCACCCCCAACATGAGGGCACGGGGAATGGAATTCTGGTGGATCTCCAGCACCTCCTAATCCCCCCTCATCCAAAAGAACATAGCTGATGACCCAAGTGGGCTGCTGACCCAACCCCCCACCCCTCTGTGGTAGTCTAGTGGCCAACCTGCCCCCCAGGTACCTCAGCACTGGAGGAGGGAGTAGCACTCCCTCCTCTTTCTAGTGCCGCTTCAAAATGGCAGTGCCATGCCCTGCATAGTGCATCCTAGGATGCACTGGATGGGGCTTCCCTACCATATTATTTTAGAAGATGGATGGGGGGTTTAGGGGGGACTGAAGATCCATCGAACCTCCAGCCCCCGAGTCACCGTCCTGGGGGGTGGGAACTTGGAGTGCACTAGACCACCTGGGCCTTGCTTTTGCAGGGGGGTCTGGAGTCCAATGGACCCCCAGGATACAGTGGCAGTCTGGGCTGCCTGACTCTGATGGAGGTGGGGGGGGGAGCAGAGCCTTAACCCCAATGCCAGCACTGTTCTCTGACAGAAAACGAATCCACAATATCAGTATCTCTGGTAACATCCAATGACTGTTCTCTGATCATAGGGACAGAATACAAGCAGAGCTCATTTAAATCCAAATTAAATGAGCTCTGTGCTATTGCTTCATTTGGGTGCTGTATGCCTGATGATCATGGGGGCGCAGGTAAATGCAGGGGCTAGTGGCCTCTAGCACCCGCATTTACCTTTGATCATCAGGGCCATAGATAAGTGTGAAAATAGGTAAAGTAGGTTGAGGAGTGTTGTTAGTGAGTAGCTGGGGGATATTTTTTTTTTTAATTATTTGCAATTTTTAAATTTTTTCATTTGAAATAATAAAAATGGAAATAAAGAAGACAAGAAAGACACTATAGAAATAGAAAGAAACACAATGGCATAAACCCATATCTAGGAGAAACCCACCAGAATATTGTAAAGCAAATTTATACATACCACCTAAACAATTATACAGGACCAGTGTGGCTGCATGATGCTGAGGGTACTCTGGTTGGAAGACATGCTTCTTCAGGAGTCGGGGGCAGGGTCTTCCTGCCTCAGGAGCCTTTTGGACTGGATCAAAGTGAATTTTTACTTCTGTTTTAGCATATTTTTTACTTCGGGGATTATGCATATCACTAGTCTATTATATCAAATTTAGGCGCCCTTTACAAAGCTGTGGTAAAAGGGGCCCTGTGCTAGCGGCAGCACGTGCTTTTGCCATGCAAAGTCCTTTTTACTGGAGGGGTAAAAAAGGCCAAAATAAAATGACCATGCGGTAAGTTCACACTTGCCTTGCATCCATTTCAAAGGAGAGCACTTGCCGCCACCCACTGAGGTGGAGGTAAGGGCTTCCCCTCTAAACTGGCGGTAACTGGGCAGCACCCCGAAGGTAAAAATATGGAAATAAATTCCTGTAGTGCGGTGGGGTGAAATTATCGCCGGGCTGCTGCGATAGCCCAGTGGTAGTTCCGTATTAACAGATCAGCGGCTGCTTGGATAAGGTAAACTGAATACAAGGGTGAGGTCATTGAACAAGTCAAACATGAAGAGAGCATGATGAATAATACAACTGATGAAAAAAGGGCCGACAGTGTACATGCTATCACTATTTAACTCCGATGGTTAATTTCCGCAAATTAAAGCTGTTTTACTAACATCTGATTTTCTCCTGAACTCTGTACTATCATTTTATTAAATAAAAAAAAATGAAAATTTCAGATCTATATAAATGCTACAAGATTTTTCTATCAATGTACCCTCTCACCCTTCCCCATTGTCATTTTAGATTTAAACCATTCTCTCTTGTGTGCCAAAAAGTGCTATTACATGTGACAGTTGATTATTGGTTTCAAATCCATTTTATAATCTTTAGTAAAACGCTTGCATGAAAGATTCACGGAGATTGCCAAAATACATATATTGCAGGGAACCCTGCCAACACCCATGACAAAGCCAGAATGCCTTTTCAAGTTCAGAGAGAACATTTTTAACCTTCAGTCCCAAAAATAAAACAAAACAACTCATTGAATCAGTATTCTGGCGTTATGAAAATTCTGTCCAAAGTTTGACAAACATATTGAAGCAACTTGGCACACATCATCTGTGTGACATGAGACAGTATCACTAATTAAATGACCCTACAATTTAGATGCCAAATACAAGTGCTGCTAAAAGAACGTCATCTAAGACTGCAAAAGTAACTCAATCACATTGACAAAGCTTGAAGTTAAATGCTAGGCATAGTCAATACAGAGGGATCTGCTTCCTTAAGTCCCCACAGAGATCTCTATTGGCTCTGCTAGAGTAACAAATTTTGACTTGTAAATATCCCCACAGCTTCTAGAATGAGGGAAACTGCTGATATGAATACCCAGTCCAGTCAGAATTCCTTCATCTTTCACTCCTGCTTCCCTGCATCACCACGTAAGGGAATAAGGGTTTCTGGCTACCTCAGCCAGTGCACCTGAAAAGACAGGGATTGGAAAGCAATACCAGAGCTAATCAGGCTTCTGCACCTGCATCAGGTGTTACCCAGCTAGAGGAACAGCTCACTACCCAGGGCCAGTCTTAGCAATTGTGGTGTCCTGTGCAGACCAATTCCGTGGGCGCCCCCCCCCTCCGCCCGCCACCATATACCGTAATTTATCAGTTTAAAAGGAGGTTTAGAGTTATCAGAACCCCACCTCACCCCATACCTTGATACACATGTACCACATTTCAGTAGAGAATGGCAGACAGTGGCAGAAAGTTTCATATCCCGTCAGCTGCCGAGCCCAGAGCCTCGTTGCTGCATCCCGTCCTTGCGGAAGCAGGAAGCATAATCAAAAGGGGGCGGGCCGTAGCAACGAGGAGGCTCTGGGCTCAGCAGCTGACAGGATATGAAAAGCACTACTGTTGCCTGATGATCTCTACTGAAATGTGGATGCACATTAAGGTACGGAGCAGGGAGGTGTTCTGAGACAGGAAGACAGACGTGCCAGAATTGCGGAGCCCCTAGGAGCGCTAGGCCCTGTGCGACTGTCCCTGTGGCCCCTGCCTAAGACCGGCCCTGTCACTACCGCAACCTTCATAGGAGAAGAAAGGGAGAATTACTATAAGATCCAAACCTGTGGAGCAGGAGGGAACCAGAGGATAGCCCTGAAGATCTCCATGGATATGAACCATCAGATGAGGACACTGTATCTAAAGGCTCTGAGAGTCCCAAAGAAGCAGATTGGGCACTGTATATGTTAAAAAACAGCAACAAAAAAAACAGTATTTGATCTAACCCTGCATGTACACAGTTGTCCCTGTTGCCTGAACTTCCAAGTTTAAGTAAACATTTATGGTTCAGAACAAACATTCTGGCCTAGACTGAGTTATTGTATGCCAGATGAGTGTGGAGTGGTGGATTTTATGTGCCGACGACTTCCAAGTGAAAACTGATCTAGGCTCTGACCTCCCTACAAACCGTCTTATTTTACTAAAGAAACTCAACAAACTGTTTTTTTCCAGTTTCAGCCAAACCAAAACTGCTACTAAACCTGTCTCAAACACTTTCGGCCAAAACCGAAACTGCAGCCGAAACTAATTGACTGGTTTCGGCCAAATCTAAAATTTAGTTGTGTGAATGTGAACCAGTGAAGTTCCCCTGAGGACTGTCAAGAGCTTGCAGTTGGCAGCCCTTTGCTAAATCCACAGGCACCACAGAGATTATTACCCTCCAGTCCCAGGAACTGCAAGCACAGACAGACAACTGGGAGATCCACTATAACAAGGCCGTCTCAACAAGTCTGGAACATTTAGGTTACACATGTAGTTACATATCCTCTGAGACAGGAACTTTGGTGAGAACATATATATAAAACAAAAAATCATGATTACTAGCTCTTTATGCTTACTCAAACTGTGCACAAGTAACAAGAGAAAGTAGCACAGAGATATTTCTCGTTTTGTAATTAGTTATAAAACTGATTAAGGACAAGCATGATATAGATTCATACTAAAATAGGGTAAAGGAGTCCAGATGCTGGTCTACACTGCGGACATTAGACCAGCCTGATGCACAGTCCAGAATAAAAATTGATGTCACTGAATGCAAGGACTATATATGCTCTGAAAAATTACAAATCAAGAGCAATATATTTCTCAATTTATTTTCTAATATATAAATAAGTACTGCAGAATCTAGCTTCTGCACATCACTATTTTGGTTAAAACGTTACAGCTTTATCATACCCAACAGAGCTTGGAAATTCTTTAGAATCACCCAAATAGTATCCAAGCCAGAATATATAAAATTTAAATAATGAAAGACTATTTTACCTCTAAGCAAAATAGCTTCTGTACACATGGACCTTAACTAATGAAAACAAACTAAAAGCCAGAGAGACTTTGCAACATATTTGGAGTGACAGCTGATGTCTCATCTCCACAGAGAGGCTAATTCCTAAGCAACTTATCCCAGATTTATAGACTTAAATTCCTCCTACACTTTTGTATCAATAGCATTTATTTGGAGCATTCTATTTGCCATATAAATTACTATGCATACTGAATTACTCGCAATCGCATTACACACACACACACACATAAAAAAAAAAAGAATGCAAAGAGTAGCCCCCCTCCCCCCCCCCCAAGACTATCTTACCATCCCTCGTGGGCTAATGGTTGTACTCTCAAAATGGCTGCCATGACCTTTTGCAGAAGTCTCGTAAGATTGCCACTAGAGATCATGGCCACCATTTTGAGAGCAGAGCCAGCTTGGGCACGAGTGACTGGGGATCACTCCTACCTTGACTACACCTTTAGACCCCTAGGAATGGTAAGATAGGCACCAGGAGGGCATCTAGAGGCCGGGGATGGGAGAAGAAGAGAGAACAAAAACAAGGCAAAGCACAAATTTTCAGCATCAAAACCAATCTTTTAGTCGAAACTGGACAGAAAAAAGAATTTGGGCCAGTTTCTGCGCCATAAATGAAACCAAAAAGTGGTCAGCCTCTAACCCACCTGATATTTATGAGGGCAAAAAAGGGTGCAAAGAGGTCCACCCTGCTTAAAGGATAGCAAAAATCAGCAGACTACAACAGTGGTCTCAGCTATAAAATGCAACAAAGGGTTCTTTGAGCTGTACCTTTTCAGATGCACAAATAACATTTTAGCACAAAATGCCTGAGCTGGGATTAGAAAACACATGGGCAAACTTTCTTTGCTCTCAGTATGAAAACAGACGTAAATGGTGATGTGTCATTAAGGCAATTTTATGAATTGTGCTGCATTCTTATGGATGTGAAATCTTAGCTCAAAGAAACCTTTGATGCATATTGTAGCTGAATCCTATTACCTTACAGGGTGATTCAGACACCCCCTGGAATGTAATTTAATTTCAATATCTTACATCTAGAATATAGTGATCAGGCATAGATACTAATCAATATTTCTGCATATATGTCTTACAGTTATGAATTTACTACAATACAGGCTTTGCCAAAACATGGCCATATCAGCATTTATGATTACTTTTAAAATCAATAAAATCATATAATTTATATAAAGTATTTATTCATTCATCCTATCCAACTATTTATTGGATTGGACTGCGTAGTGTAATAAACTCTTTTCCATGCTGGTAAATACATATTTGCCAGGTAATGGCAAGCCTCAGCAAACCACTGACTTATTAGTCAACATATTAGTTCCAAAGCTGACTGGAATTCTCAAATCAGATTTGGTAATGGGTTTCTGCCTGAAAGACAGCTTTGATAAACCTTTTTAAAGCTATCCTCCTTATCTTGTAGAAATGCTCAGCAAAAGATGTGTGGTATGCACGGCTGCTGTTTCTTTTCATCTAGTTCACTACAAAAGTTTTAGTACAATATTTTTTGTTAGTGTTTAAAACATCAGATTACCTGTACAGCACCTATATAAACAAACTCTTGGTTTTCATGCACAGGTACACTCATTGGAACTCACTGAAACACTCACTAAATTCTCTGATAGTCTCTTGCAACTGCAATACATGGGGAGTGCAGTACCTCCACCTGCTCATTTTGGAGACTAGTGCTAAGTCTTCTTGGGGGGAAAAAAGTTCCCAGGATGCCTCTTTTCACCTGGGATCCTTTCTGCTGCTTCTTCCTTGCTCAGTCCAAATACTTCGGAGAGTGTGGATGCTGACCGATATTTTTATTGCTCATTTATTTTTAAAATGCTTTATTGTATTATTATAATTGTGAGCTTATGTACTATAATAAAACTCACCCTCAACGTTCTGAAGACAACGTTCTGAAGTCACTCAGTCACTCCCTGAAGGGTTCATGGATTCATGGTGGTGAAGCCACAATACTGACCATGTCTCTCAGCCCCGCCCTCGCATGACGGACCAATCAGAAAAAACACACTCAATGTTCTGAAACACAAAGGACCATCACAAAACCGTTCCCAGGCAACGCTAGGCAACGTAAGACGGACCTATCAGAGGAAACTACGTGGCAATAAAGGAGGAGCATTCACCAGCAGAATGGCTCATTATCTGTGCAGCACGGAGAGCACAGAACCACCGCTTGAACGAGAGAAGAATATTCCTCTTGTGGGTATGTGCAAAAATAGACCGGAAGGGGGGGGGGGGGGAAGACATTTTTAAATGCCTAATGCCGGTACTAAAGAGTGCCGGAGGGCCTATAGCACAGACTATATTTGGGTTCGCTAGACATGGAGTCGGTGGAGCCGGAGAACAGTGTGCCCCTCACCATCTGGGATGTGGGCGAACAGGACAAGCTGTGGCCCAGCTGGAAGGATTACCCGCGACCCAGCCAGCAGCAAATTTCCCTACTCCTTCCCTGCCTAGGAATCGCTGGAGACTGGCTGCAAAACTAACGAACAACCGCACACCGACACACCACCTCCATCATTCGAAAGGCATCCACTCTTTCTACAACAGAAATGCAAACTAATAATACAAAACAAACAAAGAATACCCGGTTTCTCACGCGGCTGCAGGTAACTCCCTACCCCCTTCCTCTTCCCCTTTTGCTGAAGCGGCCAAGGACGTGCCCAACCATCCCCAGCCTCAGGCAAGACATCTTCCACCTCGGGGATTCCCCAAGCACCCGGAAAAAGATGGCGCTGCTTCCCGCAGCGCATAAATGTTCCAGCATTCCCCTGCAGCAGGCCTGAAATGGACAGAACATACCGGATCACCCCCCTGACGGCCCAAGACCATGCTCCTCTCCCTTCCGCCAACTTAAAACAACCATCCGCGTCCTCAGGCAAGCCGTCTCCCACCTCCAGGATGCCCAGAACCCCAGCCCAACGGAAAAAGACGGCGCTGCTTCCCACAGCACATTTCACTTCCAGCGTTCCCCTACAGCAGCCCTGAAACGGCCAAAAAATACCGACAGACCAAGAACGTGCTCCTCTACCTTCCGCCCATCTAAAACAACACTGCTGCCTCAGCACAACACAAAAAAAAAAAAACCCGGAAAAAAACAATCCACCACTCAGCAAAGGCTGACCCCCCTACAACCACATTTACATTTCACCAACAGAAAGACCCCCCCTCCACAAACCTCCTTGACAGACAAAACCACACACACACACAATACAACAGAAACACACCCTCAAAGCCACACACCAATCCATCCCACTTTGCCAGCACAGCACATCCCCCAACCCCCCACCCAAAAAACAAATAAAAAAAAAAAGACACACATCAACAACCTGCACACACACCCCACCCTCACACCCTCACACACGAAAACTCTGTGACACATACACACACCCCACCCTCACACACACACACACACACAAAAACTCTGTGACACATACACACACACAAAAAAAAGCCACATGCTAGCACCTATTTCATTGGTTTCGGAAACGGGCCTTTTTTTACTAGTCCTATATAATAATTCTCACCTCCAACGTTCTATGGGTCTTGCTGCCTGTGTTCGTGACTTCTTCGGAGTTGGTGTGCTAAGCTCCGTAGCACAGGCTGACGTCACACCATAGCCATTACGATGTCAACATCAGAACCCGCGAAAAAAGGAAAAAAAAACACATGCATGCCTCACAGCTGATCCACCCCCCCCCCCCCAAAAAAAAAATTGCTTGCGCATATTTGAACCACCATACAGCTTGACAGCAAAAGAAAAAAAAAAGTGGCTCGAGCCTGCCTGCCGCCACTGATGCGCTCAACAACTGCCTTCCTGACTTACCGCAGTGCCTGCCTGCCTCGCGAATTAGCCGCCCTCCCGGTTAATGAGTGACGAGACACGACACGACGAGGTAAATGAAGATGACTTAAAATTCGTAGGGAGGGGGCCTGGAACTGGAAGGGAGGGATGACGATCCTGGAACTGGGAGGGAAGGGGGGACCCTTGCACAATCTCATTCTCATGCACACGCTCTCTCTCACTCAGTCTCTGTTACACTCGCACATTCACTCTCTCTCTCTCTCTCTCACTGTCACTCTCACACACACTCCGAGGAAAACCTTGCTAGCGCCCATTTCATTTGTGTCAGAAACACCATTTTTTACTAGTTAATAAATAATAAACACTTCCTTACCAGTATTGTAGGCACACGAGCACAGGGAAAATGAAATCTGTAACAGGTTATAATGTGAGCAAATACACTCCTCTCAGGCCTACATCCTCACACTTATTTTCATTAGGGCAAGTTTGGACCAAACTGACCAGAAATTACTAAAGAATTAGCATGTAAGGAAAGAAACAAATCATTTTTGAATGGGTTAAAAACTCATCTGAACACCAAATCCATTGATAGCCGGCTATCAGTATAATAATGGTTAGTAAAGGTGTGCAACAACTTCCAAGTAATAGTCTGAAAAAGCTCCAACTCGGACGCATTCACCCTTGTCTGATGAGTTCCCACAGCTCTTGTTGAATAAATGCTTCAAAAATTTGAGGCCAAAAAACCTCAAGTGTAAAATGTTCAATCACTGTTGGTCATCACAACTGGTTTACAAGCTATCCACACTGAATACGCATGAGATAAATTTGTGTACTCCATAGCAGCCAACTCTGTGGATGGTGTGGGTGTTGAGCACTCCAATATTGAACAAACTCCTTGACTGTGTCCATAGAGAGGTAATTTCCATTGGGTTCTGCACCCCTAATAATTTTGAAAAGTTGGCTCCTATGAATACAGACAAGGCATGATTCCGCAAGTGAGCCTTCTCCGAAGTAGCCCCCACACTCTGGAATGCACTGACTGAAAGGCTCAATTTAACACAAGACTATCTCTACTTCAGGAAGCAAGTTAAAGCTTGGCTCTTCAACCAGGCCTTTAATGGAAGAAGTAACTAACTTGTTAGTCTCACTCACACACACAAGGAGTGACATGGACCGCACATTGTGCAGCAGGACATGTTTATCCACTCCTACGCTAGCTGAGATAATATTTAACCTTCTCTCTGACCTCATGTGCAACTTTCTTTAAATTAGTCACCTTACATTCTAACTCTTCTTACCTAGTTACATCTTTGCTTTACCCTTCACTATCAATTAAAATGTTCTATTACGTATTGTGTCGACATTGTAAGTAGTATACCATGCAAAACTTTGTATTATTTGAATATTTTTACTGCTGTAATTGCCTATTGCTCATGTTTGATCTATTCTTACTGTACACCGCCTTGAGTGAATGCATTCAAAAAGGCGGTAAATAAATAAATAAATATTCATGGTCAGCGTCCAGAAAAGTCACAACTCAGGCCGAGTCCCAAGGACCAGGATGAGAACATAGCACTAAAGATGACTTAGAGAATACCACCTCTTGGTTCAAGTGAAACTCTAAATTTACCTTAAAAATAAAACTCGGGCCTATTCTTAGAACTATTTCCTTTCTAACATTTGTCTTTTCTTTCAATAAGAATGAGCCTGAAGCTCACTAACTTCTCCTTGAAAGTCAATTCCGTAAGGAGAAAAGACCTCAGTATGACTTGATAGCACATATTTTGCAGTTGTATGGGTGGAGTTTTGGTGGTGTGTGAGCAATACAATTATTCACAGCAGCCCATGTTAACAATAAAGTTAAACCGAGTTCTGACATTATTGAACACTGAAGTTTCTGGTTTATGCTTTCAAAAATGATTCTCCATACACTAATTGTATTAGGCCTAATGAAAGTTTGACTAATCTTGCATTTATGAATTTTCCAGAAACCACATCATTACTACACAAAGGAATAATTAATTTCATCTGAGAGCAGGATACAAAATGAATAGAAAAATAGTCATATTTCTTGTCAACACCAGAACAGCAGCTTTTTGAGATGGCTTAGCTACAGCCTAATTTCAAGGTTGATATCATTAGATCCCCCAACGGAGAATAACCACAGCTAAAAGATTGAGCTGCATGAGATGATCACCATACAAAAATGTTATATAGTTCAAACTAGTGAAGTTAATGAATTCCATAAATCTATTTTAAGTAGTATTACTTATTTAATCAGAAAGCTACCAATAACCCCTTCAAATACCACTGACAAACATTCAGTCCTTCCCCAGTCGTTCTATAGGTACTGTTCATATATCAGGTCATAAGTTTGATAGGGGCAGAAGGCAACATTTCCTATCCATTTCTTTAACCTGACTAACCCTAGGCAGTCATTGCTTTACAAACAGTTAAGCTCTAGCATTATATTAAGTTTGTGTGCCCAGCAAACTGTTACACCTCAGAGAAACTGAAAACACCTCATATTGTCTTTTCTTTCTTCCTCAATTTGCTACGTATGACCTTTGGCATGACCCGGGGACTCAAGGTTAGAAAAGTAGAGCAGTGCTGACAGATAAGAGTACTGGTGATTCACCGTGGTGCAGAAAGCCACAAAGGAAGGCCATAGTGGAACCAATTGGTGCTGTACAGGAAATGCAGCAGTGTGGAACCTTTGTGTAGTTTCTATGCTCAACAGTCAGAAGTTCTCAACCCAGTCCTCGGGACACACCTAGCCAGTCAGGTTTTCAGGATACTCACAATGAATATGTTTAAGACAGATCTGAATAGAATGGAGGTACTGCATGTAAACTTTTCTCATGTATATTCACTGTGGATATCGTGAAAACCTGACTGGCTGGGTGTGTCCCGTGAAATATTGTCCGAACACTTCGTGTTATGTCTCTAGTAGATCTCTGCGTTTGGCTCAATGTTGTCTTTTGTCTGTTCTTTCCCTTGGGCTCATGTACTTGGTGAAATGGAGTGACAGGGCCTTTTCAGTGACAGCTCCCAAAGTCTGGAATAAGTTGCCAGACAAATTGCACTTGGAAGATACATTGTTGGCATTTTGGAAGAGACTTAAAATTATGCTTCTCCAAAATCTTCAAGGCAATGTCTGCTTTCAGTAAAACAGCATTTAATTACTGGATGGATTTGCTATAATTTTATATGGTTGAATTTTGGGGTTTTGTATACGTCATACATCAGATACTAGTGGATGAGTTCCTTTTAGCTTTTTATGCTATAAAATTCTTTGAATTCAATTTTTACCCAAACTGGGATAAATTTTAATAAGTGAAAAAGTAAAAAAAAAAATATAAGAAATGAAACGTGGAATATTAACTTGCAGGCAAAAGTAACAGAAGGAAAATTCAGCCAAAGGAAGGTTCACAGGCATCTCTTTACTTTGGGATGACAACTTGTGATTTAAGCCTGAAATGTTCAAGACCCAGACAACATGCAAGCATGCTGTTTTTGTATTTATGATAATCTTCTATGTAAATGTCATTCATGCTTTTCATTATTTCCTGTGCCAACATGGTTTCTGCCCTTTCCAATTTCAGCTTGTATTTGACCAAAAGCATAATTTTTGTCTGCAAACAAAGATCTGGAACATCGAGGGAGTATATATTCACTGCAGGGTACCAGGAATTAGATATGCAGTTTTGACTATTGCTATCTGGAGTGATGTGACAAATTCCCCAGGCACCACTCTGGAAATAGTCCCCGTTAGGCACAAACCTCTGTCAGTTACATTTAGAGTCAGATTTGGTTAATATAAAATCAACTGGTTAAGTCATTTTTTATCCGTGTGAACAGAAACTCACCAGAGGCACATTCACATTCCTTCAAAACACAGCACATCATAAGATATAAGCTATCAGTTAGGTAATGCAAGTTCCCAGGCACCAGAAAAACTCAAGAATAAATTAACCAGATTTTAATGTAAAAATAGCAGTTTGATTTTATTTATTAACTTTATATACCACCCTTCACAGCAAATTATTAACGTGGCTAATATTAAAGCTGTTAATAATAAAAAAAACATTATATTGCATAGATAAAATGCAGTGATCATAAGAACTTTATAAAATATGCTTTGAATATGACTAATTCAGGTTCCTCACACATACTACAGTTCTTATTTTGTTTCTATGGCCTCCTGCAGAGAATTCAGTCACTAGAACTAACTTCAAGCATTTTTCTACTTTATCCTCAATTTGGAATCTGCAGTATCATTAATATAAAAAGCAAGTCACCAGATCAAAATATTCTCAAGCTCAACAATGTTTTCAGCCTAAGTCTAATTTTTCACCAAGTCTTTCAACTGCTTGCTCGTTTGAAAATTTACAAAGAAATGCAACAGGGAGAAGTTTAGCTTTCTAATACTTGTGTTTTAATGAGATACTCTAACTTTTTTAATTATTATTATTTACTTACGCAATACTATCAATTTTAACAATCAAGCAAAAAAAACACTTGTACAGTAAAACAGAGGTCTCAAAGTAATAAGAGGAAATATACAAAATTCTTAATTAGGAAAACATTCGAGTAACCTCTAAACAAGTAAAGTCCTCTATATGAAGGATCCAACACTATAGAAAATAAATGAAAACTTGCATAAATTAACAGGATATTCTAAGAGAAGGAAAAGGAAGGATAGCCAAGGAAGCTAATTTCATCAACATTATAAAATTTATCTTCATGAGAATCTTCAGTTTTGCAGAAAGAAGGGTTAGCTCACAGTCAGATACAACATTATGCTGGAATGTTCCTTTCTTATGAGTAGAAGGAAGCTGTCTTTGTTCTGTGGCAGGCCAGGCAGCTGGCACTACACTCTGACCTCCAACCCCGCCTCAGTGAGGAGCTCATTTACAACCTCAGCAGCCTGAATCCATGAAAGAATGTTTGAGAGAAAAATCTGACAGGCTACTTCTCCCATCAATGGTGGCATGCAGGTCCAGTGAAGCTGCACAATTCTACCGCCTTCATAAACTCACCATTTTTCATGTAAGTTTGATGGACTCAATCTCTCCAATTCAATGTCATTTCACAGACATGTGGGTGAGAGCTTGCTATTCTTAAGTTAAATCTGTAGCTTTCATATATTTCTGCAAAAACAATGGGAATGAGCTTGTTCAAATTCTATGAGCAATTTATGCCAAAATAGCATAAATAAAACAAGAAAAAGAATCTGACCATAGTTTATAGTTAATCATGGTGCTGAATAAACTTTATTTAAATGCATTAGTGATAGAAAACCAAATTACTTCAAGTTCTTTTTCTCAATGAGATGCACAATCAAATTAACATGTCTCCCAAGATGAACTCAAATTACAGTTGTATGTGAAAGTTATTACTAAGATGTTTCTTTTTTCCTCAAAAAAGGGCACTGACAAGGAAGAAAAGGAGAAATACTGGCTAGATACATCTGACTCCAGCCTCCTGCTGCTATTCAATCCTACAATCAGATTTGCAAAAGCATAAAGTTAATAGCAGAAGCTAATATTTCACAAAATTTCTCCCGCCTCCCTCCCTACTAGAACATTTGTTCCTGACTTGGTCCTCCTAAATAACAGCCTTGTGTCACAGTGTAATCAATCTCATCTTCTCCTTGATGGACTAAGATAGCAAAAATCTCCAGAGAATCAGCAATCATCTTCCCTGGGGTTAGCAGCACTTTCTTCATTCCCGTTTCCTTTCTGCCACTACAGTTAAGTGCCGGTTGATGATCACTAGCAATCTCCTGGCTTTTCAACCAACAGCTCCTTCCTTCTGCATTTGTGCTGCCTTTTCATATAGTTGGTGTTGCAAGCCCTTAGCAAAATTCTCCATCTGCTGGGAGAGGTAAGATTTCAGTACCTCCACCAATTTTGTGCTATACTGAAGTGATCCTAGTCTTAATCATTGACAGACAAGCGATGGAAGTATCAATACGTCCAACTGCAACAATATGGTTTTGTAGGTATAGATTATGAACTCCGTAATTGTTTACCTTAGACGGATTCATTTATTCTAAAGCGGCAACCAACTTGGCTTTTCATGTTAGCTGTGAGAATGAAAAAGGGCTCTGATAAATAATATGGACATTTTGTATGATCAAGTTAGTGGCTAGTGAAATGACTACAGAGAACTCTAGTTATTCAGTCCTTTGATAAGCCTCTTGTGTAACTGCAACATCCAAATTTGATTCAGCCCCCAAATATGCACATAATGTTGCTTTATGTTTCCTGTTGTTATTGTTCCTTTACATATCTTTACTGATACATCACTGTAATTTTTCATCCCTGGAAAAAAGAGGTTTTATTTCTATTGATTACCTTTAAAAGTGGACTAACACAGCTACTACACCCTTCTACTATACAATTCTAGAATACAAATATTAGTTTGTTACCTATATTAGTTTATAACCTTTCTTATTAAACTATTACATAATGCTTGAAGACAGTGACAAAAGTCCTGTTACTTCATTCATATCTGTTGCTCATTCTACACTAACGTGATGAAAGGAGTATAGCATTGCTTACTGAAGTCTACACAGTAATTCAGTAGGGATGGTGTGTGCAGTCATGAAAAGGATCCCTAGTCTGATCCCCAAATCAGGCCTTTTGTACCCATGATCGGCCAAAGTTAAGGAGGCATAAGCAATGAGGGAGTGGAGGGTAGGGTGGGGAACAGAAGAGGAAGAGAACTGTGATCATCGATGACACCTAGTGGTCAGATTTAGGGTCCATGACTACAGGGTTCCAGAAGGAACACTGGTGTATGGTACATGGTTAAGCCCTGTCACTGCAATCGCTAGACCAGGTAGGTTTTAGGAAAAGTGAAAAGGGGAGAGGAAATGCAAACAAGGGTAAAAAAAAAAAAAAAAAAAAAATCCCCTACTGGAGGGCCAAAGAAGCAAGAGAACACTGCAAAATGTATACAAGTGGACTAACACTGCAATCACACAACTTTGTCCAAAAATGGAAACTTAAATCAAAGCTTCAAAGTCCATAAAATCATGGAAACCAAGTAAAACAAAGAGAAACCCTTCTGTCAATCTGAGAAGTGAAATCTGTTAACGAGAAAGGTTCTTTAATTTCTAGTAATAACCCTAGTGTCTTACAGCCACTAATTACAGATGGAAGCATGCCCTGCATTGGCCTTCATTTTGTTTCATAGCCAATACATACAGCATAATTGCCCTTGATTAATATCCCACTTTACACGTCAACCATAATAGTTAACCTAAATGATTACTGCCAGAGAAAACCTTGGTGATCTGATCCGTTTCCTTCTCAGCGCTTGCTGCTCCAGTGGCTGACATGAACCCTGGTTTACTTATTAAGAGGGAAGCTGCAATGTCTGTCTTGTAATCATTTTAATCCTTGGCATCAACTAATTAATACACGAGCAAAGCTTTTTACTTGTATGTAAGCAATTATAACAAGTTCTTGCTATACGTCCAAATGGATATTTGACATTAATTTGTAAACAAAACAAACTCATAGTAATGATTGAGCTTTGACTGACTTGTGTTTTTTAGGGACAATAAAAATTTAGAAAGAGTTGATTTTTTGTGTATTCTGAGTAACAACAGAGTTTAATTTTAAATCCCATAACAGTAGCCCTCACAAGACTAACATCACTTAGGCCCATAGACATGAAGGGCCAGATTCAGTAAATGACTCTCAAAAATCAGCACCGGAAAAAATCAGCGCTTAGCACTGTTCTATACAGGATGCTCCAGGCTGAGCACCCTTCACAGAATAGCATGTAGCACCAACCCTCACACCCAACTCTGGGCACCAGTACTTATGCCTGCTGATTCCTGGCACCTACTTTGGATGTTATATAACACTGCGTACAAATTTTTGGAATGCTTCCAACTCGACCATGGCCACACCTCCTTTTGGGTTGCATGTTTTGGGACCTGGGTGTCCAGTGTTATAGAATAGTACACAACTAGGTGTATGTACAAATCCTTAGCAGTTAGCTTAGCAGGGTTTAAAAAAGGTTTGGATAATTTCCTAAAGGAAAAGTCCATAGACCATTATTAAAACGGACTTGGGAAAATGCACTGCTTATTTCTAGAATACGCAGCAAAAAATCCGTTTTACTCTTGCCAGGTACTTGTGACCTGAATTGGCCACTGTTTAAAATAGGATGCTGGGCTTGATGGACCTTCGGTCTATCTCAAGTATGGCAACACTTATGTTCTTATCCTAACTGGTACCAATTAACAATAATTGATAATGCCCAATTATTGCCACTAATTGGTTTGTTAGCCAATTAAGTTACACTCACATATCAGGATCATGGCCAAATTTTGGCGTGTAAATTTGAGTGCCCTTTATAAAATCCAGGGCAAAACGGGCTTCTTGGCATTTAGAGGTAAATTCTACACATGGCACAAAACAAAAATCAGCACAAAAAAAAGCACTATTCTATAAACCACGCTTAAGTTGGTTGCACTTTATAGAATAGTGTTTACACCTGGGGATCGGCCATTTGCACCAACTAAAACATGGTGCAACTGCCCAAGCCTAAATTTAGGCATGGATACCCTTATTCTATAACTAAACGGGTAACTTAAAAGGCACGCCCCCGATCCACCCATGGCCTGCCCTTGACTTCCCACACTCCCTTTTTTTTTCTTTTTTTTGACTCAAGCATAAAATTTAGACACACATCCCATGCCTAAATTTATGCATGAACAGTTTAATTAATTCTAATTAGTGATAATTGCTTGTTAAAAAGCCAGAGCTAATTAGCTCATTATTAAATTAAATTTGGGGGTTAGCATGCGCTAAGCTTTAGTAAAAGGGCCCCTAGAATGTAAATGTCATGCCTAGTGGGAAAAGAAAAATTCAGACCATCAGTTTCTGGAGTTCTGACAGCTCACTGAAAAAGGAAAAAAAAAATCATGGCTTTCCAGTCCTCCATTCTGAACGTTGCACATTGGGTGTTGCAAACTTGCAGGGCAAATAAGTAGGTGCATGCAGTAATACGCATCTTGGCATCTTAATGGGCACTTACGCGCACAGGTATACTATGTGCTAATCTATAAGATAGTGTGTAAGTGCTATAGTACGCAATTGCAGGGGTGGAGCATGTGTGGGCCATGGATGTGTCAGCAAGCAACATGCGTGTTGCATGAGGCACTTGGGCACCCCAACTTACACCAACCACTGACCTGGGATAACTAGTTGCATTTAAAGTTTAGTGAACCAATGCGGCTTTATGCTGTTCTAGAATTAGCTCTCAGCATGCACCATTGTGGCATCTACACTGAGGCGCTAAGTTATAGAATTGTCCCCTTGGTGCACTTACTACTGGAAAGGACATCAAAATATAAAACAACTTAGCATTCAACTACCAGAATCATTCCCATTCAACAACAGCCTCTGCTCAGAAAACATGTCTTCCACAGGTAATGGATCTCTGGTTGGCTGTGTTCTTTCTGTATGGCCTTTTGATTGATTTTATTATTTACTTCGCAAACCGTTGTGAGATGGATTGACCTTATCAGTTTATAAAATGTCAAATAAATAAGTGTTGTAGTGTAGGATGACTGCAACTTCTTCTCTGAATTCTGATGTCACCTGATACTGTTCTAGTGAGAACAGAGGTAAATCTACTGTATACAAGGCACTGGGTCAAGTCAGTCAGGGCCAGATGCACAAAGATTAGTCTGCTGGCAACGTTTGCTTTAGACGGGTTGTAGCCAGTATAAAGCAAACCTTATTTAGAATGTAATGTACCAAAACATTTTGCGTCTCTTTTACCGATCCCTGTAGCAGTTATCGAAAACCCTATGCAAATGCACTGCATTAGTATTAGTATTAAAATGAGCATTCTGAGCAATGCACAGACGATGAGCACTTACATTTAACGTGCAAAATTTTATGGCAGGTCTGGACCTGTCATTATGGGGAGCAGCCTGCTTGCACTGTACAGTGCAAGCAGACTGTTCATGGGTAGGCACTCAGGAACCAGACACCCCCCCCCCCCCCATAAATCCCTGGTGGTCCAGTGGACCTTGATCCCCTCCTGCTCCCACCATGCAAAAACACATTGGTGGTCCAATGACTCCCCACTCTTCCCTCCCCATACCTTAAAACGTTGGAGGCAGGAGCAACACCAACTCCCTCCTGCCTCTGGGCCCACCAAGAACAAAATGACAATGCCCAGCCCCTGCCCAGTGCACTCTGGGATGCACCGGGAGGGGCAAAACTCCATGTAAGGATCTTTTTTTCCTTATATGGTGCTTAGCGCCTCCCAGTGCATCCCAGAATGTAATGGGCAGGGGCACCAACAATTTGACAAGGTATACCCAGAGGCAGGAGGTGTTGCTCCTGCCCTCCCGCCTCCAACATTTTAAAATATGGGGAGGGGAGGGGGTCACAGGACCACCAGGGTGTTTTTGCTTTGGGGAGGGGCGAGAGGGGTTGGGGTCCACTGGACCACCAGAGTAATTTTGATTGGAGGGGTTGGGGTCCACTGGACACCAGGGTTTCTTGTTCTGGGGGGTTGGGGGGTACAAGGGGGCACCAGGGGGAACTGGGAAGCGGTCCACTGGTCCATCAGGGATTTTGAGCTACAAACAGCGAATGATGCACAAAGAGGGATCCACATATTTCATTTGCAAACGAACCCCTATGTGCATTGGTCCTGTTTGCAAATCAACAATTCTTCCTGCAGCACCAGTATTTAATGTGTGTCACTATGCATCAGCCCCTCAAACCCAAGACTTGGAAAAGAAAGGGTCAATTGGATTTACAGGCCCTAGTGGGTGACTGATGATTCCCCATGTGAATAGTACAGTTTCATAAATGAATATTCATCCTGACCTGAAGAAAGAGTTTTTAGCTGCAAAAAAACTAGTCAAAAAATGAATTGTTAGTTAAAAAAAAAAGATATCACCTTATATTCTCTTTGTTTTAACAACCTTTATTTCTATATATTTCAAGTGAACTAGCCCAGCAACCACACTGCTGTTTCCATGAAAGAACTTTGTTCTACAATTTCACATTTCAAAGATAAGCTACTTTGCTACGTATTCTAAAGAACAACATTTGAAACAGATCTTTGTTGGTTCTGACAACAGGAAAGTTAGGTCTTTGAACATGGGAAGAAGAAAGCAGACAGAGAAAGTGGAATTTTTCTGAAGGAAATGTCCCCCCCCCCACCCCCCTTCACTAAATAATATTTAAAGGCAGACAGCAACCCCATTGGTAACAAGAGAATGGCTGGCCCTGTGCCTAAATGGCAGAACAGGTTTTTCTTATTTTAAAGGGTTGAAAGATTCTTTTGCAGTTGTGCAATGGATTAAAATCCCAATAATGGCTGCAAAACGTCATCGCATTCCTTAAAGGTGCTATTGTAGTCCCAATTATCTTCAACCTGCTGACAAATCTTCCATGCCTGTGGGAGAGGCTTTGAAAAAGAACTACCCACTGAAAGAGCATTTAGGAAACATTAAAGAAGACCCTACAAACATAAACCAACTCTTGGAAGTCTACCCTCTCTAATGGCTTCTTTTAATTTAAGTGTGCCATGGCCTAAACAGAAGGGGTATTATCAAAAGAACCTGTAAAAACAACTACAGGAACCAGAATACTTATTTTGGTTCCTGTAGTTGTTTTTACAGGTTCTTTTGATAATACCCCTTGTTTGTGGACATACTTCTCATGTTTTATTATTACGTATTGCAGCATGAGGATTGTTATGTTGCTTGTTCTCTTGTTCTACGTAATTAAAAACTCCTAATAAAGATTTATATGAAAGAAAAAAAAAAGCTGTTAAATGCAAAGCAGAACAGTTTCTCAAACAACCCATAACATAACAGAAATCAGAACCTACCTGGCAGCTGTGTAGGCCTCTTAATTCTCATCTCTCTGATACAAAACCACTGGCAATGCCTGTGCAGTGCGGGCAAGAGAATTCTATATTGGCTTATGGTACAAAACCACTTTCCCTCCTTCAGTATCTAAGTACTGCTACAGTGGCTGGAAATCAAATAAAGGTCAAACTGGGCAACTGTTTTTCATACATGGCCCCAATGAGGCTCTGCAATGTGCCTCAGCTAACAGCCCCTCATCCCTCTGCATCCCTCACAGGCTGCTCCTGGAATCAGTAGGCATGAGCACATACACCAGCCTCAGAGCTGGAAGTCCTCGTGCCTAACAAAGATATAGATGTACTATTATAGTACTCTATATGTTACCCATCTCAGTGGGAGTCCCACCCACTCTCTACCCATAGGGCGTAGCCAGACCTCAACGTTTGGGGGGAGGTCCAGAGCCCAAAGTAGGGGGGGCACAGTTTGGCCTGCCTCCCTGCTGCAATGCCACATACCTTGGCTGGTCACACATGCTCAGTCTCACTAAAATAGAGCATGCATGTAACGTGAGAGGAAGCAGGGCAGGCAATGCACAGAGAACAGTGCTGGAGAAAGGCTTCAGCTGGTGGGTGTTGGGGTCCCCTGCCTGCCAAACCAGGGGCCTCAAATCCAATTTGGTGGGCCCAGGTCCCCAAGGCCCCTTGTAGCTACCTCACTGACCCAGACTCCACCTATGTGTATGTCTACCTTCATCGTACATCCAGCTCCATCCGTAACAAGAACTCTGCCTCTTGCATAGCTTGACAACTGAGCAGTGCGATGGTCTGGTGAGTACACATACATACAATTATGGAAAGGAGAGAAAACACATTTAAGTGCTGATGTCTTGCCATGCGGAGTCTTGAAGTGCTGTGTCTTCACGTTGCGCTAAGTACTCCAGTGAATCCCCCCAAATACTGCATCCCTCTCTAGGGAACGCCCCTGTCCCTCCGATGCCCCTCCCATGGCCATGCCCCCATTTCAGTTGCACACTAAAGGATTTACACATGCATCTTTATAATGGTGCTTAGCAAGATGCGCACATAAATGCTTATTGCCAATTAACCCCAATGACTGGTTGTTAGGGTTCATTAGCGCTTATTGGCTCGTTATCCAAATTGCAAGCACAAATTGGGTATGCACCCAAAACTGCACACACATTTTTTAGCATCCTAGATAGAATCCGGCCCACAACATGAAAACTGATGGTACTTTGATACGTCTCCCAATAAGTGACTTGAAATAATGCCGAACAGTTCTGGTTTCTTTAAGATCACACTAGGCTAGAGAAACTTTCTGAACAGAATCAGTACATGTTGATATCGTCCACCATCAGACAATCCATGTTCGACTATATCTTCACATGTGCAGAGCTTAGGCTTTGAAGGATGAAGACCAAAAATTGTACACAGAATAATTAAACCCAGCACATGTGCAGCACAATTAAGGTGATATTTGTGTGACCCTGGCTATAGCATACCGGATGAATCTGTCTTCAAAGTAGCTCTGATGAAAGGGAGGTGGAAGAAAAACCTGGAAAAAATTCATCAGGCAGCAGTCCTATTGTTTTCTGCAGGAAAGGTCAAGCTGCACTGTTCTATGTACAGACAGTCGGTTTAGTGAAGTACAAAGGGGAAAAGGGATTCGTTCAGAAAAGGAAAAAAAAAACAAACAAACAATAAAAAACATAACAAGTGTCCCAAATGATCCAGTCAAGACTAGAATAAAAATTAGAGCACTTGGAATGAAAATAGATAGCAAAAGATTCCATGAGTGTTTCAAGTCCTAAAAACTATCCCCCTAATTCTAAAAAAGTCACTAAAAACTGTGCGTGCAAATTTGAGCGCATGCCTAATTTGCAAGCACAATTTAATTGAATTAGCCAATTAGCGCCAATAACAACAACATGTACACGTTAATAACTACCCCCTTAATACTCTCTCAATCGTTCTCAATGGGCAGTAAAAATAGACATATTTCTATAGCCCAAGCACCTTTTTTTTTTATACACTAAGGGGGGGGGGGGGGGGGGGAATCCATCAAGTGGTGTTAGGGCTTTAAGTCGCATTAATTGGCCCTTAATGTGACTTAAACAGCCTATCATTTTTCTAAAAATACCATGGCAATATTTAAGTTAGTGAATAGGGCTAGTGAGTAATGAGATGTAGAATATGCAAATGAATGTTCTGCATCTCATTAAAATGCAAATATCCTAACGCAACTTGCGGTATATCACCACAAGTAGCACTAGGGTCTACAAAGCATGATAAAATAACCCAAGCTTTTTCCTGGGGTTATTTTACCCTATGGGAGCATCGGGCCACAATATTGCAGCCCGATGCTCACAGCCTGCAGATCTGGGTACTCCAAACCCCCCCCCCCCCCCCCCCACACACACACACACTTGAACCCTGCTCAACTTAAACCCCTTAACTCCTCGACTTAAGGTTCCCCCCAAGGCATGCACACCTCTCCATAGTGGACACCTTGGTGGTCGGAAGCTCTAGGGGAGTCATACTGGAAGGGGGTTGTCCAGGGGCTGGTCTGGGGGCTCTTCATGCAAGAGAGATGCCAAATCATTCCTGCCCACTTCGGGCGCTGTCATCCAAATGGTGTGACTACCTCTAGGGGTCAAATTTCCATATAAGGACATTTCTATTATGGAAAAATGATGCCAAGCGATAGTCACGTGAGACTACTGCTAGGGGCACTATTTGGATGATGCGCCTGGAGTGGAGAGGAGTGATTGGGCATCACTTCTGCCTGAAGAGCCACCAGACACCCAGATCCCTCCCTGCAGACTCCCCAGACAGACAACCCTCCTCTGGACTCCCCAGATCCACAATGACGGGTAAGGTGGCCACTATGGGGGTGGGGTGGGGTGGGCAGACCTTGGGGGAGGGGAATTAAGTCAGGGAGGGTTTAATTTGGGGGGGGTGTACCCAGAGCTGCAGACCGGGAGCATCAGGCCGCTGCTTTGCAAGGGAATAACGGTGCTTGTGAAGTGTCTCGCAAGCAGCGTTATTCTCTTGGCTGGGATTCAGCAACCTGCGGCACCAGGATCCCACAGTTTGCTGAATCCCGCAGGACATCAAGGTGCAGTAAAGGGTGATCTTTTACCATACCTTGATGAATCCTCCCCCCCCCCCCCCCAAGTAATAAGAAAATGAGACTTATCTATTGATTACCCTCAACATGTAACAGTAATTTGTATTCAAGCAGATAATGCCATTAGGGCCCTGTTTACTAAGCCGCACTATAGGTGCGCTAACGCTAGAGACACCCATAGGAATATATGGGTGTCTCTAGCATTAGCGCACATTGAAAAGCGCACCTACAGTGCGGCTTAGTAAACAGGGCCTTTAGGATTTTTCCATAATCATCTGCTCATTTACTATTTTATCTGGCTTATTTACCGTGTATTTCCTGACTTTTGTTGCCCTCATTCAAATGTGAAAATGAGACTTTTTAAAATACATACACAGAAGAAAAATCAATGCACACAGCAGGCTTTATTCAAAATGGACTTTTTGCTATTCTGTACCTATGGAAAATAAAAGCCTCTACTGAATAAGGCTCATGGTGTTACATCTGCATCTCTTTTAAAAATAAAGCTGTCAATGCAGTCTCTATGAGCTGTTTCACCTAATGTAAACCACGGGGAATCTATTTTCGCACTTGAGAAACTGTTGATCTGTAACCTTCATTCCCTCTCCGTTTCCCAAGATGTGTTCTGCAGTATCAGCACCAGACATACGTTGTAATGATGAGTGGACTGGTACATTCAATACAGCAGAACAACTTCCCATTTTTCTGCAATAAAGAATGAAAAGCAAATGCTACCCCCCCCCCCCCAAATCACTTAAGTGTTTTACTGAAGATCACAGTAAAACGTTTGGATTATTCACAACTGCCTAGTCAACTGATGGAGAACAGCTCTTTCAAGTGTGACAGAACCAGGCCCTTTATTCCTGCCAAATAGTCTAAATATTCTATGAAAACCACACTGTATCTAATTCACAACTGTACATAAAAAAAAATTGAAATCATAATCACCATTTTACAGGCAACCGTGGTAGCCCCGTGGATTAACAAAAATAATCTAAGAACAAAATAAGATTTTTTAACATTTAAATCTGATTTCAAAATTTTCCTCAACGTGTTCTGTAAAATATGAACCTATGTCATTAATAGCATCCCAGACAGTAATTATGAAGGACATTTAAATCAGCGCTGAACAGTATTCTCTAATGGGTGTTCCGGGATCATTCAACTTTGGGCGCAAGGAGTTACACGAACTGAAACCAGGCATAAATCCTGGCAATAATTAGGCGCAGATCACCCAAAAACTATAATACTGCCTTCCATGGCCACAACCCCTTTGCAGAACCATGCGCTATTTTATAAATGGGTTTGTAAGTGTATTTTCACACAGATCTGCCATTTCTGCCCCGCTTCAGCATCTTGCAGCCATTAGAATGTGTTTTCGCGCCACAATTCAGCGCAGAAGTAGCGCCTAACATTCAGTGCCATATATAGAATTTCCTCCCAAGCGCACACACTAATAGAATAGGCGCAGTGTGAATGATGGCACACATTGGTGATTACATGTGTATGTCTTAAGCACTATTCTGTAACGTCGGCATGCTAGCTGCCTTTCTATAAAGGAAGTGTACCATGTAAAGAATAGTATTTAGAACGGATCCCGTGCCTAACTTTTGGGCGCCAGACTTATGCTTGCTGAAACCTGGTGTAAATGCCAGCGCCCAAGTTAGGTGTGGTTAGGCAGTATTCTATAATTCCACACGCAACTTTTCAGAATTCCCCCAACACTCCCATGGCCACCACACAGCCTTCTGAGATATGCAGCACAGGAGTTAGGCACCATGCTTTACTAAATAGCACCCAGATGTGCATGCAAATTTTAATGTGAATATACACCGAGGGCTAGATTCTATATATGGTGCCTGAAAATTTGTGCGGAATAAATTGCCACCTAAGCGTATTCTGTAAGCAGTGCCTATATTTAGGCGCAGTATATAGAATACGCTTAGTTGATATCACAGCGCTTAAAACTAAGTGCATCCATTTACACCAAGGAAATAGCTTGAGTTATCTGCAGCAGTTCCCAATTTATTCCTATGGGCTCTGCTGCAGATAACTCGAGCTAATCTTTAGTATAAGACTCCCTAAGCGACTTGCCCAAGGTCACAAGGAGCTGCAGTGAGAATTAAACCCAGGCTGCCAGGATCAAAGCCTGCTACACCTAACCATTAAGGCCGCTCCTCCACCACTCATCTAAATGCGGGCACCCAAGTTAGGCACACTGAGGCCTTATTCTGTAACTACATAAGTTTTCAGAACGACCCTGACACCCCCCCTTTTAGGATATGAGCTGTGGGAGTTAGGCCCAACTGCCATATAGAATAGCATGCAGTCAAATGCACGCACAAATTCTAATAAGTGCAAATTAACATCAATAATTGGTTGCTGGCACCCAAATATTGATGGTTAAGATGTCTTTAATCAATTTGTGTGCACATCTCAGCAGCACGCCCATATTTGGGCAGCAAATATATTGGACACCACATAGAGTCTGGGACTCATACTTCACATGTAACTTACAGAATGCTATAATAGTCAATACGCCCTGGCTTTGTGGAATCAGAGAAACAGAAACAGAGAAAAATGTAGGCAAATAAAGACGGAGGCATATTTTCAAAGCACTTAGCCTTCCAAAGTTCCATAAGTTTCTATGGAACTTTGGAAGGCTAAGTGCTTTGAAAATATGCCAAATTATGACCTATCCAGTCTGCCCATCCATGCCATCTACTCTCCCTTTCATTCCCTTACAGACCCTATGTACTTGACCCAAGCTTTCTTAAATTCAGACACTGTTTTTGCCTCATTGATGTGCAGGCAGAGAAATCCTATACAAAATAGGTTAAAAACTTTCAGAAAGCGTTTAGGACCGAAGCTCTTACTCTTGCTTAGCTGCATGTGCTCTTAGTGTGGTTTGCTGTCCTACAAACAGAGTTCTTTTCACTTTCTTCTTTTATTTTGTATTGTAAACCAGTTAGACTTGCTGAATGAAGCAGATTATCAAGTTGTAAACCCAGCACTTAGATGCCCATACTATACCAGCTCTGTGGCAGTGCTTGAGTCTAATACAGGCATGTGCTTTTGCTGCTGTGCTAATATTCTCTAGAGCAAGGATTCTCAACCCAGTCCTCGGGACACACCTAGCCAGTTGGATTTTCAGGATACCCACAATGAATATGAATGAGATAGATTTGCAAGCCTTACCTCAAATTTGCATATAATGGAGGTAAAGCATGCAAATCTAAAATTTGCATATAATGGAGTTAAGGCATGCAAATCTATCTCATCTATATTCATTGAGGGTATCTTGAAAACCCAACTGGTTATGTGAGAATCCCTGCTCTAGAAGAAATTAGGTGTCTACGTTCCTTTACAGTACAAACTCCTCCCAGGCACTCTGGATGATTATTTATAGGTGCCACATTATAAAATGGCCCCCATATTGTCCATTGCTAAAAACATTTCTCCCCACTACACATACACATACAAATTTAAAATATTTCAACCATGGGACTTGCTTAATTTAAACCATTCATCAGCTTGTATTTTTTTTTTCATTTAGGTTTCTGTTACTTGTGATTCCTTTGAGGTTCTCTCTTTTATAAATTAATGTGTGGGGTGAACATTTCATACACTGTGGGTATCTGATCATTTCTTTCTACATATTTGGTTACAGCAATATCTGCGTTCTCTTCTTCACAGCTCAACTGCTAGTTGGAGAAGCCAATAGTATATCAGATAAAGAAACCGTCCCTTCACTCTGATGACACAGTCAACTGAAATTAGCGCCCAACTAAAACTTTACAGTACTTTGGAGTCCTGGGGTATAATAGCTATATATTAAAAAAGAAAAGAATTGTAATACAAATTAAATCACATCACAAACGATAATACAGCCAAATGCAGCATCTGGAAAGGGGAAATATTAACAGTCAATATTCAAAAGACTTAGATAACAGCACCTGCTGATTGGGATATTCAGAGACAGTATGTGGATAGTGCAGTTATCAATGTGGGCTACCGTTTAGATAGGTTATTTTACAAGTAACTCATACACTATTTTAGCACAAATCCCAGTTACTAATAACTGAGATTAATAGTAAAATATCACAATGGTAGCCTAAGTTTGTATCTTCCCTTGCTTAGATTTTACAGATAATGCAAGACAAAAACTTTTTTTAAATACAGTAAAATAACCTTACAGACCTCTACATTCCTTGAGAGCACTTTCCTGTAATGTCTCTGGGGCAGAGTGTGGGAGGAGCCAGGGCGGTCCTGGACCTTATCCAGATAGTGGCAATATTCAATCTACTATCTGGATAACTTATCCGGATAGCTTAGGAAAGACAGAAAGCTGCCCTAGGTTATCTGAACAACACACTGAAACATGTCCCATATAAGCATAGGTGCCAGCTCTTCGGGTGCTGTGGGGTGCTTGAGCTCCCCCAAATATTGAACAAACTCCTTCACTGTGCCCAATAAGGCGCAATTTGTTTTAAGTTTTGAAAAAGTTGGTTCCTATGCGTTTGAGTGACATCATGGTGATGAGGATACCCACTGGCTCACCTGCTCTGTACCCCCTACAAAAAAGCATGCCACACACTGCCTCTGCTGCACAAATGCCTTTCCGTAAGCAGGATCTAATGGTTTTCATTTTTATATTCTTGGCTCTCACAAGCCTCTGTTAATGTTCTTTGATTCATCAGATTGTCTTATTTATTTATTTTCTGAATTTATAGACTGCAATCCCAGGCTGCTCAATGTGGTGTACAATAAAAGCCTAATAAAACAACACAAAAAAAATTATGCCATCAAAGCATTACAAGTAATGGTCTCCAATGGTATGCAAGTCAATAAACGAGTAAAGTGTTCAATAGCTTTCTAGAACAGAAATAGCAAGGCTTATGTCTAGTTTTACTGAGTAACCCATTCCACAATGCACAGGCAACCACAGAAAAGACTCTGGAACAATAAAAGTCTTTTCCACTATTTTCCACAGCAGCACTAACAGCAGAGCCTCTTAACTAGACCACAGCTGCCACCCCGGGACATATCAGTAAAGCTTCCCTTCCAAATGAAAAGGGAATTTTTTCCGGAAAATAAAAGTCAAGACTTAAAAGTTGTATCAATAAACAATTGATACAGTTGGCACAAAGAAGAGGTCAAACCCCACCCTAGGTTGTCCTAAAATCACCCCTGCCACAGTCACTGTTCCCTCTAAGCTGTGCGGGAATCCTCCGACTGCACTGCTGCCAGTGGAAAGGTGGCACTTCAATATGGTGCTTTCAATCACTAGAGACAGGCAGGTTCCCTGGAGTCCTGCAGGTCTTGTCTCACTTTTTAAAATGTGATAGTGAAAGAGCACCCCCCCCCCCCAATTGGCAGGACTGCATATGGAGGACTCCCACTCAGCTTAGAGGGAACAGTAGCAGTGGCAGTGTTCTGGATACCTGAAGTCTGTCCAAGAATCATAGTAACATAGTAAATGACGACAGATAAAGACCATCCAGTCTGCCCAACAAGATAAACTCATTTTACATGGTATGTGATACTTTATATGTATGCCAGAGTTTGATTTTTCCTTGCCTGTCTCAGGGCACAGACCGTAGAAGTCTGCCCAGCACCGGTTTTGCTTCCAAAACTACTAGCATTGCCACTCAATCTCCGCTAAGATTCCATAGATCCATTACTTCTAAACAGGATTCCTTTGTTTATCCCACACATGTTCCATTACCGTTTTCATCTCCACCACCTTCCGCGGGAGGGCATTTCATGTATCTACCACCCGTTCCATGAAAAAGTACTTCCTTATATTATTCCTGAGTCTGCCCCCTTCAATTTTAATTCATGTCCTCTAGTTCTACCATCTTTCCGTCTCCGGAAAACGTTCATTTGCAGATTAATACCGTTCAAATATTTGAACGTCTGTATTATGTCACCCCTGTTTCTCCTTTCCTCCAAGGTGTACATGTTCAGGTCAGCAAGTCTCTCCTCGTATGGTCTGCAATGCAAATTCCATACCATTTTTGTAGCTTTTCTTTGAACCACTTCCAGTCTTTCTACATCTTTCGCAAGATACGGCCTCCAAAACTGAACCGAGAGACCTAAGTACAGACCACTGCAGTAGCCAAAAACAAAGGACAAGAATCTGGACCAGACTGTGAAAAGTACTGGGTCCAGGAAAGATCTTGCATATACACTGCATGAAACTGTTCTCCAGGGTTGAAATCTTTTTATGGACGCAGTAGACTGCCAAAATGGCCTATCACTGCAGTTACAGAAAGAACTTTCTGGGCTTCTGCTCCAGAAAAAGGTGTGAATCAAAGTATAACAGTAGGAGGTCTATTCAGAAGCTTTGAACCAATAGGCCATGAGGTTCTGGAGGGAATTATAAAGCCCTAGGTTAAGGGAGGAGCTTGGTTCTTTTTCTCTTTAAGAGGGTTACTAGCTATGAAGGATGTAGAGGAGCAATAGATGGGGAATCCACCCAGGGAACCAACCAGAGCCTTAGCTCTCTGGACCAGGGACTAAGGGAAAAGTAAGGGGGGAATAAAAACACAGGGGCTACCAGCCTGGTCAGCAGCTGTCCCCTGGAACCATAAGGCGCAGAGTCGTGTCCCTCTCCTGCACTGAACTGTTCACAAAGGTCAGTCTAATCCACAGCTGTCCCTCTGAGGCAGAGAGTGCCCTATGGTAGAAGCACAAGCATTGCCAGGTTTTGATGTCAGGGGGAGCAGACCTTTTGTAAAATAGGTGTCAGTGTGAAACAAGGGCTGAACTGCATAGGCACCATTTTATTCAAAATCCATTTGAAGAGCGGCTCGTCCCCTTGCACCCTACCTATCTACGCCTCTGAGAAGGTCTGGTTATAGGAAGACTGGATCCTAAATCTTACAGAAAGCAGTTGACAACCCTAAGTCCAAATTGGGAAAATGACTGAAACAAGTCAGCAATCGAAATGATGAGAGACAACTACCTTAAGTATCAGGGCTTCACCACCCAGGGCTTATCCTTAACCTGTTCACAAGGCAGGCTAACAGCATTCAGGGAACATGCAACATCTACAGGAGAGTTAACTGAAACACCAGTAGGATAAGAGTACAAAAATACTGTCACCATTCAACCAAAAAAGAAATTCAGAAGGACAAAATTCACCAGAAGGAACCATTTCACCTAAATCAGTGGCAAAGGGTTACAGAATAGCTACACGTATGAAAAATGCTGGCGTTGGGAGTGAAGTCACACCACAGAGATCCAGAAATGTTTCTTTAATTGCTATGATTACAAGAAAGTTGTAATCAATTTTCTTTGATATCATGGATCTTTTGCTTATTTATTTAAAAGTCAAAAGTGTTGATTAAAGAGACTCCTTTGAGCATTTGTTCATGTCTCAAGATTTATTGACTTCCCAGATCGCTGTGCTCTGAAAGTACATCATTGTTAGATGTTCCCACAGTTAAACATTTTCATTTTGCAGAGATCCATGATAGAACATTTTTCATTGCTGGGCCAAAATTATGGAACCCATTACCTGCAGATCTGTGAGTTGAAAGCTATTTCTTGACCTTTCAGAAGCAGTTTAAGGCCTACCTGTTTCAGCAATCATGTTCAGCCTGAAGCTATTAATTATATATGATATTATTCCCCAATGTTGCAGTATTGGGCAAGTTTAAATGTTAGGGAGGAAGGGAAAAGAAGGGAATGGGACTTTATAAACCGCCTTTCTGTGGTTTTTTTTTACAACTACATTCAAAGCGGTTTACATAGTACATACAGATACTTATTTGTACCTGGGGCAATGGAGGGTTAAGTGACTTGCCCAGAGTCACAAGGAGCTGCAGTAGGAATCAAACCCAGTTCCCCAGGATCAGTCTGCTGCTCTAACTACTAGGCTACTCCTATATTTGTGCAGTCCTATATTTACTTATTTTCATTTTATGTTTCATTTTATTTTATACCTTTGTTGTACTCAGAGGTCCTTTTACAAAGGCACACTGAAAAATGGCTTGCGGTAGTGTGGGCGCGAGCCCATCCATTTTTTAGCGTGCCTGTAAAAAAAGGCCTTTTTTTCTGAAAATGGACATGCGGCAAAATCAAAAATTGCCACGCATCCATTTTGGGTCATAGACCTTACCGCCAACCATTGAACTAGCAGTAAAGAATCCGGGCGCTAATGACCTACACGAGCCCAAAAATAAAAAAAATATTTTTCAGATGCACAAATCAGATGTGCGCCAAAAATGAAATTACTGCAAGAACGCGGTAGTTGGGCGGTAACTCCATTTTGGTGCACGTTTGGTGGGCGTAGAAGCTTACGCTGCTTAGTAAAAGGGCCCCTTACTTTATTTTCTAATAAGCTGTCTAATGTGATGTTTGTTGAGTATATTTTTATTACCGAGTCATGTTTTGATGTTTTAAGAGAATGTTAGTTATTGTTTGACGTTTGTCAAGCGGTCTTGTGGTCCCTGCGCGACCATCACGGACTTCGATGAAATTTTCTGTGAAAATTCATACATGTCCACAATGAACATTGGTAAAGTTTTACGTTCGTCGATGCAATACTTGCTGAGATATAGTAATCTGTTTGACCCCATACTGCAACCTTCGTGCAGGGACCACCAGACCACTTGACATGGAATGAGATTATTGTAACCTGACAAGACTGCAAGATAGAGATGGATATCAATTTGTAAAATAAAAAATATTTTCATTGTCCTTATACTGTACATGCGTATTAAACACTGAAGTGCCTATTAAAAGGTCTTTTTAATTAAAGCCATCCTGGTCTCCACTACTCTTCATGCCTTTTGCTGCTGCTCTACTGTGCCTAACTCTTGCACTTCAATTTAGTAAATTTGCTAACTGGAAGGGAAACCCTTACCAGTCTGTGTACCTTAGGAAATAAAGACAGCAGTAGTTAAAAACAGTTGTGGCCACAGACCTTACAGACTGACACCTCAGGAGTTTTCTTCGGCCAGTTTTCAGAGGAGGCCACTTACAGGGGACTTGAAAGGTTCTGATATACCTCTCTTCCTAAAGGCTTAAGAATGGCATTCATATGATCTGTAGTTCCAAAATTAAATATGGTGGTATAACAACAGTGATTTCCCTGCACAGGACAAGCTGCCTTTCTATAAAATATACAGCAACATTTTTTTTTTTTAACTAAGAGACTGCTCAAATTTAAGATTCTTCCTAATTACAATGTGTGTGAGACCCTTGCTTGTTTACCAAAAATAGCCCTTCCAATTGTACATTGGGATACATTTTCAGTATCAGGAAAAATCAATAATTAGCTGTTGCCGGCATGAAACTCTACTGGATTTAACTTGATAGGCCATTAATATGAGTGGGTTCTGACAGTTTACATAAGCAATGTGACCCTATGCCAAAAACCTCTGGCTTCTCCATTTTCCAGATGGCAGGAGATTAGTCTAGCCTTTGTTCTCATAAGAAGATTTCCCTACACGCTGCCTTCCCCATCCTTCAGCCCCATTTTTTTTTAAACCTACAATATAAAGGACAATTCTGTTCAAATGTCAAATCTGCTCACAAATGTCTACTCAATTCCAGGCCCTAACTAATATGTATTAAAGAAAATCTTGGGCCAGAAGCTGTGAAAAAAAAAAAAGGACTATGGCAAACTGAGCTCTATGCCTCCTTTAAAAGATCGATTAACAAAAGCCGTGGGGAAAATCTGGACCAATGTGTTAACATAGATGAAAAAGGCTAGGGAAATTCAATTGGAAATGTGAACACCCACTTATCTTGATGGGCTATAAACCGAAAAGTTAAGCCTACTTGCATATTAAAACATGCAGTGATGTTACACTATATGCCATGCTTCAAGCTTTGATTTTTACCCATCACTGACAAAGACTTTGAAGGACATTCCTGCCTAATCTGGTAAAGAGGCACAGCGGAGGGCACTCTCTCTGCTTTGCAGGCGTTAGCATACAAAATCATCTTCTGACAAAGCATGATACTATTTCACATTAATCCCTAGAACATAGCGAAAAGAACACCTGGAATCTCTCACTGGCCTGCTCTGTGGGGAAGACATGGGTGGTTAATCAAAGGCTAACTGATGGGGGGAAATACATCATGTGAAAAAAGTTGCTCTCATCCAATATCATAACCTATTGAGCAGATTAATCTTAATACATAAAGGAAAGAAAGGGGATCGCCAGCATTTCACGAAAGTCATCTTCCAACAGTTTTCACTTGACAATTACCTCACTGCTTGCCGTATCAGCTTTCCAAAAGCAACTTCTTTGAGGAAAGTGATATCCCCCAGTGACCACTCCTCCCATCAAGAGGCTACTTTCAGCACCTCATTTGTTTTAGTGAATAACCCTGCTTTTCTTGAAGGTGTACATCAGATTACACAAGGCTTTGGTCATTAAAAGATATGATCACTGGTGTGCAGTCATAATGCAGGCACACCAGCTCGACCAACGTTTCCTTACACGTACTGAAGAAAAGAAATAGGTCAAGGTTGCAATAAAATAGATCAATTGTTGAACAACCGTTCTGTTTCTCTTACCACAACCTCTGTCTTCAACTGCAAAGTTATGTGTACATCCATAATTTGAGATATTAGGCATCACAGAACAAACATACTTTAAAAAATTCCCAATAATTGGGGAGGAAAAAAATCACAGGCATCAGATAATGACCTTAGGAAACCGTAGAAAGAAATGAGTTGCTAATATTACAGCTTATAGCATATTACTGCCACATTTATCTTTGACTGGTATATAAATGTTAGCTTACTTTTCTCAAGGTGAACATCTACTGGACTCCACATATGCAATGCATTCAGTTTTCCAACATCCATGTGTTATGCTTACAGGTGATATGCATGCCAAGAAAGTTGTTTCAATGCTGAAAACGCATACACAAAAAGAGTTTGAATTTAAATCATCACAAAATGGACAGATACAAGGGTCCATACTTAGCTGGTGGCTGGATGAGGATGGTAAGGGATGCAAAAATGAGCATAGCAGGGACTTTTCCCCAATAATTGACCCTGGAGGAGTTCACTTTCCCAGACCAATATAGCAGTAATAAGAGAAAAGTGAAGAATTATTGATCACTCTTTGTTTCTGGTGGTTTGAACATGGCTCTGGTGGTGACACAACAACAGGGGGATGGTATGATTCATTAGAAGAGTGCCCCTGTAACCTCATCTCAAAGACAGCCTCTTTTTTTAATCACATGAGCTTGCAACCTGTAAAGATTGCTGCCACGCTCAGTCCGGCTACACAATATTATAGTCCTTTGACCCTCTGCGCTATCGCATGGGAATACTAAAGAAAAAAAAAATCCTGAATTAACTTTTAAATTTGCACAGTGAGTGTTAAAGCCACTAAATATGGTCTTTCTGCCAAATAAATCTTCCTGGCTTCTGTGTATGCTATTAAGCAATAGATAGGCAAAGTTAAAATGTTTCACTACAGTTGGCGACCATTTTCTGATTCTTCCATTCACTGCATATAATATGTCCTTTGAAATATTCTCTCTCTCATATCACGGGCAGCGACACAGTCATAACTCTTTCACGGAAAGGGTGCTGGAGATGAAAACGGTACTGGAATTCAAACATGCGTGGGATAAACACAAAGGAATCCTGTTTAGAAGGAATGGATCTACGGAATCTTAGCGGAGATTGGGTGGCAACGCCGGTAACTGGGAAGCAAACCCGGTGCTGGGCAGACTTCTATAGTCTACACCCTGATCATAACTGAATAAATATGGAAAGTTCAAAAACAGTGCTGAGCAGACTTTTACGGTTTGTGCCCCGATAAAGGCAAGGACAAATCAAACTTAGGTATAAATATAAAGTATCACATACCACGTAAAATGAGTTTAACTTGTTGGGCAGACTGGATGGACCGTACAGGTCTTTATCTACCGGCATTTACTATGTTATGTTACTATGTAAATTGGCAGGTATTTGAATGCAAAAATTGTAGCCATTCTGTTCTATTCAATTTACATAAAGTTAGGCTACTCTTCAATGACATACTTATCACCATACAGGTAACCTACAGTACTTCATGTAGTACAATACAAAGAAGTGCTCACTACAGTACCACCAGTTATGAAGTGTGACAATACCTGGGAAGAGGGACATTTCTGCAGATTTTTTATACCACTGGCCAGCCTCTGGAGAAAAGACACAAGGTCCGATATTCAAAGTGATTTCATTGGACAGGAGAGGCTCCTGCCCACTTAAATTACCTGGGGCTACCTAACCTCCAATATTCTGTGGCACTAAACTGGGCAGTGTCACTGAATATCGGGTTTGACCACCAATAAAAAAATTGCGCATGGCTGGAGCAGTACAGAGGGCAGCATTGGGAATCAGCAGTTATGTGAGTGCTGGCAATAATTCAGTGCTGGCACCCACATAGCTAAGTGGGTAAATTTAAGACAGTTCAAGCGCTATCCTAATTCGGCCCGCTTAGCTATGCAGGTGCTGAATTTTACTAACACCCGCATAACTTTATTTTTCGTACTGCCTGTGATCCCCTTCCCAGCCCCCTGAAAAAGCCCCCCTCCTACCTTCCCCCCCCCTCCCGAATTGTCACCTCCTCTGCACCCCAAACCCCTCCACAGTCTACGTAGGCACCCTTGGGCCTACTCTTGCTCCCTGGTGATCCAGTGGGTTTTGGGGACAGGAGTGAAGCTCTCTCACTCCTACCTCTTGTGGCTGGCTCTGCAGCCTCATGAAACCACACAAGTACCGTCAGCTGCCATGAAAGGTCAAGGCTGTCATTTTGCAAAGACAACCACAAGTGGCCAGAGTAAGGGGACTTTGTCCTTGCCCCCAAAACCCATTGGACCACCAGGGAGCAATGGTAGGTCTGGAGGGGGACCTACCTAGACCGCATGGGAGTTAGAGGTGGGAGGGTGGACAATGCTCAAGATGAGTGGGGATTGGGGTCTTTTCCATGGCATCGGCTGGAGGAAGGGGGTTCTATTTCAGAGGGGCTAGGTGGGAGATCACAGGCAATAAAACAGGAAAAAAAAGTTATATGGGTCCCAGACGATATTTAGCAGGGGCCCACACAACTGTCTCATGTGAAACCCAGCTGAATATCGACCACAACCCGCCTAAGTTCTTCCCCACCAGATTTAGCCCCAATATTCAATGCCAGCATTTGGACATGGCCCAGCACTGAATATCGGAAGCTAACCTAGCTGGTGACAGTCAACATTTTAAAAACTGGAGACCACCACTGGCTGAATATCAGCTGGACTGTTTTTAATGGCTGCCAGTTATCTGTACTGTAATACAAGTATGTTTATTAGAAGATGACACTGTCCCTCCCCCTACACACTTCTTATTCAGTACATGGTAAATATTTAACCTATTGTTCCTCAAACCTAGTCACTTTACTACTACTACTTCTTATTTCTATAGTGCTACTAGATGTATGCAGTGCTGTACATATGCAGGTACTTACTCTGCCCCAAATTGGCTCACAATCTAAGGGGCCCTTTTACAAAGCTGCAGTGAGCACCAATGCATGCTCCCGCAGCAAAAAGAAATGGTGTACTGTGGGGAACACAGGCATACCATGGTACCTTCAGGTTGTGCTCCATGCACTAACCGATCAGTGTGTGATTAGCGTATGAGCCCTTATCGCCTATGAAATGGGTGACGGTAAGGGCCCATGCACATATCTGTTTTAATGGTCACGGGCTAATGACAAAATTAGTGCATGGCCATTAATACAAAAAAATAGGAATTTCGGCCATGTTACCCCAGCGGTCAAAATGGCCTTATAGTGTGAGAGCGTACTAAGGCTACTTTTTACAGCTCCTTGATAAAAGGGACCCTATGTTTTTGTACCTGGGACAATGGAGGATTAAGTGACTTTCCCAGGGTCACAAGAAACTACAGTGAGAATCAAACCCATATCCCCAGGATCTCAGTCCACTGCTCTAACCATTAGACTACTCCTCTACCAGGGTGAAGATCTGCCACAGGATATTCTTTGACTGAATTCAGGGACCTGTACAGCGGTAAAGAGGAATTCCAAGCATGATTAGCAGTGAGCTCTTGCAGAGATTATTTTTAAACCAGAAAATTCTTACTTGCGTCTTTCCAAAAGGAATTATTTCTGCTCACTCTGGTGTTCATAAAATCTACTTACCATTTGGAACAGATGATAAACTAAGGTCTTTCCAGGAAGCAGGGCTGCCAATAAGCATAATCTAGTTATCTGGATTTCTTTATGGTTTGAAAGGTGATGCCAACAGGGATCCTAGGTTTAGCTAATCCAAAATCTCCTGATTTGCACTTCAGCAGGGGTGAGGGGTTGGAAACAAAAATTCCCTAAACTGCAGAACTAATCTTGTGCATAAAAACATCAGAAGCAGGAGGTACAGGGGGTAGAATTCAATGTTTATTCAACAGTGGTAGTTAGTTAAATCACTTTGCTCCCCATGGACAGAAAGTGAAGCAGCCACCCTTATCTTTTTCTCTCTCTCCCTTAAACACACTAGTCGGCATATAGCTTAAATAATAATAATAATGGGTCAATGTGAATTACATTAGGATCATGGGAACAAATTACCACCACCCAAGGTGGCACAACTATGCTTGTACCTAGTTTGTGGCAACAAAAGCAGAAAAGATCACACCCAAAATAACCCACCCCCAACAGGTGCATTCCAATTTCAGACGACCTTTATTATACGCACTGTTGCCAAATTTAAGAGATTCCAAAACAAATGACCATAAAGTAGCAAAAATCCAGGAAATGTTTCACACTCCAAATAAGAGAGACACTCAAAATTTCAGTTTTAATTTGCATAAGTAAGAACAGTTGTAGCAAGACACCACAAGTATATTCGTGGCTAGGAAGTTGCTCTCTTTGCCCAAACTCCAAGCCAGAACAGAGGCTCGATGGCTGAATTATTTCTGCATACTCTCTGTGCTGTATGAATGCAAATTGTACTTCTTGTTCCTTTTTGGAGATCTGCAAAACCATCAACTCTGGCATTTTCAGTTACAGGACCCCGTCTACAGAATTCTCCACCTGCTGACCCAAGGTCCAAGGGTAACGTGCTACAGTTTAGAAAGTGGTGAGGCATCCCACTAGGTGTTTTATTTTAATTGAACTCCATTTTTTTAGTTAGTTATTTATTTAGGGGGAAAATTCAGTAAATGGTGCCCAAAGTTAGGCACTGACAAAAACCATGAACATTCATCTAAACTTCCGAAAAAACCTAAAGACCCACCTCTTCAGAAAGGCATACCCTGCAGAATCGACAAACAACGAAAAATAAAACAACAACTAAACTAACTACCAGTCAACACTCTACCCCCTTTCTAAATCAGCCACCCTTGCAAAAATGTATGGGTCATTCCTCAACAAATCTAACCAACTGAACTACTACTCTGTATTTTACTACCACTCTGTACTACTATTATTCTACTACTATGTATTGTCCACACCTCAACGGACCTTTGTAAGCCACATTGAGCCTACTATATGCGGGAAAATGTGGGATACAAATGTAACAAATAAATAAATAAACTTAGTCATGTAAGTTGGTTTATCAGCATTATACAAAATTATAAATTTTGCCCTGATTAGCCCATGCTCTTCCCAAAGCCATGCCCCCCTTGAGCTGCACAATATAAAATAGGCAGAGAGGTACAAAAACTTAGATTGTGAGTCCTCTAGGGACAGAAAAAGTACCTGCATATAATGTGTACAGTGCTGTGTACATCTAGTAGCGCTATAGAAATGATTAGCAGTAGTAGTAGTAGTAGTAGTAGTAGTAATGTTATAGAAAAACGACCAGGGCAGATGCAAACACAAATTCAAACTGTTGCAAAATAACTCCAGTTGACTGTTGATGCCTCATTATCTAATTTGCAAGAGCATTTGCCTTAGGTACCCAACTTTGGGTGCCCAACTTTGGAGAGCCTATACAGAATCCGGGGGTGGTTGTGTAAATGTTTAATAAAATGGCATTTACACAGGTATGTGTGAACATGCATACATAATTATCTAAATTCCATCTAGGCGCTATTCTGTCAATATCAGCTTAATTACCTAGCAGGTATTTGCAAGGGAGTTTACACATGGGCAGGACTCAAACTTGCGCATATATGGCTATACGATGTATATGGCGCCTGAGAAATCTGTGTGGAGAAAAAATATGCATAGGTGTATTCTGTAAAGTAAACCTAAATGTTATAGACTAGGTTTAAAGTTCCGCACGGTATACTGAATAATGCCAAGCGCCTCTCCACAACCAAACTTAGTTGCGTCCATTAAGGCCATATTTTACTTGGTTTAAATCCAGATGCCTAAACTAGGTGCAGAGCAGATGTATTATATAATAATCCACATAGATTTTTGAAACACCCATAACCATGCCCCCTTTTCAGCTGTACAACTTGCAATTAATGTACAACACGTTACAGAATATGCTTAGTGAGTTCTGCACGTAAATCATAGTTAACGCCAATTAGTGCTGATAATTGTTTAACATCCAACTAACAGTGCTGATTGGCTAGTTAACCAAGTTATGCACATTGTTATAGAATACGATTTGTTTTCCCGCGCGGGAATTAAGGCACACTACACAGAATCCCAGGGATAATTTCTAGAATATTGTTAAGTTATGCAGGTATCTATAGAACGTAAGGTGCTAACACTTATATAGGCTCTACGACTGGTGTAAGCACTCATGTTTAAATGTTAAGTGCACATGTACCGTTAGGCTAGATTTCTATAAACTATAGAACTTCCCCCACAGACAGTAATTCTATAATGTGAGCTCTAACGTTTACACCCCAAACCTCAGATTCTATATATGGTGACTAAAGTTGCGCACATGGAAATTTGGCAATATGGCCAAATTATGCACGCAACTTGTTTAACAAGCCAATTGGCACTGTTGCTAATGTTACATCCTTATTCTTCTATAGCTTTCATGTATTGTACTTTTCTTCTTTTTTATAATTCATGCAAGCCACATTGTGCCTGCATTTGTGGGAAAATGTGGGGTAGAAATGAACCATAAATAAATAAATACTAATTGGCACTAATTAGAATGCACAACTTTCTAAGCATATTCTGTAAAGCAATGTGTGTAAATTCCAATGCACTGATCTCAAAATGGGGGCATGGCCATGGGAGGAGCATGGGCGTGTTGTGAACACTCCTAGAAACAACGTGCACTGTTACAGAATATGCCCGATCACCTAAGTTAGGCATGGGCATTTGCACCAAGTTTTAGTTGGTATAAATGGTTGTGCCTAATTTTAGTCACAGGTCTGGCTGCTACAAATGTTCTGTAAACTGTGCCTAACATAATAAGCTAATCACATTTTCTTCTATGCCGTGTGTGCATATCAACTGGCGTTTAGATGGCAACTCTGGCTGTATCAACTAAGGACAGTGCTGGGCTGGCTTGTACGATCTGAGTCCCATATATAGCAATCTGGTTGTAGGATGGGCTGGAGAGAGCTTCGATGGGAACTCCAGTAATTTGGAATGTGATGACAGTGCCGGGCAGACTTTTACAGTCTGTGTCCCACAAATGACAAGATAGATTCGGATATGAGTGGCCTTTGACGTCAACTCCAGTAGCTGAAACATTAACGACAGAGCTGGGTGGACTTCTACAGTCTTCATCCCAGAAACACCAAAGAAAGACCATGATCAAGTATATAATATCATACTTGTTGATTTAATCTTGAATTGAGAATGAATGTGATTATTGGGAAGACTGATGGGTCATTCAGGTCTTTATCTGCCATCACTTACTATGTTACTTGTATAGAATTTAGTCCCAAATACATACACAAATTAGAATAATAGCAGGACTCACACTTAGGCACATAACATAAAATACCACAAGTGCATATCTCCATTAAAACGAATATTTTAAACTAACCCAAGAAGTGCCCAGAAATCAGAAGTAAAAGGCCTACTATTGGAATGGACACTTTAGAGCAGGTTTTGAATTTGTCCTCACTTTTCCCCATGGCTCAAAGCAAAAAAAACAAAAAAACCTCTTAACTGCAGTGGAGCTTAAGGAGATAAACTCCTGCTGTCAGCCATCTTGGCTCCTCCTTCAGAAATATAGTATACTTTCATGTATAGCAGAATATGCACAAAAGCTTACCATTCAGAAATGTAAAATGATTTTACAAAAGTGGATTCTGCATGGGTGAAAAACAGCAAAATACTAAGTTTTATGTATTTTTAGGTGCTTGTGTCTCCCCCCTCCCACTTAAAGCACCCTTTTTGGAAAATTACCTCACACTTTGGTAACACCCGTGTTTGGTAAATTTCAAAAGCACTAAATTCACTTAAAAAAACAAAACAAAAACAAAAACAAATAAAAGATAAAAGCAAAGTCAAATCAACTATACTAAAACCAAGCATATTTTCAAATGTTTTGCCTTAGGTGATGAACAACTACTACTACTATTTGACATTTCTAGAGCGCTACCAGGGTTACGCAGCTCTGTACAAAAACAAAGAAGGACAGTCCCTGCTCAAGGAGCTTACAATCTAGATGACAAGAAGGACAAGAGTGCAGTCAATCAAGAAGGACAAAAAGGACAAGAGTGCAGTCAATCAAAAATTGGGACAGTCTAGATTTCTTGGAGAGGTACAATGGTTAGGTGCCGAAAGCGACATTGAAGAGGTGGGCTTTGAGTGAGGATCTGAAGATGGATAGGGAGGGGGCTTGGAATATGGGCTCAGGGAGTTTATTCCAGGCATAGGGTGAGGCGAGGTAGAAAGGACGGAGCATGGAGTTGGCGGTGGTGGAGAAGGGTACTGAGAGAAGGGATTTGTCCTGTGATCGGAGGTTACGGGTAGGGGCGTAAGGGGAGATGAGGGTAGAGCGGTAGTGAGGGGCTGCAGATTGAGTGCATTTATAGGTTAGTAGGAGAAGCTTGAATTGTATGCGGTACCTGATCGGAAGCCAGTGAAGTGACTTGAGGAGAGGGGTGATATGAGCATATCGGTCTTGGCGGAAGACAAGACGTGCAGCCGAGTTCTGAACGGATTGAAGGGGGGACAGATGGTTAAGTGGGAGGCCAGTGAGGAGTCGGTTGCAGTAATCAACGCAAGAGGTAATGAGAGAGTGGATGAGAGTTCGGGTGGTGTGCTCAGAGAGGAAAGGGCGAATTTTGCTGATGTTGTAGAGAAAGAAGCGACAGGTTTTGGCTGTCTGCTGGATACACCCCTTCCTGTGCACTCCGTTCCCTGGATAAATCCTTCTTATCTGTTCCCTTCTCCGCTACTGCCAACTCCAGACTTCGCTCCTTCTGTCTTGCTGCGCCCTATGCCTGGAATAGACTTCCTGAGCCCCTACGTCTTGCCCCATCCTTGACCATCTTTAAATCTAGATTGAAAGCCCACCTCTTTAACATTGCTTTTGACTCGTAATCACTTGTATCCACTTGCCTCCACCTACCCTCCTCTCCTCTTTCCTCTACACATTAATTGATTTGTTTGCTTTATTTTTTGTCTACTAGATTGTAAGCTCTTTGAGCAGAGACTGTCTTTCTTCTATGTTTGTGCAGCCCTGTGTACGAATTGTAGCACTATAGAAATGCTAAATAGTAGTAGTAGTAGTAATATGGGCAGAGAAGGAGAGGGAGGAGTCGAAGATGACTCCGAGGTTGCGGGCAGATGAGACGGGGAGGATGAGGGTGTTATCGACTGAGATAGAGAGTGGAGGGAGATGAGAAATGGGTTTGGGTGGAAAGACAATGAGCTCAGTCTTGGCCATGTTCAGTTTCAGGTGGCGGTTGGACATCCAGGCAGCTATGTCGGATAAGCAGGCCGATACTTTGGCCTGGGTTTCCGCAGAGATGTTTGGTGTGGAGAGATAAAGCTGGGTGTCGTCAGCATAAAGATGATATTGGGAACCATGAGACGAGATCAGCGAGTCCAGGGAAGAGGTGTAGATTGAAAAAAGAAGAGGTCCAAGGACCATTGGAGCTACTCTGTGGGTGCTTGAGCACCCCTAATATTGAGAAAAATTCCTTGTATGTGTTCAGGGAGGGGTCATTTCCATTGGGCTTAGCACCCCCAATAATTTTGAAAAGTTGGCTCCTATGCCAAGGACAGATCCCTGAGGAACCCCAACAGAGAGGGGGATGGGGGTGGAGGAAGATCCATGAGAGTGTACTCTGAAGGTACGCTGGGAGAGATAAGAGGAGAACCAGGAGAGGACAGAGTCCTGGAACCCAAATGAGGATAGTGTATCAAGAAGTAAATTATGATTGACAGTGTCAAAAGTGGCGGATAAGTCGAGGAGGATGGAGTAGTGACCTTTGGATTTGGCAAATGTTTTGCCTTAGGTGATGAACAAAAATAAAGTTTTGAAAACAGAGCCCTAAAGGTGATACTGTGTGTTGGATGGACTTCAATTTAAGGTCAACACCTAGTCAAGTCAGTCATGTACATAATGTTTCCAAATTTATCTCATATAAAAACTTCTCTCTTTAAAATGTACTTTATTTGGGCTTGTTCAAATAGAATTCATCTATGGAAAACCATGATGAAACACAATTCGTTTTCCTGTAATAAAAACAGCATACACCTTTTTGCATGGTGGTTATAAGGTCCCTCTCCCAGGCAATAGAAAAATGATTTTCAGACCATCTCAGGCACTTTTGCAAGAGATTCACAAGTTAGACTGTCTAGTCAGAGCAGCCTTCCAGTAACAATTCAGATGGGTTGTTCTTTATGGCTTCTTGTGCTAACAATTAGCAAAAGAAGCCATAAAGAACAACCTATCTGAAGCAAAAGTTGTCTCAGGACTCATCAGGTAATAAATCTACACAAGACACCAAACAGAGCGAGATGCAGCCAATTCATTCACAATTATTTCTGGGTAGAAGGATTCATTAGCACATTCTTCTTCTTCAAAAATAAGGAAAGAATTATGCTGATAAGGTGACTCAAATTCCACCTTAAGTACCAGATGGAAAAGATGGATTACAGAGTAAGAAGATAACTTACACACTTCTACTGCACAGCTCAGTCATCCACAAATGTTTGTATTTGCTTGCATCTAGTCAACATCCTACCAGAAAACTGCCCAGGATTATTATTATTGCTCCTGATCAATCAAGACCCCTAAGGAGACTATGTTATAAAATAACATATTCAAATCAACATTAAATACAACACAGAGAACCCACCTGGTTTACAAAAGACACATTTAGTGTGTGCTAATTTTTAGTGCTCACTAAAAATGCTGATGCACCTTAGTAAACAGGGCCCTAAGAGTAAGGAATCTGTTTTGTTTATTCCCTCTTTTACTGGTATTAGATTCAAATTTCAGAATCGTTTTTTTTTTTTTCAGGCACCTCAGTTTTGGTTATCTGTTCCTCGGGTATTACGAGGATCTCCCAGCTATCTTTTTTTCAGGAAACAGTTAAATACATATCTGTTCAAACGGACTTTTTCATAATTTTTAATTGTTTTTGTTACCTCTTTTGTTAAACCGCTTTGAACCTCTGTTCAGAGGGAGTTAGAGGTATACAGGAAACATGTCACATCATTTAAATCATAAGTTCCTACAATCATAGTAACACCTCAACAACAAAATGACACCTTACTATCCATACAACATAAAATTAATATGTAGTAACTCCATAAAATCTTTTCCTGAAACAGTAATAATCTGCAATTATACAGCACCTTCCAGTGATATCTGTTCCTGGTTTGCTTTTCAGTCATAGCATTTCAAAAACATGCAAGTAATCACTTCCAATTTGGGTGACAGAGCACACTACCTGCTAAAGTAGGTAACAGCTTCCAAAAAGAAAGAAATCAGGGAACAATGAAGTCACGCATACAAAAATATACAGAGTTTTAGGGGCCCTTTTACTAAGGTGTGAATGCGCCTACGCGCACCGTGTGCATCAATTTGGAACTAATCACCCAGCTACTGTGAGCCCCGGATGGTAATTCCATTATTTAGAGCATCAGATGCTTTTTAATATTTTTTTTATTTTCTAACACGTGGCACTAACTGGGCGGTAACTGGAAGTGTATGCACGCTGACAATTACCACGTGGTTAACACGTGAGATCTTCCGCTAAGTCAATGGGTGGCAGTAAGGAATCAGGCCCAAAATGGACATGCACCAATTTTTATTTTGCTGAACGTCCATATTCCCCCCACCCAGGTGCGCTGAAAAATGGACCTGTGTGTGTCTAATACACGCATCTACACCATCACAGGCCACTTTTTGGCGCACCTTAGTAAAAGGACCCCTTAGTCTACATCCATTTTTGTCATACTGCAAAATATATTTTGGGCTAGCTCACTGGATATTTCCTAACCCACAGATACTCATAACTTTTTTGCACCTTTCAAATTTTCACAAACTAGAGTTCTAAACTAGAGTGACCTGGATTGGCCACTGTTGGAAACAGGATACTGGGTTTGATGGACCTTTGGTCTGTCCCAGTATGGCAACACTTATGTACACTAAGAACATAAGAACATATGAGTAGTCATACTGGGCCAGACCAATGGTTCATCTAGCCCAGTATCCTGTTTTCCAAACCGTGGCCAAGCCAGGTCTCAAGTACCTGGCAGAAATCCAAATCATGGCAACACTCCATACTACAAATCTCAGGGCAAGCAGTTCCTTCCCCTTGTCTGTCTTATTAGCAGACTATGGACTTTTCCTCCAGGAATTTGTCCAAACCTTTTTTAAAGCCAGAAACACTAACTACTGTTAATACATCCTCTGGCAAAAAGTTCCACACTGCAGTGGGTGAATCTCTTCATAAAGGCAGTTAATAAATCTAAATAAATATAGTTTATGTACCAGAACACTTTTTGATAGACTGCAGCAGGTATTTAAATGGACATACACCCCCATCCAAACAAAAAAGATCAGACATTGAAAAAAAAAGTGTCACTTCCCTTCTCTCATCCCTCCTCTATCATGTCTTGTATCCTCCACTCAGTTTTTGTGCTTTTTCTCCAAAGTGACACAAATACATATTTGATTTTACCAGAAAACGTACCCAGCAATAGCACCTATGGTGAAAAACACGAACACTGATTTCTTTGTATACTCTGTGAATAATAAACATCTAAATTTACACTAAGAAGCCCAAGAGATAAACATGTTAATTAATATTACAGTGCTTGGGCTCAAAAGTTTTATTTTATTATGTTTTAATCAATCCATTTATGTCATTATTTGCCTTAGCAACAGGAGATACATTTTATTGTGCTGACCATTCAGTAGTACATGCCCTGGTTGCAGCATATAAGCACAAGACCCATGAATTTTCTAGCTGAGCTCTCAAAAAGGAGAAAACAAGGAATGAACTAGGAGGTCCCAAGGTCACAAAGCAGAAGGTTTTTTTTTAACCAACTTTATTCCAATTTCAATAACATACCAAACATATTATAACACTATTGTATTTCTTTTGCTATACTAGAATATCACTTGATATACAAAAGGGAATAGGATATTTGCCTTCCGGAAGCAAGCAGAGGTTACCCCAGAGGACTTCTGTGCCACTGTGCAATGCAGAATTTGCACTGAATTCCGCTCCTCTGCAGACTATACAGCATTCTTGCCTTTTCTTTGAAACATTCTGTGCAGTCTGTTGTTGCGGAGTGCAGCACAGAATATGCTTTCATTTCCAGCAGCCTGCCTCCCTCCTTCCTTCTCTGAATACCAGCACATGCAGCATTACAACATGGCAAAAGAGAGGAGCTACACATCAGACTGCTTCCACCTTCTCTGCTAGCTTGGAACCAGGGTTGCCAGCTGGGAAAAAGTTTCCCAGCCCGAAACAGCAGTAAACCCGCCCAAAAACCGCCCGTAGCCAATCCCCGTCTTCCGCGGCACCTAACCCCGCCCCCGCATCACTAACCCCGCCTCCCGCTTCACTAACCCCACCTCCCATGTCACTAACCCCGCCCCCTACGTCATCCCTGACGTCAGCCCCGCCCCTAAAAGGCTTCTATTGGTCCAATTCGGTCCAATAGAAGCCCTGGAAAAAACCGCCGAACTCGCACAGTGGCGACGGGAAAACCGCCCAAAAAACCACATCCCGCGGCCGGCGAAATTTTACCGCCGCCTCTGATGAAAACCCGCCCAATTGGGCGGTAAAACTGCCCACCTGGCAACCTTGCTTGGAACCCAGCAGTTCCTTTAAGACGTGCAGCTATACGAAGGCTTGTGTGGCTCAACAGAAGGCAAGGGAGGAAGAGGAAGCAGCCCCATGTGTGGCTGTGCAGCTCCTCACCATGTGCAGGTAGGTAGAGAGGGTGTGTATAATGAGGGGAGGGGTGCTGGAGAAAGGTGGATAGTCTGTGTGCGTCATGGGGTGGAAGGCTAGAAAAAGGTGGCTAGGAGATGAGTAGGCGTTAGGAGATGCCAGCCCTTATAATGGGAAAATTCTACACAAGAAAATAGACAGAATTTTGCAGAATTTTCAAAAGTTGTGCGCTAGAGAATGACACTACTACTACTACTACTACCATTTAACATTTCTAGAGCACTACTAGGGTTACGCAGTGCTGTACAAAAACAAAGGACAGTCCCTGCTCAAAGGAGCTTACAATCTAAAGGACAAGAAGGACAAAGGACAAGGAGTGCAGACAATCAAAAACTGGAACAGTCTAGATCACCTGGGAAGAGGTACAATGGTTAGGTTCCAAAAGCGACATTGAAGAGGTGGGCTTTGAGTAAGGATTTGAAGATGGATAGGGAGGGGGACCTATTTAACATTTCTAGAGCACTACTAGGGTTACGCAGCGCTGTACAAAAACAAAGGACAGTCCCTGCTCAAAGGAGCTTACAATCTAAAGGACAAGAAGGACAAAGGACAAGGAGTGCAGACAATCAAAAACTGGAACAGTCTAGATTACCTGGGAAGAGGTACAATGGTTAGGTTCCAAAAGCGACATTGAAGAGGTGGGCTTTGAGTAAGGATTTGAAGATGGATAGGGAGGGGGACCTGTGGTAACCGCGGGAATGGGGACAGAGCCCGTGGGGACGGGGACAAACTTTGTCCCCGTGTCGTTCTCTATTTTGAAGGCTGTTAATGAATTGCACAGTTATGTTCGAGTGATGCAGGCGATGTTTTCCTTTTTTGGAAAAACAAACAAAAGTGCTGACCTCAACTGGCAAAATTTGCATGGGGGATCCTGCACATCCCTTCCACCAGCACATCTTATGAGAAGTCATTTTCTATTTCAGGAAGGACTGTGGAAGTCAGTAAAGCCAGACCGAATCCTGAGATGATGACTTATTATTCATCCACAGATTTAAAAACCATAACAATGCTTCAAAGGACATATTTCTTCCCCACTAGGGCATACAGAATGGGTTGTATTTTTAACAGGGCAAGGAAGCAGCAGCAGTTATGGGGATAGGACCAGAGGCAACTGCACAGACTGGAAGCAGAAGTGGCCATGGGGGTGGGGTCAGCAGTGGCAACAGTGGGGAATTTGATTACAGGCAGCTGTGGAGACTGAAAACAGGAGCACCACAGTAAGCTTCAACCTGCAGGGTCTAGGAACAGTGCAGCATCAATAGGTAAGAAGAGGAGCAGACAGTAATGGTGAGGATTACCAGGAAGGAAACTGACTGACTGGTAGGGAATAACTAAGAAGAAAGATAAACTCCTGGGGATTGGCTGGAGGTAGGGGGTAGAGAATGAAGGTAACTTGCCCGAGAGACAGAATGATTGAAGGTAACTGGCTGGTGGAGGAGAATGAGAGACTACTGGGGATTGTCTGTGGGGTAGAGAAAAAAAAAAAAAAAAGATGTTAGGACCGGCTGCGGAGAGAGGTATAGCCAAAATTTGCGGATCAGTTTTGGCAGAAGCAGAAAACAAAAATTGCACCTCATCCCCCCCCCCCCCCCCCCCCCCCCCCCATCAAGACGGGGAAGACCCGGGCTGCCGCCACTACCCACCACTGCAGAGACTGGATCCCACCAGGCTACCACCACCACTACCCTTCCCCCCCCTATAGAGAACAGATCCTGACAGGTGCCAGGCCGGCCGTTCTACCCCAGAAGACAGCAGGTGCCATCGGCCCAGCCCCCTAACCATCCGAAGGCCCTCCCTGGGCCTATCTTTAACTGCTCTAATGGTCTCTTTGGGGCATGAGCTACCCAGTGGCTCCTGCCCCTACCAGTTCCTCCAAGAGTTCCTGCAGCAGCCTTATAACTGGCCCTGAAGAGACCACTGGACCACTAGGGCAGTTAAGGGTAGGCCCAGTGAAGGCCTTTAGATGATCGGGCGGCTGGCTCGGAAACACCCGAACTGTTCCGGGGGGGGGGGGGGGGGGGGCTGGGGACAGGGAGTTTCAGTATCAGCCAAAAATGCAATGCAATCTGAACTCGGATTTTAGTCCCAAATCAGAAACCGAAACTTGATCGGCCTCTATCCTCGTCAGCCAGGTAAAATTTATTTTAGTAGAAAGAAAACTACACACAAGCCAAGGCTGGAAAAACTGAGAAAAATCATAGAACACCTAAAGCCACTTCTCCAGGAAGATGAATTACTGAAAGAAATATTCCTAGCTCCACCAATACTGGCCTTCCAACAACCACCAAATCTGAAGCACAAATTAGTGAAAAGCAAGCTTCCAATGGAAGCTATATGGAAACGAATAGCATGGTAGCACACCTAATTTATTGGAAACTTTGCAAATGTTATGACATCAATGTACTAAGAAAGCACTGGGATCATGACCCTGAGTCATGGCGAATGAAAAGGTTATGATCATCTGAGGCAACCCCATTTTGACTAACAAAAAAGCTGGATGCCAAGAAACTGGACATGGTGGTAAGAGAGAAAAATGCCAGAACACTGATCATAGAGTGTCAATCCCAAGCAATTACTCTGTGACTTGTGTGGAGAAAGAGGTCTCCAAGTATCAAAAAATACAGTCTGAGACCCAAAAACAAGTGGCATAAAGATACCAAAATATTCCCCAAGAATTTCCAAGCATGCTTGTTTATGCTGCCTATACAATATCTTATGAACTCCAGAAGGAAGCTCTCTTTGCACAATGCAAGTGCTAACTGTAAATTAAGAGAATGAGATCATATTCCACATTAGCAGTGAGGTTCATCACTCTCATGGTATGCACAAAAACAACCTAACTCCCACTGAAACATTCAATATAAAGGGGTTCCTACTGATGCTCTTCCTCAAGTGTAGAATATATTATTCAATGCACAAAATATGAAGAGTGCTATACTGGGGAGAGGGGTCACCTGCGTAAGGTCACAGAGGCACCACTTGATACATTACAAAACAAAGCTTATTACTATCATGGTATGTGCTAGAGAATGACACGGGGACAAAGTTTGTCCCAGACCCCTTGAGCTCTGTCGCCATCCTCATCCCCCCCCCCCCCCCCCCCCCCCGTGGGCTCTATCCCCAACCCCGTGGTTACCGCATTTCCCCATCCCATGTCAATCTCTAATATGCGGAAAACCAATTTGAAGATACTGCTCTCAAGACAAACCAAGGTGACAATTCTGCAGATGAGCATTTTTCGGGACCAGAGCACTGCAACCATGACCTTATAGTCAGAATACTAAAAGGAATGTTTAAAACAGCACAGAAATGTTAAGACCTTTGAAGTTAAGATGATGAAATACTTCAATACCAACAAGAAAGAACTTAAAGATCTGCTTTCCTATCACATTATACACCATTAAATTATATCGGTCTACCATCTTCTTATCATCCATCTATTTGTAAAATAAACCCACTCCCTATCTTTCTCCTTGAGATTGTCATTGGAATACATTAATGTTTCACTTATGATATTCTTGAAAAATACACAACTCAATAGATTACTGTATATTATTTTTCTTCGGACCATCAGAGGTAGACCCAACGTCACTTATTAGTCACCATAACGTTGTTTTATATATGGTGACAGGGTTCATACCCTTTTCGTCATAGGTCATAAATATGTTTTTATATATATATATATATATATATATATATATAAATAAGCTATATTTTTTATAATTTTCAAAGACTCTAAACATCAATATCCATAAGGAAATGATATAAACTTCTTTTACTTAGCTTTTATAGATGCATGTCAGCTGAAAAATAGGGCTGCATGACAGCTTATGTAGGTTCTTATGAAGCTGAAAATATAGGGCTACACACCGACATGTGTTTCGCCAGCAAAGCTTTTTCAAGGTATGTCCCTTTATGTCTCGAAACGAGTATCCACTGTTCAAAACCCTCACTGTTGGCAGCTGGGGTTTTGAACAGTGGATACTCGTTTCGAGACATAAAGGGACATACCTTGAAAAAGCTTTGCTGGCGAAACACATGTCGGTGTGTAGCCCTATATTTTCAGCTTCATAAGAACCTACATAAGCTGTCATGCAGCCCTATTTTTCAGCTGACATGCATCTATAAAAGCTAAGTAAAAGAAGTTTATATCATTTCCTTATGGATATTTATGTTTAGAGTCTTTGAACATTATAAAAAATATAGCTTATTTATATATATATATTAAAAAAACATATTTGTGACCTATGACAAATAGGGTATGAACCCTGTCACCATATATAAAACAATGTTATGGTGACTAATAAGTGACTTTGGGTCTACCTCTGACGGTCCGAAGAAAAATATACAGTAATCAACTACTGAGTTGTGTATTTTTCACAAATATCGTATTACTGATAACATGCTATAACATAGTGGGCACTATTTTGAATCACTTATGATATTGTCATCTTTTGCTCATACTGTCCTGACCTGAAGAAAGTGGTTATGGCCTTCAAAAGATAGTCAAAAATTGACCAGTTAGGCCAATAAAGAGGTATCGTCTTATTTTTTTGTTTTATTTCTAAGGTTTATGTAAAATGGGCTGAAATTATGGTTCTATTGAAGCCAAGGACATTAGCAACTTCTTGGCAGCAGACATAAATGTTTAGGGGCTGGATTCAGTAAATGGTGCTCAAAAAAGAAAATAAATCTGAGCTAACCACATTCTATAATTGCTGTGTGCCCGTGCTTAGTGCCAATTCCCGTGCCCAACTTTAGGTACCAGACTTTCACCTACTGAAATCTGATGTAAATGCTGGTGCCCAAGTTAGTCATGCTGAGGCTCTATAATTAAACATGCAACGTTTTACACTGTCCCTGATACCCCCATGGCCATGCCCCCCTTTCAAGCTATACACTAGCAGAGTTAGGTGCCATGCCTTATAGAATAGCCTGCAGCCAGATGTGTGTGCAAATTTTAATGAATGTCAACCATCAATAATTGGTTAACACCCAATTATTGATGTTAATTGACTCGTTAGTTTGCACACAAATCTTGGATGCGCATTTTTGGGCACCATATATAGAATCCAGAGGTAAATGTGCCCGTATGCATGTATTTTATAAAGTACATGTGTAAATCAGGACTCTTCCCATGCTCTATTCAAACTCTTCTCCAGAACATGCAGGTCACAAAAGAATATACGCCTTCTTAGCAAACCATGTAATTTTACACGCATAACCCACTGGGTAATTTTATAAGAACCCCTTTATGTGTTAAAAAAAGTTATAAAATTTCCCCTAGAAGAAAGAATGTTTCCCAAATTCACATAGCAAACTAACATCCTTTATCAAAGAGAACAACTGATTTGTTTTTGTTAAACAGCACCTTTGATTTTCAGGGGAGTTTGGGAGTGGGGACAGGATAAGTACCACTGACAGGAATTCTACAAATGTCACTTCACACATCACAAGGACTGATCCAAACACATGCGTGCAGGGCCGTTCGCACTAAGCTTGACAATTCAATGCATAATAAGGGGATGACTGTAGAGCAGCTGAAAGGTTTAACGTAGGTGGAAAAACTTTTCAGAGTGAGCAGTTTGCCATATAAGATTACCGAAGAAACTTTTGTCTTGCATAACTTCATATTTCATTCCCTTTAAAAACATCATATTTGAATAATTGCACACGGCAGGTAACATCCCGTCTCATGCAGGTCTAGTGTGTAACAAAAAGTATTCTGTCAGGGTTTCAGAAGTCTGTCAAAAAGTACTGAACAAAGGAGAAACCTAACTCCCACGTGTGAGGTTCTACTGATAAGCTCCAGGAGTGGCGTGAGCAGATGAAACTGAAAGAGAGCTACAAGCATCTGTTTCCTCTACAGTACAAAGAGAAAATAAAAACCCCTTTAATGCAAGGATCTCACCTATGTTAAAGAGTACTTCACAGGAAAAAAAAAGTCTTAGGAAACCTAAGACCAAACTCCTGGAGTCCCAGAGGGAATTAACGACCTCTTACCCAATGCAAAGCATTTTCAGCTAGATGGGATTTTCTCCACTCTAGTGAGACACTTAAGAACTGTTTGGAGGGCCAGATTCACCTTGACATGGACATCTGATCTGCACCAGAAACCTAGCTAGCTGCTCTGTCCACTTACACCTGGAACACCAAGCTGTATTAGAAACAACGCCCCCAAGGCTGAAGGCAAGAGCAGATTAAGCAGTGCACATGCTGTTCCATCAAAGCTTTCTAGTGCAGTTGGTTTTTCTGTCATCTGCAGTTTCAAGGAAGAGGTGGCAATGTCTATCCTCCAAGGCAAGCCCTTGTTGCTTGCCAAGAAAACAAACTTCATCATGAAAGAAGCGGAGGGAAATGTGTCACTTACTGGCAGTGCGTTTTTTCTAACAAAAAAGGCGCCGGTACTCAAATTCCAGGTCACCCTTCAGGGGTAAAATGATCACTGAGAGACCCACCCCCCACAATAACCAGGCCCCCTGCAACCAGTCACAGAATCTATGACCAGGCAGAATTGGTGTGTAAAGCCTGAGCTCTTTCATTAAAACTTGGGGACCATGGGTCAATTTTGTCAGACAATGGAAAAGGTGCCGGCACTCAGTACCCCCCAAGTACCCCCTCAAAATAAGCCCTACTTACTGGACTGCACTCTAACAGCAGCAGATCTTGCAGTACCAATCACTAACAGGACAACCACTGCGCAGAAGGAAATTTAAACAAAGACAGACATAAGACAAAGGTCTGAATAATCAAGTATGATATGATACGGTACTTGTACTCCACCAACTTCCAAAATATGGTTCAGAGTGGATTCCTAATATAAACATGAAAATAAAGAAATTACAAGTAAGATTTCTGAAAGAAAAGTCTTCAAATTCTTCTGAAAGGAAAGGTAAGTAGGAGACATCCTCACTGAAATGGGCAAAGAGTTCCAAATCTGAACGGCCTGATATGAAAAAGATGATTGTAATGATTTTTTGTATTTAACACCTCAAAATGATGGAAAATATAAAAGACAATGGTTGCCTGCTCTAGAGAGAACGGGGACCAATGGAAAACAGAAAAATGTGATCAAATACTCAGGACAAGAACCATCAAACATTTTATAAACCCAACAGGCCAATTTAAGAGAGATACATGCATCAATAGGAAGCCAGTGAAGCCTAATCAAACAATATGTGTAAGGATGAAGCACAAAAACTGAGAAAATCTTTTCACTGGCTTATACACCCCTTAATTAAACCATACAGTTTGGCATGCGACTGACCAGCAAAGCTGTCTGGGGACAATGGAAAAAAACAAACACACTAGAACATTTTTTTAAGGAGGGGGGAGAGGTAATGAAGTAAAGAAATCTGTTAAATCACATGGCAGGACAGCTAATTCCTCAGACCATCACTTTGTACTTCAAACATGGCTGAATTGAAAAAAATAAGACATTCCAGACAGTCAATTGTTTTCTTATTTTATAAAAAATGACCTCATTTTCTTTTTGTCCTTTATATCCACATTTTCCTTATCCTCATGCTGGCACTAATCTTCACTGAAAGTGGTCCACTCCGCTCGAGCCAAGTTTACAGGCTTCATCTGCTCATCCTGGTCCAATAAAGAGGCACTTGCAGTTGGATGCCTCACTAAAGGCCCCTTTTACAAAAATGCAGTAGCATCAATGCATGGATTTGTCAATCACCAAGGCCCCCTTTTACCACAGTGAGTAAAAGGAATTAAAAAAAAAATGGCCCTGTAGTAAGTGAACCACTGGCCATGCAGCTATTTTCCCAGGGAAGCCCTTACCACCATCCTTTTAGGAGGCAGTAGGGGCTCCCGTGCTAACCCAGAGGTAACCGGGTACCACATGGGCTGCCTGATTGCTGCTGGGTAACCCCCTGGAGTGGTAGTGCCGAAATGACTCATGGCAAAGGTATCATTGCTTTGTAAAATGGGGCTCAAGTCCAGCAAAAAGGCAAACACTGTACCACCTAAGACTTCCCTTCTCTCCCCCTCCATGGATTTATCCCAAGGACGTTTCTCCCCAGAAGGGGGAAAGTCAGCTAGGTATCTGCTGGTCAGTTACAACCTGTTATATTTTCCTAAAGAGGCTGCACTTGATGAAGCTGAAGACTCACAGATGTCTTTGTTTATAATGTCTGGAAAGTTGTAAACAGGACAATCTATGCTCCAAGGTCCAGGACAGCAGCTCTGTGACTTTTCTCAAAGTGGTCTCCAAGGTAGAAGAACAGGATCAGAAGCTTCAATAATTAGATGGGGGTTTTCTTCCTAAAAAGACAGACTCTCAATTGACATCTCTCCACGTAAATGATGGTATTCTGTGGATTTACATGCATACAAATTCTATGATTTACATGCGTAAACTCCACGCATGCCCACTGGCAAATTAGGTGCCATCAAAGCATGGCATATACTTTTCTATAAGATGTCTTTTACAACCTTCCACATGTAAATGACTAGAATGCCAAACAAAACTATGTGGTTCCTTATAGAATTACCTCCACGTCTACCATATTTTGTATCTTCTAGATGCAAATCCACTTGAACAGCTTTTTCAATACCTGGTATCTTATAATGCTCTGAATACCTCTCAATGTGTCTGTTGTAAACAGTACAGGCATATGGATATGCATGGCAAGGCATCAGACTTACAACTCAGTCTTTCATGAGCATTGTCTGGTGCATCGCAAGCTTGGAACAGTAGGTTAGGTTTCTAGGTAGCCTTCATCTTTATCATGTAAAATTCTGAGGGTGAAGCATGATACAAATACTTCCTTTTGTGGGAAATGAATCTTGGGGTAACAAGGTTCTCCTTTAGCTACCTTGTCATCTTTTCTTAGCACAATGGGAACTGTAATAAAAAAAATGTCAATGTTGTACATTATTCCTAAGCTAGTATACAAATTTGTCAGCCCTACAGGATTCTTTTGCTTCATTTGTGAAACTTGTGACCCTGTGTTTCTCCTCTTGAATAAGGATAAAATAGTATGTTGAAAATCAAGCAAGCAAAAACACTGATTCTTTGAGCTGGGAAGTAAAAAAAAAAAAAATGATGCTGACAGACATATACCACTTGGGGATTGGTTGGGGGGGGGGGGGGGGGGAGAGAAGCAGATGTTCCCTGACATGACAATATTCATAGCTTAAGAGTGATTGATTCAACACTCACAGTGCAGAAACAAGTATCAGCTGTTGTCAAATAGTCCTTTCTTAATATCCACCTGGTCTGACAGATTCAGACCCTCTTGTCTGAAAATGATTTAAGTAAGCATTCGTTGGTGGTCACCCACTCCCATTTGGATTACTGCAATTCGGTCTACACAGGCCTGCTCAAGAAATCCCAGGTTCTTTGCACTTAAATCAAGAAACAGCTGCCAAGGAGATGGGGGGGGGGGGGGGGGGGATGCAAAGGATAGGGGGCAAAGGTGATACCACTTAACAAATTGCATTGGCTGTCCATTTTGTACAGACTACAGCTTAAATGATAGTTAAAATTTTATAGGAAATGGTACCTGCCTACCAATTGGATAAGGCAAAGTGGTATAACCCCTTTTGGGCACTACTTTCCTTGAACAATTATAGGTTGAAGATACCTGCCATTAAGGAATGTAAACTGGCCTGATATATATTAAAACTTACAAGGGTGAGTATCAGTGGCATACCAAGGGGGGGGGGGGGGGCGGTGGGGGCGTCCGCCCCGGGTGCACACCACTGGGGGGGGTGTCGCGCGCCTGTCGGCTCTTCGTTTTCATGCTCCCTTTGCCCTACAACAGGTTACTTCCTGTTCCAGGTCAGAGGGAGCATGAAACGAAGAGCCGGCAGGCGCGCGGCACCCCCCCCCCAGCGGCGTGGGATCGGGGGTTCTTTCGCCGGGGGGGCGTCGCTCTGTTCCGGGGGGGCGCTGCACCCGGGGGGGCGGGGCGCATCGGCGATCTGCCCTGGGTGTCAGCCCCCCTAGTAACGCCACTGGTGAGTATCATCCCTTTAGAATTAATTACCACTAAAGTTATGTGCAAAACGTCTGTTTTAGAAGTAGAAAACTTACCTCTTCAGTAAATGGCTGGCTGGCAAGCAGATAATATGGAAACACTCAGGTGGCAGGCAGGACATTTTTTATTTTGGGCCCGAGACCACAGCACATTTCTCTTGTTCAGCAGTAGTCAATTCAGAGCAGAAACAGCAACTCCTAAAACACAACTCAGCACAGTGCATGTAGCCTTCCTGTACTGTCAGGGCCTGGAAAGCTCAGCCCCTGTATTCGCATGGGGTGCCATAGCAACAGGAAGACCATGTGAGCGAAGGGGGTGGAGTACTCCAGAGCCCCATCAACGCAGGAGGGTTTGCATGTCCCATGCTGAGTTTACTTTAGAAGTTTCTTCACCTTCTCAGGACAGACTACCACTTTAGCGGCGAAGGTTATGGGAAAATCTGGATGGGGCCACACATGCAGAATACAGACAGATCCTCATCCAATACAGAATACATTAGAAAGAAAAAGCCAGACAAAAACTGAAATGGAAACCTCTTAGAAAGCAATAACATCTATAAGCAGTACAGTACTGGTAAATGAGAAACAGAAATGAATTTCCTCACGTACACTATAAAATAAAAAAACAGAAAGATGTGCTTTGACCAAAGATTAAAAATTCTGGATCCTAAAAATTTTTGTTGTTGTTGTGTGTGTGTGTGTGTGGGGGGGGGGGGGGGGGGTCAATATTCAAAGTGATTTAGCCAGCCAGAAATGGCCCCGGCTGGTGTGGTGTTATCTGCTGATTTTCAGTTACACTTAAACGGTTAGTGCTGCTCAATATCATCATCACTGTCCGCTAAACTCAAAACTGGCTATTTTGAGGGCAGTCTGGGGGCGGAGTCAGAACTTAGCTGCTTACATTTAGCAGTCAAATCCGCCCACATAAAAGTCAGTCCTACCTTTATGCAGTTAAGTGCTGAATAGCACACTTAACTACATAAAAGATGTCTCTTATACACTTTGCTTAATGACTCTTCTCCTTAAATTCATTTTCCAGCATTTCTTTTCATTCCTTCTGTCCTCATGTCTTCCATTGTCCCATTCCTTTCCCAGCCTATTCTCCCTTTGCCTCACTCACTCCCAAGTTTCCAGTTTCCAGTTTCCATCCTCTGTACTTGGCCCCTCCCAAGCCCTCCTTTACCTTTCTCTGATTCTCAATCCCTCACCTTTCCCAGTTACTTTCTTGTAACTCAACCCTTTGTGACATCTAGGTCATTTCTTCTCTCTTACGCCCTACTCAGCTTCCCATTCCTCCTCTTCATCCTCTCTTCAGTCCCATTTTTATATTCTCTCTGTCCGTTCATTTCTTCTTAGGCTCCCCATCCCGTCCTTCACACCATCTCTCTAAAGCCCTTCTCACTCCTTCCCTCCCTTTCTCTAGTGAGGCTCTTCTCCCTTTGTCCCTCTCCCACACCTTCTAGACTTATCCCTTCCCCTCCCTCTCTCTGGAGATGCTTCTCCCCCTCTCTCTGTTTAGAGGCTCTTCCCTCACTTTTTTTTTCCTTATTTTTCTTGTACCCTCCCCTGACTAAAGACTTCCTTCCCCCGCTAGATGATCCAGCCACTCACTCACCCACTCAGTGCTTTTTCTCCAATTCTCACCCCCACCTACTCATTCATCTACCTGATGCTCTTTCCCTCATTTTCAACCTACCCATTCAATGCTCTATCCCCCATTCTCACCCTCTTTCTTCCATCCACTCAACTGCCCAGAAGTATCTCCCTCCCTCCAGAGGTCTTCTTCCCACTCCCTTCTCACTGAACAATCTTTACGGTATTAGCATGCTATTTCACTCCACCAGGAGACACATTAATAAGATACCATCTCCTGCTGCTGTGGGACCTGTCTTGTGATAACATCTGAGATTTTGCAGCTCTCATTGCAAGATTGGGCCTCAGGCAGCAGGAGAATGCATCTTATTAACACATCTCCTTCTGCCAACGGTGGAGGTGGCTGCTACACCAGACCTGCTGACTGGAAGATGATGATCCCTCAAGTAGGAGGGCCAGTGATGACCCGTGAAAGCAAGCAGAAATCTCCAGCTAAATGCAAGGATTTGGTAAGTATGTCCCTCCCCTTGCCTGTGGGCATCCTCACTTAAAACCTGGTCCGATAGCATATACAGGTAAAACTAAAAGCCTCATGAATAGCAGATGTTGAACTTTTTGGGCCTTGGCAATTGCTCAGTAAATAGCAAGGAGGAAGCGCATACCATGCTATTTATCATGTGCAAGATCAGAACTCATCTACATATGCTATTTCTTCAGCTGCATTTGTGGAGGCATACATTTTAAATGTGCTCATGCTAACAACTTTCTGGAACATTAATATGCTTGGTAAGCACTCCCGCATATCAAAATATTTTTAGCATGCACAAGAGGGCCTTAACATGGCTATCGACTTGGCACAAATTGGACGATATAAAAATTTACTAGTACTGCAAAGTTACAAACATGACAAAGTTGCAAAAATGAAACAATGGACTCTCAGCAAAACATTTTCAGAAATTGAAAAATAAAATGACAGCACTCTGGAGGCTAGTTATGTTATTTGCAGAGAATTGTGTGTACTGCAAAGCCAATTTTCAGGTGGTGAACTTCTTAAAAAATTCATGCTTAAAGCAAACATAGCATAACCCTTCTTTGCCCAGTGAGCATCAGGCAGGTTGCTCAAAGTACCTCTTGGACTGTTGGTTGGGGCCAGCAAAGCTGAAAGGTCAGATGGCACAGTAAATCTATGCACACTTCACACTTCTCTCGCCCAATTGTGTAGTCCAGGCCAGTAGTTGTAAACGCCAACCAAAAATGTACTATCAACAAGACACTTCTTTCAAGAAATAGTCACCCAAATTATGCAATATAAAGTATTCTCCCAAAGATGGTATCAAAATGGTATTTAACACTTACATTTATTTTAGTAGACGTTTGTTGACCCTCAGATGTTTTAGAGGTTTGCTGTAGATGATGCTTACATATTCATATTCTCTTTCTGGGATCCAGTTCCAGAAAAGGCTGCTTTGAAGCAGTAGCGAAGCCAGAAAGCAATTCTGGGTGGGCCCAGGGGTGGAATGGGTAGGCCACACATTTCTTCTCTCCCCCCCCCCCCCACCCCTAACTCACTAACTTAATGCCCTGCCAGTTGAAGACATTCTCAAATGGAGCCCCCAGACCATCAGAACACCGTGGCAGTCAATGGAATTAGCATGTGCAGGGTGTCTGAATCAGTGCCTGGGGTATGGCCTCCAACTGACACATTATTTTGATGGTTTAGGGGTTCCAGCTGAGAATGTTTTCAGCTGGTGGGGTTTGGGGTATCCCTGCCAGCTATAGCCATGGTGCACGCCAGTGCTGGGTGGGCCTCAGCTGAAAGTGGACAGACCCGGGCCCACCCATGGCTAACCCCCGCTTTGTGGTAGATAGATATTTCTCTCAGGAGGCTGAGCACTTTGAGCCTGCAGGTGCACAGTCCAGGTGGAGGCTCCCTTCCCTGCTGGGAACACACTACGCTCCTTTCCTTAATTGCTCCTTTGAAGGGAGTGTGGAGGTCTGACCCCCACTCCAAACTCTCCTTGAACTAATTTCAGCAACTTTTGTAGGTTCTGCCACTGATCCCCACTTCCTTCCTTCCCCTATGCACTGGCTGTGTTAGTCAGTCACAAGCTCCCCCTTACATTAATGGTGCAGAGGCGCAGAAAGCCGAAGGCATGGCCACTCCCTTAGACTAGGGTTTATAGTCTATCAGTTTTCTTCCAAATGGCTTCTCCTCCCACTGCTGCTGCTAGGCAGAGGATCAGCCCTGGTTCTTTCTGGAAGCAGCAAGAGCTTTCCTAGTCAGGTGGTCACTCCCTGTACTCTAGCAGAGGCACAGAGACTACTATCAAGTAGTCTTTGCCAAGCACAATCTCTATGCCCTATAGAACAGCATGGCTTGAAAAGGGAGACTGTCAAACATCAGTTTATTTTCCTTGTAACTGGAAGAACTGCAATGTGAACTGCCTTGAATTACTTTTTAGACAAACTGGTAGTACATTATAAATAAATAAAAACTATAATTTGCTTTCCTAGAATTCTACATTATTGGTCTACCCCCCCCCCCCCCCTTTTTTTAAATTTTTTGTTTACAGTGTGGCTCATTAAGTAAAATTGAAAGTAAAGTAAGACTTTGGTCTTAGGGAATAATTCTACAACTGGGCACCTCTATTTAGGCTCCCTGAGAATACATAGTAGGAGTCTATCCTTTACATGACCACAGTAACATCAGCCGTAGACCTTAGCATAAATGCAACATGTGTTTTAAAGGCTAATATTCTAGACATTTCATCAGTACAGGCACCTTGATCATGGAATTGTCCTTCACATGACCTCACTTCCCATTAGGGCTAAGTACTCTGTTAGAAGTATAAAATACCATGTCCTCCCTACAACAGCTGAACCCTATCATGACAATGAAATTGGTTCAATCTCAAGGGACATACACTCCTTGCTCTCTGTGCATCTTCCCCATAAGTCCGGAACAGTTCAAGAAGGCAGCTGAACCTCCTAAAACTGTAGATCACATAACTGCTTGGTATAAAGAGCCTAGAGCAGGTGCTCCTAAACTTGCCCTGGGAGAACCCTAGCCAGTCAAGTTTTCAGGATATCCACCACAGATGTGTATGAGATAGATTTGCATACCAGAGGCATGTATGCAAATCAATCTCATGAATATTCACTGTGGATATTCTGAAAACCTAAATGGCTGGGGTTCACCCAGGACAGGTTTGGGAATCACTGGCATAAAGCAGAAAAGATGGAGTATTTTAATCAACTCAGCTGTTAGGCTAATAACGTCACCGTAATAAATGCTCCATTTCATTGTATCTAGTTTAAAACTACTTAGCAGAAATACAGTCTACTACAATTCAACAAGACTGAGCAAAACAATAACTCTTTCGAACTGGGTTTTCCTTACCACAATAAACCATCCCCTTGCCCTTAAGTCACCAGGCTACACAGAACATTATCCACTTGGATCTTTCCACAATGCAGGTAGCTGAACCAATCCCACAAATGAGATGCCTCGTACGCTGGCCTCCTCCTTCCTTGTCTTCTTCAGGTTAGAAAACTCAAACATGCAGTGACACAGACTCCCCAATTATTTGCAGACTTGAGTCACAGAGGATTCATTTTTCTGCAGTGCAGAGCAGATAAAGTTAGCCAGTGAATATAAATTAGTTGTCTACCATTGCATTCCCTGAGAAAGGCAAGACTACAGTTCCCTGCATGCAATGGGGTAAACCCAGGACTGGATCAACCCTGTCAAGCCTATTTAGATCCAACTGGCATATAGCAAATTTGTATGTACACAAAATGCAGCAGGAAAACAGAGTGGAGGGAAGAATTAATTGCATATGGTTAAATGAAGAATTTAATGGTATAAATTGTTTGAATATTGTCCCCAGAATGAATTTTGGTCAAAAACAAACAAAAAAAAACTCACTGAACAATACTGCGCTTTCCACTGAGGAACCATTCCAATACCAGCCCAAACATGTGCAAACCTTTTACCCAGCTAAACCACATCCTCTGTGGCGCAGTGATTACACGGAGAATAACACAGTCCCAAATGACCTGCTGCCGTACCTTATGTATGTACATTGATAGAACATAATGAACAATGTCTTTTTTTAAAAAGCTTCTTACACAGCTGGGCAGGTTTATGAATATGGTAATAACTGTAACCTTTAGAACTGAAGACAGGAGCAGCAGATGGAACCTAATTAAGAGTGAAAAATTATTAATTTGTCTTCATGAGAGGAAGAAAATGCAACGGCACTTTGCAGAAGGAGGTCTTCTGTGCAGTTTAACAAATGTACAACAAGGTAACCAGCTTATCTAGGGTTCATTAAGAAATTATTGGGCACAGACTCAAAGTTGTGGGTTCAAAAGAAAGAAAAAAGTTTCGAGAGTTAAGGACAGCTTGTAAAAACTCATCTGTAGTAGATAAGACACGACAGAAAACCAATGGTGATATGTCAAGATTCATCCAACACTCAGACATAAAGAAGAACAAAACCTTTACTAAATTAAAAGGCCTAAAGACATGGTAAGGTAAACATTCAGCAGGATCACAAATGTGTAACATTATACAAATAATTTATCTGTATAAAGTTATATGTATATTCAGCGGGGAAAAATGTTCAAGAGCTGGGGATAATCCTATAATTGAGTTCCTGATAGGAGTCTATTCTATTAAAAACAAAACATAGGCACCCACTTTCCTTTATAGCAGGGCTTCTCAACCCAGTCCTCTGGGCACACTAAGTCCCATAATTTTTTCAGGATATCTTCCATGAATATGCATGACATAGATCTCCATACCAGGGAGGAAGTGCATGCCAGTCTCTCTCATGAATATTCATGGTGAATATCCAGAAAACCCCGATAGGACTTGGTGTGCCCTGAGGAAATATGGGTAGTAATGAAGTATTTGTACTTTGTTGCAGTACTTGTAACTAGTTACATTTTTTTTGCCATACTTTTTGTACTTAGTAACGACGTACAAGTTTAAAGTAATTTTACACACCTCTGCTTCTCCTCCTCTACTGGCGATGTTAGACCTGGCTTGCAGCTGATTGGGTCTGAACTTCTGGTCCCAGAAACAGCTGAGCTGGGACCGCAATCCGGGCCCAGTCAGATGCAAACCAGTGTCTGACATCACTAAGAAACTCTAGGAGTGATATATATAGAATCTAGTCTTTAGTATGCACTAATTCCTTTAACGCGCATTAAGGCCATAATGCCACCTGATGAATTCCCCCTTTAAGCCTTCACTTCCCTTAAGAGGAAAGATATATGTAAAGTCTGAGGCAAGCCTTTATTACTGTTCTGCTATTTCACTTCCAGAAAGACTAGCATGTAGTTTAAACTCAATACTGCAAGCATACATCACCCAGATGCAGTCTCAGTTCTTAAGCAAATCTTCTTTAATGTAGTAACTTGAACAAGAAAATAACTTACAGTTTGCTGCTTGACAGGCAGTATAGTCTCCGATACCACTCTCAGTGTGCCCTGCACTTAGGGGAACTGGGAGAGCTGAGAAATAATGCTGAACAGCAATAGCAGTTGGTGGGTGATAGATGTAGAGGTTATAAAGGTAAATTGTAGAGGTTGTATAGGATTACCAGTAAATGGACTTGATAGTGAAGGTAAACTGTAGAGGCTTATTGTAGAGGGTAAAAAGACTTGATGGAATTACAGTGATTTTTAGAGGCATGCACAACTTGCTAGGTCAGAAGGCTGCTACCACCATGCTCTTAGGGGAGAAAGAGAAAAGGAGAGAAGGGCGGACACTACAAGCACAGCATGCTAGAAGGCAAGCAACCAATGGGAAGCCTCCCATAAGCCACTGGGAGCTGTACATGTGCTCTGAAGGAGCCAATCAGAGAGAACTACAAAATTAAACAGAATCTGTAGTCCTATCCTATTTAAAGGCATAGGGAGGAAACTGGCTGGTTAAATGGCACTTAACCGGCTATCTGGCAATATTCAGAGGGAGATCATCGGTTATCTCCTGCTGAATATTGCCAGTTAGCACTTAGTGGATAACCAGTTATATTGCGCGGTATAACTGGCTATCTATCTAGTAATAATATTCAGTGCATTGTCGGCTATGCTTGGCGGCCAAATAATGCTGCCGGAATCTCTTTGGCCAGTTTAAATTTAACCAGCCAGCGCTGAATTTTGGCTTGGCCGGTTATATTTAAACCAGCACAAATAAACCAGATATTCAATGCCAGTCACCAGAAACAACCCAGCAAACATCCAAACATCCAGGCTCAATGCTGACCACGGGAGGCAGCCCAGCTAACTCCTGCAGTCTGAATATCAGGGCCTATAAGTTATAAGGAGAGCGGCTGAATTATGCCCAGAAGGGTTGCCAGGTTGTGATGCCAGGAGGAACAAGTAGGTATGATGGCCTGCCTGAAAAAGAGATGCTGGTGCCCTCTGAAGTCCATTTGGGGGAGCGGTCACTCCTCTGGCATCCCACCTAACTACACTGATTATGCCATTCCCCTTATTTATTTATTATGACATTTGTATCCCGCATTATCCCAAAGAGAGTTCAGGTTCAATGTGGTTTACAATCCAATTATAAGCAGGTACTATCTCTGCCCCTAGAGGGCTCACAATCTTGGTTTTTGTACCTGAGGCAATGGAGGGTTAAGTTACTTGCCCAGGGTCACAAGGAGCTGTAGTGGGAATTGAACCCATGATGCTGGGATCAAAGTCTGCTGCACTAACCAATAGGCCATTCTTCCAACCTCTGAGTATCCTTGTCCCCTTCTCTTGTCATACATTTACATTTTGGTTGTCTTATAGACAAAATTTAAACATTGAGGTGGTCATTCAGAAGCATTGGTATGTGTAAATATAGATTGTGGGATACTGCTATCTACATGTGCAAATAACTGAGATGTAAAGACTTTATGGGAATTTTATTTAGATGTAGCTGGGTAAGCCAAAAGTATATAAGGGAACAATTCTATAACTTGGTGCCTCCATTTAGGTATGCCGATGCCACACGCTGACCACCAATTTTACACCAGCATCTCCACACTGCTGCCATTATAAGATATTAGCATAAGCCTGAACTTGCACACCTACATTTAGACACAACCATTTATGCAAGGTCAATGGCAGGAATAAATAAACACACCTAAGCATGCTACGAAAAGCATATACCTTGTAGATTCTATATATGGTGCCTGAAAATCCGTGTGGAAACCGAAGCGTATTCTATAACAGTGTGCATAACTTAATTGGTTAACTAGCTACTCAGCGGATGTTAACCAATATCAGTACTAACTGGCATTACTTGAAATTTACATGAACAACTCGCGGAGGGGGTATTTTACAAAGCAATGCTAAATCGGGACTACCGCTGGCCCAACGCAACCGCCAATGGTAGTTCCACCCCGAGCACATACCATTTCCGGGGAGAAAAGAAAACCCCCAGAAATGGCTTGTACGACGGTAACCCAGTGGTAATCGGGCACCCCAGCATGCTGCCCAGTTACCGCGGGAGCCCTTATCACCACCTCAATGGATGTCGATAAGGGCTCTCTGCCGCATGCAGTAAGAGTTCTCTTACAGCATGGCCATGTTTGTCTGGGGCCTTTTTACTTGCTGCGATAAAAAGGGTCCTGCGCTAGCGGCGGGCAGTTTTTTTTCGCAGCTTAGTAAAAGGACTCCTTAGTGTATTCTATAACGTGGTGCACCTAAATTCTAAGTCACATAGTTGAAAGGGGGCATGGCCATGGGCAGGGCTGTTTCTAAAATCTAGGCTTAATTTAGGCATCAGGATTTACACCAAGTAAAACGGAGACTACATGAATACGACCAAATGTGGTCATGTGGCGAGCCACTCTGTGTATTCTATGTACTGTGCAGAAATTTTAAGTCTATTCAATAAAACTTAGGCGTACTTTAGACGACACGCTTAGGCGTAATTTTTTTCCATGTGTATTTTTCAGCCATCATATATAGAATCTTGTCCATAACTTGTATTCTATGTTACGTGCATAAGTTGTAGAGACGCCCATGTCCCACCCACATATACAACTTCTTGTTGGTACACGCTATGACATTTAGGTGTGTCCTTATAGAATAGCATCTAGTGTACTTACATGCATAACTACTATCATTTTGGCGCCTCATTTTACCTTAGGAATTACAGGCATATTTCACACAAAGTCCCTGTTGGCTTTTGCACCAGGTCAAAGAAACAGAGAGATAGTTTTTGTTTTTTTTAAGTGCTTGTTTTGCTCATATTTTTTAATCACCTGCTTTTTATTTTTGAATCAAAAGAAAAAAAAAATTTTTTTAATCCTTTTGCGGCCTCATTATTATTTAGCACAGTTATACGTAGAGGTGTAGGTTTTCTAAATTATATGTATATAAGAATATATTACCACCAATAATTTTAAGCTATCAGATTCAACTATGTAGCCCCCCCTTCTCCAAGAGAATCTATTTACTGGTTTGTCTATTGAAACAAAGTCACAAAGAAATAAACCGACATGATTTCCCCATTAGGGATTTTTTTTTAATTTTGTAAATAAAATCCTAAAAAAAAAACCTCAGGGTGTCTTTTACTAAGCTGTGGTAGCATTTTTAGATTGCGGTAGAAATCAGCTGGTGGTAAACGCAGAGACGCCCATAGAAATATAATGGGTATGTCAGAGTTTACCGCCAACTAATTTCTACCGTAAGCTAAAAACGTTACTGCGGCTTAGTAAAATACCTCTTCAGTGCTTAAAAGGAAGTAAAAAAAAAAAGGAAGTACACTTTTACTACACCTTACTCCTCTGGAGGTAAATCTATATGCATTTGAATGGAAAAAGCACTAAAATTAGCTCACTTTTTTAATCTTTACAACCCAACAAATGTTGAAAAGAAATGATACATAAGGGGTCAAGAATGTCCATCTCTCAAGGGACAAAATAACCGCTAAAATTTTAACAGAGCAGAACCACATATGACAAGGAGAAAAACTAGTGAAAATATACACAGTTTGAACATTGATCAGATTGGATTACTGATTCCATAGAAGTGAATCCCCCCCCCCCCCCCCGCAACAATTGCCAAGTGCATTTCTATGGGAGAAGCAGTTACAGCATCTGCAGCACAGAAAACACTGATGAACTTAAATAGCAGTTAAGGAATTCCTCCTTCCAAACCTAATCTCCACTTTTATCTTCTCCCCAGTCACACACACACACAGCAGACATACACAGGTATGCTTCCCCTCTACCCATGTACCCTCCCACCAGTGCTGCCATTCCTTTTCCCTCTAGGCTGGTTCTGAATGATTTAAATTTGTATTTTATTCTCTTTGTTGTAAATACTACTTGAAACCTAGTGACTGAACCATGAAATTTGCCATGTATATTGCCATCTAGTGGTGGAGAAGCATGGCAATATTTGTCGTCATAAGGGAAAGTGGTACCCTGTGGTTAAACTGTCCTTTGAAATCTGTGGATAGTAACATCTAATGGTTAGACAAATCATCACATATTGTTTAAATTTTATTATCCTTTCGAAGTCAAAACAATATTTAAAAATCACTCCATTAAATCTATCCATTTCCATTCCCCTCAAGGGCAGGCGCACACAAACAGATGAGTCAGAAGGAATTCCATGAGACATGTAGTGCACATTGTCCTCACTTGTCACTTCTGGCTTGGAGAAGAATTTTTGAAAGCTAAAGGTCCTTATTTTAGGAGCTCCATTTGTGATTTGAAGGACTCAAAACCAGCATGGAAGTCCAAATCCTGTCTAAAAGTGCAGTACATTCTTATGGTAAGGGGGCATGGCCTGGGTGTGTTTTGGGTGGGACCAAGGAGGGGCCAAAATATAGATATCCAACTCAGATTTGAGAAGGGAAAATTATGTTTATGTCCAAAAAGATGGACATTGGTATTTAGACCTGGCATGCAGCACATCCATGTTATGAAAAGGTGCTCGGATCGAGCAGCTCTGCACTGGAAGGATTAAGGAATGGTGGAGTGGCCTAGTGGTTAGAGCACCAGTCTTGCAATCCAGAGGTGGCCAGTTCAAATCTCACTGCTGCTCCTTGTGATCTTGGGCAAGTCGCTTAACCCTCCATTGCCTCAGGTACAAACATAGATTGTGAGCCCTCCTGGGACAGAGATATATCCAGTGTACCTGAATGTAACTCACCTTGAGCTACTACTGAAAAAGGTGTGATCAAAATCCAAATAAATAAATAAAATAAGGTGAGTCACCTCCTTAATTCCTCAGTGATTGCTGTCTCCCTCCCTCCTCAGAATGTGAAACTGGAAAGGGATTTGGGGGTTCTGTGACAGCTTCAGGAACTATGGACATTCATGGTACAAACATCTTTTTAAAATTAACTTCTTAACAGACATCCATGTGGAGTTGAGGAATAGCCTACTGGTTAGAGCTCAATAACCTTCAAGTTTACAGTATACCACCCTAGCTTCCCTTATTCTCAGCCCACTCTAACCTCTAGGCTACTTCTCCACTCCAAATGCTTAATTTTGGTTTTCATCACTTCTCCCCCACCTCTAACTGTAGAAAAAGAGGGAGAAGTAATGAAAAGTGCAGAATCCATTTTTTAAAGGTTAAGAAGTTGACCCTCTGAGCTGAAGCCCTTAAATATCTAGAAAAAACAAACCCATACCATTCACCTTGGCAAAGCGAGGTTCAGAGTGTGCCAGACAGCCCTGTAAATACCACACAGCCATGAGCTCCCTTTGTGCCAAGAGTACTTGGAAACACATTTATCCTTAGTAAAAGCAACAATATTTATTTTCTTCCAAAACATTTTCCAGCCCCTGCGTGGTGCCAACAGAGGCTGGGCTGGATAGTAGTGGCCTATTAACTCTAATAGTAATCACTGGATGCATCCCTGCCAGGTATCCTTTTGCAAAGTATATTGTCACACAAGGATTGGATGTTTCATAAACTCTATCCCTTCTTCTACCCATATGCACAGCTCAAATTTTAAAATAACACATTTACTTTATTTAACATCTCTGGCCACCTTGTTGGGCAGATTGGATGGACTTTGCAGGTCTTTTTCTGCCAACACTTATTATGCTACTTGTGTTACCCTCATCTTGGGAAACCCAGTCAACAGAAACAAATAATTATAAAGATAATCTCAAAGAGTTATAATTTAGACGGAAGGAAAAAATTGGCTTTAAGTTTTTTTTCTAAAAGAGAATAAAAGTAGCTTAGCTACTCAAGTAGCTTATTCCACTATTCAACAACTATTACTCTAAAGGCTTTCTTCTACCCTACACTATATCAAATATCAACCTGAGCTACATTAATGTGGAGTAACCTAGTGGTTAAAGCACCAGACTTGACATCCACAGGTGGCTGGTTTAAATCCCACTCCTGCTCCTTGTGATCTTGGGCAAGTCACTTAATCCTCCATTGCCTCAAGTACAAAGTTAGATTATGAGCCCTCCAGGGACAGAGAAATGCTCAGTGTACCTGAATGTAACCTTGAGCTACTTCTGAAAAACGTGTGAGCAAAATCTAAATAAATAAATTTGGGTGTCTGAAATTTCAATATTTTCAAAGTTAATAATGATCACCTACCCTCCCCCCCCCCCCCCCCCCCCCCCATATTCAGCTGCTGGTGGGCAGCACTTTTGCTATACGTTACAGTGTCCAGCATTGAATATCTGATCGCGGCAACTTAACTGGTTAAACCGATATTCAGCGCTAACCGGTTAAGTGATTAGCAGTTAAAGATAGGCCGCATAAATAGTAAGCCTAACAGCTAAACATAGCCAGTTTGATGCTGAATATCTGTACCTAACCAGCTAAGGAACTGCTGCCACTGGCAGGTACAATTATGGATCAGCAGGCCCTCAGGTAGGGAGGGTTGAATAGGTGGGGAGGGGGGAAGAAGGGCATGGGTGCAGGGTTCAAGTGTAGGAGGAAGGGTTTGTCTGGAGGCAGGTGGGGTATTCAGTGGTGGGGGGGAGGTTGGGTGACCTGATTGGGGTGGTCGGGATGAAAGTTTGGTGGAGTTTTACAGGGGTGGATCAGGGCTAGTGCTGGAGGTAAAGTGTGGGGGAACTGATTAGGGTGGTGGGGATTGCCACTGCAGTTTGGTTCATTAATTTATTTACAGTCTGAACCCACATCACACATTGCATGTTGTGCCCGATAACGCAGGAGTACACACACTATCTGGCACTGAATGTTGCGTTAACCTTCTGCCCTGCGCGGTAAATGCAGGGCAGATGCTGGGCACGACCGCTGCATTTACTGCACAGCCTTTACACTTACCACACATGAATTTTTTTGCATTAAACATGAACGATAAACTTTACTGCATTTTAGTAAAAAGGCCCCTAATTTACTAGCCAGTCCAATATAAAAAATGGCTGCAATTAAAGTGTTTGCTGCTATGGAAAAATCTTATCTTTAAAATTCAAAATTATGTGACAAGCCAAGGGTATATGGCCAATAGAGCAGGTATTGAGGAATGATAAAACTCCTGTCAGTTCCAGTATTACAGGAGAGGTTTGGTTTACCCAGCTCAGAGGTATCAATGGTCACAACTCCAGCACTTTATTTGTGCCTCGGGTGCTGAGTTGCCTGTGCTTAATAACAAGCCTAATTATATTTCTCTTTGTGATCAAATACTATCCTCTCCAAAACCTGTTTCTAAATTTCATCTAACCATTTAATCAGACTCAGCTTCAGTGATGCATGCATAGGCACTAAGTAGCTATCCAGAGGCCTTATTGTCATCCAATGCGTGGACACATTTTTGAGAAAAATCCGAGTTTACTTATTGGCCTCATTAACACAAACCATGTTTCACAGCTCATACAGTGAACGGAGGAGCAGCCTATTAGCTAAAGCAGTAGACAGAGAACCAGGGAAGAAGGGGCTCAAATCTGACCGATGCTCCTTGTGACCTCAGGCATGTCACTTAACCCTCCGCTGCTTCAAGTATAAACTTAGGTTGTAAGCTCTCTGGGAAGTACCCGAATGTTAATTCACTCTGAAGTACTACTGAAACAGCATGAGATACACTTATATTAAAACCCAAATAATTAGGACCTCTTCTGCGAAGCCAAGCTTATTTCAGAATCAAACAAAAGGGCCCTTTTACTAAAGTGTGGAAAGTTTTTGCATTTGCCTTAACTGTAAAACTTAAAGGTGTGGTGAGTGCAAAACCCATGCAGTAAAAGCAGGGGTTGTGCCTAACATCTATCCTGCATTCAGTGCACAGAGTACTTACCACATAGGCCTGCATTGCATGGATCAGCATGGGTACACGCACGTTACATGCCAATTCATTTATCACAGCTCTCAGCACGGCACTCAATTTAAAAACAAATGTAAATGCCATAGCAACAATGCAGCCCCCTCCCACCCCCCTTCTTCTGAACAGAACCCCTGGTAGTCATGTGGCTGGGCACGAGCAGTTCCCATCTGCCTGCCAGCATTCAAAATGGCGCCTATTTACACCAGCGGTAGTTCTGCAATACTACTACTACTAGGGGTCATCCAGGCAAATAAATGATATTCAAGATGCTGGTGATTGGGTCACCTGGGTACTGCTGAAGTGATATTCCCCAGGAAGGCTCTTACATTCTCCTCAGAAGAATCTGTTAATAGTTACTACATCTAGGTATGTGGAGCAAACAGTTCTTGCATCCATTATGCCCTGAAGAGCTGGAATTTTGCCCCCTACAGATTTCAGAAACATTTAAGGATTATCTCAGCTTTAGAAAGGGCTTAAAAGGCTTACGTAACAATGTTCAGCAGTGACAGTGACTGTTATGAATTTAATTATCTGCAATTTAATATGTATATTTGCTACATGTATAGCCAGATGTACTTAAAATACATGTAATGAGGTCACCATCACTGCCTCTGCTATCCATTTCGTTTAGACCTGCATATTACTTAACTAGGTAGCAGCTGAATACCACCACTATACAAATAATTTTTGTTCTCCCTTACTCCTCCTTTCCCCCCTGAATATATCCAAGTCTCACATCCCCTTCCCCCATTGCTCCTACTGCCACATGTAAGTAGCTGCAACCGCCCTCCCCTACCTCCTACACCACATCCCCGCAAATCCCCTATGGTATGCAACCACACTGTACCCAAAAACCTCCCCTCCTCAAAAAAAAGGAGGGGGGAGGAGGGCAGGAAAATTCCCACACAAAATTCTTCCTCACTACCTGATCTCCTTACCACACTACCTATCTAAGAATGCCTACAGCCCATCACTATCTGATCCTCATAACTACCTCATCCAATTACCACACTTCTTTCCTACCACACCTCCTGTTTCTGCTCACAGTTGCTACCTGCCACGAACATCTAACCCTATCAACTCTCCATCCCTTCTAACCATCCCTTGATGTAACTTTTATGTACCAAACCTTTCAGCAGCATAGTGTCATGTCAGCAAATGATCAGAAAGCAATATGTTTCCAAAAGCCCAAAACCCAACTACCTTTTACAATATATTCGATTTCAGCATAAGGAGAAAACGACACATATTCCGTTTTTTTTAAACAGTGAGTGAGCAGAATAGTATTTATTTCAATATTTATACACCACATTTTCCGATTTGTGTTCAATGTGGCTAACAATGCATTTTAAGACATAAAACAATCTAACATTCAATTTCTATGACTAACATTAGTGTAATGGAATATGGATCTGAATACGCGGTTCCAAGACTGCAAGTGAAGGACTGCCTTCATCCACAAGATTTTAAATGAAAAACACAAGCAAGAGTGAGGGGGAGGGGAGACTGACAAACTGCAATCATGGCCCCTTTCCTAAACATCTCTCTCTTTGGGACTGAAAGAAAATGGATCATAGCTGCATTTACAACATTTTGGCTCTTTTTAACATTTTTGTGAACGATATTTTGGAAGGGTTGTCTGGTAAGGTTTGCCCCTTTGCGGACGATACCAAAGTCTGCAATAGGGTAAATAGCCTGGATGGTGTGGATAACATGAGGAGGGACATAGCAAAAAAAAAAAAAATACTCCAGAATTTGGCAGCTAAGCTGTAATGCTAAAACAATACAGGGTCCTGAATTTGGGCTACATAAACTCGAAGGAGCGGTATAGTTTAGGGGGTGAAGAACTTTTGAAAGTGATGATCTTAAGGTGGCCAAACAGGTAGAAAAGGCGATGACAAAAGATAGTAGGATGCTTGGGTGCATAAGGAGAGGAATGGCCACAGGGAAAAAAAAAAGGAGGTCATAATATGTCTGTACAAGTCTCTGGTGAGACCTCATTTAGAGTAATCTATACAGTTCTGGAGACTGCACCTTCAACAGGACGGAGTCAGTCCAGAGGATGGCTACTAAAATGGTCAGTGATCTTTGTCATAAAGGGTAAATTCTATATATGGCACTTAAAATAAGCACCGAAAAAAAATCCGTTTAATCATTCTATAAGCCGCGCATAAGATTAGGCACAGTTTACAGAATAAACTGTAAGCGTTTTCATTCCACTTAAATTTAGGCGCCACCATTTGTACGAATGAAAATGTGGTGCTAATGCCTGCACCTAAATTTACACGTAGAGTGTCCTCATTCTGCAATTACACATGTAATTAAAAACTCTGTGCCCGTTCTGCCCCGAAACGCGAATGACCATTCCCTTAGGCATATCACTCAATTAAATCTAATTAGTGCCAATAACTGCTTGTTATAAAGCCAATTATTGGCACTAATTGGCTCCTTATTCAATTAAATTGCATGCGCAAATCAAGATCATGCCTAAATTTACACACACAATTTTCAGCAACCTTTATATAATCAGGGGGAAAGTGTACAGGGACAGACTTAAAGATCTCAATATGTATACTTTGGAGGAAAGGCAGGACAAATAGGAGCCTACAAAAGTAATCAGCATTCCTTTTTTTATTCCATATCAGCCCATGCAAACCCTTCACAGGAAAATCTTCTAGTTGGATCCACCTTTTACTAGACTGTGGTTGAATGTGTTTTGTGAGACTGCATTTAGCTCTGCTGCCCCTACATTATGGAACCCCCTACCCTCTGTACTGCGACATGAGACCTTGTATCGAATATTTTAAATAGACTTAAAAACATGGAGCCTAATATTCAGCCAGCAACAGCACTTTTGCTGTCCATCAGCGTTAATCCTGAATATTCAATGCCAGGCTGTTTCCAGTGACCAGCACAAATATCTGCCGGGGGGGGGGGGGGGTTAACCACTAAAAAGTTAACAAGATAAGCCAATATTCAGTGCTAACTGTAATTTTTAGCAGTTAATAGGCCTGCTATTTATCTGCCCGCAACCTCGGAGTTATCTTCGACTCCTCCCTCTCCTTCTCCGCGCATATCCAGCAGCTAGCCAAGACCGGTCACTTCTTTCTCTATAACATCAGCAAAATTCACCCTTTCCTCTCTGAGCACACCACCCGAACTCTCGTCCACTCTCTCATTACCTCTCACATTGACTATTGCAACCTACTCCTCACTGGCCTTCACTATTGCAATCTACTCCTCACTGGCCTCCCACTTAGCCATCTATCCCCCCTTCAATCCATTCAGAACTCTGCTGCACGTCTTATCTTCCGCCTGGACCGATATGCTCATATCACCCCTCTCCTCAAGTCACTTCACAGGCTTCCGATCAGGTACCGCATACAGTTCAAGCTTCTCCTACTAAACTACAAATGCACTCAATCTGCAGCCCCTCAATACCTCTCTACCCTTATCTCCCCGTACGCTCCTACCCGAAACCTCCGCTCACAGGACAAATCTCTCCTCTCTGTCTCCTTCTCCACCATTGCCAACTCCAGGCTCCGCCCTTTCTGCCTTGCCTCTCCCTATGCTGGGAACAAACTTCCTGAGCCCATATGCCAGGCCCCCTCCCTGCCCATCTTCAAATCCTTGCTCAAAGCCCATCTCTTCAATGTCACCTTCGACACCTAACCATTTCACCTCTATCCAGGAAATCTGGACTGTCCCAATTTGACTGTCTGCACATGTTGTCCATTAGATTGTAAGCTCCTTTGAGCAGGGACCGTCCTTCTTTGTTAAACTGTACAGTGCTGCGTAACCCTAGTAGCGCTTTAGAAATATTAAGTAGTAGTAGTAGTAGTACTGTCCTCATGTGTTGCTGATTTATACATAGTCTTTAGGGAATTTATTATGTAATTCATCTTCCCTTCCTTTTGTATCTGTTGTATTTGTGTTATTTGTTGTCTTATTCTATTATTTGAATTTTTTGTAAGCCAGTTTGATTTTATTATGAAAGGCAGTATATTAACCACAACTCAAATAAAGATACGATAGACACATTTAAACACCTCCATGGCATAAGTGCACAGGAGGCAAGTATCTTTCAACTGAAAAGAGGAAGCATTGGATGAAAAGTAAAAGGGGATAGACTCAGGAGTAATCTAAAGAAGTACTACTTTATGGAAAGGGTGAAAGATGCGTGGAATAGCCTCCTGATGAAAGTGGTGGACAAAGACTATATCTGAATTCAGAAAAGCATAGGACAAGTGCATAAGATCTCTAAGGGAGATGGTCTAGATCAGCGTTTCCCCAAGTCTGGTCCTGAAGTACCCCGTTAGTCAAGTTTTCAGGATATCCACAATGAATATACATGAAAGAGATTTGAAATTTTCTGGAAGCCGTGTATGCAAATCAAGTTCATGCATATTCACTGTGAATATCACAAAAACCTGACTGGCAAGGGGTACTCTAGGACCGGACTTGGAAAACACTGGTCTAGATGGACAGCTTAGATAGGCTGTATGGTCTATCTGCATTCATTTTCTTTGTTTCTACTACAGCTGTTCATAGGAAAATATTGAAGGATTTAAGAGGGTGAAACAGCGCAAAGAGATCTGCGAGAGAAAAAAAAAAAGGACCAAACAGGACAGCTGGAATATACACTAGAAATTAATTTACATACTGTAAACTTGTTCTTCTATACCGTCACAATATTTCTACCACTTTAATGGGAGTAATGCATATTCTACACAATGCACTGAACTGTGATAAATTAATTTTATATATTGGAGTAAAAGTATGACATTTTTCACAAATCACATTTCATTTACTAAATCCTATCCTTCACTGTAACCATGTGTATGTATAGAAAACATGGCAAATCTCTGAGTACTCTTTCCAGCTTTAAAAAAAAATGAGAATCTAATTATGAATTGCACATATGATAATAAAGAACCCGGAGTGGTTTCCAAGACCTATCCGCCCACTCAACTAGTTTTCTTCCATGACATTAATTATTTCCTGAAAAACTAAGTTCATATTGTATTTTCTAAGCTAGAAATGTTTCCAAATTGGAAGCTCGATGAAATGGTAAATTCTGTGGAAATCCGGAGCTCACATACCTGTCTAGCCTGCCCCTGATGCTTCCAGTGCTTTCCTGACTTCACCCCTCCCACTGATGCCACTGCAGGCCAAGCAGAAAGAAAAGCTTGACAAAGGGGGGGAGGGGGGGAGAGCTAGCTGACAATACAGTGCAAGTACACAGGAGAGGAACTTTGCCAGAGTGTTCCCTCCCTCCTTGAAGGCTGGAGTATCTGCCCTGCCTGCTTTTGGGCCCCTTCTGACCAAGCTGAAAAAGTGGCCTGCTTTCCTTTAAATAATACTAGTGTACAGTGCGTTTTTTCTAGCAAAAAAGGTGCCGGTACTCAAATGCCAGGCCACCCTTCAGGGGTGGGTGCTCACTGAGGGACCCACCCCACATTAGCCAGGCCCCCTGCAACCAGTCACAGAATCTATGACGAGGCAGAATTGGTGTGTAGAGCCTGAGCTCTTTCATTAAAACCTGTGGATCCTGAGTCAATTTTAGCAGACAATGGAAAAGGTGCCGGTACTCAGTACCCCCAAGTACCCCCTCAAAAAAAGCCCTGCTAGTGTAGCAAGTAAAATATGCACCTAGAATTTAGATACGAACAGTTATGCCCCTGGTCACATCTAAACTGCTGAAACACACAAGTAAATTATAATTTAGTATAATTTATGTGCATATTTATGCCCCTCTCCCACACTGTCCACACACCACCCAAGTGTACACCACCTTCCAAGTATACGCTATTGCATTTAGGATTTGGCATGTAAGGAAAAGTAGGCCTTACCTGATATTTTTCTTTCCATTAGTCCTTCCAACTATTCCAGAACCTGTGGGATAGGATCGTGTCCATTAACCAGCAGGTGGAGATAGAGAACTAAAAACTGAGTTGAGACATATCTCTCTTCACATAGAGGTCAGCTACTCAGTATTTTCTATCTCCAGCAGGTAGATAGACACAATTTTCAGCCTCTGGTTCTGAGTGATTTGAATAGTGGGAAGTTACATGATAGAAATGTTAATATCTAATAAAAGAATTGCCCCCTATACATGCATTTCTTGTTTTGCAAGGAAAATATGCATATACTTCAACAAATTTCCCCATCTGCATTTAAACCTGTTCCAGGGCCTGCGTAACCTTTAGTTAACTGTTCATTTGGACTTGACAGGCTGGCATTAGAAAAGGTGCAAATAGGGCACCTGCCCTGGGCCCCTATGCCACAGGAGGGCCCCAAGCCAAGCTAAAGGCGACAGTCTCCTTGTGGGCTTTAGGAGCCCCCTCCCTTATTTTTGCCCTGGACCACAGCATATAACACTGTTAGGTTTTGAGAAATGATTCGGGGGAAGGGGGGAATGTGCTTACCTTTACAAAGATCAAAACCTCCTCAAATCAGTAAAAACATTTAATTTTGCAGATTGGCCCTTTAATTGGCTCTCCTTGGATATACAGTTTTGCAAAATGTGGTACCTACATGTAAGGAATCAAAAGGTCACCTATGTAAGAAATACAAAATGGCACCTGTCTGAAGCCTATTTAAGAAAAGGCAACACAGGGGGATAATCGAACGGGGGTGCCCATCTCTAAGGGCGGCCCTGTAAAGGGGCGGGGCAACCTGCATTATCAAAACAAGATGGACGTCCATCTTTCGTTTCAATAATATGGTCGGGGATGCCCAAATCGTGAAGTTCAGGTCGACCTTAGAGATGGTAGTCCCCGGTTTTTGGTGATAATGGAAACTGAGGACGCCCATCTCATAAACGACCAAATCCAAGCCATTTGGTCGTGGGAGGAGCCAGCATTCATAGTGCACTGGTCCCACTAACTGAATGGAAAAAGCCCTTCCCTTACTGATCCAGAAAGGAACGGGCATGCATGAAGGAAATTGCATTTGGCCATCCCTTTGGGGGGGGGGGGGGCAATATGCAGGTCCCTGGAGGGGGGAGGTATGTGTGTGTCAGTGGAGGCATAACAAAGGCATGGACGTCCTTCTTTCAAACATTTTGGCTGTCCTCAACTGCCCCCCACAGGTATGGCCAAATTTCAAGGGAGTGGAGTAGAGTGGAGGAGTGGCAGAGTGGCCTAGTGGTTAGAGTACTGGTCTTGCAATCTAGAGGTGGCCCGTTCAAATCCCACTGCTGCTACTTGTGATCCAAAATCCAAATAAATAAATAAAGAGGGTGTCGGAGGCATAGCAAAGGCATGGACGTCCTCAACTGCCATTGCAGGGAAGGACGTCCTCAACTGCCGTTACAGGGAAGGAAGTCCTCAACTGCCATCACAGGAACGGCGGCATAGTGAAGGACATACTCTAAAAAAATAATTTAAAAAAAAGAAAAAATTTTTTTCAGGGTGGGAGGTGGTTAGTGACCACTGGGGAAGTCAGGGAAGGTCATCCTTGATTCCCTCCGGTGGTCATCTGGTCAGTTCAGGCACCTTTTTGATGCTTGGTCATGAAAACAAATGGACCGAGTAAAGTCGGCCAAATGCTCGTCAGGGATGCCCTTCTTTTTTCCATTATCAGCCGAGGACGCCCATCTCTTAACCACGCCCCCATCCCGCCTTCAGTAGACTGCCGACACGCCCCCTTGAACGTTGGTCGTGCCTGCGACGGACAGCAGTTGAGAACGCCCAAAATCGGCTTTCGATTATGCCGATTTGGGCGACCTTAGGAGAAGGACGCCCATCTCCTGATTTGTGTCAGAAGATGGGTGCCCTTCTCCTTCGAAAATAAGCAGGATAGACATCTAAGTGTCTTTATAAAAACAGTCTCCAACACTCAGCCCCCATAGTGCACAACTGCTGACACACACATTTACACCTGCTTCATGGCAGACCTAAAAGTGGGCAGGTACTCTATGCACACTCATATATTTTATAAAATATAAGTATATATTGCAAGTCCACCCCTGCTTTGCCAAAACCACACCCCCAGGAACACCTACATGTGACAACATGCTGTTCGAACATATATTATACACATTTATACTGTGACATAATTTTACAAAAGGTCTATCCTGCATTCAATAAAGATTATACACATGGAAAACCCTTTATAAAATGTCTTCCTATTTTCCACACACACATCCCAAATGCCTCTTTTAAAACTACTACTATTCATGCCTAAAGTGCCATGTGGTAACAAGACAGTGCATACTTGACCAGAATGTGTGTTAAGGGGTGTTTAGGTGGAGCCTAGGCGCAGTCAGAAAGTATACACATCAGGAGCGTAGCCAGAACTTGCCAGGAGGGGGGGCCAGAGCCCGAGGTGGGGGGGGGCACTGTTAAGCCACCTCCCCCCTCCGGCGACCCCCCCCCTTCCCCCGCTCGATCGCGCCGACACTCTTAAACCCCCCTCCCACTACCAACCCTCCCCGCCATCGCCGCCCACCCCATGAAGTACCTTGTTTGCTGGCAGGGATCCCCAAACCCCGCCAGCCAAGAGTGTTCTTCAGCGCCGGAGTTAGTAGACTCCGGCGCCTTCATTCAAGGAAGTTCGTCTGAAGGATCAGCTGGTTTTGACGCATTTATGTCCTGCACGGGGCTACATGCACGGAGCAGGATGTAAGGCGTCAAAACCAGCTGATCATTCAGACGAACTTCCTTGAATGAAGGCGCCGGAGTCTACTAACTCCGGCGCTGAAGAACACTTTTGGCTGGCAGGGTTTGGGGATCCCCGCCAGCAAACAAGGTAAATCATGCGGTGGCGGGGCGGGCGGCGATGGTGGGGGAGGGTTGGTGGCGGGAGGGGGGTCGTCGGCAGGGGGCCAGAGGTGAATCTGTGGGGGCCCAGGCCCCCTCAGGCCCCACGTAGCTACGCCACTGATACACATACCCCCGGTAGTCAAAGCTATTTAACCGGCCAGACACGGCTGCTGACCGGTTAAATAGCATACCGGGCCTAACCACTAATTTTCAGCAGTTATCTACTACTGAATATTGCCAGTTAGCACTCAGCACATAGCTGTCTGCATCGCACAACTTACCCAGTTAGGTGCCGATATTAATCGCCTAACCAGTTACGTTTAGCGGCCAAATAGGATCACATAAATAGATGTCCCATCTTTAACTGCTAAAACATTAACTAGTTAGCACTGAATATCAGCATAACCAGTTAATTTTTTAGCAGTTAAAAAACCCGATATTCAATGCCAGTCACTGGAAACAGCCCAGCTTTGAATATCCAGTTTAACTCCGACGTCAGACAGCAAAACACTGCCCACCGTCAACATGAATATCGGACCCTTAGGTTTTAAAGTACACACCCACACACATATTCAGCCATGTGCATTTACAACAGTTCCCAAGCTGCATAAATGTATGTGACTGCATTTTAGCATCAAAAATGAAGCTGAAATCACAGCTATTTCATAGATACACATAGGTGCCTATGGAGCTTATTTTTGAAGCATATGGATGTCTCAAAATGCCCAAATAGACACCCATGTGCTTGAAATGTTTAAATCCCGATTTTGCAAAGGCAGAAAAGGACCTCCAAATAGCAAGAGGGTGTGTTGTGGACATACGTTGGGCAGCTAGGAGGGGCTACAAATCAAGTCTAATAGTGATTACCCAACAGGAAAAAAACATCAAGCCTAAAAAGAAGGACTTAAGTCAGACCTGTTTCAGTCACTTCCTGGGTACAAAATGGTGCTCTGACTGAGCAGCTGACCACTGGCGGGATTAAGGCACAATGCCTCCTTAATCCCCCAGTGGTTTCTGTCCCCCTACCTCTCCCCTGAAAGAGGAACTGAAACAGAATAACAGGAACTATTTTCTACTTATACCTATTTGTTCAATTTTGATTACGCTACTTTGTATACAACACTAACTGCTTTCTCCTAATCCATTTTCTACCAATAACGACACATTGTAAGCCACATTGAGCCTGCAAAGAGGTGGGAAAATGTGGGATACAAATGCAATAAATAAATAAATAAAATAAATTAGCACATTCTTAGCAAAGCAGGGAGCAAGTCTGAGGAGCAGCCTAGTGGTTTGTACAGTAGACTTTTTAACCAAGAGACCCTGGTTCAAATTCCGCTTTAAACTCTCTTATTGTGAGCCTTCCAGAAACAGAAAAATACATACTGTACCTAAACATATGTAATCCCCTGTAAGGTTGGGGATTACTAGAAGAATAAGTTTCCTACAGGGAATCACTGGGAGGTTCTTGGGTGGGAGGAAGCCCAGCCCAAGGGAAGTAGTTTTGAAATAAAATGCAGAGATAGTGCCCTGGGACTGTAGTGTGACAGGGGGAGGAGAAGAATGGAAGATAAGGAGGAGTGTTTGCCCTTTAGAAGGGACTTTGGTTGCCTAAAGGCCTAAGTTACCTGCACATCCCCTGCCATTGACCTGAAGGAGAGTTCTGGAATTCAGAGACCCATTGGTTGCAAGAGGCAGATTGCGGCTCCATAAAATGGCAAATGGGAGTTTGTGTGCTACGGGCGAGTAGGAAGGAGGCCCAGCCCAGGAGCTAGGGAGAGCTCATCCCAGGACTAGGGTACATCAAGAGATTGGTCACTGCTGATGGAGGGTCAGACCAAGGAGGTGCCTCAGCCTGCACAGGTGGTTTAATACAGAGGAGAGGAATACAACCTTTGGGAATAAACTCTACAGGATAGGCATGGACAGGAGCCTTGTATATATGTACATAGCCCCAAATTCAAGAGTGTCCTGTAAATAACCCAAGAGGGGGAGTGGTAAGGGAGCTGTCAAGCAGAACAAAAGCAATTGAATTAGACTGGTTTGACAATAAGTGGATGTTTTCTATTTAAGTTGGATCTGCAATTGATGCCTGTTGCAGTATTTTTTCCATAAGTACGTTGCCATACTGGGAAAGACCAAAGGTCCATCCAGCCCATCATCCTGTTTCCAACAGTGGCCAATCCAGGTCACAAATACCTGGCAAGATCCCCCCAAAAAAGTACAAAACATTTTATACTGCTTATCCCAGAAATAGTGGATTTTCCCCAAGTCCATTTAATAATGGTCTATGGACTTTTCCTTTAGGAAGCCGTCCAAACCTTTTTTAAATTCCGCTAAGCTAACGCGTTTACCACATTATCTGGCAACCAATTCCAGAGTTGAATTACACGTTGAGTAAAGAATATTTTTCTCTGATTCATTTTAAATTTACTACATTGCAGCTTCATCGCATGCCCCCTAGTCCTAGTATTTTTGGAAAGCGTAAACAGACGCTTCACATCTACCCGTTCAACTCCACTCATTATTTTATAGACCTCTATCATATCTCCCCTCAGCCAACTTTTCTCCAAGCTGAAGAGCCCTAGCCGCTTTAGCCTTTCCTCATAGGGAAGTCGTCCCATCCTCTTTATCATTTTCGTCGCCCTTCTCTGCACCTTTTCTAATTCCACTATATCTTTTTTGAAATGTGGCGACCAGAATTGAACACACTATTCGAAGTGCAGTCGCACCATGGAGCGATACAAAGGCATTATAACACCCTCATTTTGTTTTCCATTCCTTTCCTAATATCACCTAACATTCTATTTGCTTTCTTAGCCATAGCAGCACATAGATGCAAGTTTCAACGTATCATCAACGACGACACCTAGATCCCTTTCTTGGTCCGTGACTCCTAACGTGGAACCTTGCATGATGTAGCTATAATTCGGGTTCCTCTTTCCCACATGCATCACTTTGCACTTGCTCACATTAAACGTCATCTGCCATTTAGACGCCCAGTCTCATAAGGTCTTCTTGTAATTTTTCACAATCCTCCCGCGATTTAACGACTTGGAATAACTTTGTGTCATCAGCAAATTTAATTACTTCACTAGTTACTCCCATCTCTAGGTCATTTATAAATATGTTAAAAAGCAGCTGTCCCAGCACAGAGCCCTGGGGAACCCCACTAACTACCTTTCTCCATTGAGAATACTGACCATTTAATCCTACTCTCTGTTTTCTATCTTTTAACCAGTTTTTAATCCACACTAGAACACTACCTCCTATCCCATGACTCTCCAATTTCCTCTGGAGTTTTTCACGAGGTACTTTGTCAAACACCTTCTGAAAATCCAAATACACAATATCAACCGGTTCACCTTTATCCACATATTTGTTTACTACTTCAAAGCAATGTAGTAGATTGGTGAGACAAGATTTCCCTTCACTAAATCCATGTTGACTTTGTCTCATTAATCCATGCTTTTGAATATGCTCTGTAATTTTGTTCTTAATAACAGTCTCTACCATTTTGCCCGGCACCGACGTCAGACTCACCGGTCTATAATTTCCCGAATCTCCTCTGGAACCGTTTAAAAAAAAAATCAGCGTTACATTGGCCACCCTCCAATCTTCCGGTACCATGCTCAATTTTAAGGATAAATCACATATTACTAACAATAGTTCCACAAGTTCATTTTTCAGTTCTATCAGTACTCTGGGATGAATACCATCCGGTCCAGGAGATTTGCTACTCTTCACTTTGTAGACTGCCCCATTACATCCTCCAGGTTTACAGAGAATCATCAGCTTCGAATACCATTTCCAGCACTGGTATCCCACCCTGATCGTCCCTTTTACTCCTCGGTCATCTAGCGGTCCAACCGATTCTTTTGCTTGCTTCCTGCTTTTAATATACCTAAAAAAGATTTTACTGTGTGTTTTTGCCTCCAACGCAATCTTTTTTTTTGAAGTCCCTCTTAGCCTTCCTTATCAGCGCTTTGCATTTGACTTGACATTCCTTATGCGGTTTCTTAATTTTTTCAGTCGGTTCTTTCTTCCATTTTCTGAAGGGTTTTCTTTTAGCTCTAATAGCTTCCTTCACCTCACTTTTTAACCACGCCGGCTGTCGTTTGGCCTTCCTTCCTCCTTTTTTAATACGCGGAATATATTTGGCCTGGGCTTCCAGGATGGTGTTTTTGAACAGCATCCACACCTGATGTAAATTTTTGACCCTCGCAGTTGCTCCTCTAAGTTTTTTTTCACCATTCTTCTCATTTTATCATAGTCTCCTTTTTTTAAAGTTAAGCGCTAACGTATTTGATTTCCTATAAAAGTTAAGTTTCTATAAAGCCCTCATAGTACTATGTGGTTCCTGGACTGAAGGGCTGAGTAGAAATTGGGAACACAGTAAGATTCGCTCCCAATCCCTGGATCTCTATTCTGGATCACTGACCCATCCCGAGCTCGACTGCAAACGAACTGGAACTGATCGAGTGTGGTAAGAGTGGCCTGAGGGAAAGGAATAGCATGTTATGTTTTGCTGTGGCCTGGGTCCAGAGCTAGTGGATAAGTGAGATCCGGGTTATACTTATAAGCTACCTGAAAGCCTGAAGGCTATTGAAGTGGTGTACATGCAAGTACCGTAGGTATTTTTCTATTCCTGGACGGCTCACAATTACAAAATAAGAGTTACAGTGGGATTGGAACCTGGGTTCCTTGGTGTAAGTCCACTGCACTAATCAGCGGGCTGCCCCTTGGCTCTGCAGGGATATCTGTGTGGCCATTCTTCTAAGAATGCTGCCAGACAGGTTTCCTTGTCCCTGCTTTTTTGCTGTTCATACGTTGGACATTCCAGTTTGCAAAATGGCTGTTCATGCTGGACATCCTCAACAAATGGACGTCCATCTCACATATTTGGCTGTTATGAGCTCAACGTCTCTATTCTCACTTGGATATCCTTTCGAAAATGCCCCTCCACATATAAATTTAGCTTCACCACCTAACTGAGCTGTTATAAAATGACCGTCAACTTAAAGCACCAACTGGTTTATATGTATTCAAGAAGATGCATACTTGCCAGTAGGGGCACAGCATGGACCAGATGTGGGTAGAGTTTACAAGTTCATGCATCAATTATAAAAAATTTTTAATCAACGCATACTTTTACAAATTTTATGTACACACATTTATATCTGCTCTCAAAGAGATGTAAAATGTCCACACCTACATTCAATGTGTGATATATGCACAATAGTATTTTAGAAAGACAAAGAAGCATATTTTCACAGCACTTAGAAACCTATGGAACTTTCTACGTCTATGTAACTTTGTAAGTCTGTGCTTTGAAAATGAGCCCCATAGGCACCTATGTGTCTTTATAAAATGTCACCTAAGCAGGCGCTGGGCTTGTTAATCTGTTACAAAGTGACACTCCATGGGAGTGCTTTTATAAATGGCTGTGTCCAGAGAAGAGAGGAGATGGCCAAAGTGCATCACTAGAGCCTCACCGAGGATTTAAATGAATATTTAAACTTTATTCATTGACCAGACACACCCATGTTTCAACATGGGCCTGAATCAAGGGTCCTACTACAATTAAAGCATACAAAATATCTTCTCCTTGTGTCTTTGGTAGTTTTAGAAAGCCATTTTCATGTGGACATGCTTATAAGTGACCTTTTATAAAATACCGATCAGCATAAAAGTACTGTGCCAGTATGTGTATGCAGGGTCACAGTTTGTGTGCAGCATGCATGTATGTGTGCTTTTTATAAAACATGCTAATCTATGCACAAACATAAATTACAGGCACAGACACTGACGCTCGTTCCTGGGCCTGTAATGAAGACATCTTCAATGTGGGTACAATTTCGTAGGCACCTACTTGTCCTGACAAAATTGACCTAAAAAGGCACCTGAAAACATGTTTTTACTAGGTGCCCCTTTATAAAAATTACCTTCCGTATGTGTGAGAGCAGGTGCCTGCATGCACAAAGCTTCAAGTGATACAGCTGTTTCAGGAGCATTAATTTTGTGACTAATCCCGCTGCATGTACCACTAAATACACATTCTTCCTGTATGGCTTTTTTTTTTTTTACACAGAGCTCCACGTTCACAGAGCCTTTTGTAAAATATATTGCAAACTGAACTTTCCAATTTAGGGGCCCTTTTATTAAGGCACGTAGGCGCCTACGTGCGCTCAACGTGCACCAATTTGGAGTTACCTCCTGCCTACCACATGGCCCTTGTGATAATTTCATTTTTGACGCACGTCCACTACACACATCCAAAAAATAATTTTTATTTTCCGGTTGCAAATCAGCTGTGCGCATCAAGTGCTATTCTACGCGCATAGGTCATTACCGCTCGGTTCACGCACGAGACCATACCGTTAAGTCAATGGCTGGTGGTAAGGTCTCAGACCCAAAATGGATGTGTGTCAATTTTTATTTTGACGTATGTCCATTTTCGGCAAAAATAAAATAAAATAAAAAGGCATTTTTTACAGGTGCGCTGAAAAATGGATCTGTGAGCACCCAAAACCCGCAGGCCATTTTTCAATGCACCCCTAGTAAGAGGACCCCAGACATACAAAATTGGCTTCATTGGGGGGGGGGGGGGGGGTTACAATTTTTTTCAACAACCTATTCAGGGCAGACCCTGGATACTTTCACAGGTAAATATCTTTTGAAAATTTTTCTCAGCTTGTCGCATGATCTTGACTGCACAAATATACAACAATGCTATAAACTGAACACATCAGATATATATAGCTCAACATTTTTTCCCACCCAGACCTACTCCCCTCTCCACCCCCCAACCCGGCAGGGCGTTTCAGCTACCTGGCAGACAGGAAGCAATAATCCTTTAACAGTAACATTAAACAATCTCCAGAGCAAGAATTTCTCCATACTAGCTTGCAATACGATGATGAAAGTAATAAAAAAAAAAGTCTAGCACCTACTTGCTTGTAATTTTTTGGCAACCTTTTTGTCTTTTCAATCCAGAATTCAAAGTACATTAATTAACATCTATTTCAATTAGCTGAAGACATGCCACAGCAATCCCTCAGCTTTCTTTCCCCTGCCAGGCTAAAGGCTACAGGTCTCCTCCCAAGGACCAGATAAATCACCTGCCCAGGCTTTGTCAGAAGTGATCTATGCAAGCAGTGTGCTGCGGGGGATTAAACAGAGTTAAACTACACCAGGACATGTTTCTGGACATTCCAGGAACTAGCACAAATCTTAAAAAGATATTCTGATGCTTCACAGGCAAACCATTTCAGAAACAGAGTTTGAAAACACCAGTTGAATGAGGCAAGTATTTAACAATGCCCCCCAACTGGTGCTTGCATATTTATAGCCAAATTATCAATTACAGTTTATATGTGTGTGTGAATGGTAATTTTATAACAGGGTGCCTAGGTTAAGAGGTCAAATAGATGCCTACTTAGGCACTATTTTATACAGAAACATATGCGTTGAATGCAGACATGGACACACACAAGGTTCAAGAGCAGGTGTTATTGTTTGCACGTAAAGTTCACAAGTACATGCATAGGATTAGTGTATTTCACAATCAATATGTATACTTGTGAACTCTGCCCACACCTACAGTAAAAGTGCACGCATACATGCCATCACATAAAAATTACCCCCTAACAGCTTTCCCAGTTATCACCCTTGTCACCTATACGTCAACCACCTGCAGCTTGGCCCTTACCGGAAAGTGGTTTGCCGGTGGTATGTGTTTAACATATCTTAAGTTTGCCATACAAACGCAGGGAGCTTTTTCCCCAAGAATGTAGAGAACTCATGTGCTGCACTAACAGATGTAAAACAACGGCCACCATATTTAACTGAAGGAGGAACTGTGACTCTGTTGTCTGAGGCCTAGTTTCACCCACTGTGAGGCCTAGTTTCACCTTTCTGTTGCTCACAAGACATCAAGTTGCGGCTAGACTTCTGTCCTGACAATAATAGGTTCTCTCTCTTTTACATGACACCCGAGAGTTGATGGTTCAATGGCAGCTGCCTGAATCAGCTTATACCTCATGAGCTGTTTACTTTGGATAAAACAAGAGCAAGAGTAGGAAGTGGACAACAGCCCCACTGGGGAAAAAAGCCATGTGGGACAAATTAGGAGCTGGTGTTCTATTTTAACACTGGGGGAAGAATGGATAAACATGGGTAACTGGAGGCAGCTGCCAGGATGTGGGTTTCATATTTACAGTCTGCACCTTTCCCCACTTAAAATCCTTCAAGGAGGATACTATGAGAAAGACTTTATGGCCCGGAAAGGGAATTCATATCACACAGACCTGAAGCATTTATTCATGTTAGGAGACATACATTCCCTACCCTCCAGGGACTGGCACGGCAAGGAAGAGACGATTAATCAGATGTTCCCAACAGAAAACCCAGCCCTGGGCAAGTGAAGTAACAAAACATTGACGAGACTTGCTGAAACTAAAACATGTATGCACCCACAACCCAACAGATGTTTTCAAACACTGTAAGAGAGCATTGGGGATACTGACCGTAACAAACCTAATAACATGCTGGGCCTATTAAGAGAGCTAGAGGCGCCTGTGGTTCATTTCCCCCAGAGTGAATTAGAGGCCTCATTGCTGCTTTGACTTCCTCCCCTCAGTTTAAAAACTATCAACACGAAATTTCAGAATGGCAAATTGCCACCACCTTTGCTGCTTTTTTTTTTTTTTCTGATATGAAAGGACTTTGCTTACTCTGATATATTCCAAACAGGTTACAGTTTCAGCTTTAACCTAGGAAAAGATGTGCTCTACCATTTGGAAAAAATATCAACAGAAGACACATTATTCTTCTAAGGCCTTGTTACCCCACCCCTTCTTTCCTTATATGCTTGCTTGCTCCCTCCCTCTTCTCACAGAAAGCTCCCTCACTGTTATACATCAGTCCAGGATGGGAAATATAAAGGACATAGAGAATAGACAATGTGGATGGATAATACACAGCATGGCCTGCTTGGTCAGCTCACTGTTGACCTGATAGCCTTTGTTTGGACACTGCCTAGGAGGGCTCCCACGAATGGCTTCTAAAGCCTTGGTAGTTAGTACCATCCAGATACATGCATTGTTGGAAAATGTTGTGTGTGTCGAAACACTATATGTGTATCGAAGCCATTTGAGCAAGCTGGAAGACATTACAATACAGTAAGGCTGTAACAAGGGGTAGGCAAGAGTGGCAACCATCCAGGGTACAAAGCCCCTTGAGGACAGAAAAAAAAAAAGTATATGGAAGCAATGCATGAAAATCCAAGCAAAGTGATGCTTTCCTCCTACTATCTAAGAGCAGATAATCCTGGAAGAATACTACTACTACTACTACTACTATTTAGCATTTCTATAGCGCTACAAGGCATACGCAGCGCTGCACAAACATAGAAGAAAGACAGTCCCTGCTCAAAGAGCTTACAATCTAATAGACAAAAAATAAATAAAGTAAGCAAATCAAATCAATTAATGTGAACGGGAAGGAAGAGATGAGGGTAGGTGGAGGCAAGTGGTTACAAGTGGTTACGAGTCAAAAGCAATGCTAAAGAGGTGGGCTTTCAGTCTAGATTTAAAGGTGGCCAAGGATGGGGCAAGACGTAGGGGCTTAGGAAGTTTATTCCAGGCGTAGGGTGCAGCGAGACAGAAGGCGCGAAGTCTGGAGTTGGCAGTAGTGGAGAAGGGAACAGATAAGAAGGATTTATCCATGGAGCGGAGTGCACGGGAAGGGGTGTAGGGAAGGACGAGTGTGGAGAGATACTGGGGAGCAGCAGAGTGAATACATTTATAAGTTAGTAGAAGAAGTTTGAACAGGATGCGAAAACGGATAGGGAGCCAGTGAAGGGTCTTGAGGAGAGGGGTAGTATGAGTAAAGCGACCCTGGCGGAAGATGAGACGGGCAGCAGAGTTTTGAACCGACTGGAGAGGGGAGAGGTGACTAAGTGGGAGGCCAGCAAGAAGCAGATTGCAGTAGTCTAAACGAGAGGTGACAAGGGTGTGGATGAGGGTTTTGGTAGAGTGCTCGGAAAGAAAGGGGCGCCCACTGGAAATGGAGAAATAGAGACAGTTGTGTGGTCTGTGGGACCAGCATTTGAAATAGCTGGGTCAGGGTTCCTGCTGGTAAAGGAAGAGTCAATGTGCTGCAGAGGTCAGGAAGAGGAGGTGGAGCAGCTGGTACAGTTTGGCTGGGAAGAATAGATCAGGAAGTACAGCTGGCTGACTGTGGAAGAGCCAGCTCCTAGATTAGGGTGTCAGCACAGAAACAGAGCAGGAGCTGGGAAATGGACTAAACCTGGGACAGGGAGAGAGAGATCAATATCAATAAAAGACTTAAATACTGCAAAATTCCCTTTCGGGTTCAACCCGGTTCACAAGATATCTAAAAAAAATAAAAAACACTAACAAAATATGTGATACAATAAATCATGCTATTTGTTCATTCAAACTAAACTCCAGCTTCCTCCAGGAACCCAGGCCTCCAACAGAACCCCTAACCCTGTCCCCAAATCTCTCCAACACCTTCAGTGCCAAACATGTACAAACTAGAGAGCTGCACGGGAATAGGGATCATAGAAATCCCACAGGAATTTTTTATTTTATTTTTGTTACATTTGTACCCCGCGCTTTCCCATTCATGGCAGGCTCAATGCGGCGGGCAATGGAGGGTTAAGTGACTTGCCCAGAGTCACAAGGAGCTGCCTGTGCTGGGAATCGAACTCAGTTCCTCAGTTCCCCAGGACCAAAGTCCACCACCCTAACCACTAGGCCACTCCTCCACTCTGGCTTCCAGGTTTGCAGAAATCTTATAGGTATGACTTTGGGGTTTGCGGGATTCCTGTGGGGATGAAGTTGCCGTGGATTTCCCATGGGAGTATAGTCAAAATCTCTGGTGACAGAGTGAGGAATGGAAAGCACTGAGAGAGGTTATTGGAGGACCAGGATGAGGCTTGGAATACCCAGAGAGGCAGCCGGAACACCAGACTTAGGATTGGAACATTATTTCTACACAGGCTTAAGAAATAACTACTATCAGTTAAATAAATGTTATTTATCCTATTGTTTTTAATGTTTATACACTCTAGAATCTGAAAGAAAGCTTGGGTGGAGAGCTGAAGGAATTACCTATGGGGTACAGGTGGGGAAGGAAATTAATTGTGGGGATGAGCAGGGCTAGAATGAATCTTAGTGATACAGGTGGATATGCATTAGAGTACTCTCTAGTAACAAACCTTGCCACAGCACTGGCCCCCATCTCCTCTGCCAGCAGGTCAAGCCCAGGACTTCTCATCTATATCAATGATTCTCAGAAGAACATCCTCCCAAATCACACCCCCTCCCCATCATGTTCCCCCTTATCAAGCCCTGCACCATCCCACACAGCAACAGCAACCCTCACCTCCTAAGTATCCTTATGCTCACTGATGTTTGTGTTTTATAGGGTTTTTTCCCCCCTTGTCCTGGAAGCCCAATACAGCTGTGACTTAACACTAATACAGCCCTGAGCAGGTTACCCCCGCCTTCCCAAAGCCTGATGCAGTCAAAGTGCTACTTCTTTGGACTGTAATGTACCAGTCCCACAGAACTGAAGGGGAGAAAGAAATGGCAGCAGAGACCAGGGTGGGGACAGTGAGGTGGAAGGTCAAAGGTGTGCAAATAGGTTTGCTTTTGCCCCAGGCACTAAAAACCCAGCTCTGCAACTGAAACATGTTTTATCACAGCTGATCTAACTCAAGAATTCCACACTGAAAAGACAGGAAGTTGCACAAGGGATGAATCTGTATAAAAAGGTGAGTAATAGTCTACCAAAGCTGGTTACTCTGCTCAGAAATAAGCAAGACTTAATGACTGGGGAAATAGAAAAATTACCTGAGTAAAACAGAAGATGATGCAATTCAACAGTATTTGTCTTATCTATACACCATACAACTTGCACCAGAGTGTCCTAAGAATTTCGGAAGAAAAAGCCTCAGAGCTCCATCTTATCCTCTTAAAATGATTAAGACTTTTGGGGTGAGTCACTGGCAAAAAAAAACAAAAACCTCCAACTACAGCAGTAAAAACTCTGTGCAATGTGTCATTTACTTGTAACCCCCAATTAATACTTATTCAATTAAAAAACAAACAAACAAACAAACAAACGACTTAGCAACATTAAAGTCTTTTTTTGGATACTGAATCGTATTAATTGGGGGTTTCCAGTAAATGACACACTACATAACTTTTAGTGCTGTAGTTGGAGGTTTTTTTTATGCCAGCAATTCACCCCAAAAGTCTTAATCACTTTAAGAGGATAAGACAGGGTTCCGAGGCTTTTTCCTCCAAATCATACTGTTGAGCTGGCACACAAGGAGAGACCGTGAATGAACGAACTGTTATAAAGTCTCTTCTATATATTCTGATTTGTTACATTTATTAAAACTGAAGATGAACCAATGTAGCAAAAAGACCTTTTCCTGTCACTGCTCTGTTTACCATTGCTCCACTGGCTGCACAAATCCCTAACCCTGAGAAGTGCATATGGTAACAGCTCCAGGAACTGTAAAAGCTTCTGTTTCTCACTTGAAATTATGCTTCTTTGCCAGCACACAATGCCATGAGAAAGCTCAACTGGTGTGCTCTCTTCATATGGTCCAGCAAAGCTGCTTGCATCCAACTTATTAGAACCCCCATCTTTCCACTGACAAGTCTTTCATGGCCAAAACTTTGAGGTTCTCTCATTTATTTCTCTACCAACACACAAGACTGGACTGTGTATTCCATGGACTTGTTTTTAAATATGTTCTTTAACATAGTAACATAATAGATGACATCTAGTCTCCCAACAAGATATACATATAAAGTAGCACATATGAGTTTACCTGATCTTGATATGTCCTTGCCATTTTCAGGGCACAGACTGTAGAAGTCTGCCCAGCACTAGCTTTCCTTCTTTACATGAAGAACATATGTCTAAAATGTGTCTGCTACATTCTCCAAACGTAGCCTAATGGTTAGTGCAGCAGGCTTTGACCCTGGAACCAGAGGCGTATCTGAACTTCGGTGATAGGGGGGGCCAGAGCCAGAGTGAGGGGGCACATTATAGCCCTCCCCCACCACCATTGCCGGCCCCCCCCCCCCCTCCGCCGTCACCTACCTTTGCTGGCGGGGGACCCCAACCCCTGCCAGCCAAGGTTTGCTTCCTCCTGCCGCTGCCTTTAAAAATATTCCTTCAGCTGGCGGGGGACCCCAACCCCCGCCAGCCGAGCCGAGGTCTTTCAACTTCTTCTTCGTCCTCTGAGCTGTTCAAAGCTGCTGAATCCAGTTTCGGAGTCTGACGTCGCTGCACGTTGTAAGTGCAGGACGTCAGACTCACAGACTCTGTTTCTGTGAGTCTGACGTTCTGCACATACAACGTGCAGCGACGTCAGACTCCGAAACTGGATTCAGCAGCTTTGAACAGCTCAGAGGACGAAGAAGAACTTAAAAGACCTCGGCTCGGCTGGTGGGGGTTGGGGTCCCCCGCCAACTGAAGGAATATTTTTTAAAGGCAGCGGCAGTGGGAAGCAGACCTCGGCGGGGGAGGGTTGACGGCGGGAGGGGGGTCCAGGGTGAAATCTGTGGGGGCTCAGGCCCCCGTGGCCCCACGCAGATATGCCCCTGCCTGGAACTTGGGTTCAGTTCCCACTGCAGACCTCAGGCAAGTCACCCAACCCTCCATTGCCCCAGGTACAAAAACCTAGGGCCCTCTTTACTAAGCCGCGCTAACACTGAAGACACCCATATATTTCTACGAGTGTCTCTAGCATTAGCGCGCACTAAAAAGTTAGCGCACCTACAGCGCAGCTTAGTAAACAGGGTCCTTAGATCGTGAGCCCACTAGGGACAGAGAAAGTACCTGCTTAATCTGAAAAGTACTGCAAACATCTAGTAGCGCTATATGACTGTGTATGAAAGATACAGGGAGGCTTAAATTCTAATCCCCTTCCTCTCCTGATCAGTCCCATTTTTTAAGCATTCCTTTGCAAAATGAAACTCCGATTCCCTTTGTCCTGTTTGGCTGTCTTGTTTTTATTGTTTGTTTGTTACTGTTGGTTATTTTTTCTTTTATATTTTGTATGCTTTTAATACTACCCGCTTTGATTTAAAGCGGGATATAAATCCTTGAAAAAAAATAAATACGTATGCATAGAGTGCTGTGTGCACCTAATAGCACTGTAGTCATGAGAAACAGTAACACTAGTAGAAGCAACAGCAGCAAGAGTGGAACATTCTGAGCCTGGTATTGAGCAGGGGAATAATTTGGAATGTCTGATCTAGAACCTTACATACACTTTATATGTAGACACATCACACATCAGCACTTTTGCGTGTAAGAAGCAATCAAGTTGTATTCAATGTGAGTTATCCAGGCAGCAGCAGCTCCTACCCAAAAGTCTTGCTGACCTGCTCCCAGGCAGATATTTCATGGCACTTATCTGGAGAATGCCTCTGATGAATATCTGTACAGATCACTTCAACACTGTCTGAATAGTGCCAGGGTGGCACTGGAGCACAGCAACAGGCAGAGCAGGATGGTAGCCAGGAACCACCGATATTCTGTGACACTGCCCAGATAACTAATTGGGCTAGCTGGACCACAAATAGCAGTCTTAACCCACCAGGATAGGTACCAAAACTGAAAATCGGTGGTGCCTATGTTTTCTCTTAATTAGTTTCATTTTCTAATCTATTCCATTAGAAAAAAAATCCTATTTCCCTCTTGTTAATGATTACTTACCATTGGCTATTTCATTGCAGTTTTAGAAGAGTCACTTTTTTGATTAACCTTATAAGAAAGAGATTCAAATTTTTTTACAGACTAGACATGGATAGTATCATATTGTATCTTCTTTTTTTGGATTATAATTTATTGTGTGTGTTCTTAGTTGCCCTTGTTCATATTTAGGTTTTCTTATAGTGTTTTCATTGCTTTTTTATAGTATTCATTGATTTTTGTTTATGTTGCATTATAGTTTATAGACTCCTGATGCAGGCCTAGTGGCTGAAACACGACCCATGTCAAATCTTGGATTTAATAAATATTTGAACTTTTTAAAGTGTTTACTTGTGACCCAGATAACTCCAGCAGACAACAAAAATCGGTATATTCAGCACCTGAAGCTGGATTTCACCTGATGCTGAATCTCCTAGTCTAAATCAGCCCACAGCAGCCAGCATTTAAAGAAAACCTGACCACAACGGGGTGAATATTGACCAGAATGAATATTGGTAGTACAAATCCAGCTTATATTTGGCTCTTATGCAGAAAAAAAAACAGGTATAACTTTGGGCAAGTCAAACATATAAACCATACGAGCTAAATGTATATAGATGTATAGGGACTGAATATTACCGCCTATACATAAACCGTTCAATATTCAAAAGCATTTAACAAGCCAGGATCGGCACCTGGCTGGTTAAATGACTCATAATCGGCTATCCCGCTATCTTCTGCTGATTATCGCTGGGTAGCAGATAGCAGATTATATCGGCAGGTATAACCGGCTATCCGCCAATTTTCAGCCACATTTTAGCGGCTATATTTATCTCTGCCTGGTCTGAATATAACCAGCTAAATCTGAATGTCAACTTAGCCAGTTATGTTCAAACCGGCCAAAAATAAGCCAAGTATTCCATGCAGGTCACCGGAAAAGACTCGGCACTGAATATCCGAGTTTAGAGCTGACCTCAGGAGTTAGCTGGGCTAACTCTCATGGTCTGAATATTGGCCCCATAGACAATAACACCCCCAGAAACACCCTAGCCATGCCCCTCAGTTCTACCTGCAGCATTATGAAGGTCATTTCACAAGAGGTCGCTTAGGTTTGGTGGTCAAGAAGGCATTTATTCTTAGACCATGTTGTAAACACAAAGAGGTGCCTGGACGTTTTCATATAACGTCTGGCAGAAAGCCAGCAGAAACTGCAGATAGACTGAAGCCGCAGACATCAATGCTTGCTCAGGAGCAGATATATATATTTATATATAAGGGCATAAAGGGCCAGATTCTATATAAGGCACCTAGAAAATCCACACGGAAAACATTTCCACCTAAGCGTATTCTATAAGGGGGGGTGCCTATATTTAAGCATGGCATGTAGAATACGCTTAGTCGATACCCTAGTGCCTAAACCTACGTACCTCCATTTACACCAACGAAAACGTGGCTGGGCCATATTCTATAACTACATTTTGGAAGGCCCATGAAATGCCCACTTCCTCACCCATAACCATGTCCCTTTTGAGCTGCGCATATCGGAATTTAGGCGCAATTCATTACAGAATATGCTTATGCAGGTAAATTAAAATTGCCTTTTAGTGCTCATTATTGCTTGTTAGGTGCTGTTATCAATGCTGATTAGCTTGTTAAGGCAAGTTACTTACATGTGTTATAGCATATGCTTAGATTTCAGAGTGGAACGCTAGGCGCGCTAGAATCCGGGGGAAAGTGTGTGTGAATTTTATAAAGTGCATACACAAACTTTGCACTAATTCCACTCAAGAACCAACTTCAGTGCTTTAATTTGTGTATACTTTGACTCTATGTATGGAAAACCCGAGGCACAGAGAGAGAGAGAGAAAGAGAGAGAGAGAGCGCACAATGTATAATGCTGCTCAATATTTTAAAATAAAAGACACTTAAGACATTCTGCACAGTGCTTAATATCTAATTCCTGTCTGAGGGAGGGGATGAAGATGAGTGAAACAGAGGTAAGGGCTGTAGGTAGTTCTGGTTCAAGAGGGAGGGGAGGGGAGGATGTGTGGGTTTGGGAGAAATAACATAACATATCTGTGAATTTAAGTAACTCAAACCTATGTTTCTCTCCTTTCCCTTTCCCTCCTCATTGCTCCCAAACTACTTTTAGTCCCACACACTTCTTCTGCTGGAGATGGAAAGGGGAAGAGAGGGTTAGCAGTAGAATTCACAACAGCTGCTTTACAGAAGCAAGGGCCTGCCCAAAAAACAACCAACTCCTCTCTTACAGCAGCAAGCTGGCAAAGGAAAATCACAAATTTATATATATATATATATATATATATATATATATATATATATATAGATCAAGTCTCAGTTTGTGCACCTGAGGCAATGGAGGGTTAAGTGATTTACCCAAGATCACAAGGAGCTGTAATGGGAATTCAACCCAGGATGCTGGATCAAAGCCCACTCACTAACCATTACTCCTCCACACTCCAATTTATAAGCTGAAAAAGAATAGGAACAACAATTGAACTCATAAAAAAGATTCAAAGTTCACCAGTCAACCAAAAAGCTCCAAAAAAAAAAAAGTCTTACTGTATTATTTCCAAATACTACTTCAGGAACAATATTGGTTCATTAATGTTAATGCAGAATCAGCCACTGGTCCCTCTAAGTTGAGCAGAAGTATAGTCCTGCCAGTGTGAGATGCTATCACATTTTCAACTGCCAGAGACAGGCAAGCTCTGCAGGACTCCAGGGAAACTGCTTTTCTCTAATGATATATTGAAGCACTGCCCCCCACTGGCAGCAATGCAGTTGGAGAACTCCCGCTCAGCTTAACAGTGGGTTATCAGCCATTGGACTTAATACTGAAGCAGAATGTTTGATTTAAAATGAAGAGAACATCTATCTAGAGTCATTGGATCTTTTACCTAATGGAGTGATGAGGCAGCTGATGATTGGCGTCCTGCTGGTTTCTCTTTCAGAGGGACCAAAGACAGACACAAATGGAGTGAACTTTTGAATTTACAATAATTTATCTGATGCAGCATTTTGAATTTGAAATGCAGGCCATGTTGGGGAATACATTGGTGGAAGGGACTGTGCTCCAACCAGCGTTTTTGGCAGTACCACAAGTAAAAGGATAGATATTTCCAGAAGAAAAAGAAGTTATTTACATTACATTTTCTCCTTCATTACATTGGGAGTTTGGATTTCACATGCACATTTAAAATACATTTGATATAAAGAAAAAGACTGAGAATTTGACCAAATGATGTCTATGTTAAGAATGGTAGTAACCAGTGCAAATTCAAGACTTATTAGCACCACTGAGCTGATTGTTGGTCTTTTCCAATTCATAAATTTGTGATTACACTTAGCGGCAGTATCCGGAAATAACAACAGATCTAACTAATAGGCTTTTTTATTTACTGAAGCAAAAATCAAACTCAATATAGACCTTTTACTTACACCCAAACATCTCTTCCCTTCAAGCTATAAGATATGCTTTCCTGGTTTAAAATTATAGGACTACTAAGAAACAAATTGTATGCAAAATGCCATTTAGGGTAAATCAAAATTGCCTTGGCATTCCATTAATCTACGCTTCATTCCAATTAAGTAAATGTCATGCTTCATTGAAAAAAAAAAAAGAAAGGTCACTAGGAAACCTGTGCTAACTTGAGAGCCCATTTTACTAAAGTGTAATAATTTAATGCACATCTAGTGTGCGGTAAGTGCAAAGCCTGTGCAGTAAACACAGGGGGGCATGCCCACAATCTACCTTGTACATACCACATATGGCAGATACTTACTACACAGGCACCATGTTGCATGCCGTGGCAGACAGCGCACACCCACCCACATCTCCTCCTCCTGCGGATCCTCCCTCTTCCTCCCCAGATCATAAAACCCTGCCCCCAAGTACAAGCCCTATCACATCCACAGAGCCAGTCCCTCCTCAGGACTTACCTGGGGGGTTTTCTGCTACTCTGGTGGCCCAGGGAGGAAGCAGAGGGGGGTCCACGCCTACCCTTGGCCAACAGACTACCAGGAAAACCCACAGGTAGTTCTTGGGTGGGGGAAGGTCAGGGCATGGTAAAGGGTTAAGCTCTATGGTGGGGAAGGGCTAGTGTTCGGGCGTGGGGTTTAGTGACTTGGAGAGCAGGATCGGTTGGGGATTACGACTTTGGGGGTGGGGTGCAACTCCACGGCACTTCTTGCCACAGCAGCTACAGTACCGGACTGCTGATAATACTCTTCTTTGGCAGCATAACCCCATGTGTTTCATCCCAGAAAGCAGGACTGTCCCGAGCCAGAAATGTGCCCCAGGCGACACCCCCCCTAGAGCTCCTATCCTGCCCACTGCATCGCAGCCAATGAAGGCAATGGATAGGACACAGTTTTGGAGCCCCCTGTTTCCCTTGCGCCCTGTGCTGCCACACTGTCTGCACATAGCTTGCTATGGCCCTGCCAGAATGCAACACACGAGGTCAGGCACTGCCATTTTAGTTGGAGATACAGAAGTAGGACTGAGTGGTTAGAGGTAATGGGGAAAGGCATGTGTGTGTGTGTGGGGGGGGGGTCCAAAGATGTCAGGGTCTACTAGACTACCACGATTTTTTGGGGGGTGTTGGGGGATCTGAGGTGTTGTCTAATGGATAAGAGATCCACTAGATTACCAGGCATTTTTTTTGGGGGGGGGGAGGGTCTCCTTTGGGATCAGGGAGAGCCAGTAAACTACCAGGGATTGGGGGGTGGGGAAGAGACAATCCAGCGGGAGGCAGCAGGCTCTTTTTCATATTTCCTTTACTATCAGTGTATCAGCCAATCACTGCTCACACACTGACAGGGAAACTTTTTTTTCTCTCTCTTCAGCAGCACATGACTGCATACTTCTTCCACAGTGCCTGCTCTTTTTTTCTGAGTGCACACACATGTTGGTAATTTGCATGTCAGTTTACTGCACTGACAAAAAATATTGAGCCCTAAGTTAGTGTTATTAGGCGCTAAGACATCAGTGCACGGCTCTAACACAAGCCTTCTGTATTGGCCCCTCCGTTTGAAGCTCTCTTTGAATGCATTTTAAAATCTTTGGTTCTACATTTTATAGTGAATAAAAGGACTACAAATTAATGTACGCTTAGCGGTGGATGTTTAAGAACTAGGAGCAGCTGAAAGTGCTCCCAATAGCCTAGAGTTAAGCGAAGAGAGTGCAAAGGAGAAAATCAGCAAGCACATTTGCTAAAATTATGATGACTGAATATAGCATATAGCATACCTACATTATTACTCAATAAAACTAGGTAATTAGATGTCTAATATGCACTTGAATATGTGCAGGTGCATTACATTAAAGCAAAAGAAATTACAGTCGGACGGCAAAGGGTGATGTCACCCAGTTTGTTAAAGCAAATCATTTCAAACTAAACCTAACTTGGCACAAACTTTCTGGGAAATCCTATTACCAATGCTAATATCTCTCCAACCCCAGGGTTACTGGAATGGTCTTGATATGCCTATCACCTCCTACAGGCTGCTAGACTCGCGTGCATAGTTTTAGAACACAGTACCTAGCTGAGATATTTGCTATCAGATCTCTCCCTTAGGCTAGCATTGAAAAGCAGTCCTCTAGCCTTAACAGCAACACTGAAGGGCCCAGAGTGGAGGAGTGGTCTAGTGGTTAGAGCACTGGTCTTGCAATCCAGAGGTGGCCAGCTCAAATCCCACTGCTGCTCCTTGTGATCTTGGGCAAGTCACTTAACACTCCATTGCCTCAGGTACAAACTTAGACTGTGAGCCCTCCTGGGACAGAGAAATATCCAGTGTACCTGAATGTAACTCACCTTGAGCTACTACTGAAAAAGGTGTGCGCAAAATCTAAATAAATAAAATATCCATTCTTGGAGGTGGGAATCGCAAAGGATTGTTAAGGAACTTGACCACACTTCCCTGGCTACTAGAGAATGTGCTTTTCTGCTTATGCTTTAACTATTTAACCAGTAGCGTACCAAGGGCGGGGTGGTCCGCCCTAGGTGCAGGGAGCAAGGGGGTGCACGGAGCAGTCGAAAGGCTGTTGACTCCGCCAGTTCACTACCCCCTCTGATGTTACTTTCAGTTCTGGGGTAGGGGACCGGCAGAGCCGACAGACGTGCAATTGCTCCGTGCACCCCCAGATGGCGAGGATGTTGAGTTTTGGAGGAGGGGAGGTGGGTGATGGGCTGAAAGGGGGGAGGGGGTGATGCACCAAGAGGGGCATAGCGGCAACCTGCCCCTGGTGGCAGCCAACCTAGGTATGCCACTGTATTTAACTGTTTTTTTGCATGTCTATCAAATAAATAGCTTTAAAGTACACTTAGTTTGGCCCATTCAACAGTGGATCCAGTATTTAAAAAGCCTCATATGGTCAGTGCCTCATTAAAATCTATAGTGCCACTGTCCAGCACTTTACTTCATCTGACAGCTGTTACGGCCACTTATTAAGCCCACTATGTATAATGTCAAGCTTTTTATACAGTCTAGAACCCTCTCTCATTACATTTCTGGTGGACGAAGATGGTGCATTTGCTGTTTTTTTTATTTTATTTATGCCCGTTACTAATAACACTCCAGCTTTCTCTACACCAATCACAACCGCAATGATTACAGTTTGCAAAGGTATCTGATGAGAAGAGCACTAGAATTTAGAGATCTGTCTGGATACTTAGCAGTAGGGCTGGAAAAGAGTAAACAACTTTAATCTCACGCTCTTTTTACTTATTTTGCCCCAGGGCTGAAAGGCTTTTGTTACCTGTGTGAACTGGATTATTTATTAGAAGTCTAGTGCTAGGATTTTTGATTTGGATGGTTAATTTCAAAGTCTGGTCACCAGCTACTTCTCAGACAAACCAGTGGAAGGCTGGGGATTCACTGAGGCGTGACAATGAGTGGTATTTTGTATATATATCTGTATCTGTTGAGACTGTAGGTGTGAGGGGGATGTGTGGGGTATCAGTGTGTGCACACACCCGTTCTATATAAGCATTCTATGCCCTCTCCAAACATGCACACTCCCCTGCCCTCATTTTCTCCATCTCCCACCCCTTTGCTCTCTCCCCCCTCCATTCCATTTTCCTCCCCATGCTCTCTATTCCACTTTCATCTGTGTCCCTTCTCCCTTTGTACCCTCACTGCCAATTTTCTATCCCCTTCCTCCTCCCCCTCACTCTCTCTCCCCCTTCCTTTCACTCTCACTTCCTCCCTCCATTGACTTTCTCCCTCTCCCCCTCCTACCCCTGCCTCCCACCGAGCTCTGTATTTTTATTTTCTGGGCAAACACTGCAGCACCTCAGCCACAACAATTTATGCCCACAGCACAGTCAGTCAGGTGGCGGCTTCTTGTTCGTGGGCCCTGGGGCCTCCATGGCACACTCAGCAAATTGTTGCTGCTGTTGCAGCTTAAAAACTCCTTGTGCCCCAAGTGTGGGATTCCCAATGGCAGGGTCAACATATCTTCACTGTCGCCATGACTTCCTGACTCCTAATTGTTCTTCACACATAGGTTTGTGTGCAGGAAGACAAACAGGTGTTCCTTACTAGATGCTATTATTTCAGCAAAACACACCAAAAAGTGAAAGATATAATTTAAACAGGCAACATGAAAAAAAAAGAAATTACCAGGACAGGCAATAAAGGTTCAGGAAATGAACTTGGTGAATAAAAATTCTTTTAAAATCACAAATAAGTGGAGAGGAAGTGACGTCACCGCAAGAAATGGCAGCCTAGCTTTCTCGCTCCCGTACTTGTCCCCTGGCAATTGGCGTTATCCCTGGGCATCGGTGTCATTAAGGCTCCTATTCTTGCTTTTTGGAAAACCATTTCTTGTAGATTACAGAAGTGGCTGGGGCTTCCTATTCCGTGGGCTCCAGAATATTTCCTTTTTCCCACAAAGGTACCGGGTTTAACCCTTTCTCAGGCTAACTTGGTTTGCCATGCTATGGGTGCGGCCCGGGTAGTAATTGCAGCTCACTGGAAGCAACAATCTATTCCCCCAATAACGAAGTGGCTCAATAAATTGGGGTATATTTGTGATATGGAGCGTCTTTTGGCAGAGCATAGACGTCGGAGACATGTTTGGGAAGCTACTTGGGAGTCATTTACAACACACTGTTTTGCATAAATTTATGTTTTGATGGGACTTGACACCCTTTCTTTGGGAAGAATATTTTCAGTGGGCTTCGTTGGGCTCTTGGGGCGGGAGGGGGGAAGTGGGGAAGGAGTTGGGGAAGGGGGAAAATCTAAAAAAAGTTTTGAAGTTGAATTTGCATACGTTATTATGTATGGGTCGGAGGGACTATTCGTTTCAAGCTTTGTTTGTAATGGCAGGATGTAATGACTTTTTGGTGGCATTTTGTACCTTGCTATGTATCCCTTTGACTATGCACTTAATAAAGACTTCGTATAAATTAAAAAAAAAAATCACAAATAAGTGTATCTAAAAAGGGAAACTAACAATATCGTCACAAATGATTTATTTTCCTATTATTTTTTGTGGATACATGAAAGGCCTCATTTGCTAACATGCATTAACCAGCTATTATGTCTTAATGCATATCAACTCAGGTTAAATACCACAAGCCCCATTATTCCCAAAGGGCCTCTTCAATAACTATGTGCTAAACTCAAATTAACATATATGTTAACTGATTAATATATTAGTAATGAGGCCTGAAATGCTATCCTCCACCTAAGATTCAAATCATTCTTGTGAGGATATTTGAATTTTCAACAAAAAAGATTTTCTTTATAAAAAATTGCATTCTGTTCACAGTACCACGCGGCAATGTATAATCACTTTGGCTAGTAGGAGAAGGGACAGGGAAACCAGAGCGCATCAGCTGCTTATAAAACCTTTTTTAGAACAAAGTTTTGTTATTTAACCTTTCAGACACAAAAAAGTGCCCTTTTTGTGGCTGAAAGGAGCTGAATTAAGGGGCCCTATAAGTAAACTCCATTAGGTACTAATATGTGCTTAACCTAGCTGCTTAAAATGGCATGCTGCAGGTCACGCTCAGGCATCCCATGTTAACTGCCAATTAGCGTGCACTAATCCAAATGCAAAATAGTATTTGTAAATTTTTTGGGAGGGGTGTGTTGGGGACAGAGTGAGTGTTCCTGCAAATCTAAATTAGCATGAGTTAATTTGTTAGTGATAAACTACCACATGAGCCTTTAGGGCCAGATTTTATATATGGTGCTTGAAAAATCTAAGTGGTAAAATAAATAAATAAATTATATACATAGGTGCATTCTCTGAAGTATGCCTACATTTTATAGAATAGAATTAAATTTCCGTGTGGTATATAGATTACACAGAGTGCCTCTCCACGCAACCAAATTTAGGCCATGTTTTATTTGGCGTAAATCCCAACGTCTAAATTAGGCACATAGCGGGGCGTTCCCGGCGGTAATCAGCAGTTGGCACATGCTGGATGGTTACCGTGCAGGTAACGCGTGAGCCCTTACCGCTAAGTCAATGGGCGGCGTTAAGGGTTCAGGCCATAAATAGATGTACGCTGCACGTCCATTTCCCGGCTCAAAAAAAAAAAAAAAAAAAGACACCCCCTTTTTTTCCCAGACACAATGGAGAAATGATCCAGCACACGAATACACGTGCCCACACCACCACAGGCCACCTTTTGGCGTGCCTTAGTAAAAGGGCCCCTAAATTATATGCCTTGTTGAATACACTGATTTCCGTGGAAAAATTAAGGGTACGATATATAGAACTTGGGGGTTACTGTCCACAAAATGGAAGGCGGTAAGAGCTCACATGGGGCCTTCCTTTTACCAAGCTGCAGCAAAAAGAGGGCCTATGCTGGTGTTGGCGCATGTGTTTCATGCACGCCGAGGCCCCCTTTTACCACAGCAGGTAAAAGGGAAGTCTCTTTCCAGGAAATGACCTTGCGGCAAGTAAAGCACTTGCCACACAGTCATTTTGAGGGGGAGGGAGCCCTTACTGCCACCCATTGAGGTGGCGGTAAGGGCCCCTGTGCTAACCGGGAAGCATGAGGCACTGTCCAATTACGCCGGGTACACTGAATATGACGGTGCGCTAGGGGTGGGAAGTACCTCCAGGCTGCTGCGGTAGCCAGGCAGTACAGCTTAGTAGAAGGGTCCCACAGTAATTTTTTATGGCTGTGTGCTAATAGAAACATTAGCGCATGACCATTAATATAAACAACAGAAAATCAGATATTTTACAGCTGTGGTAAAAATGGCTTTAGCACGTAGGAAAGACCCACATAAGGGCGCACTAAGGCCAGTTTCCGCCGCATCTTGGTAAAAGGACCCCTAAACTGGCTCTGAAAGAACAGCCACATCCGAAGTTCTTCTTGGATGCTCAAACCTCTGTGCAGTAGATGTCGAATGCACATATTCTCCTTCAATAAAAGGAGCTGAAACTCAACTGCTTTAGGGAGAGACGTTATCAATGCAGGTTACCATTAAGTTGGGTTATTTTCCGTTAACCCGGATTATTAGTAACTAGGTCTCATCACATAAAATGGGAATCTGAGCTAAAAAAAAAAAAAGTATGAGTTGTGATAAAATACCTTTTAATAGTTGCCCACATTGATACCTTCCCCCCTCGTTATCTTAAGAGCATGCTTTCTAAGCGTTAGCGTGTGCTATTATGAATCAGCATGCACTGCCACCACGCCCGTGTTATTCTTATGGGCATGGTGGCAGTAGCACACACAAACCCCCTGATTCTGTAAAGCTCACCAAAAATTGCATGCGCAAAAATTTAGACGTATTCCTAATTTGTACATGCAATTTAACAGAATGAACCAATTAGTGAAAATAATTGGCTTTTAAAGAATTATTGGCACTAATTAGATTTAACTGGGACTAACACGCATAAATGTTATACACAGTGCAAAAAAAAAAAAAGAAAGTGTAAAATGGAAGGGTCATGGGCATTTTGGGGTTGAACGGGGCGTGGTTTCAAGTTACACAGATAATTACAGAATAATGGTGCTCTGCATCTAAATTTGAATGCAGACATTTGTGCCAGGTTTTCGTTGGTGCAAATGGCGGCACCTATATTTACGCACGAGCTAAGTATTTAGTCTATAAACAGCGCCAAACGTTAGGTGCAGCTTATAGAATACTGCTTATGTGGATATTTTTCGGTGCCTAGCCTTAAATACACATTAGCATGAACTGTTTAGTAAACATGCCCTTCAGTCAGCCAAGTTACCATGCTGGACCGGAGAGTTATAAATATCTGTTAGAAAGAAAAAAAAATTAAAAGGTTGTATTCTGAGGAATAAGCTGAATCTATTGGCTAACCTTATGGTTTGCTGTCTCTAAAGAGACCACATCACAATGTGCATATCTGCTATGGAGGATTCTGTATTTGCTGTCATATGACAGAGCAATAAGCATAATGTTGCTATCTGCACAGTGAGAAGGTAAGTTTATAAAGCTGTTTTTTTTTTTTTGTAGGTGTGAAGCCAATTTTGCATACAGAAGAAGGGTTTTTCTCAAACTTCCATGACCTTCACATACACAGGTAGAAAGTATGGACACTGAAAAAAGTGCACCGATTTGTACGTGATTTGTGCGCAGGCATTTCCAAGGGCACCATCTGGGAAGAACAGAGGTGGGGCTGCAACGTTTACAAGATACAGGGCTGCCGGGGGGGGGGGGGGGCGACCAAAGTTCTCCAGGCCTCCAAGGGGGGGCCTGGCACTGGGGTTTCTCTCCTGCTCATGATGGGACCTGGGTGATCACGTCCAGACAGGAGAAGGAGAGAGAAAACTCCAGCGCCGGGCCCCCACTTAAAGTAAGAGACAAATAAAAAGATTAGTTTTTAGACCATTGTAAGTGCAGTGAACCAACGTTCTCCTTCTAAGCAAGAATGAATGGTCATGTGCATGTTCGTAGTAACATAGTATACAGAGAGGGTTCAAAGTACAGAACAAAGCCCAAAACACAACAAAAAGCACCAAGAGCCTTCAGAGATGGGACACAGTTCTTTATTGGTAAAAAACACAATTATTGCAATGCGGACCCGACACGGGCTGTGTTTTGGCGCACAGCGCCTGCATCAGGGGTCGAGTGTATTCAAAGAACAAGCTTCTTCCTCCCTATGTGATAGGGGGATAATCCGTTTGGTTAGAAAGTAGTTGTTCAAAGCATCAGAATCACAAAAGAGAAAGACCAGCATAATCCATCTAGTCTGCACAATATAAGGTAGCTAGAGTCATACTTGCTGCTCTGTGCAGAATATGCAGGTTACCTCCTCTACTCCTTTCTCTAGGATTGGACCAGCCGTTTTGCTTTGATCCTATCCTCTTGCTAGATGTGAATCCTCTATGTATATTCCACACGTTTTTAAATTCTGACACCGTTTTTGTTCAGTTGTTATCTAGACTACTATACCCCCCACCCCACAAGAGAGGGAGGCAGCACGGATTTAGATTCACTGAAACTGACCTCTGCAGCTCGGTTAACCCCATTTATCCTGCCATCTTGTACTTGATTCACCCAAAATCTTTATGATCTCTGAAGAGCATATATTGGCAACCACCTAAACACTGGCTCTCTTGAACACAGGTATTCAGGAAGAAAAGATTTTGCCACAGTCTACCAAAAGAAAGGATTGTTAATATCTCTCTTCCAGTAAGTGTCTGTGGGCAGAGTGGTGGGTATAAATGGAACATCTTTGGCTTGATGTCTCTTCCAAAGTTATAGCTTGATATACTGAAGCTGCAAATCTATTGTCAGGCTGCCAGCTGACACATTCTGTTTTTAAAGTACTATGTGTTAGTTGTTCCCCATACTACTTCCTAGATGGGATGCTACTCACTTCCTGTCTCAAGATGTAACAAGATGAATACTCGTATATAAACAGAATCCATGTTTAGAAACTTGTTGCCTCTCAGAACATAATTATAGCCATACTGGTTCAGACCAATGGTCCATCTGGCCCAGTATCCTCCTTCCAATACTTATTCCTGCTGAAGGGTGGCAAAAGTTTTGCTTCACGTACAATCTTTTACAAATATCATTACTTTCCGGGTGAGCAGACACTTAAAATTGGTTTGCGTCACTGGAAAAATGCCAAATGAGCTACATGTTCAGATATAAGTCACAAACCTGATTCATACAACACACCCCCCCCCCCCCCCCCCCCAAAAAAAAAAAAGTCAGATAATGGTTGAAGTAGTCAAGTTTCAAGGGTCCTGCTAAGATAATATATTCCCTTGGATAAGTGCATGCGGTCATATGTAGGAAAAAAATAAGCCTCTGTGTTTAGTACTGAAAGGAAATGTGAAGTGACTGTATCCTCCTTATTTTTAACGTGACAACAAAAATACCAGTGATTAAGGAAAGGCTGAAGAAAAATACTTAAGTCAGGTATAAATAACAACACAGGCTACCATTAAGACATGTTATTTTACCACTGACTCATACTATTTTAGCACTGGTCCCATTTTATGCCATGAGACCTAGTTACTAATAAGGTGGGGTTAACAGTAAATCAACACGTCTTTATGGTAGACCATGCCAATAACTTCTCCCTTTAATCTTCTTCACTACTTCTTTTAATATACTGGATGGGGGGAGGGGGGTATTTTTGGTACGTGGCATGCATTTTTTGTACCAGCCACATAATTTTTGGTTACTGTAACAATAGACATCCCTTTTTGTCCTGGTTGTTAATTCCAGTTCTACACATCTACTGGTTATGGAGCAGACAAAGAGCGTCCTGAAAACACACCTTCAGTTGGAACCACCCAGCAGGCTTTCTGCAGCTGTTTTCCTGTGAAAACATATGCATAAGAGCCTATTTTGGTTTTATGCTGGGTTTCAACGCCATGAGATACTTTCAACTCTTATATTAAGCTTGTATTTCTTTATGAACATAAAAGCATGTGTTGCAAAATAAAATGAAAGATCTCTCTTTTTAATTCATCCCAGATTCCCCGTTGCTTCCTATGGAGATCTGCAGCATAAGCGCTTTTGAGCACATTTAAATGAGGCATTGTAGGAACTGAACCGTGGGTGAAAATGTAGTTTTTTGCTCTTAGTTCTAGCTGACATCACAGTCAGACCACTTCTTCCACCCAAATCCTGAAGCTAGTGATGTGAGCAGACTGCTTATTTGAAAAGGGATAAAGGATAGTCATGTATGTATTTTAATGAAGCTGATAATTTATTACTCACAGCTAAACAAGGACCAGATTAAAAACATATGTGAAAGAGATCTAATCCCTTTCTTCCGCAAATACGAAGGCGTAATATCAATGCTGGCAAATAAAAATGCATTGCAAGAGACGAGTATTTGAAAAATAATCCAGCAAAAATTTAATTGCAGTGAAAACAGATTATTGTCCTTGTTTGTAATGTAACGTAAACTACACAGGCACTGAAGAAAGTCAAATCATTTGGAAACTGCAGTGGTGTTCCTTGGTTGGCTGCAACCTGGGGCTGTTCACCGCTGCACACCCCCTTTCCCCCAGGTGCAGCACGACACCCCCCCCCCCCCCCCCCGGGTGCATTCTTCTTACCTGCTGAGGTGCTGGGAGCAGCCAAACGACTATCGGCTCCGCCAGTTCCCTACTCCCTCTGCCCCGGAAGAGGAAGTAACAACAGAGGGTGCAGGGAGCTGGCGGAGCCAACAGCCGCACAGCTGCTCCATGCATACCACCTGCATCGCGCACCCGGGGCGGACCGTCCCCACCGCCCCGCCCTCGGTACGCCACTGGAAAATTGATGCTGCATCTGTGGGACTGGTTAACAAGCAACTTGATAACTTTTAAGGCATTGTGGACAGAAGCCCCGCCATACTTATCCACAACTATCCCTTATACTCCAATACACGTCCTAAGGTCACTAAGGAGCCCTTCTACTAAGCCGCAGTAGGGTTACCACACAGGTATCGCATGCCAAAATTGGCCCTACCATCGGGGTAGTGCAGGAGCCTGGCACTAGTTTCCCGTGGTAGAAAATTTTCTATTTTCTACTGCATGGGCATTCCCGAGGGTAATCAGCAGGGTGGTCACATTGCCGCACGCTGTCCAATTACCAAATGAGTAGCGCGTGAGCCCTTACCGCCTGCTAAATAGGTGGCGGTAAGAGCTTGGGCAGTAAATAGCTGTGTGCTAATTTTAATATTAGCGCACTGCCATTCAGTGCCCCATTTTTAAAAAAGGCCTTTTTCCTGCCGTGGTAAAAAGTGGCCCAGCAAACACAAATTTCACAAGCCAAAACTAGTACAGGCTACTTTTTACTGCAGCCTAGTAAATGACCACCTGCCTGGCCCACGAACAGCCCACTAGGAAAGTACCAGACACAACGCTTTTCATTCTACTGCCCTGCTTTCTGGAATTCTCTGCCACTAACGAATCATAGTGAGCTATCTTTAAAACACTTTAAATCAGCAATTAAAACATGGCTCTTTCAGCAGGCCTATGGCTCTTGACTCGGGGAAGGTTTGGTTGCTCTGAACACTTCCCCCAAGTACTCTGTAAAGGTGTTATGCTCTTGATGGTAGTCAGTTATGTACTTTGTGCTAGAATGATTATCTTTTCTATCTTATGGTGTAATTCCTCTCACTTCGTGTTTTTTTTTAGCCTGTACACTGCTTTGCCCCGTGTGTCAGTTAAAGCTGTATAGATCCAAATAAATTAAGAAAAATGTGTAGGGGTCACGTGATGCTGTAAGCAACGGTGGACGTGGGTCTCATCGTTAGCTCCGGAGTTCGCTCCTAACCTAACTTTTGCGGCGACTTATATTCCCCCAAGAGCCGAAATAAGCAGTGGTAAAGGCATAGGAGTGCATGGACAAATTTCTAATACAAGCAGGGATGTCGGCAGCTGCAAAAACCTCTAAAAGAAAAGAGGATAGACTCCGAGGAGCGGAAAACAAAATGGCGCCGACATCGCCGTCTGCTTCACCGCCCCAGAAGCCCTCGGACTCGCTAGTGTTGGAGCTCACGGAGGCGGTAGTACAAGCGCTAGACTCGCGCTTCACCCAACTAGCGGAGCAGATCGCTGGGATTACGGCAATTACCTCGGAGTTGTCCCGCCGCGCTGGTGAACTAGAAACGCGGGTGTCGGAGGTAGAAGATGTCCAGAACAGCCATGCGGAAAGCATTGTGAAACTGGAAAAAGCGACTAAAGAATATCAAGAAAAACTGGATGAATTAGAAAATCGTGCTAGACGGGAAAATCTGAGATTTGTAGGGTTTCCTGAAACATTGGCTGATAATGAAATAAAAAACACATTAGAAATATGGTTACAAGCACGGTTTCCAGAAGCTACTGAAGGAAATGATATTCATTTGGACAGAGCACATAGAATAGGCCAGAAGCAAACGAGGGACGCTAGGCCAAGAGTGATTATTGCCAAATTCCATCGATATGCACAGAAAGCAGCAGTACTTAGATTGTACAAAAGCAATAAAGAAGAAGCAAAATTTGAAGGCAGTGCCATAAAAATATTTCAAGATTATTCAGCCACAGTGGCGGCGCGACGCCGAACATTTACGCCGGCCTGCTCTAGACTAGTGGAAAAGAAACAAAGATTTATGCTTCAATATCCTGCGCTTCTGAGGATACAAACGAGTAATGGGTGGAAATCTTTTGAAACAGCTGAGGCTGCCATGAGCTGGATAAACACTGCAGAAGAAAGAACATGACTTCTCTGCTTGATATTTGAAAGTGACCAACAGTACTAAGGAAACTGCAACAAGCAAAAGATAACATTTTGAATTGTGTTAGTAGTAAAGGACAAAAAGTTTTACCTATCAGATAAGTATAATTACCATGTTAATTGTTGGAAGATTTGTTAAAGTTAAAGGGAATATAAGAGAATCTAGTAAATATCTTTGAGGAGGGGGTTGGGCTCCGGGAGCATCAAGCGGACCCGTGTGTAAGATAATAAACACGCTAGAAAAGGTACAACAAGATGGGGGGGATAATACGATAGGGGGAGGGTTAGAAAGAAGAAGGGGATGGGAGGGACAATTTAAGCCAAGATCCATGAGGTACCATATAAGATATCGACTCCAACATAAAGTGGAAGTCAGGTTGGAAGGTGAAGGGTCCAGGCTGGGGGACCCGGAGCCTTGGAAATGGTTAAAACTTTGGCTTTACTCATATATTTACAAAGGCAGTGGCTAGGCCAACAAATGTACGCCTGGTGTCCTGGAATGTGTCGGGGATAACCTCTCCAATAAAAAGATCTAAGATCTTGGCCCACCTAAAGAAACATAAAGCAACAATAGCATGTTTACAAGAAACTAAGCTCTCTGATTCGGAGCATCAAAAATTGAAACAACAATGGGTGGGAGATTGTTATTACTCATCTGCAGATGGCCGTAGAGGAGGCGTAGCCATACTTATAAAAAGAGGCGTCCCCGGCATATCCAGGATGGTAGAAAAAGATAAAGAAGGAAGATACATATTGGTACATTTGAATTATTTAGGGTATGAATATTATATCTGTGGAATATATGGGCCAAATACAAGAGATCCAAAATTTCTACATACCTTGGTACAATTAGGTCTCAAATATGACAATGCCCCATGGATACTAATGGGTGATTTTAATCAAGTTCTAGATCCTAACATGGATCGATCAGTGGCGATGGCCTGGGGAGCGATGCGAAGGGGCAAGGGAATGGATTACTTATGTAAAATGTTAGAATTAGTGGACCCCTGGCGCCTTTTGCACCCGACGCAACGAGATTACACACATCTTTCCAAAGTACACAGGTCCTGGTCGAGGATAGATTATATACTGGTAACCAACACATTATTCCCAGCAGTACTTGAAGCGGAGGTGGGTCCGATGGCAATATCGGACCACACGTTAATTTGGGTGGAGCTGGCAATGGGACCTCCAGTGGAACAATATAGACGCTGGAGATTCCCGGCTTATTTATCAAACAATCCTGATTTTCGAGCATTCTTAGAGAAGAAATGGGAATTCTATGCAGAGATGAATAAGCAGCACCAGGATACACCGGGACTATTTTGGGAAGCTTCAAAGGCGGTTATTCGGGGAGATATCATTAGCTATGTGACGGGTAGAAATAAAAGAATAGCGCAAGGAATAATACAATTAGAACGCCAATATCTACGCTCCAAAAGAAATCATCAAAGTAATCCAACTAAGGCACACTATGAACAAATGATGGCTGATTTGGCAGGACTAAACACACTAATTCATGAAAGGACACAAAAAATTTTGACACATAGACGATTCCAATATTATAAATTTGGGAATAGAAGCGGAAAACTATTAGCAAGACTAACAAAGGTATGGGCTGGGCAGACTTTCATTCATACATTAAAATCTATAGATGGTACCAGAAAGCATAAGCCAACAGAAATACTACAGTTATTTCAAGACTACTTCTCTGGGGTATATAAGGCAGAGCCAGAGGTGGAAAATACAGTGATACAAGATTATTTGGAGGATTCAGGGATGCCGCAGTTAACACCAGAGATGACAACCCAGCTGAATGCCCCGCTAAGTTTACAGGAAGTGGAAAAAGTAATTGTAACTCTTTCGGGGGGAACGAGCCCAGGGATTGATGGGTTCTCAACAGAATATTATAAAATGATGGCCCATAGAATACTGATACCATTAACAGAATATTTTGAGGAGGCAATAGAGCAAGGAAGATTATTTCCAAAAACGAATGACGCGCTTATAACCCTGCTACCTAAACCAGGGAAATCGCAGGAAGACTTAGAAGCATATAGGCCAATATCCCTATTGAATGTAGACCTTAAAATATTAGCTAAGGTACTAGCAGATCGTTTAGCACAACTTCTCCCACACATTATAGCTGATCATCAAGTAGGCTTCGTGAGGGGGCGACATCCAGGTCTTAATGTCCGCAGGGCGTTATTGGCATTGGCACACAGTAAGGCCTCAGGAGAACCATTATTATTGACAAGTTTGGATGCAGCCAAGGCTTTTGACAAAGTGAGATGGGGATATTTGTTTGAAGTGTTAAAATATATGGGCATAAGCGGATGGTATTTTAGAGCAGTGTCTACTCTTTATGCAGAACCAACAGCACATATACTGGCGAATGGTATGGCATCCCCGGCGTTCCCAGTACAAAGGGGCACAAGGCAGGGATGTCCCCTGTCACCTTTGCTCTTTTTGTTATATATTGAACCTTTTTTGAGAACGGTGGGGAGGAATGCCGAGATTGCGGGGGTGATGATCCCTGGGTTGCCAATTAAAATATTAGCTTTCGCTGATGACATCTTGCTTACACTGACGGACCCGCAGAATTCCTTATCTAATCTTTTAGAAGCAGTGGAAGAATTTAGTTATATTTCTGGTTTTATACTAAATAAACAAAAATCAGTAGCACTACCGACCAAACAGGAAATAAGGACAAGGTGGGTGGGGCCATTCCCATTACAATGGAGCATGGAAAAAATTAAATATCTGGGAGTTTATCTTTCCCCCCAACTAGATAACGTACATAAAATCAATTTAGAGCCGCTGTGGGAGATGACAAAAACAACCTTATTGATGTGGCAAAAGCTTGCTTTATCACTCTTCGGTAGAATAGCCATTTATAACATGATTATAGTACCGAAATGGATGTATGTGGTACAAGTGTTGTCGTTATTCATAACCCGTAAAGAGGAACTAGATCTTTATAAACTACTCAAACAATTTTTATGGAAGGGGAAACGAGCTCGAGTCAATATGCAACAAACGTATTTGACGAGGGCCAAAGGAGGCTTGGGAGCACTTAATATCAAATGGATATCAGTAGCGGGATGCATGCGACACATAGCAGATTGGCTTAGAGGTACATCATATTTCACATTCCCAGAAGCAGAGTGTAGGATGCTTAAAGAAGTACACTTTAGTTATTGGTTACATGTGGGACTTAGCAAAGTAACAATACAAAAGTACATCAAACCATTGTTTCTCCCACTTCAGAAAACATGGACATGGCTAAGTAGACTCCTTGGGCTTAATGCGAAAGTCTCACCCTTTCTGCCGATTGGAGGTAACATAGATTTCCCAGTGGGGAGCTCTTCTTTAACATTTTGTAAATGGAGGGAGGCGGGTATTTTCTTTTTGTTCCAAGTTCTGCGGCGGGATGGAACGTTAAAATCTCAAGAGGAAATGCAGGGCTGCCAAGGGATGGAGATAAGAGATTTTCTGGCATATGAACAATTAAATCATTATATTCGGTCTCTCCCGGGGTCATCGCTACAAATCAAAGTGCAAGAACAAATAACAGAGGTCTATGATTTAGAGGCCCAGAAATCAGTACCACTGAAATATTATCACTTGCAGATACGAGAAGCTATGCCTATGGTACATTACACAAAACTGACACAGATGTGGGAAAAGGAACTGGGTTGTAGCATAGGGAGTACTGTAATACAGACCTGTTTACAGTTATGTTATAAACAGTTTGGGTCTGTTGAAATAAGGGAAATGCAATATAAATTTTTGATGAGACTTTATATATCACCGCACAGAGCATTTAAAGCAACATTAAGACCACAGGATGACTGCCCAAAATGTGAGAGGCAAGGAGCACATCTAGGACATATGTTTTGGTACTGCCCACCAGTATTGAGATTTTGGTTTCAAATGTGTACACATGTGTCAAGGATGTGGATGATTCATTGGAAGAGTCACCCACGGCTATTATTTGAAGAATTCATAAATCACGGGTCCAGCAAAGTCGGTTTCCGACATTTTCAGAGGCGATCAGTGATGATGGGTAAAAAGACAATTCTTAAATTGTGGTTGCAAAAAGAAAAGCCATCTGTCCAACTTTGGAGAGCAAACATGATTTCGCTCAGTGCAATGGAAAGAAAAGAGGCATCGGATTTAGAGTCATCAAAAGGTGAACAATATCTTCAATGCTGGATGCCCTTTTTGAACACATTAACTGCACGGGCACGTAGTAGAGTACTTAATGGATAATAATTACTGAAGAAAAATGTGTAAATGCCCATGTCTAGATTACTTAAGGATGCTATGTATGTATTTTTTTAACACACCTATGTGCCAATTCTTAACAGTACATACATGCAGACAGTAAAATATGCAACCATGTGCCATCCCAGCCCAAGTGCCCTCAGAGTTAAATCGGGTAGTGTTTCATGCTGTATGACAAGGCTGGAAAACCCCTGAGAAGGTCACTTGGGCATCTAAAAATTTGAAAACAAAAAATAAAAATATAAAGAAAACAGTTATAAAAGAGCACACTAAAAAAAATGAGACAAAACAGGGAGAGCAAAATAAGAAAAAAGTAAGCAAAATAGCAATTGTGTGAAAAAATGAAAAAAAATTTCCTCTGATTCTTAACATTTTTTGACTGATGCTTCTTTCCACCCTGCTCTAGGATGCATAATGGTCAATATTCAGCTGGTGGCAAATCGGCTTTTTCTTAAACACTGGCCATTGCTGTCAGAGTTAGTCTTGCATATTTAGTGCCGACCTCTATGCAGGTGAGTGGGTGTTTGGCAGCATCTGGAAGAAATTTGAGTATGACCAATATTCAGTGCGATACCTAGATACCTAACCATGCATAGTTGGGATTGCATTTTATATGGCTCAACATGCCTGGTTAGTTCTCCGGGTATCAGAACTGAACATTGTCAGTGCCCAGATAACTTCTGCATCCACCTAGACTCTGTCCCGGCACTAATCAGTGGTCTGCTCAGATATTCAGCAATCTATCCAGGTACGGCCAGGTCTTCGGGACTTATCCAGGTAGAAGCTTCCACTACCCAGACAAGTCCCACTGAATCTCAAACTCAGTTTCTAAAGATTTTACCTTCTTCATTTCCATTTCAAACTACGAGTTAGATTAACTACATTAACCAGGTTCGACTGCATACAACGGGACGAGCAGTAACAGCAATAATGCATTGTAGCAATCGAGCCCTAGGATCTGGATTTAAACTCTCTCTACTAATTACATATTCCCCAATAATAAAATACAAATTTCAATAGGAATTTAAAGTAAATAAGGGGGTTACTTTGTTTAAAGGATCTCTGCTGTTATTACAGGGCCAAGGTCTTCTTATTCTTTCAAGTGGGCACCCTGGAAGGATGTTCTCCCTGTCTTCCTTTCCTTGGATCCAATTAGAGCATTCCAGTCTCCTGCCTGCAGCTTGCCGCCTTTGATCTGTCGCTCTCTCTCATCAACAGTAACCCTCAGGAGTGGCACATTCTGGTTGGAAGATGGGTAATTCCCAAAAGAATGGCACTCAGGCACAGCATGAATCCAGAGATGTCAGGCTATGCTAAGCCACCAAATGCACTTGTGGAAGGCTCTCTGCTTACAACTCTGTGGCAACAGCAGCTAGATTCCAGCAAGCGGGAAATGTGTTACTTGACTATTTTTTTCTGAAAAATATTTTGGATGACACTTCTTTCAAGGCAGCAGAAAACTTGTAAGTGTACAACTACTAACTTGAATCTCATTGCTCCTTTTCTCTGACTCTGGACTACGCATATGAAATACCTAAAGACCAACATTATTATTTAATGTTTTCTGGTAGTATCTAAACAAGTAGTCAGAGATTCAGAATAAGGCAGAAAAAATATAGCTACCTTAGTTTCATTCTTAAAATTCTACTCAACAGCAATTTGTTAAATGGTGGGTTAACTTGGCCCATTTTCCGTTACAATATCTAAGGAAAGAATCATCTCAATTATGGGACAGAGAATCTGGGCATAATATTTGAGAAAGTGTTGGGGAAATCATTTTATATAATTATATTACACATTTTATAACATGCCAAGGTAGAATCATATGTATTTTTCTTATGATGGCAGATTACATAGCAAGATTTTACGATTCTTTATACACCCCATCCTAGTTTCAGTTAACCCCATTCTGGAGACACATAACAATCAGAAAGAGATGTAACCACTTCCAAACTTTGATACACTAAAACACTGTGATGATTTCATTAGAAAAATAGATTTGGCTTTCAATTTGCAGAATACTGACTTCCCTGTAGTAGCATGTAACTGAACTCCTGTCCTTAGAGTTTTTACATTTGTTTCCTGTAATGATGACATCATGAAAATAGTGCTGTCCTTGCAGACAATTCATTTAAAATGTTTAATATACAGATCACCCTGCTAAGACTTTCATGATATTTATTCCTTGTAACAAACTATGCTCAACACAACAGCCCATTACCGGAGATATTTAATACTGTGCGTTTGAACACTTCATATCAGTTCTTCCTTCATCCATTTCAAGTATAACAATTCTCCAACTCAAAGGATAATTAAAAACAAAAAAAAAAGAAAATATTTAAATCCGAGAGAAATGCAAGTAAGCTATTACGAAATGTGTAATCCGAAGAGCTGCAGCTCAACCCTTGTGCCTTGTCTTGCTGCAGATGCAGCATGCCTTGCAGTTCAATTTGTGATTCATTATAGGTAGCTCTACATCATTTTATCGCGCATTTAAAACCATTCGAAGCTTTGAGAGAACTATTCTAAGCCTTGGACAGTTTTATCACCATGTTGCTTGGTATGTTGACAGTGACCATGATGCATCCTGAATGCATTTTATTTTCCTTCCTTCTTGACAAGCAAGGAATTTCCTATTGGCGCCGATTTTGATCCGTCGTGCTCGTTCGCATTCATTCCCTCTGTGCATTGCATGCCAAGAACATCAGAGGAGCTCTACAGAGACATTTATGATGTAATGTATGGTCATAAGACTCAGGCACTCATCCATTCATCCAGTCCCAACACTCGTCTGTCTCAAATCATTTCCATGCTCATAGAAGCATGAAAGTGAGGCAGTGACACATGCAAGCTAGTAAGAAATGCCATGGAAGAGCTCCAGTAGCCCTATCTGAAAATTAACTCTCTTTAAGCGTGAGAAAATGCCAAAGAGATTACAATAAAAAGAAATGCCCCAATAAAGAGAAAGAAAACATGCCAGTACCCCCCCCAAAAAATCATCAAAAGGAAAAGAAGAATAACGTCCACCAACTGTAATAACAGGCAGCAAAACAGCTTTGCTTGCTTGATTTCAGAATACACTTTTCTTCTGTTTGATATCGTACTTCCCCTTACCTAACCCTTGTTTAATCAAACTAATGCAAATAACCCCATTTCAAGCTCCATGAAAGTTAAGGATCACAATCGAAATGAAGAAATCCACACCAAAACAAATTTAGCAGCAAGTTAACACAGCACTACTGTCATTTTGGGGGACTGTATATGAATTCTACAGGTAGCTCTGTACATGAAGTTTCCTGGAATGCCCAATGAAAAACTACTGGTGCCGTCTTTTTTCCCTAAATCACTATCATCTGCACAAAACAGTCATTCCTGCAACATAAAAACACTACGTAAATAAATAAATATTAAACATACAGCAAATCCTCCACTGTCAATTTCAAAGCAACCACATGCCATATTTACTTTAAAAAACTCAATAAATGTTCCAATTAAGGAAAAACATTTAATAATCTATATCAACAGTTAGATTTGTTATGTGTTAATGCGTTAGTGCATTCTACTATCGTTAATGTACATCACTAGCAATCAGATCCTATTGCATAAATTGAGACTTGCAGTACAATAACACATGATAACAGTGGTAGCTCACATGAGTAACTCTAGCTATAAGTCAGCCTGGAAACATCAAATGGTGTCTGATCAATAGAGATTTCTATTTATGGCTTATGAACAGTTATAACAGCCTACAATATTGGTGCTTTCTTCACCCAATTTGTTATGGCATAATAGTTTCTGTTCCTTCTCTACTAAGACATACTCTGAGAATGCCAACAATTTTTTCACCAGTAGAAACGTGCCACTTCCCCTAGGAGGGCAATATCAGACACCACATCTGTGTTATAGCTGAACATTTCTTAGACAGCTTTTCTAAAATATTTGGTTTGTTCCCAGATTGTTGATATCCAAGGGGGGGGGGGGGGGGGGGTGAAGATCTTCCTGTCACCAGGAAATGAACATTACAGAGATCTGGTTCAAATAAAATATGGCATGTGATGAAGTAAAAAGCACCTTAATGAAGACTTCCTAGATAAACAACCTAGGCATTTCAAAACCAGCTCTAGCAAAAGCCAAGTTTCTCAGAACCTCCTCTGAAAGTGCAGGTATGGAAGAAGAGGCCTGTTTCAATGTTTCCCCGACTTTCCCCAGTCACAACCCCATTTCAACAGCTCCAGACATCACAATACCATAGTCCTGATTTGCCTCACCTAGGGCATCAACAGATGACACAACTGCAGTCTCTGCCTCCTGTCAAGCTCGCACACAGCAAGTTATAATGTTCATTAGCCTGGACAGGCTGATGATGCTGCTATGTTTATTGATGTTTTTGTGACCTCAAATGAGGTTTTCGCATCCCGGTTCAGGGTCACAACCTACAGGTTTAAGGCACTGAGCAGCTGCAAAGTCAAAGATTATAGGCAGCGAGCAGAGGAACTGGGATCCGCAGGACTGAATAGGAGCCTTTATGCCTCTGATGGTCCTATCAGTCACCACATTAATACAGTAGAACCTACTTAATGAACTGCTGCTAAAGGAACAGTCCTGCAAAAAGAATACATTTTCCGTTTACTAGACTGTGAAACCTGCAAGAAAATCACAGAATCCTCTAAGAGGAATAGCTGCTCCACATATACGCCCATTCCACATTTAAAAATACACACACACAAAAAAAAAAAGAGCAATGCAACCGTTATGCCAACGTACCTGCCAAAAGAACGGAGTATGCAGAAACTGAAAAACAGCATTAAAATTCTCCGATAACAGTAATAAAGAGTTCAACAAAAAGTGATTTTTCTATGCCACCTAGGAACTCCATATTTTAACAACATCCTTCTGCAATAAAAAAAAAATGAAATAGTAATGAGGGAAAACCTTGTGAATTGCAGTTTTTTTTATTAGGTTTACCCACTCGATGTTATAAACTTCAATTATCCTATTTTATGGTTATTCATTTCACAACTCCTCTTACTACAACCCAAGCAACACTCTTGAGGATTTTAATAGAAGCACGACACGGACTGAAGAGATCGCAGGGATTTTTTTAATTTTATGTTTTTACTTAACGGTACAGAAACTATTCTTCAGATAGCATCAGGAGAAATGGATATATTTAATTGTATATTTATTTTTAGTAGCAGTGGTGCCATTCTGGTTAAACAATCACAGTCAAAAGACAAATGAATGAGGGTAACATGAAACAAAATTCTCATTGTGCTTGTTTAAGGAGATGATTTTATGAAGACTTTCTACATATAAATCTGGATTTTACACAAGCATATCATACCACATACATGTGTAGAAGTACATATGGGAAGTGATTCTACACATTTTTAAATGTACCTAAAATGAATGGTCCCCGAGCGGTGTTTCGGTTTCACACATACTTTAAAAAACATAAAAGCATAAATTGATATCGGGCAGACATACACCTACGTCTGCCAAATATCAGGCACAAACGTTTGCATTCTGTTTATGCCACTGACTACATGTATGAGAGCATTTTTATACATCTATACGTATAAAGACTGCATCCATTTCTGCGATCTTCTAGATCTCCCAGAAAGGTGCAATGTGACATAATACAATTTTTTCTTGTTGCTTAAAATATAAAAGAATAGACTGTGGCATTCCGTGATTTTTAAATTAGCTTTTCATTAATGTCATGGGCTCATCTAAGCATATACACATATAAATATATATGTTTGTGTGTATATGTTAGCATACCTCATGGAAAACAATATTCAAAGTTATTTTCAAAAAAATGTGTTTTATTAAAATGATTCTTACAAGGATTAGCACTCTTCAAGGACTTTCCCTAATCTGAAAATTTCAGACACTTAATTGCAAAGTTCAAATCAAAGCAATAACCCCCCCAAGCAGATAGCATACGAAGTGATAAATGAGACTAAGGCACCAGCACTGAATATTGGGGGGCTAAATGTGGGTGGACAGGCTGCCGGAGCTTATGCAGGCCCAGACGATATTCAGTCGGGGCCCACATAAGAGAGCTATGTGGGCCCTGGCTGAATATTAGCCAGAACACACTAACTTTTTTTTTTTTGCTTGTTTTAAGTCCCTCAAAGCCCCCTTCCCTCCTTCCGCAACGATCTAATTCCCTCTCCCTCCGGGAGATCCAACCCCCCCCCCCCCCCCCCCCCCCCCGGCAGTATAGGAAGGCCCCTGCAGGCCTACTTTATGTCCCTGGTGGTCCGTGGGAGCTGTTGGAGGCAGGAGTGAAGGCCACTTGCTCTTGCCCCTTATGGAAGCCAATTTTCATCTAGCAGCCGTAGGGAGGAGTGAATGGATTTTGCTCCTGCCCCCGAGCCACCAGGGACATAAGGTAGGCCTGGGAGAGAGCCTGCCTATACCATGGGGCGGGGGTGGAACCTCTCAGGGAGTAGGAGGGATGGAGGGAGATTGGTTGTTGTGGCATCCTGGGGGGAGGGAAGGAAGGAAATTATGCAGATGCTGGCAGATATTCAGTGCTGGAACCTGCATAGCTAAGCGGCCTAATTTAGGAAAGCTTTTGAGCTGTTCTATATTAGGCCGCTTAGCTATGTGGGTGCTGGCACTGAATATTGCCGGCATCCACATAACCCCAGGTTCCTCCCTAATGCTGCTGGTCCTACCCCTGCCCACTTTTTTGTAAGCAGTCAGAGGCGATATTCAACAGCACTTCCTGGTTTAGTGCTGCTGAATATTAGGGGTTAGGCAACTCCAGGGGATATAACTGGGCAGGAGCCTCTCCTGCCCGCTTAAATCTCTTTGAATATTGGCCGGCTAGTATCTAGTAAGATTATTATGTTAGACACCTCCACTTACGCCAACTCAAAGGTTGGTGTAAATGTGAGAGTCAATGTGCCAAATGCACGCATAAATCCAAGTATTCTGTAACCCATGTACGCATATTCTGGGCATGCCCCTGACCCTTCCATGTCAACGTCCCCTTTGAAAACAAATGCCCTAGAATTTATGTGCCCAGGTTGTAGAATAACGACTAAAGTCCGAAGGTCCATCAAGCCCAGTATCCTGTTTCCAACTATGGCCAATCCAGGTCACAAGTACCTGGCAAGATCCCAGAATAGTACATGTTATGCTTCTTATCCTAGAAATAAGCAGTGCATTTTCCCAAGTCCATCTTCATAACGGCTTATGGACTTTTCTTTTAGGAAGCTAGCCAAACCTTTTTTTAAACCCCGCTAAGCTAACTGCTTTTACCACATTCTCTGGCAACAAATTGCAGAGTTTAATTACACATTGAGTGAAGAAATATTTTCTCCAATTCATTTTAAATTTACTACTTTGTAGCTTCATTGAGTGCCCCCAAATCCTACTATTTTTGGAAAGAGTAAACAAACGATTCACGTCTACCTGTTCCAATCCACTCAGTATTTTATATACCTCTAATCATATCTCCCTGTGGCCATCTTTTCTCCAAACTGAAGAGCCCAAGCCATTTCAGCCTTTCCTCACAGGGAAGTCGTCCCCCATTCCCTTTCATTTTCGTCGCCCTTCTCTGTACCTTCTCTAATTCCACTATAACTTTTTCGAGATGCAGTGACCAGAATTGCACACAGTAATCAAGGCAGTTACATGTGCAACTGCAAACTGATGCCAATTAGCACCAACTTCATTTAAAACCAATAATTGGCTAAGTCCACTTAACAGCCAATTATTATTTTGTGCATGCGGTTGACCTTATTCTGTAAGCAGTGCACAACTTTGGGTGCCAAGCATCGACTTGAACCTTTTTTTTTTAGGATCCAAGGTAAGCCCCCCCATCCCCACTGCAATATGTAATTTCTGCAAAGTTGTGTAGGGGGGCCTGTGCAGTATTTCTACTAAGGGCAGATTTCAGAAGTTTATCCTCTATCACTCTTAGCAAGCCAGCCTTAAGTACTGTACATTCCACATGTAGGTTTTCCCGATGTCAATTTAACCAGTGGTTCAAATTTAAGAGATTGAAGAGACATCTGGGCCATAGCCAAGCTATGGGGGTCTTTTACAAAGGCATGCTAGAGTTCTTAGCGTGTGCTAATGATTAGCACACGCTAAACACTAGAGACGCCCATAGGAATATATGGGCGTCTCTAGCATTTAGCCTATGTGTGGTGGCACAGGGTGCAAGCAAAGCATGAGTGCCAAGTTTACGCCCTGTCCAGTGGCTTCTCTTGTTTGTATAGAACACACCATGACATGGCGAGTAGGAAGGGCGCACTTGGGGGTATGCTGGACAGGTCACATTCCCTCTAAAAATGCTCCTACATGTAAAACAATGGATAATGATCAAAACACTAAGGGCCTGATATTCAGACTGCGGCAGGCAGCCTGTCTAACTTCCGCAGTCGGAGCTGGGCCCGGATATTCAATGCCTGGCCATTTCCAGAACTGAATATCCGGTTTAAACTTAACCGGCCAAGCTGATATTCAGCACCAGTCGGTTAAGTTTGAACAGGCCAAAAATAGGCCTGGTATACACAAGGCCAAATATTGCCGCCAAACCTGCGCTGAAAAATTGACCGATAGCCAGTTATATCACACGATATAACTGGCTATCTGCTAACCACCATCCGCACATTTTCAGCGGGTCATGGCCAGCCATGTCCCGCTGAAAATTCGTGGATAGCCGGTTATAGGAAATGTAACCAGCCAGGTGCCAATCCTGGCCGGTTAAATGCTTTTAAATATTGGGAGGGGGGGGGGGGGCAAATATTTTAGCATTCTGTGAGGAGGGAGGGAAAACTCACACACTCGCCTGCAAAAAAAAAAATCCCAAATTTAGACCCATCATTGTAAAAGCTTTTATATGTAGTCTGCTATGCATACACGTTTCTATCAATTCCTAAATAATGAGCTGCTGTGATACCAAAGCAAAGAAGCTAAGATTTTATGAATTTTTTATGAAAATCAGTGCGTGAAAACATCTTTGCATGCTGGTTTTTACAAAAAGATTAACTGCACTTTTCTACAGCATCCCAGGAGCAAAATGTCTTGGGAATGTCTGCCACCCATGCAAATGAGCCAGGTAAGAGAAATCTCATAGGAAGGAGGCTCATAAACCAGGGGAAATCTTGAAGAGTTAACACATCAGCCTCAGAATTTAGCCAAAGCAGCAAGAAACATCTTAAACAAATATAAAAGCAGTAACACTCACAAATTATCTATCACTCTTCAGTCTAAAGAATGTGTCATCTGTAAAATTATCTTGGTACTTATTTTTATTAACTGCCTTTGTTTTACTTGTTAACCAGGATATAGTAAACATTGTAGCACAATGGATGACAGATAAAAACCTTTACCGTCTATCTAGTCTTCCCAACAAGATTTTTTATTACATTTCTACCCCACATTTTCCCACCTACTTGCAGGCTCAACGATAAACTCATACGATGCAATACTACATGTGCACGCATGATCTTGATTTGTCCTTGCCATTTTCAGGGTACAGACTGCAGAAGTCTGGCCAGAACTGGGTTGATTTCCCAGTTACTGGAGTTGCAATCTAAGCACTGCTAAGTTTGTTTGGTTCCATTCTCTTTCCATACAGGATTCCTTTGTTTTCATCCCATGCATTTTTGAATTCTGTTACCATTTTCGTCTCCACCACCTCCCCCAGGATAGCATTCCAGGTTATCTACTACCCTCTCTGTGAAAAAGTACTTCCTGATATTATTCCTCAGTCGGCCCTGCAAACTCAATTCATGCCCTCTAATTCTACCACCTTCCTGTTTCTGAAAAAAAGTTTGTTTATATATTAATACTAGGGCTATGCATGGAGTAAAACCTTCAAGCTCACGACTGGCCGCGATTAAAAATTTTGATCGTGCAGTTGATAGCATGTTCTGAATGGGCACCATCTCTCTTCCTCCTCTCCATGGGCACTATCTCCTTCCTTCCTTCCCTTCATTCATATTCACCATTGTTTCCCTTCTCTTCTCTTCTCTTTTCTCCCCTCCCATCTTTGATCCAGCATCCTTCTCTGCACCGCCCACATCTCTCTCTTTCCTCTTTCTCCCCCCCCCCCCCCCCTTTGTGGTTCACATTTCTTTCTCTATCTTTTTTTCTACTTCCTCTTCCTTCCATGGCCCCCACCCACACCATTTTTGTTACTTTTCTCTACATCAGAATTTCCCAACCACTAGTCTGTGGACTATTACTGAACTGCAAACTTTTTTTGCCAGTCTGTCTTCTCCACTACCCTCCCACTCCCACTGCTTCCAAAGACCAGCAGCAGTGGCAAAAGAATAAAAGAGCCGCAGAACAGTAGCCTGTATACATGTAGCTGCTGGCTCTGTCAGTCCCACCCTCCTCCAATATCACTTCCTGTTCCGGAGAACAGGCAGCAAGAGCGGAAGAGTTGGCAACCATGTGAATAGTGGGTTATCAGGGGAGTGTGGATGGGAGGAAATGACAGAAAATACATTGTTTGGAAGAAGGCTGAGAAAGAGAGGGTGTATGGATGGAAGTGGAGGGTAAAGAGAAGAAAGATGATGATAGATGGTGACAGATCAGGGAGATACTGGATGGAAGAATGAAGACAGGAAACACTGAATAAAAGGAGGAGAGGGCCACACTAGTGATTAGACAGAAGCAGGGTTGTCAGGTGGAAAATTTTTTTCCCGCCCAAAGTCAAACCCCGCCCCTGACACCCCCACCGTCATCAACCCCGCCGTCATCAACCCCTACCCCCACCGTCATTGGCCCCGCCCAGAACGTCACTAACCCCGCCCAAAACGTCACTGGTCCCGCCCCATGCGGCCCGAAAAACCGCAAAAAAAAACCGCCGAAAGACCCCAAAACAAGCTCAAAAAACTGCAACCCGCCGCGGGCAAAAATTTCCCACGGCGGGTCGCGGAAAACCGCCTAATTAGGCGGGAAAACCGCCCACCTGGCAACACTGGACAGAAGTCAGACAGAGAAGAGAAATGCTGGATGGAAGGGGAGAGAGAGGGGAAGTAATACGTTGGATGAAAGGGGGAGAGGGGGGAGAAGATGCTGGATGGAAGTGGGTAGAGAGAAAGAGGGGACACAATGGGGACAGATACAAAACAAAAAAAAAAATGGTGAACAAGAGAAAGGGGAATTGTAGGGCCAGGGTGAGAGAAAAACTAAGTAGACAGTATAAAGAGGGAAATTGAAGACTGTATAGTAAAAATGAATGAAAGGGAGAAAAATAAATGGAAGTATGCTGAGAGGAAAAAAAAATAATGTTACAGATGGATGTAGTGGAGGAGAGATAAAAATGATAAAATAGACATGAAACCCTGGCATGAGAGTTAAAAAGTTAGAGGAAAGCAGAATGCAGAGATTGGGACCATCATGATGAGAATAATTAAATGGCCAGACAAAAGCTATTTTATTCCATTCTAATTAAAAAAAAATGGAAATATCTTTTTTTATGGACAAATGGTAATTTTGTTTTTAACTAACTTTCAGAAGCAAAAAAGCTCCTACCATAACAGCAGTATACTGTCCTAATCCGAGGAAGGAGGTTTTGGGATCTGAAAGCTAATTGAAAAATGATTATTGATGTTAGTCCAACAAAAAGGTATCACCTAATTTTCCAGTTTTTGTTTTATTTTTGTTTGTTAATTTGTAATGTGATTGGAGTATGTTAGTTTCTGAAATTTTAAACCCGCTATCTTTATATTTTGCACAATACAGGGGGCCACATGTCACTGTGTGCAGAATCTGGCTTCTTGGGGGTTCAGTTTATTTTCAGTCAGACATTCTTAAAACCATAACAGTGTATTTTTAAGAGTATGGACTGAAGAAATTTTGATTTTAATATTTAAAATGCAGATCAGACGCATGGTCTACTTACATAGCTGTAATCCACCTTGACCACTGTAGGCTGCTCAGGGAGGACATCTTAAGCTGGCCAGGCTTGAGATCCCTCCAGCTCAGGGTTTTGTCTTGTTTTTTAAAGTTGAGTAGGAAAGGGATGGACAATGAGGGGGAGGGGGGGGGTTGACCCAAAATCTGCTAGCTTTTGTTTCCACCTCCCCAGTCCGCAACTTGCTGGTCTGCAAGTACGAAAAAGGTGGAACACTGATCTAGATTCATATGAACTTCTTTTCAGGTTCTACATTTTTTCTATAAACGTTAAAAGAAAATCCTACCAGGTCACCATATCATAATTTTCCTCCATTATCTGTCCCCATTGGATATTTTATACCAAAGAATACAAGTTAACCTCGAGCTGTAAAACAGTTTATACACATGTCAATTCCCATTTGTGAAAAAGGCAGACAGGTGTCACAGTTTATCCAGAAGAGTAAAGTTAATTGTTAAACATTCAGAAAGCTTAGACAAATATTTACATTTAATTTAAAAGGCAGTAAATAAATCCTAGAGGCCCTTTTACTTAAGTGTGGTGAAATCTGGGCTTAGAGCATTCTAACACCGGAAAACCCAGATTTACCGCAGCATTAAAATTGGGCATTTTCTTTTTTTTTTTTTTAAGGTTATGCACTAACAATGCTATTAGTGTGCAGCACCTGAAAAATGCAGGAGAACTTACCACCTCCTATTTAGGGGCATTAATCCAGCATCATCCATTTACCTCCAAATTCTATTAAAAAAAAAGAGCTAAAAACTTGTGCAAGCAATTTAATTGAATAATGACCTAACCAGCACCAACTGGCCTTTTAACAAGCAATTATTGGCACTAATTAGATTTAATTAAGATGCACATGTAAATTTAGGCACAGGATCCGCGCCTAAATTTTATGCACGAGTCAAATGGAAATGGGCGGGTCATGAGCGAGTCATGGCCGGATCAGGGGTATTCCTTTAAGCTATGCGCGCAGTTATAGAAAAAGGGCATCCGCGCCTAAATTTAGGCATGCACATTTGCACCACTATTTTGTGCCTTATTCTAAGCTTTTTTGGCATCATGTATAGAATTTGCCCCCAAGTATGTGGTAAACCTAATGAGGTAGCTGAATGAGAAAAGGTCCATGACACACTCCCTCAAAAAATATTTTTTAAAATATTTAATAAGAAAACAGGGATATTACCACAAAATGTTTTCCTTGTGCGTTAACCGTGAATTAGGGCTTAACACCCTTTAGAAAAGGGGCACCTTAGGGGGGGGGGGAGTTATCAAAGTGGGCTACTGTTATATCAGGTTATTTTGCCACAAGGTCCCATTTTATGCAAGGAAACCCTGTGCTAAAGGAACCTGGTTAACAGTAGTCCACGTTGATAACTTCCTCCGTTACCCCCCTGTTTACAAAGCCGCGCAGCAATGCTGACACAGCCCATTGAAAGTGAACAGGCTGTGTCAGCATTAGTGCACGGTAGTCACGGGAACATTTTTTAGCATGTGCGGTGCCAAAATATCAGCAGGACGACTGAGCGCACCCCATGGTAGGGCATCTTAAGCTGCGGTAAGTACATGTTAGTCCTTACCAAAAGGCCTTAGCTATTTCTATTTTTTTTTTAATCAAAACATTTTTTGGTTATAGGGACAATTGAAAAAAAAAACAATTTTTTTTTTATTTTTTAAAAATTTTATTTTTATTAAATTTTACAACTATACAAAACAAACAAAACACTTACATAAATGCATTATACCGCAACTAACACTGAATCCTGTATACAACCCAACACTATATAACTAAGCATTACAAGATAAATAAAAATCCAGAGTTTTCTCTTACTCAGAACTCCTGACTTCTGTTATTCCTCACTTGTGGAACCAAGTAAGGGTAGGTGAGCTGATGTGGGAATGTCCTGGACAACGGCACACTGCTGTGTGAAAATGAACATGTTTTGAAATTGTGTGTCAGAAGCACTTCTCTTACCAAATAAGGGCGCCCAACACGCACCAAAATGGAGTTACCGCCCAACTACCACATGGCTCTTGCAGTAAATTCATTTTTGGCACGCGTCTGATACGCGCGTCTAAAAAATATTTTTTTATTTTGGGGTACACGTAACGAACGCGCGCCAAGTGGCATTTGGAGCACGAACATCATTACTGCCCTGTTACCGCACGAGTCTTTATCACTAGGGTCAATGGCTAGCAGTAAGTTCTCAGACCCAAAATGGACTCGCGGCAATTTTCATTTTGCCACATGTCCATTTTTGGCAAAAATTTTAGAAAAGGACTTTTTTTTATAGGCGCGCTAAAAAATGGATCACCGCGGGCCCAAATCCCGCGCCTACACTACTGCAAACCATTTTTCAGCGCGCCTTTGTAAAAGGACCCTAAATTATCAAAAATGGAAAGAAAAAAAAACAGTGAGGTCCTTTTACTAAGGTGCGCTAATGGATTCAGCACGTACTAACAATTAGTACGCTCTAAATGCTAAGACTCCCATTATATTCCTATGGACACCTTATCGTTTAGGGGTATGTTTACTAAGGTGTGTTAGCGTTTCTAACGCACCTTTAAAGTTAAGGCGCGTTAAACGCTAATGCGCCTATACATTTCAATGGGCACATTAGCTTTTAACGTATGTAAACCATTTACATGCATTAAATATACTAACGCACCTATAGCACACCTTAGTAAACATGGACATGAGTGCATGCTAATCGTTAGCATGCCTTATTAAAGGACCACAGTGCTTGTGATTTTGCTGTTGTCTTATTCTTTTATCTGAAGGGCCAGTTTCAATGGAGAGTCAGTAACCAGAGCGTACAGTTTCTAGCACTAACCCAAATCTCCTGAAACGCACTTTATGGTTTGATGCTTATCTGTATTGTGTATTTTCACAGCACCCACTTCCACTCCATTTTTGCAGTATGTTAAAAATGAGCATTTTAGGAGTTTCAGATTCAAGGTGCATTTGCCTTTTCAGCCAAACAGCTATTTAAGGTAGAGTCAATGAAGCATGTGATTAGTAAAGAAGTGCTTTGCATAAGGGGAATTGCATTGTGAACATGATCCAATACAAATTTTAAATAAAATAAAAAATAACTCACAAGTAATGAATTTGAAAAGGTTACAGTGGTACTTAACTGTAAAAACAGGGTGCCCTATTTTATATCTTTTTCTCCACAGTTTCTTTTAAAACTTAAAATAAAAAAACATAAAAATAAATATCAAACTATTGATTTGAATCCAATAGCTGTATTTACTTAAGTCTCACTGCAGCTACAACCCCAACCCACAAAGCCTCACTTTCCCAGATATCCGACTTGAAAGAACCCATAACACAAAGCCTCATTTCCCCCTGAGATCCAATCCACAGCTACAACCAATCCATAACTCAAAGCCTCACTCCCCCACATCCAATCCATACAGTTACAACCAATCCCCAACACAAAGCCTCACTCCCCCCCCTCCGAGATCCAATCCATACAGTTACAACCAACCCACAACTCAAAGCCTCACTTTCCACAAGATCCGACTCAAGCAGCTACAACCCCCAATGCACAACACAAAGCCTCACTTTCCTTGAGATCTAATCCATGCAGACATTTTTTTGTATTTAGATTTATACTGCACTGTAGTTTTATCACTAGGGGGGGGGGGGGGGGTAGTCTAAGTAAAACAGCAGGTATAAGTTCCCAAAAATTGAACACAAAATGTTTGCTAAGTGTCAATTGCATCTTTAGAAAATCCAGAGATGGTTTAAAAATAAAAGGGGCAGCCTGATTTTCAACAATAGCAATGTGTCCCTGTGCTATCTGATAGCAGAATGTGTTACAGGGATGAAACCCCCAGACAAATATTGTGTTTAAAGTACTACGTTCCATTTATTTAAAGGGAGGGGGGAGGAGGAAAAAAGTGGACAGATTGTGAGACACAGAAGCAGCTGGCCAGACCGCACAGCAGACCTGGCAAAGCATACATGCCTATATTTCAGTCAGCCAAAAAAGAAAACAAAACAGTGCTACAAAACCCCTGCAGTTCCATTTCCTAAAATAAATTTTTTAAAAGTGATTTTACAAAGCTTAAAAAGGAAGGTTTTGGACATTCTCCTTTGCCTAAACTCTCTCATGGGTGATATAATCCAGATTCTTAGAAAATAGTATTCCTGCAGTACTGGGACGCCAGAGCCAATCTTGTGCTTCTCAGAGTTCCTTCGATCACAAGCAAAAAGCCTACAAAAAAATCTGTCAGTTGGCATCAGTCAATTCATCTAAACAATGGTTTAAAACCTTTAATATATGGTTTTACTAATATAGAATTGTATGCAGAATATGAAACAATATCCCTCCATAACTTGCTGCACTTTAAAATGGATTCACCTACAAAAACTCCACAGACATTTTTTACATTAATAGAAACGATTCCTACCAACACATGGTTAATGACTGATATATAAGCACAAGAACATACAGGGGACCGCGCGGCAACAGGCTTCCGGAACTATGCCCGGGCTACCGCAGGAGCCGGCAGTATTTCCCACCCCCAGCACATGCCATTTCTGGTGCTACAAAAATATTTTATAGTCTTATAGCGCTGGTGCTTACCCTGTGGTAATTGCTGCCTGGTTACTGTTGTGTTAGCACAGGAGCCTTTGCCACCACCTCAGTGGGTGTCAGTAAGTGCCTATCCAAAACGGTTGCACTGCACGTGGTTCAGTTACTGCACCGCCATTTCTTTTTGTGAAAAAAAAGACAGCGTTTTACCCTCTGCGGTAAAAGGGGGCCTTGGCGCATACCAAAAACATGCACCGATGCTAGCGCAGGGCCCACTTTTACTGCACCTTTGTAAAAAGGACCCCACGGTTCCTCCCCAATTTTATCCTCATGTAGTTTACGAGGTAGAAGTTGCAAAACGACACAACCCTTCCCCCTTCAAAACAAGCTAAACTCTAAAATGTCTTCCCTATTAAAAAAAATACATAGAATTTCACCCTCTCTGGTCAAAAAGAAACCCAAAACTGTAAAACTCTCACTGTTGCGCAAGTTCTTGTCCACTTGGAAAACCTTCAGGTTATGGCCAAAAGTTCAATAAATCCGAGACTACACTGCCTTGCACTTTACATTTCTCCTTTATTCTATAATGGCAATTTATAGCTAGAAGACATTTGCAAATTAAACAGCCTATCAAAAGCTTTGTGTGTGCCCCAGTCCTTAAGTATTTATTAAGTGGCATTAAAATAAAACTTTCCATAAAGTAGCATGAATGGGTGATGAGCAGACCATGTTCAAGTGCTACAGCCAGAAATTATAGCTCACAGTCCTGCCTTATTACTTCCAAAATATTTTTCACAGAACCACTGGAACAAGAATTAATCTGTACTACAAATGGTGCTGGGGGGATGGAGCGGTAATAATTCTCTCCAATTTTCTTCTTCTTCTCCTCCACTATGAGACAGGAAAATAGCATTCAGCAGAAAGCACCTAAGTTTGTATTGTACTCATTTAAGGCTTTCTCCATCTGTCTGTTTCAACACGAAACACCAGTCAAATAAAAGAAGAATTCAGAACCCCTCAAAACATGCAGGCGTGCAGTTTCCCAAACCAGCTCATACCGTTCCATCTCTGAATCTACTTGCCTTCTCCCACCGGGTAGTTCAAAAGAATAAAACGCAAAATGCTCTGCCTCATTGAAACTTGAGTGTTTGGAAAGACATTTTTTTTTTTACAATAGTGATTTATTTATTGGTATTTATTAACTGCCTTTATGAAACAATTCACACAAGGCAGTATACAGCAGGTACATTTTAACATAAAACTTACAACAAGTTTGTTAACAGCATAACAATGGTAAAAGTGACCAAATATAAACAAATACAATAAATGAGGTAAACATGAAAACAGCAAATTGAAACCTAATAATAAGACTACCATGAAACAATATCATATTTAACAGCACTGAAATTCAAATAACAGAGATATAATACAATGTCAACATAATACAAATAAAACACTTAACAAGCATGCATTAGAACATTCAAATATAGATATTATATAACTTCTCACTGAATCCCATTAAACATTCTAAGTAGAACAATGAACACAGAGGTTCAATGGACATTTATATCTAGGATAGACAAAATTGTAGAGTAATGTTACGTTAAGTGAGGTACATTCTAACCAAATACTGCAATGCAAAGTTTGAAAAATAACAATCCCATGTAGATGACCGAGCCCTCTGACCACAGAGAGGTCAGATGCTTGAGTGGGTTTTACCAGCTTAAACGGCAAGTGGGTCGCAGGAATTAACCTCTCCGAAGCTTCATCCGGTGGTCTGTGCTCTCTACTGCAAACCCAAAGTGAGAATGGAGTTATAGTTTATAGGCTATTAAAACTTGCTAAACCGCCCACACTGACTCGCAGAACTAGGCAGTTTACAAATCAATAAAATTATATAAAAGGAAGAATAGAAAGGAACTACAAAATTCTGATAGTTAAGAAAGTAAAACAGTCATATCAAGACATTCACAGCAAACTAAGGTAGGAAAAGGCAAAAGGAGGGAACCAGAAGGAAAGGAAAGGAGAAGGGGTTGAGCTGGAGTGCAGGGAGAGGGTGGGGAAACCAGGCAAGGGAAAGGTAACAAGCAATGTGAAGTTCTGGGAAACAAATTATTCCAAGGGAAAAGCCTGTTTAAAAAGCCAAGTGTCCTGTTTACTGAGGTGCACTAGCGTTTTTAGCGTGTGCTAAACATTAGCACGCAATAACCATGTAGACACCCACAGGAATATTATGGGCATCTACATGGTTAGCATATGCTAAAAATGCTAGCACACCTTTAGCGTGGCTTGGTAAACAGGGCCCCCAAGTTTGTTATTGAATCATGCTTTCATTCTTCTTTTCATCCAAAAATTCAATAACCATCCACAGCAAGTTCAATACACCCCCCCCCCCCCCTTGTTTATTTGCACCCATCCAAGAGCCTCCAATACGGCACTTCCAAAACAGTACGGTTAATCCAGCAGAGGCCTATATCACAGTAGTGGCATTAATAGCTTCACCCTACCCCCCCCCCCCCCCCCCCCTTTCCACTGCCAAAAAAAGAGAACTAGAGAAACTGGGACTAACTTTTACCAAGCCCTGAGTAAGCACTACTAGAAAGTGCATATTTTTCACTGTACCTAGTAAAACACAGTCATGACAATTATTGATGCGAGCGTCACCAAAATTTGTTCAGCACTGTGGCGTTCGAAAGAGCAGGTCACAGGTTCATCCCCTAATCTGTTTTTCCTTTTGGTTTTATTCTCATTCAATCCATCCTTCTCCCTTCGGAGACTGGGAGACAATTCAGTGCAAAAAAAGCATATCTCTTTCTTTAATATTTTCGCACAGAGAGAGAATTTGTTTCCACTCTTATCTTAAAAATTTAAGACATAGCCATACCATTAGGCACAAGGCGTACACCTCTACCACTTGTGCTGATGCAGCCAGTAAATATAACTTCTCCTGATAAGAGAGATTATGAACGCTCAGCGGAGCGCAAGATAGAACAGAACTATTGCTAAAACTACACTGCTGAGCATTTGCCAGCAAGCATGAGAAGTGGAAGAGTAGACTGCTGCTCAGAACAGTGGGACTGAGAATCCGGGAAGCCACGGTTCAAATCCCACTGTCGCTCCTTGCCACTTTAGGCAAATCACTTAAAGTCTAGGAAGGAGTAACCTAACGGTTCAATTCCTACTTCAGCTCCCTGTGATCTTCAGCAAGTGAATTAGGGGTTAATTCTGGAAAGGTCGCCAAAATTTAGACACTGGGGTGCTGTGTACGAGGCGCAAAGTCTGTTATCAGCAATACACACACAATTGCAGTTACAGAATACTAGTGTAAGTGGGCATTTATGTGTGGCTGTTTATTCATCTCAATGACTGGTGAAAAGGACCACAATTAAATGCTGCAATTGCGTTAATAACCGATAATATTCTATAATTTTAGCACATACCCCCAGATTCAATATAGCGTGCCTAGTGTTCCACGCTGAAATCCAAGCGAATTCTATAATGATGCGCGTAAATTAATTGGCTTAACAAGCAAATCAACGTCAACACACCTTAAGCACTAATTATCAATAATCAGGATTTATGGGAACATCTTCCTAAGCATATAACGAACTGCACCTAAATTTTAATGTGAACGGGCAAAAAGGGCATAGTTATGGTGGGGAAATGGGTGTTCCGTGGGCATTCTGAAATTTATGCACATTGTAATAGAATACAGCCCTCTGCGCCTAAACCTACACGCCGGGATTTACACCGCATTTTCGTTGGTGTGAATGGAGATGTGTAGTTTTAGGTGCTAGGATATCGACTAAGCGTATTCTATATACCGCACCTAAATCTAGGTGCTGCTTACAGAATACACTTAGCGGAAATGTTTTCCACATGGATTTTTTTTAAGCGCCATATATATAGAATCTGGCCCATAGAACTGAGCACACTCCAGACCCACCCATGCCCGTCCCATGTCCATGCCCCCTTGCAGTTATACACTATAGATTTTCAGTGCTAAATTTCTAGAATTGCGAATAAACTACACGTGTGCCAATTAGCACCAATTAGTATCGGTGATTGGTAATCATGTGCAGAGTGATGATGAACGCAAAACAAGGGGGCCATTGTCAAGGATCTTTTACCCGTGCAACATTTTCTTTGCTTGTGGATACTCTTTGCTGTTTCATATTTGGGGTGCAGAGACTATAGCCTCCTGTTTTGAAGATGAGACAGCGATACCTTCCACAGCTAAATGCTTTGCTTTTTCACTGTGCACAGTGGTGTTTTTCAATGAATATGCTGTTTTGAGTACTTGCGAATTTCCAGTTTAGGTTGGGTGCCCAATTGTGAAGAGTTGGAGTTTTGTTCAATTTATGAAGTGACCGTTTTTATGGTAACGACATTTTTTTCTCCCTAATGTAAGAGTTGTTTTCTGTTCCTGTTTTTTAGGGAAAAGGGAAGAAGTATATGTTAGAAAACCACATCGGTTTGTAGACCCCTCAACAGTTGAGGCTTCATTTCACTTTACAGTTATATCCGATACTGGCTCTTCTCCATTAGCATTCTGAGCAAAATATTGAATTTTTGTATTTAAGAATTGAAAATTTTGCTTTGCAGTTTGGGATTTTTATAACAGTGTATATAAATTTTGGAACGCCCACAAAACATCAATTACCCCGCCCATAACCACACCACCTTTTGGCTGTGCGCATTATAATTTAGGCGCAATGTGTTACAGAATACTCAGTGAGTTGTGCACGTTAATTCTAATTATTGCCAATTATTGCTCATTACTGCTTGCTATGACTAGTTATCAACGCTGATTAGCTTAAGTTACACACTTGGATTTTGGCGCACAACAAGAGGCGCAATATATAGACTCCTGGGGGGGGGGGGTAAAATATTTGCACACGCATCTTTATAGAATAGCACTTAGCAAGATGCACACGAAAATCAAATTGTTGCCAATAATTCTTAGCACACAATTACTGGCGATAAATGGCTTGTTACTCAATAAAATTGCACACGCAACTTTCGGCACCATATACAGAATTCAGGGGTTGACAGTTTACCTTGCAATAACTGCTCGTGCAGAGCTGCAATACAGGGCTTTGTGGCAGTTTAGCAGTTACCATAAGGTCAACATGCTTTAAGCATGGCCCTCCCATTTCCGTGCCCCCTTTTTCAGATCATGCATAAAAGTTGCAGAACCTGGGCCTAAATTTACATGTATAAATGCCAATTAAATCTAATTGGTGCCAATAGTTGCTTGTTAAAAAAGCCAGTTGGTGCTAGATTATTCAATTAAATAGCACACACAAATTGGGCATGTGCCCAAATTTACACATGCATTTTCTGGCGAGCAGGTACTGCACATTAATTTGAATATTAACGAATGACCTACAATGGAAGATACTGGATCATCCCCAATAGGTGTCACATTAAATTTGTGGCTACAGCGTGAAAAGTCCTGCGTTAAGCCACTGCAACTGCTAATTTTACTGCAGTTTATTAAAAAGGAACCTTAGATTATGAGCCCTCCAGGCACAGGGAAATACCGATTGTGCATGAATGTAGTTTGCCTTGAATTACAACTGAAAATAGTCTGTGCTATAACCCAAAATTATTCATCAAATCTTATAAACTGTGCTCTCTCTCCTAAATCACGCATTTCCTTCCCCTACTGAAAATGTTTGCGCTAAATAAAAAGCTACCAAATGTCGTCCAGAAAATCTCTTCTTCAAATGCTTAACAAACCTTTTGAATATTACCTAGTTCTTAAACATCTTGACTGATGTTCCTTGCTGCGGTACTTAAAAGGACATTTCCTATGCAATTCTGTGGCTTTTAAACAAAATGACAAAAACCATTACATAGTTTCTCATGTGTTGTTTTATGCATGCTATTTGCAAATAATGTGCACTGACAACTAATGAAATAAAACAAATCTAAAAAGGACATTAAAAAAAGAAACATAAAATAAAAGGGAAATAAAGACATTTTATTGCATGTGCGTCCCTATTACCAAGGATCTCATCACTTTTTAATTTTTAATTTGGATTGAGCTCACACTTTTTCAGTAGTAGTTGAAGGAGAACTGCCTTTTTTTATTTGAAGGTGTTTTTCTGTACCCAACAATTAACATACGACTTTAAAGAAGGTTGCTAACACTGTAAACAAGCATATATTAATACGAGTGGGTCACCCTGCATAAAATAGTATGAACAGTAATAACACACATTAATGTACATTAGCATGTGCTAGCACAGTTATACACATCAGTAAATCAAGCTCAAAGTTCAACCTCCACTGATTCTGCTACAAACTACTTGCCTAAGATCACAAGGTTCAAACCCTGGCTTCCCTGGTTCAGCCACTAGGCTACTCCTCCAACAACATTTGTCAAGAGCACACTGCCATTATATTACGAGCAAAGTAGATGATGTCTCTACATTAGAGAACACCTTTACATAAATGGAAGAACGTATCTTAGAAGCCAGACTCAAGCACTTGTCAGAGAATGAAACCACGCCTGGTTTTCAATAGGTGTGCTCACATTTTTGACCCCAAGGCTGTCGTTTGCAAACACAGAAGATGAACTATCATTATTCACAATATTTCAGTTTGGCTATTGATCAGAAAAAATCCATTGTGTAAGCTGGAAATATGTTCTGTACACATACGCCCCTGCCATCCTCCGGAAACAGGGCATCAAGCCTTAAGAAGTCAATACAGTATTGAACAACCTACCAAAAAAATAGTTTAAGGGTCTGCTCCCTCAATAGTCTAATCACCTCTCTATCTCACCATTTTCTTCTCGTTGTGGCACGGGACTTTCAACCAATCATTATTTTAAATCAGGACAGCAGCTCCTTTCTTTATAGCCTATTAGGGTATTTTATGGCTCCATCATCAGAGAAGCTGTGAGGATTTGTGTTGCCTCATTAAATGTTACGAGGCTGCCTTTTCCGTGAGAGATGGGTTTGTACCCACTGCTGTCATTTTTATTGTCATAATAATCTCTGTATGGGTTGCTTTATTTTGCGGGGGTCTCTCAGATTTGGTGTTTGTTTCTTTGTTGTCAGAGGCAGAATTAATATCAGAAATGCTAATGAAGCAGGGTTATTAAAACATGAGGATGAATTGATTTGGGATCTCGGAGCTCCTGTTCCCAATAAAGGAGGACGAAACATTCATTTTCTCTACACAGAAATAATAATAAAAGTTATTAGGCACTTTATCACCTGAAGAATTGTCACAAGGGGAGCTTTTAAACATGCAGATGCTTGCATTAGCAGTACCTCACAAGCAGAGGTAATGCAAGCAGAATTTTTACTTAACTATACAGGGTCCATTTGAAAACAAAAAAAAAAATATATAAAAGGATACAAATGGAGTGATAATAATGCTATATACACATACATATATATATATACATACATACACAACACACTTGTCAAGTCTTCACAAGAGGGCATTATTGATTGCTGGAGTATTTGAGTATCACTAATATATTAAGAAGAAAATTGTTTTTTAAAAATCATGATTTTTCAGTTATTTTGCACTTTTTGTATTTCTTTTAAGGGTTTAGGGTCTGTTTCAAGAGATATGGCGGTCATTTTAGAAGAGCTATTCACGTCCGAGACGTACATAAACTGGCACTTAGATGTTTAAGACCCCATTTTACAAAGCTAGGATATGAGCGTCTCAAACCCAGGCGCATGCAAATGGCAAGAGGGCATGGTCTGGGCTTGTTTTGAGCCCCTACATCGAAAAAGATCAGTCAGCTGTATATTTTTAAAAAAAAGGACATAATGATATTTCACTGGTTCCGAATCCGATATTTAAAAAATGTCAGTTCTATCAATAGAGGTTTACACACACACACACGCAGTAGCATGTGGTACCAACTGAAGCAAGCCGGTTTGTCAGGATCGTCTGTCATGTCAATTACAAAGGTCACATTCTTCTAGGTTTAATGCTTATTACTATGTTGATTAAAAAGCTGTTCCCAACTAACATACATCAACAAAACATGAAGGACTAAAGGAAAACTAATTCTACAAGCTACTGTACCAACCAGACCTGAATCACAGCTTAGTAATGGCTTTTAGCGATGGCGAAACCTGCCCAGAGGGGTTGTTCAGTTCAGAGAATTAAATGGGCATCGACATTTTATCACGGGGATAAGATGGCCATCTGGGAGACATCGAGGGGCTCATTTTCAAAAGAGAAAAATAGTCAAAAACAACAAAGTGGCTTTTGGACATTTTTCTCTGAAAAACATCCAAATCGCGATTTCCAAAACTTGGATTTCAGACAATTTTCTCTGCAGCGTGTTCAAAATGCAAGGGGGCATGTTGGGGGAAGGATTTTCTGCCATAATGGAACAAAGCAAAAACATTCAGGGCTAAAACTTAGATATTTTGGTCTAGATCCGTTTCAAATCAAAACTATGTCACAAAAAGGTGCCCTAAATGACAAATGATCAATGGAGAGATTAAGGCATGCCCCCCCCCCCCTTTTAATCCCCCAGTGGTCACTGACCCCACCCACCCACCCTCTAAAGATGTGACAGGAACAGAACATACCAACCTCTATGACAGCTTCAGATGTTATGGCAAGTCCTATTAGAGCAGTAATCAGGTCCCTGGAGTACCCTAGTGGGCATTAAACCATTATCTACAGCAAAACACTTTAACATGTCTTACAGTATGCTTTTTCATGCATGCTAAGCAATGTTAGGGCTTAACACGCCGAAGTAGACATAACTCTATGGCTCTGGGGAGCTAAACTATTTTTGCCCTTTGGAGGGAAACTTTAAGAGGAGGCATGGAGGTTACAAATCTACACAGAGTAGTTTGATCTTTAATTTTATGAAAAGGTAACGGACACCTATGTGCTTTTATAAATTAGGCTCCCAGATCTAGCCACATATAGGACTAGATTCTATATATGGCGCCTGAAAAAATCAGCACTGAAAATATTTCTGTCTAGGCATATTCTGTAAACCGTGCCTAGATTTAGGCACGGTTTATAGAACATGCCTAACTCTAGGCACATCCATTTACAGCAAGTAAAACTTGGTATAAATACTAGCGCCTAAATTAGATGTGAAGCAGGTGTATTCTATAACCCTGCACGTAGATTTTCAGAACACCCATGGTCCGCCCATGGTCACACCCACTTTGGCAGTGTGCATCAGAATTTACGCACATCACTTTACAGACTATGCCTAGCAAGTTGTGCTTGTAAAATCTAATTAATGCCAATTAGTGTCTGTAATTGCTTGTTAATTGGCAATTATCAGCACTGGCTTAAGTAATTAAATTGCACACACACAAATCCAGAATATGACCAGATTTGCGTGTACAATTTCAGTTGCTCTATATAGAATCCAGGGGATGGGACCCTTTAACTACAGTGCATTAGGCATCTACCCCCAGATTTTATTAGCTTGCCTAAAGATGGGCGTGGATTCCAGATGTGTGTAAACTAGTCAGCTGGGTGCTAACAACCAATTATTGGAAATTAATTGGCACTATTTTGCATTTATTTTTATTACATTTGTAACCCTTACATACTATTCTATAAAGCTGCGCACAGAAAGCCTGCGCGGCAATGCCGAAACAGCCCATTCAAAGTGAACGGCCTGCGTCAGCATTAGCGCCTGGCAGCCACTAGCACAGCTTAGTAAACAGAGGGTAAAGCATTTCATGTGCAAACCAAAGGGAGCATGGCCATGGGAGGGGCATGGGTGCTTCAGAGGTGTTCCAAATGTTTTGGCGCAGCATTACAGAATACCAGGGTTGTGTGCCCAATTTATGCACCTGGATTTATACCAAATTTCAGCTTGCGCAAGTCCTCACACCCAAAGCTGGGCATCGCAATCCTCTCTAAGTGCTATTCTAGAAAGGGCACTTGGCCCAGAATAGCGCTTAGCACAGATTTTTCTCAGCACCTAAATGTGAGTGCTATTTACTGAATCTGGCCCTTAATGTGCAAATTGGCATGCATTAATTGTTACCGTACAAACATAAGCATAACATAACACAAACACAGTAAATACTTTTGCATTATTTTTATACTTAGCGTGCGCTAATTCACACATTTTTTTGTTAGGGGGCGCAAGTAGAAAATTTACATAACCCTTCTTCTCTATGATTCCCTGTCTATAACACATGATCCTTATTCGACCATATCAGCACTTTGTATTTGTCTCTCCACCGGAGTTGGCGAACGCCTCTACGGTATCATGTAAAACACATTGAGCCGGCAAACAGGTGGGAAAATATGGGATAGAAATGCAACAAATAAATAAAGTACAGGCGGAGAATGGGTGTGGAGAGTAGATTGTAGGTAATGCAGGCCTGCTTAGTGCCTTCTAAACTGGAGGTACTAGAGCATCCGTGCAAACTGCAACCAGGATACCATGTGCTAATGGACATTTTAATGCATGACCTGCAAAAGAAATGCTGGGCACGTCCCTAATAGAAGCTGCATTGACTTTGCAATTACTGCACGTTAATTTCTTGCCTTAAGGTGAGGTATCTGCATAATTTAACATTTTAGTAAAAGGATGCCGTAGTGCAGAAATTTGAGCACTCAAAACCTTATGCCTGCTCCAAAGATAATAGAAATTGTGCACGTGTTCTGTGTGCATATCCTCACACTCCACCCAAATTATGCTGGTGAACCACCTACCCACAGGTCATTCAAAAGCAGGCACACATGTTCCAAGCACCTACATCCCCACCCCCTTTTATAAAAGCTCTTTCCATATGTAAAGAAAATTTTATATGCAGAAAAATGACCCTTTTGTGGGTATAGGTCCCGCTGAGGGTAATCCTATAAGAAGTCACCTATGAGTAAAGGAAAGAAAAAGCATCAATTTGTGGCCTATTAAAAAAAAAAGCCTCTGTGCCTTTATAAAAATACTAGCACAACTCTAATAACCAGACCTACATTAAAGTCGTGAACATAGATCATGACTCCACCCAAACTCCCCCCCTAACATACACAGTCTAAAGACAACTACACACCCTCTTGCACGGTGCATACCTTTTTTTGTGGGGGGTGGGGAAATCATTTTTATTGGGTATCAAATACTTGTACAAATAAGCAAACGGAGCTTAACACTACCCAACAAATATTTCTTCCAAGAACCTATATCCCTCACCCCTGCCACCTCCCACCCCACAGTGATGCTCCTCCCAAGAGCAGTCCAATGACGCCAAGCAGTCCAAGGTCAACCTATGAGCCAACAGCGTAAGTGTGATCCAAAACGTCTCCCAAATATGTTGGTAGTTTGGATATTAAGAGGTCACGGAATGTGCTGAACAGGAGTGGACACGTCCTCTGCCTGGTCCAGGAGTCTCAGACTCTTCCACCTCCATCCAGCGTTCAATTTTTCCTTTTGAGATGGGAACTAACTGGATATAGCTGCATAAGCATATGGACAAATACCTGAATAAGTCCAGAGCGACAATGGCGAATAAATCCTTAGACAAAGAGAAGGACAAAGGCAAAGCTGTCAATAACAACATGGAAACAGGTCCGTGCTCTGCAATTTCAGAGATTTTGCCTAGAGTGTTCACTGCCCTTACTTCCGCCATTTCCACCGCCTTAGATCCCAGATTGTAAAGACTTTTGTCGCAAATGAGCCATCTGGAGACTTTATTCCCAGACATCGCTTCATGTACTACTACATTGAAATCTCGTGTCTCTGAGGTTAAGGATGGAGCCCACACCTTTCGGAACAACTTGTGGCACTACACATGCAAACCAAACACTATGACTGGATTGAAGAACTGAAAAACTGGTCGAGAACAGACAACTTTGAGGTTTGTGGGTTTTCCGGAGACTATCCCAGACACCTTGATTTTGTCAACATTAGAGCAATGGTTGCAGCAAGAACTACCTTTGTCGGCTGAAATGGGGACAGCACATTTAAACCACGCACATCAATTGGGTAGTTGTCAGATGAGAGACGTGGCCCAGGTTTATAATTGCTAAGATTCAAAATTTTCAGCATTGAGTGGAAATTTTGAAGCAATCATGCTTAAAACCAAAGACTATCATATGAAGGGGTGCCCTATCCATGTTTTTCAGGATTTCTCTGCTGCAATGATAGAAAAGTGCAAGTGATTTACAGCCATCTGTTCTACATTGGTGGATAAAGGCATCCAGTTCATGCTGGTATACCCTGTGCTTTTAAAAGGTTTACCACGGAGGCAAGTGGGTCCAGTTTGAGACCCCAGAGCAAGTGTGGGATTATTAAAATCAGCTCAATGCTCCAGGATCTACATCTCCATCACCTAGCTGAGACCCAACCACATTTTCATGGCATGAATGACAGTTCACGGGCCTTGCTGGAGTAGCGGAAGCATTTGCTTCTGTGTTTGCTGGGCTGTATAGCAGCAGTTCCTACTTTTGTAGTAAGTTTTGTGCTATATTGTTGTTCGTTTTTACATTGTCACTGACATGTTGGTTCCTGCATTCCATGTTTTCATAGGGGGTGGGAGAGTTGGGAGACTCTCCATCAAAAGTGACCTTAGCATGCCCCCTCTATTTCCTTTATGTACAGCGTTGAAAACAGATTCTCTCAATCCGTAGGATTCTGCCTTAGGTCTATAATAATCTTCAGTTGTCCTCGTCTTCCAGTGATGCACTAAGAGCAGAATGATACGTTTACTGTACAACCGAAAGCTATCACTGTCATTCATTTTATATTTGGCCATCTTTTTAAAAGCAGCTATCAGGGGACAGTTATTGAAAGACTAGGGCCTATGTTTTTCCACTGGATAGCATGCGGACTATACCATAACAGAATGAGAGCAGGAAGGATTAAATCATTGCTAAGATGTACATCCCCCACAGGCATAACCATAAATTGTGCAGTCCAACCAGTGGCCAATAAGTTCACACAAAGTTGCAGGGAGAGGCAGGACATTGGAGGAGCAGCAGCAGCCTAACTCCAGGAAACAGTCTCTAGGCAGTCTACTGGACAGCTCCAAAGAGTTAAGAGTGAAAGAGGTAGATCAGCTGCCCCTCAGCTTCTGGAACTGGAGACTGTGGGGAAGGCAGCAGTACCAGTCTCTTTGTGCCCTGTAGAACCAGTTGCTGGATGAGGAATTTTGAAGGAAGGACTAGTCCTCAACACCATGTCTGAGGAAAATCTGAGTCTCGTGAGGTAGAGTATGTTGCAGAGGAGACTCAGAGGTGCACTCTTTCAGCTCTAAAAGACTTAAGTACAATATTATGTTCCAGTTTCATGGGAGGAGTAAGGAACAACTTCCCATTTCCAGTAGTCCAACAGATTCCAAGCAGAAAAACACATTCACCTCAAGAAAGGGAACGGGCAGAAGAGGAAAGGATCTATTTCCCCACCACCACCACCCCCATTCCAACGTACTCTACAACCTCCAATTTTGCAGTATTATCTGCAAGTATGAGTTTTTGGATTAAAAGAGTTTTTACAGAAAAGACTAGTTTTGGAGCACTACATTTATGGTTGGAGTATGAATGCCTAGGACCTTGAAGTCAAACAACCTTTCTCCCATCAGAGAATCTATGGCATGTTTTCCAGAGTTCATGGGAGCCGAGATCCATTAAGCCTTCTGACTAATGCATACTCATAGCTACACAGCTTTTCCCACTTTCATCATTAATGATCAACAGCTTCAGAACTAGGTTTCCTTTTTTCCTAATCAGAATTTCTGACCTGCTGCCCTAATGATGTCACCAAACCAAAACAACTTTTTTTCCACACGATAAATTCTATAGACTACTGTTCTAGTGCAGTTAGTAAAGAAAAGTCATTTTAACTAAAGGATGTGACCTGTAAATCAGGATGATATATACCTGCATTCTGGAATACTGTTTATCTTTGTTGAAGGTGGCAAAATCTTGTGATGTAGTATATCTGTTAATAATTGTGTATGAATTACACTGTAAAAGTAGGTTACACTAAAATGATTTCTTCTACAGGCCACACATTCAAATAGTTTCTTCAGGAACATGTCTACACTTCATTTTAGTGCCAAGAAACCAATCCTTCCCGATTTCAACATATCTGTCAATTGCAACTCAATTAAAAACAAAATCTAGCACTGAATGTGGATAGTCAAATGTGGTTTCTAGTTCCTTTAAATGCTGTATCTTGGTGTATACAGTGGTGGAAATAAGTATTTGATCCCTTGCTGATTTTGTAAGTTTGCCCACTGACAAAGACATGAGCAGCCCATAATTGAAGGGTAGGTTATTGGTAACAGTGAGAGATAGCACATCACAAATTAAATCCGGAAAATCACATTGTGGAAAGTATATGAATTTATTTGCATTCTGCAGAGGGAAATAAGTATTTGATCCCCCACCAACCAGTAAGAGATCTGGCCCCTACAGACCAGGTAGATGCTCCAAATCAACTCGTTACCTGCATGACAGACAGCTGTCGGCAATGGTCACCTGTATGAAAGACACCTGTCCACAGACTCAGTGAATCAGTCAGACTCTAACCTCTACAAAATGGCCAAGAGCAAGGAGCTGTCTAAGGATGTCAGGGACAAGATCATACACCTGCACAAGGCTGGAATGGGCTACAAAACCATCAGTAAGACGCTGGGCGAGAAGGAGACAACTGTTGGTGCCATAGTAAGAAAATGGAAGAAGTACAAAATGACTGTCAATCGACAAAGATCTGGGGCTCCACGCAAAATCTCACCTCGTGGGGTATCCTTGATCATGAGGAAGGTTAGAAATCAGCCTACAACTACAAGGGGGGAACTTGTCAATGATCTCAAGGCAGCTGGGACCACTGTCACCACGAAAACCATTGGTAACACATTACGACATAACGGATTGCAATCCTGCAGTGCCCGCAAGGTCCCCCTGCTCCGGAAGGCACATGTGACGGCCCGTCTGAAATTTGCCAGTGAACACCTGGATGATGCCGAGAGTGATTGGGAGAAGGTGCTGTGGTCAGATGAGACAAAAATTGAGCTCTTTGGCATGAACTCAACTCGCCGTGTTTGGAGGAAGAGAAATGCTGCCTATGACCCAAAGAACACCGTCCCCACTGTCAAGCATGGAGGTGGAAATGTTATGTTTTGGGGGTGTTTCTCTGCTAAGGGCACAGGACTACTTCACCGCATCAATGGGAGAATGGATGGGGCCATGTACCGTACAATTCTGAGTGACAGCCTCCTTCCCTCCGCCAGGGCCTTAAAAATGGGTCATGGCTGGGTCTTCCAGCACGACAATGACCCAAAACATACAGCCAAGGCAACAAAGGAGTGGCTCAGGAAGAAGCACATTAGGGTCATGGAGTGGCCTAGCCAGTCACCAGACCTTAATCCCATTGAAAACTTATGGAGGGAGCTGAAGCTGCGAGTTGCCAAGCGACAGCCCAGAACTCTTAATGATTTAGAGATGATCTGCAAAGAGGAGTGGACCAAAATTCCTCCTGACGTGTGCAAACCTCATCATCAACTACAGAAGACGTCTGACCGCTGTGCTTGCCAACAAGGGTTTTGCCACCAAGTATTAGGTCTTGTTTGCCAGAGGGATTAAATACTTATTTCCCTCTGCAGAATGCAAATAAATTCATATACTTTCCACAATGTGATTTTCCGGATTTAATTTGTGATGTGCTATCTCTCACTGTTACCAATAACCTACCCTTCAATTATGGGCTGCTCATGTCTTTGTCAGTGGGCAAACTTACAAAATCAGCAAGGGATCAAATACTTATTTCCACCACTGTACATGTGTGTATTTTTATTTTTTTAATTGAAACTTTTCTTGATCTTCTTGAGCCCGGAGATCACTTGACTAAAATGAAGAAAAAGCGATAGCTCCCCTCTCCCCCATTTACCCTTCCAATAAAACACACAATGCATCATGCCAAGATGTGTTAATTTCAATGTCCTCTCCTGGGTGGGTGTGCACATATGATCCAACACTGTCCCAAGGCACTTGACCCAGCAAAATCTCTGGCAGTTGGAAGAGCCCAACTGCATTTTCACATCATATTACTTCTGCTTTTCTAACTTTTCCACTTCTGAGCACCATCAATTATGCACTAGAATAACAGAGGCCTGGCTTGGCGATGTAACATAAAGGCCAATTATGAGTGTAAATAATTTAAGCCCTTGCATACCATGTTCTTTTCACCAGTTACGGAAGGCAAGCAGAATGCAATGCACAGTGAGGAAAACTCCAGCATGCTTGTACCCTCACAACACTTTCATGCAAAGCAACAGAAAGGACAATCACAAAATCCACTTCTCATAGGTCTTGCACCAACTGCTTTAGAAACTCCATATGTCTGGATTTCCCTGGACATGTCCTCCTTTTCAGGGGATTGTTAGGGATCCGGGCGGTTTCTTCCAGCCTGCCCGTTTGTCCAAGTTTCTGGGCGGGAAGGCTGGCTGGTGGTCGGGCCTCAGGGCACTCTCCCAGAAGTATCTAAACACGCTCTGGTGGCCGCTTCATGGAAGAAAGAACCCTTTTTTACTGCTTGCTTCCGCTGACCTGCTTGCTACCACTGCTTCAAAATGGCTACTGAGGCTTCTATGGAAGTCTTATGAGGCCACCACTTTAAGTCTCAGCAGCCATATTGAAGCAGTGGCAGCAGCAAGCAGGTCAGCAGCAGCAGTCAGGAAACAGCGGGGTTCTTTTCTGTCCCAAAGAGGTCACTAGACCACCAGGCCGCATTACGGTATGTTTGTGGAAGGCACCCTGACTCGGGGCAGAAGAGGAAGGGATGTGAATGGAGTCATGTGGGTGGGTGGAAGGAGAGAGCTACAAAAAAGTTGGATGGAGTGTGGGTGCAGGAAAAAGACTGGTGAGGGGGGCGTTATGGATCTACATGGGAAGGAGAAGGGACAAGGAGGAAATACAGCACATGGATAGAAGTGGATGGAGAGGAGAGGGGGATATGCTGCTCATGGATATTTACTTTTTTGGAAATGTACATCATCTTTTCTAATTTTGTATTTAGCAGAGTACGGAGGAAAATGCATTTGTTACTTTTACCAGTATTTTCACTGCTTATAGAATGTGGCTTTCTTGAGGCTAGGTGACTGTGCGACACGGCACGGTAGGGGTGGGGCAGGGACGGGGTGGTTTTTTTTTGTCTCCACAAACATAGTAACCCTAACTGCATAGGCAGCTAAGAAACAAACATCTTAATATTCAAAAGGGTTTATTTAACCTGACAACAAGGGCTCCTGCCAAGTCACACCCTGCTGAACTGGCAGGAGCCATTATTAAGCGGCACTTAAGCGAGCAGCGTTGTTGAATATTGCCTGTGACCGCCGTGGCATTGTCCAGTTACTGCTGAGGTGGTCCATGTGTGGAGCTGGGGTCCACACAGTGATTCAGTTCGCTAACAGTTAAGTAAGCATGTAAAGTTAGAACAGCAAAATGGATGTTCGAACTTTTATTCGTTGAACTAATAGGGCACCGGTCCGAATATTGGTTGGTGCTTGGTTAACTTCCAGGTGATTGCATATCTGGGCTTAGTTCAGCCTGTGGCTGTCAATGACTTAAAAACTGTTGACCACTACAGGATGGCTATTGGGCCCAAAAGTAGTTAACCAATCTTCTTAATAACTTCAGTTTTCAGAGTGTGATAATTCCTATATCTACATCCTCTTACAAAAGGAAAAAAGGAGTTACAAGACCTGCAACAAAACATTGTTTTAATATACGGAACAAAATTAGTTGTGGATTTTTTTTCCTTCAAAAAAAAAAAAAAAATGTTTTTTGTTGCAGTTAATGAAAAACTCAAATGATTTTTCATCCTCTGGGCCATTTAAGAATCATGTTGGCTTGTTGCTCTCTGTCCAAAAACGCTGACAAAAAAAAAAAAAAAAGAAAGAAAAGAAAAAAGTGACGTACTTATGATTTTCCTCCACCCACCTTCTATATGTATTTCTAAATCCTGTAATTTAAAGCTATTTTGCACTTCAAGATCCCCTAACAATCCCTTTCTACTATTTTCTTTCAGTCCATTACGTCTGTCCATATACTTCCTTGTTCCTATCACTCCATGAAATGATTTCCCCTGGTAATTCCTTTTCTTCAACCCATTTCAAAGACTGTTCTCTCGCACTCTCTCACTCCTTCAATCTCGCTAATGGAACTCTAATTGTTGTGCATGGCTTTGTTTAAAATGGCTCAAATATTACTAAATAGTAGTAATCATGACGAATGCTACTTACTTCTTCACATAAAAGAGAAAAAGCCCGACTTGCACAAACCATCTTGAAGGGGGTACGCCAATTTAAGCCTGCAGAGGTTTCAGCAGCACTCCAAAATTAGGAAATTGTCATCATCCAGAAACACTCAACACTGGCTGCTCAGATATAAACAGAGTCAGATTGGAAAGGACGTTTAATTTGTATACGTAATTTCTTGAATCTGTGAAAAAGTAAACTTTCATAATGTGGTTAAAGAAAAAAAGTGTTTGGGAATGCTGCCATACCAATTTAAAGAGGGGAAAAGCTGATTTAAAAAACAAAATCTCCCTTAATTGGCTCCATATGAGGCTGAACAAGGATATAGCCAAATTTCACTAAAATATCATTGTAGCTATTCTCTCTGCACCAAAACTATAGTAACTGAATCTTCCAAATTTGCAAGTTCTTCACCATTTTAATATGATTATACAGTGAAACCTCGGTTTTTGTCGATAATTCGTCCGAAAATTATCGACAAAAACCGAGGAAACAAGGAAGTACAGGTGGTAGGAGAATCCAGCATCGTTCTGATGGGAGGGGCTTAGAGCCAGCGCCCTTTGCACGTTTATGCTTCCGTTATTGCTCTTCTTGGCTGAAGTGAAACTCTGGCAGCTGTACTGTGTGAGCGGTCCAGACCCTGCCGGCTGAAGATGAAATCAGAGGCAACAGACGAAAACCGAGACAAATTTTGGGATGAAAAAAAATGACGAAAACTGAAAACGACGAACTCCGAAGGCGACGAAAACCAAGGTGTCACTGTATAGGGTAAAAACCTGACAGAACCAGCACTGTCCTTCCCCCATTGCTAAAGTGGGAATGCAGCATGGAAAATATTTTTTGCTCTTTTTAAGATTTGTTTGGCCAATTTACAGACATTTTTTGGTTCATTATTAGTGTATATAAAATTTGATTATGTGTAAAATACAATAAATTTACACACATTAAAAACTGTGCAATTTTTCCATAATTTTATATTTTTTGATCAAATATTGTAAAAAAGTTGCAAACTGTTCCATTTTCAGTATATACTTGATCCTTCTCTCCCCATCCCTTTCCTACAACAGCTCCGATAAGGGCCAGGCCCTGGGGATCCATCTACAGAGTATAGTGAGAAAGCCAGATTCCAATATACTATATCAAGGGAGAACACTTCCATTCAAATTTGTCCCAGATATCATTTTGAAGGGCAGTAAGCTTTTCCATAAGAGTTTACTCAATCTATTATGCCAGTGGATCACACCTGGGTCATTCATTCACTTGTTTCCAACTCAATGCTATTTCACATCTGACAGCATCCAGACCCTGATGTATCAGTCTACTTCCCTTACTGAACCTGTTTCCCAATCATGTTGCACACTATTTGGTAACTGACCAGCTTATTTTCGAAAATGATAGCCGGCCATCTTCCGACACAAATCGGGAGATGGCCGGCCATCTCCTAAAACCGGCCAAATCGGTATAATCGAAAGCCGATTTTTGGACACACTCGCCGGCATTCCGTCGCGGAGGCGGCTAAACTTCAAGGGGGCGTGTCGGCAGGGTAGTGAAGGCGGGATGTGGGCATGCTTACGAGATGGCCGGCTTCAGCTGATAATGGAAAAAAGAAAAACGGCGATGACGAGCATTTGGACGGTTTTACTTGGTCTATTTATTTTCACGACCAAGTCTCAAAAAGATGCCCAAACTGACCAGATGACCACCGGAAGGAATCGGGGATGACCTCCCCATACTCCTCCAGTGGTCACCAACCCCCTCCCACCCAAAAAAAAAAAACATTTCCTTCCTAGGAGGGGAAGCCAGTCGGCCAGCTCGTTAAGCTGTCTGTGAGTGGCTGAGAGAGACCTGAAGGGGTATAATCAAAAGGGAGGGACACCCAAGTGGAGCTGTGGCCAAGTGGTTACATCACCGGTCTTGTAATGCAGAGGTGGCTGGTTCAAATCCTACTGTTACTACAAAAAAAGCAGTGTGCAAAAACTTTTGATTTCCCTGTTCAGGGAGAAAGACGGCCATTAAGAGAAGTGCACTTTCGGAGAGAAAGACGGCCCTCAAGAGAAAATGCACGGCAGAGATTTTTTTCATTTGTATGAAGTCTTTCTTGAACATTTCTCAAAACAGTATCACAAAATACAGCACTTCTGAACAAGTCAGTCATAACATAACTGATCAGCAAGATCTAAACATCCAGAAGTACCAGTGCACTACGAATGCTGGCCCCTCCCATGGCCAAATGCCTTGGATTTGGCCAGGTTTGAGATGGCCGGTTCCAGTTTCCATTATCGCTGAAAAACAAAGTCGGCCATCGAAAACACGACGATCTGTGGCATTTGGCCGGCCCCAACCGTATTATTGAAACAAAAGTTGGCCGGCCATCTTTTTCGATAATACAGTTCCGGCCAGCTGTTGTGGCGCCGCCAAAATAGATCGCCGGCACCGTTTGATTATGCCCAAGCTACTTTGCCATGAGATGTGAAAATAGATACCCGCTGTCTCCACCCCCTTCAGCATGTATTAGTGGTGCTCGGGAACATCCTGTTAAGCCTATTCTGAGTCAGATGCCATCTATATAGCACTGTATATCTATTCTCCTTGAGCGCTGTAAGAAGTATGGCCAACAATATCATAAATATCAATGTTCCTCTCATAATTCCTTCCTTATGTCATTGTATTGTATTAAAGCCATTTCTATTCCGCTTTTAATCCAACTGTGCAAAGCGGATTACAAAGTAAAAAGAACCCCAAATGGGTTGATAAGCATCAAAATGGATAAATACACTAATTTAAATTAAAATGAACTAAAAATCACTGAAATGAAAAATATGTTTTACGAGCTTTAAGGAAAAAGAATATAAGGCATAATTAAACGAATCTCAACAGGTATATTGTTCCATATTTTTGCTCCCTATTCTATTCTGAGTCTTACATACCGACCGCCATTTCCAGTAGGATTCACAGCGGTTCACAGAAAGAAACTTCTACAACTACAAGGGAATGGCAAAGAAAAATATAATTCATCAAGTCATCATTGATACTAAGGGCCCTGTTTACTAAACAGCGTTATTGGTGCGTTAACCATGTACATGCCTACAATATCCCTACAGGCACCTACATGGTTAGTGTGCAAAGTAAGTGTAGGCGCACTAAAAACACTAACGCACCTCAGTAAACAGGGCCCCAAGTCTTTAACATCTTCCTAAACAACATATATGATGATTGCAGTCTCATATTCTGAGGCAGTGTATTCCAAAGGCGTGATCCATGGAAAGGGAAGGATCTTTCAATAACTGACTTAACCCTAACATTTTTTACAGTGGGATAACCTATTTTCAAGGTCCAAAAATAATGGAGGTCTCTTCCCAAACCCTCTGCATTAGCCCCGAAAAGCGCTTTAAACAACATAATATCTTGAAACTAACATGCTGCTCAACAGGCAGCCATTGCAGTTCCTTTAAAACAGATGAAACTATCAAAAACTGGCTCAGGTCAGAAATTACCTATGCCAGAATTCTAAAATCATCTTTCTGTAAAGAGGATCTAATCGCTCTTAATTGCCTAAGTTTCATTAAAAAAATCTGTAGCTCAGAGCAGTAATCTGTTTTTCAAAGGTTACGTAAATGAGTGCTCCCATATTGTTTTTAACATCACCTTCTTCACAGATTTTTAAAACTTTCTCAAATGATTCCTATTAGTTGGCAACAAAAGGAGTTCGCCAATCATTTCAGAATTCAAAACCCCAGAAACTTTGATACACTAAGGGGTATGTTTACTAAGGCGCGTTAAAAAAAGGGGGGCCACACAGGGTGTGGAGGTGCACTTAATCCCCATGAAACAAGTGTAGTATAAAAAGAGGAGAAGAGTGGGAGAAGATAGGCTCTTTCCAATCAATGGGGGGAGACGTATAATTAAATATAACGTAATGTTTATTATAACAAGTTGACTCAACACAGCCGTGTTTCACAAAACCAAATATAAAACATGAATAAATATAGCTATAAACTATAAGCAACAATAATCGTAAAAGAATATAAATAAGTGTATTGACATAAAAACATCTGTAAAACCATACATCATAATCAAAATAAACGATTATTGCTACTTACAGTTTATAGCTATTTATTCATGTTTTATAATTGGTTTTGTAGACTCCTGAAGAAGGTGCTACGGCACCGAAACACGGCTGTGTTGAGTCAACTTGTTATAATAAACATTACGTTATATTTAATTATACGTCTCCCCCCATTGATTGGAAAGAGCCTATCTTCTCCCACGCTTCCCTCTTTTTATACTACTAAGGCGTGTTAGCATTTTTAACGTGAGCTAATAGTTGATACACGTTAAACGCTAATGCGCCCATAGGAATGTATAGGCGTATTAGCGTTTAATGCACCTTAACTTTAAAGGCATGTTAAAAACACTAATGCGCCTTAGTAACCATGCAATTTTAAATTGAATTCCGAGCTCCAGTTTTAACCAACGTAGATTATTTAATAGAGGACTAGCTACACTAAATTTTCCCACTTTAAAAATCAATCTTGCTGATGTGTTTTGTAACAATTGAAGTCACTTCAATAAATGCTTATTTAAAGAATGTAAAGAGTTAGAATAATAATTTTAAAATAAGGCAATAAAACCGATTGAGCAACTATTCTAAAATTCTAATTGCTAAAGGACTCCAAGAAGATCTAATGACCCTTAATTTCTGTAAATTAAAAAAAAAATCTTCACTAACCCCCCTGTTTACTAAGCTGCATGGCAATACTGACACAGCCCATTCAAAGTGCGCAGCTTAGTAAACAGGGGCGCAAATCATTAATCTGACTTCCACATGACAATTATTCCCAACACTCTGGATTTCTCATCGAATTTTAAAGAAGTTCCTGAAGCAAGGATTATCGTCTCGAAAGAAACTATACAAATTTAGGGTCCTATTTACTAAGGTGTGCTAGCGTTTTTAGCGTGTGCTAAAAATTAGCATGCACAGTGAAGACACCCATAGGAATACCATGGGCATCTACATGATTAGCACATGACAAAAACGATAGCATGCCTCTAGAGTGGTTTAGTAAACAGGGCCCATGTTCTTCTGGGTAGGTTTCCTGTCAGAGGTGAGTTGATTTGTAAGCTCTTTGAGCAGGGACTGTCTTTCTTCTATGTTTGTGCAGCGCTGCGTATGCCTTGAAGCACTATAGAAATGCTAAATAGTAGTAGTAGTAGTTGGACACCGCAATGCAGGCCTGTATTTGCAGAGCACTGCACAGGGCCTATCATTTTTAAACTTGGAACTGGCATGAGAGGAGGTACAGAAGCATCGGCATGGACTGGAAAGGAGGAGGGTAGGTGAAGGAGAGAACTGTATTGGCAACCTTGCAGGGGTTAGAAGGGAAGGGGAGATGCTGGGCCAATAGAGGGGAGGGAGAGGAAATTAAAGATGTTGAACCAAGGAGGGGAGTAGTAGAGCTTTCTGCCACCCATGGGGGTAGGGAGGGTGGCAGTAGATGGATAAAGGTAGCCAAGATGATTTTTTTTTTACTAGTACTTCATCAAGGGTACATATAAATATTTACACACACATATGAAACTTTATATCCCTAACATTATACATATATATCCATATCTTTATGTATACAGAGAGAAAAAAGTAGAAACAAAAAAACAAATCCCTGTAGCAGGTCTAAAGAGAAAAAAAGGAGAATAAATCAAGAGTCTGAGATACCACATGCATCTCAGTCACAATTTAAAAAGTTGATATTTAAAATTAATTTTAATCGCATGATTTATTGTATAAGATTTTACCTGGAGACAGCTGACCCCAAACTTAGCTGTGCAAAGTCCAAAATCTTAGGCAGATTTATACCACAGCATCAGTAACTGGCACATTTGTGGATTGCTGATCTTTTGAATTTTAATACATCCCTTAGGTATGAAGCACTATTTAAACCCATCTTTTACAATCATTTTTTTTCTTTGCCATTCCAATATATTCTTTAATTGGGCTGCCACATAATAATCTCTTTCAGGAAAGACTACCAGGCCTCTTTTTTTCTTGATACAGGATATATTTTGCTACGAGGGCACAGGGACTCTTTCATTAAATAAGCTTAATACTTTTCATTGAAGAGGAAGGTGTTTTCTTCCGTGGTGTTTGTTGGCAGGGCTCCCTATAAACATAAGTGCAACAGATGAGGATCACCTTGAGACACCCAACTTCCTGATCATGGCATTTCCCCTGCCAGGTAAGTAATCGTGCATTAACAGGCTTAAGATGTAAATTCAATTTACTATACATAAAACCTTTAGCTGGAAACCAAATGCATGTTCCCTACAAGAAAGTTTCCAGAAAAAAGTACAGACTGTTGGATATTTTAACCCCTTATGTCATGCCTTTTATGCCAGGTTAGGCTCTATACTGCTGCTGACAGAGGAAAATCTATTTGGGGACAAATGTGAACCCCCTCTCCTGAAGCCAACATTGCAGGGATGCCCTGGAAGAAGTTAAGTGAATGCCACTTGAAGAAATCTATACATGTCCCAACTTATACATCAAACTGCCCTAATTGTGATAGTTTTTCCTTTAATCTCAGAGTTTCTTTTATGCTGACTGGTATACAAACAACCTCCATAAATCTGTCTTTCTGGAGTCAGCCTTTTTATGGGTTGTAATGAGGGGCATTTTATAGACCCAGCAATTATCATGGATTTTAAGCCTCAGGTAACAAACTGCTTCACAAAGAAGGTTCACTGCACAGGAGACTAAAGTTTCTCATTAAGTAACAGAAATCTATTTGTATTCATCTTCCTGTATTGCAGAAAGACACTCTGGGAGACAAACGGCCAAATCAGACTTCGCCAAGGAAAAAAAAAAACAAACAAACAATCAAGAACTCCTGAGGATTAAGATTTTAACAATCAGCCGCTGCCCATAATTCCATAAATAATCAGAAACAGAAGAGCAATAAAAGCTCTAGAATGCAAGCATTAATACCAAGGTTTGGCATGCACAGGTTGAAGGGTTTGTTTTAAATAAAGCTTGTTTTGGGAAGCTTTCCATGTTTAAATGTGTCAAACGTGCTGACAATCACAGAAAAGAATGTCAATGATTTGTCAAAATAAAGATCAAATACAATCAGGAAAAAAAACTGCACCCTTATTTCTGATCTTGTGCAGAGATTAAAACAGATGATATATGCAACAGGTTAAAGGTAGAAATACACTGCATATCCCAGTTGAAGGTGTATTAAGAATGGGAAAACTCACACGGAGGTGGATTCCGTTGGCATTTTGTGTAGCTTTTATTTTATCTTCAGCATTGTGCTAAATTTAGCAGTCCTTCTTCCAAAATCCTAGTGGTGTACCACTAATCTGAATACACATTTTAATTTTTTTCCCCCTTCTGTCATCATGGAATTTGTAACTTTGTGTGTGGGCTCAGAGCTGAATAGAGGCTGTGTTATGAAAAAGCTTGAGACAACAGAAGAAAAGTAAGCAGAGAACTCGAAGGAAACAGTTTAAAAGAGTCTCGAGACTCAAGAATTTGCTGAATAGTATGGATGGCTTCAAAGTCCAGTGGCAGAGGTAAGCCAACAGGAAATGGGTCAGAGTCTGCAACAACTCCAACTGCAGCAATCTGGAAACACTGAAGGGAAAGTTTTCTAAAACTGAAGCTTCACGGGTGACACTTTGTTCTTTATGAGTAGTGGGACAGCCTGCACTCCAGCAAATCGGTAAGATTTAAAGGTATAGATACAGCTTTGATTACTACCACCTACAAATCCAGGACATGATAAAGGGTATATGACAGCAGACTGACAGGATTCACCGTTTTTTGAAGCCCAGGTCATTATCACCACCATGAGGAGAGTTCAAGTATACCTGCTGAGCTACTAACCAGGAAAAGCAAACAATTATCAATTCTGAATCAAAAATGGTGTGGAGGGCAGTGCCAGGAGATGACAGAGAGGATGCGGCCTAATGTTTAACACAATAGTTTGAGCCAAGGTTCACCTCCCACTTCCACCACATTCGCTCCTTGTGACCTTGGGCAAGTCACAGAATTTCTTATTGCCTTAGGTACACTTACTCCTTTGTTTACAAAGTCATCTAGCAGCTGCCGCATGGCATCGCCAATACAGCCCATTCAAAGTGAATGAGCTATGTCGGCAGTACTGCACTGCCAGCCGCTAGCGTGGCTTTGTAAACAGGAAGGCTAAACTGTAAGCTGTTTGTGGCAAGGACATCTTGTACATGAATGCTTATCACCAATGTATAGCATTGCATGCATCCAATGGCATTATAAAAATGAAAACGTACTATTATAAAAAAACTCAGGGAGAATGGCCTTCCCCTCCCCCCCCCCCCCCCCCCCCCAACAGTTTGAGGACATGCAATCAGTAAAAGAATGAGGAAACCGACAAAAGAATTTTTAAAAAAACCTATTCACATAATCACTGGCTACCAAAAAAGAGGGGAAAAAAGCGCATCCTAAGAGGTCCAAGCCGTGGAGCAAGAAAGATAAATTTACAAACAATAAAATATTTCATGAAACTGCATCAACCCCCCACAGGGCTCATAACATTACAACAGAGAGTCAAGTTTTAAGCCCTGTATATTCAGCGCCACTGAACAGGCAGTGGTGCCGAACATACGATGTGAAGTGTGTTAATTTTCAGCCTATTTTACACAAGGATGTCTCACTGGGGCTCTTTTTCGAAAAAGAAAACGTCAAAAAAAGTGTCAAAGCACCATTTGGGCAGATTTCTTCTCAAAACATCCAAATTGATATTTTTGAAACCTGTTTTGCATTCTTTCTGCAGTGCATCCAAATCAAAAAGGGGCATTTCGAAGGGCGGGCTTAGGTTGTGCCTTGGATGTTTTACAGCCATAATGGAATAAAACCAAAACGTCTAGGGTGAAATCATTAAATTGACTTGGGAAAATCCACTGCTTATTTCTGGGATAAGCAGCATAAAATGTATTGAGCCTTTCTGGGATCTTGCCAGGTATTTGTGACTTGGATTGGCCACTATTAGAAACAGGATACTGGGCTTGATGGACGTTTAGTCTATGGTAGCGCTATACAAATGCTAATAATAATAATGTAACGCCACTGAAAAATCAAGAGGTAGGTGACTTATATGGTTAGCAGCTGCTGCTAAATGAATACTGAGCCAAATCTTTATAAACTGAAGGCCATTAGAATCTTGAGAGGGATGGGACCAAGAACTCTTTCGCACAGCATGTCCAGTCCCATCTTCCAGCTCAAATTGTAAAGGCACTGCCATCTCCTCAGGTCTGCAGATCGTGTCACAGTCAATCATTCTTTTCCAGGTGGGGATCTTGCTCTATGGAATTTGCTTAGTAAGTAGTTATTCGACTTTCCAAAAATCTAAATACACTGCTTTTCCAATATTTTGATTGATTTTTCATCTTTGCTATGTTAATGTTTGGCTGCTACTACTACTACTACTATTTAACATTTCTAGAGTGCTACAAGGGTTACGCAGCGCTGTACAAAAAATGTTTGTACAAAAAATATTTGCCTAGTAGTCACCTTTTGCTATTTTATCTGTTATGTTTTTATTCAATTGCAGCCTGTGCTATTTATTTTGAGCATCTCTGTTTATCTTGTTTTTAAGATCTTTGTGATGCATACAGAGGCGGAGGTCTCCCTTTCTAAAAGCATAATTGAATTAAACATTTGAAGAACTCCTCCCCATGCAAACAGATCTATTCTCAACCCCTCTGTAGAAAGGAAAATTATGTATAAGCTTTGTAAACAAGCATAAAAACATGTTGTATTTAAAATGCAAAATATGTACTACTAATGGGTTTACTGTGCACAACATACTCGCATAAGGAAATCACATCTATAATCTAGATGCAAATATTTCCAAATACAACAGCCAAGGGACAAAAACAGCAGCAATGACAAAGATTTTATAGATAGTATTGAGTTTGAGCTGTTAACGGAGGAGGGAAAAATAAATTATAAAGAATGATAGCGTATTACTAAATGCACATACCTCTGCTAGATTGAAATAACATTGGTTGCAGTTCTCCCACCTGTACTATGTACTTGGGGTGTCCAAAGTACTACCTAGGGGCCAAGACAGTCTACTCGGTTTTTCCCTATCCTGCTCACGTTGGGTAAATTTAAAATTACCTACAGGCAACCAGTGGCGTAGCTACTTGGGGCCCCCGTAGATTTGGCCCTGGACCCCCCCATCCCACCGCCAACCCGCCAGCGCCGTCGCCTACCTTTGCTGGCGGGGGTTGGGGTCCCCCGCCAGCAAAGACAGGCAACGGCAGGTTGGTGGCGGGAGGGGGGGGTGGTGGCGGTAGGGGGACTAAAATGTGCCCCCTCACCTTGGGCTCTGGACCCCCCTCCCGCCGAAGTCTTGCTACACCCCTGCAAGCAACCATCATATCTCCATGACTGCCTTAGCACATCATAACTGAAGGTCCAACATACCTGATGCATTGGGCTTTGCACATGAAAAGGTAGACATTTCAGGCCTTTGATGATGTTGCCAGGGCAGTGGGGGAGATACAGTATCAACAGACTCCTCCAGGATGAGGAAGTGGCACTATCATCAGCCATGAGAAAGTGCTGCCTTCTTAGGCCACATGAAGCAAATGCTTTGGCCATAAACTCTCTGTTGGTGCTAATAACTATTTCCTGCATTTGAACTTTTGTTGTACACTCCCTGTGCTGCAGCTTGTGTTGCATTCTCTACTACTTTTTATTCTTTTTGGAAATAGTGTAAAATAGAAACTGGGGGTGGGGGAGGGAGGCTTCAACATGGAAGCCTATCTTATTCTGCATTTCTGTAACTGGAAGAATATCAGGTATGAATCTATATTTACTTGCAGCTTTTCACATTTAGGCACAAAATGGTAGAATTCTCTTCCAGGAGAAAAAAAAAATGCATAATGATAACTATCTGTCCTGCCGCAAATCCCTAAAAACTTTCCTGTTCGTAAAGCTTTTATCTCAAGATACTAATTTCAGAATTGTCACGGACCATCATGATACAGGTACTAGTTGTAAAATTGTTCTCTCAGTTTGTAATCTTCAAATCTCAAGTCATTGTAATTCAACTTTTGTAATGTATGTAAGCCACATAGCACTTAAAATTTATTTATTTTGGATAATGTGGGATATAAAACCAATAAATAAATTTTAGAAAGGCCACATTTCTCCTTTCTCTTCCATAATTTTGTTTTTGCAACTACTGCAAAACCTCTGCTTGGGGTCTGTCTAAGGAAGAGAATTATCTTTTCCTTACCTGGGTTGATTTTTAACCTCAGAAAGCCTCATTGTTTATATATTACATTACCAAAGATTTCTATTCCACTCAGACCAAATGAATGGTTCGGAGCGGATTACAGAATCAATTGTCTGGTTAAGTGCCAATATTCAGCACTTAACTGGTCAGGTTTACAACATAAAAGTCAGTCCTATCTATCTGAATATCGCACTTAACTGGTGATGTGTTAGCCGGTTCCACAAACCTGGAAACAGGGCCGGTCTTAAGCAGGGGCGACAGGTGTGGTCGTACAGGGCCCTGCAGTGCTTCCTCTTGCTCCCCGCCACTGCTGCAATCTGACTCATTGTCTCCCCTCCCCCGAGCAGCAGGGTGCCCTCCCAGCACATACTCGAAGCCGCCCTGGTAGTCTAGCGGAGTCTTCGGGGCAGGAAAGATTCCCAGTCTTCCTTGGTCACTGCCGGCGCTGCCCCCCTTGTTGCCGCACTGGTCTTTAAAAATGGCTACCCAGACTTCCAGCATCAGCCTCACGAGACTTTGGGGCTAGGTGGGGGCGGGGGACCCCACCGAACTGGTCTGCACAGGGCCCCGCAATTGCTAAGACCGGCCCTGCCTGGAAATTCAACGTTGGTGCCCGGTCATGTACAGACATTGAATTTCCAGTTTTAATGCCTATGGTAGTTGGCAAAACACTGATCGCTGTCAGCTGACTATTAGGCCCTAAGCATTTAGGCGTGAACACTTAAACCGGTTCTATGGTTGATGTACGTGCTTGTGCCTATAACATAGGCACATTTATATGGTTATGCTAGTAGGCACCTATTTCCCTTTGTAGAACTGGTGCCTATATATAGGTGTATTACTATGAATTACCTCCATCCAGGGCAATTAGTATGCATGCACAGTTACTTGTGCATCTCATTAGGATGACGGCACATGTGCACGTATTTAAAGGGTAAACGCACACTCAGGCGGAGTCCGGACATAATTTACAGAACACCGCAAGCTGCATGCGTGTCACCGGAGCTTGGGTGCACACACTTATGTCACTCTATAGCTAGTATAAGTGCTTCCTTCGAAAATATAGTTGCCTAAACACAGGAGTGTGCTGGTAAATTTTTAACAGGCTCTCTCTCTCTCTGGGCATAGGCAACCCTGCAATTTGGGGGTGGGGTGGGGCAAGGGTGGACTGGCGGGGGCAACATATGCCTCTCTATCCCTCCACCCCCCTTGTGCGGCACGCAAGGCATGTTTTCCTGCTCTCTCACCTTTGCTGGCCTGAGGCCTATCCATGCCATGGACTGCCACCACTCCCTGCTGCTTGTTTCTGGCTCTGAGAGCAGCATGCTGGGATTTCTCTCGCATGCATGATAATTCCCAGCCTGCTGCTCAGAGCTGGAAACACGGAGCGGTCAGCAGCAGTCCATTTACTTGGCTGGCAGGCTCAGCATCCCTGCCAGCAAAGTAAAAGAGAATTCAGGAGGGGGGCCAAAGCCCACATTTTGGGAGCCAGTTGTTAAAATAGCCATTGGGGGGGTCCTACTTGAACAACTGGCTCCCAAAATTCTTAAAAACGTAAAAACCGCTCTTGCGAGCCCTTGAGAGCTCGCTCCAGCACACCATTACCTATACACCCAATTACACTAATATTCTATAAAGGAAAATAGGCATCTACATTAATTTAGAGAGTGGGCTCCTACCAGCTGTCCTCTAGGCATCTTTAAAAAAAACACACCCAGTTGCTTATACCCTACGCTGTCTATTAAAATGTTTTATTACGTATTGGAGGAGGAGATTCTATATACAGCGAAAAAAAAATTGGTGCTGAAATCAGTGCCGACTAAGCATATTCTATAATCTAGGTGCAGAGTATAGAATACGCTTAGTTGATATTTCAGCGCCAATATCTGTGTGCATCCATTTACATCAGCGAAAGCCTGGTGTAAATCTCATCGCGTAGATTAAGGCGCCCTGAGCCATATTCTATAACTAGGCACCTAAATTTTGGAATGCCCAATGCCCATTTCCCTACCCATAATCACACCCCTTTTTTGCCTCTGCACATTAGAAGTTTGGCACATACTGTTACATAATTTGCTTAGCGAGTTGTGAGCTTAAATTCTAATCAGTGCCAATTAGTGCTCATTACTGCTTGTTAAGTGCTGTTATCAGCACTCATTAGTTTGTTAAGCCAATTACGTTACGCGTGGTGTTATAGAATTCATGCCTATTTCAGCACCTTAATCTAAGCGCACTATACAGAATCCGGGGGATTGTGTTGACATTGTAATGTTGCATATTATGCTATACTTTGTATTGTCATTAGAATATTTTTACTGCTGTAATTTAAATTTCAGTGCTGTTAAATGTGCATATTTTTCACTCTGGTTTCATGATAGTCCTATTATTAGGTTTAATTTGCTGTTTTCAGGTTTACCTCATTTATTGTACTTATGTTTATTTTTGGTTATTTTACTATTGTTATTCTGTTAACAAAATTGTAAGTTTTATGTTAAACTGTACCTGCTGTACACAGCCTTGGGTGGATCTCTTCATAAAGGTAGTTAATAAATCCCAATAAATAAATAAAGTTAGGACTGCTAATTAAGCAATTATCTATCTTTAAGCGGTTCAGCATATGCAGTTAAAGTCTGAATATTGCACTTAACTACATACGTTTTAGCAGCGAACATGCACTCGGTTATTCAGTGCCGATACCCAAACACAGTCCAGCATTAAATATCTGGGAATACCGCCGGTGGTGGACATATAAATGCTGACCGCTGAATATCGAGATTATACATATTTATATTTTCATAAAGGTTTTGTAGAAAAGCAGACCACAAATTTAATAATAAACAAACACCCATCCAGAGTCACTCAGGTACTATTACTACTACTACTATTTCTATAGCAGTAATAGACGTATGCAGTGCTGAACACATTATATGCAGGTACTTTCGCTGTCCCTAGAGGGCTCACAATCTAAGTTTTTATACCTGGGGCAATGGAGGGTTAAGTGACTTGACCAAGGTCACAAGGAGCTGCAGTGGAAATCAAACCCAGTTCCCCAGGACCAAAGTCCGCTGCACTAACTACTAGGCTACTCCTCCACTATTCTAAAGATTATGGATAGTGTTTTCTACTTATAATGGTACACTATAAATGCCAGATATATTTGCATCTAACGATTTCATAAAGGAAACCTTGGCAAATGTGCTTGCAGAGTCCATTCTGTGCTGTGGGATAACGGAAGGCATCACTGACCCATCACTAGGCTCTTCAAAGATTTACTGCATGTCAAACTAACTTCCCCGACTAATAAACTTGGGGCAGCAAAGCAACTATAAAAACAAGCAATTAAAGGATCTCAACTTCCTCTTTTTAATGAGTGATACATAATAGCTTTTGATGAATACGGTACGCTCCATTTTCAAAGCTTCTCACTCTAATGGCCAAGTCCGTTCACAGCAGCTGTAGGTGCAGTTTGCATTTTCTGACCCATGGCTCTTCTTTTCTACGTGTGCCAAGGCGCCGAGAATGGCAGAATAAAACGAGAGAAGGCTGTCACAGCAGACCGTGTGGTGAAACACTTCTTTTCATCAGCACAAAGCTAGCAAAAAGCGCCTGTCGCCGAGCACTGCACGTCCTTCAGGTCACCTACATTTAAGCTGCTGGCAAAGTTCTTTTGAAGGGAAACTTGCCGAGAGCTACAGGAGAAAGGAATTGCTTCACTAGCATGCTTAGCATGGATTTGATTTTGTATAGGGAATTTACAAGCCTAGATGCGAAACATCGAACACTACACACAACATGCATGGGAAGTTAAGGTTTCTGCTAATGCTCCAATCAAATTCATTACCAGTACATTCTTCCCCGCATCCTGTCACTCTAACATTAAGCAACTAAGTAGTAATACTTTCAGCGGCAAGAAAACTCCTTCAGGCTTATTAACTGCAGCTTCCCACTTACTTAAAAGGCCTCCTCTAAGGTAGTTAAAAGGCATCCAGTTAGATTAAGGGGCTGCACCATGCATGGTAAATCATGCCATTCTATTAGGGAAACATAGGATATATACTATACTACATATATTCCTATGGGTATATCTAGCGTTTATCGTGCACTAATTTTTAGTGCAAGCTAAAAACACTAGCGCACCTATAGCACAGCTTAGTAAACAGGGCCCTTAATGTTTAGTGGTAAAAGCAGTTAGTCAAACCTTTTTAAAACCCTGCTAAGCTAACTTCCTAAAAGAAAAGTCCATAAGCCATTATTAAGATGAACTTGGCAAAATCCACTGCTTATTTTTAGGATAAAACAGCATAAAATGTATTGTGTTGTTTTGGGATGTTGCTAGGTACTTGTGACCTGGATTGGCCACTGTTGGAAACAGGATACTAGGCTCGAGGGACCTTCGGTCTGTCCCAGTATGGCAACGCTTATTTTCTTAACAATTGTAAAGTGTTGTGGATTGTAAGGGGGTCCCATTTTCTTCTGAACTGTGTATATTGCTCAGGAATTTAGGTGAGAATATTGAGGGGAGGTAGAGGGGAAAATACGGCACTGTTCACTCAAGAGATGGTACTGCAGGCTAGCTAACATTGAAACTTTCTTTGAAACATTTAATTTATATCAGAAGTCCTGATTTGTAACCAGGAAAAGGATTTAGATGTCATTGTAGAGAAGATGCTGACATCTTCTGCTTAGTGTGCAGTAGTGGCGGCCAAAAAAAAACCCAAACGGGAGCCGAGAATAACATATATATATACATACATATACACACACACATATCAGGCCTGTGTATCACTCCATAGTGCGACCGCAACTTGAGTACTGTGCATAATTGTAGTCACTGATTCTCAAAAACACACAGAGCGGGATTAGTAAAGATACAGAGAAGGGTGACCAAAATGATAGAAGGGATGGAGTAACTCTCATAGGAGGAAAGGCTGAAGAGATTAGAGCTTGGAGGAAAAATATTTTTTTTTAAATTATGACCCCCGCCTCCCCCAATTTTTTTTTTTTTTTGCCTTTTCCCCCCCTTTTTGATGTGCTGTTTCGTTTTTGCTTTGCTTTGTGTGTGGTTGGGTTTTTGTTTCAGTTTCCTATTTCCTCTCATTCAGGCACTTGCTTCCACACTACGTTTTGCCTTTAAAGCACCAACCCAGCCCATTTCAGCTTTTCCCTTTGACCCAATAGACCCCACTGGGTGTGCTTAGGGGCGTGGAAATGGGTGTTTCGTGGGCATTCCAAAATCTGCCTGCGCTATTATAAAATATGGGCCAATATGCGTAATCTAAACGCAGGGATTTACACCAGCTTTTCATTGGTGTAAATGCACACGAATAGATTTAAGTGCATGAACTACGCCTAAACGTATGCTAAATACCACGTGTAGATTTTTACACAGTATTTAGAATACGCTTAGGTGTAATTGCCTAACATGCGTCAGTTTTAGGCGCCATAAATAGAATTTGGTCCACAGTGTTTTGAAAAGCCCATGTCCCTCGCATTCCCTACCCATGGACATGCCCCCTTTTCAACTGTGCGCATTAAAATTCACACACACCGGGTTACAGAATACGCCTAGAAAGTTGTGCGTGTAAATTCTAATTAAAGCCAACTAGTGCCTCTAATTGGCTAGGTACCAATTATTGGCACCAATTAGCTTGTTAAGTTGTGCGCACAATTATTAGCACACACAGCTTAAGGCGCCATAATATTCCTATAGGCGCCTACACAACGTGCATGTGCTAAAAACGCTAACACATCTTAGTAAACAGGGCCCTAGGTGTTGGTAAGTGCTCACGTGCTAGATTTTCTTTTAAGAGTTGTGCGCTAATAGCAACATTAGTGCATGACCATTAACAGGGAAAATGGAAAAAAAACTGGCCATTTTCTAGCTGTAGTAAAAATGGCCTTAGCATGCAGGAAATACCTGCATAAGGCACGCAAAAGCCACTTTCTACCGTAGCTTAGTGAAAGACCCCCAAAGTGATTTACATCAGTAACAAGCACTGCCCATGTTAATCAGATGTCGACAAAATTATATTCCTGTGATCTGGCTTCACAATGTGCGTCTACATTTATTTAACTCCACTTACAGGACACATTCCCTGGGACATGTTTAGGTTAGACAAAAAAAAAAAAAAAGTATGCACACATACTGTTTTCAAATCTTCAGGCACATTTTTCCATCCAAACAAAATTCTACCCACAGAGAAAGCAGGTGCAAGTGACTTGAACTTGGCATCAAGGTGGCAAAAAGCATGTGTACTTGCATGCCTTTGCACTTCAGATTTGAGCAAAAGGCTATAGGACAGCGTTTCCCAGAGAACTCTCTGGGGTTCCACAGAAAATCCTGACCTCCCTCCCGAACTGCTTCTGCAGACAGCAACAGCAGAAAAACAAACAAGTGCAGGGCAGCAGCAGCCTTCAAGCAAGTGCTTCGGTTCTGCCAGTCCTCTGCCCCCGGAACTGGAAGTTGACGGGCAGAGGACCAGCAGAGCCCCCCACTTTTTTTTTTTGTTACAGCCACTGGGGACACTGAGCAGGAAGCCTTGGGGCTCACAGAGGAGATTGTCAAGGAGGTTGGATGAAAACAGGAGATGAGATGAAGTCAAAAAATTGAAGCCAATAAGTCAGTCTGTTTCCCTTCTCATTCAAAATAAAGTAAGCAAACCTATGAGCTGCTGCATTCAAGTTGCTATTCCTTATTGTTGGGTAGCACTTTTTATTTAATCTCACTTATATTTTTAAACATGCTGTACAAAGAGGAAGTATAATAATGGAATAACTTTTCATAGGTAGAGTAGTAATTTGTTATAAATCGTAATCATTATGTCATTTGGAGGAGCTGGTTATAGGGACACCCTAGCATTGTTATATTTGTGCAGAGAAAAAGATGGAGACGAAGATCGGTATGGCCAGGGGGCGGGGGCGCTGCTAAACATTTGCTCAGACATGAAGGGTGCCGTGAACTGAAAAGGTTTGGGAACCACTGCTACAGGCAAAGGACACACACACGCTCTTTGTCCAAGTCCCAACAGTTTGAAAATTGCTCTCCTACTGGCTTGTGCAATTACAATAAACAGCATTTTTATTTAGAAAAAAAAAAGTTGAGAGAAATTTTAAATAACATTAAACAGTACCTCGTTTCAGTACCGCCATCGCTAGAAAGAGAGGGAAGACAGAGGAAGCCTAGCCGTACAGTGTGTTATTTGAAATAAGTCGCACGTTTGTTGAGAGAGGAAAATGATCAGGAAGAAATACCAAATAGCCAAATGAAATTTGCATTCATTGGTTAAGCAAAGAAGTATTGGCTATACCTGCCCGCTTAGCAAGTTCAGCACTTACTCAGCAACAGACAGGTCCTCCCTTCCTTCTTCCTGGAGTTTTATACACTCTTACTTTTAATAAAGGCCTAAGGGGAGAATTCTTAGTGAGCAAGACCTGTGACAGGAATGCAGAAAACAAACATCATTACGTTTCACTCCAGAAACATATTGAAACAGACACACTTGTCAGTTTGAAAGAGGCTAATGAAACAATATAAGCAGGTAAACTGCCTGTCTTGCTGTATTACAGTGTCTTGTTTTAACTTCTCTCTTACCCAGAGAGGTAAATTCGATGATGATAATTTGGGAAACTGACAAAGACTTGGGAAAAGATGTTGGATGCAGCCAAGCAAGGATTAATGCTATTGCTAGTCATTTCACTTTACCCTCACAGCAATACAAAAAAAAACATTCCAATCTCTTATCATATATATTTATCCAAAAACTGATTTCTGTGTTCGGACAACTATTTTGCCTCAACTACACCGCTCATATACAGCTAGAGTTACTAAAGTGCACTACCACATTCTAAACACAGTTCACATGTATTGTTATTAACTAGGTCTCATCGCATAAAATGGGACCTGTGGTAAAACAATACACAAGTGGCAGCAGCACACATTTAAAAAACATTTAACTAATTTAGTGCTTCCCCTTCAGGAAGGACACGCAAACAGAAAAGCTAGCACAGCCAGCTTCTACGCAATAGTGTGTACATGTACAGCCCAGGGCATGAGAAACCACAGGTTTATATTCCTGCGCTGAAGGCCTTTAAGACTAACGACAAGTACAAAAAGAGTTAATGGGAAAGGAAATGGGACTTTGATATACTGCCTTTCTGAGGTTTTTACAACTACATTCAAAGCGGTTTACATATATTCAGGTACTTATTTTGTAGCAGGGGCAATGGAGGGTTAAGTGACTTGCCTTGAGTCACAAGGAGCTGCAGTGGGAATCGAACTCAGTTCCCCAGGATCAAAGTCCACTGCACTAACCACTAGGCCACTCCTCCACTCCTTTTACTAAGCTACGGGAAAAAGGGCCCTGCGGTAGCAGTGGGAGGGCCGTTTTTCTCACGCACCAGGGCCCTTTTTACTGCAGTGGATAAAAAGCCCCCCCCCCCCCTTAAAAAATGGCCATGCGGCAGGGAGCACTTACCGCCACCAACTAAGGTGGTGGTAAGGGCTCCCATGGTAACTGGGCAAAATGTGGTGATGCCCGATTACTGCCAGGTTAGCGCTGTGCTAGTCAAAATGAAAAGTCTCCAGGGAGCACCAGAAGTGGTGCACGCTCAACCCAGAACTACCACCAGTGGCTGCGTTGCCCTGGCAGTAGTTCAGTTTTGGCGTGCAGTAAGCCTAAGTTGGATTTACTGCCACTTTGTAAGGGCCCCTAAGTGTTTCACTTAAGATCTTAATAAATAATGAAAGAGAAGGTAAAATATACTATTATTACTGGTTTGTGAAGAACTGAACACCTAGTTAGTGGGAGCTAGAGAATTACTGGCACTGAGTGAATCTTCAGACAGTATGTTCTGCCAGGAATGGAGAGAAGTGTGTCATGCCACATTCCAACAAACTACATGAATTTGGATAATGTTACACCATTTAGTTTCCCCTGCCCTTCCTCTGTACAGAATTACAAGACAGATGTTGCCCTCGCAGTTCAATACAGTTTACACTTTTAACCTGGGACTGGTTGCATCACGTGAAAAGCTAAGCTCTCCTACAAACTCAGAGCCCAGAGAGCAGGCGATAAGCAAACACACTGAGCTTTCCAAGCTGCCGATCAACAGTTCTACTATTGGGTGGAGCAGCGGGCAATTTCGGCTTGAGAACTGTGCCGTTTCCCAACATTATTTTTACTGTGCCGCTGATGAATTAAAAGCAGCAACTGAACTAAACTTTATGAAAGCTAGAATGCCATCAGTTTATCAAATTAAGTTCCCACAACAGAGAAAAAATTGCATAATTAATAGCTACCAATTTGTTTTTGGCCATGTGTATTATTCAATCACCAGACATAGAGACTATTCTTGGGTTATCCATTTTATATTAGGTAGTTTTCCTCTCTTGGTGATGTCATGGTGCCTTTCATTTGTTAATTAAATTTGAAGTATAAAGGATACATTGTATGAGCGAAGTACCAGCCAGCTAGTGGTCTGTACAGGGTACATCTGAGCTAAGCACTGCTAACATCGACCTTCATCCGAAGGGGCACAAATGGGGTTTTCTGCCATCAGGGGGTCCAAGGATTAAAAAAAGTCTGTACATTCAGACTGAGAGCAACTGTTCAGAAACAACAACCCCTTACACAGTGCTCTCCAGACCAAACTGACTTTGCTACGGAAAAGATACCACTGCATTCCCCACCATCAGGCCAGCCAGAAGGAAACTATTGACCCAAAATTCCAATAAACTATACGTCGTATCTCATTGAGGTGATTGGAAGATTGACATCCTCCAGGAAAATTACACATGCTGCAAGGAGAAAAGGACCCTGTGATTTTGCACACAGTTTCCACATGTTTCCATTTTAACAAACTTCAGAACCTACAGCATCCTGAGCCAGGACTAAAACAGCAAGTTCTACCCGACTGTAAGTTTGACATATGAACTGTTCGCTTTCATTTTCTAATCAAACCAACTGTTTACTGTTTATTAAAACTTGATATATCACCTGTACTGAGAACGCATATCTAGGTGGTGTGCGATCTTAAAAAAATATATATCAAATTAGAAAAAGGAACCCCATTAAATTAAAAGGAAAGGAGACAACAATTAAACCAAGACACTTAGGGGCTCTTTTACTAAGCTGCGTAAGGTCTACACGCGCCCAACGCGTGCCAAAATGGAGTTACTGCCTGACTACCACATGGTTCTTATGGTAATTTCATTTTTTTTTTTGCACACAGCCAATACGTGCGGCTGGAAAATTTTTCAGACGCGCCAAGTGGCATTTGACACACATAGGTCATTACCACATGAGACTTCACCGCTAGGTCAATGGCTAGCGGTAAGGTCGCAGACCCAAATGGACACGCGGCAATTTTGATTTTGCCGCATGTCCATTTCGGAATTTTTTTTTTAAAAGGCCCTTTTTACAGGTGCGCTGAAAAATGGATTGGTGCACGCCCAAGTAAAAGGATCCCTTATATCTGCTAATAATATTCCCTTTAACAGGCATGGCAACCAGCAAAGTTACAACAAGTCAAAGGAGTGTTAAAAAATGGCACTTCCAAACATGAGGATGTCAAAGATCTTATACACTCGTGTTGTGGTTTTTTAGAGAATAAAATCTGTGTATCGGTTATCTTTAACATCCTCAAGTTTGGAAGTGCCATTTTTTTTTCTACAGCACTCTTGACTTTTTCCTGACACGCTTGTAGTGTTTCATTCCTCCACTTCGGTGGTTAACCACCAGTGTTAACCAAGCAATTATTTCAAAAGAATTAAAACCAGAAATGTTTGACAACTGCACAACCAAAATATTAAAAAAGTGTAGACACGTGAGAAACGCACCACTTCAGGTTGTTTCTGATGTGTGATAATCACACACACACAATAAAAGGAAATCACTTTGACAGGACTTTAATAACTAATCTGTGCAAACTTTAAATTCTAGATTGCAGTGCTCTGGGTATTATTGTATGTATATATTTCCCCCCATTTGGGCACAATATATAAGACTGAGGCCCTTTTATTAAAGTGTAAACTTTTGCACATGCAGGGGAATTCTATATATGGCACTTAAAATTGTGTGTCCAAATGTGGATGCACACGCAAGTCACGTGTGCAATTTGTTAGTATCCAGTTATTGGCACTAACAATCAATCGATTACTGGCGCTAATTGGCAATAACCTGAATTTATGTGTGCATCTTGCGAAGCGCTATTCTATAAAGATCCATGCGTAAATTCTTTTAGAATGCAACTGAAAATGGGGCATTCACTAAGGCTGCATGCACTATTATAGAACTTAGGGGATCCATGTCTAATTTAGGCACGGGTATTTACACCAGGGTTCAGTCAGTGCAAAACCTTGTACCTAAAGGTTGGGTGCAGAACCAGACACTACACGTTATTCTATAAAGAGCGCTCATTCAGAGTGCATTTTTTTTCTGGTTGCCCAAATTTGGGCACCATTCACTGAATGTAGTCCTTATTGAGCAATAAGGGACTAATTCTTTCATAGAATACTAGCATAATCAAATATATTTTAGATGTGAACACTTACACCTTCTAAAGAGCAGGTATAAGTGCCTAAATACCAGCGATGTGTGCAATTCAAAGTATGTACGCTATGAATTGCATGCATAAGTGTGAGTCCTGCCCACACTTCTTCAATTTGAACGCTATGTAAGACATACACAGATTTTAGAATAGTGTTTAGACAGACGTCTGGCATTTATGTGTGTATTTCCACATATATGCTATTATAATAAACATTTACACATATAATTGGTGTATAAATATATTAGTGCCCACTTTATGGACCCCCCAAAACTTACCATACAGTAAGGGGTGAATTCTATGAATTTCACCTACAAAACAAAGCCACCGCTTGAAAATAAATGCTTAAGCGCTATTCTAAGCTGCACCTAAGGTTAGAACAGTGCTTAAGTGCCAGGGGTTGTGCGTAAATTTAGGCACATCCATTTCCACCAAAGACGTGATGCAAATACCCTGCCTAAATTTACACGTGGAATGCCTTTAATCTATAATCGTGCACGTAACTGTAATCCATGCCCACACTCCGCCTCAAAACGCCCATGACCTTCCCATTTCTGCAACTCTTTTCCGTGATATAGAAAATATTTAAGCATGATCACGTGCCTACATTTACGTGTGTACATATTAATTGATCTCAATTAGCACCAATAACTGCTTAACTTGTTAAAAAGCCAATTATTGGCACCACTTGGCTCATTATTCAATTAAATTGTGCATGCAAATTTTGGCAACCTTTACAGAGTTAGGGATAAGGACAAATAGGAACTGTTTGGCACCTACCCAGAATGTTCCTATACCTTTATCACACAGAACACAAATTGCATGGTAAGTGCAGTTATAGTGGAATATAGAAGTGGCGCGGATCTAGAACCTGCAACCTTTATAAAAGCCAGGGGTAAGTGCATCCATGCTCTATCACTGGTAACAGCACATGTTAAGTTAACCTGCACAAACTGCAGTGTGCAGACCACGCCCATTCTCTACCCATTCCAAGGTGTGCAGTTAGTATGTGATTTATCACATGCCATCATCATGCCAGCAAAGTAACATCTACCACAGCCATGTGCTGTTACTATGTGCTAATTCACACCTTTAACTGCTTACCACACATGAGCAAAAATGGCCTCTATGTGAGTTTAGAAGTCCTACTCTTCAATTCACTAAACTCAAAAAATTTAACAGTCCAGTATTCCCAATTAGCTACCTCGGTCTATAGCTTCCCAGTACAACACAAAAACTCTCCACTTCACTAAATTGGTCTTGGAATGGGGTCTGCAACCCTCCACCCCCAAGCCTTAGTCATCTGAGACACTGAAGGGTCCTCAATCGCCAGCGCTGAATGGTAATTGTCTCGCAGCGCACCCTAATGGGCATTTCAAGCAATAGGGACTTACTAAAATCCTGAAGGGCTGTAATCCCTGAATACCAGTAAAATGACCTCCAGCTGCTCCTGTTTATGAAGTGGGCTTTGATGGAGGAGAAAGAGCACGAGAGAGACAGAAAAAGAAAGGGAGAAAGAACAGCAAGAGCTAGAAAATGGAATGCTATCTCCTTTTATCTGTATAGGAAGGAGAGCTTGATTTACTAAAAACTTTCATTCCATAGAATATGGGAGAAAAGCCTCGTTGAATCAGGCCCGAGATGTCCAAGTTCCCATCCATTACAGAGACACTGTCTTTAACCCCTCCCCCCCAAAAAAACTGTTACAAAAGTGAGACAACCACAACTCTCTCAATTTGCTAATTTTCTCTTGTGTCCGTTTTCAATCTCATTTGGGTAGAAATGCATCAAGTGCAACCTTGATTTAAAATGTACGTATCACCTAAGAAAGTCTATTGGTCTGAAGTCACTTTCTAAATTTTTTCTTTAAGGAAGTAAAAGGTTCACAAGCAAGTGGATGCCGATTTCTTCTTTCAACTAACCCAATACATTTTCTGAATAGCTTTGGAAAGTTATAATCCCTTCAACGAGTTAATCTCAAAATTTTGGGAACCTTGAAATAGTTTGCATGTTCCCATCCCCAACCCTTCTCCCCTCTCCAAAATCACCACCTGAAAAGCTCCGACATCTCATTAGGTTAAGCAGATTTATAAAAATTCAGCAGTTTGCCAATGGCTCCTTCAGAAGCGGTGGAGCAAGTTGACAGATGCAGGCGGAAGGGTTTTGTGCTGAAGACAATAAGAGGGGTTGACTTCTTAAATCCTTCATTGTCATCCTCCATTGAAGATAAATAGACACCTTGGCTCAAATTCCTCAGACAAACACTACATTGCTACTTTTCTTTATCTCCTATTAACCTTTATGAAAGGCCTTAACCCCTGCAAAACGCAGGGATTTTCTTTTATATGTAGATATAATTCGACATGTAAATGAATGCTTTTTCTTGCTTCAACAGTTATTTAGACAAGCAAATGAAAAGGCATCACCAGACACCAGCTATCATGAAGGCACAAGCAAGAAAGACTAGTTACTAATACTATTTCGCATTCATTACAGCACTCTAGCAGAGCAACAACAAAAAAAAATTAATAAAACTAAGCTAGACTCTAATTTTCTCAGTCATGCTAGATCAGTTTCTCTGTGGTTCATCTTGTATTCCATTTCTCATTCCAAACAAAACCCAAAAAGGCTAGAAGTTGATAGTTTTTATTTACAGGACATCAATAGCTAGAAGGTAAGTGTTAAATACAGCTTGCAAGAGAGGATTGTACCCAGTGCATTTTTTCTAGCAAAAAGGTGCCGGTACTCAAATGCCGGGCCACCCTTCAGGGGTGGGGTGATAACTGAGGGACTCACTCCACAATTGCCAGGCCCCCTGCAACCAGTCACAGAATCTATGACAAGGCAGAATTGGTGTGTAGAGCCTGAGCTCTTTCATTAAAACTGGGGACCATGGGTCAATTTTAGCAGACGATGAAAAAGGTGCAGGTACTCTGTACCCCCTCAAAAAAAGCCCTGATTGTACCAAAGACGAGTACCAACCTTCATTTTACAATTTAGAAAATCTTGGTAATACGGTCCCTATGCCAATACACGAGCAGGTATGAGGGCAATAATATGGCTGAGGCGAAGCCTATTCATTTAGAGTTAGACAGCTGTGGTCATGCGAGGGAGTGGAAATTGAAGAGTGAGCAGAGCACTATTTTGAGGAGAGAGCGCGCAAGCGGGAGTTTGAGCGAAGACTCTACAAGTGGCTTTGTCTGCTCACCCATCCTATGCAGTGGTTTTTAGGAAGCATGAAGGACCGGAATAGGGACAGGTTGCTGCAGTCACAGTAACAGCTTTGAACTGATAACTTTAAAGCTAACAGTATTATTTAGTTCCAGGCTGAAAGGAGATAGGTGAGCATGGGTGACAGCATCATGTAATCATCCAAGTGGGGTTTGAAAAAAGCAAACAAACAAACAAACAAACATTTGAGTTACCTTTAAAGATTTCGCCCACCTTGCAACAGCGCAGGTGAGGTCATTTAAAAAGCTGGGACTAGGATGACATCATGTGGTCTTGATAAAAGCCGATTTGAGTGGGGTAATTATATTTATTTTGAAATGTGTTTATGCTATAATAAAGCTGACACATGTATTTGCCACTACTTGGGTGCGAGTTATATTATTTAAAGTAGATGAGACAAGACTGTGTACGTAGAGGACATGGTGCGAATGCCTATACTGTAAGCTGTAGAATTTTCTGATGCACTCAGACACCCATATATACGGAATACTTACAACAGCCAATGGAAGATAAAAATCCCTCCTCCCCTTATATATCCTATGGCATCCCCTAGAAATTAAATAAGTTATCAAACAGGGTCTCCTTTTCATAATTATTCTCAAAAAATGGGATATGCTGGTTTTACCATTTGGATCACTAAGAAATCCTAAATTGTGGCTAAGAAAGGCAAGTGCTAGTAACAAATGTGTTACTTTGAGGTGAAAAAGATAATGAAGCTGATATTAGTCAGTCAGTCAATCAATGGCAGCATCCACTCTACTGTGCCGAAGCAACACAAGTTACCCATGAAAACCTCAGAACCCACCATCATAGACTATCATCAAAAGAACCCACTGAGCATGTATTTCAAATAGTGGGTATTTCTGTAAAGGTTATTTACGTGTGTATGTTGACACATTCACCTACAAATAAAATGATTAAAATACCCCCAAAGATGGTACATACTTTGCCATTTAGAAGTACGTGCATCCTCTTTAGTACAAAAAAGAAATGGGATTTTTTTTTAATGACTCCCTCTCTGAAAATACCACACATCCACTCAATTTTAATCAGGTCTGAGTGAAGCATAAAACAATACAACATAACATGCCTCCCTGTTTCAAAAAGAAATCCACATCTACAGATTCACTGCTGTACTGGAGTCAATCAGGACCGGCTCAGCTTGTCTCCAATTGCCTAAAGCCATCTGGAAGGGATTCTGCTCTTCTGGTCAGAAGAGCAGTCAACGCTTTCATTATCTTTTAAAGAATAAGTAGAAACAACTTACCTTTAAGCAGAGATTTGGGGAAACCAAATTTAAATTTATAAGGTTTCTTATGGTTTAGCTCCTGTTTATTTGATTCAGTGTTTCATTCTGTCAAACACTATTCGTGCTTGCAGGTCTATAAATTTATTCTCCTTTCCTTCAATATGTTGGATTATTTGTAGTAAATAATTAGCAGATTTTAGTACACACAGCTTCAGCTTTAGAAATGTTAATTTCTTTCTTCATCTCTCTCTCATTCACCCCTGAATAATTCACTGCTGAGTCACTTTAAAGTTGAAGTAACAAAACATCTGTTTACTCACAGTTTGTAGTTAGATTATAATCAGACAGGCTTATATATACATATTACTATACATTTGTATTATCAGCTCCTTCCATGTGCTTAGATGGTAATGGATGCTCACACCACCATAGATCCTCTCAGGTTAGGAGAGATCATGAGCTCCATGTGCTGCATCTGCTGTGTCTATCCCCCACAGGAAGTTGCATAGCTGTGTGACCTCTCTAAGTAATTCACATCAGAGGTCACAGAGTAATCACAGAGAAATAATAGGTGACAGGCAATGCATGTAAAATACAATTACATTCCAACAAACCCCTTCTCATGCATAACTGTCATGCAATTATTTATTCATACAAAGTCCAAGCTTTATACGCAGATTCACAAAATGTTCTCTGGGTAACGGTTTGGTCATGATGTCAGCTGTCATCTCACTGGTGTGACAATAGTGTAGACTGATGACCCCTTCTTTCACCAACTCTCGCACGTTGTGGTATTTCGTTGCGATGTGCTTGGTGCGTGACTGAACCTTGTCATTCTGTGACAGTCGGATGCAGCTCTGATTATCTTCCATTATCTGGATTGGTCTCTTTTCAGCTATTCCGAAATCCAGCAAAAGTTTTTCAATCCACATCAGTTCTCTGCACGCTTCCGATACGGCCACGTATTCAGCTTCTGTAGAAGACAGACTCACAATACTTTGTTTATGACTGGCCCATGAAATTTGTACATTTCCATACATAAACACATATCCACTTGTGGATTTATAATCAGAATGATCCCCTGCCCAATCTGAATCACAGTAACATATTAGTTTTGGATTACTATTGGCTGAAATCTTTAATTTACAATCAATGGTACCCTTTAAATACCTTACCATCCTTTTAACTGCAGTCCAATCTGATTTGGTAGGTGAGCTGACCCTTCTGCTCAAAATTCCTACTGCATTTGCTATATCAGCCCTGTATGTGGTAGCTAGATATAAAAGCTTACCTATGGCTGATCTATATTGGATGTTATCTGGTAAAGGTTCTCTTACTGTTTCATCCTTCAGAAAATCAGTGATCATGGGAGTGCTTACAACTTGGGCATCTTGCATACCTAAACTTTCAATAAGCTCATTTATTTTCTGCTTCTGGCTTAGAAGATAAGAACCATCATTTTGTTTCTCAATTTCTATACCAAGATAGTATGACACATTTCCAAGTTCTTTTATCTCAACATTGAGGTTTAAACACTTTACAATGTCCTTGTACTCTTGCTCACTTTTGCTTGCAATGAGCAGATCATCAACAAAAGCTAAAATGTATGCATATTGTCCATTTCTGCACCTAGTGTACAAACATTTATCTGCTTCACCTTGCTTAAATCCTAAATTTGTCAATATTTCATGCAATTTATCATTCCAACATTTTGCACTTTGCTTTAATCCATAAAGACCTTTGTTTAATTTACACACTAGCTGTCTTTGTTTTGTATTTATGAAACCTGTTGGCTGTTCCATGTACAAGTCTTCAGTTATATCTCCGTGAAGAAATGCTGTTTTCACATCAATGTGGTTGACTTGCATGCCTTTTGAGACTGCAATGCTCAGAAGTGTTCTGATTGTCGTGTGTTTCACTACAGGTGCAAACACTTCATCAAAATCTTCTCCATATTTTTGAAGATATCCCTTTGCCACTAATCTGGCTTTATACCTTTCCACTTTTCCTTGTGCATTCCTTTTTAACTTGAATACCCATTTGCATCCTATAGCTTTCTTGCCAGGAGGTAATTTTGTAAGAATCCAAGTATTATTTTTATCCAATGCATCAATTTCTTCTTGTGCAGCTTTATGCCATTCAGCAGCTTCTTCTGCTGGCATTTTCTCAATCTCATCCCATGTTAAGGGCTCTTGAGCTTCTGCTGACTTTGTTAGGTAAGACAGTCTTGGGGGTGGAACACCTTTGTTTTCCCTGGATGAGCGTCTGACTACAGGTTGGTCCGACCTTTCCGCATCCTCTAAATCTGAGAGTCCTTCTCCAATTGATTCCCCTTCTCCAACTGTACTGTCTTCTTCAATGATCCTTTCTGTGTCTGCTTCCTCTGCCTGTTCCTCGTTAGATACAGGTGAGTTGCTTTCAGACATCTGCCTTGGTATGGCATTTATATACACTGGCATGTCTATTATGGTTCTAGTTTCATATTCTGGATGATAAGGCTCATCTGGGATAATCCAGCCTTTATCAACCCTTTTGTTTTCATCAAAATATGTAACATGTCTTATGCCAACAATGCCAGTTTTCAGATTCAAAATTCTATATCCTTTGTGTCCTGGAGCATAGCCAACTAAAATGCCCCTTTCTGTTGTGGAATCCAGCTTATGCCTTCTTTGCTTTGGTACATGAGCATATGCTGTACTTCCAAATGTTCTTATGTGTGACAGGTTTGGCTTCCTACCATGCCATGTCTCATGTGGTGTGCGCTCAGCGCCTTTAGTTGGCATTCTGTTTTGTAGGTACACTGCTGTGAGAATTGCTTCCCCCCATAGTCTTTTAGGGAGATTGCTATCTGACAGCATACATCTGGTCATTTCCACAATTGACCTAAATTTTCTCTCTGCAACAGAATTTTGCTCTGGTGTATAAGCTACTGTTGTGATATGCTGAATGCCTTCTTGTTCTAGAAATGTGCACATGCTTTGTGAAGTGAACTCACCACCATTGTCGGTCTGAAGAACCTTTGGTTTTCTTTCAAATTTATTGCTCACCATGGCTACGTATTTCTTCAGCATGTCTGTGACTTGACTTTTCTCTTTCAGCAAATAGGCCACACAATATCTAGAGAAATCATCCAAGAATATTAGCACAAATCTGTTATTTCCCAATGATGGGATATTAAACGGTCCACATAAGTCACTGTGTATTAAGTCCAGTACTTTATTACTCCTATTTCCTGTGTATGCAGGAAATGAGGGTCTCACACCTTTTTGAGTAACACAGTCTATGCATTTCTCAATTTTACCAGTATCTGCACTTATCTGAATGTCAGTGGCTAGTTGCCCACTGTTAAGATCCTGGATCACCTTAGAATCACGATGTCCCAGGCGGCGGTGCCAGATTTCCAGACTACATTTACCATCATTCTTCCTTACTTGCGCCATATGTGAGGCTTCACCTGAAATGTTCAGCTTATAAACATCATTATGCATAAAAGCTTCAGCATACACTTCATCATTTTTAGAGATTGTGCACTTACTGTTTTCAAAATGAATCACAAATCCCTTCTTATCTAATGTAGATACACTAAGCATATTGCAAACTGCTTGGGGAATATACAAGACATCACTTACAGGAATTTCTTTAACTTCATTAGACACTTTGCATTTTAAGAATCCAATACCTTTTGCTTGGATCTTAGCAGTCCCTGCGTTTGCAGTTTTAAGAATACCTTCCTCTGGACACATTTCCTGAAAGAAATCTTTACAATTGGTTAAATGGCATGTGCTCCCCGAATCCAAAATCCAAGTACTTTCATTTGAATTATTATTTACCATAGTCAAAGATTTTTCTGCCATTAGAAAGCCCTTGTGTTTATCTTTGTCCTTCATACATTTCCTGGTTTGAAAATTCTTTAGTTCCATTGGCTTAGGTGAGCTAGAGGGAGTGTTTTGTGTTTCCTTACACCATTTAGATACATGTCCCTCCTTTCCACATGAGTAGCAAATCAGCTTGCCCTTGGGTGGAGTTTTCCCATAGCTCCGCCTTCCTCTGTTCTTTGCCAAGAAATTTGTTTCATTTCTCTCTGACTTGCTTTGAGAACACATCTCCTCAGAATCATTTATTATGCATTCCTGCCTTAGTTTTGATGTTGTCTGTTCAAAAGATTGCCCTTCAATGGCCTCATTTACAGACCTAAAAACATCAAACTTCTTTGATAGTGAGGTAAAAAGAAATGCTCTTTTCAATGCATCACACATGGGAATTCCAGAAAGTTCTAGCTTTTGAAATGAAGACATAAGATACATAATGTGATCATTACATTTACTTTTATCCCTTAATTTGGTTTCATTCAACTCTGCCAACCAAATTGGTTGCTGCTTTGCATATGTAGTTGCATACATAGTTCTCAGTTTATATAAAATGTCCTTTGGTGTATCTTTTCCCTCCACTAATATGGCTTGTTTCTCTGAGAGAGCTTCCAAAAGCATGCACTTCACATAATAGTTTGCATTGTCCCATTCAGCCATATTTTCAGCTGTTCTGTCTTGGTCTAAGCATATATCTAATCTTTTTGCTCGAAGGAAACATATGAATCTTAATTCCCACTGCTGATAATTAAACTCAGTTAATCTAGGCACCTTGAGAGAATAGAACAATGGTGAATTTCTTCCCTCAGCCATTTTCTTAGCCTTCTGTCTGCTGTGTGGGGGGAGAGAGAGACAGACTGAATCTTTCCTTTAAAACTTAAGAGAAAAATGTGGCCTTTTTTTCTGCCTGGTAATATTTCTCTTCTTTTTCAATTTCTGGACCCTGGGCCCATAACCCTTTTGTTGGATTATTTGTAGTAAATAATTAGCAGATTTTAGTACACACAGCTTCAGCTTTAGAAATGTTAATTTCTTTCTTCATCTCTCTCTCATTCACCCCTGAATAATTCACTGCTGAGTCACTTTAAAGTTGAAGTAACAAAACATCTGTTTACTCACAGTTTGTAGTTAGATTATAATCAGACAGGCTTATATATACATATTACTATACATTTGTATTATCAGCTCCTTCCATGTGCTTAGATGGTAATGGATGCTCACACCACCATAGATCCTCTCAGGTTAGGAGAGATCATGAGCTCCATGTGCTCCATGTGCTGCATCTGCTGTGTCTATCCCCCACAGGAAGTTGCATAGCTGTGTGACCTCTCTAAGTAATTCACATCAGAGGTCACAGAGTAATCACAGAGAAATAATAGGTGACAGGCAATGCATGTAAAATACAATTACATTCCAACACAATAAAGGGTAAAGTAAGAAAGAAATGTATAAATTCTCTGTTCTCTTATCAGGCAGCAAAATTAGGTAAATAAGTTTCCCATTTGATAATTCAGGAGTTGAGTTGAGCAATCACTTAAATGTACCTAAAACATTTATTTAGGATCTATGAAAGGAGGTGAATGTATTAGACTTTTTGGTTAATTCTTTTGTTATTGTATTTTCTGGGATTTCCAAACTCTTTGTATGTAATCCACATTGAACTGTAAGGTATTGTGGACTATAAGAATAAAGTGTTATGTAAATCATATCAACAGTACACATCTTAGATTGCACTGGTGTAAAGGGCTATATCTCAGGACGAAAGAAAGAAAACCAGGTCAGGGAATACTGCAGAGTGGCAGAGCTTAAACAGTAATGTGGCAACCCCAGGTGTAGCAGGACCGATACCTTTCAAGTATATTTTGCTATAACAGCTATTTAAAAAAAAAATTTCTAACACAATTTCCTTGACATATTTCTCAGAGTCACTGCTAATTAATAGTACTGGTGGCAGGGAAAAATATTAAACAATTCAGTTCATAGATAATTCAGGTTCCTGTTTCATTTTGTATTTTTAATTTCTGACCTTTTACTATAAGGCTTCTCCATCGCTTGGTAAATTAAATAAATCACAGTATTACCGTGCTGACTTTTCATCAGAGCCTTGTGCAAGCGCCACAATGAAAACACAGGAAGCAAGAACAGGACACAAGCAGCTGCAGGGCAGATTCAGGGAAGGAGCTTTTCATTTTTTAAACATGGTATAAAGTCTCCTGAAAAGCTAAACTCTTAAGGCTCAAAAAGGTAACAAACAGCATCCAGTCATGTTTCTGAAATACTAATAGATAAAACTGTTTAATAACTAAGAGGACCTTTTATTAAGCTGCAGCTTAGCTCATTTAGAGGCCCTTTTACAAAGGCGCGATACCGGCGCAGGTAGCATGCGCCAAACCGGCCCTACCGCCAGGGTGGCATAGGAGCCTGGCAGTACTTCTGAAGTTGGTGCGCACAGTTTCCAACAGTAGAAAATAATTCTCTCTTTTCTAAACAGGGGGCGTTCCCAGCAGTAATCGGCAGCGTGGCCACATTACTACTACTACTACTACTATTTAGCATTTCTATAGCGCTACAAGGCATATGCAGCGCTGCACAAACATAGAAGAAAGACAGTCCCTGCTCAAAGAGCTTACAATCTAATAGACAAAAAATAAATAAAGTAAGCAAATCAAATCAATTAATGTGAACGGGAAGGAAGAGAGGAGGGTAGGTGGAGGCGAGTGGTTACAAGTGGTTACGAGTCAAAAGCAATGTTAAAGAGGTGGGCTTTCAGTCTAGATTTAAAGGTGGCCAAGGATGGGGCAAGACGTAGGGGCTCAGGAAGTTTATTCCAGGCTTAGGGTGCAGCGAGACAGAAGGCGCGAAGTCTGGAGTTGGCAGTAGTGGAGAAGGGAACAGATAAGAAGGATTTATCCATGGAGCGGAGTGCACGGGAAGGGGTGTAGGGAAGGACGAGTGTGGAGAGATACTGGGGAGCAGCAGAGTGAGTACATTTATAGGTTAGTAGAAGAAGTTTGAACAGGATGCAAAAACGGATAGGGAGCCAGTGAAGGGTCTTGAGGAGAGGGGTAGTATGAGTAAAGCGACCCTGGCGGAAGACGAGACGGGCAGCAGAGTTTTGAACCGACTGGAGAGGGGAGAGGTGATTAAGTGGGAGGCCAGCAAGAAGCAGATTGCAGTAGTCTAGACGAGAGCTGACAAGGGTGTGGATGAGGGTTTTGGTAGAGTGCTCGGAAAGAAAGGGGCGGATTTTACGGATGTTACAAAGAAAGAAACGACAGGTCTTGGCGGTCTGCTGGATATGAGCAGAGAAGGAGAGAGAAGAGTCAAAGATGACCCCAACGTTTCGAGCTGAGGAGACAGGGAGAATGAGAGAGCCATCAACAGAAATAGAAAACGGGGGGAGCGGGGAGGTGGGTTTGGGGGGGAAAATGAGAAGCTCGGTTTTGGTCATATTTAATTTCAGGTGGCGTTGAGACATCCAGGCAGCAATGTCAGACAAGCACGCTGAAACTTTGGTTTGGATGCAAGGTGAGATATCAGGGGTAGAAAGGTAGATTTGGGAATCATCAGCATAGAGATGGTAGGAAAAGCCATGGGATGAGATTAATGAACCACCCTGCACTGCCCGATTACTGCCGCGCTAGCATGTTCAGCCCGTACCACCTCCTACATGGCTGGCAGTAAGGGCTCAGGAAGGAAATAACTACTGCTAATTTTAATATTAGCACACAGCTATTTACTGCCCCATTTTTTTTTTTTAAAAAGGTCCTTTTCCTGCAGCAGTAAAAAGTGGCCCAGGACATGCCAATTTCACATGCCAAAACTAGCACAGGACACTATTTACCGTGGCTTAGTAAAAGGGCCCTTTTCCTTTTCCTCTAAATTTGGAAGTTCCAGACCATCCATGTGTGAAAGTCATAAAGGGACCTATTTCTAACTTCTTGTCAGTGCTGCTGAAAATAACCGGTTAACGCCAAACTGAAAACCAGCTATTTTGGGGGCATTCTGGGGAAAAAGAGATGGCTGAGGAAGGATATGATTGAAGTCTATAAAAATCCGAGTGGTGTGGAGTGGGTGGAGGTGAACTGATTTTTCACTTATTCAAAAAGTGAAGGCCAGGGGACACTCAAAATAGGAGGAAATATTTTTTTCACTCAAATAATAGTTAAGCTCTGGAACTCGCTGCGGAGGATGTGGTAACAGCGGTTAGTGTACCTGGGTTTTAAAAAGGTTTGGACAAGTTCCTGGAAGAAAAGTCCACAGTCTGCTATTGAGACGGACATGGGGAAACCACTGCTTGCCCTGGGATTGGTAGCTTGGCATGTTGCTACTATTTGGGTTTCTGCCAGGTACTTGTGGCCTAGATTGGCTACTGCTAGAAAGCAGGATACTGGGCTAGATGGACCACTGCTGCAGCGCACTGTGGCGGGAATCTAAACCGTGGCATCTATTGGCCAGACACAAGCAGCCTTATGGATGTATCTCCAGAAGAGACAGCAAGGGTGGCACTCCTTTCTCTGCTACAAAGAACTGCTGAAGTAACCAGCCTAAATGGAAATAAGATCAGAGGCTAAAATATAAAAACACCAGAGGTCATGACTGATGGCTTCCATGTGAGAACTGAAATGGAAGACAGAGCATGCAAGGAGTGAACCCCCCCCCCCCACCCCCAAATGATAAAAATGCATTAAAACTGCAGCTGATCCTATGTTCTGGAGAGTGGCATGGTTTCAAAACCATGCCAGACTGTAAAGCAACACTGCTCTGGTCTTTAAAAAAAAAAAAAAAAAAACTACTTTGCCTTAGAAGAAATAGTGATTCTACACTAGAAAATGCACAGTAACTTAATTTTCTTTTAAAAATGTGAAAAACTGTATTCATATAATACTTGGCAACATTCAAAGAACTAGAGTTCTGTTTACGGAAGTGCTGTAAGTTTTTGTACTTAACACACCTTAAGTGTGAAATTTAAGGTGTGAAATGCAGAGCCTATGTGGTAAATGCAGGGGGCATAGCAAGCATTTGCCCTGCTTTTACCGAAAGGGGAGGACATTTATCACAGGGGCTTGTATTCCACGCCTCGGCAGACAGTACAGGTGCCTCCATACTAACTGCCGAGGCATAGAGCAATGGCCAGGAACAAAAACTAACATAAAATAAAATTAAAATGACAGTGCTATGGAAACAGTCCAACCTCTACTCCAAACCATGCCCCCAATCAAGCTCCCCCCCCCCCCCAAGGTATGACCTCACATAGCATTCCCTGAACCTCACCTCTTCGTTCCCCTTCTCCACGGGACTCACCCAGGGTTCTCCCTAGTACTCTCTCGGAGCAGTTCCCCTTTGCTCCCACCCTAGAGCTGATGGGCTACAAAATGGTGGCCATGATACTTAACTGCACAGTAGGGATCAACATGCCACATAAGAAACGACTGCCCTTAAAGCCACCTCTTAGCCTTGATACCAGCAGTCACAACAGCTACTGTACGGTTATGTATCATGTGATAACTCATTGCCAGACATCCACCCAGATCCCACCCTGCATTTGTCGTAATGTGGGGTTTTTACCATATGGTTATTTATTCTGTAAGGTAACCATTAGTGCAACCCTGTACAAAATGGTGGCCATATGCTAAAATCGTCTTATGACTACTAGTTCACTCAAGCTCTAAAAATAACTAGAAACTCAAACCACACCCTCACGCCTACTGTGCATATATGTAAATAAGAGAACACGCTACCACCCCCGCTATAACGATTCACTATGCTTCGTAGTGGAGAAAAAAAAAGCCTCAGTAACGCCACCCAGCCAACCCAAGAATTCCAGACTATAAGGCGTGGGCCCGGCCTACCATCATCTGGCTCAAAAAAACTCCACAATGGCTTAGTGTCTCGGGGTCTGTATGACAAGTAAGTTCTTATATTACGTAGAAACAGGGAATCCCTGTTTTGCTTCCGCTGCTTCAGGGGTTCATCACTCTCTTGTGGATTTCAATCCTGTATCTCGTCCGCTGCACTCAAAAAATGAACTCGTCATACAGACCCCGAGACACTAAGCCATTGTGGAGTTTTTTTTGAGCTAGATGATGGTACGCTGGGCCCACGCCTTATAGTCTGGAATTCTTGGGCTGGCTGGGTGGCGTTACTGAGGCTTTTTTCTCCACTACAAAGCATAGTGAATCGTTATAGCGGGGGTGGTAGCTTGTTCTCTTATTTATATATATGCACGGTATGTGTGAGGCTGTGGTTTGAGTTTCTGGCCATATGCTAAAACCCATGGTAAGCGACTAATACACTTTAGTAAACGTAACCCCAATGTTCAAATTTTATGAGGGCAGTCGTAATGTTACTACAAGACAAACACTAGACAGTCTTCAATCTTAATTAAAAAAAATTAAATGCTAATTTATTACATTTGTATCCCACATTTTCCCGCATAGCAATAGGCTCAATGTGGCTTACAGGTTCCGGAGAGGAGCGTACCAACTCCGAGAATATATATAGAGTGGAAAATAGAGTAACAGTAGGTGCAAGGAAGCTGATAAGGTTCCGGAAAAGAGAATACAACTCTCAGGCGAATATATAGTAGCATATAGAGAAAAGTAATCCCAATGAGGCTGATAAGTCTCCGGGGATGGGACTACAGCTTCTAGTGAGCAATACAGAGTAGGATAAGGGTAGAAGTACACTTAATTATAACTAGAGTGATAAAATTCGTACAGTTTAAAGTAATAGGATTATGCGGAAGGGGTATTGTTCATTTCTTAGTTCGATAGATGTGATGCATTGTTCATGAATTAGTTCAGGTCTGCTGGGTAGGTTTTTACGGAAGAGGTGAGTCTTGAGGTTTTTTCGGATGAAAACCAAGTGAACAGCCTACAATCACGCAAAACGGAAAGAAATTAAAACTGCAAAAGGGATCTCATATAACATCCAAAAAACAACATCAAAAGAAAAAAAAATCCCTGCCAGAATGTATACAGGAAACATGCATAACAATGAACTAGAGGAAAACAAGACAAACATGTCACATATTCAGCATCCCTTTATCAATCTGAAGAAATCGGTAAGCTAGAAAATCAGCCCGGACTCCAGCAGCACAAATCTTTCAGCACGCTTTGTCCATAGGAAACTTACTCTGCCACAGGAAATGTTATTGAGCCTGTTCCACTCAACCCAGGAAGCCGATTAAGATGAATCTGAATTGGAAACTGCTGAGGGAACGGACGCTGAAATAGGTTTCGGGGTCAGTAAATAAATGAGTGGTTTCCCTCTTTAAGCAGCTCTGTTTGGGTAAAAAGCACGGACAGGTATTTAGAAGATGCATTAGTCCATGTAATCTAATACGACTGTAACCTGCCTGCACACATCACCACAATCTTCAAGCAAGTACATTTATTAAGTGCCAGCATTATTCTGCTTCTTTCTTATGTTACCAGGACCTTTTCTGTGACGTTCCATTTCATAACAAACCAGCATTTTGCAATTCATCTGGAAGCTTCCCCTTCTAATTGGCAGATAGCATTCAGAAACTGCAGCGTATGAAGCTCGGTCAAAAGGAACAAAAGGTGGAAGAGGCAGAGGCACACAACCTGCCCGAGAGACAGCAGCAGTCTGTGAAGCCAGATTTATTTTAGTTTAACAGCCAAACAATGAGCGGCAAAATTTTCTACCGTTGCTCTGGACAGGGTAAGACGATTTAAAACTGTTCCTCTTCAACCACAGCACCCTTAAGAACTTAGGGGGATCTTTTACTAAAGCTTAGCTCAAGTTTTATTCCTATGAGCCCTGCTACAGATAACTCGAGGTAAACTTTAGTAAAAGACGTCCATTTTCAAAGTGATTTAACCGGTCAGGAAAGGCTCTGCTTGTGTGGCACTCCCCACCGATATTCAGCGGCACTAACTGGTCAAAGCAAAACTAGATATTTTGGGGACGGTCCGGGGTAGAGTTGGCTCCTTTGCGTTTAATTCAGCACTTAACCAGATTACAGGGTCCTATTAGTAAGGTGCGCCGAAAAGTGACCTGCTCTGGTGTTGCCATGTGTTTTGGATGCGCAGGTTCATTTTTCAGTGCACCTGCAAAAAAAAAAAAAAAAAGGCCTTTTCTTTTTGGCCGAAAATGACATGCAGCAAAATGAAAATTGGCGCTGAAAATGATGTGCAGCAAAATGAAGATTGGCGCGTGTCCATTTTGGACCCGAGATCTTACCACCACCCACTAACTTAGCGGTAAGGTCTTGCGCATTAACCGGGAGGTAATCATCAGCGTGCATACAATGCCAATTAGCGCCCGGTTAGCGACACGTGCCGATTAGTGCCATGCGGTAGCCGGGCGGTAGTTCCAAATTGGTGCACATTGGACACGCATAGGCACCTATGCGGCTTAGTAAAAGGGCCCCTAAGTTAACTGTACAAAAAAGGACCACATAAATCACAACCGTACAATGTAAACCTGACAAAGAGGACTGTGTGCTGAATATCGCACTTAACTGGATAAGTGACAGCTGCCTGCACATAACCAGATTTTCAATGCTGGTCCTCAGACATAGCCAGGCATCGAATATCTGACATAACACTGATGACAGCCAATAAGACACTGACCACCTCCAACCGAATATCTACCCCACAGAAAATGATAGCAGATAATCATACAGCCGATCCAGTCTGCTCATCCATACCAGCTGCTTAAGTCCTGCAAGCCCTTCCTCGCTTTTAGAGATCTTCTGTGCTTGTCCCATGCTTTCTTGAATTAAAATACAGTCCTCGTCTCCATAATTTACCCCTCACTTTACACTCCGAGACCTCTACTAAATTTAAATCATTTCTTTTCCACAGCTTTTGATACTGTGGAGCGTTGACGGATGGATAACACTAATTTGAGTGTTATTAAACTATTTGAACTTTTATATTTAGAACGAGTGTTGCGTCTTTAAGTTTCCTTCAAACTGTGTAATTATTTTATTTAATTGTAACTCGCCTGAACTTAGTTAAGAGCTTGTTACTGAATTAATTTGTTCGTGCGCAAATTGGGGTACAAAAATCTGGGCACCATATGTAGAATTTGGAGGATAGAGTTTGAGAGCTCTGACTGTATGTTTATGGTTTACTAGAATAGCCGGCCCTGCTCATGCTTCCAGCTTGGCCTGGGGCTGGTGACCAAGGCAGTTGGGTATGTGCGTTCAGCAGCAGAATACAGCAATCCAACGCTTCACACATTTCTGTTTACATTACTGGTATAGAGAAAATCTCATTTTAACGCAATGACTCAATTGGCTAAAAAGAAAATCTTCAGGCCCTGTGAAAGAACTTGACAGGTTAAACACAACACCCCCCCCCCCCCCCTCAATATTCAAGACTATTTAACCGACCAGGAACACGGATATTCAGTGGGAGATAAACAGTTATTTCCCGCTGAACTCCCAGGTCAGTGACACAGCTGGTTAGGCACAAATATTAAGTGCCAAACCGGCTATGTTGAGCAGTCAAAATAGGCTGCTTAAACAGCAGGCCTTTGACTGCTAAATAGTTAATGGGTTAAAACTGAATATTGGCATAGCCAGTTATCTTTTTAGCAGCCAAAATAAACCCAGATATTCATTGCTGTTCACCAGATACAGCCCGGCATTGAATATCAGGGTTTAACATAAGTAGCAGACAGCAAATGCACTGCCCGCCGGCGTCCGAATATTGGCCGCAAGAAACTTGACAGGTTAAACACAAAGGGCCCAATATTCAGACTGCTGGAGTTTGCCTGGCTAACTCCCGCAGTTGGCACTGAGCCCGGATAGTCAATGCAGGACCATTTCCAGTGACCGACATTAAATATCCGGTTTAATCTTGGCTGGTTCAACTTAACTGGCCAAACTGATCTTCAGCACAAAGCTATTCCAAATATGGCCACCAAACTTACACTGAAAATTTGCAATAGGGCATTTAATCAGCCAGGTGCCAATCCTGGCTGGTTATATGCTTTTGAATATCAAATGGAAATAAAATACAGTCCCTTTCCATTAAAAGAAAGATTCAAAAAGCTCCATTTTTCATCCTTCTTACCTCTAGTCTACTCTCAGAACATCACAAAGCCTTGGAGATAAAGTCAAGTACAGACCTTTACTTCGCCAGGCCTTACCATGTCACCGGGCAGAGCCACCATTATTTAGGCCGAGATAAATGGCAGTGCATTGGAATCCAGCTTCATAGCCACTGGACCCATTCACGAGCCAAGCTTCAATGCATACCATAACCCTTACGTGCTTTAAATAAGGCATGAGTTAATGTCAGTATCAGTGTTACCAGATGGAAAAAATTGTTCACGCCCAAACCCAGCCCCAAACCGCACAAAGTCAATTTGCATATGAATGACATCATTAAGCCCGCCTCCACAGGCTGTGGCCACGGGAAAACTGAGCCAACCAGTGGAACAGACGTGGGAAAAAACCGTGGCGGATGAAAAAACCGCAGGCAGGGCAAGAAAAAGCCGCCCAAAATCCCGCAACCTGCAAGCGGCACAAAAAAGCCGCAGCGGGTCGCAAAAAGGAGCCAAACTGGGCGGGAAACCCACAGCCCTGGCAACACTGGTCAGTATATGAAATACTCCATGTGCACATCTACTTTAAATTATAACCCTCCCCCCCCCCCTCCAAGGATCTCTTAAAAGCATTAAACACTGTACAGGACTGAGTTGCCTCACACATTGACCCTATGGAGGAAACTTCTCGATAGGTCACAGCCAGGAACAGAAAGAGGTGCGAGGTTTGCACAGTCCGCACAGCGCACTGAGGAGAAAATTGCGTGCAGTACCAAGGCGGCACATATTGTTAAGTGACTCGCATATAGGCATTTTCCGGGGCAGCGTTACGATTTACACATTTAAATTTAAGTGGCTTCTGAACAGGCAGGAATGCCCATGGCTTCAGCCAAGCTGTGATTACTGTCCAGGGCCAGTCCTACCAGTAAGGGACTGTATTTTTCCATACTTAGTAGGGGAAGGGAAGGCAAATGGGACTTAATATACCACCTTTTTGTGGTATTTTGCAACTACATTCAAAGCGGTTTACATATATACAGGTACTTATTTTGTACCTGGGGCAATGGAGGTTTAAGTGACTTGCCCACAGTCACAAGGAGCTGCAGTGGGAATCGAACCCAGTTCCCCAGGATCAAAGTCCGCTGCACTAACCACTAGGCACTCCTCCACTACACTTGTCAGCTGCTATTAACTTACGCAAATGTGGCTCCACAATGCGTCTCTGCACCTAGCCCCTCATCTCTTTACATCCTGCAGGCACTGTTACTGTCAGTTAACTCCTAATAAATATGAAGCCACATAGGCTTCTTATAGATGTCATCTCCGACTCCATACTTAAATGACTTGTTATAAAATTACCCGCCAAGGGGGAGATTCTATATATGGCACCAAAAAAAAAAAAAAGAGTTGGTGCTGAAATCAGTACCAAGCGTAATCTATAATCGGTGCCTAGATTTAGGCATCAATTATAGAATACACCTAGTTATTTCAGTGCCTAAATCTACGTGCATCCATTCACACCAACGAAAACGTGGTGCAAATACAGTACCAGCACGTAGATTTAGGTGCACTGGGCTATATTCTAGACATGTATATAACTAGACATGTAAATTTCAGAATGCTCATACAACTCCCTTTTCCCCACCCATAACCACATCCCTTTTTGCCTGCACATGTTAGAAGTTCGGCGTACATCTTTACAGAATATGCTTAGTGACTTGTGCGCCTAAGTTCTAATCAGTGCCAATTAGTGCTCATTATTGCTTAAGTGCTGATATCAGCGCTCATTAGCTCGTTAAGCTTGTTTAGTTACGCGCACTGTTATAGAATCGGAGCTCATTAGCTCGTTTAGTTAAGTGCATTGTTATAGAAATGGCGCGGATCTCTAGGCACGCTATATAGAATCTGGGGCTGAAGGGCTAATCAGGACCTTTAGCTAGTTTTACAAGTTCCTTCAGCTTCTCTGCGAAGGCAGTTCATGGTGTTCTGCAAAAAGGCCTGCTATTTTTTTTTTTTAGAAGGTTTCTCTTTCCTCCATGTCTTTGGGTTCATCTATGCTCCCTGTTTAAAATTTTCCCTTCCTCTAAGGCATGCATATTTTAGCTTTGGCTATGGAGTGCTAAGGGGAAACAATAGAGAGCTTTCAAGTATCCAATACTGGCTTTGAGAAGGGCTCAGCTCAGAGACCCAGTCAATATTTACTGCAGCTTGGAGCCACTGCTTTATTATCCTTCCAAGCGGAACTTCACAGTGGGAGAGCTCCGAGAGGCCTCAGCATTTTATTTTAGCAGGAAGGATGGAGAGTTAAAATTGAAACAGAAGACCCTGGGCATGCTGAGGATGAAAGAACTAAAATAAAAAAAAAGTCTGAGGAACTGGGACAGAAAAAAGAAAATAAAAAACACTTGATAAAAAGGGTATAATTCACATTTGAGAACATTACTGGTACAAAAAAGGAGGAACTGAAATATTATTTGAAACTTCTTCAGATAATCATTATTCCTGACTTGAAGTCCTGACAAACAGCTTTGTGATATCAAACAATTACAAACAATGGCGGAAGAATGGCTATTGTATGCAAATCCACTCCTTTCATCTGTCACCAGAATTCAAAGGACCACAGACTCCGCAATCTGCTACCAAACCTGGCCAGGAAAACTTCCAGACAATAGGGTTTCAAGGTATTTCACAGCTAATATGCTAGAGAGAATTCTGCCTGAAAATGAATATTCACTCTGAATGTCCCAAAATCCTGACTGGTTGGGTCCCCCAGAACAGATTTTGGATTCACTACTGCAAAACACTTTGGCTGTACTGAGCCACAGAAAATGTGGATGCTTTGGGGAAGAGGCGGGGAATGAGAAACTTCTACTTTTTAATGGGTTTTAGTCTTTAGGACCTCAAACAGCAAACCACTTCTCATTAAAATTTAAGAAATCATAACAGAACCTCTGAAATATGTGTTCAATTTATTTTTCACAACCACAGAATGAAGCATGACTGAACAAGAACTCCCAGTGCATGCTTCTCTATACAGATCCCAAAAAGTGCTTAGTGAGGGGGGGGGGGGGGGGGGGGGGAGAGAGAGAGAGAGAATGAGGCAAGAGGCTGCTAAAGGCATGTTTTAAAAAACTGCAAACATCCAGAATATGTCAGTGTTTATCCCCAGCTCTAGATTTTTATCCACGTCATTTGAACTGTGATCCACCATGAAAGCAGGTCTGGGCCCGTAACTAGGGAAAAACAGTAATTAGCCTTTACTGAGGGATGCTGGCAGAAGTTAAGATGAATTTTGTTATCAGTTTGAAAAAGAAGTGGTATTTACCTGCTACAGACCAGAAAACTGGGCAAAACAGGCTGGGGAATTTTTGAATAGAACCAAATTTTAAATGAATACTGGCCTGCAACTGGGCCCGCTCTGACTAATCCACCCACACCTGCTCCTTACTCGCATGATAGCTGGAAATACATAAGTCAAAGAAATGTAGAAAGATTACAAATGTAGGGGTTCTTTTACTAAGCTGCAGTAAAAAGTGGCATTAGCACACACTTATACAGGTCTTTCCTGTGCGCTGTAATTTTTACTGCAGCCATACAATTTCTATTTTTTTGTGTTAACGGCCATTGTGCTAATGTTGCCATTGCATGGAGCCATTCTTACCAATTACTGTGTGAGAACTTACCACCCATTTTGTAGGTATAATGTTCACCCCCCACCCATGAAACACCCCCCCTCAAAAAAATAAAAAAAAAATTATACAAAAATTGCACATAAGAAAAAAATCTCTCCAAAGATACAAAAAAAAAAAAAAAAAGAAGAGGAAATACAGTAAACAAAAATTGTACATGATCCTTTGGAGAAATTAGACCACTGTCAAATTAGGGGGAGGATAAGAAAGCAGAAGAAAATAAATAGAAAAGGCAAACCAACGCCTTTGTTTACCAAGGTGCGCTATAGGCGTGTTAATGGTTAACGAGCATTAAACGTTAATGCACCCATAGAAATGTATAGGCGCGTTAGCGTTTAATGCTTCTTAACTTTAAAAGCCACATTAAAAACGCTAACACACCTTAGTAAATATTCCCCCATTGTTCAATGAAAAAGGCTAAAAACTTTTTTTTCTGCGTGTGGTTAGTGTGTACATATTTAGCAGTTACCACAGAACGTCTCAGCACATCCCATGGTACATCATTTTAAGCTACATTAACACCTAACGCAGGTTAGTAAAAGGACCCCTTAATAAAATATTTTCCTCCATCTACAGACTCCTCCTCCAATTATTTTTTTTAGAACTACAACACAATCCAAAATTTTGAAGGGTGGTGTTCAGAAATAAGGTCATTTTATCCTACACTAGATCATCCATATACACGTCATGTGCACCCAAAGCTCCAAGGAGCACCATTAACCTGCTTAAATTACTGGGCAATTCAGTTTTATTTTGCTTTCTTGAAGACTTTTTCAAAACACTCCCTCTGTACACTTTCTGGAAGGTCTGAGGCAAAGAAGCTGACAAGCTGCAGCTTCTAATGGTGGAAATTATAGCTTAAATCTCCGGCGTGTCAGGGCATTTTGAAAATTATAGATTCTGACAGTCCTGTGGGTTAAAGGGCACCCAGCAACTGTTTGATACCATTGAAGAAACTCAAAGGTCATGTTATTCTTTAGAAAGAAAAAAAATATCTCCCTGCATAATATTTAGAGGGCACAGCTTCTGTCTCTGGATGTTCTGAATTACAAAAAAAAAAAAAAAAATTACATGAAAAATTAAAGGTAAAAAAAATCAAGATTCAGGTCACACTTGTGTCTAGGATTCAGCAGCTATACTCCCTTCAAAAGAAGAAAAAAAAAAAAAAAAAAAAAAAAAAAAAAAAGAGTTGCATGAAAATGTGCAGGTTCTCCATCCGTCTTTATAAAATAATTAAAGGTTAACACAAATACACATCAGAAGGGCGGGTGTAGCCAGAGCAGAGAGATAATGCCCTAACACCACAGGAGAGTGGCCTTAACATCAAATACCAGTCAAGAAAAGGGTTAGGGAGGCAGCAGAAATGACAACATACTGTACCCTAAATTCAGCCACAAAGATTTTTCCATTCAGCGTAGCCTTCGCACTGTACCAAGTGAATACACAGCCTGCCTACAGTATAATCTGATCACTCTGTAGTTACAATGACCCGATTCTCCCCTCCTCCCCCCCAACACACACACTTAGGATGTAATTTTATAAAAGTGTTTCTCTGCATATATACATGCATTAAAGACCTGTTACAAAATTACCTCACACATCCGAGTGCACGCAAAGCAATTAGGTGCATATCTGTATACAAGCTACGAGGCCCCTTTACCAAGCTGTGGTAAAAATTTGCAGTTCCTGCAGCTTAACTCAGATCTTTACTATGCGGTAACTGCAAATTTAACGCAGCAGGGGCATTCCCGGCTTCAATATTTACAGGTCTCACATTAAAAAGTTCCTTTAACACGTAGGAATTAGTATGTTTAGAGTTACCATGAGAGCACTAACCCAAGCATTCTAGAAGTGCAACGTAAGTTGTGCGCACTAATTCGGTCATATTCTGGATATGTGTGCATACAACTTAATTAGTTAACAAGCCAATCAGCGCCTACTGCTAACAAGCAACTGACACCAACTGGCACTAATTAGAATTTATGCTCACAACTAAGCATATTCTGTAACGTGACGTGTGTAAATTCTAAGTCGCATAGTTTAAAAGGGGGCATGGCCATGGGCGGAGAATGGGTGGGCCCTGGGCATTTCTAAAATCTATAGTGTCATTATAGAATACACCCAAGTCCGCGCCTAATTGAGGCATCAGCATTTACACCAAGTTTTACTTGGCGTAACTACCCGCAAATAAAATTTAGTCTCGAAGACAGGCACTCAGCATTTTCTATAATCCACAAGGAAATTTAGGCGTATTCTGTCAAGTATGGCTAAATTTAGGCATACTTTATAGAGTACATCTGGAGTATTTTTTTTATTCAGTGCCGATCTTTCAGGCGCCATATATAAAGCCTAGCCCTGCCTCCTATTTAGGAGGTAGTTAGTGGTCCCACGTTAAAGGTGCATAAGTCAGTTAGCGTACATTAAAGAGTCCCTTTACTAAGGTGGGCTGAAAATGGCCTATGGTAGTGTAGGCACGGGTTTTGGGCACACGCAGATCCATTTTTCAGCGTGCCTGCAAAAAAAAAAAAAAAAGCCTTTTAAAAAAAAAGTTTTTGAAGGAAATGGCCGTTCCGGTCAAATAAAAATTGGCGCACGTCCATTTTGGGTTTGAGACCTTACCGCCCAGCCATTGACTTAGCAGTAAGGTATCTCACATTAACCGTGAGGTAATCGCCTATGTGCGTCAAGCCAGAGTTACCACCCGATTTTCACTGTGCGCCAGAAAATAAAATATTTTCTGGCGCGTGTGGTGGACGTGCGTAAAAAATTAAATTACAGCACAGGCCACATGGCAGCCGGTCGGTAACTCTGAACTGGCATGTGTAGGCGCTTACGCGGCTGAGTAAAAAGGCCCCTAAGTGCAGTATGCAACTAAAACACTTGCCACCATGCCACACCCCCTAACAAGAAATGCACTTATTTCTGCAGTTTACACACAGTAAACTGCAGAAATACCACAAAGCTCCGCACTAGCACTTAACATGCAGTAAACCACGTATTAAGTTCTTAAAGTGGTTTAGCAATAGAGACCCTTAGAGCAGGGATGTTCGGGGGGAGGAGTCTGGATGGACTTACAACTTAAACACACGGCACTAGAGTCACTAAATGGTGCCCAAATTTGCATGCCAAAAAAAGTCTGCACTGAGCGCTATTCTATAAATGGTGCTCCGAGTTGCACGCCATTTATAGAAGTAAATCCTGGTGCGTAAGTTAGGCTCGGATCCCCGAGCCTAGCTTACGCAGTAATACTGTACACATCTTTAAGGAACACCCCTGACCCGCCCATGCCCTCCCATGACCACACCCTCTTTTTAGTTGCACACTATAAAATTTGCTCACTGATCTGTATAGAATAGCACTTAGCCAGATGTGAATGCACACCCAAATTGTTGCCAAGACCAATAATTGTCAGCACCCAATTATTGGCACTAATTGGCCCATTAGCTAATTCAGAAAAGCGTGCACTTTAGCACGCCATTTATAGAATCTGGGGGATGCTGTATGTGTGGAAATTTTATGCCAGCTCCACAACAAGTATAAAATGTGCACAAGTTCATTTTGCCTGAGATTTATGCAAGTACTTTTTATTTAAATTTTAGAAAAATTGCAACAGAAGCATAATAAAACTGAGCACCAACACTTGTTTAAAAAAAAAAAAAAGTAACATGGCAAATATGGGAAAGAGAGCCAAACAGAAAATCAGCAAGAAAACAATTTTTTTTTTAAATACAAGAACAAAAAGCAAAAGGCTGATTACCCAGACTTCATATATTGCATTAGATTTCTGCCAGTTTTGTGCTGATAATTCACAAAAAAAGAAACAATGAACCATCTTGGTGTATACTGTACTAGGATAGTGGCCGAAAGGAAAGTGTGCCAATATCGCAAATCAAACACCTTGTCATAGTTTCTGTGTTTAATTGTGAAGCATGAGATTCACCACTCACAAATACATCCATTAACGAAACCAGAAACATTTCAGATAGCCCTAATGCTCAGGACATCGCCTGGCCCTTCAAACCTTTTCTGTATTTCAACTCCAGCTGAATTCTGAAAGCCCCAACTTAAAAGAAAAGAAATCAGCACACACATGGTCTACTGTTATCACACAGCATTTTCTGTGGTCGCAGTTATTTCCAGTTTTCTAGGAAGTAAAATTTTCCATTTCGTACATATGAAACATTTTACCATTTACTTGCAAAATATTCCAGAAAAAGGGGGGGAAAAAAACTTAAAGGGAACCTGTTCCAGCTTCTTTATTTTAGTTTCATTTGAAAGGTTTTATACCAAAATTAACATGCTAACATAAACTTTGCTCTTTCCCATAGTGCTTCTTAGTTCAATTTTTTATCCCAAATATCTTTAAAAAATAAAACAAAATAAAAAGACAACTACTGCTGCAGACAGTAGAAAATAAATGAAATCTGACAAACCTAGCCTCATCCACGCATCTAGAAAGAACTCTGAATTTTATCAATACTTGGAGAGAAAAAGAAAACAGAAATTCAGCTTTATTCTAGTCTCCCAAAACACAGTCAATCATTGAGTTAAGTCTACCAAAAGTTGCTCCAAATCAAAAGGGTTTGCACTATTAAAGCATCTACAGCAGGTGCACTGCACAAATCACTAAAAGGGTGATGCCCAGAGGTTCTGTTCCCTCTAAAGGGAAAGGGAAATGAGACTTGATATACCACCTTTGAGGTTTTTGCAGCTGCATTCAAAGCGGTTTACATATATTCAGGTACTTATTTTGTACCAGGGGCAATGGAGGGTTAAGTGACTTGCCCACAGTCACAAGGAGCTGCAGTGGGCACTGAACTCAGTTCCCCAGGATCAAAGTCCGCTGCACTAACCACTAGGCTACTCCTCCACTAGCAACATGCCATGTAGAAGCCTGCCATTGCAGATCAGCAATGCAGCCGCGCAGGCTTGTTTCTGATCTGCAAGAGCAGGCTTCTAAATGGAATGTTGCTAGTGGAATAGCAACATTCCATGTAGAATCTCAAATAGTAGCAACATTCCATGTAGAATCTCAAATAGGGAAAGGGGACTTGATATACCGCCTTTCTGTGGTATTTTGCAACTACATTCAAAGCAGTTTACATATATTCAGATACTTATTTTGTACCAGGGGCAATGGAGGGTTAAGTGACTTGCCCAGAGTCACAAGGAGCTGCAGTGGGAACTGAACTCAGTTCCCCAGGATCAAAGTCTGCTGCACTAACCACTAGGCTACTCCTCCACTCTGAGAGGGAGTCCTCCAACTGCATTGCGGCCAGTGGGAGGCGGTGTTTCAATATTGTGTTTTCAATGGAGAGACAAGCAGGTTCCCTGGAGTCCTGCAGAGCTTGCCTGATAGTGAAATAGCACCACCCACTGGCAGGACTATAGATGGAGGACTCTCACTCAGCTTAGAGGGAACACTGCCCTGGCGTCAACCCTTTAAAGGAATGTAGGCGCCAACTTTCCTTTAGATAAGACTAGTGTCTCTGGGTATATATGCATGTTTGTGCATAGGCGCGAGCACTTATAATCTGCCATACCGCTGGCATGAAACCTTGTGCCTAAATGTCAGAGGCACATGCATAATTCCACCTACACCTACCTGTAAAATCTATGCTACGTAAGCTAAGTGTGTATTCATGGAATACAGCGTATAGGCCACACGTATACAAATAGACGCTCGCATGTGTTACTTTATGGTATTATTTGAAACACTGACACACCAAGAACAAAATGTCACAAGTCTAAGTAAAGTGATAGATCGCACAATATTGCCAAACAAGGGGGGGGGGGGGGGGGGACCACAGACCTCAGCTATCCAAACACCAATATTACAGTGTCTTGCTGGGGTAAAGAGTTCATTCATTGGGCAAAAACCTCGTGGGGTTTTTTTTCCAAACTTTTTTCAAGAGTGCTTTAAAACTTGATATATACTGCAACTTCAAAACATTCTATTAAAGGAAAGAGAAACACTTAGCTTTGCAACCCTCATTTGGCAATATCGTGTGTTATCTTTATTTACTTAGACTTGTCACATTTTGTTCCTGTGTGTCACAACACTGTTTCAACTAATGCAAATCACAAACAAGGAGCAAAAACTTGCCCACAAAACATTTACATGTTTATCTGGTGCATATGTGGTAGCGCCTTCTTTACAGAAAACCCATTTTAATGCAAGCTAATGCTGTTAATACATCTTTTTTGTGCAGGTTCCACTGCATAAAATTGTCTCTACAAAAAAAACAACACACATTAATAGCATTAATGTGAGCACTGTTTGTAAATGACACCCACACAGTTTTTCATATTAAGTATATGTGGCTGTTAGAGTATGCTACGACTGGATAGTCAGGGCAGGGCGTTATCAACATGGGCTACCATTAAGATGTATTCTACAGTTAGCCCTAGTTATTAGTAACAGGTGGGGGGGGGGGGGGGGAGATCAATGAGGGCTACCATTTTTCTGTTAACACCAGTTATTAGTAACTCAGGAGGGGAGAAATCCATAAGGGTTATCATTAAAACATGTTATTTTACTGTTAACCCCAATTATAAGTCTCATTCCATAAAATGGGATCTGTACTAAAATAGAACATGCTAGTGATAAAATAATACATCTTAATGGTAGCCCACTGTTGATGACTACATCCCTGAATGTCACATCTACACATGAAACAGACCAGATTTTTACCACCACTTACATTCATTTATACAATCCATACAAAAGACTCTGATCATTAGCCCCCCCCCCCTAGTTCTAGAAATCTGCATGCCTAAATTTGCAAGTTGCGTATATAACTTAATATTGAGCCAATAATTGGTGTTAATGAGCAATAAAAGGTTATAATTGGCCTTAATTTAGGCATACTTTATAGAATACATCTAGGCGTATTTTTTTCCCACGCAGAGTTTTCAGGCGCCATATAGAGAATCTAGTCCTATATGTATTATTTTTAATGTATGATTGTAAACCACTTAGAATGGTAGACTATATGGTCTATAAATTTTATTAAATAAACACGTGTATGCCTCCTTGCAATTAGGCACTAATTCATATAACTGTGCCTAGTGCACATAGACGTCTGTCAATTTAATAGTGCTTTGGACACTAGCGGGCTCATTTTCAAAAGAGAACGTCGTCCATCTTTCGACATAAAACGGAAAATGAACGTCCTTCTCACAGAGACGTCCAAATCGGTATAATCGAAACCCGATTTTGGACGTCTCCAACTGCAGTCCTTCACAAGGACATCCAAATTTCAAGGAGGCATGTCTTAGGCGTAGTGAAGGCAGGACTTGGGCGTGTCTAACACTTAAATGTCTATGACCCATAATCGAAAAAAGCAAGGACGTCCATGACGAACACTTGGACTCACCCAGACGTGGGTTTTTTTTTTACAGGAATAAGGCACAAAAAGGTGCCCGAAATGACCAGATGACCAACAGAGGGAATCGATGACCTCCCGTTACTCCCCTAGTGGTCACTAACCCCCTTCCACTGTCAAAACACATCTTTAAATATATTTTGTGCCAGCCTCTACGCCAGCTTCAGACATCATACTCAGGTCCATGACAGCGCATGCAGGTCCCTGGAGAAGTTTTAGTGGGTACTGCAGTGCACTTCAGTCAGGCGGACCCAGGCCCATTGCCCAACATTTGTGGAGGAAACAGTGAGCTCTCCAAAACCCATCACAAACCCACTGTACCCATATATAGGTGCCCCCCTTCACCCGTAAGGGCTATGGTAGTGGTGTACAGTTGTGGGTCGTGGGGGGTTGGGGAGCTTAGCACACAAGGTAAGGGAGCTATGTTCCTGGGAGCAAATTTATGAAGTCCAAAGCAGTGACCCCCTAGGGTGCCCAGTTGGTGTCCTGGCATGTCAGGGGGACCAGTGCACTAGAAATGCTGGCTCCTCCCACAAACAAAGGGCTTGCATTTGGACATTTTTGACATGGACGTCTTTGGTTTCGAAAATCACAGAAAGTCAAACGTCCAAATTCAAGGACGTCCAAATTTAAGGATTTGGACGTCTCGGACGGTATTTTTGAAATGAAAGATGGACAGCCATCTTTTTTCAAAAATGCGGGTTTCTCCACCCTTGGATTTCGACATTTTGCAAAGACGTCCAAATCACAACTTGGACGTTTCTTTCAAAAATGCCCCTCTAGGTGTCTCTTCATAGAATTATCCCTAAATGCTCATTTTCTTTGTGGATTGGGCATAAAATAGGCACCATAACAAGCACTTGTTATGATTCTGCTGGATAGGCAGGGGAAGGTTTTGGACTCACTCCTGATTGGCTTGAGCCAGCAGACGTCAGAAACTTGATCCATTTAAGCCTGCCTTTCCCTTGAAATCATTGCTTTGGCGTTGATTGCCTTGCTGAAGCCAGCCTGTGTTTGGGATCTTGTGTTACGTGGGAGTTTAGCCTTTCTCCTCGTGCTTGCTGTTTGTGTGTATATGTGTGCTGGGTATTCCCAGCATGAGCCTGATTGCCTCACTTCCCCCACCTGGTTTGCTTCTCCTGCTCTAAGGTTGTGCTGTCTGGGGTAAGCTGTTGCCTTGAATCATTTCAGTTTGTTTAGCTTTCTCTCCTTCGGTGTTCCCTTGCTTGTGCTGAGCTGCTGCTCTGCTCTCTGTGGTTCTGCCTTCCCTTGTCCTTGTATTTTTGCTCCTGTTTGTTTGTTCAGTTCTCTTTTGTTTGCTGTAGCTGTCTCCTGTGTGTGGAGAGCAGCGTTCCTGTTCTGGTCTGTGTTTGTCAAGGCAGCTTCCCCTGTTTGTTCACTCTCCCCTTATCTTGTCTGCAGAGTGCTATGCCCTGTTCTTTCCCTTTAGCAGTTCCTTTTTTCCCCTTGGGGGTTGTGGGGCCAGTTTGTGTATTCCTTAGGTAGTTCTCCCTTTCCCTTTGTGTGCTGTAAGTACAGCCTTGTTCCCTTGTGTGCTGTGTTGTTTCAGCCTAGAGTATCTCCCTGTAGTTGGTTTCCTTTTCCCTGAGTGCTGTGCTGTTTAAGCCTTGAGTGTTTCTTTCTGGGGCTTCCTGTACTCTTGTTCGCCTGTTGAACAGCTTTGTTTTCCCATAGAGGCTTCTGCCTCTCATCCTTTTTTTCTGTGACTTTACCCTGCACTGTGTGTGCTGCAGTTCTGTGTGGAACCCTTGTTATTCTTTCCCCCTTCCCAGAGTGTGACTCGGTTCCCGGTCAGCCGTGAGGCCTGCTTACTTGGTCTCTGCATGAGTGGGTTCCCAATAAGTTGTGAGGCCCGCATGAATGCTCTATCTTCCCCTTTCTGGTGGTGCCTGCTGGTTATTGTGAGTGTGCGGGGTTTGGTGGCTGGGGTGGTGCATAGGGCCTGTTCAGTCCACCGTAGGCCTTGGCCTAAATTCTATACTAGGCCTCAGCCTGGGCTCAAGGGCTCACATCCAGAACAACAGCACCCTCCTGTTATAGAATTAGGGGGGTCTTTTACTAAAGGTTAGCTCGAGTTATCTGCAGCAGGGCCCATAGGAATAAAATGGGCCCTGCTGCAGATAACTAGCTAATCTTTAGTAAGACCCCCCCTTACACTCTAAAGCATAGTATATAATATTAGGAAGAGTATAAACATTGTGGTCAGCACCTAAAGTTTCTAACCCAGTACAACATTATAGGTCTGATGTAAATGCTGAAAAAAGGACTTTACTCAAAGTATCTATGTTCTGTAAATGTGATATGCCCTAATTAATCTAGACAACATGGCTGCTTTACTATAACATTCCAGGTCTAACAAATTTCGTATCTTTTTCCAAAATAAAATTGGTGAGATGTTGAGCCATAAATCAAGAATATAGCTACATAGATGCGTTTTTATTAAGGTATATGTATATTCACATTATTTCTAAGTTTAAGGGGTGTAGTTATCAACATGGCCCACCATTAAGACATGTCATTTTACCACTAGCTCATCCTATTTTAGCACAGATCCCATTTTATGCAGTGATACCTAGTTATTAATAACCTGGGTTAATAGTAAAATAACGTCTTAACACTAGCTCACGCTGATGACCCCCCCCCCCCCCCCCCCCCCCAAACTGGAATAACTGAATATACCCACATTACACTTTATACAGATGAAGTTATACCTGTTATTTATGAAGTTCTTCACCCATTAATTTTTTGCTACTCCAAATCCCGCTCTACTTTAAACCGCATGAAATTTTGGCTGCATAGTAAAAATGTGCCCAAACGTTGTATTCCTCAGGTCAGGATTTTAATAAGCTATTAGGCCCAATGAGGGATTTTGAATATCAGTCTTTAATCCTTTTTGCTCTCTGTTTTATCCAGTCTGGAATTTTTAGGGACTATACACTGAGATCAAAGGCTAACAATTTGTAGACAATACAAATGCACTGTTAACCCAACAAAGGGGAGAGATTTTCAGGCATTACATACTCCCTTGATCGAAGTCAGTGCAAGATAAGTTAAGAACATGCTGAAAAAACTAAGCTTCAAAGCTAGTCAAAATGAATGAAGGACACGATTTGCTATGCTTTTCCCAATAAATGGAGAGTGGGGAATAACCCTTAGAAAATCAAATCCTTAGTCCAGTAAAAATGTTTCACCTATAACTTCTGAATTGACCTCTCTCTCTAGACTAGCAAGGCAATGCACTGCTGAATCAATCTGTGATAAGGATGTCACATAACCAGTTACTACTTCATGACATGTTGGCTGAGAGAGATGTTGATGAACAGTCACATGATGCTGTAACATGTTACAGCACCTATCAACCCAACGGTCATCTCTTATGCTGGAAGTCAAACTTACTTGAATCCCATTGAATTGTCTTCTCACTGGATTCTTAGATCGTCTTCAGAACCAAGAGCATCAGCAAATTAATAACAAATTAGAAAGTCTTATTTCCTGGAAGAAACACACGCAATTGAAAAGGTAAAGCTATGAAGCTTTACCTGTGAACATAAGCCAATGTTAAGAAATCTGTTTTCAGTTAAAGCAAAACAAATATTGATGTATAGTTGTATTTTATTTACATATTGGTTTCACTGGTTTGCTTTGAATTTCAGCTTAAAGAAAGTGGTTCATGAGTACAATATAATATGAAATACTGGAATAACTACAAGAAGCCAACACACTGCAATCCAATATAATTAGTCAAGGGAGGATTATAAAATTACCCTATCATCTAATCAGGAATTAAAGCAATAATCAGAAAACAGAGGTCAAACCTTCAGAAAGAACAAACTGCCTCGTCTTGTTGTTGATAAAAGTGTTGGCTGTGTTCATTTAGCACCTTAGTCATGTCCACAACCAAAGGCTTCCTTCCGCTTAATGAACTCGAAAAGCCTTCCAGCTTTGATTTTTGTCACTTTGTTTCACTAGGTAACTTACGTCCGTATTTGCTCTATGGGATATGTTTACACACTATTATGTTTTTATATTTGTTGATTTAATTGTTAGCTACCGTAAAGTAGTATTCTTTACTATAAAAAAAGTAAGATAAAAAGGGGTTTTTTAAATGTAAAATGTAATGTAATATCTTCACTGCAAAACAGCAAAACTATATTGAGGACAGTACAGAATGGAAGTAGCTTTCACTGGTTCTCAGACAACTAAAGATCCACACAGAACCCTCAAGGTGTTTTCCAGTACAAGTCATATTAAAATGCACAGGCACATTATCAGATATGATAAAACCCTAGAACAGCTAATACTCCTCGGATCAGTTTCATTTCTTCAACACTGTCACGTCTCCAAACCCCAGAAAGCATGACCACTTCTAAATTTTCTCTCTATGCAAAGGATTTTATCTCTATGCCAAGGCTCCTTTTGCTGAGCAATCGGCACTTAACCATTCCTTACCATCGAACTCATACATTGCAAAATCCCAGAACCCTTCAGCTTTGCTGAACTCACGCTCAGTAACATAAAACAAAAACCTTGCACTCGTTCTTCTGAGCGACAGGTGCTATATGCAAGGCATCCACCCGTTTTTCCACAACATACCGAGCATGTTGACACCAATTGCAGGGTCTGGCTTCATTTAGTTTGGGCATTTTTAAAAAATAAGTTTTCTTAATTTAAAAAAAAAAAACAGCATGAATTCCTTTCTCAGGCAAAGGAATGCAAAATCCCCCAAGGTTGGTTTTAAGTACTTTTGTATTACATTTAAAAGTAAGGTGCTCCCAAGAGACTGTCATAGCAGACACTGGGTCTGCCATAGAGGTCTCTTCTCGCCCAGTGATCAGGAGTGTGTCTTTTTGGCACTTTTCATTTTCCATCTATTTCATGGCCCTCTATAATAACTCTGGGGAGTGTTGCTAGATGCTGGACCACTGCTTTTATAATAAATCAGCTCCCAAGAAGATCATTTTAAAAAACGAGGACATAAATTTACTGACATTTATTCATTTGCAGTTCGCCTACCTCTTAAGCGCCAAGCAAGGCATATATTGAAAATTAAATGAATATTACAACTGTTGACATATAGACAATGTATAATGCGACAGTTTATTTTTTCTTTCCTTAATGCTTACCCATATTCTCTGCATTCCTCTTAAATCTGCACACTGATGCATGAGTGGACTGTGCTTTAACTCAGCAGCTTACTAATGCAACCGAACAGACTTGCTCTGTCAGGGAGCCATCTCTAAAGCACTGCCACAGACTTACAGATCAAAAGGTACTGAATCTATTTTAGGGGACGAAATGGGTGTCCTAGTAATCTCTGAACTGAACAAAGCAACGTTATTCTTCAGTGAACTTCCACTTGGAATCGAAAAACTAAGACTGGCATGCGTTGTGCTGGAAACTTGTACATCAGCAGCCGCGTCCAAAGAAAGGTTCCACCCATCCCCCATCCAGCTGGTGTGCATATCAGTGACCTCAAATCACACATGCCGCCAAGATGGTGACTCCAAGTGCTTGTGACCCACTGGAACGGCCAGGCTAATGACAGGAGGTCACTGCTTTTACAGTCTAGCCGTTGCCTTCTTTCCTCACCCTGTAATGCCTTAGTCAGAGACAATACTAAGATCTCCACATAAGACCCCTTATTTGGTCCAATACGTTCAGTGCTTTGTTCCAACCCCCTTATTTATAACAATATTTGTTTGTGGTAAAAGCAAGTTTATTATTGGGGGTTTATGTTCCTTCAAAGTGATTTAAAAAAAATTATATGCCGATGCAGGCCTCATTACCACCCAACATAAGCATGAGATGAGGTAACATTTTTTAGCCAATGGTCTGCCTTCTCGGATGCAAGTCAGTAGTACACAGCTGAATCATGTCACCCTAACTGGCAAAAAGAACTAACGTACCTCACTCTACTCCTTCTGAAAATGAAGGGGGGGGGGGGGGAAGGTTCTTCATTGTCTTCCTTCCTTGCTATATTTCCACACACAGTGCTTGGGACTTGCTGCAATTACAGGCTTGACAGACACTAATAACTTACAGGAGTGTTGGAAATGGAAACCTCAATAGCTCTGAACAGCGGGAGAAGACAGAAGGGTATTTTTTTATATTTTCGATTCACACAATTAGAGTAATACTGCTGCACCTCAGTGCCATATATTTTGGGGCCATTTGTTGGCCAGTTAAACAGCTGAAGGATCGAGGGCTTGGCGTAAAAGCCAGGCAGCCCGGTGCAAATACTCTAACCTACAGAGTCATAAGCTGAAACATCAACAGTCACAGTCAAAACAACCCCTGCACAGAGAGCAGAAATTTAAATCTACTCCCTTGGTCAGGGAAACAAAGCATGATTAGAGAAACCTGTTGGTATTTCCGAACCCTACGAACAACTGACCTTGTCCATTTCTTAGCAGCGGTGTCAGGGCTGCCAGCCAAGCCAATCTCTCTGGAACTGTGAAGCTGGATTCAAAACCTATATTTCTAAGATTATGATTCTGTGAGATGAAATAGTATGGTTTGCTATGTTAGTCCACTTTAAAGGTCATAAATAGGAATAAGAAAACAAAAGACGATACCTTTTTCACTGGACTAAATTTAACGAATTTTTTTGAAACAAAACCCACTCTAAAAAAACTGAAATCCTTCAGGGATGTAAATAGAGAGGGGAATTCTATAACAAGGTAATTGTTTCCTTCTGTAACAAGTCAACTTCAGAAAAATCTAGAAACACAGCTATTCGGCTTCCATTCCATCAAAAAAAAAAAACAAATAAAAGAGACTTCCTGGTCATTTTAAAGAAATGCATGCTTAATATCTTAATGGCTTAATGTCAAATGAACTACCTTTGTGTCTCTCACAATTTCATGAATGTAAGATTTAGGTATATAGATAGATATTTTCTATCTATTTAGACAGGAAGGTAGATATGTATATACGGTTTGTCTGTTCTGTAACTTCATATTAAAAGATGAGCAAAATACACTATTTTGGTCACAGGGTAGGGGGAAATGTCCACAGCACAGAAAAATTCAGCCTGCTAATCACTGACAGAAGAATTTCAGAAGGCATAGGTTATGTACCAATTAGGTGAATCTGCACAGGAGAAATATCTGTCAGTACAAACATTCACAATATAGCAATAAAATACAACCAATAAAAAATTTAGAACATAGTCAACATATGTATATTTTCTGTCCCTCACAGTCAATATATTCGGTGAAAACAAAAGTGCTTTTTTTTGGGGGGGGGGGGAGGGGGCACCTGAGTTGAGTATCAATCTGGCCTCAATTTTCCAACTGTGCCACATATATGAGTTGCATTTACTTCTGCTGGACACACCAAAACGATTCAAGCTAGTTCAAGAGAAACATTGCTTTGCCCCAAACATCTATTTCCCTCTAGGTTTCTCAGAAAAGGCCACATACTACTGCACCAAACAGACAATTATGTCCATCAGAGGTCTCTGTTACTTAGGTGCTGAGCAAGGCCATTAAAAGCCAAGGTGTCGCTTTGGAGAGAGAGCGGCACAGCAATACATCAAACCTAGTAACATTTTGACAGATTCTGATCCTTAGCCCTCTGCTGTATTTTCATGCCCAGACTCTGACCGAACAAACGTATAAGAACAAGAAAAATTAAACCCACCACAGCAAAAAAACCTCCTGCAAGTCATCAGAGGCTGAATAGATGCATGAACCTTAACCAGGAAGAATAAATGCCTTGCCAACCTATCCAACTCAACCTACCAAAGCAAAAAAAAAAGAAGCAGCTAATAACAGCTTAAAATTAGCCCTGTCAGTTGATAAGTCTTTTGCATATGTAGTTATTACTCTATATAACATATTTGGACTTCATTTCACCTTCAGATAACTGAACAAATCTAGGGAAGGGGGGAGGGAAGACGAAAAGAACACTCAGAGAAAATAGATCCAACAGGATAACCCAAATACCGAATAAAAATAATATGTTTCAGTGATTTTTTAAAAATCTAAATCTCTGAAAATTTAAACCCGTGCTTTCTTTTCACATGGTAAATAGAAAAAAAGTGTGCTAGTCTTCATACACCAAATGTCTTGTTTGGAAAAGACAAACATAAAAAAACAGCCATGGTTCAAACCACTGATATATTTAATCTGTAAAACTGAAAACTATCCAGTTGAAGGTAGATAACTGTTGTATGATACTCTCTAGAAATGGTAGATACTACCTAAGTGCTTTTTTTTTATATAGCCATAATGTTCTCTTCAGATCTGGTACTCCTTTACCAGGAAAACCATTTCATCCTCCAAATCTGTACTTCAAAAGTTACACAAAGAATTGGCTACTGAAGTTATTCATCTGTGGTTAAATTTTACTAGACTTATTAGCAGAGCTGTTTGCAATTTGCATACAGAGAATACTTTTTGTCCACACAGGATCTTCACAATCCTTGACAGTACAGCCATCTTGGAAGAGAAATGTGGCAGCCATTTTGTGTTAGCAAATTACACACAGAGACTTCCATTTCAAATTTGAATAAAGTAACATGGTTGCCGCATTAGATATAGTTGACTAGTTTTTCACCAGGTCAGTGCAAAATAATCAGATGATGCTGCTCAAATATACAAGTAATTGTAATATTATTTGTGGGTGTATTCAGAGATCACCATCCCTCAGTTCTTTTGCATTGACCCAACGAAGGGACAATAGGTCTTGAAAAACAGTCACACGTTAAGTTAATACCTTCACTGACATTATATGGGAGCTTCCTTTTAGGCACTCCAATGCTGTATTAGTGAACGTAAATTTGTGGCCACAGAAAAGGCATAATTACAGGTTCCAAAATGCAGCATGGGTACACATAATGAACACCATTCTATAAGTCGTGCAAGAAGTGGTAGCAAAACCCATGCCACTTCTATTCTCCACCCATGTACACACTCTTGCATTTAAGCATTTGCCACTTATGTATGCCCTTACAAAATACACACTTAAGTGGCAGCAAAGTGACAAAGCACTAACCCCCTGATTCTATACATGTCGTCAAAAATTGTGCGTGCTAATTTAGGTGTGGCCCCGATTTGCACAAGCAATTTAATAGAATGAGCCAATTAGTGATAATTGGCTTTTTAACAAGCAATGATTGGCACTAATCAGATTTGAGACATCCACACGGGGTACAAAATGGGAGGGTCATGGGCATGGTTTTGAGTTACATGTGTAATTATAATATATCGGTGTAACACACAACTTCTCTGCTTAAGCGGCATTCTATAAACCATGCTGAACTTTAGGTGCAGCTTATTGAATACCAAATAAGCAGGATTTTTTCACACCGATTTTTTGCAAGAGTGAAAAATAAGTGCTGGTATTCTGTGCATTTACTCATGCAAATTATCAACATGGGCTACCATTAACAGGCGTTTATCTTACTCTTAAACCCAGTTACTAGTAACAGAATTGCCCTTCATGTGTCTGACACAGCACCCTCCACTCGGAGCCGTACCAAAGGTTGTGCAAGCAGTATGGCCATACAGTGAGCAAATATGCAGGGACACAAAAACTGCTCCAAACCTATTGTCTCCTCTCACTGATGGTGGCAAAGCAGGAAGAGTGAGGGGATGCCACTTAGAGAGTCACATGGGATACAACTACAGCTCTGTATTGTAGTATCTACACTAGAAACAGAATATATACGGCTTATTAAGGTGCTGAAGGTAACAGAATTCTGAAAAAAGTGTGAGCAAAATCAAAATTCAAGTAAATAAAATTAAAGGACCTTATAGTCACCATATACTAGGCTGCTGCGATCATCCCAAAAAGTACTATATGGGATACTCCTGCATTGGGACAGAATATAAAATGGTAATAAGGGAATGAGTTTTTCATGTTAAATCTCCATAACACAGAACATTATTTCTCTTGAAGCTCATCTGTCTAGAGGCTCAAAACATCCTTACTCTGACCGGCTTTCAGTTAAACTACTTATACATCCAAGTCACAAATCCAAAATCAAACATGATAAAAGTACAAAAGTATTTTTTTACCATCCAAGATTAAAATGAACTGAAGGAAGGTCACTGGATTGTAACATTTGACATCTACCGTGAGGTTTAACAACCAAGTCTAGAAGGCACACTATGTAACTATTTAGATTTAGCAGATAATTTCTTGTGGCAGAAGAATACTTTTTTGTTAAGTAGCTTTTTTTTTACCAAGGTAAACCAGTGCGAAATGCCAAACCCTACCCTCACAGTCCAACATATTCTTTTAACTTAAAACAGATATTATTGCAAATAAATGTAGCAGCATTTTAAAGCAGTAAAAGCATATGAGAATTAAAAAGTAGCTTTATCTGAAGTTTAAATTTTACCTCTTGCAAGCAGAGGGCTGTGGCTATCAGGCTTATTTTCGAAAGAGAAGGGCGCCCATCTTCCAACACAAATCGGGAGATGGGCGTCCTTCTCTCAGGGTCGCCCAAATCGGCATAATCGAAAGCCAATTTTGGGCGTCCTCAACTGCTTTCCGTTGCGGGGACGACCAAAGTTCACAGGGGCGTGTTGGCACCGTAGCGAAGGCGGGACTGGGGCTTAAGAGATGGGCGTCCTCAGCCGATAATGGAAAAAAGAAAGGTGTCCCTGACGAGCACTTGGCCGACTTAACTTGGTCCATTTTTTCTTGTGACCAAGCCTCAAAAAGGTGCCCGAACTGACCAGATGACCACCGGAGGGAATCAGGGATGACCTCCCTTTACTCCCCCAGTGGTCACCAACCCCTTCCCACCCTAAAAAAAAAAAAAAAAATTTTGCCAGCCTCAAATGTAACATCAGGCTCCATTACAGCAGTATGCAGGTCCGTGGAGCAGTTTTAGTGGGTACAGTGCACTTCAGGCAGGCGAACCCAGGTCCATTCCCCCCTTACCTGTTACACTTGTGGTGGTAAATGTGAGCCCTCCAAAACCCACTGTACCCACATGTAGGTGCCCCCTTCACCCCTTAGGGCTATGGTAGTGGTGTACAGTTGTGGGGAGTGGTTTTGGGGGGGCTCAGCACCCAAGATAAGGGAGCTATGCACCTGAGAGCAATTTTTGAAGTCCACTGCATTGCCCCCTAGGGTGCCCGGTTGATGTCCTGGCAAGTCAGGGGGACCAGTGCACTACGAATTCTGGCTCCTCCCACGACCAAAGGGTTTGGATTTGGTCGTTTTTGAGATGGGCGTCCTCAGTTTCCATTATGGCCAAAAACCGGGGACGACCATCTAAATGTTGAGATTTGGGCATCCCTGATCATATTATCGAAACAAAAGATGGACGCCTATCTTGTTTCGATAATATGGGTTTCCCCACCCCTTCATGGGGCCATCCTGCGAGGACGCCCTCATGAAAACTTGGGCGCCCTGCTTGATTATGCCCCTCCACGTGTGCTATTTCAGCCCTTCCTCTCCAGTTCCTCTCACTGACCACTTTATAAAAAATGGTTAAGACCTAGTTACAATTTCAAAAACCTGCCTGAAAAACATTAAGGACCCAATATGAAAAAAAAAAAAAAAAAAAAGATGGAGCAATTAAATTTAGTTTCTTAAATTTGTGCCCTATTTTCAGCACCTAACACATGCTTACCACAGGACGTGCTCAGGAATCCCACGGTAGTTTGGGGATAGGTGCATGCTTCCCATGCACTAAAAAATAGAAATTATTTAGCACTGAGGGTGTGTTTGGGGGCAGAGAGTAGGCATTCATTTGCCTAGATTTATGAACCTAATCTACAAGTCTACTGCTCAAAAAAAATCAGTCCTAAGCTCCCGACTTCTTTTCTAGTTCCTAAATCTGCCTCTGTTAACACCTACTTTTTATGCTCCAAAACTTAGTTTAGTGAACTTTTGAGTTCAAATTAGAACATCAGCCCTAGTAAATTTTCAAAAAAAAGGGCAGGTTAGGGCCACAACTCAAAGTTGGGAGCATAAACCCTTTTGAATATTGTGCCCTAAATTTCCAGCTGACAAAAGATTGGTTAGAAAATGCATCCTCACAGTCATGTAACATTTGCAGCACTGATGCATACTGCCAGTGAGCGACGCACCAGTTCCCAATCTGAATACAGACCGATCCTAAATGCAAAGTTTGATAGATTTTGTCTGTTTTTTTATGAACTGATTTTTCTGTGAGCTTTACGCCAACTCTGATAATCCCTTCAGGGTCAGGTTGAAAGTTACGGTATATGAAGTGCTAGATTGTATGGAGACACTGAAATTCCTTCCTGGATGAAAGCAATAAGAAAACAAGCACATTAAAATAAAATGTTTCCTGCTTTAAATTTAAAACCAGCTCAAGGATGTTCATTTCAGACACTGTCAATATATAAATGTATAACATCTTCTGTTCTTGATTTGCTGTGTGGTGCTTTTACATGTGCCTCTCTCAAACATTTGGAAAGACAGGACTCCTTTAACACTAATTATATTCATTCATTTTCTCAGCTCAGCGTGGTACTGGTAGATTGCTGAGTTCATGGCAGCAAGGAACAGACAGAAAGGCTCATCTTTATCTGTCCCAGGAAACAGGGCCAGTGGGCGGAATGCAGTGCCTTCATTAAGGCCATTTGCTACAGATGAAAATGAGAAGAATTTCAGGAAGGTAATTTACCCTTCAACTAGGAGTTCCCCCTTGAAAAGGCCTAGGTCTGCAGAACTATTGCTCATTGTGCAGGATTCACAGAGGGAGAAAAAAAAATCGCCACCCCTGTTTTTCAAGAGCCCATTTAAGAAACTCCGGGTATTCTTTCAATGCCATCATGGGTTAAAGTAACACTATTAAGATCAGCTAAGCTATGTGTAATGAACTGCCAAGGCTCTTCTAGCTACACTTTTAACTCAGGAGAAATCTATTGCACGAAACAATTTCTTTGTCCCTTAGACTACAGCTTCCAGATGAGGAACTAAACCACCTCTGAAAGATAGGCAGCAGACGCCCTAACCCACCACCACACACCCCTGTTTCTCTTTGTGGGGGCTTCTGGAATTTCAAGACCAGCAGAAACTCATCCAGCCAAGACATGGGAAATACCGGTCAAAATAAGTTCTGTTTTAGCTTTAATCCACATAGAAATAATTCCATGAACATCAAAGAAGTGCATCAAACACTGCTCTGAATTTCACTTACCCAAAAAGGTACAAATGCTGAATTCAGGTTTAAAAACTTACAAGACAGCTGCAGAGTCAACAAGAAAACTTAGAGGGGGGGGGGGGGGGGGGGAAGGGTCTTGGCCCTGATGCCTTGAAAAATTATTACTCTCATTCAGGAGGTTGTCAAAAAGTAAATACGACAACTGTACTTGTACAACAATCCCTTCATCCAAGACCAGAGGGCACACTTTCCGTATGTATGGAGGAGATTTATAATGTATGTCATAATTTCAGAGTCCAACACGTATCAACAGGCTACAGAAAAAGGGACATACAGTTCTGCTTCCTTATGGAGACGCCACAAATCAGCAAAATCAACAGCCGTGTGCAATAGACACTGCCCTCAGTCCGGCCTGTTGAAATGATTGATTTAGGGCAGAACATAAATGAATACACCATAACCTTCACAAACAGAAACCAATTGCTCCACGTTTTACCGACAACACATTCTTACAAATTTGGCGTTTTTCTTTTCCAAAAATTCTCTCAATGTGAAAAAAAAAAAAGTTCTTTCATGTGTTAAAATTCAGGCCAGTTTGGGGAAGGAAAACAAAAAAAAAAAAGAAAAGTGTTCAAAGAGAAATTTTGTCACATGAAGTACTTCAACAAACTAATGGTTAAGAGCATCAGGTTGCTAATCGGGGAATCCAGGATTCAAATCCAGCTGCTCCTTCTTGATATCTTGGACAAATCACAGTAACCTCAATTGCCTCAGGTTCAAACTTTGGGGGTCTTTTAGTAAAGATTTTACAGACTAAGGGGGTCTCTTACTAAAGATTAGTGCATGTTATGCAGATGAAGGAGTAGCCTAGTGGTTAGTGCAGCGGACTTTGATCCTGGGAAACTGAGTTCAATTCCCACTGGAGCTCCTTGTGACTCTGGGCAAGTCACTTAACCCTCCATTGCCCCTGGTACAAAATAAGTACCTGAATATATGTAAACCGCTTTGAATGTAGTTGCAAAATACCACAGAAAGGCAGTATAAAGTCCCATTTCCCTTTCCCTATTTGAGATTCTACATGGAATGTTGCTATTCCACTAGCAACAATCCATGTAGAAACCTGCTCTTGCAGATCAGCAACGCGGCCGCGCAGGCTTCTGTTTCTGTGAGTCTGACTGTTAACCCTCCAGAGATAGGAAGATACCTACTGTACCTGAACGCAACTCACTTTGAACTACATCTAAAAAAAAAAAAAAAAAAGAGTTGAAACTAAATCCAAAATCCCCCTTCCCTAACATGTAAACAAATAATAAAATAAAACCGTTTGACCATACCAGCAATTGCCGGCCATTTTTCAGACTAAAGCGGGCAAGTTGTGTGGACGTCCACGAAAAATGTTTCAAAACAAACCGCAGTTTGAGAGAACACCAGCGTCCTAAAACATTACAGTGCAAACCATATCTGTAAAACACAAAAGAAGTTGAGTATTGCTGTTGAGCATTAGAAACACTATAACTAGGTAAAATCTGGCCATTCCCCATCACCCCTTTTTTGGTTTAACCGAGCAGAACAAAACTTGTTCCTGTTGCGTTCATAAATTTTGCAAATTTATTTCTCATATTAATGACTAATTAAAGAGATGCATTAAGAAAAATGCATGATGACATCTCAAATGGCTTTTTTCCTGAAAATATATCTGGGCTCTTTACTGACAATAAGTTTCATAATATATTTCTTCAATTAATGTTAATTCTCACAGAAGACATTTTAATTACCCAAGCAGCACTCTGGCATCCACTCAACAAAAAGAAAAGCCTACTGAAACTTTTCCAATATACTTATGTGATTTCATTTAAAGACACATTCCTTTTTTTCTGGGATCATTTATCAGGTTATTGATATCAATAAATACTTAAAAGCCACTATATTACCTCTATGTTTTGGGGCTATACATAAATAAACAAGAGTGTAGTACTTCCCCTCCAAAACACCCATGATTTATATATTCTGTATTTTTAGAAAGATACCTTTTGAAAAGAGATTAGGTCCAATAATGGCACCAAATACTCATTCGGCTATGAATTTCTGCCCCCTGGTACAGAACGAAAGGAGACTTAATGAATCTTGCTGGAAAATAAACAGCTACTGTTTTTAAATGAACATGGGGCACAACAGTGACAGAAAAATACCTTGACATGCTCTATCTACATTGCCAGCATTTTCTCTCCTCAACCCTAAAATCTATACATTCAGATCTATAAGTTTCTTCTGATGCTATAGAGTTCCGAGTACCGATTGCCTCTCTGCTCCAGTCTTACTAACCAAGGAGGACTTTTGTACAGTTAAATCAGAAAAGTTCCAAGTTCTCTTCTACTGCAGAAATGTCTTTCGCTTTTGTCTTTCATTTCTCCAAACAATCTTTTGCATGTTTTTGCACTGCAACTCATGGAGCTTGAAAGGCAGCTAACAAAATCCAGATTTCGGCTGGTACTTCACAGGCAAAATAAAAAGTGTGCCAGAGCCCTGCTATTTATCACATTATCTTAACTTTTATTCTTTCCTAAACATGCCACAATTGAACAGCTCCTTTCAATTTAAGAGGACGTTACTATAAATATACATTCAAAGAAGGCACAGAGCAGCTAGGGTTTTTCGAAGAACCCTATGGGATGCCAAGACATTTGCTGATAATTAAGGCCTTTTTTGTCCTCTAGCATTCCCTCTCTTGTATAATAAGAGAGGACGAACAAGATAAAAAAAAATTTTTTTTAAGATAATTATCTCCACACAGGTCATCACAGCATTTAAAAGACCTCAAACTTCACAGAAAGTTCCCAATACGGGTGCCACATGCAACTCATTTGCTCAACGTTTTCCACATTGCTTTATCCCCTGTTGACGTCTGGTGTTTAGTTCCCCTTTTTATCAATACACTTTTAATCAATGCCTGGGAACACCTTGTTCAGTTTTTCCCACACTTACTTTATTTTTAGGGAACAGAAAACATGACCAGTTGATATCAACATTTAAAAACTTGAGTCTTTCCAATTTGGAGGCCATTATCTTAAAAAGACCAGCAATGTTGTTCAACTCAGAAAATAAACAAACCTTGCACTCCAAATAGAGTCCACCATGTGAATTCCTATGCTCCAAATATATTACTACCCCTCCCCCCAAAAATATTTCTTCTTTATGGATACTACGGAGAAATCGCCAGCTCGCGCTACTAGTTGCATCTTGGCTTCTTGCCGGAGTCCACAGTAGCCTTTTGGGGAAAATATTTTTAACCCACTAGCAGTAAGCTGAACTTTAACAAAATATGTTTTAAAATTATTCAGTAACTTATGTCACGTGAGCTACTACTTCTTGGCAAACTATGAAGAAGTAACTTATTCCCATATTTTTAGGGTGCAATCATTAAAAAGTTAGAGGTTCTTATGCTTTGAGGCAGACTTTCAAAATGAGAAAGACAGAGCCTTTAATACAGACACTAGTTGGGCACAGGATATGTTATGTTTGGGGGATTTATTTTATTGATGTACTTTAAGAGGTTGTCCTCTCTTCATTCAAGGCAGTGTAATCAAACACATCACACACAAATTAGTGACTCCTTTAAAAATGTCTGGCACATTTCTCACTTGAGGTAAATTTTAAGTGATATGTAGGCTCTACAGAGCTTTTAGTTCTGCTAGAACTTGTGTGGAAAATTAGATTTGAATACAACAGAAAGGACGAGCAACCTCTGCTAGTAAGGCCAAACACTGGTGAATTAATTTCTTTCATGTTACCAGTTGGGATGAAGATCGCCAGCAAACAGCTGTGTGATATTAAACCAAGTGCAGCAAACTTGTTAACTTTAGTATCACCTATTCTGAAGCAAACACAGAATACTGAGCAGGAAAGAGTTTCCTGCAGGCAGTATGCTGATCTATTAAAAAACATGACCTGTGACAAAAATCAATGTCCTAATCTCAAACCAAACAGCGGTATCAGAAGCAGAAAACAGAGATAACTTAAGATAACATGGCCTCAAATTTACTTAAGACTTGCTGACAGGTAAAATCGAAAAAAAACAAAACCATGTTGCACATAAAAATATATCTGCCAGGTAGCTGAAAAGGGGCAAAAAAAAATCAAGTTATGAGAATTCCTTGGGTTCTTACACAAAACCTCATTTGAAAGAGCCTCTTCTTTTGACACTGTGAATGCAGATTTTAAGCTTTCTTTGTACACTGCCCAGGAAAGCCCAGAGGTCAACGTATGGAAGCACTCAAAATAAGGCTTCTTCCAACCCCATTCAGAGTTAAAAAGCTACTATAGCTGTATTTTTCTGGTCATCTTTCATAAGAGGCTTTCACACGGCCAGAACGATTTCCTCTTCCAACAGTGCTAAGCAGAACAGCTACTGAGCCCAAGTCTGAGAATATGTTTGAAATTTTCAGTTGTAACTAATGTCTCTGATATTTGAGGTTGGCTCTGACAGCTCGAGGAAGCGCAAGGCTGTCCCCTCCCTTTTACAAACCTAAACCGTTCCTCCAGACTGGGAAAAAGAAGAAAAGATTTTGACTGTGTCCGGCGGATCAATATAAACGTGTGGTTTTATTTGCTAGGTTTAAATTACACAGCTTCTCATTGATCAGTGCAGAAAGCGTCAGGAAAAAAAAATGTGTAAATTCAGCAACACTTGAGAGGAAAGCTCAGCTGGGAGTGAGAAACTTTCCGCCACTCCTGTCATGCTCAGCCTCGCTGCTGCAAGCAGAGAAAGTGGAAACTTTCCACAAGACAAGGCAAGACACAGATTCCCTTTTAAAGAAAATGGAAAGGTACAGGTTACTGGAACTATTAAGACTGCAAACCCACCTCTTATGAGATTTCAACCAGGTGATAATATTTTCTCATCTACCATATCGGTAGAAAACTGCTCATTTTCAACCTTGCGGTTTAATAAGAGTATTTCTACTAGAAATCGCCTGTAAGAAAAACTGTCATATTTTCAAACGTAAAAATAACTTTCCCTGGCGTGTGAACGCTTATCTGTGTGCAGGTAAGCGATGCGCACAACCTTTCCAACAGGTAGTTTTCAAGTTGCGGAGACCCTGCAATGGAATTACACTTCAAAAGACAAGGAAGTATGCAGCAAAAAAAAAAAAAAATGAATGTGTGATGCACATACAAAAGGTGTGGCTGTTCCGATTAGATTTTCAATTAAAATGCATAAACGAATAAAGGAATCCAATGCAAACCACATTTGCTGCACGATTTTCACAGGTGTTTTGTATTTTTAAACACAGGTGACACACTGTCGCAGCTACCTCTTGCCCTGCGCTCCCTCCCCTCCTCCTCCTTTACCTGGGGTTGGTGCTGTTCCAGTACACAGCATAGCGATCAGCCACCGCCTTGGAGCCGGGATCCTGGCTGCAAACACACATCCAGAGCACCGGAAAGACCAGCGTCAACACCTCCACGTGCAACATGGCTCCAGGCCCCCCCACCAAACACAGGCAGAGAAAGGAGCTGAGCGGCGTCCTCCCGCAGTGCCTTTACCGGGGTGGGGGTAGCCCCCACGTCCTCCCTCTGCAAAAGTTCCCGTGCAGGGGAGCAGAGGCTCTTCGGCGCTTATTGAAGACAGAAAGTCATAGGCGGTGATGGGGTGCAGACAAGTTATGCGCGTAAAGTCTGCTGGTTGAACACGGGATTCTGGTATTTGGGGTGGGGGGGGGAGAGAAATCAGCGCTATAAACGTGTTCCCAGAGTGTGGCGAGCTGTGCTGGTTTAGGGACTAGTCCTGCGAGCCTCCTTCATGTCCACCCCTGCTGGCTGGGGCTGGTGCCTGGGACTCCTGCCGCTTTGTGTCGCTCTCCTCTGGGCCACGATGCGAGGGGTGAAGGGCGCCGGCCGGGCTCTAGCGCTCTCTGTGCATCTGACGGTGGCTTTAAACGGAACGCCAGCACGACGATGGAAATCAAATCGCCTTTTAAGTGGTGTCAAAAACCAACCACCTCCCCGAAATGATGTCCGCTGTCGCCTTTGCAAAGTGACTGGGAGAACAGCATGCATAAAGATGAGCTCCAAATCCCGTCTTCAGCCAGAGCAAAGGGGGGGGGGGGGGGGGGAAGTGTTTTTTTTTTTTTTTTGTAAGGCTATCCAGTCTCCAGGAGATCAACTTGTCTGAGGAGAAAACAGTTTGAAATATAAATAAAATAAACCCCCCGATCAGTAGCACGGGGATTTATGTCGTCCACTGATGCTGCCTCACGGGAACGGCAGCTGCTCCTCCTTGACACTCAACCAAAAAACAGAAAATAAAATAACCCAAACTTAAAATGCACCGTGGTCAGGAAGGGGGGGGGGGGGGTTGAAATCCCCAAAAAGTCACGCCCCCTTTTCAATAATCTGCTCACTGCGTGAAGAAGATCCTACAGCAGGCTGGACAAATCCAGTGGTACGGTATTAAAATTATCCGTGCAGTCCGCTGCCGAGTGCATGCAGAATGTACATAAATACGTACAAGCAACCAGATCCAGTGCAAGTTTAAGCACCGTGTGAATGTAGCATGTAAGCCGTGGAAGGCAGACAGCCCGGCTCAGACATAGCGAGGGGGCTGGGTGATCATGTGCGATTTCAGGCAGCTTACTAGGGGGAAGGGGGATTGTCAGAGCCCACAGCAGCCACTCAGGGCACAGCCTGCTGTTTGGTTACCGATTTCCTCTTTTTTTCGTTCTCACTCAGGTCTGATTGGTTTCCAATATGAGGAAGGCGTTTTCAAGTCGAGGGAAAAAAAAAATCGACCCCACCTTCCTGAAACCTGACTAATTGAATTACAGGGAGATCTAGATGCTTTGATATCTAACTCGGGAATACACTTGTTTAAAAGACAGCATCATTTTTTTTTTAGATGGAAATTTTTGCCTCGGTTAGCAAAGATCTGAGACCATAAGCAGTGCAGAACACAAGTCAGTTGACGGAAAAAGAACATACCACAGGCAGGGTCTGTAGCCTGTAATGTGAATCATTTCCTTTCACGTCTACGTGCGATATGCGTTTGGATCAATTACATTTACTTGCAAATGGGGCACAGAAAAATCATTGAATGAAACTCTTTTTCTGTTTGTAAATCTATATAAGATTTGCTGTTTTAATTTCATTTTTTCCCAATTTAATGGAAATCTTTCTGAAATGATATTGCCTGCTAAGAATCAGCATTTTCTGAGCTTATTTCTAGAACGTTGATAATACAGTGTTGTTATGGCACGATCTGATAGCAAAAATCCCGACAGAGTAAAATTAATATGCATATTGCAGAAGTGTATGAACTTGAATCAAATATTTAATGGTTCTCAAACCTTGTCCTGGAAGCACCCGTCAGGGGTATCAGGATATCCGCAATGAATATTTATGAGAGAGATTTGCATGCACTGCCTTCACTGCATGCCAGTCTCTCTCATGAATATTCATTTTGAATATCCTGAAAACCTGACTGGCTGGGGTGCCTCCAGGACCAGGTTTGGGAACTGTTTATCATAAAAAAAATATATATTTATCTTTCATGCTGTTGAGCTAACTGCTGATATTTTCAAATGCCACTTCATTTGACGTCACAAAAACATTTCACACAATAGAAAAGTACTGATTCATATAACAGTGCCAAACTTTTTTGGGGAGAGGGGGAGGGAAATTAATTTATATATATTTTTATGCCTTTTTTTTACCCATTGCTTCCAGAATTATGGTACTCTCACTTCATAGTTTATAGAGAGAGAATCATTGCTATAACAGATAAATCGAAGGGTTATTACTTCTATGCTTTAGGAGAGCGAGAGGCAGAGCCCTTGATCTAGGAAAACCTTCAGCTATTCTCTCCCGTTAGCCTTTTGAAAGCGCTTAGACTCCCCCTAGTGGTTTTTCTTTATGAAACATTTCAGCCCTGATTGTTTTTTAAAAGGCCACGAAACAGACAAAAGATGTCTTCAGGGTTTTAGTTAACTACAGCAACGCGGAACTTGTAAGAATGTAAAACTAATTGAGGTGCAAAGCTGAAAACGTTCACGGTCGCTTAGGGGTTGATGCTTTATGTTCCCAGTGTTATTTAAATAAAAAGGCAAAAATAATTAGCTGTGCAGTTTTGTGCAACCTCTTAACTTGCATTCATAAACTATTAATTCATTTTTGAGATTAAAAAAATGTTTTTATTCCATTCTATTTACAGTATAGTTACCATAACTAAATCAGGATAATTCCATAACATAGGGATTCACAAGCCATCACTCAATACAAATTATCATTTTTTTTTACAAAATGCACCAACACTAGATGCTTGTGGCTGAACTGGCCGCAGCTTTTATTCATAACTTCAACAAAATAACAATTCATATTCACTTAACAAGTCATCCCCATATTTAGCAAGTGAATCATCAAGCAATAACCCATCAGGTTAGGCGGTCATCATATATCCCTCCCCCCAGGCAGAACCTGTGGTATTGCCAAGTTATGCCCACTCCCAGGATCAATGGCCACACATAGATCCATCCCCCACCCAACAACCCCACACTGTTTTCAGCAAACCTTTCCTCCCCACTCATTATCTCCAATGAGGATGGTGGTCTCTCCATAGTCGATGACCTAAAGAATGATACAACCCAATTTCGTACTCAGGAACGTTCATGTATTACCATAATTTATTCTTCCTTAACATATATATGCACATGATATATATCTATACCATGATCTGTTCACGTATGTTATGTTACATGTATGTTACCATGTATGTATGCAACTTAACACATTACCATTTGTAATTCTATTACCCGGAAATGGCAACCGCCATTATGGCAAATGTAAGCCACATTGAGCCTGCAAATTGTTGGGAAAATGTGGGATACAAATGCTACAAATAAATAAATAAATACATTCCACCACAAACGAGGACAGACTAGCTAGCCCTCACTCCCCACCCCCGCCCAAAAAGGTCACGTGGACCAGTTACGCTGCACACAAGCGTCCAACAAATCTTAAATGGCTGATAAGAAAATATCAGTACCAATATCAGACAGATGAACTCCATCTGGATGGTATAAACCAGGGCAATCCACTGTTAACAATCCATGAAACAAAACCAATTCGCCCAATTTACAACAAACCTTGAGATTTCAGAATTAGCTCTCTTACGAAGCTTCTCCACTGCTTTTACTTTGATATCATCTTCCCAAGCCAATCTAGGTATTATTTGAGACCAAACGCGTAAGCGTCTATGCATGCCCAACGCATGCCAAAATGGAGTTACTGCCCGGCTACCGCATGGCTCTTGTAGTAATTTCAATTTTGGTGCGTGTCCGATTCGCACACCCGAAAATTATTTTGGACACGCGCCAAGTGGCATTTGACATGCATAGGTCATTACTGCACAGTTACCGTGTGAGACTTTATCACTAGGTCAATGGCTGGTGGTAAGGTCTCAGACCCAAAATGGATGCGCGCCAATTTTGATTTTGCTGCATGTCCATTTTCGGCAAAAATTTTAAAAAGGCCTTTGTTACAGGCACGCTGAAAATGGACCTGCTAGCGCCCAAAACCCGCGCCATTTTTCAGCACACCTTAGTAAAAGGACCCCAAAATGAGCATTAGGGAAGTAGCAGCATTAGTCATTGCCTCCAAAGCAGGGGCGTATCTGCGTGGGGCCACAGGGGCCTGGGCCCCCGCAGATTTCGCCCTGGCCCCCCTCCCCGCCGTCAACCCTCCCCCGCTGCTTACTTTTGCTGGCGGGGGGCCCCAACCCCCGCCAGCCGAGGTCCGACCCGCAATCTCCATATTTCGTCTTCCTCCATGGCCATGTGCTTCAAGGAAGTAACGCTGCAGTGCTGATTCGTTGAATCCAGTTCGGCGTCTGACGTCGCAGCGACGTCAGACGCCGAACTGGATTCAACGAATCAGCACTGCAGCGTTACTTCCTTGAAGCACATGGCCATGGAGGAAGACGAAATATGGAGATTGCGGGTCGGACCTCGGCTGGCGGGGGTTGGGGCCCCCCGCCAGCAAAAGTAAGCAACGGGGGAGGGTTGACGGCGGGGAGGGGGTGGAGAGAGGGGGTGGTGAGAGGCGGCGGCAGCGGGGGGGGGGGGAGGGAGGCAAAAATGTGCCCCCCCTCTCTGGCTCTGGCCCCCCCTACCGCCGGATTCCAGATACGCCCCTGCTCCAAAGTGTATCAAAATCATGGCTGGCAGGGAGCAAATATGTCTGGCTTGCAGTAATGTTGGTAACAATTGTTCTACCAGCATATTTTTCAATCCGAGCAATCAAATTTGCTCTCCTAATGGGGCTAACTGAAGATGAGGACCCCATAGAGTTTCAACTGCTCTTTTCTGGGCCCAGAAGATAATGGAATGACCACAAATGGAGGCAAATGCACTGAAAAGGAAACTGACAATATAAATGAGTCATAATATCAGAAAATAATTTATTGCACATAACTATTAAATCTGCTAGAACTTCAGCATCCAATTTTCTGAATCATAGCAGGCTATGATCCTAAAGCCATTGCAGAGGTTCCTGCCCCTATTCTGAAGGAATGTGTCCCAAATTGACCAGCTTCTAACCCACAATGAATCAAACATTTCTTCAGCACTACTACAAATTGGAAGCAAGTTAACAGCAAGCCTGACGCATGTGACAACCAAAGCAAACTGGAAGATGGTTGCCAAAGCAAGAATGCTGTTGCACATTCCCAAGGACAAGCTGATAAACCTGCTACTCTATGTAAAACTATCAAAGACCCATTTTTTTTTCCTAGGTCAGTTTTCAAATGACAAATCCAAATCTGAACTTTATCCTTCAAAACCATTACATCCTTAAACAACAACCTCTAAAACCAATATCCAAACTGTTTTCACAGGCATGAATAAACATATGGATAAAGATGAACTGGTTGATGCAGTGTATCTAGATTTTCAGAAAGCTTTTGATAAAGTTCCTCATGAGAGACTCGTTCCTCATGAGAGACTCCTGAGAAAATTAAAGAGCCATGGGATAGGAGGCAAGGTTCTGATGTGGATTAGGAATTGGTTATTGGACAGAAAACAGAGTGTAGGGTGGAGTGCCCCAGGGATCTGTACTGGGACCGGTACTATTTAACATATTTATAAATGATATGGAAATCGGAAAGATGAGTGGTATCAAATTTGCAAATGATACAAAACTATTCGAGGTTGTTAAAACACTTGCTAACTGTGAAATATTGTAAGAAGACCTTAGGAAATTGGAAGACTGGGCATCCAAATAGCAGATGAAATTTAATGTGGAAAAATGCAAGATGATGCACATTAGAAAGAATAATCTGAATCACAGATATAGGATCCACCGTGGGGGTCAGCGCTCAAGAAAAAGGTCTGGGTGTCGTTGTAGATAATACACTGAAATCTTTTCCTCAGTGTGCTGCGACAGCCAAAAAAGCAAACAGGATTCTAGGAATTATTAGGAAAGGGATGAAGAATAAGACTGAAATGCCTTTGTATCGCTCCACGGTGTGTTCAGTTCTAGTCACCGTATCTCAAGAAATATATAGCGGAATTAGAAAAGGTTCAAAGAAGAGTGACCAAAATGATAAAGGGGATGGAACTCCTCTTGTACGAGGAAAGGCTAGGGCTTTTCAGCTTGGAAAAGAGACAGATGAGGGGAGATATGATTGAGGTCTACAAAATCCTGAGTGGTGTAGAATGAGTAGAAGTACATTGATTTTTTACTCATTCCAAAAGTACAAAGACTAGGGGACACTCTAGGAAGTTACATGGAAATACTTTTAAAATAAATAGGAGGAAATATTCTTTCACTCAATGAATAGTTTATCTCTGGAACTCTTTGCCGGAGGATGTGGTAACAGCGGTTAGCGTATCTGAGTTTTTAAAAAGTTTGGACAAATTCCTGGAGGAAACGTCCATAGTCTGCTATTGAGACAGACATGGGAAGCAACTGCTTGCCCTGGGATTTGTAGTATGGAGTGTTACCACAATTTGGGGTTCTGTAAGGTACTTGTGATCTGGCTTGGCCACTGTTCGGAAAACATGGGCTAGGTAGACCATTGGTCTGACCCAGTATGGCTACTATTATGTTCTTATGTACCCTGGTGAAGAGTACATAACCTGGCTATGTCTGCGGAAGGTCCAGCCTTCATAACAGCCATTACAATCTTACTGTAATAGTTCAGTATTGCAAAAGTATGTTTAAGAATTTAGGTCTACTGATGGGATTTGAACCAGCTACCCCAGAGGGAGAAGGCAAGTGCTCTAACCTCTTTACCTCATCTTTCCTTGAAAAATAGAGCCTCGAACAATAGCAAAGGCTGCATTGGGGGGGGGGGGGGAGGATTGAACAAAATACATGCAGGTTGGGGGGCATGCCCCACTGATGGGATTTGAATCAGTTACCCCAGAAGAGGAAAAGCAAGTGCCCTAACCACTCTGCCACTTCCTTCCTTCCTTCCTTGAACATTACAACCTTGGACAATGGTAAAAGCTGCATTTTCTTTGGGGGGGGGGGGGGCTGAGCAAAACATAGGTGGATTGGGGGGGGGGGGCAATGCCCCACTGATGGGATTTGAACCAGCTACCCCAGAAGAAGAAGAGAAGTATTCTATCCACTTTTCCACTTCCTTCCTTCAGTAACAGAGCCTCAGATGATGGCAAAAGATGTGTTCATGGGAGATTGAACTAAACACAGGTGGGTTGGGGAGGGGCATGCCCCACTGATGGGATTTGAGCCAGCTAACCCAGAAGTAGAAGGAAACTGCTCTAACCATTCTGCCATTTCTTTCCTTAAGCAGCAGAGCCTCGAACAATGACAAGGGCTGCATTGGGAGGGGGGGGGGGGATTGAGCAAAACACATGTGGGTTGGGGGCCACCCACCATTGATTGGATTTGAATTGTACTACTGAGGAGTAAAGTGGAAAATGATGGCAACTGGGGGGGGGCTGTCAGGTAAAACATCTGTATGCCAGATTTGTTAGGTAACTGCCACACAACCCCACCCTACCCTTTGTCTCTATACAGATGCCGATACGGCAGCATGAGCCATAGTTTCTCCAGGGGGTGCAGGCTGAGCTTGATGCTGAGGCAGGGGAGTAAAACCTGGAGTAAATATCAGCACTGAAATAAAATACAACTGCTGTTAAGGTTCCAACCCTCCTTTAAATCTTTGGCATGATCCTCTACAGGAAATGTTCTCATTACTTCTTGACTGTTGGAGGTGACTCAGATATCAGATAAGTATCTTAATTAAGCTAGTTTACTGATTAACTTTCAACTTTAAGCAAGTGAAGGAGCAGTAATTGAGTCTAAAACTACTACCAAATCTCATCTGCATAGATTGCGAAATTGAGACCAAGAAACTGTGTAAGACCCAGAGGTGACAGGAAAATATTAAAGAGAACTAGCCTGAGGATAGAGCCCAGGGGAACTTCATAGGGAAGACTGTACTGATTTGAGGTTGACTGATGTCATTGAACCCTAAAAGACCAATTTACTAAATAGAAATAAAGCCATGGTAGACCAAATCCAGAAATATGGAGCTCAGAATGCCTGTTTAGAAGAACTGAACGATTTACAAGTTCAAATGCAACTGTGAGATCAAGGGAGAACAACAAAACTTCTTTGGCCCCATCGTGACCTATCCTTATGCAGTCAACCAATGGCAGGAGAGTATGATCAGTGCTATTATGGAGGTAGAAATCAGACTGCCAAGGGTGTGACCACTTAGTTTGATCAAGATAAGAAGACAATTGAGAGGCAACAGCCTTTGAGTTAAACAGTATATTAGAAATTGGTTGATAATTAAAAGATCCAATGGGACCAGCTTTTGGATCCTTGACTCAGGGATGTATAATTGCTTCCTTCTGGTATAAGGCAAAACTATCCTTTCTAAGACTAGCGTAGGAATCTGTGGGATTTAGCACAAACAATGTGCATAGAAAAATCCCTCAGGTTCCACCAATGGTATTATACTTTGAGAAGTGTAATGGAGAAAAGGGAAATGGGACTTGATATACCACCTTTCTGAGGTTTTTTTTGCAACTACATTCAAAGTGGTTTGCATATATTCAGGTACTTATTTTGTACCAGGGGTAATGGAGGGTTAAGTGACTTGCCCAGAGTCACAAGGAGTTGCAGTGGGAATCAAACTCAGTTCCCCAGAATCAAAGTCCACTGCACTAACCACTAGGCTACTCCTCCAGTGACTTCATGGGTAACTAAGAAACAGTATATTCTGGTGATCTCAAAGAGGAAATGGGAGTACTGAGGAGAGACATCCAAGTCAGAACACAGACATCTAGCTCATAATGTCCAAAATGGATATCCATCTCACATGTATTTTCCAACAAGAAATACGTCTCACCCAAAACAGGCTCACCACATGCCTCCTTGTTATTTGGACATACTGCAGAGTTGGATGTCCCTTTTCTGCCTTTGCAAAATCAGGATTTGGACATTTCAAGCACATGGTCATCCATTTGGGCATTTTGAGACGTCCATATGCTTTGAAAACAAGCTCGATAGTCTCCTACTGGTAGAAATACTAAAAATATGAGGGAAGATTCAGAAATATAAATTTGAGAGCCTGGATTTACACTTTGTCTGTTGGCTTTAGCCTACCAACCTTGACCACTGTATAAGGGAGCGTCCTCTAGCTATATGCCATGAAACTGTAGACACAGCCATCAGGATAGCTGTGCTTGCTAAACTAGCAAACACAATAAAACAACAGAGACTCTGAGAACTGTACAGTGTGCAGAAATGTAACCCTGCTTCCAGACGGAAGGAGGAATAGAATACTGTGCTTTTTATTTATTTATTACATCTGGGCATCCTGAAAATTCTTCTGCATCAGTAGAAAATTCAGTACCATCCTAAGACTAGGAGACAATAATTTGCATCTAGCAGCAAACTACAAGTTATCAGCTTTGAATAGGCACCTAACTTTCAGTCTCCTAAGGAGCATCAGGGAGCAGGCAGATACCTGCCCAATGCCTTTTGAGACCACTACAGCTGTAAGTTTGGTCGCAAGAAACAGCAGACAACATGTGGCGGTATTGTAAAGACAATACAGTTAAGAAGATCAATGAACTGCAACACCGTGTAATCCCCTTCACAATAGAGGGCAAAAAATGCTCTAGTGAGCAAACGTGGTCCTTCAGTAGCGGACTCAATCATGTTGTCTGCTGTTTCTTGCGACCCCTGAGGCAGGCGCTGTGCGCTGAAACACGGACCGTGTCGGGTCCATTCAAGTACTGTTTCTTCAACATATGATTAAAGACTTAAATCCCCATTTTTTGGAGGCCCTTGGTGCTTTTTGTTTTTTGGCAGCAATATGATCAAAACTAATAGGGACTTCTAATTTGACTGAGACTATGAAACAAATTCAGGAACATAACTTAGGTGCATAAATTTAGGAACTAAGCTTTTTTAAAATATTGGGCACATAGGGGACAATTTTCATACTGCCTACATAGCTGCAAATATGCAGGTACGTTTTACCTACAGACTATATAAATTCACATGCTTTTGCGATATGAAAATGAAATTATTCAATTTCAACACATATGTTCTACCTTTACAGTCAGAAAGAGACTACAAAGTGGAATACATAAAAATAAACGATGCCAACGCTACTCTAATCCACACTTTAACCCCCCTTCTGGGAGTTCCTCCTCTAAATGTGGCAGATAACCTATTTATGTGCCTTCAAGCAGGCACTAAAATCATTATAAAAGTATATACTGCTGGTATGTGGGCTAAGATGGTGGCTTAAGGAGAGGATGCAGTATGAGTAGCTCTTGTTACTTACTCTGGAATCTTTGATATAATGGCAAGAGGAAAGGAAAGGTGTAGAAATTTCCCTCTGCTACTCCAATACTTTCCATGGGGCAGCAAAGCACCATATATGAACTGCTCACTGAAACACCTGGGACATCATACGTATCCATTGTTGATTTGGAACAAGGACAGCAAAGAGTTGCGAGAGTGCACAAAAGATAAACCACTAGAAGCATTGCTTTCTCCAACTTGGTCTCCAAATGGTGCAAATGGTGTTTCAAGCCACGATGAAGTTGTTTTAGGAGTCTTCTCCTAAAGATGTTTTATGTCTCTTTTCTCTCAGGCCCTGTTCTCCTTCCACAATGGATTTGACTACAGCCATCAAGGAGACGTCTTTTATAAACCAAGTCTGGTCGCAACCCTGTGGCTCTAGAGGTACTGTTGTGACATTGGGACTCAAAGAATCCCACTCTTTCCTGCCCGCTGCCACTACTCCGTTTCTCCACTTTGCTCTTCTGTGCTGCAGGCGGTGCCGCAGTGTTTTCTCAAAATGGCTGCCGAGACATTTGGGGGTTTATTTTAGCCATGACACCTCATCACACACAGGATCTACGGATATCTCATAAAAAATCTTTTTAAAGACCACATTTCATCTCATTGTATCATCGTTCTTTGACCAATAGATGTCTTTACATATTTTATGTAAATACTCCTGAAGCAGGCTAACAGCTGAAACACGGTACTGTGTCACGTCTTCATCAATAAACTATAAACTATTTATCATAATTTGAAGTTTCCTCATTTACTGTTGGTTCGCCTGGTCTATTTCCCACTCCTTTCTGTGCTGTTGATTTTGTCATGGGATCTTGGCATTCCTCTGCCCCGGCGGACCCTCATCGCCCAAATTTAGGTGCCAGGACATGCCTGCTGAAATCAGGTTTAATTCTCAGTGCTCAATTTGAGTGCACATCCCTGGTATTCTATAACACTGCTTGCAAATTTTACGAATGCCCCTGACCTACCCATGCACCTCCCATGGCCACATCCCCTTGTGAGTTGTGTGCTATGGGATTTGGGTGCACATTGTTATAGAAAACCGCATAGCAAGATGTGCGCCCAATTCCAAATTTGTGCCAATTAGTGCCCAATTATGGGCACTAATTGGGCACACTTTTTGGATTGGCACTCAATTTTGGGTTTTGTTGAGAGTCCACCGAGGCGGAGGAATGCCGAGATCCCATGATGAAACAACAGCAATATAGAAAGAGTGGGAAATAGACCAGGCTAACCAGAGACAAAGCATGAAGCCGTGTCAGCTTATTTTAGAACCCACATATCTTCTCTCCAAAGGTATTTTTAAAGACTACATTGTTTCATCCTCTTGTGTCTACGTTTATTGACCATTAGATGTTGTTCACGTCAGGGGCGTATCTGAGGTTCGGCGGTAGGGGGGGCAGGGGCTAGAGTGAGGGGGCACATTATAACCCCCCCACCACCACCACCGTTAACCCTCCCCCGCCTACCGCCAACCCTTTCCCTGCCTACCACGGTCACCTACCCCCCCCCCCCCCGAGGTCCGCTCCTGCCGGTTTTTTTAAATATTACTTCAGCTGGCGGGGGACCCCAACCCCCACCAGCCCAGCCGAGGTCTTTAACTTCTTCATCCTCGTGCTGTTAAACCTGCAATGCATCCTTCCAGTTGGACGGAGTTTGACGTCGCAGCACGTTGACGTCCTGCACGTACAACGTGCTGCGACGTCAAACTCCGTCCAACTGGAAGGATGCATTGCAGGTTTAACAGCACGAGGATGAAGAAATTAAAGACCTCGGCTGGGCTGGCGGGGGTTGGGGTCCCCCGCCAGCTGAAGTAATATTTTAAAAAACCGGCAGGAGCGGACTTCGGGGGTAGGTGACCGCGGTAGGCGGGGAAAGGGTTGGCGGTAGGCGGGGGAGGGTTAACGGCGGTAGGGGGTCCAGGGCGAAATCTGCGGGGGCCCAGGCCCCTGTGGCCCCACGCAGATACGCCCCTGGTTCACGTATTTTATCCTAAAGATTCCGGATGCAGGCTACCAGCCGAAGCATAGTACTGTGTTGAGTATTCACCAATTAATTATCTACAATCAACTGAAGTCTCCTTGTTTGTCTCTGGTTAGCCTGGTCTATTTCCCACTCCTTGTTTATTGCTGCACCCAATTTTGGGTGCCAAATATAGGGGCCATTTTACTAAGCCACCCTAACAAGTGACCTGTGCTATTTTTAGCATATGAGTTTCCCATGCGCTGAGGCCACTTTTAGTGCGGCAGTAAAATAGCCAGTTTCTAATTTTCTATTCATGGCCACGGGTTAATGTCCCAATTATAGCACATGGCCGTTAGCGCAATTACCGCCACCTATTAACCAAATGGTAAGGGCTTCCACACTAACCCCACATTAATTGGGCAGCACACAGCAATTTACCTATGCTACACAATTAGCGAAGGACACGCCTACTCTCCCCCTGCAAACATGCCCCGCCCAGTGGGAGTTCCTTTGTAGCATGTGGTAAGCATGCGTTAGTACTTACCGTTGCTTAGAATCTGAGGAGTATATGTTCACGGTTTGTCATCTGTTCATAAGTGCATAGCACTGTATATTACACTGACAGTCTCCTCTCATTTCAATACATTTTTTTTAAAGTAAACAATTCATATTTAGTATTATTTACTATATAGAATACAAAGGCAGAGAGAATCACAAAACAAAGTGGCAGAAACTAAAATGCAAAAGAAAAGCAAGGATCCTTCAAAAATGAGAGCGTCTCAGCTGTACTTTATTAATCAGACCCGTCACGGTCCGCGTTTCAGCTATAAATGCCTGCATCAGGAGTCTATTGTCTCCAAAGAAACAGATAATGCAAAAGTGAAAAGCAAACTTGTCTTGAAAAGGAGTATTTTTTTATTCCCACTGTGTGTTAACAGTACTATAGCCCAGAGAGCTGATATATTCATTGTTATATATGAATATCCTACAATATAGAGCTTTAGAAGTCATCAGTAAGATTTTGGATCTGAACTCTTATCTGCATGGGATATTTTTGCTTTACAAAAAACAAAACAAAACAGTATTTTCTGTTTGGAAGCAATTTAATTTACAATCCTTATGGAGGTGGCAACGGTCCAGTGTCTGGGTAAATTACTTATCTAGGTGGGTATGCAAATTCCCTTTTTTCAGCCGATTAGCTTGTGGTGCAGGTTTATAGATGTCTTTTGTATTATGGAAGGTCACAGAGAATCAACTTAAATCACTTTTACATGGTTGCATCCGTGCAGTGAAAATGTTCAATTTACCATACAATACTATGATTCTTCTGGATGTTTTGATTTAAAAGATTATTGGTTCCTTTTAACTATAGATTTTTGACAGGTTATGAACCTTTTTGCATTATTCTAGTTTCTATCCTGTGATGCTGAAGATACTTTAGCATATTCTCAGTTTTTGGAATATGGACAAATTTCCTTTGATGTTTATTATTTTAAATTGAAATCATAATTTTTGACGAGGAAATTGATGCAGTGGGGTTATTCACTCATACTGAAGACTGTCATATGCTAATCATGAATTGATGTTTAAAGAAAAGTTAATTGTGTGGAAGAAGTAGAGTGTCTGATATGTCATAAAGTATTTGCAGTTGTCTTACAAGATTTTGGAAATCTTGAAATCATTGGACCATTCTGGCACTGCATCTCTGCTTCAATGGTAAAGTGTTGTGGGTGGTATGTTCATGATGAAGAAATTTGAAAGAATTGTTATGTCCTTAGTATTTACTTGTTATTAAACAAAATAGTGTTCATTCTATATTAGGTAAATATTTCATTGGACACTATAGACTAAATTCTACATATGACCGAAAAAGCACTATTAAAATGCACTTAAAGTTAGGTGTGGTTTATAGAATAGTGCTTATGCCCGGGAATCACAGCCTTTTGCACCAACAAATGCCCATGCATAAATTTAGGCGCAGATGCTCTTATTCTATAACTATGCGTGTAACTTATATATATATATATATATATATATTTCTTTATTGACGAAGAAAAATCATAATATACATGCTGTCATATGTCAATGTTACAATGTGACAACCCTCAATACCAGCATAACATACACAAAGAAAATCATCCTTCGCCATACTTTTAATTTTTGTTTTCCTTCCCTCACCCCCCCCCCCAAATCCCCTTAGTAAAGCAAAATAAGTGTAACAAACATCCTGATCAATACGAGTGGTGTATCAGAAATACTATTCAAGTAACAAAACCCTGCAGTTAACTTCATCCCTCCACCACCCATTCATATATACACCTCCTTCCCCCTAAACTTCCATCCCCCCCAAGACCTCTCCCAGTCCCTATATAACATAATCCAAGATATACTCTTCCAAGTAATTCCTCCCTCTTATATTATCTTTTAACACTTATTTAAGGAGGTTCTGAGGTTGTATGGTCACCCTGACGCTCCAAAAAGAGAAGGAAGATAAAAAAAAGAAAAAGGGGGGCCCCTCCCCATAGCATCACCCCTCCCTCCCACCCTGAATAGTCAAAGGTGAGGAAATAATAACATTTATTCGTTAATCCATCAAGCACCAGTTATAAAGGCTGATCATTAATGAGTAGGCTGCAAGCTTGGGGAGAGAGTCCCTGAACATAGGGCTTCCAAATCATCCAAAACCACTTTTTCCTCTTTACCGTGAGTGAGGCAGATCAAGACTCCCAGGTACATAATTGATTAAGTGCATTACGTCAATGCCATATATTAGGAGCATCTCTCACACACCAATTTTGTAAGATACACTTCACTCCTACCCCACATGCCTTATACATAAAATAACGTTGCCCCTTGGACAAAAGAGGTCTATATTGTGTTAACCCCAACAGAAGGCTTGAGAGAGAAAAATCCAGAGGTAGAGAAAACAGCGTTTCAATGAGCGTTAAAATGCTGTTCCAAAAATCCACATATTGTCGGATGAGAGAGAGTGGGCCCCTATAGCCCACAAGCCTAGCAACGTAAAGAAGGAGCACTTCCTGCATGAAACGCCTGCCTCAGAGAAAAGTAGGCCCTCGTTATCATACGGAACATACTGTCTCTGTATCAAGCATTATAAAAAAAATCCAAGGTACTAACCTTAACATGGTCAAAATCGCTGCCTCCCCCACACGATGACCTAGCTCCTCCGTCCACCTGACTATATTACCATAAGCTTTCCAGGGCATCAGTAGTGCTAAAGCTTTAACAAAATAAGCCACCGACATATGGGTTACCTGAGGGGAGATTAAAAAGGATTGCAATCTAGCTACTACCACCAATGTACATCCAATGCGTAGAAGATGTGACCCATAATGCGAAACTTGCATATACACATAATAGTTTCCAGAATGGAAGGGAAGTGTATCTACCACACGCTGATAAGATTTGAGGGTTCCATCCTCATTCAGCAAATCCGCGACACATAAATATCCTTGTTGACCTCACGTCTGCAACACCAGGGAATCCATCCCGGGTTGAAAACCCAAATTCCCTTCCAAAGGCAAAAGATCTGTATATTGAGGTGAACTATTCCAATATTTAAGTAATGTGCACCAAGCAATCCGCATAGTGTTTAACAAGATATTTTGACGCACAGCCAGAGGCAGCTCTTCCCTTTGAGCATGGAGTAATGAGGATGTAGAGGATGAAACAATGCCATTTCCATGGACCACGGATTATAAACTTCAGATTCCAAAACCCAATCACGCAGGTGGCGAAAAGGCATGCCATGTTATACTGATGAAGGTTGGGAAGTCCCAGACCTCCCATAGGCCATGATCCATATAGTAAGTCCAGACAAATTTTTGATTTTTTCCCATTCCAAATAAATCGACACACCATCCACTTCAATACCTTAATATCCTACTTCATAATCCATAGGGGAAGTTGTTAGAGTACATATGGAGGGGCATTTTCGATCGGGGGCGCCCATCTCCGAGAACGGTGCCGCGAAGGGGCGGGGCCAACCGTATTGTCGAAACGAGATGGGCGTCCATCTTTCGTTTCGATAATACGGTTGGGGGCACCCAAATCTCAACATTTGGGTCAAATGCTGAGATCGGCAGCTGTAGAGATGGGCGCCCTCGGTTTTCAGCCATAATGGAAACCGAGGGCGCCCATCTCAAAAATGAACAACTCCAAGGCATTTGGTCGTGGGAGGGGCCAGGATTCGTAGTGCACTGGTCCACCTCACATGCCAGGACACCAACTGGGCACTCTAGGGGGCACCGCAGTGGACTTCACAAATTTCTCCCAGGTACATAGCTCCCTTACCTTCGGTGCTGAACCCCCAATACCCCCCCAAGCCCCCCTCCCCACAACTATATACCACTACCATAGCCCTAAGGGGTGAAGAGGGGCACCTACATGTGGGTACAGTGGGTTTTGGGTGGATTTTGAAGGGCTCCCATTTTCCACCACAAGTGTAGCAGGTGGGGGGGATGAGCCTGGGTCCACCTGCCTGAGGTGTACTGCACCCACTAAAACTGGTCCAGGGACCTTTGCTGCCTCCAGAATCTTGGCATTCTAGGTGACCACTTGGTTTGTCTAATGGGGTTCCGGCGCTGATGCTGGTGTCCTGTGTCACACAAACACTATGTACTGTCACAGTGCACGTTGTGAATGCTCAGTCAGTATTCTTAGAGAGTTAGCTGTCTTAAAGAGCACACTCCTGTATGCGTCTCATTAATTGCTGGCAGACTCTGTGTGTGTGCTGTGTCCTATAACTCAAATGCACAGAGATTCGACAAAAAAACAGGTAAGGACTCAGCTTGCTAATTTAGCAGAGGCGATAAGCTTCTCAGTTCTAGGAGTGAGACTTTTTTGGCCACACCAAGGCAGCATAGTAGTTGTAGATTCTACTTCTGCAAATCCTATAATGTATCAGGATGGGATAGACAGAAATCTAGGACTGGTCCTGGAACTAGGTACTTGGAAACTCTGAAGATTTAGAAGAACAGTAACAAGCAGACTTGATGCTCATTTCTGATGCTCCTTCCCAGTGCATTTTTTTTCTAGCAAAAAAGGTGCCAGTACTCAAAAACTAGGCCACCCTTCAGGGGTGGGGTGATCACTGATGGACCCACCCCACAGTAGCCAGGCCCCCTGCAACTAATCAAAGAATCTATGACAAGGCAGAATTGGTATGTAGAGCCTGATCTCTTTCATTAAAACTCATTAAAACTTTAGCAGACAATGGAAAAGGTGCCGGTATTCAGTACCCCCCAAAACCCCCTCAAAAAAGCCCTGCTCCATCCTAAACTTGTCACTAAGGAGGGTAGTTATTAAGCTGTGTTAGGCCACTAAACCACATTATTTACCCCTTAACGCATGTTAAAGAATATCACTGGCTTAGATGCCCTGACACAGCATTTTTTAGGTTATTCTGTGGTACATAATGAAGAAAGGCAAAACATGCAAATGTATGTACATCAGCTTATTACTATGTAAATTCTATAATGTGGCTTGTAGTGAACACTGGGTGCCCAATGCAAAGCATGTTATAGTCGGTAAATTAACCCCAGCAAAAAGTGCCCACTCCAAATAGTGCCTCTCCCAACTAGAAACTCCCCAACCTGAAAGGCGTCCCCTATTTTAGAACCCTCCCCTGGGAAGTCCCCCCCCCACACACACACACTGGAAGACCTCCCAGGTCATGCCCTCCCCCAGGTGGTCTGGGCAAGAGTAATCCACAGTCGCTCCTGCCATGTCAGTGCTGTCATCCAAAATGGCACTGGTGACCCCTTAGCAGTAGTGTCATGGTAAGACTGCTAAGGTGTCATGTTTCTGTGCAATGGCTTATATGCCCGGGGGGCCCTTTAGGAAGTGGGGTGGCCTTGGAGGGATTCACAGCCAAGGGGAGGGGGGGAATCTTCCATTGTGGGGGAGAACATTTGGTATGGTTCAATACTATGGGTGCCCTTCAAGCTGGGGGTGTTCTGGTTAGGGGGTACTATTCAGGAGGGATTGTTTTGAGGGGGCTGCTAGAAGGGGACTGGGTGATTATGTGATTGGGTGGCATTCTCACCTCAACTATCTAGTACGGTTTAAGATGCCTGGGAGCACTGGGTCGTGGCTTAGCAACCTGATGCTCCCAGGCAGATATAATAACGCTGCTTGCAAGGTTGCTCACAAGCAGTCAGTGGCGTACCAAGGGGGGGGGCGGTGGGGGCGGTCCGCCCCGGGTGTCGGCGGGTGGGGGGGTCCGCCCCGGGTGTCGGCGGGTGGGGGGGTGCTCCGTCGTCTGCTGCCACCACCCTGCGTTTTTTTTTTAATCCATGCAGTGACGCAGGTATCTGCCCTGCTGTGTGCTGTGAAAAAAGAAAATCGCTTCGTTCGCTGGCGTCGGCCCTTCCTTCGCTATGTCCCGCCCTCTTTTGAGGTAACTTCCTATTTCCTCGAGGGCGGGACATAGCGAAGGAAGGGCCGACGCCAGCGAACGAAGCGATTTTCTTTTTTCACAGCATACAGCAGGGCAGATACCTGCGTCGCTGCATGGATTAAAAAAAAAAACGCAGGGTGATGGCAGGAGAAGAGGGCTCTGTCGCTCTCCACGGAGGGGGGGGGCTCAGATGGGAGAAGGAGGTGGGGGAGCTCAGAGGGGAGAACGGAATGGGGGAGGGGTGGGGGAGCTGAGAGGGGAGAAGGGAATTGGGGAGGGGTGGGGGGAGCTCAGAGGGGTTCTAAGAGGGGAGAAGGGAATTGGGGAGGGGTGGGGGGAGCTGAGAGGGGTGCTCACAGGGGAGAAGGGAATTGGGGAGGGGTGGGGGAGCTGAGAGGGGTGCTCACAGGGGAGAAGGGAATTGGGGAGGGGTGGGGGGAGCTCAGAGGGGTTCTAAGAGGGGAGAAGGGAATTGGGGAGGGGTGGGGGAGCTGAGAGGGGAGAAGGGAATTGGGGGGGGGGGGGGGGGAGCTCATAGGGGTTCTAAGAGGGGAGGGGTGGGGGGAGCTGAGAGGGGTGCTCACAGGGGAGAAGGGAATTGGGGAGGGGTGGGGGAGCTGAGAGGGGTGCTCACAGGGGAGAAGGGGATTGGGATTGGGGTGGGGTGGGGGTGCTCAGAGGGGAGAAGGGGTCTGAAGCTGGAACTGGGGTCTGACAAGGGGGCAGGAGGGAGAATGGGTCCATGCCTGGGGCAGGTGGGAGAATGGATCTGGGGCTGAAAAGGGGGGATGCAAAGCATGTGGTGGATGAAGGGGGCTGAAAAGGAGGGTATTTGGGATAAGGGGGCTAGAGCTGGAACTGTGGGCTGAAACAGGGCAGGGGCTGAAACTGGGGGCTTTAAAGGGGACAGGGAGAACTGGCTGGGGCTGAGCTCAGGACTGGTGAGAGAAAAGGGCTGGGAGATGTGGGCTGGGGCTGGAAATAGGGGCAGGTGAAACTGGGGGCTGAAAAGAGGGGGCAGAGAGAGAGGGGACAGACCCTGGATGGAAGTGGGGAGCGTGAGGCAGGGCAGACCCTGGATGGATGGGAGAGGGAGGGCAGACGGATTGAAAGGGCAGAGAGAAAGGGCAGATGGTGGGTGGAAAGGGGAGAGAGAAAGAGGGCAGACTGGGGCAAATGGTGGATGGAAGGGAGAGAGAGGGCAGACAGTGGATGGAAGGGACATTAGAGAGGGCAGACACTGGATGGCAGAGAGAGAGCAAAGACAGATCCTGGATGAAAGGAAGACAGTGAAAAGAAGATGAGGAAAGCAGAAACCAGAGAAAACAAACTGTAAATATACAGTGGTGGAAATAAGTATTTGATCCCTTGCTGATTTTGTAAGTTTGCCCACTGACAAAGACATGAGCAGCCCATAATTGAAGGGTAGGTTATTGGTAACAGTGAGAGATAGCACATCACAAATTAAATCCGGAAAATCACATTGTGGAAAGTATATGAATTTATTTGCATTCTGCAGAGGGAAATAAGTATTTGATCCCCCACCAACCAGTAAGAGATCTGGCCCCTACAGACCAGGTAGATGCTCCAAATCAACTCGTTACCTGCATGACAGACAGCTGTCGGCAATGGTCACCTGTATGAAAGACACCTGTCCACAGACTCAGTGAATCAGTCAGACTCTAACCTCTACAAAATGGCCAAGAGCAAGGAGCTGTCTAAGGATGTCAGGGACAAGATCATACACCTGCACAAGGCTGGAATGGGCTACAAAACCATCAGTAAGACGCTGGGCGAGAAGGAGACAACTGTTGGTGCCATAGTAAGAAAATGGAAGAAGTACAAAATGACTGTCAATCGACAAAGATCTGGGGCTCCACGCAAAATCTCACCTCTTGGGGTATCCTTGATCATGAGGAAGGTTAGAAATCAGCCTACAACTACAAGGGGGGAACTTGTCAATGATCTCAAGGCAGCTGGGACCACTGTCACCACGAAAACCATTGGTAACACATTACGACATAACGGATTGCAATCCTGCAGTGCCCGCAAGGTCCCCCTGCTCCGGAAGGCACATGTGACGGCCCGTCTGAAGTTTGCCAGTGAACACCTGGATGATGCCGAGAGTGATTGGGAGAAGGTGCTGTGGTCAGATGAGACAAAAATTGAGCTCTTTGGCATGAACTCAACTCGCCGTGTTTGGAGGAAGAGAAATGCTGCCTATGACCCAAAGAACACCGTCCCCACTGTCAAGCATGGAGGTGGAAATGTTATGTTTTGGGGGTGTTTCTCTGCTAAGGGCACAGGACTACTTCACCGCATCAATGGGAGAATGGATGGGGCCATGTACCGTACAATTCTGAGTGACAACCTCCTTCCCTCCGCCAGGGCCTTAAAAATGGGTCGTGGCTGGGTCTTCCAGCACGACAATGACCCAAAACATACAGCCAAGGCAACAAAGGAGTGGCTCAGGAAGAAGCACATTAGGGTCATGGAGTGGCCTAGCCAGTCACCAGACCTTAATCCCATTGAAAACTTATGGAGGGAGCTGAAGCTGCGAGTTGCCAAGCGACAGCCCAGAACTCTTAATGATTTAGAGATGATCTGCAAAGAGGAGTGGACCAAAATTCCTCCTGACATGTGTGCAAACCTCATCATCAACTACAGAAGACGTCTGACCGCTGTGCTTGCCAACAAGGGTTTTGCCACCAAGTATTAGGTCTTGTTTGCCAGAGGGATTAAATACTTATTTCCCTCTGCAGAATGCAAATAAATTCATATACTTTCCACAATGTGATTTTCCGGATTTAATTTGTGATGTGCTATCTCTCACTGTTACCAATAACCTACCCTTCAATTATGGGCTGCTCATGTCTTTGTCAGTGGGCAAACTTACAAAATCAGCAAGGGATCAAATACTTATTTCCACCACTGTATATTTTTATTATTTTGCTTTAGGATATAGTATTGTAGCTGTGTTGTTTATAAATAGAACATGTAAATAAGGTAATCTTTTTATTGGACTAATTTTAATACATTTTGACTTAACTTTCAGAGAACAAACCCCCCCTTCCTCAGGTCAGGATAGGATACTGTAACAGCACTATACTGTACTGACCTGAGGAAGGAGATTTTGGCCTCTGGAAGCCAAATGTATTAGTCCAATAAAATGGTATTATTTTATTTTCTGTATTTGTTTTATTTCTATTTGTTAATTTGTAAAGTGGTGATTGGTATTTGTTAGTTTTTTCAAATTTACATCTTCTGTCTTTATATTTAGCACAGTACTAGGGGACATTTTCTGTTTCTGTGGTGTTGCATTGTATGCAGAGTCTGGCATCGGGGGTTCAGTTTAATTTTTGTCTAAATAGAAAGTTTATGATTACTTATTCTATAGTGGATTAGGGTGTATCTGTGTTTGTGAAAAAGACATGGCTTTCGGTTGGCATTGACTGTGCAAGATGGACGATCTGTGTTATTCTGCCTGGTTTCGTTTTACAGTAGGTGAATTGATGTTCTAGTGCTCACTGTAGTGTTTAAGATGCTTTCCTTTTCCTTGTGTGACTGGTAGAAATTACTGCTTATGATATGCTAGAATTGCTCTATAGGTCCTGAGTGTTTTGTATTCTCGGTATGCCTAGTACTGGATTTGGGGGGGGGGGGGGGGGGTGTTAAAAAATGACCGGCCCCAGGTGTCAACTACCCTAGCTACGCCACTGCAAGCAGTAGTATTCTTTTTACATGGGAGTAAGCAACCTGCAGTACTGAGATACCACAAGTTTGTAACTCTTGTGTAAGTCAAGGTGCAATAAAAAGCAGCCAGAATTTTCAACTATCAAGGTATTGAATCCCACACACAAGTATAACTCAAAATGGTGTCTGTTTCAGCTTAAGCAGTGAATTGTGATTTCCATGCTAGTCCACTTGAATATGTGGAAATAAGGATCAACAAGCAAATTGTAAGTGATAATTTTTTATTGGACAAACTTAAAGTTTCTTTGAAAAGTTTTGAAAGTTACCCTCTTTTCATTAGTTCAGTAAAAAAAAAAAAAGTACAGTAAGACTTGGTTTAAGTAGTATAGACTCATCTGGATCTTAGGCTGTTTGCATATATCATACAACTCAGTAATAGGGAGTAGGAGGTAGATGATAAGACTAACACTTAGTCTTATCATCTACCTCCTACAGTTCAAAGGCCCTGGCCCTACATCTGATCATGGGTGAGAAAGCCAGTGTTTCTACTGAGTCCTCTTGTGTCAGTCTCAAAAATGTTTGATCAGTCTCATTTCAAAAGTTTTCTGTTCCTTGTGCTTCTGCTCCTGCAATTTCTTTTAAGCACCTTTACTTTAAAGTAGTTAACAATGTGATCTTCCTTTGAAAAATGTTCACCTACTGTTTTTTTCCTGTAATAGTTTATATCTATGAAGACTGATACGTGTCCTTAAATTTTGGCTTGTTCTCTGATATAGCATCCCTCTTCACATTTTTCTGCGTTGAATCATATATACTACATTCATAGAGAAGCATGAATGTGAGCCTGTCATTGTGAATGTCCTGCAGCATCTCACTCCTTTCTCTCCCTCTCTCCTCCACTGGAGGCCCAGTATCTGCCCTTCCAGGTGTATCTCAGAAGTGTCCCTGGTAGCCACAACAACTCATTTTTGCTGCCTGCCAGGGTTGCCAGCTGGGAAAAAATTTCCTAGCCCGAAACAGCTGTAAACCCACCCAAAAACCGCCCGTAGCCAATCCCCGTCTTCTGCGTCACCGAACCCCGCCCCGCGTCACTAACCCTGCCCCCTGCATCACCTAACCCCGCCCCATGCATCACTAACCCTGCCTCCCATGTCACTAACCCCGCCTCCCACGTCACTAACCCCGCCCCCTACGTCATCCCTGCACCTGAAAGGCTTCTATTGGTCCAATTTGGACCAATAGAAGCCCTGGAAAAGCTTCTATTGGACCGAATTGGACCAATAGAAGCCCTGGAAAAAACCGCCGAACTCGCACAGCGGCGACGGGAAAACTGCCCAAAAAAACGCATCCCGCGGCTGGCGAAATTTTCCCGCCGCCGCTGGCGAAAACTCACCCAATTGGGTGGTAAAACCGCCCACCTGGCAACCTTCCTGCCTGCACTATTCCCACAGGCTTCCCTCTGCTGCGTTCCACCCTTGCCAATGTCACTTCCTGTTTTACTCACAGGATATGACAGAGAGAAGCCTGCAGGGAAGGTGCAGGCAGAAAAAATGAGTTGCTGCAGCTGCTGGGGACACTTCAGAGGTACACCGGGAAAGGACAGGGAGTTTAGAGAGAGGGGAAGCTACCGGTTCGCAGGCAGGGGGAGAGAGGGAGAGATATTGGGTACTGTAGTTGAGGCAGGATCAGGAAGGGCTGAGGGGGAAACTTTTTAAAGCCTGTATTGTATATATCTATGGTTGGTGGGGATGTAAGGGCCCACTCAAGTTAACTCTGGGCCCACCCAAAATAGCAGGTCTAGCTATGCCACTGCTTCCCATGTGAGTGGCTGTAGTTGGTTTAAGCTGCATTGTGATGTTGTGCCGTTTTCTTCTATTTGGGGTTTTGTTTGGAGTTCACTTCTTATAAACTTTTGTTTGTTGAAGCATTCAGTGATTTGCAATATGACCAAACTAGTGCCCTCCTTGGTCCAGTAAACAGTGGACCATCATGTACTATATTTGCTAAGGGGGCAATTCTACAAGTTGTGCCTTGTTAGTTACCTCAATGCTGTTTGCTGAGTTCCAATTCTATAATGGCATCTTGGTACCAAGCTTTCATTCTAGCATACTAGTGTCAGTTGATATTAACATGCCATCATTTAGGTGCACTAACTTACGTCAGGTTTATGGTTATCACGTTGGTGTGCTTAACTGTGCCAAGCAGTGCATACATCGGAGAAAGTTTTTCTTCACTCAGCATGTAAACTCGGGAATTCGTTGTCATAGAATGTGGTAAAGGCGGTTCGCTTAGCGGGGTTTTAAAAAGGTCTGGATGGCTTCCCAAAGGAAAAGTCCATAGAACATTATTAAATTGACTTGGGGAAAATTTCTGGGATAAGCAGCATAAAATATATTGAACTTTTTCAGGATCTTGCCAGGTATTTGTGACCTGGATTGGCCATTGTTAAAAACAGGATGCTGGGGTTGATGGACCTTTGATCTGTCCCAGTGTGGCAATACTTATGTACTTATGTTCTATAAGGTGCATTTGTAAATAGTAGGCATGCAAATGCCCCACCCATGTGTATGCCTCCTTGCAGTTATGTGCTATAGCACTTACATGCTAACTTATAGAATAGCATGTAGTGCACTTGTGCACATAAGTATTGAGATGCCACTTAAACACACAAGACACGCATGACTGTATGTGCCCAGTTATAGAATTGTCCTGTGTTTATTTTGCACCATATTAGTGTGTTCTGTTTTTGTTACTTTATGTATGTACTAGACTTGGAGCCCGTAAAAACGGGCTATTATAGGAAGGGGGGGTTGAAAGGCCCGCCCCCACCGCCGAGTTCGCCGCTGCCCCTCCCCCTCCGAGTTCGCGCCCCCCCACCGAGCCGACGTAGGCCTTCGTTCTTCTTCTCTGCCTGTCCCGCCCTCGTGTGACATAACGTCGTCGAGGGCGGGACAGAGGCAGAGAAGAAGAAGAAGAAGGAAGGGCGATGTTGGCAGCTCAGCAGAGCTCAGTGCTGCGTTCCAGGACCCTCGCTGTTTCAATAGTGGAGCGAGGGCCCGACCGGGTAGAAGGTGGGTGGCGGCGGCGACTCGGGTGGGGGGAGCGTTAGACTGCGGTGTCCCTCCCTCAGCAATGCGCAGTACAGACCCTCTGTGTTCCGCCCCCCGTCATCACATGTTGACGTGGGGGCGGGGCAGAGAAGGTCTCTACTGCGCATTTGCGAGTGAGTACGGTCACTCGCCGTTTATATGTTTGATATATTTATTTATTCATACTTGTAGCTCACAATTATCCAAAAATGAGTTTTGGTTCAATATGGCTTACATTTAACAGTTGTTAGAGATTACATTGATTCAATTACATTTACAAGGTTGTATGATGCTGTGATTTACAGTGATTGACAAGATAACTATTATGTCATCTGTCTACCTAAGATTTTATGAGATGTTATGAAATATAAATAAATGAAATGTTTCAGGTTAGGTGGTTGGTGGAAGGTTAGGACTGGGGGGTCAGGAAACATTTGTTTTAGGAATTCATCTTCCAGAAATAGGGATTAATGATCTTCTATAAATTATGTTATCAGGGATTTATCGCTCTTATTTTAGATTCAAGGTGAGTTACAGACAGTAAAGAAACTGACAAGAAAATGTCAGGAAATTACAATAAACCAAAGAAAAAAAACATTAAAATCTGAATTAAAAATTTAAATTAAGAATATAATCTAGAACCAGGAAATTGTGGTTTTCTGGTTCTAGATTATATGCTACTGCAAGTGGTACATGTTCCATGGTTTTCCTTTCCTTGTGTTGTGTTGTGTAGCAGATTTTCCCTAGATGTTTTAAATGAGGATGCTGTTTTCTTGAAGATGATTTTGGGGTGATAGTCCTTTTTATTTAAAAGAAGAAGCTTTTAGAGTTTAAGATGTGTACTCCTGCCTTGTGGAGCAGGACAGATGCAGTGTTATCTTGTTGCTTGGCTGTACTGGGTAGTTTTTAATGTGTAGAAGATTGAAACTGGAGCCATTGAGGTAATTGCATTTGTCAGTTGGTTTTCTGTATATTCATAAAAGACCACTGCAGATTGAGACTAAAAAGTTGATATTTTCCATGGCATAGTCCATCAAGTGTTTGATTATAGGATGGGATGCACTGAAGGAGCTGTAAAATGTTTCAAAGTCTGTTCTTCTGTAGTCCAAATTATGAAGGTGTCATCTGTGTACCAGTACTATCTGAAAGGTTTCCTGTGGTAACTATTTAGGATGAGACAATTCTGTCATAAAAGGTTGGCATACTGTGGTGCCGCTCTGGCACCCATAGTGGTTCCCATAATCTGTAAATTGATGATGTCATTATTGAAGCCGAAGTAGTTATAGATAAGGATGAATTCAATTAGTTTTGCAACAGTTTCTGTTGTGGATTCATGGTTCAGAGAAATTATCATTAGGAGTTTCGAACTTGCTGCTATTCCATCTGCATGGGAGAAGTTACTGTATAGTGATTCCATATCCATCGTGAGAAGGAGTGTATCAGGTAGGAGCTGCTCAATGCTTTTTAACTTATTCAGAAAATCTGTCGTGTCTTGTTTGATTTGATTTATTGATTTGATATACCACTCAATACATTAATTTTATGTTTAAGTCTGTTTATTGACGTAATATATAAAATAAACATTCAGAATATTTCACCAGATAACAATACTAATACAGCGGACTACTAACAATCCTTCGTCAAACATCAAATCATTTTCTTCTTTTCTCCCCAAACAAACCCCCCCACCCCCCACCCTTCTATCTGTTGGATTCCAAACTTTTCATTGATGGCATACTATGATTCTATACATACAGTAGACTCCATATCTCAAACAGTTGTAAGCACTACCATTGCATCTGTCATCATGCTTTTTATTCTTTTAATAACATTAATCCCCCCTTTCCCCCCTCCCCCCAGTTATACCAAGATAAGGTGAAGCTGATACTCATCTTCCCACCCTCTCCCCTTCTACCGGAGTAACCACCTGTTCCAAATTACAAGAAACACCAGTCTCATTTAGTTAGCAGGAGCTATTGGAGTAAAACTAGTTAGTGCATTAAGTTTTTTTAAGGATATAACTTCTAGCTTTAGGAGACATCACGTTAAGATATCCCGTCCAAGTTAAGTAAAAATTGTTTTGTGTTTTGAAATTAAGTAAAGAATTTTGGAGTTCCATTAAGAGTAAGGCATGGTTGCGCCATTGCCAAAAAGAAGGGCCTCTCTCCAGAGTCCAGTTCACCAAGATACATTTCATACCAACCAAGTAGGCCTTATGAGCAAGTGCACTCTGATGAACTGTGCCCCCCTCCACCGGGGATTCACAGCCCAATAAGATACTTTTTGGTGATTGTCGGATCCAGTGTCCCCCAATCCTTCCCAAAAACCTAGTTACTCTGCTCCAGAATGCCTTAATAGCCGCACACTTCCAAATGGCATTGTAGAAATAATTTTGGGTCGCTCCACACCGTTTGCAGTACGCCGATTCTAAATACCCCATTCGACATAAGCGTGATTGGGATGTGTATGCTCAGTAGATTACTCTGGCCCGACACTCCCGAAGTTCTACACTCCTTGTCCATTTCAAAACTCCTCTCAGACCCTTCAGAAGCTCCTGAGATGATACCATTATCTGCATATCCACTGCCCATCTGGCTGCCACCTGACCCAAATCTCTCTGTGACCGGACCTTTATCAATCTCTTGTATAACAGAGATATGGAAATAGGGTCACCTGACGACACCTCATAATACATTAATTTTAAAGCAGTTTTACAATGAAAAGAAAAAAATTTACAACTCCCCCCCCCCCCCCCCGTATTGTGGTCCTTTTACTAAGGTGCGCTAAATTCATTAGCACACCTTATTAAAAGGACCCTATTATGTCACAACTTGTATCTTATCATAAGTACAGATATCTATCCAACTCTTCATACAATCAAATTGTAATCCTTAATATTAAAAAAATTTACATCATTAAAAGCATTCTTAATAATCCAAGTTTTCAAGATCTTACTTAAGTACATAAGTAATGCCACACTGGGAAAAGACCAAGGGTCCATCGAGCCCAGCATCCTGTCCACGACAGCGGCCAATCCAAGCCAAGGGCACCTGGTGAGCTTCCCAAACGTACAAACATTCTATACATGCTATTCCTGGAATTGTGGATTTTTCCCAAGTCCATTTAGTAGTGGTTTATGGACTTGTCCTTTAGGAAACCGTCTAACCCCTTTTTAAAATCTGCCAAGCTAACCGCCTTCACCACGTTCTCCAGCAACGAATTTCAGAGTTTAATTATGCTTTGGGTGAAGAAATATTTTCTCCCTTATAGGAAGCTGTTTGTTTGTTTGTTTGTTTTTTTATCACTTGAGATTCCCTTGTATTAGTCTAGATATGTTATTTTTGAGTGTTCTGATATCAGATATAATTGATCTGCCGGGGTTTCCAGGTTTGTGTATCATAGATAGTATAACCTGGGTCTCACCCATGCGCTAGCTCCTGCCCGAGCCACAAAACAGAGTTCAGTTTCATATTCTGTGCCCTGAGAAAGGCAAGGACAAATCAAACTCGGGTATGCATATAAAGTATCTTGTTGGGCAGACTGGATGGACCGTCATTTACTATGTTATGTTATGTATGTTACATTCAGGGCCACTCTCACCTCACTCATCCCTTCCAGTTTGTCTGCAGTTGAGCATGGGAATGGGTCTGTGGTCTAGAATAGCGAGCCAAGGGTTTGGGAGGCACTTGTACCCTCATGCTCAAAGATACACTGTAGTAAAAGCTTATGAAAACTCAAAACTGTTTTTCTTCCAACTCTGCAACAGGCAGTACTACTTCAAAACTTTATTAAGCAGTCCAAACAGCATATAAGATCCAATCCTTCTGGTGTTCCTCAGGGGAACTCCTATACCACTTCTCCTCTCAGGTATACAGTGGGGGAAATAAGTATTTGATCCCTTGCTGATTTTGTAAGTTTGCCCACTGACAAAGACATGAGCAGCCCATAATTGAAGGGTAGGTTATTGGTAACAGTGAGAGATAGCACATCACAAATTAAATCCGGAAAATCACATTGTGGAAAGTATATGAATTTATTTGCATTCTGCAGAGGGAAATAAGTATTTGATCCCCCACCAACCAGTAAGAGATCTGGCCCCTACAGACCAGGTAGATGCTCCAAATCAACTCGTTACCTGCATGACAGACAGCTGTCGGCAATGGTCACCTATATGAAAGACACCTGTCCACAGACTCAGTGAATCAGTCAGACTCTAACCTCTACAAAATGGCCAAGAGCAAGGAGCTGTCTAAGGATGTCAGGGACAAGATCATACACCTGCACAAGGCTGGAATGGGCTACAAAACCATCAGTAAGACGCTGGGCGAGAAGGAGACAACTGTTGGTGCCATAGTAAGAAAATGGAAGAAGTACAAAATGACTGTCAATCGACAAAGATCTGGGGCTCCACGCAAAATCTCACCTCGTGGGGTATCCTTGATCATGAGGAAGGTTAGAAATCAGCCTACAACTACAAGGGGGGAACTTGTCAATGATCTCAAGGCAGCTGGGACCACTGTCACCACGAAAACCATTGGTAACACATTACGACATAACGGATTGCAATCCTGCAGTGCCCGCAAGGTCCCCCTGCTCCGGAAGGCACATGTGACGGCCCGTCTGAAGTTTGCCAGTGAACACCTGGATGATGCCGAGAGTGATTGGGAGAAGGTGCTGTGGTCAGATGAGACAAAAATTGAGCTCTTTGGCATGAACTCAACTCGCCGTGTTTGGAGGAAGAGAAATGCTGCCTATGACCCAAAGAACACCGTCCCCACTGTCAAGCATGGAGGTGGAAATGTTATGTTTTGGGGGTGTTTCTCTGCTAAGGGCACAGGACTACTTCACCGCATCAATGGGAGAATGGATGGGGCCATGTACCGTACAATTCTGAGTGACAACCTCCTTCCCTCCGCCAGGGCCTTAAAAATGGGTCGTGGCTGGGTCTTCCAGCACGACAATGACCCAAAACATACAGCCAAGGCAACAAAGGAGTGGCTCAGGAAGAAGCACATTAGGGTCATGGAGTGGCCTAGCCAGTCACCAGACCTTAATCCCATTGAAAACTTATGGAGGGAGCTGAAGCTGCGAGTTGCCAAGCGACAGCCCAGAACTCTTAATGATTTAGAGATGATCTGCAAAGAGGAGTGGACCAAAATTCCTCCTGACATGTGTGCAAACCTCATCATCAACTACAGAAGACGTCTGACCGCTGTGCTTGCCAACAAGGGTTTTGCCACCAAGTATTAGGTCTTGTTTGCCAGAGGGATCAAATACTTATTTCCCTCTGCAGAATGCAAATAAATTCATATACAGTACTTTCCACAATGTGATTTTCCGGATTTAATTTGTGATGTGCTATCTCTCACTGTTACCAATAACCTACCCTTCAATTATGGGCTGCTCATGTCTTTGTCAGTGGGCAAACTTACAAAATCAGCAAGGGATCAAATACTTATTTCCCCCACTGTATTTACAGGGATACCTCGTGGGCACCAAATATATATATATATATATATATATATATATATATATATATATATATATATATATATATATATATATATATATATATATATACAGTTCACCTGTCCATACCTATCCTGTAGGGCAGTGTTATTCTCAGTGTTGCTTCTCCTCCTCTTAGTACAAATTCAATCTCTGCGGGCTCAGATCCTCCTTTAGTCTGACCCCACTCTAGATCTACCCTGGTCCTGGGACTGAGCTCTCCCTAGGTCCAATCCCCTGCACCCGTAGCATATACAATCCCCCAGTTGTCACTTTCAGGAGCCACAACCCTTCTTTATAGCCAAGGGTCACACTCCTCATTGAGGATTCCCCCTTTCCTCCTTCTGGTCTCTTGGCAGGGGGCCATCAGGCAACCAAAGATGACCCTATGGGCATAAATCCAACCTTTTTCCCCTTTGTCACTCCAAGCCCCTTATCATTCTCTACAAGGGCAACTCTTTTCTCTTGCATTCTGTTTCAAAATCATTCTCCTTTAGCTGGGCCTCCTACTGCCCAGGGACATCCTACCACTCCATCCCTCTAGCAGGGACCTCCCTCCCCCCCCCCCAGGGCTCTGGAAAACTCTATCACTTTAGTAATACCCAGTCCCATGGGGTATTACAGTAGTATGTAGAACATGGCAATATAGGGGTGGCTTGGTATTAGATTTTCCTGGTGAGATGTGCAGCTGACATTTTTCAGCTGCTTTGCATATTCCTGTGTTGGATCTTTATTAAGCGTCTTGTAATATGTAGTATCTGAGAGTTGTCTGTACCCTTCTTCTATGTATTCCTCTGTGTCCACAATCACCACAGCAGTTCCTTTGTCTGCAGGTTTTTAATTGCAGATCTCACTAGTGGGGAAAGACTGTATAAGATTTTCTTCAATTTATTGGAGAGCTTTGTTTTTACTCTGTGACAAAAGCTTTCCATGTAGTTATCTAATTCATGATTATGCCCTGGAGGGGTAAAGCAGGTGTTCTTTCTTTTGGTTTTGTAATTCAGTGTTTTGAAAGTTCCCTCTCTTTTGTAGAAATGTACCTATAGACGCAGCTTGGAATCTATTTCACCTTCAGGTTCCAAAAAACACCTTCTTCCCCCAACCCCTGGCAAGCCATAATAGGCTAATTGAAAGACCGCTTGCTAATGATTGGTCCTCCTCCTTCCCCCTCTCCACCCGGCTGAGTCATTTTAAAAAAATGGTTTTCCTTCCCCATAGATTTCATTGAAGAAAGACACAAAATAAATGAATGTTTGTTGGCAGTCTTGGTTTAATTTACAGTGAAATGAAAAGGAGCAGCTTAATTTATCATATTTGCCCTTTTGTTTCAGAACAAAAGCAAATACAGTGCCTATCATTTGTCCAAGTAGTACCTCTTTGAATGGGTGAGAGGAGGTGGATGTGATGGAACTGATCATGATTGCCTACATCGCCAAAATAATGACAACATTCAAATTTTAAGCAGGAACAAAAACTGAATTACCCTCTCACTCGTAGAGGTGGTCCCTATGGGCACTGCTAAGGCTCATTTCATGAGTGCATTAAAAAGTATGAGAGGGTGGAAACATAGGGAAGCTACATCATAGTAACATAGAGGTGCATAATTGAATGTCGCCGGCCAGATAGATCGCCGGCGATCTATGTTGGCGGCGGCGCTACAGCTGGCTGGAACCGTATTATCAAAAAAGATGGCCGGCCATCTTTTTTTTCGATAATACGGTTTAGCCCGGCCAAATGCCGTGGAGTTCGCCGGGTTTGAGATGGCCGGGTTTGTTTTTCAGCGATAATGGAAAGTTATGTCGGCCATCTCAAACCCCAGCCAAATTCAAGGCATTTGGCCATGGGAGGAGCCAGCATTTTTAGTGCACTGGCCCCCCTGACATGCCAGGACACCAACCAGGCTCCCTAGGGGTCACTGCGGTGGACTTCAGAAAAGCTCCCATGTGCATAGCTCCCTTACTTAGGGAGCTGAGCCCCCCAACCCCCCCCCCAAACCCACTACCCACAAATGTACTGCACCCACTAAAATTGCTCCAGGGACCTGCATACAGCCTCTAGGACTTATTGCTGCTGTATAACTTTGGCACACCAGTTGACACCTGAAGACTAATCTCTCTGAAAAAGTCCTTTCTTGAAATAAGCACGTTTACTCATAGTTAACTGCAGATCAGAGGTTGTGCCCCACTGGCAAAGAGTCCCCTGGTATTAAGATTAGCAGTAGGTCAGAGTTGGCACAATGCTGTACAATGCCCTCTTTCAGCACCATTCAAGGTAAAAACTACGTTCTCTAACGTGGGTAACACAGGAAAGGGAACTAAAACTGGTTTACAAAAATGGCCACTACCGCATGGACTACAACAGGAAACAAAACAGGGCACACTCTGACCCAGTTAGCAGGGGGGAAAAGCACCATGGGAGTAGAGCCCAGTACCCTACACCCACCACAATGCATTGCTAATGTGACTCTGCAGGGCACCTAACAGAAAAGGTGTCACACTCACCCGAGAGCCACATCGCAACCAGGGAAAGGCTGTCGGAGGATACAACACATTCTGCTGTCATGCAGGTGTGTACGGCATTTGAGGCTGGCATACAGGCTGGCAAAAAAGGATTTTAGTTTTATTTTTTTAGTATAGAAGGGGGTAGCTGACCACTGGGGGAGTATGGGGAGGTCATATCCCATTCCCTTCAGTGGTCATCTGGTCAGTTGGGGCACCTTTTTGAGGCTTGATCGTGAAAATAAAAGGACCAAGTAAAGCCGGCGAAATACTGCTTAACGCCGCTTTTTTTTTTCCATTATCTGTGAAAGCCACCCATCTTGTAGCCACGCCCATGCCCGCCCATGTCCCGCCTTCACTAATCTACCAACACGCCCCCTTGAACGTTCGCCGGCGAAGCGACGGGAAAGCGGTGAGGCTGTCAAAAATGCCGCTTTCGATTATACCGATTTCGCCGCTTTTAAGAAATCGCCGGCCATCTCCCAATTTGTGTCGGAAGATGGCCAGCGATCACTTTCGATTATAAGCTGGATAGTAACATAGTAGATGACGGCAGAAAAAGACCTGCATGGTCCATCCAGTCTGCCCAACAAGATAAACTCATATGTGCTACTTTTTGTGTATACCTTACCTTGATTTGTATCTGTCATTTTCAGGGCACAGACCGTATAAGTCTGCCCAGCACTATCCCTGCCTCCCAACCACCGGCTCTGGGACAGACCGTATAAGTCTGCCCAGCAATATCCTTGCCTTCCAACCACCAGCCCCGCCTCCCCACCACCGGCTCTGCCACCTAATCTCAGCTAAGCTTCTGAGGATCCATTCCCTCGGAACATCAATTTGACTTATATATGAACATGAGATTACAAGCTGCATCACCATTAGGAAGGATAAGACTAAAAAATATAGGTGTTGATATTCAAAACGATTTAACCAGGCAGGAGAGGCTCCTGCCCAATTAAATCATTTGTGCAGGACTATCTGCTGATTTTCAGCAGCACTTAACTGAATAGTGATGCTGAATTTAAGCACTAAAGACTCAATTCTTATAAATGGCGCCCAAATTTGGACACCAATAAAAATTAGCACTGAGCACTCTAAACAGTGCTCAGAGTGTGGTGTAGGGATCTGCCCCAATTTTGAGCTAAAGTTCAATTTATAGTAATCCACCCATCCTCCTATTCAACTGCCTCTTCAAAAGATTGTTAAGGAAAGTTTCCTTCTCTTAATGCTGTGGAAAACTGAATCACATCTGCTTTCTGATGAGCAGCCAACTAAGAAGAAATAGAAGTATGTAAAAGAAGAATGTTTCTTCTAAATGTAAATTACTATCAGCCTTATTTTCGAAAGTGATGGGCGCCCATATTTTGACCCAAATCGGGAGACGGGCGCCCATCTCGCAAAGGCGCCCAAATTGGTATAATCGAAAGCCGATTTTGGGCGTCTTCAACTGCAATCTGTCACAGAAACAGGCAAAGTTGACGGGGGCGTGTTGGAGGCATGGTGAAGGCGGGACTGAGGCGTGTTTATCAGCTGAGGAGAGATGGGCGCCTTCAGCCAATAATCGGAAAAAAAGGGCTGCAGAAGCGAGAATTTGGGTCGCTTTTGCTGGACCCTTTTTTTCACAACCCAAGTCCCCAAAAAATGCCCCAACTGGCCAGATGACCACCGGAGGGAATCGGGGATGACCTCCCCTGACTCCCCCAGTGGTCACTAACCCTCTCCCACCACAAAAAATGAATTTAAAAACTTTTCTTCAAATGTCACACCCAGCTCCCTGACAGCAGTATGCAGGTCCCTTGGAGCAGTTGTTAGTGGGTGCAGTGGACGTCAGGCAGGCGGACCCAGGCCCATGCCCCCCACCTGTTCCACTTGTTCTGGATTTGAGCCCTCCAAAACCCCCCCAAACCCACTGCACCCAGATGTAGGTGCCCCCCTGCACCCCTTAGGGCTATGGTAATGGTGTAGACTTGTGGGCAGTGGGTTTTGGGGGGATTTGGGGGGCTCAGCACACAAGGGAAGGGTACTATGCACCTGGGAGCTATTAAAAAAATTTTAATTTGTAAAAGTGCCCCCTAGGGTGCCCAGTTGGTGTTCTGGCATGTGAGGGGGACCAGTGCACTATGAATCCTGGCCCCTCCCACAACCTAATGCCTTGGATTTGTTAGTTTTTGAGCTGGGCGCCTTCGGTTTCCATTATCGCTGAAAACCGATAGCGTCCAGCTGAAAAATGAACAAATCCTAGGCATTTGCCCCGCACAACCCGTATTATCGAAAAAAAAGATGGGCGCCCATCTTTTTTCGAAAATACGGTTTGTCCCGCCTCTTCGCATGGCCGCCCACGGAGATGGGCGCCCATGGAGATGAGCACCCACTTTCGATTATGTCCCTCTATATGTCCTTATTAGCTTTTATTGCCATTCCACGTACTCCGATGCTTTATATAGCTTCTAAATTCAGAACTCTTCTTTTAGTTCTCGCCAAGTTTTGGCAGAATACGCTCTCTCAAATTTTTTTAATTAACCAAAATTATAGGCTAAGTCATTGTTTTACAAGCATTTTGTCTCAGTGGCTCAGTGTGTTAATTTCCATGGAATGTTTTGTTTCACACATGGAATCAAGTCACCCTTCTTTGAAAAGATCAAATACTAAAAGTAATTAACATATTTTAACTTGTAGTCTAATAAAAAATAATCTAATCTGGCCTGCAGTTTTAATATCAATTTATTATTTCTGGAGACACTTATTATCTAAGAAAACAGATGTCTTTTACAAATATTTTCCATAAGTGCATATGCAACACAAAACAGCATGTATGCTTTGAAGCATGAGTCAAGGATGCGTTTGTGCCGGAAGCTGAAGTTCTTAGCTTTAATATAAAAATGTGTTAGACAGTGTCTAAAAAGATGCAATATGTTCTTTTTATTTTAACATGCCCTGGTCACTTCTGGTGTACTGATTGGTGTAGCATTGTTAGAACTTCCAATAGCTCTTAATTTAGGGGCCCTTTTACTAAGCCGCGTAAGCATCTATGTGTGCCCAACGTGTGCCAAAATGGAGTTACTGCCCATGTACCATGTGGCTCTTGCGGTAATTTCATTTTTGGCGCACGTCCAATAAGTGCGTCTGAAAAATATTTTTTATTTTCGGGCACGCGTAATGGACAAGTGCCAAGTGGCATTCGGCACGCGTAGGTCATTACCTCTCAGTTACTGCGTGAGTCTTTACTGATAGGTCAGTGGCTGGTAGTAAGGTCTCAGACCAGAGGCGTAGCTAGGCTTTAAGGTCAGAGGGAGCAGACTTTTGTAAAATAGGCGCCAGCAACGATCACACAACTGAACTAGCAGAAGTCAAATTGGAAACCACAGGAAACAGTATGAGCATGTGTCTACTCCCTGGTAGTGGAGAAACGCATAGCACAATAGAAAAATTGATATTATTTTTGTTATGGTTAGTTAGCTGATAGTCATCTAAGAATGCTGCTCAGTAACACATTATGAATTGCCCAAACATTTTTCACTGAATCTTTCCTGAACTATGAAGCAAAGTATTTGCAGTCATTTACCATTCACACACTAACTTAGAGCATCCTCACCCACAGTGGCTCTTTAGAACTTAGCTGCAATTCATACTCTGTCAACCAGGAGTGCTCGTGCTGCTAGTGTTGTCATGATCATGACTGAAGAGTGTAGTGCTGGTGCCACTGGCGCTGGCCCTTCCGCTGTGGTTCAGGAGAACCAACACTCCATTCTTCAGCCATGAGTCTGGTGACACCATTAGCAGGAACACACCTGTAGTCTACCGAAGAACAGCTGTACCTGTAATACAAAGCCTATAAAAGTCACTCAAAATCTATATAATCTACTTGACCATAACACCACTGATTTACAGAAGTAACACAACAAAGACCTTATCTAGAAAAATGCAACACAGGAAATACTACAGTAGGAACTAAAACATCAATATGCCCATTAGAAAACTGGAACAAGTCGAATTCTTACAGATGCTTAAACAGAAACTAGGTGCAAACAGAGTACCTGGCCTCGGTCACAAACACTGAACACCCTTGCCAGGTACAGAATAAATTACCACAAAGTTAAAATATGAATATGTAGACTAAACTTAAAACCCAAGAAGCCACACTGCAACACTAGAGAAAGAGAAATCAAAACAGCACCCTGCAAAATATAAAGAAAGCAGTGTAAACTTACTGTAAAACTGACATTTTCCATTCAGTGAATTAAAAATATTTTTTTTTCTTTCTACCTTTGTTGTTTGGTCATTTTGTTTTCTTTTTCCCATCATGTTTGTCTCAGTCTCCAGTTTCTGGCTTTTCTTAACTTTCTTCACATGATCTCCAGTTCATCTGCCACTTCTTCTCTCCCTTCCTGCCTTCTTCACTTTCTCTCCTATATCCAGCTCTGAATTAATCTTTTCCTTTCAGCTTTCCTTCATTTAGTTTTCTGCCTCTTAGACTTCATTCATTTTTACTACTCAGTCTTCAATCTTCCTTTTTATTTTTAACCACATCTGCCTACAGTTTTCATCTCCCTTACTCCAGCCCTCCTATTCTTCATCCTATTATTTCATAGTTTTTTTTTTTTTTGCCTAGGTCTAGGGAGTGTGACATCATCAGGGAGGGCCTTGATTAGGAAGTGGTGTTGTTTCCTTCAGAGCCTTTGCAACGGTGGTGTTTGCTTTAGGTAGGGTGGTGCAGTGTGCACTTCTGACTTTGTGTCTAGTTTCCCTGCTTGCTTTTGCTAAGGGCCAGGTTAGTGTTAGTGCAGTGTGCACTGGTGACTGTGTGTTTAGCTTTTCCCTTATGGTTCCCCTGCTTTTCCCTCTTGGTTTTGGAAGCATTGCTGTGTGTAGGGCTTTGGAAGTTCTGTTGCTGATAGAAGTACTTCAGGGTTTGGTGTTGTTAGGAACACTGCAGAGTTTGCTGTTAGAAGTACTTCTGGTGTTTGTGCTATTGGGAGCATTGCAGTCTTTGCAGTTGGTGTTTGGTACTTTAGAAGCACTTTTGGCTTATGTGTTAGCTTCCCTGCTTTTTCCTTGTGGCTCCCCTGTCTTCCCTTTTAGTGCTAGGAGCTCTTCTGGTTGCTTGCCAGAGTAGTGCTTAGGAAGCACCTTGTTAGTTTTGTATCTAGCTTGCTAGAGCAGTGCTTAGGTAGCTTGTTAGTTTTGTGTTTAGCTTGTTAGTGTAGAGCTCTGCTTGTAGCTTGGTGCTTAGTAGCACCTGTGTTAGCTTTGTGTTTAGTTCCCTGCTCTGTTAGTTTAGGGCTTAGGAAGTCCCTTTCTTGAGCAGGGCTTAGGAGCTCCTGTTTAGAATAGGGCTTAGGAAGTCCTTTTGTTAGTTTTCTGTTAGGAACTCTCCTGCTGGGTTAGGGCTTGGGAGCACTTAGATCAGTTTAGGTTTAGGAGTACTTCTGTTTCCAGTCCTGGTCCCTGTGTCATCCGGTATCCGGTAAGTCCTGCCGGCCACTCGAACCCAAGGGCTCAACCCTTGGGGGGGGGGGTAGTGGCCAAGCGCAGGTGAAGCTGTGCGGACCAGTCCAGTGTGCTCCAGTCCAGTGTGTTCCGGTTCGGTGTGTGTTCCAGTCCTGTGTCCTCCAGTCTGGGGGATTGCAGTCCAGTGTTCCAGTCCTGTGTCCTCCAGTCCGGGGGATTCCAGTCCATGTGTTCTGGTTCGCTGGGCAGTGCCTGCAGTCCCTGCCGGTGTGCTTACCCAGTGTTGGTTGGTGGGTTTTGCCTGCTGCTGTCGCTCCTCGGCAGCAGCCCAAGGGCTCACGTTTGCTCCAGAGCCCGGCCCTGTGGGCTCTGAACCTGAGAACCTGACATGGACACAGGAGAGAAGGAAGAAGTTTCTCTCTATGTAGCAGGAATCTTTGAATTTGGGAACTAAATTTCAGCAAAGGTTTCCATATAAATGTGTATTACAGATTGATAACGTTAGTTTTCATTTCTTTGAACCTTTACAACTTTGTTCCTTTTTGGATGAAAGAACTCCTAAACATGACTCATAATGGCCTTTGGACTTTTTAAAAGAGTTTAGGTGCAGTTAAAGCAGACTTTGAATAGTTTTTTTCTTCTATACCGCCTCTCAGGTTATGGTGTATTGACCAGTCCTCCCCCTTGTGGACTAACGCCTGTAAACATTTGTTTTAAAGAGGGATTTTTTCATTAAAAAAATTTCCTTTGTATTTCTTGGCAAATTGCTTGACAAAGTTATCTTTGGTGAACATTGTAATGTTTATAAATAAATAAAGAGACAGCAGACACAAGAGTAATCCAGGTACAGGCAGAGTCAGTAGGCAGGTAGCAGACATGAGAGTAATCCAGGTACAGGCAAGGTCAGGAGGCAGGCAGCAGACACAAGTAATCCAGGTACAGGCTAAATCAGCAATGAAGAACAAAGTAGAGGAGAGCACACTACTGAGCAAGTAACACCTACCAAAGTAGAAGTCGAAGCAAGGAGTCTAGGGAGAGCTCAGCTGATAAAGTGCTGGCGTCTGACATCAGCAGGGAGAAGGGGCACAGTCATAGGACAAGAGCAGGGGAAGGAGGAACCGGAAGACCAATAGGAGAGAAGCAAGGGAAGCCAAGCAGAGGAAGAGGAGACCCAGGTGGGTGGAAGCAAAGCAATCAAGGAGTCTGGAAGCCAGGCAGAGAGAGAGCAAATCCAGGTGCATGGAAGCAAAGCAATCAAGGAGCCTGCAGGTAGAGAACAACAACACACACATGGCTCAGGGCTGTGCCAGTGAAGTGTGCGTGTTGACGGGACCCTGCGCAGCCCGAGCACGCTGCTTGCATTGAGGTAGGGGACATGACAATAGGCCAGTTCCTTCAGCTTTTCCTCCTCTTGCATCTCCTTCTACTCCTTCAGTCAGGTGATGTAATCCTACTATGATTCACATACACACACACAAAAATAAAAACAATCATACAAAAATATCCATATCAGAATCAAATAATAATCACAGTAAAGATAATCAAAAAATGTTAGCAGTCAATAGTCATGTTTAAATCATTAGGCTCTGCTGAAGGTCATTTATGTATCCACCATTTTTCCTTCTGTAAAAGATGAGTGTTGACATTCCCACCACGTGGAAGGGTAATCAACAAAGTGTGATCAAGCTAGGCAGTGTGAAACCAAAAGGTGCATCAGTGTCCTGACATTGCAATCAACCATGATATTCAATCAATTAATCTAGTCTTTAAAGGTCTCAGTTTTTCCAACATACACCAAACGGCAAGGTCTCCAATAGTTCAGAGGAGAGACTGTCTCTAGTCCAATATTAAATTCTGCTTCATATGGCACAGCTGGTAATCTCTTTTGAAAAGGAAAGTAATCTTATTTGTTGGAGACGGGGATATATTAGATATTTTCAATATATCCTGTATATATTTCTTAACTCTCTTGACAATAATAATTGAGCCTTAGGAGAATTCAAAACTCTAAGGTTACAAGCACGCAAGGAGTTCTAAACTTGTTCCAACTTGTAGTGAATATTCACACAGTTTTAAAACAATTTTATTTACCCATCTTTCAGTCCTTTAACATCTTCCTCCAGATTTCTGATCTTCCCCATAATTGCTTCATCAGATGTTTCAATCTTGGAAACTCGAGTTGTTGCACTTTCCGCAACACTTTCCACATGATCCATCCTACTTCCCCAAGATTGCTTCAACGGATGTTTCAGGCTTTGAATCTTAAGTTGTTGCACTTTCCATGATCCATCCTACTACTCACATGTTTTTTTTAGCTTTGGTTATTCCCTCCCAAATGGACGTAAGCAGGAGGATCTGAACCAGCTGAAGAATCTGAAAGCCAGGGCCATTTTGTAGTGGCTGCAGAAGCTGCAGGAGTTCACCTGTGGCTGCAGTGGGATGCTGGCCTTTGGGGAGCAAGCTCTGAATGAGGACTTTGATCCTGTCAAACATGTGTGTCTGGATTTTCAGAAGGCGTTTGACAAAGTACCTCATGAAAGACTCCAGAGGAAATTGGAGAGTCATGGGATAGGAGGTAGTGTTCTATTGTGGATTAAAAACTGGTTAAAAGATAGAAAACAGAGAGTAGGGTTAAATGGTCAGTATTCTTAATGGAGAAGGGTAGTTAGTGGGGTTCCCCAGAGGTCTGTGCTGGGACCGCTGCTTTTTAACATCTACTAAAATAAAAAGCACCTCCAATGTTCTGAAGCTGACTCCGTGGCAGTGAAGGGTTCGTGCTGCCTGCTGTATCCATCTCCTGTCCTGATGTTTGCGTGCTTCCTGGTTCGTCACAACCAGCAGTGACTAATTACTGGAAGGGAACGCTGCAGAGTTGCCAGGCAAAGGAACGTGACGTCACACGCATGAGGGTGCCGTCGTCCCTCCCTTCCTCCCTCTCTCCCTCCCTCCCTTCCAGTTCTAGGCCCTCTCCCTCCGAATTTTAAAAGTCACCTTTACTTACCAAGTCGGGTTTATGGCGGACGGCAGCAGCAGCAGCTGTAAAAGGCGTGCAGGCTCAGCCCTTCTCTCTCTCTCAGCTCTGGTCCCGCCCTTGTGGAAACAGGAAATGAGGGCAGGACCAGAGCTGAGAGAGAGAGAAGGGTCAAGCCTACATGCCTTTTACCGCTGCTGACGGCCGCCGTAACCCCGACTTGGTAAGTGAAGATGACTTCTAAAATTCGTAGGGAGGGGTGCTGGAACTGGAAGGGAGGGAGGGAGGAAGGGAGGGACGACGACCCTGGAACTGGGAGGGAGGGGGACACTGAAACTCGGAGAGAGGGAGGGAGGGGGGACCCTGAAACTCGGAGGGAGGGGGACCCTGAAACTCAGAGGGAGGGAGGGGGAACCTGAAACTCGGTCCCCTGGAACTTGGAGGGAGGGAGAGGATGACCCTGGAACTCGGAGGGAGGGAGGGGATGACCCTGAACTCAGAGGGAGGGGGACAAGGACCCTGGAACTCGGAGGGAGGGAGGGAGGGAGGGAGGGGATGCCCCTGGAGCTCGGAGGGAGGGAGAGAGGGAGGGAGGGGGAGGAGGACCCTGGAACTCGGAGGGAAGGAAGGGATGACCCTGGAAATCGGAGGGAGGGAGGGAGGTAGGGGACGAGCGTGGAACTCAGAGGGAGGGAGGGAGGGGGAACCTGAAACTCAGAGGGAGGGGGAACCTAAAACTCAGAAGGAGGGAGGGGGAACCTGGAGCTCGGAGGGAGGGAGGGAGGGGACAACCCTGGAACTCGGAGGGAGGGAATGACCCTGGAACTCAGAGGGAGGGGGGACAAACCTGGAACTCGGAGGGATGACCCTGGAACTCGGAAGGAGGGAGGGAGGACCCTGGAACTGTGAGGAAGGGAGAGAGGGAGGGAGGGGGGCCCATGGCACACACTCACACTCTCTCTGTCACAAACACACTTGCACCCAGTCTCACTGTCTCTCTGTCACACACACACACACTCGCACATTCACTCTCTCACACAGTCACTCTCACACACACCCTCTCATACATACACACTCCGAGGAAAACTTTGCTAGCGCCCATTTCATTTGTGTCAGAAACGGGCCTTTTTTACTAGTATTTATAAATGACCTAGAGATGGGAGTAACTAGTGAGGTAACTAAATCTGCTGATGACACAAAGTTATTCAAAGTCGTTACATTGCTGGAGGATTGCAAAAAATTACAAGAGGACCTTACGAGACTGGGAGACTGGGCATCTAAATGGCAGATGACATTTAATGTGAGCAAGTGCAAAGTGATGCATGTGGGAAAGAGGGACCCGAATTATAGCTACGTCACGCAAGGTTCCACGTTAGGAGTCACAGACCAACAAAGGGATCTAGGTGTCGTCGTTGATGATACGTTGAAACCTTCTGCTCAGTGTGCTACTGCAGCTAAGAAAGCAAACAGAATGTTAGGTATTATTAGGAAAGGAATGGAAAACAAAAATGAATATGTTATAATGCCTTTGTATCACACCATGGTGCGACCACACCTCGAATATTGTGTTCAATTCTGGTCGCCGTATCTCAAAAAAGATATAGTGGAATTAGAAAAGGTACAGAGAAGGGAGACAAAAATTATAAAGGGGATGGAACGACTTCCGTATGAGGAAAGGTTAAAGTGGCTAGGGCTCTTCAGCTTGGAGAAAAGGCGGCTGAGGGGGAGATATGATAGAGGTCTATAAAATAATGAGTGGAGTGGAACGGGTAGATGTGAAGCGTCTGTTTACACTTTCCAAAAGTACTAGGACTAGGGGGCATGCGATGAAGCTACAATGTAGTAAATTTAAAATGAATCGGAGAAAATTTTTCTTCACTCAACGTGTAATTAAACTCTGGAATTCGTTGCCAGAGAATGTGGTAAAGGTGGTTAGCTTAGCGGAGTTTAAAGAAGGTTTGAACGGCTTCCTAAAGGAAAAGTCCTTAGACCATTATTAAATGGACTTGGGGAAAATCCACTATTTCTGGGATAAGCAGTATAGAATGTTTTGTACATTTGGGGGATCTTGCCAGGTATTTGTGACCTGGATTGGCCACTGTTGGAAACAGGATGCTGGGCTTGATGGACCTTTGGTCTTTCCTAGTATGTTAATTCTTATGTAATTATGTACTTATGATCAACTGATGCAGAAAGTCTTCAGTGATGAACATTACAATCAATGTGAGGAAGAGAAGCCTAGGTGCCCTGTTTACTAAACCACACTAGAGGCACGTTAGCATTTTTAACGCACACTGTGTAGGCGCCCACAATATTCCTATGGTCGCTTACATAGCAAGCTAATTTTGTGCACATGCTAAAACTCTAGCGCACCTTAGTAAACAGGGCCCTTAGTTTGAAAATGAGGAGGAGTTTGAAGAGTTGAATTGGGATAACTGGCCAGGAAATGAGATAGAGGACCCTGAGGCAGCTTATGAACCACACTATGAAGATCTGGACTTTGTGATGGACAAACACTATGACTCCAGCCTGGAGGGTGTTATTGTTTTTCTCAGCACTGATATTTATTTTTCCAGATAAGTGATCGCTGTTTATGTTATTTATTTGAAGTGTCCTTTGTGTCACTGATTTATTTATAAATGGAATTTACTTTCACTGTAGTTTGTGAGTCCAGTTTATACATATTGTAACACTGTTTTGAGGATGGAGAGACAGATGATTTGAGAAACTACATTTAAGGTCCTGGGACTTGGAATAGCTGTGCATTTTAAGAGATCCTAAGATCTCGTTTTCAGAATTTATGATGTCCTCCTCCTCCTCCTTATATATATATATATTTTTTTTTTACTATTTAGGGCCCTGTTTACTAAGCTGCATTATAGGCACGTTAGCTTTTTTAATGCGTGTTAACCATATCCCTATAGATGCCTACATGGTTAACACATACGCTAATTGTAGATGCGTTAAAAATGCTTATGCGCCTTAGTAAACAAGGCCTTCAGTATTTACTTTATTGCAGATGATGCACACAGTGATTTCTTCATAGCTATAGGTTATGATTATATATTTTTGTGCCATCTGAGTTCCTTTCCCCTTTGATGATCTGAGTAATAGGAGGATAAATGTTGACTAGGCACATTGTGAATTATACAAAACCTGAAAAATATCTTAACTCAGCTTACATGTAGCAAACCTATAATACAACAGTAGCAATCATTTGTTTTCTTTTTATTAGAACATTTGCAATTTTACAAGGAAGATAGACATCTCTTTTCCAAAAATAGGACTAAAAGGAAAACAAGTATAATCCTCAATAATTAGGAAAGAAATAAAGTGTAAAGTTACCATCTTAAATAATGTCTTCTCTTAGTCCCCAATTAGGGGGATCCAAACAGTAATAATAAAGAGAAATATAACAAGGAAACAAAATTATATCAATAAGCAAGGCCTAAGCATGCTGACCAATTATATACACCCGAAAAACTCTGCTATCTAATTAGGAGGTTCAGTAGTCAGCTGTAAAAGAAACTGCTTATCTAGAAATTGCTTAAGATGCACAGGGTCATAGAATATATTTCTCACACTTTGAAACTTTACCAAACATGTAACAGGAAGCCTGAGAAAAAATTCACCACCATTTTGTTGAACTTGAGGGCAGACAGCCAGAAAAGCTTTATGTCTGGTGAGTCTCTCTGTCTACACCAGGACAACACCATAATTTTTGACCTATGTACAGAGTCATTCTATTCTTGGAAAAACAAATGAAGAACCAAGTTCTTATTGGATTCAAGCACAAAGGATTCCAAAAGCGTTGCACGAGTTTCCACAGGTTCATGGGAGGTCTCCAATAATTCAGATATATTTAAACTATTCGGAGAGACTGTCTCTAATCCAATATTAAATTCTGTTTCAGATGGCACAGCAGCTGATCTCTTTTTAAAGGACAAGTAATAAATCTTATTTATTGGAGGTATGGAATTACTAGATATTTTCAACACATCCTATATATATTTCTTAAATAACTCTCTTCTCAATAATAATTGAACCCTAGGAAAATTGAAAACTCTAAGGGGCTCTTTTACTAAAGGGTTGGTGCATGGCAGGGGTGCTGCACGCTGCCTGGTTACCGCCGGGTTAGTGTAGGAGCCCTTACCGCTACCTCAATGGTTGGTGGTAAGTGCTCCCTCCCAAAATGACCGCATGGGAAGTGCAAACTTACCGCAAAGCCATTTCTTTTTTTAGCCTTTCATCTTTTTGGCCCTGGTGTGCGGCAAAAATGGCTGTCACCACAACCTGTTGGTCATTGTTCTGACCACTAGCACAGGGCCCCTTTTACTGCAGCTTAGTAGAAGGGCCCCTAAGATTACAAGCACTTATAGTGAATACTCACAGAGTTTTTAAAACAATTTTATGGACCCATCTTTCAGTCTTGTAACATCTTCTTTCAGTCTTGTAACATCTTCCTCCAGATTTTGGACCTTCTCCAGAATTGCTTCAACAGATGTTTCAAGCTTTGAAACTCGAGTTGTTGCACTTTCCACAACATTTTCCACATGATCTATCCTACTACTCACAGTTTTTATTAGCTTAGTTATTGCCTCCCAAATGGATGTAAGAGTGTTCTTGGCACCTTTCTCCATGGTTTCATTTGGCTTTTGCTCCAGCCTGTTGTTACCCACATTTATCCAATGTTAATCTGCAGCTCCTAGCTGAGGTGAACTCATCGTCTCCTCTTCTGCTTTGGTTCCATCCCCAATGGGGGGAGTAGCTCCAGACCTCGACGGACCACTGACTGCTCTAGCACAGCTGCACTCAGTGTTGTTATAAATAGCCACCAGATAACCTGAGAACCTATACCAAAATAGGACTCACAAAATCAGATTGATGACCCAAGGCTTAATTAAGTAATTTATTGTTCAAAAATCAAAAATCATCCTTGCAAGAATGGGTGCGTCTGTGTCTCTGAACAGCGAGCCAGCACACACACCTTCTATAAGATTCCACAGATTTTATAGTTACATTTAAGTGTCTGCCCCTAAGTTAGAGCAGCCCAATCTATGGATCCAATCCTTCAGCACTAATTCTTTTGATTCAAACAACATGAACCCTACCTAAGAATAGGCAGCACTACAAATATTACCATGGAGCCCTAGAACACCAATATACCTAGTAAACAGAACAAGTGGGGCCACTATAGAGTTCTACATAGAAACCACATGCAAACAGAGTACCACACCTCAGTAACATGCAAAACACAGACAAACCCTTACCAAATACAGAACAAGGAAACACAGATTAGAAATAGAAAAATTAAGACAAAAGTTGAATTGAAAACCCCAAGAAGTCAAACTGAGTATATACCACAACATGGGAGAAATAAAAAACTGAAATGCATTTCCTTTTGTACTGAACAAAATACAAAGACATGTGTGATGTACATTTCCCGAAAGCTAACATATCCCACTTAATAAAATATATGCGGTGCTACCAAAGAAACATGTATATTTGGCACCATACACAACTAGAAGTTAGTTAAAGAGTGGCATCAGGCGGCATTTACCTGTGTAATGAGTGCTACAGTTGCTTCACTCATGTGTATGTAGTGAATTTTGGAAATGTGCATGTCTGAAAGGAACTGATTAAGGAGACATCCTCCACAAGTCAAACTTTTTTGCAGTTTCAATGTCAGAGAGTTAAGCACTATTTACCCTTCAATCAATCTTTCAAAACCTAGGTTTACACAAGAAGTTTGCTGAGAGATATACATGACTTGAAGCAGGTATAAATGCCAACAGGAACATTTTTCAAGGTATACAAGTATTGCCATTCTAAACCACAAAATACACTATGGGGCCCTTTTACTAAGACACGATAAAAACAGGGCTTAGTGCAGGCTAACATAGGACTTTCCCACGAGGGTAAGCTCAGATTTACATCGGCATTATATTAGAGGATTTTCTTTTGCAGATCCGTTCTATTCTGTTAGCACCTATGATTTGCAACAAACTTACGCAGGACGACTTACCACATCTTATTTAAATGCTCCCATGTTATTATCCAGTTAGCATGCACTAATGTGAGTGCTCTAACTGGATAGCGCTTCCACACCCATTCCCCACCCATGCTAAGCCCCATCCTAAAAATATTTGTAAAAAACCCCAAAAAACTCATGATTAGCATGTGCTAAGAGGCAAAGTACCACAAAGTGCTTTAGCATGTTTTGTGTTAGACCTTTTATCCTGCTTTAAGTGTGTGTTAGCGCCTAACGCAGTTGACTAAATGGGCCCCTATATTTTGAAGGATCTTCCAAACCATGATCTTAGCTAGAGCTTCTATTTTAGGTGTGTAAAAATTGTAAATGTAGGTGTTTATTTTACAGCTAATTAGGGTTTTTTGATGGTATAAAATATCAGCATTTGTCAGTGTTTTTCTACCACAGGTACCATTGTTAGGTACCTTATTCAGTTGAATACAGTATGAATTTTGTGTCATTTAGGAATCATCAACACAGTGAAAGGACAAAAACTGAGTGGAGGATACAAGATGAGCCATGGGAGGGGTGAGAATGTATTAGGGGAAGTGGTGTTTTTCAAAAGCCCTGATCATAGCATGTTCTTAAGTGCTATTGGGTCAATTTCAGCTCATGGTAATCCTCTAAATATTTGCCGTGAACTGTGTTCGATCTTCAATCAAGTGACTAATTGTTGATAGAGTGGCATTCATAGCTGTTGCTATTAAATCATTTCATTGCATTGCTGGTCTTCCTGTTTTGCGTTGACCTTCAAACTTTCTCTTCACATAATATGTCCAAAGTATGAAGATCGAAGTCTAGTCATTTGAGCTTCCAACAAAAGCGAAGATATATCTCCATTTGTTCTTTCGACAGGCTGTGGTATAAACAGTATTCTTTATCAGCACCATATTTTGAAGGACCACTTTTCTTTCTGTCTTGCTTTTTCACTGTCCAGCTTTCACATCCATATCACATTATTAAAAATGCCATGGCTTGGACAAGTGAAATTTTGTATACAGAGATACATCTCTATATTTAAAGACCTTTTCTAGGTCTTTCACTGCTGCTCTGCCAAGAGTAATATGTCATTAGATTTCTTGACCGCTTGTTGTGTTATTGATCTGATCACGTCAAAGATCTCAACTATTTTTTAAAATTATAGTCCATTTAATATCACAATATACAAAAAATATAAAATAAATGCATATATCTAATAGAAAACTTTAAATATTATATCTCCCACTTCAAGGGAAACCATGAAAGAAAAAAAAGGAAGAAGACTGAAATACTTAAATATCAAATGTACTTAGAGCACAGGCACTAATCTAATTAAAACCCTAATTATATTCCCACCCATTTTACTAACTACCACATTATCAGGCATAACCAAAGGCTTATCTTCCAAACATTTCTCCAAATGAACAGAATTCAAGAAAATATATTAGAAGCATAAGTAATCAAGCATCTGCAGGGAAACTATAAGAAAAAGGTTGCCCCTATAGCTAAAGCTTTGGGTCTCGGCAGCAAGAAAACCTTTGTTCTCAATTGTGTGGATTTTGTTACATCAGGAAGTGTTATTATTGGTTGGCCACAAAAAGGTAAGTGGGTTTTTTTTTAAATAAGATGTTACAACTGTCATTTTCTGTTGCTCTGAATGAAAATCAAACAAAGTGTAGATCTTTTAGGGGCCCTTTTACTAAGCCGCGTAGGCGCCTATGCACGCCAAATACGCACCAAATTGGAGATGTCGCTCGGTTACTGAGTGGCCATTGCAGTAATTTCAATTTTGGCGCGCGTCCACTATAAAAAATATTTTTCAGATGCACATAGTGGACGCGCGCCAAAATTGAAATTTTCTGGCGCACGTAATAGATGCGCGCCAAGTGGCATTTGATGCACATAGGTCATTACTGCCCAGATTCTTTACCGCTAGGTCAATGGCTGGTGGTAAGGTCTCAGACCCAAAATGGATGCATGGCAATTTTGATTTTGCCACACGTCCATTTTTGTCAAAAGAAAAAAGAGGCCTTTTCTACAGGCGCACTAAAACATAGATCGGCGTGCGCCCAACACCCACGCCTACACTACTGCAAGCCATTTTTCAGCATGCCTTTGTAAAAGGACCCCTTGAGGATGTCCAAAATCGGCTTTTGATTATGCCGATTTGGGCGACCCTGAGAGAAAGACGCCCATCTCCGTTGCATGATTCCCTTATGTGGTTGGACCACATGAACATTAATCTTATCTCAACATCACTATGTATTTGTTTACACCGTAGTCTGCAAACGCATCTCCGGTACTATGTAAGCCACATTGAGCCTGCAAATAGGTGGAAAAATGTGGGATACAAATGTAACAAATAAAATAAATAAATATTTGACAAGGGTGGGGGAGAGATGGAGAGCTAGATAGAAACAGTAAAAAGAGGGAGCTTGAAGACTGGAGGATGAGAAGGAGACATGAAATATGAGAAGCAGAAAATAAATTGGAGAAAGCTTAGTGTGAAAAATCAATGAGGAAATTAAGAAGATAGGAATACAGAAAAGAAATGGCAAATGGACAGGAGGCCCTGAACATCACACTAAGAGGATACAAGAAAGAAGCCGCAGAAAGTAGGACCAATATGATTAGAAAAAAAAACATCAGGCCAAAAAAAGGTAGAAAAATTATTTTATTTTCCATTTATTGATTGGAATGTGTCAGTTTTGGTAACTGACATCTGCTACCTTTATATTTTGCACATTACAGGAGCAAATGCATCTCTTTCTATTTCTCTGGTGTTGTGCTGTATGCAGAATCTGGCTTTTTGAAGTTTCACATTAATTTTGTCTACATATTTTTACTTTTAGTTTGTGGTCACATTCTGTATTTGGATAGGGTCCACTTGTGACTGGGGTCAGTTATTCTGATATAGTATTCCAGGTTGTTCAGTTATCTCAATAAGGATCACTGTGACATTTATGATGCTTCCTTTTCCTAGGAAGGTACTTGTCAGAGCTGATATGAAATAGTAGATTTGACTTTTTTAGGGTTTTGTATTCATTCATAATAGGTCTCTGCTGGATTGGGGTTATGTTGCTGCTACTGAGATGAAACTAGAATCAGATTTGGGGTTTGTTTTTTTTTTTTTTTGTATGATGAGCTCTGTAAGAACATACCCTAGTGCTGCTCTGCACACATTGCATGTGAGAAAGACTTCTGTGGATGCAGAATATGTTTGTATTTAAAACTGTCACAATGCAGAGCCAGGGGTCTGTATTTTTTATATTAGAGTTCCAGGCAACAAAATTTATCTCAAACAGTTTTTCTGATAAAGTTTTTTTTTCTATAAAGTAGAGCTTGGGCATATAAACTACATTATTTATTTTTCCTTGGGACAATTGCCTGACTAGTGTTCAGAGTAAGGGAACCTCCTCACTCTCCTTCCTAACCAGAGTTTTCAGAGGGCCTTCTCTTTTGGACTCACATCAGGAAGCAAACGGCTTTGAGTCACCCCTGGGGGGAAGTGCTGTCAAGTACTGCCTGTATGGGGTAGGAGATAGGATAAAGTGCTGCCTGTGGATGGCTCCTGAAAAAAAGTGCTGCCTTATGGGGGATGGCTTGGGGGGGGGGGTATTTTTTCTATCTATGTGGCATGGTGTGGTAGCAACAGTATCTGGCTGTTTTTAAATTAGAAGAACTAAACAGGATGCAATGTTTTGTTTATGATGATTATTGTGATATGCGTTTTTATGAAAATGTGTATGTTTGTACACCACATAGAATGGTAGATATTGTGGCATTTAAGTTTTGTAAATAAATAAAATGGGGAAGTGCTGGTAAGAAGGGAGGGAGCTAGGGGAGAGGAAGGGAGAAGGAGTTGGCTTTGGAAAAGGAGAAAAAAGGAGGGTGTTGGTGTCGGGCCTAGAATTGAAGAAACACTGGAAAAAAAACACTTGTATAGCAAAGTGACACCTTCTTCCTAACAAAGTATTGCCTCCTCCAGGGAGAGGAGACATTCCACTGACAATTCCTGCCTTTTCTTCCTAACATATGTCCAAATTAAGGGCAATTCTAATAACTAAGGGGCACTTTCACCAAACTGCGCTAAAAAGTGGCCAGCGCTGTTGTCAGCATGTGGATTTCCCGCACACTGCAGCCACTTTTATGCAGCAGTAAAATGGCTGCATTTTCATATATTTCTTTAATGGCTACATGCTAATTTCTCGATTAGCATATGGCTATTACCACGGGAGCCCTTATGGTACCTATTTTGTTGGCGCTAAGGCGTTCTGTGCTAACCCCACAATAATTCAGCCGCACGCAGCAATGTGCTCACACTACCCAATCAGTGCAGGGCACGACTACTGTCCGCTCATAGCCACGCCTCCCATTCTGAAAAATAAAAAAATATGCTTCAGGACGGAATTAGCGTGCGCTGATGGGCACATTCAGGGGCGTAGCCAGACTTCAGCGGGAGGGGGGTCCAGAGCCCAAGGTGAGGGGGCACATTTTAGCACCCCCCCCCCAGTGCCGATGACCCCCCTGCCTGCCGCCGCCGCCACTAGCACCACCAACTTTGACCCCCCCCGCTGACGACCCTCTCGACCCCCCCTCCCGCCACCAACCCTCCCCTGCCGCCGCCGTTGCCTTCCTTTGCTGGCGGGGGTCCCAACCCCCACCAGCCGAGGTCTTCTTCTTCCGGTGCAAGGCTTCGTTCTGTTTCTATGAGTCTGACACAGTGGCATTCCTAGTGTGGATGGCACCCGGGGCGGATCACAGATGCGCCCCCCCACCTGCGAAATGACACCTTCCCCCCTCCCCGGTGAAATGACCCCCCCCCCCCGGGGTGCACGACGCTGGGGGGGTGCCTGTTCTGGGGCAGAGGGAGCTGCAGCGAACGAGCAAAGTTCGCGAAGTCGGAGCCCATAGGCGCGCGCTGCGGCACCCCCCAGCGGCATACACCTGGGGCGGATCGCCCCCACCGCCCCCCTTGGTACGCCACTGGTCTGACGCGTAGGTGCAGGACGTCAGACTCACAGAAACAGAACAAAGCCTTGTGCCGGAAGAAGAGGACCTCGGCTGGCGGGGGTTGGGGTCCCCCGCCAGCAAAGGTAGGCAACGGCGGCAGGGGAGGGTTGGCGGTGGGAGGGGGGGTTGAGAGGGTCGTCAGCAGGGGGGTCCAGGGCTAAATCTACGGGGCCCCATATAGCTACGCCACTGGGCACACTACCGCGGGATGTCTCAATGCGTCTCACGGCAGTGCTTTTTGCCACTTGGTAAGCACTCTCTACCATTGCAGGCATAAAAGTTTAGAATATAAGCATATACATGCACGTGAACACACATTGGTGTGTATGTGCCAGTATGGTGCCTAAGAGCTATTCAGTAAGGGCTCCTTTTACTAAGCGGTGGTAAGCCCAATGTGGGCTTACCACTCGCTATATAGGAAGTACTTCTCATCCCTAGCATGCTGTCATTTCTGGTGCTACAAAAATTTAATTATTTTTGCAGCGAAAGTGAGTACCTGGCAGGGCTCCCCTCCCCTTGAAATGGCCACCCAGTCATTTCATGTAGGAAGTAAAACACATACCAATGCCAGAGCTGGCCCCCTTTTCCCGCAGCTTGGTATAAGGGGGTCCTAAGTATGTGACTATCTTGCATAGCACATATTTGCAAGGGGCTATATACATGGGTGGAGCTTGGGCAGGACACAGGCGGGGCTCCCAGTTACCCACATAACTTGGAATACTGTATGTTACATGTGTTCCTGCCACCTTTGAGTACCTGCAGTTCAAGCTATCTCTGTGTTGTAAATGCTAGCGCCTAAATGTCAGGCATGATGATACCAGGTCACCAGAAGTGTAGCTAGGATGTGATTTTGGTGGGAGCGGAGAGCAGACTACATAGGTGTGATGAACCGTGTGAAAAATAGGCACCGTTACTGTCAGAAGTCTGTTTGGGGAAGCAGTTGCTCCCCTGGTGTCCCCTAGCTATGCCGCTGCAGCTCACCCCTAGGTTTTGTTATAGAATAGGCTCCTACCGCCTGTTCTTGGGATGTCAGTTCTAGAATTGTCCCCATTGGCATGCTATTTGCTCTTTGATATCATTATTGTATTTTCTTAACTTGTCAGTTGGCTTTACTAATCTCAGGTGGTTCATGAATTGTGAAAATGGATGTGGTGACAGCGTTGTAGACAGAGCAGAGTGCTGGGACAAGTGTCTTTAGTATGTGCTTCATGGGTTTCTTCAAGTGCCTTCTCATGACAGTGCCCTTGAAGAAAACACTTTTGACAGCTGATTCCATTCATAGGCTTGCCAAGAATCTATTTAGAAGATAGCAAAAGTGAAACAGCTATACTGAATGTAGCATACAGCAAACTGTCTTCTGGCTAAGGTTATGGCTAACTATGCCACTATGGGTATGAAAACGTTGATTCACAAGTTCAACCACACGTCAACCATTCATCTGTCTGTTATTGACGAAATGGTTAGCAGGTATGCTCATCCATTTCTTCCTTCATAAAATGCCAGAAGATTTTTCAAATTTAGGATCCCATTGTGGTTTTTGGCTATGTTCAAATAGCTACAGAGCCTTCTTTGAAATGTGTTTCCTTGTGATAAGGGAAGTACTTCTCGTGCTGTGCATTTTGAGTGATTTGGTTTATTGTCTGACTAAACTTAAGGATGGACAACATGGGAACTTATTTGTCACATCAGAGGCCTGTCCTTTTGCTTACCCCTAAAAATTCATATGAGTTCCATGCATATTTCATTAATTGTGTATGTGCTCCCGAGCTTGAATTAATGTTCACAACTTCAATCTAGCCACTATTTTTACAGGATTTGTGCTAGTATTTTATAAAGGCAAATAGAAGCTTATTTTATATACCTCTATACTCATAAATGGTTTAATCCTTAAAGTATTTTTTATTATTTTCAGTACTTGATATATACTGCAAGTGATCCCTGAGGCAACTATGTGGTTTACAATTTCTATTACAGGTACTTTCCACTGTCCCTAATGGGCTCACAGTCTAGTTATATACTGTACCTGGGGCAATGGAGGGCTAAGCAACTTGCCCAGGGTCACACAGAGCTGCAGAGGGAGTTAAACCTGGTTCCTCATGATCTTGGCCCACTACCAACCATCATGCAGCTGCAGGCATTAAAACCTGGTTCCCCAGATTTGCAACCTGCTGCACTGACCATTAGGCCACTCCTCCACTCGAAAGTAGATGTTATGTTTAAGTGATGCTAAGATGTATACATTCTTTAGAAAACAATATATTAATGCTTTGTAGAGAGAAAAAAAGGACAGAAAGCCCAAAGTGGGAATATAAAGAAAGGAGCAGGGCCTAAAACTAGAAATATTTGCATTTTGAGACATAAAAGCATGAATAGTTGTTTTTTTAAAATATAAATATGCTATTAATCTAATCTAATCTAATCTGGGGTTTGTATATCGCGCAATTCCTAAAAGGAGGTTCGAAGGGGTTTACACAGTAATGCTTCAGAAAGGCATCAGGGTCCCGTGGGCAATCCTTACCTACTTATCAGTGATGGCATTATTTACTAAGGAGTCCTCTGATATTAGCCACAGATTGTCACAGAGATCTGGGTATCTTTTAATAGCTCTACTCCGCTGGTACAGCTGCTTACTGCTGTATTATTTTCAATACATTTAAAAAATAGCAGGTTATTCATGGATTCTTGTTGAAATGAAAACATCAACATTCTGCGGGTCATTTGATAAAGAGCCACCTAGTTTTTGGTGGCACAAATGTGCATAAATGGTGGTATTCTAATCATTTAGTGCCACTCACACATATAGGGGGACATTCTATACATGGCGCCTGGAAAATCTGCATGGAAATCATTTTCACCTAAGTGTATTCTATACAATTTAAGTGCAGTATATAGAATATGCATACGCTTAGTGAATTAAGTGCATAAATTCTAATTATTGCCAATTAGTGCTTATTATTGCTTGTTAAGTGCTGTTAACAATGCTGATTCGCTTGTTAAGCCAATTAAGTTACATGCATTGTTATGGAATACACTTAGATTTAGGCGTGATATATAGAATCCGGCAGGTACTGTATATACTCGACTATAAATCGAGATTTTTGGGCCCCAAAATTGGGGTCTCAGCTTATAGTCAAATCAGCATGTAAATGCAGACTTGCCCCCCCCCCCCCCCCGCCCCCGTGTTTACCTCTACAGTGGATTTTTTTCTTCTTCCTCGGTGTTAAAGTCCTTGTCTTCCCCTGCACGGCTGGGCTCTGCAGATACTTGAGCCACACCATACAGGAAGTTGGGGAACTCTCGAGAGGACTTGAAATCATGAGACGTCTTCAACTTCCTGCACCCCAGCCATGCAGGAGAAGACAAGGACTTTGACGCTGTTTGGAGGAAGGAGAAAAAATGTGCTGTAGAGGTAAATGCGGGGGCAGGGGGAGAGAAACTGGGTCAAAGCTGGGGAGGAAGGCATGAGAGAAACTGGGGGAGAGGTTGGGGAGGGGGCATGAGAGAAACTGGGAGAGAGACTGGGTTTGGGGGCATAAGAGAAAGTGAGGGAGAGGCTGGGGAGCGGGGCATAAGAAAAAGTGGGGGAGATGTTGGGGAGAGGGGCATGTCCTCACAAAGTGTTCCCCAACACTATGCCCCTCAGTTGATACCCAAGTTAACAGTTTTCCCTACTTTTTCATGGGAAAACTGTTAACCCAGCTTATATTCAAATAGGCTTATATTCGAATATATAAAGTATATCACTTTTTATAAAATGCCAACAAGTGCAAAAGCATGCACCATGACAATGGTTCATACTTTGTCAATGGATTGTGCATGGATAGAGCTTGGGAGGAGCATGGGTGGAATGCAGATACATGCATAAAATATAGTGTTCTATAATTTAGGTGCATTTTAGCTAATATCTAAGCATGAGCATTTACACCAGCTATAGGGCCAGTACAAGTAATTACCTGTTAAGTGTAAGCACATTCATTTTCTGCCACTGTGCTGGTATTCTATATAGAAAAGTAGGTGTCTACTTTTCATAAGTATATAAGTATTGCCATACTGGGACAGACCAAAGCTCCATCAAGTCCAGCATCCTGTTTCCAACAGTGGCCAATCCAGGTCACAAATACCTGGTAAGATCCCAAAAAAAGTACAAAACATTGTATACTGTTTATCCCAGAAATAGTGGATTTCCCCAAATCCAATTTAATAATTTTCCTTTAGGAAGCCGTCTAAACCTTTTTAAAACTCTGCTAAGCTAACTACCTTTACCACATTCTCTGGCAACGAATTCCAGAGTAGAATTACACGTTGAGTGAAGAAAAATTTTCTCAGATTCGTTTTAAATTTGCTGCTTTGTAGCTTCATTGCATGCTCCCTAGTCCTAGTATTCTGTATCAAATAGGCTTGAAATAGGTGCCTTCTTATCCTAGGCACCTTGTTATAGAATTGCATTTTTTATAAATGATAATTCAATTCAATAAAAAGATGCATATAACATAACAAAACAGAACGTGATATCCTTATAACTTGGGTAATTATGTTGACCAGTGAAAAAAATAACCTTTCATTCCTGGGGCAGTAAATTAATAGCATCGAGGCCTCAAAGTGGTTCTCATGACCAGTTCTAACAGCGCAATACTCTCAGCCAAAAAGCAATGAAGTCTTACTGATATTAGCACCTCCCAAACTGGTAATCGTAGCCATCTCATTCAATCGAGATTTCTTTATCCTAGGCAAGGAATGGGAAATAGCTCTTTTCAAATGGTCCTGTCTCTTTTTGGCCCCAAAGGTCGGAAAAGTTCGCCATCACTTCTTTGTTCCATTAACTGCGGTCCAGCTCATCTTATTTGAGGGGAGCAAAAGTTAACCAACAGCAATGAAAAGGAGAAGTGTCAGCAGTCTCTGATAATGTTTCTTCGTTGTCCTGTTTTTTGTTTTAGCTTTGTTAAAGACACATAGCTCACCAAATACCTGAACAAAAAATAGCTAGCGAAAGTTTAAGTGAGTAAAAATACCACAGCAGAATGCCACACAGTTTCAAATGACATTTAGCTGCAAAGACAGTGCTGTGAGCATTCCGAGATAATCTCTTCTTCTTTCAGAATGTCCAGAGCAGAAACCATGCCGGTGTGTGTTAAGAATTGTCATTGGATTTTACATAAAGTCAAACATCAGTAAAGAACACAAAGCTGCTGGCCGCAGAGTTCTCATTATCCCTGTTTGATGCCAGCTATGGTGGAAAATTTACCTCACAAAAATGCTGTGGAGTTAAACAGCAAATGACTAATGATGGGCTTAGGTGGGATCTGATAAATGGTTTCTCCCACTGTTGTACAAGGGAAGGAGGCTGATAAGTCAAGACAGGAGAAGTTTCAAATCAAGCCCCAGAAAGCAAGGACATTGTTCATGCAGAGAATTCACAAGCAAGATCCCCTAATGAGTGGGGATTATTAGTATCCCATGGAAATCCACTGGGCATTCTGTTTGCATCACTGCATTCAATTTCACATAAATAAAGGAGAGAAAATAAAAATGGTAATTGTTAGACTTCTAAAACCCGTTGTCAGCAGGGATCCTGGCTAGACAGCTTGAGTACAAAATAATGCCACTGTAGAGGTTGCTGATAAAAATCAACGAATCGGCTCTCGCTTAAGTCAGGCCAAAGATTTTCATCTCGATTGATTGCTGATGCCTAGTACCAGGCTGTCTTTTAAAAAATAAAATTATTTTTCCTAGCCAGGAAATGAGAAGTGCAGTTGATCTCTGCTGTTATTGGACGTTTCTTCTGAGGAATTTGGGGTATGCAGCAACGGAAGCTAAAAACAAAATGTAAATTAAAAATAGAGAAGTCATTCCAGTTTGTCAATAGCTTTTAGTTAAAGCAGCTTTACATTTTAGGCATGCTTGGTGTGGCAATAGGAGACTGCCTGAAGGTTTAGCACAACAGATCCAGATGACATGCTGTATCCTTTATCTTCTATGACAAACTCCCCCAAATGAATGGTTAGTTTCACATACTGTTCTTTTGCTGCAAGTATAGGGTACATGGTTCTATATGAGCAGTAATTATAGTATTAATATAATTAGTGTTGAGCTGTGTATCTCAGAGAACAGGAATAAATTGGCCAAATTATAGCTGCAAATGGGATGAGGATAATTATTGTTCTCAGTACGTGCTCACTTCCTAGGGACAAATGCTTTTAGTTGGTATTAGGGTAATTTTAAGATCCATTTCAACATGTGGTTTTCCTTTTAAGAAAAATCAATCAGAATCCAATTGGTTGATACATTCTAAATTTGACTGTCATGTACAGTGCCAGCTAAACAATGCCCGTGCCGCGTTCTTTTTAATTGGCTGCTGTGATTCCATCAGATCTGTTTATTTCCTACATAAGTAATTACACAGGATAGGAAGTTCACAAAGCTAAATCACTGCAGGCCTTAGGCCTTAGCCTTTAGTATCAATGGAATGTGATAAATTAGTTTAATTCATACCATGGAATATTTTATTTTGTTGATAAAAATGCTCTGGTAGGTTAGTGTCCCTCTGAGCAGGTATGTAATTTTTTTTAATGCATTCCAGGAAGATAATGCAACCAAGACATTGCTTGATTTCTTCTTGCCAATATCATATGGTGACTAGTAATTAAGAAAGGATGTTAATTATACAACAGTTGTCTAATGTAATGTTTTACATTCACATGCTATAGCAATTAAGAGTAGCCGGTGAATAAAAGGAAGAGGCAGGAAAGATGTGCAGCAAAAGGTCTGATAGTAAGGTTTAGCTTCCAATAGTTAGATTAGGATGGATATTGAACATAAACTCTTTTCCTTTGCATGGAAACATTATGTGTATCAGGAAGGACACACATGTTTATTCTTTTGCAGAAAATCTTGAAAGGTTACAACAGTGGTTTAAAATAAGTACCTTGCAATTGTGCCTTTGTGGTTATGGTGGAAATCATCAATTGCATTTCAACAAAGAACCTCATATACACAATGGGCTACATGCCAGAGCAAAAATTAAATGGATATGTCATCCCAAGAGAAAACATACCTTAAGTATGAAGTATTCCAGCCAGAAATGTGGCAAACCCTACATAAAAGAGAGGGATCGAGAGTTCATGAATTCAGGTTTGCTGTTTTTTGACAACCTTGTTTATCAGAGTAGCTGCAACTCTAAAAAAATAATTATAAATATATATATATATTTAGAGAGAGAGAGAGAGAGAGAGAGAAAGAGAGAAAGAGAGAGAGAGATAAAGAAAGAGAGATGATCAAGTTTGCTCCATAGCAGCAAGTTCATTCTTCCAGTAAACCCTGGGTGAATATACTCAGTTTTATTTCACTTAACACCAGCAAACAAATGGCTTGAAAAAAAAAAAAAGAAAAGAAATCATGAGGAAGGGAAGGAAACTAAGAAAGTGCAAAGTGGCTACTGCAAAGCTTTACAGAGAGCATGAAACAATCAAGTTCTTTCAAATGTCTGTCCTCTTGTTCCTAGATGCCACCTCAGTTTCTCCCAGTAAGTCAGGCTTATTTTCTCCCTTGTTATTCCTTTGAACTACTGCTCTTTTTATTCCCTTCTTTTTCTTTCTGTACTATCTCTGGTCCGTCTTTTGCTTTTTTTTTTTTTACCTCCATGATGTTTTTTTATTACTCAGAGTTACTGTTATTGTTTCCATGACTTATTACAGATATGCTGACTTTTCCCCCATTATCTCTCCTTGCTGTTCCTTCATTTTTGTTACATTTTCATTTTTTGTGCTTTGTCTCCTAATCCATTTTTCCATATGTCTTTCACCCTATTTCAGCTCCAGTGTCCTTCTCATGTTTATTTCTGTTACTTATGGGTACATTTTTACTCGGTTTGCCTGTGTGCCATGGCCTGCTTTGAATAAATACCCAGTAGCAGCTTTAATCACATTTCAAATATCTTTGGAGTTTTGTTCTAAATTGTCAAGGCAGCTTTCCATATATTTTTGATGGTCTTCAGAAAGAACTATATATAGAGGCATATTTTCAAAGCACTTTGGGAGGCTAAGTTCCATAGGTTTCTATGGAACTTTGGGAGGCTAAGTGCTTTGAAAATATGCCTCATAATGACATATCCTGCAAGACGACATATAGTACCAATAACAAAAGAGCAGCAACACACCTGTTTGTTATGGTTTTGTCATTTCCTAGAAGATCAAGTGAGAGTAGAGGGAGACATGACTCACAAACCGGGAGAATTTTAAGTTGAAGCTCTTTATTAGGTATTTCGCTGGGAAACCACCTTCCTCAGAAGTCATCATGACGATATTACTCTTTCAACTCAGTTTTTCTTGGTGGTTTTTTCACATGGCCTTGGCTGTGTGACATCTATCTATAGGTACCATACCCATACAGTTGATGTTTTTAAAATCCTGTGATCCCTAAGGCAGGCAGTTTTCCGACGAAACACCGGCCCGTGTCAGGTCTTTATTTTTGGTACCTAATAAAGAGCTTCAAATTGAAATTCTCCCTGCTTTTGAGTCGTGTCTCCCTCTACTCTCTCTTCATTGTCAGTGGCGTAGCAAGGGCGGGGCGGTGGGGGCGGTCCACCCCGGGTGTCATCGGGTGCGGGTGTGCTCCGCTCCCGCTGCTCCGCCTTTAAAATTTTTTTCCAAGCGCCGGAGAGTGGCAGGCAGCGCGCCTCGCGTCTGCCTTGCTAGTAAAGAAGATCTCGCTGATGTCGTCGCCAGGGTTGCCAGGTGGAAAATTTTTTTCCCACCCAAACCAGCCTAAATCCAGCCCAAAACCCGCTCAGAGAGGGGAGAAGGGGATTGGGGAAGGGTGGGGGCGCTCAGAGGGGTGCTTAAAGGGGATTAGGGAGGGTGGGAGAGCATCAAGGAGGGGAGAAGGGGATTGGGGAGGGGTGGGGGCGCTCAGAGGGGTGCTTAAAGGGGATTAGGGAGGGTGGGGGAGCTCAGATGGGTGCTCAGAGAGGGGAGAAGGGGATTGGGGAGGGTGGGGGTGCTCAGAGGGGGGAGGGGAGTGCTCAGATGGGAGAAGGGGTCTGAAGCTGGAACTGGGGTCTGACAAGGGGGCAGGAGGGAAAATGGGTCCATGCCTGGGGCAGGTGGGAGAATGGGTCTGGGGCTGAAAGGGAGGGATGCAAGGCATGTGGTGGATGAAGGGGGCTGAAAAGAGGGGGCAGAGAGAGAGGGGACAGATCCTGGATGGAAGGGGGGGGCACGTGAGGGAGGGCAGACCCTGGACGGATGGGAGAGGGAGGCCTGGGCAGATGGGAGAGGGAGGGCAGAAGGATTGAAGGGGCAGAGAGAAAGGGCAGATGGTGGGTGGAAGGGGAGAGAGAAAGAGGGCAGTCTGGGGCAAATGGTGGATGGAAGGGGCAGAGATAGAGGGCAGATGTTGATGGAAGGGGGAGAGAGAGATGGCAGACTGGAGCAGATGGCGCATGGAAGGGGCAGAAGTGGATGGAAGGGAGAGAGGGCAGACAGTTGATGGAAGGGGGAGAGAGAGATGGCAGACTGGAGCAGATGGCGCATGGAAGGGGCAGAAGTGGATGGAAGGAAGAGAGAGCAGACAGTGGATGGAAGGAGCAGAGAGAGAGGGCAGACACTGGATGGCAGAGAGAGCGTGAAGACAGATGCTGGATAGAAGGAAGACAGTGAAAAGATGAGGAAAGCAGAAACCAGAGACAACGAACTGTAAATATATATTTTTATTTTTTTTGCTTTAGGATAAAGTAGTATTGTAGCTGTGTTAATAAATGTTTATAATAGAACATGTAAATAAGGTAATCTTTTTATTGGACTAATTTTAATACATTTTACTTTCGGAGAACAAAACCCCCTTCCTCAGGTCAGGATAGGGCACTGTAACAGTACTATACTGAATTGACCTGAGGAAGGAGGTTTTGGCCTCTGAAAGCTAAATGTATTAGTCCAATAAAATGATATTATTTGTTTTATTTCTATTTGTTAATTTGTAACAAATTGGTATTTGTTAGTTTTTTCAAATTTACATCTGCTGTCTTTATATTTTGCACAGTACTAGAGGACATTTTCTGTTTCTGTGGTGTTGCATTGTATGCAGAGTCTGGCATCGGGGGTTCAGTTTAATTTTTGTCTAAATAGAAAGTTTATGATTACTTATTCTATAGTGGATTAGGGTGTATCTATTTGTGAAAAAGACATGGCTTTCGGTTGGCATTGACTGTGCAGGATCGACGATCTGTACTAATCTGTCTGTTTTCGTTTTACAATAGGTGAATTGATGTTCTAGTGCTCACTGTAGTGTTTAAGATGCATTCCTTTTCCTTGTGTGACTCGTACAAATTACTGCTTATGGTATGGTAGAATTGCTCTATAGGTCCTGAGTGTTTTGTATTCTTGGTATGCCTAGTACTGGATTTCGGGGGGGGGGGGGGGTGTTAAAAAATGACCGGCCCCGGGTGTCAACTACCCTAGCTACGCCACTGTTCATTGTTACCCCTAAAGGGCATCCTCATGTTTCCTTGTGGACTTTGTCATTTTCTAGACATCTAGACGACTCAGGGGTCCTTTTACTAAGCCGCGTAAGCGCCTACATGCGGCCAATGAGCGCCAAAATGGAGTTACCGCCATGTGGCTCTTGAAGTAATTTCATTTTTGGCAAGCATCCAATACGTGCATCTGGAAAATATTTTTTATTTTCGGCCGCACACCAAGTGGCATTTGGCGCGCGTAGGTCATTACTGCCCAGTTACCATGTGAGACTTTACTGCCAGGTCAATGGCTGGCGGTAAGGTCTCAGCTGTACCCATGTCTTAAAAGTATTGCAGGCTAGGTGGCTTAACTGAGGTATTTTCTCCACTTTATCTCTATGTGAGTCACTTGTGGTGTCAGTTTGTTTGGCGTATTGGATTGTTGTGGGAACCGTTGAGTGATTGAGTATTCCCGAGCTTGTGTGCTTTATTGTCAAAAGACAATTCCATGGCAAAACCTCTCACCTTGTGATTTTCCTTCTATCTTCTTTCACTCTTAAAAGCTGGGGAAAGCTATTAAGAAATCTCTACATGCATTCAGCTAATAATTTCAACTGTCTGAAGCACTGTTAAGCAACAGAAATCACATGGAACTGTTGAAATCAAGGCAAGATCTGGCAGCTAAGGGGCTCTTTTACAATGCCACAGTAGAGCTACCACAGTGTTGGCAGACACCAATCTGGCACTACTACTGGCCCACCACAGAAGCTGGTGGTAGTATCGTTCCCACTGCATTCCATTTCCAGCGTGACTGCAAATATTTTTTATTTTTACTGCAGGGTTAGTGCAGGAGTTGGTAAGGGCTCCCTCAGGAAATGGCCGCACGGTGAGTTTCTACTTACCGCACAGCCATTTCCTTTTTAAAATAAAAAACCTGCTGTGGTAAAAGGGGCCTTGGTGCGTGGCATATCCACGGGCTAATACCACCGTAGGGCCCCTTTTACCGCAGCTTGGTAAAAGGACTCCTAAGAAAACTAGGCAGATTTAGAAAAGTATTCTTCCTCACTTTGCCTTCTGGGTGCTTGAAGATTCATTGACCTTCTTCAAGCTCATATCTCATTTATGCTGACTCAAGGGGCTTTTCCTCAGTGGAAAGGCATAATACCCCAATCCCTAAGAGCACCTTGGCTTCAATGAGATGCATCACTAATTATAGGCTGTCGCTTCTACCCCATTGTTGACTAAGGTAATGGAAGGAATAGTTGGTATTCAGCTTGTGAATCACCTTTCCTCTTTCTCCCTCTTGCATAAATCCAAGACCAGCTTTAGGCCTTGTTATAGTACCGAGATGGTCTTGACCACCTTAATATCTGATTTTAGGAAAGCAGTCAGTCTAAACTTTAAGTTTTTAGTGAAGCAATTCAGTATGTCAATCCAGTATGTCAAGTGCCTTTGACCTTGTTGCTTATGAGCTTTTAGGCCATTTCGGGGGGAGGGGCGGGGCACCTACCGCCACCCATTGAGCCAGGCAGTCACTGCCTGATTACTGCCAGGTAAACACCAATGCTGCAAATATACAAATATTTTTTCTAGTGCCGTAAATGGCGCACACTTGGGGTGGGAACTACCGCTGGACTTTTTGGTTGCCCGGTAGTACTTCCGGTTTAGTGAGCGGTAAGCCTATGTTGGGCTTACTGATGCTTAGTAAAAGACCCCCTAAATTTCTTGTGGTAACCAACCCCTTTGACCATACTGCAAATAATAATTTTACTATTGACAATGTGTCGTACCCTCTAGACTCTACACTTAGGATACTGGGTATATTAATTGACAGTCACCTCACGTTCGAGCCTCAGGTTTCCTCAGTAATGAAAAAATCCTTCAGGTTTCTTTGGAAGCTGAGGAGAATCAGATCATATTTCTCGCCAGACATCTTTAGACTGCTAGTTCAATCCTCGATTTTAACTCAGTTCGATTACTGCTAATCCATCTATGCTGGATGTAAGGAGGGTGTCCTACTGCAGCAGGTAAAAAATGCCTGAAAATATCCTTGGCTATGTGGCAAGATTGCTCTTACTATGTGGCCACATGAGGTGGCAGAAAGGGCTCACGCACTAACCCAGTGGTAGCCAGGTAGCGCATGGCGCTGCCCGATTACCACCAGGTTAGCACCATGCTTGAAACTAGCTAGCTATTTTCCCTAGCATAGCAAATAGCTTGCGCTGGGGCTGGAACTACCGATGATGCCTGCGTTGAGCTGGTGGTAGTTCCAGAATAGCGTGCAGTAAGTCCGCGCTGGGTTTACTGCTGCTTTGTAAAAGGGCCTCTCAAGTTTAGTTTTCTAACCATTGCACATAAATCATTTCTTTTTAAATATTTTTTTTCATTTTATATTTTTGTTTGCTTTCCAAATTTTCCTTCCCTCCTTATCCTATCCTGCCCTGATTTTGTTTTTTTACAATGCAGTCACTATTCTCTGTCCACAGTTACTTTATATCCTCTTACTTGCTCTTGCTTCACCCACCTTTTATTTTCCAGTCTTTCCTGCCTTCATTTTTCTGCAGTCTTAGCTCTCACATTCCTTCTCTAAACTTTTCTTATACCTCAATGCTCTTCCCTCAACCCTCACCCATTTTCTCTCTTTTCCCAGTCCTTCCTCCAATTCCTTTTCTGAAACCCAAGTCCTTTTTATGTCTACTATATGGCTAAGGGTATGCGAGATTTTTTTTTGGGGGGGGGGGGGCTGGGGAGGGGTAGGAGGATAGAATAAAACAGAAGAACACCCAGTCCTGCAAAACAAAGGATTTTACCCAATTGTACATTTTTCCTATTGTAGTCTTTGCAAAAAGTTTCAGGAAAACTAACAGATTCTCTTGAGACATTACATTTACAAGTTTCACATATCTCAGCAAATAGCTTCCTCTATAAAAGGATTCCAGCACAGTTTTGGCCAGAGCCAGTCAAAGCTTGTAAATTACATTTTTCTTATCACTGGTGGTATGTCAGTAGTACTTGGGGAAGAGGTGGTTTGAAAACATATGAGAAAGGCAGATGTACAGATAATAATTCAAGGAGTGGTTAATTCTGCTGCTTTATTCCCAAAGCAGGAAAAAGGGATTTAAAAAATCACCTTTGAGTAGAGTTATGTTCCTATGCTTTATTATTGAATGTCTTCCAGAATACCTAAAAAAGTATGAAAAATTTCTGTTTCTTTGCAGACTGGACATGACTTATACCCTCTTGACATTTTATATAAGTGATTTCTAACTTAATTTAGGGGCCCTTTTGCTAAGCTGAATTAGGCACTGATGCATGCTCAATACAGCTTAAAATGACATACCACAGGACGCACTCAGGCATCTTGTGGTAAGTGCCAAAATGTACTCACACTAACCACGTACTAAAAATATATTTTTAATTTTTTAAGGGGGTGTATCTGGGGGCAGGGAGTGAGCTATTCTTTGATCTCATGTGCAACTTTCTTTAAATCAGTTCCCCTTATTTTATAACTCTTTTTACTCTCTTACCTATCTTTGGGGTTCTTTCGCTAAGGTGCGGTAGTGTTAGTTCACACTAAAAATCAGCTGGTGCTAAACGCTGAGATGCTCATAGGAATATAAGGGGTGTCTCAGTATTTAGCGCCAGATGATTTTTAGCATGAGCTAAAAACGCTAGCACACCTTAGTAAAAGACCCCCTATATGTTCCATCTTTGTTTATACCCTACGCTTTCTATTAAAATGTTTTATTACGTATTGTGTTGACATTGTAAGTAGTATGCCATACTTTGGAGCTCATTTTCAAAAGAGAAAAACATCCAAAAAGTGGCATAAATCTATGAAGTCCATCAGACGTGCTTTCAAATCACAAGGGGGTGTGTCAGGGCTGTGTTAAGGGCAGGAGCTAGGTGTTCCTAACACGTGGACATTTTTCAGCCATAATGGAACAAAACAAAACCGTCCAGGACTACAACGAAGACATTTTGAGCTAGACCTGTTTTTATAACGAATAAGGCACAAAAAGGTGCCCTAAATGACCAGATGACCACTAGAGGGAATGAGGGATGACCTCTCCTTACTCCCCCATTGGTCACTAACCCCTCCCACCCCTCCCCACCCCACCCCACCCCACATTACTTGCCAGCTTCTGTGCCAACCTCAGATGTTATACTCAGGTCCCTGGAGTAGTCTAGTGGTGGGTGCAGTATACTGTAGACAGGTGGACCCAGGCCCATACCTCCCTCTACCTTTTACACATGTGGAGGAAACTATGAGTCCTCCAAAACTCACCAGAAACCCACTGTACCCACATATAGGTGCCCCCTTCACCTGTAAGGGCTATGGTAGTGGGTTTTGGGGGTGCTCAGCAGATAAGATAAGGGAGCAATAATGAGATGTGTATCTGGGAGCTGTTATGATTCTGCTAAGACAGGCAAGGGAATGACTGGGACTCGCTTCTGATTGGCCTGTCAGGGATTGAGCTGATGTCTGAAGCAGCAGATGTCAGAAGCCAGATCTATTTAAGCTTACCTCTCCCTACAGCCTTTGCTTTAGCGTTGATTCCTGTCAGCTGAGCCTCTTTCCCTCTCTCTGTCTGTGCTAGTAGCACATTGTGCATCCGTTGGAGTTTTCTTACTCTTCCTGCTGCTTATAGCTTCGGTGTGTGCTGGTTGTTCCCAGCATGTGCTTGATTGTTTCCCTAGCCTAGCTGCTTTCCTTGATTATTTTGCTTCCATGCAGCTGTGAGTGCTCTGTTTGCTCTGTCTCTGTGTGCTACTGAGTTCTGGTAGGAACATTGTTTGTTTTTCTCCTTTGTTAGCTTTAAACCTTTGACTGCAGTGTAAGCCCTGCTTCTTCCGGACTTGTGTGTTAAACCAGCTCTTCCCTTTAGCTTGCTTTAACTCTTTGTCTGCTGTGTTTGTCTCCTGTTTCTTGTGAGCTTTGCTCCTTATCTGATTGGTGTATGTAAAGGCAGCTTTCCCTGTTTCCTTGCTTTCCCCCTTGTCTCTAGTGTCTGTTATTTGACTCTGTGGCACAGCCTTGTGTATTCTTGTGAGTGGATTCCCTTGACCCTTGTGTGCTGAGTGGCACAGTCTTGTGCATTCCTATAAGTGGTTTTCCTTTATCCTTGTCTATTCCTATAGGTGGCTTCCCTTTATCCTTGAGTGTTGTATGGTACAGCCTAGAGTGTTCCTATGAGTGGCTTCCCTTTTCCCTTGAGTGCAGTGTGGCACAGTCTTGTGTATTTGAGTGCTGTATGGTACAACCTAGAGTGTTCCTGTGGAGCTTCACTCTTGTAAAGTCTGTGTCCCATTCTGTCCTCAGCTTTCCCTTTTTTTCCCGGTGGGCTCTGCCTCTGCTACTTGTGTAGCCTTTGTTTGCATTCTCTTCCTCTGGCCATAGCCTGCACTTGCCAACTTTTTGTCTGTCGCCCTTCCCTTGTGTCACTAGCTAGCGCTGTGTGCGTTGCATGTGCTCCAACCCCTTTTGGGACCCCTTGTTGTTCTTTTCCCTTCCCTAGTGTATGATTCGGTTCCTGTTCGGCCGTGAGGCCCATACGCTGGGACTCTATACAAGTGGGTTCCCGTTTGGCCGTTCGGCCCACAGGAGTGGTCTATCTCCCTTTTCTTCTGGTGCTAGTTGAATGTCCTGAGTGTGCGGGGCTTTGTGGCTGTAGTATTGCATAGCGCCTGTTTGGTCTGCCTTAGGCCTTGGCCAAGATCCTTCCTAAGCCTCGGTCAAGGCACAAGGGCTCAGGAACGGATTAACAGGAGCATTTTATAAAGTCCACTGCAGTGCCCCTAGTGTCCTATAGCTTTCCTGGGATTTTGGGGGGACCAGTCTACTAAAAAATATTGACTCTTCCTACTTCCCAAAGGCTTGATTTTGTGCGATTTGCACTTGGGCATTTTTTTTAATGGACCAAAAAAACAAAATGTCCAAATCACAAAACACTATTTTTGAAAAAAAAGACATTTTTCTTTTTTGAAAATAACCTTCTTTCTTATTCAGATTTTGAATTTTTTGCAAAACGTCCAAAGCCAAACTTAGATGTCATATCAAAAATGCCCCTCTTTGTATTGTTATCTGAATATTTTTACTGCTGTAATTGTCTATTGCTTATGTTTGATTTATTCTTACTGTACACCACCTTGAGGTCCTCTTTTACTAAGGCGCACTAGCGTTTTTAGCGTACGCTAATATTTAGGGCGCTAAACATTAGAGGTGCCTATATATTCCTATGGGCATCTTAGCACACCCTAAATATTAGCGTTTCTAACGTTTCTTAAGATATTGAGTATTAAGAGTTAAGTATAAAACATTACAATAATGAGGTAGTATTAAGATTTGAACTACACAAGCAAAACTTTCTTTGGTAAAGAATGCACATATTAATCTTAGTTGTCTCAGTTTCAAGAAAATGTTCTTCCATAAAAGATTCACTTGTGAGTGATAAGATAATGAAGAGTCAAGTATGACTCCCAATACTCGAGACTCAGTTTCAACCTTGAAAACATTATTTTCTGCAATTTTTACAGTGGACGGAATTATATCTTCTGGTCTTTTAAACCATAGGATCTTAGTTTTATTTGGTTAGTGCAGGAATAGCTTGTCAGCCCTTATTGCCTTATGGATGGTGGTAAGTGCACACATGCTAATTTTTTTAATGACTGTGCGCTAATGGCAACATTAGTACATAGCCATTAATACAAAAAATGGCCTTAGCTGAGGGAAAAACCTATACAAGGGCACGCTAAGGTCACTGTTTACCACAGCTTAGTATGAGAAACCTTTAATTTGCAACTTATCCAGTGAACCAGGTTTTAAGCAGTTTACAACATATGAAATGTTACTGATCCTCTCCATTACAAACACAACCGAACTCACTCATGTCCCAACCTCTTTTTCATCATGTCTGGCCTACAATAAAAGCAAGAAGCATAAAATGGTTCCAGTGAATACTGTGCCAAATGTGCCATTAACAAGCATAATCTTTCTGTACTGTAGTATATAATAAGCAAATAGCATAATATAGGAAAGCTGTGATTCTGTAAATGTGTTCCTCATTTTTAATTCCCCCCTTTCAAACATCAGTCAGTCACTAAAGGTAAAAACAAAAAAAAACCTGCAGTATAAAAAAAGATGTCTAGAAATAAACCTTTTCAAAATGATTTCATGGAGTGTCTACAAAGAAAGTAACAGAAACATTAAATAAACACCAGTTGATAAAGACTGGCAGAACGCTGCGGAAAAGAAGGACCCATTATTGTTTGGTTCATGAATGATCCCTGGGAGCTCATCAGCCATTAACTGTGTTGGTCAAGGATGTTATCAGGAGCACCAAGGGGTTAGAATGGCAGGGAAGAGAACTCAAACATGGGTAGCAGATGGTAAATTAGGGCAGAATTGCACATACTGGATTGGGAGAAACAGAAGAGGAAGGCAAGATCTAGGGGTCCTTTTACTAAGGCATGCTGAAAAATGGCTTGCGGTAGTGTAGGCATGGGTTTTGGGCACGCGCTGATCCATTTTTCAGCGTGCCTGTAAAAAAGGCCTTTTTTGCCGGAAATGGATGTTCGGCAAAATCAAAATTGCTGTGCGTTGTGATAAGGAAGAGGCTATCCTACTCTGGTTAGGCCCCGAGAGGGCGCTGTTCCCCTAAAATGTCTAGGGAGAAGGGCTGGGTGAGTCACTAAAGGGAGCCAGTAAGGGGTGTATAGCAGGAGGTCGCTAGGACCGAGGAGAGTCCTGGGGATAGAAACAGGTGCAGCAGGTTATGGGCTGGGTCCTGTTTGGTCATTAACCACTTAATACCCCTCCTGAGTGTGAGGGAGGAGGAGAGCTAGCAGCTGAAGAAGAGAGCTGGTAACTGAAGCAGGAAGATCCCCATGAGAAGTACTGGCTGAGCCCTTTGGACTGGTGGTGAGCTGTGTGCAAAGCAAGGAAGCTGGCTGGGGTAAGAAGGCCCTAGATTGTCAGGTATAAGAACTGCGTGTTACAAGGAAGGACTGTGTGTCCAGGTTACAAGGAAGGACTGGGTGTCCATGTTACAAGGAAGGACTGTGTGTCCAGGTGCTTAAGCTGGAAGATTGAACTGACTAGGAAGAAATGTTTAAGCTGGAAGGACTGTTTAAGCTTGTAAAAGTGTTTTAAGCTGGAAGACATGTGCCCCAGGAAGGGGGAATAAAAGATTTTTATGAGAAATATCCTGTTGGTGAGACCTGACTGTGTTTGCCTTTTGAGAAGCAGGTCACCCTGAGCAGAAAGGGGTAGTAGATAATTTGCATAAAATCTGCATACTGTGAACCAGCTCACCCTGAGTGAAAGAGGGACCTGGGATCCTGAGGTGGGAGCTTCATCTTCACAATAGCTTCATCTTCACAGCATCCATTTGGTTCTGAGACCTTACCACCAGCCATTGATCTAGTGGTAAAGGATCTGGGCGGTAATGATCTATGTGTGCCAAATGCCACTTGGTATGTGTGCATTACATGTGCCTGAAAATAAAAATTATTTTTCAGATGCGCATATTGGACTTGTGCCAAAAATTAAATTACTGCAAGATCCATGCAGTAGTCAGGCGGTAACTCCATTTTGGGGTGCGTAGAAGCTTACACAGCTTAGTAAAAGGGCCCCCTAGTTTGTTTTTCTTTTAAAATATCAGTAGTAGACTTTTTGATCATTTCATTTGTGTATATAGGTATTTTTTATTTGGATTTTGCTCACACCTTTTTCACTAGTAGCTCAAAGTGAGTTACATTCAGGTACTAGGTAGCTCCCTGTCCCAGGAGAGCTCACAATCAAATTTGTACCTGAGATAATGGAGAGTTAAGTGACTTGCCCAACATCACAAGGAGCAGCAGTGGGAATTGAACCAGCCACCTCTGGATATCAAGACTGGTGTTCTAACCACTAGGCCACTCCTCATGTATTAGTTTGTTTTCAGTTGGTTTGTTTAATTGATTTTCCTTGTATTTTATTACTTGTAGGGTCCTGTTTACTAAGCAGTGTTATAGATGCGTTAATGTTTTTTAACGCGCACGTTAACCATGTATGCGTGTTAACTGTGTATGTGCCTACAATATCTCTTCAGGTGCCTACATGGTTAGCATGCATGCTAAGTGTAGGTGCGTTAGTGGTTTTAGCGCAGGGCCAGTAGTTTGCTATTGTCTAATGTTGTGCTTTTATCCATTCAGAAATATTATGGATGGATGAACTAAAAATTTGTTTTCAATAAATAAAATAAATGAATATTCATAAAGAAAAGATTTTTAAAAATAAAGTTGTGGGAGACAGTGCACAGAAAAATAATTCCACAGAGAGGAGGAACCTCAGTGCATGCCCCCATGGGGAAAAAAAAGAGTCTTAATACTTCCACAATCTGGAAACTATATTATAGTGAGAAAGCATAGAGAATGCTGACTGTCATACTTGTGAAGTCCCACTATAAATGTCTAGATTGGCAGTGTATAAAAGTATGAATTGCAATTTTGAGATTGCAGAGTGCTGGATAACTCCTTGGTGTCATTGTCAGAATGAAGCACCAAAATTTGGGGCTGGACTACCCGAGCGTGTGCGTCTGGCCCCGTCTTTGGCCGTTTTCTGGTCCATACTTAAAGCCTACCTCTTTACCACTACGTTTGACTCCTAACCACTACTCACTTGCCCTGTCCTTTTATCCTCACCTCTTTATTCCCTTGCCCTTAATTGTTCTGTCTGTTTACCTGTCTTATCTAGATTGTAAGCTCTTTGAGCAGGGACTGTCTTTTGTGTATGGTGTACAGCGCTGCGTATGCCTTGTAGCACTGTAGAAATGATAAGTAGTAATGTAGAAGCCTGCCCTTGCAGATCAGCAACGCGGCCGCACAGGCTTCAGTTTCTGTGAGTCTGACGTCCTGCACGTCAGACTCACAGAAGCAGAAGCCTGCGCGGCCGCGTTGCTGATCTGCAAGGGCAGGCTTCTAGATGGAATGTTGCTAGTGGAGGAGTAGCCTAGTGGTTAGTGCAGTGGAACATGGAATGTTGCTACTATTTGAGATTCTGGAATGTTGCTATTACTTGAGATTCTACATGGAATGTTGCTACTATTGGAGGTTCTGTTGCTACTATGAGATTCTACATGGAATGTTGCTATTCCACTAGCAACATTCCATTTTTAGATTGTGAGCTCTTTGAGCAGGGACTGTCTTTTCGTGTATGGTGTACAGCGCTGCATATGCCTTGTAGCGCTATAGAAATTATAAGTAGTAGTAGTAAAGTTACTAAAAGCTGCTACTGCATTACTGTGCACTTAAATGTATTAACACATGCAAAGGAACCTGTTTACCAAGGAATACATGTTAATAGCATCAACATCGAAGCACTTGATAGTCTTAGAAAATGTCATCTGTAGCTTCAGCCGCATTCGCACGGTACAGCACTGGGCTTTGTTGGCAAGCATCTTGATGGCCTCAAGCAGCAGGAACCCACGTGCACATATTCATTAGTTTTGTGATTTTGTACCTTGTTAAAATAGGTACTTTAACAACCGGATCCCAACATTCTTTAAAAATTAAAAAATGGCTTGCGCGAGCCGGTGCAAGTCAGTTCTAGCACACCACTGTTTATGTGCCACTTACATGCAGGAGGAGCATAAATATCTGAAGAATCAATGAGCACAACATGGCAACATAAGCATGATGTGCTGGTACTTCAGAACATACAAGTTTATGTGCCGGCACATACACATACAGTGGTGGAAATAAGTATTTGATCCCTTGCTGATTTTGTAAGTTTGCCCACTGACAAAGACATGAGCAGCCCATAATTGAAGGGTAGGTTATTGGTAACAGTGAGAGATAGCACATCACAAATTAAATCCGGAAAATCACATTGTGGAAAGTATATGAATTTATTTGCATTCTGCAGAGGGAAATAAGTATTTAATCCCTCTGGCAAACAAGACCTAATACTTGGTGGCAAAACCCTTGTTGGCAAGCACAGCGGTCAGACGTCTTCTGTAGTTGATGATGAGGTTTGCACACATGTCAGGAGGAATTTTGGTCCACTCCTCTTTGCAGATCATCTCTAAATCATTAAGAGTTCTGGGCTGTCGCTTGGCAACTCGCAGCTTCAGCTCCCTCCATAAGTTTTCAATGGGATTAAGGTCTGGTGACTGGCTAGGCCACTCCATGACCCTAATGTGCTTCTTCCTGAGCCACTCCTTTGTTGCCTTGGCTGTATGTTTTGGGTCATTGTCGTGCTGGAAGACCCAGCCACGACCCATTTTTAAGGCCCTGGCGGAGGGAAGGAGGTTGTCACTCAGAATTGTACGGTACATGGCCCCATCCATTCTCCCATTGATGCGGTGAAGTAGTCCTGTGCCCTTAGCAGAGAAACACCCCCAAAACATAACATTTCCACCTCCATGCTTGACAGTGGGGACGGTGTTCTTTGGGTCATAGGCAGCATTTCTCTTCCTCCAAACACGGCGAGTTGAGTTCATGCCAAAGAGCTCAATTTTTGTCTCATCTGACCACAGCACCTTCTCCCAATCACTCTCGGCATCATCCAGGTGTTCACTGGCAAACTTCAGACGGGCCGTCACATGTGCCTTCCGGAGCAGGGGGACCTTGCGGGCACTGCAGGATTGCAATCCGTTATGTCGTAATGTGTTACCAATGGTTTTCGTGGTGACAGTGGTCCCAGCTGCCTTGAGATCATTGACAAGTTCCCCCCTTGTAGTTGTAGGCTGATTTCTAACCTTCCTCATGATCAAGGATACCCCACGAGGTGAGATTTTGCGTGGAGCCCCAGATCTTTGTCGATTGACAGTCATTTTGTACTTCTTCCATTTTCTTACTATGGCACCAACAGTTGTCTCCTTCTCGCCCAGCGTCTTACTGATGGTTTTGTAGCCCATTCCAGCCTTGTGCAGGTGTATGATCTTGTCCCTGACATCCTTAGACAGCTCCTTGCTCTTGGCCATTTTGTAGAGGTTAGAGTCTGACTGATTCACTGAGTCTGTGGACAGGTGTCTTTCATACAGGTGACCATTGCCGACAGCTGTCTGTCATGCAGGTAACGAGTTGATTTGGAGCATCTACCTGGTCTGTAGGGGCCAGATCTCTTACTGGTTGGTGGGGGATCAAATACTTATTTCCCTCTGCAGAATGCAAATAAATTCATATACTTTCCACAATGTGATTTTCCGGATTTAATTTGTGATGTGCTATCTCTCACTGTTACCAATAACCTACCCTTCAATTATGGGCTGCTCATGTCTTTGTCAGTGGGCAAACTTACAAAATCAGCAAGGGATCAAATACTTATTTCCACCACTGTATATGTTAGCCACTTGAGAAACGTGGAGGGGCATAATCGAAAGGGACGCCCAAGTTTTGTTGAGGATGTCCTCGCAAAACGTCCCCATGGAGGAGCAGGGAAACCCGTATTATCGAAACAAGATGGACGTCCATCTTTCATTTCGATAATACGGTCGGGGACGCCCAAAGCTTGAAATTTAGGTCGTCCTTAGTGATGGTCGTCCCTAGACTTGGTCGTTTCTGGTTTTCGACGATAATGGAAACCAAGGACGCCCATCTCAGAAATGACCAAATGCAAGCGCTTTGGTCGTGGGAGGAGCCAGCATTTCTAGTGCACTGGTCCCCCTGACATGCCAGGACACCAACTGGGCACCCTAGGGGGCACTGCAGTGGACTTCATAAATTGCTCCCAGGAACATAGCTCCCTTCCCTTGTGTGCTGAGCCCCCCAAACCCACTCCCCACAACTGTACACCACTACCATAGCCCTTACAGGTGAAGGGGGCATCTAGATGTGGGTACAGTGGGTTTGTGGTGGGTTTTGGAGGGCTCGCTGTTTCACCCTCAAACATAACAGGTAGGGAGGGGGATGAGCCTGGGTCTGCCTACCTGAAGTGCACTGCACACACTAAAACTACTCCAGGTACCTGTATGCGATGTATGACATCTGAGGCTGGCAAAAAATATTTTTAAAGATGTTTTTTGAGGGTGGGAGGGGGTTAGTGACCACTGGGGGAGTAAGGGGAGGTCATCCCTGATTCTCTCCAGTGGTCATCTGGCCATTTCGGCCACCTTTTTGTGCCTTGTTCATAAGAAAAAACAGGTCCAGGTAAAGTCGTCCAAGTGCTTGTCAGGGACACCATTTTTTTTCCATTATGGGTTGAGGACATCCATGTGTTAGGCACACCCAAGTCCCGCCTTTGCTAAGTCTCCGATACTCCCCCTTGAACTTTGGCCATCCCTGCGACGGAAAGCAGTTGGGGATGTCCAAAATCGGCTTTTGATTATACCGATTTGGAAGGCCCTGGGAGAAGGACGCCCAATTTGTGTCGAAAGATGGGCGTCTTTCTCTTTCGAAAATGAGCCTGATACACATCTCTGTTTTGTAACTGTTACAGAGCCAGATATCTTTGGCCCATATAGCTAGTTGTTTTTTTTTTGGGGGGGGGGGGGGGGGAGAGAAGAAGGGCAGGAAACACTGTGGAATTAAGGGGGTGACAAAACAAGCGCTAGTGTAAAACTAAGACATCCCAGGAGCAGGGGCGTAGCCACGGGTGGGCCTGGGCCCACCCACTTTGGGCTCGGGCCCACCCAGCAACGGTGCAGAGAGAGACGCCATGGCCAAAATAATTCATCTGCTGCCGGCACCCTGCAGGCCTTCTTTCCTCCACCTCCCTCCCCCCCCCCCCCTCGGGCAGCACAGTGTGTAACACTACAGCAAAGCTGCACCAGGTCTGTCTTTCCTACCGCTACGCTGCTGCCCTCCGGCTCCATCTTTGTCTGTTCTTCTGCTGCTTATCTGCAGTGGATCCGCGCGCTACCAGGCTGTCTGTATGCTGCCTGCGACTGCTTCCTCTGCGCTGGCCCCGCAGGGGCTCAAGGCAGGGAGAGGGAGAAAAGTTGGACATGAAGGTGGAGAAGAGGAGAGGAAAGGAGAGATGCACAAGTGGGGGAGGGGAGAAAGAGGGAAGATGGATCCAGGGAGGGGAGAAAGAGGGAAGATGGATCCAGGGAGAGAAGATAGACAGTGGATGGTAGGGAAGAGAAAGGGAAAATGCTGGACAATGGGGGAGGGGAGAGAGATGGGACAGGAAGATGCTGGTGATGGGAGGTAAAAGGGATAGGGAAATATCAGGCTACAGGGTAGAAAGAGGGAACGGATGCTGGGCTGGAAGGGTGGAGGGAGGGAGACACTAGGAATGAGGGAAGCATGGGGGGAAAGGCCCAGGGAGTGGAGATGGCAAGGAAAAAATGAGAGAATAGTGATCACAGGGGGTAGAAATATGGTAATGGCATGTAGATTGAAGATGGAAGGGAATGGAAGGCTGAGAAGGAGAGAGATGCGGAATGGGAGAGCTAGTGGGTGAAAGGAGATGGAAATGTGATAGATATCTGAAAAGTAAAAAGAAGGAAAAGATTTAGAAAGAGGAAGAAATTTGAGTGTACAGAGGCAGAAAAGAAAGAGCTAAAATGGAAGGATCAATATTTCAGAGGTAGGTGTAGTGAGGAAATGAAACGACAGGAGAAAAAAGACAAATGGACAACCGCTTGAAGAATTAGCAGAAGACAGACAGGAAAGCGGGAAAGAGAAATTGGAACCAACATGATGGAAAAATAAAATGTCCAGACAATAAAGGTAGGAAAATCATTTTACTTTGAATATTTTAAATGGAATATGTTAACTTTGGGAAATGTGCATAGCGGATGTCTTTTTATTGTGTTATGTAGAAAAGGAAATGCGCTTTTGTTTTGTTTTGGGGTTTTTTTCTCCAGTGTTGCAGTACATACTGAAGTTCCCAGTTCAATTTTGTCTATATATTTTTATTTCTAATTTGTGATCCCTTGTTCTGTAATTTGTGACGGTCTGTCAGTGTGACTTTAAGGGCAGATGAGGAGAGGGAATTGGGGGAGGGGCTTTATTTTCTGCCCTGGTCACCAGCATGGCTAACGGCAGCCCTGACCGTTGCTGTAGCTAGTGGGGATTCCCAAGCCCTACTAGCTGGGGTCTCTTCTGAAGCTGGCCAGAGATGCCTTCTACTGAGCTTGGCAGATGGGGGCAGCATCCTGGAGCCACTGACAACTAAGCATGTATGGGGTGCTGGCATCAGTGGCTCGAGGAGTTGCTGCTGCCTACTGGGCTTGGTGGAGAGGAGTTCTGGCTATCTTTACTGGAGGCCTTCAGCTGCCAGAGATTGGGGATCCTCATCTGCTAAAGTATTTATATTTTGAATTGGGAATTGCTGGAGGGGGGGGGGGGGGGGGGGGGGGAGAAAATTTTGTGCCCACCCACTTTGTGCTCAGGCCCACCCAAAATTGGCTGTCTGGCTACGCCACTGCCCAGGAGCAAGTATAAATCCCAACCTTGACCTTTTGGGACATAGACTTGCATTCCACTTCTGAAATGGGGAATGCACACTGTCAGCATTGCACAGTGCTGTTCAGTGTGCATACCCAAAATTCATCTAACCTAATCTGGCCTGACAAAGCTCCTGGGAAGTATTACAGCACTGGCTCCTGGTCTCACTCTTATGGTGATATCAGTGTAGATAGACTTGATGGGCCTGATATTCAGCCGGTGATGATCAGCATTTTGTTGACTGGCGCTAAACCTGGAAATTCAGTGCTGGGCCATATGCAGGCACTGGCATTGAGTTCCGGGTTTGTGGAGCCGGCTAACACATAGCTGGTTAAGTACCATATTCAGCACTTAACCAGCTATAGATTACCACATAACCCCAGTGAAGCCCCCTTTGCAGCCACTCCAATACAGAATGTGTCCCACAGTTCGCCGAGTCAAGCCCCACATGAGTCAAACTCTTCTTAAGCATGCTGACTTTTAAGATGCTTCATCAGGGTACTCCCCATAGTTAGCTAGTTTTATTACTCCTTACCAGGGGCGTATCTGGACTCCGGCGGTAGGGGGGGCCAGAGGGAGGGGGCACATTTTAGCCCCCCCCCCGCCACCGACCCCCCCCCGCCATTGTCAGAGCCCCCACCGCCACCAATGACTCTCTCCACCCCCTTCCCGCCGCCAACCCTCCCCCCGCTGCCGTAGCTTACCTTTGCTGGTGGGGGGCCCCAACCCCCGCCAGCCGAGGTCCGCTTCCACCTGCCGCTGCCTTAAAAACTACTTCTTCAGTCGGCGGGGGACCCCAAACCCCCGCCAGCCGCCCCGAGGTGTTTAAAATTCATGTTCGGCCTCCGTGGCCGTGCTGCTGTTGATAGGAGCTGTTGAATCCACTTCGGAGTCTGACGTCGCAGCACGTACAACGTACAACGATGTCAGACTCCGAAGTGGATTCAACAGCTCCTATCAACAGCAGCACGGCCACGGAGGCCGAACATGAATTTTAAACACCTCGGGGCGGCTGGCGGGGGTTTGGGGTCCCCCGCTGGCTGAAGAAGTAGTTTTTAAGGCAGCGACAGGTGGAAGCAGACCTCGGCTGGCGGGGGTTGGGGTCCCCCGCCAGCAAAAGTAAGCAACGGCAGCGGGGGAGGGTTGACGGCGGTAGGGGGGTCCAGGGCAAAATCTGCGGGGGCCCAGGCCCCTGAGGCCCCACGCAGATACGCCCCTGCTCCTTACAGATCCATCCATGTGCTCCGTTCTTCCTCTGGGCATCTACTTGCTGCCCCTCTACTTATGAGGCTTGAATCAACACGTCACTTGGTTTTATTTTGGTTTTCTCTGGCACCTACTCTCTGGAACTGTTTGCCCCTTGATGTTCGTTCAGAACTTTCTTATCTTTGTTGAGACCTTATGAAGGCCCATTTATTTGTTCAAGCATTTCCCAATTAGTTATTTTTTGACCTATGGAGAGCCTGGCCTTGACTTGCTTAGGTAGCAGCAATGTACCTTCTATTATTTATATTGTAAACCACTTTGCCTTTTTTTTTGAAATGCAGTATATAAGTACTCTAATAAACATAAACTAAAAGAGAGACAAAGGAGACCTGTCAGCCTATATGAGCTAATATAATCTGGAGCCTGCAATTGCCATACTCTCTTACACTGTGCACTGGATAAACACCAAACTGGGCAACTTACACAACATCACCCACACACCTCATCCCAAATGATCCATCTTAGAATGACAGATCCACAAACACAATTCACCATGTTCCGTAATTACATCCTTCAGCAATAATCCAGAATCCTCCACTGCCGTTTTACTGGATGCTACAAACTCCCCAACCCATAATGCTGTGAAAAAGGCCATAGAAAATTCCCCTTGCAGCAGCACCACTTCAAAGGGTGAGAAACAATTCATGCAATGCACCAAATATCACCACCAAACCATTATACAAGATCAGCAATCTGGTCATTCGCACCCCTGAAAATTATGCATTGCGAATGCATTCCCTCATCAACTTCTTGACTAAGAAGGAAGCAATACGGTCCCCAAACCCATTCAGCTTAGAAATAAAAGTAATACTAGCCAAGAGTAAAGTCACCACCCTACAAGACAACCTAATGGCTTGGCAAAAACAATCCAATCCACCATGAAGTGGTCCCCAAAAGGCAGACAATTAACACCATCACAGTGTGCCAAAAACATTGAAATCTCTGCCACCCCAATCTATAAGCCTTCCAGTATTCGGCACTAAAACACCTCTCAATAAATTTAAGAAGATTCCATGTGCCGGTTCAACAATTCTTCTGACATCACTATGGGCTCTGCATCTGTGTAGCAAACCAGAACTCGAGAACAGGACCACTGAAAATTGGTGAGAATATCAGTAAACTTATTAGAAACACCAGGATGAGGAGAAGACAAGGACACATTTACAAACAAACGTTGCATAACCACAAGAAGCAACAGCTCCACCAGCAATGGGCAATGTGCCGACTGTCTGTTAATCACTCAAACTGCTGCATTTTTAGAGTGCAGAATCACCTTCTATTTGCCAATGATTCACTTCAAAGGTTCAATGCAACCCACAAATATCAGGCACCATGAAAATAAATATGAAAACATGCTCTTCAGAAGCATCCGTAAACAGATCAAGATCTAAGATAGACACAGACAATTTCCAAACTCAAATACCATTGAAATGCTCCAACAACAACCCCGGGACCATAAATCATCCTTGACACAGGCCACATTGCAAATCAAAAAATTACTTGTCACCTGTGGACACAAGGACAAATGTTGCATCCATACCCTGCTCATTGGTATGATTCAAGACACACAGTTGAAATGACCCACCAACCATTGAATCTGCTGCAGCGTCAGCTTCTTCCTACTACGTGCATCCCTAATTGCTTCCTGCACTGCCACCACCTTAATCACAGAAAGTCTGCAGAATCCCCAGCTCTTTCAAAACCCCCCAAAATGCTTCCATCAATTGCAAGTATTGTGAGGTTCCTGCTATGCCTCCAAACAAAAAATAATCAAAATAATGAACAGAGATATTAGATCCAGGAATCTGCTGCACCACCCAATGGACAAAAATTGAAAATACCTCAAAATAAGCACATGCCAAAGAACAAGTCATGGGCATGCACTTATCAAAATAAAACTTATCGATTACAGACATCTGTAGGAGCTAATCAGTCCAAAGACTGCTTAGGATTCATATCCAGTGCCTTACACCAATGCTTTTCCACACCTAGCCTTTTCTGAAACTTCCTGTCATGCAAGTGCTGCCCTAAAGACTTTCCTTTCTCCTTTTCTGCACCTCCCCCTCCTTTCCCCAGTGGCAACCAAAGTCTGATCCCCTACACCTCCACACCCTCCCTTCTGCAAATAAATTACCTACTGCATCAAATTCACCACTTGGCTCTATAGCATCAAGGTCACCAACAGCCTGCTTTCTGGACATCCTCAAGGCTCCTGCATTTTGCACCAGCTGTTTCTGACTTTGTCTTCTAGAACCCAAATTCTTATTCACTGGCTGCTTTGATGAAGTGACTCTTCTTAAACCACTTTTACCACCACCTTACCCAAAGAATGAACCTTTGATGCAAATATTCTATTATCCCTCTCTCCCTACCCCCCGACCAGCCCCTTCTCTCAAAGCCTTACCAACCCCGCCCCCCCCCAACCTTTCCTAGGAGCCATACGGACACCTTTACTACTCAACTCCTCCAACACTTGACATACTCATAACTAACTGATGGTTCTCAAGATTTTTATTTTATATATCTATAGATAGATAGATATCCAACAAGCACTGCTTGAAAGAGACCAATCACTTATGAGCACTATCCATCCTCCCTAAACCAATCATAGATAAATGGACACAGAGCACTAAAGCAAGGACCTTGAACAGGCCTAACACCAGGACACAGAGCACTAATCTCTCTCTCTCTCTCTCCTAAACTTTTCACATGTCACCCAAAAAGGAACAAGGCTATATGAGGTGGTTGCCATGGGTAACTGAGAGCCATACATATTTGCCCCTTTTCTCTTAGGGCAGGGTCTGCTAGCTCCTTTAGGAGCTCCTAGTAGTCACTACAGACAAATGGAAGAAAAGGAACGGTGTGAATTGTCATTGTATTAAAGGTTGAATCTTAATTTGGATTGGAGAAGGGGGATTCCCTCTTCAAATGTCACCACAGCAAGCACCAAATGACCTCACTCACCTCAACCTCCAGACCAGCCAGCGACTGATTGCAAAAACCACCACTGCACAACATAGGAAAAATGTGGCCTGATGTGAATTGCCACCACAATGGCAGCCCAACCTGAAGTTCAAGCATTATTATTATTTGTAGCATTTGTATCCCACATTTTCCCACCATTTTGCAGACTCAATGTGTCTTACATATTACCGTAAACGGCGTTAGCATCCAATCACAAACTGCTGAAACCAGCACCACAACTACTGAGGTAATCGTGGACACAAAATACTCATAACTAAAGCTCCTTAATGCAAAACTAAGCCATAACAGCACTAATTCCAAGGACAGGACAAGCTACAACCTTATGCGTGGAAAGGCAGCACTATAATTACACCGGGCTCTAAAACACCAGTACACAACCTAGTGAAACAAAAAAAACAAAACAAAAAGGGCTGCAAATACTACACACTAGCAGAATACTGCATCTTGATCACACATGAAAAACACATGACACAACATATGAAGGCAAAATACTGAACTGGAAAGTTACCTCAAGAGGTCAGACTCAGCATGCAGCAATACTAGAAAAATTGAAACTTACATGCAAAATATCACAGATATACATTTCCAAAAGCTGACATATTCCAATTAATAAATTCTGAATAAAATACTTTTTTCTACCTTTGTTGTCTGAGTATTTAGTTATTCTATTCACTTTGGTCCCAGTGTCTTCTGTTTTATGCAGTGTTTTCTTTCCATTTGATATTTTTTTCTCTCACCATGTCCACCATCTTCTTGTGTCCTTATGCGTCCTGTCTACCACCTGTAGCCCTGTCCCTATCCTTCCTCCAGTTTCAGCATCTGCCCTTAAAATGTTCCGATCCAGCCCTTAAATTCAGCAGTTTCCCATCTATGTCTTTGTCTTGCCTTGGCCTGCATTTCCCTCTCTTTTTCCCTATCCCCTGCTGTGATCAGTATTGCCCCTCTGTGTCACTAACCCACCCCCCTCCAGTGGTGCCCCTTTGTATTCTTATCCCTTTCCCTCTGTATCTCACATCTCTTGTTTCCCTGTCACTCTCCTCTCTCTTCCCTTCTTCCCCCACCCTGGGGCCAGGATGTCTCCCTCTTTCATCCCCCTCCCCCACAGTTCAGTATGTCTCCCTCCTAGGTCTCCAGGGTCTTTCCCCCCCCCTCTCTTTACCTAGTCAGTCAATCAGTCTTTCCCTTGCCCCCCACCCTCCAAGCTGATCCAGCATCTATATATCCCTCTCGGCCTCTCCCTCTCCCTCCAGCACCTCTTCCTGTCTGTCTCTCCCTCTTCCCTCCCACTCCAGCAGAGCAGCACTTAGTTCTCCCTCCCTTTATCTCCCCCCCCCCCCGTGGTTCCAGAGTCTCTCCCTCCGTTGTACTCCTCGTGGTCCGATGGTGCTTGCTAAGCTGCCTCAATTGCTGCTGGCAGGGGCACTGCAGCATTGAAAGATGTTGCCTGGGTGCCTCGATCTTCCCTGTTATGTGTTCTGCCTTCTCTGATGCAATTTCCTGTTCCGCGCGGGCAGGACACGTCACAAGGAAGATCGAGGCACCCAGGCAGCTCTTTTCAATCGCTTCGATGCCTCTGTCAGCAGCGATTGAGTTAGGTTAGCAAGCATCGTCAGACCGCAAGGAGCTGGAGGGAGGAAAGTTGAAAGCAGCCCAGGACAGTAGATGTCATTCTAGCCATTGGGGAGGCGGGACCCAGCGGCTATGACAGCGGACTCGCGAAGCTGCTGCTGCTGCTTGCTGTTTCTCTCTTGGAGTCTGACATTGCGACGCACACACGTCACGCTAGAGGGGGTGGGAGTAAGGCCGGCGGGCGGCGGCAGAGAGAGGAGGAGCCTTGCAAAGTGCATGAGTGCAAGGCTCCGCGGATGAACTGCACACTGCTTTTCCTTGGGCAGGAACGATGATGCAGGTAAGTGTAACACTTGCTCGCGCCCCCCCCCCAAACTACGTCCATGTGGGGAGGCTTAGCCTCCCCAAGCCTCTTATATGGGGCGCCTATGCCCCCACCATCCCTGCACTTTGCCCATGTTAATTGCCAAAGACTTTGGTTTTCTCTAATGTGTGATAAAGAACACTTCTGTGTGGTTAATGCAGGGGATATGCTGGAAATATCTCCAATAACGGTTAGTACAGGGTCTTTGCATTACTGTGCTTTAGCTTTTGCTGTTCAAGTTCAGTAAGTGCAAAAACTTGCCACACTTTAATAAACAGACCCCAAAGACAAACATATATATCTACAATATTTATAAGCTCAGTGATAAAACTAAATACAAAACTTTAAATAGGTTTCTAGGAAACACTGCAGGCATTTTTCATTTGCTTTCAGAACGTTAAGCACAGATGCAAAATTGGAATGCAGAGATGCAACAAACCATCCTTGGCCAAGCATGATAAATGTCACAGAGTCACAACTTTCGCAGTGGTTGATAGGATCACAAAAGTACTTCAACAGTTATAGGCAAAGCAAAACAGCCATGCAAGGGGAAAAAATGTATTTAATGGTTGTCTTTCAGTTACAAGGGAAGTGGTTTCTAGTGGTTTAACTAGTGGGTTCACTGCTTATCAGTAACGGAAGTCTTTCCCCCTAATTCATAACCAAATAAATAAATCCTTATTCCAGTAAATGTGAAGGACAATTTTAAAAAGGCTCGCTACATGTAAAACCTTGTTTTATATGCAGAAAGCATGCCGTTCAAAATTTGCTGCCATATACACATATAAAAGTGTATGTAGGCATTCCCAGGGAAATAGGGTGCCTTTGGAGTTCACATGTATAGTTGGTGAAATTATACAGTTATAAATTCAGACATACATGTGTTTATGCCTGTTTCAGAGCAAGCAAGTGTGTCTGCCATTTGTGCTTGCATGTAGTAGCAGCAATTTTAGAAGGGAAAGAATACATTCCTTTTCAAAAAAGAGAGGGAAACCAAAGCACAAAATGAAAAGCAACAACAACAAAAAGCATCAAGGGACTCCAGATGATCAAAAGCAACCACGGATGCTAGAGGCCATTAGTGCCTGACTAGCGCCTGCGTTTGCTTGCGTCCCAGGATCAGAGCCAGCGAGCGTGTGTAACAACATGCTCACCAGCTCTGAATGCTAACAGCATGCTAAACAGGGACATTATTATTCCTCCCCAATGCTTAGCGGGCAGTGCACCAAATTAATGCACTGCTACCGCTGTAAACCCTATGCCAGCTCAGAGCTGGCGTTAGGGTTTACAGAACATTGGGGAGGAATGGGGAGCCCTGTCCAGCATGCAGCTGGTTGCAGAATTAAAATAAAGAGTTCCAGTTATTTGTTATAAACTGCTGACTGTGGAGTGGTCATTTTGGACTGTACAGTGTGTGGCTGCCCCTAAGGTGGCATATATGAAACTGCAAGCTTTGTTTCCCACAGAGGATTTGAACCTGAGACACAGGGGTCCTTTTATTAAGGTGCACTGAAAAGTGGCCTGCGCTGGTGTAGACGCGTGTATTGGACACACGCAGGTCCATTTTTCAGTGCACCTGCAAAAGAGGCCTTTTTTGGGGCTGAAAATAGATGTTTAGCAAAATTAAAATTGGTGCGCGTCCATTTTGGTCTACACACGTATAATGCCGATTACCGCCATGCGCCAGAAAATTTCTAGCGCGCTTAGTGGACGCGTGTAAGAAATGAAATTACCACCCGGGCCACACGGTACCCGGGTGGTAGTTCAAAACTGATGCACGTAGGACGTGAATAGGCGCCTATGCAGCTTAGCAAAAGGACCCCTGAATTTCCTGGGGGAGAAGAGGGTCATCCCATCCGCTAACACTTCTTTTCCCAGGTGGAGACACCGCGTGTCAAGTAAGCGAGTGAGGGTCTTACAGAGACTGCCTTTGGAAGGCTCCAGTCCACTCGGACCCCAGACCCAGGAAAGTGCCCAGGTAAAGGGGCGTTACGCACAAGTTAAAGTTTTGCCTACATTAGCAAGGTTCTGGTACCTATAAGTTGTGCAGGCGTATGTTGTAAGACAACTTCTTGCCTGGTCTGAGCTGTGGGTTTTTATTTGAGCTTGGCCACGCCCTCCCTGATCTGTACCTGCTGAGTCACCACTTCCCTGTTCTAGGCCTTGCTTTTTAAGGTGGCTCCTTAACTGTAAGGGAGTTGCATTAAAGGGAAGCAGTATTTTCCTATAGACTCCCTCACATCAGTGGCGTTCCTAGGGAGGGCTGACACCCGGGGCGGATCGCCGATGTGCCCCCCCCCCGGGTGCAGTGCCCCCCCCCCCCGGAACAGCGCGACACCCCCGATTCCCCGGCGAAAGAACACCCCCCCACCCGGGTGCACCCCCCCCCAGCGGCGTGCACCCGGGGCGGACCGCCCCCCCCCCTTTTGGTACGCCACTGCCTCACATGCTTATTGAATGCTTTTAATTCAGACTTGCCTAAGATAGATCTTAACTGGCATGAATATTTTTGCTATTAGTAGTAATTTATATCATGAGCAAATGGTAAACTAATGGATATTACCAGTGCATTTTTTCTAGCCGGTACTCAAATGCCAGGCTACCCTTCAGGGGTGGGGTGATCACTGAGGGACCCACCCCACAATAGCCAGGACCCTGCAACCAGTCACAGAATCTGAAAAGGTAGAATTGGTGTGTAGAGCCTGAGCTCTTTCATTAAAACTTGGGGACCATGGGTCAATTTTAGGAGACAATGGAAAAGGTGCCGGCACTTAGTATCCCCAAGTACCCCCTCAAAAAAAAACCCTGGATATTACACTCTTCTCTGCATATTTTTATGCTGCTACAGGCTGGTCATTCCCGATCAGTACTGTGTTACTGACTTTTCATTCACAAGGTAGACACAGTAGGTTAATATTTATAAACTCATACATACAAGATGTTCGCAGAGAAGGATCCTTTGGACCATTCTGTCTTTCTTACTCCTGCCTACACTACTCTAGTTGTTAGTCGTGTAAGTTTTAACACTTTCACTGTCCTAGCGATGGCTTTCACAATTTCCTCCCATTCATTACACAAAAATCTCACCACTGTCAACTGCACAAGTTTGATAGTCTTCAGGATTCCAGTCCTTATCTATAGTTGGAAGTGTAACTAAACCAGCCTGAAGCTCATACTGGTTTAACCAAGTTATTTCTCCCTATTTTAACTAAGAATGTCCCAAAACCTTGTGTCATTTCTTATTGTTTACCCTCGACTCCTCTTGGTATGCTGCTTTTCCCCTATTGTCCTTCCATCGTTCCATACAGGGATGGATCCCCGCAAGGGGCCAACTGGGCCCAGGCCCAGGGACCCAAAGGTCAGGGGAGGGGGGACCTTCTCATTATCAAAGTGGGCTTTGCGTAGCAGCCTACCTGTACAGTCCAGCTTAAAATAGATCATTAAAACTATGTACTTGGCAGTTGCAGCCGAGAATGGGGAAGGGGGTCCCTCTATGCTAGTTAGTCCAAGGGCCCACAAACTCGTGATTCATCCTTGCTTCCATGTGACTGAGCATAAAGATTTCCATTCGTATTCAATCCCTAATCTCCATCCCCCATTGCTTTTTATCTACAATTCCCCTGTCCTTGCCACTGCTTTTTCCATCTATCCTCAGCACGCTTAAATTCTGTCATGATTTTGGTTACTACTACTTGTAATTTATTGATTGCTTTTTAGAATATGTTAAATACATCCACCCATCATAAAGCTATGCTAAAACTTTGGATTTAGACAGTCTAAGGGGTAACTGTATTTTACTGCTCTAGATTTTCCTGTAAGATAGAGGTTGTTTCATGTATATGTTTTGTGCCCCATGCTGGCAAGTGTACAGGATTTTCCTGTTTGACAGTTTAAGCAATGTAAAATAAAATAACCAATTCTCTCCCTCCCTTCTCTACAATACAATCAAGGGACATTCGGTGTCTGTGGATCAATAAGAAAAGCAGAAAAATAATAGAACAGATAATGGAAAAATCAAATGATGCTGTTTGCATCTCCTTTGTCTAAGTGCAGTACTTGATATGAAAGGGAAGCTTCTTTCCCCTTTGACATAATGCAAGGGTATTATTACAACAGCGCAATTTGTAGTCAGTTTCAGAGAAATCCTCATTCGAGCTATCATTCAAGGATGTTATTGTAAATTTGAACTCAGCAACTGTCAAAAGGTGACATAGATAGAGAGGGTAATTTTATAAAAAAAAGTCGCCTACATATGAAAAGCAGAAAAGTACCTGTTTGCAATCTATTTTATAAAGATGTACAGGCACCTATGTGTCTTTACAAAATACTGCCACAAATCCCTCTGAAATAGCACCTAGATTGAGGCTGCTGACATTTACACCTGTTTGGGAGCGAGCATAGATATTACAGCGTATGCAGATATACCCCCAGATTCTATAAATGGCATGCAAATTTATATGTGCAAAATTGCATGCTATTCTGAGATGCATGTGCAACTAAATTGGCTTAAAAGCCAATTAGTTCCAATAATTGGGTGCTAACAGTCAATTATTTGTGTTAATTGGCAGCAATTTGGATTTGCGCATGCATCTTGCTAAGCGCGATTCTATACAGATCAGTGTGCAAAACTTATAGCATGCAGCTCAAAAGGGGGCATGGCCAGGTCAGGGGCGTTCACGAAAGATGTGCACAGTATTACTGAATACCAGGGATCCGAGCCTAACTTACGCACCAGGATTTACACCAGGTTTCAGTTTGTATAAATCCTCGTGCCCAAAGGGCCCCTTTTACAAAGACGCACTAGCATTTTTAGCACAGGCTAAAAATAAGCATGTGCTAAATGCTAGAGATACCCATATATTCCTATGGGCATCTCTAGCATTTAGTGTGTGCTAAAAACGCTAGCATGCCTTTGTAAAAGTCCACCAAAGTTTGGTGTGAAAATCATACTACTACTACTTATCATTTCTATAGCGCTACTAGACGTACACAGTGCTGTAAACTGAACATGTAAGAGACAGTCCTTGATCGACAGAGCTTACAATCTAATCAATACAGATGAACAGGACAAATAAGCGATTAGAGAATTACTTAAGGCGGGAATTATAAAACAGACATGGGTACTGAACAAGTGAGTAGGAGTTAGGAGTTAAAAGCAGCCTCAAAAAGGTGGGCTTTTAGCCTAGATTTGAAGACGGCCAAGATGGAGGTTGACGTACTGGCTCATGAAGTCTATTCCAGGCATATAGTGCAGCAAGATAAAAGGAACGGAGTCTGGAGTTGGCAGTGGAGAAGAAGGGTACAGATGAGATTTACCCAAGGAACAAAGTTCCTGGGGAAGAGTGTAGGGAGAGAAAATGGACATGCGGCAAAATCAAAATTGCTGCCCATCCATTTTGTGTCTGTGACCTTACCGCCAGCCATTGACCTAGCGGTAAAGTCTCATGCGGTAACTGGGCGGTAATGACCTTACAAGCATCAAATGCCACTTGGCATGCGTCTGATACACCTATCCGAAAATAAAAATGATTTGTCGGCTATGCGTACCAGACACGCACCAAAAATGAAATTACCACAAGAACCACGTGGTAGCCGGGCGGTAACTCCATTTTGGCATGTGTCGGAGTGCGTAGACGCTTATGTGGCTTAGTAAAAGGGCCCCAGAGTTAAGAGAGACAGAAGAAAGGAGAAAAGAGAGCCTGAAACCAACACAAATAGGAAAATAAAATGCCCAGTAAATAAAGGTAAAAAAATGCATTTTATTTTGAATTAATTGGGAAATGTGCATCTCTGACGTCTTTGTGTTTTGCTTAGTATGAGAGGAAATCCATTTCTTTTCAATTTCATTAGTTTTGCACAGCATGCAGAGTTTGGCTTCCTGGGGTTTCCAGTTCATTTTTTGTATACATATTTCTGATTCTAATTTGTGGCCCCCTGTTCAGTTTTTGATGGGAATGCCAGTGTTTTGTGTGTGTGATCGAGGTGAGTGAATCTGCTGGCATGAAGTTTATGTGTAGAGATCTGCAGCAGTCTCGCTTGTTCTCTTTTCCCAGTGGGAGATGTATTGGCTTTCTACATTCTGATGTAATATTTTTAGTGCTACCTTTTTATAGGTAGCATTGGTGCTGCTTGAGTATGGCAGTGCTTTTATGGTATGGCAGTTTTGCTATAGGCTCTGAGTAGTCTTTCAGTGGGGTTTTGTACTACTTCATAATGCACCGGACAGTTAACACTGGAGGGAAATTATATTTCTGTTACCAAGGTAACACCAAAATTTACTATTAAACTTTAACCGTCAGATATTCAGCGCTATTTAACCAGTCAGAACGGCTGCTGACTGGTTAAATAGAGCTTAACTGACTAATCTGCCAATATTCAGCGGGGGATAGCTGACTATCCCCCGCTGAATATCCCCGGTTAGCAGCTAGTGGATAGACGGTTATATCGCATGATATGCCCGGCTATCTGCCAATTTTTAATGCGGGTTTAGCGGCCATATTTGGCCGCGTTAAACCCTGGAATATCTTTTGCCAGTTTAAGGATAACCGGCTAAGTCTGAATTAGCTGGTTGTGAGACCCGGGTAAGGGTTATTGGAGTGGCACTGGGTGTTTTATTCACCTGAGCTCTGGGACCTGTTACCTCACAGGTCAGGAACCTCTGATGAAACAGTTTCTTGGGTTTAATAACAATCTTGAGTAGGCCTCTGGCTAGCAGGCCAAGCAGTCTGTGGCTGTTGGGGGTGGCCCCACCTCGAACACAGCCTGTAAGTTCTCAGGTCTTCTGAGACTCAGGTCTGGCTCCAGTAAGACCTCAGCAAGGTTTGCAAGTCTTAACCAACAAAGTTGGCTCACCTCAGCCAGGTCACAGCAGCTAAACACTTTCAATAAAGGCATAAAATTGGGCTTCAGTTCTTCCTTTCTTGGGTCTCTCTACCCTCAGCTTGGCCCTGTCTTTTAAACTCCCAGGTATTGGCTCCGCCTCCTCCCGGCTCACTTCCTTCCGGGGTGGGATCTGTGTTCTTAAGGTGGCCCAGGCTAGTTAGAGAAGGTCTTTTCTTCCGGGGTGGGATCTGTGCTCTTAAGGTGGCCCAGGCTAGTTAGAGAGGGTCTTTTCTTAAGAGTGAGGGACAGTGTTCTATAAATCCCGTCACACCGGTTATCATCAAACCGACCCAAAATAACCTAGATAGTCAATGCCAGTCACCAGAAATGGACTGACATTGAGTATCTGGACAGTGCAGATCGCAGGAGTTAGCCGGTCTAACTCCTGCAGTCTGAATATTGGCCCCTAAATGAATATTTTAAGAAAATGGGAAGCTTCCTATTCTGTATCAGAACTTGGATGCCCAGGTTCCATTACAGAATATGAGTGTAACTCTGCATCAGTGCACCTAACATTGAGGCACCTGCCTTTAAAACTGCCATAAAGCTTGTGTAAATGTGGGTGCCTAAATGTGGCAGAGAAGCACATAATTTACAGTATTCTGTAAGTTATGTGCATACATAGGAACCTACTCATGCTCCACCCATGCATATGCTCCTGTGCAAATAAGCTTTATTTAAGTTATGTAGGTATTTGCAGAATAGCATATAGGTGATCCACTAACATTTGCGGGGGGGGGGGGGGGGTAAATGCATATATATCAGTGTAAGTGCTAGGTTTCTAGGCATTTATATGCAAGGGGAGCATAAATGGAGATGCCTAGATAGTAGAATTGTCTTTATGATGTCCAATTATGTATTTTTATAGGATCGTTTGTGGTGGTGGGGGGGGGGGGGTCATGAATATTGTAGGCTTCCATTTCTGAAGTAGGCTATGAAAACTGTAAGGTTGTTTATAGGTATTCTGTTTGCTGTCTTAGATTCTTTAATATGTAATTTTTCAATCTGTATTTTGTATTTCTTATCTTTTTATTCTTGAATTTTTATAGGGCTGCATTTCAATTAAAATTTGTAATCACGATTAATCACACAATTAAAGGTATGTTATTCCCTCTCCCCCCCCCCCCCCCCCACTGCAGCTCTTTGTGGCTCTGGGCAATGGAGGGTTAAGTGACTTTCCCAGAGTCACAAAGAGCTGCAGTGGGATGGGGGGGGGGGGACGACGACATACTTTTAATCATATAGTTAGTCGTGATTAAAATTGTAATCAAAATGCAGCCATATTGCTTTAATAATCATAATCTTGGGTAAAGGTGCTATTATTCTTTTTAGTATTATTAATGTCTCTGCCCACTACTGATAACCACATCCGTCATCTCCCTCCTTTCTCCTATCGCTCTAGTGCCCTCCTTGCACTCTGCTGTCCAATCCCAGCTGACAGTAGGAAAGGATAATGAAACTGGTGGCACAGCAGGCCAGGTACCTTTTTAACCCATTATTCCTCTTAAAAGATTCATCTCTCATGGTCTGCAGAAGAAATGAGTAGAACACCAGGAATGTCAAACAGCTGTTCTGAGCTATGGACCATGTTGCCAGGAAAGGCACTGATAATAAGAAGAGCATGGTAGAGAACCACTAGGCCCACAACACCATCAGCTGTGCTCTTCTGCTTTAAGCTGAGACTGGGCTGCCTGGAGGAAGGGTAGGGAAGTGAGGTGATATATGCTTGTAGGGGGTGCAAATGTAAACATTGTATACCCATGGTTTACTGGGCATGCTAGCTGATAGGAAAGGAAATTCTGGGTGATTTAGCCAGACTGAGGACTTGTGTGCCAGTATGCCAACAAGTCCAAAATGATGCACACTCTCTTATTGACCACAACGGAGAAAGTGTGCCATTTTGGACCTCTGGAGCACTTGTGTTGACACTGTCATTATAATTTATTGAAGAATATGATGACCACTGTCGCAGGCAAGTGCTGAAACTTGACTGAGTCAGGTCTATTTTTTTCTTCAATAAAGTTCCATTTGGACTAGCTACTGGCTGTCTTACTTTCTTGGACTACTTCTGCTGTTGGTGTCTTTCTCATCGGTGCTGCAGAGGTTTCACTCCATTTTTTTTGGCTATATCCTTTGTGACCTGAACTACACACAGTATTCAAGGTGCAGATGCAGCATAGACCTATAGAAAAGCATAATGATATTCTGTTTTGTTCTCCATCCCTTTTCAGATAATCCCCAAGATTCTACTTGCTTTTTTTAGTAGCTGCTGCAGATAATATTCTCCTGATCTTTCCAACTTCTCCTGACCTCAGTCACCTCCAGCTGTGCTTATCCTCTATTTCCCAATGGCTAACTAATCACTGTCTTGTCCTTAACACATCAAAAATGGTTACTTGCTGGATCACTGGTCCCTTTTCTAAGCACTCTTCGATTCCCCTTTTGCTGGACTCCCCTATCCCCTCAGTTGACTCTTTCCATTACCTCGGTATCATTCTAGATTCTAGTCTTCCTTTTAGCCCTCAGGTTTCATCAATTGTCCAGCGTGGGTTTCTTTCCCTCTGCCACCTCTGATCCATTTCAAAATTTCTTACTTTGCTTAGTTATGCACCTTGGTTCATGTGTTCATGATTTCGCACATAAACTACTGTAATGTAGCTTACCTCAGATTTTCTGCTTTCCAACTGCATCCACTGAAAACACTCCAAAATGTTGCTGTCCGTTTCCTCTGCAAAACTTGAGAACTGACTCTGCCTCTCTCCTTCTAGCACTGGCTTCCTGTTAAGTTTAGTTTCTGGTTAAAGATTCTGTGCATTGTTCATAAAGCCCTCCATTCTGGTTCCCCACTCTACTTCTCATCTCTCATTATCCCTTATACCCCCTACTCATGCTCTCCGCTCCCTCGACTCCCACCGTCTTGTCCTCCCCTCTCCCAAACAGGCTCATTATCAATTGACTTGCCATTGTGCATTTTTCTTTTTGGCCCCTGCCCTGAGAGCCAAACTACCTTTCCCATGTTTTAAGTCCCTCTTCAAAACCTACTTTTTAAATCTTGCTTTTGCTTTTTTCACCACAGGCCCATGATCAACGGGCACCTGGTTATCTTGTGCAGCAACAATGACTTTAGTTTGCTTGATGGTATGTTGGCAAGTTGATGCTCTTTTCTGAGTGGTCCTTTCCTATATTCTTTTGGCGTTCCTTTTCCTATTCTGCATTTTGCTTTTTACTTATAAACTGCTGTGACCTTTATTTAGAAGTGACAGTATATTAAGCATTCTAGTAAGCATAAACATAAACATGGGGCAGAAAATGTCAACGTATTAATCACAATGACTCCAATATCTGTTTCTTGGGTAGTGACTTCTCAGAACCCAGTATTGTCTGCAACTGGGATTATTTTTCCCTATGTTGTATTACTCTGCTATTATCCTTATTAAGATCATCATTTTATTTTTAAGGTCCATATTTTAGAAGCATCCCCATGTGTAAATAATAGCTTTTACACATGTAAGTGATCAGACACGTGTAAAAGTCCTTTTAGAAAGTTGCCATTCACATGGGAATCCAGGTTCAAATGGCAGGAGATGTGGTGAGCACATGGAGAGGGAGTGGGGAAGGCAGGCCAACAACACCAATGTGTATTCCCTATTTTACACACTGTGCAGAAAAATGTACCAGGTAATAGGGCAGTGTTTTTGTTTTTTTTTTGTATTATTTTTAATGCTAGTTGCTCTGGGCTGAATTAGACCCAGATATTCAGTTCTGGCCCATATCCAGGTATTGGCACTGATTGCCCAGATGTTCAGAAGCTCCCAGAATTATACACACACTGCTGATATTCTGTGCTGGTACCCACATATATATCTAGCCAAGATAGGATTGATATGTATGCAGTACTGCTTACCCAGATATCTATCTGAGTACTGGCATTGAATATTGGCGGTGCCAATTCTGGCTCCATCTATGCTCCACTCTGGCCCACCCGGGCACTAACTGGTTAATGCTACAGCAGTCACGTATGATATTCAGGAGCACTATCTGATTAAGTGCATCTCAGCATCTGGATTTCCACAGTCCATTTTAGACTCTCTTCCCTTTCCCTTTTACCTTGTTCCTTCTACCCTATCTAATGTAATTGTAATTGAATCATCCATACATTGTTAGCCACTTTGAGTCTGCTTTATGTGGAAAAAAGTGGGATATAAATGTTCATAAATAAATAAATATGTGGGTTGCTGGCCAATGTGATTTAACCAGGTAGGAGCTCTCCTATCCGAATAAATCATGATGAATATCAATCACTTAGATGTCACTATTTACACCTGCCCAAGGCGTGCATTAGTGCCTGAGGCCAGGAACATCACCCACTTCTCTTCCCTGGCAATAACCTGCTTTGATTTAATCTCTCCCCCTGCCAACAAGCACCTCTCCCTTGGAGTCAACACATTTCCCTCTGAGACACCCCCTCCCCCGTGGCATTAACACATTCTTCCTGAGGCCCCACTCCCATGCTCAATCACAATCCTAATCTTATCAGGGGTCCCTGGTGTCTGGTAGAAGCAAGAGCAATGCCTATTCCTTCTTGGTCTATATGTCTTGAGTTCCAAAATGGATGCCTTGACCACTAGACCTAATCTCATTGTATAACTGCTAAGGGTCAAGCTGCCATTTGGAGAACTCAGGGCTTTCAGAGCAGGAGTAAGTGGATGCTGATGTCGCCCTGCTCCCACTAGACACCGGTGAACCCCAGTAAGGACTTTACTTGCTATTTGCCATTTAGATGACCAGTCTTTTAGGTGACAATTCTATAAGTAGGTGCCTCATTGTAGATGCCATGATGCTGCACACTGAATGCCTAATCTATACACCATTTGGGCACCCAGATATCATTTTAAAATACTAGAGTAACCTGCTATTGGTGCCTTGCATTCAGGCACCCACTTTTACACCAGCCACTTACCTGGCATAACTGTGGGTCCCTAAAATGCACATAATTGGGAGAGCTGTCCATGTCGCATCCATGCTCTGCCCATGCATACGATTCCTCACATTTACATGATAGAGCACTTGCACAAGCCCTTACAGAATAGCACTTAGGGTTCTTACGTGTGTAAGTGCTACTTTTCGGCACGTGCAGAGGACGCCTAACTGTAGGCAACTGGTTATAGAATTGCTCTTTTAGGCTAACAAGATCCTCATGCAAATCTATCCACTTTAATTACTGTGATTAATTTTGTATCATATGTAAATCTGATCACCTCACTAGTCAATCCTATCTCCAGATCATTTATGAATATATCAAACATAGATCCCAAGCACACACTTGGTGCATTTCAGTAGTTTGTTTATTTAGGGACTCATTTGAAAAAGTCTCAAAAATGGCAAAACAGGCAGATATATGTATTTCTTGCAGAAAAACGTCTAAAGCATATAATCAAACAAAAAGATTTTTGCTCAAGTCCTCTAGTTGTCTAAAAGAAAACATTCCCAGAGGACGGCGTTTCGTGGGCATGACATGGGTCGTGTTATGTGATGAACGTGTTCTGCCCATAACAGATAGCAAAACAACTTCCTGGGGGCAGAAAGAAAAACATCCATAATTACACTTGCTTTAAAAGCATCTAGGGTAAGGCCAAATCTGTCTTTAGACCCATTTCTGATTTTGGCGAGTTGGAGAGTAGAGAGGTGGAAGTGGTCGTTTGTGAGAAATAGTGGAGAGTTGCTGAGTGCTTTGCTGCCTTTGTGTGTTTGCTCCAGTCTGAACCTTATGACCCTTATATGTTCTAACTTGCCTCCTCTGTGCCTCACCTCCTCAAGTCCTTGGCCATACCTGCTAGCCCCTAGACACACCCATCCCTTCCTCTGTATCTCGCCCCTCCCCCACCAAACCCTGACTGTCCCCAAACCACTACACTCCCCATTCTACATCCCTACCTACTTGTCTCCTGTCTCTCATTGTTCCTATGTTTGTCCACTCCCAGTTTGTCACTGTGCTCTGTGCTGCTGCATTTGTGTGAGGACTGTTTGCTGGTGCTGGAGAGTGGCTCATGACTGAGTGCTGGTGCGGGGGCTGGTGCCAGGTCTCATGAGGACCAGTAGATGGTGGTGTGCACAGTGCTGTTTCTGGGGACAGTGGGTTGCATCTATGGTGGTGGGACACCTGCATGCCAATCATGGATGTGCTGAATGCTTTGGTGTCACACGCCTTGCTGGAGGGGGATCAGAGTTTGGAGGGGAGGCCCCAGAGAACATATCCCTATCAGAGGGTCTTCAGGCTCTGCACCTGCTTCCTGCACCTCACTGACCAGGAATGCCTGACTAGGTTCCGCTTTGACAGGACCGCCATACAGCACCACCGTCACCCACTACAACCCCTCCTCCAGCCCACAGCATGCAGGAATAATCCTGTGCCAATCCACCTGAAGGTCACTGCCTCCTTCGCCATTCTGGCCACCAGCACCTTCCAGTCAGTGCTAGCAGTCAATGCAGGCCTTACCCAGCCTGCTATCTCCAACTGCCTTGTCCAGTTCCTTGATGCCTTCCTCACCCACACCTCAGACTATATTACCTTCCCCAGTACTGCCCAGGCACTCCAGAACAGCATGACTCAATTCTATGCAATAGACTGCTTCCCCTTGCTCATAAGCGTCATCGATTGAAAACATGTTGCACTCAGAACCCCCCCCCCCCCCCCCCCGGCACATGAGGAGATAGAAAATCATTTCACCCCAAGAACATGCAGGTCATGTGTGATGCCCAGGGGGAGATTGTGGATGTATGTGCCCACTACCCAGATTCCACCTATGATGCGTACATCCTTCAGCATTCAGGAATCTATCACAAGTTTGACTAAGGGGAGATTACCAGCAGCTGGTTCCTAATCTCCATACTCCTTCCCCCTCCTAACCTTCAATACACTCCCTCCCTCTAGATGCCCCCACAACCCTCAACCATAACCCCACCTCTACAAGGTCACCATAGTAGCCAATACACACCCATGTCTGTGATTCTGCTTCCTCCCTCTCAGGTGACAGAGACTATCCCCAGCAAACCTGGCTCATGACTCCCATAGTCCACCCCTAAAGTGAGGTGGAGGAGGAGTACAACAAGAGGCATAAGAGCACCTGCACCATCATAGAACACACCTTTGGCCAGTTCAAGAATCACTTGTAAAAAGGGGTGTGGCTATCGGTGGGAAATAGGCGTGTCGTGGGTGTTCTGAAAAACTATGCACATGGTTGTAGAATATACCTGCTCTGTGCATAATTTAGGCTCTGGTATATACACCAAGCTCTTACACTCCTCAGAAATTTAAGCCTATTCTATAAAAGTTAGACATACTTTAGAGAACATGCCTAGGCGTAATTTTATTCCATGCAGATTTTTCAGGTGCCATATATAGAATATTCTCCTATATGTATTTTCAAAATGAGTAATCTGAACCAATGCTGGACCCAGATGCCCAGCAGAACCCAAATCTGTATAAAAACTGAACTGCCATGTTGTTGTTTTGTCTATTCCAACATGGAAAGCACAAGAGGAATACTACTGCACAGAATTCAGTAAAATGTGCCAAGCTACATGCATATCAAAATGAAAAAAAGGGAGTCTCAGCATCACTGAATAATGTGATTCAATCACAGCAGATAGTCCAAAGGACTGAGAAGAGAGTGTTGAAGAAAACCACTTCTAATAGCATCAAAAACCAGCAAAGGTACCATTTGACAAGCTTGCAAAATATAACCCAGAGTTGAAGGTATTAGATCAAAATTATAGCAGCATGGTATATATTCCAAGTAGCTGAAAAATAATCTAATCAATATTGTCAAATGCAGCTGTGAAATCTAACAAGCAGAAAACAGAAGGCCCTGTTCAGCTCTACCTTGCACCTTATTCCAGCATCTAATTATCAACCAGCGCAAGAAGTAAATTAAAAAAGAAACAGAGGAGAATAACATACCTGAGGATTTCTCTGAGGCTTTCCAGAAAATAAAGGCATATAAAAACTATTTTATTTTGCTTAAGTGGGAAAGTCAATCTTCTACCCCAGGCGGTGCTATATTAAATATTGATGTAGATTTTCCTTCTAAGGTGTTGAACAGTTTATTGAGGAAATGGGAGGCTTGGTCCATTTGGAATCATTAGCATGTAATATCTTTGGGGGATGGGGGAAGCAATATAAATGCAGTGGGTTGGAGGATTTAGGGTTTATTAAGATGCCCCACTTGGTTCTAGGCTCAGATGAAGGAATCAGAAGGGAAAAGCACAATGAAGCTACAGGGATTTTAGACTTTTAGTAGTGGAGTTATGGTGTGTGTTAAAGGAATAATTGTGCAATACTTGCCTTTTAACATGCCTTGAATAGCAAAATTGTGTGCTATTTACCATAATGCACATTAGTTTAAGGTACAGCATACCTCTTAATAATGAGATGCAAAGTATGCAAATGCATGCAAAATACTTCAGAATTATGTGAACTGTCAAACCAGACAGAGAGTCACGCTACAACCTGTCTGGAGGAACCTAGGAGCAAAATTAGCAGGAAAGCCCGTGGACCAACTAGACCACGCGGCTCGACAAAGCAGTCCAGCATTGGTGGACCAGAGCAGGCAGACACAGATTGGCAGTGCAATCAAACATCGGCACACCATAGCATACTGCAGCCCAGAAGGACAGAGTAGTATCACCGTCACCATGCTCGGCAACAACCAGCCAAGGAGTCAGCACAGCGGCACACCCTGAGTTTGCGGGAACACTGGATGCAGATTAACTGCAAAAGGTGAGCTGCTATTCAGGGTCAGGGTCTGCACCCTGCGAGAGCCCAGTTCTGGATGGCCCGCCACCTGTACCGTACGCACCCTACATGAAGTTGCAGGCACTCTATTTCAGGAAATCACTTAAGACCAGCTTATTCGGAAAGGCCTACCCCAAGGATCCAACATACGTACCTACAACAGAGCAAATCAATGGACCATTTTGGACACTCTTACCCTTCCCTCCTTTTTCCCTGTATACCCTGTTCTTTTGATGCTTCCTGATCACTACACTATATTGTATTTGTATATTTACCAGATTGGCGATTGCCTCTACGGTTTGATGTAAGCCACATTGAGCCTGCAAATAGGTGCATCACTTGACCATCACTTGACCCTACCTGTCCCTCCAACTACCGCCCAATTTCCCTCCTACCCTTCCTCTCCAAGATACTTGAATGTGCTGTTCATAGCCGTTGCCTTGATTTTCTCTCCTCTCAAGCCATCCTCGATCCGCTTCAATCCGGCTTTTGCCCCCTACACTCGACAGAAATGGCACTATCTAAAGTCTGCAATGACCTGTTCCTTGCCAAATCCACAGGCCACTATTCCATCCTCATCCTCCTTGACCTATCCGCCGCTTTTGACACTGTCAATCACAATTTACTTCTTGCCACACTGTCCTCATTTGGGTTCCAGGGCTCTGTCCTCTCCTGGTTCTCCTCTTATCTCTCCCACCGTACCTTCAGAGTACATTCTCATGGTTCTTCCTCCACCCCCATCCCGCTCTCTGTTGGAGTTCCCCAGGGATCTGTCCTTGGTCCCCTTCTTTTTTCAATCTACACCTCTTCCCTGGGCTCCCTGATCTCATCTCACGGTTTCCAATATCATCTTTATGCCGATGACACCTAGCTTTATCTCTCCACACCAGACATCACTGCGGAAACCCAGGCCAAGGTATCGGCCTGCTTATCCAACATTGCTGCCTGGATGTCCAACCGCCACCTGAAACTGAACATGGCTAAGACCGAGCTTATTGTCTTCCCACCCAAACCCACTTCTCCTCTTCCTCCACTCTCTATCTCAGTTGATAACACCCTCATCCTCCCCGTCTCAGCTGCCCGCAACCTCGGAGTCATCTTCGACTCCTTCCTCTCCTTCTCTGCGCATATCCAGCAGATAGCCAAGACCTGTCACTTCTTCCTCTATAACATTAGCAAAATTCGCCCTTTCCTCTCCGAGCACACCACCTGAACTCACATCCACTCTCTCATTACCTCTCGCCTAGACTACTGCAACCTACTTCTCACTGGCCTCCCACTTAGCCATCTATCCCCCTTTCAGTCCATTCAGAACTCTGCTGCACGTCTTATCTTCCGCCTCGACCGATATACTCATATTACCCCTCTCCTCAAGTCACTGCACTGGCTTCCTATTAGGTACCGCATACAGTTCAAGCTTCTCCTACTAACCTACAAATGCACTCGATCTGCAGCCCCTCCCTACCTCTCTACCCTCATCTCCCCCTACGTTCCTACCCGTAACCTCCGCTCTCAAGACAAATCCCTCCTTTCAGTACCCTTCTCCACCACCGCCAACTCCAGGCTCCGCCCTTTCTGCCTCGCCTCACCCCATGCTTGGAATAAACTCCCTGAGCCCATTCGCCAGGCCCCCTCCCTGCCCATCTTCAAATCCTTGCTCAAAGCCCACCTCTTCAATGTCGCCTTCAGCACCTAACCACCATACCTCTATTCAGGAAATCTAGACTGCCCCATCTTGACATTTCGTCCTTTAGATTGTAAGCTCCTTTGAGCAGGGACTGTCCTTCTTTGTTAAACTGTACAGCGCTGCCTAACCCTAGTAGCGCTCTAGAAATGTTAAGTAGTAGTAGTAGTCGGGAAATGTGGGGTACAAATGTGATAAATAAATAAATGGCCTCATAAAATACAACCTAGCGTGAAAGTGTGCCTATAAGTTTCATGGCACATAGGTAGGGATGGAGTTAGGGCAGAGAGCAGGTGGAATTAGCACTTACACATGTAGATTATGACATCCTAATTTATTTGTGGTTTTATATATATAGGTGGAGTTTCAGTTATGCCCCTTCTCATTGCCGCCATCTCTCCATTTTCTTAATTGATACTGTTCTACTCTTGCTCTGCCATCTTGGTTATATTATTTGATGCTGTTACCTTTCTGCTATGCTTAGTGATTGTAGACTGTCTTGACGTATTTGTTATGGAAGGTTGTTAAAGGGAAATAACCTAAACATTGAAATCAGCTCTTGAGCTGGTGTGTTTGTTAGCACCTAAATGTACGTGCATTCTTTTGTACCTATGGAGGAGCCTACTTGACTTTATAAAATAGTCATAAAGGGCCAGATTCTATATATGGCACCTAGAAAATCCGCATGGAAAACATTTCCACTTAAGCGTATTCTACTACTACTACTACTGATTTAGGCATAGTATATTGAATACGCTTAGTTGATATCCCAGTGCCTAAAACTACATGCCTCCATTTACACGAATGAAAATGTGGCGTAAATCCCTGCGCATAGATTTATGCGCACTGGGCCATATTCGGTAACTACGCATGTAAATTTCAGAACTCCCACAAAATGTCCATTTCCCTGCACAAAGCCACATTCCTTTTGAATTGCATGTTTTAGAATTTGCAGTTCATTACGAGTTGTGCACATAAATTCTAATTATTGCCAATTACTGCTCATTATTGTTTGGTAAGTGCCTAATTCTCTAAAAAGCACTACAAATTTTGCATGCAAATTTGGGTGTGTGCCCAATTTGTGCATGCAATCTAATTGAATAATGAGTTGGTTAGTGCTGATAATTCACTTTTTAACAAGCAAATATTGGTACTAATTAGAATTAATTAAAATGTACACGTGTAAATTTAGGTCCGGGATCTGCACTTAAATTTTATGCATGAGTCAAAAAAAGGGGACATGGAAACGGGAGGGTCATAGGCATATCGGGGCTTTCTTTTCAGTGATGTGCATAGTTATAAAATAAGGTGGGATCCGCACCTAATTTAGTCGTGAGCATTTTCACCACATTTCCATTGGTGTAAATGGCCGCACCTAAATATAGTTGCAGTTCCCGGGCATAAGCACTATTCTATAAATCATGCCTTACTGTAAGAACAGTATGTATAATAGTTCTAAGCTTGTTTTTTTCTGCACCAAGGGCCCCCTTTACAAAGTGGTGGTAAGCCCAATGCGGGCTTACTGCTCACTAAAAAGGAAGTACTGCCGGGCTACTGCAGTAACCCAGTGGTAGTTCCCACCCTCAGCGCACCGTCATATCCGATGCTACAAAAATATTTTAATTTTTGTAGCACCAGTGTGTACCCGGCTTTAACCAAGCAGTGCCACGTGCTGCCCCCTGGTTAGTGCAGGGGTCCTTACTGCCACCTCAATGGGTGGCGGTAAGGGCCTCCCCCCCCCAAAATGGCTGCGTGACAAGTGCTTCATTTGCTGCACGGCCATTTCCTCAAAGAAAGAAAGACCTACCTTTTACCTGCTACTGTAAAAGGGGGCCTCTGTGCGCATTAAAAACATGCACCGATGCCAAGGCAGGCCCCCTTTTGCCACAGCTTGGTATAAAGGGCTCCAAATTTTTTGGCACCTTATATAGAATTTAGTCCTGCTAAGCGTATTCTGTAAACGGTACCTAACGTTCCACACTGTTTATAGATGTTAATATGATCATGAGCCCTTGTGCCCAGGCCAAGGCCTAGGAAGGACCTTGGCCAAGGTCTAGGGTAGACCAAACAGGTGCTATGCAATACCACGGACCACAAAGCCCCGCACACTCAGGAAAATCAACAAGCACCACCAGGAAAAGGAAATAGACCACTCATGCAGGCCGCAAGTCCGATCGGGAACCCACTCATACAGAGTCCAAGTGTATGGGCCACAAGGCCAAACTGGAACCGAATCATACATTACGGAAGGGAAAAGAACAGCGAGAGATCCCAGAAGGGACTGGAGCTCATGCAGCGCACACAGCGCCAGGCAGTGACACAAAGGGAAGGACATCAGACAAAACTGGCAGATGACAACCAGAGGGGGAGAATACAAACAAATGCTACACAGTAACCCAGGTATGGAAGGCAGTGCCCACAGGGGAAAAGGGAAAGCCAGGATCAGAGCAGAACACTATAGACTCGGAACCTAAAGGAGCGAAGCTCCACAGAAATGGCCGAGCAGGAAAAAACAGCCTGAAGGAAAAGGCTGCTAGAATCCCCCAGGCGGAAGAGGGTCAGGACCCACCAGGGCCAAATCAAACACAGCATGTCAAGGGCAAAAGCAGACAGAAAGAAAAGGCAGCTTCTAACTAACTAACTAAACCAGAAAAGGGGAACAGAGCTTACCAGAGCCAAATAACAAATGAGCAAAAGCAGACTACAGAGAAAGGCTGCTTCCAAAATAAAAAGACAGGAAAGAAGCAGGGCTCACAAGAGTGCAGAAAGGGTTAAAGCAGACAACAGAGAAAGGCTGCCTAAAAGAGGCAGGATTCACAAGAGTGCAGAAATGGTTAAAGCAGACAACAGAGGAAGGCTGCCTAAAAGAGGCAGGGCTCACAAGAGTGCAGAAAGGGTTAAAGCAGACAACAGAGAAAGGCTGCCTATAAGAGGCAGGGCTCAGAAAAGACACAAACAATAAACACCGCACACAACCAGTTAAAACAGATACTGAGAAAGTCTGCCTAAGAAGGCAGGGCTACACAAGAGCCAAATACCAAACACTGTACACAAAGGGTTAAAACAGGCTAGAGGGAAAACTAAACAAAGCAGGAACTGGACAAGTCAACACCACAGCGGGGCAGGGAGAGACAAGGCAGAGGACAGACAACATACCCAGCTGCACTGTAGTGAAGTAATCAGGGAAAAGCTAGTAACAACCAGCACACACAGAAACCACAGACAAAGAGAAGAGCAAGCAAACTACAGAGAATACACTCTGTGCCACAAGCACAGACCAAGCAGAACAACGAGAGCTCACAGCTGCAAGAGATATCGCTAGAGCGTCCACTGTAGGGAGGGGTAAGTTTAAATAAGGACTGACATCTGATGTCTGCTGCCTCAGACATCAGCTCAGTCCCTGACAAGCCAATCAGAAGCGAGTCCCAGTCATTCCCCTGCCTGTTTCAGTAGAATCATAACAATAGTTCACTTAGCGTGAGTTTTTTTGGTGCTATTTATAGAATTTGATCATTTATGTGCATGTACAGGCATATATGTGCAAAAAATCTTTTAAAAATGTGTTTCTTTAGAGGTAGAAATCTAGCTAATTGTGACCCTAGTATTGACCCAGGGACATAGCCACGGTAGTCCTCAAAGGCCTGAACCACCCCACTTCAGGCTCAGGCCCTCTCAAAAATTGCAGCACCAGTTGCTTGGCTGACAGGGATGCTTAAGCCCTGCCAACTAAAGAGATTCACCAACAGAGTGCCTGAGCAGCAGGAAGTCAGCAGGGTGCTCCAGCCACCTATGCCAGAACTTAAGGACAAACTTGGGTCAGAGCCTGTCTAGTCTCCTGTGCCCTCAATGCACCTTTGTTGTTCGTGGACTGTAGACCGAGTCTGCAGGGCAATGTCTCCGCTCCTCTCACCTTTTCTCTCTCCCTCATTTCTTCCCCCATCTTCTCTCTATCCTATCAACCATTGTAGTTCCTTTCAAGTCTATTTTACATTGTAATTTTACTATATTGTAAACTGATCAGAAAGCATACTTATGATGTTGTATATAAAAATAAATTGAAACTTGTAACATGTGAACTGCATGAAATTGCAGGAGGACCTTGGAAGACTGGAAGACTGGGCATCCAAATAGCAGATGAAATGTAAAGTGAACAAGTGCAAAGTGATGCAAATTGGGAAAAATAGCCCAGGTTGTAGCTACATGATGCTAGGCTCCACATTAGGAGTCACCAACAGGGGTTATTGTGGAAAATACATTCAAATCTTCTGCTCAGTGTGTGGTGGTTGCCAAAAAAAAGCAAACAGAATGATGGGAATTATTAGACAGGAATAGAGAATAAAACAGAAAATATCATAATGTCTCTGTATCGCTTCATGGTGAGACCACATCTTGAGCTTTGTGTGCAATTTTCAATAATGATGTAGTGTAACTTGAAAAGTTACAAAGAAGGTCAACGAAAATGATTAAGATGATGGAACAATTCGTATGAGGTTAGAGCTCTTCAGCTTAGAGAAGAGATGGCTGAGTGGAGATATGAAAGAGGTCTATAAAATCCTGAATGGAGTGGAACAGCTAAATGCAAATCAATTGTTTACTCAAAACATTCAAAGATTAGGGGAGGCTCCATGAAGTTGCATACTAGCGCGTTTAAACCAAAAGGAAAAAATATTTTTTTCACTCAACATATATAGTTAACCTCTGAAACTCACTGCCAGAACAAGTGGTAAAAGCAGTTAATGTAGTTGTTAAAAAAGATACGGACAAATTCCTGGAGGAAAAGTCCACAAACTGCTATTAAGGTAGACCTGGAGAAACCCACTGCTTATCCTTGAGATTGAGTACTGTATCATGGAATCTTGTGAATATTTGAGACTCTTCCAGGCACTTGTGATCTGGACTGGCCAATGATGGAAACAAGAAACTGGGATAGATGGACCCTTGGTCTGACCCAGTACAGAAATTCTTAATTTCCTATGTTCTTAACTTCATGGAAGTGTTCATAAGTCTTTGTACTTGTTGGCAGAGTAAACAATTGATTAGTGTTTACCCCTTTCACTTCACTTGTTCTCTAGGGGTTAAGTGGCACATTGTCCTAAATATACTTGTACATGTTGCATTCAATAACCATGACACGCAACGCTGGAGCCTGAAGTATTTGCAAGAATAGCGTGCAGCATGGATTATAGAAAAGAAGGAAATAGACACGAGCCCCACAATATTCAAATCTATTTAACAGGCCAGAAACAGCTCCTGGCTGGTTAAATAACACTTAGCTGTCTAAGGGGCCGTTTTACAGAGCGGCGGTAAGCCCAATGTGGGCTTACTGCTCTCTTTTCTGGGATTACTGCCAGCCCAACACTGCTGCTGGTGGTAGTCCTACCCACAGCGTGCAGTATGTATGGGAGAAAAAGAAACCTCCCAGAAATGGCTTGCGCGGCGGTAACCCGGTGGTAATCGGGCATTGCCACGCACTGCCCAGTTATTAGTGGGATAGCGCAGAAGCCCTTATTGCCACCTCAATGGGTGGTGGTAAGGGCTCCCAATCACTTGGCCATGCAGTAAGAGTTCTTGTCAGGTTCTCAGGTTCAGAGCCCGCGGGGCCGGGCTCTGGAGCAAACGTGAGCCCTTGGGCTGCTGACGAGGAGCGACAGCAGCAGGCAAACCCACCAACCAACACTGGGTAAGCACACCGGCAGGGACTGCAGGCACTGCCCAGCGAACCGGAACACATGGACTGGAATCCCCCGGACTGGAGGACACAGGACTGGAACACACACCGGACCGGAACACACTGGACTGGAGCACACCAGACTGGAACATCCTGGACTGGTCCCCCGGACTGGAGGACACAGGACCGGAACACGGGACTAGAGCACACTGGACTGGTCCAACAGCTTCACCTGTACTTAGCTACTAAGTCCCCCAAGAGTTGAGCTCCTGGGTTCGAGTAGCCGACAGGACTTACTGGATACCAGATGACATAGGGACCAGGACTGGAAACAGAAGTGCTCCTAACCCTAAACTGATCTACGTGCTCCCAAGCCCTAAACCAGCAGGAGTGTTCCTAACCGTAAACTGACAAAAGGACTTCCTAAGCCCTATACTAAACAGGAGCTCCTAATCCCTGCTCAAGAAAGGGACTTCCTAAGCCCTAGACTAACAGAGCAGGGAACTAAACACAAAGCTAACACAGGTGCTACTAAGCACCAAGCTACATGCAGAGCTTTACACTAATAAGCTAAACACAGAACTAACCAGCTACCTAAGCACTGCTCTAGCAAGCTAGATACAACTAACAAGGTGCTTCCTAAGCACTACTCTGGCAAGCAACCAGAAGAGCTCCTAGCACTAAAAGGGAAGACAGGGGAGCCACAAGGAGGGAAGCTAACACATAAGCCAAAAGTGCTTCTAAAGCACCAAACACCAACAGCAAAGACTGCAATGCTCCTAATAGCACAAACACCAGAAGTACTTCTAACAGCAAACTCTGCAGTGTTCCTAACAACACCAAACCCTGAAGTACTTCTATCAACAACAGAGCTTCCAAAGCCCTACACACAGCAATGCTTCCAAAACCAAGAGGGAACAGAAGGGAACCAAAAGGGAAAAACATGAAAGCTAAACACACAGTCACCAGTGCACACTGCACTAACACTAACCTGGCCCTTAGCAAAAGCAAGCAGGGAAACTAGACACAACGTCAGAAGTGCACACTGCACCACCCTACCTACAGCAAACACCACTGTTGCAAAGGCCCTGAAGGAAACAACACCACTTCCTTATCAAGGCCTTCCCTGATGATGTCACACTCCCTAGACCTAGGCAAAAGCACACTGACCCAGAGAGGCCCAACCCACACCAATGCAAAACCGTGAAACACTTGAAGCCAGTACACCCAAAGAGAGTTAGAGCAACTCAGGCAACACACACACAGCTGTAGTGAAGTGAGACAATTAACCCCATGCTGCTGGAAGCTGCCAGCACAGAGAGACAGAGCCAGCTCAGAAAGGAAAGAGAAAAGAAACAGAAGCCAGCTAAGAAGCTGACCCCCAGGAAAGAGGTAAGTTTGAGAGGGGTTCAGACCCCAATCATAACAGTTCTCTTATTGCATGGCCGTATTTGCTTGGGGTCTTTTTACCCGCTGTGGTAAAATGGCCCTGGTAAACGGGAAAAACAGCCCCCACCACTAGCGTAGGGTCCTTTCTCCCACAGCTTGGTAAAAGGACCCCTTAGTGTTAATAGTGCGAGATAGCCGGTTATCTCTGCTGAATATTAGGGCGCATCAATATTCAACAAGACTTATCTAAATAACTTTGGCTCCTACCCAGATAAGTCCTGCTCACTGGGTACACGCCTGAACTTTTAGTGGCATTCAGTCTGCTATCTGGACAGCAAAAAGCCTATATATATATTGTGAGAAGGAAGAGGCTGTCCTACCCTGGTTAGGCACCTAGAGGGCGCTGTTCCCCTAAAATGTCCAGGGAGAAGGGCTGGGTGAGTCACTAAAGGGATTCAATAAGGGGATGTATAGCAGGAGGTCACTAGGACCGAGGAGAGTCCTGGAGGAGGAAACAGGTGCAGCAGGTTATGGGCTGGGTCCTGTTTAGCCATTAATCACTTAAGACCCCACCAGAGTGTGAGGGAGAGAGGAGAGCTAGCAGCTGAAGAAGAGGGCTGGTAGCTGAAGCAGGAGGATCCCCATGAGAAGTACTGGCTGAGCCCTTTGGACTGGTGGTGAACTGTGTGCAAAGCAAGGAAGCTGGCTGGGGTAAGAAGGCCTTAGAGTGTCAGGTATAAGAACTGTGTGTTACAAGGAAGGACTGGGTGTCCAGGTGCTTAAGCTGGAAGATTGAACTGAGTAGGAAGAAATGTTTAAGCTGGAAGAACTGTTTAAGCTTGTAAAAGTGTTTTAAGCTGGAAGAAGTGTGCCCCAGGAAGCGGGAATAAAAGATTTGTATGAGAAATATCCTGTTGGTGAAACCTGACTATGTTTGCTTTTTGAGAACCAGGTCACCCCGAGTAGAAAGGGGTAGTAGACTAATTTGCATAAAATCTGCATACTGCGAACCAGCTCACCCTGAGTGAAAGAGGGACCTGGGATCCTGAGGTGGGAGCTTCATCTTCACAATAGCCTCATCATCTTCACAATAGTGCTGGGTAGACTTCTGTAGTCTACACCCTGATTGTAACTGAATAGATATGGATAGACTGGAATATAAATTTAAGGGCCTTTGACGTTAGCTTCAGAACTTTTAGTACAAGAAGAGTGCTGGGTAGACTTCTACAGTCTGTGCTCTGAGAATGGCAAGGACAAATCAAACTCGGGTATACATATAAAATATCACGTACCATGTAAAATGAGTTTATCTTGTTGGGCAGACTAGATGGACCGTTCAGGTCTTTATCTGCTGTCATTTACTATGTTACTATGTTATGTTAAATTGTGCGTGTGGCCAATTTACACACTACTCAATTGAATAACGAGTCAATAAGTGATGATGATTGGCCGATAACCAATTATCATCACTAATTGGCAATAATTGAAATTTTATGCTTCTTTTTAGGCCTATCCTAAAACAAGGAATATGTAAATTCTATCGTGTGTAGTTGAAAAGGGGGCATAACCATAGGGGGAGTGCAGGTGTGTCAGGGGCATGAATCAAATTTACATGTGTTATTATAGAATTTGAGGGAATATTAAAATTAGCGCATGGCTATTTACTGCCTGAGCCCTTACCTCTACCTATTTAGAAGGTGGTAAGGACTCACTCGCTGCTCGTGCAGTAATCGGGCAGTGAGCGGCAATGTGGCCGCACTGCTGATTACTACCGAGAATGCTCCTGCAGTAGAAAATAGAAATTTATTTTCTACCGCAGGAAACTGCGCGTGCCAACTTCAGAACTACCGCTGGGTGCCCACGTTACCCCGGGGGTAGGGTCAATTTCACCTGCACTACCTGAGCAATAGCCCTTCTGCAACTCAGTAAATGGGCCCCTTAGTGCTTTCAGGCAAAAAATCCCCAGTGTTTTTTTCAGAATGTTTGCTATTATATTTTGAAGGCAATTTTTGAAAGTTTTTTTTTTTTGCATATAAATCCAGTTTTACAGTCAAAAAAGCACTTTAATAAAATTGTGTGACTGCATACATGCTTAAAAACTGTGCTCATGTAAAGTGTGTGACTACTTTTACAACATCTATGCATTGGTTTTCCTAGGGGTCCTTTTACTAAGGTGCACTGAAAAATGGCCTGCAGTAGTGTAAGCGTGTGTTTTGGGCGCACGCAGATCCATTTTTCAGTGAGCCTGCAAAAAATTGCTTTTTTAAAATTTTGCTAAAAATGGACGTGCAGCAAAATCAAAATCAAATCGCCACGTGTCCATTTTGGGTCTGGGACCTTACCACCAGCCATTGACTTAGCGGTAAGGTCTCACGCATTTACTGTGTGGTAATCATCTATGTGCATAGAATGACGATTACCACCTGGTTTCTGCCGCACACCAGAAAAAAATGATTTTCCGGCGCACGTAGCGGACATGCGTCAAAAATGAAATTACTGCAAGGGCCACGCGGTTGCCAGGTGGTAACTCCAAATTGACGCTCATTGGGCATGTGTAGGCGCTTACACGGCTTAGTAAAAGAGTCCCTTAGGCAGAGCAGAGAAGGAGTTGCAATGTGCATGTGTAATTTATAAAATAAGCTCCGTTTTGGACTTCTCACATAGGTGACCTATGTGTATTTTTTCCATTATGCAAATTTCAGAGAATTAAATCCTTGATGCCAATGACATGCTCAGTCAAAACTGTGTGAGCACCTGGAGTTTTCCACTTCTTTTGAACTATTTTTGCCAAAAACTTTCATCTAGACTTAAATCAGAGCTTATTAGAGGTATCATTTGGTATAACACTCTCACTAGCTCAATAAGTGGTAAGATAAAGTCCTTCTACACTGTATTTGTACTTTCTCTTTCTTTTTTTTCTCAATCTCCACTGAATGTTACTACACCAGATAGAGAATGTTTGATTTTTAAATGTAGTTTCAATAAATATCAAGGACAGCAGTAATCAAGTCCAGCTCTGAGTAGTGCTGATTTCTGAGCCAAACAGATATCAGAACCAGTTCTCTTAAGCTCTGTTTCAGAGAATGCTGTTTGCACTCCCTTTCCTATTTGCAGTTTGTCATTGTTGCTGTGCCCTGAGAATGACTCCTAAGGCGCAAGCTGTGAGTTCCCTGCTCATGAGATCAGCAGGCAATTATCTTCTGACGTCATTCATAAGGGAAGCACAGCAAGAGCTTCATAACTCATCGTTACTGGGAAGTACAAACTGAGGGTTAATAAAAATATTGTAACCAAGCAAGTCTATATTGGCAGTCCTGGAGCACACAACCTTTTAGCCTATTTTCCAAAAGGACAAAGGTGTATGAGATTGCTACAATAAGATGTATGACCATCCCATAATGACTTTTGTCTCTGGTGTCCTATTTATACCCAATTTTCAGGGCATGTTGGGAGGGGGGATAAGGACACTGCCAATTATTTGTTGTGACTGCACAATAATTTTTACATATCTGCAAGTTTTTCTTTTCTGTGCATATGTGCACTTCCTGGAAAGTAGACTCTGTAACTCTGGGTGGAACTTTTTGTTTTTCTATCGCATAAGAAGGTACCAACACGTAGGCTCCAAGAATGCCTGTAAATGACCAGAGTACCAGCATATACACATGTATGTGTACACAGTCCAGCTATGCACTACTCTATGGCATGACACCTATATATGATGGCGCATAATTTGACAACAGTATACACGTGTGAGGTGTACAGTTATATGCATAAATTATAGAATACTGTAACTTATATGTGGGTTTATTTTTTTTAGCAATCTAGGTGTGAGCATTTACATCAGATCTATGGCTAGTATAAGTGGTGGTGCCTATACTATATATGCATATTGGTGCTGCTATGCGCTCCTGGAGCGAACCACCACATCCTCCAAAGCCCATCAATGTGAGGGAAGAATGATGCAGGATGGTGGTCACCACCTGATGACCTCAGTCAGTGCACTCAAATCAAGCATAGCCTCCTGAGGACAGCTGGCCCGATCTCACCATCCCACCGCGCAGAAGTGAACCATGCAGCTCCCTGCACAGAGACACATTCTTGGAGTGGACCACCACATCCTCCAAAGCCCGCCACTGTGAGGGAAGAATGACACAGGACGGCGGTCACCACCTGATGACCTCAGCTAGCGCACTCAGATCAAGCATAGCCTCCTGGGGACAGCTGGCCTGATCTTACAACCCCACCATGCAGAAGTAAACCGCCCACCTCCCTTCACAGAGACGCGCCCTTGGAGCGGACCACCATGTCCTCCAAAGCCCGCCATTGTGAGGGAAGAATGATTTCCTCAGCCAGTACACTCAAATCAAGTACAGCCTCGTTAGGCATTGTGCCAATGCCCCTTTGGCACACCCGTTCATGCGCTTTCAGGTGCAAAGGTGCATCTTTATGCCCGTCAAACCATCTCATCTGGGGTAAGTTATCCTAGACCACCTAGCTGCCTCCCTCTCACACCACACCCACAGTCACACTCATAGTAACAGTAACATAGTAGATGATGGCAGATAAAGACCTGTACTGTACTGTCCATCCAGTCTGCCCAACAAGATAAACTCATTGTATGTGATACCTTTTATGTATACCTGACCTTGATTTGTCCTTGCCATTTTCAGGACTCAGACCATAGAAGTCTGCCCAACACTGGCTTTGCTTCCCAATAACTGGTGTTGCCACCCAATCTGTGCTAAGCTTCTGTGTATCCATTCCTACTAAACAGGATTCCTTTGTGTTTAACCCACGCATTTTTGAATTTTGTTGCCGTTTTCATCTTCACCACCTCCTGCGGAAGGGCATTATAAGTATCTACCACCCTCTCCGTGAAAAAAATACTTTCTGACATTTTTCCTGAGTCTGCCTCCCTTCAATCTCAATTCGTCCTCTAGTTCTACCAGCTTCCCGTCTCCTGAAAAGGTTTGTTTGCGGATTAATACCTTAATATTTGAATGCCTGTATCATATCACCCCTGTTTCTGCTTTCCTCTAGGGTATAAATGTTCAGGTCAGTAAGTCCCTTCTCGCTCATTCTTCCTGTCTCATCTGCTCGTAACCTTGGGGTCATCTTTGACTCCTCCCTCTCCTTCTCTGCACATATTCAACAGATCGCTAAAACCTGTCGTTTCTTCCTCTATAATATCGCCAAAATTCGCCCTTTCCTTTCTGAGCACGCTACCAGAACCCTCATCCACACTCTCATCACCTCTCGCTTAGACTACTGCAACTTGCTTCTCACAGGTCTTCCACTCAGCCATCTCTCTCCTCTTCAATCTGTTCAAAATTCTGCTGCACGATTAATATTTCACCAAAGTCGCTATGCCCATATCAGCCCTCTTCTGAAATCACTTCACTGGCTCCCTATCCGTTTCCATATACAATTCAAGCTCCTCTTATTGACCTATAAGTGCATTCACTCTGCAGCCCCTCACTACCTCTCCACCCTCATCTTTCTCTACACTCCTTCCCAGGAACTTCGTTCACTAAGCAAATCTCTTCTAATTGCACCCTTCTCCTCCATCGCTAACTCCAGACTCCATTCCTTTTATCTCGCCGCACCTTATGCCTGGAATAAACTTCCTGAAAAATTACGTCAAGCTCCATCCGTGGCCGCCTTCAAATCCGGGCTAAAGGCCTTCCTGTTTGATGCTGCTTTTGATTCCTAACTTGTCACTTGCTTGTAACCTTTTATCTTGTCTTCCTCTCTTCAATAATCTCCTTTCCCTATGTGTCCTTTCTGTCTGTCCTACCCTTTCCCTTATTTGTCTTGTCTGTCTGTCCTGATTTAGATTGTAAGCTCTTTTTGGGCAGGGACTGTCTTTCTTCATGTTCAATTGTGAAGCGCTGCGTACAACTGGTAGCGCTGTAGAAATGATTTGTAGTAGTAGTAGTTCTCGTGCGTCATTTTTGTAGCTTTTCTTTACATCCTTAGCAAGATACGGGCTCCAAAACTGAACATAATATTCCAAGTGGGGCCTCACTAACGACTTGTAGAGGGGCATCAACACTTCCATTCTTCTACTGGTTATACCCTTCTCTATGCAGCTTAGCATCCTTCTGGCCATGGCCGCCGCCTTTTGTCGCATTGTTTCTTCACCTTCAAATCCTCGGATACCATCACCCCGAGGACCCTCTCCTGAGTCGAGCTTACCAATCTCTCCCCTCCTATCCGGTATATCTGTCTTGGATTTCTGCAACCCAAGTGCATCGCTCTGTACTTCTTGGCATTAAATTTTAATTAATCTACATATAGAACAGTGAATATTCAATATACTAATTTAAATTATTTCAATCGTATCCCATAATGATGTTATAAATAATTTATAAACCATCAGTATGAAGTCAAAAAGTTGAAGCCAATAGGTCAGTCTTTGTTTTTCTTCCTTCCCTGTGTGGTGGGGGGGGGGGGGGGGGGGAGTGCTGTGTAAAATTGCTCGGACATGAAGGGTGCCGTGAACTGAAAATGTTTGGGAACCACTGCTCTAAGTGAATTTAATTTATCATCCTCCTCTGTCGTCTGTTGGGCAGCAAGTTTCTAATCCAGTTCACCACCTTGGCTCCCAACTTCAGGGTGCTCAGTTTATGCATGACTTTCAGATGAGGAACAGTATCAAAAGCTTTGCTGAAATCTAAGTGGGACCACATATAGTGCATGTCCTTAATCTCATTCTATGGTCACCCAGTCAAAGAATCAATCCAATTCATTTGACATGATATGCCTTTGGTAAAACCATCTTGCCTCAGGTCTTTCAACCCACTAAATTGTAGAAAATACACTATCTTTTTCATCAGTAATGGCTCCACTACTTTTTCAACTATAGGAGCCAGCTCTGTGGGTGCCAGTGGGTACTGTGCCCCCAGTATTGAGCAGGTTCTTTCATTGTGTCCAGGGAGGAATCATTTGTATTGTGTTTTGTAGCCCAATCATTTTGAAATGTTGATGCCTATGTTTTCAATTTTAATAAGGTTTTCCAGTTACCTCGTTTGTGAAGAGGGAGCATACCAGTCCATTTCTATTCCCATGGAAGCTCTCCCACCTCCAATGATTTATTCAACATATCCCTTAGACGACCTGCCAGAACGTCTCAGAGCTCCCTGCCAGAACTATCTCATCTGGCCCCATGACTTTGCCCACTTTCAGTTTTTCAAGTTGTTATGGATATCCTGAAAATCCAACTTGTTGTAGAGTTCCTAGAACAGGTGTGAGAACCCCTGTCCTAGATTTTTTTTTAAATATCTTTGATTGTATTCGTCTTCTGTGCATCTGTATACTGCTTTGATCTATTTTTTTTTAAGATAGGTGGTATTCAAATTGATTCAAATTAAAATTCGAACATGTGTTAATTCAAGTTTTCAAGAAAAGTTAAAGAAGCAGTAGAACAGGAACTGTCTTTTGACTTTGTAGATTTTTTGACCTTTACCTATTTTCTCCCTTTCTCGCCAACCTAGATGGTTTGATTATAATTTATACATCCTTTCTAAAATCTACCTCCACGTGTCTTTATAAAATAGCACCTACTTGCACTTCCTAGCTAGGTGACCTATTATAAAACAGCCCTCTAAGGAATTAATTTTATAAAGCATTTTTTTCACATATCTGCCAGCATACATGTGTAAAAGGCCTCTTTTAAAATGACCTCAGGTGTAAAATTAAGTGCAGTGTAGTTAGGCACATACTTATACATTGTTTTAGAGTAGGTTCCCCCCTTCCCCAATATTCAGTCAGTGGCGGTGAGCATTTTTTTAAATGCCTACCGTCACAGGCTACTTTAGCCCCCAATATTTAGTACCAGGCCATGTCCGGGCACTGACACTGAATATCAAGGGCTAAATGAGGGCGGACTGGATGGCTGCCAGAGCTTATGTGGGCCTAGCTGATATTCAGCTAAGGCCCGCATACGAAAGTTATGCAGATCCATCATAAGAAAGTTATGTGGGCCCTGGTTGAATATTAGGCTGGGACCAGCATTAAAAATTTTTTTCCCCCTTCCTGCTCCCCTGATGAGGTCTGTAGGCCCACCTCCTGCCCCCCCCCAATGTGTGGCGGCAACCCCTAAAAAAAGCTCACCCTTCCCTGGTTAGCATCCCCCTCCCCCCTGGTTAGTATCCTCCTCCCATCCCCCCCATCCACCTCCTGGTCAGGATAAGAATCTCCCTCCCCCCAGTGTCCTACTTGACCTCCCTGGTGGTCCAGCAGGGCATCGGGGGCAGGATTGAACCCTCTTCACTCCTGCCCCTAATGGCAGCTTCAAAATGACTGCTGTGACCTCTTGAGGCAGAGCTCAAAACACGCCTCCAGTATACCCCCTTGCAATTTAGACGGCCTGTGGAGTAAAATGTCCCAATTCTGAGTTTCAAAAATCACAACTTAGATGTTTTGCTGAGGAAAACATTCATCTGCTGCTTTCTGCTGCTTTTGAGACGTTTTTCTCTTTTGAAAATGTCTGCCAATTGCTCAGCACATGGCATTGGCATCAAGTTATAGAATTTCCCCCTTTGCTTTTTATGATAACTTTGAAGTGATGCGACACCTATGCAGCTGGATATTGATCTTGGGGCCGTTATTCAGCCCATGGGAGGCAGGCCAGCTAAGTCCCGCGATCGGTACTGAGTCTGGATATTCAATGCCAGGCCATTACCCGTGACTGGCCTTGGATATCCTTTTTATTTTGACCATCTTAAACTTAACCGGCCAAGTTCATATTCAGCGCTGGCCGGTTAAATTTATAGTGGCCAAAGATGGAACTGCTATTAAGGCTGAATATTAGCGCTTAGCTGGCTGCTATTTAACAGTTAAATAGTTTTGAGTATCGGGGGCTTATATTTATCTTCCAAGAATATCACTGATTACTCAGCTCTTTCTGGATCAAGTACACATAAAAACAAAAAATAACATTCCAAAAATAATATAAACAGAGAAAGTGCTAAAATTTGAAACGGTGCAACACAGAAATTCATTTAAAAATGTTTTTAAAAGTTCTATGGAGAAAACACAAGTTTTAAAAGTATAAAAACAATATCTTATCACTTTAAGAACACATGTTGCATTAAAAATATTTCTCATTAGCTGAGATTATAGTTATAGGTCCTAATTGTTTTATAATACAGTAATACCACTCCATAGTAAAACATCTAAATGATATTTTTAATATATAATAATTGAAAAAATACTTCACATTAAAATGCCATTTTTATATCTTCTTATCACCCCAACACAGACCTTGTTGAGGCACACAGCATGCCTGAATCACAGGGAAATGCTTTTATTTGCTCATGAATCAGACACGCTGTGCAAAAATGATGTCCATGCAGAGGTGACATGAGGATACAAGAAAGGGGATGCAAGAAAGGCACCATGATGGGGAGTATTTTTTTTAATGAATCATTCATTTATTAGAAATATCACTTGGGGTTTTTTTTTTGCACAGTGTGGTGTGTTGAGAATTTAAAACAAAATCATTGAGACCTGTGATTACAGTATTTCACACTGAAAATCATTTTTAATAGGATATATTTCTTATATTTATTAACAGTCCCTTTATAATTTTACAGTACAAATGTACATTTTCTCTCCCTAATCACTGCCTCAAGTTTCCTGTGGCAGCAAAGATTTTCAAATCCAGCAGTAATTAAATGGCATATTTGTACAAATTTATATGAAAATGCAAATTAGAATTTAACTTTATGAAAATAAAGTACGTTTCTGGCATTTCTTTTTAAGCTGTAGTAAAACATCACCAGCACTGTTTAGTTTAGGCCTACTATTAAGCATGTTTAAAGTAAGGCCAGACAGGCACAAACTGACTGGAGCAAAGCCAGAGCAAGGCACAGGCTGGCTGGAATCCTGGAGCAAGGCAGGAACACTGGAACAGGCAAGCAACAATGCTGGAACAGTCAAGACAGGAACAACTGGCAGAGCCACAGGAACAGGGCAAGGCAAGGCAAGAACAGACAGGTAGGAACATGGGAACAAGGCAAGGCAAGAACAGACAGGCAGGAACATGGGAACAAGGCAGGAACAAGGCAACACCACTGGAGTTGGCAGGACACCAAGAAGCCTGCTGCTGAGGCACTGGCTGAGAGTGGAAAACTTCCTTAAATACTCCTAGGCAGGATGTGATGTCATCAATCAGTGCCAGCTAGCAGAACTATAAAGGAAGTGCCAATTCCAGGAAGTAAAAGAGGTTCCACAGGCACGGGAGGTTGTCAGGCTGTCGGGAACTTCTGGAAACTGGTGAGTGGTGTGACAGTACACCTTCCCCAAGTCTCCTCCCTGGCCCTTAGGCTTGGGCTAGTTCTGGCACAGTTGACACAAAAGACTTAACACAATTTTGTACCTCCCTAGATGTCAGAGGACCCCCATACTGCCATGGCATGAGTTTTTTTTATCCACAGGTGCCCCGTGAACTTGGAGTCATGTGCCCTATGCAAATCCCTCATCCCTACTCATTTGGAACTAGCATGCCCCCTGCAATGTTTATTTTTGTGACTTCCCTATGAATAAAGCAACCAGAGTATACCATATACTTCAGATTTGCAGAGTATACCATATATTTCACAAGTACTGTGATTGGTGATAACAAACAGCATCTGTTGCTAAGGAGTATGGGCATTTGACAAGATGTCTAGGTCCTGAAAGAAATCCTAGGTGAATTTCCAGTGAGAAATAGCTGTGTTTCTGCTGGAATTATCAGCAAGTGAAGGAGTAGAACGGCTTGGAGACTTGGTGCTGCTGAGTAGCTGGGATTTTGTTCATACCAAATTTAATTAAGAAGTGCTACAAATGTTGTGTATGGTTTTTTTTTTTTAATCTGTTTGTACAAGATTTGTACAAGACTGTGCAAACGTTACTAAAAGATATGTTAAGAGGTGATTATTTCCTGGTTCTGGACAATAATCTGGGAGAGTCGAATCTGCTCTTTTTTTTTAATTACAAGCATTAAGATCACATAAACAGTAACTAACAAGCCAGTAGTCCTCACAACACATATGTTATTAGTAAGATAACAAACAGACGTCACTTAAGTAAGATTTCGTTATAAGATGGCTGACTCCTATAATGGTTATAATTGAGTCAACTAGAACAAAATCTGGTAATAGGATCCCATAATTTTCAGTGAATGTGTTGAGTTTTGGAATGTTCAACCATTAGCAATTTGTATTTATATATTAGAAATATATTATTCTACCAAAAATTAACATTTACCCTTAGTATTATTTTTCCATTCTCCTAGTACTGTCTTTATAGTAATAGCTAGCAATATATTAAGTAATTTGGCCTGGTTGGTGGAGAGGGTATGGCTAAAACCCAATGATCAAATCTGCTCTTTTAACTACTATTACAACTAAGGAAACTTGGTATACTAAATGCAGAATCATTTTTGACTGAACTTAACATAGCTGTTTATTTATTTATTTATATTTATTTATTTATTTGTTGAGATTAATTAACTGTCTTTATGACGAGATTCCAGTTCAGCTTAATCCAAAGAATTATATCACTGCTTATACTGAGGAACTGTTAAGATGTGCTAATAGGTCTATATGACACAAGAACAATGTTGCCTCAGTAGTTTAGGGGGGAAAATGATCAACATGGGATACTGTTAAAATGTGTTATTTTACTGTTAATCCCAGTTATTAGTAACTAGGTCTCACTGCATAAACTAGGACCTGTGGTAAAATAGCACAAGTTAGTGGTTGATAACTACACCCCTTATTAAACCAAGTCCTCACAACAAATAACAAATTGCTGTCACTGTTAAGCCAATATGTACAATCCATGGCTAATTGGTTATGAGTTCCAAAAGGAGGGGAGAAGCCAGCACAAAGAATATCACTACAATACTTACTGGCAAATCCTGCAGACCTTGCACTGTCACCCCTCAATGAACTGGAGTACAAACTGTTACAGGGATGTCAGGCCTACCTTTTTAGAAGGTAGGGCATTGTAGATTGGCTGCCTGCTTCCTCTTTGCCGCCCCTCAGAGGGCCTGCTACTTAATTTCAAGGTCCTCCAATTCCTAGTTAGAATGCTGGACTACATTTGTTTCCTGACAATAACTAGTCAGGGTCTTTCCATCTCACTGGCATTGTGGTTGCAAACAAAGTGACCACTTGGTACAGGATTAACCTTATGGCCAATTCTAGCTCTGCTTATTAGCCTTTATGTTGCTGAGGCCCATAGTTGGCATCTTCATAGGCTAGAGAGCGAGATTAGGCATATTGACTTTTAAATATGGATGCATGGTTTATATGTGTGTGCCCGATGCAAAGAGCACCTAGCTCTCAGAGAACAGTTCCATTCTCTTGAGGCTAGAGTAGCAGACTTGGAGGAGCTGAGGGAGACAGAGAGGTTCAGAGAAGTCCCACCTCCAGTCTGGAAGCTCCTATGCTGCCTTGGAGGAGGGAGGTCTCCTAGAGGGAGAGCATCACTCTGGTGAAGTAAGAAGTACTCCTGTAGCCAGGACCTGCCCATCAGGCGATGTACTATCATCTTGCATCGAGGATGTGTCTCCAGGAACTTCTACCTAGGCGGGAAGGGTTGGGACAGCTGTTGTAGTTGGTGATTTGATCATTAGGCATGTAGATAGCTGGGTGGCTGGTGGACATGAGGATCACCTGGTCACTTGCCTGCCTGGTGCGAAGGTGGTGGATCTCACGTATCAACTAGACAGGATCTTAGATAGTGCTGAGGAACCTGCTGTCTTGGTATACGTGGGTACCAATGACATAGGAAAATGTGTGAGGGAGGTTCAGGAAGCCAAATTTAGGCTCCCTGTTCCACGCGCAGGACCCAAAGGGCAGGCAGAGCTCCGGTCTCAATGTGTGGTTGAGATGATGGTGCAGAGATGAGGGATTTAGATTTGTTAGGAACTGGGAGACATTCTGGGAAAGGGGGAGACTGTTCTGAAAGGATGGGCTCCACCTTGACCGGGAAGGAACCAGGCTGCTGGTGCTATCTTTTAAAAAGGAGATAGAGCAGCTTTTAAACTAGAATGGGGGTGAGGGTGGGGGGAAGCCAACAGTCGCACTGGAGTGCATGGCTCGGTGTGGAGTGTCCTCTAAGGATACTATTGCAACAGGACACTTAAGAAACCCCAGTAGAGAGGTTTCAAAAATTCTGAAAGTAAGCCAGGTGTGCTTAATAACAGAGCAGGATAAAGGATGCACATTATCCCCTACAACTTCTAAGCAGCTTTTAGATCCAAGGAAAAAAACACAATCTGAAGTGCCTATATACAAATGCTAGAAGCCTAAAAATAAGATGGGAAATTTAAAGTATTATAGCACTAAATGATGAGGTAAATATAAGTCGTTGGTGAGGCCCCACCTGGAGTATTGTGTTCAGTTTTGGAGGCCGTACCTTGCTAAGGATGTAAAAAAAAAATGGAAACGGTGCAAAGAAAAGCTACGAGAATGGTATGGAATTTGCGTTCCAAGACGTATGAGGAGAGACTTGCGGACTTGAACATGTATACCCTGGAGGAAAGGAGAAACAGGGGTGATATGATACAGATGTTCAAATATTTGAAAGGTATTAATCCGCAAACAAACCTTTTCCGGTGATGGGAGGGCGGTAGAACGAGAGGACATGATATGAGAGTGAAGAGGGGCAGACTCAAGAAAAATGTCAGGAAGTATTTTTTCATGGAGAGAGTGGTAGATACTTGGAATGCCCTCCCGCGGGAGGTGGTGGAGATGAAAGCGGAATTCAAGCATGCGTGGGATAAACATAAAGGAATCCTGTGCAGAAGGAATGGATCCTCAGAAGCTTAGCCGAGATTGGGAGGCGGGGCTGGTGTTTGGGTGGTGGGGCTAGTTCTGGGCAAGACTTCTATGATCTGTGTCCTGAAAATGGCAGATACAAATCAAGGTAAGGTATACACAAGAAGTAGCAGATATGAGTTTATCTTGTTGGGCAGACTAGATGGACCATGCAGGTCTTTTTCTGCCGTCATCTACTATGTTACTATCCACCTTATAATCGAAAGAGAAAAACGCCTAGATTTCGACCCAAATTGGGAGATAGAAGTTTATCTCACAAAAACGAATAAATCGGTATAATCGAAAGCCGATTTTGGACGTTTTCAACTGCACTCCATCGCAGATGCGGACAAAGTTGATGGGGGCGTGTCAGAGGTGTGGCGAAGGTGGAACTGGGGCATGGTTATCGGCCGAGGAGAGATGTATGCGTTAGGGCGATAATCAAAAAAATAAAGGAGTTTTTAGCGAACATTTAGGCCACTTTTGTTGGACCCTTTTTTCACACGAACAGGTCCCAAAAAAGTGCTCTAAATGACCAGATGACCATCGGAGGGAATCGGGGATCACCTTCCCTGACTCCCCCAGTGGTCACTAACCCCCTCGCACCACAAAAAATGATGTTTCACAACTTTTTATTTTCACCCTCAAATGTCATACCCACCTCCCTGGCAGCAGTATGCAGGTCCCTGGAGCAGTTGTTAGGGGGTGCAGTGGACTTCAGGCAGGTGGACCCAGGCCCATCCCCCCCCTACCTGTTACAGTTGTGCTGCTAAATGCTTAGTCGTCCAACCCCCCCAAACCCACTGTACCCACATGTAGGTGCCCCCCTTCACCCCTTAGGGCTATAGTAATGGTGTAGACTTGTGGGCAGTGGGTTTGAGGGGGATTTGGGGGGCTCAACACACAAGGGAAGGGTGCTATGCACCTGGGAGCTCTTTTACCTTTTTTTTTGTTTTTGTAAAAGTGCCCCCTAGGGTGCCCGGTTGGTGTCCTGGCATGTGAGGGGGACCAGTGCACTACGACTCCTGGCCCCTCCCACAAACAAATGCCTTGGATTTATTCATTTTTGAGCTGGGCGCTTTCATTTTCCATTATCACTGAAAAACAAAAACGCCCAGCTCACAAATTGTCGAATAAAACATGGACATCTATTTTTTTCGAAAATACGGTTCGGTCCGCCCCTTCACGGACCCGTTCTCGGAGATAAACGCCCCTGGAGATAGATGTTTTCATTCGATTATGCCCCTCTATGTATCTCAGAGTCTTTTTTATTCATTTCAAAAGTACAAAGACTATAGGGGACACTCAAAGAAGTTACATAGAAATACTTTTAAAACAAATAGGAGGAAATATTTTTTCACTCAACGAATAGTTTAGCTCTAGAACTCTTTGCCGGAGGATGTGGCAACAGTGGTTAGCGTATCTGGGTTTTAAAAAGTTTAGACAAATTCTTGGAGGAAAAGTCTATAGTCTGCTGTTGAGTCAGACATGGGGAAGCGACTGCTTGCCCTGGGATTTATAGCATGGATTGTTGCCACGATTTGGGTTTCTGCCAGGTACTTGTGACTTGGCTTGGCCACTGTTGGAAACAGGATACTGGGCTATTCTTGGCTGCTGGAGGGTGCAGAGGGAACAGGGAACCAGTGGAGCTGACAGGCGCATGGCTGCTCTCTGCACCCTCCAGCAGCGTGCACCTGGGGTGGACCGCCCCCACTGCCCCGCCCTTGCTACACCGCTGAATGTATCTACCATTTGCACGCTCAGATTCTAGAATACTCTATTACTTACCTCCATGGATGTTACAGATTCATACATAAGTGGCAGTTGGACACTAAGCGGATTTCTCTCATCTCAGGGCCCCTTTTACTAAGCTGCGGTAAAATGTAACCTGCGCTAGTTTGAACATGTGAAATTAGCTCGCACTAGGCCACTTTTTATCACAGTGGGTAAAAAGGCTTTTTTTTAATGGGGCGATAAATGGCTGTGCATTAATATTAAAAGCAATTTACTGCTTAAGCCCTTAATGCCACGTATTTATTTGGCAGTAGGAGCTCATGTGCTACTCCTGTGTAATCAGACAGCACATTTTAATGTGGCCACGCTGCCAATTTCTGCTGGGAATGCCCTCATGGTAGAAAAAGATAATAATTTTCTAGCGCAGGGAAACAGTGCATGCTAACTTCAAAACTACCGTAGGGTGCCAGCGCTATCCCGGCGGTAGTGTCAATTTAGTGAGCACTACCCGCACATTAGCCCTACTGCATCTTAGTAAAAGGGGCCCTCAGTACACAACTTGCAAGAAGCGCTCACATGGGTGGGGCAGGGGTATCTCCGGAGGACAGATAGAGCCATTCTGGGTTTTACTTCCATTGCTTTCAATGGAAGCAAAACCCGGACTGGATCAATGTGTCCTCCTTTTTCTGGAGCCATATGGTAAGCCTATATCTCCCACAATTACACATACGTTATAGAATAGTGTCATTTACACCCTAAAGTGCTGCATTTAGGTGTGCGCATTTACACCTGCCATAGAGATGGTATATATACTATATAGAACCAGGACTCTATCTGTTAACATAGACCGAGGCTAACAGCGATGACTGAAAAAATACTTTTTTTATTTATATATCTTTTTATTTATACAAATATAAATATAAATAAAATAATAAAAAGATATATAAATTAAAAAAGTATTTTTCCAGTCATTGCTGTTAGCCTCGGTCTATGTTAACAGATAGAGTCCTGGTTCTATGTAGTATTTATTGTCAATTTTTACCAAGGATTGTGGGATTTGCTTTTGCATATATCCGGATAGAGATGGTATAAGCAGGTATGCCTAAATGTTGGCACACAGGCAACAAGAAAGTGGGAAATGGGCCAATGACTCAAGAGACCAGGACAACAGACTAATATTCAAAGTGGTTTATTGTAGACACAGATCTGTGTTTCGGCCACAGGCCTGCCTCAGGAGTCTTGTTAACTGTGTGAATAGGTGAAACTCCAAAAGGTAGTTTTCTTAAAATGTTGTAGTGTATAGGTGGTCTTGAAAAAGACATTTAGCGAGAGTCAGCTAAGGAGCTGGAAAAGTATATAAAGCCTATTTTTTAACGCACACTAAAACCACCAGCACATCTTAGTAAAAGACCCCCCCATAAATTGTGACTCCACCAACATTCTACCCAAACTGCTGCTCTGCACATTCCTAGATGTAGGTTGCATAAAAGTACGCACTTTCTTGGCACTGTGCATACTTTTACAAGCATGGCCCTTGGACAATTTTATAAAAGCCCCTGTACTTGTATGAAAAAGCCTTTACACACAAAAAAATACCTTTTAATACTATCCCTTTAGAGTACAAACACATTTGGAAGGGTAGTGAGTTCAAACTAAAGCCAAGGCTGGTCTTGAACCAGGGGATCTGCTCAATTGAGGACCAGAAACTGGTTTGCATAAGTAAAACTAGAAAAATGTGAAAGTAAAATGACCTGGTATTGATTTTGCTGTAAGTACCAGCAACCGTGCTTCTGAAAGGCTGGATTGGTTTCTAGATCTTGAAAAAGAATGTTGGGGAAAAATGAATTATTTCCAGCAATATGGGCACTTCTTAGCAATACTGTAAGAAGCCAAATATTGTGAACTCCCTGCTGGACTTTTTTTTTAAACCTTTGTTCAGTGCAGGGTAGCACTGGGCTGGTTGTACAATTACCCTGGCTGCTGTGGAAGCTTGTATTTGAGTTTGGAATTCCTGAGGTGAAAAGACCTAAATATTTGCTTAGGTCAGTCCTGTGATTTGGAACAAATTTGGCCTGGAGCCTGACAACTACTTAGCAGGAGGATTACAGTGACTTATCTGGTCATTGTGTGCAGTAAGAAGAGGGATTGGGTTTAAGAGTGCCTGTGCGAATTAAAGTGAAGAGAGACCCCCAAAGGCAGGTTTGTTCTAATTAAGGGAACCCCCAAGGAGAACACTCATTCTATTGTGTTCAGTGTATTTTCTTAATGCATATCAACTTGATTTTAGGGAATGGTTGCTACCTTTTCTAAGTCCTTTTGTAGAGGGTGAGATCCTGTTAGGTGGAGAGACTTTTATTTGGTTCTTAACTGCTCTTTGGAGAGATAAAAGGCTTGAGATAAGGTGTGTGAGAATGCTTCCAAATGTTTTAATAGCATATGGAAACTGGTATGCTAATCTGAAATACTTAAAACAAGAGGAGCAATGCATACTTTCTCCACCACTTATCACATACACTTCTGGCATGTCAGGGCACCATCTATATTTCAATAGTAAAAGCTTTTCCTGTGGGTTTACAGGTCTTCTCGAGGAAATGGGCACCAGTGGAGGATTTCATTTGGCTACTGTGAAGAGCGTACATCTTAAAAGTGTTCTCAATTGTTTGCCATCACATCCTTATTGTTGCGGTTTGATGGTTGTTACTGTAATTGTTTGATAAACACTTCAAAAAAGATACTTATTTAGACTGGAAAAAAAAAGCTTTTCCTGTCGGTAAATAGATGTTAACTAGCAGGAAAAGCGCCAATGAAAACTATTCTCCCTCATTGTAGAAACTGTGCTGTTTATTCGATAACTAAAATGTTTCATTGCATCGTACTGAGTTTATGAACATCATATCTACCGTGTTATCTGAATGCTCTAATGGTTTGCCCACTTCTCAGATACTCCGCCTGCAGTTGGTCCAAAACAGTAAGGTGCTATTAATCTTCATAATCCTTCATAATCAGAAAAAATATGACCATGCTACTCCTCATTGCAGAACACATGCTTCCTGTGTCTTTTTGGATTTCTTTTAAGATTAACCTCCTGTCTCACAGTATTGGATCCTCTGGCCTACTGTCTTTTTTGGTATCTCTTTTGATTCCATATGTCTCCATGCTATCTCTTCGATCTGCTAACCAGGGCCTACTCACCACTCTTTTTTTTTTTGGTCAGATTTTTCCAGCTGCTCTCAGGAACTCCTGTTATAGTTTAGCGGCACCTATACTATTGAATAACCTTCCCCTCTATTTGTGCCTTGAGGGTCCTTCAACAGTTTCGAATCCCAACTTAAAGCCTATTATTTCTCTTTGGCCTTTCCACCTTCCAGATGTTTCTATTTGCTTTCTCTTTTCAGGCATGTTACCTGTCAGCCCCTGTCTTCCTTTTATTTTCTTCATTCCCATTATTCCTTTTGTTACCCTCTTGTTTTCTGTGTTGTGGCCTGTTTTGTGTCTTCATTTTGTTTTCCCTCCCCTACTTAGCTTTGCAATATTGCAAACTGTTTATACCTCTTATAGAAAATTTGTGGTATATCAAATAAATTGAACTTGAACTTCTGTTAACAAAATTATAAGTTCTATGTCAAGCTGTACCTGCTATGCACTGCCTTGGGTGAATCTCTTCATAAAGGCAGTAAATAAATCTCAATAAATAAATAAATGACATCATCTGGCACTGTACTTCAAATAATGAGAACCTCTTAAGGGAGAGGTGAATAGCAAAACACAAAACAACAAGAACCAATCCTCACTGTAAAGCTTTTGAGAGACTTACCTAAACCAATAAAGGTGTATATATATATATATATATATATATTAATATGTGAAAGAGGAAGATTCGGTATAAGCTGTCTCCACAGCTGAGCCAATTTTCAATGCAACTGCCACTATTTCATGACCAAACATGAACACTCAGTACATCACAACCTTCCCTCTTGGATGTGGTGAAGCAATATTGCACTCAATAAATCATTCATTCTGTTGTACAGAATGAATAAAACAATGTATACAACAATTTATCTCTCTAATTGTAAAACAAATCTAAAAAAGATGAAATTGAATTGTGTAAATCACAAGGGGATAAGAAACTCAATTGTAAAAAGCAAAGAGAAGCTGAGAGACAAACATTCCAGGAACCGAAGTTCTAACTGGTGTAGTTGTTAGGTCCCAAATTGTCTTGTTGGCTCATCAGCCCACTGGAGTCTTTAATCACCCTGAAGGTTCAGGAAGCAGTGAGCAGCTAAAAAGATGCTGGACTTTGAAAGCCTGGGGACAGTGCTTGCTGGGCTATGGAGGAGAAAAATGAAGAGAGTATTTGCTGTGGTCAGGAAGTATTATTTATCCACTAACTATCTAGAAAATCTCCACCAAACACTGTTGACCTAAAGGAGGAAAATGACCACAGACATATTTTAGGTGTGGACCATATTATCTGCTCTTTCATATCTAATCATTGATCTTGGGGGAAAAAAACTTCTTTCATAATAATTTACTAAATTTTAATACTTCAAATTGACCTTACTGATATTTACTGAAGGAAACTAACAAACGCAAAATGAATAATCAATGGCATGGCATATGTTCTCAAAATCAAGAGGGAAGTGGGTCAGAACCAGGCTATCCAAAGACAGGACCACTGGAGTGATGGAATGAAACAAAGTTTATTGAAAAACAAGCTGACATGACACAACATTGTATTTCGGCCAGAGGGCCTACATCAGGAGTCTATAAATTAAAAACAATATTTAAAAACAAAATGTAATAATAAAATGTAAACATAAACAAAAACAGACAACTAATAAACAATAAACAATAGTATAAAAATATGAAATGTAAATGTATTCATTTTGCTTTGTGTATTTACACTACAACACAAAATTTTCAAGTTTTTGGTGGATAAAACATGAACAAGACATGGTAAAATCCAAATATAATACTTCATAGTTTGTAAAACTTGATGAAACATCGATATAACACATAGGTATTCATTTTACAAGAGCAATCTTTACCAAGCATATCAGGGTATATGGGTAAAAAGAAGAAAAAAGAAAAAAATAGTTTAAAAAATAATAGAATGGAAAACATAATTAAAAAAGAAAAAAATATGTTTTGCAACAGAGTGAAAGAAAAATGAGTGTGTGTGTATTTTACAAAGTAAAAAAATTGTGTGAGGAGGTGTGTTTTTTAACAGAATAAAGTTAAAGAAGGACTAACCTGTAACAATTGGTTAAACAATTATTTAAAAAATATATTATTGAAAAAAAGAGTCTAGAAGTATGTATTTTTTAAACAATAAATGTTAACAAAGTGAAAGAAAAATGAGTGAAATTAAAGAAGGACTAACCTGTGAAGTTTGATTGAAAAATGAGCATCCAGAAGTGGTGACAATGAATTGTGATGGTCTAGAAAAATAAAAGCATAATGTGCGTTAAGGTTATAAGAAGAGTTAATAGAAGGGCACAGTAGGAGAAACCATAGCGGACGAACGAATCGTTGCATAATAAATGAGCAGGAAAAAATTAACCGTGTGACAAAGTTGCAGGAGATATCAATTTGTATGGAAAAGTATATATATATGATTAAATCTATATACAGAAACACATCATAGCAACAAAGCTGATCCTGTGCACAAGTGCTGAATGGCAGTATAACGCTAGTAGGTAGTGATGATGTGAGCGGTATAAAAGCAGGATAAGCGATGGCACGTGCAATCTGGTACAACTGAGTAGGAAAACAAAGTGAAAAAGGCTGTATCTTACCTTTAAAAAGACCTTTGTTGACAAGTATTGCTTAATCGTGAATTAGACAAAGCTGAACGGCGATGTTGAAAACAACTGATGAATAGCGAATGCCTTAAAAAGGGAAATGGGACTTGATATACTGCCTTTCTGTGGTATTTTGCAACTACATTGAAAGTGGTTTACATATATATACAGGTACTTATTTTGTACCTGGGGCAATGGAGGGTTATGTGATTTGCCCACAGTCACAAGGAGCTGCAGTGGGAATTGAACCCAGTTCCCCAGGATCAAAGTCCACTGCACTAACCACAAGGCTATTGCTCCACTCTTTCCTTCAGTCTTTCTAACGCTTAAAAAAGAAAAAAAGTGTGCGAAAAAAGAGGGATGTGACGTAATGATAATGATCACACCAAGTGCTCGGATTATAAATAAATATCTGCAAAAAATAAAAACGTAAGGGATCCATTTGAGTATGGAGAAACCAGTAAACTAACCAAAATATGATCTGAAAAGAAAACATAAAAATCCATGACTTATAATACATTAGCATATGTGACGTAATCTGAGATGAACGGTGATACTACGGGATGTGAGGTCAAATAGGACGAAGGGAAGAATATAAACAAATACTATGTGAATGGAATCTGGGAATAAATGACTTGTGAGAGCATGTAACAAACAGCATAGACAATATAAAAAAACGATGTGAATGAATTGTAAATGATGTCTTCAAAATAAAAATCCTTTGTTCTGATTAGTGCTGTTTCATGAACGAGTTTGTAATGTAATCAGGTGTGATAAAATAAAAATAAAAAATAAATTTTGAAGAGATTAAAAGTTTCCTATTTATGATGTAATTGAAAGTAGTGAAGACTGGACCAAGATATGGGCTTGCTAAAACAAATAAACTATGTTGTTTGTTTAGGTAATCATATCACAAAATCATCTACGCAGAAGCCCTGGGATACATGACAGATCTCATAGACCTACCAACCAGAAACACATCAAGATCAACACGAACATACCTAAATCTCCATCATCCAAGCTGCAAAGGACTCAAATACAAATCAACCTATGCATCCAGCTTCTCCTATATAAACACACAACTATGGAACGCAATACCAAAAGCCGTGGAAACAACATATGACCACCTGAACTTCCGGTAATTACTAAAAACTAACTTGTTCAAAAAGGCATACCCTAACGATCCAACTTAAATGCCTTAACCCAGCAACACAACAAAACCAAAGCTCATACTGGACATAACTTAACTCTTCCTTCTTATGATTCCCCAATGTGTCTGTCACACATGAACTTTACTTTACCACAACCCCACTTTGTATTTGTTAAAACCGGTATTGGCAATCGCCTCCACGGTACTATGTAAGCCACATTGAGCCTGCAAATAGGTGGGAAAATGTGGGATACAAATGTACAAATAATAAAAATAATATATTTAGCAATAAAACAATGAATAATGAATAATAAATATGTCAAAAATAATATTTTGCACAGTAAAGAATATTGGTCAATAAAAAATGGATAGTGAATAGTAAATAATGATGTTATATCAATAATAATGCTGAAAATGATAACTATAAACGTATCAAAAATAAGCAATGTAAACCATATACATAACAGCAAAGTAATGAAAACAAAATTTTGCAAATGGTAACTAAAACATGATAGTTGATGAACAATAATAATGTTACAAAAATGAACAGGGAAAACCATGTACAGTAACATTAAAATTAGCATTGAAGAATACAAAATAACAACAGTGTTACTCAACATTGATAAAAGTAAATTATTCCTTGAGTCTTTCTAATGCTTAAAAAAATATATAATATGAAGAACGTATAAAAGGGTGAACACGTGCAATCAATGAAGACTCAAGTAGCCACCTTTTAATATTAAATACTCATCATAATGAATAAAATAATATATAAAAATGGATTACAACAGACTATATGAATAAAAATATATTTGAAATTCCAAATGTTAATTAATTTTAGTGTAATGAGTCAATACCTGCCGTGGAACTGTACTAGGTTAAACAGTAAATACTCACGGTGAAAGAAAAAAAATCTATACGAAAAAAAATTTTAATTCCAAAAAAATTTCAAAAAAATGGTCAATGAATATGGTCAATATGTACCTGTGAGTGTGATGTGCTGGAAGTGCCCTTTGTACAGTAATAGTTGTGGGTGCATCAAGACAAGACCTGTAGATGGAATGTATATAAAGTACTGAAGGTACCTTTCATCCCGATTCATATGAAAATAAATATGGACAGATATTAAACAAAGATATTAAAGAAATGGACGGAAATCAATCTCATTATTGAGACCATGAGGACTAAGTGTGTTTAAATCAAATATCAGTTTCTGCTCTTCTTGTAGCACAAGTTTGTCAAAATTACCTCTCCACTTTTTAGTGAAGGTCTTGAACACAAAAAAACCATAAATCTGCTGCAGTGTGATTAGCTGTGTACCAATGTTGAACAAGAGGTGCAGTTTCTACTTTCCTCGTGATGCAACTTCTGTGCTCTATGGTACGCGTTTTAATGGCTCTGATGGTTTTTCCCATGTATAGGAGAGGACATGGGCATTGAATGATGTAGATAACCGAGGTAGTGTTACAATCAGACGTGTGCTGCAAAACAAAGGTTTTCCCTGTAATTGGATGGATAAAAGTGGTAGTTTCAAGACAGAGATTGCAGAGATTTGTTGATAATATCAACAAATCCAAAATAGTTTTTCGTAATGCTATAGTGGCATGGGTCATAATTAAGTGATTGGGTATCCTCTTGTGTGGATCTACCTTGTAGAGTTTTTTCATAATCTGTATGGCCTCTAGTTGTGGGATATTGGTATACAATGACTCGATGTCCATGGTGACCATGATAGTATCTGTTAAAGGTCCATCGTACTCTTGTAGAATGTTGATCATGTGTGTGGTATCTTGTATGTATGAAGGTATTGACGGAACAGTGTGCAATCTTTGCAAATAGGGCTATCTTCTACATATGGCGCCTCAAAAATTGGCACCAAAAAATACGTGCTTAAATGGTATTCTTTAAGCCATGCCTAAAGTTCAGTTTGGTTTATAGAATAACTGCTTAAGTGAAGAGGACACATGTAAATTTAGGCACCACCATTTGTACCAATGAAAATGTTCTGTGAATGTCCACACCTATTTATTTATTAGGATTTATTTACCACCTTTTTCAAGGAATTCACTCAAGGCGGTGTACAGTAAGAATAGATCAAACATGAGCAATAGGCAATTACTGCAGTAAAAATATTCAAATAACAATACAAATTACAGCATAGCATACTACGTACAATGTCAACACAATACATAATAGAACATTTTAATTGACAGTGAAGGGTATAAGCAAAGATGGAACATATAGATAAGTAAGAGAGTAATAAGAGATAGAACGTAAGGTGACTAATTTAAAGAAAGTTGCACATGAGGTCAGAGAGATCGTTAAATATTAAATACCTAGATTTACGTGCGGAGCACCCATACTCTATAATTACATGTGCAACTCAAAACCATGTCCCCATTCTGCCGCAAAATGCCCACAATCTTCCCATTTCCATACACCCCTTTTTGAACCACATGTAAATTTTAGGCACAGATCCCATGCGTAACGTTATCTGCATTAGTCCCAATTAAATCTAATTAGTACCAATAATTGCTTGTTTAAAAAACAATTATTGGCACTAATTGGCTCATTATTCTATAAAATTGTCCATGCAAATTGGGAACATACCTAAATTTGCATGTGCAATTTTTGGCGACCTTTATAGAATCAGGGGGTATAATGCACAAACAATGCTGCAAACACCATGGGAAATGAAACAAAATTAAACTTACCATTCTATTTACACTATCCTCTGTCACCTTTCACTCAACCAGTTTCTAACCCAGTCAGTCACTTTAGAGCCTATATTGAGGGCACTCAATTTATTTTTAAGTTACCTTTGGAGAACTATTTTAAAGGCTTTGCTGAGATCTAACCCACCCATAGGATATTTAAAATGCTTTCCCTGGTCATTTGATTGGTTAATATGAGAGATCAAGAATATGTCAGAGAAAGGCTAATTCCTAAGAACTAGTGAAATGCTTACATTCTTCGAATGGACATTATCATGCTGTACTCTCATCAAGATAGACAAGGCTAACTGGAACCAGAAAATGTTCTCTTCCTTAGCCCCTTCCTTGTAGAACTGTCTTGTCTGTTCTACAAGAATGGAAAGCACTTACGTTATTTTAGGAAACTGTTGAAAGGTTTTCTCTGTAGCAGTACATGTTAACAGGTTTGAGATTTATCTACTGCTTTATTATGTTTCCAGAATCAATATGAATTTAATTTGGTGAGTTATTTATTGTGTTTATGGTTATCTGATTTGATTAATCGTCTTTACCTAAATCACAACAAAGTGGTTTACAAAAATAAAAACATGTGTAAAATATATTAAGAGGACGTTTTTTCTGTATACACTTTGAGTGTTTTGAGAAGGCAGAAATTGAAATAAATAAGTTAGCTCCCTTCATTCAATAACTGGTTTCACCTGCTTGAGCAACAGTCATTTCTATTAATGTAACCAGGGTTAAGGAATAAAAGGGAAAAAAAAAACTTACCTGGGTTTTTGGAGGGTTCAGGAGCGCTGTAGGGGCTGGTGGCGATTTCTTGGGGGCGTCCGTCTGTTGGGGAGTGGGGCCCTGGCTTGAGGAGATCGCCGGATGGGGAAGCAGCGACGAGTTTTTTCCCGGGGCGATTGGTGGGCCCGTGCATGCGAGGGGAGCGCTGCCGGGGGCATTCCCGATGGACTTCGGGCCCGTTTGGGCCGGTGGCAGGGTCAAGGGGCCAGTGTGGTGTTGGGCCGGGCAGCGCCATGGTTTTTGGCTCCCGGGGACGGGTGGGCGCATCCTCGGGAGTGAAGAGGAGAGCCAGGGCGGTGGACAGCGTCGGGGAGGCCGGAGGAGCGCTGCAGGAGGCAGCGCGGAAGTTTTCCGGTCTCCCGGAACGCGTGTACAGCGCTGCGAGGAAGAGCCAGCATTTTTAATGGCCGGCGAGAGTAGAGGACGTCGGCGCGAGTGTGCATGAGGCGGCGCGCCTCATGCACATTTCGGGATCGCGCGTCTTCGCGAGTAGGCCAAAGCCGGGGCCTAAATTTTGGGCCGGCTTCGGTGCTTTTTTATTTTTGACTCCGTTTTCGGGCCAGGACCAGCGGGACCGGATCCGTTGGTTGGGATCAAGTGAGGGGAAAATATACATTAAGGTAAGGGGTCGTTTGGCCCGGAATTTTAATTGGTTGATTTTTAATTTACATAAATTGGGTTTTTTATTTTTAAAAAATCGGGGGTTTGACGGATTGGAAATATTTTTGCATATTTGGGATCGGGGTATTTTTGTTTATTTTTGTGGGGGGTTACATTTTAAATTTTAATATTTTTGGGGGGTGTTCTGGTGTAGTGTGGGTTTTAAGGGGTTAATTACATGGTAAAATTTTAAATTCGACGTAGCAGGTAGAGGGGAGGGGGATTGAATTTTTAGAGTGGGTTTTAAATTATTTTGGGATTTTTGAGGGGGGTTTAGGAGAGATAATTGCGGGCGGACCGTAAAAAGTGGTATTTTTAAATTTTAAAAGCAGGATTTAATAGGGGATGGGAAGTTTAATTGGTGTAGAAATTTTGGGGTGATTCGGATATAGTTTTATAGGGTTTTTATTTAATTTTATTATTTTTCCATTAGTTTCTATGGGGTTAAAATGGGGATTTTGCACTGCTGGCCAGAATTCCGCTGGTCAGCAGTGGAGAGTGGAATCTTGGTACTAGTCAGGGATTGGCTGGAAGGGTCTTGGAACGCAAGCCAAGGCTGGTTTGGAACGCAAGCCAAGGCTGGTTTCCAAGGCAACCGGGGTGTTGCAGTTGGTCAGAGTGAGATTGTTGGTCAGAGAGAGTGGAGTTGAGGAGGTGCTGGTAGTGAGAGGAGGGTTTCAAAAGTAAAAGTGAGGATTTTGGGGGAAATTTCTGGGAATTGTTGGTGAATGAAAGTAAGGTGTGTAAGGAGGATGTGATTTCTAGTATAAGTTTTAAAATTTTGTTAGGTTTGTATGAACTGGGGTACAGGGTAGGAGTTAAGTGGAATTTGTTAATAAGGGGTTATTGGGGTAATAGTAATAGTAGCTTTAGGTGTATTTGGGTAAGGTTTTAGGGATAAATTTAAGGAATAATTCAATGGAAGTAGAGTAATAGTTTAAGGAAAATTTACCAATGGGAGTTTGAATAACCGTGATTGAGAATTGTGCAAGAGTAATTGTGTGAAAGGGACGGTCAATCTCTCTCTGAATAAGTAGGGAAAAGAAATCAATAGCATAGGCTCTGGAAAGTAAGGGCCATTTATTTATATTGATTTTACTTAAATAGAGCCCACAGTTCCGCTGTTGACAGCACTCCCTGATAAAGATTATTAAAAGAAGAAAGTAGGAAGAGTAAGGTTTTCCTTCCAATTATTTTAATTAAGAGAGAGGTGAAGGAGGAAGACCAAAGAAAGAGTGAAGAAAACCGGACAACTCACGAGCTCCAACGCAAGCAAGGCCGGGAAGAAAAAGAAACAAAACTTCGACAGCTAAGTAACTGTATACACTGAACAAGAAACATAATAGGAAAGAGACATACACAGAAACACATGAAAGAAAATAAAAAAAGAGATACTTACCCAAAGTCCATGGCAAAGAAAAGTGACTGAAAACCTGAAAAGAGAGCAAAGCAAAGAATCAAATTCTTGTCAGACTATACTCACGTGAATGATACACAATAACATTTACATTTCCTAAGGAACAGATTGCAGAAAAAGACACTTATCTGAATGTGAGCTAGATACAAGTAGATGTTGGTATCTGTAGGAAGATAAAAAGTTATTAGTATGTTTGGTTATAGAGTTTTAAGCAAAGTTTGATTTACTGTACAAGAAAGTTGAGTTTATGTTCGTTTTAAATGCTTTAGTTATTGAATTAAACTTGTTTAAACAACATGGGAAAATAAGTTTGTTCTCCTTTATCAGAAAAATCCTGAACTTTAGTTTTAATTCCTCTTCCGTCCTTGGAGGGTAGAAGACGAGGATAGTATCCTGCACTAGTCCCCTAGTCCTGAGTGTGTTTTCTGACAGCAGCCACGACTATAACATCGCTGATTTGAGACCACCTTTCTGGGAATTAACCCTGTCTGGGGGGGGGGACTAAGTACATTAACATTTCCTGTTATGTTGATCAGAGTCTCAAATCTCCCTTGAGGAATTTTGACCTTTTCTTTCATATAGAACTGTTTAACTCTTGACATTTAGAGGCTTCTTTGCTTGAACTGCTTATGTCAGGTCTTGCCATAGCATTTTAATAGGGGTTAGGCTTGGGGCTTGACTCAGCCAATACAAAAGTGAATTCTTATCTTCAGCCAACCTTGGTCTCTAGCACCTTTCTTCTTCTTCCCATGCTAAGTATTGATTCCTTACCTATCTCCACTTGGCAGCATCATTGCAATCTGCTTAACAAAATGGCCTCATGGCCAGTAGGTGCAGGGCCTTGATGATCTGTGCATGCTCAAGACCTGCCAGCTTCTGCCCCCTCTGAATCAGGAAGTTTGGAGGGGCGGAAGCCAGGAAGCCTTGAGCATGTGCAGATGCTTGAGGCCTAGTGCTGGCTTGCTGTGAAGCCATATTGTTGAGAGTATTGCAGAATTGCCACCCGGGGGAGAGAGGTAAGAAATCAATGCTTAGTCCATGAGGAAGAAGAAAGATGTGAAAGATTCTAAAGATGGAGAGGGGGAATGCTGAAAAGATGGGGGAAGGGAAGGAAGGCAAGAAATGCTAGATACCACAGGGAAGGAGGAAATGGAGAAATGCTGAAGAAGTGGTAGATGGGGGAGGGGAAGAAAGAGATAAATTCTGAACATTGGGGGAGAAGGAAGAAATGCAGAAGAGGTGGGGAGGGAAGGAAGGATAGAAATGCTAAATGCCATTGGGGGGGGGGGTAAGGAGAGAGATGCTGAAGAGATTGGGGAAGGAGGGAAATGCTGGATACCATGGGAGGGGGTTGAGAGGTAGGGAAAGAGAAATGTTGGACATGGGATGGGGGAGGTTGAGAGATCTGGAAGGAGAGAAGTTGGGCACCATGAGAGAGGAGGGGGTTTGAGAACTATGGAAGGAGAGAAATGATGAGCACTATGATGAACATTAGGGAAGAGGGGGTTTGAGAGATAGAGAAGGATAGTGATGCTGGATGCTGGGTAAACATGAATCGCTTGTTTACTCTTTCCAAAAATACTATGACTAGGGGCCTTGCAATGAAGCTACAAAGTAGTAAATTTAAAACAAATCAGAGAAAATATTTCTTTACTCAATGTGTAATTAAACTCTCGAATTCATTGCCAGAGAATGTGGTAAAAGCAGTTAGATTAGCGGGATTTTAAAAAAGGTTAGGAAAACTTCCTAAAAGAAACGTCCGTAAGCCATTATTAAGATGGACTTGGGGAAAATCCATTGCTTATTTCTAGGATAAGCCGCATAAAATGTATTGTGTGTTTTGGGATCTTGCCAGGTTCTTGTAACCTGGATTGGCCACTGTTAGAAACAGGATACTGAGCTTGATGAACCTTCGTACTTATGTACTTATGCTATGGAGGAAGGTACTAAGGGATGATAGGTAAGGAAAGGAAAGGGAAGGGGGGAGATGCTGTGATTAGGGGTATGGATCTTGGTGTAGCTTGGACACCTCCAAACAAAAAAGAATTCTGGTGCCCCTGGGGTCATTGTTTTGCTGGTTGACCCACTTTAGGTTCAGCTTTGGATCATGGAGGAATGGCCATACCTTCTCTGGCCGTAAAGTAGAATTCATGGTTCCACCAATGTTGGAGCTATCCAGGTTCTGTTGCTGCAAAGCAGCCTCACTTCTTGAGACCTCCACCATTATATTTGACAGGATGAATTTCTGAATCTGAAAGACAGTGCATGGTTTTCACCAAACAAAAGATTTGCTACTGTAGCTCAAAAGGAACATTATTTCAGAAGACTTGTGGGTCATCCAAATCTATATAAATAAAACCCACCTCAAACATTCTGAAGCTCACTCCGTGGCAGTAAAGCACTAAAGCACTGAACTCCTGCACTCTTGGTAGGACTCTTGGTAGGCTAGGGTATCAGGAACACTCACCCTCACTCATAGGTCCGCCCTCAGCCACGCCCCATCTCTCTATATAAAACGCACCACCAACGTTCTGAAGCCTCACTTTTCCAACGTTCTAAATGTGAGGCGCCAGAGATCAATTTTTCATCCATGACTGTCTGCCCCGCCCACACGTCAAACGTGATGACCTCGTGGGCGGAGCAATGACACTCACAGACCGTGTAGCACGTCTGATTGGCTGAGTTGGGTGAAGCCAAGGATGACGTCGCCAGCACAGCTGCTCCACAAAAAAACAAGGAAAGGGGGAGGAGTAGGGAAACACGCGTAGCGTGTTTCCCTACTCCTCCCCCTGCCTAGGAATTCATGCAACTCAGCACCCCCCCTTCCGATACAAACACTAAAGAAAACTCCCCCCCAATGCATCGGCACCTTTTTTGCCCGCCCCGCGCCCCCCCCCCCCCCCCGCGACACTCCGGCCGAGTCCTGCACTTAGTTTTTTTTTAACACTCACAACGCGCGAACGATGCAGCCGGCAGCGATTGAAACAGGCTGTCTGGGCTGGCGTCTGCGTCGGAGCTTCCCTCACCCTCTGCGAGTCCCGCGAAACAGGAAGTTGTAACAACGAAGGCGGGACTCGCAGAGGGTGAGGGAAGCTCCGACGCAGACGCCAGCCCAGACAGCCTCTTTCAATCGCTGCCGGCTGCATCGTTCGCACGTTCTGAGTCTTAAAAAAAAAAACTAAGTGCAGGACTCGCCCGGAGTGTCGCGGGGGGGGGGGAAGGATGGGGGGAGAGAAAGAGGGAAACCAACAGAGGGAAGGATTGGGGAGAGAGGGAAAGAGGGAAACCAACAGAGGGAAGGATTGGGGAGAGAGGGAAAGAGGGAAACCAACAGAGGGAAGGATTGGGGAGAGAGGGAAAGAGGGAAACCAACAGTGGGAAGGATTGGGGAGAGAGAGAAAGAGGGAAACCAACAGAGGGAAGGATTGGGGAGAGAGAGAAAGAGGTTAACCAACAGAAGGATTGGGGAGAGAGGGAAACCAACAGAGGGAAGGATTGGGGAGAGAGGGAAAGAGGGAAACCAACAGAGGGAAGGATTGGGGAGAGAGGGAAACCAACAGAGGGAAGGATTGGGGAGAGAGGGAAACCAACAGAGGGAAGGATTGGGGAAAGAGGGAAACCAACAGAGGGAAGGATTGGGGAGAGAGGGAAACCAACAGAGGGAAGGATTGGGGAGAGAGGGAAAGAGGGAAACCAAAAGAGGGAAGGATTGGGGAGAGAGAGAAAGAGGGAAACCAACAGAGGGAAGGATTGGGGAGAGAGGGAAAGAGGAAAACAAACAGAGGGAAGGATTGGGGAGAGAGGGAAAGAGGGAAACCAACAGAGGGAAGGATTGGGGAAAGAGGGAACCCAACAGAGGGAAGGATTGGGGAGAGAGGGAAAGAGGGAAACCAACAGAGGGAAGGATTGGGGAGAGAGAGAAAGAGGGAAACCAACAGAGGGAAGGATTGGGGAGAGAGGGAAACCAACAGAGGGAAGGATTGGGGAGAGAGGGAAAGAGGGAAACCAACAGAGGGAAGGATTGGGGAGAGAGGGAAACCAACAGAGGGAAGGATTGGGGAGAGAGGGAACGAGGGAAACCAACAGAGGGAAGGATTGGGGAGAGAGGGAAAGAGGGAAACCAACAGAGGGAAGGATTGGGGAGAGAGGGAAAGAGGAAAACAAACAGAGGGAAGGATTGGGGAGAGAGGGAAAGAGGGAAACCAACAGAGGAAAGGATTGGGGAGAAAGAGGGAAACCAACAGAGGGAAGGATTGGGGAGAGAGGGAAACCAACAGAGGGAAGGATTGGGGAGAGAGAGGGAAAAACAGAGGGAAGGATTGGGGAGAGAGGGGAAAAACAGAGGGAAGGATTGGGGAGAGAGGGGAAAAACAGATGGAAGGGATGGGGAGAGAGAGGGAAAACAGATGGAAGGATGGGGAGAGAGGGGAAAAACAGATGGAAGAATGGGGAGAGAGAGGGAAAACACAGATGGAAGGATTGGGGAGAGAGGGAAAAACATGGAAGGATGGGGAGAGAGAGGGAAAACAGATGGAAGGATGGGGAGAGAGAGGGGGAAAAACAGATGGAAGGATGGGGAGAGAGGGGGGAAAAACAGATGGAAGGATGGGGAGAGAGAGAGAGGGAAAACGGAAGGATGGGGAGAGAAAGAGGGAAGACACTGGATGGAAGAATGCAGAAAGAAATAGGGGAGACACTGGAAGGATGGAGAGAGAAAGCAGAGCTGCTGGAAGGAAAAGGGGAATAGAGAAAGACTGGAGAATAAGAGGAAGGGGCATGGGGAGAACAAGGGTGAGGAAAAGATGAAAAGCCACAGGTAGATGAAGGAAATTAAAGAATGGATAGTAAGAATGAATTAAATCTGGGCAGAGAGAGAGCCTGAAAAATATTGAAGAAAGCAAAGAAAAACGAGACAAAAATGACAAATGGCACAGAAGAGTTAAGCGAAAACAAAGGAAAGCAGAATCACAGACTGGGACCAATATGCAAAGAAAAACAGTCACCAGACAACAAAGGTAGAAAAAAATCATTTTATTTTCATTTTAGTGTTTGTAATATGTCCAATTTGAGAATTTACATTGGCTGTCTTATTTTGCACTGGGTATACTGGAGCTGTAAGAGCTTACAGAGATTATTTATCATGAAAAAAAAACACGTTATTTTTTTCTCCTATAGTACTATAATATTTTCAATAATGTCTGTTTATATGCGCCATGGCTGGTATAGGGGGTGTGGTTAATGTGGGTGTGGCTATCATAGGGGTGGAGACATATGTGGTGACCCTGCCCATAATGAGTACCGGCACCTTTTTTTCTACAAAAAAAGCACTGACTACAGGCAACGCGCAAACACGAAGATCAGCCTCCTTTCCTTTCCAGGGTCACAGTTCAAATTCCTCACCTCCACCCATGGATCTCATTTCTCATCTACAGGCAACACACGAGCACGAAGATCCGCCTCCTTTCCATCCCAGTGTCAGAGTTCAAATTCCTACAGCTCACCCACAACCCCCCCCCTTCCGATACCACAACTACTACTTATCATTTCTATAGCGCTACTACACGTACGCAGCGCTGTACACTTGAAACCCCTCCCCCCCATGCATCTCACTTTACATCTACAGGTAACGCACGAGAACGAACATCCGCCTCCTTTAAGTTATGACAGCAAGGAATCACCCTGACAGCAACAAATCACCCACTCCTTTTCCTAGCAACCAGGAAGAGATTTTGCAACCAATCAACGATGGTCTTATTGTTGGTGCTCCTGCGCTTGGGGCTGACTACTACTCTGTGCTCTGAAGAATTGTTTTTGCGAGGCAGGGTTACAAATGACACAGCTTCCCCCTAGCAGATTGGGAAACACTTAACATGATCCTAAAAGAAGCAACTCCTCCACCCCTCTTCCAACAGCAAGCAAACCAGCTGAGCAAGCTCGCTCCTGAAGTGTTAACGTTGATGTGGCAATAAAAGGGTTAAGGGCTGCAGTCGCTGACACGGTACCATTGTGCTTCTGAGGGGGAGACGGAACAGAAAACACAGATTTCTTTTACATTCAATGTGTATTTCCCATGTTAACATGAAAAATACTGAGGGTTTGGTTGGCTTTTTAGTTTTCCACTTTGCAATTCACTTTGCTGCGGTTCTGCTTCCTTGGGAAGTACTGTGCATGATAAAGCACTTTCAGCACTGCTTTTGCACTAAACCTGCAGTTCACAAAACAACATTTTTGAAAGCTTTCTTGCCTTTTACCTTATGCTTACAAACATTTAATTACTTGAAAGGAGTATTGACAATTCTTTTACCAGCATTTCATTCCTGAAATACCTCAGTCAGTAATCTCTTTTCTTCACACACACTCACTATCGGTCTCACACAGTCTGTCTCTCTGTCTTACACACACAAACACTCTGTCAAAAAGGACCGCACCTGTGGTCCTACACAGGGCCTCCTCCTTCCTCATTATACACCCTTCACTATTACTCCATCTCATTACAATACTTTAATATTAAATATTTGGTTAACAAAAAAACAACTAATCAATATAACCTTGCTAGCGCCCGTTTCATTTGTGTCAGAAACGGGCCTTTTTTACTAGTACTCTAATAAATCTGAGATGGGCAGCAATATTCTTTTTAGAGAGTGGTGGCTTCTTTCTAGCTATCCTCCCATGAACATCATTCTCATTTAGCTTTTTTGCAGATGGTTGACACATGGATTCTCACATCAGCTACAGTGAAAGAGACATGAAGATTGTTGCTACTTTGGGGGCTTTTTGTGACTTCCTGGATGATTTTTCAGTTTGCCCTTCAGGTGATTTTGAAAAGATGGCTACTCCAGTATAGAATCATAGTAGTCTTCAACTGTTTTTTGTCTTTTGTAGACTTTCCTTTTTGACAGTGAAAGGATGGAGCCCCTAAAGTTTAGAAATGGTCTTGTAACCCTATTCACACAGTAGAGCACTGGCTACTCTTTTCTGTTGATCCTTTGAACTTTTCAATTGATCATGGCATGATCAGTTCCCAATAACTTTTATAGTGAAGACCAAACTCAAAAAAGTTTGGATCTTTAAATAGGACAGAACTCCCAAACGCAGACATGCAGATGTACTCTGCGGGGGTTGTGCATTTGTTACCCAATTATTTAAGTACATAATTCTAATTAGTCAATTAATTGTACTAAGGAAACTCAGGGTCCATTATTACTGACACTTATTGTTCCTGCTTTTTCAAAAAAAACCACAGAATTGTATTACATAAGAAAATACAGGTTTCGATTACAGAAGGGTATCATGACAAGAACTTTTAATTCTTATTATTTATACTTGGGTTCACAGGTTTTTTTCCCCCACCATTGTTTATGCTCAGTAAGGCATGACTTAATGGACAAATATGTGAAGGTCTCCATTTCATAGAGCTTATCACCATCTCTCTTTCAGATTGAGAGTCTGTGTTTCAGAAGAAATTATAGCTGCAGTGATTCTTTTCGTTTGCACTGAGATAAAGTAATACAGCTTGAGTAATGCCAGGGTTTCTATTTTTACCATGAAAGGAAAAGAAAATAAGCATCAGAATTGCTCCCATAGATTTGCAAGGAGAGCTACACAACTGCAGAAAAGCAGCTTCTTGAGATATTCCAGCCTTAGGCTGGAATAATTATACTCAGATTTGAGGGCTCAGGGAGGTAAATAAAAGGCACCTACAGTATGTATGTGAGCCAATAACTCTTGTGAGACATTTTTACTCTCTCCAACTGAAAAGAAGTTGGAATGACTTATACAAAGAGGAACAACCATGCAAACTGTCCCTACTCCCACTACAACTGCCCCCCCCCCACCACACAAGGAAGGGCATTCAATAAATGTTATCAAAAATTCAGCGCCAAGAAACTTGAGCGCTAAACGCTATTCTACAAAGGGAGCGCACCTTTTATGGAATTTTATTTATTTATTTATTTATTAGGATTTATTTACCGCCTTTTTCAAGGAATTCACTCAAGGCGGTGTACAGTAAGAATAGATCAAACATGAGCAGGAGGCAATTAGAGCAGTAAAAATATTCGAACAACAATACAAAGTATGGCATGGTATACTACTTGCAATGACAACACAATATGTACTAGAACATTATAATTGGTAGTGAAGGGTAAGGCAAAGTTGTAACATATAGATGAGTAAGAAAATAGGAAGAATTAGAAAGTACGGTGATTGAGTTGAAGAAAGTTGCACATGAGGTCAGAGAGATGGTTAAATATTATCTCAGCTAGGGTAGGAGTGGATAAACATGTCCCATTGCAGTATGTGCAGCCCGAGTCAATCCTTGTGTGTGTGAATGAGACTAACAAGTTAGTTACTTCTTCCATTAAAGGCTGTGTCAGACACGCAATAGTGAATAGTGTCAGACATGCAACTAACTTTGGGGCACCATACTTATGGCTGTTAAAAGCTTCTGACAAATTCTATAAATCCATGCGCAGCATTTTGGAATGCTTCCGACATGCCCTGGCCATGCCCCCTTTTCAGATATGAACTTAAGTGCCATGCTTTATAGAATAGCGTGTAGACATGTATGTGCAGACTTTTTAAACTGCCAATTCATATCAATAATTGCTTGTTAGCATCCAATCATTCATGTTTCTGAGCTCAATAGTTAACATTTGCCTGCGCATCTCCAATATACGCACAAAACTGGGCAAGGAAATTTGGGTGTGATATGTAGAATCACTATAACTGCCTCACCACCTCACAAACAGTCCAACCCCAACAACTACTTCCATACAATTGCCTCACCGTTCTGCAAACCAAAAACTACACCCCGCCACACATAACTACCCCTGTAACTTCTTCGCCATCCCTAAAATCTTACCTGCCCCCCCAAAAAACTACCTCTTGCAACTGCCTCAGTGACCTCACAAACTGTCCCCATCCCTTCTACTGTTCCAGTGCATTGACACACAGACAAATATTTAATGTACCCTCAACAATATTTTAGATTAGGTGATGCTGCTTTCAAATACAGCCTTTCACTCTTGTATATCTTGCACAGAAGAGAGAATTTTTATTTCTCTCATATATTATGGAAAGAAGAGACAGAAAATTCCATGTGGACAATTCCTAAAGATGGTGTCAGATTTCCCCTTTTAAAAATTTTGCTTCAAACTTCTTGAAAGTTCAAGTCATGCTTGGAAGCCTACTTTAAAACACATGCAACATATGTAAAGTTAATTAGTGCCTTACATTTGGTTATTATGGTGGCTGGAAAGAAATGGAACAAAGCTATTAATAGTTCTATTAAAGCAAATGCTATCTCAGTTTCAGCTTGCTGTAACCTCAGGCTTCTTATGGTCATGATAGCTTAAATCAGTCAAGTTAAAGAAATGTCTGGGTCTGCATTCAGACATCAGCTCTTTTAATTCTGCCTGCATGGATTTATCATATACTAGTCAAAGTAACCAAGAAGATAAAACCTTTTGAGGGAAACCACAGACCAGACAGAAGAACAACGCTATAGCTATCAACTCCTGCAAACAAAATAACTGCAGTGGCCAAAACTTAATTCCCTGCAGTCATGGACTCTTCAGATTAAATAAAATACATATGCTTATTGTAGTTTTTCAACTTCCAGCTTACCATCTTGACTGTGCATGAAGCATCTTCTGTATAGCTTTGATATGTACAATGTTAAGTTACTCTGAACATAAATTTATATAGGGCTAGAGGCGCCAAAATTTGGACACTGAAAAAAAAATTAGCACTAATACTGCACACATCTTTATAGAATAGTGCCTAGAAAGATGCATTTGTCAATTCAAACGGTTTACAATTAGTGCCAATGATTGATTGTTAGTACTTGTTATCCAATTAAACTGTGCACACAAATTGGGCAAGTGCAATTTTGAGCACCATTTATAGAATGTTGGGGATAGCCTGAATAGAATGTTGGAGATAACCTGTGACACAAGGGAAAGAGGGTGAGTGTCTAGGAAGTGTTTCATTACATTTATAACCCACCAATCACATATCATCTATTTATTTAGATTTTGCTCACACCTTTTTCAGTAGTAGCTCTAGGTGAGTTACAGCCAGGTACACTGGATATTTCTCTGTCCCAGGAGGGCTCACAATCTAATTTTGTATGTGAGACAAGCAATGGACAGTTAAGTGACTTGCCCAAGATCACAAGGAGCAGCAGTGAGATTTGAACTGGCCACCTCTGGATTACAAGACCAGTGCTCTAACTACTTGGCCACTCCTCCACTCCACTATACTCCACCCCATCTAAGTGGCTGACATAAAATAGCAGAAAGATTGGGTGCAGGGCCGAGACTGTCCTTTGTGAAGCTAAATCTGGGATGTGCAAACTACAGTCAGAGGGCCAAAACTCTTGGAGCTCCAGTTTTTGTGCGGCCCACAGCAGTGCTATGATGTCCAGCCTGTTGACAAAAACCACATGTAAGTTCTCCCAGGAATGATATATGCCTGCCACAAGTAAATACTGCTCTACTTTCCCTCCTTTGTCACTTCTATGTTTTTTTATAGAGGGGTGGGGAGGGCACTCATGGAACAGCTGCAGGTAATGAAAGAGTTTAAGCATTCAGTAGTCCTTGGCAGCTATCTCAGGCAATGATGCAAGGGGACTCCCTGGCTGAGAAACAAGAAACCTCTCTCGTTTCCTCTCAGTGCCTGATGGAATTGGCACAAACATAGGTTCACATGCAGTAGTTGCTTCCCTAGCAGGACAGTGCACAAGTCCAAGATAGCTACTGCCTGCTCGGGACTCATCGCCTTTAACAATAGCATCACCGGTGAGGATCAGAGCCACAGGAAATCAGCGCTTCAACATTCCACAATATAAAATATGTTTGTTCGTTGTTGGAGGGGTTTTTTTTGTCCAAAATGAAACAAGTAGCTGCTGCATTGTGACTCTGATCAACTGTTATTTGTGTATGAAGGTCCATAGGTCCCCCTTATCCAAAATGGATTGTTCCATAGGCGTCAGAATGGGCGGGGCCACAGGTGCCATGGCACCCCCCAAAATTTTCTCTTTCCCGGCTGTTCAGAAAGCGGTAGGAAGTGACGTATAACTTCCTGTACTGCCTTCCAATCCCTGTTCTGACAGACTCAGTGCCTTGTAGCTCGCCCCGTGCAGTAGACCGCTGACTGCTCCTCCTGCTGCATTCTCTGCTCTCAGCAACCACTGCAAATTGCTGCTCTCAGGGTCTCCGCTGCTGCCGCTACCACCATTAAGTACCAGGTCCGAACCTACTACTGCTGCCCGCCCCCGCCATTACCACACCGGTGCTACCTTGGTCCCTGCCATTACCACGACTCTTCCGCCCCCAACACCATTACCCACCTCAAATGACTGTTGCCGGCTTGGGAGATTACTGCTGCTGCTGCAGGATCGCCGCCACCGATGCCCCTGCTGTTCAGGTTAGTACCATTGGGATCAAGGAGATTTTTAATAAACAGGAGTGGAAGTGAGCCTATCAAGTCCACTGTAAGCAAGAAAAACAATTAAGTTAATCTCTGTTTCCACTCCCCCATGCAGCCGTCATACAGTACACTCAAAACAGAGCAAGCAAACCTATGAGCTGCTGCATCCACATTGTCGTTCTTTATTGTTGGTCCATCTGTAACAAGTCTAAAGCTATTTCAGTTGGATAAGCAATGCCTTATTATTATTATTAGCATTTGTATAGCACTACCAGATGCACGCAGCGCTGAACACCTGACATAAAGAGAGACAGTCTCTGCTCAAAAGAGCTTACAATCTAAATAATACAGACAGACGAGACAGTTACGGGTGAGGGAAGTAAAGGTGAGAAGGAAGGAAGGGACAAGGGGGAGGGCAATTGAGTAGTGGTTAGGAGCTAAAAGCAATAGTGAAAAGGTGGGTTTTCAGCATAGATTTGAAAACAGGTAGAGATGAAGCTAGACGTATAGGTCCAGGAAGTCTATTCCAGGCATAAGGTGCCGCGAGAGAAAAGGAACGAAGCCTGGAGTTAGCAGTAGAGGAGAAAAACCCACCTTTTCACTGCTGCTTTTAGCTACTAGCCACAGTTGCCCTCCCCTTGTCCTTTCCTCCCTTCTCACCCATTACTTCCCTCACCTGTAACTGTCTTGTCTGTCTGTATTATTTAGATTGTAAGCTCTTTTGAGCAGGGACTGTCTCTTTGTATCAGGTGTTCAGCGCTGCGTGCATCTGGTAGCGCTGTACAAATGCTAATAATAATAAAGGTTTTTTTGTTGTTTGTTTTTTGTTACTTTTTGGACAGCTTTTTAATTTATTTGAAAGATATGTAGATCATGAAATAACAAATATCACTAAAACTGCTTAAAACTTATTATAGCTGGTAGAATCAGCAATTATAAACTCTGTATTTTCTACACTAAAATCTAAATACATAAATAAATACACTGTATACAATACAGATGACCACATTTTAATGAGGATATCCTGTTTCCTGATGGGTTAGCTTTACTGTTATTATAATCTGCCTTGGGAAGCCTGGTGTTATAAAGATGGAATATATTGAAATTAAATGGAAGTAAAATTAAACTCTCCTTTCAATGGGGCACATGGAATCACATCTTCATCTGTTTTGTAGGCGTTTACCTTTCATATACACAAATGGATTGTTCTGTTTTGTACTGTTTCAGGGACAATTGGTTTTATAAGTCAAAATAGAGAGGTGTGGTAGCCATTTTAGTCCACTTTTAAAGGTAGTCAATAGAAATAAAACAAAATAAAACATCCCACAGCTAAATATTGCAAGCAAATTTTTGCATGGTGCTACAGCAGGAATCTTACTAATTTCTGGCAGAGACATGTCACATAGCAGTGGTTGCTATTTAAAGGACCCTCATGGCTCAAATTGGAGCCTTCCTGATGGCCTCAGGAGACCTCTGCACCCAGGTGACAAAAGGTTTGATTTTATTAATTTAGTATACTGCTTTGCAAGTGGTTTATAGTATAAAATAATACAAACAGTACAGAATAAAACATAAACCGCATTTCAATCTTCAATACAAAATTTAAATAATAACAGATGTATTGGTGCAATCATTACTCACTCCAGGTTGAAAAAAAAAAACCCCAAACATGAGTCTAATCTATAACTGTATTGAAATAGCCAAGTTTTCAAAGCCTTCCTGAAAGACACGTATCTAGGAATGCCTCATAAGTCACATGCCAAAGAATTCCATTCTTGTGGTTATGATAGCTTAATTCAGTCAGGTTAAAGAAACATCTGGGTCTGTATTCAGACGTCAGCTCTTTTAATTCTGCCTGAAGATAAAGAATTCTATTGAAAAGGCCCAGCATAGCTAAAGGCCCTATTTCTAGTAGATATGTCAACTTTACAGTACTTAATGAACCAAACTTTTCTGAGAAGAAATATAATCAGCTAACTTAGATGAAAGATATGTAGGGACTCTTATATAAAAAGCTACATAAACCAAACACAATATCTTAAAATAGATTCTAGCTTCAATTGGGAATCAGTATAATTTTTTGAGAATAGAATTTTTGTGATCAAACCTTTTCCTGCTCATAATCAACCAGTCCGCAGTATTTAGCAAACTTTCTAAACTGTTTTTTTGTCACTCAAACATGTGGAGGGGCATTTTCGATATGATGTCTAAGTCTGAATTTGGACGTTTTACAAAAACGTCCAAATTCAGAACAGAAAAGTAGGTCATGTTCAACAAAAAAAATTGTCTATCCTTCCCTTTTGAAAATACATTTTGTGATTTGGATGTTTTATTTTTTGGTCCATTTTCAAACAAAAAGCGTCCAAATGCAAAACATCCAAAATAGAGGAGGAGTGGCTTAATGGTAACATGGGTTCAATTCGCACTGCAGCTCCTTGTGACCTTGGACAAGTCAAGTGCACGAGGGGCATTTTTGGATATGACATCTAAATCTGAATTTGGACATTTTTGTAAAACATCCAAAATCAAAACAGGAAAAATGTGTTGTGATGCTGTGTGAGGCTTTCTTTCCAACCAAAGCTTTTACCACACTCAGGACATGTAAATGGTTTCACTCCTGCGTGTATTCTCTGGTGCATTGTGAGGTTTACCTTCTCTGACCAAAGCTTCTACCACACTCTATACATGCAAATGGTTTCTCGTCTGTGTGGACTCTCTGATACACTTTGAGCTTTACATTACAGCCAAAGCTTTTACCACACCTAGAACATGTGAATGGTTTCACTCTATTGTGGATTTTCTTGTGTATTTTGAACGTTTTGCATTTGGACATTTTTTGTTTGATAATGGACCAAAAAATAAGTCCAAATCACAAAACGTTTTTCCAAACAGCATTTTCAAAAGGAAAAGATAGACATTTTTTTTGTAGAAAATGATCTTTGATGTTCTGATTTTGGACGTTTTACAAAAACGTCCAAATTCAGACTTAGACATCATATCCAAAAATGCCCCTGGTGCATTTGATTTGCCCAAAGTCACAAGGAGCTGCAATGGGAATTGAACTCATGTTGCCAGGATCAAAGTCTGCTGCACTAACCATTAAGCCACTCCTCCTCTATTTTGGATGTTTTGCATTTGGATATTTTTTGTTTGAAAATGGACCAAAAAATAAAACGTCCAAATCACAAAACATTTTTCTAAATAGCATTTTCAAAAGGAAAAGATGGACTTTTTTTTGTTGTTGAAAATGACCTTCTTTCCTGTTTTGTATTTGGATGTTTTTTTGTAAAACATCCAAATTCAGACTTAGACGTCATATCGAAAATGCACTTCTTTATATACTATTGTTTCCTATCTACCTATTCAGATAGTTGGTGCATATTTCTATGTTTGATGAATGTAAATCAAAAAGTTTCAATTAAAAAAAAAAGGAAGGTTACACTATACTATACTATTGTTAGTCCAATAAAGGGAAAGGGAAGGGAAATGGGACTTTATATACCGCCTTTCTGAGGTTTTTGCAACTACATTCAAAGCGGTTTACATATATTCAGGTACTTATTTTGTACCTTATTTTCCTTTATTGTTTTATTTCCATTTGCAAATTAAGAATGTATTGCTGTGTTCAAAACTTCCCCTACTGTCCCTTTACTACTAACATAGGTGCTGCCCCACTCCACCATAGCCCAGCACACCTTAGCCTCCTTAAACAGTTGAGTCACCGACTGCTTATGCAACCAGGAGCCTCTCCTGGGCATTTAAATGGATTCAAATATCGGATGGTGAATCTCTATATTCCTTCAAGCTTATGTGTTTAAATGAAGGGACATGGAGTAGACCATTATCTATAGATCGTAGAGCTCATGTTGATGTATAGATCTTCAGGGTGGCAGCTCTTTGCCACCCCCTTTCTGTAGGTGCTGCTGCTCTAACTGCTTAGTTTGCTTAATGGTTAAGCCCAGGGCTTTTTTTACTGCTGGTACATGCCGGTACAGTGTACTGGCACATTTTTAAACTGCTGATCTTGTTTCCTCTCTCTGCCTACTTGAGAGTCCATGCTCCTGAATCACTCAGTAGAAGACCTGGCACCAGCACACTCAGCCTTTGAGCCTATTCACTCGTGGAGGCCTTGTTGGTACTGCTCCTCTGATGCATATGTGTAAGAGGGCGGAACAAACTGATCCTCCATGAGCACATGGTATTGGGCGTGAAGGCTTCTCAGCGCTGGTGCAAGGCCTTGTATTGTTTGATTATTGCTGGGGGTCCAGACTCTCAAGCAGGCAGGCAGCTGGAGAAGGAGGAAGGTTTAAGGAAAATCACTGGACATGGATGGGAGGGGAGGGGGAGAGGAGAGGAGAATCGCTGGACAAGGATGAAAAGGAAAAACAGGGGAGCAAGGAGAATAGCTAGGCATGGATGGATGGAGGGGAGGGCAGGGAAGAGAGGAGAATTCCTGGACATGGATGGAGGGGAGTGAAGACAGAGGAAGGAGATGCACGTGAATGGAGAGGGAGAGATAGGAGAAATGCTGGATATGGATGGAGGGCAGAGAAGAGGAAGGAGATGTATATGTTTGGAGGGGAGCGGAAAATGCTGGACATGGATGCAAGGGATGGGAGAGAGGAGAAATTCTGGACATGGATGGAGGGGAGGGAAGAGAAAAGAAGAAGATGCACATGGATGGAGATGAGGGAAAGGGAAGAGAGGAGGAAAACTGCACATAGATGGAGAAAGTAGGCAAAAGCTGGATTCACTCTGTATCTCCTCCAGTGAAGTCTATGGAGGACCCAGCTTTTAGTTATGGATGTAGGGCAAGAAGTGAAGAAGAAAGAAGGAAAGAAAAGAAATAAATGGACAGGAAGCCCTGGAAATAGAGTTAAGAGAACAGAGAGCAGCAGAATCAGAGACTTAGACCAACATGATCAGAAAAACAAAGTCACCAAACAACAAAGGTAGAAAAAAATGTCCAGTTTGAGAATTTACATCTGCTGTCTTATTTTGTACTGTATAAGAGGAAACATGTTTATTTCTATTTACCTCATATTGTGCTGCATGCAGAGTCTAGCTTCTTAGGATTTTAGGTTAATTTTTGCCTGTAGAGGGGCTATCTCTGTTCTGCATGTGTGACTGCAAGGCCAAGTGTTTCAATAGGAATCTGTTTGTTAGGTTCTGAGAATTTGATAATATATTGTGTTTCAGATTTGGCAAGCCTGTTCTTCTAATTCCTGGTCTGTGTGCTAATTTGGTTTGTGTCATTTTTGGGTATTTTGGAGCTGTAACAGCTTACAGAAATTATTTATAATGAAAACAAATCACGTTATTTTTCTTCTCCTATACTGATGTAATATTTTCAATGATGCCTGTTTATATGCGCCATGGCTGGTAAAAGGGGTGTGGCTACTGTGGTTGTGGCTATTATAGGGGTTGTGCCATAGATAATGACCCCACCCCTGAGGTTACCCATAATGAGTACCGGTACCTTTTTTCCTATAAAGAAAACACCAGTTAAGCCAGTCCTGCATGCTTTCCATAGATCAACTCCTGCTTCCAAAGTGGAATTTCTGTTAAAGCAAAATTCTGTTAACTGAATTTCCCTACTGAGAGCTGCTGTATCTATCCCTCATCTACTCTAGCAGACAACATAAAATCATGGTAATACATAGAATCAGCATGTTATTATACAGCTATAAACAAAGAAAAGCAATATAAATCTTATCTAACCACTTACATTGGTCATCCTAGACCCTGCTCCTGCAGAAAAGGGCAAAAAGCAGACAAAGGAAACAGCCCAGGTATAAAACAGTAACAGAGGAAAACAATTAGCAGAAAGAAAGGAATACATCACAATATTTCTCAAACGGCAATGCATTAATCAGTGCTTTTTGACAGTAGAGGAAGTAGTTAAATAAAAGTTATCATCTTTTTGAACATGTGAATGTAGTTGCTTTTATGATTTCTCTTCTAGTCATGCTGAGGTCTCTTTAACATCCATTGCCATTACTGGGGCCTCCAGCTGCTGTTAGTAGTTAGTTGAAGCATGACCTCTGAAAGACTGCAGAAGAGCTAGATTAGCTTTGAGAGAGAGAGAGAGAGAAATCAAATCTAGATGGACTGCAGTCGCTGAAGAAGCCTAGAGACTGGGAGGAAGAAGAAGAAGGAGGGTGAAGATGGACCAAACAACCTTCCCTTTTTCCAGATTGCAAAAGACAATTATTCTGGGACACAATAGGGTTCAAAAGCTGCAAAGGTAGATATAGTAGAATTGGAAAAGGTACAGCGAAGGGCGACGAAAATGATAGTGGGGATGGGACGACTTTCCTATGAAGAGAGGCTGAGAAGGCTAGGGCTTTTCAGCTTGGAGAAGAGACGGCTGAGGGGAGATATGATAGAAGTGTATAAAATAATGAGTGGAATGGATCGGGTGGATGTGAAGCGACTGTTCACGCTATCCAAAAATACTAGGACTAGAGGGCATGAGTTGAAGCTACAGTGTGGTAAATTTAAAACGAATCGGAGAAAAGTTTTCTTCACCCAACGTGTAATTAGACTCTGGAATTCGTTGCCGGAGAACGTGGTACGGGCGGTTAGCTTGACGGAGTTTAAAAGGGGTTAGATAGATTCCTAAAGGACAAGTCCATAGACCGCTATTAAATGGACTTGGAAAAATTCCGCATTTTTAGGTATAACTTGTCTGGAATGTTTTTACGTTTGGGGAGCGTGCCAGGTGCCCTTGACCTGGATTGGCCACTGTCGGTGACAGGATGCTGGGCTAGATGGACCTTTGGTCTTTCCCAGTATGGCACTACTTATGTACTTATGTACTTATGTACTTATGTACTTATGTTGTCTGTATACACTAAGTTGGTTATTTCTCTCTTATAAGGACTGGAAATGACTTAAGCAAGACTTAGTGATGCAGTACATTCTTAAGAATGAAGAGTAATCAGGAACCTCATGGAGGTGATGCAATCAGAGAAAAGGAGTGAAGTGCAAATGACAAATCCAAGTGGGTAAAACAGTAGTACGCTTAAAGCGTACCCACTTGGATTCGTTTTTTGTACCTCACTCCTTTTCTCTGACTGCAGCACATTCTTAGTCACCTAGATCAAGCATATTCTACGACCTTGTGAAACTCAGTGCTGCAACTGAATATTATTGCACCTGGAGCAACACATGAAGTGTTATAGCTTTGCTCCCCAGCCCAGAGCCCTGAGTCAGTGCCCAGGACAATGCCCTAGTTGCCTCACCCCTGGTAAGACTCATCATGGCTGATGGTTTTTGCTGTTAAAATGTATTTCCACTTTAGTAAAAATCATATGCTGTAAGACTTGAGTCTTAAGTCCCAGAGCACCAGTGCATTGTATGTTTGCAAGCAGTTCCAACATAGAAGAAACAAATCAGTAATGATCCTGTGTTATACTGCAAAATTTGCTGCCTAATTGCAACTTAAGAACCCAAGTGGATTTCCTATACTTTCTGCCCACTCTGAAAGGAAAATGCTATCCCCAGGATTCTATATATGGTGCCTTAATTTCCTAGCAGAAATCAAAGCGTATTCTATAACAATGCATGTAAAATAATTGATTCACTAGCTCATCAGCGCTGTTAACAAGCAATTATCAGCACAGAAATTCAATCCTATTCTATAAAATTTAGGCACACTTTAGAAAATACACCTAGGCGTATTTTTTTCCACATGGAATTTTTAGGTGCCATATCTAGAATCTAGCCCTATATGTATAAACTTCAGCCAAAAGGATGACAATCCACAATAAGAACATAAGAGTTGCCATAATGGGACAGACCAAAGGTCCATCAAGCCCAGTATCCTGTTTCCAACAGTGGCCAATCCAGGTCACAAGTACCTGGCAAGATCCCAGAACAGTAAAACAGATTTTATGCTGCTTATCCTAGAAATATGCAGTGGATTTTCCCAAGCCCACCCCAGTACCACATGTTAAACTGTCTACCAATTTGTTCCTGCCTACAGCTGCCGACCCCTGTATACAGCTTCTACCAGAACCACAAGAGTCAGCCCTTCCTGTCTGCTGACTGTAAGGTCCTCAGTGACATAATAGTGCTGGGCCAGATTTATTTGCACTTTTATTCCAGTTCTGCGTATTCTCCATCCCAGGAAGGGGTGGACTGACCATTCGGGTAACCGGGTAGTGCCCAAGGGCCCACAGGCTCTAGGGGGCCCAGAGGCTCTGCCCGGATGCCTGGATGCCCAGCGTGCTGCCATTGATCTAGTGGCCTCAGTGGAGGGAACATGTTCTTTCCTTCCCGGCCCGCTGGGCTGCCGCTATTCCCCTCCACCTGGCACCATCGTATTTTAAAAATGGCAGCTGAGACTCCCTGCAGAATTCTCGCGAGACTGTCCAGACCTGCGAACGTACCACGGGAAGTCTCGGCCGCCATTTTAAAAACACAGTAATGCCAGCAAGCGGGGGACAAACAGCAGCACAGCAGGCAGAAAAGAACATGTCCCCCAGTAGAGGCCACCAGACTATCAGGACCCCTCAGGTAGGACCGGGGCATCAGCTGCGGCAGCAGGGGCAGCAAGGGGAGTGTCGGGTAGCAGCTGGGCAGGGGGCCCAGACCACCCTCAGTCCACTCCTGATCCCAGGTTTTGGCGACAGCACCACTATGTTGCCAGGGATCTAAGGTTCAGGCTCCAAACACAAGCAGACTAAGAAAATAATTATCCTATATAATTATCCTGACTGTAAACTGCATAATACATGTTAATAAATGAGGTTGATATGTAAAACAATTTAACTGGGCAGCAATCTCTCCTGCCTGGTTAGATCATGCTGGCTGGTAGTCCACGGCAGTGAGGGCAGACTAGGGCAATGCCTGCCAACCGGGCTTGATGGATCACAGAAAAGACAATTCTAATTATGCCCTTTTAGCTATCAAGGTACCACACAGAATATCAGCTATACCCAGGCAACTTCTGGGTTACTATCAAACACTGGATATCCAATGCCAATGCTCGAGTCTAATTTAGTTAGTGGCAGTCAGTGTTTAAAGGAATAATCTTGAATTCTGAACATGCAAGGGCACTGGACTGATCTTGTGATGCACAAGGTGACCAGCAAGAAATACTGGCCCATGAGATTTGAAAATGCTTGCTTTGCTGGCACAAACTTTTACATCATAGGCAGGACCATCTTAACCATTTAGGCAGATTAGAGAAATGTCTTTGTGTCTGGCAAAGAGCAGCTGCAGTGAAAGCAATATAATAGATCCTGATAGCCCTACCAATTTGATTTTACCAGCGTGGAGGGTGGACGATTTTCAAATAGTCCATTTATCCAGGTGGGGTAGCCAATTATACAGGGAAATTTATGCAACATGCAGTTTAGTATTTAAAACCATGATGCCCAATTGAGCATTTTTTACAGGGATTTTCTAAGAGAGTGGATCCTGAGATCATTATGATGGTCATATTTAATTATCAAAACCTTGAGGGGAGACATAAAGGTTCAAAAGTTAATTGAGGGGGGGGAGGCTGCAAGCTAAAGAATGCCAACTATACTTGCACTGACCCTGGTAACAGACAAGCAATGAGTATGTTCATTGGATTAGTTGAGAGAGGCAGGAAGATAGATGCAAGGAATGGGAGGGTGCTGCAGAGAGAAAGGGAAGGAAGCTAAGAAGGAGGTGGGGCTGAAGCTGGGGAAGAGAGAAATGGTGGAGGCCAAAGAAAAGAATGGAGAGGCATAGGTCTGAGAAATGATGCTGAAGCAGAGAAATAGGAGAAGGAAGCAGAAGGGATGAGAGAAAAAGAAAAGGAATGAAAGAGGGTAAAACAGAGTGGAGGAGTTGGTGAGAGAGCTGAAGTGCTCATCACTTTGTTTTCATCCTTTTGCCATTTGGGGATTCTCTGTGAATATCCCAGGCCTTTTTTAAAATTCCTTTGCTGTTTTTGTCTCCACCACCTCCTCGAGGAGGGCATTTCAGGCATCCACCAACTTGCAGCTTCATAGAAGGTTTCATTAAAGTAAAGAAGTGACCTGACCATTGTTCCACTTACCCTACCATAAGAGATGCATATTCTATGAATGTTCAGAGCTACTGTAGTATTCTTTGAAAGCAATACCATTCATTTACAAACTGGAGAAATGCAGTATATACACCTAGTATTCTGATATTTAAGAACAGTTTTAAAAAGTGCATGAAAATTACCATTTTCCTGATCTGTTTAGCCCCTCCCAGAATGTCATTTTCCCCCTCTTTGCTTTTCAACCTTTGGTGGAACAGTTTTCCAAGCCAGAACATTCTGAAATGTTTGTGCAATGTTAACCAGAAATGTAATTTACATAATATATGCACTACATATTAGTGAGTAATTGTCAATTATTACTAGACATACTTTTTTGTTATTTTTTACTATTTTTTTGGGGGGGGGGGTCATCAGAATATCCTGCAACAAACATGTAGTGCCTGGGACTGTGCATATATTATGTAAAATTACTGTGTTGTCCCCACACCTATTAATTTGAGTTTGTCCTATTAATTGGATTCTTTTGATATTGGACTTTAATCTCAGCTGGTGTCATGGATACCCTACCCAAGTTAGAAGTCTTTGGTTACTCAGATGACCAAATGACTAAGTTAGTTCAGTGAGCTGCAATCTTGGAGGATGAGAGCACAGAAACAGGAGTGGTTTTATGGTTAGAACTGGAAAATATCAATAGGAGACTGATACAAGCTGAATTGCATGGTGATACTTTGGCTTAATATATCAAATATAAAACTGCTTACGTCTCCAGAAAGCACCATCTTTATTCACCTATGATGAGAATTTTATAATGAAATGGAATGCTATTCTTAATAATTGCAATAGAGACCTCATGTTATTGATTTTTGAAACCACATCCTCAGTTGAGCAGGAGCTCAAAAATAAAGTGAATGAGATCTCTGCTAAGCTACAACAAAAATCTTTGACGGAGGAATATGCTAAACTACAGGAAAAATTGAAATCGGCTCATGATTCTATACGACAATATGAAATTAAAAAATTAAAAAGGGATGAGAGAGATTATACCACTAACCAAGTGTATTTTTGGATGCAAAAAGACAAACTTTCCAAGACAACACCAGACACAGTGTTTAGTGGACAAATGAGTGCAGTGACGATACAAGGAAACTCGAGCAATCTGTTCCATTGAAACCCCAAACTTTTTTAGACAACCATCACCCCTACAATCGGGGAAGATGTGTAAGCTGAGTAGGTTTTTAAACCCAGGACAATTACAGCGAGCATCCACTGTCAGTAGTAATATTTCCGAGTATATATTGTCAATATCTCAAGAACAGCTTTTGAATTTGGGATTGGGATTCGTCTGAACGTCAAGATATGATCGTTTTGCTATTCAGGTAACTTTATGTAAATTCTTTAGGAAATTACATTTTAAAAAGGGTTTTTTTTTACTCATCCTCCAGCTCCAGACATTTCGATTGTTAAACCCAGATCCACCTGGATGCCACTTGAGAATTTGGATCCATCAATTTTGGCGTTTCAGAAATGCATATTGCATGACTTGGGCAATCTTGAAAAAACAACATGATCATGAATTTACCAATTGGAACATTTCTAGCCCTTTACATGAAGCGCTTGTGTCACTGCAAAACCAGTCAGAAATGTTGGTGCTTCATGCTGACAAAGGAGGAGCAGTGGCACTATGGGCCAAGCAAAAATATCTGCTGGAAGGCCACAAACAACTTCAAGATGCCACTACCTATAGGAAGCTTCCTTCTGATCCTACTCCTGAGCTGTTTTCCATCATCAAAGAATTAGTGTCGGAGGCAACACCAACTCAATATTGACCTCTAGGAAAGCTAAATTTTTAATTACAGAACATCCTAGTACTCCTAGAATATATTTCATACCTAAAGTCCATAAAAATATTCAAGATCCCCTGGGCCGCCCAATTGTAGCCTTGAGAAATTCAATACTAGATTTGTTATCAAAATTCTTGGATCATTTTTTGAAATCTGCTGCCACTCAAGTAACATCTTATGTGCAGGATACCACAGATTTTTTATGTTGGTTTCATACGGTTGACCTCTCAGAAGACTCAATTTTTGTTACATTAGATGTAACCTCCCTGTATACTGTAATACCGCAATGTGAGGCTTTAGATGTGGTGGTTGAAGTACTTGAAAGATGTTCTCCATTACAGCGGATCTCTAAAGAATTCCTTATGTGATTGGTGGAACTAGTTATTCAAAAAACTTTTTCTGGTTTCAAAATGAATTTTTTGATCAGATTCAAGGTGTGGCCATGAGGGCATCTCTAGCTCCCTCTATAGCGAAGTTATATTTAGCGAAGTTTGAGGAATCTTTCATATATGGATCAGAAGAGTTTAAGAACATACTTCTTTGGAAACGGTATCTAGATTACATCTTTTTTATCCAGAATGGATCAGCTCTAGCCCTTGCAATGCTCATTGATAAGTTGAATTCCTTTCAATCTAATTTAAGATTCACATTACAGTCTCATAAACAATGGTTGGAATTTTTGGATGTTTGGATATACAGGTTGGATAACAAAATACACTTTTTCAAAGATCTACAGCTCATAATACTTTACTTCATTGTTCGAGTTTTCACCCCTACCACCTTAAAGCCAGTTTGCCTATCAGTCAGTTTCTAAGACTGAAAAGAATCTGCTCTAATGAAACAGATTTCGAGGATCAAGCATCTGTTATGACCACATGTTTCTTGGAAAGACATTACCCGAGGAATGTCATTAGAAAGGCATACTTGTGAGCAAAATTCTCAAAAAGAGAGTTACTTTTACAATATCAGGAGAACACCGAAGATGATAAACTTACAGTAGTGTTACCATATTCACCATTAATTTCCAGAATCAACTCCATCATTCATTCTCATTGAAGGACTTTGCAAGTGCATGAATGTTTTGCAGCCCAATCGATTTTCGCACTTTCAGACACAGTAAAACTATTGGTGAATTACTCTCTTATAGACACCTTGATTATGTATCTATGAACACAGCTTTGGGTCATTTTAAATGTGGAGAGTGTCAATGGTGGCTATGACCATAGAAGGGCCAGATTAGAAACATCTGGTTACTTTATGTCAGATCTATGTCTACTCTTTTACCACTTGTCAAACTGAAAATGCGGTATATGCTATCATTTGCCCGTGTCGGCTGTTGTATATAGGGTGCTCATGTCGCCCCATCAAAGTTCGTCTTAATGATCATAAATCAAGGAATTTAAAACAACATATTAACAGATCCACTAGTACAGCATTGGCTTGATTTTTGTCATCAACTTACTGATATAAGATGGAGAATTCTGGACAGTGTTCAGTTACGCTGAATTACAAGGAGCAACACTGGATTTTTACTCTTAAAACGCTTCATCCTTTGGGGTTAAACTCGGATCTGGATTGGTGGTCATTGATTTGATTGGCTAAGAATCTTTTTGTAGATATCCAATCAGAGAGTTTGATTTGACAGTCAGCTGAGTGTGATTTAAATGCGAGCATCTTACAAAGATGCCGCAGCCATTTTCTTTCTGTATGAGAGAATTTTGGGCTTAACTGCGCTGTGAGTTTTTGATGATTTTTTAAGTATTTACTATCATAATGGGGGTTGGTACTGAGATTAGGTTTGTTTAAACAGGCAGTTTTTCATAAATATTTATTTTCAATGAACATCTTCCCTGACGAAGAATTCGAAACCTGGCCATGTCGGCGTAGGTTCTCTCTTCATTGAAAGTTGCTGCCAGTTAAGTTATATGAAATTGATGCTATATTTTATCACTACACTGCAGAATTTTGCAACAAATGATTTAAATACTATTTATGTGACATTGAGGCTTGAAAGAAAAAAAGAATAAAATTATTGATCGATGAGGATTTGCACTTTGCTGCTTTATGAAAGTTTTTCAGCAGTGTTTGTTGCAGGATATTGTGATGATCCCCCCCCCCCCCCAAAAAAAAAATAGTAAAAAAATAACAAAAAAGTATGTCTAGTATTTTAATTGACAATTACTCACTAATGAAAATATGTAGTGCCTGGGACTGTGCATATATTACGTAAATTACTGAGTTATCCCCGCACCTATTTTCAAGTTTGTCCTGTTAATTGGAACCAGAAATGTAAGACACTTTGAAGCTATGCAATCCATATCTCAATCAAGACAATGATCTCTACATGTTACCAAACATAATTTTCTTGAAACTACAAAGTCTGCTATGTGTTGCCTTCCCTGACCTTTCTGAGTCCTTTCGTAATTCTTCACACATTGAGGCAGATACATAAATCTGAATGAACATAATGACTTTAAGGGAATTCAGTCTTGGCCAGCCTACATCCCTTATCCCTCTCCATCAAATCCTAAACCTACTTATAATTTTGAAAGCAAACCCTAATATTTATTATCCAACCTGCCATTTACTTTTTTCATTCGTGCCAACAAATTTAGCAGATGAAATTTGTATAAGATTACAAAAATCCCACAAATATACTTAGTCCAACAAAAGAAAAACCTATGGGGCCCTTTTACCAAGCTGTGCTAAAAATGGCATGCACTATCCCTAGTGCTGGACTTTCCCATGCGCTGAGGCCACTTTTAGTGCAGCGGTAAAATGGCCCCATTTTCCATATTAATGGCCATGTACTAATTTTCCCTTTAGTGCATGGCCATTAGCATGGGAGCCATTACTGCCACCCACTAGGTAGGTGATAAGGACTCCTGCACTAACCACTCGCTAATCAGTTAGCACATGGCAATGTAGCTTGTGTGAAGCTGGTCACCCTTCCAGATTCCAGCCAGGGCTGATCCTACTTAGCTTCCACCACACAGGGTCACTGCTGGGCTCTAGCCTTCTTGGTACCTCCCAGGATTCTCTCTCAAACACTGGGGAGTTTTCTGTCTACTCTTCTCCCTTCACAAAACGCTCATCAACACCAGGCTTCTTGCAATTAAGGGTTTTATTAATGTCTTTAACATAAACATTTCTTCAAGTCAAACATAACAAAAACACTCTGCTCAGAGCCTGCTTCTTAAACCCATCTCAAACTTTAGACAGGTCCGCAAACTCAAACAGAGAAACAAAAGAATTTACTTTTCTTCTCAGAGCTGTCACCTTTTCCAGAGAGAGCTTCCCCAGTGTTTCCATCTCCTTCCTACAGCTTTCCACCACTCTCTTAATAAAGCTGCCTGCAATCCTCTCACACCTGGTTCAATTTCCCAATCAACTGCTGGCTTCTCACTCTCCTGGCTAGAGTCCTCCCCCTGACTTTGATTCTCTTGCTGCTGCAGTGCATTCTGGACCTTGTAGTTCCCTGCCTCATCACACTTGCTAACCAATCAGTACAGGGCATGCCTACTCTCCACCCCAGACCCGCCCCCAGAACTAATAAACACATTCTATTTCTTAGCGCTTGGGAAGCGGAACTACTGCAGGATGTCTGAGCATGTCCCATAGTATTGCCTTTTACCCTGCCAAAAGCATGTATTACCGCTTACTGCAGCTTAGTAAAAGGACCCCTTTGAGTTGTAGCATTCACTAATCGTTTTAAATTTCATGAACTAAAAACAAAAATGCTATTTAATTTTACAAAGCTTGTGAACTTGCATAGTTTTTGTTTCTTTAAATACAAATATTTAAGAATCAAAATACAGTAATGCTAATGTCAGAATGGTACTCAAGATTGTTCTGAAATGTGTGTGTGTGTGTGTGTGTTTGTATAAAATCAGAGGGTTCGATATTCAACACCATTTAACCAGCCAGAAATGGCTCCAGGCTGGTTAAGTCGCCTATTGAGGGGTAAACGCTAGTTTTCAGCGGCACTTATGTGGTTAACGCCGTTGAAAACCAACTATTTTGGGGGTATTCCAGTAGTGGAGTTGGCACTTAGCTGGTTAAGTGCTGATATTCAGCACTTAACTGGCCAAGTTAAGTGCTGAATCTTAGAGCCCTGTTTACTAAGCTGCGCTGTAGATGCGCTAGCTTTAATAGCGCATGCTAAAAATTAGCACATGCTAATGATAGAGACGCCCACATATTCCTATGGGTGTCTCTAGTGTTAGTGTGTGCTAATTTTTGGTGCACGCTAAAAATGCTAGTGCATCTTAGTAAACAGGCCCTAAGGGCTTCTTTTACAAAGCCACGCCAGCGATTCTTGCGTGACAAATAAGAGGAAGCCCATAGGAATTGAAGGGTTTCCTCTCATTTGCCGCACCGAGAATCAGTAGCGAGGCTTTATAAAAGCGGCCCTTAGTGTTTAATGCAACTAATTTTTAGTGCACACTAAAAACACTAGCGCACCTTCGTAAAAGATCCCCTTTATGTAGTGACCCATAGCTGGTTAAGTGCTGAATATCGCTATGATATGATAGAAGTCTACAAGATAATGAGCGGAGTAGAGCGGACAGATGTGAAGCATTTGTTTACACTTTCAAACAACAATAGAACCAGGGGACACAAGATGAAGCTAGAATATGGTAGATTTAAAACAAATAGGAGAAAGTTTTTCTTTACTCAGCATGTAATTGGACTCTGGAACTCGTTGCTGGAGAATGTAGTGACAGCAGCTGGCCTTACGGAGTTTAAGGGGGGTTTGGACAGATTCCTGAGTGAAAAGTCCATTGAACATGATTAAAAATCATTTTTTAGGGGGGGGGGGGGTTGCCGGGTTCTTGAAGCCTGGATTGGCCGCTGTCGGAGACAGGATGCTGGGCTTGATAGACCCTTGGTCTTTTCCTAGTATGGCGGTGCTTATGTGCTTATATGTGCTAGCCAGCTCCGGATACATGGAGGGGGATTTTTGAAAGGGACGTCCAAGTTTTGATGAGGACTTCCTCACAAAACATCCCCATCCAGGGGCGGGGAAACCCGTATTTTCAAAACAAGATGGATGTCCATCTTTCGTTTCAATAATACGGTTATGGACACCCAATTCCTGAAATTTGGTCGTCCTTAGAGATGGTCATCCCTAGATTTGGTCTTTTCTGATTTTGGGAGATAATCGAAACCAAGGACGCCCATCTCAGAAATGACCAAATGCAAGCCATTTGGTCGTAGGAGGAGCCAGCATTGAAGTGCACTGGTCCCCATGACTTGCCAGGACACCAACTGGGCACCCTAGGGGGCACTGCAGTGGACTTCATAAATGTCTCCCAGGTGCATAGCTCCCTTACCTTGTGTGCTGAGCAGTGGCGTAGCCAGACAGCCAATTTTGGGTGGGCCTGAGCACAAAGTGGGTGGGCACAACATTTTCTCTCCCCCCCCTGTCCCCCAGCACTTCCCAATTCAATATATAAATACTTTAGCAGATGAGGATCCCCAATCTCTGTCAGCTGAAGGCCTCCAGTAAAGATGGCCAGAACTCCTCTCCACCAAGTCCAATAGGCAGCAGCAACTCCTCGAGCCACTGATGTCAGCACCCCATACATGCTTAGTTGTCAGTGGCTCCAGGATGCTGCCCCCATCTGCCAAGCTCAGTAGAAGGCATCTCTGGCCAGCTTCAGAAGAGACCCCAGCTAGTTGGGCTTGGGAATCCCCACTAGCTACAGCAAGGGTCAGGGCTGCCGTTAGCCATGCTGGTGACCAGGGCAGAAAATAAAGCCCCTCCCCCAATTCTCTCTCCTCTCCAATCTCTTCATCTGCCATTAAAGTCACACTGACAGACCCTCACAAATTACAGAACAAAGGATCACAAATTAGAAATAAAAATATACAGACAAAATTGAACTGGGAACCTCAGCATGTACTGCAACACTGGAGAAAAAAACCCCAAAACAAAAGCGCATTTCCTTTTCTACTTAACACAATAAAAATACATCTGCTATGCACATTTCCCAAAGTTATCATATTCCATTTAAAATATTCGAAGTAAAATGATTTTCCTACCTTTATTGTCTGGACATTTTATTTTTCCATCATGTTGGTTCCAATTTCTCTTTCCCGCTTTCCTGTCTTCTGCTAATTCTTCAAGCGGTTGTCCCTTTGTCTTTTTTCTCCTGTCGTTTCATTTAATTACTACACCTACCTCTGAAATATTGATCATTACATTTTAGCTCTTTCCTTTCTTTTTTTTTTCTTTTCTGCCTCTGTACACTCAAATTTCATCCTCTTTCTAAATCTTTTCCTTCTTTTTACTTTTCAGATATCTATCACATTTCCATCTCCTTTCACCCACTAGCTCTCCCATTTCCCATCTCTCTCCTTCTCAGCCTTCCATTCCCTTCCCAGGGAACTACAAGCAGAAATCTCAGTTCTAGCTTTCCCCCATTCATCTACTTTCCCTTCCATTCATTCACAGGCAGGCAGAGATAGTTAATACAGATTGAGTAATAACTAGCTGAATAGATACATACATTCAGCATTTAACTACTTTTCTGCTGGAGCTGCAAAGAATATTAGTTAATCAGGTATGTTTCTCTGTTGATCTGAATTAACCAGTTCAATCTCAACCCTTTCAACAAATGCTCTTTTCTGTCCAATTCCAGCATTTACATATTGAAAATAAAATCTGTCAATTTGTCTTTTTTTTGGGGGGGGGGGGGAGGGGGTTGGAACACAGTAGGCTTTAGGCCCTGTTGTGTGGTTTACCGACCTGGCAGGCAGTTTCTAAAAAATAAACAGCCAGAAGCCGACGGAATGAAACTTTAACTTGTCTTATCGGCAACACCCAAGAGCTGCTCCATGTAGAAAAGAAACAGACGGTGTTAATAAAAGTCCTGACGCTTTGTCGAGAACTACCTGTAAAATGTATTTGGAAAACACAGACGAGCTGATAAAGGGTGCAATGGCATATGTTGATTTGGGATTCTGAGGAGGCAGAGGGGGGATGGACAACAGGATCGCTGCCTGTTAACGGCAGTCTGTGATATCAGAGCTCCTGATTTCTGAGAATGGGCAGGATTCTCTCCTTTACAGACCTGCCTGCTTGTAGCATTAAACGAGCAAGTCTGTTCTTCCATTTGCCCTCCAGGAACTGTAGAAGAGCTGTAGCACTGTGCCACAACCCCCCCCCCCCCCCCCCCCTTTGAAATCACAACAAGGAGAACTGGAAACAACTGGGAAACCGAGAGCATGGCAGACCCGTGCATAATTTTACTTAATCCGATTTTCATAAACAGAGCAATAATTGGTGCAAAAAGAACAACCTGTAATTTCCCACTTCTTGATCTGCCTATTTATTTCTTTAAATGAGCGTTTCAAAGCCGAGACAGGTGGGCGGGAGAGGACGGAGCACATGACAGCAGTAGCACAAATGCAGGAAAGGTTCCATGAAGGGTTTTGTTCAGGGGAACCTTCTCGATAACACAGTTTGACGGGTTTGAAATTTGCCCCATGTGGGCTAACAATGAGGCATAGTGGAGCTTACATAACAGCAGCGTAGCAAGAGGACGGACCCGGTGCCCTGCAGCTTTGCTGTAGACTGCGGCACTGCCCGAAGGGGAGGGAGGGCCCGAGGGAAAGAAGGCTTGCAGCATGCACCGTTGCTGGGTGGGCCTGAGCCCAAAGTGGGTGGGCCCAGGCCCACCCAGGCCCACCCGTGGCTACGCCCCTGGTGCTGAGCCCCCCAAACCCCCCAAAATCCCACTACCCCCAACTGTACACCACTACCATAGCCCTTACAGGTGAAGGGGGGCACCTAGATGTGGGTACAGTGGGTTTCTGGTGAGTTTTGGAGGGCTCGCTGTTTCCTCCACAAACGTAACGGGTAGGGGGGATGGGCCTGGGCCGGCCTGCCTGAAGTGCACTGCACCCACTAAAACTGCTCCAGAGTCCTGCATACTGCTGTGATGGACCCAAGTATGACATCTGAGGCTGGCATAGAGGCTGGCAATCAATATTTTTAAAGATATTTTTTGAGGGTGGGAGGGGGTTAGTGACCACTGGGGGAATAAGGGGAGGTCATCCCCGATTCTCTCCGGTGGTCATCTGGTCATTTCGGGCACCTTTTTGTGCCTTGGTTGTAAGAAAAACAGGACCAGATAAAGTCGTCCAAGTGTTCGTCAAGGACATCCTTGTTTCTTTCAATTATGGGTCAAGGATGTCCTAGTGTTAGGCATGCCCAAGTCCTGCCTTTGCTATGCCTACAATACGCCCCCTTGAACTTTGGCCATCCCTGTGATGGAAAGCATTTGGAGACGTCCAAAATCGGCTTTCGATTATACCGATTTGGACGACCCTGGGAGAAGGGCGCCCATCTTCCGATTTATGTCGAAAGATGGGCATCCTTCTCTTTTGAAAATGAGCCCAATAGAAATTCAATGCCAGTGCCCAACACTGGATTTCTGGATTTAACGCTGGTGGCAGTTAGCAAAACATTGATCGCCACTGGTTGAATATTGAACCCAGACAGTTTAGTTCAAAACACTTTACCAAATGGCATAGCAGAGATTTATACTCATTCACTTAGGGCTAGATTCTATATATGGCTCCTGAAAAATCTGTGCGGTAAAATAATATACCTAAGCATATTCTCTAAAGTACACCTAAAGTTTATAGAATAGACTTAAATTTCCGCACGGCATATAGAATCTATTGAGTGCCTCTCCACGTGACCAAATGTAGTCACGTCCATTTAGGCTATGTTTTACTTAGCATATATCCTGACTCCTAAATTAGGCGCAGAGCACGTGTATTCTATAATAATGCGCATAGATATTAGAAATGCCCACACCCTGCCCAAGGCCATGCCTCCTTTTCAACTGTGTGACTTAGAATTTAAGCGCATGTTACAGAATATGCTTAGCGAGTTGTGCGCATAAATCTTAATGCCAATTAGTGCTGATAATTGCTTGTTAATATCTAGTTAACAGCGCTGACTAGCTAGTTAAACAATTAAGTTACACACATTGTCCTGTAGGCTAATAGTAGCAGCTATCTTCTTTTGTGTAAGATCTAACCCTCAGAAGTGTGGGGACTTCAAAAGAGATTATTTAGGTCACCTCTCCTTCTGAATTGAGGTAAAAAAAGAAATCCTGGAGCAAGCAAGCAAAGAAGCTCCTTAAAGAGAAAATTTAGATAAGTCCTCTGTACTAAAATAAGAAGAAGGAAAAAAAAAGCAACAGTTTTCCCAGCAGTATAAAATTAGAATGTTAAATAAACCTTTTCCTAATATAAATAAATCAGGTACAGCACTTGTTGCAAAAAAGGCTCAACAATTTGGGGGTTAGGCTTCTGCACATAGAAAAAGCCATCATTAATGCAATGCTTTGCCTACTGTTCACATCTGCATATTTGTGTCAGTTGCAGTTTTGTATTTCACTGGCCTTGAGCCACAGATAGGAGGAAAAATTTGCAGAATAGGAGAAAATGAAAAGGAGAGACCAGGAAAAAGAGAACTGATTCTGCCTGATCTTTTTCTGTCTTTATCATTAGACATGTTAGTACTCCAGATATGTAGCTTCTCTGGGTTTTATCTCATCTTTCTCCAGACTTGAACCATGGGGAAGTGCAGATAGCACATAATTGTATAGCCTTTGGTTAGATAAGATCAATAAGACTCTTTCACATTGGGAATTCTCATGTCCGTGTCTAATAGGCTTCCAAACATAGAAACTGACTTCACAGTAAAACTTTTCAGAATTTGGTTAGAAGGCTTTTTGCTGCCTGTTAGAAGTCAGTTGACCCAAAATATTTGACTGGGAGCTTGGCTGTTCTTATATTAATATCATATGCGGCTTCTTCCGCAAGTTGCAAAAGTTGACAGAATTCTTATAATTCCACAATCCAGCCCATACAAAACAGCTTTGTCAACTCCTGCATGTGCCTCTATCTATTTGCAAATTGTTACAACTTTACTCAACTTTCTGATATGCAAAATATAACACTGAGCTGAATATTTGCAGATTTCTAAGTTAATATGTCTGCATTTCTTTGCAATGCATAATGATGTGGATTCTGCAAACCTCTAACAAAGGATGTGCAGTGAATCTGTTATTTTAACAAAATGCTGCACCAGCAGGTTCAGACTGTGGGTCAGATTTATCAAAGGTTTCTCTCTTTGGTGCAGGATGGGAGAACACAGTTGATAAATCAAGCCCAAGTGTGCATAATCAGTTGCATATGTGAATTTTCTCTTTCTTGTTTTCTTTCTTTTCCATTATGTCATTGAGCTTGTCTCAGTTCAAATGGAGCTCACTGCAAGATTGCCCTAACTATCATTGTAGAATTTCTGAAAACTTGATGTACTAAGTTTAATATATCATACAATAATTATGTATATATTTTAGCAAAAGAGGCCACATTCCTGATGCAGTTGCTGTAAATATAAAATGCTGAACTAACTGTAGTCATGAATATTAGCAGTTCAACATGGTAAACCATAAAATACTACTAAGACTCCTAGATTACTTCGGGATTGGCAGACCCATACCTAGTTGGATCAAAGGTTTCCTAACCACTAGAACATATCAAGTGAAATCAAGCTGAAACATATCACCACCGTGGAAAGCAGAATGCGGAGTACCTCAAAGATCTCCACTATCACCGATCCTTTTCAACCTAATGATGACCCCACTAGCCAAATCCTTATCCAACCAAGGCCTTAACCCTTTCATCTATGCAGACGATGTCACAATATACATTCCTTACAAACGTGATCTGACAGAAATCACCAATGAAATCAAGCTCAGCTTGAATATCATGGACTCATGGGCAAACGCATTTCAACTAAAACTCTACACAGAAAAAACACATTGTCTCATCCTCTCATCCCAATACAATATGAACAAACCCACAAACATAAACACCCCAGATTACACCCTCGCTATCTCAGACAGCCTGAAAATTCTTGGCGTTACAATCGACCGTAACGTCACACTAGAGAACCAAGTGAAATCTACAACAAAGAAAATGTTCCACTCCATGTGGAAACTGAAACGAGTGAAACCATTCTTCCCGAGGGAAACATTTCACAACTTGATACAATCAATGGTACTAAGCCATGTAGACTACTGCAACGGAATTTATGCGGGATGCAAAGAACAAATTATAAAGAAACTTCAGACTGCTCAAAACACGGCAGCCAGGCTTATATTTGGAAAAACGCGATTCGAAAGCGCCAAACAACTCCGAGAAAAACTGCACTGGCTCCCAATCAAAGAACATATTGCTTTCAAAATCTGCACCCTGGTTCATAAAATTATCTATGGCGAAGCCCCGGAATACATGACTGTGTTGCTTTGGTATTGCAGCCTGCTCACTTGATCACCACAGACTGTTCACAGAAAAAAATACTACAGATTCTTTTGGATTCGTATTGGGTAAATGAAACTTTTTATTCAAATGGAGAGTGTATAAATCATTATTGCTTCAGTCTATACAATGATTAAGAAATACACACGCTGACTGAGTCAAATTAGGAGATATGCACACTAATTAAACCATCTAACTAAAAGAAAGCTATAAAACAGATATATATATATATATATATATATATATATATATATATATATATACACACACACACAAATACAACACTGGTCAGGAAGCTCAGGCCCATATTTCATCAGCTGAGAGGTCCGTTGCAGCGAAAGCTCAGAGTCCCCTTATGACCAGGAACAAACCCTCTGCATGACACGTCTGCCCACAGATGAACCCCAACTCTGCTGTGACAAGCCCTCCCTTTTTATTAGGCTCTGAGCTCATGTTCAGAGCTATGGAAAATTACAGAATGCTTCTCTGCTTAGGTCTGTGGGAACGTGGTCACATGATTTCCAACTCCAGGTGGCCAGGCTGGACCTGGAAACAAGAACCATCCTCCCCTTTGCATACCAAATTAGTTAGAGCTGTGTCTTATCTTCTGCATTCCAACTTATTTTTGTATTTACAAGAAAAGTTACTTTCGGTCAAAGACAAGATTTCAGAGTGTATTATCGGACAAAAGCAGGGTTGAAAAACAATCCTTTAAGATTTTTTTTTTTGTTACATTTGAACCCCGCGCTTTCCCACTCATGGCAGGCTCAATGTGGCTTACATATTGTATACAGGTACTTATTTGTACCTGGGGCAATGGAGGGTTAAGTGACTTGCCCATAACACTTAAACAATCATTTTTAAACAGAATTACTTCTAATCAACAATACAGACCCCGAGTGTACTGGTCATTCAAGACAGAGTTGAAAAGCAATCTTTAAAATTCACTTCCAAACTATGCATAAGTCATTACATCAGGTAAAACAACCAAAAAAGCAAGACAGATTATACAAATGGATAATATACTAAGCACTAATTTCAACAAACATACTAAAATTAACAGGCAGTATAATCCAAGGGCAAATAGTAATAATGCTGCCCACTAATAACTAACCAAAATTCAGTATTACAAATAATACACACTGCTTAGTTACCTTAAACTACACAATTTGCCCAGAACAAAAGAGGTCAGTGAGCAAGGCAGTATTTGAAATTATTAATCAGGTTGTGTAAGGAACCCACTGGTGAAATTCACCTCCACAAGTATTCAGAGTTAGTCATCTTGAGCCTTATTCCGTTGTATAAGGGCAAATAAATGTTACAACATACAAGTAGTAAATTATGCTATATTAATTGCTACTTGTAAACTATCTGAATATAATAAACTGAGTATAATAAAAAAAAAACCTTTATCATATTGCAAAATAACAAGCTGATTAATGTCAGTTCTAATACATTTTGTTTTGTCTAAAGTTTCAGCATCAATAGCATTTATTATCTCTACACCTGTACCAAAAGCTCCTAACAATGTATCATACTAAGCTCATTTTACTCTACAGTTAAGGCAATTAAGAGTACTGCAGTTTTTACACAGGTCTTCATAGGTGTAGTTTTCACACAAGAAGATTATAAACATTTGCTAATGGTGTAAATGTCAACAATGTCCGCATTTTTGGGTCAACATTGCTGTATTATCTGTCTCTGACTTGTGCAAGTCATATTAGACTCATTCATGTGACAGGACTTCTTTCCATATTTGAGTGTTGTTGACAGTTGCCACAGCACACATCTAGTTAGCTGAACATGTGTAATTATCTTATTGTCAGATTTCACTCTGATTCTTCCACTGCCAAATCAGCTTGCCTTGTCTTTCGGTGGTAAGATGTAGTCATCCACCGGGGGTAATGGCAATACCCAAAGACATCATAAGAAGGAGGATTATACTGGCTCTTGCAAGGATCTATAAATGAAACATATTAACAGATTAATTACTCTTTAAGATAACATTTATTCACTGGGACATAAGTCCATTTTTCCTGCCCAGATCGGAGGATCAGGATTTCAGCAGGCTGTGGGGCCCATTTCCTTGGGTAACCCACACCTTTGCACAGGCAGACAGATTAGTGGATCCAAAGCCTTTATCCCCTCACGTGGTAAAGGTGGTGGGTGGATCCACCTTCACAATTCCAGATTGTAACACAGATAATATTAATAATTAAGCAATTCTATCATTAGCCTGAATTAACACATCATGTGGACTTTGGTTATTAAGTATAACCCTTACTTTTCATTGATAGCCTGTATCAATCACCCATCCCAAAACTTGTATTAATTATTTGAATATCTGTACCAATTTAACCATTTGTAGAGCATATAAATCCAGCCCTGCCACTCCTGGAGTGGCCCTGTAGGGCATCATAGCTCCTGCTGTAATTTCCCAATATCCTAATTAGTCATGTTTGGTAGTCAAGACTTGTAGGTTAGGAGTAACCATTCGCATTAGAGGTGTTTCTGCCTTCCCAGTAGGCCGATTATTAAGTATCCTTAAGGCCTCTACTAAATTTATTTTCCTATTCTTTAATGATCCCCCCTATTTTACGTATTTGTTGTTTCAACAGACCATTCATTTGTTCAATTAAACCTGCTGCCTGTGAATAATAGGGAATATGAAAAATCCAATATATATATTATGGTCTGAAGCATATTGTTGTACAAATTAGCCGTCAAAAATGGGAACCAGTATCAATTATCAATTCTAACGTTTTAATAGTGTTGCCTGCAAGAATGTGCAATTACATATCTAAAATAATTAGCTATTGCTGTGCACACATATTTACATCCTTGCAAATTGGGTAAAAGTTCTATATAATCCATCTACCAAATTTGTTCAGGTAATTTTCCCCTTTTTAATTACTCCTTAGACATGTGGGAAACAGATCGCCTAGTCTGGTATTAACAGACCAGACATTCAACAATAACAATTTTAATATCATTCATAATTAAACTAATACCACGATCTGTTGCCCACCTGTAAGTGGCCTTTCTTCCCAGATGTTCACGTTTTTGGTGTACCCATTTCACCAAACCTGAGCAATTATCTGGCTCTTCCACAGTCATCAGCCACTGTGCTGTAGAGATGTTCTAGAGTACCACCCTTGCAATGAGCATCTACATAAAAAACAATAACATTAGTATTTTATACATAATTTCAAATGTCTTGCCACAATTCTCTGCTTGCCACAAATCTTTGATATTAATTTTCCAGTTGTTTTGTACCAAGAAGGTAGCCACGTGTCTAATTTATTTGCCATGGACCATGAATCAGTATATATGTATGACATTGCCCTAAATTCTCAATTTTCAAAGCCATATAGGCCTCATTAGTTAATTGATCATAAACTTTTCCCCACCTGACTGGGCTTTCCACCCGTTCCAGAGGCTCTAGCCCAATACTTTACTCTTGGAAAAAAGTTTTAGGTGTGTTCTATAAAGCATGCCTAAATTTAGGTGTACTTTGTAGAATAAGCCTAAATTCCACACAGTTTATAGAATACTTGGAGTAAATACCGATGCCTAAATTACATGCGGACCGGGTGTATTCTATAATAATGTATATAGATTTTAGAAATGCCCACAACCCGCCTATGCCACGCCCCCTTTTCAACTATGCTACTTAGAATTTACACATATCACATTACAAAATGCGCTTAGACATTTCTGTGTGTAAATTCTAATTAATGCCAATTAGTGTCAATAATTGCTTGTTAAGTGGCAGTTATTAGCACTGAATGGCTTGTTAACCAATTAAGTTGCACATGCAAATACAGAATACTACTGGATTTGCATGTGCAACTTAAGATGTACTATATAGTATCCCGGGGTTAGCCACCAAGAACACATATAAATGACCAGAATATCGGCATGTACGCTGGCATGTGTGCACATATATATGTAACTACCACTGTTCCAGCTTTGCACTACGCTATAAAATGGCACTTCAATGCATAGTTTGAATGTAGGCATTCAAATGGGCAGAGCACATAAGTTCTAGAATATAATCAGTGGAGTGGAGGAGTGGCCTAGTGGTTAGAGCACCAGTCTTGCAATCCAGAGGTGGCCAGTTCAAATCCCACTGCTGCTCAACCCTCCATTGCCTCAGGTACAAACTTAGATTGTGAGCCCTCTTGGGACAGAGAAATATCTAGTGTACCTGAATGTAACTCACCTTGAGCTACTACTGAAAAAGGTGTGAGCAAAATCTAAATAAATCAATCATTTACACACATTTTTCAGTAATCTTGGGGTGAGCATTGAAACCAGTTCTCTGGCTGGAATAAGTGGCTGTGCCTAAAATACACCAATGTATTCGCCGTAGCATGCTATTTTCTAGAAAGGAAAGTAGGCATCTTCTTTCCTTTATAGAACAGGCTCCAAACAGGCACCTCTTGATGCCTAAAAATAGCTGCTTCTTTATAAGATTACCCTACACAGGGAGGAGTTATCAGAAGTATGCTAGCCATGACAAAGACATGTGGAGGGGCATTTTGATATGACTTTGTATGTTTTGCGCTAAACATCCCAAATCCAAATAAAAAACATGACCATTTTCGAAATTGCAAAATGTCTCTGGTTTTTTTTGTGTTTTTTTTAAATACCATTTGTACAAGGTTTGTGCTCTATGCGTTTATTTTTTCAAGCCATTTTTGAAAAAAAAAAAAAACAGCAAAGTGAACAATGTAGAAAATCAAGCCATTGGGATGTTGGAGGGGCCAGCATTTTTAGTAGACTGGTCCCCCAGACATTCCAGGAGGGCAATGGGGCACCATAGGGGGCACTGCTGGGAGCGTCATATAAATGCTCCCTGGTACACATCTCATCATTGTTCCCTTATCTTGTCTTCTGAGCCCTTCAAAACCCTCCAAAACACACTACCCCCAACTGTACAACACTACAATAGCCCTTATAGGTGAAGGAGGCACCTATATGTGGGTACAGTGGGTTTTTGGTGAGTTTTGGAGGGCTCACAGTTTTCACCACAAGTGTAACAGGTAGGGGGAGGTATGGGTCTGGATCCACCTGTCTTCAGTGCACTATACCAACTACTAGACTACTCCAGGGACCTGCATGCTGCTGTAATGGACCTGGCTTATAACATCTGAGGCTGGTATAGAGGCTAGTGAGTACTATTTTTATTCACATTGTTGGGGGTGGGAGGGGGTCAGTGATCACTGGGTGAGTAAGGGGAGTCATCCCTGATTCCCTCCAGTGGTCATTTATGGCACCTTTTTGTGCTTTATTTGTTCTAAAAACAGGTCTAGACCAAAGTGCCTTAGTTTTTGCTTTGTTCCATTATGGCTGTAAAATGTCCAAATGTTAGGCATGCCCCGCCCTAATCCTGCATTTGAAATGCCCTTGACACACTCCCTTGTGATTTGGACACACTGCAGACAAAATGCACAGATAATCGTCTGCAAAAACAGGTTTCAAACATACAAATTTGGACATTTTGAGAAGAAATACTTCTAAATGGTGCTGTATGACATGTTTTGGATGTTTTTTTCTTTAAAAAATGAACCCCATGTATTCTATGATAGATTTAGAGGCTCATTTTCGAAACAGAAAAACATCCAAAAAGCGGCACAAAGCAGCAGATGGACATTGTCCAGACTGTCCAAATTGCTATTTTTGAAACACATTTTAAAGATTTTTTCTATGCATTTCATATGCAGTACATCCAAATCACAAGGGGCGTGTCAGGGGGTGTTAGGGTGTAATTTTGGAATTCCCAAAACTTGGACATTTTTCTGTCAGGGCTAAAAGTTAGATGTTTTGGTCTAGACCTGTTTCAGTCATCACTAAGTCAGAAAAAGGTGCTCTAAATGACCAGATGAGAACTGGAGGGATTAAGACATGCCCCCCACCCCCACCCCCACCCGCTCGCTCTCCTTACTCCCCAAGTGGTCAGTGACCTTCTCCCACCCCCCAAAGATGCATACCAGCTGCTAGTTTTATGGCTAGTCTTATTAGAGCAGCAAGCAGCAACCTGGAGTAGCCTAGTGGACAGCGCAGTGCACTATTGAAAAGAGAACCCAGGCTCATATCTCACGCTGACTGTTACACTTGTGGTGAAAAGTGAGCCATCCAAAACCTTCTGTACCCACATATAGGTGACATTTGTAGCCATAAAGGCTGTTGTAGTGGTGTACACTTAGGTACAGTAGGTTTCTGGTAGATTTTGGAGGGTTTCCCATACAATATAAGGGGGTAATGGTGAGATGTGTACCTGGGGCATTTTATGTGAAGTCCACTGCAGTGCCCCCTAGGGTACCCAATTGTTCTGCTGGGATGTCTATGTGGCCGGTCTACTAAGAATGCTGCTCCCCCCACCCCTATACATCTCAATGTCTTGCTTTTGTGCATTTTCCCCTCGGATTTTGTTTTTAGTTTTTTTTTTCTTTCAAAAATGGGCAAAATATAAAAACATATTGATCACAAAAGATCTACAAAATGTCTAGGAAATGGCCATTTAAGAAAAAAATGTTGTTCTGGTTCAAAAATCACTATGTTCACCATTTGGTTATCGAATTTAGATGTCATGTCGAAAATGCCCCTTCGCATGACTTTCCCTCTATATACAAGCTTAAAACAAGTAACAATCAAGTATCAAGTAACAGGTCTTATACTGTACCTGGACAGCTCTTGAGCAGTTTATATTTTCTTGCATCTGGGTCTTTTTAAACCATTGTGACTGAAATTGGTAAAAAGCAATGATGCATCTTTTGCAGAAGAATCCGTGTTTTCATTTACAAGCTATGAAAACACAAACTAAGAATCTTATCAATTTTCCTAATCAGAGGCCAAAATGACAAGACTTGCAAATGAGTTTGTAAACCTTCACTGGCTTCCCTAATGTGTTGGTGGGGATAGCTGATTGTCCTTTGGCCTTACTAAGGAATAAATCTACATTGTTAAAGGGTAGATAGACCCTTTTGTGTCCTAGCTGGTGGAAACGAGGAAACTAGCTGGTAAAAATGAGATCAGAGACAGCTTGTCACAACCCTTAGGTCCAGTGCAAACACAGTAAAGATTTTCTTGAAAGCCTGCAGGGATACGTCTGCCGTTCACACCAAGAGCTCATTCTGGACTCCTTAACAATACAAATTGCATATTTAACCCCAGAATCCACTGTAGTTTCATTTGATAATGGCAATTATGCACATAATTGCTGATATAGAATTTGCACTTAGGACCAAATTCTATAAATGGTGCCTAAAAAATTGGCGTTAAAAAAACACACTCTTAGTGCTATTCTATAAACCTCATCTAAACTTAGGCACAGTTTATAGAATATGCATAGCACCTGTCCCCATGACTAAAATTTAGGCGCGACCATTTACACCAACTAAAACCTGGTGTAAATGCCTGACTTAAATTAGGTATTGATCGGGCGTATTCTATAACACCGCATGTAATTTTTAGGAACGCCCATGACCCTCCCATTCCCACGCCCCCGTTTGTGATCCACACATTAGAATTTACCTGCACCACTTTGCAGAATACACTTAGAAAGTTGCACATGTAAATTCTAATTTCTGCCAATTAATGCCGATAATTGCTTGTTAATGGCCAATTATCAGTGTTGTTTGGCTTATTAAGAAATTAAGCTGCATGCATAAATCGGCTTTTTCACTAATTTGCACGTGCAAGTTTAGTCTCCATTTATAGAATCTGGGGGTTAGCTTGCAGCACACCAGCACCTAACTTTAGGCAACCTGTACTAAATTACCTCCATAATATTTTAATGAATGAGAGGAAATACATTGGGGGAACGTTTGAATAACCTGAGTGGTTGCAAAGCACATGGATACTCTTATATTTGCAGAGTTTGTGCACCCAACACACGTGCTTTGCCTGGTCATGAAGGAGAGTTAAAAGAATATGGGGCCCTTTTACTAAGGCGTGCCGAAAAGTGGCCTGTGCTGGTGTAGGCGTGTGTTTTGGACAAGCGCAGGTCAATTTTTCAGCGCACCTGGAAAAAAAGCTTTTTTTTGTGGCCGAAAATGGACATGCGGCAAAATTTAAACCAGCACGTGTCCATTTTCGGCCTGAGACCTTACCACCACTCATTGACTTAACGGTAAAGTCTCACGCACTAACTGGGCGGTAAGCATCAGCGCGTGTAAACTGCCACTTACAGCTGGGTAAGCCCCACGTGGTGGAAAATAGAAAATATTTTCTACCGTGTGTTTTGTTTGTGTGTCAAAATTGGAATTACCACCCAGGGCATGCGGTAGCCTAATTCCAATTTGACAGGCGCCTACACGCCTTAGTAAAAGGACCCCTATATGTACTTTTGAAAAACTGAAGTAAATGCAGTGTCTTATCTCCCCAACCGAAGCACTTTCAAAAGAAGAACTGATTTTACTGCAGCTAAAAGTATGTGCATTGCAGAGGTGTAGCCAGACTTCACGGTGGGAGGGGACCAGACCCTGAGGTTGGGGACACATTTTGAGTTCCACCCCACCGCCCCCCCACGCCACGCCTTGCCTCGCCTCCTCGCCCCCCCCCCCCCACCGCCTCGCCTCCTTGCCGCTTCCCCCACAAAAACAAATACTTTTGCTATCGGGGGTCCCCAAACCCCACCAGCCGAAGCCTTCTTCAGCGCCGGTCTCCGTCGTAAAGGAGCGTCAGCGTGCACAGGAGGAGCAAGAAGAAAGAAGCGCAGGGCAGCGAACACGACTGCGCCAGAGACCAGCGCTGAAGAATGCAGCAGCTGGCAGGGGTTAGGGACCCCACCAGCCAAACCAGGGGCCCTGGATGAAATTTGCGGGGGCACAGGCCCCCGTAGCCCCCCGTAGCTATGCCTCTGGTGCATTGTGAACTCTGCGCATACATTTTAACCACTCTAAGAAGGAACATTTTCAAATTGGCCAACTCCATCAGACGTTTTACTCACATACTTGGTTTTGGGGAAAAAAAGGAAGACTATAAGCCCAAGTATTATAAACTCATTAGTGCAATGCAACAATTTTCCAAAAGGCCAAGATGTGTAGCTGAGCACGGTTCACGCTATCCAAAAATACTAGGACTAGAGGGCATGAGTTGAAGCTACAGTGTGGTAAATTTAAAACGAATCGGAGAAAATTTTTCTTCACCCAACATGTAATTAGACTCTGGAATTCGTTGCCGGAGAACGTGGTACGGGCGGTTAGCTTGACGGAGTTTAAAAAGGGGTTAGATAGATTCCTAAAGGACAAGTCCATAGACCGCTATTAAATGAACTTGGAAAAATTCCGCATTTTTAGGTATAACTTGTCTGGAATGTTTTTACGTTTGGGGAGCGTGCCAGGTGCCCTTGACCTGGATTGGCCACTGTCGGTGACAGGATGCTGGGCTAGATGGACCTTTGGTCTTTCCCAGTATGGCACTACTTATGTACTTATGTACTTATGTAAGGGGGAATTTTCGGTGCTTGAATGTGGGTAGCATCCTTGTAAGTCAGGGGTCCTTTTACTAAGGTGCGCTGAAGAATGGCTTGCGGTAGTGTAGATGCGGGGTTTGGGTGCACACAGATTCATTTTTCAGCACATCTGTAAAAAAATGGCTTTTAAAAATTTTTGCCAAAAATGGACGTGCGGCAAAATCAAAATTGCCGCTTGTCCATTTTGGGCTTGTGACCTTACCACCAGCTATTGACCTAGCGGTAAATTCTCATGCGGTAACCGGGCAGTAATGACCTACGCGCACCAAATGCCACTTGGCGTGCATCCGATAATAAAAATTATTTTTTGGCTGCACATATTGGACACGCGCTAAAAATGAAATTCCTGCAAGAGCCACATGGTAGCCGGGCGGTAACTCCATTTTGGTGCACGTTGGACCTACGTAGAGCCTTACGCCGCTTAGTAAAAGGGCCCTTCAGTGCATTAAGGTGGGACATTACAGCACCACTGTTCCCCCTAAGCTAAGCGAAAGTCCTCCATTTACAGTCCTGTCAGTGGGAGGTGCTGTTTCATTCAGTGAGGGACAGGCAAGCTTTGCAGGACTCCAGGAACCTGCCTGTCCCTAGCAACTGAAAACACAATATTGAAGCATCACCCCCAGTGGCGTACCAAGGGGGGGGCGGTGGGGGTGGTCCGCCCTGGGTGCACGCTGCTAGGGGGGTGCCGCGCGCCTGTTGGCTCCGAGTCCGCTCGTTCCCTCCCTGCTGCTCCCTCTGTGCGGAACAGGCTACTTCCTGTTCCGGGACAGAGGGAGCAGCAGCCAGGGAACGAGCGGACTCAGAGCCAACAGGCGCGTGGCACCCCCCCCCCCCCAGCAGGTAAAAATGCACCCGTGGGGGGTCACGCTGCACCCGGGGGGGGGGGGCGCATCCGCCCCGGGTGTCAGCCAGCCTAGGAACGCCACTGATCACCCCTTACTAGTAACAATGCAGTTGAAAGACTCCCACACAGCTTAGAGGGAACAGCACAGGGCAGTCGTCTAGCACAGTACATGAACGAACAAGATCTGAAGAAGCTCCTCTTAGCAGGAAACTTGAGTAGTAGGGAACAGGAGTCCTTGATTTGTAAGGAAAACAGAAGAGACCACCCTGGCTGGCAGAGAAGAGAGAAGAACTTTGATTTAACATGATTCTATTAGGTTCCATGTCACTTTTACATAAGTACATAAGTACATAAGTAGTGCCATACTGGGAAAGACCAAAGGTCCATCTAGCCCAGCATCCTGTCACCGACAGTGGCCAATCCAGGTCAAGGGCACCTGGCACGCTCCCCAAACGTAAAAACATTCCAGACAAGTTATACCTAAAAATGCGGAATTTTTCCAAGTCCATTTAATAGCGGTCTATGGACTTGTCCTTTAGGAATCTATCTAACCCCTTTTTAAACTCTGTCAAGCTAACCGCCCGTACCACGTTCTCCGGCAACGAATTCCAGAGTCTAATTACACGTTGGGTGAAGAAAAATTTTCTCCGATTCGTTTTAAATTTACCACACTGTAGCTTCAACTCATGCCCTCTAGTCCTAGTATTTTTGGATAGCGTGAACAGTCGCTTCACATCCACCCGATCCATTCCACTCATTATTTTATACACTTCTATCATATCTCCCCTCAGCCGTCTCTTCTCCAAGCTGAAAAGCCCTAGCCTTCTCAGCCTCTCTTCATAGGAAAGTCGTCCCATCCCCACTATCATTTTCGTCGCCCTTCGCTGTACCTTTTCCAATTCTACTATATCTTTTTTGAGATACGGAGACCAGTACTGAACACAATACTCCAGGTGCGGTCGCACCATGGAGCGATACAACGGCATTATAACATCCGCACACCTGGACTCCATACCCTTCCTAATAACACCCAACATTCTATTCGCTTTCCTAGCCGCAGCAGCACACTGAGCAGAAGGTTTCAGCGTATCATCGACGACGACACCCAGATCCCTTTCTTGATCCGTAACTCCTAACGCGGAACCTTGCAAGACGTAGCTATAATTCGGGTTCCTCTTACTCACATGCATCACTTTGCACTTGTCAACATTGAACTTCATCTGCCACTTGCACGCCCATTCTCCCAGTCTCGCAAGGTCCTCCTGTAATCGTTCACATTCCTCCTGCGACTTGACGACCCTGAATAATTTTGTGTCATCGGCGAATTTAATTACCTCACTAGTTATTCCCATCTCTAGGTCATTTATAAATACATTAAAAAGCAACGGACCCAGCACAGACCCCTGCGGGACCCCACTAACTACCCTCCTCCACTGAGAATACTGGCCACGCAATCCTACTCTCTGCTTCCTATCTTTCAACCAGTTCTTAATCCATAATAATACCCTACCTCCGATTCCATGACTCTGCAATTTCTTCAGGAGTCTTTCGTGCGGCACTTTGTCAAACGCCTTCTGAAAATCCAGATATACAATATCAACCGGCTCCCCATTGTCCACATGTTTGCTTACCCCCTCAAAAAAATGCATTAGATTGGTGAGGCAAGACTTCCCTTCACTAAATCCGTGCTGACTTTGTCTCATCAGTCCATGTTTTTGTATATGCTCTGCAATTTTATTCTTAATAATAGCCTCCACCATCTTGCCCGGCACCGACGTCAGACTCACCGGTCTATAATTTCCCGGATCTCCTCTGGAACCCTTCTTAAAAATCGGAGTAACATTGGCTACCCTCCAGTCTTCCGGTACTACACTCGATTTTAGGGACAGATTGCATATTTCTAACAGTAGCTCCGCAAGTTCATTTTTTAGTTCTATTAATACTCTGGGATGAATACCATCAGGTCCCGGTGATTTACTACTCTTCAGCTTGCTGAACTGACCCATTACATCCTCCAAGGTTACAGAGAATTTGTTTAGTTTCTCCGACTCCCCCGCTTCAAATATTCTTTCCGGCACCGGTGTCCCCCCCAAATCCTCCTCGGTGAAGACCGAAGCAAAGAATTCATTTAATTTCTCCGCTACGGCTTTGTCCTCCTTGATCGCCCCTTTAACACCATTTTCGTCCAGCGGCCCAACCGACTCTTTGGCCGGTTTCCTGCTTTTAATGTATCTAAAAAAATTTTTACTATGTATTTTTGCTTCCAACGCTAATTTCTTCTCAAAGTCCTTTTTTGCCCTCCTTATCTCCGCTTTGCATTTGGCTTTTCAAATTTTCTTTTCTTTCATTCTTTCTTTCTTTATTTGTTACATTTGTATCCCACATTTTCCCACCTACTTGAAGGCTCAATGTGACTTACATAGTACCGGAGAGGCGTTTGCAGACTCTGGTGTGAACAAATACAAAGTGATGTTGTGGTAAGATAAAGTTCATGTGGCACAGCCACGTTACTTTCTGTATGCATTTTCATGTTTTTTCATCAGTACCCACTTGAAACAGTTTCTTTCTCATATTCACCAGCTCAAAAGCTCTCATTTTGTGCCTTTAATGAGTTTAAGTCATTTCCATCTAAATCTAGAACGAGTTTATATAAAATTCCATAGTATCATGATAAGTGGCTTAATTTTCATCCCCGTCACAATCAAAGACAAACTATCCTTATGTTTCTGAATTATATTTACCCTATGTTTATGAAACAACACCATCTGCAGAAGACTTCATAACAAAGCAGAATCTGCCATTTCATTTGTTTCATTTGGCATTGTAAATTAGGCTCCCAGTACTGTATTCTTCATGCTGAGAAAATGAGTTAACAGGACAGGCAAGTAGATTTTTAAAAATAATAAAATGCATACTATCATTTATATGAGGAAGCCATTCATGATAGCACCAGTGTACAGGTCACTTCTGGATTACATTTTCTTCTACTTGATAGTTATCTTATTTTTCCTCTAACTTAGGGGTCCTTTTATCAAGCCGTGGTAGGGTTAGCGTGGCAATGGCATGCAGCAAATCGGTCCTATCACCAAGCTCGCTCAGGAGCCCAACTGTAGTTCTGGCTTTCGCCATGTGCCATTTCCAGCGCTAGGAACATTTTTTTCTAGTGCTGGGGGCTTAACTGGCAGTAGTCACTGCTCGGTTACCACCAGGTTATTGCGGGAGCACTTACTGCCTCCTAAATAGAAGGCGGTAAGGGCTTCAGGAGTAAATGGCCATGCGCCAATGTACTGACTTAACGCGCGACCATTTACTTCCCCTTTGGAAAAAAAAATCTCTTACACACTGTGGTTAAAGGGGACCTTGGCATGCAGCAAACCCACATGCCAAAGCCTCTGCAGCTTGGTAAAAGGACCCCTAATATTGGCATACGATGCAAGTTGGACATTGCCAGCTTTGGGGCCCTTTACTAAGACGCAGAGAGGGGCATAATCGAATGGGCCGCCCATCTATAAGGGCGGCCATCTCTAATGACGGCCCCGTAAAGCGACATACCTGACTGTACTATCGAAACAAGATGGCCGGCCATCTTTCGTTTCAATAATACGGTCGGGGCAGCCAAATCTCAACATTTGGGCCATCCTTAGAGATCGCCAGCGTTAGAGATGGAAACTAATGGCGGCCATCTCAGACCTGGCCAAATCCAAGCCATTTGGTCATGGGAGGAGCCAACATTTGTAGTGCACTGGTCCCCCTCACATGCCAGGACACCAACCGGGCACCCTAGGGGGCACTGCAGTGGACTTCACAAATTGATCCCAGGTGCATAGCTCCCTTACTTTGGGTGCTGAGCCCCCAACCCCCCCCCAACACCCACTCCCCACAACTGTACACCACTACCATAGCCCTTAGGGATGAAGGGGGGCACCTACATGTGGGTACACTGGGTTTCGGGTGGGTTTTGGAGGGCTCACATTTACCACCACAAGTGTAACAGGTAAGGGGGGATAGGCCTGGGTCCACCTGCCTGAAGTGCACTGTAGTACCCACTAAAACTTCTCCAGGGACCTGCATAGTGCTGTGATAGAGCTGGGTATGACATTTGAGGCTGGCATAGAGGCTGGCAAAAAAAATGTTTTTAAATTTTTTGGGTGGCTGGGAGGGGGTTGGTGACCACTGGGGGAGTAAGAGGAGGTGATCCCCGATTCCCTCTGGTGGTCATCTGGTCAGTTCGGGCACCTTTTCAAGGCTTGGTCGTGAACAAAAAAGGATCAAGTAAAGTCGGCCAAATGCTTGTCAGAGTCAGCCTTCTTTTTTCCATTATCGGTCGAAGCCGGCCATCTCTTAACCACGTCCCCGTCCCGCCTTTGGTACACTGCCGACATGCCCCCTTGAACTCAGAAAACAGTTGAAGCCGGCCAAAATCGGCTTTCGATTATACCAATTTGACCGGGCTTAGGAGAAGGCCAGCCATCTCCCGATTTGTGTCAGAAGATGGCCGCCCTTCTTTTTCGAAAATAAGCAGGATAGGTGCCTACATGCGTACATTGCACATCAAATTAGAACTACCACCCAGCTACTGCGTGCCCCGGGTGGTAATTCTAATTTCTACGTGCATCCAAAATGTGCTGCAGAAAATAATTTCTATTTTCTACTGTGTGGCGCTAACCGGGCAGTAATCAACAGTGTACGCGCACTGACGATTACCGCCCGGTTAATGCCTGAGACCTTACCATTTATTCAACGGGTAGCAGCCATTTTTCAGGGTAGCTTAGTAAAAGGGTCCCTTAATTTGTAGGAGGAAGAAAGTTTGATAAGCAGGCATAACAACCTGTTGAACAAAACATTATTGGTTAGATCAAATCCACGTTTTCCTCCATGGCTCATTTATAGAGAAATCCTGTCCTTTGCACTTTTGCCATATAAAGAAAAAGTCTGCCATTCTACATGTAATACTGATTTGAGAGCAGGGCCTTGAGTTAGCAGTAACAGTGAAGGTCAGCTGAGAAAGAAAATAATGCTCTGTCTGGTTCAGCTATAAACACAATAAATATTGTGTGTGCTTTCTGCATTGTAATTTTTTTCATATAAAACCTGGCCTTTCTGCAAACCACTTCACTGTATGGTGCGCATCATTTCCTTTCATTCAGAATGATTAATAGCTATGCAAAATTCCTGCAGTATGCTTTGTGGCAAAGACATCAAGGCTTGCGGTAACTTAGAGGTGGATTCTGCAGCAAGAGTTGGAAAATCCTTTTTTTTTATAGAGTATGCAATACTTTTGTTTAATTTGTGGACACAATTCAAAAGATTTATGCAGTTAAAATGGACTTTCAAACCACATAAATCTAACTGGAAAAAGAGTCTCCCTGGCCCCAAAACACTGTGGGGTGTAGTTATCAACCATGAAGACATGTTATTTTACCACTGCCTCATGCTATTTTAGCACAGGTCCTATCTTATGCAGTGAGATCTCTTCACTAATATCTGGGGCTCACGCAGTGGCATACCGAGGGCGGGGCAGTGGGAGCAGTCTGCCCCGGGTGCATGCTGTAGGAGGGGTGCAGGGAGTAGCTGCAAGGCTGTCGGCTCTGCTGGTTCCCTGCTCCCTCTGCTGTTACTTCCTGTTCCGGGGCAGAAGGAGCAGGGAACCAGCGGAGCCGACGGCTGCATGGCTGCTCCCAGCACCCCAGCAGGTAAGAAGAATGCACCCGGGGAGGGGGAGCTTGGAGATGATGCACCAGGGGGGGGGGGGGGTGAGGTGTCATGCTGTACCTTGGGGGGGGTGTCATGCTGCACCTGGGGGGGGGGGAACGATGCTGCACCCGGGGGGATGCACAGTGGTGATCTACCCCGGGTAGCAGCCGACCAAGGAACGCCACTGGGCTAACGGTAAAATAACATGTCTTAATGGTAGTCCCCACTGATAACTATGCTCCTATATGCACACATTTAGGGGGAAGTTATGAACAAGGGTATTGCTCTTTTTCTACCTCCAAGTCATGGGACGGAGGGAAAGAGGACTAGAGATTAGAGTTCAGAGAGTGTATAGAGAAGCAGGGACCGGGGTAAGGGTGGGGTACAGATATTCTGTACCGCCTAGGGTGCCAAAATATCCACTTTACAGTTCTGTGTGTCTGTATGGTGCTGCACACTTCTGGATGTGCTAAGGAAATGAAAATAATAAAATAATATAAAAAGTGTCGTGGAAGGCTGTAAGCACCCTCCTGGGTAGTTGTAGTATAATCCAGCTGCACTCTGCTTTCTATGTTTGAATTTCATTAATTTTTTAAAAATCTTTTGGGAGCTGAGAAGGGATTATTTTTCATTTTACAGAAGAACATACTGCACAGTGCATATATAATAGATCATTGCCAGGTCCTCGTTTGGGTGGGGTGGAGGGAGATCCTTGAGATGGTACAAACAGTATGTTGTCAAGAGTCTGCAGCTAAAAAAAGAAAAATGTATACTCCCTTCCACTATTCTCATCTCCAACGCACAGAATACAGATAAAGGGTCCCCTGTGGGTGGCTTAGGACTCTTTCAACAGTCTCTTGGCAGGAGCAAGCTATGCACATGGGAAAGAACAGCAAGGGAGATTGGTAACAATGTAAACAAAAACACCTATTTAATGGAGGATCAAAAATATACAGTCCTCACAAAAAGAGATAAATGATGACACAAGACTACAATCTTGCTCCCATTTTGCGGCATCCCTTTCTCACGCTCTGGCATCTATTCTCTATCCTCTGCTGTTCATTAATGGGACACAAGCTGTATCCCTCTGAGTCTCGCTGCTCCTCTCATATGTCCTTAAGTGATTGGGGACTAGCGATGGACCACCCTCCCCCATTGCTCTCCTTCTCAGTGCAGTGACGTCTTACAGCAGATCAGTTCACCACTACACACTCCAATTTATGTAGAAATCCTTTTTGTTTAGGGTTGGCAAGATACAGAATTACTACTACTTCTACCACTTATCATTTCTATAGCTCTACTAGACTACTAGACGTACACAGCACTGTACACATTAGCACCTGAATTCTATAGATGGCTCTTATTTATTTATTTATTGCATTTGTATCCCACATTTTCCCACCTCTTTGCAGGCTCAATGTGGCTTACAATACATCATGAATAATGGAAATGTGTTAGAAAATATACATTTAGTATTACAGTAGGATCTTGGGCAACATGATAAAGAAGAAACATTATAGTAGTATAACAAGCAGATTTTGTAGTACAGTTCTGAGTATATGTATAGGAGTTATATATGTTCACATTTGTTAATTTTTGTGGTATGCCTTGTTGAAGAGATGGGTCTTCAGCAGTTTGCGAAAGTTCATTAGTTCATAAATCATTTTTAGGTTGCGCAGCAATGCGTTCCATAGCTGTGCGCTCAAGTAGGTAAAGCTTGACGCGTGCATTAGTTTGTATTTTAGACCTTTGCAGTTAGGGAAGTGCAGATTGATCTCTTGGCATTCCTGGGTGGTAAGTCTATCAGGTCTCACATGTAGGCAGGTGCATCTCCTTGAATAATTTTATGGACTAGGGAGCCAATGTAGTTTCTCTCATAGAGGTTTAGCGCTTTCATATTTTGTTTTACTGAATATGAGTCTAGCTGCAGTGTTCTGGGCTGCATGTGCCTAATTTGCATGATGAATAACTAGCCAATTAGCCTCATCAATGCTAATTGGGATTAATTTAAATGTACGTGTGCTTATTTACACGCAGCTCCAAAATGGGGGTCTTGCCACGGAAGGGTCTTGGGCAGGTCAGGGATGTTCCTGCAATTTATGTGTGGTGTTATAGAATAAGGGGAATCTGGGCCTAATTTAGGCACGAGGACCTTACACCAGGGTTCAGTTGGTGTAAATCCTCGCGGCTAAAGTTAGTCACAGATCCTGGCACTAAGTGCTGTTCTATCAATGGTACCTAACTTTGAGCATCATTTATAGAATAGTGCTTAGCAATATTTTTTTCAGCGATGATTTTTCAGCATTATTTACAGCATTTGGTCCTTTATGCAGGTCAGGGGCGTAGCCAGACACCCAAGTTTGGGTGGGCCTGGACCCAAGGTGGGTGGGCAGAACTCCACCTTGTCCTACAAGTGATTTGGTTTCTCCCTCTCTCGCCTGCATGCCATATGGTCTTTCAAACATCCCCTCTCCCCCGTATACCTTTTAAATAGCAGATTTTCATCGGCAGCAAACAGTTGTTGGGAGTTTTTGGCTGGTGGGGCTTGGGGTCCCTGCCAGTCACATTATAGGTGTGCTGCTACTTGGTGGGCCTGAACCTAAAGTGGGTGGGCCTGGGCCCACCCCAGCACACACTTGGCTACGCCACTGATGCAGGTACTTTCTCTGTTCCTAGTGGGCTGACAATCTGAGTTTTTTTTAAATGGTACCTGGAGCACAAGTCAGACTCTGGGTCATCCTCACAGCCTCTCAAGCTCCTTTGCTCCACTCCTCTTCCTCCTGGGGATGTGGAACACTTCAGCCATTACACATTTTTTCTTTACCAGGAATCCCTCCTTCTGGTGTCCTCACTCTCCGTTCTCAGGGAGAAGACATTACTCCTTGCCTTTTTTTCCTCTTAACCTCTGATGGAAGAGGATGAGGCTCCTCATTTGGCCCCCTGGGTAGAATTCCCAGAATTTATACAACTCTGGACTTCCATAGATAAAGGCCTCTAGTCCTTCTCAACAATTAGGGAGTGGATATTCAGCCGGCAGCAATCAGCATTTTGCTGACTGCCGCCAGCGCTAAACCCAGACATTCAATGCCAGACCATGTCCGGGCACTGGCACTGAATTTCTGGGTTTGCTGAGCTGGTTAAGTGCACTTAGCTGATATTCAGCACTTACTGGCTATGGGTTACTGCATAAAGATAGGACTGAATTTTATGCGGTTAACCTGGCTGGTTAAGTGCTGACTCTGCCCCAGAATGCCCCCAAAAAAGTCAGTTTTGAGTTCGGGGCTGACAGTTTTGTTTTCAGCAGCACTAACCAGTTAAATGCCACTAAAAATGAAAATATTAACACCTACAGTCCAGCCCACCCCTCATTATCTTTGTGGAGGTTCTCTGGAGCAAGGACCCAGAATGTTGCTCCTGTTTCCTCTAAGGCAGGGATATTTTGGAGCCCTGCTGCATATATATATATGGTCATTATTAGATTGAAGAATATTGTGAGCCCTGGAAATAGCAAAATAAATGTCTGTTTCAAGGGAGCGATTCAGACTGGATTCAGAAGATTTAGAGGTTTCCCTTCAAGCCACATTTACCACAGTGAAATTCCTTCATGAGAAATTTGATAAATTAGTAGCATGTCGTGCAAGTTGGAAAATAGAATGGAAACAAAAAAAAAAGAAGAAGAAGAAAGCAAAAAAGAATCATGGCTTCAAAAAGGAAATGTTCAAAGTGAAGAAAGTCTTACTGTATAGCAACTAGTGATGGAAGAGCATCACATTGAAGCTGAACAGGACAGAGTATCTCAACCATCAAAGGACTTGCAGCATGAGGCTTCCAGAGTTCCTGAAGGGAAAAGCCTCTTACAGGATTACTTTGTACCCCCCCCCCCCCCCCCCCCCAAGATGTCATAATTCCCTCTGCCAGTAACTACACTAATGATATGAGTTTAGTTTTCTCTTTGACAAAAAATGAAAATTATTTTAAGGACCTTCTCCCTGTTGGATCATGGACTTGCGTCTCCTCCCACAAATCACTGGGATTGGGGTACCACATCTGTAAATCACCTTCCTCACATCTCATACAAGCCCATAATAAATTCAAATCAAGACTAAAAAAAAAAATCAAAACTTCCCAGCCCCATCTACACAATACCAAAAACTCATATAATAACTGTGAGGAGGTTTAAAGAATTTTCCCTCACCCTTAAGATGGCATTCCAAGAAGTCAATCCTAGTGGAACGGCAACCTATGCGGAAGTAAAAGCCGCCATTTTGGAAAGGGCAGGCTGCACCCAAGAGGCCTACCAGCAGCACTTCCGGAAGGAGTCCCTGCAATTTAAAGAAAACCCCTGGAGTTTCTTTTAACAACTCAAGGAGGGGGCCTAGAGATGGCTGCAACCAGAAGGAAAGACGTGCCCGGAGATTGCAACAGTCTTCCTCCTGGAGCAGTTCCTTGAATGGTTATCCATGCCTATGAAACAGTGGGTGAGGCAGCACTCTAAATTGACTCCAGTGAGTGCTTTAGAAACAGCTGAAGCCTTCTACTAATCCCAACCAGAGTCAGAACTCTATAAAGAAAAGAAGCGGGCTGGGAGTCCTAGGAGGAAAAGAGAAAAAACTGGACCAGACAACCAGAAAGATCACAAACCACCCTCCAAGGAAGGGGGCGGAGTGATGTAAGCCCTCATCCCCACGAATATACCTCACACCTTACCCTGGGCACGGGATCCATACTCCCCCATCTGTTTCAGGTGTGAGGGAAGAGGTCATATTGCTAGAGACTGCCAGGATCTAGTTGAAGATGCCATGGATTTGAATTTGGTAGCCACACACAAATGCAATTTTGTGGACGTTTTCCATCTAGAAAGTAGAAATTGCGTGTTACAAGTTGAGCTGGAAGGACACCCATACCAAGCACTAGTGGACTCCAGCAGCGTCAAGACCCTTGTTCGAAGAGAGATACTCAACCATCTGCAATTGAATATGAATGGACTGTGACCCTGGCATGTGTACATGGTGACCAGAGGCAGTATCTGACAGCTCAAATATCCTTTAAAACACCTGTAGGGCAAGTTCAGCTGAAAGTAGCAGTCTTGCCTTGGTTACTTTATACAGTAGTTTGGGGATGGGATTTCCCAAATTTCAGTGCCATCTAGACCCAGCTGATCATTGACCCAAAGAAGGAAGATGTGTCTTTCCCTGAGATCTTCCTGCTGGAGGACCCTGACTTGTATACCAAAAGCCAGAAATTGCCTAAACCTCACTGTCAGCAACGTTTACAGAAACTGCATTGCTCTCTGAATTTAGGACAAGGTGAAAATTTTCACAACAGGGGCCATTTACTTTTGTGGAAGTTTCCTAAGTATAGATGTCAAGGGGATGTGCATAGGTTTAGAAGAGAGTGTCCTGGCTGAGCCTACAATATGGAGCAGCTGTGCATGTTGACATCTGGGCACCCTTGACATTGTTCCCCCAGATCATCCTCTTGTATTCGATCCCACCTTGACCAGATCAAGGCATTTGATCACTCCCCCCGGGCTTCAAGCCCCGAAGGCTACAACCCCCTCCCCCTGATATGATCACAAGCTCTCGCCATGTGGCACTTGCCCCAGGCCACAACCCCCCTCAATATGCCCCCCTCTGGAAGACTCTTCCTTCGCTCCCTGATCTACTTTTGCCTTACTGGGGGGGGGGGGCAGGGCCGGTCTTAGGCAGGAGCAACAGGTGCGGTGGCACAGGGCCTTGCGCTCCCAGGGGCCCCGCACTTCTGACTACAGACTTGTTTTTTTTCTCTCTCTGTTTTCTCTCCTGCGGCAAATCCAGCACTGATCCCTTCCATCCCTGTGAGTCCAGTGCTCTCCCTCACCCCACAAAAACCTGATTTTTGCAGTGGTAACAGGAGCAAGCTGTCCAGACTGACCTGGTCCTTTTTCCCTCTGCAGCGTCCCACCCACGCATAAACAGGAAGTTACATCAGAGGGGCGGGATGCTACATAAGGAAGGACAGCACGACATGACAGTCCTGCAGTCCTGCAGTGCACGTGCCTCTGTAAGTAATGCTTCCTCTCTGCTTTTTCTTTCCTGCCTCGTTTCTCAACAGCATCCTTTAATCACTACTTGATGGTCCATAAACCTTTTTTTAAAACATTTATTTACAAAGTATCCACTGGAACCAAACCGAGTCCTCCCCCTTCTTTCTCTTCAGTGGCTCAATGGGGACTGAAGAGTGTAATCGCTTGTGCTCTCCAACCCAACTTGATGTGGCCTGCAGGTGCTGAACCCTACACTTCTGCCCTCATTACAATTACTATTATGGGTGAATCTCTTTATAAAGGTGGTTAATAAATCCCAATAAATAAATAAATATTTGTTGAGGTGGGACAAGAAAGGAAAGAATGGAGCATGAGTCAGACCAAGGAAGGAAGGAATACGAGTAACTGCAGGTGGTGGGTATGCTCCTTATACATCTCTCCTACTAACATTTTTTATATATTGCATATAAGCATACAGTAATTTAACATCTCACATAATCTACAGACTGTTATACTGGAATATACGTTGACGCTCTAATATTTATTTGTTTATGCCACGATAGCCTCAGCATAAGCAACAAGGCGGTTTACAATAAAAAGCAGGTACTAGACAGAATATAGCCAAGTAGAGACCTAGATAGCGGAGGAGGAGAAGGACTCTACGAAAAGGTAGATCTTAGTTTCTTATAAGAGGTGAGGGTTGGTTGGTTTCTGATGGAGAGAGGCAAGTCATTCCAAAGTCTGGGTCCTATTTATCTAATGAGAGAGTTCTTCCAGACTTTGAGATGGATAGAGGGTGGTGGAAGAGTCAATAGGTTCTGAAGACAGCAGATAGGGGTGTAAGGAATGATGAGAGAAGCAAGATAGGGGAGGTCAAGTGGTTGATGGGATTTATAAACAAGAAGGAGGACTTTGTATTTGATGTGAGCAATAACCAGGAACCAATGTTCGTAGTGGAGGAGGGGGGTCTCATGACATGAACTATTAATAAATGCTTGAACAAATTGGCATCCTGCAGAAAATCCTTGCACTCACTTGTTATTTCTCAAGACACAACTACTCTGCATTACAGTAACCATCTGTAATTTCTTAACTAAATGAGGAAAAAAGAGCATACATAGTCCATCATATTTTCTGTCTTTTTCCTTCTTAGCATTGACAGAGTGCTGGCAACTGCCTCTTAGTTAAGAGCAGTGAATCCACCAATACAAAGTGTGTGTGTGTGTGTGTGTGTGTGTGTGTGTGTGTTTGTGAGGGACAGGGCTTTTTTTGAGGGGGTACTTGGGGGTACTGAGTACCGGCACCTTTTCCATTGTCTGCAAAAATTGACCCATGGTCCTCAAGTTATAATGAAAGAGCTCAGGCTCTACACACCGATTCTGCCTTGTCATGGATTCTGTGACTGGTTGCAGGGGGTCTGGATATTGTGGGATGGGTCCCTCAATGATCACCCCACCCCTGAAGAGTGGCCTGGCATTTGAGTACCGGCACCTTTTTTACTAGAAAAAACACACTGGTGAGGGAAATTCACACAAACACAGGTTCAATGTGTGTGTGTTGTGCGTCTGTGTGGATGCATCTAAACCAGAACTATGGTTTATTTAGTCTTATCACAAAGAGGCCACTTTAGTGAAGCTTTGGGTGGAAAAATATCATACACTGTGGTTTGACTAATGCCAATACTACAGCTGGAATTTATATCACTCAAAGTCAATCAGTTCAAGAAAGAGCCAAGCAACCAAACTATAGCAGGTGCCCACTTTACTTGCAAATGTAAGTACATAAGTACATAAGTACATAAGTAGTGCCATACTGGGAAAGACCAAAGGTCCATCTAGCCCAGCATCCTGTCACCGACAGTGGCCAATCCAGGTCAAGGGCACCTGGCACGCTCCCCAAACGTAAAAACATTCCAGACAAGTTATACCTAAAAATGAGGAATTTTTCCAGTCCATTTAATAGCGGTCTATGGACTTGTCCTTTAGGAATCTATCTAACCCCTTTTTAAACTCCGTCAAGCTAACCGCCCGTACCACGTTCTCCGGCAATGAATTCCAGAGTCTAATTACACGTTGGGTGAAGAAAAATTTTCTCCGATTCGTTTTAAATTTACCACACTGTAGCTTCAACTCATGCCCTCTAGTCCTAGTATTTTTGGATAGCGTGAACAGTCGCTTCACATCCACCCGATCCATTCCACTCATTATTTTATACACTTCTATCATATCTCCCCTCAGCCGTCTCTTCTCCAAGCTGAAAAGCCCTAGCCTTCTCAGCCTCTCTTCATAGGAAAGTCGTCCCATCCCCACTATCATTTTCGTCGCCCTTCGCTGTACCTTTTCCAATTCTACTATATCTTTTTTGAGATACGGAGACCAGTACTGAACACAATACTCCAGGTGCGGTCGCACCATGGAGCGATACAACGGCATTATAACATCCGCACACCTGGACTCCATACCCTTCCTAATAACACCCAACATTCTATTCGCTTTCCTAGCCGCAGCAGCACACTGAGCAGAAGGTTTCAGCGTATCATCGACGACGACACCCAGATCCCTTTCTTGATCCGTAACTCCTAACGCGGAACCTTGCAAGACGTAGCTATAATTCGGGTTCCTCTTACCCACATGCATCACTTTGCACTTGTCAACATTGAACTTCATCTGCCACTTGCACGCCCATTCTCCCAGTCTCGCAAGGTCCTCCTGTAATCGTTCACATTCCTCCTGCGACTTGACGACCCTGAATAATTTTGTGTCATCGGCGAATTTAATTACCTCACTAGTTATTCCCATCTCTAGGTCATTTATAAATACATTAAAAAGCAACGGACCCAGCACAGACCCCTGCGGGACCCCACTAACTACCCTCCTCCACTGAGAATACTGGCCACGCAATCCTACTCTCTGCTTCCTATCTTTCAACCAGTTCTTAATCCATAATAATACCCTACCTCCGATTCCATGACTCTGCAATTTCTTCAGGAGTCCTTGTGGATATTTCATTATACCCTTAGAGACTGTGTTACAAATGAGTACCCTCAGTTTACTTGCTGACTGCTTTCAAAAAAAGGAAAATTAGGCACATTTCTTGAAACGAGATGCAAAAGAATTTTTCCACACTACTAGATAAAATATAGCTCTGATTTCCAGGCAGAGAGCGCTTCTGAACGCAGACTAACTGAAGGCACAGATGCAATCTGCTTATATACAGCATCAATTCTTCTTGACTACTCCTAATGCTTCTTTCTTCCCTAGTGCTGTGAACTTATTTATGCAGATAACACCATGAAGTCAATCTTTATAAAACAATTGTAAACTGAAAAAAATATAAAGCATGAAACGGATTGGTTATTTTTAAACTAGTAACAGTTAGGTTGTTTGTGCATAATGTTATGAACTTTAACATTTAGGGCCCTGATTACTAAACTGTGGTAAACTATCACATACCCTGTTTCCTCGAAAGTAAGACATCCCCCGAAAATAAGACCTAGTAGAGGTTTTCCTGAATTGGTAGATATAAGGCCTCCCCCGAAAGTAAGATCTAGCAAATTTTTGTTTGAAAGCAGGGCCGCCGAGAGCCGGACAAGGCCGCCCCCGGGCCGCCCCCCCACCTGAGGTCACTGGGCCCCCCCTCCACCCACCCTCCGTCGCTCCCGGAACAAACGCCTCCTTTCACCTTTGCAGCAAGCAGCAGGGCAGACCTCTCCTTCCTTCCGTGCCCCGCCCTTGCGGACATTACGTCAGGCGAGAGCGGGACACAGAAGGAAGGAGTGGCCTGCCCTGCTGCTGCTTGCTGCGAAGGTGAAAGGAGGCGTTTAAGGTTAGTTCCGGGAGGGACGGAGGGCGGGCGGGCCAACCCCGATCCAACCCCGATGTTTCCCCGAAAAATAAGACAGCCCCTGAAAATAAGACCTAGCGCATTTTTGGGGGCAAAATTAATATAAGACAATGTCTTATTTTCGGGGAAACACTGTATTACCAAAGAGAACTTTCCCATAGAAGACACTCAGTACCACAGGCTAGTAACTTGCATAGTAAATCTCATTGTGCATGTCTGTATCCAAGAATATCACACGTATATGGCTGCAGCAATGCAAACATAATGGACCCTAAGTCAGGCCCAATATCCTTTAAAGAGGCCAACGGTATAGGTAAGAATGCTTCCACCACCAATCTCCCTCTCAACAAGCCCTCCCCAACTAGACCACCCTGACCAAACCCCTCCACAGACAAGATCCCATGTCTAAATCTCCAGTACATATCTGGGGCCTCTCTGGTTAGGGTTACCATATGGCTCCAGAAAAAGGAGGACAGATTGAGCCAGTCTAGGTTTTACTTCCATTGCTTTCAATGGAAACAAAACCCGGACTGGATCAATGCGTCCTCCTTTTTCTGGAGCCATATGGTAACCTTATCTCTGGTGTCTTGAGAAGGGTCAGGAATGATCTCTGGTCACTCCTGCTCCATTGGCATCCATACCTGAGTTCAAAATTGCACAGCTTGACTCGTAGCATTAGTCTCATCATGATACTATTATTAGGCATCAAACTATCAAATAAAGGCATGCATACTGATTTGGCAGCTTGACAACTATGGGTAGTACTGGAAGACTACCACTAGGGGTCAAGTGTTGTCATTTTGAACCAGGTGCCAACAGGGCAGTAGTGGCCAAGGATCCCTCCTGGTCCTACATTGTTGGAGAGTGACAGGGGCTGGGAATCTTGTCTGTGAGGGGCTCTGGATGGGAGCTCTCCTTTCAGGGAGAATCTCTGGTTAGGGTGAAAATGGGAGGTTGAGCCGGAGCAGGTTGTTGGCAACACCAATGGCCCCTTTAACAGGGACTCTGAGAGCACAGGGAAACACATTAGCAGTCTGATGCTCTCAGGGAGAACAGATAATGTCAGCTCGAAGCTAGCATTATCTTTCCTTGAATAAAACATCTTGCAAGGTCAAACACAAGTTATGTTATTCATTTTGCATCATAATTAGCTGTTATGCATACATTTTGCATGCTTTGTATCTCATTATTTTTTTTTACCTTGAATTGCACTGAGAAAACGTTCAGTAAGAACAACTTGATTTTGTCATGTAATACACATTATGGACTATATTCTATATATCACCCCCAAAAAATCAGCACCAAAATAAAATTCACCTAAGCACATTCTATACTGTATGCCTTAATTTAGGCGTTCTTTATAGAATAAGCCTAAATTTCCACATGGTATATGGAATACGCCTAGCCACTATGACAGCGCCTAAATCTAGGCGTGGCCATTTACGCCCAAGTAAAACTTGGTGTAAATACCGGCACCTAGGTTAGGGGCAGAGCAGGTGTATTCTATAACCCTATGTGTAGTTTTCTAGAATGCTCACGACCCACCCATAGCCATGCCCCCTTTTTGGCAAAGCGCATTAGAATTTATGCGCACCACTTTGCAGAATATGCTTGGGTAGTGCACTTAAATTCTAATTAATGCCAACTGGTGCTGATAATTGCTTGTTAGCATCCAATTATCAGCGCTGATTAGTTTAACTAATTAAGTTATATACATTCTTATGGAATACGCTTTGATTTCTGCATAGAAATCTCAGCGTGATATATAGAATCTGGGGATATTTGCCAAAAAGTATACTATTTATTCACTTAACACACATTAGTAATTGCCCCTATTAATATTTTTAGTTTTATATTTTATTTACATTCGATCTTATGTAGTGCTTTTTTTCCTAGAAAAAAAAGGTGCTGGTATTCACTTGCAAGCCATCTTTAAAGGGCGGGATGACATCCACTGGCCTCTCCCCACACCCATTGTCAATGTTAGACTTGATGGTGCCAGGACAGACGCTAGTGAGAGGACCCCAAAGCTTGCTTGCAGGTTGTCCTTCTTTCAACTTCTGGCAGTTTTGGGGTCCTCTGTGACATGGTGGCCCAAGGCAATTGCCCTGTTTGCCCACTCCTAACACCGGCCCCACACCCCCTATAACCAGCTGCAGAATATAACAAAAGTACATAAGTAATGCCACACTGGGAAAAGACCAAGGGTCCATCGAGCCCATCATCCTGTCCATGACAGCGGCCAATCCAGGCCAAGGGCAGTACTGCAAATATTACAACAATCCCTAGAACTCACGTTTTGTTGAGAAACGAGAACAAGCCAGATTACTACAAGTTCTATATATAGAAACTACATGCTTGCAAAATACCTCACCTTGATCACATATATAGAACTGAAAAACAGAGCCTCACCAAATGCACAAAAATGCCAATAATTAGAAATGTGCTGACAAAAACTGAACTGGATTTCACAAAGAGCCAGACCCTGCATGCAGTGCAACACCAGAGAAATAGAAAAAGAAAAGTACTGTATAAAGACATCAGAAATGCCGCACATTTAAATTCCCAAAGCTGTCATATTCAAATTGGCAAACCAAAACCACATTTTTTCCTATTCTTACTTCCTGGAGAGTTCAGCCTCTGTAGTAGGTGTTTCCCACATTTGCAGGGGTTGGCTATTACGTGCAGGCTGCAATGTGTACCTCCATGGTCTTCTGTGGGGAGGTGCCAACCGGTTATGTTTTCCCATGAGCCTACAGGAATTGACTGAAGACACTACTTCTCCTGTGGCAACTCTTTCAATGTGTGTGTTAGGGTTCACAGAGCCTCTTAGATCTTGAGGACTGTGAGTCAATTTTAGCAGGTAACAGAAAAAGTGGCAGAAATAAAAGCTCTGATTTTATTGCATTATTGTACCTTGCTTTCACAACAACAACAAAATTCTGAAAAGGTAGGCTTTCAAATTCAAAATTAAATTAATTTAACTTGGGAAACTCTGGCAACCACACTAATTGCAAGCAGGACCTGATCAAGAGGCGTTAATACTTTGGCCTATCAAAGAAAAGATCTGAGCTTCATTAGTTTATATATAGATTAAAATGTGGTTAGCAAAGTGTAATAGATTTCTGACAAAAAGTCACATTATAAGCATTTGGAGTGAAGCCTTGAAAGAAAAGAAAGAAACCAATTGGATGTCAACAACCATCCAAAGACCCAGGAACTCATTTAGGAATGGGCAATTGCATCAGATTTTCAAAATACCAAAATCCTTGGACCAAAAAAGCCTGCTCACATTTGCTGTAAGGCCATGCAATGACACAGGTTCAAAGGGGCGCTATTGTGGCACTCTATGTGCCTCTGGGTGCCAAAATCTTAAATAGGGACCTGCATAGTGTCCAATAAAAATCAAAGGGGTCTCCTGTTGTGTCCACATATATTTTCCACTCTTTGGCTAGTACTTTTTTTTATAGGCAGAATCATCTCTCTATTTTACATTTACTCAACTTTTTCCTCAACTTTTTGTTTTTTATTATGGAGATGTAAGGTCTTAAAGAAAGTAGGTACCTCTCGCTTATGATTTAGATTGAATGCTGTGAGTGTGGCAAGGCAGAGTGCTTTCAAAACCTAATTTGTCTGCGGAGTGGAAGAAAGAGAACAAACAAAATCCAGCCCTGCTGATTTCATTCTGAACTCTGTGAAAGCTCAGGGTAAGATGGGAAGTCATTGTGAAAAGAACAAAAATATTTCTTTACACTGAGCAGACTGGTAGAAACCTACAGTAAGATTTTTTTAAGTCACTGTCAGGGCGCTGGGCTTTCATAGGCTCTCACGAGGACAGCCAGGCTGCAACAGCAGTAGAGAGATTAGAAAAAGATCATCAATTTCAAGGGCAAGCAGTAATGCAATGCTTCACATCTCAGGGCACATCCAGCTAGTCAGGTTTTCAGGATATCCACAATGAATATGCATGAGAGAGATTTGCATACCAAGGAGGCAGCTCATACAAATCTCTCTCATCCATTTTCATAGTAGACATCTTGAAAATCTGATTGGCCAGATGTACTCTGAGAACTGGCTTAAGAACCATTCATTAAGGGACTCATTTTGAAAGCACTTAGGGCCCCTTTGCGGTAAAATGGGGCCTGTGCTAGCATCAGTGTGTGTTTTTGACGTGAGCTGAGGCCCCCTTTTACTGCAGCAGGTAAAAGACTGTCTTTTTTTTTTCTTAAGAAATGGCCATGCACAGTGGCGTAGGAAGGGGGGGCGTTGGGGCGGTCCGCCCCGGGTGCACGCCGCTGGGGGGGGTGTCGGCTCGCTGGTTTCCTGCTCTTTCTGCCCCGGAACAGGTTACTTCCTGTTCTGGGGCAGAGAAAGCAGAGTAGCAGCAGAGCCAATGCAGCTCCCAGTGACGTGCACTGGGGGCGGACCGGCCCTCCCACCTGCCCCCCGCTGCAAGGTAAGGGTGCGTTTTGGGGGGGGAGTGCTCTGGAGGGGGGGTGCGCCGTGCCCTGCACCCGGGGGGTGCGCCGTGCCCTGCACCCGGGGGGGTGCGCAGCGGCGACCCACCCCAGATGTCAGGCACCCTCGCTACGGCACTGGCCATGCAGTAAGTGAACCACTTACCGCACAACCATTTCAGGGGGGAGCACTTACTGCCACCCAACGAGGTAGCGGTAAGGACTCCCATGCTAACCTGGCAGTAACCGGGCGGCACATGGCACTGCCCAATTACCACCAGGAAAACACCAGTGTTCCAAAATAAAAAAATATTTTTGTAGCACCAGAAATGGCACACGCTGGGAGTGGGAACTACCGCTGCTGTAGCCTGGAGTTAGTTCCGGATTAGTGAACGTTAAGCTCATGTGGGCTTACAGCTGCTAAGTAAAACACCCCCTTAGACTTACAAGGTTCCATAGGTTACTATGGGAACTTTATAAGTCTTAGGGGCCCTTTTACTATGCCGTGTAAGTGCCTATGCGTGCCAGCGCATGTGCAGCCATTAGCACATGTGCAGTAGGTGCCCTGGAGCTCCAGTAGACCCAGGGCCTAAATTTGTTTGCAGGCCTGAAGAGTTGCTGCATTGAATTGTGGATCTCCACTGCTGGTGACAGAGGTCCATGCTGACCGAATCCAAGGAGAGGGCAGTCAGAAGAAGGTCCTGGGACCTAGGTGAGATGCCTTCTGGGTTTATTTCTGGGTAGGTCCATTGGTGCTGGAGTCCCAGGGGTTATTTAAAAAACAATTTTAGTGGTCGAGGTCATTAGAGGTCTCAGGGATGTGGGTTATGGTAGTCTGGAGTGTGGATGGGCTGATTTTAGGGTTAAAAGTTGGAATTTTGGTTGCAGAGGGCTAACATCCTTAAACATGTGCTCTAAAGTATTCTGTCAGTGTTGTATGTCGGCATTTACATTTGGCGCAGGGGCATAGCCAGACAACAGATTTTGGGTGGGCCTAGGGAAGAACTGGGAGGGCACCAATTGTTCCCCTCCCCCCCCCCCAACCACCACCCAAAAAATATCTCAGCTGGTGGGAAAGCACTTCTTTCCACCTTGGCAGTCTGTAGCAGGCATGTGCTAAAAACTGAACATATGCAGGTGCCGGTATCATGGAGAGTAGCAGTTTCGTTACCATCAGGAAGAAGTCTTCAGCTAGCCGAGCTTGGGATCCCACCAGCTACCACTAAACATGTCCTACTCTGGCTACGCCACTGATTTGGCGCCTGCTTTAGAGAGCTAGAGTCAGTGCTGAAGTCCTGCCTCCTATCAATCCTCAGCACTGCCCCCCCCCCCCTCCAATTCTCTCTTTGATGAAGAGTTTTTTTAACTGTTAAAAGGTGTACTTCTGGGTTTTGTTTTATTCAGCCTTTATAAAACTAGCATGAAATCAGTCTTTTTCAACATTCCATATACTGTAGGTACCCTTTATAAAATTGTCCCAATGTTTTGTTCACAGAAATAAAACTTTTGATTACTGTCCACTCTATGCTCAGGTATCATTTGCGCACATCACTAAAATGGGCTTTTCAGGAGGCATTCTAGCTATGGGTTTAGCTCAAGGAAGAAAACACCATGCGTAATTTTAGAAAATCAAAATGATGTGAGTAGTTTTGCCTGGGTAAAGTACACCTGCACAAATTCTAACAGTGACCAAGTACAACGATTTTCATAGCTTCATACTGGCCTCAACAGAATTAATTTCCTCTTCTAAAGGAACTAGCAGTTCTGTTGTTCTTCCACACATGCTGGAAAGATTTCCAGCATTAATCACTCAACATGAGGGCCAGCTTCTTCAAACAAATCTGAAGTGTCTAGCCCTCATAGCACGGAAAATGAACAGAATTTAGTCTCAACTCTAGGTTTATCAACACCAATCCACCCACTAACAACTGCTCCAAGGGACCTGCATACTGCTGTCAGGGGGGTATGACATTTGAGGCTCGCATACAGGCTGTCAAAAAAAGTTTTTAAAGTTCATTTTTTGTGGTGGGAGGGGGTTAGTGACCACTGGGAGAGTCAGGGGAGGTCATCCCCGATTCCCTCCGGTGGTCATCTGGCCAGTTGGGGCACTTTTTTGGGACTTGGGTCATGGAAAAAAAAGGGTCCAGCAAAAGACCCAAATTCTCGCTTCTGCTGCCCTTTTTTTTTTTGATTATCGGCCGAAGGTGCCCATCTCTCCTCAACCGATAAACATGCCCCAGTCCCACCTTCACCCGTCTCCGACACGCCCCCATCAACTTTGTTCATTCCCACGACGGAGTGCAGTTGAAGACGCCCAAAATCGCCTTTGCGAGATGGGCGCCCATCTCCCGATTTGGGTCGAAATATAGGCGCCCATCGCTTTCGAAAATAAGGCCGATAGTCTTAAGGACTGCAAAAAGATAATACTCCCATCAGTCCATGTGTAGGATATAGAGGGTTAGACTCCCAGGGGGAAAGTTTTGGGGAACACCTGACTAATAAAAGTGAAAAAATGGGGAGGGGATTAAAAAAAACCCATTGTTTATGGTTACCTTGATAGTTTTCTACATGAATTTAAAAATGAACTGAAGTACTTATTGCACTGTAACCCCTCCCGTTTTACAAAGCCATGCTAATGGCTGCCATGCAGCAGTGCTGACACAGCCCATTCAAAGTGAATGGGCTGTGTTGGTACTACCACTCCAGCAGCCGCTAGCACAGCTTTGTAAAAAAGGGGGGGGGTATGTTTGTTGTTTCTTAAGGAAAAAATATTTCTGTTAGATGTTAAAAATAAACTGGTTTTTGTAACTCTAAGTCAAGTTTCTTTTTGGCATGACCAGTAGTCTCTGATCAGAGGTACAGGATCAGAATAACACGAGCGTTCAAGATCAGGACTCATGAACATGGACAAGATCATGGGGAAAGCTTATGTTATGCCTCACTCTCATCTCCTATTTTCTAAAGATCCTCACAACTGAGAATAAATGTGTACTTTTAGCACATAGCCTCCATATGAAGTCTTGTAAATCATATACTTACTATGTATACACTTGAGACTAATGTATTACATGTATTGGAGACACCAAGACAGATGTACAACGCAGAAGGATAAACCCAGATTGTGAGGCTTAGTGTTAACTACTAGAACTGAGACTTTAAGCTATTGGGGGAAGGGGGAGATCAGAGATTTCCCTGATGACACATTCCCCTTAAATCTGGTCAAGCAGACTTCGTTCTTGGCTTAGACTCATTTGGTGTCAAGCCTTGTATCATCCATTAAACTAACAGATGTGGAAACACAGCTGTACGACTTATTATGAACTTCAAAACACTTGATTCATTTAGAGTGGTATAGGTGCTGTGTATGCTGTTTTTCCTTTCTTCTTGAAATACTCTGCAAGAAACTAACTCTCTTGGCCTTTTCTTTCAGTCAGAAATGTTTTATTACAAAGAGGGAAAAAAATGATCCTAAAAGGAAGATGTCAAAGATCCATTACTCTCTGGAGCTCTCCAAGACAGTCTGAAAGTCAGCATCGGAGGGATAGAGACCATTTTGTGTTTCTATCAGTTCTTTAAATTGGATCAAGAGTGTAAAATAATACACTAGAGGCTTGATGCACTGTAGGAGTTTTCCAATTTTGTGCCTACAGGAAAAATGCTTAGTACATCTGGCCTTAAGTAACAAGAGAAAGAAACTGATTGAAGAGGTTTGTTTTTGAGTTGTTTCACACAACTGCAATGTAAGAGTGCACTTTAATTTCAAAACAAAAGTAATGTAGAGAGGAATGAAGAGTTGATGACTGCCAACCAGCTTGCCCTATTGAAATTAGTAACATAGGAGTTAATACACTCAATCTGATGCCTGGAAAATGAGCTAAGATGCATAGCTGCCTTAAAATTACCCATCCCTTACCAAGTCAAAAGTACAGATGAGAGTCAACATGTGGACTTTATTTTTCCTATTTTTTATTTATTGAAATTTTTCAGATATCCCAAGGCCGTACTTGAAATCAGTAATGATACCACATTACAACACAATACTGCAAGAAACCACATGAGCCCATGTGTATAATTATTACCCAATGAAATCACCATAGAATTGCTGAGACTAGAACATTATTCTACACCTATCTTGTACATCATTTAACAATTCAGTTAGAAGAGATTATTTATAAATAAGGAGGAAAAGATCTCATCATTTAACAATTCAGCGGGGAGAGATTATTTATAAATAAGGAGGAAAAGATCTCAGTGTCCACGGTTAATTTGAACTGTAAGAACATGGACAAATACACTCATAAGTCAAGAGTGTACTCCTTGAAAGATACTGAGCATGAAACATTTATATTTTAGATTCTGAAATTAAGTTAAAAGTGAAAAAAAGTGAAGGCATTTTCTAAGAGCTATGGGCTAGGTGGCACCTGAAAATTCCACATGGAAAATAAATACGCCTAGGTGTATTATATAAAGTACACCTAAATTTTATAGAATATGCCTAATATTCTGCGTGGTTTGTAGAATATGGAGAGCACCCATCTGCATGACTAAATTTATGTCAAGTAAAACTTGGAGTAAATGCGGACACCAAAATTAGGTGCAGAGCAGGTGTATTCTACTACTACTACTACTTAACATTTCTATAGCGCTACTAGGGTTACGCAGCGCTGTACAGTTTAACAAAGAAGGACAGTCCCTGCTCAAAGGAGCTTACAATCTAAAGGATGAAATGTCAAGTTGGGGTAGTCTAGATTTCCTCAATGGAGGTGTAATGGTTATCTGCCGAAGGTGACATCAAAGAGGTGGGCTTTGAGTGAGGATTTGAAGATGGGCAGGGAGGGGGCTAACGTATGGGCTCAGGGAGTTTATTCCAAGCATAGGGTGAGGCGAGGCAGAAAGGGCGGAGCCTGGAGTTGGCGGTGGTGGAGAAGGGTACTGAGAGGAGGGATTTGACCTGTGAGCAGAGGTTGCGGGTAGGAACGTAAGGGGAGATGAGGGTAGAGAGGTAGTGAGGGGCTGCAGATTGAGTGCATTTGTAGGTAAGTAGGAGAAGCTTGAACTGAATGCGGTACCTGATCGGAAGCCAGTGAAGTGACTTGAGGAGAGGGGTGATATGGGCATATCAGTCCTGACGGAAGATAAGACGTGCAGCAGAGTTCTGAACGGATTGAAGGGAGGATAGATGGCTAAGTGGGAGGCCAGTGAGGAGTAGGTTGCAGTAGTCAAGGCGAGAGGTAATGAGAGAGTGGACGAGTGTTCGGGTGGTGTGCTCCGAGAGGAAAGGGCGAATTTTGCTGATGTTATAGAGAAAGAAGTGACAGGTTTTGGCTATCTGCTGGATGTGCGCAGAAAACGAGAGGGAGGAGTCGAATATGACGCCGAGGTTGCGGGCAGATGAGACGGGTAGGATGAGGGTGTTATCAACTGAGATAGAGAGTGGAGGGAGAGAAGTGGGTTTGGGTGGAAAGACAAGGAGCTCGGTCTTGGCCATGTTCAGTTTCAGGTGGCGGTTGGACATCCAGGCAGCAATGTCAGATAAGCAGGCCGATACTTTGGCCTAGGTTTCCGCAATGATGTCTGGTGTGGAGAGATAAAGCTGGGTGTTGTCAGCATAAAGATGATATTGGAAACCATGAGATGAGATCAGCGAGCCCAGGGAGGAGGTGTAGATTGAGAAGAGAAGGGGTCCAAGGACAGATCCCTGAGGAACTCCAACAGAGAGCGGGATGGGGGTGGAGGAAGATCCATGAGAATGTACTCTGAAGGTACGGTGGGGGAGATAAGAGGAGAACCAGGAGAGGACAGAGCCCTGGAACCCAAATGAGGACAGTGTGGCAAGAAGTAAGTTGTGGTTGACAGTGTCAAAAGCGGCGGATAGGTCAAGGAGGATGAGGATGGAGTAATGACCTTTGGATTTGGCAAGAAACAGGTCATTACAGATTTTAGATAGTGCCGTTTCTGTCGAGTGTAGAGGGCTAAAGCCAGATTGAAGCGGATCGAGGATAGCATGAGAGGAAAGAAAATCAAGGCAACAGATGTGAATGGCGCGTTCAAGTATCTTGGAGAGGAAGGACAGGAGGGAAATGGGGCGGTAATTGAGGGACAGGTAGGGTCAAGTGAAGGTTTTTTGAGGAGTGGTATGACTACAGCATGCTTGAAGGTGTCAGGGACAGTTGCAGAGGAGAGAGAGAGAGGTTGAGGATATGACAGATGGAGGGGGGGTTACAGTAGGGGAGATGGTGTTAAGAAGGCTGGTGGGGATGGGGTCAGAAGAACAGGTGGTGCATTTCGAGGAGGAGAGAAGGTGGCCAGTTTCCTCCTCTGTGATATAAGGGAAAGAGGAGATTTTAGAAATACTCACACTCCTCCCATGGCCATGGCACCTTTTCTACTGTACAACTTAAAATTTACATTATAGAATACACTTAGACAGTTGTGCGTGCAAATTCTAATTAATGCCAATTAGTGTCAATAATTGCTTGTTAAGTGGCAATTAACAGCACTGGTTGGCTTGTTAAGTAATTAAATTGCGTGCACAAATCCAGAATATGACTGGATTTGCGCATGCAACTTAAGTTGCACTATAGAGAAACCAGGGGTATGAGTGTATTTGTCCACATTGCTATAATTGAAATTTACTGAGGTCATTTTCCTCCTTATTTATAAATCATCTCTCTCCACATAATTGCTGAATGATTTACTAGATAGGTGGAGAATAATTACATAGTTACATGAAATCACAATAGAATTGCTGAGTTTTGCTGGATTCCCTCCTCTCAAAAGCTATTAATACAATGTGCTTAATATAACCCCACGTGGAAAGGTCCAAGAAAGTTAAAATCCCTGTAGTGGAAGAGATTGAATAAACAAAGAAAAAGAAGCAGAAAGCTATGCCATGTCAATATGAATGTGAAGCTAAATGGTCTGGTTTTCAGAAAGGGTGCCTAATCAAAGAGGTCCTGAGGGAATGCTATCTTATAGAAACCTATGAAAATGAACAGACTCAGGGAAAAGAAAAAAATTTATACTACACCCCCAATCACATGCACACGCTTTTAATATATCATTTGCTCAGCAATTTAGGGAAAAACGTCACCCCAGAGCCACCACCCTAACCTATGACTGTTTGGCCAATAAGACCTTCCCCTCATTCTATAACAGGGTGTCTAAAGTTAGGCATCAATTGTGCGTAAATGTTTATAATGCATAAGTGCATATATGTACACTTATACGCCTAAGTCCAAGCTGTGTGCTCAGCTGTATTCTATAATACACACGTACAACTGCCTTAGCTTTTAGCTTGTAAATGCAAGGGGAACATTCATGGGGGAGGAGCATTAGTGAGGCCAACATTTACACATGTAACTTATAGAACACTCAAGTGCCATATTTAGGTGCTAACATTTACCTCAGCCACAGACCTAGCATGAGCCTGCACACCTAAATGTGTTGGAATGTAATTGTATTTTACATGCATTGCCTGTCACCTATTATTTCTCTGTGATTACTCTGTGACCTCTGATGTGAATTACTTAGAGAGGTCACACAGCTATGCAACTTCCTGTGGGGGTTAGACACAGCACATGCAGCACATGGAGCTCATGATCTCTCCTAACCTGAGAGGATCTATGGTGGTGTGAGCATCCATTACCATCTAAGCACATGGAAGGAGCTGATAATACAAATGTATAGTATTATGTATATATAAGCCTGTCTGATTATAATCTAACTACAAACTGTGAGTAAACAGATGTTTTGTTACTTCAACTTTAAAGTGACTCAGCAGTGAATTATTCAGGGGTGAATGAGAGAGAGATGAAGAAAGAAATTAACATTTCTAAAGCTGAAGCTGTGTGTACTAAAATCTGCTAATTATTTACTACAAATAATCCAACAAAAGGGTTATGGGCCCAGGGTCCAGGAATTGAAAAAGAAGAGAAATATTACCAGGCAGAAAAAAAGGCCACATTTTTCTCTTAAGTTTTAAAGGAAAGATTCAGTCTGTCTCTCTCTCCCCCCACACAGCAGACAGAAGGCTAAGAAAATGGCTGAGGGAAGAAATTCACCATTTTTCTATTCTCTCAAGGTGCCTAAATTAACTGAGTTTAATTATCAGCAGTGGGAACTAAGATTCATATGTCTCCTTCGAGCAAAAAGATTAAATATATGCTTAGACCAAGACAGAACAGCTGAAAATATGGCTGAATGGGACAATGCAAACTATTATGTGAAGTGCATGCTTTTGGAAGCTCTCTCAGAGAAACAAGCCATATTAGTGGAGGGAAAAGATACAGCAAAGGACATTTTATATAAACTGAGAACTATGTATGCAACTACATATGCAAAGCAGCAACCAATTTGGCTGGCAGAGTTGAATGAAACCAAATTAAGGGATAAAAGTAAATGTAATGATCACATTATGCATCTTATGTCTTCATTTCAAAAGTTAGAACTTTCTGGAATTCCCATGTGTGATGCATTGAAAAGAGCATTTCTTTTTACCTCACTATCAAAGAAGTTTGATGTTTTTAGGTCTGTAAATGAGGCCATTGAAGGGCAATCTTTTGAACAGGCAACATCAAAACTAAGGCAGGAATGCATAATAAATGATTCTGAGGAGATGTGTTCTCAAAGCAAGTCAGAGAGAAATGAAACAAATTTCTTGGCAAAGAACAGAGGAAGGCGGAGCTATGGGAAAACTCCACCCAAGGGCAAGCTGATTTGCTACTCATGTGGAAAGGAGGGACATGTATCTAAATGGTGTAAGGAAACACAAAACACTCCCTCTAGCTCACCTAAGCCAATGGAACTAAAGAATTTTCAAACCAGGAAATGTATGAAGGACAAAGATAAACACAAGGGCTTTCTAATGGCAGAAAAATCTTTGACTATGGTAAATAATAATTCAAATGAAAGTACTTGGATTTTGGATTCGGGGAGCACATGCCATTTAACCAATTGTAAGGATTTCTTTCAGGAAATGTGTCCAGAGGAAGGTATTCTTAAAACTGCAAACGCAGGGACTGCTAAGATCCAAGCAAAAGGTATTGGATTCTTAAAATGCAAAGTGTCTAATGAAGTTAAAGAAATTCCTGTAAGTGATGTCTTGTATATTCCCCAAGCAGTTTGCAATATGCTTAGTGTATCTACATTAGATAAGAAGGGATTTGTGATTCATTTTGAAAACAGTAAGTGCACAATCTCTAAAAATGATGAAGTGTATGCTGAAGCTTTTATGCATAATGATGTTTATAAACTGAGCATTTCAGGTGAAGCCTCACATATGGCGCAAGTAAGGAAGAATGATGGTAAATGTAGTCTGGAAATCTGGCACCGCCGCCTGGGACATCGTGATTCTAAGGTGATCCAGGATCTTTACAGTAAGCAACTAGCCACCGGCATTCAGATAAGTGCAGATGCTGGTAAAATGGAGAAATGCATAGACTGTGTTACTCAAAAAGGTGTGAGACCCTCATTTCCTGCATACACAGGAAATAGGAGTAATAAAGTGCTGTACTTAATACACAGTGACTTATGTGGACCGTTTAATATCCCATCATTGGGAAATAACAGATTTGTGCTAATATTCTTGGATGATTTCTCTAGATATTGTGTGGCCTATTTGCTGAAAGAAAAAAGTCAAGTCACAGACATGCTGAAGAAATACGTAGCCATGGTGAGCAATAAATTTGAAAGAAAACCAAAGGTTCTTCAGACCGACAATGGTGGTGAGTTCACTTCACAAAGCATGCGCACATTTCTAGAACAAGAAGGCATTCAGCATATCACAACAGTAGCTTATACACCAGAGCAAAATTCTGTTGCAGAGAGAAAATTTAGGTCACTTGTGGAAATGACCAGATGTATGCTGTCAGATAGCAATCTCCCTAAAAGACTATGGGGGGAAGCCATTCTCACAGCAGTGTACCTACAAAACAGAATGCCAACTAAAGGCGCTGAGCGCACACCACATGAGACATGGCATGGTAGGAAGCCAAACCTGTCACACATAAGAACATTTGGAAGTACAGCATATGCTCATGTACCAAAGCAAAGAAGGCATAAGCTGGATTCCACAACAGAAAGGGGCATTTTAGTTGGCTATACTCCAGGACACAAAGGATATAGAATTTTGAATCTGAAAACTGGCATTGTTGGCATAAGACATGTTACATATTTTGATGAAAACAAAAGGGTTGATAAAGGCTGGATTATCCCAGATGAGCCTTATCATCCAGAATATGAAACTAGAACCATAATAGACATGCCAGTGTATATAAATGCCATACCAAGGCAGATGTCTGAAAGCAACTCATCTGTATCTAACGAGGAACAGGCAGAGGAAGCAGACACAGAAAGGATCATTGAAGAAGACAGTACAGTTGGAGAAGGGGAATCAATTGGAGAAGGACTCTCAGATTTAGAGGATGCGGAAAGGTCAGACCAACCTGTTGTCAGACGCTCATCCAGGGAAAACAAAGGTGTTCCACCCCCAAGACTGTCTTACCTAACAAAGTCAGCAGAAGCTCAAGAGCCCTTAACATGGGATGAGATTGAGAAAATGCCAGCAGAAGAAGCTGCTGAATGGCATAAAGCTGCACAAGAAGAAATTGATGCATTGGATAAAAATAATACTTGGATTCTTACAAAATTACCTCCTGGCAAGAAAGCTATAGGATGCAAATGGGTATTCAAGTTAAAAAGGAATGCACAAGGAAAAGTGGAAAGGTATAAAGCCAGATTAGTCGCAAAGGGATATCTTCAAAAATATGGAGAAGATTTTGATGAAGTGTTTGCACCTGTAGTGAAACACACGACAATCAGAACACTTCTGAGCATTGCAGTCTCAAAAGGCATGCAAGTCAACCACATTGATGTGAAAACAGCGTTTCTTCACGGAGAAATAACTGAAGACTTGTACATGGAACAGCCAACAGGTTTCATAAATACAAAACAAAGACAGCTAGTGTGTAAATTAAACAAAGGTCTTTATGGATTAAAGCAAAGTGCAAAATGTTGGAATGAAAAATTGCATGAAATATTGACAAATTTAGGATTTAAGCAAGGTGAAGCAGATAAATGCTTGTACACTAGGTGCAGAAATGGACAATATGCATACATTTTAGCTTTTGTTGATGATCTGCTCATTGCAAGCAAAAGTGAGCAAGAGTACAAGGACATTGTAAAGTGTTTAAACCTCAATGTTGAGATAAAAGAACTTGGTAATGTGTCATACTATCTTGGTATAGAAATTGAGAAACAAAATGATGGTTCTTATCTTCTAAGCCAGAAGCAGAAAATAAATGAGCTTATTGAAAGTTTAGGTATGCAAGATGCCCAAGTTGTAAGCACTCCCATGATCACTGATTTTCTGAAGGATGAAACAGTAAGAGAACCTTTACCAGATAACATCCAATATAGATCAGCCATAGGTAAGCTTTTATATCTAACTACCACATACAGGGCTGATATAGCAAATGCAGTAGGAATTTTGAGCAGAAGGGTCAGCTCACCTACCAAATCAGATTGGACTGCAGTTAAAAGGATGGTAAGGTATTTAAAGGGTACCATTGATTGTAAATTAAAGATTTCAGCCAATAGTAATCCAAAACTAATATGTTACTGTGATTCAGATTGGGCAGGGGATCATTCTGATTATAAATCCACAAGTGGATATGTGTTTATGTATGGAAATGTACAAATTTCATGGGCCAGTCATAAACAAAGTATTGTGAGTCTGTCTTCTACAGAAGCTGAATACGTGGCCGTATCGGAAGCGTGCAGAGAACTGATGTGGATTGAAAAACTTTTGCTGGATTTTGGAATAGCTGAAAAGAGACCAATCCAGATAATGGAAGATAATCAGAGCTGCATCCGACTGTCACAGAATGACAAGGTTCAGTCACGCACCAAGCACATCGCAACGAAATACCACAACGTGCGAGAGTTGGCAAAAGAAGGGGTCATCAGTCTACACTATTGTCACACCAGTGAGATGACAGCTGACATCATGACCAAACCGTTACCCAGAGAACATTTTGTGAATCTGCGTATAAAGCTTGGACTTTGTATGAATAAATAATTGCATGACAGTTATGCATGAGAAGGGGTTTGTTGGAATGTAATTGTATTTTACATGCATTGCCTGTCACCTATTATTTCTCTGTGATTACTCTGTGACCTCTGATGTGAATTACTTAGAGAGGTCACACAGCTATGCAACTTCCTGTGGGGGTTAGACACAGCACATGCAGCACATGGAGCTCATGATCTCTCCTAACCTGAGAGGATCTATGGTGGTGTGAGCATCCATTACCATCTAAGCACATGGAAGGAGCTGATAATACAAATGTATAGTATTATGTATATATAAGCCTGTCTGATTATAATCTAACTACAAACTGTGAGTAAACAGATGTTTTGTTACTTCAACTTTAAAGTGACTCAGCAGTGAATTATTCAGGGGTGAATGAGAGAGAGATGAAGAAAGAAATTAACATTTCTAAAGCTGAAGCTGTGTGTACTAAAATCTGCTAATTATTTACTACAAATAATCCAACAAAATGTAGGTGTATTGTTGCCAATTTATGCTAGTATTCTACAATGGAAATTATTCACATAAGGAAAAATTATGATAATTTTCTTTTCTTTAGTCTTACCAGACCAGTTCAGACAAGTAAGTGTTGTGACCGTTGACCAGCGGATGGAGACAAAGAAAGAAAGTAGTTCCATGTGCTTCACATCTAAAGGGGATGATGCAGCCACAGAATTTTCAGTATTACGAATAGCCAAGCAATGATGCTCAAGTCCATAGTGTTGGTCAATAATAAATAGTTGAGGCAAAACACCACACTCAGTCAATACATCTACAAACCAGGTAGACATAGAATCTACTGACATGTAGTACTGTCATGGACTTCCACGGTCCAAGGCTTCCGCTTTGTTCAGGGCTGCTGTGGTATGGCAGCTTGCACCCCCCCCCCCCCCCAATCAACTGAGTACCACCCTCCTAGGGTGTGTGCGCAAATGCCACAGCCCTTGGTTTATTGGACTAGCAACGGGATCCTCCAGAGGCACGTCCATGAAGCTGTCAAGGGTCTGGACGTATTTCACACCTGCCTCCCCCCATCAGCTGAGCACCACCCTCCTAGGTTGTGTGCACACACCACAGCCCTTGGTTTACTGGACTAGTAACGGGATCCTCCAGGGGCATGTCCATGACGATGTCAAGGGTCTGGACATATTTCTTGGAAGCCCAGACCTCTTCCAGCATCTTTCCAACTGGGACTTCCAGTCTTGCTTGTTACTGAGTTCCAGGCTTGCTAGTTCCTGTGTTCCAGTTGTACTAGTACCCAAGTTCCAGTCTTTGCCACTTCCTGAGTTCCAGTCTCGCTTGGTCCTGAGTTCTGGCCTTGCCAGTTCCTGAGTTCCAGTCTCACCTAGCTTTTGAGTCCCTGCTTTTTTTCTGTTGCCTTGGGCTTAGAGGTAGCCTGTCTTCCGTAGCCTGGCCTATGACTGTGGTCCAAGGGCTCAGTACCCTTGAACTCAAGAAAGGCCATGAGCTTGACAGAGCCACCAACTTTTCAGTTGCTAGAACAGCTTGCACTTCAGCTACAGCAACTATCCAGAGCTGTTCAATGCTCACCCATCAGATGGACAATATTCAAGTGCCAGACACAGCCCCAGCAGCAGCATCACCACTGTTGCAGAACCTGGATCTGCCACTCTCCCTGGTGGCATAGGAATCCACACTGCTCCGCCTCCTCGATATGATGGGAACCCAAAAACATGCTGGGGATTTTTGAATCAATATCAGATTGTATGGCATGGGACTTGAGAGTAAAATGCTGAGCATTCTATAGCTGCACAATCCCCTTTAGGGGCAAAACACATGGAACTATTTTCTTTCTCTGTCTTCATCCACTGGTTGACAACTACAACACTCACTTGTCTGGACTGGTATAGTATGGAAAGGAATTGCTGTTAAAGAAAACTTTGGTGCCTAACTTTGGTGCCCAGTTTTAGGATACGCAATCAACTTCAAATAGATTCTCAATATCCAGTTTTGATATAAGTACATAAGTATTGCCATACTGAGACAGACAAAAGGTCCATCAAGCCCAGCATCCTGTTTCCAACAGTGACCAATCACAGACCCCTGGGGAACTCCACAAACTACCCTTCTCCATTGAGAATACTGACCATTTAACCCTACTCTCTGTTTTCTATCTTTTAACCAATTTTTAATCCACAATAGAACACTACTTCCACCAGAGAAATTAAATGGGATTTAGAGAATCTCAAAAAGTGAAACTGAAATGCTGACAATTTTTCTTTATAACCTCCAGATTTTGATGGACATTCTGTTTGTCTTTAAACAGCTTACAAATCCCCAAACCACTGATCCAGCTGATCCAGTGTCTTTGCACTTTCCAAATTCTCTTTCATGATCAGATGGATTTACTCAAATCCAAAGGAAATTTATACTAATATAAAATTTAAATTATTATGGAGAGTCAGAGTGTTACAAGATTCTCAAATTAGATTAACAGTGTAAAGATGGAAATAACACTGATATATAGCACAAAAAAACGTACTTTATTGCAGAAGTTTATATATATATTTTTAATGTGTTATGAGAATATGAAGGTTAAAATGTTAAAATCACCTTTAAATATCTAAAATACAGGTAAAAAGTTAGAAATGGATTAAAATCCTATTAAAAATATTGTAATGACCTTAGACTCAACAATTCCATTATGGCAGAAAAATGTCAAGATCTTAGGAATGCCCAAATCCTGCCCTTAACACACCCCGACATGCCCCATTGAGATTTGGATGCACTGCAGATGAACTACATAAAAAAATGTCTGGAAACTGAGTTTTGAAATGGAAAAAGCTCTCCTGTTATAGGTATTTTGCATAGACAACAGGATTGATAAGGCCCACTCTCTCCCAACTCCCCGAGAATTCTCTGTTTTGAGCTTTACTACTACTAACTGAATTGCTGAGGAGACTGCATGTGTGGGAAGGGTCACATATGCTCAGTACTTTACACTAAAGGCCTAATATTCAAAAAAAGGTGAGCTCCTAAATTTATAATCCTAAATTGGACTCCTAAACTTGTGCCCAATTTTCAGTCATACTTATAAGCTTAAGCTTTCGGCTCAAAATTCATCTTAATTTAATAGTTTAAAAATTATATTTATATGACCCCCCCCCCCCCTGAAAAATGCCACTGCTTCAGGAAGACGGTGGGAGGATTTTCAGAGAGCTCACTAAGACAAGAGTTGGCACTGCCAGTCTCATGGGTAGATATGGGAAGGGCTAGCCCTGATGGGCAGGTCCCTGAGTCTATAAAAGAGGCTGTATTGAGAACATTCTGGTTTTTAGTTGCCTACCTCAGTCAAGACCCTAAGAACTAAGGGGGAAGTCTCAGAACTGTTTTATCGTCCCTCTCTAGACCCCCGTGGGATCCTTCCACACGGAGGTGTACAGAGGGTCTGCTCTTGTATGATCTTGTAGACCGCCTCCCTGAATTCCAGTGACACCCCTTCCCATGGGTAGCGCCGCTGGGGAGGCATCAGAAGGCTCAGTTCAAATCTAATTCCCATGACCACAGCTTTCTGTCTATTAGGATCTAAGTGAATCTTTGGCCATTTGTGTTCCCACATATATTCTATTAAAGGCCAACCCTAATTAGTTCAGGGACTGACTATAAGTTGTGTGTGGATTACCTTGTAGAACATATGACAGGTAAAGAATGAATTAGAAATAAAGACAGAAATAGTTTCCAGAAATAAAGTGTTTATTCTTACCAAAATCAAGTCTTCAATTTGGTACAATCATCAGACATATTCTAGGTTCAACTGCACGGAGGTTTTTGCCCTTGGAGAAGAGTTGGGGAATGATCCAACGATCTGCCAAAATCTCATCTCTTTTATAGGCGCAAGTCAATGGCAAGACCCTTTTTTTTCCTTAATATTGCACAACCTCTGAATCATACTTTCCTTTCCGGCAGGTGCCCATTTGTACCCACCTCTCCTTTCCGTTTTAGCTATTGCAAGAGATTTCGCAATTTCCGTTATTGTCAACAACTTGTTTTTCTTGTTACAAAAATATCTGTTTTAGCTATTGCACATGATTGTGACATTTCCGTTTTTGTCAACAACTTGTTTTTCTCTCTCTTGATACAAAAATATCTTAATATTAACATATCAGTTTCATATCATCTTTCATATCATCTTATGATCTGAGTGCCATCTTATAGAAACACAAACTTCATTTTAAAAACCAAACTTCATCCATTTTTGTCCATTATTTCTACATCTTAGGTGCTATGTTCAATTTGACAATTGTACCAGACTTTGTTAAGACTCATCATGCAGGCCTGCTTTTGCAGGTTCTCATCTATGAGGCCATTGGTGGGCTTTCAGGCCCAGTCAGGGCTTCTCAGCTGGTTAAAGCCGTGTAACTTGGCCCATCACCATTCCAGTGGATAGGCCTCAAGCTACAACCCATATTAACATTCCCCTCTTCACCCTATCCCATAGGGTGACACCAGGGTTAATGTACCATGGTACCATCCATTCCAGAAGGTATCCTATTAAATTATAGAATCGAGTGAGTCTAATCAAAAGCTGGTATAGTCTGATTTGTTTGATTTAAGGTTATAACATAGGCACTACTTCGGTAACATACTATAACTACAACAATAATATTTCTAGACCTATTGATATACAGGTTCAATCTTACTCTTACATATATGGAGATATATATAGTAATAACAATCAATAATTCTTTGGTTATATACTGATTATATCTTGAGTATACATTTGCATGGATTACATAGTCATACTGATTATTGATTACATTCTTTCATCAGTCTTAACACTATTATATTGCATCCCTGTGTGCTATTACATGATTATACTGTTGCAGACATTTCTACATTGTCTCTAGGATTTGCATAGCGATTGGTCCATCTCATAGGGAGATAGTCCAATGTGTTATCTCCTGTGGTGTTGGGAAGGAGATTTTCATACAGGGCATACTGTCCTGCTGTTGTCTTTTTTGTTATTGCAGTTTCAATTAAGCGTTCTACTAAGACTCTAGCACAAGGGATTATGCAACATCCTACCAATACAAAAATTGCTACCACTATGATTATGGTGGTGGCCGCTGAAATGATAAATGTCTTCCATTTACCAAATGCTTTATCCATCCAACCGGTCCAAGATGTATCGACACCAGAGTTCTCTGCCAATTCTTGCGACAGTGAGGTTAGACCTTTCAAAGCTCTGGTAATTGATCCATCTGGAGCAGTATTGTTGGGGATAAAGGTGCAACACTGTGTACCTATCTTGCGGCACACTCCGCCATCTGCTGCCAGAATCTGATCAAGCACTAATCTATTTTCTAACGTCATTCTGCTGGTGGCATCTAATTGTGTTGCAATTCCTTGAACCGCGTCTCTAGTGTAATTCACAAATCTCTGCTGGTTGTAATATATATAGTTGATCCAACTAGATTTTTATTTATAGTCGCCCACCAAAAGAAAGCTGATTCGAACCCTGCAGCTATCTGGTTTCTGGCTTTGAACTCATCAGGAACCCCTCTTGGAACTCCAATTGCATCTATATAAACTCGATCATCAAAGGATCCAGGCATTGCATGTCTCTTCACTCGTGAGGAAGAGCTGCTATGAGGAGGGAGCAAGGATGCTATTATAATTGGAATTACCAATTTGACTAAGGCACATCTGCCTGTCCAACTTCTGTGGAGTGTATGGTACATAGTGTGGGTTCCACAATACCACCATATATCTGCTCTAGCCTGTGAAAAGTCTGTGAGGTTCAGACCCCTCAGAGCTCCCTTTGCTAGGGAACTATTGCAATTGGTCAAATTTCCCAAAAACCGTGAATTTTTCACTCCATATCGTTCCAGACATGTATGATATCTGGTAGCAGGATCTGGAATCCTGAATGTAGGTGGAACCCTCATCCGAGGGGGTAAGTAAGGGTGATGTTTGTCAAGGTGTTGACAAGACTGATTAGTTTCAGTTGTTACCTGTAGTAGCTCTAACATACACCAAAACCCATCTGGATCATTGTGGAGATCTAAAGGAAAGGGGACTACTGTTGGTTCTGCTCTTGCGTGGGCGCAAAAATAACAATTAGAGACATTCAAACTCTTAGTAGTATAATGCGCCCATTCGAGCCACAAGTTTGTCTCTCCAAACCCTGTTTCTAGTGCCATTAAATCTTTGGAATTATTAATTGGCACGATCTGGTAAGGAATCTTTACTTCTGGGATCTTTGTTGGCATCAAAGGATTCTTTTCTGGTTGGGCTGGGGGTGGAACAATCTTAAATTTTCCAATGGGGTCTCTACCTGTGGCATCAATTCCTAAGGAATAAGTTCTGTATATAACAGCCGTTACTCCTCTAAAAGTGATGGCCACTTGATTACATTTGGTCATTGAACAAAGACCAGTCACTCGCAATTTCATAATGGAAATGCTCTTTTTGAGATCTGGAATTTCGCTACCTGAGAGGAAAATTTGTAGTGTGTGGTGACTGAAGCCCCTGCTCCAGGGCAGAGGGTGCCTGTGGCGTGTTCTCAGTCTGGGAACAAGAAGGAGGCCTGGGGGAAAAGACACCCCAGGTAGGAAAAGTAGGAGCAGGAGAGCCTCACTTCTGGCAGGACTTTTATTAGATGCTCAAAGGAACCTAGAGCTGATAGAGACTGAGATAAGCTGATCCTGACTTTGTATGCCTTGAAATCATTGGGAAAGAATATCTGAAGCTATTCCATAGTCATCTGATTCCCTGAAACTGTACAGAGCAAGTTGACTATGTTTATGAAATTGTTCATTTAACAGTGGCGTACCAAGGGGGGAGGGGCGGTGGGGGCGGTCTGCCCCGGGTGCACACCGCTGGGGGGGGTGCAACGCGCCGGTCAGCGTCGTTGGTTTCCATGCTCCCTCTGCCCCGGAACAGGAAGTAACCTGTTTCAGGGCAGAGGGAGCATGGAAACCAATGACGCTGACTGGTGTGCGGCACCCCCCCCAGCGGCGTGCACCCGGGGGGGGTTCTTTCGCCGGGGTGGGGGTCTCCCTTCGCCGTGGGGGGGGGGTCACGCTGTCCGGGGGGGCGCTGCACCCAGTGGGGCGGGGCGCATCAGCGATCCGCCCCGGGTGTCAGCGCCCCTCAGAACGCCACTGTCATTTAAGCTGATGTTCAGTAAAGCAAACACTTGAGACTGCTAGTTCTAATTCGAATGAAAGTGAACCAGAAAGTGCCTGATGACCGACTACTCCATAGCCTACCGGGATAAAGCCTGGCCCCGGCCTGCACCCAGCTCGACATTCTGAACTAATGTTTGTACATCCTGATCCCAGGGTCCTGACCCCGTTTTTAGCACTTACTACATGCTAGAGACACCCATAGGAATATATGGACATCTCTAGCATTTAGCGCATGCTTATTTTTAGCATGCATGAAATACTCTAGTGCACCTTTGTAAAAGGCCCTCAAAATTAGGAGCAAACATCCTTTGAGCATCGGACACTAAAGTTCTGAACTCTGGGAGAGGAGTTCCATCCTGCTACTGTCAGGGGACAGCACCCACTTGTGTGCCTTATCAATCCTTTTATGCTTCTTGGATAAGATACTGTATATAATTTAATTATAAATAAATAAAAGAACATAAGAATAGCCACACTGGGTCAGACCAATGGTCCATCTAGCCCAGTATCCTGCTTCCAACAGCGGCCAATCCAGGTCACAAGAACCTGGCAGAATCCCAAAGAGTAGCAAGATTCCATGGTACCAATTCCAGGGACAGCACTGGCTTCCCCCATGTCTATCTCAATAGCAGACTATGGACTTTTTCACCAGAACTCAACTATTCCTTGAGTATTACTCTGTAACTTTATGGAGTGTCTCCTCGTCTTCGTACTTTTTGGAAGATTAAACAGTTGATTCACATTTACCCTTTCTACTCCATTCAGGATTTTGTAGACCTCTATCATATCTCCCCTCAGTCATCTCTTCTCCAAGTTGAAGAGCCCTAACTTCCTAAGCCTTTCCAGCTGTCTATGGAAAAATCTGCAACAGGTGAGCAAACATTGCTCTATCACATGTCACACTGCTTGCAATGGGGGGGGTATTTTACAAAGGCACGCTAGATTTTTAGTGCACGTTAAACACAAGAGACGTCCACAGGAATATATGGGCATCTGTAGCATTTAGCGTGTGCACTAAAAACGTTAGCATGCCTTTGTAAAAGGACCCCCTAAATTTGCAATTCTTTAACAGGGTAATAAACAAGTGGGATGGAATTAATGCACAATTAAAGCAGCAGTTACTTAAGGTAGCCTGCAATGAGACTGAATCATTTATTTAATCAGTGTTGCCCATTATTTTCTGTAATATTAAACTGTTTAATGTCTATGTTAAATAAAAATAGCTCACAACAACTCATGGAAACTCAGGCTGGAGTTTCAATCCCTGTGTGCTGCTTCCACTGGAATACTTTCTTTGGCTGATCATTTGTTACACATGACTAGATCTATGCCTCTAGATGCATGCCTGCATTTGAGAGTTGAAAGAAGGACGGGGGGGGGGGGGGGGGGGCCTTTGATCTCTACCAGACCTTCCTCATTTGTCTTTTAGGTGGCTGAATCTATAGGTAAAAAGGCAATTATTTAGGTGACTGCTCTAAAACCTTAATGAGCTCATGTTTTAAGAGAATTCAAAAGCAAATACCACAGTTCTTGTAACAAAAAGCTTAATACATATAGCAACAGAGCTCCCCTACAAGACATTTTGATCCTGTGACACAATGAATAACTTTCTAAAATAGTTAAAATCTAATTATCAGGCTGCAAGGACACCAATTGTATTGCAATATATTAATGGTCAAAAAGTTACGTCTGTCATCCCCAATAATATCCAGTCAATTTTGAAAGTTTGGTATTATCTGCTCTGAAACAATATTTCATTTCTACGGAAGTCAGTATTTGCTGCACAGCCACTGGTTATTTTATTTATTTATTTATTTATTTGCTACATTTGTATCCCACATTTTCCCACCTTTTTGCAGGCTCAATGTGGCTTACATAGTACCATAAACGGCGTTAGCCGATTCCGGTTTGAACAAATACAGGTATGAACAATACAAGGTTTGTGGTAGAATGGGTTGCATGTATGGTAAATACAATTGGAGGAACTTAGAGAGGGAGAGGAAGAGTTAGGTTATGTCCATTACGGTCTTTGGTTATGTTGTGTTGCAGGTATCCAGGTTTTTTAATGTTCGGTTGGTGAGGTATGCTTTTCTGAAGAAGTCTGTCTTTAGTACTTTCCAGAAATTTGGGTGGTCGAGCGTAGTTTTTACTACTTTTGGTAGTGCGTTCCACAGTTGTGCGCTTAAGTAGGAAAAGCTAGACGCATAAATGGATTTGTATTTGAGTCCTTTGATGCTTGAGTAGTGGAGGTTTAGGTATGATCGTGCTGATTTTATGGTGTTTCTGATTGGCAGGTCGATGAGGTCTGTCATGTACCCCGGTGCTTCGCCATAGATAATTTTGTGAACTGTCGTGCAGATTTTGAAAGCGATACGTTCCTTAAAAGGTTAACCTAAAAGGGGTAATTTCATATAGGATTTTGTGTATATATATGCTTGTAAATATGTGTAACATGTTTATTATAAAATTGTCCCACATGTAAAAGAGCACATGGTGACAAGAAGACACATTGCTTTATATGGCCTAGGAGTAGGCATGTTTGCGGACATAGTTTAGGTAGATATAAAACATTCACCTGTACATGTACTTCAGCTGTGTACATCTATCCTAGCTCCCATACATGCTAAATGAACACAGTGAAGGGATTTGTTTTATACTGCCTTCCATAAAAGTACACCATGGACCCCAAATAATGCTGGCATTGGGGTCAGTGGCGTAGCTAGGTGGGGCACCAGGAGAGCGGCCGCTCCCCCAAACGGAGTTCTGCCGGCACCTATTTTTTCGTGGTGTTGAACTGAAAATGCGTGCCGGTGCTGGCGGAAGTCCGTTCTCGCTCCCCCCGCGCCGTCAACCTGGCTCAACCTGGCTCCGCTTCTGATTGGGATCCAAGATAACTGACCATGTTATAAGCGAATCCATGTTATATCAGTCTATATTGTAAAATATAATAGAAAACAAAAAGACAAGGTCTAACCCTTGCCCACATTACAAGTGATCCCGCATTATATTGAGCCACATTATTGAGATAATTCTGTAACTGAATAGCTCCAATTAGGAACCTGAAAGGTGTATGGTAGGAGTGTATTCTGTAAAAGAGTCTAGTGTCTGGCTTCCATTATAGAATACTAGCGTAACTGGCCATCAATGCACCTAAAATGTGAGCACATTCACTTATTTTATTTATATATATATATTTTTTTAGGAATTATTTACCGCCTTTTTGAAGGAATTCACTCAAGGCAATGTACAGTAAGAATAAATCAAACATAAGCAATAGACAATTACAGCAGTACAAATAATCAAATAACAATATAAAGTATCAGTGGCGTAGCTATGGGTGGGCCTATGTGGGCACAGGCCCACTCAGTGGCACCGCCACACTGCTCTCTCCCCTCTTTCCTCCGTGGCATCCCGGCATCTGCGCTTCTGTCTCTGAGCCCCATCCTTCCCCAATGGCGCCTGCAGCAATTCATTGTTGCTGCTTGCGCCAACCCCACAGACTTCTATCTGTCGCGTCCCATCAGACAGGAAAGAGGCAATGATGTCAGTGAGGGCAGGACATGGGCACCCGGCAGATGGAAGCCTGCAGGGCTGGCGCAAGCAGTAAGAATGAATCGTTGCAGGTGCCGAGGATGCCTGTGGTACACCAGGGAAGGACGGGGTTCAGAGACAGAAACAGATGCCGGGACACCACGGAGGAGGGGAGATGCAGGGTAGGTGAAAAAAAATCTGTATTTTAAAGAAATCTCTGGGACGATATGAAGGGGGGGGGGGTGGAAGGGCCCATCCAAGTTATCTCTGGGCCCATGCAAAATACTGAGTCTGGCAATGCCTCTGTCAGAGGCATAGCGAAGGCGGGACTTGGGCGTGCCTAACACATGAGCGTCCTCGACACCTAATGGAAAAAAAGGGCGTCCCTGACGAGCATTTGATGACTTTACCTGGTCCAGTTTTTCTTCCAACCAAGGCACAAAAAGATGCCCGAACTGACCAGACGACTACCAGAGGGAATCGGGGATGACCTCCCCTTACTCCCCCAGTGGTCACTAACCCCCCTCCCACCCTCAAAAAAGAACTTTAAAAATATTTTGTGCAAGCCTCTATGCCAGCCTCAAATGTCATTCTCAGGTCCATCACAGAAGTATGCAGGTCCCAGGAGCAGTTTTAGTGGGTGCAGTGCACTTCAGGCAGGCGGACCCAGGCCCATCCCCCCACCTGTTACACTTGTGGCGGTAAATGTGAGCCCTCCAAAACCCACCACAAACCCACTGTATCCTCATCTAGGTGCCCCCCTTCACCCATAAGGGCTATGGTAGTGGTGTACAGTTGTGGGTAGTGGGTTTTGGGGGGCTCAGCACACAAGGTAAGGGAGCTATGCACCTGGGAGCTTTTTCTGAAGTCCACTGCAGTGCCCCCTAGGGTGCCCGGTTGGTGTCCTGGTATGTCAGGGGGACCAGTGCACTACGAATGCTGGTTCCTCCTACGACCAAAGGACTTGCATTTGGTCGTTTCTGAGATGGGCGTCCTTAGTTTCCATTATCGCCGAAAATCAGAAAAGACCAAGTCTGAGGACGACCATCTCTAGGGACAACCTAAATATCAAGATTTGGGCATCCCCGACCGTATTATCGAAATGAAAGATGGACGCCCATCTTGTTTCGATAATACGGGTTTCCCCGCCCCTTCGCGGGGATGTCCTGCGAGGACTTCCTCAGGAAAACATAGGCACCACTTTCGATTATGCCCCTCTAAGTGTGCCAACTGTACATGTCCAATTATAGGATTGTCTTTTTGGTGGCTAAAGCCTCAGACAGCCCTACAGTGAATAATAAGAGACTAACAGAGAGGCTTCCTTCTGGGAAAGGAGTCCCAGCATGAGTAAAGATGTAAAATGACTTGACTTGGAATCTCAAATAGAAAGAAGTTCTCCAAGGAAACCTACCATTTTTCCTACTTTACTTCTGCTTGCATATAGTATTTTATGAGAATTGTCCCATGTTTTTGTCTGAAGAATCCAAGTTAAAGTAAACCCTTTGGCTCAGAACTTAAATTCTGGCCTGGACTGTCTTATTGGATGGAAGCACAGTGTTGAGCAAATGGATTATTGTGCCATCAGGCTCCCAGCTCAAGCTAGTCCTGACCCTGTTCTTCCTATAAGCCCTATACTTTTACTAAAAGTAATCCACCTGATGCTCACCAGGCAAAATGGGGTTACTTGTGTTTTTCAGTATATGTGAACAAGTTAGCAGACCAGCTTGAATCTAATAAATTCTCTTCATCCAGAAATGTGAAGCTCTTTAGTTTTCTAAATAAAGGGCTATTCATTTCCAACCATTAATATGAAAAAAAAAATCCCTTTCAAGTTAGGGTTGATTAAGGACCCTATTAAATCTTTGGGAGTAGTTTGACACAGTAAACTGTTCTTTGTGCCAAATATCTCTCAAGCAATTTAAGGGTCCTTTGTTGCTCTTAAAAGAGATCATGGCAACCGCAAGGGGCAAGAGTGAGGGGGCTTCACTTTGGCTCCCAATGACCCCAATAGATACATCAGGGATAGAGGCACGTCCGGGGGGCCCTACCTTAACATTGGGGGTTCAGGAGTGGGGGGGGGGGTCCTCATTGGGAGAGGAGTGACTTTGCTGTCTAGGGGCTGGGGGATGGTTAGGAGGAAGGGGGTCAGTTTGGAGGCCAGGAGGGGGATCATGGAGGGGTCTTTTTAGATACAAAACAGTTATGTGGGTCCTGGCCGATAGTCAGCTGAGGCCCACATAACTGTCTTATGCGGGCCCCAGCTGAATATCGACGGGGACCTGCATAAGCTCCAGCACCCAGGCCACATAAAATTAGCACCAGCTATTTAGTGCCAGTGCCTGTACATGGCCCAGAAATGAATATTTGGGGCTAATCTAACCACTGGCAGTAAACATTTTTAAAAATGCTTACCGCCGCCAGCTGAATATTAGGGGAGTTTTTAAAGCTATGATGTACAATGTGGGCCCCTAGGATTGAAGCCTCAGGAACCTCCTGGCCTTTTCTCGCCTTCTGTTTCCTCCATTTTATGTAAGTATTCTAGAAAAAATAGTTGTGCAATTCCCACCCACACCACCCCATTTTGCTGTTTTTTTTCCCCATTGCAAATACTTTGCTGCCTTTTTACTGTTTGTCTCCCATTTATACATATCTCATTTCTTGTAAACTGCTCTGTCTGAAGAGTGGTATATAAAAAATAAATCTGGTAAAATAAATAAATTCTTATGGCGCTGAGACAAACACATTTTTTGAAAAAGCAGACGAATGAGGCCAAGTGGGGACTGATGTACGGGCAGGTGATTTTGGCTTCTTGCTCATGGATTTTACTAGTATCACAGTCCATCTATGTTCTGTGTGGTTTCTTTGGTTTTACCTTAAAAGATCAATATCATGCCAATGTCTTTATATAATTTGAATATTAGAACAGAGGTGATGAGACTCATGCATAGAGAAATGAAGCAGTTAATACATTCTGCAGCTTTTCTAAGATATGATAACTAGAAATACACACAATATTCAAGGTGCAATTGCACGGTGGAGGATTACAGATGAATTTTGATATTCTCTATTTTATTCTCCGTTCCTTTCCTAAAAATTCCTAAAAATACACTGAACAAAGGATTTCAACATATTATCCACAATGATGCCTAAACCCTTATCGGGATCTCACTAATATGGATTTCACTGACATCACAGTCCATGCATGCTCTGTGTTGGTCCTTGGTTTTATTTTAGAGGACTAACATCTCGTAAATGTATGCCAGAGCAGGAATAATAAGGCTCATGCATAGGGAAATGAGGCAATTAATGCATTCTGCAGCTTAGAGTGGGGCAGGCCTGTAATCTGTTATATGGTCATTTGCATCCAGCGTGCCTCTATTTGGCCTACTGAATAGCCTCAGTTCTTGCTTGGAATTGAAAAAGTTTTAATTCACTGTACTTCCTGAATGACTATTTGCCTCAGTCTTTTTCCCTATCTGTAATGTACTTGTCTGTAATCACATTTAGAAAGCCAATTCTAGCCCTCTATATTTTGTGAATGGGATAATGTTCCTTTTTCTATCCTTTCCCCCTGATTTGCTTAAGAACATACAGCTCTAAAATCATTTTTAAGTTGGGTTGCTATAGCTTGTCAAAATGCTTGCAGAACAAAGCACAGCTACATCAACTGGATCACTGTAGGAAGCACACAGTTCTAATTATAAGTTTAAGCATGGCAAAAAAGTTATATATATACCCCGTGCATATTATGATCTGATATCTAAAGTAATGAAAATGAATTCCACTTTATCTATAGATTTCTTTATTCATTTACCAGTGGATAGATGTTTATGTCTCTGAGAAACTGTTAGGTAACAAATTGGCCCATTTATCCAGTTGTATTGACTTTTAAACATCTAATTGCCAAGTAAATCTTTGAAAGTTTATGCCACAGAGTCTTTGGGATATTGTCTGAAATAATCAGTTCCATTCATGGTGGTTTCCCATCTGCAGTTACACTACTGTGTAATGTGTTCTGTTATTACAGCCGCAGGAGCTCCACATTCATAAGAAGTTTATTTTCAAACATCCTTTTCCATAAGCATGAGAAGAATCCTTCCATCCACAAAGGATTAAGCTGCAATAGACGTGGATTTGCCAAACTCATTTTACCTCTGAAAGTCTCTAAGGCCATTCATGTCTCAAATGTTTCCAGAAATTTGACATTTGAAGGTTCATTATGGTTTCAAGAATCAGATGCTGAGTGGGGTAAGGCTAACCAATATCCAGGCCTTTTCCCTTCTTCCAAGTTTCTCATGTGTGGAAAATAGCGGCACTAAGCTTAAGCAATATCAGCAAAGCAAGCAATATATCATGTGTGTGCACCATTTTTGAGAATGCTCTCTCTTCTTCCTTTGGTTTTGGCCTCTTCAATTTCCCCTTTTTCACTCCATTCATTCGCATTTGTTATGAAAAGCTGATTAACTCACTTCATCCAAATCTACAGTAGATGAAAGCCAATACCAAAAGAATATGTGACATTACTAATCCACCAAGCAGACAAGATTCCATAAGATTGCTCTCACCCCTGAAACCAGTTATACATTAGGGGGGTAATTCTCTATACATCACCTAAAGTTAGGTGCCGGGATGATAGACACTAAGTGCAAATTCTATAATGGCAACTGTGTGTGTAACTGCCCTTATAGAATACTAGCGTATGTCCATATTTATACACCTAACTTCAGGCGTGAGCACTTGCTGTAGCTCATGGGCATTGTTTGGGGGGGGGGTGAGGGGGCATTGCCCCCCCAAACAAGCTGCCTGTCCGGTATCTCAACCTTCCTCCCCGTGGGATCCGGTACCATTGGCTGCCCTTCTGCTCCCAGCACTGCTGCCCTCCTTTAATTTTCCAAGCCACCAGCAGCATCAATGAAGTAAGCACTCTGCCAGCAGTGGTCCGGAAGCTTTCCCTCTGCTACAATTTCCTGCACCACACAGGTGGGATGCTACAGCAGAGGGAAAGCTTGTTTACCTCACTGATGATGCCAGTGGCCTGGAAAGTTGAAGGAGGGCAGCAGTGCAGTGAGCGGGAAGGGAGCAAGTAGTACTAGATCCTGCAGGGGGAAGGGGTGGAGGAAGCAAGCAATGTTGCACCTGCAGGAGGAGAGAAAAAGGAACACCATATCACCAGGGGGAGGGGGAAGAATACATATGCCAGGCTGCGAGGGTGGAGGAGCGAAGGATAGATAAACCAGGCCACAAAGGGGGAAGGGAAGGAGATAGATTCCAGACCATTGGGGGAGGGGAGGAATGAAGATTGATGCCAGATGGTTGGTGGGGGTTGGAAGGAAGAAGAGAGTTGACAGACCATGTGGGGGGAGGGAAAGAGGAAGGGAAGGGAAGGAGAGAGCTGACAGACCATGGGGGGATAGGAAGGGAAGGAGAGAAATAACAGACTATGGGGAGCAGGGGGAGGGGAAGGGAAGGAGAGAACTAACAGACCATGGGGGGAGAGGGGAAAGAAAGGAGAGAGCTGACAGACCATGGAGGGAGAGAAAGGGAATGAGAAAGATGCCACACCATGAAGGGGGAGGGAAAGAGGAAGGGTAGGAGAGAGCTGACAGACTATGGGGGGGGGGGCAGGAAGGAGATTGCTGACAGACCATGAGGGGAAGGGGAGGAGAAAAAGATAGCTGTCAGCCCATAGTTGGCTAGAGAGGAAGGAAAGGATAGAGCTGGCAGATCAAAAGATACCAGACTACTGGGGGAGGAAGGGGAAGAGAAGGAGAGAAATTCCTGACCATTGGGGGGAGGGGAATTGAAGGAGAGAGATGCCAAACCATGGGGGTGGGGAGAGGAAGAGGAAGGGGAAGGGAAGGAGAGAGATGCCAGACTCTCAGATGGGTATGATGGGGAAAGAGGGGAGAGAGAACTTGGATCTGGAAACTGGAACAAGTGAGGTGATTACATTTGCAGATGACATAAAACTATTCCAAGTTGTAAGATTTAGCGGAATTAGAAAAGGTTGAAAAAGAGCAACCAAAACAATAAAGTGGGTAGAACCCTCTCCTAAAGTTTAGGGCTCTTCAGTTTAGAAAAGAAATAGCTGAGGGGAGATATGATTGAGGTCTATAAAATCCTGAGTGGTATAGAATGGGTAAAATGAATCGATTTTTTTTATTTTTTCAAAAAGCACAAAGACTAGGGGACACTCAATGAAGTTAAATGGAAATACTTTTAAAACGAGTAGTTAAGCTCTGGAACTCATTGCCATAGAATGAGGTAACAGTGGTTAGCATATCTGGGTTTAACAAAGGTATGGACAAGTTTCTAGAGGAAAAGTCCATAGTTGGCTATTGAGATAGACATGGGGAAGCCACTGCTTGACCTGGGATTGGTAGCATGGAATGTTGCCATGATTTGGGTTTCTGCCAGGTACTTGTGACCTGAATTGGCCACTGTTGGAAACAGGATACTGGACTGGATGGACCATTAGTCTGACCCAGTATGGCTATTCTGGGAGAAATGCTGGGCCCACAGGGAAAGGGGGAAAGAGGGAAAGATACTTGGATGGGGGGGGGGGTATGTGATTGGAGGTGGAAAAAAAGAGAGTTCGGATGGATGGTAGGGGTAGAGAGCAGGAGAGGTGCTGGACCCGGGAAGTGAGTGAGAAAGAGGGTAAAGGGTCATGGATTTGATACATAGCCTTTCTGTGGTATTACCAAAGCTGTTTTGAGAAAGAGAGAGAGAGAGAGAGAGATGTTATACCTTAGGGAAGGGGCCAGGGGAGAGAGATGAAGAGATGCCTGGCCCTAGGGTGGGGGGTGCAAGAGAAAGGGAAGTGAGGGGGAGAAGCTGGACAGGGGGGAGGAACAGGGCCAGAGAGGGGAGGTGCAGGACAGGACAGATAGGAACACAGAATGATTGTGGACATGGAGAAAGAAGAAATATCAAATGAGATGAAGGTTCAAGAAAGAAGGAAAGCCACGAGAAATGCAGACAAGAAAGGGGGAGGAGAGGAACAGAAATTAGATTGGAGACATCACGGTGTGACTTGCACAAATAGGATGAGAGCTGATGTGGAGGACCAGGATTGGGATTGATGTCCCCAGTGGAGAGCAGGAGAAGGAGCAAGAAAGTACGGAAAAGAGTTGGAGAGGTATGACGACAGTGACGAAGGTGAGATGTACTCAGACAGAAAGGAAATGGATGAATGGAAAGAAGAAAATGTTGAAGGTTGAGAGCTGAGAAGAAGGAAAAGGACAAAAGAGATAGTGAGATGATGAAAGCAGAGGGTGGGCAATGTGTTTGTGCAGTGTACAGTGGTTTCAGATGGAGAAACAGATTAGGAAGGGACAGTGCCAGGAAGAGAAAGTGTACTGGAGCCATAAGTAGTAACTAGGAGAAAATACAAATGTAAAGAGAAAATGCCCCAAGCACCTAATGGAGCATGGCACCTAGAGCAGAGGTACTGAGTGGATCGAAGTAGACATGGGAGTCACCCCGGAGAAGGCTGTGAGGCCATGCAGATGAGCTGCAAGTCCTCCACAGCACCTGAAAGGCAGCCGGTGGGACAGCTGGGCACCTCTCAGCCAAGGAAAGGCTTACCAGGGGTTAGGCCGAAGCCAGCATTCCTTCCCCTGACGGTCACCTGACCTTAGCCAAAAAGCACCTGGAAACCCTGGGCACCTGGAGTGAGGGCCCTGGGAATATCGGGGTGGACCTGAGAATCACCACAGAGAGGGCTGTGGGGATATGCAGAAGGGCTGCAAGTCCTCCACAGCACCTGGTAGGAGCACTGGGTAGCTAGAGCGGAGGCCCTGAGTGGATCAGAGTGGACCTGGGAGTCACCCTGGAGAAGGCTGTGAGGATATGCAGATGAGCTGCAAGTCCTCCACAGCACCTGAAAGGCAACCAGTGGGAGAGCTAGGCACCTCTCAGCCAAGGAAAGACTTACCAGGGGTAAGGCAGAAGCCTGCATTCCTCCCCCTGAGGGTCACCTGTACCAACTCTTCCCACTGATGATATAAACTGCACTGAACCTTAAACAGAGGATATTAGTGGTGTATAACACCTGAATTGAATTGACTTGAATAGCATTCCATAAACTGTGCACATGACTCCCAGGTCCATGCCACCCTAGCCGCTGCACACTCTAGTTTTGCACTCTCGAGTTATAGAATGACGACTAATGGCAGTTATGCATGCTACCACTAATTAGTGACAATTAGCGCCACTTAAGACCAATTATAAATAATTGGTTATTAATGCCAATTATCAAATAATTTAGCTATTAAGTTATATGTGCAACTGACATTATTCTATAACTTGCATGTGCAACTTTGCTCTCTAAGGACTCTCTATATATGGCACCTAAAAAGTCAACGCAGTAAACATTTCCGCCTAAGCGTATTTAATAAGCGGCACCTAGATTTAGGCATGGTATATAGAATATGCTTAGTTGATATCCTAGCACCTAAAACTATGCACCTCCATTTACACCAATGAAAATGTGGCATAAACCCCTGCGCATAGATTTACACACACTGGGCCATATTCTATAACCACGCATGTAAATTTTGAAACGCCCACAAAATGCCCATTTCCCTGTCTATAATCACGCCCCTTTTGAACTGCGCACAATAGAATTTAGGCTCAGTTCATTACAAAACACGCTTAATGAGTTGTGTGTGTAAATTCTAATTATTGCCAGTTAGTGCCCATTATTGCTTAAGTGCTGTTATCAATGCTGATTACCATGTTAAACCAATTAAGTTACGTGCATTGTTATAGAATATGCCTAGATTTCGGCACGAATCTCTAGGCATGCTATATAGAATTCGGGGGTAAGTGTAAACTTGTGCATGCAAGTTTATAGAATTAAGAAGTAAGCGTGTTTTGCTTAAACAATACTGCCTGTTGGAGAGGGTCCTTCCATCTGTCATAAGTACATAAGCATTGCCATACTGGGACAGACCAAAGGTCCATCAAGCCTAGCATCCTAATTCCAACAGTGGCCAATCCAGGTCACAAATACCTGGCAAGATCCCAAAAAAGTACAAAACATTTTATACTGCTTATCTCAGAAATAGTGGATTTTCCCCAAGACCAATTTAATAATGGTCTATGGCAGTGATGGCGAACCTTTCAGAGACCGAGTGCCCAAACAGCAACCCAAAATCGAATTATTTATCGCAAATTGCAGGTACTCATTATGGGCGGGGTCACCACATATGACTCCACCCCTATGATAGCCACACCCCTTACACCAGCCATGGCGCATATAAACAGACATCATTGAAAATATTATACAAGTATAGGAGAAAAAAATAACATGATTTTCTTCCATTATAAATCATTTCTGTAAGATGTTACAGCTCCAGTATACCCAGTGCAAAATAAGACAGCAGATGTAAATTCTCAAATTCGACATATTCCAAACACTAAAATGAAAATAAAATGATTTTTCCTACCTTTGTTGTCTGGTGATTTTGTTTTTCTATCCTTATTGGTTCTAGTCGCTGATTCTGCTGCTCTCTATCTGTTCTCTTAACTCCGTTTCCAGGGCTTCCTTTCCATTTATTTCTTTACTTTCCTCCTTTCTTCTTCATTTCTTTCCCTCCATCCATGTCCAGCAACCATCCTCTCCCCTCCAGCCACAAATGTCCAGCCACCCTCCTCTCCCCCCTGCTCTCCCTCTCAGCACCCGACAGCACCCAGCACCAGGCCTCCCTCCCACCCAGCACCCAACATTAGGCCTCCCTCCCACCCAGCACCCAACATCAGGCTTCCTTCCCACCCAGCACCCACCATCAGGCCTCCCTCCCACCCAGCACCCACCATCAGGCTTCCCTCCCACCCAGCACCCAACACCAGGCCTCCCTCCCACCCTATGGGCGGGACCAGAGCTTGAGGGACAGAAGGGAAGGCGCGCTGAGCGAAGAACTCGCGCTTCGCTGCCACTGCCGAGGCACGCCGCCTGAATGAACTCCGAGGAGGTACGCTTTTAAAATTTAAGAGGAGAAGGGGGGGGTTCCTGGTGCTGGGAGGGAGGGAGGGAGGACAGACGGGCGGGCGGGTGGGTTGATGGTTGCTTGTTTGGTTGGAGGGAGGGAGGGCGGGCGGGAGGCAGGCCTGGTGCTGGGAGGGAAGGAGAGTGGGCAGACCATCGATGGCGTGCGTGCCAAGGGAGAGGGCTCTACGTGCCCTCTCTGGCATGCGTGCCATAGGTTCGCCATCATTGGTCTATGGACTTTTCCTTTAGGAAGCTGTCCAAACCTTTTTTTAAACTCTGCTAAACTAACCGCTTTTACCACATTCTCTGGCAATGAATTCCAGAGTTTAATTACACATTGAGTGAAGAAAAATTTTTTCCGGTTCGTTTTAAATTTACTACTTTGTAGCTTCATCGCATGCCCCCTAGTCCTAGTATTTTTGGAAAGCATAAACAGACGCTTCACATCCACCTGTTCCACTCCACTCATTATTTTATATACCTCTATCATGTCTCCCCTCAGCCGTCTCGTCTACAAGCTGAAGAGTCCTAGCCGCTTTAGCCTTTCCTCATAGGGAAGTCGTCCCATCCCCTTTATCATTTTTGTCGCCCTTCTCTGCACCTTTTCTAATTCCACTATATCTTTTTTGAGATGCGGTGACCAGAATTGAACACAATATTCAAGGTGCGGTCACACCATGGAGCGATACAAAGGCATTATAACGTCCTCTTTGTTTTCCATTCCTTTCCTAATAATACCTAACATTCTATTTGTTTTCTTAGCCACAGCAGCACACTGAGCAGAAGGTTTCAACGTATCATCGACGACAACACCTAGATCCCTTTCTTGGTTAGTGACTCCTAATGTGGAACCTTGCATGCCGTAGCTATAATTCAGGTTCCTCTTTCCCACATGCATCACTTTGCACTTGCTCACGTTAAAGTCATCTGCCATTTAGATGCCCAATCTCCCAGTCTCATAAGGTCCTTTTGTAATTTTTCACAATCCTCCCGCGATTTAACGACTTTGAATAACTTTGTGTCGTCAGCAAATTTAATTACGTCACTAGTTACTCCTATCTCTAGGTCATTTATATATATGTTAAAAAGCAGAGGGGGATCCAAGATGGCGACTCTCTGCTCTTGAAATCCTCTGAAGGAGCCTGGCATTAAGGATCTTTCCCCGACTTGTCTGTTTGTGTTACCTAGATTGTAAGCTCTTTGGGCAGGGACTGTCTCTCTATGTCAAATGTACAGCGCTGTGTGCGTCTGGTAACGCTATATAAATGCTATTAGTAGTAGTAGTCTTGATAATGGGGAAAAGAAAGGGGAAAGCTAAGGCTCTTACCTTCGTGAACCTGGCAATAACCCCTTCTTCTCGCCAGGCCGCCATGGAGAACTTCGGGGTGAGGACGCTCGGGGAGCAGACGCCTGCTTCAATGGGTTCCGCGTCTCCTGATGTGGACCGCAGCATAGAGGGAGTGTCGTTGAGCCCTCCCTCCAACACAGCCCCCCGCGACCTGGAAGCAATTCTCTGTTGGCAGGGTCACAGCAAGAGGAGGCGCCTGGATTGGTTCAGCTTTCACTTGCTGAGAGAGGAGGACCTGTCAGCACTTCAACCCCGGGCAGATTAACAATAGAGGAGATGCAAATGGTTCAGCTCTCCTCATCTACTACCTAGGGCTCTGCTTTCAGGGGGAATAGAGGCATGACAAGACCGGCTGTGGTGACGATGGAGTTGCTATGGGATGCTATCCAAGGTTTGAATTCTACTCTGCTTTTGATGTCTAGTTCTTTTAAGGGAGAGATTTTGGAACTTAAACAATCCTATCAAAAATTGTCCGACAATATACAAGATCAAAGTAATAAAACTATCGCATTAGAAGGGGAAGTTGCACAGTTACAAAATGTTACCTCATTGCTTATTAAAGAGAGAGATATTCAAGCTCATAAGCTTGAATATTTAGAAAATCAAGGACGAAGAAATAATTTGAGGTTCTTAAACTTTCCAAAATCACCTTTAATACCAGCTTTGGACATGCTTAAAAAATACTTTGGAGAAATATTGGGAATTCCGGCTGAGAGCTATCCGCCCATAGTCAGAGCCCAATATATAACGGGGATTTCAAGATTTTCTAAGGAACAACCTCAACCTGATTTAAATCTAAATTTGACAGAATTTCTGGAAAGTTCTCTTGAGGTTGTTACAGAACGAACTACTCTCTTAGTGACTTTTGCTTTAGAGCCGGACAGAAATAATATTTTTTGTTCCTACTTCCGTCATATAAATGCTCTTTTTGGGGGGGTTAAAATCCAGGTTTTTCCTGACTTAGCAAGGGACACACAAAAAATAAAGGACAGAATTCCTGGTGTATAAACCAAGAGTTCTCAACTTAGGTGGATTGTTTATTGTTTCTTTCATCCTCAATATTGGTTAATGAATCATTAGATCACTATCCAGCTTATAATCGAACGAGAATAACGCCCAAGTTCCGACCTAAATCGGGAGATGGGCGTTCTTCTCACAAAAACAAATAAAGCGGTATAATCGAAAGCCGAACTTTGGACGCTTTCAACTGCACTCCGTCGCGGATGCGGACAAAGTTGACGGGGGCGTATCGAAGGTGTGTCGAAGGCGGAACTGGGGCGTGGTTATCGGGCGAACAGAGATGGGCGCCCTTCGCCGATAATGGAACAGTTTTGAGCTAGAATTTAGGACACTTTTCCTGGACCCTGTTTTTTCACGAATAAGGCCCCCAAAAGTGCCCTAAATGACCAGATGACCCCCAGAGGGAATCGGGGATGACCTCCCCTGACTCCCCCAGTGGTCACTAGGTCACTAACCCCCTCCCACCACAACAAATGATGTTTCACAACTTTTTACTTTCACCCTCAAATGTCATACCCTCCTCCCAAGCAGCAGTATGCAGGTCCCTGGAGCAGTTGTTAGGGGGTGCAGTGGACGTCAGGCAGGTGGACCCAGGCCCATCCCCCCCCTACCTGTTACAATTGTGCTGCTTAATGCTACTAGTCGTCCAACCCCCCCAAACCCACTGTACCCACATGTAGGTGCCCCCCTTCACCTCTTAGGGCTATAGTAATGATGTAGACTTGTGGGCAGTGGGTTTTGAGGGGGATTTGGGGGGCTCAACACCCAAGGGAAGGGTGCTATGCACCTGGGAGCTCTTTTACCTTTTATTTGGTTTTTGTAAAAGTGCCCCCTAGGGTGCCCGGTTGGTGTCCTGGCATGTGAGGGGGACCAGTGCACTATGAATCCTGGCCCCTCCCACGAACAAATGCCTTGGATTTATTCGTTTTTGAGCTGGGCGATTTCATATTCCATTATCGCTGAAAAGCAAAAACGCCCAGCTCACACCTTGACGAATAAAACATGGGCGTCTTTTTCTTTTAAAAAATACGATCCGCCCCGCCCCTTCACGGACCCGTTCTCGGAGATAAACGCCCATGGAGATAGGCGTTTCTGTTCCATTATGCCCCTCCACGTTTTATGTATTTTGGAACATTTTTCACATTTAGATTTGATTTGAACTTACTTTGTATTATTTGCTTATTTTATGCATGTAATTGTCATTTTTGTAATTTTATTGTTATTTTGTCATTTTTATATCTTTAGTTTTTAAATATATTTTCATTGTGTCAATGTAATATAATTGGATTTTTATTTTTATACATATTTTAATATATGTTTTTAGTGACTTCTAAGGAAGACCTCTTGTAGGCCGAAACATGGCTCGTGTCGAGTCCTGTGTCTCCTGCCATTGGTTGGGTCTCCTAAGCAGATAGGCTAATGTCAATCAGCCCTAGGAGGCTGCAGTAGCAGCGGGCTTACAAGGGCTTCTCACCGCCTGCCAGGCTGCATCCACTGCATTTCTGCTGCCCCCGCCCCTCCATTTGCTGGCTTTTCTGAAACATTTGGCAAGTGAGATAGGAAAAAGAAGCAGTCACATTTTTACTTTGTTTTCGTATTTAGCCTATGCCTTCATTGGTAGCTCAAGGCAAATCTTGAGCATATGACTTTATGGAATTTTGTTTGTAATATTATTGTTTATTTTCTGCTATGCTATTTTTATTATGTATATGATTTGTTCCTCACTTAGAATTTGTATGATAATGCGGGTTATAAATAAATGTTGTTATTATTATTTTTATTACAGTAGGTATTTCCTTGTATCCAGAGGATTTACAACTTAAATTGCTTGAGAGGCATACAGGGGCCCTTTTACTAAAGGGTTGGTATGCGGCAGCAACAGGCTTGCCGCGCGCCAATCCAGAACTACCATTGGGCTACTGCAGGAGCCTGGCGATAGTTCCCACCCCCAGCACATGCCATTTCCAGTTACTGCTGGTTAGTATGGGAGCCCTTACCACCACCTCAGTGGGTGGTAGTAAGCGGTTCCCCCGAAATGGCCGCATAGCAAGTGGTTCATTTACCGCACAGCCATTTCTTTTCTAGCAAAAAAGACAGCCTTTTACCTGCTGCAGTAAAAGGGAGCCTCAGCGTACGTCAAAAACATGCATTGACACTAGCGCAGGCCCCTTTTTACCTCAGCTTGGTAAATGGACCCCACAGTATAATGGGGAGGCACTTGCTCTACCATGGCTGCTCTGGCCTGCCTGCTGCTTAAACTAGCAACCCTGAGCAGAAATTGTGCCAAATCTGTTTCCTTTTCCTCCTCCCCCACTGGTTTGTTTTTAGACCTGTGTAAGCACAACTGCTACAGGTCTCCTTTGGCAATGGGAAACTATGATTTTCACTGGCTTAATTTTGGCTTACCTAAAAATGCTTAGCAGCTCAAACAAAAAAGCACATGTAATAGCAAAATGCCAAGTCCTTGACTGATTTAAGAGAGAACTGATCATCTGAAAAGCTCTCACTTTGCTCAGTTAATAAAATGAAGCCTCAGTCAACTGTACAGTTTACTCAGAGTGGCAGACTGGCTTGAGATACATCTCTGGGGTCCATCAGTGTTGAACACATATCTTTGTTTGGTTTTATCTTTTTAATTCACATTCAACAGCTATCTGGACAGAAGACAGGTTACAATGCATATTCCTGGATATATGAAAAGTAATTTATAAAATCATTTTCCTATGTATCTGGTCACATATGTTTGTAAATGGCTTGTAATAAAAATTCTGACAGGTGTGAAATTATGCTTGTTGACATGATAGTTAATGCTTTGCCATAAGAACATAAGAATAGCTGTACTGGGTCAGACCAATGGTCCATCTAGCCCAGTATCCTGCTTCCAACAGTGGTCAATCCAATTCATAAGTACCTGACAGAAACCCAAATAGTAGCAACATTCCATGCTACTGGGGCAAGCAGTGGCTTCCCCCATGTCTATCTCAATAACAGACTATAGGCTTTTCCTCCAGGAACTTGTCCAAATCTTTCTTAAACCCAGATACACTAACCACTGTTACCACATCCTCTGGCAAAGAGTTTCAGAGCTTAACTATTTGTTGAGTGAAAAAAATATTTCCTCCTATTTGTTTACCAAGTATTTCCATGCAATTTCATTGAGTATCTCCTGCTCTTTTTACTTTTTGAATGAATGAAAATCTATTCACCTCCACCTGCTCCACAGTCCACACCACTCAAGATTTTGTAGACCTCAATCATATACCTCTTCAGTCATCTCTTTTTCCAAGCTGAAGAGCCCTAATGTCTTTAGCCTTTCCTTATATAGGAGGAGTTCCATTCCCTCTATCATTTTGTTGGATCTTCTTTGAACATTTGATGTGTACATGTAGATTGGCCACCTGTGGATACACTCATATTTTCAATCTTGTTCCTCCCTTGCTGTGGACTGTGTAGTACTATAGCATTACTTATTTTTATTGTTTTTGATGTTTTCAGATGATTTCTGCAGTACTTTGCTTTTAAATAATCCAGGTGCAGACATTTACACCTGCTTGATGGTAGGTGTAAATGTCAACCCCTGCAATGTTGGTGCAATTTCTTCTGTTTATGCTAGTATTTTATAACGACACACAGATACTTCTGTGTCTTGTGATAAAGTCACCTCCAGGATAGTTTGAAATACAAGTCCCAGAAGGCATTGCAGGCAAGGAGCCAGAGGGGGAGATGAAGAACCCGGACTGGACTCCTAGCTGCAATCAAGGAAGACATGGGTGTAGGCTGGCAGGTGATGTAGAGTGGCTGCCACTAGGCAGAAAGAGAGTTAGGAAACCCTGTGTGCAGGAGCTCATCATTGGTCTCATTAGTCTAATGCTTAACTCAGCTGGTTTGGGTGTGAGGAAGCTAAGGGCAGGAGAATGATTGGTGGTGGTAGCTGAAGCCAGGGATTGATTAGGCAGGTGGGAAGGAGTCCCAGCAGAGGAGTGGAGTTCAGTTCAGGAGAGAGAAGCAGAAGGAGAGAAGTATTTGCAGGCTGAAAATCCTTGGGCAGGGAGGTTCCTAAAGTCCTGAAGCAGGCTGAGATTCCTTGGGTGAGAGGAAGTCCCAAAAGTATTGAATTCACTGTGAAGCTGATGCAGGGGACAACCCTTGGGTAGAAGGAGTCCCTAAAATATTGAACTCTCCTGAACGTAAAAAGGATAGAAGGTAGAAACTGCTACTGGGTGACTGAACTGTGATGAGGAACTGAAAGAACTGTTTGTCTGGGGAATTGAATTACTGTTTATTGTGCACTGGATAAAGAGCCCAGACTGGAGCCTGTAAGCCTGTATTGAATCCTGGTATGTGCTATGCTGCTATTGGAACTGTGTACTAGAAATCTGCATGGAATAAAAGTTCTTAAGATTGAAGTTACTGGTGGACATCTGTTTCTTCACTGTACCGGGAGCTTGTGGCTGGAGGAGATTGTTCTATCCTTGGCTGCACAAGAGAGGCGCCTGGTTACAGTCTTTATAAAATAGCATCTAACTAGGTGCTTACTTGCCCTCTCAAAGTAGGCACCCCCATATAAAATTACCTTCCTGGTGCTTAAAATCTTTAATGTCTCAGATCCAGGACTGAAACTCATCTGCTCCCAAATCTTCATGTGTTAAGCTGCTCTATAAACCAACTGTTCTGTAGGCTAACACTAATCTGGTTAAAATGCTGTTCTGCCAATGTAAATAAAATTAAATGTAAATAGAATTAAATTAATAAACAGATAATTACGTGGCGTGCTTACTGTTTTTCATAACAAGCGTAGTGTCATAATGTCATCATTAGCCCATGTGAAATGTTTGTGCTCATATATAACCTTTTCAAAACTCTTCACCACAAATTCTTAATTGTAAGTCTTTAAAAACTGCAAACAAATAAATGAACTTAAATGGTATCTCCACCATTGACATGATCATGTTTCAGTAAACTGCTTCAGAATGTGAAACATTCATGCACTCCCATGTTTCACTCTTGTATCTTCTAAAGAGAAAAATGTCAACTGTGTCTTTATAACTCATTATATTGTAAGTGCGAGGCCCCCCTATGCCTGTGGATGACGAAAATAGAACAGGAAACTGAGAAGCCAGATGTCGATAGTCGTGGCGACTTCCCAGTTACCAGCTCACAGGCATGAGGGGCAAGCTACAAAAACTAACCTCGTCGCTAACCCTCCAAGAATGAGCGAGGAATTGAAACTAAATTCAGGATTTTACCCCTTTTTGTGGACAACAAAACACAACTTCTCAATTAGAAAGTAAAACAATTTAAAAGATTTATTTATACCATGCTTCAATTGTATGCACAACTACGGTAGCATTAATGAATTCAGAAAAACCTAACTAGACATTTATTGTAATATGAATCAATGTGGTTTCAGTATCCTTATGTCACCTCTTTGTCTCCCTGCAGAAACTCTTGCTTCATACAGAAAATATATCAGATAAGTACTTAAGTTTATTTCCTAAATTCCCCAGCCAAAATGGACAGTTTCTTTTCACTCTTTCAAACTATTAAGTGTAAGATTTCCCTTGCGAGAAAATGATTCTTTGTGTCTTTTTCTTTCTTTCTTTTTCAGGTACCACGGATCAGCCGTCTCATCGGGTAAGTATTTGTAAGAATTGTTTTTTTTCACAGAACAAACACCACTTAACTGTCGTTGTAAATTTTGTATTATTTTCTCTGGAAATCTGTCTTCCTCCGATGTCCGGTTCTGTAGCTCATCTTCACCCTACACCTCACTCTTAAAAACTTAAATGGGAATAAAACCCTCACTCCCTAACTCATGAGTTTTCTCTATCCTAGATGATTTTAAATTTTGGACAATAAAACTGTGGCTGGTTTCACTAAAATAAAATCAAATTAATTTTCCCTATATCCTTTTAACCTAAGCTCAATCACTGCTTCCCTATCTATAAAGGAGGCGCCCCCAACTTTTCAGGAACCCATGCATCCTCATTCAACCCAAACCTTTCTCACTGCTATTTCTCCCCTTCCCTGACAGGTTAACACCCCATATACTCTTTTTCTCAATACTTTAGGACACCCCTTTCAGACACTTTAGGTAAACATTCACAATTTCCCTATTCCTCTCATTTACCCTTCATACACCCTTTAACATTCTCATTCACCCACATTTATTTCTTAAATTTTTCTTTAATTCCTTCCCCTTTCTCACAAGCTCCGCCAGCACTGTTTACACATACCCTCTCGCCTCGCTGTCTTCAGCCTCCTCTGACCACAGCCAACGCACCGTCTCCTAGGTAACGGAACCCCAACGCAGAATTCCGCTCCCCCTCAGCCAATCAGACTCACCCTCAGAATTCCATTTTTTTCCAGTAGCAAACGGAATTCTGAGAAGCCCAACTGTATCCCCATTTTACTTTTATTTTTCCCATAGACTTTAATGGAGAATTACTAAAAATAAAAATTTAACCCCAAAATTTCCATCAAAATGTCCCAAATTTACACCCACCACCAAACACTACTTATGTTCCTGATCTATGAATTTATTTTTCAAATTTAACCCTTTTTAATACCCGCCCCACAATATTTGCCCCTAAAATCCCCCCAAAATCCCAAAATTATTTTAAACCCACCTTAAAAATTTTCTTACCTTCCCCTCTACCTGCTACATCGAATTCAATTTGTTAACCCTTTCCTAACCCCTTCAAACTAGCACCCCTCCAAAATACCCCCTAAAAATATTTAAATTTAAAAACTAAACCACCCCAAAAATCCAGAAAAATTCCCCGATCACGAATATGCAAACCAAATTTAAATTAAACAAATCCCTGATTTTTAAAAAAATAAAAACCCGAATTTACACATTTAAAAATAAACAAAATAAAATTTCAGGTCAAAAGACCCCTTACCTTGTCCGTGATTTTCACCTTATTCGGAGACCCCCTCCGGTTCTGGTCCCGGACGTCTGGACGCAAAAACGGAGATAAAAATAAAAAAAACTCCTGGAGCTCCGTCCGAAAATTTAGGCCCCGGCTTAGGCCTAAACGGAGCTCTGGTCCGGCGCGCGTTCCCGAAACGTGCGTGTGGCGCGCCCCCATCAGGAGCACGCTCGCACGTTTCCTCTCCTCTCGTCGCTTCTCCTCTCCCGACTCCAGGCCTAAAAACAGGCCTCGCCCGCTTCTTCGGCGCCTCTGCGCCCACAACCGAACCCGACCTCATCTCTCCTGGTCCGGGGACGTCCCCAATCGTCCCCGGACCTGAAAATGACGGCGCCTCTGGCCACAACCCTGCGCCCCCGAACCCCGAAGCAAAACGGCCCTAAAACAGGGCCCGAAGACCCACAAAATTGTCGCGCTGCCTGCTGCAGCGCCACTTCAAGCACAGGGCCCCGAATTGGCCCGAAAAAGCCCGTCTTCGTCTCTCCACACCCAGGGACGTACCCAATTGTCCCCGGTTTCGAGACAACACCGCTGCCCCCCCCCCCCAGAACGACCCAAAAAGCCTCCCACGGGAGCCCAAACCGTGGAGGCCCCAGACCGGACCCCGGGTAAGTTTTTTTAGTTTTTTTTTTTCTTACCCTCTATTACAATACACGCATCACTATAAGCACATCAATCATGATAGCGACAGCCACTCTACAGTACTGTAAAAGGGTTAGAGTTACTAATACCTTTGAATATTGGCCCAATTGTTTATTTTATTGGAGTCTTATATACGTTCCAAAAAAGGATTCACAGCAGTTTACATATGAAGAGAGCTCTACAATACAGAGAGATAACATCACAGAAAAAACTTCACAATAAACAAACAGTAACTAACATAATCCAAGTATTGATCAAAAAGATGTCTTTAAGGGGTCCTTTTACAAAGCAGCAGTAAAACGTGGCCTGCAGTAGTATGAGCATGTCTTTTGGGTGTGCGCGGGGCCATTTTTTACTGTGGCTGGGAAAAAGGCCATTTTTTAATGGGCCAGGTAATGGGTGTGCGCAAAAATTAAAACTAGCGTGAATACCACCGGGAATGCCCCCATAGTAGAAAATAGAAAAATATATTTTACCATGAGATAAGGCGGTAATGCCGATTTGGTGCACACTACTCACGTGGTAGACCTCCCACAGCTTTGTAATAGGGCCCCTAAACCTTTCCTAAAACAAAAATAAGAGGGTATAGGCATAGGAGCCAACTTTTCAAAATTATTGTGGGTGCTAATCCCAATGGAAATAACCCCTCCCTGGAGTCATACAAGGAATTTTCTCAATATTGGGGGTGCTCAAGCACCCACAGAGTTGGCTCCTATGGGTATAGGGCTCATTTTCAAAGCACTTAGGGGGTCTTTTACTAAAGATTAACTTGAGTTATCTGCAGCAGGGCCCATTTTATTCTTATGGGTCCTACTGCAGATAACTCATGCTAACCTTTAATAAAAGACCCCCTTAGACTTACAAAGTTCCATAGGTTACTTTGTAAGTCTCAGTGATTTGAAAATATGCCTTGTTATGTCTTAAAACTGATGGTACAACACAAAAGAAAGTGGAAAAGAAACCAACTTCAAGAGATCAGTCCAAACACCAGGGTAAGATGCTCCCAAATCAAAACTTTATTTGGACCCTACATGGTCCATGTTTCGGCTTTAGAAAGCCTTCATCAGGGATCAATCAGTGAGTACACAATTGTATACTGATTGACGATGGAACGCATGAGCAAATGTCTTGCCAGCCGCTCTTTCCCCTCTCACAGGTGTAGGACCCCCCCTAGACTCTGCTGCTCACGGTGCCCAGACCCTGTCTGGCATCGTAGAAAAGTAGGCTCGCTCTCTCTCACGAGCGCAACTAGCCTGTCTCTTGTTTAGGGTGCCAGAACCACTCCTAGTCCCAAAAAAGGAAAGGAATTCTCAATAATAGTTTTTAAACGAATATTTTTTTAAAAGGTTCTCTTTATCACTATGTAACTAACCTCTGGAAATTCACAGAACTCTCTGTTTATAAGTACTGGGGCCTAATAAGGTTAAAATATATTATATGAAAAGTGAAGTTCAGAGTACGCTGCACATTTATTACTCTTAAAGAAGTCTGTTCCTCCAGTTATTTTTATCACCATCTTCACTGTGTTCTGAAGTGTGAAGGCCTCAAGCGTCTTTTACTAGTTTTCGAAACAGTACTGTAACAAGGTTTCTAATGTGTGAGCTGAAGACTTGATGTTATTTTAAAAAAAAAAAAAGCATTGGCTGAAAAAAGTAGAGAAAAAAGGACACTAGGACTAAGACTACACACTCAGGTGCTTATAAATAGTAGAAGAAACTACAGACAGAATTGAATGAAGGCACTTTCACTTTATTTTCTTAAAATACAATATAGCCACTTCAGCAGCATATTACAGTCATATATTTTCATAGCAGAGGTACACCACACCAGTGTTTGAAGGCTGCAAATACGGCTAGTTTTCCAAATAGTCACAATCAGGCCAATATTAAGTGGTCTGATGACTGCATAAAGATATAAGAATATCTGATCCATAAATCATTATCTATATAAATCAGACTACTGAATGTGGAGTCATAATTTTATATGGATAAGTTACCCATAAAAAGTTAGTTCTGCTATTTCTGCAATCTAACTTATATGAATAAATTATACAGATAGTGCTAGATTCTATATATGGCACCTAAAAAATCAGAGAAGAAATCAGTGTTGACTAAGCACCTCTACTATATCAATGAGCCATGACTGACATGCTGCGCATGCGTCACTTCACAGGTCTCTCCCGAGCCACCCAGCGATTCTCCTCTCTCCCCTGTCCCCCCCCCCCCCTCCAGCCAGCCAGCGATTCTCCTCGCTCCCCTGATTACCTCTGTCGAAGCGGCCGAGTCATTGAAAGCCCTGCCCATCTCCAGCCTTCCCTTTGAGTTTGTTCCCTCAGAGTCCCGCCTTCTGACGTCATTTCCTCTTTCCGCAAAGGCAGGACTCTGAGGGAACGAACTCGAAGGGAAGGCTAGAGACGGGCAGGGCTTTCAATTACGCGGCCGCTTCGACGGAGGTAATCAGGGGAGCGAGGAGAATCACTGGGTGGCTGGAGGGGGGGCAGGAGAGAGAGGAGAATCACTAGGTGGCTGGAGGAGGGGCAGGGGAGAGAGGAGAATCGCTGGGTGTCTGGAGGGGGGGCAGGGGAGAGAGAGGAGAATCACACACACTCGCACCCAGTCTCACTCTCTCTCTGTCACACACACACACACACTCGCACATTCACTCTCTCTCTCACACAGTCACTCTCACACACACTCTCTCAAACATACACACTCCGAGGAAAACCTTGCTAGCGCCCATTTCATTTGTGTCAGAAATGGGCCTTTTTTACTAGTATTCTATAAATGACACCTAGATTTAGGCGCAGGATATAGAATACGCTTAGTTGATATTTCAGCACCTAAATCTAAGCGCATCCATTTATACCAATTAAAACTTGGTATAAATCCCGGCACGTAGATTTACACACACTGGGCCATATTCTATAACAATGCACAAAAATTCTAGAATGCCCGAGTTTTCTCTCTCCTGCTCCTGTCGGGATGTAATCACCCGGGTCCCGTCAGGAGCAGGAGAGAGAGAAAGAAAGAAAGAAAGAAAGAGAGACCTTAGCACCCAGCCCTCCTTGGTGGCTGGACCTGGGGAATTTTGCCCCCCCCCCCTGCCTCCCCTCTTGGTGGCCCTGGGAGCAATGCCCACATAAAGTACAATTCTGTAACTAGGCACTAATGTTTATGCACACATTCTGCCAGATTCTATAATGCGCACCTAGAGATCTGTGCCAACATCAAGGCATATTCTATAACAATGTGCGTAACTTAATTGGCTTAACAAACTAATCAGCGTTGATAACAGCACTTAAGCAATAATGAGCACTAATTGCCAATAATGAGAATTTTCATGCACAACTCACTAAGCGTATTCTGTAATCAACTGCACCTAAATTCTAATGTGAGCAGTTCAAAAGGGGTGTGACTATGGGCAGAGAAATGGACTTTTCGTGGGCGTTCCAAAATTTATGTGCGTAATTATAGAATATGGCCGAGTGCGTGTAAATCTACATGTGGGGATTTATGCCACAGTTTCACTGGTATAAATGGAGGCGCATAGTTTTAGGCACTGGGATATCAACTAAGTATTTTCTATATACCGCACCTAAATCTAGTTGTCGCTTATAGAACACAGTTAAGCGGAAATGATTACCATGCAGCATTTTTAGGTGCCTTATATAGAATCTTGCCCATTGTGTGTGCAAATGTTTAGAATACTAGCATTTACATATGTATGTGCTCACATACCACACAGCACTATTTTTCTCCAAATACCCACTCGACTGACATGGAGGCAGATTTTAGAAGGGACATCCAAGTCAGTACATTGCTTATGGACATCCATTTCTCATATATTTTAGAACAGGATCTGCCGACATACAGCCTGTTCAAAAATATGTCCAGCACAAACCTCCATATTGGTGGGCTGGAGAAAGAAATACTTCAGAGCAAATCACAAAGTGAGATCCCTAGTGAGAGTTGGAGGACAGGAAGGGTAGTAAAAGCAGAAAAAGCCCAGGATGTCCTAGAAATTGGTCTGATGAGTAGAAGAGAGATTATGAGACTTTAAAGAAGGTCAAGCTGTCCTTGCAGACAGGAGACCCAAAGAAGTGGACACAAGCCTACCAGATGAGATTAGTCAAAGGAAAAAGGTCCAAATGAGGTGTTGAGGCACACCTAGAAAGAAGGGTAGGAAGGTTGCACACAAAGCCCAGGTTTAAGAATTACTAAGATGGTCTTGGGAAAAGTAAGTAGGTGTGGGCCAATTAAAACCCACGTAGGGAAGCGGGTGACATTGAACCGGAGAAGTATGAGGCAAAAGGACCAATAGTAGATCGGGAAAAGGAAAACTGTTGGCAAGACAGAACTTGGGATCTGAGAAAAGAAACTGGTCACTAAAAGTGGAAGGACCAGGATATGGTCATAAAATTCATACATATAAAGCCTTTTTTGAAGATACCAGTGGAAATGGGTAAAATAGAGAGTCAGGGCCATAGACTCAATCCCACCTGCCTAATGGAGAATGGGGGTGGGAAGGATGCGAGGAAGTAGAGGAGCAACACATATTGAGGTCTTTTTTTCTTGAAGACTTGTTTATAGTAGTGTGTTGAGGAGGGTAAGGGTAGGAGACGAAGGATGATTGGGTACTTTATTCTGTTTTAACTCGTTTGCTACATATTGATTTCATTTGACTTTTATATTTATTTATCCTGGTTCCTTACTTGGAGCAGGTTCTATGTGCATTATAGAAATATGCAGGGCCACCCTAGGATTCTGCCTTGCTTGGATGGCAGAGGCCTCTACTGGCTCTAGTAAATTGTTATGCTGTTATTTGCTTATACCTTTGCAGTTTCCAGAACAAGGGGAAGGAACCCCTGACCAGTGAGGTACTGGTTGGAGGCAACCCTTTTTGGAGGGAAACTGAGACTGCTATAAAACTCCAGCCCCACTGTAATCTTTGTGGTACAATGGCCGAGGGAGCCACAGATAAAGAGTGGGGTGGGAGGAGAGTCTGTGGCTGACCAAGAGGGGCATTTTCAAAAGGTCATCCAAGTATGAATTAGGACGCCCTCGTGAAGTTGTCCAAAATCAGGTAGGTATAATCGAAAAATAGTATGGACGTCCTTAGACATTCCATTATCGCAGTGCAAAACACCCAAATCAGGGACACCCAAAGTATAGTAAAAAAGGACACCCATCTTCCAGAACCGCCAAAGGACATCCCCAAGACAAATGTTAGCAATACGGGAAATATAAAGAGAAATTCATAACTATACAGTACAGTAACAAGAACGTATTTCTCGCAGAACTGCCGAAGGACTTCCATCTTACTAGGACGCCGAAGGACGGCGGGTCTGTAAGACGGACGTCCTTCGGCAATTCTGTGAGAAACACATCGTTACTGTACTTTCAGTTATGAATTTTTATTTATATTTCCCGTACCTGGATGTCCGCAACTACATGCACTGTACTTGCGGAACATGCAGCTATGGGAAATGTAAGGAACATACATGTTTTATTGTGTATACTAGCCATTAAGCCCGTAACAACGGGCTAGGTTTTTGTTTTCCTATGCCCCCCCCCCCGGGTCCATCACCCTGCTCTCTCCCCTGCCCTCCCTCCCAGTGTGTTTCCCTCAGTTCCGCCCCCTCCTTCCCTCCCTGCTCCCTTCTCCTCCGATTTCCACGCCCATGTCCAAGCCCTCCTCCCTATTGGGCTGTACTGCTGGTGGAGGTGGGGCTTGGACTTCTACACTCTTAGCGTTCTGAGTGACTCTACTGCGCATTTGCAGGTGAGTTGGTCACTTGCCATTTATATGTTTGATATGAAGAGGTTCACACACTTGATAATGATTTATATAAGGAAGGCTCCTCAGATATGAACATGAACTCATCCATATAAGGCCCCACACACAACAGTCCATGCGTGATGGTCGTCCACGTGCTGACCCGGAGTCCACGTGCTGACCCTTCCATATATGGGATGGTCATCCATATTTGGAACTGTGCATGTAAGGACGTCCATCACGCATGGGCGTCCATATAAGGCGATGAACGTTTCCCAACAGTTATTCACTGAGAAACATGGCGCTCCGACGAGAGCCAAATTTCAGCGAGGAGGAAACCATGTGCCTAGTGAACCTATGCCTCGTGCACAGAAGGTGCCTGTTTATGCAGCACCACCACCTGCCCCGGAGGACCATATCAATTAGAGCATGGACTCTAATTAGGAATACCCTGGAAAGGTAACTGTTTGGGAATGCTCCCGTCCCCCCTCCCCAGCACTGGGTATGGGCTATCAGGTCCCCCTCCTGTAGCACTAACTGTAGTCTGAATTAAAGTGTAATCAGTCATATGTGCATATGCACATTCATTAATAGAATTAATGTACTAGAAAGGGAAACCATACTGCACAGAAACGGTACTCTCTATCCTCATGTCCACCTCTATGACATCACTTGTACCAATGTAAAGTTGTCATCGTGTGTCGTCCCCCCCCCCCCCCCCAATCAGTGTTGTGTGTCTCTCCAATTTTGCTTCCAAATGAATTTGTGTGCTGAAGGCAAGAAGGGTCATCCCCTGACTCCTGGTGTACAAAGTTGTACCTTGCAGAAGATTTGGCATTTGGAGACACCTTGAGTCCCTGAGGCACAGATTCCACAGAATAAAGCGGGAGAGCCCTGCCATAATCAGAAGAGTGAGACAGTGCCTCAGGTCTCGATGTAAGTATTATAAACAGGGCACCTATAGTTATTTGTAAATGTATTTATTTAATAATGCAAATGTCTAGTACAATATCAGTTTCCATGTGGCTAATAGGCAAATAAGTAAGTCATAACACCTTTGTCCCAGATCAAGACCTGAGGTTGCAGTTACCCTCCCATGAGAGTGGCTGCAACTTCCAACTAACCTCCTCTGAGATGACTGAGATGACATGCCTCACTTCTGTATCCCCCTTTCTGGGGTAGATATTGTTTCATGGTATTCCTGACTGAGGTCCTACTCTTAGTGGATGTAATAGCATGATATTAAAGTAATATAAAGAAATAGTGCTTTCCCCTCCTTCCCCCCCCCCAAAAAAAAAAAAAAAAACCTGGTCATCCAGCCATAGTCACAACTCAAAATGCAAACATGCTGTTGAGGAATGAGTGTGCCCTGCCAACACATTTTGTGTATTGCTATTTCAGACCAGCTTCCCGGGTTCCCTGTCATGTCATCTCATGCATCTCACACCCTGGGCATATAGCCCAGAGCTCACCACTGACCACACCTTTCCCCATCCCCCACCTCATGCCAGCCAGCTCCTGCTCTATGCAAGCCATGTTGGATGTGCTGATCTCAAGGACAATCCTTTTACATACACAGGGCGGCAGGAGGAGGAGGAGGTTTTGGCCACAGCACCAGAGGCAGAGGAGGAGTAGGAGGAGCCTGTGCAGCAGCAGGAGGAGGAGAAGGAGGAGGTTGGGGAAGGTGGGGAATAGGAGGTGGCACCCGACCAATGGGCTGATATGCCTCCGCTGGAGGGGGAGGAGAAGGAAGAGGAGGAGCAGGAGCAGCACCCACCAACCCCAATAACACCACCAGCACCAGTGGACAACAGTGCTGCAGAACTGCAACTCCTGCAGCAACTGGTTGCTGCAGTAAACCATTTGCTGCTGGAGGTGGCAGCAGCACTGCGGCACTCTGTATTGCAGCGTCAAGGTACGCACAGCCGTCTTGAGCTGGTGCTGATTGAACTTGTTAGAAGGGTCATGGAGGGAGAGCACAGGCCAAATTGAATTGTTGTACATAGTTTTTTTTTTTATATATATATAATGCAATGTTACACTTTTTTCAGCTACCAGGGTCTGTGTGTGTACTGTGTGCACTACATATGTGGTATTATCAAATGCTGGGGTTAATGTGAGAGGAGTCAGTAATCTGGGTGGCATGACAGGTCAACTGTGACAGAGAAACTTTGGTACACATGTGTGATAAGTGTGGCCATACAGAAGGCCACCTGTTCCTTCCAAACTGCATGGCTGTATGGTAAGGGGGGGGGGGGGTGCTGGGTGGGCAATTCTATTGAAGAACAGAAATGCCCATTCAACCTCTTCCCCCTTACCATAGAGCCCCACAGCACAGAGTTGTGTAAATGAAAGGTATGTTGTCTAGCACTAGTGATCTGCCAAGTACAAACTTGCAGATAACCATAGGTAGCGCATAGACGATGTTTGCTCTCTGATCACCAGACACCCTTACCCACAACCAAACCACATTGGTGAGGCCAGGAAGGAGCTACAAACAGCTGGGTCATCTTTTCACATTCAATGTATCAGCAATGGCATATAGTGCTGAGGAGAAAAGGGAAAACAACAGTAAAAGCATTAGATGGATGTTTACTTCATCACAATTGCAATACAATACATCTGGTACAGAAGGGCACAGGCTAGGGGAATTATATAGGCACCAGCTGTAGCCACCTGCAGGTAATTTAGAATAGGAAATATAACGAGAACCCCTCTCCCTCACCATGTCTTAAGGGCTCAAGGCTGTGGTAAGCACACACCTGTGGCCACCTAGAAAATGGTTTGCAGGATAGAATTTTAAAATATTGTTGTTCCATAACTATGGAGGATTGTAGAACTGTGTTCAATAATGTGGAAAATACATTGAGTGCATATATGCTCCCCCCCCACCTCGCCACCCCTAACAACCTTGAGAATGGGTAGGCACTTCATAAAAGGGACTGGGGTTCACCACATAAAGAAGGATGGAACCTACCAGGGAGCAGTACAGCCCAACGGGAAGCGGTACAGCAGTGCCTCTTCCCCTCCCCCACCCCCATAGGCAGCCACAACTGAGTGTGTCCAATAGAGAACAAGACATCTGTACAATGAGTTGGGTAGAAACAATCATCACTATCAGAGTCCAGTGTATTAGAGTCCACTGCTGTCCCTTGCAATCCTGTTGACCAGCTGCAGTGCAAGATGCAAGAAGTGTTTGTTTAGCACCTACATAGCAGAAGGAGAAGGGGTGGCTGAGAGGTATGAGCTTACCTTGAACTTGTGGTGCCAGAAATTGCCAAAAGGAACACCAATCTGTTTGCTCCATGGGGCCAGATGCTGGCTGCTTCAACTAAGGAGAGAGAATGAGGGTCAGTGAGGGACCGCATCAAACACAGCAAGCAGCTCCTGGAGGGTAGAGGATGGAGAGTTGGTCAGTTACAGAAAATGCAGAGTATATGCTAAGCTGCTAGCTAATGCCCAGTCAGAAACTTTTTGAAAGGAAAGGTACACAGCCCACACACCAGTTACCTTTTAAGAATTGGCCAAAAGGTGCCCCCCCCCCCCCAAAAAAAAATGTAAACTGAAAAAAACAAACAGGTGTACAATTCCGAAAACGGTAACGGAATTCAAACATGCGTGGGATAAACATAAAGGAATCCTGTTCAGAAGGAAAGGATCCTCAGGAGCTTAACCGAGATTGGATAGCAGAGCCGGCAGTGGGAGGCGGGACTGGAGGTTGGGAGGCAGGGATAGCGCTGGGCAGACTTATACGGTCTGTGCCAGAGCCGGTGGTGGGAGGCGGGGATAGTGCTGGGCAGACTTATACGGTCTGTGCCAGAGCCGGTGGTTGGGAGGCGGGGCTGGTGGTTGGGAGGCGGGGCTAGTGCTGGGCAGACTTATACGGTCTGTGCCCTGAAGAGCACAGGTACAAATCAAAGTAGGGTATACACAAAAGTAGCACACATGAGTTGTCTTGTTGGGCAGATTGGATGGACCGTGCAGGTCTTTTTCTGTCGTCATCTACTAAGTTACTAGCCAGCTTATAATTGAAAAAGAAAAAACGCCTATATTGCGACCCAAATCGGGAGATAGACGTTTATCTCACAAAAACGAATAAAGCGGTATAATCGAAAGCCAAATTTGGACGTTTTCAACTGCACTCTGTCGCGGATGCGGACAAAGTTGATGGGGGCGTGTCAAAGGCGTGGTGAAGGTGGAACTGGGGCATGGCTATCGGCCGATCAGAGATAGGCGCCTTTCGCCGATAATGGAAAAAAAATATGCGTTTTTAGCGAGAATTTAGGGCACTTTTCCTGGACCCTGTTTTTCCACGAATAGGGCCCCAAAAGGTGCCCTAAATGACCAGATGACCACTGGAGGGAGTCGGGGATGACCTCCCCTGACTCCCCCAGTGGTCACAAACCCCCTCCCACCACAAAAATATGCCGTTTCACAACTTTTTATGTTCACCTTCAAATGTCATACCCACCTCTCTGGCAGCAGTATGCAGGTCACTGGAGCAGTTATTAGGGGGTGCAGTGGACGTCAGGCAGGTAGACCCAGGCCCATCCCCCCCACCTGTTACACTTGTGCTGGTAAATGGGAGCCCTCCACACCGCCCCCAAACCCACTGTACCCACATGTAGGTGCCCCCCTTCACCCCTTAGGGCTATAGTAATGGTGTAGACTTGTGGGTGGTGGGTTTTGAGGGGGATTTGGGGGGCTCAACACCCAAGGGAAGGGTGCTATGCACCTGGGAGCTCTTTTACCTTTTTTTTTTTTTTTTTTTGTAAAAGTGCCCCCTAGGGTGCCCGGTTGGTGTCCTGGCATATGAGGGGGACCAGTGCACTACGACTCCTGGCCCCTCCCACGAACAAATGCCTTGGATTTATTCGTTTTTGAGCTAGGCGCTTTCATTTTCCATTATCGCTGAAAAACAAAAACGCCCAGCTCACAAATTGTCGAATAAAACATGGACGTCTATTTTTTCCCAAAATACGGTTCGGTCCACCCCTTCACGGACCCGTTCTCGGAGCTAAACGCCCATGGAGATAGACGTTTCGTTCGATTATGCCCCTCCACGTATACAAAAGCATACAGTGGCAAAAACAAGGTTTATTTAGATTTTGCTCACACCTTTTTCAGTAGTAGCTCAAGATGAGTTACATTCAGGTACACTGAATATTTCTCTGTCCCTGGAGGGCTCACAATCTAAGTTTGTACCTGAGGCAATGGAGGGTTAAGTGACTTGCCCAAGATCACAAGGAGCAGCAGTGGGATTTGAAGCAGCCTCCTCTGGATTGCAAGACAGGTGCTCTAACCACTAGGCCACTGACTATAACTGAAGGTAAAACACTTAAAAATACCACCCCATAATCTAAAGAAAAACCTCTAAAGTGGATTTGGGCAACCTTCTTTCACGGGGACGCCCATGTGCCTTTTGTGTTGCTTTTTGGACGCCCTTCTCTTTCGAAAATGAGCCTGCAAGCCATTGAACTACAAAGGTGCACTTAGGTTAGGGGATAGCTGACCCAGCACCCCTAGGGAAGGAAGAGTTTGTCTGAATAAGCCAATGTATCATTGCTAATAGAGGAGAGAAGGAGAAAGGAAAATGAAAGATCAGCAGGGAGCCCCTGATCCTGGAAAAGAAGGAGAGGCTGTAGAAAAAGCCCCCCTGTATTTGGGCAAGAAGGGCCAGGCAGCAAGAAAAAGCTGCACTTGTGACCACATTTGAGTTCAGATCAGCTCTATGAGATATTCTGGGGAGAAGAGACACTTAAGGGAACATTCCAAGCATAACTTAACTGAATGTAATTGTTGGATATCTTTTTTTGCTCTGCCATTAATTCATCTATGTCAACAACCCCTTAAATTTTCAGTAAATCCCTGATTCCAAACAAAAGTTGGCCTGTAGTGATTTATTGGGAAAGGGAAAGGTTTGGAGAAAGCAGATTTTGGTGACAACAGATTTCCACTTTTTACTGGTCACAACATCAGTGGTGTGCTGGAGCAGGCTCTCACAGGCTCGCAAGAGCCGGTTGTTAAGTTTTTAAGAATTTTGGGAGCCGGTTGTTAAAGTAGGGCCCTCCATGGCTACTTTAACAACTGGCTCCCAAAATGTGGGCTTGGGCCCCCTGCTGAATTATCTTTTACTTTGCTGGTGGGGATGCTGAGCCCTGCCAGCCAAGTAAGTAGACTACTGCTGCTCCCCACTCCTTGTTTCTAGCTCTGGGCAGCAGGCTGGGACTTCTGGAGCATGTGAGAGAAGTTCCAGCATGCTGCTCAGAGCAAGACATTGGGAGTGGTGGCAGTCCATTTAGTGTCTGCCAGCAAAGGTATGCCTAGCGTGCCTGCATGAAGGGAGGGAGGAGAGAGAGGCAAGTGTTGCTCCCCTTGGCCACCCCTGGCCCTTCCAACTGCAGAGCTGGAGAAAGAGCCTGTTGTTAAAAATTTACCAGCACACCCCTGCACAACATGGAACCCTAAATTCCCAGAGAACTAAATCTGCAAAAACCAGTATTAGCTCCCTGAAGCGGTGCCCATAGTTTACCCTACAGCAGGAGAACAGCAGCTGTAAGGGTCCCCCAGACTGGCAGGGGTTACAAATAAAAAGGGTGGGGTCAATATTCAAAAAAATGTAACCAGGCAGGAGAGGCTCATCTAGATACTGCTACTGAATATCAGCACTAACCAATCAAAGGAAAACCAGCTATTTTAGAGGTGCTCTGGGGGTGGAGTTGGCACTTATGGAGTTAAGTGCTAATATTCAGAACTTAACCGCAAAAGTTAACCGGACACTTAGGACTGCATAAAACACAATATTATCTTTTTCTGGTTTAACTTACACATCTATATGTCAAACATCACACTACACCAGATAAGTGATAGCCAGTTGCATATAACCGGATATGAATGCTGGTGGCCTGGACACAGCCCAGCATTATATATCCAGGCATGGCCAAACGCCGACCACTGCAGGCTGAATATTTACCCTGTGACTATCAAAGGGAAAGGGGATGGGACTTAATATAACACCTTCCTGATGAAAGCAGTTTACAAATTATATACAGGTACAGTGATACCTCGGTTTTCGTAGATAATCTGTCCGAAAACAATCGGCGAAATCCGAAACCGACAAAAACCGAGGCAATTATTTACATATGAATCAATGAGTAGGAGAACACGTGGGTCGCCCTTTATTTTCGCAAAATTAGCAGCAAGGTCACATGGGCACGCCGACGAAATCCGAGACAAATTTTTCATGGAAAAAATCGACGAAAACTGAAGTCAACGAAAACTGAGGCATTACTGTACTTATTTTGTACCTGGGGCAATGGAGGGTTAAGTGCAGAGGTGTAGCACCAGGTGAGTGACTGCTCCCCCATACAGACTTTTGCCAGCACCTATGTTTCAACAGTCCATCATGCCTATGTAGTGCACATACGTGCCTATGCACTCCATTTTCTACTCCCTTGGTGTCACAACCTGGCTATACTCCTGCCCAAAGTCACAAGGGGCTGTAGTGGGAATTGAACCCAGTCCCCCAGGTTTTCAGGCTGCTGCACTAACCACTGAGCTATTCTTTCACTCCAAACATGGAGGAGTAGCCTAGTGAGTAGAACTCTTCAGTGTTCTACTCAGGTTAATCAGTTATTTGAAAACTTCCGTCCAATAATGCAGCTAAAATTACCAGAACCTGTTGGAGAAAGGTGGAAGTAAGAATGGATTCATTTGATCCAGATAGTCTGACTTTATTTTGGCTGACATCCGTTTGAAAGAAAAGCCAATATTGAATTCTGATCTGACAACCACAGAAATCATAATATTTTAACACCACACATAAGAAAATGAGCATAACTCTAATAAATGCATTTTAATCCTCAGTAACGCAGCATTAGCTGAACACAAGTTTCTAAAATCCAGTTGTTCCTGAAATAGTGATTACTATGCAATACACAATTCACAACTTGAGTATGCACGTTTAGCCAAGTCCTTGTTAAATATATATGATAAAACAAGTGGCCTATCATTGATCATGTTTCTTGGGCCACCATATTTTAATGCCAGCATGACTAGTGACTCCTTCCATACTGATGAGAAGATACAGACGAGAATGAAAGGTTAAAAAGTGAACGTGGTTCAGCCAAATAACGTGCTAGGAATTAAATCAACCATTCCTATAGTTTATCAGCCTCAGTGCTCAAAGAACAAGCAATATTTGTATGTATAGCAAAAACATGAAAGACAAAAAGGGAAAAGTTGTTAGACATCCTTCACTCACAAGATTATATCACAGAATTAAACCTGTATTTACTCATATGAAAATGATAATTTGTTTGCTATTAGCAAAATGCATAATCAAAGACATTAGCATTATTTATGAATTCTTCACTTGTTATTCCTGATTTCCCCAACCATGATAGGAAAAGTTTTACTTAACTATTTCCCTGGGTATATCTGTTAACCTTAAAAAAAACTATTTGACCAGCATTCACAGTGATTTAAGCAGGCAGGAGAGAATTCTGCCCACTTAAATCATTTGCAGTCACCTAACTGTCAATATTCAGCAGCACTTAACCAGACAGTGCTGGTGAATATCAGCATAAAACAGCCATGTCAAAAGTGGGCAGATCAGGGCTGCGGAGCTGAGGAGGAGCTAGCAGTTATGCAGGTGCCGGCAGTATCCAGTACCAGCACCCGCATAGCTAACTGGGTGAATTTAGGGCTGCTTAAAGCTGTCTTAAATACACTCAGGTAGCTATGTGGATGCTGGCACTGAATACCTAAAAGCACCTACATACGTGTCGGGTCCTGGCCTAAGTGTGTCAATTATCACCTCCCTCCCTCCCCCCCCTCAAAACATATCAAGATCCCCTCCCCCCAAGCACATTATGACCCCAAACCCCCTCCCTAGGCCCTCCCAGGCATACCTTTCAATTCATTGGTGGTGTAGTGGGGTCCTATGGGCTGGAGTGATGTCCACTTGCTCCTGTCCGGTGCAGCTCCTTGCAGAAAATGACTACCATGACCTCTAACAGCAGCCTCATGATAGGACCCCACTACATCACTAATGATTTAAAAGCTAGGCCTGGGAGGGCCTATAGGGGTGTGACGGGGGTACAGGAGTTGTCATGTGCTTCAGGGCTTGGGAGGGAGGGAGAGGAAGGAGTGGGATGTAGCTTGTGATCAGAATCAGAGGGGGGGGGAGGCAAGAGAAGTACTTTGAAAGTACCTATATATGTAAACCACTTTGATTTACCACAGAAAGGCAGTATGTCAGATCCATGACCCTTTACTTTGTACTTATTGGGTTCCCAGCCGATATTCAGCCAGGGCCCATGTAAGAATCTTATGCGGGTCCCGGTTGATTATCAGTTGGGACTTGCATTGTTACAGAAAATGTTACAGTTCCAAAATGATATTTAAGAATAGAGGGGATCGCTCAAAGCATGTGGATGCAACATGTGCTGTATTTCTAAGTTTTAAGATATAGTTTGATTCTATTCTGTTTTATTATCCCCCAATTACCTATAAGGTAATAGGATAAGCATATGTAAGAAAAAGGGGAAGTAAATACACTAAATTTGAATTAATTATATTAACCTGCATTGTACGTTTAGGAACATGTGCTTAAAGCATTTGGAGCTTGCACATGTGAGGACATGTGCTTTTCCCAATATAAAGGCCAGATAGTTAACTTTAAAAAGAAAATGTTTATTTTTAATACAGGAAAGGTAACAAGTTTACAATAGAGAGGCAATTTTAGAGAGGATCTTTTACCAATGGAAGTATGCTACAAAATAACAGGTTTGATTGTAAATGAAGCTGGATAACTCACATTGATGGAAGCTGCTATGGAGAGTGATGCAGGAGATTCTTGCTGGAACAGGAAGGTTCTTTGTAGATTTGCTGTCTGATGGAGCTTGAAGCTATTTCTTTCAGGTGGATGTGATGTCCAGCTTGAGACATCAGGATTCCAGGAGATTCTAGCTTGCTTTTAGATTTAATCACTTCAGGGCAGCGGCGACTAGGACAGGAGCATCAGGAACAGCCAGGAAGAACTATCCTTCTAAAGAAAGAGCCCCTGCTTTTAAAGTGTCTGAACTGGGCATTTATCTACCAGGCTATTTTTAGACTCGTGTCAGGTAGTTGGCCGTGGTCCAATTAGAAAGCTCCTGGGTAGCTGAATTCTGGGCATCTAGTTTTGAGATGGAGCATGGTAACAGGTCATATGTTCAATGACATCATAAGACTTCCTGCCTGGACATCTGCTAGTCCATTGAGAGTGATTGAGCTTAGATGGGCTTAGTCTTTGTCTGAAAATAGGTGGAGGTGTAGTCTTTTGTCACTGCAGTCTCTGAGATAGCTGTCTTTGGAAAGGAACATCTGCTGGTCCATTGTCTGAGGGTGATTGAGCTTAGATGGGCTTCCTTGTCTGAGAATAGGTGGAGGTATAGTCTTTTGTTAGGTGCTGCTATTTTTGGAGAGGTGTTGATGGCCTTAGGTATTCACCCAGCTTCTCAGTAGTTTTCCAGAGGAGAGGGGGGGGGGGAAGTAAAGTCTTTGCAGCTGTATATTTTATATGATTTGGATCTGATCCAGCAAAACCAATAACTCTGAGAATTAAACTTATATCATGCTACAGCATAAGCTCCAGCAGCCTTTGCAATTTCATTTAGCACTGGGCATTCAAAGCCAGTGCCCAGAGGTGGCCCAACACTGAATGTTCTGGCCTATCTTACTGGGGGGGGGGGGGGGGGTTGTGTCCAAGTATCTTTATTAACTTTGAAAAGTACAAAAAAAATGTGTACAACAAAATACTCAAAGAATTCAATGAGACCAAGCAGAACAAAGAAAAACAATTTGTCGGGTGAATTGCTGGATGTGAAAATAAAGAAAATCATCACCTTTCAAGTACAGTGTCTAGAAAATATCAGAAACATATATCAAAGCTGTTAAGTAAGTATTTAAGTATTGGACATTTAGGAGTCCAAACTAGACCATACTTGAAATGCCAATGGAGAAAGATCTTTCTTATCTATTACTGAGACTTCAAATTGATGAAGTTGCAATACAGATTGCCACCAGAAATGAATATTTAGAAGAGAGTTATCTTTCCAATTGGATAGTACGGATTTTACAGCAACTGCTAATAAAATGTTGAGCAATTTAGTCATGTTTATCCAGAGAGTTGTCCAATGCCAGAGAACCAAAGATAATCATTTTCCAGGAGATTGGGTGTTGAATATGTAGAATTTTGGAAATAATGTTCCATGTCTTTTCCCAAAAGGCATGAGTGAGACTGCATTCAAAAAGAAGATGTTTCAGAGTTCCTTACATGACCAACAGAGATTTTGAAGTAGTAGACCTGCAACTGCTAGTTTTTGTGGAGTCCAGATGGCTTTGTGATGCAAAAAGAAAAGCGACTGGATCATTTTAGCTGAGGTTACTGGTCGTCCAAGAACTTTCCAGAAGTCTTTCCATTGTTATGATGTTAGTTTCTGTTCCAGATCTAGTTCCCATAAATGTATGAGGCCAGATTTTGAAGATAATTCTTTTGATCTCAAAAATTTGTATATATTAGAGGCCATATGACCAGTACTAAATAGTTTCTCAACAAAGGAAATTATAGTCGGTTGTAGTGAAGAAAGTGTCTTAATATTTTCATTTCTGGTAAGGCAATGCTGCAATTGCAACCATCGAAAAAACTGATTAAAGGGTAATAGATATTTTCTCTGCAATAAAGAAAAGGAAAGCAGTGTTCCATTGGATAATAATTGATCTATATAATATATGCCTTTGTTATACCAAGTTAACCAGAATATATATCATTTGTTGATTTTAATAATGGGATTACCCCAAATTATGGAGTGTAATGAGTTCTCACTAGGGGTTTCCATATATTTATCTAGTTCAATCAAGCATTTATGAGATGAAACAATAACAGAATTATCTTGTAAGTGTTTCGGTATACAGAAAGGAATATGTTGTGGATGTAAGTATTGAGACCATAGTTCTTTTTCAATTTTTAACCATATAGGTTCATAACTGGAATGTGTAGCAATCCAATAACATGCTTGTTGTGTTATGAACGCTTTGTGACATGTCCAGAAATCTGGAAAAGCAACATCAGCATGTTCTTTAGGATTTTTTAATGTTTTCAAAGCAATTTTTGGGACTTTGGAAGACCACAAAAATTGTGATAGAAGTTTATCTTTTTGTTGATAGTGTGGGGGAAAAAAACCTCGAATCATACTTAAAATAAAGTTGATTTTTGGCATTACTACCATTTTTATAGACTCCAATCTTCCCCACCAGGAAAGGTGCAATGGGCTCCATGAAAGAAGTAATTCTTTGATTATTGCAAGAATTTTCTTTGAATTAGATGTCATAGTAGATTCAAGATCTGGTAAGAGATCCAATCCAAGGTAACGAAAGCCTCTAGATGACCAAACAAAATCAAAATGTGAGCTAAAGGTTGGAGTGGCATGTACATTAAGGGGTATTAACTCAGTTTTTTGTTTATTGATCTTGTAGCCTGAAAAATAAGAGTAAGTTTCTACCAGTTTTAAAACATTTTCTTTAGATTGTATAGGATTTGTGAAGAACAGTAGAACATCATCTGCATAGGCCCGCTGCTTTGATTTCTTCATTTTTAAAGGAGATGCCATGTATAGTAGAATTATGGCGGATGGAAATAAGTAGGGGTTCCAGAGCTAAATTAAATAGAACAAGTGACAGCGGGCAGCCTTGTCTGGTGCCTCTCTTCAAACTTATTTGCTTTGAAAATGTATTATTTGCAATAATGCATGCAGAGGGATTGGTGTATAGTATTTTAATTTTATTGATGAAAGAATCTGGTGCTCCAAATTTATGAAGGTTAAACAAAGGAACACAAAAACTCAAGCTGGCAGTGGACACTACACATATCAGGAATATTTCAACTCTCTCAGGGGCCGATGATCAGAAGGAAACATGGACAGTAGAGGCCAATAGCACCATACTAGCACCCGCTTTTGCTCCTGCCCGATGATCAGAGCTGGCGAGCGCATGTAATAAAGCACTCACTGGCCCTGAACACTAATTGCATGCAAATGCATGCAAACAAGAGTCTCCCGCATTTCTCCCTCATGATCAGTGGGCAGCGCACCAAACAAGGGCGCTGCTCCCGCTGTAAACCATACACCAGCTCAGAGCTGGTGTTAGGGTTTGCCAACGAGGGAGGAATGGGGAGACCCACTGAAGAGGTTTGACAGGTCCGAAATTTTCTCCCAGACCTGTCAAACCTAAGCCCCCCTACACCCAAAACACAAAATCCCTGGTAGTCTAGTGGGACCACTATCTATCTGTCTAGCCCGCTCTCCCTCCCCCCCAGCGGCCTACCTCTCTATAGTAGTAGTTAGAGGAAGATGGGACTAGCACTCCCTCCCTCCTCTTCGGGCGCCTTCCCAGGTCTTGTGTTTGAGGGGGGGCAGGCTTAGGTTTGACAGGTCTTGGAGAAATCCTCCTGCAGAAGTACCCCTATGATCAGAGCTATTAGCGCACATAAATTTGCATGCTACTAGCTTTGATCATAGGGGCGTTATAGCCCCACGCTGGTCAGGCACTATTTTTAGAATGCTGTTTGGAACAGCGAAAGGCTTCTGATCATCTGCACCTCAGTTCTTTACCATTTCTCATTTCCTTTTTGTCCCTTCCCTGGTATTGTTTATTGTGAATTTACTATACACACATTCCATCCAGCGGGTCATGGAAGTTTACAATTGCTAATAAAATCCAATAGATAAATTAAGAAAAGAACATCATTAATTGATAGAAAAGAAAATATCCATCAACATCAAGAAACACAGACAGCATACTGAGTGCCTGTAGGCAGATTGATCGGGCAAGCTGGCAAGAACCCTAGCTACTACCAAAAGCCAGATTTTAAAAATGGGCTTTGAGACTTTTTAAAAACTTTCATAGAGACCATTCTGAACAGATAAAGGGAGACAGATCATTCCATAACTTTGGGGCCGAATAATAAAAAACAAATTTTCTTGTGCTCTTGTAGTGTACTATTTTTGGTCCTGGTAAAACTAGGCGGTGAGCATCTAGTGATCGCAAAGTCCTACTAGATTAGAATAGTTAAAGAAGTAAGACAAGAGGACTGGCCCACGTGGAGGGGCGTAATCGAACAGGGCGCCCAAGTTTTCCTGAGGACGTCCTCACAGGATGTCCTCACGAAGGGGTGGGGAACCCGTATTATCAAAACAAGATGGGCGTCCATCTTTCGTTTCGATAACACGGTTGGGGATGCCCAAATCTCAACATTTAGGTTGACCTTAGAGATGGTTGTCCCTGGTTTTTGGCGATAATAGAAACTGAGGACGCCCATATCAGAAATGACCAAATGCAAGCCCTTTGGTCGTGGGAGGAGCCAGAATTCGTGGTGCACTGGTCCCCCTCACATGCCAGGACACCAACCGGGTACCCTAGGGGGCACTGTGATGGACTTCAGAAATTGCTCCCGGGTGCATAGCTCCCTTACCTTGGGCACTGAGCCCCCCCACCCCCACCCCCCAAACCCACTCCCTACAACTGTACAACACTACCATAGCCCTAAGGGGTAAAGGGGGCACCTAGATGTGGGTACAGTGGGTTTGTGGTGGGTTTTGAAGGGCTCACATTACCACCACAAGTGTAACAGGTAGGGGGGGGGATGGGCCTGGGTCCGCCTGCCTGAAGTCCACTGCACCCACTAAAACTGCTCCAAGGACCTGCATACTGCTGTCATGGAGCTGGGTATGACATTTGAGGCTGGCATAGAGGCTGGCAAAAAATATTTTAAAGTTTTTTTTAGGGTGGGAGGGGGTTAGTGACCACTGGGGGAGTAAGGGGAGGTCATCCCCGATTCCTTCTGGCGGTCATCTGGTCAGTTTGGGCACCTCTTTGAGGCTTGGTCACAAGAAAAAATAGACCAAGTAAAGTCAGCCAAGTGCTCGTCAGGGACACCCTTCTTTTTCCATTATCGTCCGAGGGCACCCATGTGGTAAGCACGCCCCAGTCCCACCTTCACTATGCTTCCGACACGCCCCCGGGAACTTTGGTCATCCCTGCAATGGAAAGCAGTTGGGGACGCCCAAAATCGGCTTTCGATTATGCCGATTTGGGCGACCCTGGGAGAAGGACGCCCATCTCCCAATTTGTGTCGAAAGATGGACGCCCTTCTCTTTTGAAAATAAGCCTGATAGTAGACGAACTTGTGAGTTAGGCAGAGAACCTTGAAACGAACACAGAAGGAGCACCAGCATACATAATGTTGCAGTATTTAATGCATGACATTAAGAATGCCCAAATCAGGGTATGGAAGGAAGAGAAGTCTAACTTACCTCAAAGACGATGAAGTTTTTACAAAGTAAAGAAACCCCTTGAACCCATTGGGTTAATCACGTCAAGCAAGGGAGCAGGATGCAGCAATAAAATGTGCTTGGTGCAGTGGGGAGCTTATACTAATCCTTCCTCTTGTGGCAGCAGATCAATTTTATACCTGGAGGAATTCTGTGCAACAAAATTTAAAATTCTGCACAAAAAGTTTGAAAATTCTATGCATATTAAAAAAATTCTTTATTTGGGTAATTTTCTGTGTAGAATACCGCCAGCATACCCCGGGACTTACACACCCACAACTTTCTCCCAGCTCAGGTTTGATCCCTTCCCCTAGCACACTCACGCCCTAACGAACCTCAACTGAGCTGAAAAAAGACAGCTGAGGGGAGATGTGATAGAGGTCTATAAAACCATAGGTGGGGTGGAAAAAGTAAAAGCAAATGGATTATTTATTCTTTCAAAAATGCAAAGACTAGGGGGCACGCCATGATAGTACAAAATGTTACATTATAACAAAGAAGAAAAAGTTTTTCACTCAATGCACAGTTAAGCTTTGGAACTCATTGCTGGAGCTTGTGGTAAACACTGCTAATGTAGCTGGGTTTAAACAAGGTTTGGACACGTTTCTGAAGAAAATGTCAATAGGTTGTTATTAAGGAAGACCTGGGGGAAAGTCACTGTTTATCCCTGGAGGTGAGTAAAATGGAATCTTACTACTTTTTGGGATCTTGCTGTAGAAGCACTAAGATAACATAATTACCCAAATTAGAGTAATTAGTACAATGGCTGTGCTTAAGAGTATGATGTGCTCCCAGTTTTGGCTCTGGAGGTTCTGATAATTGTCTGATTCAAAAGAAAGAAAGTATCCAGTTAGAAATATATATTAAGATTATATTGGAGATAAATAATAATTGACATATATAGCAAGCAAGCATATACAATAAATCATTTCGTAGCAAATGAATGCAAAATATATATGTATAAGGGTTAAATGAAAAGTAATGCCTCCACCTCCTTAACTTTTATTTAAATGAAAATATTGAGATGAATATAAAAACAAAAATAATGCTTGAAACTTGCTTTTCTACAGGGTTCCCACCATACAACACACATTTCTGCCAAAGGTGGACACATTTTTAAAAAGTGTCACAAAAGAATTGCACATCTAGGGGGTCTTTTACTAAAGGTTAGCTCGAGCTATTTGCAACAGGGCCCTTAGGAATAAAATGGACCCTGCTGCAGATAACTCAAGGTAATCTTTAGTTAGTAAAAGAACTGCCCCCCCCCCCTTGTCTCTTCAGCCAGTTGCTCACAGTCCTTTCCACCTCTACATTCAAGTCGAATAAATGTCCTCCATAGGTTTTTCTTAAAAGATGGAATTTGCACAGCACTAAGTCTAGGCTATAAAGCGAAGAGGGAAAGACACAATTGCCTCTGTGGTGTTTTGTGCTGTGTGAGACCTAGGTTTGTCATATTGCAACATAATTTTGTTCTTGTGCTTCTGAACTTTTCTCAATCATTCTTTCAACGTTTTCAGGTTGTAATGTAATGAATTGGGTGATCCTCCTATTGTCCTTTATGAGTTTTTCAACCCTTCTTGTGTGAGACTCATCCACTTCATTGATGATCATACAAATCAGCCCTTCACAGTGCTTACATCAACTACTACTACTACTACTATTTAACATTTCTAAAGCGCTACTAGGGTTACGCAGCGCTGTACAATTTAACATAGAAGGACAGTCCCTGCTCAAAGAGCTTACATCAACATAAACAACCTGTGTGCAGCAGTGAAATTCAATCGGAAAGACTCCTTCAAAAGTAATACATTTTATCACAACGTTTCTTAAATTGCACCAAGAGCTCACTGTTTACTTCTATTTCCCAAGCAATATCACAACAGCATCTTCAAACAGACATTTCTCACCAACTGAAATAAAGGGATTTCAAAGAACAAGTGAACATATGTAGCGCGTCATGTATCTAGATTTTCAGAAAGCTTTTGACAAAGTTCCTCACGAAAGACTCCCGAAAAACTTAAAGAGTCATGGGATAGGAGGCAAGGTTCTGGTGTGGATTAAGAATTGGTTATTAGACAGAAAACAGAGGGTAGGGTTAAATGCTCATTTCTCTCAATGGAGGAGGGTGAACAGTGGAGTGCCAAAGGGATCTGTATTAGGACCGGTACTATTTAACATATTTATTAATGATATGGAAATTGGAACGACGAGTGAGGTGATTAAATTTGCAGGTGACACAAAACTATTCAAGGTTGTTAAAACACATGCGGACTGTGAAAAATTGCAGGAAGACCGTAGGAAATTGGAAGACTGGGCATCCAATTGGCAGATGAAATTTAATGTGGACAAATGCAAAGTGATGCACATTGGAAAGAATAATCCAAATCATAGTTATCTGATGCTAGGGTCCACCTTGGGTGCAGCACCCAAGAAAAATATCTAGGTGTTGTAAATAATACACTGAAATTTTCTACTCAGTGTGCAGCAGCAGCCAAAAAAAACAAACAGGATACTAGGAATTATTAGGAAAGGGATGGGAAATAAGTCCAAAAATACTATAATGCTTTTGTATCACTCCATGGTGCAACCTTACCTTGAGTATTGTGTTCAGTTCTGGTTACCATACATAAAAAAAGATATAGCGGAATTAGAAAAGGTTCAAAGAAAAGCGACCAAAATGATACAGGGAATGGAATTACTCCCATATGAAGAAAGACTAAAGGGTTTTCGGCTATTCCGTTGGAAAAGAGATGGCTGATGGGAGATATGAATGAGGTCTACAAAATCCTGAGTGGTGTAGAACAAGTAGAAGTGAATCGATTTTGTACTCGTTTCAAAAGTACAAAGACTAGGGGACACTCAAGGAAGTTACATGGAAATACTTTTAAAAGGGGGGAAAGGGACTTGATATACCACCTTTCTGAGTTTTTTGGGTTTGTTTGTTTTTTTGAAACTACATTCAAAGTGGTTTACATAGTATATACAGGTACTTATTTGTGCCTGGGGCAATGGAGGGTTAAGTGACTTGCCCAGAGTCACAAGGAGCTGCAGTGGGAATCAAACCCAGTTTTCCAGGATCAGTCTGCTGCACTAACCAGTAGGCTACTCCTCCAACAAATAGTTAAGCTCTGGAACTCTTTGCCAGAGGATGTAGTAACAGCGGTTAGCGTATCTGGGTTTTAAAAAGGTTTGGACAAGTTCCTGGAGCAAAAGTCCATAGTCTGCTATTGAGATAGACATGGGGAAGCTACTGCTTGCCTTAGGATTGGTACCACGGAATGTTGTCACTATATGGATTTCTGCCAGGTACTTGTGACCTGGCTTGGCTACTGTTGGAAACAGGATACTGGGGCTACATGATAGTTTGTATGTCAGTGCTGTCATCTATTGACGAATTATGGAGGTGGAGGCATTACTTTTCAGTTAACCCTCATATATATTGTTTTTATACAGCCCAACTAAATTTATTCCTGAGTTAGTTTATACACAATATACCATCAAAAGTGAAAGTCTGGTAGATCATGCACCAGGTTAGCCTAACATGTGCTTTCGCAAAACAAAGAAATGGACATCTTCCTCTGTCCTGCACCATAGGAATGAACCTGCCCCACCTCCTATGGCAAGCTGAGCTCCTAGGCACTGCTGCAAAACTCCAGGTCTGTTAAATCTTCCTTCTTGGCTTCAGTTGGCTTCGGGACAGTGAGCTGGGTTTGCAATAGCTGAATGTTTGCAATGGCAAGTTGGATACATCCTCTGCTCTGCTAGGAATGTCAGTTCTCGGTATCTGATGGGAATTGTCACCCCAGTAAATTTTTCTACTTATGCTCTCAGCTGTTCCTGGATTTATTTCCACAAGGTTGTCAGTGCAATGCTGCAAGCAGCTGTTACAAAGAGGTTAGGAACTTAGATTTCCTCTGATGTTACACAAAATTCCATGCATAAGAGGCTGTGAATGCCACAAGATCTTTTTGGCAACTCTCCAAGTAGGACCAAACTCTGGGCAAATAGTCTCACCCATCCACTACATTGGTCACCAAGTGTCTAATTTAGACCAATCATGTATAAGTGTACACATGCACGACAGATAAGGTAAATCCTCAGATAATGAGGGATATTGAACTGTCCAGATGGTACTTGTTATTAGATTCATACAGGATGATTCACAAATTAGCTAACCAAAATTACCTCAGCTCTGTATCTCTGTGAGCCTCTCTCTCCCAGATGAACTGGATGAAGAGTGCAAACAGTCCTTTCACACAAACAACATATCCTTGGATGATATCAAAGCAGCATAACATCCAGAAAAGAGTTCTTCAGGAAATCAGGTAGAAGCCATGATTTCCTCAGAAAGACCAGGAGACACTCAATGAAATTACTTGGAGATACTTTTAAAACAAATAGGAGGACATATTTTTTCACTCAAAGAATAATTGAGCTATGAAACTCATTGCCAGAGGATGTGATAACAATGGTTAGCATATCTGGGTTTAAAAAAGGCTTGCACAAGTTCCTGGCGGAATAGTCTTATATGGACAAGGGGGAAGCCATTGTTTGCCCCGGGTTTGGTAGCATGGAATGTTGCTACTAAGTGGTTTTCTGCCAGGTACTTGTGACCTGGATTGTCTACTATTGGAAGCGGGATACTGGACTAGATGGCCCTTTGGTATTCTTAAGTTCTTAAAATGGTTCATGGCATGTAAGGCCTCAGGCCCACTTACATTGCCAGGTACTTGTGATCTGGATTGACCACTGTTGGGAACAGGATACTGGGCTCAATGACTCTTTCTATTCTATTTCTATTCCACTTTTAACTTGAGATTCAAAGCGGATCACAGAGCAAAGCGATAACCCAACCGGATAGAATTACATTAAAATCAATCATCTAATCTTAATAAAAATATCCATCTAAGTGATTTTTATGAAACATAAACATTAAGAAATGAACAAATAAGTTTTTAAGACCTTTTGAAAAGAACTGTAAGGAGTAGTTAAGCGAACTGTTGTAAGTAGACTATTCCATATTTTGGGGCCTTGGAAGGCAAAAGAATGTTTCCAAACAGACTTCAATCACATGTTTTTTTACAGAAGGGACATAGAGAGACATATTTTTAGTACTCCTTAGATACCTTCTATGACTTGGGAATATAAGCAAGTTTCCTACTATAACTGAATTGGTACCATAAAAATATTTTTAATTTGAGGTTCTAATCTTAGCCAACGTAAATTATTTAACAGGGGGCTAACTTCACAAAACTTGCAGTGGCGTACCAAGGGGGGGCAGTCCACCCCGGGTGCACGCCGCTGGAGGGGTGCCACGCGCCTGTTGGCCGAGTCCGCTCATTCCCTCCCTGCTGCTCCCTCTGCACAGAACAGGTTACTTCCCCCCCCCCCCAGCAGGTAAAAATGTACCCGGGGGGAGGGTGTAATTTAGCCGTGGGGGGGCGCTGCACCCGGGGGAGGGCGCATCAGCGATCCGCCCCGGGTGTCAGGCAGCCTAGGAACACCACTGAAAACTGATCTGAAGATTAATCTAGCAGCTGTATTCTGCAGAAGTTGGAGTCACCACATTTGTTGTTTATTTATGCTGCAATATAAAGAATTACCTTTGATCTGACCCAGTATGGCAATTATCTTCTTACAGTGGGGGAAATAAGTATTTGATCCCTTGCTGATTTTGTAAGTTTGCCCACTGACAAAGACATGAGCAGCCCATAATTGAAGGGTAGGTTATTGGTAACAGTGAGAGATAGCACATCACAAATTAAATCCGGAAAATCACATTGTGGAAAGTATATGAATTTATTTGCATTCTGCAGAGGGAAATAAGTATTTGATCCCCCACCAACCAGTAAGAGATCTGGCCCCTACAGACCAGGTAGATGCTCCAAATCAACTCGTTACCTGCATGACAGACAGCTGTCGGCAATGGTCACCTGTATGAAAGACACCTGTCCACAGACTCAGTGAATCAGTCAGACTCTAACCTCTACAAAATGGCCAAGAGCAAGGAGCTGTCTAAGGATGTCAGGGACAAGATCATACACCTGCACAAGGCTGGAATGGGCTACAAAACCATCAGTAAGACGCTGGGCGAGAAGGAGACAACTGTTGGTGCCATAGTAAGAAAATGGAAGAAGTACAAAATGACTGTCAATCGACAAAGATCTGGGGCTCCACGCAAAATCTCACCTCGTGGGGTATCCTTGATCATGAGGAAGGTTAGAAATCAGCCTACAACTACAAGGGGGGAACTTGTCAATGATCTCAAGGCAGCTGGGACCACTGTCACTACGAAAACCATTGGTAACACATTACGACATAACGGATTGCAATCCTGCAGTGCCCGCAAGGTCCCCCTGCTCCGGAAGGCACATGTGACGGCCCGTCTGAAGTTTGCCAGTGAACACCTGGATGATGCCGAGAGTGATTGGGAGAAGGTGCTGTGGTCAGATGAGACAAAAATTGAGCTCTTTGGCATGAACTCAACTCGCCATGTTTGGAGGAAGAGAAATGCTGCCTATGACCCAAAGAACACCGTCCCCACTGTCAAGCATGGAGGTGGAAATGTTATGTTTTGGGGGTGTTTCTCTGCTAAGGGCACAGGACTACTTCACCGCATCAATGGGAGAATGGATGGGGCCATGTACCGTACAATTCTGAGTGACAACCTCCTTCCCTCCGCCAGGGCCTTAAAAATGGGTCGTGGCTGGGTCTTCCAGCACGACAATGACCCAAAACATACAGCCAAGGCAACAAAGGAGTGGCTCAGGAAGAAGCACATTAGGGTCATGGAGTGGCCTAGCCAGTCACCAGACCTTAATCCCATTGAAAACTTATGGAGGGAGCTGAAGCTGCGAGTTGCCAAGCGACAGCCCAGAACTCTTAATGATTTAGAGATGATCTGCAAAGAGGAGTGGACCAAAATTCCTCCTGACATGTGTGCAAACCTCATCATCAACTACAGAAGACGTCTGACCGCTGTGCTTGCCAACAAGGGTTTTGCCACCAAGTATTAGGTCTTGTTTGCCAGAGGGATCAAATACTTATTTCCCTCTGCAGAATGCAAATAAATTCATATACTTTCCACAATGTGATTTTCCGGATTTAATTTGTGATGTGCTATCTCTCACTGTTACCAATAACCTACCCTTCAATTATGGGCTGCTCATGTCTTTGTCAGTGGGCAAACTTACAAAATCAGCAAGGGATCAAATACTTATTTCCCCCACTGTATGTACTCCCTCCCTAATCTTGATCTCTTACCATTCGTTGCCCCCTGCAGATTCAGTCAACATTTATTTCTGCCCTCTCTCCAGGGTGAATACAACAGTTTCTTTCTCTCCTCATTCCCCTGCAAGAACCTCCACAAAGTTCTTTCTCTATCCATCTGTCAAATCCTACCACAGGCACACACATCCCATTGCTCTCTCTCTCTCTCTTTCATAAGTACATAAGTATTGCCATACTGGGACAGACGGAAGGTCCATCAAGCCCAGCATCCAGTTTCCAACAGTGGCCAATCCAGGTCACAAATACCTGGCAAGATCCCAAAACAGTACAATACATTTTATGTTGCTTATCCTAGAAATATGCAATACAACAGTTAGTAGAAATTCTGGTGTATGTATGTGCTTGCGACTTATTACTAAGTCTGGTTCTTTTACTTAGGGAAAGTCTCATACAGTCGTTGGGGAACCTGGAAATTTAAGCTAAGTTATGTTTTTTCCATTGCAAAATGAGCACAGCCTAGATAAAAAATAAAAAAATTTATTTCAACACAAGGGTGTACAGTACATAGTGCGTACATATTGAACTTGTGGAAAGTGTCCTCCTCATGTAAACAAAATTTAAAAAAGAAGAAAAAGAGAGAAAAAAAGTAAAAAATAGAGAAAATTTATAAGAGTAAAAAAAGAGGGTGGAGGAAGGAATCGTCTGTGATTATATTTGTCGTAAAACTGGGGTACGCCATAATTGGCGTAATATGAAAAAGACCGCTACGACTGTATGAGGCTTTCCCTAAGTAAAAGAACCAGACGAAGCATTAAGTAGCAAGCACATACATACACCAGAATTTCTACTAGCTGTTGTATTGCATAATGGATCAAGTTGTAGTAGAATTTTGCCGTACGATTTGATCAGTTATCCTAGAAATAAGCAGTGGACTTTCCCCAAGTCCATTTTAATAATGGTCTATACACTTTTCCTTTAGGAAGCCATCCAAATATTTTTAAAACTCCACTAACCTAACCGCTTTTACTACATTCTCTGGCAATGAATTCCAGAGTTTATTTACATGTTGAGTGAAGAAATATTTTCCCCGATTTGTTTTAAATTTACTACTTTGTAGCTTCATCGCATGCCCCCTAGTCCTAGTATTTTTGGAAAGCGTAAACAGATGCTTCACATCTACCCGTTCTGCTCCACTCATTATTTTATAGACCTCTATCATATCTCCCCTCAGCTGCCTTTTCTCCAAGCTGAAGAGCTCTAGCCGCTTTAGCCTTTCTTCATAGTAAGTCATCCCATTCCCTTTATCATTTTCATCACCCTTCTCTGTATCTTTCCTACTCTCCATTAAGACATCCAGAGCTCTTTCTCATACGTCCCCCTAGTGCACACACAACTTCGCTCTTTCTGAAATCCTTCTTGCTGCCTAGAGCACAAACACACTTCCATAGCTCTCTCTCTCAGACCCCCCCCCCCCCCACCACCACCCCATTACACACTGACCTCATACATCTCTCTTACAACCCTCCAAGCCCGCAACCCACCAGAGCTGTCAATGTTCACTTTCCCTTCCAGGCATAAACCCAACCATAGTTCTCTCAAACTATGGGTTGAAGGAGCAGCCTAATGGTTAGTGCAGCAGCCTGAGAACTGCGGCAACCACTGCAACTCCTTGTGACTCTAGGCAAGTCACTTAACCCTCCATTACCCCAGGTACAAAATGAGTACCTGTATATAATATATAAACTGCTCTGATTGTAACCACAGAAAGGTGATATATCAAATCCTATCTCCTTTCCACTTCCTCCACATACACACACCACTCATAGCTCTTTTTGTGAATCCCTCAATACACCTTCCCAGCTTCCTCAGCACATACACATACAGCCACATCTCTCCCTTCCTCTTGAGATAACTCTTGTCATACCACACACATAGTTCCCCTATAGTATTCCAGCTTTCCTCCATCCCATCCCCCATGGTATCATCAGCACAAACCCCTCTCTTGTGGCATCCTCCCCCTCTCCGATTTACCCCTTCAACTCCTCTCATTCCCTTCCCTCGTTGTCACTCTTCAGCATAAGAGCAGTTGCATATCACACCATGTTTGCATGAGAAGAGTGACTCAGAGTTGCAACTTTTCAATCCCTTATTACACATAGAGCCCCATTTTAGAGATTTCCAGTCGCACATGCTTATGCTATTTCTTTCTCAAAGTGGCCACCGTCTCATGAGGCTGCTGAAGGAAGTTACGGCAGCCATTTTGGATGCAGAACCAGTGAGGTCAAGAGCGACTGGGAATTACTCTTGTACTGAAAAGCCACTAGACCAGTGGCGTAGCCACAGGTGGGCCTGGGTGGGCCAGGGCCCACCCACTTTGGACTCAGGCCCACCCAAAATTGTGACACACTGGTTGTGGCTGGTGGGGATCCCCAAACCTTGCCAGCTGAAGGTTTTCTCTCCTTGGGCAACCAGCTCATTCTGAGACTGGCCCTTCTGCACATGCTCAGTTTTTGCACATGCAAAAGCACTGAACATGCACAACCTACCAGCAGCAGTATCAGTTTAAGGTTAGTGCTGCCAGCTGCCGTTTGGAAGAGTGCTGGCTGCTCGAGGAGGAGGAGAAAATCTTCAGTTGGTAGGGTTTGGGGATCTCCGCCAGCTCAAGTATTTCATATTTGGTGTTTCTGGGCAGGGAGGGGTGAAATCAGGAGCAAACTTAAGGGGGACCGGTGGGGGGGAGGTGAATTCCATACCCACCCCCCTTGGTCTCAGGCCCAACCAAAATTGACCATCTGGCTACGCCCCTGCACTAGACTACTAGCAGATTTAAAGGTAGACCTGGGGAGGGCCTTTGGATGATGAGTGGAGGGTGGTGGTGGGTGGGTGGGAGCAAGCCCCAAGAGTGATTGTTAGGGGGGCAGGCACCAAGAATGACAGAGGGGGGGGGGGGGGGGGGATTCAGTTTCAGGCAAAACTGAAGCAAAATTTGGTTGCTTATTCGGTTTCAGTCGAAACCAAGAATGCTGGTTTCAGTCACCCTCTATAACACACTTTGGGGTAGATTCAAGGAAATGTGACAAAAATTAAGCACAGAAAATATAGATGCTAAGCTCCAATTCTATTATGGAAATTAAGAAAAATTGCTGCTATAGAATAAGTTGGCATATGTGCGCCTAACTTTAGGCTTGAGCATTTACACCATGTCAAAGGCTTGTGTAAATATTCATGGAATATTCAAGATACACCCCAACCACCCATGTGCATGCCCACTTTGTAGTTTTGCGCTACATCATTTAGGGGCCCTTTTACTAAAGGGTTGGCACGCCGCAATGGGCTTGCCGCATACCAATCCAGAAGTACTACTGGGCTACTTCAGGAGCCCGGCGGAAATTCCCACCCCCTGCACATGTCATTTCCAGCAACGGTGCTTACCCAGCTACTGCCGGGTTAGCGCAGAAGCCCTTACCGCTACCTCAATGGGTAGAGGCAAGTGACCCCCCCCCCCCCCCCAAATAGCCATGTGGTGAGTGCTTCACTTACCACATGGCCATTTCTTAAAAAGTCAGCTTTTTACCCACTGTGGTACAAGGGGACCTCAGCGTGTGTCAAAAAACACCTGCTGACACTAGCTCAGGCCCCCTTTTACCACCACTTAGTAAATGACCCCTCAGTTATGCTTAAAACTACAAATTAGTGCCAATTAACACCGTGATGCCACTTAAAGGATATACTGGTACTTAAGGCCATTTGGTACGTAATTCAACAATTAAGTTAAGCACACAACTGGCAATATTCTATAAATTGCTCATGCAAATTTGCATGCTATTGCACAGTTTTATTGAGTATTTTATAAGCATATTTGGCTACTATTTCAGTTCTGTTTATCAAGGGTTTTTAAAGTTTTTGCTTTGCTATTGATGTGTTTCTTTCCCATTATGACAGTAAATTTATGAATTGAAAGACAGCATGAAGATGCAGGACATTTTTTTTAATTCATGGAAAATGACCAAAAATGAAATGAGATGGTTTTGTGTATAGTAAAGAATGTAACAGAAATAAATAGCACTTACTACTGTTGTGAAAGAAAGGAAATGAAAGAAAGAAAATGGAAACTTAGTGGAGTGTTAAAACATCCTCAGGTTTGAGAGAATGTGATTATACTCTTACCAGACTTGCAATAACCTGCAGCAGCAATAAATACATTTGCATCTTTATGAATAACAGGTTTGAGGTTGATATTCAAAAGGACTTTATATGGTTAGCATCAGGTGCTCACCGCTCAAATCCGTTTGTTTAGAAATTCCATGCTAGCTAATTTTTGGCTGGAAGGACATTGTGTTTTGAGAAAAATATTCTCACTCACACTAATATATAAGAATTCTGTACTCCGACAGAGGTGATTAGGGATGCAATCAAAGCCTGTTCTTGAGATCCTCGAGATGTTATGACTCCTGATGCAGGCATTTTTGCCGAAACAAGGATTTGTGTCGAGTCTATTCATCTTGGCAAGCCTCTTGGTACAGTGTTGTATTAATTATAATCCAATTTGATCAATTAAAAATGTTGCCTTACCCTCTGGTAGTACTGCTATTTGTTGTGTCGGAGAAGCCGATATTCAAAAGGACTTTATTTATTGGGATTTATTAACTGTCTTTATGCCCCATTACATCCTCCAGGTTTATAGAGAATTCATTCAGTTTCTCTGACTCGTCAGCTTCGGATACCATTTCTGGCACCGGTATCTCTCCCAAATCTTCCTCGGTGAAGACCGAGACAAAGAATTCAATTAATCTCTCCGCTATTGCTTTGTTTTCCCTGATCGCTCCTTTTACCCCTCGGTCATCTAGCAGTCCAACCAATTCTTTTGCAGGCTTTTTATATACCTAAAAAAAATTTACTATGTGTTTTTGCCTCCAATGCAATCTTTTTTCGAAGTCCCTCTTAGCCTTTCTTATCAGCGCTTTGTATTTGACTTGACATTCCTTATGCTGTTTCTTATTATTTTCAGTCAGTTCCTTCTTCCATTTTCTGAAGGATTTTCTTTTAGCTCTAATAGCTTCCTTCACCTCACTTTTTAACCATGCCGGCTGTCGTTTGGTCTTCCGTCCTCCTTTTTTAAGATGTACACTGAGTTCTATTGTATAAATGGTGCTCCCAGTTGGGCGCCATTTATAGAACAGCGTGTAGCCAGGATCTGCACCCAATGTTTTGCATGAGGATTTGCACCAACTGAAACCTAGTATAAATCCTTATGCTTAAATTAAGCAAGATCCAACAAATTCTTTAATACTGCATGCATCTTTAGTGAATGCCCCGACCCACCCATGCCCCTCCTATAGCCATGCGCTCTTCTCAGTTGTGTGCTAAAAGATTTACACACACATCTTTAAAGAATAGCGCTTAGCAAAATGCATGTGTAAATCCAAATTGTCACCAATTAACACCAATGACTGATTGCTAGCGCCCAATTATTGGCACTAATTGGCTTGTTACTCAATTAAATTGTGCACACAAGTTGGGCACGTGCCCAAATTTGCATATGCAATTTTGAGCAACACATAGAATTCGGGGGTTAATGTGAATTCTATATCAGTAATTATATCCATAATTGCCCATTATAGAATACTAGCACAAGTTGACATTTATGTGTCAATGGGTAGTGTAAATGTCCATAGCTAAATGTTACAGTAGAGCATCATAACTGACATGATTCCAGAAGCTTTGTGCATAACTGCTGGGTATGAGCCTTGCCAGCATTACCTTGTCCTGTTCAGGGCCTAACCTGAAAGTTAACCTAACTAATGATTCAGAGAGTTAGCTAAGGCCTCTGGGAGATACTGAAGCAGCTCTGACAACTCTCTCTCTCTCTCTCTCTCTCTCTCTCCCCCCCCCCCCCCCCCCCCTAGAGAGACAGGATGTCTCCTATCCTTTTGGCTTCGTTTACAGGTCTTAAGAACCAGTGCTCAGGAAAAACAATAGAAGTCAGGCCACTGTCTGGATGACCTGGCCCTTCAAAGGAATTCACACCTCTTTGGTAATCAGGAGATATCAGATCAAACAAACCAAAATTATACACAGGAATATGCTGGAAAAAAGGAGAATGCAGATATTTAAGCCCTGAGAGGGACAGGACAGGGACAGACAGTCATTCACACACACACAACACCTTCAGATATCCCCACATTCAGACACAGATGAAAGTCAAACCTGGCATCTAACATATAGGGACCATAGCTGACACTCCTGACTTGCCCATGCACGTTAACTACCATCACATTAAAAGGAGCATTTTTGATATGACATTTCAGTCAAAACATCCAAAAATCAAGAGTGAAACGTAGCGATTTTTGAACCAGAAAACTGTCTATCTTTTTGTTTTGAAATGGCCATTTCCTAGGCATTTTGTAGATGTTTTGTGCTCAGTGTGTTTTTCTTATGTGACCATTTTCTGAAAAGAAAAAAAAAATCCAATGAAAAAACAAACAAAAACAAGCCATTGGGATGTAAGGAGAAGGGCAGCATTGTTAGTAGATTGGCCACACAGACATCCCAGCAGAGTAATGGGGAACCCTAGGGGGCACTGCAGTGAACTTCACATAAAAGATCCCAGGTACATATCTCACACCCCCTTATATTTTATGGTGAGTCCTCCAAAACCCACAAAAAACCTACTGTACCCAATTATACAGCACTACAATAGCCCTTATGGCTGTCGGTGTCATATATATGTGGGTACAGTAGGTTTTTGGTGGGTTTTGGATGGCTCACACTTTCCACCACAAGTGTAACAGTTAGCGTGAGATATAGGCCTGGGTCCCCTTCTCTACAGCACACTGCACCAACCACTAAGCTACTGCAGGGACCTGCTCTAATAGGACTGGCCATAACATCTGATGCTGCCATAGAAGCTGGTATGTACTGTTTCTTTCATATCTTTGGGGGATGGGAGAGGGGCAGTGGCCACTGGGGCAGTAAGGGGGATCATGCCTTAATCTCTCCACTGGTCATTTAGGGCACCTTTTTGTGACTTATTCATGATTGAAATAGGTCTAGACCAAAACGTCTAACTTTTAGCCCTGGACGTTTTTGCTTTGTTCCATTATGGCAGAACAACGTCCAAATTCTGGGAACACCCAAATCCTACCCTCAACATACCTCCTTGTATTTGGATGCACTGCAAACAAACTGCATAGAAAAAAATCTTTAAAATGGGTTTCGAAAACTATCAATTTGGACTTTTTGGACAAAAAAATGTCCATCTTCTGCATTGTGCCGCTTTTTGGACATTTTGGGGTTTTAAAAATGAGCCCCTAAGCCTGGTCATTGGTTTTGCATTTATGGTTAGCATATATTAATGGGCAGTAATTAGGCAGGACATGGGAGGAGAGAGGAAGTGGGAGCAAATTGAAGGTAGCATGCCCTCAATAGTTGCCACATTAGATTTTACACTTATTGCATATACATTTTTTGCATTAAAACCGTGCTATCTGCAAAATCTAATGCTCTTTAGTGAAAGGGTCCTACGATTTTTAAGCACCAAGCACGTACTAAACTGAAATACAATAGTCATTTTCATAATACACGGTGGTTAGGAATACAAGCAGTTAACATTTGTTGCTAATATTTATTCAGAACCAAGGTATGTAATTATGTGCACTTCTAAATAAATAACTCTTGTTCCTGAGTTGCATTCTGGCATTGCCACTCAAAGAAATGAGACATTTAAAAATGAAAGAGAAAAGGAATGTCAGCTTTCAGGTCACATTATAGCCTCTTTTCAAGGTTGTGTTAAAAGGACTTTATTTTACATGCTTCTGAATTTCTATTAACCTTTCCAGAATAGGCATCTGTTTCTAATACTCTGTCCTTGATTTCTCAAAACCTCCATCCTGATCATCTGATCACACTTGGAAAGATTGCAGGCTATTCTTCTCTGAAGTAACTTTAATGTCTTTTCTAAATTAATGGAGGCACACTCACGAGGCCTATCTACTGAGCCACATTTAAATGAGGTGTTAACATGGGTTAAGGTGAAATTTTTCAATACACACATGAATGGTGAAATTTGTACTACATCCACTAAATAATAAAATTCATAATACATTCATGGTTTATATAATGTTCCACATGTCAACAGCACGTGTATGTGTTAATTCAAACATACAATAAGCCAAAAACATATGCATATTAATTAATACAGTTTCCTTTGGAACGTATTTACTATGGCTCTTCTCAGCCCCCTCTAAAAACCTACTAAAGAAGCCCTGTCAAACTGTCTATATCTGAAATCAAGAAAGCATGGGGCAAATACAAAGGTTCTCTAAGGAAGAAGAAGGGATTGTATAACTTAATAGTTTATTTTTGTACCCTGTGCTTTCCTACTCATGGCAGGCTCAATGCAGCTTACATATTGTATACAGGTACTTATTTGTACCTGGGGCAATGGAGAGTTAAGTGACTTGCCCAGAGTCACAAGGAGCTGCCTGTGCCTGAAGTGGGAATTGAACTCAGTTCCTCAGGACCAAAGTCCACCACCCTGACCACTAGGCCACTGCTCATCATGGATGGGTAGACTGGGTCAATTTGTATGGTCCTTAGCTGCAATCATTTCTATATTTCTATGTCATTCTTCGTTAGTGCTATAAGGCAGGGGGGGCACACTGAACTAGACATGGAGGTTAGAATTTTGTGGACAGGGGAAATATGATTAACCAAATTTTACTTCCTGGTTATAGTGTGGTGAGTTTTAACAGGTGCACTTATGAGCATCTGCTTTGTGTCTTTCTGAGTCAAAGGTTGTGGGAAAGTGTTTGCAGGTTTATCTTATTAGTCTGGGTTCATTTTCTGTACTTGGAGGGTTAGAAGGAAAAGTTTGCCTTTTTGCAGATGACACCAAGATTTACAACAGAATGGACTCCCTGGAGGGAGTGGACAACTTGAGAAGAGATCTACAAAAATTAGAAAAAATGGTTGACTGTTTGGCAGTTAAAATTTAAATGCGAAGAAGTGCAAAGTGATACACTTGGGGTGTAGAAATCCAAAAGAGCAGTATACGCTAGGGGGTGAGTGACTGATGTGACCTGATTCTCTGTTAGAGGGGCAGCCTTCTATACCAGTTTTTCTTGAGAAATCCATCTTTTTTACAGATTAACTGGCTGTGCTGCAGCTCTGTCTGTACATTTTAGACTTAGCAGCTCTGTCTCTGAATCTCCCCCACAAATTCAAACTTAGTGGGTGTGACCTGATTCTCTGTTAGAGGGGCAGCCTTCTATACCAGTTTTTCTTGAGAAATCCATCTTTTTTACAGATTAACTGGCTGTGCTGCAGCTCTGTCTGTACATTTTAGACTTAGCAGCTCTGTCTCTGAATCTCCCCCACAAATTCAAACTTAGTGGGTGTGACCTGATTCTCTGTTAGAGGGGCAGCCTTCTATACCAGTTTTTCTTGAGAAATCCATCTTTTTTACAGGTTAACTGGCTGTGCTGCAGCTCTGTCTGTACATTTAGACTTAGCAGCTCTGTCTCTGAATCTCCCCCACAAATTCAAACTTAGTGGGTGTGACCTGATTCTCTGTTAGAGGGGCAGCCTTCTATACCAGTTTTTCTTGAGAAATCCATCTTTTTTACAGATTAACTGGCTGTGCTGCAGCTCTGTCTGTACATTTTAGACTTAGCAGCTCTGTCTCTGAATCTCCCCCACAAATGCAAACTTAGTGGGTGTGACCTGATTCTCTGTTAGAGGGGCAGCCTTCTATACCAGTTTTTTCTTGAGAAATCCATCTTTTTTACAGATTAACTGGCTGTGCTGCAGCTCTGTCTGTACATTTTAGACTTAGCAGCTCTGTCTCTGAATCTCCCCCACAAATTCAAACTTAGTGGGTGTGACCTGATTCTCTGTTAGAGGGGCAGCCTTCTATACCAGTTTTTCTTGAGAAATCCATCTTTTTTACAGATTAACTGGCTGTGCTGCAGCTCTGTCTGTACATTTTAGACTCAGATCCCTCCCACCCACCCCTCTACCCACCCACCCCTAGGGTGATAGTTCTTATATACCCTCCCAAGCAACCTAATCTGCCTGCAGATAACTGCTCTGTCTCTGTGTTCAGGCTCTTCACCTCCTTTCCTCCCACATTTTTCAAACATAGTGGGTGTGACTTGTTCTTACTGGGCAGTGCCTACCTGCCTGCTGCCTACCATTCCAGTTTTAAGCCTCTAATCCAGCTCTGCCGTTCTATCTATCGCTTAACACCTCAGTCACTACATATATACCCATAACACCTCAGTTACTACTTATGGCCCCTTACACATTCTCTTCCTTGCCCTGTCCCTTCCTAATCTTTTTCCCCTCCCCCTACCGCTGTCTACCACTGGAACTCACTGCCCACCCATGTCCTCTCCCATCTTGCTCACTACTGCAATACCCTACTCACCCCCGTCCCTCACCACCTCACCATCTCTCCTGTCCCCCTCCTCCTTCCTAGCTGTCAACCTTCAACACTTCCTTCCTGCCATTAACCCATCCCCATTCCTCCTAAGCGCATCCCGTCTTCGTCGCCTTCGTCGCCCTACCTCCCCCACCCTCCTCCGCACTCTCTTGCTCCTCCTCCTGCTATCCGCAGGAGACATCAATCCCAATCCAGGTCCCCCACACCTGTCTTCGTCCTATCCATGCAAACGTTTCCGGGATGTCTCCAATCTCATATCTATTCCCCTCCTCCCCCCCTCTTCCCTCCCCTTCTCATGTGCACTGTGGAATGCCCACTCGGTCTGCAACAAACTTCCCTTCACCCACGATCTCTTCATCTCTCATTCCCTTCACCTGCTTGCCCTAACTGAAACCTGGCTCTCCCCTGACGACTCTGCCTCAGTTGCGGCTCTATGCCATGGAGGCTATCTCTTCTCCCATACCCCCGCCTAGTTGGCCGTGGAGGAGGCGTCGGGTTACTACTCTCGCCCTCCTGTAGCTTCCAACCCCTCCTCCTACCACAGTCTCACTGCTTCTCATCCTTTGAAGTCCACTCCATCCGTCTATTCTACCCGTTGCCACTCAGAGTGGCAGTCATTTACCGCCCCCCTGATAAATCCCTCCCTTCCTTCCTCACCGACTTCGATGCCTGGCTTTCTGTTTTTCTTGAACCCTCATCTCCATCCCTCATTCTCGGAGACTTCAACATACACGTTGATGACCTGTCCAACTCTCACGCTTCTCAGTTCCTCACTCTAACATCATCCTTCAACCTCCAGCTTTGTTCCACCACCCCTACTCACCGTGATGGCCATTGCCTTGACCTCGTCCTCTCCTCTTCGGCTCACCCTCCAATTTCCACACCTCAGCTCTTCCTGTCTCTGATCATCACCTGATCACCTTCACACTTCTTCACCCTCCCCCTCAGCCCCGCCCAACATTAACCACTACTTCCAGGAATCTCCAGATTATTGACCCTCCCACCTTATCATCTAGTATTTCTAATCTCCTCCCCTCCATCATGTCCTCCGAGTCTGTTGACGAGGCTGTCTCCGCTTACAATGCCACTCTCCTCCTCTGCTCTGGACACCCTTGCACCATCCACCTCCCGTCCCACAAGGCGTACTAATCCCCAGCCCTGGCTGACCCCTTGCATCCGTTACCTTCGCTCCTGCGCCCGATCTGCTGAACGCCTCTGGAGGAAATCTCGCACCCATTCAGATTTCCTTCACTACAAATTCATGCTATCCTCCTTCCATCCTCACTATTCCTTGCCAACAGGACTATTACACCCAACTGACTAATTCTCTCAGCTCTAACCCTCGTCGTCTCTTCGCCACCCTTAACTCCCTCCTCAAAGTGCCCTCCGCCCCCACCCCCCCGTCACTCTCTCCTCAATCACTGGCTGACTACTTCCGCGACAAGGTGCAAAAGATCAACCTTGAGTTCACTACCAAGCCACCTCCTCCTCTTCACCCTTCAACCCTCTCCCTCAACCAACCAACCCAGACCTCTTTCTCCTCCTTTCCTGATATCTCCGAGGAGGAAACCGCCCGCCTTCTTTCCTCCTCAAAATGCACCACTTGTTCCTCTGATCCCATCCCCACCAACTTACTTAACACCATCTCTCCTACTATCACCCCCTCCATCTGTCATATCCTCAACCTCTCTCTCTCCACTGCAACTGTCCCCGACACCTTCAAGCATGCTGTAGTCACGCCACTCCTCAAAAAACCATCACTAGACCCTACCTGTCCCTCCAACTACCGCCCCATCTCCCTCCTACCCTTCCTCTCCAAGACACTTGAGCGCGCAGTCCACAGCCGCTGCCTTGATTTTCTCTCCTCTCATGCCATCCTTGATCCGCTTCAATCCGGTTTTCGCCCTCTTCACTCGACAGAAACAGCACTTTCTAAAGTCTGTAATGACCTGTTCCTTGCCAAATCCAGAGGCCACTACTCCATCCTCATCCTCCTGGATCTATCCGCTGCTTTTGACACTGTCAATCATGACTTACTTCTTGCCACACTGTCCTCATTTGGGTTCCAGGGCTCTGTCCTCTCCTGGTTCTCCTCCTATCTCTCCCACCGCACCTTCAAAGTTCACTCTCATGGATCTTCCTCCACCCCCATCCCCTTATCTGTTGGTGTTCCCCAGGGATCGGTCCTTGGACCCCTTCTCTTCTCAATCTACACCTCTTCCCTGGGCTCCCTGATCTCATCTCATGGTTTCCAGTATCATCTCTATGCTGATGACACCCAACTGTATCTCTCCACACCAGACATCACCGCGGAGACCCAGGCAAAGGTATCGGCCTGCTTATCCGACATTGCTGCCTGGATGTCCAACCGCCACCTGAAACTGAACATGTCCAAGACCGAGCTTATCGTCTTTCCACCAAAACCCACTTCTCCTCTTCCTCCACTTTCTATCTCAGTTGATAACACCCTCATCCTCCCCGTCTCATCTGCCCGCAACCTCGGAGTCATCTTTGACTCCTCTCTTTCCTTCTCTGCGCATATCCAGCAGATAGCCAAGACCTGTCGCTTCTTCCTCTTTAACATCAGCAAAATTCGCCCTTTCCTCTCTGAACACACCACCCGAACTCTCGTCCACGCTCTCATTACCTCTCGCCTGGACTACTGCAACTTACTCCTCACCGGCCTCCCACTTAGCCATCTATCCCCCCTTCAGTCTGTTCAGAACTCTGCTGCACGTCTCATATTCCGCCAGAACCGATATACTCATATCACCCCTCTCCTCAGGTCACTTCACTGGCTTCCGATCAGATACCGCATTCAATTCAAGCTTCTCCTTCTTACCTACAAATGCACTCAGTCTGCTGCCCCTCACTACCTCTCTACCCTCATCTCCCCTTACGTTCCCGCCCGTAACCTCCGTTCACAGGATAAATCCCTCCTCTCAGTACCCTTCTCCACCACCGCCAACTCCAGGCTCCGCTCATTCTGCCTCGCCTCACCCTATGCTTGGAACAACCTTCCTGAACCCTTACGCCAAGCCCCCTCCCTGCCCATCTTCAAGTCTTTGCTTAAAGCCCACCTCTTCAATGCTGCGTTCGGCACCTAACCCTTACCGTTCAGTGAATCCAGACTGCCCCAATTTGACTGCCCCGATCGGACCGACCGTTCACTTGTCTATTAGATTGTAAGCTCTTTGAGCAGGGACTGTCTCTCTTTGTTAAATTGTACAGCGCTGCGTAACCCTAGTAGCGCTCTAGAAATGTTAAGTAGTAGTAGTAGTAGTAGTAGTGATAGTGTCTGAGTATCTCAAGGTAGCGAAACAATGTGACAAGGCGGTGGCTGTTGCCTACAGAATGCTGGGTTGCATATAGAGAGGCATAACCAGCAGAAGAAAGAAGGAGTTGATGCCCCTGTACAAGTCATTGGTGAGGCCACATTTGGAATATTGTGTCTAGTTTTGGAGGCCATATCTCTTCAAGGACATAAAAAGACGAGGCGGTTCAGAGGAAGGTGACAAAAATGGTACAGGGTTTGTGCCATAAGATGTATGAGAAAAGACTGAAGGACTTGAATATGTATATGCTAGAGAAAAGGAGAGAGAGAAGTAATATGATACAGATATTTAAGTATTTGAACGGTATTAATTTTCAAACAAACCTCTTCCAGAGATGTTGAGGCAGTAGAACTAGAGGACATGAATGGAGGTTGCAGGGAGGTAGACTTGGGAGTAATGTCAGGAAATACTTTTTCACAGAGAGGGTAGTAGATGCCTGGAAAGCCTTTCCAGGAAAGGTGGTAGAGTCAAAAATGGTGAGCGAATTGAAAAATGTGTGGGATAGACACCGGGAATGTCTAAATAGAAAGAGGATGGAAACATAACATGGCTGTTGAGGTGTTATCTTGAACAACAGTGGGAACTAAGGCTGATACCAGACAGACTTTTACGGTCTGTGTCCCACAGGTGGAAGATGATGAGAGGACAGTCTGAAGAGAAAGCTGTGGAGAAAATGAGGACGAGTAAGATGGATAGAGAAGACGGAAGTAGGGAGAAAAAGAAAGCAGCAGGCAAAGAGGGATCCTCAGCATTTGACCTGAAAATGGCCAGGTGGTACACACAAGCAGTTAGGATCACATTAAGGAAAATTAGCTTCTTATCCAAAAGGTCTGGTACAGTTATGGCACTCTGTACATGAAGAAATCTCATACGATGAACAAAGCATCTGGAGAAGAACTGCATGAGTAGTCAGCAGCTTTGGAGTCTGAAAGAGGCCAGCAAGCAATGCATGTCTCATTACAGAGAGACAAAAGCCACACCAAAGAAAAAACCATCACCATTAATGCACACCAGAGAGGGTCAGTAGGGTAATCTATCACCCCCATCACTATGTAGTTGTACATGTAGAATGTCCTGCATCCTGAGGTCTTCAAAAGTTGGCTGAATGACCTAGACATGGCTCTGTAGCTAGATAAACAATGGCATACAAATACATACATCCTATTTATTCGAAGGCTAAGTAACAGGTTTCAGCATGGGTTTTTACTAACCTGTTTTTATAAGAACTGGAGGAATTTTGGAGGTTCAAATTCCTTGGGAGATGAGGAAGGAAAGAGCTAGAGAGGTGGGTCTTCCCTGAAGGAGCCTTTCTTTCTCATATAATCTGCAAACAGGCACACTTTCTCATTTAACCTTTCCGCAGTCACTCCAGACCCTGAAAAGGACTAAACTTATCATCCTTAGCATCCTACTGGTCACTTGTTCTTCACCACTGTGGACCCCACTGACCATAACGCTCTGAACTATATTGCTCAATTGAGCTGTCGCCCAATTTATGATTTTTACTCACCACTCTTGCATGTGGAACAGTGCCAAATTTAGTCCAATCTACTGTATAACCCCCCCCCCCCCCCCAACCACTATCAGATCTACAAGTTTGGCTCCTTAAAAAAAGAAAAGCCAAGGAGCCCAAGGAGTTCAGATACCATGTAACAAAATCTTGAAAAAGTCAGGGCTTCATTCTCTTTGTCCTCTTGCCAGCATGAGCCAGGAGTGCTGCAGAGGCAACATCTATAATCGTTGACTGAAAGCACCACAATCACTGCTCAACAATAACACCTACTGACTGGCTTAAAAGGGCATCCATAGCTGGATCCTGGGGGAGCTGTGATGCATTCCTCTCCGCCAGAGGACTGTCATTTTAATTGTTGGGCTAGATGGGAGATGAACATAGGGAGAACACCTGGTGGCCATGAATAAAGGCTTATGGTGCTGCAGGCCTGGTTGGAGCAGGTTCCAATTAGGCTAGAAGCCCAAGTGTCCAGGAGAAAGCTGCTGGCCACAATGTTAATTTAAAAAGGGCTCTTGACATTTACAAGGATATACTTGGCTTGTATACATCAGACAAAAGTTTCTAATTTTTAACAGATTCATTCTTCCCATAATTTATATGTAGAAACTGGCAAAATAACACACATATGGCCCTCGGTACAAATGTGGGGCAAAGGATTGAGTTTAGTACAATAAAATATGATATGCTGAAGATCCATCACATTTTTTTCTTCAATAGAACAATGCATTCTTTGCAAAGATAAATGAAGGTCATCTCATTAAAATGGAGACAACATCTCTGCTCCTGGAAGAATACTTGCAGACTTAGAAACAGGCACATTTAATCTTTCCAGGTTCTTACTAATGAAGACTGTTCCCCAGGGCGCTAAAAGATTTGTCAAACCCCATGAAATAGCACACATTTTTCAAAATCATACTGCAAACACCTTTTAAACCAAGTGCGTATAAAATCAACCTTTCCCTCGAAGTCCCAATAAACAGGAGTTTCCTTGAAAACATTTATATCTTATCCTCACAGATTACTATACAATCATTGCTCTGTCCAGCCGATGCTCCACAACTCTTCCATTAATTCATGGTTGTTAATGACCGCATACTGACAAACTGATATGATGAAGATTACATGATTGCAAAGTTAAAGACAACAGGGAAACCATATTTTTATAATGGACTGTATTATTAAGAACATTCATAATACTAGAAAAGCTGCATGTGTATCATTTATGACTCTTCCATGCAAAAAAGAAAAGGAGAAACAAATCAGTCATTCTGAGACACAAGAAACCCATGAAATTTTAAGAATGTATACTGTTGGTTTAATTTCTATAACAAATTGGATTAATAATGACTGGTGCATATCAAGTTTGTAGTAGAAGAACCACCATGGTAGACCAAAGTCACTTATATCATCACATACTATAAAACACATGTCTTCTGTGGTAAGATGAATGAGGGCGGGCCTGGATCCCCCGTTCAGTAAATCCAGACTGCCCCAATTTGACCGCCCCTATCGGACTGTCCGTTCACTTGTTTCTTAGATTGTAAGCTCCTTGAGCAGGGACCGTCCCTCTATGTTAAATTGTACAGCGCTGCGTAACCCTAGTAGCGCTTTAGAAATGTTAAGTAGTAGTAGTAGTAGTAAGATGAATGAGGGGGGCCTGGATCCCAGATAAGATAGAGCCACACACAATTACAGGTAAAGGAAAAAAACATATATTAAAAACTGTTAGGTCAGGGGTCCTGCAGTGGCGTTCCTAGACTCGATGACACCCGGGGCGGATCGCCGATGCGCCCCCCCCCCCCCCCCCGTGAACTGACACCTCCCCCCCGGCGAAATGACACCCCCCCCGGGTGCACGTCGCTGGGAGGGGGTGCCGCGGCGCACACCTGTGGGCTCCGAGTTCGCTATGCTAACTTCGCTGGTTTGCTGCAGCTCCCTCTGCCCCGGAACAGGAAGTAACCTGTTCCGGGGCAGAGGGAGGGAGCTGCAGCGAACCAGCGAAGTTAGCGTAGCGAACTCGGAGCCCACAGGCGTGCGCCGCGGCACCCCCCAGCGGCGTGCACCCAGGGCGGACCGCCCCCACCGCCCCCCCCCCCTTGGTACGCCACTGGGGTCCTGTTCAATTCACAGGTAGATGAAAAAGGAATATAACCATGTTGTCATGTGGCTTGTTTCTGCAAGGCCACTATGTACCTTACCATCTCTCAGCACAGCAGCACAATTTACTTGTGCCTAGCCTGGTTCCTCAAAGTTACCAGTATAGTCTCTAGCAATTGCTCAGGTCAAAATTTAAAAATCTACAAGGTTCTAATTACAGCTTGGACTATCTGACTGTAGCAGTTGTAGTCTACACATAGGTGGTAAGATGTATGCCATAGGGCAGTGATGGGCAACCTTTTGAGCTTGGTGTGTCAAAATTCGCGAAAAAACCGAGCATAACTCGGGTGGTGTGTCACTTCGAGAAAAATCTACTAGGACCGCCCCCGGGCCCCCCCCTACCCGAGATCGCTGCCCACCCGAGGTCGCTGGGCCCCCCCCCTCCACCTGCTACCGGGCCCAGAACTAACCTTAAAGCCTCCTTTCACGTCGCAGCAAGCAGCAGCAGGGCAGACCTCTCCTCCTTCCTTCTGTGCTCTGCCCTCGCGGACGTTACGTCAGGCGAGGGCGGGACACGGAAGGAAGGAGTGGCCTGCCCTGCTGCTGCTTGCTGCGATGTGAAAGGAGGCTTTAAGGTTAGTTTCCGGGAGCAAGGAGGGAGGGCGGACCACACTGCGGCGGCGCCGCGTGTCATCAAAAATGGCTACGCGTGTCAGTGCTGACACGCGTGTCATAGGTTCGCCATCAGGGCCATAGGGCATCACTGCTTCCCTCTGGGCCTCCTTAACCTAGTTATGGCTTTAGCTTTTAAATTTCCTGGAGCTGCTCTCTTGGCTCTGCCCCTCCCATGTCATATTCCCTCTGGGCAGGACTGTAGGTTTTAAGGTGGCTCTGACACTGTGAGTGAGTGCTATCAGGCATCCTATAGACTTCCTCACATTATCATTATTTATTCTAATTTTCAGCAACAGCTAAAAGTATCTAGTGATGCACCCAAAAATATTTATCCCCCATTCTCCTCATTGAATGTATTGACCTCCAATAGCTTTCTCTGATTCATGAAATTAATCAGGGTTATCACTACAAAGGCAGCCATAAAATACAGCTACCTCAGTAAAATTTAGCAACTCATAAACAGCAAGCGATGTAGAAAGGGGATCGCATGCAAATGAGCTGCACCCCCACCCCCCATTTGTGCATTGCTAGCTGTTTGTGAGTCCGAGCTGTCAAATACATTTGGCAGCTCCAATTCATCGGACCCTAACCCTCCTCCCTGCGCACTGACAAAATTCCCTGGTGGTCTGGTGGACCAGATGCCACCTGACCTCCCCACACCTCCTAAGCTCCCCTGACAAATTTCCCTGATGCTCTATTGGACTGCATATCCCCCAATGGCTCCTGACACCTGCCGACCCCCACACCTCCTGACCCCCCTTGACAAAATTTCCTGGTGGTTCAGAGGACCGCACCCCCAAGCCTCCTAACCCCCCCCCCCCCCCCCCCAAAAAAAAAATTCTCTGGAGTCCACTAGACTGCACCTCCCCCTCCCCTCCCCCTCACAAACACACACACACCCCTCACCCCAGCAACTGACACTGGTGGTCTAGAAACTCTCTTTCCTCCTCCCCTCCCCTCTCCAGTACCTTTAAAAAAGTTGGGCAGGAGGGCAGGAGCCACAGCTCCTCCCTCCTGCCTTGGCACTGCCGCTTTCAAAATGCAATAAATACTTGCATCCTAGAGCTTTGAGGTTTTTTTTTAAATGCTGTTATATAGAGTAGTGCAGGGGTCACCAGTAAGTTAGCTCTAAAAAAAAACATTATATATATATATATTTTTTTGATTTGTTACATCATAATAGGCAGCATAGTAGAACATTCATTTAACACAGATATTTATTTATTTATTTATTTATTTATTTATTTATTTATTTATTTATTTATTTATTTAGATTTTGCTCACACCTTTTTTAGTAGTAGCTCAAGGTGAGTTACATTCAGGTACACTGGGTATGATACAAACCGGCATATTTTCAAAGCACTTATAGACTTACAAAGTTCCATAGAACATGGAACAGTGTAACTGCTTTGAAAATATGCCTCTTAATGATGTTAGCACAATACAGATGGAAGTCCATTAATAGGCAACATATTAGAACATTCATATTACATAGATATGAAAAACACAATCAGGCTTATTTTCGAAAGAGAAGGGCGCCCATCTTCCGACACAAATCGGGAGATGGGCGTCCTTCTCTCAGGGTCGCCCAAATCGTCATAATTGAAAGCTGATTTTGGGCGTCCCTCAACTGCTTTCCTTCGCGGGAACGACCGAAGTTCACGGGGGCGTGTCGGCACTGTAGTGAAGGCAGAACTGGTGTGTGATTAAGAGATGGGCGACCTCGGCCAATAATGGAAAAAAAAGGACGTCCCTGACGAGCACTTGGACAACTTTACTTGGTCCATGTTTTTCTTGTGGCCAAGCCTCAAAAAGGTGCCTGAACTGACCAGATGACCACCGGAGGGAATCGGGGATGACCTCCCCTTATTCCCCCAGTGGTCACCAACCCCCTCCCATCCAAAAAAAAAACTTTAAATTTTTTTTTTGCCAGCCTCAAATGTCATACCCAGCTCCATGACAGCACTATGCAGGTCCCTGGAGCAGTTTTAGTGGGTGCAGTGCACTTCAGGCAGGTGGACTCAGGCCCATCCCCCCCTACCTGTTACACTTGTGATGGTAAATGTGAGCCCTCCAAAACCCACCTGAAACCCACTGTACCCACATGTAAGTGCCCCCCTTCACCCCTTAGGGCTATGGTAGTGGTGTACAGTTGTGGGGAGTGGGTTTTGGGGGCTCAGCACCCAAGGTAAGGGAGCTATGCACCTGGGAGCAATTTGTGAAGTCCATTGCAGTGCTCCCTAGGGTGCCCAGTTGGTGTCCTGGCATGCCAGGGGGACCAGTGCACTATGAATTCTGGCTCCTCCCACGACCAAAGGGCTTAGATTTGGTCGTTTTGAGATGGGCGTCCTCGGTTTCCATTATGCTCGAAAACTGGGGATGACCATCTCTAAGGTCGACCTAAATGTTGAGATTTGGGCGTCCCTGACCGTATTATCGAAACGAAAGATGGAAGACCATCTTGTTTTGATAATACAGGTTTCCCCGCCCCTTCGCGGGGCCATCCTGCGAGGACGCCATCATGAAAACATGGGTGCCCCGTTCGATTATGCCCCTCCATGTTAGCCCAAATCAAATTCCACACTGATAGGCATACATTAGAGGATTCAAATAATATAGATATGATGTCAGTATGATACAATGAAATATCTTAATAGGTAGCTGTCAAAATGGCTGCCATGACTTCCAGTGGCAGTCTTACGAGTCTGCTATTTTGAGATTAAACAGCACAAGCAGAAGCGATCCTCAATTGCTCCTACCCATGCCAGCTCCAACTTCAAAACAGTTGCCGCAACTTCCAATGGCAATTTTGTGAAACTGCCACTGAAGGTCATGACAGCCATTTTGACAGTGGAGACAGCATAGGCGGGGGCAACTGTGGATTATTCCTGCCCTGACAAGCCACTATACCACCAGCAGTGTATGGTAAGTCCGGGAAGGCCTATGAGTGAGTGGGTCATTCTCTTTGTGGGGAAGGGAGAGAGGGAGGGAGGAAGAGGGGCTGTTCCCAATCAGGAGCTGAGTTGGGTTAGGCTGGACCTTAGCAGCCGGTTTTGGTTGAAAACATGCAGTGAATTTTGGCAGATTATCAGCTGAAAGGGGGGAAATGTTTTTGGTCACCTTCTGGTATGCATATGTTCTGCCCAAACTATACCCCCAAACATGCCTACACATGGGTCACATAAAAGTATACTTTGTTGCTGAATGTATTGTTTGTATGTTCCATACTAAATTCAACAAGCAGATTTAAATATACTTAAAACAAAGTACACTTTCAGGCATATTTTCAAAGCACTTAGACTTACAAAGTTACTTGGAGGAGCATTTTTGATACGACATCTAAGCCGACTTTGGACATTTTGCTCAAAATGTCCATAATTAGAATAGTAAATATAGCCATTTTCGAAACAGCAAAACTCCTATCTTTTTTTTTTTTTTTTTCCCAAAAATGGCCACTTGCTGGATGTTTTTGTACTCTGTGCATTTATCTTTTTTGGTCCACTTTCGGAAAAAAAAATGTCCACGTGAAAAATGTACAAAATCGAGCCATTGGGATGTAGGAGGAGCCACCATTCTTAGTAAACTGGCCACACAGACATCCCAGGAGATCAGTGGGGCACCCTAGGGGGCACTGTAGTAGATTTCACCTAAAAGCTCCCAGGTACACATCTCACCATTACTCGTTTATATTGTATAGTGAGTCCTCCAAAACCCACCAAAAACCTACTGTACCCAAGTGTACACCACTGCAATAGCCCTTATGGTTGCAGGTGTCACCTATACGTGGGGACAGTAGGTTTTTGGTGCGTATTGGAGGGCTCACACTTTCCACCACAAGTGTAAAAATAAGGGTGGATTATGGACCTAGGTCCCCTTCTCCATAATGTACTGCACTGACTAGTAGGCTACTCAAGGGACCTGCTTACTGCTCTTACTGGCCATATCATCTGTTGCTGTCATAGAAGCTGGTATTTACTGTTTCTTTTACATCTTTGACCACTAGGGGAGTAAGAGAAGTTTATTCCTTTATTTCTCCAGTGGTCATCTGGTCATTTAATGCACTTTTTTGCAGCTTAATCATTATGAAAACAGGTCTAGTTTATTTAGCCAAGTTTCTGGAATCTTTGCAAGAAGGGATCTCCAAGAGAGCTGCTTTACTGGTAGTCTTAAGATCAGTAGAAGAAAAAGAAGTTGTTGTTAAAAGCTTATTTCCAAAACAAAAAGATATCTTTTTATGGTCAATTAGTTTTGATGTTTCCTGCCAGGCCAACTCAGTTTAGACATAGGAGCCCTTTTACTAAGCCGCATAAGCATCCATGCACGTCCAACGCACGCCAAAATGGAGTTACCGTCTGACTACCGCATGGCACTTGCAGTAATTTCATTTTTGGTGCGCGTCCAGTACGCGCGTCTGAAAAATATTTTTTATTTATGGGTGCATGTAACAGATGCGCGCCAAGTGGCATTTGATGTGTATAGGTCATTACCACTCAGATTCTTTACCACTAGGTCAATGGCTGGTAGATGTGCGGCAATTTTGATTTTGCTTCATGTCCATTTTCGGCAAAAAATGGCATTTTTTGCAGGTACGCTAAAAAATGGATCGATGTGCGCTCAAAACCCAAGCCTACACTAACGCAAGCGATTTTTCAGCGCACCTTAGTAAAATGACCCATAGATCCTTCCCACAGTTTAAGCCTAGAGTTTTAGCTGTGGGAGGCATATTCTTTTTGAAGTTTCCTTGTAAATGCCTGATCACTCATGATAATCATTCCTATATTTTTTTAGATCCTGTAAATTTACAGACTTGTTTTGTTATTGTAAAAGACCCCCCCCCCCCCCCCCTGAGTTTCAGCAAAGGTGATGCATCAGAATATCTGTTGTGAGTAGTCGTGACCAATATTCAGGCTCACCACTGAAACCGGAGGGACTTACAAATCACTAACCTCGCCACCTACTCTCAAAGAGTGTGTGGGGAAAATAAACTAAAGTTAGATTTTTCCTGTTTTAGTAAGCACAAATTCAAATCTTTGGTTTAACAAATGCAGCATTTATTTGCATGTATTAAAATAACCATTTAAGTACTATCACTCTGCATAAAATTTCTTTTCTTTGCAAAATATTTCAACTATACATAACCATGTGAACACTTGTATGATTTTACTTCATTACAGAACTGTGTCCCACCCACAACCAGCTAGACGCCTATCAGATAAGTACATATATCATTAAAATACTTAAAATATTCAAATCTCCCTTTCCTTCCCTTTTTCAAACTATGTAAAATCACCCTGCAAGAAAATGATTCTTTGTTGGGGGGGGGGGGGTTCTCTTCCTTTTTCAGTCACTTAGCTGCACGGCAAGCTTCAGATGGAGCAATTGCTTTCTTGCGTGGGGGCCCAGACGATCGCTGTAATATTCTCCTTCCTTTCCGTATTCTTCTTCCTAAACCTCACACTCTTTAAAAAAAATAACTGGAAGCAAAACCTTATCTTCCTATCAGTTCTCAGCAACCTCAGTGGGAATTTTAATCAGGACTTAAATACTGTGGTCAGCTTTTCTAATTAAAATAAATTTAATTAAATATTCCCTTCTAAACACCTATACTGTACTGAAGCTCCCTAATCTGAGGCGCTGCACTGCTTTGGTTGTCACTCACTCTACACCAGGTTCCATTTTCATTCAGGCAGTGAACATTCTATTCTGCTCTCTCTTGGTACATTGGATACAAAAAACCCTCATAAACCATTTAACTCCTTTTTAAAATTTTAAATAAATGGTTTTCTCCCTTTTCACATCCAACCTCATTCAATCCCCCCTTCTGCTCACTCAAACCCAATCACCATTTGGCTTTCATTCTCTGTCAACCATCAATTCCCTTTACTTTACCTCAGATTCTCCTGCACTTTCCCTTATTACCACACCTTTACCATACTAATTCACACACCTCACTTCTGAAAATCCTATTTTTACCCTCAATTTATCCTCAGTTTTTCACCAGCACTCAGAGCTCAATCATACATCACCTTTCCCCATCAAAGCAGCAAACTCCTCTAAACTGCCACTAACACCCGTTTCCTAGGAAACCCAGCCTTGGCTTGCCATTCCGAGCACTCCCCAGACAATCCCAAGCCTTTTTCAGAATTCCAAACCTTCCTGCTGACCAATGGAATGTTGGTCAGCCCTACTAAATCCCTATTATTAATACCTGCCCCAGCCTGTCCTGCTTCCCTAACCCGCAGGACTCCTTCTGAATGGCCAGAATCAGCCACAACTATCCAGCACTGCCAGTTCATCATCTTCTGTGGCCCAGACACACCCCAGAAAACCCAGGTAAGTATTTATTTATTTTTTTCCATTAACCCTTAGGTTACATTATCTAAGAAGGTGGTTGATAATCCTAAAATTTCTGGGTAGTAGTGGACTTTATTGGGTTTTAAATTGTTTTTCTTCACTGCTGCAAGTGTTTTTCTTTATTGTTATTGTTAAAAATAAAAGAAGGTTCTCTTCTCTTGACGTGTGTTTATAATATGTAGGATGAATATTGATATTGCATTTATGTTTTCTTGTTTTTTTCTTTTCTTAGGAACACCCAAATCCCACCCTTAACACATTCCCAACATACCCCCTTGAAATCTGGATGCACTGCAGATGAACTGTATAGTCACATCTGGAAAATGGGTTTCAAAAATATCAATTTGGAGGTTTATCAACTAAACTGTGAAAAATGTTTGGTTCCAGATCGACAAAAATAAATAAATACACAAAAAGAGATCTGTTGTTGGTAAATGACAAATAGCCTACCTACAGTTCAAACTGCTTTCCATCAAGCAGAAAAAAATGGCCTCAAAGAGCTTCCAGGTCCTGAATCGATCTGTTGAAGCTATAACGGGTCTATAGACCCTGCTTTCATCATTGGCCCAAGAAAACCTGTTATTACTTCAACCTGCTGATGAAAAAATGCTGCTTTATGCCACTTTTTAGATGTTTTTCTCTTTCAGAAAAGAGCCCCTCAGTAACCTATGGAACTTTTAGGTGTGGCATAGTTTAATAACAGGCCTTCCCTGTAAGGAGTAATTTCATTAAAAGACACCTACATGAAATATTCTATAAATCGTACCAAAATTTAAGCATATTCTAAAAATTACATCTAAATTTAGGTGTATTTTTTCGGCACCGATTTTTTAGGTATCATATATACAATCTAGTCCTTAATGCCTATTTTATAAAGGCACATTGAAAAGAAAGAAACTCATAGGACATATCTAGCAAAAATAGTCAATGCATCAATTAACAAGAGGTCATAGCAGACCTACTATTGAAGGATGAAGGTGGTTTAAATGAGCACAAAGTAGGTTGAATACAAACAGCCTCTCTAACTGTACCTCTGTTACAGCATTGTCTGGAGGCGGGACATATCAACAATGATTTTCATTGGAGGATTATAGATCATGTGTTTCTGAGTCCTCAGGGTGGCGTTTGTGATTTTTCAACTGAATTATCATTAACCGTTCTGGATTTATACACTGCAATCAATTTCTCCAAACGTTGGTGTTTTGATGGAACTTTAAATGATTAGTAATAAAGCGATCACACTCTATGCAGACCCAGCTGAGCTTATGAATTTGTAGTGATGGAACTGCTAAAAGGTAAGTTATATTATTTTTATTCTATTCTATTCTGGACCAGTGAATGAATACTGAGAGTTATGGGGATAGTGGGATTTTTCACAAACCTCGAGTTTTTGCTCTCTGCTATAATTACCAAAAACCGTGAAAACAACTATATGAATGACTTCATCGCCCTTCCAATTAGAAATAGATCAATGTCCTCATGTACTTACCTCAATTTACACCTTCCCAATTGCAAAGGAATTAAATACAAAACCTACTACACATCCAATTTCTCCTTTTTGGGCAGTCAGTTTTGGAATGCTCTACCAAGATCCATCCGAACAATTAACGACTATCTACCCTTCAGGAAAATGTTGAAGACACATCTTTTCAAGCAAGCTTACACTAATGACCCAACTTGAACCATCATCCCACCTACACTACTCCTGATCTGACACTGACACTAACTCTTACACCAATAATACCTTTGACCTTATCTCCTAATCTCCTTATACTCATCCTCCAATCTTTTCTTCTCCATCTTTCTTTACCATACCCCTCCCAATCTCCTTTCCTCTTACCTATCCTATCCCAGCTTACCTCCCATATCCAATTCATATATTCTTAAAACCTTACTCTTATTATGTTTATTACAGTTCATAATATTCTTCTTACAGGACTTTTTGTAATGCTTTTTTACTATGTAAGCCGCATTGAACCTGCTGTGTGTGGGAAAGCGTGGGGTACAAATGTAATAAATAATTAATAAATAAATAAACTTATGATTACCTAAACTTCCGGAAATCATTAAAAACTAACCTTTTCAAAAAGGTATAAACTACCGACCCAACTTAAATGCCTGTACCCTGCAACACAACAATACCAAAGCTCATAATGGACATATAATAACTCTTCCTCTCTACGATTCCCTAATGTGTCTGTACACACAAACCTTATTCTACCATAACATTACTGTATTTGTTCATACTGGAATTGGCGAACACCTTTACGGTACTATGTAAGCCACATTGAGCCTGCAAATAGGTGGGAAAAAGTGGGATACAAATATAACAAATAGTTAATTGATATATTGACTGTTTTTGCTTCTATGTCCTATGAGTTTCTATCTTTTAAATGTGATTTGTTTTACTCATAGGTAGATTTTGTATATTGTCTTGTTTTATAAAGGCAACATTGGTGACTAACCAGCTTATAATCGAAAGACAAAAACGCCTATATTGTGACCTAAATCGGGAGATAGGCGTTTATCTCCCAAAAATGAATAACGTGGTATAATCGACAGCCGAACTTGGACGTTTTCAACTGCACTCCATCGCGGAAGCGTACAAAGTTGACGGGGGCGTGTCGGAGGCATGGTGAAGGCGGGACTGGGGCGTGGTTATCACCCGAACAGAGATGGGCGCCTTTCGCCGATAATGGAAAAAAAGTATGCGTTTGTAGCTAGAATTTAGGGCACTTTTCCTGGACCCTGTTTTTTCACGAATAAGGCCCCAAAAAGTGCCCTAAATGACCAGATTACCACCAGAGGGAATCGGGGATGACCTCCCGTGACTCCCCCAGTGGTCACTAACCCCCTCCCACCACAAAAAATGATGTTTCACAACTTTTTATTTTCACCCTCAAATGTCATACCCACCTCCCTGGCAGCAGTATGCAGGTCCCTGGAGCAGTTGTTAGGGGGTGCAGTGGACTTCAGGCAGGTGGACCCAGGCCCATCCCCCCCTACCTGTTACAATTGTACTGCTTAATGCTTAGTCGTCCAACCCCCCAAACCCACTGTACCCACATGTAGGTGCCCCCCTTCACCCCTTAGGGCTATAGTAATGGTGTAGACTTGTGGGCAGTGGGTTTTGAGGGGGATTTGGGGGGGCTCAACACACAAGGGAAGGGTGCTATGCACCTGGGAGCTCTTTTACCTTTTTTTTTGTTTTTGTAAAAGTGCCCCCTAGGGTGCCCGGTTGGTGTCCTGGCATGTGAAGTGGACCAGTGCACTACGACTCCTGGCCCCTCCCACGAACAAATGCCTTGGATTTATTCGTTTTTGAGCTGGGCGCTTTCATTTTCCATTATCACTGAAAAACAAAAACGCCTAGCTCACAAATTGTCGAATAAAACATGGACGTCTATTTTTTTCGAAAATACGGTTCAGTCCGCCCCTTCACGGACCCGTTCTCGGAGATAAACACCCATGGAGATAGACGTTTTTGTTCAATTATGCCCCTCCAAGTGCCTTTATAAATTTGCCTCATACAATGCACTCATATTCTCTTACACTAATTTACCCATGCTCTGAGGTAGGAGGAAATCTGCACATATACATGTGTTTTATGAAATATGTGCATACATCACAACTCCATCCAAACCACGTGTAGATCATATAAAAGTAATTGTAATCTCATAGTGTGCCTACTTTCTACACGAGTATATCCCTACATAAATTTATGTTGTCTGTTTCCATGTGTAAAAAAATAGCAATGCTCATCTGGAACAGATGTTTTTCATAGACAGCACGTCTCATAAGATATCCAACTGGGTGATGTCTTCTGACGGCAACAGAACAGAACTGCTCTAAGCAGGGCTTTTTTTGAGGGGGTACTTGGGGGTACTGAGTACCGGCACCTTTTCCATTGTCTGCTAAAATTGACCCATGGTCCCCAAGTTTTAATGAAAGAGATCAGGCTCTACACACAAATTCTGTCTTGTCATAGATTCTGTGACTGGTTGCAGGGGACCTGGCTATTGTGGGATGGGTCCCTTAGTGATCACCCCAATCCTGAAGGGTGGTCTGGCATTTGAGTACTGACACATTTTTCGCTAGAAAAAATGCACTGGCTCTAAGAGAGCTTGGAACTTAAAGTTTGGAGCATGTGCGGCCTTTCCCGCACACAACAGTCTCCTTAGCTACTCAGTTAGTTCCAAAGTTCAAAATAGTTAGACAATTCTAGGGAAGATGGAAGGGATTGTATGCCATCTCAGTCCTGCTGTCTACAGAAAACACCTCTTATAGTGCCCTGTGCTGGTTTGATCTGAAAGTAGGGAAAGGAGTCTTGCAGATGGTATTCAGCAAGGAAGATTGCAGAAGGGTTCCTATGCTTGTTGAACTTTTAATCTAATGAAATTTGACCTTTGAGCTATGAAGAATATTTGTTTGGTCATAGCAAAATTGTATACAAGATGCCAGTCAGTTTACTAAAGTTCTTTTTGCAGCTGGCAGACCAGTCCTATTTGGATCAAATGAAATGAATAGTTAAGTCTATTTTTCAATGGTGTAGTTCTTTTCAGGTAGCAGGTGAAAGTTCTTTTAGAGGACAATTCTATAACAGGACACGTATATTAAGAAGCGTATTTTCAAAGCACTTAGGGGTCCTTTTACAAAGGCGTGGTAGGCCTAACAAGCAAGTAGCATGCACCAAATCGCACAATCACTGGGCTAGAAGGGCGCCCGGTGGTAATTTTGAAGTTGGTGTGTGCAGTTTCCCACTGTAGAAAATCTTTTTCTATTTTCTACCGTGGGGGGGCATTCCTGGCATTCCTGGCGGTAATCAGCAGCATGGCCACATTGGTGCACGCTGCTTCATTACCGCACATGTAGTACATGAGCCCTTACCACTAGATCAATGGGTAGCGGTAAGGGCTGAGGCAGTAAATAGTCACATGGTACTTTTAGTTTTAGCACACAGCCATTTACTGCCCCATTGAAAACTGCCATTTTTCCTAGCCATGGTAATAAAATTACCGGCGCAAGCCAAAAACATGTGCCCATGCTACCACAGGCCACTTTTTACCACGGCTTATTAAAGGACCCCTCAGATTTATAAAGTTACATGGTTATCAATAGAAATCAAACAAAATAAAACATGGAAAAGAAAATAAGATATGCTTTGATGTCCCCATGCATACTTCCTACCCACCCCCCTCCTCCCACCCTGTCAGACTGTCATAGTAATGCTTGAATGTTTTCACTTATATACACTGTCAGCTAGCACATTTGCTTATTTCCGATCTGAGGAAGAAGGGCAACCTTCGAAAGCTAATCAAGAAATGTATTAAGTTATGTCCAATAAAAAAGGTATCATCTTATTTTCTTTTCCATGTTTTATTTTGTTTGATTTCTATTGATAACCTTAAGAGTGGACTAACATGGCTACCACACTCCTCTACTTAAAGTTACATGGTAATCTATGGAACTTTGTAAGTCTAATGGGTCCTTTTACTAAGCTACGGCAAAAGGGGTTCTATGCTGGCGTCAGCATGTGTTTTTGACACGCGCTGATGCCCCCCCCCCCTTTACTGCAGCAAGTAAAAGGCTATTTTTCTTTTTTTTAAAGAAATGGCCGGGCGGCAAGTGAAGCACTTACCACACAGCCATTTCGAGGGGAGCACTTACTGCCACCCATTGAGGTGGCAGTAAGGGCTCCCACGCTAACTCAGCGGTAACTGGGCAGCATGCGGCACTGCCCGATTATCGCTGGGTAAATACCAGTGCTACAAAAATAAAAATATTTTTTCTTGCACCGGAAATGGCGTGCTCTGGGGGTGGGAACTACCGCCGGGCTGCTGCGGTAGCTCGGCAGTCCTTCCAGTTTAGCGAGCGATAAGTCCGCGTTGGACTCACTGCTGCTTAATAAAAGACCCCCTAAGTGCTTTGAAAATGAGCCCTTTAGGCTCCTATTGTATAAAGGAAAGTTAGATTGTAAGCTCCTTTGAGCGGGGACCGTCCTTTTTTGTTTATTTTGTACAGCGCTGCGTAACCCTAGTAGCGCTCTAGAAATGTTAAGTAGTAGTAGTAGTAGTAGTAGGTGCCGACGTACCTTCATAGAATACTAGTGTAACAGGTAAAATGCATGTCTATAATTTAGGCGTGAGCACTTACACTAGTCATAGAGCTAGTGTGAATTCTCACACCTACATTGTTGGAAAATGCACAGAAATCATAGTATTCTATCATTTACGTGCCTAACTGTGCACCGTGCCCATGTGTATACCCAGTTTCAAACTATATACCATCACATTTAGGCACCTTTTTGTAGAATAATATGTGGCTGGAATAGTGGCATTTACATGCGTATATGCACACATTCACATGTATGACCAGTATTATGGTCATTTATGTATGCACTTGATGTTTAACTGTTGGTGTCCACTTTATAGGTGGACTACCCCCTTCCAGTTTAGAGTATTCAGGGCTTTCTCATGAGCATCAGAATGGGGCTTTGGACAGAACATCAGAATCATTATTTCTTCATTCATGTGGAAAGACATGAAAACTGTAGGTGAAAAAAATATGGGATGTGTCTGAAGGATAAGTTTGTGATGGTGGAAGTGGGTATATGGTTTGAACGTTACCACTGCTTGGAGATCTCTTGCTCTGCAAGCTGAAGCAATTGCTACTAGGGAGAGCAGTTTTCAAGTTAGGAATTTTAGGGATCGATATTTAAAAGGGTTTAACTGGGCAGGAGAGGCTCCTGCCTGATTAAACACTGATGAACAAGCCAGCAGACAATATTCAGCGGCACTTAACCAGTTAATGCTGCTGAATATGTCTGCTAACTAGCCATCCCCTAACCAGATAGGTTAGGAGCAGAGTTAAGGCAGAGTGTCAACTTATCCAGTTACCCCCGGATTATATATAGGTCGACTTAAGTTGTGTGCTCAAATCCAGTTGTATTCTGGGTTTGTATGTACAACTTAATCAGTTAACAAGCCAATCAGCACTGATAATTGCCAATTACAAGCAATTATTGACACTAATTGGCATTAGTTAGAATTTACATGCACAACTGTCTAAGCATATTCTGTAAAGTGACGTTCGTAAATTCCAAGACACATAGTTGATAAAGGGGTGTGGCCATGGGCGTGGAATCGGAGGGTTGTGGGCATTGCTAAAAGCTATGCGAGTAGTTATAGAATACACCCGGTCCACACCTAATTTAGATGTAGGCATTTACATCAAGATTTACTTGGTATAACTGCCCATGACTAAATTTAGTCATATGGATGGGCACTAGGCATATTCTATAGACCACGTCTTTATAGAATACGCCTAGATGTACTTATTGTTTCAGCTTTATATATAGAATCTAGCCCTTAGCAGCTGTCTTAACTTTATGTGCTGATTTAACCGGGCACTAGTCTGAATGGTCACGCATGTCCTGGTATTCAATATCCAGGGTTAGCTCAGTGCGTAGCTGGAAGCGGCTTACCAGCCATTTACCGCCATGGACTGAATACCGAGCCCATAGAGACTGTCCCCTGCCCCCTCCCAATATTGAGCTATGATGGTCAGCGTCTCTTCTCAATGCTGGCTGCTGTGGTTTAAAAATGGAGCTGAATATCTGGAATCAGTACTGACCAGTGGTGTTATCTGGTTAGCAGCAATATTCAGATCATTAACCAGATAGCTAACTAGATAAAGTTAGTGGTCTGAATATTGCCACCGACCAGATAACCTCTGGCTTCAGCCAAGGTCCTCTCAAACTGCAAAATTCACCATGTTTTAGTAACAGGCCCCCTTGGCTTTGCTTTCTATAATTATACCAGACTTGGGGGAGGGGAAGTTATCAAGCTGTATTATTTGCCCCTTAATGTGACTTAAAAGGCACTAACACAGGTTTTCTTGCCCTAACACAGTGTCTTTTAAGTTACCAGGTGCACAGCGCATGCTACAGTATAGTATATACTGGTAAAATAACCCTCACCAAGCAGAGGCCAAATGCTTCCGAGCTGACTCTTAAAGGGACCAGTACCCAGAAATTAAACAGGTGACTAGAGCACTCCCCACTCAAAGCCATAAGCCCCTCTAGGCCCCCCACCCACCCAGCCACAGGACTTCCTCTACTGGTGGCTCATAAGTAGTGTAGCTCATTTATCATGGGAAAAGCCTGTCATGACTGTGGTCGTGATCCCTCTCTGACTCACCTTATGTCCTGATGGTCAGCTGCTGAGCTGGCTACTGTCTGCATTGTTTCTTTCCTGTGTGTTTCAAGCCTCACTTTGGGTTCTGTGTATTTCCTGCCTCTGTCCTGTAGGGTTTCCACTTCCTCTGTGTTTCAAGCCTCACTTTGGTGTTCAGTGTGTATTTCCTGCCTCTGTCCTGTTTATAAGAAAGTGGTGCACTTTGGCATTGCAAAGGCACTGAATGAAAGGTCTCCAGGTTAGTCCTTGTGCAGTGTGGCACTTCTGCCTTGTTCTAGTCTGTGTGCCTGTGGGCACTTCTGCCTTGATTTCTTGTTGCTTTGTTCATAGCCTGTGTGCCTGTGGGCACTTCTGTCTTGATTCCTTGTGTAGGGTGCCTGTGTGCACTTCTGCTTCTGTTCTTCTCAGTCTGTTTGTGTGCTAGGTTCAGCCTTCAGCCATAGTTCTGTTGTTTGTCTGTGTGGGTCAACTTTGTGTCCTGCCTAGTCTGCCTTGCTTGTTCTAGTCCCCTCTACCTTAGCTTCAGCCTTAGTTCTGTTGTTTGTCTGTGTGGGTCAGCTTTGTGTCCTGCTTGTCTTCAGCACCAGTCCCCTTCCTGCTTGTCTCTGCCCTGTTTGCTTTAAGCTTCAGTTCCTGCCAAGCTTGTTTGAGTATACTGAATCCTGCTTGAGTATCCTGAATCCTGTTCCAGTATCCTGAATCCTGTTCTTGCCAAGCTTGTTTGAAAATCCTGAATCCTGCTTGAGTATCCTGTATCCTGTTCCTGCCAAGCTTGTTTGAGTATCCTGAATCCTGCTTGAAAATCCTGAATCCAGCTTGAGTATCCTGAATCCTGTTCCTGCCAAGCTTGTTCCAGTATCCTGAATCCTGTTCCTGCCAAGCTTGTTTGAAAATCCTGAATCCTGCTTGAGTATCCTGAATCCTGTTCCTGCCAAGCTTGTTCCAGTATCCTGAATCCTGTTCCTGTCAAGCCAAGCATCCGCTTCCAGCCAAGTCAAGCTTGTTAGTCCAGTCCTGCTTGGGGGGTTTTGCCTCCTGCTGCCGCTCGAGGACAGTAGGCCAAGGGCTCATATTGTTCCAGAGTTGGTGACTGTTTATTTAAAGTCTGGGATCCTGACAAAGCCCCACCTTTTACCACACTTTGATAATGTTCCCCGAGTACTGTGGCTGCCTTTCTGAAGGTTTTTGGACTCTTTTCCCAAAACAGTTCTGTTTACTGCCTTACAGAAATCTAAGGATAGCACATGATTGAAGGATTCATGCCAACTTCAATGTCTGCAGCGCATGCAGGGTTTGCAGCTTGGTGATAAGGTGTTCTAAATAAATACTTCCAAACAGTAATGGTTGATGGTGAGGATGATTTTTAAAAAGTATTTTCACAGGTCAGCAGTGCTTTACCCACAGAAATATCTCTTTATAAATTTGCCCTCTCTGTATGCTGTCTTTAGAGGTGTTCCTGAGGGTGAGGTTTCCATTCACACACCATTTTCTTTTCATTCTAGAAAGTGTGCTCATAAATTTCCCCAAAATGCTAACAGCATATTATAGCAGCTATAAATGTGTGTGTGGGTGGTTTTGTGGGAACAGTTTTTAAAGGAAAAACAAGTACATTCCTTGCCTTTAAAAATAGGTGTAAAGTGCTGACTTTGCAGCGTTTGAAAATTACTCCTGAATGGTCATCCGCCTGGATTACTCAGCCCTCTTTTATGGAGCATTTCAAATGTGTATACAAAAGCAAATGTGGTTTCACTTCAGACTAGATCTTTCTACCCTACTAAAAACAGGTATTAGAAGAAAGGCAGATTATTATACAGTATAAACTAATAATCATATATAAGCAGTTATTCAGAAAGACTTTTGCATGATTTATCCAAAAGCAAATGTAACACTGTGGTCTTCTGCCTTGTTGTAAATTAGATTTCCTAGTATGAAACGATAGCATGGACCTGTTGTCTACGTATCATAGCTATACACCCAGCCATGTCTGCTGTCACTGCAATTTGTCACACCAGTGTGCAGTCTGTATTTCTCCACTTTCCCAGAGGCTAGTAATTTAAAATACAACTTTCAAAGATAATAAAGAGTTGGAGTCGTAAAAAGATTAGTGGATGTCTACAGACTGTTTTCCTAGGCACTTGATTATCTGTAATATGCTTGAAAGAGTAGAGTCTTACTGGTAACAGAGATAACCTCCTGCATCTGCTCTTACAAAATTGTCATTAAGGAATTTAGGATTCTATTTACTAAGCAGCATTAATATGTGATAAAAAAACGTATTAACATGCATGATCGGTACAGCACACACAAGCTAATCAAAATGGCGGGATGAATGATAAAAATTTATAAGCTGCATCAGATGCAAAGCAACTTGTTAATGTTAAAAAACTTAACATACATCACTATAACTCTTATGATCTGCAATAAACCTTGCTACTCATCCCCAAATTATTAACCCCCACAAAAACAGAGACCTTCCCTGCACAACTTGCCCCTCTGCAGTCCCTCACATTATGGTTAACAACTCGGCCTCCAAACAATTCCCAAAATATTCCCCCCCCCCCTTCCCAACTCTCTGTGCTACCTTAAATCCAGCCCTATCCTATGTTAAACCTCTATACAGGAGCAATTACTACTCAAACCCAAAAAGACACTAGCTGATCCAAGGCTGGGATGGGTTGTTACAGTGGCGTAGCCAAGGGTGGGCCTGGGTGGGCCCAGGCCCACCTAGTAGTAGCACATCTCTGATGTGGCTGGCAGGGATCCCCAAGCCCCACCAGCCAACAAGTGTCCCTCCTGCATACCTTGTGGATAGCAGATCTTTGCCTGCAGCGAGCAGCGAGTGATACACACTACTCGCACTGGCCCCACAGCCTTCCCTCTGACGTATTCCCACTTAAGTGGAAGCAGGAAGTTGCATCAGAGGGAAGGCTGTGGGGCCAACATGAGCAGTATGTATTAGTTGCTGCTTGCTGCCAGTGAAAATCTGCTATTTAACAGGTATGCAGGGGAGGGGGGATGTTTGAGAGACTATTCTGCTTATTTTCGAAGGAGAAGGCCGGCCATCTTCCGACACAAATCGGGAGATGGCCAGCTTTCTCCTAATGCTGGCCAAATCGGTATAATCAAAAGCCGATTTTGGCCGGCTTCAACTGCTTTCCGTCGCAGGGCCGGCTAAAGTTCAAAGGGGCGTGTTGGCAGTGTACCGAAGGAGGGAAGAGGGCGTGGTTAACAGATGGCCAGCCTCAGCCGATAATGGAAAAAAGAAGGCCGGCCCTGACTAGCATTTGGCCGACTTTACTTGGTCCCTTTTTGTTCAAGACCAAGCCTCGAAAAGGTACCCGAACTGACCAGATGACCACCGGAGGGAATCGGGGATCACCTCCCCTTACTCCCCCAGTGGTCACCAACCCCCTCCCACCCCCCAAAAAATGTAAATACATTTTTTTGCCAGCCTCAAATGTCATACCCAGCTCCATGACAGCAGTATGCAGGTCCCTGGAGCAGTTTTTAGTAGGCACAGTGCACTTTAGGCAGGCAGACTCAGGCCCATCCCCCCCTACCTGTTACACTTGTGGTGGTAAATGGGAGCCCTCCAACCCCCCCAACCCACTGTACCCACATGTAGGTGCTCCCCTTCACCCCTTAGGGCTATGGTAGTGGTGTACAGTTGTGGGGAGTGGGTTTGGGAGGGATTTGGGGGGGTTCAGCAACCAAGGTAAGGGAGCTATGCAGCTGGGAGCAATTTGTGATGTCCACTGCAGTGCCCCCTAGGGTGCCTGGTTGGTGTCCTGGCATGTGAGGGGGACCAGTGCACTACAAATGCTGGCTCCTCCCACAACCAAATTGCTTGGATTTGGCCGGGTTTGAGATGGCTGCCATTAGTTTCCATTATCGGCAAAAACCAATGGCGGCCATCTCTAACACCATCACCGGTGATCTCAAAGGGCGGCCCAAATGCTGAGATTTGGCCAGCCCCGACCGTATTATCGAAACGAAAGATGGCCGGCCATCTTGTTTCGATAATACAGTCGGGTACACAGCTTGACGGGGCTGTCGTTAGAGATGGCCGGCCCCATTCGATTATGCCCCTCCACGTGGCTCATTTTCAAAGCACTTAGTAACCTATGGAACTTTGTAAGTCTACGTGCTTTGAAAATACACCTCTATATGGAATGCAGGCGAGAGAGGGAGAGACCAAATCACTTGTGGGACAGGGCGGCGTTCTTTTGCCCACCCATCTTGGGCCCAGGCCCACCCAAAATTGTGTGTCTGGCTACGCCCCTGGGTTGTTAGCCAAGACAGCTAAGCTAACAAAGTTACACATGGAGGAATACCCTAATGCTTAGAGCAGTGAGCCAAGAACCAGGAACACTGAGTTCAAATCCCACTGCAGTTTCTTATGACTTTGAACAAGCCATAAGAACGTAAGCATTGCCACACTGGGACAGACCGAAGGTCCATCAAGCCCAGTATACTGTTTCCACCACTGGCCAATCCAGGTCACAAGTACCTGGCAAGATCCCAAAACAGTAAAACAGATTTCATGTTGCTAATCCTAGAAATAAAGGAAGTCCATAAGCCATCCTAATATTGGCTTATGGACTTTTCCTTTAGAAAATTATCCAAACCTTTTTTAAACCCTGCTAAGATAATTGCTTTTTACCACATTTTCTGGCAATGAATTCCAGTGTTTAATTACATATTGAGTGAAGAAATATTTTCTCTGGTATGTTTTAATTTACTACTTAGTAGCTTCATAGTGTGCCCCCCTAGTCCTAGTATTTCTGGAAAGAGTAAACAAGCAATTCACCTCTACCTGTTTCATCCATTCGGTATTTTATAGACCTCTATCATATCTCCCCTCAGCCATTTCTTCTTTAAGCTGCAGATCCCTAGCTGCTTTAGCCTTTCCTCATAGGGAAGTTGTCCCATCCCCTTTATCATTTTCGTTGTCCTTCTCTGTACCTTTTCTAATTCCACTATATCTTTTCTGTGATGCAATGACCAGAATTGCACACAGTGTTTGAGGTGCAGTCAGACCATGGAGTGATACAAAGGTATTATTTTTAAAACATTCTCATTTTTGTTTTCCATTCCATTCCTAATAATACCTAACATTCTATTTGCTTTCTTAGCTGCTGCTGCACACCGAGCAGAGGGATTCAACGTATCATCAGCGATGACACCTAGATCTTTTTCATGGGTGGCGACTCCTAATGTTTAACCTTGCATCATGTAGCTATAGTTTGGGTTCCTCTTTCCCACATGCATCACTTTGCACTTGCTCACATTAAATGTCATCTGCCATTTGGATGCCCAGTCTCCCAGTCTCGTAAGGTCCTCTTGTAATTTTTCACAATCCTGTTGTGGTTTAACAACTTTGAATAACTTTGTGTCATCAGGTAATTTAATTACCTCACTAGTTAATCCCATCTCTAATTTTATAAATATGTTAAAAAGCAGAGGTCCCAGAACAGACCCCTGGGTAACCCCACTATTTACCCTTCTCCATTGGGAATATTGATCATTCAACCCTACTTTCTGTTTAACCTTTTTAAATCCACAATAGGGCATTACCTCCTATCCCATGACTTTCTAATTTCCTCTGGAGTGTTTCATGAAGTACTTTGTGAAATGTCTTTTGAAAATCCAGATATGTATTATTGACTGGCAAACCTTTATGTACATGTTTATTCACCCCTTCAAAAAATGTAGTAGATTGGTGAGGCAAGATTTTCCTTGACTAAATCCATGCTGGCTTTGTCTCATTAATCCATGCTTATGTATGTGCGCTGTAATTTTGTTTTTTTACAATAATCTCTACCATTTTGCCTGGCACTAATAACAGGCTCATCGGTCTATAATTTCCCAGATCAACTCTGGAACTCTTTTTAAAAACTGTAGTTACGTTGGCCACTCTCCAATCTTCTAGTACCATGCTTGATTTTAAAGATAAATTACATATTACTAACAATAGCTATGCAAGTTCATTTTTCAATTCTATCAGTACTCTGGGATATATACCATCTGGTCCAGGTGATTTGCTACTCTTCAATTTGTCAAATTGCCCCATTACATCCTCCAGATTTACAGAGATTTGTTTCAGAATTTTGTTACCTCATCAGCATTGAATACTATTTCTGGTATCTCTCCCACATCTACCTTACTGAAGACCAAAGCAAAGAATTAATTTAATCTCTCTTCTATGGCCTTGCCTTCCCTGACTTCCCCTTTTATTCCTCGCTCATCTAGCTGTCCAATTCATTATTTTACTGGCTTCTTGCTTCTAATATATGTAAAAAAAAAAGTTTTTACTATATGTTTTTGCCTCCAATGCAATCTTTTTTTCAAAGTCTCTCTTTGACTTCCTTCTCAACACTTTGCATTTGACTTGCCATTCCTTATGATGTTTCCTATTATTTTCAGTCGGATCCTTCTTCCATTTTCTAAAGGATTTTCTTTTAGCTCTAACAGCATCCTTCACCTCACTTTTTAACCATGCCATTGTCATTTGGCCTAACTTTTTCCTTTTTTTTTAATATTGGATATATGTGTTCTAGGCTTCCAGGATAGTATTTTTGAATAGTATTCACACCTGATGTAAATTTTTGACCTTTGTGGCTGCTCCCCCAAGTTTTTTCTTGTCATTTTATCATAGTTTCCTTTTTGAAAGTTAAATGCTAACATATTTGATTTCCTGTGTGTACTTACTCTAGAGTTTATATCAAATCTGATATAATCCTGAAGAGGTCCTGAGAGAGGACCTGCTGATGGGAGGAAAACCTCATTGGTATATCTTACCTGCTGGAAATTATACTCAAACTTGGGAAAAAGTAAACTTGGGTTGAATAGGTAATTTCATTGTCTTTTTTTGTCAAATTACTCTACTTATTTAGCAAAGTCAGTTTAGACAATAGTGTAGCCTTTTTAGTCTTTTTTAGGGATTTATATAAATAGTGTTTTAGAGTCAGGTTTAGTATTTTAGGCTCCATTTTAGAGCTTTGCATATAACATCATTTTAGAGAAGATACCAGCTCAGGAAAACCTCTGTGTTTAATTTCCTCCCTCCCACCCCATCTCCCACCTACCCAAGGCTGATCTTTGATTTAAAGGGTCTTCAGCCAATTAGGAAGTAGACATTATTGAGTAGGTTTTTTGGGGTGGGTGAGACAGGGCTTTATTTATTTATTTATTTATTTATGTACGCAACAAGTGCTGTTCCTGCCTGATTTATTTATTTTAAGAATGGGTTTATTTAAATTCTAATTTTATATTGCTGAGAAAATGTGGCTTTTTTTTTTTTTTAAATCTTAGTAGAAAGGACTTAGTTTAATTTTCTCTTTAAGGAGCTTCTTTGCTTGCTTGCACCATGATTTCTTTTTTTACCTCCATTTGAAAAGGAGAGGAGACCTAAATAATCTCTTTTGAAGTCCCTGCACTTCTGAGGGTTAGACCTTATACAAAAGAAGACAGCAGCTACTTTTAGCCTACAGGACAGATAAGGAAAAGTTAGGGACTTTGGTAGAGCTTTTTCTGTTTTCTTTCTACAGGTGCAAATACTTCTGCAACTGCAGTATGGCTGGGAAGCATCATATCATCAAAGATGTTGCACTCAAGAAAACAATGAAGATGACTCAAAGAATAAACAGCTAGCTACATGCCTAATGATCGAATCTCTATCTCAACGGTCATCCTAACACTTCCCTCCCGGGCACAAGCCCCTGGAGACACATCCTTAGTGATATTGCATCCCCTAGAGGGCAGGTCCTTCTTTCAGGATCACTTCCTTCCTCTCCATAGTGATACGTTCTCTTCAAGAGACCTTTCTCCTCCATAGCAGCACAGAGGTTGCGAGACTGGAGGTGGGACTACTCTACTATGTCTCTGTAGACCTCCTCATGTCTCTGTAGATCTTCTCTATAAACCTCTCTGTCTGTATCAGCTCCTCCAAGATGACATTGTGAAAGTGACGTGAGTGAGGTCTCTGCTTATTCCAGTGTTGATTTCTTTATTATGCCGAAATGTAGAGGAAGGCCAGCTGCACTGCCTCTCAGAGGCCTGCCATGTGATCGGCTGGAGCTATTGATTCATTTTTGCGGAAGGAGTATCATTGGAATCGGAGAGTCGCCTGCCTGCGATGACTCCGGTGAGTGGAGACCCTGGTTTGTCACATGGGCTTGAGCCCCGATCATAGAGTGTCTCCTCTGCCTGTCCTGCCTTGCTCCAGCATTCCAGCTAGCCTGTGCCTGTCCTGCATTCCTCCAGCATTCCAGTCAGTCCGTGCCTGTTCTGCCTTGCTCTAGTATTCCAGCTAGCCTGTGCCTGCCCTGCTCTGCTCCAGCATTCTGGTCAGCCTGTGTCCTGGACTTTGTCAGGCATCTGTATCAGCAGCCATCAGCGAGGACCACCTCACTATGGCCGAACGGCTCACTTTCCTCAAACTGTGACATCAGCTTTATCCAGCTTTGGCGGTTAAAACTGCTTAAGTATGGTTTTTGGCTGCTGACCTGGCAGCTAACTTTTTGAATATCAGGCCCTAATTGTATAAGGGAAATGTGGACACCAAGATTCTGTTTACAGAATATTAGCGTAAATTGGCTTCAACACACCTACATTTAGGTGTACCCACTTACATCATGTCAATAGCAGATGTAATCGGGCATGCATAAAATATGGCACTTTAATGCATAACTTACAGTATTCTGTAAGCTACACATATAAATGTTGGCTCCACCCAGGCTTTGCCCATGCTTCTTCCCTGTTAACATTTACATGCTAAACAATTTGCGCACACCATTTATAGAATAGCCTCTGGCCATTTAAATCTCGTGGCCAGGTCTAACCAGTTATATTCAGTGGCACTTACCAGATAGTGCAGCTGACTATACCCAGTTAGCACCTGCCAAAACCAGCTGTCTAGGGTCAGAGTTGGCACTTATGCAGTTAAGTGTCGATATTCTGCATTTAACCGGATGAATAGGTCTGCATAAAATACAGTCCTATCTTTATCTGTTCAACTTATCTGGTTAAGTGCCAATTATCAAACTTAGGGGTCCTTTTGCTAAGGTGCGCTTTAAAATGGCCTGCGCTAGCGTAGGCGCATGTTTTGGACGCTTGCAGATCCATTTTTCGGTGTGCCTGTAAAAAATGCCTTTTTTTGGTCAAAAATGGACGTACAGCAAAATGAAAATTGGCGCACATCTATTTTGGGTCTGAGACCTTATCGTAATCCATTTACTTAGCAGTAAGGTCTCACGTGTTAACCAGGTGATAATTATCAAAGCAAATACAATTCTGATTACTGCTCGGTTAGTGCCATGTGCTGGAAAATAAAATATATTTTCCAGCATGCGTAGTGGACATGCTGCCCGCGCAGTGGTGTGCTGGTAAATTTTTAACAACAGGCTCTCTCCCCGGTCCACCTCGGCCCCCCCCCTTCCACCACTGTGCCCCCCCCCCCCCCGTCCACCACTGCGCCCCCCCATCCACCTCTGCGCCCCCCAAAATTGCAGAGCTGGCTATAGCCGGGGGGGGGGGGGGGGCAATGCATTATTCTCTCCAGGAAAAAAAAATTAAATGATCCCAGGTTCCAATCTAATTCATGTTTAATGTGGGATAAAATGCCATAAATAAGTAAATAAATATAAACTTTTAATGTTGAGCACCTGATTCTCAAAGTGAACATATTCCAAACACTATAATGAAAATAAAATGATTTTTTTCTACCTTTGTTGTCTGGTGACTGTTTTTCTGATCATGCTGGCCCAGTATCCGATTCTGCTACTATCTGTCCTCTTTACTCCGTTTCCAGGGCTTCCTTTCCATTTATTTCTTTCCTTTCCTCCTTTTTCTTCATTTCTGGTCCTCAGCTTCTGCCTATTCATCTATGTGCAGTTTTTCTCCTCTCTTCCTTTTCCCTTATCTCATCTCCTTCCTCACTCTTCCCTCCCCTCCATCAATGTCCAGCATTTCTTCGCTCTCCCTTCCTCTCCCCCTGCCCTCCATCCACCCATGCCCAGCGACCCTTCTCTCCCCCTGCCCTGCATGCACTCATATCCAGCGACCCTCCTCTCCCCTGCATGCACCCATACCCAGTGATCCTCCTTTCCCCTGCCCTCCATCCACCCATGTCCAGCAGTGACCCTCCTCTCCCCTGCCCAGCATGCACCCATACCCAGCGACCCTTCTCTCTCCTGCCCTCTATCCACCCATGTCCAGCAGTGACCCTCCTCTCCCCTACCCTGCCCTCCATGCACCCATACCCAGAGACCCTCCTCTCCCCTGCCCTCCATCCACCCACGTCCAGCAGTGACCCTCTCCTGCCCTCCATGATCTACCCATGTCCAGCAGTGACCCTCCTCTCCCCTGCCCTGTATACACCAGCAGCTCCCTTCTCTCCCCTGCCACCCCCTCCTGACTTGTTCCGCAAATTCTCCTGCTTCCTCCCTCCCTCCCTCCCTCCGGATCCGGTCCCTCACTGACCCTACCTTGGTCATCAAATTCTTCGGGGCAGGCAGTGTTGCCTGCCTGCTGCCATCGCTGACTCTCCTCCACCGCCCGATCGCGCTTCAAAATGGCCACCGAGACTTACAGAAGTCTCGCGAGGCTGCCTCTGGAAGTCTCAGCGGCCATTTTTAAAGCGCAAACAGGCAGAGGGGGAGAGTCAGCGATAGCAGCAGGCAGGCAACACTGCCTGCCCCAAAGAATTCGATGGTCAAGGTAGGATCGGTGAGGGACCGGCAGGGCCGGTCTTAGGCAGAGGCGACCGAGGCGGCCGCATAGGGCCCCGCGCCTAACGGGGCCCCGCGCGGCGTGCCTCGCCTCTGCCTCGCCGACCACGTTCGTCTGCCCTCCACCCATGTCCAGCGACGCGAGTCTCCTCGTTCCCCTGCTGCTCCCCCTCCCTCCAGCCACCTGAGACAGCTACCGTCTGACCCCCCCTCCCCTCCCCGCCATGCCAAACGACCCTCTTCTGTCGCCCGCACCTCACCTGACCCGACCCAGCATTTTAAAAAACCCTCCAAGCGGCGGTGCCTGTGCCTCGCGTCTGAGGGAAGAAAACTCGCTTCGTCGTTGGCCGGCCTTCCCTCAAGTCCCGCCCTCTGATGTAACTTCCGCAAGGGCGGGACTTGAGGGAAGGCCGGCCAACGACGAAGCGAGTTTTCTTCCCTCAGACGCGAGGCACAGGCACCGCCGCTTGGAGGGTTTTTAAAAATGCTGGGTCGGGTCAGGTGAGGTGCGGGCGACAGAAGAGGGTCGTTTGGCGGGTCGGGGAGGGGGGGGTCAGATGGGAGATGTCTCAGGTGGCTGGAGGGAGGGAGAGCAGCAGAGGAATGAGGAGACTCACGTCGCGGGACATGGGTGGAGGGCAGGGGGGACGGGGGGGTTACTGGACATAGGTGGATGGAAGTTGGCAAGGGGGGCAGGAGGGTCGCTGGACATGGGGTGGATGGAGGGGAGGAGGGCTTCTGGACATAGGGGGAGGGCAGGGGGCACAGGAGGGTCACGACATGGGTGGATGGCAGGGGAGGGCATAGGGGACAGGGGGGGTTGCTGGACATGGATGGCCGGGGGGACAGGAGGGTCGCTGGACATGGGTGGATGGCAGGGGAGGGGGGTTCTTGACATAGGTGGAGGGCAGGGGGCACAGGAGGGTCGCTGGACATGGGTGGATGGCAGGGGAGGGGGGTTTCTGGACATAGGTGGATGGCAGGGGAGGGCAGGGGGCACAGGAGGGTCGCTGGGCATGGGTGGATGGCAGGGGAGGGCATAGGGGATGGGGGTTGCTGGACATGGATGGCAGGGGGGACAGGAGGGTCGCTGGACATGGGTGGATGGTAGGGGAGGGGAGGGGGTTTCTGGACATAGGTGGATGGCAGGGAGGACAGGAGGGGCACTGGACATAGGTGGGTGGCAGGGGAGGGGGGTTTCTGGACATAGGTGGATGGCAGGGGAGGGCAGGGGGCACAGGAGGGTCGCTGGACATGGGTGGATGGCAGGGGAGGGCATAGGGGACGGGGGGTTGCTGGACATGGATGGCAGGGGGGACAGGAGGGTCGCTGGACATGGGTGGATGGCAGGGGAGGGGGTTTCTGGACATAGGTGGAGGGCAGGGGGCACAGGAGGGTCGCTGGACATGGGTGGATGGAGGGGATGGGGTCTCTGGACATAGGTGGATGGCAGGGGAGGATAGAGGGGACAGGGGGAGTTGCTGGACATAGATGGATAGCAGGGGGGACAGGAGGGTCGCTGGACATGGGTGGATGGAGGAGAGAGAAGAAATGCTGGACATGGATGGAGGCGAGGGAAGAGTGAGGAAGGAGATGAGGTGAGGGAAAAGGAAGAGAGGAGAAAAAGTGCACATGGATATAGAAAATAGGCAGAAGCTGGATCCACTGGACAGTCAAGTCTGCGGTGGACCCAGCTTTTACTTACGGATGTAGGGCAAGAAATGAAGAAGAAAGGCGGAAAGTAAAGACATAAATGGAAAGGAAGCCCTGGAAACGGAGTTAAGAGGACAGATAGCAGCACAATCGGATACTGAGCCAGCATGATCAGAAAAACAAAGTCACCAGACAACAAAGGTAGAAAAAACTATTTTATTCAGGATTTATTAATTGGAATATGTTAGTTTTTGGAAATGTGCATCTGTGATATTTTTCATGTAAGTTTTAATTTTTGTAGTATTGCTACATACTGAGTCTGACTTCTTGAGGTAACTTTCCAGTTCAGTATTTTGCATTCATGTGTTTTTCAGGTGTGATCAAGGAAGGTGCAGTATTCTGCTAGCGTATAGTTTGCAGCCCTTTTTGTTTGTTTTTTTTCACTAGGTTGTGCACTGGTGTTTTAGAGCCCGGTGTAATTACAGTTGCCTTTCCACGCCACGCATAAGGTTGTAGCTCGTCCTGTCCTTGGAATTAGTGCTGTTTATGGTTTGTTAAGGTTATGAGTGTGTTTTTGCACACGTTTGTGTATAGTGTTTTGCAGTGGAGAGATTGTGTGTTGGCCTTACTAAGGTGGCACCAAACTCTCTAAAAGGGTGTTTTGTGGCTCTACATGAGAATTGTGATATTATGATCCCTTGCTAGCTTCATATTGTTGATAATCTGCATTTTCCGTATGGCTGGTATATTGGTGTATAAGGTATTAATTCTGACTTTTTTTTTACTTATTTTTTTCTGTGTGTTGTCAGACAATTATGGATGACAGAGTCGGAGTCTTCTTGAGTCAGAGAGTTGTGGTATATATTTTAAAACAATTTTAATACCTTGGTGGTCTATATGTTTTTATATTGTACATTATATTTTACATATCACTTAATTTTATTGTATATCTTTTCATTTCATTTTTATTTTATTGCATATATGGGTTACAGAGTAATAGGGGAATTTGAAAGTACTGAATCTTTTCTTAATATTTTTCCTTTATTCTCCTTTGTTATGAGAATTGGAACTACTAATTGTAGTGGACTTGAACTGAATAATTTCTGGGGAGGGGAGGTTTCATGATAGCATTGTGCTTATTATTTCAATCAGTTTTTTGTACAAGTTTAGCTTCATTTGTCTTTATTTGAAATTTCATAAATAAAAAAATGTTCTAAAAATGGAATAATTTTATCAATGGGGTGGAGCTAGGGTGGAGGCGGGGCTACGGTGGGGGCGGGGCTATGGTGGGGTGGGGCTAGGATGGGGCCCCACCAAATTGGTCTGCATAGGGCCCCGCACTTGCTAAGACCGGCCCTGGGGACCGGATCCGGAGGGAGGAGGGAGGGAGAGCCGGCTCGCCCTTTCCAACAACCGGCTCGCAAGTCCGGGCAAAATTTAACAACCGGATCTTGCGAGCTGGAGCGAGCCGGCTCTAGCACACCACTGTGCCTGGGTCACATGGTAGCTGGGTGGTAGTGCCAAATTGGTGTGAATTGGGCATGCGTAGGCACCTACACAGCTTAATAAAAGGGCCCCTTAACCACTGTTATCCTGTTATGTACAAATGGATATTCAATATAGGTGTCCTGACATGGCCTGCCACTTAATATTCAGTAATACTTCCGGCAGTGGCCAAAAAACCACCAACCACCACCAGCTGAATATTGACCACATAGTTGCCCAACCCCAAACACGGGATATAAATGTTTAATTCATTATTTAGGAGTGAAATATGGTTTATGGGAACCCCAACATTTAAGGGCATTTCTGGATGTTAAAAAGATCTCCTGTGGTAATGTACAATTTGATAGCATTTAGATAGAAAAGTGGAAATGTTGCTCAATCTAGGGCCTTACTTTAGTAACGTTCTCTTATCTTCATCTGTAATTTACTTGTGGAGACATCCCCTCTTTTAGTGGTCTAAGGAGGGGTTTAATTCTTTTTGTATAACTGACTTATTGCTATTATCTATCTATCTATCTATCTATCTATCTATCTATCTATCTATCTATCTATCTACGAGTTTCTTAAGCAAGTGTGTACTTGTGAATCATTGTTAGGGGCCCTTTTACTAAGGCGCACCTAAATGTGGCATGCGCTGGTGTAGGCGCATGTTTTGAACGCGTGCTGGTCCATTTTCTCAGCGCGCCTGGAAAAAAGGTATTTTTTAATGTGCCGGAAAATGGCCATGCAACAAAATTAAAAACAGTGCTCGTCCATTTTTGGCCTGAGACCTTACCGCCACCCAATGACTTAGCGGTAAGGTCTCACATGCTAACCAGGTGGTTTGCATCCAGCACTTGTCAAATGCCAATTACCGCCAGGTAAGCGCCACGTGGTAGAAAATAGAAAGTATTTTCTACCATGTGTTTTGGGCGTACGCAAAAAATGGAATTACCGGGGCATGTTGTAGCTGGGGGGTGGTGCCAAATTGGCATGCATTGGATGCAAGTAGGCACCTGCACCTTTGTAAAAGGGCCCCTTAATAAATGTAAAGTTTTTTAAAAAGGATGCAGTAGTTTAAAAACAGCTTTACCTCTAACCCAGGCATACCTCTAGCCTGGCCACTCGTGTGCAAAATTCTCCAGGAAAAAGATTTCCTACCTTGGCTGTCTTCTGTTCTAAGCCTGCACACAAACATATGGCGGATGCATATGTGAAGGGACAGTCTTCGGACACTGTAGCCCTTCCTGGGAAACCTCTGGAGGACCCTTCCTCCCTATTCTGTTCCCTCTGGTAGGATTTTAACTCTGTCCCTCATCCTGGCTCATCAGGCTAGCTATACCTGCTTGCACCACACCCTTACTATACATGACAGTCTTTAGGCTCTTATGAGGATCCTGTGAGGGAGTGTTATTATGGGAGACTAGCAACCTCCTATACACTCCCTTACAGGCATGTACATGAATATATACTAGTATTCTAAACATTTATGCACAAAACTAGCATCTAAATGTTAGCGTCAGCTTCATAGAATTACCCCATAAATGTTCTGTGTTATCTGCTAAATTAACAGATAATGCACAAGACCATACTTTATGTTAATTGTGAGAGGCAGTCCCCAACCAGTCTCTACCCCTTCTCCACATCACTGGTATTTGTCAGTTAATATTAATACACTTTAGTAAAAGGGGCCCTACAGCTGATGTATGTAAATCCATTCACAGTGACTTCTCTTTAATATTATTATTTATTTATGCAATTTCAAACAAAAACACACAAGTATCCATTTGTTACAGCAAAAGCAGACAATTAATATGACAAAAAATGAAAATAAAATCTATTCCAGGAAAAAAGAAATCTAGTCTTCCTTAGACCACAATTGAAAGGGGAGGTGGGGGGGGGGGGGGGGGGGGGGGGGTAGTGAACCTGGAAATAGGAGAAGGATATCCCAAAAAAGAGAAGACACAATCATTGTTGCAATAAGGCTTAACACTCACTACAGCCAATATATCTCTAACTGGTCTGAGGCCCAGATGCACAAAGGTTCTGTTAAGAATCCGTCTGCATTTCCAAATCGTTAAAAATTTACCGATCATGCACGCAGGAAATTCTCTCACTATTTTGCATACATGGAATTCTATTTTGCAGGAGCAATCTCCATTTTGAATTCTCTTTTCTCTACAGACTAACATTGGAAACCACCCTTTTTATTAGATTTACTACAAAAGTTACTAGAAAAACCATCCATAGTTTTTTTTTTAACACTTACCAGATCAAACCCAAGATCACAGGTTTTTTTCCAAAATTTTAAAATGCTACAAATTACAATCTATTTTTCCTCAAAATTCTCCCCAAAACCCATCAAAAATTTACAAACATCCCTAAAAAAATTTAAGAAACATCTGTCCTGTCCTCAGGTGACGGATAAACCAGGACTTCTGAAGCTTGTTTTTTAGCTGCACACAAAACACCAAAAGCATACAAAGAACATATTTAACAGTGCAGTTCTAATAGTGAAGTTGATACTTATAATAAATCAAACTTCTATTGGTCTGTTCATGTATAAGAGAATTAAGCACCACCTGAGTAGTGACATAAGTATCTCTAGTCTGCAGATTAGAGGTCTGAATGTAAGGTATTTTGCCTTTATGAGCTGTTTTTCTAAAGTCTGAATGCCCACAGCTAGCTGCGTGCACCTGGTCGCCATATAGGCGATAATACAGGACTGCATTCGCAGTGGGCCAAAAAAGGTCTGGTTGATTTAAATGCTGTTCATTAAGAAAGGTTTCCCATTTTGTAATTCAATACTATTGAAAATCTTTATTGTGTGCAAGGTAAATGGGAAAATTCCACCCCTGGGCAGTATGAAAAGAGGCCACAGCTTCCAAGTCCAACCATACCTCTGAGTGATCAGAAACAACTTCAGGACCCACCACAACTTTTGTCACTGATGGAAACAGGGAGGTGGAAATAAAGATATAATCTAATATGGAAAGGGAACCATGGGCCCTGGACTGGTGAGCATTATCCAGCTTGGTGAGATAGAGCAAATGCCAGGCATCCACCAGATCCAGGGTAGTGCAGAAGTGCTACAACACTCTATGTCCAGATCTGTTTGCTCCACCCATGCCAGCAGGAGACATCATGTCCAATTCGGGATCCATCAATAAAGTCATATCCCCAACCACCAAAAGATCTCTGCCCAGGTAAGGCAACACACTTTTCAAAAGAGAGGGATAAAATGTATTATCGTATAGGGTGGGGCCATATACCACTAGTAGATACAGTTCCCTCCCTTGTACCCAGAGTTGAAGCATGAGGTACCACCCACCAAGATCAGACAGCAAGGTTTCCTACTGTGCAAGTCAGAGACTTAAGAACATAAGCATTGCCATACTGGGACAGACCAAAGGTCCATCAAACCCAGTATTCTGTTTCCAACAGTGGTCAATCCAGGTCACAAGTACCTGGCAAGATCCCAGAACAGCAAAACAGATTTTGTGCTGCTTATTCTAGAATATGCAGTGGAATTTTCCAAGTCCATCTTAATAATGGCTTCTGGACTTTTCTTTTAGGAAATTATCCAAACCTTTTTAAAACCCTGCTAAGTTAACTGCTGTTACCACATTCTCTGGCAACAAATTCCAGAGTTGAATTACTCACCGAGTGAAGAAGTATTTTCTCCAATTCATTTTAAATGTACTACTTAGTAGCTTTTTTGCATGCACCCTAGTCCTAGTATTTTTGGAAAGAGTAAACAAGTAATTCACATCTACCTGTTACACTCCACTCGGTATTTTATAAACCTCTATCATCTCTCTCCTCAGCCGTCTCTTCTCCAAGCCCTTCTCTGTACCTCCTGGGCATTTATTCTTTGGAGACAGTTGAATGTTTCTATCATATCCCCCTTTCCCTCAAATTATAAATGTTTAGATCTTTAAGACTGTCCCATATGCTCCATGTTGTTGACTGTTAGTCACTGCTTCCACTGTCCCCCCCCCCCCCCCAAGTGAGTGCATGGGGAAGAATTAATTAGGCTTGAATGATGCATTGGGGAAGGATAACTGAGGATGAGTGTGGCTAAGAGGCTGTACTAAAGAAGGATGATTCAAGTTGGAGGGAAACACTGGGGAAGAATGAGGGAAACGGGGGCAAATTTTGGAGGGATGAATGAGGAAGAGAATGAGTGAGACTTGAGATGGCTTTTAGGAAAGCTGGGATAGAAGCACTGAAGGGGGGGGGATGAATGAAGATGGGAGAAGCTCTGAGAGAATGAGCTAAGTTGAGGGAAAGGATGAGTGAAGCCAAGAGGGCACTGGAAGAAGATGGAGGATGGGGGGAGAATTGAAGAGAGGATAAATTCAGCTGGGAGTGTAGGGGAAAGTGGAGCAGGTACTAGAGGAGGCAAACAGAGAAAGTAAAATAGAGGAAAATGAAGAAGGACTGAAAGGAGAAGATGCAAAACTATGGTTCAATGAGAGGGGAAAATAGAAGATAGAAGGCTTAAAAATTGTTAAAAGCTAGAGCCAGGGAGAGATAAGGCAAGTAAGGGGATGAAAGTGAAATAATGATAAGAAGGAAGAGAATGGGCTGAAGACTGAGGAGATGAAAGTGGTAGACTGAGAAGAGAGGTGAAAGGATGCAAGACTAAGACAAAAGATAGGACAAAAAGAAAAGGCAATGAGGTGCAGATGATCAAAAGCCTTGCGCTGTTCCAAATAGCACTCTATAGCACTGGACCAGCGCAAGGCTTAACTGCCCCTATGATCAGAGATAAGAGCATGTAAATTTAAGCACGCTATTATCTCTGATCATTGGAAAAAAGTGTGGGAGGATTAATCCTCCTGCACTTGTTTGACAGATCTGGACTGTCAAAAGCCCAGACCTGTCAAACACAGGGGCTGGAAGTCTGTGTGACCCCCAGAACCCACTGCAACTGCAAGGCCCTGGTGGCCTAGTGCCCCCAAACCCTCACCCCCCCACCCCACCCCAAGCCAGCGATATGGGGGCTGGAAGTTTAGCAGACCTCCAGTCCCCCCGACCCAAGTTCATGGGGGATTGGCGATCCAGTGGCCCGCAAATGCAAGCCCTCCAACCTGGTGATCTATCAGCCCCCTTCCCTGACCCGGAACTTAGTGGTGGAGGAGGAGGAGGAGGAGGAGGGAGTAGTATACTCCCTCCTCTTCCAGTGCCACCTTGAAAATGGCAGCGCACAGCCCTGCCCAGTGCATCCCTTATGTGGTGGTGAAACCCCAGCCAGCACATCCTAGGATGAACTGGGCAAGGCTGGACACTGCCATTTTCAAGGCGGCACTGGAAGAAGAGGGAGTGTACTACTCTCTCCTCCATCACTAAGGTATGGGGGCAGGGAAGGAGGCCACTAGTCCACCAGGTTGGGGGGCTTGTGTTTGCAGCCCACTGGGCCTCAGGGCTTTTCTTGGGTGTGAGGGGGATTAGGAGGCTGGAGATCCACCGGACCTCCAGTCCCCATGTTGCTGGCTTGGGGGGCAGGGGGTTCCATTGGGGGGATGGAGTCCGGCTAGCATGCAAATGCATGCAGGACAGGGCTCCCCATTCCTTCCCAATGTCCCGCAATGTCTTCGAGCTGGCGTAGGGTTTGCCACGGGCAGCGTGCCAATGTTTGTTGCACTACCCACTGATCATTGGGGAGGAATAATAAAATTCCTGTTTAGCATGCATTTGCATGTAGCTTGCAGTCAGAGCCCGTGAGCACATTGTTTTACAAGCTCAGGGGCTCTGACCATGGGGCAGTAGCAAGCATGGGCTCTAGTATGGCGCTAGTAGTCTCTTGCGACCCCTGAATGACAGATAAACAGAGATAGAGGAAAGCAAGAAGTAAGATATGACACAGCATGTAGCAACAGCTGTGGAAGAGTAGAGAGAGAGATGAAGAAAAGAATAGTAAAATAAAAAGAAAAACAGAAAAATAATTCACAAGAAACACAAGACAAGAAGAAAGACTGCTATACCTAATTTCAGGAAAAAAAAACATTTGTACAACAAAGGCAAAAAAACATGTATGTTTCCTTTAAGTAGTTATTCGAAAGTGCAGGGTTAGTCTAAGGGTGCCTTCCTTTCACCCTTCCAGCACAGTATTATACTGGGCACAGGAGCTGAAAGCTTTGAGACAGAAGCAGCACATAAAAAAAAAAAAAAGGTTGAAATCTCCAGCGGCAGGCTGTGCACGATGCCATCCTAGATGGCATATCCAGCTTCTTATACTGCATATCAAGTTAAAGGAAAACAAAACACAAAGGTTAAAGCCAATACTTTATAAGGTTTAAGAATATAAAGGATATACTATAGGTTTTATTATGTCCTTTCTTATTGATGGGAATATCATTACACAAGAAAAATATAATATAAAAGCATGGTGAGAACATTGACTTTTCTTTACTTTTTGACTGTATCCTACATATTTAAGTTTAGCCTCCAGTCAAAAGAAGAGAAATAGCATGCTGGAAAGCCACTCAAAACTGTGATGGATTTACCATGCATACATAAAAGGCAAAAGAATCAATAACAGTTTATTACTACTTTTCTAAACAGACAAGGCGATTTTCTTTTATCTAAATGACACTAAAGTGTTCACAATATTCAAATCAATAAGTGCATGCTCAAATTACAAAGGATGTAAAAATATCCCCTTGCAAAATTGGATTGATTTTGTTTTCTTGCGGCACACTAGGAAAAGAACATAACATTACGAAGGAAAAGCTAACACATACTCTGCATAGGATGGCCATTTGTGGGCATCCAAGGCTATAGATGAGATGCAAAATTTATAAACAAAAAAAACTGCAAATACAAAGCAGAATTTTATTTATGGAAACTCATGCCTCAAGTGCCACTCTCAGATAAAAATTGTTCCCTGCACTCTATGACGAAAGTAAATGGCAGTTTGCAATGCTAAGAACCCCTGTGGAAATAAGATGAAATGAGACCAGGCTTCCAGACCTTTGAGAAAAATCAATCTGATGGAAAATTGACAAACTTGTTTAACGTGTCGGCACAAGCTCCGAGAGCTGACCCACAGAGACCTCCACTTAGACACACCATGAAGTTACTGTCAGTTCTCTTAATCTCTTCAATTACACAACAGGATCTCAAAGGGCACTTTTTACCAAACATCACTTTAAATTAAAATTTTAAACATGAAGGAGAAAAGTTAAGAGCCTTTCTTTTTCCTTTGGCATCCCATGCACAAATTGTTGTAAACTGTCTGGACACAGGAATGTCGTAGAAAAATAAATGTCAAATCCTTTTTGCTATTGAATCCATTCTATTTATTTATGCACTTTAAGTAAATATAGACTTTTAAAATGTACTACATATACATTCCTGTTTAAAGGCACGGCAGAAGGCAATTTAAAATGATTTTGTCAACAGTAAAGTACCCGTTGTCGGGCTAAAAAAAAAAAGAGGCAAACCAGCTCTTCCTCCATTTCTAACTTAACTGAGATGGCAGAAGCCATCTCCCCGATAAAACTGGTGAAAGAGAGATGCTCAGGTGGAGATTTATGTCTCTCTTGAGATGGGGAGGGATCAGAAGGTATTCCATAAGATGGCTCTAAGAATTGACGTGGATCCTCCTCTGAATCCTATTAGTTGTCCCATTCAGACTTTTCACCATGTTCAGGGTGTATTGAATGAGTCTATGCCTGCCTTGACTCAATGAATCCATGTCCATGCCCCAAAGAGTGCCGAAGTACAGCCCTACTCTCTGACTCTGGGGAAGCTTCCTCCCCCAACAGCGAGAGCAACACTGTAGGCGTTGAGGTCGATGTCAACACCCTTCGAGGTGCCAGCATCGAGGATCTCTGTACCGACATGGAAGGAGCCTCAGGAAAAATTTGGGGCTGATCCACAGTTGGCGCAAGTGCCCTCGATGCCAGAGCAGTTTGCAACTGCAGCATCTGTACCAGTTCCTCTCGGAGCATGGCTCAGAACCACTCATTAAAGGAAGGCATTGGCAAAGGCGGGAGAGCCGGAAGAGAGGCAGCCTGAGAAGGTGTCAGTGTTGAACCATTAGCGGGGGGCCTGGCTGCTGGGAGACTCGCCCACCAGCACCTCTACCAAGGAGGGGGTGGTGCTCGTCCTGGTGCCGGCACTTCTCGAGTACTGGCGATGCCAATGCCCTGGTGCTCCTGCCACCATGCATTGAGGAGGACCAATCCTTATGCTTCTTGGGCTTCCCCTGATGCACAGCACTGTCATCCTTCAGTGTCAACAAGGACAACATTGAATTCGTACATGCCCTCAGTATAAGGTTTGATGCTGACCAATCCCAGGGCCTACTCTCAGCACCAGATGTTGAGAGAGGTGGAGACCTCCTTGATGCTGGTGCACTCCCAGTAGATGCTGAAGTCTTGGCAGCCATCAAGGTCAATGCTTTCGGTGCCAATGTCGATGTATTGGCCTTCAAGGCACCAAAAAGATTCTCTTGCTGAACATGCTATACCCTCTGTGTCATCAATTGCATTTGCAAATGGAGAGAACAAGTGTTAGGTTCATGGTCAGGTCCAAGGCACCCGATATACCACTTGTGCGGGTCCATCATATTAATCACCTGATTACATTGGGCGCACCTTTTGAAGTGATTGGGGGAGTCTTCTTGGACATCAAGAAAAAATTATGGCCAAATTAACCGCTTCCATTTTGAACCAGAAAAAGGGGCAGTGTTCAAATTGAAGTTGGGGCTCTTTAGTAATACATGAGAAATAAAGGAAACTTTAAGGGCCAAAAAAGCTAAAAGAAATTAAAGGGGAACTAAAGAAAATGGAGAAATAAACAAAAAATTATCAGAATGGACTGGAAAAAACCCAAATGGAAAGGCACTATTAGAAAACATGAAACACACTATGAGGAGAACATGATGATGCGTCCTCCCTGCTCTGCGGAAAAATGAAGACTGAAGGACCCGCACTCATGCATCAGGTGGGAAGGCACCAGCGCATGCGCAGTGGGATGTTACTAGAACGTTCTTGATCTTGCTAGACAGCAACCACAGTGGGCTCCATCGAATGACATCACCCAGCTGTAAGAATATGACATCCTGCTTGTCCTCAGAGAAACCTTTGTCTTCAACAGACCAAAGATACACAATTCTCTCTTACAAAATTAAACTTAGCTTTCATACATTTTAACACAATAAAACGATCAACTAATATTTATAGCAATCTACTAAAAAGTCAAAAGATTCATGTGAAAAAAAAATCACAGTCTGAAACTCATTGGTGCACATAAGAAATAACCAATGTTCTTCAGCAGTGAAATATTTGTGGCCTCGATTCTAAAAGTATGGTCAACATATTTGATCCAATTCCTGCATTATGTGTTTTATGTTTTGCTTTTCAGATTAAAATGCCCTTTAAGCTCATTTTAAGTGATAGCAGAAAATATTAACAAGATTATTTGGAGTTTGATGATATTTTCTAGTTGAGATCCAAGGCTTTGAGACAACCCAATAGCTTAGAGTTAGAGCTGCTTTGAGACAACCTAGTAGCTTGGCGTTAGAGCTGTGCACTGCAATGCAGATGCAGTTGGATTCTGGCTCAGGTCTTCTGCTCTGTGAGCTGGCCAGGACTGGAGATGTGGTGGAGGCAGCATTTACAGCCCTAGGGGAGAGGGAATGGTAGGTGTCATGAAATGGTGGCACCTAGAGGCTGGATTTCATCCAGCATATTCCCTCTTTTTTTTTTTGTTACATTTGTACCCCGCACTTTCCCACTCATGGCAGGCTCAATGCGGCTTACATGGGGCAATGGAGGGTTAAGTGACTTGCCCAGAGTCACAAGGAGCTGCCTGTGCCGGGAATCGAACTCAGTTCCTCAGTTCCCCAGGACCAAAGTCCACCACCCTAACCACTAGGCCACTCCTCCTTGTCTCCCCATCCTTCCATCATTTTCCTTCTTTCTCGTCTCATCCGCGCATTTCTACTTTCTCTCCCCATCTTTCCATCCAGCATCTTCCCTCTTTCTCTCCCACTTCCCACTTCCAACCAGCATCTTTCCTCTTTCTCGCCTCCTTCCAGCCAGCATTTTTATTCTCTCCTTTCTTCCTCTCTCTACCCTTCATTTGTGCCTTACCTCACTTTTTCCCATCCTTCAATCTAACTTTTCCCTTTTCCTCTCCCCATCCATCAATCCAGCATTTTCCCTTTTTCTCTCATCCCTTTCATTCAGCATCTCCCTTTCTCTCCCCCATTTTATTCAGCTTCTCCCTCTCTTTCCCCCATCCATCCAGTGCCTTATCTCTCCTTTTCCATGTCACACTTTCTGTTCCAGCCAGCCACTCCTGTTGCTGCTTTCCCAGACCAGCAGTACCTGCGGCAAAAGAACATATACCAGTCACGGGGCTGCAGTCTTCCTGCAAGTGCTGTCAGCTCTGCCGGACCCCTGCCTTGGAACAGGAAGTTGATGTCAGAGATTTTGTTTTGTCATTGCTGCTGGTGGTCTGGGGAAGCAGCAGCAGTGGTAGATGTGGTAGCAGGAGGGAGGTGAGGAAGGATAGGTTCTCAACACACAGTAGAGTCTATTGGGTGCTGCATACTTCCTGCAGCGTTCTCTTGTTTCACATGTTTGAGAATCTATGTTCTAAGTCAGTGTTTTCCACCTGCTGCTTCCCCAACTTTTTTTTACTAGTCCATGCAAGAGTTAATATAATCTTCCCTGCCTCCCTACCGCTGTCACCACTGCTACTACTACTACTACTATTTAACATTTTTAAAGCGCTACTAGGGTTACGCAGCGCTGTACAATTTAACATAAAGGACAGTCCCTGCTCAAAGAGCTTACAATATAAAGGACAAGTGGACAGTCAGTCCGATAGGGGTAGTCAAATTGGGGCAGTCTGGATTTCCTGAGAGGTGAGAGTTAGGTGCCGAAGGCAGCATTGAAGAGGTGGGCTTTGAGCAAAGACTTGAAGATGGGCAGGGAGGGGGCTTGGCGTAAGGAATCAGGAAGGTTGTTCCAGGCATAGGGTGAGGCGAGGCAGAATGAGTGGAGCCTGGAGTTAGCGGTGGTGGAGAAGGGTACCGAGAGGAGGGATTTGTCCCTTGAACGGAGGTTTCGGGCTGGAACGTAAGGGGAGATGAGGGTAGAGAGGTAGTGAGGGGCAGCAGACTGAGTGCATTTGTAGGTAAGAAGAAGCTTGAACTGAATGCAGTATCTGATTGGAAGCCAGTGAAGTGACCTGAGGAGAGGGGTGATATGAGTAGATCGGTTCTGGCGGAATATAAGACGTGCAGCAGAATTCTGGACAGATTGGAGGGGGGATAGATGGCTAAGTGGGAGGCCGGTGAGGAGTAGGTTGCAGTAGTCAAGGCGCAAGGTAATGAGAGCATGGACGAGGGTTCGGGTGATGTGTTCAGAGAGGAAAGGGCGAATTTTGCTGATGTTGAAGAGGAAGAAGCGACAGGTCTTGGCTATCTGCTGGATATGCATGGAGAAGGAGAGGGAGGAGTCGAAGATGACTCCGAGGTTGCGGGCAGATGAGACGGGGAGGATGAGGGTGTTATCAACTGAGATGGAAAGTGGAGGAAGAGGAGAAGTGGGTTTTGGTGGAAAGACGATGAGCTCTATCTTGGACATGTTCAGTTTCAGGTGGCGGTTGGACATCCAGGCAGCAATGTCGGATAAGCAGGCCGATATCTTTGCCTGGGTCTCCGTGGTGATGTTAGGTGTGGAGAGATACAGCTGGGTGTCATCAGCATAGAGATGATACTGGAAGCCATGAGATGAGATCAGGGAGCCCAGGGAAGAGGTGTAGATTGAGAAGAGAAGGGGTCCAAGGACAGATCCCTGGGGAACACCAACAGATAGTGGAATGGGGGTGGAGGAAGATCCATGAGAGTGAACTCTGAAGGTGCAGTGGGAGAGATAGGAGGAGAACCAGGAGAGGACAGAGCCCCAGAACCCAAATGAGGACAGTGTGGCAAGGAGTAAATCATGACTGTGTCAAAAGCGGCGGATAGATCGAGGAGGATGAGGATGGAGTAGTGGCCTCTGGATTTGGCAAGGAACAGGTCATTACAGACTTTAGAGAGTGCTGTTTCTGTCGAGTGAAGGGGGCACAAACCGGATTGAAGTGGATCAAGGATGGCATGAGATGAGAGAAAATCAAGGCAGCGGCTGTGAATGGCACGCTCAAGTATTTTGGAGAGGAAGGGTAGGAGGGAGATGGGGCGATAGTTGGAGGGACAGGTAGGGTCAAGTGATGGTTTTTTGAGGAGAGGTGTGACTACGGCATGCTTGAAGGTGTCAGGGACAGTTGCAGTGGAGAGAGAGAGGTTGAGGATATGACAGATGGAGGGGGTGACAGTATGAGGGATGGTGTTAAGTAAGTTGGTGGGGATGGGATCAGAGGAACAGGTGGTGCATTTTGAGGAGGAAAGATGGCGAGCGGTTTCCTCCTCGGTGATGTCAGGAAAGGGGGAGAAAGAGGCCTGGGTTGGTTGGTTGAGGGAGAGGGTTGAAGGGTGAAGAGGCGGAGATGGCTTGCTAGTGAACTCAAGGTTGATCTTTTGCACCTTGTCGCGGAAGTAATCGGCCAGTGATTGAGGAGAGAGCGAGGGGGGTGGGGGGTGGGGGGTGGGAGCTACTGCTGCTGCTTCTTTTGGCCAGCAGCAGCGGCAAAATAACAAGCAGGCATGGGGCCATAGCATTCAGGTGTATGCTGTCAGCTCTGATGGACCTCTGCCCCCTCTGACGTCAATTCCAATTCCAGGGTAGAGGACCGGTAGAGAGACAACATGCACCTGAACACTGTGGTCCCTCAGATGCCAAACCGCCATATTTGAAACAGTGTGAAGGTCATGTTTGAACCTTTGAATTGTGAGTGTCATGATTATGATAGAATTTATTTTTCATGCACTGCAATTTCATGACAAATGTTTGTTTTACTTCTGTTTCTAGTGTCTGAAAGTTTTTTTCCCCCTGAAGCAGCAGGACAAGGCACTGTGAAATGGTGGCCAGCGTCAGGGAGACCAATTATAACAGAACAGAAGCTAAGTGACATTTCTAATATAATTAAAAAGAATCTTTAAAAAAAAAAAGGAAGAAATGTGAAATGTACCAGTTTAAATTATAGACTTGAAGGTTGTTGTTTTTTTTTTTTAAAGCCAATGACTGAGAGCTAGAAGTGTGTGTAAAATCAATACTCATTAAGTTCTGATGCGTTTTTCCTCCTTTTTTTCAATTGTACCAAGTATAATTCAGTGTCAATAAGAACTTTTAACACTGGTATAGTGAAGTTGAAGTAGGATTTTAATGTGGTTTTCACTTCACTTCTCATGGTTGGAAATTTGTGGTTATCAATTTGGTCCTGCCAACCAGCGTCAAAATAAAGAGATACTTCCAAAAATGAATTCTTATGATACTTTTGCATTGCAGTCAATTAAAATAGTTCTTGAAACACTTAACAGGAAATTTCATAAAGGATTTTTTGCATATAAATCCTGTTTTATGCACATTAAAAGGCCTCATAAAATTATCTCATCAGTAACGTGCATAGAAGTACATGGAATAATAAGAATGCATGCATTATACGGCCTGGGTGTAGGTGTGTTAAAGGATGGAAATTGGGTGAAGCATGAGTGGTATCAGGGTGATTATTTAGGTGAACCAAAAAGCAAAATCCCAACGGGTTTTCAGTGCCTGCTGAAATGGACAGCTATAGACTGTCCAATGGGGAAGCTCAGTTGACAGTAAAAGGGTTTACACTTAATGCTGAAAACTACAAGAAAATGAAATTATGCAGTTTGAAAGAGCTAGTCTTGGATTATAAACTGGAGGTCTCTCAGGCAGAAATGAAAAAAATAATTATTCACCAAATAAGTTTTGTCTAGTAAAGAACAAGCGCCTAACAAAATTTAAAGCCATGTAACTCGTGTGTATACTGTAAACATGCTTTAAATACCACTTGCATTTGGGTACCAACAATAAAAAAAAATTTTTATTTGAGATCTCGTACTGATTGTAACACTTCAAATGTTGTATATGCCATATGTTGTCCTTGTCAACTATGGTATATAGGTGAGACTACACGTAAGGTTAAGTTACGTATAGCTCAGCAGTTGAGTAATATTCGGTTACAGAAGGTTGATACACCTTTGGTAAGTCATTGGTTGGAATTAGGTCATGTTGTAGATGATTTGCGTTTTGTGGTTATTAACAGTTTACAAGGTGGGTATGGTAATATTGAAGCAGAATTGGTTCGGAGGGAACAGCGTTTTATCTTTAATTGGAAAACCGTTCAGCCCCTGGGTTTAAATAAAGAAATAGATTGGGCGTTATTGTTGACGGTATAACTGTGTAGATCAGAGTAAAGTTGATCATTCAAATCGGTAGTGACGTCAGTCATGGTTCTCTTCTGAGATTCCCAATAGTGAGCTCAGTGCTCGATTGGGGCTGGTAAGTAGTTTGTAATTTCACTTTATGCCAATGTTGGTTGTAAAATATGTGATGTATTGATTGTATTCATACATATTTTATTAAGGATCTCCTGAAGAAGTAATGATTGAAACATGGCCTGTGTTGGGATCCAGGATTTTGGTCGGAAAGACCGAGACATGTTACAGAGATTTGCAATTGAAGATTTGAAGTTGTATTACTGTTTCTTCGACTATATGAGTGAATGAAAACTTTTGTTGACCAGTAATTGGACAATATTTATATAATTTGAAAGTACGGACAGTGAACCACAAATGTGGTAGAAGAATTGATATATATATACTGTTCGGAGAGTCCGAGGAGAACAAAAGTTTGGCATTTTTTGCCTATATACGGACTGGGATTTGTGTGAACAATTTTTATATTGGTGGTTTTTGAACTCTAGTCGAGAACATTTTGTTGCAATGCAGATAACTTAAATTGCTTACAAAATATAATCTGTTTCATGTTTCTAAAGCAGGAATAAATGAAATGTAATAATATGTTCATGTGTTAAAGATTGATAATACTGGGGATGTGTAATGGTCATTATAAATTGTAGTTAAGTAACAAAATTTAAAGAGTCATCTTTAATGAAAGGTCTTGTATACAAAGATTTCATTACGCTGCCCTATGAAGAGGTTGAGGTGCTCTAATGGCACCCTTTTTTCCTGTATTATAGCTAGCCAGACCTTTTAATAGCAGGAAAATATTTCTTTGCTAAAGATATAAGAGTAAGATGGTCATATGGCTTTACAGTTGCTCACAGACTTGTATAAAGGATTGTTATCAGGAAGTCTTAATACCCGTAATTTACTACTTATCATTTCTATAGCGCTACTAGATGTACGCAGCGCAGTACACTAGAACATGATGAGACAGTCCCTGCTCGACAGAGTTACAATCTAATTAGGACAGACATACAGGACAAACAAGAGATAAGGGAATATTAAAGTGAGGATGATAAAATAAGGGTTCTGAACAAGTGAATAAGGGTTAGGAGTTAAAAGCAGCATCAAAAAGGTGGGCTTTTAGCTTAGATTTGAAGACGGCCAGAGATGGAGCTTGACGTACCGGCTCAGGAAGTCTATTCCAGGCAAATGGTGCAGCAAGATAAAAGTCACTTCATTGGCTTCCTATCCGTTTCCGCATACAGTTCAAACTCCTCTTATTGACTTATAAGTGCATTCACTCTGCAGCTCCTCAGTACCTCTCCACTCTCATCTCTCCCTACATTCCTCCCCAGGATCTCCGTTCACTAGGTAAATCTGGCAATGCGGATCTGCTCACAAAGGCCACACAATCCCTTCTGTTGTTATTATCTTATCCCATTCATGTTCCTATAGGCTTATGTTATGCTACGTGCGTTTGGCTATGCTATTCTCTCCCTGAGGGGGAGGTGGGGACATCTCTGCTAGGTTGCCGGCTATTGAGCAGCGTTATATTTTTCAGTGGGATACTGTGACCCCTAGAGGGCTTAATCTGGAAATTAAATGGATTTGAGACTCTTTAAGGTTAGGGCGTTTGCTCTTCACTGTTTGGTATTTAGCCTGCGGTTCTGTGCTGCAATTTATGAGCTGGAAGCTTGGAGGTGGGGCTGGGATTCCCTGCCTGGACGTTAGGCCTGTTGGTGAGTAGCTGCTATAATGTATATCTACATGGATTGTACTCATTTGAAAAGTGATTGTTAGATTGTTAGTTGCCTATGTTATTGTGTTTTTTCTGTTTGCTGATTTGTTATAGGTGATTAGGGGTGGCTCCCCCTGAGGAAGAGCTACGAAATGCGGTCTCGCATTGGGGAACTTTGGAGTATACCAACTATGTGGGTTTAATTTACCTATCCCTGGAAGCCTCCCACTTACCTGAAGCATTCTTTGGCTGCCTTTAATTTAAAGGTTTGACTGCATGCAGGAGGATCACAGAAGATTTGTGTGACTCTGCAATTCCCAGTGTTTCTCTGTGGTTCTTTTTAATCACAGGGATAAGAACAGTGGCTTTATATTGCAGTGGAGTTTTTTCTTTCTTCACTTGAGAACTTGTTGGATACAAAGATCAGCAATGTTCAATATCTGCTATAATTATTAAGAACTGGGTTTTTTGTGCCCTTGTGTTTTTTTAGGGCTCACTGACTGATCTTTATTGAGATTGTGCTCTGATGATACACAGAGACTGAAGAAACTGCAATTTAGGGTTTATGGTCAATGTTCTTTGTGGGATTTATATATGTGATCAGGGTATAAGTCTGGTGTGGATAGCAGTGTGAGTGAGTTGCAGGGATACTATTTGGTAATGCTTTTAATGTACTGGTTTGTTTTCACTAATAAAGATTTTGTAATTTATATAGAACAGGAATACTATTTGTTGTTAATGTTTTAGGTACCTCCTATTATATATATATATATATATATATATATATATATATATATATATATATATATATATCCCCTATTAGGATTAAGATTTTATGCTATTCTCTGACCACAAAAGAAGATTAGACAGGAATCAGAAAGAGAAAATGTCTTTTATTACTCACCAGCACAGGATCAGATATCAGTAGCAAGTTGTGGAAAATAATAGCAAACTTACAAAATCTAACATCAGTAACTTTAGTAATTATAAAAAGTCAGGCTAATTCTATAAAGAACAGCTGAAAAGAGTGAGAGAGAAAGGGGCCAATGACAGGAAATATCACTGGTTCCAAGTTTATATAAAAGTCAGATGACAAAGAGAAGGGAAATAAAATATAAAGAGAAAGGTGAATAGTCTGTTGTAAAGAAATAGTTCTTATCAAGAGTAAATAAGGAAAAAGTATATTTCCTGAAGAATTTGCCCCTAAACAAGGACAATGCCCTGAGTTAGGACAAAAAACTCTCTTGCCAGAGGCTCATTCCAAGGGGCTCTTTGTCTGTAGAGTACGTTTATAGTATTATGATGCCCAATCACCTCTTCCCTATCCTGAATCAATCATAGGTCCTGCAATATGCTGAAGACTTGCAATAGTGTCTTTGCCATCTCGTAACTGAAAAGGTTATTGGGCTGCCATAGCAACAGGGGTCTTATCAGAGTTTGTGGTTAAAGCGAATGCTACATACCTGTAGAAGGTATTCTCCGAGGACAGCAGGCTGATTGTTCTCACTGATGGGTGACGTCCACGGCAGCCCCTCCAATCGGAACTTCACTAGCAAAGGCCTTTGCTAGTCCTCGCGCGCCCATGGTCACCGCGCATGCGCGGCCGTCTTCCCGCCCGAACCGGCTCGTGTTCGTCAGTCCCATATGTAGCAAAAACAAAGACAAGGGAAGACACAACTCCAAAGGGGAGGCGGGCGGGTTTGTGAGAACAATCAGCCTGCTGTCCTCGGAGAATACCTTCTACAGGTATGTAGCATTCGCTTTCTCCGAGGACAAGCAGGCTGCTTGTTCTCACTGATGGGGTATCCCTAGCCCCCAGGCTCACTCAAAACAACAAACATGGACAATTGGGCCTCGCAACGGCGAGGACATAACTGAGATTGACCTAACAATCTATCCAACTAACTGAGAGTGTAGCCTGGAACAGAATAAACATGGGCCTAGGGGGGTGGAGTTGGATTCTAAACCCCGAACAGATTCTGAAGCACTGACTGCCCGAACCGACTGTCGCGTCGGGTATCCTGCTGCAGGCAGTAATGAGATGTGAATGTGTGGACGGATGACCACGTCGCAGCTTTGCAAATCTCTTCAATAGTGGCTGACTTCAAGTGGGCCACTGATGCTGCCATGGCTCTAACATTGTGAGCCGTGACATGACCCTCAAGAGCCAGCCCAGCCTGGGCGTAAGTGAAGGAAATGCAATCTGCTAGCCAATTGGATATGGTGCGTTTCCCCACAGCCACTCCCCTCCTGTTGGGATCAAAAGAAACAAACAATTGGGCAGACTGTCTGTTGGGCTGTGTCCGCTCCAGATAGAAGGCCAATGCTCTCTTGCAGTCCAATGTGTGCAGCTGACGTTCAGCAGGGCAGGAATGAGGACGGGGAAAGAATGTTGGCAAGACAATTGACTGGTTCAGATGGAACTCCGACACAACCTTTGGCAAGAACTTAGGGTGAGTGCGGAGGACTACTCTGTTATGATGAAATTTGGTGTAAGGGGCCTGGGCTACCAGGGCCTGAAGCTCACTGACTCTATGAGCTGAAGTAACTGCCACCAAGAAAATGACCTTCCAGGTCAAGTACTTCAGATGGCAGGAGTTCAGTGGCTCAAAAGGAGGTTTCATCAGCTGGGTGAGAACGACATTGAGATCCCATGACACTGTAGGAGGTTTGACAGGGGGCTTTGACAAAAGCAAACCTCTCATGAATCGAACAACTAAAGGCTGTCCTGAGATCGGCTTACCTTCCACACGGTAATGGTATGCACTGATTGCACTAAGGTGAACCCTTACAGAGTTGGTCTTGAGACCAGACTCCGACAAGTGCAGAAGGTATTCAAGCAGGGTCTGTGTAGGACAAGAGCGAGGATCTAGGGCCTTGCTATCACACCAGACGGCAAACCTCCTCCATAGAAAGAAGTAACTCCTCTTAGTGGAATCTTTCCTGGAAGCAAGCAAGATGCGGGAGACACCCTCTGACAGACCCAAAGAGGCAAAGTCTACGCTCTCAACATCCAGGCCATGAGAGCCAGAGACTGGAGGTTGGGATGCAGAAGCATCCCTTCATCCTGTGTGATGAGGGTTGGAAAACACTCCAATCTCCACGGTTCTTCGGAGAATAACTCCAGAAGAAGAGGGAACCAGATCTGACGCGGCCAAAAAGGAGCAATCAGAATCATGGTGCCTCGGTCTTGCTTGAGTTTCAACAAAGTCTTCCCTACCAGAGGTATGGGAGGATAAGCATACAGCAGACCTTCCCCCCAGTCCAGGAGGAAGGCATCCGATGCCAGTCTGCCGTGGGCCTGAAGCCTGGAACAGAACTGAGGGACTTTGTGGTTGGCTCGAGATGCAAAGAGATCTACCAAGGGGGTGCCCCACACCTGGAAGATCTGGCGCACTACTCTGGAGTTGAGCGACCACTCGTGAGGTTGCATAATCCTGCTCAACCTGTCGGCCAGACTGTTGTTTACGCCTGCCAGGTATGTGGCTTGGAGCACCATGCCGTGACGGCGAGCCCAGAGCCACATGCTGACGGCTTCCTGACACAGGGGGCGAGATCCGGTGCCCCCCTGCTTGTTGATGTAATACATGGCAACCTGGTTGTCTGTCTGAATTTGGATAATTTGGTGGGACAGCCAATCTCTGAAAGCCTTCAGAGCGTTCCAGACCGCTCGTAACTCCAGAAGATTGATCTGCAGATCGCGTTCCTGGAGGGACCAGCTTCCCTGGGTGTGAAGCCCATCGACATGAGCTCCCCACCCCAGGAGAGACGCATCCGTAGTAGTAAGCACTTTTTGTGGCTGAGGAATTTGGAAAGGACGTCCCAGAGTCAAATTGGACCAAATCGTCCACCAATACAGGGATTTGAGAAAACTCGTGGACAGGTGGATCACGTCTTCTAGATCCCCAGCAGCCTGAAACCACTGGGAAGCTAGGGTCCATTGAGTGGATCTCATGTGAAGGCGGGCCATGGGAGTCACATGAACCTTGGAGGCCATGTGGCCCAGCAATCTTAACATCTGCCGAGCTGTGATCTGCTGGGACGCTCGCATCCGCGAGACGAGGGACAACAAGTTGTTGGCTCTCGTCTCTGGGAGATAGGCACGAGCCGTCCGAGAGTCCAGCAGAGCTCCTATGAATTTGAGTCTCTGAACTGGAAGAAGATGGGACTTTGGATAATTTATCACAAACCCCAGTAGCTCCAGGAGGCGAATAGTCATCTGCATGGACTGTAGAGCTCCTGCCTCGGATGTGTTCTTCACCAGCCAATCGTCGAGATAAGGGAACACATGCACTCCCAGCCTGCGAAGCGCTGCTGCTACTACAGCCAGGCACTTCGTGAACACTCTGGGCGCAGAGGCGAGCCCAAAGGGTAGCACACAGTACTGGAAGTGACGTGTGCCCAGCTGAAATCGCAGATACTGTCTGTGAGCTGGCAGTATCGGGATGTGCGTGTAGGCGTCCTTCAAGTCCAGAGAGCATAGCCAGTCATTTTCCTGAATCATGGGAAGAAGGGTGCCCAGGGAAAGCATCCTGAACTTTTCCTTGACTAGATATTTGTTCAGGGCCCTTAGGTCTAGGATGGGACGCATCCCCCCTGTTTTCTTTTCCACAAGGAAGTACCTGGAATAGAATCCCAGCCCTGCTTGCCCGGATGGCACGGGCTCGACCGCATTGGTGCTGAGAAGGGCGGAGAGTTCCTCTGCAAGTACCTGCCTGTGCTGGAAGCTGTAGGATTGAGCTCCCGGTGGGCAATTTGGAGGTTTGGCGGCCAAATTGAGGGTGTATCCTTGCCGGACTATTTGAAGAACCCAACGGTCGGAGGTTATGAGAGGCCACTTTTGGTGAAAAACTTTCAACCTCCCCCCAACCGGCAGATCGCCCGGCACTGACACGATGATGTCGGCTATGCTCTGCTGGAGCCAGTCAAAAGCTTGCCCCTTGCTTTTGCTGGGGAGCCGAGGGGCCTTGCTGAGGCGCATGCTGCTGACGAGAGCGAGCGCGCTGGGGCTTAGCCTGGGCCGCAGGCTGTTGAGAAGGAGGATTGTACCTACGCTTACCAGAAGAGTAGGGAACAATCTTCCTTCCCCCATAAAAACGTCTACCTGTGGAGGTAGAAGCTGAAGGCTGCCGGCGGGAGAACTTGTCGAAAGCGGTATCCCGCTGGTGGAGCTGCTCTACTACCTGTTCGACCTTCTCTCCAAAAATACTGTCCGCACGGCAAGGCGAGTCCGCAATCCGCTGCTGGATCCTATTCTCCAGGTCGGAGGCACGCAGCCATGAGAGTCTGCGCATCACCACACCTTGATCAGCGGCCCTGGACGCAACATCAAAGGTATCATATACCCCTCTGGCCAGGAATTTTCTGCACGCCTTCAGCTGCCTGACCACCTCCTGAAATGGCTTGGCTTGCTCAGAGGGAGCTTGTCCACCAAGCCCGCCAACTGCCGCACATTGTTCCGCATGTGTATGCTCGTGTAGAGCTGGTAAGACTAAATTTTGGCCACGAGTATAGAGGAATGGTAGGCCTTCCTCCCAAAGGAGTCTAAGGTTCTAGAGTCTTTGCCCGGGGGCGCCGAAGCATGCTCCCTAGAACTCTTAGCCTTCTTTAGGGCCAAATCCACAACTCCAGTCGTGAGGCAACTGAGTGCGCATCAGCTCTGGGTCCCCATGGATCCGGTACTGGGACTCGATCTTCTTGGGAATGTGGGGATTACTTAGAGGCTTGGTCCAGTTCGCCAGCAATGTCTTTTTGAGAACATGATGCATGGGTACTGTGGACGCTTCCTTAGGTGGAGAAGGATAGTCCAGGAGCTCAAACATTTCAGCCCTGGGCTCGTCCTCCACAACCACCGGGAAGGGGATGGCCGTAGACATCTCCCGGACAAAGGCTGCAAAAGACAGACTCTCGGGAGGAGAAATCTGCCTTTCAGGGGAGGGAGTGGGATCAGAGGGAAGGCCATCAGACTCCTCGTCAGAGAAATACCTGATGTCGTCCTCCTCCTCCCACGAGGCCTCACCATCGGTATCAGACACAAGTTCACGAACCTGTGTCTGAAGCCATGCCCGGCTCGACTCCGTGGAACCACGGCCACGGTGTGAGCGTCGAGAGGTAGATTCCCTCGCCCTCACCGGCGAAGCTCCCACTGCCGACGTCATCGGGGAGCCTTCCTGGGAGGCGACCGCAGTCGGTACTGCAAGTGGCACCGATGTCGGAGACCTCACCCCGGGCAAGGGGCCAGCCGGCGCCTCACTCGACGGTACCGGTGGCGCAAGCACCCCAGGTACCGGAGGGGAAGGGCGCAACAGCTCTCCCAGGATCTCTGGTAGAACGGCCCGGAGACTCTCGTGCAGGGCGGCTGTGGAGAAAGACATGGAAGCCGATGCAGGCGTCGAAGTCAGAGTCTGTTCCGGGCGTGGAGACTGTTCCGGGCTGTCCAAGGTGGAGCGCATCGACACCTCCTGAACAGAGGGTGAGCGGTCCTCCCGGTGCCGATGCCTACTGGGTGCCGACTCCCTCGGCGACCCAGAGCTCTCGGTACCGATGCGGGAAGGAGACCGGTGTCAACGCTTGACTTTTTCAAACGAAGCATGTCACCGGAACTTCCCAGTATCGACGAGGACGTAGAATCCAACCGCCGGTTCCTCGGGGCCGAGGCCGAAGAAGGTCGGTCTCGGGGGGGGGGGGGGGTTGTACCGCAGGAGCCCTCAGGGTAGGGGGAGACCCACCCGAAGGCTCACCGCCACCAGCAGGGGAATGGACAGCCCTCACCTGCACTCCAGTCGAAGCACCATCGTCCGACGACATCAGCACTAGTGGAGGTCCCGGTACCACCGACGCCGACGCAGCCTTCCGATGTGTCGGCACCGATGATGCAGAGGGTCAATGCCTCGATGCAATCGATACAGTCGCCGTCGAGGTCAGAGGTCTAGACGCTGTCGACGTCGATGCACTCGATACTCCCGGTGCAGAAGCCGACGAAGAGCCCGAGAACAACACGTTCCACTGGGCCAATCTCGCTACCTGAGTCCTTTTTTGTAAAAGGGCGCAAAGACTACAGGCCTACGGGCGGTGCCCAACCCCCAGACACTGAAGACACGACGCGTGCCTATCAGTGAGCGAGATTACCCGGGCGCACTGGGTGCACTTCTTGAAGCCGCTGGGAGACTTCGATGACATGGGCGGAAAAATCACGCCGGCGAAATCAAAACTCGTAATTGCGGTTAGGCACCAAAAAGAGGGGGAGAAAAAACTCGACCCGAGGCCTCAAAAGGGCCTACCCCGAAAACGAAAGAAAACTTAACGGGGCAAAAAAACTGGAAATACGGGGAGGGGAAAAAGACCGAAAGGCCCTTCTCCGAAATCCCTTTTTTTTTTTTTTTTTTAGAAGCGAAAAGTCAAAAAGACGCGCGAGGATCAACTTAAGGGGTGCGAACGGCGCAAGCACGACCGTACCGAGCGCGGACAAAAGAAGAGTGACGAACACGAGCCGGTTCGGGCGGGAAGACGGCCACGCATGCGCGGTGCGCATGGGCACGCGAGGACTAGCAAAGGCCTTTGCTAGTGAAGTTCTGATTGGAGGGGCTGCGATGGACGTCACCCATCAGTGAGAACAAGCAGCCTGCTTGTCCTCGGAGAAACATTCCTATATGTAATGGATAGTAGAGGCTAGCAAAAACACACAGAAAAACTAAAACCAAAGGAAGAGGCCAGAATTTTTCCTAACACTTATGACCGTAAACCTTTTTTTTTAAAAATGGAATCTGACTTCATTTGTTTTGGTAGTTGAGAAACTCAAAGGTGCCCATTAATGTTTTTTGTTTTTCAGTATCATAACAGGTTATATTACTGTAGACAAATACCATTAATCCAGCCCACCAAGTGACTTTTCTTTGCCTTTGTTTACGAGAGTAATTATTGTACCAAGAAAGACCATCTTGAGTTTTGCTCTTCAGGAATTTTATTCAAGGCTCTTATATCTGGGATGGGACAAAATCCTCCTTCCTTTTTGGGAACCAGGAGTTACCTGGAATGAAATCCCTCCTGTCTCCTGTGATGGGACAGGTTTTTTTTTAATGAAATATATCTTTACTAGCCGTTAAGCCCGTTAAAACGGGCGCGTATTGGAATGTTTTTTTTTTCCCAAGGCCCCCCTCCCGTTGCAGCTGCAAGGCCCCCTGCCATCCTCCTTCCCTGCCAGCTCCAAGGCCCCCTCTGTCCCTCCCTCCCAGCTCCAAGGCTCCAGTCCTCCCCCCTTCCCAGCTGCAAGGCCCCCCGCCCGCCCTCCCTCCCTCCCAGTTCCAAGGCCCCAGGCCCTTCCCTCCCAGTTCCAAGGCCCCCTGCCCCCTCCCCCCCGTGCCTTCTTCCCAGCCAGCTGGAAGGCCCCCTTCAGTCCAGCCCTCCCAGCTCCAAGGCCCCCCCTCCTTCTGAGACCGCCCATGTCCCCTCCCCCCCCAAGGTAGCCGTTACCGCCCCCCCACCCCCCCTTCACCCTGCCCGGGCCCTCTCTTCGTTATTCAACTTACAGCAGCACCGAAACAGCAGCAAGCAGCTCAGCTTCAGCTCCCGTCGGCCTTCCTTCCCTGCCTGTGCCCCACCCTCGCCGACGTGACGTCACACGAGGGCGAGGCACAGGCAGTGAAGGAAGGCCAACGGGAGCTGCTGCTTGCTGCTGTTTCGGCGCTGCTGTAAGTTGAATAACGAAGAGAGGGCCCGGGCCGGGTGAAGGGGGGGTGGTGGCGATTCCGGGGGTGGGGGGCGGTAGCGGCTACCTTGGGGGGGGAGCGGTAGCGACGTCAGCGGTTCCCTCCCTCCCCTTCCGCGCAGTTTCCCTCTCTGTCCCGCCCCCTCCTCCCGTCATCACGTCTTGACGCAGGGGCGGGACAGAGAGGGAAGTCTCTACTGCGCATTTGCAGGTGAGTCGGTCACTTGCCATTTATAGGTTTGATTGAATCAGTCAAGCAACAACAATAGCCACAAAACTGATACCAAATAATTTTGTCATATTACTTCCTACCAAACCCTACCCCGCCCCTCCATCCTTATTCCATAGCTATCAAATCTAATCTCTCAGATATGGTGGTTTCTTACCCAGACCTGTGAAGCAAACAATAGAATGAGCAATATAATAAGAACTTAACAGTTGAAAAGCCAGCTGGGAGTCTGATGTGATGGGACAGGTTTAAAAACCTGAGTTGGCCCTGGTACTGAATGTGTTTGAGTAATCTTTTGGGCAGGCAATTTAGAGGGCAAGTTATTTTACCACAAGGTCCTATTTTATGCAGTGACCCTGTGCTATAATAACCCAACTTGTGGTAAAATAACCTGAAATAACAGTAGCCCACACTGAGAAGTTCCCCCCTTAAAATGGATACCTATAGGTGTAATTTGTACAATATAGGGAAACCCAGCTATCTCAAGTTCCAGTGAGCTAACAATTTACAAATGTTTCAACTTCTGCCCTGCAACACTTTCTAAAACAAAGACTGCAATTTTGGCCACTTCCTTTTAATTCAATCATAATCCCATCTGTGTTTTTAACTGGAAATCTGTATGGAGCTTAGAGCTTCTCTGTTCTCAACTGCTATCTATGGTGAGTAGGGCCTGGAATGCAATTTTCCTGAGTGATAAACTGGGTTCTGGACAAACTATTATGAAATTTACAAGATATAAAATGTGGTTTAAGGACAGATGCCCATAATGATTGCAATCGGTCTGACCTCAGACAAATTTACAAATTCTGGATCTTTCTCCCACACTGTGGCATGGAAAATGATGCTACTACAGTGGAAAAAGATTTATGGCCCTGTCTTACTGGCAATGGAGGAATGCTCTCCTCTGCTTGAATCACATAGAGAAAGTGGCCAGCAATGTCATCATGGGTCAGAAAAGTCCCTTCCTGATGACATAGGATAAACTATATCATATACTTTCTCATAGTGTCTGGAGTGCAGGGTTAAACAACCTTTGAGTAAAGACTGGAACAGAGACAGGAGGAACACTGAAGAACAGCAGATCCAGGAAACAATGAAGGATAACATTCTTTATTGAACTAGAAATCAGAGACCTAACTGACATATTTCGAAACGTCTTCATCAAGGGTAAAATTATAAAATTAAAAACATAAAAATAAGAATTGTTTGATGGAATTTTTAGGGATTTATGAATTTAATTTAAATTTGATGTATGTAGATTCTGTATACACAAGCATAATTATAAGTTATTATTATTCAGAATTATTTTAAGTTTTAATATAATTTTGGTTACTTATTTGTTATAATTATTTATGTAATACATGTGATATGGATGTATGGGGAAGTTATCAAGCTACATTAGAGCAGTGGAGAGGAACATGCTGAGTCTGAGGCATGCTGCTGAATGGGTACACTTCAAGAGAAGGTTATCTAAGGAAGCCGCTAGAAGCCAGTCATCAAAGGTACAGAAAAACTAGTTGACTCAACTTGTGTAAATGAATTGCAATCACTCTTACATATTTGGTAAAGACTCTGGGGGATAGACAGTGATCTGTATACAGAAGAAATAGGAGTTTTTTGTGCTATGTGGTCATAATGGAAAATTCGTATAAGCATCCTTGACATCCAGTGAGCACAATCATTCTCCCATTTTTTTAACACAGGGAAGAATGGAGAGAAGAATGTAAATCTTGAATGTTTCCTTGGACAGAACAGGATGAGATTCATGAAATTTAATACAAGACACATACCTCCTATCTTCTTGGGAACCAGACCTTACTGGAAAGTCTTGATTCCTTTCCTGGACTGGAACAATTCTATTGCTTTGGGCTATAGGAGAAACTGACTTTTTCCTGGAGCAGACAGGTATGAGCTTGAAGCATCTGTGACCACACTAAAGGTTGATCTGGTGGCACAGTTTGAAATTTGAGGTGATGGCCCATTTTCATAACATTGAGAACCCAGGACTCTTATGATTTATTTCCACTATTGCCTGCTCTGCAGGATATATATTCTGAAGGGACACTACAGAGGATAGTAGAAACGTAAATGGTTGCTTCTGTTTTTTGGCCTTTTTCTCACTAATGAGGTTTAGTAAAAGTGGGACTCTGAATTTGCAGTGATTGTTTAGCAAAAGGAACAAAAGATCTTTTATGATGGTAGAAAGTTGTGCAGTAGACTAATCTAGACTGAAAGCCATGTAAAATTACAACAATTAGAAACATAAGAATGATAAGTGTTAGGATTTTTGTAATTTATGTATTTAATTTAAATTTGATGTATATATATTCTTGATGCTTTACATATTAAAGGACTATTTTGAGTTTTAATATAATTTTGGTTATTATAATTTATGTAATATAGATTTGTCTGTATCAGCTGTTAGAGCCTTAATTTGCACTAGTCTAGGGGGTTCCTCCGGCAGGAGTGATGGTGACTCAATTAGGGGGTCTTTTACAAATGTGCACTAGTGTTTTTAGTGCACGCTAAAAGCTAGAGATGCCCATAGGAATATATGGGTGTCTCTAGCATTTAGTGCATGCTTATTTTTAGCGTGTACTAAAAACACTAGCACACATTTGTAAAAGGGGGCCATTACTTTTTTACTGCAGGTTGCTGCATCTCCTGGGAAATCAAGGTGCGGTAAAAGATCACTATTTACTGCACCTTGATAATTTCCCCCTTTCCTCTGGATTCTATATAGCGAGCTTTGTGTTCCATGCTGAAATCCAAGCATATTCTACAACGCACATAACTTAATTGGCTTAGCAAGCAAATCAGCATTGTTAATAGCACTTAACAATCAATAATGAGCACTAATTGACAATAATTAAAATTTACGCACACATATTGCTAAATGTATTCTTTAATGCACAGCATGGGTGGGGAAAAGAGCATTTTGTGGGCGTTCCAAAATTTACACACGTTATAGAATATGGCCTTCTGCGCCTACATCTATGCGCCGGGACTTACGCTCTATTTTCATTGGTATAAATGCAGGCACATAGATTTAGGCGCTAGGGTGTCAACTAAGCATATTCTATATACCGTGCCCAAATCTAGGCACTGCTTATAAAATACACTTAGGTGGAAATGGTTTCCTCATGGATTTTTTAGGTGCCATATATAGAACCTCCCTTTTATGTCTTTCATATCACGTATTTGGTTCAATAAAGACCTTTTGATCATCATTGATTTCTGGATCTGCTGTTTTGTTGTGTCCACTCTGGATGTGGATCTTTGCCTCTCCTCTGTCTTGCTGTAGAGACAAGAGGAGGTATGAAGTTCTTTCATTTATATAGAATAAGATTGTACAGTTAGTAGAGGGGGTGGGGAGAAGAAGGCAAGGGAGAATAAGAACAATGGGAATCAGAGATGAGGGTGTTGTTTTAAAGAAGGGAGGGAAGGAAATTCTGGAATAGAAAGGGGACTAGGGGAGGAGGAAGACAACAATGGGGCTCATTTTCAAAGCACTTAGACTTACAAAGTTTCATACGTTACTATGAGGTTCATTTTCAAAAGAGAAAAACATCCAAAAAGTGGTATAAATCTGCATTTGTTCGTTTTTCTCACAAAAATGTCCAAAATGGCAGTTTTGAAACCAATTTTTAGACATTTTTCTATGAAGTCCATCAGAAGTGCGTTCAAATCACAAGGGGGCATGTCAGGGGCAGGATCTGGGCATTCCTAACACTTGGATGCTTTTCAGCCATAATGGAACAAAACAAAACCATCCATGACTAAAACTAAGATTGAGCTAGACCTGTTTTTATAACGAATAAGGCACAAAAAAAGTGCCCTAAATGACCAGATGATCACTGGAGGGAATCAGGGATGACCTCCCCTTACTCCCCCAGTAGTCACTGACCCCCTCCCAAAAATGTGATTTCAAACATTACTTACCAGTCTCTATGCCAGTATGAGATGTAATACTCAGGTCCATTAGAGCAGCATGTGGGTCCCTGGAGTAGTCTAGTGGTGGGTGAAGTGCACTGTAGGCAGGTGGACCCAAGCTCATACCTTCCCCAACCTGTTACACTTGTGATGGAAACTGTGAGCCCTCCAAAACTCACCAGAAACCCACGGTACCCACATACAGGTGTCCTCTTCACCTATAAGGGTTATTGTAGTGGTGTACAGTTGGGGCTAGTGGCTTTTGGGGGGGGGGGGGCTCAGCAGACAAGATAAGGGAGCAACAGGTGAGATGTGTACCTGGGAGCATTTATTTGAAGTCCACTGCAGGGCCCCCTAGGGTGCCCCATTGCTCTACTGGGATATCTGTGTGGCTAGTCTAATATGAATGCTGGCTCCTCCAACATCCCAATGGCTTGATTTTGTGCATTTTTCACCTGGATTTATTTTTTGAAAATGGACCAAAAAGCTAAATGCATAGAGCACAAAAACATCTAGCAAATAGCCAATTTTGAAAAAAAAAAAAAAAAAGATGTTTTTCTGTTTTGAAAATGACTATATTCCCCACTTGGATTTTGGAAGTTTTTAGTAAAACGTCCAAAGTTTGACTTAGACATCATATCGAAAATGCCCCCTATGTAACTTTGTAAGTCTAAGTGCTTTGAAAATACACCTCAATGTATGTTACACCACTGCCATGATTTGGTATATACATGAAACAAATGTGTGTCGAAATGTCTGATAATTTCATTTTTACTTATAGACTGCCTTTTTTATGATCCTAAGCAGTTTATAGTAAACAAAAATACAAAAAATACTAAAGTAATATGACCAACATTATAAAAAACAAAACAAAATACTGATCAGTAATCCCCATCTACCAACCATTGATATTCTAACCAACCCTCCCAGGCACAGTCCAGAGGGTTTCAAAGTTAATCAAGTGAGTTTCTTTCTGAACAACCATAAATCTGTTTCTTCCTGAATATCCAAACCAACACTCTTCTTGTGTATAATACAATTCCCTTAGGAACTGAAAAAAGTTCATGTGTATGTATTTCATTCAATTTTCATAAAAAGAATTTTTTACAAATGGGAGGAAAAAGCTTCAGAGTCTCGCCGACTTTAATATAATGAAAAGTCACAGCTTTGTGGGCAATCACATCATGGGCATAAAAAACCTCCCATAAGCAAAACTTCAAAAAGTTCAATGCCAAATAATATGATCATTATTCTACATTATGGGCCTGCACTAGAAAAAGTCTGAGCTTGTATTGATCTTATCTATATAGTTCTGACAGGATGACACAACAACAAATTTCGTGGGTTGCATTGCAAGGTCTGGGCTAGCTGACAAGGACAAATCAAAATTAATGACTGGCCTAAAATAAGCCTCCTTTGGCATTGAATACAATCACTAGTAAATATTGTACGGTATCAATACTGTATATGCAACATAATGCCATGAAATTGGGTAATACTGTCATGTAATACTGTCATGTATCCTACATTCAGTCACTAATCTTACTGCCACTTTGCAAATGTTTTAACGATTTAGGGGCCCTTTTAGTAAGCTGCGGTAAGAACTAATGTGTGCTTATGACATGTTAAAAAGCACTACCATGGGGTGCACTCAGGCATATCACGGTAGCTTTTGCATGTGCACACGCTATCCACGTACTAAAAAATATATATAATTTGTAGTGCTGGGGCAGGTCTGGGGCGGAATAGGCGTGTTCTATGCTAATTGATTAATGCAGCTACATTGCCATGCGCTAACCAATTAGCACATGGTTAGTGTGTGAGCCTGTACTGCCTAGAAAATAGGTGTTGATAAGTGCTCATATACTAATGGGGAAATTAGCTAGTGGCCATTATTGGAAAAATAAAAAAAAATCAGCCATTTCCCAGTAGTGCTGAAAGTGGCCTTAGCACCAATGCAGAGAAGAAGTGTCTTTAGCGGTTGACTAACTAACCTACTGAATAGGGCTTTAAACTAGAATCATTGGGGCAGGTTGGTCAAAGCCCCCAGATAAGTGAAGCATTAACCCCCAGATTCTATATATCGCACCTAGATTTGCACTTGTTTATGTGCATAAATCCAGGCGTATTTTATAACTATGTGTGTAACCTAATTGGCTTAACAAGGCAATTAGTGTTAACAGCTCTGAACAAGCAATAACAAGCACTAATTGGCAAACATTAGAATTTGCAAGCATAGATTGCTAAGCATATTCTATAATATGCTAAGCCTAAATTATAACGCGTACAGGCAAAATCTAACGTGCACAGGCAAAAAGAGGCATGGTTATGGGCGTGTTTAAGAGTGTTTCGTGGGCATTCCAAAATTTATGCGCACAGTTATAAACTAAGGGCCAGTGCGTGTAAATTTATGTGCAGGGATTTATACCAGCTTTTCATTGGCATAAATGGATACGCATAGATTCAGTCACATTAACTACACCTAAGCGTATTCTAAATATTACGCGTAAATCTATGCGTGATAATTAGAATACGCTTAAGCATAATTGCTTACCACACATAAATTTATGCACCATATATAGAATTGGGCCCTAAGTACCTCTACACAAAAAAAGAGGCAACTCATGCCCAAAGTATGGGAAATAAGGTTTTAGATCTTGAGGCTGTCATGAAAGAGGCTAATTTGGATTTAGCGGTGATCATAGAGACATGATTCACAGAGAACCACGACTCGGATATAATTATACCAGGCTATAATCTGTTCAGGAAAGACAGGTAGGAAGAAAGGGAGGGGGAGTGGCATTATATATTAAAGATAATATAAAGCCACCCAGTTGAAAGGACCTACGTGGTAAGGAAGAGCCACTGGCGGCAATCTGGAAAGAGGGAATGGCAAATGTATTTACACTGGTGCTATATACATGCCTCCTTCACAGACAGAAGTGGACAGATTTAATTGAAGACATTCAAAATATAGCTATGAAAGGGGAAATGAAGTACAGCTAATAGAACAATGTATTTTATTTATTTATTTGTCATATTTGTACCCCACATTTTCCCATTTGCAGGATCAATGTGGCTTACATAATACCGTAGAGGCATTCGCCAGTTGGTTGATAACAAATACAAGGTTGTATTGTGGTCGAATGAGGTAGGTGTGTGTCAGGCACCGTGACGGTCGAAGGGAATGAAGATTGTATATTGTCCAGTACGATCATTGGTTCTGCTGTGTTGCTGGGTGTGGTGATTTACATTGGATCGGTTGAGTAAGCCTTTTTGAAGAGGTTGGTTTTTAGTGATTTTCTGAAGTTTAGATGGTCATGGATTATTTTTACAGCTTTTGGGAGTCCATTCCATAGTTGTGCACTTACGTAGGAGAAGCTGGTTGCATAAGTTGTTTTGTATTTAAGTCCTTTGCAATTTGGGTAATGTAAGTTTAGGTATGATTGTGATGATCCGATTCTGTTTCTGGTTGGTAGATCTATGAGGTCTGTCAGGTATCCTGGGACTACGCTGTAGATAATTTTGTGGACAAAGGTGCAGATTTTGAAGATGATCCGTTCTTTGATTGGGAGCCAGTGCAGCTTTTCTCAGAGGAGTTTAGCACTTTCAAAGCGTGATTTACCAAATATCAGCCTGGCAGCTGTGTTTTGGGTGGTCTGGAGTTTTTTTGCGAGTTGTTCTTTACATCCTGCATAGATTGCATTGTAGTAATCTGCATGGCTTAGAACCATTGATTGTATTAGGTTTCAAAAGATTTCCATCGGGAAGAAAGGTTTTATTCATTTAAGTTTCCACATTGAATAGAACATTTTCTTTATTACGGAGTTTACTTGGCTCTCAAGGGTAAGGTTGCAGTCAATTGTGACGCTGAGTATTTTTAGGCTGTCTGAGGTAGGGAGGGTGTGTTCTAGGGTGTTTATGGTTATGGGTTTGTACTTGTTATGTTGAGATGAGAGGATGAGGCAGTGTGTTTTTTCAGTGTTCAGTTTCAGTTGGAATGAATTTGCCCAGGAGTCCATGATGTTCAGGCCGTCATTGATTTCATTAGTTATTTCTGTCAAGTCATGACCGAAGGGAATGTAGATTGTGACGTCATCTGTATAAATGAACGAGTTGAGGCCTCGGTTGGATAGGGCCTTTGCCGGTGGGATCATCATCATGTTGAAGAGTATTGGTGATAATGGTGATCCCTGAGGTACTCCACAGGTAGCTTTCCACGGTGGTGATATGTTTGAGTTTGATTTTACTCGGTAAGTTCTGGTGGTTAGAAAACCCTTTATCCAGTTAAGTACATTTCCATTAATCCCGAAGTGGCCAAGGAGTCTTAGTAGTATATTGTGGTTTACCATGTCGAATGCGCTTGACATGTCGAATTGGAGGAGAAGTATACTTTTACCTGTGGCTATTTCTTGCTTGAATTTGGCCAGGAGCGTGACTAGGACAGTTTCAGTACTGTGGTGGGGGCGGAATCCTGACTGTGAGTCGTGTAGTATTGAGAACTTGTCCATGTATTGCGTAAGCTGTTTGGTCACCAAGCTCTCCATCAGTTTGACTACTAGTAGGGATAGACGCAACTGGGCGGTAATTGGTTAGATCGTTTGTGTTTTTCTTGGCGTCTTTTGGTATTGGGGTGAGTAGGATGTTGCCATATTCCTCGGTGAAGAGACCTTATTGTAGCATAAAGTTTAGGTGGAATGTGAGGTCTGCTATGAAGCGCTCAGGGGCGGATTTGAGTAGATGACTGGGACATATGTCCAGTTTGCAGTGGGTGTTGGCAAACCCATAGGTTGACGATGAGCTGGTTGACTACAATCCTTCTGAACATAAAACAAAAAACACAAATAATGTAGGTGACAACAAGGGAATGAGACTGTAGGTATAGACAGGAGGAGGAAACCATATAGACGGGAGAGGAAGGATATAAGAGAGCGTGAAAACTGTAAAAATGTTTATCATCCCAGATTTAAGGTAGTAAATATAAGGAGACTAGTATGATGGTGCACGTTTCTTATCTTTGTTCAAAAAATTCATATATATAAATCAATGTTTGAAATTGGGTAATCTGATTATAATCATTACAGCAAAATTATAAAAGGAGAAGTAAAAAGAAAATGAGACAGCTTTATTTTAGGATGAAAGAAGATTTATATTTGTTTTCTCCAGTCATTATCCATATGCAATGCATTCCCCCATAGATAGGAACAAGGTGCCAGGAGAGAACTCCAAAGATTATAAAAATACCAGAAAAGAAAACATAAAGGAAAATATATTAGCTGGGAATAATAATAAAGGTATAGTCAGTGATTCTAAAACAAAATAAATTCATGAAAACGTTTGCCACGGTCATTCAGCAGCTGCCATCATTTGCTTTGCTGCTAATCTTCAAATTAGAAAAAAATATTGGTATTTCAATGCTTTACTGTAGATGACCAAATAACCTAAAACAGGTGAATGGCTTCAAATCTGGATCCCAACTGCATGAAGATAAGGTTTCTGCCCTCTATTACCGAGGCCAACAACATGGTTACCAGTTACATGGGAATTAACATAGTTGCAGGCCAAAAGAAACACCTCAATGACATAGAAATTTCAGCATTATACAGAACTCAAATCATTTACAGAATTACCAATAGTAATTCACTTCATAAAGATAGCCCTAGGTGTCCACATTTTGCTTATACATATGAAAAGGATGCAATGTATTTCTGAGCATTTCCTTCTAACATTTGAAGACAGCTTTACATCAAAGTAAGCATGATGCAATTTTATAACTTATCAGATATACAATGAAATTGTATTATAAGAAAAAAAAAGCAAGAGAACCCTCTAAATCAATGCGTCATAAAACTGCAGAATGTTTTATAAGGAGTGGGGGGGGGGGGGGGGGTCACAAAATTAAGTTACTTGATAAATCACTCAACTTAAAATAAAAGTAAAAATTGCTTTGGAAAAACAGACCTTTTTGCATACATTTTCCTCAAAATAAAAATGATATATGAAAGCAAATTAGTTAAGTACATAGTTTGTTTAAAAGTTTCTCAAAAAAGATAAAATATTCTATAGCTGCGATTCCTGTTCAGTCCTGTCTAATTCCTTAATGCTTCCCACGTTGCACAGAAAGTTAAGAGGCAGTTGAAGTGCTGGGTATCCAGCCCATCTGATAGGCCCGCTCCAAGGTTCGTTTACAGTCCTGTAGAACTGTACTGAAGGTGATATGAGGATGCTGCTGTACTAGTTGTTCTACTGTTACTTCATTCACCTACAAAGAAACACAAATTCAAGACAAATGAAGCTAATGCATGGTAATAAACATTTAATTTATGCTTCATTTTGGGTAATAATTGTCTGGCATAAGTTGCCTACGTAATCATAGAGGCATCTTTGCAGCTATGAAATTTGATCTAGCAGTTTCAGAAAAAGCAAACAAATCCTAAACACTTCTAAAGGGTGGTAGGGCTATTGCACAAATAACTACATGTGAAAACAGCACCACCGAAGGGCGCACTGAGGCGTCCCGCGGTATTGCTGTGAGCAGTGCATGCTGATTCCCGACCTAGAAAATAGAAATTATTTTCTAGCATGGGGGGCAGGGGGTAGGCGTGTCCTGCAGTAATCAGGCAGCGCACGGCAATGGTTGTGTGCTGCCTGATTACTGCAGGATTAACATGTGATCCCTTACCGCCAACTAAATACGTGGTGGTAAGGGCTCAGGCGGGAATTGGCATGTGCCAATTGTGAAATTAGTGCAGGCCATTAGTGAAAGATCATTCCAGCTTTTTTCTACCATGCTAGAAAGTGGCTGGAGCATGCGGCAAACCCACGTGCTATCACATCGCTGGCCACTTTCTAGCACAGTTTGGAAAAAGAACCCCAAAGTCAACCTATTTAATTAAAAAAGGGCCTAGGAAAGCTTGCAAATATCATAAAAAGCAGGGCAGAATTTGTATTTTAACAGTCTGAGTATTTTCATCATGAACTTTAAACAAAAATGATACTTTGTACATCTGATCTCAGAATAAAAAAAGATTTTTTTATCATAAGCATACTTATTTGATAGCTCCGAGCTGTTTTATAATAAATTCAAAAATGATGCAACAAGTCCCTGTTCAAGAAAGCTTAATTTCTATGTGGGTACCAGAACAGCAGGTAAAAGGAATCTATGTAGTAAAGTGTGGTAATTTTGGTTATTCAAACTTGATGGATGAACAATCTCGTGCAGTAAGAAAAGCACATTTTCAATATGTGAACTAAAGGACCTTTTACTAAAATGCAGTAAGAGTAGCCTAGTGGTTAGTGCAGTGGACTTTGATCCTGGGGAACTGAGTTTGATTCCCACTGTAGCTCCTTGTGGCACTGGGCAAGTCACTTAACCCTCCATTGCCCCTGGTACAAAATAAGTACCTGAATATATGTAAACCGCTTTGAATGTAGTTGCAAAAACCTCAGAAAGGCGGTATATCAAGTCCCATTTCCCTTTCTCTTATGTTTTAACCGAAAAAAAATTAATGAGTGTATGTGCAAAACCTGGGTGCTAACTACTGAGGCATACCCAGCATGTCCCATGCAGTTACAGATAAAAAAAATCACGTGAAGTGGAGGAACACCAGTCCCTAAGAACGAAGCTAATCAGGGACCATGGAGTAGGTGAGGAGTGGATGGTTCTTCCAAAAACACAAGGAAGACTAGTGGATCTTTGTACATACTGTGTTATTCGACTACACCTAAAAGACTCGACATGGCAGCATGTTTTGGTGCTGAAGCACCTGCATCAGGAGTCTTGAATACAGATGTATAATTAATGTAAGCAAACTGTGTAGCTCAGGGTCTGAAGTAAAAACAATCCAACATGCAAAGTGTTCAAAACACCTTTCGGATTCACTGGTTTGCTTAAATTATATACTCCTTGGTTCTTGATCCATGCAGTTACAGCATAGAAAAGTTCTTTACTGCGTGTTAAATTTATTTGCAATTAACATGAAAGAACTTACCCCCTAATTCTATATATAGCGCTCAAAATTATGTGTGTAAATTTGGCTGCATGCCCAAATTGTATGTGCAATTGAATTGCTTAATGAGCCAATTAGCGCTAATAATTGGGCACTAATGATCAATTATCTTAATTGGTAATAATTTAAATTTATGCATGCATCTTTATAGTTGCTATTTAATAAAGATGTGTATGTAATTTTTTCTGTGCAGATCTGTAAAGGGGGTGTGGCCATAGGAGGGGGCACGGACATTTTTAGGATTTCATTTCAGTGTTACAGAATTCAGGAGATCTGTGTCTAATTTAGGTGCAGAGATTTAAACCAGGGCTTAGTTGGTATAAATCCTTGCACCTAAAATTTGGCGCTAAGTGCTAGTCTATAAATGGTGCCCAACTTTGAGAGCCATTTATAGAATAGCACTTGGTGTGCTTTCTTTTGGCACCATTTATAGAACTGAGTCCCTTATGCCTTCTCTAGAAGTGGTGATCAGTGGACCCATATTAATTAGATGTGGCAGTGCAGAGTAGGAACTATGCGCTATCCACAATATGCAGTCCATAGGGGTGGGCCTAACAGACAACAATGATCTTTAATGGGGAAATATCTAAGCTGTCCTTTTACTAAGGAGCACTGAAAAATGGGCTGCGCTAGTGTAGACACGTGTTTTGGGTGCATGCACATCCATTTTTTAGCATGCCTGTAAAAAAGGCCTTTTTAAAATTTTTGCCAAAAATGGACTTGCGGCAAAATAAAAATTGGCGCGTGTCCATTTTGAGTCTGAGACCTTACCTCCAGCCATTGATTCAGCAGTAAGGTCTCTCGTGCTAACCGTGTGGTAATTGCCAATGCTCGTCAAGTCGGAGTTACTGCCCAATTTTCGCCATGCGCCAGAAAATAAATTTTCTGTCACGTGTAGTGGATGTGCATCAAAAATGAAATTACCACACGGGCCACTCGGTAGCCGGGCGGTAACTCCAAATTGACGTGTGTTGGGCACACGTAGACGACTATGCGGCTTATTAAAAGGGCCCCTAGATATAAAAAGTATGTACACAATTTCATCTCTAAGCATTACCTTGCTTAAACTTTCTGATGAAATTTTTATTCTCTTTGGGGAAACACTGGCTGGATTCTGTTGGGTGTATTCTTGTTCTTCTGTAGCGTACCTTGGCTGGACTCTCTGCTGTACACACTTTATTTACTAAGCGGTCCTTTTACAAAGTGGCGGTAAGCCCAATGCAGGCTTACTGCTCAGCAATCCGGAACTACCGCCGGCCCAACACAGGTGCTGGTGGTAGTTCCATTCCCAGTTTGCGGCATTTCCAGTGCTAGTGGATATATTTGAAAAATATTTCTGCTGGGGGTTACCTGGCAGTTACAGCAGGTAAGTCCAGCCAAGTTCAATCTTACCACATGGCCATTTCTTTTTTCAGCTTTTTTATCTGCTGAGATAAAAAGGGCCTCAACGCGCAGCAAAAATGGCCCCCGCCTCTAGCGCAGGGCCCTTTTTACCAAAGCTTAGTAAAAGGGCCCCTAACCCCATATGTTGTTGGTACATTGCTTAGACTTGGTGTTTCCAAAATTTAGCAATATATCAAATTTTTAAATAAACATACACATACTCCCTAATTCTATAAAAGTCACCAAAAACTGTGCACATAAATTGAATAAGCTAATCAGTGCCAATAATTGGCTTTTTAACAATTATTGGCACTAATAAGATTTAATTGGAACTCATATGTGTACATTTAGGTGAGGGATCAGCGCCTATATTTTATGTGCAAGTAAAGAAAAAAAGGGGGCATGGAAATCGGAGGGTCATAAGCGGAACGGGTGCGATCCTAGCATTTGCTCACATTATTACAGAATATGGGGGACAACATGCCCAATTTAGACCAATGGTCCATCTAGCCCTGTATCCTGTTTCTAACAGTGGCCAACCCAGGGCAAGCACTGGCTTCCCCATGTCTATCTCAATAGCACACTATGGACTTTTCCTCCAGAAACTTGTCCAAACCTTTTGTAAACCCTGATACGCTAACTGCAGTTACCAAATCCTCCGGCAAAGAGTTCTAGAACTTAACTATTTTTTGAATGAAAAAATATTTCCTTCTGTTTGTTTTAAAAGTATTTCCATGTAACTTTCTTGGGTGTCCCCAATCTTTGTACTTTTGGAACAAGTAAAAATCAATTTACTTCTACTTGTTCTACACCACTCAGGATTTTGTAGACCTCAATCATATCTCCCCTTATCTGTCTCTTTTCCAAGCTGAAGAGCTCTAACCTTTTTAGCCTTTCCTCATACAAGAGGAGTTCCATTCCCTTTATCATATTGGTCGCTCTTCATTGAACCTTTTTGTAATTCCACTATATCCTTTTTGAGAAATGGCTACCAGAACTAAATGAAATACTCAAGGTGCGGTCGCACCATAGAGCAATATAGAAGCATTATAGTATTTTCGGTCTTATTCACCATCTCTTTCCTAATAATTCCTAGCATCGTGTTTACTTTTTTGGCTAACGCTGCATACTAAGCAAAAAAATTTTAGTATATTATCTACAACGAACCCTAGATCTTTGTCTTGAGTGCTGATCCCCAAGGTGGACCCTAGCATCAGGTAACTATGATTCAAATTATTCTTTCTAAAGTGCATCACCTTGCATTTGTCCACATTAAATTTCATCTGCCATTGGATGCCCAGTCTTCCAATTCCCTAAGGTCTTCCTGCAATATTTCACAGTCCGCAAGTGTTTTAACAACCTTGAATAGTTTTGTGTCACCTGCAAATTTAATCACCTCACTCATCATTACGTTTTCCATATCATTTATAAATATGTTAAATAGCACTGGTCCCAGTAAAGATCCCTGTGGCACTCCACTGTTCACCCTCCTCCATTGAGAGAAATGACCATTTAACCCTACCCTTTGTTTTCTGTTCAATAACCAATTCCTAATCCACACCAGAACCTTGCCTCCTATCCCATGACTTTTTAATGTTCTCAGGAGTCTCTCATGAGGAACTTTATCAAAAGCTTTCTGAAAATCTAGATACAGTATATGCTGATGTACATCCAATCCAAAAACAAAACAGCGAACATGACTAAACGTAAACACAAGACGCTCCAGATAAAAATCTAAAGTTTACTTATCGGTGAGCAAGACTTGACACAGCTGTGTTTCGGCCTACCGAGCCTGCATCAGGAGTCTTTTGCGATCAGAGAAATCAATTCTTGTAGTTGTCAAACAGTTGTGGATCTTGTTGTGGAGCTGCAACGTCTCTTACGTCTGAATAAAATAGTGCTCTGGAAAGCTTTGTAATCTTAAGTATGGACCCGGATCCCTGGGTGGGGAAATGGATGTTTGTGGGCGTTCCCAAATTTACACGCATTGTTATAAAATATGGCCCAGTCTATGTAAATCTACGTGCAGGGATTTACGCCACATTTTTATTGGTGTAAATGGAGGCACATAGTTTTAGGCACTGGGATATCAATTAAGAATATTCTATATACCGCGTCTAAATCACAGAATAGACCTAGGCGGAAATGTTTTCTGAGCAGATTTTTAAGCGTCATATATAGAATCTGGCCCTATACATTTTGAACAGACACTAGGGATGCGGTGGGGACCTTGCGGACTCTATATACTTGTCCTATGAGACTGTGAGCTAATGTGGGCTATTTTATGTGAACTTTTAATAAAATGTTTTACATTACCATATTTTGAAACATTGCCGTTGATATGTTATGTTTTTGAATGCCTTTAAGATGCCTTGGACAGGGGACGGAGATATGTCAATTTTGCATTAGGCTTCAATGTTTAGTCCTGCATTTGTAAAATACATCACAGGTGCTAGAGGTTTTGCCAAAAACTTCTATATGCCAACATCCACAAATTTTCTAAAGTGGCGCTGCACATGTATTATAGTGTATGTGTTATTTGTAAGCCACCTAGAGTGGTAGATGGTGTAGGATATAAGTATTTTTAAATGAAGAAAAATAATATAAATGAATATTATTTGAAGGGGCAGTTGAGAATGTACCTTGACGACAGTAACAGATGTGCAAAGATTGTGCGAAAAGACATATGGGAAGAGACTGGAAGACCTGAATATGTATACTCTAGAGGAGAGGAAGGACAGGGGAGATATGATACAGATGTTTAAATACTTGAAAGGTATTAATATAGAAACTGATATTTTCCAGAGAAGGGAAAATGGTAAAACTAGAGGACATGGAATGAGTTGTGGGGTGGTAGAGTTAGGAGTAATGTCAGAAAATTCTTTTTCATGGAGAGGGTGGTTGATGCTTGGAATGTCCTCCTGAGGGAGGTGGTGGAGAAAAAACTGTGGCAGAATTCAAAATGGCGTGGGATGTACACAGAGGATCTCTAATTAGAAAATGAATGGTATAAAAAACAAAACTTAAAGGGCTACATATGTGTTTGCATATCAAGTGGTGCTTAGATGGCTACTCTAGCTGTATCAACTAAGGCCGGTGTTGGCTGGCTTGTACGGTCTGGGTGCCGCATATAGCAATCGGGTTTAGGAAGGGCTGGAGAAAGCTTCAACAGAAACTCCAGTAATTTGGAACATAAGGACAGTGCAAGGCAGACTTTTACAGTCTGTCTCCCACAAATGACAAGACGGATTCAGATAGGCTTTGAAGGCAACTCCAATAGTTGGAACATAAGGACAGAGCCAAGCAGACTTCTACAGTCTATGTCTTAGAAACAACAAAGACCATGATCACATTCATTGTTGATTTAATCTAGAATTGAGAATGAATATTAGGCAGACTGGATGGACCATTCAGGTCTTTATCTGTCATCACTTACTATGTTACACTTAGGCATATTTTCAAAGCACTTTGGAAGGCTAAGTTCCATAGGTTTCTATGGAACTTTGGGAGGCTAAGTGCTTTGAAAATGAGCATAAATATGTGTCATCTGCAAAAAGGCAAACTTTTCCTTCTAACCCTTCAGCAGCACCTCTCACAAATATATTAAACAGAATCGGCCCTAGTACGACCCCTGAGGCTCTACACTACTCACCTTCCTTTCCTCCGAGTGGATTCCATTTACTACCACCCTCTGCCCCCTGTTGGTACCATGCTATGCCTATGGTCTGTTCAAACTACACCCCATGCATGTCCACCAGCAAAAACACATGCCATCGTTTAAAAAAATGCAGGACTGCTCTGGTCTGTATTTTGCAAGAGGTCATTTACATGCATATGTGACCACATCTACCACATATACCAAATAGGGCATATATGTGCCCCTTTATAAAATTACCTTAAAGAATTTATTAGGAAGATTTTCAAAGGAGATATGCATTAACATCTGGAACATATGATGGAATACTTTAAAAGTGCAGGTGATCTTCAGTACTGTTTTGAGGGCTTCACTATTCTGTATGAAAAATCAATTGCATATTTTGCTGTAATGCCCTATGGTTGAAAACTGAACACAAAATGAAGGTCTTCAATTTGAAATGGTAGGAATCAATAATTAAAAAGTACATTCTTGGCAGGTAATAGAGAGCCCCTCTAGACCTTAACTGTCTAAGCTACAACCTTTATTCTTGATTAGATAAGGCATTCAGACAAGCCTAATTAAACCAAACACCTTTACAATTGCAGTGATGTGAAAGGATTAATTTGTCAATTATTTTTAAGCTGAATACAGTTAATATCAGAGAAGTAGACAGATTTCTTCATCCTTTAGATAAATGTAAGATTAACCTAAGAATCACAACTGTATTGTGGTTTTCTTTGAAAGTTTAATCAAAAAGCTAGGCATTTCGAATTCCCATCATCAGTTTAATTATTAGGACTGCATTTCGATTAAATGTTTTTATTGCAGCTAAAATTTTAATCACAATTAAAGGTATTTTATTTATTTATTACCTGCAGCAGCTCCTTATGACTGGACAAGTCACTTCTCTCTATTGCTACAGGTACAAGATAAGTACCTGTATATAATATGCAAATCACTTTGTAACCATAGAAAGGTGGTATATCAAATCCCATCCCCCTTTCATTCCCTAAAGGACTGATAATCTCCCTCCCAATCCCAGATCTCTCTCTTTCTCTTCCATCTTCCATCCTCCCTCTCCCTTTCCCGAGGTTCATTATCTCTCTTTCTTTCTCTCACTTCCATTGTCCAGCACTTCTCCCTCCCTCCCCTCCACCCCCATGAGCAGCAATCCAAACCTGGTAGTGAGCAGCACCAAACTCTTCTCATGGCTGCAGGAACTCACCACCTCAGCCAGAGTTTCCACCAGTGGACCCTCCAGTTCTGGGTCTGCAACTTACTTCCTTTCCCCCACCTGGGGTTCAGTATCTGCCACCCTTCTGCTGGTCTACCTTAAAGGTGATACCATCCTGCCCATGCAGAAACAGGAAGTGATGTCAGAGGAGAAAGGACAGGCCAGACGGAAAGCTTCAGAGAAGGCCGCAGGCAGCATATAGCAATGCTGCCAAAAGAAGACCACCTTTAAGTTAGATTGGCACATAAGGGATAGGGGATGATGATGAATCGCGGGTGGGGAGAAAGATGCCAGACATGCCAAGGACAAGGCTGGGAGTGGAAGAGAGCAGAAGTGATGTTTGGAGGAGAATGGAGACACTGCAACGTGGTTAATTTTTTTATATTGTAATTAATTTTTTAAAATCATAATTAATAATTAATGCATTAATTGCAGAGTTAACTGCGATTAACTTGCATCCCTATTAATTATATATTAGTAGGCTAGCTTTAGAGAATGTACCAGGAAAAACTCTCTTGTTACTGACCGATAAGCATGTGAATTGTGGCCAAATATGAAAAAGAAATGTTTTTGTTAAACTGCTTGTATGTCTCAAAGATTTTTTTATGACAATATCTAGGTTTGTTTGTTGTTTTTTTTTAAACGTGACCAATGACTTCAGAGAGCAAGAAAATTAAAGAGCTAGTAAACTCAATGACGAGAAAAATTAAAAATGCAATCATAAGGAATTCCTTTTTGAGAACAGAGATCCTCAATCTCCATTAAAAGTAGGAGAATTTGTGTACTCATGATATGGTAAAGAAAGAGGAAGAAAAATTGTATCCGAGTAAGAGGGTGATATTTTACAAACAGCCAAGCTTCTAAGGCTGGCATGCAAGATAAATCCTTAACATAGACCAGAAAAACTGGGATGACTGAACAGGTCAACAGACATTCATCTTGGAGGACAATTTTTCAAAGGAATTTACATGGGTAAAAACAGTTTTATCTACAGTAATGAGATTTTGCTTTGTATGTTGAGGATTGAAACTACTCATGACAGAAAACAAGGAATGCGCATTCACAAGGCACAATAAGCAAAAAGCCAAAAAATAGTCCATTGTAAAAGCTTTACTAAAACAATAAATACATAAGGCTATGTTGAGCTTACACCTGCATCCGGGTAAAATATTAGAAATGCTTAAAAATTTGCTTCTTAAAAAGTCAGCTAACCAGCTATTTGTGACTCAGTTTGTACAGTTCTTTCCAACTTCTGTTGGGTTGAATAGAATAAAAAGAAAACAGAAAATAAACATTTGTTTATTGTTTAGCTCATCAGATGACTTCTATTCATTTGACTATCTAGCTCAGTTAAAGCCAGTCTCAACTGGTATTATGGCACCATTCACAACAGCCTATTTTCTACCCCCCCCCCCCCACCCATTTAAATGCCCATCACCATCTAGCTAAGCCATCACAGTGACAATCTTAGCATAGAAAATACAGACTGTATTTACCTTTGGTATCAGGGAGGTGAGGAAATTCTACGTAACTGTGCAGTATAGAATTTGCATAGAAATCTGGGTGCAGAATTTACTGTATTACGCCAGAATTTATGAGGCGCTGGCTCTGTGAGCCCATGACAGAAGGAAAACACCAGTGCAACTGTCTCTGTGTGAGCAGTCAGCTCTACTAACCAACAGGAGGAGGAAAACTGTCCAAAGTCAGTACTGTTGTCATTTTGCACTATACAACTCTCAGTGAATGTGAGCCACGTGTTGTGCAAAGCCCTGAGCTGTACTTATGAAAGTTTGAGAACAGTGCAGGATTTTGGTCACCGTGCAGCTCACATTCTGAAAGACACATGGTGTAGGAAAAAGACAGCTGTTGCAGGGTGGTGAGAAGAAGAGAGAGGGACAATGGAACTGGCTGGTGGGTGTGAAAGGGGTTGTGGGATGAACTGGGGGAGAGTGTAGGGAGAGGAGAGAGATTTTCAGGGGATGGCTAGGGGAGTGAAGGAGTGTTTGGGGCCAGCATATGCAGAAAGAATAATTTTTAAAGAAAATGTAATTGGATTATTTCTATATAGATATGTGCTGAAAGTAACTTGGTTTTCAATAGATAATTATTGAAAAAAATTGAAAAGGGAATGCTCTAAGCATTGCACAAAGGCATCTTTTGCTGAATGGGGCTATGGGATAGTGATACAGTGGGGTTTAAGTATTTTGGAATATGAGGCGGGACAATTTTAAGAGTATGTCAGGGTGCCAATAAGGATCTGGAGAAACTGTGTGTGAAGAGGTGTGTGTAGGGGGTAAGAGAGGTGAAAAAGGGTGTGTATGTAGGGAGGGTGAGGTAGGGAAGTGTACATGTGGATGATGTGAATCAGTTTCTCCGATACCTAATTTCTCTCCTCTCTGATTTCTTTTCTCTTTCCTATCTCAGACTTATGGCTAACTTGCTACGTTTTCACCCAGTGTGGTTCCCACCTCTTGCTGTATTTTGACTTCTGTTCTACTCCAGTCTGTAGTATCTTCAGCTGCTGACAGATAAGAACCTCACTAACTCTTTGCTTCATTGAACCAGCTTGGAGTGGAGAACCACGCCAGTCATTTTTCGGTTGGAGTGCCTGGCCTTCCCACTTTCACTTCCTGCTCCTCCATTCTTAGGGTAATAGGCCTAGCCTCCCCATCATACTAACACTAGTCTTCTGCTCCTCTTCTATCTTCACACCATATGTTTGTTGGCAGATGAACAAAAATGAGCAAACAGATGGATGGTTGGACAGACAGATGGACTGACTCTCCAAAATAGCTACCTTTGCTTTCTGTGAAATATGACTAAAATAAAGACGCTTTTAAGTATACTCATTTTTTTTTAGTTAAATGGTAATAAAAGGACATATTTTTCACTATAGGCATGTGGAAAATTTCCCAGACAGATTTACAATTTTGTTAGCAGAGGTCTTTATGCCATCCTACAGAATCTACCCTTAGGTATGGTAGAAAAGTAGAGGCATTGATTATAAGTGATGTAATGAATGTTTCATACATTTAGGCTTTAGTTCAGTATACCATCAACTTATTAAAAAGAGCAACAAACAACATATTTTGGATGATTTTAGACAGTTCTAGAAGGAATACTGTTCTCAAGTGGCCCAATTATAAGTACTGCCTCAAGTCAAACCAAAATGAAAGCTTTCAGTATTCTTTTTCTTCAAGCATTGTGCTCCTGATAAGGTAAGGCTGATATACTCTCCAGACTTGAAATGAATGCCCTGTTGCTCAGGGTACCTTCTTGTCAGGCCTTGTCAGACAAATCTGATTAATTTCTTTGACTGGGTGACCAGAGAGTTGGATCGAGGGAGAGTGCTAGATGTGGTGTATTTAGATTTTAGCAAAGCCTTTGACACAGTTCTGCATAGACAACTAATAAATAAACTGATTGCCTTTGGTATGAGCCCTAAAGTGACTGACTGGGTTGAGAACTGGATGAGTGGAAGGTGACAGAGGGTAGTGGTAAATGGAGCTCATTCTGAGAAAAAGGATGTTACAAGCAGTGTACTTCAAAGTTCAGTTCTTGGGCCGGTTCTTTTTAACATTTTTGTAAGGAATATTGCTGAAGGGCTGTTTGGTACAGTTTGCCTCTTTGTGGATGATACCGAAACCTGCAATAAGATAGACACCCCTGATGGTGTGGATAACGTGAGGAAGGACTTAGCGAAGCTAGAGGAATAGTCTGGAATTTGGCAGCTTAGATTTAATGCTAAAAGATGCAGGGTCATGCATTTGGGCTCCAAAAACCCAAGGAAATGGCACAGCGTAGGGGTGAAGAACTTTTGTGCCCGAAAGAGGAGCAGGACTTGGGTGTGATCATATGTGATGATCTTAAGGTGGCCAAACAGGTATACAAGGTGACGGCGAAAGCTAGAAGGATGCTTAGGTACATAGGGAGAGGAGTGGTCAGTAGGAAAAAGGAGGTGATGATGTCTCTGTACAAAACTCTGGTGAGACCTCGTTTAGAATACTGTGTACAAGTCTGGAGACCGCATAAACAGGTTGGAGTTGGTCCAGAGGGTGGCTACTAAAATGGTCAATGGTCTTTGTCATAAGGAGCATGGGGACAGACTTAAAGATCTCAATATGTATTCTTTGGAAGAAAGGTGGGAGAGGGGAGATATGAGAGAGAAATTTAAATACCTACATGGAATAAACTCACAGGAGGCAAGTCTCTTTCAATTGAAAGGAAGCTCTGGAATGAAAAGGCATAGGATGAAGGTGAAGGGGATAGTCTCAGAAGTAACCTGAGGAAATACTTCTTCATTGAAAGGGTGGTGAATTAATGGAACGGCTTCCCGGTGTAAGTGGTGGAGCCAAAAACAGTTTCTAAATTCAAGAGAGCTTGGGACAAGTACATAGGATCTCTAGGGAGTGATAAGGAGAGTACATAGCATGGATGGGCAGACTGGATAGGCCATATGCCACTTGATATTTAAAACCATTTAACAGGCCAGGAATGGCTCCTCCCTGGTTAAATGGCACTTAACCGGTTATGCAGCAATATTCAGCAGGAGATAGACTGTTATCTCCCCCTGAATATTGCTAGTTAGTGCTCAGCTGATAGCTGGTTATATCACACGATATAACCGGCTATCCACCGATTTTTCAGTGCATTGCTGGCTAAGTTTGGTGGCCAAATTTGGCTGTCAAAAGAGCAGGTATATCTTTGGCCTCTTTAAACTTTGGCCATTGCTGAATATCGGCCAAAAGTAGTAAATTTAAAATGAATCGGAGAAAATATTTCTTCACTCAACGTGTAATTAAACTCTGGAATTTGTTGCCAGACAAGTAGTAAAAGCAGTTAGCTTAGCGGGGTTTAAAAAAGTTTAGATGGCTTCCTAAAGAAAAGTCCATAGACCATTATTAAAGTGGACTTGGGGAAAATCCACTACTAATATCCACTACTTATTTCTTCAATAAGTAGCATAAAATGTATTGTAGTTTTTTGGGACCTTGCCAGGTACTTGTGACCTGGATTGGCCACTGTTGGAAACAGGATGCTGGGCTTGAAGGGCCTTTGGTCTGTCCCAGTATGGCAATACTTATGTACTTATACACCTGGATATTGAATGCCGGTCACCGGAAACAGCTCGGCATTGAACAGCTGCGCTCAGCGCTGACTGCGGGAGGCAGCCCGACGACCTCCTGTGGTCTGAATATCAGGCCCAGGGTCTTTATCTGCCTACATTTTTCTATGCTTTCTATGTTGATTGCAATTTAACAAAACACCACCACTAGGTACTTAGCACTATAATTAGAAAAGATCCCCATCTGATTTTGCTTGAAGGATTGCTTTTGGAAAAATGGTAATGGTAGAGTATGCACCAGTCAATTTGCTGAACACAAAATAGAAAAATATAGCAACACTGTCCTGTTCAAGCAAGTTAAGAGCTGGCCTTTCATTTGCTTAGTGCCTCACTTTTTTTTCTTTGTTTCTCAACAAACACGTTTTTTTGCTTTACCTAAAATGTATTAAAAAATCATTGTGTTTTCACACTGATCATTACTGTGAATGTTATAATTATGGCCAATGTGTTAAAAGTGCATTAATGTTTTCACAAATGATGACATGTATTAAGCACAAGCTGGTTTACATGTGTTAAAAGTGCTTTAACATGCATAAATTATCTTGCAGCAAAAACAGTACTGATGAGGTAATGATATAAAACAGTACAAAATAGTTCAATACCTACACAAAAAAACTATACACCCGAGAGAAGTAGTTAAGTATTTTCAATAATGTACATGTAATTTACAATATGCCTCATCTGCATGCCATTAGTAAGCACTATACAGTGTTAACATGTACTTATGGCCATTATAAGAGAAGTTTAGTACACTGGCCACTAAGGGGGTAATTTATAAGTGATTTGAGCAGGTAGAACAGCATTTTTACATAATCAAGTATGAGAAAATTGCCTGGGGGTTATACACACATAAAAGCAGACATTAGAAAAACTGAGTGCCTTATATTGTATGCAATATAAGAATGGGAATTTCAGGGGTGGGCTCGGCCCATATTTTATAAACCATAAACAAAGTGCTGACTCTTACCAGCACATGCACACACAAAGTTATTCCTGCCTCAGAGCATGTACAGTGGTCTATTTGCTAATGACAAATAGGTGCAGCATATGTATAAATTAGTCAAAAAGTCAATACTGCACCAGAATCACAATGATTACAGTGCTGATAGCACTATATTGGGTGTATGAAAACCACTGATATGGCACACAGGCTTGTTGTTTTTAATTGAAGTGTGATCTTGTTGTGCCCCAAGAAAGGATCCATCAAAACATAACCATGTTGGGAATTTAGCTTCTATAAGACATTAAAGTTCCTTTTACATTACTTTGATCTACGTTGGATCTTTTGGTGTGCCTCAAACAGTGATGTTACTGAACCCAGAAAAAACCACCAACTGTTGCGTTACTGGTTCTTTATCCCAACCATCTCATATTCCAATTCATTCTATCACTACTTTTTGATACTTGGGAGTCTGGCTTGACTCCCAACTAACCTTTGTGAAACAGTTTCTGAAGTAGTTAGGTGTGGTTTTGCAATATTAGAGAAAACGGCACCACTAAAAAAGGTCTTATGCCCCATTCACAAACGCTCACCTTGGTTTTCTCCAGAACTTCGGATCCTTAAACATGAAGGATGGAAATTGGAAAGGAGATGGTGGAAATCTTGCCTGGATGAAGACAGGCTAAACTGCAGGAGGCACACAATAAAGTATCACCAAGCCTTAACAGCAACCAGAAAACAATACTTTTCTCAATGCACTGCACAGGCTGAAAATTCAACCAAGCAGCTGTTCAGAATAGTAAACAGCCTACTGCAACTCCCACTACAGCCTGCCCAGTCTAAACTGAACTGCAATGATTTTGTTGCATACTTTGCCAGCAAAATTAAAAGTCTCCGCCAGGATTTACAGGCAATCCCATCAGCCTTCAATCAGTTAATCAGAAGTGCACAAACTTGCCCCATCCTGACAGAGACATATGGGACAATTTTAACCCAATAACAGAGGAGAGCCTTGACAAAATCCTAAGAGACCTTCGACCAGCTACCTGCTCCCTCGCCCCCTGCCCATCAAAGATAGATGGGCCTCAAAGAAGGTGCCACTAAAATTGTGAACTCCTTTCTTTCTAATGGGCAACTACCAATAATCTTCCCCATGACAAACTTGAAAGTTACTGGCCAATATCCAACATCCCATTTCTAGGGAAACTTATAGAACAAACAGTCTGTGTTCAACTCAGTGATTGGCTAGAAGAGAGAAACTGGCTAGATCCATGTCAATCTAGATTCAGACCCGGTTATGGAACAGAAACGGTTCTCATATCCCTACTAGATGATCTTCACAAAATCCGAGCAGGGGATTTGCTTTGGTGTTAGTATTGCTAGATTTCTCAGCAACGTTTGACACTGTGGATCATGATATCATGCTAGCATGGCTTGCAGAAACAGGTATCAATGGAACAGCACTTGTATGGTTCAGATCCTATCTGTCAGACAGGCAATGATCCAAAATGTTTGGAAGAACCTTATCGCCACCATGGCCACTGACCTGTGGGGTACCTCAAGGATTGATACTGTCACCCATTCTGTTCAACATCTACCTCAAGCCACTAGCTAAGCTGATTTTGTTGCATACTTTGCCAGCAAAATTAAAAGTCTCCGCCAGGATTTACAGGCAATCCCATCAGCCTTCAATCAGTTAATCAGAAGTGCACAAACTTGCCCCATCCTGACAGAGACATATGGGACAATTTTAACCCAATAACAGAGGAGAGCCTTGACAAAATCCTAAGAGACCTTCGACCAGCTACCTGCTCCCTCGCCCCCTGCCCATCAAAGATAGATGGGCCTCAAAGAAGGTGCCACTAAAATTGTGAACTCTTTTCTTTCTAATGGGCAACTACCAATAATCTTCCCCATGACAAACTTGAAAGTTACTGGCCAATATCCAACATCCCATTTCTAGGGAAACTTATAGAACAAACAGTCTGTGTTCAACTCAGTGATTGGCTAGAAGAGAGAAACTGGCTAGATCCATGTCAATCTAGATTCAGACCCGGTTATGGAACAGAAACGGTTCTCATATCCCTACTAGATGATCTTCACAAAAACCGAGCAGGGGATTTGCTTTGGTGTTAGTATTGCTAGATTTCTCAGCAACGTTTGACACTGTGGATCATGATATCATGCTAGCATGGCTTGCAGAAACAGGTATCAATGGAACAGCACTTGTATGGTTCAGATCCTATCTGTCAGACAGGCAATGATCCAAAATGTTTGGAAGAACTTTATCGCCACCATGGCCACTGACCTGTGGGGTACCTCAAGGATTGATACTGTCACCCATTCTGTTCAACATCTACCTCAAGCCACTAGCTAAGCTGATTCTTTCAATGGACACTCAGTTCTACATCTATGCAGATGATGTGCAGTTCCTCATACCCATTAAACCTGACTCACGTACAGCTCTGAATAAACAGATTACCTGTCTAACGTCAATCAAGAATGGGCTAGGCACAACAGACTTTGCCTGAACCCAAGTAAAACCGAGCTTCTCTGGGTCCCTAACACAAAGGGACATATACCTGACATCAAAATCTCTTTTGAAAAGTACAAACTCCCTCTCAAATCACAAGTCAGGAACCTTGGACTAGGGTTAGATTCAATTCAATACTTACTCTGATTCCCCAGATCTAAGCAAGAGCTGTTTCTGCTATTCAAGAGCTACTTCTATTATTTGCGACACCTACGCTCCCTCTCTCCTTATATCGAGAGGTCCAAGTTGTGCGTGCCATGATAACGTCGGGGTCACCACTGTTTTTATCTATCCCTCTCTAGACCCCCGCAGGACCCTTCCCCACGGAGGTGTACAGAGGGTTTGCTCTTCTAAGATCTTGTTAATCACCCCCTCCCTGAATTCCAGTGACACCTCATTCCATGATGTTATGTCACGGGGTTCTAAGGAGCGCCTCCGGTCATGGAGGCGCGGGGGGGGGGGGGGGGTGACAGAAGGCGGCAGTTCAAATCTAATTCCCATGACCACAGCTTTCTGTCTATCTGGATCTAAGTGAATCTTTGGCCATTTATGTTCCCACATGAAATCTATGTGAGTGAGAAATCTTACTTGTGTGTATAGTATTCTGTGAAACAGGTGGAGGAGAGAGAATAGATTGAAACAAAGACAGAAACAGTTTAGTGAAAGAAATAGTCTTTTATTCTCACCCAAATCAGGACTTCAGTTTGGTACATTCATCGGACAGATTCTGGATTCAACCGGCCAGAGCTTCGCTCTTTGGAGATTTATTGGGGAAAATGTTCCAACGATAGCTCTGATGCCCACTTCTTATATAGCATTTTCAGTACATACAAGTCAATTGGAGAGGGACTTTTTTCTCTAATCTTGCTTCATCTCTGAATCACACTTAACCGCAGATCAGGTGCCCACCTGCCCCTCCTCTCAAAGATTTCTTCATAGTGCCAATTTCAACACTTTTAAAACCTCTTTCCTAATACTGAGAGAGATCTGTGTCTTTATATCTTGTGATACTGGAAGCCATTTTATAAAGACAAACTCCATTTTAAGAACCAAGCTTTTTACCATTTTTGTCATTAATTTCTACATCTTAAGTGTTACACTCAATTTGAAAGTTGTCCCAGGTTTCAATAAGACTCACCAAGCAGTCCTGCTCTTGCAGGCTCTCTGCTATAAGGCCATCAGCTGGTGATCAGGCCTAGTTAGTGCTTTTCAGCTGTTTTAAGCTGTGTAGCTTGGCCCACCACTATTCCAGTGGATAGGTCTCAAGCTAGAACACATATTAACACATGATAACATTAAGACTGGATTACTGTAATGCACTCTACAATGGTCTGACTACAAAAGGTCTGCACCAGCTCCAATTGATTCAGAATGCTGCTTCAAGACTCATAGAAGCAAGCGACATGACCATATCACAACATTTTTGCAAAATTAGCTACCAGTACAATACAGGGCTAAATTTTAAACTCTATGTCTGATCTTCAAGTCCCTTAAAGAAAATGGCCTCGAGTACATGAAGAACAGGATGACACTCTACACACCTCCAATGACACTAAGGTCCTCCCAAGGGACCAGACCCTCTCCAAAAGACATTTCACGATGTGATACTAGCAAGCGAGCCTTCTCCGGAGTAGCTCCCACACTCTGGAATGCATTGCCTGAAAGACTCCGCTTAACACAAGACTATCTTTACTTCAGGAAGCAGGTGAAAACTTGGCTCTTCAACCAGGCCTTTAACTGAAGAAGTAACTAACTTCTTAGTCTCTCTCACACACACACAAGGAGTGACACAGGTTGCATATACTGCAGCAGGTCATGTTTATCCACTCCTACCCTAGCTGAGATAACATTTAATCATCTCTCTGACCTCATGTGCAACTTTCTTTAATTTAGTCCCTTTATGTTCTAAATCCTCTTACCCATCTATGTGTTCCATCTTTGCTTATACCCTATGCTGTATATTAAAATGTTCTATTACGTATTGTGTTGACATTGTAAGCAGTATACAGCAGCAGCAGAAGATTGCTAAACAAGGCACTCTTGAGGAAGAAGAGGAAGTTTAGTGGATTAGCAGTGCACTGTGTTCCTTGAAATATGAAGAGAACTGTATTTATGATGGATTCATAAAGCTACATATGTAGCTGTAGTAGCGATTTCTTTTGTCGGCTAAGTAATATTTCTCTTTTTTTGGCATGCTTGCTGAGTTTTTGAATTTGAACTGGGGGTTAATTTTGTAAAGCATTTCACTCGAGTAGCTTGTGCTAGTTTAAATCGAGGGGATTTTTTAAAAATTAATTATTTTTCTCTTATAGTAAGAACTTTTTTTTACATTCATTCTTTTATCATCCACAGTAATGTTTTTGAATCAATTGTTTTTGAATCAATTATTTTTCTCTCATAGAGTTTTTTTTACATTGATTCTTTTTCATCTGTTATTGTGGAACCATTGATAGGCATGGACTCTTGAAGTAGCAGAGGGTTACATATTCAGTACGAATTCCCCTACTGGGAGGTTTGAGGTTCCCATTGTTTAATGTATAATATACACAGCACTGAGAGTTAACACTTGTATTTAACAAACTTTATTGATTTATAGTATTGTCATTAGTGGTAGTTTGTTGGTCCCACTTTAGTAATGGTATTAATAAGTAGTATACTATGCCATACTTTGTATTGCTATTTGAATATTTTTACTGCTATAATTGTCTGTTGCTTATGTTTGATTTATTCTTACTGTACACCGCCTTGAGTGAATTCTTTCAAAAAGATGGTAAATAAATCCTAATAAATAAATAAATAAATAAAATCCTTCTACTGCCAGATATTGTGCAGTAACACAAAACCCTGCAAATATGCTTGGAAACTATGTACGAAACAGAACATATGGACAGCAGACCTGCAGCATTTCCATTTGAGACTAGTCGCAGCAGTTATCATCAGGGCTAGTTGACAAGCAGAAACAGGAACCAGTTATGGACAAGTACCTGAATCTCTGATTTTCCAAGCTCATAGGCACAGAAGGTTGTTAAGGAAACTACAGGCTTGCTGGTCATGCCAAACTTTTGGGGACACACTGAGAACCACTGGTTATTAATGTAAACCAAATGCTTTAATGTTTATATCTCAGAACACTTTTCTGTGACTATTTACTGCATTTGATTATTTATTCATGTGGTAATATACTGTTGTAGCAGTCAGTGTTTGATTTAAATGCCAGCAATGGTTATTTTATATCAGTATACTAGCAACTGATGAATATCAGGAATACTTTGTCTGACGGTACTTATCTGGGTCGAAAAATGATGTCTTGCCTGATAATCTTCTTTCCTTTAGTCACAGCAGATGAATCCAGATACTTCTGAGTTGTGAGCATCTACCAGCAGGTGGAGATAGAGAGTGCTGAAGTGCCTTATGTGACGGAATGCTCCTTGGCCGGTCAGTATTGCTCATAAGAAAGCAGAAGCAAAAAACAGCATGAAAAACTTTTCTCCTTTCCTCAGGGAAAATGATATCCCCCATATTGAAAACCGAATAAGAGCAAAACAAGTGCAAAACCGAAATCTGCAAACAAAAACTATTCCCAACAGATACAATCAACCGAGAGGGCACCCAGAAAGAAGGAACACCAGGGTGGGCCTCTGGATTCATCTGCTGTGACTAAAGGAAAGAAAATTATCAGGTAAGACATAATTTTTCATTCCTTAGCGTCCGCAGCAGATGAATCCAGATAATTGTGGGATATAGCAAAGCAGTACATAAGTAGGGTGGGAAACTTCACTGCTGCAAAAAGCACAGATACTCCAAAGCAGCAGAGCCAGCCACACAGAAGTGCCCAAAGAAGGTATGCAAGAAAGAGCATGACGACACCCGAGATAGTGCTACGAAGGAGAACAGAAGAGGCCCCGGCCAGGGAGGCATGAAAGCAAGGGCTGAAACCACCTGGAATCAGGATGAAAGCAGAGAACCCACTAGGAAAAACATAGACATGAGACCCTCTTGAACCCAGCAAATCTCGTGGTTGAGGAAGCTGCTGTACCTTATGAGCTCCCAAGCAAGGTATAAACCAAAGATCTGATCACCGAAACTCATGTGCCATTTCCAAAAGAAAGGCCAGAGCACTGAACAAACGTCAAGAAAGCAGGAAAAAATGATGGCTAAATGAAAGGAAGGTTGAAACCAACTGAGGAATAAAATACCCCATGACTGGGCGCACTGCCACACCCAGAGGAGAAATCTGTAGGCACAGGACAGGCCAACCCGGAAGGCTGACATCCGCATCTGAAGAAATCAGGCTGTCCTGCCAAATTAGGAACCAGCAGAAAATAGAGGGTGGAATCAACTTGAAAGACAGACACTCACCCTCAGTAAGATGCTGAATCCCGAGACACCCAGATCTGCAACCAACCTTGCAAAACCCTGACCAAATAGCTGACGAAAAACATAATAGAAATTAGAGTCATCTTAACTATGAGACATGCTCACCAGTGTCAAAGTGCTCCTACCATTGGTAGCTCCATGGGAGCATGGGAGATAGCAGCTGGCTGCAGCATAAACATCTGTTGTGGGAAGATCCAACATCGCCCCGTGATGCAACCTCCGCAAGGCAGGAGAGATTGCAAAGGCCAGCTGCCAACCCAAGGCCAAAAGCAAGTCATACAACGACACTGCCAACAGGCTAGCCTCGACTTCCCAGCTGGCCACAGCGTAGGAGGGTGACCGCAGTGCTCCCGAAAGGGATCTTAAATCAGACACCTAGGACAGGTCAGAAGCATATGAGGTACTAGATTCTATATATCATGCCTAAAAAATTGGTGCTCCAATAAAATATGCCTAAATTTAGGTGTGGTTTATAGAATATGCTTAACGCCCATCCACATAACTAAATTTAGTTGTGGGCAGTTATGCCAAGTAAAACTTGGTGTAAATGCCTACGCCTAAATTAGGTGTGGACCAGGTGTATTCTATAACAACATTCATAGTTTTTAGGAACGGCCACGACCTGCCCATTCCACAACCATGGCCATGCCCCTTTTTCAACTTTGTACCTTAGAATTTACAAGCATTACTTTACAGAAAATGCTTAGACAGTTTTGTGTGTAAATTTTAATTTATGTCAGTGTTAATTGGCAGTTATTGGTGTTGATTGGCTTGTTAGCTGATTAAATTGCACACACTAAGCCAAAATACGACTGGATTTTGCGTACAACTTAAGTCACATTATATAGAATCCAGGGAATAATGCTGCTGAAAATCTGAATATAGACCAAGTGAGGGGCAATTTTTGGTGTCGGACTATTGTCTTCTTATCTATGCTCACTCTATGTGCTTCCATCCAGAAGACCTACACCTGTTCTGCTTGGCTGCAGGGCCATGCTAACCCGGTAAGCGGGGTAAGCACGGCAGGGGGGCGCCTCATCTTTAAGGGCGCCGCCGCCCGAGTCAGTGTTGTGTTCTAAAATTTAAAAATATAAACCTTGCGTTGGCGCCTATATGCGTATGCGCTGCTGGCTCGTTCGTCTGTTTAGGCTTAGCACCGCCCCAGCTCTTCCACGCATGGCGATGGCGTGACGTGCTTGGAGCCTTGCAGGCAGTCCGACTCCGAAGGACCTGGACGGGTGCGTGTTGCCGCCGCCGCGTTGGAGTGCTGAGAGGAGGAGAGCCGGCGCCCCTGCTTGATGATCCGCTGCTGCCTGCTCCCGCGGCGCTCCACATTCATTTTGTTTTTTGCTGAATGCTGAGCCTGAGAGTCAGACTGTGGTGGACATCATTGCATGGTAAGGTTTCGCCTTGTTGTTAACTTCATTACTCTGTAATGGCTGGCTGGCGTGGTGGCCTACTTATCGTTATCGATAAAGAAAGTACATTTGAGGCTGCAGGTTGGGTGGGGGAACTGGAATCAACCAGGCCTGCTGGGGAAGAAAAGAAAGACAAGGCAAGGAAATTTCTGTGTGTTGGGGGGGGGGGGGGGGGGGGAAGAGAACAAGCTAGAATCAGGGAGGAATGAAGGAGGGAGGGGAGAGTAAGGGCAGGAAAGGAAAATAAGAGCTGATGGAACAGAAAGGCAAAGAGGAAGATAGGAAAAACAAGGCAAGGAAATTTCTGTGTGTTGGGGGGGGGGGGGAAGAGAACAAGCTAGAATCAGGGAGGAAGAAAGGGGAGACTAAGGCACGAGGAAAGGAAGATAAGCTGATGAGTAATAAAATGGATTGTGACATAAGTATAACAGTCATATTTCCAGTTCTAGTAGTACTTAAGACCCAGCAGTACTTAAGATCCAGCAACTATGCTGTAAAAAAACAAAGTAATTGACTTTAAAATGATGGCTCAGAGTAAATGTAATGACAAGGATGTCACAAATTGTAAATCCTTGATAGTGTTTTACTGCCATAAGCACAGTTTCAGTCTCAGTTCCGACAGTGCTTAAAATCCAGCAGAAGTACCAGAAGATCCCAGAGCAATGGATCAAGGCAGTTGCAGAGGATAAAATATTGTATAGTACCTGTAAAACCTAAGTCACATATATTTCAATACTGGTAGCATCCCTGTAGTCAAAAGGGTTGTTATTGTCTGTCAAAGATTTCAGTTTACACAGTGGCCGTTTTCAAATCAAAACTCAAAACCCACTTCTTTACCACTACTTTTGACTCCTAACTTACTTGCCCTGTCCTTTATCCTCACCTCTCTAGTCCCTTACCCTTAATTGTTCTGTCTGTGTACTGTCTTATCTACATTGTAAGCTCTTTGAGCAGGGACTGTCTTTGTGTATGCCTTGTAGCGCTATATAAATGATAAGTAGTAGTAAATGATAAGTAGTAGTCATCTGCTATAGAGAGATTCTATTCGACATGAGGTTTGAAGTGGTAGTGCTTAAATATAGGTAGCAAGGAGGGTAATCAATCATGTGATAGGCTTTCGGTTTTGTATAGTACTACTACTACTATTTAACATTTCTAAAGCGCTACTAGGGTTATGCAGCGCTGTACAAGTTAACAAAGAAGGACAGTCCCTACAATCTACAGAACAAGAATGCAGTCAATCAAATTGGGGCAATCTGGGTTTCCTGGTTAGTCCAATGGTTAGGTGCCGAAAGCGACATTGAAGAGGTGGGCTTTAAGCAAGGATTTGAAGATGGGGAGGGATAGATCTGTGTAGTGTTATTATTTATTATTATTATTTATTACATTTGTATCCCACATTATCCCACCTCTTTGCAGGCTCAATGTGGCTTACAATTCATCGTGGATACTGGAAATAGAAGAGTATACATTTGGTTTTACAGAAAGCTTTGGATACATGATGGTGAAATACATGATAGTGCTAGAGCAAAGACATTAAAGAGCATAAAGAACATTTCTGGATATCTTAAAAGAATGAACAATTACACGTGTTGATCTTTGTGGTAAATTCTGTCGACGAGATAAGTTTTCAGCAGTTTGCGGAAGTTGGTCATTTCATAGACCGCTTTCAGGTTGCATGTGTTTAAGATGGATGATTATGGTATGCCTTCTTGAAAAGATCTGTTTTCAGTAGCTGTGTGCAGATGTATAAGAAACTGGCTTTTAGAAAATTGAAATAAAATATGAACCTTTTTTTTAAACTTTCCACATAGGCACCCTGTTATAATCAGGCTCTTTATATTTATTATAAGTAGATTGAATGTAGGTACTTTTACACCTTAATACTAACTTGACTGGCACCAACTAAAGTTCATTTAAATGTCATGTTGAAATTCTAAAGCTGTGTTATTCTAGATCTGTAAAGGGACCGGTGCTATATTGTACTGATCTGCAAATGGGAATGATGAGTGAAGAAATTAAATTTGCAGATGACACAAAACAATTCAAATCTGTTAAAATGCATGCGGATTGTAAAAAATTGCAGGAAGACCTTAGGAAGTTGGAAGACTGGGAATCCTAATAGCAGATGAGATTCAATGTTGGCAAGTGCAAAGTGATACACATTGGGAAGACTGCCAATCCTGCCAGCCTGCCCTGCGCTCTGAACATCCACCAGAACAGCACAAGAGGTAAGAGGAAACCCGACCGACGCCCACACCATCCGCTACAACACAACAACCAGGCGTCAAAAACAACCCCATTACCCTTACTTTCACACACACACACACACACACACACACACACACACACACACACAATCTCTGTCTGTGAGACACACACACACACTCTCCCACACCCTCACAATTACACCCCCCTTTGTCACTTTCACACACACACATACACACACACACACACACACACATGATCTCTGTCTGTGAGACACACACACTCTGTGTTATACAGACACATTCATGCTGCAAACTGACAATGTTTTTTGTTGTTGTTGGTTTGTTTTTAGTATAAAAGTCAAAGAGCTTTTGAGTGTTCACACAAACTGGTCGTGGTTGTGATGGCAACTAAAAAGAAACTGTCAGGTTGGCAAAACAGAAAAAGAAAAGCAGCAAAAGAAGAAGCCATCCAGAAGCAAGCAGGAGCAATATATAGCTTTGTCAAACGATTAAAAGTGACTGGTGAGTACTCTCAGGAGGAGGAAGACCCCCAACCAGGTGCAAGTACCTCTGGATCAAGCCCATCGAAGAAAGTCATTGCCAACCAACAATCAGAAGATTCCTGTTCATTTACTCTCACTGATGATGATGATGAGGAGGAGGAAGACCCCCAACCAGGTGCAAGTACAGCTGGATCAAGCCCTTCAGATTCATTGGCACCTGAAGTATCTGATCCAGCAAAATGGCCAAAACTCACTGACAATATAAGAGTTATTCTCACAGAATCAGGACCTGTTCAAAAGAAAGGCATTTTGTATCCCGCAAACTCTAGTGGACGCAAGTTCAGCGATATATACTACAGCCGAAAAATGGAAAATGGTGAACTACTGCCAAGACCATGGTTACTGTACTCGGTTTCCACAGATCACGTGTTCTGTTTCTGCTGCAAACTGTTTTCACTAACAGATCCAAGTGAATCATTGAGTAGTTTTATATTGACTGGCTACAACAACTGGAGGAGTTTATCCAAAGCACTGCTTACACATGAAACAAGTCTAGCTCATATGAAACATTAAAAAATGTGGATCGTCTTCTTCAGAAAGGATCTGAAAAACAAAACTACACTTGATTCACAGCATCAAAGGCTGTATGAGCTAGAAAAAAAACATTGGTCAGATGTAATTGAAAGGCTCATCGAAATAATCAAATTTCTTGGATCTCAATGTCTGGCTCTACGAGGCACATCTGGAAAGCTGTTTGAAAGAAATAATGGCAACTTTCTTAAACTGGTTGAACTGTTTGGAAAGTTTGATTCTGTCATGGCAGCGCATATAAGGAGGGCTATAAAAGAGGAATCCAAAATCCATTATTTGAGCAATCGCATACAAAATCAAATTATTACGCTTTTGGGCAATGCCATCACTGAGATGATCTTATCTGAAATCAAAACAGGAAAGTACTATTCTATAATATTGGACTGTACACCAGATGTCAGTCACACTGAGCAGATGACTGTTATTATTCGCTTTGTTAACTGCAAAGAAGGAAATGTAGACATTGAAGAACATTTCCTAGGCTTCCTAGAAGTTCATGACTCAACTGGAGAGGGTCTGTGTGACACTGTTATCAATCAACTGCACAAACAAAAAGATCTGTTGTCAGTAAATGACGTGTAATTTACCTACAGATCAAACTGTATTGATCAATATTTAGTATACCTTCAGTTCAACCTGTATATCATCAAACAGGAAAAAATGGCCTCAAAGAGTTTCCAGGTCCTGAATTGATATGTCAAAGCTATAACGGGTCCTTACACCCTACTTTCATCATTGGCCTCAAAAAAACCTGTTACTAGATAAACCTGCTGATGAAAAAAATTATCTACAACTTCATAGGACCTTAGCAGTTTTTACTTTAAATCAATAGAACCCCCACTTATCTTTATGGTGGGTGTTTATCTCGAACAGTAGTGTGCTACGTTCCTCTTTCAGTCTTTAATGTGCCGAGCCAACGATGGCCAGCGTTTCGCACGGCTGCTTCAGGGCATCGGCATCACATTCTAAAAAAGAGGAAACAATATATATCATAAATGCTATGAACTGCCAAGATTACTTGCAATCCCTCACCTACTTGAAAAGAGGTCAGCACTTCCCCTCCACGCTATCCTGTCAGCTCACTAACGGCCCTATTGGCTGCTATATAGTTTCTGTGACGTCAGACGCTCTCAAGGGGAACCGCGAATCAAAAGATCTAAAATATATGTGTATGTGTGTATGGAGCTTCTGTGTTCCCCCAGCCATGTTATTAACATCCTAGTGGTTTGGCCCACGTATAATTTGTTGCAAGGGCATCTTAAGCAATAAACTTCAAAACTTGACTTACAGTTAGTGTATTGTTTTAGTTCGTACTCCTTGTGTGAACAGAAGCTCCATATACACCAACAAAATAGGACTGCCATTGGTCAAGCATTGCAATGAAAAACAGCATTCCTTTGAAGACTTACGATGTGTAATACTGCAATCTATTCAGCCAACTAAGAGAGGGGGTGATCATCGTAAAATTCTACTTCAACGTGAACAAAAGTGGATGTTTACACTCAATTCCCTGCACCCTAATGGTTTGAACCATCGAGTTGAATGGTGCCACTTCTTTTAGATCTTTTGATTCGCGGTTCCCCTTGACAGCGTCTGACATCACAGAAACTATATAGCAGTCAATAGGGCCGTTAGTGAGCTGACAGGATAGCGTGGAGGGGAAGTACTGACCTTTTTTCAAGTAGGTGAGGGATTGCAAGTAATCTTGGCAGTTCAAAGCATTTATGATATATTATATATTGTTTCCTCTTTTTTAGAATGTGATACCGATGCCCTGAAGCAGCTGTGCGAAACGCTGGCCATCGTCGGCTCGGCACATTAAAGACTGAAAGAGGAACGCAGCACGCTACGCTGTTCGAGATAAACACCCACCATAAAGATAAGTGGGGGTTCTATTGATTTAAAGTAAAAACTGCTAAGATCCTATGAAGTTGTAGATACTTTTTTTCATCAGCAGGTTTATCTAGTAACAGGTTTTTTTTGAGGCCAATGATGAAAGTAGGGTGTAAGGACCCGTTATAGCTTCGACAGATCGATTCAGGACCTGGAAGCTCTTTGAGGCCATTTTTTCCTGTTTGATGATATACAGGTTGAACTGGAGGTATACTAAATATTGATCAATACAGTTTGATCTGTAGGTAAATTACACGTCATTTACTGGCAACAGATCTTTTTGTTTGTGTATTTATTTATATTGTCGATCTGGAACTGAACACATTTTGTTACAGTTTAGTTGATCAATCAACTGCACAACTGGAATCTTAATATTGGTGATATAAGGGGTCAAGGCTATGACAACGGAGCCAATATGAGAGGGAAAAGAAATGGGCTGCAGAGGCTACTACTACTACTACTACTATTTAGCATTTCTATAGCGCTACAAGGCATACGCAGCGCTGCACAAACATAGAAGAAAGACAGTCCCTGCTCAAAGAGCTTACAATCTAATAGACAAAAAATAAATAAAGTAAGCAAATCAAATCAATTAATGTGAATGGGAAGGAAGAGAGGAGGGTAGGTAGAGGCGAGTGGTTACAAGTGGTTACGAGTCAAAAGCAATGTTAAAGAGGTGGGCTTTCAGTCTGATTTTAAACATGAATCCTCATGCTTCCTACATTCCATGTGGAGCTCACAGCCTGAACTTAGTTGTAAATGATGCTGTCAAAGTGAATCATGAGACCATTGGCTTCTTTGGAACAGTTCAAGAGTTATATAAGTTTTTCTCGTCATCAACGAAGCGCTGGGCAGTTCTCAGGAAGCACGTTCCCTCTCTGACATTGAAACCTCTTTCAGAAACTCGTTGGGAAAGTCGCATAGATGCTCTGCAGCCACTCAGGCACAAAATTGGAGAAATCTATGATGCTCTGTATGAGATTCTTAGTGATTTTAAATATGACAACGAATCAAAATATGAAGCGCATATTTTGAGCACCAAGTTGAAAGATTTCCAGTTCTTGTGTTCCCTCATCTTGCGGCATGACCTGTTGCAACATTGTCGCTTTTACTCTGAAGAATCTTACTGACTGGATTGATATGATTCAACTGCTTTGACAGCCATTAACAACTTAAAAACGTTTATTTATAACTACCGTACTGATTCCAGTTATGAGTCATTGCTTCAAACTGCTTGGCAAATTTGTCAGGACGTTGAGGGGGAACCAGAGTTCAAAGCCACTGCTCAAAACCGTCAGAGGAAGAAGACTAAACAGTTCCAGTATGAACAAGAAGATGAATCGCCTCAATCACCTGAGAATAAATTTCGTGTACATTTTTTCTTTACAATTTTGGATGTTGCAATGACTTCTCTCAGTGAAAGATTTGATCAGTTACAACAACACTACAATCAATTCAAATTGCTGTACAACATAAATAAACTTGCCGAAACAGATCATGAACAGCTCCAACAGTATTGCAATGATTTGCAACTTAATTTATCAGATGGTGATAATAAGGACATCAATGGAACTGAACTGTATGATGAACTATGTGCCTTTAAAGATCTGTTTAAGACCGAATTGTGCCATTTTCATACTCCTTTTGAAACTCTAAAATTTGTTCTATCAAATAGCCTCCCATTCCCAATGTGAGCATCATTCTAAGAATATTGCTGACAATATCTGTCAGTGTGGCAAGTGGTGAGCGATCATTTTCACGGTTAAAAATCATAAAAAATTATTTGCGATCAAGTATTTCGCAAGAAAGGCTTGTAAGCCTTGCCATGATTGCTATTGAGAATGATATATGTGCCCAGTTAGATATCAAAGATTTAATTACTAATTTCGTGAACATGAAAGCACGAAAAGCTAAGTGGTTGTAAGGGAGCCCCGAAAAGAAAAAAACAGTTCTTGTCAATATGAGGCCGATATATACAAGGACTTAGTCCACGTGGGCGAAGTTTGCTCCTTAACCTATTGTGAGTTGCCTTGGAAGTACACATGGTCTGAAGTTTAAACACACTATCCCCAATATTGGTTGGCACACACACAGCGGAGGGGGGGGGGGGGGGGGTATAAAAATTTGATGATGGTCTGTTCAATACTTATATGTGATGTTCCATTGTACTGTTGAAGTTTTATATTTTATAGTATCTGTTATACCATGTTTATTTCCTCATCAATAAAAATGTTGAAACATAAAGCTAAGTGGTTGTAAACCCTTTATTTATTCAGCAATCCCACACATGCACTCCATGTTTCAGCTCCTATTTCCTTTGCATCTTGTACCAAACCGGGGGGGGGGGGGGCGCCAACTGATAGGTTGCAGGGGGGCACCTGAGACCCTTGGCATGGCCCTGCTTGGCTGTAGATATTATGACCTCAAAAACTGCAAGTTTGATATGGTTGTGTCCACAGATCATAGGAATAACAGGATAGAACATTTTCATCATCATTGGAGCCACCTTCAAGGCTTTATCTTTGAAGACAGTATACAAGACACTATCCAAGTCATGAGGGAATTGTCTCCATCACTTATTCAGCTCAGAGTGCCACCTCAGGCAAATACCTCCCATCTCTGCAGAGGACATAGAGGTCCAGATGCAGAAGAGCATTTTAAGGAGTTCTATCTTTCTTGTTCTGTTTCCTTGGAGGTTCCCAGGCCATTATGCACTTTCCTTGCTTAGATTCGCACTGGTTCTGTGGATATGAGTCCTGCTGTCCAATCAGCTTCCCTAGGTTCTGTGCAATATTGCACAATAGCATACCAGTGTAGATATTCTTATGAGGCACTTGGGCTCACTTTCTGAGCAATACCATCAGCACAGTACCAGCACATTTTCTGTTGACCCTCCCAAAACTGTGAAAGGCATGTCTGGTGCAGACTCATCTACTAATCTGCAATCCCTTGTGCAACAGCCCATGCCTTCTATGCTAGTGTAACAATGGTCACCATTATAGTCCAAAGAGCAGTTGCATTCCACAGGCTTTCCTCTTGCACAGAGGGACACTCATTTATTCCAGACCTGGAGCATGAGCCTGCACATTTGCTTCCGTCATCCTCTGCAGCTCCCATCATGTACATCCCTTCAATGTTCAACTGCCTTCTCCAGGCAATGCTGAAGGCAGATCTATGAAAATTCTTTCTGATTGTTCTTCTCCACTGTAGAGGGGTGTGTCTTAGTATGAGGATGCTTTATATCCAAAATTTGTCAGTGAGATGGCTAAAGTAGTTCTTTTTCATTTCAGTGAAAAAAGAAACCAGGATCCAAAATCTTTGGCCTTCTAAAATCTATAGAGAGTTCCAAATTAACAGTAGCTGAATCTCTTTGGACAGGATCCCCAAGGTCAACTGATTAGTAACTGAGTGGGTGGCTTCTATTATTTTCAGAATGAGTGGCAGATATTCAGTGGTGAAGTGTGGCTGAGGAACATATCTTACTTTGGAGGGAAGATGACAAATCAGGCTTGTTTCTGCTCTACTCCTCAGCTGCTGATGCCACATGGGGCAAAAAATTGATCAGGGTATGATCCTGAAGATCTATACCATTCTGTGGACTATGAAGGGAGTGGCAGGCTGTGAAGACTGCAAGTAGCAGTTTGAGAATTTTTGAGTAATTCAGGTTTTTCTGGGGACCATATAAGATGGTGCAATTTTGGTTATTCCTTTGTCCATCCAATCTAAGAATAATGTGAATCGTCATATTGCTGCATTTGTACTACTGTAACTCCATTTATACTAGCATCCTAAAGAGTATGAGGAGGTGATTACAGGTCTTGCAAAATTCAGCTGTGAGGGTACTGACAAATTGTGGGTGATAGGAAAGAGCTACTCCTTTATTGGTTTATTTTCATTTCTTACCAACAGCCCTGTGAGTGAAATTTAAAACCCTGCTGCCTACTTTTCAAGCTCTAAAGAACTTGGACCTAAATATTTGATGGATCAGGTTTTACCAGTTTGCAAGATCTTTGCTTTCAGGCCAGGAGCTGCAATTGACAGGTTCCATCCATCAAGGCCATTATTACAGGCAAAACCAAGGACGAAGTCTTTTGAAGCAGTTTCTAGCTTATGAAACATTCTATCATTTACCATCTGAGATGTATCAGAATACTTCTTGTTTTGTAGTCATCTACAATCGAATCTTAGTTGAAGATGACTACAAAACACAACAGAAACGTTGGTGCCTACTTCCGTTGCTAAATAGGATGGTATAAATGGGTATGGATTAGAGATCTGAATAAATGGGTATAGGATTATTACATCTTTGAGTGGTGGGTTTTATTATTATTATAATCATGTAATTGGTATTTTATAGATCTTTGTTATTTAATTTGCAAGAGTAAATAAACTACTCCAGGTTGAATTCTGCACAACACAGAATTTTGTACAGAATTCCTCTCCTGCAGAATAAAATGCTTCCAGTGCAGAATTCTGCACAAGACCCAAAACAGCGCAACAACTGGCATGGTTAAGCCTCCCCTTCACTCCAAAATCGTTCCCCGAGCTCTCCCCTGCCCCTGGCACATTCTGTCCAGTTTGTCCCTTAGGATTCCTTCATCCCTTGTGCTTGACACAAGTGGAGGAGCAGGAGAACAGCGGGTGCATATCAGGCTGTGTTCTGCTCATCTGCCATGCAGGTTTCTCACTGCTGAATTCTGAGCCATGTGGGTCATTGTAGAGCCCCGTGCTTCTGAATTCAGAAGTGAGAACCAGTGCAGCAGATGAGCAGGACATGGCCCGACCTGCAACCATCCTCCTCCTGCTCCTCCACTTGTGTTGAGCACAGGAGAGGGAGGGAGGGACCTAAGGAAATGAAGGAACAAACTGGGCACTGCATGCCGGGGTCAGGGGAGAGCTCAAGGAGCAAAGGGGAAGAAAAGAAGGAGAACAAGATGAAGGTGGTACAGGAATACCATGTGTGTGTGTGTGGGGGGGGGGGGGATGGGGAAAAGTGGGCATATTTAAGTGCCATAGGGGGTAGAGAGAGAAAGGGCTGGGAAGATGCGTTGGTGTATTATCACGAACAGCTGTGGGAAGAGTGTGTGCAGCTTGGGGATAGGTTTCAAACAACTATGATACTGTGGATGCTAGGGATATTGACAAAGCTATGGTAGGGGTGGCGGAGTAGTGACTGACAGCTATGGTGGGGTGTTTACTGGGGGAGATGTGTGTATATTAGGGGAAGGAATGAAAGAGAGCTCTGAGTGTCTTTATGGGAAGGGGGTTGACAGAGATATGGGATGTATGTGCACTGTGAGGATGAGGGAGAAACTTAAGGAGGGGTTCAAGCTAGTAAGAGAGTGAGACTGCTGGGCGGGGGGGAGGGGAGGGGAATAAAGCCTGATCTGGCAGACAGCTTAGCTGGTGTCAATCCTAGAGCATGAAAAACAAAAAGCATTTTTGCTGGAGGAATTCTATGCAAAAGGTTACAAATAAAAATACAGAACTTTGCAGAATTAAAAAAAAACGGTGGGGTTCTTTAACTAAGTTGCGCCAACAGATCTGACACGCACTACCAGCATGTGCCAAATGCTGTGCAGCCCATTGTATATCCATGGGCTACATGGCACTTAACACACACTAATTTGTTAGCGTGTGCTAAATCCGTTAAAGTACCTTAGTAAAAGGACCCTTATTGTGCAGAATTTTCAAACTTCTTGCACAGAATTCTCCCAAGAGTAATACAGAGGGGTATTTTCAGTAAGTTGTCCAAGTCCGAATTGGAATGTTTTGCACTTACCATTCATCTTAGAGTCTTTTTCAAACAGGAAAAACATCTGGGTTTCTGTTTCGAAAATGGTTCAAAGATGGACATTTTTGTACAGAAAAGATTTTCCAAACTGATGTGTCCAAGTTATAAACACCAACCCCCCCCCCAAAAAAAACAAAAAAAAAAACAAGCACAAGAACATCCATCTGGCATCATTTCCAGAGAAATGGCCACACAGATGGCCTTGCAGATTAGAGGGTCAGCCTAATGGTCAGGACAGCGGACTGTAAACAATGGCGCCCAGTTACAATCCCCACCATAACTCCTCTATTTTGTATTGTGAGCCTCCAAGGAACTGAATAAAATGTACTGAACCTAACTGTAAACCAGCCTGCAGGTGTCTCCTATATGTAGGTAGTTTGTTGTATTTAGAGAACTGTACACCACCTTGGATGAATCAGTTCATAAAGGCAGTTAAACAAAACTCCCAATAAATAAATAATAAACTCACAATTTCCAACACAAGTGTACTAAGTAGAGTGGGATTTGGACCTGGATCCCACTGTTCACAGTCTACTGCACTGACTAGTATGCTACTTCTGGGAGATGCTTTGTTGGGTATGCACATAAAACCTGATGCTGTCATAGCGAACGGCATCCCCTTTCAGTTTCACTTTTTAAGGGGGTGGGAGGAGGGCAGCATCAACTGGGGAATTATGGAGGGGTCAAGGCTTAATCCCTCCAGTAGTCAGCTGTTCAATAAGAGGAAGTTTTTGTTTCTTGGACATGATTGAAACAGGTCTAAATACAAACATCCTTTTTTTGACTTGGACTTGTCTTCCTATTCCATTATCGCTGAAAGCCGTCCTAATTTTGGGCCCACCCTAGTCCTGCTCATAACAAGCCTCCAACATGCCCCCTTGCTATTTGGATGAACTCAGTAGAAAATGTCTAAATTCTGCCTTTTTGTAAATCACGATTTAGATGTTTTTTGCAGATGGACCTTTTTTGGCCATTTTGAAATAAGTACATAAATATTGCCATACTGGGAAAGACCAAAGGCCCATTGAGCCCAGCATCCTGTTTCCAACAGTGGCCAATCCAGGTCACAAATACCCAACAAAATCCCAAAAATGTACAAAACATTTTATACTGCTTATCCCAGAAATAGTGGATTTTTCCCAAGTCCATTTAATAACAGTCTATGGACTTTTCCTTTAGGAAGCCGTCCAAACCTTTTTAAAACTCTGCTAAGCTAACTGTCTTTACCACATTCTCCGGCAACGAATTCCTGAGTTTAATTACACATTGAGTGTCTATCTCCTTTGAAAACGAGCTCCATACTGTTATGGGGGAAGGATTAAAGGGCTCATTTATTTTTCGAGATAAGGATATGTACATTTGGTATATTTGTGTTCATCATTTGCCTTGATACAGCTATGTATTTTGAATGGGGAGGATATATTTCATGGGAAGGGGGTTATGGATGCAACATGGTACTGGAATGTTTATATTTTTGCTGTAAGATCATACATATTTTAAGAGGATGATATTTGAATGAGTTTGCCCAGATATCTTCAGGAGTCACCCAGACAAATCATGACTTAAATTAGACCTCCTGCCCCTACATAATGGTTTCCATTTGTCCAGATGACGTTTTCTAGAAAAAAAATGTATCCAATTAAAAAGAGAAAAAGAGAGAGGCATGGTGAGAGTACAGTTATAGTATAACTGGATCATGCTAAATACCAGTGTCATCCAGTTGAAAGTTATCCTGTTTAACAAGTGACTTGGGTGCACATAGCAGCATTTTATGCACTTAAAGTGGGCACTTATCAAATTACCCTGGGACATAGAGAGCAATTCTACAACTAGAAGCCTCTATTTAGACTCCCTAAGTGTGCATGCTGGGAGCTTATTCTATAATGGAATCTGGGTCCACAGACTCCATTATAAAATACTAGCATATTGGAATTGGTACACATTACATTTACATGCCTGCTGTTATATCACCCATAGATCTTGCATAAGTGCCGATGCCTAAGTGCTAGAATCAAAACTGGAACCAATCCCCAAACTATCAACGTAGGGCTCTAGTACTTTGAATGTGAGGGATGAATTTAAAGGAGTTTAGGGGAGTTCAGTATGAGCTGCACCTGCAGCAGAGCTTCAATCTCAATGCACTAAGTTGAAAAATGGCTCACATGACTGCTCTATACATCACAAATCTCCTTAAATTACTCCGATAACTGTGTAAAAAATAAAATATATATATATCCTTTAATCGATGCACTAATTGTGAACTTGATCAATAGTATAAGTGTCTCTGCTAAAGTGAATAAGAAGACATTTTTTAGCTTGGTGTATTGAGATTGAAGCTCTGCTACAGGTGCAGCGTATACTGGACTCCCCTAAACTCCTTTAAATTCATCCCTTACTTTCTAAGTACTAGAGCCCTACGTTGATAATTTTGGGATTGGTTCCGGTTTTGATTATAGTATGAATATTTACCTCTTCCTAGTGAGGTTCCTTCTAGTTCTGAGATGCCTATGTGCAGCATGGATGTGTATAACTTATAGCATTTTCTAATTTACATAGGTAACTAGGAGTCACACACATGTCCAGCCCCTATGTATGTTCCCTTGGAAATACACACTATGTAAATTAAGTGGGTATTAGCAGAATAGCTTGTAGGCACCCTGTTGGCAATTCATAGATAAGTGTGCTCTTATATGCATAAGCACCAGTATTAGGCATTTACATCTGCGAGCAGCACATAATTGTAGGTGTCTACATTACAGAATTGCCCTTCTAGTACCTACTTTGATGTGATATACGTGTATCTGTTCCTTGGCTTGGAGAAAAAGTGGAGAGTGAGGAAGGACGAATATGAATGTATTTTATATGTGCATATGTTCAGCCATTAGTACTAGAAGCACAAAGTTACTCCTGCCTTGCAACAGATGTAACTTTATGTAAGAGGTTTCAGGGAGGTAATTTTATAAGACAGTACTTTGCCTTTATAAAGCAGTTCAATTTATGCACCTAAAAGCCTTGACAGCCCTAATCCCTTGTTATAAAAATACCCTCTAAGACTGGTCAAAGAATTACCTGGTCTACAGTTAAATGGGTACGTTATTCAGTTAACTTCAACTGGGTATATTCAGTAGCACCAATTTAATCAGTTAAATGTTTGAATATCAAGTTTCAGGGAATATAATTCTGAAAAGAGAGATGTTTTGACTGATCACCACCCAATTGCAAATATCCCTCTTTTTGAAAATTATTACAGAGCTATGTAGCAGGCAAATTGTCAAATTTCTTGGAATATTATATTTGGAATTTTTCTCAATTGAATTTTCTTGTAGTTTCAAGTATGGGCACATTATTGTCTTAATTTCAGAAGCATAATTATATTTAGTTCAGGACATCAAGCAATCATTACACAGATTTTCCTTACATCGCATTTGATCTGGTGTTTCATTCATTACTGTTGTCTTCTCTGAGTGGAACAGGAATTGCAGGTAAAGTGCTAGACTGGTTAAGAGGCTTTCTATCTAATAGAAAATATTCATTTAAAGTTGATGGGGCACTATCTAAACCATGGAAAATGCACTCTGGAGTCCCTATGGGCTCATCATCATTATTGCCTACAGTTTCCAACATATATATGAATTCCTTAGGTGCAGAATCATCCAGTAGTGTCCTACCTTGTTCGCCGCCTGGAGCGGGTCACCTCTGTGCCCCTCAGTGCATCATTTTCCCCAAGGTGAACCACACCTGACCTTTCCTCCCAGCAAAGAGGTGCGAAGAACAGTTGCACAGCTATCGGCTCTGCCGGTCCCCTGCCCCATAACAGGAAGTAACGTTAGAGGGGGCAGGGGACCGGCAGAGCCGACAGCCACGCATCTGCTCCATGCATCCCCTTGCTGCCTGCACCCGGGGCTGAGCCCCCTTGGTACGCTACTGGAATCATCTCAGAGGTCCTTTTACCAAGCTGTGGTAACAGGTGGTCTTAGTGCGCCCTTATGCAGGTCTTTCGCTCACGCCCTCTCCACACTCCCTTGGTATCTAGTTGTGGTGTGGCTCACCATGTGTAAATAGCAGCATTCTCAGATTGCTGCTTACATAGGTAGGCGATCTACAGGTTTAAAATCCACTATCCTGTAGTGGAATTCTCATGTAGCTTCAAGAACCAAAGCCACATGGTATGCTTCTCTTTGTTCTTTCAGAATATTGGCTCCCTAAATGGCTTGGAAAGGGAAAGGGAGGTTGGCAAGAGAGGGGTGGGGTAAGCAAATGGAAATGTAATAATTCCTCTTGATGTTTAATGTTTTCCACTTGAATCAATAAAATAGATTCAAAATAAAGATGGTATTTAGGACCACACAAAAAAGGCCACTATTTACATGTGGGGATGCTTCTAAAACAGAAGCCATAGTGAATAAATTGTAAACATAAAGATTTCAATCTTTATAAAAATTCTGTGGGTTTAATTAGTAAAGAAGAACAAAAAGAATTAAAAATAAAGGGCCCTGTTTACGCTACAGGCTCACTATTGTTTTTAGCAAGCGCTACGCATTAGCGCATGCTAATCGTGTAGATGCCCATAATATTCCTAAGGGTATCTACACGGTTAGCGCATACTAAAAACTCTAGTGCACCTTAGTAAACAGGGCCCAAAGTAATTCAGACAGATATTTGTTGGGCTGGAACAAAGCTTTTAGCAACCAAAGGTACCTGAAAATGTTCCAACCTACCTAGAGGGAGATGCAAAGGCTAGCAGACAGACTGAAGGGGACTCACTAACACTTAGGGGTCCTTTTACTAAGCCATGGCAAAAAGTAGCCTGCGGTAGTATGGGCGCGTGTTTTTGGTGAGCGCCAGACCAGTTTTTACCACGTCTGGGAAAAAAAAGCTTTTTTCAATGGACCTGGAAAAGGGCCTGCAATAAAATTCAAACCAGCGAATGCCTATTTATGGCCTGAGCCCTTAATGCCCCCATTGATCTAGTGGTAAGGGCTCATGTGCTATACACATGGTGACCGGTCGGTGTGCACCAACTGGCGATTAACGCTGGAAATGCCTCATACAGTAGGAAATAATCTGCCCCGGCAGTATGGGCACATGCCAAATCCAAAATTACCGCCAGGGGGGTGTGCTAGCCTGGAGGTAGTCTCATTTTGGTACATGTGGCACACACATAGAGCCTACTGCACCTTTGTAAAAGGGCCCCTAAGAGACTTATTAGGTTGCATGGAGAGAAAAGGAGGGAGCCTTGCACTCATTCATTTATGAAGCGAATAATTACCTCCCACATCGAACTGCTAACTGCATAGAGTATCCCCAGTACTTATAATGAAAGTAAGTGGCTGGACACACACACAGCTACAGGAGGGAAATGATGGAAACGATGGGATTTTTTGTAACTCTGTTCTCCATATCAAGGTAGAGAATCTCCTGCATATCGTTGCAGGAAAAGGAAAAGCTTTCCTGCATGCAGGTAATACATAGAAATAAAACAAAACAGAGAAAAGAAAATAAGATGACATCTTATTTTCTCTTCTATGTTTTATTTTATTTCTATTTATTACCTTTAAAAGTGGACTAACACTGCTACCAAATCACTTTACTCCTGCATACAGGAAAGCACATAGTGGAGCCTGAGCAAGGGAGAGGCAACATATGAAGGTGGTTAATAAATCCTAATGCATACATACATGCATGCACTACAACAGCATGGGACAAATTTGTAAAAGGGAATCCAATGCTTGTTTTCAAGACAAATCAATGATAATGGTGTGGATAACATGAGAAAGGACTTAGCAAAACTAGAGGAATGGTCTGGAATTTGGCAGCTAAGATTTAATGCTAAAAAATACAGAGTCATGCATTTCGGCTGCAAAAACCTGAGAGAATGGTACAGTTTAGGGGATGAAGAAATTTTGTGAATGAAAGAGAAGCAGAACTTGGGTGTGATCATATGTGATGATCCTAAGGTGGCCAAACAGGTAGGAAAGGCGATGGCGAAAGCTAGAAGGATGCTTAGGCGCATAGGGAGAGGAAAGGGAAGTAGGAAAAAGGAGCTGATGTTGCCCATGTATAAGACTCTGGTGAGACCTCATTAAGAATACTATGTACAATTCTGGAGACCGCACTTTCAAAAAGATATAAACAGGATGGAGTCGGTCCAGAGGGCAGCTACTAAAATGGTCAGCGGTCTTCGTCATAAAGCGTAGGGGGACAGAGTTAAAGATCTCACTATGTATACTTTGGAAGAAGTGCGGGAGAAGGGAAATATGATACATAAATGTATAGGAGGCAAGTCTCCAATGGAAAGGAAGCTCTGGAACAAGGGGGCATAGGATGAAGGGGAAAGGAGATAGACTCAGAAGTAACATGACAAATGCTTCTTCACAGAAAGAGTGGTCAATTCATGGAACGGCTTCCCAGTGGAAGTGGTAGAAGCGAAAACAGTATCTGAATTCAAGAGAGCTTGAAACAACTACATAGGATCTCTAAGGGAGTGATAGGGAGTGTAGATCATGGATGGGCAGACTGGATTGGCCATATGGTCTTTATCTGCTTAAATCTTTTATGTTTCTATACGATTCTTTTTACCTTTGATGATTGTTTCCCTTCATCATTTTTGAGGACTCTCAATTGGTCTTGTCCCCCTCCCCCATTATTAAAAATACTCTTTCTGCAGGCATCTTCCCCTCAGCCTGGAAACATTGTCCTTAAACAACACACCGTTGATCTCACCATTCCATCTCACTATCACCCTATTTCCCTATTTACTAAATGGAAAATAAGGTGGGTAGTTACTAAGATGTGGTAAAAATTGGCACAGAAGTCACTAACCTCTAGTATCTCAGTACTACAGGTTACTGACTCCCATGGTACATGAATAAAGTAACTTGTGATCAGCTTTGCAAGCAGGGTTATTCTTCCTTCCCTTGGCATGAGGCTGCAAATACGCAGCCTGAGGCTCTGGAGAGCATTCTTAAAGGGGTCAGTGGTAATTGCACCCCTAACTCCTTGAAGTAAAGAGTCTCCTCTCTACCATTGGACCCAAACAATCTTACCCTCCTTACTCACCCCTGAAGGTAATACTTACTCCCCTGGGAGGGTTTCCATGCACTCCTGCCTCTTCCAGTTCCAGGTTCAAAATGTCGCTGGTTGACAGCTATTGGTAGTCTTGAACGACTAAAGCTAGGGGTAAGGTGCCATATAAAAACTCAATGTCATTTTGAATCTGGTGCCAGAGCGAGCAGGAGCAACTGGGGATTGCTCCTGCCCGCTTAGCCTAGACATCAGGGAAACCTCTGGGGGGAGGGGTGTAAGTAATGCCTTCATGGGTTGGGGTCTGATGATGATGGTGGTGGTGGGTTGAGATTAGTTACTATTGACCCCTTTAAGAATGCTCTCTAGAGCATTGGGCCACAAATGCTCTGGGGAGGAAAAATAACACTATATTTGAGCTGGAGTTATTTTTCCAGGATTAATGCAGCTTTGCAGAATTTACTGCAAGCTGAGTTATTCGATTTATATAATAATGAGACATTTGCGTCTCATTATTATGTATCCTGTGGTAACTTAACGTGTGTTACGATAATATAATGCACGTTATTGCCATTTAACGTATGTTACTGCTGTATCATTTCTTAACCTGGATCTCTAGATTCTTCATTTTTCTATGAGAAATGTCCTTGACCTTAATCAGGGCAACACTGCATGTCTTGAGAATAACCAACCATTTCTCTATCTTGTCTAATCACGACCTGTGGCAGGATTTTGCTGACCTAAGAAAATACATAGCTACTCCTTCTCCCTGAGCTGAACCAATTGGCAGACAGAAACGTCTTGCAAGGGGATAAAGATGTGTTACCCCCTCCCTTTTACCTATGTATTTCGGCAAGGCAATGATTCAGGTTTTAGCTTGCTCCACAAACAATGCTGGCTCAGTTTGCACTGCCATCTCAACTGCCATCTTGGTCCCCATAGTTACTTGTTTACATAGACTCTTTAATGCTATTAAGCATATTTTCTCTCTGTCCACAGATTATTCAACTATTTCCTAAATAGTGGTTTCCAAACCTATCTTTATGTTCCATTGGCTTTTTAGATATTGACAATCAATATGCATGAAATATGTCCATATACAATGAACACACGAGCAAATATATTTTCTAGTGGACTTGGGGAAAATCTACTGCTTATTTCTAGAATAACCAGCATAAAATGTATTGTACTGTTTTGGGATCTTGCCAGGTACTTGTGACCAGGATCGGCCACGGTTGGAAACAGGATGCTGGGCTTGATGAACCTTCAGTCTGTCCCAGTATGGCAATACTTATGTACTAAGTAGAGGAGTAGCTTAATGGTTAGTGCAGTGGCCTGAGAACCAGGTTCAATTACCTCTGCAGTTCCTTGTGACACTGGGCAAATCATTTAACCCTCCATTCCTCCAGTTAAAAAATAAGTACCTGTATATAATATGTAAACCCTTTGATTGTAACCAAAGAAATCCTATTCCCTTTCCCTTTATAAATGTGTTAGAACCACAACTGTAACATATTCCATCTGTAAAGCATGGCTTACATGTGGGAAAGAGAAGTTATAAAATTGTGCGGCCAAATATGTGTAAGTATGCACTCAACAAGATGACATGAAAGTGTTTCTGGGGGTTTATTCTGGATGGAGCAGGAGCAGAGTCACGATATATGTGATTAGTTTCTATAATATGTGAGTACATGCATTCCTTCTTCAAAGCAGGGGCGTAGCTACTATGGGGTCACGGGGGCCTGGGCCCCCATAGATTTGGCCCTGGACCCCCTCTGCCGCGACCCTCTCGACCCCCCTTCCCGCTGCCAACCCTCCCCTGCTGCCGCCGTCACGTACCTTTGCTGGCGGGGGACCCCAACTCCCGTCAGCCAAAGTTCTCTCCTCGACTGCGCACCGTTGCTTGCTGAATGATCTGATCAAGTTTCTATGCATGCGTCTGACGTCCTGCACGTTGTACGTGCAGGATGTCAGACGCACGCACAGAAACCAATTCAAACTTGGTCAGATCATTCGGCAATGCAGTGCTGCCGAGAAGAGGACTTTGGCTGGCGGTGGTTGGGGTCCCCCGCCAGCAAAGGTACGCAGTGGGAAAGGGTTGGTGGTGGGAAGGGGGGGGGTCGAGAGGGTTGCCGCGGGGGGGGGGGGGTGTCAGCAATGCCGTGCGGCCGAGAAGAGAACCTCGGCTGGTGGGGGTTGGGGGTCTCCCGCCAGCAAAGGTACGCGGCGGGAGAGGGTTGGCGGTGGGAAGGGGGGGTGGTCAGCCGGGGGGGGGGGCTAAAATGTGCCCCTCACCTTGGGCTCTGGACCCCCCTGCCGTCAAAGTCTGGCTACACCCCTGCTTTAAAGCAGGTATAAGTTTGTGCGTGCATATTTGTGAGTTACTGGGGATGGCTGAGGGTGGTCTAGTTTATAAAGGCAGATAGATATCAATGTTGCCTTTGTAAAAGGCAACTTTATGGAATGCCAACAGAGGTACCCTGTTATAGAATTAACCACCACAAAGCACAGGTTTCAAAGGCATTTCCGTGGGAAAAGCAGAACTTTTACTGTACAAGTTGGCTTTTATAAAATTGCCCACCCTGTATGCAGCTAAATGTGTGTGCAGAATGTCATTACACACATACTTTTAATCACTGTAGGGGGCAGCACTTCTGCACTGGGGCTCGGAACTTTGCCCACAAGCTTTCAAAACTACTTGAGTATTTTTACTCAGAAAAAGGTTTTGCATGAATTAGCAAATGTAAATGTGCAAGTGGAAATTTTGTGGGACAATTTTCAAAGTGAAATTACAGTATGTGCATACTTTTACTTCGCAAATCCTGCAATGGCTAGGATATGAAAAGAAACATGTAGTTTTAACCAATGTGGACAGTTAGAAAATTACCCTTGTAATGTTCATATGCAAGTATACAGATGCTTTCTCTCTAAAACTATTCATAAATTAGAAAGAATGATTTACTTTGTTTAAATAAAAAATGATAAAAGTTGTCAGAAAGGCTACTCACAGAGGTTTTAGCTAAACATAAAAACCGTTAGCTATCCAAAATTATACACAATTATACACAATAATAAAAATCCATATGCAATGAAGTACAAAACACAAGACTTTAAAAGATGTTATTAGATTTCATTTCTTAAAGGTAAGTAGTTTTAAAGTGAATACTTCCAATAATCTTTGCAAACAAAATAGCATTTAAGCATAGTGAACATTTTGATCCTGTATAGTGTGTTTTGGAAGGAAAGGCACATAAAGAAGAAAAAGGTCAAGACTTGGTGATGGCAGTTTGATGAGAAATGAATTCATTTAATTATATCCATGGTTTGAATCAATAACAAATTGCCTCTGCTCCGACTTGTAGCCTGAAGCCAGTTAGTTAGATAATCAATGGAATCAAACAGAGCTTGCCTTCACCCAACTTAGCAGCTCTTCTGATCTTTTCTTGAGAGGATTCCCGACGCCTCTAAATTCTTATTTATGTCAACCCCATATCAAAGAAATTCCAAAGAAATGTAGTCACAAAGAGTACTTTAGTGGCACTGGCAACTATTTAAAAGTATTTATTTATGTGTTTCCCTTTTTTTTTTTCTGCATACAAGCATAGCTTTCCATGCATATTAAATGGAGTAAGCTTTTATAAACAGAACACAGTGGCCTGATATATTCTCTACCCTTCAAGAAAGGGGGGGGGGAGGATTAAACATGGAATATATTAACATGGCTTGTGGCTGCATGGATTCCTCACTTCCTAGAGGAAACTCCATTAACAGAGTTTGAACAAAGAGACAGTGAATGATATGGATGGGCAGACTGGATGCCCTTTCTCTGCTTCTATGTTCCTATTAGTGAATATTCTGCAGATCATCAGAAATGTGAATCCTTTTAATATCTTTCATATAGATAAAATGAAAGGCATACTGATAATTTTGTGCCAAATTCTCTGCAGAGAAAAAATGCCATTAGCATGTGGCCATTAAAAAAGATTAGCATGTGAGCCCTTACTCCCACCTATTTTGTAGGTGATAAGGGCTCGTGCTAACTTATCAGCATAGAAACGCCCCTCTCTGCCCCCAGACATATCCTCTCTACAAAAGCAAGAAATTTTGTTTTAGCATGTGATGTGTGCACAGAGTGCAAAATTATGCAGGACACCTCAGTGCAACCTGCAGTAAGCCCTTAGTATGAGGGACCCTATGATAGCTCAATGGTTGGTGTAACTGGGCATGCCTAATAATGTGAAGAAAGTGAAGCACCATTATTAATGGACTGCTTCCCTGAAGAATTTAATGAGACCAGGCCATGGCGGCAGTGTGTCCGTTTTTGCTTGAAAGCTCAAATGCTAAGCAAAATTACATATTTTCCTTAATGAAGCATTAAGATTCACTATGCATTATTGAGATCTGCTAAGCACCATGTTTTATAAAAAAATGGACCGATGAGGATTAAAGGCATTGGAAGGAGCCAACTGACTAAGTATGAAATATGCACAAAAAGAAGTGGGAAGTGGACCACTTCCCACTTCTTTTTGCGCATCTTTAACCTCGTGGGATTTAGTGTTCATCCACTTTGTGGAGAGCCTGCCCCATAAGTATGAAATATGCCATTCTGATGGTCCTAAAATATTTACAATAATTCCTGATTTGAATGGGGCATGTTTGTCTGATGATAGATTGAGATTCTACAGTTATAGTTGATAGAGACATTGTTATTGCTGGGAAGTTATATAATTTGTACTATGATAGGGCAGCAGACGGGAAAGATGGGTAGGTTTTAATAAGACTTTGTCTTTCCCTCTGGTCACGAACGCCTAATAGAGCCTGGCATTTTTCTTATCATCCAGTCACTATCTTAACCTGTTTCCAGTTTTATCATGTGGTCATAGCTGTAGGTCATATGAAGTCATAGGATTAATATACAATTTATGTTTGCTCAATTAAATCTGTGGCCTAGTGGTTAGGGTGGTGGACTTTGGTCCTGGGGAACTGAGTTCGATTCCCACTTCAGGCACAGGCAGCTCTCCTTGTAAGCCGCATTGAGCCTGCCATGAGTGGGAAAGCGTGGGGTACAAATGTAACAAAAAAAAAAAATCCCTGTTTGTTGTGTTTCAACGTAGCTTGAAATTAAGTCCATTAACTAAACAACTGTTTGGTAATAATGAACACCTTTTATGGATCTAATTGTAACAGATTTTAATAGAGGTAAAATTTACAATATATCTTCTACAGATGTACATTCACAAAAGATTTCTGAGATAAACTCTCTTACCTTATCACATCTCATCAGTCCCAAATATTTGAGAGATTTGCTGCTCTGTGCAATCTGAGTGGCTCCCTGATCTGAAATTTCTTTACACCATCCAACATCCACAGTCTCTATGGTCAAGCTGTATCGTCCAATGGCTATCAGAGCTGTGAAAAGATAAGACGATAAATAAATGAACCAGTACTGAAGAGAAGAAAAGATAAATCAATCATGTTTAAATATTTGTCTAGTTAACAGATTCAAAAGACTCAATAGATACTTGGCTTTCTTAAGTTGCTGTACACACTACCTTAGGTGAATTTCTTCAAAAAAGCTGTAAGTAGATAAGTTATTATCAGTCCACTGCCTATCATCTTTTATTCACTCTAAGGTATTATCCCCCCCCCCCTTTTACTCTAACCCCTTCATTTTATCATTAGACTGCAATTTATGATTCACTTGCATTTTCTGGATATATATTTTACTCATTCTGTTTGAGACATGAGGGAGGGAGTGTCAGCTCACTACTACTACTATTTATCATTTCTATAGCGCTACAAGGCATATGCAGCGCTGTACACTATCCTTTAGATTGTAAGCTCCTTTAAGCAGGGACTGTCCTTCTTTGTTAAACTGTACAGCACTGCGTAACCCTAGTAGTGCTCTACAAATGTTAAGTAGTAGTAGTAGTACACCATACACAAAAAAGACAGTCCCTGCTCAAAGAGCTTACAGTCTAGATAAGACAGGTAAACAGAACAAATAAGGGTAAGGGAATAATAGGTGAGGTTAAAGGACAGGGTAATTAGAAGTGGTTAGGAGTCAAAAGCAGTGGTAAAGAGGTGGGCTTTAAGTTTGGACTTGAAAACGGCCAAAGAGGGGGCCAGACGCACAGGCTCGGGAAGTCTATTCCAGGCATGGGGTGCAGCAAGACAAAATGAACAGAGTCTAGAATTAGCAGTAGAGGAGAAGAGGCACGGATAAGAGAGATTTATCTACAGAATGGAGTACTCCAGGGGGGGCATAGGGAGAGACGAGAGTGGAGAGGTACTGGGGAGCAGCAGAGTGAATACACTTATAGATCAATAAGAGAAGCTAGTTAAAGAGATCATTTTAGAAGGCTTGTGGAGCATGTATGCATGCAAACAGCCCAATATATATTAAGTAGTGATTTTAGAAAAGCCATTACTTATACATGTAATCCGGACCCCCTGCTCCGGGAAGCTTGATCTTCAGCTTTTTGGTGACAGAATTCCCCTTTTTCCTGTAGTCGAGCCAGGGGAATGTCACCCACCCTGGAGCAAAGGGACAGGACACAGTTCACTATCCTCGTCCCAAGTCTATGCTAGAGATGGGAGGAAAAAAACTAATTTGTTAGGCTCGGTCAGATTTGAAAGAAGCAAGCCTTGGTGTTTATAATAAATTGGTTTTATTCAAATTAAAAGTTAAACAAAACAGTGAAATATAACTCTTTCAAACCCTAAATTAAGACCCCTTATTTATGCTACAATATTCAACTGTTATGCTACAGCAATGTCAGGTTTATTTTAACTTGTGTTTTTGTTATCAACAGGTTAACCTTTCACCTCCCAGCTACACGATATCAGATAAGTATTTTTAGATTAACTATTACCTTCTAAAAGAAATGTGAAATAATGTTTTCTCAATTTTCCCAAACTTTCAAGAATTGATACTTTGTGTTGACTTCCTTTTGTTTTTCAGAATCACCCTTCCCCCTCCCGTCGGATCCAGGTAAGTACCTCTCTTTTCTACCCTCTTTCTTTCCTTTTTGACAGTCACTTTCCTTTTAGTGCGTCGCTCAGTCTCACTTCTTGCTTCACACCAAAGGTCTTTCTTGCGTGGGGGCCTGTTGTTTTTTTCTTAGATGATGCAGCGTCCTCTGTATCTTCCTCCTAAACCTCTCTTAAATAACTTAAATAGGAGAAAAACCCTAGCTTCTTACATATATTTTAGGATGTTCCTTACTAAAGGGATCTTTATTTGGAAAGACTGGGTCAACTAGCTTTAAAATCAAAATAATTAAATTTTCCTATGCTAGATCCCCTATGCTAATGTTTTTCTTTATGTCCTATACTACTGAAGGAGTGACGCAAGATTTCAGGATCATAGATTCTTTTCAATCACACTCCAATGCAATCAATCACTTCTTAATTTATAAACTTTTTAGATAACACTTAACCTATATTATATCATTCAAAACATTCAAAATATAAATTCCAACACTTTAAATCACACATTCAATTAATTCCCAATACTCTCCAATCTCCACCCCAACAATTATATTTCCAATTCTAACTTAAATCCTAACTTTCCTAAAATTCCCCTAAACTATTAAATGATAAAACAATCACTCTTTTACTTAATATAATCTTCCACTGAACTCCCTTTTTTCTAATCACCACTCTTCCCAAATCCAATTTAATCTAGCTATCTTTCCTCTACCTCACACAAAATCCACTCCACCAACACACATCTGCTCTCCTCGCTGTCCCAACTCCTTCTGCCAACCGCCAATGACTCCGTAACCAGGGATACGGAGCTTTCAGTCACATTCCAAGCCCTTCCCAACCAATCAGCCATCACTCTCAACATTCCGAGCTTCACTGCTGACCGGCGGAATCTTGGCCAGCAGTGCTAAATCTCCATTTTAATTACTGATTTCCCATAGAAAATAATGGGAAATCAATAATTAAAATAAAAACCCAATTAAACATTTTCCAATCTACCCCAAAATTCCCATATTCACTAACCCTTTCATTCCCTATCTAGCTGTAATTTCAAAATTTAAATTTAACCCTTTTTAACCCATACCTCACTATTTTCCCCCAAAACCCCTTTTAAAAATCCCAAAAAAAATTCAAAAAATATCCCAAAAATTCAAACTTCCCCCTCTAAACCTACCCCGTCGAATACAAAAAATTAACTCTTTCAGAACCCCCTTTAAACAGCACCCTACCAAAAACCCCCACTAAAAATATTCAAATTCAAAATCTAACCCGCCACAAAAATCCCCAAAAATTCCCCGACCCCAAAACTGAAAACCAAATTTAAAAAACTCAAAACCCCGAATTTTTAAAAATAAAAAACGCAATTTACACAAATTTAAAATCAACCAATTAACATTTTGGGTCAAGTGACCCCTTACCTGATCCAGGATTTTTCCCTCACCAAACGCCTGCCATCGGTTCCGGTCCCGGACGTCCTGAGGCGAAAACGGATCCAAAAATAAAAAGAACCGAAACCGGCCCAAAATTTAGGCCCCGGCTTCGGCCTACCCGCGAAGACGCGCGTTCGCGATTCGTGCATGAGGCGCGCCGCCTCATGCAGACTCGCGCCGGCGTTCTTTACTCGCGAATCGCCGGCCATCTTCTTTAAAATCTTCGGGCCTCCGAACAGGCCTCCCTCACTCTTCGGCGCTCCCGGCCATGAAGAACAGCGGCGCCCCCGAGGAAGGAAAAGCCCGCTGGCCCCATCTGACCCGGGGACGTGCCCAAACGTCCCCGGGTTTAAAAAAAACTCAACGCTGCTCCCTGCAGCGCTCCTCCTAACTTTCAGCCCCCGAGCAGCCCCCGCGGATCCCGGAGCCCGAGGTGAGTAAAAAAAAAATATTTAACCCCTTATTACATACATATAAGGATAAATTCTCAAAAAGACACTGAAATTTAGGTGCCGGGAGAATAAATGCGAAGGCAAACTGGGTAACAGATACAATATGCTGGTAAAACTTTTAGATCAAGTATCTTGGCCTAAACTCCCACCTTCCTGATGCTGTACCTCAAGTTGTACTGCAAACTGCTTTGAAAGCCACATCACAATCCTGTCCTCTCCCAACCTAGTACATGAACAACCTCCTTCCCCCCATACTATAGGATACAATTCTTCCTTCCAACCCCCAACACAGTTCAAATGTACACCAAATAGCCAAGTTTTTGCTTTCTTCCAGAAGGAAAGAAGTCCAACAGTATCCAACAGCAACACATTCCACAAATAAGGCACTTGAACAGCACATGCATATACTCTGGTACACTGAAGTTTAGCATGATAATGACACATTCAGTTATGACTGCTGGGAAGACCTCTGCCTTCTGGTTGGCTCATATGACTACAATACAGTTTGTAAGTATAATGGCCCATTCAAACACAAAGCCTGAAATACTAGACAACTAACTAAACATAGGCTTCAAACGGCAGCCAATAAAGGTCCTACTGAATAGTTTAGTAAGGGGGGATTTTAGTGCTCATGCGGATATATTGTAGCTGAAAATGGAAAGGCACAGCTCTTGATTTTGTATCTAGATCAGATATTCTTAACCGAGTTCGTAGGACATATCTGGCCAATCAGGTTTCCAGACATCCACAATGAACATGGAGGCAGTACATGCACAATATCTGTTTTCAGACATCTACAATGGAGGCAGTGCATGCAAATTTATCTCATGCATATTCATAGTGACTATCCTGAAAACTTGACTGGCTAGATATGTACTGAGGATTGGGTTGAGAACTCTTGCAGCAGATTTAGTTCAGTTAGTAAACATTCCCATACAATTATCATGGGTACACTGGATTTGTTATTTGTGACGGGGGCCCTTGTGGCTAACTGAGGTCTTTCAGTCATAAAAGGAGATCAATTCCATGATCAGATCATATTATGATAATGTTTGTGGTAGGTAATGTGAAGCGAACAGTGTTAAACTTAGGACAGTGAGAGAGAAGATTAACATAGAGGAATGGGAAACTGTAGCATTAGATGATAGGCAGGGTAACATTGGCTTTTGATGAAGTAGCTCCAAAATGAACAGTATTACATCATCCTCTAACAAATAGTAATATTCTATTGCCTTGAAGCTACAAAAAATAAAATTGTGTAGCTTGGAGAAGTGTTAGAAAAAAAATCAGGTTTAGAATCAGATAGAAAGATCTAAAAGAAAGAGGCAAACAGGAAGCAAAGGAGGTTATCATTCTCTCAGGCTAGAGTAAGGGGATGTGAAAAAGGAAGATAAATATGGCCACTATGGAAGAACTGGGGCATGAAAATGTAGATGTTGTAAGCAGTGAGAAGTTGGATACTATGGAAAGGCCGGATGACTATGGAGCTCATTTTTAAAAGGGAAAAAAAGTCTAAAAACTGGCATAATGCGGCATTTGGACGTTTTTCTCACAAAAACATCCAAATCAGGTTTTTGAAACCTATTTTTCAGACATTTTTCTATGCTGTTCATCTGCAGTGCATCCAAATCTAAAGGGGGAGTGTTAAGAGAGGGATTTTAGCGTTCCTAAGACTTAGGGGCCCTTTCACTAAGCCGCGTAGGTGCCTACGCATGCCCAACATGCGTCAATTTGGACTAACCACTCGGCTACCATGTGGCCCTTGAGGTAATTTCATTTTTGACGTGCATCTGCTATGCGCACCGGGAAATAATTTTTATTTTCTGGTGCGTGGTAAAAAATAGGCGGTAATCGTCATTCTACAAGCATAGATGATTACCACATGTTTAACAAGTGAGACATTACTGCTAAGTCAATGGCTGACAGTAAGGTCTCAGACCCAAAATGGAACAGTATTCTAGGTGGGATAGCTGGTTTGGACAAGCTGTCCTGCAACATCTTTATACTACTTAAATGTCAGCTCGCCTTCCTGCCCTTTTTTTCCACTAGGGTCACTTTCTTCTTAGTTGCCAGGTTCTTTATTATATTGTGAGCCTGGCATTTAGTGAGTCCAACATGTGAGAATATGAATGCTTATCCTTGGAGAAAGCAAAGTTACTTACCTGTAGCAGGTGTTCTCTGAGGACAGCAGGCATATACTCTCTCATCCCTCCAACCTCCCCTTGGAGTTGTCTTCTTAGCTTTAGTATTGTACTGCTGGTCCTGCGCTTGAGCGTTGAGCCGGAAGGCACTTACGCATGCGCGTTGGTGGCACTGGCTCAAAAGTTTTAAAGTGGCAGTCCACCATGGCAGAGTTCTTACTGGGCTCCGTGGCTGACATCACCTACATGTGAGAATATATGCCTGCAGTCCTCTGAGAACACCTTTGCTTTATGTTGGCAGATTCTGTTCTAAAATACTGGTTAAACTTGAGACACACTGACCTACATGTCTCAATTCCTAAATTTATGACCTGTCGAAAAAGGGGGCTGAATATGTAAGATTAATAAATAGTATGGTTATAATTAAGCTGGGGGGGGGGGGGGGGATTGGATTATGACTTGGGAATTTCTGACTGGTCTTTAGTCTTAATTTCTACCTTAACTGTTTTTTGTTTAGGGTGTGAACCACTTTGGATTCATTCATAGAAGTGGTATAAAACCTGAAGATGATGATGATAGATTGTTACAGTGGCCTCTATAATCTTTTCTACAGTTGGCAAATTATAAACAAGATGAGCTTTAACCGCCACTTGTTTTCATAGATCTAGACGTTCTACATGGGTCAAAGGTATAGTAACCAATATTAACAGATGGCTTAAAATAAAATCAGACATGTCTTCTAGCAAATTTGCTGGACATACATTCAAATATGATTCTTTTTTACCAAATTGATCATTTGGGGGGGGGGGGGGGGGGGGATGTTATTAAGGTGTCGTAAAAGTTGTGCCAGTGCCCAATGCCCTTAATCATGATGTTCACTCCACATTTTGGACAGACAGCACCGCTGCCAAATATGTTCTTATGTTTATGATTATTTTCCTTTATTGATGTGGTGTTGTTAAAACCCATCAAACTGTGTGAATCCTGCTGAAACATCACCCTGTGTCGAGTCCCTGATTTCATCTTTTGGATGGCCAGCACAAGAGCATCTGCTGTATATATGATTTTTTGAGAGTTTTTGATCTCATCTGTTGGATATGTAGCAAAAGTATATTTGCTGTGCAGGTGTCTTTTTTTATTTGATCTTTCTGCACCTATATGTTTTGGATATACAATAAATTTTGAATCTGTGCTCTGTGGATAGGTTTACCTTCAAAGGCTCTCTGGTCTTCCCTCAGAGAAGAAATAGCTTTTCTGTCTACATCTGTAAGTGATTATTCATTTACTTTTCATTTTATAGAAATGTACAAATATAGGAGCCCTTTTACTAAGCTGCGTGTCTACATGCACCCAAATGGAGTTACCGCCAGGCTACCACGTAGCTCTTGCGGTAATTTCATTTTTGGTGTGCGCCCGAAAAATAATTTTTATTTTTGGATGCACGTATCAGATGTGTGCCAAATGGCATTTGACGCATGTGGGTCATTACCGCCTGGTTACTGCGTGAGACTTTACTGCTGGATCAATGGCTGGCGGTAAGGTCTCAGACCGAAAATGGATACACGGCAATTTTCATTTTGCCACACATCCATTTTCAGCAAAAATATAAAAAAGGCATTTTTTTACAGGTGCACTGAAAAATGATTCTGCGCACGCCCAAAACACACGTCTACACTACAGCAGGCCATTTTTCAGCGTGCCTTTGTAAAAGGGCCCCATAATAACTTAGAGGCCCTTCAACTAAGCTGCATTAGGTGCCAACAAATGTCTAACCAGCTAAAAATGGCACACTTGCAGGAGGTGCTCGGGCATACTGTGGTAACTGCCAAATTAGTATGTGCTAAAAAATTTGTCTCTGCTAAAAAATATTTTACATTTTTTTGAGGGAGTGTCAAGGGGCAAAGAGTGGGGTGTTCTCGTGCTAATTAGCACAACTACATTAACATGCTGTCACGTTTACAAAGCTGGAACTGGGTTTGTGAGCCCTTGGGCCACTGCTGAGGAGCGGCCGTGGCAGGCAAAACCACCCCACACTAGAGACAGGGCAGAACTCTGACAAACAGTTAGGCTTCACCTGCACCTGGCCACTTTTCACCAAGAGTTGAGCTCCAGGCTTCAGGTGGCCGGCAGGACTTACTGGACAGGGCAGAACTGGATAACAGCTAGGCAGCACAGGGACAGCAAGGCAGAGAAAGGATAGGCTAAAGGACAGGACTGAAAGCTGCGAGCAGCCACTGAAACAGGGAACAAACACAGCTAGACAGGAGACTGAACTGAAAGCTGCAAGCAGCCACTGAAGCAGGGAACAAACACAGATAAACCCAGAACTAGACAAAGACATACAAATAAGACACAAGACTGGGAAACAAGCAATACAGTAAACAAGCAATACCCTAAACTAAACACAGACTAACTAGAACAGGCAAGACTTCAGGCAAGAACAAGAGCAAGGAAACAAACTCAGGCTGAAGTGCAACAAGCACCAACATACCAGGGCCTTAGACGCAATGCAAAGGCAAAGGCAGAGAGGTTCCAAATGGCTAATAAGCCCAGCAGCAGCTGAGCTTCAGATGCAGCAATCATCAGGCAGCTACAGGTGCAGTGCAGGGTCAAACAAAACAGACAAGTCTGGCAGCCTGGAAGATCCAGACTGGACTGGGCTAAAGTTTGGAACGGGTGATAGTCCACAGCAGCCACCGGTTCTGGCCACCAGAGGGTGAGGGGAGCACAGACGTAACACACGCACTAACTGGTTAGTGCAGAAATACCATAAGGCTTATTTTCGAAAGAGAAGGACGCCCATCTTTCAACATAAATCGGGAGATGGGTGTCCTTCTCCCAGGGTTGTCCAAATCGACATAATCGAAAGCTGATTTTGGGCGTCCCCAACTGCTTTCCGTCGTGGGGATGACCACAGTTCCAGAGGGTGTGTTGGAGGCGTAGCGAAGGCGGATCTTGGGCGTGCCTAACACATGGGCATCCTCAACCCATAATCGAAAAAAAAGGGCGTCCCTGATGAGCACTTGGATGACTTTACTTGGTCCTTTTTTCCTTACAACCAAGCCACGAAAAGGTGCCCGAACTGTCCAGATGACCACCAGAGGGAATCGGGGATGATCTCCTCTTACTCCCTCAGTGGTCACTAACCCCCTCCCACCCTCAAACAATTTTTTTTTCAATATTTTTTGCCAGCCTCTATGCCAGCCTCAAATATCATACCCAGCTCCATGACAGCAGTATGCAGGTCCCTGGAGCAGTTTTAGCGGGTGCAGAGCACTTCAGGCAGGCGGACCCAGGCCCATCCCCCCTACCTGTTACACTTGTGGTGGTAAATATGAGCCCTCCAAAACCCACCACAAACCCACTGTACTCACATCTAGGTGCCCCCCTTCACCCGTAAGGACTATGGTAGTGGTGTACAGTGGTGGGTAGCGGGTTTTGGGGGGCTCAGCACACAAGGTAAGGGAGCTATGTACCTGGGAGCAATTTCTGAAGTCCACTGCAGTGTCCCCTAGGGTGCCCGGTTGGTGTACTGGCATGTCAGGGGGACCAGTGCACTACGAATGCTGGCTCCTCCCATGACCAAAGGGCTTGCATTTGGTAATTTCTGAGATGGGCGTCCTTAGTTTCCATTATCGCCGAAAACCAGGAACGACCAAGTCTAAGGACGACCATCTCTAAGGACGACCTAAATGTCAAGATTTGGGCGTCCCCGACTGTATTATCGAAACGAAAGATGGATGCCCATCTTGTTTCGATAATACAGGTTTCCCCGCCCCTTCGCCGGGACGTCCTGCGAGTACGTCCTCTGGAAAACTTGGGCGCCCCTTTCGATTATGCCCCTCCATGTGAGCCCTTATCACCTACAAAATGGGTGGTAGTAAATGCTCATGTGGTAAAATATTTTAATGGCCGCACGCTAATGACAACATTAGCGCATAGCCATTAATACAAGAAATACAAAAGGCCATTTTTACAACTGTGGTAAAAATGGCTTTAGCGCGTGGGAAATTTTCATGTAAGGGTGCACTAAAGCCACTTTTTGCAGCTCCTTAATAAAAGGAGTATTTAATTTTTCATTCAATAATATGTTATAACTGGAAATTCAGCTTTAAATGTAACCTTACAGAAGTATTAGAAACTCTTCTTAAATGTAATGCTTTGATCTAGTGCTGTAGAATTCTAAATGGGGTGTATAGAAGTGTTTTCTTTTCATTTTATTTTTGTAATCCTTTATACTTTTTTTGGATTTTTTTAATCTTTTAATTTTTCAAGTATGAAATTTATAGATTATGACATACATATTCATGAAAGTAATGGTTGGTACCATAAAAAGTAAAAATATTATCTGGTACTGTTTAGTGAAATAACTGATTTCTGCTGAATGCATAAACCTATACTCAGGTTAAAAATTTAAAATTCTAATGCATAGATCTTAAAGGCTTCTATCATTAAGGATAAATTGAATTTAATAAACCAATAGCAGTTTGTTTCAAGCATCCATATAGCGAATGCTACATACCTGTAGAAGGTATTTTCCGAGGACAGCAGGCTGATTGTTCTCACTGATGGGTGACGTCCACGGCAGCCCCTCCAATCGGAAACTTCTCTAGCAAAGTCCTTTGCTAGTCCTTGCGCGCCCGCGCGCACCGCGCATGCGCGGCCGTCTTCCCGCCCGAAACCGGCTCGAGCCGGCCAGTCCAGTATGTAGCAAGACAATACACTTCAAGGGAAGACACAACTCCAAAGGGGAGGCGGGCGGGTTTGTGAGAACAATCAGCCTGCTGTCCTCGGAGAATACCTTCTACAGGTATGTAGCATTCGCTTTCTCCGAGGACAAGCAGGCTGCTTGTTCTCACTGATGGGGTATCCCTAGCCCCCAGGCTCACTCAAAACAACAACCATGGTCAATTGGGCCTCGCAACGGCGAGGACATAACTGAGATTGACCTAAAAAATTTACCAACTAACTGAGAGTGCAGCCTGGAACAGAACAAACAGGGCCCTCGGGGGGTGGAGTTGGATCCTAAAGCCCAAACAGGTTCTGAAGAACTGACTGCCCGAACCGACTGTCGCGTCGGGTATCCTGCTGCAGGCAGTAATGAGATGTGAATGTGTGGACAGATGACCACGTCGCAGCTTTGCAAATTTCTTCAATGGAGGCTGACTTCAAGTGGGCTACCGACGCAGCCATGGCTCTAACATTATGAGCCGTGACATGACCCTCAAGAGCCAGCCCCGCCTGGGCGTAAGTGAAGGAAATGCAATCTGCTAGCCAATTGGATATGGTGCGTTTCCCTACAGCCACTCCCCTCCTATTGGGATCAAAAGAAACAAACAATTGGGCGGACTGTCTGTGGGGCTGTGTCCGCTCCAGGTAGAAGGCCAATGCTCTCTTGCAGTCCAATGTGTGCAGCTGACGTTCAGCAGGGCAGGAATGAGGACGGGGAAAGAATGTTGGCAAGACAATTGACTGGTTCAGATGGAACTCCGACACGACCTTTGGCAAGAACTTAGGGTGAGTGCGGAGGACTACTCTGTTATGATGAAATTTGGTGTAAGGGGCCTGGGCTACCAGAGCCTGAAGCTCACTGACTCTACGAGCTGAAGTAACTGCCACCAAGAAAATGACCTTCCAGGTCAAGTACTTCAGATGGCAGGAATTCAGTGGCTCAAAAGGAGGTTTCATCAGCTGGGTGAGAACGACATTGAGATCCCATGACACTGTAGGAGGCTTGACAGGGGGCTTTGACAAAAGCAAACCTCTCATGAAGCGAACAACTAAAGGCTGTCCTGAGATCGGCTTACCTTCCACATGGTAATGGTATGCACTGATTGCGCTAAGGTGAACTCTTACAGAGTTGGTCTTAAGACCAGACTCAGACAAGTGCAGAAGGTATTCAAGCAGGGTCTGTGTAGGACAAGAGCAAGGAGCTAGGGCCTTGCTGTCACACCAGACGGCAAACCTCCTCCACAGAAAGAAGTAACTCCTCTTAGTGGAATCTTTCCTGGAAGCAAGCAAGACGCGGGAGACACCCTCTGACAGACCCAAAGAGGCAAAGTCTACGCTCTCAACATCCAGGCCGTGAGAGCCAGGGACCGGAGGCTGGGATGCAGAAGAGCCCCTTCGTCCTGCGTGATGAGGGTCGGAAAACACTCCAATCTCCACGGTTCTTCGGAGGATAACTCCAGAAGAAGAGGGAACCAGATCTGACGCGGCCAAAAAGGAGCAATCAGAATCATGGTGCCTCGGTCTTGCTTGAGTTTCAACAAAGTCTTCCCCACCAGAGGAATGGGAGGATAAGCATACAGCAGGCCCTCCCCCCAATCCAGGAGGAAGGCATCCGATGCTAGTCTGCCGGGGGCCTGAAGCCTGGAACAGAACTGAGGGACTTTGTGGTTCACTCGAGATGCGAAGAGATCCACCAAGGGGGTGCCCCACGCTTGGAAGATCTGGCGCACCACTCTGGAGTTGAGCGACCACTCGTGAGGTTGCATAATCCGGCTCAGTCTGTCGGCCAGACTGTTGTTTACGCCTGCCAGATATGTGGCTTGGAGCACCATGCCGAGACGGCGAGCCCAAAGCCACATGCTGACGGCTTCCTGACACAGGGGGCGAGATCCGGTGCCCCCCTGCTTGTTGACATAGTACATGGCAACCTGGTTGTCTGTCTGAATTTGGATAATTTGATGGGACAGCCGAGCTCTGAAAGCCTTCAGAGCGTTCCAGATCGCTCGCAACTCCAGGAGATTGATCTGTAGACCGCGTTCCTGGAGGGACCAGCTTCCTTGGGTGTGAAGCCCATCGACATGAGCTCCCCATCCCAGGAGAGACGCATCCGTTGTCAGCACTTTTTGTGGCTGAGGAATTTGGAAAGGACGTCCCAGGGTCAAATTGGACCAGATTGTCCACCAATACAGGGATTCGAGAAAACTCGTGGACAGGTGGATCACGTCTTCTAGACCCCCAGCAGCCTGATACCACTGGGAGGCTAGGGTCCATTGAGCAGATCTCATGTGAAGACGGGCCATGGGAGTCACATGAACTGTGGAGGCCATGTGGCCCAGCAATCTCAACATCTGCCGAGCTGTGATCTGCTGGGACGCTCGCACCCGCGAGACGAGGGACAACAAGTTGTTGGCCCTCGTCTCTGGGAGATAGGCGCGAGCCGTCCGAGAATCCAGCAGAGCTCCTATGAATTCGAGTTTCTGCACTGGGAGAAGATGGGACTTTGGATAATTTATCACAAACCCCAGTAGCTCCAGGAGGCGAATAGTCATCTGCATGGACTGCAGGGCTCCTGCCTCGGATGTGTTCTTCACCAGCCAATCGTCGAGATATGGGAACATATGCACCCCCAGCCTGCGAAGTGCCGCTGCTACTACAGCTAGGCACTTTGTGAATACCCTGGGCGCAGAGGCGAGCCCAAAGGGTAGCACACAGTACTGGAAGTGACGTGTGCCCAACTGAAATCGCAGATACTGTCTGTGAGCTGGCAGTATCGGGATGTGTGTGTAGGCATCCTTCAAGTCCAGAGAGCATAGCCAATCGTTTTGCTGAATCATGGGGAGAAGGGTGCCCAGGGAAAGCATCCTGAACTTTTCTTTTACGAGATATTTGTTCAGGGCCCTTAGGTCTAGGATGGGACGCATCCCCCCTGTTTTCTTTTCCACAAGGAAGTACCTGGAATAGAATCCCAGCCCTTCTTGCCCGGATGGCACGGGCTCGACCGCATTGGCGCTGAGAAGGGCGGAGAGTTCCTCTGCAAGTACCTGCTTGTGCTGGAAGCTGTAGGATTGAGCTCCCGGTGGACAATTTGGAGGTTTTGAGGCCAAATTGAGGGTGTATCCTTGCCGGACTATTTGCAGAACCCACTGATCGGAGGTTATGAGAGGCCACCTTTGGTGAAAAGCTTTCAACCTCCCCTCGACCGGCAGGTCGCACGGCACTGACACTTGGATGTCGGCTATGCTCTGCTGGAGCCAGTCAAAAGCTCGCCCCTTGCTTTTGCTGGGGAGCCGAGGGGCCCTGCTGAGGCGCACGCTGCTGACGAGAGCGAGCGCGCTGGGGCTTAGCCTGGGCCGCAGGCTGTCGAGAAGGAGGATTGTACCTACGCTTACCAGAAGCATAGGGAACAGTCTTCCTTCCCCCCAAAAATCTTCTACCTGTAGAGGTATATGCTGAAGGCTGCCGGCGGGAGAACTTGTCGAATGCGGTGTCCCGCTGGTGGAGAGACTCTACCACCTGCTCGACTTTCTCTCCAAAAATGTTGTCCGCACGGCAAGGCGAGTCCGCAATCCGCTGCTGGAGTCTATTCTCCAGGTCGGCGGCACGCAGCCATGAGAGCCTGCGCATCACCACACCTTGAGCAGCGGCCCTGGACGCAACATCAAAGGTGTCATACACCCCTCTGGCCAGGAATTTTCTGCACGCCTTCAGCTGCCTGACCACCTCCTGAAAAGGCTTGGCCTGCTCGGGGGGGAGAGCATCAACCAAGCCCGCCAACTGCCGCACATTGTTCCGCATGTGTATGCTCGTGTAGAGCTGGTAAGACTGGATTTTGGCCACGAGCATAGAGGAATGGTAGGCCTTCCTCCCAAAGGAGTCTAAGGTTCTAGAGTCTTTGCCCGGGGGCGCCGAAGCATGCTCTCTAGAACTCTTAGCCTTCTTTAGGGCCAGATCCACAACTCCAGAATCATGAGGCAACTGGGTGCGCATCAGATCTGGGTCCCCATGGATCCGGTACTGGGACTCGATCTTCTTGGGGATGTGGGGATTAGTTAGAGGTTTTGTCCAGTTCGCAAGCAATGTCTTTTTGAGGACATGGTGCAAGGGAACAGTGGACGCTTCCTTAGGTGGAGAAGGATAGTCCAGGAGCTCAAACATTTCAGCCCTGGGCTCGTCCTCCACAACCACCGGGAAGGGGATGGCCGTAGACATCTCCCGGACAAAGGAAGCGAAAGACAGACTCTCAGGAGGAGAAAGCTGTCTTTCAGGAGAGGGAGTGGGATCAGAAGGAAGATCCTCAGACTCCTCGTCAGAGAAATATCTGGGGTCTTCCTCTTCCTCCCACGAGGCCTCACCCTCGGTGTCAGACACAAGTTCACGAACCTGTGTCTGCAACCTCGCCCGGCTCGACTCGGTGGAGCCACGTCCACGATGGGGGCGTCGAGAGGTAGACTCCCTCGCCCGCATCGGTGAAGCTCCCTCCGCCGACGTAGTCGGGGAGCCCTCCTGGGAGGTGGCCGCAGTCGGCACCGCACGCGGTACCGACGTCGGGGACCTCACCCCGGGCGATGGGCCAGCCGGCGCCACGCTCGAAGGTACCGGAGGCGCAAGCACCGCCGGTACCGGAGGGGTAGGGCGCAACAGCTCTCCCAGAATCTCTGGGAGAACGGCCCGGAGGCTCTCGTTCAGAGCGGCTGCAGAGAAAGGCAAAGAGGTCGATGCAGGCGTCGACGTCAGAACCTGTTCCGGGCGAGGAGGCTGTTCCGGGCTGTCCAGAGTGGAGCGCATCGACACCTCCTGAACAGAGGGTGAGCGGTCCTCTCGGTGCCGATGCCTGCTGGGTGCCGACTCCCTCGGCGACCCAGAGCTCTCGGTGCCGACGCGGGGAGGCGACTGGTGTCAATGCTTCTTCGACTTCTTCCGAAGCATGTCACCGGAGCTCCCCGGCACCGACGAGGAGGACGTAGAATCCAGCCGTCGCTTCCTCGGGGCCGAGGCCGAAGGAGGTCGGTCTCGGGGGGGCTGTACCGCAGGAGCCCTCAGGGTAGGAGGAGACCCACCCGAAGGCTCACCGCCACCAGCAGGGGAATGGACAGCCCTCACCTGCACTCCTGACGATGCACCACCGTCCGACGACATCAGCAGACGAGGTCCCGGTACCACCGACGTCGATGCAGCTATCCGATGTCTCGGCGCCGATGCAGAGGCCCGATGCCTCGATGCACTCGATGCAGGGGCGGCCGAGGAAGATGGTCTGGACGCTGACGACGTCGATGCACTCGAAGATCCCGGTGCCGATGCCGACGAAGAGCCCGAGAACAACACGTTCCACTGGGTTAATCTCGCTACCTGAGTCCGCCTTTGAAGCAGGGAACACAGACTACAGTTCTGAGGGCGGTGCTCGGCCCCCAGACACTGAAGACACGACGAGTGTCGATCAGTGAGCGAGATAACCCGGGCGCACTGGGTGCACTTCTTGAAGCCGCTGGAAGGCTTCGATGTCATGGGCGGAAAAATCACGCCGGCGAAATCAAAGTCCGAAATGACGGAAAAAGAGCACCAAAAGATTTAAAGGGAGAAAATCTCGACCGAGGCCGAAAGAGGCCTACCCCGACGACGAAAGAAAACTTATCGGGGCAAAAAGCTGGAAGTACGGGAAGGGTAACACGAAAACCGGAGCACTTCCCGACACTTTAAAAGACTTTTCCGAAGAAAAAACACGTCAAAAATAACTTTGGACGCACGAGGTCGACTTTCCGGGGCTCGACACGGCGAAACACAACCGTACCGAGTGCGGACAAAAGAAGACTGGACTGGCCGGCTCGAGCCGGTTTCGGGCGGGAAGACGGCCGCGCATGCGCGGTGCGCGCGGGCGCGCGAGGACTAGCAAAGGACTTTGCTAGAGAAGTTTCCGATTGGAGGGGCTGCCGTGGACGTCACCCATCAGTGAGAACAAGCAGCCTGCTTGTCCTCGGAGAAAAATATTTATAGTATTAGAGGTTTACAGATGGTGTCAGTTATACAATAATGATAGACATCTTCCACCAAGTTTGAACAGTTGGCAACTGAAATGAGTAAGTCTTGCATATGCAGTGTAAGGTTGATGGAGTGAATAGAACCTAGAGCAACATCTCAGAGGTTTTCAGTCCTTAAATCACAAGCCCATTTTTGTAAAACCAGCTTTAAATTTAAGCATCATTTTATTAAATGAAACTTTTAAGATGATAGTATTTTGCCACTTGTCTTGTTCGTTACATTTTAGTCAAATTAGATTCTGTAAAATAATGTAAACAACAGTTTTCTTCCTTGGAATTCAGATCCAGTATAAAGTTTGTATTCACTGTAAAGGCACAAAAGATCCTTTTGGTGTTAGCCATTATTCCATGCAAATTTGACAAGGTTCCTTTAACATCTTGAGTATTCACTAAGGCTATAAGCTGCTTAGTGCATTCATAGGTCACTGTAGGGTAAACTGAAAAGTTAGTAATTGTTTTATTGGCAATCACCAGTAAAGCTAAATTAGCACTAAAGAAAATAATGAGCTGAGTTTTCTAGAACCTTAAATATCACTTTAGTTGTATTGTGATTATATTAATCCATTCCTCATCATAACTGATGTGTGAATCAGAATTCCTGATGGCAGAGGTTTTTCGTTCAAAAGATCACAGAAATTTGTAGTCGTAGGCTTCATGGACATGGTTGACATTTTTCAATTTTTTCATTATGATTTTATTTGACCTAAACCCAAACATTTTTAATGTTTCATTTGTAAAACAAGAAATCTAGCAAGAAGCAATTTTTGATGAGCAGAATCTAACTTCAAATAAATCACAGCAGCAATTATATTAAGGATCAAAATGAAAATATAAAATCCTTGAAAATACAAAGATTCAGCTATGTGTCTTTTTCATATTAAAATGTAGAATTAGTTTGCTGCATGAATGCCACACTCATAGGAAAGAGGTATTCTTATAGCACAATAGATAGGAATCTCGTTTTTATTCATTTGATTTGTATAATGCAAAGGTATTCCTTAAAGTTGATGCACTTATCTCCAATTGTTGTTTTTCTTAATTAATTACAGTCACCAAGAAAATTGTATGTGTGTGTGTGTGTGGGGGGGGGGGGGGGGGGGGGGTGCCATAAGTGTGAATATCTCATATCCTGATGTCCCTGTACCCAGCACATAGGGGACAGCCGTGTTACCAGCCACTCTACCATCTGCATGCCTTCAGAAGTAGTAAATCTCTGCGCTGCCTCCTCTGTTTGTCACTACATGTAGATGGGGGAGCCAGACTATATAGTTAGTTGCCTCCAGGTTGTGCTCCTCTTACTCCCATGTTGCTCACAATGCAGGAGTCCTAAGACCACCCTGCTCACTATCCTTCTTCCCCACACGTTGCATATGATGGTAAAGGCAAGCTGCTTCACAGGATGCCCTTATTGAGAAATATAGGGCCAGATATTCAAAGCGATTTAACTAGGTAGGAGAAAGTCCTGCCTGCTCGACTTGCTCAGGGCTGTCCAACCGCTGATATTCAGCAGCTCTTAACCAGGCAGAGCCACTGAATATTGGCTTTGACCGGTCCCTCAAAAAGTGGGCAGGTCAGGGGCGGCAGCCTCACAGTATTACTGCAGAACCACGAGGCTGCTGCAAGAAGTCGCAGCAGCCATATTGAGGAAGCCGCCACTATAGGGCAGGAATGAGGGGGAGATTCACTCCTGCCCCCATCACCCCCACTAGACTACCAGGGATTGAAGGTAGGCCCAGAGGGAACCCCTCTAACTACCCTTCTCCATTGAGAATACTGACCATTTAACCCTACTCTAAGTTTTCTATCTTTTAACCAGTTTTTAATCCACAATAGAACACTACCTCCTATCCCATGACTCTCCAATTTCCTCTGGAGTCTTTCATGAAGTACTTTGTCAAATGCCTTCTGAAAATCCAGATACACAATATCAACCGGCTCACCTTTATTCACATGTTTGTTCACCCCTTCAAAGAAATGTAGTAGATTGGTGAGGCAAGGTTTCCCTTCACCAAAATCCATGTTGACTTTGTCTCATTAATCCATGCTTTTGAATATGCTCTGTAATTTTGTTCTTAATAATATTCTCTACCATTTTGCCCAGCACCGACATCAGACTCACTGGTCTATAATTTCCCGGATCTCCTCTGGAACCTTTTTAAAAAATCGGCATTACATTGGTCACCCTCCAATCTTCCGGTACTATGCTCGATTTTAAGGATTTTATTTCCATACCATACTAAAAAAGAACAATCCTTTAATGAGGAGGCAATTAATGTCATTATCCCCCTCCCCAAAAAAATTGGGGCTCATTTTGAACAGAGAAAAATATCTAAAAGGCCTGCAACTCGGAGATACATCATGCTGAAGTGATAGCCACCAAAAAGTCTATTTTAACCGTAAGATCTTTAAGCATAGCCTGCCTTAAGGGCTCAAACAGGGCCTGAACCACGGCTGACAGAACCAAGTTTAAGTCCCAAGGAGGAACCACCGGGTGCAAAGGAGGCCGCAATTGCTTAACCCCCTGGAAAAAACGAGAGACATTTGGATGGAGAGCCAGCGATTTCCCTTGAAGTGGACCCCGAAAGCAGGCGAGCACCGCCAACTACACCCGAAGGGAGAACTGAGACAAGCCCTTCTCTAGACCTTCCTGCAGAAAATCTAGCAGATGACCAATGAGGCCCTCAAAGGCTGCACCTCTCGCTCATCACACCAGGCCTCAAAAACATGCCAATCCCGAAAATAGGCCAAGGAAGTGGAACGTTTCCTGGAACTCAAAAGGGTACTCACCACTGCAACCCTTTTTCCACAGTCGCACCCGCTCAACAGCCAAGCCGTAAGCGAGAATCGAGCCACATCGGGCATACGAATGGGTCTTTGACTCAACAGACCCTCCTCCAAGGGAAGAGGAAGTGATTTGTCCACCTGCAACTGCACGAGATCCGAATACCACAGTCGACGTGGTCAATTGGGAGCCACCAGAATCACGCGACCGACGTGACCCTGAACATGCTGAAGAACCGAACTGATGAGTGGCCATGGAGGAAACACAAACAAGAGAGTCTAATGAGGCCAGGGCTGCGCCAACGCATCGAGACCCTCCGACAGCGGTTCCCTGCTGCGGCTGAAAAACCGTGGAGCCTTGGCGTTCTCTGCCGTGGCCATGAGATCCATTATTGGGGTGCCCTAACAATCGACGATGAACTGGAAGGTGAACGGGGCAAGAGTCCAGTCTCCCAGGTCCAGACGATGCAGAAATAATTCCAATTTAGACTACAACACTAATATCTGGGAACCAAGGTATTAGGAAAAACAAAATTAATAATAACAATTATATAAGACAAATGGAGACATTAGCACCCACAGCAAATCTTACAGCAAGTTACATCAAGCAGGACCCTCAACCGGTGTACACCCAACTCCATTAGATACAACAAATTATAGCAATTTCTTGGGACCAAATAAAACATACTTAACATGATTTAGAGGTACCATACATCTACAAGGAAATTTTAGATCAAAAGTTCCATTCAAAGCTAGAACTCTTGGCTTAACAGCCAGGAATTCCCATCTCTTTTCTGGGTATCTCTAGCAAAGTCTGGAAATAGTTGCATTAATGAGCCCAAGAACTTTGCTTTCATATGACAAAAATAAAGACAAAAAATATTGTTCCTATCAGATTCTAGAGCAAAATTCACCAGAAGTGTAGTTCTCTCTGTTATTACTTCCAAAGAGCTTTCCAGAAACTCAGTAAGATTTAATTCAAATTGAGGTCCATCAGTGGAACCCTCGAGGTTCCTGACAAATATTGGGGTCTAACTATAGGCAGACAGCCTTCAGCTGGAAGCCCTAATATCTCCTGAAAATATTTCCTCAGCACATCCATTGCAGGAATTATTGGAGATTTAGGAAAATTCAGAAACCTCAGGTTATTCCTCCTGAGGCGATTATACAGACATTTAAGCTTCTGAGCCTGAACATTCCTCTCCTTAACAGTAGCAGAAACAAAGCTCTGAAATTGTTTCACCTCATTCTCTAAGCAGTCCATTCTGATGGCTTGTTGCCCCGGATCCTTGGATAGCACTGAAAAAATTTCCTTCAATAAATGTACCTCATTCCCAAAGGAAGAAGAATTGAAGGAAAGCAGCTTCTACATCCAAAACGGCATCCCACAAGGACTTCAAAGTCATCACTGCAGGCTTCCCACAAGGACTTCAAAGTCATCACTGCAGGCTTCTTCCATTCTCATAGACCCATGAAGGATATTCCCTCAGGCAAAGAGAGATGCTATATTCCACTCTGCCTCACCTTGACAGATGACACCACCGGGGAAGAAGCAGCTGCTGGTCCCTCCTTTACTACCAGAGGCTTAGATAGTCCTTTTGGCATCTCCAACCCTGGCATTTCCGCTGCTGCCAAAACACCTCCAGGTCTAGGAGGCGCAGTGTTCGGGGGAAGAATCAAAGATGCTCCTTCCATATTGCGGTCTAAAGTTATTCTCAAAGACCCGATTGAAGCGGGTGTTAAGACCTCCTGTGGCTGAATTCCAAATTTCTCCAAGGTGGCATGCTTCTGGGTAAGGTCTCCGCTGGGGCTTAGTGGGACTCCCCTAGCTTTTGCCTTCCTCTTCCCCATGAACAAAACATGGGGGGAGTCTCCCAAACTGCAGGACAATCTTGGAGGTAGCTCAGATGCACACGTCTGCCTCTAGCACCAACTTGATTTCAGGCAGTGCTGTTCGTATGGCTTCCTTTTTTAAGTAAATAATGTTTTAAAATTTTTTTACACACACACACATATATATATATATATATATATATATATATTTGGATTTTGCTCACATCTTTTTTCAGTAGTAGTTCAAGGTGAGTTACATTCAGGTACACTGGGTATTTATATACTTGATGCAAATGTGGCCATGCCAGGTTTTTGCACAAAGTTGTTTCTGCAATATGGGCATACTTCTTCATTGGCAGTTTGAACCTGCCTCTTTTGACTGTGTTCACCTTTTGTCCACTTTCAGCCTTACAAATTCTTAACACATATCATGCTTTGTATGTACTTCATTTTGACATGTACTTTTATTAGTTATCCATGGCCCTGTTCCAAGTCAGTGAATATGGATCAGAGATGAACAGAAGTTATTTGTTTAGTATTTCTGATTTTTTTCTTTGTCATTTTGCACATAATGGTCTTCAGAATTTTTCAGTTTTAAAATTCCTCTTCTGGCCTTCCTTCTTTCCCAAACATACCTAAAGAAAGGCCTTCAATTATTTTTCTAGAAATCTGATGTAGAAATCATTCCATAAACACTTTCTCAATATACCGTGTTTCCCCGAAAATAAGACACTGTCTTATATTAATTTTTGCTCCCCAAGATGCACTAGGTCTTATTTTCAGCGGATGTCTTATTTTTCGGGGAAACATCGGGGTCACCCCCCCACCCGAGGTCGCCCCCCCCACCCAAGGTCGCTGGGCCCCCCTCCACCCGCCCTCTGTCGCTCCCAGCCGGAACTAACCTTAAACGCCTCCTTTCACATTCGCACTTGCAGCAAGCAGCAGCAGGGCAGGCCACTCCTTCCTTCCGTGTCCCGCCCAAGCCTGACGTAACGTCTGTGAGGGCGGGACACGGAAGGAAGGAGAGGTCTGCCCTGCTGCTGCTTGCTGCGAAGGTGAAAGGAGGCGCTTCAGGTTAGTTCTGGGAGCGACGAAGGGCGGGTGGAGGGGGGCCCAGCGATCTCGGGTGGGGGGGGGGGGGCGACCTCGGGTGGGGGCGGCGGTCTTGTCCGGCTCTCGGTGGCCCTGCTTCAAAAGAAAAACTTTGCTAGGTCTTACTTTCGGAGGAGGCCTTAATTTACCAATTGCAGCAAAACCTCTACTAGGTCTTATTTTCGGGGGATGTCCTATTTTTGGGGAAACACGGTATGTGGATTTAGAGAGCTCAGGTAGACAAGAATAATATATATTGGTATGGAATGTATGCCTCTGAAAAAATGTTTTAGGTATTTTGTCTATTTCATTTTTGGCATAACACAAAAAGGTACAGAAGAATAGAAGACAAGCTATTTTATAAAAATATTGATTTTAGGCTACAAGTAAAGTATTAAAAACAAAATGAAGCCATGTTGTAGTTGTACAAATGAAAACTTAGGAAACAGAGGTGCTTACAGCATAAAAATATCTTTATATAGGAAAAACAAGTTTTACAGAAAACAATATATTACACACTTAAAATATGGCTATATTCCAAAGTCAATATTCAATGTCAAATGGAAAAGCTCAAATAGGATAAAGTTAAAACACATGCCTCAGGATCTATGAATGAAGAATGGAAAAAAGGGGAGATATGATAGATGCATTCAGATACCTGAAAGTTATTAATAATACGCAAGATGTAAATCTTGTTCATTGGAAAAGAAGTTCAAAAATAAGAAATCACTGACATGATGCTTCAAGGGGTTAGACTCAAGAAAAACTCCAGGAAATATTGTTCATTGGGTGTGTTGCAAGAATTAGCACATAGAGTTGCCCCATCAGGTAAATTAATTGTGCATAAATCATTGTGTTCCCAGATTTATGTACACAGGTCACAATGAAACCATTATTAAAGAAAGCTATTTTGGATCCTGCTGATCTGAATAATTACCGACCAATATCAACTGTTCCGTTTACAGGAAAAAAATCATTGACAAGATAGTATTAAAACAGCTTGATGATTTTGTGGAAAGGGTAGATGGTTTGGATCGATTTCAATATGGATTTAGAAGAGTACATAAGGGTCCTTTTACCAAGCTGTGGGAAAAAGAGCCCTGCAGTAGCAGCAGGGACTGTTTCTCCCGCACGCCAGGGCCCTTTTTTACTGCAGTGGGTAAAAAGACCCCAGGCACACATGGCCATGCGGTAAGAGAACTCTTACCGCATAGCCATGTGATGTGTAGTCCTTACTGCTACTCATTGAGGTGGAAATAAGGGCTCCCGCACTAACCTGGCAGTATCTGGGGAGAACACAGCAATGCCTAACTACCGCCATGCAAGCCATTTCCAGGGGTTTTCTTTTTCCCCCAGAAATGGTGCGTGCTCGGGGAAGGACTACTGCAGTGGCTGCGTTGGGCCAGTGGTAGTCCCTGAAGAGCGAGCTCTGTAAAAGGGCCCCAAAATGTTGAGACTTTGTTAATTTCAACTGCTGATTATTTAAAGAGAAATGTGGACAATAAAACTTGCTTCTGTCTTGTTTGCTTGGATGTATCTGGAGCTTTTGACTCTGTAGATTTAGATCTGTTGATTGACAGAATTAGGAATAGCAGGACAGGTTCTTCAATGGCTTACTTCCTATTTGAAGGAGAGATCTATGACTGTTCGGAGTGGTTTTCAGGTTTCAGCTTCAGCTGAGGTTGATTGTGGAGTGCCCCAAGGCTCAGCATTGTCCACATTATTGTTCAATATATTTTTGGCACCATTGGGTAAAGTTTTTTAGGTTTAAGGATTGGTTATCGCTTTTATGCGGACGATGTGCAATTTTTCTTCCCAACAGTATCATGGGGGGGGGGGGGGGGGGGGTGCTTTGAATGACCAATTAAATATGTATATGAGAAAAGACAAACAATGGATGGCTAAGCATGGACTTTTTCTGAATGTGGCAAAGACACATGTTATGATTGTAGGTAGAGATGACAGTTTGGCCACATAAGGTATGCTTGTGGGATGTATGTTACAATCAAGAAAGAAATGAGATTGTTGGGGGGTGATTCTTGATAATAAATTGAATATGAAGTCTCAAGTGGTTAATGTGATTCAAATAGCATTTAAACATTTACCTACATTATATAGATTTAAATCAATGCTTTCTGCTTATGATTTTTGCTGTGTTGTTCAAAGTATGGTTCTCACATGTCTGGACTACTGCAATGCCTTGTACATTGGTCTATCATCTATGAGTGTGAAAACATTGCAAGTAGTTCAGAATGCGGCTGCTAGAACAGTAATGGGGGTAACAAGGTATTCCCATATAACACTAGTGTTAAAATAACTTCACTGGCTCCCTGTTTTACAGAGGATCCAATTTAAAATATTGACCATTGCACAGCAGGTTCTTTTCTCTACTGCTCCATTTTATTTGAAATAAGCACTACAGATTTATTGTCCACTATGTTCACTGAGGTCTGAAACTGCTATGCTTCTTTCAACTGATATGATTAGACAATTGCACTGTGTGGATACTCAAGACTCAGCTTTTGTTCCAACTGGTATCAATTTGTGGAATGCATTGTCTGGACAGCTTCGGCAATGTAGTAGTAAAACACAATTTAGAAAGTTGCCTTTTAAAAATTTGTATGGCAAACTGTACTAATTCATAATTGATTATGTGGTGTATATACATAGTTGTTTTTTGTTGAATAATGTGAATGTTACCTCGTAAACCACCTAGTTATAGGTGGTATAGAAATTTATTTATGGTATATCATTTTTATTAGAAATCAATAACCTGTACATATACCACTATAGAATTTGTTACATGACACCATGTTGATTACTATTCTCTACATGTACAGAGGTCACCAACTTTAGTCAACAGATTTTAACATAATTTTCTCCCTTGCTAACACCCCCTCCCTCCCTCATAAATAGAAATTTTTTTAAATAAATAAATAAATAGTCCCCTACACGGATCCTCTGAATTTCTGGATTCCTGTAAATATCTATAATAAGGGGATCCAATGTTAAAATAAATAACAAGGGGCAAGGGACATCCCTGCCTAGTGCTCCTGCAAATTAAAAACAATTTCGAGGTGATTCCATTCACTCACATACTGGCCTGTGGTTGATTATATAGCGTACATAGCGGTCCATCAAAACATTTGGTAACAGACTTGGTTGAAGGTCTTTTCGGCCTCAAAACTTACTAACAAGGAGAGCCAATCATTCCATTCTATTGCTTCCATTGATATTAAAATCTTACTCATGTTGTGGAGGAGTGGCCTAGTGGTTAGAGTGGTGGACTTTGGTCCTGGGGAACTGGGTTCGATTCCCACTGCAGGCACAGGCAGCTCCTTGTGACTCTGGGCAAGTCACTTAACCCTCCATTGCCCCAGGTACAAATAAGTACCTGTATATTTATTTATTTATTGCATTTGTATCCCACATTTTCCCACCTATTTGCGGGCTCAGTGTGGCTTACAATACATTGTGAGTGATGGAAGTACAATATGTTACAGTACAATTATGGTTACATTGTGAAGAGTTATGAGAGACAGAGTCAAGTCAGAACATCTTTGGGGCATAGAACAATGGAATGATACAATGGGGAAAAGATGGGGCGATAAAACAATAGCAGATAACCTTAGGGTATAACAATTTTATTTGTGGGTGGTGTATTAATTGTGGTGGAAATGCGGGGTGAGAGAATTCAAGGAGAGTGTATTGATTCATTTCTGTTGGTGTGTATGGGCTTCATGTGTTTTGATCCTTGCAGTAGATTTTCTCGAAGAGATAAGTCTTCAATCGTTTGCGGAAGTCGGTTAATTCGTAGATCGTTTTCAGGTTACGTGGTAGTGTATTCCAGAGTTGCGTGCTCATATAGGAGAAGGTTGATGCATGCAGTACTTTGTATTTTATCCCTTTGCAGTTAGGGAAGTGGAGGTTGAGGAAAGTTCGGGATGTTCTTTTAGCGTTTCTGGGTGGCAGGTCTATTAAATCAGTCATGTATGCAGGGGCTTCACCGTGAATGATTTTGTGGACTAAGGTGCATACTTTAAAGGTGATACGTTCTTTGAGTGGGAGCCAGTGAAGTTTCTCACGTAAGGGTTTTGCACTTTCGTATGTAAGATGCATTGAGCCTGCTATGAGTGAGAAAGCACGGGGTACAAATGTAAGAAAAATAAAAAAAAATAAGAAAAATAACTATAACTTCTTTGTAAAATCCCACATTTGGCATCATGGATTATACTGGAGGTGACCCGGGCCAGCCTATTGGCCATCACTTTTACCAAAAATTTTTGTTTCACAGTTTTACAATGAGTCTGTAAGAGTCCAGAACTAGGAGGTCCCTTCCTGGCTTTGGAAGCACCATTATCTTAGCCCTGTTGAGGCCATCAGGCAGCTGCTGTCACGCTAAGCAGGTGTTAAACATGGCAGCCAATGGAGGCACCATCTACTCTCTCAGGGGCCCTTTTACGAAGTGGTGGTAAGCCCTGCCCCAGCACACGCCATTTCTTGCACTGCAAAAATATTTCAATTTTTGTAGCGCTGACGTGTACCTTGTGGTAATCGGGCAGTACCATGTGCTGCCTGGTTACTGCCAACTTAGCTCAGGCGCCCTTACCGCCCACCTATTTGCTCCCTCCATCCCGAAATATTACAAGGCCATTTCTTTAAGAAAAGGGAAACCTGCCTTTTACCCACTGTGGTAAAAGGGGGCCGCTGCATGCATCTGACGCCGGTGCAGGCCCCCTTTTGCTGCAGCTTTGTAAAAGGACCCCTCGGTATTTTATAAAATTCAGTCCTGAATCCATCAGAGAACAGTAGGCTTTGTTTTATGGCCCATTTCATTTTGCCAGACGTAATTTGGGAACTGAACAATTTTAAATTAGTTGGTGTTACTTTAGGTAAATCTAAGGATTCCAAGCAAAGAGCACCATCCCAGACCTCTTCTGGGGATGACGTGTAAGGCCTATCATAATATTCTCTGAAAAGTTTATAAATACCTTGATATGAGTTAATATCTTTACCCCTCACCCCTTCACTTTCACTATCTTTCTAGGCCCTTTCGAAATGGAGACCAAACACACCAGTAGTTTGTCCCCTTTAATTTCATGTTTATATAGTTGATTATGTCTGATACAAGAAATATTTCTTTGCTCACTAGTGCAAAAGTTCATTCAAGGCAGTCTGGATAACTAATAGTGTTTCTTTATCTTCCCCAGAGTGTGAGACAAAATCTCTATTGAGCAGCTTTGAGCTGTATTTCAATCCTTAGTATCTCTCTCTTGCTCTCCTACAATGACATGTGCAACTTATTATTTCCCTCCTCAATACGGCTTTTGCAGCCTCCCAATAGAGCACAGGAGTGCCCTTGTGGATGTTATTATTGTTCTTATAATTCAGCCAGCTTTTGCTTATATGGCCTTAAATTTCTTACCATTATACAATTCTAAGGAGAATTTCCAAAATTCTTTCCTCCCGTATTTGTCTGTGTCCCTCCACTCTACTCATATCAGGGCATGATCCAAGATTTCATATGGGTCTATCTCGGTGCCCAGCATTCGAGACATCAACCCCCTGGAAACCAGAATATAGTTTATACATGCTTGGGTTAAAAGTGCCCAGGAGAGATGTGTATAGTATTTATCCTTGGGGTGCAATATCCTTCAAATATTGATGAGATCCAAAGTATCACTAACTAAGGGTATACCCTTAGCGGGATGGTCAGATTCTAAAGTTAAACAGAGGAGTCACAAGCTCCAGCCTGCTCCCCTGCAGTTCCTGTTCACAATGCCATCTTAGTAGCAGGTAGATCTCTCACAAAATTATTGCCATGGCAACTGTGTTAAATGTGCATTTGTCCTTCATGGACGATTCTCAGCCTTGCCGGATATAGCAAGGCAATCTGGATCTTCCTTGCATGAAGCTCTAAATTCAATTGTGCAAAGGTCTTCCTCTGTGCTCCCACCACGGCTGGATAGCCTTGGAGGCACAGGATCTTTCTATTATTGTAATCTAAGGTTTTGCCCCTGTGGAGAGCCCACAAACAATATCGCTTGCTTTTGTGCAAAATTCAATACCTGCACTATGTTTACTGTGGACAATCACGCTCACCATGCCTTATGCCCAGTCTGTGGGGTCTGCTTGATCTTCAATGGCCCAAGATGTTGTTCTAAATGCAGCGACTGGATGAGCTAGGTCTCCAGGAAGCCCACAAGCTTAGAGTCTCTGGTAGCTTGACTAGGCACAGGTTATTGTATCTAGACCTGTTTTCTCAAGCTCATCCCCTTTCTCATACAACTGTGCTTGCCCAAGCTCACTCCTTTTCAACTCCCTTTTTAAAATTCATCCTCACCCTGATGATCAGAACTAACAGGAGAGTAGGGGGCATGCCTGGGGACGCCGCCTCCTTTTATATGCATCTGTCAGTGGCTGGGACCATAGCTACAGGAGAAGGACTCTATGTTTCCCAGGCTGGTGGCAATGGTGACTGTGATGGAGTGAGAAAGATGCAGTATTTCCAACCCTGGCTGGTGGCAGTGACTGTGATGGCAGCAGATGAGTAAAAGATACAAAGGAGGTGATCATCAAGGGAGATAGCAAAAGGGTGTGTTAGTAGGAATTTCTAACACTCGGCTCTCTGTTATGTAGTTTCCTCAGCTAGTACATTTGTTATGTAGAGTGCAGGCTTGCTGCCTATGTTACATTTTAATTAAAGCCTGATTGAGAACTGCTGGTCTAGACAACTACTGTAATGGACAAACTAACAACATTCTTTTTCAAATTAAAACCAGTGCTACTCTCTGTGTTTATGCTTTCATTTTGTTATACTTTCTAAATACATACAGAAAAGTTTACACAATTCTACTCTTTAATAAACCTTTTAACAATTAGACAATATTCATAGTCCTGATAAGATCTGTATATTTATGGATACACAGCGGCGCATTTTCAAAGCACTTAGATTTACAAAGTTCCATTGGTTACTATAGGGCTCATTTTCAAAAGTGAAAAATGGCCAAAAAGTGGCATAAATCACAACAGGGCATGTCAGGGGTGTGTTAAGGGTGGGATCTGGGTGTTCCTAACACTTGGATGTTTTTCTGCCATAATGGAAAAAAATAAATACATCCAGGGCTATAACTTGGACATTTTGGTCTAGACCTGTTTTACTAACAAATAAGCCACAAAAAAAGTGCCCTAAATCATCAGATGACCACTGGAGGGAATCAGGGATGACCTCTCCTTACTCCCCCAGTGGTCACTAACCCCCTCCCACCCCCACAAATATGGTTAAAAACATTACTTACCAGTCTCTAGTGGGATATTCAGGTCCATTAGAGCAGCATGCAGATCCCTGGAGTAGTCTAGTGGTGGGTGCAGTGCACTGCAGACAGTGGGACCCAGGCCCATACCTCCCCCCTACTTGTTATACTTGTGGTAGAAACAGTGAGCCCTCCAAAACTCACCCAAACCCTACTGTACCCACATATAAGTGCTCCCTTCACCAATAAGGGCTACTGTAGTGGTGTACAGTTGGGGATAGATTGTTTTACAGGGCTCAGCAAACAAGATAAGGGAGCAACAGTGAGATGTGTACCTGGGAGCATTTATTTGAAGTCCACTGCAGTGCCTCCTAGGGTGTCCCACTGCTCTGCTGGGATGTCTGTGTTGCTAGTCTACTAAGAATGCTGGCTCCTCCTACATTCCAATGGCTTGATTTTGTGCATTTTTCACTTGGACTTTTTTTCCCCCGAAAATGGACCAGAAAGATAAATGCAGAGAGCACAAAAACATCTTGCAGATAGCCATTTAAAAAAAAAAAAAAGAAGACGACGTTTTTCTGTTTTGAAAATAGCTATATTCCCCACTTGAACTTTGGACATTTTTAGCAAAACGTTCAAAGTTGGACTTAGACTTACAAAGTTGCGTGGAGGGGAATTTTCAATATGACGTCTAAGCAAGAGACAAAGCTGGGCCTGGGGCAAAAAATCTTCAGGCTGCGCCACCACCACCATCACCACCCACCACCACTGCCGCTTTTCTTCCCTCCCTCCCTCCCTCCCGCTGGTCTCACCTACAGGTTCCTGCATCCGGCAGCGATTCACAGTCAGAGGCCATCTCCGACTCCAAGGCAGGGGGAAGGTCGCTGCTGGCTGTAGGATCCTATAGGTGAGACCTGCTGAGAGGAAGAAGACAGGAAGGGAGGAAAGCATTTTTTTACTGTGGGAACAAAACTTTTTACCATTTCTGCAGGGCAGTAAAATGTTTTGCGCCTGTATCCATTGTGATTGTTGGCATGACGGCCTTCCGAAGATCTGGCACCAGGCCCTCGTTGGATGCCGGGCCTGGTGAATTTTGCCCTCCTGCCCCCCTCTCGGCGGCCCTAAGTGCTTTGAAAATGAGCCCCACAGAGTCTAAAATTAACATATAAATTTGGCTACAAAGTTATATTTCAATAAGCCTTATTTATCTGGAATAATTTTATACCATTTTATTCAGCAACTTGCTAGTTAATAACTCTACTACTATTTAACATTTCTAAAGCGCTACCAGGGCTGCGCAGCACTGTACAATTAACAAAGAAGGACAGTCCCTGCTCAAAGGAGCTTACAATCTAAAGGACAAAAAGTGCAGTCAATCAAGATTGAGGCAGTCTAGATTTCCTGGATAGAGGTACAATGGTTAGGTGCCGAAAGCGACATTGAAGAGGTGGGCTTTCAGCAAGGATTTGAAGATGGGTAGGGAGGGGGCTTGGCGTATGGGCTCAGGGAGTTTATTCCAAGCATAGGGTGAGGCGAGGCAGAAAGGGCGGAGTCTGGAGTTGGCGGTGGTGGAGAAGGATGCTGAGAGGAGGGATTTGTCCTGTGAGCAGAGGTTACGGGTAGGAGCGTAAGGGGAGATGAGGGTAGAGAGGTAGTGAGGGGCTGCAGATTGAGTGCATTTGTAGGTTAGTAGGAAAAGCTTGAACTGTATGCTGTACCTGATCGGAAGCCAGTGAAGTGACTTGAGGAGAGGGGTGATATGAGCATATCGGTCTAAGCGGAAGATAAGACGCGCAGCAGAGTTCTGAACGGATTGAAGGGGGGATAGATGGTTAAGTGGGAGGCCAGTGAGGAGTAGGTTGCAGTAGTCAAGGCGAGAGGTAATGAGAGAGTGGATGAGAGTTCGGGTGGTGTGCTCAGAGAGGAAAGGGCGAATTTTGCTGATGTTATAGAGAAAGAAGCGACAGGTCTTGGCTGTCTGCTGGATATGGGCAGAGAAGGAGAGGGAGGAGTTGAAGATGACTCCGAGGTTGCGGGCAGATGAGACGAGGAGAATGAGGGTGTTATCGACTGAAATAGAGAGTGGAGGGAGAGGAGAAGTGGGTTTGGGTGGAAAGACAATAAGCTCGGTCTTGGCCATGTTCAGTTTCAGGTGGCGGTTGGACATCCAGGCAGCAGTGTCGGATAAGCAGGCCGATACTTTGGCCTGGGTTTCCGCAGTGATGTCTGGTGTGGAGAGATAAAGCTGGGTGTCGTCAGCATAAAGATGATATTGGAAACCATGAGATGAGATCAGCGAGCCCAGGGAAGAGGTGTAGATTGAAAAAAGAAGGGGTCCAAGGACAGGTCCCTGAGGAACTCCAACAGAGAGCAGGATGGGGGTGGAGGAAGATCCATGAGAATGTACTCTGAAGGTACGGTGGAAGAGATAAGAGGAGAACCAGGAGAGGACAGAGCCCTGGAACCCAAATGAGGATAGTGTAGCAAGAAGTAAATTATGATTGACAGTGTCAAAAGCGGCGGATAGGTCGAGGAGGATGATGATGGAGTAGTGACCTTTGGATTTGGCAAGGAACAGGTCATTACAGACTTTAGTGAGTGCCATTTCTGTCGAGTGTAGAGGGTAAAAACCGGATTGAAGCGGATTGAGGATGGCATGAGAGGAGAGAAAATCAAGGCAGCGGCTGTGAACGGAGGGAGATGGGGCGGTAGTTGGAAGGGCAGGTAGGGTCTAGTGATGGTTTTTTGAGGAGTGGTGTGACTACAGCATGCTTGAAGGAGTCAGGGACAGTTGCAGTGGAGAGAGAGAGGTTGAGGATATGACAGAAGGGGGGGGGGGTGACAGTAGGAGAGATGGTGTTTAGTAAGTTGGTGGGGATGGGATCAGAGGAACAGGTGGTGCATTTCGAGGAGGAAAGAAGGTGGGCGGTTTCCTCCTTGGTGATATCAGGAAAAGAGGAGAAGGAGGCCTGGGTTGGTTGGTTGAGGGAGTGGGTTAAAGGGTGAAGAGGAAGAGGTGGCTTGGTAGTGAATTCGAGGTTGATCTTCTGCACCTTGTCGCGGAAGTAGTCAGCCAGTGATTGAGGAGAGAGTGAGGGGGTGGGGGGGTGGGAGCGGAGGGCACTTTGAGGAGGGAGTTAAGGGTGGCTAAGAGACGACGAGGGTTGGAGCCGAGAGAATTAGTCAATTGGGTGTAATAGTCCTGTTTGGCAAGGAATAGGGAGGACTGGAAGGAGGATAGCATGAATTTGTAATGAATGAAGTCGCTATGGGTGCGAGATTTCCTCCAGAGGCGTTCAGCAGATTGGGCGCAGGAGCGAAGGTATCGGATGCAAGGGGTCAGCCAGGGCTGGGGATTAGTATGCCTTGTGGAACGGGAGATGGATGGTGCAAGGGTGTCCAGAGCAGAGGAGAGAGTGGCATTGTAAGTAGAGACAGCCTTGTCAACAGACTCGGAGGACATGATGGACGGGAGGAGATTAGAGGATAAGGTGGGAGGGTCGACAGCCTGGAGATTCCTGAAAGTAGTGGTTAGTGTTGGGCGGGACTGAGGGGGAGGGTGATGAAGTGTGAATGTGATCAGGTGATGATCTGAGAGAGGAAGAGCAGAGGCACAGAAATTGGAGGGTGAGCAGGTAGAGGAGAGGATGAGGTCAAGACAATGGCCAGTTTGGTGAGTAGGGGTGGTGGAGCTCAGCTGGAGGTTGAAGGAGGATGTCAGAGTGAGGAACTGAGAAGCGTAAGAGTCGGATGGGTCGTCAGCGTGTATGTTAAAGTCTCCAAGAATGTCTCCTGTGTGTCTTGTATTTTCACTGGGCCTGAATCACCACAGGTTTCTACAGACCTTCTTTGGTAATTTGGTTGCTATACCTTTGTGTATTAATCCTTGTGGGCAATATTTCTTGAGAATTTAGCATAGGACTGCAATCAAGTAGCAGGAATGGAGGGGAATAACCACTTCTAGAAATCAATTTAATGTGATGCCATGGAGAAATAGAAAGCATAGCAACAGACCACATCTCCAGAGCAAATCTGTTTCTTTAGGGGTTGAGCAAATCTGGCTAAACTCCCATATTTGAGAGCATATTTTAATGTGTTCTTTGAAATAAAATGAAGCCTGTTTAACTCAAGGGAAAGAATGATGCCCTAGATAAGAATTCGTATGTATTTAAAATTGTCATCTTTCATTCACAGGGATGGATAGTGAAATTCTTTAAAAACTGCAGTGTCAACCTTTTGCTTTATAAACTCGTAACAAAGAAGTATTTTTGTTGGTTTGGATCTAAAGGAAAACTGGTTTCAGACCAGCTTTTTGTGCTTGGTAGCCTTTCAGGCTTATTTTCGAAAGAGAAGGGCGCCCATCTTCCGACACAAATCGGGAGATGGGCGTCCTTCTCTCAGGGTCACCCAAATTGGCATAATTGAAAGCCGATTTTGGGCATCCCCAATTGCTTCCCGTTGCAGGGATGGCCAAAGTTCTAGGGGGTGTGTCGCAGGCGTAGCGAAGGCGGGACTGGGCGTGCCTAACAGATGGGCGTCCTCAAGCGATAATGGAAAAAAGAAGGGCGTCCCTGACAAACACTTGGCCGACTTTACTCGGTACTTTTTTTTTTTACGACCAAGCCACAAAAATGTGCCCTAAATGACCAGATGACCACCGGAGAGATTGGGGATGACCTCCCCTGACTCCCCCAGTGGTCACTAACCATCTCCCACCCCGAAAAAAATAACTTTAAAAACTTTTGTCTTTTTTTTTTTTTTAGAGTATGGGTGAAGGATGTCCTTCGCTATGCCTCCGTCCCTGCGATGGCAGTTGAGGACGTCCAAAATGTGGATTGCAAGACCAGTAATCTAACCACTAGGCCACTCTGCCACTGGATAAGTACATAAGTACATAAGAATAGCCATACTGGGTCAGACCAATGGAGATGCCAACCGAAAGAAGTCTCTTAAGAAGAAGATCATGGTAAACCACATCAAAGGTGACAGAAAAGTCGAGTGAAACTGCCAAAGTGATATAGCCGCTATCTAACTTACTGTGAACCTCACTCAATAGCGCAATCAAGATGTTCTCTGTACTGCAGCCGATTCTAAAGCCAGATTGGCGAGGAAATAAGGCTAATACTGAGTCAAAGGGGGATTGCAATTGTGGAACAGAAAATTGGAAATTGGTTGGTAATGTGCCAGAATAGATGGATCAGATCCAGGTTTTTTAATAAAGTGGGGACAATGCCGTTAGCCAGCGAGTAGGAAATTAACTAGAGAACCAATGGCAGAACAGCCAATTCAAAGGACCAGGTTCTAAAGTGCAGTAGTAACGTTCATTCCACTTAAGATTTTTGAAACAGACTCCTTTGAGGGCAGATTGAAAAAAGACCATTGAGCGGTTAAAGATGAGAAAGTTTGAAGGACAGGATAAGACGTATCAACAATAGATGTAAAAGTTGCCTGTAGAGAAAACTGACTTCGGCAAGAAAGAATTGAGCCAAAGACTCTACTGCAGGAGTATTAGAAAAGATCGATAAAGGATATGGTTGTGTCAAAATGCTGAAAATTGAGAACAGTTTTTTTGTTAGAATCTAAGGCAGAGGTTTTCAACCCAGTCCTTGGGGCACACCTAATCAAAATAAAAATGAAAATAGAGATGTCTAAAAACTATTCAAACCATTTAGGTACAAAAATAGTACAACGTAAAATAAAGTATAATACATCACATTGAAATCCTTACACAAAGTATACATGGAAATAAAATAAGCAAAAAATTACGACAGACATAAGTGGCAAAAATAACATAACATCCATTTATTCTATATAGCTGAGGCTATTATAATTTTTAGTTGATACAAGACTACTTATCAACTTGGTATGCTGAGTCCAATAGTATCTGAGAAGTTTCTTTCGTTTTATCCCTAGCATAACATAATATTTTGAAATGTAATGCAATAGATCCACGTGGATGTTTTGTTATTTTTGTTGAGTCTAGTGTAAACCTTCAATAAAGGACTGATTTTTGGCAACTTGGATGTGAAAAATTTTCTCTTGTGTCACTTCCATTGTTTTTGATTTTTCTGATAGAGATCCGTGCAGGATTGTTCTTCTGTTCTTTTCTTTGTATCTCTAATGTATAAAACTGCCTTCTATGTGCCCAGCATGAGTGTAACCTTTGAAAGGACAACTAACTTGTGCACCAAAAATGTGTTAGGTTATACCAATTTCCAAAGGGAAAGTATACACATATTTTGCTTTAAAAATTATTCCACTAGTTGGAAGTTTGGAAAACCTGGGGCTTCCAGAGTAGCTTTAATGTGTTTTTTCTGCATTGAGTTTTAATTGGAATGCATTTGCCCATGAGTTCATGGTATTCAAGCTGAGCTTGATTTCGTTGGTGATTTCTGTCAGGTCATGTTTGAAAGGAATGTATATTGTAACGTTGTCTGCATAGATGAATGGATTGAGGCCTTGGACGGATAAGGACTTGGCTAGTGGGGTCATCATTAGGTTGAAAAGGATCAGTGATAGTGGTGATCCTTGAGGTACTACGCAGTCTGCTTCCCACGCTGATGATATGTTTGAGTGTGATTTCACTTGGTATGTTCTGGTAGTTAGGAAACCCTTGATCCAACTAAGTATATTTCCACCAATTTCCCGAAGTAGTCTAGGAGTCTTAATAGTATATTATGGTTTACCATGTTGAAAGCACTAGACATGTCAAATTGGAGAAGTATGCTTTTACCTTTTACTATTTCCTGCTTGAATTTGGCCAGGAGAGTAGTTAGTACTGTTTTGGTCCTATGGAGGGGGCGAAATCCTGATTGTGATTCATGTAATATTGAGAATTTGTTTATGTAATCAGTGAGTTGTTTGGTTACCATACTTTCCATCAGTTTGACTGCTAGTGGGATAGATGCTACTGGGCGGTAATTGGTGAGTTCATTTGTTTTTTTCTTGGTATCTTTTGGTAGAGGAATGAGTAGGATGTTACCGTTTTCCTTAGGGAAGAGACCTTGTTGGAGCATGAAGTTTAGGTGGGATGTGAGGTCTGTTATGAAGCGGACAGGGGTGGATTTTATTAGGTAGCTGGGGCAGGTATCCAATTTACAATGAGTATTGGAGAATCTGTAGATCGCATGGGTAATTGTTTCGGCCGTGAGCTGAGTGATGTTTGACCAGGTTCGGGCCGCTGGGTATTCTCCTGAGGTTGGGTCCAGACCATTGATGACGTTTTTGATATCGGTAGTGTTCTGAGGGTGTGTGTTGCATAGTTTTACAATTTTTTCATTAAGTTTTTTTTTTTTTTTTTTACATTTGTACCCCGCACTTTCCCACTCATGGCAGGCTCAATGCAGCGGGCAATGGAGGGTTAGGTGACTTGCCCACAGTCACAAGGAGCTGCCTGTGCCGGGAATCGAACTCAGTTCCTCAGGACCAAAGTCCACCACCCTAACCACTAGGCCACTCCTCCTTCTGGCAAGTTTGTCTGCTGATGGGATGTCTGTGTTAGTTGTGGTGACCAAGGTGGTGTCTAGGAGTTTGTGTACGAGTTGGTATAGTTTCTTCATGTCTTTGTAATCTGGTCCTATTTGAGTTTTATAGTATAACCTTTTTGTTTGTCTTATTGCGTATTTGTATTTTCTTTGTGTTTGTTTTCAAGTGTTTTTATTTTTTTTTTAATTTTTTTTTTTTACTGTCCGAGTGGGATTCAAACCCACCACTCTGTGATTACAAGACCAGTGCTCTAACCACTTGGCTATAGTTTCACTCCTGTCAGCATCTTTTATTTTTTTCCATGCTTGTTCAAGCTTCCTGGTTTGTGTTTTTAGTCGTTGAACCATGGTATCGAGTTTTGTCTTCATGATGTTCTTGTTCGTAAGGGTGCTATTTCGTCTAGTATACTTCTGCATCTTTTATCCCATTCAGAGAGGTACTGTATGGAGTCTGTTTGTGCTGTCCACTCGTTATTGTACATCTGTTGCCAGAATGTTTTCGGGTCTATTTGGCCTCTTGTGCTGTAAGTTGTATGTTCTTGTATATGGTATGAGTCAATTTAGGGATAGGTTTAGTTTGTAGTGATCGGTCCAAGGTGTTTCTGTCCATATAATATCTGTTATTATCAGGTTCTGGTCTGTGGACAATTTGTGTGAGATGAGGTCAAGTATGTGCCCTTTGACGTGGGTTGCTTGCATGTGTGGCCATTTGAGATCCCATGAGTGGAGGAATTCCTTGCATTCGCGTGAGTTGGTAGAGTTTGGGTCTTCTACGTGAAGGCTGATGTCTCCTACTACTAGTATGTTGGAGTTGGTAACACAAGTATTTGAGATGAAGTCCATGAAGTTTGACTGGCTTTCGTTCCAGTTACCTGGTGGTCTGTAAAACAAGACACAGTTCAGATGATCAAGCAGGGATTTGTTGTGGATTCTGATTGAGGCAATTTCGAGTTGGGTTGTTATGGACTCGGCAATGGTTTTGGTGGTAAAGTGGGATCGGTAGATTAGTGCTATACCTCCGCCTCTCATTTCCTCTCTGGTCCAGTGAGTGATTTTGTATCCTGGGGGGCAAAGGTCAAGGATTATGGGGTCCTTTTGAGGCTTATCTAAATGCCTCCTAGAGGGGCTTTAATTGATACAGAATACTGCAGTGAAACTGATCTGTAAGAGAAAAAGACAGGAATTGTGTCACTCCTTTCTTGGTATCAGTGCAATATTACCCTGAGAATTGTGTGCAATTCTGGTCACCATATCTCAGGAAGGGTATTACAGAATTAGAAAAGGTTCAAAGAAGGGCAACCAACATGATTAAGGGGATGAAACTCCTCTCATGAGGAAGAGGTTGGGGCTCTTCAGCTTGGAGAAGGGATGGTTGAGGGGAGATGTGATAGAAGTCTAGAAAATCCTGAGTGGAGTAGAACATGTAAATGTAAATCTTTGGGATTCTGCCAGGTACTTGTGACCTGGATTGGCCACTGTTGGAATCAGGATACTGGACTAGATAGACCATCGGTCTGACGCAGTATGGCTGTTCTTATGTTCTGACTACTGAAATTCTAGCAGGAAGCATTTTGAGATTTCTTTGTAGGCTTTTCTTCCTTTATAAGAGTGTTACTGCTTGGAGGAACCCATGGTAGTTGAAGATAGAACAGCAGTTACAAGCTAAGAGGGTCAATGTATGTGTACAAGCACGGATGGAACTGTCTCATCCTGACTTTGAAAACTGTAAGGTAGTGGTATTCACTCACAGTACATGATGGCTGCCAGTGGGGATACCTAATGAATATGTAGAAGAGAGATTTGCACACAATGGTGATAGTATGCATACAAATCTAGCTCATATGTATACATTAGGGATATCCTGAAAACCTGATCCCTTGTTATTGAGGACATGGAATGCATACCACTGGCTTAAGGAGTCACTGAACCTCTTGGGCTCTTCTAACATTTATTAAATGGAAGTAGAAATTTTACTTGCCATATGCATTACTTTATTATTTAAAATTGTTAAGATAGTGAATAAATAGTAATAATGCATTAAATTACGGACAGTGCGGAATCTGTTTGATCATAATTCATTTCATTCCCTTATTGCCCTGTTTATGTCGCGATTAGATTACTGCAACATTGTGTACTCTGCCATTTCCCATTCTCTTTAGGTTATCAATAGAAATCAAACAAAATAAAACATGGAAAAGAAAATAAGATGATACCTTTTTTATTGGACATAACTTAATACATTTCTTGATTAGCTTTCGAAGGTTGCCCTTCTTCGTCAGATCGGAAATAAGCAAATGTGGTAGCAGATAGTATATATAAGAGAAACATCAAAGCATTACTTTGACAGTCTGACAGAGTGGGAGGGTGGGGGTATGCATGGGGACATCAAAGCATTTAATTGATATTCTAACAGGATGGGTGTTGGTAGGTGAGAGGGGGGTGATAAACAGAGAAATAAACAGAGTAATACAACTTTATGGTTTATAATGGGCTAGAAAACCCAGATCCTTATTAAGTTCTGTCTGTTGGGTGTCAAAACATTCAATCATTCTTACTTCAAAGGTCTTACGTTCCTGTATTGTTTTAAAATTACCTTTCAGTATTCTTACTGTGAAATCACTGGTGCAGTGTCCTGGTCTTGTAAACTGTTGGCCCACAGGGGTGGGGGCTTGACTGGCACCGGCTATTTTCATGTGATGTCTGTGCAGATTGAATCTTGTCTTAAGCATCTGGCCTGTTTCTCCAATATAGCATCCTTCGTTACATTTTTTACACTGAATGATATATACCACATTGGAAGATGAGCATGTAAAAGATTCCTTTATGTTGAATATTTTTCCCTTGTGAATGACTGTGGGGTCCTGTGAAATGTTTTGGCATAGCTTGCAGCTGAATATGTTACAGGGAAACGTGCCCTTTTCTTTTTCAGTCTGTGTTGGGAGTTTACTTCTGATCAGCTTGTGTTTTAAGTTTGGTGGCTGTCGGAAGGCCAGCACTGGTGGGGATGGGAATATTTCTTTCAGTAATTCATCTTCCTGGAGTAGGGGCTGTAGGTCTCTTATGATTTTCCTCAGTTTCTCCAGCTCTGGGTTGTATTTCACTACAAGAGGAATTCTGTCTGTGGCTTTTTTTTCTTTGTACTGTAGCAGATTTTCTCTGGGTGTTTTGAGGGAGAAGGCAATATTCTTGGAGATTATTTGGGGGGTTGTAGCCTTTCTGTTTGAAGGATGCAGTCAGGGTTTCAAGGTGTCTGTCTCTATCCTCTGGGTCCGAGCAGATACGGTGGTATCTTGTGGCTTGGCTGTAAATAATGGATCTTTTTGTATGTGAAGGGTGGAAGCTGGAGTTGTGGAGGTAGCTGCATCTGTCTGTGGGTTTCTTGTATATCGATGTTTGTATACAGCCATCACTGATTGAGACTGTGGTGTCCAAAAAATTGACTTTTTCTGGGAAGTAGTCAATTTTGAATCTGATTGTAGGATGGCATGTATTGAAGGAATAGTAAAATTGTTTCAGAGTTTCTTCCCCCTCCGTCCAAATCATAAAAATGTCATTGATGTACCGGTAGTATTTTAGAGGTTTGGTCTGGTATGTATTCAGAAATGTCTCTATTTTCTATTTCTATTGATAACCTTTAAGAGTGGACTAACACGGCTACCACACCATTCTCTTTAGAAACAGCAGACTTTTCAAAACTACACTACAGGACTCACCTAGGGGAACCGATTTGCATAACAGAGAACTTCATTGCTTAAAAATGTAATTAGCTGCCAGTTGAGTTCAGGTTGAATGTTTAAGGCTTTTGGTAGAGGGGTGGCCTGTCTATCTGCACTGCCTGACTATACCTTACACACCTCAGTGCATGCTACGTTCCCTTAATGATCACAGACTGGTTCTTCTCAGTCCATGTGTAGCTCATTATGAAATCATGCATCACTGTGCTTTCTTTCTCACCGCTCCCACTCTCTGGAACACGTTACCTTTGATAGTCCGGGGTGAACTCTCCATCAAAAACTTTAAGATTGCCATCAAAACCTGGCTCCTTAACCAGGCTTACTCGGATTGATTTGGGTGGCCTTTGAGGGATGCAGCCTACTGAGTCCTGTGTAAAATGCTGAATTCTTTTGTATTTATTTGTTGGTATGAATGGATCCTTTCCTATCATGTTTTGTAGTTATTTTCCTTTAATTTTGTAATCCTATATAATAATTTGCACATCGGTCTGGATGCCTGGGTTCGTAACACACTTCCCATTGGTCCACCCTGGCGATGACGTCAGAGGGCGGATCAGTGAGAGGGAAGGGAACCCAGCACCAGCCAGCGGAGGTGAGTAGAGAATCGCCCCCTCCCTCCGAGTTGCAGGCCCCCCTCTACTCCTCCCCTTCTCCTCTGAGTTCCAGCCCCCTCCCCTACGAGTTCCATGCCCCCCTCCCTCCCTCCGAGGGCCTTCGAGTTGCAGAACGTCCCTCCCTCCCTCCCCTCCGAGTTCCACACCCCCCTCTCCTCCGAGTTCCACGGCCCCGTGCCTCCCTCCCTCTCTCTCTCTCTCTTCCGAGTGCAAGCACGACCTGTCCTCCGGCAGCCCCTCGCCTTCCTACGTGCCGGCTGTAATTTAAAAATTCTTACCTCAGGGTCCGGCGCCCTCATTTCCTGTTTGCGGAAGGGCGGGACCAGAGGCAGAGCTGAGACACATGGGAAGGCAGTGTGAAGTGCCGCTCGCCTTCACTGCTGACGCCGGACTCCGAGGTAAGAATTTTTCAATTATAGCCGGCACGCAGGAAGGCAAGGGGCTGCCGGAGGACAGGTCGTGCTTGCACTCGGAGGGGACAGAGAGAGAGGGAGGGAGGAGCGGAGGTCTGGAACTTGGAGGAGAGGGGGCGTGAAACTCGAAGGGGAGGGAGGGAGGGGCATCCTGGAACTCAAAGGGGAGGGAGGGGCATCCTGGAACTCAAAGGGGAGGGAAGGGAGGGAGGGGCATCCTGGAACTCAAAGGGGAGGGAAGGGAGGGAGGGGGTCCTGGAACTCGAAGGGAAGGGAGAGGGTGCTGGAACTCAAAGGGGAGGGGAGGGAGGGGGTCCTGGAACTCAAAGGGGAGGGGGGTCCCGGAACTCAAAGGGGAGGGGGGGGGGTCCCGGAACTCAAAAGGGAGAGGGCAGGGGTCCTGGAACGTGAAAGGGAGGGGCCAGGGGGTCCTGGAACTCGAAGGGGAGGGGGGCAGGGGGTCCTGGAACTCGAACGGGAGGGGTGCCTGGAACTCGGAGGAGAGGGAAGGAGGTAAGGGGACATTGAACTCAGAGGGGAGGGGGGCTGGAACTCAGAAGAGAGAGATAGAGAGGGAGGGGGGCGTGGAACCTTGCTAGCGCACGTTTCATTTCTTTCAGAAACGGGCCTCTTTTACTAGTGTTATTTATATTGTTAACCACTTTATCCTGCTTTGCCAGCTAAAGGTGGTATAGCAAGCTGGAAATAAATGAAAAATATTTAGAGGCTCATTTTCAAAGCACATAGACTTACAAAGTAATATATGTTACTATGTAACTTTGTAAATCTATGTGCTGTGAAAATGAGCATCTTAATGCTGTACTATGTAGCGATTGTTCATTTCTGTTCACTTAAATATAGTTAGATCAGGGGTGCATAACCTTTTGAACACACTAGATAGCATTTTCAAATCCTCTCACTTTTCTAGCAAACATCTATGTGAAGACAAAACAAGCACTATTGATCATTTTCTCTTTATACTGACAGCAGCTTTCAAAGGAAAAGTACCTATATATTTTTATCAGCTTTTACAGGAAGCATTCCAGAGGGTTGTTTTGACTAGAAGGAAATAGCCTGTGTGGCAAGTTTCAAGACATAAATATGTGCATACCTTTAGTTACTTGAGAGTTGGCACTTCAAGGGATGTAGTTAGCTTAGAATAGGGTACATATAGATTGCATTTTCAACTCTGGGCACATTATTTTTCATGAATAAAGGGCACCAAAAGAGCAAGAACAAACATCCATGGATGCTTTGTACCCATAGAAAATTTAAAAGTGAGTGTGCCTTCCCTTTGAATTTGGTGAAAAGTCCACAGGTTAAAAGTGTCTATAGACTGTGCCCCCATGTGGACAGTTTGAGAAAAACATTTCCTTCAAACAAATACAAATTACACAGAAAGCATAGTATAAATGCTTAACAAAATGAAATGGTGGGCAGTGAGCACTCATCCTAATCTTCAACACCCTTTTTTTCTTCTCATTTATCGAAATTTCTGCCAAAAAGATTTTATAGATACTTATAGATATGTGTGTAATACTGTTTATTAAAGTATACTCATCTACTTGAGCAAGTTATTTCATCCTCTGTAGCCTCATGTTGGAAGGGGGTTGACTTAGCAATAATGTCAGAAAGTTCTTTATCACAGAGAGGATGGTACATATCTGGAATGCCCTCCCAGGGCAAATTGACTGGCATTAGGTGAGAAACCTACCTGATATTGTCTAAACTTTTTAAGGCTTGTTGCTTAATCAATTTAATTAGCACTGGGAAACCTCTCTTTGTCTTATTTTCTTTCTTTCTGTTCCTGCCAAACTCTGATAGAGGGGAGGGGCATTTTTACATAGCTGACACTGCTATAATTATTGGCAATATCTAGATTTATTTAAAAGGAAAGTTATTAATATCTTAGGGCAGTTTTTAAAAAGTATAATAAATTGTAAAGTGCTGGATCAGACACTACCATTTTGGTCCATTCAACTAGAGAATTCCCTTGATAGCAGCACTTAAGCTGACCCATTGGGACTTAAGCACCCCCACAGCTGGGGGCAAGCAGGGTTGGACTCAAACTAAAGGTCATTCCACTCTTACTTCCACCTTCCAGGTGCTGGGACTGAACCAAGCTCCTACAAAAAGGACAGGTTTATTCTGACTCCTAAATCCCATACTCTTCTCAAATTGACTGGCATTAGGTGAGAAACCTACCTGATATTGTCTAAACTTTTTAAGGCTTGTTGCTTAATCAATTTAATTAGCACTGGGAAACCTCTCTTTGTCTTATTTTCTTTCTTTCTGTTCCTGCCAAACTCTGATAGAGGGGAGGGGCATTTTTACATAGCTGACACTGCTATAATTATTGGCAATATCTAGATTTATTTAAAAGGAAAGTTATTAATATCTTAGGGCAGTTTTAAAAAGTATAATAAATTGTAAAGTGCTGGATCAGACACTACCATTTTGGTCCATTCAACTAGAGAATTCCCTTGATAGCAGCACTTAAGCTGACCCATTGGGACTTATAATCCCACCCACCCCAGGGTTGTCCACTCATTTATAGACAAATCAACCCTTATTAACTTTACTCCACAGTCATACACAGGCAGTCTTGCAGGCAGATACTCCAACATAGTACACCTGTTCATACCCATTTCAACCAATCAGGATGACTTTTATTCTCTGCAATAATTGTGCTGCTTTGGTTTCAAGGCCAATCATCTGGAAACTTAAAGCTTGTCCTATCTGCCTTCAGCTATCTACTTTAAAACAGGAGCTATATAAAGTAATGCAAGAATTAGATGCAATTAAAGCAACTTATAGGACTGTGCAGAATCATAACTTCTCACCACTGCCTCAGAGAATAAAACCACAAAGGAACAGATGGCTCACAGTAGGCTCAGGCAGAATTCGTCATGTGACACAGAAGCATCCACCCGCACAAGTGTTGCCACTACAAAATTCTTTTGCTCCACTACAGCACTGTGATGTTCCTGAAACTAAAATTGAAGCAGAAAAAAAAGAAAAAGCAAAGAAGAGGGAACAAAAAGAGGAGAAGGTACCCAAAGACAAAAGACACTCACAAATCACTAAACCCAAAACACATACAAGGAAATATAGTTGGAAAGCAATGACCACAAATGCTCACAGTCTAAGCAATAAAATTCATGACCTTCAAGCCCTGATGTTGGAGACTGACTTGGACATAGTTGCAGTCACAGAGACATGGCTCCATTGTTCCCATGAATGGGATGTAAACATACCAGGCTATAATCTTTTTAGGAAGGATAGAGAGGGACGTAAAGGTGGAGGAGTAGCTCTGTATGTGAGAGATGATATCGCAGCAACTGAAATGACAGGGAAGTGGGGAAAGGAAGAAGCAATATGGATCACCTTAAAAAGAGAGGATAGAACCTTGGTCCACGTGGGTGTTGTCTATAGACCCCCGACACAATTGGAAGAACTAGATAAAGATCTGATCGCTGATATTCAAAAGTTGGGGAAGAAAAGAGAGGTGCTGCTGTTGGGAGATTTTAATCTGCCGGATGTAGATTGGAAGGTTCCGTCTGCAAAATCGGAAAGAAGTAGAGAGATTGTGAATGCTTTCCAAAGTGCTCTGCTCAGACAAATGGTGAACGAACCCACGAGGGAGGGAGCCACGTTGGATCTGGTGCTCACGAATGGGGATAGTGTGTCAAATGTCCGAGTGGCTGCACACCTGGGAAACAGTGACCATCAAACGGTTTGTTTTGATGTAACAGCTCATGTGGATGGCGGCCACTCCAAACTCAAAGTCCTGGATTTCAAGCGAGCTGACTTTAACAAAATGGAAGAATACCTGAGGAAGGAGCTGATGGGCTGGGAGGACATAAGAGAAGTGGAAGGACAGTGGTCCAGGCTAAAAGAAGTAATAAACAGGGCCACAGACCTTTATGTAAGGAGGGTAAATAAAAGCAAGAGAAAAAGGAAACCGATATGGTTTTCAAAGCAAGTGGCTGAGAAAATAAAGGCTAAAGAGTTAGCGTTCCAGAAATACAAAAAATCTCAAGTAGAGGAACACGGGGAGGAATACCGGATGAAACTGAAAGAAGCCAAGAGAGAGGTACGTCTGGCGAAGGCGCAAGCGGAAGAACAAATGGCTAGAAATGTACGGAGGGGAGACAAAACTTCTTCAGGTATATTAGTGAAAGGAGAAAGACTAAAAAGGGGATTGTGAGACTAAAAGATACAGCAAAACGCTATGTAGAAAATGATGAAGAAAAAGCCAATTTGCTAAATAGATACTTTTGTTCTGTTTTTACTGAAGAAATCCTGGGGAAGGACCGAGAGGGACTGGCAAAAGTACACCTGAAACGAAGTGGATAGAGCACCGTTCACGGAAGAGAGTGTATATGAACAACTTGGAAAGCTAAAGGTGGACAAAGCCATGGGGCCGGACGGGATCCACCCCAGAATACTGAGGGAGCTCAGAGAGGTTCTGGCGGGTCCTCTTAAAGATTTGTTTAATAAATCCTTGGAGACGGGAGAGGTTCCGAGGGATTGGAGAATGGCGGAGGTGGTCCCTCTTCACAAAAGTGGGGATAGGGAAGAAGCTGGAAACTACAGGCCAGTAAGCCTCACTTCGGTTATTGGAAAAGTAATGGAAGCCATGCTGAAGGAAAGGATAGTGAATTTCCTGGAAGCCAATAAGTTGCAAGATCCGAGACAACATGGTTTCACCAAAGGGAAGTCGTGCCAAACGAATCTCATTGAATTCTTTGACTGGGTGACGGGAGAATTAAATCAAGGACGTGCTATGGACGTCATCTACTTAGATTTCAGCAAGGCGTTTGACACGGTTCCCCACAGGAGGCTCTTGAATAAACTAGAAGGGCTGAAGATAGGACCCGAAGTGGTGAACTGGATTAGGAACTGGTTGACGGGCAGACGCCAGAGGGTGGTAGTGAATGGAGTTCGCTCGGAGGAGGGAAAGGTGAGTAGTGGAGTGTCTCAGGGATCGGTGCTGGGGCCCATTCTGTTCAATATATTTGTGAGTGACATTGCCGAAGGGTTACAAGGTAAAGTTTGCCTTTTTGCGGATGACACCAAGATTTGCAACAGAGTGGACACCCCGGAGGGAGTGGAAAACATGGAAAAAGATCTGAAGAAGCTGGAACAATGGTCTAACGTTTGGCAATTAAAATTCAATGCGAAGAAATGCAAAGTGATGCACTTAGGGAGTAGAAATCCAAGGGAGGCGTATGTGTTAGGTGGGGAGAGCCTGATAGTCACGGACGGGGAGAGGGATCTTGGGGTGATAGTATCTGAGGACCTAAAGCCTATGAAACAGTGCAACAAGGCGGTGGCCGTAGCGAGAAGGTTGCTAGGCTGTATAGAGAGAGGTGTGACCAGCAGAAAAAAGGAGGTTTTAATGCCCCTGTATAAGACGTTGGTGAGGCCCCACCTGGAGTATTGTGTTCAGTTTTGGAGGCCATACCTTGCGAAGGATGTTAAAAAATGGAAGCGGTACAAAGAAAAGCTACAAGGATGGTATGGGAGTTGCGTTCCAAGACGTATGAAGAGAGACTTGCTGACCTGAACATGTATACTCTGGAGGAAAGGAGGAACAGGGGTGATATGATACAGACGTTCAAATATTTGAAAGGTATTAATCCGCAAACGAATCTTTTCCGGAGAGGGGAAGGCGGTAGTACGAGAGGACATGAAATGAGATTGAAGGGGGGCAGACTCAGGAAAGATGTCAGGAAGTATTTCTTCACGGAGAGGGTGGTGAACGCTTGGAATGCCCTCCCGCGGGAGGTGGTGGAGATGAAAACGGTAACGGAATTCAAGCATGCGTGGGACAGGCATAAAGGAATCCTGTGCAGAAGGAATGGATCCACAGAAGCTTAGCTGAAATTGGGTGGCGGGGGGAAGAGGGGTTGGTGGTTGAGAGGCTAGGATGGGGGAGGGCAGACTTATACGGGGTCTGTGCCGGAGCCGGTGATGGGAGGCGGGACTGGTGGTTGGGAGGCGGGAAATACTGCTGCACAGACTTATATGGTCTGTGCCCTGAAAAAGACAGGTACAAATCAAGGTAAGGTATACACATGAGTTTATCGTGGGCAGACTAGATGGACCGTGCAGGTCTTTTTCTGCCGTCATCTACTATGTATGTTACTATGTTACTATGGTGGAGATGAAAATGATAACAGGATTAAAAAAATGGGTGGGATAAACACAAAGGAATCTTGTATGGAAAGAGAATGGAATTAAAAAAAAAACACTTAGTGGTGCTTATGTAACCCCCTTATTGTACACCCTAGGTGGCTGCCCAGTATATGCCTGGGAAGCTGGGAGAAAGGGCACAAATCTTATTCAATGGTTAGGGGCCCAGGACCAGGATGTTCCTGGCAGGCTGCACAAACAGCACCAGACTTTTCACTCCACATAATAAACACAGTTCACACCAGTTATTTTATCTGAACCTGAACTCATTTACTGTCCTTCAATTAATGAGGGTACAGGAACAACTGCATTAAATACATGGCCAACTACATACAAAGTTCATCTCCTTCCACCTTCAGCAGTAAAGCGAAGGTACTTACCTCTAGCAGGTGTTCTCCAAGGACAGCAGGCTTTATATTTTAACAAGTGGATGACGCCGACCTGGCTGGCCCCAGTCTGGAATTTACCAAAGCTAAATGAGAGGTTTGTGGAGCTTGAGATGTGCTCCACCGTGAATGACGACCCCATCCTGTTAGGATGAAAAGAAACAAAAAGCTGGGCGGACTATCTGTGGGGCCTTGTCCCATGTAGTAGGCCAATGCTCTCTTGCAATCCAAGGTGTGCAAGCTCCTTTCACTAGGATGAGCATGAGGTTGGGGAAAGAATGTTGGCAATAAATCGATTGGTTCAGATGGAACTCCAACACCACTTTAGGCAGGAACTTAGGGTACGTGCAGAGGACTACTCTGTTGTGATGAAACTTAGTATAAGGTGTTTTACCTGCAAGATAGCAGAATGACAATGGGTGCCACTTTCGCCCCTTCAATCGCCAATTTGTTTAAGGCCTCCTTTGAAAAGACCTGGATAAAGAATTCTTTGTGGAGGAGTGGCCTAGTGGCTAGAGTGGTGCACTTTGGTCCTGGGGAACTGGGTTCGATTCCCACTGCAGGCACAGGCAGCTCCTTGTGACTCTGGGCAAGTCACTTAATCCTCCATTGCCCCAAGTACAAATAAGTACCTGTATATAATATGTAAGCCGCATTGAACCTGATATGAGTGGGAAAGCACGGGGTACAAATGTAAGAAAAAAAATTCACCGTTCAAGGACACCATTGTATGTTGGTGGCGCTATATTGACGTTCACCAAACACTCTTTCAGCCATATTCATTATCTTGATGTACAGACTGAAAGTAACAATATAGGTTTTTTAACAAAGACCTTCATGAAAACCACAGAAACACCTTTCTCCACAATGATAGTTGTCACCCGGCACGCTTGAAAGATAGTTTGCCCTTTTCTCAATTATTAAGAATAAGGAGGATTTGTTTTGAGAACAATACTTATAAAGAACAAGCAAAAGATGTAGTCAAAAAATTAAAAACTCGTGGTTATTCCAAAATGGTTCTAAACAGAGCATTAAAAGAGCCAAATACAACCATAGGAAACTCCTTTTGGAAGGTCCATGTGTAAAGACCCATAGTGAGGATATGTGTACAATGGTGATGAAATATACAACCAGTCCTTATATAGCAACATTGTTGTAACAGATGGGAAATAAATACAAACACACCCTTTATTTCGGACAATAATTTAAGTATAGCCTTTGCCAGAGGCAACAACTTAAAAGAAAAATTGAGCCCAGCAGACATTTCAAAAACATACGCAATAACAAAGAAGACCAATAGGGGTCACTACAGATCTGCAAGGTGACCCTACAGACAAATGTGTTTGTACATACAATTAACAACAAACAATATCCTCTGAAACAATTTACAAACTGTTTAACCACCTCTGTAGTATATGTCATAAAATGCCCGTGTGACCAATTATATGTTGGCACGATGACGAGATCACTTAAGGTATGCGTACAGGAACATCGATCCAACATTAAGAGACAAAACATCAAAGAGCCTATGATAGAACATTGTATTATGTATTCACAGAAGTACACTTTTGAAGAGTTAAGGTGTTGTCTTGACAGAATTATAATGACAAAACGGGGTGGTAACTGCAAATTAAATTACAAAGATGTGAAGCCAAGTGGATTTTTCGATTAAAATCCTTTGAACCATATGGTCTAAACAATACTGTAGATTGGCATATATTTTATTAAATTTGTTTTTCCAACGATTGTTGAGCAAAGGAAGTGACGTCAAGGAGACTTTAAAAATTGGCAAGTTGGCGTGTGACGTGTGAGTGCCATATTGGATTGAGTGAAGGTGCTATATGAAGTGTGTGTACCATGGGACATGAGGTGAAGTTTTGAATGCAAGTTTCCTCAAGTTAATGATTTTTTTCTTTTACAGAAAAGAACTTGTAAAGAATTGATGATAGATACAATTTATGCAACAGCAGCACAAGTTCCTGATGAAGTCGCAACGGGTGAAACGGTAGCCTGGTGAAGTTAAGTGCTGTTTTATAGTGACTTACATTTTTTGGAAGTTCTTGTCACCATTTGAATGAATATTTAGTTATTTAAATCATGTATAAGAATTGCACATCACATTGAAATGGAGTTTTTTGGAGACCAATGAAAGAAACTGGACACTGGCATTGTTCTAAACAGAGCTTGAAGTGCCAGAGGTTAGTTCTTGTGAATCTCTGAGGTCTCCATTTTCTCCATTAAAACATTTTCTTTAAAAAAATATTTAAGACTTTTTGAAAAAGCATTTATAAGCACAAAGTGAATCTCAGAACTTGCTGTTTCACAACTGTGGAACATTTGCAATGTTTAGGTGTTGATACTGGGTTCTGTATCATTTTACATTATTACAACACCATTTGACAATGTGATACAATCAAAGGTCAATTTTCATTCACAGTTTCTTAACTGTTGTTAATCATTAACAATTATCAGTGCTGTGTTCGAAGATGGCAAACACTTACAGGCAGAGCAGTTGGTGATAGATTTAGTGGCTCCTGCACAAAGAGGCTATCAGTACCTCTTGTTGCCAGATTCTTGTATAGGACACACAAGCTGGATGCAGTGGCGTAGCAAGGGCGGGGCGGTCCGCCCCAGGTGTCAACGGGTGGGGGGGGGGTGCTCTGCTGGCAAGTCCCTACCAGCTCCATCCACCCGGCAGCTGTGTGGGGCGGGGCGGCGCCTCGCGTCTGCGCTGCTGTAAGAGAAGAAAATCGCCTTGTCGGCCCTTCCCTCACTCTGTCCCGCCCTCGAGGAAATAGGACGTTACACCAGAGGGCGGGACGGGACACAGCGAGGGAAGGGCCGACGAGGGGATTTTCTTCTTTTACAGCAGCACTGAGTCGCGCTCGGCGCTCGTTGGACGGAGCTGGTAGACAGGTAGGGACTGGGTCGGGGGGGGGGGGGGGGTGCGCGCAGCAGCGATCCGCCCCGGGTGGCAGTGAACCACAGAACGCCACTGGCTGGATGTTTTCAGCACATTTCCCTTCTGCTTTAATTAGAAACTACTTCAAGATAGATGAAACAGGGCACCTGGATGACCAGAACAGATAATCCCTGTGTATCTCTCTTTCTCTTTCCTATGGGAACTATACAGTGCAAAGGTTCCCCATACCTCCACACAGTATAAGTCAATAGCCTTCTGTAGGATCTGATGCTTGGTATCTTGCTTCTGTGTGATCCTGCTCCTCTAGCAGAGGCCTAGATGGGACTAACCATAAGGATGTAATCTGGCTGTCACTTCACACAGAGCTTCTGCTGCAGGCTGTCAAGAAGCTCTCCCTCAGGACAAAGGGTCAGAGGTGGAAGATATGACCTAAGACATTTATCTGGCATGCAGTGGGCTTATATACCCAAAGGGAGGCTACTGCTACAAAAGGCTCTACCCCCTGAATACAGTAAGGCACTCCTTCTTTGTATCAGCTTCCTGTAACCGCTAACTGTTCCATTCCAATTCTACTCCTCTCTGGAAGCTTCTGGTGCCAGGCTGGTGATTTCCTGACAGGTGTAGGAAATACTAGAGTTCACATAAAGGGCACAGAAGAATGGCTCCAGGTTGCCTATTTGTGGTTAATAATTGCAGAGGCTACCTGCTGCTGAAAATTGCAGGCAGCTTCTTTGTATTGGTTGGCTCACCTCAAAGGCCAGCAATGGGAATACCAATACTGGAGTAAAATCAGGAACAGAACAGAGAATTCAGACAGTTTTAAACTGTTTAAATTCTCATGATGTTACACTTAGATGGCAGCTCCATTAATTGGTTAATAAGGCAAGTGGCCCGATCATGACTGGGCATTATTTGGATAGGCTGGAGTGGAATTTTAACAGCAACTCCAATGGTTGGGGAATAAGGCCACTGCGAGGCAGACTTCTATGGTTCGTGCCCTGAAAATGGCAAAGACAGTTGACGATCAAGTATGCATATGTAATATTGCATCATACCATACACTATGAGTTTATTTTGTTGGGTACACTGGTTGGACAAAAATCAGGTCTTTATCTGCTATCATCTACTATGTTACTATTATACTGGTTACCACTGGATCTGCGGATTACTTTTAAATTCCTTGTGTTTATTTTTCAAAATTCTTAATAAGTATTTAAATAGCTTTGTGACCAAGTATAAACTGGTTAAAACTCTTAGATCACTGTCAGACCAGAGATACAATCAATCTCAACCAGAGAAAAAACAATTTATTGGAACAGCTCTAATGAACTGAAATTCTTTTTCTCCAGATCTAATTGGATACTAGTTACATTTTATTTCAGTGGAAGATGAAGACTTGGCTTTTAATAATTTATTAAAGAGTTCTGAGAGAAGAGGACATTTCTCTGGGTAAGTGAACATTATTTTGCTCTGTGCTTTGGTGATTTAAAGATTGGGATGTAGGCTTATTGATAAAAACAGTTTGATTTTAAAAAGGCAAACTTTATTAACTAGTTTAAATAGTGTAAAACCCTTGACCCCATAGTTTTTAAACTTGAGCTTTCTGTCAGAGGTTGAAACTTAATGCTGTAGACTATAACAGTTAACAGCCTCTAGAAGGCACAGCAGGGCCTAATTCAGTCTTCATTAAAAAAAAAAGCAGCAGACTTTATTAGCTAGTTTAAATAGTGAAAACTCTGTTCTCTATAGTTTTAAACTTGAACTTTCTGCCAGAAGTTGAAATTTAGCTGTAATAGCCTAGAACGTTAGACAGGATAATACCAGAGCAGAGTCAAACTTTCTGATTTAAAAAAGAAAAAGTTATTTTCTGTTCTTTTCCAGAAGGAGAGGAAGCACCGTTTCTGACTTGAATTAGGTGCTAATTAAGGTACCGTGAGGAAGATAGAATAGTTGCAAAAGCCACTAAGGCAACCTGATTACTGTGTTAACTATCAAAGGAGCTGTTTGAAGCAGTCTCCTTAGAATCAAAGCTATAAAGAAAAGAAAGGTCTCAGGTAAACTTTTCTGATAAATTCTGAAAGCACTTTTCTCTGGGTAAGTGAACATTAGCTCTGCATTTTGGTGATTTAAACAAAAGAGAGATTTATAGGCTTATTGACAAAAACAGTTTGATTTTAAAAAAGCAAACTGTATTTATTATCTACTATTTAATTACATTATTTAGTGTAGAACTCTTTTCCCCACAGTTTTAAACTTGAACTTTCTGTCAGAGTTTGAAACTTAATTGATACAATCCATCACTTTAACAGAAGGCACTGCAGGGCCTAGTTCTGTCTTCTTTCCTACCCACCTGGGCACATCTGTTCATTTTTAGCCTTAATTTATAATCAATTATTCTAATTAGGATAACAAGAGAGATGTTTGTCATTACAGAGGATTTTAACCTGCAAGTAATTGGCTTTAATAAATTTATACTTACTGAGAAGCAAACACTAAATAAATCACACAATATATGGTACTAGTAAAAAAGGCCCATTTCTGACACAAATGAAACCGGCGCTAGCAAGGTTTTCCTCGGAGTGTGTATGTTTCAGAGTGTGTGTGAGAGATGGAGTGTGTGTGTCATAGAGAGAATGAGAGAGAGACAGAGATAGCGTGTGTGTGTGTTTGTGTGAGAGACAGTGTCTGTGTGACAGAGAGATAGAGTGTGATAGACAGGGAGTGTGTCAGAGAGAGTGTATGTGAGAAACAGTGAGTGAGTGAGTGAGTAAAAGCAATGAAACGGGCGCTAGCAAGCTTTTCCTCGGAGTGTGTGTGAGACTGAGTGTGTGATAGAGAGAGAGTGAATGTGTGATTGTGTGTGACAGAGAGTGAGACTGGGGGCAAGTGTGTGCCACCCCCTCCCAGTTTTAGGGTCGTCAACCCCCCTCCCTCCCTCGTATTGCCATGGTTATTGGACCCCTTTCCTTCCCTCCCTCCGTCCCTCCCAGTTGTATGGTTTTCCCACCCCCTCCCTGCCTCCCTCCCAGTTCCAGGGCCCTGAACCCCCTTCCCTTCCAGTTCCATGGTCCTCCCTCCCTCCCAGTTACAGGGTTTTTTGTCCCAGTTCCTGTGTTTTCCCTCCCCCTCACTCCTAGTTACAGGGTTTTGCGTCCCAGTTCCAGTGTTTTCCTTCCCCCCCCCTCGCAGTTCCATGGTTTTCCCACCCCCCTCCCAGCTCCAGGGTCGTCACCCATCCTTCCTCCCTCCCAATTCGAGTGTCTTTTTTTTTTGTTACATTTGTATCCCGCGCTTTCCCACTCATGGCAGGCTCAATGCAGCTTACATGGGGCAATGGAGGGTTAAGTGACTTGCCTAGAGTCTCAAGTGTTGCCCAGTTGCAGTGTTTTCCCTCCCCCTCTGTCCGTCCCAGTTTGTGCCTGTTCCTGCAGCACCATTGCCAGGTTGGGGGGGGGGGGGGTGGAACCCCTGAAACAGCTTCAGAGTGAGACCTTCCATCAGCATTAAAATAGGTGCCTTTTATATAGAGAGAAGATTTTAGTTTCTAAGACACACCTTGAATAATGTCTCTGTTTGGTCTGGAAAGGCTACTTTGTTTCTGGCAGCGTTTAGTGAAAATCCATTCCCTGACAGCGATAGATGGCTTATTAGTAGCAGTGCTGTGAAAAGGGATATTTTCGGGTGCTTCCTGCTTTGTGTGTGATCTCTTATTGAATACCTGTTTCCTAACACAGTCAGTTTGTACGGTGGGGGGAAGGGGAGTGTTTTTTGCATTGCATAAGACCCTTTAATGTAAACCAGAAAGCAGGTGTTTCCCGTATGGCTTCTGTACTCCGAATGCCCTTCCCTTCTTTTAGAAATAGCCTGTTTTCTGTAGAAGTGAAAGTGAAAGTACCTAGCGAGCACATAGAAGACTTTCTGTTGTTATTCGCCAGAGAGAGGGACGGGACTTCTGCTTCTGAGGAGAGATAATTAAATCCTACAGTCCTTCTAATGCCAGGAAGCAAAGCAGAAACACCGGCGGGCAGGCAAGGGAATTCACTGCAAAGCAAATGATGAACATCGACAGCGCAGCCGCCCTCATGTACCTCAGTTTGCCCTTCATCCCCTGCAGACCACGCCTCCTCCTGCCCCGGACTTGGTGGTGATTGTCATTGCTCCGCCCTTCGACGTAATCACGTTTGACGCGTGGGCGGAGCAGACACTCATGGAGGAAAATTGGTCTCAGCCACCTCACTTTTGGAACTTTGGGAAAATGAGGCTTCATTAGAACGTTGGAGGTGTGTTTTATATAGAGAGATAATCTTAAGTCTATTTATATTGATAATAAGAATAGATATGAAAATAATGGTACTCCCTCAGAGAGGAATATTAGAGCTTAAATGTTAGTATAGAAAATAAGATGAAAATGAATAAATGTTTGTCTGCCCTATCTGTTGAAATGCTGAATTGACAGCTTCAGGCCTGCTTAGTAAGTAATTTTCCTACCAGATGCTGAAAATTACAACTATCTTAAATAAACTATTACCCTAATCACACAATGTGGGGACCAAAAATAGCTATAAAATACTATATGTCCCAAACATTTTATCTTATATGCAGGATATTAACAACATCTCCACATCTCTGGGGAAAATCAGATTAACTGCTTATCACAACCATATGAACACTCATGTTCTATCGCACAGGCGAAATGGTGTGAGGCAAATCCTCATATATTTCCCCTTTAAAATATTTTGTAAACTTCTGTTCTCAATAGTTGTGCAAATATACATAGAATATTCTTTTTACTTCTCAATACTCATGCAAATGTGTATAAAACATTCTCTTTGTTTCATACAGGCTGTGCAAATGTGCAAAAAACAATCTTTTACTTATTGTCCGCATTCACTTATCTGTAAGGCAGCAATCTAAAAGTATCAGGGAACCCCCGCCGACATGGCCAAGTTTCGCATAGCGCTTTTTCAAGGAAGAGGCTCTCTTAACATCCTGCTCAAAACCCTGTATACCAGAAAATGGCGGCCATTTTCTGGTATACAGGGTTTTGAGCAGGATGTTAAGAGAGCCTCTTCCTTGAAAAAGCGCTATGCGAAACTTGGCCATGTCGGCGGGGGTTCCCTGATACTTTTAGATTGCTGCCTTACAGATAAGTGAATGCGGACAATAAGTAAAAGATTGTTTTTTGCACATTTGCACAGCCTGTATGAAACAAAGAGAATGTTTTATACACATTTGCATGAGTATTGAGAAGTAAAAAGAATATTCTATGTATATTTGCACAACTATTGAGAACAGAAGTTTACAAAATATTTTAAAGGGGAAATATATGAGGATTTGCCTCACACCATTTCGCCTGTGCGATAGAACATGAGTGTTCATATGGTTGTGATAAGCAGTTAATCTGATTTTCCCCAGAGATGTGGAGATGTTGTTAATATCCTGCATATAAGATAAAATGTTTGGGACATATAGTATTTTATGAAAATTACAACTAGGCATAGACATGTCTGAAAGAGAACAGGGAACTGAAAGTGATGTATGCCCTTAGCCTGCATGTCTGCGCACACAGGTGTGGTATGAAATAATGTATGCTAGTTGCAAAGGAGTTCTTCTTTCGTATTATAATTAGATTCTTTATCGGAATAGTTCATGGCTGCTAAACTTTGTCCTGAACCCTCTTTAATTTGCTGATGGTAAACAGAATATAATATAGCCAATGATTTTACATAGTTTATATCCTATGATTTATGATGTAAATCTGTTGACCTGTAACCAATGACTAAATACTTTTCGCCATTAAAACCGAGCAGAGGACCAGAAGGATTTGCAACATTCCTGTATGAATCCAGTGGGGTATATGTATGTGTGTGTGTATTTCTTTCCCTTGGCCTCTCCTAGAGATGGGAGTAAAGCTGAGTATCAAACCTACCCAGGTGGGGGTCTCAAGCAATCAGTTTTGTGCCGTGACTTGGATCTGTCTCTGAGGGATGCCAAGGAAAAAATCTATGAATTCACTCAGGTAGGACAATGGGTTTTGGTTGTAGAGCTGAACATAAAAGGAAACTGCTGTAAGAAATATTTAGAGAAGCCATGGGTAGGAGTGGCTGGGGCCGATCATGGTTACAGTCATTCCCATCCTTTGATGATATTGTATGACTCGAGGGAGAGATGGCAGTTCTTCCTTCACCGATCTTTTTCTGTGGAGAAGCTGTTTATATCTGGCAATCGAGCTACAGTCTGCAGGAGATCAGAAAGCCGTGGCTGAGAGATTTAGTGCTGGGTGACAATAAGCCACATGAATCTGGAAAGACAGATGATAATGTCTAAGTGCACTAAGGTTAGGAAATTAGGATCTAAACTTCAACAGCTCGTTAAGTTGCTAAAAGAAAAACTTCGGCCACTGCTGCCAGTACTGCAAAAAGAGGACGTTCCATCAACTAGTATAGATAAAACAATGTATTGTAGTGAAAATCAGTGACTCTTACTGATTACTAGTAAAAAAGGCCCGTTTCTGACACAAATGAAATGGGCGCTAGCAAGGTTTTCCTCGGAGTGTGTATGTTTGGGAGAGTGTATGTGAGAGTGACTGTTTGAGAGTCAGAGTGAAAGTGTGAGTGTGTGAGAGAGAGAGTGAGTGTGGGTGTGAGTGTGTTTGTGACAGAGTGTGTGTGTGAGAATGAGAGTGTGTGCAAGTGTGTATGTGAGACACAGTGTGAGAGAGAGTGTGTGTGTGTGGGCGAGAGAGAGAGTGTGTGTGAGACACAGATTCTCTGTGAGAGTGAGTGTATGAGACCAAGCGAGTGTGTGAGTGAGTGTGTGGCACATAGAGAGTGAATGTGATACAGTGTGAGTTAGAGTGTGTGAGAGTGAGAGTCAGAAAGACATTGTATATGAGAGAGAGAGTGTGAGCCCTGCCCTCCCAATCCATGCCCATCTGTGCCCTGCCCCCTCCATTCATCCTTTTCCAGCAATTCCCCTCTCTCCCTGAGCCCTGCCCTCCCAATCCATGCCCATCCATGTTCCTCTGTCACCTGCCCCCTCCATTCATCCCTATCCAGCAATTCCCATCTGTCCCTGAGGCCTGCCCTGCAATCCATATCCATCCATGCCCATCTGTCCCCTCCATTCATCCCTATCCAGCAATTCCCCTCTCCCTGAGTCCTGCCCTTCCAATGCATGCTCCTCTGTCACCTGGCCCCTCCATTCATCCCTATCCAGCAATTCCCCTCTCTGCCTGAGGCCTGCCCTGCAATCCATATCCATCCATGCCCATCTGTGCCCTCCATTCATCCCTATCCAGCAATTCCCCTCTTCCTGAGTCCTGCCCTTCCAATCCATGCTCCTCTGTCACCTGGCCCCTCCATTCATCCCTATCCAGCAATTCCCCTCTCTGCCTGAGGCCTGCCCTGCAATCCATATCCATCCATGCCAATCTGTGCCCTCCATTCATCCCTATCCAGCAATTCCCCTCTTCCTGAGTCCTGCCCTTCCAATCCATGCTCCTCTGTCACCTGGCCCCTCCATTCATCCCTATCCAGCAATTCCCCTCTCTGCCTGAGGCCTGCCCTGCAATCCATATCCATCCATGCCCATCTGTGCCCTCCATTCATCCCTATCCAGCAATTCCCCTCTTCCTGAGTCCTGCCCTTCCAATCCATGCTCCTCTGTCACCTGGCCCCTCCATTCATCCCTATCCAGCAATTCCCCTCTCTGCCTGAGGCCTGCCCTGCAATCCATATCCATCCATGCCCATCTGTGCCCTCCATTCATCCCTATCCAGCAATTCCCCTCTTCCTGAGTCCTGCCCTTCCAATGCATGCTCCTCTGTCACCTGGCCCCTCCATTCATCCCTATCCAGCAATTCCCCTCTCTGCCTGAGGCCTGCCCTGCAATCCATATCCATCCATGCCCATCTGTGCCCTCCATTCATCCCTATCCAGCAATTCCCCTCTTCCTGAGTCCTGCCCTTCCAATGCATGCTCCTCTGTCACCTGGCCCCTCCATTCATCCCTATCCAGCAATTCCCCTCTCTGCCTGAGGCCTGTCCTGCAATCCATATCCATCCATGCCCATCTGTGCCCTCCATTCATCCCTATCCAGCAATTCCCCTCTTCCTGAGTCCTGCCCTTCCAATCCATGCTCCTCTGTCACCTGGCCCCTCCATTCATCCCTATCCAGCAATTCCCCTCTCTGCCTGAGGCCTGCCCTGCAATCCATATGCATCCATGCCCATCTGTGCCCTCCATTCATCCCTATCCAGCAATTCCCCTCTTCCTGAGTCCTGCCCTTCCAATCCATGCCCATCCATGCTCCTTTGTCACCTGGCCCCTCCATTCATCCCTATCCAGCAATTCCCCTCTCCTTGAGGCCTGCCCTGCAATCCATATCCATCCATGCCTATCTGTCCCCTGCATTTATCCCTTTCATGATTTTTTTCTACCTTTGTTGTCTGGTGACTGTTTTTCTTTGCATATTGGTCCCAGTCTGTGATTCTGCTTTCCTTTGTTTTCGCTTAAGTCTTCTGTGCCATTTGTCATTTTTGTCTCGTTTTTCTTTGCTTTCTTCAATATTTTTCAGGCTCTCTCTCTGCCCAGATTTAATTCATTTTTACTATCCATTCTTTAATTTCCTTCATCTACCTGTGGCTTTTCATCTTTTCCTCACCCTTGTTCTCCCCATGCCCCTTCCTCTTATTCTCCAGTCTTTCTCTATTCCCCTTTTCCTTCCAGCAGCTCTGCTTTCCCTCTCCATCCTTCCAGTGTCTCCCCTATTTCTTTCTGCATTCTTCCATCCAGCGTCTTCCCTCTTTCTCTCCCCATCCTTCCATTTTCCCTCTCTCTCCCCATCCTTCCATCTGTTTTCCCCCCTCTCTCTCCCCATCCTTCCATCTGTTTTCCCTCTCTCTCCCCATCCTTCCATGTTTTTCCCTCTCTCCCCAATCCTTCCATCTGTGTTTTCCCTCTCTCTCCCCATCCTTCCATCTGTTTTTCCCCTCTCTCCCCATCCTTCCATCTGTTTTCCCTCTCTCTCCCCATCCTTCCATCTGTTTTCCCCTCTCTCCCCAATCCTTCCATCTGTTTTTCCCTCTCTCTCCCCATCCTTCCCTCTGTTGGTTTCCCTCTCTCTTCCCAATCCTTCCCTCTGTTGGTTTCCCTCTTTCCCTCTCTCCCCAATCCTTCCCTCTGTTGGGTTCCCTCTTTCCCCAATCCTTCCCTCTGTTGGTTTCCCTCTCTCCCCAATCCTTCCCTCTGTTGGTTTCCCTCTTTCCCTCTCTCCCCAATCCTTCCCTCTGTTGGTTTCCCTCTTTCTCTCTCTCCCCAATCCTTCCCGCTGTTGGTTTCCCTCTTTCTCTCTCTCCCCAATCCTTCCCGCTGTTGGTTTCCCTCTCTCTCTCTCTCCCCAATCCTTCCCTCTGTTGGTTTCCCTCTTTCTCTCTCTCCCCAATCCTTCCCTCTGTTGGTTTCCCTCTTTCTCTCTCTCCCCAATCCTTCCCGCTGTTGGTTTCCCTCTCTCTCTCTCTCCCCAATCCTTCCCTCTGTTGGTTTCCCTCTTTCTCTCCCCAATCCTCCCCCCCTCCCCGCGACACTCCGGGCGAGTCCTGCACTTAGTTTTTTTTTTTTAAGACTCAGAACGTGCGAACGATGCAGCCGGCAGCGATTGAAAGAGGCTGTCTGGGCTGGCGTCTGCGTCGGAGCTTCCCTCACCCTCTGCAAGTCCCGCCTTCGTTGTTACAACTTCCTGTTTTGCGGGACTCGCAGAGGGTGAGGGAAGCTCCGACGCAGACGCCTGCCAGCCCAGACAGCCTGTTTCAATCGCTGCCGGCTGCATCGTTCGCGCGTTGTGAGTGTTAAAAAAAAAAAAACTAAATGCAGGACTCGGCCGGAGTGTCGCGCGGGGGGGGGGGGGGCGCAGGGCGGGCAAAAAAGGTGCCGATGCATTGGGGGGGGGGAGTTTTCTTTAGTGTTTGTATCGGAAGGGGGGGGTGCTGAGTTGCATGAATTCCTAGGCAGGGGGAGGAGTAGGGAAACACGCTAGGCGTGTTTCCCTACTCCTCCCCCTTTCCTTGTTTTTTTGTGGAGCAGCTGTGCTGGCGACGTCATCCTTGGCTTCACCCAACTCAGCCAATCAGTCATCCTTGGCTTCACCCAACTCAGCCAATCAGACGTGCTGCACGGTCTGTGAGTGTCATTGCTCCGCCCATGAGGTCATCACGTTTGACGTGTGGGCGGGGCAGACAGTCATGGATGAAAAATTGATCTCTGGCGCCTCACATTTAGAACGTTGGAAAAGTGAGGCTTCAGAACGTTGGTGGTGCGTTTTATATAGAGAGATGGGGCGTGGCTGAGGGCGGACCTATGAGTGAGGGTGAGTGTTCCTGATACCCTAGCCTACCAAGAGTCCTACCAAGAGTGCAGGAGTTCAGTGCTTTAGTGCTTTACTGCCACGGAGTGAGCTTCAGAATGTTTGAGGTGGGTTTTATTTATATAGATTCTAAAGTGCACTCTTTAAAGGGAATACTGGAGGATTCCTGTCTAATGGATATCTATAGGAGGGCGCAGAACTAAAATCCCCTAACACTAACAATATCCTTGAGTACTCAACCTAACCTGTCAGATATTCTCAGTTAAGCTGAAATTATCTTTACATAACTGTATGTATGCAGACAGTATCTTGTTTGTCTGTGTGTTCCTAGTGTGGTCTGTTAGATATTAAGTGTTTTGTGGCCAGGTTATGGAACTATACGGGCAGGACTGATTGCGGTCTTATGCTGGCATGTTCTTACTTAACCCTGTCTCCTGTCAAAGCCCATTCTATCCTTCTCTTTAAGTGTCTGCTTCTTCCTCTAAGTAGGAGTTCAAGGCTGTAGTTTCAGGGATTAAGTAAACTGGGTATCCTGAGGCAGTCCAGCCCAGTCCACTTCTGCCTAGATAAACTACGATATTTCAGAGACACTAGAGAGAGTGCAGGAACAGACAATCTTCAGTAAAATAATACAGAGAGTTTGTCGGTAGGGACTGCGTCTGTATCAAGGACAGGAAAAGAAGTAATCAAAACTCCGTAGCAGAGATAACAGCCCTATGCTGTATTTAAAGGTTTAGAATTTTAAGCAAAAGAGTAAGAATGAATGCGAACATATTTTCTACATTGCCTTTTAGTATTTCTCTCCTAGCAAGAATTTTGAAATAATATAACTTTGCCATGCTTTGTGAATAAATTCAGTTAAGCGAACTGAAGGAGGGAAGAAAGAAAATGTTTTTGATACGTTGGTTCCAAGCTGATTTATGAGAGCTGTAAATTCCTTTTTCTAATGTGTTAACCCCGTCTCTACCTTAATTCATAATTTGTATATTGTATTTGTATGTGATTGTGTGTATGTTCACTCAAGTTAACCTGCTGGTTAAGGGAATGTGTCATAGGATTGAATTTTCTCTTGCTTTAAAGATGATGTTAGCTTCCTGAATTTCTGAGAATGTATTACCCTTACTATTTCTAAATTTGTCTTTGGAAAGCAGAGTCTTTTGTCTGGTTTCTGAAGTTTGTAGGAACTATAGAGAAATGAAATTACAGAGGTTGCTGTAACACAGAAATTATTATTATTTTTTTAAAAAGGGGGTATCTTCTGTCTCTCAAAAACTGAAGTTTGCAACTTGAAACTGTATTTTTGCATTACTTACTGAATGGACGTGTCAATGTGACACAATTTTAATTATTCTTAGTATTGTCTAATCTATCATTTCCCCCCCAATTTTAAATCTGTTATAAGTTTTACATTGCCATCCAGCCTGGAGTAGATTTGAGGAAGTCCTTTGATCTCTGTTTTATCATAGACTGAAAAGTTTGGGGAATAGGTAATTATGTTTGAATGTTATAGAATTACTTTAATGTCTATTGTTTGAAATATGCAAGTATTGGATGTCAGTCTTATCTTACTTTAATAAGTGAAGTTTTCCAATGCTACTACTACTACTACTTAACATTTCTAAAGCGCTACTAGGGTTACGCAGCGCTGTACAATTTAACATAGAGGGACAGTCCCTGCTCAATGAGCTTACAATCTAAAAGACAAGTGAACAGTCAGTCCAAAAGGGGCAGTCAAATTGGGGCAGTCTGGATTTACTGAACAGTAAGAGTTAGGTGCCGAACGCAGCATTGAAGAGGTGGGCTTTAAGTAAAGACTTGAAATGGTATCTTACATTAAGAGGCTCATTTTCAAAGCACTTAGCCTCCCAAAGTTCCATAGAAACCTATGGAACTTAGCCTCCCAAAGTGCTTTGAAAATATGCCTCTAAGTCAGTTTGCTTGTTTCTGTGAGGTCAGTGCCCATATCCCATTTCCTTAGTGACAGGAAACAGTAACTGAAATACTACAAGATGTAATGGGAATAGCATAAATGTTGAATTCTAAGTTGTATTGTAATCTCTCTATCCTGATTCTAATTATATTCTGATCTATGTGCTGAGATACAATATAGGGACTTCATTACCTAAGTATGATATGCCCTGAAATTATAAACAATTGGAATGTTGAAAAAGCATTCTAATAGATGGGAAAGTTGCAAAATCAATTGAACAGACCAAAGTATTAACTGCTTCCTCTGTTTCTGATTTATGCAGTAGGATGGAGTACAAATATAAGGATATACCGAGAATCCTGAACACCCTTTCCAGGTCCTGGGGACTGCCTCACAGGAATTTAGAAGGACCTGTCACCCTGGTACAGTATATAGATGACAATGAATTCATGCAGATTGCTAAGCCTATGCTGTGCAGATAACTGATTTTTTATAGTGTTGTAACATTCTCTCATACTGAACACTGTCTATGCATGTTGAACTGGTTCTAATTAAAGATTACATAAATACACACTATGTGATCAATAGAGTATATTAAAAGTAGAATATGCTGTATGTACCTAGGACAGTATCCTGGAAATGTGAACATTACTCTGTTTATTTTAATAAGAACCTGTGAGTTACGACAATTTAAAGCTGTATGTATTTATACTGACAGTGGAGTTGGGATTTCTGGGCAGATATGGGGCACAGAGGGGACTTCTAACTTATAATTATTTTCTTGTGCACAGTTGTTTAATTTAATTCACAATGTCAGAGATTTAAAATTATGCTTTAAAGTGTATGGAGTGAAGTTATAAAGGAGCTGGGAGCACTTGGGAGTTAAATCACTATCCTTGGAGAAAATCTGTGTTGGAGGAATTATGTAAGTAGAGGTTTGTGCTGGAAGAAAATTGTATTGCTAACAAACTAATTAAAGAACTCAACAATACTAAGATGCAGACAGCAGTCAAGCAGTGAGAGGGGTGCTGTCCAGTCTTTTGCATTGAGTGTTACATGTGTAATTATCTCCCAGTTGGTGCGAGATTATATGTGTGTGCTAGAAGCAAAGAGTTCCTAGCTCTCAGTGAATGAGTCCAGTCTCGAGAGGTTAGAGTGGCAGACTTGGAGAAGCTGAGGCAGACAGAGAGGTACACAGAGGAGATCTACAGAGACATAATTGAGAAGTTCCACCTTCAGTCTGGCAGCCCCTGTGCTGCCTTGGAGGAGGGAGGTCTCCTAAAAGGAGAGCATCACCCTGGTAAGGTAGAAAGTAATCCTGTAGCCAGGCCTGCCCACCAGGGAATGCAATATCCTTTTGCACCGAGGATGTGTCTCCAGGGGCTTCTGCCCAGGAGAGAAGGGTTAAGACAGTTGCTGTAATTGGTGATTTGATCAATAGGCATGTAGATAGCTGGGTGGCTGGTGGATGTAAGAATCACCTGGTCACTTGCCTGCCTAGTGCGAAGGTGACAGACCTTACACATTACTTAAAGACAGAATTTCAGATACTTTCATGTGTACGCTGATGACATCCTACTGCCTTATAAGGTTAGTCTTCTCACTCTTGATGTGCAGCCTCTGCAACGTTGTTTGTAGGCAACTGATCAGTGGCTCACAGACCGCCACCTTTTGCTGAATCATGACAAGGTGGTGGCTTGTCGGTTGGCTGGTTATCTCTCTATGCCAACTGTTCTGCTCTTGTCATTCGACACTTTAATCTCTCCTGTCACTAGTTTTCGCTATCTAGGTATACTCCTCAAGTCTAATCTTTCTTTCGAGCCTCAAATTTCTGCTCTTTGTAAATCTCAGTTTTTTCTCTTGCACCAGTTGAGATCAGTCCATCCTTTATTTGATCATGATACATTTCACTCTCTAATTATTTCCCTCTTTTTGTCCTGTTTGGATTATTGTAACATCATTTATTTAGGGATCTCCAATTCACTACTCAAGAGATTATAGACTTTGCAGAATACAGCAATCTGCCTCCTTTGTCATCTATAGAAATTTGATCATGTCTAGTCTGCTTTCAAAGACCATCGCTGTTTACCAGTGAGTTACCATATTCAATTCAGCACTTGTATTATGATTCATTAACGATCACCACATGGTATTACCAGGGCCTTGTTCTACTCAACTAGGAGTCACGTGTCACAGTGCTTTTTTCTTTGTTGCTCCACAACTTTGGAATTCTATGCCTTTGTTTATACATAGTGAAGGTAACATAAAAAACTTTCAAAGCACTTTTAAAGGCATGGCTTTTCCAAAAGACATACTCCAATGAACGAGGTGGCCCATTTGGGTGCGGGTACCTGGAAGACTGTAGGTATAAATGTTAGCTCCAAATTTGGATGCTATTTTATTTTCTATAGTTCTCCTGTATATATGTTTTCTTTCTTATTGCATATTGTAGTTCTTTTTTTATGCTTTTTGCTTTGTTTGTAAACCGCTGTGATCTGTCCATCAGCTACAGTGGTATATCAAATTTTGAATAAATAAATAAAGTCACTATCTAAGTGACTGTGTATTAAATGCGGAAAGCTGTTGTTCATAAGTCTATGGAAAAGCTTCCCATCTGAACTGTTTATAGTGTACTCTATGTTAAAAGTACACCAGAATTCATAGTGAAAGCTAATCAGAAGAGACTCATTGCTTTTGACTCGTAACCACTCGCCTCCACCTACCCTCCTCTCCTCCTTCCTGTACACATTAATTCATTTGATTTGCTTACTTTATTTTTTGTCTATTAGATTGTAAGTTCTTTGAGCAGGGACTGTCTTTCTTCTATGTTTGTGCAGCGCTGCGTATGCCTTGTAGCGCTATAGAAATGCTAAATAGTAGTAGTAGTAGTAGTAGTAGTCTTTTATCACAGAGTGCTATTGCTGAATGATATCCTCTCTAAAAAGTGCCTTGCCTCCCATCAGCTAATTTTAATGAATTACAACTATCAGCCCTGCTGATAACCAGCTTCTACCCAGCATAGTCAGTATCAATGTGCGCTCAAAATTTGACCAGTATAGTCACTAGTACTTTAGGGATCAGCAATGGTCCTCACCAACAGCATCACTGATGAATGTGAATCTTGACCCAGCATGGTTTGGTCCACATCATTGTTAGCCAGTCCTCATCTAGCAGTCAGCATTCATGAGCTCTGGCCTTTATCCTTTGCAGTCATCAGCACAGTCAGTGAAAAGCAGTGGTCTTTATCTAGCACCACCAACACTACCGAGTGTTGGTCTTTCTCTAGCAGGTCAGGAACAATGAACTATAGTCTTTATCTAACATGGTCCAGTTGGCATCTATGCACACTGGTCTTCATCCAACATGGTATGGTCAGACCTGATGAGTGCTGCCCTTCATAGAGTATAACATTAAAGAGCACTGACCTCCATACTGTGTAGCACTGATGAGTGCTGGCCTTCACCTAGTGCATTCCCCAGTCACCCAGTGCAGACATCATCAATGAGTACTGGCCTTCTCCTAGTATAATCAACATTGATAAATACAGGTAGCCTCAACTCTGCATCCAGAAAAGGTATTCATTTTCTTTACCTTCCTATAAGCCCATCATGCCAGCTCAAGAGCAATATCCTAAGTGCATCTCCATCATCCATGATAATGGCATAGCTGTTCAAGTAATTGCTGCTAAGCTGAAAGCTGGAACACCACCCTTAAGTCCCACCATAGATGACTGGTGTGCATATATAGGTGAACCACCTCACCGAGATCCAAGGCAGGGCTTGTGTTGAGCTGGGGTTGCTTGCACAGCATTTCCTTCAGTTTCTCTGAACTAGTAACATCAAGGATGAACTAACTACACTTCTGGAGAACGTGGTGAAGGCGATTAGCTTAGCAGAGTTTAAAAAGGGGTTGGACGGTTTCTTAAAGGACAAGTCCATAAACCGCTACTAAATGGACTTGGGAAAAATCCACAATTCCAGGAACAACATGTATAGAATGTTTGTACGTTTGGGAAGCTTGCCAGGTGCCCTTGGCCTGGATTGGCCACTGTCGTGGACAGGATGCTGGGCTCGATGGACCCTTGGTCTTTTCCCAGAATGGCATTACTTTTGTACTTATGTACTTAAACATGTGCAACTGGTTAGAAAGCTAGCCTGCCTATATAGAGGTCCTGCATCTCAGAAAGGTAAAGCCGCTGACTATCTTTAACGAGTGATTTGACTGAACTCATGATGACCTTGGGCTTTTCTCTGGCAAGGATCTAAAAGCCAGCTATCCCTGGCCTCCTTTCAAGGCATAGGTTAGAATGTGCTACTAGGCCGCTTGTATTTGCCTGCAGTATTCTCAGTATCCTGCCCTTTTCCTGAAGGGCCAACCCACTGGAGAATCACTTTTCTTCCAAAACAAAAATAAATAGCTGGTGATTTGATATTTATCTCAAGGTGCTACAATTACGAAGGCAAAGACGTTTTTTTTTTTTAGTCTGATTGCTTTAATATAGTGTGTCACAAAAAGAAAAAAAAGTATCACTAATCTTTGAAGATTCAGACACATATACAACATTATTTGTTTCATTTGCATTATTTGGCATGAGGCAAGAACTTATCTCTGTTACCCTTTGGCACAGAAGACTTTCGTTTGCTTAGGCAGTTTAATATTCAGAATAGAGAATTAGCCTAGTGGTTTGAGCAGCAGGCTGAGAATTAGGGAAGCCATGGTTCAAATCCTGTTTCTCCCACTCACATTCATTGTAACAGTGAGAAATTCATTTCACTCTACAACTTGATTCTGAGGCAAATGAATCTACAAATCTGATTGGTTGGCCTTGTTTTTCCCAGCAGACATTACCCATACTGTATATTTCTCCACTGTGCTGGAGATAAACAATGGCTGCCAGATTTTGAACCAAATGAAAAGAAATTCAGAAAGCAATAAAATATGAAGGGGGGGGGAGGAGGGAGATGAATCTCATTTACATTTTTAGTTTCATCTCCTCCATATGTCCCTGTTGCCATTATCAAAATTGCATATTTTGGCATTTTCTGAGCTCCATTATTGACTTGTCTCTCATTTTCCAATCAACTGTATTATCAAAAACCACTGTAGAGATAAAATGATATTGTACACTACTCCCCAGGAAGGATGGATCTTCTGTGGAAATCAGCACTAAAATATTCTGAAGTGATTGAAAGAGTAAAATGCCAATCCAATTCTAGGATTCTAATAAACAGAGGATTTTAATCTTTTGAGTCATTGCTTCTGGGGTCATGTACACAAGAAGTATAGACCTACTGATTTGCACTGTGTATTTCATGCAATAAATATTAATATTTTTTTCAAATTTGATGTTCTAATTGCGATTTATGAAGTGTTGGCTTATGTCTTCCGTGGTGGTTTCAAGTTATAATCTCTAAAGTTTGCAGTGAACTCAGTACAAATGTATTTTTAAAGGTCATTATTAGTTATTTCTTTGTACTGCTGATTACAAATACTTTTCACCAACTCATTTAGATACGTATTCTTATTGTCTAAGAAGTTTAAAATTCTTATAACATCAGTCTTTTTTCAGATACACCATGAGGCATATTTTCAAAGCACTTTGGGAGGCTAAGTTCCATAGGTTTCTATGGAACTTTGGGAGGCTAAGTGCTTTGAAAATGAGCCTCTATGTATATGTGTATCCAATTAATTACTTTACTTCAAAACTATACTGCCCAAAAATATGAAATCTATAAAAAAAAATACAGGTAGTGGTGGTATTAATAATGTTTGTCTCCTGCTGTTGTGTATCAGAAAGCACCGTATACACATTTTATAAAAATATAAAATATGCTGTGAAAAATATACTTTGTACATTGAAGAAGGCATGTGTAACACCTACTGTAATATCAGACTAGCTGAAGACCATACAGGAAAGCCAGTCAGAATCTAAAAAAAAAAAAACCCCCAAAAAAACAGAACCATAAAAACGAAAAGATGCAATTCAGAAAATATCAACATAAATACTGTATGGATTGTTACAAAGTATGGAGATAAAACAAGGAAAAGGGCATGGCTGTCAGATTAAAGTCTGGTCTTGTAAAAAAAAAAAAATCAAGAGAAAAACGATAATGCCTGAAAAAGCATACTAGTGGAGGGCCAATCTGTTCATAGTTGGGATAGATATAGAGAGATGTGGTAGAGAACAGGTTTAAGAGTGAAATAAAAGGCAGGGGTGGTGCTCATTTATCCAAACTAGTAGGGAACCAGGAAATAGGATCAGGATTTGGTGGTTTAGATTGACCAACTGGTCTTTCGCTGCTGTCGTTTACTAATTTAGGGGCCCTTTTACTAAATCATGTTAAGAGCAAATGCGTTCTTAACAAGAAAAAAAGACTTACTGCAAAATGCGTTAAAGTGTTTTGCAGCAATTTGCCTGTCAGCACGTACTAATTGTGAGCTATTTATTTTTTGTTATTTTTTCGGGAGGGTCTTATCATGGTAGGGAATGGGTAAGGAAATGTTATTCAGCTAGTGCATTTGCATTAGTGTGTGCTAACTGGATAATACAGACTATACGCGGGAGCAGTTTGTGTCTCCTGAGGCAGTAAGTGCTCCTGTGTTAATATTTTTGAAGGTCTTGTGTGCTAATTGAAAAATTAGAGCAGGACCTGCAATTATAAAAAAGAAAAAAAAGTCCTTTTTTCAGCCATGTTAGAAATGGGCTTAGCATGCAGGAAAGTCCTACGTTAAAACACATTAAGCCTATTTCTTAACACTTTTTAGTAAAAGGACCCCTTAAGCTAGAATTAATGCATTTGTGATGCCACTTTACTGCCTTGTTGTAAATCTGGCTCTTACTCTATTACAAGGTAACCTCAGAGCAAGCTAAAATTTCCTGAATGAAGGAGACGTATGCATTAGGAAAATTCAAGCTGGAGAATTTGATTAGACAATTTGTCCTTTTCTAATAAAATTATCTATACAGGAGATTACTACCAGTTATACAATGTTCAAATCAAACTTTATATACCCCCAGATTTCCTTATAACAAATTTGATCCTTAAAGACAGAAACAATGGTTTTCCCTTTTTTATTTCTTCAAACAGAATACGTCGACTATGACTCTACTTGAGCTCTGCGTAAGACTCATACAAAAAGATTTAAAGACACCCTATAAAGAAAATTATGTTTTAATACTAATAATTCTAATTTATACTTTTTATGTTATTTCATCCTTGAGAAAGGTCAAAGCACTTTAATCTAAATTGATTAAGGGGCTCATTTTTGGAAAAGAAAAATGTCCAAAAAGAAGCAGGTGGATGTTTTTGTGCCAAAATGTCCAAATCCTTTTTTTGAAACCCATTTTAAAGACTTTTCCTAAGCAGTTTGTTTGCAGCGAGTCCAAATCACAAGGGGGCATGTTGGGGCAGGATTTGCGTGTTCCCACATCCAGGGCTAAAAGTTAGACATTTTGGTCTAGACCTGCTTCAATCACTACTAAGTCACAAAAAGATGACCTAAATAACCAAGGGGTCTCTTTATTAAGGTGCACCGAAAAATGGGCTGCACTAGTGTAGGTGCGTGTTTTGGGTGCACGCAGATCTATTTTTCAGCGTGCCTGTGAAAAAGGTCTTTTTAAAATTTTTGCCGAAAATGGACATGCAGCAAAATAAAAATTGGTGTGTCCATTTGGGTCTGAGACCTTACCATCAGCCATTGACTTAGCGGTAAGGTCTCATGCGTTAACCGTGCAGTAATAGTCTACGCATGTAGAATGACGATTACTACTACTACTACTACTACTATTTAACATTTCTAGAGCGCTACAAAGTGTACGCAGCGCTGTACAAACACAGAAGAAAGACAGTCCCTGCTCAAAGAACTTACAATCTAAATACAGCCAGGTTCTGCCGCGCACCAGAAAATCAAAATTATTTTCCGGCGTGCGCAGTGGACATGTGTCAAAAATGAAATTACCGCAAAGGCCATGCTCCTTTTTCTACACAGTAATACATGGCCAAATTTCAGTGAGCATATCCTGTTTACTGATATGTTCATCTTAACTGTTCCTGTAATCTGCCTTGGGAAGCCTGGTGTTATAAAGATTGGAAATAAAATTAAACTCTCCTTTCACTGGGGCCCATGGAATCACATCTTCATCTCATCTCTTTTGTACAAATGGATTATTCTGTTTTGAGCATGTTTCAGGAACAAGTGGTTTTCAGAAGTCAAAATAATAAAAATAAATATTTTCTTTCATGCAGATCTCTCATTTGCTTAAACATTACTAAATGGGCTATAAACCCTTAATGCAGCTATTGGTTTTCTTATATTTTGTCCTTGTGATGACTTATACTGTGCCAAAACCTGCCCCTACCGCCGTAATGCCACTACAACCCCCCTCTCTCCCACACACTACAGTCCTACCTTGAAGGGCCCCCACCCGCCCTGGTGGTGTAGTGGCCTCTGTGGCTGCAGGGCCAGGAAATAATCCCACTCTTTCCTGCCCGCTGTCGTTACTCTGTCTCTGCTTTGCTCTTCTATGCTGCGGCCCCTGGTTCTCCTGTGCCTCAGGCACATGGGAGAAATTTTCAAGCATCACCACCACCTTCCACCCCATAATGTCTCCATGAGAGCATTAAGATCAATTAGAGGTAGCCTGGAAAGGTGAGTGTAAAGCAGTGTTCCCCAGTATCACAGAACCACTCATGTGCAAACACTATACATAGTCAGGGTCACATACAGTAAGGTTCCTTTGTTCTTGCAATACATGTTATTGATTTTTCCTATGAAAAAATAACAAAACATTGCTGAAATCAGAATGCACAGAATATGGGGCCCCTCCACTAACCATTCAATGCTGAAATGAGGGCTACACATATCCGTACTCCCTCTCCCCTCAGCACCAGGATCATGCTCCATGCCTGCATACTGATGGGAACGTTGGCAGCACCTCACTAAATACACTGAGCCACCCAATGGCACACCTACTTTACTCCACTGCACATCCTCTCCTCTCAGAAACAGTGCACATGCTCCACAGAAAGGCTTCCATGCCATTCTATGTCCCTATGGCCACCTGAGCTCACACAATACCTGTGCCTGTGTACTGTATACCCACTCCCCACCCCCTGAAAAAAAATCTGGCTCTAACCACCTGTCACAGGCTATGTGAGGAGCATTGCACACCATGTCCTAAAATATTTCTGTATGTGACGCCAAGAAGGCCCATCACCGAAACCCTGTCTCCACCAACTTGTGTTTTATAGACAATTCAGCATCCACAGGGATCTTAACGTGCTGTGGTGCCGGTAGAGGAAGATACGGCGCAATAACCCAGGCCTCATCCAGCACACGAGGAAGTGCCTCAGGGCCCGCGATGTAAGTCCCATTGACACTGTACCCCTATAACAGCTCTGTTCTGGATCAAGGCCTAAATATGCAGCTACCCTCATTAGTGTGTCCCCAACCCCCATATCCACTAGAATGTGCTGCAGCCAAACCCAAACCTATGAGATGACATGGAAAGAAAGGGGAAGGGATGCTGGACAGCACCCTCCTGTGACCCAAAGAAAAGTAGCAAGCATGTTACACACAGCTACCAAGCACATTACAGCAGCTATGTTGGGCTAAATAAAACTATAACCAGAAAGAACCACTGTGGGAATCAAACCCATCTCCCCTGCATTGAAGGCCCACAGCTGTAACCCCTAAGCCACACACATACTTGACAAAGGACTGTGCAAGGAAGACAGTACACTGAGCACAGAAGGCTGTGAGAGTACAAGTTGGGTCATTCCATGCCAAGTGGTCTAAACCTTCCCACCATCATGTCTCCAATTTTGATCAAATTTTATCTGTTGCGCGAGTCAGGTGTTAAATGAAGTTTTCCAAAATTTGAGGTCTCTAACTGCAATAGTTGCAGATCTAGACCCCCTTTTCTGAAAGGTTGTCAGTCCATGAGCGCGCAACATTTACCAAAATGCCATTTTTGGGGGTCTAATAAAATCCAAACACATTTATAAGAATGGCTAAAAAATTCAAATCGCACACACAAAATATAACATACTTTGACCTGAGTACATGGCTACTTAATGGTGGCATTGCAAAACAAAAACATATCGGTGTTGTAGAGCACAATTTTCTCTTTCAGATGATACTGTTCACAAGCTGATTCAGGCAGACTCTTTATGTCCAGCACAAGCATAATGCTTGCTCAAAATTTCAAGTCCGAATCTTTGTTTGCATGGAAGTTGTTGCAGTCTGAATATTGGTCCAAATATGTTCCGATGAGTCGTGACCAATTTTGATGCACACTTTGAATCAACTTGTTTGACTGGATTTTGCATCCATAATGTTAAAATGTATTTCATCGGAATTAGCATCAAAAACTGTACAGGATTTGAATTTTTTTTAGCCATTCTTATAAATGTGCTTGGATTTTATTAGACCCCAAAAATGGTATTTTGGTAAATGTAGCGCGCTCATGGACTGACAACCTTTCAGAAAAGGGGGTCTAGATCTGCAACTATTGCAGTTAGAGACCTCAAATTTTGGGAAACTTCGTTTAACACCTGACTTGTGCAACAGATAAAATTTGAACAAAATTGGAGAACATGATGGTGGGAACTTTTTTTAAATTTTAGACCACTTGGCATGGAATGACCCAGTTGCCACCCAAATGGATGGCCTTGCACGCCCACTCTCAAAACGTTTTTCTTTCGGCTAATATTGAACAAACTTTTAAAACAAATTATATAGTTTAAACATTTTTGTGTGAGAAATATGTCCATCTGCCCCTTGTGCCACTTTTTGTAAGTTGTTTTCTTTTGAAAATGAGCCCCTAAATATCCTGGACCAAATGGTGTCTAGGCCTATAATAAGGAAAGAAGGAATGATAAGTTGATGTTAAGAAGCAGATCTCAAGGATCTGGACAGAGCATATGGAATAAGTAATCTTGATAGATATAATGGAATACCTGTATGATGCATTTTATAAACCAAGAACAATATTTTATAGGTTATCCTGTGGTTAATGAGTAACCAATGTTGCTCTCGCAATATTACTACTACTACTAATCATTTATATAGTGCTACTAGATGTACGAAGCGCTGTACACATTACATGCAGGTACTTTTTCTGTCCCTAGAGGGCTCACAATCAAAGCTTTTGTACCTGGGGCAATGGAGGGTTAAATGACTTGCCCAAGGTCAGGAGGAGCTGCAGTGGGAATTGAACCCAGGTTGCCAGGATCAAAGCCCACTCTTCTAACCATTAGGCTACTCCTCCACCAATTACTGAAGTTAATTGAAACATTGGAATGCACATCTAGCTATGCGCTATTCTATAAGGCATGGCACCTAACTAATAGTTTAACTCAAAAGGGGGCAGGGTCATTCTGAAAGTTACATGCGTTGTTACAGAATACTGCCTCCGTACGCCTAACCTGGGTTACCAGCATTGACATCAGGATTCAGCAGGTGTAAAAGTCTGGTGCCTAAAGTTAACGCTGATTTTTTTTTTTTTTTTACAGAAACAAAATTTGAGCGGCAATTATAGGATTCCCCCTAAGTGCTTAACGCATTTTAATAAAAGGAGCCCTAAATAAAGCAAGTTCTAGAGAGCACGTGCCAACTGGCTATATTCTACTGCCTCCCTAAAAAGACTTTTGCTAGTATTCTGTGAAATTCATTTGCTTCAACTAACTAAATTACACCTAGGTTTCAAATGTTGGCAGACAAAAATAAAATCAGGACATGAAGAAAAGGAAACCTGTTAGAAAACAAACACGCAAAATGAAAGTTTGTTGACTAAAATGTCAACTGCCCTTCCAGCAATGTACAAGCCAGCAGTCTATATGTGCTCCTCTAGGAAGCTGCAATGGCCCACAGAAGGTGCCGTGTGAACTGGGTGAGGCAGGTGTTGCTACAGTAATGACTCCTGATTAATGCAAACAGAAAGTCAAGTGATCAGAAATGAAAGCTGCCACATGACTGTTCAGAGGTGATCTGTGCACCCAAGTTCTAGGCAGTTTGGTATCCCACCCTGCTGAAAATACTGGCCCTGACAAAGCATTGAGGAAATCTTTTTATACAGTCCTAAACCTCAGTGGTGGGGGCAAATTATGAATCATATTCCAATCAACCCACACCAAAGGGCACACACTGGACCTCACCTCACACAAACTTTCAACGGACCAGAACTTAATAACAACAGATAATAAATGGGCAGAAACACTCTGGTCTGATTCACTACAAACTAAACTTATCCCTGCACTGGCGGAAGAAGGGACTACACCAAATACAAGAACACACAACTTACAGAACAAGAGGACAAGTAGACCCGACAACATTCTAGCTACAGATATACAACAATGAATGGACAGCACAAACAGACTCCATATACTACCTCGTAGAATTGGATAAAAGATGCAAATACATACTAGATGAAATGATAAGTAGCAGATGAAATAGCACCCTTGAGAACAAGATCTTCACGTAAGAATAACTCAATACCGTGGTTCAATGAGGAACTAAAAAAAGCTAAAAACACAATCCAGGAAACTCAAATGAGCATGTAAAAACAAAAGATGAACGCATGGAAACAATCACTAAGAAAGGACAAATACGCCATAAAAAAGTCCAAAAGATCATACTATAAAACTAAAATAGGAACAGACTACAGAGACATGAAGAAACTATACCAACTCATGAACAAACTCCTAGACACCAACCTGGTCACCACATTGAACACAGACATCTCATCTGCAGATAATCTTGCTAAGTATTTCAATGAAAAAATTGTAAACCTGCGCAACATGCTACCTCAGGGCAACACAGACATCAAAAACTTCCTTAGCGAGTTGGACTCAACCACGGGAGAATACCCAGCTGACAGTACCTGGTCAAACTCTGCCCCCCTCACCGTCAATGCAGTTGCACGGGCAATCAACCGGTTCTCCAACACTCACTGTAAACTTGATTCCTGCCCCAACTACTTAATGAAATCTGCCCCTGACCGCTTCATAGCAGACCTCACATCCCACCTAAATTACATGCTACAACAAGGTCTCTTCCCTAAGGAAAATGGCAATATACTACTCACCCCAATACCAAAAGACACCAAGAAAAAAGCAAATGAAATCACTAACTACCGTCCATTAGCATCCATCCCATTGTCAGTCAAACTGATGGAAACCAAACAACTTACAAACTACATAAGCAAATTCTCAATATTACATGAATCACAGTCACGCTTCCGCCCCCTACAAAGCACAGAAACAGTACTACTCACTCTCCCAGCCAAATTCAAGCAGGAAATAGCAATAGGCAAAAACATCCTCCTCCTCCAATTCGACATCTCCAGCGCATTCGACATGGTAAACCACAATATATTAATAAGCCTACTAGACAAGTTTGGGATTACTGGAAACATAAGCTGGATCAAGGGTTTCCTAACCACAAGAACATACCAAGTAAAATCAAACTCTAACATATCATCACCATGGAAAGCAGACTGTGGAGTACCACAAGGATCACCGTTATCACCGATCCTCTTCAACCTTATGATGACCACTCTAGCCAAGTCTGTATCCAACCAAGGCCTCAACCCCTTCATCTACACAGATGACGTCACAATATACATCCCTTACAAGTCCAAACTGACAGAAATCATCAATGAAATCACAACCAGCTTGAACTCCTGGGCAAATGCCTTTCAACTAAAACTCAACAAAGAAAAAACACACTGTCTTATCCTCTCATTCCAACACAATACGGACAACCCCACAACTATCAACACCCCAGATTACACTCTCCCTATATCAGAGAGCCTGAAAATCCTAGGCGTTACACTGGACCGCAACATAACACTAGAGAGCCAAGTGATGTCCATAACAACAAAAATGTTCCATTCAATGTGGAAACTCAAACGAGTGAAACACTTCTTCCAAAGGGAAACATTTCGGAACCTGATACAATCAATGGTACCAAGCCACATAGACTATTGCAATGGAATTTATGCGGGATGCAAAGAACAAACATTAAAGAAACTCCAGACCGTTCAAAACACGGCAGCTAGGCTCATCTTCGGAAAAATGCAATTTGAAAGCGCAAAACTCTTACGCAAAAAAACTACACTGGCTCCCAATCAAAGAACGCATTGATTTCAAAATCTGCACTCTGGTCCACAAAATTAGCTACGGTGAAGCCCCAGGATACATGGCAGACCTGATCGACCTCCCAACCAGAAATACACCCGAATCCACACGAACATACCTAAATCTGCACTACTCAAGCTGCAAAGGACTCAAATACAAATCAACCTACGCTTCCAATTTCTCCTACATAAGCACACAAATGTGGAACGCATTACCAAAAGCTTTGAAAACCACGTTCGACCACCTACACTTCCGGAAAAAAACTAAAAACTAACCCGTTCGAAAAGGCATACCCGACCAATCCATCATAAACGCCTGATCTCTGCAACACAACATACCTATCGTACGAAATGGGAACTACACAACTCTTCCGTTGAACGATTCCCTAATGTGGCTGTATCACATGAACTCTATCTTACCAGAACATCACTTTATATTTGTTTACACCGGAGTGGGAGGCAGGGATAGTGCTGGGCAGACTTATACGGTCTGTGCCAGAGCTGGTGGTTGGGAGGCAGGGTTGGTGGTTGGGAGGCGGGGATAGGGCTGGCCAGACTTATACGGTCTGTGCACTGAAGAGGACAGTACAAATAAAAAAAGTAGCACATATGAATTTATCTTCTTGGGCAGACTGGATGGACCGTGCAGGTCTTTTTCTGCCGTCATCTACTATGTTACTATGTTATATGTTACTATGTATGCAAACGCCTCTCCGGTACTATGTAAGCCACACTGAGCCTGCAAATAGGTGGGAAAATGTGGGATACAAATGTAACAAATAAAATAAATAAATATTCGAACAGACAAACCCAGCACCATCCAATCTAAATCAAGGAGCCTCTACAAACAGACCCCAGCAGTGACCTCCCCCACACAAATACTTGCCCCGTGACTCACTAAAGACTACCATCGGAGTCACATGGTCACATTTTTTAGATTTTTGGAGTCACATGGTCACATTTTTTAGATTTTTTTTATCGATTTTACTGCCATGTTTTGCACAATTTATAACCTTTTAAAATCAGATACTCTAAGGCCTACATACAGTGCACTGCAATAGTCAAATTGACTAATCACAAAAGAGTGAACTAAAACACAAAGAGCTGATGTTGAAAATAAATTTCTTACTGAGTAAAACATTCTTAATTTATAAAAACATGGTTGAATGACTGTGGAAATGCATGTGCGAAAATTCAAATTTTGATTGAGTCACATATACTGTAAACCCCTAGATTCTATACAGCGCGGCCAAAATTGTGCACACAAATCCAGTCATATTCTGGATTTGTGTGTGCAATTTAGTTACTTAACAAGCCACTCAGCACTACTGCTACTACTACTACTACTTATTTCTATATCGCTACTAGACGTACGCAGCGCTGTACACTTGAACATGAAGAGACAGTCCCAGCTCGACAGAGCTTACAATCTAATTAGGACAGACAAACAGGACAAACAAGAGATAAGGGAATATTAAGGTGAGGATGATAAAATAAGGGTTAGGAGTTAAAAGCAGCATCAAAAAGGTGGGCTTTTAGCTTAGATTTGAAGACGGTCAGAGATGGAGCTTGACGTACCGGCTCAGGAAGTCTATTCCAGGCATATGGTGCAGCAAGATAAAAGGAACAGAGTCTGGAGTTAGCAGTAGAGGAGAAGGGTGCAGATAAGAGAGATTTACCCAGTGAACAGAGTTCCCGGGGAGGAATGTAGGGAGAGATGAGAGTGGAGAGGTACTGAGGAGCTGCAGAGTGAATGCACTTATAGGTCAATAAGAGGAGTTTGAACTGTATGCGGAAACGGATAGGAAGCCAGTGAAGTGACTTGAGGAGAGAGGGCTAATATGAGCATAACGACCCTGGCAGAATATTAGTCGTGCAGCAGAATTTTGAACAGATTGAAGAGGAGAGAGATGGCTAAGTGGGAGACCTGTGAGAAGCAAGTTGCAATAGTCTAAGCGAGAGGTGATAAGAGCATGGATGAGGGTTCTGGTAGTGTGCTCATAAAGGAAAGGGCGAATTTTGCTGGTATTATAGAAAAAGAAACGACAGGTTTTAGCAGTCTGTTGAATAAGTGCAGAGAAGGAGAGGGAGGAGTCGAAGATGACCCCAAGGTTACGAGCTGATGAGACAGGAAGGATGAGATTGTTATCCACAGAAATAGAGAATAGGGGAGGCGGAGAGGTTGGTTTAGGGGGAAAGATAAGAAGCTCAGTCTTGGTCATGTTTAGTTTCAGATGGTGCTGAGACATCCAGGCAGCAATGTCAGACAGGCAGGCTGATACTTTGGCCTGGGTTTCGGCTGAGATTTCGGGTGTGGAGAGGTAGATCTGGGAGTCATCAGCGCAACGATGATACTGAAAACCATGGGATGAGATCAGAGTACCAAGGGAAGAAGTATAGATGGAGAAGAGAAGAGGTCCCAGGACAGATCCCTGAGGTACACCAACTGACAGTGGGATAGAAGTAGAAGAGTATCCACTAGAGTATACACTAAAGGTACGCTGGGAGAGATAAGAAGAAAACCAGGAAAGAACAAGCAATTATAGATACTAATTGGAGTGGAGTGTGGCCTAGTGGTTAGGGTGGTGGACTTTGGCCCTGAGGAACTGAGTTCGATTCCCAATTCAGGCACAGGCAGCTCCTTGTGACTCTGGGCAAGTCACTTAACCCTCCATTGCCCCAGGTACAAATAAGTACCTGTATAGAATATGTAAGCCGCATTGAGTCTGCCATGAGTGGGAAAGTGCGGGGTACAAATGTAATAAAAATAAAAATAAAAAATAATTGGCATTAATTAGAGTTTACATGCACAACTTGCTAAGCATATTCTGTAAAGTAGTGAGCGTAAACTGTAATGCACACTGCCAAAAAGGGGGTTTGGAATGGGTGGACTGTAGGCATTCTGCAAATTTATGTGCATATTTATAGAATACACCTGCTCCACACGCCTAACTTAGGCGACGGTATTTATACCAAATTTTACTTGGCATAATTGAACATGCGTAGAGTTAGGCACAGGCATGGCCACTAGATGTATTCTATAAACCAGCTAGGCATATTCTATAAACCACGCCTAACTTTAGGCATAGTTTATTGAATACACCCTTTGGCAAACGCCGAAATTTTACTCATCGCTCACTGTTTTTTTGCAAAGGTCTTTTAAAGACCAACTTTATTCAATATTTCACTACATCCGTGCATCAGATGCTCTCCACTAACTGAGACTCCTGATGCAGGTCTAGCGGCCGAAACACAACGTTTGTGTCGAGTCTTTTGATTTAATAAACATTTGTTTCTTGAAGAATCCACCTTTCCAGTGTTTGGTTTCTGTGGTCAAACATCCCACTCTCTCTTCTACCTATTGAATGCACCTAGGCATATTTGTTTTCTGCGCTGATTTTTAAGGCACCATATATACAATCTAGCCCAAAAACTTTAAAGTCAATTGAACGTTCATCTTGCAACCTACAATCCTAAGAGGAGCATGTAGGTTAGGGTTTCCACATCAGGAAAAAATAATACCGCAAGACTTCTCTGGGTTTATTATCAATTTATGCAAACTGATCCAAGCGGTAATCCTACCAGGCTTGTCATTCAAAATCTGAATTTATAAGATCTGAATATCAAACACTAGGTCAAAGTATTTAAGTAAAAGTAAAAACTAAATGCATGTTTTAGTACTTAAGTAAAAGTTAATGCTGACTATAATACTTTGAGTAAAAGTAGAGACTACAATGAATGCAACTACTGTAAGCATTTTTTATCCCAACAACTTTGCTGTTAGTAAACTAAATTCAGAAAATGACTGTCACTCAGGCAGATGTGCTTGTGAGTCATTGATAAACCAGTACAACTAAAATAAAGTCTAACAACTGCACTGGCAGGAAGTGGAATGTTCAGTCTGACAAAAAATTCATTCATATCAGACCAGGCTGCAATATTACTGTTATCTTCTGACTGGGGCTGCAGGTATTAATCAAAGGAATTTCTAATACACTTGACGTTCTTATAGCAAAGAATGCTTTATCATCATTATCTTTATCATCTATTATCTAATGATCACTTGCATTTTCATTACTGTCGTCATGATATCCAATTCCAGAGAAAGGCTTTCACAAAGTCAGAATCATCTGTTGTTCTATCAACTTTTGTTTGATGGCAAACTCTAGATGAATGTATTTGAGAACTGCTGCAAGAATGTCAAAATGTGTGAAAACTCTTCAATCTTCTTAAGGCTAGTGAGGGAGCCTTCCTCGATAAAGACTATCAATTCAGTTAGGACAATGTAAATATGTTCCATGTGACTGAAAAATATTTCTGATTACCAAGAATTGCAATCAACTTTAGGTTAATCTCCGCTTCAAAGTGGCCCAACTCATCACTGTTCTGTTTGGCTGGAGACCAGTTAACTGGTTCAACAAACACGGACAACTACAGTGTTCTCATAAACTGTATTCCCTGAACAGCAAAATTTAAGATGGGCTGATCCACTGTTTGCGTGACGAGATTTGCATTAGCAAAATCCTGTTCAGTTTTTGCTGCTTCAGTTGGTTTACTGAGGAATCGTCATTTATGTCTCGCTTCTGCTTTTACTTTTTACTTTAAGCATCAGATGCAACTAGGTAAAAGTAGTAAAAATTGGTGAAATTATTACTTGGTAAAAATAAAAGTAACAAAGGGGCCCTTTTACTAAGCAGCGTATCTACATGCGCCCAATGAGCACCAAAATGGAGTTACTGCTCAGTTACCACATGACTCTTGCGGTAATTTCATTTTTGGCGTGCATCCGATATGCGCGGCTCAAAATGTTTTATTTTCAGACGCGCGTATCAGACACACACCAAGAGGCTTATTTTTGAAAGAGAAGGGTGCCCATCTTTCTACACAAATCGGAAGATGGACGTCCTTCTCACAGGGTCGTCCAAATCAGCATAATTGAAAGCCGATTTTGGGCATCCTCAACTGCTTTCCGTCGCAGGGACGACAAAAGTTCACGGGGGCATGTCGGAAGCATAGCGAAGGCGGGACTGGGGCGTGCTGAACACATGGGCGTCCTCGGCCGATAATGGAAAAAAGAAGGGTGTCCCTGACGAACACTTGGGCGACTCTACTTGGTCCTTGTTTTTTACGACCAAGCCATAAAAATGTGCCCTAAATGACCAGATGACCACCGGAGGGAATCGGGGATGACCTCCCCTTACTCCCCCAGTGGTCACTAACCCCCTACAACCCTAAAAAACTATATTTTAAAATATTTTTTCCAGCCTCTATGCCAGCCTCAAATATCATACCCAGTTCCATGACAGCAGTATGCAGATCCCTGGAGCAGTTTTAGTGGGTACTGCAGTGCACTTCAAGCAGGTGGACCCAGGCCCACCCCCTCTAACTGTTACACTTGCGGTGGTAAATGTGAGCCCTCCAAAACCCACCACAAACCCACTGTACCCACATCTAGGTGCCCCCTTCACCCGTAAGGGCTATGGTAGCGGTGTACAGTTGCGGGGAGTGGGTTTTGGGGGGCTCAGCACACAAGGTAAGGGAGCTATGCATCTGGGAGCAATTTCTTAAGTCCACTGAAGTGCCCCCTAGGGTGCCCGGTTGGTGTCCTGGCATGTGAGGGGGACCAGTGCACTACGAATTCTGGCTCCTCCCACAACCAAATGGCTCGGATTTGGTCGTTTCTGAGATGGGCGTCCTCGGTTTCCATTATCGCTGAAAATTGGGGACGACCATCTCTAAGGACGACCATCTCTAAGGTCGACCTAAATGTTGGGATTTGGGCGTCCCCGACTGTATTATCGAAACGAAAGATGGATGTCCATCTTGTTTCGATAATACAGGTTTACCTGCCCTTTCGCCGGGACGTCCTGCGAGGATGTCCTCTGGAAAACATGGGCTCCCCATTCGATTATGCTCCTCCAAGTGTCATTTCATGCACATAGGTCATTACCACCCGGTTACTACTGTGAAGAAGGGGATAAGGGAACAGAGAGGAGGGGTACCGGTGGAGGAGAAGATAAGGCCCAGAGGAGGGGACAACCCAGATTCTTAGCTCATGGAGTTCCACATGTCAGGAGAAAGCATGGATCATTTTCCCCAGAGGGCTAGAGGCAGGGTAAAAACTATGATTCCCAGCAGCCCTTGAGGAAGTCTTACAACAGAATCAAAGCCTTCCTATCCCAGCAGCCCCCAGTGGAGCCCAAGGGAAAGGCAGGTAAAGGTGAAACCCAAGACACGGAGGGGAGGCCAGGAATGGAGGGGGAGCCTCTAAGCAGAGCTAATCAGGGGGAGGAGGATCAGCTGGGGAATGGGTGGGGCGAGGAGCCCATGGAATGGAAGGGGGAAGAAAAGGAGGAAGAAGTGGGAGGAAGCCAGGAGATAGAGCTGGCCAGAGGAGGGAGGGGAACCCTGGGAGCTCTCTGCCTCTGAACTGCTGATGCGATTTCTAAACTGATTGTTTGAACTGCCTGTTTGGAAGTGCTTGTTTTCTTTGAACTGCTTGTATTTCTTTGTGGAACGTTTTTTGCTTTTGGGATTACTTATTTTGAACTGCATCATTGGGACGGCTGAGATTCATGTCCTGTTGGTTTATGATCTGAATTTTTGAAGCTGTGGAGATTCCTGAACTACTTTGCTTTTGGAACTGCATTATTAAACACTACTTTTTCTAAACTGTTTGTTTTTGGGATTGCATTCTTGAAACCGCTGGGATAATTTCCCTGGCGGATATCCCGGGAACTGTGCTGGAATAGTAATGCTGACGTACCTCAGGTCAGAGGGTACACCTGGAGGATTCCAGGGAGTTGTACTTAAGTGGAATATCATATTGTAAACTTGGGCCGGAGGCCAGAGTTTTCCTGAGAGGAGTGGAGGAATCCTTCACAAGTGGCGGCAGTGGTGGGATCCGGTCAGCGAACTTCCACGTGGAAAGGGGCAGACACCCCGTCTGAAGGAGCAGCGTCCAGGAAGCCTTAGCAAGGTGGGGAGAGCAAACGCAGAGACAGGCGCAGACCCATCTCTGGTTCTGGTGGTGGCCCGGGAGAGGTATGGATTCCAAGGTAGATTTTTCGTGGATGTCATGCATAATAATGGAATGGCGCTATCAAAACACAATACCTTGAGGACAATCCTAGCTGCTGTAATTTGGGCCATTTGCAGCCGTTTTAATACACCCTCCTTACATCCAGCATAGATGGCATTGCAGTAATCGAACTGAGTTAAAACCAAGGATTTAACTAGCAGTCTAAAGATGTCAGGTGAGAAATATGATCTGATTTTCCTCAGCTTCCTAAGAGATCTGAATGATATTTTCACTACCGAGGAAATCTGAGGCTCGAATGTGAGGTGACTTGTCAATTAATACACCCAGTACCCTAAGTGTCGTGTCTAGGGGGTAGGGGGCGTTGTCAATGGTAAAATTATTATGTGTGGCATGATCAAAGGGGTTGGTTACAACAAGAAATTTCGTCTTACCTCTATTTAACTTAAATTTAAATTCGGAAGCCCAGAATTCCAACAAATCAAGACCAAGCCTAATCTTAGGGACAATTTCTGGAACACCAATCTTGAAAGGGATATAGATTGTGACATCGTCCACATAAATGAACGTGCAGAACCCCGCTGCCTCCAGTCTTTCAACTAACAGAGACATCATAACATCGAACAGGACTGGAGATAGCGGCAAGCCCTGTGGCACCCTGAAGTCAGAAGATCTGGATGGTGAGAGAGAACCTGACAACTTCAACTGAAATGATCTATATTTTAGGAAGGCATGGAATCACTGGTGAACCTTCCCACACAGTCCGAATTGGTCCAACAGGCTTAAATGCAACTCATCATCAACGAGGTCAAAGGCACTTGACATACCGAATTTCATCACTAAAAATTCAGTGGTTCTTTTACCAAGATGCGGGAAAAAGGGCCCTGTGCTGGGGGGGGGGGGGGGGCTTTCCTGCACACCAGGGCCATATTTACCGCAGCAGGTAAAAAGACCCCAGGCATATGGCCATGCAGTGAGAAAACTCTTACCACACATGGCCTTGTGACGGGGAGCCCTTACCACCACCCACTGAGATTGCGATAGGGGCTTCCGTGCTAACCCGGTGGTAACCGGGCAGCACGTGACAATGCCCAATTATCGCTGGGTTACTGCTGTGCAAGCCATTTCCGGGGAATTTCTTTTTCCCCTGGAAGCAGGCGTGCTCAGGGCAGGACTACCACCAGCGGCCAAATTGGGCTAGTGGTAGTCCCAGAAGAGCGAGCGGTAAACCCGTGTTGGGCTTACTGCCACTCTGTAAAAGGGCCCCATAAAACCTAGACTGATTGAGTTCCTAAAATCAGATACTAAGGTGGTCAAGAATGTCTCTGTATTAAAACAAGGCCTAAAGCCTGACTGGGATTTATGCAAGAGGGAGAAAGAGGAAAGGTGATCTCCCTTCAGCCATCTCTTTTCCAAGCTGAAGAGTCCTAACCTCATTAGCCTTTCTTCATAAGACAATTTCCATCCCCTTTTATCATTTTGGTCCCTCTTCTTTGAACTTTTTCTAATTCTGCTGTATCTTTTTTGAGATAAGGTGACCAGAAATGAACACAATACTCAAGGAAAGTCGGACCGTGGAGTGATACAGAGGTATTATAGTGTTCTTGGTCTTATTTACCATCTGTTTCCTAATACTTCCTAGAATCCTGTTTGCATTTTTTGGCCACCGCCACACACTGGCAAGAAGATTTCAGCATATTGTCTACAATGACAGCTAGATCTTTTTCTTGGGTGCTGACTCCAAAGATGGACCCTAGCATCAGCTAACTATGATTCGGATTATTCTTTCCAACATGTATCACGTTGCATTTGTCTGCATTAAATTTCATCTGCCATTTGGATGCCCAGTCTTCCAGTTTCCTAAGGTCTTCCTGCAACTTGTCACAGTCCACATGTGTTTTAACAACTTTGAATAGTTTTGTATCATCTGCAAATTTAATTATCTCACCTGTCATTCCAATTTCCAGATCCCTGATGCACTTTACTATTCACCCTCATACATTGAGTAAAATGGCCACTTAACCCTACCCTCTGTTTCCTGTCCAATAACCAATTCCTAATCCACAACAGAACATTGCCTCCAATCCAATGACTCTAATTTTTTCAGGAGTCTCTCATGAGGAACTTTGTCCAAAGCTTTCTGAAAATCTAGATACACTACACCAACTGGCTCACCTTTGTTGACATGTTTATTCATGCCTTCAAAGAAATGAAGCAAATTGGCGAGGCAAGACTTTCCTTGGCTGAATTCATGCTGACTCTGTCCTATTACACCATGTTTGTCTCTGTGTTTCATAATTTTATTCTTTATAATAGTTTCCACTATTTTGCCCAGCACTAAAGTCAAGCTTACCGGTCTGAAATTTACCTGTTCAAGCAAGGATGCCTGTCATCATCTGCAATGCCTGAATGATTGCCTTCTTCAAAGTGATAATGGGAACGGTCTTGACTTATATTGGACAAATGGACACTAGCTGGCTTCAAGAAATCGGCAGAGTCAACTGATGACAAGTTGTGTTTAATTTTAAGACTGCCATTCTAGGTAGCTTATTTGCCCACTTCCTTACTGGTTTTGCAACTCCCCTCATTACAGGTGAGATCACATTCAATGGTCATAAGGGATGATTTCAGATCAGAGCATTCATGTATCAGGCAGCCGTGGGGGGGGGGGGAGGGGGCAGCACAAGGTCCATGATAGGAATCTACAATGTTCTTTGCATATTATAGGTATTAAAAAATTTTCACTTATCCTGCTGGGTTCCTTTTCTTATCTTAGGCATGTCTAATATTTGTTACATACAAGCATCCTAGTAACTAAGCCAGGCCGGATCAGAGGAGGAGTGGGGATCCCCACCAGCAACCGCAAGGGAGATGGCTACTTTTTGGAGGCCTGAGATTGAGTCCAGTATAAAATGAAGTGTATTTTTAGTTTTATTTTCCAATGTTGAAGTCCTTGCTGAATTTTACTTCTTGGGGTTCCCAGTTCAGTTTTGGTCTTCATATTTCTATTTCTAATTTGTGATCCTTTGCTTTGTATTTGGTGAAGGTCTGTCTGTGTTTTGTGTGTGAAGAAGTCAGTTAAAGTTGTTTTATATGTGGTAGTAATGATGGGTGGGGATACCGGGAGGCAGGGAGAAAAGGGGATCAGGGGCACCCTCCTTAGTTTCCACCCCGAGCCCCAACATACATGCTTGGGCCTATACTGTTCAATGTTTTCCTTTTACCCTTGGCATTGCTAATTCAATCACTGGGTCGAACATTCTTTATATATGTTGACAATATTCAGTTGTTGGCTCAATTTGACTCCTGTTCTTCCACTTCTATGGAAGATATCACAGCAAAACTGGATACCACTGCAGGCTGGATCACACACAATGACTTAAAACTGAATCCCTTTAAGACTACTGCCATCTGATTCCTATGGCACTCAAGCCCCCTCCCTCACCAATCACGTTTGTACCGAAGATCTGGGGGATAGCTATTCCATTTACTTCTATCAATATTTGTGGGGTTATCTTTGATATTGGTCTTAATTTTGATGTACATATCTCTTCCATTGTGAAAAAATCTTTCTTCACATTAAGACAGGTGTGTACGGTAAAGCCACATTTGGATTAGGATGCATTATGTCTATTACTATGGTCACTTGTTTTAACCTTGCTTCATGGAATAAAATCTTCCGAACTTTGGAGACATCAGATATGAACATAAGTACTTATGTATTGCCACACTGGGACAGACCAAAGGTCCATCAAGACCAGCATCCTGTTTCCAACAGTGGCCAATCCAGGTGATAAATACCTGGCAAGATCCTGAAAAGTTCAATACATTTTATGCTGCTTATCCCAGAAATAGCAGTGGATTTTCCCCTAGTCAATTTAATAATGGTCTATGGACTTTTCCTTTAGGAAGCCGTCCAGACCATTTGTAAACCCCGCTAAGCTAACCGCCTTTACCACATTCTCTGGCAATGAATTCCAGAGTTTAATTACACGTTGGGTGAAGAAACATTTTCTCCAATTCATATTAAATTTATGTCACGATTGTGCCCATGTTTCATACTCTCATTCATTTTGCCACCTGGTGGTCAGACCTGGTGGCTGCGATGGACTGTCTGCTTGCTGTTTCCCATGTTCCAGAATCATTGCGGTCCGGTCCGGTCCGGATCTTCCAGCCTTCCAGACTGGCTTAGGATTTTCGGAATTAAGCAGCACCCTTACCTGGTGACCTCCCTGGTATTTTGCCTTTATTAACCACCTGGAAACTTTCTAAGTTTGCCTTTGCAACAGAGGTCCTCAGAAGAGTTTTCATCTGTGAGAGTTTTTTGCAGTGCTAACCTTGCTACTTTCAGTTTCCGCTAGACCCTGCTTGTTTCCTGGTTTATTCTACTGTTTGCTGCCTTCCCAAGTCCCTGCTTGATTCCTGGTTTACTACTGATTGCCGCCAGCCTATAGACTCTGTTTGGTTCCTGGTTTCCCTTCTGCTTTGCTGCCTGCCAGTAAGACTCTGCTTGATTCGTGGACTATTCTCCTGCTTACTGCTTCTGTTCCAGTCCAGCTGCTCCAGTTCGGCCTGTGCCCGTCTGTCTGGGTGGTTCTCCTGCCGCTGCCGGTTATCGGTAGTGGCCCAAGGGCTCACTTTTCCTGACCAGTATGCCAGAGTGTGACAATTTACTACTTTGTAGCTTCATCGCATGTCTCCTAGTCCTAGTATTTTTGGAAAGATGCCCCCCCTAGTCCTAGTATTTTTGGAAAGATAATTTAAAATACATCAATAAAACTACTCCTTCGTGCTAAGAAACTTGACAGTCACTCCAATATTAATTTCTAATCATTGGTTGTCAATTTCATACCGTATTCCTTTCAAGACCTTTGTCATAGTTTACCAGGTCTGTTACTGTGGCTTACCTTTTTTTCTCTACAGATTACTACTTTTGTGCAAGCCCTCCCATCCTCTCAGATCATCTCAGCATAATCTTCTAGTCATTCCATATCATTTATGCATTTATTTAGATTGAATTCGTCAGTCTTGTTTAGTATTGTGACTCCCACTTTATGGCACAGCTTACTGATTGATACTGCACTGAAATTTCCCTCATGAAATTCAAAAAAGCACTGACAACTTACTATTTTGCTTTTGCCTTGTCTTCTGATGTCTTACCATAATCCTTAAAATTTTGACTGCTTGCCATAATTTACCTAAACCCATTTTGCTGCATTCATCATTGACCCAGCTACATCCTCCTCTACCCTTTCCTTTGTTGTCTTTCTTTTATTATTGGTTGCTTTAGGTAAGAATTAATCATCGTCTTTCTGTAAGTTTAGATTATAATTTTATTTTTAATTTAAATTGTAACCTAGGCCTCCTAAAGTGTTTTTCTGTTTAAAATCCACCCCTCCCCCCATATTATTTTATTGTGCATGGCTTAGGTAAGCAACTTTATAGTGGCATATCAAATAAAGCTGAACTATGACACCCACTCTATTTTCATCAGCTCATGCATTTGATTTTTCCACACAGTGATTCCTGCAGTATCCTCAGTCTCAGAATGCACTTCTTTGAAATAAGGCAGGATTTCTGAACAAACAAAACTTGTTACTTGAACTGCAACTCAAGTTCATCACTTAGGTCCAGCAGACACCCTTCAAGAGTTTTAGGACAAGACTCCCTCACTAAACTTTCCAAATTAACCCCTACTTTTTTTTTTTAAAGAGAAATGGTGAATGTCAACATGCTGCGTTCAGATGTAGGAGGAGGAATAGATGGAGGCAGGAAGTTGCAAGGGCTTTTGTGCCTTGCTCTCCTCATCCCACCATCACCATGTGATCTGGCAGGATCAATCACAAATTATGAAGGGCATGGCCAGGCTATACCACATCATAAAAATCTCACAAAATATGCTGAGCCTGCAGCCCATTCCTCTCCTGTCACTGAAAACAACCATGCTTCCAGCCAAGCAGCACAGGCTTTCACAACACTACAGAAGATAGGGATGATGCCACAACTAGACCACACAATCTGATGATGACACTAACCCCAGCAACCCATTTCTCAGCAAGGGCAGGACAGATGGATGTCTGATTATTCACATTTATAGTGTTTACATAGACATTCTGTTTTTGTTAATTTCTCCCCTTTTATAGCTTGCACAGTACTTATTATTCAACGAAGAACTGAATAATCTATATATTATGTGTTATGTTTGAAGGGCGCTATGGAATAGGAAAAGTAAGATTTTTTATGTCAAAAAAAGAAGAAATGCAAAAACGTGTAGAAAATCCACTGAAGCAGGTCATAAGGCTTTTAGGGCCTCTTTAATCAAGTTGCACCAGCAGTTCCCATGCGGCAATGCTGATGGAACTCATTGAAAGTGAATGGGCATTGTTGACATTATCGTACTGGGCGCTGCTAGTGCGGCTTGATAAAAGAGGCCCATATTAATAAGACATTTTGAGAGGTTTGGTGAGTGCATATTTCTTACAAACACTAAAGTGCATCCAGAATAATAAAATGAAATCCAGCCCATTGTATAATTATTATGAAATTCTAATGGTTCTAATAAATAGAATACAAGCTTTTTTTTATGAAAATTCAGCTTAATTCATTTTTCATGTTCTATATTGAAGAGCTACATTCGCAAAGAAGCACCATAGAGCACTTCATCATTTCAAATAAACTCTGATAAGAAAAGCTTTAAAAATGTACAAGAAAGTTTCTTTACCTGTAAGACAGTTTAGCACTTCATAATAACAAAAAACGGGTGGGTTGGAAACAAACTATATAAAAATGGAATTCTAGCAAAATAAAAGGTCAGTTAAATGAACCTAAGCCTTGAAATGTATTTTTTTTAAAGTCAGTTCTGAGAACAGACCTATTATAAATCTATGGTTGCCCAATTTACATCAATGACATATGTAAGGTGAAGCCTTCCCAAAGAAGTACCTAGCACAGCAGTAAACCTGTTGAAGAGACAGATTTAGTGTTCAGCAAGGCTAAGTGTTTAAGAGGTCTCCATGGTGTAATTTATCACTACTGGAAGATTTTTCTTTATCTATCCTCTCCCCTTGACTTTAAAGTCATGGAAATAGCTGCAAATGCCCATTAGGAGCTGTGTTCAATCCTAATATCCAGAATTCCAGGAATTCATTTGCTGTTTTCTTAAGAATGTCCAGCAGTTTGCATTCTAAACAACTGTTAGTACCAAAGACAAATAAGATAGGTTGTACTACTATAAAATTCTAGCTTCAATAAAATGTCCCTGCATTTAATAGATTGCATTTCTCACTATATTCTTAGTTATATTAATAAAATACAATTGCATATTTGAGTACAATTATGATAAATCAATGCAGGCTTGACAGGAAAATTAACATTTCTGGTACATTTTTTGTATCCTCTACATTTAGAGGTAATTCTATAACAGTGCAACTATATACAGGCATCCAGATGGTGTAGGATTGGTGAATATTCTATAAAGGAAAGTAAGCACCTACTTTTCTTTATAGAATACTAGCTTAACAAGAATATATACTGTGCATGTATATGCATTTAGGGTGAGCACTTATGTCAGCCATAGAGCTGGTGTAAATGCTTGTGCCTAAGTTCTGATGATATGCATGAAACTTACAGTATTCAGCAAGCTGCATGCATTACTATGTGCCCGCCCATGTGTACACTTACCTACAACCTATGCACTATCACAGATCTGCATGTAGTTAAAGAATATCGCTTCGGCAGTGTATTGGCATATACGTGTGTATGTGTGCACACATTAAACATTTATGCATGTAGAATTAATCCCTTAGGGGCTTATATGTATAAGTGTAATATATTCTGTGCCTGGTACCACCAGGCACAAATCACTCCGTGTAGTGCAGTTGTTTTATATTGACAGAATAGAAAGTGCATAGAGTAAAATTAAGTTGTTTTAACTATTGTTCTCCCAAAGCACACTATCTTGCAAACATCTTCATAAAGGAAGTTAATAAATTCTAATAAATAAATAAATCACTCATGTGGTGATTACCACAGGGAATTCTAAATCTTAGGGGAGGCTCTTGTTCAAGCCTTCCTTTGAAATCCCTATATGGCAGGGATGGCACTAGCTGCTCTGTGGTTGGGGTAGGGGGCAGGGAAGATAATGAAATGCTACAGACCAGGCAGAAAGAAACACAGAAACAGAAAATACAGACAGATAAAGGTCATATGGCCTATCCAGACTGCCCATCCATATCATATATAATCTCTTCCTCCTCTTAAGAGTTCCCACATGCCTGTCTCATGCTTTCTTGAATTCATCTCCATTACCTATACAGAGAGGATGTTCTCCAAATCCACTACCCTATCTGTAAAGAAGTACTTCCTTAGAGTACTTCTGAATCTATCTCCTTTTCACTTCATCTTATGCCCTCTCATTCCAGAGTTTCCTTTCGTTTGAAAGAGACTCACCTCCTGTGCATTTATGTTATAGAAATATTTAAATATCTCAATCATATCTCTTCCTCTCTAATCTTTGTTCCAAAGAGGTCAATGAGTCAGTCTGTCCTTATATGCTTTATGATGGAGACCACTAATCATTTTAGTAGCTGCCCTCAGGGCTGACTCCATCCTGTTAATAACTTTTTGAAGGTGCGGTCTCCAGAACTGTACACAGTATTCTAAAATGGGGTCCCACCAGAGAATTATATGCCTCCTTTTTCTGCTGGACATTCCTCTTCCTATGCACTCAAGCATTCTTCTGGCTTTGGCTATCATTGGAAATGATCAATTCCCAAGTCTTGCTCTTCTTTAAAGCACAAAAGTACTTCCCCTCCCTAAATGGTACTGCTCCAGTTTCTGTAGCCCAAGTGCATGACTCTGCATTTTCTAGCATGAAATCTTAGTTGCCAATTTCTGGACCTTTCTTCTAGCTTTGCTAGATCTCTCCTCATGCTATTCACACTATCAGGGGTGTCTACCCCTATTGCAGAGACTTGCATCATCCGCAAAGAGGCAACTCTTACCAGATAGCCCTTCTACAATATCACACACAAAGGTTAAAAAGAGTTGGGCCAAGGACCAATCCCTGCGGTACAGCAGTGGTAACATCCTTTTCCTGAGTGAACTCCATTTACCACCACAGTCTGTCTCCTTCCATTTAACCAATTTTTAACCCAATCACTTTACGTCCTAGACCAAGGGAACTGAGTTCATTTATCAGTTGCCTATATGGAACAGTGTCAAAGGCTTTACTAAAATTTAAGTATAGCACATCTATTATAATGGCTGCAACAAAAGCAACAAATAGCAGCAGGCTGCAAGTTGAGACTGGAGAAGAGAAGGAGATTGAGAGGGCTAGAAACTGTATATAGTTATCCTAGTTAGTACCTCAGATCAAAAAGCACATTTTATTGTGCTGTAGTACATAGGACCTTAAGTACAATTAAAACATCCTTAACAGGCCTTTGTAGCATTACTAAAGTCCTCTTACAAACTGAAGGATCTTATATTTGTTTTCTGCACCATCAATTTTTATTTTTTGGGCATCTTCCAATTATCTTAAAAGAGTAAAATTTATAGATTCCTATAGATAATGTTAGTTCTGAGCAAGGGTCATTAGGTAACATTAAATACATTAGAATGCTTATAATAATCTACATATATAAAAGGCAACCCCAACGTTCTATGAAGCCTCCAGCCGGAAGTGTGAAGCGCCAGAGATATCCGGTTTCCCCATGAGTGAGGGAAAACAGCACAGCACGAAATCCCTCTCTCTGTAACAGTGAAGGACTCAGAGGGGGGAGGGGAGAGAGATGCCCTCACTCTCTCTGTAACACAAACACAGCACAGCAGGAAACTTAACACTGAAGGACTGGACTCCGAGGGGGGAGGGGGAGGGAGAGAGGGCAGAGGGCAGGGACACTCCCACATGCACACTCTGAAGAAAACCTTGCTAGCCCCCATTTCATTTGCATCAGAAACGGGGCTTTTTTACTAGTTATCAATAAGTTACTGCTTCATGTTATTACAATAAACAGCTAAATATGATACTATTTTAAGAGTAACTGGACTATAAAAGATAACTGGGTGTTAGAAGTGACCAAAGGTTTTTAAATTTACAGGTAGCAGAACTCCTAGGCTGCAATGGAGGAACTTAAAAATGATAGACATTTTTATACTCTCTCAGCAAAACAATTATTCATTTTGTCTCATTTTCTCCTGCTGTAAGTTTATAATACATTCTGAAGACATTTTTCTGTAAGATAACTCCTCTGTCTTCGGTGCATCACTAGTAGTGTTTAAAAGGTACTGTTTGATGAGTACAATAGTAATTTTCACATGTGTTTTTTGTGGGTTTGTTGCATCCTGAGTATTTTTGCAAAACATGTGATTGGATAGAGTGCCACTATGGGATTTTGCCTTTTAGAATTATAGACAGTGTGCTTCAGATTTAATTGATTGGGAATTGTATATGGCTTTCTTTTCTTTGCAAAAAGCAACCTCTGATTTTCTGAGGGTGTACAGCATCAAAGACATTGCTGGAAAACTATTGAATTGGTTTTGTTCCTATTTGAAAAATCATACCAACACTGTCCTTTGACAAGAAACACATTTAGAACTGTGTACCCTCCAATGTAATATCCCCAGAGCTCAATATTGGCCCCTATACTCTTTAATGTTTTTATGGCCGCACTTCTAGCGCTCATTCAGTCCCTTGACTTAACCCCTTATGTGTATGCTGATGGCATCCAGATACTTGGTACTCTCAACTGTGATTGTCCACAAGACAGCAGACTGGCTTGGACATCAGAGTGAAACTGAATCCTGACAAATCTAGAGGTTTGCTACTTTACCAGAAAGATACTCTTTCTACTCCTATATGACTTGCAGGTTCTATCATCCCAAATTAAAAAGGGCTGTGTCAGGGGCTTTTCAAAGGCGGGATTAGGACATGCCTAACACTTGAATGTTTTACAGCCATAAAAGAACAAAACAAAAAATGTCTAGGGTGAAAACTTCAACGTTTTGGTCTAGACCTGCTCTTCTAACTAATAAGACACAAAAAGGTGACCTAAGTGACCAGATAACCACTGGAGGGATTCAGGGATCACCCCCTTACTCCCCCAGTGGTCACTGACCCCCACTACCCCCAAAAATGTGAATAAAATGGTACTCACCAGCCTCTATGACAGCCTCAGATGTTATAGCTAGGTCCACTATAGCACCATGTAGATCCCCTAGAGTATTCTAGTGGTGGGTGTAGTGCACTGTAGACAGGTAGACCCAAGCCCATACCTCCCCCTACTTTTTACACTTGTGATGGAAACTGTGAAACATCCAAAACTCACTAAAAACCTACTGTACCCACATATAAGTGCCCCCTTCACCCATAACGACTATTGTAGTGGTGTACAGTGGGGAGTAGTGGGTTTTGGAAGTGAGCAGACAAGATAGGGGAGCAACAGTGAGGTGTGTACCTGGGAGCTGTAATGAGGCAAGGTTAGAAAACCCCACCAGAAGGAGCAACACTAGGTAACCGAACCTCTAGAACCCCTTTTGCAACCTAAACAGAAAGGAGAAGCCAAAGACCTGCAACGTACTCTAGGAGGGGGATTCAGGAAGAACCTCTTTGAGAAAGGCTGGCTATTCCCACAGGCGATCACTAGAGGGGGCAGTAGGGATGAGGCTCAGTTCCCCTGGATAAAAGGACAGTATGTTATCCCTCCAAGGCAAGGCGAGCAGAGAGAGGAGTAGACCACCAGAACCTGCAGGACAGAATGGTGAAATGGAGTGAGAAGTCTCTGGCCAAACCCCAAGCTTAAACAAGTAAGGGCAGCTGTGGGATGACACAGCTTGACTTATGCTGTGTAGAGTGAGGTGAGCTGCCAGCCCTTCTCGAGGTAAGGGCCAGTTGCTGGGAGCTGAGAGTTTGTTTGAACTGTTGAACTTTTAAAAGCTGAGTATACCTGGGGGAATCCTTGCCAGGGAACTGTTGAACTTTATAACCTGGAACATACCTCAAGGGAGTTATTACTAGGAGACTCAACACATTTCATCATATGTGTGGACCCTTTTCTTATTGTTTGAGACTCATTTATTTGAATTTGAAAGTAAAAGGTTTGTGGTAAAAATACAGAGCACAAAACCCGGAGCGGCTCATTTCTTTATGCTGACCTGAACTGTGTACAAACCCAAGCCTGCAGGGGAAAGCATTCGTTTGGAGGGTGGTAAAAGGCCCCCTCACCCCGGTGTGACTACAGAGCATTTATATGAACTCCACAGCAGTGCCCCCTGGGATCTCCTGGGATATCTGAGGGACCAGTCTGCTAAAAATGCTGGCCTTCCTACACCCCAATGGCTTGATTTTGTGTGTTTTTTAACTTGTGCATTTTTTTAATGCCCTAAAAAGATAAATGTACAAAGTACAAAATCTTGTCTGACATCATATTTAAAAAAATAGATGTTTTAATTTTTTCAAAAATAGTTACATTTGCTATTCGGATTTGGGATGTTTAGCGCAAAATGTCCAAAGTTCGAAATGACATCATATTGAAAATGCCCCTCTTTATATGCCCAATGGGAAAGTGGAAAAAGTGAGAAGTCTTCCTTGAATCCTCCACCACATCTTTTAAGGATCAAGGTTTCATTTATTTGATTCAGTGCCTAAGGACATACCATCAAAGCAGTTTACATGTAAAATAAATATAAAATATAGGTAAAAAGCAAATACATAGAACAAATATACATAGGAAATACAAGTAACAAATATGCTTAACAAATTTATGTACCAAATTTAGCAAGTTTGCTGAACCCCCGAAGAACACCAAGAGGCAGAATGTCTCACCACGTCATACTGATTACATTCATGTCTCAAAAGCTACACAGAGCAGATATGTCTTCAATAAAGTTTTAAACACAGAGAGAAACCTCTGAACGAATTGCCAAAGGAAGGGTATTCCACAATGTGGGACCTGCCACACTAAACATCAATTTCAAAAAAATGTTAAAGGAACATCTCTGACTGAGGGAATAGACAAAAGGTGTTGTTGGTTTGAACATAATGCTCTAGATGGAACATAAGACAAAAGATGGACAACAGACAAAAATGCAGGAAACCATGAGTGCAAAACTTTAAAACCAGCAACAACATCTTATACGAAACACACTGCTTAACTGGAAGCCAATGTTCAGCTTTCAATAACGGTGTTACATGATCAAACTTATTTGCAATTTAAAAGCAATTTGACAGCAACATTTTGAATAATAATCTGCAATCGTTTGATTTCCCTCTAATGGACACCCAACAAAAGCGCATTGCAATAGACCAAACAAGTAATTACAAATGCATGTACAAGAACACACAAAGCTGTTAAGGTGAACAAGTGTCGAATAGATCTAATTCGTCTCAACTGAAAAAAACTAGATAGCACTACAGAGGACACATGAAAGGAAAGGTTGAGCCCAAGACTACTCCCAACACCTTAGCAGTATCACTTACTTACATACATAGTAACATAGTAGATGACGGCAGAAAAAGACCTGCACGGTCCATCCAGTCTGCCCAACAAGATAACTCATATTTGCTGCTTTTTGTGTATACCCTACTTTGATTTGTACCTGTGCTCTTCAGGGCACAGACCGTATAAGTCTGCCCAGCACTATCCCCGCCTCCCAACCACCAGCCCCTCCTCCCAACCACTGGCTCTGGCACAGACCGTACAAGTCTGTCCAGCACTATCCCCGCCTCCCAACCACCGGCTCTGGCACAGACCGTACAAGTCTGTGCAGCACTATCCCCGCCTCCCAACCACCAGCCCCTCCTCCCAACCACCGGCTCTGGCAGAGACCGTATAAGTCTGCCCAGCACTATCCCTGCCTCCCAACCACCAGCTCTGGCACAGACCGTACAAGTCTGTCCAGCACTATCCCCGCCTCCCAACCACCAGTCCCGCTTCCCACCACCGGCTCTGGAACAGACTGTATAAGTCTGCCCAGCACTATCCCCGCCTCCCAACCACCAGCCCCGCCTCCCGATCTTGACTAAGCTCCTGAGGATCCATTCCTTCGGCACAGGATTCCTTTATGCTTATCCCACGCATGTTTGAATTCCGTTACCGTTTTCATTTCCACCACCTCCCGCGGGAGGGCATTCCAAGCATCCACTACTCTCTCCATGAAAAAATACGTCCTGACATTTTTCTTCAGTCTGCCCCCCTTCAATCTCATTTCATGTCCTCTCGTTCTACCATCTTCTCATCTCCAGAAAAGGTTCGTTTGCGGATTAATACCTTTCAAATATTTGAACGTCTGTATCATATCACCCCTGTTTCTCCTTTCCTCCAGAGTATACATGTTTAGTTCAGCAAGTCTCTCCTCATACGTCTTGTAACGCAAATCCCACACCATTCTCGTAGCTTTTCTTTGCACCGCTTCAATTCTTTTTACATCCTTAACAAGATACGGCCTCCAAAACTAAACACAATACTCCAGGTGGGGCCTCACCAACGACTTATACAGGGGCATCAGCACCCCCTTTCTTCTGCTGGTCACACCTCTCTCTATACAGCCTAACAACCTTCTAGCTACGGCCACCGCCTTGTCACACTGTTTCGTCGCCTTCAAATCCTCAGATACTATCACCCCAAGATCCCTCTCTCCGCCCGTACCTATCAGACTCTCCCCGCCTAACACATACGTCTCCCGTGGATTTCTATTCCCTAAGTGCATCACTTTGCATTTCTTCGCATTGAATTTTAATTGCCAAACCTTAGACCATTCTTCTAGCTTCCTCAGATCCTTTTTCATGTTTTCCACTCCCTCCCGGGTGTCCACTCTGTTACAGATCTTAGTATCATCCGCAAATAGGCAACCTTTATCTTCTAACCCTTCGGCAATGTCACTCACAAATATATTAAACAGAATCGGCCCCAGCACCAATCCCTGAGGCACTCCACTACTTACCTTTCCCTCCTCCAAGCAAATTCCACTCACCACCACCTTCTGGCATCTGTCCGTCAACCAGTTCCTAATCCAGTTCACCACTTCAGGTCCTATCTTCAGCCCCTACAGTTTATTTAAGAGCCTCCAATGGGGAACCGTGTCAAAAGCTTTGCTGAAATCTAAGTAGATTACGTCCATAGCTCGTCCCTGATTCAATTCTCCTGTCACCCAATCAAAGAACTCAATGAGATTCGTTTGGCACGATTTCCCTTTCGTAAAACCATGTTGTCTCGGATCTTGCAACTTATTGGCTTCCAGGAAATTCACTATCCTTTCCTTCAGCATCGCTTCCATTACTTTTCCAATAACCGAAGTGAGGCTTACCGGCCTGTAGTTTCCAGCTTCTTCCCTATCACCACTTTTGTGAAGCGGGACCACCTCTGCCGTTCTCCAATCCCTCGGAACCTTTCCCATCTGCAAGGATATATTTGCAAAGCAGTCCCCTCCCAGGTTAAGAGCCAATGTGGGAAGACATAATTTACCCCATGAAAATATCTTTAACTCCTCCCTGCAGACGTGTGACATCTTCCCTCCACTTCCGACCCATCTTTGATACCTCCTCGCACTGTGCCCCCCCACACGGTACCCTTCCTGCAAACATGAGAAACGTCCCCTCTAATGTACCCCCCTCACCTTGATACCTCCCACTCACCACTACCCCCTGACTAGTGTTGAATGTGACCTGTCTCAGCTCCCACTACTTTGATGTTATAAGGGCTCATATGATTTTTTTTCTGCTCAGGGACCATCCAATCCTAGTTACATCACTCCTTGTACAGGAAAGGAAAACCTTTACTTCCAAAGCATAGCTAAGATTGTGTTGTTTAAACACTGAACCAATGCTTGTATTTATGCATTCTATTCCATATTTTGTTTCTTACAGCTAAATCCCCAGACTTAGATTTGGTGATATAATGAGACTATCAGAATGAAGAACTAGTTGACCAGCATAGCTTTTAGCTATTTTTTAAGCTTTGTCAGTTCAAAAGCTGTTTAAGTTGTGGGTTCCAGAGAAGTTGAAATCTATTTCTCATTGTGCAGTGTCAGCCAAAAACACAAACAGAATGTTAGGAATTATTAGGAAAGGAATAGAAAATAGGACAAGGAATATTATGCTTCTGTATCACTACATGGTGCAACCTCACCTTGAATATTGTGTGCAATTCTGGTCACCACATCTCAAAAAAATATAGAGGGCATAGAAAAGGTTCAAAGAAGGGTGACAAAAATGATGGAACTCCTCTCATAAGAAGAAAGGCTTAAGAGATTAGGGCTCTTCCACCTGGAGAAGAAATGGCTGAGAGGGGATATGATAAAGGTCTACAAAATCCTGAGTGAAGCAGAATGGGTAAATGCGAATCTATTGTTTACATTTTCAAAAAGTACAAAGATTACAAGACAATCCATGAAGTTTCATGGTAATACTTTTAAAACAAATAAGAAAATATTTTTTCAATCAATGAACAGTTAAGCTCAGAAACTTGTTGAAGAGGATGTGGTAAAAGTAGTTAGCATATATTGGCTTAAATAACATTGATATTTAAAACTATGGCAATGTCTCCCAAATAAGCAACCGGATCTCTATTACTATAATCAGCCACCATAGTGTGAAGGGCTTCACTGATCCTCACGTACATCTTCTTCTTTCCTGGCTGAACCAGAAGTTCAAGCTGACGATGCAGTAATTCCTTACTGTGTTGTTCCTGATGTATCTTGCCTGCAAGTTTTGTTGTAGTGGAATGGGCAAATCCAACAACATTGTTGAAGGTATTATACCATCCTTTGATGGTATTGTTCTTCGAGGCACGTTTTGAAGTACCTGTGTGTATTGATTCCAAATTTCAATTGCATATCTCTTCTGCCCCTTCTTGATCAGTTGATGAAATTGTCTTCCAGATAGTCAATAATACATTCCTGATCATGATACACAGGTTCATCTGTTAGTCTTTCAAAAATGCTGATGACATCATCAAGTGGGACAAAGGCAAGTGCAAGTAGACGCTTCATGTTAAGGGCAAAATCAGGTTCATCTCTGACATTTGGTTCATGCTAATTTGTCCATTATGCTAATTTTAAGTTGGAATAAACTGAAGAATATATTATTTAAATATAAATATTGTCAATTATCAGTTATCAATTATCACTTGATTTAATATTGCTACATGCCATTTTATTCATGCCAATTTCTCACATGACATTTTATCATGACTTTTCTGTCCGTGCCATTTTGTCAAGCCACCTAAGTAACATAACCACTAGACAAGCTTGAATTAATAAGAGGAAGAATGGAGGAATAGAGTTCATTGCTATGTATTTGTGTCTCTACATTACTGTCAGGGCAAGAAAATTCCTATGATAAGTGTGCACCATCTAAACATTATATTGCCTTATCCTATATGTGATTTTTATGAGCAGAACAAAAACAATTATCATCCAATAATTTAAAAACTGAGCAAAAAATCCCAAATACTAATAGCTATTAGCAGAGAAACAAAGAATTTACCAGGTAAGTCTGCACAAAGTAGTAAAAAACTGACAATAGGAAGTTTACCAATTATAGGCAAAATAATTTCATTTCTAGCTAAACTAGAAATAATGGTCTACCTTTTCAACAAATTGCCACTCTCTCATGTTACATTTATTTTCACTTTGGATGTGCTACATTTCAACCAAAAATGCTATTCTATTTTTATAACAGCTGGGATCAGAGTCTATATCTCAAATTAGATCTAGATGGCAAAGCCACATTCTTGTACATAAAAATTATTTTCTTTAATTTAAAATGCCAGGATATTTAAAACCCCAAATATGGAAATTTCAATAAGCCAAGAATGTTAATTAAAAAATGAAACATATTTTACTGATTGTTTGTGTTGTAGTACAAAATAAATAACAATCCAGAAGATGAATTGAGAACTCTCTCAATGACTGTAGGCTTGGTATAATGCAAATTCTTCTCAACAGGGAATTGCTGAAAGACGGCTTCCAATTTACAACAGAAACCAATGCCACATATATTTATTCAGCAACTCGCCTTTGTAAGATAGATATGAAGCCCTCCCTGAATAAATATATTTTAACAGTGAACCTTTCAACTAAGGCCTTAGATCTCCTAGGAGCCAGGTCCCAGGTCTCTCTCTTATTCTTCACATTCAGTTTTAATAAAAAAGCAAGCTGCTGCGAGGTGGTAATGTGTAGTCTAGCAACTAGAGTTCCCAATCATGAGTTAGACAAATTCCTAAGCTGTGAGTGTATGTCTGACAAAATAGTAATAATTGCCAAGCCGATATTCAGAGCTATTTAACCAGCCAGACACAGCCACTGATGAGTTAAATAGCATACTGGCGCCTAACTGTGGATATTTAGCAGGAGAAGTGAAGATATTTTACCTGTAGCAGGTATTCTCCGAGGACAGCAGGCTGGACATCATCACGTATGGGTCGTTGTCTGCGACGGCCCAGGAGCTCCGGAATTTAAAGAAAAAACTTTAAAAAGTTCTAGAAGCAGTGCGACGGGTGCGGGGACAACGCACCACGCATGCGTGAGTGACTTCCCGCCCGCGCGCTTCCCTCAGTTCAATAACAAGCAAAGAACAACTCCAAAGGGGAGGAGGGAGGGTTGTGATGATGTCCAGCCTGCTGTCCTCGGAGAATACCTGCTACAGGTAAGTATCTTCACTTTCTCCGAGGACAAGCAGGCTGGACATGATCACACATGGGGTATCCCTAGCACCCAGGCTCACTCAAAACAATGAACAATGGTCAATTGGGGCTCGCAACGGCGAGGACATAACGGAGATTGACCTGAAAACAAATACAACTAAGTGAGAGTACAGCCTGGAACAGAACAGAAATGGGCCTAAGAGGCTGGAGTTGGATTCTAAACCCCAAACAGCTTCTGTAACAACGACTGCCCAAACCGACTGTTGCGTCGGGTATCCTGCTGAAGGCAGTAGTGAGATGTGAATGTGTGGATGATGACCACGTTGCTGACTTTAGATGAGCCACTGACGCAGCCTTGGCTCTAACATTATGAGCCGTGACATGACCCTCCAGAGTCGGCCCAGCTTGGGCATAAGTGAAGGAAATGTAATCTGCTAGCCAGCTGGAGATTGTGCATTTTCTGATGGCAACCCCCATCCTGTTGGGATCAAAAGAAACAAACAACTGGGCGGACTGTCTATAGGGCTTCGTCTGCTCCACATAAAAGGCCAATGCTCTCTTATAGTCCAAGGTATGCAACTTGTCCTCACCAGGGCGGGTATGCGGATGGGAAAAAATGTTGGCAAGACAACTGACTGGTTCAGATGGAACTCCGACACCACCTTCGGCAGGAACTTAGGATAAATGCGGAGAACTACCCTGTTATGATGAAATTTAATGTAGGAAGCATGAACTACCAGGGCTTGGAGCTCATTGACTCTACGAGCTGAAGTAACAGCCACCAAGAAAATGACCTTCCAGGTCAAGTACTTCAGATGGCAGGAATTCAGTGGCTCAAAAGGAGGTTTCATCAGCTGGGTGAGAACGATGTTGAGATCCCATGACACTGGTGGAGGTTTGGCAGGGGGCTTTGACAAAAGCAAACCTCTCATAAAACGAACAACTAAAGGCTGTCCAGAGATAGGCTGACCTTCTACACGGTGATGATAAGCACTGATTGCACTAAGGTGAACTCTTACTGAGTTAGTCTTAAGACCAGACTCCAACAAGTGTAGAAGGTACTCAAGCAGGGTCCGTGTAGGACAAGAGAAAGGGTCTAGGGCCTTGCTGTCACACCAGACGGCAAACCTCCTCCATTTAAAACCATAACTCCTTTTCGTGGAATCTTTCCTGGAAGCAAGCAAGACTCGGGAGACACCCTCTGAAAGGCCTAAAGAGGCAACTTCTAAGCTCTCAACATCCAGGCCGTGAGAGCCAGAGACTGGAGGTTGGGATGTAGAAGCGACCCCTTGTTCTGAGTGATGAGGGTCGGAAAACAGTCCAATCTCCACGGTTCTTCGGAGGACAAGTCCAGAAGAAGAGGGAACCAAATCTGACGAGGCCAAAAAGGCGCTATCAGAATCATGGTTCCACGGTCTTGCCTGAGTTTCAGCAGAGTCTTCCCCACTAAAGGAATGGGAGGATACGCATACAGGAGAAAGGCATCTGACGCTAGTCTGCCATGGGCCTGAAGCCTGGAACAGAATTGAGGAACTTTGTGATTGTACTGAGTGGCAAAAAGATCCACCGAGGGGGTGCCCCATGCTCGGAAGATCTTGCGGACAACGTCCATGTTCAGAGACCACTCGTGAGGTTGCATGATCCTGCTCAACCTGTCGGCCAGGCCGTTGTTTACGCCTGCCAGATATGTGGCCTGGAGAAGCATACCGTGCTGAGTCGCCCAAAGCCACATCCTGACGGCTTCCTGACACAGAGGGCGAGATCCGGTGCCCCCCTGCTTGTTGGTGTAATACATAGCAACCTGTCTGTCTGAATTAGGATAATTTGGTTGGACAGCCGATCTCTGAAAGTCTTTAGGGCAATCCAGATCGCTCGCAATTCCAAGAGGTTGATCTGAAGATGCGTTTCCTGGAAGGACTAAACTCCTTGAGTGTGGAGCCCATCGACATGAGCTCCCCACCCTAGAAGGGATGCATCCGTCGTCAGCACTTTTTGCGGCTGAGGAATTTGGAATTGGCGTCCCAAGGTCAGATTGGAGCGAATGGACCACCAGTGAAGGGAATTGCAAAATTCGGTGGAAAGATGGATGACATCCTCTAGATCCCCCATAGCCTGTGACCACTGAATTAGATAGAGGGCAAGACCAATTTCGCAAACATCACTTCTCGGGGTGTATTGTGCAAGGGGGCCATTGCAACCTCTTTTGGCGGAGAAGGATAATCCAGGACCTCAAACATCTCAGCCCTGGGCTCATCCATAGCCTCCATAGGAAAAGGAATGTCCCTAGACATTTCCCACACAAGAGATGAAATGGAGAGACACTCAGGTGGAGATTGCCTGTATAGGTGGAGTGGGATCAGAAAAATATCTGGGGTCTTCCTCCTCTCCCCATGAGTGCTCCTGTTCGGTATTGGACAATAGCTCTCGAAGAGCAGCCCGAACCCGAGCCTGCCTCGACCTCAAGGATCGATGTCCTCGTGAAGGGCGTCGAGAAGTGGACCCTTGCCTGGACTCTGGCGAAGTTTCCTCCACCGACGTCGAAGGAGAGTCCACCCGGGTGGCAACCAGCTCAGGCACCGCAAGCGGTACCGAAGGCGGGGACCTCTGCGCAGGAGATGGGCCAGACACCATCTCAGCAGTAGGTACCATAGGCGCAAGCACCTGCGGTATCGAGGCAGAAGGACGCATCATCCCTTCCAGAAGGCCTGGAACAATGGCCCGGAGACACTCATCGAGGGCTGCCATCGGAACAAGCTGTGGGGCCGGTACGGGAGTCAGTGGCAGAATCGGATGAGGTTCGAGAGCCGGTACCTGGCTGCCAGACGACCGATGCATGGCACCTCCTGGATGGAGGGTGAGCGGTCCTCCCAGCGCCGATGCTTCTCAGGTGCCGCATCCCTCGGCTCCCCGGAGCTCTCGGTACTGTGACGGGAAGGAGATCGATGGCAATGCTTCTTAGCCTTTGCCCGACGCCCGTCATCGACACTTCTCGGTACCGACAAGGAGGACGTGGAATCCTCACGCCTCCTCGGGGCCGGGTCCGACTCAGGGCGGTCCCGGGGGGCCTGCATAGCAGTAGGCCTCGAGACGGGTGGAGACCCACTCGATGCCTCGCTGCTCCCAGCTGTAACATGTCTCTCGGCAGCCATTACCTGACCTCTCGATGCTGCTTCCCTCGACGCCGATGTCGATGCTGACGTTGAAGGACCGGACCGATCTGAAAAAAGCTTCTCGCGCTGAGCCTCTCGAACAACCTGGGTCCTTTTCTTCATCAGTTTACAAAGCTTACAAGAAGCTGGTAAATGGTCGGGCCCGAGGCACTGGAGACACCAAGCGTGAGGGTCAGTCGACGAGATGGTCCGGTTGCAGTGGGAACAGCGTTTGAGGCCGCTGGGAGTCCTCGATGATATGGGAGGAAAAATAGTGGTCGAAAAATAAAACGACTCGATGGTGCCACCGAAAAGGCACAAAACAGGAGAAGTCAACGCGACCGGGCGGCCTAAAAGCGGTTGCGATCGCAAGAGAAAGGAAACTTAGAAAACTCGAAAAAAAACTATGGAAATAAGGATTTCCTACTTTTTTTTTTTTTAGTAAAACAATAAGGAGGCAAAAAAGGGACAACGGAGCGCGTAAACGTGACAAAAAACATCTCCTGGGCCACAAACATGAGGAGCGCTCAAAAAATATACCCTCTTCGCGAAGCAAAAAAAAAAAAAAGGGATGGAGGGAAGCGCGCGGGCGGGAAGTCACTCGCGCATGTGCGGTGCGTTGTCCATGCGCCCGTCGCGCTGCTTCTAGAACTTTTTAAAGTTTTTTCTTTAAATTCCGGAGCTCCTGGGCCGTCGCGGACGACGACCCATGTGTGATGATGTCCAGCCTACTTGTCCTCGGAGAATAACCAGTTACCTCCCGCTAAATATCCACGTTAACCAGCTATATCACATAATATAGCCAGTTAGGTGTGGATATTCGGTGCTTAACCGGCTATGTTCAGTTGTAAAAACAGGCCCCATAAATAGCAGGCCTATCTTTAACAGCTACAAAGTTAACCGGTTTTCGCTAATTATTGGCTTAATTGGTTAACGTTTTAGCGGTTACCCCCTCCCCCCCCCCCACACACACATATTCAATGCCGGTGCTGGAAATGGAAAAGGATAGTACACTCCTTTATAAGAAATACCTTATTACTATTATTTTCAAAAGTAAGATTCTAAAAGCCTATAAATTGGGTAAGTATCAAAAATGCATTCATAAAAGATAATGAAAGCTCTCCTTTAAGTAGGACATAGATACCTTCTAATGATTTCACTCCTCTATTGTGCTACAAATATAGTACTACAAATATAGTACTAGAGAAAACAAGTTAAATAATCCCATAATTATCATATGTCTTCTTATTAAAGTTAACAAATGTTATTATTAATCCACATGTAGAACTGAATTGCGTTTTTTAACAAATTCCTACATTTTTTTTAGAATTTAGTCTTTAGCTCATTGAGATTCAAAACACATGTGCTTACAGTACCTATTTTATACATATGCACAAGATTCCAAGAACACCAACATCTGAAAAGTTTCTGTCATTAACCCCAGTGTAAGCATTAATATCATAATGTTCTTATTTGTTATCATGGATGTATGATGCACCTGCATAGTACATCTGGCACCTTAGTATGCATCTTCAGCATGTAGCCTACTACACCTTTACTTACATTGCCATTGCCACAGAAATATTATGAAAAATACTTACATCAATTTTAACTTGTATTTAAAAGGTAAAATTTAACAGAATTCTGGGTAAGGAGGTAGATTTTAGGATAACAGATGGAAGCACTCATTTTTAGAACAGTGACAGACATGAAATAATCTCATGAGAATGAACGAAAAATCCAGAGGAATAGGGGATCCCTAGCAGTGGAGATTAAAGCTAAAGGTCAAGCACCACCTGTAGTATTACAATAGGAAAGTTAAAAGACCAGTACAGTCTTTACCTGCTATCAATTTAGTTCTCTCTAGGAAGGGACATCATGAATAGTTTGAACTTCTTTCTGGGCACCTGACAGTGATAGTGGCAAAAAGAGCTAGAGCTAGGAAAATGCAATAGAAAATGCTGTAAATGGAAGAAAAAGTAATGCTGATTGCATGGAGAATGGACAAAAGGAGCATAGGTTAGAACAGTCATTTTCAACCTTTTTCATCTCGTGGCACACTGACAATGAGCAAAAATTGTCAAGGCACACCATCAGTTTTTTTAAGGACATATATTTTATATATTTTATCAAACGAGTATTAAGATGGTGCTTAAAGTTCAATAATCACATTTTTAATCATCATGCTATCTTTATAGTTGAATATTTTTATTGAAGACACAAAAGGACAACAATATACTTCAAAGATAACAAAATTATCCTCAAATAACATGAAAGGTACCATTCAAAAAATATTCCAATTCTCATGTCATCCGAGCTACTGTAAAATAAAACCCTCTACTACTAAGCACATTGTGAAATACAAACCTGAAAAAAATCCTAACATTCATGTACAAATATGTCATACAATAGTAGCTCTAATTCCTATGATTTAAATAGAAGAACCCTACATAAGAATAGGAAGCACTACAAATATTACACTGGGCCCAAAAACACCAATACACCTCCTCCTCCTGGCAAAACAGAACAAGTATACCTTATATTATGAGTTTATCTTGTTGAGCAGGCTGGATGGACCGAATAGGTCTTTATTTGCTGTCATCTACTATGTTACTACATAAGGGGGACAGCTACAGATCTCTACACAGAAGCTGCACGTCCACAGAATACCGTACCTCAGTTACATGCAAAACATAGACAGTCCCTCACCAAATACAGAACGGGATCACAAATTAGAAGTAGAGATCTTCCTTCCTTCCTTCCACTTAGGTCTATCACCTTTCCCCCTTATCTTCTGGGTCCATCAATTCTCCCCCCTTCCTGTATATCACTTTTCTCCTCCCCTCTGGTCCATGGCTTTTCTCTCTTTCTTCCCTAACTTACCTCTGCTCCCCAGGACCAGTATTTTTATCTCCCCCCCCCCCCCCCCCACCCTGCCAATTTTTCCTTTCTGGGTAGCCAGCTTTGGAACGCTCTATCAAGCCCAATCCGAAAAATCAACGGCCTTTTGCCCTTCAGAAAAGCATTGAAGACCCATCTATTTAAGGAAGCCTACCCTAACTAAAGCATGCCCACATGATCCTTACCAATGATTATTATATATTGACCTTGTTTCCCATTATCCTTATTGCTATCCCTAATCTTTTCCTCTCCATCTTCCTACGCTCACCTCATAACGCCCATTTCCTTCTACACCTCATTCCTCCTATGTTCAATTTACTTATACACCTAATTCCTCCTTTGTTCAATTTACTTATCCGTTAACCCCATTATTACGTTTACTACAAATTGTATATTCTTCTTATGACTTTTAATTCTTCTTATTGTTACTATGTAAGCTGCATTGAGCCTGCCATGTGTGGGAAAGCGCGGGGTACAAATGTAATAAATAAATAAATGCGTACAGCATTTTTCTTTTTTTACCCTTTCCCTCCTCATAGTTCCAGCATTTGTCTCCTTCTTCCTTTCCGCCTCTACTCCCAGGTGCAACCTCTATCCCTCTCCCTTTCTCTTCATCCCCCCCCCCCCCCCGGTCTCCATAAATTGCGTCTTCAAGGAAGTTCCTTGGCAGCAGCAATAATTTATAGCCGCTGTTTGCAGCCTGCTTAGATCCTCTCTTCTGTCTGGTCTGTCCCTGCGTAAACAGGAAGTTGTGTTAGAAGGGGGCAGGTCATGGTAGGCTTCCAGCAGGCTGCAAGTAGCGCCTGTGAATTACTGCCACTGCCGGGGAACCTCCTTGGAAGACGTGGTTTAAGATAGATCAGGGTAGGAGGAGAATGGGAGAAATGATGTTTCATGAAGGGGGAAACACTGGGCCCCTTGGTGCTCTGGATCCGCTGGCAGTGCTCGGTTGCCCACGGCATACCGGTTGAAAACACTGGGCTAGAAATTAGATTAAGGGGAACTCACACCTAAGCAAGAGCCCTAGTTTATCATAATTCATCCAAACCATCCCAGTAGAGGTGGTGGAGACAATCACTGCATCTGAATTCAAGAAAGTATACAACAAGCACAGAGGATCTCTAAGAGAGAGAAATAGATAGTAGAGATTATCTCCCATTTGGTGAGATGTCATATGTGTGTGCTCAATGCAAAGAGCTCCTAGATCTCAGAGAATGACTCTGTTCTCTGGAGACTAGAGTAGCAGACTTGGAGGAGATGAGGGAGACAGAGAGGTACATAGAGGAAGCCTAGGGACGTTGTAAAGAAGTCCCACCTCCAATCTGGCAGCCCCTGTGCTGCCTTGGAGGAGGAGGCCTCCTAAAAGGACAGCATCACCCTGGTGAGGCTGGAAGTAATCCTGTAGACAGGCCCAGCAAACCAGGGAATGCAATATCCTTTCACACTGAGGATGTGTCTCCAGGAGCTATTGCCCAGGTGGGAAGGGTTAGAACAGCTGTTGAAGTGGATGATTCAATTATTAGGCATGTAGACAGCTGGGTGGCTGGTGACCAGTCGGCAAGAGCCAACTATCGATTACCGCCGTAAATGCTGCGCGTGGGAGGAAATATATAAATACATCACCCAGGTATTATGGGCACGTGGCAAATTTGAAAGTACCACCAGGGGGCGTGGTAGCCTGGTGGTAGTCTCATTTTGGCGTGTGCTGCACGCGCATAGAGCCTAACATGCCTTTGTAAAAGGGCACCTCAGTGCACAACTGAAAAGGGGTGTGGCCATGGCAGGAGAATAGGCGGATCAGGTGTACTGACTAAAGACGTACATAGTATTATAGAATTCGGGGGTTCTGCACCCAATTTATCCATGAGGATTTACACCAGGTTTCAGTGCCCAACTCAAAGTGCCATTTATAGAATAACACTCAGTGCTCATTTTTTTTCAGTGCCCAAATTTGGGCACCATTTACTGAATCTAGTCCATTGTAATTATATCACAAGCATGAACTGCATTATCAGTTCCATTTTGTTGTATTATTTAGATGGTAAAATGTTACCAAAAAAAGAAATGATGGAATATTTATAAAAAGGTTGTTAAGTGGAGGAGTAGCCTAATGGTTAGTGCAGTGGTGCTGGCAACCCGGGTTCGATTCCCACTGCAGTTCCTTGTGACCTTGGGCAAATCACTTAACCCTCTATTGCCCCAGGTACAAAAAAAAGCTTAGATTGGAGCCTTCTAGGGACAGAGAAAGCCCGTGCATATAATGTGTACAGCACTGCATAAGTCTAGTAGCGCTATAGAAATGATTAGTAGTGGTAGTAATAATGTTTCATCAAAAACAGAAGAATGTTACAGGAAGGTAGGCAAGACATTTATTGTTTGCATTTAGCTTATGGGTTTTACAGTATTAACTCAGGGTGCTACCATAGCACCTCTGATCAATATTGTTTGTAAATCTGTTTTAGGACATTTAAGAAAACAGAAGTAAAATGATTGTGACAGACTAAGGAGAGAAACATTGCATAGAGGGCAATTTCTAAAAGTAATTTGTCCATGTAAACTGGCTGTCAGAAAATTGCTCACCTTTCTTCTGGGGAAAAGTGTGCACGGTGATTAACTTACGTGTAGTTTTACCCGTAGAAATGACGTAGAAGTGAAAATTAAATTGGAGAAGACAACATTGTGTATATCTGCATTTTGAAACTATATGTGTTATTGTGCAAGGGATAAGTACTCATAAAAAACACAGGTGCAAATCTCTGTGGGTACTTTTCCCCTAAGCAATTTTCACATACTTTCCTTTTGGGAAGTGGTTCAAAGCCTACAGGAAAATGCACTCACAGACTTTGCAATTACTTGCAGACATCTGAAAACTGCTCCCATAATCCACCTCATTCTGTAACATGGCACCTAAATTTATGCACCTATTGTGTGCATACATTTATAGAATACTAACATCCATATGGGTAAATGTACATGGAAGTACAGCATCTAAACATTGTTCTTTAATTACGTGCCAAACTGCCAAAGCACATAATTGTCAAAGGGGTATTCACATATGCAGGCCACAAGCAGGGCACCCACTTTTGCATCGAACTGCTGCAATAGACCTGGTGTAAATGTTCACACCTACATTTAGATGTGGCAATATTGACTTACTAACTAGTATTCATCAGAACACTTAAATGCATAAGTATTCTTATTGAACCGCTGCACTGCCCATGGAAATATGACACCTAAACTGTGGTGCCTACTTATATGATTGCCTCTAATGTTCATAGTAGAGGGTTTCATATGCCAGAGAAACTTGATTTGTTAAATTTGGGTTGGGTGACATATCATAAAAGCAATTTTAAAAAAGCTTCAAGAATATCACAAATTGCATTTCTGAATAAAATATATTGTTTGGCATTTCTTTACAGAAAAACTAAATCTGAAAACTAGATTAAAAATATCTATATTCCTGTCAGCTTCATACTATTGCTATTTGTTTTTAGTCTAATATGCATCCTTTATTAGATGAAACACTTGTCAAAAATGACAGAATATCACAGAGACTCCTCAGTTGTCTTCACTGGTGCACACTCTCTGTGCTGCTCACTAATCTGATGCTTGACCTTAGGCCTTTTTTTTTTAACCTTAGCTGGCCCCAGCAGGGCCTCCTTCACCTCAGTGCCTGACAAATGAGACTAAGTTCAGACTCTTCCAATGCAGTTTTACACATCACTTGTTTCCTTGCTTCAGTAGTCTGCGACTTTCACTTTCATTGCCACCAACCAGTATCTCTGTTGCCACCAGAGACAACCTGATAAACTGAGGACTCAAATCTGCTGCTACTTCAGCTGGCAGATTCTGGCTTTCTTTGCCATTATGCCGATGTGGCTTTCAGTTCCACCACGGTTCTTCTCTGGAGTCTAACGTAACTCTCCTATGTGTATTTATTTACCACTGTCCCACACCGATGACAGCTTGACCCCTTGTGGGAGTATCACAAAACTACCACTAAGGAAGTGACTCCCAGTCAGGTTTTCAGTATATCCACAATGAATATTCATGAGATAGATTTGCATGCAGTGGAGACAGTGCATGCAAATCTCTGTCATTAATATTCATTGTGGGTATCCTGACTGGCTGGGGTGCCTCCATGACCAAGTTTGGGAACCACTGTGCTAGGGGTTAACTGGTGCCATTTTGAATCCAGCAACCTAGGAGGCAGGAGTGACTGAAGATGAGCGCCATTCAATGAAGACTAGCAAGCAGTCCTTCTCAATAGCAGGCCCTAAAAAATGGAACAAGCTTCATCAAAAATTGAGAATGATGGATACTTAAAATGGGTTTAGGAAGCATCAAAGCATTTGGCCTAAATTAATAATCAGCTTGCTATATTTCCTTCTTCTCTTGTGGCATGTATAAAGAGGGGGAAGATAAGCTTTTATCTTAATTGTTAAGATATAATGGCAATATTGAGATGTTGAAATTAGATATTTGTAGTTTTCATAGATTGTAGAGGAATGCAATTTCTGTGTTTGATTACAGACAAATGGAGCTATAGAGTTTCAATACTGCTGTTCATGATGCATTGCAGATGCCATATTTATTAGAAAATATACACCTAATACTGATTAAAAGCAGAGTGATGACAGCAAAAGAACTGGTAGAGTACTAAGATGGCCGCTGACTAGAGGGGCACGGGAGCTACTGGCTCCGGCTGGAATACAGCCAATAGCGACACGAGCTCGCCTGGGGCCTGGAGGGAAAACGCTGGAGAGGGCGCTGCCAAACCAGGAATGCCCACGTGCCCCGCGGGTATCATCCCCAGAGGGGTCGATGAGGAGTGCCGACCGCGGCTGTATCCCAGCCTCAGAGTTGTGGCGCAACCCCGGACCGGAGATCACCATCCCACCAGTGTCCCAGCATGACTGGCCCGGCAGCAGCGCTACACAGTGGGAAGAGCGCTGACTGGAGATTGGCATCTCACCCACGCCACGGTATTGCCGGCAGCGGTGTATCACCTGTGCATAGCCTGCGCTGTACGTGAGTAACGCTGACCGGCCGACCGCCTGCCTGTGGAGGAAACGGAGACTGAGGGCACCGCGATTGCAGCTGCAGAGACGAGAGAATACATGGAGGAGGTGGAGCCGATGGTAGCCCGGGCGCGACACGAGGACCCGGGAGGATCTCAGCCAGTCTCCATGGACCCAAGCTGCTTGCGGTAGCTGCAGTGGGAGCGGCCCATGCCCACCCCAAAAGCAACTGAAATCCATGTGCCCTGGGTGCACCCCAAGTGGCTGATCGTGGACGAGGAACGAGTTCATGGAGGTGAGGGACATGGCGAAGGATCTGGATGCCTGCTGAGATCCCAGCCTGCTTACCAACAGCGATGGCATCATAAAGTCTTCTGAGGAAGCCATTTTTGGTGAAATGGGTCCCCGTTGGGACGTTTTACTCATGCTGCAAACTGTTGCTCAAAAGATAAGTTACAAAAACGACATGCATTTCATATTGATTTCATTGCATTACCATATAAATTAGAAAATTACAATATTGGGTGGTTAGGACATTTTGAGACCGGTGATTGAAGTCTGTACTGTGCTATAATCGTCATAATATACAACAGCACAATGAACACCGGCCAGCTACTCCTAGTAATCTACTCCGTATCACTAGTCCACCTAACACTCACCACCCCACTTGCAGAAAGTATCAATATACCCATACTGCACAATTACCACAGACTGAACAGATACACCACACCTCACCACACCAACAACAACCAACACGAAAGAAGCACACAAACAAGCGGACACCCTCAACAGAAGGTAAAAAACCCCCACACACAAACTAAGAAACGACAATCGAACACAGAAGACCCATACCAAAAAATTCAAATAGGCTACGTTAATGCCAGATCCGTAGTAAACAAAACAACAATAGTAACAGACTGGATCATGTCAGCAAAACTTGATCTACTCTTCATCAGTGAAACCTGGATCCATGATTAAGAGGACCCTATCATCCTAAACCTATGCCCGCCAGGATACAAAATCACTCACTGGACCAGAAAGGAAAAGAAAGGAGGAGGCATAGCGCTTATATACCGATCTTATCTCACCATCAAAACCACTGCCGAATCCATAACACCTCATCTCAAAATAGCCTCAATCAGAATCCACCACAAAAACCTGCTCGACCACCTAAACTGTGCCCCGTTTTACAGACTACCATGTAACTGGAACGATAGCCAGTCAAACTTCATGGACTTCATTTCAAATACCAGTATATCCAACTCCAATACACTAGTGCTAGGAGACATTAACCTCCACCTAGAAGACCCAAACTCTACCAATGCACGAGAATGCAAGGACTTCCTTCAGTTATGTTATTTTACATGGCCACAAATGCATACAACCCATACGAAAGGACACACACTCGACCTCATCTCACACAAACTGTCCACTGACCAAAACCTAATAATAACAGAAACTAATTGGACAGAAACGCCATGGACTGACCACTACAAACTAAACCTGTCCCTAAAATGGTGGAAAAGGGGTTCTCTCCACATACGAGAACATACAACCCACACCACAAGAGGACAAATAGACTTGGATACATTCTGGCAACAGATTCACGATAATTATTGGACAGCACAAACGGACTCCATATATTACCTCTCTGAACGGGACAAAAGATTTAGACACATATTAGACGCAATAGCACCCTTACGAACAAGAACTTCATGCAGACACAACACGATACCGTGGTACAATGAAGAAATGAAAAAACTAAAAACACAATCCAGGAAACTGGAATGCGCATGGAAAAAAAAAAAAGATGAACACATACTCAACACATGGAAACAAACACAAAGGAAATACAAATACACAATAAGACAGACCAAAAGGTCATAATTGAAAACTAAAATAGGGCCGGATTACAAAAACACGAAGAAACTATACCATCTTGTGAAGAAATTACTAGATACAACGCCGGTCACCACAACCAATACTGACCTCCCATCTGCAGACAACCTTGCTAAATACTTCAACGAAAAAACTGTAAACCTATGCAAAGCTTTACCTCAGGACAACACGGATATCAAAAACTTCATCAATGGACTAGACCCAACCCCTGGTGAATACCCAGCAGACCGAATCTGGTCAAAATTCGCTCTTCCCACCACCAATACAGTTACCCAGGCAATTAATAGGTAATCCAACAGCCACTGTCAACTGGATACCTGCTCCAGCTACCTAATAAATCCGCCCCCCACCGCTTCATAACAGACCTCACATCCCACTTAAACTTCATGCTCCAACAAGGTATCTTCCCTAACGAAAAAGGCAACATCCTACGCACCCCAATACCAAAAGATACCAAGAAAAAAAACAAATGACATCACCAACTACCGCCCAGTAGAATCTATCCCACTGGTAGTCAAACTAATGGAAGGCTTGGTAACCAATACTACACGACTCACAATCAGGATTTCGCCCCCTACACAGCACCGAAACAGTACTACTTACTCTCCTAACTAAATTCAAGCAGGAAATTCAAGCAATAGGTAAAAGCTTTCTTCTCCTCCAAATTGACATGTCCAGTGCGTTTGACATGGTCAACCATAATATACTACTAAGACTCCTAGATTACTTTGGAATCGGTGGAAACACTCTCAAATGGATCAAGGGATTCCTAACCACCAGAACATATCAAGTGAAATCAAGTACAAAAATATCATCACCTTGGAAACCAGACTGCGGAGTACTGCAAGGATCACCATTATCACCGATCCTTTTCAACCTCATGATGACCCCACTAGCCAAGGCCTTATCCATCCAAGGCCTTAACCCATTCATCTACGCTGACAACGTTACAATATACATCCCCTACAAATATGATCTGGCAGAAATCACCAATGAAATCAAGCTCAGCTTAAACATCATGAACTTATGGGCAAATGCATTCCAATTAAAACTCAACACGGAAAAAACACATTTCCTCATCATCTCATCCCAATACAATCCATACAAACCCACAAACATTAACACCCTAGGCTGCACCCTCCCAATCTCAGATAGCCTGAAAATTCTCGGAGTAACAAGCGACCGGAACCTCTCACTAGAGAACCAAGCGAAATCTACAATAAAGAAAATGTTTTACTCAATGTGGAAACTCAAACGCGTGAATCTATTCTTCCCGAGGGAAATATTTCGCAACCTGATACAATCAATGGTACTGAGCCATGCAGACTATTGCAATGGAATTTATGCGGGCTGCAAAGAAGAAATCATAAGAAACTTCAGACCGCCTAAAACACAGCAGTCGGCCTTATATTTGGAAAATATATATTTGGAAAAACGCATTTTGAAAGCGCCAAACCCCTCCGAGAAAAACTGCACTGGCTCCCAATCAAAGAACGTATTGCTTTCAAAATCTGTACAATAATCCATAAAATTATTTACGGCGAAGCCCCAGGATACATGGCAGACCTCATAGACCTGCCAACCAGAAACACTACCTAAATCTGCACTACCCAAGCACCAAAGGACTCAAATACAAATCAACTTACGCATCCAGCTTTTCCTATCTAAGCGCACAGTTATGGAACACACTGCCAATAGCAGTAAAAACTACGCTCGACCACCTAAATTTCAGAAAACTACTAAAAACAAACCTGTTCAGAAAGGCATACCCCACCGACCCAACATAAAAAACTGGACACCTGCGACATAACAAAACCAAAGACCGAAACAGACGTTTCTAACTCTTCCTTCTCTAAGTTCCCCCATTGTATTTACCACACATGAACCTTATTCTACCACAATATCACCTTGTATTTGTTCATACCGGAACTGGCAAATGCTGTAACGGTACTATGTAAGCCACATTGAGCCTGCAAATAGGTGGGAAAATGTGGAATACAAATGTAACAAATAATAATAATAAAAATTCAGAATAATTGTCTGTCTGGTTGGGCAGCATGCTGCTGGTGGTTATGAGATGCAAATATGATGTGTAAAGTGCTGCAATGTACTTGCTAACAGGTTGCTGGTGATCACACCCAGATAAGGATTGCTACACTTGAATTGTTGGTTACTACTACTAATCATTTCTATAGCGCTACTAGATGTATGTAGTGCTGTACACATTATATGCAGGTACTTTCTCTGTCCCTAGAGGGCTCACATTCTTTTAAACCTGGGGCAATGAAGGGTTAAGAGGTCCTTCTACTAAGCTGTGGGAAAAAGCCCACCCTCCCCCCCAAAATGGTCATGCGGCAAGATAACTCTTACCGTGTAGCCATGAGGCTGAGAGCACTTACTGCCACCCACTGAGGTGGGAGTAAGGGCTCCCATCGTAACCAGGCAGTGCGCAGCAATGGCCAATTACTGCCAGGTTAGTGCCATGCTAGAAAAAAAAATCTTTTTTTCTGGCACGCTGGAAATGGCACACGCTCAAGCCAAAACTGCCACTAGTGGCTGCATTGGGCAGGTGGTAGTTCTGATTTAGCGTGTGGTAAGCCCATGTTGGGCTTACCAATGCTTTGTAAAAGGGCCCCTAAGTGACTTATCCAAGGTCACAAGGAGCTGCAGTGGAAATCAAACCCAGGTTGCCAGGATCAAAGCCCGCTGCGCTAACTAACCATTAGGCCACTCCTCCACTCATACATGATTTTAATTGTAATTATTCATTAACTTTTTTTTTTTGTAAATTGCTCAGACCTGTGGATTGAGCAGTCTATAAATATTTAAAATTAAATGAATTAAATTACTTCTTTTAGTGTAGGCTAATTATTTAACTTCATAAAACCTGCATAAAAGATAGCATTTCAAACATTAATTGCTGTTTCAGTAAAATTTTTATTTGTGCCCATAGCTCAGCTTTTCCTTTACAGCTACTGCTTCTTTCAGTACAGTAGACTTCAACTAATTCAAAGAAACACAAAGCAAAAGCTTTTAACTGCTCAAACCCCAATCACATGCCACATCAGAGATACATTTTCAATATTCAGTATGATAACAAATGACTCCAAATCAAAATGATTTAGTATGGATTTATTCTTAATTTTTATTCTTCTTACTTTTAGCTCTGCAAAAGTGAATAAGGAAGTTGGAGTCTTCTTTTGAAGGATCAGAATTCACAAAAAAATTTCCATTTCAAAACTCTGTTACATACTGAATAAATAATGCGTACATACAGAGAGGTCTCATAAGAATTCAAGCTTTTCCTAACATGGTCTTGAGCAGTGAAAAGCATAAAGCTGAGTTTTTCTGAATGTCCTATGAGATACTATTGATCAACTGAGGAGCATCATAACTTTATATATACCTACCATTGAAACATTAAAATGTCATAATTTAGGAAGCATTTCTATAACCTAGGTGCTAATATTTATGTGCCCATGACATTTGTAAAAGTTCAGAATAATGGCAATTTATGCACATAGCTGCCAAAATTCCACCTAAAGACTATTCTATAAAGCAAAGTAGGCATGTACTAGCAGAGTTCTCATCTGGCTAATTCCCAACGGATAGTTTCAACCCAACAATTATCCCACAGGATAATTATGATCTAGTTCATTTTCTCCTTTACCAATCCCCCCCCCCCCCCCCCCCCCCTGAGCAAGGACAGCTCCTCTCCATAGCATTTATACTAAAAATATACTTCTAACACAGTGGGGCTCATTTTCGAAAGAGAAAAACATCCAAAAAGTGTCATAAAGCAGTATTTGGTCAAATTTCTTCTCAAAACATCCGAATCGGTATTTTCAAAACCTATTTTGAAGACATTTCTCTACACAATTCATCTTTAGTGCATCCAAATCACAAGGGGATGTGTCGGAGGCATTTCAGGGGTGTGATTAGGCCGTTTCTAACACTTGGAAGTTCTACAGCCATAATGGAACATAACGAAAACATCTAGGGCTAAAACTTTGGGGACGTCAGAGGTGTGCTGGATTTATGGGAGGAGGGACTGCAGGGAATGGTGTGCTGGACTTTCTGGGATGAGGGGCCTGTAGGGAAAGGGAGACCTATGTGGCCGGGGGGGGGGGGGGGGGTGCCACGAAAAATTGCTCAGATACTAAGGGTGCCGTGAACTGAAAATGTTTGGGAACCCCTGTCTTGATCTATTCAGCAATAGCAACAGAAACTATCCTATTCTCCCCTCTAATCCTTATGGCCCATTGTAGGGGAAAGGGAAATGGGACTTGATATACTGCCTTTCTGAGGTTTTTGCAACTACATTCAAAGCGGTTTACATATATTCAGGTACTTATTTTGTACCAGGGGCAATGGAGGGTTAAGTGATTTGCCCAGAGTCACAAGGAGCTGCAGTGGGAATCGAACTCAGTTCTCCAGGATCAAAGTCCACTGCACTAACCACTAGGCTACTCCTCCACTTTTTATTGTATTCTTTTCTTTTTAGTTTTTAAAAGTTTTGTGAATTGTAATCTGCCTAGATGGCATCCCCAATGGGTAGTACATCAAGAAATAAAGGACCTGAACTAGCAGTATTCTTTCCCCTGTGGTTGTTTAGGTATATGAATACTTAAATCCACTGAGTGATATTGGGCATTTGATCTAGCACACAGAGTATGGAAAAGCTATTATATTACCTTTCTTCCATTGTACTTCTGAAAATGGCAAGGATAGAAACTATATTAAGATGTCAAAAGAACATCGAAATCTTATGTACATAGAATCAAAGACTTCAGGAGGCAGAACATCTTTTTATACCACACAGTGCAAGCTAATAAAGAGGGACCTCCAGCTCATAGGTATAGCTTCAGTAGTGCACAACTTGAATATCTCAATATTCCTGTTTTTCAGCTACATTTCAGCAGAACATTTTTTGGTGAACCACCAACTTTAACAGTCACTGTATTCCCCCTGTTCCAGCCACCAAAACTTACAAGTCTTGAATAAAATTATGTTTTAGATAGGTGGTCTTTTAGGTTATATGGGAGTGGGCTGTCAGGTTTCAGAAGAAGGGTAAATTATGGTAGGATTGTTCCCTTGAGAAGGCTGCAGATAAAGCCCACCTTGATCTCCTTTGTTGGGTATTCATAAGGGTTCCTTAAGAACCACCAGTGGCAGGCTTTAATAAAGCCACTGACTATCCTTAAGTACTATTTGAAGAGGAAAAGGGGAGCTCCTGGAGAATTAGTGGAGGATTCCCAATGCAACAGCAAATTGTAGCTTATGCTTGATTACAAATTCTCCACAGGCTCTTCTTGAACTGGGCCATTATCAGGGCATTCATAGCCTGGAGCAGGCCACCATCTAGGCAAGATATAACAAAAAAGAACAGGGATTAAACAAAAAAACAATAAAACTTCCCACTAGGTAGAAAAATTATGTCTCCCCCATGCCAACCCCCCCCCCCCCAACAATCTCTACCTTTGCATTTTTTAGCCTTTGGACTTAAGCTTAGGCAACCAGTCTTAGGTCTCTGAGTTTGGGGCTAGTACAAGCTGTCAGAGAATGTGCCTCTAATGCTGATGACAGGGACAGGGTGGGATGTGGCACGTGTCCTCTTTTTTTTGGGGAGCAAATATTGTAACCCTATGTAGAAGGGCTTTTTATTTTGAATCCTGCAACTGCAAGGAGCCTGCAGATGTACTCTAATACCAGAAATAGTGAAATTCCTGGACCCTGCAAAAAACAAACATGGAGCAAAACACAACTAAGGGGGCTGCCTCTGCAGGTAAGAAAAAGGGGAGGGGTAGGAGCAAAATCTAGAGCACAGAAAAAGCACCCTGGAGAATGTGAGTCATTGGAACAGCAGGCAAAATGGTGATTGCACCCTTGCAAAGCAGACCAAGGGGTGGAAGTAAAACGGATCCAAATGATCATCCCAAACAGGAGAGTAAGAGCTTCAAAACAAGTGTACTGGGACCCAACACGGTCCGTGTTTCGGCAACAGGCCTTCCTCAGGGGTCGGGAAGCATAAACCTTCAGCACAACGCCAAAAACCGTGGAGGTGCTAAAAAAGCACAGGCGGGAGAATGCTGAATCCACAAAGTACACAGTGACGGGAAAACAGCCACTCACCTTAACACTGCCTCTTAGCTTTCCCCTCCCATTTTCTTTATTCATGTTCTAACCTGCTTAGAAGTGGTGGCCCTACCATGAGGCCAACTGAAGCAGGGGCCTCAGTCGGCACTCTTTATGAAGCAGGATTCCCCCCCCCCCATCCTTCCTCACTCCCCTCCCAAGCCTACCTTCTTTGTTTTTCAAAAGGCGGCAGTGGCAGCGATCCCTATATGCTGCCCTGCAGCCGGCATCGGCTTCTCCTCTGTACTGTGGTCCGCCTTTCTGATGCAACTTCCTGTTTCCTGGGAGGCAAGCTGCAGTACAGAGGACAAGCCGGTGCCGGCAACAGGTCAGCTTGTAGGGATCGCTGTCACCGTCGCTGACTTTTGAAAACAACAACAACAAAAAAAAGGTAAGCTTGGGGAGTGGGGTTGAGAAAGGAAAGGGAGGAGATGCCAGACCACGGCCAGGGAGGGGGGTGGAAGGGAGTTGGTAGAGAAAGTGTGGAAAGATGTTGGACTCGGAGGCTTGGGGGGGGGGGGGGGTGCGATGCAGTGGTGAAATCTCATCCATGCCTCAGGCATCAGACTGCCTTGGGCCACCCCTGCTGCTTAGACCTACCTAAGACCCCTTTCAAGTCTCCAGTCCCTTCTTTCCTACTTGCCTCCCTTCCCCAGCACCCCAAGACCCTTTTTCCAGCCGTGCCTGGCCTGCTGCCTGTTTGTGTGTCTGCCCTCCTTATTCGGTTAGGTCAGTTCCTAAAGTTTCTAGTCACATATATAAATCCATTTTTTATATCTATAAATGGAGCCTAAGCTTTCTAAAATTGACTCCTGTTTGTATTTTAACCTATATTTTATATTTCTTTAAGATTGCAGTAGTTGTAAGTCATGTTATGTCTGTGTTCTGCCAGGATGTGAATAAATCAACAGTGCAAATATTATTTCTACTCAGTGGCTGATTATTGGAAGAGCTTCTAACCTGACAGCATCAGAGTAGATGAGAATCATTAAAAGCTGTACTGATGCTATCTGCAGAAGTACCACATATGGTGCTCTCAGTACTTTCAGCACAGATTCAGAAAAGACTTTTTTTAAAAAATGATTTAACAAGTTTAATATGTCATAGAACATACCACCAGTGAAAAGGAAAAAAAATTACTACACAGGAAGAAAGTAAAAACAGTGAAGTCTTCTCATTCAAACTTGTTTTGTAGAAGGTCAAAATTGCTTGTAATTGCAAGTGAATAGCAAAGTCATTCCTAATTAAGGGGTCCTTTTATTAAGCTGTGGTAAAAGGGGACCTATGCTAGCAGCGGCAGCCATTTTTGCCATGAGCTGAGGCCTATACCACGTCAGGTAAAAAGGCCGAAAAAAAGAAATGGCCATGCGGTAAGATTATACTTACTGCGTGGCCATTTGGGGGGGTGCATTTACTGCCACCCATTGAGGTGACGGTAACGGCTCCTGTGCTAACCCGGCGGTAACCGGGCAGCACGTGGCACTGCTCGAATACCACTTGGCAACTGCTGCGCTTAGTAAAAGGGCCCCTGTCAAGGAGGTAAGCTCTTATCAATGAACTGCCCTTATAATAATTCCTATTTGCTTAAATATTTTAATGGATGCCAACATAAATGTACACAAATACAGACAGCTGTGATAAAAACTTCTCTTTTTCTTTTGGTATTTTTTAAATTTTGATGCAAACTGTACAAGGTTTGCTTTACCAATTAGTAACTACATATTTCCTCCAGTTTCAGAATTGTTTTCTAGAGACTGGTTCTGTTTCCATGAGGAGCAGACAACCTTTGATTAGATGTTTATTTAATTTCCATTTATAATGAGGATGAATCGCTGGGGGAGTTTCAGCTGAAGTGCTTTGTATTTACAGATGTTCAGAAATCTTTTTAATAATATTGCAAACAACCACCAGAGAGCTATTAAACCATTTTTCTTAGTACTGCACCTCTGAGAAAAAACAAAAGTTACAGGCAATGCTTTCCAAACTGAGACATATATTTTATTATCTAATTATGGCTTAAATTAGCAAACCTGCTGTAAGTACAGCTCATCTGCTTAAATAAAAGAAGCTGCTGGTTCTTATTCATGACAAAAGGAATGACAGCTGATTCAAGCATCTACTTATTGTAGGAACAGTGGAATCATTTTAGAATAATTCATTTTAGCTGCCATTTTTAATCACTGAAACTAAATGATCACAACATTAGACAGCTGAGAAAACAGACTGAACCTAGCACTGACACAAAAATACAAAGACTCACTGTAAATATCAATAACCTCTAAGTTTCGCAGAGCAAACACTAAGGATGCAAGAAAAAGGGAACAAAAAGTTGTGAAGTAGTAAGCAGTAGCCATCAGGCTACTGAGAGCAGACAAAAAACATGCTTGATAAGTATTACTCTTCAACTTCCAAACTGTTACTACTCACCACTGAAATCCTAAACACATTAAAGGACGATTCCGCTTTAAAGTAATAACAGGAAAACATACCAGCTTTTTGTCACAGACAAATTGTACAAGAATAGAAAATAACCATTTACACCAAAAACGTCCTGAACCAGAAGAACTGAAAAGGTAAAATCTCTCTCTCTCTCCCTCTCTATATATATACCTTCTTATATAGGGTGGAATCTATATATGGCACTGAAAAAAGTGCTATTCTATAACACACGCTTAAAGTTAGGTGCGGTTTATAGAATAGTGCTTATGCCTGGGACTTGCATCTAACTTTAGGCATTGCCATTTGCACCAGCTGAAACGTGGTGCAAATGTAGGTGCCTAGATTAGGTGCATATCCCCCCTTATTCTATAACAATCTGTGTAAATGCTAGGAACACCCTCGTTCTACCCATGAACCTCCCATTTCTGTGCCCCCTTTTTTACTTACACATAACATTTAGGTGTGGATTCTACTACTACTACTACTATTTAGCATTTCTATAGCGCTACAAGGCATACGCAGCGCTGCACAAACATAGAAAAAAGACAGTCCCTGCTCAAAGAGCTTACAATCTAATAGTGCCTACATTTACACATGTAAACCCCAATTAAATCTAATTAGTGCCAATAATTGCTTGTTAAAAATCCAATTGTTGGCATTAATTAACTCATGCCCAAATTTGCACATGCAATTTTTGGCAACTTTATAGAATTAGGGGGAATAATGTGTACATACACACATGCATATATATGTAACAGATGCCTAAATTAATCTTCCCCTGCTCCTAACCTGAGTTTGCCATCTAGTGTGAGATAATGACCAGGGAGTGTCTCATGCATAACAACTGGAGGGAACTAGAAGAAACCCTACCTTGAGTGGCTATGAGGCTTATTTTCAAAGCACTTAGCCTCCCAAAGTTCCATAGAAACATATGGAACTTAGCCTCCCAAAGTGCTTTGAAAATATGCCTCTATGGGTCTTTCTGTCTTCTTCCACAGGATGTCTATATGAAAGAAGTAAGGCTGTAGGAGCCCAGGAGGCTTAAGAGCAAGCTGGGAGCAGCCTTCTTGATAGCAAGCAAGAAAAGCACCCATGAGGTGAATGGATGGAAAGAGCAGCCAAGAAAAAAAAATCCAAGAAGGAGTAGGTACCAGAGACAATGCAATATTGCAAGAGTCCACCTGCCCTAGAAGCTGTTTTTCCTCTGTGAGGTGAGTGGAACCAAAAAGCTGAATTCCATCTCCACCACTGAAACAGCCAGAGCTGAGGTGAAAGGAACTGGTCACCTCATGCATTCCAAACATTCAGATCAGGAGCGATTTTGATAATGAGTTTTTTTGCAGGAAAGAACTTTCTATATTTGCTCTCTTGGGGAGAAAAACAACTTTCTCCATATTTGTGCCTTTAGGCATTTATCTAAAAGAGCTTTTGGATAACGGGTGGGTAGTCCAGGGCACTGAAACACCCAGAGTATTTAATTCAAGCATTGATCTATGAACTATCCTGTGATGAGAGGAGTTTATGAATATATCTTACAGGAACCACAAATAGATATTTGGAGGTACTAAATTCAGAGGTAAAAAGGAGAAAAGAGGAGGGGGACAGTTTATCCAAGAGGACACCACTTCTAGTCTGAGGGCCTTGAACCAAGGATGCTTTTCTTGGACTTTGATTGAATTTTGCCTATTTTGATATTTCCTAGGTCTCTCTCTTGCTCTCTATATACATGGTGTATGGAAAAAAACGGGCCCACTTACATAGTTTCAAAATACTTTCCAATGGAACTGGGGATGAAAGGCTTAGGGACTAGGAGTCCAGGAGCCTTGTCTGACCGACCTACCTCTGGGAATTGCATGTAGAGTGTGCTGTTTTGAAGTAACAGCCAGAATGGAGCAGGGAAGCTGTCTGTTTAGAAAGACTGTCCACATGTGAAGCCTTTAGCAGGGCACAGGTTTAGGAAAGGGGGCTAGATGCAATACTGTGTGATGCATCGCAGGTGGCCTGTGGGCGGAAGATTAGGAACCTGATGGGAGCACAGAAGGGAGGTATAAGCCCATTCTCAGGATGCCCTAATAAGTGATGTACCCCTGTATTAAAAGAAGCAAAAGCTGCCTTTGGGAACTATACCTGCAGATAATAAAGATTGTTTAGCTGCCTTAAAGAAGTGTGCGCTCCTTGGTTTGTCCGGAAAAAAAATGTTTGTGCAAGCTTGTGGTGGGGAGTCCGGGGACTGACTGCTGCCGAGCCCGCATCCCCCTGACTATATATACAGTGGGGGAAATAAGTATTTGATCCCTTGCTGATTTTGTAAGTTTGCCCACTGACAAAGACATGAGCAGCCCATAATTGAAGGGTAGGTTATTGGTAACAGTGAGAGATAGCACATCACAAATTAAATCCGGAAAATCACATTGTGGAAAGTATATGAATTTATTTGCATTCTGCAGAGGGAAATAAGTATTTGATCCCCCACCAACCAGTAAGAGATCTGGCCCCTACAGACCAGGTAGATGCTCCAAATCAACTCGTTACCTGCATGACAGACAGCTGTCGGCAATGGTCACCTGTATGAAAGACACCTGTCCACAGACTCAGTGAATCAGTCAGACTCTAACCTCTACAAAATGGCCAAGAGCAAGGAGCTGTCTAAGGATGTCAGGGACAAGATCATACACCTGCACAAGGCTGGAATGGGCTACAAAACCATCAGTAAGACGCTGGGCGAGAAGGAGACAACTGTTGGTGCCATAGTAAGAAAATGGAAGAAGTACAAAATGACTGTCAATCGACAAAGATCTGGGGCTCCACGCAAAATCTCACCTCGTGGGGTATCCTTGATCATGAGGAAGGTTAGAAATCAGCCTACAACTACAAGGGGGGAACTTGTCAATGATCTCAAGGCAGCTGGGACCACTGTCACCACGAAAACCATTGGTAACACATTACGACATAACGGATTGCAATCCTGCAGTGCCCGCAAGGTCCCCCTGCTCCGGAAGGCACATGTGATGGCCCGTCTGAAGTTTGCCAGTGAACACCTGGATGATGCCGAGAGTGATTGGGAGAAGGTGCTGTGGTCAGATGAGACAAAAATTGAGCTCTTTGGCATGAACTCAACTCGCCGTGTTTGGAGGAAGAGAAATGCTGCCTATGACCCAAAGAACACCGTCCCCACTGTCAAGCATGGAGGTGGAAATGTTATGTTTTGGGGGTGTTTCTCTGCTAAGGGCACAGGACTACTTCACCGCATCAATGGGAGAATGGATGGGGCCATGTACCGTACAATTCTGAGTGACAACCTCCTTCCCTCCGCCAGGGCCTTAAAAATGGGTCGTGGCTGGGTCTTCCAGCACGACAATGACCCAAAACATACAGCCAAGGCAACAAAGGAGTGGCTCAGGAAGAAGCACATTAGGGTCATGGAGTGGCCTAGCCAGTCACCAGACCTTTATCCCATTGAAAACTTATGGAGGGAGCTGAAGCTGCGAGTTGCCAAGCGACAGCCCAGAACTCTTAATGATTTAGAGATGATCTGCAAAGAGGAGTGGACCAAAATTCCTCCTGACATGTGTGCAAACCTCATCATCAACTACAGAAGACGTCTGACCGCTGTGCTTGCCAACAAGGGTTTTGCCACCAAGTATAGGTCTTGTTTGCCAGAGGGATCAAATACTTATTTCCCTCTGCAGAATGCAAATAAATTCATATACTTTCCAAAATGTGATTTTCCGGATTTAATTTGTGATGTGCTATCTCTCACTGTTACCAATAACCTACCCTTCAATTATGGGCTGCTCATGTCTTTGTCAGTGGGCAAACTTACAAAATCAGCAAGGGATCAAATACTTATTTCCCCCACTGTATATATATATATATATATATATATATATATATATATATATATATATATTTACACACACACACACACTTACATGATTCTCTCGCCCAGCTGACCTCAAGAGCTCTAGGGAAGACTCCAGTACAGAAGAAGCCAGAGAAATTTGAGTTCTGATGGCTCCAAATCAACAGAAGCCCCTCTTGGTGCTAGCTAGTACACTTAATTGCTAAATAATGGATACATTAAAGTCTTTGCCAAAATCAACAGAGCAGAAGATTCTCCTCAATACAAAGTCTCTTTAAATGCTTATCCTTGCTTTTAGTTCAAGAGGAAGAAAGCCTCCCACAGAGCAAACAGACCCTCGCCAATATGCAAATTTCTGTATGGAAATACTTTCCCAGAAGTCTCTCAGTGGTTTCTCTTTAATTTCTTTGCCCAAATCACTTATGTCCCAACTTATTTCCCCACAGTCTTTCAAAACCAGTAGTTCTCTCTGTTCAATAGCCAGAATGGATTACATAATATATTAGCCTTGGAATACCTCTCTTCATTTCTTTTCTACGCCTTGGTTTTTCGACTGACTAGCCTTAAACCAGCATTATTCCCAATTGGCTAGCTCAGTCTATCACAGCCCTCCTCACAGAATAGCTTCTTATTCAGAGTAGCTTAGTTATCCACCACTCATATAGTTTTGTGGAAAGAAAAAGTTCACCTGGCTTTATTTATAAGTCCACACTGGTTGTGCCTCAGTCTGCTAATGCTCCAGCACCTCCATTTCTTCCTCTCCTAAGGTTTCCTGGTAATCTGCAATGGTCACCAGCTCCATGGCTTCAAGTTCAACCTCCTCAGCAGCCACAGTCACCTTAGGGTTTGGTGGTGGAACAACTCCACCTTGCCTAGTGGTTGGAAGCAGTCTCATATGGCTCCAGTGAAACTGAAGCTCCTCCTCCTCCTCTAAGGTGATTGGTTCCATTTTAATTGCAGGGAGTGTTCTAGATAACTCAGATATCTGTTGCCAGCTCGGAGCTTTCCTTACTTCTACTCTTGCTTCCTTACTACAACACATACATGCACACATAGATACAGATATACAGATTAGCTATACATGTAAAACTGATGGTTAAGTACATACACATAAGCTACTAAGGTTCAGATTACTACAGTGTACTATAATCTTAGTGCAAGCTAATGCTATTAACGCGTGCTATTAGTAAATAGGTTCCACTGCATGAAATGGGTCCTATGGCAAATTACATACAGTAATGTGAGTTAGCTTAAGGTAACACAGCAGTGCCTTTTAGTAAGTCTAGCCTTGTCTTCTATTAAAAAGAAACAATCTATATCACTCAACTTGTACATGTTTCAGCTACTAAAGTTTTCCAAGGGTAATCTTAATTTTGTGCATTATCATGCTTCTTTCTAACACTAAAAATATCTCAGTACTCTCATCCATAAAAGCTGAAACAGTTCCTGTAGACTGTGAAGTCTCGATAGCTCATGCACTGTGACATCTTTTTCTTTGTTGTTCTAATTAAAGGTATCACAATCTACAAAGACGCAAATTAAAATGTAAAAATGCACTCATTTTCAGGAAGTATGGTTTACCGTGCGAATATTTTTAAAGATGAGAAATGAAAAAGAATGAAACTTTCAAATGACTTACTAATGAAATGATTGCTGTCTACCAGTGAAGTGGGATACATTTTCTCACGTGCTCTGACCTTCTAGCCAGTGGCATATATAGCTTGGTTGCCACCCAGGGTGGAGCACCCCTCCTCCAGGTGCATCACACCCTCCCCTAGGACAGAGGACCTCCATCCTCTCTCCCCCAAGCAAGGGAGTGTGCTGAGTAGTCATGCAGCTGTTGGTTCTGTCAATCCTTTGCCCTGGAACAGGAAGTTGACCTCAGAAGGGGCAGGGGACTGGCAGAGCCAACAGCAGCATGACTACTCAGAGCACCAACTTGCTGCCTGCACCCAGAGTGGCCCCACCACCCTGTCCTTAGTACGCCACTGCTTCTAGCATATGGATTCTTCCTGTTCTCTTACTCAAGGCTATGAGAAGAAAACAGAAGAGGAAGTATTGGCAAAGTGAGGTCAAAATACTCCAATTTACAGTTTTTCTCTGTTTCAATTCTCTACTTTTATGGTTATTTCCCAGTTCATTATTATTATACTTTGGGGCCCTTTTACTAAAGTATGTTAAGCACATAGTGGGTAATTTTCAAAAGTCTGCAATTATACGCCTAACTAATGCCAGCCAAATAGCTGGTATTATGCAAGTTCTCATGCATGTAACTTGCTTGGCACACCCCTGGCCCACCCATGCCCCCCTCAGGTCCACACTCCCTTGCAGTTGCATGCTCTGGAATTTGTGCACATGGGTATAGGATACTGACCAGGGGCTGATAAATGTGTAACTGCTAATTACTACCAATTAGTACCAATTAACACCAATTTTATTTTGAATTGGTTGTTAATGCCAGTTAATGGCTCATTAGCTAATTAAGGGCTTCTTTTACAACGCCACGCTAGCAATTCCCACATGGCAAATGAGATGAAGCCCAAAGGAACTGAATAAGCTTCCTCTCATTTACCATACAGGAATCACTAGCGCGGCATTTAACTGACCCTATTCTATAAATTGTGCATATAACTTTGCATGCTAGTTTCAACTTTATAGAATTAGGAGGCTATTTCACAAATGAGCACAAATTAAACTGCTAGCATACATGTGCAATAACTATTACTGTGCCAGCATGACAGTATGTGCTAATTCATGACAACTATATGGCACATTATGGGGTGGAAACTGGGTGGGTTATGAGTGTGGACTGCACATTATAGTTAGTGCACGGTACTTACTGCAGGCTCTCACTTGTGCAGTTAGCACAGGTGCATTTATTGTCTCCTCAATTTCTGCACTAAAGAATATATATATATGGGGTGATTATTCATTTGAAACAGCTTCTTCTATATCTTTTTACCCCAAAATGACAGGGAAAACCCACAACTGTTTTTCCCATGTGGGGAGAAAGTGCATGCTATTTATGTCATGCCTCAAATGAAAAAATACATAAATAGAAGAAAAATATCCATAAATTACACGAGAAACTAAACAAAACAAAAATTTCTGAGCTGCACATCCATTGATAGTATTTGCTTAATTTCAAGAAGAAAAGAATATTTCCAGTAAAATGTCACCATTGCATTGGCTCCCAATTCAACGTAAGAAAAGGCTTTATTATCCTAGTCCTCAACAATCTAGCAATAAATGAAATGCACATATTTCAACCAAGAACTTTTCCAAAAAGAAAATAACAAAAAATAGATTCAAGAGCACTGACAGTGAAAACCACAGGGGTTGAAGGAGCTGACATTTATTTTACAACATGAGGGTTTGAAGAGAAAATCTCCAAACCATATTTTCAGTTTTATAAACCATGAGCATCATTCAACATAAAACCTCTATTTTTCTATCATTTCCTGATCTGTTTTGATTATGTTTGACTCCATCTCAGGTAAAATTGCTTTTATGCCTCATGGTATTGCTGGCAATTTGATCCATTGAATGAGGAGCTAAACTAGTGTTAAAGTGGTATAGAATACAAAATAATTCATTTCTACCACTGACTGAAGTACTGTATACTGGGAAATCTTATACAACCTAATTTTATTTTTAAACTTTGCTGGCTATTAGCAAGCTTCTATATTCACCCAGTTAAAAGATTTTGGTGCTCTTAGCTATGTCCTTTGAAAATGCTATGTAACTTTCTAAGTTTATGCACTTTGAAAATGAGCCGCCACATGTTTATCCAGGTAAAATACTATTCCAAAACTGTCATCAGTGTGAGAACATCCATGTAGCTTGCAAGCATGTATTTTCTACCTGCAAATCACATTTTCAAAAGGAAACTCCCTGCAAAGATTTCCTTGGAAATCTGGACTCATGAAGTCCATGTGTTCAAAAAGTATTTGTAGACTTTGCCTCAGCTCTTTGTGAGGGTTGGGTCTGCAGGAAAACATATATCTACATGTAACTCAAATGTCCCTCAAATGCTCCCTTGTCCATGGGTAGCTTTATTGTGAATAAAACTATATGTGGTTTTTCAGAGTTATTATTCATTAGGTGATACCAGATATATGCATAGTTTTACAGATACACATAAGGTAATTATGACTGTCTAAAACACGAATAGTGCTTTTAAAATAATCTGGCACTTAGATGTTCATACTGCATAGACATCAAATCCCGATTTTACAAAGCCAGGATAGGAACGTCCAAAACTGAAGTACATGAATATGGCATGGGTGTGTGATCTGGGCATGTTTTGGTGGAACCTGGGCAGGATGAAAACATGGACATTCATTTGCCATTGCAGAAGGAGAAGGGACACTCATGTCCAAAAAGAGGGATACTGGAGTTAGGTCTGGTACCCAGGATGCCTAGAGGGCTCTTAAGAGAAAGAGCAGCAAGTGTTTGTACTTACCCTGTGCTACCAGCAACAAACAAGGGTAAGTACATAGCCAGTGTAGTCAATGCAGGGATTATGCCCAGCATGTGCCCTGCTTGTATCACACATGGCCATTACAGCACCCACACAAAAGATAAAAGATGAAACTACTAGAAGCTCACCACCCCAATACATGAGACCTCTCCCCTACCCCCTGCTATTTCAGGTCCCCTCTCCCAACCCCCCCCCCCAACCAAGACATCTGATCCCCTTCCCAACACCCACATTATGACCTTTGATTTCCCTCCTGAGCCACCCCCAGAGGTCCAGTCCCTCCATTGTCCCCCGCCACCAGGCCCATTTCCTCTTCTAACCACGCACATATGTCATGATCCCCTTCCAACCCTCCCCCTCCAATACTTCCTTATACCACCAAACTGAAAGGCATATGCACTGGGAAGCAAAGGCGCCATTTTCGATACTGGTGCCACCATGGGCAGCAGAATAATGATTGCTGTCACCAGTAAACATTTCTAGGAGATCTACTTATTGTGGGTAGGTCCCGTGGAAGGGATAGGGTGGAGGAGGGGAGGCCTGTCGGGGTCCATGTCCTTTATGTCTGGGGTGGCCTTTCAGTTCATGGGGATCAGGAGGTATTGGGGGGGGGGGGGGGAGTGAGAGGTGTATCAGGACACATGGAGGGGGATCGGAAGGGGAAATGGATGTGATAGGATTTGAGCCTCTTGGAGAGGCGCTAGTAGGAAACGGGCCTCTTGGGGAGGCTCAAATTGGATCTGAAGTCCTGTGGGGGGATCGGGAGGGGATTAAAGGTCACAGTGGGGGGGGGGGGGGAGAGATTCAGAAAGGGATCAGATGTTGTGATGGTGGGGAGTCAGGTCAGATGACTGCCTGGCCACTATGAACATCTATGTTTCTATTTTATAACAATGATGTTCATGTGATGTGAAAGGGACATCTATGTGCATGTTTTTTTCCATCCATATTTTGGATTTTTTTTCACTAAAATGGATGTTCATGCTGCACGTACTTAGCCATAGCCATCCATTTTACCATCTATTTTAGAACAGGCTCTATCATAGCAAATCCTGATCTAAAATACTACCAGAACTTCAGACATCCTGCCTTGAATGTCTGATTTCTGATTTGAATGTCCCTTTTAAAATGCTGTTTGTAATGAAGAAAGACAGAAATGAAATACAGAGAAAACATGAAGGCAGGAGTTATAACAGCAGGGCCAGTGGCAAATCTCTTGAGAGTCTATGGTGCTCAATTTTGAAGTATATGGACATCTCAGAAAGTCAAAATGGACGTCCATGTACTTGAAACGTCCAAATCCTGATTTTGCAAAGGCAGAATAAGGATGTCCAACACTGCAGTATGTCCAAATAACAAGGTTGTGTGTGTACTGGGTGGGACAAGGGATGCTCTGAAATCTGGATGTCCAACAGCAGTTACTGAAGGGGAAAAAAACATCCATGTCTAAAAAGGACATTCTTATTTTTCAGAAACATCCAGGTTACAGAAAGTTGTTCTGATTAAGCAGCTGTCCACGAGAGGGATTAAGGCATGACACCTCATTAATCCCCCCCCCCCACCCGTGGTTGCTGTACACCCTCCTTCTCCCCTGAAAGCGATACTGGAAGGGAATACCAAATTCTATGACAGCTTCAGGTATTATGGGCATTCATAACAGATTAGGAAACACGTCTGAAGAGTAGCCTAGTGGTTAGTGCAGTGGACTATAAACCAATAGACCTAGGTTCAAATCCCACTTCAACTCTTTTTTTTTTATTGTAAGTCTTCCAGAAACAGTAAAATACCTATTCTACCTAAATATTTAAGACATCTGCAAGCCTGAAGGCTACCGAAATGGAGTACATTCAGGTACAGTAGGTATTTTTCTGTTCCTGAAGGGCTCACAATTACAAAAACAAAGAGTTAAAGTGGGATTTGAACGGGTCCCTTGATTTACAGTCCACTACAATAACCAATAGGCTGACCATCTGTTCTGTATGAATGTCTCTGTGCTCATTTTTAAGAATGCTGCTATGTAGATGTCCATTTCCCTTGTTTACCCCAATTCAAAATTTGAATGTCTTAGACTGTAAAATGGATGTTCATACTGGCCGTTTTCAGTGCACGGACGCCCATCTCATGTATTTTCAAAAGGCTGTATATATGAACATTTACCTCCACTTCTTTTGGGTTTTTCATGAGACACCAGGAAACACTCAAACTTACATATTAAGAAATAACTTTTAAAAGTGAAGAAAATATAATTTCAATATTAGGTCTCCATCCCCTACTGAGATTAAGGTCACCAATTAAGTAGCAGAAGAGACCATGCCCTTGTCAGAAATGCCTGATATTTTGAAATTTTCCCCCATAACCAATGCCTGTTCAGCTTCCACTCCATCTTGAGTCTTTAGAGTATATTATTAGCTGAAATGTCAAAATATCATTCAAACATCTCTGCAACATTTCACTCATTGTTACCTGTACAGAGTGAGGAATATTCAAATAGCAAAGATTTCCACACCTTGCATCATTTTCCCAATTTTCAACCTTAGCTTTCGAATTACCAAGTCCTTTAATCATTGTAGCATTTGTTCAAAGGAATCACCAGCTTTCTCTGATCCATCTGCTTGAGCTACAGTCTGTTGTACTTCAACTGAATAAACTTCCAAATTACTTTGAAGAACATTCACTTCTTCGGTCTACTCATTAACCTGAGGAACCATCATTTCAACTAAATCAGCAATTGCCTGACACATCATTTCCATGGTAAACTCTGGAGACTGAAGTAGAAGCCCTGCCATTTTTGTCGCTGGCCCTGCAGAAAAAATTGGCTCCTTACCTATAGCTGTCCCAACCACTGGGGTTACCCATTGGTTTCTTTTTTTCCATGCCAAGTCTCTGCATTTCATATTTTAAAAGGTCCCTTAAAGAAGTATTTTCAGGTTGATTTGAACCTGACAAGAAAGGAAGAATTCAGCTTGTGTTCAGGTAGGGTATTCCAAGCATTTGACACATGAAGACACATATAAGACAGAGTAGAAATTTAAAGCTGGAAAAAGAAATAGCAGTTTAGGTTAAGTTAGCTCTAAAAGGAGGTGAATGGGGAAATGAAAGATCATGAATGGTGCTACTGGTAAGTATATGTGACTTGAACTTTTGCATAAGTATGTAGGAATTCAATTAGTGCTTCAAGACAGACTTACATGATTGTAATGGCAGCAGGGGAAGCTAAAACATACTGCTGAGTTTTGTATTGACTGCAATGCACAGGTGTCATTCAGGAGAAGGTTGCAATAGTCTAATTGGGAGGTGAAGAGAAAGAGGAAGAGTTTAGCTAGTATGTTCAGACAAGAAGGGATGGATGCCTGAGAAGTTTTTAGAGAAACAGCACTTTGATACTATTGTGAATACATACAGAAAAGAAATGAGAAGAGTTCATGAGAACCCAAATATTGTGGGCCAAGTAGACTGGGAAGGTTGTTGCATTTTACATAGTGATCAAGGAAGGGGAGAAGGGGGAGGCAGCTTTAGAGGAAAGGATAAGGAATGCTGTTTTGGCCATATTGAGTTTGGGCCTGTGATGAACAATAAGACAGAGATTTGCAATTGGATGCTCAGTTAGAGCACTGGAAGAGAGAGCAATCAAAGAATAATTTGTACAGAGATGATAACTCTGTGTTAATTTGTATTTTAGTCCTTTGCAGCTGGGGAAATGAAGATTTAGGAATGTGCGTGCTGATCTTTCAATATTTCTGGGTGGCAAGTCTATGAGGTCTGACATGTAAACCAGGGTGTCACTGTAAATATTGCCGCTAAATGGCTAAGAGTAGCTCCATCCAAACTCCACCCACATACTGCCTTTAACCTAGCCGGTTAGGGAGTTGCCAGTTAGAAATGACATTGAACGGTGCTACCTGGTAAAATTCTGCTGAATATCGGCAGCCAATCAGTTCAGTGGGGTTTAATCCCTTTCCTGCCTGGTTGAACCCCTTTGAATATTGATCCTGTACACTTTTACCTATATAAAACCTTTTATAAATTGACTCCCCCTCCTTCACATACCATCTCCAGTACTGATCTGCACAACATTACCAGAAGTTCTGCATGGAACCAAGCTGCGGCAAAAGGGGGCCACAGCGCTGAAATTGGAGGGTGTTTTAATTGCCACGCGGCCATTTCGAGGGGGCAGCCCTTACTGCCACCCACTGAGGTGGCAGTAAGGGCTCCTGTGTTAACCCAGCGGTAACCAATTATTGCCGAATACACTCCAGCGCTACAAAAATAAATTCTTGTAGCACTGGAAATGATGGTGTGCTAGGGGTGGGAAGTATCGTGGGGCTGCTGTGGTAGCCCGGCAGTACTTCCTGTATAGCAAGCTGTAAGCCCGCATTGGGCTTACTGCTGCTTAGTAAAAGGAGCCCTAAGGCTCTTGGAAACTCATATAGGGCTCAAATTTGGGACATAAAAGCATTTTCAATAGAAAGATATTCTCTACTTGAGCAAATAAAATATAACAACATTGCCATTCAGATAACCTTCATATCTGAAGAAAATCATATTAACCCCCTTAAAGCTAATGGCCCTCAATTTACAAGCCCTATTTGAGTTCAATATGTTCATAAAGTGACACTTAAACATTTATCTTGCATAAACGCCTAAGTCCCTATTTTACAAAGCCTAGGATGTGCATGTATTAGATCCAAGTGTGTATAAATGGCAAGGAGGCATGGCCTGGGTGTGTTTTGGGCAGGACAAGTTCATAGACATTTAAGTCCCCATTGCAGATGGGGACTAAATGTCTATGTACTAAAAAATCGATGTTGGGAGTTACACCTGCTCCAAAGCATATTTAGGGAGTAGCCTAGTGGTTAGTGCAGTGGACTTTGATCCTGGGGAACTGAGTTTGATTCCCACTGCAGCTCCTTGTGACTCTGGGCAAGTCACTTAACCCTCCATTGCCCCTGGTACAAAATAAGTACCTGAATATATGTAAACCGCTTTGAATGTAGTTGCAAAAACCTCAGAAAGGCAGTATATCAAGTCCCATTTCCCTTTTACAAAGCTGTGGTAGAAAATGACCTTACTGCATCCTTATGTGGGCTAATGTTGTCGTTAGCAAGTGACCATTAACAAAAATGAGCACATGAGCCCTTACTGCCACCCTTTTTGTAGCAGTAAGGGTTCACACATTAATCCTGCACTAATCAGTTAGCGCATGGCAATGTTAATGCACTAACTGATTAGGGCAGAAATGCCCACTCTCTGTCCCCCAGACACATCCTGTCGGCCAAAAACTAAAAAAGATTTTTTTTTTAGCTAGTAAGTAGTGCACACACATTTGAATCTTACCATGGGGTGCCTCAGCGCACTCCCCAGTAAGCACTTTTAAGTAGTGGTAAGTATACATTAGTGCTTACCGCAGCATAGTAAAAGGACCCCTTAGGATTTAATGACCAGCTGATACTGAGAAGTACTCCACTGGAGGGATTAGGGAGATGCTCTCTTAATCCCTCAAATCGGGAGATGGCCGGCCATCTCCTAAACCCGGCCAAATCGGTATAATCGAAAGCCGATTTTCGCCGCCTTCAACTGCTTTCCGTCGCAGGGCTGGCCAAAGTTAAAGGGGGCATTTTAGCAGGGTATGCAAGGCGTGACGGGGGTGTGGTTACAAGATGGCCAGCTTTGGCCGATAATGGAAAAAAGAAACACTTGGCTGGCTTCACTTGGTCAATTTATTTTTAGGACCAAGTCTCAAAAAAGATGGCCACCGGAGGGAATCGGGGATCACCTCCCCTTACTCCTCCAGTGGTCATCAACCCCCTCCCACCCTCCCAAATTTTTTTTTAACATTTTTGTGCCAGTTTCTATGCCAGCCTCAAATGTCTTACCCAGCTCCATGACAGCAGTATGCAGATCCCTGGAGCAGTTTTAGTGGGTGCTGCAGTGGACTTCAGGCAGGCGGACCCAGGCCCATCCCCCCTACCTGTTACACTTGTGGTGATAAATGTGAGTCCTCCAAAACCTACCCCTTCACCCATAAGGGCTATGGTAGTGGTGTACAGTTGTGGGGAGTGGGTTTGGGTTTTGTTGGGGGGGCTCAGCACACAAGGTAAGGGAGCTATGGATCTGAGAGCAATTTATGAAGTCCACTGCAGTGCCGCCTAGGGTGCCTGGTTGGTGTCCTGTCATGTGAGGGGGACCACTGCACTATAAATGCTGGCTCCTCCCATAACCAAATGCCTTGGATTTGGCCGGCTTTGAGATGGCCGCCATTAGTTTCCATTATCGGCGAGAAACCAATCGCGGCAATCTCTAACTACTACTACTTATCATTTCTGTAGCGCTACAAGGCATACGCAGCGCTGTACACCAAACACAAAAAAACAGTCCCTGCTCAAAGAGCTTACAATCTAGATAAGACAGGCAGACAGACAAAACAATTACGGGTAAGGGAATAAAGAGGTGAGGATAAAAGGACTGGGCAAGTGAGCAGTGATTAGGAGTCAAAAACAGTGGTAAAGAGGTGGGCTTTAAGTTTGGACTTGAAAACAGCCAAAGAGGGGGCTAGACGTACAGGCTCGGGAAGTCCATTCCAGGCGTGAGGTGCAGCAAGATAAAAGGAATGGAGTCTGGAATTAGCAGTAGAGGAGAAGGGGACAGATAAGAGAGATTTATCAACAGAACGGAGTAACCGAGGGGGGGGGGGCGTAGGGAGAGACAAGAGTGGAGAGGTACTGGGGAGCGGCAGAGTGAATGCATTTATAGGTCAGTAAGAGAAGTTTGAACTGAATGCGGAAACGGATAGGGAGCCAGTGAAGTGACTTGAAGAGAGGGCTAATGTGGGCATAGCGACTTTGGCGGAAAATGAGTCACGCAGCAGAGATTTGGACTGATTGAAGAGGAGAGAGATGGCTAAGTGGGAGGCCGGTGAGAAGCAGGTTGCAGTAATCTAGGCGACAGGTGATAAGGGTGTGGATAAGGGTTCTGGTAGACTGCTCAGAGATGAAGGGACGGATTTTGCTGATGTTATAGAGAAAGAAAAGACAGGTTTTGGCGATCTGCTGAATGTGAGCAGAGAAGGAGAGAGAGGAGTCGAAGATGACCTCAAGGTTACGAGCTGATGAGACAGGGAGAATGAGAGTGTCATCCACAGAAATAGAGAAAGAGGGGAGAGGAGAGGTGGGTCTATGGGGAAAGATGAGAAGCTCGGTTTTGGCCATGTTAAGTTTCAGATGACATTGAGACATCCAAGCAGCGATATCAGACAGGCAGGCTGAAACCTTGGTCTGGATGCTGGTTGAGATATCGGGGGTAGAGATAACGCCGGCCATCTCTAATGTCGGGACAAATGTTGAGATTTGGCTGGCCCCGACCGTATTATCGAAATGAAAGATGACCGGCCATCTTGTTTCGATAATACGGTCGGGTATGTCGCTTTCCGGGGCAGGCCTTGGAGATGGCCACCCCCGTTTGATTATGCCCCTCATTATTAACTATCTACAAGACAAAGTTAGGCTGCTCAAATCTAAAGAATCTCACAGCACATGACATCTAAGAACATCCCTGCCTGTCTTTCCTACCTACATCAATCACAAACTCTCCACTTGATCTCTGATTTTACCTTTGCTTTCCCATCAAAGGCCTTTCCATGCTTGCTCAATGCCTTGTCATGGCTATCCTCCTCTCTCCATTTTATTGTTCTTTAAATTGCATTAATGTCTGTGGTATTATGGAGTAAGAAAAAAAATAGCATATATACTACAGTCAGAGTGTAAGAATTTTTATTTAGGACTTCTGTTTTTGAGCCCTCATCCATTACATGTAAGTTGGTATTGTATTGTTCTTTTTCTACTGAGTTCAAAAAAGGAAAGCATAATACAGTACAGTATTTAAAGTAAAACAAACTTGTAGCTTTTTGCTCCACAATAATGCTATGCAGTTCTATAAAAGGATTAGTCAATTTCAGATTTTCTTTTGCCGTGTCAAGTAATTTTTATTTGCCCTTTATCATTAAGAATTATGGAACCTGTTTAATGCTTATCATGTTAAATATCACTGAACTCGGTACACATTAAAAATAAACAAATGCATGTTTAACATATAAAACAAGTGATAAATCAATTAGCTATGAACAGGGTTAGACGTGTTTAGGTTTTCTTCCTGCTTAATTTATCAAAACAGAATATTAAATTAAAAGACCTTTAGATGTATGTTTACTAAAGTGCGTTAGCATTTTTAATGCACATTAATGGCTGACACGTGTTAAACGCTAATGTGCCCATAGGAATGTATTGGCGTGTTAGAGTTTAACACGCCTTACCTTTAAAGCCACATTAAAAACACTAACATGTCTTAGTAAACGTACCCTTAATGTTATGTGCAACAAAAATCTAGTGTAATAAAAACAAGATTTCTAATTATCTGCAGTGAGCCTGATGCTCAGTGTCAGTGTGGCTCATCATGCAGGACACCAGTTTCATCACAAGATAATATTATATTTTCATTAATGGTGAAATGTAAATGTACACTACATAAGAAAGCAAAATCAGTGGCAGGAAGGAGCTGCACAGGATTCTTCACAAAACTCAGGACCTGCGCAAATATTCTAACCTATTTTCTTGCCTCTTATTAAACAATTATAACAATTTTGAGCATGATTTTTGCACTGTCTGACTAGAAGAGAACAACTGGCTTAGTTCATTGGGAATGCAAGCAGAGATTTCGGAGCAAATCTCCACAGATGAAAAGTTAGCATACTGATTCAGAAAGCAGAAGGGGAATATTTGTTGGTCACCAAAAACAGAGAAAAAAAAGGAAGAGTGGTGTTATAATATAATTTAAGAAGCTATTTTGTGCCCTGAATATGTCTAAATAGAGACAGTGGATTACGTTCTATTTTCTAACATGTAGCAGCTCCTTGTGACTCTGGGCAAGTCACTTAACCCTCCATTGCCCCAGGTACAAATAAGTACCTGTATACAATATGTAAGCCGCATTGAGCCTGCCATGAGTGGGAAAGCGCGAGGTACAAATGTAACAAAAATAATAAATAAATATCTCACCAAAATTGAATTATATATACTCTTTTTGTTTGCACTGATTTGCAGCTCGAAGCTAGTTGGACAATTTGCTGATGAGCCATTGTTGCTTACCGTGTTAAGTCCTATCCATTTAGTATGTTCTCATTTTAGCACCTTCATACTGTTTAACAAGTTCATTTAAACAATCCATAAATAGAATGCATTGGCCTATATCTTTCATTTAAAACTTGTACTTTTAGGCAATAATGTGTGTGTACTTATGTGAAATCACATTTTGAAGTCGGGGTCTAGGAGAATCAAACAAACAAAAAAATTATTCAAGTCTGCTAGTTGCCTAAAAGAAAACATTCCCAGAGAAGGGTGTTTCATGGGCATAACATTGGTGGTGTTATGTGATGAATGTTTTCTGCCCATAACAGAGAGCAAAATAACTTCCTGGGGGCAGAAAGAAAAACATCTGGAATTAGACTTGCTTTAAAAGTGTCTAAAGCCAAACCTGTCTTTAGATCCACTTGTGATTTTGCTGAGGTGGGCGTGGAGAAACTCTCATGGGGCCATAGAGCCCTGCACACCACTGACAGTGCTGCCGTTCCTGTCCGAACATGAAGTTGTATCATAGGGGGCGGGAACGGTAGTGCTGTCAGTGGTGCAGAGCTCTATGGCCCCATGTAGAATTTCTCATTATTGACAACCACCAAATTGGGGAAACAGGCAAGTGGGAGGGGAAGCTTCCAGTTTGTTTTTCTTTCTTTATCCTGTGCATAAGGAATGGATCCTCAGAAGTTTAGCTGAAATTGGGTGGCGGAGCAGGTGAAGGGAAGAGGGGTTGGTGGTTGGGAGGCTAGGATAGGGGAGGGCAGACTTATACGGTCTGTACCAGAGCCGATGATGGGAGGCGGGACTGGTGGTTGGGAGGCGGGAAATACTGCTGGGCAGACTTATACGGTCTGTGCCCTGAAAAGGACAGGTACAAATTCAAGGTAAGGTATACACATATGAGTTTGTCTTGGGCATACTGGATGGACCATGCAGGTCTTTTTCTGCCGTCATCTACTATGTTACTATGTTCTGTGGCTGTGGCTGGAGCTGGGAGGAAAAGGAGATAGGGTGATGTTGGAGAAAGGAAATGGGAGAAAAGAGAGAGGAGTGGGGGAGAGACCAAGGGGCAAAGCTGATAGTTAGGGGAGGGAAGAGACAGGAGCAAAGCTTGATAGTGGGGGGAGGAGGAGAGAACTGGTTAATACTGAATGGTGGGGGAAGATAGGCTGAGGGTGATGGTAGAGGGAGGAGAGAGGGACAATGCTGGATGGTGGGGGGGGGGGTGACAGAGGGGCATTATTGGTGGACAGAGAGACATCTGAAGGGGGGATTGCTGCATGTGAAGGAATGGGGTGAGATGGGAAGGAGGGAAGTCTGCATATAAAGAGAAGAGATGGAAAGAGGGGAGAAATGTTAACTGATGACAGCACTTGTTTTAATCTCCCTATCGTTCTTTTCATTAAGGATTTGTTCCATTTGGATAGCTTTTACTTTTTATTTTTGAGAAGAGCTATTTTGTTACAGAACCCATTTTGACAAGGGCTATTTTATTATGGGCAGATTTGTCAAGGGCTATTTTGTTACAAGGCTATTTTGTCCGGGCTATTATGTTGGGGTGCCCAATAAAATGATAGTTAACAGCGTTTTAACTAATTTATTTGTGTGCTTATCTTAGATTTCTGCCAAATATGGGCACTCAAATTTGGGTGCCATATATGGAATCCAGGGGTAAGTGCTTAACACACTGTAGTAAAAGGGCCCCATACAAAGCCTATGTAGGACCTATTTCTTCTTCCTAGCAGAATAATTTTTCCCTCCGAGGAATTCAGAATCAACTGAAAACAGGATTTTTTTTATTTTTTGGTATTAGCCAACCCTATAATGCTTTGAAAATTTCATTGAAATAAGTGTGTTGTAAGACCTTTTCCTTTACAGCCTCAGTAAATATTGCATCCAGCACCAGGAGTAAACTGCAGCCCAAAGCTATTATAGTGCATTGTCATAGCAGTCTGCTTGGGAGATGAATGAGACTATCCTATTGATAAGGTCACAATCAATCTGAGGCAGACCTTTTTAAATTAGCAAAATGTTGCGGCACTTTAGTAAGTGTCATGAAAACCCCTTCCATGTGATAAATGTACTTGTAGGAAAACTAATTTCTTTTTCTTTTCTTTTTTGTTTTTATTTCTTTCTTTTTTTTTAGCTTTGTAATGACAATGCATCGGTTGTGCTTTCTTTCTTCATTCCAAATTACATTTTTCCGCTATAATCGTTCTTTGCTAAACAAAAAAATAAAAAGAAGGAAACAGCAGTAGTGTGGTCAGCCTACTGCCCTATCACCACACAACAATGTTAGTTCAGTCATATTTTAATTTTGTTGTTGGGTTTTATTTTTTACAAACAAAAATGTAGCGTGGACACTATGGTGCTAAGGAATATCTTTGGGTTTGAGCTATGCTACGCTGAACTACGTCTCATGACAACAAAATAATAAACTCTTATAATAAATGATTAATAACATTTTGTGAACTAACAAAAGAAGCTAATTCAGCTGAAAGCAATGAGAAGGTGTACACTATTGTTTTACTCTTGCTTTGGCTTTAACATAAAATCCAACAAATACCGGTTCTATATAAATTATGCCCACTAACTAAAAATTGAAGACTTACTTGTCAGGTGTTCTAGAAAATGTCAAATATCTGCTAAATTCTATTCAAATATTTGCTTGTATGTTTATTTTATTCTAGCTATTCTTTTTGTGTTCATTGTATGGTTGAACACATACAAATGAACCTATGGGAAATTAATTTCAAAAGGCTTCTGAATAGAGTAAGGAGGAAAAAGATCACACATTGATTAGGATATGTGACAGTACTACCTGCAGAAACAAAATGGCAAATTGGGTGGCGCCTTTTCTTTCCTTGGCTTACTGGCAGACTGATATTAGTCCAGCTCTTTATCGAAAATTAATTTAAATTGAATGGTGGCTCTAAATAAAAATAATGTCTCGGCCCTTTTACTATGGTCTGCACTACCGTGTCTACCGTGTGATAAAAGGGAACTACCACAGGATGCGCTAAGGCATCCCATGGTAGTTTCCCGCTGAGCATGAGCTAATCCCCAGTGTACCTGAATGTAACTCACCTTGAGATACTACAGAAAAAGGTGTAAGCAAAATTCAAATAAATAATCCCACACCGGAAAATATCTTTTCTTTTCCAGCACAGCATGGGCAGACAGTAGACATGCCTACGCTAATCGAGCAGTGCAAGCATAGAGGAGTAGCCTAGTGGTTAGTGCAGCGGACTTTGATCCTGGGGAACTGGGTTCGAGTCCAACTGCAGCTCCTTGTGACAGTGGGCAAGTCACTTAACCCTCCATTGCCTCAGGTACAAAATAAGTACCTGTATATATGTAAACCGCTTTGAATGTAGTTGCAAAAATACCACAGAAAGGCGGTATATCAAGTCCCATTTCCCTTTCCCATTATCATGCTCTACCCGATTAGCGCGGGAGCCCTTACTGCCTCTTAAATAGGTGGTAGTAAGGGCTCCTGTGGTAATGCCCACACACTAATGGGGAAATTAGTGCATGCCATCAAACACAACAGTGAATCAAAATAATAACTCGCCTACTTATAAAGTAAGGAGGAAAAAGGACCTCATCTAAACTGCGGCATGCAACGGTAAAGAAAACCGGATCACTAAAAAAATCAGCTGATCAGCATGCACACAGTCAAAAAGTCATCATAGGTCAAAAAAAAACCAACCTCCTGTATTTAGAGATTTAGGGCCCTGTTTACAAAAGTGCATTAGTGTTTTTAACGCACATACAATTAACACGCGTGCTAACCATGTAGGCGCCTATAGGGATATTGTACGCACGTATATAGTTAATGCGTGCTAAAAATGTTAATGTGCCTATAACGTGGCATAGTAAACAGGGCCCTTATAGATTGTCTCTAAATACAGGAGGTTTTCTTGACCTATGATGACTTCTTGATTGTGTTAGGCGGGGAGAGTCTGATAGGTACGGACGGAGAGAGGGATCTTGGGGTGATAGTATCTGAGGATTTGAAGGCGACGAAACAGTGTGACAAGGCGGTGGCCATAGCTAGAAGGTTGTTAGGCTGTATAGAGAGAGGTGTGACCAGCAGAAGAAAGGGGGTGTTGATGCCCCTGTATAAGTCGTTGGTGAGGCCCCACCTGGAGTATTGTGTTCAGTTTTGGAGGCCGTATCTTGTTAAGGATGTAAAAAGAATTGAAGCGGTGCAAAGAAAAGCTACGAGAATGGTATGGGATTTGCGTTACAAGACGTATGAGGAGAGACTTGCTGAACTAAACATGTATACTCTGGAGGAAAGGAGAAACAGGGGTGATATGATACAGACGTTCAAATATTTGAAAGGTATTAATCCGCAAACGAACCTTTTCCGGAGATAGGAAGGTGGTAGAACGAGAGGACATGAAATGAGATTGAAGGGGGGCAGACTCAAGAAAAATGTCAGGAAGTATTTTTTCATGGAGAGAGTAGTGGATGCTTGGAATGCCCTCCCGCGGGAGGTGGTGGAAATGAAAACGGTAACGGAATTCAAACATGCGTGGGATAAGCATAAAGGAATCCTTTGCCGAAGGAATGGATCCTCAGGAGCTTAGTCAAGATCGGGAGGCGGGGCTGGTGGTTGGGAGGCGGGGATAGGGCTGGGCAAACTTATACAGTCTGTACCAGAGCCGGTGGTGGGAAGCGGGACTGGTGGTTGGGAGGCGGGGATAGTGCTGGACAGACTTGTACGGTCTGTGCCAGAGCCGGTGGTTGGGAGGCAGGGCTGGTGGTGGGGAGGTGAGGATAGTGCTGGGCAGACTTATATGGTCTGTGCCTGTGCCAGAGCCGGTGGTTGGGAGGTGGGGCTGGTGGTTGGGAGGCGGGGATAGTGCGGGGCAGACTTATACGGTCTGTGCCCTGAAGAGCACCGGTACAAATCAAAGTAGGGTATACACAAAAAGCAGCAAATATGAGTTATCTTGTTGGGCAGACTGGATGGACCGTGCAGGTCTTTTTCTGCCGTCATCTACTATGTTACTATGTTACTATGTGCATGCTGACCAGTGAATTTCTTAGCGATCCAGTTTTCTTTACCGTTGGGGGGGCTCACCACACAAGGTAAGAGAGCTATGCACCTGGGAGCAATTTCTGAAGTCCACTATAGTGCCCCCTAGGGTGCCCGGTTGGTGTCCTGGCATGTCAGGGGGACCAGTGCACTGCGAATGCTGGCTCCTCTCAAGACCAAATGGCTTGGAGTTGGTCGTTTCTGAGATGGGCATCCTCGGTTTCCATTATTGCCGAAAATCGGGGACGACCATCTCTAAGGTCGACCTAACTTTCGCGATTTGGGTGTCCCCGACCATATTATTGAAACAAATGATGGATGCCCATCTTATTTCGATAATACGGGTTTCCCCTCCCCTCCGCCGGGATGTCCTGGAAGGACGTCCTCAGGAAAACTTGGGTGCCCCTTTCGATTATGCCCCTCAAAGTCATAGATATTCTGATTTACATTGCTTTATTTGGGATCATATACCATGTAATGCTCAAGAGAGTGATCAGCACAGAGTGTTACAACAAACAGAGCAATACTGGATTTTCACTTTACAATCAGCTCACGAGAGGTTTAAATCAGGCAATTGATTGATTTTATTGTTATTGTTACTTCCACAGTGCTTATGGGACATTGGACATTTAACTCTAAGTTATATTAAAACAGGATCAATCTATCTGATTGGTGCTCTTTGCAAAACAGCAAGTGTCTGAGCTATGTGGAAATTTATTTTACAATTTTGTATACTTATATACAGAAGTATTTTTGATATCCAATAAGAAAGGAATGCTGCCAGGGGAATCCTGTCACCAACTGGTGTACAATAAATGCAAAATAGGATGGGCTAGCCACACACCCCTCCTCTTCCAAGCTGAAACCCCCAACACACACCCCTCCAACACACACACACACACTCTTTCTCACTCTCATCTGCCAGCGCTTCCTGAACCCCCCTCCCCCCACATACACTCTCTCTCTCTCATCTGCCAGCGCTTCCGGAAACCCCGTACACACACACAGACACTCACTCTCTCTCATCTGGCAGCGCTTCCTGAACCTCCCCCCCCCCACACACACACTCTCACTCATCTCGCAGCGCTTCCTGAAACCCCATACACACACACTCACTCTCTCTCTCATCTGCTAGCGCTTCCTGAACCCACTGCCCTCCCCCCCCCCACACACACACACTCAGTCATCTGGCATCGCTTCCTGAACCCCCCCCCCCCCCACACACACACACTCTCTCACTCGCATCTGGTAGCGCTTCCTGAACCCCCCGCACCCCTCTTCTTCCAACCTGAACTCCCCCCAACACATCCCCCCTCCTCCTCCTCCAGCACACCAATTGCTTGGGTGCAGTGGCGGGAATCTCAGACACCACAGACAAGGGGAGGGGGCCTGACACCAGAGAGACACAGGAAGGGAGGTATCTCTGTCACACACACACTCTCTCTCTCATATACAATGTCTTTCTGACTCTCACTCTCACACACTCTGTCTCACACTGTATCACATTTACTCTCTATGTGCCACACAGTCACTCACACACTCGCTTGGTCTCATACACTCACTCTCACAGAGAATCTGTGTCTCACACACACTCTCTCTCTCGCACACACACACACACACACTCTCTCTCACACTGTGTCTCACATACACACTTGCACACACTCTCATTCTCACACACACACTCTCTCACAAACACACTCACACCCAGACTCACTCTCTCTCTCACACACACACTCACACTTTCACTCTGTCTCTCACACAGTCACTCTCACATACACTCTCCCAAACATAAACACTCCGAGGAAAACCTTGCTAGCGCCCGTTTCATTTGTGTCAGAAACGGGCCTTTTTTACTAGTATTCTATAATTGGTGCCTAGATTTAGGCGCCGATTGTAGAATACGCTTAGTTGATATTCAGCGCCTAAATCTATGTGCATCCATTTATACCAAAGAAAATGTGGCGTAAATCCCAGCGCGTAGATTTAGGCGCACTGGCCATATTCTATAACTAGGTGTGTAAATTTAGGAACATATAAAAATATATAAACTCCTACACAGAAATAGCGTCAAATATATGTTTAATTTATAGGGGAAAAGCCTCAATCCCGGCGTGAGCTCCTTGTGTTGTGAAACAACGTAAGGGAGCACCGCCCGATCATCACTGGCTGAAAAACCCCTATTCAGGTAACCCACTTCTATTTTCCAATTTTCAAATTAATGGTTACTTAGCTCACTGCTGAAAAAAATCCTAAGCAGTTAACCGGAACACAGTCATCTGAACCCAATCCACGGCCCGACTCAGCCCAAGTTTCGCCTTCTTCCTCAGGGTCCGCGGGTCAATCAACTGTATCTATTGAAAAATATGTATCTTATATGTCATATATTCGGCGCTCCTTGATATAAACAGTATCACCTCCAACCTTAACTTGATGTTCCTTACTTCAATCGGCTTATCGCTTTCTTCAATGTGAGAATTTCAAGATGGCGTTGATATTTATAATAGATGACATCAGACGCGTTGTTTCAAGCTCCACCTAACATCCTGCTGGGCGGAGCTAACTCACGTACACCATATCCTCTAAGATTATAATGGTCAGCGTCAGGCGGAACTAATTAAAAGAACTGATTCCATTCAATTCTCATATTTAAACCGTCCGGTTGTAAAGAATGTAAACGGTATATCCATCTTTGCTCTTGTTGTAATAAAATTAATCTTCTATCACCTCCTCGTATGTCCCACTTAATTTGTTGTAAAATGACACCTTTCAGAGTGTCAAAAGTATGATTTGATTCGATGCAATGCATTGCTAAAGGAGCAGTCTTCTTCTGTGTGTGGATATTACTCTTGTGTTCTGTGAGTCTAATAGTAAATTTACGTGAAGTTTGACCCACATAGACTTTCTGGCATGGGCATATGATGGCATAAACTACCCATTCTGAATTGCAGGTAGTATTCTGATGAAGGGTGTAATGCTTCTTCGTCCTCGGATCTATGAATTCCTGCGTATTCATCATAATTCCACACATATTACATTGTCCACAGCTTCTATGTCCCCTTAGCTGGGAATCTAGTGTATGGGGTTTTTTAAGAATAGCTGGTGCCAAAATCTCTTTAAGGTTCCTGCCACGACTGTATGCCAGTCTCAGATTAGTATTTTGTAACTCCGGTAAAGTTTGGATTATATGCCAATTCCTCTTTAGTATTTTAGAGACCTGAGTTGCTTCACTTGTGTATTTTAGTACACAGGTAACATTGTCTTTTCCCTCATCTGTCTCTTTTTGTCTGGGAAGAAGTAAATACTCACGATTGTTGAATTTCGCTCTTCTGTACGCATTCTTGATTACTTTCATTGGATAGCCTCTATCATGCAATCGTTCTCTGAGGATTTTGGATTTCTCTTTAAATTCCGTCTCACTCGAGCATATGCGTCTATAACGTAAAAACTGAGATATAGGCAAGCTGTCTTTCAATTTCTGCGGATGACAGCTACTGTATTCTAAAAATGTATTCCTATTAGTTGATTTACGAAAAACCGTGGTCTCCAGTTTATTGTCACTTTTGGTGATTAATACATCCAAAATGACATGCTGTGGAGATCTTGCTCACAAGTAAAGCGCAATGTTGGATGGCAAGCATTCAAATATTCAAGCGCCATCTTCAATTCATGTTCGGTGCCTGTCCAAATGCAGAATACATCGTCTATAAATCTTAACCAGATTTTCATTTTCGTAAACCATACAGACGTGTATACATGCTTTTCTTCAAATCTGGCAACAAATAAATTTGCTACCGAGGGGGCGATTGTCACGCCCATGGCTACCCCTGTTTTTTGTTTAAATAACCGTCCTTCGAATTGAAAATAGTTGTTTTTCAAGGCTATTTCTGCCAATTCAGTTATAAATTCCGTAGGAAAATAGAAGTGGGTTACCTGAATAGGGGTTTTTCAGCCAGTGATGATCGGGCGGTGCTCCCTTACGTTGTTTCACAACACAAGGAGCTCACGCCGGGATTGAGGCTTTTCCCCTATAAATTAAACATATATTTGACGCTATTTCTGTGTAGGAGTTTATATATTTTTATATGATAGTTGATTGATTTGACTGCCTATAGCTCCAATATTGATTATTAGTAAATTTAGGAACACTCACGAAATGCCCATTTCCTTGCCCATAACCACAGCCCTTTTTACCTGCATGCAATAGATGTTTGGAGCACACCATTACAGAATAATGCTTGTACACCTAAATTCTAATCAGTGCCAATTAGTGCCGTTACCAGTGCTACTACTACTACTACTATTTAGCATTTCTATAGCGCTACAAGGCGTACGCAGCGCTGCACAAACATAGAAGAAAGACAGTCCCTGCTCAAAGAGCTTACAGTGCTCATTAGCTTGTAAAGTTTGTTAAGAGCATTGTTATAGAATCAGATGCACTATATAGAATCTGGGGGATAATGTGTAGTCCCTAACAAATAATTTGCCATATTTTTTGTGTGGCTTAAAGGAAAGCTGAACAGTTGAAACTCCAAGAAGGAAGTTTAAAGAAAGCTTTTTTAAATATATATAATTAAGTACGAATTGCAATTGATGGACTAGTATATTTCTCATGCTATTTTTTTTAGATGGTCCATTTCTTAGTCCCCGATGCAGCAGTAAAATACCGATGGACCGATGGAAGCATGAATGGCTAAGTTACTTGTTTTCAACAGAAAATTATACAGAGACAATCATAAGCTGCAAAAACTTGGGAGACCTACTGTTGGAGCTGCAGGCAACCAGAACTGATTCATATCTCCCAAAGCTCAGCGCTGAATTTTACCCCCCCCCCCCCCCCCCCAAAAAAAAAAAAAAAAAAAAAAAAATTGGCTTGCATATTCTTAAAATATAAACGGAATATGTTATGCCTGTCAACTTCAAAAGCAAAAGTGACTAATAAAGTCAATCTTTGTGTAATTGTCTCAAGAGAGTCTTCTAGAAAAGCTGTTACATTCAACTCAGGTAAAAGTTCTGGTTTAGAAGATTTCCCAAATATATATTGAATCTTAACAACAGGGGGAAAACTTTCTTTAGGAATTTTCAAGATTTCTTCGAAATATTTCTTAAGCATATCTATAGGTGGTATTAAAGGTGCTTTAGGAAAATTGAGAAATCTCAAATTATTCTTCCTAGTCTGGTTATCAAGATACTCAACTTTTTTTTACCAGTGTCTCTTTGTCTTTAATTATTAAACTCGTAAGATTTTGTAGAGATTTCAATTCCCCATCCATAGTTTCAATGCTCTCCTTATTTTTTTGAACTTGAGAAGCTGTCAGGACTTGTATAGATTTAACTGATGATAAATCTTCTCTTAAAATATCAAATACCTGGATCAGGTTCTTGTTCATGCTCTGCATGACATCCCAAAGATTCTCTAAAGTTATCACTGCTGGTTTAACTACTCCCCGAACTTCTCCGGATACTTCCCTCGAAGCCTTGGCAGAGATGGGGTTTCCCCCATCTTCCTTGATGGAAATTGCTTCTAGAGGCACACTTGCAGCGGGACCTCCTGACGCAGCTTTCGGCAAACATTTTAAAAAGGTCTTTTTCACAGGAGCACTGACAAATGGATCGGTGCATGCCCAAAACCCATGCCTACAGTACCGGAAGCCATTTTTCAGTGAACCTTAGTAAAAGGACCCCCTAACCCTCTGTTGCCCCAGGTACAAAACCTAGATTATGAGCCCACTAGGGACAGAGAAAGAACCCGCATATATATAAAAAATAAATTTATTTTGTTGTACCACAAAAAGGCAGCATATCAAATCTATAATCTATGATCTATTACCCTTTACCTTGGAAGCCTGGGCATCCAAATGGCAGAATAAATTTAATGTGGACAAGTGCAAAGTGATATACATTGGGAAGAATAACTCAAATTATAGCTACACAATGTTAGGTTCTGCATTAGGAGTCTCTACCCAGGAAAAAGCTCTGGATGTTATCATTTAAATCTTCTGCTCAGTGTATGGCAGAGACCAAAACAGGCAAACAGAATGTTAGTAATTATTAGGAAAGGAAAGAGACTGCAAAAAAAATATCAAAATTGCTTCTATTGCTTCATTGTGTGAATTTACCTTCAGTATTGTGTGTAATTCTAGTCAAACAAGATATAGGAGAATTAGATAAGGTACAGAGATGGGTGACAATAATGATTAAGGGGATTTATAACTTTCATATGAGGAAAGGCTTAAAAGAAGAGACATCTGAGGGGGGGGGGGGGGGATATTATAGAGGTCTACAAAATCCTGGAAGGGTAAATGCAAATTGATTCTTTACTCTTTCAAAAATTACAAAGACTAGAGAACAGACCATAAGTTACAAAGCAAAATTATTAAAATAAATACATGTTTTCACTCAATACATACTTAAGCTCTGGAACTAGTTGCCCATAGTAGCTGAAAATAGAACAGTTACAAGATAAGAGGGTTAGCATACATGTTCAGTTGACTGGGAAGATTGCAAGTTTACAGGTACTTTGTACACGTAGACCTCCAAGATCACTTTCAATGGAAATTTTCTATGACATTTTCCCTTGAAAATATCATATAGCAAGGTAACAGAGATACTTTGGACCCACATACTTTGTACCTGCACCGAGGGACAATTTTCAAACCATTTTACATGGGAGAACATACAATTACTCGCATGAAATCTTGAAAATAAACTGCCTTTTGCAACCAAAAAATGTTTTCTGCTATCAGTTTATTATCAAAACGTTCTCTCTCTTGCTTTGCTCCACTTGGTGACACATTGTTCTTTCTTTTGTAAGGTAATCTGGCATGGAGCTTTCAGAAGCCACTAAAGCATATCAGTGAGCACATATCTAACTTCAAGGACTTACTGATACGATTTAATGCTGATCTTAGGATTTTTTTTCATTCAATGTAGGGAATTGGGGGTTTGTCTTATGGATGTTTCAACATTATCATTATATATTTACTAGTAAAAAAAGGCCCGTTTCGAAACACAATGAAACGGGCGCTAGTAAGGGAAATTCCCACCCATCCTCCCTCCCTGCCGAGTTCCATGCCCCCCCTCCCTCCGTTTCTCCCTCCCTCCCGAGTTGCAGACCCCCTCCCTCCCAGTTCAAGGCCCCCTTCACGCCCCTCCCACGGAGTTGAACCCCCCCCCCTTGGCGTTACTGCCTGGCCCCCCCGTGGCGTGACCCTCTGGACACCACCCTTTCCTCCGGAAAACCTCCCCCGAAGCCTCTGCATACCTCTGCTGATGGAGGCGAACTTCTCGGCTGCGGGGCGTTCCTTGTTGAATGAGCATCTGTTGAAGTTTCTGTTTGTGTGTCTGATGTCAGACGCATGCACAGAGACTTGGACAGATACTCCTTCACCAAGCCACGCCCCACAGGCGAAAACAGAAGTTCGTCTCCGTCAGCAGAGGTAGGCAAAGGCTTCGGGGGAGGTTTTTCGGAGGAAAGGGTGGGGAGGTTTTTCGGAGGAAAGGGTGGTGTCCAGAGGGTCGCGCCACAGGGGGGCCAGGGGCCAGTAACGCATAGGGGGTGTGTTGCAATCGGAGGGAGGGGGAGTGTGTAACTCGTTGTTAGGGGAGCGTGTTTCCCTACTCCTCCCTTTCCGTTGCATTCATTTTGTTCACCAAAATTGTTCCGCCCTCGACGTCATCATGTTCGACGCGAGGGCGTGACAAAGAGACATGGTCAGTGCAGAGGCTTCACCACCGCGAACTAACGAACCCTTCATGGAAGTGGGTGGAGCTTGGGGCTTCATTAGAACATTGGGGTTGCGAATTATGTCCGGTTGGGGCGTGGCTGAGGGCGGGTGTATGAGTAAGAGTGAGAGTGAGTGGTGCTGACAGGCTACAACAGTACAGGGCTTCAGTGTTTCCCTGCCACACAGTGAGCTTCAGAATTCGAGGTGAGAATTATTTATATAGATAGTTACATCTCTATGGTTCTGTTTTAAGATGAAGTTACTACGCTCATTACTATTATGTTACTAATATTCTGTTAGCTAGCATAGTCTTTTTGAATCTGTATTTGTTAATTTTAAAACAATAAAAAGGAAGTAATAAAAAATAAATCACATCGGTAAGTCCTTGAAGTTAGATATGTGCTTTAAATTTTAAAGTGTCTCCCTCTCCAAGATGAGGGTAATTTTCAAGCACATTTTCTACTTGTAAAGCATGCTTTACACGCAGCAAGGGATCAAATAAAATGCCAGGAGGTATATGTGAATAAAAAGTAGAAACACCAAAAGATAGCTCATACTTTTATGCAGACTGTGCACAGACATACCCTGGGAACATAGTTTAGGCAAAATTAAAGCAGAGCTGCAATGTGTCTACATTCATTGAGTACATGCGCAAATTTGTCTGTGAGCATTTGTGCACTGCTGGGGATGGTGCCCTTTTGGACTTTTAATATAAGTGCTCTGTTATAAAAATAGCTCCACATATTATTAATTTAAAAAAACACAAAGAGGACACACATGCACCTCTTAGTAGGGCCATAAAATGGCATATTTATCTACTTTTAAAACTTGTGGGGTGGCATACTAACTAACCATTGGAAAGAGAATGACATAGGGAGAAAACTCAGCCCTGACACATGCCTGGGCAAGGTACATGTGGAACTTACCTCAGAATAAACTTACCTCAGAATATTATTTTTATTTATTTTTGTTACATTTGTACCCCGCACTTTCCCACTCATGGCAGGCTCAATGCGGCTTACATGGGGCAATGGAGGGTTAAGTGACTTGCCCAGAGTCACAAGGAGCTGCCTGTGCCTGAAGTGGGAATCGAACTCAGTTCCTCAGTCCAAAGTCCACCACCCTAACCACTAGGCCACTCCTCCACTATTATAGTTGACTAGTCTCCATTCCTTTATCTTTTTGCGGGTTTTAAACAAACTGCAAACCAGATGCAGAAGAGCTTACACCCCTATTATATATTTTACTTTCTTAAATATTTTCAATTATAGAATGATCTTTTTTGGATGATCCATGGATCACCTTTTATTCTTTCTGAGAAATACACATACAGAGGGGACCCATGCAGTGAAACATGACATTTTAAAGTAAGGGGTGGCTATGTTATATGTAATTTAGAGAAATAATGAAGCTACTGATATTCATTGCAGAAAAAAGAAAGATATTCAACAGTGACATGCCAAAAAGAACCAACTTGTTTTCAAGATTTTAAAACTAAATTTCATCAAAAACTTTTCCCTGGTTTTCTCTAAGTTTTTTAAATTGACTTCCCATATTGCTCAATAAGAAATAGATCTCAGATGATGAAAATGCCAGAATTGCATAGTAATAGCACTAACTAGTCTGTGCAATAAGTACTTTCTACTTTACTGCAATATTGGTTTCTTTATTCCCTTCTGGTTTTCTTCCATTCAATATATCTATGGCAAATTCCCTTGACAGATTCAAGAGTCTTCGATAAAAAGTAACATTAGCAAGTTTAATGTCATTTTGTTCTCTATTAGAAATAAAAATCTACTTACATGAAGATTATTTCAATGTCACCTCCTTTAGAATAACTTGGGAATAATAATTGTCAATTGTCAATCTCTTCTCTTGAAAAGTCAAAAGTTATAAGAACATAAAGATTGAAATATTTTTCTTCTGCTGAGGTAAGTTTCAGTTCATAGTTTAAGACTTTGATGCAATGAGGTTATAAACTATAGTATGAATTCATCCCTTTCAATGGATAGAAAAAAGACTCATATTTTAAGAAATGAATAATGCATTCTAAGCAGTAATAAGAAATCAATAATTTAAAATTAAACAAATTTAGATCATTTGAGAACCACTGTTTAGAAGTACCTTATAGTCATTGGCCTGTTTACTAAAGTGTTCTACACTGTTAATGCATGAACATTGAAACAATTCAATGCTAGCTTGAAAGCACCCAGTAATTCACACACTACCTGCACACCGTTTTAGGAGTGGGAACTGGGCAGGTTACAGATGGAGAATAGGTATGGACTGTACACTGTAATTAGTTAGGTACTGACCACATACTGTCACTTATTCAGTTAGTGTGGCTGCACTACCTTCCTTCTCAAGAACATGTGATAAGCGCATCCAGACTAATGGAAAATACACTTAACTTACGGTAATGTATGTTTTATGAGCATTATTTTTTAGGTCTGATCAGGTGGAACAATCTGCTTTTGAATCTCTGTGGCATCTCCTCTTTAAAGGAATTCAAAATAGATTTAAAAATGTGGATCTTTGGTCAGGCATTTGTTACTGATCAATTGTATGGGTGAAGATTTTTCGTTCTGATAGTGTATCCCTTATAGGATAACTACTCTCTGACTTTAAATACTTTTCTATACTTTGGATTGGATTTTGACTGAATTCTGTCCTTCTGTGTACATGTTTTCTGTGCTTTTTATAACTGTAGTTCCTTTCTATTTTCTAATTTAGGGGCCCTTTTACTACCCGGTGGAAAGGCTACCGCTGGGCTCGCTCAGGAGCCTGACGGTAGTTCCGGCTTCCGACACATGCCATTTCTGGTGCAGGGAAAATTTTAAAAAAATTTCTAGTGATGGGGGCGTGACCAGCAGTAATTGGGCAGCACTACGATCTGCTTGGGTACCATTGGGGTAGTGCCAGAGCCGCCACCTTATCCTAAATAGCAGGCAGGTAAGTGCTCCCCCAGCAAATGGCTGCACATCAATATGTTTCGTTAGCGTACAGCCATTTATTTTATTTTTTATTACATTTGTACCCCGCACTTTCCCACTCATGGCAGGCTCAATGCGGCTTACATGGGGCAAAGGAGGGTTAAGTGACTTGCCCAGAGTCACAAGGAGCTGCCTGTGCCTGAAGTGGGAATCGAACTCAGTTCCTCAGTTCCCCAGGACCAAAGTCCACCACCCCAACCACTAGGCCACTCCTCCACTCCTGGCCCTTTAAAGAAAATTATTTTTTACCCACGGCTGTAAAAAGTAGCCTCGGCACGCGGCTATCCTGCACACCGATACCACTGCGGGCCACGTTTTACTGCCATGTGGTAAAAGGACCCCTTAGTGATTATACACTGCCCAGTTCTGTGTGTCAGTATGGACAGTATAGAGAGTCTGAATAAAGCATAAACTAGAAATCATGGGGAAATGCTGGACACAGCTTTTGCATTTACATGGGCAAACAATTACCTCACTTTAGTAAACAGATCCCTAACTTACCCCCTGTTTACAAAGCCACGATAGTGGCTTCTGGCGAGGTAATGCCGACACAGCCCGTTCACTTTGAATGGGCGGTGTCTGCATTGCTGTACAGCTTTGTAAACAAGTGGGGGGGGGGGGGGGGGGGATATTCTACAGGGAATTTCATTAATGAGACAAAAAATAAAATAATTTAACTAAACACATTTCAGAGTTGCTTTAAAAATATTTACATTCAAAATTTGTAATATTTTTTATTTTGTGTACTAATCACTGCCATACACCAAATTTTATTTTATTTATTTATGACATTTATATACCACATTATCAAGAAAAGAAGCTCAAGTTCAATGTGGAATTCACGTTCATGTTCTGCAGCACTTGAAGTATGTTCCTTTATGCACCGGAATAGTAGCAATTTGACGAGCTGATTGGGAAAGGATACCCTTTTCAGACAAGCTAAGGTACCTGTAGGACTTTAATTTGATATGTCATGAACTACCAGTGCTGTGTGTTGGAACTTTGGGGATTTGATGTGGATATTTTTGTTTTTTGATGACTAAAACAGACTGTGTAGGTTTGGGCTATTTTTCTCCATTTTTTTTTAATCAGCGACTTTTTTCTCCATTTCTAGAGTTTTTTCTTGCTCTCTTTTTTTCTGGAGATAGATAATTTAGGGGTCCTTTTACAAAGCGGCAGTAAGCCCAATGCAGGCTTACCGTTCGCTAAAAGGGAAGTACCTCCGGGCTACCGTAGCAGCCCAGCAGTAGTTCCCACCCCCAGCGAGCATGTCATATGCGGTGTGTACCAGGCAATAATCGGGCAGTGCCGCTCGCTGCCCAGTTACTGCCGGGTTAGAACAGGAGCCCCTATTGCCACCTCAATGGGTGGCGGTAAATGCTTCCCCCCACAAAATGGCCGCACGGCAAGTGCTTCACTTGCCACATGGCCATTTCCTAAAAAAAACAAAGACCTGTCTTTTATCCACTGTGGTAAAAGGGGGCCTCGGCATGTATCAAAAACACGCACAATGCCAGCACAGGCTCCTTCTTGTGGCAGTTTTGTAAAAGGACCCCTTAGTGTGGCCAATGATAATATCTGGGAACCCCACTGGGGATAGACTGACATGTTTGGTCAGACAATTGCTCTTGGAGTTTTGAGGCCTTGTTTGTTTAAATTGTGAGATTTTTCATAGCCCCCACAGTCTGTGTTAGCCATCTTGTTAGCAAACTGCATGTTTCATGCTCTTTTTGAGATATTTTGAAAGTTTGCTACTCCTTTTGTGGGTAAAAAGTGTACACACACTTATAATTCATCCATTGCTACCTTCTTTTAATAATCGTCAGTAGAGCCACAAGTTTCAGTGACTCCTTAAGCCAGTAGTATTCTTTCCCAGTCCTCAATGGCTGCCATGGGATCAGGTTTTCAGGACATCCTTAATGTATACTTATCAGCTAGATTTGTATGCATACTACCACTATTGTGTGCAAATCTGTCTTACATATATTCATTAGGGATCCTCCTACAGGAGAGCTGTCAAGAAATGGGAGTGAATACCACTGCCTTATAGTCTTCAGTTAGTCAAGATGAGACAAATTCTGTGCTTGAACATGTATGCTAACCCTCTTAGTTTGTAACTGTTGTTCTATTTTCAGCTACTATGGGTTCTTACAAGCAGTATCACTCATAAAGCAAGAAAAGTATACATAGAAAAAAATCTCAAGTTACTTTGTGATGGAATTTCAGCTGTCAGAATAGCCATACTGGGTCAGACTGATGGTCCACCTAGCTCAGTATCCTGCTTCCAATAGTGGCCAGTCCCGGTCACAAGTACCTGGCAGAACCCCAAAGAATAGCAAGATTCTATGCTACCAATACCAGGTATATAAGCAGTGGCTTTCCCCATGTCTATCTTAATAGGAAATTATGGATTTTTCCTCCAGGAACTTGTCAAAACCTTTTTTAAATTCAGATATACTAACTGCTGTTATTGCATCCTCAAACAACGAGGTCCAGAGTTTAATTCGGGGCTTCCCAACCCTGTCCTGGGGAACTCACCACCAGTCAGGTTTTCAGGATGTCCACAGTGAATATGCATGAGGTAAATTTGAATACTCTGGAGGATCAGTATATGTAAATTATCTCATGCATATTCATTGTAGATATCCTGAAAACTTGTCTGGGGTTCCCAGGGCTGGTTTGGGAAGCCATAGCTTAAGTATTCATTGAGTAAAAAATATTTTCCTCTTCTAGCTTTAAAAGTATTACCATGCAACTTCATGAAGTGTCCCCTAGTCTTTTTGAAAGAGTAAACAATTGATTTACATTAACCTGCTCAGGATTTTGTAGACTTCGATCATATCCCCCTCAAATGTCTTTTTTCCAAGCTGAGTCCTAACCCCTTAAGCTGTTCCTCATTTGATAGGAGTTCCATCTCCTTTAACATTTTGGTTGCCCTTCTTTGAACCTTTTCTAATTACACTATCAGGTTCATTTTTGAAAGAGAAGGACGTCCATCTTTCAAAATAAATCGGAAGATGGACGTCCATCTCCCAGAGACATCCAAATCAGCATAATCGAAACCCGATTTTGGATGTCTCCAACTGCAGTCAGTCGCAAGGACGTCCAAATTTCAAGGGGGTGTGTCGGAGGCGTAGTGAAGGTGGGACTTGGGCATGCCTAACACTTACACGTCTTTGACCCATAATCGAAAAAAAGCAAGGATGTCCATAACGAACACTTGGATGTTTTCACCCGGATGTGTTTTTATGAATAAGGCGCAAAAAGGTACCCAAAATGACCAGATGGCCACCGGAAGGAATTGGGGATCACCTCCCCTTACTCCCCCAGCGGCTATTAACCCCCTTCCACCCTCAAAAAACATTTCTAAAAATATTTTGTGGCAGCCTCTATGCTAGCCTCAGATGTCATACTCAGGTCCATGACAGCGCATGAAGGTCCCAGGAGCAGTTTTAGTGGGTACTGCAGTGCACTTCAGGCAGGCAGACCCAGGCCCATACCCCCCCTTACCTGTTACATTTGTGGAAGAAACAGCAAGCTCTACAAAACCCACCACAAACTCACTGTACCCACATATAGGTGCCCCCCTTCACCCTTAAGGGCAATGTTAGTGGTGTACAGTTGGGGGTAGTGGGGTTGGGTGGCTCAGCACACACAGTAAGGGAGCTATGTGCCTGGGAGCATTTTATGAAGTCCACTGCAGTGTCCCCTAGGGTGCTTGGTTGGTGTCCTGGCATGTCAGGGGGACCAGTGCACTAGAAATGCTGGCTCCTCCCACATCCAAATGGCTTGCATTTGGACGTTTTTGACATGGAAGTCTTTGGTTTCGAAAATCACCAAAAGTCAAAGACATCCATGCCTAGGGTCGTCCAAATCTAGGGATGTCCAAATTTAAGGATGTCCTTGGATTTGGACTTCTCTGACGGTATTTTCAAAACAAAAGATGGTCGTCCATTTTTTCTGTTTTTCCCCACCCCCAGATTTGGACATTTTACAAAGATGTCCAAATCCAAACATAGATGTTTCTTTCAAAAATGCCCCTCCACATCTTTTTTGAGATATGGCAACGAGAATTGCACTCAATACTCAAAGTGAGGTTGCATCATGTAGTGATACAGAGGCATTATAATATTCTTTATTTTATTTTCTATCCGTTTCCTAATATTCTGTGTGCTTTTTGGCCACCAATGTACACTGGACATAAGATTTCAATCTATTATCCATGAGGACATCTAGATCTTTTTCTTGGGTGGTGATGTCTAATGTGGAATTTAACATCAAGTAACTATGATTTGAAATATTCTTCCCAATGTGCATCACTTTACACTTGACCACATTATATTTTACACCTGCCACTTGGATATCCAGTCTTTCAGATTTCTAAGGTCTTCCTGCAGTTTCTTACAGTCTGCTTGTGTTTTTTTTTAATTTAATAAAGTCTTGTATTTAAATAAGTACGGCACAAAACACTTTGACATCATAAACATAAAAGAAAACACAAAGTAAACCACTAGGGCCATACAAATCCGAAAAATACATCTCATTCTTGAAAAAGCAAACAATATAACAATGCAAGAGCAGGAACTCAGTTTAGTCTCACCTTATATAATTTTTTGTAAATACCCTCACCCCTCCTCCTGCCCCCCTCCCCCCCAATGTATGCATGCAATTTAACAGCTTTGAATAGTTTTATGTTATTTGGAAATGTATTCACCTCACTCATTGTTCCCATTTCCAGATCATTTATGTTAAATAGCGTCAGTGCCAGTACAGATCACTGGAGCTCTTCACTTTCCTCCACTGAGAGAAATGGCTATCTGTTTTTTAACCAGTTCTACAACAGAACATCATCTCTTATCCCATAGCTTTTTAGTTTTCTCAGGAGCCTCTCATGAGGGACGCTGTCAAAAGCTTTCTGAAAATCTAGTTACACTACATCAACCAGCTCACCTTTATCCACACGTTTATTTATGCCTTAAAAAAAAAAAGAAGCAAATTGGTGAGACAAGATTTCCCTTGGCTGAATCCATGTTGACTCTGTCCCATTAACCTATATTTGTCTATATATTCAGCAGTTTTATTCTTTATAATAGTTTCCAATATTTTGCCCAGCACTGATTTCAGGCTTACCAGTCTGTGACTTCCAAGATCACCCCTGGAACCCTTTTAACATTAGCAAACTTCTGATTTTCAGGTGCTATGGACAATTTTAATGACAGATTACAGATCACTAGTAACGGATCAGCAATTTTGTGTTTGAGTTCTTTCAGTACCCTGGATGGTCTAGGTGATTCACTACTCTTTAATGTATTGATTTGGCTCAGTCAGTCTTCCAGGTTTACTGAGATTTGTTTCAGTTCCTCCATATCCTCACTGCTAAGAAATGGAAGTTATAAGAACTGTGATAGTGAAGGCAAGATATGGTAAACCAAGAAAAATCTCTGATAGAACTGCCTATAAACTGGTCTCATCAACAAAAGAGAACCCTCAGATCATGGAAAATGACCTGATAAAAAGCTTAATTGACACTGGATTAGCTGTCCAGAGATCCAGAGTAAAGCATTGCTTAGACAACAATGATCTCCCTTCCTGAAGGAGTATTGAAAGCTCAAGACTCAGAGAGAAGATGGCGCCTCCACCTTGCTGGGAAATTTGGAAACTTAGAGCTTGAGAGAGAAGAGAGATTGTGAGTGTATTGTAAAATTTGTGTATTGTAAAATTCTCTGTTTTAGTTTTATGAAAAACCATAATTAGTTATTGAAATGCCTTAAGGCAAATAGTCCTAGGTTATTTTTAGAAATAACTGCCTGAAAATGAAAGGATATTTTGCTTTACAAAGGGGTAAGAATAGGTGTTAACTAAGGTATTGTTGGGAAGGGAGAATAGCTGGAAAGATCATTCTAGTAGATTAATTACAGTGTTAACTATCAAAGGAATAAGTCAGAAGGTATAGCCTCCAGAACTGTGCACATAATATACAAAACATAATAAACTGTAAAAAATTCAGCAGCTTGTTACTGAAAGGCTTATCAGAACATAACCATAACTTCATTCCCTGCTGAGGTACACTGGCTTCCAGTGGTTTGAAGTATGCAATGTAAGATGCTAATGCTAATTGTCTAAGCCCGGAGTGAAGCATCTCAATATGTTAATACAGTTTTCAAAACATAAAAACTATCACACTCACTGAAGTCAGAGGGCACCAGTTACTGCTGGGGATGAGGATCGTGAGGAGATTCTAAGTTTTGGACACAGACATCAATCATGTACCTACGCCTGGGTCACCTTTAAAATAAACAGGGTACCACAAGAGAGCTACAGAATTGCAATATTTTCCCCACGACAAAAATACCTATACACTGAGGCAACACCTAAATGCTTTATTACACTAACTGACTCTCTCGTGGTCATCTGAGATGACTAAGAATAATAATCTCAGATGATCTCAAAGGAGTCATCTCAGATGATTAAGTGTAATCATCTCAGATAACATCAAGGGATGATTACTCTTAATTCTTCACTTTCTAACTGATATATGTCTAAAGGATTTCTGCAACCAAATAACTGTATAATGTTCTGCATTTTAATTTAAACACATGATTATTATTCTAGTATTTTCAAGCTCCCTTTTATTATTCCACATCTTCCAGCATGTCCAACTGTATTGAAAATTTTATTAACCAAAAACAAGAGATTTTTTCCTTTATGTACTTCTTCAATTTCATTAATAAAGATATTGAAAAGATGTGTTCTAGTATGAAGATTGAGGAACCTCACTGATCACTCTGCCTTCAGTAGAGTGAACTCCAATAATCCTACCTTTTAATGAGTTCCCCTTGGAAACCATGCTGTCTGATGTCTTATATTTTACTCACTTCAAGTTGCTGTACTATTCCCCTTGGAAACTATGTTGTCTGATGTCTTGTATCTTACTCATTTGAAGGTGCTGAACTATCTTATTCTTTAGTCAAGTTTTCATATATATATATATATATTTTTTACCATTACTAATGCTAGACTAAGGAGGTCATTTTAGATCTCTTGTGCTGCAATTCTATGGACAAATTAGTGGCAGAGATGTAAATGTAAGTACATAAGTAAATGTAAATTTCAGAATGTGAGAATTAACGTAGAATTGCCATATGATGCACTGATTCAAAGGGGGGTGTTTTGGGTCATTCAAAAAATGTGTATTCCCATTTTATGGTGAGAATTAAAGTATATTTTAAGGCATAAGTATTGGCTACCTGCTTGTTTGAACTTCAGGTCACCACCAGTGAGACGTTAATTGTGCCTATCTCAGTGATGTTTCCCACCACTTCAAAAATTTAAAAGAGTCCCTGTGGGCGATAACATGCCCTAATCGTTAGTAAAAAAAAACAAAAAAAACCCTCTTGGCTGCTTAAATGGCTTCTCTTGTACCTATAGTTTTTAAAATTGACACTTAAATATGTAAATTGTGATAAGGAAGAGGCTATCCTACCCTGGTTAGGCCCCTAGAGGGCGCTGTTCCCCTAAAATGTCCAGGGAGAAGGGCTGGGTGAGTTGCTAAAGGGAGCCAGTAAGGGGAGGTATAGCTGGAGGTCGCTAGGACCGGGGAGAGTCCTGGAGGGGGAAACAGGTGCAGCAGGTTATGGGCTGGGTCCTGTTTGGTCATTAACCACTTAATACCCCACCAGAGGGTGAGGGCAGTGTTGCCAGGTGGGCGGTTTTACCGCCCAATTGGGCGGTTTTCCGCGACCCGCCGCGGGAAATTTTTGCCCGCGGCGGGTTGCGGTTTTTTGGGCTGGTTTTTGTGCTTCGGGCGGTTTTTTTAGGTGGCTTTTTCGGCCGCGGTGGGCGGGGTTAGTGACGTTTTTGGGCGGGGTTAGTGACGTGGGAGGCTGGGTTAGTGACGTGGGAGGCGGGGTTAGTGACGGGGAAGGCGGGGCCGATGACGGCGGGGGCGGGGTTGATGACGGCGGGGGCGGGGTTGATGACGGCGGGGGCGGGGTGATGACGCGGGGGCGGGGGTGTCAGGGGCGGGGTTTGAGTTTGGGCGGGTTTTGGGCTGGATTTTGGGCTCCTTTAGGCTGGAAAAATATTTTCCACCTGGCAACCCTGGGTGAGGGGGAAAGAAGAGCTGGCAGCTGAGGAAGAAGGCTGGTAACTGAAGCAGAGGGATCCCCATGAGAAGTACTGGCTGTGTGCTATGGCCTGGTTGTGAAAAGCCTGTGTCTAGAACAGTGAAGAGGTACTGTGTGTCCCAGAGGAAAAGCCTGTGTCTAGAACAGTGAAGAGGTACTGTGTGTCCCAGATGAAAAGACTGGGTGTCTAGAGCTGTGGGCTACATGGAGGGACTGTGTGTCCGGGACTGAGTTAATATTGAGAAAAGACTGTGTGTCCAGGGACTGAGTTAGTACTGAGCCCAAATGCCTGTGTGAGAGGGCTCAGGGGGAAGAAATCCATGGATATTGAACTGTGCAAGAAGAAATGTTTAAAAGGGCAGATTGCACTGAGTAGAAAGAAATGAAATGTTTAAGCTGGAAGAACTGTTTAAGCTTGGGAAAGTGTTTTAAGCTAAAAGAAGAAATGGTTAAGCTGGAAGAACGGGTTAAGCTTGTGAAAGTGTTTTAAGCTAAAAGAAGTGTGCCCCAGAGGCTGGAATAAAGATGTGTTTGAAAATAGCCTGATTGGTGAGACCTGACTATGCTGACTATGTTTGCCTTTTGAGAAGCAGGTCACCCTGAGTAGAAAAGGGTAGTAGATTAATTTGCATAAAATCTGCATATGGAGAACCAGCTCACCCTGAGTGAAAGCGGGATCTGGGATACTGAGGTGGGAGCTTCATCATCACAATAGCCTCATCATTTTCACAAAATGGAAGGAAATACATATGCATGTTGCAAGATTAACACTCAGGCATGTAGTTGCCAGCACTTATAAATATAAAGCCCTAGGTGATGCCACTCTTGTTTTGTTTTAAGTAACGTATATGCTTGTGAAATTGATCTTCCTACTGTTACGTACTAGCAAACACACATGTATCTACCAGCATCCTTATACTCTGTTTACAAAAGGTTCCACATTCAGCAGAGCCTTTTTGTAAAGGAACAGTGATGTCCCAGTTCCTACCTAGATGTCCAGTGCAATGGGACTTCGCTTGATCTATAGCACTAGTATGTTGAACACACACACATATAGTTAGAGGGACATGACAAGATCAGGCATACAGTCCTTTCTCATGCTCAAGCACTACTAAGTAAATCTTTACAGCTACATGTGTATTTTGGGGATAAGGATATAGAGGGTAGATCTTTCTCGAAGGTTCGTCAAAAAAGTAAATGGTCCCCTCCAGGACCTATGAACCCTGTGATAGATACTTTCTATAGACATATATTAAGAGATTTGCAAAATCTTGAACAAAATCAGATATATGTCCAGCATATGTCTTATAGCACTATAGAAATGATTAGTAACAGTAGTTCAAATTACGTTATTGCAGTGTAAAAATATTGTGCACCACAATTTGAAAAATCTGGAGAACTTTTCCAGAGGGCTGAACTTGCATTTGCTAAACTTTCCAGTTACTCCCATGCTATCTCCAGTCGAAGTTTTTAAGTGTTACCTTAAAGACATGCTGTCTCTCTCTCAGAGTAAAAAATCCCATCAGCAAAAAGAGCCTTTACCAGTCCCAAAGGAAGAAAAAGAGAGAGGAACATGCAGAGAATGGATTTGATGTGGAAATATATGATGACTTATTGTTTTTTCACAGGACAAAGATCATATTCTGAACTTGCTCTTACAAAAAAAGTTATCTTTGTTTATTGATTCTAAAGTCTGGATACTTCCTAATTTGTGTAAAGTTTCCCAAGAACAGAGGAAATATTTCTTGCTATGTGCCAAGGAGTTCTTACCTAGGCGCTAAGGTTTTTCTTTGTTTTTCTTAGAAATGTTTAATTATTTTGGGACCTGTACAGTATCTGCCAGATTCGGTATGGGCCGCCCATAGTTGGGTACCCAAATTTGGACATAGATCCCATACCTGCACATAAACATTAGTCAATTAGTTGCTAATAATCAATTACTGGAGTTAACAAGCACTTTCACCTTGACAATCAGTCTAATGCATGTCCATACTTCATAGTCCCTTACTGGAAGAAAACCACTTATTGCTCATTTTCTTTTTCTCTGACATGGCACCCAAATAGGGGCCTGTAGCCCCACTTCCTTCTCCACAGCTTCTATCTATTGTGGGCCTCCCATGGCTGCGTGTGTCTACACTGGTTCGCTATCAAACAGAGGAGTCTTAAATTGAACTATGAAGACAACAAATAAACCCTAACTAACCTAGAATAGTCACAGTCCAATCAACATCACAGTCCAATCAACATCTCTAGTAGCACTAGCTTAAACGGTCTTTTACTCCTTTATTAATTCAATCATCATCTCTAGTAGAATTAGCTTAGGATTTTCAATTCTTCTTTTTTTTGTTGTTTTTGTTTCTTGTAACCTCTTTGTAACTTTTTAGTTAACATCCTTGTATCTGCCATGTAAGCCACACTGAATCCAACATACACTGGAAAAATGTGGGTTATAAATACTATTATAAATAAAAAAAAATTTTAAAACTGCCCATACTTCTATCTTGAGGTCTGCTCCTTTCTGATATCTTCCAGACTGTCATATCTGAGTTTTGGAATATTTCACTTCTCTGGCAGAGAAAACAACATCTAGTTCCCTTCTCCATACAAATACTATAATCTGCCCCATCAGGACCACTTTGGCAGTCTCTGAAAAAAAAGAGCAAGAGAATATACATGTTTTTTATGGTGATGCATATAGTCATAGACAAACAAGAAAAGTGGGAAGTAGACCAAGCTGCCAGGAACAACCTGGAGACTTTTAATAATGATACAATGTTTATTTCAGAGACTCGACACAGACCTGTGTTTCAGCGGTGAGCTGACAGCACAGATAACTCGCTGAAACTTTTCATTGTGTTTGCTTGATAAAGGTCTTTTTCAAGACCATTGTTTTTACTCATTTTACTAGTTCAAGATTAACCATCTGCCATTCACATATATGGTCCTAGGAGCTATGAAACTTAAGCTAAGTACTTCCTATGATACTGATTTAGGAGCAAGATTTTAAAAGAAAAAATAGTAAAAACAAACATATAAAGTTGTATTGCTAAAATAAATTATTGTTAGACTAATGAAGAACTGGGCGATACAAGAGTAAAGTTCTCTCTTGTTACTTTAGGCACTATTACTGAGGTCCCATATTTATAAATGAAGTTGACAGATCATTAATGCTGTTTGATCCAATTAAGTGAAAAAAAATCTTTTTTGAGCACTGGGCATTTATCTCCTTTTTTTTGTCAATAACTATCATAGGCATCTCTAAATAAGGTTTCAAGTTTTTTTTCCTAAACCTTTGATAGGAAGATTCCATTCATAAGAGTTATGGGAGTTTATTCCACATGGAAGGACTTACTAAACTGAAAACAGAACTCCGGATGGTATCCAAATGAATATGTCAAAAAGATGGTACTATCAAAAGGTTCTGCTGGGAAGAACTCAATGATCTTGTCAACAAATATAGAATAAAATAACAAGACAGAGAAAGTGTCAGGCCAGTATAGTTGTTTTTTATATACCAGAATCAAGATTTTAAATATAATCCTGTGTGACAAATATCTGAAAAAGTCAAGTACATTTCAGCCACAGATAAAACAAAAGTTAACGTGCCAGAAATGGCTAATAAGGTCCTCTGCAATTAACTGCCCTTTAAGTTTGATAATCTATGGGAAACAAGTTTATTACAACCTCATCTGACAGAAAAAGATGACAGATAAACTCTTGTGACCAAATTAATTGGAAAGTCTTGTGAATCTAATTTTAGTTTTTGAACTATACCGACCTTCACAGCATGCCAGCTGTAAAAATGCTGAGTCCTTACACGCCTGCTATTAGGCTGCTATGGAATGTTACCAGATATCTCAGGAGAAAGTTGAAAATTCAGTGCAGGTGGTATAAGGTGGTTACAGCTATTTCAAGATTACCTCAGAGAACATTTTAACATTTTTTGTTGAAAGCTTGTCATATTTTCAGATTCACTTTTTCTAGCTTAACCTAAAAAGTTTCCTGAGATAAGTCTCTTGTGTTTTCCCTTTGCCCAAACAATACTTTTTAATATTGTTTTAAGCAGCAATTAAAAGAAATAGGATTTTATGGTAACTCTTTATAGTGAGTTCTTCTGAATAAAGTATTACTGTGTTTTGGAGCTTAGCTCTAACAACTGCTTTAGAGATCAAATTCTTCATGAACAGAGGAATTGGCATGCAGATTCAGATCAATGGTCCAGTGAGCCCATCATCCTGTCTAATAAATGACCAGTGTGGGTCACTTCAAGTTTCAAGTTTATTTAGATCTGACATAATATCTTAAAGGAGCCATTAAGAGCAGTTTATACAAAGATATGCTACAAAGCATTCAGAAAATCCTAATGAAGAAATCCATACTGCATTGTTCACTACCAAATCGACCAAACAAGTAATTAATGGGGGGTAGTTATAAAGGTGAGTTACAGCCTTAATGCTTGTTATTTGCCCCTTAATGCACATTAAAAGGATCTAACATACATTATATTACTGTAATGTACATTAATATGAATCACCGTAGGTTATACATTAATGAGATGCAAAGCAAGCAAGCAAATGCATGGAAAACAGTTCATTACTAAGTAATTCCAATAATATAACTTGTAGTGAACAATGCAAGCTGTGTTATTCCTGGAAAATACCACCAGCAAAAAGCTGGTATATATTTTCATCCCTGGAGAATTGGACCATGAAACTGAGCCTGATGCTTTTTGGCTGCTTCTTAAAGAGGCCAGTGGTACAAATTCCCTCCTATTGCCCTCAGCCCCAATTCTGAGACCTGCCCAAAAGCCTCCTGTTTTCCTCGACTCCCCTCCACTGCTGGCTCTCCCATAAATGGTGGCCTGACCCCTAGCGGTACTTACCATAAGACTACTGCTAAGGGTCACCAGCACTATTTTGTATCCAGTGACGGAATGGGCAGAAGCAAGTGTGGATCACTCCTGCCCCTCCCGTATGCATTGCATCTCCCAGAATTAGTCAGGTAGACCCAAAGAGCCTACAAGGGATAGGGAGGGAGAGTTGGGGGAAGGGGAGTTCAAATTTGGGGGTGGGTGAGGGAATTACTATTGTCAGCTCCTTTAAAAAGTGGTCCAATGCTTCTGGAATAGAAAAATAATGCTGCTTACAAGGTTGACCACAAGCAGCATTATTCCTGTGCTATAGGAGTCACTAATCTGTGGTACCAAACTACTCCAGATTAGTTACTCCTATGGTAAATTAAAGTGCAGCAATCTTATTGCACCTTAAAATTACCCCCCTAAAGGACCTGTACACAAGACTCTTTTCCAAATTTTTATTAAACTCAGTTGTACCTACTAACCTTGATCACAACCTTCAGCAACAAATTCTACAAGTTAACTGTGTGTTGACTGAAACATACTTTCAAACATTTTTCTTAAATGTACTTTCTTAAAATGTACTTTCATAAATTTCTTAAATGTACTTTCTCTGTCCCCTAATCTAGGTCTTCCCAACCAATGTGCCATCAGAAAAGCCACCAATGACTAACGCTTAAGTCAAGGCCAACACCCAGAATCTGCTCTAAGCACATTGTAGCAATGAGAGACACTAGCAATGGCTCTCAATTTAATGGAGGTCCCTTCTCAGCATACATGCAGTCATGCATGCCTCTCCTTCCTAACTACAGCATGAACCCCTTCAAATTAAAATTGCATTTGGCTGTGACCCAAGATGATGCCAGACAGGAAGCGCTCTTAAAAAGTTCTGTGAGATTTATATTTTCTTATTCCTCTTTAACAACTATTCTGCATTTAAAAATGATCAAGTGTAAGGGAAAGGTTTGCACCTACCCTGAGATAGGTCTCCAGCTCAGATGTAGTGTCCTACTGACAAATTTCTCAATGTTTATGAAAAGAAAGGAAGAGTCAACAAAGGAAGTTGCCTATCAGACACCTGCATCCTTTTACTCCATTCACTGACCCCATATATCTTGAAGCCTTTCTGGTCTAACCCAGTATAAAAGGTAAAAGGTTCAAGGTTCAACTTTATTTAATATACTGCAAATCACAGATATCTAAGCAGTTTACAAAAAGCAAAATGGTTAGCCTTTCTTATTTCATGATATCGCCCCATGTTCAGGACCATTCCTGTATCGTAGGGCCTCTTTAGGATTTCCCTTATCTTGCAATTACTATTTTTGATGCTAACATGAGATACTGAATTAATTTGTTTGTTGGGAGGTGCCTAACTAGTTGTAAGCAAGTTTAGAAGTTTATTTTTCACTTGATATATTGCTCATCGACAACGGCCATCTGAGCAGTTTACAATAAAACAAAATACAGAAAAGAAAGGAATAACATAACATCAAAGAAGAGAAAGGTACCACTGCTGTGTGTCTTTGACTGTGACTGCCACCATCCCAGCCAGCACCAAGGCAGAAAAGTTTCACACCACCAAATAAGACGTTGATATTCAAACAGGATGTCCAGAGAAATCTGTGTATTTGCCCAAAATATTTAACTAGATTGGGTCCATTTTCAGTGGTGCTGCTGAAAATATGCCCCTAATCTATACATATATATATATATGCTCATTCTGGACGTATGGGCACAGATGTTGGGTACCTTAGAGCAGCAGGCTGAGAACCAGAGGAGCATGAATGAAATCCTACTGCAGCTTCTTGTGATTTTGGGCAAATAATTTAACCCTCTAATGCCTCAGGTAGAAACAATTCTGCCTTGTAGTGCTACAGAAATGATAAATAGTATTAGTAGCTCTGTAGGTACAGAAAAATATCTATTGAACTTGAATGTATACCTCTTTGATTGCTTATGGCTTGCAAGTGCTATATAAGAAATGAAGCAAATGAAATGAAAGACATGGAGTATACGTATATGTGTACATTACAATATGTGGGATACAGAATAAATAAACGTAAAAAAAATTAAAATTCTAAAATACCACTTATTTCATGACTTTCACTCCGTTTATTTAAAATTTGATATACTGCTCATAAAGCAATCTGAGTGGTAAATAAAAATAAACACAAGAATATTAAAAGAAAAAACGCCATCTTAGACTGGAAAGAGAAAGAAAAAGGCACATAAATATTATATCAGAAAAACAGGAGAGCACACATAAAGAGATGTCAATAAAGTACATGTATAGGTGTACGGGGCAACTTCCCCACATTACCACCTCTAACTCAATGTGGGGTGTATAGGTTTATCAATAAATTTCAAAAGCCACTGAAAAACTACTATGCTATGTCTGGTCCACATAGGTCTCTAACCTCTTTCTTCCTTTGATCTAAAATCCAAATGTGAAAGCTAAACAGAGATAGGGAAAAAAAGACACAGATATTTGGGCACCAATCCAAGACATATGCCCAACTGGTTAACAAGCCAATTAATGCCAATAAGAGGGTGCTGATTGGCACTAACTGGCACCAATTTGAATTTCTGCGCACATCTTGCTACTCGCTATAACAATGTACGTCCAAATCCCATAGCGCACATGGACGGGTCAGAGGTGTTCTTAAACTTTGAGCACAGTGTATAGAATACTGAGGATATGCATCCAAATTTGGCACTGGGAATTACACCTGGTGTCACTAGGCGTAAGTCCTGGTGTCCAAATTTTCGGTGCCAAAATAGGCTCTCAATGCTATTCTATGATGGGCGCTCATCGCTGAGTGGATAAAGGTGAGCTGGTCAATATTGTGTATCTCGATTTTCAAAAGGCATTTGACAAAGTACCTCATTAAAGAATCCAGAGGAAATCAAAGAGTCATGAGATAGGAAGTAGTATTCTATTGTGGATGAAAACTGATTAAAAGATAAAGTAGGGTTAAATAGTATTCTCAATGGAGAAGGGTAGATAGCGGGATTCCGCAAGGGTCTGTGCTGGGACCGCTGCTTTTTAACATATTTATAAATGATCTAGATATGGGAATAACTAGTGAGGTAATTAAATTTGCTGACGACACAAAGTTATTAAAAATTGTTAATTTGCAAGAGGATTGTGAAAAATTGCAAGAGGATCTTACGAGACTGGGCATCCAAATGGCAGATGATTTTAAAGTGAGCAAGTGCAAAGTGATACAAGTGGGAAAGAGGAACACCCAAACTAAAGCTACTTGGGTTCCACATTAGGAGTCACCGACCAGTGAAAGGATCAAGGTCATCGTTTAAAATACATTGAAACCCTTTGCTCAGTGTGCAAAGGTGGCAAAGAAAGCAAATAGAATTTTAGGAATTGTTAGGAAAGAAATGAGGATGTTATAATGCCTTTGTATCTCTCCATGAATACTGTGTGTAATTCTGGTCACCACATCTCAAAAAAACATATAGTTGAATTAGAAAAGGTATAGTGAAGAGTGATGAAAATGATAAAGGGAATGGGACGACTTCCCTATGAGGAAAGGCTGAAGTGGCTAGGGTTCTTTAGCTTGAAGAAAAGATGGCCGAGGGGAGATATGACAGAGGTATATAAAATAATGAGTGAAGTACAATGGGTAGACTTGAATCACTTGTTTACTCTTTTCAAAAATACTATGACTAGGGGGCATGCAATGAAGCTACAAAGTAGTAAATTTAAAACAAATTGGAGAAAATATTTCTTCACTCAATATGTAATTAAACTCTGGATTTTACCGCCAGATAATGTGGTAAAAGCAGTTAGCTTAGTGGGGTTTAAAAAAGTCCGTAAGTCACTATTAAAAATGGACTTGGGAAAATCTACTGCTTATTTCAAGGATAAGCAGCATACTGTTTTGGGATCTTGTCAGGTACTTGTGACCTGGATTGGCCACTGTTGAAAACAGCTTACTGGGCTTGATGGACCTTCGGTCTGTCTCAGCATGGCAACACTTATGTTCTTATGAGATTTACAGAATAGCATTGAGGACCAATTTTTTTTTTGTGCTGGTTTTTGAGAGAAATTTACTGAATCTAGCTTTCAAAACCCAAATATTTTTTTAAAGAGGTGATGAAATAGCAGTCACCAAACAAAGATACCTGGGAGGTCATCATTTTTTATGACCTCTAGGTAGCCAGTTGATGTCACAAAGCTGTTTGGAACGCTAATAGCATACCGAGTACAATAAAGAAAGCTAATGTTAGAGATGCTAGATAAAGATATATGGCTCATCAAGTCTGCCCAGGCTACCTCTCATACTTTCTTACAAACACACCAATGCTTGGTTTCCATCCTCCTCCATTAAAGAATCCACTGTGCTTATCCCAAATCTTTGAATTCCATCCGCATCCTGTACATCCTGACAGTTATTCTGTTTTGGGTTTCTGCTTCAAGGGAACCCTTTATTAAGAAAGGGGTATGTCTTAAAAACTGTTTTGTTTTGTATACAAAATATTCAACCCACTCATACACTCCACCCATAATAAGCAGACAGGAACAGATGGGGCTATGCATTATTTAGATGATTTACTGTTTGTGAGCCCAGATGACTTGCCAGAATGGGCACAGTTGTTCCAGTGTTTCAGGTCTTGTCCATATCTGGTATGATAAAAGTTCATAGATGTTGGTGCCAGCTATTTTACAAAAGGGAGGTGGTGGAGTAAAACTCCCTGAAATGAATTATGAATGAGGCCTTGCTGTTCTTCATGAACCTCAGACTCCATGTGGTCAGTGAACTTGGTGCTCCCATGGAACCTTTTCATCAAAGAAGGATGGGGAAGTGCCAAAGGCAGTAAAGATGTGAGAAACCAGTTAGATTTCCCTGTCAGATTATCTAAATAAATATTTGGCCATTTAATCCAGTCTATTGCATACTATTTTGGGAGAGTGCTTAGGCACTAAGATAAATTTAATAGACTTACAGGCTATTCCTTTCCATACAGGGCTCCTTGTTAGCTTTAAACACATCTACATGCTAATATTTAAATTTGCATAGGACTTGCAGTCCTGTGAGTACAATATACCTGCAGAAGTGCAACCTTAGAAGAAACATAGAAACAGAGAAAAATGAAGGCAGATAAAGACTATATGGACCTATCCAGTCTGCTCATTCATGCTATCTACTCTCCCTATTACTCCCTTAGACATCCTATGTACCTTGTTCCAAACTGTTTTTGTCTCCACCGCCTTTACTGGGAGGAGGCTGTTCCACAAATCCAGCACCATTTCCATGAAGGGTTCAGCTTAGCTGTACCTAAGCTATGAAATGTTTCGCAAGAGAAATTATCTTAAATTCACTAAATATTTTCAATAGCCTTACCAATGGAGATCAAGTTCACATTCTTGATTTTTGTATTATCATCTTGAGTTTTTAATCTTTTATTTTTATTGTAATACTTGGTTACAGTATTGTAAACCATCTTAAACTAACAGTTAAGATGGTTTATAAAATTCTGTTTATTATTATTATATTATTTGTATTAGTATTATTACAGTTCAGTCTGACCACTATTCACAAAAAAACCTTCAATTTTGCATTTTTGTTCCTGATTATTTATACTCTTCATCATCTAACTTTTTTCCCATAGTTTATACATTTTACATTTTCTGGCATACTCCCCACGTATGGTATTTGCTTCTCTCATCAGGTCCAGTACTTTATGAGACAGGGCCCACCCCCCCATTTGTATTTTCACCTATTAGTCCTTTGAAATTGTATCCCATTTCCCTGTCAATTGTCTTCTGTTAGCCCTTCATTAATTATCCTATCCTTAATTTCTTTTACCTCCCACCCCCAGTTGTCACTTTATAAACCATTAATGGTTCCCAAAGTACTTCCCATTCTTTTTACCCCCCTTTCACTTTCACCACCAATCTCTCCAGTTACAAAGTCTGTCTAATTTTATTAGCCACATTTCTTCTATCAGTGCCATCAAGTGTTTCCAATTAGCAATTATTAACGTTCACTTCGCCAACAAAAAAAAAATGAATAAGCTTTCTCTTATTCAATCACATTTATTAAGGTACTTTCGTATACCTCAATAAATTTCTGCAATAATTTAGTGGCACTCAGCATTTTGTTATTTTCTGTGTTTAAAATCTTCAATCCCCTCCCCCCCACCACTACCTTAACAACATATCCAACAGCTATACAGAACCTGCTATACAGAACCTGAAGAATTGTGTAAGCGACAGTTTCTTATACAACAATGATATAGGTGCAGAAAGAGATCTTAAGACTGCGAGCAAAGGGTACATGCCCTATAGCAGGCCTTCTCAACCTAATCTTCGGGGTTTCTTGATTTCCACCATGAATATGCATGAGATAGATTTGTATACCAAGGAGGAAGTTCATGCAAATCTGATTTATCAAGATTTATTTTAAGGCCTGAAATGGCGCCAAAACAAGCAATGAGACAGAGTACTTTGGCCAGGTCCCTCTCTGGTCTTTGCAAGAAAAAACAGCATGTCATCTGCAAAAAAACTGTATTTTTTTTGCTCATGGTCTCCCAATAATATCCCCAAAATATCTGATGTACCCCCAATTTCTTTTATCACCAGAGGCTTCAAAGTCAAGATAAACAAAAGAGATGGAAAAGGGCACTCTTGGTGTATAGTTCTATAAAAGGAGAAAGACTCTGTAAGTTTCCCGTTAATAACAAGCTGTGCTTCAGGCTGACTATAAAGGAGTTCGATCCAGCATCTAAATACAATACTCAAACCCACTGCATATAAGACCAAAGGACTCTCAAAAGCTTTTGTGGAGGAGTAACCTAATGGTTAGTGCTGCAGGCTGAGATCCTGGGGAACTGGGTTCGATTCCCCCTGCAGCTTTTGTGGAGGAGTAGCCTAATGGTTAGTGTTGCAGGCTGAGATCCTGGGGGACTGGGTTCGATTCCCAGTGCAGCTTCTTGTGATCCTGGGCAAGTAACTTCACCTTCTATTGCGCCAGGTACAAAAAACCCCCCCAAAACTTAGATTGAGAGCCCACTAGGGACAAAGTACCTGCATATAATATATAAAGTACTGCGCTTGTCTAGTAGTGTTATAGAAATGATTAGTACTAGTAGGACCTGGTGGCCGAATGCACCAGAGGGATCAACCTTATTGGCATAAACTGGACATTTAGCAGGAAAGGTAGTCTAGTGGTTAGAACAGTCGAGTTATCATTCTGAGGTGGTGGGTTCAAATCTCACAACTGGTACCTATCACTGTGACAAAACACCAGAAAGGCACTGATGAAGTCCACACAGTCACATGAATCAACCAAAGTAGTGGAGAAAGCTAACCACAATGATCAGGGTGACCAAAGTTTATTCTGCTAATCAAATATATTGATAGAATGACCCAGCACGGGCTGTGTTTCAACAAACACAGTCTTCATCAGGGGATTCTTAATAAAAACAGATAAAAATATATTTATGAATTGCAAAAAATAAATAAGAACAAATAAAATGTTAACTTAGCAGACATAAAATAAAATTTCTTAAACTGTTATCAATGAACCTACTATAATAAAACGCACCCTCAACGTTCTGAGGACACTGACGTCACTGCAGGCACTCACACACCGGTTCTTAAGTTCATGGTGGTGAAGCCACAACACTCACCATGTCTGCATGCCCCAACCTCGCATCATACGTGATGACGTTGAGGGCGGAACACGAAAACAAGGCAAATCAACGCACGGGGAGCAGTAGGTAAACGCGCAGCGTGTTTCCCTACTCCTCCCCTTCCAACATAGTAACATAGTAGATGACGGCAGAAAAAGACCTGCACGGTCCATCCAGTCTGCCCAACAAGATAACTCATATTTGCTGCTTTTTGTGTATACTCTACTTTGATTTGTACCTGTGCTCTTCAGGGCACAGACCATATAAGTCTGCCCAGCACTATCCCCGCCTCCCAACCACCGGCTCTGGCACAGACCGTATAAGTCCGCCCAGCACTATCCTCGCCTCCCAACCACCGGCTCTGACACAGACCGTACAAGTCAGCCCAGCACTATCCCCGCCTCCCAACCACCAGCCCCGCCTCCTGATCTTGACTAAGCTCCTGAGGATCCATTCCTTTGGCACAGGATTCCTTTATGCTTATCCCACGCATGTTTGAATTCCATTACCGTTTTCATTTCCACCACCTCCCGCGGGAGGGCATTCCAAGCATCCACTACTCTCTCTGTGAAAAAATACTTCCTGACATTTTTCTTGAGTCTGCCCCCCCTTCAATCTCATTTCATGTCCTCTTGTTCTACCATCTTCCCATCTCCGGAAAAGGTTCGTTTGCGGATTAATACCTTTCAAATATTTGAACATCTGTATCATATCACCCCTGTTTCTCCTTTCCTCCAGAGTATACATGTTTAGTTCAGCAAGTCTCTCCTCATACATCTTGTAACGCAAATCCCATACCATTCTCGTAGCTTTTCTTTGCACCGCTTCAATTCTTTTTACATCCTTAACAAGATACGGCCTCCAAAACTGAACACAATACTCCAGGTGGGGCCTCACCAACGACTTATACAGGGGCATCAACACCCCCTTTCTTCTGCTGGTCACACCTCTCTCTATACAGCCTAACAACCTTCTAGCTACGGCCACCGCCTTGTCACACTGTTTCGTCGCCTTCAAATCCTCAGATACTATCACCACAAGATCCCTCTCTCCGCCCGTACCTATCAGACTCTACCCGCCTAACACATACGTCTCCCATGGATTTCTATTCCCTAAGTGCATCACTTTGCATTTCTTCACATTGAATTTTAATTGCCAAACCTTAGACCATTCTTCTAGCTTCCTCAGATCCCTTTTCATGTTTTCCACTCCCTCCCGGGTGTCCACTCTGTTACAGATCTTAGTATCATCCGCAAATAGGCAAACTTTACCTTCTAACCCTTCGGCAATGTCACTCACAAATATATTGAACAGAATCGGCCCCAGCACCGATCCCTGAGGCACTCCACTACTCACCTTTCCCTCCTCCGAGCGAATTCCATTCACCACCACCCTCTGGCGTCTGTCCGTCAACCAGTTCCTAATCCAGTTCACCACTTCAGGTCCTATCTTCAGCCCCTCCAGTTTATTTAAGAGCCTCCTGTGGGGAACCGTGTCAAAAGCTTTGCTGAAATCTAAGTAGATTACATCCATAGCTCGTCCCTGATTCAATTCTCCTGTCACCCAATCAAAGAACTCAATGAGATTCGTTTGGCACGATTTCCCTTTGGTAAAACCATGTTGTCTCGGATCTTGCAACTTATTGGCTTCCAGGAAATTCACTATCTTTTCCTTCAGCATCGCTTCCATTACTTTTCCAATAACCGAAGTGAGGCTTACCAGCCTGTAGTTTCCAGCTTCTTCCCTATCACCACTTTTGTGAAGAGGGACCACCTCCGCCGTTCTCCAATCCCTCAGAACTTTTCCCGTCTGCAAGGATATATTAAACAAATCTTTAAGAGGACCCGCCAAAACCTCTCTGAGCTCCCTCAATATCCTGAGGTGGATCCCGTCCGGTCCCATGGCTTTGTCCACCTTTAGCTTTTCAAGTTGTTGATACACACTTTCTTCCGTGAACGGTGCTCTATCCACTTCATTCTCAATTGTACTATTTCCAGTCCATCGCGGTCCTTCTCCAGGATTTTCCTCTGTGAAAACAGAACAAAAGTATCTATTTAGCAAATTTGCTTTTTCTTCATCATTTTCCACATAGCGGTTCGCAGTATCTTTTAGTCTCACAATTCCCTTTTTAGTCATTCTCCTTTCACTAATATAACTGAAGAAATTTTTGTCACCCCTCCTTACATTTCTAGCCATTTGTTCTTCCACTTGCGCTTTTGCCAGTCATATCTCTCTCTTGGCTTCTCTCATTTTCATCTGGTATTCCTCCATGTGTTCCTTTTCTTGAGTTTTTCTGTATTTCTGGAATGCCAACTCTTTAGCCTTTATTTTCTCAACCACCTGCTTGGAGAACCATATCGGTTTCCTTTTTCGCTTGCTTTTATTTACTTTCCTTACATAAAGGTTCGTGGCCCTATTTATAGCTTCTTTCAGCTTGGACCACTGTCCTTCCACTTCTCGTTCTTCCTCCCAGCCCATCATCTCCTTCCTCAGGTATTCCCCCATTTTACTAAAGTCAGCACGCTTGAAATCCAGGACTTTGAGTTTTGAGTGGCCGCTCTCCACTTTAGCTGTTATATCAAACCAAACCGTTTGATGGTCACTGCTGCCCAGGTGGGCACCCACTCGGATATTTGACACGCTATCCCCATTTGTGAGCACCAGATCCAGTGTCGCTCCCTCCCTCGTGGGTTGCATCACCATTTGTCTGAGCAAAACACTTTGGAAAGCATCCACGATCCCTCTACTTCTTTCCGATTCCGCAGACGGAACCTTTCAATCTACATCCGGCAGATTGAAATCTCCCAGCAACAGCACCTCTCTCTTGCTTCCCAACTTTTGAATATCTGCGATCAGGGCTTTATCTAATTCCTCCAATTGTGTCGGAGGTCTGTAGACAACACCCACGTGGCCAGAGGTTCTATCATCTCTTTTTAAGGTGATCCATATCGCTTCTTCCTTTCCCCAGGTCCCTGTCATTTCAGTCGCAGTGATATCATTCCTCACATACAGAGCTACTCCACCACCTTTATGACCCTCTCTATCCTTCCTAAATAGATTATAGCCTGGTATGTTTGCATCCCATTCATGGGAACCATTTAGCCACGTCTCTGTGATTGCAACAACATCCAAGTCTGCTTCCAACATCAGGGCCTGAAGGTCATGAACTTTATTGCTTAGACTGCGAGCATTTGTGGTCATCGCTTTCCATTTACATTTCCTGGTATGCGTTTTAACATTAGTGATTTGGGGGTTTCTTTTCTCTTTGGGTACCTTCATATCTTTTTGTTCCACTTTTATTATTTTTTCTTTGGCATCCGTTCTGTTTTCAAGAACATCACAGTGCTGTAATGGAGTAAAAGAATTTTGTAGAGGTAACACTTGTGAGGTCGGATGTTTTCTTGTCACATAACGAAGTCTGCCTGAGCCTACAGTGATCCATCTATTTTTAGGTGGTTTTATCCTTTGTGGTAGTGGTGATAATTTGGTATGATTCTGTGCAGTATGATATTGTGCGGTCCTAGATGCTGCTTTAAGTGCATCTAGTTCCTGTTTTACTTTACTGAGCTCATGTTTTAATCTAGTGAGTTGCAGACAGATAGGACAAGCCTTAAGTCTCCAGATAATTGGTCTTGAAACTAAAGCACAATTACCAACAAATCCCAGCCGCAAACGACGACGTGCCCATCACCCCGGCCCCTTTCACCACTTCACCCCGCCCCTTTCAAGGTACCGGCCCGCCCCCGGTACCACACTCTTCCCCTCACCACCTTCCCTCCCCCTCCTGTCACCTCCCATCCCCTTACGTCACTATCCCTGGTGGTCTAGCGGTACCTGTTCGCTCGGGCAGGAACGAAGGAACCCCCGCTTTCCTCCCCGGAGCGCTGCTGCTAGCTGCCCGGCTGCATCGTGTCTGAGTCCAGCTCTCGGCGAATCAAAATGGCCGCCGATAGTTGAAGCTGCCTCGCGAGACCTCAACTCTCTGCGGCCATTTTGAAACGCCGAGAGCCGGACTCCCGCACGATGCAGCAAGGAAGCTAGCAGCACCGCTATGGCCAGGAAAGAGGGGGCTCTTTCTTTCCTGCCCTGACCGAACAGGTACCTCTAGTCTAGACCACCAGGGAGACAAGCGTAAGGGGATGGGAAGTGAGTCCGCTGCCGGCTAGGGCCCGTTTCATCAGCGGCAGAAACGGGCCTTTTTTTACTAGTTATCAATAAAAATATCTAAAATACACACAAAGACAACTGAAGGAAAGGGACTGAAAATAGTGCAAGTATATCTTTCAGCTCAGCAAGTTATGTATTGTCATTTGTTAGTTACTCAGATGTATTTGAGAGTTCATGGGGTGTATTGTTTTATGCAGGCTTGTTGTGAGCTAATGTTTATGGCTTTGTATTGCCTCTAATCTTCTTCAATAAAGACTTCTATAAATAAAAAAAACCCAAAACAAATAAAAGATAATAAGGGAAAGTTTCAAAATCAGAGGCTGCTATATCCTCCATGTTCTAATTGGGACTATTGAACCCTTACAAGCAACTAGTAATAATATGACAGCTACCATCAGGTTTGTATAAAACTACAGATAAAACAACTGGGCTCCTCAAGAAACTACAAAAACATATTTGTTAAAATGATGAACAGGAAACACTGATTGATAGTCTCAAAGTGGCATCAAAATTGTAATAAATGAATGCATTGCAAACACTCTGCTTGAAAAATATATGGCGATAGGATGATGTCATATCCTAGAAAACTTTGTGCCAAAGGAAAATACATTAGCTGCTTCCCTTTAAAAAAAAGTCTAGAACTGACACCATAGTTTAAAAGCTAAAAACCTAGAAAAAATGAAAGCCAAACTGATATTGAAAACCACGATGATTCTTGTGCCAATATTCAAAAAAGGCATCTCAGTTAAAAGACATGTAAAGGAAACAAAATGCATCAAAGAATAACAATGCTGATGAGATCAAGAAATGTACGTAAAAGTAAGTCTAATATCTATCTGAAATAAACACCAGATATGTACATAAAAGCAAAGAGACAAATAGGAGCATTTTCGAACGGGGACGCCCATCTGTAAGGGCACCCATCTCTGAGGATGTCCCCGCGAAGGGGCGGGGCATCAGTATTATTGAAACAAGATGGGTGTCCATCTTTCGTTTCGATAACACGGTCGGGGATGCCCAAATCTCAACATTTAGGTGAACATAAGAGATGGTCGCCCTAAATGTTGAGATGGTCGACCTTAGAGATGGGTGACCTCGTTTTTCACCGATAATGGAAACCGAGGATGCCCATCTCAAAAACAACCTAATCCAAGCCATTTGGTCGTGAAAGGAGCCAGCTTTTGTACTGCACTGGTCCCCCTCACATGCCAGGACACCAACCGGGCACCTTAGGGGGCACTGAAGTGGACTTCACAAATTACTCCCAGGTGCATAGCTCCCTTACCTTCGGTGCTGAGCCCCCCCCCCCCCAAAACCCACTCCCCACACTTGTACATTACCATAGCCCTAAGGGGTGAAGGAGGCACCTACATGTGGGTACAGTGGGTTTCGGGTGGGTTTTGAACGGCTCACATTTACCACCACAAGTGTAACAGGTAGGGGGGATGGGCCTGGGTCTGCCTGCCTGAAGTGCACTGCACCCACTAAAAGCTGCTCCAGGGATCTGCATACTGCTGTCATGGAGCTAGGTATGACATTTGAGGCTGGCATAGAGGCTGGAAAAAATGTTTAAAATTTTTTATTGGGGTGGGAGGGGGTTGGTGACCACTGGGGGAGTAAGGGGAGGTCATCTCCGATTCCCTCCGGTGGTCATCTGGTCAGTTCGGGCACTTTTTCGAGGCTTGGTCGTGAAACAAATTGGACCAAGTCGGCCAAATGCTCGTCAGGTACGCCCTTCATTTTTCCATTATCGGCCGAGGACACCCATCTCTTAAGTACGCCCCTGTCCCGCCTTCGGTACGGTGCTGACACCCCCCGTGAACTTTGGTTGTCCCCGCAACGGAAAGCAGTTGAGGATGCCCAAAATCGGCTTTTGATTATGCCGATTTGGGCAACCCTAAGAGAAGGACGCCCATCTCCCGATTTGTGTCCTGAAAATCCTGAAAAGATGCCGGAAAAAAATGACAGAAGCCATTTGGCAGCTAAAAAGGAGCCCATCAGAATGGGCGCATTGTGAACTTCTGTACTTTAGCCAATGAAACATAAAAAAGCTAACTAAAAAAAATACTCACATTGAGACGCAGCACGACAGTGCTCCGCAGTCACCAACCACTGCAAAAACGCTAGAGCAAGAGAGAACCCGCCATAGTAAGTGCCCAATCATGAATATTCAAGAAGATGATGTCCCAACATATGTGTTTCAATATTAACAACAAATTGTAAGCCTTAAACAAAGAGAAACAAGGAGTGCTATTGAAAAATGGGACAGTGAAAATAAAATAAAATAAAATAAAAATGCATCATTCAAGAATATGAATTGGTGAAGTCAATGAGAATGAAAGAACAGCAGAATTGCTTCTCAAAAAAGGAAAAAAAGAAAAAAAAGAAATTGTCTGGAACAAAATCATGTAAATAAAACTGTAACGTGGAATCTAATCATTTGCAAACAATGCAATATTCCAAAAATAAGGCGAGAAGTGGCTTAAAAATAAAGGCTCACAAACTAACCACCCTGTTTACTAAGCCACTCTAGCGGCTGCCGGTGTGCTTATGCCAACACAGCCCATTCACTTTGAATGGGCTATGTTGGCATTGCCACATGGCTTAGTAAACAGGGTGGTTAGTTTGTGAGCTCTCCAGGAACAGGGAAATGACTATAGTACCTGAATATAACTTGCCTTGACCTAGAACTGAAAGAGCTATGAGCTAAACCCCTTTTAAAATAAAACTTTGAATTCGTAGTAACATAGTAGATGACGGCAGCTAAAGATCTATATGGTCCATCCAGTCTGCCCAACAAGATAAACTCATAGTATAAGGTATGATGTGATAGTACACACGTATGCTTGATCTTGATTTGTCCGTGCCACCTTCAGAGCACAGACCGTAGATGTCTGCCCGGCACTGTCCTTGTTCTCCAGTTACTGAAGCTGAATCTGTCCACTCACCATCAGGGCACATAGTAACATAGTAGATGACGGCAGAAAAAGACCAGTACACCATAGAAGTCTTCCCAGCACTGGCTTTGCTTACCAATTCCTGGTGCTGCCATTTAATCATCTACATCTGGGCATTGAAATTGGCACCCAGTGCTATTCTTTAACAGGCATCCATCTTTGAGTGCCCATTATAAAAAAAAGCATTGAGCACTGATTTTTTTTCAGTGCCCAATTTTGGGTGCCATTTACAAAGTCTAGCCCATACTATATAGCAGCACTATATACACGTGAATGATTTAAGCACCATGGCTGACATTTAAAAAACAAACTGACCATAGGATTTAAAAAATTAAGACATATAAAGAGAAGTGTTAAAGATCCAGACCCTTTGAATGTGGAGAGATCCTGGAACTAACAGGCAAGTGGATCAGATCATACCTCTCATGTAGCAGGTTTTACACAACCCTAAAAAATAGAGTGCAATACAAAGGGAGAGAGGGCAATTCCACCCCCCCCCCCTATCTTATTCAGTTAGCTGCGTAGCTTTGATGGCATCAAGCCTGTCAAATATGAACAGAGACCCAGAGGTAGTAGAAGTAGATGAGGACAAAATCCTGATTCGATGTCAACTGCAAAGTCTCAAATAATAATACAAGAACAGACTATAATGAAGGGGGCCAAAAAGGGCATCTCTACTTCCTTATCTTGTCTAAATTTGCTATAGAAGGGAATAACTGACAGCACTGGCCCCTTCCAATATAGAAAGAGAGCCAAAAGTGACAGTGAAACAGAGAGAGCAAGTGAATAAGATCAAACTGCCGACGTCAGAATATTTAATCCAAAGCATCTAGAAAAACTGACTCAGAAAAGATGGCACTGAAATCACAAGTTGTGAATTAGTGCTGCCAGCATACTGATGATTCACATTTTCTTCCATACACAACTTCCAGTTTTACTTTGCTTTGTGTTATAAACAGAGAATTATTTGGGAAGAACTGAATTCCTTAGCAAGGTCAAACAAAATGTGAAAGTTCAATGTAACCTCATTCAAGGAGAACATCCTTTCCAATGTACTACAGGACAAAGCATTTGCAACTCTTTATTTTGTGAAATATGCTTTTTGCTATAATTTTTCTCTCTGTATGGGGGCTTCAAAATGCACAGCAGTATTCAAACCAACTTTTCAAGAAAATTGCATGGAATTTTCATGACAGCAGGAGTATTTTCAAAAGTTATGCAGAGAAAATTGATTTCTGATAGTTATGAATTACAGTACATACTGTGGCCAGGTCATATAAATGGTTCTTTCTGTGCTATGGTTAAAGTTACTGTTGACAGAGTTTTAATTTGATTTTGAATTATAATACTGCTTGCTATTATGGTTTATCATTTTACTGCTTCGATACAGCTAACTACATCAATAAACTGCAGCAGTAAACGTTTACCCCCCTGTTTACAAAGCAGCACAGCAATGCCAACACAACCCGTTCAAAGTGGGCTGTGTCTGCATTACCGCACTGGCAACAGCTAGCGTGGCTTTGTAAAGGGGGAGGGGTTAGAGAGTAATTTTATAACAGGATGCCTAGTACATAGGCAAATGTGCTGTGTATTTTTTTTTATAAAGGCAACATATGTGCCTATATGTCTTTATAAAATTACCTCAGGGAAAATAGATGCACACATTTACACTTGCCCCAAGACAGGTATAATTATGTGTGTAAATGTGCCAGAAAGAATCCATATACATTTTATGAAAGTCATAAAAGTGCTACTCCTGCCCCTATTCCACTTATGCACTGCCATGGGAATGCTAATATATACAACTTAATATTATAACAGGAGAAGCATATAAAGGTGCCTTTTTTTTATAAAAGCCTTTTCCTCAACACAACACTTTTATTCTTAATAGGTTCAAAATGAGGAGGAGTGGCCTAGTGGTTAGAGAACCCGGTCTTGCAATCCAGAGGTGGCCGGTTCAAATCCCGCTGTTGCTCCTTGTGATCTTGGGCAAGTCACTTAACCCTCCATTGTCTCAGGTACAAACTTAGATTGTGAGCCCTCCTGGGACAGAGAAATATCCAGTGTACCTGAATGTAACTCACCTTGAGCTACTACTGAAAAAGGTGTGAGCAAAATCTAAATAAATACATAAATGTAAACAATTATCTACTTAATGAAAAGTCGATTCATATCACATCACAGGCTTTTTGACCATCACCATGCCTCATATATAGTAGCGTCTCACTTATCTGTCCTTCACTTATCTGGCATTCTGGATTATCCGACATACTTAGGTCATCACAGCATTGTCATTTAGATGTGCACCAGTTTCTTTCCCTCTTTCCTAGTGTCACGTTTAGTTAAAAGGCAGAAGGCTAGGTAAGATTCTTGGGCACAATAAGGGCCCTGTTTACTAAGAACATTAGCATTATTACCGCGTGCTAACCATGTAGATGCTCATAATATTCCTATGAATTATCTCATTATACTCAGCTTCAATATCCTCTTAATAATGTCATATTCAGAATAGCATGGTCTAATTCAAGTTTTCAATAGGATCATCAGATCCACGTAACTACCTCAATAATGGTTTAAGTGAGCCGAGTACAAGTCAGAGGTGTTATCGTAATTCTCATTGATCCTTATTGTTTACTTATATTTTTCAAGATTTTTTTCTTTTTCGTCTTTTTTTCTCATAGCTATACGTTAAGCTTAATATCTATTTAATTTTTGTACTTAGCTTTAAGTTTTTAAGCTTCAGCTTGCATAGTGGAGACCCGGATTCACCTGGTGAATGCCTCTATTTTATCCCTCATCAATTTTATCTGTTTTATCAGATTTTTCAATTATCCAACCACCTGTCAGTCCCGTTTATGTCGGATAATCAAGGCTCTACTGTAGATATAATCTTCAGTCCTCTGATCTCATACACCAACAGTCTTATATTAAGAGCTTTTCTAATGTCAAAAAATATCAATCAAAACTCTATTTTTATGAATTCCTATCTGGTCATAATAGAATCTGCAAATATTTCAAAGTACTTAACAATGTTAAGACAATTTAAAATTCATCATGACATGTAGCCAAATTTCTATTGCATTTCTGGATTTAAATATCAGAGAAAAAAATGCATGGTGAAATTCTAATCTCTTTACATCAAAAAAGTACAGATTGCAATAATTAAAGTTTTCTACTCATGATTCATACCATTTAAAAATTAGTTTACCAATTAGTATCTTAGAGCAAGAAAAATTTGCTTGTTAAATTGTGATTTTGAAGCACAAGTGGAAGATCTAACCCAAAGATTTTTAAATATCTGAATCTGTATTAAAATGAGCTCATTATTGCTTGATTTCTGACTTTAATTATACTAGGGAGTCTTGTTACCTCGTGATTACTTACAGCCATTTTTCTTGAACATGGATACTTACTTGTGTATTATATTTTGTTGCCAATTTAAAAACATGAGCTCCTATGCAAACCAAAACTGGCTTTTGCAATACAGCACTAGGGAAGATCAGGATTGGCTGATTTGTGTCTTGTCTTATGTGACAGGATCTTCTAAAATGGTTTAATATACTGAGAAAGTTTTGGCTAGTAGTATCTAGACATCAAATATTCAGTGATACTCCTTTAATAGCCTATCAAAGTGGGGAAATTTGGGGTGAATTTTTAACTCATATGAAGGATCTGACAAAGTCTGAATTTTTCCATCAACCATCAACTGCAGGTGGTGTGATTTTACCATCACAGGATCAACATGGTAGTCACCCTCTATGCACTCTCAATGCAACACCAGGTGTGATACCTTTTTGTTATATATGTAATTGTTTGTCCTTACCCCTTGGTGTATGTAGGCAGGACATACACCAAGGGGTAAAATGGCCCATGTAAATAAGTATAAAAATAGAATATTTATGGGTACTGAAACAGAACATTTTGTCGCACACTGTCATGCTCATTCCCGTTTGATAGAGGATATTAGATGAACAGTGATTGATGTGGTATTGCCATTATGCCAAGGAGGAGACCGCAAAAGTTAAAACTACTGGGAGTAACTTTGTATATATAAGCTTTACACAATCCAGCCCGGTGGTTTAAATGAAGGAACTGAATGGCAAACTCTATTTTGACTGGTTACTGACACAGAGAAAGTGAATTTGATTGGCTTTTCTCAGTGAAAGTTTGTATTTAGGATTGAGTGCCATTTTGTAAATATTCTAATGCCTTGAGAATGAATCGTGGAATTCATTTACTACTGCTAGTAATCATTTCTATAGCGCTACTAGATGCATGCAGCGTTGAACACATTATATGCAGGCCCCTTAACTGGTCCCTAGAGAGCTCACAATCTAAGTTTTTGTACCTGGGGCAGTGAAGGGTTAAGTGACTTGCCCAAGGTCACAAGGAACTGCAGTGGGAACTGAACCCAGGTTGCCAGGATCAAAGTCCGGTCTGCTGCACTAACCATTAGGCTACTCCGCCACACTTTGGATTATATGCCGGAATGCATGTAGTTCATAGAACAGTTCGCTGATCTCTAATTTCATCTCTTTCACAAACTTCACCCTGATGCAGTGCAAAGTTTGAAATGCAATCATCTTAGTGATTTGGTCACTTTCATTTTAGTGAAGCTGGTAATTTGAGTGTTTTCATTTCAAAGAAGCTGTGATGCTGAAGGGAAACATTTCTTTTTCAATAAGTTAAGTACTTTAAAGATTTGCAGATTCCTATTTTAACCAGATGGGAGTTCATGAAAACTAGCTGAACATGAAAAATAGTTCAACCTAACCATGCTGACTTTGCACCAGGCAAGCAAGACACTGATAATGATAAAGAGGATTATAACGGGTTCAAAGGTTAGCAAGATCTCACTTTTTGTAGATGACTTACTATTTACAAAAGAGGAGCCTAGCTCATCTGTAATTGCTCTGTGGGGAAGTATCAGGATGTATGTTGAACACTGCTAAATCAGAAATTCTAATTTGACTATAGCACCAAGAGAAATAGCCTAGTTGCAGGCTCAGTTCAGTTATTCCTGGGCTAAAGAGCACGTACATATACCGCAAGCAAACAAGCTTTTTAGTAGTAATTATCAGCATCTCCTTTAATTAAGGCATTAGAAAGGTGGACTCCTACAAGTATTTCATGGTAGGGTAGATTAGTGGAGATTAAAATGATTATACTTCCTTGACTAATGCCGTACCCATTGAAGTACCAAGTAGCTATTTCCAAAGGGTTCAGAAAAGGGTGAGAGATTTTATATAGAGAGTTAAGAAGCCAAGAATACTGTGCAAGGTATTGTACTAGGCCAAACTGAAGGGTGGTTTAGCTATGCCACATTTTGCTAAGTACTATGAGGCAGCACAAGTGAAAGCAACACTGAAATGGCAGGAAATAATACCTAAGGAGTGGGTGGTATTGGGACCAGAACAACGGAAGAAACCCAACCTGTGGCTCAGAATGTGGGACTCCCTATCACAGAAACTCAGGTATGGACAATTAAAAACTCTTTTACTGTTCTGACATTTAAATAATGGGAAAATGGAAATTGGGAACAACAGAGAAAGAGAAATATGCTAGGTCTGCACAGCTAAATGGCTATCCAAAATTCCCTGTTAGGACTAATAAGATATATAGAAAGTAGGAAGAGGAGGGCCTGCAGTGTGTGGTATAATTATTGGAGGGTGAGCATATTATAGACTTTGAAACGCTGACAAGTACGTACTATCCAAGAGATTCAAATATCTACCAGTACCGCCAAGCGTAACACTTCTGACACAAAAATCTTAGGGAGTCAACCAGGGACACATACTACATCTTTACAGACTTGCTATACAGTGAAAGGTTCTAAAGGGGGAATATAAGTTGTGGCTAGAGCAAACAGAGGATATGCCCAAACACATCAAGAAATGGAAGGAAGATCTGGGTGGGACATGAGAAGAGCCTCAGTGAGTGATATTATTTGAAAGTGCTAAAAAAGGCATTATTTCTAGCAATAAGTTAGAAAATAGTACTTACAAAATGCTCTTTTGATGGTAATACACCCCACAACAGTTATATAAATCCAAGAGCCTGGGAACCCCACAATGTTGATACAGATGTGGATGTAGATGTGGACAGCTAGGGATCTATATACATATGGGTGGAAGTGTGCTCGAGTTCTAAAGTATTGGGAAAAATGTGAGGTGTTTTTTTTTTAGCACTTTGTCTTAGGCTTTGAAAGTGGCATCAGAGCCAGAAGGGCCTGTTATGCAGATGAAACTATGCACTGTAGATGGAATGTGAAAGACTGAAGGTAATGCAATAGAGTAAAACAGTTTGTATCACTTTGGACACCATACATAGATTGGCTTTGGGCTCCAAAGATAAAATAGTAAGAATAGCTATAATATTGTTAATTAAAGAAATGGCTGTGTAGAAAAAACCTTATAGATGTTTGTGCTAAGTATAATAACTCAGAGGTTCAAGTGTCTTCTCCCAAGAACCTATTTGACTGAGGAATGGAGGGAAGGGGTTAGGGATGGGAGAAAACGGAGTTCATTTCTATATAGGGAATAGGATATCCTAGAAGGAACAATCAGGGCTGAATGTTTGCTGTGTTGTTTATATTGTTATCTTAAAAATTTAATAACAAAAATAAAAAACACAAAGATAAAATAAGCATCATAAACATAGGATAAAATTATATATATATATATATATATATATATGACATAAAAAATTAGCATAATCTCTGAATAAAATGACAAACAAGTAAGTCTCTTTGCAGATATATCACCTATTCTGCCTTAATGGTCCAGGACAAAAGCTTGTTAAAAGAATAAGTCAAGTTGGTTTTTGAATTTAGACAAAGAAGACTCCTGACCGATAAAAAGAGGAAGAGAATTTCATAAAGTCAGAGCAATAAAAGCAAAGGTAGTGTTATGGAAAATTTCTAACCTAGTTTTAGAAGAAAGGACCACCAACAGACAGGCTTGGGAAGAATGAGGAGCGCAAGAAGGGATATAAACAGTAAGATAATTAGCCAGATATTAAAGTTGATTCAAATGTAGCACCACAAAAGCAAAGAACAGCATTTTAAATTTCATACGGTAGGAGATAAGTAACCAATGATAGTAAACTAGAAGAGGTGTTACATCATCTACATAAGATGCTGCAATGAGCATCCTAATTGGCTTTAATCTTATGTATAATTTACGGTAATTCCTTTTTGAAGGAGATATAAATGGTGACATCATCAGCATAAATGAAGAAACTAAATCTATGAGCCTCCAGTAAGTAACCCGGTGGTGCCATCATGATATGGAATAACATGGTTGACAAAGGAGAGACTTGTGGAACCCCCCACACATATAGGGGGTCTTTTACAAAGCCGTGCTAGTGTCCAGTTCTCCCTGTATTTTAAAACAATTTATATGCCCTTTCTAAAATGCCATTCCACATGTAGGTTGGGGATGGAGGGGTTAGGGTACTTCAGAGAAGGGTCACTTTTAGCTGCTATACATATAAAGGGCAACTCAACCGTGCAACTGCACTTACACAAGGAAAAAAGAATTTCAAAACAGGTAAAGAGTTCAGCAAATCCAGTAGAAACTCAACCTGATCTGACTATCCAGTGAATCTGTCTTTCAGGAGGAATATACATAAGACATATCTGCATAAACTGGAGGTGGTGCATGTGCATATATCTCATATGTAACCACTATGAAGATCCTGAGAATCAGACTGCCTGAGAGGCCCTGAGGACTGGTTTGAGAACCACTGTACCACAAGACCATAATGAGGCTTTTAACTGAAATCACAAAAAGGTTTCCTAATTGCAAAAGAAACATTCCAACGATCACTGAAGCTAACCAAAAAAGTGGTGCACATGATAAGCACCGAGTTGGTCATCAAAATGGACATCAATCCTGACAAAGATCTCCTTCCAGATGCAGAGATGTGTTGGTCATCATTTAAATACTTTAATCACCTTTGAACAAGAGTTGACAGGTTATGAGACAAAATACAGATGTGCTGTTATTCCAATGGATCAGATACATGTGACTGCTATTTAACACAGACCACGAAACAAGTGCTGGTCTACTGGTTCCTGAAGATTCTGCGCAGACTGACTTCCCACCCGTGCGCGAGCGAACAACTCAGTTAAATCAAAAAGCATAACAAATAACAATTCCAAAGGGGAGGTAGGAAGGAATGTGAGAATAATCAGCCTGCTGTCCTCGGAAAATACCTGGAACAAACTGCTAGACATCACATCAGTTACAAACAACGGCAATGACATACCAGATGTTGACAACCTTGCGAAATACTTCAAGGAGAAAAGTATACAACTACGACCCAAAATACCCGCTAGCCCTATTGAGTACGCCACACTCTTAGATTGTCTAGATCCAGAAGGAACACACCCAGCAGACAGAACCTGGACCGAATTCGAAATACTATCAGAAAACCTCATCTCTGAAACTCTCAAAAGATATGCCAAATCCCACTGCAAACTAGACACATGCCCAAATAACCTCATGAAATCTGCTCCTCAACAATTCATAATAGACCTAACGAACCATTTAAACTTCATGCTACAAAACGGACTTTTCCCAAAAGAAAAAGGAAAAATCTTACTCACCCCAATACCTAAAGATACAAAGAAAAGCACGAGTGAATTAACCAATTACAGGCCAGTAGCATCCATACCACTAATAACCAAAATAACCGAAGGAATGGTAACTAAACAACTCACAAACTATCTAAACAAACACTAAATACTGCATGATGCCCAATCAGGATTCCGGTCGAATCATAGCACAGATACAGTATTAGTCACCCTTATGACTAAATTTAAACAAATAATTGCGACTGGCAACAATATACTCCTACAATTTGACATGTCAAGTGCCTTCGATATGGTTGACCACGGAATCCTATTACACATACTTGAATACTTTGGCATTGGAGGAAATGTCCTGAATTGGTTCAAGGGGTTCCTAACCCAACGTTCGTATCAAATTCAACCACGTCTAAGGCATGGACACCTGAATGTGGAGTACCACAAGGATCACCTCTCTCACCAACCATTTTCAACCTAATGATGATCCCTCTGGCAAAACTACTATCAAACCATAACCTCAACCCATATATATACGCTGATGACGTGACAATATACATCCCTTTCAAACAAGACATTAACAAAATCTTCAACGAAATCAATCAAAGCCTACACATCATGAACACATGGGCAGATGCATTTTGTCTGAAATTAAATGCAGAAAAAACTCAATGCCTGATACTCACCTCCCAATACAACACAAAGGAATTCACCGCTATAAACACACCAAACCTAAACCTTCCAATCTCAGAAACGCTCAAAATCCTTGGAGTCACTATCGACCGCCACCTAACACTCGAAACTCATGCAAACAACACAACTAAAAAGATGTTTTACTGCATGTGGAAATTGAAAAGGATAAGACCATTCTTCCCAAGATCCATCTTTCGCAGCCTAGTGCAATCCCTCGTACTTAGCCATCTGGATTACTGCAACTCACTATACGCAGGCTGCAAAGAGCAAACACTGAGGAAACTTCAAACAGCTCAGAATATGGCAGCCAGACTCATCTTTGGAAAGCCAAAATATGAAAGTGCAAAACCATTACGAGAGAAACTGCACTGGCTTCCACTCAAGGAACGCGTCACTTTTAAAGTATGCACATTAGTCCACAAAATCATCCACGGCGAAGCCCCAGCCTACATGTCCGAGTTAATAGACTTACCACCCAGAAACGCCAAAAGATCATCCCGAACTTTCCTCAACCTCCACTTCCCCAACTGCAAGGGCTTGAAATACAAGACGCTACACGCGTCAACCTTTTCTCACATGAGCACGCAGTTTTGGAATACACTGCCGCGCAACTTAAGAACGATCCACGAGCAAGCTTCCTTCCGCAGATTATTGAAGACCCATCTTTTTGAAAAAACTTACGGAAAGAGCCAAAACACATAAAGTCCACACTTACTGTTCATTAATGCACCATACATCCACTTCTGAACTCTGATCCCCCGTAATCTCACATCACTCATACCTTCACTCACAGAAATATGTATACCACATGTCTGTATGCCTTAGTATTGCCCTTTAAGCTCCCATTGTCTCCTTCCAATGTTCAATGTTTGTATTCCATTGTTGCACTCCTCAACGACACTTCGACTGTCTCGCATAATTCTGCACAATGTAATCCATAACCAATTTGTAACAAATTGTACTTCCATCATTCATTTCTGAACCTGCAAAAAGGTGGGAAAATGTGGGATACAAATGCAATAAATAAATAAATAAATATTCGCTTTCTCCGAGGACAAGCAGGCTGCTTATTCTTACACGTGGGGTATCCCAAGCATCCAGGCTCACTTAAAACAAAAAAACATTGGTCAACCGGGCCTCGCAACGGCGAGGACGTAACATAGGTTAACCAGAAACTATATACAGCTGGCTGAGAGTGCAGCCTGGAACAGAATAAAACGGGCCTAGGGGAGTGGAGTTGGATTCTAAACCCCAAACAGATTTTGCAGCACTGACAGCCCAAACCAACTATCGAGTCGGGTATCCTGCTCAAGGCAGTAGTGAAGACCACGTTGCTACTTTGCAAATCTCTTCAATGGAGGCTGACTTTAAGTGAGCCACCGATGCAGCCATGGCTCTAACATTATGAGCCATGACATGACCCTCTAGAGTCAGCCCAGCTTTGGCATAAATGAAGGAAATGCAATCTGCTAGCCAATTGGAGATTGTGTGTTTTTCGATGGCGACTCCCCTCCTGTTGGGATCGAAAGTAACAAACAACTGGGAGGATTGTCTGAAGGGCTTCGTCCGCTCTACGTAAAAGGCCAATGCTCTCTTGCAGTCCAACGTGTGCAAGCTGCTTTCGCCAGGGTGGGTATGAGGTCGGGGAAAAAATGTTGGCAGGACAATTGACTGGTTCAGATGGAACTCCGACCCCACCTTTGGTAGGAACTTAGGGTGCGTGCGGAAGACTACTCTGTTGTGATGAAACTTAGTATGAGGTACATCCACTACTAAGGCTTGAAGCTCACTGACACTACGAGCTGAAGCAACAGCCACCAAGAAAATGACCTTCCAGGTCAAGTACTTCAGATGGCAGGAATTCAAAGGCTCAAAAGGAGCTTTCATCAGCTGGGTGAGAACGACGTTGATATCCCATGACACGGATGGAGGTTTGATAGGGGTCTTTGACAAAAGCAAACCTCTCATGAAGCGAACAAGTAAAGGCCATCCAGAGATAGGCTTACCCTCTACACACCGATGATAAGCACTAATTGTGCTAAGATGAACCCTTACAGAGTTGGTCTTGAGACCAGACTCTGACAAGTGTAGAAGATATTCAAGCAGGGTCTGTGTAGGACAAGAAAGAGGATCTAGGGCCTTGCTGTCACACCAGACGGCAAAACTCCTCCATTTGAAAGAATAACACCCTCTTTGTGGAATCTTTTCTGGAAGCAACCAAGACTCAGGAGACACCCTCTGAAAGACCCAAGGAGGCGAATTCTAAGGTCTCAACATCCAGGCTGTGAGAGCCAGAGATTGGAGGCTGGGATGTAGAAGTGACCCCTTGTTCTGAGTGATGAGGGTTGGAAAACACTCCAATCTCCACGGTTTCTCAGAGGACAACTCCAGAAGAAGAAGGAACCAAAACTGACGGTGGCCAGAAGGGTGAAATCAGGATCATGGTTCTGCGGTCTTGCTTGAGTTTCAGCAAAGTCTTCCCTACTAGAGGTATGGGAGGATACACATACAAAAGGCCTGTTCCCCAATGAAGGAGAAAGGCATCTGATGCTAGTCTGTCATGGGCCCGAAACTTGGAACAGAACTGAGGGATCTTGTGATTGATTTGAGTGGCAAAAAGATCCACCAAGGGTGTGCCCCACACTCGAAAGATCTTGCGGGCTATGCTTATATTCAGTGACCACTTGTGAGGTTGCATTACCCTGCTCAGCCAATCGGTCAGTCTATTTACACCTGCCAGATAAGTGGCTTGGAGATACGTGCCATGATGGTGTGCCCAAAGTCACATCTGGACAGCTTCCTGACACAGAGGGTGAGATCCGATGCCCCCCTGCTTGTTGGTGTAGTACATCGCAACCTGATTGTCTGTTTGAATCAAGATGATTTGGTTGGACAGCTGATCTCTGAAAGCCTTCAGAGCATTCCAGATCACTTGTAATTCCAGGAGGTTGATCTGAAGACCTATTTCCTGGAAGGACCAGGCTCCTTGAGCGTGAAGCACAGTCACATGAGCTCCCCACTCCATGAGGGATGCATCCGTCGTCAGTACTTTTTGTGGCTGAGGAATTTGGAATGGTCATCCCATGGCCAAATTGGACCGGATTGTCCACCACTTAAGAGAATTCCAAAAATCGATGGACAGTTGGATTACATCCTGCAGATTCCCTGCAGCTTGACACCACTGGGAAGCTAGGGTCCATTGAGCTGATTTCATATGTAGTCGTGCCATGGGTGTTACATGAACTGTGGAGGCTATGTGCCCCAAGATTCTCAACATCTGCTGAGCTGTGACCTGTTGAGATGCTCGAACTGTGGACACCAGGGAAAGGAGGTTGTCTGCCCTTGTCTCAGGGAGATAAGCCCGAGCTGTGTTCGTGTCCAGTAGTGCTCCAATGAACTCCAATTTCTGAACAGGAGTGAGATGGGACTTGGAGTAATTTATTACAAACCCCAGTAGCTCGAGCACCTGAATAGTCATTTGCATTGGACTTCAGAGAGCACCTTCCTCTGAGGTGCTCTTTACCAGCCAATCGTCGCGATAAGGAAACCCATGCACTCCCAGTCTGCACAGCGACACTGCTAGACGCTTTGTAAACACTCTGGGCACAGATGCCAGGCCAAAGGGCAGTACATGGTACTGAAAGTGCTGTGTTCCCAGCTGAAAGCGAAGACACTTCCTGTGAGCTGGAAGTACCGAGATGTGAACAAGAAAAACATAAAAAGAATTATGTGACAAGGAAAAAAATAATGAAAATTGCAAAAATATGCACATAAAAAGAAAAGAAGAAAAAAGAAGAAAACACAAAATATGTGTATAAACAAAATCAAAAATCAGAAAAAGACGACACAAGAATGATGCAAAAAATGAATAATTAAGATAATTTATTAAGGTGATATGACTCGACACAGCTGTGTTTCGGCCAAACCGGCCTGCATCAGGAGTCTGTTACACCATGTGTGTATTCTCTGGCAATGTAAATTCTTGTAAGGAATTCAATAAAATTTTATTCAATAACACTCTACCTTTAAAAAGGCTGTGTGCGTAGTTTGACAACAATCGTAATGAAGAATTCTGGTGTGAAAAGTGTAGCTATATCTTGTGGAGCAGAGTTTCAAAGCTACTGGCGTTCATAATCCACTTGGGTCTCCTCTCTTCAACGGATATGTATAAAAAATGTATTAAAAGGCAACAATTGTTGACATCTCTTCGGAGAGGGGCATCATAAGTTCGTGTTGCCTTTTAATACATTTTTTATACATATCCGTTGAAGAGAGGAGACCCAAGTGGATTATGTCCCGTTATTTCCTTTTGAATATACATTCCGAGTTACATCTATTAAGGTTGTAAAGACCCCTGAGGCAGGCCCTTTGGGCCGAAACACGGCCGTGTCGGGTCGTTTTTATGCACAGTGACATTTTTTTAATTTTAATTTTTATATCAATAAATATACATTCGTTGGTATCCTCATCTACTCTCCTCACTTTTTGTTTGTATATCCCACGGTTTCGTGAGGGTTTTTACCTCCTTTTTGTTTTTGCTTTGGGTTAAGTGACTTGCCCAGAGTCATAAGGAGCTGCCTGTGCCTGAAGTGGGAATTGAACTCAGTTCCTCAGTTCCCCAGGACCAGAGTCCACCACCCTAACCACTAGGCCACTGATTCTGGATGCCACATCAAAAGAGTCGTAATCGCCCCTGGTCAGGAATTTACGACACGCCTTCTGCTGCCTGACCACCTGGCGAAAAGGCTTGGCCTGCTCCGGAGGGAGGGTATCGATCAAGGTAGACAGCTGCCTCACCGAGTTCCGCAAGTGAACGTTTGTGAAGAGCTGGTAAGACTGGATACGAGCAGTGAGCATAGCAGCCTGATATGTCTTCCTCCCAAAAGATTCCAAGGTCTTAGCTTCTCTGCCTGGGGTCACTGAGGCATAGTCCCGAGTACTCTTGGCTCTTTTGAGGGCGGAGTACACCACCATGGAATTGTGGGGTAACTGAGTCCTCATCAACCCAGGTTCGTCGTGGATCCAAAACTGGGAATCAGCCTTCTTCGGAATCATGGGACCAGACAGAGGGAACGACCAGTTTCACATAAGGACTTTCTTCAGTACCTTATGCAAAGGAGCCATCACAGCCTCCTTAGGTGGAGAGGAATAATCCAGGACCTTGAGCATCTCAGCCCTGGGCTCATCCTCCACCTTCATAGGGAATGGAATAGCAGTAGCCATTGCCTGGACAAAAGATGTAAAAGAGAGACTCAGGTGGAGGTGTAAGTTCAGAGGGAATCCCATATGACTCATCAGAAGAAAAGTATCTGGGATCTTCTTCTGACTCCCACAAACTCTCCTCTTCAGTATCGGAAAGTACCTCCCTAAGGGAACTCCGAGACTGACCCTGCCTCGACGCTGAGGATCGATGCTCTCAATAGCGATGTCGAGAGGTCAACGCCCGTATGGACTGCAGTGAAGCTTCCGCCATGTCGAAGGGGAGTCGACCTCGCTGGCATGGAAGGCGCAAGCACCTCCGACACCGAAGCAGACTGGCGCAGCCGTTCTTCCAGAAGTTCTGGAAGCAGGGCCCAGATGCGCTCATCGAGAGCTGCCATCGAAGAAGGCTGCGGAGTTGATGGAGCAGCCGGTGGCAGAATCTGCTGAGGCTCAGGTGCAGGTACCGGGCTATGCATAGGCACCTCTTGTATGGAGGGGGAACGATCCTCTCGGCGCCGACGCTTCTCGGGTGCCGAGTCCTTTGACGACCCGTAGCTCCTGGCACAGTGTGTTGAAGGAGAACGTTGACAGTGCTTCTTTGCCTTTGCTCTATGCCCATCACCGAGGGTCCTCGGTGCCGACAAGGATGATGTGGAATCCTCACATCTCCTGGGGTCGGGTCTGACGATGGTCGGTCCCAGTGGGCGAGGCCTCGAGACAGGTGGAGATCCACTCAACACCTCACTACTCCCAGCACGAGTTGGTCTCTCAGCAGCCATTATCTCTGCTCCTGACGTTGATGCTTCCCTCGATGTCGATGCCACCGACCTCGGTACCAATGTTGATGCCGACGTCGAAGGACCGGACTGATCCCCAAAATGTTTCTCGCATTGGGCTTCTCGAGCTACTTGGGTCCACTTCTTCATACGAAGACACAGAGCACAAGCAGCTGGGTTGTGGTCGGGCCCAAGGTACTGGATACACCAGGAATGGGTATTGGTATCTGAGATGGTCCGGTTGCACCGAGTACAATGTTTGAAGCTGCTGGGTGTCCTCGATGACATGGAAGTAAAAACGGCTTTGGTGAAATCAAAAGACATGATTGTGCCAATAAAAAGGGGCACAAAAATAAGGAGAAAGCCGGCCGCATCGAAAAAGAAAGGAAACTTAAAATTGGACAAAAAAGATTGAGGATTAAGAAAAAGAGGCCCTAAGCTCTTTTTTTTTAAAAAAAAAAAGAAGAAAATAAAGAGAACAAGAAAAAAAAAAAACGTGAAAAATCGCTCTTCAGAAAAAGTCTTTCCCGGGCCAGAACAAGGAGCAAAGGAGGAACCTGCCGCACCTCGTCACGGAAATAAAGTAACTGAGGTATGCGCTCACGTGGCGGGCGGGAAATCAGTTTGCGCATGCATGGTGCACGATACACACACGTCAGAAGACTCTAGCAAAGTTTTTTTGTTGCTTGCTATGGCAAAATGTTGATTCCCACGCCGACACAGGCGTCGACCCACGTGTGAGAATAAGCAGCCTGCTTGTCCTCGGAGAACCAAATATACCACTATCCAGTGTATGTTCTGTTCTAGTTTTCTAGTTATCCGGTAAAAAGAAATCAGATCCTTTTTAGTGTGATCTGTCTCTGGTAAAGCCATGTTATTTTGGTTCTTGGAACCCACTGGACTGTAAAAACTTCGCTATCCTTTCCTTCTGCAGCATCTCCAAAACGTTTTCCACCATTGAAGTGAGGTTTACTGGCCTCTAGTTCCTACCTCTTCTTTGTTACCACTTTTGTTAAGACCTAGCAGTTCAATTAAACTCCAATACAGAAAGAAAAAACAGAGACACATTATGTTTAAATACCATACTCTGGGTTTAAGTGAACTGATGAAGAAAGTCTGATTAGTTCAATAAGATTAAACAAACTTAGTACTGCATCTAGTGACAAGAAATGTAAAATTTCTTCCTTTGGTGTTTTTCTTTATAGTTTTTTACACTTTCAAGGGTGTTTCTTGAGAAGCCCCATGTCACTGTCAAAACAGGATGTTGTTTCTCAACAGAAACTGGTAGTGGTAAACTGAAAATATGTATTAGTAGTCAGCTTACTTGAAGGATAGCAGGTAGATTTTGCTACATGTATATGTAGGATAGTTTGCCCCCTTACTGTAGCTTCTAAAATAGACAGGCTTCTCATCCATTGGTGTGTCCTTCTCCACTGCAGGAGTTACTGTCTAGGGATGTCCTGTTCTGTCTCTGACTCTCTCCTTCAGTTGCTCAGGGATTTTTCCCTTCCTGCTGAAGTTACCTCAAGTATGCAAACTGCACATAAGAGATCCTTCTGTCTTTCAGCTTGCTTTCACTCTGGGACATAAACTGTTTCTTTCTCTATGTGGTACAGAGCTGATTGCTGGAATCTTACAGCTGCTGTACCTTTTACCTCAGCAAGGCTCTCAGCTGAAACTTTATGTGGCTATACCAGTTTCTTTTCCACACTGCTCTGCTTTCAGTTGTCTCTAAGTAAACCTTACAGCTGCTGCCATTTCCAACACACAGAAAAGAGAAAAAAAAAGCTGAGCAGGAAAAAAACTCTCATCCCTCTCCCCTTCTGCAAAAAGAGCGCAAACGCCAAACAAGCAGACTTTTATGTATTAATTTGTGTTGAGATGTTATATGTTGACTATTTCATTTTTTTAATGTAAATTGCTTTAAACAAGCATTTTGTGTTGATATAAGTGGTATATAAGAATTTTAATACAGACTTCCTTTGAGTCAGAGCAAATTTTACGACATAGAATTTATAACCCTGTAGGAAGACTGTTCTCTGGTTCCCCACTGGACAGTGGCATTTTCGGATGCACCTAATAAAAGGGGTTACATCAAATTAACCCTAAGACTGCAGATTCTTCATATCCAGAGATAACTCTGCAATCTGTTAGTGCAGAAGGTGAATGAACCAAAGCAACTGTTCCAAAAGCATGGACCACACAGATAAAACAGTTAATGTAAAAGTGTCCCAAAATTCAGAGGATATAAAGCTGTTGAGGGACAATGCAAGAGGATTAATAAAATGATTTGCCAGGCTCTCACTCTCTGCTAGCTTGTTCATGGTTTGTTTGTATATCATAAACATACTGTAATCTCTGTGAAGTTTCTGACTCTTTTTCTGTAAGGCTGGAGCATGAAAATATGCACATTTTCTCTTGAGGGTTTCAGGTCTCACAGTCCAGGAGCCTAGCTGTCACACTGGTGAGAACAAGTTCCTAATTAAAATTTGCTGAAAAATGTCATGTTTAGCTTTGTACCAAGAAAAGATTGTGTGAGTTTCTGTTCACTTAGGGATTTCATTGCAACATACAATCTCGACAGAGGTGCATCCAGTTCAATTTATAATATGATCTCCCTGGCTATAACTAACTTAATCTGATGATCCAGAATGCTTCTGGAATTAAAATCTGGTGCTAGTTTAATTTTGTCCCACTCAAACATTTTTTTTACTATCTATAATAAAATGAAACCATAATAAAATGATTATGAATTTACAGATCTTCAAAATGAAACCAGATGCCCAGATGTTTCTTCTGCATTTGGAGTTTAGGGCTCCTAACAGTATCTTTGTTGTTTGTAAAATTAAATGAACATATTGTATAATATGTAACATATGTGGAATTACAATTAATAAAAGATTTAATAAACTTCATTTGTATTCTTAAATTCTTTACTTGGCAACTAAGGACTTGGTTCATTCTTTGGGACTTAGAAAAATGTATATCAAAAAGTATTTGCCATATCAGCTGAATGAAAATTATATTCTCTATATATGAGTAAAGCAGTCAATACAGTGAAACAGTAAACAATGGCAGATAAATACCTGCATGATCCATCCAGTCTGCCCAACCACACCACTCATGATTTAATACTGGCATCATAACCAGGGCAGTTGGCAACTTGTTACCATGCCTACCATATACAGGCAGTTCTATATGTTACCATGGGTAACATAGGTTACTATCAGTTTTATTTTCGAAAGGGATTGCCAGCGATCTTCCGACACAAATCGGGAGATCGCCGGCGATCTCTCAATCCCGCCCAAATTGGTATTATCGAAAGCCGATTTTGGCTGGCCCCAATTGCTTTTTCGTTGCGGCGCCAGCCAACCTTCAAGGGGGCAGAGCGGGGCGGGGTTACGAGATGGCCAGCTTCACCTTATTATGAAAACAAAAACACTGGCTCGAACAAGAATTTCGCCGGGCGGACTTGGTCCATGTATTTTTAGGACCAAGTCCCAAAAAAGAGCCCCAACTGACCCGATGACCACCGAAGGGAAGCGGGGATCACCTCCCCTTACTCCCCAAGTGGTCACCAACCCCCTCCCACACACACAAAAAAAATGTAAACATTTTTTGCCAGCCTCAAATGTCATACCCAGCTCCCTGACAGCAGTATGCAGGTCCCTGGAGCAGTTTTTAGTGGGTGCACTGCACTTCAGGCAGATGGACTCAGGCCCATCCCCCCCCCCCCCCCACCTGTTACACTTGTGGTGGTTAATGATAAGCCCTCCCAAAACCCCCAAAACCCACTGTACCCACATGTTGGTGCCCCCCTTCACCCCTTAGGGCTATGGTAATGGTCTAGACTTGTGGGCAGTGGGTTTTGGGGGGATTTGGGGGGCTCAGCACACAAGGGAAGGGTGCTATGCACCTGGAAGCTAATTTTGTTTTTGTAAAGATTTTTTAAGTGCCCCCTAGGGTGCCCAGTTGGTGTCCTGGCATGTCAGGGGGGCCAGTGCACTACAAATGCTGGCTCCTCCCACGGCCAAATGCCTTGCATTTCGCCAGGTTTGAGATGGCCGGATCCGGTTTCCATTATGGCTGAAAATCGGACCCGGCCATCTCATCTAAACCCGGCGAGCCGCCGGCGATCCTATTCTAAACCCAGCGAGCGATTTGGCCGGCACCAAGCGTATTTCGAAAATACGCTTGGCTCCACCCACTTACGGCGCCGGGCCCAAAGATGGCCAGCCATCAATTTTGCTGGCGCCTTTCGATTATTCCCCTCTATGGAACTTTGTATGTCTAAGTGCTTTGAAAATACGCCTCAATGTCTATCACATATAGCATTGGCAGTTCTATATGATGTTCAATATCACACCACCATGCTAATAGTCTGGAGAGTCCTTAACATTTCAGAGAAACCAAATATATTCCCTTTAGTTGCAGCTGAAGACTTGCCTAAACTCCAGCATCTCCTTAACAGGCTTGTTTCAATATGCTCAAAATGTATTAGCACTTTTCATACAAACAATGTCAATCATCACACCACCTTCATTTATATGTTCTCCAACATAGGTGTCTCTAATTCCAGTGGTTGCCAACCCTGTCCTGTAATGAATATGAATGAAATATAACTGCATACATTAGGGATCCAGTTCATATTTAGCGAATGCTACATACCTGTAGAAGGTATTCTCCGAGGACAGCAGGCTGATTGTTCTCACTGATGGGTGACGTCCACGGCAGCCCCTCCAATCGGAAACTTCACTAGCAAAAGCCTTTGCTAGTCCTCGCGCGTCCATGCGCACCGCGCATGCGCGGCCGTCTTCCCGCCCGAACCGGCTCGTGTTCGTCAGTCCCGTATGTAGCAAGACAAAGACAAGGGAAGACACAACTCCAAAGGGGAGGCGGGCGGGTTTGTGAGAACAATCAGCCTGCTGTCCTCGGAGAATACCTTCTACAGGTATGTAGCATTCGCTTTCTCCGAGGACAAGCAGGCTGCTTGTTCTCACTGATGGGGTATCCCTAGCCCCCAGGCTCACTCAAAACAACAACCATGGTCAATTGGGCCTCGCAACGGCGAGGACATAACTGAGATTGACCTAAAAAATTTACCAACTAACTGAGAGTGCAGCCTGGAACAGAACAAACAGGGCCCTCGGGGGGTGGAGTTGGATCCTAAAGCCCAAACAGGTTCTGAAGAACTGACTGCCCGAACCGACTGTCGCGTCGGGTATCCTGCTGCAGGCAGTAATGAGATGTGAATGTGTGGACAGATGACCACGTCGCAGCTTTGCAAATCTCTTCAATAGTGGCTGACTTCAAGTGGGCTACCGACGCTGCCATGGCTCTAACATTATGAGCCGTGACATGACCCTCAAGAGCCAGCCCAGCCTGGGCGTAAGTGAAGGAAATGCAATCTGCTAGCCAATTGGATAAGGTGCGTTTCCCCACAGCTACTCCCCTCCTATTGGGATCAAAAGAAACAAACAATTGGGCGGACTGTCTGGTGGGCTGTGTCCGCTCCAAGTAGAAGGCCAATGCTCTCTTGCAGTCCAATGTGTGCAGCTGACGTTCAGCAGGGCAGGAATGAGGACGGGGAAAGAATGTTGGCAAGACAATTGACTGGTTCAGATGGAACTCCGACACAACCTTCGGCAAGAACTTAGGGTGAGTGCGGAGGACTACTCTGTTATGATGAAATTTGGTGTAAGGGGCCTGGGCTACCAGGGCCTGAAGCTCACTGACTCTACGAGCTGAAGTAACTGCCACCAAGAAAATGACCTTCCAGGTCAAGTACTTCAGATGGCAGGAATTCAGTGGCTCAAAAGGAGGTTTCATCAGCTGGGTGAGAACGACATTGAGATCCCATGACAATGTAGGAGGCTTGACAGGGGGCTTTGACAAAAGCAAACCTCTCATGAAGCGAACAACTAAAGGCTGTCCTGAGATCGGCTTACCTTCCACACGGTAATGGTATGCACTGATTGCACTAAGGTGAACCCTTACAGAGTTGGTCTTGAGACCAGACTCAGACAAGTGCAGAAGGTATTCAAGCAGGGTCTGTGTAGGACAAGAGCGAGGATCTAGGGCTTTGCTGTCACACCAGACGGCAAACCTCCTCCACAGAAAGAAGTAACTCCTCTTAGTGGAATCTTTCCTGGAAGCAAGCAAGATACGGGAGACACCCTCTGACAGACCCAAAGAGGCAAAGTCTACGCTCTCAACATCCAGGCCATGAGAGCCAGGGACCGGAGGTTGGGATGCAGAAGTGCCCCTTCGTCCTGCGTGATGAGGGTCGGAAAACACTCCAATCTCCACGGTTCTTCGGAGGACAACTCAGGAAGAAGAGGGAACCAGATCTGACGCAGCCAAAAAGGAGCAATCAGAATCATGGTGCCTCGGTCTTGCTAGAGTTTCAACAAAGTCTTCCCCACCAGAGGTATGGGAGGATAAGCATACAGCAGACCCTCCCCCCAGTCCAGGAGGAAGACATCCGATGCCAGTCTGCCGTGGGCCTGAAGCCTGGAACAGAACTGAGGGACTTTGTGGTTGGCTCGAGATGCGAAGAGATCTACCAAGGGGGTGCCCCACACCTGGAAGATCTGTCGCACTACACGGGAATTGAGCGACCACTTGTGAGGTTGCATAATCCTGCTCAACCTGTCGGCCAGACTGTTGTTTATGCCTGCCAGATATGTGGCTTGGAGCACCATGCCGTGACGGCGAGCCCAGAGCCACATGCTGACGGCTTCCTGACACAGGGGGCGAGATCCGGTGCCCCCCTGCTTGTTGACGTAGTACATGGCAACCTGGTTGTCTGTCTGAATTTGGATAATTTGGTGGGACAGCCGATCTCTGAAAGCCTTCAGAGCGTTCCAGATCGCTCGTAACTCCAGAAGATTGATCTGCAGATCGCGTTCCTGGAGGGACCAGCTTCCTTGGGTGTGAAGCCCATCGACATGAGCTCCCCATCCCAGGAGAGACGCATCCGTTGTCAGCACTTTTTGTGGCTGAGGAATTTGGAAAGGACGTCCCAGAGTCAGATTGGACCAAATCGTCCACCAATACAGGGATTTGAGAAAACTCGTGGACAGGTGGATCACGTCTTCTAGATCCCCAGCAGCCTGAAACCACTGGGAAGCTAGGGTCCATTGAGCAGATCTCATGTGAAGGCGGGCCATGGGAGTCACATGAACTGTGGAGGCCATGTGGCCTAGCAATCTCAACATCTGCCGAGCTGTGATCTGCTGGGACGCTCGCACCCGCGAGACGAGGGACAACAAATTGTTGGCTCTCGTCTCTGGGAGATAGGCGCGAGCCGTCCGGGAATCCAGCAGAGCTCCTATGAATTCGAGTCTCTGCACTGGGAAAAGATGGGACTTTGGATAATTTATCACAAACCCCAGTAGCTCCAGGAGGCGAATAGTCATCTGCATGGACTGCAGGGCTCCTGCCTCGGATGTGTTCTTCACCAGCCAATCGTCGAGATATGGGAACACGTGCACCCCCAGCCTGCGAAGTGCCGCTGCTACCACAGCGAAGCACTTTGTGAACACCCTGGGTGCAGAGGCGAGCCCAAAGGGTAGCACACAGTACTGGAAGTGACGTGTGCCCAGCTGAAATCGTAGATACTGCCTGTGAGCTGGCAGTATCGGGATGTGTGTGTAGGCATCCTTCAAGTCCAGAGAGCATAGCCAGTCGTTTTCCTGAATCATGGGAAGAAGGGTGCCCAGGGAAAGCATCCTGAACTTTTCTTTGTTCAGGGCCCTTAGGTCTAGGATGGGACGCATCCCCCCTGTTTTCTTTTCCACAAGGAAGTACCTGGAATAGAATCCCAGCCCTTCTTGCCCGGATGGCACGGGCTCGACCGCATTGGCGCTGAGAAGGGTGGAGAGTTCCTCTGCAAGTACCTGCTTGTGCTGGAAGCTGTAAGACTGAGCTCCCGGTGGACAATTTGGAGGTTTTGAGGCCAAATTGAGGGTGTATCCTTGCTGGACTATTTGGAGAACCCACTGATCGGAGGTTATGAGAGGCCACCTTTGGTGAAAAGCTTTCAACCTCCCTCCGACTGGCAGGTCGCCCGGCACTGACACTTGGATGTCGGCTATGCTCTGCTGGAGCCAGTCAAAAGCTCGTCCCTTGCTTTTGCTGGGGAGCCGAGGGGCCTTGCTGAGGCGCACGCTGCTGACGAGAGCGAGCGCGCTGGGGCTTAGCCTGGGCCGCAGGCTGTCGAGAAGGAGGATTGTACCTACGCTTGCCAGAAGAGTAGGGAACAGTCTTTCTTCCCCCCAAAAATCTTCTACCTGTAGAGGTAGAGGCTGAAGGCTGCCGGCGGGAGAACTTGTCGAATGTGGTGTCCCGCTGGTGGAGCTGCTCTACCACCTGTTCGACTTTCTCTCCAAAAATATTATCCGCACGGCAAGGCGAGTCCGCAATCCGCTGCTGGATTCTATTCTCCAGGTCGGAGGCACGCAGCCATGAGAGCCTGCGCATCACCACACCTTGAGCAGCGGCCCTGGACGCAACATCAAAGGTGTCATACACCCCTCTGGCCAGGAATTTTCTGCACGCCTTCAGCTGCCTGACCACCTCCTGAAAAGGCTTGGCTTGCTCAGGGGGGAGCGCATCAACCAAGCCCGCCAACTGCCGCACATTGTTCCACATGTGTATGCTCGTGTAGAGCTGGTAGGACTGAATTTTGGCCACGAGCATAGAGGAATGGTAGGCCTTCCTCCCAAAAGAGTCTAAGGTTCTTGGGGATTAGTTAGAGGCTTGGTCCAGTTCGCCAGCAATGTCTTTTTTAGGACATGGTGCATGGGTACAGTGGACGCTTCCTTAGGTGGAGAAGGATAGTCCAGGAGCTCAAACATTTCAGCCCTGGGCTCGTCCTCCACAACCACCGGGAAGGGGATGGCCGTAGACATTTCCCGGACAAAGGAAGCAAAAGACAGACTCTCGGGAGGAGAAAGCTGTCTCTCAGGAGAGGGAGTGGGATCGGAAGGAAGACCTTCAGACTCCTCGTCAGAGAAATATCTGGGGTCTTCTTCCTCTTCCCACGAGGCCTCACCCTCGGTGTCAGACACAAGTTCACGGACCTGTGTCTGCAACCTCGCCCGACTCGACTCTGTGGAGCCACGTCCACGATGGGGGCGTCGAGAGGTAGACTCCCTCGCCCGCATCGGCGAAGCTCCCTCCGCCGACGTAGTCGGGGAGCCTTCCTGGGAGGCGGCGGCAGCCGGTACCGCACGCGGTACCGACGCCGGAGACCTCACCTCGGGCGATGGGCCAGCCGGCACCACGCTCGACGGTACCGGTGGCGCAAGCACCGCCGGTACCGGAGGGTTAGGGCGCAACAGCTCTCCCAGAATCTCTGGGAGAACAGCCCGGAGGCTCTCGTTCAGAGCGGCTGCAGAGAAAGGCATGGAACCTGTTCCGGGCGTGGAGGCTGTTCCGGGCTGTCCAGAGTGGAGCGCATCGACACCTCCTGAACAGAGGGTGAGCGGTCCTCTCGGTGCCGATGCCTGCTGGGTGCCGACTCCCTCGGCGACCCAGAGCTCTCGGTGCCGACACGGGAAGGGGACCGGTGACGATGCTTCTTCGACTTCTTGGAACGAAGCATGTCACCGGAGCTTCCCGGCACCGACGAGGAGGACGTAGAATCCAGTCGTCGCTTCCTCGGGGCCGAGGCCGAAGGAGGTCGGTCTCGGGGGGGCTGTACCGCAGGAGCCCTCAGGGTAGGGGGAGACCCACCCGAAGGCTCACCGCCACCAGCAGGGGAATGGACAGCCCTCACCTGCACTCCAGACGAAGCACCACCGTCCGACGACATCAGCCTACGAGGTCCCGGTACCACCGACGTCGATGCAGCTGTCCGATGTCTCAGCAGGGCCGATGCCTCGATGCACTCGATGCACTGGCGGCCGAGGATGAAGCTCTGGACGCTGAAGACGTCGATGCACTCGATACCCCCGGTGCCGATGCTGACGAAGAGCCCGAGAACAAAACGTTCCACTGGGCCAATCTCGCTACCTGAGTCCTCTTTTGCAAAAGGGAACACAGACTACAGGCCTGTGGGCGGTGCCCAGCCCCCAAGCACTGAAGACACGACGCGTGCCTGTCAGTGAGCGAGATGACCCGGGCGCACTGGGTGCACTTCTTGAAGCCGCTGGGAGACTTCGATGTCATGGGCGGAAAAATCACGCCGGCGAGATCAAAAGTCGAAATGGCGGAAAAGGCACCGAAAAAACAAGGGGAAGAAAACTTCGACCCGAGGCCTAAAAGCGGCCTACCCCGACGACGAAAGAAAACTTACCGGGGCGAAAAAGCTGAAAATAGCGGAGGGAAAAAAGACCACAGAGTCTTTTTCCACACAGAATGGTTTTTTTTTTTTTTTTTTTTAAACAACACGACGAACGCGCGAGGTCGACTTTGCGGGGCCCGACACGGCGAAAACACGACCGTACCGAGCGCGGACAAAAGAAGATTGACGAACACGAGCCGGTTCGGGCGGGAAGACGGCCGCGCATGCGCGGTGCGCATGGACGCGCGAGGACTAGCAAAGGCTTTTGCTAGTGAAGTTTCCGATTGGAGGGGCTGCCGTGGACGTCACCCATCAGTGAGAACAAGCAGCCTGCTTGTCCTCTGAGAAATTGCGGTTATCCAGACAACCAGATTAGTAAGATGTACTTTTCCAGGACAGCGTTGGGAAACACTGCCCTACTCTATAGGCAACAATGGAGGGAGTACAAACAGAAAAATTCCTACCTACTGTCACAAAATGAACTGCTATGCCTTAGTCTGGTATAACACAGAATGCTTTGCAATAATGGAAGGCTAATGTATCAAATAAAAGTAAAAAAAAACAAAATAAAACATTTTCTTCTGTCTCGTCTATTGACCCGTTATTGCTGTGTCCATCCCATAAAGGTGAAACTCTGGCTGCTTTCATGGCAAAGGACACAGAAAAGTCAGAACACCTCTAATGATGTCCTAACACAGTGACCCAGGATAGGAAGGTTAAGCACATAGGAACTTGAATCTCATCTGCCCCACTAAAATGCTGCACCTGTCCAGCAATATTCAATCCAGGAGATCCTCTCTATACCTGCATCAATAGAGAGAACTCAGTCTCCATATATGGCTATTATAACAGGACCCAGTTCCCTCCGTAGAGTACACAGTAGTATATAAAATTGTATTAAATTAAATCCTGGACACCACATCTATCACAGGGGAACTCTTTCCATCAATAGCATAATGCTTAGCCACTTAACTAAATGAAGAGAAGGTACAATATAATCACGGGAAATGGTGATTTTCTTCCAGCTGATACCAGACTGCCCAAATGCTACCATTTTTGAATACACATTCTATTCCCCTCATGGCAACCAGATTAGAAGGTGGAAGCTTCTGCTGGCTCTGACTTGGTGCCTTTTTATTTTTTGGAAAATTATCATTGAACAATAATAGGGAGAGGATCTGTGGTGTGTTATAAGTAAATCAATTACACTTCATGTTACTAATTATTATATTTTAAGAGTGTACTGTCTTTGCAAATATCAAAGTTCATCACTATCTTAAAAAAAAAAAAAAGATGCCGTACATTGCAAATTCACTGATGAATGCTACGCACTCTTCATAGTCTACATGTGAACTAGCCATTCTTACCTCTGTTGAACCCAACGTTTGTGTTTCGCTATTTCAATGCACCACCAGCAATACGTCACTCATGGCAGTATTTGTTACAAATTAATCCCACAAGGGCAGGAAATCAATATGCCCCAGAATTAGAGCGGAAAATTGGAAAGACAGTTGCACAATTCTGTGCGTGATTGCTGTCCTCTCTCACAGTTATACATCTACACATCAACCTAATTCATTTGACACACAGTCTCCCAGCAGCGGAGGAAAGTTCACCTTTCCTACCAGTTCTTAGTAAATGGTATTTCTTCCATTTCCCTCTTCTAGTTAAGAACTTTTATCATCTACTGCCTATTTTAATTCTACTTTTCTCTCCCATGTCTCTTTATATTGTCTAATAACATTATACTTAAAAACAACTGCAAATTGGATGCTTTTTGCAGACTTGGTGGAAACCTCGACAGCCTAAAGCCCACTGCAACAGTACATTTCTACCTTGTCATACTGAATTCCAGCTAATTAACTTCAACGGTGGCAATATGCCAGAACAGCTAATGTACTCCATGTTTTTAAGTGATACTTTAGAGGGCTTTTGAAATCTATCAAGCTTCAGTGGGACACTAACTTCTTTAGGCTATCCAGCAACATTTTCTACAAATAATGCCAGATTTCTTTCAAATTATATAGAGATCTATATATCTTCTTTTCGATTTTGATATGTATATTCTTATATTCTACTTCCCCTCCCAGGAAAGACCCTAAGCAACTAACAACACATTTAATACAATGTTTACATAGCATAAAAATACATAAGAATAAAATGAACAATGTGCATTATACCAGCAGAAATAAAGGTCAACTAATGAACTGTGGATCATAAGTTTTTTTAGTAGACTAACTTAATAGATCTATGACTAGCTTTCAAGGTTTATTCTCTCTTCATCAGGCCAGATTGACTTGATGAAGAGAGGATAATATCTGAAACCCAGCCACACATATATTAAGTTAGTCTAATAAAGGTATCACCTACAATATATTTGTTGACCCTTATTTCCATATATGAAAGTGGTCTAACATAGGAGCCACACCTTTAACTCATAATAGAAGTCTAATCCTTATCCCATCTTTTACTCATACAAGGCGAAGACAGATTATAGCAGTAAATATAAAAATGATAATAAAAAACGATCCTAAATAGAATTCAGACAACAAAACCAAAAATAAACACATCACAGAACATCATTCTACATGACCCAACCACCAGCTATAAAGAACCTAATAAATAAATAACATCACAGCTTCAGCTGCCCAGTCAGTCCTGAAGGGGTCTTGCATATCTCCCTCCAAAAGGCATCAATGGAGAGATGGCATGCTCCATAGGGCTGGCAAGTGGAACAATTTTAGAATTCAGAAGCAAGTTGAAACAGAGCAGCCTCAGGGCTCTTTGACCTTACCACAGAATAAATTGTCTTCGTACCTTGGAAAAGGATGAATGCATTCAAGGATACAGACAACAGAATATTACAGTTTTGCTCATGCCCATCTAGGGAAAAACCTGTTTCTCCTAAGAGCAGATTGGAAGAAAAGTGAACACACCCTGAAACAGCATGCTTCGGTTCTGCTCTCACTCTCAGAAAGAATGAGTGAAGAGTGAAATTATTATTATTATTTTTTAATTAGTTCCTATACTTATATATTCTGCCTACTACAATTTGAGCAGTATACTTTTTCGGAAATTCAATTGAAATCCTGCTATTTTATATCAGCATTTGGGTTAGACTGTTCAGAGAAATCTCTTCACTTCTACTCCTGTCACTATCTCCACAACCTTCTCCCCTACCAGGTTGCACCTCTAGGAATACCTTTCGGCTTCAGATCCCCTGTTCTTTATCAGTTGCTATTTCTAGCACTAAATGCACCTATTGTGAGCTTGACCCTTTCTCTTCTTCCTGGCTAAAACTTCCCAATTTATAGATCTTTCCCCACATTTTGTCTCTGATAAATACCAGTCTTTCTCTTGGGACAAGTACCACCCCATTGAAAGAGGGCAATCGTTAAGCCAATTCTTTAAAACCTTCCCTCGACCCACAGGTTCCAGCTCACTATCGACCTGTTTCTAACTTGTCTTTTCCTTCTAAGGTTCTGAAAAAATCATATTCACGTAATTTTCATCCTTTGCTGAAAAGTCTCTTGCCCTCCATCCTAAACAGTCAAGTTTCAGATCAAATTTTAGCAGAAACTGTTCTCACTGCTGTACTTAATGAAGTTCACACATATTGTATTGTAGAAAATCTCTAGCATCATATCTATGTTAGGCATGCTTATTAGGTGTATCATTAGTATTATGCTAACATTGTATTATATCTCTGGTATTTGAATTCCAGTACTGTTAAATATGTATATTTTTTTAAAACTGTTTCATGGTAATTCTATTATTAGGTTTCAATTTACTGTTTTCAAGTTCATTTATTGTATTTATGTTTATTCTTGGTTATTTTACTATTGTTATGCTGTTAACAAAATTGTAAGTTTTATGTTAAACTGTAATGCTGTACACCACCTTGGGTGAATGTTTTCATAAACGCGGTTAATAATACCTAATAAATAAATACTGGGATAAACACATGAGGTTCTTGCTGTTTCTCTAGATCATTCAGCTGTATTTGATCTTGTGGATCATTCCCTGCTGTTGTCTAGTTTTTCTTCTCTTGGGATATCAGGTTCAGTTTTGTCTTGGTTCACGTCATTTCTCTCTAATCGCTCTTATACTGTTGTCACAGCTTCTTCTAGGGCCTCACCTCGGTGTTTGCCTTGCAGTACTCCTCAGTGCTCTGTTCTGTTTCCACTTTTATTTAATTCATTTCTTAGTCCTTTAGTTACTCTGATACAGTCCATGGGTTTTTCATTTCACTTCTATGTGGATGATATTCTCCTACTTTACCTGTTAAATCCTTTTAACCCATCCTTTGGCCCACACCAGGACTATTTGAACACTATTTTTGAGTGGTTATTTAATCACAAATTTGTTCTCAATAAAGACAAAACCATAAGTTGCTGGTTCACTTCCACCTTTAAGCCAGTTAATTCTTTTAAATATCTCAGGATTATCATTGTTCTCAATTATCATTCACTTCTCAGATCTCTAATGTGTGCAAAACGAGTTTCTTTATACTTAGTTACATGCAATTCACTGTTATTTCAGTTCTGAAATATTTCATTCTCTACTTCTCGACCTACTCATTACAAGACAGGACTACTGTAATATCATTTACTTAGGTTGTACTCAAGCTTTTATTAAAAAAATGATAGTCCCTGCAGAACACAACCATTCAATTATTATGTCATGCCCATCGTTCTGATCATGTATCACCACTACTACAAAAATATCACTGGCTTCCAATTTCTCAACATATTCTGTTTAAACTATTGGTTCTTACATTCAAATCCTATAGGGTTGGCCAACCTCATTACCTCTCATCTCTTATTATACCTTATTCACCTGCCAGTCTTCTCCGCTCAATAAACGACCATCGTTTAGTTTTAATCACCGTGCTGATTTCTTTTTTGAGACCCTTTACATTGGAACTTCCTACCGCTAGATATCCATGCTGAATCTTAATTTAAGAACTTTAAATCAAAACTGAAGACTTGGCTGTTTACTACTGCGTTTCCCTAATCTGGACTTATTTTGAGTTTACAACTCTGCCCCTCTTTTCCCTTTCAATTTATTCCCTCAATTATATCCTCTTTTGTCCTCCCCTACCATTTCATGTTGTGCTCCTTCCTCTTCATTTCCTTCTTGCTCTTTCTGCATGAGTGATAAACTGCTTTCCTGATACATTTTGTAGTTCTTTTCCTTTTTCAAATTGTTTGTACTATTGTAAACCACCAAACACTGCTAGTCAGCCTAGGTGGTATAGCAAATCTCAATAAACTATAGACAGCATCTACAGGGCCTAAGCTGCTTGATCAGGTAGGCAGCCTCTACTAGGGAATACCTCTGGATATTCTTTTTATTTGTTGGCATGCTTGGATCTGAATTGAGTGTTTGAGATTCTCCTATCAAAAAGTTGGAGTTCCTTTCAATTAATATATTACAGTTCTATTCATTTTTTATTGTAAACCTCTGTGATCTGTTCAAGCCTAGCAGTACAGAAAGTAAACCATACACATAAGTCCTTCTGATTGAATACTAAGGATTGCATACCACCTTGATGAACTGATGGTACAACAAACTTACAAATAAAAAAAAGTGGTAAAGATGCTTCACTGTAATTGTACGAGGGACCTTTTAGTAAAACACCAGTTTGACAATCACGTCCACTTTAAAAGATATGTTTATCTGATGGAAAGTTTCCAAGCAGCTATGAGGATGCCCAGTGTATAAACTAGACTGCTCAGTTTCCAGATTATAAAGTTATAGGCGGCAGGTCTAGGTGAAGAAGACAGCTCTCCTGTTCAGTTATTAGTGCTTGAAAATGGAGTAGAATGCAAAGAATTAGAACTGCAGTTTTCTTGAGAAGAGGGAAATAGGCCTGTTGATGCAAATAAGGTATTATGAGTTTCATGGTACCTCAGCTTTGCTGGAACTTGTGTGGAACGTTTGTTATGAAAAGAATCACAGGGAAAACATTTTTTTAAAAGACCAGAACCATGAAACTGCTAGGAATCTGGACCATTTGTAAGAATGAAGAACCTTGCTGAGTGTCAACTAATTGATTTTACAGAGGGTAGACACATAGCCTATATCTAAATGTGGTTAGCTATAGCAAGTCCCAAATTCTGGCTGCTTCTTGGAAAACGTGCAGGAAGGTTGTGCCCTTTTATTTATTCAAATTAACCATTGTCCCTTGATTCTCCACCTGAATAAGTATGAAAAAACTGTGAAAGCAGTGAAGGAACAGATGTAGGACATAAAAGATTGCTCTGCGTTCCAAGTGGTTGATATTTTGTCTCTTACTTTGCTGACATGAATGCCCAGCCCTTGGGTGGAGGCATCAGTAGTTAAGACTAAAGAATGCCACTACAGTGCAAAAGGAAGTCTACTACTACTACTTATCATTTCTAAAGCGCTACTAGACGTACGCAGCGCTGTACACTTGAACATGAAGAGACAGTCCCTGCTCGACAGAGCTTACAATCTAATTAGGACAGACAGACAGAACAAACAAGAGGTGGGCTTTTCGTTTAGATTTGAAGACAGCCAGAGATGAACAGAGTAGAAGGGTCAATAGCCTGAAGATTCCTAAATGTATTGGTAAAGATTGGACGGGACTGGGGAGGAAGGTGTTTAAGTGTGAAAGTTATCAGATGATGGTCAGAGAGGGGAAGAGTTGAGGCATAGAAACTGGAGAGTGAGCAGTTTGAGAAGAGGATAAGATCAAGACAGTGGCCATTCTGGTGAGTGGGGGCAGTGGAGCCCAGTTGAAGATTGAAAGAGGATGTTAAAGCAAGAAACTGCGAAGCATAAGAGTCAGAAGGATCATTAGCATGAATGTTAAAATCCCCAAGAATAAGGGAAGGAGATGAAGGTTCAAGAAAGAAGGAAAGCCAAGCATCAAAGTCAGTGAAAAAGGAAGAAAGGGACTTATCAGGGGGTCGATAAATGACTGCTACTCGGAGAGGCAGAGGAGCAAATAGACGGATGGAGTGGACTTCGAAGGAAGAAAAACAGTGAGACTGAGGTAGAAGAGGTTGAAATCTACAAGAGGGTGAAAGTAGTAGCCCAACACCACCTCCGCGGCCAACCGGGCGAGGAGTATGGGAGAAAAGATAACCTCCATGGCATAGGGCCGCGACTTAAGCAGTCTTCAGGGTAAAGCCAAGTTTCAGTTAGGGCAAGCAGATGGAGAGTACGAGAGATAAAGAGGTCATGGATGTAGGAAAGTTTGCTACAGACAGAGCGGGCATTCCACAGAGCGCAAGAGAAAGGCAGGGAAGGAGGGGGGAGGAGAGGAATAGAAATTAGATTAGGCTTGTTTTATTAATCCATTACTATAGCATGAGGCAAAGCTGAGGGGCAGGAAAAAGCCTGAAGAAGAGAGGTTTATATCACTGATCTCATTTGAATTTGAGATGTTATGACAGAGGACATAAGGTTTTTAGTGGGGTAACAGAATAATATGAACAACCAGAGCCATGCATTTGCAAGTATACTCTGGTTTTGACCTTAGGTATAAATGTTATGGTATGAACATGATCCATCAGTATCTGTTATCCTGTATTCTGGTAAAAACATCTTAGATGGGATAGTGCCCAACACAATTCCTATAAAGAAAATAATGGATGAAGGGCAGACTTTGAAAGTTGATAGAAAAACTCAGAGATTGAAGAAAAGCAATTGTTTCCTATAGGCGGATTAAACCCTGCAACTCTAAGTCACTATAAAGCAGTTGTCCAGATATATAGACATGACTGTTTGTGCAGTTGTGGACTGGCCATCATGAGGGACTTTGAAAACACTCTTGCCTGACAATAGGCAGACAGGGAGGACATCATACTAGAAAGGAATGGATTAAAGGATGAACTGGAATATGTACATATCATTGAGATCTAGGGTACATATTTCAATCTGCCTTGTTGAAAAAATGTAGAGAATAGTTGTCACTCAGAACTTTTCTTGAGGAGGAAATTGTTGAGGTCTCTTCAAAGTAGTATAGGGTGTAAACTTTCCATCTTCTTTGGAATGAGAAGGTATCTTGAGTAGAAAATTCCTCTGCTATGGAGGAACATGTTCTATGGTCGACCTGGAATTGAAAATGGACATTTGCCTAAAACAGACTAGGACACTGGAAGGAGGTTGGGCCCAGGAGAAAGGTCAATCTAGGGAAACAGCTAATGAAACCAGTAGGATCAATTGAACCCTGTCCTCCCCCCTCCACCAAATTAAGGAAAGATAATTAGTCTGTAGAAAGTAGGGATTTGGAATACAATTGAAGAGAAGGTTGTATGAGTAAGAGTCACTCATGTAGAGTGACACTTTTCTCATTGGCTTGGCTTTAGGACAACACTGTGCTGAGTTTGCCGAGAGAGTTTCTGTAGTAAAATGTTTGGTGGTACTAATAGCCATGTAGATATTGGTTAAAAGAAAGGCATCTAGCAGAGGTGCTCATAGCAGTGGGCTGAATTGCTGAAAGATGCTAACAACTAGAACAATGGCCTTTAATCATATTAACAGTCTCTTTCACCTTCTCTCCAAAGAGCGAGTCTCCCTTATAAGGAGATGCTGCGAAATTGGAGTTGAAATCTTCATGTAATCATGCTAGGTGTCCTCTTGAATAACAGTATACATGCTCTGAACCATGAAACACCGATGGACAGCACAGCTCCTTAAAAGTATTTCTTTGCCCAATAATCTAACAAATGAGAGTCCTTGCATCAAGGGATATTATTACTTTGGGGTTCTCATTGTCATGGTCGTTGTCGTCCGTGCCTTGCTTGTCAGTGCCCTGCTCCATCTAGACCTATTAGATTTTACCTGCAGTTCTAGTCAGTGACCTGGGGGGTCACTGTAGGGTGGTGGAGGCCAAGCTGGTGATGTCATCAGTGCTGAGCCCTTCTTAAACTGGCTTCTGCATGCATTCAGTGTTCTGGCAATTACTCCTGTTTGAGCTCAGGCCTGCCTGAGGCTCTACTAGTTCCAACTGCTGTTTCCTTGTTAGGCCGTGGCCTGAAGCATTGCTGCAGCTTTCACCTTCTTGTTCTGTTCCAGTGAAGCCTGCTTCTGAGCCCTGAAGTCCTGAGAGCTTCTTGTACTTCAGCTGTGTTTCCAGTCGTCCGCAGTGAGTCCTTGAAGTGAGTAGGCTCTGGGCTGAGTTTTGGACTATGTGTGCTGGGACGATGTGGAGTGCTGTGGGTACACAGCCATGGCCGCGTCTTAAAGGATCTTTGGACGAGGTGGCTGTTCTTGGAGCGTGGAGCGATCCACATGGGCTGTTCCTGGTTCCTGGTCACTGTGCTGTGCCTGTGTGTGTTCTCCTGCCCTGGAAACCCTAGCTCGGGCATTGCTTGCTTAAACTTTGCGTGCCCTAGGTGCATTCGGCTATGGCGCTTTAGAGATTGTTATTGACTGCTTGCCTTGGGAGCTGAGGTTCGGGCAGTGCTTTACTTAAACCTTAAAACTTAAATGAGATTGAAGGGGGACAGACTCAAGAAAAATGTCAGGAAGTATTTCTTCACGGAGAGTGTAGTGGATGCTTGGAATGCCCTCCTGCGGGAGGTGGTGGAAATAAAAACGGTAACGGAATTCAAACATGCGTGGGATAAACATAAAGGAATCCTGTTCAGAAGGAATGGATCCTCAGGAGCTTAGCCGAGATTGGGTGGCAGAGCCGGTGGTGGGAGGCGGGGCTGGTGGTTGGGAAGCGGAGATAATGCTGGGCAGACTTATACAGTCCCTAGAGGGCTCACAATCTAAGTTTTTGTACCTGGGGCAATGGAGGATTAAGTGACTTGCTCAAGGTCTCAAGGAGCTGCAGCGCAAACACAAGTTGCAAGGGTCAAAGCCCGCTGCACTAACCGTTAGGCTACTCTTTCTCAGTATGCCTAAATTTAAGCATACTTTATAGAATATGCCTAAATTTCCATGCGGTTTAAAGAATACTTAGATTGTAAGCCCTCCTGGGACAGAGAAATATCCAGAGTACCTGAATGTAACTCACCTTGAGCTACTACTGAAAAAGGTGTGAGCAAATCTAAATAAATAATATGCCGAGTGCCCATCTGCAGAACTAAATTTAGTCATGCGTAGTTATGCCAAATAAAATTTGGTGTAAATACCGACGCCTAAATTAGGCATGGACCGGGTGTATTCTAAAACAATGTGCATAGATTTTAGAAATGCTCATGACCCACCCATTTCACGCCTATGGCTACACCCCTTTGCAGCTATGTGACTTAGAATTTATGCACAACACATACTAGAATATGCTTAAACAGCTGTGTAGGCAAATATTAATTGCCAATTATTGTAAATAATTGTTTAATTGGCAATTATCCCACTGATTGGCTTAACTAATTAAGCTACGTGCACAAATACAGAATACTACTGGATTTGCATGCATAACTTAAGTTACAATATACAGAATCTAGGTAAACACGCAAACACAAATAATCTCAAGGTTTCATATTTTCTTGTGATATCTAATTGTGAAAACAAATGTAATATCATAAATGTTCAGCAGCTTATGATTCATTATCAACTTTGTACCACACACATTTAATTATTTCAGACATCTGTCCCCATATTAATTGGGCAGATTACCATTCATGCTAATCTCTTAATTGTTTTAATCAAGTCTGATGTTGCAAATTAGGAGTGTGCATAGAGCAAGTTGTTCTAGGAAATCAATACTGCTTTTCTAATTTACAGGGCATATTTTGTAACAGAGCTAACCTTGAATCCATTAACCTCGTCATGTGCCCAACAATCAAACTTACGCTCTATTAAACACCAAATACTGTTTCTAACTTGCTTTGCAGTTACAATAAATGTAGCACTTTTGTCTCTGTACATTCTTATTTTAAAATACAAACAAGGCACCTATACTTTTCTCTAGAGCTGTATTACCATAATTTATACATCCACAATGCAAGAAAGAATCTTTGTTTTCTACAGATATAGGGGTGGAAAAAAGTCTTAGTGAATTCACCCAAAATAACTGTACTAAAAATAAACTCTACAAGTGAGTAAAGAGTACAGAGAGAGATTACAAACGAGGTATTTGGCTTACTATTTTAAAAGGTGGTAAAATAAATGTGGTACTACTTACCAAAGTCAGTAATCTTACAGGACACCAAGTATAACTCTTTCAGTTTCTGTCCCTCTTTTGCAATGACTTCCACACACCTGAAACACATACAAACAATGAGTTATTTCTACAGATGTTCTCCTAAGGACCTAATTTGTCAAGTCTGTCCTCTTATTCTGCTGTGTTTGGAGAAAAAAGGTTAGTAAATCTGGTTATAAAATAGTAATCTTTCTTTAATCACTACTGTACTGTGAGATCAGTTCTTAATGATTGATGCAGCATTTTTGTTGTTGCTGTCCTGTGAAAAATTGTCTCAACGTGTTTTTAGTAGAAGACAATTTTAAACTTAACAGTCAAGAGTATTAAAAAGGATAGTAGCAAAGCTCAAACTATCCTAAAAGAAAGTTATTTTCTGTTCTTTGCCTGCTGGAGAGATAGCACTGCTACTGATCTGAATTACGTGTTAATTAAGGTGTGAGGAAGTAGAATATTTGCAAAGGTTACTAAGGGCAATCTGATTACTGAGATAGCTTCAAAAGGTTTGTTTGAAGCAGTTTCCCTAAAATTCAAACTATAAAGAGAGGAAAGGTCCTACTTAACTTTCTTTCTGAAACATTCTGAGAGAAGAGGGCATTTCACTGGGTAAGTGACATTATTTTGCTCTGTGCTTGGTAACTTAAAGGTTGTATTTAAAAGAAGAATTTTAGGATATTGATAAACAGAGATAGAATTTTAAAAAAAAGCAAACCTTTTTGCAAGTCTCAATACCCTTTCCCCTGTGGTTTTAAAACTTGAATTTTTAGCCACAGCATTAACAGATAGACTCTAGAAGGCACAGCAAGACCTAGTTCACCATACTCTGGAAAACAGACCTAAAATCGCATTTAGATAACATAGGTTTCAACCTATTCAAAAGATGAAGGCTGAAGCTGGAAAAAAGCAGATCTAATAACGGACAACAATTGATCTTGCATAGATAACTAAGAATCCAAAATCACACCAAGTACTCTTATCTTTCACTTCCTAAACAAAATATTCACACACACAGACTTACATTGCAACAAAATCTCATTATTACCAAAAAACATCAATTCTGATTTTTTTCAGATTCAACACAAACTGATGATAAGGCATCCATCGCTGAACTGCAATCATACATTGTTTCAACTTACTACATAACCATGACATACCTCAATGCACTGGGAAAAAATAATTATAAACTAGCATAAACATTTATCAACAAAAAGCTGATTATCAGTTTATATTTTTATATCCAGCTCTTGCATAATTATGATCAGATATTATTGCCCATATTTTAGAAGCTCTATTTGTTTTTTGGATGTCTGAAAACCTGGCATTTTGACATTCATATTGCATGTACAGTGGGGGAAATAAGTATTTGATCCCTTGCTGATTTTGTAAGTTTGCCCACTGACAAAGACATGAGCAGCCCATAATTGAAGGGTAGGTTATTGGTAACAGTGAGAGATAGCACATCACAAATTAAATCCGGAAAATCACATTGTGGAAAGTATATGAATTTATTTGCATTCTGCAGAGGGAAATAAGTATTTAATCCCTCTGGCAAACAAGACCTAATACTTGGTGGCAAAACCCTTGTTGGCAAGCACAGCGGTCAGACGTCTTCTGTAGTTGATGATGAGGTTTGCACACATGTCAGGAGGAATTTTGGTCCACTCCTCTTTGCAGATCATCTCTAAATCATTAAGAGTTCTGGGCTGTCGCTTGGCAACTCGCATCTTCAGCTCCCTCCATAAGTTTTCAATGGGATTAAGGTCTGGTGACTGGCTAGGCCACTCCATGACCCTAATGTGCTTCTTCCTGAGCCACTCCTTTGTTGCCTTGGCTGTATGTTTTGGGTCATTGTCGTGCTGGAAGACCCAGCCACGACCCATTTTTAAGGCCCTGGCGGAGGGAAGGAGGTTGTCACTCAGAATTGTACGGTACATGGCCCCATCCATTCTCCCATTGATGCGGTGAAGTAGTCCTGTGCCCTTAGCAGAGAAACACCCCCAAAACATAACATTTCCACCTCCATGCTTGACAGTGGGGACGGTGTTCTTTGGGTCATAGGCAGCATTTCTCTTCCTTCAAACACGGCGAGTTGAGTTCATGCCAAAGAGCTCAATTTTTGTCTCATCTGACCACAGCACCTTCTCCCAATCACTCTCGGCATCATCCAGGTGTTCACTGGCAAACTTCAGACGGGCCGTCACATGTGCCTTCCGGAGCAGGGGGACCTTGCGGGCACTGCAGGATTGCAATCCGTTATGTCGTAATGTGTTACCAATGGTTTTTGTGGTGACAGTGGTCCCAGCTGCCTTGAGATCATTGACAAGTTCCCCCCTTGTAGTTGTAGGCTGATTTCTAACCTTCCTCATGATCAAGGATACCCCACGAGGTGAGATTTTGCGTGGAGCCCCAGATCTTTGTCGATTGACAGTCATTTTGTACTTCTTCCATTTTCTTACTATGGCACCAACAGTTGTCTCCTTCTCGCCCAGCGTCTTACTGATGGTTTTGTAGCCCATTCCAGCCTTGTGCAGGTGTATGATCTTGTCCCTGACATCCTTAGACAGCTCCTTGCTCTTGGCCATTTTGTAGAGGTTAGAGTCTGACTGATTCACTGAGTCTGTGGACAGGTGTCTTTCATACAGGTGACCATTGCCGACAGCTGTCTGTCATGCAGGTAACGAGTTGATTTGGAGCATCTACCTGGTCTGTAGGGGCCAGATCTCTTACTGGTTGGTGGGGGATCAAATACTTATTTCCCTCTGCAGAATGCAAATAAATTCATATACTTTCCACAATGTGATTTTCCGGATTTAATTTGTGATGTGCTATCTCTCACTGTTACCAATAACCTACCCTTCAATTATGGGCTGCTCATGTCTTTGTCAGTGGGCAAACTTACAAAATCAGCAAGGGATCAAATACTTATTTCCCCCACTGTACGTCCAAATCCCAATTTTATAAAGCTAGGATATGGATGTCTAAAACTGCATTATATCTTTATAGCGAGGGTTGTGGTCTGGGCATGTTTTAGGCAGGACTAGGGAGGAGCCAAAAATAGATGTCTAACTCTGATTTCCTTTATTTTCTTTATTTGGAGTGTCTCAGTTCAGATAAGTTTAATGTTCTTTTGGTGGAGATATATATACATATATATATTTTTTTCATTTGACATTTTAATTTATATATATATATATATATATATATATATATATATATATATATATATATATATATATTTTTTTTTTTTTTTCCCATTTGGACATTAACATGCACACATTAGAACACATTTACTTTGTAGTTTTCACTATATTAAGAATAACCTATGATGTGATATGCCAATATCCACTTTAGTCTTATGACTCTTTGATTAACTCAATGCTTTGGGGGGGAGGGGGTCACAGTATAAGCAGATCATCACTTACTTCATATATTTTGTTTCATTACATACTCCGATTTACAGAAGAGTTTATCTTGGTTTCATTTTATAACATGGACATTCCTATGCTGCCACAATGACATCCATGTACCTTGTTTTATCCCATTCACAATTTGGACATTTCCATTTGTAAAATGGACATTCAGCCTGGACATAACCAACAGACAAATATCCATTTCTCATGTATTTTAGAAATAGGCTGTATGTCAGCAGATCCTGTCCTAAAATATTTACACCATCAATGACGTACTGACCTGGATGACCTTATTTGAGTTGAACATCCTTTCTAAAATGTCATTCTATATCTAATAACTGAAAGTAGTATTCCTCCTTTACTTTACAGTATTAACACAGGCCTGACTATGGACTCTTCTTTGAGTTTAAATCAAGTTCAAAAGCAACCAAAGTGGAAGATCAGACATATATTATTGTATACCAATATCCCATGGTATAAACATTTCTCAATGTAATAAAGCAAGCGTTGCAAGGAAAATTAAGTTCAGCATAAAGATAACTGTAAGGAACAAAAAATTATACAAAGACCTGAAAATTCATGGTTCTGTACCAGAGAAGCCTTCAAGTTACATCTTGTTTAATATCCACAATGTCTATGAGAAATCTGCATTTGAATCTGTACACTGTATATACTGGTAAGGAAAAAAATGCAAATCAAACTATTTTGATCCTTTGGTTTCAATGTTTTGGGTTCTATCCAGACTTTCAATACTGTCAATACCAATCTGATTATTTAAATCTTCCTAGTGAACACTTTAATATAACCACATATTAGTTTTGCAAAAAAAGTCTGAATTAGGCACTCTGTTTCATCAAAATTAGTAATATTCTAAGAAAGCATATTCAATGTTACACATTCTATTACTCTACTCTATCATATAGTTTGTTAGTACAAAGTAGAACTATGCCTATTTTATGCTCTATTTCAAAATTAGACCTGACAAATGCCAATAGTAATTCTGTCTTGGAATGTGTAAATAGCTTTGCACCAAGTGGAAATGACACTCCTGACAATTTCGTTTCCAGTCCTTAAAAAGTAAGTGATTCTGTTGTCCAAACTTATGCTCAATGAAATCCATTTAATATTTTGCAAATAATGTGAAAACAGATTTCACTGTACTGAGGTTAAAGAAAGACCCTCAGGATTAAGTAAAACATTCATTGGTACAAATATGGTGTACATATGAACAAGAACAGCAGCCTCAGTGTAAAACGCACTGATCTAACACTAGAGAAAAATATTGTTAGAAAGCAATGCAAAATCTCTCTATTCTTTTTACTTCATATTCTGTTGTTGTATCATGTGTTATCAAACAAACATGTTGTACAGAAATGGGTGGTATTCCCTAATGGGAATGTTTCCACTAGCAAACAGTACAATGTAAGGGGGTAAGGTGGCAGCAGTAAGGGCAGGTCTGACAGGAAAAGAAAGCACATTTATCCCTCTCATCCTCCCATTCCCCAACAAACAAAAGCACTTGAAAATAACCACAGGAAATCAGCACTAAAAGAACAGATGGTTACAGCTTATTTACACTAAAACTCAAAGAGCTTTAAATTTATTGTTTCAGCAAGCTAGGTAGAGAATACAGTATTGTTAACATCACAACATGAAGGGAAGAAAGGGGAGAGCAATAGTCTCCCTTGAGCCCACAATTTGTCTAGTTTATTTTCTCTGCAAATGTTATAAGCCTGATTTATTCTGGCCACCATCTATACCTTTGCCCTGACAACATTCAATACACCACACTTTTAGATTGTTCTTCAGGAGCACAACTCTCACACATCTATCCAGCTCTTTAGAGAGCCTACTACTTCTTATAAGCTGTTTTGATTTTTAAAATATTTGAGACAGACAAGTAAAATATGATCATCCCTATTCAAAAATACTAAATACCCAAACAAGAGGAGGAAACAAATATCAAGATTGATAGTTCCAAAATATACAGCAATATTCTTCACATCAAAATAACCAAATACTGCTTTCTTGGCCAACCATTTCAGAGGAGCAACTGTACTTTTCCTAGTGGCATAATTATGAGCGGGCACAGGCACACCCAAGATAATTCAGCAGTGGCTGTCTTGCTCCCATCTCTCCCTCTCTTCCACATCCGGATACAGCATTTGCCCCCACTCACCCGCCCACAGCCTTGCAACTCCCCCCTCTCTAAACCGCCGGCTTCCTGGTGTACCTCATCACCTTCGCAGATGGAAGCAGCGACGCACATCTGCTGCCTGCGCAGGCCCCGCAGACTTCCCTCTGCCATGCCCTACCCTTGCTGATATCACTTCTTGTTTCCTCACTGGTAGGACATGGCAGAGGGAAGCCTGGAGGGACAGTGCAGATAACAGATGCGCGTTGTTGCTGCCACATGTGAAGGAGTTGAGGTACAGGAGGGGGGTGGCAAATGCCAGATCTGGGGGCGGAGGAGAGGGAGTGTAGTGTAATAGTCTAGACTATTGTCCATTACCCTCTGGCTTACACAATGTAAACAGGTCAGCTGACCTTTAGAACATTTGCCGTTCCTTAATTGACCCTTGTATTTTGTGCATACTGTTGCTTTACGTTATATAAGTTGTTTTGTTCAGATCATGCAGTATACGTTTGATCGCTATATGCTCACTGAAAGGAAAACTCATAAAAGGAATTAAGCAAAAAATGACCATCTGGATCATTGTTGGCTGATCCAGACAGGCAGGATTTGAATCGAGAAGAAACACCACTATTTAACTAGGCTGCAAAGTTCTAGAAGTCGAAATTTTAGTTCTGGAATTGAGCTGTCACAGAATTCCCGTAACATCACTCCTGATTTTGCCTGCTGGTCAGAGGGACTTTCCCAACCTAAACTGAATGAAGTAACTGAGCAAGGATTGTCGTCATTTGTTGCGATGATGTATTATTAATATTTGCTATAAATATATTGCATTTGCTTTTAAAAGCTTGGTACTAGCAGTAAATAAATTGCATTCATCTTTGGGAACGTTTGTGTGCTCTCTCCTCCTTTCTCGGCACTGTTCCAGGCCAAACAGGGAGCAAGATGCACGATAAAAAGGGAGGGGGCCGCCCAACTTAACTATGAGCCTACCCAAAATAACAGGTCTGGCTATGCTACTGCTTTTCCCTAAGAGGGAATGATACATCTTTGCTACCTACGCTGGCCACTATGTTCTGGGTTCTTTCTGGGTCTGCAAATTTCACATAACATTCAGTCTGGTACTTTGGCTATATCTTTACCACTGATGGTACAGGCCCTGCAAACAGCCCCAAGGCCTTGATGTTCATTTACTCATCAGCAATAAGGTGAAGGATGGAAGCTGAGAAAGAAATGAGTTCAACTGAAGGGGACTTTTGATTAAACAATGGCCACTTCTGGGACTATTTAAAATTTTGATTTTGCAAAATGAAATTTATTGTAAGGACTATTTCTTTGTAGGAGTTGTAAGGGGGAAAAGCACCACAAAAAAGTCAAGTGTTTCTCATTTACTTGAGTGATTCACATACACAACTCAGCATGGTCACATTTCCCGAAACCAGCTGTATCAGGAGTTATATGTGTATAAAAAAGAATAGCATCACAAAAAAGTCAATTGTTTCTTATATACTGAGTCATGTGCACAACCTGACAAGGCCACATTTCAACACACTGTCTGTATTAGGGGTTATATAAATATAAGATACAAACTGTCACTATTCAAATATAATAATCTTCATCAATACCAGTAGTTGTGTTCAGCTCAAAAAACAAACACAGCATCTCGCAGCATCTTAGCACAACTACCAGTTGCTACAACTAGTGGTGTAGAAGAATAGCAATACCTACACTCATAGGCCATTAGCACCCTATGGTTAAACTGTAAAATCCATCCATTGAAATCTGTTCACAATGACATGAAATGATTACTTATCACATTTTAATTATTTCAGGAATATTTGACTACTGTTTCTTTCAAACTGTCCCAGCTCTCTTCTTTACATGGGGAGAGACATAAAGAGATAAAAAAGGCACACACAGGACTGGAAAGTATTCCATGAGCCAAGCTCTACATACCTTTCCCAACTATTAAATGTATATGTATAATAATCATAAAATTATAATCTAAAACACGGACTTGCAAAGTATTGTTGCTCACCTATAATAGGTATTTTCTATAGCCAGGAGGATTGATCAAGAATACAAGTGGGTGAAATCATCACACACTGCCAGGACTGAACAGCTCTCTTAGGGCCTCTTTTACAAAGCCGCGCTACCAATTCTCGATGCGGCAAATGAGAGGATCCTCATTCAATTCCTATGGGTTTCCTCTCATTTGCCGCACGGGAATCGCTAGCTCAGCTTTGTAAAAGAAGCCCCCAGAGCATATAACTTTATATAAAGTTATGAGCATGCACAGAACTTCCCACGCACAGCAGCCTCCTTATTTCCTCAGATCTGTAAATCAAGAATTATTACAACTCTCAGGGAAGTAGAAGGGATTATTTACTAATTAATCCTGTTGTCCACAGAAAACATCTGTTTCAGGGCTGACTCAGGCACACAAGTGAGTGACTCCCAAGCTCAGGGCTGCTCAGCTCAGGGGCAACCCACATATCAAATACAGAATATTTAATACAGAATATGATTCAGTACAAAAACCTTTAAAAACTCATTTTTTCAAGCCTTTGGTTCCTTTGATGTATGATATTATTTGCTGTCAATAACATTTGAATCTAATTTGCAGTATGCTTTTTTTAAGAGTAATAAATTATTGTATAGTTTTTTGAGGAAAGAAATAATGTTATTCTTATGTTTTATTGTATTTTGTATGTGGTTTGTTCCCCGCTTACAACTTTTATAGATATAGCGGGTTATAAATAAAGTTTTATTATTATTATTATGCGAGCAACAAACTCACATAGATAGATTTGCAAGCACAGCTCAACAAAATGCATTGTCTCTAGCAGTAATGTGAGGTAAAGGAATGAGGCAAGGACCACATCACTGCTACACAAACACTAGAGATGTGAATTTGACTGAAATGACATGTTATTTAATGTCATTGTCAAATAAAAATGAGCAGAAAAAAAACAAGACATTTTTCATCAATAGTGCACACGTTTCCCAAAGAATTTGTGCTCTTTCCCGAGAGTGGGCACTTAAGCAAACCACTGCGCATGTACACACTACAAGTAAGGAGTATGACCTCTTTGGGAGAGTATACCCTCTTTCTGAAACGGTGCACTTTTGCTGACATTGCTCCCATAACAACAACAACAACATAAAAGTACCCAATAAAGCTCTAACAAAATGAAGATTCCTGTAAATGACAAAGAAAATGACAGAAAATTAAAATTTTCTGGCTACATACCACTATCCAGCAGTGGTTCTGATCAGCTGGGATTTCATTTTAGTGGTACGAGAAGCACCAATTTATTCATAACAGAACTGGATGCAGAATACTAGCCAATTTGCCAAAGTGCATTTTGTGAATGGAGTGCCAATTCTGTTGGGGTCAAAGAAAACAAATTGTCATGTAGATTTCCTGATGGATTCAGATGAAGTAGTAAGCAAGAGTCTGTTTACAATCTAGAACGTGGAAGGCTTTCTCACATATATCTTTATGAGCCTTTGAAGAAAATGTAGAAATCACTCTGCTTTTTAACATGAAAATATTTTATTAGTTTGGGTAAGAATGTGGGATGAGTTTAAAGTATCTTGTTATGAGGGAAATGTGTTTGGGCTCATAGGTAACTAAGACCTGAGGCTCATTTATTCTTCTAGCCCAGGTAACCACAATTGCAAGAGTACTTTCTAGTTGAGATGACTGAGAGAAGCAGACTCTGTTGTCTTAAATGGCAGTCATGAGTGATCCAAGGATGATGTTGAGGTCCCATGGCAAAGGAGACTTCTGCAATGGTGATTTCACATGAAGCAGCCCTTTCATGAATATAGAAATAATAGAACACTGGGTCCTTGGTGACACAAAGAAGTGTAAAAGTGTCACTGTCAGATACAAGGGTGAAGTGGAGGAATATGTAGAAGCTGAGGAGGATAAAGCAGATTGCTTAACAAATATTTCTGTTCACAGATGAAGGGACAGGTGTAGGACCACACAGGGAAAAAAGTACATATAGTAATGGAAGTGAGTAGACTTCAAATGATTTTCAAAAGACTGAGGAGCAAGCTACGCTAAAAGTAGACATGAGATACTTCCGAGGATACTGAAGGAACTAAGAGAATATCTGACCGACTCCAGAGTCTGACCTTTTCAATACTTCTTTAAAGCCTGGAGTGGTCCAGAAAACTGAAGGATGGAAAAAAAAAACCAGGGACATAAATTGAGCATCAGCTAGAAACTGGTTAAGTGGGCGGCAACAAAGGGTAGTGGAAATGGAACACTGACACAATGAAGATTCCTGTAAATGACACAGGAAATGACAGAAAATGAAAATGTTCTGGCTGCATACTACTATCCAGCAGTGGTTCTGATTGGATAAGATTTTATTTTAGTGGTAAGAGAAGTGCCAATTTATTCATAACAGAACTGGATGCAGAACTGGTTGCAGGATACTACTGTGCCACAGGGATCGGTCCTTGCTCTAATTTTTTTAAATTTTTTGTGAGCAATATTGCAGAAGGATTCTCGGGTTAAAGATTGTTGGGTAAGACTTGTCCCTTAGCAGATGATACCCTTGGTATGGGTCCTAAAGTGTTTATTTAAAAGTCACTTATGTGAAACAGTTTCAAAAGCTTTGCTGAAAATCAAGTACACCACATCTAGCTAGCCTCTTTCTCAATCCAACTCTCTGTTCACTCAGTCAATGAAATTAATCAGATACACCTGACAAGACAAGACTTACCTCTATTAAAACATTGCTGCCTCAGGTCCTGCAATCTATTGGATTCCAGAAAACTCTATTTTAGAAACATCTTCATTAACTTACTCATCACAGAAGTGAGTAAATCATTTCTCTTTTGTGTAGAGGGACCACATCCACATTTCTACAGACCATTCCTGACTTTAAAAGATCAGATAGTGGAACGTCCAGAACTTCCCATAGTTTCTTCAGTACCCTCAGATGTATTCCATCTGGCCCCATCACTTTGTTTACCTTTTTCTTAGCTAGCTCTTCAGAAACACAGTCTTCTGAAAATCATTCAAGGCCTACCTCACTTTCATTCCTATTTGTGTTTGTATTCTGTGATCCTGCTCCTGTCCTTTCATCTGTGATGACAAAAAATAGATATTTCGTACACAATTCTGCTTTACCCTCATCTGCTTCTACAAATTCCTCTCCTTCACCCTTAAGTCTCACAATATCACTTTTGCACTTTCTCCTATCACTAACATATCTAAAAAAATGTTCTATTCCCCTCCCCCCATTTTACTGTAAGCTATTTTTCCTTATTTGCATCCTTGGCACTGAAGAATTTATGTTGACAAGAAGTTCAAGTCAACAGTAAATTAAATAAATTTAGATAATCCCAATCAGAATAACCTGAAAATATTGAACACGAATGAGAAAAGGGATGACTATTAATTACTATAATTCACAAAATGGTTTCTTCTATTTTTCACTTTATGTCCCTAAGCTACCTGATATTCATCATCTAGTGTCCAAAGCAACTGTGCTGAAGATGTTTAAAGATAAATGACCAAAACAACTAACAGCAATGACTCAACAGGATACTACTGTAACAAGGACACCTAAGGAGTGGAGAACACAGGAATCTTCTAGAACTCTGACATATAATAAGGAGAAAAAAAGCAAGGATCTGGAAAATGTCTCTAATGAGGAGGATATTCAATGGCCCCACTGAGTGCCAGCAAATCTCACTTTAGATACTGGCATGATAGCAACAGTAATAAAGCTCTAAGGTTAAAAAAGGGAAGGCGACACCATTCTAAATATAGAACATATGGAGGACAATTTTCAAAGCTTAAAATTTTTCTTTGCTTTAAAAATTGCCCCAATAAGGTTAAAATACTTTATACGTTATAATGGTAGAATGTATAAATATGATTAAAATATTTCTAAGGGCAGACCTTCATAAACTTTCTTTGGATCAAAAAGCCAACACAACAAATTCAGAGCCAAAGGCTGAGATCACTCACACTTGTACAACCTCTACACTATACCCACCAAAGAGATGGTTGGTGTGTGTGTTGGGGGAGGGGGAGGGGATGGGGTTTTGAATGGTCTCCCCATCAACAATTTTTTCATCTTCTCTCTCTCCAAGGACTGATTTATTCTGTGTCAATGAGGAAAAAAGCTTAGTAAGGTCAGCCTTTAATGCACTATTGTTTTACCTGTGGCCTGGATGCCCATCAGTCTCCGTCTCTTTCTCATCCTCTCCCTCAATCCACTTCTCTCTACCTTCCTTGTCCCCAACATTCTCCTCCTTTCTCTTCACCCTGGTCCCAGCAGTCTCCATCTCTCTCAAACCTCATTCTATTCCAATCAATCTCTCTCTCGTTCAATGCCCCTCCAGCCTCAGGCTCTACATTCCAGCCAGTCATCTTCCCTTCAGTTTTACTTCTAATTTATTAAATTTATTTATGTTCCCATCTAATCCTGCAGCATGCTGTTGACTTCACAAGCAGTTTACCCCTTACACTCTGAAATGCTGTTGAGTGGGAGTGACCTTGTTGGTTTTCCTACTACTACTACTACTATTTAGCATTTCTATAGCGCTACATTCTAGCCTAACTCTGTGTTGCAATGCTTACACAGTTCTCATGGAGTTTGAGCCATGTGAGTACCCAAACTCCCACACCAGTCTTGTGATACTGAGACCAAAGAGGGAGTTCAGGTACTCGTGTGGCAAAAACTTACTGAGAGCCATATGGTGCTGAATGGAAAAGAAGTAGGGGAGTCCAGGGATATGCAGCATTAATTGCAACAAGCAAGGACATTTGGTAGAAGGAAAATTCTACCACTTTTGTGTTTTGGTGCCCATGATTTGTTGAGACCTCATTTTAGAATCAATATGAATAGTGGAATTCTAAGGAATGCTTGGGATTATATTGTTGAGAAGTTAAAAAATGCAGAAATTTATACCAATCTATATCTATATAGATGTATAAATAAACAGATGCACAATTAGATTTGGTAAAACTTTAAATCAAGGCTGCACATTGTTATTTCACAGATAGAAAATGAGTGGCTAAGCTGGTTGCAATTATTTATTGATTTTGTAAAATTTGATATACCGCCTTTCAAGGTGGTTTATATGTATATGTGTGTGTGTGTGTGTATATATATATATATATATACACACACACACACACACACACACATATAGTATGTTAAATGATATATATCATATCCCCATCCCTCTGTAATCATCCCCTCCCACACACACTCCGCAAGCCGGCCTGGTAATACAGGACAGACAGGAGTAATCCCCATTTGCTCCTGCCTGTGCCAGCTCCAGATTCATAATGGACGTCATGACATTTTGAGGCTGGAACTGGCATCGGCAGGAGTGACTGGGGATTGCGCCTTCCCGTCTTACTCTACATCACCAAGACACTGTTAAGGTAAGCTCATGTGACCTACAGGGGGTGGGCCTCTACAGGATGGGTACTGATGTTTGGAGGGGAGCTCTTCAGAAAAGACTTATGATATTTCTGAGATTTGTTGATGATCACATGGGGCTTTTTTCCAGAGAGGAATGCTTGGGGGGAGATCAACCTCAAGTTGAGAGATGGATGCTCATAGGGGACCCTTTGGAACAACAGATTTTTAGAGCAAAGGACACTGCTTCTCCCCATATAGTCTATTGCTGGAAGTATATAAACATACACATAGATGCACACACATCTATCTATCTATACACACACACACACACACACACACACATTTATAGCTATAGCTGTATCTCTATATAGTACTATCATACATTAGAGCTCAGATGTATAACCAATGCTTTTTTTGTGCCGGTACGCAATGGTACAGCATACCGGCACCTTTTTTTGCCCCCCGGCGAGTCCTGCACTTCCTCTCAGTCCCCTACTTACTTTTTTTTTTTTTAAAAGACTCAGCAGCACAAACGGTGCAGGCAGCGATTGAAAGAGGCTGTCAGTGTCGGTGCTTCCACCACTGCGAGTCCCGCCTATGTTGTTTCAACTTCCTGTTTCCGCATAGGTGGGACTCGCAGAGGGAAGGTCCGATGCTGACAGCCTCTTTCAATCGCTGCCTGCACCGTTCGTGCTGCCGAGTCCAATGCTGGCAGGCAGTGGAGAAGGAGGATGGGCTGGGAGGCGGATGGGCTGGAAGAAGAATCGCTGGACATGGGAGAGGGGAGGGCAGGGGAGAGAGGAGAATCGATGGGCATGGATGGGAGGGGAGGGCAGGGAAGAGAGAATTGCTGGACATGGATGGGAGGGGAGGGCAGGGGAGAGAGGAGAATCGCTGAACATGAGGGGAGGGCAGGGGAATTGCTGGACATGGATGGGAGGGCAGGGGAGAGAGGAGAATCGCTGGGCATGGAAAAGAGGTGAATCACTGGGCATGGAAAAGAGGTGAATCGCTGGACATGGATGGGAGGGGAGGGCAGGGGAAAGAGGAGAATCGCTGGGCATGGAAAAGACAAGAATTGCTGGACATGGATGGGAGGGGAGGGCAGGGAAGAGATGAGAATCGCTGGACAGGGATGGGAGGGGAGGGCAGGGGAGAGAGGAGAATCGCTGGACATGGATGGAGAGGAGAACAGGAGATAGAGGAGAATTGCTGACATGGATGGATGGAGGGGTTGGCGGGGAGAGAGGAGAAATGCTGGACTTGGGTGGAGAAGAGGGGAGAGAGAATTATTGCTTTATATGGATACAGGGGAGGGAAGAGAGGAGAAGTGCTGGACATGGATGGAGGGATGGAAAGAAAAAAGAAGATGCACATGGATGGAGAAGAGGGAAACAGAAGAAAGGAGAAAAACTGCACATGGATGGAGAAAATAGGCAAAAGCTGGATCCATGTTATACCTCCTCCAGTCAATTCCATGGAGGAGGACCCAGCTTTTACTTATGGATGTATGGCAAGAAATGAAGAAAGGAGGAAAGTAAAGAAATAAATGGAAAGGAAGCTCTGAAAACAGAGTTAAGGGAACAGATAGAGAGCAGCAGAACTGGGATGGATAGATAAACAAAGTCACCAGACAACAAAGTTAGAAAAAAAATCATTTTATTTTCATTTTAGTGTTTGAAATATGTTCAATTTGAGAATTTACATTTGCTGTCTTATCTTGCACTGGGTATACTGGAGCTGTAACAGCTTACAGAAATTATTTCTGATGAAAAAAATCACGTTATTTTTTTCTCCTAAACTAGTATAATATTTTCAATGACGTCTGTTTATGTGCGCCATAGCTGGTATAAGGGATGTGGCTAATGTGGGTGTGACTATCACGGGGGTGGAGCCATATGTGGTGACCCCGCCCATGAGTACCGGCACCTTTTTTTCTACAAAAAAGCACTGCGTATAACCAAGTTTAATTACACAAACAATAGTCTGGAAGTGTTTACTACTACTAATAATCATTTCTATAGCACTAATAGACTTACGCAGTGCTGTACACAGTGTTTCTAGTCTTATTTTAAGATACCATACTAGATTTGTATTTCATTATAGACTAGTAAAAAAGGCCCGTTTCTGGCAGAAATGAAACGGGCGCTAGCAAGGTTTTCGTCAAAGCGGCGCTGGTGACCCCTCCACCCCCCCCCCCAGGGTGCCAGCGCTCCTCCCCTCAATCCCCCCCGAGGTCGTCGTAGGCAGTGCTCCCCCCTCCATACCCCCGCCCGAGGTCGCTGCCGCTCCCCCTCATCCTGTATGCCCTTCCCCCCTTTATGGTCTCAGGACCCCCTTCCATCCCCACCTCACTGGTGTGAGGACCCCCTCTCAGTTCTCAGGACCCCCTCCCCCCATCTGTCATCTCTGGAGCCCCTGCCCCCTCTCATTCTTGGACCCCCTTCCCCCCCTCTCTCTCTGGTGCCATGTACCCACTGTCAGTGTCTGTGGCCCCGCAGTGCAAGCAGGACGTGTGCTGCAGCCCGTGTGCCACTTCAGTGTTGCACTGAAGCTGCTGCTGTGTACGTGCAGAGGCTGAGCTGTAATATTTCCCAGTTGACTCGTAAGTGAGTAGATTTAGAACCTGTGAGCTACTGTCGACTGCAAAGACTGTCTGGGAGAAAGAAAAGTTTCAGTCTTTTGTGCTCCTATGTGAAGGGGGAAGTGTGCTGCAGGCTCCCCCCTTCATTAGTGCTGGCTGTTGTAAAAAAACAGTGAAGGGGAGTAGGGACAGACGCAGGTTCAGGGTTCTTTAAGCTCTGTTTTTGCTTTTGTTTCAGTTGTTCCCGCCCTCATTTCCTGTTTGCAAGGCAGCCTGAAGCTGCGTCCCTGCATGTTATTTTGGTAGGATTTAGTACAATAGAGCGCCAGACTACTCATATTCAAATTACCGCCCAGTCGCATCCATCCCACTAGTAGTCAAACTGTTGGAGAGCCTAGTGACCAAACAGCTGACTGACTACATGGACAAGTTCTCAATACTACATGAATCACAATCAGCATTCCGCCCCCTCCTTAGTACTGAAACTGTACTAGTCACTCTCCTGGCCAAATTCAAGCATGAAATAGCCACAGGCAAAAGCATACTCCTCCTCCAATTCGACATGTCCAGCACATTCAACATGATAAACCACAATATACTACTACGACTCCTAGACTACTTCGGGATTGGTGGAAATATTCTTAGCTGGATCAAGGGTTTTCTAACCACCAGAACATACCAAGTAATATCAAATACAAACATATCACCACCGTGGAAAGCAGACTGCGGAGTACCTCAAGGCTCACCATTATCACCAATACTTTTCAACATGATGATCCCACTGGCCAAGCCTTATCCAAACAAGGCCTCAATCCATTCATTTACACAGACAATGTCACAATTTACACCCCCTTCACACACAACCTGACAGAAATCACCAATGAAATCAAGCTTGGCCTGAACACCATGGATTCATGGGCAAATTCATTTCAACTGAAACTGAACACTGAAAAAACACACTGCCTCAGCCTCTCAACCCAACACAATAACTACAAACCCACAACCATAAACACCCCAGACCGCACCCTCCCCATTTCAGACAGCTTAAAAATACTCGGCGTTACAATTGACCGCAATCTTACACTTGAGAGTCAAGTAAACTCCACCACAAAGAAAATGTTCCACTCAATGTGGAAACTTAAACGTGCCAAACCTTTCTTTCTGAGGGAAATATTCCGTAACCTAATACAATCAATGGTACTAAGCCATGTAGATTACTGCAATGGAATCTATGTGAGATGTAAAGAACAACTCACAAAGAAACTCCAAACTGCTCAAAACACAGCAGCCAGGCTGATATTCGGTAAATCACGATTCGAACGTGCCAAACCCCTCCGAGAAAAACTGCAATGGCTATCAATCAAAGAACGTATCACCTTCAAAATCTGTACCCTGGTCCACAAGATTATCTACAGTGAAGTACCAGGATACATGACAGGCCTCATAGATCTACCAACCAGAAACAGAACCAGATCATCACGAACATACCTAAACCTCCACTACCCAAACTGCAAAGGACTCAAATACAAAGCAACCTATGCATCCAGCTTCTCATATATAAGCACACAACTAAGGAACACACTGCCTAAAGCTGTGAAAACAATCTGTGACCATCTAAACTTTAGGAAATCACTAAAAACCAACCTGTTCAAAAAGGCGTACCTTACCGACCCAATATAAAGACCTAAACTCTGCAACACAGCAAAACCAAATATCGTATTGGGCACTAAACAACCTTCCCTACTTTTGACCCTAATGTGCCTGAAACATACCTTCCTTATTCAACCACATCACCTTGTATTTGTTCCTCTACCGGACTTGGTGAACGCCTCTACGGTACTATGTAAGCCACATTGAGCCTGCAAATAGGTGGGAAAAAGTGGGGTACAAATGTAACAAAATAAATAAATAAGTTACTATTCTTCCAAATACAAATAATATATTCGGGGCACTATTCGGGCCCGAATCAAATCGAATACGAATATTTGGTACAGCCTTAGTTTTGATAAATTTATATTTTTGCCATGTCCTATCATCAAAATTGGTCTTTAGATAATCTATTTGAAGAAAGCAATCACTATTTTAGCTGAGGTAATGTGATTAAAAGCAAGAAAAATTAACATTTTAACAGAGAGTTCATAACAATATATAAATGATTCTCATGTTTAACATAAAGATACATTACATAACATGCATTTAATGCAATCCTTTGATAAGTATGTTGCATCACAAGCAATATGCTATGCTATCTTCAAAACATCATCTTGTTTTATTTATTTATTTATTGCATTTGTATCCCACCTTTTTGCGGGTTCAGTGTGGCTTACAATATGTTGTGAAAAATGGAAATACAGTTTGTTACAACTCGGTTATGGATTACATTGTGGGGAGTTATGCGAGACAAAGTCAAGTATCATTAAGGAATATAACAATGAAAAAGAGCATTGAAACATTGGAAAGGAAACAACGGAAACTAAAAGGGGCAATATATAATGACAGGAAAGCATTTGGTATACATTTTCTGTGAGTAAAGGTATGAGTGTGGTGAGATTACGGGGGATGAGAAATTCAGAGTGGCTGTAATGATGCATTATTGAACAGTGAGTTTGGGCTTTATGTGTTTTGGTTCTTTCCGTAAATTTTCTCAAAAAGATGGGTCTTCAGTAGTTTGCGGAAGGTGGTTTGCTCGTAAATCGGCTTCATAATCCCTTTATCTTATGCACAAATACATTTTGAAGTTTTATCTTAGAAAGTTTATTATATTTCCTATGTGCTTTTTCTGATTTGAAAACTAAATTGTGTGTTCCTTGTACTGTGACCCAACGCCATCTGGAAAGTTTCCTTTGACCATTTTAGCTCTTTTAAGCTGCACAGTATAGATATCATTAAGTAATGTTACTATGCATTTTTGATTGCAAGCAGCAAAAAAGCATTCTAGTTAGCTAAGTCAGTACCAGTCTTGATAGCATGACAGTTCAAGAGTAGAATTAAGTTTCAAATAAATATTAGACTTATGAAATTAACTAGCTAAAGGAAGTAGTCAGTTTTCTCTACAGCATGCACCTTTATTCTGCGGGTATGCATATGTAAACACTTCAAGTGTAAGGTTATGTACAGTGTGCTTCATTTACCTATCTTTCAAATCTCTTACATTTTGCTGGAGACTCTATTTTCAACATTCCCTCATTCGACCTTTTTTTTCCCCAATCCATGGAAGCTATAGCACATGTATAATTAAAGAAAGCATGGTATAAGCACAAAGTATCTTTAGTTGTAAAAATATAAATAGAAAAGAACAATAAGATGATACAAAGAGAAAATGATAACATCAGATATTAACCAGACTCTGGCATTGCAACAGAAATAGATTACCAGCAGACTAAATGGGTTTTGTTGTCTAAGCAATATCCCTTCAATTAATCTCTACCTCTTTTCTTTGCTTCTTGCTTATTTCTATAATCTGTTTTGATCAAATACATAAGTTTTATAAGTGGAGTAAGATGCTCATGAGAGTTACTGAGGTCTAGGCTGTACATCCATTTGTGCCCACTCCTAAAAGTAACATGCACATTGATGGCACTGTTTGGTTTAAGTGCAATTTATTTACTAAAACATCATTGCTACTAATTTTTTCAAAAACATGAGCAATATATGAAACAAATATATTTATACCACCTATTTCTATAAAGCATATATATCAAACATTATGGGAATATATGTATAGCTGTAGCTCCCATTTACAATTCTCAGAGTTATATAAGGTATAAAGGTTAATGAATTAAGCCATGTAAGTTTCAAAACTATCAAAGGAATTCAAAAGAGATCTGAATTATGGAAAATAAATGTCTGCTCTACATACAAAGTTTTTTATGTTTTTTGTTGTCTACTACTCAAAAGCTAGAAATATGGCTTTAGTGACAACTGAAAGGGGCTAATGAGGAAAAATGACTATCATGCTTGCAACAGTAATGGTCCTTTGAGACCTTGTTACTGTTCATGATACACTCTAGGGCCAAGTGAAGCTAATTGGATCTGCCATACATTGGTTTGCAGATCTCACTTTAAAGGCTTGAGTCACAATCACCTTGGAGGTGTGAAAGGAAATAGTACCATTGGAGACATTAATATACTGCTTGATGAGATTCTAAATGAACTTTAAAACGTGCTTTGCAAATCTATCACACTGTTATATTCCACTAGTATGAATGCATGCTTAAACACTGACAAAAATATAAAAACATAAAAACTGACAACTGGATCACACCAAAGGTATATCTAGTCCAGTATCATGCTGTATCAAGCTGCAGCATTTCAGAGGGGAAGCATAATAACTAGTATACATGTAGTAACCTATTTTCCATAAATTTGTCTAATCCTATATTCGTACACTATGGTGCTTATTTTAGAAGTGCCATTCGGCAGCACTTAAGACAGACCTTCAAATTCCAATTTTACAAAGCCAGGATATGGACATCTAAAACTGAAGAATGTCCAAATGGCAAATGGACATGGTCTGAGCATGTTTTGAGTGAGACTAGGGCGGGCCCAAAAATATACACTCATTACCCATTTCAGAAGGAGAATAAACATCTCTATGTCCAAAAAGATGGATGTGGGAGTCAGACTTACTACCCTGAACATCCAGGTTTTATAAAGTGCCCCTTGTGAGCAGCACCCCTCTGAAGGGATTAAGAAGCACTCACCCTTCCAACCTTTGCCCCTGTCAAATTCTTTTGCTGCATTGCATCATTATGATGCTGAAAAAAGTACTGTGGCAGAACCAGAGGCAATGAAAGTAGCACAACCCAAAAAACATACCCCAAACAATGACAGATTGGTGAAAAGCAAAAAACTCTTACTGCTCGGAGACTCCATAATCAGAGGCATTAACTTAGAAACACAGTTCAAGGTTTCCAACCTAGTGAAATACCTTCCAGGATCTTCAGCAATCAGATGTACCAACCAAATATTGAAAGTGATCCGAGAAGAGAGCAAGGCTTCAAATACTGATGTTATAATTCACCTGGGGACAAATGAGCTGGCCAACAATATCAAGTTTACAGCACAGAAAGCATTCAAGAAGCTTGGGGAGGCACTGAAATCTTTGGTTCAGACTGTGGCTTTTTCTGAAGTAATTCCCACATGGGGGAAGGGAGAGGAAAGAATATGCAAAACAGTGGATTTCAATAAGTGGCTTGAATCTTGGTGTAAAGAAGGTTGTTTTAGATACATAGGAGCATGGGGTAATATGTGGAAAAATAACAGGCTGTACTGTAATGATGGGCTACATCTTCCTGTGACTACTAATCATTTCAATAGCGCTACTAGATGTACACAGCACTCTACACATTATATGCAGGTACTTTCTCTGTCCCAAGAGGGCTCACAAACTAATTTTCTTTTGGTACCTGGGGCAATGGAGGTTTTTTTTATTTATTTATTTTTTTTTTTTATTACATTTGTACCCCGCACTTTCCCACTCATGGCAGGCTCAATGCGGCAGGCAATAGAGGGTTAAGTGACTTGCCCAGAGTCACAAGGAGCTGCCTCTGCCGGGAATCGAACTCAGTTCCTCAGTTCCCTAGGACCAAAGTCCACCACCCTAACCACTAGGCCACTCCTCCACTCAAGGATCCTTGGGGAGAAATTCAGACAATATGTTTCTAGACATTTAAACTAGAAGGCGGGGATGACAAAAGGAAACAAGGGAATTCAGAAACTCACCCCCAGAATAAACTTGATGGCAGAGGGAAAGGTCATCTAAATATAGAAAACCACCTAAACTCACTAAGCAAATGGAAGGCAATGAGCACAAATGCTCGTAGTCTAGGTAAAAAGGTTCAAGACTTGCAAGCCCTGATGTTTAAAGAAAACTTGGATATTGTTGCTATTACAGAGACGTGGTTCCATGATTCCCCTGAGTGAGATGTGACTATACCGGGCCATAATCTTTCTAGGAAGGATAGAGGGCCGAAGAGGTAGAGAAGTGGTGCTGTATGTGAGAGACAATATAAGAGCAGCTGAAAAGCGGGGAACCTGGGGAAAGAATGAAGCTTTATGGATCATCCTGGAAAGAGAAGATGGAACCTGTATCCACACGGCACAAACGGAGAATCTAGACAAGGATCTTACAGAAGATATTCAAAAGATTGGTATGAAAGTGGAAGTGCTACTGTTGGGAGATTTCAACTTGTCTGATGTGGATTGGAATGTCTCGTCTACACAATCGGAAAGAAATAGGGAGATTGTGGACACCTGTCAAAGTGCCATGCTCAGACAAATACCGAATAGGCCCTCACTATGTAACGTAGAGTCACCTAAAAGGAGGTGCCCCCTTATAAAACTGCCCCTTGACTGTACTGCATTATCTGCTAACAGCATATGGTAACTACCTCCAAGTTAACTGAAAGGCACCCATGTCACCCATTTTCTGTCCCTTTTCACATTAGCTGTTAATCAGCAGATTAAGATTATTTTAGAAGCATCTCCACATGTTTATAGCAGCATTTACATATATAGATCATATATGCATGCAAATGGTAATTTCTAGAAAGCCGCTATTTTACTGACAAAGATCCATACCAGGAGGAGATTTCAGGGGGCATGGTGCTGGGTGGGTAACGAACACAGGCACAACATTTTGCATCAGAGGGTTGGGGCACCCTGAGTGTCCCACTGTTCACAACACCAACACTCGCTGGAAGATTTCACAGTCAGAGTGATCGACAGCATTGTCCAGAGACTTTGAGGAGGCAACACTGACAGGAAATTGCTGCAATTGGAACAATGTTGGATATTCCGGTTGCAGTCTATGGAACCGGTGGGTCTCAATGCGAAGATTGGTTGCTTGATGTCTTTATTTTAATTTTCTTTTTCATCTCTTATTCACATTTTGTCTTCATTTTGACTCTTGCGGTCGTTGTTTTGCATTACCATTTTGACCGCTCAGCTGACAGCTGTTGGGCTTTTGATTGGTTGCCTGTGGCGCATGCGTGGGTGTTTAATTCATAAAGGCGCCATTTTTCTTTGACACTTTGTGCAAGAAGTGAAGGTCCGCAGTAATTGTAGAGGTTCATGTTTTGAGTTCTTTTTTTATTATTTTTAGTATTGGTGGCACTGCATAATATGGTTTGTGGAGTGTGGCGATTTTCGCAATTTTGTAAGAATTTCTTGTTTTTCTACAGCTGACCTGCCAAGTTTTGACCAACCATAACCTACATTCAGCACTTCGGTATCCAGTATCCCCTGAAGAAGTCCCACAGTGAAACGGGTCCGTCGGGTTCAGAAGCCTTCCTCGGACGGTCCAATACAGTCAGCTAAGTTGAATGTATGAGTGACTATTACAGCACTGTGGTGGAAAGTGTTTGTTTTGCCAAGTTTTCTGCACAAATGCAATAAGAAAAACAAAAGAAATTATAAGAATCGTAAAGACACATAGAGGTTGGATCGGGGGTTTTCTGACCGATGATTAAAGAGTAGAACTGTGGTTAGAAGGATTTAGACTGTTTGTGCCAGCCTTGCAGCTGGTGCCCACAGCTTTCTGAGGTCTCTTCCCCCATTTTTTCCTTTTTTTAAGTGTTCAACTTATACAGATACAAAAGCTCACTTTGTGTGTTATTTTGGTAATTCCATGGGTAGCAGGTGAGCTCTCCCCCCTCTTTTTGTTACTTAGGCACCTCCAAAATGAAAAATAAAAAAACAAATTAACCTCAGTTTTTGTGGTACTTTTTCAGCTACACATGGAATCATTCCTCTTACATTTAAGTGCTGATTTCGCAGGTCACTTTTTCCATCTGTATATTTGTCAAATGATTGTTCCTGCTGTGCATGCCAGCAAATACATAATTCTCTCCTGTACATCCTTGTACGTATTTTACAAAAGGATCTGTGCTTGGAAGCCTTTTGTAAAATACTGCTGCAATTGAGCACATCTCAACCTGGATGTCTCAATTCCAATCTCGATGTCCTATGAAATGGGCATTAAAGCATGTTAACTGCTAGCACATATTAAGTGCTGTATCAACAGCTAACACAAATTAATAAACAGCCCTAATGCGAAGTCAAAAGTAAAGTAAATGAAAAACCTTTCCCAAATCAGCATAATCCATTTTTCTTAAATTCATGTTATTTCTTGGTCATCAGGTCAGGATTTTTTCAGACTTGCAAAGAACAATGCAAACTAGAAAGCATTTATTTTTTCAACTTTGGCATGCAATTTCAGATGTTGGTACTGTTTTCTCCTTACAATTATCTTTCCAAGTATAAAATAGTCTATAAGAACATCTGTATCATTTTGTTTTTCTTCTGGCCACATGGTAGATTTTCTTTTAAAGATAAATATGCACAGAAAGATGTTGCTGCATTACTGAGTCTGCCTCCTCTGGGGATATATTTCTTATGGAAGCAAAGAAACTAACCTCCTGCATGTCCAATGTGTTTTGCTATGATAGACTGTATTAACTCTGAAACTTTACCAGGCTTTTGTGCTGTAGATTTTTTCTGTTGGTTTCTGTTAATATAAAAGCCTTCTCTCACCTTCTTGAGTACACTAGGGACTTATATTCAGGTTCTGCCTTATTACTTTACTGGCACTGCTTCCTTTCTTTGGGGATGGGTTTTACCCTTTCTTGTCCAGTGGATTTAGCTTCTTGTTCTACTGATATTTTATATATATAACTAACTACAGTGAAAAATATGATCAAGTTGTTTAGAAAGTGATGATGTGACTATGTTCTTATTTGGAGGAAATTAGATATGATGCACCTGGGCAATGATTTACAGTGTCAAGTTTATACATGTAGTAGGACATAATAATGTGCCCCCTGACCACACAAAGAAAAATATTCCCTCCTCCTAATGTGACCTGCTCTTTTTCCTAAGACATGAAAGATGGGCCAGCCTGCAAGTCTTAGGCAGGGGGGTGTCGCTTTCTATGATTTTAACAGGAGGAATAAATAGTTCTACACCTAGGTACTGTGCATCTTCTTTCCTCCTTATACTGTATACCGTATGGGGAAACAAATGTCTAGATCTAGAGGCAGTAATGGTTATTTAGTGGCGGTCATGGAAACATGGTTCATAGAAAACCAGGACTGGGATATAGTTATACCTGCCTATAATCTATTCAGAAAAGACAGGCTAGGAAAAAAAGGGTGGAGGCATGGCATTATATGTTAGGAATAATATTAAAGTGACAGAATTGCAGGACATATGGGGGAAGGAAGAAACACTGTAGGTTAATTTTGAAAGAGAGAATGGAAAAAGTATTTACACTGGTGTGATATACAGGCCTCCCTCACAATCAGTAGAAATTTAATTGAAGACATTTACAAGATAGCTAGGAAAAGAGAAGTAATGGAACCTATGCAGAACATAGCTATTCTGGGCATGATGCTTACAAACAGAGAAAGTGTTTCCGATGTTACTGTGGGTGATCATTTGGCATCTAGCAGTCACCGGATGGAGTTGTTCAATATTAAGACACACGAGGGTTATTCAAAATTGAAGGTTCTAGACTTCAAAAGAACTTTGACAAAGATGGGGAAATATCTTAAGGAAGACTTAGTTGGATGGGAACAGCTGAAGGAAGTAGAACAGCAGTGTAAAAAACTGAAAGGAGCTCTTTTAAAGGTGACAAACTTCATGTTAGAAAAGAATGTAAAAGTAAGAGGAAAAGACAGTCATTTTGGTTCTCAAATGTGGTAGCTGAAAAGGTAAGAGAAAAAAGTTTAGTGTTTATAAGTTACAAGATGATGCAAATAGAGGAAGACAGGCAAAAATAACTAGAAAAGCTAAGTGAAGCTGGAAAAGCTGTCAGGAAAGCAAAGATACAAATGGAAGAAAAGATAGCCAGTACAGTAAAACTGGGGGACAAGACATTTTTTAGTTATGTAAGTGATAGGAGAAAGTGCCAAAATAGCATAGTGTTCCATGTTCATGGATGAAAGGCCGGGGGAAGGACCGCAGAAAACAACTGCTAATGGGAATGGATGTTCAGTAGACCAGAAGACTCTGTTTGTGAGGAGCTGGCTAAACTAAAAATAGACAAAAATGATGGGGCCTGATGCGATACATCTGGGGTGCTCAAAGAACAAGGGAAACTTTGGCGGTTCCATTCTCTAACCTCTTCAATGCTTCCTTAGAGTCTGGAGTTGTCCCGGAGGACTGTAGAAGGGCAGATGTGCTCCCTCTGTACAATAGTGGAGAAGTAAAGAGGAGGTTGGGAATTACAGACCTGTTAGTCTGACCTCAGTGGTGAGTAAACTAATGGAAACACTTCTACAGCGGAGGATTATGAGGTTTCTATAATGGAATGGACTGCAGGTTTCACGAGAGACAGGTTTTGTCAGACAAATCTGATTGATTTCTTTGACTGGTGACCAAACAGTTGGATATGGGCGGGGTGCTAGATGTGGTGTACTTAAGATTTTAGCAAAGCCTTTGACACAGTTCCGCACAGGCGACTAGTACCTTCAGTATGGGCACTAAATTGATTGGCTGGTTTAAAAACTGGTTAAGTGGAAAGAGACAGAGGGTAGTGGTAAATGGAGTTTGCTTCAAGGAAAAAGATGTTATCACTGGTGTACCACAGGAATCAATCCTTGGGCCGGCTCTTTTTAACATCTTTGTGAGTGATATTGCGGAAGGACTGTCGGCTAAGGTTTACAGATGATACCAAACTTTGTAATAGGGTAGACACCCCAGAGGGCGTGGATAGCATGCGGAGGGATCTGGTGAAGCTTGAAGAATGGTTCAGCAATTGGCAACTCAGATTTAATACTAAAAAATGCAGGGTCATACACTTAGATTGCAAAACTCCAAGGGAAAGGTATAGTATAAGGGGTGAAGTACTTTTGTATACGAAAGAAGAGCGAAGCTTGTGGGCATAGGAGCCGACTCTGTGGGTGCTTGAGCACCCCAAAATTGAGAAAATTCCTTGTTTGTGTCCAAGGAAGGGTTATTTTCACTGGGCTTAGCACCCCTAATAATTTTGAAAAGTTGGCTCCTATGCTTGTGGGTGACTGTATCTGATGATCTCAAGGTAGCCAAACAGGTAGAAAAGGCCACGGTCAATGCCAGAAGGATGCCTGAGTGCACAGGGAGAGGAAAGGCCAGCAAGAAAAAAGAGGTGAAGTGTCCTTGTAAAAGACTCTGGTGAGGCTCCATCTAGAATACTGTGCGCAATTCTGGAGACTGCACCTATGAAAGGATATAAACAGGATGGAGTCGATCCAGAGGGCAACTGTGGTCTCTTTTATAAAGCGTATAGGGACAGACCTAAGGTTCTCAATATGTATACTCCGGAAGAAAGGTGGGAGAGAGAGGATATGATAGAAATGTTTAAATAGCTCTGTGGCATTAATGTATATGAGGTGAGCCTCTTTCAAATGAAGGAAAACTCTGGAATGAGAGGGCATAAAGTGAAGTTAAGAGGTTACAGGCTCAGGAATAATCTAAGAAAATACTTTTTCATGGAAAGGGTGGTGAATGCGTGGAATCGCCTACCGTGTCTGAATTTAAGAAAATGTGGGATAGGCACGTAGGATCTCATGGGATCTCTTAGGGAAAGGAGGAGACAGTGGTTGCTGTGGATGGGTAGACTGGATGAGCCTTTTGGATTTTATCTCCCATCATGTTTCTATGCTTCAGAAGCAGGACAGGCTGTAAGAACCCAAAAGGAGCTCAGGCATAGTCTGGAGTGTTACTTCCTTGATGGCTGGCTAGGTAAAAAAAAAAAAAAAAAGTACTGTTCCCTCTAAACTGTACAGGAATCCTCCACCTACAGTCCTGCCAGTGGGGTGTGCTGTTTCACTATCTCATTTTCAATAGTGAGGGACAGGCAAGCTCTGCAGGACTCCAGGGAGCATGCCTGTCCCTAGTGATTGAAAACAATATTGAAGCACCATCCCCCATCGGCAGCAATGCTGTTGGAAGACTCATAGTTTAACTATGCTTAACCAAGCTACAAGCTTGAACAAGGAAAGAAAAGGAGTCTAAGGTCCAAGGGGATGTAGGCTGGAAAGATCAGTCTGCAGAGTGTAGTACAGGTTTGTCCAATCTATGGCCCGCCAAGAGCTTTTACCTGGGACATAGAAGCTCAGTGGGATTCCTGCTTCCCCGCTGTGATTTGGTTGTCTACGAGCTTAAGCTCTTTGGTGCTGGAAGATCCAGGTCCACAACAACAACCCGAACTTCCAGCACCATGTGGCTCAAGCTTGCAGGTAGCCAGGTTGCAGCAGGGGAAGAAGGAATCCCACTGAGCTTCTGCTGCTGGAGCCAGGTGCAGGGAAAGGGACTGGGGCCAAGATGCACTAAAGACTCGTTAAAGCCCTTTCCTTACCGATTCCCTTAGCGAATTGGTAAGGAACGGACATGCATCAAGGAATAGGAATGCAAATAAGCTGCTCGTTACAGCTCACTTGCATTCTCTATTCCATCGTTAAGCAGTCGGCCGGTCGAGCATGCGCAGAGGAGCCAAGCGTTATGCTGGCTGCTCTGCGCATGCCAAGGATGTCCTTTATGGACGTCCTTCCCCCCCCCAAGATCGCTGCCGCTCCCCCTCCCCCCTGCATTGAAATGACAGCTTCCCGCAGCCCTGGCCTCCCCGCCATCCTCCGCACCCCTGGCCTCGCTGCCCCCTTGAGGTCGTCACCGCCGCCGCTCCCCCCTCCCCCCTACATCTGCCACCGGGCCAGGCCCTCACAGTGCCTCTCACCTCCGTGTGAAGGCGCTGCAGGAAGCAACAGCTGATCGCTTCCCTTTGGACTTCCCTCCTTTCCTCCCTGGCCCATCCTGGTTAGATTTTCCAGTGTTAAGGCAATCGGAAAAGGTTAGTGCATCTCATTACAATACGGTTTCTACACAATTTGCTCATCCGTTTTCGTTAGCTGCTACCGTCGTCGGAAAAAGGCTCGGAGAAGCCTTTAGTGCATGCCAGGGTTTACTACTTGCTCGTTAATGGCTCTTTAAAGGCTCGTTAAGTTTAGTGCATCTGGCCCTGGGTGAAGGCTGCAGGGAGCAATAGAAAGAGAAAAAGAGATTGGGTGAAGGCTGGATAGGACATGAGAGAGAGAGAGAGACTGGGTGAAAACTTAGGGGGGGAGGGAGACATGATAGAAAGATTGGTCAAGCCTAGACTAAACTGATTTCTTCAGTGAAACAGCCCAATTACCTGTAATGGCACAATTTGTGCTTCCTTGATTCCATTTACTTTTGGGTTGTTTATTTTTACTTCTGTCAGATGCTGATGCAGTTGAACCAACGCTGATCAAAACTACATGCTGGGGGGAGGGGTACAAGAGAGAGATAGAGAGACTGGGGGAAGGCTGGGGGGGAGGTGTGGGAGAGAGAGAGAGTGGGTGTTCTCAAATAGAGTATGATTCTCGTGTGTGTACATGCGTATTTTGGCCCTCTGAATGTTACAAAATATAAAATGTGGCCCCTGATTGAAAAAGGTTGGACAAGCTTGGTCTAGTACCAGAGGGGCCTAGGGTGTCTGGGACTCCAGCTGCCTGTAAGGAGGAGGAGAGGCTGAAAACAGTGAGTGGGACATGTTTCCCAGATGAATTGTATGGTTTTTGCTATTTTTCTAACATAGTTTGATATTTGCCCTCTGATATATTTTGATGTCCATGCGGTTTTGGAATATGTCTACACCTCCAGTACACTATATATATATATCTCCATGGAGTGAGTGGGACATGTTTCCCAGATGAGTTGTATATATATATCTCCATGGAGTGTTTTAGGTCCAAAGACATTGAAACTCTATATTTTTTCGTGTTGCTTTTTTTTTTTAATTTTTCTTCTTTGAACTATAAATACTTTATTTGTGATAACCATCAATAAAGGTGTTTTTATTTAAAACTATTCATTTTGGTTTTTGGCCTGCTTTCACTTAAGCTTTGGCCTTGTTCTCTTGTCCTCTATCCACCAGGTATTACAGTGTAATGATTTGTGATTTTTTTTCCTCTTTGCCTAAAGCATCAGTCACCCATCTCATTCTTTTATGAAGGACCTTAGGGGGTCTTTTACTAAGCTGCGGAAGCATTTTTTGCACATGGTAGAAATCAGCTGGTGGTATAATGGGCATCTCAGCATTTACCATCAGCTGATTTCAACCGCAAGCTAAAAATGCTACAGCGGCATAGTAAAAGACCCCCTTAGGGACTACCGTCATCTTAACATCTGTTTAATAAACCCAGGACCTGGCTTTTTCAGAATATGGATGAGTTAGTGAGGTTTGCTTTAGAAATCAGGCTGAGAAAAGAGAGTTCTAGCTAAGGCAGTGTTCAATCCAATATATACAGCTACCTCGAGAAATATCTGTTTAAAAAAATAAAACACAAAATCAGAAGCCCCATCCTTTGTGCAACGGGTATTGTTAAATCATTTACTCAGAAACATCTGTAAATAAAGATGCTTTCTGGCAAGAATACAGAACTTTAAAAGTGCTTTTTTTTGTTATAAGTAAATGCAGGACAAATAGAATTGAACAACTTAACTATTCATTACAGTCTAACCATAAATTTTGTTCAGGAGTCACATAAAATGTAGTTTAAATGATTTGTGTAAAACAGCATCACACACACATTTAAAGAATTCTTTTGAGATCACTCATCACAGAGATAGGGAAGAATTGTTCACAAATCTTGAGAAGCAGTCAGCTGAGGGTACAAGAAGAGCAAGGGGTTACTGATAAGCTTTTAGTAAAGACTTTTAAGGAACTATAAAACAAGGAGTAGTCTATAGGCACAATCTGAAACTATTATATTTTTTAAGTTGTTTACCACATGCCATTATACAAATTCCATAGAATGGTACACTAATGTCTCTGACAGAAAAGGCAGTGTTTTTTTTGGATGATGTGTCCCTGCTTCACTGCTGACTATGGCACATGTGCAGTCTCTAAATTTTGGGGGGAAACATGTGCAACCTGCAAGTTGCACATAGCCATGCTACTGGTGGTTATTTAGATTATTGCAAAGCTTGGTATTTAGACATGTGAATAATAGGTGCAGGGTATGAACTAAATAGGAGACTTGCATGTCCATCAACATACAGATTTAGAAGAACATATTTTGTTTGTTATATTTGGTTCAAAGTGCATTATCTTGGAACGAAAAAAAATGGGTGTTGGTTCAACAAAGTACACTGCTAAAGGGGAAATGTTACTTTTCTAGACTTACAGTAATAAGGTGAAATGAAAAATAGATACTGATAAGTAATAGGATTAAGGTACAAATGTGAGGACAGACATATCCATACCTGAATGTGGAGGTTTCAGCATCATTTAAAAAAGCACTGGTGAATGTGAAGGCCCAACCTGCTGCAGCAGATATACTAGCGAGCTCAAGAAGGTATATAACAGCCATATCCCCAACATATATGTAGAATGACATGTTTCTCATGTCAATGAGGGCAGCTAAGTATGTAAACCAGTACAGGCCAAGTCATCAGATGCATGCATACACCATGCAGCTAGGGCACAGACTCCTTTCAAGGTATGCGCGTTGATACTACCTTGGCCCAAACTAACATGGGGAATGGGATTTGTCAATATCATCCCACTTTACCAGTAACAAGATTGATATCACCCTGCTCGCCAATTCACTGACAGCATACTACTAGTAATCTGGAACGACTATTAGAGCTTAGAAGCCACAACATTTCCTCCTATCCACATGATGGATAGGAGGCATGATGATAGCACATGTACCACCAATCAGGCACATACCCTCACAATGAACACCTTGGAAGGAATCCACTAGTCCCTCAATGTGTGCCAAGAGACAGACAAGACAAATTCCTTACACTACAGCCACAGCTGATGTGTCAGCAATGTGCTTCAGGCCTATTACAAGAACAAGCCTTTGTATGGAAAATGACATGGCCTAAGTTCACAATATAGAATAGTGCCTTTCTGTAGGGCCACTTTTATTGTCCCTCAATATTGTGTCCATAATCATACGAAACATCACTGTTGACCTGGCCACTTGAGGCCACCAATGAAATGGCCAGGCTTTCATAATCTGATGGTTATATTGCCATTAAACACCTCTCTATTGATCCTCTTCATACTTATACTACCATTCTAACAGCTGCCAGGCTTATGAGGAAAGATCACCCATCAGTAAAGAGTGAAGAGGAGGAGAAGAAAACCAGCACTTCCTCAAAGGAAGAGAAGGAGAAAGAGAAGATAAGATCAGCCTCAGAAGTGGAGGAGCAGAAGCAGGCTGAGGAGCAGAAGCAGGCTGGGGTACAGTACAACGAGAAGAAGCAGGTCAACACTGAATTGGGGAGGGCCTTGCAGGAGGATAAGCAGGCCAAGGAGGGGAATGTCAGGTCTTGGCCAGAGGAGTAGAAGGAAGAGGAGGAACAGGAGAGGACTGTGTAAGAGAGAGAGAGTGAGAGAGGAAATCACATGGCCACCACCAGGATTACATTGAGCTGCTGGTCACTGAATCAGTAGTGGCCAGCAGAGCTGCTGGACCAAATGAGTCCACCTAAGACCCCTGAAGATTTCAGTGACCCTAAAGTCCTGCTAAAACTAAGGTTTCTGTGCCATAATATGTAGCAGGGTTTCAGAGACATGCTACATGCAATCAGCCTCACATTGACCTATCTGGAGGGAATGAGGGCAGAGCTACATGCCCTCCCAGATGCCAAAATGAAGCAGGGGCACATAGCTCTCTACCTTCTGAGCCAGTCACTAGAAATGTGAGAGGTATGTAATACATATGTACATGGTTTTACCCATGACCAGTTTTATATTATACCTGTTTTTCCAAGTTGGTAGTTTATAAATATAGATCAAGGGCTCTCAACACAATTCACGGGACACTCTCAGCTAGTCAGGCTTTCAGGATATCCACAATGAGATAGATTTGCATGCAAATTTATCTCATGCATATTCAGTGTGAATATCCTGAAAGTCCTATTGGCTGGGTGTGTCTTGAGGAATGGATTAAGAATCACTGCCCTAGACATAATAGCAATCCATACAAACATCACTAAGACCCCCCTCAAATAATATGCAAATTCCTACAAACTACTTTTGTAAACAACTAACTTATATACACAACCTTAAGAGCTGCACATGTGTGATGGGGTGTATTTTCAGTCCCCTACCGTAAGACTACTTGGGTCTAGTCCCCACAATTACGTTTAGGAGGAGTCCCAGAACATTGTTTAGGGAGGTTGTGGTCAGTAGAGGAGACTACTTTGGAGGTGGCAAGGGCAGGGCTAACCCTCCGGGGAATAGTCAAATGACTCCTGGGAGGGGGAACAAGTTTAAAGCTAATGAATTATATGAGGAACTTTGAGGGCTAACAAAAGACTCTGGGAGTTTCAGAGAAAGAGGCTGGGAGCTAGAGAAACTGTTGGGACCTCTGGGAGTTTCTCCATGGCTAGTACCCAAGGAATTTTTGGATTGTATCTCCCTCACTCTGAGAGTAAAGGTGGTGGTGAGACAGGACTCTCTGGCAGAGAGAACCCAAGAGAAGGAGATCAACCTCGTCCAGGATTGAATCTGGCTTCCATTTTTGGCAAGCAGTACTTGAATTTGGCTTGTATTTTGGCAAGCGATGCTGGAATTTGGCTTGCACTTTGGCAATTGGAGTCATGGATCAATGTTTCTCAGCCTACGCTTAGCGGATGCCTTTGTATTGTGTTCAGTAATAAAGGAAATGCATTTCTGTTTTTATTTCTTCAATTTTTGTGATCCCTTGTTCTGTATTTGGTGAGGGTCTGTCAGTATGATAGTAATGGCAGGTGGAGAAATTGGAGGGAAGGCAGGGATCGGAAGGGTCCCCTCCTTTATTTTCTAACTGGGCCCCACCATGTCTAACACCAGTCCTGATCCTTGCTGTAGTTGGTGGGGATCTTCAAAGTGCCACCAGCTGAGGATCTCCTTCAAAGGTGGCTAGAACTCCCTTCTACCAAACTCTATAGTGTGCAGCACCATCCTTGAATCACTGCTAACTATGCATGCATGGGGTTCCACACTGGTGGATCAGGGATGTTCCTGCTGCCTGCCAAACTTGGTAAAGGGGGGTTCTGGTCATCATCAGAGGAAATCTTCAGCTGACAGAGTTTGGAGATCCTCATTAGCTAAAGTATTTATACTTTGAGTTGTGAGGTGCTGGGGGAGGGATAAAGAGTGGGAGTGAGAGTAGGACAGAGGCAGAGAAACTGTTCTGCCGCCCAATTTATGCTCAGGCCCACCCAAAATTGGCTGTCTGGCTACACCACTGGCAACTAACACATACAAAACATATGTGGAAGAATTAAGCAACATGATAAACTGATTTGTACAGGAGGCTCTCCTGGAGAGTAGTGAAAGCTGGAAAAAAAAAAAAAGACAGTCCTGAGGATTTATGATGTACCTTAGTACAGTACTGAGGAAGCAGAAAGTATATAAAAGAGCAATTAAAGGGAAGTTCTTTAAGACAGCTTTGATACTCTTCTCTGCTCTTAATTGGTGTCTACCCAGTGATATTAAGGGTAAGCAGTGTTATACAGACATACATAGGATATACTATTTATTTTGATTATTTGGATTTAGCTCATACCTTTTTCTTCAGTAGCTAAAGGCAAGACTTTTTCAACAGGCTTTTAGTGGCCTATTGAAATGACTTTTTTATCCTGGAATAATTTATTAGTGATGTATTAAGGAAGCAGTGGTCCAATAGTCTGTCTTTTTATTTTATGTATTTTGAGTTTTGTGGTTTAATATTTTATATCGGTGTTTCCCAAGTCAGTCCTGGAGTATCCCCTTGCCAGTTAGGTTTTCAGGATATCCACAATGAATATGCATGAGATGAGATTCATTTGCATACACTGCATCCATTGTATGCAAATCCTTTTCATGCATATTCATTGTGGATATCCTAAAACCCTGACTGGCAAGGGGGTACACCAGGGCTGACTTGGGAAACTGTTTTATGTTTTATTGTGCATGTTCCTTGCCAAGAATGGTAGATTGCGCAGGTTATACATTTCTAAATTAACATAAATAAAGTTACTTCTAGGTATATTCCTGCTCTGTGAAACCCATAATTTTGTCAAGGCAAATGGGTCTCTTTCATTTTCTTTTTACATCTGAGTAACTAATACTCTACATTTGTAATGCCATTCAATACATACCTGGCTTCTAAATGATCACAACCATGTATTTATTAAGGTTTACAACAAATCAAAACAAAAATAATTGTACATTGCACCAAGTCTGTTCAGTGCAGTACAACTATAACTTTCATTAATATTCAATTTTAACATAGCAAAGTTATTCTCTCTTCCTTCCATGTAACCCCCTACCCCTACCTTGTTTTTCCTTCATAAGCCAGGGGAGCTTGACCTCTTATGAGCTTCCTAAAAGACAGACCAGTGGTGATCTCACTAGTAAGTTTATCCCATTTGGAACCCTCGCCATTTCCCATACAGCCCCCAGATTTTTATGAATCTCAGAATCTGGCCCCTCCTCATGGCCATCAGCTTGGACATCAGGTACACATAGTCTATTTTACATATCAGTTTGGCTTCATCTGGAACATCCAATCTTTTCTAAAAGTGCACCAGGATCATTCTTCTGGCTGTTACTACATTAGAAATTAGTATTTTCTCTTGCTCCCTCGCATTTGGTGGTCCAATATTCAGCAAACAGCATGCCTTGGTCTTAGTGACTGGTCTGCGCAGCATAATGCTAATGAGAACATATGCTTGGTTTCAGAATTGTTGTGCTATTGGGCACTGCCACCAGATATGTTGAAAGGTACCTATTCCACCACATTCCTGCCAGCATAAGAGACATTTCCCTTGTTATATATACGCTGTACCCATACTGGGGTATAGTAATACAAATAAAGAATCTAGGGGAGGGATAAAGAGTGGGGGTGAGAGTAGGACAGAGGCAGAGAAACTGTTCTGCCTGCCCAATTTGTGCTCAGGCCCAACCAAAACTGTCTGTCTGGCTACACCACTGGTAACTAACACATACAAAACATATGTGGAAGAATGCCATTTTCAGGGCACTAGCTATCAACACCCATAGGTGTTATATAAAACTAGTAAAAAAGGCCCATTTCTGACACAAATGAAACGGGCGCTAGCAAGGTTTTCCTCAGAGTGTGTATGTTTGAGAGAGTGTATGTGAGAGTGATTGTGTGTGAGAGAGAGAGTGAATGTGCGAGTGTGTGTGTGTGAGACAGAGAGAGTGAGTCTGGGTGCGAGTGTGTCTGTGAGAGAGAGTGTGTGTGTGAGAATGAGAGTGTGTGCAAGTGCGTATGTGAGACACAGTGTGAGAGAGAGAGAGTGTGTTTCACACAGATACAGTGTGTGCAAGAGAGAGAGTGTGTGTGAGACACAGACTCTCTGTGAGACTGAGTGTATGAGACCAAGAGAGTGTGTGAGTGACTGTGACACATAGAGAGTGAATGTGATACAGTGTGAGACATAGAGTGTGTGAGAGTGAGAGAGAGAGAGAGTGTGTGTGAGAGAGAGTGTATGAGAGTGAGAGAGAGAGAGTATGTGAGAGAGAGTGTGTGTGTGTGACAGAGATACCCCCCTCCCTCCCTCTCTCTGGTGTCAGCCGCCCCCCCCCCCCTCTCTCTCTGGTGTCTGAGCGTTACTGTGCAGGACGCTGAGCTCTGGCTGTGCTTCAAGGAACTGACCAATCCTATTTAATAGAATGCACCTCCAACATTCTGAAGCCGAGAAACCTCGTGTGGTTGGTCACTTCTGCTTGTGACGAACCCGGAAGTACGTGATGTCAATTCAGGAGATGGATACAGAAAGCAGGAATGCCTCAGCCATGCAGTCAGCTTCAGAATGTTGGAGGTGCGTTTTATTATTTAGGATGTGCCCCCACTCTTTTGTATCATAGCATGTCCTTAGTTCCTGCTCCCAAGTGTTTATATATTGGATGGATTGTATGTTCTGTGTTAACAAGGCAGCATATAATCTAGATAGGCTCCTCTCCAAGTTAATTTCCTCAACCTTTAGTTCATTTAGGGCTCTGCACTGTATATAGTCCTCCATTGGCCTGTATTGGAAAAACTCCTGTTGCTCCAGGCCATATTCCTCAAACAGGTCAGGAAATTCCACTAGTTCTCCATCTTCTAATAACTGACATAGGGTATTCAAACCTTTGTCATTCCATGTTTTATAAATTCAATCCTCTCTTCCAGGGGGGGGGGGGGGGGAACCAAATGAATACTGTACTGGAGTTGAAACAAAATAATTCCATGCTTTCAAGAGTTTAAGTCGTTGGGCTCACCTTAGCATAATGGATAGGAATGTGTATGGGTTCACTTGGGATATTAATGTCTGCACCTCTTTGGATGTCAGCCAAAGGAAGATTCCCAACATATCTCCCCACAAGATTTGCTCAAGTCTTACCCAACTTTTATGAAGATTTTGTTGCCATTCTGCTAGGACCCTAAGCTGTGCTGCCCTATAATGCAATAGGAAACTGGGGACTGCCATCCCTCCCCGAGCTCTCAATTTAAACAGCACCTCTCCTCTCACTTGTGATGGTTTATATTTCCAAATGTATGCAAATATTTTACAAGTGTAATTCCTGGAAGAACTGGACTTGCATCTGAGCAGTAACGTTGTTAAGTTCAGGATGCCACATAAATGATATGGTTATAATGTATCTTTCTTATTCAACAATTTTTATCATTGTAATATTTTTAGACTGCAGGGAGTCATGCAAAACCAAAGGCAACTTCAATCTCTGATTTTTCATTTCATAATATTTACATTGCATATTTTCAATGCTATTGTGCTAAAGCCTGTGTGTGATGAGCAATATTTCTCATATCAGGCAAGAACTAGTTTAAAAGCCTGAAAAATAAGCAACAGTACTGTGCCAGTGATAATAGAGAATTATAGCTATTGCAAAGTAGCTGAGACACACATACAAATAAAATGCAAGAATGGATGCTGCTTTTCTGAAAAAGCACAGAATCTTTACACCTTCACCACAAATCTTAACAAAATATTCCTCTGTAGTTTAAATAGAGAAAGCCAAGAAATATTTTTGTTAAGATATTTTCAAAAGAAAATCTTGCTATATACTAGAATGCATTTTATGACACTATAAATAGCAAAATGCTAAGAACTATTATTCCAAACACTGGCAGAAAGAAAATGAAGTAAAAAGATCTTGATAAACTATACTAGTTTAGCTTCTCTAGTAGTTATTAAGGAGGTAATATTCAGCCCACAGTGGTCAGCAGTTTATAAGTTGCTAAAAGTCACAGGCAGAACTGAGCCTGGATATTCAATGCTGGGCCATGTCCGTGCTTTGGCACTGAAAGTGAAGATATTTACCTCCGAGGACAGCACGAGTGCCTTACTGCACACCACAAGAGCGTGGGACCAACAGTGCAATATAAAGTATATAAAAAAAGGAGACAGCTCTAAGGGGAGGTGGAAGGTATATGAGAATATAAGGTCTGCTGTCCTTGGAGAATACCTTCTAGAGGTACGTACCTTCGCTTTCTCCAAGGACAAGCAGGCCTATAATTCTCACAGATGGGAAGTTACTAGGCTCAACAAAAACAATAATCAGTGGTCAAATGCATCTCGCAATGGCGAGAGCAAAAAATAATTAACCTAAAGTTATATAACTGCGTGAGAGAACAAAACGGGCCTAGGAGGGTTGCAGTTGGACTCTAGACCCAAAACAAATTCTGCACAAATGTCTGTCCAAATCAACTATTGCAGCAGGTGTCCTGCTCAAGGCAGTAATGAGATGTGAACATGCGGACTGAAGACCATGTTGCAGCCTTGCAAATTTCTTCAATGGAGGCTGACCTCAAGTGGGCTACCAACACAGCCATGGCTCTGACATTATGAGCCCTGACATGACCCTCAAAGGTCAGCACAGCATGGGCATAAGTGAAAGAAATGCAATCTACCATCCAATTGAAAAAGGTGCATTTCCAGATGGTGACCCCCCATCCCATTGGGATCAAAACAAACAAAAAGTAAGATGGACTGTCTGTAGGGCCTAGTCCATTCCAAGTAAAAGGCCACTGCTCACTTGCAGTCCACTATGTGCAGTGCACTTTAACCAGGATGGGTATGAAGGAAGGGGAAGAATGTTGGCAAGACAAACGACTAGTTCAGATGGATCTTCAACACAACCTTATGTAGGAACATAGGGTGTGTGCGAAGGACTACTCTGTTATGATGAAATTTCATAAGCTGCATTCGCCAGAAACGAAAAGGCTCAGTTGCAAAGGTTAGGACACTAAATCTGGTGTGGCCGTTATTCAAAAATACCATCTTGGAAGCCCAGTCCAGATGCATTCCATGTATTTGTAAAGGTGAAGAGAAAACTTCAGCCTGGATAATTAAAAGGTGAAGTAAAAGAGACCACTACAGCCAAAAGATTGTCCTTCAAAGAATGGGAAAAGGACCCAAATGAAGACAATAAGAAGCAACATAAGCATTGGCACATCAGATGCAAAGCATTAATAAAGAAGGCCAAAAGAAAATATGAAGAGAAACCTGCCACAGAGGCTAAAACTCACAGTAACAACATTTTCAGTTACATCAAAAGCAGAAAGCCTGTGAGGGAATCCGTGGGACCATTAGATCATGAAGGAGCAAAATGGGCACTCAGAGAGGACAAGACCATAGCGGAGAAACTGAACAAATTCTTTGCTTCTGTCTTTACGGAAGAAGATATAAGAGATCTGCCTGTACCAGATATAGTTTTCAAAGGTGATGATGCAGAGGAATTGAAAAAAATCTCGGTGAACCTGGAAGATATACTGAGCCAAATTGACAAGTACCAGCTCTGTCCAAGCATTGCCCAGAAACTGCCTTTGCATTAACAGGACTGTGCAGGGTGATACTCAGTGGTACTGTCTAGATAAGTGCTGCTGAATATCAGCTGACAGACAGGCACAAGCAGTTTAAATGGGCAGGAAGCTCTCCCGCCTGTTTAAATCACTTTGAATATCAACCACCTGCCTATATGCCTAGTATTCATGGAGAGGTACATTTTTTAATATAAACAATTCAAGATCTCATATTAAATTACAGGTTAGTGTTTTTAGAGAGAGCATGGAAGCGAGTTCAAGAAAAATTGCTAGACATTTCTTCCATTATTACTTTTGATAGCACTTGACCTCTCCTTCTCCCACAGATCTGAAATATATACCTCGTGGCATCTCCAAAACAACAGTGGCAAGATAGCTAGCTGGTTGCTCTAGTCTAGTTGTGATTTAAGAAGTTTTAGACTACTCTTTTATCAGTGCCTCATTATCTCTGCAATCCTTAATGAGTGTTTGACCATTTCATATTAATCAGTTCGCCTTAGCTTGCCTCTGAGGACTGCACTGACTGATGTAGTTGAAAAGCTCAGCAATTAATGCAATAGACTATGAAACAGAAAGCCTGGATTGGATTCCCAGGCTAAATTCCTGAAACGCATGCAAAAGATCCTGATATGTATCTAGGGCAAGTGCTACAACACAGGCAATGCAGGCAACAGTTTAAAGGAGTGGCTCAGTTCTCAGTTCACAGGATGAAACTAACCAGTCTGATTTTCAGGATACCCACAATGAATGTGCATGAGGCAGAGCTACATATATAGTGGAGGTAGTTTTTCCTAATTATCTCATGCTTATTTGTGGATATCTAGAAAACCTGATTAGGCAGGGTGTCTGAGTTCCAACACATACTGAAGCCCACACTCTTGATCTGTTAATGACAAACTGTACCTCAGCCCTTGCATGCCCTGCCAGTATTCTGTCCAGACCATTATTGTCTCTTTTTTCAAATCTCATTAGTCTTCTCCGCGATACACCCACCATCCACAGGTTACTGGTCAAGACACACTCATCGCATAGATCTTCTTACTCTTCCATCCTTACAAGAGGCTTTTCCTATTGATTTCTAGGACCTCCCACTGGAGAAGAAGGTGTCTTCTTCTCCAGTGGGAGAATTCATCCTTGCAAAAGATCTCAGATCAGGTTGCACCAATAACTTTTGTACATAAACGCATTAGAAAACACCATACCTAGTTTCATTCTGGTTTGCATCTATGCAGGTGTCAAGCGTGGACAGCGGAACGCCTTTGGCAGAAACATAAAACACCTGACTCACTCAGAAATAGTAGGCTGACCCACCAATATTATACAGCTCAATTCAGTTTAACTAAGCGGACCTATTTCACTGATCAGATCCAAAAAGCGTCCAATTTTACTAAACATCTTTTCAAGGTCTTTAACACACTTGTATCCCCTCCTGTACAGAACACTCCGGTTGTCCATTTTTCCTCAGATACTCTGGCAGCCTACTTCACTACTAAGATTGAGAATTTCTGAGCCTCTATTACTTCATCAATTGGCACCCCAGTTGCCCCTAATGGTTCTTTACCTTTATGTGCTTTACAAGCTCAAATAACATCTTGGAGCTCCTTTAACATCCCATCATTTGAGTCCTTTAACAAGATCCTAGCACAATTGAATACCACTTTCTGCCCCTTGGACCCTTTCTCATCTAACTGGCTGAACTCACCTTTCCTCTACTCTGTAATAGTCTTTCCATAGGCAAGTCTCCCCCCCCCCCCCCCCCCCCATCTCTCCAAACTGCTTTTATCAAGCCAATTCTGAAGAAACCAAACTGGGATTCACTTCAACCCAGTAACTACTGTTCGGTTTCAAACCTTTCATTCCTGTCTAAAATTCTGGAATCCATTGTACTTCAACAACTTCAGTCCTACATGGAGACAATGAATGCCTTGCACCCATGTCAATCTGGGTTTAGGACAGGCTACAACACTGAGACACTTATGGCTTCACTCTTGAGCGAATATCACTGTCACTTAGAATGTGGCAAGATTGCTCCATTAGTATCCTTATATCTCTCCGCCACTTTCGATCTAACAGATTACAGTCTTCTTCTGCAACACTTAACTTTTCTGGGAATCATGGGATCAGTGCTCTCATGGTTCACCTCTTTCTTTGATCAGCGCTCTTTCAAAGCCCTAGTTCACTGATGAGTTAAAAGTTAAGAAATGCAAACTTAGGCAGAGGGCTTGGAGAAATTGTCCTTGTAGACCCACTTCAGAAGATTATAATTTACAGTTGCAAATTTACCAGATTCTAGAACTAAAGCTCAAATGTTTTACTTTAATAAAAGAATAGAGGAAGCCTGTTCTTCAGCAAAGGAGTTGATGGTTTAAAAGTTCACAGCATGTAGCAATACATCAAAACAAAGTATAACCGCGCAAGAATTTGCTAATTGTTTTTGTTTGCGGGTACAAAATCTAGTCTCTCAGTTTGATTGTGTTCCCTTGCCACTAGAAATATATAAGCCTGTAAATGAATTAAATCACTGGTCTGAATTTTCAGCTTTCACAGAATCACAATTACAGAAAATCATGGTTATGATTAATAACTCACTCTGCAAATTAGATAATTTTCACCCTTCAGAAATAAAGGCTTGAAATCCTCCTGTTTCACATTTTATGTTCAAATGGTGAATGTTTCTCTTAAAGAAGGGGTTATGGCCTCTGATTTGAAAACTGCAGCTCTTAGACCCTTGATAAAGAATACCAAATTGAATCAAGCTCTCATTGGCAATTACTGCCCAATTTCCTAATTGCCTTTTTAAAAAAAAATGATTGAGTGAGAAGTATTGGGTCAATTAGAAGATTATCTTCAGAAGTATGAGATATTAGACCAACATCAGTTTGGCTTTCATAAAAACCATGATACTGAACCATTATTTATTTATCTTCTTGATGGTGTCAAGGATGGTTTCGATAAGGGGAAAAAGTTCTTTTTGGTTATCTTGGACATTTCTGTGGCCTTCGACACCATCAACCACGAGATTCTAACAAATTGCTTACAGTCGACTGGATTGATGGGCAGTGTATTATGTTGGTTTCACTCCTTTCTAACCAATAGGAGCTTCAGTGTGGTAAGTGATTCTGACAAATCTGATAGAGTGCCCTGTCCAGCATGGGTCCCCACAAGGATCATGTCTTTCTGCAGTTCTCTTTCTCTATTTTTTTTTATGTTTATTTGGTCAATAGCAAGCAGCTACAACACAAAGATATAACAAAGTATCATCATATCCTCTATACATGATTACTATAGTTTAACAGTACAGTGCAATCCACTTAAGTGCAAGGGTCTGGGCAAAAAGTAATACATCCAGTTAATCGAAGTGTGCCCTTAAACATTGTGACCCGAAGAAGCTTGGCATCTGATAAACATATGTACAGTACTGTTTATTATACTACAGTATACAGTCTCCGTTAACTGATTTTATACAGTCTCCGTTAACTGACGTTAGGCTTACTTGAAGTTATCAGTCATAGTCCTCTGTATACTCTTGTGTCTGTGAGTTCCATAGAATACATCTGCCAGACGGTAAAAACTGTCATAGCACTGACATCCAGTGGCCTCCAGATAGGCCCGCACGGTGTTCAGACTCTCCAGTGCTCTTGCAAAAGTGACAGGAGGATGTTGAATTTTGTCAGCATGTGCCTCGCTGCTCATTTCATCATCTGTTTCATTATCAGCTGTTGCCTGCATGTAGGCACATATCTCGACATCAGTGCTGTCGTCAGCTGTTTGTAGATCGTAATCAACAGCTACGTAGTGATGAAACTCCTCTTCAGTAACACCGGCTGGGATGTCAATAGCCTGTTCATCTGACGCGATTGCAACAGCTGCATCTGTTTCACCTCTCTCCACATCCTTAACAAAGCTTGCCCGCTTGTAGTAGTTCACAATGGTTGCCTGTGTAACATGATTCCAGGCTTCTTTCTGCATATGTAGGGAATCCAACAGTAATAGATTACGAGCCAGTTCAACAGCACATTCATCCTTGCCAGTCTGGTCATCCATAACGTTCATCAGACGATGTAGCACAGAGACTCTGGAGCTCTGCCTCTCTCTTGGGCCCTGCGTGTGGAACGGGGAGCACTTCGGAAAATGCTACCCTAGAAGTCCTGGATTTCAGGTTTCTACATAAGAGCCTAAATTTGACTTCCAGAAACTTTCTCCTATATTTTCCTATGTCATTGGTACCCACATGTACCAAGACAGCTGGCTCCTCCCCAACACAATCTAAAATCCTACCTAGATGACACGTGACATCCGCCAGCTTCATACCAGACAGACAGGTGAACAGGCGATCCTCACGTCCACCAGCCACCCAAATATCTACATGCCTAATAATCGAACCACCAACTACCACAGTCGTCCTAATCCTTCCCTCCTGGGCAGTAGTTCCCTGAGACACATTCTCAGTGCGAGAGGATATTGCATTCCCTGGTGTGTTGGTCTCCTTTCAGAAGACCTTCCTCCAGCACAGAAGACCTTCCTCCAGCACAGAGGCTGCCAGATTAGAAGTGGGACTTCTCTTCAATGTCCCTCTCTGTCACCGTCAGTTCCTTCAATCTGCTACTCTGGACTCAAGAGTAGCAGATAATCATACACGTGACAACTCAATGCAAATGACTGGATAGCACCCCTCTTGCTGATGGACTGCTGTCTGCATCTTAGTATTATAGAATTGTTTGATTAAAACTTCTTAATATACTAGGAATAGCAGATGAATATAAAGAGCCTTAAGATTATATGGTGTAATTTGTAATTTATTTAGTGTTTGCTTCTCAGAAATTAATTAAATGTAATCAAAACTCTAATGAAAACTGTCCTCTTGTTATCCTATTAGAATAACTGACTATAAATGTTGAACTAGGGGTGGGTGGGAATGAGGACTGAATTAGGCCTATGTTAATGCTATGGCAGAAAATTCAAGTTTTAAAACTATGGGAAAAAGGTTATGCAGACTAGCTAATAAAGTCTGCTTCTTCTTTTTTTTTTTATATTAATTCTATTTATCAGTAGTTTGGATTCCAAGGAGACTGCTTCAAACAAATCCTTTGAAGCTATCCCAGGAATCAGATCAACCTTTGCAAATATTCTACATACTCACACATTAATCAGCACCTAATTCAGGTCAGTAGCAGTGCTACCTCTCCAGGAGGCAAAGAACAGAAAATAACTTTCTTTTATGACAGTTTGAGCAATGCTACTATTCTTTTTAATACTCTTGAATGTTACGTTTCTACCTCTAGAGAAAATTTCAGTTTAAAACTAAGGGGGAAAGGGTTGTACATTATGGAAACTAGTTAATAATGCTTGCTTCATTTTTAATGTTTTCTAAGACTGAAACAGACCCTACTGTGCTTTATAGAGAGTATCTCTGTTAATGCTGTGGCAGAAAACTCAAGTTTTAAAACAATGGGGAAAAGGGTATGGAAACTAGCTAATAAAGTTTGTTTCTCTCTCCTTTTTTTTAAATTCTGTGTTTACCACTATCCTACAATTCCTTTTTTAAACCCAATCTTTAAGATAACAAGCACATAGCAAAATAATGTCACACAGTGAAATGTCCTCTTCTCTCAGAACTTCTCTATATAATTTGGATTTTAAGGAGACTGCTTCAAACAAACGCTTTGAAGCTAGCCCAATAATCAAATTGCCCGCAACAACCTTTGCAAATATTCTACTTCCTCACACCTTATTTATTATTATTAACATAATTAACACCTAATTCAGGTCAGCAGCAGTGCTACCTATCCAGCAGGCAGAGAACAGAAAATAACTTTCTTTTAGGACAGTTTGAGCCTTGTTACTATCCTTTTTAATACTCTTGGCTGTTAAGTTTCTACCTCCAAAGAAAGTTTCAGTTTAAAACTATGGGGAAAACGGTTGTACAGTATGAAAACTAGTTGCTTCTCTCTCTTTTATTTTTTTCCTAAGACTGAACTAGGCCCTACTATGCTTTCTAGAGACTATATGTTAATGCTGTAGCAGAAAATTCATGTTTTAAAACTATTGTCACATCTGTGGTCGTGACCCCCCTCAGTCTTACCTTATTTCTTGCGGTCAGCTTCTAAGCTGGCTTCTGTCTGGTCTTTCTAAGTTAGCTCTGTCTCTGTCTGCTGGCTGCTTCCAGCATGGCTCTGATTTCTCCACTATACTGCACCTGGGTGTGTTAAGCCTCTCTGTGCTTCTGTATGCCTTCTGCTTGTGTTTTGGTTTGTGTTCCTCTGGCCCTCTGGTGGCCAGACCTGGTGGCTGCATTGGATTGTCTATGTGCTGTTTCCCGTTCCAGACTTCAGCCCAGTCCAGTCCGGATCTTCCGGCCTGCCAGACTTGCTTGTCTTGTTTGAGCCTGCACAGCACCCGTAGCTGCCTGGTGATTGCGGCAGTGAATCTCAGCTGCTGCTGGGCTTATTAGCCATTTCGAAACTCTCTGCTTTGCCTTCGCATTGCCTAAGGCCCTGGTTTGTTGGTGCTTGTTGCACTTCTGCCTAGTCCAGTTTATAGTCTGTATTCTTGCCTGATTCTAGTTTAGTCTTTGTGTAGCTTCTTGTTCGGTACTGCTTGTTTCCCAGTCTTGTTAATTGTTCGTATGTCTTTTTCTAGTACTAGGTTGTCTGTGCTTCTTGTTCAGTGGCTGCCTGGCAGCTTTCAGTTCTGTCCTTTATTCTATCTGTGTTTGTTTCCTGTTTCAGTGGCTGCTTGCAGCTTTCAGTTCTGTCCCTTGTCTGTCTGAGAGTCCTAGTCTAGTATTCTGCCTAGCCTCCCTGTGGGTCTACTCCCTGTGTGTATCCTGCTGGTATCCAGTTCCGGCCCTGTCCGGTAAGTCCTGCCGGCCACCTGCACTCAGGGGCTCAACTCCTGAGGAATGGTGGTCAAGTGCAGGTGAAGTCTAGCTGGCCCTGTCAGAGTTCTGCCTTATCCCTGTATGGGGTGGTTTTGCTTGCCACTGCCGCTCCTTGGCAGTGGTCCAAGGGCTCACTAACGATCTGAGTTCCTGCTTTGGGAAAACGTGACACCTATGCAGAAAAGGGTATGAAGACTAGCAAATAAAGGATACAGGGTTAGATGGATCTTTGTTCTTATCCAGTATGCCAATTCTTGTGCTTTTATTGTCCTGCACTTATCAGTTGCAGTATGCATTCTGTTATGAGCTATTTCAGTGCTCCTAATAAACCAGTGGTTCACAACCCAGTCCTAGGGGGAACACCCACTCAGTAAGGTTTTCAGGATATCTATAATGAATATGCATGAGATAAAATTAACATGTTCTGCCTTCTTTGTAATCAAATCCATCTCAAGTAAACTCATTGTGGATATCCTGAAAAGCCAACTGGGTTGAGAACCACTGCAATAAAGAGTATACCTAATGCCTTTATCATTTTTTAGTTCAGTTTTAGCTGGATCATTTAAGATTTCATTACATTCAATAGTCTATAAATATTTGCTGAGGAATGTCTGTTTACAATGAAACCTGCTTGATCAGGACGTATCAGGAATGGTAAAACAGATTCTACCACATAGAAACTTAGCTATTATTTTGGCATCTACATTAAGCAGAGTAATGGGGCAATATAATATACAGCTAGTTGGGTCATTCTTTTTCTTGAAAACTGCATCAATTGTGACCTATCTTACAGATGCAGGTAAGAGAGAGAAGAATGGTGAGAGCAGACAAAAAGGAAGAGGGTGGGGGGAGGGGAGGGAATGAGTGACATACACACCAGATCCAGCCACTCATCATTCATGTATTCAAAAGTTTCTCACTTAATACCAATGTAACCACATACTTAGTTACCCCACATCTACTTATGCACACATAGATCCCAACTACACACTTGTAGACAGGGCGGCCCAAGACAATCTGCCGCCTGAGATGAGAAATGAGCAACCACTCTGGGCTCCTCCTCCGTCGCCCCCATCAAGATCTGTCATCTCCCCTCTTCCCCCAATTTACTTTTTCTTTTCTTGTTTATCAAAAGGTGGGGGCAGTGATTCCCATAGGCTGCCCTGCCATGGTCCCAGCCCCTTCTCTCTACTGTGGACACCCTCCAAGGAAACAGGACGTTACATCACAGTAGAGAGAAGGGACCGGGACTGGTAGCAGGGCAGCTTATGGGAATCACTGCTGCCGTTGTCACTGCCACTACCATCTTTCAAAAAAACAAGAAAAGGTAAGTTCAAGGAAGGGGGTTGGGGAAGAAAGGGCGGGGGGGGGGGGGGTGTTGCCACCTCAGAAGAGTGCCACCTGAGGCCACCACCACAAGTGGCCTAATGGTAGGGCCACCACTGCTTGTAGACATTCTTAAAATACACTCCACCCACTCCTTCTTGACACAGTCGCATACACCCCAACTAAATCCACTCACTCAGTTGCACTCACACACACCCTTTAAACTGAGATCTTGATTATACACTTGTAGTCACTCTCTCACCACCTTCCTCCCCTTACTCACAGCCACCACCTAAAAACAGCTGACCAAATCAATGGCTCAGTGGTTTTGATGTGGGAGAGTCTGAGAAACAGAATCTGTGTCTGCAAGCCTGTGTCTTAGGCATTGGGGGTGCATCTGGTAATTACTTTAAAAATAATAATTTACATAGTTATATGTTTATGAATTTTTACGAAAAACAATGAATGTGCTATTTATTATGTTTGAGTAATAATTTGATTTGTTCAACATTTGGGAGTCAAATGAGTTTTTAATGGCTAAAATGGGTTCACATCAGAAAAAGGTTTAGGAAGCACTGTACCAGAGGCAATGGGAGGTGAAAATGACTCACTCAGCTTCTTTGGTTCGCTGCCTACTGTTCTAACCACTACACTACTCTCAGTGGCGTACCTAGGGTAGTTGATACCTGGGGCCGGTCATTCTTTAACACCCCCCTCCAAAATCCAGTACTAGGCATACCGAGAATATAAAACACTCAGGGCCTATAGAGCAATTCTAGCGTACCATAAGCAGTAATTTCTACGAGTCACACAAGGAAAAGGAAAGCATCTTAAACACTACAGTGAGCACTAGAACATCAATTCACCTATTGTAAAATGAAACCAGACAGAATAGTACAGATCGTCAATCCTGCACAGTCAATGCCAACTGAAAGCCATGTCTTTTTCACAAACACAGATACACCCTAATCCACTATAGAATAAGTAATCATAAACTTTCTATTTAGACAAAAATTAAACTAAAAACCCCAAGATGCTAGATTCTGCTTACAATGCAACACCACAGAAACAGAAAATGTAAATTTGAAAAAAGTAACTGTTGCGTTCTCGAGGACCTTGGCATTCTGTCAGGCTTCTTCCCCGGGAGCACTGGGTTCGTGAGTCCTTGGACCACTACCATGGAGCGGCAGTGGCAGGCAAGGTCACCTTCAAGGTAGAGACGAGGCAAGACTGGACTGGAACCCTGGACTGGAGTTCTGCACAGGAATACACAGGACTGGAACGCACCGGACGGGTGCGCACTGGAGTGGAGCCCGCTGGACCGGGACACACTGGAGCAGAGCCCACTGGACTGGAACACACTGGAGTGGAGCCCGCTGGACTGGAACCCACTGGACTGGAACCCACGGGATCGGAACCCGCTGGACAGGAACACACTGGACCTAGGCTTCACCTACACTTAGCCACCGTTCCCCGAGGGTTGAGCCCTCAGGTTTGGGCAGCCGGCAGGGCTTACAGGAAAACCGGAACTGGAACTTGCAAGCAGGAACAACAGGAATCAGGATACAGAAGTGCCCCCAGGCACCTAGGCGAAAGCAAGGCAGACAGGCAGGGAATCTCCGGGTTCCGGCAGAAGGCAGGTTCAAAGCAAGTCTCAGGGCAGGCGGCTAGCAAAGCAGTAGTCAGGTTCAAAGCAAAGTCTCTGGGCAGGCAGCTAGCAAAGCAATAGTCAGGTTCAAAGCAAGTCTCTGGGCAGGCGGCTAGCAAAGCAGTAGTCAGGTTCAAAGCAAGTCTCTGGGCGGGCGGCTAGCAAGGCAGTAGTCAGGTTCAAAGCAATGGTCAGGTCAAGGAGCAAGACTATGGCTGGAGCTCCAGTATCAAGGAGTATTGGCAACAGACAGAACAAGGGCTGAAGCTCCAGAAGCAAAAGAAAACACACACGGGAAAACCAGAAAGCTAAACACAAGAAGACTAGAAAAGCTGTACACAAGCTAACAGAAAAGCTATGCCCAAGCTAACCAGTCATACGCTAGGAACTCACACTAAGCAAACACAGGAGAACTAGTAAAGCTGTACACAGGCTAACAAGCAAAGCTGTGCCCAAGCTAACTAGTCATACACTAGGAACTCACACTGAGCAAACACAGGAGAACTAGCAAAGCTGTACACAGGCTAACAAGCAAAGCTGTGCCCAAGCTAACTAGTCAAGCTAGAACTCACACTGAACTGGACAATGTAGCAGTGCACAGAGCACTCTAACATACCAGGGACCTTAGACAATACAAAGGCAAAGGCTGCAGTCTCTAAGTGCTTAATAAAGCCCTTCAACACCAGAGGCGCAGCTGCAGCAATCTCTAAGTAACTACGGAGGCTGTTCAGGCACAAACTACAGAGCAGGCAGAAAGCACAGTGAAACACAGAGAGGCTTCCCACACCCAGGTGTAGTGTAGTGAAGCAATTAGAGTCATGCTGGAAGCTGCCAGCACAGAGAGGGAGAGAGAGAGAGAGAGCTAACCCAGGCAACGCCCACAGGTGCAGTATAGTGAAGCAATTAGTGTCATGCTGCTGGATGCAGCCAACACAGAGAGCCAGAGCTAGCTCAGAAAGGACAGACAGAAGAAACAAGAGCCAGCTAGGAAGCTGACCCCCAGGAATAAGGTAAGTCTGAGGGTGGTCACGGCCACAGCCGTGACAGTAACAAATACCAATCACCACTTTACAAATTAACAAATAGAAATAAAACAAATATAGAAAACAAAAATACCATTTTATTGGACTAATACATTTAGCTTTCAGAGGCCAAAACCTCCTTCCTCAGGTCAATACAGTAGGTCAAAATGTATTAAAATAAGTCCAATAAAAAGATTAACTTATTTACATGCTCTATTTATAAACATTTATTAACACATCTACAATACTACTTTATCCTAAAGCAAAAAAATAAAAATATATATTTTATTTATAGTTTGTTGTCTCTGGTTTCTGCTTTCCTCATCTTCTTTTCACTGTCTTCCTTCCATTCAGCATCTTTCTTCGCTCTCTCTCTGCCGTTCCCCCTATCCAATGTCTGCCCTCTCTCTCCCATCCATCCACATCTGCCCTATCTCTCTCTTCCATCCACCATTTGCCCTCTATTTCTGCCCATTCCATCCACCATATGCCCTCTATCTCTGCCCCTTCCATCTACCATCTGCCCGTCTGCCCTCTCTCTCCCCCTACCATCCACTGTCTGCCCTTTCTATTCCTTCCATCCACTGTCTGCCCTCCCTCTCGCTCCCCCTTCCATCCAGGATCTGTCCCCTCTCTCTCTGCCCCATTTTTTTGGCCCCAAGTTCCAGCCCCATTATCCCACCTGTCCCTAGTTCCAGCCCCAGCCCACATCTCCCACCTGCACCCCTTTTTCAGCCACCAGTTTCAGCCCCACTATCCCATCAGTCCCTAGTTTCAGCCCCAGCCCTTTTCTCCCACCAGTGCTGAGCTTCAGCCCCAGCCACTTCTCCCTGTCCCCTTTTCAGCCCCCAGTCTCCACAGTTTCAGCCCCTGCCCCTTTTCAGCCCCCAGTTCCAGTCCCCTTCATCCACATGCCTAGCATTAGGACCCCCCTTTTCAGCCCCAGACCCATTCTCCCTCCTGCCCCCTTCTCAGACCCCAGTTCCAGGCCCCTTCTCCCATCTGAGCCCCCCCTCCCCGACCCAGTCCCCTTCTCCCATCTGAGCCTTCCCTCCCTGACCCATTTCCCACCTGCCTACCAGCTCCATGGACAGACGACCCTCTTCTCCTACCACCCGGCACCTGACCCAGCCTTTTAAAAAAATCTGTGAAGGCGGTGGTGCAGCGCCACGCGTCTGTCTGCTCTGCGTGTAAAGGAAGCAAATCGTCTCGACGGCCGGCCTTCCCTCACTGTGTCCCGCCCTCTGATGTAATTTCCTATTTCCACGAGGGCGGGACACAGTGAGGGAAGGTTGGCCGACGAGGTGATTTGCTTCTTTTACACGCAGAGCAGACAGACGCGAGGCGCTGCACCGCCACCTTCACAGATTTTTTTTAAAAGGCTGGGTCAGGTGCCGGGTGGCAGGAGAAGAGGGTCGTCTGTCCACTGAGATGGTAGGTAGGTGGGGACTGGGCCGCCGGCGGAGCACCCCCCACCCACCTGCTGACACCCGGGGTGGACTGCCCCCACTGCCCCGCCCTTGATACGCCACTCACTACTCTATGCTTGCATAGACCCTATGCTCACTGGCAGCCTGCTACTGCTCCAACACATACAATTAGATCCTGTAGTTTTCCCCAGCTACTTCAGGAAAGATGTAGTGTGGCTGCCTTGAAGAAGCACAGAAAGAGTGAATATGACTGTAGAGGAAGAGAGTTCAGAAAATAAGTAATTAGTAGTCCTTGGCAGGGTCTCAACATAGGAGTCTTTTACTAAAGATTAATGCATGTTATCTGCAGCAGGGCCCAAATGAATAAAAAGGGTCCTGTTGTGCTAATCTTTAGTAAAAGACCCCCATATTGTTAATTCAGACCTGGTCACTATTTACCCTGAACTTTGATGTCCCCATGCATACCTCCTACCCACCCCCACCCTCTCACCCTGTCAGACTGTCAAAGTAATGCTTGGATGTCTCATTTATATATACTATCTGCTACCACATTTGCTTATTTCCAATCTGACGAAGAAGGGCAACCTTCGAAAGCTAATCAAGAAATGTATTAAGTTATGTCCAATAAAAAAGGTATCATCTTATTTTCTTTTCCATGTTTTATTTTGTTTGATTTCTATTGATAACCTTAAGAGTGGACTAACAGGGCTCCCACACCTCTCCCCTGAACTACAGAAACTACCAAAGTCTACCAGTGCATGGAGGGAAAACAGCATTAAAATTTGCAAAACAAGAGAAAGACTATTTAAGCAATTAAACTAACAATCAAGAACAAATTGGCTAAAATACAAACAAGGCAGGAAATAGACACTTCAAAAATTACAAGTAGATAAAAACCTGACACATGAATAGGTTTAAAATTCACCCTTTCTTAATCAGAGGCCTGAGCCTGATAATTGAAGCACATGACCATATAACTAGTATTAAAAAAAAACTAGTAAAACAGTCAAATGCCAAGTTTGTAGGATTAAACTGGAAATGGTCATACATCCATTACTGGGTATGATATGCTAGTGTCAGAAATACATGCAGAAAGGCGCAATAAGCTATACAAACATTTTAACACTGATGTGCCAGAAAAATACTGGGATCATAACCTAGACAGTATTATGGAGAATGAATAAGTTGTGATTACCCAGTAAATTCATATCCCCACAGATAAAAAGCATGATGAAAGAAAATTGGACATTATGCTAAAAGAGAAAGGCAGAAAAATAACATCATTAATAGAAGCATCAGTGCCAAATGGCTATTTTGCTCTAAGTGTGCAGAAAAAGAAGATGCTCAAGTACCAACAAATGCAATCTAAGACCAAGAAAACATGACAGAAGATATACAAATTATCCCAATTATATTGTGCATCAACAGCCTGATCACAAATAATTTCCATACTTATATATTTCTCTATTTCTTGTCAATTTTATACTTGATTATTCTTAAAACATGATAAATAGAAAAGAAAACAAATAATTTCCATGTACATCTTGATCTACTGTCTGTGCACATTACACCTTATAAACTCCAGGAGGCGGCTCTCCTTGGAACAATGCAAGAGTTGAGGCAAACATTAGCAGTGAATCTGAGATCACCTCCAACATACTGTGGCATTTGTTTACTACTACTACTTATCATTTCTAAAGCGCTACTAGACGTATGCAGCGCTGTACACTTGAACATGAAAAGACAGTCCCTGCTCAACAGAGCTTACAATCTAATTAGGGCAAACAGGACAAACAAGAGATAAGGGACTATTAAAGTGAGGATGATAAAAAAATAAGGGTTCTGAAAAGTGAGGATGATAAAAATAAGAGTTCTGAACAAGTGAATAAGGGTTGAGTTAAAAGCAGCTGTGTATGTACTTAAATGTTTCAATAAATAAATTTGAACTAAAAAAAAAAATAAAGAAATGGGTTTCATTTCTGTCATGGCATGTGCAAGGTTAACTCATTTGAAGATGTTACCTTGGCAAAAGCCCACTTTCAATATGGTTCAACGTTATAGTTTTAGGCCTATGTAAGACCTCCCATTTGTGGGTAAACTCATTGAGCAAGTTGCCATCACCCACTTGCAGAATTTCTTGGAAGACAGCCTTGGATCCTTTCCATAGTTTTTATAGGGGGGGGTCACAGCACAAGAACTATTTTGGTCTCTTGATTAGATGGGCTTTTGGGAGAGAGGGATAGTGGAGATGGGGTTCTGCTGGTAGTGCTAGATTATTCCATTTGCATTTCATATACTAAACTATGATCTATAACTATCTAATCCCAAGGATAAACGTATGTAGTGACCCAGACCTCCAATATTACAGTAAATTTCTTAATCAAACAGACCTCAATACCTCCACCCCTGGTCTAACACCAATTGGTGAAACAGAACCTTTATATAAAGGATTCCAGGGATTCTGTGGGGTTAATTCTTATCATAGGTCATTATTTTTATTCAAAAAATCAAATTTGTGTTATATCAACAAGAAACTACTTGTGGTTATATTGGCTGGTCTTAATCAACACATACTATCACATCTCACATAAAAATATCATAGCTCAAATGTTTACACGGAGAACCCCTTATCTCAATATTTTCTTTTTCTATTTTCCATCATTATCCATCTTTTACTTCCGTCCCTTTAAAGTTGCACTTAACTGAGTTAAATTTGATCTTCTCCAGCCGGCTGGTGCATACTCTGGGCCCGTGATGTTTCTGATGGTGTTTTCTCTGATGTGAGGATCTCTTCGTAACGCCGTAATTTTCTATTAAATCTCAACTTAATATATCAACTCTGTTCCTTCTTTCTTTCTATGTTGCTGTTATATTTTCGACAAGCACGTCTTGTTTCGCGACCACAATCGCTGCTTCAGGAACTTTTTATTTTAATTTTTATTCCGATGTTTCAAATGCACAAGATGGCCGCGGTTTTTTATAGGACGCCTTCAAAGACGTCTTCCAATCATTTTCGTTCTTTTATTTAAAGGGACTACTAGTAAAACGCCTTCCATTCAACGTTCTTATTCAGTCCCCTAGGCTGTTTTAAATTGATAAATCAATCTTTGTTCACGCTGCCATAGCTGTTGTTTAACTCCTATTCTGTATACAGTACCTAAAATACATAAAAATCTTAGTAAACCCCCAGGCAGACCTATAGTGTCAGCTCGAAATTCATTATCAGAACGTATTTGCCAATATGTGGATACATTTTTGCGGCCACTAATGGTGGAGATACCTTCTTATATAAAAGATTCTACACATTTTTTGAAACAAATACTCAATGTGAAGATCTCTCAGACAACAAAATTAGTTACATTAGATGTGAGAGCACTGTATACTTCAATACCACAAAATGAGGCATTGGAAGTAACAGAGCAAGCTCTGAATACAAGGGTAAGACCATGTACAGTCCCGACAACATTTTTACAACAGTTAATACGTTTGGCATTGAATAATAATTTCTTTTTATTTGATGATCGGCCTAGGGGACTGAATAAGAACGTTGAATGGAAGGCGTTTTACTAGTAGTCCCTTTAAATAAAAGAACGAAAATGATTGGAAGACGTCTTTGAAGGCGTCCTATAAAAAACCGCGGCCATCTTGTGCATTTGAAACATCGGAATAAAAATTAAAATAAAAAGTTCCTGAAGCAGCGATTGTGGTCGCGAAACAAGACGTGCTTGTCGAAAATATAACAGCAACATAGAAAGAAAGAAGGAACAGAGTTGATATATTAAGTTGAGATTTAATAGAAAATTACGGCGTTACGAAGAGATCCTCACATCAGAGAAAACACCATCAGAAACATCACGGGCCCAGAGTATGCACCAGCCGGCTGGAGAAGATCAAATTTAACTCAGTTAAGTGCAACTTTAAAGGGACGGAAGTAAAAGATGGATAATGATGGAAAATAGAAAAAGAAAATATTGAGATAAGGGGTTCTCCGTGTAAACATTTGAGCTATGATATTTTTATGTGAGATGTGATAGTATGTGTTGATTAAGACCAGCCAATATAACCACAAGTAGTTTCTTGTTGATATAACACAAATTTGATTTTTTGAATAAAAATAATGACCTATGATAAGAATTAACCCCACAGAATCCCTGGAATCCTTTATATAAAGGTTCTGTTTCACCAATTGGTGTTAGACCAGGGGTGGAGGTATTGAGGTCTGTTTGATTAAGAAATTTACTGTAATATTGGAGGTCTGGGTCACTACATACGTTTATCCTTGGGATTAGATAGTTATAGATCATAGAAAGCCAAGGTACCCAATTAAGGAAAAATAGAGAGATAGAGTGCTAAAATAATAAATAGGGAATATGGCACAAGTATGGGATAGCGGAAAAAGATTTACTAGTGATGAAAGAGCTACCATTTTGCAAGCCCCAGCTCTCTCCCAGTTGGGGACTGAAGGGATGTCAGACACTACATGGACACAATTACTTAACGATTATAAAGATTGTATAAGATATGAATTACACAGTGCAACGTTAGTGGATTACTGTAAACAAGAAATAATACCAAGAGGATTGAGGATGACAAAGGCTCCTAAATTATTTCCAGATAATGAACAGTTTGTAGAACAATGGAACAGCATTTTAAACCAATGTTCACTGGACCTTATGTTATTGTTAATTCAGACAATCCAAAAAAAGTTGGTAGAAGAAAAACCTCGTTTAGAGGAAAGAGTGTCACAATTAAAAGCATTGACAGAGTTTGAAACAACTAAGGAGGACTTTGATAGAAAACTGGATAAATTCACTAAAGAATTAAAAATATCTAAATGTAAAAAGATACAGAGAGATCAGAAAGACTATACAGAAGGATATGTGTACAATTGGCAAAGACCCAAACAAGAAGAACAAGGGGATATAAGACAAAGAAAGGTAGGCTTTGCCTTATCAACGGATTCATCAAGTGGAGAAGAAGAAGAACAAGGGGGGTCGAAAAAGATAACACAGATGTATGGAAGAGGATACAGAACAAGAGAGGGATACAGAAACATAAGAAGACCGAGGGGGAGAGGAGTACAAGTTTACAGAGGACCCAGTACCAGGAACAGACGTCGGGACGATTCACTATAGTGAATCTATCTAAACATAACTTGACAAAAGATGAAGAAATAGTCCTGAGTAAGGGTCTATCTTTTGTCCCTACTAGAAAACATCACTCTTTGCAGTTTAGGATAGATTTTGAAAGATTTATTCGAGTTTTACAATTAAAAAAATTTTTTCATGATCAAGGAGAAAAAATGGCATATTCAAACTGTGCCAATAAAAGTAGCTGGATGCCTCCGGGACCTATAGACCCAGTGATTAATATCTTCAAACAAGCAGTCTTGCGAGATGTAGAAATAATTGAGAGCACAAAGAAAGGCATAAAATACAATTTAACGAAAGAACAAAACCAAGCCCTCCAACATCTAGGGAAAAATACATCTATAGTGATTCGTAGAGCTGATAAGGGAGGGGCCATAGTGGTACAAACTAAAGAAGACTATATGGCAGAAATAGAGCATCAGTTGGCGGATCAGAATACCTATAAGCTATTAGCTGAAGATCCTACTTTAGAAATACTGACTACCCTCCAGGGTTACACAAAGGTAGCTATGTCACAAGGGTTTCTAACGAAAAAAGAAAATAAATTTCTATGTCATATGCAAGCTAGGACTCCTATTCTGTATACAGTACCTAAAATACATAAAAATCTTAGTAAACCCCCAGGCAGACCTATAGTGTCAGCTCGAAATTCATTATCAGAACGTATTTGCCAATATGTGGATACATTTTTGCGGCCACTAATGGTGGAGATACCTTCTTATATAAAAGATTCTACACATTTTTTGAAACAAATACTCAATGTGAAGATCTCTCAGACAACAAAATTAGTTACATTAGATGTGAGAGCACTGTATACTTCAATACCACAAAATGAGGCATTGGAAGTAACAGAGCAAGCTCTGAATACAAGGGTAAGACCATGTACAGTCCCGACAACATTTTTACAACAGTTAATACGTTTGGCATTGAATAATAATTTCTTTTTATTTGATGATCGGCTATATTTACAGATAGCGGGAATAGCCATGGGAGCCACATGTGCTCCCTCAATAGCCAATTTGTTCATGGCACGTTATGAACAAAAATATGTGTATACCGCCCCTGAATGGCAGAAAATTATATATTGGGGCAGGTATATAGACGATATATTTGTGTTATGGGAAGGTACAGAACAAGAATTTCTTCAGTTTGTAGACAAATTAAATCAATGTCATCCAACAATTAAGTTTGACTATAACTTGGATTCGGCCCATATCAATTTCTTGGATATATGGATTCAAAAAGAAGGGCAAGAACTGCATACAGATTTATACATAAAACCGACAGATAGTAACTCCCTTTTGGCATATGATAGTATGCATCCTAAACATCTGATAGGGAGTTTACCATTTTCACAGTTCATACGATACAGAAGGATATGTGATTCCACACAGAAATACGTGGAGAAATCAGAAACATTGAAAAATAAATTCAAAGAAAGGGGTTACCCCAACAAAGAGATAAAAAGAGCCCAAAAAAGAGCAAGGTTCAATGATAGAGAATGGCTACTTCAGTCGAGAGAGAAAATAGAGGAACCGCAAATTAATTGTATATTGAAATTTACAAAAGAATCAGATAAAATAACGAAAATAATGAAAAAACATTGGGGTATCCTTCAAACACAACAAGAATTCAAAGAAAAAAGATTGATGGTTTCATACAAGAGAAATACGAATCTGCAGGACACTCTCTGTAAATCAGATGTATGGACGGAAGAACATACAAGTATAGGCATCCATAAGAAGTGTGGTAGATGCAGCATATGTCCAAACATTCTAGAAGGATCGATTCTGGAGTGGGAAAATGGGCAACAAACAATTAAGGTGAGAGGTCAATCTAACTGTGAAACTGAAAATGTAATATATGCATGCAGATGCCCATGCAGCAAGATCTATATAGGACATACTTCAAGAAAATTTAAAACACGGATAATAGAGCACAAACATGGAATAGTGCATAAAAAATCGGAAGCACCCATGGCACAACATTGTGCAGAACAGGGTCACTCTTTTGAACAAATGCAATTTATAGTATTGGAAGTAATCAATAAGGGTAAGAGAGGGGGGGATGTTAAACAACAGCTATGGCAGCGTGAACAAAGATTGATTTATCAATTTAAAACAACTATGCCTAGGGGACTGAATAAGAACGTTGAATGGAAGGCGTTTTACTAGTAGTCCCTTTAAATAAAAGAACGAAAATGATTGGAAGACGTCTTTGAAGGCGTCCTATAAAAAACCGCGGCCATCTTGTGCATTTGAAACATCGGAATAAAAATTAAAATAAAAAGTTCCTGAAGCAGCGATTGTGGTCGCGAAACAAGACGTGCTTGTCGAAAATATAACAGCAACATAGAAAGAAAGAAGGAACAGAGTTGATATATTAAGTTGAGATTTAATAGAAAATTACGGCGTTACGAAGAGATCCTCACATCAGAGAAAACACCATCAGAAACATCACGGGCCCAGAGTATGCACCAGCCGGCTGGAGAAGATCAAATTTAACTCAGTTAAGTGCAACTTTAAAGGGACGGAAGTAAAAGATGGATAATGATGGAAAATAGAAAAAGAAAATATTGAGATAAGGGGTTCTCCGTGTAAACATTTGAGCTATGATATTTTTATGTGAGATGTGATAGTATGTGTTGATTAAGACCAGCCAATATAACCACAAGTAGTTTCTTGTTGATATAACACAAATTTGATTTTTTGAATAAAAATAATGACCTATGATAAGAATTAACCCCACAGAATCCCTGGAATCCTTTATATAAAGGTTCTGTTTCACCAATTGGTGTTAGACCAGGGGTGGAGGTATTGAGGTCTGTTTGATTAAGAAATTTACTGTAATATTGGAGGTCTGGGTCACTACATACGTTTATCCTTGGGATTAGATAGTTATAGATCATAGAAAGCCAAGGTACCCAATTAAGGAAAAATAGAGAGATATACTAAACTATGCCATTTTGTTGACTACTTAAGGTTGTTGGAGTGGAAAAAGATTCTAGACTGGTGTGAGTCTTTCTAACAGAGCAGGCAAGCTGGACAGTGAAGATACTTACCTGTAGCAGGTAGCCCAGATAATTTCCCAAATGGAGGCTAATGATGGAACCAGGGCTCTGGCACTGCGAGCCATAACAGGATCCTCCTAGTCAGCCCAGCCTTGGCATAAGGAAAAGAAAATAAGCTGGTAGCCAATAGAAATTGTGTGGTTCATGATGGCAACCTACTCCAAGTGGGAGGAAAGAAAACAAAAAGTTTGCCAATGATAGCCTGCAGTCTAAGGAGCGCAGGACATGCTCACCAGGGACAGAAGACCATGGGAAGGATGCAGGCAAGATAGTCTACTATGTAGACAGAAGTCTGACACAAGCAGAGGCAGGAACTCAGGGTACGTGAAGAGAACTACTCCAGTGCGATGAAAATTAGGGATAGGTGGAACTGTCACCATGGTCTGAAGCTGACTGACCCCACAATCCAAAGGAACCACCACCAAAAACAAAAGCAACCAGGTCAAGCACGTCAAGGGACAGGAAAACAAGTGGCTGAAAAGGAGTGCTTATTAACTGTGAAGGTTGATGTGGAGGCCCCATAACACAAACGGAGGTGTGAGTAGAAGCTGTAAGAAAAGAAACCTGTCATAAAGCGAGCAACCAGACAGTGAAGAGATAAATGCATCCGCTACGCAAAGAAGAGAAGCACTGAGTATACCGAGGTGGGCCCCCACAGAGCTGGGCTCAAACCATATTCAGAAAGATGTAGAAGTTATGCAATTAGGACCTGTGCAGGGCAAAAAGGAGGAGATCTAGTGCTAGCCTACACACCAGATGGCAAACCTCCTCCACTGGAAAGAGGAACACCTCTTAGTAGAAGCTGAGCTGAAAACGAGCAATATCATGGCGACACCCTCAGGAGGACGGAAGAGAGTTTGTGCGAAGCTGTGAACATCCAGGTCACGAGGGACAGAGACTAGAAAACAGAATGTAAAAGAGACTCCTCAGTCTGAGTAATGAGGGTCAGGAAACACCTCAAGCACTATGATTCTCAGAAAGAGAACTCCAGAAGAAGAGGAAGCCAGATCTACCAGGCCAGGAAGGATTGAACAGAAACCTGGTTCCATGGTCCAGCCTGCACAGCAGAAGAATCTGCTTTAAGAGAGATATGAAAGGAAAGGAATAGAGAAGGCTGTACTCCTAGGAAGGAGGAGGGCAACTAACAGAAGGCTGGTGCAGGTCTGGAGCCTGGAACAGAACTGAAGAATGGCATGGTTGACCCAAGTGGCAAAGAGATCCAGCGAAGGAGCGGCCCACAGTTGGAAAATCTCATAAATAACACCCATGTGGAGAGGCCACTTGTGTGGGTGCCCGACGCTGCACGGTGTTACAAGCAGGCTGCTGGATTCGTCTGCAAGATGGATGGCCCTGAGGAGCACTCCCAAAGGGAGTGCCTCCTTGCATATCCAGATGGTCCCCTGACATAGAGGGTGCAAACCAGTGCCCCCTTGAAGGCCAGGAGTACAGTGCAACAAGATTGTTCATGAGAAAAAGTATTAAATGGCTGAACAGCGTATCAGTAAAATCTTGTAGCGTGGTCCAGATTACCCGGAATTCTCAAAAAGTGAAAGGGAGAGCTGTCTCCTGGGCTGACCAAGCATCTTGAGCATGCAGTCTGGCTAAAGGAACGGCCCACCCTAGGTAGGATGCAGTCATTGTCAGCACCCTGCAAGGATAAAGAATTTGAAAAAAGGGAGACCCAAAGTCAAACTGGATCGAAAAGTCCAACAAAAAAAAAAAGAGCTGTGGGGACACCCGGTTGATGTCATCCAGAGTTCCCGTGGTCCGACAGCACTAAGAAATCAGGGTCCACTAGGCAGCTCCCATGTAAAAAAAAAGAGGCATGGATTTACATGGATGGTGGAGGCTGTGTGATTAAACAACCGCATCTGCCGAGGTGTGATCTGCAGACTGTCTTGAATCTGGGTGGCAACAACAACAAAAGTGTCCTTTTCTCCCTCCCCCCCCCCCAGCACAGGAAGAAATGCCAAAGCTGGAGGAGTATCCCAGCAGGATTACAATGATCTCAAAATGGGAGAATGGAAGCAGAAAGAACTGGGGGTAGTTGAAAATGAACCCCAGTAGTTCCAACACCTAAATGATCCTTTCCCAATGGACCTTTGAGCACCAATTGTGAGCGTACTCTGCACCAACCAACTGGCCGGAAAGGAAAATACTTTGACTCTCAAGCAGCACAGGGTCGCTGTGAGTGCCGCTAGATACCTGGTGAATACCCCAGGAGCTGACGTGGGGCCAAAAGGCAGTATGCAGTACTGGAAGTGGAATGCCCCCAGTCAAAATCGAAGATACGACTCGTGTACAAACATACTTAAAGTGCAGAGAACAGAACCAATAACTGCCCTCAACCAAAGGGAGTAGGGGCTCAGGGAAAACCTCATGAAAATTGAAGATCCATAGATGTAGGATGTAACGTCAGTGGCACAATTAAGAACCTGGAATTGAACTGCAGCCCTCTACCCCAGTGGCATGTACTTGACTGCATGGGCCTTCAGAAGGGTTGGAGAATGCATCCGCAAGGAGCTGCTCGCACTGAGAGCTGATGTAATTTGTTCTCGATGGGTAATTCGGCAGCCTGTGGCCTGCTCCGAAGAACTGCAGCTTCTCTCCAACCAATAGGTCATTCTGGAATGGTTACTGGTACTGCAGCCATGGTCCCCTGAAGGCAGAGAAAAGTTTGCCCCTTGTTGTGACTGGGCAGCTGTCTGGGGCTGAGGCGCATGTGAGGATGAGTATGAATACGCTGGAGTTGAGCCCATGGAGGTCAGTGAGAAGAGGTGGTGTACCCACTCCTCCGCTAATAGGAGAGACCTCTCCCCAACTTGCCAAAAAAGATGTCTTAGATGAAGAGGGAGGTGCAGAAGACGTCCAGGAGGAAAGAGTGCATCTCTTAATGAGGATAGCGACCCCCTCCAACTTGTCTCTAAAAAGTGTTAACCCCTTGGCATGGGTTATTCAGTAGCCTGCACTAAATGCACACGTGAAGACAATGACATGCAGCTATGAGTGTGTGCGCAGCATCATATTGTGGGAAGAGATCATGGAAGCTACAGCAAAAAGGGTCTCAACCAAAAATTGCAATATGCTGTTTGCTGCCCGGCCAACCAGCAAAGTGAGTTAACCTAGTCCGGTGGGAGATAGGCTGACAAAGCTAGCGTAGTACATACCAGGCCCCATAAGAAAACTCTTGTATAGAAAGATGGTAGGACTGAAGACAGAAGAAGAACAGCAACCCAAATGAATCTAGGGTGGTAGCGTCCCTGCCTGGGGGCACCACAACATAGTTCCTATAGCTTCTGGCTCTCTTGAACACAGATCCAACCACCATGAAGTGAGGAGACTACTGGCCTACGAAAACCAGGGAAGCCCTGAAACTGTTGCATGGATGCTATCTCTGTGGGGAGGAGCAGGATCGGTAAGAGGGGACCTCCAATTCCTCACCAGAATATCAGGAAGAGGTGATGGAGTAGGACTTTCACACAGCTCTCCGAGAAGGAGATTCATAGCCCAGAAGCTTGAAGAGGTAAGCTGTAGGATGATCCACCACCCATAAAAGAAGTGGAATGGCAGCCGCCATAATCTCACCAAAATAAGGAAAGATCTCACAGATGAAGATGGTCTTCATTCCTGTGGAGGTGAGGGGGTCAGGTGGTATTCCATAGGACATCTGCTCTGAAAAGCATCAGGGATCTTCATCTGACACCCATGTGCCTGTCATCGGTGTCTGCCAGGAGCTCCTCATGGGAGGACTGAGAACGAATCTGCCTCGATCGAGAGGAACCATGACACTGAGAGGGGCATCGAAGTGTGGACTCCAGACTCAACTTTGATGAAAACTGCTGGCCCCAACCGGTGCTAGAGGCCTCACAACAGGCTGAGAGCCTTGCGGGACCAACTCGAGAGGCATAGCAAGTGCAAGAACCCTCGACGCCAATGCCCTCTGAACACAGCCAGGAACTCAGGGAGCAAGGCTAAGATGTGTCCATAGAGGGACAATATCAGTGTAGAGACAAGCTATGAAAGTAGCCGAGCCTCTATGCAGACTAAGGGCCATATGGGGCTTAATGGAGAAGCACGGCAGGAGCAAGCACCCTTAATGCTGATGCACTCTAAAGAAAGCTAGCTGGTCAATGCAGGCTGAGGTCCATACGGGGCTGAGTGGAGAAGCATGGTAGGCGCAAGCACCCTCAACGCCAAAAAAGTCAGCTTGCCAGCAGCTCATAGAGCAAGGTGCCTGGCTCCAATGCTCTGAGATACGTGCAGTGGCAGCAGCTTTAAGTCCTTCTGGCATCAACAGTCCTCGGGGAGCACCGTGCATCAAGGGACATCAATGCTGATACTTTTCAATGGCAGACATCCATAATCCTCGGTACCGAGAAGGACAAGTCTGAAGCCTCGCATCCCCCCCGAGCCAATGTCAACATCTGTCGGTCCAAGAGGCTTCAATAGCGGCCGACGCTGAGGTAGGTGTCAACACAACCACTAACATCAACACCGACAACCAATGCCTACGTCAAGGCCTCGGCGTCAAAAAGAGCTCTCTATGCACTCTGGCAAACTGGTTCAAGCTTTGATCTGAAGATACAGAACCCAGTTACAAGGGGTATGTTTAGACCCCAAACACGGAAACGAGTGGCTGTACCGAAAGCCAGATGGCACCAGAGACACTGGGAACTACCAAAAGAAAGATTCAATGGTACCTCAAAAAGGACCGACCGGGGCTTAGGCCTAAACGTGGCCTACTGAGCACAGTAAATAACGGTAAAAAGAAAAGAAAAACGAAAGAAAATCGAATGGGAAGAAATGAACCCGGATGAGCACAGAACTAAACAGAAAGAAAAAGGCACTAGAAAGAAACTCTGTTAGAAAAACGAACCAAAGCAGTGAGAAGGAAATAAAAATGCATCCTCTCCTCACCGTGGAAAAAAAAGACTTTTGGTCCTGCACTCATGTATGCGCAGAGGAGTGTAACTCGTGCTCCAAAGAGCTCAGTTTAAAAGCTTGATACAAGCTCTGGAACGGGGCAAAATGGACCGCATTACCCACATGTGAGAATATTAGCCTGCTTGTCCTTGGACAAAAGGGAGTTCTCCAATTAGAAAGATTTCAACATAAGAGTGTTAAAGGGATCATCACTCTTTCTGCCTTGTTCACCATTTATTTAATCCCTGCTGGAAGGATGAATGAAATTCCACACTTCATACAGAATTTATGTCACAAGACATCCAGTGTTCTATGCCTTTAAAAGCTAGTGCTACTGGAGAACAAATAGTGCAACTATTTAGTGCACTAATCTAGTGCAACTTAAAATAATAACCTCAGTCTAATCTATTAGTAGTCACTGGAGTTGTGATGTACATTCATATTTACAAAATACATGGGTACATGCGTAGAGTACTTGCATACTTTCATAGGTTCTTCAAAGCAGGAATACATTTGGAGTGGAAGAGTAGCCAAATGGTTAAACTAGTGGGCTGAGAATGAATGAAGCAATGGTTCAAATACCACAAACGATTCTTGGGCCTGGAGAAAACCATCTAATCCTCCATTGCTTCAGTTGCAAACTTAGCTTATAAAGCCTCCAAGGACTGGGAAATACCTAAAGTACCTTAAAGCAACTCACCTTGAACTGCTACTACAAAGGCATGAGCTGAATCTAAATCCCTTCCTTTCATACATAGGTATATGTGTACTGGTGGGGCTGGTTCTAGAAGTCTATTTTACAAAGTACATAAGTAATGCCACACTGGGAAAAGACCAAGGGTCCATCGAGTCCAGCATCCTGTCAACGACAGCGGTCAATCCAGGCCAAGAGCACCTGGCAAGCTTCCCAAACGTACAAACATTCTATACATGTTACTCCTAGAATTGTGGATTTTTCCCACGTCCATTTAGTAGTGGTTTATGTATCTAATTTGCCTTTATATAAGAGGCTTAAAGATTGGTACCTTTCTGGACTTCTCCCATAGACGTCTCCCTGTTATAATATTACCCCCTTTAATGGTCTTGTCAAACAATCTCATAAGCAGCCCATCTAGTACCTTATTTGTATAAAACAGACAAGTGTTTTTTTTTCACTACAGCCTCTCTTTAAACTAATAGAGATAAATTGTCCATGATTGCCATTCCAATTCGAAATGCATTTAAAATAAATCATATTATCAAATACAAATTATTCAAATTCAAATTATTGTTTGAAAAGTCTATGTCACTGTATCATCAGTAATAGTAAAGCTGGTACCCATACAAATACCCATAACGTTTTGCAGTGCAAACATTTTTGAACATGCAAAAATCGCTGGGTGGTCATGCTAAAAAGTCTGTAATTTCGCCGTGTTTAAAGATAATCTCATTCCACTCAGCACATAAACTATAAAGCTGTAAAATTAAACGTTGAAATTTCAAGCAATTGCTGAGAAAACAGTAAAAAAAAAAAAAACTCTAGAGGGTTACTTTTTTTGCCTCACCATGTATCAGGCTCTAAGTTAGTACAATTAAAGAAGTATCATCTCAAATTTATTTGTTGATCCTTATTTCTGCCCATATTATGATCCTGTATGGTTATGTCAACAGTTGCAAAATAAACTGCAGGAAATATTTTATTGTTGAGACAAATGAAGCAAAATGCCTCTTAACATTTTCACTATTGTTGTTAGCAAAAAGTAAATGTTTTCAACAGCTTAACTTTTGGCACAGAATGCATCTTTCATATTCCTATGGAGCTGCCTTCTATTGTGTTATCAGTAAAACACTAACATTGACTTTGCTCCCATAAGGTTAAAATACCATCTTCTTTTGAACAGCTAGAATTATTTTTCTCAAAAGAAATATTACACGTGCTATGAGCAACAAAAAGGAATATATTATTGCTCCAACCATTCATTAGTCAGAGATCTTGGCAACAACACTGCTTTCAAAGGTAACTTTGCCAAGGGCTATGCTCAGTTTTGGCAAAAAAGAAGCAAACAGTTTTCTGCCAATTGCTTCACAGGGCATGAAAAGCAGGTGTCATGATCTGAATGTAAACCTAGATGATGAACAAACTAAAGTCCCTAACAGCAAGTGTGGTTTAAAAATTAACCCACAATACTAAGTCTCTAAGGAACTTTTTTTTCCCAAAAATGCAAATTATGTCTACTGGTTAAAAGCTTAAATGCTCTTTTATAAAAATGACCATAGAGATTGTAGTCATTAATTGAAATCTTGTAAATAATGTTTGAAAGAAGATTTCTTTCTTATCAATTCGGTTTCAAACAGCCTAGCTGTAAAAAGGTTAGGTCTCAAGAGTGTTACATTAATTATAACTAAAAAAATAAAAAGGTAAAATTAGCAACAATATTAAATAAAATCTTAAGATACTATCGAAGGCAGTAATCACTTAAATTTATTAACAAATTTGTATTGAGCATTCACATTTGTGTGGGCTACTCACATATTGCCCAGAAAGCAGGAATTTTTGACTGTCGAATATTTGATTCTATAACATACTAAGTCAGGGGCTGACATTTTCAGATAACAGAAGCCACCGTCTAATAATGTTAGATCAAATCTCAGTGTATTTCCATCATATGTTAACAGTATAGAATGTAATTTTTAGGCAATCATCTGAGCAAGTATTATCTAAAGGTTAAAAAAGTTGCATATAACAGCCTACACAAAGGTCTCATTTTAACAGACTGACTATCCTCGGAAGCCAATTTTAAATAACCACAACACAAATATTAACTGAGAAACTTTTCACATTTAATATTTTCTTCAAAGGACAACAAATTTTGGTGCTCAATTGAAACAAAACTCAATGTGGATAATTCTATAAAGGATTTTCTGAATGTAAAGGCTGTTTAACATGCAGAAAAGGTCTTTTATATGTAAACTAGTAAAAAAAGGCCCGTTTCTGACACAAATGAAACGGGCGCTAGCAAGGTTTTCCTCGGAGTGTGTATGTTTGGGAGAGTGTATGTGAGAGTGACTGTGTGAGAGAGAGTGAAAGTGTGAGTGTGTGTGTGTGAGAGAGAGAGTGAGTCTGGGTGTGAGTGTGTTTGTGAGAGAGTGTGTGTGTGAGAATGAGAGTGTGTGCAAGTGTGTATGTGAGACAGTGTGAGAGAGAGTGTGTGTGTGAGACACAGATTCTCTGTGAGAGTGAGTGTATGAGACCAAGCGAGTGTGTGAGTGACTGTGTGGCACATAGAGAGTGAATGTGATACAGTGTGAGACAGAGTGTGTGAGAGTGAGAGTCAGAAAGACATTGTATATGAGAGAGAGAGAGTGTGAGCCCTGCCATCCCAATCCATGCCCATCTGTCCCCTGCCCCCTCCATTCATCCTTTTCCAGCAATTCCTCTCTCTCCCTGAGCCCTGCCCTCCCAATCCATGCCCATCCATGCTCCTCTGTCACCTGCCCCCTCCATTCATCCCTATCCAGCAATTCCCCTCTCTCCCTGAGCCCTGCCCTGCAATCCATATCCATCCATGCCCATCTGTCCCCTCCATTCATCCCTATCCAGCAATTCCCCTCTCTCCCTGAGCCCTGCCCTCCCAATCCATGCCCATCTATGCTCCTCTGTCACCTGCCCCCTCCATTCATCCCTATCCAGCAATTCCCCTCTCTCCCTGAGCCCTGCCCTGCAATCCATATCCATCCATGCCCATCTGTCCCCTCCATTCATCCCTATCCAGCAATTCCCCTCTCTCCCTGAGCCCTGCCCTCCCAATCCATGCCCATCCATGCTCCTCTGTCACCTGCCCCCTCCATTCATCCCTATCCAGCAATTCCCCTCTCTCTCCCTGAGCCCTGTCCTGCAATCCATATCCATCCATGGTCATCTGTCCCCTCCATTCATCTCTTTCCAGCAATTCCCCTCTCTCCCTGAGCCCTGCCCTCCCAATCCATGCCCATCCATGCTCCTCTGTCCCCTCCATTCATCCCTATCCAGCAATTCCCCTCTCTCCCTGAGCCCTGCCCTCCCAATCCATGCCCATCCATGCTCCTCTGTCACCTGCCTCCTCCATTCATCCCTATCCAGCAATTCCCCTCTCTCCCTGAGCCCTGCCCTGCAATCCATATCCATCCATGCCCATCTGTCCCCTCCATTCATCCCTTTCCAGCAATTTCCCTCTCTCCCTGAGCCCTGCCCTCCCAATCCATGCCCCTCTGTCACCTGCCCTCTCCATTCATCCCTATCCAGCAATTCCCCTCTCTCCCTGAGCCCTGTCCTGCAATCCATATCCATCCATGGCCATCTGTCCCCTCCATTCATCCCTTTCCAGCAATTCCCCTCTCTCCCTGAGCCCTGCCCTCCCAATCCATGCCCATCCATGCTCCTCTGTCCCCTGCCCCCTCCATTCATCCCTTTCCAGCAATTCCCCTCTCTCCCTGAGCCCTGCCCTCCCAATCCATGCCCATCCATGCTCCTCTGTCCCCTGCCCCCTCCATTCATTCTTTTCCAGCAATTCCTCTCTCTCCCTTCCATGACCCCCCCTCGCATCCATGCTCCTCTCTCTCCCATGTCCCAGCCTGGCCAGCCCTCTTTCCCCCCCCCCCTTCGCATCCATGCCCCCCCTTCGCATCCATGCTGTTGTTTCTCCCCTGCCCTCCCGCTCCCATTGTTCAACTTTACTGCCCACCCTCTTCTCTCCCCCCAACATCCCTTTTCTTTTTTTTTTAAGTTTACCTTCATTGCGGTTCCAGCAGTGCAGCGTCAAGGAAGGAGGCGGCGCTCCCGACGTCTAGCCTTCCCTTCGCTGTGTTCCGCCTTCTTCTGACGTCATCCTTGACGTCAGAAGAAGGCAGAACACAGCGAAGGGAAGGCTAGAGACGTCGGGAGCGCCGCCTCCTTCCCTGACGTTGTGCTGCCGGAACCGCCACCACGGAGGTAAATCTAATATAATAAAATGCACCGTGCGTGGGTGCGATCCGTTTGTTTGTTTTTTTTTCCGCCCTCGACGTCATGACGTTTGACGCGAGGGCGGGGCAGAGACGGCTGGCTGGCTTCACACCATGAATCCACGAACCCTACACAGGGAGTGTTTGAGTGACTTCAGAACGTTGTCTTCAGAATGTTCACGGTGCGTTTTATTATATTAGATTACTCTAGGTGGAGTGTCTTTATTTTTCACATAAGTAATGCCACACTGGGAAAAAACACCAAGGGTCCATCAAGCCCAGCATCCTGTCCATGACAGCGGCCAATCCAGGCCAAGGGCACCTGGCAAGCTTCCCAAACGTACAAACATTCTATACATGCTACTCCTGGAATTGTGGATTTTTCCCAAGTCCATTTAGTAGTGGTTTATGGACTTGTCTTTTAGGAAACTGTCTAACCCCTTTTTAAACTCTGCCAAGCTAACCACCTTCACCACGTTCTCCGGCAACGAATTCCAGAGTTTAATTACGCATTGGGTGAAGAAACCTTTTCTCCGATTTGTTTTAAATTTACTACACTGTAGTTTCATCGCATGCCCCCTAGTCCTAGTATTTTGGGAAAGCGTGAACAGACGCTTCACATCCACCTATTCCACTTTCTTCCTGCTTTTCTATACATTCAGCTCAACTGGAACCAAGGTTGGGATCTAGCATCATAAGCCTTTATTTGTATCTACCCAGGGATTTATATCATATTTTATATCTTTCCACCACTCTCAAAACACTTAGGGGTCCTTTTACTAAAGGGTTGCTGTGAGACAATGAGCTTGCCGCAAGGCAACCCATAACTGTGGCAGCCCAACATGGGAGCCTGTGGTAGTTCCACCTCCAGTGTGTGGCATTTCCAGTACTACTGGAATTTTTCTAAAATTATCAATGAAAGGTTAGTGCAGGAGACCTTACCGCCATCTCAATGGGTGGTGATAAGTGTTCCCCCTTGAAATGGCCACATGGCAAGTGCAAACTTACCACACAGACATTTCTTTTTTCCACCTTTTTACCTGATGCGGTAAAAGGGGACTCTGCGGGTGGCAAAAACTCACACTGCCCCAAGCACAGGGTCCCTTTTACTGTAGCATAGTAAAAGGGACCCTTAGAAGCTGATGCAGTAAAATTTGCTAGGATTTGAGCGTAGGTTATCTTAGCTTTCGCACACAATTGGTATATGCCCTATGTAGAAATGAGCTTTATGCATAAGCTGTGTTAAGACCTTAGGTGGACATTAGCAAACAGCACATTTAAATCCATGTTAATGAAGTATTAGCTATTCTGTAGAAATGTAGAGAAGTGTGCAGAAGACAAGAAGGCTGAGCAGGTTGGGGCTTTAATACAACATCTGAGAAAGAGTAAACGGTTAGCTCATTTTTCTGTGTTACCTTTAGTGAGGAATTCATGCCAGTTTCTTCCTTTTACTTTGGGCATAAGAACCCATAACTTTTTTTCTGGCTTCCATGAAGAAAGTGAGTTAAAAAAAAAAAAAAGAAAGAAAAACAAAGCTGAGGGCAGGTGACTAGAGGAAAGTGCTGGACTATTGAGATACATGGGCATCAGGAGAAGGTAGAAGTGCATATACTGGAATAATATTCTGTGCATAAATGTTAGTATTTTAGGCAGAGAATGGCATTCCATCATATGTGTGGAAACATGCAAATGTAATCTGAATGCCAACACAAATTTTTTAGTGTGTAAGACATAGTTGCCACTAGCGCAGACCCATGTGCATACATCTAGTGTGCTCTCCCATATTAGTGCATGTTTTCTATGCTTGATCTGTTTTCTTGCTACTTGCTTACAGCATCAGGGAAAAAATTGCTTGCATTACTCTCTTGTTAGGAAACCATGTGTTGAACTCTTGCACGTGGCTCTAACACACAGTAACTACATCAGCGCCCTAGTCTGGTAATAGTGGTGACGGTCCTCGGTTAGGGAACATGCATTTGGGCATCTTCTGGACCCTACATTCAATGGCCCTAAATCCAGCCACAAGATGTCACCATTGCACAATGACTACGACTTTCTCTCCTCTTCTCAGTATTCCCAGAACTAGTTTATCCAGAGAGCAGCAGATTTTATCTGGGAATCAAAGCTCGCAAAATCCTTTTACAAAGAAACTAGCTTAGTCAAAAAGAAAAGCATGTTAAGACAAAGGCAAATTGTCTATCATCCAGTTTTCCTGTCACCAACAAAAATTAATATGCTGTCTTCAGTTTTTTAGAATCCCAAGCCATTTTCAATCCACTCCAATTTTGTTTAAATTCTCTCCACTCCACTAAGATAGTGCTAGAAATAATAATTATATATATATATATATATATATATATATATATATATATATATATATGGCGAATCTCCAAGCTATATGTCCAATCTGATCAATCTTCCACCCAGGAACTGGCTCAAATCTTCTCGAACATATCTCAATCTCCATCTTCCCAACTGCAAAGGCCTCAAATACAAAACCTACTACGTATCCAACTTCTCTGTTATAGGCAGCCAACTCTGGAATGCCATAACTCGACACATCAGGAAAACCATTGAACACCTACCCTTCCGGAAACTACTGAAGACTTACCTCTTCAAACAAGCCTACCCAAATGAACCATCCTAACTCTTGAACCCAACTCTACAACACTAGTATTACCCAAACACCAATCCTTTCCCCACATCTCTTACTATTGACCTACTCTATGTAACAATGTCATCTCTGATACCTTGTCTCTTGCATTGTACTAATTCTGTGATACTTTGTACCACACCCTATGTAACTATGTCATCTTTGATACTTTGTTCCATACTTTGTATTAACTCTGTACTACTTTGTACCATACCATGTAAGCCGCACTGAACCTGCTATCGAGCGGGAAAGAGCAGGGTATAAATGCTACAAATAAATAAATATATTGACCTTTCATAGCCAAGGCCACAGGCCACCACTCAGTTGTTATCCTCCTTGACTGTTTTTGGCAGGTGTTGACCATCTGCTACTTGACACTCTATCGTCAGTCTAGATTCTAGGACTCTATTCCATCTGGTTTTATTTTTCTCTCCCAGAGCACTTTTCTAAGGGAAATTTTGTGCATGTGCCATGCCTCCCGATTAAATATTTCTGCTGATGACTATCAAGACTGACCAGAATGTGAATAGTCAGTTTCAGGATGTGCATCTTTAAGGAAAGCGTCTGAGTTCCAGGAACAAGGCACAGCTGGCTGTAAGATTAGGAAAAGGCATCCAGGTAGAAGCAGCATCAGGATCAGGCACTCTGGGTAAAGGCAATCAGATAAGATTTTTCAGGCAAAGGCAAAGTCAGGATGCCAAAAATCAACAGGGAAACATAATCCCCAAGAGCTGAATTATACTGAGCAAATGCCTTCTGTCTCTGTGGGGTTAAAATGCAGGTCTCTGCCCTTATCCCAGCCAATCATCATTGGCTGAAATGTGGCCTGTAGATGCCTGGTAAAAGCAAAAACACCCTAAGAATTGGAACCAGGGTATTCTACAAATTTAGCTCCACTAAAATTTGGCATCAAGCCCAGTCCATTGGCCTAGGTTGTCAGCAGTTGGGATGTGATGGCAACAACAGGACTGTAATAGAAGGATTTTAAAGATTGCTTTTCAACTCTGCTTTGCCCAACAGTACACTCTGAAGTTTCTGTTTTTGACGAAAAGTAACATTTTCTTGTTTTTCCCTGTTCATGCAAAAAACAAGTTAGAATGTGGGAGATAACACATGGCTCTAATTAATTTGGTATGTGCAGGGGGAGGTGGAGCATGTTTCGAGTTCAGACTGGCCACCTGGACAGAGAGGCATGTGACCACAATTCTCACGCACAGTCTGTAATTTTCTTTAGCTCTGAACATGAGTTCTAAGCCTAATAAAAAGGGAAATCTATGACAGCGAAATGGGGAGCTCACCTGTGAGTAAACATGCGTACTGTGCTGGGGACTCTATTTCCTGGTCTAGAAACTCCTGGCTCTCACTGTAAATGGGCCCCCCTCAGCTGATGACAAGAGCCTTTTCAGTTATATATATAGCTTAATCATTGTGTATGTTAGACAATAATGACTTATACACTCTCCGTTTGAAGTGAACCTCTAATAAAAGTCTCATTTACCTAATATGAATCCAAAAGAATCCACAGTATTTGTTGAGTAGTCTGTGTTAGTGAGGCAGCTGTAAAAGCAGACCAATAAAGCATCTTATCTCCTCTCCCTTCCAGAGGAAAGCAGATGCAGTGCCGGCACTGGGCCTCCAAGCACAGACCCTTATATGGTGTATGGCCCTGCCCAGCGCATCCCAGGATACACTGGGCAGGGCTGGGCACCGCCATTTTGCGGCGTCGCAGAAAGAGGAGGGAGGCAGCCTACCCTCCCTCCTCCAACACACAAGGTAAAGGAGACTGGATCACTAGGGACCCCTCGCTGGGGGACTGGGGGGGGGGCTGGAGACCCACTGGATCTCCAGCCCTCCCTGAACCTGGGGGGGGGAATCGTCGGGGGGGGGGACCGGAGGTCCAGCAGACCTCCAGCCCCCTGTCACTGGGGGGGGGGCGGTTGGTTGGTCACCTTTGCTGGGGGAGTTAGGGGGGCTGGAGACCCACCGGTTCTCCAGCCCTCCCTGAACCTGGGGGGGGGGGGATCATCAGGGGGACCAGAGGTCCGCTGGACCTCCAGCCCCCTGTCGCTGGCAGGTTTGTTGTTGGGGGGAATGGGGGCCTGCCAGCATGCAAATGCAAGCTGGACAGGGCTCACCATTCCTCCCCAATGATCTGCAAACCCTAACACCAGCTTGGAGCTGGCATAGGGTTTGCCGTTGCAAGCGACCCAATCTTTGCCATGCTGGCCGCTGACCATTGGGGAGGAATACCTAATGCCCTGTTTAGCATGCATTTGCATGCTAGTTGCATTCCGAGCCCTCTAGATCGTAGTTTTACGCACTCAAGTGCTCTAATCATGGGGCGATAGCAAACGCCGGCGCTAGTATGGCGCTAACAGCCTCTAGCGCCGGCGTTTGCTTCTGATCATCCCCCTGTTAGTGACTTAGATTTGGACTATTATTTAAAAAAAAAACTTTTGTTCTCAATTTGCTTAAATTACTTTTTCAACAACACATCAGAATAGTGAAGATATCTCACTAAGATGGGCATAATCGAATGGGGACTACCTTCTCTAAGGGCGTCCATCTCTAAGGATGTTCCGGCGAAGGGGTGGGGAAACCCATAATATCGAAACAAGATGGATGTCCATCTTTCGTTTTGATAATACGGTCGGGGACACACAAATCTCAACATTTAGGTCGACCTTAGAGATGGTCGTCCCTGGTTTTCGGCCATAATGGAAACTGAGGACACCCATCTCAGAAACGACCAAATCCAAGCCCTTTGGTCGTGCGAGGAGCCAGCATTCATAGTGCACTGGTCCTCCTCACATGCCAGGACACCAACTGGGCACCCAGGGGGGCACTGCAGTGGACTTCAGAAAAAGCTCCCAGGTGCATAGCTCCCTTACCTTGGGTGCTGAGCCTCCCAACCCCCCCCCCCCAAAACCCACTCCCCACAACTGTACACCACTACCATAGCCCTTAGGGATGAAAGGTGGTACCTAGATGTGGGTACAGTGGGTTTCGGGTGGGTTTTTGAGGGCTCACATTTACCACCACAAGTGTAACAGGTGGGGGGATGGGCCTGGGTTCGCCTGCCTGAAGTGCACTGCACCCACTAAAAGCTGCTCCAGGGACCTGCATACTGTTGTGATGGAGCTGGGTATGACATTTGAGGCTGGCATAGAGGCTGGAAAAAAATGTTTTTAAATTTTTTTTTAGGGTCGGAGGGGGTTGGTGACCACTGGGGGAGTAAGGGGAGATCATCCCCGATTCCCTCCGGTGGTCATCTGGTCAGTTCGGGCACCTTTTCAAGGCTTTGTCATGAAAAAAAAGGGACCAAGTAAAGTCGACCAAATGCTCGTGAGGGACACCCTTTTTTCCATTATCGGCCGAGGACACCCATCTCTTAACTACGCCCCCGTCCCACCTTCGGTACCCAGCCGACAAGCCCCTGTAAACTTTGGTCGTCTCTGCAATGGAAAGCAGTTGAGGACGCAAAAAATCGGCTTTCAATTATGCTGATTTGGGCGACCTCGGGAGAAGGATGCCCATCACCTGATTTGTGTCGGAAGATGGGCATCCTTCCCTTTCGAAAATAAGCTAGTAAGGGGTCTATTAACTAAATATTTTACAAAGGTGTGTTTTACCATACATTAACCCTGTGTGTTTAGACACACAGTTCATTAAGGCAAATAATGAGGGTGGGATCTGCTCAAGGTAACATCTTGGGACCAGCCTAAGGAACACCTGAGAGCCTTCCCCCAGGTGACTGTTTTTTGTGCAAATGTAATACAATTCAGAGGGTCTAGATGCCGCACCACTATTTTTAATTCAGTGGCATTAGGGGATTCATACTATTGACTGATGGATGGCTGCAAGGAGACGGAGACTGAGATGAGAGGCAGATTCAACCAGAGATAAAAAGACAGGCTCTGCAGTTAATTCTCACTTCTTAACTCCATGGTTCAGTGGCAGTTGCAGTATTCTCCCTCCTTTCCACTCTGTCACATACATGGATTTTCATAATGCTTGACAGTTGTGTTTGCAGGTTGTTCACAAAGTCATAGTTTTAATTTGTTACAATTTCATATTTAATGGGCAACCCAGGACTGGGAGTTTAATATGGAAGATGTGATGATTTTGGCCAGCAGCTAGTCTCAATGGTATTGGGTTAAGTGGTAAGGGAAGTCCAAACGGCAGTGGTGCAAAATGGCAAAAAGACTATTGAAAAAACAAACAGTGTAGTGTTTTGCTATGATCACTGTGTAAACACAGTGCCAAGTCGAGGCACTTAATTTCATGAAATAAACTGAATGTAATTACTACCATCTCCCTGGAGTGTTTGGAAGTGTCCTGTTGATCACATTACTCCATTGCTTGATTCCTTGTGTGCATAGTGGTCCTCGTTCCTCCAAGCACACAAGAACAGTATAGGGGAATTTTATAAAGTCTTTCATGTGTAAAACTACAAAAAGAGCCTTTTCTAAAATTGCAAGCCCAGGGCACACCAAAGGGCAATTCTATAATTAGGTGCTTGAGGTTAAGTGCCCTTTTGTATGCATATATGCGCAAAAAGTAGCACTTACATGCATAAGCACCTCAATGCTATTCTATAAGGGCATATATAATTATTATAGCACACAAATGCAATGGAGAAGTACATATGGATGGAGCATGGGAGAGGCAAGGTGTGCCTCCCAGATATACACACAGCTTAAGAAAAACTACAAGATGCATGCATTCTTGCCACATTTAGGCACTCTCACTTACGCCAGTTCTAAGGCAGGTATAACTGCAGGTTCTTTAATATACGGCTCAATGATTCTGTGTTATGCTAGTATTATATAACGGAATCTGATCACCCAGATGCTATTATAGATTAAATGCTCTCCTACACGAAGGCACTCATTTATAGAACTACTACCGCAGAGCACACACACCCATTTACATCAGCTCTGGAGCAGATATAAATGTGTGCAACAGTATTTGAATTTTTTTTACTTTTTTTTGTTACATTTGTACCCCGCGCTTTCCCACTCATGGCAGGCTCAATGCGGCGGGCAATGGAGGGTTAAGTGACTTGCCCAGAGTCACAAGGAGCTGCCACTAGGCCACTCCTCCACAGGCTGGCTTTGAGTCCCTACTTTAAAGAGATACGTGGAGGTGCATAATCGAACGGGGGGTATCCACCTTTCGTTTCAATAATACGGTCGGGGACGCCCATCTCAACATTTAGGTCGACCTTAGAGATGGTCATCCCGGTTTTCGGCAATAAATGGAAACAGAAGACACCCATCTCAGAAACGACCAAATCCAAGCCCTTTGGTCGTGGAAGGAGCCAGCATTCGTAGTGCACTGGTCCCCCTCACATGCCAGGACACCAACCGAGCATGCAAGGGGGCATAATACACCAGAATGGGGTGGACAAAGATCCAGGACTGTCTTAAATCTCCAGCCTGGAACTGTGTAACTTGGCATCTCTGGGTTTCTGGAAAAAATAATGCTAGAAGAACTAGACTTCAGCATTACACTATAAATTCTATTAAATTTAAATGTATAATAACATTTCAGATTTTTAAGTTAGGACAGTGTCAGAAAAAAAGACACCTTATACCATTACTATGCTTTCTATTTACAACTTGTTTTAGCACATATCTGAGCATTGGATCTTTGATTTTAATTCCTACTGTTCCTAAGACAAATCAAGAGAAAGGATTATTTCATCTTTACATCAGCCCCTTATTTGACATATCAGTCACTTGTTTCTGGGCATATTTTATGAGGAATTCAGGAATCCCTCAAGCACTGCTTTAAATGTTGACTTATAAATGAAATATAAGAAAAAAGCATGAAGATATTAAATTTGTGTATAAAGAACCAAACTGCACTAGACACTTTCCAAAAAGACATGGAAGCTTCTTACTAAACAATGGCCATGTTCAGCTCATCGTTCTGAGACAGCACTGGTGCCAGCACACAGAAGCCTTTGCACGCTATACTAGTCAAAAGAACACATATCAGCATTCTCTAATTCTTGCGAAAGCTCAGACATTTTCAGTGCATGCTGAATGCTAGGTTGAAATCAAAGGAAGTCAAGGAAACATGAAGAAGTGTTTTGTACGCACAACCCAGTTTTCTTAGTGTAGCACTGTTCTCTGCTAATTCCTCTCATTTGGAAAGTTTTTTTTTTAATTTATTTAGCTTAGCTGTTACCTCTCTTCAGAATATTAATATGAAGAATGAAAAATTATTGCAATTGTTTCAATTTTCATATTAGGATATTATTATTATTTATTTATTACATTACATTTATACAGTATCTTTTCTTATTAGTGTGTGCATGGTGAATAGGCAAAGCATTCAAAATAGTGCCATTTCCAAAACAGAAATTAAGCATGCTATATTTATGCCAGGCTTTATTATGATCCAAACCAAGGAGCAGCAGGAAAACAGAACAAGTCAGTTTCAAAACTTTATTCACAGTTTGAAGACTAGACTATTTCTGAACTGCTGTCTACTTTCTGAATAGTTTTATGTGAATAATGTTCTGAAACTCTAGCTTGTTCTGTTTCCTGCTGCTCCATGGTTTGAGGAGGCTTTATTCTAGATCTTTTTGAGTATTTTGGACTTTACTCACATTTCCTCAAAAGCATGCAGTAGGAAACATTACTAAAAAGTAACCTTATGGCATAAGAATCTTGGGGGCCCTTTTACTAAGACGCATAGGCGCCTACGAGTGTAAAATGCGTATGAAATTAGAACTACCGCCCAGCTATCGCATGCTCGGGGTGTACGTGCACTGATGATTACCGCCCGGTTAGCGCCTGGGACCTTACCACTAAGTCAATGGGTGGCGGTAAGGTTTCAGGTCCAAAATGGACGCACGTTGATTTTTATCTTGTCGCACGTCCATTTTTGGCAAAAAGGCCTTTTTTGCAGGTGCGCTGAAAAAATGGACCTGCGCATGCCCAATACACGTGTCTATACCAGCACAGGCCATTTATCAGCACACCTTAGTAAAAGAGCCCATTGATTTCTTGCACAAAGTACAGCACAGACTGAGACAGCTGTGCTTTTGAGATTAACAAGATGGTGAAGAAATGCAAAGTGATGCATTTAGGGAGTAGAAATCCAAGGGAGACGTATGTGTTAGGCGGGAGAGTCTGATAGGTATGGACGGGGAGAGGGATCTTGGGGTGATAGTATCTGAGGACCTGAAGGCGACGAAACAGTGTGACAAAGTGGTGGCCATAGCTAGAAGATTGCTAGGCTGTATAGAGAAAGGTGTGACCAGCAGAAGAAAAGAGGTTTTAATACCCCTGTATAAGACGTTGGTGAAGCTCCACCTGGAGTATTGTGTTCAGTTTTGGAGGCCGTATCTTGCGAAGGATGTTAAAAAAATGGAAGCGGTGCAAAGAAAAGCTACAAGAATGGTATGGGATTTGCGTTACAAGACATATGAGGAGAGACTTGTTGACCTGAACATGTATACCCTGGAGGAAAAGAGAAACAAGGGTGATATGATACAGACATTCAAATATTTGAAAGGTATTAATCCGCAAACAAACCTTTTCCGGAGAGGGGAAGGCGGTAGAACTAGAGGTCATGAAATGAGATTGAAGGGGGGCAGACTCAAGAAAAATGTCAGGAAGTATTTCTTCACGGAGAGAGTGGTGGATGCTTGAAATGCCTTCCTACGGGAGGTGGTGGAAATGAAAACGGTAACGGAATTCAAACATGCATGGGATAAACATAAAGGATTCCTGTTCAGAAGGAATGGATCCTCAGGAGCTTAGCCGAGATTGGGTGGCAGAGCCAGTGGTGAGAGGCGGGGCTGGTGGTTGGGAGGCCGGGATAGTGCTGGGCAGACTTATACGATCTGTGCCCTGAAGAGGACAGGTACAAATCAAGGTAGGGTATACACAAAAAGTAGCACATATGAGTTTATCTTGTTGGGCAGACTGGATGGACCATGCAGGTCTTTTTCTGCCGTCATCTACTATGTTACTATGTTATACCTGCACAACAATAAGAAAATAAGAAATGCTTGTGAGACTAGCACCAGAGCGGGGGGGGGGGGGGGGGGATTCCTATACCACACTGCTCAAGTTAATGAAAGCTGAGCCATGGGGTGCAACTTGATGCTTCTGTCAGCAGCATTAGCAGACACTGAACTTGAGGCAGTAATGCTTATAAATTTAGGAATGCCATTCATTTGCCTTGATTTACGAGCCTAGTGTTGAAAATCAATGCTAAACTCTGAATTTCAGTTTTACTACCTAAATCCACCCACTTTTTATGCTCCTGTATTTAAAAGTTTAGTGAAATTCTGAATATGAATTTAGATACTCAGTCCTGTGCTAAATACCCAGTGTACCTGAATATAACTCACCTTGAGATACTACTAAAAAAGGTGTGAGCAAAACCCTAATAAATAAAAATAAATAAAATAGTAAATTTTCAAAGAGGCCAATTTAGGAACATAAATCCTTTAAATACTAGGCTCTACAAGTTTAATTTGAACATTTATATTCCATATTTCTAGGCTTTTTCAAGACGATTCAAAGTAGATTATAAAAGTACAACAGTACTAAACTCAAAATAAAGAATGAATAAATACATAAAAAGGGATGGGATATTACCTCCTGAAGCCAGCCATTTAAAGAAGGGTATTCTGTGGTAGGCTGTATAAATTTAAAAATCCTCTCAGCAAACACTGCAAATTTAACTGTAGTGAAAATGCCTAAGGCATACAAAGTCGACATTATGGCTACATGGAAAAGTAGCAGCCAGCATTAAAGAGTATTGTAAGCAGTGTGATGAGAGTCAAGAGCTAGGGCGAGCAGTTTGGTCCACGGAGGACCAGAGTCATGTAACATCAAATGAAAATGAGTGTCAGCATGAGCAGGGGCTCTCTAGACTAGAGATGATGGTATGGTTCCATGAATTAAAGCAAAAGTGCCTTTTTACAGTCAGCCATCTCTTCCATTTTGTCCTTTGAGTATGCATCATTTTCAGTTACCATTTGTCTTTTTAGCAGCTATCCGCGCGCGCACCAGTCTCCTTCCTGCTTTGCCGCTTTATTTTTCTTTGCCAGCTTTTCAGCGTGTGCCTGGCTATTTCGCCAGCAGCCTCTCTTGTACAACTCATTCCCCATCTTTTATATATTTATATATGTTTTTACCCCATGAACTCATTCACCACAGATTATGTTGTTTGTAGTTAGGTTGGATTGTGATATCACATGTTTTGTTACTGTGCACAATTTACTGACACATTTATGCACTATTTTCACTTCACACTAGCCTTTCCAGACCTCCGGCTCTGACTCCCAGACTCACTTTGAATTCCATATGATATATCATGCACTATTCATTTTAGGTTTTTTGTTTTTATTTGTTTCCCCTATTTTTTCTCTTCTTCTCTCCTTTTTTATTTTTTAATGGTTCTTCTATATGGCTTCTTTTCACAATATTTTCAAAATCTTTTCTTACACATACCTTTTTCCCAATGTGTAACACTTCTATTCCTTTTTTCACAGATTGTTTTCCAGTGATTACATTGTGTTATATATTCTTCAGAGATTTCGAGCACAAGTTTGTTTTTGCTGTTATTCCAGGATTGGCAATGCCATAATAAATCTCTGTATCAACTCTTTGTATCATTCTAATCTTTTTGTATTACCAATTGTATCTGATAACCTGGAATGGCAATGCCACAACAAATCTCTGTAAGCCACATTGAGCCTGCAAATAGGTGGGAAATGTGGGATACAAATGCAATAAATAAAAAATAATAAATAAAGAAAATAAATATTGTGTTTTGTTCTTTCCGGGATGTCTTTTTACACACATTTTTCTCACATTTTGTCACACCTCTCTTTATCATATCACATATATATGTTTCTATTGTACTACTGACCATTTCATTGGAATGCTGTCATTTGGACCATATTTTGAATGTTACATATAGGTCTCTCACACTTTTTTTTAAAGGGGTGGGGTTTGTGCAATATAAAGTAACTGGGTGTAGCCAGCGTCCACAGAGCATGTGCTGGCGTCTTTTCGCTGAGCAAGTTTACCTATGGATGGTGGAGTTTCCAACCATCCTGTGTCCATGACTGCTGTATATTTACCAATTGTAAGTAAAATTTATATGTATTTTGGAATGTTTTTTAAGGAGGGGGATTTGGATAAGACTAATGATCACTATATGTGTTAATCTATGTAGGAACCCGACTCCTGATGACGCTGTTATAGCGAAACACAGACTGTGTTGGGTCTGGGGTTTTCCAGCTAAGTGGATGAATTAAGGATACACTAAGTTGAGAATTCATTGAACTGTGTATGCTACTCGTTTGAGTATCTGGTGACCATCAAACTTGGTGGTGGTATGGACTAATGGATTTCAATTAAGACCGTGTGGGATGACCCTTGGGACTACTAATGCATCAAGCCATTGTATAAGAGGAATTATGTGTGAAGGAATAATCATCTGGAATTACTAAGATTCACCATCAAGAGGTTATAGCAGTTGGCTTAAGTGGTGGACTACGGTTTGAGAAGTAATTTTGTTGGTTGATGGGGGTACAGAGTAGCTAGAGATGATATGTATTAGTAAGTTTTCTCAATATGTGTAAACCTGTATGGGTGTAAAATTGTATGGTGCAGGGTGAAAGAGTATGAATGTAGAATTGAGTGTTATATTGAAAAAATATTTATGAAAAAGTTGTTGTACTAAGTAATAAATGAGTATCAAGCATAACTGATTGAGTTTTGCATACACTCTTTTTTACATATATGTGGTTTATTATTTACATTATACTTTTTTTGAAGATTGCATATTTTTGTATTCTGTGATATATTTTCTTTCATGTATTCTCTTACACTTGCTTTTTTAAAATGATTCATAATTGTTATTTTGTTTTGGCTCTATCTTATGTTTATATTTTATATCTCCTTCTCTTAAAATATGTTTGTTCTTTTATATATATTTTAATTGACCATTTGTACTTATTATATACACACACATATTTGTATTTTCTTAGGGGGTCTTTTACTAAGGCACACTAGCATTTTTAGCGCGCGCTAAAAATAGGCATGTGCTAAACACTATAGACCCAATGCATTCCTATGGACGTCTCTAGTGTTTAGCGAGCGCCTATTTTTAGTGTGCGCTAAAAACGCTACCGTGCCTTAGTAAAAGACCCCCTTAATGTATGCCTATTGTTTACAGACCCCTGATGTAGGCTTTTCGCCGAAACACAGTGCTGTGTCGTGTCCTGAATAATAAAGATTGTTTTTCCATTAGATTCCTCATCCTGCTGTCTTTTTATGGAAGAGCTCTGCTGATCACACTACTCCTTTCCTTTGCCATTCTTTGACATAGTGGTATGAATTAAAGCACATATCACTATAGTGAAACCTGAGGTGAAAGACATGCTATCTGAGGTAAAACAAAATCTTTTCCAGCTAGGAAGTTGGGTCAAGGAAACTAATTAAAAGGATGACGAGCCAGAAAACGCTGACAAAGAGAGTCAGAGAAAAAAATGAAGCAGCAGTTTGATCAGTGAGAAGTTGGAGAACTGGGTCCAGAAAGAGAAACCGAAAATGCAGAGGATCAGAGCAAAGTGTGCACTCAGGTTATGTGAACATAACACAGCAAATATGTGAAGCAATTCTCAAGTCAAGAGATAGCCAGAGGAAAAAGAGCAAGCTCACAGTAAACTGGCGTCACCACGGAATAACAGGTATAGAAGATTATACAGTAATTTGCCTTCAGGGGTGAACTGAGGGTGGTCTGGCCTCTCGTCCTGTCGCTGCCAGACGCAGCCGACGCCCCGATCCTACTTGAGGTGCACTGGTAGTCTGGTGGCCTCTGCAGGGGGGGGGGGGCATGTTCTTGGTGCTGCCATGTTTTCAAAATGGCGGACGAGACTTCCCATAGTAGTCTCGTAGGTCTCTACAGTCTTGACCGCCATTTTTAAAATACAGTGGTGCCGGGCGGTTGGGAATAGCCGCAGCCCAGTGAACCGAGCAGGAAAGGACATGTCCCCCCCCCCCCCCACACACACACACTAAGGCCACTAGCTCACCAGCAGCACACCGGGCATCTGGGTGGCGCTCAGGCATCTGGGTGGTTGCCCAAATGGTCAGTCCACCCGTTTGCCTTTATAATGTTGGGAGCAAGGAAGCCACTATGAGAAAGGCAAGAATGCAAGGCACATGAACTGAACTGTTCAGTGATGTCTTTCCTCTATCTCACAGAACAGAAGAGATATGCATGAGATCATGAAAAGCCCTTACAAGAAGAATATTAGTTTATTGGTTTGTTTAGATTTAATATACTACCATTTACTGAAAATGGTATACCTTATCTGCCACAATATCACTTATAAAATGTTAAGATAGTGGAGGTGACTTCTACCAAGGAGGACCTGCTATAGAGTGCTGAGTAAGCTGATCGTGTATGCAAAAGAACTCCTCCTCTTGCTCCATATAGGCAAGCAAGGTTCTTCTCTTGATTTTGTAGTGATTGTGGAACTGGCTTATCCTTTCAGGTCCTTCCCACAATACTTTCTGTCAGTCTGATAAAAATCTAAGCCCAGACAAAATAGTACTTTGATTGGGTGTTGAAATTCAGGATCTTCTCCCAGACTGGATGGAACCCCGACTTCATCTGGGACAATTTGACAGATGGAAGAAAAATCCAAACAAAATAAAACCACCAAAATAATTTTATCTGTGTGTGTGTGTGTGTGTGTATATATGTATATATATATATATAATTATTATTATTATGAGGGGGGGGGGGGGTTAAATGAAGAACCAAAAATATCAGACATCCACAAAGGCCGAAAAAATCTTCTTGAATATAGAAGACCTTTATTTTTGCATCTGTTTGGCAGACTGGAAAAAAAAACTGACACTGAGGAAGCAGCAGCAAGTGACAAACACCTTGCAAGTTCAGAACATTAAATTAGTTTTGAGCTCTGGGAGAGCTGTTCTATCCTGGTACCATCAGATGTCATCATACTATTCTGTGTCTGATTCAGGCCTGCTTGTGATGGATAAATACTGATCAGTTCCCTCTCAGTGACATGACTTGCGAGTAGGAAATGTCCTTAAAGTGAGGACTGTAACACTGCACTTTATGCTCTTTCCATGTTTGTATGCCAATCCGTGAGTACACTAAATTAAAACTACCAGATTTTAAGTCAGGAACCACTGTGTTTTTACAGAAAAGCTGTACATAGAAGGCTAAATATATGCATCGATATAGAGCATAAATCTGCTTCTGAAATGTTGGCCCTTGATATAGTATTCAGAATTTACTATCCTAAGAAAGAACAGAGCTTAATCTGTAGAGCCATTGGAGAGCAGGCCAGAGACAAGAATAAAGAAAGAGGGGCTGGTTTAGGGAACAGAGAGACAGAAGAAGCAAGCCTACCACACAACACCACAAACATGCAATAATCAATGAGTATATAAAGTACTGCCACATTAAAATCACAGCAATAATGCATAGCTCATTGATAAATGTCACCTTTCTTGTCAGGCACCGAAAGGGAGGATGACATTTAAAAAAAAAAAAAGCAAGAATACTGCAGCATTTTTCCTGTCCTCTCCCATCCCAAATTCCCAATCATCATCTAGGTTCAGCTTCTCCCTCCCCCCCCCCAAAAAAAAACAATCCCTGGTGCCTAGGTCACCCCACCATTACCCCTTCATCCTTAACTTTAACAAAAAATTCCCTGGTGTCCAGTGGCACCCACTCAACCAGTATTAAAAAAGAAAAAAAGTTATCCCTGGTGTCTAGAGACAACTCACCCAGACACCTCCAGGCATGAGCAATACTCACTCGCTCCTGCTTCTGGTGCCATCATTTTCAAAATGGTGGCTCTTGCCCCACCCAGTGCATTCTGGGATGCACTGGGTGGAGCCAGTCTGCCATATATGGGAATTTCTCCCTTAAATGGCAAATTGACCCTGCCTGATGCATCACCAGGGACTTATTTTTTATGCTGGGCGGGTGGGGTGCCACTAGATACCAGGGAAACAATTTTGTCTAGAGAGAGAGAAGGAGGGGGCAGTCATGTCTAGGTGGGGTGCCACAGAAAATTTCTTATTTAAATTGCAGGGATGGGAGAAGGTGGGAGGGAAACGGGTTGGATCAGGTGACTTTTGAGGGGGAGGGGGGAGGTGAGATGGTACCAGAGTGAAGCACAGGGGAAATTGATGGGATCATTGCTGACCACGGGGCTCTACTCTAGTCTTAGACTTGGCAGGAGGTTTCTAGCATTGAGCCCCCATAGTAGACATAAGAACACAACCCTGCATGCTGAAGGATAGCTTGATCATCTTTAGAATTAATTTTAATATGCTGTGTATTGATGTGAATCATGGCAGTGCAGAAGCCCTTTTAGCATACAGTGGCCATTAACGAGCAGGTAAACTGCTCGTTAGGATGCACTCTAGCCCAGGGTAGCTTTCTGCATCAGCCTTAGTGACTGTTTTCTGCTGTACTCCAGGCTGCCTGCAATGGAAGGCTGCAGCAGAACACCTTTACTGCTCTAAAGTCTGAAAAGAAAGAGCTACATTTCAAGTCATTTCTCCAGAAATTACACTCTGCATAAACTAAACGGTTCAATTTTTTAAAAGATATTTGGCAATCAAAGAGTACATCAGATATTGAACTAGTAATGGATCACACTGAAAAGTAATGTAAAAAGAAGAATCTCATTTCGATGCAGTTCAAAGGAAAAGGAGAGCGGAAAGAAACTTCAAAATCTTCACTTTAACCTCTGAAAGCTTTAAGCTTGATAAAGTCTGTTCCATTTTCAGAAATGTTTCCTTAGCTAGAAGATTTTATGGAAGTGCATATCTAAATGATTACAATGATGGAGCTCAATTCCTCACCAATCTTCCTCTTGCAGGAGATCACAGAGTTCTCTGGTAGGTTTTGGCTGCCACTATAAGAATGACATCTCTGATTGAATCTGTAGTAGCAGTACATCCAAATTAAGAGAGAGACGGCATGTTCCTCTTTGCTGGGCCTTCAATTAACAAAAAAAGTCCCCAAAGAGATGTGTCATTCACTAGCAGAACTTCCTATGCTAGATTCTGCCAACTCACTCTTGCCCCTTCACTGTTAGCAGCAGGATACATGGAGAAAGGAATCCCAGAAGAGCTTCAGTGACTGCTCTACTCACCGAACGGCCAGAAAACAGCCACACTCATTCAATTCCATCTTTCTTTACCTCTGACTTACAGGTAAACTACAAAACAAAATGCTCTCTTGCAGTAGCTCATACTTTGGGGGAAGCCAATTCATTTTTCTCTTCCTTAATGCTGATGACGGGCTTCCAGCCTTGCCTTTCACACACGTCTCTTCCACTTCTCTTTAACCTGGGTAATCTGGAACAGAATTTTTTTAATCATTCTTTACATGGCCAAGCCCTTTCTTTTAATTCCAACAGGCTCTCAACTCATGTGGAAGAGAATAAAGAGTGATCTCATGAGTCACAGGCCACCTGGAGCAGCCATTTGTAGAAGCTCCAGTGCTCAGGAGCTCTATCCCAGCTGCAATCTTCTGTTATGCATATTCAATGCTACATAAAATAAATTTGGCTTTTCTTTTGAGATAAATAAAATATTAAACGTTTTATTGGCAGCTTTCTAAGTAGGAGGTTAAAGTTTGCATGTGACCACCTGCAAAATCTCTTCTTATCCACAGAAGTTTGTCTATTCATTTGTATGCCACCATCTTGGATAAGTGAGAACACCAAATCACCACTTTAGTTCACTCCACCACGTACTCTTCCCACGTATAACCAGAAAGTCCTGTAATAATCTAACAAGCCAGAATTAGAAGAGTGGCCATTGCCTAGATTTCCAGCTGGAGGGGGACACCTAGGGATTGTATTCCGACACAATCGGAACAGCTTGATAAAGATCCGACTACAGATGTCCAAATATTGGGAAAGAAAGGGAAAGTGCTGTTAGTGGGTATTTCAACTTGTCAGATGTAGACTGGAAAGTTCCATCTGCAGATTCAGAAAGAAGTAGGGAAATAGTGGATGCCCTTCAAAGTGTTCTGCTCAGACAAATGGTGGTGGATCTTACAAGGGAAAGAGTGGCTCTGGATCTGGTGCTCACAAATGGGGAATGTCTAATGCCCACTACTGTCTAATGTCAGAGTAGGTGCCCACCTGGGCAGTATTGATCATAAACTAGTTTGGTTTGATATAACAGCTAGAGCAGAGGGCAGCCACTCAAACTCAAAGTCCTGGATTTCAAACATATTAACTTTAACAAAATAGTGGCTTACCTGAAGAAAGAGCTGATGAGATGGGAAGACACAGAAGTGGAAAGACACTGGTCCAGGCTGAAAGGAGCTATTAAAATGGTTACTGACATTTACGTAAGGAGAGTAAATAAAAGCAAGAAAAAAAAGAAACAGTTTTGGTTCTCCAAACAAGTGGCTGAGAAAATAAAGGCAAAAGAGTTGGCGTTCATGAAATACAGGAAAACTCAAGAAGAGGAAAACATTAAAATGTATACTGGGAGAAGCTGAAAGAAGCCAAGAGGGAGATACATCTAGCGAAAGCAGAGGTGAAAGAGCAAATGGCTAGAAATGCAAGGAAGGGATAGGATACAAAAATTTTTTTCAGGTATATTAGTGAAAGAAAGCTAGAAATGGAATTATGAGACTGAAAGATGCTGTAGATGGCTATGTGGAGAGTGATGAAAAAATAGTGAATGTGCTAAACAAGTACTTTTCTTCTATGTTCACGGAAGAAAATCCTGGAGGAGGACCATGATCGGCTGATAAAGGTACCTATAAGAATGGAGTGGATATCACACCGTTCACAGAAGAAAGTGTAAATGAACAACTTGAAAAACTGAAGGTGGACAAAGCCATGGGACTGGATGGGATCCATCCCAGCATATTGAGGGAGCTTAGAGAGATTCTGGAGGGTCCTCTTAATGATTTGTTTAATAAATCCTTGGAGATGAGAGATTCCATGGGACTGGAGAAGAGCAGATGTGGTCCCTCTTTACAAAAGTGGCAACAGAGAAGAAGTGGAAAACTATAGGCCAGTAAGCCTCACTTTGGTTACTGGAAAAGTAATACTACTACTACTACTTAACATTTCTAAAGCGCTACTAGAAGTGTTGCTGAAGGAAAAGATAGTGAATTTCCTGAAATCCAATGAGTTACAAGATCCAAGGCAACATGGTTTTACCAAAGGTAAATCGTGCCAAACAAATTTGAATGAATTCTTTGACTGGGTGACCAGAGAATTGTATCGAGGACGTGCGCTAGATGTAATCTACTTAGATTTCAGCAAAGCCTTTTACACAGTCCCTCTTAGAAGACTCTTGAATAAACTTGAAAGGCTGGAGTTAGGGCCAAAAGTGGTAAACTGGATTAGAAACTGGTTGACAGACAGATGCCAGAGGGTGGTGGTCAATGGTATTCACTCAGAGGAAGGAAAGTTGAGTAGAGGAGTGATTCAGGGATTGGTGCTGGTTCCGATTCTGTTCAATATATTTGTGAGTGACATTGCCAAAAGATTAAAAGGTATGCATTTTTGCGAATGATACCAAGATTTATAACAGAGTGGACACCCCAGAGGGAGTGGAAAACATGAAAAGGGATCTGCAAAAGTTAGAAGAATGGTCTAATGTTTGGCAATTAAAATGTAATGCAAAAAAGTGCAAAGTGATGCATCTGGGGAGTAGAAACCCAAAGGAGCTGTATGTCCTAGGAGGTGAGAGGCTCATATGCACATACAGGGAGAGGGACCTTGGGGTGATGGAGTCCGAGGCCCTTAAAGCGAAAAAAACCCAGTGTGACAAAGCAGTGGACGTAGCCAGAAGGATGCTAGGCTGCATCAAGAGAGGAGTAACCAGCAGAAGAAAGGAGGTGTTGATGCCCCTGTACAAGTTGCTGGTGAGGCCCCACCTGGAGTATTGTGTACAGTTTTGGAGGCCGTATCTTGCTAAGGATGTAAAAAGACTAGAAGCAGTCCAGAGGAAGGCAACAAAAATGATAAGGGGCTTGTGCCATAAGACATAAGAGAAGACACTGAAAGACCTAAATATGTATAGCCTAAAGGGAAAGCAGGGACTGGGAAGACATGATACAGATGTTTGAATATTTGAAAGGTATTAATATAGAAACACAACTCTTCCAGAGTAGGAGAAATGATAAAACTAAAGGGCATGAGCTGAGGTTGCGAGGCGGTAGACTTAGGAGTAATGTCAGGAAATTCTTTTTCACAGAGAGGATGGTCGATGCCTGGAATGCCCTCCCGAAGTAGGTGGTAGAGATAAAACCAGTGACGGAATTCAAAAAGACGTGGGATGAACACAGAGGAACTCTATTTAGAAAATAGATGGTAGAAAACAAAAATAAATAATAATAAAAAAACCCTTAAATGACTGCTGGGAGTGGATGTATGAGTGACGCTTGGACGGCTACTCCGGCTGTAAAGAACTAAGGCCGATGCCAGGCAGACTTTGTAGGTCTGGGTCTGTATATGGCAATCCGGTTTAGGATAAGCTGGAAAGGGCTTCAATGGCAACTTCAGTACCTGGAACCGAGGACAATGCTAGGCAGACTTTTATGGTCTGGGTCCCGCAAAAGATGGATTGGATAGGCTGCAGTGGGCTTTTATGGCAACCCCAATAGGTGGAACATAAGGACAGAGCCGAGGCAGACTTCTACAGTCTATGTCCCAGAAACACCAAAGAAAGACTGTGATAAAGTATACAGTGGTGGAAATAAGTATTTGATCCCTTGCTGATTTTGTAAGTTTGCCCACTGACAAAGACATGAGCAGCCCATAATTGAAGGGTAGGTTATTGGTAACAGTGAGAGATAGCACATCACAAATTAAATCCGGAAAATCACATTGTGGAAAGTATATGAATTTATTTGCATTCTGCAGAGGGAAATAAGTATTTAATCCCTCTGGCAAACAAGACCTAATACTTGGTGGCAAAACCCTTGTTGGCAAGCACAGCATTCAGACGTCTTCTATAGTTGATGATGAGGTTTGCACACATGTCAGGAGGAATTTTGGTCCACTCCTCTTTGCAGATCATCTCTAAATCATTAAGAGTTCTGGGCTGTCGCTTGGCAACTCGCAGCTTCAGCTCCCTCCATAAGTTTTCAATGGGATTAAGGTCTGGTGACTGGCTAGGCCACTCCATGACCCTAATGTGCTTCTTCCTGAGCCACTCCTTTGTTGCCTTGGCTGTATGTTTTGGGTCATTGTCGTGCTGGAAGACCCAGCCACGACCCATTTTTAAGGCCCTGGCGGAGGGAAGGAGGTTGTCACTCAGAATTGTACGGTACATGGCCCCATCCATTCTCCCATTGATGCGGTGAAGTAGTCCTGTGCCCTTAGCAGAGAAACACCCCCAAAACATAACATTTCCACCTCCATGCTTGACAGTGGGGATGGTGTTCTTTGGGTCATAGGCAGCATTTCTCTTCCTCCAAACACGGCGAGTTGAGTTCATGCCAAAGAGCTCAATTTTTGTCTCATCTGACCACAGCACCTTCTCCCAATCACTCTCGGCATCATCCAGGTGTTCACTGGCAAACTTCAGACGGGCCGTCACATGTGCCTTCCGGAGCAGGGGGACCTTGCGGGCACTGCAGGATTGCAATCCGTTATGTCATAATGTGTTACCAATGGTTTTCGTGGTGACAGTGGTCCCAGCTGCCTTGAGATCATTGACAAGTTCCCCCCTTGTAGTTGTAGGCTGATTTCTAACCTTCCTCATGATCAAGGATACCCCACGAGGTGAGATTTTGCGTGGAGCCCCAGATCTTTGTCGATTGACAGTCATTTTGTACTTCTTCCATTTTCTTACTATGGCACCAACAGTTGTCTCCTTCTCGCCCAGCGTCTTACTGATGGTTTTGTAGCCCATTCCAGCCTTGTGCAGGTGTATGATCTTGTCCCTGACATCCTTAGACAGCTCCTTGCTCTTGGCCATTTTGTAGAGGTTAGAGTCTGACTGATTCACTGAGTCTGTGGACAGGTGTCTTTCATACAGGTGACCATTGCCGACAGCTGTCTGTCATGCAGATAACGAGTTGATTTGGAGCATCTACCTGGTCTGTAGGGGCCAGATCTCTTACTGGTTGGTGGGGGATCAAATACTTATTTCCCTCTGCAGAATGCAAATAAATTCATATACTTTCCACAATGTGATTTTCCGGATTTAATTTGTGATGTGCTATCTCTCACTGTTACCAATAACCTACCCTTCAATTATGGGCTGCTCATGTCTTTGTCAGTGGGCAAACTTACAAAATCAGCAAGGGATCAAATACTTATTTCCACCACTGTATAATATCACATTCACTGCTGATTTAATCATGAATTGATAATGAGTGTGATTGTTGGGCAGACTGGATGGACCGTTCAGGTCTATCTGACGTCACTTACTATGTTAGTGTGGGAGGAGAGGGGTAATTGAATCAGTGGTGTAGCCAGACCTGAGATTTTGGGTGGGCCCAGAGCTAATATGGGTGGGCACGCACTGTCTATATAAGTATGAGTAGTGTCTCTTGGGATCCTACAAAATAATGCCTAAGAATTCACTTGATGATGGATTTCTAAGTAGTCTGCCCAACAGCTGCCCGGCATCAGTATAACCACATACATACTTAATGGAAAAATTGATATTTTTAAATATAATTACATTATCCCACAATCTCTCCACTGCAAAATGCTATACACAAACTTGTGCAAAAACACACTCATATCTTTAAAACCATAGCAGCACTAATTCCAAGGACAGGATGAGCTACAACCTTATGCTTGAAAAGGCAGAACTATAATTACACTAGGCTCTAAAACACCAATACACTACCTCGTGAAAAAAAGAAAAACAAAAAGGGCTGCGAATACTACATGCTAGCAGAATACTGCACCTTGATCACACTTGAAAAACACATGACACAACAGACATGACACAAGGAACTAGAAATCAAAAAATATGAAGGCAAAATACTGAACTGGAAAGTTAACTCAAGAAGTCAGACTCAGCATGCAGCAATACCAGAAAAATTTAAACTTACATGCAAAATATCACAGATGCACATTTCCAAAAGATGACATATTCAAATTAATAAATTCTGAATAAAATACTTTTTTCTACCTTTGTTGTCTGATCTATTCGCTTTGGTCCCAGTGTCTTCTGTTTTACGCAGTGTCTTCTTTCTATTTGATATTTTTTCACTCACCATGTCCACCATCCTCCTGTGTCCTTATGCGTCCTGTCTACCATCTGTAGCCCTGTCCCTATCCTTCCTCGAGTTTCAGTATCTGCCCTCAACGTGTTCCAAACCAGCCCTTAAACTCAGCAGTTTTCCCTCCATCCATATCTAGCATTTCTCCTCACTCCCCTCCATCCATGTGCATCTACTTCCACTGTCTTCCCTTCCCTCCATCCATGTCCAGCATTTCTCCTCTCTCCCTTCCCTTCCATGCAGGGCCGTGCCTAGGGTCTCTGGCGCCCCCCTGCAGACTATCAGTTGGCGCCCCCCCCCCCGTGAAAATGATCACGCCCCCCCCCCATGAAAATGATCGCTCACCACTTGCCACACTGAAAGGAATTGTCAGCAATATTCTTAGAAACAAATTGCTATACATTGCAAAATAAGATAGCAGATGTAAATTCTCAAAGTGGACATATTCTAAACGCTAAAATGAAAATAAAATAATTTTTTTCTACCTTTGTTGTCTGGTGACTTTCTTTTTTCAATCATGCTGGTCCAGTATCTGATTCTGCTGCTATATGTCCTCTTAACTCCATTTCCAGGGCTTCCTTTCCATTTATTTCTTTACTTTTCTCCTTTCTTCTTCATTTCTTGCTCTATATCCATTTCCAGCAATTTCTCCTCTCTCCCTGGGTCCTGCCCTCCCATCCATGTCCATTCTTGGCCCTCTCTGCCCTTCCCTCCTCCATCCATAGCCAGCAATCCTCCTCTCTCCCCTCCCCTCCATTTCCAGCAATTTGTCCTCTCCCTGGGCCCCCATGTCCATCCTTGTCCCTCTCTGCCCTTCCCTCCTCCATCCATAGCCAGCAATCCTTGCCTCCTCTATCCCCTCCCCTCCATTTCCAGCAATTTGTCCTCTCCCTGGGCCCCCATGTCCATCCTTGTCCCTCTCTGCCCTTCCCTCCTCCATCCATAGCCAGCAATCCTCTCTCCCCTCCCCTTCCCTTCCAGCAATTTGTCCTCTCCCTGGGCCCTGCCCTCCCATCCATGCCTCTCTGCCCTTCCCTCCGCACCCTGGGGCCTTTAAATCTTTTACTTCCGGTCGCAGCAGCGTCAGTGAAAGCGGAGCGCTGCCGACGTCTCCCTTCCCTTTGCGCTCTTGGTTCCCTCAGTGTCCGCCTTCTTCTGACGTCAGAAGAAGGCGGGACACTGAGGGAACCAACGAGTGCAAGGGAAGGGAGACGTCGGCAGCAGTGGCGTAGCTAGGGTAGTTGACACCCGGGGCCGGTCATTGTTTAACACCCCCCCCCCCCCCCCAAATCCAGTACTAGGCATACCGAGAATACAAAACACTCACGACCTATAGAGCAATTTTACCATACCATAAGCAGTCGTTTCTACGAGTCACACAAGGAAAAGGAAAGCATCTTAAACACTACAGTGAGCACTAGAACATCAATTCACCTATTGTAAAACGAAACCAGACAGAATGGTACAGATCGTAGATCCTGCACAGTCAATGCCAACTGAAAGCCATGTCTTTTTCAAACACAGATACACCCTAATCCACTATAGGATAAGTAATCATAAACTTTCTATTTAGACAAAAATTAAACTGAACCCCCGATGCCAGACTCTGCATACAATGCAACACCACAGAAACAGAAAATGTCCCCTAGTACTGTGCAAAATATAAAGACAGCAGATGTAAATTTGAAAAAACTAACAAATACCAATCACCACTTTACAAATTAACAAATAGAAATAAAACAAATACAGAAAATAAAATAATACCATTTTATTGGACTAATACATTTAGCTTCCAGAGGCCAAAATCTCCTTCCTCAGGTCAATACAGTATAGTGCTGTTACAGTATCCTATCCTGATCTGAGGAAGGGGGTTTTGTTCTCTGAAAGTTAAGTCAAAATGTATTAAAATTAGTCCAATAAAAAGATTACCTTATTTACATGTTCTATTTATAAACATTTATTAACACAGCTAAAATACTATATCCTAAAGCAAATAATAAAAATATATATTTACAGTTTGTTGTCTTTGGTTTCTGCTTTCCTTATCTTCTTTTCACCGTCTTCCTTCCATCCAGCATCTGTCTTCGCTCTCTCTCTGCTCTCCAGTGTCTGCCCTCTCTAATGTCCCTTCCATCCACATCTGCCCTCTATTTCTGCTCCTTCCATCCACCATCTGCCCCAGTCTGCCATCTCTCTCTCCCCCTTCCATCCACCATCTGCCCTCTCTCTCTCCTTTCCCTCTAGCATTTGCCCTCTATCTCTGCCCCCTTCCATCCACTGTCTGCTCTTTCACTCCCTTCTATCCACTGTCTGCCCTTTCTCTCTGCTCCTTCGATTCACCATGTGCCCTCTCTCTTTCCCCCTCCCATCCATTCAGGGTCTGCCCTCCCTCTCACTCCCCATTCCATCCAGGATCTATCCCCCCTCTCTCACTGCCCCCTCTTTTTGGCTCCCAGTTCCCACCTGCGGCTGCCCCTAGTTCCAGATCCATTGATTCTCCCATCCACCCCTGCCCCAGGCATGACCCCATTCTCCCTCCTGCTCACTTTTCAGACCCCAGTTCCAGCTCCATGCCCCTTCTCCCATCTGTCTCCCACCCAGTCCCTTCTGCCCATCCGAGTCCCCCTCACCCCATCTGTCTCCCACCCAGTCCCTTCTGCTATCCAAGTGCCCCCACCCTCACCCCATCATATGTCTCCCACCCAGTCCCTTCTGCCCATCCGAGTCCCCCTCACCCCATCTGTCTCCCACCTAGTCCCTTCTGCTATCCAAGTGCCCCCCACCCTCACCCCATCTGTCTCCCACCCAGTCCCTTCTGCCCATCCGAGTCCCCCTCACCCCATCTGGCTCCCACCCAGTCCCTTCTGCTATCCAAGTGCCCCTCACTCTCACCCCATCTGTCTCCCACCCAGTCCCTTCTGCCCATCCGAGTCCCCCTCACCCCATCTGTGTCCCACCCAGTCCCTTCTGCTATCCAAGTGCCCCCACCCTCACCCTATCATCTGTCTCCCACCCAGTCCCTTCTGCCCATCCGAGTCCCCCTCACCCCATCTGTCTCCCACCCAGTCCCTTCTGCTATCCAAGTGCCCTGCACCCTCACCCCATCATATGTCTCTCACCCAGTCCCTTCTGCCCATCCGAGTCCCCCTCACCCCATCTGTGTCCCACCCAGTCCCTTCTGCTATCCAAGTGCCCCCACCCTCACCCTATCATCTGTCTCCCACCCAGTCCCTTCTGCCCATCCGAGTCCCCCTCACCCCATCTGTCTCCCACCCAGTCCCTTCTGCTATCCAAGTGCCCTGCACCCTCACCCCATCATATGTCTCTCACCCAGTCCCTTCTGCCCATCCGAGTCCCCCTCACCCCATCTGTCTCCCACCTAGTCCCTTCTGCTATCCAAGTGCCCCCCACCCTCACCCCATCTGTCTCCCACCCAGTCCCTTCTGCCCATCCGAGTCCCCCTCACCCCATCTGGCTCCCACCCAGTCCCTTCTGCTGTCCAAGTGCCCCTCACTCTCACCCCATCTGTCTCCCACCCAGTCCCTTCTGCCCATCCGAGTCCCCCTCACCCCATCTGTCTCCCACCCAGTCCCTTCTGCTATCCAAGTGCCCCCCACCCTCACCCCATCTGTCTCCCACCCAGTCCCTTCTGCCCATCCGAGTCCCCCTCACCCCATCTGGCTCCCACCCAGTCCCTTCTGCTATCCAAGTGCCCCCCACCCTCACCCCATCTGTCTCCCACCCAGTCCCTTCTGCCCATCCGAGTCCCCCTCACCCCATCTGGCTCCCACCCAGTCCCTTCTGCTATCCAAGTGCCCCCCACCATCACCCCATCTGTCTCCCACCCAGTCCCTTCTGCCCATCCGAGTCCCCCTCACCCCATCTGTCTCCCACCCAGTCCCTTCTGCTATCCGAGTCCTCCCCCACCTTCACGGTCACCCCATCTGTCCCCCACCCTCACCCTGCCTCGTCTTCTCCCTGCCACCCGTCTTTAAAAAGAAATTGCCGACGCGATAGCGAGCACAGCACCTCGTGTGCAAGTAAAAGAAGCGAATCCGATCATCTCATTGGGCCTTCCTTCACTGTCCCGCCCTAGAGGAAATAGGAAGTTGCGTCAGAGGAGGGCGGGACAGTGAGGGAAGGCCCAATGAGATGATCGGATCCGCTTCCTTTACTTCCACACGAGGTGCTGCGCTCGCTATCGCGTCGGCAAATAAATTTAAAGGGGCGGGGGGGGTGCCAGGATGAAGAGCAGCGGGAGCGGCGGCACCCCCCTTTCTGGTGACACCCGGGGCGACCAAAAGATTTAAAGGCCTCGGCGGGGCGAGGGTAAGCACCGCGGCGGCGCCCTCCAGAGGTGGGCGCCCCCCTGCGGCGCTTACCTCGCTTACCGCATCGGCACGGCCCTGCTTCCATGTGCATCTCCTTCCTTTGTCTTTCCTTACCTCCATCCTTGTCCAACATTTCTCCTCTCTTCCCTGCCCTCCACTCCATCCATGTCCAGCATTTCTCATCTCTTCCATCCCCTCTATCCATGTGCACCTCCTTCCTGACTTCTCTCCCCTCCCTCCCTCCATCCATTCGTCCAGCAACTCTCCATTCTCCCCTGCCCTCTCCTCCAGCCATCCATCTCCAGCAAATTTCCTCTCTCCCCTTTCCGCTCCATCCATTCATGTCCAGCAATTTTCTTCTTTCTCCTGCCCTCCGCTCCATGTCCAGCAACTCTCCATTCTCCCCTGCCCTCTCCTCCAGCCATGCATCTCCAGCAAATTTCCACTCTCCCCTTTCCGCTCCATCCATTCATGTCCAGCAATTTTCTACTTTCCCCTGCCCTCCGCTCCATGTCCAGCAACTCTCCATTCTCCCCTGCCCTCTCCTCCAGCCATCCATCTCCAGCAAATTTCCTCTCTCCCCTTTCCGCTCCATCCATTCATGTCCAGCAATTTTCTTCTTTCCCCTGCCCTCCGCTCCATGTCCAGCAACTCTCCATTCTCCCCTGCCCTCTCCTCCAGCCATGCATCTCCAGCAAATTTCCTCTCCCCTTTCCCTCCATCCATCCCTGTTGTCCAGCAATTCTCCTCTCTACCCTGCCCATCCTGTTTCTGTCCATCCCCTTCCCTCTTCTATCCAGCGTGTCCCCCCTCCCCCTTCACAGCATCTCCAAGGCAAGCCAACTTCCATTCCAGTCTACTCCCGAAGTCGCAGCGACGAACGGGCAGGCAGCGCTGCGGTAGTAAAAGCAGCAAGGAGACTGGTTCGACTCTCTGTCCTTCACTTCCCTCCCTCTGCGTCCCGCCTTCCTCTGACGTCATTTCCTTTCGGGCGGGACGCAGAGGGAGGGAAGTGAAGGACAGAGAGTCGAACCAGTCTCCTTGTTGCTTTTACTACCGCAGCGCTGCCTGCCCGTTTGTCGTTGCGACTTCAGGTAAAAGTCGCCGTTCCAGTCGTCGTCGCTTGGGCGGGCCTGAGCCAAGATAGGGTGGGCCTGGGCCCACCCAGGCCCACCCATAGCTACGCCCCTGAATTGAATCACAGGTAGAGAAGTGGGGAGGGTGTGCCACTGCAGCAGTACACCTGCAGATTATTTATTTATTTATTTTCAGAGGACCACTGACCCTAAACTGACATCAACCATATTACCGGATTGCCAGAAGTTTATAGTTTATTAAAATTTACTATACTGACAGGCAGAGCAGAGTGGTGTACAGACTAAATTATATAAAGTAGGAAAAAAACTTTAATTAAAGATGGGAAAGTAAGTTCACTCACACAGAAAGAGCGCAGAAAGGGAAAGTAGGAAGTAGGAAGGGAGGGGTAAGGGAAGATTCCAGTGGTCCAAAGCTAGACGATCCAAGAGCTCAGCAAGGAGTATTATAGGCTTGGTTGAACAACCGGGTCTTAAGGTCTGACTTGAAGCTCTTGAATGACATATTACTACAAAGTGCAAGAGGAAGGCTATTCCAAGTGAAGGATTCCAGAAAATAAAAGGCAGAGTGTCTAGTGGATTCAAATTGTGCCGTTTCAGGGTTTGGTAAAACTAAGCGGTAGTTGTTAAGGGAACTAAAGTTTCTGCTAGGACAGCAGGATATAGTAAGATTAGATATATATTCTGGGGTCCTGGACCTAAAAGCCTTAAAGATAAGAACTGCAATTTTGAACATAATCCTCTGTTTAACCAGTAACCAGTGGTGATTTTTAAGTAAATATGTGACATGATCTGTGCAGTGGGCATGGCAGAGCAATCTAATAGCTATATTTTGAAGTAGCACAGCTGCACTTACTTCCTCCTCTTCAGGCAGCAATAAGTTTGGCTGCGCTATCTGCAATCCTGACACCTAGCACACAGTAAAAACCCATGCACTCACTGTCACAGCCAGCCCCAACTTTGCCCAACCAGTCATATCCAGATCAGGCCCACTCCTGCATTATGTAGCTAACATGGTATTATTTATGGAAAGGTTCCCTTTTTAGCACAGTAAAGTGTAGTATCTGCCTGCAGTACTGTCTACCGTGCTGAAAATCCTGGGTTAGCTGCTTAATGCAGTTTAGAAGAGGAGCCCCTTAATAATCAAAGAAATCACACAATACAGAAAAGCCACATTTTTGCAATTATCGTAAATAAAGTCCACAATAAGAGGGGGTAAAGAAATCCAATAAAATAACTGAAATTGTAATAAGAAAACTACGGAAAAAAAGTAGGACTAGTGTATAGGTCATGCATCACTATTAGTATATGGTGCAGTACAACAGGAATCGCCAATAGGGTTGCCAACTTTTTGACAGAGAAAAACCTGACATCTGCCCAGTTTCATGCTCCTCCTTTGCCCCGCCTCATGCCCCACCCCAAGTCTCTTGCAATACCTAATGTCCCCACCCCCTCTAAAACCAACTGTCCCAGTGTCTTTTTTTCTGCATTTCTCTTTCCTGTCTTTGCACAGCAGGGTCTTCTGTTCGTTCTTTTTTTACTTTGTCCACCATCCATTTCCCCTCTGTGTCCCTTATCAGTCCTTCCAGCATCTCTTCTCTAAGCCTCTGTCCCTATTTACTCCCCACCCCCCAGCATCTGCCCTGCATCCCTGTCTTCTCCTGTTGCCAGCATTTTCCCCATGTCCCTATTCCTCCCTTTTCCAGTACTGCCCTTCTATATCCCTGTCCCTATTGTATATTCCTTCCTATGTTAGGCCTATTACTAAGGGCTAAGGCCTGTACTAAGGCCTCAGTTTGGTTCTCACAAGATGGCCTAACCAGTTAGCATCTGTGCAACATACAGTGCTTTTCTCAGGCGCTGAGATCATGCTTTTCATATAAGGTAACCTTGGCAGTTGCTGACAGACTGAGGACACAGTGTGAGCCTAAGATGACCAGAATGTTTCATTTGGGGAGATAGACAGAGAGAGGACACAAGGGTATTGTTCTATGTATTGGGTTATTGTGTTCTATGTATTTTTTTGCACAGATAACAAATAGACAATGGCCACCAAGTGTGCATGTGCCCACAACGTCAGGAGAGACTTATATACCCATATATGGTACAGGCTACTTTTTGATTCTAGTTTAGGGGAAATCACATGATTTATGAGAAATGTAACGTGCAACAGTATATATGTGATGTCCGGGACAGTGTTAGCTGAGCAGACTTTGTTAGCCAGTATTGGTTTTGCTGTATGACAACCTGCTCCAGAGAGAGAGAACATTTATTTTGCATCTGACTTAGTGATATACCATAATAAAGAGTTTTTGCTGATGCGCCTATACCTAAGTCTGCTTCTCTCTCTCTTATTTTACAGCCCACGAGGCTGAGGTGTTTCCCCCCTCCCAAGGGATAAGGGAAGGAGGGAATAATAAATCACACTATACTACCTCCATGCCCAGCATCTCATTTCTGTGTCCCTTTCCTTCTCCTCTTTTCCCTTCCTCCCACACAACCCACCCTGGGGCCAGCATCTCTCCCTGTCTCTCTCCTGCCCCCCCCCCCCCACATTATCTACTGGCATCTCCCCCTCCCTCCCTGGGTCTTGGGTCTCTCCCCTTCTCCAAACCCCCAACTGCTCTGTGTCTCTCCACCCCCTCATGTCCCCCACCCCCAAGTCTAGCAGTTCCCCCCTCCCTCAGTCTGGTTTCTCTATATCTCTCTCTCCCTCCCTGGGCAGATCCAGCATATCAGTCTATCTCCCAGCTCCACCTGACAGATTCAGCATCTTTCCCTCCCCCTGATGAGTTTGGTTCAGCATTCCTTTAGTCCCTCTCTCTTCCTCTCCTGGTCCAGACAGCATCTCTGCTGCTGCCTCTGTCTCCATCCCCCCCCCCCCCCCCCCCCCCCCCCACCCAGGGTCCTACTTTCCAGCTTCTCTCTCTCTCCCGTGCACCTCCCAGGTCCTAAAAGTGACTTTGCTGACAAGCGACACAGCCACAGTGATCGAAGCAAGCAGCCTTTGCCTGCATTTGGGCCCTCCCTCAAGTGCCGTGCAAAAGAAATAATGCTCCAATTTCCTGAACCCTAAGCCTCATAATAGGAAATTGATTCATCCTTTTCTTAGTAACACTTGCCCACATCAGGAAATACTAACAGCTGAATATTATTTATTACAAAATACAACATACGGCTTTAAATGACCACACACATTCAAAAAGTACATTATTTTAAAAATACCATCTTGGAAGCCCAGACCAGATGCATTCCATGTATTTACAAAGGTGGAAAGAAGAGAAAACAACAGCCAGCATTGTTAAAAGGTGAAGTGAAAGAGGCTATTAAAGCAAAAAGAATGTCCTGGAAAAAGGACTCAAATGAAGAAAATAAGCAGCAACATATGCACTGGTAAGCTAGATGCAAAGCATTGATAAAGAAGGCTAAAAGAGAATATGAAGAGAAACTTGCCATAGAGGCAAAACAGTAACAATTTTTTCAGGTACATCAGAAGCAGAAAGCCTGTGAGGGAATCCGTGGCACTGTTAGATCATAAAGGAGCAAAAGGCAATACTCAAAGTGTGGCTACACCATGGAGCGATACAAAGGCATTATAGTATTTTTTTTATTATTCACCAACCCTGTTTGCTTTTTTGGCTGCCGCCACACACTGAGCATAAGATTTCAGCGTATTATCTACAATGTGCATATAACACTGTTATTGACTTGTCTAATGCATTCTTTTCAATACCTCTTCATCCAGAGTCTAGGGATTTGACGTCATTTATAGTACAGAATGAGGCATACAGGTGGACTAGGATGCCTCAAGGCTTTACTGATAGTCCATCGGTATTCTCAAAACAACTAATGATGGATTTAAAGGATTTCAGGAGTCAATTGCCTGACACGGTGTCATTATTTGTCTATGTAGATGATATTCTACTGTCTGCTGAGACTGAAGCAGAATGCCTAGAGTGGACTAGAAAATTATTTTTGTTATTAGGAGAGTTAGGATATAAATGTAACAGGGAAAAATGTATTATAGCTCAGTCTACTGTCACCTTTTTAGGACAAAATGTTTCAGCAGAACATAAGGTCATTATACCGGAGGTTATATCTATTTTAAATGAGACTCCGGTACCGCAAACAGTTACCCAGTTACGTGCTGTTTTGGGAATGTTAAATTACTGCAGACAATGGATACCAAATTATACACAAAAAGTAATGAGACTGTATAAACATTTGAAACTGCCCGCAGCTACACCAAAGAATACACTCATTGTATTGGAAGAGCAGGATAAGATGGTACTGGCTAAGATTGTGAGGGATTTATTATCTCCAGGACCGTTAGCAGTAATAGATATCCAATCACCTGTGCATTTGTGGGTAAAAGACATGGGAAATAGTTGGGCAGCTATGATTAATCAAAACAATGAAGTAAATGCACCAGTAGCTTTTTTGTCAGGCTCTTTTAATCATGTGGAAAAAGGAATGAAAGAAATACCAAAGTTACTGACAGCTATAGTGGCTGCAGTAGGCAAGTGGAGAGCACAAATGCCTTTTGTTCCTATTGTAATACATACTAACCACACGATTAAAACGCTGTTGAGCCCTAGCCAAACAGCATTGACAGCCACTAGATTTGGAAAATATCAAGCAGTACTTTTAGGACAAGATATAAGAATAATACCATTAACTAAAGAACAGAGAAATAAGATAGATCTGCTTTTTCCTGTCGATCAAAAGGGTGAGATCGATACTATAGAAATCCCTACATTTCACTGTCTTACTTTTGAACCCTTATCTGATGGATTAATATGGTTTACAGATGGAGCTTGTGAAAGGACTGTTGCAGGCTTTGCCTGCGTGCAGGTAGATGAGAATCTAAGAAAGATAATGCAAGTACAATATAAAACCCCTCCTGATCAGACTGCACAGCATGCTGAACTTTTAGCCGTTATTACGGCCTTACAACACACTGATATGACTCAAAATGTTACTATATATACTGATAGTGGTTACGTTGCAAGTTCACTACAGTATCATATATTAAAATGGCAGCGTAGGGGGATGATAACCAGTGCAGGTAAAAATCTACAACATTACACATATTGGAAATTGCTGTTTGAAATTTTGGCAAAAAGGGAACGTGAAGGTAGAAAAACTGCAGTTGTGTGGACCCCGGCCCACACTGAAAAGCCAACCTTTGAAGCACTAGGTAATGCAATGGCTGATGCAGCAGCAACGGAGGTGGTTAAGCAAAGTGAAAAGATTTTGTATAATACTAGACAGACACAGGAAGGGCCACTTACGAATGTAGATAAGATTGAAATGTGGCAGCCAGAGGGACAGGAAAGTGAAAAATGGTTGAAGAGAGGATGTATGAAATTGGGAAGTGAATGGTTTAATGCAGAAGAAGGATTACCTTGTATGCCAATGAGCCAGGCGATTAAGGTATTGATTGGGTGGCATGCATAAAAATTGATAACTTGATTCAACAGGTTGTGCGTCTTATTAAAATCTCTCGATAAAGAAATGGTGGGAAAATTATATACCTGGCTTGATTTGTTACCATTAGCTTTGATGGTTATAAGGGCCCAACCTAATGGGCGTACTAAATTGACCCCATTCCAAATTCAGACAGGACGTCATTTCTTCCCGATGCAGACAGCAAGTACTGATAGCACAGCTCAGTACTGGCAAAAGCTACAACCTATGTTGAACCTGACAAGTGATATGATCCGAACAAATGTAGCATCACAGGCAGGGACTACTAATGATGTTTGTGCTTTTAAAGTAGGTGACCTAGTGCTACGAAAGAACTTTACACATAAAACATGGAAGGATCCTGTGTATGTAGGGCCTTTTGCTATCACGGCCCTTACTCAGACCGCTGCCTGTCTGGAAGGTCATACTTCTTGGATACACTTATCAGATATTCGACGAACTAATAATATTGAAATGGACAAAGAATAAACAAACATGTCCTGAAACATGATGGTATTGGGATGTTGTTGTTTGTTAATGGACAATGAACACATATGATAATAGACTTGTTGCAGCGACCAAGATGTTGAATCTGACTGATTGTATCATATGTGCCCACATCCTTGTCCTTGCCAGCTATGATATATGGGACTACAATGATAAAATTGAGTGGGCACCATGACTGTGATCCCAATAATACCTGTGTAAGGGATGATGAAAACCTTCATTGGACAAATGAGACTATTTATAAGCAAGCCTTGCTTATGGACAAGTATCCACAGACATCATGTTGGTGTCTGATTAATAGTATGACAACTGAACACATTCCCCTGATAAAGTGCACTTACATGCAGAATGTTGTAACAACTGATTCAATGAATGTTATGCTTTTAATTTGTGTAATTTTTAATGCCACATCAACTAATGAGAAGTAAGAATGAATGACAGTGTATTCCCCTTTGATGAAGCTCACTGTCTGTATTCAAAGGAAATATAAATTTTGTACCCTAGTACAATTGAATCTGTTTAATGCAACATGTATTAGCATGTTTGCAAAGATGTGCCAGGATGTTTTTAAAATAACAATGATAACTGAAATTCAGAATAAATAGAACTTTAATATGTCAGCCAAAAATATTGAAAAAGCGTGCAGAAACTGAATGCCACAAACAAGGGGGGAGGAGATTTAGAAAGGAGGTAAGAAAACAGACTGGAGCTGAAACAGATGTGTTGAGGCCTGGAATATCAGTCCTCAAAGGGAGGATGTTGAATAAAAGCATAAAAATGTTGAATAAAAGTATAAAATAATAGAAGTGGAAAGCTTCAAAGATCATGCAGAACAAGCTGTTTCAACACTAAACTAAATCTCCTGAGACATGAGGCCCACATCAGCCAAAGGCAGGCTCCAGAAAGTCTGTGGGATAATGGGAACCAGATGCAGCATATGTTCTGCTGTAGGATTTATGGTATGGTACAGCCTGCAAGCACGTGATATCAGGAGAAGATTATAAGGAGTGTGGAACAAAGAAATAAGTAAGCATTTTGAATTTGTCTTTGTCTGTATATAGATTTCTCTCTCTGCATATAGCATTCTGATTTCTTTGCTTTACATTGCTTTGTTTTAATCATTCATTCTGGCTTGTATATTGCTTATCAAGAAATGCTTCCTGCAATAGCCCATTGAGCTATGCAGAAAAATTGTAAATACACTGTTTATATTAAATATGAAATTCGTCTAGCCTTCTCTACAAAAGTGGCGGCATCCTTTTCTTCAAATGAAACCCAGATTTTTTTTCTTGAGTGCTGACCCCCAAGGTGGACCCTAGCATCAGGCAACTATAGTTCGGATTATTCTTTCCTGATGGCATGCATTCAAGGGTACTGAAAGAATTCAAACATGAAATTGCTCCCTGCTGTTACTAATCTGTAACCTGTCATTAATAGTACCTGAAGACTGGAGGGTGCCCAATGTGATGCCAATTTTTTAAAAGGGTTCAAGAGGTGATCTGGAAAATTACAAACTGGCAACTCTGACGTCAGTGCCGGGTAAAATAGTGGAAGCCATTATAAAGAATAAAATTAAAGAACACATAAATAAACATGGTTTAATGATACAGAGTCAGCATGATTTCAGTCATGGGAAGTCTTGCCTCACCAATTTGCTTTATTTCTTTGAAGGTATGAATAAATGGATTGTCACATTCCAGGATGAGTGAGCCGTTGGTCCATGGTGGAATGGTACTGCCTGCCTATGGGACAGACAGACTGTAGCAAGCAGTGGGCAATTCACTGCAGAAGGGATTGCTCCACTAGAAGCATCGAAGGAAGAAGGAAGCTGTACCCAGAACTGGAAGTTGAAGCTGTGCTGGAGCTGGAACCAGGACTGGAAGCAGGAGCTGTACTGGAGCTGAAACCAGGACTGGAAGCAGGAGCTGTACTGGAAGCTGGGGCTATACTGAAGCCTGGAAGCTGAAACTGAGCTGGAAGCTGGAACCCGGGCTGGAAGCTGAAGCTGAAGCTGAGCTGGAATAAGGGCTGGCACCAAGATGACCGGTTGCAAGTCAGATACAGACAGCAGTAACTGCAGAAGGCAGCCCAGGGTCATGATGTCAGCAAGGGGCAGGCACGATCAGCATCAACCCGAATCCAGCCTTCCCCAAACGAGCACACACAGCAGTCAGCAGGCCAGAGGAGGAGGAAGCAGCACGGAGGGCAGCAGAGCATGTCACAGAAGTCCCCAATGCAGAGGTAACAGAACACGGGGGGCGAACATGTCATGGATAAAGGTGAGCCAGTTGATGTAGCATATCTAGATTTTTAGAAAGCTTTTGACAAAGTTCCTCATGAAACACTCCTGAGAAAATTAAAAAGTCATGGGATGGGAGGCAATGAACTTCTGTAGTTTAGGAATTGGCTATTGGACAGAAAACAGAGGATAGAGTTAAATGACCATTTCCCTCAATGGAGGAGGGTGAACAGCAAAGTGCCACAGAGATCTGTACTGGGACCGGTGCTATTTAACATATTTATAAATAATCTGGAAATTGGGTAGCGAGTGGCATGATTAAATTTTCAGATGACACAAAACTATTCAAGGTTGTTAAAACGCATGCGAACTGTGAAAAATTGCAGGAAGACCTTAGGAAATTGGAAAACTGGGCATCCAAATGGCAGATGAAATTTAATGTGGACAAATGCAAACTGATGCACATTGGGAAGAATAATCTGAATCATAGTTACCTGATGCTAGGGTCCACTTGGAAGTCAGCACCCAAGAAAAAGATCTAGGTGTCGTTGGTGGTGGGAGGCGGTGGTGGGAGGCGGGGCTAGTGCTGGGCAGACTTCTACGGTCTGTGCCCTGAAAATGGCAGATACAAATCAAAGTAAGGCATACACAAAAAGTAGCACATATGAGTTTATCTTGTTGGGCAGACTGGATGGACCATGCAGGTCTTTTTCTGCCGTCATCTACTATGTTACTATCCAGCTTATTTTCAAAAGTGATCGCCGGCCATCTTCCGACACAAATCGGGAGATGGCCAGCAATCTCCTGAACACGGCCAAATCAGTATAATCAAAAGCCGATTTTGGCCGGCGCCAACTGCTTTCTGTTATGGAGCCAGGCAAACTTCAAAGCAGGGTACAGAAGGTAGGATGGGGGCGGGACAGGGGCGTGGTTATAAGATGGCTGGCGTCGCCTAATAATGGAAAAAAGATGGCCGGCTCGGATGAGCATTTTGCCGGCTGTACTTGGTCCATTTATTTTTAGGACCAAGTCTCAAAAAATTGCCCCAACTGACCAGATGACCACCGGAGGGAATCGGGGATCACCTCCCCTTACTCCCCCAGTGGTCACCAACCCCCTCCCACCCTAAAAAAATAAAAACAAAAAATTTTTTTTGCCAGCCTCAAATATCATGCCCAGCTCCCTGACAGCAGTATGCAAGTCCCTGGAGCAGTTTTTAGTGGGTACAGTGCACTTAAGACAGGTGGACCCAGGCCCATTCCCCCTACCTGTTTTGTGGTGGTAAATGTTGAGCCCTCCCTAACCCCCCCTAAACCCACTTTACCCACATGTAGATGCCCCCCCCCCTTGATCCCTAAGGGCTATGGTAGTAGTGCAGAGTTGTGGGGAGTGGGTTTTGGGGGGGATTTGGGGGGCTCAGCACCCAAGGTAGGGGAGGTATGCACCTGGGAGCAATTTGTGAAGTCCACTGCAGTGCCCCCTAGGATGCCCGGTTGGTGTCCTGGCATGTGAGGGGGACCAGTGCACTACAAATGCTGGCTCCTCCCATGACCAAAGGGCTTGCATTTTGCCGGGTTTGAGATGGCCGAGACCGGTTTCCATTATGGCCATCTCTAAACCCGGTGATCTCAACATTTGACCTTAATGTTGAGATTTAGTCGGCCCCAACCGTATTATCGAAAGAAAAGATGGCCGGCCATCTTTTTCGAAAATACGGTTGGCTCCGCCCCTTTGCAGAGCCGGCCGGCCATATAGATGGCCGGCGCTGTTCGATTATGCCCCTCAATGTTACTATGTTGTAGACAATGCGCTGAAATTTTCTGCTCAGTGTGTGACTGCAGCCAAAAAGCAAACAGGAGCACACCAGTGCCATAGCGAGAGCGGCTGACCTCCGGGGCAGGTCACCACTGCGCACCCCTCCCCCGGGTGCAGCACGGCGCCCCCCCCCCCCCCCCTCGGCGCATCCATGCTGGTACAAACAATGACGTTCTCTAAAAAATCATATATACAGTGTTCATAGAAATACAGCCAACATAAAAATGTAGACAGGTAAATAAACTGTATATAAGGCGCTGTGTGTTAACAACCATATTTTTGAAAAAAAACCCTAATCCAACATTAGAGAACTTTCCTTAAAGAGATAGTCATAAATAGTGGATTATTCATAAAAAAAATCTATATTCAGCAGTACCTCATGGTGCATGTATATTATTTCCATGCTGGTACAATCAATACATTTATATGTATTATATATGTTAGGATCATTTTCATTTATTTTACACATATTTTCAAACTTCGTACATGTTTTTATTCACTATGATTTTTGTACTTTGTCAGACCCCCAATGCAGGCGAACATTCACCAAAACACGGCCCGTGTCATATCCTTCTAATAAAAAATTGGGTCTTTTCCCATTCACCTGCTCCTGAAGGTCTGCTTTGCTTGACTGGTGTACTTTGGACACTCTTTTTCCTATATGATTTTTTTTTTTTTCAAACCATTTTATTTTCTTCATAATCAGTGATAGATTATATTTTACTAGGAAAAAAGGCCCGTTTCTGACACAAATGAAATGGGCGCTATCAAGGTTTTCCTCAGAGTGTGTATGTTTGAGATAGTGTGTGTGAGAGTGACTGTGTGAGAGAGAGTGAACGTGTGAGTGTGTGACAGAGAGAGAGTGAGACTGGGTGCGAGTGTGTCTGTGAGAGAGAGAGTGTGTCTGTGAGAATGAGAGTGTGTGCCAGGGCCCCCGCCTCCCTCCCAGTTACAGGGTCGTCCCTCCCCCACTCCCTCCCAGGGTCGCCCCCCTCCCCCACTCCCTCCCAGTTCTAGGGTCCCGCTCCCTTCTTTCCTCCCTCCCAGTTCCATGGCCTCCCTACCCCCCCTCCCTCAGTCACCTTTGGGGGCATACCTTACTGCAAGGTCCCTGCCTCACCCTGTACTCTCATCTGACAGGATTCTGTGCTCTCTGCTTGGCTCTTTCATTCTCTCCTCACTTTGAAAAAAAATCTGTGAACCATAAAATTTATTTTAAACAAAGAATTTGCGGAGAGTTAGGGAGTTAGTTCCTGTCTGACTGACTGTTGCTGTTTTCAGAGCCAGAGCCTTTCCCTTGGCTCTGGCTGTCAGTGCTGCGCTGCAGGGGGATCAACTGGTACGTGTTGGCTTTGTTGGTTTTTTTTTTTTGTAGCGGCATGGCGATTCAATTCGGGAGGGAGTTGGTCGTGGAGGAGGGGGAGGTCTGAAATCAGAGAGGAGAGGGCGGGTGTCTGAAGTGGGACAGGAGAGGGAGGTCTGTGGCAGTGTGAATCAGTCCCTTGGTGTGCCTCCTGCTGCTTTCATGTGGTTGGTCAGTGTCTCTGATGAAGTACCAGGAAGTACTGACCTCAATTCATGAGATGGAGAGCAGGAATGCATCAAGGTTTAAGTGCCACAGAGCTTCAGAACGTTGGAGGTGCTTTTTATTATATAGGACAAGGATTGTATTTGCCACAGTAGTGTTTATTGCTGAGTCCTTTGAATATTCCTTTACCACCTGGCTCAATGTTTCCCCCAACAACGTGCACTACCATCTGGTCAATCCTGAGAGCTGTGCAACCTCCTCTAACATTTTTAAGCTGTGCACAATTTTATCAAATTTAAGAAATAACAATCTAATAATAATGTTTGGATGTTTAGACTGAACTTCTTTGCACATTATTTAGAGAATAACAACATTACAAATATTCAGATACAGCAAGTTCCCACCCCAAATAGTTTACAATCTTAACAGGTACTTAAGGCAATGGGAGGTAATATGACTTGCCCAAGGTCACAAGGAGTGGAAATGGCAGATCTGATATTTAATCCCTGGTTCTCAATCCATTGTTCTAATCACTAGGCTATTCCTCTTTCTCTTAGTGGTTGCATTGCTTGTAGTACAGTGTTCTGAAGGGAGTTTTCATTCCAGCATCAAGTTTATTTAACTATGACAACAGTGATAAGAGCTTTACAGCAAATGCTAGCTTGACCCCTTTTCATTTATAGCAGATCCAGCTGAGCAGTAAAATCTGCTTGAAATTCAGCAATCATATTTCTCACTGTTCCAGAATGACCTGATTTTGACTAGAATAAGCCACTGAATTCATACATACAAATAACTATTTGCAGACATAGTTTCCCAAAATTTTGACAAAAAAGCATTTTTAAAAAATTTAATGTTTGTCATGCAATAAAATACCTTTATTTTCAATGAAAAAAAGCGTAAAAGAAATAGGTCCTATCTCTGATATTATATGCTTAATAATCTAAAAAGTATCTGTTGAATCAAGTTTAATGTAATACTGGCCTATTTAATTTTTTCTTCAATAAACAATGAAATTCAGATTATAAAATTTTATAAAACTGTAAGATATTAGCCTGTTATAAATCACTGAACTGAAAGCATAATTATGATAATATATTACACAGTTTTATACCTTATCCCCCGGATTCTATATAGTGCACTTGGATTTAGGCACCAAAATCGGTGCAGATTCTTTAATACCGCATGTAACATAATTGGCTTAATAAGCGAATGAGTGCTGATAACAGCACTTAAGCAATAAAGAGCACCAATTGGCACTAATTAGAATTTGGGTGCACAACTCACTAAGCATGCTGTAACAACGTGCACTGAACTTCTAATGCGTGGAGGCAAAGAGGGCGTGGTTATGGGCGGGGAAATGTGTGTTTCAAAATTTAGGCGCCTAGTTAAAGAGTATGGCCCAGTGCACCTAAATCTATGCACTAAGAGTTACACCAGGTTTTCATTGGTATAAATGGATGCGTGCAGATACTGACGCTGAAATATCAACTAAGCATATTCTAGGTGCCAATTATAGAATACGCTTAGTCAGCACTGATTTCAGCGCTGATTTTTTAGGCACCATATATAGAATCTCCTCCTATATGTCAAACAAATAAGCCAAATTTTTCATAGGACAACTAGCTCAGAAAAGGGATGCCCAAGTCAAGACAGTCAGAGTTTTTAATGTATTTTACAGAAAGCCCACCGAAAACAAACTCTACCCTCCCCAAACACCATCAATATTGAGCAACTTTTTTTAAACACCTGCATCTCTTTCTTGGGTGCTTACTCCTAAGGTGGACTCTAGCACCAAGTAATTATGATTTAGGTTATTCTTCCCAATGTGCATCACTTTGCATTTCTCCATATTAAATTTCATCTGCCATTTGAAGCCCAGTCTTCCAATTTCCTAAGGTCTTCCTGCAATTTTTACAGTCTGCATGTGTTCTAACAACTTTGAATAGTTTTATCTCATCAGCAAATTTAGGGCCCCTTTTACCAAATGGTGGTAAAAGAGGCCCTGCAGTTGCATCAGCACACAGATTTTCTGCATGCCGAGGCCCCGTTTCACCAACACAAATAAAAGGCTTTTTTTTTTTCAAGGAAGGAAATGGCCATGCGGCAAGTTAAACACTTGCCGCATGGCCATTTCCTGGGGGAGCCCTTACTGCCTCCTATTTAGGAGATGGTAGGGGATCTGGCGGTAGCCCAGCAATAACCGGGCAGCATGTGGCATTGCCCAATCACCTGGCCAGCGCTAGAAAATTAAAAAATATTTTCTAGCTTTAGAATTGGCATGCGGCAGAAGTCAGAACTACCACTGGATTCCCCTAGGAGCCCAACAGTAGGGCTGAATCATTGCATTCCAAGCCGGTGCTACCCCTACCACCGTTTTGTGAAAGGGCCCCTTCTCACTTCCAGATCATTTATAAATAAGTTAAATAGCACCAGTCCCAGTATAGATCCTTGCAGCACTCCACTGCTCACCCTCCTCCATTGAGATGAATGGCCATGTAACCTACCCTCTGTTTTCTATCCAATAACCACTTTCTAATCCACAATAGAATATTGCTTCCTATCCCATGACTCTTTAATATTCTAAGGAGTCTCTCACGAGGAACTTTGTCAAAAGCTTTGTGAAAATCTAGATACACTACATCAACTGACTCACCTTTATCAACATGCTTATTCATGCTTTCAATGAAATGAAGCAAATTGGTGAGCAAGATTACCATTGACTGAATCCAAGCTAGAAACTGGGGGAAGGTTGACAGTCACTCAAAAGCACATGATTCAGAACAAAGTATCTTTAAAGATATCACCAAAATAGGGAACATAGGGCATCCCGATAGCTTTTAATAGAGACCACAGTAGACCAGGTGTCTTTAAATACAGATTAGATAGATTTTAAAGTTTACAAATTATCACTAAATAGGAACAGCAAATATTATTTGAAATGTCTGTATGCAAATGCCAGAAGCCTAAGATATAAGATGGTAGAGTGAGACTATAATGTACTAAATGAAAAGATACATATATCAGGCATCTCTGAGACCTGGTGGAAGGAAAATACCCAATAGGATGCTGCCATACCAGGGTACAAATTATATCGCAGTGATAGGGTGGATTGAACTGGTGGAGGATTAACATTATATGTTAAGTGGGGGGGGGGGGGGTCTTGAATTGAATAAGACTAAAAATTCTTAAGGATATAAAACACATGGATTCTCTGTGGATAACACTATCATCCACCTGGCCAGGATGAACAGAAATGTTAGAAATAAAGGAGGCTAACAAACTGCAGCCAAACGGCTAACAAATAGCAGTCAAAAAAGCAAATGGGATGCTAGGAATTATGAGGAAAGGGATGCAAAATAAGACCAAGAATATTATAATACCTCTGTATCGCTCTATGGTGCGACCTCACCTCGAGTATTGCATTCTTCCCCCTTTCCCTCTCTAAGTTCCCCCCAACTGTTTCCTACCATACATATACCTCATTATACTACATTATCACTTTGTATTCATTCATACTATGTATTTGTTCAAATCGGCTAACACTGTTAATGGTTATATGTAAGCCACATTGAGCCTGCAAAATGTGGGAAAATGTGGGATACAAATGTAACAAATAAATAAAATAAATAAATTCAGTTCTAGTGCGACCTCACCTCGAGTATTGCATTCAGTTCTGATCACCGTAAAAAATATAAAGTGGAATTAGAAAAGGTTCAAAGATAAGTGACCAAAATGATAAAGGGGGTGGAACTCCTCTGATATGAGGAGAGGCTAAAGAGGTTAGGGCTCTTCAGCTTGGAAAAGAGATGGCTGAAGGGGGATATGACCGAGGTCTATAGAATCCTGAGTGGTGTAGAACGGGTAAAACTGAATTGATTTTTCACTCTTTCAAACAGTACAAAGACCAGGGGACGCTCAATAAAATTACATGGAAATACTTTTAAAACAAATAGGAGAAAATATTTTTTTCACTCAACGAATTTTTAAGCTCTGGAACTCATTGCCGGAGGATGCAGTAATGGCGGTTAGGTTATCTGGGTTTAAAAAAGGTTTGGACAAGTTCCTTGAGGAAAAGTTACTGAGATGGACATGGGGGAAGCCTCTGCTTGCCCCGGAATTAGTAGCATGGAATGTTGCTACTAGCTGGATTTCTGCCAGGTACTTGTGACCTGGATTGGCCACTGTTGGAGGCAGGATACTGGGCTAGATGGACCATTGGGCTGATCAGTATGGCTATTCTTATGTTCTATTCTTATACTCTTATCACTCTGTTCCATTTGTATCATAATTTTATTCTTTATATTAGTTTCCACTAGTTTGCCCGGCACTGATAGGCTTACTAGTCTGTAATTTCCTGGATCACCCCAGAGCCCTTTTTAAAAAGCAGCACTACATTCACTACCCTCCAATCTCCAGATACTACAGATGATTTTAACGACGGGTTACAGATCACTAACAGCAGATCAGCAATTTCATGTTCAAGTTCTTTCAGTACCCTAGGGTGCATATCATCGGATCCAGGGGATTTACTACTTTTTAATTTGTCAGTCTAGCTCAGTATGTCTTCCAGGTTCACCAAGATTTCTTTCAGTTCCTCTGCATCGTCACCATATACCGTAAGACCAACCTCAACTTCCGGTGTAATACCATTTGCGGTAGGGAAGCAGGGATCTCCTCAAAGTTTTTCAAGGAGCTTAAACATGCTGACTTTCTGAGTCTTTTGAGACTGCAGGTCCTATTCTTCAGATATAACTGCAGGGCTGTCCATTCTGCTACCGGTCAGTTTACAAAATTAATGCCTTGGGACTGCCTATACTGCTCACTTTACAACTTCTACTATTTGCTCTATTTGAGTAAAAAACAGTTTCTGCCAAAAGAATTAATACCCCAAAAGAATCTGAAGTGCAGTTTGTGTTCTCTGTTCATGACATTGTTAGCCACTATCTAAGGCTGTCAAGAGCAGAATGAAGTAGTTTTTTATTTATATATTTATTTATTGCATTTGTATCCCACATTCCCCCACCTATTTGCAGGCTCAATGTGGCTTACATAGATTTTTAAGAGCTACTTGTTCTGAGGAATTCCTTGTTTAAAAGTCCTCTCAGTGAGTAAATTTAAAAAATATATATATAGCATGACCAGCACATAAAATGCATGCAAATGAAAAGCCAGTTTTTAAAATAAACTTTCATCTTTGCTGAGATATCTCATTCTTCTAGCCTAGTCAATTGAATGTTTCCCTAAGGAATATCTTGAGTTTTCTGTTTCTGATAGAAAAAAGAAAGCAATTTATACTTCTGATAGAAAAAGAAAAGCAAATCTGCCAATTTCAATCTTTTGTTGAATATTTATCATGATAAGGATCCACCCTAAGTGCAATGTATGTGTTTCTCATAGGTTTAATATTATAGGGATAGTTACAAAAGAATCATCATTCATGCAAGAACTACAGTTTCAAACTGAAAATTGAAACCTATCTTGTACAAAATTTAGAGGGTTCTTTTATAACAAGTCACCTACTCTGTGCAAACACTTGTCCAAGTTCCACCAGTTTTCAAACAGCAAGCATATGCATACTTATCCCATTGAAAGTGCCCACACATACATAGCAGTTTTAAAAAGGGTTGCCTGCCCTGCAAAAGGTGCAAATTTCATGGCTAAAAGTAAGCTGTGGACATTTTATATAACAGGTGGATAAATAATGACTCCACACAACACCCACTCTAGAACACAATTAATTAGAAATGTATATATAAATGTAAGTTTTGGCCTCTATGCTGAGGTAATTTTATAAGCATTTGACATTTCACTTGATTTTGATATGACGCAAGTCTAATTTCCAAATCTAAGAGATTTACAGAAGAGTATATTTCTAAGGGAACAACAGAGTGGGAGCACACACAAGGGGGCATAGACTACAAAAATAAGGGATACAAAGGGGATGAGGTAATAAATAGAAATAAAACAAAACAGAGAAAAGAAAATAAGATGATATCTTTTTATTGGACTAACTTAATACATTGAAGGTAACCCTGCTGTTCCTTCAGATCAGAAATAAGCAAATGTTGATAAATAACAGTATATATAAGTGAAACATCAAAGCATTTCAATGACAGTCTTCACAGGAAGCAGGGCCGTGCCGACACGGTAAGCGAGGTAAGCATGGCAGGAGGGCGCCATCCTCTGGGGGGTGCGCCGCCGCACCATGCTTACCTCGCCCTCTTCTCCCCAGATCCTTGTCCTTTTTTTTTTGTTTAAATTTACCTCTCCGGCGCGTGGCAGCGTAGCGTTAGTGAGGAGGCGGCGCTCCCCCGCCCCGACGTGTCAGTCTCTTCCCTTCGCTCGGTTCCGCCTTCTTCTGACATCAGAAATGACGTCAGAAGAAGGCGGGACACTGAGTGAAGGGAAGAAGACACGTCTGGGCAGGGGAGCGCCGCCTCCTTCTCACTAATGCTACGCTGCCGCGCACTGGAGAGGTAAATTTAAACAAAAAGGAAAAGGATCTGGGGAGAAGAGGGCGGGTAGTGTAGCGATTGTTTTCGGGGGGGGGGGGCGCGCCGGCGGGGCCAACTGCAGGGGGGTGCCGGAGACCCTATGCACGGCCCTGGCAGGAAGAGGGTGGGGTGGGTAAGGTGGGAAACATGGGAGCTGGGTGGATGACAGACAGGGAGAGATGCATGTAGATAAGAGATGGCTACCACACCACTCTACTCAAAGGGGATGGGAAAACTTATCAACATAGGGAACAGCAGGAAAGAAAAAAACTGAAAGCAGGACAGGGCAAAAACAGCATACAGAGGAATTATACACAAAGTTATGTTGCAACACTGTGCTCAAAGCAGAGACACAGCAATTTAACAGCAGGAAATGTAAGGCCAAATAAAGGGCCCTGTTTACTAAGCTGCACTGTAAGCACACTAACTTTTTAGCGCATGCTAAAAATTAGTGTGTGCTAACACTAGAGACACCCATATGTTCCTATACAGCGTGACTTAGTAAACAGGGCCCAAAGTCTTTTAAATGGCATTTCCAGTCAAATGTCAGGGGCATGCTCAGCATTTGCCCTGTATCTACTACACAGGGCAGACACACACTTATGGGTCCCAGTGGTAGTACCACTAGGGGTAATCAGTGACATTTTGTACCCTGCCCAGTCCCTCTGCTCAGCAGAATGGTTTCATGGCAAGTTTGAACTCAGGTGTAAGGCACTTTCTGGGGAATCAGATAGGAGGAATTGAGTGGGAGAGTCCGAGGAGGATCAGCTAGGAGAGGTGGGGATCATCAGGAGGGAGCAGCACAAAAGTATGGGGGGGGGGGAAACATGCCTCATATTGTACAGAAATGTTGGGACAGCCCCAGTGGCATTTGGTGCCATGACACTATTAATCTTCGTGACAGCTAACTTATCAGCATGCTAGGTCCCTTCATTCAACTGAAACAGCGCTTGCTAAAGTCTCCAATGATCCGTTCCTAGCCAGATCCAAAGGTCTCTATTCTATCCTCATCCTTCTCGATCTATCTGCTGCTTTTGACACTGTTGATCACAGCCTACTCCTTGATACACTGTCCTCACTTGGATTTCAGGGCTCTGTTCTTGCCTGGTTTTCTTCTTATCTCTCCCAGCGTACCTTTAGTGTATACTCTAGTGGATCCTCTTCTACTTCTATCCCACTGTCAGTTGGTGTACCTCAGGGATCTGTCCTGGGACCTCTTCTCTTCTCCATCTATACTTCTTCCCTTGATACTCTGATCTAATCCCATGGTTTTCAGTATCATCTTTATGCTGATGACTCCCAGATCTACCTCTCCACATCAGAAATCTCAGCCGAAATCCAGGCCAAAGTATCAGCCTGCCTGTCTGACATTGCTGCCTGGATGTCTCAGCGCCATCTGAAACTAAACATGACCAAGACTGAGCTTCTTATCTTTCCCCCTAAACCAACCTCTCTTCCTCCCCCATTCTCTATTTCTGTGGATAACACTCTCATCCTTTCTGACTCATCAGCTCGTAACCTTGGGGTCATCTTCAACTCCTCCCTCTCCTTCTCTGCACATATTCAACAGACTGCTAAAACCTGTCGTTTCTTTCTCTATAATATCAGCAAAATTTGCCCTTTCCTTTCTGAGCACACTACCAGAACCCTCATCCACGCTCTTATCACCTCTCGCTTAGACCACTGCAACTTGCTTCTCACAGGTCTCCCACTTAGCCATCTCTCTCCTCTTCAATCTGTTCAAAATTCTGCTGCACGACTAATATTCTGCCAGGGTCATTATGCTCATAGTAGCCCTCTCCTCAAGTCACTTCACTGGCTTCCTATCCTTTTCCGCATACAGTTCAAACTCCTCTTATTGACCTATAAGTGCATTCACTCTGAGGCTCCTCAGTACCTCTTCACTCTCATCTCTCCCTACATTCCTCCCGGGAACTCCGTTCACTGGGTAAATCTCTCTTATCTGCACCCTTCTCCTACACTGCTAACTCCAGATTCCGTTCCTTTTATCTTGCTGCACCATATGCCTGGAATAGACTTCCTGAGCCGGTACGTCAAGCTCCATCTCTGACCGTCTTCAAATCTAAGCTAAAAGCCCACCTTTTTGATGCTGCTTTTAGCTCCTAACCCTTGTTCACTTGTTCAGAACCCTTATTTTATCATCCTCACTTTAATACTCCCTTATCTCTTGTTTGTCCTGTTTGTCTGTCCTAATTAGATTGTAAGCTCTGTCGAGCAGGGACTGTCTCTTCATGTTCAAATGTACAGCGCTGCATACGTCTAGTAGCGCTATAGAAATGATACGTAGTAGTAGCTAACGCAGCAGGCCAATCCTCCACTCCGCCCCTATCATGCCCATGAACTGCCCCTACCTGTGCCACGTAGCTAGGGCAGGTTTTCAGTGTTTTAACTTGTGATAGCCAATAGCGTTGGTCTGCATTCATTTCTACCACACATGCAAAACTTAACTAAAAGATTGACCTAACTAAATAAATAAATAAAAAGATTGAACTAAAAAAAAAAACAACAACCAAAAAAAACAAACCTACCACACAAAAACTTGTGCTAGCTACATGACAACAGCTTAATAAATGGGCCTCTCTTTGCCCATCATGCTTCTAGGAATGCCTCCACACATGTCTAAAATGCTCATCTACAAGCAGGGTATATGCGTATACTTTTGCTCACATTTGGTCTGAGAAATTTTAAAAGAAGTCATTTCTGCATTGTGTGCTAAAAATATTCTCTGCCATGCAACAAGCTTCCCGCTTCACAGATCAGCAATACCTTTTAAGCAGAATAAAAGCTTAACATCCATGACTAAAAAAATAGCAGAAATTCTCCACTACATATGTATCTTTTACATCTATTATTTACAAAGTTGAACTAAGGCTTACTTCCTAGCGTGTGTTCACAGTCAAATTTGTAACGTGTTAAAATGTAAAATCTTTGTGTTTACTGCTGGGGGCATTCTCAGTACTTTGGGAAAGACAGTCTTGCAGTTAACATGGAGTAATGGACTTTACGGTATGAACAGCATAGAAAATAAAGCAGAATGCAGTTAGCTATACTTTTGTGGGTTGATGCACAGAACCTAACGCAGGCACTAGAGCCAATCAGCGCTGGACTAGCACCAGAATTAATCACTGCAGATTGTTCAGATGGCTGTAGTGCAGTAAACAATGCGTGCTGCAAAGATTAGCGCAAATAGCATTTAAAAGTAGTCAAATGGTTCTTAATGAGGTCATTTCCTATTCCCTCCCTAATTTTCAGAGAGCACTGCACAAGACAAAGTCGCCCTTTGTTACTGTCCAGGTCAGTGCCCAGTGCTACTGACCAGTATGACCTCATAGTCAATTGAATCTCCTCCTCCTCCCCGAGTAGAAAACTTTACCACTAGACTCTCAGGGCCAGATGTAGTAACCCCACGTAAAGAGCCCTTTCCTTACCGATCCCTTAGCGAATCGGTAAGGAAAGGGCATGCATGAAGGAAATCGCATGCAAATGAGCTGCTCGCTGTTAGCTCATTTGCACACGATTTCCTTCCTTCCAGTCGGCCAGCTGAGCATGCGCAGAGCAGCCAATCGTTATGCTGGCTGCTCTGCATGCCAAAGACGTCCTTCACAAAAAAAATGACGTCCCTGACGAGCACTGGACGTTTTCCTCCAGCTTTTGTGATGGGCATCCTTCTCGGACGTGTTTTTCTTATGTGCCTGAAATGACCACAGCCATGGAAGTTCTCTCAACATTCTCTCGTGCCCTCCAAGGTTGTTTTCTGCTTGTGCGCCCCCCCCCCCCCCACCCCCAGGATGTCCAAAACAAAACTATTTGGACGTCCCTCCCTCCAGGTTTCTCTCAGCCAATCACAGCGTGTTTAGCTGTCACCGGTATCAGCTAAACGCGCTGTGATTGGCTGAGAGAGACCTGGAGGGAGGAACGTCCAAATAGTTTTGATTTGGACGTCCTCGCAGGTCCCGATTTTTTTTTTGGGGGGGGGGCGCAAGCAGAAAACAACCTTGGAGGGGACGACAGAATATTGAGAGAACCTCCATGGCTGTGGTCATTTCAGGCATGTAAGAAAAACAGGTCCGAGAAGGACGCCCATCACAAAAGCTGAAGGAAAAGGTCCAGGTGCTGGTCAGGGACCAAGCACTCCAGATACACTAATTGGTAGAGTGGGTGGTGCAGGGGCTCTGGGAAGGCTTTAAATGCTTTTGCCTTTGATTTTGAAGGGAGCTCCCTACTGTGACTGCAGAAAAATGCCTGGGGGGAAGGGGCAGAGCTGTTCTGCTACAAGGAAATCAGCACATGAAAAGAAAACCAGACAGCAGTTTAGTGCTGAAACAAAACTTAACTTTTTTTGTGTGTGTGAAGGACTTCCAATTGTTAGGCACTTGGATGGATGTCCTTCACTGGAAAAAAAAATGGACATCACTGAGCACTTGGATGTTTTTTCAGCTTTTGTGATGGGCGTCCTTCTCTGCACGAGTCCCGCTCAGCAGCCCCAACGAGAGGTGCAGACTCCTGTTAGGCTTTCCACGGTGCATGGAGTTGGAAAACGGCTGTGCATCTGCTAATTAGCTCATTATAATAACCTGTAGACCATTTGCATTCAGTTTTCATTAGCTGCTACCGTGACTAATATTCCGCCAGTGTCGTCATGCTCATATTAGCCCTCTCCTCAAGTCACTTCACTGGCTTCCTATCCTTTTCCGCATACAGTTCAAACTCCTCTTATTGACCTATAAGTGCATTCACTCTGTAGCTCCTCAGTACCTCTCCACTCTCATCTCTCCCTACATTCCTCCCCAGGAACTCCGTTCACTGGGTAAATCTCTCTTATCTGCACTCTTCTCCTCCACTGCTAACTCCAGACTCCGTTCCTTTTATCTGGCTGCACCATATGCTTGGAATAGACTTCCTGAGCCGGTCCATCAAGTTCCATCTCTGGCCGTCTTCAAATCTAAGCTAAAAGCCCACCTTTTCGATGCTGCTTTTAACTTCTAACCCTTATTCACGTCTTCAGAACCCTTATTTTATCATCCTCACTTTTAATAATCCCTTATCTCTTATTTGGCCTGTTTGTCTGTCCTAATTAGATTGTAAGCTCTGTCGAGCAGGGACTGTCTCTTCATGTTCAAGTGTACAGCGCTGCGTACGTCTAGTAGCGCTTTAGAAATGATAAGTAGTAGTAGTAGCTGCTACTGTGGTAGGAAAATGGCTCGGAGAACCCTTTTGTGCATGTCCCGGTTTACTACTTGCGCGTTAAACTGGCTAGAACCAGTTTAAAAACCACGTTGCTGGCTCGTTAAGTTTAGTGCATCTAGCCCTCAGTTCTTAGGCAACTCTTCTTTATTGCAATTCTCCCAATACACAAAGAGAATCCAATCTACAATTCAGATGCCTGGAAGAACTGTGCAATTGCAACATGGAGTTCGTACCCAGTCACCTCTGAGGGAAGGAGAGGCCAGATCTCAGCACTGCTGAGAGTCAAAGCTGTGACTCAAACAGGGAGAACAAAGGGAAAATGCCTTTTACAGGAACCTAAGGGAGAAGCTTCTAAGAGAATTGGGAAGGGACTTGCTCTAAGGAAAGAGTCTGAAGGAGAGAAAGCTCTGTGAGAGAGCTAGAAAAACCTTGGAGAAAAGATCTTCAGGGAAGCGAGTAGCTGGGGGAGAGAAAGAGTATCTCGAGGAGAGAGAGAGAGGTTAAAAAAAACCTTGATGGAACCACAATGGAACCAAGAATGTTCAATTATCAGAAAAACTGCTAGCACATTGGCATGCAAGTCCTCTGCCTCTCAAACCCAACCTGCAGGGGGGGTGGGCAAAGAAAGAGGGCTGGCCTTACCTCACAGCTAACAACCAATAGAAACAAGCTCACAAGGAGCCAATCATAGGACACTGCAACTGTAGACAGGGGGAGGGGAAGACCCAGTAAACAGTGCTGTCTATACAAATAATATCCCTATTAAATATACACAATACCCTCTGCCCCATATGGGGGCAACACACCCTTACTGCTGAAAAGCTAATGCCAGCTCAGATTTAAGGGTATTTGACGAGAGCATTTCCCATGATTTTCTCCTTAAAATCTGCTGGTTTTGATTGCATTTGGAAGCGGAAGGAGCCCCTGCACGCCTGTAAGTGACAGGAGTGTGAAACACATGCGAGTGAGCCCAAGCAAAGCCGAAATTGACAGCACATTGGCGCCTGTTTTCTTCGCTTCAATATAAGTCTTCCAGTGGAAAAAAAATTTGAAAGGTTTATATTTAAAGGTGCAGAGGAACAGCACCAATGTACGCTTCCATTTGCACGAGCATGCGCATAAGAGCTACATTTACTGTGAAACTCTTGTGTGCATGCACCAGGCATAGTCTCACAGCATGCATATTATTTGAGCATTGGGGAACTATTTTTCTGCATTGTTCCCAGGCACTGTTCGCTCTAGCACTGGAGATCTGAGCATGGGCTTGCTGGAGGGGTGGCTAACAATAACATTATCAGCTACATTTGCAGTTAATGTGTGATAATGACCTTCACATCAAAGCATAGACCCCATCCATACCACATTTCCTAACGGAATTTCCATGTTAGGGGTTTAATGTGTGCTAACAATTAATGCCCAGGACAGAAGAGAGGGAGTCCAAAGCACGACCGAATAAAACAGATGAGCAAAAAAAGCACAAGGAGCCTTCAAGAATGGGAAGCGTAAAACCAGTATTTTATTGAACTGACCCAACAAGGTCTGTGTTTCAGCAAAACCGCTTGCATCAGGGGTCTTGTGCAGATACAATCTTCAATGAAAAAAATCCAATTGATGAAAAAGTACAAACTTGCTTATCACAGAAAAGATGCTGATAAATAACGTGGAGCAATCAACTATGCAATGAAGATGCTGCTACGCAGTATAATCACCTTCCAAACAACAGAGCATTGCTTTAACACGAATTGCATTTTCTCACTGAAGACTGTATCTACACAAGACCCTTGACACAGGCAGTTTCACTGAAACACAAGCAGTGTTGGGTCTGTTCAATAAAGTACTGGTTTGATGCCTCCCACTCTTTGAAACGTCCTTGTGCTTTATTGCTCAACAATTAATGCACAACATTAAAAGTTGCATTGAACAGCAAACACAGCTTAGTGAATATGGGATCCCTTTACTAAGCTGCAATAAAAAATGTCTTTAGCACGTACTTAGGTGGGGTTTTCTCATGCGCTATGGTCATTTTTACCACAGCCACAAAATCGGTCTTTTACTATTTTTTAATATTAAAGGCCATGTGCTAATGTTGTCATTAGTGCGTGACCATTTTAAAAATTACTGCATTTAGTTATTTATTTATTTAGATTTTGCTCACACCTTTTTCAGTAGTAGCTCAAGGTGAGTTACATTCAGGTACTCTGGATATTTCTCTGTCCCAGGAGGGCTCACAATCTAAGTTTGCACCTGAGGCAATGGAGGGTTAAGTAACTTGCCCAAGATCACAAGGAGCAGCATGAGTACTTACTGCCACCCCCTCAAAAAAATATATTTGTTTAAACCACGCAGTTAGCCCATACAGATTTGGCAGTTACCACCGATTCCTCAGAACATCCCACGGTATGCCATTTTAAACTGTGTTAGGCATGTTACCACCTAAAGCAGCTTAGTATATGGGCCTCTAAGTTCCTTAGCACTGCTTAGTAGTTAAAATTTCTTCCCTTTTCCTGAACTGTGCTATTTTTCCTAATATATAAGGGAATGCAAGCCATGAAACCTCCTATATTGTCTGTAATGAACAACCAAGAAAAACTCAAAAGACTAGAGCTGCAGATTGATTTATAACCATTAAAATTTGTTTACTCTTAAATTACTTTTGATTTGTAACAGACTTAGTCAATTCATTCCTATTAAGTCTAGGCCTTTTGGTTTTAAAATTACTGTTACATTTAGAGTGACATTAACTATAAATCATCATGTATCCTCACTGAGATTTATTGTTATTAAAGGACAATTATATCCACATCAATAAAAAAATCCTCACTGAAATACATTAGGCAAAATTATTTTGTATGAGGACAGCAGAGAGGAAAACTGTTAGGTATTCAAAATTTAACACTTTAATATCTGAAGCATGGCACTTAGAACACCTTAGGACCTCTTTTGAGTCTGTGAATAAAATGGTATTTTTTTTTTAATTATTTATTCAATTATTCAAATTATTACAAGAAACCTCTTGTGTAGAAAGTATCATCTAATACATAGGTAATCCTATGCTCGGAAACAATGATCAAGAAAAGTAAAATAATTCACTTTTTCATAAGAAATTGATACTCAAGTCCATAAATCAAGAATTCAATATGTAGGAAAACTACTGGAAAAACAAAAAGGATAATATAAACGGAATATCGCACTTCATTAAGTGGGTTTGCCTTATTTCTTTATCGCTTGTCCAATTTTGCTGAGGCTATAAGTGCAGATGCATGAGCAGGTTCCAAAAAGACATATTTTTCCCCTCAAGCCTTATTATGCACTTGCAGGGGTATCTTAAAAAATAGGTACCCCCCAGATGCAAAACTTCAGGCTTAAGGAGCAAGAATTGTTTCCTCCGCCGTCTAGTCTCCTTAGAGACATCAGGAAACAAAAGGATTTTAAAACCTAAAAAAGGCTTTTCTTTATTACGGAAAAACATGCGGAAAATCCAATTCTTATCTGGTAATAATGCAACAGTCGCCACCAAAGTAGCGGCTGATGCAAGTTCAGAGTCAGTAGTCTCAAGCAAAAGAGAAACGTCTATCAGTTTTTCAATTGTCCGATTCAGGTCTTTCCCGGGAATGTAATAAGCCAAAGTAAAAGGTGGTAGATTCTGTTCAGGTATATTCAGAATTTCACGCAAATAGCGTTTTAACATCTCCAGAGGAGTTACATTTTGTATTCTGGGAAAATTAATAAATCTTAGATTATGGTTTTCAGTCTTCATCCTAAGGCTGGTCAAATCTTTTATCATCATAGATTGTGTTGTTTCAAGATTCAAAATCTTTTGATCCACTTTTTCCTCCAATTTTCCAAATTTACCATCTAGAACCTTAAACTCCTCTTCTTTTTTTTATACGTCAGTCTCTAAAGTTTTTAATTTTGGTAACATCTCATTTTTTTTGTTTCAGAAAGAATTGTCCCAAGTTAGACACCAAATCCCATAAAGTGTCTAAAGTCACTTCTTTTGGTTTTTCTTCTAGCGCTTTAGGAATTTCTAACCTTATGGAAATCTGCTCTGGAATCCCACTCAGTCCTTCAGCTCCTCTCTCATCACTCTGCGGCGTATCCACGGGCAAACTGCCCTCTGTTCCTTGCCCCGATGTTGACAATGCTTCCACTCGACGCTCTTCTGGGCCCTTTATACCTTCCGGAGTGGACCCTGTCGATCCAAGGAGGAAAGAGCTCACGCCAATCGGCTGGGGAGGTGGTGAGCACATAGCGGGGCATAGAGTGACATCAAGGCCAACGGAAGCCGAAGTCTCCAGTTCAATGGCGTTCCTAGCAGGCAGCTTTCCGCTTTCTGAGGCAACTCCCTGCAGTCTCAAAAATCGGTCAATAGGACCAGGCAGTGGAGGGGGTAGCGGGAAGCTCTGGCCGCTACTCTCCCTTGACGTTTCGGCATTTTTCTAAAGGTAAAATCGTGATTTGCAGCTTCTTAGTGAAGTGCGGCCATCTTGGATTCTCTTCCCTCATAGTGGTATTTTATACATTAGTATCCCGTTTCCCTGGAGTCACTGGTCCACGTCCCACTTTCCTTTATCTTCATATATCTTTTAGCACATATTTGGATCGTTAACACGCCTTTAAAACTTTATGACCATGTTTACTAAACATTAGCATGTGCTAAAAACATGTATTAACTACTGCCAGGCCAACATTATTATTAAGGGTTCAGAAGTAGTTAGCGCACACTGGGGCTCATTTTCAAAAGAGAAAAATGTCTAAAATGTGTCAAAAAGCAGCATTTGGACAAATTTCTTCTCAAAACGTCCAAATCAGTATTTTCAAAACCTATTTTACACACGTCTATCTATGCAATTCATCTGCAGTGCGTCCAAATCACAAGGGGAGGGTTGGGGCGTTTTAAGGGTGGGATGAGGGCGGGCTAAGGTGTTCCTAACATTTGGCCTACTGGTTAGAGCACCGGTCTTGCTTGCAGTCCAGAGGTGGCTGGTTCAAATCCCACTGCTGCTCCATGTGATCTTGGGCAAGTCACTTAACCCTCCATTGCCTCAGGTACAAACTTAGATTGTGAGCCCTCCTGGGACAGAGAAATATCCAGAATACCTGAATGTAACTCACCTTGAGCTACTACTGAAAAAGGTGTGAGCAAAATCTAAATAAATAAATAATGGAGCAAAATGAAAACGTTTAGGACTGAAACTTCAAAGTTTTGGTCTAGACTTGTTTTTGGAATGAACAAGGCACAAAAAGGTGTCCTAAATGACTAGATAACCACTGGAAGAAATTAGGGATGACCTCCCCCTTTACTCCCTCAGTTGTCACTAACCCCCTCCCACCCCAATTACTAGCCTCTATAATAGCCTCAGATGTTATAGTCAAGTCTATTAGAGCAGCAAGGAGGGCCCTGAATTAATCCAGTGGTCAGTGCGGTGTACTGTAGACAGATGGACCAGGCCCATACCTCCCCCTACCTATTACACTTGTAGTAGAAACTGTGAGCCCTCAAAAACTCACCAGAAACTCACTGTGCCTGACCCAGTCAGCGGTGATAAAACACTTAACAGGAGATGTCATAACATTAGTGATCCTTCACAGTCTCCTTGTTTAAATGCTTTACTACATAGGACAGTGGTCTTCACCCCTAGTCATCAAGGGTCATCAATAAGTCAGGTATGAAAGAGATATGCATACAATGGAGGTAGTATTCCTGGAAGAAGCAGATTGGCCGCCAGGGATTAAACTCCACAATGTTTCCAACAGGTTTATATCTAGTGCTGAACTGCATGGATCCAAAAGAGGACAGAGTGCATCTAACTGTGTACTTGTTTTTATGAGAGAAACCTGGAATTGTTCACTGCTACTCTGCAGAATTTATGTCAGAACTGCTGTATTATGTGCTTCCTGGAATAAAACCTCAGTGTTACTCTCAGTTGGAGTGTGACTTATGTCTGAAAGAGGTCCTTAACCTGACAGCTGTGTTTATCCTTGAGGATATTTAAATGAATCTGAGCTGTGATTCAAGCATTTTTGGTTTCTTGTCCTCCATTTGTCCTACCATCATGCCACAGGCATGCTTCATGCACTTCTGTCCTATTCAGTCATTATAGCTGAAACCTTCCTCAAGCTGTAAACCAGTCATACATTTAAAAAAAAAATCTCTAAGAGGCTGAAAAAGATTAGTAAAATATGTAGGCAAGAAATATGCAAAAACACGTGTAACTGTATTAAACTGCTGTTTCTCCTCTCCCTAATGCTACCTCGGTTTTGCTCCTCATATGACCAGAAGGAGACTCACTGAGCCATTTTCCCAGTAGCAGAAAGAAAGCCCATGGATCTGTACATACACAAAAAAAGAAAAATAAAACAGGCATTTCAAATTATCCAAAAGCAAATAAGCTGAATTAAAACTAATGAAAATACTTTACTTCTCTAGTTACCTAGGCAGAGCTCTATCAACTTAGAAGACCAAATTAATGTTTTAAATTTTTCTTATACTTGTTCACTTGTGTGGCACTCAAAACTGTGAAATTTCAAGAAGTTTTTTTTGCCAATTATTGATCTTAGTTTTGCATTTCAGAAAAATATCATAACAATATTAAATATAGGGCCTCTTTTACAAAGCTGCACTAGTGATTCCCACGCAGAAAATGAGAGGAAGCCCATAGGAATTGAATGGGCTTCCTCTCATTTGCCGTACAGGAATCGCTAGCGCGGCTTTGTAACAGAAACCCATAATTTTCCTGCAAATTTGTTCTCAGAGCGATCAGATTTTATACTACTGCACTTCAGATTTCAAGGCACTGTACTAAGCTGAAAGTACCCAAATATATACTTATTTTAGTATACTGGTCTACTGAAAAATATCAAATTTAGCCTTTTCTACAGTAATTTTTCTATGCATTATATCCTCCTATATAGAATTCTTTGTGTATGTAATGATTCATACTAAACATTCAAATTAATAATTAACTTCACATACTCTAAATGCCAGTAAGGGATGTGAAATACAGAATAAAATTCTCTACAAGACTGACAAAATCAGTTAATTATTTCAATCATAGGACTTGAAGAATCATATTTAAAGCTATAATCATTATTAACAGTTGGGGCTTCTGAATGTAGGCTTTTACCAATGAAAAAGGATAAAAGACCCCAATGTAAAAAGAAAAAAAAATTAGAGCCTCTTATCAAGCAGTGCTAGAGGTCCCCAGTGCAGCAATGCTGACAAAGCCCATTCACTGCTAGCATGGCTTGATAGAAGAGGCCCTTAAATAGGTCTTTTGAGGATAAACATAAGAAAAACACCACTTCCTCTAGTATTCCCTTATCCCCCTCCTTCTGGTTTGTTTTGCATCCACCACTCAATTTTTGTGCCTTTCTTGCACAGACTCCTCCTAAGTGACACAAGCATACACGTTTCCAACGTAAAAGGTACTCTGCAACAGTACCTGTGGCATGAAAAAATCCCAACATAAACTGATTTTTTTTTTGTGCTATCAACAAACTTTAAATTAGCTGTAAAATAAACATCTGGGGCAGATTTTCAAAATGGGTTTAGGCATGCTTAAACTGATTATGCAGCCTAGTGGTTAGTGTAGCGGACTTTGATCCTGGGGAACTGAGTTGGATTCTCACTGCAGCTCCTTGTGACTCTGGGCAAGTCACTTAACCCTCCATTGCCCCAGGTACAAAATAAGTACCTGAATATATGTAAACCGCTTTGAATGTAGTTGCAAAAACCTCAGAAAGGTGGTATATCAAGTCCCATTTCTCTTTCCCTATTTGAGATTCTAAATGGAATGTTGAGCTTCTGTTGCTACTAGTGGAGATTCTATATGGAATGTTGCTATTATTTGAGATTCTAGATGGAATGTTGCTACCATTGAGATTCTGTTGCTACTATTTGAGATTCTACAAGGAATGTTGCTATTCCACTAGCAACATTCCTTGTAGAAGCCTGCCCTTGCAGATCAGCAACGCGGCCGCGCAGGCTTCTGTTTCTGTGAGTCTGACGTCCTGCACATACAGGACGTCAGACTCACAGAAACAGAAGCCTGCGTGGCCGCGTTGCTGATCTGCAAGGGCAGGCTTCTACATGGAATGTTGCTAGTGGAGGAGTAGCCTAGTGGTTAGTGCAGTGAACTTTGATCCTGGGGAGCTGAGTTCGATTCCCACTGCAGCTCCTTGTGACTCTGAGCAAGTTACTTAACCCTCCATTGCCCCTGGTGCAAAATAAGTACCTGAATATATGTAAACCGCTTTGAATGTAGTTGCAAAAACCTCAGAACGGCGGTATATCAAGTCCCATTTCCCATTCCCATTAGCATGCCATCCTCAGATATTTAGTGGCACTTAACCACCCAGTGCTGCTGAATATCACCTCTAACCACTGCAATGCTATGCAGTTAGAGCCAAAGCAGTCTATGGGTGGAATCAGGGTGGAGGCAGCAGTTATGCGGGCACTAATGATATTCAATGTCACTGCCCACTCAGCAAATCATGCCAGTTGGACCCAGGGGACAGAGACAGACACCTTAAAACCCTTACTGAATCCTTCAAACAGAAGGGCTACAACCCCAAAATAATCTCCAAGAATATTGCCTCCTCCCTCAAAACACCCAGGGAGAATCTGCTACAGTACAAAAAGAAAAAATCCACAGACAGAATCCCGCTTGTAGCGACATACAATCCAGAGCTGGAAAAACTGAGGAAAATCATAAGAGATCTACAACCTATACTCCAGGAGGATGAATTACTGAAAGAGATATTCCCATCCCCACCAGTACTGGCCTTCCGACAGCCACCCAATTTAAAACACAAGCTAATCAGAAGTAAACTTCCTTCACAGACTGAAAAGGAACAGAAGGGCACACTTCCCTGTAATTTATCCAGTTGCAAACTATGCCAAAATATTTCACAGGACCCCAAAGTCATCCACAAAGGAAAGATATTCAACATAAAGGGATCTTTCACTTGCTCATCTTCCAATGTGGTATATATCATTCAGTGTAAAAAATGTAACGAAGGATGCTATATTGGAGAAACAGGCCAGATGCTTAAGACAAGATTCAATTTACATAGACATCATATGAACAATACTGGTGCCAGCAGGGTTCCCATGCCTGTTGGTCAACATTTTACAGGACCAGGACACTGTGAGAATCCTCAAAGGTAACTTTAAAACCATACAAGAACGTAAGACCTTTGAAGTCAGAATGATTGAATATTTTAACACCCAACAGAAAGGACTTAACAAGGATCTGGGGTTCCTAGCCCATTATAAACCATAAAGCTGTATGTCTCTGTTGATCACCCTCCCCTCACCTATCCACACCCACCCTGTTAGAATATCAATGATATGCTTTGATGTCCCCATGCATACTTCCTACCCACCCCCCTCCTCTCACCCTGTCAGACTGTCATAGTAATGCTTGAATGTTTTTGCTTATTTCCGATCTGAGGAAGAAGGGCAACCTTCGAAAGCTAATCAAGAAATGTATTAAGTTATGTCCAATAAAAAAGGTATCATCTTATTTTCTTTTCCATGTTTTATTTTGTTTGATTTCTATTGATAACCTCTTCTATACATGAAATCTGTCATCTTTCAAGGAACACTGGAGATCCTATCTTACCTTGCTTACATTGCAGATGGATCTCATGGAGCACTGACTGAATTGTCTGCAGTGAGGCATTCAAGATTTACATTTATAAAGCAGCACAGACATCACTGCTAAGAAACAAGTTAAATAAAAGCTTTCTGTTTGCATTTGATTCCCTCCCAGGTTAAATCGATTATTTACAGGCTTTTAAGCAAATTAAGGAGAAAAAAACCTTCATCATAGTGCTTAATTGGGAATTTTCAATAACAATGATTAACACTTAGCAGAACATTAATTCTAGGTCCTTTGCAGTTCAGTGAGAAGCAAACATAAAATAATAGCATAAAATATATCTAACAAACTTAAGAAATTTTGTAATAGTTTAGCAATTCCTACTCTCTCATAACTAACTGAACAAATCACCAATACTATGATGCAGACTGCAGTCCAACAGTGAGATGGTGGCTGTTATGTTATGTGAGATACGAATAAATTCAAAGTGGGTAACAATACCGAAATAAAATGAGTGCAACATCAGAAATTACTAATTATACTTATTTAAAAGGAATTTGGTAAATAGATAGGATTTTGAAGCTTTCCTGAAAACAGAAATAATTAAGTTCATTTAAACAATCTACAGCAAAGAATTCCTACACGTTACAAAATAATAGTGGAACAAATTATCATAAACAGATTTAAAACGTAATCCCTTTACAGATGGAAATGCTAAAATAAGGTGATCCTTATTCCGACTGTAGTTAGTCATACCAACTAACTGAGCAAAGATGGAAAACTTCTCTGGAGAATAACCAGAGTTTCATGAATTAAATAAACTTTAAATACAACTCTGGTCCTTACAGACAGCCAGTGTAACTGTACCAACAAAGGTGACGTTATCAAATCTAGAATATCTGTATATCAACAGCTGCCATGTTCTGAATTAACTGAAATGTACTCATCAGTTTAGAAGAAACTCCTAAATACAGAGAATTGCAATAATCCACTTGTAAGAGAGTCAGTAATTGGATAAGTATCCTAAAATGCTCTGTGAAAAAAACAAGAATGGACTAAACGCAACAGTCTAAACTAAAAAAAATGAATAACTATTTTATATATATATACACACACACACACTGCAATCCATTTAAGTGCACATCGGATAAGCACATGCTGTGCATGCCGTACCTCGGTCCCGTTTTTGGCACCATCAATTTCTATGGGGACAAACCGGGTTAGCGCACCGCTGATAAGTGCAAGATTCACTTATATGCATGGTTTAAGATTGCTCCTCTGTAGGAAAGACTTCGCATAAGCGCACGCACGGAATATGGAAGCCAATTGGCGCGTGACAAAGGGGCGGTAAATTTGAAATCTCGTTGGTTAACTGTCACAGGCAGAATAAGAGAAAGAATGTTGTTAGAGTGTACACTACAGTTGTCATCATTGCGCAACTGTAAGACTTTAACACTGGCTGAACGAATAGAAGTTCTTAAAAAATTAGAAAACAAACAAAGTCAAGCATCTATTGCTAAAGAATATGGTGTCAATCCCAGTCGAATTTCATGTATCTTGAAGCAGAAAGACCAGCTTCTGGAAGACTAGCAAAACAATACAAATCCACAATGGAAACGAAAACAGGCGGGAAAAGCCTGAGGAGGTAGAAGACGCTCTTCTTTAGTGGTTTTCTCGAGTCAGGAGCAGACAGTTTCCTGTCAGTGGTCCACTGCTTATGGAGAAAGCTAATCAGCTAGCTGAAAGTCTTGGACTAACTGAATTCAAAGCCACTGTTGGATGGTTGGAAAGATGGAAGGAGAGGAACAACATAAAATTAAAGAAACAGCATGGTGAAAAACAAGACGCTGATGACTTTGGTGCTGAAAATTGGGTTGTTTCAGTTCTTCCTACCATCTTGAACGCGTTTGCACCTTGTGACATTTTCAATGCTGACAAAAACGGTCTCTACTGGTGAGTGATTCCTGATGGAACACTTGCATTCAAACAAGCCGAAACTACAGGAAGTAAAATGTCGAAGGACCGACTGACGATCCTCCTTTGCTGCAATACGGATGGGAGTGAAAAGTTGGAACCCATCGTCATTGGAAAGAGCAAACAGCCCAGTTGCTTCAAGAATGTTAAGCGACTTCCTGTGTCATACAATGCTAACGCAAATTCATTGATGACTGGGGAAATTTGGAAGCAGTGGCTAAAGAAGTTAGACACTAGAATGTGGCCATAAAAGTGTCAGATTTTGTTGCTTTGTGATAATTGTGCTGCACACAGTGCTACATTGTCTGATGAGCGCTATGGATGACCAGACTGGCAAGGATAAACGTGCTGTTGAACTGGCTCATAATCTATTCCCTACATATGCAGAAAGAAGCCTGGAATCATGTTACACAGGCAACCATTGTGAACTGCTACAAGTGGGCAAGCTTTATTAGGGATGTGGAGAGGGACAAAATAGATGCAGCTGTTGCAAATGCGTCAGATGAACAGGCTATTGACATCCCAGCTGGTGTTACTGAAGAGGAGTTTCATCACTACGTAGCTGTTGACCACGATCTACAAACAGCTGACGACAGCACTGATGTCCAGATATGCGCCTACATGCAGGCAACAGCTGATGATGAAATGAGCAGCGAGGAACATGCTGACAAAATTCAACAACCTCCTGTCACTTTTGCAAGAGCGCTGGAGAGTCTCAACACCGTGCGGGCCTATCTGGAGTCCACTGGATGTCAGTGCTATGACAGTTTTTACAGTCTGGCAGATGTAGTCTATGGAACTCACAGACACAAGAGTGTACAGAGGACTATGACTGATTACTTCAAGTAAGCCTAACGTCAGTTAACAGAGACTGTATACTGTACGTATAATAAACAGTACTGTACATATGTTTATCAGATGTCAAGCTTCTTTGGGTCACAAAGGTTAAGTGCATGCTCCGGTTAACTGCATGTATTTCTTTGGTCCTAGACCCTTGCACTTAGGCGGATTGCATTATATATATATAACCACCAGGTTAGTGCGGAAGCCCTTACCACCACCTCAATTGGTGGTGGTAAGGGCTCCCCTCAAAATGGATGCGCGGCAAGTGTTTCACTTGCCACACTGTCATTTCCTGAAAAAAAGGTACGTCTTTTACCCACTGCAGTAAAAGGGGGCCTCAGCGTGCATCAAAAACACCTTTTGCCAGAGCTTGGTAAAAGGGGCCCACAGCAAGGATATAAACTGTTAACAAATGGGTGAGACTTGTGGAACCCCGCATTAAGAATTGCAAAAGATTGAGGCTATACCATCTTTCAGCACTTGATATCTATTTTTTAAGAAGCCACTAAACCAAGTAAACACAGAACCACTGAAGCCAAACCTAGATAATTTTGCTAATAAAATGTCATGATCCACTGTATCGAATGCTGCAACAGCACCATTTGACCTCCCTTACTCAAAAACTTTCATAACTTCAGATGTTAATGCAACTAGAAGGGTTTCTGTACTATGAAAACATCTGAAACCATGCTGCAAGGCTAATAGCAAATTAACTCTCTCAATGTAATCTGACAAGTGTGACCCAACCAGAAATTCAATTAATTTTGTTAAGAATGGAATATTAGCAATAGGTCTGAAACTAGTAGTCTAAGTCAAATTTTGTCCAGTCTATTGCTCTAAATGTAATATCTATGATTATCTTCCAGCTGGCGAGAGGTTTTAGGTATGCATTTTATGCAAAGAATTCCTGACTCTCATAGAGTCCAACATCTGAAGGCTAGAGTAGCAGACTTGGAGGACCTGAAGCACAGGTTTATGTAGGAAGCTTTCATGGGACATATTATTATTATTATTTGTTGCATTTATATCCCACATTTTCCCACCTCTTTGCAGGCTCAATGTGACTTACATGGTGCCGTATTCGGCGTTAACAGATTCCGGTGTAACAAATACAAGTTGCGAGTAATGTCAAGATGAAAACCCATCTCTACTCTGACAATTTCTGTGCTGCTCTGGAGGAAGTGATCCTATAGCCAAGACCTGCCTTCAAAGTGATGTCATATTCTCACAACAAGGATGTGTCACAATGGATATATGCACAGGAGTGAAAAGTTAGGACGACCATTCTAGTTGGTGATTCAGTCATTAGGAATGTAGATAGCTGGGTGGCTTGGGGGGGGGGGGTATCAGGATGGCTTGGTAACTTGCTTGCCTACTGAGAAGGTGGTGGACCTCATACATCAGTTAGACAGGATTTCAGGCAATGCTGGGCTAGGTGCCAACTATCATAGGAATGAAATAAAAGTGGAAGGACGACCAAGGATTCCAAAGACTGGAATCCTTGGTCATCCTCCCACTTTTATTTCATTTCTTGTTGTTGTCCGTGGGGCGTCTAGAGTTCTTCGCCTTCTGGCGGATATTTTTTCTCTCGCCAACTATCATAGTACATGTTGGTACCAACAAATGGAAAGTATGGGAGGGAGGTTCTGGAAGGCAAATTTAAGATTTTAAGAACAAAGTTTAAATCCAGAATTTCTAGGGTAGTATTATTTAGAAATGTTTCCTCTTTTATGTACAAAACCACAGAGACAGGCAGAGCTTCAGAGATACAAAAATTATGAATAAGACAATGGTAAAAAGGAGGAGGAATTTAGATTTGTTAGAAATTGGACAACATTTTAGTAAAGGGGAAGCCTATTCTGAAAGGATGGGCTCCACATTAACCAGGTGAAACCAGACTGCTGGTACTAATCTTTAAAAAGGAGATAAAGCAGCTTTTACATTACCAATTTGAGTAAACCTGCGGTCACTAAGGCACACATAGTTTGGAGTAAGTTATTTTCAAGAGATAGTAGCAAAATATGGAAAATAGAATATCCTGATAGATTACAAAGGATCATCAACTGTTACAGTATACTGGTTGTAAACACACAAATTACTTTAAATTGTCTATGAATGCCAGAAGTTTAAAAAATAAGACATTACAGTTTGTTTACAGAATTTGCTTTACAACTTTCCAACCTCTGTTCATCAAGGCATTTTATAATAAAAGCCTGTGTACAATAAAGTAATGGGTATTAGAATGCAACAACTGCAGATTACATGCTGGTCCCCCCCCCCCCCCCCCCCCCCCCCAAGTAGGTGCCACATAGGTTTTGCACTTGCCACACATTAATTTCTTGCATTAAAAGCATGTCATGTGTAAAATCTAACATATTTTAGTATAACGGCCTTCTTTATCTTAACATAATAACAGAGTAATTTAAATGTCTCATCAGGACACTAAAATTTCTAGATGTCATAAATGACTACCTTATGGAGAAGTTGCCCTGGGAACCAAATATAGAAATATCTACTTTTGACCCAGTCACTATTGGTTCAGACGATCTGGTAAAAGGGGCAATTGTGGTGGGGCTGCTCAACAATAGTGATCATAATGTGATAAAATTTTTTATCAATGGAAAGAAGATGTGGGGAAAAAATGATTGCTGTAGTACTTAATTTTAAAAAGAGAGATTACAATAAAATGAGAAAATTAGTAGTAAAAAAAAAGTCTCTAAAAGAAGAGGTTGCCAGGTTCAAAAGTCTGCATAAGCCATGGACATTATTTAAAATGACCTTTAGAAAATTATAATCCATACATTAAAAAGGTCAAAAGAAAGCTAAACAATGATCAGCACGGTTTAATAATGACGTGGAAGAGGCAGTGAAAGCCAAAAGAGCATCTTTCAGAGAATGGATAGACCCTAATGAAGAAAATAGGGATGAGCACAATTACTGGCTAGTTAGCTTAAAAACAGCGTGACAATGATTTTCTTTTTTGTTATTGAGGAAAAAGCCTCTGTAGCCCCAGACTCAAGTTTGTTTTATTCTAGTCAACGGGGTGAAATCTTCATTGGCAAAAAACCTCCTGAGTTCATACTTCATATGAATAATTCTTAAGGCAACAAGCACTTATCTCAATTTTCAATCGTTCAATTATTGTCACGCTGTTTTGACCACTATTTGATTGTAAAGCAAAGCTTGTATTAGGTTGAGTGGGATAGTCCGTTGAATTGGTTATAGTTAGCTTAAAAAACAAGGAAACTGAAAGAAGATTAAACAGTCAGTTTTCCACACTAAAAAGTGTCAGTAGTGAAATGTGCCAAGGGTCTATGCTGGGACCTCTGCTATTTAATATATTCATAAATGAAGAGTTAGGAGTGACAAGTGAGGTGATTAAATTTGCAGATGACATAAAATTATTCAAAGTCATTAAAACAGCAGAAGATTTAAAGAAAGATTTTATGAGAGTAAGAAATCGGGCATCTAAATGGTAGATGAAATTTAATGTAAATAAATGCAAAGGGATGGGGGAAAAATCCCAATTATGGGTATGACATGCTGGGTTTTGCATTAGGACTCGCCGCCCAAGAAACAACCTAGTGAGCCATAGCTGGTAAAAAAAAAAAAAAAAAGCAAACAATGTTTGGGATTATTCAAAAAGGGGACAAAGAACAAAACTGAAAGTATCATCATGCCCCTGTATAGGTTCCTAGTGCTACCACAGTTTGAGTATTGCATGCAATTCTGATTACCCAATCTCGTAAAAGGATACCGCGGTACTAGAAAATGTTCAGAGAAGAGCGACAAAAATTATGAACAGGATGAAACACCTCCCTTATGAAGAAACATGTGGGACTCTTCAGCTTAGAGAAAAAACAACTGAGAGATAAGATAGAAGTTATTAAAATCATGAGTGTTGTGGAATGGTTTGGTGATATTTCATCACCGGACACATCATCACATATCCAAGCTAAATGTATTCAAATTATAAGCTTAGAAAACTCGCAAATAATGGGGGTGGGGGGAGGAGGCGTGCAAGCACATATCCGTGCTTGTTCTTTTGCGCCTAAATATGAGTCTTGCTAAAACTTCTTAAACAAAATTTTCATGAGGCTCATATTTAAGCACAGAACAATGTTTTCATCACCTGACACTTCATCACATACAGAAAACTAAATGTACTTACAGTATATTACACACAGAACCCTTACACAGCAAACTCAGCAAAGGTATTTACAATTAAAATAGCACATATCACAATGAATATGCAAGAAAACTTGTGCATAATGGTGATGAAAGGTCAAAACCAAGACAATTCATCATTGGCAGGCAATTAAATAGCATATATCACTTTAGGGTTAGGGAGGATGGGAACGAGGTGAGGGAAGGAAATGAGGTAGCATCTTGAAGAACTGAGTAGATAAAACAGGAAAGAGAATCAGGGGTGTATGGTTTCAGTATGTGTTTGGCGAGGCTTATATTTAGGTGCAAAAGAACAGGTGCCAATGCATGCTGACACTTCTGGTTTCCTTTGGACATGCGCACAAAGAAACCATGATTACCAACATGCTTCTCTCCCCCCCCCCCCCCCCCATGTGTTGCATGTTTTCCACACATATAATTTGAATGCATTTATTTTGAATACTTGGTGAGATGTTGTGTGATGAAATGTTTGCAGTGGTGAGGTATTGTGTGCTGAAGTGGCTGATTAAGGTGATGAAAATGCCATTCTTCTGCACCTAAACATGAGCCTCATGAAAGTTGTATATATAAGAAATTTTAGCGAGACTCATATTTAGGTGCAAAAGAACAGGTGCGGATTTGTGCTGGCACGGTCCCCCCGTTTGCCACAAGTTTTTCATGCATATAATTTGAATACATTTACATTGAATACGTGATGAGGTGTTACATGATGAACTGGCTCAGTGATAAGATTTCAGGTGATGAAATGTCCACACACTAGTGAAACAGTTAAAGAGAAAACGGTTGTTTAACCTTCCAAACAACACTCCATGAATCTAATGACTAGCAGACTGAAAAAAGTATTATTTTTTCCATGCAGTGATCAATTAAGCAGTGAAATTTGTTGCCAGAGGATATAATCAAGGCAACTAATACAGCAAGGTTCAAAAGAGGTTTGAAAAAGTTCTTGGAGGAAAAGTCCATAAAACTTATTAGCCAGGTGGACTTGGGAGAATTATTGCTCATCCCTGGAAATGAACTATGAAAAACAGATTTAGATTTTGGGATCTGCAGCATACTTATGACCCAGATTGGCCACTGTCAAAGACAAGGTGCTGGGCTTAATAGACCTTGCTCTGACTTTCAGCATTGCCTTTTTAATGGTATTATGTCCTAACTGTCTGGACATCTGGTCATAATGGGCAGCCTTATCTTTCTCTGCTCTCATCCCACAGATGATGACAGAGTATGCCAAAGGATTACCTCGGCAACACATTGTATAATTTCAAAATCACTTAAGTGGTGCTACCCAGAATGCTTCTACTATTACTCAACATTTCTAAAGCGCTACTAGGGTTACGCAGCGCTGTACAGTTTAACAAAGAAGGACAGGGCCTGCTCAAAGGAGCCGAAGGTGACATTGAAGAGATGGGCTTTGAGTAAGGATTTGAAGATGGGCAGGGAGGGGGCTCTGCGTATGGGCTCAGGGAGTTTGTTCCAAGCATAGGGAGAGGCAAGGCAGAAAGGGCGAAGCCTGGAGTTGGCGATGGTGGAAAAAGGAGCAGAGAGGAGGGATTTGTCCTGTGAGCGGAGGTTTTGGGTAGGAGCGTAAGGGGAGATAAGGGTAGAGAGGTAGTGAGGGGCTGCAGATTGAGTGCATTTGTAGGTTTGAACTGTATGTGGTACCTGATTGGAAGCCAGTGAAGTGACTTGAGGAGAGGGGTGATATGAGCATATCGGTCCAGGCGGAAGATAAGACATGCAGCAGAGTTCTGAACGGATTGAAGGGGGGATAGGTGGCTAAGTGGGAGGCCAGTGAGGAGTAGGTTGCAATAGTCAAAGCGAGAGGTAATAAAAGAGTGGATGAGAGTTCGGGTGGTGTGCTCAGAGAGAAAAGGCTGCGTTTTTTAACCAGTGTGCCGTGGTCAAGAGGGGATGCCACGGGGATCTCCTCTGACTTGCCCTTTCTTGGCTCTGCAGCTGTGTGCACTCTCAAGAAGCTGTAGCCAGCTCTCCTCAGTGATGATTTGGCCCAGGTTCAGCAGCACTTCCTGCTCCACCTCCTGTAGGAGTGTACAAGCTTCTCAGTGACCACCTATATACCCAGGGTTCTCCAAGGCGTCCAAGTACCACCTCCTCCTCCTCCCTCCAATAATTCAGTGCAGGACACTTGCCCTCAGCCCAGGCTGATGCAGACAGGCTCATACTTACACACACACAGGCCAGTAGCATCAGAGTCACCTGATCTACTGGCACATGCGCAGGGCTGCTGTTAGACATTCAGGGGCCCAGAGCAGAAACCAGGGAGGGGGCCCAAAAGCTAGCCTTCTATCTATGCCTCCTTCAGCTTGAGGCAGGCTTGGGACCCACTATGGTATGGGGGCCCAGGGCAATTTCCCTGTTTGCCACCCCCTAACACCAGCTCTGCATGAAGCATGCATGTGTTGACCTCCTCATGCAGCTGGCCTGTGCATGTGTCAGTGTGAGCTTTGCTGCATCAGCCCTGGCAGAGAGCAAGTGTGGCACTGAAATAGTGACGGGAGGACTCAGAGGACTTGCACAGTGGCAGTTAACTGTGGTTTGTCACCAGAGCGGTAAGTGTTTGTTTGATGAGTTTCAGATGAGGACTGATAGGGGGGGCCTGACTGAGGGTGCAGGGAGGGGGATGAAAAATATGGATGGTATGTGGGTGCAGGGAGGGGACCTGGAAAAAAGGTGGATGGAGTATAGGTGTAGGAAAGGGGCTGGAGGGAGGGTGCAGGGACTGGGGCTAGAAAAAAAGGTGGATGGAGTGTGGGTGCAGGGAGGGAGGCTGGAAAAAAAGGTAAATGGAGTGTGGGTGCAGGGAAGGGGCTAGAGTGTGGGTGCAGGGAGAGGGACTAGAAAAAAGGTAGATGGAGTGTGGGTGCAGGGAGCAGGGCTGGAAAAAATATGAATGGTATGTGGGTTCAGGGAGGGGCCTGGAAAAAAGATGCATTGTGTATGTGTGCAGGGGGTTGGCTGAAAAAAAGATGGATGGTGTGTGTGTGTGTGCGTGCGTGCAGGGGGAGGTCTCTAGAAAAAAAGGTGGATGGAGTGTGGGTACAGGGAGGGCAGCTAGAAAAAATGGTGTATGGAGTGTGAATGCAAGGGAGAGATGATTGAAAAAACATCACCAAGCACAGATGGGTGGGTGGGGGGATTCGCTTTAAAATTGTTTTTGAATGCATGTTATTTGTGGCTATAAACATAATGTAAAAAATCTTAATCATTGGACTTTAAATACAATCTTAGTACTTGTTTGTTAAATGATAAAATATATGTCCTTAAAAAAACTGATGATATGCCTTGACAATTTTTGCTCCTTGTAAGTGTGCCACAAGATGAAAAATGTTGAAAATCACTGTTCTAAGCTAACAAAATTTGTCAACTGCATTCATTTGAGCATCCTTAAGTGAAGCTGGATCATATCACGGTCTCTGTTTTTCAGCCTGATAGTAAGCTTAAAACATTTAGCTGCCTGTGTAAACTGGTCCATGATAATCTAGATGCTCTTCAGTAAATGGGCTATTAGTGCACAATCATGTGCAAAGAAGTTCCTATCAATTGTATTACCTTAAAACAAGCCTAGGGGATGTTTCAGGATGAACAATCCTCCACTTGTGTATGAACTGAATAAATGGATATAACTGCCCTGATCCATATCCTGTAAGCAATCCATGAGCATTCACCAAGAATCCACAGCACAGTGATGGTACTACCAAACTGGTCTTTGAGATTTTTGAGACTGAGCAGTGATCAGAGGATTGACCACTTTCTATCACCTGGTTAACTTCCCTTCATAGAAAGATCTGATGAAAGCAGGCAGCAAGAGAATTTTCCAAAGGCCACTGCTGCTGATTTTATCAAAGACCGCTGTCAGGTCTATAAAGAGCACATATAGATCTCGATTTTGCTCAAAGCACTCTTCTGAATCTGCCTGGTAGAGAACACCATGCTGAGAGCCTCTCAGCCAGATATGAATCCACACCGTAATTCTAAGAAAATACTGTTTTACAAAAGAGACAGGATTATAAAATAAATGAAAAGTGAAAGGGTTAACACCACACTGACTGTAGTTTGTCACCTTATTAAAACTTGCCCCAAGGCAACCAGCACTCTAAGATAAATAATTCTGATGGCTGTCACATCACTGGTAAAATTTCAAATGTAATAAGGGTCTGCAAGGCACAACTGAATATTATGTGAAGTTCTGTTGCACAATTTTATTTCTGAGCATTTTTAAAATTTAATGAGATGTTGATATCTCTTAGCACTAGCTAACGGAATCAGCAGGGGTATTCTTTATAATGCAAACACTGCTGATAGAAACAATACGGGACTGCAGAAAGTCAAACAATTAAAATAAGAAATATTTTTGCCTTAAATCATAAATGATTTAAGAGACCCAAACATCAGGATTGTTTAACAGAAATTCTAACCATTATTAACTGTATTAAATTTATATTTCAATATATAAGCAAGGGCATTTTCGAAAGAGAAGGGCGCCCATCTTCCGACACAAATCGGGAGAGGGCGTCCTTCTCTCAGGGTTGCCCAAATCAACATAATCAAAAGATGATTTTGGGCGTCCTCAACTGCAGCCCGTCGCGGGGACAACCAAAGTTCACGGGGGCGTGTCGCAGGCATAGCAAAGGCAGGACTGGGGCATACTTAAGAGATGGGTGTCCTCGGCCGATAATGGAAAAAAGGACGTCCCTGACGAGCATTTGGTTGACATTACTTGGTCCATTTTATTTCACGACCAAGCCTCAAAAAGGTGCCCAACCTGACCAGATGACCACTGGGGGAAATCGGGGATGACCTCCCCTTACTCCCCCAGTGGTCACCAGCCCCCTCCCACCCTAAAAAATTTTTTAAAACATTTGTTTCCAGCCTCTATGCCAGCCTCAAATATCATCTCCATGACAGCAGTATGCAGGTCCCTGGAGCAGTTTTAGTGGATGCAGTGCACTTCAGGCAGGCGGACCCAGGCCCATCCCCCCCCCCCACCCTACACTTGTGCTGGTAAATGTGAGCCCTTCAAAACCCACCAGAAACCCAATGTACCCACATGTAGGTGCCCCCTTTCACCCCTTAGGGCTATGGTAGTGGTGTACAGTTGTGGGCTGCTATAAATATGGCAACTGATCTTTACGCGAGGAAAGTAAACAAAACCAAGAGAAACAGGAAGCCTATATGGTTTTCCAACCAAGTAGCTGAAAAAATAAGAGCAAAAGAGGCTTTGTTCAAGAAATACAAAAGAACGCAAGAGGATCACGGAAAAGATTATCGGATTAAACTCAAAGAAGAGGGAAATACGGCTAGCGAAAGCACGAGCGGAAGAAAAAATGGCTAAAGATGTAAAGAGAGGTGACGACCTTTTTCAGATATATTGGAGAAAGGAGAAAAGATAGGAATGGAATTGCGAGACTGAAAGATAATGAGAATGGTTATGTGGAAGGTGAAGAGGATAAAGCGAATGTGCTAAACAATTACTTCTCTTCGGTGTTCACGGAGGAAAATCATGGTGAAGGACCGCGGTTGGCTGCTGAAGGAATATTTGGGAATGGAGTGGATACTGCTCCGTTTACAGAAGAAAGAGTTTATAAACAGCTGGAGAATCTGAAGGTGGACAAATCTATGGGGCCGGATGGGATACATCCCAGGATACTGAGGGAGCTCAGGGAGGTCCTGGCGGGACCTCTTAAAGATTTATTTAATAGATCTTTAGAGATGGGAGAGGTTCCGCGAGATTGGAGACAAGCGGATGTGGCCCCCTCTTCACAAAAGTGGAGACAGGGAAGAAGTGGGAAACTACAGACTGGTAAGTCTCACATCGATGGTAGGAAAAATAATGGAGTCGCTGCTGAAAGAAAGGATAGTTAACTTTCTAGAAGACAACAGGTTAGAGGACCAGAGGCAACATGGCTTTACCAAAGGAAAATCCTGCCAAACGAATTTCATTGACTTCTTTGACTGGGTGACAAAAGAAATGGATGAAGGCCGTGCGCTAGATGTAATTTACTTGGATTTCAGCAAAGCCTTTGATACAGTCACCCACAGAAGACTCATGAATAAGCTGAAAGGGCTGAACTTAGGACCGAAAGTGGTGAACTGGATAGAAAAGACCCAAGGAAGCGAATTCTAGGCTCTCAACATCCAAACTATGAGAGCCAGAGACTGGAGGTTGGGATGTAGAAGCGACCCCTCGTGCCGTATCAGTGTGTTTCTTGATTTGATCAGCGACCTCTTCAACCCTCTTTCCAAAAAGGTTATCATCCCAGCAAGGGGCATCTGTCAACCTCTGCTGAACAAAATGTTCCAAGTCAGAAACATGCAGCCATGAGAGTCTGCGCATTGCTATAATTTGAGCAGAGATCGTGGATGCCACGTCAAAAGTGTCATAAGTGTCCCTGGCCAAGAACTTTCGACATGCCTTCTGCTGATTGACCAACTGGTGAAAAGGCTCGTCCGGACAGCTGTCTCACCGAGTTTTGCAAGTAAACACTCGTGAAGAGCGTTAAGACTGTATCTTCCTCCCAAAAGAATCCAGATTCTAGCTTCTCTGCCTGGGGGCACCAAGGCATAGTCCCTAGTACTCCTGGCTCCTTTGAGAGCAGATTACACCACCAAGGAATCATGAGGCAACTGAGGCCTTACAAACCCAGGTTCACTGTGGATCTGACACTGGGTGTCTTGGGCAGACTGGATGGACCGTGCAGGTCTTTTTTCTGCCGTCATCTACTATGTTACTATGTTACTATATGTTATCTTCTTGGGCACAACAGGGACCCACAAAGAGGACACCCAGTTCCTGACAAGGACAGCCTCCTTAGGAAGAGAGGTGTAGTACAGGACCTCGAACATCTTGGCCCTGGGCTTATCCTCCACTTCTAAAGGAAATGGAATGGCATCAGCCTTTTCCTTTGACAAAAGATGAGAATGAAAGGCTCTCCAGCAGAGACCACTGGATGTAGGGAGGGTTCAGAGGGGATCCATAAGACTCATTTAAGGAAAAGTATCTTGGATCTTCCTCTGACTCCCAGGAGCACTTCTCCTCAGTGTTGGATAGTTTCTCCCCTATGGGATGTCCGAGACTAAACCTGCCTCATTGCCAAGTTCTTGGGAGCGGCATCGAGAAACAGGCTCCTGTCTGAACTCCAATGAAGCTTCCTCTACCGATGTCGAGGTGGTACCGGCTTGGGTGGCAGTCCACACCGGTGCCGAAAGCAGCGCTGGAGACCGCACCTCAGGCTGAGGGCCAGGCGGGGCCACTGCGGGAGGAATGGCAGCTGCAAGCACCCCTGATACCAATGCACATTGCTGCATAAGGCCATCCAGCAGCTCAGAAAGCAAGGCCCACATGCGCTCATCAAGGGCCAATTGCAGGAAAAGCTAGAGTGTCGGTTGAGGTGCTGGTTGCAGAACCTCTGGGGTCAATACAGAAGCAGGATCTCAGCTGCTTGAAGACAGTTGCATCAGCATGGAGGGAGAGCGGTCCTCCCAGTGCCAATCCTTCAACGCCCCGGAGCTCCCAGCACCATGTGTCGATGGTAACCGATGACGATGATTCTTGGCCTTCACCTGAAGCACATCACCCAGGCTCCTTGTTGCAGACGTCAAATCCTCACGTCACCTCAGGGTCGGGTCTGACAATGGATGGTCCTAGAGGGCATGCACAGCAGGAGGCCTCGAGACAAGTGGAGATCCACTCAACGATTCACTGCTCCCAGTGTCTAAGGGTCTCAAAGTAGCCATGCTAACCGACGCTGCCGGTGCGATGCTCTACATCAACACCGATGCCTCCGACCTCGATGCCAAAGTCGAGGAACCGGACTTGGATCCAAAAATCTTCTCTTGTTGAGCCTCTCGGGAATCCTGGGTCCTCTTCTTCAAGCGAAGACAGAGAGTGCAGTTAGTAGGGCTATAGTCGGGCCCAAGACACTGCAGACACCAAGAATGGGTGTCTTTTCCTGGGATCGTCTGACTGCACCAGGTACAGTGCTTGAAGCCACCGAGAGTCTTTGTGGACATGGACGTGAAAATCTCATCAGCCAAATTAAAAGACTCAATGATGCCTAAAAAGGGGAAAGGCACAGAAAAAAAAGAAGGGAAAAATCCAACCGGAGTCAAGGCCTAAAAAACGGCCATACGACGTTGAAAAAGAAGGAAACTTAAACCCGGGTAAAATACAACTAAGAAAATAAAGTACAAGTTTAAAGGGAGAAAACAACAAAACCACAACAAAAATTGAGGAAAAAAATAGCTGAAAGGCACCAAAAGTTCTTTTGAACTGGGCGAGTGAGGAGAGGCTGAAAAAGCACACCTTCTCCTCACACGGAAAAAAGAAAACTGAAGAGACCGCATTCACATGATGGGCAGGAAGGCAATCAAACTCCACAGAGCTCTATTTTTTACTTTCGCAAAATGCCAGACTCGGTGACGCAGATTGGCGTCACCCATTTGTGAGAATATTGGAGCCTGCTTGTCCCCTTTAAAAAATTTTTTTTTTGTGAGGGGGCATGTCAGAGGTGGAGCACGAGCGTTCCTGCACTAACCAGTTAGCAAATCTACATTACTGCATGCTAACTGGTTAGTGCAAGTTAACGCAGGATCCCTTGCCACTACCTAAATAGCGCATGGCCATAAATGAAACTATTAGAAAAAAAGGCTTTTTTACAACAACAGTAGAAATGGCCTTAGCAGTAAAATTTTATCACTGCTAAAATTACCCTGAAGTCATAACAGCTCTCTATGTTACAAACAATATTAAAATAAGATATCCAGTTATTCACCACAGCACAATGTATGGTTACTAAGAAAATGCAAACATACATGAAATAAACAAGTCAATCTAGTCTTCAAACCAATTACAATCAGATAAGTTTACTAAGGTGCGTTAGCCGCCTGTAAATTTAAGGCACGTTAATGCTAACGCGCCTATACATTTCTATGGGCACGTTAGCGTTTAACGCACGTAAACCATTTACGCGTGTTAAAAACGCTAACGTGCCCATAGCACCACTTAGTAAACCTAGCCCCAAATTTTTACTCATAAGGAAAAGAATGGACTTTATTTTAAATACAAAATAATCTATGATTCTGAATGTCTAGGAGCATATCTTTTTCAGTCCCTAAGGTTTAAAACTAAATGTTGAACAGTGGTGCAGTTTTGCATATCTTATCATTTTTGCTATGGTGCTTCAGAAGCTGTAAGAAGCTCCACTCTAATTATAATTACTTCATATCCCATGTTTTCCTTCCTCTGTAATCTTTTCACAAACAGTAATTTTTCAAAGACTGTTTTGGGAATTTTTTCCCCACTCCACTCCCAGTAGCAGGTGATTCTTAAAAGGTGTTTAATGAGCTAAATCTGCAGCCATGCTCGGAATGATAAGGTAAAACTGTAAATAATTTCTGCCTAAAATTTCCAGATGGTCCTCATTATTATTAACTTTTTTTAAAGTCATCTCAGAGCAGAAGTAATCCTATGCTCTAGAAACACAGATCACACCACAAATAACTATTACATATATGAAATGCTAAGTTGTTACAACTAGAGCTGTAACAAATATCATATTTCACTATTCGGCCAAACATGAATAATGAAAAATATTATTCGGATGAATATGAATAATAAACATTGAGCTTTAATATAACAAATAGTAAAAAAAAAAAAAAAAAAAACAACATGAAATCATAGATCAAGTATTTATTTCAGTAGGATTTAGCACAATAGAGTCCCAGATTATTCGTATTCGAATTTAAATCACTATTTGGCCTTATGGGGCATTATTTGGAGCCAATTCAAATCGAATAGAAATATTCGGTACAGCCCTAGTTATACCACACCGATTACCGCTGGCTGCCACTTTCTAATATTTCCAAGCTATAAATCAAACATGCAGTAACACATCCAAATGGTTAATTTTGGAAAGACAATAGTAGTGTCCATCCCCAAACTGTCAGTGCCAGTCCCCCAAGCAAGCTCATTTTTCACACATTTGCTGAACGTTCATTGGGAGTGGGGGGGGGGGGGGCAGTAGTGGTAAAATTGAGGACACAGCTGCCGCCTGCCCATCTTGGAAGGGTTCTGTCCAGGACAAGATCTTCAGCTAGTGGGGCTTGGAAATCCCTGCCAGCCACAGGAAGGGTGTACCAATCTTAGATGGTTTCAAACCAAAGTGAGTGGGCCCCTTCCTCACCTGGCCACTGGTAACAAGCAAACTATACAATATTTTAATAAATGAATTTCATTACAGTTTCACTGTAGAAAAATGTGGAAAACTAAATATATAAAAGTTAAAAAATTATAATTTGCCAAATTATTATATTTGAGAAAACACAATCAGAACTCTTTCCTAACTTCCACATACACAGAGACAAATGAAACTGCCAATTATATTGCTTTGTCACCCTCTTTATCACCCATTCATCTCTCCCTGTCTCTCACCCACCCAGCTGTCCCTGTTTCTGATCTAACCCACTCCTTACCCTCTTCCTATGAGATTGTCATTGGAATGCTTTTATGTTTCAGTTATATATTCTGGTATTTGTCAACCTTTGCTCATTTCTGATCTGAAGAAGGTTTTACCTTCGAAAGCTAATAAGAAAATGTATTTAGCGTCACTGGTCCCACTCTATGGAATGCACTCCCCTAGTCTCCCCAGTTAGACGAATCCTATACTAAATTTAAGTCAGGTCTCAAACCTTCCTGTTTAAGGATGCATATGATTAGTAACCCATCTTTCTTGCTGCCCACTTGGCGGATGGACTTGAAGGGACATGGGTCATCTTTACTACACTCTTCTCTTTCCTATCCCTAGATGTATTTCCTTTCTGAACTCAGAAGTATAAACCACCTAGAAAGGCTCCTCATTAGGTGGTATATCAAGCCTTATCAAACTTGAAACTTGATTAAAATTATTAAGTTAGTCCAATAAAAAAGGTATCTTATTTTTTTCTCTGTTTTGTTTTTATTTCTATTTATTACCTTTAAAAGTAGACTAACATGGTGACCACACCACTTGACTTAAGGTGTTTTATAAATTCTGCTTTTTGCAGCAGATATGGCAGTACTTCTGTTTAGAAGATTTACAGAAATTGATCCACACATTTATCTTTTCATGTTATTGTAATTCTCTTTCTTTGGGGCCAGTGTAGGCAGTACTGGCAATATATTACTTTTAAAAGTAATAAGTAACTGCAATGATTACTTTTGTGCTAATATAATGAGTAACTATAGTGAGTCATATAGAGGGGCATTTTTGATATGACATTTAAATCCAATTTTGGATGTTTTGGGAAAAATATCCAAAAATCCCTGCCAGCAAAGGTCTGTTTAACACATGGGGAGGAAGGAGAAGAGGAATGCATTGGCCCCCCCAATGCCACCCCTGCCCCCCCCCCAAAAAAAAAAATTGGAGGGCTGGCTACGCCTCTGCTGTGATCAGAACAAACTGTACCAGTTTCACCCAGTAGTGATTGTGGTGATGAAGAGGACTTCTGTTTTCAGAATATTGATGGCAGTGAAAGAAGTGATGTTGTTGCTGAATTGGACCTATTTCTAAATGACAATTCTCGTGAAGTAATCAGTGTATCACACAAGTATAACACGGGATTGCCTTCAAGTGCTCCTGTTGAAAGGTTTTTCAGCATGAGAAGACAAATTATGACTCCAAGAAGATGCAGAATGAGAGAGAAACTATGTGAAATGCAATTGCTCCTTTGTTGTAATAGGAGCTGCTTTAGTTAAAGTATTAGCAGGTGTTATATTTCATTAAAAAAAAAACAGTGCCTTGATACAAACGAAACTGTTATTGGACCTGTTTCTAAGTGACACTTCAAAAACTGGAACCCTATGATCAGCCATTCAGATTGAACAAGTTTTTGTTTCTTTGCTGGCACTGATGCCAGAAGAAGGCTCTGAATATAGATAATGTTTGATTGATTTCTGCACTGCTCACATGCTAGCTATTTTCATGTTTTTTTTCCTTTGATTTAAATAGCTCTCTGTTTGTATTGGATCCCTGTATTTGAGGACTTAACCATTTTCTGTTTAGATATTTTCTTTGATAATGCATGGATTTCCAATTGCTAGAGTTAATTTTATGTAAGGTCAAAACAACTATTTACATCCAAGAATTTAAAAATAGCTAAAAGTAACATATTATTTTCACAGGAACTTAACATATTACTTTCATTAAACAAGTAACTGCAATATTTAACCTTTTCATTGCAGTAATTAGTACTTTCAATATATTATTTTTACAAAGTAGCATGCCCAACACTGCTTGGGGCTTTCTAAGACTTTGCTAGCCAGATTACAATTGTTACAGAATATGGCAGCTAAGATTATTATACACTAGTAAGAAAGGCTTGTTTCTCAATCAAATGAAACAGGCGCTAGCAAGGGTTTTATCTATTTGTGTTTGTTTTGACCTGAACTGTTTTAATATATGGGTTTTTTTATTGATAGTTTGTGTTTGAGTGGAGTTCCTAAGTGTTGTACATCATTGTTCTATTGACAGAGGAGGGGTAGTTATTTGTGTAGTTCTTGGCTTTTTCAGTGTGTGTGTGTATATGATTCAGACAGTAACTATGTATGTGTTAGTTAGACTGTGTGTGTGTGTTAGTGACAGTGGTGGGGGTGGGTTTGATGAACTGCGATGGTGCATGAGTGTGTGTGAGTGTGTGAGTCAGTAATTGTGTGTGTGTGTGACAGTTACCTTGTGGGGGGTGGGGGGGGGTGGGGGGGCTGGGGAACTGTGTGTGTTGTGTGTCACGGAGAGAGATCGTGTGTTTATGTGTAAGTGAGACAGGGGAGGGTTTTTGAGAGGGTGGTACAGTTTTTTTCTCTGTCAGAATGAGAGAGGGGGGTGGGGTAATGGGTGTGGTGAAGTGGTCTGTTGGTGTTGGGCTTGTATTGGGGTTCCGAAGTGTTCATCATCTGTGTTGTATTCTCCAAGGAGGGGTGAGTGTGTGTGTCTATGAGACAGACAGTGATTATGTATGTGAGAGAGTTATTGTGTGTGTGTGTGTGACAGTGCCAGAGGTGAGGGTTACATTTTTTTTCGCTGTCAGAATGACAGGGGGGGAGGTTTTAGATGTTGCATGAGTGTGTGTGTGTGTGAGTCAGTAATTGTGTATGTGTGTGTGTGGGGGGGGGTGAACTGTGTGTGTTGTGTGTCACAGAGAGAAATCGTGTGTGTATGTGTGAGACAGGGAAGGTTTTCTGACAGGGTGTTACATTTTTTTTCTCTGTCAGAATGACAGAGGTGGGGAGGTTTTAGATGTTGCATGAGTGTGTATGTGTGTGTCAGTAATTGTGTGTGTGTGGGGTGGGGAACTGTGTGTTGTGTGTGTGGGGGGGGGGAACTGTGTGAGTTGTGTGTGTGTGGGGGGGTGAACTGTGTGTGTTGTGTGTCACAGAGAGTAGTATGTGTGAGATAGGGGAGGTTTTCTGACAGGGTGTTACTTTTTTTTCTATGTCAGAATGCTGCTGTTTCTTGGGCTCTCTGGATGATGTCATCCGAGGCTTCAGTCCCAGGCACAACCAATCAGAATGGAGGCACGGACCCAGGCAGCTTCATGGAATGTTCATGGTGCAAATTATTATATAGGATCAGTCTAGGTATAAAAGAGCTACTCCATTACTAATGAATCTACACTAGCTGCCAGTTACCACCCATGAGGAATTAAAACCCAACGAGTAATTAAACCCTGGAATCCGTTGCCGGAGAACGTGGTGAAGGCGGTTAGCTTGGCAGACTTAAAAAAGGGGTTAGATGGTTTCCTAATGGAAAAGTCCATAAACCGCTACTAAATGGACTTGGGAAAAATCCACAATTCCAGGAATAACATGTATAGAATGTTTGTACGTTTGGGAAGTTTGCCAGGTGCCCTTGGCATGTATTGGCCGCTGTCGTGGATAGGATGCTGGGCTCGATGGACCCTTGGTCTTTTCCCAGTGTGGCATTACTTATGTACTTATGTAAAGTATGGGACTTGATATACTGCCTTTCTATGGTTACAATCAAGGCGATATTACATATTATATACAGGTAGTTATTTTGTACATGGGGCAATGTATGGTTAAGTGACTTGCCCAGAGTCATAAAAAGCCTCAGTGGGAATCGAACCCCACTCACCAGGATCAAAGCCCGCTGCCCTAACCACTAGGATACTCCTCCACTCCTTGCCTTTAGGATACTGTAACTGTCCAATTTAACACCTTTATTGAAAATTAGGCCAAAACTGGTGTCTATTCATTCAATTCATGTCAACAAGTTTGACCTTCCACCTTTTTTCTTCTATTCACTTGGCTTCATCTTACATAGAAACATAGAAAAATGAAGGCAGATAAAGACCTTATGACCTATCCAGTCTGCCCATCCATGCCATCTACTCTCTCTATCACTCCCTTAGAGATCCTATGTACTTGTCCCAAACTGTTTTTGTCTCCAGCACCTCCACCAGGACTGTTTCATGAATTCAACACCCTTTCTGTGAAGGGTACAGCATAACTGTACCTAGGCTATGGAATTTTTTGCCTTTTAATATTAGATGCAAGAGGAATTACCTTAACTTCACCAAATATTTTCAATAGCCTTATAAATGATGCTCAAGTTCACATTCTTGTTTTTTGTATAATTATTTTGAGTTTTTAATCTTTTATTTTTATTGTGATACTTGGTTACAGTATTGTAAACCATCTTGAGCTAACTGTTCAGATGGTTTATAAAAATTCGGATTATTATTATTATATTATTATTACAGTTCAGCCTGATCACTATTCACAAAAAAACCTTCAATTTTGCATTTTTGTTCCTGATTATTTATACTCTTCATCATTTGACTTTTTCCCCATAGTTTATACATTTTACATTTTCTGGCATGCTCCTACGTATGGTATTTACTTCTCTCATCAGGTCCAGTACTTTATGAGACAGGGCCCACCCCCTTTTGTATTTTCACCTATTAGTCCTTTGAAATTTTACCCCATTTCCCTGTCAATCCTCTTCTGTTAGCTCTCCATTAATTATCCTATCCTTAATTCCTTTTACCTCCCACCCCCAATTGCCGCTTTATAAACCATTAATGGCTCCCAAAGTACTTCCCATTCTTTTTCCCTCCCTTGCACTTTCACCACCAATCTCTCCAGTTATATAGTCTGTCTAATTTTTACTAGCCACACTTCTTCTATTAGTGCCATCAAGTATTTCCAATTAGCAATTATTAACATTCCCTTCGCCAACAGAAAAAAAATGAATAAGCTCGACCACTCAAATTTCTGAAAGATCCTAAAAACTAACCTGTTCGGAAAGGCATACCCCACCGACCCAACATAAAAAAACCTGGACATTTGCGACGTAACGAAACCAAAGACCGAAATGGACATATCCTAACTCTTCATCTTTCTCTCTAAGTTCCTCCAATGTATTCACTATACTTGAACCTCATTCTAACAACACCATCTTGTATTTGTTCATACCGGAACTGGCAAACGCCGTTATGGTACTATGTAAGGCACACTGAGCCTGCAAATAGGTGGGAAAATGTGGGATACAAATGTAACAAATAATAATAATAATTTGCAAAGGTACTTTTGTATACCTCAATAACTTTCTGGAAAAATTTAGTGGCACTTAGCATTTTTTTTATTTTCTGTGTTTAAAATCATCAACCCCCCCCCCCCCCACACACACACACACACACACATACACACACACACACACCCACCTTAACAACACATCCGACAGCTATCCAGATCCTGCTCTGAAGACTTGTGTAAGCGACAGCTGCTTATACAATAATGATATACGTGCAGAAAGTGATCCTAAGACTGGGAGCAAAGGGGTCATGCCCTATAGCAGGTTGTCTCAACCTAGTCTTCAGGGTTTCTTGATATCCACCATGAACAAGGTCCAGTATGGTTTATGGACCCAGGATACTGGGTCCATAAACCCATTATCCTGTCTCCAACAGTGGCCAATCCAGGTCACAAGTACCTGGCAAAATCCCAGAACAGTAAAACAGAATTTATGCTACTTATCCTAGAAATAAGCTAAGCTAACTGCTTTTACCACAGTCTCTAGCAAAAGATTCCACTCGAATAACTATGTCAACAGCTGCATGATCAGATACCACTGGAGAATCAATATCTGCATGACATGTATCAGGGAACACAAGGATAGGGACCAATGGAATAATAAGTGTAGCCCAATTCAGTAGGGTGTAGTGTATGCAAGGAATCCACTAGATGTAAGTGTTGCAGTAAGAAATTCACCCCCTTACCCATATGTGCAGCCACTGGAGATTAAGGTTTACAATCTATTAGAGGGTTCCTAGTTATGCTAAAGTACCCTACTACTATTACTACTACAAATCATTTCTACAGCGCTACCAGTCGTACGCAGCGCTTCACAATTGAACATGAAGAAAAGACAGTCCCTGTCAAAAAGAGTTTACAATCTAAATCAGTACAGACAGGACAAATAAGGGATAAGGGTAGGACAGACAGATAGGACACATAGGGAAAGGGGATTATTGAAGAGAGGAAGACAAGATAAAGGTTACGAGCAAGTGACAAGTTAGGAATCAAAAGCAGCATCAAACAGGTAGGCCTTTAGCCCGGATTTGAAGGCGGCCAGGGATGGAGCTTGATGTAATGGCTCAGGAAGTCTATTCCAGGCATAAGGTGCTGCAAGATAAAAGGAACGGAGTCTGGAGTTAGCGATGGAGGCGAAGGGTGCAATAATACCCTCCAATAATAGGGTTGGTATTACTTATATTGCCCCAAGCTGCAAGAAAAATTTATGATCACAAAAGGCTGGGGATGAACACACTACAAATTAAGTAATTTTTCCTAGAAATCCACCTTTACTGTCCAATGCTGTGGGTCATGAATGATCTTATAGGTGCTCCAGTCTAAACCCTTCCTAATTGATATCTCTACTCTCCTGTGATGGGGTTTATAGAACACTGTCCCTCACCCTTAAGAAAAGTCCCTCTCTAACTAGCCTGGGCCACCTTAAGAGCAATGATCCTGCCCCAGGAGGAAGTGAGCCATGAGGGGCAAAGTCAATACCTGGGAGTTTAAAAAGACAAGGCCAGGCTGAGATTAAAGAGGGCCAGGGAAAGAAGAACTGAACCCATGTTTATGCCTTCACTCAATACTTTTAACTGCTGTGACTTGGGTGAGGTAAGCCAACTTTGTTCCTTGTTAAGACTTCCAAGCTTTGTTGAGATCTGGCTGGGGCCAAACCGGAGTTTCAGAAGATCCAAGAACTTCCAGACTGTGTTTGTGGTGAGGCAGCTCCACCAGCCATAGACTGCTTGGCTGGTAGCCAGAAGCCTATTCAAGACTGTTGCTAAATAAGGCAAACTGTGAAGCAACAGGTCCCTGGGATCAGGTGAATAAAACATTTATTTTCGCATTTATATCCCTTGTCTGGCTGAGTAATTGCCTGGGCGACCCCATAACCCTCGCCCAGGGTCTCACATGTAGTGGCAGTGGGATCCTGAGCTTATCCTGCACGAGGAAGCCAGATCTGTGACCTTCGGGACACTGAGCATATTAACAGCACTACATTGGGACTTTGGGCAAAAAGGGGTAGCCCTGCCCTAGTTAGGAACGTATAGTTAGTGCCGGACAGGAAGGCTTTTATTTTGTTTTCTTGTGTACTCTGCGGTCCAAGCCACTTACAGTAAAAACATGGAAAGGTTAATCCAGGCCTTGGTGGAGAGACAGCAACAGTTTATGAAGGTGCATTTCGAGCAGAGGCAACAGCAACAACAGATACAACAGCAAGTGATTCAGAAGCTCATAGAGCTACAACAGAGCTTGCAGGCCACTGTTGGAAACAGGATACTGGGCTTGATGGACCTATGGTCTGTTCAAGTATGGCTATACTTATGTACTTATCCCCATGAACAAACTGAGGCCCTTTTCCCCAGGCACAGGTATCATATTCCCCCACCTGTTTCAGGTGTGGGGGAAGAGGCCAAAGCAAGAGATTGTCCAGAGATAGCAGAATTGGCTATGGATGTGAGTTTGAAAACCACTTATTACTGCAATTTTGTGGAAGTTGCCCAGCCAGGAAATAGAAATTATGTATTACAGGTGGAGCTAGAAGGACACTTGTACCAAGAACTAGTGGACTATGGCAGTGTCAAGACTCTTGTCTGGAGACATGGATGGCTTAACCTATGGACCAGGTGAGGCTCTGGTCCAGGGTGCCAGTAATAAAGGGTGCCAAACGCCTGGGCCAGTGACATCACCGGCCCTATAGGTTAAGCCAGTGTTTCTCAACACGGCACGATTGACTCTCTTTTGTCTTCTCCCCTTCCCTCCTTTCACTCTCACTGAATATTGAACAGCAAAAAATACCGCAGTTCACCAACTGAGTGCAATCTGGTGCCAGAGTTCAATGGCGTGCCACCATCTGGGCAGAGAAGTCTTCAAACAGAAGGACCTTGTAGCTTCAAATATCCAAGTGTTTAGCTGCTCTATACACATGCAATATGGCCACTTTATCCACAAAATTCAAGAACTTAGCAATAACTGTATGGTGCTTGGGGCTGCAGCCCTATGTAATGCACCCACTTCACCAAAAACCTGCTCTGCCCTTCTTCCAGGCCCAAACCCCTAGGAATCGCTGAATCACAAATCATAGTCAGATCTTTGTCCGAAATGCTTTCAGGTAAGCCTACAAACCACAAGTTTATTTATTCATACCTGTATCCCACAATTATCCAAAAACGAGTTTCAGTTCAATGTGGCTTACATTTAACAGTTGTTAGAGATTACAGTGATTCAATTACATTTACAAGGTTCTATGTTGCTGTGTTTTTACAGTGGTTGGCAAGACAACTGTTAGTACATATGGAATAGTCATTGGGTTTCTTGAGAAGATATGTCTAGTTCTTTTCTTAAATGAAAATATGCATTACAGTTAGAGGTTGTGTTGTGTATGGTTGTTCCAGAATGATTAGTGCATATTTTACTCATAGAATTTCCTGAAGAAGTAGAGGTCTTTAGGTCTTTTCTGAACTGGAGGTTATTCCAGCAGCTTCTATTTTCCTGATCCTCAACCCAGTCTTCAAATTTGGCATTCTGTTTTTAACTTAGGTGTGCAATCTGTTCTTGAAATTTTTCAGTCGCCACCTCTTGAACAGTTATGCAATGCTCTGTATCAATGATGCAAACAACTTGTGCGGCTAAAGATGCCTTCATCTCTAGGAGAGTACACTCTAGTTGCGACATCTTGTCCTCAGGTATCGCCATCACCCATTGTGTGAGATGCCATGCAAACTCTCTAAACATAAAGAGCACAGGCTGCTCCTTATCTTACGTCATCTTGGAATCAGCTGCCTTCACGTTCTCTGTGATCCCTTTACACAATCTATCAGATATCATCCTCTAAACCATGATAAAGTTCCACACAGGGCAGTAAGGATAAGTATAGAGGTCTAGGACTGAATGTTTGCGTACCCTTGTTGGCAAAATCAGTAGATACAGCTAAGATTATGAGAAGGAGGAGAGCAGGAGCTCACAAAGGCTCAGTCCGCTCACACTCCAGTATCATATGACTCCTTAAAACTTTCTGCACATTTTCACTTCCATGTCAATGTTCACCCATGGGCAAACTATTTAAAATGGCGCTGTACGTTTGTAAAACATCTACTGATGCTGCTCTTTTATTGGAATGTGTTTTTTTGTGAAATGGCTGTTGCCACTATATATGCCAGCAAATATTGTAAGGAGGTTGGAGAGTCTAAGCAGGTTAGGAGAAGGTATGGGGCAAGACTACATTCCCCACAAGACCCTGAGAGAAGGAATCAGGGTGGTAGGTTCAAAAACCTGTTAGGGGCTCCACATGGAAGGGAGGGAGGTAAAGACTGGAAAGAGCAGCTGCTATGGCAGACAAGGGCCAGAAAGGGGAGCAGTGATGACAAAGCTCAATTTCCTTGGGTTAAAAATCAGTACAAGATTCCTCCCACCTGGGAGGAAGGAGAGAGATCAAACCAACAAACTGCCAGAGAAGCAGAGTTAATGGAGTGCTTGGACAGTCAGGAGGTTCTAGCACACCAGGTTTGGAGGAACAAATCGACATGGACTGTAATTATACACTAGTGCAAGGTTGCAGGGGATTGAAGGCAGCGGGTGGTCACAGAAGTCAAGTTGCTGTGTAGAGGGAGGCGAACTGCCAGCCTGCAACCACCTAATAGGAGAGACTTTAACACTGAAAGCCAGGAGGCATGGACTTTTGGGGGAGGGTTTGAAAAGAAAGGAAGTTTTGGGGGTTTGATTTTTCTTTTGGCAGTGAATGGGACTGTTGCCTGTTTGGGACTGAGTTTTGAACCTGGGATATTCAGGGAATGGACATTTGAGGGAGAGAAAGAGAAAAAGAAAACGGAATAAACAGTTTTTGTACTAAAAGCTGTGCCGTCGTAAGAGACTTTGGAGGGTTGACTGTTGGAAGAAGACTGGAGCCTGCCACCATTTCCAGAGGGACCTTTGCGGCCTTGTTACAATATACATATACAAAATTCGCCAGCAACCTTATACATATTTTACAAACGTTTTCTCATTCAACAGTCTTTTGTAAAATACTTTGAGAATGAGAATATCTTTACATTCCTACTTAGCCACCCATGGAAATTGAGGCTTCATTTATGCCTCCAGCAGAGGGGCTGAGAATCAATGGGCAATCAGGAATTGATGTGTGTTACTGACCATTGCCTCCATCATTCCTGATGTATATATATACTGAGGACAGTGCCTAGAAAAATCAATTAACTGCTACGGTATTGTGAGATCTGCACAGGCTCTCAAAGATATAAATTGCCACTATGTATATGCAAGAATACATCTGCAACAGCAGAAACTTACGGCAAGTTCCCCAATGAAATACAAAACAGTCTTTTCTTCGTTTTATCAAACAGTGAAAAACAAAATAGCAGAATGGTTTGTAAAGTAGAATTTGGTACTTAAATGAAAGGCATCAAAATGGGGTACACTGAGCACACACTTTTTACTTTCTTTACAAGATTGATGCAAATTGCCTTCTGTGGATTTTGTGGCAAGCAAATAGGGACTGTTACACAGAATCCTTAATAACTATCATAGACCTAGTAAACATTTTTAGCATTTACTACATTTAAAAAAATGATAATATTGAACAACCTAATAAAATAAACCTTGAAAAGAAGAAGCAACACTTCCAGCGAATATACTGTGAGCTCCACTAAAAAGGAGGAAGGGAAAATCAAGAATCATCAGAAGTTTGGAAAACAAAAGTCAGAGGTATAATGCAAAAATCTACCATTATCAACAAACTGTATTAATCACAAAGATGACATAGTACAAGAAATTAGCAGCTAATAAACTAAATTTTCTTCTGAGAATGATAGTATTCAAGGAACTACTGACTGAAAAATAACACAAATGCAAACATTCCCAAAAAATAAAACATATTTCCTTTATATATAAAATTACATTGTACAGGATTTTTAGGAGAAAACATGCTCCTTTACTACTTCCATTTGCAGTACCACAACCTCTGTTCTCTTGACATGATAGCTAGGTAAACCCTAACCTTAGATAGATGCCAACCAAATTTCAATTTCGGTTACAATGCTGAAATTGACCCCAAATCCTTTTCTGTCCAGTTTTGGTTTTAGCTGAAAGGTTATTTTTAATCTTTGGCCATGTTTTCGATTTCAGCTAAAAATGATCGCATGTTTTGGTAGAAGCTGAAAATGTGTGCTTTGTTTCATTTGTCTCCCTCCCTCCCTCAAACAGGAGTTGCCACTCCTCTCAGACACCCCCAAGCACCTCTTCCTCTCAACTGATTGGCCCTCTGAACCTATTTTATAATCCCTGGTGGTGTACAGATATAGTTGGGGACAGGAGTAATCCTCACTTACTCTTGCCCTTTCCAGCTCTGCTTTCAAAAAGACTAGTAGCACTCCCAAATCTTCCTCGGTGAAGACCGAAGCAAAGAATTCATTTAATCTCTCTGCTACGGCTTTGTTTTCCCTGATCGCCCCTTTTACCCCTCAGTCATCTAGCGGTCCAACCAATTCTTTTGACAGCTTTCTACTTTTAATATACCTAAAAAAAATTTTACTATGTATTTTTGCCTCCAATGTAATCTTTTTTTCAAGGTCCCTCTTTGCCTTCCTTATCAGCGCTTTGCATTTGACTTGATATTCCTTATGTTGTTTCTTATTATTTTCAGTCGGTTCCTTCTTCCATTTTCTGAAGGATTTTATTTTAGCTCTAACAGCTTCCCTTACCTCACTTTTTAACCATGCTGGCTGTCGTTTGGGCTTCCATCCTCCTTTTCTAATACACGGAATATATTTGGCCTGGGCTTCCAAGATTGTGGTTTTGAACAGCATCCACACCTGATGTAAATTTTTGACCCTAGTGCAGCTTTGTAAAAGAAGCCCTTTATATATTATCTCCTTAAATTTTATGAAACATTTAAAATATCAGTGTCATTTGCATTAGAAAATCTCTCACTCTTAGTTTTTAAATTTCCAGCTTTCAATTGTCACAACAAATCTCATTAGCAAAGATCCTGTTATGTAAAACATGCTAGTCTAATAAATAATCAGACAAAAAGAACTATACCACAATGTTCTTCTTGACACTAATTGTTACGATATCGGGCTCTTAAAAAATGACTGTAAAACAAGCTATGATTTTTTTTAATTGCAGTATTCTTGTACAAGTTCATCAAAGTTTTGTACTGAATAAAAACAACTGTTAAAACTCTATACTAAAGTGTTGTGTCAGCATAGTACTTTAACACCCTTGATGCTGATACACTAAAGCTAAAAAAAATAATAAAAATACAATACAATATAATGTTATATTAAAAATTAAAGAGGATATGACTAGAAAATAGATAGCCACTTTATGCATAAGGGATGCATTATAGCCTCAGCCATACACAGCACTGCCACATGCAACATAGCTTTTAGTCCAAGATTTTTCATCTTCTGTTCATACAGAATGAATCCTCACTTGTTCAAGGAACAGCAAGAATCTAGTAGAATACATATTTCCATAACCTAAATTAAATAAATAATGCATTATCTGCTTCAGCAAAGCCACTGTCATTACAATTTTTATGAACACAATTAATACATCCACTTAAGTATACAATCTAGCAGAAAAGTATTTCTTTTCTTGTAAGAATTTTAGAACAGTATTTAAACAGTTACACACACAGCAAAAATTAGTTAGACATGCATATAAAAATAGCTAGAAGGCACTGCTTAAATTCAACCAGGGAGGGCACTTCTGTTGCTATTCAAAGTCCATTAGGTGTGGACATCTGGGAGCGACTTTTCCATAGCAGAACTTGGCTTATAGAGTCCTCTTTATACTACTAGTAGAGAGTAAGAGGAGTTAGAAAATAAGGTCACTAAATTAAAGAAAGTTGCACATTGAGGTCATAGAGATGGTTAACATATAGATAGATAAGAGAGGAGTTAAAATCAGGTGACTAATTTAAAGGAAGTTGCACATGAGGTCAGAGAGATGGTTAAATATTATTCCAGATAGAGTAGGAGTGGACAAACATGCCCTGCTGTAGTATGTGCAGCCCTTGTCACTTTGTATGTGTGGGTGAGACTAACAAGTTAGTTACTTCTTCCATTAAAGGCCTAGTTGAAGAGCCAAGCTTTCACCTGCTTCCTGAAGTAGAGATAGTCTTGTGTAGGGTTACCATATTTTGTCCTCTGAAAAAGAGGACACATGTCACGTCCCCCTGCCCCTCCCCTGCTCCACCCACACCATGCCCCCTGCCCCGCCCACACAACGTCCCTTTCGGATCCTTGCCCTGCCCTTTTTCGCTCTCACCCCTCCCCCTGTCACATATTCCCCTCCCCTGCCCCCCGTCACCTCCCCTCCCCTTACTTTCTATCTACTGCCCTGGTAGTCTAGTGACCTCTTTGGGGCAGGAAAGAGCCCCCTCTTTCCTGCCCGGAGTGCTGCCTTGCCCTGCATTCTTCTCAGTCTCAGCTCGGGATTCAAAATGGCCACCGAGAGTTGAAGTCTCGCGAGGCTGCTTCAACTCTCGGTGGCCATTTTGATTCCTGAGCCGAGACTGAGAAGGATGCAGGGCAAGGGCAGGCAGTGCTCCGGGAAGGAAAGAGGGGGCTCTTTCCTCCCCCAAAGAGGTCACTAGACCACCAGGGCAGATAGTAAATAAGGGGAGGGGAGGCCGCTCGCCTGCCCCGCCCGCCTGTTTATCCAGAAATCCGGACAAACAGGCGGGAGGGCAAAACCCGCCGGACGCCCCGGACATGTCCTCAAAAAGAGGACATGTCTGGGTTTCTGGATATATGGTAACCCTAGTCTTGTGTTAAGCGGAGTCTTTCAGGGACAGCATGTCAGAGTGTGGGGGCTACTCTGGAGAAGGCTTGCTCCTGGGTATCACATTGTGTAATGTCTTTTAGAGAGGGTGTGGTTAGTGAGAGGACCTTAGTGTCCTCGGAGGTGTATAGAGGATCATCCTATTCTTCAGGTATATTGACTTTACCCAAATATTAAAGGCACATTTTTCTGGTTAAAAGCATTGTTGAATAAACCTAGAAAAGGTTATCTGCCAGCCGAGCTTTAAGACAAGTGTTCAGTCCACTCATATATAACCAGCTAACTTATTTATTTTCCAAATTTCTCTACCACTTATAAACTAGGCAGTTTAGAAAATACAAACATAGCATAAAATTCAAACAAACATTAAAATAGTATAAAAAGTAACATAAATACAAAATTCTCTAAAACATATCAGAAATAATAAAAATGCTAGTCTTGCTGCAGAATACCCTTAGAATCTCACAACTAATTAAACTGCTGCTCATACCACATCAAAGCTTTCTTTACATAAAGGAGCCACTTAAATTGCACTATACTGCCACATAAACATAATTGCCCACCAGTGCATTCCACATCAATATCCCAGCTACTAAAAAGGCAGTTCTTGTAACAGAATATCGAACAGAAGCAATCCCACCTACAGATAAGTGCATTGCAACTTCTGACAAACATCTATTAGGCTGATAAAGTAAAACAATCTTTCAAATACTTTGGGGCAGAAGTATAAACAGCTTGACGTACAAAACACAAAACCTTGAACTGTATTCTGTATTGAACCGGGAGACAGTGTAATTGTTTCAAAACTGGTGTAATATGCATCACCCTTGAGACACCAACCTAGCAGCAGAATTCTGTACTAACTGCAGTGCCCTCATCCTAGACTTAACCATGCCAAGATAAAGGGCACTGCAGTAAAATAATCGAGATACAACCATACTCTGAATTATCCCATGAAAATCATATAGTGGTAGGATAAGTCTCAGAATATATAACAATCGAAGCTGTGCAAAATATGTTTGAATGACACTTATCACCTGGTTCTTCACGGTAAGACCTGAATATAGATAGGCACCCAAATTTTTCACCACTTTTTGAACTGACAATTTAACATCATGTAAAATTAAAAATTCTGGCCAAAATTCCTACCTGGAGGAACTTTAGCTAGCTGGCACTGTGCTGACTGATCGGCGGCACTAGCTGACTGAAATAACTCTGTCCTAGGAATGCCTCCACTTCATCTCATTTGGTCCACATAAATTTTCTACAAAGAATAAATTTGTCCATTCAGCAATCTACACTTTCAACACCTCCTAACATTAGCCAGACAAATCTTCTGAATATTGATCTCAGAGTTTAATTTTCATTGATCACAAGTCCTCCCTTTTTCTAAACCCACATAACTTCAGACATGGGATTCTTGCTGAAATATCTGTAGATTTTAGCAACTATACACTATGGAGGCAATTCTAGATGGATTCACTTAAACCTAGGTGGTTAGTGCATGTACAGATGCAGGTATTACAGTCACTTACACATGTACATGAATACATACATGCAAAAGAGACAATATTCTGGCTACACATTATTCTCTAAGCACACGCCAATATTTGCTGGCATGTAGTTTCCAGGTGGGCACTCATGTGGGTGGAGTTTGGCCAGAGTATGACAGGGTGCAAACTTACACACATAAATTATAGAATACTAAAATTTGTGTACATATTTTATAATCTAGGAGACAGCACTTATACTAGCTACATGGCTGAAGCTCACTGAAAGTCTCCTGATTAAGGTTTTTTTGCCCACATTTTTATCAGGCAGAGAACAGAAATAACCCAAATACAAATCCTGCTCTCCTTTGCTTTTTGTGTCTTTTAATCTTCTTTGTATGAGTGGAGAAGGTAGGGGTCTCCAGTTATTTATTTGTTTTGAAATTTATATCTCACCTTTAACAAGTGCACATTCATAAACAATATATGCAAACAAAATAAATCTAAAATCATAATGCCCCAAAATCCTTATCTGTCCAGCAAGATAAATGCAACACAGTAAAAAATACAAAAAACTTACTCTAAAAAAAAGCCTTAACAAAGTAGTGAATTTTCAATAGTTTTACAAACTGTTGTACACTCCCACGACACCATAAATAACTGGGAAGCTCATTCCAAAAAACAGAAGCAGCCACAGAAAATGCACAGTTCCGTGTCTCCACATAATGACATGCTGTGGCAGAAGGACCACACAAATACTTTGCAGATTCAGAACGCAATGTACGTCTTGCATATACAGTGGGGGAAATAAGTATTTGATCCCTTGCTGATTTTGTAAGTTTGCCCACTGACAAAGACATGAGCAGCCCATAATTGAAGGGTAGGTTATTGGTAACAGTGAGAGATAGCACATCACAAATTAAATCCGGAAAATCACATTGTGGAAAGTATATGAATTTATTTGCATTCTGCAGAGGGAAATAAGTATTTAATCCCTCTGGCAAACAAGACCTAATACTTGGTGGCAAAACACTTGTTGGCAAGCACAGCGGTCAGACGTCTTCTGTAGTTGATGATGAGGTTTGCACACATGTCAGGAGGAATTTTGGTCCACTCCTCTTTGCAGATCATCTCTAAATCATTAAGAGTTCTGGGCTGTCGCTTGGCAACTCGCAGCTTCAGCTCCCTCCATAAGTTTTCAATGGGATTAAGGTCTGGTGACTGGCTAGGCCACTCCATGACCCTAATGTGCTTCTTCCTGAGCCACTCCTTTGTTGCCTTGGCTGTATGTTTTGGGTCATTGTCGTGCTGGAAGACCCAGCCACGACCCATTTTTAAGGCCCTGGCGGAGGGAAGGAGGTTGTCACTCAGAATTGTACGGTACATGGCCCCATCCATTCTCCCATTGATGCGGTGAAGTAGTCCTGTGCCCTTAGCAGAGAAACACCCCCAAAACATAACATTTCCACCTCCATGCTTGACAGTGGGGACGGTGTTCTTTGGGTCATAGGCAGCATTTCTCTTCCTCCAAACACGGCGAGTTGAGTTCATGCCAAAGAGCTCAATTTTTGTCTCATCTGACCACAGCACCTTCTCCCAATCACTCTCGGCATCATCCAGGTGTTCACTGGCAAACTTCAGACGGGCCGTCACATGTGCCTTCCGGAGCAGGGGGACCTTGCGGGCACTGCAGGATTGCAATCAGTTATGTCGTAATGTGTTACCAATGGTTTTCGTGGTGACAGTGGTCCCAGCTGCCTTGAGATCATTGACAAGTTCCCCCCTTGTAGTTGTAGGCTGATTTCTAACCTTCCTCATGATCAAGGATACCCCACGAGGTGAGATTTTGCGTGGAGCCCCAGATCTTTGTCGATTGACAGTCATTTTGTACTTCTTCCATTTTCTTACTATGGCACCAACAGTTGTCTCCTTCTCGCCCAGCGTCTTACTGATGGTTTTGTAGCCCATTCCAGCTTTGTGCAGGTGTATGATCTTGTCCCTGACATCCTTAGACAGCTCCTTGCTCTTGGCCATTTTGTAGAGGTTAGAGTCTGACTGATTCACTGAGTCTGTGGACAGGTGTCTTTCATACAGGTGACCATTGCCGACAGCTGTCTGTCATGCAGGTAACGAGTTGATTTGGAGCATCTACCTGGTCTGTAGGGGCCAGATCTCTTACTGGTTGGTGGGGGATCAAATACTTATTTCCCTCTGCAGAATGCAAATAAATTCATATACTTTCCACAATGTGATTTTCCGGATTTAATTTGTGATGTGCTATCTCTCACTGTTACCAATAACCTACCCTTCAATTATGGGCTGCTCATGTCTTTGTCAGTGGGCAAACTTACAAAATCAGCAAGGGATCAAATACTTATTTCCCCCACTGTACAGCTTCAATCTCTCAGTAAAACATCCAGGTAATTCTGTATATAAACACTTAAAAACCAACATAAGAATCTTAAACTGTACCCTGAATGTGACTGGCAGCCAATGTAAACATTTCAATATAGGTTTAATATGAGCAGGGTGGAGAACTCCAATAATTAGCTAAGCAGCAGCATTCTGGACAATCTGCAGAACCTAGGCATCAAACCAGATAGAGCCCACAGAGTCTCCCTGTCCTAAGGACCCAAATCCCACAGGACTGAGATCCCTAGGCTCACCTAGACCAAAGGTCCGCAGACTGATCCCTGATCGCCATGCAAGTCAGACGCTCAACTTATGGTCGCACACCTTGACCAGTGCCACCAGTAGTCAGACTAACAGATCCTGCTACATCAGTCCAACTTCAAAAAATCTGCTGAAGGCAGAGAAAACTGGTAAGTTCCAGGGCTACACCACTTCTTATCCTTGTGATAACATCACTGAATGCCAGTGTTCTCAGTGGCCTGCTACACAGGCCACTTGTCTATACTGGACTAGAAGGATGATAAAGAAACATGGATTAACTATGTGAAATTTTATATTAGCACCATTTTCTTCAGTCTATAGTTGAAACCTTGCCCTAAGTATTACGTACGGCACAAGCAAACACACTGCCACACCATGAAATTAAAGTTACTGAATAATTACATAAGTACATAAGTAATGCCATACTGGGAAAAGACCAAAGGTCCATCGAGCCCAGCATCCTGTCCCCGACAGCAGCCAATCCAGGTCAAGGGCATCTGGCAAGCTACCCAAACGTACAAACACTTTATACAAGTTATTCCCGAAATTGTGGATTTTTCCCAAGTCCATTTATTTATTTATTTTTGTTGCATTTGTACCCCGCGCTTTCCCACTCATGGCAGGCTCAATGCGGTAGACAATGGAGGGTTAAGTGACTTGCCCAGAGTCACAAGGAGCTGCCTGTGCTGGGAATAGAACTCAGTTCCCCAGAACCAAAGTCCACCACCCTAACCACTAGGCCACTCCTCCATTTAGTAGCGGTCTATGGACTTGTCCTTTAGGAAATCGTCCAACCCCTTTTAAAACTCTGCCAAGCTAACCTGGTAGTATTACTGTAACAAGGAAACCAAACTAGACGTCAACTATTAGTGTATAAACAAATACTGTCTTACTGAGATGCCCAAATGACCTCAGGGGCTATGTTGCCCTTGTCAGTCATTAGTCTTTCCCTCAGAATCATAAAATGCTCGGCATATGAATCATTAGCAATCAACACTTGATCCACAGCAGATGTAAATAGTATTATTGTCTTCAGAATTCATGGACAGTTCCAGAATTAAAGGCAGCATACAATAATGTTCCACATTGTCAGGCAGCACCATATAACACCTGCATATCGTAAATGCAAAGTAAAATGATTATCTGGCATACCTAACTGCCAAGTTCTACATGACAACTGAAAAACATTATGAGAAAACAAATAATGATGCAACTAATATAAGTTACTAAAAAGAATCTTTTAGTTCATAGCAGCAAATGACCATACTGCAGGAAGCCTGCTATAAGTACAAAAATGTTTCAGGAAACAGGTTATATATGCTGTTGAGCAGCACAAAATTGACATACCTCTACAGAGACAAACTGTAATTTTCCCATTTTAATTAGTGACAACTAGACTGACATTTCTCTTTACCTTTAATTACAGTCACCTATTAGGTAAAACTGACTATTTCAGAAAACACCAAAGAGATAGAAAGACGGTTTTCAGTCATCATACAAAAGCTACAGCTTGCTAATGAAGTATAAAAATACTTTAAATTTGCACTCTTGGTTACAGTTTAATATCTAACAGACTAATTATGGTTTAACTGAACAAATGGTAAAATTATGTATAATCATACCTGATAATTTTCTTTCCATTAATCATAGCTGATCAATCCATAGACTGGTGGGTTGTGTCCATCTACCAGCAGGTGGAGATAGAGAGCAAACTTTTGCCTCCCTATATGTGGTCATGTGCTGCCGGAAACTCCTCAGTATGTCGATATCAAAGCTCCATCCGCAGGACTCAGCACTTAGAGAATTACACCCACGAAGGGACACTCTGCCCAGCTCACCACCGCCGAAACGGGGGAGGGAAATTAACCCAGCTCATCCCCACACAAGTGGGGGAGGGGAATCCGTCCAGCTCATCCCCGCGGAGCGGGGGAGGGACACCACACCCGCCGATGCGGGGGGATCTGGCTTATCCTGCAACCGCAACCGCGGGAGGAGCTGACTGACCCTAACACCGCCGAAGCGGGAGGGGTACAACGCTGCCCTACAGCCGCACGAAGCGGGAGGGAGTGCCGGCAGAATTTAAATCTCAATCCAGCCCCGTAAAACGGAGGGGAGAGGAATGCAGCAGCTCACTGTACACAAACTCGTCTCAACTCTTGAAGAATCCAAGTGAAAAAACTTGAACACGAAGTCTTTCTGAAGTAACTGAAGACTAAACTTGAACCTGAAATGCAACCAGAATAAAAACAGTACAGATATCTGGGAGGGGCTATGGATTGATCAGCTATGATTAATGGAAAGAAAATTATCAGGTATGATTATACATAATTTTACCTTCCATATCATCAAGCTGATCAATCCATAGACTGGTGGGATGTACCGAAGCAGTACTCACCCAGGGCGGGACATTGAAATCCCTGACCTCAACACTGAAGCTCCAAACCGGGCCTCCGCCCGTGCAGCCACAGTCAAACGGTAATGCTTGGAGAATGTATGAGCCGAAGCCCAAGTTGCCGCCTTGCATATCTCTTCCAAGGAGACGGACCCGGCCTCTGCCATCGAGGCCGCCTGAGCTCTTGTGGAGTGAGCCTTCAGCTGGATAGGCGGCACCTTCCCCGCGGCCACATAAGCCGCTGCAATGGCTTCCTTGACCCATCTTGCCACTGTAGGCTTAGCAGCCTGCAGACCCCTACGAGGACCTGCAAACAGGACAAACAGATGATCTGACTTCCGGAAATCATTGGTCACTTCCAAGTATCTGATGATGACTCGTCTCACATCCAGATATTTAAGAGCAGAGTACTCCTCTGGGTAGTCCTCCCTACGAAAGGAAGGGAGACAGAGCTGCTGATTCACATGGAAGCGAGAAACAATCTTGGGCAGGAAGGAAGGCACTGTGCGAATAGTCACTCCTGCCTCAGTGAACTGCAGAAAAGGCTCTCGACAAGAGAGCGCCTGGAGCTCGGAAACTCTTCTGGCTGAAGTGATAGCCACCAAAAAGACTGCTTTCAACGTCAGGTCTTTCAGAGATGCCCTCGACAAGGGTTCAAAAGGCGGCTTCTGCAATGCTCTTAGCACCAGGTTGAGATTCCACGCAGGCACCACTGAGTGCAGAGGAGGGCGCAGGTGATTAACTCCCCTGAGAAAGCGCACCACATCTGGCTGCGAAGCCAGGGAAACACCCTTCAGGCGGCCCCTGAAGCAAGCCAGAGCCGCTACCTGGACTCTAAGGGAACTGAGCGACAGGCCTTTCTCCAGACCTTCTTGCAGGAACGCCAACACTGAAGAAATTGGAGCAGTGAAGGGAGAAAGTGAGCCTGCTTCACACCACGCTGCAAAGATACGCCAAACCCTGGCGTAAGCAGTAGAAGTAGAGCGCTTCCTCGCTCTCAGCATAGTGGCGATGACCTTGTCTGAGAAGCCCTTCTTCCTCAGACGCTGCCGCTCAATAGCCAGGCCGTAAGACCAAAGGGGGAGGCATCCTCCATCACCACGGGACCCTGATGTAACAGGCCCTGCTCCACTGGCAGCCGCAGAGGATCGTCGACTGAGAGCCTGATCAAGTCCGCATACCAGGGACGTCTGGGCCAATCCGGACCCACCAGGATTACCCTGCCGGGATGCTTTGCCACCCGGTCTAGCACCCTGCCCAACATGGGCCAGGGCGGGAACACATAGAGAAGCTCTTGTGTCAGCCACTGTTGGAGAAGAGCATCTACTCCCAGGGAACGAGGGTCCCGTCCTCTGCTGAAAAAACGCGGCACTTGGCAATTGGCCGATGACGCCATCAGATCTAGGCTCGGCTGGCCCCAGCGCTTCGTGATGTCCAAGAACGCCTGAGCAGATAGCTGCCACTCTCCGGGCTCCAAGGTATGGCGACTGAGAAAGTCCGCCTTGACATTCATGACTCCGGCAATGTGGGCCGCTGAAAGCTGCTCCAGGTTCGCTTCCGCCCACCGGCAAAGATTCATAGCCTCCTTGGCTAGAGGGGCGCTCTTGGTACCTCCCTGGCGGTTGACATAGGCCACAGCCGTGGCATTGTCCGACATGACCCGTACAGGCTTCCACACCAGTACCGGGATGAACTCCAAAAGCGCCAACCGAATGGCTCTGAGTTCCAGGAGGTTGATAGACCACTTTGCCTCTGCAGGAGACCAGAGCCCCTGCGCTGTCCTTCCCAAGCAGTGGGCTCCCCAGCCCGACAACGAGGCGTCCGTCGTGACGACAATCCACTCTGGGCTCACCAGAGGCATTCCCGCAGACAACTTGTCTGTCTGCATCCACCAGCTCAGTGCCTTGCGCACTGCTGGGTCCAGGGGAAGGCGCACAGCATAATCCTCCGACATCGGAGTCCAGCGCTGCAACAAAGAGTGTTGAAGTGGTCTCATATGAGCCCTGGCCCAGGGCACTACTTCCATTGTGGCCGTCATAGAGCCCAACAGCTGCACATAGTCCCAAGCCCGAAGAGGAGAGGCTACTAGGAACTGGTCCACCTGAGCCTGAAGTTTGACAATCCGATTGTCTGGCAGGAACACTCTGCCCACTTGGGTGTCGAATCGAACTCCCAGGTACTCCAGGGACTGAGTCGGGCGCAGCTGGCTCTTCTCCCAGTTGATGATCCATCCCAGGGAGCTCAAAAGAGCAACTACCCGGTCCACAGCTTTGCCGCACTCTGCATAAGAGGGGGCTCGGATCAACCAGTCGTCCAGATAAGGATGGACTTGTACCCCTTCCTTTCGTAGGAAGGCCGCGATGACCACCATTACTTTGGAAAAGGTCCGCGGAGCAGTAGCCAACCCGAATGGGAGGGCTCTGAACTGGAAGTGACGTCCCAGAACTGCAAAACGCAGAAAGCGTTGATGAGGAGGCCAGATGGGAATATGCAGGTACGCTTCCTTGATGTCCAAGGATGCCAGGAACTCTCCTGCCTTCACTGCCGCTATAACAGAGCGGAGAGTCTCCATGCGAAAGTGCCGCACTTTCAAGGCCCGATTGACCCCTTTGAGGTCGAGGATAGGCCGGACAGAACCTCCTTTCTTTGGTACCACAAAGTAAATGGAGTAACGTCCCTTGCCAAGCTGACTTTCTGGCACCGGAACGACCGCGCCCAGGCGGATCAGATTGTCCAAGGTCTGCTGTACTGCCACAGCTTTGACCGGAGACTTGCAGGGAGAGAGTACGAACCCGTCTTTTAAGGGTCGGCAGAACTCTAGCTTGTAGCCGTCTCTGATGACTTCCAGCACCCACGCGTCTGAAGTTATTGTGGTCCACTCGCCCAGAAACGAGGACAGCCGTCCTCCAATCTGCACTGGGGCGTGGACCAAGGCCCCGTCATTGGGTACGAGACCCTGGGGGAGGACCAGAGGAAGCACCTCCGGGACGGCGGTCTCTGCGAAAGGAATGCTGCTTGGGGGAGAAAGTCCTCTTAAAGGAAGAGGGGGCAGAGTAACCCGACTTGCCCGGGCGGTACCGACGGGCTTCCTGCAACCGTCCTCTGAAGGTACCGGGACGAGTACTAGCTCGAGCCCTGACCTCTGGTAATTTCTTGCCCTTAGACGTGCCGAGATCGGTCACGATTTTGTCCAGCTCGACCCCAAAAAGCAGCTTGCCTTTAAAAGGCAACCTAGCCAGGCGGGATTTAGAGGCGTGGTCAGCCGACCAATGTTTCAGCCAAAGCCACCGCCGCGCAGAGATTGTCTGAGCCATGCCTTTCGCTGAGGCCCTCAAGACATCATACAGCAAGTCTGCCAAATAGGCTAAGCCCGATTCCAGGGCTGGCCAATCAGCCCTCAAGGAATGATCCGAGGGGGAAGCCCGCTGCACCATAGTCCGGCACGCCCTGGCCACATAGGAGCCGCAAACTGAGGCCTGCAAACTTAAAGCAGCCGCCTCAAAGGACGACCTTAAGGCCGCCTCCAATCTTCTGTCTTGGGCGTCCTTTAGGGCCGTGCCACCTTCCACCGGCAACGCCGTTTTCTTAGTCACCGCAGTGATTAAAGAATCCACGGTAGGCCACAGATAGGCCTCACGTTCACTCACAGCCAAAGGATAGAGGCGGGACATAGCCCTAGCCACTTTAAGGCTCGCTTCTGGGACATCCCACTGAGCCGAAATTAAGGTGTGCATGGCCTCATGCACGTGGAAGGTTCTAGGCGGGCGCTTCGTCCCCAGCATAATGGCAGAGCCAACAGGGGCTGAAGGAGAGACGTCCTCCGGAGAGGAAATCTTCAAAGTGTCCATGGCCTGTACCAACAGGTTGGGCAAATCCTCTGGGCTAAAGAGCCGCGCTGCAGAGGGGTCATCCGCTCCATGTGAGCGGGGATCCGTCTCCTCCAAGGAATCCGCAAAGGACCGTTGGGAGACCTCAGACACGCTGCCCTCATCTACATCGGAGGAGACAAATTCCTCCAAGGCCTGGGAATCAACCCGAGGGCGTTTGCCTCTGGGAACCTCAACCTCTTTTCCAGACGAGGGAGCAGGGGCAGCGTTGTGCATGAGGAAGGCCTGATGCAGCAGCAAAACAAACTCGGGGGAGAAACCCCCCAGACTGTGCACTTCCGCAGCCTGGGCAACAGCCCTAGACGCACCCTCAACCGGCGCTCGCAAGAGCGGGGGAGAGACATGCTGCGCATCCAAAATGGCGTCCGGCGCGACACTCCGCGAAGGAGCCGCGCGGGAAGAACGGCTCTTAACTTTAGCCGCTTTTGTGCCGTCGCCCAAATTAAGGGCGTTCATGGCATTAATGTCTCCAACCTCAAGGGCGGCCCAAGAAGAAGCCGTCCGAGCCGCGTGGCCGGCCAAGATGGCGGAGGCGAGGAGCGGGGGATGGGCGTTTATGGCGGGAAAAACCGCCACGCCGGAGGAAGGACCGGGACATACATCGGTCACGAAACTGTCACCCGACAAGGGCGAATCAGGCTTTAAGACCCCCGCATCCCCTCTAGAAGCGCTCAAGCGATCCGGGGAGCGACCCTTTGCGCCCTCGCCCTCCGACGCCATATGCCACGAGGAGAAGAATCGGGGAACCCCCTGCCCGCTATAAAAAGGTAAAAATTACCTGCTGTCCGCTCCGAGCTGTAACGACCTGGTGTCCCAGTGAGTAGCTGCAATAGACGCTTAAATAAACGTCGAAATAAACGCCTTTAAGGACGTTTAAAATTTTTTTTTTTTTTTTTTAACGGAGCCAGCGGGAGGGGGGAGAAAAGGAGGGACCTGGCACCACCAGGTTTGCACTTGCTCAAAAGAGCCCTCAACCCCAGGCACTCAACAAAACCTAAAAATTAGGCTTGGAGGCCTAGCCAGAGCTGCTGCTGTGTGTGACCACCACCTGCTGAGATAGAGAACATACTGAGGAGTTTCCGGCAGCACATGACCACATATAGGGAGGCAAAAGTTTGCTCTCTATCTCCACCTGCTGGTAGATGGACACAACCCACCAGTCTATGGATTGATCAGCTTGATGATATGGAATTAAATATTATATATACAACTTTAAGAAGTTCCAAACAAGTTATACATTTTCCAGAGCAACCACCTATCATGTCATTACACTAAACACTGCATTTTATCATTACTGTCACACGAAAAAAAAAAAAAACAATTGATTTCTTTATCTGCATTTCTGTATATCCTTGAGGTCACTTATAGTAGGAGTTGGAGGAGTGGCCTAGTGGTTAGGGTGGTGGACTTTGGTCCTGGGGAACTGACGAACGTCACTTAACCCTCCATTGCCCCATGTAAGCTGCATTGAGCCTGCCATGAGTGGGAAAGCGCGGGGTACAAATGTAACAAAAAAAATAGTTATAAGGTTCACTCAATATCCAATAATTTGAAGTATTTCAGCCAATATAACCAGCCAGTTGGTTAACGTATAACTTCTCTATTTTTAGATTTTCAAATCTTATATGGAAAGTATTTAACAAAATATCTGACTGAATGATCTAATACTATCTGTATTAAGAAGGTGTCGAGATTGGAGCAAGGTCAGAGCTGGCCAAAAAACTATCCAGGTAAGTGTGACATTCAGCAAAATTCTAGGTAACGTATACATTTATTTTAGCACTGCTTTCACTTATGCCAAACGTTTCACGCTGATATCAGTGGATACTCCATAGGGAGTTGACAAAAAATGCATCATATTCATCCCCCAATAGAGGCTATTGAACTATAGCTCTTTGCAGACGCATTTGTGAACAATATTCATGCTTCATTTCCCACTACAAATGTGATTTATTCTTCTGAGCACTTAGAGATGTTTTGGGAAAGCTTTGTTGGTGTTATTGATGAGGTCAAGCAGTTGATTCTTTCAGTGAACAATACTACCAAACCATTAGATTTTTGTTCTATGTCTGGGGGCCCTTTTACTAAGCCTTGTAGGCACCTACGCACATCCTACGTGTGTCAGTTTTGAACTACCACCTGACTACCGTATGGCCCGGGCGGTAATTTCATTGTTTATGCGCGTCCACTAAGCGTGTCGGAAATTTTACAGTGCATGGCACTAACCGGGCGTTAATCGGCATTGTACGCACATAGACCATTGTCACCCAGTTAACACGCGAGACCTTACAGCTAGGTCAATGGGTGGCGGTAAGGTCTCAGGCCCAAAATGGGCATGCACCAATTTTAATTTTGCTGCACGTCCATTTTCGGCCAAAAAAAAGCAAAAGGCCTTTTTTGCAGGTGTGCTGAAAAATGGACCTGAACGCATCCAATACACGCATCCACAACAGCGCAGGCCATTTTTCGGCGCACATTAGTAAAAGGACCCTTCTATTATTGAGGCTCATTCCTCTGATCTAAGTAAATCATTGACTTTTACTGGTTAAGTGTGGTGTCCCCCAGGGGTCTCCCTAATCACCACAATTATTTAATTTATTTTTGAGTCCTTTAGGGAGATACTTAGGTTGAATATTTATTCATTGTCTTATGTGGATGATATATTTGTTCTTTGTCCGGAGTTGGGATGATGATACCCTTCAAAATGTAAACCATCTTATTGTTAATGTAGATAATTGTGCAAAAGCCAATTTTCTTAAACACACAAAAGACTACACTGCTCTGGCTCAGAGACCAGCAGTGGATTTCTACAGTTGATGTTATCTTGCCTTCAAGAACAGTACTAAAATTTGAGGAAAAATCAAGAGTGTTGGGAATGATTTTAAATTCTAAGTTAACATTTGAATATCAGATTAATGAGTTAGTTAAGATGTTTTTCTTTACTTTGTGCCGTTTAAGATGTATAAGGTCTTTTCTAAGCCCTGTGAGTTTTAGAACTGTTGCACAAACTATTTTAATGCCACATTTAGATTATTACAATTGCTTTATTGTTTTCTCACCTTAAAGCTAAGGAAGAAGCTTCAACTTTTGCAAAACACTTCCACTAGACTGATATTTAATTTAGGAAGATATTCTGAAGTTACACCTCTGTTGAATTATCTGCATTGGCTTAAAATAGTCGTATTAATTTTAAGCTTGCATGGATTAAATTCTGAAACAGTAGGTCAGTTTTTAATTTTTTTCAGGTAATAGATCCTATTTGGCAAGTAGGAAGAGGTTATCATTGGATTTCCCTTCCATGAAGAATATAAATTATAAATCAATTTGGTAGCGTTCTTTTGTTTTTCAGACTGTTAACATCTGGAACGGTATCCTGATTCAGCTTCGACAAATTACATCTTATATTTTATTTAGAAAGGCTCTTAAGACCTGTTTTCAAAGCAAAGATTGTAAATCTGTTAATTCATTTGTGAAATTGTGATTTTATTTGATTGGTAGAGATGATTTTGTTACTGTATTAGACTGTTCAAGTAGTCAATTTATTATTGAATTTTATTGTAAATTCCTTCTAATGTGAAGTTATTCTTGTATGTAATTCACCTTGTAGCCCTTTTGGTTAAAAATGGAATAAAAATCCATTAATACAATAAACAAATTGTTAGCTGAGGAATAGCTGTCTCTGAGTTTAAATAAAGCTAGCGTCTTTTTTATGTTTGAATATTTTTATTAAGTCACCAAACAGATCACATGTATCAGAAGTGTGATCACAGAAAAGCAAATTTATTTATACAAAGTCCAAATAAGGTGACAACATAAAATGTTAAATAATACCCTCCAAACAAGGTGACAACATAAAAATTTAAATAATACCCCCCATCACTATATCCCCAACCCCGGAAATTCCCTGCAATATCATATCCACAAACACCTCTGCCCTCCCTACTCCCCTCTAGCAATGGCATATGTTCTTAACACTCCAAAGAAAGCAGAATTATATAGGTCCAACAAGATAGCAATCAGGGGGATAGGATTTACCATACAAAGTACAATGAAGCAGTACCCAGCAGCCTTGATCATCACTAATACTATGAAGCAGCTCATGAGATGAGAATCACAGTTCCCGCTCGCTGGGAAACCGGACCTGAGGAATAAAAACAGTGAACCACCTACTCTCTACACAATTTTTGATATTCTGGACCTGTCAAGTGGCTGTCCTGCAACAATGCTATCCCTCCCCAGTCTCCGTAACGCTGTTAGTATTTTTTCCGCTTTATAGGTGAGTGGATAACACCCACATTCCATCTAAGAACATTAACTGCCATAGGGAGGGGAGACCTGGACAACCACCTCAGTGGACATTGGGAAGCAAAGGAGAAATCCACTGACCACGTCAGAGATATTAGGAGAATAAGAAAAGCACTCTAGGACCCCAGTAACAGAACACTAGTAAATGTAAACTGTGAAACAACAGAACTGTGAATCCTTCCCTCAAAAGAAACCCAACCCCAACCCCCACCTCCTCCAAAGCCCATCAACAATAAGAAATAACTGCAGATCAATCCCGGAAACTAACACAAATGGCTTTCAAACTGCAAAATAAAGAGAGGTTAGGAATCATATAACATTGAAGTAAACCATAGAGACTAACAAGATGGAAACTTATGGTCTCTAAAGTTGTCTGAAGAAATAATGGAGAGCACCTATGTCCAGTAAAAGTCCTTGTGAACCTATTACATGTACACTGCAATGAACAAGACTCCTGCAGAGCAAAAATGCAAAAGTCAACAAGGTTGGGCCCCTGCTCTATTATACTCTGTAGATTGACACTTTAAGCAGTTATTGCACGTAGGGACCCTGTGCCATTTTGGTGTAGTGGATACCAATGAGGGACCTGCTGAAGCATCAGGTTCTGGATTTTTCCACAGATCAGCAGCGCGCAAGTGAGAACAAGCTTCCAGCAAGGTTTTCACCCGATACTACTTCCCACCGATGAGGAAAGCCAATCCAAAAGGGTAGAGCAAGCAATATCTAATGCGCTCCCTGCAGAAAATGGCAGTCACTTCACAAAAACTACATCTATTTTGCAATGTGAATACAGAGAAGCTCTTGATATATCTCCACAATATAACCTTGATACTTCAACATGTCCAACGTACGCAAACATTAAAGATGCAATCTTTAAAGGAATAGGACCAGAAGCAAACAATAATGTTCCTTAACTTGTTTGGTAGCTGGGGTCTGATGGCATAATGTGTCCGTTCTAGATAGATATCCTCTAACTGATAGATGGTGTCAGAAGGGTCCATTTTCAGAATTTGCAAACAGATCGCATGCACAATGGCGCCACAATCCTCCTTGCCCTCGCATGCAGTTCTCCATCTATTTTTTCTTGCAAAGTGTAGGATGCATTTGCTTGATCAGCTCGCTTCACTGCATCCTCTAACTGCAGGGAATACAATTCTAATTGTTGCTCAGCCTCCTCCATGCAAAAAACCAAATCTTCCAGGCCTCCACGAACATCTTGGATCATAGATTTTAATTCACTAAACCGAGCCGCCACTTCCTTCTGCAACACAGTCTTTAAATCCTTTAACATAGCTCAGAAATCTTTTTTCGTAATAGGCACTGTTTGCATTTCAAAATACTCCAGTTCCCCCAGAGAATCCAAGTCATCTCCATTCCAGAGGCAAAAGTCCATGTCTAGTCTGCCACGTGCTCTGCCACATCTGCATGGGATGCCTTCAGGAAATGATGTTTAATTTCACCAGCCTTTTTCCACGAGGAAGCCGTTTGGATGTGCAGCCAAAAGAAATACTGATGCCCTGAATGTGGTAAACAAATTAGTTTGACAACTGCTCAAATTTCACCTTTATATGCAGGGACTGATTGGAGCTTCAGGCTGCTGCTGCTATCTTGGCGGATGATGTCACTGGAAGCCTAGCATCCAACTTTTAATTAAAACAAAAACTCAGATCCAAAAAATTAACGTCCAATTTCAGCACTTTCTTTTCTCTCTAAAAATAAAAGGAAAAAGATTTTTTTTAAACCTATAATGCCAAATATAAGATGTACAAAAAAACTATAATAAACAATACAACATTTTAAAAAAAGCAACAACAAGGAAGTCCAAAACACAAATTTCTTTTATCTTTTCTAAGAAAAACTACAAAGAAAAATCAAAAGGCTTATTTGTCAACATGGCCAAAAGTTCAGGCAAAATAAGTACAAAAATCTCTGTGGTAACAGTTGGGGGCATTCACACCATCTTGAAAAAGGCAGCGGCTGCTATCTCAAACTGAACCGCATTAATTACCACATTAGCACGTAACACACTGTAACAACCTTTTCATCAACTGCAAGGCACAGTACACCCACCATACCATACCTGCTAAAAAGAATTTATGCATTTGGTGTTAAATGCTCCAAATACTTCTAACTTCCATAACTTTTGTTTAAATAAATATATTTGTAATGAATAAAAAAAAACAAAAACAATACTTGAAAACTTGCTTATTTATTACATGGATTTACTTTTCTACACAGTCACCACCATTCATCATACATTTCTGCCACCGATGGACAAATTTTTGAAAGTCATCATGAAAAAACTGCACATCTTTCCTTTTCAACCAGTTGTTCACAGTCCCTTCCACCTCTTCATTCCAGTAGAGCAGATGCCCTCCGAAGGTATTCCTTCAATTTTGGAAAAAGAAGGATATCACATGACACTAAATCTGGGCTGTACAACCGAAGGGGTAAGACTGTAAGACCCATCTTCGCAATTGCCTTTGCAGTGTTTCATGCTATGTGAGGCCTAGCATTGTTGTGTTGCAAAACAATTTCCTTTTTCTGCTTCCAAGCTCTTCTCAATCATTCTTTTAAAGTTTTCAGGGTTGCAATGTAATGCTTTGAGTGATTCTCTGATTGTCCTTTACAAGTCTGTCAACCTTTCTCATGTGAAACTCATCTATTGTTGTCACAGGTCGGTCACTTCATTTCTGATCAAACAAATCAGTCCTTCCTGATCCACAATCTTTACATTTTTTTGGCCCAGGATCGCACAGTACTCACATCAACACAATCATCACTATAAACAACCTGCATGCAGCAGTGAATATAAGTTGTAGAGACTCCATCAACGGTCAGAAATTCTATAACAGCATATTGCTTAAATTGCACCAAGTGCTCACTGGATGCTTCCTTTTCACAAACAATAGCAGAACAGCTTCTTCATACAGAAATTTCTCGCCAACTGAGGTGAAGGAAGAGATTTTTAGGGACTATTAAAAATGTGTAGTGCCTCAGTGCTGCCATCTGCTGATGAATTATGGAGGTAGAGGCATTACTTTTCAATTAGCCTTTGTACATGCAGTTAAAATACTGCCAGAATGCATTAAAAGCTATGTTAAATACCTAATGCAGCTTAATATGTTAAAAATGTTCTGATTCCTAAATATTATGCAGTAACCCAATTTTCTAAATAGTTTCCCAATCCTGTAAGAATGTCAGCACCATCATTTACCCTCGATATATATGTGAATATATATGCATACATGTGTATGTATTTAAGAACTGTGTATACCCACTGTTATAATTATATCATACACTGCTTTAATTAGATCACCTTATATTGTAACTGGGGTGAAAAAACAGTGCATTTTGTAACATGAAGCAAGACTAACATTACTACATATAAAAGAGATCCTTAACTCCTGGTCCATTATTTGATTATCTTAACTCAGCCTATCAAATCTAAAATTTTTAAATTAAACATACCTTAGAAAAGAGTTATTTAATATGAAGAATACATAAAACTACATATCTTGATTCAGATTAACAACTTAGGGCTACTTTTACTATGCCGCAGTAGTGATTCCCGGCATGACAACTGCGATGAAGCCCATTTAATTCCTATGAGCTTCGTCGTATATGCCACGCGGGAATCACTACTGCGACTTAGTTAAAGGAGCCATTAATTGGCAATGGCAGATAGTTGAGTTGAAGTCCAGAGGAATGATAGAGACTTAAACAATAAAGTAATTTTATGCTGCAGGGCAAGACTAATTAGGGACTGACATGCATACTTCAATTGTCAATTAAATTTCAGCCAGACAAGTAATTACAGAAGATCAATAGTTATTCACTATTTCATACTGTTTCATACAGTTTATCAATTTTTTGTTACATTTGTACCCGCGCTTTCCCACTCATGGCAGGCTCAATGCGGCTTTCATATTGTATACAGGTACTTATTTGTACCTGGGGCAATGGAGGGTTAAGTAACTTGCCCAGAGTCACAAGGAGCTGCCTGTGCCTGAAGTGGGAATCGAACTCAGTTCCTCAGTTCCCCAGGACCAAAGTCCACCACCCTAACCACTAGGCCACTCCTCCATATTGGATCTATATGTGTTTATAAAAATAAACCTGTACTTCTGGTAACTAGACCAAAAGAACAAAAGAAAATTATAACTCAGTTGGCAAGGATAAAATAAAGTATGTGGAGATGGGGTTGGGGGGGGGGGGGGGGGGAATTATTCAGAGTTGTTATTTATGTGCCTTTACTATAGGTTAGTGGTTCCCAAACCTGGAGGCACCCCAGCCAGTCAGGTTTTCAGGATAGCTACAATGAATATTCAAGAGATTTGCATGCAGTAGAGGCAGTACATGCAAATCTTTCATATGAATATTCATTGTGGGTATCCTGAAAACCTGACTGCCTAGGGGGTGCCTCCAGGACCAGGTTTGGGAACCACTGCTATAGGTAATTTTTCACTTGTACTACACCGAACCAGTTCATTTCTGTGGAAAAAGAATCAAATAATGAGAAAGAGCAATATGTCTCTTTTTTTTTTTAAGGAAAATATCTTTTCCTGGCTGAAAAAGGCACAACAATAATGTAAAATAAGAGAAAAGGCAGCTATGAATTTAACTTTTCCTTTTCTTATTAAGCCAGTCTGACACATTCTGCCCTTTCACAAGTTTACCATCTTCCACAAATCCAAAATTACAATATCAGTACATCATTTTTGAGTGTTTTGCTGATATTTGCCACCATAATAAAATGAAATATAGGAATAGGAAGAGTAAGGAAATCTCCACACCCTTATGATTACGCTGTATATTTACTGATATTTGAAAGTGAACATTCTCAACCTAATTAAATGCTATATTATTTTTTTTTAAATCCTGTAAATTCTTCTTATATTTATAAGTCATCCGGAAAAATGTCCTAAAGGATGCAAGACTATGCAAGAAAGTTTCACAAAGCAATAATAACTGAAAACTAAAATTAATATCTATAAAAGTAAGCAACAGACCAACATCATTTTAAAATCAGAAAGAACGTGTCCCAGTAGGAAATCACTATCAAGGCACTGAAATGTTTGTTTAGATGTCAGAATGCCCCTCTAACAAGCTCAGTGTTATGTCCTGTTTATGGATGGCTGCTATTATTCCCTAGTTTAAAACAAAAAAACTTTGAACATAACTATGTACAGACTTTGAACTAAATTGCATCTGAACATAAACTGGATCCTTGTGAAAAGTATATTGTACCATAGTTGGACGCCAAAACACCACCATCTCAAAATATATCAAGTCCCTTATGGACACAATTTACAGCAACAGCAAGTGTTATAAAGTGTCTAGCTTCTTAAAACATGTAGTTCTATTTTAGCCCGGAGAGTGTCAATAAGTTGTTCTTTATTATGGCACAAACAAGAGAACTTCTTTTTGACACTCCCCGTGTGGAAAGTCATGTGTTGTCCTCTACTTTCCTGTTCTGCTTTGGATCTACACAGAGGTCATCTCCTGTTCTTCTGTGATTTTGGTCTATTTCAGCTACATCATGTTGAAAAGACAAAAGGCTTGTCATTTAGATGAAAATCTTCAAACACGTTAGATGCCATTTCTCTGTGTTTTTCTGTCAGAAGAATTTTTTATACTTTTTAAGCAGATTTGAACAATTCAGTTTTTGTCTTTACTCTCACTTAAATGGCCCATTAGGTACTACTGGCAAAGACTTTCTAGAAGCTTATCAACACTGCATGCTACACATTACAAGGTTTAATTTTCTACCTTCTTTTCTTACCAATGCAGAAAATAACTGTACTCTGCATGAAACAATGATGACATTATCAACCACCTAAAGTATGCAGTCCATTTACAGGGAATATATTTATTTATTCTAAGACATGATTGTTTGCAAATTCCAGAATAAGATTACAGTGGTTAAAATTAAAGCACAAACACATAAATAAAACAATAATTATTATATTTCAAACAAAAACCAAGTATATTGTCTCTCCAACCCAACCTTTCCTGTCCCAATTCCATCCTAGAATCCACCCTCAGATTAAAGACTTCTCCCCTATCCCTTGGCACTTTCATCGTAATCCTCCCCAAATGTCTGACTTAGCGATCATGCCTTCACAGCCTTACAAAAGATCGTACAAACCAAAAAGATCTCTGCCTTGTATATTCAAGCTGGATCTGAGGAAATGAAGGTACTACAAGAAGCACTTCTGGGGAGATATTACTGCAAGCCCAGATAATACAAAAAAAGTTCTACCAAATAAACAGGCCTCCTTCCCATGTAGTGCTTTATAGACTAAAACAAAGTTTGAATTCAACTCGCCATTTCACTGGTAACCAGTGTAGTTTGGACATGATGGCAATAACTCTATCCTTGGCCTTTTGCCCTTCCAATAACATAACTGCTGTGTTTTGAGCAGCTGAAGTCCACATAGACTGTGTTGACCAACACCATAGCAGATATCTAGGTTTTCAAAATGTGGCTGGTGTCTATGAAGACTCCACAATCCTTCCTTTAGGATCAATACCTCCCTGTCAATAGCAGGAGGATGTGTTAGCCAAAGTCTTCTTCCACTGATTCAAAGGATCTCTGATGCACTTGAATCTAATTTCAGTTTTTATTGCCTTAACTAGTTTGCCACCACTGCCAGAGAGGTATTCAATTTTATCCTGTGGTGCAGTTTGATCAATATTAACAGCCACATATAGATCAGCATAAGCATAGCCTGTAATACTGTGACTATTAATGAATAGAGTTACACCTAATCACACTGACCACCCTTCAACATCTTCAGTCCTTCTGTGACTGTTCTCTTGTGCTTGACTGCTTAAATATTTTAAATTTAAATGCTTTACTTTTTGTCTATTAGATTGTAAGCTCTTTGAGCAGGGACTGTCTTTCTTCTGTGTTTGTACAGCGCTGCGTACACTTTGTAGCACTCTAGAAATGTTAAATAGTAGTAGTAGTAGTAATTTCTAAAAAGATGCAACAAATAAATATTGAATACAATAGGGACAGAACAGATCATAAGGAACTCCACAGTCCAGCTCTAGCACAGTTGCATGCTGTGCACCCTAACAAAGTCATTGCTTTTGATCCTCTAAAAACTAATAAAAACAGCCCCATGCTTTTCCCCCCAACCCTTCACCCTTAACTGATTTAGTAGTGAAGCATGGCCAACAGTGTCAAATACTGCAGAGCAAGAAGCACCACTAAAGAATCCTCACCTCTACTTGCATAATATGTTATCCAATCTAGCAGGGCCACTATAACCATCTACGTTTCAAGTGCTTTTTCAGAAACCCGACTCATAGGGGTGAACAGTCCCTATCTCCCGCAAACAAGGTATCAAACACTGAGAAATTTCTTTCTCCACCAACTTTACCAGAAAAGCAAGTTAGAATTTGGTAAATAATTCCCCATGGTCAAGGAATCCAGCATAGAACCTTTTAATACTGGTCAGACAATGGCTTCCTTTATAAAAGCTAGTATCAAACTTGCCTCAAAGTTTGAAATATTACACTGCCCTGAAAAGCCAAAACACAGTACCTTGTGGGTATGGGATCTAATACACATCTGGAGAACTTCATTCTCTTTACAATCAAACTTAATTCACCTGGTCCTGGAGTCATCTGAGTCATTTCAAATATTCAATAAGTGTGTTCTCTTCATAATCCTTCTTACTCATTCTATCATTCTCTCAACCTGCTCAGCTACTCCTAAATCCCTACCCAAGGCAGACTATAACCCTTTCAACATTTTCCACAAAGACCAATCCATCTGAATAGTCCTCAAATATCACTGAACTTTATTTTAGTATTATAAAATCTTTCAACTCTGCAAAGAAACATGTAGTAAATTGCATAAGAATACAAAGGTAAGGGTACTTTTAGCCCATTGAGCCACTGATACAAATTATATTCAACTAGAGGGATAACATTATTTGGAAATGCTATACTCTTGGAAGAGATGGGCATACATATAAAAGCAATATTCTATATCCCTTATACTCCCTTGCTAGGAATGCTAACATTTCCATTCCTCTCATGACTTCTAGGAAAGAAGATAATTTTTCATTTGCTTTAACCACCACATTGCTTCACTTGCATAATCTCTAAAATATTTAGTCACCCCAGTTTCATAAGAATCAATGGGGAGAATTCATGATACAGGATTCATGATACAAATGAAATTGTTATCACAGGACTATTCAAACCACCAATACTTTAAGCACAGTAGTTCCCAAACCTGGTCCTAAAGGCACCCCACCCAGCCAGTCAGGTTTTCAGGATATCCACAATGAATATTCATTAATTACATCTAATGCCAGTCAAAAAAACTACACAATTTGTTAACTTTACTATAACATTCTTTTTTTTACTGAAATTTTTATACAAACCACTATCATATGGAAATACTTCCTGTTATTGCTACCTAGATACAAATAAATCTATCCAAACCCATTATAAATCAATCATACAACCATTCATACTTCAATGGAGCACTTAACACTGCTATATTTACTTTCTAAGCAACTAAAGATACAGAAAACGCTATAACGTTCCTTCTCAAACAGATATCGTAACTAAGTTCGCACGACCACAGCACTTATCCAGCAAAGCAATGCTTCTTATCTTTTAGTTAAAAGTCCAGCATTTGTAATTCACAAGTCTTATCTTCAAATATTGTCAGCTTGTAAACTCCTTAAGTCCCCGCTGGCTGCTTGGCTGAGAACAACGCCAAAGGGAGACAGATTTGCATGCAGTGGCGACAGTGCATGTAAATCTCTCTCATGAATATTCATTGTGGATATCCTGAAAACCTGACTGGCTGGGGTGCCTCCAGGAACAGGTTTGGGAACCACTGCTTTAGCAAGCTATAGGGATGAATAATTGACAGCATGCATGCATGCAAGTATCCAAATGTTTAAAAAAATATTCTTCCCTATCTCCATAATCTCCTGCATTCTTCATTCACCTTTCCCTTGCACATACCATCTATCATGCATCCCCTGCATTTCTGTCATGACCTCACTATCTTAGAAATCCTTTCCACAGGGAGCCACTGGATCCTTGACTGCTGTACAATATTTACAGTCCATATTGTCCAGACTCCAGAGGGAAACAAGTTTTTTGGCCACTAGCCAAGGACTAGCCCAGATATTACAATGACGATCTTGGATGGGATGTCGAACAGCAGAAAAAAATACAAAGGTAGTTGCAAATGAAGGATCATAATACAATAATGAGGCTGCTTTGAAAGCTAGGAAGAAATTGTCAAGCCAAAAGTACAGAACGTTTAGAACTATTTCAACAAAAATGTTTTCACAAATCTGCAAGAATTGAAATGAAACACAAAATCTATCTGTTGACTGAAAGGACTGTCTGGTCTTCCAGATAACAATATTTCTCTGGGGCAGATGTATAGTGCTTGTTATTGTACACTTAGAAATAAAGTTAAAACTCTGCAGTATTATAAGCTTCACCATCTTAGAGGCGTATTTTCAAAGCACTTATAAAGTTACGTAGTGTATTTTCAAAGCACTTAAACTTATAAAGTTGCATAATAAGCTATGGAACTTTGTAAGTCTAAGTGCTTTGAAAATGAGCCCCAATGTCTAATAGAAAGGTATCATCAAAAAATATTTTGGCTGACCTTTAATTCTACGTATTGAAGTAGACTACTGAATTTTAACAATACAATTACGAGTTCACCTCTTCATTCTCCACAAGAAAATCTGTTGAATTCTTGCCCCAACTGTGGTATTCTACAATATTGTACAGTTATTTCATAAGCCTTTGCTGTTATAAAAATGTAAATGTTGTGTATGAAAAAATATCAGCTCAGCCCTCCCAATCAGTATTCAGCAGAAACCCTTCCCTAATCTCTTTCCTGACTACCATCATCACTTAAACGTAAGATACAGCTAGGTGTTTCAAAAGACGACTTGGCTATACCTATTTGATATGACATATCTGCTCTCTTCAAAGTCTTACAACCTCAGCTCCTAGGTGAATTTAATACTGAGACTGAAATGCACTGCATATCTAAGTCCATTGCGACATGACATTCACAAGAGGAAGGTTTATTAGTTGCAGGTAATATGGTTGCCTGGTCTTTGAACATTCACAGACACAAAATAAAGCCGAAGTTCATGAAACTATTCTTGGTAAATATAACACCATGGGCATTGTGCAAACACTTTATAAAACACCATCTGCTGAAATCCCACCTGAACTTTAGTTTTAAATGTCACAATATTTCATTGAATCAACTGAAAAATGATGGAAAGAACAGAATACAATGCCTAGTAATTCCAGGATGTTTTGAAAATCTTTATCCAAGACTTCTGGTTCTGAACAGTTTTGCTACATGACTTCCATTTCATCGAACCTTACTAAGATCATTAAGAATGACAAATGTCAATTTATTGATGCATAATATTTAGATATAGGATTTTAAAAATATCACAAATCCAAATATATCAAATGTTCCTCAGATCAATACTTCTAAAAAGTTCTTTACCATAAATATAAAATACTATGGGGGCTCAATTTCAAAGCACTTAGACTTACAAAGTTCCACAGTAACCTATGGAAATTTGTAAGTCTAAGTGCTTTGAAAATACACCTCAATGCCTCTGTATTAATCTATAAAATATTATTTGGACATGCTAGGTCAATAAGGGGCATGATCACTTACATAGTACTTAGTCTTCTACTCAATAATATTGAAGCACATTCCAATCCAGACCACCACCATTACCTCCCCTTGCCAAGTCAAGCCATTTGATAATATATGTAGAACCTTCAGATGGTGTAGGTAAATGTATGATTTACAAACATGCATACCTGCATTCAAGACTGAATTAATACTATATATTAGGCCATAAGCGAGTTTTGTACTCTTAAGATGTCAAGGTATTTTAAGACTGTTATTAATTTGTCCTTTTCTGATAGAGTGTTAAGATCTGACTTTACTAAATGATTAGCTTTGGATTTACTTACCAGCCTGCATTATGCTGTGACAAGAGTTTCAGCTTGTTCAATAGCTGACACACTTATGTGGAATGCGTTACTTGGTCAGCCGCACTTGAGTGCTAGTATTCACAATTTTAGAAAATGTTAAATGACAGTTTTTTGTTCAGGCCTTTTTTGCTTAAGAGGGACTGCATTAATGGAGATGGAATATGGCAGCACTGTGATGGCAAATGCATATGGAAGTACTTTTTGTCTGATAGCTGTGTATTGATTTTTAATATCTATGTTTTTATAGCAGCCGCTTAGAAGTTTTAAAAATAAATAAATCCTTTAAACACCGATAAAACATTAATTGAATGGTGATATGATCAGATAATAGGTATACCAATGAATAGGAATTGGAGTAATTTTTTCATGTCTCAACTTTTATTATGAAAATCTTGAAACAAGTGGCATAAAAAGGAAGTCCTTTAGATCTTTGTCCCTCCTTTTACGTAGAATCCTTACAGACTGAAATGTTGGATTGTCTTATCGACTTACTGTTTTGAAAGACGGAGTTTATCCAATAGAGATTGCATCCATTGCAGCTACCCCGATTCCTAAGAATAAAGACGGAGATTTAACACAGGTGGCTAATTTTACATCGGTAGCCAGGGTTAGCAAAACTCTTGGAATTTATTGTTAATAATCAATTTGTTTCATTTTTAGAAGATTCTTTTTATTTACACTCATCTCAACGTGGATTCCACTCTGGGCACAATACGAAGACAATGTTAACTGTACTTACAACTGAGATCAAGAGGTTCCTGGCTAGAGGCAGGGAAGTGATCCTATTACAACTTGACATCTCAGCGGCATTTGATGCTGTGGCCCATACCCTACTACTAACCAGATTGAGTGAAATGAATATGTACTCAAATTGGTTTTAGTCTTTTGGGGGAATAGACAATATAGTGTTACGAAAAAAAGGGGAGGTTTCTGTAGGTTGGATATCTAATTGTGGTGTTCCTCAGGGTCGCTTTGTCACCCCAATTGTTTAATGTTTACATGAGTCACTTGGGAGGATACTTTAATATCAAGAACCAGAACATATTTTCTCTGTCATGTGCAGATGACATATTTGTATTATGCCCTGTTCAAAATGCGTTGGCCAAAACTTTTTCATTACTGAAATCTTGTATACAGATAGTTGAAGATTGGGCTTCAGCAAATGTTCTTAAGTTAAATACTCAAAAAACAAAATTACTTTGGTTCGGAGATCAGCAGAAGGTTGCCTTGGAAAAGGTGGTTTTTCCTTCAGGAACCTGCTAAGAGTTTGATACTAAGTCTAGAGTATTAGGAATAATATTGGATTCCAAGTTATCTTATGAACATCAAATTAATAATTTGGTAAAACAATTATTTTTTAATCTACGGAAGTTGAGGGCGATTAGCGCTTCACTAAGCCCGCTACGTTTTAGGATTATTGCTCAGGCAGTTTTGTTATCATTTTTAGATTATTGCAATTCTTTATACTGTTCTTTAAATAAGCAACAGCAAAGGAGACTTCAACTCTTATAAAATACCTCTGCCAGACTTATTTTCAATATGGGTAAATATAGTGAGGTTAGTCCTCTGCTGAATGATTTACAATGGTTGAAAGTAGAACCTCGTACCAATTTTGTTGTCTGTTTAATTTACAAATCTTTTTATGGGTTAAATTCAGAAAAGATAGGTGATTTTATTTTATTTCCATATAATAGAGCTTGCTTATAGCTTGACTTTCCCTCAGTTAAGGAAATTAACCTGAAAGTAATATAGGAACGTTCTTTTTCATTCCAGGGAGTAAGAATATGGAATAACTTACCAGTTGAGATCTGGTTAATTACACCTTATCTTTTATTTTGAAAAACTCTTAAAACATACTTACTGTATTCTCATTTTAATAGGTAATACTTTAATAGCGATTTTAAGTATTTTTATATGTTAGCATGTATTAAAGCAAGTCTACTTTTTATCTATAACTCCTTCTGACTGAGATTGTTTTTCCATTTTGTAATCCACTTTGCATTGCCTTGATAAAAGCAGAATATAAATCATGAATAGAATAAAATAGTAGTGGGCCCCTTCTATGGGTCCCTATTTACATTTTTTATGAACCCTACCCTCACAGAGGCACGTTCACTCTTTCCCTCCTCCAGGATCTTCATTTATGGTTCCCCCACAATTCACCTCTCCAAAAGCAGTGTGGAGAAAACTGCAAGACCTAGATCTGATGAAAGTAGCAGTTTGTGAGTAAGCATGGGGACTATGCAAACACATGCTCCATATAGAGTGGTCTAGCAGAGCAGTAGGATAAGAACAAGAGATGCTGGGCAGGCCATTTTCATCTTTCATTGCCACTGCTACAAACCAAGCGTGGATAACCCAAAAAGTGAAACTGAAGATAAAAAAGATGAGATATGGTTTACAGAGAACCATTACTGACATATAGCTCTACCAGGCTATAATCTATTTAGGATGGACAGGGTAGGAGAAAAAGGAGGAAGAGTGTCTTTATATGTTAAAGGAAAAACTAAAATGACAATTTCAGAATTTACAGGGTAAGGAAGAGGGACTGTGGGTTAATCTGGAAAGAGGGAATGGAAAATCCATTTACATTGATGTGGTGTGATTATATAATAGTAGCATAGCCATGGGAGGCCTCAGGGGCCTCTGTCCTCTTACTTTGAGTTCCAGCCCCCACTGGGCATCTGCTGCTATAGCTGGCAGAGATCCTCAAGCCCCACCAGCCAAAGAGACTTTCCATCGGCATTCTGTCTGTAAGCAGCATTTTCTATGGGGCGCCACCGCCACAGGGCTGGGACCTCAACCTTCCCCTTGTGCATGCTCAGTTTTTGGAAAACTGAGAATGTGTGGGGGAGCGGGGTACCTGCCCCATTCATGCTCAATTTTCATTTATGCATGGGGGTGGTAGGAGTCCGGCACAGGGGTAGTGGAAGCCCACAGAAAATGCTGCTGACAGATGGAACGATGATGGAGAATCTCTTCGGCTGGTGGGGGCTTGGGTTCCTGCCAGCAGTCAAAGGTATTTGGGGGTCGCCACATGGGGGTAGGCAGGAGGAGCACACACAGAGCAGGGGGTGGGACAGAATGCGGCTTCGGCAAAATCAAAAGATGCAATTGTGCCTGTTAAAAGAAAAAAGGGCACAAAAATAAGGGAACAATCCGACCGAGTCAAAAACAAAGGAAATTTTAAAAGGTGGACAAAAGTAAATGAACTACGGGAACCTTTTTTTTTTAACTGTAGAACTGAAAATAAAATAAAGAAAAATAAGGCAAAGAGCCAAAAAACTGTCGAAGACTCTTTCCCGGGCCTGAGAGGAGCACAGAAAAACTCTATCACACCTCAACGCGGAAAAAAGAACAGAGGAACGTGTTCACGCGACGGGCGGCAAACTGGTCCGTGCATGCGCGGTGCACGCGCACCAGAAGACTCTGGCAAAACGTTTTTTTATATTTTGCTTGCAAAATGCCGATTCCTGGGCCGACACGGATGTCGACCCACATGTGAGAACAAGTAGTCTGCTTATCCTCGGAGAAAACCAGTTAGCAAATGAGCTTTTTTTTCTGATTATTGGCTACATTTGAAAACATCTGCAGAGAATGGCTAGCAATATAATTGTTCTAATTTGATTCTGAGCTCCATGTGTAAACGTTTAGGGGAACGATAGCATTTCTTTGAAGTTGAACAGTTTTTGGGATGGTCTTCCTCTTCCTATTACATTTCAAAAGATGAGGTGGGGGCTTATTATATTCTCAGACTTTCCCATACCTGACTCTTTGACTCTCCGTTCTCTCCATTACAGGATCAGCCAGCTGCACATAGGAAGACTTCAAGCAGATGGGTTCTGCCTTTTTGTCACAATTTGCAGGTAAGCACAAACCTCTCACCTACCCCTTCCTCTTCTGCTAGGTAGATGACCTGAGACATGCTCTGCTCTATGTAGATGCTAACTAAACACTTCTTGCTTATTGTAGGATAGGAGAGAGCACTGGAGCTGGTCAGCAGGAATGCAAGGGACAGCAGTGGACTCAGATACAGTGGACTGTGATACTGATAAACACTGTTTACAGCCTATGTACAAATGTCTTGTTCTCAGTTGTGGTTTCCTGCAAAAGGGGGGGGGGGGGAAGAGGCCATAGGAATGGATCTGTGTACAATCTTTTCCACTGGTCTCTAGGTTAGGTCTCCCCATCTTGTGTGCCTTCTGTCAAGATTTTCATCTCACATCTATCTTCACTGGCTTTACAGGTCTCAACATCTGGTGGCTATGATCCAACTTTGCTCCTTATGTGTATCTCCTTTAGGTTCCATTCCTATTTGTTTGGTGAACCCCATTCCCCTTTTTTTAGGTGTCCACCCATTCCCAGGGATCAGAAGGGGCCATTTATGTATTGACTGTCATTGTGAACATACTCCTACAATCCTCCATAGTTATGCCAATTTGAAAAAACTCTCCTGTCCTGAAAACCATTCTCAATTGGGGCAGAAGTGGGGCCCTTCACAGGCCCACCTGCATATGTCAGGGAAAAGGGGGAGGGGGAGGGGGAGGACATCTAGTTACAGTTCCTGCTCTACATGGAAGAAGGATCCGACTGAAAATAATAAGAAACAGCATAAGGAATGGCAAGTCAAATGCAAAGAGCTGATAAGGAAAGCAAAGACAGACTTTGAATAAAATATTGCACTGGAGGCAAAAACATGTGGAGGGGCATAATCGAACGGGCCGCCCAAGTTTTCCTGAGGGCGTCCTGGCAGGATGTCCCCGCGAAGGGGCGGGGAAACCCGTATTATCGAAACAAGATGGGCAGCCATCTTTCATTTCGATAATACGGTCGGGGACGCCCAAATCTCAACATTTAGGTCGACCTTAGAGATAGTCGACATAAATGTTAAGATGGTCGACCTTACAGATGGTCGTCCCCAGTTTTCGGCGATAATGGAAACCGAGGACGCCCATCTCAAAAATGACCAAATTCAACTCATTTGATCATGGGAGGAGCCAGCATTCGTAGTGCACTGGTCCCCTTGACATGCCAGGACACCAACCAGGCACCCTAGGGGGCACTGCAGTGGACTAACTGATGCACTAACTGAACGGAAAAAGCCCTTCCCTTACCGATCCTTTAGCGATTTGGAAAGGAATGGGCATGCCTGAAGGAAATCGCATGCAAATGAGCTGTTCGCTGTTAGCTCATTTGCACACAATTTCCTTCCTAAGGAGGGGAAGCCAGTGTAGAGTAGCCAAGCATTATGCGTGGCTGCTCTGCGCATGCCAAAGACAGCTTCATACATGCAGACAAGCTGCGTGTATAATAGCTGTCTACAACCTTAAAAAAACACAAGTCCAGGTGAAAACGTCCAAGTGCTCGTCAGGGACGTCTTTTTTTTTTTTTTTTTTTTTTTTTTAGTATGGGTGAAGGACATCCAAATCTTAGGCGCCTTCACTATGCCTGCATACCTGTGAAGGGCAGTTGAGAACGTCCAAAATGTGGATGTTTCTGTGAGAAGGACATCCTTGCCTTTGCTATGCCTCCGACACCCCCTTTATTTACTTATTTGGATTTTGGATCACAAGTAGCAGCAGTGGGATTTGAACCGGCCACCTCTGGTTTGCAAGACCAGTGCTCTAACCACTAGGCCACTCCTCCACTCCACTCCCCTGAAATTTGGTCGTCCCTGTGGGGGGGGGGGGCAGTTCAGGACGTCCAAAATGTTTGGAAGAAGGACGTCCACGCCTTTGCTATGCCTCTGTTGACACACACATACCTCTCCCCCCCCCCGGGACCTGTATACTGCTGCGATGGACCCGAGTATGATATTTGAGGCTGACAAAAAAAGTTTTTTAAGTTGTTTTTTCAGGGTGGGAGGGGGTTAGTGACCACTGAGAGAGTAAGGGGAGGTCATCCCCGATTCCCTCCGGTGGTCATCTCGTCAGTTCGGGCACCTTTTTGAGGCTTGGTCATAAGAAAAAATGGACCAAGTCGGCCAAGTGCTCGTCAGAGACGCCCTTCTTTTTTCCATTATTGCATCTGTTAGGCACGCCCCAGTCCCGCCATCGCTATTCCTCCGACACGCCCCCAGGAACTTTGGTCATCCCCACGATGAGAAGCAGTTAGGGACGCCCAAAATCGGCTCTTGATTAAGCCAATTTGGGTGACTCTGAGAGAAGGACGCCCATCTCCCGATTTCTGTCAAAAGATGGGCGCCCTTCTCTTTCAAAAATAAGCCTGATAGTAAAAACTTTTTTTAGGTATATTAGAAGCAAGAAGCTGGCAAAAGAATCAGTTGAACCGCTAGATGACTGAGGGGTAAAAGGAGCACTCAGGGGTAAAAGGAGCACTCAGGGAACACAAAGCCATAGCAGAGAGCTTAAATGAATTCTTTGCTTCTTTCTTCCAAGCACACCTGAAGAAGCTCTCTTTTGCATAATGCATAACACTAAGGCAAGTGTTATGTAGAAGTATTTACTTGTGATCTCACCTTTAATGGTCTGGGGCCTATACAAGCCTGATCCATTCTTTTCTAACCAATATGGATTCTACAGCCTGAGGCCTGAATGCATCTGTAACCATCAGAAACCAGCTTTTCCACAAAAGGAAAATTACTGCTGGGCATACCAAGATGACATCATCGAAGGACACAGTATTTGTTGCAAACTAGCCCCCATTATCTCCTGGGAAGAATGGAGGAGAGAAACACAGATGGCTCCAGGAGTATAGGATCCGTCAGGGAGGTTTGCTTGCCGTCTGATAACAGTTTCTTTGCTATAACAAAAGCCTCTCTTCATGACCATGAATCTGGCTCGACATTATTTCACCATCTGTGATTGGTCCACAGGTATCATCTGACCCAGAGGATGCCAATGTTGGACTGAGGAGGAAGAGGAGAAGACTAGAAGACTTGCTAGATGGCTCTGAGAGAGAGCAAGAGACTGATTTCCTAAACACCAGGGAACCGCAGACCTTGTAACAAACTGACAAAGTTAGCTCAGCTACAATACATGGCCTCACCCGTAAGACTGTGCTATCTGTACCCAGAATATAGACCTTGGACTTTATTCCTGGACTAAGAGACTCGCTGGGGCTTCAGCTTGAGACTCCAAGGAGGAATCCGCTTCTTTACCATTGGAAGTCTGCCATAAAGATGGCAAGGTGAGATAACAGGATATACTACCTATGGTCAGGGGATAGTTAGTCCATGGTTCTATCTGTGATAGATTGGTTGTCAGGATTGGTAGTCTGTGAATCATCAGCTGCTAAGTGTTTTGCACAAGTCAGGTTAGTGGTGTAAGTTTTCATAATCAGTAGGATATCAGTTTTGTGATTAGTTGTGTGATCACTCATTTAGATGGCCTATTTGATTAATCATATATCTTTGTATATATTTTGGTGATAATCTATTTTTGGTACAAGCTATTTTTGTAATCTTGCTTTGCAATTTGCCACATATATAACTATTATTTTTCTACATAATAAATAATATATATATATATATATAAATCTTCTCTGTGGAATTGTTCCTTTCAGTGGTACAGCTAGCTAGCCGAAGGGCGAATTAGGTACTGTCATTCCCCTGTGCAAACGAGTCCAGAATAATTACTTTTGTGTGTGATTATCTGTTATAAAGTACCTTATATTTTGGGGGCTTCGTCCTCTTGTGTATATTCATACAGTTAGCAGTAAATTTGAGAGACTGAGATCATAATCCACATGCCCTGGTTTAGGAGTAAGTTTCATTTCTGTCATGGTATGCGCAAAATTAACCCACTTGAAGAAACTGCCCCCAAATTCAATACAGCTGTAAAAATGTCTTCAGTTAAAAAATGCATCCAGAAAGCTGGTAAGTAAAATCTTAAAAGTTAAAACAGCATACTTTGCTGGAATAAGTAGATGTGCTCATGTTTTCCAACTACTACTCAAAGCTTATTGCTCCATAATGTTGACTAGGGTGTAATTTCCTATTGCAAAATCTAAGTAGTTGTAAAACAAATGGAAAGACTCTTCCTATCAACAACCTGGAATACTATATTTAGTGTTTCACTTCCTAGTGTAGTGTAACATGGTTAAAAGTTGAACTAATCCCAACTAGACATTTTAAAGTTTAAGATACTTCAAATAGTTTTCACAAGACCATATTTTATAGAATAATAACATGAACTAGGACATTCAAACACAAGAATCACAGTCACCAATCTGCTCTCCCTCCTTCAAGAACAGCTTACAGGAAAAATAATTATAACAAATGTGACCAGATCTCTGATAAAAAGTTTAACTATGAGAGAGCTGGAGTATCTGGAGAGCTTTGACAGCAGTGCCTGAAGTTGGGGAAGACCTTTCTATCTGCCTTACGTCAGTATTATAGCAGTGTTATTTGAATGTTCTAATTGTGTGCTTATTAGATAGTCCATCACTTGCATCATATTATATCTCTGTTACTCGAATTTCAGTGATATTAAATGTGTATATTTTTGATCCTGTTTCATGGTAGTCTAATTATTAGGTTTCAATTTGCTATTTTCAAGTTTTCCTCTTTCATTTATGTTTATACTTGTACATTTTACTACTGTTATGCTGTTAACAAAATTGTAAGTTTGATGTTAAACTGTACACCACCTCGGGTGAATCTCTTCATAAAGGTGGTTAATAAATCCCAATAAAAATAATAATCTGTAGTGGCCAGCATGGGGTAATGATGTCAACGACCCTCCTCCTCCCTTTGCTACAAGACTTAAGGCCTCCTTGGCTGCCTTATTCCACCTGTGGCAGCCAGCACAGGAAACTGACATCAACAACATTGCTCCCCATTTTGCTATATGATCTAGACATGCTGTGTGAGTTGTGGGAGAGAGTTGGAGTACCTGGGGAGTTATGAGAGCTAGGCTTGGTGCAGGGGAGACCTCTTTAGCTACCTTATTTCACGTGTGGCAATTGGTGCGTGGGGAGGTGTGACATCAGCTACACTCCTCATCCTCTTTGCTAACAGGCCTAGCCTCTACAGTGCATGGCTGTTGGCATGTAGCTGTTGGGGTGTACCAGAAGGGGTGTGACAAAAGGGGAAGGTCTGGCCCCTTTGCAGCAGCTTTGAAGCAGGTTTGGATTAGCAATTTGGTTGCCCTTTTTCACCATGGTTAGTTTGTCTTCCTTTAGTCTCCTGGGATTAAGACTGTTGTGTTAACATGAAGAAAAAGGAAGGCGAACAGAAGACTCTAGCTGCCTGTACTTCAGTATCTATAGGGTCTATGGATAAACAACTAGTAGTACAGTTCAGGATGGTGATCTCATCTCTCCAGCTCTATCAGAAAGTGCTTCACTCAGCTCTGATGGCAGGGTCCCACTCCCTCCACCATCTGCCTCTATATTTGTTATACCCTCTGAGTCTTTGGAAGATGGCTAGTTTCCATTTATTTATTTACTTGAATTTAGCTCACATCTTTTCTTCAATAGCTCACGGTGAGTTACACTAGGTACTTTCCTGTTCCCAGAAGACTTACAAACTAATATCGTACCTGAGACAATAGAAAATAAAGTGACTTGCCCAAAATCACAAGGAGCAGCAGCAGGATTTAAACCTGGTTTCCCTGGATGCCAACCACTATTCTAACCACTAGGCTACTCCTTTACTCTAGTTAAGGAACAGGGCATTAATGACATCAAGACTAGACTCCTTTCCAGATCTTTTACCAGTTCCATTGTCAATTTTTTTTGATAAATTGGACTAGAATGTAACTGACAAGTACTTACTTGGTAAAGCTTTGGAATGCACTTCCAGTAGAAGTGAGATCATGTTTCTTCTATGCTCTCTTTCGTAAACAGTTGAAATCATATTTGTTTTCAAAATTTTTGTTTTGAGATTGCCATTTTTCTGTTTATATTATTATTAATTATCATCATCAGAAATAGACTGTGCTATTTTTCTATGATAATTGTTAATCCACTCAACCTAAATTTAGGGAGGGAAGCAAGCTACAAGTACCCATCATCATCATCAGGGCTGAGGGAATGCTTCAAGGAATGTTTACTCAGCTGTGTTCCTTCACTGAAATAGCCACTTCCAAATTTAAGGACTTGGACTCTACACTGGAACGTTTTGAGAAATGACTGCAGCTGATGGAGCCAAGGGTTTCATTCTCGCAGGCAGTAAAGGTGTTTCTGCTATTAAGGACAGCTTTAGTCTCCACCTTAAATTAGAATCCTTGGATAATCTGCTTCATGTTAATAATCTTAGATTTATCAGTTTTCCTGAGCTTTATTTGATGGCACCAGTTATGCTGCTAAGGAAGTAATTCAAGAAGGTATCACTGCTTTCTGAACCCTGATTCTACTACTTTTTTGAAATGTTCTACATACCAGGGAATTTCTCCAGGGAACAGAGTTCTAACAAGGATATGGTTGTGGCTAGTGATCAGGACAGCACTGACCAAACTGCTTTTTTAGAAGATTTACAGGATATGTTCTTTCGAGCTACGTTGCTAGTTACTTTTTCCTCAGAGAAAAAAAAATATTGGAGTTAAGAACCTTTTTTTTTCAGAATTCTATTTTAGACATTTTGGACAAGCAAAAACAAAGAAAAAACTTCATCTGGAATATATCATAAAAGGGGTGGACCAGTTCTACAACCAAGAAAACCCATTTTGCAGCAAGCATCACCCCTCCCCCCCACCCTTACAAATACATTAAATTATCAAAGGCAATGGGATTATTTATATCACCTCCTGGGATTGAACTTCCTCATACCTGATATATCCACTCTCCCATCCCCTATCCCATATGCACACACACTTACACCAGGACCACAAAATCAGTTGTCTGTATTAGTTACATCTTTTTCTTTGGAATTTCTTTTCTTGCCAGTCACATAGATTATTATTAAATTATTAATAGGCTCCAAAATGTTTTAGCTCATTTAACTTGGAGCTGTTCCATCACCAGTAATTCAAACAATAAATTTCTCCACTGCATGGCTGTGGGTGATTTGAGCTCCTCCAGTTGAGTAGAATATACTTCTGAGCCAACAACAATGCTTTCTGCAATAATTTTTACTCCCCTTCTGTCAATGAATTCAAGGTGTCAAATATACCAAACAAAAAGGTATACACTGACTTTCCCACTTTCACTTCCAGAATCTGCTCTAAGTATCTTACCATCTGGTCCCAGTATCTTTGGATCAGATCACACTTCCAAAACAAATTTGTTAAAGTAGAATTGGAGTCGATAATCAAAGAGATTTAACCAGCCAGGAACGGCTCCTGGCCAGTTTAAACTGCTTGTGCAGGGCTATCCACCGATATTCAACTGCATTTAACCAGTCAGTGCCACTGAATATCAGCACTAACTGCCAAACAAAAAAACAACTATTCTGTGAGTGGTCTGGTGGCAGAATCAGAACTTAAACCACATAAGGTGACCGCATAAAACACAGTCCTATCTTTACACATTTGATCTTACGCAGTTCAGTGCTGAACATTGCATTTAACTGCTTATAACCAGATAATCAATGCTGGTGCCCAGACATGGCCCTGCATTGACCATCTGGGCACAAAGCCAGTGGCAACCAAAAAAAAAAAACACTAACGGCCACCAGCTGAATATTGACCCCATTGTCTTCTACATATTTTAAGCATTTACCATCTTCTGATTTCCCCATGGCAACTGCTCATTTGTGAAATGCACAAGTTCTCAACAAATATTGATACTGTTGTTCCTTTAATCTTATATTTACCATCAAGACTAGCAAATGATAGGAGTGTGCAAGTCTTGCAACTATTTCTCTGTGTGTATGGCATTATTCAATGGTGGACTCCTACATAGAACTATTGTCCTTACACTTTTTTCGCTAACAAACATTCCTACAATTGCTCTTTAGCCTTCAAATGTAAATCTCTAGCATTCAATGTATGAATATGTTGAAATTGTAAACAGGCTGATGTGTCTTAAAGTGTTACGTAGCCTTGATGCCGTAGCATTTGAAAAGGCCTGAGCTTCTCTTCATTGTCAATTAAATCCTGCAAGACAGAGACTTTATTTTCTGCACTCCTTTGGCTGTCCAATGTTTAAATGATTTACTTAACGTCCCCACCAGGAAATTCACATTTTTCTGTAAGGGTAGCCATTTGGTAACTTCAGGATTGATACCCTTCCACTTACAAACCCAAATCCAGGTTTGTTGGAGGGGCTTATTATAATACTGGCCTTAATTGATCTAGATAGTTGGGAGTTCTTAGCATGCAGAAGAAAATCTAGAACCAGAGATAGAACAAAAGCTCTCTCCCAATCAACTGGCATATAACTAATCTAATGTAATCTAAAAAATATTTCTATACCACAGACACCTTGTAAAGTTCTATGCGGCTTACATAAAAAAGGAACTAGACATACCTGGAAAAGTACAAATAACATCCAGTAACATAATGCAATTAAAAATACTAAATCATCATAATCCTTACTTCTCAAATAGCCAAGTTTTTTTTTAATGTTTTTCAAAATAAGGTTATTAAAATGTCTAATCACAAAAGGAGGTGTTATGGAGCAAATTACCCAGCTACCATATCTGACACATCTTATTGTAAAAGTCCAAGTCTGGTAGGGCTAAACCACCCTCTGTCCTAGAGTACATGAGAGCTTGAAGTCTAATATGCACTTTTTACAGTGCCATAAGAACTTACTCAGCAACTGATGCAATAATTTATCTTTCTAGGCAATTAGTAAGGGCATAGTTTGCAGTAGATTTAACCATTTAGGAAAGATAAACATTTTGTATAAAAATATTCTTCCGACTAAAGAAACAGAAAAAGTCTTCCAAGTCTGTAGAAATCTCCCAATAAGGGGGTATACTGTATTTATATCATACAATGCATTTCTTTTTGTAATGAGATTGCTTAATATTTCACTTGGTCCCCTGCCCAATTCAAAGAAAAAGTCTCTCGCCAATTTGCCTTTACCTCACCACGGACTGGAATTGCCTCTATTTTTAAACAGTTCAGTTTCAGTCCTGCTATCCATTCAAATCTCTGAAACTCCTCCAACACTTGTTATAAGGATTCTTTTGGACTGGTCAATAATAAGTTTTCACTTCTTGTAATCCCAACTTGATTCCCTGTACATACAGATTACCTCATACAGATTACAAAAGAGGCCCAGAAACAAAAGGAATAGTAAAAAGAGGATAGTCCTGTCTTGTACCTCTAAATAGTTTAAAATCAAGGAAATTGTCCCATTTACTATAACAACAGTCCAGGGGTCCCAATATACTGCCCAAAAGACCCACAAAAAACTCCTTTTAACCCAATTTAGCTGTTAGAGAAAGAAACTCCCAGTGCACATAATCCAACGTATTTTGGGCATCACAACTGATTACTAATGCTGGTATTATAGCTGTTAGATATGACTCTATGGCCAGAAATATGTTGTGCCTTTATCAGGAGCAAGGTCACTGATGCCAATTGTTCTTGCAGTAATTTTGTCAAGATCTTGATATCAATATTCAAAAGTCAGATTGATCCATGTGCACTGGATCAGGGCCGTGCCAAGGGTCTCTGGCGCCCCCCTGCAGACTACCAGTTGGCGCGCCCCCCCCCCCCCCCCCGCGTCCGCACCTGCCTGGCTCCAAGGCAGCGATTCCCCTCTCTCCCCTGCCCTCCCGCTCCCATGTAGGAACTGCCCGCCCTCTTCTCCCCCTCAAGATCCCGTTCTTTTTTTTTTCTTTTAAATTTACCTTCCTCCGGCAGCGCAGCGTCAGTGAAGGAGGCGGCGCTCCCAGTCCCGACGTCTCTAGCCTTCCCTTGTTCGCTGCTCACTGCCCCGCCTTCTTCTCCTTCACTGACGCTGCGCTGCCGGAGGAAGGTAAATTTAAAAGAAAAAAAAAAAGGAACGGGATCTTGGGGGGGAGAAGAGGGCGGGCAGTTCCTACATGGGAGCGGGAGGGCAGGGTAAGCACGCAGCGGCGGCGCCTCCCAGACAATAGCACCCCCCTGCGGCGCTTACCCCACTTACCGCATCGGCACGGCCCTGCACTGGATCTTATATAAAAAACTATTCCATGTCCCCCTTGCAAAGTTTTCAAGCCTAGAAGTAATTCAGCCATCTTCTTATTCATATTAGTTAGCTTTGACTCATTGCTCAGAATTATCTCAAAATATTTTGGGCCTAGCCAAGGCACAATCTTCCTGTTCCCAAAAGACTTCAAAAGAGCAACTTTATGTGCATGATTCAGAATTTTTTGCTATAACGAGTCTCGGTCAGGGATCTCCCTGTTTCCTCTGTCCCAATGACAGGCTCATTCAATGTATAACTGATCCAGTCACTAACCAACAAGTAAGGCCGTGGCCAACCACTGTTCCAAAAAAAGCCAATTAACGCATTCACTAATTCTAGTGAACCAACAAAACAAAGATGACTCCTTTGTGAATAATTCTCTAACCTCCCTGTTTACTAAGCCACATTAGCGGCTGCAATGCGCTAATGTGTTGGCATTGCCGCGCGGCTTGGTAAACAGGGGGTAAAAGTCAGTGGTTCTCAAACCTGTTCTGAGGGACCACCACCTAGCTTACTTATCAGGACATTCCTCATCAATATGCATGAGAGCGATTTACAAATAATAGAGATGACAGCATGCAAATCTGCTTCATACATATTCATTAGGGATATCCTGAAAACCTGATAGGCTGGTGGTCCCCCAGGCCAGGTTTGAGAATCAGTGAAGTCATCTAATTTTAGTTTGTAGGTTGCCACCTTAGTTTTTAAGTCCTGCAGTTGCCTCTGTGCCCTCCAGAGCTACTACTACTACTACTATTAAACATTTCTATAGCGCTACTAGACTTACGCAGCGCTGTACAAATCAAACTCTGCATCAGATACCTGCACATAGTTTTAGGCGCTAGCATATCAACTAAGTGTATTCTATTTACCGCACTTAAATATAGACACCGTTCATAAAATACGCTTAGGTAGAAATGTTTTCCGCTTAGATTTTCTAGCCACCATATATAGAATCTGGCCCTATGTGTTTTAAGCAGGAATATTTGAAACAATTACTTGCCTTGAAGACACAGCCACTGCACTTATTTTATTTATTTATTCTTATATCCCACAATAGATTTCGGTTCAATGTGGTTTAGAATTATTAGTTTTGGAGGAGTTACATTGTTATGTTACAGTTACAGGCAATGTAGAACATAGGAAACATTTGGGAATTCATAGTATTTCCTGAAGTTTTAAGTCATTTCTGAACTGAAGATAGTTTGTAATACTGCGTATGACTTTGGGTATTGAGTTCCACCATTTGGAGCCCAGGTAACTAAATCTGGCCATATAGATGGATTTGTAGATTGTGTTTCTGCAATTGGATAGGTGAAGTAGCAGATAACTTCTAGTTCCTGGATTTGCATTTTTTGGTGATAGGTTAATCAGGTCTAACATGTAGTCTGGAGACATTCCAAATAGTATTTTGAATATTAGAATGCTAGTTTTGAAAATTAGTCTGACTTTTATTGGGAGCCAGTGCAGCATTACAAGCAGTGGGGTTGCTCTTTCGTATTTTGGTTTTTTTGTAAATAAGTCTTGCTGCCGAGTTTTGAACAGTCTGCAGTGATTTTATTGTGTTTTCTTTGCATCCTACATATGCTGCATTACAATAATCTAGTTGGGGCAATATTAAAGATTGTAGTATAAGACAAAATGATTTCCTGGGAAAATATTCTCTGTTTCTATAGGGTTTTGAAACTCTTTGATATGACTGCTAAAACCTGACTTTCAATGATGCTTATCGAGAATAATTCCTAGTATTTTTAGTTGTGGTTCAATTGGATATGTTGTTTGATTGATTGTGAAGTATTGGTAAGAAGTGGGATTATGCAAGTTTGATAGCACCAAGAATTTGGTTTTATCTTTAATTTTCAGTGGCCCAATTTTCCATGAGGGTGAGACCTTTTTTTTTTTTCAAAAAATTAAATCCAAGGAATTTCACTTGTACAGAAAAGTGTTTCTAAAGGTAACATAATCTTTTACAAAGAAATTCTAAAAAAAGGAAATATGATTTACACTCAAGTCCACAATGTTGGATCCAAGACTTAAAAGAGGAAAAAAAAATAAGAAAAATTAAAGGCATATTATACCTGACGTACATGAGCTAGATATTTACTTTATAAAGAGCTCTATTCATTCTCCTGATGTTCTCTTAGTTGCCAAAAATGCTGACAATTGAGAAGATTCAAACAAAGCATATTTTACATCTTTATATCTAATGATACATTTACATGGGTATCTTAGAAAAAAGGTTCCATCTATTTGTAGAACCCCAGGTTTCAACACAAGAAACTGCTTACGTCTACGCTGAATCTTAAAGCCTAGAAATAATTTCTCTCTATTTTTAAAGAACATCCTCAATAACCATTGTTTATCAAGGGATAATGCCACCGAAGCAACAACTATCGCTGCGGTGGCTATTTCTGAATCAGAAGTTTCTAATATTACGGAAACGTCCAAAGGTTCTTGCTGGTGCTCCACTGCTTTCCTCGGCAGATAGCAAACTTGTGAAAACGGAAGAAACTTGTCTTCCATTAAACCCAAAATTTCTTTCATATAGCGCTTCAACATTTCCAGGGGCCTAACTGTAGGCACCCTCGGAAAATTCAGAAAGCGGAGGTTATTACTCCTTGCAAAATTTTCAAAAGACTCACATTTAGTTCTCAAATTAGTCAAATCTTTAACCAAAGAGGTCTGTAAATATTGAACAGTAAAAAGATCTTTATCAATTTGATTTACTCGAGAGAGTAACTCCTTCGCTTCTGTTTCATTTTTTTCTACTCTCATCTCTACTTTAGAAAAGTCGAGACCTTTTTTTTTTTAAACTTTGGGCCTTGTTTGCTGAGCCGTACTGTAGGCATGCTAATGTTTTTAGTGCGTGCTAATGCTAGAGGCATCCATATATTCCTATGGGCGTCTCCAGCATTAGTGCACACTAAAAACGCTAGCACACCTTAGTAAACAGGGCACTTTGTGTATTATTTCTGTGATATCATTTTTAAAAGGTACATAAATAGCAACATCATCAGCATATAAATATGGGTTGTATCCCATGTTTTCCATCTTCTTTCTGAGTGGTGCCATCATGACATTAAATAGTATAGGTGAAATTGGGGAGCCTTGTAGCACTCCACATTCAGGGATCAAAGAGGCTGAGAACTGGTTACTAGATACAGAAACTCATTTTCAAAAGAAAAAAATGTCTAAAAGTGGCATAAAGCAGCATTTGTACGTTTTTCTCACAAAAACGTCCAAATTCGTATTTTTGAAACCTATTTTTCAGACATTTTTCTATGCTGTTTGTCTGCAGTGCGTCCAAATCTCTAAGGGTGTGTCAGGAGCATGTTAGGGGTGGGATCTAGGCATTCCTAAGACTTAGACATTTTATTTGACATTTTAATTATTTATTGAAAGTCAGTGCTAAGTTCCTCACTTTGTTTCTCCTAAACTCACTTTCACTTAAGCTGAGAAACTTTGCTCATATACAAACTTAAACTGTCAAATTTTCTCCATTCTGCATGCAGGAAATTCTTTTAAAACACACTTATATTGCCAGCATCCACTGTAGAATATACAAGTGCTCATCGATATTGAGTTCCCAATATACAAACAAGATAAAACATTCACATTTTTCAGTGTACTCAAATGATGGATGGGAAATGTATCTATCATACTATATAGGGGCTCATTTTCAAAGAACTTAGACTTACAAAGTTACATATGTTACTATGTAACTTTGTAAGTCTAAGTGCTTTGAAAATATGCCTCTTAAATGTGCTTATTCGTAGAATATAGACTTTAAATAGCATTGCAAAGGTACCTGTCATTGATACTCCAGTTCAGGCAAAGATTGAGAGAGCTAAGATTTTTGCACTTCTTCACTATTTCCATCACAGTTTCGTTGTCCAACTCAGAGATATGACGCAAATCCAAGCTTGAAAGGTTTCTCAACTAATGAGATGAAAACAACAAAACAGAGTAACGTTAAATATAGAAAAATATTAGTACACATGATTTTGAACAATGTAATATCCATGTCAACACAGACTTCCTGAAGGAGCATGAAAACACAACTTAGAAAATGTCAGAGGTATAACCTACATAAGAATAAATGGCCAACTATCTATTTCATAAAAGACAAACTAATGTGTTCAAAAATGGCTGAATTAGAAGATGTTTTAAACTTGTAAGCAGTAGCATCCATCAGCAAGATTTCAACCTTACCTGCCTATCATTCACACAACTTTTATAAACATTTAGAAGTCCAACTCCTTCTGTAAGCATGAGAGGAATCAATACAAGATGTTTTTTTATTATTATTATTATTATTGTTATTATTACTATTATTATTTATTAATTTATTTGTTTATGGCACTTGAACCCCGCATTATCCCAAACAAGTCCGGGTTAAATGTGGCTTACATCAAACTTTTAAAGCAAATTATAATAAGAGAACTATAACGAAAATACAAAAAATAATAGGTACCATACCATACCATATATAACTTATATTCTGCTATATCTCCATAGGATTCATTGCGGATTACAGAAAGCGAAAACATTCCAGTCAGATGGAATTACAGAAAAATAATAAAACAGTTGTTTTCTAAAAATAAAATAGGTCCAAATAGATCTGATATGGCATATCATTCCAAATTTTTACCACTAAGTATTGAAAAGAGCTACTCAAATATTTCTTGAATCTAACTCCTCTAAAGTTAGGAAGCAACAAAGTATTAGCATTAAGTCCATGAGAGGTACATCCTGCAAAGAAAAAGGTCCCAAAGTTTTAAAAACCATACATGTCATTTCGAACTTAATGCGTGAATTAACCAAAAGCCAGTGCAATTTTTTGAAAAGAGGAGTCACCCTTTCAACAGTAAGATGATTTATTTTGAAATAAATTAAATAAAAGAATAACAATCACCAACAGTGGTAAAGAATTCACTAAATAAGAATGCTTTCAAGAATTTACAAAATTTCAAGTAGTAACATCTGAGTGACTTTAAGAAATTCCATTTCTTAGTAGCTTGGTATGTAAAGCTTGCATCATGAATAGATCTGTAATGAAGATTTTTACAATACAGAAAATGGAGGAGAAGATAGTCTCTCGACGTCAGATGATCATTACATAAAGTTAATTCTAACAAGTATTGCATATAGTCAGGGTAGGACACGTTATCAATAGTGAAGCTTTTATAAGTTATTGGGTGGGCAGAATTGGTTAGGATTAGGAACTTGGTTTTATTCAGTTTTAGCCCAAGATTCTACCAGAACCAAGCCAGACTTAATCCTAGGCAAGATTTCATCTAAGTTTTCTTTAAATGGTATGTAAATAGTGACATCATCAGTGTAAATAAAGGTATTAAAGCCATTTGATTCCAATAATCTACCTAGTGGGACCATCATTGTATTAAACAGAATGGGAGAAAGGGAGGGAACCCTGGGGCACCCCACATACAGAGAGTCAGGATGAAGAAATGTTACCAGATAACTTTACTTGGTATTGTCTTGACTTTAAGAAACCATTGAACCATTGCAGGCCTTCACCACAAATTGCAAACTGATCTAGTAAAATATTATCAGGCTTATTTTCGAAACAGAAGGGCACCCATCTTTCTTTCCATATATTTCTATTTATTTATACATTTATACCAAAACAAGGTTAACACACTTGTCAAGAAAATAACTATACTGTTCAGCAAAATTATAGCAAGTTACAAACATCAAATAACTAAAGAATTACACAGCAAGTTAATCAAAGTCCTCATTAATAGGATTCAAAATTTACCATAGTGGATAATAAAGGAAAGAAAACATTTTTCTCAGGAAAGCTAAACTAGGTCGGATTTCCATTTAAGAAATTCAAAGTACCCTTTCTTCACATAGAGCTCATACTAATTACTCCCCTGACCTTTTGCAGCCAAGAAGGAGGAGAGCTGAGAAGGATCATAGAAGACATACTTATTAGATTGATATTTAATCAGGCATTTACAGGGGTACTTTAAGAAGAAAGAAGCACCTAACTGAATTACACCTGGACGTATAAGTAAAAATCTTTGTCTCCGTTTTTGAGTTTCTTTAGTCACATCAGGGAAGAGATGCACCTTCAATCCAAGAAAGCTTTTATGTTTATTCTGGAAGAAAAGCCTCATCAACCAGTTTTTATCTGGTGATAAGGCTACAGTGGCAATTAAAGTAGAAGATTTTATTAAATCAGTATCTGAGGATTCAAGGGCGCCCATCTTTCGACACAAATCGGGAGATGGACGTCCTTCTCCCAGGGTCACCCAAATTGGCATAATCAAAAGCCGATTTTAGGCGTCCTCAACTGCTTTCTGTCGCGGGGACGACCAAAGTTCATGGGGGCGTGTCAGAAGCATAGCGAAGGCAGGACTGAGGCGTGCTTAACAAATGGGCGTCCTCGGCCGATAATGGAAAAAAGAAGGGCATCCCTGACGAGCACTTGGCCGACTTTACTTGGTCCATTTTTTCTTGCGACCAAGCCCCAAAAAGGTGCCCGAAATGATCACATGACCAGTCTCAAATGTCATACCCAGCTCCTTGACAGCAGTATGCAGGACCCTGGTGCAGTTTTAGTGACTGCAGTGCACTTCAGCCAGACAGACCCAGGCCCATCCCCCCTACCTGTTCCACTTGTGGTGGTAAATGTGAGCCCTTCAAAACTCACCAGAAACCCACTGTACCCACATCTATGTGCCCCCCTTCAACCCTTAAGACTGTGGTAGTGGTGTACAGTTGTGGGAAGTGGGTTTTGGGAGATTTTGGGGGGCTCAGCACCCAAGGTAAGAGAGCTATGCACCTGGGAGCAATTTCTGAAGTCCACTGCAGTGCCCCCTAGGGTGCCCGGTTGGTGTCCTGGCATGTCAGGGGCACCAGTGCACTACGAATGCTGGCTCCTCCCATGACCAAATGGCTTGGATTTGGTAGTTTCTGAGATGGGCGTCCTCAGTTTCCATTATTGCTGAAAACCGGGGACGACCATCTCTAAGGTCGACCTAAATGTTAAGATTTGGGCGTCCACGACCGTATTATCAAAACGAAAGATGGACGCCCATCTTGTTTTGATAATATGGGTTTCCCCGCCCCTTCCCGAGGATGTCTTACGAGGACGCCCTCAGGAAAACTTAGGCACCCCATTTGATTATGCCCCTCCCAGTCAACCATATCAAAAGCACTGAACATATCAAATTATAAAATCAAACTTTTCTTGCCCCGACTTAGGACCATCCTGAAATTGGTTATCAAGGTGGTAAGAACTGTCTGTGTACTATATGCAGGTCTAAACCCCAATTGAGAGCTATGTAAGATATAATGAGTCAGAAGGTATTCCATGAGTTTACTGGACACCAGATTTTCCATCACCTTTACTAAAAGTAGTACGGAGGCCACTGGGTTCTTAGGAATGGGCATGAGAATTATTTTGCCTTTATCTTTAGAGAATAAGCCTTGACACACCATAAAAGAAAGATTAGACATAAGACAACTAACGAAAAGGTCAGGTGCCGACTTCAATAAATAGGTAGGGCACGCATCTAACAAGAAATGTGAAAATGAGTATTTCGAAAGAAGAATTTAACTGAATCAAGAGTTGTTAGAGAGGAGGAAGACCAAACCCTATCTGCAGGTGAACCTAGGGAAGAAATATTCAAAGACATATTACTTGACATACCTGATAAGCCCACAATTTAAGACAGTAATACCCTCTTTAGTTCTGTAATTCTTAGTTATTGCAATTAGTTATTTACAGGCTTGTCTTTAAATCTTTGCATAGCTTACAAATAGAAAAAATATTCAACAACAAGGACAATGCATTTACATTAGCTCCAATACTCTTTCCACCATGTATTTCTTCTACTCTTAATTAATCCCCAACTGTGGGATCAGAGTACACTGGGATAGTCACACATGATCAGATTTGTTTTGGACTTATAAATGGATTGTTCGGCATCCAAAAACAAGTGCCAGGACCAAGATAAACAGACATTACAGGGCATTAAGATGGTGGAGTACTCCATCCTATACTGATGGAGGAGGTACCAGTGGCTACAGCAAGGGCTTTAGAAGACAAATTTGACTGCATTTACAGCAAGCTCAAAGAAAAGCTAGCATGCGTGAAAGACCTTGTACAGTACCAGGCTATCAAAGTTGATGATCTCAAGAAATGCTCAAGTCATAACAACTTGTGATTCATCAGGATCCAAGAAAACGTGCAAGATGCAGAGCTGCACAGTTCGGGGGTGGGGGGAGTGGCACTCTCTAAATGTTAGATTGGATGGTAATCTCTAGCTTACCACTGTAATTCCTGTAATGCACACACAGATCACCAAATGAAAAACCAGACCAAAATGCAGAATGGGAAGTTTCCTTTTGCCCTTCCCTTTTTTTTTTATATGAATTTGCCAACACGGGCTTAGAACAATATTAGCTACATATGTACAACCCCTAATGCTAACATCAAGAAGAATAATATACAGATAACAATAGATTCAAACTGAGAAAATATGTGCTGAACATTAATAAAGTAATATATAGCATTTGGATGCAATGAAATACATTAGTTGTAAAAATACCATAACAAAGTGTATATTAAACATTATATCAGCATGACGTTTGTATATGACAAAGAAAATAGAAAGTGTAGTAAATTATTGAACAGTATCAAAAAATTGCCAAACTTGGCTTAATTTTATGGTGGAAGATGATTGTCACTACTTGCTTCCATTTCCAACAAACCTTGTTGTTCCAAATAGGAATGAAGGGCTTTGGGGTCCTCAAAAGACTTTGTAGAGTTGTTCAAGGTGATATTCATAGTGGCCAAATTTCATACTAATGCATTTCAACATAGGTCTCATGGCAAGTAACTGTTTACACCATTGAATGGTGCACTTATGGAGATCAGCCACGATAAGTATTGTATGACCCTCTGATTTCAACAAGGGATTCAGTTTTAGCTACTTGAATAATTTTTATGGCATGCTGGTACTGGAGAGCTTTCACTATTTGGAAGTTGAAGGGACAAAGGAAGGTGTGTGATGAGCTCTTTTTAACTCAAGCAGAGAAGTGAATTGTAACTGTAGAAACTGTGGGAGCCATTATTCAAAGAATAAAATAGTATCCATCCCTTCTGAGCATTTTGGTAAACTGAGTATTCTAAAATTGTTTGTACATGATCTATTATTGAGATCTACAAGATCATGTTCCAGATGCAGCATGGATTTTGTAATTTGAGGTATATAATTGGATATCATAAACAGTTCAATTCTCACGGTTAGCGATGGTAGCTGTTGTTTGATACCGAGAATATCTTCTTTAAGTTCTAATAAAGATATTTGTTTTCCTTAATTAAATCTTTCACCTGAAGTAATTCTTGCAAAAAAGTGCTTAATGAGATGTCATCTTGTTTTTCAGCATTGAATTTGCAAGGCAATGATGTTTCGAGTTTTGATCTTTTGATTCCTTGTTGCTGCTAAATCGTGGACTCCAACTTTTTTTGTTTACAAGAGGCTATGATAGAAGTACCAAATTTGTGATTCTGGGTAAGATTAGCGATGTTCTGTCTTGATGATAAGTGGAGTCAAGGACAGCAAAAGCTCTAAGCTGCCATACTGGCCAACACTTGTGAGTGCCCCTTTTAAAGCTCAAAGATGCCATATTGCCCAACGTTCATGAACGCATCCAGTATCCAGATGTAAAATTTGATTTTGAATAGTGCTGTTAGGTACTTTTAACTGATATTTGTGTGTACACTTTTTTTTAGTTTTCTGAATGATTATTTATTTTTGTCATTACAATCTTACAATTGTTATCATATACGTTTATGTGTGTCATGTGTATATGTGTTTTAGCTCTTTCATTGTTTTAACAGTGCACTTTCACCACTGATGCAGCCTGATTGGCAAAACATGGCCACGTTGTGTCTTTTATGTTTTTTTCATTTTGGAAATTTTAATTAAACATATAACTTTTCTTTTTGGTTGGTCTGCTATCATGTTTTATCTTCTCCTTTGTAGATCTTTGCCTCTCTATATACTTGTCTCAGAAATATTAGAAATGCCATAGGGAGGATTCCACAAATTGTGGTGAATGTGGCCCTCAAAGACATGTAATATAAGATACTGTGAAGGACTTTCTTCTCCAAGGTGTGGGAATGGCATGCAGTGTGCAAAATCTTCCAGCCTACTAAAATGCGCAGAACCCCAGGCAAATCTGAGTCATATGTTCTGGACCTGTCCTAAGATCCTAGAGTTTTGTGACAGATCAGTTTAGATACTCAGTGACAAAGCTCAATGCAATGATGAGACCTAAAGTGGCTATCATGCAGAGAATGCTGCTCCAGACTGTAGTGACCAGTGAAGGTGTGGATAGAAGACCACTTTGCCGCCTTGCAAATTTTTTCACTGGAGGCAGAGCGGAAATGGTCTACTGAAGCTGCAATGGCTATTATATTGTGAGCAGTGACACGGCTCTGAAGAGTCAGCCCAGCCTGAGCAAACAGTCAGCCAAACAAGTAGAGATAGTATGTTTGTTGATGGGAATTCCTAATTTGTTGGGGTCAAAGGACACAAAAAGCTAGGAGAACTTCCTGTGTGGTTTTGTACATTCTAGATGGTATGATAGAGCACACATGCAGTCTAAAGTATGCAATGCTGCTTCTCCAGGATGAGAGTGTGAATAAGGAAGAAGACAAGAAGTAGAAAGGATTGATTCAGGTGGAACACAGATACCACTTTAGGGAGGAATTTGGGGTGGGGTTGGGCCTTGTGTAAGGTGAATCTGCCGTAAGGGCTTGAAGTTAACTGACTCTTCTGGCAGAAGTAAGAGATAGTAAGAACACCACCTTATACTGTATGTGAGGAATTTCAAAGAACAGGAATGAAGTGGTTCAAATAGAGGTTTCATGAGAGCTGTAAGGATGACATTGAGATCCCACACCAATGGAGGTGGTTTGATAGGAGGTTTGGTATGAAATAAACTTTTCTTGAATCTAACTATCAAGAGATGAACAGACAGTGGTTTATTATCAATTCTAGAATGAAAAGTGCTAATGGCACTCAAATGTACTCTGACTTAATTTTGAAGCCAGAATTCAAAAGATGAAAGAGATACTCCAGAAAGGTAGGAAGAGAGCATCTACCACGGTAGAGTGCTCTGGCTGCACACCAGATAGAAAAATCTTTTCTACTTGAAACACTAACATTTCTGTGTAGAAGATTTTCTAGAGGCTAGGAGTAACCTAGAGACTGCATCGGGAAGGTTTAACAAACATAAATCTATGTAGTCAGGAACCAAGCCAGCAGGGCTAGAGAGTGAGGGTCTGGATGGAGGAGGGACCCCTCATTCTATATTATTAGGGTTGGAAAAAGAACTAACCTCATTGGTTCACTGGACAATAAGTCTAGGAGGAGAAGGAACCAGATTTCACATGGCCAGTAGGGAAGAAATAGAATCATGATTCCTTGGTTTCAACACAATTTGAGAAGAGTTCTCCCTATGACATGTAGTGGGGGAAAGGCCATCTGAGGCTATAGGTTGGGAGTATATATCCTGGAACAAAAGCGAGGAAGCTTGTTGTTCTGAGGAGAAGCGAACAAGTCTATTGCTGAGGTCTCCCACTGCTGGAAAATTTGCACAGATACTGAGAGACCATTCATGAGGTTGCAGGACTCTGCTCAATTTGTCTGCCACAGCATTTTCTTTGCCAGCTAAGTAAACAGCTCTTAGATGTTTCTAGAAGCTGCCCAAGTCCATATATGTATGGCTTGCTGACAGAGATGTTAGAACCTGTTCCCCCTTATTTGTTCAGGTAATGCATTGCAATCTGGATGTCTGGGAGAACGAGTATTACCTGAAAAGTCTTGAGAGTGTTCCAGACTGCCCGTAATTCCAGGAGATTAATATGATAGTGCTTCTCCTGTGGGGACCAAGAACCTTATGTGTGAATGCCATCAAAGTGAGCTCTCAAACCTACAATTGAAACGTACATGGTGAGGACCTTGTGATGTGGAAGAGGATGAAATGAAAGACCCCAGGTGAGATTCTGGGACACTATCCACCACTGTAGAGAGTGGCATAGCTGTGGAATGACTTGAATTTGAGCTAAGAGTAATCTTGAGGAATTCAGAAGTGGAGTTGAGCCAACGGTGTTACATGGACTGTTGAAGCTAAGTGACCAAGTAGGCAAAACAAAAAAGTAAATCATTGAATTTTATCATGTGAAGTACTGATCCAAGGGAAACCATGCAAAATTTTTCTTCGTGTAGAAACTTGTTAAAGTCTCACAGATTTAGAATTGAACGTACTCTCCCCATCTTTTTTGGTATGAGAAATATCCGGAATATAACCCTCGACCACTGTCCACTGGAGGAACTGGCTATATTGCATTCTGCAGGGGGAGGGCCAAGAGCACCTCTTGAAGTAGTGTAATCTGGAGGGAGTTGAAATGAGACTCTCTTGATGGATAGTTGGGAGGTCTTTTTTCCCCAATGCAGAGCGTAGCCATGCTGTATTGTAAATAGCATCCAATGGTCGAAAAATTATGAGAAGCCCCCTCTGATGAAAGAGAATGAGTGTCTCTCCCACCGGTAGGTCACCTGGCATGGACAACTGTATGATGGTAATGCTCTCTAGAAAGAAGTCAAAAACTGGGCTGTTGTTTAGACTGAGGAGGAATGTAAGATTTTTGACCCCTTGCTGCTTTGGACCTGAGCAATGGGGCGTAGTCCTTTGATGTGGAGGAAGAGTGGGAGAGTAACAAAGCTTAGACATACATTAACTGGAGCGTTGAAATCCCCTGCAAATCTTCTAGATGAAGAAAAGGTAGCAGAAGTCTGTGGCCTTGGTAGAGTTTTTATCTGTATATCTTTTAATTAGGTCAGCCACTTCCTTGACTTTGTCACCAAACAAATTATCTCCATGACAAGGGAAATCAGCTAGATGCTCCTGGACAACAGATTCAAGGTCAGAGACCCTTAGCCAGGAGACACACCGCATGGCTACTCCTAAGGCGGAAATGCATGAAGGAGGAGTGGAGTGGAGGAGTGGCCTAGTGGTTAGAGCACCGGTCTTGCAATCCAGAGGTGGCCAGTTCAAATCCCACTGCTGCTCCTTGTGATCTTGGGCAAGTCACTTAACCCTCCATTGCCTCAGGTACAAACTTATATTGTGAGCCCTCCTGGGACAGAGAAATATCCAGAGTACCTGAATGTAACTCACCTTGATCTACTACTGAAAAAGGTGTGAGCAAAATCGAAATAAATAAAGGTTTGCCTGGTCAAATATTTACAACAGTCCAGAAGTTTCCTGTGAAGCTTATGGAATTCATTAGCCTTCTCAGGGGGAAGGAATTCTGAAAAGAGAGGGTACTCTGTATTAGAGATTTTCAGTAAATTGTGGAATAAAGTTGATAATCTAATATGCGGCTGGTTAGCATCGAAGTTTGAAAAGCTTTTCTGCGAAAAGAGTCTAATGCTCTAGCTTCTCTGCCTGGAGAAGCAGAAGAATGAGATCTTGCACTGTGAGTGCAATTTAAAGCAGATTCTACAACTATGGAATGATAAGGCAACTGAATTTTCTCAAACCCAGTGCATTTCTATATCCTATACATTGCCTCAATTTTCTTTAGGGGCCCCTTGAATTTTAAGTGGGGTCTCCCAGTTTTTAATCAGAGTACTTTTCATATTGTATGACGTGGAACAAAGATTCCTTTTCTAGGAGGCGAGTCATAATCTAGAACCTCAATGAGCTCTGTTTGTCCTCTGTGTCTAACATGGCTTGAGCCATCTCACAGACAAAGCCAGGAAAGGATATACCGTCTAGAGGAGACCTACGTCTTTCATGTGGAAGAGAAAGATCAGATAGGATGCCATAGGAATCCTCAGCTGAGAGGTCCTGTGGGTCCTGACCCATCTCCCAGGAGAGGTATGAGCCTGACAATTCAAAGTACTGCTCATTGGAAGTATATGGAAGAGAGTGTCAACTACAGCATCGGCACTGCATTGAGGTGCGTTGAGGCAGATGAGTCTCTGAAGCTGGATAAAGTTCCTCTGTCGATATGGACACGTGTGTCAGTCAGGTTCGTGCCACCCACAACAGTCAGCGCCAAGCCAGTGTGCAGGACCTCGCCTGTGACTGTCTCTCCGATGTATCAACAGGCTGGATTAAGGCTGGCGCAAGTACCCTGTAAGCCTGTATGAACTGAGAATGCAGTAGCCTTAAAAGTTCCTCCTTAAGCATCGCACAAATTCCTTCCTGTACAGTACACATCGGTACCTGTTGTGAAAGCAGTGTGGGCGCAGCCTGAGTAATAGCCTGTGCAGACATAGGAGATATCAAAGACCTCACAGGTGCTCTATAAGAAGTAAGCCGGAGAGAATTAGAGTGTTCACTGTGGCATGGATGCTCCCCATGATCGAGGACATCGATGCAGGGGAGGTGGTGTTGGCAGAGTGCCTGGAGGGAGAATGATGGTGATGCTTCATAGGTTTTTTATACTGCACATACCTCAATAAACACAGCATCGATGAAAAGCCCTATGATGTCATGGTACCAAGTCTGATGTTGGCCCCTTTGATGTGTTCGTGCACCCGATGTCGATACTGACGCAGGCTTCGCGTTTAGTGACAAATCCCCTGCCATGCTCGATGCGGATGCCAATGTCGATACAGAACCAAAACATTTTTCATGTTAGACTCTGCGGGCTTTAACTGACCTCACCTACCTGGAAAAAGCAGAGGCTGCGTTGTATGTCCTGGTGCTCTACACCCAAGCACTGAAACTCCAGTTATGGGGTTCTGTGCCTGATATAGTCCTATTGCATCAAGTACACGTCTTAAAGCCATTCAGGACCCTAGTTGACAGTATAATAATGGGTGATTTCAATTACCCCATATGACACCCCGAGCGAGGGTTTTGCATGGGTTGGTGAAATAATACAGCTAGACAAGGGATGAAACCAAAATTAAGTATTTATTCAAGGGAAATCTTGGGCATGTTCCTTTCACAGGGACGAGATAAAGGGTAGAGAAACTTTTCAATATATTCAGTCTTAGTGGCCTCTGTCAGTAAGTCAAGCAAAATCTGCAACTGCCACGGTTGCCACACCTCAAACAGGCCGATTACTCCTCGGTTTCAAAGAAAAACTTATGAAGTTCAATCTGGTAAATCAAATGGTCATGATAATGGAAGAGTACCTTCCACGTCATATGCTTGGGATTCAAATCTGCTCTCCCCTGGGCATCCTTATCTTCGGCTTGGCTCTGCCTTCTACACTCCCAGGTATGGGCTCTGCCCCTCCAAGCTCACCTCCTCCTGGGGTGGGTCTCATGCTCATAAGGTGGTCCAGCCTATTGGAGGAACTTTTCTTAAGGGAGAAGGGCAGTGTTCTGTAGACCCCTTCACACCCCAATATTGACTGGAATATGTTACATCAGGGAGCATCAGGGACATAAAATTCCTAAATGGGTCATTCCATGCCAAGTGGTCTAAAATTAAAAAAGGTTCTCACCATCATGTTCTCCAATTTTGTTCAAATTTTATCTGTTGCGCGAGTCAGGTGTTAAACAAAGTTTCCCAAAATTTGAGGTCTCTAACTGCAATAGTTGCAGATCTACACCCCTTTTCTGAAAGGTTGTCAGTCCATGAGCGCGCGACATTTACCAAAATGCCATTTTTGGGGTCTAATAAAATCCAAACACATTTATAAGAATGGCTAAAAAATTCAAATCCTGTACAGTTTTTGATGCTAATTCCAATGAAATACATTTTAACATTATGGATGCACAATCCAGTCAAACAAGTTGACTCAAAGTGTGCATCAAAATTGGTCACGACTCATCGGAACATATTTGGACCAATATTCAGACCGCAACAACTTCCATGCAAACAAAGATATGGACTTGAAATTTTGAACAAGCATTATGCTTGTGCTGGACATAATACTGCCAGATTTGCAACTAACCAGCATCTATAACCGCCCTGCAGGATCTCTTCAAAGTTGGCACTGTCAGCGCAAATGGTAAAATGACCTTCACTTAATGTCTTGGTGTCTGGTCTCTGATAGGATCACCCCACTGAACCGAGCCTCACCTCGCTCTGCTTCTCTCCTCAGCTATTAACCCAGAATCTAAAATGTACAAATCAAAAGCTCCATAAATATAAGCCAGTGCACTAAGGGATCCTCTTACTAAGCCACGGTAAAAAGTGGCCTGCAGTAGTGTGGCACATGTTTTGAGCACACCCTGGGCCATTTTTTTACCGCAGCTGGGGAAAAGGGCTTTTTTAATGGGCTGGGAAATATGTGCGCTTAAATTTACAACCTGGGCCTTTACCATCACCCATTGACCTAGCGGTAAGGGCTCTTGCGCTACTCGTGTAGTAACCATGCAGCACACGCCAACTGCTGACTACCACCAGGAATGCCCCCTGTGGTAGAAAATATTTTCTACCCCAGGATTCAGCAAGCGCCAAAATCAGAATTACCGCTGGGTGAATGCACTACCCTGATGGTAGTGCCAATTTAGCAAGTGCTACCTGCATGTTAGCCCTCCTGCACCTTAGTAAAAGGGCACATAAAACAAATAAAAATAGTTTGGTACCTCTGAAGAGGAACAGCAGTCCTCAATTTCTGGTTCACCACCTTTCAGCATGGCCTCTCAGCAGGGAAGAAAGTGCTATGCTCTAGAACCTTTTTTATATAGAGAAGTGGACTCCTCCCCTAAACCCCACCCTGGATGAATCTGAGTCGCTTGCTTCTACTGGAGGAGCTACAGCAGTGATTTTCAACCATTTTTATCTTGCGGCACATTGACAAGGTGTAAAAATTGTCAAGGCACATCATCAGTTGTTCAATGATAAAGTATATATCTTTAAAAAATGAGTATTAAGACTGTATTTAAAGCTTAACAATTACATTTTTAATCATTATGTTCTTTATAGTTGAATATTTTTAGTGAAGACACGAGTTTGCAAAAGGGCAACAATACACTTCAAAGATAACAAAATTAGCCACAAATAACATGTACTCAAAAACATGGAAGGCACCATTCAAAAAAGACTGATTGTCATGTCATCTGAGCTATAGCAAAATAAAACTCTCTACTACCAAGAACATTGTGAAAAAATACAAAACCTGAAAAACAATCCTAACATTCATGTTCAAGTATGTCATATAATAGTAGCATTAATTCCTATGGTTCAAATAGCAAGAACCCTATGTATGAATAGGCAGCACTAGAAATATTACACTAGGCCCAAAAACACCAATACCAATTCTGGTAAAACAGAACAATGGGACTGCTACAGATCTCTACACAAAAGCTGCATGCCCACAGAATGCCATACCTCAGTCACATGCAAAACACAGACAGACCCTCACCAAATACAGAACAGGATCACAGATTAGAAATAGAGAAATAAAGACAAAATTGAACTGGGAACCCAAGAAGTCAAATTAAGCATGTACCACCAGTGCCGTAGCGAGGGTGCCTGACACCCGGGGCGGGTCGCCGCTGCGCACCCCCCTCCAGGTGCAGGGCACGGCGCACCCCCCCCCTCCGGAGCACCCCCCCCGAAACGCACCCTTACCTTGCAGCAGAGGGCAGGCGGGAGGGCCGATCCGCCCCCAGTGCATGTCACTGGGAGCTGCGTCGGCTCTGCTGCTTCCCTGCTTTCTCTGCCCTGGAACAGGAAGTAACCTGTTCCGGGGCAGAAAGAGCAGGGAACCAGCGAGCCGACACCCCCCCCCCCCCAGCGGCGTGCACCCGGGGCGGACCGCCCCACCGCCCCCCCTTCCTACGCCACTACCACAACATGGGAGAAATAACAACAGAAATGCATTTCCTCTTATACTGAATATAATATAAAGACATCCATGATGTACATTTCCTAAACTAACAAGTTTTGGGCGCACGCAGAATCATTTTTCAGCGCACCTGTAAAAAATGCCTTTTTAAAATTTTTGCCAAAAATGGACGTGCGGCAAAATGAAAATTGTTGCGCGTCCATTTTGTGTCTGAGACCTTACCGCCAGCCACTGACCTAGTGGTAAGGTCTCACGCGGTACTGAGCGGTAATGTTCTAAGCGCATAAAATGCCAATTACCGCCCACATGCCAGAATATAAAAATATTTTCCAGGTCGCGTAGTGGACAAATGTCAAAAATGAAATTACTGCAAGGGCTACACGGTAGCCAGGCAGGAACTCAAAATTGCCATGGACTGGGGGCGCGTAGGCACCTACGCGGCTTAGTAAAAGGGCCCCGTAGTTAATACATTCAAAATAAAACACATTTTTTCTACCTTTGTTGTCGGGACATTTTTCCCATCATGTTAATCCTAACTTTTCTTTTTTGCATTCCTGTCTGTCTTCTACTCTTTCCAAGCCAGTCATTTCTCTTCTCTCCTCCTGTCTTGTTCCATTCCCTGATTACATCTGTCTCTGACATATTGATCTTTCTGTTTTAGCTCTTTCCTCTCTTTCTTTTTCTGCCTCTGTCAACTCAGATTTCAACTGCTTTCTCATCTTGCACTCCCATTTACGTCTACTTCTTTTTACTTTTCAACTACTTATTAACTTTCCATTTCGTTCTCTCACCCCCTAGCTCTCCCAGTTCCCGTCTCATTCTTTCCCCTGTCTCCAAATCCCTTCCGTCTTTCTTTTACCTAAACTACTGGAAATCACTAAACACTACCCTGTTCAAAAGGACATACCCTACCGACCCAACTTAAATGCCTGAACCCTACAACACAACGAAACCAATGCTCGTAATGGTCATAAAATAACTCTTCCTCTCTACGATTCCCTAACGTGTCTGTCATACATGAACCTTATTCTACCACAAAATCGCTTTGTATTTGTTCACACCGGAATTGGTGAATGCCTTACAGTACTATGTAAGCCACATTGAGCCTGCAAATAGGTGGGAAAATGTGGGATACAAATGTAACAAATAAACTTACCACATTTTTACCCATTATACATATTATCATCCTCTCACTCATCTCCTTGAAAACCCCCCTTGACCTCTCCCTCATGGTTCCCTCATTCCCAGTTTCTCCCCTCCCTCCCTCCATTCCCATTTGTTAGCTCCCCACCCCACCCCCCGACTCCACCCCACCCTTCCTTCCTCCCTTGTAGCCTGACATCAGCATGTTTCTCCCCCTCTTCCTCCCTTGTAGCCCGACGTCAGCATGTTTCTCTCCCACCCCCCCAGCATCTCCCTGTATCACTTCTCTCCCATCCATCCCTGCCCCTGTGGCCCAATATCTCTTCCTCTCTCTTCCCTCCCTCCCTGCCCCTATGGCCTAACATCTTTCTACCTCTCTTCCACCTTCAGGTCCTCTTTTGTCTCTTTCTTTACCTCCACCTCCACCCCCTGTGTTCTTGGATCCATTACTTCTTCCCTGCCCCTCTAATCCATAGCTTTTCTCTCTTTCTTCCTGAACTCTTCAGGTCCAGTATTTTTCTCTTTCTTCCCTCCCATGGGTCCAACATTTCTTTTTCTTCACTGACTTCCCTTCCCCTCCTTGTGGTTCCAGCATTCTCTTTCTTCCTTTCCCCTACCACTCCCAGGTGCAAACTCTCTCCCTCTTTCCATTCCCCCCCTCCATCTATTTTAAACCACATCTTCAAGGAGGTTCCCCAGCAGTGGCAGTAATTCACACCCGCTCTTTACAGCCTGCTCAGAGTCTCTCTTCTGTCCTGGTCTGCCCCTGCATAAACAGCAAGTTATATCAGAAGGGGTCAGGTACAGCAAAAGAGAGGCTCCAAGCAGGCTGCAAAGTTTAAGGTAGACCAAGGCAGGGGGAGGGAGGAGAGTAGGAGAAAAGCTGGTTCACAAAGGGAGAGGCACTGGGCCCCCTGGAGCTCTGAGTCCTCGGGCAGAGCTCTGTTGTCCATACAGTCGGTCCACCCCTGCCCGCAGCACACCAGTTGAAAAATGCTGAGCTAGAGGAAAGCAGAAAAGAGAAGTCACCTGATTGTATAATCAGGTGATTTATCTTTTCTTCTTTCCTCCCCAGAAATTGACTTTGTAGTTCATAGTAACATACATACATAGTAACATAGTAACATAGTAGATGACGGCAGAAAAAGACCTGCACGGTCCATCCAGTCTGCCCAACAAGATAAACTCATATGTGCTACTTTTTGTGTATACCTTACCTTGATTTGTATCTGCCAGTTTCAGGGCACAAACCGTAGAAGTCTGACCAGCACTAGCCCCAACTCCCAACCACCAGCCCCACCTCCCACCACCGGCTCTCCCACCCAATCATAGTGCAAGCTTCGTAAGCATGTCCCTGTGGGGTTGCAGTTAATTCTTAAGTTCTAGTCACCACCTTCACCCTTTTCCTATGCTCCTTGGCTCCCCTATGTGACAGGACAGACACCATTGCATACCTCCCCACCCCTATTTTTCAGGTCCTCCATGTACTTCTTCTGTATGGCCCTCTTCTGGAGGATTCCTTCCCTGATCAAGACACAGAAACAGTAGGAGTCCCTACTTGTGTAGGTGGGCCACCATAACCATAAAACACTTGGTACATACCCTGGGAGCGGAGGAAAGTCTGAATACAATGATTTTCCACTGGTGATTACTGGTTAGCGGGGTTAACAAAAGATACTTCTTGCAATTGAAATGCCTTGGTATATATATCTAATATAATAAAACGCACCGTGAACGTTCTGAAGACAACGTTCTGTGAAGCCGGAAGCTTGAAGCCGGAAGTCTGAAGCCTTGAAGCCTGAAGCCTTGAAGCCTTGAAGCCATCTGACGTCACTCCCAGGCTGAGGCTGAAGGGTTCGGGGATTCGTGGTGTGAAGCCTTCAAGCCAGCCAGCCGTCTCTGCCCCGCCCTCGCGACAAAACAAACAAATCCGGAAGCGAAACGTCAGGGAAGGAGGCGGCGCTCCCGACGTCTAGCCTTCCCTTCGCTGTGTTCCGCCTTCAAAACAAGGCGGAACACAGCGAAGGGAAAGCTAGACGTCGGGAGCGCCGCCTCCTTCCCTGACGCTTCGCTGCACGAACCGCCACGGAGGTAAAGTTAAAAAGAATTAAAAAAAAAAAAAAAGGGATGCATGGATGCGAAGGGGTGGGGGGGCATGGATGCGAGGGGGGGCATGGATGCGAGGCATGGATGCGAAGGGGGGGGCATGGATGCGAAGGGGGGGGGGAAGAAGAGGGCGGGCCAGGCTGGGACATGGGAGAGAGCGTAGCATGGATGCGAGGGGGGGGGGGGGTCATGGAAGGGCGAGAGGGGACTTGCTGGAAAAGGATGAATGGAGGCGGCAGGGGACAGAGGAGCATGGATTACAGAGCAGGCCTCAGGCAGAGAGGGGAAATGCTGGATAGGGAAAAATGGAGGGGCCAGGTGACAGATGAGCATGGATGGGCATGGATTGGAAGGGCAGGACTCAGGGAGAGGGGAATTGCTGGATAGGGATGAATGGAGGGGACAGATGGGCATGGATGGATATGGATTACAGAGCAGGCCTCAGGCAGAGAGGGGAAATGCTGGATAGGGAAAAATGGAGGGGCCAGGTGACAGAGGAGCATGGATGGGCATGGATTGGAAGGGCAGGACTCAGGGAGAGGGGAATTGCTGGATAGGGATGAATGGAGGGGACAGATGGGCATGGATGGATATGGATTGCAGAGCAGGCCTCAGGCAGAGAGGGGAAATGCTGGATAGGGAAAAATGGAGGGGCCAGTTGACAGAGGAGCATGGATGGGCATGGATTGGAAGGGCAGGACTCAGGGAGAGGGGAATTGCTGCATAGGGATGAATGGAGGGGACAGATGGGCAATGGATGGATATGGATTGCAGGGCAGGCCTCAGGCAGAGAGGGGAAATGCTGGATAGGGAAAAATGGAGGGGCCAGGTGACAGAGGAGCATGGATGGGCATGGATTGGAAGGGCAGGACTCAGGGAGAGGGGAATTGCTGCATAGGGATGAATGGAGGGGACAGATGGGAATGGATGGATATGGATTGCAGGGCAGGCCTCAAGCAGAGAGGGGAAATGCTGGATAGGGATGAATGGAGGGGGCAGGTGACAGACAAACATGGATGGCCATGGATTGGGAGGGCAGGGCTCACGGACAGAGGGGAATTGCTGGAAAAGGATGAATGGAGGGGGCAGGGGACAGATGGCCATGGATTGGGAGGGCACGGCTCACACTCTCTCTCTCATATACAATGTCTTTCTCACTCTCACACACTCTGTCTCACACTGTATCACATTCACTCTCTATGTGCCACACAGTCACTCACACACTCGCTTGGTCTCATACACTCACTCAAACAGAGAATCTGTGTCTCACACACACTCTCTCTCTCGCCCACACACACACACTCTCACTCACACTGTGTCTCACATACACACTTGCACACACTCTCATTCTCACACACACACTCTCTCACAAACACACTCACACCCAGACTCACGCTCTCTCTCACACAATCACACTTTCACTCCGACTCTCAAACAGTCACTCTCACATACACTCTCCCAAACATACACACTCCGAGGAAAACCTTGCTAGCGCCCGTTTCATTTGTGTCAGAAACGGGCCTTTTTTACTAGTATATATATATATGCATCCTTGGGGGTATAGTATAAACTGATCTGGGTGAAGTTGCAACATAAGTTGTATGTACCTTATAATACAGATGTATAGAATGCATACACACATACCTTCCTTGCCTTTATGATTCTGGGAGCCTATCTATAAAAGCACATCGGCATCTTTACTGCCTTTAAAATACAGGAATAATATAGGAGCCTTCCTTCAAACATTTTTGGATGCTCTGTTTGAAATTATCTCCATTATGATGAAAGGTGCCCTGTATGCACTAAGGCAATGCCCATTTACTGCGTAATGCAATCTTTTTACAGACTTTTTTTTTTTTAACTATAGCAACACAAGATAAGGTGTGGATTAACAAAATCACAAAAGATAAACTCACTCAAAAATCAATTCACTGAAAAATAACTTATAAAGAGTAATTTGAAAAGGAAGGAAAAGCCTCAAAGAGCTCAAAATCTAAACAGATTTAAAGAGCTATATGGATCCAATAGATCTCTTATTCATCATTGGCAAGGAAAGGAAGCAGGGAACCGGGGAAGAACATGGATTTGGCCTCTGTGAACAGGCTATGAACAGGTTAAGAGTCACTGAGAAGCTAAATAATAAGAATTACACAGAATGTGAATCTCATGTCAGCCTGCCCTTCTGTTGGGAGAGACGGGCAGATATGGAGTCATAACAGAGATATGTGTGGTAGGAAAATACTGTACATGAATGTAGTTGCTGCTGACCATGAAAGCAGATAACGAAGAGACACAACTTTGGGTGCTGGGAACATGGTTTTTGCAAAGTAGGATAACCTTACTGACCTTATTTATGATAAGCAAATATGTTATGAAGAACTTTGCTTCTGTAAGATAGAATTTACTAGAATATGCTGGAATATTTTAGAATATGCTGACTTTGTACTTCCAATATTAGCCTATGAGAGAAAAGGGTTTAAAAGGAGATCATGGACAGAGGCAATCAGAGAGCTAATGTCAGAGGTCACGTTTATGTCCCAGTTGCTGTCTCATAAGAGAATTAATTAATTATATTACGTATTTTAATTGTATTCCTGATTGGTAAGTGTAATAAACAATTACTGATTATTCACATATTACTAAAGCCTTCTGTGGCTTTCTGTCTCTCCATCTGGTGGCGTTAGGATCATAATACCTGGAGTGCTGGACATTCCAGGTTACAGGTAACTAGTACCTTTATACCTGGGAGAGGGCAGAAAGATAAACACTATATCAATTATTTTGCCTTTTTTAAATGTGTTTTATGTGTAATAGACAATTATGTATGTACATTTTTGTAATCCAACTAGAATTTTAGATTGTTCAAAACAGAATTAAAAAAAAATAAAATAAAGATCTGATTCCAGCCTCCTTTTATATTTTGGCATACTATTCTCTACTTACTCACATTATCCAAGACATTCATTTTTCGCAAAATTAACAAATATTTATGTAGCCTAAAATATAGCATGAATAAATTAGATGATTTTAGTAACGTGAACTCCCTGAAGTGCTATGATGCTACTAAAATGTAACAGAAAAAGAATTGTATTTTTGATTATATTGCTATGTACAGAAACACATCCATGAAAACTTCCAAAGAATATTCTATCTGTTGTTAATTGTGATACAAACACAAAATATATTTGTTGACTGTCAGATAAAAGCTGATTATATGCGAGTATACTATGTTTGGTCACCACAACAAATAAAAGAGACACATGAGCAGCTGAGAGGGTGGAAAAAAGTGTTACTAAAATGGTACATTAACTGTGGAATTGCAACTATAAAAACAGATTGGAGTAACTATCTCAACTGCCTTATACTCAGAGAAAACCTGGTCCTGTACTTTAACATAATTCACAAATGACATTCTGAAGGGCCACCTGGATATTAAGTTTAAAAGGAAACAGCAATCACAGACTGAGGAATGGCCTTCAAGAGAAAATCTGCAAGACATTTCACACAATAGGCAGCTGAACATTTGAAATAACTTACCTATGTATGTGGTGACTGCAAGGCCAGTATAGTGATTTAACAGTAGAATTTATAAACTTCCAGACAGAAATGGAATCACAGGCTATTGGCACTAAGTTATTAATAATGGACCTAATGGCCTCCACACCTCTTTCCATCAAAAACTGGATATTGTTAAAAGCAATATTTTCTGAATATTATTTTAAGACCTGTGTCATGTTCAAGGAAATTTAAAATACTTATTGCGAAATATAGTAACTACAAAGTAGCTAGATTAAACTCCAAAACGATTACTGATAGCAATGACCACAACTGTCACTGAGTCTATAATTCTTACTATTTATACCACTTGAGCCTTGACGCACCTGTTCAATGAATCAATGAACCAAGGAAGCATTTGAAGTGTGCTGAGCTTTTCATCCTAGAACTGCCCAACTAAAGCAATTTGCAGCCACTAAGTTTAACAATATATGGGAATGAAATGCAGCAGCTATTCGGTGCCAACAAATCATACAATATCCTACAATATACAGTAATTTAACTCTTGCATCACACGGTCTTTATGCATTTATTGTACACACTGTTAGGGACAGCTGGAAATTCAGCATTACCACATATATAGCACAGGAAGTAAATGTTTTTCATTATATACTGCATATCAACAAGGTACCTACATGGTTTACATTTAAAATGAGAAACTACTACTACTACTTAACATTTCTAAAGCGCTACTAGGGTTACACAGCGCTGTACAATTTAACATAGAGGGACAGTCCCTGCTCAAAGAGCTTACAATCTAAAAGACAAGTGAACGGTCAGTCCGATAGGGGCAGTCAAATTGGGGCAGTCTGGATTTACTGAACTGTAAGAGTTAGGTGCCGAACGCAGCACTGAAGAGGTGGGTTTTAAGCAAAGACTTGAAGATGGGCAGGGAGGGGGCTTGGCGTACAGGCTCAGGAAAGTTGTTCCAAGCATAGGGTGAGGTGAGGCAGAATGAGCGGAGCCTGGAGTTGGCGGTGGTGCAGAAGGGTACTGAGAGGAGGGATTTGTCCTGTGAACGGAGGTTTCAGGCGGGAATCACTATAATTTGGTAGCCATAGGAGGAATAATGGGATGGTGGTTGTGCCCCCTCCTTTTTATTTAATTATCACTTTTCTGTTTCCTTACCAGAGAAGAGACATAAGAGTCCAATCTCCCCTTTAAGGGAGGGTGCCTTTTTAATTACTTAGTTTAAAACTACAGGACTTTATTATTAGTAGTAGTAGTAGTAATAGTATTACCTTTTGAGCAGTGGCACTTGGTTTTCGGGAGGCTAGGGTGGATTATGGTTTTTGGGATATATTTGTTTGGAGAGTTTTGTCGTCATTATTCATATGATTTTCAGGCTTATTTTCGAAAGAGAAGGGCGCCCACCTTTCGACACAAATCGGGAGATGGGCGTCCTTCTCCCAGGGTCACTCAAATCGGCATAATCAAAAGCCGATTTTGGGTGTCCTCAACTGCTTTCCGCTGCGGGGACAACCAAAGTTCACAGGAGCATGTCGGAAGCATAGCGAAGGCGGGACTGGGGCGTGCCTAACACATGGGCGTCCTCGACCGATAATGGAAAAAAGAAGGACGTCCCTGACGAGCACTTCGGCGACTTTGGCGACTTTACTTGGTCCATTTTTTCTTATGACCAAGCCTCAAAAAGGTGCCTGAACTGACCAGATGACCACCGGAGGGAATCGGGGATGACCTTCCCTTACTCCCCCAGTGGTCACTAATCCCCGTCCACCCTAAAAAAAAAAAAAAAAAAAAAAACTTTAAAAATATTTTTTGACAGCCTCTATGCCAGCCTCTAATGTCCATGACAGCAGTATGCAGGTCCCAGGAGCAGTTTTAGTGGGTGCAGTGAACTTCAGGCAGGCGGACCCAGGCCCATTCCTCCCCACCTGTTACATTTGTGGTGGTAAATGTGAGCCCTTCAAAACCCACCACAAACCCACTGTACCCACATCTAGGTGCCCCCCCTTCACCGCTTAGGGCTATGGTAGTGGTGTACAGTTGTGGGAAGTGGGTTTTGGGGGGGGCAGTTGGGGAGGCTCAGCACCCAAGATAAGGGAGCTATGCACCAGGGAACAATTTATGAAGTCCACAGCAGTGCCCCCTAGGGTGCCCGGTTGGTGTCTTGTCATGTCAGGGGGACCAGTGCACTACGAATGCTGGCTCCTCCCACAACCAAATGGCTTGGATTTGGTCATTTCTGAGATGGGCGTCCTGGGTTTCCATTATCGCCGAAAATCATCTCTAAGGACGAACATCTCTAAGGTCGACATAAATTTCGCGATTTGGGCGTCCCTGACCGTATTATCGAAACGAAAGATGGACGCCCACCTTGTTTCGATAATACGGGTTTCCCCACCCCTTCGCCGGCACGTCCTGCGAGGACATCCTCAGGAAAACTTGGGCACCCCTTTCGATTATGCCCCTCCATGTATCCTTCTTATAAAAAGAAGAGAAGTAGGGGGTAGACCAAATGTGTATCCAAACAGCAGGTTTATTCTCACATAACAAAATCAATCAAAAGACTCAATGTAGTCCTGCGTTTCGTCACTAAACGCCGACGACACCCAGCTTTATCTCTCCACACCAGACATCACTACTGAAACCCAAGCCAAAGTATCGGCCTGCTTATCCGACATTGCTGCCTGGATGTCCAACCGCCACCTGAAACTGAACATGGCCAAGACTGAGCTTATTGTCTTTCCTCCCAAACCCACTTCTCCTCTCCCCCCACTTTCTATTTCAGTAGATAACACCCTCATCCTACCTGTTTCATCTACCTGCAACCTCGGAATCATCTTCGACTCCTTCCTTTCCTTCTCTGCACATATCCAGCAGACAGCTAAGACCTGTCACTTCTTTCTCTATAACATCAGCAAAATTCGCCCTTTCCTCTCTGAGCACACCACCCGTACTCTCATCCACTCTCTCATTACCTCTCGCCTTGACTACTGCAATCTACTCCTCACTGGCCTCCCACTTAACCATCTACCCCCCCTTCAATCTGTTCAGAACTCTGCTGTCCGTCTTATTTTCAGCCAGGACCGTTACGCTCACATCACCCCTCTCCTCAAGTCACTTCACTGGCTTCCGATCAGGTACTGCAAACAGTTCAAGCTTCTCCTACTGACCTACAAATTCTCTCAATCTGCAGCCCCTCATTACCTCTCTACCCTCATCTCCCCCCTAAGTTCCTACCTGAAACCTCCGCTCACTGGGCAAATCCCTCCTCTCAGTACCCTTCTCTACCACCGCTAACTCCAGACTCTGCCCTTTCTGCCTCGCCTCACCTTATGCTTGGAATAGACTTCCTGAGCCCCTACGTCAAGCCCCCTCCCTGCCCATCTTCAAATCCTTACTCAAAGCCCACCTCTTCAATGTTGCTTTTTTTTTCACCTAACCATTATACCTCCATTCAGGAAATCTAGACTGCCTCAATTTAATTGGCTACACGTTTGTGTCCTTTAGATTGTAAGCTCCTCTGAGCAGGGACTGTCTTTCTGTGTTAAACTGTACAGCGCTGCGTAACCCTGGTAGCGCTTTAGAAATTTTAAGTAGTAGTAAACGCGCCTGCCTCGGGAGTCAATGTCAATTATCTCTGTGTAAGCAACATAAATAACATAAACATTTTGTATCATTAAATCATAATAAAATAGTATTAAAAGACAATAATTAAAATACATAAATACTATAGTTTTGCACAAATAGAATATGAAAAACATATAAAATATATTCCAGACTATAAAAGTCGCACATATCACTAAAAAGTATATATAAAAATAGAATTTTTACATAACAAAAATGATAAAAATGATAGATAATGAAGTCAAAAGATAATATGAGAACACGGCCAACTATAGGATCACTAATAAATACTAAGAAATACAGATATACAGTGCACTCCATTTAAGTGCACCTCAGATAAGCGCATGCTCTGTTTAACTGCATGCCGTACTTTGGTTCCGTTTTTGGCACCATCAATTTCTATGGGGACAAACTTCGGTTTAGCGCACCACTGATAAGTGCAAGATTCGCTTATATGCATGGTTTAAGACCGCTCCTCTGCAGGAAAGACTCTGCATAAGCGCGCACACAGAATATGGAAGCCGATTTGCACGTGACAACCAACGAGATTTCAAATTTACCGCCCCTTTAACTGCCACAGGGAGAATAAGCGAAAAAAAATTTGTTAGAGTGTACACTGGGGTCATCGTCGTCGTGGTGGAACTTTAAGACTTTAACACTGGCTGAACGAATAGAAGTTCTCTAAAAAATTAGAAAACAAACAAAGTCAAGCATCTATTGCTAAAAAATATGGTGTCAATCCCAGTCAAATTTCACGTGTCTTGAAGCAGAAAGACCAGCTTCTGGAAGACTAGCAAAATAATACAAATCCACAATGGAAATGGAAACGAAAACGGGCGGGAAAAGCCTGAGGAGGTAGAAGATGCTCTTCTTTAGTGGTTTTCTCGAGTCAGGAGCAGACAGTTTCCTATCAGTGGTCCACTGCTTATGGAGAAAGCTAATCAGCTAGCTTAAAGCCTTGGACTAACTGAATTCAAAGCCACTGTTGGATGGTTGGAAAAATGGAAGGAGAGGAACAGCATAAAATTCAAGAAACAGCATGGTGAGAAACAAGACGCTGATGACTTTGGTGCTGAAATTGGGGTTGTTTCAGTTCTTCCTACCATCTTGAATGAATTTGCAACTCGTGACATTTTAATGCTGACGAAAATGGTCTCTACTGGCAAGCGATTCCTGATGAAACACTTGCATTCAAACATGCCGAAACTACTGGAGGTAAAACGTCAAAGGACCGACTGACGATCCTCCTTTGCTGCAATATGGATGGGAGTGAGAAGTTGGAACCACTCGTCATTGGAAAGAGCAAACAGCCCCGTTGCTTCAAGAAAGTTAAGCGACTTCCTGTGTCATACGAGGCTAACGCAAATTCATAGATAACTGGGGAAATTTGGAAGCAGTGGCTAAAGAAGTTAGACACTAGAATGCGGGCACAAAAGCATCAGATTTTGTTGCTTTGTGATAATTGTGCTGCACACAGGGATGATGTCAGTCTGTCTAATGTCAAGGTGGTCTTCCAGCCACCAAACACTACCTCTCTGATCCAACCTATGGATCAGGGCATAATAGCCAATTTCAAACAACATTATCGGGCTCATGTGCTACGTCGTCTGATGAGCGCTATGGGTGACCAGACTGGCAAGGATAAACGTGCTGTTGAACTGGCTCGTAATCTATCACTGTTGGCCTACATATGCAGAAAGAAGCCTGGAATCATGTTACACAGGTAACCATTGTGAACTGCTACAAGCGGGCAAGCTTTGTTAAGGATGTGGAGAGGGACAAAACAGATGCAGCTGTTGCAAATGTGTCAGATGAACAGGTTATTGACATCCCAGCTGGTGTTACTGAAGAGGAGTTTCATCGCTACGTAGCTGTTGATTACGATCTACAAATGGCTGACGACAGCACTGATGTCCAGATATGCGCCTACACGCAGGCAACAACAGCTGATGATGAAACAGAGGATGAAATTAGCAGCGAAGCACAAGCTGACGAAATTCAACAACCTCCTCCTGTCACTTTTGCAAGAGCACTGGAGAGTCTCAACACCATGCGGGCCTATCTGGAGGCTACTGTATGTCAGTGCTATGAAAGTTTTTACCATCTGGCAGACATAGTCTATGGAACTCACAGACCCAATAGTGTACAGAGGACTATAACTGATTACTTCAAGTAAGCCTAACACCAGTTAACGGAAACTGTACACTGTACGTATAATAAACAGTACTGTACATATGTTTATCAGATGTCAAGCTTCTTTGGGTCACAACGGTTAAGTGCACGCTCCGGTTAACTGCATGTATTTCTTTGGTCCCAGACCCTTGCACTTAAGTGGATTGCACTGTATATAAATAATAAAATAAAATAAAGTTGAACCTGGGTGCTTAAAGGTTTTGCAGACACTTAGGCTGGGAAGGGCACTGCCCAGACCTCTGAGAAATACTGAAATGATCTGCGAAGCTCAAACCCATTCAAGAGTGTCTAGCAATAAATTATTCCAGGAGCACTGTTCAAGTGGACTTTAAATCTCCATCCACAGAAATGGAACATCCCCTGACCTCTCTGTTCTCAGAGAGGTAAATTGAATCCTGCAGATGCACCCTTCATAACAACCTGCTTCCTAGTGTGAAGCTTCACCCATTATTTCCAGAGTGGAATTTTGAACCCAGAGATTAGCTGCATTGTACTGGACTCCTGGGGGGAGACTTGTGCTTAACCCCAGCAAGTTTAACTAAAAGGCTATAGAGATCCTGAAGTAAAACAACTTCAATCCCTTGTTTTCCTTTTGACCCAAGGAGTTTATAGCTGTAGTCTAACTACTGGTGACATCTTTTCTATCCAAAATAAAACCAATTTTTGAAAGGATCATTAGCTTGGCATAACCATCAGTCTACCCACCCTACACGCCCTCAAGAGAAACAGATACCCTTGAGTGGGGAGGGTGCCAAAAGCACTTGATCCATCAGCCTCTTTTAAGAGAATCTGTGATGGACAGTGGAAAGAGAAGTTCAGCAAAGCGACAACCAAAGGTTGGACCAACAAATACATACTAATTGCAGTAAAAGGTTTTTGGTTTTTTGTTTTTTAATGGAAAGAAAAAGAAACCTCATTATTCCTGCACCTTTAAATATGCTGCCATAAAATAATCATTGGTGTCTTTCAAAAAAAGGGGGAGAGGGGAAACCTTCCATGCAATATGTAAATCATGCACAAACTGAAACATTATTTAATCAAACACTGACTAGAAATGTATCAAATTTAACTTAACTTCCAAAACCTTTTAAGAATCTGAACTCAACAAAGGTTTATATTTCAACAGCAGCCTGTTTCAGATGTTTTCAACTTTTAAAATGTTGCAGAAATAAAAGGTTTTATTTTAGAGAACAATGATTATATATGGCAGCCAATTTAAAACTGCAGAAGTTCCAAGGTTCCTTTTTCTTTTGAAAGTAACTAGTATGTGTTTGTGGGTTAATCAAAATTACTATGCTCTTCTTGGGTGTACTGCCTTAGAAACCAAAGATTGGTGCCAGGTACACAGAGAAATGGACTAAAACAATTGGAGGATAGAAGGTAGAAGAAGTGCTTGATAGCATCCCTGCACAGTGTCTAAATATATTTAGATATGTACGAGTAGGGTCCATGAAAGGAAAATGGATAGCCTATGGTGCTCATTTACAAAACACACAGACTTACAAAGCTATGTGGAGGCGTATTTTCAAAGCACTTAGGGGGGTCTTTTAGTAAGCCACGGTAGCGTTTATAGCTCACAGTAGAAATCAGCAGGCGGTAAACACCGAGATGTCCATTATATTCCTATGGGCGTCTCAGCGTTTACCGCCAGCTGACTTCTACAGAAAGCTAAAAAAAAGCTATCAGCGCTTAAGACTATGGAACTTTGTAAGTCTTTGAGCCCCTTTCACAAAGCAGCGGTAAGCCCAATGGTACTTCCCACCCCCAGCGTGCTATCATATCCAGCACTACAAAAAATATTTATTTTTGTAGCACATGTGTGTACCTGGAAGTAATTGGGCAGTGCTGCGCGCTACCCAGTTAACGCTGGGTTAGCACTGGAGCCCTTACCGCCACCTCAATGGGAGGTGTTAAGGGCTCCCCCAAAAATGGCCGCGCGGCAAGTGCGTCACTTGCCACACGACCATTTCTTTAAAAAAAGAGAAAGACCTATCTTTTACCTGCTGCGGTAAAAGGGGGCCTTGGCACGTGTCAAAAACATGCACCAACAACAGCGCAGGCCCCCTTTTGCTGCAGCTTGGTAAACAGTGCCCTATATGCTTTGAAAATGAGCCTGCCTCTATATATGTTTATTTATTTGCAAGAAATTTAATAAAAATCATGGAAATTTAAAAAAGATGATTTAAACATAAAAATCATAGACAATATATTTTATAATTAATATACCAACTACATACAAAACCTAACTGCTGTAGAAAGAACATCCCAATTCTGACTTGGACGTCCTTTTGAAAATGACCCTCCACATTTCGAACTTGAACACCAGCAGATTGCAATACCTTTCCAACATTTTCCTGTATAATTCTGATCACACTACAAAACCAGATACATAGGAAGCTGATCACTTCTGAACCCACTATGCTGTATATAAATATATAATGCGTTTATTCTGCCATATAACTGAAACTGCTTGGTAATCATTTTAACTTTATTTTTCTCTAGATACAAACTATTAACATTCTGCCAACCTTTACAGTTTCTGAAAGCTTTTGTACAGTACCAGAACAATACGATTTCAGTTATTTTAATACTCTAGGACTATGCGATTTTAAAATCTCTGAGTAATAATGACAAAAGTTTAAAGAAAAAAAAAACAGCAGGTACTGTACTTACACTGGTGAGGTGAATGACTCCTTCAGATGTAACAGAACAGCCCATAAAACCAACATACTGCAGCTCAGGACAGTGTTCAGCAAATGCTTTTACTGATTTATCTGTCACCTGTATGAAGAAATATGGAATAAGAAGTTGAAGGTGACATTCTAAAGCACTGTGCAATAAAATAAAAACAGATATGCCTGTAACACTAGGTTTGCTGATTCATAAGAACGTAAGAATTGCTATAATGGATCAGACCAATGCTCCATCAAGTAGCCAATTCAGGTCATAAGAACCTTTCAGGATCCCAAACAGTAGATAAGCAATGGATTTTTGCAAGTGTACCTAAACAACGAAGGAACCTAGCCAAAATCTTCTTAAACCCAGGTATGCTAACTGCTTTTACCATATCTTCCAGCAATATTCATACATTCCAAAGCATAGTTAATCATTGATTGAAAAAATATTTTCTAAGATTGCTTTAAATTTACTATTTAGTACTTTCACAGGAAGTCTTTGTATTTTTTAAAAGAGTAAACAACTATTTCAGTACACCCGTTTATGATTTATTGTGAATTTACTATACCACTTCATTTGCTAAAGGCAAGTGTACAATTGAAGTCATCCACTCCATCTATTTTACAGATTTCAGCCTTCTCTTCCCCAAGCTAAAACACCCTAACCTCTTTAGTTTTTTTATCATATGAGAGTGGTTCCATCCCCATAATCATGTTGGTCACCATTCTTTGTACATTTCCCACTTTATCTTTTTTGAAATGCAGCAACCAAAAATGAATGTAATACTCAAGGCCACTTTAACCATCAATGGGGCCCCAGGCAAACTTCTGTGGATGTGCTCTCTTTTATTGTTTTTAGTTTGTGCCTCCAAAATAGGCAGCAGAATGGGTGGGCCACTGTGGCCATGGCCCTACCAATATTTTGTCAAACACAACATCAGAAACTAGAGAACTTGTGGGTGTGGCAGAAATGGTTTATTTGGCCCCACCAACCAAAAAGGATTTCTGCCGCCTCTGGCCACCAAATCATTCATTCAGTAAATGATTAGTCACATCGCAAGGTACAATCATCTTTAGATTTTTGCTTTACCAAATCAGACATCTTGAATAAATAGATAAGAGCCAAATCTAATGGTGTAAAACAGCTGTTTTGTTATTGTTTGTCTTTTGTTTGTTTTTGATTTTCTGTTTTTATTTCTTTGACAAGGGTCAATCAGCACCTCGTGGCTGTTTTTCCTTATGAGTCCCCTGTTATGCAAGGCCTGGGGCAGATGCTCCTTTTGCCCATAGGAAAAAGCCACCCTGATGATACGATTGCATCATGAAACAATAAAGAAGCATTATGATATTCTCTGTTTTGGTCTCCATTACTTTCCTAGTAATTCCTAACATTCAATTTGCTTTTTGGATGCTGCTGCAAACTATGTAGAGGATTTCAAAGAATTGCCTACGATGACGCCTCGATCCTTTTCCTGTGTGTTGGCTTCTAGGGGCCAATGCAGTAAGATATAAACTGTTTAGTCTAGCAATTTATTCCTGATTTTCTCATGATTTTCCCATGCAACAAAAAAGATTAGAAGGGAAAATCAGAATTAAAGCACACCACTAAAAGGTAACACACTGAGGATGAAAAATGCATGCAAAAAGCTGGGCAAAATATTGTTTCCAATGTTAAAAAAAAAAAAACCTATGCTAAAATCTAACTCCATTTTTGAAATCTCTTCTAGTGCTGAAGTTTTATGCTGGTTTCAGGGATGATCTAAAGTGAAGTACAGCACATCACCTCAATGATCCAGGAGCTCTGGTTTCCCGGATCCTCGGACATCCCCCCACCCCCCAATACCAACTCATCCTGCAAACTTTCCCTGGTGACCCAGTAGGCCCCAGACCCTCCTGACATTCCCATCTCAAACGTTTTACTGATGACATCGTGGACCCCCACCTTTTACCCCAACCTCATCAAAATTACTTCAGGTGTCCAACTGGAGCTTCCAAAACCCCTTCAGTCAAAAGGCAGCAGTAGTGTCCATTCACTCCTGCCTTTGCAATGTTATCTGGAAAAACAGTGGCTTCTGTCCCTGGACCCTACATGGTGCATTAGGATGCACCAGTGGGTGAGTCTGACAAATAAAAGAATCACTGCATTATTTGGTAGAATGTCAGTCAGCCAAATAAAGTAATGATTCCCTTATTAACAAGCTTACCCCACACAGGATGGTGGCACAGAGAGCAAGTGAGCATCACTCCTGCCTTCCAACTGAAGGTGTATTTGGAGACGTTCAGGGAGGGGGAGTGTCAGGGGGAGGTTCACCTAGTGCAACGGGCATATTTGTGGGGGACGGGAGAGAGAAGGGCATTTGGCCCAGAGCCCACCAGGAAAATCTTTGGTATCTGGGGGGGAGGGGGAGAGGATGCAGAGACCAGGGACACAGGACCAGCAGAGATTTGCTATAGGGTGGCTGAGGGGGAGGGGCTGGGAGTGTCAGCGGATTTGGGGCTCAGTGGGCTACCAGGGAAACTTTGCAAGGTGCATGGTGCTGAGGATTTTGGCTTATATATATCCAAATGAAATGAAAGAGGATGCATGAACATCTTCTATTCAACATGTGAGGAAGGTATCCTAACATGGCAACCACTAACCTTGTCATGAGGAAATAGGTCTAAAAGACGGTTACCACATATTTCCCACTGGGTAGATTCAAGTAGATCCCACAAAGATTAGTAGAAACAGAAAGTAATTTCTCTCAGAAAAGGGAGAGAAAGTCAAGTGCTTTGGGAGAAAAGTGTCCATAAAAAAATGAAAGAGGATGCATGAACATCTTCTATTCAACATGTGAGGAAGGTATCCTAACATGGCAACCACTAACCTTGTCATGAGGAAATAGGTCTAAAAGACGGTTACCACATATTTCCCACTGGGTAGATTCAAGTAGATCCCACAAAGATTAGTAGAAACAGAAAGTAATTTCTCTCAGAAAAGGAAGAGAAAGTCAAGTGCTTTGGGAGAAAAGTGTCCATAAAAAAATCAGAGCCTGATATACTATTCCAAAGGTTAAATTTGACTCCAGAACAGAAAAGAGCATCTCCCTTATATATGAACAATGATTAACCCTCCCACCCAGCAGTCAAGCAAGATGACAATACTGGAATTATTAATCATTTACTGTCTAGGCAGAAAGAATTTTGTCTTGTAATTTTTGCAGTCAGCTTACATAGCAAACTTGAAAAGGGTATTATAATTTGAAGCTAACAATATTCACCCCAATCCATAAACTTACTCTCATTGCTAGCTAAAAAATAAAACAACCCATAGTAGTACTTCATTTATTTTTGCTTTAGTGGTATTTTAACTGTAAAAATTAATCCTAAACAAGCTGAATGCAACAAAACATCACACACAACCTAATCACATTAACTAAAGCGAAGATACTTACCTGTAGCAGGTATTCTCCGAGGACAGCAGGCTGATTGTTCTCACATGTGGGTCGACATCCGCGTCGGGCCAGGAATCAGCATTTTGCCAGCAAAATAAAACAAAGTTTTGCTAGAGTTTTCTAGCGCGCGAATCGAATGCACCGCGCATTCATGCACAACTTCCCGCCCGTCGCGTGAGCATGCTTCCTCAGTTAAATCAAAAAGCATAGAAGCAACAAACAACAAGAACAACTCCAAAGGGGAGGAGGGCAGGTTTGTGATAAGAATCAGCCTGCTGTCCTCGAAGAATACCTGCTACAGGTAAGTATCTTCACTTTCTCCGAGGACAAGCAGGCTGCTTGTTCTCACATGTGGGGTATACCTAGCACCCAGGCTAACTGAAAACAATGAACATTGGTCAATTGGGCCTCGCAATGGCGAGGACATAACATAGATTGACCTGAAACCATAAATAGCTGAGAGTGCAGCCTGGAACAGAACAAAAATGGGTCTAGAGGAGTGGAGTTGGATTCTAAACCCCAAACAGATTCTGCAGCACTGACTGCTCAAACCGACTGTCGCGTCGGGTATCCTGCTGAAGGCAGAAGTGAGATGTGAATGTGTGGACTGATGACCACGTTGCAGCCTTGCAAATCTCCTCAATGGAGGCTGACTTTAAGTGAGCCACTGACGCAGCCATGGCTCTAATATTATGAGCCGTGACATGGCCCTCTAAAGACAGCCCAGCTTAGGCATAACTGAAGGAAATGCAATCTGCCAGCCAAATGGAGATTATGCGTTTTCCGATAGCGACTCCCCTCCTGTTGGGATCGAAAGAAACAAACAACTGGGCAGACTGTCTGAAGGGCTTCGTCTGCTCCACGTAAAAGGCCAATGCTCTCTTGCAGTCCAAGGTATGCAATCTGCTTTTGCCAGGGCGGGTATGAGGACGGGGAAGGATTGTTGGCAAGACAACTGACTGGTTCAGATAAAACTCCAACACCACCTTCGGCAGGAAGTTAGGGTGTGTGCGGAGGACTACTCTGTTGTGATGAATCCTGATATAAGGTGAATGCACTACCAAGGCCTGAAGCTCACTGATCCTACGAGCTAAAGTAACAGCCACCAAGAAAACGACCTTCCAGGTCAAGTACTTCAGATGGCAGGAATTCAATGGCTCAAAAGGAGGTTTCATCAGCTGGGTGAGAACGACGTTGACATCCCATGACACTGGTGGAGGTTTGACCAGGGGCTTCGACAAAATCAAACCTCTCATGAAGCGAACAACTAAAGGCTGTCCAGAGATAGGCTTACCCTCTACATGGCGATGATAAGCACTAATCGCACTATGGTGAACTCTTACGGAGTTGGTCTTGAGACCAGACTCTGACAAGTGTAGAAGGTATTCAAGCAGGGTCTCTGTAGGACAAGAAAAAGGATCTAGGGCCTTGCTGTCACACCAGACGGCAAACCTCCTCCATTTGAAAGAGTAACACCTCTTCATGGAATCTTTCCTGGAAGCAAGCAAGACTCGGGAGATACCCTCTGAAAGACCCAAGGAGGCAAATTCTAAGCTCTCAACATCCAGGCCGTGAAAGCCAGAGACTGGAGGTTGGGATGCAGAAGTGACCCCTCGTTCTGGGTGATGAGGGTTGGAAAACACTCCAATCTCCACGGTTTCTCAGAAGACAACTCCAGAAGAAGAGGGAACCAAATCTGACGCGGCCAGAAGGGCGCACTCAGAATCATGGTTCCGCAGTCCTGTTGAGTTTCAGCAAAGTCTTCCCTACTAGAGGTATGGGAGGATACACATACAGAAGGCCTGTTCCCCAATGTAGGAGAAAGTCATCTGACACTAGTCTGTCGTGGGCCTGAAGCCTAGAACAGAACTGAGGGACCTCGTGATTGATCTGAGCGGCAAAAAGATCCATGAGGGGGTGCCCCACGCTCGGAAGATCTTGCAGATTACTCCCATGTTCAGTGACCACACGTGAGGTTGCATTATCCTGCTCATCCTGTCGACCAGACTGTTGTTTATGCCTGCCAGGTAAGTGGCTTGCAGAAACATGCTGTGACGGCGCACCCGAAGCCAGATCTGAACGGCCTCCTGACACAGAGGGCGAGATCCGGTGCCCACCTGCTTGTTGGTGTAATACATGGCAACTTGTCTGTCTCAATCAATATGATTTGATTGGACAGCCAGTCTCTGAAAGCCTTTAGAGTGTTCCAGATCACTCACAATTCCAGGAGATTGATCTGAAGACCTGTTTCCTGAAAGGCCCAGGCTCCTTGAGTGTGAAGCCCATCTACATGAGCTCCCCACCCCAGGAGGGATGCATCCGTCGTCAGCACTTTTTGTGGCTGAGGAATTTGGAATGCCCATGGTCAGATTGGATCGAATCGCCCACCACTGCAGAAAATTCCGGAAGTCGGTGGACAGTTGGATTACATCCTCTAGACTCCCCGCAGCTTGATACCACTGGGAAGCTAGGATCCATTGAGCCGATTTCATGTGTAGACGTGCCATGGGAGTCACATGAACTGTGGAGGCCATGTGCCCCAAAAGTCTCAACACCTGCCAAGTCGTGATCTGCTGAGATGCTTAAACTGTGGACACCAGGGACAGGAGGTTGTCTGCCCTTGTCTCGGAAAGATAAGCTCGAACTGTCTTCGTGTTCAACAGGGCTCCAATGAATTCCAAGTTTTGCACTGGAGTGAGATGGGACTTGGGGTAATTGATTACACACCCCAGTAGTTCTAGCACCTGAATATCATTCGCATGGACTGCTGAGCGCCTGCCTTCGAGGTGCTCTTCACCAGCCAATCGTTGAGATAAGGGAACACATGCACTCCCAGTCTGCGTAGCGATGCTGCGACTACCGCAAAGCACTTTGTGAATACTCTGGGCGCAGACGCCAGACCAAAGGGCAGCACACAGTACTGAAAGTGCTGAGTTCCCAGCCGAAATCGAAGATACTTCCTGTGAGCTGGAAGGATCAAGATGTGTGTAAGCATCCTTTAAGTCCAGAGAGCATAGCCAATCATTCTCTTGAATCATGGGAAGAAGGGTGACCAGGGAAACCATCCTGAAGTTTTCTCAAACTAGAAATTTGTTCAGGCCCCTTAGGTTTTGGATGGGACGCATCCCCCCTGTTTTCTTCTGCACAAGGAAGTACCTGGAATACAATCCCAGCCCTTCTTCCCCTGGTGGAAGGGGTTTGACCGCACCGGCCTTTAGAAGGGCGGAGAGTTCCTCTGTAAGTACCTGCTTGTGCTGGGAACTGTAAGATTGAGCTCCCGGTGGACAATTTGGAGGGTTGGATTCCAGATTGAGAGTGTATCCTAACCGGACTATTTGAAGAACCCACCGGTCGGAGGTTATAAGAGGCCACCGCTGGTGAAAAAATTTCAACCTCCCCCAACTGGTAAGTCGTCCGGTACGGACACTTTTATTGAGGCTGTGCTTAACTGGAGCCAAAAGCCCATCCCTTGCTTTTGCTGGGGAGCAGTATGGGCCTTAGTCGCATGCTGTTGACGAGAACGAGCGCGCTGGGGTTGAGCCTGGGCAGGCAGCCGAGAAGCAGGAGTGTACCTACTGTATTGAGGGGGAGCGATCCTCTCGGTGCCGACGCTTCTCAGGTGCTGACTCTCTCGACGCCCCGGAGCTCCCGGTACCATGTGTCGAAGGAGAACGATGACGGTGCTTCTTCGCCTTCGCTCAATGCCCATCATCAAAACTCCTCGGTACCGAGGAGGACGTGGAATCCTCACGTCTCCTCGGGGCCGGGTCCGACGAAGGTCGGTCCCTGGGGGCCTGCATAACAGAAGGCCTCGAGGCAGGTGGAGACCCACTCGATGCCTCACTGCTCCCAGCGAGAGTTGGTCTCTCAGCAGCCATTACCTTTCTTCCCGACGTCGATGATGCCGACCTCTGTACTAATGTCAAGGCCGACATCAAAGGACCGGACTGAACCCCAAAAAGTTTTTCTTGTAGGGCTTCTCGAGACGAAGACACAGACTACAAGCGGCTGGGCTATGGTTGGGCCCAAGGCATCAGTATCAGTACCTGAGATAGTCCAGTTGCACCACGTACAACGCTTAAAGCTGCTGGCTGTCTTCGATGACATGGAAGGGAAAATGGCTTCTGCTAAATCAAACAACAGGGGCACAAAAGAAAGGAAAGAACCCAGCCGTGCAGCCTGAAAGTCGGACGCGTCGAAAAAGAAAGAAAACTAATTAAAAAAGGTGCTAAAAACTAGAAAAATACGGGAGAAGTTTTTTTTTTTTAAGAATGTGAAAAATAAAAGTAAACGAACTCGTCGTCAAGACTCTTTCTCCTGGCCCAAAAGTGAAGAGAAGTGAAGGAAACGCTGTCTCTCCACCACGGACAAGAAAAAACCGAGGAAGCACGCTCATGCGACGGGCGGGAAGTCGTCTGCGCATGTGCGGTGTGTGCGATTCGCGCGCTAGAAGACTCTAGCAAACCTTTGTTGTATTTTGCTGGCAAAATGCCAATTCCTGGGCCGACGTCGATGTCGACCCACATGTGAGAACAAGCAGCCTGCTTGTCCTCAGAGAAATTTATTTGTTACGATTTATCATCTTTTTTAAGAAATTCACCCAAGCCATTGTACAGCAAGCTGAACACAGGCAATAGACAATTACACCAGAATACATATTCAGATAGCAATACATATTATGACATGGCATGCTAACCATGTGAACACAATGCACATAGGGTGTATTGGGTGAGCATAGGGTATAAGCAGAATAGGAATATATAGACAGATAAGTCATACTAAGAGGAATTACACAGAAAAAAGGGTCACTAACAAGTCAGAAAAGATGCAGGTAAATTATTTCAGCTAGAGTAGGAGTAGATAAGCAAGTAGATAAGTAGTTTGCGCAGCCGGTCTTAGTCCTTGTAAGTAAGACTAGTTAATTAGTTGCTTCTTCCATTAAAGGCTTGGGAGAAGATCCAAGTTTTCACCTGCTGCCTGCAGTAGAAATGGTCTTGTGTTAAGCAAACTCTTTCTGGGAGTGCATTCCAGAGTGTGGGGGTTACTCTGTAGAAGGCCCATTGCTTTGTGTCATATCGCACTAGTTCCTTTGAGAAGGTGTGGTTAGGGATATTCCTAACTTTTCATAGCCCCATGCTAATCCCTTACCATAATTGAAATTATGTGCAACAGAGTCCATATGCATTCAAAGAAACTGGAACCACAGATAGTCAATTTTCAAAAATGCTCAGGGCCTGGATTAGGTTCCCTAATTTAGGAGCCTCAGTTTTCCTTTAAAATTTCATTCACATTTAGGCTTGCAATTCATTTGCCTAGTAATGAAAATCAGTACTAATAACTTTGTTTTTCATAACCTAACTCCACCCCTGTAGCTACCATGTAGAAGCCTTTATTTAGATGCCTAGAGAAGGCAGAATCCTAAAATTAGGTGCTCAGCCCAAGACAACTTTCAAAGAGATTGATTTAAGTACCTACTTCCCATGTTAGGCTCCTAAACCCTTTAAAAATTAACCCCATAATATACAAAATGATAACACCAAGCTTTAATACACTATAAACAAGTTGTTCCCAAAACTTTCCTGGGTGAACCTCAGAGACACAAATTTGCATGTAAATGGAGCCAATGCATGCAAATCTCTCTCTGAAAACTTAAATGTGCTGGAGGTCCCTCTGGTAAGGTTTGGGAGCCATTGATATCAACCACTGAAAATGAATTAACTATCAATAAATGAATGACATGCAGGAGATGAAGCATAATTTCCTTCTATTTGTAACCATTCACAACTCATGTTTGTGAAATCAAGTTTAAACAAATTGTGCATGCTAAATATCTTGAACTGGCAGCTTTCTGTTCAGCTCAGATGCTGATACAAAATGTAAATGAGGCATATTATCACATATTTGCATTATTTCTATGATAAATATAAAATTATTTTTAGGTATAACCCCAAAAAAGAAATACTAAACAGAACATTTCCAATTTTCTAAACTTGACCCTTAACAATAAGGGCACAGATATTCACAAGTCTATTTAGTGTTCAGTTAAAAAAAAAAAAGTAATAATTTGATTGCCTGTTTCACCTTCACCTAACTTTAGTTCATTCTGCCTTGCTTGATATTACCCTTGCTTTGAAAAACTCATATAGACTGTTGAGAAGAGATTTATAAGTTATGCATTAAGACAATGTAAATGGGAAAGACACTGGCCTGGAACTAATGGCATGGATATTTTACACCTATTAAAAAGATTTATGGAAACTTAGGTTCAGCTTATCCAGTTCCTTTTAATTTATTAGGCTAGTTTCTATGATTGTAGTTCAGCATTACTTTATTGAAATTCAATATTTTTTATATTTTGAATTAAATATAATAAATATTAGCTCATTTTTTATTCTCTTTAGACCTAAAGGAAAGAAAAAAAGAATGAATTATGGGCCAACCTTACAGCTCAATGGCAGATCTCCATGCTATCAGGTGGGAGTTTGTCTAATTTCTGGGCTGGAAACGTGTGGAAACTGTTTCCCAGCCCTCTGAGGACATAAGGACCTAACCATTGCTTAACACTGACACCTACTGAACAGTTCAGAAGTTAAGATATCAGGTTATGGAAATACTTCTCAACTCAGTCCTTGAGGCACATGCACAATGCATATGCTTAAGATAGATTTGCATACTAGGGAGGCAGTGCATGCAAATCTATCTTGTCCATATCATGAATACGCGATTTGCTGTGTGTGTCCGGAGGACTGGGTTGAGAAGCACTGGGTTATGGAGCAAATTGTGTTCTATAGTGGTGGTTCTCAAACTTATCCTAGGGGACCACCAGCCAGTCGCATTTTCATGATATGCAAGAAAAAGAACTGCATATAACGGAGGTGAGGGGCATGAATATTTATTAGGGATATCCTGAAAAACAGACTGGTTGGTGGTCTCCCTGGACAGATTTGAGAACTTCTGTTCTATGGCACCAGCTGAGGATTGTTGATGAGAGAATATAGGAAGCAAGGTGTTAAAATGGAGAGCAAACACCAGGGTAGATGTTAATAAAGGCCCATTGTGATGTAGCCTCAGGTGAGAAAAGCATGCAGAGCATGGCTCATGGAATTTTTCCTCATCCGTGTATGCATTGGTGTGAATGGAGAGAATAATAGTATGCATATCTACCTTAAGCATATGCATTGTGCATGTGCCCCAAGGACTGGGTTGAGAAGCATTTCCATAACCTGATATCTTAGCTTCTGAACTGTTCAGTAAGTGTCAGTGTTAAGCAATGGTTAGGTCCTTATGTCCTCAGAGGGCTGTGAAACAGTTTCCATATGTTTCCAGCCCAGAAATTTGACAAACTCCCACCCGATAGCATCAAACGTTATAGCAGACCATTAGGCCAGATTTTAGCGTTGTGGCATATCAAAGACATAAAAGTATTGGTGAGCATCTTTCTTATAAAAATTTGACCAAGAACTATTTCTGGGAATTGTTGATGGTGCACTTTTTAAATTTGTGGTCCCATATGGAAAGATCCTTGTACTTTATTTATTAGGGCTTATTTACCACCATTTAGAAGGAATTCACTCAAGGCAGTGTACAAAAAGATATGAGATTTGTTCCACAGGATTGACTACCTGCGCCTCATCTGGTGTTTTTTATGTTATTTTGTGTCTATGTAAGTTAGTTTATGTGGGACGTAGTACGCGTAAGACAAGACTTAGGGCCCTGTTTACTAAGGCGCACTAGCGTTTTTAATGCACCTACCATTAGTGTGTGTGCTGTGTAGGCGCCTATAAGGATATTGTAGGTACATACACTGTTAACGCATGTACATGGTTAACGTATGTTAAAAACGCTAGCGTGTCTATAACGCGGCTTAATAAACAGGGCCCATAGGCTAGATTAGCATAAATCAAGAATGCTAACTGACAATTTACAAGTGCCAACAATGATTGGATTATAAACATCAAGGATCCATTATCCTTTGAAGAACTGTCAATTCTGTACAAGTGAGGTGGGAGGATGGCAATGTTGAGAGTTTTTTGAACTATAAAGAACAATATTGGATTTATAGGTTGAGATCAGTACTATCATGTTGGCTGAAGAAGAAGATGAAAGGATGACACTGGTCTGGCTCTGTCCTGTGAGTGGTTGAGAGACTATTGAGAGTGGCTATATAAGGAGAAACGCCGTGGCCATTTTGGTCAAGCTACATGAGAATAGAATGATTGCTGGATTGGAAAGTATGTGGACAGAGCATTTATAATGCAAGTGTATTGTTTTTTTGGACACACTTTCCTATACTGTGCCTGTTTTTATAGCAAAATTTTCCTGGATGCAGCACCATGCAAAACATGGACCCATATAAAAAATGGCTCCCTGAATGAAGAAACTTTTATTTTGCTGAGAAAAACATCTTAAGATAAGTGACCTTTGAAAATGAAAGTCTTTTGTGAAAGTTAAATACTGAAAGATGATAAATTTTGAAGAAAAGAAACTGTTGAAACTTCAAGAGCCCTTTTACAAAGGCACGTAAGGGCCTATAAGTGTCCAGCACATGCCAATCAACATTACTGCCCAGCTACCGCGTGACCAAGGTGGTAATTCTGAATTTGGTACGTTCAAAAACATGGTAGAAAATATCTTCTATTTTCTACCACGGGGCACTTACCCGGCGGTAAACGGCAGTGGGTGTCCGCTGCATGCATACCACCCAGGTAATGCGTGAGACCTTACCGCTAAGTCAGTGCGTGGCGGTAAAGTTTCAGGCTGAAAATGGACTCGTGCTGGTTTTCATTTTGCCACAAGTCAGTCACATTACGGCCCAGAAATCATGGTAGAATAACCCCAGCTTTTACCTGGGGTTATTTTTATCTCCCAGGAGCATCGGGCGACAAAACTACAGCCCAATGCTTCTGGGACCGATCATGCAGCATCCCCTCCCCCACAGCATCCATCCCTCCTGATAACCTTTCTCTATGAAGCATCGTTCACTCCTGATAGGCCCCCTGCCCCCAGCAGGCCCTTACCTGGTAGTCCAGTAGTTGCTAGGCAGGAACGATCCCATTTTGCTCCTGCCTGCCCAGCACTGCATCCAGTATGGTGCAGCTACCGCTAGGGATCATATGTCCATAAAAGAAAATATTTCCTTATATGGACATAAGACAGTTAGCGATAGTCAAGCAAGACTATCACTAGGCGGCGCCATATTAGATCATTCCTGCCCAGAAACCACTGGACCACCAGGTGAGGGCCCAGAGACCCTCTCTGGGGCCAGGGGGGGCCTATCAGGAGGGAAAGATGCTGCGGGGGGGCTATCGGGCGAGAAGGATGCTGTGGGGGAACAGAAGAGGGGATGCTGCAACCGGGGGGGGGGGGGGGTCGGTAGAGAGGACAGTGCTTGGGCCTTACACTCAGCCCTGTGCACATCGGGGCTGGAAGCATCAGGCCACGACTTTGCAGCCTGATGCTCCCAGGCAAATAGAATATCATTGCTTGTGAGGTGGTTTGCAAGCAGCATTATTCTTGTCCCATGAGATTCAAACAACCTGTGGTACCAGAATTCTGCAGGTTGCTGAATCCTGCGGGGAATCAAGGTGAGATAAAAGATATTTTACTACACTTTGATGAATTTCCCCTCAATGCATATGATGATCAGTTATGGATATCTTGTAACTGCAGCTCACAAAATGCTTGAAGCCATTTGTTACTTTCTCAGACACTGCAAAGCGGGTAGAAAACACAAAAGATGAAACCATAGTGAAACAAAACAAACTCTTGCATAGATGAATGAAAATAAACCTTAACAACGTGCAGACTTATTTATTAAGATGTTAAAAGGATCAAAAAGTAACAGAATCTAAGGGGCCGTTTTACTAAAGGGCAGTGAAACCTGGGCTTAACCCATTAGTGCCCACTGTTCCCATATGGCTTCTTATGGGAATATTGGGCACTAATGGGTTAATGCATTTTAACATGGGACTTTCCCATGCACTAAGTCCAGATTTAATGTAGCACATTTTTAGGATTTTTTTTTTAATATTTACAGGTTGTGTGCGAGTCCTCTAAAACATTATTTAGGAGGCAAAACATTATTTAGGAGGCAGTAGGTGCTCCTACATATTCAGTTAGCACCCGCTAACCATAATGTGCTAACTGAATAATACAGAAATATCTATTCTCCACCCATGACACGCCCCTTCCAAAAAAATATATTTTTTTAAATAAGTAATGTGCTGGTTACTATGCCCTAACATACAAAATACTGGTCTCACATGCTAACCCCTATGTTAAGGACGTAGCACAATTTACTAAAAGGAACCCCAAAGGAGGTAGCCAGTTAGAGAAGAATTAAAAAAACTCAAGTTTCAGATGATGGTGAATGAATGGAAAGTCTTCTTATTGCCTAGAAAGCCTCCTAGGTTTTTTTTTCCAAAACTTTCTAGGAAGGACTCCATGTTGGTGTGAATGAATAACATCAGCTATAAATACTTATTCTATCAAGAATGAAGACCCTATCTTCCATCAAAATAGTTTTTGTTATAAATTCCTGAGAACACATCACAGGCAATTATTTAATATGTGGTGAAGTAAGGTTTGAGTACTGATTTATTTCAAGACAAATGTCCTTCAGTGACAGGATGGTTATATTGCAGCCATAAGTAAATTTGCAAAGTATAATTATGACTTTATTAACAGTTGGAGTTGATTCAAGATTAGACTCTATTATTTAATGGATATGTCAATAATCCAGCCAGACTTGAACTTGCAACAGCAACGCATTGATATATGCCCTTCAAACTTCTAGTATGGAATTTAAAGACCACTTATTTATAGAAGGAATAGACAAATACATTCAGAGAGTTTTTCTTTAAAAATAAAAGTAAAAATAAATTTTGAATTTCATGTATGTTTTTCAATTATGAAAACATTTTAATCAACAGACACATATCCCTATGCAAGATCTATTGTTATTCTTTCTGCAAATACCGAAGGATGATCAACTGATGAGAAGAATTCAAATTATAAATACTGGCTAGTATATTGTCTTACCTATTGATAATACTCTACCTCTGAACAAAAATATTATTTATGCAGTACCAATATATAAAGTGCTAGGAACAAGGTAACCCATATGGCTGCAATGGTATTTATCCTATAGCTAAGTTTAAGACAGCAGTTCTGAAACTCCATCCTCAACACCAGGTCAGAATTTAAGAATATCCAAAACATAAAAGTTAAATTGGCTCCCTCCAATGATGTACACTGGCTGCTCAAGCACACCCAAATGAAAAGTTTAACTAGAACAAAGTCTCTCTCTCAAACATACACCCCGCCACCACCCTCTCATGCAAGGCTTGTTGGTTTTAAAATGGGCAAGCAGCTGTTGGGGGAGGGGATGGGGTTGGAAAGTGTTGTCTGGCTTGTTGGGGGGGGGGGGGGGTTATATTGCAGCCTGGATGCTGGGGCGTTTTGTGGACATGTTTGGCCTCACTTTTTTGGTAATTTTTTCACTCCTTTTAATTTTTCTCTGGGCCCAACAGGAGTTTTGGGAGGCAATTGGCAACATGAGACTTTTTTGCCTTCCCCTTTGTTGTCAGGAAACTGTTCCCTCGTTTTTTACTCAATTGTTATGCTGTCTACTTCGTCTTTTTTTATTGTATAATCATTCATAACTTCAATCACAGAAAGACATATAGCATATGTCTTCATGCCTTCTTATCGCCCTCTAAGCTCCCATTGTTTCCTCCCAATGTTTCAATGTTTGTGCTCCATTGTTACACCCCCAAGGACACTCCAATTGTTTTGCATAATTATACAAAATGTAATCCATAACCAATCTGTAACAAATTGTATTTCCAATATTTAACTCATATTGTAAGCCACACTGAACCCGCAAAAAGGTGGGAAAATGTGGGATACAAATGCAATAAATAAATAAGAGGCTAAACACACCTCAGAAACACCAGCTGTTTTTCAAGAAGGCAACTTGGATGACCATGGATGTTGGATTCCTTCAATAAACGACTTGAGACTAAGTTATTACCTTTTAGTAGGGGCCCAAGTTATAGGGGGTGATTTCAATCTTACCTGCAATCCCTCTTTGGATAACTCTAACCCAGCGATCCAATATGCAAGGTATGATAGGGCAAAGCTTTTGGGTTTTCTGCATCAGTGTGGCTTAGAAGATGTCTGGCACTTGCATAATCCTGCAGTGCAGGACTACACCTTCTATTCAGCTCTCCATGGTTCTTATACTAGAATCAGTCTGCGGCTTTTTGAGCAGTCTAGCTGTACATGAGTGTGACATGTTACCACTGAGGCATGAGTTTGGTCCATAAGGTTTGCCCTTATGATGGTGTGGGTAACATGAGGAAGGACTTAGCGAACTGAGAGGAATGGTCTGGAATTTGGCAGCTTAGATTTAATTCTAAAAAATGCAAGGTCATGCATTTGGGCTGCAAAAACCCGAGGGAATGGTACAGTTTAGGGGGTAAAGAACTTTTGTGTATGAAAGAGAAGCGGGACTTGGATGTGATCATATGTGATGATCGATCTGTCATGGCTTGGGGTAGGTGAGCCCTTGGGCCACAGTCGACTTTACACTGCCTACCCAACCTGAAGGCTAGGCAGGCCCCGACTGGCAGCTGGCAAGTCACACTCTGACAAAGACCAGACCGGAGAGTGGCTCTTAACAGAGCCCTTGGGGGCTGGCCCAATAGAGTCAAGTAACAAAATAATAGGGAAAATTGCTTTCAAAACCCTCGAGTTGTGTCTGAAGCCAATACCAATTACATATAGGTTAAATTGTAAAGACTTTATTAAATTGCAGGGGATGAACCACTGTCATTTACATTCGGGCCTTGGTGAGAGACTGGCATCAATGTTGCTTGTTCATCGGGTACTCTATGGCCTGTAATGATTAGCAATTTCAGTCAAAAAAGCCAAATTTGGCTAAATAAAGTACTTTAACAAAGCATATCGATCCCGGGACTCAAAACCGAGCAGCAATGCTTAAAGCATTGCCAAGAAAAGATTTTCCCCCAGATTCTATATAGCACGCCAAGAGATACACGATGAAATCCAAGTGGATTCTATAACAATGTGCATAACTTTAACAAGCTGAGTGCTGATAACAGCACTTAACAAGCAATAATAAACACTAATTGGAATTTACATGCACAACTCACTAAGTGTATTCTGTAACCAAGTGTACCAAACTTCTAACGTGCACAGACAAAAAGGGGAATGGTTATGGGTGAGGAAATGGGTGTTTTGTGGGTGTTCCAAGATTTATGCGTGTAGTTTTAGGTGCTGAGATATCAACAAAGCATATTCTATATACCACACCTAAATCTAGGTGCAGCTTATAGAATACGCTTAGTTGGCACTGATTTCCATGCCAATATTTTAGGCCCTATATATATATAGAATCTCCTCCTTTATGCTTAAATGCATCTTGTCCATCATCTATGCCAATATAAAAACCTTGAATAGCAACTCAATGACTTTTACTGTGTTGTTAATCCGGTCAATAACAGTTGATGTGTTCTTCATTGGGATATTTTAAAAAAAACCTGTGGGATGATCCACCTTGCTTTCTATTATTTCTCCCATTTATCTCTTTATAAATGAATCCAGCCTTGGCTTTGCATGCAAACATGTGTCCTCTATATGGCCCGTATTTTGCTGAAAGCTTCTTCAGGAGGATCCAACTGTAATGTACACCAACACCCATACAACCCACAAAATATCATAAACATAGTACCTTCAATAAAGTTAACAACACTCACAATACTATTTAATACATCAATAAAACAATATTGAATCATAAATAATAGCTTACCAGGGGGATGTAAAGTTTCCAAGTTCAGATCCAACCGTAACCCAACAACGGTACTGAAAACCCATTGCCTCTGATGCAAATTTATTTTATGGATCCTCCCCTACGAATCCCTCATTGATTAATGAAAACCCTTCCCTATAGGATCTCAAATTAGCTACTCAACCTCTGCATTCAAGCCTCCCAGGGCAAGATTTCCAAGAATAAAATCTTTGATCCTGTTGCAATAGCACTGCTGACACATCACCACTTCTTTCTAAATTTATTTGCCAAATAACTGTAACTAAGATCAGATATTTGATGGCCCTTAGACAGCCAATGGGTAACTAATGGCACTTGTGTGCAGTTATTTTTAATATCGCTGATGTGTTCAGCAATTTGTCTAACTTTTCTACAAGCTTGCCCTATATAATAAAGTCCACATGGACAAATAACACAATAAATCACCTGTTGACTTTCACAGATAGTTTTGGATTTTAAATAAAACATGGAGGTGGAATGAGGTATCTGTAGCTGACAAATTTGCAAAAAAATACCTACAATACACACAATGTCTACAAGGGGCATGACCCCCTATACTAAAATATTTATTTTTGCCCTTTAACATGTCACCCATATTTTTACTTCTACGGAAAGCAATTTTAGGATGCTCTTGTAGCACCAGGTGAACCTGCAAAACACGCCAATATTTGTGAGTGATCTTTTTTTTATGGCTGTTGCCTATTAAGAATAGGGAAGAATACAAACTGAAGACCTCTCCTGATGATTAATTTGAGGTAACATCAACCATGGTCTATGAGCATACAAAGCTCTTTTATAAGTGATTTTGGTGGGTAACCCTGCCTGACAAATCTATCAAACGTATCACCAGCCTGTTATTTAAAATCCTGCTCTGTAGTACATACTTAATGCAACCTCAAAAATTGTCCTGTATGAATACCCTCTTTTAAAGCACCAGGATGGTAATTAGAATAATGATATGATCCATTTGTTTATTATATACAGTGGTGGCAATCTTATTAGAGGGGGAAACCTTGATAATAATGTCAACGAAAGTCATATACTCCTTCTGTAGTTTACGTATGCAGTGTATAGCTCATTTTAGTTATGTTTTTATTATGATCAATTATTGTTCTCTTTTCTGAATGGGATTGTCTCATAATAGTAAGATATAATAATTTACATAAATAAATATACTGATGAAAGAATATATTTGCTTATACCCTACACTGTCAATTAAAATGTTCTATTACGTATTGTGTTGAGATTGTTAGTATACAATGCCATACTTCGTACTATTTGAATATTTTTATTGCTCTATTGCTCATGTTTGATTTATTCTTACTGTACACCGCCTTGAGTGAATTCCTTCAAAAAGGCGGTAAATTCTAATAAATAAATAAATTATTTAAATTGCAAGTGAATTTTATTTTATTTATTTATTTATTTATTTTATTTATAAGTTTCAATTTTATATTCATGCATTACACAAATAAATATATGGAAATATAGAAATATACAAATTTTACAATAAACAAAGGTAAATATATCCAATAATTAGTCCCCAATATGATCCAAGTACAAAGAAATTAACAAAAAGGAAAAAGAAAAATTAGCAAAACAATGCTAGAAACAGAAGCATACATTTTGAACGCAGCCGATACATAGTATATATTATTCAAGTATTAATGAGTTCACTCTTTACTACAAATAAATTTAAGTAACTTTACTGGGTCAAAAAAAAGATAATTTTTGGAATTATGTACTATCATACAACGGCAAGGGTATCTAAGCAGAAAAGTACCACTCAAATTGAGAACTCTGGATTTAAGCTGAAGAAATTCTTTCCGTCTTTTCTGAGTGTCCCTGGCCAAATCAGGAAATATTTGGATTTTTGCCCCCAGAAAGTTTTCATTAATATGGCGAAAGTATAACTTAAAAATATTATTTCGATCGAATTCGAGAGCAAACGTTACCAAAAGAGTTGTTCTCTCAGTTATAATATCTAATGAATCTTGAAGAAAATCAGTTAAATTCATATCTGTAGGACCAGTGTCTCTTACGTTTCTAACACCCGATATATATTGAGCCCTAGTGACAGGTGGAAAATTATCTGAAGAAATAAGTAAAACTTCCGTTAGGTATTTTCTAAACATGTCCAAGGGAGAAATCATTGGAGACTTTGGGAAGCCTAAAAGCCTCAAGTTATTCCTTCGTAACTGATTTTCCAAGTATTCAGTTTTACGGGACTGGAATGCTTTATCTTTAGCAACCTCTGCTGAAAAATTTTTAAAAGTTTGTACTTCATTTTCCAGTACCTGAACTTTGGTTTCCATAGTCTCGATCCGAAATACAGCTTGTTCCTGTGTTTGTTTAACCTCCGCCGTTGCAAGTGAATTTTATATTATCAACTGAATTAACATATGACACATAGAGGCATATTTTCAAAGCACTTAGCCTTCCAAAGTTCCATAGGTTTCTATGGAACTTTGGAAGGCTAAGTGCTTTGAAAATATGCCTCATAGTCTGATAACTGAAATTCAGTGCCATGCCATATCATTATCACGTCATCAATAAATCTTTTCCAAACAACAACATGTGTTGTAACTTTTGATGTACATATACATTTTTCTTCAAACCAAGACCTATAAATACAAGCTATAGAGAGAGCTACGGCAGCGTCCATTGTCACCCCTTTGTTTGTAAAAAAATATCTGGAACCATATTGAAAGTTATTTTGACATATAACATAGCACAACATTTGCATGAATAATTTTAATTTTTCAGATGACGAAGTCTGGTTCAGACATTAATAGACTACCTCCAAAGCCTCACGCTGCGGAATATTGGTATGCAAAGCCACCACATCTAAAGTCACAAGAATAATTTTATCGCGTCCAAAGAATGTTAAGGTGTCAAGGAACTGGATGATTAGTGAATAGAGTCCCTAACATACGATTTGGCTTTATAACAAAAGATTTAAAATAGAAGACAACATATTGTGATGTGAGCGCCAATAAAGACCCTCACCCAACACAACAGGTCTACCCAGGGTCTTACATAAAGACTTATGAATCTTAGGTGTAAAATAAATATAAGGGACCGTCAAGAATGGGAGATAAAGAAATTTATATTCCTTACATGTTATAATACCAATTAAACTAGTTTGAGATAGCAATGCCAAATTTGGCTTTTCGGACTGAAATTTCTAATTTTTGCAGGTTGTGTAGTGTTTATGGTTGGGCAGTATTGATGTCAGTTTCTCACTGAGGACTGGATGTGAATGATAGTGGCTCACTTTTTGTAATGTAATAAAATATTTATACTTTATTTCAGAGGTATATGTAATTGGTATTGTTGATACAGCCAAAGCCAGGGAGTAGCTGGAACAAGGCTGAAGGCACAAACTGGAACAGGGCTGGAACAGGACTGAAGAAATGGGCTGGAATAAAGCTGGCGCAGGACTGAAGACGCAAGCTAGAACAAGACTGGAGCAGGACTGAAGATGCAGGCTGGAACAAGGCTGGAACAGGACTTAAAGCGCAGGCTGGGAAAAAGCTGGAATAGGACTGAAAATGCAGGCTGGGAAAAGACTGGAACTCACACTAGACCAGGCTTGATGACCTGTTACAAAGGCACTAGCTGGGAGTCAGGAACTTCCTTATATACTACTAGACAGGAAGCGATGACATCAGCCAGCACCCTAATGCAGGGCTATAAAGGAAGTGCAGGGTTTCTAGGAAGTAAAACAGATTCTTCTTGGCAGGGAATGCCACTGGAGACCACAGAAAACAGGTAAGGGTGTGACAGTACCCCTCCCTGGGCCCGTGGTTTCAAGTTTGAGGGAATAAAGATGATGACAACTGCTTACATATGCAGGGGCATGAACATTCATCAAAACAGTGTTTATAGTGAAGTATTTCTGTTTTGGTGATTGGTTTGCACTTCCCTTCCCTTTTGGTTAGAAGTTTGTGAGGAACATGAACACTGACAGCAGGTTCCCACGTATTATCCTCAGGTCCAAAGTCCTTCCAAGAAAGAGGATAGAGTAGTCTCCCCATTATCCTTCTAATGTCTAAAACATTTTGCATACCATAAAGCATTTGGGGCCACCAGTATTAATGTATTGAAGGCTCTTCTTCTTCCCCGGGCACCCTGCAGATTTGAAGCTGCGTGCCCAGCTCAAGACCCACTTCCTTGACTGCTTAGGGACCAGATTTTTCCCAGAGATGCAGTGATCTGGGAGACAGCAAGAATCTTTGCAGGGTCCAAGATGAGTTGAGATTCTGAGATTGAGGAAGCCTTGCCCTGGGGTGGCATCCTACCTGGCTGAAGATTGCTAGGGCAGTCACACTCCTGGAGAGGTGGTGATTTCATGGCTTGCTTCTTGCCGGAAACGTCTGTGTTGGAAACAGAGGCGGTTGGCAGATCAAGGGGCAGAGGTGAATCCAACTTACAGTATGTAGGGATAGCCGAGAGTGGACAGGCATGAAACAAGACTGAGAGTAGGTTGGGCTCCAGGCTAGAATAGCTCTGGAGCACCAGTCGACATGAGTTTCATGCTTCTGCAACCAGGGATGCCCCAAAATTACCTGATGGGCAGAATCAATGCTGCTGCTGTTTTTTAAAAAGCATAATTAACTTTGGCTGTCTGCTTTCCCTATGTACTGCTGACGTTGCAACATTCAAACAATTGTTAGACAATAGCTGGTATGAGTCTCCTTATTATGTATTATTCTATGACACATGCTCTATCATTATGTTTCTTGGTTTCAGCTGCTTTAAGTCCAGCAGGTGGAATTATTTTCACTGCATCACTGGGTACGTATTAGTTTTTATCCCTTATTTATACTTTATATTCATTATTTATGTTCTACATTAGTGTTTTATATAGATGGTTTTTTACTTATATATGTTTTTATCATATGGTTTGCATATTAATTATATTGTATTTTAATCTTATGATTTGCACTATATTATATATATACCTTCATAAGATTTTCGGGTCCAGTTTGGCTCTCTGTTGGCGGGGCTGTGCCCAGTTGGGTACATTCCTACATATTTGGTGAGACTGTCCAAAAGTGCAACTGTATTGGAAGATGTTGGTTTATCAGGGACATACTGTGCATTACCGTTGGACATCTACATTCTTTTGTTAAATGGCCCCTTGACAGTATTGGATGAAGATGCTCAGCATCTGGTCGCTCTGGTTGCAACGACAACCACAACCTGGCTTCCTATTGGAAATGGATGTTGTCTACCAGGGAGGCTCTTGTTGCCAAGCTTGACCACATTTGTTTGATGACGAAGCTGATGGCCCTTAATAAAGACAGTATGGGCTTCCTGCAAGTGTGATGTGCATATCAGCTTTGGCATGCTCAGACCTTCCATTGGGAGGAGGGGGTCCAGTTGCCATACTTTGGCTTTTGTAGAATCTTTGAGGATGCTTTAATGTTCTATGTTGTTTTTCTTTTCTGTTTGTATTGTCAAGTTATCAATAAAGATATATCTTTTAAAATTTAATTTTTGTATAAAGCATTTTCTTTTGTTATACAGAATTTTACACTGTGATGAATACATTTAAATTAGAACCAACTCACATTTAAGCTTGAGAATATGAGATATATTTCATTCAGACATCCCCAATAGCTAAGCAGGGTACCAGCCTGCCAGATTTGGCGTTTATTCTGCTAAAACGATCACACTATGTGCTGTGAAAATGAGCACCTATACTTCAGACTAAGAATTACAAATATAGAAAGTCTCAAACTTCTAACAATAAAAATACAAAGTATGTGATGTCTTTTCTACTACACAAATATTATAGTTGGATAAATATAATTTACAGAGCCAAAGACATGGAGAGAGAACAGCAACTATATCAGCTTTTCAAGATGTTCAAGATCCCATGATGCAACACCTATGAAACATTTATGGCCGCAAAATCCCTTTAAAAAATGCGAGGAGAAGGGGAAACAAATGGAAGACAAGATTGGAGGCTCATGTTTGCCAGTATAATTGGCCTAGTGGTTAGGGTGGTGGACTTTGGTCCTGAGGAACTGAGTTCGATTCCCACTTCAGGCACAGGCAGCTCCTTGTGACTCTGGGCAAGTCACTTAACCCTCCATTGCCTCATGTAAGCCGCATTGAGCCTGCCATGAGTGGGAAAGCGCGGGGTACAAATGTAACAAAAAAAATAAATAAATGTACAGAAGGTTGAGACATACCCCCCTGTTTACTAAGCCACGCAGCAATACAGACACAGCCCATTCAAAGTGAATGGGCGATGTCGGCGCTAGGACGGTTTAGTAAACAGAAGGGATAGAAAGAACACTCGAAAAAATATTTGCTGTACTGCAATAATTAAGAAAATAAACATTGCAGAGATGAGAAAAACTATGATACTATGGAAGATACAATCCTACACACAAGAATAAATATTTCTGTATAAGATTAAATAATATCCTAATAGCTATATTATATCATCATAGAGATCAAATTATTACTGGTATATTTGTATACTGCAGTACCCAATTTGAAATGGCTTCGGGCATGATTTAAGAGATAATCAAAACAGTGTAGCAAACAGGAATGTCTGTAAAAATATAATGTTTCAATTGCTACTTAAAGTATATATAAAAATACATTTTTGTGAGACTTTCCCTTAGTATCAAATTGTACATATACATTCTATCCTCACCTTATCTTGTTGCTATGCAAAGTACATGATCATCATGTGATAAATTCTCAACACCTGTAGTAAAATAATGGATTTATGAAGGCTCTGAGATGAAATCAATTTTATGGCTGATCATAAACTTAGCAGCTTAAAAATAAAATCTGGTGAGCGTGCAAGAGATGAGATCCTAGAATCTTTTGACTGCATGTATGAAGGAAGCAAGAGCCTTGGTAGCACATACTTTAAGTTCCCCTAGTGATAATGGTATTGTAAGCACAGAGGAGAATTTCTGGACCTAGCAGGCAATTCACTGACCGTTCAATAGGATGACAGTGGTTTATTACTTCCTTCTAGCATAGTGGTGCTTTTCCTTCATTGATTTGTCTGACTTTTGTTCAGCACTGCAGTGAAAATGATTGTCCTGCTGGTAATTGTCAGATTTGTCAATACAGAGTGGTAAAAAGACTAAGAAATATGCCTCGTACTGCTTTTGTTCTATTGTTTAGATACTATAAAGTATTGTTAGCATGAGTTAGAAATAATTCTGGTATACACAGTACTTTAATTAAAAAGTAATTTACAGTTGTTACCACTCTCCTAAACTACAGATGATAGCCCTTTTTTTCTTGAATTATTTTTAGGGCTTTTGATTTTAGATTTTAACAGATATAACACCCTAGAAGCAGAAAAAAAAGGAGTTTATTGGGTAAACAATGGAAAAACACCAGTTCTCAATATGATTTCCACCCCTTCTATTGCCTGGCTTAGATCCACTACTCTGTGGAGATTTAAATCAGTATTTTCCAACCTGTGTACCCTCAAACAGAAAAGACACCACTGCCTAATGGGGAAAGTATGCACTGAAAACTGGATGCAATCAGCAGCAGCAGTAGCAGAAGAGCTTGGCAGCTACAAGCAGCATCCAAGGTAACTAATATTGTCAGCTGCCTACACTGCACGATTTCTGCTTTCTCCTGCATACAAAGGGATCTGGAATCTAGGAGTCTGGACCTCTGTTCACAGCAAGGAACTGATGGAACCATAGACAGCAGGAGCTTATGCATAGTGCTAAGGGTGGGGAAGGAGCAGGATACACAGGCAATGAAAAGCAGAGGAAGAAGCAGCATCTATAGACTGAGGAGATGGGTCAGTGAATGATGTACCCAGGTTAAAAGACATTGGAGAGAGTGATGCAGAGATCAGCTGAGGAGGAAGGAGAAGTCCTCAAGGCAAGACTCCCCTACGCAGAATGGTGAAGATAAATATATACAGTACATGCATGTCACGAAACACCTAACCACTCACCTGGGGTTACCCCACGGCCACTTAGAGGGTCTATCCACAGCACAGCTCAGGTCAGCCTGCACCTGCCACTTATGCTCTACACTAGCACCCTCCTCCCACCGACTGGGTCACAACCACCTCTGGGCAAGTCTCTCACTCTCAAATTATCCCCCAGTGATTTCTAGTTTACTTGGGCCACACTCCCAGTGGTCCCACAGTTCCCAGAAAGCACTCACAGACCCAACACACAAACCACCAGGATTCTTTATCAGTCCAGACAGGAGGAACAAACAAACAATTGTATTTATTCTCAGAACTTGGAACAGTGGACAAAAAAATGTGCAAACAGCAAACAATAACAGGAAACTGAAATATGGCTCAATTATAACACTAATTAGACATTTGTATACTGTCTAAGCAGTACCTGGGAAGGTCAGAACATATAATTCACCGAGCCTCAGCAGAGAGATCTGTCTCTCTTTCTTCCTGGCTAAGACTGCAGCAGCCAGCATCTGCTGGGTAATTTTCAAAACTGCAGGCCAATCAGAGCCCAAAACAGTCAGGCTTCAAATAAAAACTGGTTACATCACTACAAGCACTTCCTATTATCTGTGTGCCAAATAAAGAAAGAGAAGTCAGTCCTCTGTAACAGCTTTAAGCATAAACGTGCACCATTTGCTGGACAAACAGGAGAAATACACTTCAGACATATTTAAGACAGCAAAATATTCGATACATTTTACAGACTTAAAACACACTGTTTCTTCACAATGCATATATACAGTGGTGTGCAAAAGTCTGAAATAAGCTGCCCGTTTCTGTTTGAAGGCTCAATATGTAATTTTTTAATTTATGCTGGAATATCATATATTATGTGTCTCACTGTTCACTCCCCTTTAAAATGCAACTGATTTTGTACGTTAAATATGCATTGGTGTTGTTCACTTGCTTAGCAAATACTAAACTTAAGCAGAATCGGATCCTGAAGCAAAAGTGAATCCAACTTCAGCCAATCACAGTTACATAATTCTGACTGCAAGCTTACCTCACCCTCAGCTACTTAAAGCTATAGTGTGACAATTTGGTAACATAGTAACATAGTAGATGACGGCAGAAAAAGACCTGCACGGTCCATCCAGTCTGCCCAAGAAGATAAATTCATATGTGCTACTTTTTTTATTTGTACTGTCCTCTTCAGTGCACAGACCGTATAAGTCTGGCCAGCCCTATCCCCGCCTCCCAACCACCAACCCCAGCACAGACCTTATATGTCTGCCCACACTAGCCCCGCCTCCCAACCACCAGCTCTGCCACCCATTCTAAGCTAAGCTCCTGAGGATCCCTTTCTTCTGCACAGGATTCCTTTATGTTTATCCCACGCATGTTTGAATTCCGTTACCGTTTTCATCTCCACCACCTCCCGCGGGAGGGCATTCCAAGCATCCACCACCCTCTCCGTGAAAAAATACTTCCTGACATTCTTCTTGAGTCTGCCCCCCTTCAATCTCATTTCATGCCCTCTCGTTCTACCGCCTTCCCATCTCCAGAAAAGGTTCGTTTGCGAATTAATACCTTTCAAATATTTGAACGTCTGTATCATATCACCCCTTTTCCTCCTTTCCTCCAGGGTATACATGTTCAGGTCCGCAAGTCTCTCCTCATACGTCCTGTAACGCAAATCCCATACCATTCTCGTAGCTTTTCTTTGCACCGCTTCAATTCTTTTTACATCCTTAGCAAGATATGGCCTCCAAAACTGAACACAATACTCCAGATGGGGCCTCACCAACGACTTGTACAGGGGCATCAACACCTCTTTTCTTCTGCTGGTCACACCTCTCTCTATACAGCCTAGTAACCTTCCAGCTACGGCCACCGCCTTGTCACACTGTTTCATCGCCTTCAGATCCTCAGATACTATCACCCCAAGATCCCTCTCCCCATCCGTACCTAGCAGACTCTCACTGCCTAACACATACGCCTCTCTTGGATTTCTACTCCCTAAGTGCATCACTTTGCATTTCTTCGCATTGAATTTTAATTGCCAAACCTTAGACCATTCTTCTAGCTTTTTCAGATCCTTTTTCATGTTTTCCACTCCCTCCGGGGTGTCCACTGTGTTACAAATCTTAGTATCATCCGCAAAAATAGGCAAACTTTACCTTCTAACCCTTCGGCAATGTCACTCACAAATATATTGAACAGAATCGGCCCCAGCACCGATCCCTGAGGCACTCCACTACTCACCTTTCCCTCCTCCGAGCGAACTCCATTCACCACCACCCTCTGGCGCCTGTCCGTCAACCAGTTCCTAATCCAGTTCACCACTTTGGGTCCTATCTTCAGCCCATCCAGTTTATTTAAGAGCCTCCTGTGGGGAACCGTGTCAAAAGCCTTGCTGAAATCTAAGTAGATTACGTCTATAGCACGTCCACGGTTCAATTCTCCGGTCACCCAATCAAAGAATTCAATGAGATTCGTTCGGCACGATTTCCCTTTGGTAAAACCATGTTGTCTCGGATCTTGCAACTCATTTTCTTCCAGGAAATTCACTATCCTTTCCTTCAGCATCGCTTCCATTACTTTTCCAGCTATACTATTAATTGGTCTAAAATGAAAGTACTTCCACTGAATGTATTCTGTGTTAAAGATGATTTTCCATCTCTTCCCCTTACCTGGTGTAGACTGGACTTAAATATCTGGGACTTACGTTCCCAGCGTCCACTGAAGAGATCATTGATATGAACACCACTCATACTGTTCAACAACTAAAAGTTTTATGTGTAATGTGGTCTCCGTTTTTATCCTGGTGGGGAAGATTGGAAAATATAAAGATGGTGTTAGCATCTAAGATTCATTATATCATTTCTGTGCTCCTTTTCTTATTACCATCAAGATTCTTTTGTACTGTGGATAAATTCTTGTCCACTTTTCTGTGGAAAAATAAGAACCCGAGAATAGCCCTTACAAGATTGGAAAATATAAAGATGGTGTTAGCATCTAAGATTCATTATATCATTCCTGTGCTCCCTTTCTTATTACCATCAAGATTCTTTTGTACTGTGGATAAATTCTTGTCCACTTTTCTGTGGAATAATAAGAACCCGAGAATAGCCCTTACTAAATTAAAAGCTTCAAAGCCCTTGGGTGGAGTAAATTTTCCTAATTTTTTACATTATAATTATGCATTTTTATCCCATGTAGCAGCTTGGTGGCTAGCTGGAACTGATCGGCCAAATCCACCTGTATCGCTACCCCTTGAGGTTGCTTTATCTGACCCTTGCCGTTATCTTCATGCTTGGGATGTTACTTCTTCACCCAATTGTGACTTTGACATTTTTGGTAGTACACTTCCTGCGGCCAGGAATTTACATAGTTGCCTTACTCATCCCATTTACAAATCACTGTCACTCATATACAGAACAACCCTTACTTTCATATCAACTCTAAGCCAATTTATTGGTTGATTTGGTTTTACTAACTTTAAAGGACGACATCTAGATCCCTTTCTTGGTCCGTGACTCCTAATGTGGAACCTTGCATGACGTAGCTATAATTCAGGTTCCTCTTTCCCACATGCATCACTTTGAACTTGCTCACATTAAACATCATCAGCCATTTAGACGCCCAGTCTCCCAAGGTCCTCTTGTAATTTTTCACAATCCTCCCGCGATTCAACGACTTTGAATAACTTTGTGTCATCAGCAAATTTAATTACCTCACTAGTTACTCCCATCTCTAGGTCATTTATAAATATGTTAAAAAGCAGTGGTCCCAGCACAGACCCCTGGGGAACCCCACTAACTACCCTTCTCCATTGCGAATAATGACCATTTAACCCTACTCTCTGTTTTCTATCTTTTAACCAGTTTTTAATCCACAATAGAACACTACCTCCTGTCCCATGACTCTCCAAGTGTGTGTGTGTGTGTGTGTGTGTGTGTGTGTGTGTGTGTGTGTGTGTGTGTGTGTGTCTGTGTGTGTGTCTGTGTGTGTGTCTGTGTGTGTGTCTGTGTGTGTGTGTCAAAGCTGTTCATTGCTCCTGGCTCATCACTGCAATGATACTATTCATCCACATTCAGTAACACTTATTTTCAGCAGCTAATAAAATAATTAATGGCAATGATGGTGAAATGCTACTACCAAGGTTTCTATCAGAATATTTATAGGGAATTGTACCACAGAATTTCTCTTTGTTCATATTCATCACAAAATTCTATTGGAGATTCACCTTTCCATATACCAGAAAAGAAATCTCCTCTCCCAGAATCCAGTTAATTTAGAAAGGATATCTAAACAGCATCAACTTTCAAAAATACTACCAAATTATAGGCCACCACAAGCTGTCAACATTTTTCTCCTATGTAGGGCAGACCAAACTAAATGCAATGCCATTTATGATCTTCCAATCTAATATTATCTTTCAAAAAGATACTTTTTTTTAAAGACTTTCAAAAACATTAAAAGTTAACTGTCAACAGGTGGCGCTCTATATCCATATATGATCTAAGCATGATCCCTGTTCTCACAAACATTAAGAACAGGTTTTGGGGTTATGATAATGGTAAATAACAAGACAATTTATTTAAAGTAGAAAAAGCTATACTTAATGAGTCATTTTAACTATTCTAATACAGGATGCAACACATTAAGTTCTACATCAAACTTTAATTCATAATCTTGAAAATATTTGTTGATTATGCTGCACAAAAATTATTTTCTTTTGCTGAAAGATATGCATTTAATAGAAAATAGGGAATAACTATATATAAAGGCTACCACTTTTACATATGGAGCTTTTTTTCATCACCAAAATTTTCACACTTAATAGATCATGAATGCTTTCAGGGCCCCAAGCTGCAGCAAAAGAGGGCTGTTTTTGACGTGCACTGAGGCCCCTTTTTACCGCAGCAGGTAAACGGTAGGTCTTTGTTTTTTCAGGAAATGGCCATGCGGCAAGTGAAGCAATTGCTGCATGGCCATTTCGGGGTGGGGGGAGCCCATACCGCCACCTCGGCTCCCATGCTAACCCAGTGGTAACCTGGCTGTGCGCGGCATTGCCTGATTACCGCCAGGTACACACCGGCACTACAAAAATGAAAATATTTTTAAAGCACTGGATATGATGGCACGCTGGGGGTGGGAACTACCACCGTGCTGCTGTGGCAGCTCAGTGGTACTTCCTTTTTAGCAAGCAGTAAGCTCGCTTTGGGCTTCCTGCCATTTTGTAAAAGGGGCCCTCAATGCACTGTTGATGTGTTCACTGTGAACGTTGAAAACATTTGGACAGACTGTTCCAGTCACCCAAACCATTTTTAGCCTGAAAGGGATGCACATTAAAATGTTTACACTTTACTAATTTGCAAAAGTTGTAACAAAAAAAAATTTATGAAAGTTGAGATGTTCAGTAATGATTTTGTAAAAGTATTCCAGCAGCATAAGCCTTTCACAGACATATTCATGAACATATTCATTAAGTATGGTCAGTGCTGCCCTTAAAAAGACCTTATCAATGTTACAAGATCTAGAAAGCAATGGATCACAGAAACAGTTCAGGGAAAATAATAGCTTAGATCACTCATTTTGGGGGTGATTTCTTAAAAGAGAGAGAGGCCTGCAAAATGAATTAACGCCATTCTTTCATGTTCTTTTTAAGACTGATCTCTTCTTTTGATGTATATCTTGATAGCTTTGGAAATTATCCTCCTTTTGAAGAACAGTCTAGGGAGACGCCTAGATTTCTGAAGAAGTGCGAGTTTAGATCTCTAAAAACTGCCAGTGCACACATAGCTATTTCACCTCAGCTGTGATGTTGCCAGAGTCGAAATTTGATTAGGTCTATTGAAAATGATAAAATGACACACTCACACTCTGCCTTGGGCAGAGGACAAACAATGGATTTCCGCAGTAGAAGATGAGTTTTGAGGTACATCCAACCACGTGCTGAGGATGGAGGCAGTGCTTTTTATATCTATAATTTAACTGTCATCGCCTATTTTTCTTTTCAAGATCTCACTCAGATTCTTCCAAACTTCAAATGCATCACAATATAAAACAGCTATTTCTCTGCACTTTGTTCAAGGCTATAGAATAGGCTTTAAGATAGTTACCTTAAGTTCTTTAGCCCAATATTGAGACATTTGGCTGACAGTTCCACCTACCTCTTCAAATTTTCTTCATAAATTACATATGAAGAGACTAGTTCTTCATATAGCATTAAATATAGTATACTACTGAGTTTGATCAGATGTCTTGTGGTAGAAGTCACAGTTGCTAAGTAGATAGAGCAGCAATATTTTACAACTTCAACAAATTAGTGTTTATTTCTAGAGCATCGACACCTTTTGCTTTGAGGATCATCAAATGAGCACTGAAACCATATGTTACTAATTTAGGACTTTCTACGCTCCTCTATATCTTTTCATCTTAGTTATATTTGCAGCATTATCTGGGGAAAAGCTATACATGTATACAAAAGCATTTGAAATTCATTTCACAGTCTGTTATTAGCCAATGATTCCCCCATCTCCAACACAACCCCACCCAACTATCCCAACACCTTCAACTAACTACCTCCAAAACTATCCCCGCAAGAACCCCTTCACCCCCAACTATCTCCATCCTAGAAAACTAATCCCCCCAATTAACCCATCACTTCCCAAACTACCCCAACACTTTCTCTGTCCCCATCTTTGCCCTGCCTTCTATCTTCTAAGTCAAATATATGCACACAAAGATACACACACCCACATACATTCAGGCTGGAAAGAATTCCATTAAACATGTTCTGCATGCATTCCCCACTTCTTATACATCCTACTCTTTTTTTTATACACAAGCCCATATATACAAAATATAAGAAAACAATACATGACAAATAGTCTTGTCTTCTAATGTGTGTTAAATGTTAACAAATGCTAATGCAATTTAAAAAAAAATGTTAAACTCAATGGGGTCAATATACTAATTCATGTTCACTGGTTATCACACATTAGTACAAAAGGCCTCAGCAGACACTCTCTGGATCCTGTAGCATGAGTGTAGCGCCCCTTAGCCTTTTAGAATCAAGTGGATCACTGCTCTCCTCCCTTTTTGACATGATGGCATCCCACCAGAGCATGAAGTGTGAACCCCACTCAAGCCTGCCTCTAGTGGCTGCTTAAATAAAATGGATGCCACAACCTCTAGCAGCAGCTACTAGAGGCAGGAGTGAGTGGGATTCAAACTATTTATCATAATATATTTTGTGTAAGGATATCTCCATTGTCTACTGTTTACTGTGGAAGTAAGTAGCTGAAAGTTCTTTTAAAAGATTATATAAAGGGGCATGAGCCCTTGATTAAAGTAGGGGAATCCATTTTTGTAGTTTATGCAGTTTTTTGTTGTTACATTTGTACGCCGCGCTTTCCCACTCATGGCAGGCTCAATGCGGCTTATATGGGGCAATGGAGGGTTAAGTGACTTGCCCAGAGTCACAAGAAGCTGCCTGTGCCTGAAGTGGGAATTGAACTCAGTTCCTCAGTTCCCCAGGACCAAAGTCCACCACCCTAACCACTAGGCCACTCCTCCACTCAACAATGTCTGAGTATGTCCAATATGTTTTCTTCTAGGTGCACAGCTGCACTTCTAAACATGCACAATATGTAGCAACAGACAAGCACTTCTGCGTCAATCTTTTTGTAGCTATGACCCCATGACTGCAGGCAAAAAAACTGTACAACTCCCACAGCTGCAGAATAATGACACATCTATGGAAAGCCCACTGAGATCTCAACCCCAAATGTGGGTTTTGTGACCCCATTTGGAGTCCTAATAGCTTGGGAAGCCCTGGTGTAAAGGTTCAAGGCTACAAAGCACTTCATTATAGACTTGTAGATTGCTAAAATTTAAGACAGATTTCCAGAACTATCAGGAAATGATTATTAATCATGTATTTGCTTCTACATTTGATAATAAAACTTGGCAGGGATTGCTGTATTAAGGAAATTTTCTGTTTTAATTTAAAATTTTTTTTTTTTTTTTTTTGCCAAACAGTAAAGGGTAAATGAAAGACAACCTGACTATATCTCTTCTTCCCAGTCTCCCCATTAATTACTGACCTTATAAAGAACTTTCTTCCACACCATCTGCTGCCAGAAATAAACATCTTTGTGTGTCTGTTTGCTGCTTTACCTTCCTGTTGCATTTTAATAATAAAAAGGTAACCCTGAGTGCACACACATGTCAAAAAAATGACAGGGATGTCTTATACATGATGAGACCTCCCTTTGTGCAACATCAAACAATTTTTACTAATCCATCTTTTACAGCCTTCATTTCTTCCTTTGAAGAAAGTAGAAAATTATGAAAAAGTAATTATTAGAAACTGAATGTTAGGCAATTGGTACCTTAACATTCCTTTAACAGATGTTTATAGCATTCCTCATTCATATATGGTATGAAATCTGATTTATCTTGAATAAGAACCATCTTTAAAATCAGAGCAGGAAAAGAAAATAGCAAAATTCCTGATCCAGATCAACACCTTATTAGATGTATAAACTATGTAATAACTTCAATTTCACAAAATATGGTGCTATATAAGTAAAACACATCTTGAGGGTCATGTGATATAGCAAGCAGAAGGAAGACATGCCTCTTGATGGCACTGATGCCTACTCACCATCAGCCTGCACCCTCCTTCTTGCCACCCCTTTTCACTAAGTTTCTATGTACCTTGCTAAGTTAGTGATAGAATACATTACCACTCGGAGCCTGATGATCTTGTGTTTGCTCTAAAATACTTTAAGCAAAGACAAGTTGAAGCTTGGTGACAGTGATGAAAATTTCAGAGGCAGTGGTGAAAGCATTGAAGGACAAATTTGATAAGATATATGAGACGTTAGAATCTTTCCAGAAGTGGAGACTGAAATATAACAGTGGGTCTTGGACTGAGACAATGACATGTACAAAGTCATAGCTGAAACAGCATCTTTGAAAGAGCCTGCTATTGAACAGGCAGTAAAACTTGATGACTTGGAAAACCAACCACACTGGTATAACCTAAGGCTAGAAGGCATCTCAGAGAACGTTAATAAAAGAGAGCTAAGAGGATTCTTAGCAGTCTGGTTCCATTATAAGCTTAACTACAGGAAGAGATCAACAAACTATGTACTGAATAGGCACACCAACAGCAACTACAGAGAGAGGACAGGGTCAGGTCACAAATGATCATTCTGTGCCTCCTGAAATTCATGCAGAAGGAAACCATCCTCTGCATTGACATACAAGGTAAGTACTTCAGCACTTGAAACGGGAAAGGACTAGTCACAATAGATCATTTTATGCAAGCAGATGGTATAATGATACTGTTTCTGAACTATAAAACTGCTAGAGATTTTTATATTTATTTGCAGGTCCAGTGCTACATTTGTACCATAGATAAGGCACCACTTACAGATAATCTCACCATTAAGCTTGCTGAGGTACTTGAACTGCAGATCAGGGAAAGGATCTCAGTGCTCAACAAATATAATATCAGTGTGAGTAGGGTAAAGAGATATGAGAAAAATGGAATAGAGAATTAGGTCTGCATTTATCAGGCTCATACTCAATTGAAAGCATAGCTAGATGCTTCAAACTAACCCTCTAATATAAACATGGGCTTGCCAGAGAGAAGGCAAAAGAGAAGAGCCTGGAGAGCCTGGTGCAAGTGTTAGGGATCCAGCAGCGAGTCAATTTTGGCCCTACCTTCCGCAGAGTCAGTGTCACATGGTTCCAGATGTATAACACACAAAAAGTATAGTTAACAAAGGTTACCTGAATATATCTAAACTGCTTTGAATGTAGTTGCAAAAACCTCAGAAAGGTGGTTTATCAAGTCCCATTTCTCTTTCCATTTCCCATAATAAAACGCTAAACTTGTTTTGTTAAACAAGAAGACAGCCAGGTCCCAAGGAGCAGTTTTCCCCAGACAGAGCTGCAGTCTGGCCTGCACAGCTTTCCAAAAGTGCACAATTCACCAGCAGGCCCATCAGATGTGATCCATGGGACCACATTCTCTCCTGTGTCTCCAGCAAGCAGCTGGCACCAGTGGAAACATGCAATGCAGCCTGGCTGGTGTTAAGTTCCACCAGTCCAGAACTTCTATAGAATTTTCCTTCCTTTGCACAGCTGTTGAATCTTTGACCAGGCAGGCCTCCATTTCCTGCCAAATGTGATCTCCATATTGAGTGCAGAGCTCAGCTTCCCACCTCAGCTTATGCACCAAAGGGACCGGTAATGCATCTTGAAGACACCTATAAATAGAAATGAGCCGTCTAGTACCTTTCAAAGTCCTTGCACAAGTCCTCAAGAAAAGCATCTTCTCTGATAATACTAGTTCTAATATTTTTAACAGATAAAAAGCAATCTTTGTGAGGCCCCAATGCTATTATAAAGAATACAATTATAGAACATGTAGAAAAACATGGTTTAATGGGATGGAGTCAGCATGGATTCAGCCAAGGGAAGTTTTGCCTCACCAATTTACTTCATTTCTTTGAAGGCGTGAATAAACATGTGGATAAAGATACAGCAGAATTAGAAGAGGTTCAAAGAAGAGCGACCAAAATCATAAAGGGGATGGAACCCCTCTCATATGAGGAAAGGCTAAAGAGGTTAGGGCTCTTCAGCTTGAAAAAGAGACGGATGAAAACACTAGGAGACACTCTAAGAAGTTACATTTTAAAACAAATAGGAGGAAATATTTTTTCACTCAACGAACAGTGAAGTTTTGGAACTCTTTGCTGGAGGATGCGGTAACAGCTGTTAGCGTATCTGGGTTTAAAAAAGGTTTGGACAAATTCCTGGAGGAAAGTCCACAGTCTGCTATTGAGACAAACATGAGGAAGAGACTGATTGCCTTGGGATTTGTAGTATGGAATGTTGCTACGATCTGAGTATTCTGCCAGGTACTTGTGACCTGACTTGGCCATTGTTTGGAAAACAGGATACTGGGTTAGATGGACCATTGGTCTAAACCAGTATGGCTACTCTTATGTTATGTTCTTATGTAAAACAATAGCGCTATTCAGAATAGTGCCATAAAAATACCACTGGAAGAGCAAAGAATGCCCTAAAACTCAATGCTAATGAGATGTAAATATAGGCATACTCATAGTGTTGAGCATCAGAAACTTTGGCGGGAGGATTGTGCTTGGTGAATGAGCAGAAGAGTTCCATGGTAAGCTCAGCTCCTGTGCACATGCGCCTGGTAAAACCCACCTAAATATAAGCATTTTTATTTTTATTTAGCTTGGATACATATTTAGTTGGAGGAAACAGGCACCAAGGAGTGCTTTGACTGGGCATTTAAAAAAAATATTTTCAGCACAGATGCTTTAAATTTAGATGCAGGAAACAGATGCCAATGTGTACCTTTGCATGGGGCTGCTGTTTCTCACAACCAGTGCTTAAGGGCTTCCTTCTGCTTCTAAAAGCAATCAAAACTGGCAGATTTTGCAGAAAGAATCATGAGAGAAGCATGAGAATCATGGGAAATCCTCTCTTCCAACACCCTAACGCCTGCTCCAACCTGGCATTTTTTTGCAGCGGTAAGGGCAGTTTTGTTTCAGACACTCTTTTCTGAACATTGGGGAGGAATACAAAATGACCTCATTAACATAAGCCTGACTACATTTGCATGCTATCTGCTCTACTGCTTGACACACTCGCGCTAGAACCCTCTGAATTCTGCTCAGGTAAATGCGGCTGCTAGTTCGGCATAATGGCCTGTAGCATCCGCGTTTACAGTTGAGCATCGGGGCCTGAGGTTTTTTTTTTTTTAAGAGCATTTGATACATTTTCACAAACATATGAATTTTGTTTATCCAGATTTACCTTTCAGGACTCTGTCTCAGAAGAGAAATTTTTTCAACTACATTTTGAGCTATTGAACTGGATATGTCCTTTTTTCTTAGTCTGAGAAATGTTTGTTACTGGGTGTGAATATTTATTTTTCTATCCAGCTCAACTGTAAGTGTATATTCCAAGTCAGTAACAAATTGCCTTAAATCTACCCCTTGTTCTTCATGATAGAGAGAGGTATCACTAATTGAGAGAGAGAGGTATCCAGTTGAATATTTAGGTTAATTTAGACATTTTCTTTATCGCCAACATATTTTATTTTGTTTGGTTTCCTCTCCTCCCCATGTGTCTTTGATTCTGGGGGTGTCTCCCATGAGAATTTTGGACTGATAATTTTATTTACCTTGTATTTTTAGTGATACATCTTACTGCTTGTTTGCATGACTTAGATTACTTTTTTCCTTCCCTTTTGATTAATCTTGAATAAATATTACAACTTAAAAAAAACAAACAAACCATAGTTAGAATTCTTGCCCCAACTGGAAAGAGTGTATTTAGAGTGAGATACTAGAAATTCTCTGTAGTCGAGCACCTTGGCCCACATAGTTTTTGGCATTTCCTACGGTAAAAGGGTTTTGTATCCAAGTGCAAAATTATCTAATGGAAGTAGCAGGCCAAGACTTCAGCTAGTAGTCCAGGGGGTTCTGTTTAGACTACGACCAGTCTATTCAGACCACTGGGACAGATTCTAGTGAAAAAGTGCACTTTTTGAAGAAGGAAAGTATCAATTTGGAATGGATTGGTCAAGGTCTCATCTCTTACTGGCAATGGAGAAACTCTCCTCACAGTCTTATTCGCTGGATACTCCTATAAGTGTGCATCCCTTCCATTTGAATAAGTCCTTTTTTAGAGGTATAAGAGGGGGGTTACATGCAGACACTGTTACATACAGTTCAGAGTAAAGTGATGAATTTTCTTGAGGCATCTTGAACTAAGAAGCTGCAATTAGCAGTAATATGTATATCCAGAGGCAGAGCAGTACAAGTTCAGCCTTCAGGGGGGAAATAGGTAAAATAGAAATTTAACACATCATAAGGAGGTGGAGGGAAGGGTAATGGATAAATGTATTTGAAAGGAATTTGTGCAGGCTTGGCATCAGTGGCATAGCTATAGGGGGTCTTGGGGACCCAGGCCCCTCAAAACCTGATGGCCAGTCAAGTGCCTGGGTTTTGGACACTATGGCTGCCCTCCCGTTTCTTTCTTCAGCCGTCATGCCATCTTCTGTTCTCAATCTAACTGCCTTGGTCAACTCTCTCCTACTCCCTTTCAGCTCCCAGCACTGCTGCCTTCTTCAATTTTCCAGACTGCCAGCAGCATCAGTGAGGTAAGCACACTGCCTTCAGCAGCCCGGAAGCCCAGTGCATTCTCGGATGTGAAGGGCGGGGCTTCAATACTATATAAGGGAGAAAGTCCTTTATATGGTACTGAAGCCCCACCCAGTGCACTGCAGGGTGCATTAGGCAGGGCAGGGCTCCACCATTTTGAAGGCGGCGCTTGCAGGAGAAAGGAGCGCAGCTTTCTCCTCCTGCTTCAAGGTACTGGGGAGTTTGGTGGTGAGGGTACCCATTGGGCCACAAGGGAATCTTTTTTGTGTGGGGGGAAGGGATGGAGGTTCATCAGACCTCTAACCCCTTGTGCCTGGGTGGGGGGGGGGAGGGATGAAGGTCCACTGGACCTCCAGCTCCTAATGTGCGGGAGTGGGTGGGGGGGGGGGCTGGAGGTCTGGTGGTCTGCGTTGGTCTGTTTGGCAGGCCTTGGCTTTTTTTTTTTTTTTTGACAGCCAGGACTTGTCAAACTACTTCTGCAGGAGGATTGTGCCTTGGATCCAAGCTAATAGTGTGCACAAATTTGCATGCTATTAGCTTTGACCATCAGGGCTTTATTTTCCCACAATGTTCCGGTAATAATTTTAAAATGCTGTTTGGAACAGTGTGAGGAAATTAATCATTAGCCTGTAAGTGTAAAACTGGACATGCAAGTTTACTGAACTACATGGATAATTTTTATCTACCTTCATTTTTCTGTTCTATAATTCAGTGCAACTCCACTTCTACAACTGCTCACAATCAATAAAATATCTCATGTACCAGTCAGTCACCACTGTCTCTTCAAAATCCAATTTCAACAAAACTCTTTACCCAATTTATTTGTTTTTAATTTTTTATTTATAAGTTTCACATTGTAATAATCTAGATGTACTCTTGCACAGCATAGCCAAAAGGAAAATAATATTCTAAAAATAAATAAACATCACCATATAGAGGCGTATTTTCAAAGCACTTAGACTTACTATGTAATCTATGGAACGTGCTTTGAAAATGAGCCTAGTAGTAACCTATGAAACTTTGTAAGTCTAAGGGGGTCTTTTACTAAAGGTTAGCTCGAGTTACCTGCAGCAGGACTCATTTTATTCCTATGGGCCCTGCTACAGATAACTCAAGCTGACCTTTAGTAAAAGACCCCGTGAGTGCTTTGAAAATGAGCCCCATAATGTAAAAGGAAAAATAATAATAAAACTGTGTCCAAAAAAGCCAGTTTAATCAAGATGGCTCTTCAGTCCAACTTAGATTTAAATAGCTATCAGTCAGCTCTCTGCTCTACAATAGCTGTACTGTAGCCTCTAAGATGCCGATAAACAAAGCTTATCATGCTTGCAACATTTGCTAAATAGACTGGTTGTAGCTGGTCTAAAACAAAGTTATTTAGCTCTAATGCACAAAGTGTTCTGCATCCCTTTTTACCATTTGCCATTGCAACTACTGATAACCCCATGCAAATGTATTACAAGTTCATCAGTGTTAAAATGAGCACTCCGTGCTATGCACAGAGAGGAGCACCTACCTTTAACGAGCTAGATTATCTGGCAGGTCATCCACACTGGTAACTCTAGGGCTGATCCCCTTTCTCCAACGCAAGGATCCAGTGCACGCCCACAGCTACATCAGAGAGACCTTCCCTGGAGAGGGCACGGGTGAGATTACTGCCAGCCCTACTTCCTATAGTATCCTTCATTTCCTAAGTACAGGAGCTCTCTCTCCCCCAACCCCCCCCCCCCCCATGTCCAATCTTGTAAACAACTCAGGATCCTGTTTTCCGCATGTGCTACCCCCCCTTCAGCACACATACATCTACATAGCACTTTCTTTCACAGTCTCACTCCAGAATACACACATCCCCATAGCTCTCTCTTTCTCACTGCCTCCCTCCAGCATGCACATATCCCCACTGCTTGCTCTTCCTCTCTCTCTCTCTGCCTTCCCCCAGCACACACAGACATCCTGTCTCTCTATGTCTCCCCCTACCCCTCACACACATGCCCCCACAGCTCTCTCTCTCAATGAACACCACGCCATATACCACCACCACCCCCCATAAAATGACCACCCCCCTCCATAACTGAATTTCTCCATAACTCTCTCCAGCTTCCTCTCTTCTCCACCAGCACAAAACTTCTCAGCTCTTGCCCCCCCCCCAGCACACAAATACTCAACTCTCTCGCTTCCTGATTCATCCCCCCACATGCAGACACCCAGTTCTCTCTCCCTCCTTGGCACACAGATGCAAAAACTATCTCCCTATCACACCCCTATAGCATTGACACCCAGGCTCTCCCCCTCCCTGTGGCACAGAGATATCCAGCTTCCTGCTCCCTACTACCACTGCAGCACACAAGCACCCAGTTCTTGTTGCTTCCCCTCCCTTCGCAGCACACAAACACCCCCATCTTTTTCTGCTCCCCCTCCCTACACACATTTCTTCTGGGAAGCATACACCCAGCTCTTGCTCCCTCCTTCTCCCTCTCCCACAGCACATAGTTTCTTCCTTCTCCTCTTGCAGCACAAATACATCCTGCTCTCACTGCTCCCTCCCATCAACCTTCCCAACCCGCAGCCCAGGCATAACACTGGTCAAAGTGGAAAGAAAGAAAAGCAGTTGAGAGGTAGGCCAGAGCTTCCTCCTCTGCCGCTTTGGCACTAAATGCAAAATTTAAAACCACGTGGTTCAAATTTTCCTTTCATTATTGGGAAACAGAGGAAGCTCTTCATTCTTTTTTCCTTTCCTTTCTGACCAGTTGAACTCCAGGACATGGACTAGGGTGGGAGGAGGGTATGAGCATGTACATTAGAGGTGCCATTTTGGAGTGGGCTGGGGAGGGGAGAGGGGAGGGAAGCGTAAAGAACCAGCTGCCAATGCTGGTTACTTTCCAGAGACCAACCAAGTTCCACATATTCAGGCTGCAAAACCAAGACACCAGGTCTGATGTTTTAGTCGCCAGGGCAATCTAGTGTCTGGTTTTTGTCGAGTCCTGCTCTAACACCTATCGCATCTCAGCAATGGACTAAAATAGGCAAGAAAAAAAAACAGTTAAGAATTAAAGTGTCATTATACCAGATATAGTTATTAGAACTTCATGAAACCTAATATAAATTTGTATACACTTTGCAGACTATGCATAAAGCACCTGGGTGAGGGGGGCAGTAGGAAGAAGTAGATGGTTAAAAAATACACACACACAGCCTGATAATCTAGTTGTCTATTAATTCTATCTACTAATTTGTATTTCTTTCAGCTGCACTGAATCCCTCTTGCACTTTTACTCTGGTTACTACATGAGGGAAAATAATGTCACAAGACTCCCTGACAACAACATACAGGGACATGGTTAGATTAATTTACCAGACTTTATCTCAAGTGAGTTGAAGATATATTTAAAAAAAGAATCTGAAGGGAAAAAAACCATGAGCAAAGATCCCCAACTATGAATTTTTCACATTTACTTGTGGGATTAAGATGATGATAGAACTGCTAAATTGCATTGTATATGTGTTGAAACTGCAATCTGCATAGCTGAAAAATTCAGTTATGATGGACAGCTGCTCATAAAGACTTCTGATATAAGCAAGCACCTCACTAAATAACAACTAATAAAGGCAAACAGCAGGATGCTCTAAGTAAGCAAAACAGAACTGATGTTATTCACAGACCTTCTACCTTTTTTATGTAAATGAAATATAAAATACTAAAATAAACTTGGATTCCTTTAGCCATGTTTAAAGAACTCATTACAGATATTAACACCAATAGTCAACAACAATAGAATTTGCATTTACATATAATTTATAATGGTCCATTTATTTTATATGTAAATTCCAAATTTAATGGGATGTTATTACATGCATGTTTAGCTGAATGAATTAAATATAAAACAATTAGTAGCATTATTACACATGGAGAGGTATTTTTGATAAAACATCTAAGTCCGATTTTAGATGTTTTGCTAAAAACATCCAAAAACCGAGTGGCAAACATAGCCATTTTCAAACCTGAAATCTTTTTGGTTCAAAAATTGTCTTTTTCTAGATGTTTTATGCTTGATGTATTTTTCTTTTGAGAAAAAAAAAAAAACATCCAAGAGAAAAACACCCAAAAACCAGCCACTGGGATGTCAGGGGGCCATCATTCTTAATAGACTGGCCACACAGACATCAAAGCAGAGGAGCCGTCTAGGGTGTACTGCAGTGGACTTCACATAAAAGATCCCAGGTACACATCTCACCATAACCCCCTTATATTGTATTGTGAGTCCTCCAAGAACAGAGAAAAACTTACTGTACATCACTACAACAGCCGTCAAACTTGCACGTGTCACCTATATATATATGTATGGCAGGTATTTAGTGGGGTTTTTTAGGGCTCACACATTCCACCATAAGTGTACCTGTTAGAGTAAGATATGAGCCTGTGTCCCCTTCTCTACAGTCCACTGTACCGACCACTAGGCTACTCCTGGGACCTGCCTGCTGCTCTAACAAGAATGGCCATCATATCTGAAGCTGTCACAGAGTCTGGTATATACTGTCACATCTTGGGGATGGGGGTGGGAGGAGGTCTGTGATCACTGAGGGAGTAAAGACGTCATTTGGTCATTTAGGCATCTTTTGGTCACTTATTCATGATTGACACAGGTCTAGCCAAAAACAACTCAATTTTGGTCCTAGACATTTTCATTCTGTTTCACTATTGCAGAAAAAACATCTATCTTTTGGTATTTTTCAGGTCCCGCCCAAAACATGTCCCCTTGAAAGTTGGACAAACTGTGGAGAAAAACATCTAAAATCGCAGTGCTGAAAATCACAACTTGGACGTTGTTCAGAGAAAAAAGTTCATGCCCTTATGACTTTTTTTAGGACATTTTTTTGTTTTGAAAACAAGCCCCTATGGCTATCTGATGAAAGCTATATTATATTCTTGCTTAATCAAACTACTCCTATGCAATATTTATGCACTAAAGGGTCCTTTTACCAAAGCTTAGCATGTGATAACAGACATTAGCATACAATAAATGCCACATGGCCCATAGGTGTAAAATAGGACAAGCAGTATTCAGTGTTCACTAATTCTGTTAGCACACGCTAAGCTTTAATAAAAGAGCCCCTAAGGGGGAAAGTTATTAAGGTGGACTACTGATAAGATGTTTTATTAGTAGCTAAGTCTCATTGCATTAAATGGGACCTATGCTAAAATAGCACAAGTTCATGGTAAATTAGTATGTCTTAATGGTAGCCCATGTTGATAAACACACCCCTAAATAGTAATAAAAAGGTTAGGCAAATTCAAAATAACAGAAACAAAAAAAAAACCAAAAAAACCAGATACAGAGAAATCCCAAAATAACCAAGCTTCTGGAAACACAGGTATAGGGACTATAGTCTTAAGTTTTATTTGGAGTATTGTTTTAAGAGTAAGACTACAAATGCTTTCCACAAAATCTTTTAAAAAGAAAAGAAAAAACTAAATTTCTTATAAACTGCAGAAAATTAGAAAAAATCTATTCTTTTCTAATGTACATTTATAAACCAGCCCACAATTTCCCTCTTAAAAGTGTATTTTGAAAAACAGGGAATAAAATATATCTTATCGAAGCAATAAAGATCTTCAAGCTTGCTATTTCCTGCTCATTAGTACTCTAAAGCGTTCGAGCAAATAACTGCATACACTAAGGAAAACTGGAATGAAACTAAAATTAGCAGAATATCCAAAGATCTAGAGGTCCATTACCACCGCACATATATCTGATTTCAACTGTGAAAATAAAATCCTAACAAATATTAAGTCTTCATCAAGAGGGGTTTAAAATTTCAGGAAATTCTCTGCTTTACCAGTGCAGTACAGGTAATCAATTAATAATAATGAAAAATGAGTACAGATCTCTAGGTTATGACAAGTCTGAAAAGCAACTCAAATTTAAATAGCTGATGTTATCACAACTATCATGACATGATTAATAGTTCTCAAACTAACTGCTTCCATTAGTGTGTATTGGTGTTTTACTTTTTAATGTCTCAGATATATTTAGAACAGCAGCTGTTAACCAGATCAAATAGCAGTTATGATAAAGACTAATGACATAGTGCAGATGAATGCAGCTTAATAAAACTTCTTCGCCAGAACACACTTTGTTCTCTGAATCTTTTAAAGGACAATGGACAGATAAAAGATATTAGGAATGTGCTGTTATCCAGACACAAAAGCTTGTGTATTATTAGTTATAACTGAATAAATAGCTAGGCAAAATTCAAATATTTCAGGTAACTCAATTCATACATTCAGTGAGCACAGTCCAGGCATGCTGTTATATAAAAATACGTTGTATATGGGATTCCCTTGAGGTTAACCAGTAGCAGGACAGAGAAGCTTCATTTTTTTATTTTACAGTACAGTTTCAATTATCAGAATTTCGTTAATCCGACCATCTGGCATATCCAACACCCCCCCCCCCCCCCCCCCCCAGCAATGTCATCGTATTGCCATTAAAAAGTATGCAGGCTCTCTTCCTGTTTTCCGGCTTCACATGTGTCTGGTTAGTGTTAACGAACAATACAATATTTTAAATACAGATACCCTATGCCTCTCTTTTATTCATAAAGTATGTTTTCCATGCATTTTTTAAGGGGTTACCATTGTTTTCCATATATCTGACTTTTCACTTATCCGACAACAGCTCGGTCCCGTTTATATCGGATAAGCAAGACCATACTGTACACAGGGAGCAGCAGCGGAATTTGAACCAGGCTTCCCCAGTTGTCAGCCAGGTGCTCCAACTCTAGGTACTGACTTCTCCACTCCCAGATATCAGTACAAGTCTTTCACTATCATTTTGGTCTGGTTATTATGGGGTCTATTTATTACCCTGTGCTACAGTTTTGCACCAAATGTACATTAACAGCCATGGCTAAGACACATTAGCTACAAAGCTTCTTAACACAGAGCCAAAGATTGCTACCACACATCAAGGGCACAGCCATAAAATAGAATATAATTAGACACCTCTATAAGTGTAGATTACTGCACCATACTATCTGCTGCATTAGCAGTTAACACAGAAGAATGACCTCCATGTTAATTACAAGGTGCAGTCCACTCCTTGCCTTTATGATGCTCTCAATAGAAATTTCCATGCTAGACACCTAATGAAGCTTAGTAAATAGACCCTTATATATGCATTCTACTACTAAATGAATCTATATAAAGCTCTAAGCAGGTATATACTGCACAGACAGCTTATAATTCAAAATAACACATAAATTAAACTATGGACATGCCTGAGAAATGCAACACAGTTGGGGGGAGGAGAGTTATCAACATAGGCTACTGTTAAGTCAGGTTATTTTACCACAAGTTCGGTTATTTTAGCACAGGGTCCCATTTTATGCTATGAGAACTGGTGTTTAAAGATGGCTGAGATCCTGCCTCCCTTGGCCTCCTATTGATCTAATTGGACCAATAGGACAGTGACCAAGCAGAGCAGGGAAAACCACCCAACCCGTGGCCGTGATGGTGAAAAACCGCCCAATTACCTGCGACCTTCAAAACAAATCCCGTGGCAGGCCACGGAAAACTGTCCAATTCCGCAGTTTTACCACAGAACTGGCAACTCTTTTCAGCAGGTGTGCATCAGCCGCTAATGCCGTCTCTCCCGTGCATGCTCAGTTCAGGTTTAGTTGAGCATGTGTGGAAGAGCCGGCATTAGGGACTGAAGCGCGTCTGCTGTTTTAAATCTGTTTGTTCAGCACCATTGTGACTGAGGCAGGAGACAACTTTGGCTGGCGGGGCTTGGCATCCCCGCCAGCAAAGGTAACATTTTATTGCGGCTGTGGGCGGGGATGTGGGAAGGAGAAGGGAGAGAGAATATCAGGCTTCCTCAGTCTACCTTTGGGAACACACAAAAAAAACCTTTTAACTGCGCCCTTGATTTATACACACACACATTGGTCTAAGATTATATGATGTATTTTACTTTCTGTTAATATACTTTAAACATGTTCATGCTTTTCTAATTGTTATATAAGCCACATTGGACCTGAGTTCTACTCGGGCTAATGCAAGATATAAATTGTATAAATAAATACAATAAATTTATATATAGGTATAGATATAGATAAATGTGTATGTATATGCCCCCATGCTCTGGAAGAGAACGGGAAGGGGCAGTTTGAATAGAGCTTTCCCAAACATTATTTTGGTTTAGAAATAACATTTCAAAGGATGAATTTTCCAGTTTAACCACAGAGTACCTCTGCTACACTGCAAAAGGTATTTCTGGGCTTCTCTGCCACTAGGACATCTCACTTTACAGAAACTACTATCAAATTACACAGTCTAGTCACAATATGTCAGTGTACATAGCACCATTAAGGAAGTTTTATTGTTCAGTCATTTGACTTCACAGGAGAATTTACAAGAAAATAAATTAAACACAAATCAGAGTCAGCCCAGCAACGATAGGGGTGTAACAGCAGCCCAGGTTAAATTTGGTCCCATTCTATAACATTTTTGAAGCATGATTTTGCCCCCTGAGAGACATATATTCTTGACTCCTTATGTACAATTTCTATCCAATATCTATTTGGTTGTAAAGAAAAAAAACATTTGAGGCCAATACACTTAAGTCCCACAATACTATCACAAACATTAATGCACATTATTTATTGGGATTTATTAATTGCCTTTATGAAGAGATTCACGGAGGTGGTGTATAACGGGTGTAGCTTGATAGAAATAACTTATATTCTGTTAGTACAACAATAGTAAAAAGACCAACCGTGAGCATAAAAATACAATCAATAAAGAAAACGGAGGTAGGAAAATTAAATCCTAGTAATATCAATGACATAACAGTATCTATATATCTATATCTAGATAGATAGATAGATAGATAGATAGATAGATAGATAGATAGATAGATAGATAGATAGATAGATAGATAGATAGATAGATAGATAGATAACAGAAATATGATAAATGTCAGCAGAATACAAATACTCCCTAACTAGAGGCATGGAAGAACATTCATAAAATAGATATGATACTCACAGCTGAAAGCACAATGCAAATAAAATACTTTAATGGACAAGCATTAGAACATTCAAACACTAGATATGATGTTCACAATGTCAGTACAATACAATGAAACATCTTTATAGGCAGCCAAGGGGGCAAATACGTTTGAGATATATAGATAGATAAGATGGTTAGGACAAAGGCATTGGGAGAAATAAATAAATGGCTAAATGGAGGGCAAATGTTCCTTTATAATAGCTGTAAAAAAAATCATATTGACTGAGAGACTCAGAGTTGAATACACTTCATTAGGTCTGATAGGGTACAGCACCTTAAAATCTGTAATGGACTGAATCACTGTGATAAGTTCTTTCAACTATCAGAAGAAAAAAAAATACATTATTAAAAAACTCCTAGTGCATGTAATTCAGAAGGAAGGTGGATAATATGGCTGAAGATGAAACCCCAGTAAAACAAATTGATTTCAAGATTTTTTTAAGCAGATAGTGTAGTTTACCCAACTCCAAAATAATACACAGAAAGATCAAGTATCCACATGATACAAAATCTTAGAACTAAAAGTTTACCTTTTCCTCCAATAAATCTACATGTTTTGATTTAATTTATTCGAAATTCATTTAAGCACTGAAATGTACATAAGAGTTCAATTTACCAAACTAACTTAGGAGAAAGACAAAGTGAAATCATGACTAGAAAAAGAGAGAAAAAAAAAAAGGAAAGTAAGCTCTAAACTGCTGGCAGCCAAATGAATCCAAATTTCTAAGGGCCCCATTTACTAAGCTGCACTAGAGGCACGTTAGCGGTTTTAGCGCGTGCTAACCATGTAGATGTCCATAATGTTCCTATAGGCGCCTACACGGTAATTTTTAGTATGCACTAAAGACGCTAGCGCACCTTAGTAAAAAGGGTCAATTCACCCAAGTTAAAATAAATTGGTGAGGGTCCAGTTTCAGCAGTCATGCAACCAACTGTGTGACTTAAAAATGTCACCCATAGGTACACCTAAATATTTCATTTCCATATATGTACACATACCAAACCAAAAAGAAGTGAAAAAATAAAGAAGAATATTTCTTCCCCAGAAAGCAATATGCAGGAGGAGCGTAGATGTACCATAGTTACCTTGCAAAATTCTAAAATGCAGTGTTATCAATACTTTTAATATTCTTATTCATCATAGGATGTAATAGCTTTTCTCCTACAATGTGACATTTTTTCTTGCCACACAATCATGTGCTCAAGATAAATACAACATAAATATTATTATATTATTTTACAACAAACCAATGTATATAGCATGAGGCTCAGTGTATTGATGTTTTTATTAACATGTTGTTTTAATTTGTTTTATGAGGTGTCTCGTGCTACATTATTAAGAATGTTTAATGTTGTGATATTTTTATTCATGGATTTTATTATGCCTGCAATTTCTAAGAATGGCAGATTGTGTAGTTTATAAATTTTTAAATAACAATACAAAATATACACATTAACATATACCAAGCAAATACATGTTTTTGAACAGAGATAGGAAAAGTAGGCCTAAGATCCCTTACCACACTCCAGGTTTCATCTTTCCTTCTTACTGTACATCTGTCAAGTAGACAGCAAGCTCAATTGAGCAGAGACTGTCTCTGCTGTGTATCTGTAAAGCACTGCATACATCTTGTAGTGTCACAATAATGTTTAATAGTAGTAGTAATAGTAATATGAAAAGAACCATGCAAACATATCACATAAAACAAATTAGCAGACAAATCCCAATCATACATATTAGGAATCTGCATTCATTTGATTTACATTCAGTTTATTAAAGTGCCCTTAAAAAATGTTGTGTATGGGAAATTAATATTGAGTGCATATGCACTAATTCATAGGTAACATGCATTAAATCAAAGTATGAAAAAAAACTCAATGCACATTTTGAAAAGTTATTTATAAAATGTATTAAACAAATGGAAAAACACCTGATATTTTGGGGGGAAAAAAGTCAAATAAAAAGTGTATGACCTCTCCATTGCCCTACTGCATACACACATATTAACCAATCATCACTATGAAATAGTACGTAGCATCAGTTTTTCTCTCGCTTTGCTCTATAGTAGAAACAGTAGTAGCAATAGTAGTAAACTTCTTTCACCCGATATTCAAAAGTATTTAACCGGCCAAGAATGGCACCTGGCTGGTTAAATACCCTCAAGCCAGCTATCTCCCTCTGAATATCCTGGTCATCGGCTATATCACATAGCATAACCACTTACTGCTGATTTTCAGCGGCTGACTGGTTAAGATTAGCAGCCTGACAGACCCGTGCAAATAGCAGGTCTATCTGTGGCCGCTAGAGCCTAGACAGCCAGCTGATAAATATCAACTCAACTAGCTATGTTTGCAGTGCCAAAAAACCCTGGAACTTCAATGCTGGTAGCCGGATACGGTCCTGACATTGAATTTCCAGGTTCACCGGCGACAGCGGGAATTAGCTGGTCTAATTCCCATTGTCTCAATATCAGGGCCCTTCTCCAAGGTTTTCTCATGTCACTAACACTTCACTGATTTCTGGAATCTCTCCATCTTTCTTCAAAGACAATCTTCACTTGATATCAGGGCTAGACCAAGATGCAGACAGTTGTGGGTCACATTTCCACATACCTGGCTTCCACAAAGAGACTTCAGATCTGAAAGTTGATCAAAAGCATATGTTTGGAAGACTGGAATGAAATAGTACAGTCACCAGCAGAATGGAGCACTAGGAGCAGGTGAGGTGACAGAGGAATATGGCACAAGACAAAAGGAGTTAGGAACCAGACAAGGCAATCCAGAAGTCATCAGCAGAGAACTGTCTGTTCCTTCTGTCTGTTCCTTCCTTTCTGCTCGCCCTTATGACTCAACCTATTCTTGCTCTAATTATTAACCCCTAAGGGTATGTCCTAGAGCTCTCCTAGAGACTATATACTTTGGTGTTTCTATTTCCCTTGTCTTCCTGTGGCTCTAGTTTCTTATCCTTGATGCTGGGGCTTGCCAGTTCTGGGCTTTGTGGCTTTTGATCACCTTTAATCCCTCCAGCAGTGTGTCAGAAATTTAGCAGCTGAGTGACAAATAGCAACCATAAAATCTGATCTGACTCCAAGTCACAAGTTTGTTCTTCACCTTAGAAATGCTATAATACAGTATTGCTCAGCCCCTATCACTTTCATCTGGTGACACTAAAGATTATCTATAATCTGATTTTCACTGCCTGCATTTATAAGCTCATTATGTTTTAGTTACATTGTGCTTAGAAATATTTTCTTTTTTTTTTCTATTCTTTTTCTTCTGGATAAGCTGCATTTTATCTCAAGAAAGTCACAAAACATGCCTGTGTTCAAGCCTGAATCAAGTGTAAATACAGCAGGAATATTGTCAACATGGGAATGACGCTTTCTATACCAATTGTACTTGAAAATGTCTATAATTTTGTAAATTCTAATCAATATACTAAAAGTTATAATGTTAGTATACGTTTATAATCCTGCCCTAGAAAGATTATTTCAAGTAAGATTTTCTCATTTACTTTCCAACCTATTTTCCATACTCTAGCCTTGACAAAAGATTGAATAGATCTAACCTGTGTTGTTCAATGGTTGCTTAGCATTTCCATCAAACTCAAGATTCTAACTTTCTGTTCCATTGTTTACAAACAATGAATCCAATGACCTAACATGGTCACATCTTTGGAGAACCCTGATCAGCACAGTGTTCCCAATGCCTTCAGAAAATAAAAACTTCTTTGTCGAGAAGTGGCTAGTAAAAAATCCAACTCTCTTGCATTTCGACTGTTTTTAATTTGTTCTGATTAAAACAATATTTAAAATAATAATTTTTAAACAAGATATGTAAAAAAATAGAGTCTTCATTCAGAACTAATGGCTACTAAATTCTCAAACACATCTACATGTGCATCTACAGTTCAGACGTACGTAGAGATGGGGAGGATGGGGGGGGGACACCTTTTCCTCTCTGACACATATAGAACATTCTGTGTGAATAATATATAACAGCAAGAAGGAGTAGAGGCTGACCAAAGGACGGATCCAACACTGGAAATAGTGCGCAGTAATACTTTTATTGTAGCTGATTCAATAAGACCCGACATGGTCCGTGTTTCGGCACAGGGAAGCGCCTACATCAGGGGTCAGGTAGTAGTAATTCCTCGGAGTACATTATGAGGCATATTTTCAAAGCACTTTGGGAGGCTAAGTTCCATAGGTTTCTATGGAACTTTGGGAGGCTAAGTGCTTTGAAAATAAGCCTCTATGTGCTCTAAAACTAAATGGAATTACAGCTCAGAGGAATGCAGTACAGCAAAGGCAGCCGTGAGGAATGCGAGCAAAAAAGCGGGAAATGATGTCACAAGTACCTGGAAGAAACCCAATTAGTAGCAACATTCCATTCTACCAATCTCGGGGCAAGCAGTGGCTTGCCTCATGTCTATCTCAATAACATACTATGGACTTTTCCTCCAGGAATTTGTCCAAATCTTTTTTTAAACTCAGACGACACAAAACTATTCAAGGTTGTTAAAACACATGCGGACTGTGAAAAATTGCAGGAAGAAATTAGGAAGTTGGAGGACTGGTCATCCAAATGGCAGATGAAATTTAATGTGGGCAAATGCAAAGTGATGTACATTGGGACGAATAATCCAAATCAAAGTTATCTGATGCTAGGATACACATTGGGGGTCAGCACCCAAAAGAAAGCTCTAGGTGTCACTGTAGACAATACAATGAAATCTTCTGCCCGGTGCTCGGCGGTGGCCAAAAAAGCAAACAGTATGCTAGGAATTATTAGGAAACGATGGTAAGTAAAACCGAGAATCACTCCATGGTGAACATCACCTTGAGTATTGGTTCAGTTCTGGTTGCCGTGTGTCAAAAAAGATATAGCAGAATTAGAAAAAGTTCACAGAACAGAGACCAACGAGTAGAAGTGAATCGATTTTTCACTCTTACAAAAAGTACAAATATACTGAACAGAATCGGCCCCAGCACCGATCCCTGAGGCACTCCACTACTCACCTTTCCCTCATTCGAGTGAATTCCATTAACTACCACCTTCTGGCGTCTGTCCGTCAACCAGTTCCTAATCCAGTTCACCACGTTGGGTCCTATCTTCAGCCTGTCAAGTTTATTTAAGAGCCTCCTGTGGGGAACCATGTCAAAAGCTTTGCTGAAACGTAAGCACATTACATCTATAGCATGTCCTTGATTCAATTTTCTGGTCACCCAGTCAAAGAATTTGATGAGATTCGTTTGGCATGATTTACCTTTGGTAAAACATGTTGTCTCGGATCTTGCAACTTATTGGCTTCCAGGAAATTCACTATCCTTTCCTTCAGCATCGCTTCCATTACTTTTCCAATAATCGGTGAGGCTTACCGGCCTGCAGTTTCCAGCTTCTTCCCTATCACCACTTTTGTGAAGAGGGACCACATCCGCTCTTCTCCAATCCCATGAAAACTCTCCCATCTCCAAGGATTTATTAAACAAATCTTTAAGAGGAGCCACAAGAACCTCTCTGAGCTCCCTCAATATCCTGGGGTGGATCCCGTCCGGTCTCATAGCTTTATCCACCTTTAGATTTTCAAGCTGTTCATACATACTCTCTTCTGTGAATGATACTATATCCGTTCCATTCTCATATGTACTTTTGCCAGTCAATCGTGGTCCTTCTCCAAGATTTTCTTCTGTGAAAACAGAACAAAAGTATTTGTTTAGCAAATTTCCTTTTTCTTCATCATTATCCACATAGCGGTTCACAGCTTCTTTCAGTCTCACAATTTCATTTTTAGTCTTCCACCTTTCACTAATATACATAAAGAAATTTTTGTCGTCCCTCCTTTAATATCTAGCCATTTGTTATTCCATTTGCGCTTTTGCCAGACATATCACTCTCTTGGCTTCTTTCACATTCATCCGGTATTCCTCTACTTGAGTTTTTCTGTATTTCATGAACGCCAACTCTTTAGCCTTTATTTTTTCATCCACTTGCTTGGAGAACCATATTGGTTTCCTTTTTCTCTTGCTTTTATTTACTCTCCTTACATAAAGGTTTGTGGCCCTATTTATAGCTTCTTTCAGCCTGGACCACTACCCTTCCACTTCTCGTATGTCCTCCCAACCCATCAGCTCCTTCCTCAGGTATTCCCCCATTTTACTAAAGTCAGCATGTTTGAAATCCAGGACTTTGAGTTTTGAGTAGCTGCCCTCCACTTCAGCTGTTACATCAAACCAAACTGTTTGAAGATCACTGCTGCCCACGTGGACACCCACTCAGACACAATATCCCCATTTGACACAATATCCCCATTTGTGAGCACCAGATCCAGCGTCGCTCCCTCCCTTGTGGGTTCTGTCACCATTTGTCTGATCAGAGCACTTTGAAAAGCATCCATGATCTCTCTACTTCTTTCCGATTCAGCAGATGGAACTATCCAATCTACATCTGGCAGATTGAAATCTCCCAGCAACAGCACCTTTTCTTTCCCAACTTTTGGATATCTGTAATCAGATCTTTATCTAGTTCCTCCAATTGTGTTGGAGGTCTGTAGACAACACCCATGTAGACAAAGGTTCTATCATCTCTTTTTAAGGTGATCCATATCGATTCTTCCTTTCCCCAGGCCCCTGTCATTTCAGTCGCTGTGATATCATTTCTCACATACAGAGCTACTCCTCCACCTTTATGACCATCCTAAATAGATTACAGCCCGGTATGTTTGCATCCCATTCATGGGAATCAATGAGCCATGTCTCCGTGATTGCAACAATGTCTAAGTCTGTCTCTAAGATCAGGGCTTGCAGGTCATGAACTTTATTGCTTAGCCTGTGAGCATTTGTGGTCATCGCTTTCCATCTACATTTCAATGGCATTTTTATCTTCTGTTTAGTTTTCTATTTAGTCTCACTTACTGTTGTGTTGGTAAGAAGTGATTTGCTAAGATTGTTGTTTTCATTGCTTTCTTTTCTACTGTCACATCTTGTCTTTAGCTTTAGCTGGGGGTGACCACTTGAAGTGACCTGTCTCCATATGCCACCCCCGCCTTCTAGTTTAAATTCCTAGAAACATATTGTCTAAATTTCTCCCCAAGGATTTTTTTTCCTGCCACAGTGAGATGCAGCCCATCGTTACAATATAGTCTTTTGTTTTTCCATGTGTTGTCCCATCCTCCTATGTACCTAAATCCTTCTTAGTGACACCATGCTTTGAGCCATCTATTGAAATTTTCAGTACTTCACAATCTTTTCTCTCCCTTTCCAAAGGTAGGTAGTACTTCAGAAAAAGCTATTGTTGGTACCAAAGGCTTTAACCCCTCCCCCAGCTCCTGAAATGCTCTCTGCACGGTAAGTGGGTATTACTGGACAAGTCATTTGTTCCCAGGTGGATAACAACATCAGTGTTTGACTCCTTCGTTTGCTCTCTGATTATAGATTATTTGCTTGGTACTCCTGGTAGCTGAGGAGCCTGGAAGGCATTTCACTTTGCATGGCCCCTTGAACTGTGTTTCAAAGTTCATGCCTCTGATAATGGAATCCCCTATTAGTAACATTTCCTGGTATGAATTTCAATATTAGTGCTTTGGGGGGGGGGGGTGTTTTCTCTTTGGGCACCTTCATATCTTTTTGTTCTGCCTCAGTTCTACTTACAGGGACATCACAGTGCTGTAATGGAGCAAAAAATTTCTGTAGGGGCAACACTTGTGAGGGCGGATGCTTCTGTGCCACATAGCAGAGTCTGCCTGAGCCTATCGTGAACCATCTATTCTTAGGTGGTTTTATCCTTTGAGGATGTGGTGAGAAGTTGGTATGATGTGCAGTCATAGAAGCTGCTTTAAGTGCATCCAATTCCTGCTTTAGTTTACTGAGCTCCTGTTTTAAACTAGCAAGCTGAAGACAGATAGGACACGCCTTAAGTCTCCAGATGATTTGCCTTGAAACTAAAGCACCACAATTATTACGGAGAATAAAAGTCATCCTGATTGGTTGAAATGGGTACAAACAGGTGTACTATGATAGGATTAACAGTCTGCAAGATAGCCTGTGTATGACAGAGGAGTAAAGTTAATGAGTTTTGGCTTGTCTATACCTGACTGGAAAACCCTGGGGTGGGTGGGACTATAAGTCCCTGTAAGTCAGCCAAGTGCTGTATCAAAAAAGTTCTCTAGATGTGACCAGAAATGATACAGTCTGATCAAACAAATTCAGTTGATTCAACAATCAATTTCCACTAGAATATAACTTTCCTTTAGTAAATCTAAATATTCCCAATAATTGTAGCAGTTTCATCAATGTAAAATGCAAATTTATAACCAGTTGGGAGACTAAGAGGCATATTTTCAAAGCACTTTGGGAGGCTAAGTTCCATAGGTTTCTATGGAACTTTGGGAGGCTAAGTGCTTTGAAAATAAGCCTCTAAGTTTCTTTTACCTAAGACTGGCAGAACCTGTCCTCAAAGTCAGAATGCTACAGGACAAGAAGCAGTAAGAAAAGCCTATCTTCTCTACTATCAGAGCTAGGCAGGAAAGGAAAAAGGTTTTGTCGTTGTTGTTGTTGTCTTTTTGGGAGGGGGGCAGGGTTAGACAGAGAAGTGCACCACAATACAGATTCACAGGACAAATTAATTATGCAATAAGCAATAAATTCAAGAGAATAGATATATCAGGTAGCTAAACCTATAGCCAAAAAGTTGAGAAATTAGAATAAAATAATCAGAAATCACTTAGCAGTATTTTGGTTCAGGTCCAGCACATGGAATGCTCAATGGTGCTAAACAAAGGGACGAGTGAAAAAAAAAAGAGAAAAGGGAAAACCCAACCGGAGCGAAAGTATAAACGCGGCGTAGCAAGTTTGGTAAAAGCAAAGAAAACGTAGAAAAAGGCAACAATAATCTAAAATTGTCCTGTTTGTCTGTCCTAATTAGATTGTAAGCTCTGCCGAGCAGGGACTGTCTCTTCATGTTCTAGTGTACAGCGCTGCGTATGTCTAGTAGCACTTTAGAAATGATAAGTAGTAGTAATATAATATAAAACGAAGGATAAAATGAGGTAAACACCGAAAGAAGTATTAAGAAAAACAGAAAAAAAGAAAGGCACAAAAAGACCAATCGAATCAGCGGTGAGGAGCGGATAATGACACATCCTCTTCTCACCGTGAAAAAAAGAGAACTGCTGGTCCTGCACTCTCATGGCGGGTGGGAATACACTCGTGCATGCACGCAAAGACGTGTTTTTTAAAGTGTGTTACAAGCTCCGGACCGGCAACATGGACCCTCGTTACCCATCTGTGAGAATTATAGGTCTGCTTCTCCTCGGAGAAAGAAAGTTGCCTGGGACCTTTCCTCTCTATATAGTTTTGATTCTAAGGTGAGGATTAGCTGATGGTCACCCTAGACATCGCTGCTGCAATTGATACTTTGAACCATGTCCTGTTATTACATTGTTTGATTGCTCTGAGAATTTCTGGTACTGTTTACTACTATTACTACTAGTTTCTATAGCGCTGTACACATTATATGCAGGTACTTTCTCTGTCCCTAGAGGGCTCACAATCTAAGTTTTTGTACCTGGGGTAATGGAGGGTTAAGTGACTTGCCTAAGGTCACAAGGAGCTGCAGTAGGAATTGAACCCAGATTGCTAGGATCAAAGCCCGCTGCACTAACCATTAGGCTACTCTTCCACTTGGTTTGGTGTTGGTTCACGTTTGTCTGAGCAACAATTTCAGGTCTGTATTGGTACTGGCTTGCCATTATCTGCCTTACTTTTTAATATTTACATGGCACCTATTTGTAGAGTCTTAGGTTGTTTTATATCTTTTTGGTTAAGAACTTTAAATTCATGCTTATCTGCGAACAAGTTTTGTTTAACCCTCACCGGGACTCAGATAATATTTCTTTCTAGTTCTGTGGATTATGATCTCCAACTTCTTTTTCACTCGATGAGATTGATATTTCCATTTTGAGGAAGTTGCGCTATATAGGTGTAATTTAGATTCTATGGTATCAATGAAGCCACATTTTAAAACGGTTGTTCAAAAATGTTTTTCAAACTTTAATTTGTTGTTATCTTTGTGAATTTCTAAGTTCTAATAATTTTAGAACTGTTGTTTAAGCTTCTATTTTTCCATTATTTGATTATTATAATGGACGTTTTCTGGGTTTTCCTCAGAAATCTCTGCATGTTATTCAAGTGGCATAGAATGCTACTGCATGCTTGATTATGCAATGTTCCTCGTTTTGTACATATTACCCCTGTTTTTATTTTAACTTCATTGGTTACCTATTCAGTTCAGGATTTATTTTAAGATTCTTACTTTGATATTTAAAGCCTTGCATGATGATGCTCCATCTTGCACTTTTTTTCTCTTTTGAAGATTTACAATCTGCTACTAAAGGATTGCTGAAACTACCACCATTTAAATTTATTAAGCCTTAACATCTATCGAACATCTCATTTTAGAATTGCCGTGCCCAACTTTATGGAACACTCTACCGAGTTCGCAATAAGTCATATTTGGCTTTCAGAAAACTACTCAAAGCACATTATTTTGTACAAGCTTTCCCTAGATGAGAATATTGACAGTACACTCAGCAGAATACTCAGACGTTATATATGATCAGAATTCATATTTATGTTAGACTATTTTTTTTAATGTATGTGATTTTTATATTAATTTATTGTGAAAGCATTGTGGTAACCTGAGGGATTAAAAGAGCACATCTCCTTATTCTCTTGTTTTGTATTTCTGCCTCAAATGTTTAAGAAAAACGCATTTGATGAATTTAAATGTCATTTGCTGTCCCTTATCCCCCTTGTTCTATAAAGTCACCAAAAATTGCACATACAAATTTAGGTGCATTCCCAATTTGTGTGCGCAATTTAATAGAATAATGAGCTAATTAGTGCCTATAATTGTTTTTTAAACAATTATTGGCACCAATTAGATTTAATTGTGACTTACATGCCTAAATTTACATGTGGCCTGAAAAAGAGGGAACAGAAATAAGAGGGTCACGGGCATTTCAGAGCGGCTCAGGGGCATGGTTTTGAGTTACACATGTGCTCCATGCATAAATTTAGGTGTGTTCATTTGCACCACGTTTTTGCTGGTGCAAATGGCGGCACCTAAATTTACACATGATCTCTCCATTATGCATACTCTATAAACCATGCCAAACTTTAGATGCAGCTTATAGAAAACTGCTTAAGCAGAGCTGTTTCAGTGCCAAATATAGAATCTAGCCCTATATGTACAGTTTTCTGATATCAGAAACTATATGTATAAGTGCTGGCACTTATATGTGGTGATTGCAAAATGGCCACATTCACATATAAGTGCTAGAACTTGTATATGTAGAAGTTACCACATGATGCCACTCTGTTTCCTGGTATTGCCTTTCCAAATTGCTGCTTGCCCTATAAATGCCGACAAATACACAAGTATTTTCTGGTGCCCTGTACAATACTGGCAGATCTGTGAACATCCCAACCTGGATAGTTAAAATACTCCTTGGAAGACATAAGCAAAATTGGTCTTTGAGTCTTTTAATATCTTTAACAGTTAGAAGTCACTGAGGGGCATAATCGAACACGAACGTCCATCTCCATGGGCGTCTATGTCCGAGAACGGGTACGTGAAGGGGCGGGACAAACCGTATTTAAAAAAAAAAAATGGCTGCCCATCTTTCTTTTCGATAATACGGTTTGTGCCCGGCAAATGCATCGGATCAGGGGCGTATCTGCGTGGGGCCTCAGGGGCCTGGGCCCCCGCAGATTTTGCCCTGGACCCCCCTACCGCCATCAACCCTCCCCCGCTGCCGTTCTTACTTTTGCTGGCGGGGGACCCCAACCCCCGCCAGCCGAGGTCTGCTTCCACCTGCCGCTGCCTTCAAAACTTCTTCTTCAGCCGGCGGGGGACCCCAAACCCCCGCCAGCCGCCCCGCGCTGTTTAAAATTCATCTTCGGCCTCCGTGGCCGTGCTGCTGGGATAGGCGGCGCTGTTGAAATCCACTTCGGAGTCTGACGTCGTTGTACGTTGTACGTGCTGCGACGTCAGACTCCGAAGTGGATTTCAACAGCGCCGCCTATCCCAGCAGCACGGCCACGGAGGCCGAAGATGAATTTTAAACAGCGCGGGGCGGCTGGCGGGGGTTTGGGGTCCCCCGCCGGCTGAAGAAGAAGTTTTGAAGGCAGCGGCAGGTGGAAGCAGACCTCGGCTGGCGGGGGTTGGGGTCCCCCGCCAGCAAAAGTAAGAACGGCAGCGGGGGAGGGTTGGCGGCGGGAGGGGGGTGGAGAGACTAAGTTATTGGTGGCGGTGGGGGCTCGGCGGCGGCGGCGGCGGGGGGGGCGGGGGGGGCGCTAAAATGTGCCCCCTCCCTCTGGCTCTGGCCCCCCCTACCGCCGGAGTCCAGATACGCCCCTGCATCGGATATGTGCGGATTTGAGCTGGGCGGTTTCGTTTTTCAGCGATAATGGAAACCGAAGGCGCCCAGCTCAAAAACGAACAAATCCAAGGTATTGGGTCGTGGGAAGGGCCAGGAATCATAGTGCACTGGTCCCCCTCACATGCTAGGACACCAACCGGGCAGCCTAGGGGGCACTTGTAAAAAGTTTAAAAAAAAAGTTAAATACCTCCCAAGTCCATAGCTCCCTTCCCTTGGGTGCTGAGCCCCCCCAAATCCCCCCCAAAACCCACTGCCCACAACTCGACACCATTACCATAGCACTTATGGCTGAAGGGGGGCACCTACATGTGGGTACAGTGGGTTTTGGGGGGGTTTGGAGAGCTCAACATTAACCATCACAAGTAGGGGGGGATGGGCCTGGGTCCACCTGCCTGAAGTCCACTGCACCCACTAACAACTGCTCCAGGGACCTGCATACTGCTGTGATGGAGCTGGGTATGGCATTTGAGGCTGGCATACAGGCTGGAAAAAAAGTTGTTAAAATTGTTTTTTTTTGGTGGGAAGGCGTTAGTGACCACTGGGGGAGTCAGGGGTGGTCATCCCCGATTCCCTCCGGTGGTCATCTGGTCATTTAGGGCACTTTTTTGGGACTTGTTCGTGAAAAAAAAAGGGTCCAAAAAAAGAGACCTAAATTCACACTAAAAACGGCCATTTGTTTTCGATTATCGGCCGAAGGTGCCCATCTCTGCTCGGCCAATAAACACGCCCCAGTCCCGCCTTCACCACGCTTCCGACACGCCCCTGTCAACTTTATTCGTTTCCGCGACGGAGTGCAGTTGTAGGCGCCTAAAATCAGCTTTCGATTATACCGATTTGGGCGCCTTTGCGAGATGGGCGCCCATCTCCCGATTTGGGTCAAAATCTGGGCGCCCATCACTTTCGAAAATAAGGCTGTCAACATACTTTTTTAAAGGATAGATTTTACAGTTTAACCACAGGGTACAACTATCCCACAAGAAATACTCTCATGCTTCTCTACCACTAGCTGGCAATACACACAGCAACCAGTAGCAAACTACATGATTCAGGGCCAGATGCACTAAACCTAACGAGCCAGCAATGTGGTTTTTAAAACAGTTCTAGCCAGTCTAGCGAGCAAGTAGTAAAATGAGACATGCACATAAGGGTTCTCCAAGCCATTTTCCTGTCACGGTAGCAGCTAACGAAAACGGAATGCAAATGATCTAAAAGGTATTATAATGAGCGAATTAGTACTATAATGTGCATGCAAGGCAGATGCACAGCCGTTTTCCGACCCCATATACAAAAGCAGTCCCTACCTTGTCCGTGGAAAACCTAACGGGAGGTCTGCACATCTCGTTAATGCCTGGCTGGGGCTGCTGCTGGCGCAAGAAGCATAACAGGCACTTCTGTGGCAATTTATTGGAGGCTGTATATAGCCATTACACATGCAACTTGTCTGCGTGTATGACGCCGTCTTTGGCATTGTGCAGCAGAGGGAGAGACAGCGGGACCCTGGAAAGAGAGAGAACTGCAAAGATCTGAGGGAGACCCAGGTCTCTCTCAGCCAATCACAGCGCGTTTAGTTAACAGCAGTGACAGCTAAATGCACTGTGATTGGCAGGCACTTCTTTTCAGTGTTATGCTTCTTGAATTAAAAAAAAAGCAGAAGTGCCTGCCAATCACAGCGCTTTTAGCTATCACTGGTGTCAGCTAAACACGCTGTGATTGGCTAAGAGAGAAACCTGGGTCTCCATCGGATCGTTTAGTTCTCTCTCTTTCCAGGGTCCCGCTCTCTCCCTCTGCTGCACAATGCCAAAGACAGCAATTTATTGGAGGCTGTAGACAGCTATTATGCACATAGCTTGTCTGCGTGTATGAATCCGTCTTTGGCATGCGCAGAGCCATGCATAATGCTTGGCTGCTCTGCGCATGCTCAGCTGGCCAACTGGCTTTCCCCCCCTAGGAAGGAAATCGCATGCAAAAGAGCTAACAGCGAGCAGCTCATTTGCATACGTTTTCCTTCATGTATGCCCATTTTTTTCCGAATCGATAAGGGAAGGGCTTTTTCCGTGGAGTTAGTGCATCTGGCCCTCAGTCATTAGTTATCACTGTACAAATTAGTCATCAAGAAAACTATACAGTTAGTCTTTACAGTAGAATACACAACAAAGAAAATGACATAAATACTTCAATCACTAACAATCTGCCTGCCAGGGATTTGGACATGGCAGCAGTGAAGACACGTTGTGGGGAAACATAGAAAAATACAAAAATGAAGGCAGATAAAGACCATACAGCCTACCCAGACTGCCTATCCATGTCATCTACTATCCCTTCATAAGTACATAAGTAATGCCATACTGGGAAAAGACCAAGGGTCCATCGAGCCCAGCATCTTGTCCACGACAGCAGCCAATCCAGGCCAAGGGCACCTGGCAAGCTTCCCAAACGTACAAACATTCTATACATGTTATTCCTGGGATTTTGGATTTTTTTCAAGTCCATTTAGTAGCGGTTTATGGACTTGTCCTTCCTACTACTACTACTTATTATTTCTATAGCGCTACTAGATGTACGCAGCGCTGTACATTTGAACATGAAGAGACAGTCCCTGCTCGACAGAGCTTACAATCTAACTGGTCAGACAAACAGGACAAATAAAAGATAAGAGAATTACTAAGGTGGTGATAATAAAATAAGGGTACTGAACAAGTGAGTAAGGGTTAGGAGTTAAAAGCAGCATCTAAAAGGTGGGCTTTTAGCTTACATTTGGAGGCGGCCAGAGATGGAGCTTGACGGACCGGCTCAGGAAGTTTATTCCAGGCATATGGTGCAGCAAGATAAAAGGAATGGAGTCTGGAGTTAGCGGTGGAGGAGAAGGGTACAAATAAGAGAGATTTACCCAGTGAACGGAGTTCCCGGGGAGGAGTGTAGGGAGAGATGAGAGTGGAGAGGTACTGAGGAGCTGCAGAGTGAATGCACTTGTAAGTCAGTAAGAGGAGTTTGAACTGTATGTGGAAACGGATAGGGAGCTAGTGAAGTGACTTAAGAAGAGGGCTAATATAAGCATAGCGACACTGGCAGAATATAAGTCGTGCGGCAGAATTTTGGGCAGATTGAAGAGGAGAGAGATGGCTAAGTGGAAGACCTGTGAGAAACAAGTTGCAATAGTCTAAGCGAGAGGTGATAAGAGTGTGGATAAGGGTTCTGGTAGTGTGCTCAGAAAGGAAAAGGCAAGTTTTGTAGAGAAAGAAATGACAAGTTTCAGCAGTCTGCTGAATATGTTCAGAGAAGGAGAGCATATTCAGCAGACTGCTAAAACCTTCCTCTTCCTTAGAAATCCTATGTATTTGATCCAAGTTTGCTTGAATTCAGATACAGTCTTCGTCTCCACCAGCTCCACTGGGAGTCTGTTCCACAAAACACTTAAATGATATATCCTAGCCTCAGCATGTGAGTGACACCGATATCCAAAGTGACAACTGGGGGGGGGGGGGGGGGTAAAAGAAATTAAGGATAGGATAATAATTAATAAAGGGCTAGCAGAAGAGGATTGATGAGAAAATGGGACAAAATTATAAAGGGTTAATAGGTGAAAATATAAGAGGGGTGGGGCTTTGCCTCACAAAGTGCTGGAACTGATGAGAGAAGCACATACCATACATGGGAGCATGCCAGATAATTTAAAAGTAAAATTATGAAGCGTATAATCAGGAACAAACATGCAAAGTTGAAGTGTTTTTTTGTGAATAGTGGTCAGGCTAAAATGTAATACTACTAATACAAATCCTATATAATAATTCTCACCTCCAACTTTCTGAGGCTGCCTGGAACCGTGGAAAAGGAAAGTGGAGTAGATAAAAGTGGCATCATTCCTGAAGTGCCACTGATTGGCTGCTATGACATGCTGCAGAACGTTCAATAGACAGGAGTGGAAGTGAACAAAGCAAGTCTATGGTAAGCAAGGAAGCCCATTGGTTAATCTCTGATTCCACTCCCCAAAGCAGCAGTCATTCCTATACACAAAAAAAAAGAGGAAACCTAGGAGCTGCTTCTTATTGCCGTTTTTACAGCTGTTTCCACTGGACAAAAGGAGGGGGGAGACACACAGACCCTGCAACTGGGAGGGGGGAGGGGGGTCCCTGCAACTGGGAAAAATGGAGGATGGGAGGAGGGGGGACCCTGCAACTGGGAGGAAGGAAGGAAGGGAGGGAGGGGGGACACCCCTGCAAATGGAAGACATACTGGGGGGGGGGGGGACAACCCTGGAACTGGGAGAGAGGGGGGACCCTGGCACATACTCTCATTCTCACACACACATTCGCACATTCACACTCTCTCAAACATACACACTCCGAGAAAAACCTTGCTAGCGTCCATTTCCTTTAAAACAGAAACGGGCCTTTTTTACTAGTATAATAATAATAAGCAGAATTTTTACAGACCGACTGCATCAACTGTTAGCTCAGAACAGTTTAGAATGGTATAAACAATTACAATACAAATAAAAAAGATTAAAATCTCAAGATAATAATACAGAAAACAAGCATGTGAACTTGAGCTCCATTGATAAGGCTACTGAAAATATTTGGTGAATTTAAGAAAATTTCTTACATCAAACACTGAAAGGCAAAACATTCCATAGCTTAGGTACAGCTATGCTGTACCCTTCATGGAAAGGGTGGTGAATTAGTGGCATGGCCTCCCAGTGGAGATGAAGAGAGTATCTGAAATCAAGAAATTTTGGGACGTACATAGGATCTCTAAAGGAGTGATAAGAAGATTAAGATGGCATGTATGGGCAGACTGGATAGGACATATGGTCATTATCTGCCTTCATTTTCCCATGTTTACCATCCTTTCCATGAGAAGTCTTTCCTCAGGTTACTCCTGAGTCTGTCTCTTTTAACCTTCATCTTATGCCTCCTCATTCCAGAATTTCCTTTCAGTTGAAAGAGACTCACCTCTTGTGCATTTATGCCCCAGTGTTATATAAACATCTTATATAAACACTTTTATAAGTAAACATATTGAGATTTTGAAGTCTGTCCCCATACACTCTATGATGACCGCTGACCATTTTAGTAGCCATTCTCATGAAATTATTTCCAGTCTCTTTGCATATCAGTGCGTCTGTTGTGTGTGTATGGGTATGTGTGGGTATCAGTTGTTGATAGATATGTATTTGTGTGCTGTGGGTAGTATTATTATTATTATATCATATTTACTGAATATCCACCTAGAAGCACTGGTGATTGGTAGCAAAGAAATATTTTAAATAAATAAAATATATATGTATGTGTCTATGGGTTTATTGGTATGTTTGTATGAGGGCTTTGGGTATATTTGTGTTAGATATTTGTGAGCCTGTGACTGGGAGATTTAGAGAAGCAAGAAGCAGAAGTTTAAAATAAGAAATTCTTTAACTGCTATGCTTGAGTGTATCAAAGTTTCTATGCTACAGAAAGTGACTCTGTTTCTCCCATAAAAATGTACTACTGAGCCACTTTTTGGAGGAGTTTATTTCTCTGAATTCCCCAGTTCAATCTAGTCCCTTGTCAAATTCATATTTGTCTTTTCACTGGTTTCTCCACCTTGTCAAATTTTGCACCACAGCTTTACATTTCAAAGACTTATTTTGCCCACAGACAAACAGAACTATTCTTGACCCTTTATGTATAAACTCTTTCCCTCATCCTGTTGGATTGCAAGAAGCAACAGGGGATTTATATTTATTAGAGTGAAAAGAGGATACCTTGGCAACTGAAGTAATCCATAATAAAATAAATATGATGGTTTTATTTGTTGCTAATGGAACAAACTATAAAAGTCCCCATCATCCTGAGACACATATTTACCTGCTGAAGGCATAATCAAGTCCAGGGGAAAAGCGCATTTATCTGCCATAAAGCCACATTCTACCAGTTAAAGCACATTAAATTATACAGGTGCCTCTCCATTTCCTCCCTCCAAAGCTATAGGAAAAAAAAATCTGAATGTTTTTCTGCAACCTTCTATGCTCTTCATTTCCTCATTCACTGTACATCAAAGAGAATGAAGTCGACATGACACAAGAAAACTATTCCCCACAGTGATCAGGCAGGTGCTGTAAGCAGGAAAAAAAAGTCTGCTTTCCAAAGTCCTTCACCTTGTTTGATCGATGGTTGCTTTTTGATCTCACAATGCCCTCACTCAAGTAATGACTTCCCCTTCATGCAACCTACTTCACATCTGTCAGAAAGAATAAAAGGTATCAAACAGGGTCCTGACACAGTCTATCGGCCGTGAGATGTGCTGCCATGAAGGTTTCCACAGCTCCCACAATTTCTAATTGAGCTCCTTTTGTTGTGGTGGGTACAGGAATTTTGGCAGAAATGACAACAGAAAGGATTATACAGCAACCGTGAAGCCCAAGGCTCTCTGAATTCTTATCTTTTCATCTCAGCCTCTTTAACTATGCATACAACAAGTTGCACAGTGGACATTCAACAGATCACTAGAAGTTCTGTGGCTACAGCATGGAAACTACAAAAAAGAAGAAAAATTTCCATTCAGAGTCATAAGAGGTTATCAAAGAACAGCCAGAAAACAGGGAAACATGATTTACTTTGCTGAACAACAGCCATAGCAAAAAGTATAGACAAAATATAAAAGAGATTTTTTTAATATCAAAGAAAATATTTATTTTAAATATTTTGAGCTTTTATATGGCATGACTTCCTGGGCATCCTACAATAATTAATATAATGAACTGCATATACATGGCAGCACATTAGAAATATGGATAAAGCAGAGAGATCAGCCATTTGGATACACCGAAAGTGAATAGGTGTTTTCTCATTTCCTTTTGAATGCAGATAACAAAGAAACCTCCCCAACATTTGAAAGGAGGTAATTCCACAAGAAGGAAAAGGCAACAAGATAAGAATCCAGTTCAGCTCTAGGAGTATAAAGATCAATTTCACACTCAGAACCTTTACAGAAAAGCAATTTAAATCTTTGATGTATACAAGTAAATGTAAATAAATAACCAAGGACTTAGCAGTAAAATATTCTCACGCTACTAAACAATCTCATTATATGCCAGTAGACTAAACAGAAAGTATCAGTGTGCAGCAGCAACTAAGAAAGCAAACAGAATGTTAGGAATTATTAGGAAAGGAATGAAAAACAAAAACAAGAATAATGCCTTTTATTGCTCCATTGTGCAACCGTACTTCGAATACTGTGTGCAATTCTGGTCACTGCATCTCAAAAAAGATATAGCGGAATTAGAAAAGATACAGAGAAGGGCAATGAAAATAATAAACGGGATGGGACAACTTCCCTATGAGGAAAGGCTAAAGGGACTAGGGCTCTTCAGCTTGGAGAAGAGAAGGATGAAGGGAGATGTGATAGAGGTCGTCGTTGATGATACGCTGAAACCTTCTGCTTAGTGGCCCAATCCATCCCTTGTGGAGAGTTTGGGACATGATCAATAATGAACCAACGTAAGTCTGCAAAAGTATGATTAAATTGTTCACAGTGGGTAACCACAGGAGCAGTCGCAGTTTTTGTTGTTAATCTGCTTTTGTGGGGCGAACTATCAGATACATGAAGGTGAGGTTACAGACTTACGTTGGTTCATTATTGATCATGTCCCAAACTCTCCACAAGGGATGGATCGGGCCACTAAATTGGCTCGCCGTGAACAGTGGTGGATTTTCACTTTAAAAACAGTGAACCCTCAAGGACTAAATGAAAACGTGGAGTGGAACACCATAATCTGAGTTACCTCAGGTTGCAGAGACTGACGAGGTGGTAAGGGTTGTGTGAACAATCCTTTTGTATAAAGTTAGTTGTAATTCTGACGTCATTTTGTGAACATTTCCGGCCACTAGGTGGGTGCAGATGCCATGATAAGCCACTTTGATTTAGCAGGAGTTAGGTCTCACTTCTCTTGCTGTTTGACTGAGGAAGAAGGGAACTCCTTAGCCTTAACCCTCGTCACTGAAGAAAGCTATTGAAACCCGCGGAGTCGGACGGTTCCAGGGGAAGGTGCGAGATGAATGTTTTTCAGCGAGGCAAGATAAGTGCACAGCTTTTTCACCAAGTATTTATACATTTTTAAAGTGATTTTAATAGCACTGTGGTGAAGGGAAGCAAATTAAAAATGAGCAAAATGTTGCTCCCCCCAAAAAATTCTTTAGAGTAACCCGATGAAAGAAGTGCTATACCACTATATAGCAGCTTTATTGTCTGCATAAATTGTGGGAAAGCTCTGAGGGTACTCTATATCATACAAAAAATGTACATATGAAATTATACTTGTGTGAGCTGTGACAAACATTTTTTACAAATGGGTGGTTTTCAGTCCTGGTTTGTGTACTAGCCTGCGATATAATTGTAGCAGGACATTATCTTCTTCTATTTTCAGGAGTCCACTTAAATGCTTTTAATCCTCTTTTTCATTAGTTTTTGTGGTTTATCACCAGCTGCAATAGAGTTCACCATGGCCTACTTGTCAGGTTCTCAGGTTCAGAGCCCGCGGGGCCGGGCTCTGGAGCAAACGTGAGCCCTTGGGCTGCTGCCGAGGAGCGACAGCAGCAGGCAAAACCCACCAACCAACACTGGGTAAGCACACCGGCAGGGACTGCAGGCACTGCCCAGCGAACCGGAACACATGGACTGGAATCCCCCGGACTGGAGGACACAGGACTGGAACACTGGACTGCAATCCCCCGGACTGGAGGACACAGGACTGGAACACACACCGGACCGGAACACACTGGACTGGAGCACACTGGACTGGTCCAAACAGCTTCACCTGCACTTAGCTACTAAGCCCCCCAGGAGTTGATCTCCTGGGTTCGAGTAGCCGGCAGGACTTACTGGATACCGGATGACACAGGGACCAGGACAGGAAACAGAAGAGACAGCAGTGCTTCAAGGAACTGGACTAACCAGGGCACTCCTAGGCCTACACTAACAAAAGGACTTCCTAAGCCCTATACTAAACAGGAGCTCCTAAGCCCTGCTCAACAAAGGGACTTCCTAAGCCCTAAACTAACAGAGCAGGGAACTAAACACAAAGCTAACACAGGTGCTACTAAACACTAAACACACAGCAGAAGTGCTACCACACACTACAAAGGAAAGCAGGGAAGCTACAAACCTACGCAGAACAGGTGGTTCCTAAGCACTACACTAACAAGCTAAACACAAAACCAACAAGCTTCCTAACCACTACTCTAGCAAGCTAGCTACAAAACTAACAAGGTGCTTCCCAAGCACTACCCTAGCAAGCTAGACACAAAACTAACAAGGTGCTTCCTACAGCACCAAAACCCAAACAGCAAAGACTGCAATGCTCCCAAAAGCACAAACACCAGAAGTACTTCTAACAGCAAAATCTGTAGTGTTCCTAACAACACCAAACCCTGAAGTACTTCTAACAGCAACAGAGCTTCCAAAGCCCTATAAGAGGGAAAAGCAGGGGAAACCACAAGGGAAAAGCAGGAAAGCTAAACACACAAACACCAGTTCACACTGCACTAACACTAACCTGGACCTTAGCAAAATCAAGCAGGGAAACTAGACACAAAGTCAGAAGTGCACACTGCACCACCCTACCTAAAGCAAACACAACCGTTGCAAAGGCTCTGAAGGAAACAACACCACTTCCTTATCAAGGCCCTCCTTGATGATGTCACACTCCCTAGACCTAGGCAAAAGCACACTGACCCAGAGAGGCCCAACCCACACCAATGCAACACCGTGAAGCACTTGAAGCCAGTACACCCAAAGAGAGGTAGAGCTAACTCAGTCCACCCATACAGCTTTAGTAAAGTGAAACAATTAACCCCATGCTGCTGGAAGCTGCCAGCACAGAGAGACAGAGCCAGCTCAGAAAGGACAGACAAAAGAAACAGAAGCCAGCTAAGAAGCTGACCCCCAGGAAAGAGGTAAGTTTGAGAGGGGTTCTGACCCCAATCATAACACTACTGCTGCACCAGAAATAAAGTCTTGCACTATGGCTATCAACATTTTTGCCCTTCTGCTGATGCTAAAGATGGATACCATTTTATCCTGGAACTTCTACAGCCAATATGTATCTTCCCTTTTCCTTCGTACCATACTTCCAATGTAGTGTTGCCTTGCTGAAGTTTGTTATAGATTGTAAGCATTAAGGTCACCACATGCAGGTACTCAGCAAACTTGGGAAGAGACTTTGTTCTCTTCCTTATGCAGAACACTTGTGATCAATACTTTCATTATTTATCCTGAAAACTGCCACTTTCATACAAGTCAAGAAAAAAAACAGGGGGGAAAAACCAATCCCGGATCATGTGTTACATTTCACATTATTCAAAAAACTGTAATAACTAAGGAACCTTTATTGTCCCTACATATTAACAGCAAAAAGTGAAATCTACTACTAAACAGGAGGAGGCTGCAGAACAAACTACAACTGATGGAGAGATTCCAGCAACCATGTCACAACTGAAAATACATTTGTATTAGTACCCGCATGTCCATTCTAACAAAAATATTGATGAATCTATATTTTATACACTGCGTTTGGCTCCAGTAAACTAATTAACAGCCAGGTCTACTATTCTGTGGTGAAAGGACAAAATGCACAAAAGCATCTGACCCTAAAGCACTAGAAGCTTTTTTACTAAGCTGCATTAGGCAATAACACATGCCTAACACAGTTTAACATGGTGTACCGTGAGATGTGCTCAAGCATCCTGCAGTAACTGCCAAATGTGTGCACAATAACCACATCAAAAAATTTTTTTTTTTTGAGGGGGCAGAGAATAAGCGTTCCTGCACTAAACAGTGCATCTACGATAGCACAGGAATACCATGTGAGCCCTTACCGCCTACAAAATGGCAGCAAATGCTCACGCAGTAAAAAATTTTTCATGGCCGCGCACTAATGACAACGTTAGCACAAGGCCATTAATACAAAGGTCATTTTTACAGATGCAGTGAAAAAGGCCTTAGGGTGCAGGAAAAACTTGCCTAAAAGCATGCTAAGGCCACTTTTTACCACAACTTAGTAAAAGTACCCCCTAAGTTAAAGTAGAGCGAAGCAACATATATAAATTAATAGTGAACTATAATGCAAAGAAAATATGAGCTGAAGCTGTCTTATTTTAAGACAAAAAATTAATGCATACAAAAAATAATGGTACCAAAATTATGCAAAATGTTTACCTTTGAAGAGAGACTAACATTCCAGGTATGATTAGTTTTTATGTACCCAGTGGGATCAGGGCCTTTTTACATAGCACATTAAAACATATGGAATAAAAAAAACAACAGAGCAAAGCCCCAGTGTGTGGGCACTACTAGTAACCTGCTGAATAGGGAGTAAAGTTTTGATGTATTCCTGCTCCCACATTTACACTTGTTTTGTTGTGTAGTCAAAGACTGGTGATGATGGAGGTTTAGATAGTAAGTCACTCATTCATCTTTTCGATCAAGAGGCAGCATTTGGTTAGGCCTAGCAGCCAGAGATGTGCAGATGTAATGGAGCAGCAAGAGACAAAAGCATTGGGCCAGCACACTTTGTTCCCTCAGCCTGCTGGCCATGCCAGCAAATCCTGATATACATCTAAGGAGTTAGGTATCTTGGTGTATCATCAGGCTGAATGAAATTACATCCCTCGCCTTTTTACTGTCTGAAGCCCTCATTGTTTAGTCCAAGAACATCCTTTGTCACTGCTGAGCCAGTCAGAGCTGTGCAGACAAGTTCAAATTCAGTTTTATTTTAATATACCACTTATTAAAAAAAAATCTAAGTGGTTTACACTTTTCTCTATTCTATGCTATACAGACACTTCTGTATCACTTATAACCATAACTTCAAAGCGGTTTACAATCAAGAAGATATCTTATTGAGACATGAATTGCAACGTCAGAAGTATCAAAAAGTATACAATAAATCAAAATAGATGTGATTTTACAAAAGAAAATATAGTTTTCAGTGGTCCATAGAGAAACTGGAATTGAATTACAAAGCTTAGGGCCTTGAAAAGAGGAGGAGCGTTCCCAGACTAACTTCAGCTTCAAGTTCTTTACTATTGGTGTATCTAATGTTAGATTTTTGGAACTCCTCAAATGTCCTCTGGTACCTAGAGGTGGTAATAGCTGACCCACCACTGATGAGGTTTCCCCATAAACACTTTTATGAACTAAGCATGCAATTTTAAATTTAATACGTGCCTCTATTCTTAACCACTGTAATTCCTGTAATAAAGGGCTAGCTTTGCTATATTTTCACAAGCCATATATTTATTTTTTATTATTTATTTGTTGTATTTGTATCCCATTAAGCGAGCAGCTGAATTTTGTAATAGCTGTAACTGATTCAACTGCTGTTTACCGATATTATAGTATAATGAATTGGAGTAATCAAGAAAAGGGATTAAGATCGCCTGGGCAAGTGTCCTAAAACTAGATGAACTCAATGATGATCTTATAACATGTAATTTAAGCAAATGACATGGCATTGATCTGATTTTTATAAGTTAGATTAGAGTCTAACAATATTCCTAACACTTTAGTACTTTATCTGATCTTTAAAGAGGTTCCTGAGGAAAACTATATTCCTTCAGAAGAGACACAGGCGGTCGGTGACTCAGATGTTTGCGGAGGCTAGGGCAGTGGGATAGGGAGGAGCTAGAGCAGAGTGGGGAGGGGCTAGGGAAGAGTGGAAATGGGATAGAATGTGGCATAGCAAGTTTCAATCCTTGGGGTAGCACCACCTGTGTCAGCACTTTGCTATGTCCGTCAAACCCAACGCTTGCAATGCGTTTCACCTACTGGCCTCTTCAGGGGTTTAACTGTAATGAAATAGATACTTGATACAGGGTTGGAGGAAAAAGACTGGTCAATGTTGGGAGGGGAAAGAGACATGGGTGATGCTGGATTTTGAGGGGAGGAGAGAGATGAGGCAATATGTTTTTGGCAGATAATTTTCTTGAGTGTAATTAGCTTGTATGTTACAATTATAAACAGAGATATGGGAGGGGGGAGACAAGGGCAGAGGGACATAGTGAAGGGGTCACCCATGTCTCTTTCCCCTCCCAACATTGACCAGTCTTTTTCCTCCAACCCTGTATCAAGTACTACCTCATTTCATTTCCCCTTACCCTACCATCCAGCATCACCTCATCTTTCTGTGTCCCCCGCCACAATATCAACCAGCACCATTGCCCACCACCAATATTCAGTCCTTCACCCACACCTCTGCTAGACTACTACTCAACAAGCAATACCTTCCCCTCCATGAATCCCACCCATTCCCTCACTTGCTCACTCTGCCTGCCGGCCACCGACTCTCAAATTTCGTAGTTCCAAACAATGAGGAACCGCGGGACCATAGCTCTCCGTGCGCCACTAGCAGCTCTGCAGGTCACACACATCCCCCTATGATGTAACTTCCTGTTTTGGAGGGCAGAATCAAGAGCTGCTGTGACCAGCGCTTAGAAAGCTATAGTCCTGCGGTTTCACATTGTTTGCAGTTACAAAGTTGAAGAGTCTGTGGCTGGCAGTCAGAGCGAGCAAGTGAGGGAGCGGGTGGAACATATGGAGGGGAAGGTTGTGATTTATTGTTGCCTTTCCACAAGAGCAAGCAGCCAAAGGGAGGGGAAGGTAATGGCTGGGGAGGCTTAGCTTCTCCAAGCCTACTATACTTTATTATCTACCTCAAGATCACCACCTTCCAATCCAGACACTATACTATAATTATTATCAATCACGTGACTGCACTTCCTTTATATTTTGCACAATAATAAATTTATTATTCTTATTGTATACACTTCAATATACCTATAACTCTATTGTTCCTGTATCTCCATTCACCAACTTTCTATCCACATTCCTCATTCATTCTAACTAACGCTCCACTTTCACTTATACATTAGATCTAAATTCAAGGTAAGTAAATGATACTTGGATTACAAAAAGAATCTTTAGTGAACACTTTGCTTGTGGATTTATATATGTCAGTCCTTTAAACCTTAAGCACTCTAGTTGAAATACAGAGAGGTCATTCTCTGATAGTTGATATCCTTGGCGTTAAATCCACAAGATCCTGAATTAATCAAAAAGTTCTCCAAATATAGCAAAGTGACAGCCTCTTCAGCCAACCATATGGTTGTCATAGACTCATATTCCTAGTCCCATGGTCCTTCCTTGAGCGGTTTATTCTTTCGTTGATCTCCACTATAGTTTCTTTAATGGTAGATCAAATATAGTAACCAGTACCCATATGTCAATGTCCGTCAAACCCAATGCTTGCAATGCGTTTCACCTACTGTTCTTCAGAGGTTTAACTGTAATGAAATAGATATATGGTCCAACTGAAACACTCATTCATCCTCATACCTCTTATCTAAAAATGTACTAAAATACTGATCATACCTTATATCTTTTAACCAGCTGCATACACAGGATCGACCTTACAGGTGTCCAGGGGGACCTTCTGTAGCCAATCAGTGCCGTGAATTCATAACCCCGCCCAATCCACTTCCTTATTGAGACCCATAGGATGTACCGTACCCCATTCAAAAATTTTTCTCTGCTCCATGTTCATCATTTTCTGTAATATATACCCAACGTTAGATCTATCAAATTGCATAAGGACTACAAAACGGAGTGTAGAGATTGCATGTTTTTCAGATAACCAGTGTTCTAGCCTATTATACAGGGCACCTATGAGAACAGATCGTCTGACAGTCACCAAATCACACAACTTTAGTCTTTTGGGTGTTAAGTTTTAAAAAATTTGCTAATGCCCATTCTTCAATTAGTGTTATATATTGTGTGTTCTTCAATTAGTGTTATATATTGTTTTGTCAACAGAAAAGTTTTATCTAGGGATTCTTGCACTGGGCAAAGAACGAAAATATCAACCGCATAAGATATAAGTTCGCTTCCCACTTCAGGTACAGCTGCTTGTGACTCTGGGCAAGTCACTTAACCCTCCATTGCCCCAGGTACAAATAAGTACCTGTATATGTAAGCCGCATTGAGCCTGCCATGAGTGGGAAAGCGCGGGGTACAAATGTAACTAAAATAAATAAATAAGATTGTAAGTATCCTCCCAGATGGCTCATGTATAAATTTTTTTGTTTTGTTACATTTGTACCCCGCGCTTTCCCACTCATGGCAGGCTCAATGCGGCTTACATGGGGCAATGGAGGGTTAAGTGACTTGCCTGTGCCTGAAGTGGGAATCGAACTCTGTTCCTCAGTTCCCCAGGACCAAAGTCCACCACCCTAACCACTAGGCCACTCCTCCAAGCTGAGGCGATAAAGAAGATTCCCTAAGGAACCTCACAGTATGTTTTCCATCCTGTAGACATCATATCATTTTTTTATAACAGTATAATGTCTGGAACTTAAAAATGAAGAAAACCATTTTAGTACTGTCCCTCCCATTCCCATCTCACTTACTCTAGTGATGAGTAGCTCATGATTTATTACATCAAAAGCTGTCTATATGTCGAACTGCAGCAATACTAACACTGCGCCTTTTGTCAAAAAATTTTCTATTCTGTTGTTAAACCACAAGCATTGATTCCGTGCTACGCTTAGCTCGAAAACCATGTTGAGAAGGGTGAAAATACTCACGATTCTTCCAAATATATGGAAAATAGAGAATGTACAACTAACTCTACTAACTTTGCCAGCCATGGTATGCTGGCGACTGGTCCATAATTTTCATCTTGTGTAAGATCTGCATCAATATTTTTTGGTAAAGGAGTTAGAATTATAGACGCAATTTCCATAAGATAAGCTCCCTCTAACAATATATTATTGACAAGAGTATTTAGCCAATTCAGGAGCAACACTAGCAAGAATGTTAAATAAAAAGATGGACATACATCCAATGGCCATCTTTTTTATTGTAAGTATTTTTATTATTTTACTTATCACTAAAGGCGTGACTGTAGTGAATTCATTCGTTTTGATCTGCTGTTATTCCATTGTCCCTTCTTATTTGAAGTTTCAATAATTCTGATTTATTAATACTAATATTATTTTGCGATTTAAGAAATAAATTCTGAATTGTATTTACTTTGGTTTGAAAACTAAAACAGCCAATCGATCAGCTGAAGGTTGAATGAATCAGAGATACATTTAGTTCTATCTATATTTGACAGTGTTTTGTAAATACTGAACAACATTATAGATGAATTTTCAGAATCTTATCTTCTTATCAAAAAATTGTACCTTAGCTTCACATATAGCTTTCTTATATTCTTTAATACCATTATGCCATGTCTGATAAACTTCTTTTGTTTTCTTCCATATCCGTTCGTTCCTTCTGCACATTGTTTTTAAAGCATGTAGATGTTCTATAAACCAAGGATTTTCTTTCTGTTTGTCTTTTTGTATTTTATGTAGGGGCACCAAATTATCTAATACTTTTTGTACTATTTCATCCAATGATTGAACAATGTTCCATGCATTTGTAGAATTTAGATCAAAATTAGTTGTTACTTCATTCCAAAACCTATCTTTTTCTGGATATCTATAAGACATATTTTCTAGATATCTCTGTTTTTTTATCTTAGACTTATTATCTAAATTCTCACAATTAAACGTAGCCAAATAATGATCTGTCCATATCATGGGCTCCCATGAAATATTTCCTATAAGTGATTCAATTCCATTATCTTTAGTATATGCTATCATATCTAACATATGACCCTTAATACGGGTAGCAGTAATAGGACAAAACTCAAAATTTAAAGAAACAAAAAATTCCTTAAAATAACTTACAGTTATAACCAGGTCATTCTCCATATGTAAATTCAGATCCCCTATTAATACCAGTTTATCAAATGTTATGGTAAAGTAACTAATTACTTCTAATATTTTATTCTGTGCCAAATTTCAATTTCCTGGTGTTCAACACGTTAAAACAAAATCCTATTGAATTTCTACTTTCATTGTTTAAAGATTGGCATTCATTCTAAACTCTTGTCAGCACCACTTTTTATAAGTTTAAAATTATAAAAGTCTATCAGGCTTATTTTCGAAAGAGAAGGACGCCCATCTTTCGACACAAATCGCAAGATGGGCATCCTTCTCACAGGGTCGCCCAAATCGGTATAATCAAAAGCTGATTTTGGGCGTCCTCAACTGCTTTCCATCGCGGGGACAACCAAAGTTCACGGGAGCGTGTTGAAGGCGTAGCAAAGGCGGGACTTGGGCGTGCCTAACACATGAGCATCCTTGACCCATAATCGAAAAAAGAAGAGCATCCCTGACGAGCACTTAGACAACTTTACTTGGTCCTTTTTTTGTTACGACCAAGCCACGAAAAGGTGCCTGAACTGACCAGATGACCACCGAAAGGAATTGGGGATGACCTCCCCTTACTGCCAAAGTGGTCACTAACCCCCTCCCACCCTCAAAAAAATTATTTAAAAATATTTTTTGCCAGCCTCAAATGTCATACTCAGGTCCATTACAGCAGTATGCAGGTCCCTGGAGCAGTGTTAGTGGGTGCAGTGCACTTCAGGCAGGCAGACCAGGCCCATCCCCCCCTTCCTTACACTTGTGGTGGTAAATGTGAGCCCTCCAAAACCCACCACAAACCAACTGTACCCACATCTAGGTGCCCCCCTTCACCCATAAGGGCTATGGTAGTGGTGTACTGTGGTAGGTAGTGGGTTTTGGGGGGCTCAGCACACAAGGTAAGGGAGCTATGCACCTGGGAGCAATTTCTGAAGCCCACTACAGTGCCCCCTAGGGTGCCCGGTTGGTGCCCTGGCATGTGAGGGGGACCAGTACACTACGAATACTGGCTCCTCCCACGACCAAATGGCTTGGATTTGGTCATTTCTGAGATGGGCGTCCTCAGTTTCCATTATCGCTGAAAATCAGAAATGACCAAGTCTAAGGACGACCATCTCTAAGGTCGACCTAAATTTCCAGATCTGGGCATCCCCGACCGTATTATCGAAACGTCCATCTTGTTTTGATAATACGGGTTTCCCCACCCCTTCACGGGGACGTCCTGCGAGGACGTCCTCAGAAAAACTTGGGCATCCCCTTCAATTAAGCCCCTCCACGTTTATCATCACCAAACCACCACCCTTTTTGCCTGTTCTAACACTATGAACAATCTTGTAGCCTGATGGACATATTGACAGAACCAGTGGAGAGTTTTTTTCTGGAAGCCAAGTTTCAGTAATAAATACCAATCCCAGTTGTCGAACTCTGATTAAATTATCAATCAGTTCCTTTTTGTTACAAACTGAATGGACGGTGTTCATAACTATGTATCTTTCTAGTACTATTATATCCCTATTAACCTGCACCAAATTACTTAAAATCCTATTTCTAGTATTCTTTAATACTTTTCTGCTACTTATCATAGTCGATGGTACCCACTGGGAGAATAAGGGAAGGGGAATAAACATACAGAACATAGGAGGGGGCGCTAGTGAGCTCTTCACAGCAATGGAAGCCTGATCTGCTCTCTCCCTCCCTATTCTGCTAGATTATTGTCCAGATTGGTGGATTATCACATATTAAGCTTACTTTATATCAACATACCTCTTCAGCAACACGTCAGGGTGCAAGCCATAAAATGTATTGTACTGTTTTGGGACCTTGCCAGGTACTTGTAACCTGGATTGGCCACTGTTGGAAACATCAAGCATGCTGGGCATGATGGACCTTCAGTCTATCCCAGTATGCAACACTTATGTACTTATGTAAGCCATCTAAATAAGAATCTTTCAATCCTCTGTTGATTGGATCTGAAAGATCAAAACATGACCTGCCGACACCAGAGAAAATAGCACCAGGTTAGTGTCCCCCAATGCTGCCTGATCCTATGCTAGAGGAACTCTGTGCTTTTAGGGAACTTTCATCCAAACATTTTGAAACAACTTGTGAGTTAAAGACTGATATTGCTGTGATTCCCATTTTACAGCATTCCAACTACGAACTGAAGAACTAGAACATAGCTCTGATCAAGCGGCACTACATTTCACGCAACTCCAGGAATCCTCAATGAAGCACTTTAAAAAGTTAGAACTAGAAACTGAGGATCTCTCTAACTGCTCATGGCAAAATAATATTTTTATTTATTTGTTACATTTGTATCCCACATTTTCCCACCTATTTGCAGGCTCAATGTGGCTTACATAGTGCCGGAGAAGCGATTGCAGACTCCGATGTAAACAAATACAGAGTGATGTAGAGATAAGATAAGGTTCATGTGGTATTGCCACATGAGATTGGATAAGGTTCATGTGGCATAGCCATATAGGGGCGTCGTACACAGAAGAATTGTGTTGTGTCCATGATGTATTTTGTTATTATTGTGTCCATACTGTATTTTGGTTTTGTTGTGTCCATACTGTGTTTTGGTTTTGTTGTGTTGCAGCGGTCAGGCATTTATGTTGGGTTGGTAGGGTATGCCTTTTTGAACAAATAAGATTTTAGTGTTCTACAGAAGTGTGGGTGGTCGGACATAGTTTTTAAGGTTTTTGGCAGTGTGTTCCACAATTCTGTACTTACAGTATATAAGAAAAATTGGATGCATAAGTTGATTTGTATTTGAGTCCTTTGCAGCTTGGGTACGTTCGTGTTGATTTTGAAGTATTTCTGGTTGGTAGGTCAATCAGGTCTGTCATGTATCCCGGGGCTTCACCGTAGATAATTTTGTGAACCATTGTGCAGAGTTTGAAAGCAATACGTTCTTTAATTGGGAGCCAGTGTAGTTTTTCGCAGAGAGGTTTTGCGCTATCAAATCGGGTTTTTCCGAAGATAAGTCTGGCTGCCGTGTTCTGGGTGGTCTGAAGTTTCTTTAATGTTTGTTCTTTGCATCCGCATAGATTCCATTGCAGTAGTCCATGTGACTTAATACCATTGATTGTATCAGGTTGCGAAATGTTTCCCTCGGAAAGAATTGTTTCACGCGTTTAAGTTTCCACATTGAGTAAAACAGTTTCTTAGTTGTGGATGTCACTTGTTTCTCTAGTGTTAGGTTGCGGTCTATTATAACACCAAGGATTTTCAGGCTGTCTGAGATAGGGAGGGTGTGGTCTCTGGTGTTGATAATTGTAGGGTTGTCCGCGCTGTGTTGGGATGAGACGAGACAGTGTGTTTTTTCTTTGTTTAGTTTTAGTTGAAATGCATTTGCCCAGGAGTCCAAGCTGCTCTTGATTTCATTGGTGATTTCTGTCAGATTAGATTTGTAAGGAATGTATATTGTGACATTGTCTGCCTATATGAAAGGGTTCAGGCCTTGGTTGGATAGCAAGTGGGGTCATCATTAAGTTGAAGAGGATTGGTGATAGCGGTGATCCTTGTGGTACTCCGCAGTCTGCCTTCCATGGTGATGATATGGTTGATTTTGATTTTACTTGATATGTTCTTGTGGTTAGGAAACCATTGATCCAGCTAAGTATGTTACTACCTATCCCAAACTTATCTAGTAGTCTTAGTAGTATATTGTAGTTTACCATGTCGAACACACTAGACATGTCGAATTGGAGGAGGAGGATATTTTTGCCTGTTGCTATTTCCTGTTTGAATTTGGCTAGGAGAGTCAGTAGTACTATTTCTGTGCTGTGTAGTGGACGGGAATCCTGACTGAGATTCGTGTAATATTGAGAATTTGTGTATATAGTCAGTAAGTTGTTTGACTACCATGCTTTCCATCAATTTGATTGACAGCAGGATGGATACTACTGGTCGGTAATTGGTGATTTCATTTGCTTTTTTCGTGGTGTCTTGTGGTATCGGGGTGAGTAGAATGTTGCCATTTTCCTTTGGGAAGAGACCTTGTTGAAGCATGTAGTTTAGGTGGGATGTGAGGTCTGCAATGAAGAGGTCAGGGGCGGATTTCATTAGATAGTTGAGACAGGTGTCTAGATAGCAGTGAGTGTTTGTGTTTGTATTTGTATTTTCTTAGTGATTGTTTCCATGTGTTGAGTGTGTATTCATCTTTTATTTTTTCCATGCTGTTTCAAGTTTCCTGGTTTGTGCTTTTATTTTTTTCAGTTCGTTGTTGAACCATGGTATCGAGTTGTGTTTGCATGATGTTTTTGTTCGTAAGGGTGCTATATCATCTAGTATGGCTTTGCATCTTGTATCCCATTCCAAGAGATAGTTTATGGAGTCTGTTTGTGCTGTCCAGTCATTGTTGTATGTTATTTGACAGAATGTTTTCGTGTCTACGTGACCTCTTTTTCTGTAGGATGTGGGTTCTTGGGTTTGATGTGATCCATTCTTCTGCCAGTGTAGGGAGAGGTTTAGTTTGTAGTGATCAGACCAGGGTGTTTCTGTCCATTTAATCTGTTATGAATAAGTTCTGGTTTGGTGATATTTTATGTGAGATGAGATCCAGTGTGTGCCCCTTGACGTGGGTTGCTTGCATTTGAGGCCATTTGAGATCCCATAGATGGAGGAATTCCTTGCATTCTCGTGCGTTGATTGAGGTTGGGTCTTCTAAGTGAAGGTTGATGTCTCCTAGTACTAGTACATTGGAGTCGGCTACACATGTGTTTGAGATGAAATCCATGAAGTTTGTCTGAACCTCGTTCCAACTACCTGGAGGTCAATAAAACAAGACATAATTCAAATGGTCGCACAGGATTTTGTTGTGGATTCTGATTGAGGCTATTTCAAGCTGAGGTGTCATGGATCCTAGGTCCTATGGAAGGGCTGGAAGGCTCAAAAATGACTGAATTCCCAATAAAATGGATCCCTGCTATACTCCATCTCACTTTTGACCCGCCGCTAGAATTTGAGCACGCTCACCACATGCCTTCATATATAAAATAAAACCAACCTCACTCAAAGCCACTGGTCATTAAGCTTCTCCACTTCCAACATGCTCGGCCGATCATCACGACTCCCTGCAGTCACACTTCTCTTCAAATTGATGGTAAGAAGATTATAATTGCTTTGGACCTGGCAAAAGTTACCAGCCGAGAAAAGCAAGCTTTTCTTGAAATGCGTGCATGCCTTAAATCCCTCTGCACGCGTTTCGGCTTGCAGTACCTGGCCCGCATGACAATAACCCTTAACAACACAACAAAATCCTTCAATTCTCTGGAGCAGCTTCAAACATATCTGGACCAGTTCCAGTCACAAGGCATGGCATGAATAATCACATGGTGCTTTCATTTTCATTCCTCCATTTTTCATGCATGATGTTTGCCTGCTCACAATGCACGTCACTGGTTGTTAGCTGAATAGTTCACTTGAAACATTCTTGGCATAAAACTGTCGTTGTTTATTATAATCTACTTTATGGATATTTTATGCTACTCATCCTATATAATAATTCTCACCTCCAACATTCTGAGGCTGCCTGGAACCTTGGATCCCTTGGAGGTGGTCTGGAGTTGGAGTAGATAATAGTGACGTCACACAACCCACACCAGATTGGCCAGTAGAAGGGAGAGGGACGGAGCCACGATACAGGGAGCAGCGATTCAGCACAACACGAGGAATGCACAGCAGCAGGAACAGAAGCCTCTCTCACATAGTCACTCTCACAAACATACACACTCAGAGGAAAACCTTGCTAGCGCCCGTTTCCTTTCAAACAGAAACGGGCCTTTTTTACTAGTTTATAATAATGAATATTACCTTCATTTACTTAACTTACCGTACATTTAGTTGTCACAACAAATACTCCTGTACTCCTATTGGTGAGTGTTTGCTTTTTAGGGGTCCCTGTCATAGTCACTAGCACTACAGGGTCTGTACTTCATCATTGAGTGAGCTCTTATACTACTACTTAACATTTCTAGAGAGCTACTAGGGTTACGCAGCGCTATACAAGTTAACAAAGAAGGACGGACCCTTCTCAAAGGAGCTTACAGCTGTATAAGTCGTTTGTCACTAATCTGCATAAGAGGCAATATATCTCTATCTACAGTTTTTATGTTATTATAAAAAGGCTGTATGATTATGTTTCAAACTTTTTTTTACTCTGACCTTCCTTCCACCATAATTTCTAATGCTAATCCTTTATCAGCTCTTACAATAGCCTCCTGGAACGTCAATGGTTTAAAAACATCCTGACAAGCGTAAAAACATATTCACGTACCTCAAAAAATTAAAACTATTTTTTTTTTTGCAAGAAACGCATGTGCCTAATTTAGCTAGTTTAATCTCAGTTTATCTCTGTATTTTCCAATCTATAGATGCCCCTCCGTTTGGCAGGAAACATGGTGTGTCAGTACCTTTTTCATAAAGATATACAAATAAAAATACTTGATCATATTAATGATACAGAGGGTATGTGGCTCATCATTAGGGTTGAACTGTCCTCTGAACAATTCCTCCTCTCTGAGCAATTCCTCCTAATTAATCTATATACACCCAACATCGACTCTCCAGAATTTTTCACCTCCTTCTTTCAAAGCATAGCAAGACGGGCATTCCTCTGTTCATAAAGTCACTTCAACAGCCAATACCACATTACATTCCTTAATGTCCCAATTTAATTTGCTAGAACCATGTAGAACTAAACATCATGATATAAGAGAATACACGCACTACTCCTCTCCACACAACAGCTTCTGACGCCTAGACTTTTTTGATCTTAACTTCCCATTTATCTCTGGTAATAGAAGCTTACAATACATCTGATTGTCATTTCTGACCATACCCTCATAACATTCTATCTCACCCAACCTGTTCAAAACCCCTCCAGATCCAAGTTAAGGAAACTAAATATGAAGCTTTTAGCTGATGATAAAATTAATGACTTCATTATAGAATTTTTTCAGAATAACTCAAATGATGAACTCTCACCTCTAACTGTATGGGAGGCATTCAAAGCCTCCTTGCAAGGTGAGCTAATTTCTATAGCAGCATATAAAAATAAAGAGCAAAATGCCTTCCTTAATAACCTAGAACAACAGATTAAGGATCAAGAGCAAAAATATCTCCTACTAAATGATAAAAGTATTTTAAACTCTATCAACTAAAATATTCCTATAATATAAAGCTTGTCAGGAAATCGTCGCAAAGGCTAAATACTACACTGAAGGCAATAAAAGCACTAACTTATAGGCAAACTACTTTAAAAGAAAAAGGACTCAAGTTCAAATACCCTCAATTAAACATCACAATAATGATGTAGATACATCAGTACCGGAAATACTGAATTCCTTCCACCAAGTCTATAATTCTTTATATCAGTCTAAAGCTCAAGGAGGCTCAGCAGAAATAGAAAGCTTCTTTGCCCCTCTACAAAGACCTCAATGGTCTTCAAATGATAATTTACTCCTTGAAAAGATGATTGAGCCTGAAGATATCATATTAGCTTTAAAAGATCTTCCATCTAGTAAAACCCCTGGCCCTGATTGCATTCCAGTAGAATTTTATAAGCTTTTTAAGACCATCCTCTCACCAATAGTCATCAATCTCTTTAATTACCTAGCTCCCTATAACATCAGTAAAAGCTGCTTCACAGAAGTAGTAATAACAGTTATCCCTAAACCCAACAAAGATGCACAGCTAGTACAAAATTATAGGCCGATTTCTCTCCTCAACACTGACTGCAAACTGTATGCAAAGATTCTGTCTGATAGAGTCAAGAAAATTACTGGTAAAATCATATCCCCAAGTCAAGTAGGTTTCATGCCTTTTAGATATTGCTAGGACGCAAGATCACCCTGTCATTGTGCTCTTATTTGATGCAGAGAAGGCCTATGACAGGGTGGAATGGTCTTATCTCTTTCATACTCTACAATAGTTTGGAGCACATCTGGAATTCATCGACAAAATTAAAGTATTGTGCACCAATTTAAGATCACACATTTTGGCAATCATCTTTCTAATTATATAAAAATAAACAGACACTCATCAAGGATGCCCTCTGCCTCCTTATTTATTTAGGAGCCCTTTTACTAGGACGCATATACCTACCCAACGCACGCCAATTCAGAACTACTGCCCGGTTACTGTGTGGGTGGTAATTTCATTTTGTAAGCGTGTCCAGTAGGCGCACTGGAAATTTTCCAGCGTATGGCACTAACTGGGCAGTAATCATCAGTGCGCGTACAATGCTGATTACTGCCCGGTTAGTGGCACACACTGGAAAATTTCAGCGTGCCTGGACGTGTGGAAGAATGAAAATTGGTGCGTGTTCATTTTGGGCATGAGACCTTATCACCACCCATTCACTTAGCGGTAAGGTCTCATGCCCAAAATGGACACGCACCAATTTTCATTCTTCCACACGTCCAGGCACGCTGCAAAATGGACCTACAAGCGTCCAATACATGTGTCTACACCAGCACAGGCCATTTTTCAGCGCACCTTAGTAAAAGGACCCCTTAATCTAGCTCTTGAACCTCTCTTAATAGTGATTAATTCCCAGGTACAAATTACTAGTCTAAAGCACAAAAATACAGACTATAAAGTATTGGCATAAGCAGATGGCATACTATATATGTCCCGCCCAACTTCAATACTCCCATCACTCTTTTTACTAATTAACACGTTTTCTAGGTTCTCTGGATACAGATTTCATCAATCCAAAACTAAATTGCTTCCCCTAAATATTCATGCCAGATCTGATTTAATACAGCCATATGGTTTAGTATGGTCCCCAAAAGAAATCAAATATTTAGGAGTTGAGTTCTATCACACTCCCTCAAGAAACTATAACACACAACAGTGAAAATATTCTGAAACACTTTAAATATATATTAGCAACATGGCACCCTTTACACTTGTCTTGGTGGGACAGGTTTGAAATCATCAAAATGATGGTTCCCCCTAAAATAAATTTTATAACTCAGAATGATTCCAATTCTTTTTCATAGCTCATTTTACAAGCATGTTGAAAAAATCCTATTGTTTTCTCTGGAAGTCTAAGCCAATTAGAATTTCAATGTTAAAATTAAAAGCACCAAAAGAAAACTTTGGAGTACTGTTCCCTGATTTTCTGCTTATAAAGCATTTATAATGCAACAGGGATGTCGCTGATTCTCCCAAGATGATACACCCCTCTGGTTATGGTAGAAAAAAACAATATCCCATCCCGTTCTGTGCATCTCCTTATCACTCAATTATTGCAAATACTAAAACCTGCTTACTAGAACACTTACTTCAACATCCTATAAATAACTTAATACATATGTGCAATCCAAGTTCCACCTAGCATCTTCTCAATATTTTCATTGGATCCAACTGACTCATTGTTTGAGGAAGTAAAACATTTTGAAATCCTTCGGACACTCAGATCTTACGATCTTCCACTTGACAAAGACTCTTTTGAATAATGGACACGTTGCTTCATCCATCTACAAATTTCTGATATCTCATCGATTTAAAAACACCAACACTCTACAATCCCTATGGGAGAAAGACACCAATCAATTCCTGAGCTCTGCAACCCAAGTTATAGTCTTCACTTCTCAAACCGTTGTCTGCAGCTAATATTTTTGCAACCAATGCTCTTCTTTTATTATAGAGCTTCGGAACACCACTGAAATTGCATAGTGCAGGTTTAAATCCTTCCAATCTGTGTTGGCACTGTCACACACAATCTGATACACTGGCTCATATGATCTACAAGCGCTCACAAATTCAACCTTTCTGGAATGTTAACTGGAATACTTTATGTAACATCTTCAAGATCTGCGTCCCTTTATCTTTGTCACTAATTATTTTAAAATCTTGCTCTCCCTCTTCTTGACCTCCCCAACTGTCACAAACCTTCTTTTATATATTGATCACAATAGCGCAACAAATGATATTAGCTACCTGGAAAAATTCCAGTTTACTAAATGGACATTTTTGGTGGCAGTCAGTCTCACTATATCATAAATATGAGCATGCAGCTGCAGATTTCATGGGATCAATTCTTAGAAAATATTCAACACTGGTCTCCACTCTCTGAATATGTAATGTTCTCAAGAACACTTGACTAATAAGATCTTGTTTTTATCTGACTCTGTATTCGACAGTTTAATTTATGCTAGCCAGTATGCACATATTTGCCTCTTATTGCAGCTTTACAGTTTCCACTATTGTTCTCCTTCATATTTAATGTTTATTGTTTAAGATTTATAAAATTCAATACAATTTCATGGAAAAAAAGAACACAGAAGGCACAATGCAACTTTATGCAAGTGGGAAGAAAGAAGGAGGTGAGGATACAACATTTTACAAGAGGCAAGCATAAAAGGAAAAAGTCACAAAAGAAAGATAGAAAGTCTTATGTATTATTCAACTACAGGTCCAGCCAAATATGGCAAGGAAAGAGGAGATATGGCCAAGAAAAAACTGCCTGGAGGGTAGGCTTTCCTGTTACCTCATGGGAACATCAAGTCAAAAAGAACTTTGTATCCATCAACTGTATGGATCTGTACAGACCAGATGGCATCTACCTGCTTAATACAGAACAAGATTTATTCTGTTTGTAAAGCTCTGGTGCATGTGTTATGGAATCGGATGTAAAGTTTAATAACTGGCCACAGCTTCTGGTAGTAGGAGGGATCTGAGTGATTCACTACAGAGTGGTTCTGACTACTGTCAATGATTTCTCAGGCATTTAGGGTTTGGTTTCTTCATGGCCTGCTTGACTCCAAGCAAAGCAGCTTTGTTCACCTCCACTACTGTCATGGCCAATGGCTATAAGCTGATAGCTATGCTTTCAACATGTGATGATGCAAGAGGACTGTAGCCTTGCTTGCTGGGACAGGCCATGAGAAAGTGAATGATACATACCTGTAGTAGGTGTTCTCCGAGGACAGCAGGCTGATTGTTCTCACGACTGGGTGACGTCCGCGGCAGCCTCCACCAACCGGAAAAAAGCTTCGCGGGACGGTCGGCACGCAGGGCACGCCCACCGCGCATGCGCGGCCGTCTTCCCACCCGTGCGCGACCGCTCCCGCCAGTTGAATGACTAGCAAAAGATGAAACACACAACTCCAAAGGGAAGGAGGGAGGGTAGGTGAGAACAATCAGCCTGCTGTCCTCGGAGAACACCTGCTACAGGTATGTATCATTCACTTTCTCCGAGGACAAGCAGGCTGCTTGTTCTCACGACTGGGGTATCCCTAGCTCTCAGGCTCACTCAAAACAAGAACCCAGGTCAATTGAACCTCGCAACGGCGAGGGTACAACAGAAATTGACCTACGAAGAACAACTAACTGAGAGTGCAGCCTGACCAGAATAAATTCGGGTCCTGGAGGGTGGAGTTGGATTTACACCCCAAACAGATTCTGCAGCACCGACTGCCCGAACCGACTGTCGCGTCGGGTATCCTGCTGGAGGCAGTAATGTGATGTGAATGTGTGGACAGAAGACCACGTCGCAGCCTTGCAAATCTCTTCAATAGTGGCTGACTTCAAGTGGGCCACTGACGCTGCCATGGCTCTGACACTATGAGCCGTGACATGACCCTCAAGAGCCAGCCCAGCCTGGGCGTAAGTGAAGGAAATGCAATCTGCTAGCCAATTGGAGATGGTGCGTTTCCCGACAGTGACCCCTAGCCTGTTAGGGTCGAAAGAAACAAACAATTGGGCGGACTGTCTGTGGGGCTGTGTCCGCTCCAAGTAGAAGGCCAATGCTCTCTTGCAGTCCAATGTGTGCAACTGACGTTCAGCAGGGCGGGTATGCGGCCTGGGGAAGAATGTTGGCAAGACAATTGACTGGTTAAGATGGAACTCCGACACCACCTTCGGCAGGAACTTTGGGTGGGTGCGGAGCACTACTCTGTTATGATGAAATTTGGTATACGGAGCATGAGCTACCAGGGCTTGAAGCTCACTGACCCTACGAGCTGAAGTAACTGCCACCAAGAAAATGACCTTCCAGGTCAAGTACTTCAGATGGCAGGAATTCAGTGGCTCAAAAGGAGGTTTCATCAGCTGGGTGAGGACGACGTTGAGATCCCATGACACTGCAGGAGGCTTGATAGGGGGCTTTGACAAAAGCAAGCCTCTCATGAATCGAACGACTAAAGGCTCTCCAGAGATGGCTTTACCTTCCACACGATAATGGTAAGCACTAATCGCACTAAGGTGAGTCCTTACTGAGTTGGTCTTGAGGCCAGACTCTGATAAGTGCAGAAGGTATTCAAGCAGGTTCTGTGCAGGGCAAGAACGAGGTTCTAGGGCCTTGCTCTCACACCAAACGACAAACCTCCTCCACTTGAAAAAGTAACTCTTTTTAGTGGAATCCTTCCTAGAGGCAAGCAAGACCCGGGAGACACCCTCAGACAGACCCAACGCAGCAAAGTCTACGCCCTCAACATCCAGGCCGTGAGAGCCAGGGATTGAAGGTTGGGGTGCAGCAACGCTCCGTCGTTCTGCGAAATGAGAGTCGGAAAACACTCCAATCTCCACGGTTCTTCTGAGGACAACTCCAGAAGAAGAGGGAACCAGATCTGACGGGGCCAAAAGGGCGCTATCAGAATCATGGTGCCGTGGTCTTGCTTGAGCTTCAGTAAGGTCTTCCCCACCAAAGGTATGGGAGGATAAGCATACAGGAGGCCGGTCCCCCAATGGAGGAGAAAGGCATCCGACGCTAGCCTGCCGTGTGCCTGTAGTTTGGAACAGAACAGAGGCAGCTTGTGGTTGGTCTGAGAGGCGAAAAGGTCCACCGAGGGGGTGCCCCACTCTCGGAAGATCTTGCGTACCACTCTGGAATGGAGCGACCACTCGTGCGGTTGCATGACTCTGCTCAGTCTGTCGGCCAGACTGTTGTTTACGCCTGCCAGGTACGTGGCTTGGAGGAGCATGCCGAACCGACACGCCCAACGCCACATCCCGACGGCCTCCTGACACAGGGGGCGAGATCCGGTGCCCCCCTGCTTGTTGACGTAATACATTGCAACCTGATTGTCTGTCCGAATTTGGATAATTTGGCAGGACAGCCGATCTCTGAAAGCCTTCAGTGCGTTCCAGATCGCTCGGAGCTCCAGGAGGTTGATCTGCAGATCCTTTTCCTGGAGGGACCACAGACCCTGGGTGTGGAGCCCATCGACATGAGCTCCCCACCCCAGGCGAGATGCATCCGTCGTCAACACTTTCGTGGGCTGTGGAATTTGAAATGGACGTCCCAGTGTCAAATTGGTCCGGATGGTCCACCAGAGCAGTGAAGTGCGGCAACTGGTGGAGAGGCGGATGACATCTTCTAGATTCCCGGTGGCTTGGAACCACTGAGAAGCTAGGGTCCATTGAGCAGATCTCATGTGAAGACGAGCCATGGGAGTCACATGAACTGTGGAGGCCATATGACCCAGAAGTCTCAACATCTGCCGAGCTGTGATCTGCTGAGACGCTCTGGTCTGCGAAGCCAGGGCCAGGAGATTGGTGGCCCTCGCTTCGGGAAGGTAGGCCTGAGCCGTCTGGGTATTCAGCAGAGCTCCTATGAATTCCAGAGACTGGGTTGGCTGGAGATGGGACTTTGGGTAATTTATCACAAACCCCAGCAGCTCCAGAAGCTGAATAGTGCACTGCATGGACCGGAGAGCTCCTGCCTCCGAGGTGTTCTTGACCAGCCAATCGTCGAGATATGGGAACACGTGCACTCCCAGCTTGCGTAGGTAGGCCGCTACCACCACGAGGCACTTGGTAAACACTCGTGGGGCAGAGGCGAGCCCAAAGGGCAGCACACAATACTGAAAGTGCCGTGCGCCCAGGCGGAATCTGAGATACTGTCTGTGAGCTGGCAGTATCAGTATGTGAGTATATGCGTCCTTTAAATCCAGGGAACATAGCCAATCGTTTTTCTGAATCATTGGCAGAAGGGTGCCCAAGGAAAGCATCCTGAACTTTTCTTTGACCAGGAATTTGTTCAGGCCTCTCAGGTCTAGGATGGGACGCATCCCCCCTGTTTTCTTTTCCACAAGGAAGTACCTGGAATAGAATCCCTGCCCTTCCTGCCCGGGTGGTACGGGCTCGACCGCATTGGCGCTGAGAAGGGCGGAGAGTTCCTCTGCAAGTACCTGCTTGTGATGGGAGCTGAAAGACTGAGCTCCCGGAGGACAATTTGGAGGCAGGGAGGCCAAATTCAGGGCGTATCCGCACCGCACTATTTGGAGAACCCACTGGTCGGAGGTTATGAGAGGCCACCTTTGGTGAAAAAATTTTAACCTCCCTCCGACCGGCAGATCGTCCGGTACGGACACTTGTATGGCGGCTATGTTCCCGTGGATCCAGTCAAAAGCCCGTCCCCGGCTTTTGCTGTGGAGGCGCAGGGGGCTGCTTAGGCGCACGCTGTTGACGAGAACGAGCGCGCTGGGGCTGTCCCTGTGCCTGACGAGGCCTTCGAGCCGGCTGGTTGTACCTACGCTTCGCAAAAGAATAGGGTGCAGCCTGCCGGGCCCGGGAAAAACGTCCACCTGTGGAGGTGGATGCTGAAGGCGCCCGGTGGGAGAGCTTGTCGAGAGCGGTTTCCCGCTGATGCAGTTGGTCCACCATCTGCTCGACCTTCTCACCAAAAATGTTATCCCCCCGGCAAGGGACGTCGGCCAGTCTCTGCTGGGTGCGGTTGTCCAGGTCAGAGGCACGCAGCCATGAGAGCCTGCGCATCACTATACCTTGGGCCGCAGCACGAGATGCCACGTCACAGGTGTCATAGATACCCCTGGACAGGAACTTTCTGCACGCCTTCAGCTGCCTGACCACCTCCTGATAAGGCCTGGACTGCTCCGGCGGGAGCTTCTCGACCAGGTCCGCCAGTTGCTGCACATAGGTCCGCATGTGAATGCTCATATAGAGCAGGTATGATTGGATGCGGGTCACGAGCATGGAGGATTGGTAGGCCTTCCTCCCAAATGAGTCCAGAGTGCGAGACTCCCGCCCCGGGGGCGCCGAGGCGGTATCCCTCGAACTCCGTGCCCTCTTGAGAGCAAAATCCACGACCGCTGAGTCATGGGGCAATTGTGGCCGCATTAGCTCTGGGTCGGAGTGGATCCTGTACTGGGACTCTGCTTTCTTGGGAATGGTGGGGTTAGTTAATGGTCGCACCCAGTTCCGAAGCAGCGTCTCCTTAAGGACATTGTGCAGCGGCACCGTGGAGGACTCTCTAGGTGGTGATGGATAGTCGAGGACCTCGAGCATCTCGGCCCTCGGCTCTTCCACAGAGACCACGGGGAAGGGAATGCTAATAGACATATCCCGCACAAAGGAGGCAAAGGAGAGACTCTCAGGAGGTGAGAGTTTCCTCTCCGGTGAAGGCGTGGGGTCCGAGGGAAGGCCCGTAGACTCCTCTGAGGAGAAATATCTAGGGTCCTCCTCTTCCCCCCACGAGTCCTCATCCTTGGTGTCGGACATAAGCTCATGTAGCTGAGTCCTGAACCGGGCCCGGCTCGACGTCGAGGCACCAAGGTCTCGGTGTCGTCGAGCGGTGGACTCCCGCGCCGGCGGGGACGGAGCTCCCTCCATCGACGTCGACGGGGACTCCACCTGCGTGGCGGTCGAGACCGGCACCGCAAGCGGCGGCGGTGTCGACGGCCCCGGCGCCGGGCTAGAGCTCGCCGGCGCCACAGTCATCGGCGCCGAGGGCGCAAGCACCCCCGGCACCGGCACAGCCTGGCGCATCAGCCCTTCCAGGATCCCCGGAAGGATGGCTCTGAGGCACTCGTCCAGGCCCGCTGCCGGGAAAGGCGGTGGGGCCGGTAGGGGTGTCGGCGCCAGAAGCTGCTGGGGGCCAGGAGACGGCACCGAGGTGCCGGAACCCCGACGCGTCGGTACCTCCACAACCGACGGAGACCTCTCCTCTCGACGATGACGCTTCGGCGTCGCCTCCTCTCCGATATCCGGATGCACCGAGGGCGACCGGTGACGACGCTTCTTATCTTTCTTACGATGCCCGTCACCGGCGCCGGAAGGCATGGAGGAGGAGGAGGTCGATCCCCCTCGGTCTCGAGGTACCGGGTCAGACAGGGTTCGGTCCCGTGGCCCACGAGTTGAGGGAGTGACCGGGGCCGACTGCCCACGCGGCCTCTCACCCCCACTCTCACCGGAGGACCGGCTGGCCGACGGGACCTGTGCTCCTGGGGTCGCTGCCATCGGTGCCGATGTCTCGGGCATCGATACCGGTACCGAAGGGCCGGGCGTCGATACCGATGCCTTCGAGGTCGACGTCGAGGGGCCGGTGCAAGTTCCAAAAAGACGGTCCCGCAGAACTTGCCTCGCAACCTGAGTCCGTTTCCGGAGACCGAGACACAGAGAACACGACTTGATATTGTGCTCCGGCCCGAGGCACTGGAGGCACCAAGCGTGGGTGTCGGTCTGCGAGATCGGCCGGCCGCAGCGACCACACTTTTTAAATCCACTCGGGACCTTCGAGGACATCGACGGAAAAATCGCGTCGGCGAAGTCAAAGTCGTCAATGGTGGCTGAAATCACACCACGAAAAAGGAAAACGACCGTGCGGCCACTAGGCCGCAATGCAGCGTCCCCGCTGGAAGCGAGGGAAAAAAGGGAGCGCGTGCTCCACACGCGCAGGGTTTCTTTTTTTTTTTTTTTTAAAGGAAACCGGACGGTAATCTAAACCGAAATAACAACGAAAAGCCCGATCGGCGTAAACGCGATCGAAAATCCGGCGGCTGAATCAGAGAGAGCGGCGAGACACGACTCTCTCCAGACGCGGAAAAAAAGGAACTGGCGGGAGCGGTCGCGCACGGGCGGGAAGACGGCCGCGCATGCGCGGTGGGCGTGCCCTGCGTGCCGACCGTCCCGCGAAGCTTTTTTCCGGTTGGTGGAGGCTGCCGCGGACGTCACCCAGTCGTGAGAACAAGCAGCCTGCTTGTCCTCGGAGAATGAAAGCGTTTCTCCTCAGACAACCATTAATTTTGTGCCCTCCATATGATTTCTGGGGGAGGAGAGGTGGCAGAATAGTAAGTGTATTTAGGAAGGTTTGGGGTACCTTAGTTAGATTCTATTGTGATCTTATTTAATAAAAGTGCAACCTTAAATTTTCCACCTCCTTAGTGTACTCTTGCTTATCAAGGATTGGGAGATCAGGTAGTGCCAGTTTTCCATGCTATGTACATATTACATACATTACAGAGTATAAAAGGCTGACCATAACAGTTGTACATACTATTGTCTCTCAACACTTTTTCACATTACATATCCTTTTTAATCAGGGAGTCTAGTACACATGAATTTCATCTAGGAGGAAAGGGACAATTTTTTTTACAGGACATATATCAGAAGTGTAAGAAGATGCCTATTTTATCCCTTTTTTATACAGGAAACATAGCTGCCTAAGTACCTTTATAAAACAGGCACCCAGAACCAACCCTAGTTGTTCATATATAAAAACACACAAACGTACACCTGCTCCAAAGACAGGTGTGTGTTTGCACTGTATATAAAATATATATACAGTGGGGGAAATAAGTATTTGATCCCTTGCTGATTTTGTAAGTTTGCCCACTGACAAAGACATGAGCAGCCCATAATTGAAGGGTAGGTTATTGGTAACAGTGAGAGATAGCACATCACAAATTAAATCCGGAAAATCACATTGTGGAAAGTATATGAATTTATTTGCATTCTGCAGAGGGAAATAAGTATTTAATCCCTCTGGCAAACAAGACCTAATACTTGGTGGCAAAACCCTTGTTGGCAAGCACAGCGGTCAGACGTCTTCTGTAGTTGATGATGAGGTTTGCACACATGTCAGGAGGAATTTTGGTCCACTCCTCTTTGCAGATCATCTCTAAATCATTAAGAGTTCTGGGCTGTCGCTTGGCAACTCGCAGCTTCAGCTCCCTCCATAAGTTTTCAATGGGATTAAGGTCTGGTGACTGGCTAGGCCACTCCATGACCCTAATGTGCTTCTTCCTGAGCCACTCCTTTGTTGCCTTGGCTGTATGTTTTGGGTCATTGTCGTGCTGGAAGACCCAGCCACGACCCATTTTTAAGGCCCTGGCGGAGGGAAGGAGGTTGTCACTCAGAATTGTACGGTACATGGCCCCATCCATTCTCCCATTGATGCGGTGAAGTAGTCCTGTGCCCTTAGCAGAGAAACACCCCCAAAACATAACATTTCCACCTCCATGCTTGACAGTGGGGACGGTGTTCTTTGGGTCATAGGCAGCATTTCTCTTCCTCCAAACACGGCGAGTTGAGTTCATGCCAAAGAGCTCAATTTTTGTCTCATCTGACCACAGCACCTTCTCCCAATCACTCTCGGCATCATCCAGGTGTTCACTGGCAAACTTCAGACGGGCCGTCACATGTGCCTTCCGGAGCAGGGGGACCTTGCGGGCACTGCAGGATTGCAATCCGTTATGTCGTAATGTGTTACCAATGGTTTTCGTGGTGACAGTGGTCCCAGCTGCCTTGAGATCATTGACAAGTTCCCCCCTTGTAGTTGTAGGCTGATTTCTAACCTTCTTCATGATCAAGGATACCCCACGAGGTGAGATTTTGCGTGGAGCCCCAGATCTTTGTCGATTGACAGTCATTTTGTACTTCTTCCATTTTCTTACTATGGCACCCACAGTTGTCTCCTTCTCGCCCAGCATCTTACTGATGGTTTTGTAGCCCATTCCAGCCTTGTGCAGGTGTATGATCTTGTCCCTGACATCCTTAGACAGCTCCTTGCTCTTGGCCATTTTGTAGAGGTTAGAGTCTGACTGATTCACTGAGTCTGTGGACAGGTGTCTTTCATACAGGTGACCATTGCTGACAGCTGTCTGTCATGCAGGTAACGAGTTGATTTGGAGCATCTACCTGGTCTGTAGGGGCCAGATCTCTTACTGGTTGGTGGGGGATCAAATACTTATTTCCCTCTGCAGAATGCAAATAAATTCATATACTTTCCACAATGTGATTTTCCGGATTTAATTTGTGATGTGCTATCTCTCACTGTTACCAATAACCTACCCTTCAATTATGGGCTGCTCATGTCTTTGTCAGTGGGCAAACTTACAAAATCAGCAAGGGATCAAATACTTATTTCCCCCACTGTATACAATGCAACTCTGCTTCTTCTCTACTCAAACTATGTCCCTTGATATCTACGTGCAGTCTACATAAAAGTACAAGTGATCTTTCAGCGTGCTCAGTCTTTAAATGCATATATGGCTGCGCAGTTTTATAGAAGGTCTCTTCCATATGAAAATAATTCTTTACTCATGGAAATCCTTTACAAAATTTATCCTCAAAATACAGAGTGAAATCTGGATGCAGTGCTTAAATATCACTGCGCTTTTTTTGTTTTACCTTATGCTGCTACACATTATATTCAACACACACCCAAGGAAAGCTGAAAGCTCCAGAATGTCCCTGTTCTTCAAATGCAACAGAGGCATGTACTGCAGTACACCAGATCAGCACTGCCATCTACTGGCTACAATAAATACAATACATTCAGAATGCAAAATTAAGATTTATAAACTATTTCAAAATGTGGATAAACATTTGAAAAGAAAGGAGTCATTACTGAAAAACTCATCAAAACAAACCTTTACATTTTAAATTGCTAAACAGAAATAAGAAACGCTCCTTACTTTATAAACATACAGTACCTCTTATCATAAAAAAAACCACACATTTTTGTACTCTTAGGGGCCCTTTTATTAAACCATGGTAAAATCTGAATATACCATGCAATAACCACAAATTTTACATGGCAACCAGTGGGGCGGAATTAGCATTTTCTAATACTAGTCGCACATTAAAGTGGCAATTAGCATGAGGCACCTGGCCACAATTAATGCCAGAGCACTTAGCATATTTGGGAGGTGCTAAGTACTCCCACTTTAACTGTCCTTTAGCCAGTTAGTGTGGTTACGTGTAATGCACTAGCTGGCTAACGCTTCCTCTCGATTCATTCCATACTTCCTGACAGAAAAATTCAATAACGTGCAAACCCCTTAACACAGTCACACAGTAGCCTGTTTCTCTGAGTTAGCTGTGTGTTTAGAACTTTACGCACTTTAGTAAAGGATCCCTTATTCGTATATGATGAAAGAAATTTATTGTATTCATTATTGCATGAAAATACTCCGTTAAGGTTTTGTCCAACAGCACACAAACATTTCACAGCAACAAAGGAGCTGAAAGGAAATTCAAGTCTGGACGTCAGACAGCCATGTTAAAATAAAAAAAATTATTTTCTATCCTTCACAACTTTCTACAAGCACACATAATAGCAACTGACAGCATCTGTACAGCCTCAGTGTGAGAATAAAAATCATAGAAATAATGCATATTTTGGAGATGTTGAGATTTCACTGCCAATTTGAGATCGCATTATTGCACTTGGCATCTTAACTATACAGTGGTGCCAGTACTCAAATGTCAGGCCACCCTTCAGGGATGAGGTGATCACTGAAGGACTCACCCCACAATAGCCAGAACCCCTGCAACCAGTCACAGAATCTATGACAAGGCAGAATTGGTGTGTAGAGCCTGAGCTCTTTCATTAAAACTTGGGAACCATGGGCCAATTTCAGCACACAATGGAAAAGGTGCCGGTACCCCCAAGTACCCCGTCAAAAAAAGACTTGTATGTATATATATATATATACACACACACACACACACACACATATGGAAACCAAAGCTTCTAATGAACACAACCTCTCAGGAAGCAGTTGCACCTTATAAACAACATACATCCAAAATGTTTAGAAGGGTCTCAAAATAACTTCTGCATCAATTTAGCACCAAAATGGCAACTAAAAAGAACATATTAAGCGGTGGTGCTGACTATATTTAGCAGAAAAAAATAATGCTGCACAGATAACACATTGTAAAGCTTACAACCCCGCAATGTTTTTTTGGAAATTTAGTGGTAAGATTATATTCCAGCACTAAAATATTGAGAAGGCCTGGCATGCCCAGGGTGAGGCACTTTTAATAGTTGCAGAAGACATGGGCATATGCCCGAGAACTGCTACCCAAGTCTTCCTTCATGGTGAACATAAGGGAAACATGATACAGTATATCAAAAGTAGTATTATAAGGATGTGTGACAAAGCTAGCAATATGTAAAAGTTGTGAAAGAAAGAAATTCTGAAAATGAACTTCAAGAAGCCATGTAACAGTGCAGAGAGTTTGGAAGAAGTTACCAAATATAAACATAGTGAAATATAGTGACTGATTCTATTCAAGTAGTTGTCACACTTATGGAAGCAGTGCATCAGTAACAGTATCATAAGAACATAACCTGTGCTATGCTGAGTCAAACCAAAGGAAGAACCAAAAGAAGACTTCACACAAGAAGTTCTTTTATTGGCATCAGTTAACACAAATATGATAAAAGGTTACATAATCTCTTGAAAAACTTGTCCAACAGCCAGCAGTATGTGAGGGAGTGTAACATTTTTTGCCAGCTGTGGTACAAGTTTGCCTTTTACATCTTATTGGAATTGAGAGCCCCTTTGGCAGCCCTCTGTTCAGACGAAACTTGGCCAAGTCAGGCACAGCTTTCTACTCTTCTACATCGGTTGCAAATAAAAGTACCATTGAATCTTAACTACTGGACTGTCAGTTTTTTTTATTCGATCTGCTCTTAATTTTGTACCATCTGGCTCTTGTGGATCGATTGCCTATGTGTAACAAGTTTGTCAAGAGACTGTGTACCCTTTTATCATATTTGTGTGTGACAAGTTTGTCAAGAGACTGTGTACCTTTTTATCATATTTGTGTGAACTGATGCCATTTAAAAGAACTTCTTGTGTGAAGACATGCCATCTCCACTGTTTCTCTGCTGTACCTTGAGGTGTACAGGTTTGTCACTCTTTTTTTTTTTGTTTTCTGAGTCTAACCAAAGGTCCATGGATCCCAGTATCCTGCCTCCAACAATGGCCAATCCAAGTCAAAAGTAAGATCCCAAAAAGTAGATCCATTTTTGGTTGCTCGTTTCCAGGGATAAGCAACAGCTTTCCCAAATCTACTTACAGTAGTTACAGACTTTCCCTCCAGGATCTTGCCAAACTCTCATTAAACTTGTTACGTTTCAGGGTAGTGAGCCCTTGGTTCATAGAAGCAGTCCACAATAGACTGAATCCTAGCAGGCAGAATATAGTATAGGCCCAAACTAGGCCATGGTCTGGAACAGGTCAGGAACCCACACACACACAGAAGCTGAAGACTTCTCAGGAACCCACTCATACACACAGAAGCCGGCTGCTTCTCAGGAACCTATGATCCGGTTTGTGTCTGGCACAGTCAGGACAGGCGACCACAAATTCCTGGACATCCATTGCTAGAGAGGGCCACCAGTAAAGCCTGGGAGATGAGACGTTTAGTGCCCAGAACACCTGAATGGTCTGCAATTTTGGATGCATAGCCCCACTGAAGGATCTTTTCCCGCAAATGGCAGGGTACAAAAGTCATGCCTGGAGGGATGAAAGCCACAGCTGCAGAAAGTATGTTGGCCAGATCAGTGACGTGTTGCAGTGGTCATCCTCTTCCTCCGGCTCCCTAGACCTAGATAGTGCATTTGCCTTAGTATTCTTGTTGGTGTGTCAATAGGTCAGGGTGAAATCAAATTGGGAAAAGAACATGGACCAGCGGGCTTGACGAGGATTGAGATGTCTAGCTTCTTGGAGATACACTAGATTCTTATTGTCTGAGAAGACTGTAAATGGTAACTGGCCCCCTGGCCACCTCTAAGAGATGTCACCATTCCTCAAGGGCCAGTTTAATCGCCAGCAGTTCATGGTCCCCAATTGTATAATTTTTCTCCGGTGGTGAATATTTCTGGGAAATAAAGACCAGAAGGTAACAGCTTGTCATTGGAATGAGCTTGAGACAAGATGGCGCCACTGCCTACTGAGGATGCATCTACTTCCACAAAGAATTTCTCAGTGGTGTCTGGGTACTAGAAAACGGGAGCAGACACAAAGGCTTGTTTGGGATGCTTAAAAGCCTTACAGGCCTCGGGGGAGGGGGGCAGTGGCAAGGGTCCTCCTCCATGATGACCCTGCTGCAAGTTCAACAACTGTGCAGCTGCAGATGAGGCCTTTCCAGGCTCTTTGACGATAGAGGAATTGGGTCAGGAATTCTTGGAGGTTATTCAACGCTGGGTCGCTCCTTTCCCCACACAGGTGATGCCCAAGCTAAGGCTGGTCCAGACAATAAAGAGATAATTTAGGTCACCTTGATGCAATCAGAAACAAAGTCCCGGGACTGTAACTCGAACACAATCTGAAATTGGTTCAGAAACCCTCAGCATGTTTTAAGCCTGCCATCACACCGAGGGGACTGGGTGGCCTGGATTCATGGACCCACAGGAACATTCCTTCAATTGATGCTGGAAATAGGACGCTCAGCAGGAACTGGAGGAGCATCCATACTAGTGAGGGCATCCATGTGATGGATCAAGGTCTCTACAGCCCCTGAGAGCTGTTGGAACTAGAGAGCCAGCTGTTGCAGTAGCTGCAAAGCCGGGAATTCAGTCAAGCTCATGGCTCTTGCATGCTTATGTTTCAGGGTAGTGAGCCCTTGCTTCATAGAAGAAGTCTAAGATAGACTGAATTCTAGCAGGCAGAATACAGGACAGGCCCAAAATAGGCCACAGTCTGGAACAGGATAAAGACCAGAAACTGGCGGCTTCTCAGGAACCCACACACACAGAAGCTGGAGACTTCTCAGGAACCCACTCATACACAGAAGCTTACTGCTTCTCAGGAACCCACTCATACACAGAAGCTTACTGCTTCTCAGGAACCCACTCATACACAGAAGCTGGAAACTTCTCAGGAACCCACTCTTAAACAGAAGCCAGCTGCTTCTCAAGAACCCACTCACATAGCAGCGGGGAGCTGCGCTGTAACCCACACAACCAGATAAAGGGAAGGCAGAACTAGAACCCACTCACACAACAGCGAAGAGCTGCACTGGAACCCACTCACACAGACAGTAGTGAAGCAAAACTGGCCAGTCAGAGAGGGCAGCAAGAACACGTCTCAGGACCCACAGGAGCAAGACAGCAGCTAGTCCAGTTCCCTGCATCTGACGTCATCGAGGATGCGCTGGTGCAGTTCGAACAAGTGCTGCGATGCAAGGCAAAATTCCTGCTGCTGCTGCTGCTGCATGTCAGCAGCTCGACCCCAGCTCTAGCAGACAGCACCTCCTGCTGAGTGTGACCAGAGCTGCAGTCACGGTAGGACCGTGACAAAACCCAACTATGCTCGCCGCCTTGACCACATCCTCTAGCAAAACATTCCACAGCTTGAAAGTGCACTGAAATATACTTTCTTCCATTTGTTTTAGACATGCGACCCATTAGTTTAGTGTCCTCTATTCCTACTACTATTTGAATGGGTAAAAAAATATATGTTCCCTCTTTAATTGTTCCAACACACTCAGGATTTTATAGACCTCTATTATATCCCTTCTCAGCCTTCTCTTCTCCGAGTTGAAAAGCTCTAACCAAGGGGTGTCAAACTGCAATCAAGGAGAGATTGATTTGCAGCATTCCTCAATTGCAGGTGACACCCTGCCCCACCCGCAGGGCCAATATTCAATCCCTTTTACCATTTTGGTTGCCTTTCTCTGTACCCATTCTAATTCTGCCACATCTTTTCCCAGATGAGGAAACTACAACTGAACATAATATTTAAAGTGCAGCAGATCGATACAGAGGCACCCTAATACTGTTCATTTTATTTTTCATTCTTTTCCTAATATTCTATCTAGCAGTCCTTCAATTTATTTTGCCAAAATTGTCACAGAGACTTCACCTCAAATGCTGGATTTGCGTTTCATTGTTGAGCTTAATATGGTCCTTGACAAATTTTCTTTCAATTCAGGTGCCTGTCCAAAAGATTAGGAGGTAGCAGCCAAGAACTTTCATCTGTGCTGTTGTCTTCACTGAAGCCGAAGAGCAAAGTGGGATAGTGAGGGGGAGAGAGAGAGAGCCCCTCCAAGGTCTACTACAGTTCGTTTAGGGCCTGATTTACTAAGGTTGTTTTCCTATTTAATATCTAAGTGAAAATAAAGCTTAGTATACCAGGCCTTTAATGTACCACTACAGGAAACTGGTAGAAGTTCACAGCCAGCAACCCCACTCCACTCAGCCCAGTCTCTCTCTGTCTCATACCCCACCCCTGTCATTGCCCAGCCTCTCTCTCACACCCCACCTCTGTCGTTGCCCAGACTCTTTCTCTCGCACCCCACCCCTGCCGTCACCCAGTGTCTCTCTCTCTCTCTCGCACCCCACCCGTCGCCCAGTCTCTCTCTCTCGCACCCCACCCGTTGCCCAGTCTCACAACCCACCCATCGTCGCCCAGTCTCTCTCTCTCTCGCACCCTACCCCTGTCATCGCCCAGTCTCTTTCTCTCACACCCAACCCTGCTGTCACCCACAGTCTCTCTTTCTCTTGCAACCAATCCTGTCGTCACCCAGTCTCTCTCACACCTCAACTCGGTTGTTACCCAGTCTCTCTCTGTCTCAATCCCACACACAGTCCCTCTTGTGCTCTCTCACTAATCCTCCCAACCCTGCTTTTCTACGGTTTGATGTAAGCCATCAGATCATGCTGCATATAGTGTTTTATATATTTAAAAATTTATCTTGCTCTATCTCTCTCTCATCCATTCTACCCTTGGCTCTCAGTCTCTCATTCTGTCGATCTTCTTATCACTCAATCTCTCATTCCCCCATACCAATCTCTATTCCCCTATTCCTCACATTTCCCTTTCCCCATTCTACCATCTCTTTCAATTGACCACCTCCCGAGCTAGTCTTTATCATCCAGGAAGCCACTCAATCTCTATCCCCCCACCCAAATCTGGCCAGCCCCATCCCCTCTAATATCTCATACCACATAGCTACTGCCTCCAGTTAGCCAGCCAGCCAGCCACCCCCTGACTCCCAATAAGGCTACTCTTACTGACTGATCTCATCTTGCAGTCTACTGCCATTGTCTGAAAAAGATCTCTCTTTTCTCTGCCCCTTGCAGCTTTCAATTAATTTAAAATGTATAATCAATAATAGGATTTATAACACATTGCCAGCTACTTGATATTCTGATTGTTTTCTTGTTCACTGAGTTGTTTATATCCATTATGTTACACTTGTTTTATATGTAATTAATTGTATATCTACTCTTGAATTATGCCTGAAATGATGTAATATTGTAAGCCACATTGAGCCTGCAAATAGGTGGGAAAATGTGGGATACAAATGCAACAAATAAATAAATATATATCTCAGGAACTCCAGTGTTGATCTCACACCTTGAGATCCCAAGACCAGCATGAATTCCTGACAATATGGATCAAACTCAGTGACATTCACACTGCAATGACCCCCCCCCCCCCCTCCTTTTGCATGGAGGCAGTGAATTGGGTCATGACCTTTAAATACAAATCCCTGTAATCCTCTAGTTCCCTGTGATAGGCTCTTTCAGAGCATATTTCCAGCTCCCTGTGACTTTTGGGACTCTTCCTACTGGCTTGCCTTGTTCTCTATGCATGCTGGGCTAGTTACTCCCACCCCCTTTCTCTCCCTATTGGATCTGAAAAAGTTAGTCTGCAGCATATATCCTCTGTGAACTGAAACTGTCCATGCTGTATTTTGCTGTATAACCCACTTCAAGCTACTGCAACAACATCAAGATTGTATCAGTGTAAAAGTATAAACAGCATCACTCTCAACATGTTGTTGAATTATTCCTATCTTCTCATTTGCTTGAGAGAGCTAGTGGAGAGCAGACTCCCAGTTTGCAAGGCAAAAACTCTTGTCCAGCACATCTGAACTGTAAGTTAGTTTTCCTTGTTTGGTTACTGCATTAAAGAAGATTTGGTTCAAGAGTTCCGAGTCTTCTCATAGAGTTGATCTAATTTAAACTGCATGCCAATCACCCATTGAGAGGGCAGAACAGTAAAATCTTGTGAGTTGCAGTGAAAGTTTGTGGGTCTCAGTGAAAATCTTGGGATTCTTCAGTGGATTTTAGCTTAATAAAGTCTCAGGGGGAGATGCTCAAAAGTTGCTGTTAATATCAGCATACATAAACGGCAAACGCTGAACTTACAAAATGTGGAACAGCGATCAATGCTCAAAAGAAATTGCATGCAAATGAAATACATGGAAAGTCTACATGCAGACCGGCAGAAACAGCACCTAGCACGTGCACAGAATGGTCTTGCGGTAAGCGTCAATGTTCCGTGCATCCCAAAAAAAAAAAAAAGCAGAATGATAACAACTGCATCATAGACTTATACAGAACGTATTTCTATTGCGGCAAAGTTTTATATCAAGAGAAAACGATCCTGACAGCCTTTATGGTAGTCTCCTGCAATAAAGCAAACCTTTTTGCGTGCACCATAGAACGACATCATATGCGTGTGTCAACTGACATTATATGTGTTCACTAGTAAAAAAGCCCCGTTTCTGATGCAAATGAAACGGGGGCTAGCAAGGTTTTCTTCAGAGTGTGCATGTGGGAGTGTCCCTGCCCTCTGCCCTCTCTCCCTCCCCCTCCCCCCTCCGAGTCCAGTCCTTCAGTGTTGTTTCCTGCTGTGCTGTGTTTGTGTTACAGAGAGAGTGAGGGCGTCTCTGTCCCCTCCCCCCTCTGAGTCCTTCACTGTTAGAGAGAGGGATTTCATGCTGTGCTGTTTTCCTTCACTCATGGGGAAACCGGATATCTCTGGCGCTTCACACTTCCGGCTGGAGGCTTCATAGAACGTTGGGGTTGCCTTTTATATATATAGATGAGGATTGATTCATTGTTTATTGATCCACGACACTGCTACATGTGGAACACACACAAATATAATACATGCACATGGTACATTACCCCACAGACAATACATGGACAGGACACATTTCCTATATACGTGCAGATACTATTACAAAATGTAAGCACACTGCTTTCTGACTGGCAAAACACACACACACATAAATACACACAGATGGCATATTTTTCATTCATGGTACATTTCCCACACACATGCATGCAGATACTACTTAAAAAATGCTAGCAGACTGCTCAATGAGAAGTTGCCCTCATGCAATGACAGCTCAGACCTACCGGAAAATTTTAAATGTTACATATAGGCGCTCCTTTCTGTGCTTTGCTCAGAAACGTCTGTGCATCACAAGGAATGCTTATTTTAATACAAATGAGCTGTTTTTCATAGATTTGCATAGTGTTTTCGTTCACTGCTTCCGCGAATGGAACAAGCAATGCCAAGACCCTTTGTGAATTATGTGCACAGTAACGTGTGCGCTAAACTGGCTAAAACTGGTCTGTCATGTTTCAGGATGAGTGAGCCCTTGGACCGCGGCAGAACAGTACTGCCTGCCTGCCCAGGGGACAGACTACAGCAAGCAGTCGGTGAGTCCCTGCAGAAGGGATTGCTCCAATAGAGGTGTTGAAGGAAGCAGGAAACTGTACCCAGAACTGGAAGCTAAAGCTGTGCTGGAGCTGGAACCAGAACTGGAAGCAGGAGTTGTGCTGGAAGCAGAAGCTGTGCTAGAGCTGCAACCAGGTCTGGAAGCAGAAGCTGGGCTGGAAGCTGAAGCATAGCAGGGAGCTGGAACCAGGGTTGTAAAGCTGAAGCAGAGCTGGGAGCTGGAAGCTGGAACCAGGGCTGGAAGCTGTATTCTTTACCATGTAAGATGCTTTCTTTTACTGTGTAAGCCGCACTGGACCTGCTGTATGTGGGAAAGAGCGGGGTACAAATGTAATAAATAAAATAATAAAATAAGCTGAGCTGGAAGCAGGAACCAGGGCTGCAAGCTGAAGCTGAGCTGGAAGCGGGAACCAGGGCTGCAAGCTGAAGCTGAGCTGGAAGTTGGAACCAGGGCTGGAGCCAGGACGACCTGTTGCAAGGCAAAGAGGCAGAAAGCAGCGACTGCAGAAGGCGGCCCAGGGTGATGTTGTCAGCGAGTATGAACATCTATCAGCAGGACAGAGGAGGGAGCAAAGCGGAGGGCAGCAGAGCGCATCACATGGGACCTAGACGCGGAAGTAAAGGAACGTGGGGGCAACCGTGGCATGGTCTAAATGAAACACTGCAAGTCTGGTTTGCTTTGAACATCTCCCCCTCAGGTCATTTACTCAAACTATCAAATGTATGGTGACAGAGGAATTCTATCATTAGTTTACGTGGAGGGGCATAATCGAAAGGGGCGCCCAAGTTCTCCTGAGGACGTCCTCGCAGGACATCCCAGCGAAGGGGCGGGGAAACCTGTATTATCGAAATAAGATGGGTGTCCATCTTTCGTTTCGATAATACGGTCGGGGACGCCCAAATCACGAAATTTAGGTCGTCCTTAGAGATGGTCATCCCCGATTTTCGGGGATAATGGAAACCAAGGACGCCCATCTCAGAAACGACCAAATCCAAGCCATTTGGTCATGGGAGGAGCCAGCATTCATAGTGCACTGGTCCCCCTGACATGCCAGGACACCAACCGGGCACCCTAGGACAGGGGTAGGCAACTCCGGTCCTCGAGAGCCGCAGGCAGGTCAGGTTTTCAGGATATCCACAATGAATATGCAGGAGATAGATTTGCAAGCACTGCCTCCATGGTATGCAAATCTATCTCCTGCATATTTATTGTGGATATCCTGAAAACCCCTGCCCTAGGGGGAACTGCAGTGGACTTCACAAATTGCTCCCAGGTGCATAGCTTCCTTACCTTCGGTGCCGAGCCCCCCCAACCACACTCCCCACAACTGTACACCACTACCATAGCCCTTAGGGATGAAGGGGGGCACCTAGATGTGGGTACAGTGAAAGAAGCCAAGAAAGAGATATGTCTGGCAAAAGCACAAGCGGAAGAACAAATGGCTAGAAATGTAAGGAGGGGTGACAAAACATTTTCAGGTATATTAGTAAAAGGAGGAAGACTAAAAATGGAATTGTGAGACTGAAAGATGCTGCAAACTGTTATGTGGAGAATGATGAAGAAAAAGCAAATGTGCTAAAATACTTCTGTTTTCACAAAAGAAATTCCCAGAGAAGGACCATGATTGACTGACAAAAGTAAGTATGAGAATGGAGAGGATATAGCACCATTCACAGAAGAGACTGTTTATGAACAACTTGAAAATTTGAAGGTGGACAAAGCCATGAGACAAGACAGGATCCATCCCAGGATATCGAAGGAGATCAGAGAGGTTCTGGCGGGTCCTCTTAGAGATTTGTTTAATAAATCCTTGGAAACAGGAGAAGTTACATGGGATTGGAGAAGAGCAGATGTGGACGCTCTTCACAAAAGTGGTGACAGAGAAGGAGCTGGAAACTACAGACTGGTAAGCCTCACTTGGGTTATTAGAAACATAATTGAAGCGATGCTGAAGGAAAGGATAGTGAATTTCCTGGAATCTAATAAGTTGCAAGATCCAAGACAACATGGTTTTACCAAAGGTAAATCATGCCAAACGAATCTCAATGAATTCTTTGACTGGGTGACCAGAGAATTGGATCAAGGACGTGCGATAGATGTAATCTACTTAGATTTCAGCAAAGCCTTTGACACGGTTCCTCATAGGAGGCACTTGAATAAACTTGACAGGCTGAAGATAGGACCCAAAGTGGTGAACTGGATTAAGAACTGGTTGACGGACAATCCTTCAGAAAGTGGAGAAGAGAACCAACTGAAAGTAACAGGATAGATCATAAGGAATGCCAAGCCAAATGCAAAGCGGAGATAAGGAGGGCAAAAAAGGACTTTGAGAAGAAATTAGCGTTGGAAGCAAAAATACATAGTAAAAATTTTTTTAGATACATTAAAAGCAGGAAACCGGCCAAAGAGTCGGTTGGGCCGCTGGACGAAAATGGTGTTAAAGGGGCGATCAAGGAGGACAAAGCCATAGCGGAGAAATTAAATGAATTCTTTGCTTCGGTCTTCACCGAGGAGGATTTGGGGGGGACACCGGTGCCGGAAAGAATATTTGAAGCGGGGGAGTCGGAGAAACTAAACGAATTCTCTGTAACCTTGGAGGATGTAATGGGTCAGTTCAGCAAGCTGAAGAGTAGTAAATCACCGGGACCTGATGGTATTCATCCCAGAGTATTAATAGAACTAAAAAATGAACTTGCGGAGCTACTGTTAGAAATATGCAATCTGTCCCTAAAATCGAGTGTAGTACCGGAAGACTGGAGGGTAGCCAATGTTACTCCGATTTTTAAGAAGGGTTCCAGAGGAGATCCGGGAAATTATAGACCGGTGAGTCTGACGTCGGTGCCGGGCAAGATGGTGGAGGCTATTATTAAGAATAAAATTGCAGAGCATATACAAAAACATGGACTGATGAGACAAAGTCAGCACGGATTTAGTGAAGGGAAGTCTTGCCTCACCAATCTAATACATTTTTTTGAGGGGGTAAGCAAACATGTGAACAATGGGGAGCCGGTTGATATTGTATATCTGGATTTTCAGAAGGCGTTTGACAAAGTGCCGCACGAAAGACTCCTGAAGAAATTGCAGAGTCATGGAATCGGAGGTAGGGTATTATTATGGATTAAGAACTGGTTGAAAGATAGGAAGCAGAGAGTAGGATTGCGTGGCCAGTATTCTCAGTGGAGGAGGGTAGTTAGTGGGGTCCCGCAGGGGTCTGTGCTGGGTCCGTTGCTTTTTAATGTATTTATAAATGACCTAGAGATGGGAATAACTAGTGAGGTAATTAAATTCGCTGATGACACAAAATTATTCAGGGTCGTCAAGTCGCAGGAGGAATGTGAACGATTACAGGAGGACCTTGCGAGACTGGGAGAATGGGCGTGCAAGTGGCAGATGAAGTTCAATGTTGACAAGTGCAAAGTGATGCATGTGGGTAAGAGGAACCCGAATTATAGCTACGTCTTGCAAGGTTCCGCGTTAGGAGTTACGGATCAAGAAAGGGATCTGGGTGTCGTCGTCGATGATACGCTGAAACCTTCTGCTCAGTGTGCTGCTGCGGCTAGGAAAGCGAATAGAATGTTGGGTGTTATTAGGAAGGGTATGGAGTCCAGGTGTGCGGATGTTATAATGCCGTTGTATCGCTCCATGGTGCGACCGCACCTGGAGTATTGTGTTCAGTACTGGTCTCCGTATCTCAAAAAAGATATAGTAGAATTGGAAAAGGTACAGCGAAGGGCGACGAAAATGATAGTGGGGATGGGACGACTTTCCTATGAAGAGAGGCTGAGAAGGCTAGGGCTTTTCAGCTTGGAGAAGAGACGGCTGAGGGGAGATATGATAGAAGTGTATAAAATAATGAGTGGAATGGATCGGGTGGATGTGAAGCGACTGTTCACGCTATCCAAAAATACTAGGACTAGAGGGCATGAGTTGAAGCTACAGTGTGGTAAATTTAAAACGAATCGGAGAAAATTTTTCTTCACCCAACGTGTAATTAGACTCTGGAATTCGTTGCCGGAGAACGTGGTACGGGCGGTTAGCTTGACGGAGTTTAAAAAGGGGTTAGATAGATTCCTAAAGGACAAGTCCATAGACCGCTATTAAATGGACTTGGAAAAATTCCGCATTTTTAGGTATAACTTGTCTGGAATGTTTTTACGTTTGGGGAGCGTGCCAGGTGCCCTTGACCTGGATTGGCCACTGTCGGTGACAGGATGCTGGGCTAGATGGACCTTTGGTCTTTCCCAGTATGGCACTACTTATGTACTTATGTACTTATGTACATATGCCAGAGGGTGGTGGTTAATGGAATTCACTCCAAGGAGGGAAAGGTGAGTAGTGGAGTGCCTCAAGAATCGGTGCTGGGGCCAATTCTGTTCAATGTATTTGTGAGTGACATTGCCGAAGGGTTAGAAGGTAAAGTTTGCCTTTCTGCGGATGAAACCAAGATTTGTAACAGAGTGGACACCGTGGAGTGAGTGGAAAACATGACAAAGGATCTGCAGAAGCTAGAAGAATGGTCTAAGGTTTGGCAATTAAAATTCAATGCAAAGAAGTGCAAAGTGATGCACTTACGGAGTAGGAGTAGAAATCCACAGGAGACGTGTGTGTTAGGCAGTGAGAGTCTGATATGAACAGACAGGGAAAGGGATCTTGGGATGATAGTATCTGAGGATCTGAAGGCGACGAAACAGTGTGACAAGGTGGTGGCCATAGCCAGAAGGATGCTAGGCTGCACAGAGAGAGGTGTAACCAGCAGAAGAAAGGAGGTGTTGATGCCCCTGTACAAGTCATTGGTGAGGCCCCACCTGGAGTACTGTGTTCAGTTTTGGAGGCCGTATCTTGCTAAGGATGTAAAAAGACTTGAAGCGGTGCAAAGAAAAGCTACAAAAATGGTATGGGATTTGTATTGCAAGACATACGAGGAGAGACTTAATGATCTGAACATGTATAGCCTGGAGAAAACGAGAAACAGGGGTGATATGATACAGATATTCAAATATTTGAAAGGTATTAATCCGCAAACAAACCTTTTCCGGAGACGAGAAGGTGGTAGAATTAGAGGACATGAATTGAGGCTGAAGGGGGCAGACAGGAAAAATGTCAGGAAGTATTTTTTCATGGAGAGGGTGGTAGATACTTTGAAACGCCCTCCCACGGGAGGTGGTGGAGATGAAAATGATAACTGAATTCAGAAATGTGCAAGATAAACACAAAGGAATCCTGTTCAGCAGGAATGGATCCACAGAAGCTTAGTGGAGATTGGGTGGCAACACTAGTAATTGGGAAGCAAAGCTAGTTCTGGGCAGACTTCCACGGTCTGTGCCCTGAAAATGGCAGGCCAAATCAAGGTCAGGAATACATAAAAAGTATCATATAATGAGTTTATCTTGTTGGGCAGACTAGATGGACCAAACATGTCTTTATCTGCCGTCATCTACTATGTTACTATGAAAATCCAGAGTATTAGGAGAAAGTTTCTAATTGCCATGGGAACCTGGGATCTGTTGAACTCTGCACCGGCAGGTGTTGCAAACCTCCCTCCTCCACTGCAATCATCATATGCAATGCTGCAATAGATAGTCAAAGAAGTATTCAATCATATCTTGCTATCTATGAGCATCACTCATTTGTTCCCAATTACTCTTTTCCTATCTTGTTAAGCTTTAACAGTTTCTCTTTCTCACTTCACCAGCTGAGAAAGGTTCCTCCTGCAGACTAAAGAGGTGGGAAAATGTGGGATACAAATGCAAACAATAAATAAATAAATAAATAAATTTGACTCTTAATGACAACAGCAGCAGTTCAAAGAATATGCTAACCATCTATTTCTTTTTCTGTTTTGAATTTATCTATTTCTTTTTCTGTTTCTGTTTTGAATTTAACAAGCTTAAAGCTAAGGACAAAAAGCTAAATGGGTTAAAGTTCAAAACAATTTCTCCCATCAATCTTTTCAATTGCTGTCTCCTAAAAACAGCAATAACACTTCTCCTCTAACTGGCATCTACAGAGGCTTGTAACTAACTTAAGTCTGCCATTCTCAGCCATTTTGTTTTCTTTTCTTGGAGCTATGTTAAACAAAAAGTCTTCAGTGCTTCTTACATAACAACCATTTTACCTGTCATTCATAGAACATATGCAATCATGTGCCTAATAGAATGAGATTATATATATAACAAACAGTCTTTTTCTATTCAAAATTGCAAAAAATAAGAAGTAGAAAAAATAAATTCCTCTCTACCCAGCCATGCCAATCCCCTCTCACCCCTTGCCCCCACTTCCCCCTTCCTGAAATTTCAGTCTTCAGATTATTTCTAAAGGTACAATGTGAGAAATGTGGAGGGTCTTAACAGAAAATTATTCAAAATTTCTCAGTGTCAGATAGCATTCCTAAGGTAAAACTGAAATAGATGACAATCTTATACAGCCAAGATTTGCAAAATATACTATGAACAAAAAATTATGTCTTACCTGATAATTTTCTTTCCTTTAGTCGCAGCAGGTGAATCCAGAGACTTGGGGAATGTAGCAATGCAGTTCCTAAACGGGGAGGGGGGAAAGTCGAACCCCCGTGGCAAGAACGGAAGCACCATAGGATGTCTCCTGCTACGCTGCCACTTCCAAGCGATAGTGCCTGACAAAAGTGTGAACGGACAAACCAAGTTGCTGCCTGACAGATTTCTTTGAGAGCGACAATGTGAGCGCCCAGGAAGTCGCCAGAGCCTGAGTAGAATGCACCCAAACATGAGACGAAGGGACTTGACTGGCGAGAACATATGCCAAAGCTGTAGCCTCTTTGATCCAGCGCACAATGTTCACTTTGGAGGCTGCCTTTCCATTTCGAGGGACAAAAAAGAACACAAACAGATGATTCATACGCTGGAAGTCATTGGTGGAATCTAAATACTGCATAAGTGCTCGCTTATCAAGGAAGTGCAACAGCCAAAAGTCGGATGGGTACTGCTCCTCGTGAAAGGAAGGCAGAAACAACAGCTGGTTAAGATGAAAGGCGGAAGCCACTTTCAGCAGAAATGAGGGAACCATACGCACCGTCACTCCCATCTCCAAAAAACAAAGAAAGGAATCTCTGCAAGAGAATGCCTGGAGCTTAGAAACCCTCCATGCAGATGAAATAGCAACCAAAAAAACCAACTTAAGAGTGGCTTTACGCTGTGGCTTTAAAGGAGTCTTCTATAGAGTACAGACTACCAAATTCAGACTCCACTCCGGACGCGGACAACATACAGGAGGCTTAAGATGAGACACTCCTTTGAGGAAACAAACCAGGTCCACGTGTGACACCAGCGAGGATCATGAGATGCAACCATGATAACAGGCGAGGGCAGCCACTTACACCCGAACAGAGCTGACTGCAAGCCCTTTTTGCAAACCGTCCTGCAAAAAAGACAAGATGTGCAGCAGAGAAGACAGAAACAGAGACACGAGTCTCTTGGCACACCAGGACTCAAAAACACGCCATACTTGAGCATAAGTCGCCAAAGTAGAACACTTTGTTGCCTGAAGCAAAGTCGCAATGACAGATTCTGGATAGCTCTTCCGCCTCAATCTCGACCGTATGACCAAAGGGGGAGGGATCCTCCATCAGAAGAGGGCCCTGACAGAGAAGGATGGGATTACTGAGAAGCCGAAATGGCTTGTCCACTAACAGCCAGACCAGGTCCACGGTCATCTTGGCCAATCCGGAGCAATCAAAGTCACCAGGCCCTTGTGAAAGCGAACGCGATGCAGCACCCTGCCTATCATTGGCCATGGGGGAAAGACATACAGCAGCCTGGACTCTAGCCACAGCTGAAGAAGAGCATCGATGCCCTTGGATCCACTCTCCCTTTTTGTTGAAATACCTGGGAGTTTTGGCATTCCGTTAGGTCACCATAAGGTCCAGAATCGGAGTCTCCCACTTCTGGGTGACTAGCTGGAAGTCCAGCACTGAGAGCTCCCATCCCCCTGGATCCAAAATGTTCCGGCTCAAATAAAACATCTGAACATTTAATGCTTCCGCGATGTGAGCCACCAACATCTACTGAAGGTGAGATGCTGCCCACTGCAAAAACAACACCGTCTCCATTGCCAAAGTGGGAGTGAAAGTGCTGCCCTGTCTATGTGTACCACTGCCATCATGTTGTTGGAGAGCACGCAAACCAGTGTGCCCTCCACCAGTGAACCAGAGGCCAGTAAGGCCTTGCTAACAGCTCTGAGCTCCAATCCATTTATGGGTCAGCGTGACTTGGCCTCAGACCAGTGAGCCACCCAACCAGTTAGGCTGGCATCGGTGATCACCACCATCCATGCAGTGGAGGCTAGTGGAGCCCCGTGCATCACATTGTTGTCCTGCAACCACCAAGCCATACTGTGGCATGCCCTCTGCTGCTAGATCAGATGCCAATCGTAGTCCTCGGAGACCAGAAACCAATGAGACAACAGGGACTGTTGTAGAGGCCTCATGTGAGACCCAAGACTTCAACATAATCCCAGACCCAGGGCGTCGACTCTGAAGCAAAAGACAAATCTGAGTCTAGAGCCTGAGAAACCTCTGCTCCATCAAGAACACTTTGCCTTGCACAATGTTGAAAAGCAGTCCCAGGTATTCCAGCGTATGCATGGGGCTGAGGTGACTCTTGGAAAAGTTGATGACCCAGCCTAAGGACTGAAGAAGCGCTACCGCTCTGGCCTGCACACTCTCCTCATGTGATGAGGCCCTGATGAGCCAATCATCCAGATAGGGATGAACCCTGATCCCCTCATTCTGTAAGGCCGCCGCCACCACCACATCACCTTGGAAAAGGTGTGCAGAGCTGTGGGAAAACCGAGCGGTATCACTTGGAATTGAAAATGAAGCCCCATAATCGCAAAATGGAGGAACCATTGGCGAGACGGCCAAATGGGAATGTGTAAAATACGCCTCGTTGAGGATCCAAAGCCATGAGAAACTCCCCCAGCTGCGCTACAATTGAATGCAATTGTTTCCATGCAGAAATGTCTGATCTTTAGGAAGCGGTTGACCTGTTTGAGATCCAGCACCAGGGGATACGAGCCCTCTTTCTTTGGTACCAAAAATAGATGGAACAATGGCCTTGAGCCTGCTCCAGGCATGATATAGGAAACACGGCCCCCAATTGCTGTAGCAGCTGCAGCTTTGGGGTCGGCAGAGCATTGGACTCCAAGAAAGAATTTGCGATGGGAGTGGAGAATTCTAGTTTGTAACCATCTCGAATAAGCTCCAAGATCCACTGGTCTGTAGTAATGTGGGCCCACTCATTGTAAAAGCAGGACAGCAGTCCCTAATCTAAGTCAAAGAGTGGACAAAAACCCCATCATTGGAAGGGGCGAGCAGCAGGCGAGGACCTGCTAGATTGACCGGCATTGTGCTTGCCAACACAAAAGGACTGCTTATGTTGATAACACGACTGCCAGGACTTAAAGGAGGCTCGGGACTTGTCCTCAGTCAGATGCTGAGATTTGGAATCCCTGAGATCCTTGACCAGTTCCTCCAAATCTTCTCCAAACAATAGCTTACCCTTAAAAGGGAGCTTAACCAAGCGGTGCTTGGAGGCTGCATATGCAGCCTAGTGGTGCAACCATAAGAAATGGTGCCTTGTCACTGCCAAAGATATCTGTTTGGCTGAGGCCTGGATAAGATCATACAATGCATCTGCCAAATAGGCCAAACCCGTCTCAACATACAGGAAATCCAGAGACGGCTGGGCCCCAGATTCAAACAAGGAATCTGCCGCCTGTTGCACCCAGGACAAACAACCCCGGGCCACATAGGAGCTGCAGACTGCCGCCTGCAGAAGAGTACAAACTTCAACGGAAAGCTTGGCTTCAAGCTGGCAGTCTTGCACGTTCTTCAGGGCAAAAGCCCCCTTCTATGGGAACACAGTCTTTTTGGTCACTGCAGCCACCAAGACGTCCACCTTAGGCAAACGTAACCTGTCCTGTTCAGTCTGCGAGACCGGACAGAGGTGCAACATAGCCCTGGCCACCCTAAGACCAGCATAAGGAGTGGACCACTGTGCAAAGATAAGATCCTGCATCGCCTTGAGGATAGGAAAGGCCTTGGGCAGCTTTTTAGTGCTAGCCATTTTGGGATTAGCAGAAGCCAATGACTGAACCTCCGGGGATAAAATATTTAAAGCCTGTAGGGCATTGGTGATAAATGCTGAAAGCTCCTCCTTATGAAAGACCTACACAGCCATGGGGTTATCTGCCTCATCTGTTAGGATCTCCCCTACCTCCACATCCTCTAGCCTTCGGACAGAAAGTGAAGGGACTGCCGTGTCCCCCTTAGAGGGGGCAGGGGAGGGGGGGCACCCAACTCCACCTCTTACGCGGAGACGATGCGACTCCACTTGGTCCCGGGAGCTGCCCATTTCAGTAAATAAGCGCAATGCAACAACAAAATAAACTCCGGAGAAAATAGCTCTCCCCCCCAAACACACACACAAGAGAAACCCCCTGAAGCACCCTGCACTCACCTCCGAAGAATGAGGAAGGCAAGGGATCCAAAAACGCAAGTGGCAACACAGCTGAAGTAAAACCACGCGATCAGCACTGCGGGAAGTCAAAATGTCCACCGACAACACGGTGCCTGAGGGGAAGGCGGATTAAGCTCCCTCACATGGGAAACCGCTGTGCCAAGCCCACTGCTAATGTCCTCAGGTGTGTCAGAACCCAAACACCCCCTGGAGCAAATCTCTGATGCTGCTCTTCGCTTACCCACAGCTGGAGAAGTGTTTTACAAGCTCTGTAGCCATTATAATAACAACTGACAAGTGGGCAGAACCATTCAAGAGAAAGTCACCTCACTGGAAAATCCATGCTGGAATCCTGTCATACTCAATTAGTGTTGGTTAGTGATACAGAATGACATGGGGACAAAATTTGTCCCTGTGAGTTCTGCTCCCGTCCCCACGAGCTCTATCTGATCCCATCCGCAGAAGCCTCAAACAGTTATGATTTTATTAAAGTATAAAAAGAAACAATATTCTGTACAACTGTTGTTTTATAAATCACAATCAATACAGAACAAGGATCAAAAAAACCCTGGCTTCCCTCCCCCCTCACAAATATCCCTTCCACTATTGGGAAAACTGAACAAGTCAAATTACTACAGAACGCTACGTAGAAAATTCATGCTAAGAGAATACCTTGGTCATATACACAGAACCTAAATGCCAAATACATAATAGGTGACCAAAAATGATAAACATATATTAAACCAAAACCCCAAGAAGCCACACCAAAGAAATAGAAAGAGATGCATTTCCTCCTATACCTTGCAAAATATAAAGATCAAACATGCCAGGGATGGTTTCAGGGGAGTGTAACTAGAACATAAGAGTAGCCATACTGGATCAGAACAATAGTCCATCTAGCCCAGTATCCTGTTTCTAGCAGTGGCCAAGCCAGGTCACAAGTACCTGGCAGAAACCCTGGCTAGAGAGAGCCCTAAGCATGCTGACAGCTGAAGGAAGCATGGCCTGGTAGTGGGCTTTGGGGTCCCCTCCAAAATTTCTACCTGAGCCCTAGCCACATCTAACACCAGGAAATAATTTTTTTCTACCTTATGTTGCCTGGTCATTTTGTTTTTTCAAATCGTGTTGGTCCCATGCTCTGGTTTCTGTTTCCTTCTGCCTTCTCAACTCAACTCACCAGGGTCTCCTGTCCATTTGACATTTCTTCTTTCTCCATGCTCACCATCCATCTTCCACGTTTGTTTACCAATCTTTCCCCATGTTCAGCATCTCCCTTCTCTGTGTACCCTACACTTCCCCATCCAGCATCTCCTCTGTGACCATCTCCCCACATTCATCGTACCTACTCCCTCCCCCTGTGTCCAGCCATCAGTCCTCTGTGTCCCTATGCCCCCCAAGTCCAGCATCCCCCTTCTATGTTCCTATTCTCCCCCATGTCTAGCATCCCTCCCTCCAGCACTACCCATCTCAGTTCCAACCCTCCCTCCAGCACGGCCCCCTCAGTTCCACCCCCCTAGTTCCAGTGCTCCCTCCCTCCAGCACTGCCCCCTACCCCCTCAAAGGTCCAGCACTGTCCCCCCTTCCCCCGCATGGCTCCAGCTTTTTTATTTCACCATGAACATCCCCTACAGGCCTGCTCCAAGGCCTTTCCTCATCTGGCTTCCGCCTTCTAATGTAACTTCCTATTTCGCAAAACAGGAAGTTACATCAGAAGGCAGAAGTCACCAGAGGAGGGAAGACCCCAGAGCAGGTCTGTGGGGAATCTTCTAGGAAGACGCGAGGGGCGGGGAAGGGAGGTAAGAATGAAGGGAAGGAGGAGACGCCGGACCTGCAGTAATCATGCTTTTTTTTCTTTTTTTACTGCAGGAGCAAGACTTTCCTCCTACACCTTGCAAAATATAAAGATCAAATATGCTAGGGATGGTTTTAGGGGAGTGCAACTAGTACATAAGAACATAAGAGTAGCCATACTGGATCAGAACAATAGTCCATGTAGCCCCGAGAGGCAGTAAAACGTTTTGCTCCTGTGCCTGCGGTAAATGCGGCAAAATTAATTTTTACCAAGGTTCACCACAGGTCCCTATCCCCGTGTCATTCTCTAGTTAGTGAGAGATGGAAGAAGGGAAGCACCAATTAAACTGCACAGGAACAAGGAGTTGCCAAGTTAGGTAAAATGTAAATTTTTGCCTTTGACACAGATAACATATGGATGAAACTCAGCTGTCCTTGAATGGAATTATTTTATTGAGAAGTTTATAGCAACTGTTTTTAAGGGAAAAGGATATTTTGTGCGAAACATACACCCTTTCATGTATATTCACCGGTTGGTTACTTCAGAATATAGGGTAATGCGTTTCAATTTATCTATTGTATGATAATTTTAACTTATACCAACCTTATCCTTACTAGATTACTCTGTGCTAACATTGAAAATGTTTCCTACTTGTTAAAATCTTTGTTTATTTGATGCTGTAGCATTTTGTCCTTTTTTGTATATTAGGATGTTTGGAAGACTACATTTTCAAATGACATAAAGAGCCTTCTGAAATACATTTCACATCCTACTTTATATTCGTTCTGTATTTAGCTCAATCAATCCTTTTCAACCACAAATACTAACATCACTTTTCACCCTGCCTGTTAACCAAAGACCTTATTCCAGAATAAATACTGCCTGTGTGTTGCTTACATGAGTGAGATCCATGTTCAGTTCAGTGTGATATGTCACAACATTTAACTGACAAATCATCCTGAATGAGTCTATGAAAACCAATCATGAGAGCCAAAGAATTTAGTTTTATCTAAGAACTTTTATACAAACCTATATCCCAAAGTTCTTTACAAATAAAGCAAGAAGTAAAATATGTTTCTTGTGTGACAGGAAATGAACCTAAAATTATGAGCAAATTACAGTACTTACACAGTGTACATGGGAAGGATAGAGAAAATGCATAATGAGAAGAAGTAGTTGTCACAGGGAGTAATCAGCAGAAACTCAATTGAGCCAGACTACTTTTCCTAAGGATGGAGCTGCAGCAGACGTGACAGTCATAGCCCATAGCGAGGGGGAATATCTCTCTATTCATAGTGACATCTTGGAAGTAATATAATGCATGTATATCTCCACATACATGCGTAAATAGCTTCTTAAGAACATCAACCAGTATTAAACTACAAACCATGACATGATGGTGTGTACTTTGCCAGGAGACGAGTTGAGCGAAGCATGGGCAAGTAGGCACATAGATTATAAAATCCACTAATCTGCACACAGACTTGAATAATCTATTCATGGACTTTTATACCACATGTCTGCAGCTGCAAGGTAGGCACAATTTCTGCCGCTTATACTAAAATTTTATAAAGGCACCTATGTGTCTTATTAAATAATACCTAAGTAGGTATTCATTTGCCCTCTTAGACCAAGCACCCTGTTATAAAATTACTTGCATTATGTCCAGATTCAAGGTACCAAAGTATGTGACAACTGGACAAGTACTATTGTTGCTACTGCTGTGCTAGATGGGCAAAGACAATTCAAAACTATTGGGAAAACATCCACTATGCATGAAGGCTCGTGGTGCCGTGTCCAGGCAGATATTAGTTCTGATGAAACTGACAGCACAAATGAGAAAGAAAAAAATGGTAGGCCAAGAAAACACGTAAGTACATAAGTATTGCCATACTGGGGCAGACTGAAGGTCCATCAAGCCCAGCATCCGTTTTCCAACAGTACCTGTAACAAGTTCCTAGCAAGAGATTCAAGTTTGCCTATCAGTTCATTTTCAGCCTTTTTATGTTTATTTCAAAGTTATGTTCCAAAATATGCCAATTTCACATTTACTAGCATGGGCATCAGTTTAACTATCTGCAGAATCCAAAAAAATGGGGATGTCATGAAACATTCCACTAAAGTTGAGGAAAAAGATGACTACAGATGTTCTCTCTGTGTAAAGCAATTCTTCACAAAATAAATTAGAAAAAACACACTTATATGAATCAAAGTTTTATGACTGAGGAAAAAAACTGGAAAAGAAAATGAAAATCTCAGAATAATTTCAAAACATAGTAATAATTTCAACTTACTAGTTTGTTTTCTTGCATATAGATTCTTTGCAATTTTGGGCATCCTTTCGCTATAGCTATCATTCCTTCATCTGAAATCTTGTAGCACTGGCCAAAATGAATATCCTTCAGTTCTCTGCACTTAGAACCCAACTGTAAGCAAATAAAAAGTCACAAATAACAAAACCAGAATAAAATCCACAAATAACTTTAAAAAAAACAACAAATTTATTCAATTTTTATTAACATGATAGCTTGTATCCTAATTCAAAATTAATGGTACAGTAGTTATAAATTAAAGAAATATACAGGGTGAGACACAAAAAAGTGACATCCTACAGTTTATTTGCTGTTTTCTCATCGACCGTTTGAAATTCAACATAAATTTTTATAGCTTTATTTATTGTTACTACGTTCATTTATGTGCTGAGTGGAATGAGGTTATTAAACAGAGTGAAGTTACAGACTTTTTAGCATGACCCCCCAGTGATTTTCATGAGTTCAAAAATGTTGCACTGTAAAAGTACCATTATTTGAGACACAAGAAAAAGATCTTCAGAATGTTCATACTCTTCAGACTATTTTTTTATTTATTTATTTTACTTATTAATACTTGTATCCCACAATTATCCAAAAAGAGTTTTAGTTCAATGTGGCTTGTATTTAACAGTTGTTAGAGATTACACTGATTCAATTGTATTTACAAGGTTTGCTGTCTTTTACAGTGATTGGCAAGATAACTATTTGTATGGAATAGTCATTGGGTTTCTTGAGAGGATATATTTCTTAAAAGAAAAGATGCATTACAGTTAGAGGTTGTGGTCTGTATTGTTGTTCCAGAATGATTAGTGCATACTTTGCTCATATTATTTCCTGAAGAGGTAGGTCTTTAGGTCTTTTCTGAACTGGAAGTAGTTCGTGATGCTTCTTATGACTATGGGAATTGAGTTCCACCATTTTGAGACCAGGTAGCTAAATCCCGCCGTGTAGGTGGACTTGTATAGTACATTTTTGCAGTTGGGCTGGTGAAGTAGTAGGTAACCTCTGGTACTGGGTTCACATTTCTTGGAGATAGTTTGATCATGTCTAGCATGTAGTTTGGTGACATGCCAAACAGTATTTTGAAGAGGATTGTGCTGGTTTAGAAAAATAGTCTGGCCTTGAGCAACCCCACTATTCATAATGTAGTATTATGAGTAGTGGGGTTGCTCTATTATATGTTGTGTTTTTAAATATCAATATCGCTGCTGTGTTTTGGACTGTCTGCAATGAGCATAGTAGGTTTTCACTGCAGCCTACATATGCTGCAATACAGTAGTCTAGTTGGGAAAATATCAGCGTCTGTAATATGAGATGGAATGACTGTCTAGGGAAATAGTCTCTGATTCTTCTCAGTTTACATCACGATGGTGACTGTTACCTTGTCTGTGCTCACCTCGCCCTCTGGTGGCCAGAACCGGTGGCTGCTATGGACTGTCACATGTTCCAGACTTCAGCTCAGTCCGGTCCGGATCTTCCGGGTTGCCAGACCTGCTTTTCTTGTTTGTGCCTGAACAGCACCCGTAGCTGCCTTGTGATTCCTGCAGCTGTACTTCAGCTGCTGATGGGCTTTATTAACCACCTGGCAACTTCTGTGTTTGCCTTTGCATCGTCTAAGGTCCCTGGTATGTTGGTGTGCTCTGTGCACTTCTGCCTAGTCCAGTTTCTAGACTGAGTTCCTTGTCTGGTTCTAGTTAGTTTGTGTGTAGTTTAGCTTTCGTTTTATTGCTTAGTTCCTAGTCTTGTTTCTGGTCTGTATTCCTTGTCTAGTTCTTGGTTGTCTGTGTTTCTTTCTTAGTGGCTGCTTGGCAGCTTTCAGCCCTTGTTCTTGAGCCTGTCTGCTTTCTACCTAGTGTGCCTAGCCTCCCTTGTGTATTCTAGACCCTGTGTGTATCCTGTTGGTATCCAGTTCCTGCCCTGTCCTGTAAGTCCTGCCGGCCGCCTGCACCCAGGGGCTCAACTCCTGGGGAACGGCGGTCAAGCGCAGGTGAAGTCTAGTTGTTCCTGCTCTGCCTGTTCCAGCTTGTTTGCCTCAGCTGCAACTCCAGTTCGGGGTTCCAGTCTTGTTCTGCCATGTCTCTGGTTTGGGGATGGTTTTGCCTGCCACTGCCGCTCCACGGCAGTGGTCCAAGGGCTCACAAACCCAGTGTTTCCGTGAGAAGCTTAACAGTTTCCATAGTGTTTTGATGCTTTTTGACGTGATTGCAGCAACTTGGTCTTCAAGGGTCATATGTTTGTCAAGAATGATTCCTAGTATATTTATTTGATTGTGTAGGATTGTTGATCTATTACATAGTAACATAGTAACATAGTAGATGACGGCAGAAAAAGACCTGCACGGTCCATCCAGTCTGCCCAAGATAAACTCATGTGTATACCTTACCTTGATTTGTACCTGTCTTTCTCAGGGCACAGACCGTATAAGTCTGCCCAGCAGTTTTTCCTGCCTCCCAACCACCTGTCCTGCCTTCCATCACCGGCTCTGGCACAGACCGTATAAAAAAGTCTGCCCTCCCCTATCCTCGCCTCCCAACCACCAACCCCTCTTCCCCCCACCTGCTCTGCCACCCAATTGTAGCTAAGCTTCTGAGGATCCATTCCTTCTGCATAGGATTCCTTTATGCACATCCCACGCATGTTTGAATTCCGTTACTGTTTTCATCGCCACCACCTCCCGCGGGAGGGCATTCCAAGCATCCACCACCCTCTCCGTGAAAAAATACTTCCTGACATCTTTTCTGAGTCTGCCCCCCTTCAATCTCATTTCATGTCCTCTCGTTCTACCGCCTTCCCATCTCCGGAAAAGATTTGTTTGCGGATTAATACCTTGAGGTTTTGGTAAGTAGTGGATTGTGCTGGCTGGATAAAACCAAGAGTTTGGTTTTGTCTTGGTTCAGTTTAAGTTTGACAGTTGTGGCCCATTTTTCCATTAAGTCAAGTTGTTTTTGGCCCTATCCAGTATCTCTGTAATGCTGTTTTTGAAAGATATGTAGGATGGTGACATTGTCTGTATATATGAATGGATTTAAACCCATTTTTTCCAATTTCTTGCCAAGTGGAGCCATCAGGACATTGAATAATATTGGTGATATTGGGGAATGCTGAAGGACCCTGCATTCAGAGATCCAAGAGGCTGAAAATTCATTGGACATCTTGACAAGGTAGAATCTACTTCTTAGAAAACCACTGAACCAGGCTGTTACTGCTCCAGTTATTCCTATGTTGTCGAGCAGGGTCATTAGTATTGTGTGATCTACTTGATCAAAGGCGCTTGACATGTCGAATTGTCGTAGTAGTATTTACTAGCCTTGGCTTATTATTCTTCTGAATTTTGTGATCAGGGTGGTTATGACTGTTTCAGTGGTCTAAAGCCTAAATAAGAGCTGTGAAGGACTGAGTAGTATGTTAGGTATTCCATTAATTATTGTGCTACTAGTCCCTCCACTGTTTTTGTCAGTAGTGGTATTGATGCCACTGGTCTGTAATTAGTGAGTTCATTGATCTTTCCAGTGGCATCTTTAGGGGCTGGAGTATCATGTTGCCACTGTCATCAGGGAAATGGCCTTTCGAGAACATGTATTCTATATGTTCAATTAAGCGTTTGAACCAATCTGTTGGGTTTTCCATCATGTAGTTTGGGCAGCTGTCTAGTAGGCAACTGGTGTGTGCATATTTTGTCAGTAGTGCTTTAACTAAGCTGGCTATTGATTTCTTTAAGGAGGACCAGATTATGTCTGCCTTGATGTGGTCCTCGATTTCATATTTGTGTAAGAAATCTATAAGTGTTGTTTGCGTTGCAGCTAGGTTTGATCTTATTTTTATTATTTTTTCTTTGAAATATTCCGTGAGCTTGGTGATTTTTCATTTGACATTAGCAGAGCTTGTGAGTTCAGTAAGTTTTTTTATTAGTTCATATATTTTTTTCGTGTTTATTCCACTTTGGCTCTTTTTATGGTGTCTTTGTACTTGCTTAGGGCTATCCCCATGTGGTTTTGTTCATGTCTGATTTGGTTTTGGACCATTTTCTTTACAATTTCCAGCACAGTTTTTTTCACCTCTAATAATTCCTCGTTGAACCAGGGGCACAGTTGTCGTTTCCTCTTAGTTTTCATTTTGAGTGGTGCTATTTCGTTTAGTGTGTTTCCACTTAGTTCGTCCCAGTTTCTCATGAAGTGAATGTTTGTGGGTATTATGTTTGTTGTTCACTTTTTCTCTGGCTAGGGCACTGTATGGTGTCCTCGGTTCTCTGTTTTTGCCTTCTCTTTCCATTGAAATGTGAAGGTGAGTTTGTTATGGTCTGACCATGGCACCTCTGCCCAGTTATGATTCTATATTATATGGTTGTTATTCATCTCAGAGTGTTGGTTCACTTTGTTTAGCTCTTTTTGTAAATGCACTTAGTCTTATTTAAGTCAGAAACATTGCTTAATGACATCCACAAGTTGGAGATTCTGCATGTGATTAGAAGTGGAAAATTGCTGGAATATGATGGTTAAAAAATACTTTGTTTTCAGGACTACTGTAACACTGTGCCTTTTGCACTGAAAGCATTTTCTATCGTATGCTCCAAACTAGTGTATTTACAGATCCAGTTCAGGGGTCCTTTTACTAAAGCGCGCCGAAAAATGGCCTATGCTAGTGTAGGCGTGTGTTATGGATGTGTGCAGGTCCATTTTTCAGCACGCCTGTAAAAATAGGCCTTTTTTTGGCCAAAAATGGATGTGCAGCAAAATAAAAATTGGCATGCATCCATTTTGGGCCTGAGACCTTACTGCCACCCATTGACTTAGCGGTAAGATCTCACGCGTTAACTGGGCGGTAATCATCAGCGCATGTACACTGCCGATTACCGCACAGTTAGCGCCGTGCGGTTGAAAATAAAAAATATTTTCTGCCATGCGTATCGGACACGTGTAAATAATGGAATTACCACCTGGGGCACATGGTAGCTGGGCGGTAGTTCCAAACTGACACTCGTAAAACGGCCCCATACTCTCTTGTATCCAGGTCACTTGACGCTAATGCATAATGGTGCCACACAATTGGAAGCAGCTAAATATGTGGATCTGTTCTGTTGGAATCTTTGAGCCAAGGGTGATTCTGCGGCTGTTGTTCAGAGTAAGCACCTGAAATTTCAATTATGCACATCTTGCTGATTAGGCACTGCATCTAGGCCAGATGGTTTAATCTCTTCAGTTCAGTGGATTTTTGATGCAGACGGGTCTGCTACGTTGCCATTACTGATGGTTAGAAGCAGACATAAGCAAAGGATTTGTTTGGACATTAGATTGATGCTTGTATGGGACCTTGAACAACATTCAAGTTGGAGATATTAAGAATGTGATCCTCACCATTATTCTCAATTATCAGATGAGGCCATTTTTTTTTTAATCACTGCCAGACTGTGTGTCTTGCAATTATACTGAACACGAGGTGTACTCGTTACAGTTACAGATCTAGTTATAGCATTTATACCTTTCCCTGGTGGTTGAAGACTGCAACAGCAGCGAACCCCCCCCCCCCCCCCCCCGCATGAAGAATCTATGCAATTTGTTCTGCAGTGGCCCTGTATGCTACAACTAGAAGTGAATGTCTAAGTGATCTGTGATTATAATACCTCCCAGAGATTGAGACTATATTTTTCTTGGTATGCCTCAGACAGCAATTCATATGTGTCACCAGAGGCTATGGGCGGTGAGGTTAGAATTCAGGGCCCTGTTATATGTTGAACAAGATCCCTCTTCTGCCTGCTTAGTATCCCTATGTTGTCTTGTAAGATGTTATCACACACGCTGCCTGCCGCTAACCCGGGAGTAAGATGCGACAAAGAGGAGGCTTCCGGACTAGTGGCATGCAGCATGTGGGAACTGCTGCTGCTGCCGGGGACCCATTGAAGCAAGGATAGAAAATTATGGGGATAGGGGTGGAAAGGAGAGATGCTGCGCAGGGGGGAGAAGGGCAGAATTGTTGGACATGGGGTGGAGGGAGAGGTAGAGATGCTGCATGGAGAGGGGATAGGGGCAAGAGAGGAAGAAATTTTGGACATAGGGTAGAGGGGAGGGAGAAGTGCTGCATGTTGATGGAAGAAGAGTGAGAGAAATGCTGCATTGAGAGGGGAGAGGGAGTAATGTTGGACATAGGGGTGGAGGGGAAGCAGAGATGCTGCATGGAGAGGAGTGAGAGATGGAGAAATGTTGGACATAGGGGTAGAGGGGAGGGAGAGATGCTGCATGGAGAGGAGTGACAGAGGAGAAAATGTTGGACATGGGGTGGAGGGGAAGGAGAGGAGCTGCAAGGAGAGGGGAGAGGGGTGAGGGAGGGAGAAATGTTGGACATAGGGGTAGAGAGGAGGTAGAGATGCAGCATGGAGAGCGAGAAATGTTGGACATAGGAGTGGAGGGGATGGCGAGATGGTGCATGAGGAACAGAGGGAGAAATGTTAGACATGATGGTGAAGGGGAGAGAAGGGAAGGGAGAGATGCTGCATGAGATTTATGGTGGCTCAAAGAAGTACATTAATCAAGAAATGTGAATGGGTTTTTTGTTTATTAACAGAACCCATAATCTGCTGCTGGAGGGGGGGGGGGGGAAGATGGCCAGGGGTTTTGTGCATGCCCTGTGCGGCCTAGGGGGTGCCGTGAACCAAAAGAGTTTGGGAACCACTGATTTTATATTATTTTGCCACTGTAAAGCTTGTTTTATGGATAATATATATACTGCTATGGTTGACTAGTTCCTCTGTATAATATATTTTGATTACTTTGGCACTGGAACTGGAAACTTCATTCTTTTTTTTTTTCTAATAGCTTTTCAGCAGAGTAATGGAGCTATTCATTAATACCACTAGTATAGAGATTACTTAATGTGGAACCCTTATGCATTTTTACATGTTGCTGAGTGTGAGGGGTAATCATTGTATGTTGCTGTCGTGGGGGTACAATTTATTGTCTCCTTATAGGAAGGGACACCTTATAGGTGGTCTACAGGGAAATAGGGGCTTGGGGAGGATGGGGATAAAGGTGGGGTGTTCTGGGTATTTTTAAGGGGTAGTCATAAGTCAAGAGGGGAAGATATTGTTGTGAAGAGTTAGATTAAAGATATGGGGGGGGGGGGGGGTTTGAACAGCAGGTTTAGGTTTTTTTTGGGGTACCTGGAAGAGGCAGTCCATGGTTATAATTATGGCTTCTAAGATGATTTTCCGGCTTATATTCATTTTTCTATTTCGGGGGGGGGGGGGGGAGGGGTGGCTGGGACACTCCCCCAGATTCATTTTCTTTCTAACTCTGAACCTAATACTCCACAGTGCCTATGGTCCTTAAGGTTCGCCATGGAATGTTATGGGAAAGGGAAATGGGACTTGATATACCGCCTTTCTGAGGTTTTTGCAACTACATTCAAAGCGGTTTACATATATTCAGGTACTTATTTTGTACCAGGGGCAATGGAGGGTTAAGTGACTTGCCCAGAGTCACAAGGAGCTACAGTGGGAATCAAACTCAGTTCCCCAGGATCAAAGCCCATTGCACTAACCACTAGGCTACTCCTCACTTCCCCATAAAGCAACAAAAAATCCTTCATGCTCTTAATAAGCAATGAGCTTCATTGCCTTCCTGCAAGAAACCCATTTAGATGCAGTTGAGAATGTTAAGCTTTGTTGCTGGTGAGCTGGGGAATATTTTCATGCTCCAGCAGGAGCTGGGGAATATTTTCATGCTCCAGCATGTGGGAAAAAGGCCAGAATGATAATCCTTATCCGTAACAGATTATATTTGGGCACCCAAAAAGCGATTTTGGACCCTGAGGGTAGATTTGTTATAGCATCAGTTACTTTAGACCGGGTAAAGTGTCTAAATCCCTAATTCACACAATAAAACATTTTATAGATCTGTGCTACGGGCCTTTCATAGTTATGTTGATTCACTGGTTCAATTATAATGGGAGGAGATTTTAATAAGGCACATGATCCTTGTTTGGATAGGTCAGATTTCTCAGGGAAAGCTTTACCATCAACTCAGCGGGAGATTCCTAGGATTTGTGCAGTTCTGGACATGGTGAATGTATGGCGGACACTATATTCTACTGATCATGAATATAATTATATATCAAGAATGCATTCCACCATGTCCAGAATAGACTATATATTGATTACATGGGATCTTCTTACTGAAGTGGCTTCCATGGATATAGGGCCAATTGAGATATCAGATCACGCTTGGGTGGAGATCACCATTTGTCTTTCTTTACGACCCCACAGGCTCCACAATGGCAATTTCCTACTAAGCTATTTAAAGATGGAAGGTTTCAGAAGTTTTTAGCCGCTAAATGGCACTTATATGAGCAGTGTAACTAGGAACATCAAAACAACCCTATTCTTTACTGGGAAGCAGCTAAAGGCTTCCCCCATGGTGAAATATTAGCATATTCTAGTTTTCAGAAGAAGGCCAGAACTTTTACATCTTGAGAGACAAGGAACAAACTTAAGGCAACTTTATGGGAAACATCATATTTTACATTATAAAGCCTAGTTGTTACTGGCTGTGAATGCCCTTATTCACCAAAACACACAAAAATCATTTGCTTATTATAAATACAGTCTATACAAGTATGCTAACAAAAGCAGCAGTTTATTGGCTAAGATGGTCAAATGTGCCAAAGGCCCTGCTAAAACAGCCACAATGAAAAATGATCGAGGGGTGTTGGCACGTACAGACACTGAAATTAATCTTATTTTAAAGACCTTTTTTGCCTCTCTTTATACCAAACTAGATATATTTTCTATGGATAGTGACTTATATTTGTCCTGCCAGGATCTTTCTAAGATATCTGATACTGACTTAATTAGGTTTAATGCTAGGATTCAACCCAAGGAAGTAGAGTGGGCAATCCGACAGAGTCCTCTGCATAAGATCCCAAGAGTGAATTTTATAAATTGCTTAAGGATGATACAGTGCCCACTATCACCTCAGTCTTCAAAATGCCATCGTTAAATATGGCTCACATTATTGTTCTTTTGAAGCCAGGAAGGCACCCAGAATGACCCAAACCTTATCGTGCAATCTTGTTATTGAATTTTGAAGCAAAGGTTTTGGCAAAAGTTCTGGCCAATAGATTATCAAGAATTTTGCACTCCCTCATAGCGGAACCAAAGCAGGTTTTGTATGTGGTCAGCCGGTCTCCAAAAACATCAGAAAGATAGTAGCAGTAGTGGAGTTGGCAAGACATGGGGAAACTCTCTCACTGTTATCAGTTTTGATGCCAAAAAGGTTTTTGATACGGTGGTGTGGGTGTTCTTCTACAGAGTGCTTGAGGCTTATGGACTAAGGGACTTTTTGTAAAAGCCATAACAGCGCTTTATTATGTTTACGCTTAATAAAATTACACGGCATAGACAGGGCGGGGCGGTGGGGGCGGTCCGCCCCGGGTGCACCCTCCAGCAGCCAAGAATGCACCCGGGGAGCAGGTCAGGGCAGGCGAATGGCATCTTGTCTGATCCATTTGTAGTTCATAGAGGTACGCAGCAAGGGTGCCCATTGTCCCCTCTACTGTTTGTTTTAACTCTTGATCCTTTAATATGGGAGATTCAAAGTAATCCGGAGATTAAAGTTCTTCAGGTGGGCAGAAATAGATTTAAGAAAGCTGAAACCTCAAGCACCTCTCCAGGTTGAGAGTTTTCAAGAGTACGGGAACTTTTCAGGTTTCCAGTTAAATCTTGATAAATCTAAAGCTCTGGTGGGGTCTGCCTCACTGCAATGAGATTGTGGGGGGGGGGGGGGGGGGGATCTTTTCCCCTTAAACAGGCACAAGGTTCTTTCTGATACCTGGGGATACAGTTATCTATGGATCCCTCTCATTTATCCAGGCTGAATGTAGACAAACTCCTTCAGGATACAAAACTGTAATTAGTTTATTGATGCGACCCTTATGGTATTTGTGGAGAGAATTGCTTAGATTTTGGAATCAAGACCCGAATATCAGTGTACCATTACCTATTGCGAGGAATGCTGAATTTCAGCCTGGACTGGATAATGTAGTGTTTTGGCACTGGACGGCTCAAGGTATTGTGTTATTAGATCTTTTGATGTGGAAAGATGGTTCTATCTTATCCTTTGCTGAATTACAACAGTTTTCATTTGGTTCTGTAGATAGATATGCAAACATACAATTATCTCACTACCTGGCTTGTTTAAATTCACAAATTTTAACTTTATGTTTTGGCAGCCGGCTACGGGAATTTTTAAAAGGCGAGGCAGCATGTCAAATATCTATCTCGTTGTTTCAGAAGGCATTATGTAAACATCAGCCTTAAAAACTGTATTCTCTGCTGTTGGACGCATGGATTAAAGATATGGATAGGCCATTGAGAGCGACTCTATGTCAGGATATGCTTATGTAACCCGGGTCCACTCCCAGAATTCTGGGGTACCGACTAGTTTTCAAGGTCGGGCACTCCGACCCAGGTCACAAAACAAATCACACAGTCAACTTGATCTTTCTCACTTGAGCTTAGGCCGTGGCTGGATAAAGCTCCGGAAGGCCACACGGTAATGAGTCAGACTTTGCTGAGTATCCTTCATCAGTTTGGGAGCAAACCGTTTTACTGTCACTCCAAAGAACACTCTACACTCCAAGGACTGATTGTGAAACAAACTTTACTGAACTCTGCGACATGCAGTTGATTCAAACGTCACAAGTTCTTATGTATATCTAGTATTTGATTTAAGAGGTTTGTCGTCATTTCAAGACCATTTGTTATAGTTTCCTTCACCTAATGAGTGGTTTCTCATAAGTCTTACAGTATATATAAATCTACAGCTACTCCAGTCTTCTGCCCATCCCTTTGGAGCTGTATAATCTGAGGCCGTGCTTGTAGCGCTGGTTGTCACAAGCAAACTCCTCCAGGATCAGACTTCCCTATCTGTCCCCTGCCCCAGAGATGCACTGCCATGAGCTGCACCCTCTGGCCTTGAACAGTCTCTTCCCTGTTTCTACTGCCGGGCACTCCTTATATTCCAGTTATTGCTATGGTGGGCAATAGCTCCTCTTTGTATCCAGCCTTAGGTTACTGGCCTTTCTGGGACACACCCTCTTCCCACGGGTCCTGGCAGGGTTGAAGGCAATCAAAAACCTCATGCACTCCCCAACACCATTATTTATTAACTCTAAAACTCCTCACCAACTGTCACTCAACAACCAGGAACATTTCCCTCAGCACTTTCCCACAAACACTCCCCTTAGGTCTGTGTCTCTCACAACTCCATTGTCAACCAATTTCTTTGCCCCCCAGTGACTCCATGGAGGGGTTGATATCACTTAGTAATCCTCATGGAGGATTACACTTAAATCAATACCTGAATTACTTCATAATGCAGAACTGCAGGAGCGCCAATGTTGGGAGGTCCATTGGGCCTAATTTTCACAGGAGGTGGCTTTTCATGCTGGATGTACCGACACCCCTCACTGCGCAATGTGTAAGAACAGTGACAATACCCTTTTCCATGGTTTGTGGCAGTGTAGGGAATACAGGCCTTTTGGGTTGCTCTTCTCACCTTTTTACAGCATCTATTGGGGCATTCTTTGCACTTGGCAGCTGAAGGGATTATATTTAATAGGTCTACACTACATGGAACTAGGGATAAAGGAGAAAGATCTTTACTGCAGAAAGCTTACATTGTGGGAAAGAAATGTATTCGAAATTATTGGAACCAAGACCAGCCTTCAACCTTTTGTTACTGGAGAAATAAATTCCATGCCCTGATGTGGGCATCCTGTGGGGCCAGGTGCCACCCAAAGAGGCAAAAAACAATTTTTATTGACTTGGGAACCATACCAACAATCAATTTCTCCAAAAGCACATGGTCAAGTTTTGAACAAATTTCAGGGTACTTCTAGAGTACTTCTTTAGTCCTTCAGGGTACAGGGAAGTGGATAGGTTGGAAGGGGGCGCTAAGAGTTGGTTCTTGTTGTATTGATGGTCGTAGGTCATCAGAGTTAAGACCTCAGGTCATGATATTGTTATATCTCAAATATTGCATTAGTTTATTTTATGTGGGGGTTAACGACTGATCTAGTTGTACATTGTTAATGGTCTAATTTTTTGTAGTGATACTGTTATGTATATTCATTGTTTTATTTTCAGTAAAAAGATTATTTAATAATACACTGATCAGCAGTTGAAATGCACTTCACAGAGCAAGTGAAGCTAATAAGCATAGGCTAGCTAAACAGATGTTATTCCATGTGAACTTTTATCAGAGCTGAAGCTTTAAAGCAATTCAAAATATAACTTAATGAGTACATATACTACATAACACACTTTCAGCTGGGAAAACTGTCAAACCTACAGCTTCTGAAAATATAACTTTATTGAACACACCAGGGAGTTCCATTTTTCAGCTCTGATAACCTTCTCATACTGTTGATGAAATTCAGCAGCTAGCCAGGAGCTACTCCAGCAATCAATAGAGCCACTGAACACAAACAGCTTCTCATAAGAACCTGTCCAATTTCAGAAGACAGCACTGAATACCAAGGGTTTATTGTTGTATTCAGGTTGTAAATGTATTGTTTTCCTAACCCTTCACATATAAACAGCTTCTCCCCCAGAGCCCTCCTCCTAGCTCCTCCAATCTTTCTGCTTTGCAGTGGCTGGCAGGATGGAATTTTCCAGCTGCAGCAAGGAAGACAACTGGTTATCAGATCACCAACATGTATTTCCAGCACCTTTGGTCCAGGTAAAAGATATAGCCAATGCGAGCTGAGCTTTCTTAGAGCTGCTAATCAGTAATGAACAGTAAGGCAAAAGTAAGGCTACACAGGAGAAAGAGCATATTGATTTAATTCTCTCTTCTGCACGGGTGGGCAAACTTCAGCCCTTAGGCCAAATCCAACCGATCAGCTTATTCTTCACCTAGAGCACTTACATTTGCTCAACAGAATTTTCCTGTGGTGCCATATTTCAGAAGCGTTCATCTAGATACTATCCGCCATCCAATTTCTCGTGTCGTTGGCCCATCAATGTGGAACAACTTGCCTGTTTTCCTATCAGATCTTTAAGAAGGGCCTTAAGACAATTTTATTTTTAGATGCCTTTGTATCTGACTTAGCTTATATCTACTGTATATATTGACTCACTTGGGAGGCAACACTGGACCCTACCTGCCCTCCCAACCTTTGCCCTATCTCCCTCCTCCCTTTCTTATCCAAGCTACTTGAACATGCTGTATACCACCATTATCTTGACTTTCTTTCATCTCAAGTTATTCTTGATCTACTACAATCCAGCTTTCACCCTTTACATTCAACTGAAATAGCCCGTGCTAAAGTCTCCAATAACTTAACCCTGGTCAAATCCAAAGGTCTCTATTCTAACCTCATCCTTCGTATCTGCTGCTTTTGACACCGTTGATCATCACCTACTTGTGATGGAAAATATTAAGAATTGCTTTTCAGTCTTACTTTGATCGATAATAAATTTTAAACTCTTCTGTATTTTACTTGCCTGGCATATCTCAAAGAACAGGCTGGAAGGAATGAGATAAGGCACCTCTCTAAGAACAATGTATGTCCCTGAAGCTAGCTTGGACAGAAGGGAGGTGCAGGAGATAAGGCACCTCCCAAGAACAATGTATGTCCCTGAAGCTAGCTTGGACAGAAGGGAGGTGCAGGAGATAAGGCACCTCCCAAGAACAATGTATGTCCCTGAAGCCAGCTTGTGCAGAAGGGGGGCAGGTACTCTTGAGGTTCGGTAAATGATTCACCTGGCCAGTGGTTTGTTTTCTTGAACCAAGAGAGTGTGACGGCATCCCCATGCACATTTCTGGATAAGTTTTAGCTTAAAAAGGGGGCTTGTTGCGGTGGAACTCTGGGGCTCATTTTGTGGATGGACGCATCGTGCAGAAAAGACTTGTTCCTGGTCTTAGGGAGACTTCAGCCGGAAGTGTGAAGGGGGCGAGATATCCGGTTTCCCTATGAGTGTCTGCCCCGCCCTCTCTGTAACACAGTCAGTGAAGGAAAACAGCAGAGCACGAAATCAAATCGCTGGCTCTGTAACAGTGAAGGACTCAGAGGGGGGAGGGGAGAGAGGCCAGAGGGCAGGGACACACACACTCCCACATGCACACAGAAGAAAACATTGCTAGCCCCCGTTTCATTTGCATCAGAAATGGGGCTTTTTTACTAGTGTATGTATAAATATATATATCTTTCTTATTTTACTTTTCTATAGCCTTCCTTTAGTTATGTACTTGATTAGTGTGTTTATGTCTTAATCATTGTGATGCAGTATGACTTATACACACTCCAATTAAAGTGCAAATAAAGAGTTTCATTTACCCAATACGAATCTAAAAGAATCTGTAGTATTTTAGTCTTTGAGCAGTCTGTGGTGATCAAGTGAGCAGGCTGCAATACTGAAGCAATACACTACTCGATGATACATTGTCCTCACTTGGATTTTTGGGGCTCTGTTCTTTAAGTGTATGCTTTGGTGGAGGCTTTGATGCATCCTCCTCCACTGCTATCCTACTATCAGTTGGTGTACTTCAGAGGTGTATCTTGGGACCTCTTCTTTTCTCAATCTATACTTCTTCCCTTGGTGCTCTGATCTCTTCCCATAGTTTTCCGTATCACCTTTATGCATATGACTCCCAGATCTACCTCTCCACACCAGAAATCTCAGCAGGAATCCAGGCCAAAGTATCAACCTGCCTGTCTGACATTGCTGCCTGGATGTCTCAGCGCCATCTGAAATTATACATGACCAAGATTGAGTTTCTTATCTTTCCCCCTAAACCAACCTCTCCTCTTCCCCCATTCTCTATTTCTGTGGATAACACTCTCATCCTCCTTGTATCATCAGCTCGTAACCCTGGGGTCATCTTCGACTCCTCTCTCTCTCTCTCCTTCTCTGCACATATTCAGCAGACTGCTAAAACCTGTCGTTTCTTTCTCTATAATATCACCAAAATTCGCCTTTCCTTTCTGAGCAAACTACCAGAACCCTTATCTACACTCTTATCACCTCTCGCTTAGAGTATTGCAACTTGCTTCTCATAGGTCTCCCACTTAGCCATCTCTCTCCCCTTCAATTTCTTCAAAGTTCTGATGCATAACTCAGTCCTTTCCTCAAGTCATTTCATTGCCTCCCTATCCCTATAAGGTTTTAGATCTTGAGGCTGTGATGCAAGAGGCTCATTTGGATTTAGTGGCAATCACAGAGACATGGTTCACAGAGAACCATGACTGGCATATAGCTATACTAGGCTATAATCTGTTCAAGAAAGACAGAGTATGAAGAAAGGGAGGGGAAGTGGCATTATATGCTAACAAAAAATATTAAAGCCACACAACTGCAGGATCTACAGGGTAAGGAGAGGCACTGTGAGTCTATCTTGAAAGAAGGAATAGCAAATGCATTTACACTGGTGTGAAATACAGGCCTCCTTCACAGACAGAAGTGAACAGAGATTTAGTTGAAGACATTCAAAATATAGCTGCAAAAAGGGAAGTACTACTAATAGGTGATTTTAATATGCCAGATGTTGATTGAGGTATCCTTATTGCAGGGTCTTTTAGAAATGGCACAGTATTCCCCTCCGAAGGGACACCACCTTGTAAGTGGTGGAGGGGCTTCCGTGTTTCAATGACTCAGAGGGCTATGCTGTAGGGTTACCCATATCAGACAGGCCTCTGAGGAGAAACCAGACAAAGAGTGTCCCAACCTGGAGGATCCAAGATGGCGTTGAAGGAGGACGTACGTTAGTTGAGTTCCCGTTTTACACCAGACTGCCTGAAGAAGGCGCGCTCCCCAGAGAATGGGGAAGAGAAAAGGCAAAGCCATGGTGTTGTCCTCCTCGAACATGGCTGGGGTTCCCACCACTTCTCAGTCTATTTTGGAGAGATTCGGGGTCATAATGTCGGGGATATCGGTTCCTGCTTCGGGGAACAGCAAGGCTTTATTGCCGAATCTCAGTGGAGAGGGAGTGACTTTGAGTCCCCCTGTTGGCACGACCCCTCCAAGACCTAGAAACAGTATTGCTTCTCTATGGAGGTCAATAATGGAAACGCCCGAAGTGGGTTAGGATTTTCACGTGACCCAAGGAGGTCCTGGCGCAGCATCGACTCGGATAATAAACCAACTGGGGGATTGGAGAGTGAGTTCTTCCCCCCGAAGATATCTGGAGTGGTTTCTGTGGAGAAATTGGACTTGGTGAAGCCAATAATGTCATAATGGACGTACTATAGGAACTGCAGCAGAATGTGAATAACTCTCTTCTTCAGATGTTTAAAATTTTTCACTATGTGAGTTAAAGAATTTATATTAATACCTATCTAACAAAGTGGAAGTCCAAGATATAAAAATAGAGACTTTGATTTTGGAAATGGCTTCTCTATGAAAATCAGACAATTTGGTAATGAAGAATAGTATCTTTTTTGTAAAAATTGGAATTTCTGGAGAACCAATTAAGGGAAAAGAACTTGAGAATGATAAATTTACCTATAATATTCTACTGAATTCTTGAGAAAATATTTCTCTGATACTTTGCTAATACCTTCTGATAGCCACCTATTGGTGACTAAAATTATATTTCCTTTATAAATCTTCTTTATCAGAGAAAAGAGATGCAAGTTTAACCGACATTTTGGAAAATTCAGAAGTTATAGATAGAGTTATATTATTAGTGACTTTCGTCTTTGATTTAGATAGGAACAATGTTTTGAAATTGTATTTCCGATACATGGTTGATAGTTTTTTGGGTTCAAAGATGCATATATTTCCTGACACATCAAGGGAATCACAGACTGGGAGGTGTGAAGTCTTGGCTTTTAAGCCAGGAATCATTGCCCTAGGTGGGACCTTCCTAGCGTGATTCCCTTGTAAGTGTTTTATTTCCTTATTACTTATTTGTTTGAACCTAAGAAATTATAAGAGTTTGTGGTAACTGAAGGAAGTTGCTGCAGAGCATTCTTAATCTGTTACCACTGTACCGGCTGCAATAACCGATTAACCTTCCTCCCTCAGAAAATGTGAAGTGAAAGATTAACCATTTTGAGTTTTTCTTATTTTCTTTAAGATTGTTTTCCTGATCTTGGATCTTCCAATTGTGGACAATTATGTAAATATATATTGTTGAGAGAAAATGTTTTCCTGATCTTGGATCTTCCAATTGTGGACAATTATGTAAATATATATTGTTGAGAGAAAATGTTTTCCTTTTTATATTAATTTCTGTATTTCCTTACATTTATGTGATAAATGTGAATGTAATTAAGTAAAATGATAAATAAAAATAAAATAAAAAGAAATGGCAAGTATTTACTTGGGCATTGAGCTGTGAGGTGCCACAGGGATCCATACCATCTCCCACTTTATTTAATATCTACTTCAAGCCTCTGCTGAGCTGCTTCGGTCAATGGACACTAAATTCTACATCTATGTGTAAGTAATCATACCCACTGAACCAGACCTACCCACTGCTCTGAGTAAACTGACTGTATGCCTAACCGCAACTCATGAATGGGCAAACAACAAAAAAACTCTGCCTGAACCCAAGTAAAACAGAAATTCTTTGAGTACCAAACATAAGTGGACAAATGCCCGACTTCAAAATACCTTTAAGGAAGTATGAACTCCCCCTAAAATCACAAGTCAGGAATCTTGGGATACTGCTAGACTCATCACTCACTCTGATCCCACAAATTCAAAAAACCTTCAAAAATTGTCTCCATCACCTACGGCAGCTACACAATCTCTCTCCATATATTGAAAAGATGAGTCTGACCACAGTGGTCCATGTCCTGATACCATCGCGACTAGACTGTACACTGGCCAAACCAAAGCATCAGCTGTCCAACTAATTCAGAGTGCTGAAGCATGACTAATAGAAGGCTGCAAGTGGTATGACCACATCACACCCTTCCTGCAAAAACTACTCTGGCTACCAGTACCTTACAGGGCTAAATTTAAAACTTTATATGTTTGATTTTCAAGGTCCTCAGAAAAGATGGGCCAAAGTACTTAACAAATAAGTTAGCCCTTTAAACACCTTTGAGATTTCTAAGGTCCTCTCAAGGATCATCACTATCTGTACCCTCGTCAAAAGAAATTGTACAATATGATACCCGCCAGCAAGCCTTCTCAGGAGTAGCTCCCATGCTCTGGAATTTACTCCCAGAGAGGTTAAGTATAACTTGAGACTACCTCTACTTCAGGAAGCAGGTGAAAGCCTGGCTCTACTCCCAAGCCTTTAATATATAGAGTGACTGACTATACACTCATTCTGCTCCTGGACCAGCTTGCTATAGACACTGTAACTTAGATCAGTTCCTTACCTCATGCTTAACTATACAAAAAAAAACTTGTCTTGAGTTTAGCTAACCATCTAATTATCCCAACTGATTCTGTACCACGCATCTTGTTCCCATCATATGTCTCTGCACTTGGTCCCTCGCTATATGGTAAACTGTATTGTAGAAAATCACTAGCATCATAGGTATGTTAGGTGTATCATTAGTGTTATGCTAACATTATACTATATCTCTGGTATTTGAATTCCAGTGCTGTTAAATGTGTATATTTTTTATTCTGTTTCATGGTAGTTCTATTATTAGGTTTCAATTTACTGCTTTCAGGTTTACCTCATTTATTGTATTTAAGTTTATACTTGGTTATTTTACTATTGTTATGCTGTTAACAAAATTCTAAGTTTTATGTTAAAAACTTTACCTGTTGTACACCACCTTGAATGAATCTCTTCATAAGGGTGGTTAATAAATCCCAAAGAAATAGGGAGATCATGTATTTTCTATAGGGGGAACTATTCCAGCAGTTGTTAATGGAACCCATGCAGATGGGGCCATACTGGACTTAGTACTTTAGAATAGGGAGAGTGTTTCTGATGTTACAGTAGGTGATCATCTGGCATCCAGTGATCACCAGATGGTGGTTTAATATTAAAACAGGCATGGAGAGATTTCATTCAAAAGTGAAGGTTCTATACTTCAAAAAAACTAACTTTATTCAGATGGGAGATTACCTCAAGGAACTGCTGTCTGGATGGGGACATCTGGAAGACGTTGGAAAGCAGTGGGCAAAATTGAAAGGAGTTATTTTATGGGCAGTAAATAAAACTTTGTAAGGAAAGTAAATAAAACTAAGAGGAAAAGGAGGCCGCTTTGGTTCTCAAAAGTAGTAGCAGAAAAGGTAAGGAAAAAGAGGTTAGTCTTCATAAACTACAAGAGACAGCAGAAAGAGGAAAATATGTGACAATATCTGGAAAAGCTAAGATAAGCTGGTAGAGTAGTCAGGAAAGCAAAAATGCAAATGGAAGAAAAAAATAGCCAATACAGTAAAATGGGGGGGAAGGGCAAGAATGGAATGTGTGGCTCAAAGATGAAGGGGAGCAATATGTAGAAGCTGATAAAGATAAGGCAGAAGTGCTTAACAAATAATTCTGTTCTGTATTGACAGTTAAAGGGCCAGGAGCAGGACCGCAGATGATAAACACAAATAGGAATGGAGAGGTGGTAATCCTGAATGATTTTCAGATGATTGTGTTTGCGAGAAGCTAGATAAACTAAAGGTGGACAAAGCAACGAGGCTGGAGGGCATATCCAAGGGTACAGAGAGAAGTTCTAGCAGCTCCACTGGCTGACCATTTCAATGCTTCTCTAGAGTCTGGAGTGGTCCCAGAGGACTGGAGAAGAGCGATGAATTCCCTCTCCACAAAATCCAAAGTAAGGAAGAAGTTGGGAACTAAAGGCCGGTAAGTCTCACTTCCATGGTAAATATATGGAAATGCTTTTAAAACAGAGAATGGTAAAGTTTTTGTAAACCAATGGATTACAGGACCAGAGGCAACATGGTTTTACTACAGGCAGGTCTTGTTAGACAAATCTGATTAATTTATTTGACTGCGTGACCAGAGAGTTACATAGAGGGGCATAATCGAACAAAAACGTCTATCTCCATGGGCGTTTATCTCCGAGAACGGGTCCGTGAAGGGGCGGACCAAACCGTATTTTTGAAAAAAAATAGACGTCCATGTTTTATTCGACAATTTGTGAGCTGGGTGTTTTTGCTTTTCAGCGATAATGGAAAATGAAAGCACCCGGCTCAAAAACGAATAAATCCAAGGCATTTGTTCATGGGAGGGGCCAGGATTCGTAGTGCACTGGTCCCCCTCACATGCCAGGACACCAACCGGGCACCCTAGGGGGCACTTTTACAAAAACAAAAAAAAAGGTAAAAGAGCTCCCAGGTGCATAGCACCCTTCCCTTGTGTGTTGAGCCCCCCAAATCCCCCTCAAAACCCACTGCCCACAACACTACACCATTACTATAGCCCTAAGGGGTGAAGGGGGGCACCTACATGTGGGTACAGTGGGTTTGGGGGGTTGGACGACTAAGCATTAAGCAGCACAATTGTAACAGGTAGTGGGGGGATGGGCCTGGGTCCACCTGCCTGAAGTCCACTGCACCGCCTAATAACTGCTCCAGGGACATGCATACTGCTGCCAGGGAGGTGGGTATGACATTTGAGGGTGAAAATAAAAAGTTGTGAAACATCATTTTTTGTGGTGGGAGGGGGTTAGTGACCACTGGGGGAGTCAGGGGAGGTCATCCCCGATTCCCTCTGGTGGTATTCTGGTCATTTAGGGCACTTTTTGGGGCCTTATTCGTGAAAAAACAGGGTCCAGGAAAAGTGCCCTAAATTCTAGCTACAAACGCATACTTTTTTTCCATTATCGACGAAAGGCGCCCATCTCTGTTCGGGTGATAACCATGCCCCAGTCCCGCCTTCACCACGCCTCCGACACGCCCCCGTCAACTTTGTACGCTTCCGCGATGGAGTGCAGTTGAAAACGTCCAAGTTTGGCTTTCGATTATACCGTGTTACTCATTTTTGTGAGATAAACGTCCATCTCCGGATTTAGGTCGGAACTTGGGCGTTTTTCTCGTTCGATTATAAGCAGGATAGTAACATAGTAGACAACGGCAGAAAAAGACCTGCACGGTCCATCCAGTCTGCCCAACAAGATAACTCACATGTGCTAATTTTGTGTATACCCTACTTTGATTTGAACCTATGCTCTTCAGGGCACAGACCGTATAAGTCTGCCCAGCACTATCCCCGCCTCCCAACCACCAGCCCTGCCTCCCAACCACCGGCTCTGGCACAGACCGTATAAGTCTGCCCAGCACTATCCCCGCCTCCCAACCACCAGCCACGCCTCCCACCACCGGCTCTGGCACAGACCGTATAAGTCTGCCCAGCACTGTCCCTGCCTCCCAACCACCAGTCCCGCTTCCCACCACCGGCTCTGGCACAGACCGTATAAGTCTGCCCAGCACTATCCCCGCCTCCCAACCAACAGCCCCTCCTCCCGATCTTGACTAAGCTCCTGAGGATCCATTCCTTCTGCACCGGATTCCTTTATGCTTATCCCACACATGTTTGAATTCCGTTACCGTTTTCATTTCCACCACCTCCTGCGGGAGAGCATTCCAAACATCCACTACTCTCTCCATAAAAAAATACTTCCTAACATTTTTCTTGAGTCTGCCCCCCTTCAATCTCATTTCATGTCCTCTCGTTCTACCACCTTCCCATCTCCGGAAAAGGTTAGTTTGCGGATTAATACCTTTCAAATATTTGAACGTCTGTATCATATCACCCCTGCTTCTCCTTTCCTCCAGAGTATACATGTTTAGTTCAGAAAGTCTCTCCTCATATGTCTTGTAACGCAAATCCCATACCATTCTTGTAGCTTTTCTTTGCACCGCTTCAATTCTTTTTACATCATTAACAAGATACGGCCTCCAAAGCTGAACACAATACTCCAGGTGGGGCCTCACCAACGACTTATACAGGGGCATCAACACCCTCTTTCTTCTGCTGGTCACACCTCTCTCTATGCAGCCTAACAATCTTCTAGCTACGGCCACCGTAATCTCAAATTGGATTGAGAGAGAGTGCAAGATGTGGTATATTTAGATTTTAGCAAAGCCTTCGACACAGATCTGCATAGTCGACTAATAAATAAACTGAGTGCCCTCGGTATGGACTCTAAAGTAACTGACTCAGTTAGGAACTGGTTGAGTGGAAGGTGAGGATAGTGGTAAATGGCGGTCATTCTGAGAAAAAAGACGTTACCAGTGGTGTGCCATAAGGTTCAGCTCTTGTTGTTCCTTTTAACATTTTTGTAAGCGATATTGCTGAAGGGCTGTCTGGTAAGGTTTGCCTCTTTGCAGATTACACCAAAATCTGTAACAAGGTAGACACCCCTGATGGTGTGGCTAACACGAGGAAGGACTTAACGAAGCTGGAGGAATGGTCTGGAATTTGGAAGTTTAAATTTAATGCTAAAAAAATTCAGGGTCATGTATTTGGGCTGCAAAAACCCAAGGTAATGGTACAGTTTAGGAGGTGAAGAATTCTGTGCACGAAAGTGGAGCAGGACTCGGGTGTAATCGTATGTGATGATTGAAGGTGACCAAACAGGAAGAAAAGGTGACAGCGAGAACTAGAAGGATGCTTGGGTGCATAGGGAGAGGAATGGTCAGTAGAAAAAAGGAAGTGATGATGCCCCTCTGTAAGACTCTAATGAGACCTCATTTAGAATATTGTGTGTGTACAATTTTGGAGACTGCACCTTCAAAAAGATATAAAAAGGATGGAGTCAGTCCAGAGGGCGGCTACTAAAATGGTCAGCATCATAAAGCAGACAAAGATCTCAATATGTATTCTTTGTAAGAAAGGCTAAAAGGGATATGAAAGAGAGATTTATATACCTATACAGCATAAATGCACAGGAGGCGGGTCTCTTTCAACTGAAAGGAAGCTCTGGAACGAGGGGGCATAAGATGAAGGTGAAAGTGAACGGACTCAGAAGGACATACATCTTCACGGAAAGGGTGGTAAATTCATGGAACAATGTCCCAGTGGAAGTGGTAGAGATGAAAACAGTATTTGAATTAAAGAGTGCTTGGGACAAGTACATAGGATCTCTAAGGGAGTGGTAGGGATAGTAGATGGTACGGATGAGCAGAATGGATAGGCCATATGGTCTTTATCTGCCTATATTTTTCTATGTTTCTAGGTTTCCTATTCACTTGTTCAGTACCTATGTCTATCTTAATCATTCATACCATAAGTAAGTGCCTAATTCCTTATTTGTCCTGTTTGCCAGTCTTGCTTAGATTGTATGATCTGTGAGCAGGGATTATCTCTTATGTGTCTAGTGTACAGCGCTGTGTACGTCTAGTAGTGCTATAGAAATGATAAGAAGTAGTAGTAGTGATAGTACTCATATACAGAAACTGAAATATGCAATTTATCTCTGTATGTAACTGGTTTCTCAGTTTAACAGTCATTTTAGGAGCATTTTGTAAATCAGGAGAGTGTCTATTCTTGAGGATATATTCATCTGTTTGTGCACAAACAAAGAAATGGAAAGAAGTCAGGAGCGACCTTGGTGATAGGGAGCTACATACATCACCACCTGAAGAGTGGTGATGATGGCAGCCCTAACAAATGCCCTTTCTTTATTCTCCCCTACCTGCACACATACACTTATTAAAATTAAAGGCTGGTGGCAGCAGCAGAATGTGACTATAAAGGCAGGCAGGACTGTTATCGCATATTCTTCTCCTAGGCCCTGTCTCTTTTTGGCTTACACACAGGGGGTGGCATTTCCTGCAGGGTGGTTCTGCCCACCAGAGAAAGTGGATACAATAAAGGCACATTTACTGATGTAAACAGGAGCTTTTATTGTTGCCCAATCTGTCCACAAGTTAAAGTATTCTAATTATTCAACAATATAAACAATTTTATCTGAAGTATTCTCAGGGTTGGAGAAGGCCAGAGATTGAAAAATGCACATATACTAGGCCCGATATTCAACTTTAAGCACCCAGAAGAGGCTCCTGGCTGTTTAAATCTCATGTGCAGGGCTCTCTGGGGATATTCAGTGGTATTTAACTGAACAGTGCAGCTGAATGTCTCCTCTAACCGCCCATGTTAAAACCAGCTAGTTTGTGGGTGGTCTGGGGGCGGAGTTAGGGCGTTGTAGAAACCTAGCTAGTTAGCACAGATTTTCAGTCTGTTAACCTCATAAAGTTAGGACAAAAAAAAAAAAAGGATGTCCTAACTTTATGCAACAAAGTCAACCAGGCACTGGTCTGAATATTGGCCAGTGCCCTGTTAATCCCCAGGTACTGGCCAATGTGTTCCCATACCCCAGATGCCTAAAATAAGCCCCGCTTCTAAACACCCTCAGAAGTAGCCCCATTCCAATCCCCCCTCCCTCCTAACTCCCTCAGAAGCCACCCCATTCTGATCCCCTTCCTTCCCAAGCCCCATTGAAGGTTAGAAAGCCAGTTTAGGTCCAACACCCACCCCCTTTAACCCCATTGGCTCCCCTGGGCCTACCTGGATATGTCAGGGTGGTCCAGTGGGGTCAGAGGGGCAGGAGCAAAACAGTGCCCACTCTCTCCTGCCTTTGGCTATTGGCTCCACATAATGGTACTGTGAGGCTATGCTAGAGGTCACAGCAGCCATTTTATGGAGCCTCTCCTATGACTCCAATGGACCACAGGACATATCCAAGTAGGCCCAGAGAGGGCCTATGGAGTTGGAGGGGGGGGGGGGGGCCTGGACCCAGTAAGGCCTTCTAACATTTGGGGGGGGGGGGGGGCTCCATTTGTTGGAGTTGTGAGTTATCAGTGAAGATTTTTTATATATATTTTTATATGGAGTGTTTTTCTGACCTGGAATAGAAAAGAAAATCCACTCCAACAATTAGTTAGTAAAAAACATGCTGTACTGAGGTCTTTTCTCTCCATTTTATTTTTTAGTAAAGTATCTTTTCCTTTCTTTTCTTTTTTTTGGTGATTTAATATTGTTTAACCCTCCTATTATCTTTTGCATACACCGAGTATGTTGGGGTCCATTGGACCACAAACAAGATAGTAACTTTACCTGTCTCAGTAAAGTTGTATCAATGAATGAAATAAAGAAATATGAGTGCAAAAAGTTGAAAAGTAATACTATTATATTTTAGTGTAAACAATCTGAGTTAAAGTGCAATCTAATATATTTCAATAGCACTGAGTACAGAAGTCCATTCATTTCTGCATTAGAAACCATCCATTAGTCTGAAATGCTTTTTTTAAGACCACAACTGAGTATGAAGTGCAGACAGTATCCAATATCCCATTTCCAGTGGCTAATCAAGGGGGGGCGGTGGGGGCAGTCCGCCCCAGGTGCACGCCGCTGGGGGGGTGCCGCGCGCCTGTCTGCTCCACTCGTTCCGTGCTCCCTCTGCCCCGGAACAGGTTACTTCCTGTTCCGGGGCAGAGGGAGCATGGAACGAGCAAAGCAGAAAGGCGTGCGGCACCCCCCCCCCCCCCCCCAGCAGGTAAAAATGCACCCGGGGGGGGGGGGTCGCGCTGGGTGTCCTTTCGCCGGGGGGGGGGGCGCATCGGCGATCCGCCCCGGGTGTCAGCCACCCTAGGAACGCCACTGCCCATTTCTAGGAAAACGTATAGAACAAACAGTCTGTGTTCAACTCAGTGACTGGCTAGAAGAGAGAAACTGGCTAGATTCATGTCAATCTGGAATCAGACCCTGTTATGGAACAGAAACGGTCCTTGTATCCCTTCTAGGTGATCTTCACAGAAACCAAAACAGGGGATTTGCCTCGGTGTTAGCACTGCTAGATTTCTCAGCAGCTTTTGACACTGTGGATCATGATATCATGCTAGCATGGCTGACAGAAACAGGTATCAATGGAACAGTACTTGCTTGGTTCAGACCCTATCAGACAGGCAACAATCCATAATGTTTGGAAGCAACTCATCGCCACCATGGGCTCTGATCTGTGGGGTACCACAAGGATCAATACCGTCACCTATTCTGTTCAGTATCTACCTCAAGCCACTAACTGAAATGATTCGTTCAATGGATACTCAGTTCTACATCTACACGGATGATGTGCAGCTACTCATACCCATTGAACCTGACCTACCTACAGCCCTGAATAAACAGATTACTTGTCTAACATCAATTCAAGAATGGGCTAAACACAACAAGCTTTGCCTGAACCCAAATAAAACCGAGCTTCTTTGGGTCCCTAACACAAGTGGATACATACCTGACATCAAAATCTCTTTATCAGAAGTCAGGAACCTTGGAATACAGTTAGATTCAACACTTACTCTGATTCCCCAAATCCAAGCAACCTTCAAGAGCTACTTCTACTATTTGTGACAGCTACGCCGCCTCTCTCCTTACATTGAGAAGGTAACTCTTATCCCGGTTGTGCATGCCATGATAACATCAAGACTACATCATTGTAATACTGTTTTGTACTTTTTGAGATCTTGCCAGGTATTTGTGATCTGGATTGGCCACTGTTGGAAACAGGATGCTGGGCTTGATGGACCTTTGGTCTTTCCCAGTATGGCAATACTTTGTACTTATGTACACTCTACAACGGTCTGACTACAAAGGGCCTGCACCAGCTCCAATATATTCAGAATGCTGCAGTAAGACTAATAGAAGGTTGCAAACAAAGAGACCACATCACACCATTGTTGCAAAAAATTTCACTGGCTACCAATACATTATAAGGCTAAATTTAAAACTCTATGTCTGATCTTCAAGGCTTGTACGGGAAATGGCCCCAAGAACCTGAAGAATAGGATGATCCTCTATACACCTCCAAGGACAATAAGGTCCTCTCAAGGACTATCACTAACCACATCCTCTCCAAAAGACATTACGCAATGTGATACCCGCAAGCGAGCCTTCTCCGGAGTAGACTCCGCACTCTGGAATACACTCGCTGAAAGGCTCTGCTTAACACAAGACTATATCTACTTCTGGAAGCAGGTGAAAGCTTGGCTTTTCAACCAGGCCTTTAATGGAAGAAGTAACTAACTTGTTAGTTTCACACACACACACAAGGAGTGACACGGGCTGCACATACTGCAACAGGACATATTTATCCACTCGTACCCTAGCTGGGATAATATTTAACCATCTCTTTGACCTCATGTGTACCTTTCTTTAATTTAGCCACCTTAATTTCTAACTCCTCTTACCTATCTATATGTTAACCACCTCTCTGACCTCATATGCAACTTTCTTTAAATTAGTCATCTTACTTACTAACTCTCTTATTTATAAGCGAAGATACTTACCTGTAGCAGGTATTCTCCGAGGACAGCAGGCTTCATATTCTCACAAGTGGGTGATGCCGAACTGCATTCCTGGTCCAGCTTTCGCCAAAGTAAAAAAAAGAGAGAGCTTTGTGGAGCGCAAGCCACACTCCACCGCGCATGCACGAGTGCATTCTCGCCCGTCATGCAAACGTGGTCTCCTCAGTTTAATACTAAAGCAAACAATAAAGTAAAAATAACCAAGGAGACAACTCCAAGGGGAGGTGGGAGAGATTGTGAGAATATGAAGCCTGCTGTCCTTGGAGATTTCCTGCTACAGGTAAATATCTTCGCTTTCTCCAAGAACAAGCAGGCTTCTATCTTCTCACAAGTGGGGAATCCCTAGCATCCAGGCTCACCCAAAACAACAAACATTGGTCAATTAGGCCTCGCAATGGCGAGGATATAACACAAATTAACCTGAAACTATATGCAATTTGAATGAGAGTGCAGACTGGAACAGAATAAAATGGGCCTAGTAGGGTGAAGTTGGATTCTAGACCCCAAACAGATTCTGTAACACTGACTGCCCAAACCAACTGTCGTGTCGGGTATCCTGCTCAAGGCAGAAGTGTGATGTGAATGTGTGGACTGAAGACCATATCGCAGCCTTGCAAATTTCTTCAGTCGAGGCTGACCTCGTGTGCTACCGACACAGCCATGGCTTTGACATTATGAGCTGTGACATGACCCTCCAAGGCCAGCCCAGCCTGGACAGAAGTGAAGGAAATGCAATTTGCCAGCCAAATTGAAGTGGTGAATTTTCCGATTGCGACCCCAATCCTGTTGGAATCAAAAGAAACAAAAAGCTGGGCAGACTGTCTGTGGGGCCATGTCCGCTCCATGAAGTAGGCCAATGCTCTGTTGCAATCCAAGGTGTGCAAGCTGTTTCGCCAGGATGGGCATGAGGTCGGGGAAAGAATGTTGGCAAGGCAATTGACTGGTTCAGATGGAACTCTCCCACCTTCGGCAGAACTTAGGGTGCATGCAGAAGACTACTCTGTTATGATGAAACTTAGTATAAGATGCATCCACTACTAAGGCCTGAAGCTCACTGACCTTATGAACTGAAGTAACAGCCACCAAAAAAACCACCTTCCAGGTCAAGTACTTCAGATGGCAGGAATTCAGTGACTCAAAAGGAGCTTTCATCAGTTGGGTAAGAATGACGTTGAGATCCCATGACACTGGTGGAAGTTTGACAGGGGGCTTTGACAAAAACAAACCTCTCATGAAGCAAACAACTAAAGGCTGTCCAGAGATGGGCTTACATTGATGATAAGCACAAAGTGCACAAAGATGAACCCTTACAGAGTTGGTCTTGAGACCAGACTCTAACAAGTGAAGAAAGTATTCAAGCAGGGTCTGTGTAGGGCAAGTAAGGGGATCTAGGGACTTGCTCTCACACCAGATGGCAAACCCCCTCCATTTAAAAGAGTAACACCTCTAAGTGAAATCTTTCCTGGAAGCTAGCAAGACTCGAGAGACACCCTCCAAAAGACCCAAGGAAGCGAATTCTAGGCTCTCAAAATCCAAGCTGTGAACGTCAGAGACTGGAGGTCGGGATGTAGAAGTGACCCCTCATTCTGTGTGATGAGGGTTGGATAATTCCAGAAGAAGAAGGAACCATATCTACCACAGCTACTATGGCACGATCAGAATGATGGTTCTGCATTCTTGTTTGAGTTTCAACAAAGTTTTCCCCACTAGATATATAGGACGATACACATATAGAATACCTGTCCCCCAGTTGAGGAGGACGGCATCTAACACTAGTCTGTCGTGGGCCTGAAGCCTGGAACAGAACTCAGAGACCTTGTGGCTGATCTAAGTGGCAAAAAGATCCACCGAGGGGGTGCCCCATGCTTGGAAGATCTTGTGGGCTATGCCCATATTGAGAAACCACTCGTGCAGTTGCATTATCCTGCTCAGCCTGTCGCCCAGTTGTATTGTTTGCGCCCACCAGGTAAGTGGCTCGAAGGAACATGCCGTGTTGGAGAACCCAATGCCACATCCAGATGGCCTCCTGACAGAGAGGGTGTGATCCGATGCCCCCCTGTTTGTTGGTGTAATACACTGCAACCTGATTGTCTGTTTGAATAAGAACAATTTCATGAGATAGCCAATCTCTGAAAGCCTTTAGAGCATTCCAGAATGCCCAAAGCTCCAGGAGGTTGATCTGAAGATTTGTTTCCTGGGAGGACCAAGCTCCTTGAGTGTGAAGTCCATCTACATGAGCTCCCCATCCCTGAAGAGATGCATCTATCATCAGCACTTTATGTGGCTGAGGAATTCGGAATGGAAGTCCCAGAGTCAAATTGGATCAAATTGTCCACCACTAAAGAGAGCGTACAAGATCTGGGACACTGAATAACATCTTGTAGACTTCCCGTGGCTTGATACCACTGAAAAGCCAGGGTCCACTGAGCTGATCTCACGTGAAGATGTGTTATGGGTGTAACATATACTGTGGAAGCCATGTGGCCCAGCAATCTCAACAACTACCGAGCTGTGACCTGCTGAGAGGCACAAACCTTGGACGCCAGCAAAACAAGATTGTCCGCTCTCATCTCCGGAAGGTAGGCCCAAACCCTCTGTGTGTCAAGCAGGGCTCCTATGAACTCCAATTGCTGGACAGGGTGTAGATGAGACTTGGGGTAGTTTATTAAAACGAACCCTAGTAACTCTAGCACCCAAATAGTCATCCACATGGACTCCCGAGTGCCATCCTCTGAGGTGCTCTGCAGCAGCAAATCGTCAAGATATGGGAACACATGGACTCCCAGTCTGCGTAATGATGCTGCAACTACCGCTAGACATTTGGTGAAGACCGTGGGAGCTGATGCGAGGCCAAAAGGCAACACGCACTACTGGTAGTGATGTGTTCCCAGCCAAAATCAAATATACTTCCAGTGGGCTGGAAGTATCGGGGTATGAATATATGTGTCCTTTAAGTCCAGAGAGCATAGTAAATCATTTTTCTGAATCATTGGGAGAAGGGTGCCCAAGAAACCATCCTGAACTTTTCTCAGACTAGAAATTTGTTCAGGTCCCTTAGGTCTAGGATGGAACGAATTCCCCCTGTCTTTTTCTGCAAAAGGAAGTACCTGGAATATAATCCCTGCCCTTCTTCCCATGGTGGAACGGGTTCAACCACATGGGCCTTTAGAAAGGCGGAGAGTTCTTCTGCAAGTATCTGCCTGTGCTGAGAGCTGAATGAATGAGCTCTCGGTGGGTAATTTGGAGGTTTGAGATGCCAATTGAGGGCATATCCGAGATGGACTATTTGAAGAACCCACCAGTTGGAGGTTATAAAAGGACACCTTTGGTGAAAAAATTGTTAGCTCCCCCCCCCCCCACCCCGACCGGCAAGTCATCCAGGAAGGACATTTATACTGCGGCTATGCTCTGCTGGAGCCAATCAAAAGCTCGTCCCTTGCTTTGACTGGGGAGCAGCAGGGGCCTTAGGCGCACGCTGTTGACATCAACGAGCGCACTGGGGTTGAGCCCGAGTAGGCTAGTGAGCCGAAGGAATGTAGCTACGTCTAGAATAGTAGTTGGGACCTCTCCTTGGCTTTCCAACAACCTTTCTAGTTGAGGAGGTGGATGCAAAAGGTGCCCAGCGGGAGAGAAAAGAGATTGTATCAGTATGCTTCTTGATTTGGTCAGCGACCTCCTCAACCTTCCTTCCAAAAAAGTTATCCCCCCGGCAAGGAACATCCGCCAACTGCTGCTGAACACAGTGTTCCAAGTCAGAAACACACAGCCATGAGAGTCTGCGCATTGATATACTTTGAGCAGAGATCCTGGGTGCCACAGGTGTAGACCCACTCGACACCTCACTGCTGCCAGTGTCTAAGGGTCTAGAAGCTGCCATGCTTACTGACGCTCCCAATACCAGTGTAATGCTCGACGTTGGTGCCAACGTCGAGGAACTGGACTTGGCTCCAAAAGTCCTTTCTCGTTGAGCCTCTTGGGAAATCTGGATCCTCTTCTTCAAATGAAGACACAGTTAGCAGGGCTATGGTCGGCCCCAAAACACTACAGACACCAAGAATATGTGTCCTTTCCAGAGACAGTCCAACTGCACCGGGTACAGGGCTTGAAGCCACTGAGAATCTTCGTGGACATTGACGGAAAACCTTTGTCAGCTAAATTAAAGACTCGATGGTGCCTGAAAAAGAAGAAAAAACCTGACAGAAGTCAGGGCCTAATGACGTGGAAAATGAAGAAGTCTTAAACCCGGACAAAATAAAACTAAGGAAAAATAAAAGGACGGGTTTGTAAGGCCCAATTAAAGGAGCCACAAGAGAAGCAGAAAAAAAGACTGAAAGGCACTAAAAACTCTCAAAAAACCGGGCAAGTGAGGAGAGGACAAAAAAAACCACACCTTCTCCTCATGCGGAAAAAAGAGAACTGAGGAGACCACGTTCGCATGACGGGCAAGAAGGCACTCGCGCATGAGAGGTAGAGTGCGGCTGCGGCTCGCGCTCCACAAAGCTCTCTCTTTTTTACTATGGCAAAAGTCAGACCGGGCAATGCGGATCGGCATCACCAACTTGTGAGAAGATGGAAGCCTGCTTGTCCTCAGAGAATATATGTTCTATCTTTGCTACACTGTCAATTAAAATGTTCTATTACGGATTGTGTTGACATTGTTAGTATTATACTATGCCATACTTTGTATTATTTGAATATTTTTACTGCTGTAATTGTCTATTGCTCATGTTTGATTTATTCTTACTGTACACAGCCATGAGTGAATTCCTTAAAAAAGGCGGTAAATAAATCCTAATTAATTAATTAAAGGTGGGCAAGTCATTGAGACCAGATGGCATACATCTGAGAGTACTGAATGAACTTAGGGAAGTTCTGGCAGATAAACTGGCTGATCTTTTCAATGCTTTTCTAGAATCAGGAGTGGTCCCAGAGGATTGGAGAAGGGTGGATGTGGTCTCTATCTACAAAAATGGAAGCATGGAGGAGGCTGGGAACTACTGGCCGGTTAGTCTGACCTCTGTGGTAAATAAATTAATGGAAATGCTTCTAAAACAAAAACTAATGAGGTTTCTGGAATTCAATGAATTGCAGGACCCAAGGCAGCATGGGTTTTTCACTAAAGACAGTCTTGATAGTCAAATCTGATTACTTTCTTTGACTGGGTGAGTGCTAGATGTGGTCTACTTAGATTTTTAAAAAACCCTTGATACAGTTCTACATAGATGACATATATACTGAATGCCCTCGGTATGGAGTAGTAGTAATTTGGACTGGAGCTGGTTGAGTGGAAGGCGACAGAGGGTAGTGGTTAATGGAGCTCACTCCGAAGGAAAGGGATGTTACCAGTGATGTGACACAAAGTTTGGTTCTTGGTCCAGTTCTTTTTAATGTTAAAAATAAGATCCAAGAGGAAGTGACGTCACCACTGGCAATGGCGGTCTAGCTTTTCAGCTCCCGCTCCCCGCCGCGATAAAGAAGCTTTAAGTGACCACCATCAGCTATTTTCGCCGCTTTTGAACATTCCCGATTGGTATTACCCACCAGCTGGTATGAGTAAGGCGCATTCAGCGCGGAACAAGGACTCAGAGAAGTCGGCAGGCGGCGGGCCGAGTAAGACCCCGAAGCGCCACGAGGCAATGGCGCAGGCCTCGCCTTCTGATTCCGATTCAGCATTATCGCTGGCAGAGTCGCGGAGGCCCCCCGCAAAAAAGGGTGTCGCGGGCGAACTCAAGCTGATTCTGTCCGGTATTCAGGAGGACATCCAAAAATCAAAGGAGGAGATATTGGAAAAGATGGAGGTGCTTAGCGCAGATCTCCGTGAGCTGGGGGGACGAATGGAAGAAGCGGAACTTCGGCTGGACGAGCATTCAGAGTCCCTAACTGCTCATGATGCACACATACAGGAACTGGATCAAAAAGCGAAAGACTTGGCTTATAAACTGGACGACTTAGAAAACCGGGGCAGGAGGAATAATCTCCGACTCCGCGGGGTTCCAGAGGGTGGAGAGATGGAGGATATCCCACTAATAGTGCAAACTATATGTGCAACCCTGATGGGGTCCGAGGTAACGGCAGAGAAGATTGACTTGGACAGAGCAAATAGAGCCCTGGGCCCGCGTCAGGAGAATAGAGCGCGAAACATCATCGTGCGATTTCATAAATATGAAATAAAAGAACAAATTCTTGCATGTGCTCGGAAGAAACAAGATTTGGAGTATGAAGGAGCCAAGATAACGGTATACCAAGATCTTTCCCAGTTCACGCTGCAGCAGAGGCGACTCCTGAAGCCGGCCCTGGATGTCCTAATCAAAGAGAAGCTCATCTACAGGTGGGGCTTTCCCTTTTCGCTGAACTTCACGATTAAGGGGACCAGATACAGGGTTTGCTCCCTAACAGAAGCTTGGGCGTCTTTGCATGCGGTGGGGCTGGTGAGCTCGAAGGCTCCTTTGGGAGAGCTGGCACCTACGACGAAAGCAAAGCTACAAAAATGGCAGCGGGTCCCTGCATCCAACAAGCGCAGCAATCCGAGGCGGAGAGCGACGGTGGAGGGAACCTGAGTGCTGATATGCTGGCCTTGCGTCTGTGGACGATGAAGAGCAGATGGACACATATGTGGTATTAGGGGGACACTGCTCATAGAGTCTTCCAGTCTGCTGTGTTCTGAGTTTATTTTGAAGCACCATAGTTATTGGGGGATCTGTATGTATATATATACATTTTATTCATTTTCATTTCTCTCATCTCCTCTTCTTCTTTTCTTTTAGTGGGAGGAGGGAGGCTCTCAACAGTTAGACACCTAAAAGGAGTGAGGTTTTGTATTGGTAATGGGAGAGGTGTATTTCATGGAGAGCTGTGGCATGTATACAAGTTACAGTGTTTTGATCTGTTTAAATGGGATCTGGCATCTGATGGTAGCATGGCAAAGATCAAGGGGGGGGGGGGGGCGGGAGGGAGTTGGATCGACTGAAATACAGTGGGTTACTTTCTCACATCCCACCCGGGGGGCCTGTACCTTCGGGTTGGTGACTGGAGAAGAGGGAAGAGGGGGTTAGATAATGGGGTCAAGGGGGGGGAAGGGGAGGGTGGGCTCGGACTGGCACATTGTAGGAGAATGGAGGTGAAAGCGGGGACAGTGGGTTGGTATGCTCTGCTCGTTCTGCTTGGTTTTATGTCTTAGTCATGAGTACAAATCTTAAGATCTTATCTTACAATGTCAAAGGATTGAATATGCCACAAAAAAGGCAGAAATTATTTAAAGAGCTTCAGCAGCTGGGGGCCCATATAGTTCTGTTGCAGGAGACGCACCTCCGCCGGAAGCATGAAAGACTCCTCTCCCATCCTAAATACCCCAGGTCCTTTTTTGCCTCCTCCAATGAGGGATCCAAAAAACGTGGGGTGGCGGTGTTATTCCATGAGTCAGTACAAGCCCAAATAGTAAAGGTTAAGCGGGATCCAGGCGGGCGGTTTCTGTTTTTACACATAACACTAGACCACATGGACATAACTCTAGCCTGTATATACGCCCCGAATGATCACCAGCAGGCTTTCTACATTAAGACAAGGAATCTATTAGCTACATTTGCACAAGGAGCTATAATAATGGGAGGCGACTTCAATGGAGTAATGGATCCGGTTTTAGACCGGTCTGGGACGGGGCAGACTGTAGGCACTCTGGATGCCTTAGCGCTGGGATCACTGGCCACTTCTCTGGGGACTCTGGATATATGGCGATTGAGTCATATGCGAATGCGAGATTATACATATTACTCAGCAGTGCATGCATCATACTCACGTATCGACTATATCTTTCTTGATGTAGCTCTATCAGAGCAGGGGCCCAGTGCAGGTATTGGCAGTGCGACCCTGTCTGATCACGCTCCGGTTTGGGTCGTACTGCCAACAATTAAGGCAGAGATTAAAGACAAAAGATGGGCACTTAATGCCAGTGTGTTACAGGAGAGTGAGGTGGTGGAGGGCTGTAAAAAAGTGCTGAAAGAGTATCTGGAGATCAATAAGGCATCGGGGCCACCCCTTAGCATTGTGTGGGACGCCATGAAGGCAGTGTCGAGAGGCTATTTCTTACAGCTGGCTAGTAGGAGGGCTAGGATTCGCAGAAAACAAGTGGCTCAATGCTTAGATAGGATCAAGAGTTTAGAAGCTCAGCATAAGGCCGGCGGCTCTCCGACCACATTGGAGGAGCTGCGAACCCAGCGCCTTCAGCTGGACTCTATTTACTCTGAACACTTAAGCCAATTACAATCTCGATCGAAAGTTTACTCTTATGAATTTTCTAACAAAGCGGGACGCCTCCTGGCCCTGAGGCTACGTAGGAAAAAGGTGGAAAGGGCGGTAACCCATATCCGGGAGAGAGGTGGGGACATGCTGAATACATCAGAAGCTATTAGAAGGCGGTTTGGTGACTTCTATAAGGAGTTATATGCTCGTGAAATAAACCCCCCTGCTGACTCTATTGCAGATTACATAGAGGAGACTGATTTAGCCTCTTTGACAGGTCAGCAACGTGCCACTCTGGATGAGCCGGTCACCCCGCTTGAAATACATAAAGCTATTCAACATTTACCATCTGGTAAGTCCTCGGGGCTGGATGGACTACCTAATGAGTTCTATAAGCAATTTGCTTCTGACCTGGCCCCACTTTTGGCCGACATGTTCAACCAAATAGGGAGGGGGGAGTCTCTACCGGCCTCCATGTTAGAGGCCTGGATAGCAATATTACCAAAACCAAACAAAGACCAAGCGGATTGTGGGTCTTATCGTCCTATATCTGTTCTAAACGCTGACGTCAAAATTTTAGCCAAAGTCTTAGCTAATAGACTAGCCCCTATGCTCCCGGCGATTATTCATCCAGATCAAGTGGGTTTCGTCTCTTATAGGAAAGCAATGGATAACACGAGGAGAGTAATAGACTTAATGTATTTGGCAAAAAAAATGCGAAAGCCTATGTGTCTCCTTAGTCTAGACGCTGAAAAGGCCTTCGACAGGGTGCATTGGCCATTCATGTATAAAGTGATGGAGACTTTTGGGATAGGACCACAATTCTGTAGGTGGATTCAAGCATTCTACACCTCACCTAAAGCATGTATCAGCGTGAATGGGGGCTACTCTGAACTCTTCACTCTGCACAGGGGCACCAGGCAGGGATGCCCTCTCTCCCCGCTGTTGTTTGCAATGGTCATGGAACCTTTTGCGTCTAGGGTTAGATCCAACCCGAGGATCACTGGCGTTACAATAGCGGGGAGAGCACATAAATTGGCCCTCTTTGCAGATGACGTGTTATTGTTTATCACCCGCCCTCTAACATCGTTCCCAGAGCTTTTGCAGGACATTGAACAATACTCTGCACTCTCAGGATTTAGAGTAAATATGTCCAAATCTGAAGCCCTAAACGTGACCCTCGGTGCGGATCTGGTGGAAACCTTAAAATCGACGTATGCTTTTCGGTGGGCTAGTGGGAGTATCCGCTACCTGGGGGTGAACATCACTGCTAGGCTCTCTGATCTTTTCACAGCAAACTATAAAGGCCTGGGCCGAGTCCTCACTGCAGATATGGAAAGATGGGGAGACATTGCACTCTCCTGGTTTGGCCGTATTGCCGCAGTTAAGCTAAACATATTACCACGTTTATTGTACCTGTTCCAGGCTCTTCCGGTCCCGCTGCCTCGTAAATTTCTTGCTGCACTGCAAGATCGTATTGTGCGTTTTATTTGGGCTGGCAAACGTCCGCGGCTAGCACGAGCCTTCTTGTACCAGGATAGGAGGAGGGGAGGGCTGGGGGTCCCCAATGTGGGTTGGTACTACAGAGCAGCTCAGGCACGTGCGGCTGTGGAGTGGTTCCAGGACTATCCTGATCGGCAATGGGTGGGCCTGGAGCAGTTCACATTGGGCGCAAGGCCGTTGGGGGCACTAATGTGGCTAGCAAGGTCCCTTAGGTCATTGGAGGAGGGTTTGTGTCCCTCCATATATGTTACTCTGTCTAACTGGGATAGTCTCTTTCCGCATCGTCAATGCTTACTGTCGCGTTTATCCCCCATAGCATATAACCCCTTATTTATTCCGGGGACAGAGAGAGGCATATTCACTAGATGGTATGAGGGAGGGCTGAGAACTTGGGGGCAACTACTGGCGGGAGAGTCCCTTTTGTCTTATACAGAAACTCAGCAACAGTTTCCAACAGTGGTGACTGATAAGTACGCATTTCTCCAGCTCACGCATTTCCTAAAGACAAAAGCAATTCAGGAAGTACTACACAGACAGCAATTAACTCTTGAGCAAATATGTGAGGGACAGGCTACGACCACAGGGTTGATATCTCGTTTACATCGTATTATTACTCAACAAACACCTTGTTATACACTTCACAGGAAGGGTTGGCAGAGGGACCTGGGGATTGAATTGGAGGATACGGTATGGGAGAGGATGGAACGAGCGGCGGCCGGGGTGTCGTCTCATGTCCCGTTCAAAGAAAATGCCATTAAAGTTCTATTTAGGTGGTACATGACACCAGAGCGTTTACAACGAATTTATCCCACCATGCCTGGGCAATGCTGGAGGGGATGTGGTGTGAAGGGATCCATGGGACATATCTGGTGGAAATGTAGGAAAATCAGAGCTTATTGGAAAGCAGTTCGTAGCAGACTGCAGGTATGGCTGGGAACTCAGATTCCATGGAATCCCACTATTTTTCTGTTTTCAACAACAGCATCGGGCCTCACACCTACTCAACAGACTTTGGTGCGCTATGCCACCTGTGCAGCTCGAATAGTTATAGCGGCTTGTTGGAAACAGACTACGATCCCGCCATTAACTAGGTGGCTTCGAAAATTGGGATACGTCTGTGAGATGGAACGGCTCATAGCTGAGCGGAGTAACCGTACAAATAGATGGCACTCGATTTGGGACCCCTTTCTCCTTCATACATAATTTCGATGAAGAACCGGGTTGTGATAAAGCCAGTCCGAGGGGGGTATGGGAGGAGGGTGGGGGGGAGGGGGGTAAATTTGACTTCTAAAGTAAAAGTTCTACAAAATTTGAAGTTATATGTATTGCTTTGCACTGTCATCGGATCGTTGTTTGCCTTGTTTGAAACATGTATCATTTGTTAATACTGACTTCAAATAAATAAAAATAAAAAAAAAAATAAGATCCAAAAAGTTACAAAATCTATTAGTACCTGCAGAAGCTTTAACACAGACCATATTCAATGTAAGCCTCTAAAAAACATGCTTCATACTACACTATGCTGATCAAAATAACCACACCCTGTAAAACTTAAACAAAAAATAAATAACAAGCAAGACTTACCAAAACTCATTACAGCATTCATACAGACTGTTTTCAATATGAACAGCAAACAGGGGCCGTGCATGATGGAAAAGTATTGTATAGTCCAAAGTTTTAAGAAATGCTTTGAGCACTGGCCAGTTTCGCTTGTGGGATGTTGTTTTTTTTTTCATGTGATATGGTTATTGTAATTAGCAGAGAATGGTATGAGACACATTTTTTAGAGGCTGTTTCCATTGAATATGATCCGTGCTAAAGCTGTTGGAAGTATTAGTTTTTGTAACTGTTTGCTGGCATGGTGCATTTCTCAGCTTGTAAAGTTCTGCCTCCTGATGAGCTATGGCGAAACAAGGCATCCTTGTCAAGGTTTTCTAAGCAAGGGAGCTATGTACATTAACTCCAGTGCTGGTTTTTTCTGAATTTTGAAGTTTATACCTTGAAGGACGGGCCCTTGGAGAACTGCCACCATGGTGGTTTGTCGGACTGCTTCTGAAAATATGGCATGCTCTGCTTCAACACTGGAGTGATTTCGAGACTGAGATAAGTTTTCTGATTTGCTGTGCACAGTGTATTGAGTTTTTTGTGGAACATTTTTAGATTCTGTCTGGTTCTAATATTCCCTGCACATTTTGTAATCCTGTTTGTGCCTGCTTTTTGGGGAACAACAGGTTTTCTTCCTTGAAGTGCAATGATAAAGCCATGGAGTATTTTTCCAGTTCCTTATTTTTTCAGGCTGAATCCTGTGATAATACTGGGACTGCACTAAGAATGGTAAATGTGTTATATACTTATATCCCGGAGCTTTGATGTTTCTTTTTTTTTTAATGTTGTTATATATAGGGGTGCAAGGGTCACTAGTAGTTAGCACTAAATAAACATTATACATAGTTTTTTGACTGGTTTTGTCAGTATTTACTGCCCTGTTGATATATTACTGAACTGAGAATATTTACAATGAACAATAATTGAAACAGTAAACTGAAATAAAATTAAAAACTGCACTGATAGGGAAAATAAAGAGATGAAAAAACATCTCACTTACACAAAGCAATGTACAACTGAAAAAATAAAAGGCATTAAAAGTCCACACCAGATCATTCTTTCTCAAATCAATGAAAATAATCCAGAGATTACCTGTTTTAAGCCTTCATCGGTGAGTTTGTCCTGGTTTCCTATGTGTATTTTATGAAGTAAAGGACACCGGGAAGCAATTGTGATGACAGATGTGTCAGATAGCTGTTTACACCGATATGCAGTATACTTTAAGAGCCCAGTACACTTGGCAGCTAGGATGCATACGCCTGTGTCAGACACGCTCCGGCAATCAGAAATATTAATTTCACTTATGTTCTGACTTCTTGATGCAATTTTCTCCAATAAATCATCAGTGACCTGTAATAATTGAAATCATAACCTTAAAGATCAAACTGATTGCTTGCCTTGTTTATTTCTCAGAATGTTCCAAATAAGACAAAACATCATTCAAATGCTATTCCGGCTGACACAGTCTGCTTATTCAAAAATAAAGCTCATAACATTTTTCTTCAGAATGGTAAGACTTGTGCAGTTAGTGAAGTTCTTTGAATTATCAGTAGAAGCAGACTTGCAAAGGCAGCTCTGCTTTTGCACCCTGTTGCTGTTCACTAGTGGCCCAAGAGACACCTTGCACCCCCAATTTCCCCCTTTTAAAAAAAATAAATATGCTGGAGGACCAATTAGACCCTCCTGATAGCACTCAGAACCTCTACAACCTCCTCTTTCCTGCTTATCTCCAACACTGGGAGGCAAAAGCAATGCCTGCTTTGCTCCTGCCTCCATGCCATTTTGGAAAATGGCAGCACCCGACCTCACCATTTTCCAAGATGGAAGCACAGAGACAGGAGCAAGTGGACATCATTCCTACCTCCCAATGTTGGAAATTCGCAGGAGAGGATTTTCAGAAGGGGGGAGTCAGAGGAGGGGGTCCCAATTGGACCCAAATTAACTTTTTTTGGGTGAAGGATGGGGGGGGGTACAAGGGGCCACTTGGGCCACCAGAGAATATCTTCAGGGTGGGGGATGAGGAATAAGGGGCCAGGGGCCATGGGCAATCAGGGACATTTGTGGGGTTGTGGGCGGTGCTAGGTCTTCAGAGTCAAGGGAGTGTTGGGAGTGTCATATTTGGATTTTGCTCACATCTTTTTCAGTAGTAGCTCAAGGTAAGTTACATTCAGGTACACTGGATATGTCACACTTCACCTCAAATGACCCAGCTCTGTGTTTCCGCAAAGTTTTAGCATACATTGTTTTCCCCACACATTGATTTGTATGGTTTTACTCAAGATATTCCTGCTCTAGAAGATTTTCTGCACTGGAGTAAGACTATTGTGGGGAAAAACCTGAGCTAACCGCTGCACTAAAGCACAGTGCAGTTTACCACATCAGCTCCTTAAATGGATACCTTATCAGTTTAAGCTTAGCATCAGTATTCAATGGCCCTACGTAAATGGCTGAAGCAGTTGAATAGTGAACAAAAAAACATATAAATTATGCATATATTTTTATATAGTTGCCGTGTGGCTTAATGTCAGCTCCGGTATTATTTTTGTTTACCTAACAGCCTTCTGATCATTTTAAAAGCTGACCAAAAATCAACTCATTAGCATAAGAAACATGGAATATATTGGAAGATATGAACCATAACACCCAGCTAGTTTCCCATCATCATTCTTGGTACAGTGTTGCAGACCTCAGTCAATCTGGGCATTCCCCTTTACTTCTTTCCATCTCTCCACCTTCCATGAGCATTCCACGCATCCATCCATAAAAAAATATTTGTTCTGATATAGCTCCTATCACCTTGAAGCCTCATGCTGTGAACCTTGAGAAAAGTTAACTTCTTTTGCATTATTCATATTTTTGAGGTATTTTAATGCCTCTATCCCCTTTGTATTTTCTCTGCTCTACTGGAAAACCATAATAAACTTGTTCAGTTGTATATGATCTGTCTTTTTGGCGTAGGGGTTATGGCTGTGTTCCATGAATGCAGGAGTCGTAGGTTCGGCTCCCACTCTGGGTGTTTGTAGTAACTCTTTCAGGATGCTAGGAATTATTAGGAAAGGTATAGTAAATAAGACCAAGAATATTATAATCTCTCTGTATCGCTCCATGGTGTAACCTCACCTTGAGTATTGTGTTCAGTTCTGGTCTCCATATCTCAAAAAAAGATATAGCAGAATTAGAAAAGCGACCAAAATGATAAAAGGGGATGGAAATCCTCCCATATGAGGAAAGGCTAAAGAGGTTAGGGCTTTTCAGCTTGGAAAAGAGACAGCTGAGGGGGGCTATGACTGAGGTCTACAAATGGGTAAACGTAAATCCATTATTCACTCTTTCAAAAAGTACAAAGACCAGTAGACACACAATCAAATTACATGGAAAACAAATAGGACGAAATATTTTGTTTCTACTCAAAGAATGGTTAAGCTTATTGCCGAAGGATGTGGTAACAGCATATCTGGGTTTAATAAAGGTTTGGACAAGTTCCTGGAGGAAAAGTCCATAGTCTGCTATTGAGATAGACATGGGGCAAGCCACTGCTTGCCCTGGGATTAGTAGCATGGAATGTTGCTACTATTTTATAGTACAAACTTTGATTGTGAGCCCTCCAGGGATAGGGAAATATCCAAAGTACTTGAATGTAACTCACCTTCAGTTACTACTGAAAAAGATGTGAGCAACATCCAAATAAATAAATATGAGTTTATGCTAGGTATTTGTGACCTGGATTGGCCACTGTTGGAAGCAGGATACTGGGCTAGATAGACCACTGGTCTGACACAATATGACTTTTCATATGTTCTCTTTTTTACATGGTTGTACCTTTATTTAACTCCTATGAGAAGGTGTGTTCTATTTAGTCTCTGGATATGTTTAAATTTCTTCAGAGCTATTATGTTCAGAACTGGATACAATATTATAAGTGAGGTCCTCACCAACAGGCTAGACAGGAGCATTATCACCTCCTTCTTTTCTACATAAAAACATAAGAGCTGTCAGATACTGGGTCAGACCACCAAAGATCCACCTAGCCCAGTATCTTGTTTTCAACAGTGGACAGTCCAGGTCACAGGCAACTGGCAGAGTCCCAAAAAGTAAACAAATTCAAAAATTCCACACCACCTAACCCAGTGATAAGCAGTGGCTTTCCCCAGATCTACTTTAATAACTGTCTATGGACCTTTTCTCCAGGAACTTGTCCAAACATTTTTTTTAAACCCAGATACACTAACTGCTTTTAACATAACCTCTATGAATCAGTTCCACAGCTTAACTATGCACCGAGTGAAAAAAAGTTTTCTTCTATTTGTTTTAAAGGTATTTCCAACCACAACAAAGAGAGTCCAAATCTCCCGTAAAAAACACAAGAAAACGAATTGGGCTTTTTTACATCTGTGATTTTAGTTTGGTCTTTCTGGGCATCTTCCGTTTTTGTTGTTTTCTTTTAAAGGTATTTACCATGTAAGTTCATGGAATGTCCTCTAGTCTTTGTACGTTTTGAAACCATAAACAATCAATTCATGTTTACCCATTCCACTACATTAAGAATTTTTTACAGCTCTTACCATATCTCCCCTCAGCCATCTCTTCTCAAGCTTTTTAGCCATTCCTGATATAAGAGTAGTGCCATCTGCTTAATCATTTTTGTCACTCTTCACTATAAAAGCTTTAGTAGTTCTGCCTCAGAGCCTCTACCACCATGAATCTGCTTTGCTAGGCGATAGGCTCGTCTAGGATTTGAACTAAAGACCTCTCGCACTAAAAGCGAGAATCATACCACTAGACTACTGTCGTTATGCTTCTCCCTAGGTATCCTAGCACCCCTCTGGCTTTAACCAACACCTTATCATACCTTCAAATCACTAAATGCAACCATCCCAATCTCTCTCAATTTCTGTCAGTATGTCATCCACATTTTGTACATTTTTATAATAAATTGTAACTGAAACCAATTTGGCCACTTTTAAATTTTTCTTAGATCACTTCTAATTTAGTTACATCCCTCTAAGTAACTACTCTTTTTCAGATCTTAGTGTCATCTGCAAAAAGGTAAACTTTTCCTTCTAATCCTCCCCAATACCGCTCACAAAAATACTGAACAGAACCAGCCTTAGGACCAATTTCTGATGCACTCTCAAACACATTTCTTTAAGCTGCCATTCTGACACCTTGCCTACTTCTTGAAGTTCCCTGTGCTCCTTTTTTTCTGAAATCCCCAATAGTTTTTGAAGGCTCTTCTTTTTGCTTTTCTATTTACTCTCCAAATAAAGAGTAGCTCTTTAAAAGTTACTCTCCCATTTTAACAAATTTGGTGCTTCCAAAGTTCAGAGCTTTTGACTTTTGTATGATCCCTCTCTGCTTTGGTTCTTATATTAAATTGAAAAAAATGTTATAGCAAGATAAAATTTTAACTGAAGATGCTCATCTGTGCCAAACACCTACATCCATTTTGGTATGGACCTCACCACCCCAAATCAAACTAACTATCATCTCCTATCCCTTGACACTAAAGCATCTTTCTTTTCATCTCCTCAGTCAATCCTCTCTTATCCAAGCCCCAGATGGTATTTAATAGTGATATTAAAATAATGTTGCTGGAAAATACCTGCTGACGACAACTTAGATCCACCTGCTTCCAAAACTGGAAATCTAAACAGAGGTCTCGCCAGTATTTGCAGACTAGGGATGCCGAAAGGAGGCGTTCATTCAAAGATAAATTAGAAAATATCTGTAAAATACAAATCATTAAAGCATTGATGAGAAAAGTTTTTTACCGTTCAATTATTTACTACTAGTAGTTATCATTTCTATAGTACTACTAGATAACACAGTGCTGTACACAAACACATAAGAGACAGCTCCTGCTAGACAGGGTTTACAATCTATTCAAGACAGTCAAACAGGACAAATAAGGGATTAGGGAGGGAGTTTCATTTAGCATGGAAATTTGAGAAAAGAGAATGCCTTACTCAAACCTATGTTTATGTTTACTGAATTTGGGCAACAAAGCAAACTACAACAAAAATGTCAAATTAAAACTTAGAAATAAGAACAACAATTCCATTACAAACAGGTAAGCAAGGGAAAACAGTAAGACCAGAGATAATAAGCTACTGAAAAAGACTTGAACAGTAACCAAACGTGTTACAGGCAACAGGTTACGGCCACTTATCTCGCCCACCAGTTATGTCCATAGAACATCAAATGTCAAAAAACAAGTAATAAAGCAAGTTTTAAGGTCAACATAGGAAGACTCTTTCTAGAGCGACAATGGAAGTATGTTCCCAGAATGAAAGAAAGCTGAACCTCTAGTAGACTCAAGGCGGGCAACAGGAACAGACAGAATAACAATCAAGTTCTCAGATTTGGAATGCAGTAAGTGAGAGGGGAACCTAGGGGATAAGAAGGGCAGACAGACTAATTAGTATATATTAATATAAAAGCCCTATGGGTATGCAGAAGAACCTTAAATCATATATGACGAGAGACAACTAAAATTGGTAATTAACACGACAAGGAGCATGATTACTCCTTTTACTCAACACCCCATAATTCCTATTTCAGGTTAGATTATTTTCTACTATCATCTTGCCTCATTCCTAAAATCACGACCTCAGATATGGGCTCAGTCCCAATGTCTGGTCATGCCCACATTATGTTCCAGCTACTAGACATAGGCCAAAAGCTGACTAAAAGTAACTGGAGATTTGATGTTGGTTTGTTGAATAATCCTAATTTTGTCGAACACATTTCTAATGCAATCACTGAATTTCTTCAAATGAACACATCATATACTGATTGTGCTTTTAAAGCAAACATAAGAGAAATAATTATAAGCTATTCCGCTTACCAGAAAAAATTGCCGCTAAAGAACTTCAAGAAATTGAACAAAACATCAAACAATTTAAAAACTCGCATATAGACTCTGACATGTCTGTACTAGGCAAACTTAATTGTGCAAAATTTAAATACACCTTTATGCTGGCCCAAAATGCCAGCAAGGAAATTTTCTTAAAGTCTGCCTATTATTACTCTGACAACAATAAAGCTAGTCATCTTTTGGCTAACTATTTAAAAACCAACTTAGGAAAAAAAGTATATTTCCACCATAAAAGATGACAAGAATGTACAATTAACCAATAAATTATATATAGGAAACAGATTTCAAATATGTTATTCCTCTCTGTACACTACTGAATCTGATCCTAATTGTAACATAGTAACATAGTAGATGACGGCAGAAAAAGACCTGCATGGTCCATTTAGTCTGCCCAAGATAAACTCATATCTTGAATTTGTACCCGTCTTTTTCAGAGCACAGACCGTATAAGTCTGCCCAGCAGTATTTCCCGCCTCCCAACCACCAGTCCCGTCTCCCATCACCGGCTCTGGTACAGACCGTATAAGTCTGCCCTCCCCTATCCTAGCCTCCCAACCACCAACCCCTCTTCTCCCCACCTGCTCCGCCATCCAATTTCAGCTAAGCTTCTGAGGATCCATTCCTGCTGCACAGGATTCCTTTATGCATATCCCAGGCATGTTTGAATTCCGTTACCATTTTCATCTCCACCACCTCCCGCGGGATCCTAATTGTGATGCTATGTCTATTCTAAATGAGTTATCACATAATACAGTAGATGGAACAGACAATACTCTCATAGCTGCTCCAATAACAGAAGTAGTTATTCTTTCCACTTTAAAAAATACGGCAAAAAAAAGGCACCAGGGTTCAGATGGCCTGACTCTTGAATTTTACCTAGCTTTCCAAAACATTCTTACTCCTATAATAAGTTCCTTCTACAATTATATCATTAGCTCTGGGGATATTCATGAATCTTTTACAGAGGTCACTATAATTGTCCTTTTAAAACCAGGTAAGGACCCTTCCCTAGTCCCAAAGTATACACCCCTATCGTTAATAAATCAGGATGCTAAAAAGATTGCTAAAATTATAGCTGATACATTACAAATAGTTTTACCCAAAATTATTGACTCCACCAAAACAGGTTTTATGCATGGGAGGTACTCATTTGATAATACTAGGCTTTTCACCAATGTACTATTACACACACAAAATATAAAAGACCCCTATATAGCCATAGGATTAGACGCGGAAAAAGCATTTGACAGAGTTGAATGGTCTTTTATGTTTAATTCATTTTGATGGTTTGGTTTTTCTCACAAAGTCATTCAATTAATCAAAGTCTTGAATTCTGCCCCAACCACCAGATTATATCTAAATGGTATTCACTCTGATCCTTTCTTCCCAACTAAAGGAATGAGGCAAGGTTGCCCACTTTCTCCATTACTCTTTAATATTGCTCTGGAACCCCTGTTAATTGCTATATGAGTTTCCAAAGATATTAAAGGTGTTAACATGGGCCCCATATCTGTAAAGATATCTGCCTACACTGATGATGTACTTCTTTACACCACCCCTTCCTCTGTACCTCACATCATGGATACTATTGAAAAATACTCCAAATTTTCCAGATACAAATTTAATGCAACTAAAATAGAAATGATGCCCCTGAATGCCTACAGTCTTAATTGGGTAATGTCTCAATGCCTTTTCAAATGGTCACCAACAGGTTTAAAATATCTTAGTATATTATTTGGCCCTTCATTGGAAAGTACAATCAAATTAAATTCGGAACAAATATTAAAATACACGACTGAGCTAACTTCAAAGTGGTCCCCTCAAACTATCTTGGTGGGGTAGACTTGACACCATAAAAATGATGCTAACTCCCAAAATTAATTACATTCTCCGCATGCTACCAGTTCTCTTTAAAACTGGCACTTATAAGAACATTGAGAAATTACTAACTAAATTTCTATAGGCTAACAAACCTCCTCGTAGTGCTTTAAAATGATTAAAGGGCACGAAGAATCAGGGTGGTCTCAATTTCCCTAGCTTTTATGAATAGAGCGGAGGAGTGGCCTAGTGGTTAGGGTGGTGGACTTTGGTCCTGGGGAACTGAGGAACTGAGTTCAATTCCCACTTCAGGCACAGCCAGCTCCTTGTGACTCTGGGCAAGTCACTTAACCCTCCATTGCCCCATGTAAGCCGCATTGAGCCTGCCATGAGTGGGAAAGCGCAGGGTACAAATGTAAAAAATAAATATCACTTGGCATATCTGTTATGACAAAATGCCTTATGGATTACAACAAAAGATAATAAGAAGGCTTCACTATGGTTACAATTTGAAGCAGAATTCTGGAAAATATTACCCAAACAAGTTCTGGAACAATCCATTACTTCAGATTAAAAATAAAAGTATATTTTGTCCAGCTTGGATCAAGGCCGGAATTTGGCATATAAACCAACTAATAGATGACGACAATTGGATTCCTTTTGAAACACAACAAAGCAAATTCTCATTACTCACTTACTCTCACTACCAATGGATACAACTAAAGCATTGTATTATATCTAATTTAATCATTAAATCTTTGAAGAAAGAAGAATCTACTTGTTGGATATTTTGTCACCAAATTTCAAGAGGTAAAAGTATTGCTTCAAATTTTGTAAAGCTTCTTATAGTTTAGAAGACATCTGGGAGAAAGAGACTAAATTTATCCCCACACCATATATCTGGAGAGTAATTTGGTCTTCTATTACTTCATCAACTAGATCAGCAGCTATATCTCAATCATTGTTTGGATTGGAATAGCAAAGAGGCTCTGAGTGTCTAGCCAGCGACAAAAAAAAGAAAAAACAGAAAGCAGACACTGGAGGTCCAAACAGTTCCTTTATTCGTACAGACCCGACGTGGCCACATTTCGCCAATTAAGGCTGCATCAGGGGTAGTAATATAATACAGCTAATAAAAAAAATATCTAAAAATAAAGGATATATAACCAAATATTAAAACAACATTTACATAAAAAAGCCAATTATATGATATACCAAAAACATAAAACAGAACATAAAAGACTAAAAGGTTAGGCTCATTGAGCAAACAATAAAAGTCAAAACAAACATACCTAGCCAGGGACATTAAAAGGCTTAGCCCGGATAGCACAACTGATCATCCAAGATGATCTAGAGGAATAATGTAAAAGCATACTAGTAAAACTGGAAGGCATCTAGCATAGGCACAAGGTACTCGTTTTTAATCTTATCTGTGTCAGAGCCAAAAAGGTAACAACCTTTTAAAAAGGGGTCATGGGACATTCACACAGAATAAGAACATTGCTGCAGTGAAGGCTGAAAATAAGACTAAAAACATAAAAACACCTAGAGGTGCGAAAGAAACCCACTCTAAAAAAGACTAATTGTATATAAAAAGTTCTAATGGTAAAACGATATAAGACCTACTTTAGCAGTGGTTCCTTTACAGAAGTGGAGCAGCAGCTTCAATCCTCTGAATGGGGGCTGCCATCTTGGATCAGCCCACTATTTATAATGCGGAGATATCCTGTTCTCAGAATAAAAACTTAAAAGTTTGAAAATAAAATGGCATGCGTGTGAAATCTTATGAGGAATCAGAATAAAAACATAATAAAATGTGTAAAAATTAAAAATGAATGATGAAATAAACGTGTTAAAAAACGGCATTTTCACTGAAAAAATAAAAATACAAAGTACAGAATCTGATTCTTTAAGCAATGCCCTCCATAAAAATGTAATTCTTACTACGAAACGCTGCTTAAAAATGCCAAAAAACGCTAAAAAAAAGTATGCGTTCCAGCAGCCATCTTGGAAGTGACGTCACCGGGCGTCCCTGTGGCTAGGATGCTTGAAAACATACATACAAATGGAATCCAAAGCCATCTGAAGTCAAAAACATTACTAAAACCTAAAACACTAATCTAAAAAGAATCACACTCTACCTAACTCATGTTTAAGGCTATCATTTTGGAATTGTCATATACAATAAAGACATGTATGTAAAAGGAAACAGGTGTGATATGGGTAATCACTAAATACATGAATATACATTAAAAAATCCATAAGAAATACACAGAACATGGGTGCCTGCCATGTTGGGTCTGTATGAATAAAGGAACTGTTTGGACCTCTAGTGTCTGCTTTCTGTTTTTTCTCAATCGTTGTTCTTCATTCTACACAGAGTTATGTGGACTCCCAATAAACTTTCTTGGATATCAAAATCTCTAGATAATAAATGTTTGTCATGTAGTTCTGAAATAGGTACTCCTGATCACTTATTATATCACTGCCCTTTGGTATCAATATTTTGGTCATCGATATGAAAAACTATTTCTCATATATTAAATATTTCTGAACCACTTTCTTAAAAAATCATAACAACAGGTGATTCTGGTATAGATACACCTCTTCACCCTTATGCTGCTAAACTTTTGTATTTATTAATATTCATTGCAATCAAAATGATATGCCATTGTTGAAAAGATTTATCTACAATACATTGTAACATGTGGAGGAATTATGAATGTTTGGTAGCAAAATATGAACGAGTAACAGCTGAAAAAAATGGTGCCTTCTGCTTAAAGGTATGGTCTCCAATCATTAATTTTAACTCCATTTTATAAAACAAACATACCTAAACTGTTCACTCTTGTCAGTGTCAAGTTCATTATATAATTTGTTATACATGGATATTTGATTCTCAGATATTAAGTGCCTGTGTAAGTTGTAACTTTCATTATATTAATACGTTGTAATGATTATATTTGCTATATGAATCTGCATTCATTTGAAAATTTGAATAAAATTTATTGAACTTAAAAAAATGCAAGAAGAGGAACCCAGAAAGGAATACCAGATGAAACTGAAAGAAGTCATGAAAAATATACGTATGGCAAAAGCACAAGATCAAATGACTAAAAATCTAAGAAGTGAACACAATTTTTTCAGGTACATTAGTGAAAGGAGGAAGGCTAAAAATAGAATTGTGAGACTGAAAGATGCTATGGACCGCTATGTAAAGCGTGATGAGGAAAAAGCAAACGTATAAAAAAAATACTTCTGTGTTCACAGAAGAAAAATCCTGGAGAAGGACCACAATCAATTGGCAAAGGTACATATGAGAATGGAGTATCGCACCATTCAGGGAAGAAAGTGTTTATGAACAACTTGAAAAATTGAGGGTGGACAAAGCCACGGGACTGAACGGGAGTAGAAATCCAAGGGAGCTGTATGTGCTAGGAGGTGAGAGGCTGATATGCATACACAGGGAGAGGGAGCTTGGGTGTCGGAGGATCTGAAGGTGACAAAACAGTTTGATAATGTGTTGGCTGTAGCCAGAAGGATGCTAGGTTGTATAAAGAGAGGCATAACCAGCAGAAAAAAAGAAAGTATTGATGCCCCTTTACAAGTTGTTGGTGAGGCCCCACCTGGAGTACTGTGTTCAGTTTTAGAAGCAGTATTTTGCTAAAGATGTAAAAAGCCTTGAAGCAGTTCAGAGGAAGGCAACAAAAATGATATGGGGCTAGGTTGACCCAAAAGACATACGAGAAGAGACTGGAAGACCTGAATATGTATACCATTGAGGAGATATGATACAGACATTTAAATATGTAAAAAGCATTAATATAGAAACAAATCTTTTCCAGAGAAAGGAAAACAGTAAAACTAAGGACCATGAACTGAGGTTGCGGGGTGGTAGACTTAGGAGTAAAGTCACGGAGAGGGTGGTTGATGCCTGGAATGCCCTCCTGAAGGAGGTGGTAGAGATAAAAATGGTGACGGAATTCAAAAAGGTGTGGGATGAGCACAGGGGATCTCTAATCAGAAAATTAATAGCATAAAAATAGCATTAAATGACTGCCAGTGAATTTAATGTATCAAGTGGTGCTTAGATGGTGACTACAGCTGTGAAGAAATAAGGCTGGAGCCAGGCAGATTTTGTATAATCTGTGTCCCATATATGGCAATCCAGTTTAGGATGGACTGGAGAGGACTTCAACAGAAACGCCAGTAACTGGAACATGAGGACAGTGCCAGGCAGAATTTTATGGCCCATGTCCCGCAAATGACAAGATGGATTCAGCTAGGCTTGAGTGGGTTTCAAGAGCAACTCCAGTAGTTGGAATGTAAGGACAATACCTGGTGGATTTCTACTGTCTATTTTCCAGAAATTGCAAAGAAAGACAATGATCAAGTATTTTATATGACATCCATTGCTGGTTTAATTATGAAGTGATAATGAGTGAGACTGTTGGGCAGACTGGATGGGGTCGTTCAGGTCTTTATCTGCCTTCAATTACTATGTTAATAATCTAAAATACTACAGAATCTGCTTATAAGTTATAGCTGCTCTAGTTCACGAAAAACTTTCATAAACATTACGTTCAGAAGAAAAAGTCTTCTCTTAAGCTCACTTGAGACTTTTCTGTGGTCTTTGCTTCCAGATTATTTCAGCTGCTGAACTACTACGTTACATGCATGGAGTCTGACGTGTTTCGGGAAATTATTGTTTCACTACCTTACCCTATTACAAACAAGGCATATTAAGCTGGTCAGTAAACACAACTGCAACGTTTTCAGCCTGTCACTGTGGTGGGCTCCACGTGGGAGGGAGAGGGTCACCCTCTTCTCCTGGCGGCCAGGTAGAGGAGGTGGCCACCACCACTCACCTTGAGCAGGATGGAGGAGGGGAGCTGGTGGATATGGAGGTTGTCGGGGGGCGGCTGCAGCGGCTCCTCGGGGCAGGACGGGGATGGTGGTGTCCCACTCTCGGTCTGGGCTGGAGGTGTCCCGGCGGCCGAAGGAGGAGGGAACGGGGGCTGGAGATGTTGCTGCTGGTGGTCTTGCTGGGGTTCGGGTCCCTGCGGGTCCCCGCGCTCCCTGCTGGCCGTGGCGGGCTCCGGGCTGCTGGTGCCGGGGGCGCAGCGGGGCTGTTTCCAGGGCGCACAGGGCTGCAGCCCGCCGTACTTGCGCTTACAAACCATGACCGGCTGCCACCTGGGAGAGAGGAGAGGGCGGCGTTGGGCTCAGCCGGTCCGGCCGGCTGCAGGGCTGAGACGCTGTCTCTCTCTCTCTCGGGGACTCTCGCACCGTTCTCTCGGCTCTCTCTGCTGCCCGGCGGGCTCGGGTCGGGGCGGGTTTCCGCTTCAGGCAGGAAGTGTGAGAGGGCGCGAGGAGGAGGCGGCGGCCCGGACTCGGTGCTCAGCTGGGGCCTGTAGTAGACTAGAGGGAAGCGCCGCGGATGAGAGGAAGGCCGGGGCCAGAGTGTCGGTTCTACTCTTGCTCGTGGGCCGAGGATTGTACGAGGGGTGGTTCGTTCGTGCCCGAGGATAGGCTTCTCCACCCCTGACAGCCTGGAACAGGGCGGCTCGAGCAGTTCGCAGTCAGTAGCGAAGGGGAAGATGATGCCCCCTTTCCTCAGCTAATGTCAGAGACGGAGTACAGCATAGGTAGAACTGGAGGGTGTCCAGGGCAAGTGGATAGCAGTGGGATGTATTTGATGGGGAGCAGGGACTACTGTCTGTGTGGGGGGGTTGGGATGGCCAATGCATGCGGGCGGCGACGACGGTCTGAGATGAGTGCAGCACAGGATTCACGGAAAACACTATTTCCCCACACTACCCTGTATTCTCCCTACCCCCATTCACATGCATGAAGCATCTGTTCAGATAGAAGCCTTTGAGGAGAGGAGGATGCAACAGCCACTTTGCTTACGCTGGTGCCTCCCAGTTGCCCTTCTGAGTCAGGCAGCAGCAGGGGAAGCCCTTAAGTCGTTTTCTGGCAGATCATGGCCAAATGAAATTGTATGACCTCCTGCGGTTGCAGATTAATGATGCACTTGTGGAGAGCCTACTTGGGTCAAGACCCCATTTGGGGACCCAGCCCCCAGTTTGGGAAGCTGTGCCTCTGGTGCTGCTGTGACTGAGGTCGTTCCAGCAGTTTGACTAACAATATTGTGCAGTTCTTTGAGTACACCCATGACAGCAGAAGGTGATACATATGTGATACTCCCACTGATGCTGATGGAACTGGGGCAGTTCAAAACAGGGACAGCAGAATATCTTTTTGGTTGGAGAGGCCAAATAAACCAATCTTCAGCCCTGCCCCAAGCTCTTAATTGCTGGTGCTATGTTGGTATTGGTGTGGCCATTCTGCTGCTGGATATGTTTTAAGAAAATGTTCTCACCACCCCCACTGTTTCACTGCTACTGGGTTCACTGTTTGCATGGTGAAGCCTTTTCTCCAAGCCAGCTATGGCTCCTTCCATGCAGGGAGCAGGGCAGCCGAGGGGGGGGGGGATCAAGATTCCCCTGGCCTGGCCTGGGCCATAGAAAAGCTGCATTTTTTCAGTGATGCTGCAGCCAGCCTCTCTCAGTCAGCTCCAGCATCTGTCCTTCCCTTCCAACCCCCTCTCCCCACCCCGGTCCCCTACTTGCCTCAGAGTCATTGGCTGGCAGTGAGCAGTGATCACAAAAGATTGCTCTGCCAGCCACTGGTCCTTCCTGCCATGTCCACCTATGCAGAAACAGGAAGTTACTTCACAGGAGGTGGGATACAACAGGAAGAATGGGAACATGATGGTTGAACAACATTTTATGAGTCTCGGGTACTGCAGGTTCTGGCTGTATTGAGGCCCACTATGTTTGCATATTAAATATTGAGGTCTTTGGGGTCCCCATTCTCGGGGTATTAGGTTGAATATTCCATAGTATTGTAGTTTCTTGTGTTTTGTTTTTTCAACTGGATTGCTATCTTGGTTCAATGTGTTTGTCTTTCTATTTTTGTATTGCATTGTTCTTGGCTGAGGTTAAGCAGTATAGTACATGAATTAACTGTAACCGATTTATTGTAGAAGGTTTTAATCAGGCAGTTACAAAAAAAAAGCTTTGGACTCATCTGTTTTAGATAGCTATAGGCTGGTGTCAAATATCCCATTTTTGGAACGTTAATTGAAAAAAATGTGTAGGGTGACAAGTTGATTTTTTTGAAGAATGGAGAAGTACTTAGTACCAATCTAGTATCAGAAGACGCATAGCACAAATCTTGTTAACTGTGGTTATGGATTAGGTTTACTACTTGGTGGACGGTGGATTCAATGTTGTGATGATTTTTGTGGACTTATTCACAGTGTATATAGTTCAGCACTCCCTTTTGAAAGATAGGTTGAATGAATTGGGAATGGGAGATCTACAGGCATATTTTCAAAGCAGTTAGACTTACAAAGGGGCTCATTTTCAAAGCACTTTGACTTACAAAGTCCCATAGGTTACTAACTAACTTTCTAAGTGCTTTGAAAATGTGCCTCTTTGTAACTTTGTAAGTCTAAGGGCCCTGTTTACTAAGGTGCTGTAGTGTTTTTAGCGCTTGCTAAAAACGCACAGCTTAGTAAATAGGGCCCTAAGTGCTTTGAAAATACACCTCATAGTAGCCTATGGAACTTTATAAGTCTAAATGCTTTGGAAATGAGCCCCTAGTCTTTTAATGCTTTAGTTCCCTTTTGAAGAGGACACAGCAAGTGATGGGCAATAAGTACTTTGTAGAGTGGATTATGCAGTGTGGGATACTATGGGGTCTGTACTTTCACCACTTCTTTTTTAATCTTTATGACTCTGCTGTGTAAAGAGCTGGATGCCCTGTGTTTTCAATGTCATCTGATTGAAGATGAATCCCGAATCATTATTCCAGTGGGAAGAACAGTGGAGACAAAGCTTGGACACATCCTTGCAATATATCCAGCTGCAAACTATGACAAAATATCTCACAGGACCCCACGATCATTCACAAAGGAAAAATATTCAACATTAAGGAATCTTTCACATGCTCATCTTCCAATGTGGTATATATCATTCTGTGTAAAAAGTGCGATGAAGGCTGCTACGTTGGAGAAACAAGTCAGATGCTAAAGAAGAGATTTAATTTACATAGACATCACATGAAAAATGCCAGTACAAACAAAGATGTCACGCCTGTGGGACAGCACTTTACAAAACCAGAACAGTGTGCCAGTGATTTCATGGTAAGGATCCTGAAAGGGAACTTTAAAACAATACAGGAACGTGAGACCTTTGAAGTCAAAATGATTAAATATTTTGACACCCACCAGACAGGACTTAACAAAGATCTGGGGTTTCTAGCCCATTACAAAGCATAAAATTGTATTGCTTTGTAAATCGCAGTGCTCTCCTGTCTCCCTCTCACTTATCCACCCCCATCCTGTTAGTCACTGAAATGCTTTGATGTTTTCACTCATCCCCTTTCTCCATGCATATAGACTGTCACTGAAATGCTTTGATGTGCTCATGTATACTGTCATCTACCAACATTTGCTTATTTCCAATCTGACAAAGACGAAAGCTAATCAAGAAATGTATTAGGTTATGTCCAATAAAAAAGGTATCATCTTCTTTTCTTTTCTTTTCCTTTCCATGTTTTATTTTGTTTTATTTCTGTTGATGATTACCTTTAAAAGTGGACTAACACTGTGCTACCACACCTCTCTGGTCTAGAAATGGCAACTGCTTAGTTGAAGAAGAGAGTTAGTTGAATGTTGCAAAGTCAAAAGTCATGTATGAGGACTTTGTGGTTCGTATAGGGGGAAATTTATTTAGAGGCCCTTTTACTAAAATTTAGTGCAGGATAAATGCTAAGAAGCCCATAGGTATAAAATGGGTTTCTTAGCATTTAGCACTTGCTAAGCTTTAGTAAATGAGCCCCTTTATTTTGTATATACCATAAATGGGATGTAAATGTGTCTCCACTATGTTGGAGAAACTGTGGCGAGATGGGTGATTTTGCTTGCATGTGGTGGTTCTGCCCCTGTGTGTTTAGTCTGTTATGAATTTGGTTCAGATTGCAGTGTCTGATATACTGAATGTGCAATGCTCTTATAATGTGTCTAATTTTATTTTAGGTGCAAGAACTTGGTCCCTGATATCCAGGAGAAGGCTGAGTTTCATCTGATACCAGTCTATGATGGCAAGATACTGGAAGAGTAGCTACCCTTCCTCTGTTTTACAATGGGAAGTATTTGTAATGGAGAAACAGCAGAGTTTTTGTCGAGATGAAGCATTATATTTCTAGTTTTTGTATATTTTATGTATGTAAGGAGGGTTTTTTGGTCATGTTGTTTTATTTTGTACATTTGTATTATGTATGTTGATTTGTTCGCCACCAAGAACTTTGGGATTGTGCAGCTAATTAATACTGTAAATAAATATATGAGTTATGAGACAAAGCAGAGAAATCAGAGTCCTGTGAAAACAGCTGTCCATAGCTTGGGGGTGTGGTTTCATAGGAACTTGATGTTTGATACAAATGCTGTCTTATCACTTTCATGTGATTTGCCAATTGAGATAATTTTTGAATGTAGATAAAATGTGGTTGTTGATTTGGTTATTTAAAGATTTGACTATGGCAATGGATTATCAGTAGGACCGCCTAAGCAATCCGTTGCACAGGTACAGTAGTTACAAAATATGACAGCTTGGTTTTCAGGAGGTGTAGAAGTAAGAAATCATGTATCCCCAATGCTACAGTCCCTTTTTTTAGAGTCCACTTGTATATTAAGGGATTTTTTTAAATTCTAATGTTGGGTAGGATCCAAGATGGCTGCAAGTGCTGGTGGAGCTCCTCTTTGGCTTTACCTTTTTCTTCAGTATGCTGAAGCATAGGGTTAAAGCATCTGTTCGAGGCTCCTAGAAGTTGGTTCCTTCCCCGCTCGTACCAATGGATACATTTTTAAGGAGAATCGAGGGTGTAATAAGCTCAGAGGGAAGCCTGCCTTAGACATATGGAAGGGGAACCCACGGCATCTCCAGGGCTTGAAGTCACCTTAAGCCCCGAGTGGAGAGCCCACAGCTATGTTCCAGCAATTCACTGATGATGCCGTCAACACCATCGCAGCTAGAGACTACTGCGACTGTGGTGTTGAGAGAGGCTTTGGAACAACTGACTGTCGACCAGGGAGCCTCTCTGTTCTTGAGAGAGCCCGAAGAAACTGCTATCAGTTTTTCCACCTCGAGTGAGGAGTTTGGCTCTATGAAGGCAGCATAGAGTGATTCTTCTCAGCAGGTAATCTCCCAACCGTTATCACAGTTTCTTATAATTAGACCCGCTGAGGTTACTCGACACATTGTGGTTGCTGATTACAGAACTGTGTAAAACACACTGTCCTCAGCTTCAGAAATAGGAGCAAAGAATTACACAGATAGAAGATAAAACTAATAAAAATGTTGCTGAAGTACATGTGATCTAAAGTCGCCTTAAATTAGAGAGAAACTTTATTGATACACAGAATTCAAACTACAATTGTTCAGGACTTTTCAAATTTGAGATTAAAATCAGAATCAGTTGAGAACTAGAGACATGTTGAAAAGATATTTGAAGGAGATTTCTCAGACTTGAGGAGAAAATGCCACCTTTTTCTCAAGTGTATTATTTGCCTAAGAGGTCTGTGAAGGGTCAGTAAGATCCAGATCAAGAAGGAGCTCCTTTGCATGTTTCAGAGATTTTGGAGACATCAGATACCGACGCTGGTTGTGGCTGTGAAACCTGATGAGGACTGGTTATTAAGATTATTCTTTAAAAACGGAGAAAAGAAATAACATTTTTGGGACAGAGGGTGGTGGTAAATGGAGTTTGCTCGGAGGAGGGAAAGGTGAGTAGTGGAGTGCCTCAGGGATCGGTGCTGGGGCCGATTCTGTTCAATATATTTGTGAGTGACATTGCTGAAGGGTTAGAAGGTAATGTTTGCCTATTTGCGGATGATACTAAGATTTGCAACAGAGTGGACACCCGGGAGGGAGTGGAAAGCATGAAAAGGGATCTGAGGAAGCTAGAAGAATGGTCTAAGGTTTGGCAATTAAAATTCAATGCGAAGAAAGGGAGTAGAAACCCACGCGAGACTTATGTGTTAGGCGGGGAGAGTCTGATAGGTACTGAGGGGGAGAGGGATCTTGGGGTGATAGTATCCAAGGATCTGAAGGCGATGAAACAGTGTGACAAGGCGGTGGCCGTAGTGAGAAGGTTGCTAGGCTGTATAGAGAGAGGTGTGATCAGCAGAAGAAAGGAAGTGTTGATGCCCCTGTACAAGTCGTTGGTGAGGCCCCACCTGGAGTATTGTGTTCAGTTTTGGAGGCCGTACCTTGCGAAGGATGTTAAAAAAATGGAAGCGGTGCAGAGAAAAGCTATGAGAATGGTATGGGATTTGCGTTCCAAGACGTATGAGCAGAGACTTGCTGACCTGAACATGTATACCCTGGAGGAAAGGAGGAACAGGGGTGATATGATACAGATGTTCAAATACTTGAAAGGTATTAATCCGCAAAAAAATCTTTTCCGGAGATGAGAAGGCGGTAGAACGAGAGGACATGAAATGAGATTGAAGGTGGGCAGACTCAAAAAAGATGTCAGGAAGTATTTTTTCACGGAGAGGGTGGTGGATGCTTGGAATGCCCTCCCGCGGGAGGTGGTGGAGATGAAAACGGTAACTGAATTCAAACATGCGTGGGATATGCATAAAAGAATCCTGTGCAGTAGGAATGGATCCTCAGAAGCTTAGCCGAAATTGGGTGGCGGAGCAGGTGGGGGAAGAGAGGTTGGTGGTTGGGAGGCGAGGATAGTGGAGGGCAGACTTATACGGTCTGTACCAGAGCCGGTGATGGGAGGCGGGACTGGTGGTTGGGAGGCGGGAAATACTGCTGGGCAGACTTGTACGGTCTGTGCCCTGAAAAAGGCAGGTACAAATCAAGGTAAGGTATACACATGAGTTTATCTTGTTGGGCAGACTGGATGGACCATGCAGGTCTTTTTCTGCCGTCATCTACTATGTTACTATGCAAGTTTTCCCAGATGTTGCAAAATAAACCCGAAAAAGGCATAGACAGTTTTTGCTTATGAGACCAGGAGTACTTCAGCTTGGTGCAACTTTTTTTCCTTAGATTTCCATGTAAATGTGTTGTTAGATATTTTTCTGTTAAATATTTTTTCTTTCAGCCTTTGCATCTCTTTGCCTTCCTGGCAATCAAATATGTCTTGCGAGAACAGCATAGTTCTCCCAAGTAAGCGCTCTCTGTATATTTAATATTTGCACTTTTAGGCACTTCCAGCACTTTTTCTTTATAGTTATTTCATTTTTTTACCTTTATTGTATTCTTGGATCCCATAATTAAGGACTTGAATGATGATTACCTTTTCCTTTTTGATGTAATAATTTCTTATTTTTTATTTCTTGCTTAATGTAACTTTTCTGTACAAGTTCAGTGCTTTGTCAAAATAGTAAATTGTTATAAATTAAAAAAAAAATTTTAACATTGGTTTTTAAGGTACAGTATGTGTTGTCTCCCCCATACTTGAGTGATCATCTCACTGTGTATTCTTTTTCTTCAGGTGACAGCGTGGTACATATGCAGTAGCTTAGGAAAAGGACCTTTTTCATTTTGGTGGAATAAGCTGCTGGGTGAAGTATGTTTTAAAAGGGATTATCTACATTTTTGCGGACTGTTGAAGGGTTGGTTATGAAGGATGGCTTTTGGAAACAATGGATTTAGAGAGTATTTGGTAACTTGATCATGGGAGGTAATCCGCTGTGTAGATATGGAGTACTTTGAGGGTGGAAGTGATGGAGATGCATATTTTTATTGTATTTTATTCTGTTTTTATTTGCTTTACAATTTTCATATATGTTGTATATCACCCCATGCTTTTTGTTGGAGAAGATTAATAAATCACAGTAAAATAAATGTAAAGTTAATTGATCATCTTCAGGTACTACTGGAAAAAAAGTGTGCACTAAATCCAAATAAATTAATAAAGCTTGTGTGTTACAATTTCCATTATTGTGTACATGTGTATTACAAATATTTTGGTTTGGTGTTAGTGCTTTATTATTGCTCTGGGTGTGGTGTGCTATATTTGTTTATTGGATGGGGGGGGGTCAGTCTCAGGTGTGCACCAACTTACATATTTTGGAACATAACATTTTCACATGATTACAGGTCACCACTTCTCCTTCCCATCCATTACACACCCAGTTCCGTGACCTACAGCTGCTGCTGTAAAGGAGAGGAAATGTGGGGGCTTGAGCCCATGCTTGCATCAAAGACTCTGCCATGTCCCATCCCCACACAAACAGGAAGCACACAATGCAGCAAAGGATCAAAATAGTTTTGTTTTTTAACTTTAGTTTATTTACATTTATAGTTGGGGGGGGGGGGGGGGTAAGAAGCTGCTATCTCTTTAGTAAGCTTGCTCACCAAAGGGAGACAACAGTATTAGCTGTTTAGAGGGGAAGAGTGTGGGCCCACAAGAATACAGTGGAGAGTGCAGTATTTCAAGAAGCAGGTATTCCATGCTGGAGGAACCTCAGCAGGAAGCCACATCATCAGCACTCTTATTTGGATTGCAACAGAGTAGACACCCTGGAGGGAGTGGAGAACTTGAGAAGTGATCTAAAAAGAATAGAAGAATGGTCTTATCCTTGTCATTTCTTCCAGCTCAGTCCAGACTAATGGGTTATGTCCATCTATCACCGGAAGAAGACAAATAAAAATAGTTCCAAGCAATTTGCCCCATAAGGGTATTGTGCAGCCTGGAATGTTCAGTATTTTTCTCTGTCTCCACGCGGCTGGTAGATGGTTTGTGCAGCTTCTGTCTGTCTGGTGTTTCTGTGTGGCTCCTGTAATGGTAGTTCTGGGGATCAGTTGAGCAAGGGTTATGGCTGGTCGATGGCTCCTATTTAAAAAAAAAAAAAAAAAAGGAAACTAACTTTGAGAGCCAGGATGATATCCAGTGGCACTGGGTCCCTTGTCCACCAGCTAGGGTGACACCTGCTGGTGTCGACTCCCTCCTCTCCCCTGCCTGCCTATACGCCTTTATTCCAACAATGAAACAATACAAAAATCTCCCAAAAACAATGTTTGGTGAGGAAACACTAATAAATTACAAAACCAAAGACGATGAACATTAGAACATCCTAAAAATACTACAAGCACTTCATGAAAGTGTTATTACTTAGTAATCTGATTTTCTTTTTTTCTTTTATTTTTCTATTGCTTTTTCTTTGCGAATAAAGAGAACCCTCAGGAGACACCACTATTTAAGGCAATATCATTAGTTATTTTGCCCAGTGGCATAGCATCTCTTCATAGGGCTATCTCTTAAATGTGAAATATAAGTGCTATTGCAACCATACATGAGTGCTCAAATTCAATGTGCTCAAAAAATAATAAATAAACGTAACTTATCTTAAATCTCTGTCTCTAAAGTTTACAGTCCACATAGGCTTCCCCTGGTTACGCCAGACACCGCGGGTTTCAATGCTTTCCTCAGGGACTCGGGTTAATCGCCCTCTCAGGATTCACCATCCAGCAAAGTCCTGTAAGCTGAGACACCAACGCTAAAGGCTTTTTTTGCACTTGTACTGCTCTTCCGGGGCGCTATTTAAAGGCTACGATCAGCGGCCGCTTTTATGACGTCACTGTGAAAACAAAAATCTTGATCAAATCAACCAGTCCAACCTACAGAGGGTTAAAATCATCACTAAAATAGAAAAACATGAGGTCACTTGAGAGACAGCACCGCAGGGAACCTAACGATAATAAGACCATTCTTTAAAACAAGTAGCTCAAATCATCGAGTTCCACTCTATAGTTTCGTTCAGTCCCTGAGGGCTGATAGTTTGCAATTTGTGTATCCACCATTGTTCTCTCCTGGTCAAAATAGCAGCCCGATCTCAGCTGTCATTAAACTCTGGTACATGGTCTATAATAAACCATCGTCAATCTAGGAAGGCATGCTGATATTGCAGGCAATGGGAAACTAGAGGAGCTGTCAAGGTCTTTGTAACAAGACGACTTTTATGTTCCACCAATCGTGTTCTCATAGTCCTAATTGTTCGCCCAACGTAGTATAAAGAACAGGGACCACCAGACGTCCATCCTGGACAGTTACTTGGAGTGGGATATGGTCTGAGGCTGGGAACGCTGGCCTTGGGACCACTGGGTAGACCGAGAAGGAGGCAGGAACCTATGTCTTTCAGAGTAGTTGGGTTGCTGTCTAGGCCCACTGGAAAACCTCTTGGAGGTGGAGGGTGCCGAGACAGAGTTTACATGGTATCCATGTGTTTTTTTATGAGAGTCTGTGTCTGCCTCAGCTCAGTGGAACTATGCCCATGCCCTAAAGAGCACCGAGGTATAGCCTTACCCTCCGACTCCGGGGAAGCTTCCTCCCCTGACGTTGAGAACGGTATCATATGTGTCAGTGTCAACATTGACACCCATCAAGGTGCTGGCTTTGAAGATGTCTGCACAGACATAGAAGCCTGAGGAAGAAGCTGGGGCTGATCCACAACTGATGCAAGTGTCCTCGATGCCTGAGCAGAAAGCTGCTGCAGCATCTTCTCCAGCTTCTCCCTGAGCATGGCTCAGAACCGCTTATCAAAGGTAGGCATCGGCAAAGGCATGGGAGCCATTAGAGAGGCAGCTTGGGAAAGTGTCAGTGTTGAATTGGTAGAGGGAACGTGGCTACTCAGAGGCTCATTAACCGGCACCTCTTCTGAAGAGAGAGAGAGAGAGAGTGCTCCTCTTAGTACCAGTGCTTCTGGGGTATTGGTGATGACATTGCCCCGGTGCTCCCAGCACTATGTGTCAAAAAGGACCGATTCTTGGGCTTCCCCTGATATTCAGCATTGTGGTCTTCGCTGCTGACGAGGACAGCATCAAACCCGTACATGCCCTCGGTATTGGGTCTGATGCTGACTGGTCCAAGGGCCTACTGTTAGCGCCTGAAGTCAAGAAGTGGAGTCCTTCTCAGTGCCAGTGCACTCCCAGTGGATGTTGAAGCCTTGACAGCCATTGAGGTCAATGCTTCTGGTGTCAATGTCAATGCACCGGTCTTTGAGGAGCCAAGAAGTCTCTTCTGTTGGGCTTGCCAAGTCCTCTGTGTGCTCAGCTGCATTTTAAAACAAAGAACAGGAATTAGGCTAATGGTTTGGCCCAAAGCACCTAAGAGTGCTGGTCCGTTATGGAAATCACCTGATTGAATTGGGTGAACCTCTTGAAACCATTGGGGGTCTTCTGAGATATCGAAAAAAGAATAGCAGCCAAATTAGATTTCTGAATTTTGAACAGAAAAAGGGGGAGTGTCCAAATCAAGGTCAGGGCTCTGGCTGTGAAACAGGTCTAACCGATCACAAAAAGTAAAGGAAACTTAAAGTGCCGAAAAAACTATGAAAATAAAAGGAAGAAGGGATTATAAAGAAAAATACCTAAAACAAATATGTAGTGGAAGAGAAGAAGAACCACACGGGAAGGCACTGCAAAAATGAGAAAGAATATGCGTCGCAAAGAAAAGACAGTGATTTGTCCTGTCTGTTCCAGGGAAAAATGAAGACTGAGGGACCTGAGCTCGCTCATCGGGCAGGAAGGCACCACCAGCGTATGCATGGTGGAATGCTGCTAGAACGTTTTTCAAATTTGCTTGTCAGTGTCCTCACTAGGCTCCACTGGATGACTTCACCCACATATGAGAATACAACCAGGGTTGCCAGGTGGAAATTTTTTTTCCAGCCCAATCCAGCCCAAAAAACAGCCCAAAACCCGCCCAAACACAAACCCCGCCCCTGACACCCCCACCCCCGCGTCATCACCCCCGCCATCACTGGCCCCGCCTCTGATGTCATCGGCCCCGCCTCCTACGTCACTAACCCCGCCCAAACACGTCACTAACCCCGCCCCCCGCGGCCGAAAAAGCCACACAAAAAACCGCCCGGAAGCCCAAAAAACAGCCCAAAAAACCGCAACCCGCCACAGGCAAAAATTTCCCGCGGCGGGTCGCGGAAAACCGCCCACCTGGCAACACTGAATACAACAGTTTGCTTGTCCTCAGAAAATTTCCTCTTCAGAAAACTCCTCCCCTTTCTTCACAGCCTTAGTTGCCATGCAGAAAACAAATGGATACACGTGCAGCCATCCTGCTCTGTTTCACAAGCATGACATCATTAAACAGTGTTGCCAGGTGGGCGGTTTTACCGCCCAATTGGGCGGTTTTCCGCGACCCGCCGTGGGAAATTTTTGCCCGCGGCGGGTTGCGGTTTTTTGGGCTGGTTTTTGTGCTTCGGGCGGTTTTTTCGGCCGCGGGGGGGCGGGGTTAGTGACGTTTTTGGGTGGGGTTAATGACGTTTTGGGCGGGGTTAGTGATGTGGGAGGCGGGGCCGATGACGTGGGAGGCGGGGCCGATGACGGGGAGGCGGGGCCGATGACGGGGAGGCGGGGCCGATGACGTAAGAGGCGGGGCCGATGACGGGGAGGCGGGGCCGGTGACGTGGGAGGCGGGGCCGGTGACGGCGGGGGCGGGGTTTATGACGGCGGGGGCGGGGGTGATGACGCGGGGGTGGGGGTGTCAGGGGCGGGGTTTGTGTTTGGGCGGTTTTTGGGCTGTTTTTTGGGCTCCAGTGGGCTGGAAAAAAATTTTCCACCTGGCAACCCTGACTGAGAGGAAAATCACACAGATCAAAATGTCAGCTTCACTAACACACAAACTACCCAATCAAACTCAATTTATATGTAGGTTACATATGTGCCACAAATCTCTATACCTATCAACTTGATTTATCATTCAGCATGGAGGGTAATAAAGGCCAAAAGTGTTTCCTAGTTTTATTTCTACTTAAAGAAAATTCTGGTTTCTCCTGAAACATATTTTACAGTTGATAATTGTTTATTCATAATTTTTAACACATCCTGTTTGATGAGAAAACACAGAATACAAGCAGGGTGACTCTCACAGAACTGCGAAGTTACCCATTCTAGGAGGGAGTCTTAAGTCTTGGTTTTAAACTTACACCCCAAAGCAGTGTAGTATTTGTAGTTCATGATTCTAGCCATTGAAATCAGTGCTGTAGGTCTCATACTGCACCAGAATGAGGTTGGTAGAAATCCAGGACCCACCAAAGTGTCTCTCTCCTGGAAGGAATAGGTAGCTTGGCAGCTCTGCTTTCATGAGTGTTATCCAATGTTAATTTCAAGGCTTTCAAAATGCATTTTTATTGGCTACCCCTTTTGGCCAATATAAATTCTAATCTTTAGGCTGCACAATGAGACTTATTAGTCTATATTTTGGCTAGGTATGTAACCTTAGGTGAACATTGAGCCAGAAGCTGGTCAGCTAGGTTTTTCTAGAAAAGTTAGCCTACACTGAGTTGGCTGCAATATCATTGGCTATTTTGTCACTGTTCCTTTGTGAATCAGGGCCTAAATGGGTCAATTAAGTGCAAGAAAGCTATGAACTTCTTCACAGAGCAGGGTACTCTTTATACAAGACATCCAGCACCCTCACTACCACTCCAACACACAGATATACACTGACACCAAACACTATAAATTTCAAAACTGGCTAAAGGTAGAGCATTTCTACCTAATAAGTCCTAAATGAAGGGGCAGAATAAAGTTACCCATTTCTTTTGTTCTGCAACAAACATGGTACACAGTGCTATTGAATGGATGAGCTCACCTTCAATCAACCACTATGTTAAAGAATTAAGAAATTTCATACAGAGAGGTGTTTGATTTACTGTCTGCATATGTTGTGAGCAAGGTCTGTATGACTTTGATTCAAAATATTAAGTTAGTTTTTACTGCAACTGACAAAAGCTAAAATTTTCCAGTACCTGTCAACATTTTAAAAAAGAAGGTGAAGGGCTGTGGGGGCACACAATGTAGCTACTAAGTAGTAAATTTAAAACAAACTGGAAAAAATTTTTTTTCGCTCAACATGTAATTAAACTCTTGAATTTGTTGCCAGAGAATGTGGCAAAAGCAGTTAGCTTAGGGTTTTAAAAAGGTTTAGATAATTTCCTAAATGAAAAGTCCATAAGCCATTATTAAGATGGACTTGGGAAAATCCACTGCTTATTTCTAGGATAAGCAACATAAAATCAGTTTTACTCTTCTGGGATCCTGCTAGGTACTTTTGACCTGGATTGGCCACTGTTAGAAACAGAATACTGAGCTTGATGGACCTTCGGTCTGTCCCAGTATGGCAACTATTATGTTCTAAATTGCAGTAGCACCAAATTATGCACTGATCCAAGATAGTCACTAGGTGTCACTCTTGATGCATGGAAAAAAAACCCAGCTGTGATATATAAGACAGTACAAGGGAGTACAAAATGCTATGCTACATTTAACATTTTTTTCCCAATAATAATGAGCCACTTAATTTGTCATCAGAATGCTTCATGCTTTTCTTCCTTCCACATCTGCCTTGTTTTAATTAAAGAAAAGGTCAACTTAAGAGCAAATACGATGCTACAACCATGATGTACTAACCAGCTGATATTCAGCGCTATTTAACTGGCCAGAAACTGCCGCTGACCAGTTAAATAGCATTTCGGTACCTAGACACTAATATTCAGCACAAGGTAACCGGTTATCTCCACTGAATATTGCCGGTTTGTGCCAAAAAGATACCCGGTAATATTTAATGTTGTCAAGCTAACTTTAGCAGCCAAGTTGGACCGCCTAATCGCAGTCCTAGCTTTGGCCACTATAAATTTAACTGGCCACCTCTGAATATTGACATAACCAGTTATGTCTGAGCCAGCCAAAAAAACAAAACAAAAAACAGATATTCAATGCCAGTCACCAGAAATGGCCTGGCATTGAATATCCAGATTTAGCTCCGATAGTGGTACTTAGGTGGGCTGCCTCCTACGAGCTACAGATTGGCCTCTAAACTTTTTCCCCGTTGACACCGTAAACCAGATTCAATAAGGCTCACTCCCCTTCCCCTCTTCTATTTGTCCATAGAAATAATATGAGGAAAACGTTTTAATGCGTTGGCCCCAGAGTTTAACACAGCGTTATCTCATGCGTATGAAAAAAGTAAGATATTGAGGGGTTAATATTCAGCTACAGCACCCAGAATTTGATTTAAATGCCAGCTGCCATGGTTTTTTTTATACTCAGTTATTCAGTGCCTACAATTGGCCTCTGCTGAATATCCAGGTATAACTTGGCTGCTGACCAGGGCTGGCCCAGCCACTAGGTGGACTTGGCATCCACCTAGGGCATCAGCATTGGAGGGAGGGGACGGCAGTATGGCTCTGGAACCAGTGAGAGTCTTCCCCTGCTTCCCTTCTTGCTGCTGGGACTGCCACTGCCACACCTCTACATCCCCTGGGCCTGCTGGAAAAAGAAGCATCTGCGCTGTGCAAGCTCTATAAACGCATGTCCAGGTTGAAGCACCACTTTGTCCTACCCCACTGTGAGGCAGATTTCCTGTTTGGAGGGAAGGAGGGGAAACAAAGCAGTGCTTTAGTGTGGGGGGGGGGGGGGAGTCTGTGCTTACAGGACCTGCTAAGCACTAATGCTTCTTTAATCTTCCAGCCAAACTGGGAGGAGGTAGACCCAACAGTGAGAAGGGAAAGGGAGAGGCAGGACACAAGGTGGGAACAGGAAAAGATTAGGAAAAACTGGCCAACTAGGGGATGGGGAAGAAGAGAGGGGAAAGAGATGCTCAACCACAGGGGAGGAGCAGTTGTCATGGCTGAAGGTTCGTCTATGGCATCTGAGCTCCTTGTGCCAGCCCTGCTGTCGGCACTTAATCCTGGTAGTGGTGATATTAAGACTGAAAAGTTAGGGCAGTGTTTTTGCCTATCCTAACTTTATCTGGGCAGTTGCTTGGTTAGTAGACTGAATACTGCTGCTATTCAGTGAGTGGAAATTCTGCCCTGGCTCCACCTCTGGACTGCTCCGGCACTACATGGATAGTGCTAAGGTGGTCTATCAGGATTTTCAGCAAAATGTCACTGAATGTCCAGGTATGGACTTGATGGAGTCGGACTTATCCGCAGTGGCATACAAAGCAACAAAATCTGACGCCTTTGTGCCCACATTCTAGTGTCTAACTTCTTTAGCCACTGCTTCCAAATTTCCCCAGTCATCCATGAATTTGCGTTAGCCTCGTATGACACAGGAAGTCGCTTAACTTTCTTGAAGCAATGGGGCTGTTTGCTCTTTCCAATGATGAGGGGTTCCAACTTCTCACTCCCATCCATATTGCAGCAAAGGAGGATCGTCAGTCGGTCCTTCGATGGTTTACCTTCAGTAGTTTCAGCATGTTTGAATGCAAGTGTTCAGGAATCGCTCGCCAGTAGAGACCGTTTTCATCAGCATTGAAAATGTCATGAGGTGCAAACTCGTTCAAGATAGTAGGAAGAACTGAAACAACCCAATTTTCAGCACCAAAGTCATCAGCGTCTTGTTTCTCACCATGCTGTTTCTTGAATTTTATGTTGTTCCTCTCCTTCCATCTTTCCAACCATCCAACAGTGGCTTTCAATTCAGTTAGTCCAAGACTTTCAGCTAGCTGGTTAGCTTTCTCCATAAGCAGTGGACCACTGACAGGAAACTGTCTGCTCCTGACTCAAGAAAACCACCGAAGAAGAGTATCTTCTACCTCCCCAGCTTTTCTCGCCCGTTTTCATTTCCGTTGTGGATTTGTATTGTTTTGCCAGTCTTCCAGAAGCTGGTCTTTCTGCTTCAAGACACGTGAAATTTGACTGGGATTGACACCATATTCTTTAGCAATAGATGCTTGACTTTGTTAGTTCAGCCAGTGTTAAAGTCTTACAGTTCCGCCGCGAAGACGACGACCCCAGTGTACATGTACACTCTAACAACATTCTTTCGCTTATTCTGCCTGTGGCAGCTAAAGGGGCAGTAAATTTGAAATCTCGTTGGTTGTCACGCGCCAATCAGCTTCCATATTCCATGCGCGCGCTTATGCAGAGTCTTCCCTGCAGAGGAGCGGTCTTAAACCATGCATGTAAGTGAATCTTGCACTTATCAGTGGTGCGCTAAACCAAAGTTTGTCCCCATGGAAATTGATGGCACCAAAAATGGGACCGAAGTACGGCATGCAGTTAAACAGAGCATGCGCTTATCCGACATGCACTTAAATGGAGTGCACTGTGTATATATATATAGAGAGAGAGATATGTATATACAGTATATAGAGAGAGAGACACCACAAAATGTTAATTAGAAATGTACTGAATGCTATCAACAACTAGAATTAATGCATAGACAAGTAGAGATTAAAGACTACAAAATACTGTTAGATAAGAAAACCAATAGACCTGATCTTTCAAAATCAAATTGACAAGAACTTTACATATTTAAAACAAAGATATTGTGAACATGGCAAGAAAGCAGTGTTCTGGCTTTTCAGCTTCATGAACAAGCTTATGAATAATTATTAGATTCAAATGCTGAATATGTACAAGCTTATTATTATTTATATAGAAAACACTTAGAATGGCATCTGTTGGCAATTGTTGGAGTGTAGATGAATGCACAAGTGAGCTGACATGGACTTGTTCCTCTTGCCCCGACATGGACTTGTTCCTCTTGCAACAGATAGCCAGGACTGCAATTGTGGCTCAGATTGGAGGGCTATATATGCCATTGCACATGCACTCCCTGATAGAGACCTGCTCCTCTTTTGGCACAGATGACTAAGACTGTCTACTCTTGGGGAAATTCTGCACCAACTGCACAGTGGAGAATTAGCACTGTATTTTCTTCTTGTATGGATTTTGTAAATTGTTCACAGAATTGGGCTGAGTTGAAGGGTAGATAGGGAGAGAGAAGTACAACAGTGATCTGCACAAGTCCAGAAGGAAGAGGTATTTAGTAATCAGCCTGTATGGGCCCAGAAAACACAGCAGCAGCATTGTAAGAAGTCTGTTGATATGGATATAGCACAGCCAGGTTGCATCTGCTGATCAGGTCCAGTTCAGATCAAGCCTGCAAGGAGGGTGAGAGTGAACAGTTCTAAAGTCAAGCCTGGAGATGGGAGAGAAATCTAAGATGCAGTCTAGACAATGAAGGACAACTGGCGGGGAGGAGGGGAGGCAGTCAGCCTGCTGAATTAGAGAGGGAACTGGATGGTCAAGTCTGGGAAGGGCAAGAGAACTTATATTGAGCCTGGGAAGTGGTAGGTAGCTACTGTGGGAGAAATAATGAGTGCAGTGGTGTGGTTATTGAAAAGGGAGAAGAACAAAGCATGAGTGGTGGGGTCAAGACTGGAGCACAGAGATGGTAGAGTTAAAGCTGGGGTGACAAAGTTGAAAAGAGAGAAACAACTGCAGAGATGTTGATCCTTGGTTGGTGGGGGGCAATGGGGAGTAAAAACTAGGGAGGGGGTGCTATCCATGGGAAGAATGAGTACTGGATAGAGATCAAGCCTGAGGAGAACATAAGAACATAAGCACCGCCATACTGGGAAAAGACCAAGGGTCCATCAAGCCCAGCATCCTGTCTCCGACAGTGGCCAATCCAGGCCTCAAGAAGCCGTCAAAAACCCAAAAACAAAACAACATTTTAAATTAATAATGTTCAATGGACCTTTCCTTCAGGAATCTGTCCAAACCCCCTTTAAACTCAGCAAGGCCAACTGCTGTCACTACATTCTCCGGCAACGAGTTTCAGCGTCTAACTATGCGCTGAGTAAAGAAAAACTTGGTTGAGACTCGGGAGGCAGCCTGGGGTGGAGGACTAGGGTTTTTCCTGGAGCCTAGAGGGTAGAGGCAAAACAGGGGAGAAAGGAGAGGAAACCTTGGAAGATTGAGCCAAGAGGCAGAAGAGTTGAGAAGTCAGTGCTATGGAGGAAGGGAAGACAGCTGGGCTGGTTAAAGCTATAGGAGGTATAAAGAGAGCAGTTGAGGCTGGACCTTATGGTGTACTATACAATACTCCTGGGGGAATTTTGTACAAATAAATAATAAATAATAGAACTTTGCATTTGTCAGGAATAATTTTTTGCATAGTAGAACAAACAGTAATTATATGGTACTATTTTGAGAAAAAATACAAAAGCTTTACCTGTGCAGTGCCATTTTAGATTAGATGAAGAAGTGGGGGGGACGTATCAAGATGGCGGCTTGAGAGTGTTTGCTGATCGATCGAGTTTCTCTGTTGGCGTCTCTTCCTAAGATATTTCCTTCTTCTAAAATGCCACATTCTAAAAGAAAGGGGATAGTGAAAGGCCAAACGCCATTGGCCAGAACTTCCTCCCTGTCCCAACAGACGATCGACCGATACACAACGCCTATCCCAGTTGTTGGGGTGAGCGAGTCCGAGCTGAGGACTGAAGGAGGAGCGACAGTCCTCTCAGAATTAGAGACATCTTTATCGCCACCAGAATATAATCGACCTCCGTGTCCAGCGTCTTCAGGGCAGAGTGAGGAGGCCCAGGCCATATCGGAAGTCAACAATGACCAGACCTCAAATGGCGTCAATCTCACCCAGAACGCTGGAGGAATAAACTTGGAGGATTTACCCCCCACGGAGATTACTCTTCAGGCAATATGGAAGGCGCTATTGAGATTAAATAGGGTAGTCCAAAAATCAGCTCAGGACATCTCTCAACTCGTAAGTAAAATTGACTTATTAACAACTTCCTTAAAAAACACTAAACAGGAATCTGCATTACAAACTGGACAATTTCAACAAGATCTGAAATCTTTAAAAGCTACCACTGAGATATTAGATAAAACTACAATACATAAGAAAATAGAACAAATAGAACATTTCAATAGACATTTGAACCTGAGAATATTGAACTTTCTTTTGGTGTATGGTATGAGTTCTACTGATTTATTTAAAAAATACCTACAGGAAATACTACTATATCCAGCTTCAGCTATACCTCCATTAAATAAAACTTATTATTTACCGATTCCTATGCAAGCTGAACCTGGAATTTGTGGTAAAAAGACACATTTAAGGAAATTTTCTTCTAATCAACAAAACTCCTTGCAATGAACTGGTCAGCCTTGTGTCTGTTGGCCACCGCACCCAATATAGACAGTGCCCACTATTGAGCTCTTGCATGCCCATAGACAATGGAGGCCAGGATGGAGAGGAATTTTCCATTAAAGAAAGTGACTACCTTGCCCTCTTGGCCATCCAAAATAAGTACCAACTCTTCAGAGAAGGAAGGTGCAGGGTACAGTAAGAAGAGTTTGGGAGAAGATCTGATCGACCCTGGGAAGGTGAGAAAATGCACTTGGTAGAAGCCCCACACCTATCTCAGTAATGGACAGGTTACACAGCTACCATGCTGGGGAATACACATTGTAATAACCAGAGGGGTAGTTCTCAGAGTATAAAATCTGTTCCCAGCAAAGAGTGCATTAGTTTTCCCCAAACACAGAGTAGTATCTGTGGTGTGCTGGAGCCGGCTCACAAGAGATGGTTGTTAAATTTGTTAACATCTTGCGAGCCGGTTGTTCTGGCATGGCTAGCCGGCTCCAGTAAACGAGGTAAGCATGGCAGGAGGGTGCCACAAGCCATGCTTACCCCACTTACCTCACCTCCCACAGCCCTCGTTTGCCTGTGCCCACGCCGCCCTGGGTGGTTTAAATCTTTTATTTACCTCCGTCGCAGCGGCCGCGTCAGAGAAAGCCCTGCCCATCTCTAGCCTTCCCTTCGTGAGTTCGTTCCCTCAGTGTCCCGCCTTCTTCTGACGTCATTTCCTCTTTCCGCGAGGCCGGGACTCTGAGGGAACGAACTCACGAAGGGAAGGCTAGAAACGGGCAGGGCTTTCATTGACGCATCCGCTGCGATGGAGGTAAATAAATGATTTAAACCATGCAGGGTGGCAGGAAAAAAAGGGGGATGTTGGCTGGATTGGTCTGCCAGGATTAACCTGGGCCAATTGACCACCATATCCACAGGCTGAAATCAGTGGCACTGCCACTCTTAAAGACTTCCTGTGCTTCTTTTGGTTACTTGCTCTCTGCTTGTGTGCTCTTTGGATTCCCTCTCTCACATACTCCTAGGTCAGACATAGCATCCCACACTGTTCTAGAGGATTCCAGTACTCTTTCTTTGGCTTTGAATGGGAGTTAACTGTTGTAAAAGTGGGTTCTGTTAGAAGCAATGTTTTATTTATTTACTACTTTTTAACAATATAGCCAAGCAATACACTTGTACAGAAAAGTGATCAAAATTAATGTAAAACACTAAAGTAAAATTAACCGTACCTAAACAGAAAAGTAATAGATCACTCAAGTCCACTGTACTGGGATCCAAAATTAAACGAGGAGATATAAGAAATCAAAATTAGAAGAAGCATAAACTAACGTGTTGAAATAGGCTTCATATATCTAGTAAGAGAACTACTTTCCATCAGAGTCCACTACAATCTGCAGGGTTTCTCCAAGTGGTCTCTTGGTTGCCAGAAAAGCAGTGAGGTGGGGTGGCTGAAAGACAGGGGAGGGCAGGGGAGAAAGGAGAATTGCTGGGTATGGATGGATGGAAGGGGGCAGGGGAGAAAGGAGAATTGCTAGGTATGGATAGATGGAGGGGGGCAGGGGAGAGAAGAGAATTGCTGGATACGGATGGATGGAGGGGGGCAGGGGAGAGAGGAGAATGGCTGGATATTGATGGATAGATGGAGGGGAGGGCAGGAGAGAGGAGAGTTGCTGGACAAGGGTGGATGGAGGGGAGGGGAGAGGAGAGTTGTTGGACATGGGTGGATGGAGGAGATGGGAAGAGGAGGGTTGCTGGACATGGATGAAGGGGAGGGCAGGGGAGAGAGTTGTTGGACATAGGTGGATGGAGGGGAGGGGAGAGGAGGGTTGCTGGACATGGGTGGATGGAGGGGAGGGCAGGGGAGAGAGGAGGGTTGCTGGACATGGGTGGATGGAGGGGAGGGGAGAGAGGAGAGTTTCAGGACATGGATGGAGGGGAGGGCAGGATAAATTCTAGACATGGATGGAGGGCAGGAAAGACAGGAAGGAGATGCACATGGATGGAGGGGAAGGGAGAGAAGAAATGCTGGACATGGATGGAGGGGAGGGAAGAGAGAGGAAGTGAGATGAACATGAATGGAGGGGAGAGAGGAGAACTGCTGGACATGGATGGAGGGTGGAGAGGAAAAATGCTAGACATGGATGGAGGAGAGGGAAGGGAGAGAGGAGAAATGCTGGACATGGATGGAGGGGAGAGAAGAGAGAGGAAGGAGATGAGATGAGAGAAAAGGAAGAGAGGAGAAAAACTGCACATGGATGGAGAAAATAGGCAGAAGCTGGATCCACTGCACAGTCAAGTCTGCAGAGGACCCAGCTTTTACTTATGGATGTAGGGCAAGAAATGAAGAAGAAAGGAGGAAGGTAAAGAAATACATGGAAAGGAAGTCCTGGAAATGGAGTTAAGAGGCCAGATAGCAGCAAAACAAAGTCACCAGCAACAAAGGTAGAAAAAAATCATTTTATTTTCATTTTAGTGTTTGAAATATGTCCACTTTGAGAATCAGGTGCTCAACGTTAAAAGTTTATATTTATTTACTTATTTAAGGCATTTTATCCCACATTAAACATGAATTAGATTAAAACCTGGGGGCATTTAATTTTTTTTTCCTGGAGAAAGTAATGCATTGCCCTCCCAGGCTCTCCCCCCGGCTATAGCCAGCTCTGCGATTGGGGGGGGGGGGGGGCAGAGGTGGACCAGGGATAGAGCCTGTTGTTAAACATTTATCAGCACACCACTGAGTAGTACCCACAGTAGATCAGAAGATTTGGCCTATCCCAGGGAAAGAATTCAGGTGCAGCATTCTACGACTCCCTGGAAACCTAGCCATCAGTCTTCTGGCAAGGGGAGGAGGTCAGATGAGGCTCAATTTCCCTGGGTGACTAAGCAATAGTGCTAGAACCAAAGTGAGGTTGGAAGAGGGAGGGGCAGCTAAATGCACCTTGGAAAAAAGCCTTCAGATGGATAACAATACATCTTGGAACTTGGAACTTGCGCAGCAGGAGGAAAGTTTGGAAGTAGTGGAAGGATGGGAACTCTGTCCTATGGAAGTTACCTCCTAGTGGATTTAAACATACTTCTGTGACTTTGGATTGTATCTTGCTGCTGTGTAACAACCAGCCCAGCAAGTGGCTGCCAGGTGAGAAAGTTTAAATTCCTGGCAAATGGGTGGAGGGCTGCAGGCACAATGGAAAAGAATCATGACCTGGACTTCATTGACAAGTGGATTTGTTTTGCTGACAAGACCAGAATAGAATTGTGGAATACAGAGAACAGGAGTGTTTTAGGCTTTTGGCCCTTGGGAACTGTGAACTGGGTCAGACAAAATCAGCACTCCTTGCTTACATTGTGGACCTTCCTCAAAGAGCGGGAATGTTACTAAGCATTTGCTTAATGGATCAATTAGTTCCTTGAGAGACACTGTATTGAATGCTTATAACTTTGAATTTCATGTCCTGAATTAGAGGAGTTTTGTTTTTGAACTCGTAATTAACTTGGAGAGTTCCTATCCGGAAAGATGAAAATCTCAGACTGGAATATTGTCAGGGATTGAACTGTGGAGAGAAAAGCACCTCTTTTTGGGTCTCCAGAACTGCAAACACCCCTAGCAACATGACAACCTGTACCCTGTTGCTCACAGCACAGTGACAGGGTACAGTACAGTATTCCAGTACATACATACTGCCTGGTGCTACTCCCATGTTCAAGAGACTACCCCTGTCCCCACCCAACCCAACCTCACCCCGATATGCCTAACACACATGTCCAGTGCATGTACCTGCACCACCCAGCCCTGCCAGGAAAGACCACAACAGACAAGTCAACCTGGCACACTTCCATCCTCTCCCCTCCTAAATCTACTGTGATTTGGTACCAGATGACACCTCACTCTGGTGGATGGGGTGACAGAGACCCCCACAGCAGCATCAACTCCCAGTGGGGTGCCCACTGTATGCCACTCAGAAGCTGCATGAAGCATCATCCCAGAATGCAGAGAGCCCTGGACTAAAAGGTGTCTAGGTATGATACAGGCTGAAAATGTTCTGCTTATTTTAGTGGAAGTTGGGCTCACAGGCTTTAGGGAAAGTTAGGTTCATAAGTCCCGCCAGATTCACAGGGCTTGTAAGGCCTAAACTAACAACATTACTTCTTACACTAACAGCATGATTTTTTTTTAACTCTCCCAACACATTTATGTACTGAAGAGCTTTTTCAGGATGGCACACATACGCATATTATGAAAACATACCACTGTTATCAGTGATGCCTGGCAAAAGAGACATCTCAAAACAATGAGAGAGAAAAAAACACCTTAGCATGCACTTCTAATTAATAACCTTTTTCCCCCTGTTTGTACGTGCACAGCTTCTGACTGGGAGCTCTGGCCAGCACCCCTCAACAGAGGAAAGTATAATTGCACTAATTTTGGTTAGGAAACATTTTCATATCTTTTAGAGGCATTCTGCAGATCTCAGACCTATTTGCCTTCCTTAGAATCTTGCAGCATTGCGTGGATTTAGTGAGAAAGACTGTTGTAAACTGGAGCTTAATGATCAGGGATTGCTGTTCCAGTACCTGATTACATTTCCTGCATTACAATAAAGGTTTATTGTATCTAATTTTTGTGTATGCATGTTTCTGTGTAACTTATTCCCACATGTCATACAAAAATGAAAAAGAACCTGAACAATCTTGCCAGCATCTGCTAGCAGCTCAGATCAAAGTATTACACACCTCTGGTGGATGCCCTGACCCCTATACAGGGAGATCTGCAAATATGCAAGCAGAAGAGACGGTTAACCATCAATGGTTACAAGTGTATAAAATATGTTGCATCCCTTCTTATCTTTCAGAGTCTTGGGGCCAGATGCACTAAACCTTAATGACCCTTTTAACAACCCTTTAACGAAGGAAATTCCTAACCGTTGCATGCATTAAAGGTCTTTTTCCGACGAAGCAAGCAGCTAACGAAAACGGAATACAAAAGAGTAACTACCATTGTAATGTTGGCGATTCGGGATGCACTAACAATACCGACGATCACACCGAATCATTTACCGCGACATATTAAACGTATGGTCAGAGCAGTCGTAAAGGCCTGAGCTGTCATCTCCCCGCTTCCCCTTGCACCTTAAAATTCCAAGCTGGCATGTTGAAAAACAAAATAAAGAACACAAACATGTGGCTTCCCGCTTCCCGCTTCCCTCTTCCCTCTGCATACAATACAAATGAAACGAAAACAAAATCAAAAAAGGACTGGGAGGGGGCAAGGGCGCTCGTCAGGAGCATCCTGTATGGACGGCCTTGCCCATGCCCCCCCCCCCCCGAGGTCGCCGCTGCTCCCCGCTTCCGCTCATATAAAATAAAAAATTTAAACAAAACTAAAAAGTTTAGCAGCCCCGGTCCCCCTCCCTTCCTGTCTCTCTCTGTATTCCTTCTCCCATAGCCTCCCGGCATCCTCCGCCCCCGTGCCCCGCCCCCCTGAGCTCATCGCCGCCGCTCCCCCCCCTCTACCGAACCCCCCCCCTCCGCTTTACCGGCCCACGCAGCACCTCTCACCTCTGTGTGAAGGCGCTGCACGGGATGGAACAGCTGATCGGCGATCACTGCTGCCTCCTCCGACGTCTCTCTGTTCTTCCTGGACCCGCCCTCCTTTGAAGTGTCCACGTACACTGATAATGGTTCTAATATGGAGCCATATTAGAGCCATTATCAGTGTACATGGACACCTTTTTACGCCCCTTTGTTCAAGAAATAAAGTCCTATATTAAAGACACAACAGATTTTTTGAGCCGGATACAAATGATAGAAGATGTACAAGACCACTGGAGATTAGTTACAATGGATGTAGTAAGCCTCTATACCATCATTCCCCAGGAAGAAGCTTTAAAAGTAATAGCTTTGACTTTGGAAACACGTGAAATGACTCAAGTCCCTACAGAGTTTATAATTGAGTTGGCAGAATTAGCATTGAAAAACAATTATTTTCAATTTGAGGGACATCTATTTAAACAAAAAACTGGAGTGGCCATGGACGTTACAATCGCCCCTTCGGTAGCCAATTTATTTGTTGCCAGATTTGAAGAATTGTATGTATACACGTCTACATGGTTCACGAAAATGAAAATATGGTTAAGATTCATAGACAATATATTTTGCATCTGGACAGGCACCGAACATGAATTGAATATGGCGCTCGAATATTTGAATACTTGCCATCCAACATTGCGTTTCACTTGTGAACAAGATCTCCACAGTATGTCATTTTTGGATGTATTAATTACTAAGAAAGATAGCAAGTTGGAGACCACAGTTTTCCGAAAATTAACTGACAGAAATACCTTTTTGGAATATAGTATTTGTCATCCACAGAAACTGAAAGATAGTTTACCCATATCTCAGTTTTTACGCTATAGACGCATATGCTCAAGCGAAACAGAATTTAAAGAGAAATCTAAAATTCTTAGAAAACGATTATATGACAGAGGTTATCCAACAAATGTAGTTAATAATGCATACAGAAGGGCGAAATATAATAACCGTGAGTGTTTACTCCTTCCCAGACGAAATGAGACAGAAGAGGAGAAAGATAATGTCACTTGTTTATTGAAATACACAAGTGAAGCAACTCATGTCTCTAAAATATTGAGGAAAAATTGGCATATAATTCAGACTCTACCAGGGTTTCAAAACAGAAGTTTAAGACTAGCTTATAGCCGCGGTAGGAATCTTAAAGAGATTTTGGCACCAGCTGTTCTCAAAAGATCCCACCTATCAGATTCCCAGTTACTGGGACACAGAAGCTGTGGACAATGTAATATGTGTGGAATAATGATCAATACGAACGAGTTTATAGATCTGAGGACAAAGAAACATTACACCCTCTATCAAAACACCACCTGTAGTTCGGAATGGGTAGTTTATGCCATCATATGCCCGTGCCAGAAAATTTATGTGGGACAAACATCACGTAAATTCATCACAAGACTCATAGAACATAAGAGCAATATTAATATAAAGAAGAATACTGCTCCTTTAGCAGCACATTGTATTGAATTGAATCATACTTTTGATACTTTGAAATGTGTCATTTTACAACAGATTAAATGGGACATACAAGGAGGCGATAGAAAATTAATCTTATTACAACAAGAGCAAAGATGTATATATCGCTTACATTCTCTACAACCCGATGGCTTAAACATGAGAATTGAATGGAACCAGTTCTTTTAATTAAGATCAGAATGTTCCCCTTTTTGTAAGTAGAATATTTTTTGGCGATGATCCACATGGGATTGGATTAGTATGAGTTAGCCACGCCCAGCAGTAGGGTAGGTGGAGCCCGATACAACGCGTCTGACATCATCCATTACAAATACCAGCGCCATCTTGAGAATTTTACATTGAAGCGATCGAAGTGCCGATTGAAATAAGGAAGATTAAGTTAAGGTTGGAGGTGGTACTGTTCATTTATAATTATAAGCGTCAACATATGATATATATTTTCTGACAGATACAGTTGATTGACCCACGGACCCTGAGGAAGAAGGCAAAACTTGGGCCGAGTCGGGCCGTGGACGGGGTTCAGATGACTGTATTCCGTTTGTGAGACTGCTTAGAATTTTTTCAGCAGCAAGCTAAGTACCCATTAAGTTGGGTTACTTTAATAGAGGTTTTTGAGCCAGTGATGATCGGACGGTGCTCCCTAACGTTGTTTCACAACACAAGGAGCCCATGCCAGGATTGAGGCTTTTCCTCTATAATTTAACTATAACTCATATTTGACGTTATCTATTTTTATGTAGGAGTCTATGAGTATATGATTGAATATACAAGGATTTCAGTGCAGATCTCTAGGCATAGTCAGACTTCGGCAGGAGGGGGGTCCAGAGCCCAAAGTGAGGGGGCACATTTTAGACCCCCCCCAGCACCGCCGATCCCCCCACCACCAATTTTGACCCCACCCCGGCACTACCGCCACTCCTCCGAACCTTTTGACCCCCCTCCTGCCACCGCTAACCCTCTCCTGCCATCACCAGGTACCTTTGCTGGTGGGGTCCCCAACCCCCGCCAGCCGAAGTCCCCTTCAGCGCCGGTCTCCGAGTCTGGCGCGTTTGCTGATCTGGATTCTGTTTCTGTGACAGAAACAGAATCCAGATCAGCAACGCGCCAGAGACCGGCGCTGAAGAGGACTTTGGCTGGCAGGGGTTGGGGACCCCCGCCAGCAAAGGTACCTGACAGCGGCGGCGGGGGGGGGGGGGGGGTCGAATGTGGCAGGGTAGGGTCGGTGGCGGCGGGAGGGGGGGTGAAAGCAGGGGCCAGGACTAAATCTGTGGGGGCCCATGCCCCCGTGGCTCCACCTAGCTATGCCCCTGAGTTAACCAAATGGTTGCTGTAACAAAGGACAACAAATACAGAAACAGTTTTATGTTTCAATCATTTTTATTAAGTGAACATAATCAGCTGTAACATTTCACATTACAAAAGCAAGTTCCATAACAGCAATTGGCATATCTTCACATTTTGTATTTTTATTGATATTAGTATTCCCCCCTAAACTACTCCACCTCCCCTCCCTGTTCCCTACCCCCCTTCCCTCCCCAAAGCCTCCCCCCCCCTTTTTCCCCTTATATATCCAATAACAAGCAGAGGTTACAGGAGCAGCAGTAACGGGGATTATAGGTTCAATATCTGGCTCCGGACCATTGGGGTCAAGGTTTCCCAAAAGGGTGCCCATCTGCATTCAAATTGTTGTCTTCTTATCCGTGGCTGGTTCCGCATTGCCAGATGTTCTGTACGTAAAAGTATAAGCATTTGAGTTTGCCAATATTGAAGTGATGGTGGTTTGTTCCACAGCCACTCCTGCAGGATTGCTTTTCTCGCTACTACTGTAGCTCTTTTTACAAAGTCTGTGAATCCCTTCGGCGTTGGCTTGCTTAGCCTTGGGTGTCCAAAAAGCAACTTTGGATCATATGTCCATCTTCGGGACCAGAGTTCTGTCACTTGTTGTAGTATACTTTGCCAAAATCAAACCACTCTTGGGCATGTCCAAAACATATGAGCCAAAGTAGCCCCTTCTTGATAGCATTTCCCACATGCTCCATTCGGTGATGCTCCCATATGGAAAGCTCTTCTAGGCGCCACATATATCCTTAGTGCAAATTTATATTGTATTTCCCAGTGCTCTGCCAGTTTTGTGGTCTGCCAGAGCGACCGCACATGGTCCTTAAACATAGTCTCAGTTATCTGGCTTCCCAGATCTTGGCTCCATTTTGCCGCGTAGCCCATGTAATCCAATTCTGGCATTGTATCTCGGATGTGGCGATGACGGTAGGCCATGGGCACTTTCAATTGCGCCCCCAGCGACATAGCAGCAGCCAGTTCTTCCCTCACGTCCTCGGTGAGGTCTGTCCAAGTCAGACTGGACCTATAGAGGGGCATAATTGAACAAAAACATCTATCTCCATGGGCGTTTATCTCCGAGAACGGGTCCGTGAAAGGGCGGACCGAACCGTATTTTCGAAAAAAATAGACGTCCATGTTTTATTTGACAATTTGTGAGCTGGGCGTTTTTGTTTTTTAGTGATAATGGAAAATGAAAGCGCCCAGCTCAAAAACGAATAAATCCAAGGCATTTGTTCATGGGAGGGGCCAGGAGTCGTAGTGCACTGGTCCCCCTCACATGCCAGGACACCAACCGGGCACCCTAGGGGGCACTTTTACAAAAACAAATAAAAAGGTAAAAGAGCTCCCATGTGCATAGCACCCTTCCCTTGGGTGTTGAGCCCCCCAAATCCCCCTCAAAACCCACCGCCCACAAGTCTACACCATTACTATAGCCCTAAGGGGTGAAGGGGGGCACCTACATGTGGGTACAGTGGGTTTGGGGGGGGTTTGGAGGGCTCCCATTTACCAGCACAAGTGTAACAGGTGGAGGGGGGATGGGCCTGGGTCCACCTGCCTGAAGTCCACTGCACCCCCTAATAACTGCTCCAGTGACCTGCATACTGCTGCCAGGGAGGTGGGTATGACATTTGAGGGTGAAAATAAAAAGTTGTGAAACGGCATATTTTGTGGTGGGAGGGGGTTTGTGACCACTGGGGGAGTCAGGGGAGGTCATCCCCAATTCCCTCCAGTGGTCATCTGGTCATTTAGGGCTCTTTTTGGGGCCTTATTCGTGGAAAAACAGGGTCCAGGAAAAGTGCCCTAAATTCTCGCTAAAAACGCATATTTTTCTTCCATTATCGGCGAAAGGTGCCCATCTCTGATCGCCCGATAACCACGCCCCAGTTCCGCCTTCACCACACCTTTGACACGCCCCCATCAACTTTGTCCGCATCCGCGACGGAGTGCAGTTGAAAACGTCCAAATTCGGCTTTCGATTATACCGCTTTATTCATTTTTGTGAGATAAACATCTATCTCCCGATTTGGGTCGCAATAAAGGCGTTTTTCTTTTTCAATTATAAGCTGGATAGTGCCTCAGCTGGTAATAATGGAAATAGTCCGCTGAATTTATTTTGAACTGAGCTCTCAGTTCTGGAAACGTTCTGATACGCCCTTTGTCTGTGAGCACATGATATAGGTATTCTATCCCCTTTTCCTTCCATCTGTTGAATACAGTATAACTTGTCCCAGGCTCGAACCCCAGGTTGCCACAAATCGACAGGTAGGGGGTACTTTTAGGCAAAAAGCCATGCATGCGGCAGATCCATTTCCACACCGCTTTCATCGTAGGCAAAATATGTGACTTCTGTAGGACTGCTGGGGGATGTTGCTTGCTACCATGCAGAAATCCTGTAAAGTTGTCTGGGCCAAACAAGCCTAATTCCATAGTGGTAGCAGAGTATTCACTTGTCTTTCGAAACCAGTCATTTAGGTGCCTGATTCCACAGGCTACCGTTAAGTATCGCAAACTCAGGAGGCCCAGGCCCCCGTATTCTCTTGGGATCTGCAGAATCCGCAGAGCAATTTTTGCTTTCTTTCCTTTCCAGAGGAATTTCTGCAATATTTTGTTTATTTGCCGTTCCACTTTCCTTGGAAGATAAAGTGGGAGCGTTTGGAACACATATAACCAACTGGGTACAATCATCATGTTGTATAGTGCTATTCTGCCAAGCAAAGAGAGTGGGAGGGATTGCCACAGTTTCAACTTGTCCGCCATATCCTCCAATAGCCTGTTCACATTTTGGGCACACACTTGAGCCAGGTTCTGGGGGATTTGGACTCCTAAGTACTTGATTGCCTCTTCAGCTTCTTCCACTCCCAGTTCCTCTAACCCTGTGCCTCCCACCCCAGGAGAGATGGTGAGCCAATGTGATTTGTGTGCATTTATTTTAAACCCTGAAAGAGCACTGTATTGTTCTATCCGTGCCCAGAGCTGCCTCAATGAATTCTGGGGGTCCCTCATCACCACCAACAGATCATCCGCAAATGCCAAAGTCTGCACTACCTCTCCACCCACCTCTAGCCCCTTTACCTGCTCATCCGTCTTCAACGTGCGGAGCAGTGGCTCAATAGACAGCAAGAACAATAAGGGTGAGAGGGGGCACCCCTGACGAGTACCCCGTTCTATGACTATAGGGTCTGTTCGCACTCCATTAATTAATACAGAGGCCGTCGGCTTAGTGTATAATGTCTGTATGGCCTGAAGGTACCAGCCATGCATGCCCATATACTTTAACACCCCAAACAAAAATTCCCATCCTATTTTATCAAATGCCTTTTCGGCGTCGAGACTGAGGAGGACTGCAGGTACATGATTTACTTGGCTGTAGCTCATTGCCATCAGCAATTTACGCACATTAGTAGAAGAATGTCTGCCCTTCACGAAGCCCACTTGTTCAGGCCCAATTATATCTGGTAAGTATTGAGCCAACCTGGTGGCCAAGATTTTTGCTAATATTTTTATATCTACATTCAATAATGAAATTGGTCGGTAGGCCTCCGGTTTGTCCCTTTCTTTACCTGGTTTGGGTAATAATCATATTAATGCCATATTATTGTGAATGGGAAACCTTCCTGTCTTCACTGCGTCCTCATGCAGTGCCAATAACGCTTTCTGGGGTATCATATTGTAAAATTCTCCCGTGAATCCATCGGGGCCCGGGGCAGAGTGATGTGGCAATGACTTTATGGTGGCTTGGAGCTCTTTACCAGTGATTGGGCCATTCAGTGTCTGTTATGCTAGTGCAGAGAGTTTTGGCAACTTGGAGGCTTCTAAATAACTCATGAGGGATTCTTTATCTATGTCTTTATATTTTTGATATATTTGGCTGAAATGTGCTCGGAATATATTTGCTATTTTTTCACTTTTCGTATGTATTTTACCTTTCTCGTCCTTTATGGCTGATAGCACTCTATTTCCTCCCCATGTTTTCACCACTTGGGCAAGCAGGGTCCCAGTTTTATTGCCAAACCTATGCAGCCTGTACTTGTGATATATGGCCCCCTTAAGTGCCCTTTCTTGCAGCAGGGAATTAAGTGCAACTTGTGCTGCTTGCAGTTGCTCCCTATGCTCTTTATTTGGTGTTTGGGTGTACTTGCGTTTGGCCCTCCTCGCCTTTGCCTCTAACCTCACTATAGCTGCGGTTAGTTTTCTTTTCCGCGCACAGGCAAATGCTATTATATCTCCTCTCAGCACCGCTTTTGCAGTTGGCCAGTACAACTCTGGATTTTGTTCATGTTGCTTATTATGACTGGCAAACTCCTCCCACTGTTTGTTCACGTATGCTTTAAAATTTGCAACAGTCGCCAAATAAGTTGGGAATCTCCACCCCGCTTGCCCCTGGTAAAACTTTCCCGCCTCTAAATCGAGCCATACCATGGCATGATCTGTTATTTCTTCAGACCCTATTTCAGCTGCATAAACTTTTTGAAATAGTTTTTGCCCGACTAGAATATAGTCTATTCGAGATTGGGTGCCATGTGCTCTCGAGACATGTGTAAAGTCTTTTTCACCGGAATGCAGGACTCGCCAAACATCCACTGTATTTGTTGCTATCATGAGGCGGGATAGCGCTCTAGCTTTAGGGCCCCCCCCCCATGGGCTTTCCGTGGGTGTGAGCAGTCTAACTGGGGGTCTGCTACCATATTCAAATCTCCCAGTATCAACCGTTGGAGTCCCGAATATTGATTACAGTGCTGGATTAATTCATACAGAAACAGTTTTAAAAACTACAACCTTTAGTAGGAGCTGTCCTCAAGATGGCAGCACACTATCTTAAGCTGATGCAGCAATCTGTTAGGCACTTAGAGTTAGAGCTGTTGTCAGTGCAAACTAACTCCGCTAACCGGGACCCTGAAGCAGCAGAGCGAAACGCTGGCAATCATCGGCCTGGGGGGTAAGAAGAGCAGAAAGTGTTTCAGCACAAGTTCAACATCAGTTCCTTAAGTGCCTCACAATGATAAGTGTTTCATCTATGTATTAATGTTTAGTGCTAGCGTTTCACCGACATAAGTTTGGATTTTGATGATAAGTGCCTCATGTTTAGTGTTAGCGCTTTGCTGAATTAATTTTGGACTTTGAAAGTTTGCTTCAGTCTAACACAGCACAGTGAGGTAAAAATTGAAAGAATGCAATGATTTAAAAGATCTTTAAGAAGATATCCATTTTCCCATTGGGAAGGTTTTTTGCCGATGATGAAGAGAAGATCGTTTGATCTGGTTTAGCTCTATAAATCTACATGATTCAGAGCTCTTTGAGGCTTTTTCCTTCCTTTCATGAATATTTATGAATGGGTTTTCATGCATTTCATTTTCATGTTGGGGATTTTTCTTGTTGTGTAGAGGCAGCCACATCTGTCTGTAGGTTTCCTTTATATAGATGTTTGTATTTAGTCAATACTGATGGAAACTCTAGTGAGTAGAAAATTTGATTGTAGGATGGTATGTATTGAAAAAACTGTAAAATTGTTTCAGAGTCTCTTCTCCCTCACGCCAAATCATAAAAATGTCATCTGTTTAAAACCTCCTTATTCTCTTAGGTTATACAAATCACATTCACAATATTCAGCAAGAAAGAATAAAACACTTTTATTTTTTTCAACTGTCCTCCCTTGGACAGAGGCTGTATAAGAACATTATACAGGAAGCAAAGTATATATTTACAATAACAACATACACAGAAGGAAAGCTAGCTCATTTTGCTTAAGTTACATTCTCAGTCATACCTCTTATATAGTCTACTTTTTGCTACCTCACCTAATTTCTGTACGTCATTTCTCATAATCCCTTAAGGCTTCTTCTGCTAAATCTGCAAATGTCAGCTACATTCTTTCCACCTTTCACAGCCATCCTATCTCTATTTTCCATCACCCTGTTAATCATTTGGGTTGTTCATTGTTTTCACATGTCCATGACTCTTATCTTATCACCAGACATTATTGCACCATTGCCAAACTTGTTCTTTTCCAGAACTCATGATTTCTTTTTCTTTAACTTATATACACATCAAAATTACCAGTAGTATTTTAGTAGTTTAGTCTGATAAGTATTTAAAAAATGTATTATCCAGCTCTGTCATAAAGAGGTTTCCATATTGTGGTGCCACCCTGGTGCCCACACCAGTGCCCATGATTTGCAGATAGATATCATTATTAAAGCAGAAATAGTTGTGAGTTAGAATTAATTTGCTTAATCTTGTAATAGCTTCCGGTGAGTATTGGTGATCCAGGGTAGATATAATTATATTGTTCTTCCAAAGGGGACTTAGCAATATTTTCTTTCATATTTCTTTTACAGTATTACCTGACTGCATCTGATGTTTGTCCAGAGTTCTTTGCTTTCTGCACAATCTTCTTGTGTATTTTATAATCTGCAATAAATATAACAAGAAAGGAAGAACGGTATTTGCCATAATATAGATTAATAAGTGATTTTTCATGGTTAGACCTGTATGCCTAGTGCACGCCCATGTTGATTCCCCCCCCCCCCCCCAAAAAATGTTATTTTTTGCTATACCACTATTATAAAGGATAACCGCTTTTCCTTACCATTTCTGCTTCTTTTGAAAGTCATAGGAAAGTAAAAAACACAAGAAAAGAAGGCTTTTAATAGAAAGGTTCATAGCCCTTAAAATATTATCTTTCAATTTTGTCCACTGCTTTTCTATTTCCTCCAGATGTTCCCATCCATCTAGCAATGTTCCCCGACTGCGCCCTTTACCCATTGATCATCCAATAATCCAACTCACTTCTGCATTTTTATGTTTTTCTGCTCTATTTTTTCTTTGTTACTCCCACTCAAACCTCAATAAAATGTAATGAGCAAATAACAAATAATATCTGCTTTCAGACTTTGACAAATATATTTTTAGTTTGTTGGATTTTATGCATGTTTGATTTTAACCCACTTATTTTGAAAGACTATTTTTTTAAATTGAGGGTGAACTGAAACAATTGAGCATAATTGAGGCATATTCCATAATCAGTGTTGCTTGTGTCTGCTTATCAATGTATTTGTGTTTATGAACATGGATGTGCTGTCCAAGGTTTGCTATGAATCATTTGGGCTTGCTTTTCCTTTACTCTAGAGGGTGTAAGCTATGTAGAGATAATGAGTGGGCTGAAAAGATGCATGAATCAAATGTCAAGTATACATGGCAGGTATTCCCCTAGTAAGTGTTTTACATCTTGTCTGAGCAGCCTACTCATTCTGTGAATAACAGGCTTGACTATTTCCTGGCTATCTGTCTGTTCAAATTAAGGAAAGAAAAGAATTTATTTGTCACAGGAACAGCAGTTCAGAGAGAAAAGCTTGTATATATGGGATACTGCCAGCGGCAAAAATTCTCAGGCAATTTGACCTATGTCGAGGTTTGCTCCTCAAATATTATGTGAACCTAATGCTGTCAAATCATCAGAACATAGTTTTGTGTTGACACCTTTGCTATGATACTAACAAGCTTCAATGAAAGCACTAGATAGCCAGCTGTAGCTTACTTTCCGACACTAGGCATTAATGATTTTACATGCATGATTTTTTTGAATGCTGTCTGGGCTATAAGATGCTACAGCGAGCAATGCAAGAGTGCAGGAAGCCAAGTTACCATGCTAGAAGTGATATTTTAGACCAGGCCTGGATTTTTGTCACTCAGTCCTGTTCTGATGTTGTAACACTGGTTTTAATGGGTAAAAATTGAGGATTGTAACTACAACACTGTTTTAGGATGTAAGTTCAAAATCAGGACTGACCATAAGGCCTCCTTTCTGGAAGTATCTAGATTTGTTGATACATTTTTAAGACCACTGATCCCCTCTTACACATGGGACTCCACCCACATTATCAATATGTTGAAAGACACCATATTGATAGACCCAGAAATTCTTCTAGTCACCCTGGACGTAAAGTCGCTATACACTAACATTTCCCAAGCTGAAGTGTTAGATATTATTAGAGAAGGGTTAAGCAAAAGGACCACCAACTTAAAGATTCCTGCTGAAAATATAATTGAATTGGCAACAATAGCATTAAAGGAGAACTATTTTTATTTTGAGGGGTATATTTATTAACAAATTAAGGGCCCTGTTTACTAAGGTGTGCTAGCATTTTTAGTGCATGCTAAGAATTAGTGCACGCTAATGCTAGAGACACCCATAGGAATATATTGTCTCTAGCATTAGCACTTGCCAATTTTTCGCGTGTGCTAAAAATGCTAGCGCATCTAAAGCGCAGCTTAGTAAACAGGGTCGCGGAACGTTGATCACAGCTGCTCTCTACTGCGCATTTGCGGGTGAGTCGGTCACCTCTCATTTATATAGTTAGATGGGCTGGTCAATCACTCTTAACCACCTAGCATGCTGTGCTTTTACTTTACTTCCTGATGAGAATAGTTTGTGTTGAGTTTGAGTCCAGCACCCCCAATAATTTTCAAGTTTCTCCTATGCATGAGTACCATAGGAAATGAGTCACAGACAGATACACACTCATAACCAGGAGACGACGTATCCTATATTTTATTTCTCAGGAAGAGTGCCTAAAAATGACTGCTATATGTATAGGAAGCTATTGATAAAAAAAAATGATTTTGTGTGTTGTTTCATAATTTTTACAATGTTCAGTTTATTAGAGTAATGGTGGGAAAAAAACTGTCTAGAAATTTAATAAAGTAAAATAGAATTTTGACTTTTTTTTTCTCCTCCTCAAAAAAAAATGACCATGTGTCACACACAGACAGGAGTGAGGCAATTTGGATCCCCTGTTTCCCTGCACACTCTCTAGGGGTTTAAAATTGCTACAGTCTTGCTGACTGAACTCACAGCTGTTTCCTGTCACTCTTGTTTCCATAGTGGGAGCAGTTGATGAGATCAGCAGGAGGTGACCATAGTAACTAGCCCACCTCTGAGGCGTCGGAATCCTCCCTGTGCTGTGAAATTTGAACTGAGCAGTTTGGATCCGCTTCTTCCCTGCACACTCTCTAGGGCTTTAAAATTGCTGCAGTCTTGCTGACTGAACTCACAGCTGTTTCCTGTCACTCCTGCTTCCAGAGTGGGAGTGGTTGCTGATGTCAGCAGGAGGTGGCCATAGTAACTAGCCCACATCTAAGTGTCACACCTAAGGCGTCACGCTGAAGGGGCGTGCCTAAGGGACACATCACTTATTGTATCCCTTCATGCGGAGCTTTGTCAGCATTTGGAGGCCTCTCATCCAGGGGCGTAGCCAGACACCCAATTTTGGGTGGGCCTGGACCCAAGATGGGTGGGCAGAAGTACTCTACAAGTGATTTGGTCTCTCCCTCTCTCACCTGCATGCCATATGGTCTCTCAAACATCACCCCCTCCACTGCATACCTTTTAAATAGCAGCTTTTCACTGACAGTGAGCAGCAACTAATACACACTGCTCATGTTGGCCCCACAGCCTTCCCTCTGATGTAACTTCCTGTTTCCGCATAGGCGGGAATACATCAGAGGGAAGGCTGTGGGGCTAGTGCAAGCAGTATGTATTAGTCGCTGCTCACTGCAGGCGAAGATCTGGTATTTAACAAGGTATGCAGGAGGGACAGTTGGGAGTTTTCGACTGGTGGGGCTTGGGGAATCCCTGCTAGCCACATCATAGATGTGCTGCTACTGGGTGGGCCTGAGCCCAAAATGGGTGGGCCTGGGTCCACCCGAGCCCACCCTTGGCTACGCCACTGCTCTCATCATTGCTATTTCTATATATTCTCACCCTTTAAGTTTGTTAGCATTATTCTAGCTGAATAATAAAATTACAACTGACTCTTTTTTATTTTGTTTTCATTATGCTTGTCACGTATTTGCTTTTGCACAGATGTTGAGTGCTTGTTTCAAAGTATTCCTTAAAGAATGTTGAGTCCTGCTATATTGTTTAATTTCTTTTCTCATTCTGTCTATACACTTAATTCATTCTACTAATGGGTTTGATTCCTATTTTGCTATCCCAGTGATATATTCTACAAGATATTATTACCCTTATTGGTTACCAACATCACCAAAGGAATCCCTCTGGTTTTGCTCCTAGCTATTTGAACCACAATGATTCGAACAATGTGCCTTCTACTAAACATCATACTAAAAAAGGCTCCAAAACCTTTTGTAATAATCACCACGATTAAAGTTCCACTGTCGAGCAACTTTACTTGTTATTATTTTTCTCTGTCTTTAGGTTGTCAGCGCTCCATTGGTTGTTGACAAAGCTGTAATTATTAAACATTGGATAACTGATGCTCAATTTGATTTTGTTATAATCTCTGAAATTTGGCTCCACGCAAAAGGTGATCCTATTATTCTACATGTATGCCCATACAATTATTCCATTCTTCATTTCCCTAGAGCTAAAAAACAAAAGGAAGAGGTGGTTTAGCTATCATCTATAAATCTTTACTTGAGGTAAAAACAAACAATCTATGAATTTCAATCTCCTAATCTGGAAATTGCTACTTGTTCTGTATCTTGCGATTCTTTATTTAAACCTATCTGCCTTCTAATGTTATATCGTCCTCCTCCTAATTGTTGGAACTTAGTTGAGGCTGATCTTACCGAATTCATTGCATGTATTAATAATGATAATATCATTATGGTTGGAGATGTTAATTTACATCTTGAAAACATTACCAACCAATACACCAAGAATTTCCTAGAATTCCTTAATGTTTGGCAATTCTTGCTTTTCAACGGAATCAATTAGATATATTGGCAACTAAATTTACAGACCTAACTACTTTTTTCATCTCAGATTTTCATTGGACCCCAATACCTTGGTCAGATCATAGTTGCCTCTTTTTTAAATTGCACTGGAAGAAAATTAATTGTCATTCCAAATCCCGAAATTTGTAACATTCCTTTAAAACTAGAGGTAAAATTGACCTTTTAAAATTCTAGTTCAATGAGTCATTCAGTACATTACTTACCTCAAACCCTTCCCTGAATTTCATTCAGCAATGGAATGATACTTGTAAAGCAGTTCTTGATGTTATTGCACCTGTGACTGTCAAATCTTGTCTGAAAAGATTATCTCCTTGGTGCAATGATGATCTTTTACAAATGCAACGTAAATGCAGGAGACGGGAGAGAATTTGGGCTAAGGACAAATCCACTGAACAATGGATCGCTTGGAAAAAAAACTTTGGAAGAACTACAAAGATATGATCTCTAAAGCGAAAACCTCCTACTGTTCTAAATTCATTGGTGATACAGTAGTCAACCTGACAAAACTTTACTCATTAATTAATAGTTTATTGGACACTAATAACCATTTCAACTGATCCCACACCTACTGCTGATCACTTGGCTACTTTTTTAAAACAGAAAATAGCTAAAATCAGACTACAACTTAACAATACCCCTTCATCTACAGACTATTTCCTCTATTTACACGGTCCTTTACTGCCTCATTCTCAAGCAGATAGTCTGGTCCGTTTTTATCCAATCACTACTGATCAGGTCAATCACGCGTTACACAAATACGCAAATTCACATTATCTGCTTGATATGTACCCTACTTATCTCCTCAAGTCAGCTCCTGATGTATTCTTACATCATTTTCACTCGAATCTTACTTTGATGTTGGCTCAAGGTTTCTTTCCCTCTGACAATGGCAATATTATTTTGACTCCTATACCTAAAAATACCCAAACTAGCCTAAGTTTAGTTTCCAACTACAGACCAGTAGCCTCAATTCCTCTTCTTCTTAAAGTAATGGAAAGACTTGTCAAACGCCAACTTATGGAGTATCTCCAGCTTCATGCCATTTTGCACAGTTCACAATCTGGTTTTAGGCCCCCTTACAGTACAAAAACTGTGCTTAACACTCTCTTAGCTAACTGTAGAAGCGAATTAAGTTTTGGCAACAATATATTGATACTTCAATTTGATCTATCCAGTACCTTTGATACTGTTGATTCTTTTAAATATTCTTGACTATTATGGAATCTGTGGAGCTGGCCTGAAATGGTTTTTCTGGCTTCTTACGATCTAGGTTGTATCAAGTCAAACAATCAGGTGTACTTTCTTCCACTTGCAGGCTTATTTTCGAAAGAGAAGGATACCCATCTTTCAACACAAATCGGAAGATGGGCATCCTTCTCACAGGGTCGTCCAAATCGGTATAATCGAAAGCCGATTTTGGACATCCCCAACTGCTTTCCGTCACAGGGACGGCCAAAGTTCACAGGGGCGTGTCAGTGGCATAGCGAAGGTGGGACTTGGGCGTGCCTAACACATGGACATCCTAGACCCATAATGGCAAAAAGGGCATCCCTGACGAGCACTTGGATGACTTTACCTGGTCCTATTTTTCTTACGACCAAGGCACAAAAAGGTGCCCAAACTGGCCAGATGACCACTGGAGAGAATTGGGGATGACCTACCCTTACTCTCCCAGTGGTCACCAACCCAAAAAATATTTAAAAATATTTTGTGCCAGCCTCAAATATCATACTCAAGTCCATCACAGCAGTATGCAGGTCCCTGGAGCAGTTTTAGTGGGTGCAGTGCACTTCAGGCAGACGGATCCAGCTCCATCCTCCCTACCTGTTACACTTGTGGTGATAAATGTGAGCCCTCCAAAACCCACCAAAAACCCACTGTACCCACATCTAGGTGCCCCCTTCACCCATAAGGGCTATGGTAGTGGTGTACAGTTGTGGATAGTGGGTTTTGGGGGCTCAACACACAAGTTAAGGGAGCTGTGTACCTGGGAGCAATTTATGAAGGCCAATGCAGTGCCTCCTAGTGTGCCCGGTTGGTGTCCTGGCATGTCACGGGGACCAGTGCACTATGAACGCTGGCTCCTCCCACGACCAAAGGGCCTGCATTTGGTCGTTTCTGAGATGGGCGTCCTTGGTTTCCATTATCACCGAAAATCAGAAATGACCAAGTCTAGGGACAACCATCTCTAAGGACGACCTAAATTTCAAGATTTGGGCATCCCTGACCATATTATCGAAACAAAAGATGGATGTCCATCTTGTTTTGATAATATGGGTTTCCCCATCCCTCCATCGGGATGTTTTGCGAGGACGTCCTCTGCAAAACTTGGGCATCCCTTTCAATTATGCCCCTCCACGTATCCTGGCTGTGGGGTCCCTCAGGGTTCCCCTCTTTTCTGCATCTTAACATTATGATGATACCACTTGGTAATCTTTAGAAAAACATGGTCTTTCGACATACATATATACTGATGATGTCACCATTTATATCCCATTCTCTAAGGAATTACTTGACATAACTCGCACGATTAGTCTAGAGATAAAACTTATGGAATCATGGGCTTCTAATTTTAAATTAAAACTTCATATGGATAAAACAAAGTTTCTAATTATAACTAACCCTCACCATCCTATTAAGAACAAAACCTATTCCCTTGAGTCATCAATGATCACAATAGATTGTTTCCTCACCCTTGAAAACCAAGTCTCTAAGTTGACCTCGAGTGTCTTTCACTCATTTTGAAAGCTAAAGAGATTGAGGCCATTTTTCTCTAAATCTGTCTTTCGTGCTTTGGTGCAATCTCTTGTCCTCACCAAATTCAGCAATTGCAATTCCATCTATGATGGACTTAAAGGTTGTCTTCTCAAAAAATTACAAACAGCTCAAAATACTGCTGCTTATCTTATATGTAGATCTTCTCACTTCGCCAAACCCACTCCTCTTTTATATGAGCTACATTGGTTACCAATAAGAGATAGAATATCTTTCAAATTATGCATTTTCATTCATCAAATTCTGTTTGGTCAAGCCCTATCATATATGACTAATCTTATTGAATTACCCCCTCGTAATGCTGTTTCATCATCTAGAGAATATCTTGTCTTACATGTCCCTATCTGTAAGAATGTGATATATAACACAATTCACTCTGCTAATTTCTTTTATCAAGGCACCAAAATTTTGAATTCTCTTCCTAAATCAATCAAGTTTACAGATGATTATGTAAGTTTTAGAAGTCTTCTAAAAATACATTTCTTTAGTCTGGCCTTTCTGAATACAATGAACTGTAGTTTAATTTTACCCACACCCTTTTCTTAATCTCGTTTCCCATCTAGTTGTGCCTAATTATGCTCTCACCTATTACCCTTATTTGTTTGCCCTTGAGATAGTCTACATCCCTGATTACTTACTGCACATATATTAATTAGCTTCTTGAACTTATTGTAATTTGTGTTATATTCTGTACATTATTATGTTTTATTCACGTTATTGTTTGTAAGATACATTGAACTTGAGTCTATTTTGGGCTAATGTGGGGTACAAATGTGATGAATAAATAAACATGCATCTTGTACCCATCTATACATCTGCATTTGGCCCCTCAGCTATATGGTAAGATGTATTGTAGAAAAGCATTAGTATCATAGCAATGTTATTTGAATGTTTTGATTGTGTGCTTATTAGATATTCCATCACTATTATGCTTACATCACATTATATCTCTGTTATTTGAATTTCAATGCTGTTAAATATGTGTATTTTTGATCCTGTTTGATAGTAGTCTTATTATCAGATTTCAATTTGCTGTTTTCAAGTTTTCCTCTTTCATTATATTTATACTGGTATATTTTACTATTGTTATGCTGTTAACAAAACTGTAAGCTTGATGTTAAACTGTACCTACTGTACACCGCCTTGGGTGACTATCTTCATAATGGTGGTTAATAAAGCCCAATAGATAAATAAATAAATAAAGGTGGCACCTGCAGGGATAAGGGCTATTGTAGCGGTGTAACTTTTAGGTACAGTAGGTTTTTGGTAGGTTTTGGCAGTGTTGTTCAAAGTACTTAAAATAAATGTATATGTTAATACTTAAATAAAAGTACAATGAAAAACACATTAAATTTTTTTTTTACTTGAGTAAAAAAAAGTTATTGCCTAATATACTTTTGGGGTAAAAGTAAATGTACAATGACAATAAATGCAACTACTGTATTGTTAATGTTTTTATCCCAAAAACTTTATTGCTCTACAAGTCAATGCAGTTTGACAGTCATTGTTAAAAATTTAGTTTTATTAAAAGCAGTCATGTGAGTGCGCTTGTGGGTCATTAATCAGGCACAGCTAAAAAGAAGTTGAACAACTGCACTAGCAGGAAGTGGATTGTTTAGTCTAATAAAAAGTTCCTTCAAATCAGGCCAGGTTGCAATATTACTGATGCCTTCTGAATGGGTCTGCAGGTTTTGATCAAAGGAATCTCTGTATAGCAAAGAATACTTTATCATTATTATTATTGTCATTATTATCTGCATTAGAAGTAGTGCTGTCTAATTCATCAGTTGCATCTTCATCTTTATCTTCATTATCATTGTCATACTGTACAACAATTACAGATAAGGCTTTCACAAAGTTAGAATAATTGTCTGTTGTTCTAACAATTTTTCATCTGATGGCAAACTCTGTTTGAATAACTTTGAGAACTAATGCAAGAATATAAAATGTGTGGGAACCTTTCGGTCTTAAGGCCAGACAAGGAGACGTCCTTTCTAAAGATGCTATTAATCCAGTGGATAGTCACCCCAATGTAAATTTTCCATGGGAGCAGTCTGTTGTGATAGAGATCAAACTGATAAAAGGGTTGAAACTCCTCCATATGAGGAAAGGCTAAACAGGTTAGGGCTCTTCAGCTTGGAAAAGAGATGGCTGAGGTCTATAAAATCCTGAGTGGTGTAGAACGGGAAAGGTGAATCTATTTTTCAACAGGGCGTAGTATAAAGACTGGGTCACTCAATTAAATTACATAGAAATACTTTAAACACAAATAGGAGGAAATATGTTTTTCACTCAAAAACTAGTTAAGCTCTGGAACTCGTAGCCGGAGGACATGGTAACAGCAGTTAATGTATCTCAGTTTAAAAAATGGTTTGGACAAATTCCTGGAGGAAAGGTCCATAGTCTGTAATTGAGATGGACATCCTTGCCCTAGGTTCAGGGAGGGCTGGAGATCCGGTGGGTCTCCAGCCCCCCCAACCCCCCAGCAAAGGGTCCCTGCTGGTCCAGTGATCAATCCACCCGCCCTCTCCCTGCCTACCCACCCTCCCTCTCCCTACCCCCCAACCTTGTGGGTCAGAGGAGAGAGGTAGCCTGCCTCCCTCCTCTTCCTTCGATGCCGCAAAATGGCGGTGTCTAGCCCTGCCCAGTGTATCCTGGGATGCGCTGGGCGGGGCTACACACCATATAAGGGAGTTTCCCCTTATATGGTGTGTAGCCCCGCCCAGCGATCCCAGTGACTGGGTGCAATTATCTCTAAATGCAGAGAACAGAAACAGCCAGGGGAATAATGATGCCACTGGAGCCACATTCTTCTTGCTAATTTTATTGTTCACTTGACATAGCTGTGTTTTGACGTGCCTGCATCAGGGGTTCTAGAGTTAAAATAACATACATTGTATGAATAAGTATAGATAAATTGCTGCATAGAGCTTCATACATTGATATTAAAAAACATATACATATAAAAACATCTTAATTTACACATAAGCAATAATTTAAAAATACTTTAAAAAAAAAGCATTGGGGGGTCACGTGACGCTGCTTGGCTGAGAATACGCTTGTCTGCTAGGTGCACGGGGACACACGATTTCTGCTTACCTTGCTAGGGTCATCCAGACTGATTCCCAGACCCTCTGTTCCGCAATGCGATCTGTTTTGTGTTCACCTGAAGGGCCACAGAGAGACTGAACTGAGCCCGGGGCAAGGCCGCACCCCCCCCCCCCCCCCCCCCCAGGATCGCCAGTTCCCAGTCTCCATCTACCTACCCTCTGCTCCCTTCTGCCTGAGATCCGACCCCCTTCATTAAATTAAAAAAAAATCTCTAAAGCAGCAGGCGCAGCGCCTTCTGTGCGAAAGCGGCAGATTGCCTCAGGCGGGCCTTCCCTCACTGTGTCTCGCCCTCGTGGAAATAGGAAGTTACATCAGAGGAGGGCAGGACACAGTGACGGAAGGCCCGACCGAGGCAATCTGCAGCTTTCGCAGAGAAGGCGCTGTGCTGCTGCTTTAGAGATTTTATTTAAATGCAGGGGGTTCGGACGACAGACAGAAGGGAGCTGAGGGTAGGCAGGTGGAAACGGGACTGCGGCACTAGTGGCCTTGGAGCAGGAGAGTGCGAGAGACTCCGGCACTGGGCCCTCCTTGGTGTCCCAGGAAATTTTGTCCCCCCTCAGCGGCCCTGCCTGGGTGGAACAGAGTTGAACACCAGGTGTACCAGGAAGTCACTCTGTACCTCAGAGAAGCTTCTTTTCCATCTGACTGTCATGTTGATGCTCTTTAATGAAGGCCCACTAGAGGCTGCTGTGTAATGTGAGACTAGAAGGACATCACTGTGGTTCTGTATGGCAAGCCATGAGCATTGGGAGTGCAAGAAGGCATATGCAAGTAACTGGCCCAGCTCTACTTTCACGTATAACCTGCATGGAGAACCTGTGTAAAATGCTATCACTTTCTCTGGGACCCCAGCTATTTTCCATGTGCAGTCTGTGGCTATGCTGGTATCCACATGTATAATGATCTTAGGATGTCATGCTTATGCAGATATGTGGTTAGCCACAGGTATTTCATATATGTGGGATTAATTCAAGATATTTGCACATTTTTTTTTAAATTTCCACATCATTCTTGGGACGTGGAGATTCATGTATTATAGACTGGCCTCCACATTCCCTCACTCCCACCTTCTGTATGAACACATAGATATCTCTATCCTCACATACATGTTCTTTTTAAATTCAGCTCCACATATGCTTATTGACCCTATAAAAAGATTATTGTACTAGGAGAATTTCCAGCTCGTTTTCGAAAGTGATTGCCGGCCATTTTCCAACATAAATCGGGAGATGGCTGGCGATCTCGGAAAAGCAGCCAAATCGGTATAATTGAAAGCCACTTTTTTGCCGACATTGCCGCTTTCCCGTCGCGTCACCGGCCAAAGTTCAAAGGGGCGTGTCAACGGCGAAGCGAAGGCGGGACATGGGCGGGCATGGGCGTGGCTGCCAGATGGCCGGCTTCCGGCAATAATGGGGAAAAAAACGGCGATAAGCAGTATATCGCTGGGTTTACTTGGTCCTTTTATGTTCACGACCAAGCCTCAAAAAGGTACCCCAAATGACCAGATGACCACTGGAGGGAATGGGGGATGACCTCCCCATACTCCCCCAGTGGTCATCAACCCCCTCCCATATTAAAAAAATAAAACTAAAAACCTTTTTTGCCAGCCCGTATGCCAGCCTCAAATGCCTTACCCACCTCCATGACAGCAGAATGTGTTGTATCCTCCGACAGCCCTTCCCTGGTTGCGATGTGGCTCTCGGGTGAGTGTGACACCTTTTCTGTTAGGTGCCCTGTAAAGTCACATCAGCAATGCATTGTGGTGGGTGTAGGGTACTTGGCTCTACTCCCATGGTGCTTTCTCCCCCTGCTAACTGGGTTCAGAGTGTGCCCTGTTTTGTTTCCGGTAGTCCATGAGGTAGTGGCCATTTCTGTAAGCCAGTTTTAGATCCCTTTCATGTGTCACCCACGTTAGAGAACGTTATTACCTTGAATGTGGCTGAAAGAGGGCATTGTACACCATTCTGCCAGCTCTGACCTACTGCTAATCTCAGTACCAGGGAGACTCTTTGCCAGTGGGGCACAACCTCTGATCTGCAGTTAACTATGAGTAAACGTGCTTATTCAAATAAAGGACTTTTTCAAAGAAATTAGTCTTCAGGTGTCAACTGGTGTGCCAAGGTTATACAGCAGCAACAAGTCCTAGAGGCCTGCGTGTATGCAGGTCCCTGGAGCACTGTTAGCGGGTACCGCAGTGCACTTAAGGCAGGCGGACCCAGGCCCATCCCCTCCTACTTGTAACACTTGTGCTGGTAATGGAAGCCCTCCAAAACCCACTGTACCCACATGTAGTTGCCTCCTTCACCCCTAAGAACTTTGGTAGTGTTGTACATTTGTGGGTAGTGGGTTTTGGGGGGGGGGGGTTGGGGGGCTCAGCACCCAAAGTAAGGGAGCTATGCATGTGGGAGGTTTTTCTGAAGTCCACCGTACTGACCCCTAGGGTGCCCAGCTGGTGTCCTGGCATGTCAGGGGGACCAGTGCGCTACAAATGCTGGCTCCTCCCACGACCAAATGACTTTGATTTCGCCGGGTTGAAGATGGCCGGCATTTTTTTTCCATTATTGTTGAAAAACAAACCCAGACATCTCAAACCCGGTGAACTCCAAGGCATTTGGCTGGGCTAAACCGTATTATCGAAAAAAAAGATGGCCGGCCATCTTTTTCGATAATATGGTTCCGGCCAGCTGTAGCGCCGCCGCCAACATAGATTGCCGGCGATCTATTTGGCCGGCGACATTCGATTATGCTCCTCCACGCAACATAAGGATTATGCACAGTAGTGAGACAATTATTAATACCACTCAGGAGAAAAGGAAGAGAGCATGAACATGGATATACGGTAGAGATTTCAAAGCCTGCTGCTCCTAACATTAAGGAAATAGAATATATAGAACAACATACTGGGCTTTATTAACAGCTGTCTTTTAACTTTGGATTTCTTTTTCGTTGGGGGGGGGAGGGCATAATGGAGCGTTGTAGCACATATGTTGTGCTATGGTGAGCGGTAGCCTATAAACCTAGGCCTTTGACAATGTTTTTGGACAGCCTGAAGGTGAAAAGCTTAGGAAAGCAGTATTTTTGTTCTATAACTTTTTTTCATTCCTCTTTTTTTGTTCTGCTGGAAGACTAGTGATAATGATGACATGGTACTTATAGTCCGCCAACTCCCAACGAAGTTGGTAAGAAACAATCTCAATACTAGAAAGAAAATCAATAAAACTCAAAGAAAAAATAAGTTTTTAGTGTTTTGCGACAAGACAAATAAGTGGGTGTAGTTTTAATCCTTAAGGGTAATGAATTCCAAGTCTGGACCACCTGATATATAAAAGAGAATTATAGAGTTTCTATATTTCAGTCCTAACACAGAAGGAAAATAAGGAAGGCGAGTACCACCTACTCGAGAAAAGGAAGGTGAAGCAGGAATTGTAAATATTCTATTGGGCCTTTTATAAAGGCTTGCTAGCATTTTTAGCCTGTGTTAACCAGGGGCATAGCCACCCAGGCCCACCCACTTTCCCTCCAGACCCACCCAACATCCCTCGCATGTCGCTCGCTTCTCCGGCCATCAAGAGCTTTGCCTGCAACAGAAATGCTTGTCCTCCCTGCCAGCGCTGCCTCGGTCCTTGCATGCTACCCTGCCTCGGTCCCTGCATTCTTTTCTTCGATCATCGCATCGCCGGCAGCGCTGCCATTCACACAGGCAGCTCCACTCCCCTCTGCCGCATCCATCTGGCCCTACGTAAACAGGAAGTGCATCAGAAAGGGCCAGATGGACGCGGCAGAGGGGAGCGGAGCTGCCTGTGTGAATGGCAGCGCTGCCGGCGACGCAACGATTGAAGAAAAGAATGCAGGGTAGCATGCAGGTTTCCTATTTCCCTTGCATGACGTTAGCTAAGAGATCCTACTCGGGTCAGTAAGTTTAAACAACATAAGATTTTCCTCAGGGTAATATCTCCAAATAAGTTACTATTGCTCATAATATGACAGGTATGACCCTCTCCCCCACTCAAGGATATGTTGGAAATTGTCTTGCTCTCTCAAATTCACTGCTAATGCTCAGCTGAACACTTGCACTGATCCAAGGAGTGTCTGTCTCCTTCTTGAGTTCATAAGGTATGACATGCACAGGCAACATTTCAAGATGTACTTGGAAACTCTTTGTAATCCAGCTGGTGGTGCCCAACGCAAGTGGGAAATTTTCTGTATCTTTCTGCCACATTTTCTTGGTTTCTGGTTGCATTTGTTGGTAGTTGAGGGTTTTATCTTTCTCCACACACTGTACAGAATGGCCATTGGCTTTACTGAGCCTTTTAAAGCGGTGCTGTTCTACTTTTCTCCCGTACCATAATGTCCAGATGTCTTGTAAAGCTCAACCTGATAATTTTCCATAAGACAGGCAAGAAGTGGTGACCTTCCCAAGCAGCACAGTGTTGATAAGGATTCTAGGAGTGAGCAGACGTAGTCCGTAAAGAGTTAATGCTGCTTTCTGATAGTCACTTGGATCTCAGGTTGGGAAAAAGAGCACTTGCAGAAATCCAGTTCCCTTTCCTTTGCCTCTTTTGACAGTTCAGGAGACACCTTGTTTCTGGAAGGATGGGGGCTAATTGATCTGAGCTTTTTCTTCCTTCGTTGTAGATTATTTTTAGAGCAAGTGACCCCTCACCTTCTCCTCATCTTTACTGAAGTGATAAAGGTGTTAGGACAGCACAGATTTTGTTAATCTTTCCCTGCCACTCACCTTGCTGGCTGAGGCAATAGCCATGATAGGCAGGTAGAGGAACAGAGAGAGAGAGAGAGCGATCCACCCACACACAAGTACTTAAGCAACCTTTGGAAGATGGAAGGCTGGGAAGGAGTGAGTTTGGATATGGGTGAGCTAGTGGGTGAAAGGAAATGGAAATTTGATAGATATCTGAAAAGTAAAAAGGAGGAAAAAGTTTAGAAAGAGGGTTAAATTTGAGTGGACAGAGGCAGAAAAGAACAAAAAACAGAAAGGAAAGAGCTAAAATGGAAAGATCAATAGTAGTGAGGAAATGGAACGAGAAGAGAGAAAAGGCAAATGGACAACAGTTGCTTGAAGAATTAGCAGAAGACGACAGGAAAGTGGGAAGGAGAAACTGAAACCAACATGATAGAAAAATAAAATGTCCAGACAACAAAAGGTAGAAAAATAATTTTATTTTGAACGTTTTAAATGAAATATGTTAGCTTTGGGAAATGTTCATAGCGGATGTCTTTTTATTGTGTTCAGTAGAAAAGGAAATGCATTTTTGTTTTTATTTCTACAGTGTTGCACTAAATGTTGAGGTTCTCAGTTCAATTTTTGTCTACATATTTTTATTTCTAATTTGTAATCCCTTGTTCAGTATTTGGTGATGGTCTGTCCGTGTGAGACTGTAATGGCAGATGGGGAGATTAAAGAGGAGAGGGCTTCTTTATTTTCTGCCCTGGGCCACAGCATGGCTAACAGCAGCCCTGACCCTTGCTGTAGCTGGTGGGGATCCCCAAGCCCTGCTAGCTGAGGACCTCCACGGAAGGTGGCCAGAAATCCCTTCTGCTGAGCTTGGCAGATGGGGGCAGCATCCTTGAGCCACTGACAACTAAGCATGCATGGAGTGCCGCTATCGGTGACTCAAGGAGTTGCTGCTTCCAACCAAGCTTGGTAAAAGTAAATTCTGGCCATCTTTGGTGGAAGTTTTCAGGTGACAGAGCTTGGGGATCTTCATCAGCTAAAGTATTTATCTTTTGAGTTGGGAAATGCTAGGGGAGAGAAAATTTTGTGCCCACCCACTTTGGGTTCAGGCCCACCCAAAATTGGCTGTCTGGCTACGCCACTGGTTTAACGCTAGAGACACCCATATGTACCTATGGTTTAACGCTAGAGACACCCATATGTACCTATGGGCATCTCTAGCAACATTAGCATGTGCTAAAAACGTTACCACACCTTTGTAAAAGATCCCTTTAGTTATATATTCCAGGCAGCATCCTTCACAAAGTTTATAGACCAACTGGCAGTCAATGCAGGTTCAACAAACAAGGAGTGGCATGAGTCAATCTTTTTTTTGTTTGTTTGTTTTTAACCAAAAATCATTTTGGCTGCTGCATTTTGTAGGACCTGTAAATGGGAGAGAGCCTGGGCTGACAAGTATAATCCATTACAATAATCTAAAAGAACAGCCTGAACTAAAACAGAAAAATGCTTTTCCACAAATAGAGAGTGAATATTTCTAAACTGATGCACTTAAAAAAAAAAGTGGTCTTAATTACTGCATTAATTTGTGGTATCTAAAAGCACCCCACGAACTCTAGAAACCTTTTCTACGTTCAATGTCAAATTATTTGCTAGAATCAAATCAGATGGAGCATGAGAATACAAATGCCTCAACCATAAGACTTTAGTTTTACCCAGGGCTTTTTTTATGCTGGTACGCGCCGTTACAGCAAGGAATAGCAGGCATGGGGCTGCACACACTGTTGGCTCTGCCAATTCCCTGCCCCAGCACAGGAAGCTGACATCAGAAGGGCAGGGGATCGGCAGAGCCAACAGTGAGCATCTAAGCACTGTGGTTTCACACCTTTATTTACTCTCTGATTTGTCTGGTGATGCTGCTGCTCCTTGGGAGAAGCAGCAGCAGCCCTAGGAAAGTTGCTGGAAGGGAAGAAAGGAGGCGAGGGGAGAAATGCTGGATGGGGAGAGAGGAGACAAGGGGAGAAATACTGGATGGGGAGAGAGAGGGCAAGGGGACAAATGCTGGATGGGGAGACAGGAGCCAAGGGGAGAAATGCTGGATGGGGAGAGAGGAGGAAGGGGAGAAATACTGAATGGGGAGCGGGACCAAGGGGAGAAATACTGGATGAGGAGAGAGGGGGCAAGGGGAGAAATACTGGATGAGGAGAGAGGGGGCAAGAGTAGAAATGCTGAATGAGGATAGGGGGGGCAAGAGTAGAAATGCTGGATGAGGAGAGGGGGCAAGGGGAGAAATGCTGGATGGGGATAAGGGGCATGGGGAGAGAGTTGTTGGATGGGGAGAGAGGGGAAAAAGGGAGAAATGCTGGATGGGGAAAGAGAGGGCAAGGGGACAAATGCTGGATGGGGAGACAGGAGCCAAGGGGAGAAATGCTGGATGGGGAGAGAGGAGACAAGGGGAGAAATACTGGATGGGGAGAGAGAGGGCAAGGGGACAAATGCTGGATGGGGAGACAGGAGCCAAGGGGAGAAATGCTGGATGGGGAGAGAGGAGGAAGGGGAGAAATACTGGATGGGGAGCGGGACCAAGGGGAGAAATACTGGATGAGGAGAGAGGGGGCAAGAGTAGAAATACTGAATGACGATAGGGGGGCAAGAGTAGAAATGCTGGATGAGGAGAGGGGGCAAGGGGAGAAATGCTGGATAGAAGCGGGAAGGAGAGAGAGGGCAAATGCTGTATGGAAGTGGGGAGAAGAGCGAGGGGGAAATGCTGGTTGGGAGTGGGGAGGAGAGAGGGGCAAATTCTGGATGGATGTGTGGAGGAGAGAGAGGGCAAATGCTGAATGAAAGTGGGGAGGAGAGAGATGGGGCAAATGCTGGATGGGCATGGGGAGGAGAGAGAGGGGCAAGATGTAGGTAGACACAGTCAAAAGAGGGAAATTGAAGATTGGATAGTAAGAAAGAACTAAATGTGGGTAAAGGCAGAAAATAAAATCGAAGAAAGCTGAAAGGATAAGGAGGAAAGAAAAATGACAAACAGGAAATCCTGGCAATAAAGAGAAGATGAGGAAAGTAGAAACTAGATACTGGGACCAACACAAATGAAAAGAAGTACATGGCCAGACAACAAAGGTAGAAAAAAAGAATTGTATTTTTATTTTAAGATAAAGTAGTGTGGTAGTTGTACTATTTATTTTTTTATATATGTTAATTTGTAATGTAGTGAATGGAATATTTGAAATTTAAAAATAGCAGACATAAATTTTGTTTTTCTGGTGTTATCCTGCATGCCAGAGTCAGGTTTTGGGGGGTTTCAGCTGATTTTTTTGTCTACATATTTTATTAGTTTATGGTCAATCTTAGGGGTTCTTTTCTTGGGTCTAGGGACTTGTGTACTGTTTTTAATGATGCCTTTTTATATGCTCCATGGCTGGTAAAATGGGTGTGGCTACTGTAGGGGTGGAGCCATAGATAGTGACCCTGTCCTTAAGGTTGGCACTGTATGAGTACCGGAATCTTTTTTCTATAAAAAAGGCACTTGGAGACATGCATCACTGTTTCTTTTTTTTTGTGTGTGGTTTTATCCTTATTTAACTTGAAACCATGCGCTAACCTCAGTTGTTCAATCCTGGATACCCATTGAGCACAGGGCTGGTGCTATGGTCTCTGGCGCCCCCTCTGCAAACTCTGTCATGCCGCCCTACCCCCCACCCAGGTCCAGCCCAGCATCTCCTTTCTCTCTTTCCCTCCCCCTTCTTCCACCCACCCACCCCCCCCTTTTCAGCCCCAGCTCGATTCACCCATCTCCTGGATCAGCTCCCACCTCCAGCTCTGCCTCTAGTCAAACAGTTCTGGTGCGCAGGTAATGCATGCTCCTTTGAGCCACAGATTGACTACTTCTGGTCTCATAAAAACAGAGGTAAATTTTGTGACTCAGAGAAGTAGATAATTTGACTAGGGAGGAAGGGAAGGGAAACGGGACTTGATACCCATCTTTCTGTGGTTTTTGCAACTACATTCAAAATGGTTTACATAGTACATACAGGTACTTATTTGTACCTGGGAAAATAGAGGGTTAAGTGACTTGTCCAGAGTCACAAGGAGCTGCAGTGGGAATCAAACCTAGTACCCAGGATCAAAGCCCACTGCACTAACCACTAGGCTACTCCTCCACTCAGAGTCATGGCAGTGAAAAAAAGAGCAGGACAGCTAGGGAGGGCTAAAGCCAGGCACCCCCCCCCCCCCCTGCCCTGCATACTTGCTTACCGCATTCCGCCGGCCCTGATTGAGCAATAATAGAAAGTGTAGAAATTGAGTTTACCTCAACAAGAATCAACAAAAACATGCCATCTGCATAAGAGAAAAATTTCGTTCTCAGCTGAGAATAACCATCACAAAAGGAAATCATATAAATATTAAATAAAGACGGAGAGAATAGGGAGCCCTGAGGCACAAGCTAGAAACGTTAGCGCACCTTCGCAAAAGACCCCCTTAAAGAGGCAACGGCCTGGTTATTAGAGGAAAGCAACACTAGCCACTGTCGAGTGGTAACTGGTGTTAGAAATATTTGTGAGTAAAACATTTTGGAAGCTTATTCTGATCTCCAGGGAAATTCTGGCTTTATTTTTGCACCTCTGAATGCTGCTGCACAGTCATCCTTGCCTGGGGCTCCACTGAAGTGTACATCACACTATACACTATACTATGCATCCTAGGATGTTTTCTTTGTCTATCAGCTTTGTGATATTTTTTTATGGCAAGATGATGTTGGGACAGCAGATGTTTTTCTTACAGACATGGGAAGTTATGAAGAAATAAAATTCTGCTAATGTACATTTAAAGATTATGTAGGTTGTTGCAGCAAAGCACATCAATCAAGACATGTTCAGAATAGAAAAGCTCAAGTGAAATAGAATTTCAAGGGTAAAAAATGACTCTGGGAAGACCAAGTGATAGTGGGTAGAGGGAAAATTTTAGCCTTAAAAGCACATCCTAGAAGTATCTAAAAATAAATCTATCCTAATAATGTCCAAAAATAAATCTGGGAGAATGTAGTTAAAGCAGCATGTTTACTTTCCAAATGTTTCTGTAGTTCGGATTTATGGAATACTTTCAAGAGAGATGGTATATTATCATACAATACAGAGTGATATAAAAGGACATGTTTAGGAGAAACAACTGCAGAGAATTTACAGGTGACAAAATTAGTTTTAATCTATTTTAAATAGTCAAATTATTTTCCTAGTGGTGCTAAAATTTCACTTGATCTGCTTCTCCACTAAATGAAAACTAGTAAGTCCATTTTTTTCAGCCAGGATTTACAGTACCTTATGTTTTCCTGTCTCCACAGTTAATGCTCTATTTCAGGATTATTTCTAACTAGCTGAAATTCATATAGTAAATAATACATAAGTACATAAGTATTGCCATACTGGGATAGACCAAAGGTCCATCAAGCCCAGCATCCTGGCAAGATCCCCAAAAAAGTACAAAACATTTTATGCTGCTTATCCCAGAAATAACCAGTGGGTTTTCCACAAGTCCATTTTAATAATGGTCTATGGACTTCTCCTTTAGGAAGCCATCCAAACCTTTTTTAAACTCAATAAGCTAACCACCTTTACCACATTCTCTGGCAACGAATTCCAAAGTTTAATTACATGTTGAGTGAAGAAAAATGTTCTCCAATTTGTTTTAAATTTACTACTTTGTAGCTTCATTGAATGCCACCTAGTCCTAGTATTTTTGGAAAGAGTAAACAGATGCTTCATGTCTACCCTTTCCACTCCACTCATTATTTTATAGACCTCTATCATATCTCTCCTCAGCCATCTTTTCTCCAAGCTGAAGAGCCCTAGCCACTTTAGCTTTTCCTCATAGGGAAGTCATCCCATCCCCTTTATCATTTTTGTCGCCCTTTTCTGTATCTTTTCTAATTCCACTATATCTTTTTTGATATGCAGTGACCGGAACTGAACACAATATTCTATAACTGGGTGAATGCAGTTACACATACTTTGGGCGAGTAAGTGGTGCCTTATTTGGCACTTTGCACACAAGTGAACTAAGCACTGTTCTATAGGGGAGCTCATAAGTGCTATGATGCATTAACTGCAAAGGGGTCGTACACATGGGTGGAGCATGGATGGGACACTAGTGTATCTCTTTTGTGCATGCACCTTACAGAATAAGTTGTGTGTACCGCAGTGCACAAACTTACAACACTTAAATGATGGTCTGCCAATGCTGACTTATACTAGGATTCTATAATAGAATCTTGGTGTAGATCAAGACCTGGGTGGTCCATCTAGCCTGCCCAACAATCAAGTCACAAAACATGTGGTCAAATAAGCATTTCTATTGAAACACCCCTCTTCTCTGGACCCTTCTCATTCCCTCCCTGATCAGCAGAGAATGGTCCTCTCTCTCTGATGCTAAAGCTGCAGAAATGACGAAGGCTGGCAGTCGGTGAAGGGTCCTTCTCAGGGAAGACCCTGGACAGTCATGGTTTTATGAACTTTGTCAGTCTTGAACCTGGGAGACCACCTGTTATCTGGTCCCGCTAATCGGCAGATCTTCATATAACCTCCCAGAAAGCATCTTAACTCAAGAGGTCTCTTATATCAGTTCTTGGGTGTAAGTGATCCTCAAATATTTATCACAACAATCTTGTTTGTCCCAGATGTTATGATTTCAGGAGCCACAAAATTGTCCTTTCTGCATCACTCCACAGGGTCACTTGACCAAGGAAATTGTTTCAATAAACAAAATGCTGATGTTGACACAATTGCCCAGTTATGGTGCCAGCCAGGTTGGCAGGAGACTTTCCTGCAAACCTTAACAAAATGTTGTCACGTCAGGCTTTAAGTCTATAGCCTATAGGGCAATAGGCCTTTACAGGGAAGTTTTAACTTAGCCAAGTTCTGTCTTGTAGTGCCATATATATATAACATTCACATGCTGTGGTGCTAGGTAGCAATGATCCTACACCAGAACATATGGAGGATAATTCTATAATAGGGTGCCTAGGGTAAGAAAGTACTGATTTCAAGCTTATTCTATAAATAAAAGTAGACATTCAGAAATTTAAGGTGCTATCACTTACACCAGCCCTATAGCTGGTTTAAGTGCCTGTGCCTTAGGTATTAGCCAGAATGTGTATAAATGATAGTGTAACTGTGACCTCACCCTGGGCACGATACTTTACCCTACAATACCCTTAGAATACCTCGGGCAAAATATCGTGTATCGGACAGGGTTAAGGTACAGACATTAACACTAGCCACGTCTCCCTGTTTCTAAAACGGGGAGAGGAATGAAACTAAATTGGTTATATATTTTAATGTAACTCAGGAAACAAATGACATTTACATTGATAATTCAATAACTTATTATTTTTATTTATATGATGAGTATGTGTAAAGTTCAGATCCGTTTAACAAATTCAATATTTTTTTTTTTTAGTACATCAACAATCCAACAGATCAACTTCTCCTACGTTTTATCAGATAAGTATAATTTGATCTTAGCAAAATTCATTAACTAAATATTCATTTAATCTTAAAGTTTTGTCTAAACATTCCCCTCTTCTATAAGAATTGATTCTTTATTATTATTTCTTTTTCAGGTCCCTCATCCATCAAGCAGGTAAGTATAGTTTGTGTTTTTTCTCCCTTTTCTTCTTATAGGTATATCATGGCTCACATCTCCAAATCGCAAAGACAAATTAGATAAGTATATTTTACTAATCTAACAAAATTTTCTTCTCTAATATATATAACACAACAGTACAGTATTTCTTAAATTCTCAACAACTGTAAGAGCTGATTCTTTGTTTTGTGTTTTCTTTTGCAGGAACTTCTTCAAGGAAAAATAAGGTAAGTATTATAAGTCAATGTTTTTAAACAGGGCCAGGTTGATTCTGGCTGATATATTAAAGGATACTCCTCTCCAGCACTTTTGTATGAATCTCTCTCTCTTTTATTGTTGGGTACCGGTACCGTGCTGTTTTTCTTTTCAAGATGATAGCGGGTATACTGCAGGCAGGAACTGGAACTCCTCCGAAGGACCTACTACTCTAAGCTGTAACTAACTTAAGAAGAAAAACCTTAAACCTTTTCTATCCAGTCCACTCATATTAATATGCAGTGGCTCATTATAATTATTCCTTTCCCTATCTAGCTATTCCCAGGTAAAATAAAATATGATTGAGCATCCCTATCTAAACCCTCCCAAACCAATAAATCCCCAAAAATGTATCACAATTTAATATAAGCACTAGGATTATTAAATCCTATGTGTTGATTTTTTTTCTTTCTCTGCAGCAGGTCACCGCTCTTTCAGAGACAGGGGTATTATAATCATGAGATTTTTTCCCCTCTTCCTTAAATTGATGAAGCTCACAATTACTGGGGTGATTATTTAGTTAAACCTTGTCACAAGGCAGATAACCCCTCCCAGAAGTATTTTGAAACTCACACCAGTTCCTTACAAGTTCACTTCTATTAGTGAGCCAGACTGGTACTGCGCCCAAATATTTTATTTATCAAAGACACTTCTAACATATGAAGTTAAATTAAGATTCAGGCAACAGCTTTCCCATCCAAACCAAAACCACTTGCCTAAAGCCTCCTGACAACACGCGAGCGGCTTTTAAAATTAAGTTTTCCCACTGCAGACACACACCAATATTTTTAATTGATTACCCAAACCTCTCAAAACTCAATTTAAATGTATTTCTTGGCTGAACTGCGCAGAGACCACTTTTACAGGTCTGCACAGCCTTTAGCTTACCTCCCAACTGCCACACAAGCCGTTTAGAACTTGAGTATGTCATATATGGCACAAGCCCAGCATGAGCCCCTGCACTAACCTAACACTTTGCAATCCCCTATAAACATACACTTTACATTAAATTATGACATTTTCAGCAATATACAGCACTTTACACATATTTGAATACATTTTCCTTACCTCATTTAGCATTTAACTGTGTTTATTTTTAAGTTTTCTTCTGCACGCGCCCGCTGCACTCCCTGGCACAAGCCAGCATCTGGCTCGTGCCATCAGCTGCTTCTCTCCCTCCTCGTGGCTTCCCCTCAGTGCGTGCCACCCAACAGCACGCCCGCCAACACATTTAGAAAATAAAAAACACCGGAGAAGTGCACCGGAGCACTTCCCCCTTCTTACTCTGTTCCACGCTGGGTTCCCCACCCCGGAGCTCACCCTCAGAGGCATCCCAGGTAAAATAATTTAACCCTATATGGGTTACATATAGCTTTCTATAATTTATGCCAATAGGGTGTGGTGACATTTACAACAGAGGATTCAGTAAATGTTCCAAACAACAAGAGGGGCTCAATGGCTCCAACATTGCACCTCCTACCCTCAGAAAAAGAAAAAGAAGGGCTCAACAGCTGCCACATCATACCTCCCATTCTGGCAAAAACACAAAGAGGAGCTTAGTGGGTCCAACCTTACATCTCCCACTGCAATGAAAACCAACAAGAGGGACTTGGTGGTCCCAACATAACAGTTTCCACCACCAGCCAAGATAGTGGGATTCAGTGACCCCAACAAAACGTCACCGGTTCCAATTCCAAATCCTCTTTCCCCCTGTATACAGTATCCAACAGCTTCTTCCTTTCTACTCCCTCTTATCTCTTGCATTTCCCCTCATTCTTGTCTTCCATCCCTTCACCATTCTCCTGCCCCTTATACTGCTGTCCACTTACCTCCTTTCTCTTCCCCAACCCTCTCACCCCCACTACCTTCTCTTCCCTTCCTGTTGCCATACTCCCCTCTCTCTTCCTATCATAAACCCACCCAAATGCTCCTGTGTCCTTATCCCTTTACTCTTCCCTCCTTGTGCCCTTAACTTCCCTCACTATACCCACCACATCTCCTTCCGCTCCTTTTACTCCACACTCCCCTCTTTCTTACCATCCTGCCCCAGCCTTAACCCATCTCTCTTCCTCTCTTGCCACTCTACTCTCCCCTCTATACCCACTTTTGCTCCCATTGTTCTCTCTTTACCCTTCCAGACTCAACCCCACCTTACACTCACCTCTTTGTGCCCCACTGCTCCCTTTTCTTTCCCCCTTTGCTCCCTAAACTCCCCTCTCTCTGCCCTAGACCTCACTAGGCCAAAAAAGGAACTAGACCTTGTATTTCCCTTCCCCCTCTACCATTATAATGATCATGATCTAACCTCTCTTTTTCTTCTTTCAGTGACCTGTGTAGATGATGTGGCTGCAGCAGATGGGGTAGTAGGAGAGACAGAAGGCTACAAGGGAAGTGCTGACTCTTTCTGCTTCTCAAGGACTGGGATGCTCTGGGTTGCTAATGTTTTGAAAGACGAAAACCCACCGCCTGCCATACTCAAGTCTTGCCCCATGCTCTGACCCCACCTTCTTCCACTCTATCCCCTGTCTTGGCCATCTAATAATTGGAGATAGTGCAGCATTACAGGATTCATATCAACATCATCAACCAATATTTATATTCTGCTCTATCTCAAGATTGATTCAAAGCTGATTTACAACACAAGGTAAACAAATAACTGTTAAGAATTGCATCCACTAAATAGATTAATTTAAAAATTACATTTCATAAATATTACTAAAAATAATAATTACAGTATGTGGTGGTACTGTGAACGAGGGCAGGCAGTGGAGCCCTGTAAGACAAGTCACACACGCTCCACAAGTTACGGTGAAAACAAATAGTATTTTATTAAAGGTGTCTGGGAAGTGCTTCTGTTCACTTTACAGGAGGGAAGAAAACAATATTCAAAGCTAATTCTATGAGCACGAGAGTGTCTTTGGGTGGCCTGTTCTGCTCTCCTTGAACAGTTCCTGGAGGGGCTAACCCAGTCCATGAAACAGTGAGAGAGGTTGCACCCTAAATTGATGCCAGAAAGCATTGTGGAAACGGCCAAAGTCTTTATCAAGCACAAGCAGAACCTGAACCCTACAAGGAGAGTAAGTGAGCTGGGAATCCCGGGAAAAGAAGAGAGAAGTCAGGATCTGAAAACCTGAAGGACCCGAAACCGCCTTCCAGCCAGGCATCCTCAGGAAAGGAGTCAGAGCAATAAAGACCCTCGTCCCCATGAACCCCGCTTACTTCACTTACCCAGTTGTAAGAACCACACATGCTCACCTGTTTCAGATGTGGAAAGAGAGGCCATATAACCAGAGACTGCCAAGAACTAGATAACTAGTTCATGGGCATGAACATGGTCACTCTACATTCTTGGAACTTTGTGGAGGCATCTTAACCCGAGAGTAGGAACTGTGCGATGGAAGTTTAACTGAATGGGAACCCCTACCAGGTGCTAATAGACTCTGGCAGCGTCAGGTCCCTCATTTGCAGAGAAACAGTTACTTGACTGCAAGCAAGCTATTAGTGGACCATAACATTATTGTGTGTACATGGGCACCAAAGACAGTATCCTACAGCTCAAGTATTCCTCAAAACCCCAGTTGGGCAAGCTTAACTGGAAGTGACTGTCTTACCATGACTTCCCTACCCAGTTATCTTGGACCGAGATGGCCCAAAGAAGAAGGAGGAGGATTTTTTTCTCTGAGATTTTCCCTTTGGAGGGTCCCAACTTCTATACAGAGAACCCAAAGCTGTTTAAACCCCACCAACAGCGGCGGATAAACAAAATTGTGCTGCCCACTGAACTTAGGGGCTGCATTTGATGAGGACTCAGGGTCAGGAAAGGATGGATAGGACACCCCAGACCCTTTGGATAGTCAGCCCGAATGGCATGGGGAAGGACCTCAGGAAATTTTAAGGGGGCTCAGGCTGAGGACAAATCAGAGAAATTCGGGCTAAAGATTTAATGGGAGATGGAAACCATTAGTCTTAAGCTGTTTCCTAGGGACAGGAACTATGCAGTGATTGAAAAAGGAAGCCCTAGCTGTCAAGTGGCTTGGGGACGTCTAAAGGGTGCAGATCGCTCGATGCAGCATGATGAGATTCCATCGCTCTTAACTAATACTTCTGAAAAGATAAGTGTTGGTATTTCTCAGTTGCACGACTTATCGTATCAGTCTGATTGATTGCATATTTTTGTCCGTTTCTGACTTTACTTCAGATTAGAATAGCCAACTAGCATCATCAGTATAAGTTATTAAAGACAACAAATTTTTTTTGGTGCAAATGAAGAAAAGAGAGTGGTTACGGCTACACAATTTGTTATAATCCTGGAAGGTTTTTTGGTGGCCAATGATGAAGAGTTGATCTTTTCGATCTGTTTAGCTCTAGAGGATTGATTATGTCCTGGAGCTCTCTGAGGCCTTTTTCCTTCCTATTTCAAAGTAATGGTGTGATGACTGCTACTTTATGTTGAGCACATATGAAAAATATTTTTGTCTGTGGAAAATTTTGAGTATATTGTAAGAAACATGGGATTTAACCCATTTATATATGCTGATGATGTCACTATCTACATACCTTCTAGTAACAATATCATAGAGATATCGGACAAGATTTAAAAAGGTTTAGATCTCATGGAAAATTGGACCAAAATCTTCAAACTTAAACTAAATAGAGATAAAACCAAATTCCTGTCACTATCCAGCGCACAAAATCCCACCTCCTACCAGAATTTCACAATCAACCAAACAACGTACTCTATTGGATCACAACTAAAAATACCAGGAATTATTCTAGATAAACATCTCTTGAAAATCAGGTTTCAGAGGTCACATCAAAGAGTTTTCAAAACTCTATGGAAGCTGAGAAGGATCAGATACTATTTTCCTAGATAAACATTCCATCTAATAGTACAATCTTTAATATTACTCCAACTAGACACAGCATATGTAGGATGCAAAGAAAACATGCTGAAATCACTGCAAACTGTCCAAAACATGACAGCAAGACTAATATTAAAAAAAGATTAAATATGATAGAGTAGCCCCACTGCTTGTCATGTTACATTGGTTCACAATTAATGTAGACTAATACTGCTTGATGTGTCTCCTGATTGCATGTTAGACTTGATTTAATTATCACCTGTATATCATAGAGGCCATGAAAAGGTGCAAACCATACATGTTTCTAGTTTTTATTTTAATATAGCTATTTTGCTGGGAGCAGACTTAAGAGTTGCAAGAGAGCTATAAATGTGCTTTTTCTGAAAACTACCCTTCTAAGGCTGTGGTTTGACATTTGGCCTATGCTAACGTGATAAGTTGCTGGTCAGCAACTAAGAGCCACAGACTCCTATGACTAAGGACATCTGCAGTATCCAGATAAACAATCAAAAGGAGAAGTAAGTGGGTGTGGGTAAAATTGTAGCCTTAGAAAAAGGGTGGGGGTAGTAACATGGTAACTTTAACCATTATCTAATGAAAACTTATGCTTATGTACATGACAGGCCCTAACTGTCAATTTAAGGGAATAAATGATAGAATTTGATGGAACGTGTTGGAACATGATTCATCATAACAGGAAACAGAATATTCTGGAAAGATGCATATTCATTAGGTAGGAAGGGTAGTTATAATTAAGATAATAAAGAAAAGAAGAAAAAGTATTTAAGAGGAAACAGAACTGAGGATGGCGAGCCTCAGTGTGCCCACTTGCAGGTGGACATATTGACAGCTCCCAGGGAAAACTCTGTGTTTATTTGCTACATATTATACTGTATTGCTACATATTATTTGTTACTATTTCAATACTTACTGATTGACTTCTTTGACAATTTGAATAAACATTTATTTTGTCTAATACTTATTTAGTAGCCAGAGGTTTTCTTGCCTGGGGTTCTGCCTGGGGGGCAAGACCTCCACAAGGTTATTCCTGTCTCAGAGGCAAGACAGAAGTGGACACACCAAGAAATGCGAGTCCAGGAGCCAGAGGTTACTTACTACTCCATCTACCCAACTGTAGAAACATAACCTACAAATCCATTTATACAGCTGGATTTAGCTACCTGGGCTCCAAATGGTGGAATTAAATTTCCAAGGTCATAAGAAGTATTACTAATTATCTCCAGTTCAGAAAAAAACTAAAAGCCTATCTTTTCAAGAACTTTTATGGTTAAGCATGCCGCCAATACTTTTCCTTATGGCTTGTAAGTGTATAACAACAATGTAATGTCTCCCTACTGCTAAATGTAAGCCACATAGAACCAAATTAATTGTGTGATATAAGAATGAATAAAATAAATAAAAAGTAAGGGTCTCCATAGGAATTTTCTTTAACATACAGGCTGCATAACAGTCCACAGAACAATGAGATAATGACAATCTCATCATTAAGCCTGACAACTCAGATAACAAGACCAAAGTAAAATGATTCCAAATTCTATCAATAGGAATGTTTAACTGAGATGGTTTTGGGCTTCATTCCAAGTGATCCTTGGTATATGAAAAAAAAGATGTTACCGATCTAACTTTCTTAATTTTTGACTGAGAGAATAAAGCAAAATCTGACTCATTAGGTTATAAGGAATCATCTATATAAACCAAAGAATCTAGAGAGATCAAATTCCAAAACCTTAAATAGCATTCTGGAGTAGTTGTTACTACTAGAAATTATCTCATTGTAATAAGACTTCTTTGCCTCTCATATTGTCTGTTTATAAACTGAGATTTGTATTGTCCACTCAGAAAGCATCTGTGGAGGCTGTGATTCAGGCACATTCTAATTTTCTGCTAGTTCTGTTCTATTAGGTCTGAAGGAAACCAGAGATTTGAAGACATTTTGGGGCTCATTTTCAAATCAGAAAAACATCCAAAAAGCAGCACAAAGTGGCAGATAAACGTTTTTTTTTTTTTTGGGGGGGGGGGGGGGGGGTTGCCAAAATGTCCAAATCACTATTTTCAAAACCCATTTTAAAGATAGTTTTCTATACAGTTCATCTGCAATGCATCCAAATCACAAGGGGGCATGTTGGGAGCAGGATATAGGCATTTCCAGAACTTGGGTGTTTTTCTGTAATAACGGAACAAAGCAAAAATGTCCAGGGCTAAAAGTTACAACATTTTTATCTATACTTGGTTCACCCTCATGACTAAGTCACAAAAAGATGCCATAAATGACCAAATGACCAATGGAGGGATTAAGGCATGACCTCCCCTTACTCCCCCAATGGTCACTGACCCCCTCCCACCCACCCACCAAAGATGTGAAATAAACAGTACATATCAGCCTCTATGACAGCTTCAGATGTTATGGTCAGGCCTATTATAGCAGCAATCAGGTCTATGAAGTAGCCTAGTGGTTGGTGCAGTGCAATGCAGAGAAGAGGACCTAGGCCCATATCCCACTCTAACTGTTACACTTGTAGTGGAATGTGTGAGCCCTACAAAATCCATCAAAATTTTACTTTACCTACATATAGGTGACATAAGGGCTGTTGTAGTGGTGTACAGTTGGGTACAATAGGTTTTTTCTGGGTTTTGGAGGGCTCCCTATTCAATATAAGGGGGTAACAGTGAGATGTGTACCTTGGACCTTTTATGAGGTCCACTGCAGTAACATCCTAGTTGCCCCCACTGCTCTGCTTGGATTTCTGTGTGGCCAGTCTACTAAGAATGCTAGCCCCCTATATATCTCAATGGCTTGTTTTTGTGTGTTTTTCCCTTGGATGTTTTTTTTATTTCCGACAATGGTCACAAAAGAAAAATGCACTGAGCAAAAACCATCTAGGAAATGGCCATTTTTGAAACAAAAAGATAGATGTTTTTCTGGTTCAAAAATGGGCCATGTTCACCACTTCAATTTTGGACATTTTCAGCAAAACCTCCAAAATCATTTTAGACGTCATATCGAAAATGCCCTTTTTAATGAAATTGTTCAGTGATTAGGGGAGAGAGCTCATGTGGTGGGGCATTTTCGAACGGGGACGCCCATCTCTAAGGACATCCCCACGAAGGGGCGGGGCATCCCGTATTATTGAAACAAGATGGGCATCCATCTTTCGTTTCAATAATATGGTCAGGGACGCCCAAATCTCAACATTTAGGTCGACCTAAGAGATGGTCAACCTAAATGTTGAGATGGTCGACCTTAGAGATGGACGACCTCGGTTTTCACCGATAATGGAAACTGAGGATGCCCATCTCAAAAATGACCAAATGCAAGCCCTTTGGTCGTGGGAGGAGCCAGCATTTGTAGTGCACTGGTCCCCCTCACATACCAGGACACCAACCGAGCACCCTAGGGGGCATTGCAGTAGACTTCACAAATTGCTCCCAGGTGCATAGCTCCATTACCTTTGGTGCTGAGCCCCCCAACCCCCCCAAAACACACTCCCCACTCCCCATTCTTTTGATGAAACTTGTACAGGAATCAAGACTAAATTTTTCGATGGACAAATCAAACTCGGGTATACATAAAAAGTATCACATACCATGTAAAGTGAGTTTATCTTGTTGAGCAGACTGGATGGACTGTACTGGTCTTTATCTCCCATCATTTACTATGTTACTGTGATGCCCTATGGAAAGCCTTATGATGTTTCTTATATGCATCTTTATTATTAATTATAACTTGTGGAAATTGAAGACAATAAGAAGTACAATCGATATGAATACGCATTACTCTGAGTCTGAGCTCTAGAACGTCTACTAAGAGAAACCACTACTGGATTTGAAGTTAGCTGTAAACCATTCAAATCCTACTTGAATACTCAAATTGAGATACAAAAGACACACTAAAACTAACCACTTCATTGCCACAGCTCAAAATATAAATAATAATACAGTGATGGCGAACCTTTTAGAGACCGAGTGCCCAAACAGCAACCCAAAATCGAATTATTTATCATAAAGTGCCGGTACTCATTATGGGCGGGGTCACCACATATGACTCCACCCCTATGATAGCCACACCCCTTACACCAGCCATGGCGAATATAAACAGACATCATTGAAAATATTATACTAGTATAGGAGAAAGAAATACAGTAACATGATTTTCTTCCATTATAAATCATTTCTGTAAGCTGTTACAGCTCCAGTATACCCAGTGCAAAATAAGACAGCAGATATAAATTCTCCAATTCGACATATTCCAAACACTAAAATGAAAATAAAATGATTTTTCCTACCTTTGTTGTCTGGTGATTTTGTTTTTCTATCCATATTGGTTCTAGTCGCTGATTCTGCTCTCTATCTGCTCTCTATCTGTTCTCTTAACTCCGTTTCCAGGGCTTCCTTTCCATTGATTTCTTTACTTTTCTCCTTTCTTCTTCATTTCTTGCCCTCCATCCATGTCCAGCAACCATCCTCTCCCCTCCAGCCACAAATGTCCAGCAACCCTCCTCTCCCCTACAGCCACAAATGTCCAGCTACCCTTCTCTCCCCCCTGCCCTCCCTCCCAGCACCTGGCAGCACTCAGCACCAGGCCTCCCTCCCACCCAGCACCCAACACCAGGCCTCCCTCCCACCCAGCACCCACCATCAGGCAGGCCTCCCTCTCACCCAGCACCCACCATCAGGCCTCCCTCCCACCCAGCACCCACCATCAGGCAGGCTTTCCTCCCACCCAGCACCACCCATCAGGCTTCCCTCCCACCCAGCACCCACCATCAGGCTTCCCTCCCACCCAGCACCCACCATCAGGCCTCTCTCCCACCCAGCACCCACCATCAGGCTTCCCTCCCACCCAGCACCCACCATCAGGCCTCTCTCCCACCCAGCACCCACCATCAGGCTTCCCTCCCACCCAGCACTCACCATCAGGCCTCCCTCCTACCCAGTACTCACCATCAGGCCTCCCTCCCACCCAGCACCCACCATCAGGCCTCCCTTCCACCCAGCACCCACCATCAGGCAGGCCTCCCTCCCACCCAGCACCCACCATCAGGCAGGCAGGCAGGCTTCCCTCCCTCCCTCCCTCCCAGCACCAGGAACACCCCTCCTCCTAAAATTTAAAAAGCGTACCTCCTCGGATGCCTTAACCCTGACTCCGAGGAGGTAAGCTTTTTAAATTTTAGGAGGAGGGGGGTTCCTGGTGCTGGGAGGGAGGGAGGACGGGCGGGCGGCCTGTTGCTCATTGGGTTGGAGGGAGGGCAGGAGGAAGGCCGAACTGGGAGGGAGAGTGGGCGGACCAGTGATGGCGACGGCGCGCGTGCCCTCTCTGGCACTCGTGCCACAGGTTCGCCATCACTGTAATAATATATAAAATCCCAATTTTGAAAATGATAATAGACCAGAAACTTTGAATAATAAAATGAATATTATTATAGATGATTAATATCGAGATTATTGTTTTTCCCAGAGTTCCGGGTATGACTCCTAAAGTTTTCCTCAGAAAAATTTCCTCAAATTATTACTTTAAAAGGAGTGAAGCCTGTGAAAACTGGGATTACTTTAATCATTGGGATTTGAATTAGAGACTTAAATATATGTATTGTTAAATAACTTCTGGTTTTTAAAAGAGAAAGAATGTAATCATATGTATTATTTCTAACTAATATTGGACAATAAGTATGTTTTCAATTAAATGATTTGACTATATACCTTATTGGCCTTGAAGAAGCCAACCAGATGATCAATGTGGAATAATGAATTATTCAAGTAATATTTGGGGATAATCAGGTTAATACCTCGGGGTTTTTTTTCTGTTTACTGTTTAATTGATCTCCTTGTCTTGTTTCACTCTCCCCATTTAGTGGTCTAAGGAAGAGAATAGAATTACCTGACTGAAATAATTCCTATATATTACTTTCTTTGTATTTCCTGTAAGTTGTTTTATCGCTTGTAAAAATTTAAATGGTTATAAATAAAAAAAATTTTAAAAAATCCCAATTTAATATCACTTATTGAAAACATTCTCCTTGATCATCCATACAAAAGGGGCATACATTCGGTGCAATGCCTCAGGAACTGGTGTCCTCTTGTAGTCCAGATGGTGATGTCATCTGTATATACTTGTCCTGTCTGTCTGTCATAATTAGATTGTAAGCTCTATCGAGCAGGGACTGTCTCTCCATGTTCAAGTGTGAAGCACTGCGTATGTCCGGTAGCGCTATAGAAATGATAAGTAGTAGTAGTAGTAGTATGCGCCCATTCCTCCTGACCTCCAATGAAATAGCAGTGATTTAAAAAAAGCAGCAATGAGAACTAGCAGCAATTAAAAGTCTCTTTTAAAGTGCCACGATGCAGAAAGTGCAGATAGTAATGGTCTTCCACTCACCTCAGGAACTGGCGAGCATCTGAAGGCCACATTAAGGGTTGGAAGGTGGGGGAAGTACACAGTGGCGTACCAAGGGCGAGGCGGTGGGGGCGGTCCACCCCGGGTGCACGCCGCTGGAGGGGTGCAAAAAGCAGCCGTGCGGCTGTTGGCTCCGCTGGTTCCCTTCTCCCTCTGCCCCGGAACAGGTTACTTCCTATTCCGGGGCAGAGGGAGGAGGGAACCAGCGGAGCCGACAGCCGTGCGGCTGCTCCCAGCAGGTAAGAATGCACCCGGGGAGGGGGGCTTGGATGATACGCCGGGGGGGGTGTTGATGTGCCGGGGTGTGTCACGCTGCACCTGGGGGGGATGGACGCCGCTGAACCGGGGGGGGGGGTGCGCAGCGGTGATCCGCCTCAGGTGGCAACCGACCAAGGATCGTCACTGGAAGTACAAGCGTTTGCACTTTTCAGCCTACATTGAGCCATGATCCCCCAACACACATATGCTCCCCCCATACAGTATTAAAACCAAATAAATTCTACATCCATAGAACCCCCCTGGCCTTCCCCCAACAATGGGTCAAAGCAGAGCTAGGACATTTCCTCATTAAACCAGGGGCCTAGCCAGACACCCAATTTTGGACAGGCCTGGGCCCAAGATGGGTGGGCAGAAGAACTCCGCTTTGTCCCACAAGTGACTTGGTCTCTCCCTCTCTCACCTGCATGCCATATGGTCTCTCAAACATTCCTCCTCCCCCGCAGATTTTCACCAACAGCGAGCAGCAACTAATAAATACTGCTCATGTTGGCCCCACAGCCTTCCCTCTGATGCAACTTCCTGTTTCCGCATAGGCAGGAATACATCAGAGGGAAGGCTATGGGGCTGGTGCAAGAAGTATGTATCAGTCGCTGCTTGCTGCAGGCGAAGATCTGCTATTTACAGGGTATGTAGGAGGGACAGTTGTTGGCAGTTTTCGGCTGGTGGGGCTTAGGGATCTCTTCCAGTCACATCATAGGTGTACTGCTACTGGGTGGGCCTCATTAACAGCAACATAATCTCTCTCAGTACCAGGCCTATTGTGAAGTAATAACAATTCTACAAAAATGTCACTTAGGACCTAGAGCAAATCTATCATGCTAGCACTAATTTCTAAAACAAGGACTCTACCTTTGAAAAGATAGTGTCCAAAATATTACAAAGGGCCACAGAACATCAATACATCTATTGGGAAAACTGAACAAGACAAAATACTACAGATCACTAAATAGGACATTCATACTAACAGAGTAACATACATAGTAGCATAGTAAATGACGGCAGATAAAGACCTGAACTGTCTATCCAGTCTGCCCAACAAGATAAACTCATTTTACACAGTGGTCTTAGTCACATACACACAGAACACACATGCCAAATACAGCATTAGTAACCACAACCTAGAAATAGAAATATGTAGACAGAAAGTAAACTGAAAGCCGAAGAAGTCAGGTCTTGTATGCAGTACAACACCAGAGAAATAGAAATAGATGCATTTCCCCCAGTGATGTGCAAAATATAAAAGTAGCAGGAGGAGTAGCCTAATAGTTAGTGCAGTGAGCTGATATCCTGTATAAAGAAAAAGGATAAGAAGAGAAGCAATATCATATACAATAAAGACCTGTCAAATTGAAAAATAGCTATGCGAGAATGGTCTAACAACACATGTTGTGATAAAGTCACATCCAGGATAGTTGGGTTAAGGCAGTTTCAGTCTGAACTACAAGCCCCAGAAGGCATTGCAGGCAAAGAGCCAGGGGGTGAGATGAGGAACCCGGACTGGACTTCTAGCTGCAATAGGGGAAGACAAGGGAATAAGCTGACAGGGTGTAGATTGGCTGCCCCTAGGGGGAAAGAGAGCTAGGAAACCCTGTGTGCAGGAGCTCATCATTGGTCTCATTAGTCTAATGCTTAACTCAGCTGGTTTGGGGTGTGAGGAAGCTAATGGAAGGAGAATGATTGGTGGGGGTAGCTGAAGCCAGGGATTGATTAGGCAGGTGGGAAGGAGTCCCAGCAGTGTGGAGTTCAGTTCAGTTCAGGAGAGAGAAGCAGAAGGAGAGAGATGCAGGCTGAAAACCCCTGGGCAAGGAGGTCCCTAAAGTACTGGCAGTTACAGGCTGAGAATCCTTGGGCAAGGAGGTCCCTAAAGTACTGAAGCAGGCTGAGATTCCTTGGGTGAGAGGAAGTCCCAAAAGTATTGAATTCATTGTGAAGCTGATGCAGGGGAAAACCCTTGGGTAGAAGGAGTTCCTAAAATATTGAACTCTCCTGAATGTAAAGAGGATAGAAGGTAGAAAATGCTACTTGGTGACTGAACTGTGATGATGAACTGAAAGAACTGTTTGTCTTGGGAATTGAATTACTGTTTATTGTGCAGTGGATAAAGAGCCCAAACTGGAGCCTGTAAGCCTGTATTGAATCCTGGTATGTGCTATGCTGCTATTGGAACTGTGTACTAGAAACCTGCATGGAATAAAAGTTCTTAAGAATGAAGTTACTGGTGGACATCTGATTCTTCACTGTACCGCGAGCCTGTGGCTGGAGGAGATTGTTCTATCCTTGGCTGCATAAGAGGTACCTGGTTACAATATATTCTATGTTTCAAACAAATGGAAAGAAAAAGTCTCAGAGCCCTCTGAAATGCCAAATTAGTGAACAAAAGAGTTGTCTTAAACTGCAGTGTACAGAGGAGCCTATAGTACTGTACTGTTTCGATTGTTCTCATGATTTTGCCTACCTGAAATGTTTTGTGTTAGATCATGTGGCTGCCGTTGAAGGAGATCAGAAGTTTACGTTTTTGAAGAGAAAACTTGGTACAGAAGCCCCTGAAGGTCTGAATCATAAAGTTGATTGGGATTATTTTTTATTAAAATACTGTTTTTATTCATTGGAGGTCTTTTTTTAGTTTATGTATTATTCAGTGAGACTCTTACACATCATCAGCTTTCGCTGACATCTGTCTGTTTAAATATGCTTTGTCGTCCCACAGCTATCTTTGAGGCTTCCTTGAGCACTGAGCTAGTTTGTGCCATTTGCAAGTTTAGTATTGCTATTTGTGTGATGTTTTCTAAAAAACAAAAAAAAAGTATTGCAATAGTCTGTTTTTTATTTTAGTCCTATACAGTTGGGCCGTGGACAGCAATACGAGACCGTACAGCTGGAAAGATAAGTGAACCCCATAACGTTAGCAGAAAGCAGAACTAAGTTGTTTGGGGTACCTTATGTGGAGGAGGGAGGTTTTTGAGCCTATGATGAATAAAGGGAACTCCCTAAAGTTGAAAGAATAATCAACAAAGGAGTATCCTATCAATATTTGAGACTTTTCCTCCTTAAAAGAACATTACACCAGGGTTTTGACTATTTTATATAGATATCTTTTTTTCAGGTTGAAGTGACATAAAGGTGATATTCTATAAGCACTGGATGGATGTATAGACGTAGTAGCAGATGTCAGGGATGTGGTGGAGTGCAACCATGGAAATTGCCCTTGACCCCCTGGTCAGAGTAGGCCCCAAGCCTGCATGAACCTGAAGAAGGCACATCTTGGTAATGGCTTTAGAATCCCCCTCCCAAATTTAGCAACCTTCTTTCCAGACTGTAAAAGCTTGCCAAACCTTTGCCTCCCATCTTTCTCAATACACAGGATTTGTTATAGTCCCTTAATAAGGAATACAGTAGACCTGATAATGTGCTAGGAAGTTCTGGACTCTTACTTTCCTGAATCTCCCTGCAGAGACTCATCTGAACTATATGACGGACTACTTAGTTTAGGGTTTCTCATAATTATTTGTTTGGGTGGACTCAGAATGCAACAATTGCTAGTGACCACTTTCAGTCCTCCCTCACGCCCCTGCTACGCTCACCCCATGCCCTTCCACTTCAATTGTACTCATCCACTCTCCATATCATAAGAACATAAGAATAGCCACACTGGGTCAGACCATCTAGCCCAGTATCCTGCTTCCAACAGTGGCCAATTCTGGTCACAGGTATCTGACAGAATCCCAAATAGTAGCAAGATTCATGCTACTGATCCCAGGGACAATAAGTGGCTTTCCCCATGTCTATCTAAACAGCAGACTATGAACTTTACCTCCAGAAACTTGTTCAAACCTTTTTTAAACCCAGATACACTAACCGCTGATACCACATCCTCTGGCAACGAGTTCCAGAGCTTAACTATTTGTTGAGTGAAAATTTTTTTTCCTCCTGTTCGTTTTAAAGGTAGTAACATATAATTTCCTTGAGTGTCCCCTAGTCTTTGTACTTCTTCTTCAAAGAATAAAAATCAATTTGCGTTTATCCGTTCTACACCACTCAGTATTTTGTAGACCTCTATCATATCCCCCCTCAGCCATCTCTTTTCCAAGCTGAAGAGTCCCAACGTCTTAAGCCTTTCCTCATATGAGAGGAGTTCTATCCCCTTAATCATAGGCGCCCCGTATAAGAGGCTTGGGGAGGCTAAGCCTCCCCAGCCCAATCGTCGACTTCCGCTTGTGGTGCAGCCCACCCTCCCGCCCCGCGCATTTTCATCTTTTATTTCCGTGGCAGCAACGTCAATGAAGAAAAAGACTACAGGCTCGCCGCCAGCTTCTCCCTTCTCTCTGCTCTCGCGGAAACAGGAATTGCATCACCGCAGAAGGCGGGACACTGTGTGCAGAGAAAAGGGAGAAGCTGGCGGCGAGCCTGTAGTCTCTTTCTTCATTGACGTCGCTGCCACGGAGCGTATGGAGGTAAGCTCCGCCCCCTTTAGCCTCCCCAAACAGTTGGGCTACCGACCGTCTATGCCCTTAATCATTTTGGTCATCCTTCTTTAAATCTTTTCTAATTCTGCTATATCTTTTTAAAGATATGGCAACCAGAATTGTACACAATATCCAAAGTGTGGTCACACAATGGAGCGATACAGAGGCATTATAATATTCTTTGTCTTATTTTCTATCCTTTTCCTAATAATTCCTAGCATTCTATTTAATTTTTTGGCCACCGCAACACACTAGGGCAGAAGATTTCAACGTTTTGTCTACGATGACACCTAGATCTTTTTCTTGGGCGCTGACCTAGGGTGGAATCTAGCATCAAATAACTATGATTTGAATTATTCTTCCTAAAGTGGAACACTCTGTAGTTGTCTACACTAAATCTCACCTGCCATCTGGATGTCCAGTCTTCCAACTTACTAAGTTCTTCCTACAATTTTTCACAATCCACATGCACCCTCCTCCACTGACAGAAATGGCCATTTAACCCTACCCTCTGGTTTTTATCCATCACCTGACACACTACCCCATCCCATCTCCTTTTAATTGATAAACCCTCTCCATCCTCTTTGGAAACATTCACTCCTCCTCTGATTCTTACCATCCAACTCTGTACTGAGATACTCCACCTGATATCCTCATTCACCTACCCCCTGCCTTGTTGCTGATGCACTTTTCTATTCCTAGATCCTCCATGCACTTAACGACCACCTGAACATCTCCCCACATACACTTACTGATCATATGTACATAAGTATTGCCATACTGGGAAAGACCAAAGGTCCATGAAGCCCACCATCCTGTTCTAACAGTGGCCAATCCAGGTCACATATGCCTGGCAAGATCCCGAAAAAGTACAAAACATTTTATACTGCTTATCCCAGAAATAGTGGACTTTCCCCAAGTCCATTTAATAATGGTCTATGGACTTTCCTTTAGGAAACCGTCCAAACCTTTTTAAAACTCCGCTAAGCTAACCGCCTTTACCACATTCTCTTGAAAACGAATTCCACATGTTTGTTCACCCCTTCAAATGTAGTAGATTGGTGAGGCAAGATTTCCCTTCACTAAATCCATGTTGACTTTGTCTCATTAATCCATGCTTTTGAATATGCTCTGTAATTTTGTTCTTTATAATAGTCTCTACTATTTTGCCCGGCACTGATGTCAGACTCACCAGTCTATAATTTCCCAGATCTCCTCTGGAACCTTTTTAAAAAATCGGCGTTACATTGGCCACCCTCCAATCTTAGGATAAATTACATATTTCTAACAATAGCTCCGGAAGCTCATTTTTCAGTTCTATCAGTACTGATCATTTCCCCACATGCAAACAATCTACCCTCCACCCTTCTGGTGCATTTATCACTTCCAGTTCCTCTCATTGGAAGCATTTAGCTAACCTCATCATTATGCACCTACTTAGCCTGGTAGCTTACAGGATCAAAGTATATTGCTGTACTCACCTCTTGCTGATGGAGGGATAGCTAGAGGAGCAGGAGAATAAGCACCACACTGCTCTAACTCAGAGCTTTGTGGAGCCAGACATTTCCTTCTAACCTTTCAGCAATATTGCTCACAAAGATCTTGAATAGAATTGACCCCAGGACCAATCCTTGAGGCACTCCACTACTTACATTTCTTTTCTCTGAGTGAATTCCATTTATCACTACCCTTTGTCATCTGTCATTGACCAAGATTCTCATCCAGTTCATCAGCTTGGATACACTCTGACCTGGGATGGCATCATAGGCGCCCCATATAAGAGGCTTGGGAGGCTAAGCCTCCCCAGCCCAGCTGTGACCTTCCCCGCGGCCCCGCCTACCTCCTTCTCTAAATGAAGCCCGAGACGACTCCCGAGTCCAAATCTTCTGCGGCAACCAGGAACGAGACGTACAGCCAGCATAACAGAAGAAGAAAAAGAAGCGTGGGGCCGCAGCAGCCTTCAGACATGCGCTGTCGGCTCTGCCGGTCTCTGCTCCGTGCCGTCAATTTCCCGTTCCGGGGGCAGAGGACCGGCAGAGCCAACAGCGCATGTCTGAACGCTGCAGCGGCCTCGCGCTTCTTTTTCTTCTTCTGTCAGTGCTGCAGCAAAGAGGCCCGGGCCGGAGGGAGAGAAAAGAACCTGGTCACTGGCGGGAAATGGTAGGAGGAGAGAGAGGGAGAGCAGAGGAGAGCCAGGGGGCATGGATAAGAGCAGTGGAGAGCCAGGGACATAGAAAAAAGCAGGAGAGAGCCAGAAAGAGATGGGGAGAGAAAGAGGGGCCATGGAAAGGAGCAGGGGAGAGCCAGGGACATAGAAAAAAGCAGGAGAGAGCCAGAAAGAGATGGGGAGAGAAAGAGGGGCCATGGAAAGGAGCAGGGGAGAGCCAGGGACATGGAATAAAGCAGGGGAGAGCCAGAAAGAGATGGGGAGAGAAAGAGGGGCCATGGAAAGGAGCAGGGGAGAGCCAGGGACATGGAATAAAGCTGGAGAGAGCCAGAAAGAGATGGGGAGAGAAAAAGGGGACATGGGCAGGAGAGAGAGAGAAGCTGCTGGGGAGAAACTGGGGGAGACCCTAGCTGTCAGACTGAGAAATGCTGGCTGGATGAAAGGAGGGAGAAAGAGGAAAAATGCTGGAAGGAGGGGGCAAAATGAGGGAAGATGCTGGTAGGGAGGGAAAGAGGATGACACTGGAAGGATGGGGTGAGAGAGGACATGCTGAATGGAAAAGGGTCAAGAGAGAGAACTGTCTAGAAGGAAGGGGAGCTAGAGGGAGACAATGGACGGAAGGATTGGGGGAGGGTAATGGGTGGAAGGATGGAGAGAGAAAGAGGGATGACACTGGATGGAAGGGTAGGAGAGAAAGAAGGAAGGTGCTGGACATGGATGGAGGGGAGGGAAGTATATGCACATGGATGGAGGGGAGTGAGGAGAAATGCTGGATATGGATGGAGGGAAAACTGTTGAATTTAAGAGCTGGATCAGGATACTGAAGGATAGGGACAGGGCTATAGATGGTAGACAGGACGCATAAGGACACAGGAGGATGGTGGACATGGTGAGAGAAAAAAATATCAAATGGAAAGAAGACGCTGCATAAAACAGAAGACACTGGGACCAAAGCGAATAGAAAAACTAAATGATCAGACAACAAAGGTAGAAAAAAGTATTTTATTCAGAATTTATTAACTGGAATATGTCAGCTTTTGGAAATTTGCATCTGTGATGTTTTGCATGTAAGTTTCAATTTTTCTAGTATTGCTGCATGCTGAGTCTGACTTCTTGAGGTAACTTTCCAGTTTAGTATTTTGCCTTCATATCTGTTGTGTCATGTGTTTTTCATGTGATCAAGGTGCAGTATTCTGCTAGCGTGTAGTATTTTCAGCCCTTTTGGGGTTTTTTTTTGTTTCACTAGGTTGTGCACTGCTGTTTTAGAGCCCGGTGTAATTACAGTGCTGCCTTTCCATGCATAAGGTTGTAGCTTGTCCTGTCCTTGGAATTAGTACTGTTATGGTTTGGTAAGGTTATGAGTGTGCTTTTGCACAAGTTTGTGTATAGTGTTTTGCAGTGGAGAGATTGTGTATTGGCCTTACTGAGGTGGCACCAAATCATCAGAAAGGGTTTTAGAGCCAAAATCATGACACACTACCTCTTGAAGGATCTACATATAGTCATTCATAAAAGGAGCTAATTGTGAACACTTTCCACCCTAAAAGGGTGTTTTGTGGCTCTACATGAGAATTGTGATATTATGATCCCTTGTTTCATATTGTTGACGGCCTGCATTTTCCGTATGGGTGGTATATTGGTTTATTAGGGTCTGCCCAGTGTTATGGTACAGTAAGGTTTATGAGTGTGTTTTTGCACAAATTTGTGCATAGTGTTTTGCAGTTGAGCAATTGTGGTTAGTACATGCTTTGAGCAACCACTTTATTCTTTGACATACGATACATATTTAATATCTAAATTTAATAAAAGGTATTAATTGTGACTTTTTACTTTTTTTTTCTATGTTGTCAGACAATTATGGATGTAAGCTCCGCCCCTGGCCCCACCCCTAACCCCGCCCCCTTTAGCCTCCCCAAGCAGTTGGGCCACCGACTGCCTATGGATGGCATCCAAATTTTGTAAACTGTACATTTTTTAAATACAAAAAGTACTGCTCTCATTCAACCATATTGAATATTGGTTCTTCCCTTCTCTTACAGCCCCCTTAACTACCCTCTGCACACATAACAATGCCTCCCACTCATCCCCTTCCAAGAACACTTTCTTCCCACTGAGCCTTTTCTCTGCAGAATCCCCATAAAGTAGTGCTCAATGTGTAAGACAGAGAACAAAAGACAAAATAAGCTTTAATTCAAACTTTAATTAGAACATTGAGCCTGCAAAAAGGTGGGATAAATAAATAAATAAATAAATAAACATAACAACATAAGCCTTGTCATACTGGGGCAGACCAAAGATCCATCAAGCCCAGAATCCTGTTTCTAGCAGTGGCCAATCCTGGTCACAAGTACCTGGCAATATACTAAAAGAGTAAAACAGATTTTCCCAAGTCCGTCTTAATAATGACTTATGAACTTTTCTTGTAGGAAATTATCCAAACCTTTTTTTTACTATAGGGAAACTAAATGAAAAGGGGAGGGGAAGAAAAATATCCACCATGGATTTAGGGTTAATTTGGATCTACTGTTAGTATTTTTCAGTTTTTTTTAGTCATTAATCTTTGTATTCCCAGTGAAGTAATCTATACCCCTATGGTTTTGCATACCCAATCTTGCCGGTTTTATTGGTGACCTACCAGGCAGTTCATTTTATTTACTTATTTTTTTAACCAGTTTAAGTTCTTATCCAGGTATTTTTAGCCGGTTTAAAAATACAGCCAGTTATTTTTAGACAGTTTAAGTACCGCCGGGTTAATATGGTTACTTGTGTCATATTCTCAGGCATTATTCATGCCCACATATTTAAATAAACTTTAGCCATGATGTATTTCCTTTCTCTGAAACCATAGCAGTGACAGTTTTGCACCAAGGCAGTTCAGTTGACAACTATGGATGAGTCCCTAATGTTCTTTTAAGTAGTGGATTCAGATTTGCTAGCTGTGCACCACAACTGGGAATCGTTTTATTTTGTTAAGGTTTAATATGTAGTTCTTTGAGGATTTAGTTTCCCTGTAGTATCGATAGTGGCACACTGCATATATACATATTTTTCCCACATGTGTTTCCCATCTGTCATTGCACTGGCTGGTTACGCAGCCAGACTGTTTTCACTTTCACTGGGAGTAACCTAACTGTGAATTGTTTAGATTTATCCTATGTTGCTTCTTTTTAAAGGTCTCAGCATGCCGTTATCTCAGGATTCAGTTGCCTTGTGGTATTAGATAGCAGTACAGTATATCTGTCACTGGTTTGACTAAGCAGCCAAACTGTTTCACCTCCAATGGCATGGCATTTTGTGATTTACGTTTTTGGTATATGAGCAGTCCATTTCATTTTTTTAAGTTTTCAATTACAGTTTTTGAAAGCAGGCGGTTATACGGCCCTATGTCGGGTCTTTTGTTGGTGCCTCAATAAAGATCTGTTTGACATTCCCCGTGTGGAAGTCATTGTGTTATCCTCTACTTTCCTGCTTCCTTTGCTTCTTTAAAATAGGCACAACATAGGTGCAGTCCAAGATAGCGATAGAGTGAGTCATGCAGATCACATGCTCCCAACCTCTCTTACCTTTGCCCAAGGATATTGCTTTGTTATGCTGAAGAGAAGGGGCAAGATGAGGATTTATCCTCCTCCTCCTCCTCAATTGTCTGTTGGTTCTGCGTGCCAAACCTCATTACATCTTATGCAGTTTTTACTGCTTCGGACTGTGTTGCAGTCAGAGCAAGGAAGAGCCCCAACTTAACCAGCAATATGTCATTGAGCCCCTCTGGCCCTGAACCTCCTCCATTACCCCACTCAGCTGGAGCGGACTTGCTAGACAGTGACTGGAAGAAGAGCAAGTGGATACATCATAGAAGCAATGGATGACAGTAACAGGACACAATTACCTACTCTCATTGTATAATCTGATACCCAATAAACGGGATGAAATTCCTACATACTCACTGAAGCCCATAGTTAAGCACCTGCAACCTTTAGATCCAAATGCTGAAATTCTACTTTTGTTGGGAAGAGATGCGCCAACATTGGTAAGAGTTTGAGAGTCACATGCTGGTTCACAAATCACACCATACGCCTATCAACTTGACCTGGGATGAGTGATGGTAGGTGATGTCTGCCTCAATAGAAAAGACCACGTATGGAAGCATATACCACTAGTGTCTTAGAAAATAGGAGTACAACCTTACTTAAACCATGTTCCAACCATCTGAACAAAAGAGGTTTTTACTTATAGAAAAACAAGTCCTGACCTGGTCATCAAGCAGACTACCTCTCCATCAGATTTGGGAAAACCTCTAGGAATTACAGTGTTTCAAGTCACCAAGGGCAGTCAGTGGAACTGCCAGAACTTCTCCAAGTTCCTTAAGCACCCTTGGATGTATCCCATCATGCCTCATCACTTTGTCTACTTTTAGTTTAGCTAGCTCCTCACAAACAGTCTTCCGAGAACGGGTCTTGGTCTATCATACATCCAACCCCCTTCGTATTTGTTTTCTGCGGTCCTACCCCCGGCCTTTCATCTGTGAACACAGAACAGAAATAATTGTTAAGCAGTTCAGCTTTATCCTTATCAGCTTCCATGTATTCCTCCCCTTCTGTTTTGAGCCTCACAATGCTATTTTGGCACTTCCTCCTGTCACTTACATATCTGAAAAACATCTTATCCCCCAATTTTACTGTATTAGCTATCTTTTCTTCCATTTGCCTCTTCACTTTCCTGACAGCTTTTCCTGCTTCTCTTAGCTTATCCAGGTATTCTTGCCTGTCTTCTTCTTTCTGAGTCTTCTTATATCGTATGAAGGCTAACCTCCTTTCCCTTACCTTTTCGGCTACTACGTTTGAGAACCAGAGCAGCCTTCTTTTCCTCTTTCCTTTATGTAATTTATTAACATAAATGTAAGTTGCCTTTAAAATAGCTCCTTTCAGTCTTGGTCACTGCTGTTGTACTTCCATCAGCTGCTCCCATCTTGCTAACTCTTCCTTGAGAAATTCCCCCATCTTGGCAGTTAGCTCTTTTGAAATCCAGGACCTTCAATCTCGAGTAAGCTCTCTCCTCTGTCTTAATATTGAACCACAACTTCATCTAGTGACTGTCTCAACTATTCAAAAAGGAAATAAGATATATAAAGGAGGAAAAAGCTTCTGTATATCTGCACTCTAAATAAATGTTCTTGGTCCCCCTCCTCTTTTCTATCTACACTTCTTCCCTTGGTTCATTAATCTCATCCCATGGCTTTTCCTACCACCTCTATGCTGATGACTCCCAAATCTACCTTTCTACCCCTGATATCTCACCTTGCATCCAAACCAAAGTTTCAGCGTGCTTGTCTGACATTGCTGCCTGGATGTCTCAACGCCACCTGAAATTAAATATGACCAAAACCGAGCTTCTCATTTTCCCCCCCAAACCCACCTCCCCGCTCCCCCCGTTTTCTATTTCTGTTGATGGCTCTCTCATTCTCCCTGTCTCCTCAGCTCGAAACCTTGGGGTCATCTTTGACTCTTCTCTCTCCTTCTCTGCTCATATCCAGCAGACCGCCAAGACCTGTCGTTTCTTTCTTTACAACATCCGTAAAATCCGCCCCTTTCTTTCCGAGCACTCTACCAAAACCCTCATCCACACCCTTGTCACCTCTCGTTTAGACTACTGCAATCTGCTTCTTGCTGGCCTCCCACTTAGTCACCTCTCCCCTCTCCAGTCGGTTCAAAACTCTGCTGCCCGTCTCATCTTCCGCCAGGGTCGCTTTACTCATACTACCCCTCTCCTCAAGACCCTTCACTGGCTCCCTATCCGTTTTCGCATCCTGTTCAAACTTCTTCTACTAACCTATAAATGTATTCACTCTGCTGCTCCCCAGTATCTCTCCACACTCGTCCTTCCCTACACCCCTTCCCGTGCACTCCGCTCCATGGATAAATCCTTCTTATCTGTTCCCTTCTCCACTACTGCCAACTCCAGACTTCGCGCCTTCTGTCTCGCTGCACCCTACACCTGGAATAAACTTCCTGAGCCCCTACGTCTTGCCCCATCCTTGGCCACCTTTAAATCTAGACTGAAAACCCACCTCTTTAACATTGCTTTTGACTCGTAACCACTTGTAACCACTCGCCTCCACCTACCCTCCTCTCTTCCTTCCCGTTCACATTAATTGATTTGATTTGCTTACTTTATTTATTTTTTGTCTATTAGATTGTAAGCTCTTTGAGCAGGGACTGTCTTTCTTCTATGTTTGTACAGCGCTGCGTATGCCTTGTAGCGCTATAGAAATGCTAAATAGTAGTAGTAGTAGTAGTAAAGACTCACGGAACAACACTTCTTCATCGGCTGAAAAAAACTCCAGTTATAAATTTCTTTGCTTTCCTCTTAACGTCTTCTTTAATTTTACATTTTTGAATTTGTATCTGTACTATTAATGGAATCGTTGGATGTAGAACTTTTCCAAATCTGTTCACAAAACCATGGGAGCTGGCACTTATCTTTTATAAGTTCCAAACCATGGGAGCTAGCATTTATCTTTTGTTATAAGTTCCAATGGGGTCCTGTTTTGCCCATCAATCACAGAAGCTTTATCAAGGAAATCCCAGGTCTAGTAACTCCCAAAGTTCAAATCTGTGAAAGATTGGTAGCCTGAAGTACAAGCTGGTGTTAATTTGTAGCATTGACCATTTGGTATTTTTTGACAGAATAATATAACAAATATCATTTATGTTTTCATGACATTTTAACACAATAGCATACAACAACTCCCCACAGGCATGGAAGAAAAATTTGGTAGAAGTCATGGGATTCCCTCTCCATGGATCTGGAACAGGCCGTGGGATTCCCTCCCCATGGATCTGGAACATGTCATGGGATTCCCTCTTCATGGCCCTGGAGAAGACCTAGCAGAGGATCCTCTATATGCACTCCTGAAGAAAAGACCCAAAGCAGGCTAGAGAATTTCCTCATCATGAATTTGCCCTAATCGTGGATTAACTCTAGGTTACCGCTAATATTTCTTTCATCTATTTTAACTACACAAATCTTTTTTTTTCTCCTCACCATCCTTTGAGCATAGTATCTTCCTTTACACAGCATATTTTCATTCAAACGAGTGTTGAATATATTATATTCATCTCATTTCTTTGTCAATGGTTCCACTATATTGGGGTCATGATTTCTAATATATTTTGCTTCAATAGTCCACATTTTTCTTTACTACACTGATTATCTATTCATACCACGTCTTCTTAAAGCTGACTGAATATGAAATAATATGACCTTTAAAGGCAGATATAAATGCTTCACAAAATTCACATAAAATCTATGCATTAGAGGAATTAAAATTAAAATATTCACTGGTTTCTTAAGTATTGCATACATTCTTCTACAATAATTGTATCTTAAATTGTCAGCATCTTTAGATACTGTATGGGGAGTAATCCGAGATGTTCCCATGCAAATGTAACCCGGTGTGATAGGAGGAGGTCTGCGAGGACTGGGTTATTGGCTCCAGGTTGCTCTTGAGGCCCTGCTGGACGGTGGCCACTGGCATGGTGTTGGGGTGATTCTGGAGTCAAGTTGAGCAGTCATGGGTCACATTCTGGGGGCAGAGGCGGGAGTGTGAGTACTGTGGCATTGTTGCAGTGGTATCGGGCCGCTGAAGGGAGTGGGATGCAACTTTTGGCACATGGCAGGAAAGAGTGATCGGCCCAGTCGGGAGGCTCCCGTGCATGCTCATGACATCACTGCATATGTGTGATAGTGACATCATTAGCCGCATATGTGCATGAGGCCTGCCCCAGTTTCACTTTTTGTGGGGCAATCAATTTAAGGTCTCTGGAGAGGCAGAAGATTGTTCAGAGCAGCATAGGAGAGTGCATTGGAGGGAGTTGTTGGTCTCTAGGGAAGTGCTGGCCAAGATCCTTGTGTGTGCATAGCTCTGTGAGCAGGGTCTGTCTTTTTGTGTATGGTGTACGTATGCCTTGTAGCGCTATAGAAGTGATAAGCAGTAGTAGTAGTAGTGCACATGCACACTGCTGATGGAACATCAGGAGAGAAGCGAGAGCGCTGGTTGCCGGTGCTGCAGGCTCATGAGCAAAGCCATGCAGTGAAATGTGTGAGGAGGCAGATAAGTAGTGGATCAGGCAAAGCAGAGGAGAGTCTGGAAAGGTAGGAGAACGGGTGACCTGAAGCTGGTGGCGTAAGGGGAAAGCAGGGAAGTGGTGCAAAGCCCTTTATAGAATAGTGCTTAGCGCTATTTTTGAGCACTATTTATAGAATTCCCTTCATAGTGTATTTCAATGTGAGCTACTACTGAAAAAGGTGCGAGCTAAATCCAAAACAAATATTTGCAGTTATATTTGTTGGGCAAAGGTGTGACAGAGTAATTAGGGACATGAATGTCAGTAGAACTCTTATTTGGGATACTGTTTGTCATCTAACAATCATGTACTGTATCTACCAACCTTTCCGCCAATATCTTCTCAAAATTAAAAATATTTCCTGACTGTAATTATTTTACTTACTGCTGAGGAATTCCTAGCTGCAAAGACTTATATATTTTGCTCTGAATGCATGAGATTTCTATACAAACATTAAATTTGAACTTGGATTCCTAACATTAAGTAATAACTGTGTGTCTGTTTCTCAGTGCAAGCATATTTTAAGCTCATACTATTATCAAATGTAACATAGAGGGGCATTTTCGATATGTCTAAGTTGGACTTTGGACATTTTGTGCTAAATGTCCCAAATCTGAATTGTAAATGTAACCATTTTCAAAAAAAAACAACAAAATTGTCTATTTTTTTTTAATACCGTTTGTAACAAGGTTTTGTGCTCTGTGTTTTTATCTTTTCTGGCCATTTATGAAAAAACCCCAAAAACGTATAAGTGAAAAACATAGAAAAGCAAGCCAGTGGGACGTAAGAGGAGCCAGCATTTCTAGCAGACTGGTCTCCCAGACATCCCAGGAGAGCAGAGGGGCTCCCTAGGGGGCACGGCTGTGGACTTCATATAAATGCTCCCGGGTACACATCTCACCATAGTTCCCTTGTCTGCTGAGCCCTCCAAAACCCATTACCTCCAACTGTACACCACTACAGTAGTCCATATGGGTGAAGGGGGCATCTATATGTGGGTTTCTGGTAAGTTTTGGACGGCTCGTTTCCACCACAAGTGTAACAGGTAGAGGGAGGTATGGGCCTGGGTCCACCTGTCTACAGTGCACTGCACCCACCACCACACTACTCCAGGGACCTGATGCCATTGTAATGGACCTGGCTATAACATTTGAGGATGTCATAGAGGCTGGTGAGCACCATTTTTTCACATTTTTTGGGGGGTGGGAGGGGGTCAGTAACTACTAGGGGAGTAAGAGGGCTATCCCCAATTCCTTCCAGTGGTCATCTGGTAATTTAGGGCACCTTTTTGTGCCTTATTCATTTTGAAAACAGGTCTAGACCAAAATGTTTATGTTTTCGCCCTAGATGTTTTCAATTTGTTCCACTATGGCTGTAAAACATACAATTGTTAGGCATGCCCTAAACCCTCTCTAATCCCACCTTTGAAACACCTCTGACACAACCCTTGTGATTCGGATGCACTGCAGACAAAATGCATAAACATCTGCAAAACAGGTTTAAAAAATTCTGGATTGGACATTTAGAGAAGAAATCCGTGCAAGTGGTGCATTATGACATTTTTTGGACGGTTTTCTCTTTTGAAAATGAACCTCGTGTTGTATTATTGTCAGGCTTGGAGTAAAACTACACTGAGCCTAGGCAAACATGCATTTGTTGGCTCTCTCAACCGTAGACACCTCCAATTAATTTATTTTCTCACCAGCAGCCCCCACCCCACACTTCACCTTTCTAGAATCAGCATGGAAATGTGCAAAGCCTAGCTGTGGGTATGGCTGCAGTACCAGTTTGAGTGAGAATGGGGGTTAGGCAAGCACATGTTTCACATGGAGTGACAATGTTTAGAGCTGGAGAGCCCAGGTAACTTAGTCATTCGGGTAAATTTCCAAGGCTGAAAATTCACAGGGGTGCTACGGGGGAAGAGAAGAGTTCATCCTTACTAAGGGAATGTGCCATGCGCACGCAGTAGTTAATCATGGGCCCTGCCACCGCAAGAAGTTGAATCTGTACAAAGGAAATGTACCGAATAGTCACAGGTGGGTCTGGGTGGGCCAGGAAAGTTCTTAATGCTTATATCAATGTTTCCAAAAGCCTTGTCTTTTAGTTTTCTTTTGGTGACTGCCTGCTCAATCTCCTGCTGTTCCTGTTTCAATAGGTCCGTGGCGGCAATTCATACATGCTGTGTGCCACTATCCCGGGGGCAGGAAATGTCAGGCAGCGTGTGGGAATCGCTGCCACTGTTGTGCTGCAGTTACCTAAAACCCCCCAGAGTTTGATGGGTCTGCATGTTATTTGGACTTTCAAATTCTGGGGCTTTTCAGGGAACTGCAGCACAACTGCGGCAGCAATTCCCACATACTACCTCACGCTTCCTACCCCTGGGATACTGGCAGACAGTGTGTGTGAATAGCGGCACGGACCTGTTGAAGCACTCTGTAGTGGGGAGAGAAAAAGAGACAGATGTTGCATGGAGCGGGGAGATGGTTGAGAGGGGGCAGTATTGTTGGTCATAGGGGTGGAAGTGGAGAGGGAGGGGGAGGGAGAGATGCTGTGTGGAGAGGGAGAAATGTTGGACATAGAGGTAGAGGGGGAGAAATACAATTTTAACCCTAACTATGCGATCTCGGTTCAGAGTAAGAGGCTCTAATTCAGCATTTCCCAAACTGGGGCACCATGAAAAAATTACTGACATGCTACGAGTGCCTTGAACCGAGAAAGTCTTGATTGCAGCATTAACAGCCAGGAGTCATTTACAATGGGCCCGATATTGTACTAGCTGCGCATTTGAATGCCACTCTCTAAGCGCATTACAGAAAAATGTCTTTTATTACTCACTAGCACAGGATCAGATATTAGTTGCAAGTTGTGATAAAATAATAACAAACTTACAAAACCTAACATCAGTACCTCTGGTAATTATAAGTAATCAGACTAATTATATAATGGAGGAAAGAAAGATTCTTAGCTATAAAGTTTTCAGAGTTTCTTTGTCCACAAAATACTTTTATAGGCTGTGGTGAGAATTCACTTCTCCTCTACCCTGGACCAATCATAGGTGCTGCATATGTGCTGGAGACTTGTAATTGAGTCTTTCATATGTGCTGGAGGCTTGCAAATTGGAGTCCTTGCCATATCTCTTCTCAGTAAATTACATTTGTAACAAGTTATACGGGGTAGCTGAGTTGCCCTAGCAACAGGAGGCCCCGTCAGAGTCTGTGACCAGCCAGAAATTCCTGCATGTGGCTGATAGGAAAACAGAGATGGAGGATGGGAAATAGTGCAGCATACCTGAAGTAGAACATTTATAGCTAAAAATTTATAGACAATATTCAGCAGGTGGCGGGCAGTGCTTTTGCTGGCCATCGCTGGCATATACATCTGAACATCTGGGACATTTCTGGCAATCTGCATTGAATATCTGTTTTTTTTTTTTTTTAACATTTAAAAAGTTAACCGGTTAACATTTTAGCGATTAAAGATAAGCCTGCTATTTATATGGCCTATTTTAACCGCTGAACATAGTTGGATATGCGCTGAATATCCACGTCTGGCTGGTTAAATAGCTTTGAATATAGGAGGGTGGGTGGGGAAGATGTGTCTGTTTATAAACTTTGCACATTAGCAGGGTGTGGGTCTTCCCCATTTTGTGTCAGAAAAAGCTCTTTCTGATTGGTTGGGGACCGTCTGTGGCCTTTAGTTTCCAAGTCTTTGTTACAGATTTTCCATTGGATTCAACTAAGTCTGGGTTTTGATTGGGCCACTCGAGGATATTCTCCAGTAGTAATGGAACATCTTTTTGGTTGGAGGAACCAAACAAACTAATCTCCAGCAGTGCCCCCAATATGTCCAGTTGCTGATGCTACATGGTCAAAATACTACATTGGTGGGACCATGGCTCTGTGGCCCACCCCATTCTAGTGCCTATGCTGCCTTTTTTTTTATTTTAATATTTTATTGTAATTTCAGATAATAAAAATACAAATGATATTCAAGAAATATATGAATGACATAGGTGTAAAAGTTGCAAGAACAATGCAAGAAAAAAAGCACGAGTCTTACTAGCTATAACTATTGCCCAGAGATATAGTAGACTCAAATTGATTGTTGCTGACCTTCCAAAATTGCAAATTAGAAATATAGGTATCTAATGTTTTACATTTTAACAATTTTCTAGAGTTAAAGTATGACATCGTAGAATGGATTCATAATTCTTATGTAAAATAACCCAATTCCACTATATTTGGTAAGTGAGAAGAATTATTCTTCCAGTGATTAACGATAAGTTTAATGGTAATGGAGATTAGAAACTCAAACAACAGTTTATCCGATTCATCAGATAGTTCAGGTAGAACGAATGATTTCCAAAGGATGAGTTTGAAGGCAATGTTAAACTACTTCATACGAGTCGGAGCAGAAAATACCGAGATTACCAGTCAGACCAACATAGATCTGAAGATGACTAGCTTTAGCTTTCCTGGGGTTCAAAATGAGCAGTGCTAAACGAAATATAAGGATTGGGTGACTGAACGAGACATCGAAACTAAAATTCCAAAAAGATTGCCACAGTTTTTCTTTAAGATGCGTTCTTACGAGACAAACCATCTCTACTTTCGCTTTGAATTTAGATCATTGACCCCCCCCCCCCCCCCCCCCAAAAAAAAAAAAACAAAACGTGAATCCATAGTCCTCCGAGGTCCGTAGCAGACGCAGCGCCTGTCACTTCTCTGATTGGACCACAGACGTCCTGCAGTCCAATCATAACACCCCTGGAGCCGCAGAATCCGCCTAACTGACCCTTCCTCTGTCACCTACTCCTTCTTCCTTTCTCCCAGCATCACCCAAAATCTTACGAGACGAACCATCTCTACTTTCGCTTTGAACTTAAATCATTGACGCCCCAAAATGTGAACCCATAGTCCCAGGTCCGTAGCAGACGCAGCGCCTGTCACTCGTTTGATTGGACCACAGACGTCCTATTGTCCAATCAAAACACCCCTGGAGCCGCAGAATCCGCCTAACTGACCCCTCCTCTGTCACCAATCCTTCTTCCTCTCTCTCTCTCTCTCACTTACCGTAGAGGAGAGCAGAGCAGACGCTACAATTATACTTCCTCACTCACAGGTTATTGGTTGCTGGCTTTCGGTGACTGGTAGTGGGTTGGCTGGAGCTGGAGTGAGAGGGGTGCTGTGAGTGGCTGTGCGGCGTGAAGCAGGGTTGTGTAGCGAGTGACGTACTGCGCGGGGGGCGGGGCTGAGGGCGGCCCTATGACTGGTGCTGGGAGGTAGGTGCATTTTCGCCGCTTTTGTCTTTCTTCCTGGCCGGGAGTCGGTTTTCGGGTCTAGGGAGGAGCCAGCGGGGGAGGTGGTAAAGGCTGCAGTGGTCTCCCGAGGGCAAGGGAGCTGCGGCCCGGGGAATCAGCGGAAAGCAGCCCCGGGGGAGAGGCCCAGAGAGACCGGGGTCGGCTGTGTGTCTGTGTTTTTATATCCAAGTGCCTCTCTGTATGTGAGAGTGGTAGAAGAGTCCGTTTTAAACACGGGGAAATTGCTTTCTTTCCTTTGTTTTTATTTTTTTTTTTTGTCACCAGCTGCTTTTATACACACGTGAAAACAAAAATGTGAGCTCGTTGTTTGCTTTTTTTCTACTTTTTGTATCTCAAATTTTGTTTAAAGAATTTTTAGACTGTATTGCTGAGTTTAGCATATCCCCCAAATAGTATGCAACTGTTTATCTACTTTTTGTACCTCAAACTTTGTTTAAAGGATTTTTAGACTATATTGCTGAGTTTTGCAGATCCCCAAAATGGTGTGCAGCTTCTACAATATAACATTAAAATTTTAAATTATAAAATATAAAGTACAGGCAACCAGTGAACTACATAGGAAAAGAATGGCAATAATTAAATAAGATCAAAACAATTATTTCGGAGGTACCTGCGACCTGGATTGGTTATTGTCGAAGATAGGAGGCTGGCTTTGATGGACCTTTTTGGTCTGAACGAGACTGACACACTGGTGTTCATTTTCAAAGCACATACACTTACAAAGTCTATGAGGTGTATTTTCAAAGCACAAGTAAGCTATGGAACTTTGTAAGTCTAAAACTTTGTAAGTCTAAGTGCTTTGAAAATGAGCCTGTTATGTTCTTAAGTTTTAATATACTTATACTATAATACAACACAGCTCAAACCTGCTCTTACATTACAGAAATTAAATGTCCCCAAGAACATTTGCTGCTTAAGAAAGTCAGTGTAAATTTTGTTAAAGTTAAGGCCATTCATTTCAAGCTTAATGTTCAGTGGCAGCTTGTCTTATAGAACAGAGGCCACTACTGAAAGCATCCATGCTTTTGATTTAGACCTCTTTACAGGTTGGATTTGGAAACAAAGCTCAGTTCCCTGGTATGCAAAGAACAATAGTAGTAAGTATAAAATGGACAAAGACCTGGAATAAGTCCAGACTCTTCTACTTGAGTTTTGGCCTCCTGATTAAAATGTTCAAACTATTGTATTTTGGTGCCAGAATGCTGCTTTTTGAAATCAAATCAGTGATGCTCAATATAGTTGGGGCAAATTTTGTATCTTTCCATGATGTTTACTTGGTCTCTGATTGCATAGTACTAAGTAGTCAGTTGATACTGACGCTATTAATACTGCTTTTGTACTTTTCTTCTTTACTGCATATCTAGTTTTCTTGTATCAAGCATTTTTCATTGGGAGTAGGAATGTGCCACGTGATCACAACCTTTTCTTAGTTCTGTTATGGTGGTGATATCTGTTATTTTAAAGATATTTACATTTATCTGAAGGAGTATCCATAGTTCTCAGAACTCATGTTCAGTAAAATATATTGTAGTTTGCAAAGGTTTCATTTTTGTAAGAGAGATGATTGTGCACCATCTTTCCTCATCCATCATAATGTATTTTCACGGAAATGTATAGTATAAAGCTTGTGATTATTATTTTGGATGCAATTAATTCTACATTTCACATATTCAACTACTGATACTGAAATATTTCCCTGTGCCAACTGATGCAAAGTCTTTAGATAAAAAGGTACCCAAAGGCTTGACACACATTCTTCATGGGATAGGAGGAAAAGTCCTATTGTGGATTAAAAACTGGTTGAAGGATAGGAAACAGAGAGTGGGGTTAAATGGGCAGTATTCACAATGGAGAAGGGTAGCTAGTGGGGTTCCTCAGGGGTCTGTGCTAGGACCGCAGTTTTTTAATATATTTATAAATGATTTAGAGATGGGAGTAACTAGCGAGGTAATTAAATTTGCTGATGACACAAAGTTATTCAAAGTCGTTAACTCGCGACAGGATTGTGAAAAATTACAGAAGGACCTTACGAGACTGGGAGACTGGGCGGCTAGATGGCAGATGACGTTTAATGTGAGCAAGTGCAAGGTGATGCATGTGGGAATAAAGAACCAGAATTATAGCTACATCATGCAAGGTTCCACGTTAGGAGTTACGGACCAAGAAAGGGATCTGGGTGTCGTCGTCAATAATACGCTGAAACCTTCTGTTCAGTGTGCTGCTGTGGCTAGGAAAGTTAATAGAATGTTGGGTATTATTAGGAAAGGTATGGAAAACAGGTGTGAGGATGTTATAATGCCGTTATATCGCTCCATGGTGCGACCGCACCTTGAGTATTGTGTTCAATTCTGGTCGCCGCATCTCAAAGATATAGTGGAATTGGAAGAGGTGCAGCGAAGGGCGACTGAAATGATAGCAGGGATAGGACGACTTCCCTATGAAGAAAGACTAAGGAGGCTAGGGCTTTTCAGCTTGGAGAAGAGACGGCTGAGGGGAGACATGATAGAGGTATATAAAATAATGAGTGGAGTGGAACAGGTGGATGTGAAGCGTCTGTTCACGCTTGCCAAAAATACTAGGACTAGGGGGCATGCGATGAAACTACAGTGTATTAAATTTAAAACAAATCGGAGAAAATGTTTCTTCACCCAACGCGTAATTAAACTCTAGAATTCGTTGCCGGAGAGCGTGGTGAAGGCGGTTAGCTTGGCAGAGTTTAAAAAGGGGTTAGATGGTTTCCTAAAGGACAAGTCCATAAACCACTACTAAATGGACTTGGGAAAAATCCACTATTCCAGGAATAACATGTATAGAATGTTTGGGAAGCTTGCCAGGTGCCCTTCGCCTGGATTGGCTGCTGTTGTGGACAGGATGCTGGGCTCGATGGTCTTTTCCCAGTGTGGTATTACTTATGTACTTCCCTTTAGTGAATTTTTTTTAATTATGGGCCTCAAAGTGCTTTACGTATTCTATACAGGTACTTCTTTTGTAACCAGCAAATATCAAAGGTAAAATTAAGAAAGCAATAGTATTTAGGTGGATACTCCTGGGTAAGGAAATTGATTATTACATTAGAGCTAGTTGAAAACATCAGAATCCTGCTTTTTTTTAGCGCCTAGTTTAATCATACACCTCAAATACCTTGCAAAATATTCTGCAAGATATTTATATGTAATAAATCATTCTGTTGGAGACAGTGGAAAATATTCAATGTAGTGAGCCTTGCTTGTGTAATGGTTTTCTCAAGGGAGAAACAGTGACACTAGACATGCAGACTCTGTATGTGATGTATAAAATTTAAAAGCTCCCAAACAAAAAATAAATTGCTGGCTAAGATTTAAGCTTCCTGCTTTGCCAGGTCCTACATTGGATGAGATGGCCAAGTTATTAAGGTGTTGGACTGCTTATTGTTTTGTTGCTTGGCATGCATGGCTTTGTATCACACCCTTTTTGGTGGACATATACATATTTATTTCTGGGAATGAGCAACAGGGACTGGATCTCTCATTTAAGATTTTGTAAGTAGTTCCTGATGAACTGGATTAGCAACTGTAGGAGACAGGGAACTTGAGGGATCAGTGGTCTGATCCAGCATGGCATGACTTATATTCTTATGCTAAACTATGAGTCATTGTAGCAAAGATAGAGAAGCAACGCATAAGATGCATTATATATGGAAAACAAGTGGTAATGGTACATTTAGCTGTAATGAATAATTTTTCCAGCATCACAAGAATAAATCATTCTGAAAAATAAACATTGTATTTTTCCATTAAAAAAACCCTCTCAAAAGTTCTTATAAAGTTTTTTTTATATAGCGCTTTCATAAAAACAATGTGGTATAGAGAAAATAAAAAGTACCCCATCCCTCCCTGTAAGCATCCCTCTTCTCCCCATATCCAATACAACATGTACAATTATACCCCCAAATTAAAAATCATTAAAGATTCTCCTGTGCTTCATTCCCCCTCCCCAAACAGCACAAGCAAACTCTTCAGCCTTTACCACCAGAGCTCTCCAGGGAACAGCCAGGTTTTTAAGGCTGTCTGAAATCTCTCAGAATGATCATTGGGAGAACGTGGAGGGGCATAATCGAACAGCGCCGGCCATGTAGATGGCTGGCCCCGAAAAGCGGTGTCCCAATCATATTATCGAAACGAAAGATAGCCGGCTATCTTGTTTCAATAATACGGTCGGAGCCAGCCAAATATCAGCATTTGGACTGGCTTTAGAGATGGCCGGCATTGGTTTCCGGCGATAATGGAAACTAATGCCGGCGATATCAAACCCGGCCAAATCCAAGGTATTTGGTTGTGGGAAGAGCCAGCATTTGTAGTGTACTGGTCCCCCTCGCATGTCAGGACACCAACCGGTCACCCTAGGGTGCACTGCAGTGAACTTCAAAAATTGGTCCCAGGTGCCTAGCTCCCTTACCTTGGGTGCTGAGCCCCCCAAATCCCCGCCCCCCAAAACCCACTCTCCACAACTCTACACCACTACCATAGCCCTAAGGGGTGAAGGGGGCCACCTACATGTGGACACAGTGGGTTTTTTGGGGGGGGTTTGGAGGGCTCCCATTTACCACCACAAGTGTAACAGGTGGAGGGGGGGGGATGGGCCTGGGTCCACCTGCCTGAAGTGCACTGCACCCACTAAAAACTGCTCCATGGACCTGCATACTGCTGTCAGGGAGCTGGGTATGACATTTCAGGCTGGCATAGAGACTGGCAAAAATTGTTTTTTTATATATATATTTTTTTTGGGTGGGAGGGGGTTGGTGACCACTGGGGGAGTAAGGGGAGGTGATCCCTGATTCTCTCAGGTGGTCATCTGGTCAATTGGGGCACTTTGAGGCTTGGTCCTAAAAATAAATGGACCAAGTGAAGCAGGCCAAATGCTTGTCCGAGCCGGCCTTTTTTCCATTATCGGCCGAAGCCGGCCATGTCTTAACCACACCCCCATCCCGCCTTCACTACCCTGCCAACACACCCCCTTGAACTTTGGCCGGCTCTGCGACAGAAAGCAGTTGGAGCCGGCCAAAATCGGCTTTCCATTATACCGATTTGCCTGGGTTTAGGAGATGGCCGGCCATCTCCCGATTTGTGTCGGAAGATGACCGGCGATCTGCTTCAAAAATAAGCAGGATAGTAACATAGTAGGTGACGGCAGAAAAAGACCTGTACGGTCCATCCAGTCTGCCCAACAAGATAAACTCATATGTGCTACTTTATTTGTATACCTGACCTTGATTTGTATCTGCCATTTTCAGGGCACAAAGTATGGGCGGATTGTGTCTGAGCATGTGCTCGAGCACAATCCTTCCACACTTGTTTGACCGGTCCGGGCTGTTAAAAGCTCGGACATGTCAAACACAGGAGTTGGAGTTCCAGACCACCTCAAAAGCAAAGGCCCTGGTGGCCTAGTGCTCTCCTAAGCCCCCCCTCCCCCCCAAGACAGAGACATGGAGGGCAGGAGGTCTGGTGGATCTCTAGCCCCTTAATCCCCCTGACACCAAAAAAAATCTCTAGTGGCTGACCATAACCCCATCCCCCACCCCGCCTTGTGGTCTAGCGGTCCCCTCCTCCCATACCTCATTGTTTGACTGAGGAAGGAATAGCACTCCCTCCTCTTCCATCGCCGCCTCTATGTGATAGGGAAGCCTCGACCAGAGCATCATGCCACCATCATTTTGGAGGGGGCACTGGAAGAGGAGGGAGTGCTACTCTCTCCTCCATCGAACAGCGAGGTATGGGGGGGGGGGGGGGTGGGTTAGGGTTGTCCACTGGGCCACCAGGGATATTTTTGGGTGTTGGGGGGGGGTCGGGGGCTGGAGATGCACCTGACCGCCAGCCCCCCTCCCCCCATGTGCTCATGTCTGGGGGGTGTTGGGAGGCTGGAAGTTCGCAGGACCATGTCGCTGCCCTTTGGGGGGTACTAGGCCACCAGGGTCTTGCTGTTGGAGGATAGGGGGGTCCACTGGATCCACAGGACTGTCAGTGACAGTCCAGGTGGGAACAGAGGGATCTTTAACCCTAATGCCAGCTGTGAGCTGGTATAGGGTTAAGGTGCTGTTTTCTGATCATAGGGGCGGAATAATCTAATTTAAATGAGCTCTGTTCTTTTGCTTGGCGCGGGCACCGTTTGTTGCGCCAGACTCTTCTGATCATAGTGAGAAGGTAAATGCGGACGATAATCCGGCACTAGTGGCCTGTAGCGCCCGCATTTATCTTTGATCATCAGGGCATAAGTGTGCCTCTGTATTTTGTGCAACGAGCCTTAAATACAGTGGACTGTAATCTAAAATTGGAAGGTTAGACTGCTAGACTACCAGCAGAAATAACTAAAAAAAAAAAAAAAAAGCAAAAACGGCCTACAGATGTAATGTTGTTTTAAATTTAAAAAACACCATTCTCACGGTCTAGGACACCTGATTCTCTTCCTCAAAGGACTGGTCCCAGAACCAGCTCAAATCTGACTTCTAAAGAAGTCGCCCACAGCACTCAAGACAAATGAAAAGTTAAGTGTTAAAATTTCTGTAGCACATTGGTAAATGAATATGCAACAAGAAGTTTCAAAAAAAGTTTGGATGTTTTTATAACATGATATCTTACTATGGATCATTCAACCAAGTATTGGTTGCTTTCTTACATTATTTCTGATATTTGCTCTGCTGTTTGTTTTATTACATGTTTTTGTGCTCCTATAATCTTTTTTTTGTTTTTTGAGAAATGCAGAATTATTTCTAAAATTTGTGTGGGCTGATTTTTAAGATTTGTAGTGTGACAAGTCTAATAGAGCATGCATCATTCTGTGTGAGTGCAATGAAATCAGCAAGTTGACATTTTGTTTTAATAAATACCATTATGGCGAGCAAATATTAATATTAGCACTTTTTAATGCTGTATGATATGCTGTGTACACACTTAGTTAAGTGTAAAAGAGCAAGAATGCTGACGTGGAAAAGACGAGAGGCGCTTTTGTGTACAAATGAATAGCAGCATTTGTAAGGTATATGGAGAGAGACTTTTATGTTGTAGGTAGTGTAAAGGTGAGAAATGCAGGTACTATTTTAGTTTGTAAGATGTAAACAGCTACAGTAAAATGCCCTTCTTCGGAAGCTTGATTTCCCTCCCCCCTTCCCTCCCCCCCCTTGCAGAAGTACTGCGAGACTACCACTAGGATTGGACTGACACCATTTTTGAACCCAAGCACCTGACAGGGGCAAAGTGACTGGGATTTGCTGCTACCCAGCCACTAGTCACTTCCAGCCCCCCCCCCCACTTTGAGAGATCCCAAGGGGGAGGGGGTTGGAAGTAGGAGGGCATTAATTTATGAGGGGATGGGGGAATTCACTATATTGAAGTTATGGATTTTTTTTTTTTTTTTAATACACAGCCTGCTGTCTCACCATTGCTGAGACCAGGAATGGGCAATGCAAATCTTAGATGTACCACAGGAGTTACTAACCTGCATTCCTGAGGTACCATAGGTAAATGACTCTTTGTAAAATGTGTTACTTTACCACAGCTTTGGAATTGCTTTAGGTAAATTCCTGGGGTCTTGTGATCACTAGATAGCAAGGTTCCAGTTAAGAAGGTAGAGGCCATATAAGGAAAAGGGCCTTGAACTTCTGTAGTGCTAACATTTTTTTTTTTCAAGTTGGGGATTGAGGAGAACAGTTGTATGTGCAAAAAAATCATTAAGGGGTCTTATTACTAAGCTGCACTAAGAAATGGACTTAGTGTGTTCATATGTGGGCCTTTTCCGAATGTTAAACCCATTTCTAGTGCCTCTGTCAAAAAAGGCTTTTTCATATTTGTTTCATTAGTGGCCATGCGCTAATGTTAGCATTAGCAGGGAGCACTTACCACTTCTTATTTAGGAGGCATTTTAAGGGCTTCCGTGTTATGGATGCGGTAATGTACATGCACTAGCTGATAGCACATCCACGCACCCTCCCCCCCCCAAAAGAAAAGAATAATTACTGCGTACTTATCTCACACAGATGCCAAAACTGATGTGGAACATTTTTTGTCCTGTGTTTTGCTGTGTTAATTGCATGTTAGTGGTTAACACAGCTTAGTAAAAGGGGCCGGGGCCCTAACATAGGGAAGAAAAAGCAAGAGTAGAAGAGCTGTATGGATTTCAGGAGGTAATTGAAAAGGTTATCATAAATGATTGGCTTTACAAAATACAAGGGGTTACAGAAGGAAGGCAAGAGGGAAGCAGGAAATGCTGTCAAGAGAAGATAGCTAAGGCGGTAAATCAAGGAGGCAAGACATGATTTAGATAATTCAGCTTTCACAGAGTACAGGGTGGCACTATAAGTTTGAGGGAGAGGTATCTAGAAAAACAGGTATTAAGTTCCGGTGCAGATTAATAGTAGAGGGTTTATGAGGAACTGCAGATAAGTGACAGAAGTACAAATTGAAAAGATCCTAGTCCTATGAAAGAGATATTCGGGATATAACTAGTAAAAAGAAAAGGTGAAGCAGTAAAGTCAGATGGAATGTATCAAAGAATATTAATGGAGTTTAGAGAGGTTTAAACATTGGAAAAGGATGTGGATTTAGAGGACTTGAGCAGTGTCTTAGCCCTATTCACAAAAGAAGGAGCGAGGAAGTTGTTGATAACACGGCTGCATTGATGGGAAAATTGATTAGATTATGTGTTATGCTTAATTATCAGCATCCAAGACTAATGTACAGTGAGATAGAGACATGGTCATCAATCCACTGCACCAGGACTAGAAAAACTCTGGGTAATAGGCTTCCTGGGTGTCAAACTTGGTACCTGCCAGGGAGGAACAGCTAATGCTGTGGCCTAACCTGGATTCAGGCAAAAGAGCTGCTGCAACAAGTAGGTGCTGTAGGAAGGATTCTTAGGGAGTAGGAGAGGGGTGCACAGAATAATAGCTGGATGGTAGAGGGAAGAGGGACATAGTTAATGCAGAATAAGTCTTTCTGACTCTTCCCCTGCACTACACGTTAAAATAAAAATAATAAAACACACTAGTTTTTACATTTATAGGTGTTTCCAGGGTTTGTATTGGTACAATTAAGAGTGGAGTTGAGGGAGGAGTTTGGAGTCTCATTTTAGGACTGTTCAGACCTGGATGATTGCTAAGGGTCTGACCTTAAATATGGCAAAGATTCAGATTTTATAGTTGGCATGTTCGGGTGAGCAGTGTCCTTTTACTGGGTTTCATTTGGATGCTGTTTGCCCTTTGTGTACTTTGGTTTGGAGTCTGGGGATTATTTTGGATGCTTCATTACTGCTTAAAAGACAGCAGCTGCGATTAAGGTTGTGTGTTTGTGTTTTTTTTTAAAATTTGGTTGGTTGCGAAGTTAAAAGGTATCCTTTCTATGTGAAAATTTTCCATTGTTTTGCAGAGTTACCTTCTACCTGGCCTTGATTACTGCAGTTCTCTTCTGTGTGGCCTGCCTTAGGCAACCTTGAGAGCCTTGCAAGTGGCTCAGAATTCAGCCAAACCTATGAGTGTTGGTGCTGGTAGAATGGATCATGTTACACTGCATTTGATATCTTTGCATTGGCTTCCTATAATGTGGTGTATTCAGTTTAAGATCTTAGGGGCCCTTTTACAAAGCTGCAGTAAAAGGACTGTTTTTTGCTATGCGCAAGGGCCCCTTTTACCACAGTGGGTGAAAATGAATTGGAAATAATGAAATGGCCGTGTGATAAGTTTGCACTTGCTGTGTGGCCATTGTGGAGGGAGCACTTAATGCCACCCATTCAGGTGGCGGTAAGGGCACCCATGCTAACCTGGCGGTAACCAGTCAGCATGTGGCACTACCCGATTACTGGCAGGTAACCTCTGTGGTAATATTTTCCCTAATTATTCTAACGCTGGAAAAGGCGTGTTCTGAGGTTGGAACTTGATTGGCGTGTGCCAACCCTCTAGTAAAAGGTCCCCTTAATGTTGATATTTAAGGCGCTTCATGGTGATACTTCGTCAGTTCTTGTTCAGGATTTGTGGGCTTATTGTCCTGCGCAAAGTCTAAGGTTTCAGGGTCAGTGTTTATTGGATGTTCCCTCATTTTGCCAGGTTCACTTGCTGCTGCTGCTACTACTACTACTTATCATTTCTATAGCGCTACTAGATGTACGCAGCGCTGTACACTTGAACATGAAAAGACAGTCCCTGATCGACAGCGCTTACAATCTAATTAGGACAGACAAACAGGCCAAATAAGAGATAAGGGAATATTAAAAGTGAGGATGATAAAATAAGGGTTAGAAGTTAAAAGCAGCATCAAAAAGGTGGGCTTTTAGCTTAGATTTGAAGACGGCCAGAGATGGAGCTTGACGTACCGACTCAAGAAGTCTATTCCAGGCATATGGTGCAGCAAGATAAAAGGAACGGAGTGTGAAGTTAGCGGTGGAGGAGAAGGGTGCAGATAAGAGAGATTTACCCAGTGAACAGAGTTCCCGGGGAGGAGTGTAGGGAGAGATGAGAGTGGAGAGGTACTGAGGAGCTGCAGAGTGAATGCACTTATAAGTCAATAAGAGGAGTTTGAACTGTATGCAGAAACGGATAGGGGGCCAGTGAAGTGGCTTGAGGAGAGGGCTAATATGAGCATAGCGACACTGGCGGAATATTAGTCGTGCAGCAGAATTTTGAACAGATTGAAGAGGAGAGAGATGGCTAAGTGGGAGACCTGTGAGAAGCAAGTTGCATTAGTCTAAGTGAGAGGTAATAAGAATGTGGATGAGGGTTCTGGTAGTGTGCTTAGAAAGGAAAGGGTGAATTTTGGTGATAGAGAAAGAAATGACAGGTTTTAGCAGTCTGCCGAATATGTGCAGAGAGGGAGGAGTCGAAGATGACCCCAAGGTTACGAGCTGATAGTGTTATCCACAGAAATATAGAATGGGGGAAGAGGAGAGGTTGGTTTAGGGGGAAAGATAAGAAGCTCAGTCTTGGTCATGTTTAGTTTCAGATGGCGGTGAGACATCCAGGCAGCAATGTCAGACAGGCAGGCTGATACTTTGGCCTGGATTCCTGCTGAGGTTTCTGGTGTGGAGAGTTAGATCTGGGAATCATCAGCGTAAAGATGATACATGGGAGGAGATCAGAGTACCAAGGGAGGAAGTATAGATGGAGAAAAGAACAGATCCCTGAGGTACACCAACTGACAGTGGGATAGAAGTAGAGGAGGATCCACCAGAGTATACACTAAAAGTACGCTGGGAGAGATAAGAAGAAAAGCAGGAAAGAACAGAGCCCTGAAATCCAAGTGAGGACAGCGTATCAAGGAGTAGGCTGTGATCATCAGTGTCAAAAGCAGCAGATAGATCGAGAAGGATGAGGATAGATTAGAGACCGTTGGATCTGTCCAGAAACAGGTCATTGGAGACTTTAGCAAGTGCTGTTTCAGTGGAATGAAGGGGGCGAAAGCTTGGAGGAAGTTCATTCTCTGGCATTTTTTGTGATGGTACCTAGGCTGTGGAACTCTTTCCTCTCTGATTTGCGTTTACTTTAGGCCATTTTCTTGGGAGAGTTGAGGTTTGGGTGCTCTGTTGAATTTTTCTGCTATTTTTGATTTTTTTTTCTATGTTTTTGATATATATGTTTTGGATTTTATGTATGTTGTACTCCATTCAGGTACCTTGATGAGTGGAGTATAAATTTGTTAAATAAATTAATTACTTATAAACTTTTTTTTTGAGTGGATTCAGGGGAGGGCCTCCCATGAAATTGGGAACTATAAGAAGTTTTAATTAAACTCTATAATACTAAGATGCAGACAGCAGTCCATCAGCGAGAGGGATTCTATCCAGTCTTTTGCATTGAGTGTCGAGAGGGATTATATCCAGTCTTTTGCATTGAGTGTCACATATATGATTATCTCCCAGTTGGTGAGAGGTTATATGTGTGTGCTTGATGCAAAGAGCCCGTTCTCTTGAGGCTAGAGTAGCGGAGGAGCTGAGGGTGACAGAGAGGTACATAGAGGAGGCCTACAGGGGCATTGTAGAGAAGTCTCACCTCCAGTCTGGCAGCCCTTGTGCTGCCTTGGAGGAGGGAGGTCTTCTAAAGGTAGAGCAATCATCCTTATGCAGCTGGAATTAATCATGTAACCAGGACCAGCCCACCAGGGAATTCAATATCGTCTTGCACCGAGGATGTGTCTCCAGGAGCTTCTGCCCAGGAAGGAATGGGTTCGGATGGCAGTTGTAGTTGGTGATTTGATTATTAGGCATATAGATAACTGGGTGGCTGGTGGATGTGAGGATCACTTGCTTGCCTGGTGCGAAGGTGGTGGACCTCAACCATCACCTAGACAAGGTTTTAGAAAATGCTGGGTAGGACCCGGCTGTCTTAGTACCTGTGGGTACCAATCACACAGGTTCTGGAAGCCAAATTTAGGCTCTTAGGTAGAAAGCTCAAATCCAGAACCTCCAGAATAGAATTTTCTGAAGTACTACCCATTCCATGCACAGGGCCCAAGAGACAGGCAGACCTCCAATATGTAGATGAGGCGATGGTGTAGGAAGAAGGGTTTTAGATTTGTAAGGAACTGGGCCGCATTCTGGGAAGGGGCAGCCTATTCCGGAATGATGGATTCCATCTTAACCAGGGTGGAACCGGGGTGCTGGCATTGGCATTTAAAAAGGAGATAGAGCAGCTTTTAAACTAGAACCTGGGGAAAGGCCGACATTCGTTCAAAAATGCATGGTTTGGAGCAAGATACCTTTCAAAGATATCACCAAAACAGGGAAGATAGCGAGGTTGCAATAGAGGCCATAGTAGACCAGCAAGCTTATTTTCGAAAGAGAACGCCCATCTTTCGACACAAGTCGGAAGATGGGCGGCCTTTCCCACAGGGTAGCCCAAATCGGCATAATCGAAAGTCGATTTTGGGTGTCCCCAACTGCTTTCCGTCACAGGGACGACCAAAGTTCACGGGAGCGTGTCAGAGGCGTAGCGAAGGCGGGACTTGGGCGTGCCTAACACATGGGTGTCGTCGACCCATAATGGAAAAAAAGGGCGTCCCTGACGAGCACTTGGACTACTTTACCTGGTCCTGTTTTTCTTACGACCAAGGCACAAAAAGGTGCCCGAAATGACCAGATGACCACTGGAGAGAATCGGGGATGACCTCCTCTTACTCCCCCAGTGGTCACTAACCCCCTCCCACCCTCAAAAAAACATCTTATCCTTTGTGCCAGCCTCAAATGTCATACTCAGGTCCATCACAGCAGTATGCTGGTCCCTGGAGCAGTTTTAGTGGGTGCAGTGCACTTCAGGCAGGCGGGCCTAGGCCCATCCCCCACTACCTGTTACACTTGTGGTGGTAAATGTGAGACCTCCAAAACCCATCAGAAACCCACTGTACCCACATCTAGGTGCCCCTTTCACCAGTGAGGGCTATGGTAGTGATGTACAGTAGTGGGTTTTGGGGGGGACTCAGCGCACACAAGGTAAGGGAGCTGTGTTCCTGGAAGCAATTTCTGAAGCCCACTGCAGTGCCCCCTAGGGTTCCCGGTTGGTGTCCTGGCGTGTTTGGGGGACCAGTGCACTACGAATGCTGGCTCCTTCCACGACCAATGGACTTGCATTTGCTAGTTTCTGAGATGGGCATCCTTAGTTTCCATTATTGTCGAAAATCAGAAACGACCAAGCCTAGGGACGACCTAAATGTCAAGATTTGGGTGTCCTCGACCGTATTGTCGAAATGAAAGATGGACGTCCCTCTTATTTCGATAATACGGGTTTCCCTCAGCAAAACGTGGGCGTCCCTTTCGATTATGCCCCTCCACGTGTCTTTAAATAAAAAGTAGACAAAAGATTTCAAACTAACAAGGTCAACTGCTGAGCAAGATGTAAATAGAAACAAACTGAGTTTGAAATTGCTATATGCGAATGCCAGAAGCCTAAGAAATAAGATGGGAGAGTTTAGAATATATTGCACTAAATGAAAAATTAGATATAATCGGCATCTCTGAGACCTGGTGGAAGGAGGATAGCCAGTGGGACACAGTCATGCTAGTGTAAAAATTATATCATAGTGATAGGGTGAATCGAATTGGTGGAAAGGTAGCATTGTATGTTAAGTAGGTCCTTGAATGAAATAGATTGAAAATTCTACAGAAAGCAAAACACGTCTTGGAATCCCTATGTGTAAAGGGGAAATAATAGTGATAGGAGTGTACTACTGTCCACCTGGCCAGGGTGGACAGACATATGTAGAAATGTTATCAGAAATTAGGGAGGCTAACAAACTGGGGTACACAATAATAATGGGTGATTTCAATTACCCTGATAATGACTGGGTAAATGTAATATCGGGGTATGCTAGGGAGGTAAAATTCCTTGACTAAATCAAGGATTGCTTTATGGAGCAGCTGGTACAGGAGCCAACAAGAGGAGGAGAAATTCTAGACCTAGTCCTTAGTGGAGTGTATGAGCTGGTGCAGGAGGTAATGGTGCTGGGGCTGCTTGATAACAGTGATCATATGTTCAGATTTTATATTAGCTTTGGAGTAAGTACACACAGGAAACCCAATATGTTAGCATTTAACTTTCACAAAGGAGACTATGATAAAATGAGAACGGTGAAAAAAGAACTTAAGAGGAGCATCTCCGAAGGTCAAAAATTTACATCAAGCGTGGATGCTGTTCAAAAACACTATCCTGGAAGGCCGGGCCAAATATATTCCATGTATTAAAAAAGGAGGCAGGAAGACCAAATGACAGCCGGCATGGTTAAAAAGTGAGGTGAAGGAAGCTATTAGAACTAAAGGAAAATCCTTCAAAAAATGGAAGAAGGATCCGACTGAAAATAAGAAGAAACGGCATAAGGAATGGTAAGTCAAATTAAAAGTGCTGATAAGGAAGGCAAAGGCAAGTCAATGAGCTTAGTAAAAGAGTTTTTTTTTTTCTCTCGATTGAGACAGCTGAGAGCGATCAGATCTTCATTAACACAAAGTAATTTTAGGTCAGTAGCCCAGGCAGTGGTACTTCCATAGCTGGACTACTACAATTCTCTTTATTATGGTATCTGAACTGAATTGCAGAGACTTTAGCAGTTTTTGCAAACTGCAACATCTAGACTTTCTATGGATTGGATAAGTTTGATAGACTCTCTTCAGTCTTACATGATTTGAATTGGTTGATGGTTAAACAGGGTACACAGTTTAAGATTATTAATATGATTTACAAAACTGTGTATGGATTAAATTGTGAGAGTTTTCACTTACTATGAACATGCGTTATAAAAGTATGCATGATAAGTTATTTTCAGTCCAAAGAGCTAGACTCTGGAATTTATTACCAGCAAGTTTGAAAAAAGTACAGTCACCTTTACAATTTCAGAAACTTTTGAAAGCATTCCTCTTTGAGTCTTCTTAGTTAAGATTTTTGAGTTTTAAAGATTTCTAGGCAGTGCAATTTTAGGATGTGTTGATACAAATTTGTGTTGATCTCTCTTGAGAAGAGGTTTTCATATTGTGAACTGCCTAGAAGTCCATTTTTGGATAATTTGTGTGGTATATAAAACAGAATAGTGTAGCATAGCACTTTGAAAAAAAAATTGCGTTGGAGGCAAAAAACACATGGTAATTTTTTTTTTTTAGGTATATTAAAAACAAGAAGCCGGCAAAAGAATCAGTTGGATCGCTAGATGACCGAGGGGTAAAAGGGGGCACTTAGGGAAGACAAAGCCATAGCAGAGAGATTAAATAAATTCTTTGCTTTGGTCTTCACCGAGGAAGATTTGGGAGAGACACAGTGCCAGAAATGGTATTCAAAGTGGAATGAAATCTTTATAATCCTGGAAGATATAATGGTGCAGTTTGACAAATTGAAGAATAGCAAATCACCTGAACCACATTGTATTCATCCCTGAGTATCGATAGAATAGAAAAATGAACTTGCAGAACTATTGTGTCTGGTAGCGCTATATAAATGCTATTAGTAGTAGTAGTAATATGTAATTTTGGCCAATGTAATGCCGATTTTTAAAAAAGATTCCATAGGTGATCCGGGAAATTATAGACTGGTGAGCCTGATGTAAGTGCCGGGCAAAATGGTAGAGACTGTTATAAAGAACAAAATTACAGAGCGTATTCAAATGCATGGGGGAGACAAAGCCAACATTGATTTAGTGAAGGGAAATGTTGCCTCACCAATCTATTACATTTCTTTGAAAGGGTGAACAAACGTGGATAAAGGTGAGCTGGTTGATATTGTGTGTCTGGATTTTCAGAAGGCATTTGACAAAGTAGCTCATGAAAAACTCCATTGGAGAGTCATGGGATAGGAGGTAGTGTTCTATTGTGCATTAAAAACTGGTTAAAAGATAGAAAACAGAGAGTAGGGTTAAATGGTCAGTATTCTCAATGGAGAAGGGTAGTCAGTGGGGTTCCCTAGGGGTCTATGCTGGGACCACTGCTTTTTTAACATACTTATAAATGGTCTATAGATGGGAGCAAGTAGTGAGGTAATTAAATTTGGTGACGACACAAAGTTATTCAAAGTTGTTAAATCGCAAGAGGATTGTGAAAATTACAAGAGGACCTTACGAGATTGGGAGATGATGTTTAAGCAAATGGAAAGTGATGCATGTGGGAAAGAGGAACCCGAACTATAGCTATGTAATGCAAAATTCCACATTAGGAGTCACCAACCAGGAAAGGGATCTAGGTGTCATCGTTGATGATACATTGAAACCCTCTGCTTAGTGTGTAGTGTCGGCAGAGGCTAAGAAAGCAAATGGAATGTTAGGTATTATTAGGAAAAGAATGGAAAACAGAAATGAGGATGTTATAATGCCTTTGTATCGCTCCATGGTGCGACCCACCTTGAATGTTATGTGCAATTCTGGTCACCGCATCTCAAATAAGATATAGTGGAATTTAGAAAAGGTACAGAGAAGGGCGATGAAATGATAAAGGGGATGGGATGGCTTCCCTGTGAGGAAAGGCTAAAGCGACTAGGGCTCTTCAGCTTGGAGAAGAGATTTCTGAGCGGAGATCTTCTATAAAATAATCAGCAGAGTGGAACAAGTAGATGTGAATCGCTATTTTGAGGCTAGGAAGAGAGCAATTTTTTTTTCCTCTCCAGCCTCTTGGGTGCTAAACTCAGGGGTCCCGGGTCCCTTCCCCACTTCCTCCCCATCTCCCTTTGGTGCAGGGAAGGGCAAACCCTTTCGGAGGAAAGGTGTTTAGCCTTTGGGAGAGGCAGCCACTTTCTTGTTTGATTGAAAAAAAAAATTTGTGCCTACTTTGGGTGATATGAGGGTTCCTCGTCTCCCATAGGATAGACCTCGCCCAAATAGTTGGAGTTCCTTATTTGGCCGGTCGAGGAATTTCTGTAGGTTTCGCACTGGCCGGGGAGCTCAGGTTCAGAGGTCCAGGTTTTTTCAGAAAACTGTCCTTTTGGGGGTTTCTGTATGGGAGGTCGGGACTCAAGCATCCCTTTCCATTCCCCTTCCTGTCCTTCCCAATGAAGGGGCGATGGTCTCTTCTCTGATCCCTGTAGGATCTCGTCTGTTTCAGAGGTGGGCCCACGTAACCTCCGACCAGTGGGTCTTGGAAATTATTCGAGACGGTTATGCTTTAGAATTCGCCAGGCCTCTTTCAGACGCCTTTCTGGAGTCTCTCTGTCTTTCTCACCTAAAAGCGTGAGCGGTTCTGGACACCTTACAGAGGCTATTGGACCTTCATGCCATTTGCCCAGTTCCTTCTTCAGAATGCGGACAAAGCCGGTATTTCATTTACTTTGTGGTTCCCAAGAAGGAGGCCTTCTTCTGTCCTATTTTGGATCTCAAACCCATCAATCAGACTCTCAAAGTCACAAGTTTTCGAATGGAGACCTTTCGGTTGGTCATCGTCGCCGTCCGTACGGAAGAGTTTTTAACAGCCTTAGATCTGACGGAAGCTTATCTTCACATTCCTATCTGGCCCGGTCACCAGAAGTTCCTTTGGTTTGCCATTCTGGGCTGGCATTTTCAGTTTTGGGCTCTGCCATTCGGGTTGGCTATAGCACCTCCCACTTTCACCAAGGTCATGGTAGTAGTGGCGGCAGCCCTCAGGAAGGAGGGCATCCTGGTCCACCCATACTTGGACGACTGGCTCATCAGAGTGAAATCTTATCGGGAGAGTGTGCGGGTCACGACCCGGGTGATGAGTTTCCTGCAGTCCCTCGGTTGGGTGGGCAACTTAGCCAAGAGCTGTCTGGTACTGTCGCCGTCCCTGGAGTATTTGGGCATTACCTTCGACATTGCGCAGGGATGGGTTTTCCTTCCCCAGGGCAGGATGCTCAAGCTGCAATCTCAGGTTCAGGGGTTACTTCACAGACACGACCTCTGTGCTCGGGATTATCTTCAAGTTCTGGGTTCCATGTCAGCGACGATAAAGGTAGTTCCCTGGGCCAGGGCTCACATGAGGTTTCTCCAATCTTCCCTGTTGTCCCGATGGTCTCCTCAGACGGATTCCCTTCAGGTGAGGTTGCCCCTGCATTCCCAAGAGTGCAGCAGTCTCTTCTGGTGGTTGCGGGAGGGCAATCTCATCAGGGGGATGCCATTGTAGTCCCCCGAGTGGATAGCATTAACTACCGATGCCAGCCTACAGGGCTGGGGAGCCCATTGCTTAGGAAAGCTTGCGCAGGTTCTCTAGTCTCCCATGGAAGTGTCCCAGTCCATCAATTGGTTAGAGACCAGGGCAATTCGTCTAACTCTGGAGGAGTTTTGTTCCCTCATAGCGGGCAAGGCGGTGCGGATACTATCGGAAATTCCATGGCTGGGTCTGTGTCAACCGCCAGGGGGGAACGAAGAGTCGACTCTTGCAACAGGAGGCGGCGAGTCTCATGGCATGGGCGGAGCTTCACCTGGCCGCCATCTCGGCTTCCCATGTGGCGAGAGCCAAAAACGTTCAGGCAGACTTTGTCAGTCGTCACACCCTTTGATCCAGGGGAATGGTCTCTCAGCCTTCGGGTGTTTCAATTGATAGTGGATCAGTGGGGCATTCCAGTCCTGGATCTTTTGACCTCTGGCCTCAATGCAAAGGTTCCCTGCTTTTTCAGTCGTCTTCACCGAGGAGGATTTGGGGGGGACACCGGTGCCGGAAAGAATATTTGAAGCGGGGGAGTCTGAGAAACTAAACAAATTCTCTGTAACCTTGGAGGATGTAATGGGTCAGTTCAGCAAGCTGAAGAGTAGTAAATCACCGGGACCTGATGGTATTCATCCCAGAGTATTAATAGAACTAAAAAATGAACTTGCGGAGCTACTGTTAGAAATATGCAATCTGTCCCTAAAATCGAGTGTAGTACCGGAAGACTGGAGGGTAGCCAATGTTACTCCGATTTTTAAGAAGGGTTCCAGAGGAGATCCGGGAAATTATAGACCGGTGAGTCTGACGTCGGTGCCGGGCAAGATGGTGGAGGCTATTATTAAGAATAAAATTGCAGAGCATATACAAAAACATGGACTGATGAGACAAAGTCAGCACGGATTTAGTGAAGGGAAGTCTTGCCTCACCAATCTAATGCATTTTTTTGAGGGGGTAAGCAAACATGTGGACAATGGGGAGCCGGTTGATATTGTATATCTGGATTTTCAGAAGGCGTTTGACAAAGTGCCGCACGAAAGACTCCTGAAGAAATTGCAGAGTCATGGAATCGGAGATAGGGTATTATTATGGATTAAGAACTGGTTGAAAGATAGGAAGCAGAGAGTAGGATTGCGTGGCCAGTATTCTCAGTGAAGGAGGGTAGTTAGTGGGGTCCCGCAGGGGTCTGTGCTGGGTCCGTTGCTTTTTAATGTATTTATAAATGACCTAGAGATGGGAATAACTAGTGAGGTAATTAAATTCGCCGATGACACAAAATTATTCAGGGTCGTCAAGTCGCAGGAGGAATGTGAACGATTACAGGAGGACCTTGCGAGACTGGGAGAATGGGCGTGCAAGTGGCAGATGAAGTTCAATGTTGACAAGTGCAAAGTGATGCATGTGGGTAAGAGGAACCCGAATTATAGCTACGTCTTGCAAGGTTCCGCGTTAGGAGTTACGGATCAAGAAAGGGATCTGGGTGTCGTCGTCGATGATACGCTGAAACCTTCTGCTCAGTGTGCTGCTGCGGCTAGGAAAGCGAATAGAATGTTGGGTGTTATTAGGAAGGGTATGGAGTCCAGGTGTGCGGATGTTATAATGCCGTTGTATCGCTCCATGGTGCGACCGCACCTGGAGTATTGTGTTCAGTACTGGTCTCCGTATCTCAAAAAAGATATAGTAGAATTGGAAAAGGTACAGCGAAGGGTGACGAAAATGATAGTGGGGATGGGACGACTTTCCTATGAAGAGAGGCTGAGAAGGCTAGGGCTTTTCAGCTTGGAGAAGAGTGGAATGGATCGGGTGGATGTGAAGCGACTGTTCACGCTATCCAAAAATACTAGGACTAGAGGGCATGAGTTGAAGCTACAGTGTGGTAAATTTAAAACGAATCGGAGAAAATTTTTCTTCACCCAACGTGTAATTAGACTCTGGAATTCGTTGCCGGAGAACGTGGTACGGGCGGTTAGCTTGACGGAGTTTAAAAAGGGGTTAGATAGATTCCTAAAGGACAAGTCCATAGACCGCTATTAAATGGACTTGGAAAAATTCCGCATTTTTAGGTATAACTTGTCTGGAATGTTTTTACGTTTGGGGAGCGTGCCAGGTGCCCTTGACCTGGATTGGCCACTGTCGGTGACAGGATGCTGGGCTAGATGGACCTTTGGTCTTTCCCAGTATGGCACTACTTATGTACTTATGTACTTATGACTCAAGAGCAGTGAGGATATATGCCCTCTTACAACAGTGGCCTCCCGGTCTTCTATACGCATTTCCTCCGTGGCCTCTCTTGGGTAGTCTGTTACAAAGAATCGAGGCTCATGGTGGTTCAGTAGTCCTCGTGGAACCCGATTGGCCTCGTCGTCCGTGGTACGCAGACCTTCAGCGCCTTCGGTCTGCACCTCCTCTTCGTCTCCCTGTTCTCAAGGATCTTCTGTCGCAAGGCCCGGTCCTTCATCCAGATCCAACTCGAGTTTGTCTTATGGCTTGGCCCTTGAACAAGCTTGCTTAATGAAGAGAGGTTATTCCGCTCCTGTGATTTCAACCATGCTCCGGTCGCGTCGCCGGTCTACGTCCCTGCATTATATTCGTACATGGAGGATTTTTGAGGCGTGGTGTGCAGATGGTGTTGGTAGATGGTGGTATTTTTCCCTTCCGGGCTTTGGTGGCGGAGATTTTGGATTTTTTGCAGCGTGGCTTTGATAAAGGTACAGGTGGTGGCAATGTCCTGTTTCCGAGGCTGGGTGCGAGGGAAGTCGTTGGCCTCTCTTCCTGATGTTTCGCGTTTCCTGAAAGGGGGGGTCAGCCTTCTTTGTCCACCAGTCAGAGCTGCTTTTCCGGCTTGGGATCTCAACCTGGTGCTTTCCACACTGACGGGTCCTCCCTTTGAGTCGTTGTCTTCTTGTTCCCTTAAGGACTTAACTCTTAAGACCGTGTTTTTGGTGGCCATTGCTTCTGCTCGGAGAGTCTCGCAGCTGCAAGCCTTTTCCTGAAGGCCTCTGTTTTTGGAGTTTTCTAAGGAGCGAGTGGTTTTGTGCCCAGTGCCTTCTTTCTTACCTAAGGTACTGTCACAGTTTCATCTCTCCCAGTCAGTTTTCCTCCCTGTCCTGGGGTGTTCCTCAGGTACGGTGTCTCAGAGGAAGTTGCTTACATTGGACATTAAGAGAGTTCTTAAACGCTATCTGAGGGTTACTAATGACTTTAGGCACATGGATCGTCTGTTTGTACTCCAGGCCAGTTTGCGTAAGGGTTTCGCCGCCTTTAAGCCCACTATTTCTCGGTGGCTCAAAGAGATGATAGCTTCTGCTTACATGCTTGCCAGGAGAACGGTCCTGGAAGGTGTTAAGGCTCACTCCACAAGGGGACAAGCAGCTTCTTGGGTGGAGTGATTCTTGTTGCCACCCACAGACATTTGTAAGGCGGCGACGTGGGCCTCGCTGCAGTCCTTTTCTAGACACTATAGACTGGATGTATAGTGTCGGCAGGAGGCGATTTTTTGCAACTTGAGTGCTAACAGCGGGTTTGCTGGGGTCCCTCCCTTAGGTCTACTGCTTTGTTACTTCCCATCAGTCCAACCCTGGGCCGGTCCGGAGGGACACCAAGAAAGGAGAAATTAGACCTTACCTGCTAGTTTGCTTTCCTTTAGTCCCTCCGGACTGGCCCAGGTCCCTCCCGTGTTCTTTGAAGAGTGATTGTTTGTACATAGTTCCGGAGTTCTACGATGGAGTTGCTCTGTCAGTTGACAGTTCATTTATTTAAAAAAAAAAAAAAAAACCCTGTTAAGCCATACCTCTTCTCCTTGGTGTTGGTGAGCTTTGCTGCATGGCTTGGCCGTCGTTCAAGCACTGTTTATGACTGTTTGGTGGCTGCTTAGATTCCACAGGACACAGAAGGTTGGGTCTTTCTCTTCTTTCCTGCTTTGTTAGTCAAATACTGAGACTAGGGTCACATGGCCAGGGCTCTTATTGGCTCTCTAGAGTCAGAAGATTTTCAGTCTCCACCTGCTGGAAGGCGTGCACAACCCATCAGTCCAACCCTGGGCCGGTCTGGAGGGACTAAAGGAAAGCAAATTAGCAGTTAAGGTCTAATTTCTTCTTTGCTCTTTCCAAAAATTCTAGGACTAGGGGGCACGCAATGAAGCTACAAAGTAGTAAATTTAAAACGAATTGGAGAAAATCTTTCTTCACTCAATGTGTAATTAAACTCTGGAATTTGTTGGCAGAAAATGTAGTAAAAGCAGTTACCTTAACAAGGTTTAAAGAAGCTTGGATGGCTTCCTAAAGGAAAAGTTCATAGACCATTATTAAAACGGACGTAGCAAAAATCCACTGCTTATTTCTAGGATAAGCAGCATAAAATGTATTGTATTTTTGGGGGATCTTGCCAAGTACTTGTGACCTGAATTGGCCACTGTTGGAAACAGGTTGCTGGGCTTGATGGACTTTTGGTTTGTCCCAGTATTGCAATACTAATGTACTTACGTAATCTCTTCCTCCCCTTGAGATCCCATGTGCCTGTCCAGTGCTTTCTTAAATTCATATATGGTCCACGCATCCACCATAATTTCCGTAAAGAAGTAATTCCTTAAGATTACTTCTCGGTCTATCCCCTTTTAACTTCATCTTATGTCCCTTCATTCCAAAGTTTCCTTTCAGTTGAGATTTGTCTCCTGTGCAGTTATGCTGCGGAGTTGTTTACATGTCTCAACAGTGGCGTAGGAAGGGGGGGAGGGGCGGTGGGGTGGTCCGCCCCGGGTGCACGCCGCTGGGGGGGGTGTCGGCTCGGTGGTTCCATGCTCTTTCTGCCCCGGAACAGGTTATTTCCTGTTCCGGGGCAGAGAAAGCAGGGAAGCAGCAGAGCCGACGCAGCTCCCAGTGACGTGCACTGGGGGCGGATCGGCCCTCCCGCCTGCCCTCCGCTGCAAGGTAAGGGTGCGTTTCGGGGGGGGGGGGGTGCGCCGTGCCCTGCACCCGGGGGGGGGGGAGGGGGTGCGCAGTGGCGACCTGCCCCGGGTGTCAGCACCCTTGCTACGGCACTGTGTCTTAATCATATCTCCTCTCTTTCGTCTTTCTTCCAGAGTATACATATTGAGGTCTATGAATCTGTTCCTGTATGCTTTTATGATGGAGACCACTGACCATCTTATTAGCTGTCATCTGGACTGATTCCATCCTGTTTTACATCTTATTAAAGTACTAGTAAAAAAGGCCCGTTTCTGACAGAAATGAAACGGGCGCTAGCAAGGTTTTTCTCGGAGTGTGTATGTTTGAGAGAGTTTGTGTGAGAGTGACTATGTGAGAGAGACAGATTGAATGTTTGTGGCTGCAAGTGTGTCTGTTAGAGAGTGTTTGTGTGTGAGATTGACAGTGTGTTTTGAGTGGATATGTGAGCCACAGCGAGAGTGTATGAGAGTGAGAGAGTGTTTGAGAGTGACTGTGTGACACACAGTGAATGTGATCCAGTGTGAGACATAGCGTGTGTTGTAGACAGTGTTTGAGAGTGAGAGAGACACAGAGTGAGAGAACCCCCTCCGTCTGCCTGTGCCACTGTGTTGTCGCAGGATCCCTCATCTCTCTGTCTGGTCAGTGTTCCCCCCCCTCCTCCTCTTATGTCTCCCTGCTGCCCTCCTGTCAGGGCTGTGGATCCCCCGTCCCCCTTCGTTTGTGCTGTGAGGACCCCCTCCCCCGCCTCCATCTGTGGTCTCTGGACCTCTTCCGGCCCTCATCCTCCCCCTCCTTGTGTCTGAAGTTTTGCTTAAGAGACTTTTGGGGAGGTGGGGGGGGGGGGGGGGGCGCTGTGGACAGTACTGGGCAGGCACTGTAGTTTATGCAGTGCCAATGATGTTCCGCACTGACCACCCACATTGGTCACTGGGTTAAATTAGGACAGCTCAAAATTGCATAACTCTGATTCTCTTCAAAATCCCCTGATCCCCTCCTGCCACCCCCAAAAGCTCCTGCCCTTCCTATGCTTTCCCTCCAGCCAGCCAGACCCAACACCTCATCCCTCCATGGGCTGCCATATAGTTCTGTTTTGGGAGGGGGGGAGATCCTGCTTAGCGCCTCCTCCACGCGATGCACCCCCCCCTGCCGCAATCCCACCCACCGCGATGCAGCCGGTCGCCCACCCATCATCGCCATTGCACCCACCATCGCGTAGTTTTGCTGGTGGGGGACCCAAAATCCCGCCAGCAGAAGTCCTGTGTTGTCTGAGTCTGACTGACTCCAGCGATCTTCGGCGTTGGTAGCCTGTGCAGGGCGGGGTTATGTGCGTCTGACGTCCTGCACTTGCAGGACGTCAGACGCACAGAAGCCCTGCCTGCAGAGGCTTGCAACGCCGAAGATCACGCAGTAGTCAGCAGACAGGACTTGTGCTGGCGGGGTTTCGTGTCCCCCGCCGGCAAAGCAACGCGACGGTGGGTGGCTTGTGGGGGGGTTGCACCTCCTGCATTCTGCAGCTTTGGGGGTGGGGCAGCGCGGAGGGGCCATGTTGTTGCGCCGGGGGGGGCGTCATTTTTGCTGCATGAGTGTCATTGCTCCGCCCCCTGCGTCATCACGTTTGACGCGTGGGCGGGGCAGACACTTATGGAGCAAAAAAGTGGTCTCAGCCGCCTCACTTTCGAACGTTGGGAAAGTGAGGCTTCAATGGAACGTTGGAGGTGCGTTTTATATAGAGAGATGATCTCCAGAAGGTGCCTCACCATACAAAAACAAGTGGGGAATGCATTCAGAGAATGACTGCTGGAGTTCTTTCCATCTCTCTGTGTGTATGTGTGTATAACTATGCTCTTTCCGTGTGCCTTTGACTTAAAGGAAAGAGGAGAAGCAAGACATTTTTTATGGGGGGAGGGGTGGGGGATTGAATCTAGTTTTGAAGATAGGGTGACTTTTGAAGGATGGTGAAATAGGTAGGGGTTGCATGGGGTGGATAGATAGTTGGAAGAGTAGTGTTTTGTAGGGTGGGGAATAGTTGCTGGGGGTAGTTTTGAGAGGTGGAGGATAGTTGTAGGGAAAGGCAGGTTGAAAAGAAGAATTCCCTAATGTTTGCTTATTTCTCTATGCTGTAGAAGTTGGAACTGTTTCTCTAATAAGAATGAAGTGGGCCGTTTCTTTTTTTTTTTGAGGGGGGGGGATTATTTCTCTGGAACCCTCAGTCCAATTTGGCCCATTTGTGAATTCTGTGTGTCTTTTTTTTTTTTTCCCCCCCATTGTTTTTTCCCCCTAAATGCCAAATTTGATCCCCTTCTGTTAATTTTTTTTAAAGTTATTTTGTCCCCAGATGGATGAACAGGCAAACAAATATGCAATCTCTTTTGTATAGTTCTTTACAACTTCTATTGGGTTTGAAAGAATAGAAAAAGGGTGCTATCATCCATTCACAGTTTAATAGCAGCTCTTCATGATTTTGGCATTAGCACTCACCACTAGCTATTTTTTCCTCTTCTATCCCTGCTCCCTCTCTTATTTAGTCTAAGAAGAAACATTTTAGCACTCTTTTGTAGTATGTCTTTTTATTTTGTGTATCTATTTTAGTTTGTAACCTGTATTCCTTTTAACTATTTAAATTTTTTTAAATTTCTTTAATTTTACTATTAAAAAAAATTTCCAAGTTGGAAAAAATTATATTAAAGGGGTTAAGAATGTTTTCCTGCCTGCCCATTTATGGTCAAAGTAAAGTCTCAGAAAATTTAATGGAATAAAACTTAGCATGGAAAGAAAACTGCTAAAAATGGGCCAGATCAGAACAGAGGTTCGGCAAACACAAATAAGAATGGAAATGTGCTAGACCTTGAACAATTTTTAGAAGACTGTGTTGGTGAAGAGCTAGCTAAAGTAAAAATAGACAAAGCATCTGAGAGTACTGAAGAAACTTAGGGAAGTTTGGCAGTTCCTCTGTCTGACCATTTCAGTCTTTATTTAGAGTTGGGAGCGATCCAGAGGATTGGAGACAGGCGAGTGTGGTCCTTCTCCAGAAAAATGTAAGTAAGAAGAAGGTTGAGAACTAAAGGCCCATTAGTTTGGCCTTTGTGGAGAGTTAAATGGAAACACTTCTAAAGGATAGGAGTTTGAAGCTTCTGGAATCCACTGGATTGCAGGATCTGAGGCAGCATAGTTTTACTAAAGGTAGGTTTTACCAGATGAATCTGATTAAATTCTTTGACTGGGTAACCAGGCAGTTATATCGAGGGAGAGCGCTAAATGTGCATACCCTAAAAAGACTGACTGACTGGGTTAGAAATGAGTCAGCCGAAGGCAAGAAGGGGTAGTGAGAAATGGAGTTCCATCTGAGGAAATACATGTTATCAGTGTGGTACAAGTATTGATACTTAGCCCAGCTCTTAACACTGTTGTGAGTGATATTGTGAAGGGGCTGTCTGGTAAGGATTGCTTCTTTTTGGATGATATACCAAAATCTGCAATAGAGTTCACACCATTGAAGATATGGATAGCACGAGGAGGGATCTAGCGAAGCTCGACGAATGTTCTAGAATCTGGCAGCTAAGATTTAATGATTAAAAAAATGCAGGGACATGCACTTGTGCTGCAAATACCTGAGGGAGCAGTGTAGTTTAGGGGGTGAAGTACTTCTCTGTATGAAAGAAGAGTGGGCTTGGTGTAGTCATATCTGATCTTAAAAGTGGCAAAACAGAAAAGCCATAAGGATGATTGGGTGCATAGGGAGAGGAAAGGCCAGCAGGAAGGCGGAGGTGATAGCGCCTCTGTATAAGTCTCTATTGAGACCCCATTTAGAGTACTATGTACATTTCTGGAGACTGCATCTTCAAAAAGATATCCAGGATGTAGTCTGTCCAGAGGGTGGCTACTGAAATAGTTGGTGGTTTTCATTATAAAGCATATGGGGGCAGACTTTAAGATCTCGCTATATATACTTCGGAAGAAAGGCAACAGAGGAGAGATATATAATAGAGACATTTTAAATACGTCTGTATAAATGCATTGAGGTTAGTCTCTTTCAACTGAAATGAAGCTCTGGAGTGAGAGGGCATAGGATGAAGGTGAAAGGGGATAGGAGTACTCTAAGGAAATACTTTTTCACAGAAAAGGTGTTGAATGTGTGAACGGACCACTCACTGGAGATGGTGATGACAAAGACTGTATCTGAATTCAAGAAAGCATAGGACAAGCACATAAAATCTTTAAGGAAGAGAGAGTAGATAGCAGGGATGGGCAGACTGAATAGGCCATAGGGTCTTCCATCTGCCATTATTTTCTGTGGTTTTCATCCATCTCTTTATTAGGCATGGCAGCGTAAATACAAAGAGAACATACTGTACAAAGAGCATGCAGTAGTTTCTTATCTGCATGTACTAACTGTGTGTTCATTTATAAAGCATAGGCGAAATAGTAACACTGTGAGAACAGTAGTGCCAGAACATAAAAGTACAAACCATTCAGAGGAGGACCTTACCATATTGTCTCTTTTGGTATTGCTTCCCCCCACTTGTCAAATATCCTACCCCTTTCCCTTCAGCTCCTGCTTGATTTCTTCTACCTTCACTCCCGTCAAATTTCCCAATACTCATTCTTCCAGCGTCAAACAATATCATCATCATAAGGATAACAATGTATATTATTTTATGCCTCATGGCTTGTTCAAAGGGAGTACAGTGATCCATTAGAATGATTTCCAGATACTGAATCTTATCAATTCAGTATCGGACTCTGTTCCTGATTTGTCAGTGATTCCCAGTAGTGTTCACAGATGGATTTGAAAGGTCTGCAATCTTTGGGTGTCCACACACCGTGTACTTATTTTCTTCATAAGTAACATTTCAAACATTAACTGCTTCCAGAGCATTAACCTTGGTGCATTTGCAAAATTATTGATACTTCTATTTTGGAGAGTAGCAATCACTAAAGACTTGGTAGGAAGCAGCTCTGTCCCTCCAATAGGAATGTTATCTGCCTCCCCCCCTTAGTAAAAACAGATGTGTGGGTTGCAGGAGGAGGTCTGAACAGAATAAGGGTTTAAGGTATTCTATAATCTGTTTCTAAAAGCTTTAAATTTTGGAGCTCTTCCAAAACATGTGACCCAAAGATACCTTATTGCTTCACTCTTAGGACATCCACTACCTGTGTCCATCTTAGCTCATAAAAGCTCTCCCAGGGGCTATATGTGCTTTAAGAAGAAACTTACATTCCACTTCTGGTCATCTGACCATGGGAAGGGACAGGGGGACAGTGTACCAGGGAAGGAATGCTTTGTTTGTTCCTGCTGTTATAAAAACAAAATAATTTAGTTTAAAAACAAACGGCTTTTAAGACATGTACTTGAAATATCTGCATTATATTGCAATGACCTGTTTTTGTAGATTCAATAAATAGCTTTAAACATGAAATATTAGCATAGGTGACAGGGCTTACACTAGTCAAGGGCTGACGTAAATATCTGTGCACAAAGTCTGTAAATATGTGCAAAAATTAAGGAATTTATAATCTGCGCATGCAAGAGCAGACTCTGCCCTCTGTCCCTCAAACTGTGCCTGTGCAAGCTTGCACTGAATGTGCCATGACACGTGTGCACTTTCATGTTGATATTTTAAGGCCATGTATGTGCATAAATGACTGTAAAATAATGCTGTTCTTAGTGCCTAATGCTGGGCAGCTCCTAAAATTACCCCAGACATCCAAGTTCACTCTTACTTTTCAGTAGAACCCACAATCCAAGAAGTAAAGCCAATTCTTGTAGACTAATGTGCTTTTATCCTTTAGCTCTCCCAACAACCCTTAGCAACTCAGCCATTTAACTATTTATCTACAGGGCCTTCATTGGGCTCAAGAGCCACACTTTTTAGAAATCCTCAAATGCTGCTAAGTCCATCTTATGTACAAACTGAACACTCCTTCACAAATCCTCACCATCTTCAGAGCAGAGTATAAACTGATAACAAAAGACCAACCAAGGAACCTTAACTTTAGAGGGCTTCAATTTAAACTTCTGAACTTGAGGGGATAGCAACATGTCCAAGGTATGGCCCTTCACATGGATTGGAAAGTATTTAGCTGAAAAATCTAGCATGTTGATCATCTGTCTAACATGGTATGCAAACGAGAATGACACATCCTCCCAAAATATGTTAAAATTGATGAATACCAGGATAACAATTTAGATACCAGTTCAGTTGAAAGATCTATCAATGATTCATCTTTGAGAATCAGTGAATTATGAGGTACATATGTTTGCAGAATCGTCAGATTTACATGTTAATATTGTGGTCTTGAGTAGGGTAGGGGTGCTGCTCTGCCCACGGGATGCACCCCTTCAATGAACTAGACTCTCTGGATGCTCAGAGTCCGCTTCCCACAGTCATATAGGCACCCGCTAGGCCGTGGCCGCCCACAGGCCACTGTATCACCCAGTCTTTTGTACCTTCCTCCACCTCAACCAGCTTGTGTGGGCTAGAGGTGAAATCCAATTATTTATAAGCAACAGTAGCAATCCTTGCCCTATTTTTTCAATCACAGTTCAGTTCTAGGTGAAACAGTTTGGCTGCCCACAGTTCAGCATACAGTTCTGTAGCTCCAGTTTCAAACCATGTGCCTTTATGAACAAAACAGTTCTAATGCTTTCAGCTCCGAACAAAGTTCCTTTGAGCACAACAGTTCCTTGTCATCAAGCAGATGAATCCATTACGAATGGGTTGTATCCACCTACCAGCAGGGGGAGATAGAGAGCACTGAAAACCATAGTGCCTCTTGGCCAGCTAGCTCCATCTGCCTCTCAGTATTCTCTATCTCCCCAGCAGGGTTGGACACAGCTTATTCAGCTCCTTCAAAAATCTGCCTGGGGTGGCTCCTGGGCTTTTGCCAGTTGTAGCAGGAGTGTTGTGGCTATTGCAGCTTCACTATAAAGGCACATAGGTTAGCCCTTTCCCTGCCTTACCCTTCCCCCTATGTGGATGCAGGCATATAGGTTTGCCCTGTCCCTGTCTTTCTCACACTCTTCTATGTGGATGCAGGCACATTGGTATGTCCTTTCCCTGCCTTTCCCACACTCTTCTATGTGGATGCAGGCACATTGGTTCATCCTTTCCCTGCCTTTCCCACTCTCCAGAACCTCTGGAGTGCCTCTGTAGCTGTTGCCTCTAACTTTCCTCACAGCATTAAAAAAAACCGCGCTTGTTAGCGCTGCAATTCTGAGGCTTCCTTCTGTCTGTGCAGCGTGACCAGAGCTCTGTGACTCAGTCTCTTGAGGTAAGAAAGTCTTGTAGCTCCTCCGGGGAGGGCCCGCGATAGGGACGTTTTTGGCATGAATCCGCCATTTTGAAAATTTCCGCCGTTTTCGCCGATGGCTGCGGAGGTTGTTAAGCGCTGTTCACGTTGTGGAAAGCGCAAATCCGCAGCGGGCTCTGTAAATCGTGCTCTTCAGACGTCAGGGCCGGTCCGAGCATGGCGAGTGAGGTTTCTTCCCGCTCGGTGGAGCTGGCAGCAGGCGCCATCTTGGATGCGCCGCATGGCTCGACCCCCCGCAGGAGTGGAGGGGTCTGAGGCCAGAGGGGAGCCTCAGATGGAGGCTACCAGAGGAGCTACTTACCCCGGATTGGAACCGGGAGGCCAGGGTGAGCCTTTCTCCCCTGAGTTTGTGTTGCTTTTACATAAAGCGTTCATGTTAAAAGAGCTCTGCCGCAGATGTCTGACTCTGCGTTGCTGCCTGGTTCCCCTCTGGTGGAGTCTGGTCCGGGATTGCCATCAGGCGTTTTTTTTCCCCAGACAGTTGGCCGCAAGACAAGCGCAGAAGGTTAAATTCCCCTTCAGAGAGTGGCGCACCCCCTCCCCCCCCCCCCCCCCCCCCCCCCCCGTGGTCGGGCTGTGGGAATTCTGAGGGGTCTGGCAGGCCTTCGTGGTCCAAAGAGCCAGAGGAAGGTGTAGGATTGCCACTGGATCCAGATGATCCCACAGTGGTTAGGATTTTCCACCGCGAGGAGCTGCCAGCGCTAATTTCTGATGCCTTACAGGCCCTCTCTATTGAAGATCCTGTGATGGGCAAAGCCTCCTCTGGTAATCTGAGGATGGCAAGTACTAAGAAGCCTGCTCGATCCTTTCATTTGCATGACTCCATCCAAGAGCTTATTTCGGCTCAATGGGCTGACCCTGAGGGGCCTTTGAAATTTGTCAGGACAATGGGGCACTTATACCCTCTCAGTGAGGAGCACTTGGCACGCTTGACCGTGCCTAAAGTGGATGCCCTCCCTAGTAGAAGGACATGCAGGACCGACGTCTGGAATCAGCAATCAAACGGTCCTTTGAGATTTCAGGCCTAGCCTTACGGGCATCTGTGTGCAGTTGTTATGCTGTTCGAGCCTGCCTCGCTTGGTTGCAACAGGCAGTGGAACAGCCAGGGGATGGAGCGGAGCCCCTTGCGGAGGTGGCACCGCGGATGGAGTCGGCCTTGTCATTTTTGTCTGACGCCCTCTATGATCTGGTCAGAGCATCGGCTAAACAGATGGCTGTGGCGGTGGCCGCTCGCTGCCTTCTATGGCTATGGCATTGGGTGGCTGACATGGCCTCTAAGCAAAGGTTGGTGAAGTTGCCCTTCCAGCGCCTTCTCCTATTTGGTGAGGAGTTGGAGAAAATTGTTAAAGGCCTGGCGGAAACTAAACCCCAGTGCTTACCCGAGGATAGGCCACGGCCTTCTTCCAAGGGTCAGGCGGTTCCCTCCTCTTCCAGGCCTTGCTTCTGTGAAGCTAGAAGGTACCACCCGGTGCGTTCTGCTGGGATTACTTCACGTGCCCGCTTTCAGCAGAGGAACTCCTTTAGCTCGGACAAACGTTCCGCAGCAGCCGGCTGAAGGCCTGGAGTTCATGGGCGACCCTCTCAATGATGGTGTGCCGGCCCACTCCTCGATTCCTGCAGTTGGAGGACGGCTTTCCCTCTTTCTCGAGGAATGGGTCAAGATTACCTCAGATCAGTGGGTTTTGAACCTGATCAGAGATGGCTACAGATTAGAATTCAATGCCCCGGTGAGAGATGTGTTTGTGGAGTCCCGATGCGGCTCTGCCGTCAAATGGGCGGCGGTAGAGGAGACCTTGCAAGGCTTGTTGCACCTTGGGGCGGTGGTTCCTGTGCCTCCTGCCGAGATTGGCTACGGTCATTACTCCATTTACTTTGTGGTGCCGTGAAAAGGAGGGTCTTTTCGGCCCATACTCGACTTAAAGGAAGTCAACAAGTCACTAAGAGTGCGGCATTTTTGCATGGAAACCCTGCGCTCCGTCATTGCAGCGGTACAGCCAGGAGAGTTTCTCAAGTCTCTGGATCTGAAGGAAGCTTACTTGCACATTCCTATTTGGCCCCCGCACCACTGGTTTCTCCGGTTTGCGATGTTGGGAAAACATTTCCAGTTTCGGGCCTTGCCTTTTGGCCTCGCCACAGCTCCCCGAACCTTTTCCAAGGTAATGGTGGTAGTAGCTGCCTTTCTCAGGCGAGAAGGTATCCGGGTTCACCCATACCTCGACAACTGGCTCATCAGAGCGGACTCTGCAGAAGAGAGTCATCATGTAACAGCCAGAGTGGTCTCAGTACTTCAATCTCTGGGCTGGGTTGTCAATATACCAAAAGTCACCTGACGCCCCCCTCAATCTCTAGAATATTTGGGGTCCGGTTTGACACAGCCTCGAGGTTTGTCTTTCTACCCAAGCAAAGGCAGTGCAAGCTTCAGAACCAGGTCCTTCTGCTCCTGAGGATGCCTCGCCCGCGAGCTTGGGACATAGTCCAGCTGTTGGGGTTGATGACGGCCACCTTGGAAGTGGTGCCATGGGCGAGAGCGCACCAGAGACCTATGCAGTGTTCCCTGCTTCAATGGTCTCCAATATCTCAGGATTACCAGCGCAGACTTGCGTGGCTCCCTGCGGCCCGTCTCGGTATGGAGTGGTGGCTCTCAGCATGCTGCGGCGAGGAATGCCACTAGCGCTTCCAGATTGGTGCCTGGTGGTAACAGATGCCAGCCTGATGGGCTGGGGGCACATTGCCAGTGAAGGCATGCCCAGGGTCTCTGGACACCCGAGGAGTCGGAGTGGTCCATCAATCGCTTGGAGTTGAAAGCGATATTCCAGGCGCTTCTGGCCTTTCACACGACCTTGGAGGGACTGGCTGTCAGAGTTCTGTCGGACAATACGACAGCAGTGGCCTATATAAATCGACAAGGTGGCACTCAGTGCAGGGCACTGGCCGTGCAGGCTACGCAGATTTGCCACTGGGCCGAGCTTCATCTGCAGTTTCTGTCAGCAGCTCACATTGCAGGTCAGAGCAACATGCAAACTGATTATCTAAGCAGGCATCAAATCGACCCAGTGGAGTGGGAACTGGCAGACGAAGGGTTCCTTCAGATCTGTGCCAAATGGGGGACACCTGTAGCGGATCTTATAGCGTCAAGCGCAAATGCCAAAGTCCCGTGCTTTACAGCAGATGGAGAGATCCTCGCTCGGCGGGGTTGGATACCTTGGCTTAACCCTGGCCTCAGGGCCTCCTGTATTTGTTCCCTCCTGGGCCCTTGAGAGGGCGAGTACTCCTTCGGATTTGGCTACTTCAAGGAGAGGTGGTTCTCATTGCCCCGGATTGGCCCAGGCGGCCGTGGTATGCGGCCCTCCAGCGGATGCTGATGGAGGCTCCCCTTCCTTTGCCTCTGGTACCGAACCTGTTGTCACAGGGGCCGGTTACCATGGAGGACGCCTGCCGCTTTGGTCTTACAACATGGCTATTGAGAGGGCGCAATTGAGAGACAAGGGCTATTCCAACAAGGTCATCTCCACTCTCCTTCAGGCCCGCAAGCGTTCCACTTCCGTTGCTTATGCTCTGATTTGGCGCCAGTTGGAGGCTTGGTGTGCTGCTAAAGCGATTACACCCATGGGGGCTTCTGTCTCACCGATACTTGACTTTTTGCAGGATGGTTTACAAAAAGGCTTGGCCTATAATTCCCTGCATGTTCAAGTTGCAGCCTTAGCATGTTTTTGGGGGAAGGTGGCTGGCCTCTCCCTGGCTGCTTATCCGGAGGTGGCACGGTTTCTTAGAGGGGTGCTTCGGCTCTGTCCTCCCGTGTGGGCTCCGTGTCTGGCCTGCAACCTGGGGTTAGTTTTAAAGACCCTTCAGTGTTCGCCCTTCGAGCTGCTTAGGCGAGCTTCGGAGAAGGATGTGACCCTAAAGACGGTTGTTTTGGTGGCTATTACATCGGCGAGACAGGTGTCTGAGCTCCAGGCGCTGTCCTGTCGAGACCCATTTCTGCAATTGCACCTTCTAGATGTGCAAAGGGCTCTGTTGCAGTATCTGCGCATGTCAAATGCTTTCAGGACCTCTGATCACCTTTTTGTGTTGTTGTCAGGTCCTCGCGGAGGGTCTGCAGCGTCTAAAGCTACTCTGGCTCGTTGGCTCAAAGAAGCTATTTTTTCAGCATATCTGCTGTCTGGCTGGCCTCCGCCTGAAGCCTTTAAGGCACATTCCACAAGAACGATTTCCTCTTCTTGGGCGGAAACTGGAGCACTCTCTCTTTAAGAGATATGCAGTGCAGTGACATGGGCTTCTAAGCTCTCATTTGCCCGACATTACAGGCTGGATGTGGCTGCCAGGAGGGATGCATATTTTGGAGCACAAGTGCTGGCATGTGGTGTGACCTGTTCCTACCCTATCTAGGGATTGCTTTGATACATCCCATTCGTAATGGATTCATCTGCTGCTGATGACAAGGAAGGGAAAATTAGGTTCTTACCTTGGTAATTTTCTTTCCTTTAGTCATAGCAGATGAATCCATGAGCCCTCCCTGATTGATTGATTGATTGATTAATGCTGTTTTGGGTTCAGTTTTTCCTGTAGATATGTTCCCTCATTGGGAGAAGTTGGAAAACAGTCTTCAGGATTTCTGTTCTGTTGCAGGAGGTTGAGTTCGTCCCCCCCTTTGAATTACTGCTCCTGTTCTGGGGCGTTCGTTCGCTGTGAGGAAAGTTCATGTTATTCTACTTTGCGGTGTAACACTGCTTTGGAAGCTTCAAATACTGAGAGGCAGATGGAGCTAGCTGGCCAAGAGGCACTATGGTTTTTCAGTGCTCTCTATCTCCCCCTGCTGGTAGGTGGACACAACCCATTCGTAATGGATTCATCTGCTATGACTAAAGGAAAGAAAATTACCAAGGTAAGAACCTAATTTTCCCTTAATTTTGATACAAACTGCAAAAATATATTGGAAATATATTTAAAGTCTGATTTTGCATAAGGAGCCTAAGTAGGAAATGAGACATCCTTAAACATTTTAGAAAAGGCTTGCTGACCATGAATTTGTGAAATAAGAATAAGGATGTCAGGAAATATACTTGTAGATTGCAGTACCTACAGTGACAATGCCATTTTAGAAAGGAATACATTCAGAAACCGAGTAGTATCACTTGGTTTTGAACGTTTAAGTGCTGGATTTTGCAAAACTACATATCCAGGAAGAGACAATTAAGATGCTGAATAAAATCACAATATATATATATTTTTTGTTTTAAAAATTTGAAGTTGTTTTAAAACATAATGGAAGTAAGCGCATGACCCCTCATCCACGTTTTCAGATCCCTATTATAAAGGAGCAGTTAGCTGATGCTTATGCTTGCTTCAGAGCAGGTGTGATTGATGTCCAGTGTTACGTATGTGTGAACTGCTGTTGCACATTCATCTACAATACACCCTGCTGGGAACTGTTTGTGTTGTTGATCTACATATATTCAATAGGTTTTTACATGTGTTGTGCATTTATACTTGTAAATGGCACAGTCTACAAAGAAAAGCCATTTGTGTCTTCTGAAAAGATCTTATTTTGCCAGTTATTGGTGCAATCAGTGTGACTTCATTTTAGTATGTAGGTGTCAATGTTTGTCTAAATTTTAAACTGTCAAATTTAATATCATCTACTTGAGTCTGAATAAATTTTACTGCCTTCGTGGGCATTTTGAAAGTCTTAGGAGATATATACTAGGGAAAGTCATTTCTCCCCCTCCCCCCTGTTAACTCCTAAAAGCTTTTAGGTAACCCAGTTAAAAGTTTGAGACCATTTTTTATAAAAGCTGCTGAGTTAGAAAATATCATTTCTTTACCGGTGGCTGAACCTGCTTCCAGAGGTACAGTTTGAGTGTGAAATCCATTTGTCTTTTAATGGCATCTTTAATAACTATATATGCTGTTTTAGGTTCAGTGAGCACTTTGGGCAGTCTATTCTTGCACAGGGATGTGGTAAAATAGTTTTCGTGCTTGTCTGTTGCTGTTTATCTGAAAAGAGAAAACAGTTTTGCAGTTAGAAAGAGGAACATAGGAGAATAACATGATATAGAACTTCAGCTTAGAAGTCTCTCTGGAGTGTTAGTAACCATCAAGCAGTACACTAAAACATTTTTTTAGGGCTCTAGAGATATGCCTTCTCTTTTATTTTTATTTTTTTCCAGTTGTGAAAAATGGTCTCATTACAGCTTTGTGCAGCTGCTGTGTCAGCTGAATGGTGGAAGACATAATTCTCTGAGGTCAAGCAGGCCTATTCTCACAAGTGGTTAATGCGGCATAGCGTTGCCTGGTCTGGAGCTTCTAAAAGGCGCAAAAGAGACCTTTGTGGAGCACGAGATGCGCTGCACCACAAATGCGTGCGTGCCTTCCTGCCCACCGCGAGGGCGCATCTCCCACAGTTCTTTTTTTACCACGGTAAAGAGAGGCTTTGTTTTTTCTGTCTCTTCACATGCCCGGTCAAAGAGCTTTTTTGGTGCGTTTCGGCAATTTTTGGAAAATTTTTTTCTTCTGCCCGTCTTCGGGTCCCCTTTTCCCTCTTCCCTTAATTTTTTTTTAGTAATGTAGCCTTTTTTAAAGTTCCCTTTATTTTCCGGTTAGTAGATTGTATTTAGGTCTTGACTCCAGTCGGGATTTTTTTCTTGGTTCCTTGCTCCTTTTTCCGGCACCATTGAGCCGTTTGATTTTGCTGTGGAAATTTTTCTTTCTATGTCATCTAAAGTTCCCAGTGGCATTAAGCGCTATATCCAGTACAATTGGACCATCTCTGGTGCAGACACCCATTCTTGGTGCTTAGGACCCAACCATAAGCCTGCTAAATGTGTCCTCAGTCTGCGTATACACAAGAGAACACAGGTGTCCAGAGCAGGAAAAGATTTTTGGAGCCAGGTTCAAGTCCTCAAGGCTCGCATCGACATCTGGGTTGTCGGCATTGGCATTGACGTCGAAGACTGCATCAGCATCAGGAGCATCGGCCCCAGGTATGGCTGCTTCAAGACCAATGGACGATGGGAGCAGTAGTGTGTTGTGGGTCTCCACCTGTCTCGATGCTAGCTGCTGGACAGGGACCCCGGGACTGGCCGGTGTCGGTCCCGACCCCAAGTTGACGTGAGGATTTGATGTCGACCTTGTCGGTACCAAGGATTCTCAGTGCAGAGCTTCGGTTGAAGGATAAGAAGCATCGGCACTGGTCTTCCTCGACATATGGTGCCAGGAGCTCTGGGACATCGAGAGAGTTGGCACCCAAGAAGTGCCGATGCTGGAAGGATCACTCCCTCTCCATTCAAAAGATGCAGATGCGCCAGTCTCTGAGCAGCCAAGATCAGGATCCTATCTCAACTCCAGCGGTTCTGCAACCTGTCTCTGGGCTGGCACCCCAGCTTTTCCCGATGTTGGCCCTCGATGATGGTATTTGGGCTCTGTTACCTGAACTGCTGAATGGCCTCGTTCAGTGGTGCGTCAATACCAGGGGTGCTTGAGCCTGCCATAACTCCTGTTGCGGTCCTGCTTGGCTCTCAGCCTGCAGTATGGCCTCTGACCTCCAGTGTCGCATGTGGTACTACTGGTGTTGACTGCCGTCCAGGCTGGTACCCCCTCAACGTTGGTGGAGGAAGCTTTGCTGGAGTCGAGGCAAGAGTTGGCTCCTTGATGCCCCGCTTGGTGACATGGTTCCTGTACGTCGAGGCAGGCTCTGTCTCAATACTCCCATGAGGAGGTTTTGTTTGACATCGATGAGGAACACTCATGGGAGTCAGAGGAAGATCCAAGGTACTTTTCCTAGGATGAGTCCTATGGCATCCCCTCTGAACCCTCCCCGTCACTTGAAAGGAGAAAGTCTCCTCCTGAGAGCCTTTCATTTCTATCTTTTGTAAAGAAATGGCTGTGGCCATTCCATTTCCGTTAGAAGTGAAGGACGACCCTAGGACTAAGATGCTCAAGGAGGGAGATGCCTTAGGGAGGAGGCCGGCGTCGAAGAAGGAAGCCCCGACGCCGGCTTCCTTCTTCCAGGTTCCACCTTCATGAGGTAACTTCCTGTTTCCACGAAGGCGGGACCTGGCAGAGGGGAGCCTTTCTGCTGGCCAGAGCAGCGTGCTTATCGCTGCTGCTGTCCATAGAGATGAGGTGGATGGAGGTGGGTGAGGAAGAGACGCTAGACCCGAGGAGGGTGGGGATGAGGGAGATGGCTATGTGCTGTATCGTTGGGGGAGGGGGGGGGCTGGGGCTGGACCCTTGGGGGTGGGTGGAGGAATTTGTGCCAGACTATGAGTGGGGACAGTGGAAGGACAAGGGCACAAGAGATGCTGGGCATGGAGTAAAAATAGATTCAGGGCAATGTTGGAAAAGGGGTGGGATAGGAACACAGAGGGGCATTGTTGATCACAGGGGGAAGGATAGGGACTCTAAAAGGGCACATAATGAATATGGAGGGTAGAGAGGAACAGGGACACAGAAGAGAGGTGCTGGTCAGGACAGATAAGGACACAGGGAAGATGGATGGCAGACATGGAGAAAGAAGAAATGCCAAATAGACAGGAGACCTTGAAAAGGCAGAAGAAACACAGGAAAGCAGAAGACAGGGACCAAATCGAATGGAAAAAAAATTGCTCAGACTGCAAAGGTAGAAAAAGCTTTTATTTTGAATTTATCATTTGGACCATGTCAACTTTGGGGAAAAATGTGCATCTCTGATACCTTCCATTTCTGTTTCATTAGTATTGCTATGTATGCAGTCTGACTCTTTGAGGTTTTCAGTTCAGTTTTTTGCCTTCATATCTCTATTACTGGTCTGTGGTTCATTGTTTCATATTTGTTGAGGGTCTGTTTGTGTTTTGCATGTGTAAGCAAGGTACGATTGATTTTCTGCTAGCTAGCATGCAATTTCTGTGTAGAGATTTATAGGAGTCATGTTATGTTTTCTCACTAGATGGTGTATTGGTATTCTAGGCATGGTGTAATATTTACAGTGCTGCCTTTTCACAGATAAAGTTGTTGCTTTTTGAGTAGTGGGAGTTAGTGCTGTTGTGGTTTGGTAAGGTTGAGTGTGTTTTTGAAAAACGAATCAGGGATTGGTTAAGGACTTTGAGATTGTGTGGGAGTGTATTAACTTTGTGACTGAATAGGGACTTGGGGATTGTGGAGGTGGATACTTTGAGGATGAATTCATGGATTGTGTGGAAATGAAGGCAGGGCAGCTGGATAGGGGGATGTATAAAGATATTTAGATGGTCTGAGGCACTGGTGCCCAAACCTGTCTTGGGGGCTCCCTAAACCTATCAGGTTTTCAGGATATCTACAGTATTCATGAGAGGGATTTTGCATGAATGGAGGCAGTGCATGCAGATCTCTTATGAATGTTCATTGTTGATGTCCTGAAAACCTGACTGGCTAGGGAGCCCCCAGAACAGATTTGGGACCCACTGATCTGATACATTTGAGACTGCATAAAAAGGTGGAGTGAAGTGGTGATTTGGGATGAAACTGAGACGCATGTGCTGGTACTGAGGAAGGGGTAAGAGAGGAAAGGGACATTTGTGAAGAGATTTTAAAAGGTGAAAATAAAGGAGCTGAAGAACAAGTGAAAATGGGTCTGGGAAGCTGTATAGAGGATAAGAGAAGAAAATATATTTTTAAAAATACATATTTTTTCAGGTTTTAGCGATTTTTGGAAAAAGATGATTTTTAGAAATGTGCAGGGCTGGCTTAACCATTGGACTGGGTGAGGCACTGGCGATTAAATGGTGCCAAAATTCCCACCTCTGTCACCTGTTCTAATAGTTAAGCCTTCCCTTTCTCCTCTTCCCCACAGGTCCAGCATCTCAGAGGGAAAGACCCAGATTTGCAGGGAAGAAGGGTAGAAGCAGTGCAGGAAGAGGGGGGTGTGGCACAATACAAGCTGGCTCAGGGTGCCACAGTCCCTTGAGCCGTTCCTGAGACTGTGCATTTCTTACATATTTGTATTTTGCTTAGTTTAGGAGAAAATGCATATTTATTTTTTTAGGTCTCCTGTGTTGTACTTCATATGGAGACTTGTGGCCTCATGTTTTTCAGTTCCAAGTTTTGATCCTTCGTTCTGTAATTGCTGAGGGTTAACTTGTGTTTTGTGTGTATGACATCTAGTTTCTGTATGGGGATCTATAGCAGTCTGGACTGTTCATCTCTTCCAACAGAAAGTGTAGTGATGTTCTACAGCTGCAGTTCAGTTCTTTTAAGGATATAGTTCTTGCTATTTGTTAGAGTTGTGTATGACCAAAAAAAAAGTTTGGTTTATGCTTATTTTAAAGTATTATTTCAGCATTTAAGTCTGTATATACCAGGGCTTTTTTTGAGGGGATACTTGGGGGTACTGAATACCGGCACCTTTTTCATTGTCTGCTAAAATTGACCAATGGTCCCCAAGTTTTAATGAAAGAGCTCAGGCTCTACATACCAATTCAGCCTTGTCATAGATTCTGAGACTGGTTGTAGGGGGCCTGGCTATTCTGGGGTAGGTCCCTCAGTGATCATTCCGCTCTTGAAGGATGGCCTGGTATTTGAGTACAGGCACCTTTTTCGCTACAAAAAATGCACTGGTATATACTGATGTGATACCAGAATTTTAATGTTTTTGTTGTTGTAAGTTTTAAAGAGAAACCTTTTCGCTCTGCTCTGTGTAGACTCCAGAATCTGTATAGACTCCAGAAAAAGTAAAACAAATAATTAAAAAAAAAGTTTAGATGTATTTAATGTTGCAGTAAGTTTAGTGCAAAATTGTCTGCCATTCAACCACATATAGGGAGCACTTTAAGTTCTGCTTCTGTAAGTTGTTTAGCAGAGGAAGTTAGGGTAGAGTTGATGCCCAGCTGCAGGGATAGATAGTGGGGAAGGGAAAGATAGGGCTGATGCTTGGATATGGGGATGGATTGGGGGGGGGGAGGGTAGGGCTGATGCTTGGCTATGGGGTGGATTGGAAATATAGGGAAGGGCAGGGAAGGGCTGATGCTGGGCTATAGGACAATTTTTACTTTTTGGTCCTTTATTCTGTAATTTATGAGGGTTGGTATGTATTCTGCATGGAGGTGAGAGATTCTCCTGGCATATGGTTTGTGTGGTGTTATGAGTCTGACTTGTCTGAATTTTCCAATGGAATGCATATTCCTGTTATGTATATTCACCACTGCCTTTATAAAAGTACTGTTGTTAGTGTTCATGTTCAGAATTGGTGTTAAGGAGCTTCTTTTCAGGCTTTAGTGTTACTTCACAAAGTACCTGGCAGTGAAGGAATTTTGTATTGCTATTATTGAGATGCCACCAGAATTTGAATATATTTTTCCTATGTAATTATATTGCAGGATCCTGCCATTTGTGTTGCCGTTGTAGTAGACTTATGTTTGGTCAATTTTAACATATGGGATAATGTAATTATATTAAAAAATATCAATTTTTTCATTAAATATGTATGTAGTTATGTTGATGCAGGGCAACTGTTGGTCAGACTACTGAAATCCATCATCAAGTGCATTCTAAGGCATTATTTTGTAGGATCCCAAGAAACACTACTCATACCTATATACACAGTGCCCACCCATATTAGCTCTGGGCCCACCCAAAATCTTAGGTCTGGCTACGCCACTGGACAAAAGCTTAGACCATTTTCAGAGGCTCAAGTGTAAATGTCAGATTGATCAGAGACATTTTGGTGCTGAGATTTTGTTTATATTTTGGTCTTCAAATGTTTTGGGCAATTCTATTTCTAAATTTCTTTTGAAGCTACATTGCTTTGCAAAAGTCTGCATACTCTTATGCATTATTCACATTCTCTTGTTTAAAAAGTACAATTAAGTTTTTTTCACTGATCTACACAACATAGCTTACAATTTCAGCATACAAGAACAATTAGAAATATATATATATAAAAAAGTAATTAAGAATTTGCCATTGTATCTTCCACCTTGCAGACAGTTTTACGAGAAAACTCATGTAACTGTTGCATTTAAGTTTTTAACTTTCTCTGTTCAAGTTACAACAGTCCATATTTCGATCAAGGAAAATTCTCTTTTAGGCTTAGCTACTGAAGTGAAAATGAAACAGGGTAGATATCACATCAGGAACTGAAACACCTCCAGAAATCAAAGAATCCAAAGTTGAAGGGAGAGTACTCCCAGAGTTGAGAAGAGACACACATCCGTCTTCTGAGAACATAACCTTGGCTAATGTGTAGACCTTGGGATCTCAAGTATCCTCTTTGTAATCTACTTGTATGGCTCCAATTAAGATAGCTTGAATATACATTGTAAGTTAAAGAGCTTGTCTTGGGCAAAGAATTTGTGCTTTCTGAACTTTCTAGTGACTCATTTGTTATCCCTTGAAATAAGTTAATAAGGTGTTTCAGAATGTCACTACCTTTTGAAAATGTGGTGAAGTTGGATGAGACTAGGAGATGATGGAGGGTTATAGAGTGTGTCAGTAAACTTTCAAAAGTTAATTATATTACTCTTAAAAATGATCAGAATCATAACATAAAATCCGCATGGGTTAAATTTATTTTAACTTTCTCCTATTTAAAAATGTTGATATTACTAATAATGTGATATAAATAAAAATAAAAAAACCCTATAGAAATACAGCTTGCATCAGAGAGATATTAAAGATGATTATTTATCAAAGTATAAAAATTTGCAAGACAGTTTTTACAAACATAAATACAATTGATATATAAATGCACTTAAAATATACAAGAGATAAAAATGAGAAATTAAAAAATGCAAAGGAAAGAGACCAAATTAATTGGTAAAATTTAAATAATGTGCATTTCCTTGTCTTAAGGCTGCACTGTTCTGAACATATGTGGGTGTTATCCTCTCCTAGCAGCAGATGGAGATAGAGGAAAAAGCTAGGCTTTTCCAGTGAACTCAGCAGTATAAGATGTTAATGCCCTGGAAAAGTTCCAGTATTTTTCTGTACCTCTAGCAGATGCTCCTGGTCCCTGGTCTAGTTCCTTGCTCTGCTGACTGAAGCTGCACAATGTTTGGGTGTTTCTCCCCAGGGCTCCAGTGCACTGATTTAAAAAAAAAAATGGTGCTGCATGGCTTAGCTTTATCCCCTGTATTAGGGAGTAAAGCTGTTTTGAGCTTAAAAAAAAAAAAGGCTTGTGCTTTTTAAATTAAAAAAAAATTGGTCTGATACACCATTCATCCCCATATGGAACAACCCCAACTTTAAAATAGGTAATAAGCAAGTCTCGTGGTCTCAGTGGCAGCATATAGGCATATGGTCCCTGAAAGACATGATTCACCTAAGCAGTCGGACTTGGAAAACCTTCTCAGATTTGAAATTAGAATTTGCGTTATCGGACTCCCAATTTTACCAGTGGCTTCAGATTAGACCTATGTTAAAAAAGAAAAGTAAAGGCGTGTTGCAACCTCAGTTTCTGGCCCAAATCCCAGAGCTTCTTGATTTTCAATCAGAGGCTTCAGTGCACTGGCCATGTGGCTTCCCACATTTACAAGCATCTATTCACCAAATCCCGTACTAATTGTAACGGTCTACGCAAATGTTGGGAAGAAGACATTCAACAACCTATTTCTGATACATTGTGGGAGCGGCTCTGGAAGTCCCTCTTCAGATGCTCTAACTCTTCCACTACAATACAGTCTATGTATTTCTTCATGCATAGGTCTTTCTGGACACCATATAAGATGCATGTTATTACCCCCTCTAGCTTTTTTTTTTGTTGTTGTTACATTTGTACCCCACGCTTTCCCACTCATGGCAGGCTCTATGTGGCAGGCAATGGACGGTTAAGCGACTTGCCCAGAGTCACAAGGAGCTGCCTGTGCCGGGAATCGAACTCAGTTCCCCAGGACCACCACCCTAACCACTAGGCCACTCCTCCACCCAGCTCTGATCTATGCTGGTCTTGTCAGTCTCAAGTGGGTAATTTTAGGCACCTTATATATGATTGTGGGTGTATTCGGCAATACTGGTTAGAAATATGGGCACAACTGGTAGACATCGTTCATCTCCCTGGCGTGATCTCTTATAAATTTGTGATACGCAGAGACCAATGTTTTCGCAGTTTGCTGACTCCTAGTGAAGGGGCTCTGGTTAACACCCATGGTACCCTTAGCGTTGAAGGTAATCTTCTCCCATTGGAAGGCTTTGCAACAGGTTACCTACCAGGAATGGTGAAACCTGTTGCTTCAAATGTATAAATACGAGTTGCACCTTGCTAAGAAATTGCCCCGCTTTGCAGCTTATAGAGAAAAATGGCTACCATTTGCATCTCATTTTAGTGCTCTGCAGTGATATGTGAAGATTTGGTGTACCTCATGCAAACGTTGTTGTATATCCCCCAGCATCCCTTCCCTCTTTTCTTTCTCTCTTCTCATAACTGAGCGTTAACCTTGTTACTTATTAGGCTGAGCTCTGGTTTTGCTTCTTATTGTTGTCTGTTGCCATGTTGTGAGCTCTTCTGTATTTCTGTGCTGAACACCAATAAAAGAAATTAAACGGTAAAAAAAAAAACCACACCTGAGCACACCCGCAGAAGGCAGGGGGACAAATCTCTCATGATTATTCATTGTGGATATCTTGAAACCCAGACTTTCTGGGGTGTGATCTTTTTTTCTTCTTCTGTTCACCTCCCCCTCATTCCAACATCTCTCCTTCCCCTTTTCCTTTGGGTCCAGTGTTCCCCCCCCCCCCCCCCCCCATTCAAGCTCTCTTCCTTCTTCCCTCTCCCTCTCCCCCCTCCCCCAATCCATGGGTGCGGCATATCTCACTTCCACCCACCCCCGCATGTCCAGTACCTCTCTTTCTCTCTTCTCGCTCCCTTCAGTCTTCTGATGGGTTGCCGGCAGTGTCGGTGATGGTGATATATGCACTCTGCCTTCGGCCATTCCAAAAGCTTTCCCTCTGCTTTTGTTTATTTAAAACCTCTTATACACCACTCAAATGCAAATCTAGGTGGTTTACAAGTAGACATGATTTTTTTGTCCCTGCATAGGTAGTACACCTCAGAGGGAAAGCTTCTGGGCTGGCTGAAGGCAGCGTGCTTACATCACTGACGCTTCTGGTGACCCATCAGAAGATTGAAGGAGTGCAGTGCTGCAGGGAGCGTAAAAGAAGGGAGAGATACCAGATCCTGTGGCGAGGGAGTTGGGATGCTGGACAGGTACAAGCCTATGATTAAGAGCAGCTCATTTGAGGAGGGGCAATGCACCCTTTGCCCCCCCCCCCCCAAAACTAGGCCCATGAATATGCATGAAATCTATTTGCATGTACTGTCTCCATTTTATGAAGTTGAATATGCATGAGATCTTTGTGAAAATCCTGAAAACCTGACTGGGTTGTGGCCCTTGGACTGAGGTTGTGCATCCCTGCTCTAAAATATTGCACTCTATATTATTTTAATGTGTGCTGCCAAAGGGCTTAAATCTGTTCTTCCTCCATGCTGGCCAATATAGATCATTATTGCTGTGTTGGCAACTGGCCTCAGGCCTAGGAGTTGGTTAGAAGCTGTTTCTAATAGTTATCTCTTTAGAGTCTTGGTTTTAGTGTGATCCAGTTGTTTCCCATTTTTTCCTAGGGTCCCCCCCCCCCCCCCCCCCGAGTATTAGCAGTGAGACTGCCTGTTTGTTTTGTTAAGCAAATAAGTACATAAGTATTGCCATACTGGGACAGACTGAACGTCCATCAATTCCAGCATCCTGTTTCCAACCAATCCAGGTTACAAGTATCTGGCAAGATCCAAAAACAATACAATACATTTTATGCTGCTTATCTTAGAAATAAGCAGTGGATTTTCCCCAAGTCCATTTTACTTAGAAGACTAAAGTAAAATGGACTTGGGGAAAATCCACTGCTTATTTCTAAGATAAGCAGCATAAAATGTATTCTATTCACAAACAGAAGACTATTCTGTTTGTGAATGTTTAAGAGCAGAACTGAGGGTAATATTTGACCTATCGGATCACTGAAAGTGCTAAAGATTTTACTTGGGGAGGAGGGGTACCATGTCATTTTCTACCTCTTGTTCTTTAGCCCCATGCTGCTCTGGAGCAATATTTTGGGTTATACCTGGCAGAGAAAGTAATAGTCTTGCATCCCCCTCCAACCCTAGGGTCTATCATCTCTCCCTCTGCAATTCTTCAACTTATCTTTACCTCTAATGATTTTGACAGTGGCAGAATTTTAAAAAGCTGTTTCTCACCAGCCCTGGAGCCTTCCCTCTTTCTTGCCCCATCCTTTTTCTGGTGAGGCCAAGTTTTTAACCTCATGATTCTCCGCTGGAGAATATGTATATATCTCTGTGTGTGTGTGTGTATCTCTTAGGCAATGAAATTAATGCAAATTGAAAAATGTGCTCAAAGATGATGCCTAGTCCTCCACAGAAGCCTTCAGCCAGTCTGCTTCTCTACTCTCTTACACATCTCTCTTTTCTCTCAGGCATCAGATCCTGTCTTCAAAACACTATACACAAATTTTGTGCAAAAATACACTCAACCTTACCATACAAATAATAGTACTAACTCCCAGAACTGAAAGAGCAATAACCTTATACATGAGAGGCAGTACTGTAAATATTACATCAGGCCCTAAAACAGCAATGCACTACCTAGTGAAAAAAACCCAAAACAAATAGGACTGCAACAAGATGTCTACATAAACCCTACATGATAACAGAATACCACACCTTGATCACACACGCAAAACACAAACAGACTCTCAACAAATAAGAAACAAGGGACCACAGATCAGTAATAAAGAATATGAAGGCAAAAAATGAACTGGAAACCTCAAGATCAGACTGTGCACACACAGCACTAACAGAGAAATAGAAACTTATGCAAAATACCAGAGACGCACATTTCCAAAATCTAACATATTCCAATTAATATATTCAAAGTAAAATACTTTTTTCTACCTTTGTCATCTGAACGTTTCATTTTTCTATATGCTTTGGCCCCAGTATCTCTTGTATGCTTTTCTCTGTTTTTTTTTCTTGTCTTTGCAGGATCTCCTGCCCATTTGACATTTCCTCTGTATCCATGTCCACTGTCTATCATTTCTTTATCCCTATCCATCCTGTTTACATCTCCCCTCTGTTCTTTGTCACTTTCTCCATGTTCTGCATCTCTCCTCTGCATTCCTACCTTGACCTATCCTGCATTTCCCCTTTCCTAATCCTCCCCCTGTGATCAGCAATACCCCTGTATCCCTCACCCCTGTGATCAGCATTGCCTTGTGCCCCCATCCCCTCCCCTCTGTGACCAGCATTGTCCATGTCCCTGTGCTCCCTCAATGCCCAGCATGTCTTCTCTGTCTCCCTGACACTCCTCTTTCTCTTCTTGCATCCCCTACCATGGGCCCAATCAAATGAGGGTTCATTAGAGAACCACTTCAGCACAAGATTGTGTGCAAGAAATTTGTCTTGCTGTCGGGTGATAACCGCAACAGGGTTGGACCCCAGCTGTTCACATGTCCAGGGTTCCCCCGATAGAGCACCTTCTTTAGCTAGCTGGTCAGCTAGATCATTCCCTATTCTGTCTGGGTGGTCTACTCTGGCGTTCCCTTTTACCTTCTTCTAATAATGCAAGAATGCAAAGATTTTTTCCAGCTTTGGGATTTCAATTGGATAAATACTTAATCAACCCATATCAAAGGTCATGCACTTGACCTCATTACATACAAATTTACTCCTGATCAAACCTTTACAATAACAGATATCAATTGGACACAAGTACCCTGGTTAGATCACTTCAAACTAAAAATATCCATGCAATGGAGAATAAAAATAAATTTGAGCCTGAATCAAGAATGAAAAACTTTCACCACAAGAGGTCACATTGATCCAGTATTATTCTGGTAAGAGGTCTACAGGAATGAATGGTCAGTACAAACAGACTCCAATCAATGTCTTTTAAACTGGGACACAAGATGCAATAGCATACTTGATAAAAAAATAGCACCAATACAAACAAGAATATCACAAAGAAAAAAACTCACTCCCATGGTTTAACGACAAATTGAAAAAACTAAAAACCCAAACAAGGAGACTTGAACGTGCTTGGAACAAAAAGAAAGATGAACAAACATTCACTGCTTGGAAATTAATGTTAAGAAAATGCAAATATACCATCAGGCAATCCAAGAGGTCATATTATAATTCCAAAATAGGACAAAACCATAAAGACTTACACAAGTTATTCCAATTTGTACATAATCTTCTAGACACCACACCAGTTACCTTAACTAACATGGATACCCCATCAGCAGATAAACTAGCTACCTACTTCAGTAAGAAAATCATTAAAATTAAGATCCACCTTATCAGCTAACTTCTTCGACTATGTAAAATTCATTGACGACTTAGACCCAACAAGCAATGAGTATCCAGCAGATCGAATTTGGACAAATTTTTATTCACTTATGGAATATACTGTCGCCCAAGAGATCAACAAATTCACCAACACAAGGAAGAGGAGGGAGGCGGGGGGGGGGGGGGGGAATTGGGGTGGGCTGGAGGTCCGGCCCCTCCCCCGTCGCTTGCTGGGTGGGAGGGGGCTTGGCCACTAGACCACCAGGGACCATTTTCTGGGGGTTTGGGGCGGCTGGAGACCCACCGGATCTCCAGCCCTCCCTGAACCTTGGGGGGGGGGGTGGGATCGTCGGGGGGACTGGAGGTCTGCTGGACCTCCAGCCCCCGTTGCTCGGGGCAGGGGTAGTCAGGGCCTGGTGGTCCCATGGACCTCCAGCCCTGTGTTTGACAGGTTTGGGCTTTTGGCAGCCCAGACCTGTCAAACAGGTGAGGGAGGATTGTGCTGAGCGCACTTCTACCCCATGATCAGAGGTAATTGCGCTGCTTAAATTTGCATGCATTATCTCTGATCATCGGTCTGGTAAAGCCTTGCGCTGTTCCAGCGCTATTTTAGAGCGCTGTTTGGAACAGCGCGGGGCTTTTGATCATCTGCCTGTCGGCCCTGTAGGACTGTTTATTCCATCTGTATTTTGTACTTTTAAATCTTGAAACAAGGTAAAATAGTTTTTAAAGTCCAGTATCTAATATCTAACAAGGCATTTCTTTTTGCTACAAACATAAATCAAATGTCTGTATTTCACGCCTGTGAAATTATTTGGAACTTTTAATACAGAGGGGGATTCAACAGAATTTCAGAAATTTAGTGATAAAGATATGAACTTCAACTCACAGATTGTAGTGATGGTTTCATATTTGTAGTTTCTGATCCTGATCTGATGTCCTTTGATGATCCAATTGATGCAGATCACTGGAGGCTTGTTGTTGTTGTTGTTGTTGTAGTAGATCCAGCTCAGATCACAAGCAAAGAGAAAGGGTGCTGGCTTGAAAAGTGAAGGAGGTAAAAAGTTCCCTTTATCCAAACAAAACAAATTAACAAAGAAAACTCAAAATAAAACACAGGAGTAGTACCCCAACATAGACTGAGCAGAAGTATATAAAACTTTGAGCAATAAAGAAGTAAACAGTGTATTATTTAACCTGAATTAATTGTATGAGCCCAATGTGAACACAGCCCCCTGCTTCCCCCCCCCCCCCCCCGCCTAGCCCAGCTTGCATCTTCACCTGTGATCGTTACAAGACCAATGCTGAAGCCCTAATGTACCTTACCAAGTTTTCTGATAATTTACATGACCACCAAATGTAATAAAGCCAATGCCCAAAACATCTGGCTTCTCCATGCCTACTGAAATTTGGGTTTAATTATGGTCACTCCATGTAGCTTTAACTTAATTCATTCTTAGAAGCCCAACACATCCATCCTTCTGAAAGGGTTAGAACTGCTGCTTTCTGCAGGTTGGTATAGGCTATCACTAGGGCTTCTTGTGCCAGGTTAGCCTTCCACTATCCCTTTACCATATTTTTTTTCAGTCCACATGTAAAATAGGAAACAGTTCCAAAGACGCTTTTTCTTCAGATATTAGGAAATCAGGAATAAATAATTAAAAAGATAATTTGTAATGATCCAACAAAAAACCAGTATCTTCAAAGGAACAAAGAATGACAGTACTTTATGAAGTAATAGTATGTTCCCAAACCAGAGATTGCATGCTGAATAAATAAAAAGAATTACCTTGTGTGATTAAAGGAGTCATAACTTGTGATTGTTTTGCACTGTTTTTGTCAGTATGCCATATAGAAAAATGTTTGCCTGTACTAATCAATAACTGCTGTCTTGAGCTTTTGCTTATTTCTCTGAATTGGAACCTGTGATTGTTCATATGAGAAGAGCCTCGTATGTTTCCTTCTAAAGTTTTGGGAACTGACTGCAAGTTCAAATAATTATTTAAGTCAGATAGCAAAAATACCTTGCTCATGCCTTTTTTTCATGATGTAAAGACATTATATTGGTAGTTCCTCTCAGCTCATTTCATAACTTTTCTTTCTTTCACAGTTGCAGGCATGTGTTAATCAGAAGACTGTTCTCTGCTTGTTGTGGTGTCTGTAGTGCCTTAAAGTAACAATGGGATTTGGAAGTGATCTGAAGGATTCCCATGATGCTTTGTTAAAACTGCAAGACTGGGAACTGCGACTTTTGGAAACTGTGAAGAAGTTCATGACCCTGAGAATTAAAAGTGACAAAGATTATGCATCTACTTTGCAGAGCCTTTGTAATCAAGTTGACAAGGAGAGTGCTTTGCAACTGGATTACATTAGCAATCTGTCAAAGGTAAGAAAACTATTTAAGTTCTAATTCAAAGTAGAACTGGTTTGTTGTAACGTTTTTTTAATCTGATAATTTGACAAAAATCTGTGAGGTAAAATTTTTAAGTCTTCACAGAAAGTGCTGCTTGAGCTGACATTCAATTATTTTAGATAGACACGTTAATTCACTCTTGTAGTGCATGTTAGGATTGAGTGACTGCCTTGTATTTATTGTTTTTACCTCATTCCACTTTTCCTGATAAGGTGATATTAGTTCATTTTAATGCATGGAAATAAGGCAATTAAAAAAAAAAAGGCAATACCTTTTTTTTATTGGACTAATTTAGTACATTTCTTTATATACTTTTGGGAGCCTTTCATCAGTGTAATTTCTAAAAAATTAGTGAAAAAAATAAATGCATTAAATTGGCCCAATAGAAAGGTACCACTTTATATTTTTGCAGGGTTTAGTTTTAGCCTATTTTTTAGTCTTTTTTTTAGTCTATTTTTAAGTCTCTCTTAAGCCCTTTGTATATATTTGAACCAACCTTCCAATTTTATTTATTTATTGCATTTGTATCCCATATTTTCCCACCTCTTTGCGGCCTCAGTGTGGCTTACAATAAGATATGAATAATGGAAATACATTTGTTACAACTTGGTTATGGGTTACATTGTACAAGTTCTCCGAGGTCAAGCAGGCTGCTTGTTCTCACGACTGGGTTGACGTCCACGGCAGCCCCCACCAACTGGAACAAAACTTTGCGGGCGGTCCCGCACGCAGGGAACGCCCACCGCGCATGCGCGGCCATCTTCCCGCCCGTGCGCGACTGTTCCCGCTCAGTCTTTTCTCTTCCGCGCTGGAGAGAGCCGCGTTCGTCTCTCTGTCAGCCCCGGAAACCGGATTGCGCTTTCGTCGCGAGTTTTTTCTCCTTCGTTGTTCTCCGTTTTCTATTTTATTTTGTCTAAAAAAAAAAACAAAAAAAAAACAAAACGCAGAACTTTGTTTTTCCCTCGTCTTTTAGCGGGGGCGTCTCGTTGCGGCCTTGTGGCCGCGTGGTCGATTTATTTTCGAGGTGTGAATTTTATCGCCACCATCGACGACTTTGACTTCGCCGACGCGATTTTTCCTTCGATATCCTCGAAGGTCCCGAGTGGATTTAAAAAGTGTGGTCGGTGCGGCCGGCATATCTCGCAGACCGACACTCACGCTTGGTGCCTCCAGTGCCTCGGGCCGGAGCACGATACCAAGACGTGCACCTTGTGTCTCGGTCTCCGGAAACGGACACAGGTAGCGAGGCAAGTTCTACTGGACCGTCTTTTTGGAACTTCCGCCGGCCCCTCGACGTCGACTTCGACGGCATCGGTATCGACGGCCGGATCTTCGGTACCGGTACCGATGTCCACAAAATCGGCACCGACGGCACCGACCCCAGGAGCACAGGTCCCGTCAGCCCGCCGGTCCTCCGGCGACGGCAGGGGTGAGAGGCCGCGTGGGCAATCGGCCCCGGTCACTCCCTCTACCCAGAGCCCTCGGGACCGAACCCTGTTGGACCCGATCCCTCGAGGCCGAGGGGGATCTACTTCCTTCTCGTCTATTCCACCAAGCGCCGATGACGGGCACCGTAAAAAGGCAAAGAAGCACAGTCATCGGTCCCCCATGGCGCATCCGGCTCCCAGCGCCAGGGATGATTCGACGCCGAGGAAGCGGCAGTGCCGAGAGGAGAGGTCCCCCTCGGTGGTAGAGGTATCATCACGCCAGGGTGCCAGCACTTCGGTGCCGTCTCCTGGACCCGATCAGCTTCCGGCACCGACTCCTCTACCGGCCCCCTCGCCTTTCCCGACTGCGGGCCTAGACGAGTGCCTCCGAGCCATCCTTCCGGGGATCCTGGAAGGGCTGATGCGCCAGACTGTGCCCTCCTGGTCGATGGAGGGAGCTTCATCCCCGCCGGCGCGGGATTCCACCGCTCGACGACGCCACCGAGGCCTCGGTGCCTCGACGTCAAGCCGGGCCCGGTTGAGGACTGAGCTGCAGGAGCTCATGTCCGACACCGAGGAAGAGGCCTCGTGGGGGGAGGAGGAGGACCCCAGATATTTCTCCTCAGAGGAGTCTGTGGGCCTTCCCTCCGACCCCACTCCTTCACCAGAGAGAAAGCTCTCGCCACCTGAGAGCCTCTCCTTTGCCTCCTTCGTCAGGGATATGTCTATTTGCATTCCCTTCCCTGTGGTCTCTGTGGATGAGCTGAGGGCTGAGATGCTCGAGGTCCTCGACTATCCATCACCACCTAGAGAGTCCTCCACGGTGCCGTTGCACAATGTCCTCAAAGAGACACTGCTTCGGAACTGGTTGAGACCATTATCTAATCTCACCATTCCCAAGAAAGCGGAGTCCCAATACAGGATCCACTCGGACCCAGAGTTAATGCGGCCTCAATTGCCTCATGACTCGGCGGTCGTGGACTCTGCTCTCAAGAGGGCACGGAGTTCGAGGGATACCGCTTCGGCGCCCCCAGGGCGGGAGTCTCGCACTCTGGACTCGTTTGGGAGGAAGGCCTACCAATCTTCCATGCTCGTGACCCGCATCCAGTCTTACCAGCTCTACACGAGCATACACATGCGGAACAATGTGAAGCAACTGGCGGACCTGGTCGACAAGCGGCCAAAATGGGCGATTTTTTTTGGATGGGCGTCCTCAACTACACTGCCCTCTGCATCGAGCTGCATCAGAGGGGTGAGCAGCGCGGCGTCTTCGGAGGGGGGTGTGGAATGACGGCCAAAATGGACTTTTTTTTTTGAATGGGCGTCTTCAACTGCACTGTCGAGCCGCATCAGTCTTTTTTAAAGCTGAGCACTATTTTTTTTTTGTTACTTTTGTAGCAGTTTTTCAATCCCGCGCAGCCCCGAGAGGTGCAGACCTCTCGTTAGATTTTCCAGCGTTAATGCAATTGGAAAAGGTTAGTGCATCTCATTACAATAGGGTTTCTACACAATTTGCTCATCTGCATTCTGTTTTCGTTAGCTGCTACCGTCGTCGGAAAAAAGTCTAGTGCATGCCAGGGTTTACTACTTGCTCGTTAATGGCTCGTTATTGGCTTGTTAAGTTTAGTGCATCTGGCCCTTAGTGCCTCCTCCTGCGCTAATAGCACATTTGACAGTGTTCACTAACTTCAGTATACTGTCCAAGCCCATTCTCTGCCCATTCCTTCCTAGTTCCAGTCTTCTAACACAAAATGCACTTGTTCTACAGATTAGCGCATATTAACTACTAAGCCATAATGCTAAGAGTTGGCATGTTTGTGCAGAAGCAGTTAACACATGCTAATTCGCATGTTAAGTACTTAATGCTGTTTAGTAGAAGGGACCCTATGTGGTGGTGATGAGAATTATGCAATTACAGCTTCTTTGTTTTGATCTGTGATATAAGATGTTTGAACAAAGTAAATAAATAACCACGATAAGGAACTGATTTGAAATGAACAGTATGTACAAACAAAATTGTCAAACCTACTAAAATTCTATATTTACAAAAGCTTAGTTCCTCAAACATTTAATGTGGTCTGTTTTATTTTCATATATCCTTGTAAGTTATATTGTGCATAAGGAAAATAGTGAATGTTCAGCAAGATGATTTCCTGTATTGAGTTGGATGAAGTGGTTGCTGAAATGTCACATATGATTATAATGAGATACAGCTTACAAGAATGGGAATCTTTATGCGTACTATTTTCTCTTTTTGTACAGTTAGGATATTCTTTGACATAAGTACTTAAGAGTGGATGAATAGCCTAATAGTTAGTGCAGTAGCCTATGAACCAGGGGAACTGGGTTCATTTCCCACTGCAGCTCCTTGTGACTCTAGGCAAGTCACTTAACTCTCCATTGCCCCAGGTACAAAATAAGTAATTGTATATAATATGTAAACTGCTTTGATTGCAACCATAGAAAGGTGGTATATCAAGTCTCATCCCCAACCCGTTCTCCTGCTTTAATCTCTGTTCTCTTTTGATGTTTTTTTTTTATTTGTAGCATTTATACCCTGCTCTTTCCCGCTCAATAAGTTCAGTGCGGCTTACAATGTATGTGTACAAAGTATTACAGAGATAACACAGTGTATGGGTACAAAGTATCCCAGAGGTAGCATACTGTATGTAACATAATGTATGAGTACAAAGTATCACATAGCACAGTTGTATAAAAAGTTTCCCAGAGGTAACATAACGTAAGTAACATAATGTGTGGGTATCTGTATCTTCTTTGTGCAACTTGTTCAGTAACAAATGTTTCGGTTCGTTAATGAATGACTGGCTTCATCACATGATCAATATTATAGCATAAAAACCACCAAACTGTAGCAAAGACTTCATTTTTAATTTCATTTTCATTTCTGTTTTGTGTTCTAACTTCTAAGTTAGATAAATAATATAGATGTCTTTTTATAATGTATAGTTTTCCTTTTTATCCTTGCCAGATCATGTGAATGGGATATTTCTCTTCTACCAGTAGATGGAAATAGAGCTGAAGTGTTTGGTCTCTGTGTATAGCCTGGTGTAACTGGTAAGGGAGTTGGTATTCCCTGTCTTCCACAGATAGATGAATTAGTGCAGCAGTGAAGAATGGTTAATGTGGAGAGTGAGGCTTTGATGGGTCTGCTTCATCAGAGGAACAAAGGCATAGAGCCTGGGGATGAAGAAAATGGTAACAGAAATGTAGGACTGAGCATCTCTCTCAAGGAAGCAAGAATCTGTTGAGCATAATGTTCCCTCCCGTGGCACTGAGATCTCCTCTGAATGCAAGGGACTCTGGAACTTTCGCTGCAGTGCTGGCGAGCTGTAGGGGCTATTTACAAAGAGGAGTGTGGTAGCTGTGTTAGTCCACTCTTAAGGTTATCAATAGAAATCAAACAAAATAAAACATGGAAAAGAAAATAAGATGATACCTTTTTTATTGGACAATAAAAAAGGTATCATCTTATTTTCTTTTCCAAGTTTTATTTTGTTTGATTTCTATTGAATACAAAGAGGAGGAAATGCAGCATCAGAGATGCCAGAAGTGACAGTCCCCAGCTGAGGTTTGGAGGTAAAGGCAGGTGTGGCTAACTAGAGTGGTATTTAGTCCATTCTGGGAGTAAATGGCAGCCTCATTGAGTTAAGGTGACGGGTCTTGAGGCCTAGGATTTTTTGCTAAAAATAGCAGGTTAGACCTTTTGTCCATTCAAGTAAGCAAGGCCCTCTCCATTCAGGGGATGCACTTGGATCCCCAGACTAATAAAGATGTAGGAAAGGAACTCTGGATTTGAGAAAAAGAATGGCATTTCAGGAAAGGAACAGGATACAGAGGAAACTGTTCAGGAACAAGAAGCTGCCTAGTAGCACATTTTAACGAGTGCTTCAGGAAAGACCATGGTGCTGGAATGGTATAAAAACAGGAAATGTCTTTAGCTTTTTGAGATTCAGGATAATCTTCTTTATCTGCCTCCATACAGCAGGCTAGCTTCTTTCTGAGGAGTTCCCCAGACTGAAGCCAAATATTAAATTATCTCCCCTTGGATATTATACCATACCAATTTCTGCATAGGTAACTGCAAGCAGCACAGTTCAGCATAAAATCTGCCCTGGATCAAGGCTACATGGAAGTGATACATTTGTGTTTTAGCTGTGCTTGATGAAGAGCTACGGTGGGGTTCAAGGGTATTGTTTCAGCCAAAACCATCTCAACAACTTCCTCTTGAGCAACTTTGTACCAAAGGCCTGGTTGACATAATTTGTGGTGGGCAGTGCAACTGCCTCTTAAGGGAATCTACCACTTCTATAGGCTAATTTGACGCTCATCAGTTCTGTCCTGGGCGAAAACCGGTGCTCATCAAAGTTGACCAGTGAAATGCCAAGTGTAGGACAGGGACAGTGCTGGATGAATGTCAGCACTTATTGACTTTGTTGGCAGTGTTCAGCACTTGCTAGGATAGACTTTTGGGACAGGGCAGGGTGAGGAGGACTCATGATGCTTACAAAGTCCAGTATTTTAGTATGGAGAAGGCAGAGGCTGTGCTCAAATTGGGCTCCTACAATTCAGGTTAAATAACATAACTTTCTCAAAGTTTTACATACTGCTTAGTCTTTATTGGGGTACAAGTCCTGAGTTATGTTTTGAGTTTTTTTTCTTTCCCTTAGTTAATTTTATTTGTTTTGTTTGGATTAAGGCAATTTTTTTGCATCCCTGTGCTTTTCAAGCAAGCACCTTTTGCTTGTGATCTGAGCTGGATCTACAACATAAAAAGCCTCCAGTGATTTGCATCAATTGAATCATCAAAGGACATCTGGAACAGAAACTGCAAAATGAAACCATCACTACAATCTGAGGGTTACAGTTCATATCGTTAATTTATATTATCTCTGAATTTTTGAAATCCTGTTGAATCTCTGTCTGCATTAAAACTTCCAAATAATTTCACAGGAGTAAAATATAGCCATCTGATTTATGTCTGAAGTGGACAGAAGTGCCTTGTTAGATATTAGATATGGACTTTAAAACTGTTTTACCTTGTTTCAAGATTAAAAGCACAAAACATAGAATTAGCAGTTCTACAAGGCTGACTGCATATCTCCTAGAGAATCTCAGCTTCTTAGGAAGCAGATACTTGAAAGGGGCTCACTCTCATCAGGCACTGTCTGTGTAATTAACACTCCACTGTTAATTGCTGCCAAAGGCAAACTGGCTTTTTGTTATACTGAATAGTGAGAGAGCTCTCTAATCTTTCCTACTTTAAACAAGAATATGCTTTGGCCTAGTAAACTAAAGATCTTCATGATAATCCCAGTAATCTGGGAAAGAAGGAACAATAGACTCCCCCCCCCCCCCCAGTCTACCTAGAGGACACAAACTCAAGAGGCAAAACATTTATCTAGCTACATCCACACCTGCTTACCACCATCAAACCCCTAAAACTACAACCACAATTAACAGACCACTACTTGGAAACTTGGGCATCCAGATCAGCTAATAAAAACTTTCCTATGATCCATGATGTCATCAGTGAATACCACCTAGACATCTTGGGAATTTCTGAGACCTGGCTGGATAAAAGCAGAGTACTATTGGCTGAACTATACCCCACAGGATCCACTATTGTACACCAAGCAAGACAAGGGAAGCAGGTTGTGTAGTGAAAAATGCTTAGAAAAGAACAGATAATCGCAGAACTTAGTAATAGTCTGCTAGAGACAGGAATTCACCCAGTTTAACAATTCTCTGGATTTGTGTGTCGATGGAATGGTACTACAGAGCACCAAACAAGATTTATTTCCCACTGGTAGTTCCAATGAAGACATTTGCCAAAGTGGAAATATACATATTTATTATATAATAATAATAGTAATAATAAACAAAATGACAAACAAGCACACAAAATAAATACTGCTAGGATTACACTAAAGATCTGAATACGAATTGCACAAAAATAGATATCTGCCCATAAATTCTGTTACAGTAGTAAGAATTATTCCTGAGAAGAGAATACTAAAAGCCAAATATATTCAGTAATAAGCCCGTAAGAGCTATTTATTCTATTCTATTTATATACTACTTTTACCTTCAAAAAAGGTCCCTAAGTGGTTCACAAAAATGAAGTAAAAAAAATGAAATACACTCAAAAGAATTTAGGAATAAAAAAATAGCAGAATAATTCAATTATCACTAAAATAATATGTTTTCAAGTATTTTCTGAATACAAAACATGAATGAATAAACTTGATATACTCAGGAAGAGCAAAACAGCCATTGGCAAACTAGAAATAGTAACTAACTGTCCCCATACTACAAGACTGATCCCCGATTTCTCACCATCACAAGTCACTTGCTTCGTAGCAGGATCTCTCAGGATGAAAGGCCGGATTCTTTTCTTTGGCTTTAGCTGCTTACACATTGAGCCTACCAGTAAACATTTGGTTAGTGGAGAAATAACAGTTACAAACATCATCCAGCACCAGTGGCTAGTCTAGCACAAGGATAGAAAACCTTAATTATCAGCTTGTACTTCTCTGTAATGATGATATACAGAGAGGCTTAGTATTTAGAAGGCACAGATAGACAGTCTTATTTCTCTAGAGCTATCAGCTGTGCGCTCGCTCTGGTCCTGTGCCAAAATTCTTCTCTTTTGTTCTTTAAGTCCAGTACCAGACTTCTGTCTGCTGTTCTCAAGTGACTGTTTTGGCCCAAAAAGAGCAAGCATTCCTCCTGTTCAGCAGACAAAATGCAGGCCTGGAAAACAATGATGTCCATAGTAGATTCAGACACACTCCCTTGCAAGTGCTGGCACTGACCAAGGAAGCCCACAAGCCTTATCTCATACTTGTGTCGGTGTAAATCTGTCTGGTTACCAACTTCAGACCCAAGGATGAAGTGCAGATGCTCTCTGAATGCAAGTGTACTTGCTGGCAGGCAGTGCAAAAATGCGGGAAATGTTCAGGCATCTATGGCAGTATTGTCCTATAAAGATGGTTCCTGGCCTAGCCAGGGTTTGGTTCATAGGCCTTGGTACACAAAAGGTGATACACCAGGGACACCCCTACAGATGGAGGGGTAGCAGTCCTGATCTGAGAGACAGGCAAACTGCAAATTCTCCATCCCCCACCTGTCTGAGTCAGAATGCTCCTAATTCAGCTGGGAGATGAGGAACCAATGTGGCTGCTTCTGGTCTACAGTTCACCTCACAACACATCTGTGCAAGAACTGCTGAATCTGGTGACTGAGGTAACCCTGAGCTGTCCTAGGTTACTGAGCATGGGAAACTTAAACCTACACACACCACCTTCTACCTTCCTTGATATGATAGGAGCTCTGTGGTTTACTCAGGTGATCAGATCTCCAACCCATGAAAAGGGCCATATGCTAGATTTAGGACTTAGGACCTCTTAAGAGCCTCCGGGTTGGAGAGAATTTATAGTACTGGTACGGCAGGAGCGGGGCAGACGGGATTGACTAACGCCTCTCGCTCACCTCCATGTTGCGTAGGCCCATCCGCTGTAGTGCTCATTCCTCTGTGTACTGGCAACCACTGGAGATGAAACTGAAAGAAGCCAAGAGAGAGATACGTCTGGCGAAAGCGCAAGCGGAAGAACAAATGGCTAGAAATGTAAGGAGGGGTGACAAAAATTTCTTCAGGTATATAAGTGAAAGGAGAATGACTAAAAAAGGAATTGTGAGACTAAAAGATACTGCGAACCGCTATGTGGATAATGATGAAGAAAAAGCAAATTTGCTAAATAGATACTTTTGTTCTGTTTTCACAGAAGAAAATCCTGGAGAAGGACCGCGATGGACTGCAAAAAGTATAAATGAGATTGAAGTGGATAGAGCACTGTTCACAGAAGAGAGTGTGTATGAACAGCTTGAAAAGCTAAAGGTGGTTAAAGCCATGGGACCGGATGGGATCCACCCCAGGATATTGAGGGAGCTCAGAGAGGTTCTGGTGGGTCCTCTTAAAAATGTGTTTAACATATCATTGCAGACGGGAGAGGTTCCGAAGGATTGGAGAACGGCGAAGGTGATCCCTCTTCACAAGAGTGGTGATAGGGAAGAAGCTGGAAACTACAGGCCGGTAAGCCTCACTTCGATTATTGGAAAAGTAATGGAAGCGATGCTGAAGGAAAGGATAGTGAATTTCCTGGAAGCCAATAAGTTGCAAGATCCGAGACAACATGGTTTTACCAAAGGGAAATCATGCCAAACGAATCTCATTGAGTTCTTTGATTGGGTGACAGGAGACTTGAATCAGGGACGAGCTATGGACGTAATCTACTTAGATTTCAGCAAAGCTTTTGACACGGTTCCCCACAGGAGGCTCTTAAATAAACTGGATGGGCTGAAGATAGGTCCCGAAGTGGTGAACTGGATTAGGAACTGGTTGATGGACAGAAGCCAGAGGGTGGTGGTGAATAGAATTCGCTCGGAGGAGGGAAAGGTGAGTAGTGGTGTGCCTCAGGGATCGGTGCTGGGACCGATTCTGTTCAATATATTTGTGAGTGACATTGCCGAAGGGTTAGAAGGTAAAGTTTGCCTATTTGCGGATGATACTAAGATCTGCAACAGAGTGGACACCCGGGAGGGAGTGGAAAACATGAAAAAGGATCTGAGGAAGCTAGAAGAATGGTCTAAGGTTTGGCAATTAAAATTCAATGCGAAGAAATGCAAAGTGATGCACTTAGGGAATAGAAACCCTCGGAAGATGTATGTGTTAGGCGGGGAGAATCTGATAGGTACGGACGGGGAGAGGGATCTTGGGGTGATAGTATCTGAGGATCTGAAGGCGACGAAACAGTGTGACAAGGCGGTGGCCGTAGCTAGAAGGTTGTTAGGCTGTATAGAGAGAGGTGTGACCAGCAGAAGAAAGGAGGTGTTGATGCCCCTGTATAAGTCGTTGGTGAGGCCCCACCTAGAGTATTGTGTTCAGTTTTGGAGGCCGTACCTTGTGAAGGATGTAAAAAGAATTGAAGCGGTGCAAAGAAAAGCTACAAGAATGGTAAGGGATTTGCGTTACAAGACGTATGAGGAGAGACTTGATGACCTGAACATGTATACTCTGGAAGAAAGGAGAAACAGGGGTCATATGATACAGACGTTCAAATATTTGAAAGGTATTAATCCGCAAATGAACCTTTTCCGGAGGTACGAAGGCGGTAGAACGAGAGGACATGAAATGAGATTGAAGGGAGGCAGACTCAAGAAAAATGTCAGGAAGTATTTTTTCATGGAGAGAGTAGTGGATGCTTGGAATGCCCTCCCGCTGGAGGTGGTGGAAATGAAAACGGTAACAGAATTCAAACACGTGTGGGATAAACATAAAGGAATCGTGTTCAGAAGGAATGGATCCTAAGGAGCTTAGCCGAGATTGGGTGGCAGAAGGCGAGGATAGTGCTGGGCAGACTTATACGGTTTGTGCCAGAGCCTGTGTTGGGAGGCGGGGATAGTGCTGGGCAGACTTATACGGTCTGTGCCCTGAAGAGGACAGGTACAAATCAAAGTAGGGTATACACAAAAAGTAGCACATATGAGTTTGTCTTGTTGGGCAGACTGGATGGACCATGCAGGTCTTTTTCTGCCGTCATTTACTATGTTACTATGTTAGCAGACATTTGACTGTGAGTCAACTGCTTTACAAGTTATTTTGCATCAAAGATCAATAGACCCCTGACGCAGGCCTTTACGGCCGAAAGACGTTACATGTCGGGTTGTTTTTATTGATTTGAATAAAGACCTTGTTTGGGAAGACACCAACTGTGAGAGGACTCTTTTTTTTGGATCCACTGTTTGTGTGTTTGTCTTTGCTTCTCCTGTGGAGAGATCACCTTCTGTGGGTGTTTGCTTATTTTATACTATCCCAGACAGAAATAATCAATGTCTCAGCTGAATATTTAGAACGAAAACCATATTGACAATGATCTAGAACTTTATTCTGATCCAAAAAAAATCTTGTGATTGGTAAAGGACCAACTTCTCTTTCATTTTTGCTAGAAAAAGCAATGATGACACTGGCCAGTAATTTTCAGCCTTAGATTTTTGTATTTGTTCACTCTTCAATATTGGGTGTACTAAAGCTCTTTTCAAGCAAACCAGCATTTTACCTTTCAACAGGTTATCAATAGAAATCAAACAAAATAAAACATGGAAAAGAAAATAAGATGATACCTTTTTTATTGGACATAACTTAATACATTTCTTGATTAGCTTTCGAAGGTTGCCCTTGTTCGTCAGATCGGAAATGAGCAAATGTGCTAGCTCACAGTGTATATAAGTGAAAACATTCAAGCATTACTATGACAGTCTGACAGGGTGGGAGGATGGGGGTGGGTAGGAGGTATGCATGGGGACATCAAAGCATATCATTGATATTCTAACAGGATGGGTGTGGATAGGTGAGGGGTGGGGTGGGGTGATCAACAGAGACATACAGCTTTATGCTTTATAATGGGCTAGGAACCCCAGATCCTTGTTAAGCCCTTTCTGTTGGGTGTTAAAATATTCAATCATTCTGACTTCAAAGGTCTTACATTCTTGTATGGTTTTAAAGTTACCTTTCAGGATTCTCACTGTGAAGTCACTGGTACAGTGTCATGGTCCTGTAAAATGCTGACCAACAGGTACTGGCACCAGTATTGTTCATGTGATGTCTATGTAAATTGAATCTTGTCTTAAGCATCTGGCCTGTTTCTCCAATATAGCATCCTTCGTTACATTTTTTACACTGAATGATATATACCACATTGGAAGATGAGCAAGTGAAAGATCCTTTTATGTTGAATATCTTTCCTTTGTGGATGACTGTGGGGTCCTGTGAAATATTTTGGCATAGTTTGCAACTGGATAAATTACAGGGAAGTGTGCCCTTCTGTTCTTTTTCAGTCTGTGATGGAAGTTTACTTCTGATTAGCTTGTGTTTTAAGTTGGGTGGCTGTCGGAAGGCCAGTACTGGTGGGGATGGGAATATCTCTTTCAGTAATTCAACCTCCTGGATTATAGGTTGTAGATCTCTTATGATTTTCCTCAGTTTTTCCAGCTCTGGATTGTATGTCACTACAAGGGGGATTCTGTCTGTGGATTTTTTATTTAAAGACACATGTTCTGCTATGGTCTCTATTGCAACCTTGCTGTTGCAATACCCTATCTTCCCTGTTTTAGCTATATCTTTGAAAGATACTATGTTCCGAACCATGTGCTTTTGAACGACTGTTGGCCTTTCCCCAGTTTCTTGTTTAGATGCTGCTCTATCTCCTTTTTAAATGCTGATGCCAGCAGCTTGGTCTCACCCTGGTTAAAGTGGAGCCAATCATCCCAGAATAGGTTCCCCCTTCCCTATAATGTTATAGAGTTGTTTAATTAAAACTTCTTAAGGTACTAGGCATATCATATGAATATAAAGAGCCTTTAATAATATATGGTATAATGTTTAATTTATTTAGTGTTTGATTCTCAGAAACTAATTAAATGTAATTAAGACTCTTAATGAAAACTCTCCTCTTGTCCTAATTAGAATAATTGACTATAAATGAGGAGTTGAGCTAGAGGTGGCTGGGGAGGGGTGGGGGGTGAGAATGACGACTGAGCTATGCCCTGCTGTTCCTTCTAGAGTCTATCTGTTAATGCAGCCTTTGACACTGTGGATCATAATATCATACTTACAAGACTGGCAGAAACAGGTATCAGTGGCAGAATACTTACTTGGTTCAAATCCTTTCTGTCAGATAGACAACAGTTCTGCTCAGCAACAGCACATCATCACCTTGGTCACTGGACTGTGGGGTGCCAGAGGTATCCATACTGTCTTCCCTTTTATTTAATATCTACCTCAAGCTTCTGGCTGTTATGACCCCGTAGTGGTGAGCCCCTGTGCCCCGACTGAGCACGGCAGAGATGGAGTGACACCGCACTCGGTCAGGCAGCCAGACAACCCCTAGCTTCACCTGGGAAGCAACCACCGTTCACCGGGAGTTGAGCCCCCAGCTGCAGGCGGCCACCAGGACTTCAGGAACCAGCGGGGTTGCACAGCCGCTGACCAGGATAGCAGGAAACAGACACTGTCCAGAACCAGTACTCCAACAGGCAAAGAAATAGTCAAATCAGTCCAGAGTCAAGGCAGGCAGCAAACAAGCGAAATCCGAGATAACTAGCCAAGATGGCCGCTGCCTGTGCTTTAAGCCGGATGACGGCTGCCAGACTTGGGAAACTGAAACCGACCCATCCTGGAGAAACATCAAAAAGCCGGCTAGCTCTGCTGGACCGCACCTCGCCGGCGAATCAGACGCGCAGGCCTGGAATCAGGTGAGGAACGTAACACTGGCTGAGCTGCTTCAGTCAATGGATGCAAAATTCTACATTTGTACTGATAATTTGCAACTACTCTTACACATTGAACAAGATATACCCACAGCTCTGAGTAAACGGACTGCCTGCCTAACCACAGCTCAAGAATGGGGAAATAACAACCAACTTTGCCTGAACCCAAATAAAACAGATTCTTTGGGTACCAAATACAAGTGGGCAAATACCCGACTTCAAAATACTTTTTGGGAAATATGAACTGCCCCTAAAATCATAGGTAACGAATCTTGGGATATTACTAGAGTCATCACTCACTCTGATTCCACTAATTCAAACGACCTTCAAAAACTTTCTCTGTCATCTACGGCAGCTACAAAATCTCTCTCCATATATTGAAAATATGACCATTGTGCTTCATGCCATAATATGACTAGACTATTGTAATGCCTTATATACTGACCAAACAAAAAAGAGTTTGTATGAACTCCAACTAATTCAGAATGCTGAAGCACAACTGATAGAAGGCTGCAAGTGGTGTGACCACATCACACCCTTCCTGCAAAAGCTACATTGGCTACCAGTACCTTATAGGGCTAAACTTAAAACTCTGTTTTATTTTCAAGGTCCTTAGACAAAATGGACCAGAGTACTTACTACTACTACTACTTATCATTTCTTTAGTGCTACAAGGCGTACGCAGCGCTGTACTTCGTACACGAAAAGACAGTCCCTGTTCAAAGAGCTCACAATCTAAATAAGACAGGTAAACAGACAGAACAACTAAGAGGTAAGGGAATTAAAGAGGTGGGGTACAAGGCAAGTGAGTAGTGGCTAGGAGTCAATAGCAGTGTCAAAGAGGTGGGCTTTTAGCCTGGACTTGAAAACAGCCAAAGACGGGGTTAGACATAGAATATGTCAGCCCTTTACATACATTTAAGACCTCTAAGGTCCTCTCAAAGATTCACTATCTGTACCTTCATCAAAAGAAATTATACAATGAGATACCTGCCAGCGAGCCTTCTCAGAAGTAGCCCCTACACTGTGGAATTCACTTCTAGAAGGGCTACATCTAACTGGAGACTACCTCCTACTTCAGGAAGTAGGTGAAAGCCTGGCTCTTCTCCCAAGCCTTTAATACATAGGGTGACTATACACTCATTCTGCACCTGGACTAGCTTGCTGCACACACTGTAACTTAGATCAGTTCCTTATCTCTTGCTTAAGTATATGAAGAACTTGTTGAGTTTAACCATCAAATTATCTCAACTGACTCTGTACCATTCATTTTGTTCCCATCATATATCTGCTCTTTAGCATCATATCTGTTAGTTGAATGTTCTAATGCATGCTTATTAGGTGTATCATTATTATTATTAATATGCTAATATTGTATTATATCTCTGGTGTTTGAATTCCAGTGCTGTTAAATGTGCATATTTTTGATACTGTTTCACGGTAGTTCTATTATTAGGTTTCAGTTTATTGTTTTCAAGTTTACCTCATTTATTGTATTTGTTTATTCTTGGTTATTTTACTGTTGTTATGTTAACAAAATTAAAGTTTTATTTTTAAGCTGTACCTACTGTACACCACCTTGGGTGAATCTCTTCATAAAGACTGTTAATAAATCCCAATAAATAAATAAATGCTGCAGCAGAAAATTGAAATTTGAAAGTTTTGGGGAAGAGGCTTAATAAAGTTTGCTTCTTTTATGTTTTTTATTCTAGGTGTGTTTATCAATAACCTATAATTCCTTTTTAAAACGTTACCAGGCATAGAATAATGTCACTTTCCCAGAGAAATGTCTGTATCTCTCAGAACTTCTCAGAAATTTAAGTGGGACATTTCCTCTCTATATAGTTTGGATTCTAAGGAGACTGCTTCACATAGACCCTTTGATGCTAACCCAGTAATCAGATTGTCCTTAGTAACCTTTGCAACTATTCTACTTCATCATAACTTAATTAACACCTAATTCAGGTCTGTAGCAGTGCTACCTCTCCAGCAGGCAAAGGCCAGAAAATAACTTTCTTTTAGGACAAAATTTGAGCCTTGCTACTATCCTTTTTAATACGCTATTAAGTTTCTACCTCTAGAGAAAGCTTCAGTTTAAAACTATGGGAAAAAGGGTTGTACACAGTGGTGTGCTGGTAAATTTTTAACAGGCTCTCTCCCTGGTCCACCTCTGCGCCTCCCCCCAAAAAAATTGCAGAGCTGGCTATGAGGGGGGGGGGGGGGGCAATGCATTACTCTTTTCTGGAAAAAAAAATTAAATGATCCCAGGTTCCAATCTAATTCATGTTTAAAATAGGATAAAATGCCATAAATAAGTAAATAAATTTTAACGTTCAGCACCTGATTCTCAAAGTGGACATATTCCAAACACTATAATGAAAATAAAATTATTTTTTTCTACCTTTGTTGTCTGGTGACTTTGTTTCTCTGATCATGCTGGCCCAGTATCTGATTCTGCTGCTCTCTATCTGTTCCCTTGACTCCATTTCCAGGGCTTCCTTTCTATTTATTTCTTTTCTTTCCTCTTTTCTTCTTCATTTCTGGTCCTCCGCAGACTTGACTGTACAGTGGATCCAGCGTCTGCCTATTTTCTCCATTCATGTGCAGTTTCTCTCCTCACTTCCTTTTCCCTCATCTAATCTCCTTCGTCTATCTTCCCTCCATGTCCAGCATTTCTTCTCTCTCCCTTCCCTCCCCTCCATCCATGTCCAGAATTTCTCTTGCCTTCCCCTCCATCCATGTCCTGAAGCTCTTCTCTCTCCTCTGTCTCCCTCTATCCATCCATACCCAGCAATTCTCTTCTCTCCCCTGCCCCCTACCCATCCATGCCCAGCAATTGTCTTCTCTCCTCTGCCTCCCTCTATCCATCCATGCCCAGCAATTGTCTTCTCTCCCCTGCTCACCTCTACCCATCCATGCCCAGCAATTCTCCTCCCTCTTCTGTCCTCCCGCTCCCATCCATGTCCAACGATTTTTCTCCCTCCCCTGCCCTCCCCTCCCACTCCCAAACATGCCTAGCGATTGTCCTTCACCCCCATCGTCCCCTCCCATCTTTTTTAAATACCTCCGTTGAAGCGCCGCATTAAAGCCCTGCTGCCTGTCTCTAGCTTTCCCTCCCTGTTTGCTTCAGTTCGTGAACTTCGTGCCCTTAGTCCCGCCTTCTTTCGTATGACGTCATACGTCAGAAGGTGGGACTAAGGGCATGAAGTTCACGAACTGAAGCAAACAGGGAAGGAAAGCTAGAGACGGGCAGCAGGGCTTTAACGCGGCGCTTCAACGGAGGAGGTATTTAAAAAAGATAGTTGGGAGTGGGAGGGGACGGTGGGGGCGAAGGACAATCGCTGGGCATGTTTGGGAGCGGGAGGGGAGGTAAGCATGGCGCGCTCCTGCCATGCTTACCTCCTGCAATGGAGCCAGCTCGCCCCGAAGAACAACCGGCTCGCAAGAGCTGTCAAAATTTAACAAGTGGCTCTTGCGAGCCGGCTCCAGCACACCACTGGTTGTACGCTATGGAAACTAGTTAATAATGCTTGCTTCTCTTTTTTATTTTGTATTTTTTTCTAACACTGAACTAGACACTACTGTGCCTTCTAGAGTCTGTCTGTCAATTCTGTGGAAGAAAATTCAAGTTCTAAAACTATAGGGAAAAGGGTATAGAGACTAGGTAATAATTTTTAAAAAAACAATTCTATGTTTATCAGTTACCTACAATTGCTTTTTTATTTTATTTATTTACCGCCTTTTTGAAGGAATTCACTCAAGGCGGTGCACAGTAAGAATAGATCAAGCATGAGCAATAGACAATTACAGCAGTAAAAATAATCAAAAACAATACAAAGTATGGCATGGTATACTATTTACAATAGTAACATAGTAGATGACGGCAGAAAAAGACCTGCACGGTCCATCCAGTCTGCCCAACAAGATAAACTCATATGTGCTACTTTTTGTGTATACCCTACTTTGATTTGTACCTGTCCTCTTCAGGGTACAGACCGTATACAGTGGTGGAAATAAGTATTTGATCCCTTGCTGATTTTGTAAGTTTGCCCACTGACAAAGACATGAGCAGCCCATAATTGAAGGGTAGGTTATTGGTAACAGTGAGAGATAGCACATCACAAATTAAATCCGTAAAATCACATTGTGGAAAGTATATGAATTTATTTGCATTCTGCAGAGGGAAATAAGTATTTGATCCCCCACCAACCAGTAAGAGATCTGGCCCCTACAGACCAGGTAGATGCTCCAAATCAACTCGTTACCTGCATGACAGACAGCTGTCGGCAATGGTCACCTGTATGAAAGACACCTGTCCACAGACTCAGTGAATCAGTCAGACTCTAACCTCTACAAAATGGCCAAGAGCAAGGAGCTGTCTAAGGATGTCAGGGACAAGATCATACACCTGCACAAGGCTGGAATGGGCTACAAAACCATCAGTAAGACGCTGGGCGAGAAGGAGACAACTGTTGGTGCCATAGTAAGAAAATGGAAGAAGTACAAAATGACTGTCAATCGACAAAGATCTGGGGCTCCACGCAAAATCTCACCTCGTGGGGTATCCTTGATCATGAGGAAGGTTAGAAATCAGCCTACAACTACAAGGGGGGAACTTGTCAATGATCTCAAGGCAGCTGGGACCACTGTCACCACGAAAACCATTGGTAACACATTACGACATAACGGATTGCAATCCTGCAGTGCCCGCAAGGTCCCCCTGCTCCGGAAGGCACATGTGACGGCCCGTCTGAAGTTTGCCAGTGAACACCTGGATGATGCCGAGAGTGATTGGGAGAAGGTGCTGTGGTCAGATGAGACAAAAATTGAGCTCTTTGGCATGAACTCAACTCGCCGTGTTTGGAGGAAGAGAAATGCTGCCTATGACCCAAAGAACACCGTCCCCACTGTCAAGCATGGAGGTGGAAATGTTATGTTTTGGGGGTGTTTCTCTGCTAAGGGCACAGGACTACTTCACCGCATCAATGGGAGAATGGATGGGGCCATGTACCGTACAATTCTGAGTGACAACCTCCTTCCCTCCGCCAGGGCCTTAAAAATGGGTCGTGGCTGGGTCTTCCAGCACGACAATGACCCAAAACATACAGCCAAGGCAACAAAGGAGTGGCTCAGGAAGAAGCACATTAGGGTCATGGAGTGGCCTAGCCAGTCACCAGACCTTAATCCCATTGAAAACTTATGGAGGGAGCTGAAGCTGCGAGTTGCCAAGCGACAGCCCAGAACTCTTAATGATTTAGAGATGATCTGCAAAGAGGAGTGGACCAAAATTCCTCCTGACATGTGTGCAAACCTCATCATCAACTACAGAAGACGTCTGACCGCTGTGCTTGCCAACAAGGGTTTTGCCACCAAGTATTAGGTCTTGTTTGCCAGAGGGATTAAATACTTATTTCCCTCTGCAGAATGCAAATAAATTCATATACTTTCCACAATGTGATTTTCCGGATTTAATTTGTGATGTGCTATCTCTCACTGTTACCAATAACCTACCCTTCAATTATGGGCTGCTCATGTCTTTGTCAGTGGGCAAACTTACAAAATCAGCAAGGGATCAAATACTTATTTCCACCACTGTAAGTCTGCCCAGCACTATCCCTGGCTCCCAACCACCAGCCCCGCCTCCCACCACAGGCTCTGGCACAGACCGTATAAGTCTGCCCAGCACTATCCTCGCCTCCCAACCACCAGCCCCGCCTCCCACCACCGGCTCTGCCACCCAATCTCAGCTAAGCTCCTGAGGATCCATTCCTTCTGAACAGGATTCCTTCATGTTTATCCCACGCATGTTTGAATTCCGTTACTGTTTTCATTTCCACCACCTCCCGCGGGAGGGCATTCCAAGCATCCACTACTCTCTCCGTGAAAAAATACTTCCTGACATTTTTTCTTGAGTCTGCCCCCCTTCAGTCTCATTTCATGTCCTCTCGTTCTACCGCCTTCGCATCTCCGGAAAATGTCAGCACAATAGGTGATAGTGAAGGGTAAAGCAAAGATGTAACACACAGAAGGGTAAGAAAGTAGGAAGAGTTAGAAAGCAAGGTGATTGATTTAAAGAAAGTTGCACATGAGGTCAGAGAAATGGTTAAATGTTATCTCAGCTAGAGTAGGAGTGGATAAACATGTCCTGCTGCAGTATATGCAGCCTGAGTACTCCTTGTGTGTGTGAGTGAGACTAGCGAGTTAGTTACTTCTTCCAGTAAAGGCCTGGTTGAAGAGCCAAGCTTTCACCTGCTTCCTGAAGTAGAGATAGTCTTGTGTTAAGCGCAGCCTTTCAGGCAGTGCATTCCAGAGTGTGGAGGGTACTCCATAGAAGGCTCGCTTGCCGGTAACACATCATGTAATGTCTATTGGAGAGGGTGTAGTTAGTGAAAGGCCTTGGGACGACCTTAGTGTCCTTGGAGGTGTGTGGAGGATCATCCTATTTTTCAGGTACTCAGGGCCATTTCCTTTCAGGGCCTTGAAGATCAAACATAGAGTTTTAAATTTAGCCCTGTATTGTACTGGTAGCCAATGAAGTTTTTGCAACCTGGAGTGTTCAGTATTTTCTCCGTTTCCTAGCGGATGGTGGAAGAATTGTGCAGCTCCTCCTTGTGCTTGCTGGCTTGGTGTGGAAGGGGTGTGCTGTTGACCTTTAGTTTGGTTCAGTTAGAGATGACACCCAGTGGTACTGGTTTCCTCACTTGCCAACTAGGTTGACACCTGGCTGTAGAACGTAGCTCTGTCTCTTGCTTAGAGCATAGCACCATCTCTGGAGGAAGGGCATACCTTGTCTCTGGAGGTGATGCATGGTTTGGTCCATGAATGTGGCACGTAACCCATCTAGTGGAGGTGTATTTCTGGCTATGGTTGGTGACCTTGGCTTGGCTATATTGGTGTCATTTGGCTCTGTCTCTACTTCTACGGAAGTAGTTCATCTCTTTGTGTATAGAGGCTGCTTTGTTCCCTGGCTGAGGGTAGAGCTTGTCTCTGCTTGGGGATTTGGGCCATGGCTCCATCTCTACATGGGTAACTTGGCTTCATCTTGAACATAGAGCATAGCCTGTTTATTGATATTCCATTACCTCTGTACCTATGCATGGTGCATAGCTCCATCTGTCTCTGCCCGTGGCATTCAGGGCAGATTTCGGCTAATCCTCTGGTCTTTGTTTTGGGAGCTATGGCAGGAGTGTGGCCTGGCTTTGTCGGAAGGTGGCACCTGGCTTTCTTTCTCTTCTGCCTCTGTTCTGCTGGTGTGCTGGCACGCCCAGTGGGTGACTGTTTCTTGCCTTCTGTGATATGGTTCACTGGCACTTGGAGGTGTGATATTATCTGTCCCTTTGGGTGAGCAATTTTTTGGTCTTGGTCTTCTGGAGCTCTGTTGACCGAGTCCATAGAACTCTTCTAGGTCTTCAGGAGCTGGCATCCTTTATAGTGCTTCTGCCTCTCTCCTGATGGTGGTCTGATCTCTCTTGCACAGTAGGAGTGCTCTTGCCAAAACTATCCAACTTAGTCCCTTGCTAGGGGGCTACTGTGTGCTTTCATTGAGGCCTCTCTCTGATGGCCTACCAAGGTTCTCCAGAGACCACATTTCCTTTGATACTTAGTAACATAGTAGATGACGGCAGAAAAAGACCTGCATGGTCCATCCAGTCTGCCCAAGACAAACTCATATGTGTATACCTTACCTTGAATTCGTACCTGTCCTTTTCAGGGCACAGACCGTATAAGTCTGCCCAGCAGTATTTCCCGCCTCCCAACCACCAGTCCCGCCTCCCATCATTGGTTCTGGTACAGACCGTATAAGTCTGCCCTCCCCTATCCTAGCCTCCCAACCACCAACCCCTCTTCCCCCCACCTGCTCCGCCACCCAATTTCAGCTAAGCTTCTGAGGATCCATTACTTATGCACAGGATTCCTTTATGCATATCCCACGCATGTTTGAACTCCGTTACCGTTTTCATCTCCAGCACCTCCCGCGGGAGGGCATTCCAAGCTTCCACCACCCTCTCCGTGAAAAAATACTTCCTGACATCTTTCCTGAGTCTGCCCCCCTTCAATCTCATTTCATGTCCTCTCGTTCTACTGCCTTCCCATCTCCGGAAAAGATTCGTTTGCGGATTAATACCTTTCAAATATTTGAACGTCTGTATCATATCACCCCTGTTCCTCCTTTCCTCCAGGGTATACATGTTCAGGTCAGCAAATCTCTCTTCATACGTCTTGGAACGCAAATCCCATACCATCCTTGTAGCTTTTCTTTGCACCGCTTCCATTTTTTTAACATCCTTCGCAAGATACGGCCTCCAAAACTGAACACAATACTCCAGGTGGGGCCTCACCAACGTCTTATACAGGGGCATTAAAACCTCCTTACTTCTGCTGGTCACTCCTCTCTCTATACAGCCTAGCAATCTTCTAGCTACGGCCACCGCCTTGTCGCACTGTTTCGTCGCCTTCAGGTCCTCAGATACTATCACCCCAAGATCCCTCTCCCCGTCCGTGCCTATCAGACTCTCCCCGCCTAACACATACGTCTCCCTTGGATTTCTACTCCTTAAGTGCATCACTTTGCATTTCTTCGCATTGAATTTTAATTGCCATACGTTAGACCATCCTTCTAGCTTCTTCAGATCTTTTTTCATGTTTTCCACTCCCTCCGGGGTGTCCACTCTGTTGGAAATCTTGGTGTCATCCGCAAAAAGGCAAACTTTACCTTGTTAACCCTTCGGCAATGTCACTCACAAATATATTGAACAGAACCGGCCCCAGCACCGATCCCTGAGGCACTCCACTACTCACCTTTCCCTCCTCCGAGCGAACTCCATTCACCACCACCCTCTGGCGTCTGCCTGTCAACCAGTTCCTAATCCAGTTGTCCACTTCGGGTCCTATCTTCAGCCCGTCTAGTTTATTTAAAAGCCTCCTGTGGGGAACCGTGTCAAAAGCCTTGCTGAAATCTAAGTAGATTACGTCCATAGCACGTCCTTGATTTAATTCTCCTGTCACCCCAATCAAAGAATTCAATGAGATTCGTTTGGCACCATTTCCCTTTGGTGAAACCATGTTGTCTCGGATCTTGCAACTTATTGGCTTCCAGGAAATTCACTATCCTTTCCTTCAGCATCGCTTCCATCATGGCTATTCTATCTGGCTGTAGCACCTCATGATGGAGGTGTTGGCTCATCTTCACCCTTTGTGGTTCTTCTGTTTCTGGGTTTCCCTATCCTAATGGAGAAACTGCTTTGCTACATTCCATTAGTCTGAGCTGGTCTGGTATTGATGACAAGGAAGGAAAAATTATGTTCCTTCCTGATAATTTTATTTCCTTTAGTCATACCAGGCCAGTCCAGGTGCCTTCCCTCTCTGATTTTTTTTTACAGTGTGAATACTGCTAGACTTTGCCTTCTATGCCTATTGAGGTCAATTGGCTTACTGGGGTGACAGTTATCTTCTTTCTCCATGCCATAGTGATATGCCAGCTCTGTAGGGTTCCTGGCTCAAGTAGCGCCTTTAGCTGTTTCTCCTGATTGGGGAGTATGTCCCAGGGAAAGGGCTGAGTGGCTGGTCACCTTGCCCTGTATATCTTTGATGGGTAGTGTGCTTGGCCCTGGATTGTGCAAAAACTGCTGGATGGCTGGCATCTGTGTACATTTGACTTCTATGTCCGAATTTTGCCTTTGTATTTTGTTTCTTGTGACAGTTCAGAGCACCATTTCTTGGCTATTTGAAATACTGAAGATTCTAGGCTGCACGATACCCTTAAGGGGTGAATTACTTGGAACTATTTTCTTTGTCTCCTTCCGCTAGTGGATGGACATAACCCATTAGTCAGGACTGGACTGGTCTGGTATGGCTAAAGGAAAGAAAATTATCAGGTAAGAACATAATTTTTTCTTTTGCACTATCGCAGGAGGTTTATTGGACCCGAAAAGTTCTCAAAAGTTGCCATGGTGGCCAATCTAGTTTCATCTTTTCTCTGGGAAAATGAAACAAAAAAATATGAGTGGTCACTATGGGTAAGTTTTCCACTTTTGTGCCGTGCTTCTTTTGTTTTGTTTTTTGCTTTTGCGTTTTGCACATTAGCACATCAGCTACTGTATAATATCTAAAACCCCGTATGATGTTATGACAAACTAAAATTATATTAAAGTTTTGATATCGCCTCAGTAAGGCAAACACACAGTCCCTCCACTGCAAAACACTATGCATAAACTTGTGTGAAAACAGAGTTGGAATCATAACAGTACTAACTCCCAGGATTCAAAAAGCAACAACCTTATGTTTGAAAAGATAGCACTGAAAATATTACACCGGTCTTAAAATACTAATATGCCACCTAGTGTGATAACAGAACAAATGGAACTGCTACAAGATCTGTACACAGAAACTACATTCTGACAGAATACCGCACCTTGGTTACAAGTGTAAAACACAGATTCTGAACAAATATGAAACTAAGGACTACAGATCAGTTATAGAGATCTGAAGGCAAAAAACTGAACTAGAAACCTCAAGAAGTCAGACAGCATATTCAGTAATACTAGAGAAATACAAACTGAAATACAAGATAGAGATGCATTTCCAAAAACTGACATTTCGTTTAATAAACTCAGAATAAAATACTTTTTTCTATCTTTGTTTACTGAACATTTTAATTTTTAATTCGCTTTAGTCCCAGTGGCTTTCTTACTTTTCTCTGTTTTTAACTGTCTTTGCAGGGTCTCTGTCCATTTGACATTTCTTCTCTCTCCATGTCCACCATCCATCTTCCTTCTGTATCCCTATCAGTCCTGTCCAGCATATCTCCCCTCTGTGTTCCTTGTCCCTGTCCTCCCCACATATTCAGCATGTGCCCTCTGGGTCCCTATCTTTCCCCTTGTGATCAGCATTGCCCCTCTGTGTTCCTTGTCCCCTCTCCGTCCAGCATTGCCTTTCTGTGTTCCTGTCCCTATGCTCCCTCCATGCCCAGATTCTCTTCTCTGTGTCACTTTCCCTCCCTTTTCTCTTCTGCCCACACCCCCACCCTGGGGGCAAGTATCTCTGCCTCTGTTCCTTTCTTCCCCCTTCAATCAAGCATCTAGTCTCTCTCTCTCTCTCTCTCTCTCTCTCTCTCTCTCTCTCTCTCTCTCTCTCTCTCTCGTCTTGCATTTTGTCCCCTCCTACAGTCCGGCCTCTCTCTGTCTCTCAGGTTTCAGTTTTCATTTTATTTGATATACCGCCAAGGGAACAAGCCATCTCTCTCTCCCCCCCCCCCACCTCCCCCTCAGGTACATAAGCGCCTCCCCATTTTACCCCCAGCAGTTCCAGCAGTACATCTTCCTCTCACCCACCCATCCAGGCCCAGCAGCACCTTACCCCTCTGCTTTTCTGTCGTCCTCCCCATGGTCTGGCCTAACTTGCCTCATTCACTGCTGTTAGCGGCAGCACAACAATTCAAACAGGAACCTTGGGGCCTTCACTAGGTTGTGCCCTGCCTCTGTGGAAATGGGAAGCTGCATCAGAAGAGGCGGGGCACAGCCTACCAAAGGCCCCAAGGCTCCTGTTTGAATTACTGCACTGCCACTACTGGTAGCGATCGAGGCAAGTTATGATGAAATGTAGGAAAGAGGATGGCGAGAAGTGTAGCTGGACTGGGGAAGGAAGGAAGAAGAGATGTGGCACGTGGCTCTGGGTTTGAAAAGGCTCTTGACTCTGACAGTCTGGGATTGTTTATTACTTGGGTGTGTGCTGCTGGGGTGCCATGTATCACGTGTTGGGAATCTCTGTTTTATAGCATTAATTGGTTGTGATAATTGGAATGTGATCTTCCAGAAGTGGTTGCATATATCTTCTGAGCTCTTAAGATTATAAAGTAAGTGATTTATTTAATTTATTTATTTATTACACAGTTTCCAGACCACACTATCCTAAGTGATGATATTGTAGTAGATTTAAAATGCTTTGTAAAACTTGTTCATACTACTTGCGTTTGATTTCTGGTTGCAGTCTTATGACTTTTTTTTTTCTTGAGCGTGTGAATTAGGAAAATGCTACCAGTTGCATTGATGTTTATCTGTCTATCAAAGTATTTATGCACTAGTTCACTGGCAGGTCACAATTTCTTATGCATTTTATGAAAATTTTACAAAGAATATATCATTTGGCATTTTTTCCCCACAGTCCTGGCTACATATGGTACAGCAGACAGAACAACTTAGCAGAATAATGAAGACTCATGCAGAAGACCTCAATTCAGGACCACTACATAGGCTCACCCTCATGATCAAAGACAAGCAGCAAGTAAAGAAGAGCTATGCAAGTATTCATCAACAGATTGAGGCAGAGATGTGGAAGGTACTTTGTTAAATCATGATTTTTTTCCTCACTTTTCTATTCTTCTGTAAGCAGAGTAATATATACAGTATGTTCTGTCACTCTAGTGGGTTACCATTTTTATTTTTTATTTATTTGTACTGAAAAAATAAAGGCCATTAATACCTTCTCTCCATTTGCCTTTTTGACTCTGGTAATCATGTCTTATTCAAAAAGAGGGCTCATTTAGTTGTCTTCTGGGACATTTGTAAACATAACCTTGCTAGAGAAACCAGATGTCCATCTCTTGAACTTGTATTTTACATTCATTCACAGTAGAATACATATATATCAGCTTTGGGGAGAGATTTATTTTATTTTATTTATATGTTCACAGTTTCTAGACCACACTATCCCATGTACTAGGAGATTTAATCATCAGAAGATTGCAGTTTGAGAATAAGGAACAGGATCAACTTTTATGTGTGTTTATGGATAATAAAGTTTATAAAACTGATGGTTTTCATTTCCTTTGCTATCCTGAAGCAGACCCCAACGTGGCCTAGCTTGTACTTTTAGCGATAAGAAAATCTTTCAAGAGACATTATTTGCGGGATTTAAATTTAATAGATTTTAATAACATTTTTTGCAATAAAGATTAGATTAGGTCTACAATAAAATGTACCAAGTGCCTAAATTGTAGCATTTTAGAACATGTCGTGTAATACATGTGTGAATGTAGTACTGGCTGTGCTGGAACAGCGAATGTCCGTGCCCAACAGCGAGCTCCTGTTTCGCTCTACACTTCTTAAGGAGCTGGACCTTACATCTTTTCACAGCACCTTCCAAGAACCACCAGCTGACTCAATCAGAAGGTGGTTCTTGGAAGGTGCTATGAAAAGATTGTAAGGTCTGGCTCCTTAAGAAGTGTAGAGCGAAACAGGAGCTCGCTGTTGGGCACGGACATTCGCTGTTCCAGCACAGCCACAGCTAAGTACTTTTCCAGTACTTATATAGCACAGCATGTATAAGAAAAATTGAAAAAATGTAAAAATAATTACTGCTAGTGAGTTAGAGGTTTTAGACTAATGAGGATTCTCGCCAGCGTGAGCTTAAGACTTAGCCACGCAGAGCAGGGTAGTCAGCGGTCCCGTTATAACTAGGGCCAGCTGGCATTGAGTTTCTGAAGTCTTTTCCTCTATTTCTTATGGTTATCAATGTAGCAGGGAAAGTTTGCTTGCCCTAAATTGCTATTTGTATTTTCAGATAAGGACAAGTACCAAGAAAATAGTTTAGTAATGTAGCACATTAAGCAAATTTTGCTCTTTGTAAAAAGGAAACAGTAATTTTGCATAAGAAGTCTTCATGCAAAAATACATGAAAATGTTTTCATTCGTTTTAGAGTGTCTTCGGTTTTCACACACAGTACATTAGCCCCTGCAGCAAGAAATACACAAGTACTGTAAAGAAACAAAATATTTGCTTATACCATCGTGACCTGAAGCTCTAGATGATTTACATCATAGAAGTCAAAGAGACTTCAACCATTGACACTTATAACAATTCATTAGAGGTCACGTTTAAATTATTGAAAATATTTAGAGAACAGCCAAGATTTCAGTAGTTTCTGCAACTTTATATACTCCTTTTTGCATCTAATAACCACAGATAATAAGTTCCACAAACTTGGAATAACAGTACTAAAAGGTTTCTTGCAAGATGAAGCCAGACAAATACAGGAAGCCTTTGGCAATTAATTTATTAATTGAATCCAAGGATAAGATACAGAATTTTTGGTCTGACTTTCAGTAAAGAAGCCAAGTATAGTGCCTTGAAAGCCAGGCACAGAACTTTACAATCAGTGTGGTCCTCCTTAATAAAGGGAGGACAGGGATGATGGGAATGAGAAAGGGAAGAGTCTTGACTGGAAGGCTGTATGTACAAATGAACATAGAGTTAGTAATAATAACATTTTAATGATAAAGACAGGTTTAAGTGGTGGTACTGCTATAGATGTGGTGCAATGAATACTATGAGTGTTGTGTGGTCTTACTAGGGGCTGGGATGTTTAGGAGGACAGGGTGGGTAGAAAAGGGAAAGGAATACTAAGTTTACATAAAGAAATTATAGGAGCAATTGAAATGCAGGGGCTACAGGAAATGGGGTAAACAGGAGAAATTAAATTTCTGTACACTTTGAGTGATCTACAGACCTCCAGCAAAAGGACACCATTTGACTAATGATTTAGTTTAAGACATCCACATAACTGATAAGAGGGGAGTTGTACTCTTTTTGGGGAAAAAGTTAGGTGTTGACTGTGGGGATCCTGCATACCCCTGCAAGTGATGCCTCCCATTTCAGGGGCGTCTAGCCTCAGGAGAGGTTTTGTTTTGTGCCAGCTGTAAGGTAATCCCCCTTAAATCATGGACAACCAGGTTACTTTTTCCTGATTAGGTTCCATAATGCCCTCTGCAAAATGCAGTCATCACAGTGATGGTCTGTGGTATAGGGGGTTATTTTAGACCAGGGCCCTTGCCAGGTTGGGTTTTCAGGATTTCCCCAATGAATATGCATGAGATCTATTTGCATACAGTGCAGACAATTCATGCAAATAGATCTCATGCATAGTCATTGGGGAAATCTTGAAAACCTTACTGGATTGCAGCCCTCGAGGACTAAGGTTAGACAGCCCTCTTTTAGACACATCCCCATATGTAAATGGCGGCTTTTAAACATGTAGATCCTATATAACATATAGCTCAAAGAAGAGTGACCAAAATGATAAAGGGGATGGAACTCCTCCTATATGAGGAAAGGCTAAAGAGATTAGAGCTCTTCAGCTTGGAAAAGATACAGCTGAGGGGGGAATATGATTGAGGTCCACAAAATCCTGAGTGGTGTAGAACAGATAAGTGAATCAACTTTTCTCTCTTTCAAAAAGTACAAAGACCAGGGGACTGTCAATGAACTTACATGGAAATATTTTTAAAACAAATAAGAGGAAATTTTTCACTCAAAGAATAGTTAAGCTCTGGAACTCGTTGCCGTAAGATGTGGTAACAGTGGCTAGTGTATCTGGCTTTAAAAAAACATTTGGATAAGTTCCTGGAGGACAAGTCCATAGTCTGTTATTGAGATGGAGAATAGGGCAAGCTACTGCTTGCCCTGGGATTGGTATCATGGAATGTTGCTACTAATTGGGTTTCTGCCAGGTACTTGTAACCTGGATTGGCCACTCTTGGAAGCAGGATACTGGGCTAGATGGACCATTGGTCTGACCCAGTATGGCTGTTCTTATGTATATTATATTTGTTACATTTGTACCCCGCGCTTTCCCACTCATGGCAGGCTCAATGCGGCTTACATATTTGTACCTGGGGCAATGGAGGGTTAAGTGACTTGCCCAGAGTCACAAGGAGCTGCCTGTGCCTGAAGTGGGAATCGAACTCAGTTCCTCAGTTCCCCAGGCCCAAAGTCCACCACCCTAACCTCTAGGCCACTCCTCCACTCCAACTGCTATATGTATACAAATAGCAGTTTTAGAAAGCAGCTATTTATACATGATGACCCACACTACATAGACTTTGCAAGGAGACATGATTGGAGCATAGAGTGGGAATCATTTGGGTGGCCGCTGTTAGAAACAGGATACTGGGTTAGATGGACCATTGGTCTGGCCCAGTATGGCTATTCTTATATTCTATGCGTTGTCTTTTACATCTGCTCTGAGGCAAGTATAAGTGCCTGCTTCAAATATCATTTGAAACAGCCAAGAGCAGCCACTACTCCCTGGCATCGTATCTCTCACCTAATTGCTATTCGACAGCCTGACTCCTAGGGGTAGAACTCAAGAGTACCACTAGGGGTCATTGGTGTCATTTGAGCTTGGGACTCTGTCATGAGCTGGAGTGACTAAGGATTGTTTCTGCTTCCCCTAGACTACCAGGGAACCTGATAAGGGGTGGGGTGAGGTATGATAGAGTCTTCTGGGGGTGTGTGTGAAATGGAGGGGATATAGATGTTGGGTAGGAAAATTGATGTCAGAATGTGGGGTGTCTAGATGTTGGGCTGGTTCTCAGGTGGGGGATCTGATATTGGTGAGGGGGTTGAACTTGTGCTGCTGATGGGAGGGAGATCAGAGGTAGTGATTTAAAAAAGCTGATCCCATGCACATTTGGGGGAGAATGGGATGCTCTTTTCTCCCACATGGAATTTATCCATATATGTATTTTATGAGAGGCTCTGCAAAATGCGGAGGAATTTTTCCATGTTTCAATCTGGACATCTTAATTGTTCTCACCACGACCTTATAGTGTCACAGATCACAATTCTGTCTAAAACTTTGTGCACATGCGCCCTACCCTAATACTTACCTGTAGGTTTTGCTGATTAGGTGGCAGGAGATTTAACCCGTTTTGGTAGTAAAGTGGGATATACATTTGGAAATAAAATAAAAATAAATAAAAATAAATTCTTTCCCCAGAACCTGAGAGCCAGAATCTTCAGTTGCCAGTTTGAGAATCAAAACCAACTCCCCCACATAACATACATCTCTCCCAGTGGGCCAATAGGCAATCTTCTGAAAGAGATTTTTTTTCTATATCTATATATTTTAAATGTATCCAAGCATCAGTTCAACTTTTTTTTTCTTTTTAAGATGGGCTTTTATATAAAGGGTTAATTATACTAAGGTTCACTATCGTGTTAGTATGTGCTAATGGTATTTGCATATGTTGTTAGTAAGTAGTTCCATGGCACAAAATGGGACTGCTGGTAAATAATGTGTGTTTATGCACGTTAGATCATGGTAATGCAATAATGTACTTCAGTAAAATCTGGCTTGAAGTGCAGATAGACTGGTTCTGCTGCATAAAATAGGAAAGTTAAGCCCAAAAGATGGTGACTAAGATTCAATGTAAAATGCCACTTGTAAAGGTTCATTAAAGATCTCTACTGATTATATATAGTATAAAATAGTCTGAAATATATGGCTCATGTACCATATAATTTCAAGTGACCATAACCAATGTAATGAATTATTATACTAATTGTTTTTTTATGTATCAACAGGTGACAAAGGCAGAATTGGAGAAGCTAAAGTCCAGTTACAGGCAATTAACAAAAGAAGTCCACACTGCCAAGGAGAAGTTCAAGGAAGCTGTAGCAAAAGGTGTGTTGTGAACAGCAGAGTAAAGCTCAGAGCTTAATGTTGTAGTTACGATGGAAAGTTATATCATTAAAACATTATAGAAGGTATTCATAATTTTTAAAGCAACATTTCAAAGAAATGACAAAGGAGGGAATTTTGTGATGTTTTTTTTCCCACATATAGGGCCTATTTGACATGCAAGAAAGGGCTTTTATAAAATTTTAAAGCTTGTTTCCTGCATGTAGACATTCTGGGAGGGGTGTGTGTGTGTCAAAGTTTGAGCAGAGCTGAACACCTTAAAGAACATCTGCTATGCTTCTTGACCAGTCTAGATGCTTGTGTTTGTGCTGTCTTGCCAGCAGATGGAGACACTGAACTACTAAGCTGTGATGTCATTACTTAAGAACCCTGTGCAATCCCTGGCTGGTCAGTGTCAGTCTCCAGGAGAACATAACAGAGTGGTCTGTTTTCTTTTCAGCTATTGGTTTACTGATATCTTGCCTCTGGGAAAAATAGAAAGCACTAGTATGGAGTGCTTAAAATTTTATATACGAGTATAATCGACACAAGAAATAGGTATACATTTTACCACACCTTAATAATCCTATTTCCAACTGTTGTGATACTTTTCAGAACTAAGGAAACAATTTACTAGTATATTGTATTCTGTATGCAAGTAATATTTTGTATTTTATAAAACATATAGGCCAGTGGCATAGCTAGGACTGAATTGGCTTTGGATGGAAAAATCAAGATTGGCCCCTTTAACACCATCTCTCCCAAAGTTTTGTGTGTGGGTTGGGGGTGGGGGGCGTTCAGTCAAAACATTAGTGCCAAGACACCGAGGCTGGCATGTTTTGATCTCAATGCAGTCTTTGTAGTATAAGTCTAGCATAGACTTTGTGGCATACCGATTGAGAGCAGTTGCCTATTTGTGTTACCTGTCAAGAGGGAGATGTCACACAGCTGACACCGTTCTGGTATTAAGAGAATAATTACTGAACTTTCTTTGCCTATAGACAAAGAATGGGAAAAGAGTTCTCGTAACAAAACCCTGTGAAAAAGACACACATTCCAGACCTATATATAAACTACATGCTAGCAGAATACCACACTTTGGTCACATGTGCAAAATACAAACAAATTCTCTATGAAAAAAGAGACCATAGATCAGTAATAGAGATATAAAGGCAAAAAATTGAACTGGAAACTTCAAGAAGTGAGACTGCTTGTACAGCAGTGCTAGAGAAATACAAGCAAAATGCAAGATGCACATTTCCTAAAGCTGACATATTCCAATTAATAAACTGAAAATTAATATTTTTTTTCTACCTTTGTTGCCTGGTCATTGTCATCTCCTGTCCTATTTTTTTAAAACTAACCTTTATTAAAGTTTACGCAAATTCAGGATCAAATGAACGCATGGTATATGCACACTTGGTTCTGCAATGTACCTATCCAGTACACAAACAAGACCATTGGTGTCCCATCCCCTCCCTCCCCCACCCCCAACTTTACTAGTAAGCTAAAACAAAGGTAAGAGTCCAAACATTAGAATCATTATTCTCTTAGTACCAATAGGTTGCCTTCCAGTGTCAGAAACTATGCCATATCTGTTCAAAAAAGTCCCACCCTGAAATAACAAAGTGCAGTAAGGCAATATGTATCATTCCACTGGTCCAATTTTTGCACGACCTTGGCAGTGCTGGACGATTGAGTGTTTCCAGAAGGTGGCAGTCACCACCATTGTCGCAGTCATGCTCAGCCAGAGCAGCATGTCTGTTCAGTTGTCCACTTGTGGGATCTTTCTATTCAGGAGATAGTCTCCATGCTCGGCTCTATCTCCCTCTGAAACATTTGAGAAAACATAGAAAACACTTGATCCCAGAAGGGTTGCAACATTGGACACCACCACCACATATGACGTTAAGTGCCTTGGTTTCCAAAACCCCTCCAACAAACATTTGCGCTCAAATTATACATTTTCAAAAACCTTACAGGGGTAAAATACCATTGAAGCAGTACTGTGTAACCATTTTCATCAACTAACGTAGAGAGACCTTTTGATACGCTGACATACTTCTTCCCAACCTGTCATACTCAAGACTTTTCCCAGCAAGTTCCCAAATGTACTCTTCCCCATGCTCTGGTCAGCAAGCAATCAAGGGCTGCTGAGATAGTGTTGATCTGCAAATATGGAAATATATCTCTAGATAGTAAACCATACTTGTGTTGCAACTTCCCAAATTCCCTCACCTCCCCCAGCCTTGAATCAAAAAACTGACCTGCATACCAAGCCCCTAGCCTCCCATCTATGAAATAATGCTTGTTCTCTTCCCGGAGAAAATTATATATTGTATTGTAGAGGTATGAATCAGGTATAATGCCTACCCTCCAACAGAACATCCCTCATCCCTTTCAAATTATCATAGTGAGGGCCTGGTGTGGCCCCCCTACTCCTCTACCAACCGGCCTCCTCTGGGCTGCCAAGGAAGGTGCATCAGTGGAATATTACTGTCACCCCTCCTGTTAAACCTCCACCCATTGTTTGATCTCTTGGGCTTGCCATGCTAAGATTGTTTGCAGCTGGGCTGCATGAAAATATTTTTTAACACTGGGCACTGCCAAGCCATCATTGTTTCTCCCAAGCCACATGACCTGCTGTGCCACCTGGGGGCAATAATGTGCCCAGACAAACTGGAATAAAGCTTGCTGTATGTAGTGCAGATTCTTATTAGGTATCGGTAAGGCCAAAAACAAACATAATAGGACAGAATCATTATTTTAACTATCTCGATGCAGCCCACCCATGAAAGGGTTAATTTGGTCTATGTAGCCAAATCCTTAATAATCTGGTTAAACAGGGGCCTATAATTTAAATCATATAAGTTAGTTCCCCTCTCTCCCAAGTAAATACCCAAATACTGGAGAGAGGAGCAAGCCCACCAAAAGGGGGAACTGAATCTTAAGGAAAGCCACCTGCTCTGGCGGAAGATTAATATTAAGGATCTCTGACTTCCCCGTATTCATCTGAAAACCAGAGACCCTCCCATAGGCCTCAAGCTTCCACATTGCTCCCCTCAAGGAGACTCAGGTTCGTCAGGGTAGATAGTATATCATCAGCGAATACATTTATTTTATTCTTTTTACCATACCAATGAGTTCCAGAACTTAACTGTTCTTTGAGTGAAAAAATATTTCCTCTTATTTGTTTTAAAATTATTTCCATGTAATTTCATCGAGTGCCCCCTGGTCTTTGTACTTCTTGTAAGAGTGAAAAATTGATTCATTTTTATCTGTTCTACACCCTCAGGAATTTGTAGACCTCAATCATATCCCCCCTCAGCTGTCTCTTTTCTAAGCTGAAGAGTCATAACCTCTTTTGCTTTTCCTCATATGAGATGTATGTAATGAATAAGCTGGGGCAGGGCGATATGTCCCAGCTGCTAAAAGAAGCATTTGTGTCCTATCAGCTGACGTGTACTTTGTTCTTCAGGGCCTGGTTTGCTTTCCGTATCTACACCAAGGCAGGCTCACTTGGGGGCCCTTTTACTAAGGTGTGCCAAAAAATGGGCTGCGCTAATGTAGGCGCATGTTTGGACGTGCGCAGATCCATTTTTCAGAGTGCCTGTAAAAAAGGCCTTTTAAAAATTTTTGCCAAAAATGGACGTGCAGCAAAATAAAAATTGGTACACGTCCATTTTGGTTCTGAGACCTTACCGCCAGCCATTGACTTAATGGTAATGCAATAACCGTGGGGTAATTATCTACGTGCATAGAATGACTATTACCGCCTGGTTTCTTTTTTTTTTTTTTTTTCTGCATGCCAGAATATTAAAATTATTTTCCGGTGCGCATAGCGGACGCATGTCAAAAATGAAATTACCGCAAGGGCTAAGCGGTAGCCAGGCGGTAACTCCAAATTGCCGCGCGTTGGGTGCATATAGGCGCTTACGCAGCTTAGTAAAAGGGCCCTCGGTTTGTATTTAAAATTTTGCATACTCCACCGTGTGGGTCCTGTAGTTTGTAATTCCTTGCCAACTGAAGTGTGCATAGAGAGACATCTGTTGAGCCAAGACCGGTCTTAGCAATTGCGGGGCCCTGTGCAGACCAGTTCATTGGCCCACCTGCACCCGCCGCCGTAAGCCATAATTTATCAGTTTAAAAGGAAGTTTAGAGCTCTCGAAACCCCACTTCACCTCATACCTTAATATGCATACACCACATTTTAGTAGAGAGTGGCAGACAGCGGCAGCAATTTTCATATCCCGTCAACTGCCGAGCCCAGGGCCTCCCCACTGCTGCATCTCGCCCTTGCGGAAGCAGGAAGTGATATCAAAATGGGGCGGGATGCAGCAGCGAGGAGGCTCTGGGCTCGACAGCTGACTGGATATGAAAATCGCTTCCACTGCCTGATGCTCTCTACTGAAATGTGGATGCACATTGAGGTATGGAGCAGGGACTTGTTCCAAGACAGAAGTACAGATGTGCCAGAGATGCGTGGCCCCTAAGAGCGTGAGGCCTTGTGTGACCGCCCCTTTTACCCCTGCCTAAGACCAGCCCTGTGTTGAGCTTCAGAAAGAAGTTCAATATTTCCATATTTTCATTATACTTTGAGGGGAGGTTATAAATATAAATGTGTGTTTCTACTGTTTAGTTCAGGTGTTTGTCTTGATTGTCTGGCACAGTGTGTTCCCTGTTTTCTGCATTTGTTTCTTTATGATCTGCTCAGGAGTTTTGATAAGCACTTGAATAAGTGTTATGCAGAGATGAAGGGTGTACATGAGCTTTTAACACCCCAAAGATCCCTTTTTTTTTCATATGGGCAGGCTCAAGGGAATGCAGTCCATATCTAAGGTGTGTAGTAAAACAGAAATTAACCTTACATGGATGTTCAGTTGGAGAGTAGATTGGCATTAAACATTCAGGAGCATTTATTCTGTTGTATTGATTGCTTTCTGCAGAAATGATTTGTAAAATGTTTAATATAAATTTAAAATGGAGTGGGATTCGGTTTAAGATGAGGGTGGGGCTAGAAGTTTTACTTTTTTAAACACATTTTTTATGTTTCAACTATTTTATTGACACCTCAATATGGTACAGCACAATAGTATAAACAGTATTACAGAACGTTTCTAATGTACTATACATAAATGCCCTAAAATTTAACCAGGGTCAAACTTTTATTTTTGTTTTCCCCTCCACTCTTCCCCCCTTCCAGTCTCCACCCCGTCCCCAGTATGTTTCGCAGGTATGGGAGCGTCGTGTTGATGTACTGGTTAGGCTGTGATATGCAACTATTCATGACCCTCTGTGTGCCTAAAGATCTTCCATCTACTCAATATCCAGTCTCCATCGAGATGGGACTTCTCATTAGCCGAGGGATATCGAATCTTGTTCTTGGTCCCTGCAGCGGTGACTTATTACCAGAGCCTTACCTCCACCATAGCATCCAACCCTCAAGACTTCCAGTCCCCTCCTGCACCTCTCCTCTAGCTACTCCCTCTCCTGCCCCTCTTCTATCTCCCCCCCCCCCCCCCCCCCCCCCGGCAAGCAGCTAACGGATCTGTCTCACTCTCTAATTCCAGGCCTCCTCCATTCTCCACAACTTCGCTTCGACTTTATCAGGCATTGAGGAGCAAGCTACGCCCCCTTGGGCTAAGGGCTTGCAGATATGGCATCCAGATCTGGAGAAATTGTGCTCTGCGTTTGGGTGATCGCTTGGAATCTCTTGCTTCCCAAGAGGCCAATAGGTGTACTTGGTTTCGCCAGTGCCAGTAGGCCGGCTCCTCTGGAGATGTCCAATATTGCATAATGCACTTCCGAGCAACCAAACTCAATTTCATGCATAGTTTTATAGCGGGGGCACGTAGCGGGGCAAAGGCTCTTGGCTGATCCAGCAAAAACTGCCTGTCCGTCCCTTGAATCTTATTCCCCAATCGGCTTAAAAAACCTTTTACCCGCTGCCAAAATGCGCGCACCTTGGGACATTGCCATAAGGCATGATACAATGAGCCGGGACCCCTTCCGCATTTGGAGCAAGCTGAACCGTCCGGCCCCTGCACATGAGCCAGCTGTGCTTTAGACATGTAGCCTCGGAGGACTACTCTATATCCGCATTCTCTCAGCCTTTCATCCTGTACTAGCATACGAATGCCTTTCAGTGTATCTGCCACATCCCAAGACGTTAGTGAGGACCCTATATCTTGTTCCCATTTGTTTTTGAGATCTTCGTATTGTCTCTTGGGTCGACGCCGGGCCAAGGCTGCATACAGACCAGATACCAAATACCTCTCTGTCAACAGCTCCTCAAAAAAACCTCAAATTGTTTCCCCCATTCGCCCCTTCAGAGCTGCCTGGTTTAGGGATTTCATGTAGTGTGTGACCTGTGCATATGTGAACCTATTGCCCCATGCTGCCCCCACCTTGTCCTGAAGAGCGTTAAATGTTTGCGTCTCCCCATTCTCCATTAACAAGTGTTCCAATTTCGTGATACCCAGCCCTTGCCACCCACTAAAGACCGGGTTGTCTAGTCCCGCTTTAAATACTGGGTTGCCTATAATCGGTATTTGGTCAGTGACGTGTGGATGTCCTCCCATCTGCCTCATCCACCGTTGCCATGTCTCTCTAAGAGGTTGAAGTAAAATGCTTGTTTTAAATTTGAACGGGATGAGGCGACGAGGCAAATGGAAAAGTTCCAGCACATCATAAGGCGCAAAGAAGGCCTTCTCAAAGGTTAAGGGTGTGTAATATTGCGTGTCCTGAAAGAAATCCCCCAGATGTCGCATCAGGCATGCCTGGTTGTATAGGGACAAGTCCGGGAAGCTTATGCCTCCCTGCTTCCAGCTTCCTACTAACATGTCCTGTCTGAATTTTGGTTTCTTCCCTGCCCAGCAGAATCGACTAAAAAGGCGGGTCACTCGTTTCAAATCAGTCTTCGTCAAGCGGATTGGCAGTGTTTGTAAGGCATATAGCCAGCGGGGGAACAGCACCATCTGTATTAGGTGTATTCGCCCCATCAGAGACAAAGGGAGGTTCATCCAAGAGTCTAATTTGTTCCTAGTATGTTCTAGTAGGATCTTGACATTTAGCTGATATAGATCTGAGGTATTCATTGTGAGTCGAATGCCTAAGTATTTAAAAGAGTCCTTGGCCTACTTCAATGGGAACCCAGGTCCCCAGTCACTCTGGTTCACCGCTGGCGAGGCCAGAGCTTCAGACTTGTCCAAGTTTATTCTAAAACCTGCGTAGTCTCCGTATTCACAGAATGCCTCCAGTAATGTGTCTAGCGACTCTCTCTTGGGTTCGTGAGGTGTACCAGGAGATCGTCTGCGAATGCTGCAGTCTTAAACATGTGGGGTCCCACTCTGACTCCCTGAATCATAGGGTTTTCCATAATCTCTCTTATAAGGGGTCTAAGGTCAGCACAAAAAGAAGGGGGGATAGTGGGCATCCCTGCCTCGTGCCCCTCCTAATAGGAAAGCTCTCCGACTCAAGCCCATTTATCCACATTGTTGCACTAGGATTATTTAAACACATTTTTATACTGCTGATTATTAGTATACCCATTACTTCCCCCACCCGTAACTGTCTTGTCTGTCTGTATTATTTAGATTGTAAGCTCTTTTGAGCGGGGACTGTCTCTTTGTATCAGGTGTTCAGTGCTGCTTGCGTCTGGTGAGACTGGGCAATGGAGCGTTAATTGACTTGCCCAGAGTCACAAGCAGCTGTGGGGGGGGGGGGGGGGGGGGGGGAAATAACATAACATTAATTTCATAATTAAAATTTAAATGCATTGTACTGATCATGGTATATACGAGAATAATTATAAAACATTTCCAAAATTACAATAAAATGTCATATAGATTTTGACAGTATCCAACCATATAAGGCATTAAGAGGGTCTTTTATTAAAGCTTAGCTCAAGTTGTCTGCAGCAGGGCCCATTTTATTCCTATGGGCTGTGCAGATAACTCGAGCTGAGCTTTAGAAAAAGACACCCTTAAAACTGAATGCAGAACTAGAAGGAATAACAATGCAGATATTTTATCCCTTTAAAGTTATGCTGGTATATTTAGTTCAGGTTTTTTTTTTTTTAAATGTCTGACATAGGACTATGTTCAGTTATAACGTTATACTTTTAGGCAGAACAGTGCAGCAATATAATGGATGGTTTGATGCTTCTATGCTGTTTAATAGTGTAAGAGTATGTTGGGTTTAGTATCTTGGAGGAATAGTGAAGCACTAATGCAATGGATATTTATGTTAGTGATGACATGTGAATGATATAATGTTGATTATATTATGTGTGTTATATGCTTGTAACCTGCCTAGGGAATTTAAAAATAAATTCATACAGTTTGAAAGCATAGGCAGGCTGAAAATCTTTATAAAGATATATGGATAAACCTTTGGTTGGTCCTAGTGTCATCTGTTTGAGGTGTTGGGGAGGGGGTTGCATTTGTTTTGTTTTGGCCCTTTTTCTAAAAATCTGATTGTTTGCTATGTTATGTTTCTATGAAGATTATATTTTCCTGTGTGCATGTACTTATTGGAGTCACTCTGTGTTGATAGTCTGAAAATAAATGCCTTTAAATTAAAAAAAAAAAAAAGGTGTATGGAAAAAAAATTCATGAGACAAGGAGTGACCACCGAAGGTGGAGGAACCCTCAAAACCTACGTTATAGTAATTCAGCAAAACGAGGAGTAGGATGATCTGGCTCCTTCAATAACCCAGGGAGACGTATGTAGTTACAAAGTCTTTATTATTGGTCATCAAATGACTCGACACAGCAGCCGTGTTTGTACTCCTTGCTGACTTTGCCGCTGTAGGCTTTGGAAGTATCTCTTTTCATTGATTTGGATTGTGAAATCCCATTATTTTGTCATACAGGAAAATTTGTTTTTCTCCTAAATATTCTTGGAACATCACAAGACTCCTGAAGCAGGCACACAAGCGCCGAAATACGGCTGCAGTGTCGAGTCATTTGATGGGGGTCTTTTATGAAGTGGCGGTAAGCCCAACGTGGGTTTACCACTCGCTAATCCAGAACTACCCCTGGGCTACTTTAGCAGCCCGGCGGTAGGTACCACTCCCAGCACGCATTACTTCTGGTGCTACAAAAATGTTTTAATTTTTGTATTGCTGGTGTTTACCTGGCGGTAATCGGACAGTGCCTTGCGCTGTCTGTTACCACTGGGTTAGCGCGGGAACCCTTACTGCCACCTCAATGGGTGGCGGTAAATGCTTCCCCCGCCCCCGAAATGGCCACATGGCAAGTGGTTCACTTATCGTACGGTCATTTCTTTATAAAAACCCTTTTACCCGGTGCAGTAAAAGGGAGGGGGGCTTGGTGTGTGTGTCAGAAACATGAGGTGACGCCAGCGCAGACCCCCTTTTATCACAGCTTGGTTAAAGGATTCCTCTGTGAGCTGACCAGAATTGTTTTTTGTTTCTATTTTCTAGGAAAGGAGACAGAAAAGGCCAAAGATCGCTACGATAAAGCCACTATGAAACTTCATATGCTTCATAATCAATATGTATTGGCACTGAAAGGGGCACAGTTGCACCAACATCAGTATTATGACACAACCCTCCCTTTATTACTTGACTCTCTACAGAAGATGCAGGAAGAAATGATACAAGCACTGTAAGATGTACTTTATGCAGTATTTATTTTTATTGTCGTCTTCTGCTCTTATTTATGTTTGTATACCTTAAAACTATTAGGCCTTTTTTTTTACAACTGGGGCTTCTGTTGTTGCATTTTTACTGATAAAGTTTGTAAAATACACCTAACCAAATCCAAATTAAATGATTGCTTGATAAACACAGGAAGAGTCGTACCAGCTCCATTGTTCAGCTATTACTAAGAGTGAACATTGAAGCTGGAGGTGAGAGGACAGTGAGCATGTGAGAGTGGAAGGGTTGTTGGAGATAAATTGCTGCAAGGAAAACTTTGATTTATTCATCTACATAAGACTAAAATAGACCCAGAAAATAAACATTTGTGGGCATGATATTCAGTGGTATTATCCAGGTAGGATTGGCTAATACCCAGGTAAGTGCTGCTTACTGGACCATACCTGAATTTCCAGTGGCGTTATCTGGCTAATGCTGCTGAAAATCATCTCAGCCTCACCACTGTCGGGGTGGAGCTGAAGCTGTTTAGGGGGCAGAGCTGGAAGTTAGCCAGACACTAGCAAAATTCAGCACCAGTACCTGGTTAACTGAAACCTTAGGAATAGTTTGTTATTATTTCTGTAACATTACTAGATACATGTACACAAGGGCATAGCTACGGGTGGGCCCAGGCTCACCCAATTTCGGCCCAGGCCCGCCCACCCAAGCGCCACACAACTGCAGCAGCAGCGAGCGCAGCAGCTTAACCTGATGACAGAGAGACGGCACCGCGGTGCTCTGGCAGCTACCTGTCCTCTCTGAGTCTCCACAGGCTCCGATTTCAGGCCCGCCCACCACTCAAGCGCACAAAGCCTAGCTTACGTCGCGGTCGCGGGCATCTGCTTTCAGGGCTCCGATGATCAGATTCAGCCCAGCCCACCTACCTTCAGGCTTAGAGGCAGAGAGTGCGTCGCCCTCGTGGTTATACACAAAGATTCCGTCCTCCTACGCGGTAGCAGACCCGGACATGGCTGTGCGCGGCGGCATGCTCTCAGCCTTGCTCTCGCTCCGCTTGGCTCCTCTGCTCGCTCGTGACGTGGTCTGAGGGAGGGCAGGCTAAAAAAATAGGTGCACATGGCCACATGCGCACATGGCCACATGCACACATGAACGCACGCAGGGTTGTGCGAGCCTCAGCCTGGCTCTGCCTGCCCTCCCTGGAAAGGTGGTGGTCTTCCAGATTTCGAATTGAGAAGAACAGAAGAGATCATTCGAGAATCGGATCCTGTCTCAGCCCCAGGCCCAGGTAACTTTACTGCCAGTGCCAAGCAGCAGCACCAGCTGCCAGCCCAGCAGCAGGTAATAAAATTGTAACTGCTTTTTGGGTTTTTTTTTACATCATAATTTTATCATCATGTAATTTTTGTTTAAATTAAGCTAGCTGGGGCCTGGTGGGCACTATTAAAAATTATTGTTGTGGAATTTCTAGGTGGGGTAAGCACTTCACTTCCTAGGGCAGAAAATGTATATATTTAATTAAAATATACCTTTTTTTGCCCTGCAGTGAAGAGCCCACCCCCACCCAGAAGCCCACTACCATGACCTGCCAGCATTTTGATCACTCTTTTGTTATCAAAATGATGGCTGTGGTCTGGTAGTGGGCTTCTGGATGGGGAGGGGGGTAGACGTTTCACTGCCAGTGCGTGCCTAGGGCAATGAGGAGCCCATCCCCACCCAAAAATTCCCCAACAATAAATTTTAATAGTGCCAAGCTAGCTTAATTTAGTGGTTTATGTTGATGTAGGGCAGCTGTTGGGCAGAATACTTAGAAATCCATCATCAAGTGCATTCTAAGGCATTATTTTGTAGTATCCCAAGAAACACTGCTCATGTCTCTCTCTATATATCTGTCTACCTATATATCTATATCTATATAGTGCCCACCCATATTAGCTCTGGGCCCACCCAAAATGTCAGGTCTGGCTACGCCACTGCATGTACATAAAGAACATATATAAGAATAGCCATACTGGGTCAGACCAATGGTCCATCTAGTCCAGTATCCTGACTCTAACAGTGACCAATCCAGGTCAAAGTACATGGCAGAATCCCAAATAGTAGCAAGATTCCATGCAAAAGAGCCATAGTTAATCCTGTTAGTACACCTCAGCAAAAGGACCCCATAATTATGTTGTAATTCACCTGGGGACAAATGACCTGGCCAACAATAGCAAGTTTACAGCACAGAGAGCATTCCAGAAGCTTGGGGAGGGACTGAAATCTTTGGTTCAGACTGTGACTTTTTCTGAAGAAATTCTCACATGGTGGAAGGGAGTGGAAAGACTATGCAAAACAGTGGATTTCAATAAGTGGTTTGAGTCTTGGTGTAAAGAAGAAGGTTTTAGATACGTAGGAGCATGGGTTGATACATGGAGAAATAACAGGCTCTATTGTAATGATGGGCTACATCTTTCTGTGACTGGAAAAAGGATCCTTGGGGAGAAATTCAGACAGTATGTTTCTAGACATTTAAACTAGAAGGCGGAGGTGACAAAAGGAAACAAGGGAATGCAGAAAGTCACCCCCAGAATAAACATGATGGCAGAGGGAAAGGCCATCTAAATATAGAAAACCACCTAAACTCACTATGCAAATGGAAACTAATGAGCACTAATGCTCGTAGTCTAGGTAAAAAGGTTCAAGACTTGCAAGCCCTGATGTTTGAATAAAACTTGGATATTATTGCTATTACAGAGACATGGTTCAATGATTCCCATGATTGGGATGTGACTATACTGGGCTATAATCTTTTTAGGAAGGATAGAGAGGGCCAAGGGGTGAAGGAGTGGTGCTGTATCTGAGAGACAATATCAGAGCGGCTGAAATGCGGGGGACCTGGGTAGAGGAGGAAGCTTTATGGATCGACCTGGAAAGAGGAAGGAACCTCTATCCACATGGGGGTTATCTACAGACCTCCTGCACAAACGAAGAAGCTAGACAAGGATCTGATAGAAGATATTCAAAAGATTGGTATGAAAGGGGAGGTGCTACTGTTGGAAGATTTCAACTTGTCTGATGTGGATTGCAACGTCCCGTCTGCAGAATCAGAAAGAACCCTCCATTGCCCCATGTAAGCCGCATTGAGCCTGCCATGAGTGGGAAAGCGCGGGGTACAAATGTAACAAAAACAAAAATAATAAAAACAAAGTAGGGAGATTGTGGACGTGTGTCAAAGTGGTGACAGAACCCACGAGGGAAGGGTCAATGCTGGATCTAGTGCTCACCTATATAATAGTGATCATCACATGATATGGTTTGATTTAAGGGCAAAGGCGGAGTGCGGACACACAAAACTCAAAGTTCTGGATTTCAGACATACTGATTTTGATAAAATGGAGGAATACCTGAAGAAGGAGCTGTTGGAGTGGGAAGTCTAGGAGAAGTGGAAAATCAGTGGTCAAACCTAAAGGCTGCTATAAATATGGCAACTGATCTTTGCGCAAGGAAAGTAAACAAAACCAAGAGAAACAGGAAGCCTATATGGTTCTCCAAACAAGTAGCTGAAAAAATAAGAGCAAAAGAGGCTTTGTTTAAGAAATACAAAAGAACGCAATGAGAGGATCATTGAAAATATTATCGGATTAAACTCAAAGAAGTGAAGAGGGAAATATGGCTAGCAAAAGCGCGAGTGGAAGAAAAAATGGCTAAAGATGTAAAGAGAAGTGAAAAGACCTTTTTCAGATATATTGGAGAAAGGAGAAAATATAGGAATAGAATTGCAAGACTGAAAGATAATGAGAGTGGCTATGTGGAGAGTGAGGAGGCGGTACATGGAATCCTTCCAGAGGAAACGAAAGTGATTAGTGGAGTTCCTCGGGGGTCGGTGCTGGGATTTATTCTGTTTAATATATTTGTGAGAGATATTGCTGAAGGGTTGGAAGGAAAGGTTTGCCTTTTTGCATATGATACGAAGATAGCCAATAGAGTGGATACCGTGGAGGGAGTAGAAAGGATGAGAGAGGATCTTCGGAAGTTAGAAGAATGGTCGAGGGTCTGGCAGTTACAATTTAATTTCGAGACTCCAGGTCTATGCAATACACACAAAAAAACTGAGCACAATCATATAGTTGATATATTTATTTTTCCTTGTTTTTTTTGAGTTTTTTTTGTTACATGTGTACCCCGCGCTTTCCCACTCATGGCAGGCTCAATGCGGCTTACATGGGGCAATGGAGGGTTAAGTGACTTGCCCAGAGTCACAAGGAGCTGTCTGTGTCTGAAGTGGGAATCGAACTCAGTTCCTCAGTTCCCCAGGACCAAAGTCCACCACCCTAACCTCTAGGCCACTCCTCCACTTTTATTGTTTGTTTTATTTCGACATTAATAGTTTCTGTATAAAGTTTATAGTTAAAATTTAATGCCAAGAAGTGCAGAGTGATACATTTGGGGTGCAGAAAATCAAAAGAGAGATACTGAATAGGAGGGGAGAGATTAGTAAGCTCGACTCAGGAGAGAGACCTTAGGGTGCTGGTGGCCGAGGATCTGAAGGTGAAGAAACAATGTGACAAGGCGACGGCTGTGGCGAGAAGGATGCTAGGCTGTATAGAGAGGGGTATAACCAGCAGAAGAAAGAAGGTGTTGATGCCCTCTACAAGTCGTTGGTGAGGCCCCACTTGGAGTATTGTGTTCCGTTTTGGAGGCTGTATCTTGCTAAAGATGTAAAAAGACTGGAAACGGTGCAAAGAAAAGCTACAAAAATGGTATGAGAATTTGTGTTGCACACCGTACGAGGAGAGACTTGCTGACCTGAACATGTATACCTTGGAGGAAAGGAGAAACAGGGGTAAGATGATACAGATATTCAAATATTTGAAAGGTATTAGTCTGCAAATGAACCTTTTCCAGAGTCAGGAAGGCAGTAGAACTAGAGGTCATGAATTGAGGTTGAAGGGCTGAGTAGCAACCTTATTTATTAAAAGCACTGTGTGACAAATAAAACATCACATTGAAATATGATGTCGAAGGAAGAGATAAAAACATCTATTCTAGGCTGTACATATCCATTCCGGCTCCAATCCAGAAATGGCTGCCATGACCTCCAGTGACAGTCTCACAAGACATCCACTGGAAGTTATGGCAGCCATTTTGAATGAGGACGGCAGCATGGAGAGGAGCAAGTGGCACCACTCCCACCCTGACTCCCCGCTAGACTACCAGGGCCATATGGTAGTCCTTGGGTGGGTTCGGGAGGGAGCTTCCTTTGTTTAGAGAGAGGGGAGGAAGGATGGAAAAAGTGGGAGCTCTCTTAATTCCGGGGAAGGGGGCAGGATGGTGGTGGAGGTGAAAGAACACCATGGGGGAGGGTAGGAATTCCTGAATACCACAGAAGAGGGGGAAATGGAGAAATGTTTTAATATAAAGCCTTGCGGGGGGGGGGAGGGGGGGAGGGTGTATAAAAGATCTTTGTGTGTTAGTAATAATTTTTTTTTTCCATTTTAGGAGAGGAATCCTTGAAGAGTACATTCAGATAACTAGTCTTGTGTCAGAAGAAATAGTTAATGTGCATAAGGAGATTCAGACATCTGTTGAGCAGATAGATCCAGCCACAGAGTACACTGACTTCACTGACACTCACAGGTAAGGTGTGTGGTTTCTGTTCCTGTGTAAACATTAGTTGTGCAAATGCAAAGTCAACGAAAGTGGAGAACAGCAGAATCCCACAAGAGGACACAAAAGGAAAAAGGAGTGGGAAACTGATGACGGCTCTTCACAAACAAACCTTGGAACATCAAAAAGTAGAAACACTCTTTATTGATGTAAAATAAAGACTTGACATGGCGCTGTATTTCGGCTATACATACCTGCCTCAGGAGTCTGGAAAAATCAAATTAATGTACAGTCAAAATTCATATACATATAAAAATAGAATAAAAAAACAGCTAGTATTTTGAAATTAAAAATCAATTGAGATGGATATATGGTGAATCTATAAAGGAATAGATAAATGGATTGTCTGGAAAACATAAGACCATAAGAGCAATGATTTACAAAATTGTTTTTAAAAACGATGTAAACGTCTAAAAAAAAAAACGATTGAAGGATATAAGAAGTCTAATACAAAATAAGCAATAGTGCATTAAAATTAAAAAACATAAGTATAATACTAGATTAAAAATAAACAATAGCCTGTTAAAATTAAACAATGAATCGGACATATATAATAAATACACTGTGTGGTAAAAGTAGAAAATGCAGTTAGAAAATAATAAATGTATGAATTCATTGTTGAGTATATAATGTACAATAATCAATATGTGCAAAAATACCCATATAAACTATGTGTACCAGAGGATTGAATAAAAATGGAAAGCGGGGAAATGAGTATAGATAATGTGGATTTTTATAAATTGAGGCAAATGATACTGACCTTATGGTATAAGTGTTGCTTCAGAACTTAGTACAAGAACAGTACTGGGCAGACTTCTACGGTCTGTGCCCTGAGAAAGGCAAGGACAAATCAAACTCAGGTATATATATAAAGTATCACATACCATGTAAAATGAGTTTATCTTGTTGGGCAGTCTGGATGGACCGTATAGGACTTTATCTGCCGTCATTTACTATGTTACTATGTTATGCTTCTAATGTAAAAGGTTGAAAATTTCAAAAGGGAGTAAGTTGAAATGGTCTGAAAGAGCGCAGGTAAGGATAGTATTGGAAATGAACAAAATTACATACTAATTGTTATGGAAAAGGTGAGATTGTGAAGATATATAATCAGTGCTATTAAATGAAGGAGTGACTATTGCTATGCACTTCTCAAATGGACAAAAAAGTGAAACTGGGCTTGCTGATAGACTGTGTGGTTAAATAAAAAGTTGATACTGAGAATACTGATAGTGTGATTAAATAAAAAATGGACCCTATATACGGGGAGGGGAATAATTATCCACGAAACAGTGTACCGCTACTGCATGAAGGGAAAAGTGGCATATTTTATAAGGTACGTAAAACTCATATAATTGATAATCCACAGAAAAGTGCACTGCTATTAAGGTTGTAGTTGCCATTTTGAACCCAGAGCCAGCACAGGCAGCAGTAAAGAAGGATTGTTGCTGCCCACTGTACCTTCGACCACCAGTACATCCTTCAAGTAGGCCCGGAGGGTGGGGAACTGGGAGGGGAGAGGGGTCCAGCGTTGATGCTTTTTGGGGTGGAGGGGGGCCTTATATTTTTAGAATAAGCTTTTATCATGAGAATGTTTCCATGGTTAAGTTTACAGTGTTTCTTCCCCTGTTTAGTCTGATGGCTGTAGTTGGGGTTGTCATACTTATTTAATGTTTCTTTAGAGAAGTTCTTCCAGCGAGTGCCTGCTTGGCGAGTCAGTACTCAGTTTTGGTATTCTCCTTCCCCTGTCTGCTTTCTGTTACGCATGTGCGCTGTATTCTTGCCTTCTTTCCTGTTACCATTTATAGTTCCTTGTCTCGTCTTTGATTTTAAATTGTACACCGCTTTTGACCTCCTTTGTAAAGGGGATATATTAAGTAATAAATAAACTTATACCTGATTTCTGATCAGTGCAATCTCTCTTGTGGGAGATTAATGTACTAACTTGCCAATTTTTTCACAGTGGGTGTTCAGCAATAGAAATGCACAAAATACCTTAAAATCTGCAAAACCTCATTTCTTTCATTTATTTTTCAGTATTTATTTATTTTGTTAACATTTGTATCCCACATTTTCCCACCTATTTGCAGGCTCAATGTGGCTTACATAGATCCGTAAATGGTGAATACCAGTTCCGGAGAAGAGAAATACATAGTTAAGGTAGAGGATACAGAGTGAATTTGGTTACAAGAAGGAAAGTTTAACTTCTAATAAGAATTGAAAGGTGTATTAGGTTAATTTTGTTCGTAAAAGATTAACTTGAACAATTAGGAATATTAAACTACAAATCAAGATACTTTAGCAAAAAACAATTAAGGCTTAATGAATACATTTGCATAGGTACAATTGTTAATTGGCATTTAGGATGGATTATTATTGTATGCTTTCTTAAATAGGTTTTCGATAATTTACGGAAATTCACTAAGTTGTGGGTTATTTTTATGGATTTTGGAAACCCTGTTTGTGAGAAAAAATGTGAAACTTTTGGCCCTGCACTGCAGTAGATTTGAACTGGACTTCTCTGGTTCTCAGCACACCCTTTCCAGTGTGCTACTCCAAGTTAAAAATTAAACCTTAACTCCTTACTTTATTTCTGTTTTAACTGTGGATAGGGATCCTCTGAGACAGGGCGACCCTACACCTGAGTCTGGGTACTCTAAACCAGGACACTGTTGATCTCAACTTGGAGGTTTTGAGCTGGTCTTCCAACTTCTCATAGACTTCCATTAAAATCTGTAGGAATTTAAAAATTCCCTATCAAAGGTTTCATTTCTTTTCTGGAGATGAAGTAAAGTTTTAGCGCAATCAGGGAAGTAAAGCTGTGCTAATCTTTAGTGCAGTTTGCTGTATCAGAAATGATTCCAATTGTAGCTCATTAACTTACCTTTTCATTCTAATTATGATGTGTGTAGCACAGCAGTTTACTTCTAGTTTAACACAGTTTGTGCAATTTGATATTTGCTACATTGGAAGTAGTTGCAGTGAATACAAAATCTTTGCTAAACCGAATATAATTTGCAGTGCTGTGAGATTATTGTGGTTTATGATATTGGAGACTTGGGCTCAGTAATTAACTAAGGGGCCCTTTTACTAAGCCACATAAGCATCTACACGTGCCAAAATGGAGTTGCAGCCCGAATACCGTATGGCTCTTGTGGTAATTTCATTTTTGGCATGCGTCCAATATGCATGTCTGAAAAATATTTTTTAATTTTCGAGCGCCAAGTGGCCTTTGGCGTGCACAGGTCATTACCGCCTGGTTACCGTGTGAGTCTTTACTGCAAGGTCAGTAGCTGGCAGTAAGGTCTCAGAACCAAAAAGGACGTTCGGCAATTTTCATTTTGCCGCATGTACATTTTTGGCAAAAAGGCCTTTTTTTATAAGCGTGCTAAAAAATGGATCGGTGTGTGCCCAAAACCCATTCCTAGACCTACCGCAAGCCATTTTTCAGCGCACCTTTGTAAAAGGTCCCCTACATTTCATTCCTACTCTTAGACTTTCATCAGGACTTAAACCAGGTCCTAGACTTGGCTCATTGGGTCAGTGTTTAAATATACACCGGTCAGTATATAGCTAGTGGCTTTAAAGCTGCTGACAGCTGTGGGCAGAATTAAGCTCTCGTATTCAGGGCTAGGCCATGTCTGGGCATCAGCATTAAATAGCCAGGGTCAGCCACTGACCCAGAAGTTATGCAGGTGCCGACCAGTATTCAGTGCTGGTACCCACATAGCTAAGCAGGCAAAGATAGGACTGCACAAAAGGCAGTCTTACTTTTGCCCACTTAGCTATTCGGTCACCTGCAGTGAATATGGCTGGTACCCACATAGTTGCCAGCTCCTCTTTGACTCCGCCCATGGACTGTCCTAGTACTAATTGGATAGAGCTCAGTAGTCAGAACCAATATTCAGCAGCACTGCTTGGTTAAGTGCCACTGAATATCAGCAACTGGGACACTGAGCATGATTCAAACAAGCAGGAGCTTCACCTGCCTTCTTAAACCATGCTGAATATGAACCCCATATATTTTATTAAATTGTTTTTTTTTAATCTGTAGGTGTACGTGTTAAATTTCTCTGAATTGTTTTGTAGCTTGTGTTCATTTCATTGATAGAACATGAATATGAATTCACTTCTGTTATGGACATAAGTAATTTTATTATCCTTCCAACTCCTATATTCCTAGATGAAGATAAGTCATGTAATGAGTTTGTTTTATTATTTTTTTAAACAGATCACCAGAAATCAAGATACAGGATATAGAGTTTGATATGTCTTTATTAGAAGAAATTGAGAATCTTCAAGCTAATGAGATTATGTGGAACAATTTAACAGCAGAAAGTTTGCAAGCTATGTAAGTATTTCTTATTGAACATGTCTTATGCTTTATGGTGGCTTTAGAATTTTATTTTAAGATCAATCTTGTGCACTTTACCTTTGGCCAAAGAAAAACGTATTCTGAAGTTAATTGTTTTCCATTTAGTGCTCCTACTGGTCCATTTCTGAGTAGAGAAATATATGAATAATTGGAAATGAATAATTGTATTTGGTGGGGTACAAGTATCAAAAATTAAACTGATATTGTAATTGCATCTTATAAGCTTATATTCTAATTGTATATAGAAGTATAAATTATATTCTGTTGCAATCCATCGAGGGCAGGTTTTTTAGACTAGAGTGATAGGTTATAGGCCCTGTTTTGCATAGCATGTCTAGGTTAGAAATGTGGGTTGTCCAGGTTGGGATGTGCATTGTTCTCAGAGTTTTACAAAAAGCTTGCTGAATTTGGAGCCTTTTGTAAAATATGAGTAAGGGCGTGTGGAAATACCAATGTAGATTGCAACAGGAACATCCTTAATGCAAGAGTAGCATCACATGGGGTTTTGAAAGTTTAAGTGCCGATTTTACAACCTACATGGGTGAGTATCAGCAGTTATATGCATAAAGGGCAAGCCTATAATTGGATGCCTGTATTTATGCCACCCCTTACAAATGCATAATTACCATATATTAGCACATAAGTGTGTAAGGTCACCTAAGTTCTACTTTGTAAGGGCACACATAAATGGCATAGCATGTATTTTGAGGGGGCGTACGTCTGGGTGGAGCATGAGTGGGCTTCTCTCCCACTTGGGTACGTAACGTATAGAATACTGTAAGTTACCTGTGTTCCAGTCACACTAACGTGACCGCAGTTACACCAAGTTTATGGCTGGTATAACCATGGGTGTGTAAATGTAAAGTATGCCAATTGAAAAAAAACAACAACAAAAAATATCAACGGCGCTAAAATAGCCTTTAATAAGTATCTTCTACACAACACGGGCTGTATTTCAGCTCAATGGCCTGCATCAGGAGTCTTCATACCAAAAAATAAAAACATATATAACATTGCACATAGTAACATTAAAAAAAGCATATCTACATATTTGAATGTACAAGTATATAAATAAAGCCATCAGAAAGACTGAGTGAAATAAAAATCAACAACGATTAGCGTATGTGGGTCTTAAAAAGGTTTGGACAAGTTCCTGGATGAAAAGTCCATAGTCTGCTATTGAGACAGACACGATGAAGCCAGTTCTTGCCCTGGGATTGGTAGCATGGGATGTTGCTATTATTTGGGTTTCTGCCAGGTACTTGTGACCTGGATTGGCCACTGTTGGAAGTAGGATACTGGGCTAGATAGACCATTGGTCTGACCCAGTATGGCTATTATGTTTTACTTCTGATGCACCTCTGCAAATCCAAATGAGTAGTTAGCTGACACTTAAGCCTGCTTTTGAACTTGTGTTAAATGGTGATGTCTAGATTTTCTTAAAGTATGCCGTTGCAAAATTGGGTTTGTATTCATATGCTTTCATCCTCCTTAAACTATGACCAGAACACACCAGCTTCTTTAAAATAGCTGATTATATATGTTGGACAAATATTTATGTCTAAATACTATTATTTCCACATATAAAAGTTATGTAAGTCTTCTAATATAACCTCCTATATGTCTTTCATAGTACATAATGGCAGATAAGATCAAAATGGCCCATTTAGTCTGCCTAGCAGTTCTTTATCTACTCAGAATAGAAGCACATATTCATTCCCAGAGTGCCTGCCTTGTGTCTCTCAACTAACACTAACAGGGCATAGTAGGACTTATAATGCTAGGTTCAAGACTGGTAACTTGCCCATCTGAGAGAGGCATCCTTTAAGGGGATTTGCAAGGCTGCAGCGTGGTCTTGTGCTCACACATTTATATCCCATTATTGTTGGACACTGATCCACAGTACATCAGAGGGTTTAATGATAAGAACATGAGAATAGCCATACTGGGTCAGACCAATGGTCCATCTAACACAGTATCCTGTTTCCAGTACTGAGCAATCCATGTCACAAGTACCTGGCAGAAACCCAAATAGCTAGATTCCATGCTACCAATCCCAGGGCAAGCAGTGGCTTCCCCGTATCTATCTCAATAACAGACTATGGACTTTTCCTCCAGGAGCTTGTCCAAACCTTTATTTTAAATCCACATACACTAACCACTAATACCACATCTTCCGGCAACGAGTTCCAGAGCTTAACTATTTGTTGAGTGAAAAAATATTTCCTCCTATTTGTTTTAAAAGAGTAAAAAATAATTTCACTTCTTCTCGTTCTACACCATTCAGGATTTTGTAGACCTGAATCAGTCTTTTTTCCAAGCTGAAGAGGCCTAACCTCTTTACCTCATTTGAGAGGAGTTCCATTCCCTTTATCGTTTTGGTCGCTCTTCTTTGTACCTTTCTAATTCTGCTATATCAGTCTGCCCTTTAGGGTCTTTATGAGGGTTAGAATCAGGGCCCATTTCCATTATTTAGGGTTGCCTTCCCTAGAAAAGAATAGGATTATAACATTATGAAGGGGCTTGCCCCACATAAGTATGTTCTTAAATCAGTATCCCCATTGTTGTTGGAATTATTCTGGTTTCCAACATTTGTGGCTTCAGTCTGGTCCTTCTGGATAGCTTCCGCTCGTTTTGTTGTGGTCTTTTTTTTTTTTTGCGGGAGATTTTGGACTCTCTTTGTTGTTGTTTTTAGGCCACTCAGGGCAGCGGCACAGCAGAAGAGAATCATCTCATCTCCCCTTCCTTGCCCTGATACTATGTCTAGCATGCGCCTTCTGCTGCTGCTGTTGCGCCTTTTCTCGTGTCACTTTGAAGGTACCCTGACAGCGTAGGGCACTGCAGTAGAAGCATGTGCTGGTCCACTCAGGGCAGTGGATGCAGTCTGTAGTTAGCAGGATAATAAATTAGATATTCACTTCCACCTCTCCTTTTAGGAGTTGTCTTCTTTAAGCTGTTATATAGAACTGAGGGTTGCCTGTGGAACAATAGCTGTTGTTACAAACATAGCACCCTGGGCACTGAGAAATAAGGAAAAAAGGCAGCAGGAACCCCTAAACAGTGTACTACACATGAAGCCACAGTAAGAGGCTGGAGGAAAATCTTACCAGTCAGTAGACATTCCAATTTGTCCCAGGTAGACAGGGAAATCTAATTAATGAAATCCAGGTTTCCAGTGACCCAGTGGAGTGGAATTGAGAGCAAGTCCCAAAGGGCAGGAGTCAGTTGATGAAAGGAGAACAGTTTCTCACCAGTGGAGAAAGGTCTAGGACTTACCAGTTTCACCAGCAATCCGGGGAGAGAGAATGACAGATGAGTTCCTGAGGACCTATAAGCAGTATGTAATTCAGCCTAGGAGGGAGGATTGGAGAATGCCTGAGAGACTTCCAGTTCTCCTCAAGCAGCCAGAGGAAGACTTTGGGGAAAGGGAAATAGGCCCCAGGGCTGAAATGCCCAGGAACCCAGAGGAAGAGACAAAACATGGTGTGTGTGAAGTCTTTGCATTTTTTCTCTTCTTTTTTTATTATGTTTTTATTTTTAAAAGAAATTATACTCTGCTTAGTCCACAGTTCTAGGTGGATTACATAATTAAAACATAATGAAAATCTCTTTTTTTAGATTAATCAAGCAGTCATAAATAATAAAACAACCTCATCCAATTGTCATACTGAAAACATTGAAATACCAGAAATAGTGCATTATTCAAAAAATGCAAATAATATCATGAAAAAGCCTTTTGGAACAAATATGTTTTCAGTTGTTTTCTGAATGGCATAAATGAATCAATTTTGTGCAATTCCACAAGCAATGCATCCCACAGCTTGGGGCCAACCACTTGAAATGTTGAGGAGCAGGGGCCAAGAAGGCTAATCAAAGGGAAATTTGGAACTTAAAGCAAGTATTTATCACTGATATATATATCTAGATCAAAATACATAGAAATATTCTGAAATAGCCACGTTTTAAGCAATTTATGAAATAATTTCTAATGAGAAGTTGAAAAGCTTAGCTGAGCAATTAATGACAAATCTATGGGCCTTTTTACTAAGCTGCATAGGCCCTACGAGCGCCCAACACGTGCCAATTTGGAACTACTACCCGGCTACCATGTGGCCCGGGCGGTAATGTCATTTTTTACGCGCGTCCATTAGGCACACCAGAAAATCTTGCTGCTGTATTTGCTGTCAGTTGGGGCTAGAACAATGACCTCTTCAACAGCCCTGAGTACAAACATTACAATAATCTAACTGAGAATAAACAAAAGTATGAATCATCAACTGAAAAATAAGAACATTTTTGTTGAATAAAACGCAACTTGAGAGGTAATAGATGAAACAGCGAAGCCCAGTTTTTTCACATTCTAAGTCAAATCTAATACAACTCCCAGACTATGGACAGTTGTCGCAAAGTTTTGAGTTCCCATGTAGTTCTAAACCAGTTGATGATGGAGACTTATTTCTCCCTTCCACCTATAAAATAAACATGTTTTCTGTATTTAATTTCAAAAAGTGGGCAGCCATCCAATAAAAGTTTTGAGAAACAGCTGGAGACAAATTGAAATCAATTAGAAATTGAAGAAATGATTGGAAATATAAATTACACATCATTTGCATATACAAAAAATAATAAATCCGTTTACTGAAGTAACACACCTAAAGAGCTAAAAGGTACATGAAAAAGAATGGGGGACAAAGGATCACTCTTGGGTACTCCACATCCAGTGTTACAGGAGAATGAAAACTCATTTGGTCTTTTTATAACAGTGATGCCTACCAAATATCTGCTCCTTATTTTGTGTTGGAGATGATTATAGTTTCCTTTATTTTTTTCATTGTTCTTGGCTTTCTTTCTTTTGGGGGGGTGAAATATTTATTTTGTTATGTGGTTAAAATGTTTTGCTTGATTTGTGAGTCTTATATTTACCTTACATTCATTTGTATTTGTTGGATAGAAATTTTAATTGCAAAAAAAACCAAAAACACAGTGATTCATTAAAGTTGAAACCGAGCCCCACACTATGCCTATAATCCCAATAGAATCCAGTTTGTCCAGTAACATGGCATAATGAAAGGTATCAAATTCTGATTAGAAATCTAGTTGCATCAACAGTACACAACGTCCTTGAAACTCAGAGACAAATGATAACATGTGTCTGAAATATTTACTAAAGCCCAATTGCTGAGGATATACTAGATGGTAGCTTTAATTGTTCTTTTCCTTTTTCCTGCTTTAATAATCTGACGTTTCGGTTATATAATGAGTGCTAGATTTTTGGCTCTGTATTTCCCATTGTGAAGCCTTAAAAGGGGAGGAGGGGCATGAAAGGTATAAGACTTTCAATGTTGGACTTGAGACTTTTCTTTTGCTGCAGTGTAGTTTGCTTTGTTTGGGAAATAAATCCTTCCGCAAAATAGTCTGTATGAGAAGCCAAGGAGATACGAGTAAGTTCCATCATTGAAAGTATGCAAATTGATGTGGAAATGCCAGCAGTAGTTCCTACTAGTTCTGGCCAGGATCCAAGGGCAAATCTGCACACCTTGTGACACTGTGCTGGAATATCTGCACATGCCCAAAAGCATTTTAGGTATTAGAAGAAATACTTTTTGGCAGTATTATTAGATGGCATAATCCAGTTACACGTCTGATCTGTTGTTTGCAGAGAATATCTCATTACAGGTAAGTAATTTATATTTGTCAGTGGGGGTCTTGGCTTTGTCACAAATGTATGTGGATGGGGATATGTGTTAAGATGGTGTCTGACTTTCACAGGTGCCAGCAGGTATAATTCCGGTATAATTCCTCCTCAGTGGGTAAGAGGAAAGGAAAATAATGGACTTTTACAACTAAACCCACTATGACTGATATACGTGCCTTAACATCTGGTCCAATGGACTCTTTTGTTACCTGTGAAGCTTTGACCTCTTCCCCGAAGGGTTCCATGCTTAAACCATTGGAGCAGGTGAAGTGCTCTTCAGCATCTGTGGATTTGCCATATCTGGTTCCTAGGGTGTGAGTGACTGGAGTAGCCAACAGGCAGGACAACATTGCTGTCAATAGAATTACATTTTGAAATATACTGAGTGCCTGGGTAGAGGACGATGCTGTGTGTGAGTTGGAGAGGAGAAGTGTTGTGGGAAAGAGCTCTGCTATTATTGGAGGGACTTTTGATCAGCAGAGTCTGGAAGGAGTGCAATTGCAGTTTCCTGTGTCCAAAGGAATTAGATATAAATCAATCCATGCTATGGGTTTCACTTATATTTTGGCATAGTGTTGGAATTCATTGCTATTGAGTTAAGATTAACTTGTAATTATTTATGCAAAAAACCCACTTGTTTGGATTATATTTATAGTTAAATGCATGAGGTAGCCATTTAATAGTTTTTGCTACTTGTTTAAATATGATGTTACTTGCTAGGACTGCGTAGTCTCTTAATTATTGTAATCTGCACAAATCCAGTAATGGTATCTAACGGAATATGCATTTTATTGTATTGTATTGATCAAACCAATTGTGAGTTCATTGAGGAGGAATATATCAGTACCAATAGCTGTTTCTTTGGAATCTATTTGGTTGGTAATTGAATCCCTGCAACAGTCCCTTTCAGTCCAGATTATTATATTGTCTCAGCAATTAGTGTTATTTTCAGGAGATCCCTCCCAGATTGAGCAAACGTTAAAGTAATTTGGGCAGTCATATGAAAGAAACTGAGGGGAAAATGTTAGTATTTGTAATAAATACTGCAATACTGGTTAAGGGCAATGTTTTGCTATATAAGTAGGTTGAGAACTTGGAGAATGAAATTTAGAAGCGGGATTTGAGAATTCTTAATTTTCCAAAAGTGTCCTGTGTTTTATCGTATGATATATTTAAAAGAACTTCTTGAAGGGGTTAAGATATAGGAAGGTTCTTTTCCACCAATCTGAAAGATTTATCAACTTCTTTTGGGAAGAGGAGGGAGATTCTGAATGAGCATCGTTCAGAATTCACTGTAGATAGTTTTGATTTAAAACAAAAAAACAAAACAAAAAGGCACACAACTGCTTACAAAACAGTAGATAAAAAACAACAAAGCAGTGGAATCAAATGCATATCAGTTCAGTTGGAAGTAGCAGATAAATGGAACTAGATTTTTGGAACTACTAGTGTATATGTTATATTTATATACACTTTTGATAGTTTGTACCCCTGATGCAGCCTGAGGGCGAAACGTGGCCACGTCGGGTATTGTTCCAGTAAATGCATTTGATTCCACTGCTTTGTTGTTTTTTATCAATAGTTTTGATTTAACAGATTTTCTAGAGAAGTATGGAGAAGATTTGGCTTCCCCTGCCCCACTTATTATTCAACTAGCCTTGGAATTTGTTTGGGACTGGCTTAGAATGTTTTTCAAAGTTTTTGATGAGATGTTTTTGAATCGCAAACTAAGAATGTTTCCTGATGGGTGTTGACAGGCACAGAAAAGGAAAAAACAATTTCTCCTATTTAGACCTAAGTTGGAGCAGGTGGGCGCTACATTTGTACTACGATTTCCCGCTAGGGCAAAAGATGTATATATATTTTTTGAGCCGCCACAGTTGTCAGCATTTGTGTCATCTAAGACTAAGTAGGGTTGTGTATTTTATGGGCCCTTTTACTAAGATGCACTAAGAAATGGGCTTATTATGTCCCTATTCAAGACTTTATGCTCACTAAGTCCATTTTTAGTGCAACCATCAAAAAGTGCCTTTTTTCCATTTGTTGAATATATGACCGTATTAATGCGCGGCCATTTAAAAAATTACCATAGGAGCACTTACTTATGGACTCGCTAACTAGTTAGCATGATGGTACTGTCAGCATGCTAGCTGATTAGCACATCCATGCCCATTTTCTGTCCCTGACACATGCCCCTCCCTCCCTCCCCCCCCCCCAAAAAAATTATCATGCGCTTAGCGTGTGCAGTTGGGAAAATTAACGCCCAAGCAGAACAGACTTAAGATCTGTGTCCCACAAATGGTAAAAAACTGAAGAAGATTCAGCAACTCCAGCATTGTGGGGAACCGAGGCTTATGCTGGACAGTCTTCTACGGTCTTTGTCCTGTAAATGGAAAAATACAGGCGAAACTTCGGGAACTCCAGTGTTGTATATCAGTTTATTGTCACTTGCTGCGAGTGAGGGTGCTGTTAGCTCAGGGGGGAGGGAAAGACATTTTGACTGATAAGTTGAATACTGTCAGCAATACTTTGGAATGATATATGGTTATAATCCATCACATTTGGCTGCCTATATGGTTGGCATGGTGGAGACGACAACCAATGTTTAAGCATGGGTGGCTGGGGCCCACATAGAGTGGTGGGCGTGGCTCTGGCCATCTTGTTGGGCAGACTAGATGGGCCATGCTGGTCTTTTTCATCTGTCATTTACTGTGTTAGAAACTCTTCCCGTGTTAGACCATTTTTGCTGTTAGGCACATGTTAGCATCTAACACCGTTTAGTAAAAGAGTTCCTTAGTCTCTTGGTACTCTTGAATTATAAAGTAGGCTAAATCAATTGGTGTTTATCTTCTTTTATTGCTTTTTATTTTTTTCTTCTTTGTTAAACGATATACTCACTTTTTGTGGACTAATAAGCAGAAGTCTTCTATTGTAATATTGATTTTAGATTTTCTTTTCCCTTTTGAGACTTTTGCTGTTTTTTTTTTTTTGTTTTTTTTTACTTAAAAACAAATTGTGCGCATGGGGGGATGAATTTAGAAGTATATTAAATATTGTATTCACAATTTATATTTTACAAAGTCTACTGATACTATTTATACTATAAAACACAACTTAAAAAAGTAAGGCAGTGCATGAATGTAGGGTAAGATCTGAGTTTTAGTGCTGTAACTATATATGTTTCATGAGGTACAAGGCAATCCTTATTTCACTGATGTGTGGTATTTTTCTTTATACTTGGCAGTTAGAGCTTTTTGTTTAAAATTGAAAAAGAACTCTCAACCTCTTGTCAGGTTCTAATAATGCTGGGCAAATTTTGGGATCAGTGACATTTTCTGAAATTATATTAATATTTGATGTATTACAAGAAAGTATTATTCTATGCTGTACAAGGTCTTCTTGAAAATGCCATTCTCAGTGTAATAAAAGTTAATGTCTATATTGATATTGGAAACAAATTTATATGTAGAGGACAATTTCCAAAGCCATTTATCCTGCAGTCTGAAACTTGTTTCTTTCACAGAGGCAGGAAAGTACTTGCAGGATTCGCAGTTTGTACAATTAAAAATATGTTAAAAAGGAGTGTTCTGGGAATATGTTTAGGTCAGGAGAGTAAAGTAGGCACATAAAATGACATTTTCAAATCTGTGAATGGATTTCTTCACTTACATACATGGGAGATGCAGTTTCAGCAGCGACCTTTGTGCCTGTATATCTGCATAAGCGTACGCTCTCTAAGAGAAATGCTGTAGCAGATTTATGATGAAATTCATGTGAGGATCTGCTTTCTCACTTTTCTGTACTTTTACAGAGCCCAACTTTCTTACCACCATCTGGTGCGAACCCAAGTAGCTTACAGAGCTGCTTCCTCACCCTTGCATATACCGAAAAATGCAGCTTGTGGATTTGTATATGAGCCTCTTCTGTCTGTTGGTTCCAGCCATCAAGAGTGCAGTTCAGTACAGTCACAAATCATGCCTACAGCTGTACAGGCTGAAGGCCAGTTTTGAAGCGTACTTCCAACCTGCATGTTGCTGGAGGCGCGTCTCAGATGGGTGCACATGTGCAGCTTGTTGTGCAGATATAACATAATGTGCCCCTTATCATATGTGTATTTTATTTATTTATTTATTGCATTTGTATCCCACATTTTCCCACCTTTTTGCGGGTTCAGTGTGGCTTACAATATGAGTTAAATGTTGGAAATACAATTTGTTACAGATTGGTTATGGATTACATTTTGCATAATTATGCGAAACAATTGAAGTGTCGTTGGGAGTGTAACAATGGAGCACAAACATTGAAACATTGGAAGGAAACAATGGGAGCTTAGAGGGCGATAAGAAGGCATAAAGACATATGATATATATCTTTCTGTGATTGAAGGTATGAATGATGTGATATTACGGGAATGAGAGTTCCGAGGTGAATGTGTGATGCATTCGTGAATAGTAGGTGTGGACTTTATGTGTTTTGGTTCTTTCCGTAAATCTTTTCGAAAAGATGGGTCTTCAATGATCTGTGGAAGGAAGCTTGCTCGTTGATTGTTCTTAAGTTGCGTGGCAGTGTATTCCAATACTGCGTGCTCATGTGAGAAAAGGTTGATGCATGTAGCGTTTTGTATTTCACGCCTTTGCAATTGGGGAAGTGGAGGTTTAAGAAGGTTCGGGATGATCTTTTGGCGTTTCTGGGTGGTAGGTCTATTAACTCAGACATGTAGGCTGGGGCTTCGCCGTGAATAATTTTGTGGACTAATGTGCATACTTTAAAAGTGATGCGTTCCTTTAGTGGAAGCCAGTGTAGTTTCTCTCGTAATGGTTTGCACTCTCATATTTTGGCTTTCCAAAGATGAGTCTGGCTGCCGTATTCTGGGCTGTTTGAAGCTTTCTCAGTGTTTGTTCTTTGCAACCTGCGTATAGTGAGTTGCAGTAATCCAGATGGCTGAGCACGAGGGATTGTACTAGGCTGCGAAAGACAGATCTTGGGAAGTATGGTCTTATCCTTTTAAGTTTCCACATGCTGTAGAACATCTTTTTAGTTGTGGTGTTAGCATGAGTATCAAGCGTTAGGTGGCGGTCGATAGTGACTCCAAGGATCTTTAGCGTTTCTGAGATTTGAAGGTTCAAGTTTGGTGTGTTTATAGCTGTGAATTCTTTTGTGTTGTATTGGGAGGTGAGCATTAGGCATTGAGTTTTTTCTGCGTTTAATTTCAGACGGAATGGGCAAACTTCTATTCTCTGAAAATGGCAAGGACAAATTGAGATCAACTATACGTATGTAGTATCTCATCATGAATTTATCATGTTGGGCAGATTGGATTGATCTTACAGGTCTTATCTGCCATCATCTACTATGTTACATGTGGGTGCCAGTTTTTGAAACATACGTATATATTTGCCAGTGCTTACATACATATTTGGCAGATTTTGAAATGTTGCACATGCAAGAGGAGCTAGTGAAGAGGAGGATTGAAATATCTCTTCTGAATTTTTGAGATGATGGTAGACACCTAACAGCTTAGTGCAGTTGCCCCTGAATCACTGGTGGAGACTCCAGGCCCAAATGATCATGGAGCTGGCATTTGCACATACCTTGGTGCTAAAGCCAGCATGGAAGTTTCCTAGTGCACACTTTTTTCCCTATTTCAAAATGGGGTGTTCATACACACTATTTTAGTCTACCCAAATCATGTTCCCTTGATATCTTCAATGTGGCCATCTATACTTGTAAATGGTGGCTTTATGAAATAACTATTCACATGTACGCAGTTAAATTTGTAAATGCTTCTAAAATTACCTTTATAATGTGTATATTTTCTCATTTTGTGGTTGTGTTATACATTTGTTATACAAATTGACCTAGATCAAATTGTTTAGAACTTGCAGATATTAAGGGTTTACAGAAAAACCTTTTATTATAGTATTTTTTTATTTCTTTCATATTGTATTGGTATGTGCTACTTAATATCTGCTAAACATAGGAAATATATTGTGCATTTACTTACTCAGTTTGAGGCAGATTATAGCACTAAGTAATTGGGATAAACTCCAAGCAAACAAAATTCAATGCAAATAATTATTGAAACAGTGACTGCTAAAATCTGGATAAACCGAACTTTCTAAATAGGAACATTTTCAAATATTGCCTAATTAGCATATAATGCATCTCATGTCATATTAAAGTGGGCAAAGAATTCCATATAAAAGGAACCTGATATAAAATAGAGGAAGTCAATTGCTTATAGGATTTGACTTAACAGTTGGGAAATGAAGCAACATTTGGTTACAAGAAGAAAGACAAACTAAAAAAAAAAATCATATAGGAAGGGGCAGTACCATTAAAAAATTTGAAAACCAATACACAGACCTTAAATTGTATCCAGGCCTCTATTGGAAGCCAGTGAAGTTTTTTAAAAAAGAAGAAGCCCTATCACACTTGTGAACTCAAAATATTAATCTAGTGGCAGTATTCTGAACAGTCTGTAATCGTTGAATAAAAAATTTGGAACAATCTGAATACAGAACATTACAATAACTAATTTGGGAAAGTAAAAACACTTGAACAGTCAAATAAAATAGATTTTTCAAAAAATTTCCTGATAACTCTTAATAAACAAATGAAACTCTTTAAATTTATTTACTTTCTGTTCCATTGTGAACTGTCTGTCCAGTTGAACCCCTATAAAATGAGCTGAGATATCAAGAGTAAAGTTATTGTACCCCAGTGTAAGAAGCAAATCTTTCCAAATAGCATCCAGAGGATAGAAATTTGGTTTTCTCCCTGTTTGTTTTTAGTTTATGATAATAAACTCAATTTTCTACTGGATCTAGCAAGATTTTATGCCTTTCAAGTCCCCATTGTCATTGGATGATAGTGGTAACAAAACACTGATATCTTCAGCATAGATGTAACAAGATGGACTTGTTACATCTATGCAGAAAATCTACTGCTTATTTCTAGGATAAGTAGCATAAAATGTGTTGTTCTGTTTTGGGATCTTGACTGGTACTTGTAACCTGGATTGGCCACTGTTGGAAATGGGATGCTAGGCTTAATGGACCTTTGCTCTCTCCCAGTGTGGCAACGCTTATGTTCGTATGTTCACTTGGCATTGACTTTCTTCAATTCACCTCCTGAGGATTGCATCAAGATGTTAAATAATATTGGAGAGAGAGGAGAGCCTTATAGGACACCACAGTTAGCTTTCCATGCAGCAGAACAAAAATGCACATCCCTGAACAGCCAGTTTGAATTTTTTTTTTTCTGGTGTCAGGTTTAAGAAAAACAAAAACTGGGAAAATCTGAACTGAGCCTAGTATCTGTTCATTAAGGAAGCAAGTGATTATGTACCTTCTTTAAAATGTAAAGTGACATACAAATTGTGGACTTTCGCCCCAAACTTTGTTCTAGGTTGAAAACAGCTGCAGAGGAATTGACTTTGGTACAGCAGACACTTCTGAACAAAGAGGAACTGATGCTGGAACTGGAGAAGAACATTGAGGAATCATCTAGGACTTGTGAAAAGAAATCTGAGTAAGTTCAGTTAGTCATCCGATATTGCCAAAATAATATTGGGTTGTCTTTTGCCTGTTCCAAGAACAAACAAGTGTCATCACAACTGGCAAATTAAATTATACTCAACACAGTTCACTTGTAATATATATTTTAGTCCTGGAGGGATTCTGTGAAAATATTTTAAAAATTCAATATGATATCTTAAAATCTGCAAAATTATGCATATTTTATTTGTAATTTTTGAGAACAATCTGTCCATGTTAAGGCCTGGCTCCTCCCCAAGGCCTGAAATTCCCATCCAGGCTTTTCAGCCTCAGGCTCAATCATCCCCAGCAATACCATTTTTCCAAGTTCCAGTCTCCCCAGGTTCCTGTCTCCTACCCAAACTTAGCTTAAATCCCCTTCCTCGCTCCAGATTTTTTTCCTCTCCTCCTCCAGGGTGGACATCTCTCAACTTTCTCCCCAGCCCCCACCCTTCTCTTTTTTCCCCCCATGTTCTTTCCCTCCCTACTCTCTGGTGTGTTCTCTTCCTGCCACATTTCTCTCTCCCAACATTTTAGTCTCCTTCCCCCCATTTTTTCTCTCTCCCTTTCTCCCCCTCAGGACCCCCAGTTCTATCAGTCCACAAGGACTCCCCCTCAGGCACAAACCTTCACCTGTCATCCTCCCTCCTCTCCGGCACATCCCCAACCTTCTTTCTTATCCTCTCAAGCACACATGCCACCTCTCCTCCTTCCTCCCTACACTAGACACCTTCCTTTACCTCTCCTTCTCCTCCCCGCACATACCTTTATTAGTCCATTCCCCCTAGCCCTCTCCATTTGTTGCTGTCTCCTACCCCTTCCAGGTCCATTCTGGCACAGGTGCTCAACAGCTCTGCTAAACCCATGGACCAGTAACCAGTCTGGCCACACACCCCCAGCTTGCTCCAGCCTCTGTTCCCACCCAAGCTAGAGAACACAGATTAATGAACAAAAGCATAAATAAGACATAAATAAGAGCTCTGAGAAGTACCAGAAATTGGGCTGGAAGCAGATTGTACAGCAGTAAGAGTCCCTACCCCTTTCCCAATCCTGCAGTGCAGAAAGGAAAGTGGCTTTCCTTCTTTTGACTGATCTTAATTGCATGATCTCTCTCTCAGCACTGATGATTAGGCCGAGCTCTAGATAACCTACCTTGCAATTTAGGAATTGTTCCGCGGGTACCCATTACTGGAGACTCAATGACAGTCTTCTTCAGGATCCAGAGGTGCTATGATCCCCACTGGGACTGGACTCAAAGAGCATCACTTCACAGTCAAAGGTGATATCCTTGGCCAGAGAAGCCCAGGGAGACAGTGTCGGCACAACCCCCTTCCCTCTACACCCCCCCCCCCCCCAAGTCATGCTTCTCCTCTGCAGACCTACCCTGACTGTTTATTTAAACTGTGCAGGACTCCCTACAACTGAGTGATTCAAATAAACAGTTGGGCCTAGGATGCAGAAGAGGAGTACTCAGCCCAGTGTAGAGCTGTGTGCCTCCTTCCCGTGTAACACGATTGAGGAAGGGGACATGCTGCAGGGACTTGGGGGCTTGTTTGGTGCAAGGAGGGAGGAAAGCTGCCGAGTTCTCAAGCCATTGCTGCCTCTTGTCTCCTGATCCTGATCTTGTTCTCACTGACTGCGCATAATTATGCATGAGAAAAGCAGAATTCTATGCAGATGGGCAAATCTGCACAAATTCTGCATTGAGCAGTTATACAGAATGGATATTTGAACATTGAAGATATTTTCTGAAAACTGAGTGATAATAAGTTGGCACTTGCCAAAAGGATTAGTATTTAATAATGGCTCCAAGGTTTGTGAATTGAATTAGTGAGCATAATGATTTGTGTAATTAAAATCAGAGTTGAATTCAATTAGAATCCAGATAAATGGTAGGATTAGAGAGGCTACTGATTGAAAAAATACTTGGTGATCCAGGAGGTGAAAATTTGTTGTGGAACCTTTCTAAGGATGGGTAAACGTTTGCTCTCTTTAACAGATCTGGAATACCATCAGGGTACTGTTGGATTATTTGTAGTAAATAATTAGCAGATCTTAGTACACACAGCTTCAGCTTTAGAAATGTTAATTTCTTTCTTCATCTCTCTCTCATTCACCCCAGAATAATTCACTGCTGAGTCACTTTAAAGTTGAAGTAACAAAACATCTGTTTACTCACAGTTTGTAGTTAGATTATAATCAGACAGGCTTATATATACATATTACTATACATTTGTATTATCAGCTCCTTCCATGTGCTTAGATGGTAATGGATGCTCACACCACCATAGATCCTCTCAGGTTAGGAGAGATCATGAGCTCCATGTGCTCCATGTGCTGCATCTAACCCCCACAGGAAGTTGCATAGCTATGTGACCTCTCTAAGTAATTCACATCAGAGGTCACAGAGTAATCACAGAGAAATAATAGGTGACAGGCAATGCATGTAAAAATACAATTACATTCCAACAAACCCCTTCTCATGCATAACTGTCATGCAATTATTTATTCATACAAAGTCCAAGCTTTATACGCAGATTCACAAAATGTTCTCTGGGTAACGGTTTGGTCATGATGTCAGCTGTCATCTCACTGGTGTGACAATAGTGTAGACTGATGACCCCTTCTTTCGCCAACTCTCGCACGTTGTGGTATTTCGTTGCGATGTGCTTGGTGCGTGACTGAACCTTGTCATTCTGTGACAGTCGGATGCAGCTCTGATTATCTTCCATTATCTGGATTGGTCTCTTTTCAGCTATTCCGAAATCCAGCATAAGTTTTTCAATCCACATCAGTTCTCTGCACGCTTCCGATACAGCCACATATTCAGCTTCTGTAGAAGACAAACTCACAATACTTTGTTTATGACTGGCCCATGAAATTTGTACATTTCCATACATAAACACATATCCACTTGTGGATTTATAATCAGAATGATCCCCTGCCCAATCTGAATCACAGTAACATATTAGTTTTGGATTACTATTGGCTGAAATCTTTAATTTACAATCAATGGTACCCTTTAAATACCTTACCATCCTTTTAACTGCAGTCCAATCTGATTTGGTAGGTGAGCTGACCCTTCTGCTCAAAATTCCTACTGCATTTGCTATATCAGCCCTGTATGTGGTAGCTAGATATAAAAGCTTACCTATGGCTGATCTATATTGGATGTTATCTGGTAAAGGTTCTCTTACTGTTTCATCCTTCAGAAAATCAGTGATCATGGGAGTGCTTACAACTTGGGCATCTTGCATACCTAAACTTTCAATAAGCTCATTTATTTTCTGCTTCTGGCTTAGAAGATAAGAACCATCATTTTGTTTCTCAATTTCTATACCAAGATAGTATGACACATTACCCAGTTCTTTTATCTCAACATTGAGGTTTAAACATTTTACAATGTCCTTGTACTCTTGCTCACTTTTGCTTGCAATGAGCAGATCATCAACAAAAGCTAAAATGTATGCATATTGTCCATTTGTGCACCTAGTGTACAAGCATTTATCTGCTTCACCTTGCTTAAATCCTAAATTTGTCAATATTTCATGCAATTTGTCATTCCAACATTTTGCACTTTGCTTTAATCCATAAAGACCTTTGTTTAATTTACACACTAGCTGTCTTTGTTTTGTATTTATGAAACCTGTTGGCTGTTCCATGTACAAGTCTTCAGTTATATCTCCGTGAAGAAATGCTGTTTTCACATCAATGTGGTTGACTTGCATGCCTTTTGAGACTGCAATGCTCAGAAGTGTTCTGATTGTCGTGTGTTTCACTACAGGTGCAAACACTTCATCAAAATCTTCTCCATATTTTTGAAGATATCCCTTTGCCACTAATCTGGCTTTATACCTTTCCACTTTTCCTTGTGCATTCCTTTTTAACTTGAATACCCATTTGCATCCTATAGCTTTCTTGCCAGGAGGTAATTTTGTAAGAATCCAAGTATTATTTTTATCCAATGCATCAATTTCTTCTTGTGCAGCTTTATGCCATTCAGCAGCTTCTTCTGCTGGCATTTTCTCAATCTCATCCCATGTTAAGGGCTCTTGAGCTTCTGCTGACTTTGTTAGGTAAGACAGTCTTGGGGGTGGAACACCTTTGTTTTCCCTGGATGAGCGTCTGACAACAGGTTGGTCTGACCTTTCCGCATCCTCTAAATCTGAGAGTTCTTCTCCAATTGATTCCCCTTCTCCAACTGTACAGTCTTCTTCAATGATCCTTTCTGTGTCTGCTTCCTCTGCCTGTTCCTCGTTAGATACAGATGAGTTGCTTTCAGACATCTGCCTTGGTATGGCATTTATATACACTGGCATGTCTATTATGGTTCTAGTTTCATATTCTGGATGATAAGGCTCATCTGGGATAATCCAGCCTTTATCAACCCTTTTGTTTTCATCAAAATATGTAACATGTCTTATGCCAACAATGCCAGTTTTCAGATTCAAAATTCTATATCCTTTGTGACCTGGAGTATAGCCAACTAAAATGCCCCTTTCTGTTGTGGAATCCAGCTTATGCCTTCTTTGCTTTGGTACATGAGCATATGCTGTACTTCCAAATGTTCTTATGTGTGACAGGTTTGGCTTCCTACCATGCCATGTCTCATGTGGTGTGCGCTCAGCGCCTTTAGTTGGCATTCTGTTTTGTAGGTACAATGCTGTGAGAATGGCTTCCCCCCATAGTCTTTTAGGGAGATTGCTATCTGACAGCATACATCTGGTCATTTCCACAAGTGACCTAAATTTTCTCTCTGCAACAGAATTTTGCTCTGGTGTATAAGCTACTGTTGTGATATGTTGAATGCCTTCTTGTTCTAGACATGTGCGCATGCTTTGTGAAGTGAACTCACCACCATTGTCGGTCTGAAGAACCTTTGGTTTTCTTTCAAATTTATTGCTCACCATGGCTACGTATTTCTTCAGCATGTCTGTGACTTGACTTTTTTCTTTCAGCAAATAGGCCACACAATATCTAGAGAAATCATCCAAGAATATTAGCACAAATCTGTTATTTCCCAATGATGGGATATTAAACGGTCCACATAAGTCACTGTGTATTAAGTCCAGTACTTTATTACTCCTATTTCCTGTGTATGCAGGAAATGAGGGTCTCACACCTTTTTGAGTAACACAGTCTATGCATTTCTCCATTTTACCAGCATCTGCACTTATCTGAATGCCAGTGGCTAGTTGCTTACTGTAAAGATCCTGGATCACCTTAGAATCACGATGTCCCAGGCGGCGGTGCCAGATTTCCAGACTACATTTACCATCATTCTTCCTTACTTGCGCCAGATGTGAGGCTTCACCTGAAATGTTCAGCTTATAAACATCATTATGCATAAAAGCTTCAGCATACACTTCATCATTTTTAGAGATTGTGCACTTACTGTTTTCAAAATGAATCACAAATCCCTTCTTATCTAATGTAGATACACTAAGCATATTGCAAACTGCTTGGGGAATATACAAAACATCACTTACAGGAATTTCTTTAACTTCATTAGACACTTTGCATTTTAAGAATCCAATTCCTTTTGCTTGGATCTTAGCAGTCCCTGCGTTTGCAGTTTTAAGAATACCTTCCTCTGGACACATTTCCTGAAAGAAATCCTTAGAATTGGTTAAATGGCATGTGCTCCCTGAATCCAAAATCCAAGTACTTTCATTTGAATTATTATTTACCATAGTCAAAGATTTTTCTGCCATTAGAAAGCCCTTGTGTTTATCTTTGTCCTTCATACATTTCCTGGTTTGAAAATTCTTTAGTTCCATTGGCTTAGGTGAGCTAGAGGGAGTGTTTTGTGTTTCCTTACACCATTTAGATACATGTCCCTCCTTTCCACATGAGTAGCAAATCAGCTTGCCCTTGGGTGGAGTTTTCCCATAGCTCCGCCTTCCTCTGTTCTTTGCCAAGAAATTTGTTTCATTTCTCTCTGACTTGCTTTGAGAACACATCTCCTCAGAATCATTTATTATGCATTCCTGCCTTAGTTTTGATGTTGCCTGTTCAAAAGATTGCCCTTCAATGGCCTCATTTACAGACCTAAAAACATCAAACTTCTTTGATAGTGAGGTAAAAAGAAATGCTCTTTTCAATGCATCACACATGGGAATTCCAGAAAGTTCTAGCTTTTGAAATGAAGACATAAGATGCATAATGTGATCATTACATTTACTTTTATCCCTTAATTTGGTTTCATTCAACTCTGCCAGCCAAATTGGTTGCTGCTTTGCATATGTAGTTGCATACATAGTTCTCAGTTTATATAAAATGTCCTTTGGTGTATCTTTTCCCTCCACTAATATGGCTTGTTTCTCTGAGAGAGCTTCCAAAAGCATGCACTTCACATAATAGTTTGCATTGTCCCATTCAGCCATATTTTCATCTGTTCTGTCTTGGTCTAAGCATATATTTAATCTTTTTGCTCGAAGGAGACATATGAATCTTAGTTCCCACTGCCGATAATTAAACTCAGTTAATTTAGGCACCTTGAGAGAATAGAACAATGGTGAATTTCCTCCCTCAGCCATTTTCTTAGCCTTCTGTCTGCTGTGTGGGGGGAGAGAGAGACAGACTGAATCTTTCCTTTAAAACTTAAGAGAAAAATGTGGCCTTTTTTTCTGCCTGGTAATATTTCTCTTCTTTTTCAATTCCTGGACCCTGGGCCCATAACCCTTTTGTTGGATTATTTGTAGTAAATAATTAGCAGATCTTAGTACACACAGCTTCAGCTTTAGAAATGTTAATTTCTTTCTTCATCTCTCTCTCATTCACCCCAGAATAATTCACTGCTGAGTCACTTTAAAGTTGAAGTAACAAAACATCTGTTTACTCACAGTTTGTAGTTAGATTATAATCAGACAGGCTTATATATACATATTACTATACATTTGTATTATCAGCTCCTTCCATGTGCTTAGATGGTAATGGATGCTCACACCACCATAGATCCTCTCAGGTTAGGAGAGATCATGAGCTCCATGTGCTCCATGTGCTGCATCTAACCCCCACAGGAAGTTGCATAGCTATGTGACCTCTCTAAGTAATTCACATCAGAGGTCACAGAGTAATCACAGAGAAATAATAGGTGACAGGCAATGCATGTAAAAATACAATTACATTCCAACAGGTACAACAACCAAACCAAGCGCAGGTGGTTGCAACTGATCTGTTTTTATTTACTAAAGAATGCTATTTTACAAAATTCAGTTCATAGAATACGTCATAATAATTTCATATCCATTTGTGCTCTGAGACAGCTGTAACCACATTCTATTACTACTTCTCGGGCAATACATATTTCTTGGGAATAAGCCATCATAGCATAGAGTTCATACTCACAGCATATCAAGAGCAACACCAGCAATAGGCTGAATTTCTGCACTTATGAGATGTCATGGGATAAGAGGTCCTATTAAAAACTGGTTAAAAGATAGAAAACATAGAGTAGGGTTTGTCAGTATCCTCAATGGAAAGGGTAGATAGGGAGGTTCCCCAGGGGTCTGTGCTTGGACCACTGCTTTTTAACATGTTTATAAATGATGCAGAGATGGGAAGAACTAGTGAGATAATTAAATTTGTTGATGTCACAAAGTTATTCAAGGTTGTTAAATCGCAAGAGGACCTTACAAGATTGGGAGACTGGGCATCCAAATGGCAGATGACGTTTAATGTGAGCCAAGTGCAAAGTGATGCATGTGAGAAACAGGAACCCAAACTTTAGCTATATGATGCAAGATTCCATATTAGAGTCCTTGCCCAGGAAAAGGATCTAGGTGTCATTGTTGATGATATGTTGAAACCCTCTGCTCAGTGTGCAGTGGCGGCTAAGAAAGCAAATAGAATGTTAGGAATTTTTAATAAAGAAGTGGAAAACAAAAATGAGTGTTATAATGCCTTTCTGTCTCTCCATTTTGTGACTGCAATTCTGGTCACTGCATCTAAAAAAAAAGATACAGTGGAATTAGAAAAGGCAAAGACAAGGGCAACAAAAATGATAAAAGGGATAGGACAACTTCCCTATGAGGAAAGGCTAAAGCTTGGAGAAGAAATGGCTGAAGGGGAGATATGATAAGAGGTCTATAAAATGCTGAATGGAGTGTGTAGACATGAATTGCTTGTTTACTCTTTCCAAAAATACTAGTACTAGGGGCACCCGATGAAGCTACTAAGTAATAAATTTAAAACAAACTGGAGAAAATATTTTTTTCACTCAACATGTAATTAAACTCTGGCGTTCATTGCCAGAGAATATGGTAAAATCAGTTAGCTTAGCAGGGTTTAAAAAAGGCTTGGATAATTTCCTAAAAGAAAATCCATAAGCAATTATTAAGATGGACTTGGGAAAATCCACTGCTTATTTCTAGGATAAGCAGCATTAAATATGTTTTACTGTTTTGGGATCTTGCCAGGTACTTGTGACCTGGATTGGCCACTGTTGGAAACACGATACTGTGCTTGTCAACATTTATGTTCTTATGACTTGAACATTTTGGGAATATTAAGGTTTTTGTAACTAAAGAGTACCGACTCTTCTCATTATATAGTAAGGCAGAAATAGTAGTCACAGTCCTTAGCTGCAGAAGTCAGAAGTGGCCCCTGAGTGAAGAGATTTTGCTGTCAATACTGCATTAATCTCATAGAGGTAAACAGCAAACCCACCTAGGAGAATGTCTTCTGACCTATGGAACAGTGCAAAGGCCTGGCTTTTTAATGCAAGAATCATGCCAAAGTTTTGCTCCCCAATGCAGTAACAAATTGCATGCACAAAGGCCCAGAGTCGAAATGTGCATGAACATGGGAGAGTATACCAGATGCATATGCACATGGGTGTGTGCTAACAGGAGCTGTACAGAAAAAAATCGCATCACCACTCAGAGTTGCATGCACTTATATCTGTACAGGAGCTGGAAGTTATTCAGTGCATGCCATTTTTGTGATAGCAATATTAATATGCAAAGTAGCATTCTAGCATATGCAACTCTGGGTGGTGATACAATTTGTTTTGTATGCAGACTCATGTGGGCATGCAACTAAACAGTCCAGCACTTCTGCTGGTTGTTCTAGCACACCTCCCCCTCAGTTCTGTCTTTTTGTTATGTAACCCTGGTCTCATCACACACACACAGTTCCGGGCATCAACTAGCTTGTCGCTGGTCAGGGGCACCCAAGAACAGGGCCACAAAGAAACAAAACTTTACCTAGTTCTTAGTTCTTCAGATTAATTATGCTGGGTGCAGGCTGGAGCCGGATAAAAACCTGGAAGCAGTGGCGTTCTAAGGGGGGGGGGGGCGGTGGGTGTGGCCCGCCCCGGGTGCACGCAGCTGGGGGGGGGGGGGGGTGCCGCGCGCCGGTCAGCTTCGTTGTTTCCATGCTCCCTCTGCCCCGGATCAGGTTACTTCCTGTTCCGGGGCAGAGGAAGCATGGAAACAACAAAGCTGACCGGCGCGCGGCACACCCCCCCCCCCCCCACCCCAGCGGCGTGCACCCGGGGGGGAGTTCTTTCGCCGGGGTGGGGGGGTGACGAGGGGGTTCGCGCTGTACCGGGGGGGGGGGGGGGGGGGAAATGCATCGGCGACCGCCCTGGGTGTCAGCGCCCCTAGGAATGCCACTGCCTGGAAGGGCTCTAGGGTTTTAAGCTGGGACTTTATTTCTCTTTTACTCTCTGCTCTTTCCTTTTACCAGTGTGGGAGTAAATAAGTTTAATTCTCAGAAAAGACTCCAGTCCAGAGAGTTATGCAAAATAGTCAAACTTTACTGAATTTTCTGCAACAGGCAGATCAGCTAGGTCTACTGTTCATAATGGAAACATGGCTATGTCTCAGAGATGACCCAAAACTGCCGGACATATGCCCACCAGGATACAAAACGATACACAGCAACAGAACTAAAAAGAAAGGAGGAGGAATCGCAATAATATGCAAAGCCTCCTTCACAGTTGAACCCATCACAAAACACATCCTCAGTAATTGAAATCTTAGCATGCAGAATTGTGGATACCACACTAAACGGCCAACTATGCGTCATACTATTCTACCGCCCTTCAGGAAGTTGGCCCGATGCCCAGGAGGACTTCCGGGAGTTCGTATCAAACATTTGCGTAAACTAGTCAGAGGTCCTTCTACTAGGAGATATCAGTCTACACTTAGAAAAACAACACAACACCAATTCCAGAAGTCTAATGGATTTCCTAAACCATAGAACTTTAAAATAGCACAAACTACGTCATCACACATCAAAGGGCACCTACTAGACATACTAACCCACAGGTTCTCAGACAACAGCAACCACTTATTAGAAAATCACAGATAGAGAGAAGTAATATGGTCAGACCACAGTAAACTCACATTACAACGGACAAAGAACAGCATGAAAAGAAAACTTAGCTCACCACAAACCTTCACAACTAGAGAAAAGGTGAACAATCAAATCTTCTGGACAACAATGCTGGATGAACACAGCAATATACCACCCAACAACATCCACTTCATGAGAAATTGGGACATAATAAGCGAAAACACATTGAACAAAATAGCACCACTCAAAACGAAAACAAAAAAACCCCAACCACGACCCTGGTTTAGCGACGAGTTAATACAAATGAAAATATTATGTAGGAAATTAGAAAATGGACTAAAAACAAAACAGAAACAAAACTATATGGAGGAAAGCCATAAAAACATACAACAAAAAAATAAAGGTGAAAGCGGAATACTACAGTACATACGTGAACCATGAACAGATTAACACAAAAAAATATTTGAACTTATGAATAGCCTTTTGAAAACCCAAACCATACTAGCATCAACTGAAACACCACCAACTGCAAAAGTGCTTGCACAATATTTTGAACAAAAATTAATAAAGACAAGAACAAATCTAGTGCAAACATAAACATCCATCACAGACTTCTTACACGATGGCAAGACCAACAATATCCACATCATAGCAGACAGAATCTGGTCTGAATTTAAACCACCCAAAACCAAAAACAGTTAAGACACTACTGAGAAAATACGCACATGCATAATGTATGCTAGATAAGTGTCCCAATTATATGTTGAAAAACCCACCAGACTGGTTCATCGATTACCTCATTGAATACATCACCCACATGTTTTCAAATGGACAATTCCCATCTGACAAGGGTGACATTATACTCACCCCGATCCCTAAAAACACCACCAACATCACAAACTACAGACCAGTAGCCTCAATACCATGACTAATCAAAATGATGGAGGGTCTGGCAGCACAACAACTAATGGAATACCTGACAGAATTCTCAATCCTTCACAAGTCTCAATCAGGTTTCAGACCCCAACATAGCACAGAGACGGTAATAACCACTCTGATAACAAAGTTCAGAAGTCTAATAAGCCAAGGTCAGAAAATCTTACTACTACAATTCGACATGTCAAGTGTGTTCGACCTAGTAGACCACACAATACTAATGGACCTGCTGAACAATATGGGAATCAGCGGTGCAGTGGCAACATGGTTCAGTGGTTTCCTAAAGACCAGATCCTACATTGTAAAGTTGTCCAACCAGCTATCAACCTCCTAGACCTAAAAATGCAGTGTACCACAGGGCTCACCATTATCACCTATACTGTTCAATGTAATGATGGCTCCACTCGGAAAAGAACTGGAACAAATGAATTTCAACCCATTCATATATGCAGATGATGTCACCATTTACATACCTTTTAACCACAGCATCACAGAAATATTAGACAAGGTCAGAAAGGCCTGAATCTTATAGAAAACTGGGCCACAACCTTCAAACTCAAACTAAACAGAGAGAAAACTAAATTCCTGGTTGTATCCAGCCCGTACAACCCCACAACTCACCTAAACTTTACAACCAATCACCAACCTCACCTCAGAGTTCCTGACAAGCTCCAGCCCTGCCTCGTCTCCGAGTTCCTGCCAAGCTCCAGCCCTGCCTCGTCTCCGAGTTCCTGCCAGGCTCCAGCCCTGCCTCGTCTCCGAGTTCCTGCCAAGCTCCAGCCCTGCCTCGTCTCTGAGTTCCTGCCAGGCTCCAGGTTTACAATCTATTGAGCTGTACTCTTCATCAGTGGCTAAAAAAAAACAACCTTGCAACACCACAACTTCCATGATCACCTTTAGTGTCCAGAAAAACACAGTGCAACAAAAACTCTAAATGCTTGAAAAGAAAGCTAGGTATGGTGCACTTTCCTCATAGATATTGCTGTGTCTCTGAGTCCACAGTAGAGATCCCCATACCAGCGTTGGCAAGTGTTTCGCTATGCTGCTTCAGGGTCCAAATTTCTGGGATTCTCTTAACAGCGCCATATAACTCGGCAGCTGAGTGGTATGGAACATTTTTTCCCAAGTCGGTCCTGGAGTACCCCCTTGCCAGTCAGGTTTCCAGAATGTCCACAATGAATATGCATGGAAGAGATTTGCATATAATGGAGGCAGTTTATGCAAATCGACTTGGGAAACACTGGTGTAGATCAGGTAAGAATAAATCAATTGTTTTACTCTTTCAAAAAGTACAAAGACTAGGGGGACACTCAATGAAGCTAAGTGGATTAAAAAAGGCTTGGACAAGTTGCTGGAGGAAAAGCCCGTAGTCTGCTATTGAGATAGAAATGGGGAAGCCACTGGGATTGGTAGTATGGAATGTTGCTACTAATTTGGTCTGTGTCAGGTACTTGTGACCCAGATTGGCCACTGTTGGACATGATGAAAAGAAGCAGATGACAGTGAAATGTTCCCTTTAAATCTTTATTCCTGTGAGGTCTGAAAGTAAACCAAACAAGCCTGACACTGGCCATGTTTTGCCCACACAAGAGCTCTGTCAGGGGCTAGGTAATAAATAAAACAGCAACTTATTAGTAAAAACATAAGGACATAATAAATTCTGTCCACACCAAAACATGTACATAATAACTCAGTATCTAAATGATAAGCAAATGACAGAATGATTAGTACATAATCGCAAATAAAATAAAAAAAAGGCACCTACCCATGTGGTGTATAACACCTTGGTTCAGAACTGAAAAATAAATAAATATAACATAACTTAGCATATTCTTAATAGTCTTTCACATACACTCATAGACAATTCATTGGAAAAATCCCTTAACAAATTTCTCCAAAAGATGGCAGCATCACACAGCACTCCACCAACATTGATTCTGGTAGTAATACTGGAACTCCAAACAGAGGTGTTATATATTGCTGAGTTAAAGGGCTTGTACTAAGTCCACATAATAATTTAGAACAACCAAAAAGGGAGGATCAACGCACCGTATATCCAAAAAACTTGTAATACAAAATGCTTGTAATATCTACTATGGTGAATCTGTAGGAAATACAGGTATCTTAGTTCAATTATCTAAAAATAAGGAGGAAAAGACCTCATTAAGACCTCACCAGCACTAGTGAGGTTCATGCCACATATCAATGTGATAGGTCAAAAAGTCATCATAGGTCTAAAAAACCTCTTTAATAGGTTGTATGGTATGCAAAACTTTAATAATTAATCTTTAATTCTAATTCAAAAACTTCTACCAACCACTAAATGCAGATCAGTAAATCAATACTTAGCTTTAAGCTGCACAGCAAAATAAGTTTCACTGTTCTTGGAAATACAATTGTTTCCACAGATGTCATCCATACTGCAGTAAAGTAATTGCTTTTTCTAGGCAAAGGTCCCTACGGGGACCCATTTCGCAAAAGGCTTCATCCGGAGACCCTGCCGATCATATGGACAACTGCTGCTGCGCTGTGCACTGGTTGATCAGACTAATAAGCAAAGTTCAAGAAAGAGATCTTGGAGTGATAGTGTCAGAGGATCTCAAGGCAGTGAAACAGTGTGACAAAGCAGTGGCCATAGCCAGAAGGATGCTATAATCAGCAGAAGAAAGGAGGTATTAATGCCTCTGTAGAAGTCATGGTCAGGCCGTACTAGGAGTATTGTGTTCAGTTTTGGCAGCCGTATTTAGCTAAGGACATAAAAAGATTTGAAGCAGTTCAGAGAAAGTGACAAAAATGGTATAGGGTTTGTGCGAAAAGATGTGTGAGAAGAGACTTGAACTGAATATGTATATTCTAGAGTAGGGGTCCTCAACTCAGTCCTTGGGACTCACCCAGCCAGTCGTGTTTTCAGGATATCCAGCATGAATATGCATAAGATAATTTGCATACACTACCACCATTGTATGTACATTTATCTCATTCAGATTCATTGCAGGTATCTTGCAAGCCTGACTCAGTGGGTGTGTCCCGGGGGGCTGGGTTGAAAATCCCTGTCCAAGAGGAGAGGAGGGAACAAGGAAGATATGATACAGACATTTAAATACTTAAAAGGTATTACTATAGAAACAAATATTTTCCAGAGATGGAGAAAAGGTAGAAATAGAGGAAATGAATTGAGGTTACAGGGTGGTTGACTTAGGAGCAATGTCAAGAAGTATTTTTTCACACAGAGAGTGGTAAATGACTGGGATGCCCTTCTGGGGTAGGTGGTAGAGACAAAAACGGTGATGGAATACAAAAATACATGGGATAAACACAAAGGATCCCTATGTGGAAAAAGGATGAACTCAGAACTTAGTAGTGCTTAGATGGCAATTCCAGTAGTTCACAGGTAAGATCGGTACTGGGCAGACTTCTGTGGTGTGTGTTCCAATTATGGGAAGATGGATCTGGATGGACTGGAGTGGCTTCAATTACAACTTCAGTAGTTGGGAAGCAAGGCCAATGCTGGGCAGACTTCTGTGGTATGTATCCTGAAAATTGCAAGGGCATATCAAGAGCAAGTAAGCATGTTTTATAGCACATTCATACTATGTGTGTATCTCTGAGGAAGGGGAGAACACCTTAAGGTTGATTGCCTGTAAAATGCTGGTCAGTTCGCAACACTGTTGCATTGTTAGTTTAATCAAGTGTTGACATTGAATTTGGCCAATGTTTCCTCTAAGCTGTGCAGGAGTCCTCCAGCCATATTGCTGCCAGTAGGGGTAGAGGTTAATTATTGTGTGTTTAATCACTGGGGACAGACAAAACTTCCTCTGGAGTCTTGCAAAACTTCCTCATTATTGTAAATGTGATATTCAAGCAGCAGCACCACCACTGGCAGGAATGTATGTGGAGGATCCCGCACAGCTTAGAGAGAACATTGAATTATGTGACTGTGTTGCAACCAACATTTTAAAATCATTCCTCCAAGATTGTGTCAGATATAGCAGCCTATATGTGGTTGGTATTGAGGCAAATTGCTGACTGCCCTATTGTGATGCCAGTATTTGGTAATTGAGTGTAATCTGCATGAAATGGCAGGCGTGATCCTGGCCGCCTTGTTGGGCAGGTTGGATGCACTGTGAGGACCTTTATCTGCCATAATTTACTATGTCACTGTGTTACTATGGAGCATAGTAGGCAGTAAGAGTAGTGGAGATGTCTACAACCCTAAATGTTAGAAGCAATATAAATACTTCAGGATGGTAATAAGCAGACATGTAATGGAGGTGTGACCATTTGTAAAGCATCAGATGGAAAAACTCTTCAGTTGACAGCGTTTATCTGGTAGATGGTTTTCTTGCAGCAACTAATAGATTTTGAAATGGCATTGATAGTCCTAGAATAGAGACTAAACACTACTCGATTTCCAGGATGTAAAGGCAAAGGACTTCAGATTAATGAAGGATAAGCTGTTTCCTGAACTGAATTCTAGTTTCAATTAATCACCCTTACAGATGGAACCTTCGATAAAGAATCCTGCGATGAATGCAACATTTCCCTGCGCACTACCAATTTAACTTATCCATCAACCAGTGGCGTAGCCACAGGTGGACCTGGGTGGGCCAGGACCCACCCAACAGTAGCACACGTTTAGTGGTAGCTGGTGGGGATCCCAAGTTCCACCAGCTGAAGACTTCCCCCTGATGCTAGCGAAAACGCTACTCTCCACGATACCGACACCTGCGCATGCTCAGTTTTCAGGGCATGCATGCTGCAGACTGCTAAGTTGGAAAGAAGCATTTTTCTGCCAGCTGAGATATTTTTTGGTGGTGGTGGGATGGGGGGAGGAGAACACTTGGCGCCCACTACTTCTTGACTAGGCCCACCCAAAATCTGTTGTCTGGCTACGTCCCTGCCATCAACAGCCTAGTTAAATGGTTCGTAAGGCTTTAAATGTCACCACTAGTAGTTCAAACTGTGCTGTCTCATAAATTGGCAACCAGTGCAACTTAGCAAGGCTGGGCGTGCACTCTCCCTTCTTACTAATCTCTGTCAAAAATCTAGCAGCAGTAGTTTGCAAAACATTTAGTAGAAACTGGGAGGCCTACATACAACAAGTACATGTCAATAATCCATTACCAACACAACCAATGTCTGGACCACCTTCAGAAGAATACTTTGCTCCAAATAAGGCTTTAACTGTCCCACCAATTGCATTTTGTAATAAATACTCTGAGATATCTTTGCAATGTACACCTGAAAATTCCCCATCCTGAGTAAACTTTCAAATTCATTATAATGACCTTTGCAGGGATTAAAACATTATTGACTAAAGATCTCCGACTAAGAGTTCAGGTTCCTAAAGCCTAACTTTACTGTTTTTTTTTTTTTTCTTTTTGAGAATTGGGAATCAACTTACTTTCCTGTAACTATACTAATGCCTCATCCAAACATTCATTTAATGATATCAAACCATATCTTAGTTGAAGGACTCCGCAAGTGGTACTAAAAAGCTAAATGCCACTTGCATATACAGAAAAAAAGAGAGTAAACTCCAATGCACATATAATTTGCCTTAATAGTTGCATATAAATATTAAGCAGCAATGGGGAAAATGCTGCAGAAATACTGAAAAAAATTTATAAACTTTACCCAATTCTGCACCTTATGAGAAATAACTCTTGTGGTGGAAAGCTGTTTTCTAGGAGTTTTAGAGAAACTCTCAAAGGAACCTATCTCTTTAAACTACTTCACCACTAGGAAGTATTTTGGGTTTCTCCCTTTCTGCACAGGACTCTGCTTTGGATATTGAGAAAGAGAGAATCTATTTAAGGACCGGGGGAGATTATCACTATAAGGGCAATTCTAGACTTCCTTTGTAATTCCATGTCCCAACTCATTAACCAGTATTTTAAATGTTATCCATGCATTTTTGTTAGCATGATACAAAACAGATAAACTTTCGCAAAAAGGACTCCTTCTGGTACCTGGTTCGGACACTGTTAGGTTATCATCAACTCGGAAGGGAGTCTCTTCATATATCGGACCCTCCTTATGGAATTTTTGGTGAATTGTTTTTCTGACCTTTCTTCTTCTTATGCCTTTCATAAACTTTTAAAGACTTTGTTTCAGCAATATTGTGGTTGATCTGTGGATTATAAGAAAAAATTTGCTTTCTTCTTTTTCTTCCTTGGTTAATGTGGGCTCTATTTGAATAATTTTTTTTTAAATTTAGAATTTTTTTATTGTATTATATATAATGTAGTGTATTTCGTATGGAATATGTTCACCATTTATTGTAAACCGCTTAGACACATACTGCGGTATATCAAATTAATAAATCCAATCCGTACTGATTCCTTTTAAACACAGAGGCTTTGCACTTTTTCCAATAACCAGTAGCTTACGTTTATTGGTTCATGACATGTTGGAACAGCATAGCACTGTGACATATCCATCGCTTTCTTTGAGCCTGACAGTGTTGTGTGTTTATAGGTCAGGGAACCATCTGGTGTGCCCGGTAGAATAACCCTGTTTCTTTGGCATTGTAGATGTCATCCGCACAAAAATTACAAAGCAAACTTGGAAGTTTTGTGGCTTTCCATTGTGTCATTTCACCATGTGCTTTCTTCAACTTTATCCCGAACCAGCCATCTGTTGCTTTAAAGTTTTCTTGCTAACTCCTCTGACTTGCTTTTTAACATTGGTCCACTCACACAAACACCTAATCCAGTTACAATTGAGAACCATTGATTGAGGGCCTCCTCGACATCTGGATCCTTACCTTCATGTTTCTGTTTTTGTTGTCTCTCTCATGTAATGTCCATTCATTTCTCAATTTCTCTTGTTGTACAGCACGTGCTATTGAAGATTTTGGCACTCCAGTATTCTCTGCCAGTTGGCGTTGACTGGTGTTTGGCAGTTGTTTTTTCAGTTGTTCAAGCAATCCAGTTTTGTCTGAGAGTGTTAGTTCTTTCCTAGGCATTTTAAATGCACAGTCCACAGGTGGAACCCAACACACCCCACAGTAGCACGTGTATGCAAATGCAGTTGCCCGTTTATACTTAATGGGAAAGTGATGCATCATTGACGTTCTGTGGACACTACTGGCCTAATTAAAGGGCACAGTGTTCCAAATAAGTGAAAGTTTTCTCTCATAATTGTGCTTTGTTTTTGTTCTCCTGGGTTTGGACCAAATAAATGACTGCCCCAATTAACTGGTGTCCCGATTATCTGGAATCTACTGTATTCCCTTCATGAGAGACTCTTCAGGAATGGAATAGGAGTCATTTTCTTATTGTGGATTGGTAGAAAACAGAAAGTAGGGCTGAATGGTCTAGTGCATGCTCCAGGGATCTGTACTAGGGCTGGTGGAAAAGGAAGCCAGTGACACCAAATTGTTAAAAGCTTTTATATCTTGAGTGGATTGTGAAGAATTACTTGGGGGACTGGGCATCTAAACAGCAAATGAAATTTAATCTGCATACAAAATTGCAGCAGTGCTTTACTTTGTTCACTACTACTACTACTACTATTTAACATTTCTAAAGCGCTACCAGGGTTGCGCAGCGCTGTACAATTAACAAAGGAGGACAGTCCCTGCTCAAAGGAGCTTACAATCTAAAGGACAAAAAGTGCAGTCAATCACATATTCAGTGGCACTGTATATTTAACATAGTAACAGTAAATGACGACAGATAAAGACCTGAACGGTCCATCCAGTCTGCCCAACAGTCACACTGATTATTTATTTTTGTTACATTTGTACCCCGCTCTTTCCCACTCATGGCAGGCTCAATGCGGTGGGCAATGGAGGGTTAAGTGACTTGCCCAGAGTCACAAGGAGCTGCCTGTGCCGGGAATTGAACTCAGTTCCTCAGTTCCCCAGGACCAAAGTCCACCACCCTAACCACTAGGCCACTCCTCCATGATTAAGCCAACAACGAATGTGATATAAAATTGTTGATCATTGTCTCTTTGGCATTTCTGGGATATAGACCGTTGACATCCATGCGGCATTGCCCTTAGTTTCCAACTTTTGAAGTTGCCATCGAAGTCTACCCCAGCCTATCCAAATCATCTTGTCAGTTGCGGGACACAAACCATAAAAATCTGCCCGGCACTGTCCTCATGTTCCCAATTACTTTAGTTTGTTAAAGCTCTCTCCAGCCCATCTTAAACCCATCCTAAACCAGATTGCCATATATGGGACTCAGACTGTACAGTCCTGCCCAGCACTGGCCTTAGTTGTACATAGCCAGAGTCGCCATCTGTTCCACGCGACATGCAAACACACCTGCAGCCATTTAAGTTTTTTTTTTTTTTAATACCATTCATTTTCTAATTAGAGATACTCTGTGTTCATCCCACGCATTTTTGAATTCTGTCACTGTTTTCAACCACCCTCTCCATGGAAAAGGATTATTTGACATTACTCCTAAGTCTTCCACCGTGCAACCTCAATTCATGTTCTCTAGTTTTACCGTTTTCCCTTCTCTGGAAAATATTTGTTTCTATAGTAATATCTTTTAAAGTATTTAAATGTCTGTATCATATCACCCTTGTTCCCTCCTCTTCTGTAGGGTATACTTATTCAGGTCTTCCAGTCTGTTCTCATATGTCATTTTTATTGCAATGCCACTGAAAAAATGTTTGTGGTAACCATGTTGCTACTTCAGGGTATAAGTTAGATGTGTTATTTCAGTGGCTTAATTTATGCATGTAAGTTATTCAGTGAGTGGCTGTTATTTTTCCATTCTCAGGATAACTTTTGTGCTGGCTCCTGGCCCATCTGTAACCCATAATATAGTCACACACACGCACACGCACGCACGCACACACACACACACACACACACACCTATTGAAAAAAGTGATGCCGAGTTTTTGACAAGCCAGTAAAGTCAAACATATGGTACAGCTAACAGCCCACACCCACTCAATCTAAGTGAGTGAAATTGTACATAGTGAGAGATAGGAGCATTATAATGTGTAGAGCCTTAAAATCCAGCAATACCAGTTTAGCCATTTTACACTAGTTACCCATTAATGGCATATTAAGTTTAGAGGTTATCTTTCTCCTCAAGGAAGATAGGGAACCTAGAGCAGATGTGTTTGACATGGTAAAATTTGTTGATGCACCTAAAGCTAAAGTTGCAGTGCCTATATACTGACTGCTCCGGGAGCTTGGGATTCAATGCGTACAACTGCCACATGCAGCATTTCTCTGATAGAAGACAACAGGGGCTATTTTGGCAGCATCTCCCTGGCTAAATTGTGGTATTTACATATGCAGGTCAGCTAAACATGCAAACAGAAAGCTGCCATAAACTTATAAAGACCCACACCATACAGAGATTTCAAGCAGCATGTTTGGGTGTGGATAGGGTGTGGTTCTGCAGTGCTTTGCCTTTATGCAGTCCATACTGTAGTTTCCAGCACTTAAACCACCATGTACAGACATCTCTCTCTCTCTTTCTCTCTCACTCACTCACTCGCATAATACAAGGTTACTCTTTTGGACTTCCCAGACAACACCCTATCACCTCTGACAGCATTTAATATCACTCCTACCCCAGTTCTTTCCAAGGGTTTCCTTGGTGGTCGGGGGGGGGGGGGGGAACAGGCCTGAAAAGAAGGGTCATTAACAAGGACAAACCCCCCAGCCCCAAACACATTCGCTTTTTTTCTGTGAGTGTCCGGATTCAAAATGGCACCTCTAACCCCTAACAGTAGTCTTGTGGTACTACTGCTAGAGGTCAGACTGCCAAATAAGTTGTCTATAATCAACTATCCAATGCTGAGGTGCAGAAAATTTGTAATAAGATTGGCATATAAGGCTTTTGGCCTCTGCTGAGACATAATCAGTGCTCATTGATTTAAGAAGGTAGTCTTACCTCCTGATATCCTGTGCCTGGTTTGAACTGTGAGTAACCTCAGGCAGGGAATATGACAAAAAGCATAAAAGATACAAAGTTAGGTGAGCATACTCAGAATACATACTTGGTAGCTTATTGTGCACAGATGCCTTGCTCCTCCTCTTCGAATATAATACACAAGCAGGCATGTTTTTATGCTCCCCTGTTGGCCCTTCTATGTAATGTCACTCTGAGGGTGCTCACTGGTCTTCTGGGAGTTCTGCTGCTGTAGTAAGATTAGCATTCTCATTGGCTCTTTTCAGCACAGGTACCTTGTTGTTCTCAAACTATAATCCACAAGCAGGCATACTTTTATCCTCCCCGTGGCCTGGCCTCTCAGAGGCTCTTTTGGGTGTTCCTGTTGCAAAGAGGTTCTAGAGTTAGCCAGTGATAAGATTATACTTTCTAAATGTTATGTTTCTGAAATTGTAGTTACTGTCAAAGTAGCTGGAGGAGGGTTTGATTACTTTCTTCTACTAGTCTTAATTTCTCCAGTTTTCTGCAAGAATCTCAAGACAGCCTACCTACACATACACTCTTTCTCTCATTTTCAACTGTATACCTAGCAGCATTTTTCTTAGAATCCTATCAAACCAGTCCAGACGAATAGGTGGATGGAGACAGAGGAAGAAAATTGTCAAGTGACTCACCCCTTAAGAGTTTTATGCAGTATACGCTGTTCAATATTTCTCTGCCCCAAGTGGATATATGATAGACTAACAGCCCTGCTCCTTACCTGGTTTCTAACTAGTTTCATTTAGGTTTAACTATCTTTTGGGGGTTTTGTGCTCCTGAGCCAGTATTATCCTAGTCTCAGTTAAGTTAGGAGTGCCTGTTTGGCTCGTTCTTCTGAACTAGCTTCTTAGTTGCATTTCAGTTGAGTTAGGGATGCCTTCTTTAGCATAAATACCTGTTAAAGAAAAAAGAGGCAGCTGTTCTATGGAGCTGAGGAAAATGGGATGTTCATGATACTAAAATCTTTAAATTAATTTCTTAATAGACTTCCATGCATAGTTGAGGAGTATCCTAATGGTTAGTGCAACAGGTTTGTGGGGTATACACAGATAACCTTTTGGGGTGTTAATGGAGAACCTGATACTTAGTATAAATTAGTAAAGGAACGGGACTCTTGCCACGTTCCAGCATAAGACAATGTAATGTCAGAAGCAAATATTTCCTCTTTCTCTAAATCCGAGCTCACAATGCTCAAATAATAACAGAACTAACTCCACAACCAAGTATTATAAAAATAAGGCTCTTATTTATTTACAGTAGTGGCAAAGATAATGTGCAAAGAAGGAAAGAATAAAGACAATGAACATCTTACCATTGAAACAGCTCAAAGTAAACACACATTACCCTAGACGGAGTTCTAATTCCGTCAACTAATCTAAACGCAGAGCACTACACAAGAGTACATGGCAAACATACAACCTGATGCAGACATCCAGCAGGTGACAAGTGTTCTTCAGATGGTCAGTCAGATATAAAGCAGGGCGGCACCTCGGATGGAATTCCAAAACAGCAGCTTTTTTTATTAGGTATGAGCCCTCTTTCATAACAGAAATCATGAACTGCAGCTGGCTAATGACATGCATTATGGCCTTGTGGGTGACATACACATAACTTTGTTTATCCCCGGATGATGTGGTTTCATGGGCCACAAGATTGTCTCATTGGCATCACATTGTAGGGGTCACCTTGACAAGGAGCTGGGTTTTCATAAATGACGTGCAATTTTGCCAGCCACAGCAGCTCTTTGGCTGCATGGGAGATTCTGAAAGTTCTTGGCTGGTCTGGCCATGACTTCAGTGCTGATGACAAAGTTGTTGTTCTGGCACATTGGCCACTTTTTTTTTTTTTAATTTATAGAAGTCTTTATTGAACATTGGTAATACAGTACAAAATATACTCAGCTCAACTCAACACATAATAGAACAGGTGTCTAGATTTTAGCGCAGAGTACCTTCTTGAACAGATATTTTGATCAATTATCCATGTCAATTCAAATACTCGTGTCACTTCAAAACATTTTTAATTTTGTTATTAAAGTTCCTCCATATTTTACCTATCCCCTAACCCCACAGAACCCTCCCTTCTAACCCAAAACCCCCTTCCCATCCCTTTTACTCCCTCCCCCCCTCATTGACCTTCAACCTTTCATCCAGTGCACACATTCAAAAAGGGTTTCCAAGCCTTTTCCCACATAGGCAAGGATTTTCTTTTAATGGCTGTCAGTCTCTCCATCTCACAAATGTATCACACCTTCGTAACCCAATTCACAAGTGAGGGAACCCGCACCACTTTCCACTGCTGAGCCAAATTTAATACGAGCAGCGTGTAAAGACCCCCTTATCAGGGCCCATTGACTGGATGTAAGACCCTCCGGTCTCAGACCCAGTAGGAAAATTTAAAGGATGCCACTGCACAGCTCTGCCCGTCCAGGCCTGAAGCCGTGACTGCACACTTTTGCACATTGGCCACTTTTGTCAGCAGTCTTGTCTGTATGCAAAGTTGAGACTCATTAAACAACATGCTATAGCAGTGAAAGATGAAATAAATCCGAGTCTGCATTTTAAAGTCAAATTGTTAATGCTGGACAGTACCATATATTATAATCTTGTATATTTTGTTATATAGGAACATATAACAATGCTGTATATAGTGTATAGTGCTTGTTTTGCTCCTACAAGTTGGAAACCAGAGTACTTGGGTTCAAATCCCATTTCAGCTCTTTATGATTTTATTTCATGTATTTTTTTTTAAATTGTGAGCCTTCCAGGGATAGAAAAATACCTACTATACTTGAATGTATTTATCTGAGGCTTGAGAGAAGTTTTAAAATTGCATAACAGATTCTCTGCTGGCTGTACTAGATAATCTCAATGTCTGTAAAGCAGATATTGTGTTGCAAATGAGGGAAAAGTCTCAACTGCTATGGCTATTATTACACATGAATGTTCATTGTGTAGCACATAGAAAAAGTCATCATAGACTTAAAAACCCTCAATTGTTAACCTCATTTGTATTTAATAAATTTTTTAATTTTTATATATCAATGTGTGTGCGTGTCTAATTAGACTTGAAACCCTGTGATAATATCAAAATTATATCAAAAAATAGCGATATCAAAAATATATCAAAGCACAATCACTTATCTTATCCAGAATTATAGAACGATGTCGTTCTTATTTAAGCGTTCAATATTGCATTCTCTCTATCAAGGCGCTGGATCCAAAAAATAAATAAATGCATTGGTTCCTACGGTCCCGTTTCGTATATCTTCATCAGGGAACCCGCTATTTAGTGGAACACCGCGCCGTAATCGCTGTCAATAAATCAAAACAAGAGAAGGTCTGAATAAGCATAAACGAATCTATTAAAAATTACTGACTCAAGTTATTGTAAGTTTAAATTTAAATTTAAATTGTAATAATCCCTCAAAAGCACATCATGTCGTTTTACCTATATTAGCAATGGTTTTCAAACGAAAATCGTATCTTCTGGAAAGAATTTTTGGCGTCCTCACCTGACTTCAATGTGAAATTAAAGAAAACTTTACCCTATCACTGACTAGAGCGTCATGTGACGTATAGATAACTTAATCCAATAATTAACTGCCACGTAGTCTACTTTGTTAATAAATTTAAAGGGCCATTGAATACCCTATACTACCAATATGAAAATATCTATAAAAAGCTGTCTCAAACAATGTATATCTTCCACATCTATAACAAAAGGGTCGTGAATCCTCATAGAAGGTATCATCCCAATCTATTACAAAAAGATCGAGCATCCTCATTACATTTATAAGAATGCTCCCCATTGTATGATTGAATTCAAACCGCGAGGTTCCAAAGTCTGTAGTCTGTGGATCCATCTTTGTTCTGCCTGAAGTAACAGTTTGCTCCGATCTCCACCTCTGATGTGGGCCGCCACATGATCTATCACTGTACATTGGAAATGTTCAAAATTGTGCTTGAATTCTTTACAGTGAGAAACTAAAGGAGCTCCACATTTTAAAGAATTAATACAGGACTTGTGTTCACGCAGTCTCGTTTTTAAACTTCTGTCGGTCTTGCCAATATATAATTTTTCACACGGACATTTGAGAAAATATATCACGTGATCAGTTTTACATGTGGTGAAATATCTGAATTTGTATATTTTACCATCTGATGGATTGCAAAAACTGTCACTTTCAATCATAATGTCACAAAATGAACAGGATCCACACTTAGTGTGAAAACCTGCTTCGGTATTTTTTCTGACCACAATGTCTGCTGGACATAATAGTTCCCTTAAATTGCGTTCTCTTGAAAAAGCTATCTGTAATTCAGATTTGTTGAATAAAGGATGTTGTTGTACAATATCCCAGTTTTTACGAATTAGATTGGCCACCTCTTCCCCACCCTTCTGATATTTTACGACAAATGTGTGTTTGCGTTTTTTGTCTTCATTACCTGATCTGTTGTTATTAGATAGTAATAAAGATCTATTGTTGTATTTAGCTCTTGTGAATGATCTCTTGAGTACATGCACAGGATAACCTCTTTGATGTAACGAATGGGCTAATCCTTTTGCCTGTTGTTTGAAAAGACTGTCGTCTGAACAGATTCTTTTATATCTCAAAAACTGTGAAAAAGGTAAGCTGTCTTTTAAAGTTCTAGGATGACAGCTATTATATTGCAACATAGTATTTTTATAAGTGGATTTTTTAAAAACCATAGTTTGAAAAATACCTGCTGTTAATTTTATGTCCACGTCTAAAAAATGAATATTAGAAGTTGAACTCTCACTGGTGAATTGTAAAGCTGGATTCAATAAATTCAACCAACTGACAAATTGATTTAGAGTGTTCTCATCCCCTTTCCACAGGAGAAAAATATCGTCAATGAATCGTTTCCATATCAATATGGAATTGGTCCAGTTATGGTTCGAGAGATGTTTCTCCTCGAACCGTGCCATGTACAGATTTGCCACCGAGGGAGCAAATGACGCCCCCATCGCTACTCCAGCGATTTGTTGAAAAAATTCATATTGAAAAAGAAAAAAATTTTTTTGTAACGCTAATCCCGCTAGTTCTAATAAAAATTCTGTAGGGACATCATGTGGTCTTGGGCGAACTTCTAAAACCTCCTTTATGACTTCCAGTGCTTCGGTCTGGGGTATTGAAGTATATAAAGATTTTACATCTAAAGTGACCATGATAACATGTATGTTCGGTTCCAAAGTGATATCCTCCAAAATATTGAGAAAATGAGTAGTAAAAACTGGGATATTGTACAACAACATCCTTTATTCAACAAATCTGAATTACAGATAGCTTTTTCAAGAGAACGCAATTTAAGGGAACTATTATGTCCAGCAGACATTGTGGTCAGAAAAAATACCGAAGCAGGTTTTCACACTAAGTGTGGATCCTGTTCATTTTGTGACATTATGATTGAAAGTGACAGTTTTTGCAATCCATCAGATGGTAAAATATACAAATTCAGGTATTTCACCACATGTAAAACTGATCACGTGATATATTTTCTCAAATGTCCGTGTGAAAAATTATATATTGGCAAGACCGACAGAAGTTTAAAAACGAGACTGAGTGAACACAAGTCCTGTATTAATTCTTTAAAATGTGGAGCTCCTTTAGTTTCTCACTGTAAAGAATTCAAGCACAATTTTGAACATTTCCAATGTACAGTGATAGATCATGTGGCGGCCCACATCAGAGGTGGAGATCGGAGCAAACTGTTACTTCAGGCAGAACAAAGATGGATCCACAGACTACAGACTTTGGAACCTCGCGGTTTGAATTCAATCATACAATGGGGAGCATTCTTATAAATGTAATGAGGATGCTCGATCTTTTTGTAATAGATTGGGATGATACCTTCTATGAGGATTCACGACCCTTTTGTTATAGATGTGGAAGATATACATTGTTTGAGACAGCTTTTTATAGATATTTTCATATTGGTAGTATAGGGTATTCAATGGCCCTTTAAATTTATTAACAAAGTAGACTACGTGGCAGTTAATTATTGGATTAAGTTATCTATACGTCACATGACGCTCTAGTCAGTGATAGGGTAAAGTTTTCTTTAATTTCACATTGAAGTCAGGTGAGGACGCCAAAAATTCTTTCCAGAAGATACGATTTTCGTTTGAAAACCATTGCTAATATAGGTAAAACGACATGATGTGCTTTTGAGGGATTATTACAATTTAAATTTAAATTTAAACTTACAATAACTTGAGTCAGTAATTTTTAATAGATTCGTTTATGCTTATTCAGACCTTCTCTTGTTTTGATTTATTGACAGCGATTACGGCGCGGTGTTCCACTAAATAGCGGGTTCCCTGATGAAGATATACGAAACGGGACCGTAGGAACCAATGCATTTATTTATTTTTTGGATCCAGCGCCTTGATAGAGAGAATGCAATATTGAACGCTTAAATAAGAACGACATCGTTCTATAATTCTGGATAAGATAAGTGATTGTGCTTTGATATATTTTTGATATCGCTATTTTTTGATATAATTTTGATATTATCACAGGGTTTCAAGTCTAATTAGACACGCACACACATTGATATATAAAAATTAAAAAATTTATTAAATACAAATGAGGTTAACAATTGAGGGTTTTTAAGTCTATGATGACTTTTTCTATGTGCTACACAATGAACATTCATGTGTAATAATAGCCATAGCAGTTGAGACTTTTCCCTCATTTGCAACACAATATCTGCTTTACAGACATTGAGAGAAGTTTTACCAAATTCAGATCTCAGCTTAAGACCTATTATTTTTCTCTTGCACTTCCTGTTCAGAAGGAATGGATCCTCAGGAGCTTAGCCGAGATTGGGTGGCAGAGCCGGTGGTGGGAGGCGGGACTGTTGGTTGGGAGGCGGGGATAGTGCTGGGCAGACTTATACGGTCTGTGCCAGAGCTGGTGGTGGGAGGCGGGGCTGATGGTTGGGAGGCGGGGATAGTGCTGGGCAGACTTATACGGTCTGTGCCCTGAAGAGGACAGGTACAAATCAAGGTAGGGTATACACAAAAAGTAGCACATATAAGTTTATCTTGTTGGGCAGACTGGATGGACTGTGCAGGTCTTTTTCTGCCGTCATCTACTATGTTACTATATGTTACTAACAGCTCTGGAGCTACTTAATTTGCATGCTTTCAGCTTGTGCTTTGATTGTGTGTCAGAGTCCAGTATATCAAATAAACTGAACCTGAACTTAAGAAACCTGAAGACTATTGAAGCGGTGTACATTCAAGTATGTTAGGTATTTTTCTGTTCCTGGATAGCTCACAATTAAAAAATAAAATAAAATCATAGAGATCTGAAGTGGGATTTTAACCTATCTGATTAGCATAGACACCATTTTATTACATGGTCATTTCTATGCTGCCACAAAAATATCCCTTGTTTTCCCTGTTCATAATTTGGATGTTTCGGTTTCTAAAATGAATATTCTGACATTACCAGCATATGGATATCCATATGCCCTAAAAATGGCAAGGATAAATCAAGAACAGGTATACATATGATGTAACACTTTATACCATATGTAATGAGTTTATATTGTTGGGCAGACTAGATGGACCGTACAAGTCTTTATCTGTCGCCATCTACTATGTTATACATTACTATATTTTAGAACAGGCTGTATGTTACCGGATCCTTTTCTAAAACGCATGAGAAATGATTTCCCATATGTGATGCACTGACTTGAATGTCTGTTTTCTGAGTTATATGCCCTTTCTAAATGCCGCTTTGTATCTGAGATTTTCTATACTTCATTTTTTTTTTTGAGGAGAGGGATTTTAACTGTTACCATTTTTAGTAGTAGTTCAAGGCAAGTTACATTCAGGTGCAGTTGGTATTTCCCTGAATCTCAAAGGCATGCATTCTAATTTGTATATGTAAGGCAATGGGAGGGTTAATTGGCTTGCCCAAGGTCATAAGGAGTATTGGTGGGATTCTGGTCCTGGCAGTTAATGTTCAAACTAGAAAACCAGCAGGAATATAATAGAATTTCAAAGTAGAGTCCAAAACTGAGTTAAAAACCATAATGCGATGCATGTACCTGTAACAAGTTTTTTTGCACTTTTATTGTAGTATTGTGCTTTTGCTGAGCCATAAGCAGGCCCTGGTAGAGCTCAAGCAGACCATTCAGCAATTCAGGTGCACAGAGGCTAAGCTTGCAGCCCAGAAAGAACTTCTTGATCAAAAAATGCTAGAAAATGAGGGAAAAGAACCACCCCCTGTTGTAAATTATGAAGAAGATGCCAGATCTGTCACTTCTATGGTAAGTGAATTTACTTTAAATGTCAATAAAGTGTCCAAAATATCTTACAGTTAAAATGACCAGGGTTCAAACAAATGTAATTTTTTCCACATAACCTATTGATAATTGGTGGCAATAATGAAACAGTGATGGAAGTTTCACATAGTAAGCAGTCTGAGCCAACAGATTTATTTTCCATTGAACATAGTTAACTTTGTGTAAACTTGGCAGCTAATAGTGTGCTGAACTGGCCAATGTTGGCATATTTAAACTGACTCTGGACAGTTCTGCATGAAGGAAACCCTTCCTTCATTATTCAATACCTTCTCTGTGAAATAATAATAAAAAAGGCAAGTGCATTTTTATAATATACCACTGCAATTCACAAAACAAAAGGAGCAAGTTCCCACATGCCATCTTTTTCTTTTGATGTAGGCAAAGGACCCAAGTTAAATGCTCCCAGGTCTCAACCTAATTAATGATTTTTTTTAAACTGTAGTTATAAATATTAAGTCTTATAAGCACCTGATACTCATAATGTCTGTTTTGGTGGCCCTTTATTAGGTGAAAACATCAGAATACAGTGAGTCCCTATAACCAGCCCCTGCAAATGACAATGATTATGATTTAGAACTAATTACTACAAACCAGTACTTCCTCTATGTACATTCGTATGCTGTACAAGCCGGCATGTTGAAAAATATAAGTGAGAGCAAATGAAAATGCCACCAACAATAAAGCACAAAAACGTGAATTGAGATGCTTATAGATTTGCTTGCTTTGTTTGGGTAACAGGGATGACGGGTGCACGGAGGAGAGGGAAAGAGAGACACAAACCTCATAGGCTTCAGCCATCTCAATCTAACCACCTTGTCAGCTCTCTCCTACTCGCTGCCTTAGTTCTGGCTTCCAGCACTACTGCCTTCTTCATTTTCTGAGCCGCCGGCAGCATGAGTGAGGTAAGCACGCTGCCTTCGGTGGCCCTGGAAGCTCTCCCTCTGTTGCAGCATCCCGCCTATGCAGGACAAGAAATTGCAGTAGAGGGAAAGCTTCCGGGCTGCCAAAGACAATGTGCTTAGCTTACTGACTCTGCCAGCGGCTTGGAAAATTTAAGAAGAGAGCGCTGCAGGGAGCTGAAAGGGAGTAGGAGAGAGCTGACCAAGGTGGTTAGATTGAGAACAGGAGATAGTATGACGGCTAAATCAGGGAACGAGAGGGCAGCCAGTAGTGCCCAAAACCCTGGCACTTGATTGGCCACCGGTTTGGAGGGAAGCTAGGCCCCCAAGGTTGCCCGATGCTATGCCACAGCAGCATAAGCCACAGGGGAAGAAGAGGACAACAACGCCGAAAGGGGACCTGAGCCCACGTTTTGGGAACCTGTTGTTAAAGTAGCTACTTTAACAACCAGCTCCCAAAATTCTTAAAAAATTAACAAACAGCTTGTGCGGTGGAAGCCGGCTCCAGCACACCACTGAGTTTAAGCTAAGTTAGGAGTAGAGACAGCTGGGGGTGTGTGGCAGGGAGTGAGTCTGAGTTGGGCCTTTGGAGGGGATAAGAAGTTTCCTGATGGGGGATTTCAGCACAAAAAAATTACGGACATAGCATGGAGGATTTTGTAGAATTTAAAAAAAAAAAAAATATATATATATATTTTTTTTTTTGTGTGTGTGGGTGTGCGCAAAATTCCACCTATCAGGTTTCCAAGAAAAGATTCCATGCTGGTTAACCCCAAGGATAAACAATGCCTTTTACTAAATCTACCTTAATAATGGAAATAGTCCAGGATACGGTCTAAATCCTTTCAGCAGTTATCCCTCCATAACATCATTAGCACACAAACAGATCTAATTAGCAAGGATGGCCAGTCCCCACCCCTATCCTAACACAGTAACTGAGTGGCCAATGCTCAAAGCTGCGTGCAGATAGGCCCACAACGCAACAGCATGCAAAAAATAGCACTGCAATGCTTAAAGCAAATGATATTTAAATTTTATTCATAGTGAAATCGCGGCTAATGGGGGGAGGTGGGGAAGGAATTTGTCTGACAAATGCTCACAAAGGTTTTGCAGTAAGCACGACTCTTGTGCGCATGCTGAGACAAAAATGAAAATGTTAGCACAGTTCAGTGCTTATTCTTCAGTTCCTAAATGTGAGCCTCACAAATATTTACTAGCACATGGAATGTTTGCAAGGTTCATACTTAGGTGGAGAAGAACAGGCAAAGATGTGTGCTTTTTCTTTCAATTTCACTTGGACATTCACATGTTTGTTACTTTCCGTCTGCCTTTAAAACTAGCAGGAGCCTCCTTCCGCTTGTGAAAGAAGACAAAACTGGCAGTTCATTGAAAATTTGACAAGAAATCCTCTCGTGAAAGCCTTCAACATTGCCCCTGACCTGGCAAAAACATTTTGGTAGAGGCCATCATTTCTTTCTGCTCCCCTTCTGAGCATTGTGAAGGAATGCTTGCTGACCTCATTAACATCCATTTTAAATACATTTCATTACAATTTATGGTCATCTTTACTATGCACATTAACACTTGCGCACGAGCCCTCTGAGCAATTGGTGCACATTAAAGAGCTCCAACATTTGGTTGCAATATAAGTAGTATCCATATAAAAGTATTTCATGAATGTGTATAAAGAAGCCAACTTTACTGGTTTGCAGATATGTACTGTTATAGTGGCCCAAGTTTGAAAACGATGTGCAAGAACTTGAGGAATCTGTGTAGAATGTTATTGAGTTGTTTACTGACAGTCCAAATGAATAGTTGCATCTATCTTTTTAGAGTAAGGATCTTTAGAGAGAAGTTGAGATGATGTACATAGTCAAAGACAGAAATATTTATGAGATGGTCTGGTCTAATGTTGTGTACTGGCATGGTGAATCAGTAGTGCACAAGTATAGATCAAATAATCAGAGCTCAACTTAATAATTATTATTGAAATAGTAACAAATAAACTCCCAATACTGTATAATATGTAGCAAATAAAAACAGAGTTTTCCCTGGAAGCTGTCAATATGCCCACCTGCTAGCGGACACACTGAGGCTCGCCATCCTCAGTTTTGTTTCCTCTTAAATACTTTTTTTTTCCCTTTCTTCATTATCTTAATTGTAATTACCCTTCCTACCTAATGAATATGCATCTTTCCAGAATATTCTGTTTCCTGTTATGAGTCAACCATCAAATTCTATCATTTATTCTCTTATTATATTGGCAGTTAGGGCCTCTCATGCATATAAACATAAGTTTTCATTTGATATGGCTGACCTATGTCCTTGGTATACACAGAGGCATATTTTCAAAGCACTTTGGGAGGCTAAGTTCCATAGGTTTCTATGGAACTTTGGGAGGCTAAGTGCTTTGAAAATGAGCCTCACAGTCATCATACTAGCCCCCTCCACCCACCTGTTCAGCTTACAGGTTTACCCACACCCACTTACTTCTCCTTCTGATTGTTTATCTGGATACAGCAGGTGTCCTTCTCTGGCTCAGTTGCTGACCAGCAACTTTTCACAAGTTAGCATAGGTCAAATGTCAAAGCACAAATTTCTACAGCCTTAGAAAAGTAGCTACCAGAAAAAATGCTGTCTTGCAATTCTAGATCTGCTCCCAGCTCAAAGAAGAGCAAAATAGCTTATAATAAAACTGAGAAATATATATGGTTTGCACCTTTCCATGGCCTTTATGATATACAATTTGAATCAGGCACCTGTAGATGTCAAGACTGGTGCTCTAACCAATAGACCACTCCTGCTCTCTAGGTTGCAGTTAAAGTGTTTGACAGGTTTTGACCATATTGAATTTTTTTAGTTTTTATATATTTTTTTTATTGTTTGTTGGCAATGCTAGAGATTAACTATTAAGGTTTAGATACTTCAGTGCTGCAGGTTGAGTATCCTTTATATTCGATTGAGAGGCGTAGGAAGTGGAAACAACCAGATCCTGTAAGGTGAAAATTTAGAATAAAAGGGATCTGCTTGATGTTCCTTTTGTTCTTTTCCAGTAGGGAAATCCACTGTGGTAGGCTTGTGACAGTGTATCTTAGACCAAGAAGAAGTCTGAGATATAGGAAGGAAATCTGTCAGTAAAGTCAAATGTTTAGGGGTCACAATAGCACTCAAACAAATGTCATGCTCTTGAGAGACCAGAAGAGAAATAAAATAGGAAAAACTTTCCAAAGGAAGTCACAGGTCATTTGTGTGACTATTGGAAGTAAGAATCCTGCTTAGAAGGGGAGAAAAAAAGGAGCCTTCCCCGGTGACCCTGAAAGTTGTCAATGTTTTAGAAGAAGTGGGGGTACTTAATGCATAACAGACCACCCTACTTTGGACAAAGTAAGGGAATTTGCTTAATATTAGGTGTACTCAGTCACTCTCAGGGCTGGCAGCTATGAAGACAGTAATGCCTTCATTAAAAGCCAGTTTAGAACCTCCCAATGGTACTGCATGGGAGAGTGAGATAAAACATACTATAGTCGCCATTGTAAATTGGAACCTGAGCTTGAGTCTCAGCATTGTAGGCTGCAGCATGAATGTGGCAATTTGCCTGAGTTTGAGTGTCGTAATCTTGGGCTTCAGCTCCCTGTTTACTTTGAATCGTGGGCTTCGTCGCTTTGCTTGTGCATCAGCATTGAGAGCTCCTTGTTGACTTCAAATCGTGGGGTTTGGCACTGTGTTTGGGCATCTGCACCTCCTTGTTGACTCCGATGACTGGCCCCTGAAACATCTATGTACGTCTGAGGTGGCGTCATATGTATTGGCTTCATCAAGAGATGGCACTGAATGTGCTCCGGACTCAAAATGTAACCTCGGTATTGAAGTCTTATCAGATATACTGAGAATTTGTTCTCTGAGTAATTCTCATCAAGAGCCGATAGCAGGACTCAAACCCACAATGTCAGGTTCAGAGGCAGCTGCTCTAACCATTAGGCTAGAACTTTCCATTGATGAATATCAGCGTTGGCATTAGTAATGGCATCGATGTTGCCTTGCACACAAATTGTCTGGATCCTGATCTAGCACTCAGAATGGGAGAAAGCAGGTACAGATGTTATTGCAACAATGCCGAAAAACAGCCGGTGAGTCAGACTGCTGAGCTGCAGAGAAATTAGTCGTGTGGAACACCTCTTCGTGGTCGCAGATTAGATATATGCCGTTAGAAGTGCTTGCAGTGACATAATTCTGCTGACAGATTATTTATTTATAATCTTGTTAAATAATTAGCTGAACTAACAAAATAAAGTTAAGATTAAAATAAAATTGTAAATTTTGAAGAGACTGAAAGGCAATGCGGGTCTTGTCGCAGCCGCGAAAAAATTAAAACTAAGGCGGGAGGGCTGAATGTGCGGTGTATATATATTGCCTATCAGTAGCGGGAAGGCAGGGACATGCGCAGAGAGCTCTTTTTTGAGTTTTCTGTGCTTTGGAAGGGCAAGGTCAGTCATGCCACCAGGGAGTAACTTCAGCTGTGTATGTAGATGATCACTGTCCATGGAGAACTTTGCTTTCTCTGAGAGCATGGCTATCACTTCTAGTGACTAATGCACTGGCCTCTGGCATCACCGCTAAATCATCGTAGATCCTCTGTTGTTTCATATACTTTTTTCTCCTTGCATTTTTGCAGGGCTGGAAGAAAAAATACCAATGCAGCAGCAATGAGGATAGTATTCAGTAGCGCAGTGAAGTGATGAATTAAATATACTTGTATACCATGCTTTAAAAAAGTAATTTCTTTTACCATAGCATATGACATTGTTGAATAAGTTTCTGTTTATGATCCTTCTAAATGAGTCTTTCGCTGTTCTGTATAATGACTAAAACTAAAATGCTTAGCCAATTTAAATGCAATATAAAAGATTAAGTAAAGTGTTTATGTAGATGATTAAGCACTGTGTCATCATAATTAACAGGAGCATGGTGTTCTCAAACTTTGCAGATGCTGTATGATCCAATTTGTCTTTTTTATGTTAGTATCATGTAATGTTGCCAGTGATTGATTTTTAAAACATATGGTTATATTTATCCATTTATGTAATACTTTTTCTCGATTATGAAGCTATTTAACTTTGTCATCCTTAATGCTAGACAAGTCATCCAAAACTTTTGACTTACAGCGGTGTACAGAACTGAAGTAGCGAATATAAGGATTTCTAGGAGCTCTGCTTCCAGTTTTTTTCTGCTAAAGTTATTCATTACATTATACTACTACTACTACTTATCATTTCTTTAGTGCTATTAGATGTACGCAGCGCTGTACACTTGAACATGAAGAGACAGTCCCTGTTCGACAGAGTTTGCAATCTAATTAGCTGGGGATCTAGGAGTTGTGAAGGCAAATTTTATAAGGGGCATGCAAACTGGAATGAAGATGTCTGGGTTGAGATATCTCAAGTTCCACTAGTATTTTAGAACAGGAACTGCTGATCTGTTGCCTGTTCTAAAATACATGGTGAAATGGACATTTATGTGATAAATTTGACTTCCTCCTTGGTATGCAAACCATCTCCTACATATTTTTTGTGGTCATTCAGAAAACCTGACTTGGCTGGGTGTGCCCTGAGGGATGAGTTAAGAAGCACTAGTCTAAAATATAAATGGGTCAGCATGGGCACGTAGACATTATGAAATAGAAACATTTGTGCCATAACCTAAACATTTATACCAGACATTTAAAAAAACAGAAACATTCTTTCTAACTTTCATTTTTTATTAACACTTCAAGAACACAAATACAACCAATGCTGAGGGCATGCTAATGTTTTTTAGCACATGCTAACCATTTTAGCGTGTGCTAACCGTGTAGGCGCCCATACTATTCCTATGGGCCCCTACAGTGTTAGCATGCACTAAAAACGTCAATACACCATAGAATACTGATATACGTGCCTATACGATACTTATGTGAAATTTGAAGATTTTTTTTTTAAAACTGCCCCATACCCCCCCCCCCCCCCCCCCCCCCAAACCCGAGGAAGGTAATATAGGAAGTTAGGAAACTAGAACGCGCATGGAACAAAAAGAAAGATGATCCTACTCCCAATGCTTGGAAGCAACTCCGAAGAAAATATAAATATACAATAAGACAAACCAAAAGACAATACTACAAAACTGAAATTGGCCCAAACTACAAAGACACACACAAACTCTTCCAAATCGTGCACAAATTACTAGACACTACCCCAGTCACTAACAACAGCAAAGACGCACCAGGAGCTGATGACTTGGCGAAGTACTTCAAGGAGAAAATCATACAACTGCGTCTCAAAATACCTGTCAGCTCCACCGACTACACTGCACTCCTAGAATGCCTAGACCCAGTCCCTGGAGTTTACCCAGCAGACAGGATCTGGACTGAATTCACATCACTGCCGGAAGACCTCATCTCACAATCGCTTAAAAGATTCGCCAAATCTCATTGCAAATTAGACATTTGCCCAAACAACCTCATGAAGTCAGCCCCTCAACGATTCATAACGGACTTAACAAACCACATAAACTTCATGCTACAAAACGGACTCTTCCCAGTGGAGAAAAGCAACATTTTACTCACCCCATACCCAAAGATGCAAAGAAAAATGCCAACAAACTACAGACCAGTAGCAGCCATTCCCTTAATCACCAAAATAACAGAAGGTATGGTGACCAAACAACTCACAGAATATCTAAACAAGTTCTCAATATTACACGATTCCCAGTCAGGATTCCGAGCCAATCACAGTACTGAAACCGTTTTAGTTACTCATGACAAAACTGATAGCAAACGGGAACAACATCCTACTGTTACAATTCGACATGTCAAGCGCATTTGATATGGTTGACCATGGAATTCTATTACACATCCTCGAATACTTTGGCATCGGAGGCAACGTCCTCAACTGGTTTAAGGGGTTCCTAACCACACGCTCTTACCAAGTGACATCAAACTCGGTTACATCAGCTACATGGAAACCCGAATGTGGCGTTCCACAGGTATCCCCCCTCTCACCGACCATATTCAATCTAATGATGACTCCCTTGGCCAGACTACTATCGAATCAGAACTTGAACCCACATATATATGCTGATGCTGTAACGATCTTCATTCCATTCAAACAAGATCCAAGGGAAATCTCCAACGAAATCAAGCATAGCCTACACATCATGAACTCCTGGGCAGATGCATTTCAGCTGAAACTTAACGCAGAAAAAACCCAATGCCTTGTACTCACCTCGCAATACAATAAGAATAAATTCACCACCATCAACACACCCAATCTAAACCTACCAGTTTCGGATACCCTAAAAATTCTAGGAGTCACCATTGATCGACACCTAACACTTGAGAATCATGCTACAAACATAACCAAGAAGATGTTCCACTCAATGTGGAAACTAAAAAGAATTAAACCATTTTTCCCAAGGTCTGTCTTCCGCATCTGGTACAATCACTAGTACTGGACTACTGTAATTCATTATACGTTGGTTGCAAAGAGCAAATACTTAAAAAACTCCAGACAGCCCAGAACACAGCGGCCAGATTAATATTTGGCAAATCAAAATATGAATGCGCGACACCACTATGAGAAAAACTACACTGGCTCCCACTTAAAGAGCGCATCACGTTCAAACTTTGTACCCTAGTCCACAAGATCATCCATGGAGACGCCCCAGCCTACATGTCAGACCTAATAGAACTACCCCACAGGAACGCAATAAAATCTTCTCGCACTTTCCTCAATCTTCATCCTCCCAATTGTAAAGGTCTGAAATACAAAGTGTTGCATGCGTCTACATTTTCCTATATGGGCACGCAGCTATGGAACGCACTACCACGCAACCTGAAAACGGTCCATGATCTGGCCAACTTCCGCAAACTACTGAAAACTTATCTCTTCGAAAAAATATATCACAAAGATCAACACGTGTAACTGCACAATCTTTATTATAGATAGTAATATCTTATAACGTCTTTTGTTATAATACAACCATGTACTTCACCACCATGTAACCCAAACCTTCTATAAACCAAATGTATATTTTCTACTTTCTATTTCTAATATTCACAATGAATTGTAAGCCACATTGAGCCTGCAAAGAGGTGGGATAATGTGGGATACAAATGCAATAAATAATAATAATATATATAGTAATCATTATACTAATATCATCCATAGAGATGAAAACTGCTACAAGTACAGTAATATTCAACTAACAGCAAGGAGAAAAATACTCCTAAAGTTCATAAAGGGATGCAGGAGAAATGATTAAACAACTTATAATAAAAGCCCCATCTCATAGTATTGTGCTGCCTCTTTCAACTTGCTTAATTTTCAAACATAAATTACCTGTAATACTACTTGCTGAAAATTTGTAAGAATAAAGTAAACTTGTTAAGTGCCTGTACACTTTAGAGCCACTATTTGTATATGGTGGTAGGGGGCAGATAATACATATGCATTTGAAAATTAAATGTATGCATGCTGTTTTCTTCCTCTGTCTTTAATGCCTCTTTTTATTCTTGGTAAAAGCACACATGCTGTTTAACCTGTGCATACTTTTCAACTGCTTTTGAGGAGGGCAGTTTTCAGCTGGGTCACTTTGAGGCTCATTTTCGAAAGAGAAGGGCGCCCATCTTTCGACACAAATTGGAAGATGGGCGTCCTTCTCACAGGGTCGCCCAAATCGGTATAATCAAAAGCCAATTTTGGGCGTCCCTAACTGCTTTCCGTCGCGGGGATGACCAGAGTTCACGGGGGCGTGTCGGAGGCGTAGCGAAGGCGGGACTTGGGCGTGCCTAACACATGGACGTCCTCGACCCATAGTGGGAAAAAAAACGGCCTGTCTGACAAGCACTTGGACGACTTTACCGGGTCCTGTTTTTCTTACGACCAAGGCACAAAAAGGTGCCCGAACTGACCAGATGACCACCGGAGAGAATTGGGAATGACCTCCCCTTACTAACCCCAGTGGTCACTAACCCCCTCCCACCCTCAAAAAATATATTTACAAATATTTTGTGCCAGCCTTAAATTTCATACTCGGGTCCATCACAGCAGTATGCAGGTCCCTGGAGCAGTTTTAGTGGGTGCAGTGCACTTCAGGCAGGTGGATCCAGGCCCATTCCCCCCCTACCTGTTACACTTGTGGTGGTAAATGTGATCCCTCCAAAACCCACCACAAACCCACTGTACCTACATCTAGGTGCCGCCTTCACCCGTAATGGCTATGGTAGTGGTGTACAGTTGTGGGTAGTGGGGGGCTCAGCACACAAGGTAAGGGAGCTATGTACCTGGGAGCTATTTATGAAGTCCACTGCAGTGCCCCCTAGGGTGCCCAGTTAGTGTCCTGGCATATGAGGGGGACCAGTGCACTATGAATGCTGGCTCCTCCCACGACCAAAGGGCTTGCATTTGTTCATTTCTGAGATGGGCGTCCTTGGTTTCGATTATCACCGAAAATCAGAAACGACCAAGTGTAGTGATTATCATCTCTAAGGACAACCTAAATTTCAAGATTTGGGCGTCCCTGACAGTATTATCGAAACGAAAGGTGGTTGTCCATCTTGTTTTGATAATACAGGTTTCCCCGCCCCTGCATTGGGATGTTTTGTGAGGACGTCCTCAGCAAAACTTGGGTGTTCCTTTCGATTATGCCCCTCTTTGAGTAAATACCTTTGAAAATTGCCCATTTAATGCTATTTTGCTGACATATAACCTGAGGTTAGGATTCCAGTCAGACAGCTGTGTAAAATCATTTATAGACTGCTGCTCGATTGTCCAGCTTTCAGGGCCACACACTGATTTATTGTTGAGGACATGCGTAAGATATATTTGCAAGCACTACTTCCACAGTATGTAAAAATATTTCTCATATATTTCTCATGAATAGCCTAAAAGCTAGATCTCTCTGTGGCTCTTTAAGGCTCAAGTTGATCACAATTTAATAAAAGGAATAAATGTTGAAAAATCAACCCCCCCCTGCTTTCTCCTTTTCAACTTCACTGAAAAGTAGAATGCATCAAGACCTCTTAAAAAGTTTTATAGTACATTCTGCATGATTCATTTTATATTGAAGATATTTCTAGTGTGAAGGCAAAAATAGATTTGGATGTGCTTTTATTATCTTGTGAGAAGATGCTCTCAGTATATCTTAGTGTTCTATCATTATTGAGATACATTCTTTTTGATGTGTTATGTTCAACTTGCTTTATTACTTGTAAAATATTCAGTGTCTATATTTATTTGTCTCTGGGGCAAGAGTTTTATAGGAAAAAGGAAATTGCTGAATAACTCCATCATATTTGTTCATGGTCGAGTGACATAAGGTGAAATATTTATAATCATGAAAAAAATCATCCGTTGAGTGAAATAGGTTTTCTAAAACATTTGTTTATGGTATCAGAAAGGCATTGATTTTGCAGATTTGACATGTGATCAGATATTTAATATGAAAAATAATTGAACCAAGGAATTTTGCTATAAATAGAGTTCTAATCTTTCCTCTTAATATTAAGTACTAGTGGAGGAGACTGCTTTTTTTTTTTATATCATCAGCAAGTTCTGTCTTCATTACAATAACTGGGTAACTGTGGTGTATTCATTTTCTCTGTGCTCAGCTTTCTTTCTTTCATCCGTGGTTCCATATCTGCTTTTTGTTATTTCATTCCGTATTACATGTGTTGATCTGCCATCTGAACCTCTGAAAATATGACAAGCAAATCTAATTTTTCTTCCTCCTTGGTTCCTCCACCTCCCACCATTTTTCATTTGAGATAATGCCCTCTCAGTAAATCTTTGGAGTTCTTCAATAGTATTGTGTTTCTGATGTATGGTTCTTGCTTTATGATCTCTGCTGTACTATAAACAGATATCATATAGGATTAAAGCAGGCATATTGAACTAACCTAACTTCCCCCACTTTTACAAAGCTGCGCGGCAATGCCGACACAGCCCATTCTCTTTGAATGGGCTGTGTCAGCATTGCCACATAGGCAGCTGCTAGCATGGCTTTCTAAATGTGGGGGAGGGGGTGATATATAATTTGAATTAAAATTTTCCCTTGCTTAAGGTGGTTTTGCAGATAAGCAGGTTCTAACTGTAATGTATTAATTATTAAGGGCCCTGTTTACTGAGGTGCATGTGTTTTTAGCGCGTGCTAACCGTGTAGACGCCCATTGAAATATTATGGGCATCTACACGGTTAGTGTACGCTAAAAAAGCTACCGTGTCTCTAGCGCAGCTTAGTAAACAGGGCCCTATATGCTATCTAATATATTGTACTAACTAGATCTTAACCATGTACCTTAGAGGAATTCATTATGCTGTCAAATAAAATACCGGTGACCAAACCTTTTGACTTCAGACCACTAATGATTGTTCTCATTACTTGTAGAGTTTTAGCTGATATGTGTAATTGAATTAGCCATGATTTGAATACCCAGGTTTATTTTTAATATGGTGTCAGAAGTTTGATATATATTGTGATATCTCCCATTCAGTGCCCTCCTTCAGGCCGTAAAGATAAAGGCTTTTACCTTACTACTACTATTTAGCATTTCTATAGCGCTACAAGGCATACGCAGCGCTGCACAAACATAGAAGAAAGACAGTCCCTGCTCAAAGAGCTTACAATCTAATAGACAAGAGCAGAAATGAGGAGGATGGGAATTACAGACCTGTCAGTCTGACCTCGGTGGTAAGTAAACTAATGGAAACACTTCTAAAGTGGAAGATTGTGAGGTTTCTCAGATCGAATGGATTGTAGGACCCAAGGCAGGCTTTACTAGAGGCATGTATTGTCAGACAAATCTGATTGATTTTCTTTGAATGGGTGACCAAACAGGTGGATGTGGGAGGGGTGCTATATGTGGTGTACTTGGATTTTAGCAAAGCCTTTGACACACTCCCGCACATGCGACTGATAAACTGAGTTCCCTCAGTATGGGACCTAAAGTGACTGACTGGGTTAAAAACTGGTTAGTGGAAGGAGACAGAGGGTAGTGGTAAATGGATCTTGCTCTGAGGATTGGACTGTTATCAGTGGTGTACCGCAGGGTTCAGTCCTCAGGCCGGCTCTTTTCAACATCTTCATTAGTGATATTGCGGAAGGACTGTCAAGGTTTGTCTCTTTGAACATGATACCAAATTCTGTAATAGGATGGACACTGGAGGGTGTGGATGGTATGAAGAAGGAACTAGCGAAGCTTGAAGAATGGTCCGATTAATTGGCAACTAAGATTTAATGCTAAGAAATGCAGGGTCATGCACTTGGTGTACAAGAATTCAAGGTAACTGTACAGTATAGTGGGTGAAGTGCTTCTGTGTACAAAAGAAGAGTGGGATTTGGGGGTGATTTTGTCTGATGACTTTAAGGTGGCCAAACAGGTAGAAAAGGCAACAGTCAAAGCCTGGAATGAGAGGGCATACAATGAAGTTAAGAGGAAATAGACTTAGGAGAATCTAAGAAAATACTCTTTCACCGAAAGGGTGGTGGATGCATGGGATGGCCTCCCAGTGGAGGTTATGGAGTTGAGGACTGTGTCAAAATTTAAGAAATCATGGAACGGACATATGGGATCCTTTAGGAAAGGAAGAGTTAGTGGTTAATGAGGATGGGCAGACTGGATGGGCCATTTGACCCTTATCTTCCGTCATGTTCTGTTTCTATAAATAGATAATCTAAACCCCTGATGAGAGAGAGAACACTATTGTATGATTTTGATTATTTATTCAACAAGAAGATTCAACAATTTGTATGTTTTTATATAAAAAAAGAACTCTTCATTTAGTAATTGGTGGCATTTCCTAAACTAAACACTGCATGTATCTGTTGATCAGTCTTGAAGAATTTTGCCTATTCTTCCATAAAGAACTGTTTTAACTCTGACTTTTGAGTGCTTTTGTGCTTAAACAGTTCATTTCAAGTCTTACAACAAGATTACAGTAGAGTTTACATCAGAACTTCAATTTGGCAAATCCACAACCCGTAGTCTCAACTTCAACTATTCTGTAGTAGATTTATGCATATATTTAGAGTTCTTGACTTCCTGCATAATTCAGTTTTGGCTGACCTTCAAGTCATGGGCAAGATGGCCTGACAGTCTTCTCTAGAATATTCTGATATAAAACAATATTCCTGCTTGTGACTGATGGCTAGCTACCTAAAACCTGATACAACAGAGCAGTCCCAGAGTTTGATAACTTTACCACCATGCTTGACATTTGAGATGAGGTTCTTATTTTAGACGGTAATGTTTGATTTTTGCCCAACAAAATGTTTGTTATTGCGATTGAATAGTTCAATTTTGACTCATCTATTCAAATATTATTCCAGAAGTCTTTGGTTTCTGTACTTCCTAGGCAACTTCAAATAACCAAACAACTCATTGATACTAAGATGCAAGCAGCAGTCCATCAGTGAGATTGGAGCTATCCAGTTCCACATATATGATTATCTCCTAGTTGGTAAAATGTATGTTTGCACTTGGTTCAAAGAGCTCCTGTCTCTGGAGGTCAGAGTAGCAGACTTGGTGGAGTTGAAACAGAGGTATATACAGGAGAAGACCAGGGATGTAGTAGAGACATGCCACTTCTAGTTTCACAGCTTCTGTGTTGCCTTGGAGAACAAATGTCACCTGGAAGAAGAGTATTGCCGCTTTATGGTAGGAAGGAATCCTGTAGCCAGGACCTTCCCTCCATGGGATGTAGTACCTTCTTGTAATGAAGATGTCACCAGGGGCATCTGCCCAGGAGGAGTATATTGGATGGTCATTTTGTTTAGTGATTCAGCTATTAGGTATGTAGATAGCTGGGTGTCTGGTGGGCATAAGGATCACTTGATAACTTGCATGCTTGGGATGAAGGTGGCAGACCTTATGTATTACCTAGATAATATTTTAGACAGTGCTGGGAAGGAGGCAGCGGACTTACTACATATGGGCACCAACAACATAGGAAAACTTAAAAGGGAGGATCTGGTAGCCAAATTTAGGATTTTAGGAAGAAAGTTGAAATTTAGAATTTCCAAGGGCAGCATTCTCAGAAGTGCTCCCTGTGCCATGTGCAAGACCCAAGAGGCAGGCGGACCTCTGGAGCCTCAATGTGTGGATGATATGATGGTTCAGGAAGGTGAGATTTAGATTTATTAGGAACTGGGTAATATTTTGGGAAGAAGGAGCTTCTTCCAAAAAGACGAGCTTCACTTTAACCATGATGGAACCAGGCTGTTAGCGCTAATGTTTAAATAGCTTCCCCCCCTCCAGGTTCTAATTTAAAAGCTGCTCTGACAGTCACTCAGAAATGTGTGGTTTGGCATTTTAGGAAAGATATGTAGAGGAGAATTCAGACGTCCAACTCAAGATGTGTGGAATTACCATATTATTGTACAAGAGACTTTGCCAGGGCTGCCTGTAAAAGCTACCCCCCCACCCCCAATGTCCAGAGGAAATGATTATTTAAAAAGCTAGTCATAGGGAAAATGTATCATATTTTCTGGACTATGCCATGATTTTTACAGAAAATTCAAAGGATGTGATGTGACTAAAATAAAGAGTGACTTACATAAGTTCATGAAAAGTCTGCCTACACAACAGAATAAGTGATGAATCCATCGAATGGATCTCCTGTCTGAGAGATAGTGCCAAAAGGAGTTTGATGAAAAAGTTGTCATTCCATTGCAGTTGTTATATACACAATGGATGAATCAGAGTGATGTATTGCTGTGCTAATGCGATGTTAAACAGCTCCTGAGGACGCCGTTGGTGAAACACAGCACTGTGTAGAGCTGCAAGAAAGGACTTTTTTGTATAAAGAACTGATGGACAATGAGCTTTAATTTATGATACAGACTTTTGGAAGAACATGTATACAACTGGAATGGACAATGCAAAATATGGATTTTAAATAATGATGGAGTAAAAAAAATTAAAGAGTTGATTTTGTTAAAATTAAAAGTATATCTATTCTTTTAAGGTTTTGTGTTAACTGCAAAAATGAAAGAAGCGGATTCAGTTATGCTCAGTTATAGTAAATCTAGGCAGAAAAAAATGAATTCATAGTATTTTGACTGAACTTCTTATTTTTCCTTCTAAACCCACCTCTCCTCTTTATTTTTGACTCCTTTCTCGCTTTCTCTGCATAATTTGCCTCCCAAAATTTCTGGACTGTTTGAAAATGACACTGAGGAAAGGATTTTGATTGCTTTTCATGCCAATAAACTTAGCCAGTGCTTGATTTGCAAATTTATAGCTCTGAATTATAATAAACATCTGTTATCTGAAATAAATGTACTTACTAATATGTTTCTTGCAATTTGTTTTAATATTTATGGCCTAAATTCAGCATATGTGGGTCTGATTTCAGCAAAGGGAACAGAGAGGAGTAGGGTTCTCGATGAGTCTTCCAACAATAACTACAACTAATCATAAGTAGGTAACATTAAAGATATTTATGTGTCAAAATAGTCACTGTGGCTCGACACGGAGCCGTGTTTCGGGAGTCTAAAAACATATTAAAAACAATCCATATATAAAAAACTGAATTACTTATAAGAAAAGGTACATTTGTTGAAAAATAACTAATGCAGAGCATAAAATATGTATATAGGGACAACCAAAAGAGAATACTATGCCAAGGAATTGTTAAATAGTGGAACTTCTTAGGCAAATAACATACACAGAGATATGGGTCAAAAACATATATCAAAAATAGTGTCACATGAGCCATATACATGATAAAAAAGACAAAAGGAAAACGGAAGAGAGTTTAAAAAATGTATCTCAAGAAAAGGAGTCTGCTGACCTGCCAGTGTGTTTAGAAAAGTTTATTCTGCTTGTGTAAAAAAATCTGTGTAACAAGCCAGTACTCTATATGCCACCTGAATGACATATGAGAGAAAATGATGAGTATTAATAAACGTCTTTAACTGCCAAGAATGTATGATAAAGGAAAAGGAGGAATAAGCTTGAATAAGTGCATAGACAATTGTGTATTCTGTGTCAACCTAAAAGTGAAAGGATGCTGTGAAATGTGAAAGAATAGAATAGAGGAACCACAAAAATAATGATATGAGGACTACAGAAATAAACCACATGCAGATAATCACCATAACATTGTAAAGTCCAAAGTAAAAAGAGTGCTGCTAAAACCATGCCAGAAGTGGGGAAAAAAGACAATACTAAAAGGTGCTGCAGTGGGACTAATACATCATGGCTCTAGTGTTTATTTTAGTGACATTAAAAAAAAATGTCTGAAGTAAAAATACTGAAAGGTGCAGCTGTAATGGGCAGTATTAAAAGGTGACACTGCAGTGGGACTAAAACGCCACTATAATAGAGACTGTGTGCTCAAGTTAAAAAAAAAAAGTTACTGAAACAGTGCCGAAAGTGAAAATTAATATTGAAAGGTGCTGCTGTAATAGGAATAAAGAAGCAAAAAGTTGGAAGAGTGGCTCTTCTCAAAAAACTGCAGGAGATATGGTGATGAAAACAAACTCTTTATTGCAAAAAAGACTCAACACAGCAGTCGTGTTTCGGTGTGAAAGCACCTTCCTCAGGAGTCTTATGATATGCAGCTGTCTGTAAAAAAAGGTGTATTTATTAAATCAATACACACAACGATATAAATATAATCCGAAGTTCAACAGGGAATGACACCGGTCTATCGCGGAATAGCTTCAATGAAGAAACAACCTTTTTTTTTTTTTTTTACAAACAGCTGCATATCATAAGACTTCCTGAGGAAGGCACTTTCGTGCAGAAACACAACTGCTGTGTTGAGTCGTTTTTTTTGCAATAAAGATTTTGTTTTCATCATGTCTCCTGCAGTTTTTTGAGAAGAGCCACTCTTCCTACTTTTTGCTTCTGCATCCTTTGATGTAGGAAACTAGTGCATCTCCATCCTTGTGGGTGGTTCTCTTTGGATTTGTAATAGGAATAAAAACACAGCTGCAGTACAAACGTAGGGGCCCTTTTACAAAGGCAAATAAGGGCGTACGCGCGTCTAGCACACGTCAAATCAGCATTACCGCCCAGCTACCTCATGCCCTGGGTGGTAATTCTGAATTTGGTTATTTTCTATTTTCTACTTGAAGGCGCCTACTCGGTGATAAATGGCATTTGGCGTGTGCTGCATGCTTAACACCTGGGTAGCGCTTGAGACCTTACCACTAGGTCAGTGGGTTGCAGTAAGGTCTGAGGCCAAAAATGGACGCGCACTGGTTTCAATTTTACCGCATGTCCATTTGCCAGCCCCTTAAAAAAAGGCCCTTTTTCCTTGACGTGGTAAAAAATGACCCAGTGCACTCAAAAGATGTGCTCGCACTACCGCAGGCCACTTTTTTACCGCGGCTTAGTAAAAGGACCCCGTAGTGTTTTATTTTTCAAACATTACTGGAAGGTGCCACCACTACAGAACAAATGCTGTGCTCTAATTTTTGGAGAAAGGGGAAGTGACATTATTAATCAGGAAAGACCAACGTACCAGAAAGTAAACCGTAAATAAGGAAAAACATGAATAAACTTGTATATGGTGTTTTTGCCTGAAGAAACATAGAACTTTTAAATTTATATCCTTTTTATTGCAAAAGAAAAGGCTGATTTCAATTATACTTTGTAAGAAGTTGTAAGTCTCCTTATTGTATTGGGGTTCACAAACCTTTTTTCAGCAATATTACATTCATTTCTTCCACAGAGAATTCAAGCACTGGTAGCTGCAATTTGCTAAGTGAACTCCAAACATGACTGTGAATATTTTTGTATGCTGATTTTTGATTTTCCAGTGTTTCTTTAGACATTCTACTCTAGTTGTGCTTTCTATTCAGCATTGCTACTTCATATAATGTAGAGTTGGTTAGATTTCATGAGTCAAAAATGGCAAAAAGTACAGCTTTGTTGAACATTATGAACATAGGCAATGACGACAGATGAAGAATAAGTTGGAATAATGCACTATATTTGCATTTTAACGTGTTAAATGGCAAAGTTCTACATTATATTACTGTAAAACACATTAGTGTAAGCCACCAGGAGTTCCATAGTAATGAGATACAAAGCATGCAGATGCATTCAAAGCACCTCATTGTTTTGCAAACTGAATAACACAACTTGTATTGAACATAGCAAAAGACCCTTACGTGACAGCTTCAACCCTAACAAGAGACTATCACTGGGAGTCATGGGTACCATTTTTAACCAGAGCTTCAAGTGGTGGGAGCAACTGGAGATCAACTCCTACCCCATTCCACTGGGCCACCACGGATTGATTCAGTTAGGCCCTCGGAAGGGGAGGGATGTTCATGGATAGGCTAGCGCTAAGGTTTGAAATATGCCTGTGGGTGTCTGTCTGGAGGAGAGAGTCACAAAGGCTGCCCATGAGCGTTGGTCTGTGTGTTAAAAGCCTGATGCTTCCAAGAACCAGAATAACACATCTTGCGATGATGCTTGCAAATTGCATTATTCATTTGTTATGAAAGACACTAAATTTCAGAATTAAGTTACCTTAGGCTAGTGATTCCTGTGGCAAACTAAGGTGCAGTAAAATGCTGTATTTTACCACAGCATAGTAACTCTTTAACCCCCCCCCCCCCCCCCCCCCCAGCACTTCTGTCCTGTCCTTACATGACAGTTAAGTTTTTACTGCTAATGATCATCCGTGTTTGCCTTTGACTAAGTTTCAAGAGCTATTGTTGCAATTGCACTGAAATGTTCAACTAGTTCTCCTATTTATTAACGTTCCTCCATAGGCAATGAAATAGGGTAGGTAGGCCATTGGGGCCATGACCCAACCAATAGTTTGCCCAAGATGGCATCTGCAACCAGAAAGCTCAGGGGCAGGACCAGAGATGGTTTGTTTGACCCCCTCCAACAAGAAAATGTTCCTCTGCCCTTCCTTTCTTCCAAGCATAGTCAGATAATATTGCCAGGACAACAGTCTGACCTTTTCTTCCCTATCTTTGGCATGTGGTTCCCATTTCTAGCTAAATTGGTTTGAGTTTTAAAACACTCAGCCAAAGTGGATATATAGAGACCTACCTTTTCAAGAAATTCTATGGTTAGCCAATGTAAACTAATAATAATTCGTTATTCTGCAGTACCACTGTTCTATAAAACTTAACTATTGTAATCCATACTAATTAGCAATTGTCATGCATCAATGTAATCTGACTGTTAACTGTAAGCCACATTGAACTGAAAGTTGTTTTTGGACAATTGTGGGATGCAAGCATGAATTAATAAATAAATATAGATACCGAGCTTAATAAATAAGGGGAAAAGGCCTCAGAAGGTCCGTGGTAATACAGCACCCTATGGACTGGTATGTGGTGCACTAATTAAAGCAATACTCTTCAGACCACGTTCTGTAATTGGCCAGAAAAACCCCTTAAACTTGCCAACTTCACCTTTAATTACTTCAATAAGATCAGTAAAAGCAACATATTCAAATTCTCGTAGTTTGTAAATATAGTGCAATTATCTTTTCCCAACGGGAACCTGTTTCACCACCAGGCTTCATCAGGGATACAGTGCTTTAGCTGACTTCTGCCATATTTTGGTTGAGTGTTTAACTTTATTGTGTGTGGATCAAGTTTCAAATTTTGCTGCGTTTTTAAAACAAACATTTTCTTTCATTCTATCATGCGAGCATTACTTTGCAGTTTGAAAAAGAGACCAGTAGATGGTGCTTAAGTTCAAAATATAAGGTGTTTAAAAAATAATCAGCTTCTATGCTGTCTGAAGTTTTCTCTACCAAAACTGAATCAGATACTATTGAGAGAAGATTTTGTTTCTAAATTATGAACACAAACTGGAGAATTATTTATTCTATTATAAAGAGATTTGAAAATAATAATCTATATGTTCTGTTAATTATCTTATACCTGCCATTTATTCATTAGTAACTACAAAATAGATTTTCCTTACTTGTATGAAACTCAAAAAGAGATAATAACCATATTTGTATGAAACATTTTTTTTAAATAATAATGGAGCTCTCAAGGTAGCCTCTCGCTCACATCCAGTGAACGGTAGCATAACATGTATTTTAACTCTATCTCATTCGGCTTAGTTTTTCAACAACCTGTTTGAATTATCATGCCTATATGATTGCACCATCACAGAGCTTCCGTTTATGACAACTGTCCATGATAGGACCCCATGATTTCATGATGACAGCTCTAATGGCTTGAGCTACACATAGGCTATATCATCAACTTCTTAAGTGCCATATGTTTTGACATTTGTTATAGTTCTACTCTTTGGAGTTATTTGCAGTATGAAGGGACTCTGAAAACTTTGAAGTGATCAAGTGATTTATGTACTCAGGAGGAAAAGAACTAATATATATATATATATATATATATATATATAATATACAGTGCACTCCATTTAAGTGCACGTCGGATAAGCACATGATCTGTTTAATTGCATGCCATACTTTGGTCCCATTGGCACCATCAATTTCTATGGGGACAAACTTCGGTTTAGCGCACCACTGATAAGTGCAAGATTTGCTTATATTCATGGTTTGACTGCTCCTTTGCAGAAAAAACTCTGCATAAGCGCACACACGGAATATGGAAACCGATTGACATGTGACAAAGGGGAGATAAATTTGAAATCTCATTGGTTAACTGCTACAGGCAGAATAAGCAAAAGAAAGTTATGTACACTGGAGTCGTTGTCGTCATCATCGCGCAACTGTAAGACTTTAACACTGGCTGAACGAGTAGAAGTTCTTAAAAAATTAGAGAACAAAGTCAAGCATCTAATGCTAAAGAATATGGTGTCAATCCCAGTTAAATTTCACGTATCTTGAAGCAGAAAGATCAGATGCTGTAAGACTGGCAAGACAGTACAAATCCACACAGGAAGCAAACGGGCAGGAAAAGCTGAGGATTTAGAAGATGCTCTTCTTTGGTGGTTTTCTCAAGTCAGGAGCAGACAGTTTCCTGTCAGTGGTCCACTGCTTATGGAGAAAGATAATCAGCTAGCTGAAAGTCTTGGACTAACTGAATTCAAACCCACTGTTGGATGGTTGGAAAGATGGAAGGAGAGGAACAACATAAAATTTAAGAAACAGCATGGTGAAAAACAAGACGCTGATGACTTTGATGCTGAAAACTGGGTTGTTTCAGTTCTTCCTACCATCTTGAACGAGTTTGCACCTCGTGACATTTTTGCTGATGAAAACGGTCTCTACTGGCGAGCGATTCCTGATGGAACACTTGCATTCAAACAAGTCGAAACTACAGGACGTAAAATGTCGAAGGACCGACCGACGATCCTCCTTTGCTGCAATATGGATGGGAGTGAGTAGTTGGAACCACTCGTCATTGGAAAGAGCAAACAGCCTCGTTGCTTCAAGAACGTTAAGCGACTCCCTGTGTCATACGAGGCTAACGTAAATTCATGGATGACTGGGGAAATTTGGAAGCAGCGGCTAAAGAAGTTAAACACTAGAATGCGGGCAAAAAACGTCAGATTTTGTTGCTTTATGATAATTGTGCTGCATACAGTGATGATGTCAGGCTGTCTAACATCAAGGAGGTCTTCCTGCCACCAAACACTACCTCTCTGATCCAACCTATGGATCAGGGCATAATAGCCAATTTCAAACAACATTATCGGGCTCTTGTGCTGCGTTGTCTGATGAGCTTCATGGATGACCAGACTGGCAAGGATAAACGTGCTGTTGAACTGGCTCGTAATCTATCACTGTTGGATTGCCTACATATGCAGAAAGAAGCCTGGAATCATGTTACGCAGGCAACCATTGTGAACTGCTACAAGTGGGCAAGTTTTGTAAAGGATGTGGAGAGGGACGAAACAGATGCAGCTGTTGCAAACGCATCAGATGAACAGGCTATTGACATCCCAGCCGGTGTTACTGAAGAGGAGTTTCATCACTATGTAGCTGTTGATTATGATTTACAACATCTGATGACAGCACTGATGTTGAGATATGCGCCTACACGCAGGCAATGGCTGATGATGAAACAGATGATGAAATGAGCAGCGAGGCACATGCTGACGAAATTAAACAACCTCCTGTCACTTTTGCAAGAGCGCTGGAGAGTCTCAACACTGTGCGGGCCTCTCTGGAGACCACTGGATGTCAGTTCTATGACAGTTTTTACCGTCTGGCAGACGTAGTGTATGGAACTCACAGACACAAGAGTGTACAGAGGACTATGATTACTTCAAGTAAGCCTAACGTCAGTTAACGGAGACTGTATACTGTACATATAATAAACAGTACTGTACATATGTTTATCAGATGTCAAGCTTATTTGGGTCATAACGGTTAATGAAACTAGGCAGCTAGGTTTAGCTCCTGTGAGTAGGAAGGGTCTTCCCCTTACCACCTATCTGTCTGCCTATGTAATCTAGCCACCTATCTCCATAATTATGTGACCGAATCCAGCAGAAAATGCATTCCTTCCTGCAGGGTCAGCCCAGTCATACGGCAAAACTAGGCAGTGTTCTAGTGAGGTGGCAAAGAGCATCTGCAATCAAAGCAAAACAAAAAATCCTGACAGCTACACAAATTCAAAGAATCATCAGTGCATGCTATTACCTGCAGGAAAGGTGTACTGGTGGCTTTCACCTCTCCATCTATACCAGCTAGCTATGGGGGGGGGGGGGGCTTGCCCCCCCCCCCCCCCCCAACTATAGGCTCAGACCCTCTTCCAAACTGCTGCATTGGAAGCCCCGCCAGCTGAAGAGATTTGCTGTCTGAACCCCGGCAGCAAGGAGGTCAGCAGGGTGCTTCAGCCACAGATGCCAGCACTTCCATGCCAGCAAAGGTATGAGCTGGAGGGGGTGGGGGAGAGAAGGGCTGAGAGGAAATGCTTGGTACCCCACCAAAGCTGGATTTCTGACTTATACCCCTGTGGTACACACACTCGTGCAAATTTCTCTCATGAATATTCATTGTGAATATCTTTTAAACCTGACTGGCTGGGGAGCCCCCAGGACAGGTTTGGGAACCACTATACTAGACATTACCAGCCACTGGCCCTAGAGTGGATGATGGAATCGATAAATTACAGGATATACTAGGCATTGAACGGGGCAGGAACCAACAATGCTGGCTGCCTTGATGTTTCCATAGTTGGGGGCCTGTGATGGTGAACCAGCCTACTTTGTTGTCATTTTATTCAGCTCCTTCCCTAACAGGGACAAGCCACCTACATGTCTTCTGGCATGTCTATGACCGGGACAAACAAATATTGTTTTGCTTTGAACATCTGCCCTTTGCCTCTCTCTAGAACTTGCTTCCAAGTTTAAAGTTCAAGTTTATTTATACTTGATATACTGTGTATTGCACCACATACATGTTTATCAATATTAAAATTATAAAAATAAACTAAAGGAATGGAACATCATTTATCAAATAGGACAGACCAGATAAACAGATAATAGCTTGTACAAGGGTCCTTTTACTAAGGTAGTACAAAATGGGCCTTAGCATGCCCCTACATGGGTTTTTTTTTCTGCATGCCAAGTCCGTTTTTACCACAGTTGGAAAATGACCAAATTTCTATTTTCCACATTAAGGGCTTTATGCTAATGTTGCCATTAGCACATAGCCATTACCAAAAATCCCATGCTAATCAGTGCGTGGTAATGTGGCAACATTCTGGGGAAGTGGGAGCCTATTCCGGAAAGGTGGAGTCCACCTTAACCAGGGTGGAACCAGGCTGCTGGAATTGGCATTAAAAATGAGATAGAGCAGCTTTTAAACTAGAACCTGGGGGAAGGCCAACAGTCAATCAAAAGCGCATGGTTCAGAACAAAGTATCTTTCAAAGATATCACCAAAACAGAGAAGATAGGGTTGCCCGATAGCGAGGTTGCAAAAGAGACCATAGTAGACCAGGCATCTTTAAATAAAAAGCAGGCAAAACATAGCAAAAACATTGTTGACTGCTGAGCAAAGTGTAAATAGGAACAACAAACATAGTTTGAATTGTCTGTATGCGAATTCCAGAAGCCTAAGAAATGAGATAGGAGAGTTAGAATATATTGCACTAAATGAAAAATTAAATATAATAGGCATCTTTGAGACCTGGTGGAAGGAGGATAACCAGTGGGACACGGTCAGACCGGGGTACAAAGTATATCATAGTGTTAGGGTGGATCGAATTAGTGGAGTGCTGGCACTGTATGTTAAGAAGGACCTTGAATCAAATAGATTGTAAATTCTGCAGGAAACAAAACACATCTTGATAACCCTATGGATTGAAATTCCATGTGTAAAGGGGAAAAGGATATTGATAGGAGAGTACTACTGTTCACCTGGCCAGAATGAACAGATGGATGTAGAAATGATATCAGATATAAGGGAGGCTAATAAACTGGGCAACACAAAAATAATGGTGATTTCAATTACCCTGATATTGACTGGGTAAATATAACAGGGCATGCTAGAGGGGTAAAATTCCTTGACGAAATCAAGGACTGCTTTATGGAGCAGCTAATACAGGAGCCAACAAGACGAGGAACAATTCTAGACCTAGTCCTTAGTGGAGTGCATGATCTGATAAGGAGATAATGTTGATGGGGCTACTTGATAAGTGATCATAATATGATCAGATTTGATATCAGCTTTGGAGTAAATAAACATAGGAAATCCAATACGTCAGCATTTAACTTTCAAAAAGGAGACTATTATAAAATGAGAAGAACAGTGAAATAAAAGCTTAGAGGAGCAGCTGCGAAGGTCAAAAATTTACATCGGCCATGGATGCTGTTCAAAAATACCATCCTGGAAGCCCATGTCAGATATATTACATGTATTAAAAAAGGAGGGAGGAAAGAAGACCAAATGACAGCCGGCGTGGATAAAAAGTGAGGTTGAGGAAGCTATTAGAGCTAAAAGGAAATCCTTCAGAAAATGGAAGACGGATCCAACTGATAATAAGAAACAGCATATGGAATAGAAGTCAAATGCAAAACCCTGATAAGGAAAACAAAGAGGTACTTTGTAGAAAAGATTGCGTTGGAGGTAAAAACACATAGTAAAATTTTTTTTAGGTATATTAAAAGCAAGAAGCTGTCAAAATAATCAGTTGGACCGCTAGATGACTGAGGGGTAAAAGGGGCACTCAAGGAAGACAAAGCTTTAGTGGAAAGATTAAATGAATTCTTTGCTTTGGTCTTCACCGAGGAAGATTTGGGTAATTCAAAGCTGACAAGTCAGAGAGACTGAATGAAATATCTGTAAACCTGGAAGATGTAATGGCGCACTTTGACAAATTGAAGAGTAGTAAATCGCCTGGACCGGTTGGTATTCATCCCAGAGTAATGATAGAATTGAAAAATGAACTTGCAGAACTACTGTTAGTTATATGTAATTTATCTTTAAAATCAAGCTTTGTACTGGAAGATTGGAGGGTGGCCAACGTAGTGTCAAGTTTTTTAGAATGGTTCCAGAGGTAATCCAGGAAATTATAGACCAGTGAGATTGATGTCGTTGCCAGGGTAAATGGTCGAGACTATTATAAAGACCAAAATTACAGAGCATTTTCAAAAGCATGGATTAATGAGACAAAGCCAACATGGATTTAGTGAAGGGAAATCTTGCCTCACCATCTATTACATTTCTTTGAAGGGGTGAACAAACATATGGATAAAGGTAAGCAGGTCAATATTGTGTATCTGGATTTTCAAAAGACTCCAGAGGAAACTGGAGAGTCATGGGATAGAAGGTAGTGTTCTATTGTGGGTTAAAAGATTGAAAACAGAGTAGGGTTAAATGGTCAGTATTCTCAATGGAGAAAGGTAGATAGTGGGGTTCCCCAGGGGTCTGTTCTGGGACCGCTGCTTTTTAACATATTTATAAATGATCTAGAGATGGGAATAACTGGTGAGGTAATTAAATTTGCTGATGACACAAAGTTATTAAAAGTTGTTAAATCACAAGAGGATTGTGAAAAATTAGAAGAGGACTTTAAGAGACTGGGAGACTGGGCATCTATGTGGGCATCCATATGGCAGATGAGCAAGTGCAAAGTGATTCATGTGGGAAAGAGGAACCCAAACTATAGCTATATCATGCAAGGTGTCACTGACCAGGAAAGGGATCTAGGTGTCATCGTTGATACAGTGAAACCCTCTGCTCAGTGTGTGGCGGCGGCTAAGAAAGCAAATAAAATGTTAGGTATTATTAGCAAAGGAATGGAAAACAAAAATGAGAACATTATAATGCCTTTATATCGCTCTATGGTGCAACCACATCTTGAATATTGTGTGCAGTTCTGGTCACCGCATCTTAAAAAAAGATATATTGGAATTAGAAAAGAGCATCAGAAATGATAAAGGAGATGGGTCGACTTCCCTATGAGGAAAGTTTAAAGCGGCTAGGGCTCTTCAGCTTGGAGACAAGATGGCTGAGGTGAGATATGATAGAGGTCTATAAAATAATGAGTTTAGTGGAATGGGTAGATATGAATCACTTATTTACTCTTTCCAACAATACTAGGAGTAGGGGGCACACAATGAAGCTTCAATGTAGTAAATTTAAACAAATTGGAGAAAACATTTCTTCACTCAACGTGTAATTAAACTCTGGAATTCTTTGTCAGAATTTGTGGTAAAAGTTAACTTACTGGGTTTTTAAAAAAGGTTTGGATAGCTTCCTAAAAGAAAAGTCCATAAGCCATTATTAAAATGGACTTGGGGAAAATCCACTGCTTATTTCTAGGATAAGCAGCATAAAATGTATTGTACTGTTTTGGGATCTTGCCAGGTACCTGTAACCTGGATTAGCCACTGTTGGAAACAGGTTGATGGACCTTCAGTCTGTCCTAGTATGGCAATATTTATGTTCATATGTGCTAACTGATTTGCACTTTCATGCCCACTCTCTGCCCCCAGACATGCTCCATCAGAGGAAAATATATATATTTTTTTAAGTGTGTGGTATGAGCTTTTTCCACAGGACGCCTCAGCGTATCCCACGGTAATCCTTTTAAATTGCAGTAAGCACACGCTATTGCTTATTTCAGTTTACTAAAAGGACCTCACAATCTTGTGTACTACTGTCCAACACTGTAATTAAACTCTGGAATTCGTTGCCAGAGAATGTGGTAAAGGCGGTTAGCTTAGCAGAGTTTAAAAACGGTTTGGACGGCTTCCTAAAGGAAAAGTCCATAGACCATTATTAAATGGACTTGGGGAAAATCCACTATTTCTGGGGTAAGCAGTATAAAATGTTTTGTACTTTTTTGGGATCTTGCCAGGCATTTGTGACTTGGATTGGCCACTGTTGGAAACAGGATGCTGGACTTTGATGGACCTTTGGTCTTTCCCAGTATGGCAATACTTATGTACTGCCGTTTCACAAACTGTAAAGCAAAATAACCATAATTATAAAATTTCTTCTCAAAGAAATTAGTTTTTAGTCCTGCTTTAAATTTTGATAGGAATTCTCAAATAGCACAAGAAATTTCAACAAATTATCCTTTCCACCTTTTAAGGGATTCTGCTTAAAATAATTTTTTCCAGGTTATTCTCTTATCAAGCTGCCAAGATATGGAATACAGTACCAATATCTGTGATTTGTATTAGTTATTATGCTCAGTTTTGCAAGGCTATAAAAACTATTTTATTCAAAAAGTATGTGTTATGAGCTGTAATTTTTATCATTCTTTTTTATTAGGTAATTAGCTGTGCTATATTAGATCTGATTACAGTGTTGAGCTAGGTAATTGACATATTCTCTCAATAATAGATTATAATGTAAATTTTTGCTTTATTATGTGTCTTGTCCCAGTTGTCACTGGCCTTTTCTGTAATCTGCTTTGAACCTTCTTAGGTGTGAGCGGAATATAAATCCTAGCTAAAGTAAACTAAAGTAAAATATCAAATAACGTGGAAAATTATTCTGGAATATAGGCCCTATGACCCTAAACATAGAAGAATGGATATCAGCAAAATGAATCTGACGAAATAATGGAATTGCGAGCAGATTCTGCTGAAGTGATTCAGGCAATACAGGGGGTGTAAGGGATGAGTGAACAAAATAAAAGTAAATGGAGACAAGAATGATGGATATTATGCACCAATGGTAGGATTTTATAAGGTATCCTCCTTGATATGAGTAACCAATATTCTGTTTTCAAAAGCAGGGTAATATAATCCTAGTATTTTGCACCAGAGATTATTTTAGTGGTGGTGCTCTGGACTACTTGTAACTTTTTGATGTCTGTCTGATGAAGGCCCTGAAAGAGAGCATTGCAAAAATCTAGGTGGCCTAAAACCAGTGAGTGAAGTAGAATATGAAGTGCTTTCTTATCAAAGCATGCCCTGACAGAGCGAATTTTCCTTAGTTTGAGAAAAACTCCTTTGTAGGACAGATACTACTACTCAGGGGTGTGCTGGTAAAATTTTAACAACGGGCTCTCTCTCCGGACATAGCCGGCCCTGAAATTTGGGGGGAGGGGGGAATACATGCCTCTCTCTCCCCTCCCTTGTGCGGGCACACTAGGCATACCTTTACCGAGCCCCACCAGCCAATAAATGGACTGCCACCATTCTCTGCTGCTTGTTTCTGGCTCTGAGCAGCATGATGGAACCTTCTTGCACTTGCATGAAAAGTCCCAGCCTGATGCTCAGAGTCCAGAAACAAGGAGCAGGGAGCAGCAGCAGTCTATTTACTTGGCTGGTGGGGCCAGCATCACTGCCAGCAAAGTAAAAGAGAATTCAGGAGGGGGACCAAGCCTACATTTTGGGAGTCAGTTGTTAGAATAGCCATGGGGAGGCCTACTTTAACAACCGGCTCCCAAAATTCTTAAAAACTTAACAAACGGCTCTCGCGAGCCCGTGAGAGCCCACTCCAGCACACCACTGCTACTACTACTACTACTTCTACTACTTATCATTTCTATAGTGCTACTAGACATACACAGCATTGTACAAATTATATGCAGATACTTTCTCTATCCCTAGTGGGCTCACAATCTAAGTGTTGTACCTGGGGCAATGGAGAGTTAATTGAGTTGCCCAGGGTCACAAAGAGCTGCAGTGGGAGTGGAACCCAGTTCCCCAGCAACTTAGCTCAGTACACTAACCATTAGGCCACTCCTCCCTCTGATGAAATGTACCTGATCATCAATGATTACTCCAAGGGTTTTTAACAAATTGATCAAGTTGGGTTTGGCTACTATCAACTGATATTGGGCAAAGCAGTACTACATCTGATTTTCTAGAAAAATAAAAATAACTGTTACCTTAATTTTATCAGAGTTAAGTTTTAGTTGTGAGTGAATAACCAGGTTGCAGTAGTGTACAATTTTTCATTCAAAGCTTGAACAGTGTGTGGTAGTATAGGGTCCAAAGTACGGAGAAGTTGGATGTCATCTGCTTCAATAAAAGGGGTGATAGCCAGCAAGAAGAGAAGACAAGAATACAGCTGAAAAGGTTTTTAAATCGGGTTTATAATCTTTTTATACTTTGTGTGTAGCAAAATCCATTATTGAATTTTGTTTAGACAGAACTTGTACTTCTAACACCTTCATGCTAATTAACATTTTTTTTTCAAATTACATTTTTGACAGATTCAGGAGTAAACATTAATAGTCATATCTCACAGGCTTCTTAAAGACGTGTTAATGCAGACAGGTTACTCTGCAAGGGGCACTATAAGGAAAGAAGAATTGGTTAACTGGTGTGTTAAGAGAGAATGTAGTGCCGCCCTTTTCTCTCCTGCTGTCCATGTAGTTAACACATCAGTTATTTGAACTGTGCAAGGACTCCTTCATACTGAGTGCCATATTATCTCAAACAGCAGATCAGTGAACTACACAAATCAGCAAGAAAAGCAGATGTACCAGGGCTGGCAAGAAGAAGGAGGTGGGGTGGAGGCTAGATGATAGGGAAAGAGAGAAACAGCATTTGCACCCCCTCCCTTGCTGCCAGCCCTGACTGGCTGTGAGCTTGGATGGGAGCCTGCCATCTAGTTCTTCTGGATACTATTTAATCCAGCAGTGACCCTGAGTGTAATAATTCCAGCAAGATTTTCAGATGACATTATATTGATACAGTCTACCTTGAACTTATCAGGTGTTTCTTTATCACTGTGAGAAATGTAAACCACTAGACAACATCATTGACTCAATCCTCAGCATAAAAATAACTTAAGATTTTGAATACCATTTTATCGTCTTTTCGTGTATCATTCATATAGATAGGAAGCAAAAGTAATTTGTTCACATGCAGGCTTAATACATTCATTTGCTTTTCATTCTGATATCTTACCTTGCTATTTACCTTTTTATTGTCCAGGACAAGAAGGACAGGATATCCAAGTTTGATACCCTTCGTCACTCTATAGCAGGGATAATAAGATCTCCAAAATCTGTACTGAGCTCATCATCTGTAAGTAGAATTTACTATATGAAGTTAGAAACTATTTTACTTTATTATGTAACACAAAGGATTAATTATGCTTATTACCATGTTTTTTTTAAATTCTTTGATTCACCGTTTCTAGTTAAAGGCTTTTCCATACATCCTGTACCCTTTCTATGAAGACGAATTTTCTTATGTTAGTGCTGTGTCTAGTATGATGGGTTGCCTTTAATGAAGATAAATGTCTAATGGTGTTAAAAGTAGTTTTTGGAGAATATTTGAAAAAGTAAATCATTGCACCCAATTTTATGCAACAAACAGGAATGGATGGGTGATGTCCTTGGACAGCACTAAGATGGAACTGCTTTCTCAGAGCTCAGAACTACTGGAAAGCTCAGAGTATTATGCTGCGTTTTCTGCATGCAGCCGTATTCTCATTCTCCTCAGTTTTGTAGTTTTACACTCTGCTAAGTGGACATGAAAACAAAGCTCTCAAAATTTCAGAATATTTTCTTGTCTTCCAGCACTGTATTTTTCTCTGAAAACAAGCAGGCCAGATGTATTCTCATGTGTGGGAGACATCATCCGACAGAGCCCGGTGCAGACGCTACCTAGTGCGTATTGCTTTAAAGAAGTTTTAGCTATTTAGAGTGGGCGATATGTCATGCTAAGCTTTTATCTAATTATTTGTTTTCTAATTTTTGACTTGCTCTTCTCAAATGTAGTGGTCTAAAGAAGAGTTGTAAATTATTCACATAGTTTTGTTTCCTTTGTTTATGTATCTGTACGTTTCTGTATCAGGAGGTGTCTTGTTATTAATTCTGAAATGCATTAGAAATAATTTAACAAAAAAGAGAAAGTTTTAGCAGTGTGCTTTCTCACCTAACACATAAACATTCAATCTTATTTTCTGCAGAACTAAGAGGTCACATTTTTCTTTTCTCCCCTCAGCGTTCTTTCTTCAGTATACCATGCAGGTATTACATTTATTTTCCTTTTTGACCTTATTTTTTTTATTTTTGTTACCTTCCCTGTAGTTTTCTGAGTTTTTTTCAGTCTTTAAAAGTTTTCTTTATTTTTCTCTCAGCTTTTTAGGCCTGCTTAGGCCTGAGCACTAGCCTCAATTTCATTCCCTTTTTTATCTCAAAATTGAGGAATTTAGTTTAGCTGCAATTCTTTTCTTTCTTTTTATATGTAGAAGACCTCCAGTGGCTTCAAAAAGTGCACCCAATGAACTCCCTACTCAGGTGGACAGTTTGGCCAAATTTGGCTGTGGGACTACCATTCCAAATTCCACCTCCTTAGGTGGTGTTGACAACAGATGTATCCAACCTTGGATGGGGATCTCATGTGGATGGGCTTCACATTCAAGGGACATAATCTGCTCAGGAGGCAGATTTCCACATCAACCTCCTAGAGATATTGACCATTTGGAACTTTCTAAAGGCTTTCAGAGATCAGCTGCTGAACCAAATTGTTCTCATTTAAACTGACAACCAGGTTAATATGTGCTGTGTGAACAGTCAGGGGGGTATGGGATCTTGCCTGTTGTGTCAGGAAGAGGTGGGGATGTGACAGTGGGCCATCCTTCATAGTATGGCTCTGCAGGCCATGCACCTGGCTGGCAAGGAGAATAGCCTGGTGGATAGACTGAGTAAGTTGATGCAGCCTCATGAATGGTCTCTCAACTTGGGCATAGCCTGCAAGTTCGTCCGAGCGTGGATGTGAAATACAAGATCATCACACTGATGTCATTTTTGTATAATGAAAAAAAGTAAGCCAGCTGCAAGTTCTGGTGGTCAGTTATGCAAAGTGTTGCTTGATGTTTATTTTTAGTACAGATTACCCAAAATTGCTTAACTTACACTGTTAAACAACAATATTAGATGTCAAAATCTAGGGGTTCCCCCTTTTCCTTCATTGTGTTTAAGCGCTGGCAATTATATTTGGAAGTGGTGATTTTGCAACTTACATATGTAAATGCCAGCACTCATGTATAGTTGGCTGATTTCATAAACCTAGACACAGAAGGGGTTGGCAATTAACAAGCAAAATCACGAAGTGATGATATTTTTAGCGAGTCAGTTAAAAACGTGGGATTAAGGACTATTCTTCTCTTAATCCATATATAGGAGCTGCTGCAATTCAAAATCATGTAGAGCTCATTAATACCAATAAATTGCAAAAGCAAGCATACAGAAAAGGCTTTATGGGCTTGTTTTTGCCACACACACCAAAAAAAACCCTATACTTCTGGAAGTGTAGCTATATTTTCAGAGCTACTCAGAAAAAAAAAAAAAGAATAAACGCTTTGCATAGTGGTGGCTACTAGTTCAAGGGCCCTCATAGTCAAATTGAAAGTTCCCCTTTGCTTTTTTTTACTCTAAACCTGATAATGGGTTATGTTTTAAAAAAATATTTAGAGATTCCTGAAGCCTTGCTCCTTTAAGCCACTCTCCTTATATCAATAAATCTGAGGTGCTGCCATCCTTTTTCACCCTCCGCCTGGGACCTTAACTCAGCCGGGTGGGGGGGGGGGGGGGGGGCTGGAAAACATTGTGTGGGGGCCCAAAGGGATACAGACAGGAAAAATAAGAGACTGCCATAGAGTGCCAGGATAAATGGTATTTTTGAAGCTTTTTTTTTTAATGGAGGGAGTTGAGTACTGTTTGCTTTCTGCGTACTTTGTGTACTGGCATTCGTTAGCATCAAGCCTATGATTAGGGCTTGTTTTTAACTGATGAGCACACAAAAACACTATCGATGCAGAGCAATTAAAGTAGGTGTTTGTTGGATAAACACTGAAAAGCACCATGTCCCCTAGCACTCTCTCATTCCTCCCCTGGCTTATCTTATATCCTTTTGCTATGATTTTGTGCCTCTTGTGCCCCAATAACTCCTAAGTTACACCAACTTATTTATTTGATTCCTTTCACAAAGGTACACAATAATAAAAACTGTTGCATGGAAACATAAATAAACACCAATTTTTGTACCCTTAAAGAAACACCTAATTAACTGTAAATGAAACACCTATATTTATATAATTTATAAATAATTAAGGAAAGAAGCTCTAATTATGATGCACTGACTGATCAAGTTCATTTCAGGCATAAGCTGCAGGAAACTGGAAGGTGCAAATCCAGGAATTGGTGGTGGTGGAAAAGGACACAGTTGAAAGCAGCTTGCTTATTGAGTAAATTTCTCAAAAGGGGGGTGTAGGAGGTGAGTGAGGCAAGGGGAAACTTGAATTGTATGCAGAGACAGATTTTGAGTGAACTGTAGTGGAAATAGATAGTTTAGAACAAGACCCATAAGGAGCAGAATACAGTAGTAAAAGAGAATGTAGGGTGATGGAAGAGCAAATAAGGATTAAGACATTATGCTGAGAGATGGAGTGGAGGAGTGGCCTAGTGGTTAGGGTGGTGGACTTTGGTCCTGGGGAACTGAGGAACTGAGTTTGATTCCCACTTCAGGCACCGGCAGCTCCTTGTGACTCTGGGCAAGTCACTTAACCCTCCATTGCCCCATGTAAGCCGCATTGAGCCTGCCATGAGTGGGAAAGCGCGGGGTACAAATGTAACAACAAAAAAAAAAAAAGATGAGGGAGAGATTTTAATAGGCACAGGGAAATAAATAACATATTTTAGATGTGTGTTATCCACAGAGATTAAAAGAAATGGCTGAAGATCAGAGCAACAAAGGAAGAATGTAGAAAGAGAAGAAGGTCCAAGACTGAACCCTTAGTCACACAGAAAATGATGAAAGGGGAATAGAGGATAGTGTGATGGAAGAGATAAGGTAAAACAAAGTTGAGGGTTTCAAAAATAGTGAATAGATTAGGAAGGAATAAGATTTGAGGAGAAGCCCCTGACCTTGACTCTGAAGAAGACTTTGGCACCTATAATATTCTGTCCTCAGGAAGACAAAACTAGACCAGTCTTCCTCAACCTCTTCATCCCTGGCCTCACTTCAAGAAATACTCTCAGCTAGCTGCTCTTCCGTCTCTTTCCTTGATTTCTCCACTATCTTACCTACCAATTGAAGATCTATCAGATCAACTTCTGTACAAAGAAACTTGTGAACTCCTGTTCTCCAAATCTCTGAACCCCTCTTTCAACCCAGCTCCCCATCCACAATTTGAAACATTTCCTTTAGTTTACTAATAGTCTTCTGGAGTTCTTCAGAATCACCACTGAATGAAAAAAAAAATAATAAAGCATATATCCAACGGTACAGTTGCTGTATGTTTTTTTTTTTTTTTTTTAATGAAAAAAGGCCTCACAGAGCTCTTAGATGAAATACATCAAGCAGAGATAAAACGGGTCTTAAACAGATCATCATTGGCCAAAAACCTTATATATTATGTGATAACTGTAAAGTTCTTCACACGCTTGCTATTCCTGGTCGTAATCTTATACAAGCATAAACCAGCAGATAAAACTGCTCTGTGAGGCCTTTTTTCCCTTAAAAAAAACATACAGCGACTGTACCGTTGGATATATGCTTTATTATTATTTTTTTCATTCAGTGGAGGTACATTCTATTTAAGATATTATCTCATGATTCTATATTTTCACACGCAAATTCAATTATATTTAGTGGGTTCTTCAGAATCATACTTCTGATTTGCAAGTGTTATATTTCTATCATACATTTTAAGCTGCTTATGATATACTGTCCTATTTTCTCTAGACCCAGATTTTCTCCTCTCCCACTACTGCCTAATTGCTTCTCTCGTAATCCTGTGCTTCTCTGAAAAGAATGCTGCTATTTTGTTAGATTTAATAACCACCTTCTTCCCATGGGCCACCTCCCACCCCTGTTTCCCAGATCTCCCATTTCTTATCCACCATTTCAAATATAGAGGACAGAGCACTCCAATACGATTTTGACTGCTTTATTGGTAAATCATTAAAGAATGCAAACAAACTACACCACTGTGGGGAGATGTGCTCAGGCTCTGGGCTGGAGCCCACTTGAATCTGCTATGTACAGTATCTACTCAGGTTCTAAATTCACTTTGATGATGACAAAATGTAAATCTATACACCGCAAACAACTAGTAAACAGTTCCAAACATTTTCCCTTATGAATTATTTTTTCTTCTTATAGTTTGTTAGAAAAACTTGTAGAAGAAACAAAACTCCCACAATATCAGATGGACTAACCAACACTTCTCACACGGAACATTATCTAGTTCACCCCCTTTTTTGAGAGGAAGAATTACCAAGTTATATAGCCTTTTGCAGCATAAGACACCAGAGCCATCTGACTTAATGCCCATGAATAAATCCTTTGCACTCAAAATCTAGCTGCTGTTCCTTTAGTTCAGCAGGGATGAGCTGCATTTACAGCCTGTGGGTGAATAAATAAAATCTGGTGTACAGCAAGCTTGAAACGTTTGCTGCTAGGCCTGGGCAGAATCTTCATATATAAGGTAGTGTTCTTAATAGCTCTTATGTCTTCCAGAAGAGACAGTGAACTTCAAGCATTTGTGGCAGACCCCCTTAAACCAGGTTCTATCATGGCAGGGTTGTCCTCCAAACCCACCCCAAATTCCTTCCTAAAGTGGTACTGGAATTCCATCTCAATCAGTCCATTGTACTTCCTGTCATTTTCCCTAAACCACACGATAATCCTGGAGAAGCAGCACTGCATGCCGTAGACTGCAAGCGTGCTGTAGCATACTATCTAGAATGTACAAAACCTCATAAGAAGTCTACTCAGCTTTTTGTGTCCTTTGACCCTAACAAATTGGGGATTCCTATCACCATACATACAATCTTAACCTGACTGACTGACTGTATCTCTTTCATGTATACTCAAGCTGGGCTGACCCTTCATGGCCGGGTCACTGCTCACAATGTAAGAGCCATGGTGACTTCAACAGCACATTGTCACTCTCCATGGAAGGCATTTGCAATTCAGCTATGTGGTCTTCTGTCCACACCTTCACTGCTCACTATTTTCTAGAGCAGCATTCTAGGCGGGATAGCCAGTTTGGACAAGCAGTACTACAGAATCTTTTTACTACTTAAGTCAACTCCACCCTCCGATCCTTTTTTCCCCACCAGATTCACTATCTGCTTACTTGCACAATTTATTTATGTTGTGAGCCTGGTAGCTAGTGAATCCCACATGTGAGAATATTATGACTGCTTGTCCTTGGAGAAAGCTAAGTTACTTACTTTGTAGCAGGTGTTCTCAGAGGACAGCAGGTGTACAGTGGTGGAAATAAGTATTTGATCCCTTGCTGATTTTGTAAGTTTGCCCACTGACAAAGACATGAGCAGCCCATAATTGAAGGGTAGGTTATTGGTAACAGTGAGAGATAGCACATCACAAATTAAATCCGGAAAATCACATTGTGGAAAGTATATGAATTTATTTGCATTCTGCAGAGGGAAATAAGTATTTGATCCCCCACCAACCAGTAAGAGATCTGGCCCCTACAGACCAGGTAGATGCTCCAAATCAACTCGTTACCTGCATGACAGACAGCTGTCGGCAATGGTCACCTGTATGAAAGACACCTGTCCACAGACTCAGTGAATCAGTCAGACTCTAACCTCTACAAAATGGCCAAGAGCAAGGAGCTGTCTAAGGATGTCAGGGACAAGATCATACACCTGCACAAGGCTGGAATGGGCTACAAAACCATCAGTAAGACACTGGGCGAGAAGGAGACAACTGTTGGTGCCATAGTAAGAAAATGGAAGAAGTACAAAATGACTGTCAATCGACAAAGATCTGGGGCTCCACGCAAAATCTCACCTCGTGGGGTATCCTTGATCATGAGGAAGGTTAGAAATCAGCCTACAACTACAAGGGGGGAACTTGTCAATGATCTCAAGGCAGCTGGGACCACTGTCACCACGAAAACCATTGGTAACACATTACGACATAACGGATTGCAATCCTGCAGTGCCCGCAAGGTCCCCCTGCTCCGGAAGGCACATGTGACGGCCCGTCTGAAGTTTGCCAGTGAACACCTGGATGATGCCGAGAGTGATTGGGAGAAGGTGCTGTGGTCAGATGAGACAAAAATTGAGCTCTTTGGCATGAACTCAACTCGCCGTGTTTGGAGGAAGAGAAATGCTGCCTATGACCCAAAGAACACCATCCCCAGTGTCAAGCATGGAGGTGGAAATGTTATGTTTTGGGGGTGTTTCTCTGCTAAGGGCACAGGACTACTTCACCGCATCAATGGGAGAATGGATGGGGCCATGTACCGTACAATTCTGAGTGACAACCTCCTTCCCTCCGCCAGGGCCTTAAAAATGGGTCGTGGCTGGGTCTTCCAGCACGACAATGACCCAAAACATACAGCCAAGGCAACAAAGGAGTGGCTCAGGAAGAAGCACATTAGGGTCATGGAGTGGCCTAGCCAGTCACCAGACCTTAATCCCATTGAAAACTTATGGAGGGAGCTGAAGCTGCGAGTTGCCAAGCGACAGCCCAGAACTCTTAATGATTTAGAGATGATCTGCAAAGAGGAGTGGACCAAAATTCCTCCTGACATGTGTGCAAACCTCATCATCAACTACAGAAGACGTCTGACCGCTGTGCTTGCCAACAAGGGTTTTGCCACCAAGTATTAGGTCTTGTTTGCCAGAGGGATTAAATACTTATTTCCCTCTGCAGAATGCAAATAAATTCATATACTTTCCACAATGTGATTTTCCGGATTTAATTTGTGATGTGCTATCTCTCACTGTTACCAATAACCTACCCTTCAATTATGGGCTGCTCATGTCTTTGTCAGTGGGCAAACTTACAAAATCAGCAAGGGATCAAATACTTATTTCCACCACTGTATATTTTCACATCCCTCCTCCCTCCTGTTGGAGTTGTCTTCTTAGCTTTACTACTGTGCTGCTGGTTCCGCGCTCAAGCGTCATGCAAGAATGCACCCGTTCATGTGTGGTGGGGGTCACTGCCTCAAAGATTTGAAGTGATAGTGCGCTTGGCAGTGTCCTCATCAGGCTCCATGGATCACGCCACCCACATGTGAGAATATATGCCTGCTGTCCTCGGAGAACATTTGCTACAGGTAAGTAACTTAGCTTTTCAGTGCTGTGACCCCAGCAAAACTCTGATTACATGTACCATAGGCAGTCAGAACTGAGTGAAACTACTTTCTCGACTTCCTTTGAAAGGAATGGTAGGCTAGAGACTGAGTGATGGTTGGACAAAACTGCAGAGTCCAGATCTGGCTCTTTTATGAAAAGAGCTTAAAATATTTTCTGTCAAAAGACTGGGCACTTGACAGAAAGTGAGACCATTATTGACCATAGTGGGGTACCTTGGGTTAGTGAATCCTGCAGTTGAATAGCACACAAACACATTATTTTATCACATGTTAAAAAAAAAAAGGACTACACATATCTTTTGATCACTGTTGGTATTTCAGCCTCCAGTTTAATCCATTGTACTGTTCCCATATTGGTACTGGTGGTGCTATAAGCCTCTTGTCAAAAAACATATAGTAATAGTATATAAGGTATTACTGTTTAAAAATTGATATTCATCAGCAAATTCTTTAAAATGTTACATATCTGCACTTAAAAGAGCTTTCCAATAAGCTGTGACCCTGTCGTAACTGTGTAAGAAATGTAGAAGAAATTCTCTGGAAGAGTAGACTTGTAAGAGAGATTGTGCATTTTTGCTTTCTAGTCGTATTAAGATCATACATTTCTGCATTCGTAATCTGATGTATAAAGATGACGTTTCTTAAAAGCAATATGTATGTAACAATGGTAATGTTGTCTATTTCTGATATATACAACAACTGAAACTGTATTTATCCAGTGTGGAAATCAAGTTGTTTTAACCAGCAGTTTAGCGACTTGGACATATTAATATAGGGATTAATATTCAAAGCGAGTCAACCAGGCAGGAAAAAATCCCAGTGAGTGGGTCAGAGTGGATATTCAGTGGCACTTAACATTATGGTGCTGCTAAATATCTGCTCTGAATGTTGCTGCACTGTCTGGTTAGGAGTTGGGCAGAACCAGGAGTAATGCAGGCACCAGTGTTCAGTGCTGGTGCCTGCATAGTTAACTGGACAAGTTAGACTGCATAAATTTTCCTAATTTTGAATAGTGACCATACTTGGATAGCTTCCAGGTGGCACCAAACACCCCTAACATTCAGTGCTGGTGCTTGGATAAAGACCACCATTGAATATCCAGGTCTAATGGCTATTAGCTGAATATTGACCCAAGAATGCATTGAAATTATAGACTTTGTTGTAAACAGTGTAATCTTGCATTACAATGTCTTTTAAATGGCGATCCTTTTTTTTATTGGTTTCAGTTCTTTGATGTGATATCAACTAGTGAGAAGCCATTGGCGGAGCAGGATTGGTATCATGGTGCAATCCCAAGAGTGGAAGCACAGGAATTATTAAAGCAGCAAGGAGACTTTTTGGTGCGAGAGAGCCATGGGAAGCCTGGTGAATATGTCCTTTCTGTGTTTTCAGATGGACAGCGAAGACACTTTATCATACAGTATGCTGAAGTAGGTTTCAGATTATTTTTTGTAATATTTGGCAAATCATTTTAAGCTCTGATGTGTTTCTGTTAAACAGAAACACATCATAGCAAAATGTGGCTGAAAAGCTCTTAACGTGTGGCAGCTGTTTTTGTGCTTGAATGTACATTACAATGGGTTGATATTCTGAAAACAAGCACTTAAAAATATAGCTAAAGTTCTTCCCAAAAATAAATTTCTTACTGTCTCGGGAAACTTTATGTGCTGTTAATTGACCAAAATAGATTAATCATCTACAACTTTAATTGTAATCATAACTTCTATGTGTGCTAATGAATCAGAATTCATATTATTCTTGAGTGTCTCAGTTGGGGAGGTTTATTTATTTGTTACATTTGTATCCCACATTTTCCCACCTTTTTGCAGGCTCAATGTGGCTTACATAGTACCGTAAATGGCATTAGCCGATTCCGGTATGAACAAGGTGATATTGAGGTACATGTATGGTAAAGACCATTGGGGGGAACTTAGAGAGGGAGAGGAAGGATTAAGATATGTCCAGTTATGGTCTTTGGTTACGTTATGTCGCTGGTATCCCTTGCCAGTCAGGATTTCAGGATGTCCAAAATGGAGTATGCATGAAAGAGATCTGCATACAATAGAGGCAGTGTGTGCAAATCAAGATTATGCATATTCATTGTGGATATCCTGAAAATCTGAGGTTGGCAATGTAATATTATGAATTCGTCTTTATTGTTTTGAATGGGATTCACTTTCAGTTGTGTTTTATACCCTTGATTTATTGTACTTTATTTAATTTCTTATGTACCTCTTGCAAGTCCTTTCAAAGTAGTGTACATTCCGATACTGTAGGTATTTTTCTGCCACTAGAAAGCTTACAATCTCAGTTTATACCTGAGGCAATGGAGGGTTAAGTGATTTGCCCAAGATCACAAGGAACCACAGTGGGATTTGAGCCAGGCTGTCCTGGTTGTCAGGTTGTTGCTGTAATAATGAGGCTACCTTTTCTGTAGCAGTTTTTTTTATTTAGTTTTGTTTTTTCTGGGTTTTTTTTTTTGCATGACTCATAGGTGTATATTCAATGCACTTAGACTTAGAGTTATATAGAGGGATATTTTCAAAGCACTTAGACTTACAAAGTTATATAGAGGGCATTTTCGAAAGAAACGTCCAAGTTGCAATTTGGACGTCTTTGCAAAACGTCCAAATCCAGGGGCGTGGAAACCCGTATTTTCGAAAAAAAAGATGGACATCTGTCTTTCGTTTCGAAAATACCGTCAGAGACGTCCAAATCCTTAAATTTGGACGTCCTTGGATCTGGACGTTTCTGACTTTCAGCAATTTTCGAAACCAAAGACGTCCATGTCAAAAACGTCCAAATGCAAGCTATTTGGACATGGGAGGAGCCAGCATTTGTAGTGCACCGGTCCCCCTGACATGCCAGGACACCAGCTGGGCACCCAAGGGGGCACTGCAGTGGACTTCATAAATTGCTCCCAGGAACATAGCTCCCTTACCTTGTGTGCTGAGCCCCCCAACCCCCCCCCCCCCCCAAAACCCACTACCCCTAACTGTACACCACTACCATAGCCCTTATGGGTGAAGAAGGGCATCTATATATGGGTACAGTGGATTTTGGAGGACTCGCTGTTTTCTCCACAGATGTAACAGGTGGGAGGGAGTATGGGCCTGGGTCCACCTGTCTGAAGTGCACTGCAGTACCCACTAAAACTGCTCCCAGGACCTGCATGTGCTGTCATGGACCTGAGTATGACATCTGAGGCTGGCATGACATATTTTTAAAGATGGTTTTTGAGGGTGGGGAGGGGGTTAGTGACCACTGGGGGAGTAATGGGAGGTCATGTATTGCCTCCGGTGGTCATTTGGTCATTTCGGCACCTTTTTGTGCCTTATTCGTTAAAAAAATACGTCCAGGTGAAAACGTCCAAGTGTTCGTCAGGGACGTCCTTGCTTTTTTTGATTATGGGTCAAAGACGTCCAAGTGTTAGGCACGCCCAAGTCCAGCCTTCGCTATGCCTCCGACACGCCCCCTTGAAATTTGGACGTCCTTGCGACGGACTGCAGTTGGAGTCGTCCAAAGTCGGGTTTTGATTATACCGATTTGGACGTCTCTATGAGAAGGACATCCATCTTCCATTTTATGTCAAAAGATGGACGTCCTTCTCTTTCGAAAATGAGCCTGATAGTAACCTATGGAACTTTGTAAGTCTAAGTACTTTGAAAATAAGCCCCTTGACATTATTAAATAATAATATAATTAAATAATCCTCCTATGTTTTTTTTCTGCAATGAAAATATGCTGACTGGGGGCAATCTTTAAATACACTTGATCCCTCATGCTAACTTTATTAGTGTACTAAAACTGGTTGTACTTTCTACAATATTTTTTAAAATAGTTTTTATAGATCTTCTTAATGTCTATTCTTCTCCATTATTCATTTTGCTTTTTCACTTTTTGATAACACAGAAGTGTTCTAGCTGAGTTGGTAGACCTGGTCACTTGAGTTAGTAAATTCCTATGGCGTTTTTTCCTAACATCCTACATAGTTCATTGTACGTTTTTTTTTACTCTAAGTTTTGTTGCCTTAGGGTGGGAGGAAGGAAGAAGATAGCAGTCTGCCATATGAAGGAACACCATATTATCTGTGACTCACCAAACACATTGGATTGCTTAATACTTCAAATAATTATTTCTACAGTCTGTAGCAATGCAGATAATCTAGCTTTCTGCTTATGAGCCCTATGTTATATCTCATTTGAGGTCTTGCCTGCAAAACTCTAAAGATCAGGAACTGAATCCATGTACAATTTTGTATACTTTCCTTCATTTTTTGTAAAAGAATTCATTCCTTCAATCCTAAGGATGAGAAGGAAATCCTTGTAATCAACCTTTCAGTAGTAATTCTTTATTGATTTCCCGTAGGTGCACAAATACTATACGTTAGGATTTTCTGATGACAAGTAGGTGAAATAGAGTTGCATAGGTAACATGACTCAGCATTGTGCTAGTGCAGAGGATCATTCATGAGATTTCTAGGAAAGGTTTCCAGATGTGTGATAGCTTCCCTGCACTGCTAGACTTGCAGCTTCCCAATTTCTTTGGTTAAGAGTGCTAGCCAATGGAACACTTGCCTCTTACAGACAGCAATCAACAGGACACACCCATCAGTTGTGTTTTCAGAATAACTGTAGTTGAGTATACATGAGGAAGATGCCTACTGGTGAATATAATCTAATTTACTTATAGACCGCTTAATCCCAACAATTGGTCTAAAGTGGTGTACAAAAGAGAATGAATTACAATAAATAAAAAATTATTACAAAGCTAACTTATGAGTTTTGTAACAAATATGTTTTTAATTGTTTATGAAAAAATAACATGAGGATACCTGAGTTAGAAAAGATGGTAAGACATCAGAAACCTACAAAGTAGAGGATCTGGAAAATTCTCTGAGGACAAGCAGGCTGGATATCATCACGCATGGGTCGTCGTCCGCGACGGCCCAGAAGCTCCGGATTTAAAAATCAAAATTTTAAAACTTCTAGAAGCGACGAGAGCGGGCGCGGGGACAACGCACCGTGCATGCGTGAGTGACTTCCCGCCTGCACGCTTCCCTCAGTTCCTTTTTTTTTCTCGCTTCGCGAGTGAGTTGTTTGTTTTGGCGCTCCTCGTGATTTCAGCCCAGGGGACTTTTTATCGCGTTTACGCGCTCTGGTTTTCCCTTGTTTCATTTCTTTAAAAAAAAAAAAAAGTGTTTCCCTTAATCCTTACTAATTGGCTATGAGTATCTGCAAGGTAATTCTGGCCCTGAATGATGAGGAAGATGTCTAGTATGAGGTACGTTTGGATAGAGTCCACTGTGTGCTAGGTGCACCTAGACCAAATTTACTGAAGGGTATTCTTGATTTAAATCACAATGATGCTAATTGCTAGCACAATGAGAAAAAAACTAGAGACTAACTAAAACTTCTTTTTTCAGTTTTGGCCAAATCTCCAGCAGAAACTAATCACCTGGTCTTGACCAAAAACTAAAGATTGATTGTATAAATGTGAATCAATGAGGCCCACTGAAGTTTCAGAGCTGCAGTCAGCAGCCCGATAAATCCACAGGAGGTTATTTTCTAGTTCCAGGAACTACACAGGCTGACAACTGGAAGAGCCTTTTTAACAAGGACTTCTCAACAAGTCTGACTTGTTTAGGTTCCAAATCCCAAATCAATGCAGATTTAGTTAAATATCCTGTGAGACAAAAAAAAACATATGAATGATGGGGAAAAAAGAATAGAACAATTACTATTGTTCTGTTCTTTTTTTTTTTTTCTATCATTCATATGTTTTTTGATTGTAAAGAACTTACATGATTAAAAAGTAAAAAAAAAAAAACTCTCTGAGACAGGAACTTTGTGAGAACGTGAAAAACAAAACGTGATTACCAGTTTTTTAATGCTTACCCAAATTGTGCACAAGTAACAAAAGAAAGTAGCATTGAGATGTTTCTCATTTTTAAATACAAAATGAGAAGCTACTCAGTGCTACTTTCTTCAGTCATAAAATAGTCATAAAACTGATTAAGGACAAGCATGATATGGATTCTTACTATGGTAGACTAAAGGAGTCCAGACACCGGTCTACACTGCGGACATTAGAGCAGCTTGATGCACAATCCAGAATAAAAAAAAAAAGCACATTGATGTCACTGAATGCGAGGACTTTATGCTCTGAGAAATTACAATCAAAAGCAATACGTTTCTACAATTATTTTCTAATATATAAACTTCATTTCATTGTAATACCATTTCCCTACTAACACTATAAGCTGACCAGTACTTGTACTTGAAAACAATCACTGCAGATTCCTTTCTCATAGAATCTAGCTTCTGCACACCACAAGTTTAATTATAACGCTGCATATTCATTGTACCCAACAGAGCCTGGAAATTCTTTTAGAATCACCCAAATAGTATCCAAGCTAGAATTTGTTTAAATCACTTCATTTTGCAGATCCAACATATGATAGCAATTAGAACAAACCATCAGACTTCAATATCTTCAAACAATTTGGTATACAAAACAGCAGCTATCTCACATTGGTTATATTTATTTATTTATTGCATTTGTATCCCACATTTTCCCACCTCTTTGCGGGCTCAGTGTGGCTTACAATAAGATATGAATAATGGAAATACATTTGTTACAACTTGGTTATAGGTTACATTGTACAAGTTTTGTGAAACCATCGAAGTATCATTAAGAATATAACAATGGGACATCAACATTGAAACGTTGGAAAGAGACAATGGGAAGCTTAAAGGGCAGTGTTGAGACACAGAGATATATGGTGTACATATTCCTGTGAGTAAATGTATGAGTGATGTGGAATTACGGGGGATGAGGGTTAGAAGTGGATGTATGAAGCATTGATGATCAGTGAGTGTGGACTCTGTGTTTTGGCTCTTGCCATAAATTGTTTCAAACAGATGAGTCTTCAGTAATTTGCGGAAGGAGGCTTGTTCGTAAATCGTTCTTAAGTTGCGCGGCAGTGTATTCCAAAGTTGCGTGCTCGTGTGAGAAAAGGTTGACGCGTGTAGGGTCTTGTATTTCACGCCCTTGCAATTAGGGAAGTGGAGGTTGAGGTATGATCTGGATGATCTTTTAGCATTTCTAGTTGGTAGGTCTATCAACTCGGACATATAGGCAGGGGCTTCACCATGAATGATCTTGTGGACTAGTGTGCATACCTTGAAAGTGACGCGTTCCTTAAGTGGAAGCCAGTGTAGTTTCTTTAGTAGTGGTGTTGCCCTTTCATATTTTGGTTTTCCGAAGATGAGTCTGGCTGCTGTGTTCTGGGCTGTTTGAAGTTTCCTCAGTACTTGCTCTTTGCAGCCTGTGTATAGTGAGTTACAGTAATCCAGATGGCTTAGGACGACGGATTGCACTAGGTTGCGGAAGACGAATCTTGGGAAGAATGGTTTTATCCTTTTCAATTTTCACATGCAGTGGAACATCTTCTTAGTTGTGTTATTTGCGTGAGTTTCGAGTGTTAGGTGGCGGTCGATAGTGACTCCAAGAATTTTTAGCGTTTCTGAGATTGGAAGGTTTTGGTTTGGTGTGTTTATCGCGTTGAATTCATTTGTATTGTATTGGGAGGTGAGTATCAGGCATTTAGTTTTTTTCTGCATTTAGTTTCAGACGAAATGCATCTGCCCACGTGTTCATGATGTATAGACTTTGATTGATTTCGTTGAAGATTTCTTTGATGTCTTGTTTGAAAGGGATGTATATCGTCACGTCATCGGCGTATATATATATGGGTTAAGGTTATGTTTTGATAGGAGTTTTGCTAGAGGGATCATCATTAGGTTGAAGATAGTTGGTGAGAGAGGTGATCCTTGTGGAACTCCACATTCAGGTGTCCATGCCTTGGACGTGGTTGAATTTGATGTGACTTGATACGAACGCAAGGTTAGGAACTCCTTGAACCAGTTCAGGACGTTTCCTCCAATGCCAAAGTATTCCAGTATGTGTAGTAGGATTCCGTGGTCGACCATGTCAAATGCGTTTGACATGTCAAATTGTAGGAGGAGTATATTGTTGCCAGTTGCTATTATTTGTTTAAATTTAGTCATAAGGGTGACTAATACTGTTTCAGTGCTATGGTTCGACCGGAATCCTGATTGGGCATCGTGCAGTATTGAATGTTTGTTTAGATAGTTTGTATATACTTTGTTACCCCCATCAAACTCCCCTCCCCCACCACCGTGTTCCCTACCCGTATACTCTCATGACCTACATAGTCAAAGATTTAATAGGTAACTTCACGCTGATGGTGATAGTCATCTACAGTGGTTTCCATGTCTCTTAAAATTTACGACCAAAGTCGTCCTCCAGTGTCATAACCCTCTGACGCTCCATACATAATTGAGTCAGTAATAATGATCTTCATTGTTGTAATGTGGAGGCAGCATCTGTCGGCCGTAGTAGCAGGACTGCTTTAACACCAAACAGAGCAGTTTGTATGAAGTGTTTAAGGCCTGCAGAACTCCGCTTGGTAAACTGATAGCATCCAAACAATTGTTGGGGCTTTTGTTTGATTGTACATCCCCAGTAGCTCTCAATCGCCTTAAGAATCTTAGATCAAAAATGTTAGATATTAGAACAATGCCAGAACATATGTCCCAGTGTAGCAGGTGAAAATCCACACTTGGCACTGGTTTCAGTAGTTTGGATATTTGCCTTATGAGCCCTGGAAGGAGAAATATGAAGCCTCAGAGCAAACTTATAAACTAGTTCTAAGTGAGTAATAAATACAGGCATAGTGTGCAAGTGCAATATAAATGATTTTACTTGCTCCATCATTAATTTGCAGTTTAAGTCTCTTGCCCATTTACGGGCCAGGGTCTCATAGTCCAGAACTGGGGTAGACTCTTTAAGATATTGATGGTGATAAACGATAAATCTAATGTATATGCTTCACACAAGTCTCTTTTACGCTTTCTGTAAGATCAGTCCAGGGTAAAGAAGACAGATAAAGCCTTGGGATGCATGCTGTTGAACGCCAAAAAGGAGTTTCTATCTGTTGGTTTAGTGTAAATATTTGTACAGATTGTTTTTCCTTCCTTGTACATCCATATATCCAGAAAATTCATTTCAGTTTTGTGTACCTGGTATTCAAATTTGATTGTTGCATGACATTGGTTCAATTCCTCTACGAATAGCCCAAACTCCATTTCTGTGTCTTCCCAAAGCACAAAGATATCGTCTATATAACGACCCCAATATTTCACCTTATTGAATTTTTGGAACTTATAGATTAATCTTTTTTCGAACCCTGCCATGTATAGGTTAGCTATCGAGGGGGCAAATGTTGCCCCCATCGCTATTCCTGATGTTTGCAAATATAATTTTTCATCAAACACAAAAAATTCTTTTCTAATGCCAATTTTGTTAATTGGCATAAAAATTCCGACGGAACTTGCCCTGTATCTTGGGGTGGGTGTAAGGAGGCAGAAACCCTATTTGCCCCACAGGGCCAAATGGTATATTTTTTATGGTAAGTAGAAATATATCATAGAAGGAATTCCCATATATTATAGCCCTTCCCTGAGACTAGGTAGTTATCAGAGGGGACCTTGGACTCCACTATAAACAAGCTGTTGAAGGTTGCGTGGATTTGGGGGATTAGAGTAAATGTTGAATCTAACTGTATTCCAAGGTTCCTGACTTGTGATTTGAGGGGGAGTTCATTAGATAAATATATCTGGTTGTCTTTAACTGTATGTCTTCAAAATCAGAACTTAATTCAACTAAATTTACCTGAGATGTTTAAAGCGACAATGGTTAACTGTGACTGGCTATGGCTACTAAATATTGGCAAGTAACAAAATAAAGTTAGTTGATACTTATTAATATATAAATATGAGTGATAAGTGCTTAGATATAATGTCATTTGCAAAGTGGTATTGTTTAGAGACATATACATTACTCTCTGCACTTATCAGCTAATTGAGCCAAAATTTGTTCAGTATGCAATAGCAAGAAAAGATGCCCCATATAAGCAAGGAAACTGTCCATCAAGTGCATTGAAAAAACCTGCTGCCAAGTGAGTTTGATGATCCAGTATACATAAAGTAAAAATATGTAAAATTCACATGCTTCTTAATCCATATGTAAAATTGCTGCCCTCAAAAACTGAGCCTTTCAAGTGTAGTCACCTTCAAATCTTCAGCTGCCCTTTACACTTGACTGTGTTTCACTTATACAGTGTCTTCAGGAGGGCACCCTGGTAAAACTTGCTATACAAAAGCAAAAGCCACTCATTTCACTTAATGTCTTTTGCACATTTTAAATGCTTATGATACTACACATCTGAGCTAATATTACTTATTATCCAGTAGCTGCTCTTTAAAAAAATAATAATAAATGCTCAGCAACTTACCAGCTGGGGCAGTCTTCTGGGATGCAGCCAAAAGCAACTGACAAAAAATGGTAGTGTTTTATACACTTGGACTACCCATGCTGACGTCAAAAGAGCCAAGGTCTTTAATTGGTTCCATATGAACTGTGAAACTAGAGATCACAGAGAAATGTACTGAATATTTGCCTCACAGTGCCTTTCGTTTTTAATATTAAAAATGATCTGAAGATGGGTTATCCTAACTACGATAATTTAACTTCAATATTCTTTAAAAATCAAATTTTACTTCTAAAAGTGTTATATTTCTTACCTTGCAGAGTCAGTATCGGTTTGAAGGGACTGGCTTCATGACTATCCCTCAACTCATTGACCATCATTATACAACAAAACAAGTCATTACTAAGAAATCGGGTGTTGTTCTGCTGAATCCTGTAGTTAAGGTATGTGTATTGATATTATTTGATTTCTTTTTCTGTCTTTAAAGCATAGTTTAGTATGGAAGTGTCCTATTGTCAGTGGGATCTTCTTTACTATGTGGCTTGGAAAATGCAGCAGCTTATAGTTTAACCATCAGATGTTTAATATGTTTAAGGGCTTCAGATGAGGCAATATGGACGGCTGGGATGCCATCAATAATGGATTACTTAGGACAGTTATTAAAAGTGAACATTGGTTTCTTTTGAACAGTTAAGTGAGCATTGTGTCCATAGTCACAATTTGGCTATTCATTATATTTTATTTGTAAATCAGGTAGGCAGAACTTCCCTGGTCCAATCTGTATCTGGGGTAAGGAAAAAGGCTATTTTAGTTGAAAATGTCTCAGTCAAGGCCTCTGGGTTCCTATAAGAGATTATGGGTTCATTCTGTGACAAAGGCTAGTGAATTCTGCGGCAGAGTGTTAAAGCTTCCATGATAGTTGCCTAATTTGCATGCTGTTCGGTACAGTTTTGTGCTTCTGAGAACCAGGTATACTGAAGGGACTATTTTTCACATTTAAGAGGTAATGTACAGAACTCTCATGAAGCTTCCAGGTTTGAGTTCTTGCAAGCTAACCTTTAAAAACAAACACCCCATGGAATTTCTGTTTAAACATTTTGGGGTTGCCAGGTGTCCTTTTATATTCCAGCTCTTTTGGTTAAGCATACATACACTTGCCTGTTGAAGGGGAGGACGGTTGTCTTGAGCAAGGTATGTGGGTATCTGTGTTGTAGCGTAGCCAAATTTGTGTGAAAATTGGCTTGTGATTCTCTATGGAAAAAAATGCTTAGTACATCTGACCCTGAATGTATACAATGAGAATAACTTTGTATTGATCACCTTGGTTGGAAAATGGACGTTTTGGTCCGTGCATTCAAAATGACGCTAGTATTTTATAAAAGATTTATTAAACAGAACTTTTTAAAAAAATATTTATAACACCAACCAATAGAATGCATATTTGGTTACACACAGTTACCAGGAGAAACTGTTTATACAATACATTCAGAAAAACAGCCACATCTCTAGGAGTTTGTACATGTAAGACAGAAGTTTACTGCATGTATATGTTACAAGTAGGTTTGCTACTTTCATTTATAAATGGTAGATATTGTAAACCTTCTCCTGGCAGCTCAAGTGGCTATTTTCTGTCTGTGGGTGCTGGCGGATGCAGAAGATAGCCACTCGAGCTGCCAGGAGAAGTGTTTGGAGCTTTTTGAAAGCTAAGTACTTTCCTCGCAAATTTAAGGAAACTGTATTATTTTGATGCACATAAAAAATTGACAGTGTGATGTGCTTCCCATAGTTAACAGAAGGTTTTTTCAGCCAATGATGATTTGCAGATCGTTCACAATCTTTTCAGCTCCATAGATCTTGCGATCCGGAGCACTTTGAAGCTTCTTCCTTCAGATATTTAAATATTCAGCATTGATATTGCTGGACACACAAGTCTTGTTTATCACAAGGGGTCATTGTGTTTTGTTGGGGATGTTTGGTTATTTGGATCCCTTATGCACTTTATTTTTTAGTTGTGGTTAAACAATACCTAAGTCTTCTGAAATTCTCTCAGTTCTATTTTTATTGAAAATATTTCACGTTGTACTGAAACAATATTGAAATGATCTAGAAATAATACAAAATGATGACACATAAAACTGTAACAAGTAATGACCTTCAATAAATTACAGAATTTTACTTTGAATTTTTCTTTTGTCTTGATTTAAAACAGTGTGACCATTTTTTCCTATTTTCTTAGCAAACATCTTATCTTTTTTTTCACAAGCACCTAAGTTGATATATGATGATGTTCCACTTAGCAACTCCAGGGTTTATCACACTACACTGGAAACAGCTTAAGTAAGTTAATTAATTGAATATATACTACAAGTCAGAAGTTAAATAGAATAAATAAGAAGAGCAGCACAAAGGCAGGCAACAAGAATTTAAAAAAAGTTCAGTTAAAGTATACTCTTTAGAGAACCATTGCATCAGCTGTAAAACCCTGACTTGATAACATTTTATAAATATATAAAATACCATACATAAGAGGATCAACCTATTGACTCAAGTCTCAGGGCTCTGTGCTATGGTCCAAGGGAGTTCTGTAGAGTAGGTGCTTTCAGACTTAGGAGGGCAGATGACTGCACTTGCTTTGACTACCCATAACCAACCTACCAGCAATGCATGTAGTAAAAGATACCTCTCTTCATATCTTGTACTGGTAAAAGTTCTCTGGGGCAACTAGGTGTGCCACTGTGGAAGATAGGGTAGCAGAATCTACTGAGGGGTGAAGAAGACAGAAAATTAAATAAGTAGTAATACATTTGTATAAATGAAAATAACTAGAAACATATATTATCATGGCAAATAAAAGTTGTAAGGGCTCTGTTACTCAATTTCCTTTTTTTTTTGCCTTCTATAGACTACAGTTGACATCTGGCTTTCTTGTCATTTCTCAGTCACCACAGATTATCTGTACTTATCCTATGCTTTTTTGAAATCTATTCTGTTTTTGGCTCTATCTTTCTATTGGTAGTCCATTCCATGTAATACCATTTTCTTTTCAGCAAAGAAATATTTTTGCATGTTACTTCCAAGGCTCATTTATGAACTCTTATTCTTGAAAATCCTTTACATGGAAAAATGTTAGCAGCTTGTACATGATTTACACTTTTGAGGTATTTGAATATCACTGTCATTCCCCCTCCTGTCCTCTAGAGGATGTATGCTTTTAGGTTCTTGAATCTTTTTCCTTCCATTTTTATTTTTTATATACTTAAAAAAGATCACAAAGCAAACACATTCAGGAAGAACTAAAAGAAATCAAGCACATAAAAGTACTCAGGTAAAGACATAGGTGATAACTTTGTTAGAGATTGTGATAGTCCACCAAAAAAGGGGATGAGTCCATAATTCCATGGAAAGTTCAGGAAATATTTTAAAGGAGCTTGGCAGTAATTACTCAAAGAAGCTCAGCAGTGTTTCAAAGGGCCCTCTGATAGCTGCAGTATCTTAGAATTTATTTCCAAGAAAATGGAAGTAATTCCTGACAGATTTGAGGATTTCTCTTTGATAAACTGCTATACACATGCACGTATTAACATAAAATAAACATTCTTCCCATCTATTTATTTATTTATTGCATTTGTATCCCACATTTTCCCACCACATGGCAAGTTCAATGTGGCTTGCATGTTGCTAAAAAGGTGGTTACAAACTTTAGTTGTATAAGTCTAGTACATAATACAGAAGTACAATAAACGCTTAGGTTGATATATTAGCATATTGTGAGAGAGGTTAATATTATTGTTTTCCATTTCTGAACTTTTCGTGATGTATGGTGGTGTGGGATTAGGCAGATCCAGGGGGGGAAAGACTTCTTGAAAAGATGTGTTTAAGGTTTTTTCTGAATTGTAGGTAGTATTCTGTGAGTTTCAGGTCTTTGGGTAGTGAGTTCCAAAGTTGTGTGCCTATAAAGGAGAGGCTGGTGGCATGTGAAGATTTGTATTTCATACCTTTGCAATTGGGGTAGTGAAGGGTTAGGTAGGTTTTCACTGTTCTTGTCACGTTTCCTATTGGTAGATCGATAAATTCCGTCATGTAATGTGGTGCGAGTCCATAGACGATTCTGTGGACTATTGTGCATATTTTGAATGTTGTGCGAGCGTTAATAGGAAGCCAATGTAAGCTTCTTAGGAGGGGTTTCCGCTTTCAAAGCGTGTTTTTCTGAAGATGAGTCTGGCAGCCGTGTTTTGTGCTGTCTGTAAGCTTCTTAGGAGGGGTTTTCCGCTTTCAAAGCATGTTTTTCTGACGATGAGTCTGGCAGCCGTGTTTTGTGCTGTCTGCCGTTTTCTTATGATTTGATCTTTGCGGCCTACGTAAATACTATTGCAGTAGTCTACATGGGTTAGCACTATAGTTTGGATCATGTTGCGGAATGAATCCCTGGGAAAATAAGGTTTTATATGTTTGAGCTTCCACATAGTTTGGAACATTTTCTTGGTCGTGTTCTTAGCTTGGCTTTCTAGCGTTAGGTTGCGGTCAATTGTTATGCCTAAGATTTTCAAGTGGTCTGAGATTGGGAGGGATGAACCCTGTTCGTTAATTGCCGAGGTGGGAACATTATTGTGTTGGGATGAGAGAATGAGACATTGGGTTTTATCTCTATTGAGTTTTAACTTGAATGCCGATGCCCAGGATTCCATGATGGTCATGCTGTTTATTATTTCCTTGGTGATTTCTATGGGGTTCTGTTTGAAGGGAACATAGATGGTGATGTCATCTGTGCAGAGAAATGGATTGAGGCCTTGTTTGGATAGAGATTTAGCCAGTGGTGTCATCATTAGGTTGAATAATGTAGTTGAGAGCGGTGATCCTTGTGGTACTCCACATTCTGCTTTCCAGATGGAGATATATCAGAGTTTGATTTGACTTGGTATGTTCTGGATGTCAGAAATCCGTTGATCCAGGAGTTGTTTCTGAATATAATGAGAAATGTCAGGGAACATATGAATCATACATTTTGGGAATAATGTATTCTGGGCTTTATCAAAAGTCTCTCGCTCCCTGTCAGTGAGTAATGCAAACATAGTAGAAAGTGGCAAAACTTCTTCTCCTGATTTTTCAAGGTAATAAGTCAAATCCAAATAAGACGGTGTGGATTGCTGCCCCATGACAGCAATCTCTCTGTCCTGAGGAAAGTATTAACTATCAGAAGTTGGATTATAGAGGAATCTGGCACCTTCATTTTCTTCCAAGAGACACCTTTTAAACATAACATACTGTATATGTGGAAGCAGAAAATAATTTTAGAAAGTTAAGCAGATTCTAATGCTTGACATATTTTAAAATTTCAGTCTTCCTTTGGATAGACTTCTTTCATCAGAACAGAATTAGTAGATTTGCATTTTTTGATTTGGTCCTCATGAAACTGCCTTATCATTTTCTACTAAAACAGTCATAACATGAGTAGAACTACCAGATATATGATCCATCTGGGAGGATAGTTTTTGAATTTGGCCCAACAGGGAGGATTGGAAACAGTAGTAAGTTATTCAGTGTGTGCAAAGTGAAAACTTGCAGACATTTTAAAGAAGGGAAATTAGAACTGACCAAAGCAAAAGCATCCACAATAGAAGTAAAAGAAACCATTAACAGACTGACAGGACTTGATCCCACAGAGGAAGCATGCCAAGCCCACAATCTCTGGTTTCAGTGAGGACTCCTTTTCCCAATGTAAAACACCCATTGAAGAGATCTTCTCAACTGGACTGACCACTATCCCTCCTCCCCTTCTCTCTCCATCACAACTGTTGCTCCCAGCACAAGAGTAAAAGATGCTGGCATGGGAAGGATGGGCCGACTCCTCTCCATGCTGGCATTGGGAACCCAAGCTTCGGTGACAACACCATCACTTCAGGAGATCATACTCAGCACTTTGTATTACCCCTGGACTCCACGGAGGCAATTTGTGAGGCAATTGGAATGGCAACACAAATTCCATAGGTATCCATGGGTCCCTGCACAGAGGTAAGATGGAAAGGCCTAGCTTCCACTTTTTCACCATAGGTGAACACTGTGCAGGCTCCCAAAATGTCCTCAGAGCACTGCCACCATTCTCATTTTTCTACAAAATATTTGTGTTTTTTCTTTTTCCATTTTGTTAGCCCTTCTTTGAACTGCCTGCTTTTTTTTTTTTTAATTCTCTGTCCTTTTAAAAAATATAAATAAAACTCAATAGTAGAAAATTTTGTTGCAAAAGTAGTGTACAGTGATATGAAAAACATTTTCCCCCTCCTCCTGATTGCCCCATATTATTTCCCCTATTTGTCTAATATTACTTTTTGTTTAAAGATCAGCAACCATTCAGTATGACATATATACAATAGGGGACATCAGAGAGGGGGGAGTAAAGTTTTCATATCATTGTTCATAACTGTCTGTATCTGACAACAGAATATTAAATATGTACTAGGGTTTGAAAGACTTACAGGCATCTGTTTACTTCTTTCCAGAAGGTTCTCAGTTGCACTATTCCCATTATAGTCTATGGGAATAATTGACTCTTAATTTCCTCTTTTGACAAGTAGGGGTACCTAGCTTAAATTAACCATGCTGTTTTATTGTATCACAAGTGCTTGAGAGGGGAAAGATGATAAATACATTGCAGAAATGATTAGCAGTACTTTGTCTAACACTGCTTTTAAAAGAAACTGCCACTTTTTTTTTTTTTTTGCAGCAGTTTGATATGATTTCGCCTTTTAAAACCACTTTGGTGCTGTAAAAGCTTTTTTTCCTATTTTGTACAAATTAGGCATTAATCATCATTGCAAGCACTGCATTGCTGCATATGAAATAAATGTGTGGAGTTTTATTCTGGAAGGTTAGCAATGTTCTTCATTCTGTGGTTATATCCTTGAAGCTGTGTGACACTTTCCTATGGCCTTTTATCACAGCATAACATCAGGATGCTGCAGAAACCATCCTCATGGCTTTATAAACAATCTAAAATATCACACACATTACCCATTCAACATATAAAGGGGGAAATTTTATAACTGGGCGCATGGGTAAAAGTATGCATATGCTTTGGTTTGTGTGAACTTTGTGAGATATGCCTAGACTTCCACTTTGAAAATTACCTCAGGAAACCAGTGCATTTACATATAGATCTTCTCTTTGGGGTGTATGATATTTGAGTTGTGCACTTGATTTTTCAAAGTGTGCATGTAGGTGAAAACCACACTCCTAGGAATGCCTCTGCTGGTTGCAGGTAAAAGTGTGCCCATGGAGGGCTATGTGCACCTACATGATCCCATACATTTGGGTGGGCAATTTTGTAATAGCCGATTTCCATTTGTAAAACACTGTTCACCTATGGAAGTGGCTTTAAAATTTATCTACAAAAAGTACTCTTTCAAAATCTGTCCACACAGTGTGGCAGTGTATGTTAACATGACAGTTGCAGTGTGACAGGTCTTTTCATGGTCCCATTAGTAACTTAGGGGCCATTTTGCTAAGCTGCTTAAGGGCCTATATGTGTACAGCACGTGCCAAATTGGAACAACCGCCCGGCTAGTGTATGAGCCGGGTGGTAATTCCAAATTTGATGCACGCCAAACCCTGCGGTAAACAGCAGTTGGCGAGCGCTGCTTGCTTACCGTGCGGGGTAGCACGTAAGACCTTACCGCTACGTCAATGGATGGCAGTAAGGTCTCAGGTCGAAAAGGACGCGCACTGGTTTCAATTTTAGCATGTGTCCATTTTCCGGCCCTTTAAAAAAAGGCCCTATTTCCTAGACACAGTAGAAAATGGCCTAGTGTGTGCCCAAAAGATGCGCTTGCACTACCTCAGACTACGTTTTACCGCAGCTTATTAAAAGGACCCCTTAGTTTTACTTCTGTTCTCCCACAAAAAGAAACAAAAAATGCTTGTCTAGTATAACTTGGGACAATAACAACTGTGTGTGAAAACAAAATAATACCATAGCTTAATTATAACAAATTATGATTAATACATTGATGCAGTAATTTTAAAAGGCTTTTCACCAGGCAGAACTGTGTTTTATGCCCAGAAATAAGCTCTTAGAAAGTTGCCCTCCTAAAATGCAAACGTGTACTTTGGCTATTGTGAGCTGTTGGGATTGGTTCTGAGCACTGTTTTTGTTTTTTAAGGCACGGCACCTATCCTTGTAAAATAAGCTTCAAATAGTCACTTTTCTAGACTTCTAACTTGGGCATTCTGTTATCAAATCATTTTTGACCATCATTGTTACTCAGTGGGCAGTATTCCATTTGTCACTTACTAGCGCATCAGCTGGTTGCTCTGTGAGCCTGCTACTGTTCTGGATGTGGTCATACCCTAGCAAATCCATGCTTCAGCCTTAACTGTGCTTGCTATGGTCTTTCTATTCATTTTACAATGAGCTCTATTTAAACTTAGCAGTTCTGGGCTCAGATATTTATAGAAATGCCCCTGCTTTTCCCATCAGCATAAACTGAATATGGTCTCTGTAACACCGCCACTACCTAGGGCAGCTTGCTTTAACAGGTTTGGGCTTTAGCAAGTAAGTGGGATTAAAACTGAAAGAAATAAATACTTGTCTGTCCTTGCAATGCCTTATAATTAGAGTTTTTTTTTTCTTAGGTGTTGATAGAATGGAAAGATAGGTGTTTGTTTTTCCAGCTAATTAGGAGTTTTTTGAGGAAGAAAAATCTGTTCATTGGTACTTTTTCCAGTTGAATCAAATATGCGCATTTGTTCTGCTGAGGTGCTGTCAGTGTGGAAGTGGTACAAGAACAGGGGAGGGGTGTGAGAATACATAGGGAATCGATGTTTCTGGTGTTTATCCACTGAACTGCACACCACAACAGAAAGGATGATCTCCTAAGGAGCAAAGCTGCAAACACCACAGCACGAAGGAAGGGACGTAGGCCAACCAAAAAACAGTGTAGTCCAGAGGTAGGTTGCACAAAATTTATTAACTGATATTAAGGTACATGCAGATTTAACGTGGAACTATGTTTCGGAAACAAAGTGCATGCCTCAGGAGTCAGAGCATCTTGTGTGAGATATTTGTGTATGGTACAGACTTTAAGACCTGATTAAAAGCCCAAAGTGAGCTTTATCACAAGCCAAAATGCTGCCATTGTATGCCCTCTAGAGCTTGTGTATTAACATGTGTAAAAAGGTTTGATTTGTTAAGTAAAAATGTATAATTTATATGTATTAAAGCAAATTGTGAAGGCAGTCCCCTCCGAATACTTCTGTCTGAACAACCATATACAATAATGGAGAAGAAAGGTAAAGAATCAACTGGCAATACATCTGACCATACAATAAATTTATTTATAGGTGCGAGAGGTGACGCCTCAAGAAGCCCCCGGCTAAATAATTTAAAAGCTCACAGGGGCTGGGCTGCTTCATCATCGGCAACCACCTCTACAAATTTTCTCTTATTGCTTTTCCTTTACTTAGAAATTTCACTATACAAATCACTTAGCTTTCATTCCTTCTGGGCTCTCAGGACGCTAAATATGACCATGACCAACGGTGGCCAGCGTTTCGTCACCTGCCTCAGGGTCAAATGACCCTAAAGACAGGGGTGATACGTCCCATCCTAGACCTAAGGGCTCTGAACAAATTCCTTGTCCGAGAAAAGTTCAGGATGGTTTCCCTGGGCACCTTTCTTCCCATGATTCAGGAAAACGATTGGTTATGCTCTCTGGATTTGAAGGATGCGTATACTCAGACTGATACTTCCAGTCCACCGGAAGTATCTTCAGTTTTGACTGGGAACACATCACTTTCAGTACCACGTGTTGCCTTTTGGCCTTGCGTCAGCTCCCGGGTTCTTTACCAAGTGTCTAATAGTAGTCACAGTGTCGCTATGCAGACTGGGCGTTCTCGACAATTGGCTGGTGAAGAGCACCTCAGAGGACTGTGCTCGGGAGTCCATGCGGATGACTATTCGGGTGCTGGAACTACTAGGGTTCATTATCTACTACCCCAAGTCCCATCTCCAACCTGTTCAACAATTGCAATTCATAGGTGCCCTGCTCGACACAAGGGTGACTCGAGCCTATCTCCAAAAAACGTGTGCGGACAATCATCTTACCCTGTGTGTCAGGAAGCCGTTCAGATGTGGCATTGAATTTGCTAACACTGCATGTGTCTCCAAGCCATTTATCTGGCGGGTGTAAACAATGACCTGGCCGACAGGCAGCGCAGGATAATGCAACCACATGAGTAGTCTCTCAATATGGGCATAGCCTGCAAGATCTTCTGAACACGGGGCACCCCCTCAGTGGATCTTTTTGCTACTCAGATAAATTGCAAGGTCCCTCAGTTCTGTTTTAGGCTTCAGGCCCACGACAGACTAGCATCAGCTGCCTTCCTTCTACATTGTGGGACAGGCCTTTTGTATGCATATCCTCCAATCCTTCTAGTTGGAAAGACTTCATTGAAACTCATGCAAGACCGCGGAACCATGATTCTGATCATGCCGTACTGGCCGCGGAAGTTTAGACCTGAGCAAATAGAAATATACGTAGTGCCTGGAAAAACAACATTAGCTTTCTACAAAGCAAGGAACTCTACTGACAAGCCAGTAATTGGAATCTCAACTACAACATGGTGCCTTTTGAAGAAGGACAACACTTTAATAAAATCCAGCAGGTCCAGATGGTATTTAAGGAGTCTGCTGAGAGGAATGACATGACTTGGAATGGGAGTGTCAGAGGACAGATCCTGGGTAGACCTCTGTAAGTATTTTGCTCTGTATTTTGGAATATCCACATTATCCACAAGTAGTGAAGTTTATTGGTCTAACCTAAAGCGACCCCTGAGGAAGGCTGTTAGGCGGAAACACAGCCCGTGTAAGGTCACTTGGGTTGCCTCTTTACTGCATTCTGGATCATTAATGATTTTTGGAAGATAAACTTTTTAGAAGCTCTTACTTATAGTTTGCCTGTGTCTTATGGAACTGCTTTTTCTTCCACTGTTGGCTTTGTACTTTATATTTTGGGAAAACCAGATCCAACCCATTTGGTCAACAGGTACTCTTTCATAATTTTTAGAATGCCTTTTGATCTCGGTTGATGTTCATTTTCAAGTACTATTTTTCCTACATTAGTGTCATGCTAAAGTTCCCGTATAATCTGATGATTGACAATCATTCTGTGATATCTTAGTCAGCAGTCATGTTCATTTATTTGTTCCAACAAGAAAATACAGACTTGATAAACAGAATATGTTCCACTTCATTACATATGCTTAATAAATTCAAATCTCATATGCAGTTTAAAATGTGTTCATTTTTTTTGAATCTTTCTTTTAATGCCCACTCATTTTCATGAAAGTTCTTTTTCATTTCTTAAATTTCCCAATTTCCTCTGAAAGACATCCAAATTGTGTTTATGATTCATGAAAGTCATCTAAACATTAGTTGACTTGATGGAAACAAGATAATTTCTCATTTTCTCTGCATCATACCACATCAGCAGGTTCACATTTGTTATTTGCCTTCATTTCTTTCTGTGGTTCAACAAGTTTTCACAAGTGATGTTTGAGTGCCTAATATTAAGGGAACAATGATCTCTGCTTTTGGAGATTATGCAGTATGTTATTCTTCCCTTTTCCCTATGACTCTCTATAATTTTGCTTTAGCATATAGTTATTTATGTTTCTCATCCTTTTCTGTCAGACAAAAATGCCCCTTCTTTTATTAAAGATACTTCTGTGCTATTCATTTTCTGTCTATAAGCAAGACTGCGTCAAGCACATAAGTGCGTGGTGTCATTTGATGACTCCAGGGCAGAACAGCTTTCATAGAGATCAGAATTAAGGGTAATATTGGGAGCATGCACAGTTTTTCTACCATATACATTGTCCTCACTACTTCTGCTCTGCTGAATGGACATGGAAACAACATTTTTCCCGTATTCTTCCTACAAAAAATACTTAGTTTATTTTGTTAATTTTATGTTTTCTTCTGTTAAGATGTCCCAGACAATGCCAAAGTTTTGCCTGCAGGATAAGAGAAAATACCAGAATGTTGACACACAGTCCAGATGTCTAATTTCTAAACTTACTCGTAACTCCTAGTTAGATAACTCAAACTCAGCAATTGGTTATGATAAAAAAGATAGGGCACAGTTTATTTTTATTTTTTTTTTTTTTTGCGAAGGCAAGGTCTGCAGGACGTTGATTGCAGAGTCCGGAAATCAGAGACTACATTTTATTCAGCCTTCTACAATGCCTATACAAGGATTGATATGTGGATGCTGTAACATAATTCTTGTAATTTAACTCGTCAGGTCTATATGGATGCTAGACTGTAGTCTGACCATGTGCCTATTATTTTGATCTTAAATGCGGCCTGTTTAAGGATGGGTAGTCGATTTTGGGGATTGAGTGATGAGTTATTAACAGATCCCCATGTCTTTCAGCATTTGGAGAAAGATGTTCAGGAATACTTTGCCCTGAATGATACTGGTGATATAGGCCCTATTACTCTATGGGAATGTTTTAAATCTTATATAATGGGACAATGTATAACAAAGGGAACACATTGACACAAATGCCAAGTGAAACAGAAGCTAAAGGGATAAGATGGGGCAGTTGGAAAGACTACATATTCAATCCCTGGTTACCTGGACTTTTGAAGAACCTTGAGGCCTGTTGCCAGGAACTCTGGGACCTTGAGGATATTGTGTGTGGTCTTCAGAAGATGCAACAATAATATTTCAATAGGGGAATAAGGTGGGGTGACTCCTGGCATCCAAATTTAAAAAATGTCAAGCCCAAAATTTAATTTTACAACATAAAGATAGTCAGGGGTACGTTATTACTAGTGATGGTGATATAGGATGGGCTTTGGTACAGTTTTACCAGCAACTATACACTCCTGAGGAAACAGTCCCCCAGTTGATATTGAAGTTTATTTGGATAGTGTTACGCTCCCCAGATTATCTCTCTAAACCAGTGGTTCTCAAATTTTTTTTCAGTCGGGACATGCCTGATGGACGATTCTCGCATATGTGACATACCACATACATGACCCTCATGAACATCTGGTCTGACACAGTATAGCAGTTTTCATGTAATATGTTATGTATCCACAAAACCCTTGTCTTCCCCCCCCCCCCCCCCCCCACCAATCTCATATCATCTGATTAATAACAGCATAAATCTCTCCACTACCAGGATTGTTTGTTTATTTTAAGACATTTATATCCCACATTATCTCAAGAAAACTTGAGCTCAATATGTGGCTAACGATAAAGACAGGTAAAGTTAAGTACAATTATTGAGCATTAGAAGAGAGAGTAACAATTTACTATTTGGTTATAATGCAGTTAGCAAGAACAGAATGATGTGAGATGTGTAGGTATTTTATCCGGATTAGTTATAGGTAAAGAAAGTAATTGGTCATTAGATAGACATTTTTTGAAGAGGAAAGTTTTTAGGATTTTATGGATCTTTGCATAATTTTGTTGAGATCTGATTGACAATGGAAGGGAGTTCCATCATTTGGTACTTTTGTAGGTGAAATCCGCTGAATGAACAGTTTTGTATTTATTTTTCTTATGGTTGGGGAAGTGGAGTTTTAAGTAGTTCCTTATTTCATTTGTGGCATTGTGTGAAGGAAGCTCTGCTAGATGCTATACAGTGGGGGAAATAAGTATTTGATCCCTTGCTGATTTTGTAAGTTTGCCCACTGACAAAGACATGAGCAGCCCATAATTGAAGGGTAGGTTATTGGTAACAGTGAGAGATAGCACATCACAAATTAAATCCGGAAAATCACATTGTGGAAAGTATATGAATTTATTTGCATTCTGCAGAGGGAAATAAGTATTTAATCCCTCTGGCAAACAAGACCTAATACTTGGTGGCAAAACCCTTGTTGGCAAGCACAGCGGTCAGACGTCTTCTGTAGTTGATGATGAGGTTTGCACACATGTCAGGAGGAATTTTGGTCCACTCCTCTTTGCAGATCATCTCTAAATCATTAAGAGTTCTGGGCTGTCGCTTGGCAACTCGCAGCTTCAGCTCCCTCCATAAGTTTTCAATGGGATTAAGGTCTGGTGACTGGCTAGGCCACTCCATGACCCTAATGTGCTTCTTCCTGAGCCACTCCTTTGTTGCCTTGGCTGTATGTTTTGGGTCATTGTCGTGCTGGAAGACCCAGCCACGACCCATTTTTAAGGCCCTGGCGGAGGGAAGGAGGTTGTCACTCAGAATTGTATGGTACATGGCCCCATCCATTCTCCCATTGATGCGGTGAAGTAGTCCTGTGCCCTTAGCAGAGAAACACCCCCAAAACATAACATTTCCACCTCCATGCTTGACAGTGGGGACGGTGTTCTTTGGGTCATAGGCAGCATTTCTCTTCCTCCAAACACGGCGAGTTGAGTTCATGCCAAAGAGCTCAATTTTTGTCTCATCTGACCACAGCACCTTCTCCCAATCACTCTCGGCATCATCCAGGTGTTCACTGGCAAACTTCAGACGGGCCGTCACATGTGCCTTCCGGAGCAGGGGGACCTTGCGGGCACTGCAGGATTGCAATCCGTTATGTCGTAATGTGTTACCAATGGTTTTCGTGGTGACAGTGGTCCCAGCTGCCTTGAGATCATTGACAAGTTCCCCCCTTGTAGTTGTAGGCTGATTTCTAACCTTCCTCATGATCAAGGATACCCTACGAGGTGAGATTTTGCGTGGAGCCCCAGATCTTTGTCGATTGACAGTCATTTTGTACTTCTTCCATTTTCTTACTATGGCACCAACAGTTGTCTCCTTCTCGCCCAGCGTCTTACTGATGGTTTTGTAGCCCATTCCAGCCTTGTGCAGGTGTATGATCTTGTCCCTGACATCCTTAGACAGCTCCTTGCTCTTGGCCATTTTGTAGAGGTTAGAGTCTGACTGATTCACTGAGTCTGTGGACAGGTGTCTTTCATACAGGTGACCATTGCCGACAGCTGTCTGTCATGCAGGTAACGAGTTGATTTGGAGCATCTACCTGGTCTGTAGGGGCCAGATATCTTACTGGTTGGTGGGGGATCAAATACTTATTTCCCTCTGCAGAATGCAAATAAATTCATATACTTTCCACAATGTGATTTTCCGGATTTAATTTGTGATGTGCTATCTCTCACTGTTACCAATAACCTACCCTTCAATTATGGGCTGCTCATGTCTTTGTCAGTGGGCAAACTTACAAAATCAGCAAGGGATCAAATACTTATTTCCCCCACTGTATATAATCGGGTGCTGAACCATGTAGTATCTGGTGGATAAAAGCGCAGAGTTTAAAAATGATCTTGGCTTTAATGGGGAGCCAGTGTAGTTTGTATAGGAGAGGAGATGCTCTTTCAAAGTGTAATACTCGTAGTATATATCTTGTTGCAGTATTTTGTGCAGTTTGAAGTCTTTTCAAGATATTCTCTCTACAACCAGCATAGATGGAGTTACAATAATCAAGTTGAGTGAGAACTAAGGATTGTACTAATAATCAAAGGATTGATGATGAAGATCTGATCCGCTTCTATCTCCACAGAGTTTTGAAGGATTTGGTGACAACTGAAAATGCTTGGGCTTGAAAGGTTAGATGTTTGTCTAGTATCACAAAAAACCAAAGTAGCAGTGTTCAAAAGTCTATATCACCATATCAAACAGATTCAAAAATGTCAAAAACAGGGGAAAAAGTCTCAACAAGTACGACAACCCTCATATAAGCAGTTAGTTGTACATACAAAAAGTCATCATACACTAAAAAAAAACCCCTATAGACAAAGAAATTTTTTGCATATTTTTCTAAATTGCTTTTCTCATAAACAATCAAAAAAAGTCCATAGAGACTTGAATGTACTTAGAACAATGTCAACGTGGTTAAATGAAGTGCACCAAAACACTTAGCTTTATGGCGGCTGCTACTGTGAACTCCAGAGTGCGTGTAGATTCCGACGGTCCCATTTCGAAATTCTTCTTCAGGAAACCATACCGCATAACACTGGCTTAACCACTGACGCTGGAAAATAATCATAAAAAATATATCAGGTTCAGACAACGAAGATAAAAATGCTATAAACATAAGATATAGACAACGTGTTCTCATACTATTAGACTGGAGGATGCACCAGCTGACATCAGAATTACTCAGCCCAATCAAATTTGAACAAGAGGAAGCCCAATCAAGAGCTGACACATACATACATCATCAACCGGCTCTCCAATCAGCTGATCTTTACAACAGCTGATCGAGCCAGCGAACCTTACGCTACGCAAAATTACTGCCAAATTAAAACATTGCGCTGAAAAAACACAGAAAAGTTCACAAAAATGCTCCCCAATGTATGGTGCAATTTAAACCCTGCGGTTCAAGCGTTTGTAGTCTATGAATCCAACATTGTTCTATCTGCAGGAGTCTTTTACTGCGGACACCCCCGCGCGTATGAGCAATCGCATGGTCAATTCCCCAACACGTAAATTGTTCAAAAGAATGATTCAGTGCTCTGCAATGAGCCACCATCAGCGCTCCCAATTTTTGAGACATGATACAGGATTTATGTTCACTTAATCTGCGCTTCTGACATCTGTCAGTTTTGCCAACGTACAATTTTCCACACGGGCACTGTAAAATATAAATCACATGATCAGATAGACATGTGGTGGAAGGTCTCAATTTATACATTTTACCATCCACAGGGTTGCAGAAATCGTTGCAAACAAATCATGCTACAAAAACTACAGGATCCGCAGGCTTGATGTACCCCCTCGGTGGTCGTAACTCTAGATACTGCATCAGCCGGACATAGGAATGGAGCCATCATAAAGTTTAAAAAGATGGGTGATAAGGGGGGAGCACCATATTCTAGGGACCAGGGAGGAGAGAGATCACCTGCCATTTTGACTTGGTATGATCTTGTTTTTACAAAGCCATGAAACCATTGAAGGACTACACCACAGAAACTGATCTAGTAGATTCGGCAATAGACCATGGTCTACAACATTGAAAGAATATGACATGCCAAATTGCATCACAATTGCCTTCTTGCTCAAGCTGACCTCTTTTCTGAAGTTTAATACCAGAGTAGTTAAGACCATAATACATAATCTAAAAAAAATAATTCTAACTTCAACATACGTGTAGCAAATCTGCCATACAACAGTAGCACTAATTCCTATGATTCAAACAAACCCTACCTATTAATAGGCATTATTAGAATATTCCATGAGCCCTATAACACCAATACACCTACTACTGGTAAAACAGAGCATGAAAATAGAATACCACACCTCAGTCACAGGCAAATCTCAGTCCCTGACCAAATACAAAACTGCTGTAATTCTTTTGTGCTAAGTGGTATGTTTAGTTAATAAATCAAAACAAGGGATCACAAATTAGAAACAGAAAAATGGAAAAGTAAAATGGAAGATAAAAACTGAACTGAGAATCTCAATAAGTCATACTAGGCTTGTACCACAACACTGGAGAAATAAAAATAGAAATGCATTTCTATTATAATTAGATTGTGAGCCCTTTAGGGACAGAGAAATACCCAGTGTATCTGAATGTCACTCACCTTGAGCTACTATTGAAAAAAGGTGTAAGCAAAAGCCAAATAAATAAAATAAATAAATATTTTACTCAACAAAATACAAAGACATCCATGATGCACATTTCACAAAGCTAACGCATTCCACTTAAATTCAAAATAAAGCACTTTTTTCTACCTTTGCTATCTGGCCATTTTATTTTTTCAAGCAGATCTGCTCTACCCCTACCCCCATGGTCCAACAGCTCCTCGGCCTCCTCTCCCCCCCCCCCCCCTCAATGTAACTTAATCTGAAATATTGAACCTTATTGTTACAGGAGCTCATTTAGTTGCACATAGGAGTTTTCAGTTCTGATGGGTGACCACTTATATAAGGTATTTGGGGGTTAACATACCAGGGAATCTCAGGCAGTTGTTTAATTTAAACTACTCCCCCCCCCCCTTTGCTTAAAGCTGCTCTGGAAGATTTAGATCATTGGGAAAGGCTTAGGTTATATTGTGGTTGGGCAGGATTAATGTAGTTAAAATGACTCTTGTACCAAACGTTTTATACTTGTTTTCTTGCCTACCCTTTCCTACCTCCAAAAAGTTTCTCATTCATCTCCAGAGGAAGATATTTTTGTATATTTGGAGGTGCAAACCTACAAAAGTTCAAAAAGAAAGATTGTATCTGGATCGAAGTCATAGGGGCATGGGTGTGCCAGACGTTTTGACCTATTATCAGGCAGTCCAACTTCAGGTGATTTTTTTGCGTGGGCCTCTCCTCATAAATGGGTACAGCTAGAACACGCCCTCATGGGACCTTGTCCCCTAAGAACGCTACTGTGGCTGCCCCTTGATGAGCTTTGATTGCTGGTCAGGCAGGCCCCTTTAAAAGTGTCTTGCACTCTCTCTTTATGGTGTGCGGTTTATCCAGGTTGTTCTCATTTCAGCAATACTTCTTTGATACCCTTATACAAAATTCCCCAGGTTTTGCGACTAAGAACACTACCACAGTATTTAGATGATGGGCTACTCAGGGTTTGAGGGTGCTGGGTCATTTAGTCTTTCAGGGTGCCTTTATTCTATTTGAGGTACTGTGAGATGAATTTGGCTTAGAGGGGAGGGTTTACTTCTATTACTGTCAAATAACAGATTTTATAAAAAGAAAAGTACTCTGGCAACCCCTACCAACCAAGCAGCCTATATTAAAAAATATTTAAACAAATTTAAGTATAAAGCTCATCCAGCACATTTAAATGAAGATCAACTTTCCCATTTGTTAGTGGTATTCAAGTGAAGTATGAAGAAGGTGAAAAATGCATTCCAGTATGCCTTCTGGTAGGGATCTTAGATTCTTAGACCACTTAGTATTGTTCCCTGAAACATGCATGCCAATTTTGAAAAAAGTGTAAGATTTCTTTTCTAGGCTGTGTTCACAGTCACAGTCCGAACTGAGAGTTCTCCTGGCCAGAGCAGATGAGTGTGGAACCCATTATATAGGCTCATGTGAGGGAATGGTGTAGCGGCAGGTGTCCCTAGGAACACTCCCTCACTGAGGGTGCAGGTTAGCCACCTCACCAAAGGTGGAGCTAAACCTGCCATTTCAGAAGCTGAGTCAGAGAGGCAGGGCTCAGGCCGGGAGGTGGTTAAATGCCTTAGAGAAGAGTGGATCATGGAGACCCCAATACAGTGGTCTCCAGGAGAGAGAGCGGGAGCCCGTATGCAGTGGATTCCTAGAATGTTCCCATTGGCTGCAGTACTTGGGAGAGCCTGGGGAAGAGTAACGGCCCTCAGCAGATATTATTACCTTGTAATTGCTAGAAGCAGATGCTACAGTGAAGTAGGAGAAGTTTTCCTTGAAACCTCAGAACTAAGAGAGTGTTGACTAACCTTGTGAAGTTGTATGAGAGAGAGACTACAAGAGCCAGAGTTAAGAGACTCTAAGAAGCGACTGTTTAACACGTGAGAGCTGTGTCTGGCACAAGCTGAAGGGGCCCTGATTCTTGAGGGAAAAATGTATATGGTGAAGGATGAAACCTAGTGGGAACAGAATACAAGTTATAGAATAATGTCAGTTCTGCACTTAATTGATTAACTGCTAATGGGTGCTAGCAACCTATTGGCCATAATTAAAGTTAATTGGTGCTAATTGGCACTAATTAGCAGTTACACATATAACTGCTCTTCCTCTGTATTCTATAACCTTAGTACTCATTCTGTTAGCATGCAGTTGTTAGTGGGGTATGGACATAAAAACATAAACATTGCCATACTGGGTCAGACCAAAGGTCCATCAAGCTCGGTATCCTGTTTCCAACCATAGCCAATCCAGATCACAAGTACCTGGCAAGATCCCTAGAGAGTAAAAAACAGATTTTATGCTACTTATCCTAGGAATAAGCAGTAGGCTTCCCTAAGTCCATCTTAATATTGGACTATGGACTATTCTTATAGGAACTTGTCCAAACCTTTTTTAAACTCTGCTCAGCTAACTGCTTTTACCACAATTTCTGGCAACAAATTCCATAGTTTAATGACTCGTTGAGTGAAGAAGTATTTTCTCCGATTTGTGTTAAATTTGCTTCTTAGTAGTTTCATTGCATCCCCCCAGTCAACTTTCAGGTTGATTAGGTACTTGATATACCACCCCTGTATTTTTGGAAAAAGTAAACAAGCAGTTCATGCTACCCATTCCACTCCACTCAGTATTTTACGCACCTCTATCATATCTAAGTACATAAGTATTGCCATACTGGGACAGACCAAAGGTCCATCAAGCCCAGCATCCTGTTTCCAACAGTGGCCAATCCAGGTAACAAGTACCTGGTAAGATTCCAAAACAGTACAATACATTTTATGCTGCTTATAAGCAGTGGATTTTCCCTAAGTCTATTTTAATAATGGCTTATGGACTTTTCTTTTAGGAAGCAATCCAAACCTTTTTTAAACCCTGCTAACTGCTTTTACTACATTCTCTGGCAAAGAATTTCAGAGTTTATCTCCCCTCAGCCATCTCTTCTCCAAGCTGAAAAAAACCGTAGCCTTTTTAGCTTTTCCTCATAGGAAAGTCATCCCATCCCCTTTATCACTTTCTTCACCCTTCTCTGTACCTTTTCTAATTCTGCTATATCTTTTTTTTTTTTTTTTTTTTGAGATGCGGTGACCAAAATTGAACACAGTATTCGAATTGTAGTCCATTTCTTTCTTACCATTCCTAACGTTCTATTTGTTTTCAGAGCCACTGCTGCACACTGAGCAGAAGGTTTTGATGTATCAACGCATAATTGCCAATATAGAATTCATGCTTAGCATGCAGCATTCTGGCGCCTAACTTTGAGCAACTAGCACAGACTTATCCCCATACTGTACTGAAGCAACTCTGCATGTCAGGAATAAAGATGCTAAAAAGAATTGAGAGAGAAAAGGGAGGTGGTGAGATGCTCAACTTTGGGGGGGGGGGGGGGGAGGAGAAAGGCAGCTCCTCCTCTGGTCCTGGAACTCACCAACTGACCATGGGACAAGATCCCTGCTGCGTCTTCTTTTTCAGCCGTGAGATATCAGGAACCAAACTGGGTAGTGACACATCTTCCTCCCATCCTCTCCCCTCCCTCAGCACTTTCCCCAATCCTTTCATAACTAAGCAGCAGGAGGAAATCAGCAGTGCTTGAGGGCCACATTCTTCCTTTCTGCCACCTGATGCCTGATTGCTGCTTTGAACTCTGTCTGCTTTGTGTTCTGCATAGTAAGCACAGCAACCATCAGTGGAATGGAAAGTCAGGCTATTGAATTTCATATGTGATCTAGGTACCAGAAGACACATGACCAGTGTTAACTTATTACTACTCAATGAAAGTTTATTTCATTGTTGTGATGACACCTGTTTGGACTTTGTCTGGTAAAGGGGGGATCAGCAGGTGAAGACAATTAGGGGATTTGTAGATTATAGGGATGTGCATTCATCAGTGTGCTTTAAAAAATTATGCTTTCTAAATTGATCTAAGCATATTAATCTATGAATTAACAACGTTAAGGGGCCCTTTTAATAAGGCACGTAGGTGCCTATGCGCGTCCAACGTGCATCAATTTGGAACTACCGCTCGGATACTGCGGTCCCCGGGTGGTAATTCCATTTTTTTATGTGTCTGATATTCTCAGCAGAAAATATTTTTTATTTTCTACCGTGTGGCGCTAACCGGGCAGTAATTGGCAGTGTACGTGAATTGATGATTACCGCCTGGTTAACGCATGAGACCTTACTATTAAGTCAGTGGGTGGCAGTAAGGTCTCAGGCCCAAAATGGACGCGCACCAATTTTTATTTTGCCGCACGTCCATTTTTGTTCAAAAATTTAAAAAGGCCATATGTGCAGGTGTGCTGAAAAATGGAGCTGCGTGTGTCCAGTACACGCACCTACAACAGTGCGAGCCATTTTTTGGCACACCTTAGTAAAAGGACACCTAAGTCAATTAGTGTATGTTGAAAATTAACATACATTAACATTTTTTTATTAAAACAAATGTGTAAAACTGAAAAAATGTCCAAAAAATGGGGGGAAAAGGGCCTAACAAAACAAAAGTGAACCAAAAAATTTGTCCTGTGCCCATCCCAGGTGAATTGTGACTAGAAGATTTGGGAAGTATAAGAGCGTGAAAGAGGAGATGGGGCATTATATGACTACAGAGGATAGGGATGGTGTGATTAGAACATCTGGAGTAAGAGGGGTCTTTAAAAATGGAATTGTGGGATGGGGAATATGGGGTATGTGAAAAAGTGTGCACATGTGTTCATAAGTGTGTACTGGTAGTATTGGATGAGAGAGAGAGTATACATTTAGTATGCGGAATGGGAACACATCAGGCATCTGTGTTGGTGCCACAGACACTGTACTCCATTTTGGATTTCATATAAATTGTAAGAGATGGCCAGGAGAAGTAAGCATAGGGACATGTGCTAGTTACAATCCCACTGAACAAAAGCAGTATTCTAGAGCAAAAAAAAGTAACCTAATACCAAAAAGACCGCTCTAGCAAAAATAACCCCGCCTAACTGACCAGCTGCTAACCATAAGCCAAATTGCCTGGAGGTTTAGAGCGTGGTCAGTCCTAACCACGCTCTAAACCTCCAGGCAATTTGGCTTATGGTTTCTGAGGGTTTTTTTTCTCCATTTTCTAAAAAAACAAGCACCAGTTAGTTATTTTTGCTAGCGCGGTCTTTTTGGTATCTAGTTACAATCCCCCCTGGTATTCAAAACTAAGTGGCCAGGAATGGCTCCTGGCCGGTTAAATAAGGTTTAAGCGCCTAACTGCAGATATTCAGCGGGAGATAACTGATTATCTCCTGCTGAATATCCTGGTTAGCAGCTAGTCAGTTAGGCGGGGATATTCAGCACCTAACCGGCTATGTTGAGCTTAAATCACAGACCTATCTTTGACTGCTAAAAAGTTACCCGGTTAGCGCTGAGTATCAGCATAGCCGGTTACATTTTTACCTGCCAAAATAAACCCAGGTATTCAATGATGGTCGCTAGATATGGCCCATTGAATATCCGGGCTTAATGCTGGCTACTGAATATCAGGTCCAATGTTTCTAGCATGCAGTATTTAACTTACAGTGTATGATTTTGATATTGATCTTAAGTTTTAGTGTTCAGATAATTTTTTGTTTTGTAATGTTTGTAGTTCATTAGCATTAGTTTGAAAAGTGGTCTATAGGGAGCCTACAGATTTCAGATTAAATAGAACAATCATCTTCATTGATTTACTTGGAGCTATGTGGAGATTTTCACTAAAATCTGCTTCTTCTACAGGATACACTATAAGGAAGTATTCCAAGGAAAAAAGCATCAGTAATGGTTTCCATGATAACTATTAGAATAGCTATTTTCTTTTCAAAACAAATTTCATCTTAATTGATATTTTGTTCAAATAGTTATACCAGGTTATTAAATTATGTATTAATAGATGCTGTTTAAAGTACTTAAAAAAAACTAAACAAAAGCATGCTCTTAAATATCTCTCAGAAACAGTAAAAAAAAATTATACTGATTGACGTACCTAGATAGCTAATTAAATTCATCCACACTGACAGAACAAATCCCTTATAAATAAGCATTATTTTATTCAAGGGAACCCTTGGATTAAATGGTATTAATTTAGGCAGTTTAAATGTGTGTTCAATTACTGATAACTTGTAAAAACTGATTCTAATAAGCTAAGTCAATTTGCATATGCTTGTCAATAAGGATATTTTTGAAAAGAGGAACCATGGTAAAAGCTGTTACAAAGCTTATTTCTGAAATAATCCCAAAACTGTATGGATGAGACTTGACTGAGGATTTTGAGAACAGCAAATTGTGAGACTTACCCATAAGTGGAAACTTATAAATTCCAGTAATCTCAGTATCAAAACAGTTTTTTAAAGTATTTAATAGCTGTCATAGCCCACTGATCAGAACCTAACCTTAACACAAACTACGTGGACAGAAATCCCATGGACTGACCATTATAAACTAAACCTGTTCCTAAAATGGCGAAAAAGGGGTTCTCCCCACAGACGAGAACACACAACTTATACCACGAGATGACAAATAGACCCAGATACTTTCTGGCAACAGATATACAACAACGATTGGACAACACAAACGGAATCCATATATTATCTCTCAGAATGGGACAAAAGATGCAGACACATAGTAGACGAAATAGCACCCTTAAGAACTTCACGTAGACACAACTTGACACTGTGGTTAAATGAAGAACTGAAAAAACGAAAAACACAATCAAGGAAACTGGAACGCGCATGGAAAAACAAAAAGACGAACAAACACTCAACGCATGGAAACAACTACAAAGGAAATACAAATACACAATAAAACAGACCAAAAGGTCGTACTACCAAATCTAAATTGGGCCGGACTACAAAAACACGAAGAAACTATACCATCTTGTGAACAAACTGCTAGACACAACACTGGTCACCACAACCAACACTGACATCCCATCAGCAGACATCCTTGCTAAATATTTCAATGAAAAAATCATAAACCTACGCAAAACCCTACCTCAGAACAACACGGACATAGAAAACTTCATTAATGGTCTAGACCCAACCCCTGGTGAATACCCTGCTGACCGAATATGGTCCAAGTTCGCTCTACTCAGCGCCAACACTGTTACCTATTTGATTAAACAATACTCAAATAGCCATTGTCAATTGGACACCTGCCCCAGCTACCTAATACAATCTGCCCCCCACCTCTTCATAATAGATCTCACATCCCACTTAAACTTCATGGTTCAACAGGATGTCTACCTTCAAGAAAAAGGAAGCATCCTGCTCACCCCAATACCAAAAGACATCAAGAAAAAAACAAACGACATCACCAACTACCGCCCAGTAGCATCTATCCCATTAGTAGTCAAACTAATGGAAGGACTGGTGACCAAACAACTCAATGACTACATAAACAAATTCACTATACTACATGAGTCACGATCAGGATTCCGACCCCTACACAGCACCGAAACAGTACTACTCACTCTCCTAACCTAATTCAAGCAGGAAATAGCAATAGGCAAGAGCATTCTCCTCCTCCAATTTGACATGTCAAGTGCATTCGACGTGGTTAACCATAACATATTACTAAGACACCTAGATTACTTCGAAATCAGTGGTGACACTCTCAATTGGATTAAGGGTTTTCTAACCACAAGAACATATCAAGTGAAATCAAAAACTAATATATCGTCACCGTGGAAACCAAGTTCCGGAGTACTGCAAGGCTCACCGATCCTTTTCAACCTCATGATGACTCCACTAGCCAAGACCCATTTATTTATGCTGATGACGTTACATTATACATCCCATACAAACATGATCTGGCGGAAATCACCAACGTTATCAAGCTAAGCTTAAACATCATGAACGCCTGGGCAAATGCATTCCAACTAAAACTCAATACAGAAAATACACACTGTCTCATCATCTCATCCCGTTACAATACATACCAACCCACAAACATTAACACCCCAGGATACACCCTCCCTGTCTCAGACAGCCTGAAAATTCTCGGAGTAACAATCGACCGCAACCTATCACTAGAGACCCAAACAAATCCACCATAAAGAAAATGTTTTTCTCAATGTGGAAACTCAAACACATAAAACCATTCTTCCCGAGGGAAATATTTCATAACATGGTACAGTCCATGGGACTAAGCCACACAGATTACTGCAATGGAATCTATGCGGGATGCAAGGATCAAATCATAAAGAAACTCCAAACCGCCCAAAACACAGCAGCCAGGCTTATATTTGGAAAAAAACATTTTGACAGTGCCAAACCACTCAGAGAAAAACTGCACTGGTTACCAATTAAAGAACACATCACTTTCAAAATCTGCACGACAGTTCATAAAATTATTTACGGCGAGGCACCGGGATACATGACAGACCTCATCGACCTGCCAACCAGGAACACTAAAAAATGTGCACGATCATACCTATACCTCCACTACCCAAGCAGCAAAGGTCTTAAATACAAATCCACCTATTGCAACTAGCTTTTCCTACCTAAGCACACAACTATGGAACGCACTGCCAAAAGCAGTAAAAACTACGCTCGACCACCTAAATTTCCGGAAAGCACTAAAGACAGACCTGTTCAGAAGAACGTATCCCACTGACCCAACGTAAATATACCTGGTCACCCAAGACACAACATAACCAAAGACCGGAACGGACATTACCTGAATCTTCTTCCCCATTTCCCTCTCTTAAGTTCCCCCCAACTGCTCCTACCATACATGTACCCCATTATACCACAATATCACTTTGTAGTCATTCATTCATACCATGTATTAGTTCATACTGTAATCGGCTAACATAGTAACATAGTAGATGACGGCAGAAAAAGACCTGCACGGTCCATCTAGTCTGCCCACGATAAACTCATATTTGTATACCTTACCTTGATTTGTACCTGTCTTTTTCAGGGCACGGACCGTATAAGTCTGTCCAGCAATATTTCCCGCCTCCCAACCACCAGTCCCGCCTCCCATCACCGGCTCTGGCACAGTCCCCGTATAAGTCTGCCCTCCCCTATCCTAGCCTCTCAACCACCAACCCCTCTTCCCCCCGCCACCCAATTTCAGCTAAGCTTCTGTGGATCCATTCCTTCTGCACAGGATTCCTTTATGCCTATCCCACGCATGTTTGAATTCCGTTACCGTTTTCATGTCCACCACCTCCCGCGGGAGGGCATTCCAAGTGTTCACCACCCTCTCCGTGAAGAAATACTTCCTGACATCTTTCCTGAGTCTGCCCCCCTTCAATCTCATTCCATGTCCTCTCGTTCTACCGCCTTCCCATCTCCGGAAAAGATTCGTTTGCGGATTAATACCTTTCAAATATTTGAACGTCTGTATCATATCACCCCTGTTCCTCCTTTCCTCCAGAGTATACATGTTCAGGTCAGCAAGTCTCTCTTCATACGTCTTGGAACGCAACTCCCATACCATCCTCGTAGCTTTTCTTTGTACCGCTTCCATTTTTTTAACATCCTTCGCAAGGTACGGCCTCCAAAACTGAACACAATACTCCAGGTGGGGCCTCACCAACGTCTTATACAGGGGCATTAAAACCTCCTTTCTTCTGCTGGTCACACCTCTCTCTATACAGCCTAGCAACCTTCTCGCTACGGCCACCGCCTTGTCGCACTGTTTCATCGCCTTCAGGTCCTCAGATACTATCACCCCAAGATCCCTCTCCCCGTCCGTGTCTATCAGGCTCTCCCCACCTAACACATACGCCTCCCTTGGATTTCTACTCCCTAAGTGCATCACTTTGCATTTCTTCGCATTGAATTTTAATTGCCAAACGTTAGACCATTCTTCCAGCTTCTTCAGATCTTTTTTCATGTTTTCCACTCCCTCCGGGGTGTCCACTCTGTTGCAAATCTTGGTGTCATCCGCAAAAAGGCAAACTTTACCTTGTAACCCTTCGGCAATGTCACTCACAAATATATTGAACAGAATGGGCCCCAGCACCGATCCCTGAGGCACTCCACTACTCACCTTTCCCTCCTCCGAGCGAACTCCATTTACCACCACCCTCTGGCGTCTGCCCGTCAACCAGTTCCTAATCCAGTTCACCACTTCGGGTCCTATTTTCAGCCCTTCTAGTTTATTCAAGAGCCTCCTGTGGGGAACCGTGTCAAAAGCCTTGCTGAAATCTAAGTAGATGACGTCCATAGCACGTCCTTGATTTAATTCTCCTGTCACCCAGTCAAAGAATTCAATGAGATTCGTTTGGCACGATTTCCCTTTGGTGAAACCATGTTGTCTCGGATCTTGCAACTTATTGGCTTCCAAGAAATTCACTATCCTTTCCTTCAGCATGGCTTCCATTACTTTTCCAATAACCGAAGTGAGACTTACCGGCCTATAAGTCCCAATGGGTCAGCTAAGTGCTGCTATCAAGGGAATTCTTTAGCTGAATGGACCAAATGGTAGCGTCTGATCCAGGACTTTACACTTTATTTTACTTTTTAAAACTGCCCTAGATATTAATAACTTTCCTTTTAAATAAATCTAGATATTGCCAATAATTATAGCAGTGTAGCAGCTATGTAAAAATGCCCCTCCCCTCTATCAGAGTTTGGCAGGAACAGAAAGAAAGAAAGACAGACAGAAAGAGAGGTTTCCCAGTGCTAATTAAATTGATTAAGCAACAAGCCTTAAAAATTTAAGACAATATCAGGTAGGTTTCTCACCTAACGCCGTTAACGGTTATATGTAAGCCACATTGAGGCTGCAAAGGGTGGGAAAATGTGGGATACAAATGTACCAAATAAATCAAAATGACTTTGTGACAACTACTACATAATTCAATATTTGTAGAACATGATGGGTCTCTGAAGGACTTTTCCTAGATATTCAGCCATAGAAACTCTTGTGGAAGCTGTTTCTTTATTGGAATTTACTAACCACCTTTATGATGAGATGGATGTGGACTTCTTCTCCAAAGAACCTCATCTACCCACTTTGTTAAGCTCTACCTAATCATAACTTCACTGTTTTTCATTAAAATCTATATTGAAAATTCAAGAATATTAGGTTAAGAATTTTGAAATAAAATTGGGAACAAATTACCCACTACGGTTTTGGCCTCCAGGGGACATAAAGCAGCTAAATACAACATCCTTCAAAGAATGGAAAAAGTATATGAATGAAGAAAATAAGAAGCAGCATAAGCACTGTCAAGCTAGATGCAAATCATTGATAAAGAAGGCTAAAAGAGAATATGAAGAAAAACTTGTTGCAGAGCCAACAATTCATAGTAACAACTTTTTCAGGTACATCAGAAGCAGAAAGACTGTGAGGGGGAATCTGTGGGACCATTAGATCAAGAAGGAATAAAAGGGGCACTCAAGGAGGACAAGGCCATAGCAGAGAAATTGAATGAATCCTTTACTTCGGTCTTTCACTTCCTCTGCATCATCACCCTTGAGAACCATGCCGGGTACAAGTAGATCTCTTACATCTTCCATAAAGAAATCTTAGTGAACCTGGAAGACATACTGAGCCAAATTGACAAGTTAGAGTGATAGATCACCTGGACCAGATGGTATACACCCTAGGGTACTGAATGAACTCAAGCATGAAATTGCTGATCTGTTAGTGATCTGTAACCTGTTGTTAAAATCGTCGGAAGTACCTGAAGATTGGAGGGTGGCCAATGTAATGCTGATTTTTAAAAAGGATTCCAGGGGTGATCTAGGAAACTATAGACCAGTAAGCCTGACATCAGTGCTGGGGAAAATAGTGGAAACTATTGTAAAGAATAAAATTACAGAACAGATAGACAAACATGTTTTAATGAGTCAGCATGGGTTCACCAATTTGCTTCATTTCTTTGAAGGCGTGAATAAACATGTGGATGAAGGTGAGCAGGTTGATGTAGTGTGTCTAGATTTTGACAAAGTTCCTCATGAGAGACTACTGTGAAAATTCATGGGATAGGAGGCAATGTCTTCTTGTGGATTAGGAACTGGTTATTGGACAGAAACAACAATGTTAAAATGGCTATAATAAAACAAAACTAAAACACATATATAGCTAAAGTAATGTCAGATTACAAAACCCAGACTCGAAAGGTCAAAAAATAAATAAATAAAATACATGGACTGTTTCCATAGGAACCGGCTGTAGGGATGATGTCATAATGAAAAAAAAAAAGTAATATATCACAATGTTCAAGAATAAGACGCTCGGTCGAAATCTCCTAAAATATAATCATAACTCAAAAACCTTATAGGACTGGTTACGTTACAGAAACCTTATAAAAGGAAAATGTACTGACTGCGCTTAAAATATATGATTGCTAAAATCGCATCATTTCGTCAAACATTTATTTAAAATAATGCTACAACTATACCACTTAAAGACCGACCCTTAAGACAACTTCATAATTACAAAACTAAAATATGGAATGGCAACCCAATGACAAACAAACATATTACAAAGTGGCTACTCAGTAGAAGGGCAAAAAAGTCCAACAAAACCAGCCAGCATCAAAGGACAGCCGCATCTTAATGCTGTAAAGCGCTGTTTGCCTAAGGACTCCAGGATTAAAATATATACCGAGTCCTTCACCGCTATAAAACACACACTCTGTACCATAGCTAATAGAACATAATATACTTGATAAGTTGTACGGGAGTTACTTACATATAGGCGCAGCATGGCTAAGTGCTCCGCCGGAACTTTCACTGGGGGTTTTTTTAGCTCCACAGTTTGACCCAGATAGTTAAGCATGTGCTGCACAGGTCCATTCTTGGAACCTAATCTTAGCCCTTACCCTGATTCTCAGCCTCAATCTGGGGGGGGGGGGGGGGGGAGATCCTAGGGACCTCAAAGAGATTGACGGGGGCCCCATTTTAGGGTCTTGGCACTGTAGAACGGATCTGGTCATTCTGGAGCATCTGGGTTCTTCGGAGGGAGCAGAGGAGGACTCAAAGGTCCTCTCAGGCTCCCAATCCCCTGTGGACTTCGGCTCTGAGGACCCTCCCTTTTGGGAATCTAAAGGGCAGTCCTATGGTTTCCAGCTCTTTTGTCATGAGGAGCTGTCATGCCTCTTAGATGAAGTCACAGGGGCCTTGGCTATGCTTAAGCCTGTCGTAGCAGGCCCTTTGGGACCCTGAAGCATTTCCCGCTCTATAAGGCCCTCATCTGCATGATGATGGTGGAGTGGGAGTCCCCTGAGTGTCCTCTCAGTATGGTTGTGTGTCTTGATCATTTCTGTGCCTTTGCTGCACCTGTCCAAGGGGGCTTATCCCTTAGGGAGCTCCATGAAAGGAATGTGGAGCAGTAGCTCTGCCTGATAGTTTTGGTGGGTGCCCCAGCATTCAGGCCGCTATTAGTAGTGGTTACGTAGTTCCATAATGCATTGGTTCCAGTGGTTGCTGGAGTCCCTGGAGATTTCTCGCCTGGAGACCGGGACAGCCTTTTTGGGCAGACATCCTCTACAATCTGGTTTGTCTATCTTCCCGCTCAGTGGCGACTTTGGGACTCACCGTTGGTTGAGGCTTCACCACTGGGTGTTCGTATATGACTTCCAAGAAGCTTTTGAGTCAGCTGCCCTTTAGGGGTCGCTGGCTATTTGATGATGCCTTGGAGAAGTTGGTGAAGGATATGGGGGAGGTGTGGCTGTTCGTCTCCCTGAGCTGCGGCATGGGTGTGCAGTGAGACTTGGCCTTAAGAGAGCAGGCCACTTCTGGTCTGCTCGGCACCCGTTGGCCCAGGTGGGGGGCAGAGTTGGTCCTTCAAGCAGGGGTCCTTTTGAGGCCGAAAGTGAGCTGGGTCCTCAGGTCCTTTAGTCGGGACTGCAGCCGCTTGACCTGCCCAGTGATGGTGTGCTGGGCCCCTCGTTTCTGGTGGGAGGCAGACTGTCTCTCTTCTGCAACGAGTGGGTCTGTATCACCACAGATCAGTGGGCTGTGGAGGTGGTTGAGAGGGGGTACTCTATGGAGTTTGCCAGTCCAGTTTTTGACATCTTCATGACCTCTCACTGCAGCTCGGGTCTAAAGTGCCAGACTGTCGCTCTTACCCTTCAGCATCTCTGTGATATAGGAGCAGTGGAACCTGTTCCGCTGGCAGTGTGTGACCTAGACAGGTACCCTATCTATTTCTTGGTCCCAAAGAAGTGTAGTTCTTTTTATCCCATCCTAGACCTCAAGGGGATGGATGCTTGTCTGTGAGTCCAGTGCTTCCAGGTGGAAATGCTTAACTTAGAGGGGCATAATCGAACGAAAACGCCTATCTCCATGGGCGTTTATCTCCGAGAACGGGTCCGTGAAGGGGCGGAGCCAACCGTATTTTCGAAAAAAATAGACGCCCATATGTTATTCGCTACTTTGTGAGCTGGGCGTTTTTGTTATTCAGTGATAATGGAAAATGAAAGCGCCCAGCTCAAAAACGAATACATCCAAGGCATTTGTTCGTGGGAGGGGCCATGATTCGTAGTGCACTAGTCCCCCTCACATGCCAGAACACCAACCGGGCACCCTAGGGGGCACTTTTACAAAACAAAACAAAAAGGTAAAAGAGCTCCCAGGTGCATAGCACCCTTCCCTTGTGTGTTGAGCCTCCCAAATCCCCCTCAAAACCCACTGCCCACAAGTCTACACCATTACTATAGCCCTAAGGGGTGAAGGGGGGCACCTACATGTGGGTACAGTGGGTTTGGGGGGGTTGGACGACTAACGCATTAAGCAGCACAATTGTAACAGGTAGGGGGGGATGGGCCTGGGTCCACCTGCCTGAAGTCCACTGCACCCCCTAATAAGTGCTCCAGTAACCTGCATACTGCTGCCAGGGAGGTGGGTATGACATTTGAGGGTGAAAATAAAAACTTGTGAAACGTCATATTTTGTGCTGGGAGGGGGTTTGTGACCACTGGGGAAGTCAGGGGAGGTCATCCCCGATTCCCTCCAGTGGTCATCTGGTCATTTAGGGCACTTTTTGGGGCCTTATTCGTGGAAAAACAGGGTCCAGGAAAAGTGCCCTAAATTCTCGCTAAAATCGCATATTTTTCTTCCATTATCGGCGAAAGGGCGCCCATCTCTGTTCGCCCGATAACCACGCCCCAGTTCCGCCTTCGACACGCCTTCGACACGCCCCCGTCAACTTTGTCCGCATCCGCGACGGAGTGCAGTTGAAAGCGTCCCAAATTCGGCTTTTGATTATACCGCGTTATTCGTTTTTGTGAGATAAACGCCCATCTCCCGATTTAGGTCGGAACTTGGGCGTTTTTCTCGTTCGATTATAAGCTGGTTAGTCATTACCTCGGTGCGGTCAGTGGAGTTCTTAATTTCCCTGGATATCACAAATTTCATCTCTGTCCACCTCTTTGTGTTTTCCATGGCCCTTGGAAGTGCCAGGTGGCTTCTAGGCCTCCATTGCAAGATGGATCAAGGCAGTTATTGAGTCCACCTGCACTGACAAGAATCAAGGGCTAAAGGCCCATTCTACTCTGGCTTAGGCCACCACCTGGGTGGAGGCCTCGGGTAGTGTTCCCTGAGTACATTTGCAGGGTGGTGACTTGGTCGTTGCTCCATTCCTTTGATAAGCACTATAGGTTGGATGTGTTGGCCAGAATATACTTGGACTTTGGGAGAACCTTCATTTGGGGGGGGGGGGGGGGCTTGTCTTTCCCCACCCAGTAGACTTTGGTACATCTTATTGCCTAGAACGGTGAAGCTGGTCCTAAAAAAAAGAGAAATTTTGTCTTACCGGATCATTTTCTTTAGTCAGTAACACTATTTTGCAATCCCGCCCTTGGACGACCTTGGCCATGGTTTCTGAGTGTGCTCTGTGCTTATATATATATATATATATATATATATATATATATATATATATATATATATATATATATTTGTATTTGCTTGCCATAATTGCTATTATATAATTAAATAATATATATTTCCACCTTCGCACTATTCCTTCATTAAACTTTAGGCACTGTCATATCCCTAGCCAAATGTGTCCAGTGTAATTGCTATCTGAGTGATTACCTGTCTCTAGTAGTGCCTACAGTTCATATCCCCGCATCCATCATCATCTCTCTATCCTCTTCCCCTGTTTTGAACAACATCTTCCTTTGTCTGGCATTGCCCCTCTGTGTCCATATATCATCCCCACCCCACGCAGCATCTCCCTTTTGTGTCCCTGTCCCTTTGCCCCCCACCATGCATATAATTTCTCCTCTATTACCTCCCTGTGTCCACTTCTCCCCTCTCTTCCTCTTCCACCCCAGTGTGTCTCTCCACCATCCCAACCCAGCTTCTCTCCCTCTCTTCCCCCATTCCTTCCAGCATCTGGCTCCTCCTCCTTCAGGCTCTAGCAGAATTCCTTTGCAAGCCCGTACTGATCAGGATTTAGTCCAAGCAGTGGCGTACCTAGGGTAGTTGACACCCGGGGCCGGTCATTTTTTAACACCCCCCTCCAAAATCCAGTACTAGGCATACCGAGAATACAAAACACTCAGGACCTGTAGAGCAATTCTACCATACCATAAGCAGTCATTTCTATGAGTCACACAAGGAAAAGGAAAGCATCTTAAACACTACAGTGAGCACTAGAACATCAATTCACCTATTGTAAAACGAAACCAGACAGAATAGTACAGATCGTCGATCATTCACAGTCAATGCCAACTGAAAGCCATGTCTTTTTCACAAACACAGATACACCCTAATCCACTATAGAATAAGTAATCATAAACTTTCTATTTAGACAAAAATTAAACTGAACCCCCAAGATGCCAGACTCTGCATACAATGCAACGCCACAGAAACAGAAAATGTCCCCTAGTACTGTGCAAAATATAAAGACAGCAGATGTAAATTTGAAAAAAAAACTAACAAATACCAATCACCACTTTACAAATTAACAAATAGAAATAAAACAAATATAGAAAATAAAATACCATTTTATTGGACTAATACATTTAGCTGTCAGAGGCCAAAACCTTCTTCCTCAGGTCAATACAGTATAGTGTGTTAGTGTCCTAACCTGACCTGAGGAAGGGGGTTTTGTTCTCCAAAAGTTAGTCAAAATTTATTAAAATTAGTCCAATAAAAAGATTACCTTATTTACATGTTCTATTATAAACATTTATTAATACAGCTACAATACTACTTTATCCTAAAGCAAAAAAAAAAAAAATATATATATATATATATTATTTACAGTTTGTTGTCTCTGGTTTCTGCTTTTCTCATCTTCTTTTCACTGTCTTCCTTCCATCCAGCATCCGTCTTCGTTCTTTCTCTGCCATCCAGTGTCTGCCCTCTCTGCTGTCCCCGCCATCCAATGTCTGCCCTCTCTCCCTGCCCTTTCCATTCACTGTCTGCCCTTTCTCTCTCCCCCTTCTATTCACTGTCTGCCCTCTCTCTCCCCCCCCCCATCCATCCAGGGTCTGCCCTCCCTCACCCCCTTCCGTCCATCCAGGGTCTGCCCTCCCCTCTCCCCCCATCCATCCAGGGTCTGCCCTCCCTCTCCCCCCCATCCATCCATCCATCGTCTGTCCCCTCTCTCTCTCTGCCCCTTTTTTCAGCCCCCAGTTCCAGCCCTCTTATCCCACCTGTCCCCCCTTTTCAGCCCCACTATCCCACCAGTCCACAGTTTCAGCCCCAGCCCTTTTCTCTCACCAGTCCTGAGCTTCAGCCCCAGCCACTTCTCCCTGTCCCCCCAGTTTCTGCCCCTGCCCCCTTTCAGCCCCCAGTTCTAGTACTAGCCCCCTTATCCCACCTACCCTCCTTTTCAGCCCCAGACCCATTTTCCCACCAGCCCCAGGCATGGCTCCCATTTTCTCGCATGGCCCCTTTCCCACCCCCCTTCTCCCCACCCGTCCCCTTCTCTCCTCTTCTCCCATCTGAGATCCCCCTCCCCACCCCCCTTCTCCTCTCTTCTCCCATCTGAGATCCCCCTCCCCACCCCCGTTCTCCTCTCTTCTCCCATCTGAGACCCCCTCCTCACCCCAGTCCCCTTCTCCCATCTGAGACTCCCCTCCCCACGTCCTCTTCTCCCATCTGTGACCCCCCACCCCCCTTCTCCCATCTGAGACCCCCCACCCCATTTTCCCATCTGAGATCCCCCTCCCCACCCCAGTCCCCTTCTCCCCTCTTCTCCCATCTGAGACCCCCCTCCCCACCCCAGTCCCCTTCTCCAATCTGAGGCCCCCTCCCCAGTCCCTTTCTCTCATTTGAAACCCCCCTCCCCAGTTCCCTTCTCCCATTTGAAAACCCCCTCCCCAGTCGTCCTCTCCCATCTAAGCCCCCCCAACTCGACCCACCTGCCACCTTCGTGGAGAGATGACAGCCCTCGTCTTCTGCCTCCAACCTGCTGTGCCTTAAAGAAAAATCTGAAAAGTGGCATGGCAGGCATGCTTCGTGTCTGCCCTGCCTGCTTGTAAAAGAAAGCGCCGGCAAATGTCCCCGTCGGGTCTTCCCTCACTGGGTCCCACCCTCCGCGAGGGCGGGACCCAGTGAGGGAAAACCCGTCGTGACGTCGACGAGGAGGTTTGCTGGCGCTTTCTTTTACAAGCAGGCAGGGCAGACACGAAGCATGCCTGCCATGCCGCTTTTCAGATTTTTCTTTAAGGCACAGCAGGATGGAGGCAGGAGACGCGGGCTGCCTGCAGTGCCGACGGAGCACCCCCCACCCACTGACACCCGGGGCGGACCGCCCTCACCGCCCCCCCCCCCCTTGGTACGCCACTGAGTCCAAGGCCCCTGCTCTGTGCAGCTGGTTACTCTGCATGTAGAAAGCCACAGAGCTGCCAAGAACTTGGCCTTAGGCTGCACGTAGCACAAGGAATTACAGTTCACAGGTGTTTGGACAAATCAGTCTCTTTCTCCTGAGAGAGATGCATAAACCATGAAATCTTCTTCTTTGTTCTTCTCTCTCTCTCTCTCTCTCTCTCTCTCATGCCCAGCTTTGGCACTGCCCTCCTGGTCCACAGGTGACCAACATGCAGCAATCACAAGCCGTCTCTCCAGGTTGCATATCTAAGCAGGCTGAGCACGGAAAAGGCAGGAGAGTGGCGATCCCAGGTTATGCCGCCGAAAAAAAGCCTTGGAACAGTTCTGCTTCACACCGGAGAGATGCGAAAAATCGAAAGGAGAAATAGTGGAGCCGGGGCAGAGAGAAAGAAAGATGGCATCCCTGCAGGCTAATCCAGAAATAGAAAGGCCCTCTGACGGCACGGAGGAAGCTACCAACATCACAAAAGCTGATGTGGTGGGCTGGTTTCAGGACTTAAAAGCGGACTTTGCGGGGATCAGGAAAGATGTGCAAAATGCCTTAAAAGATATTAGGGCTGAAATTCATGATCTGGGGTCCCGCGTTGGCGAGATGGAGGGAGGGGATGACGACCCTCGATACGGATGTGGAAAAGCTCCGAGGGAAAGCGATTGCGGATCAGGAGGAGCTGCACCAGCTCAGGGAACAGTTGGAGGACCTGGCAAACAGGTCGCGTCGCAATAATTTGCGATTTAAAGGTATCCCAGAGTTGGACATTTTCAGTAACTGTGAAACTGTAATACGAGAATTGTCTGTCTACGTATTGATTCCGGGAGACGGGGCCCAGCAACCAGACATACACATTCAACGGGCGCATCAAGCTGCAGGCCCACGGAGGGACTCTAACCCGAGGGATGTCATGGTATGCTTTTTGGATTACCCCACCAAGGAAAAGATTTTGAATCTGGCCCGTGTACAAAAAGAAATACTTTGGGAAAATTGTAAGATTGGGGTGTACCAGGATTTGGCGCGCACCACATTGCAGAAATGTGGATTATTTCGAGAAGTCACAGGATTTATGTGCTCAAAGGGGATCCAGTACAGATGGCTTTTTCCGTTTGCAGTGTGGATTACAGTGGATGGGAAGGCACACAGAGTCAAGACATCGGATGAAGCATGGTCGGCGTTGCGGGCTATGGGGTGTCCTGATTTGCTGGTGCAGACGCAGCGACCGATGGAGTTTACTGAGCCTAGAAAAGATTCAGCATGGCAGGTGGTGGTGGAGCGCGGGAAGAAGGCCGACAAGCAGGCTTCGTGAGGACCTGGTCTGCCATGTGATGAGGGAGTAACATCCAGCTGAGACACTTGAGTCTTGTGACAAAACACAGGACTTGATGCTTGAATATGGACATTTTGCAGATAAGCATGAATGTTGAAAAGGGGCTTACACTAGGGGCTGAAATGGAATAGAGTAGGATAAAGATGGATGGTATTGGGTCTGCATGGGGCTAGGTTGGTTACTGTATATGCAGGAGGGTGGGAGGGCTTGAAATTGTGTGGTGATACTTAGTATGCAGGTTGGGGAATTGTGAAAGGGGAAGGAGCGGAGGACATTGATTTGAGGAGGTAGAATTAGATATAGTTGCAAACGGTCTGAGCCTCTGGGAGAGTGAGTTTGTTCCTCCAAACGTGGCTGATCGACTGCAGCAGGGATCAGCACGGGGGGGGGGGGGGGGGGAGCGAGGATAGGGGTAGGAATAGGGATACTCTGAAACATGGGGGATTAGGTCAGGGACCAGTGACGCAACAGGGGTGCGCGGGGAGGGGGGTCTGAGGGGGGAGGGTTGGGTGAGACTTTAGTGGTGGGGACCTGGAATGTAAACAGGCTTAATAATCAAGGGAAACGTAGTCGAGTTTTTAAAGAGTTGAGTAGATTGAAGTGGGACATGACGATGCTACACACTTAAGGCCGAGAGACACCCATATGCTGCGGCGTAGACCTTTTAGAGATGTGGTAGTGCACCAGGGAGGGGGAGGTAAGAGGGTAGGAGGTGTGGCGATACTAGTGCGACAAAATTGTGATTTGATAATAACGAAGGCGTTTCGGGACTCTAGTGGTCGATGTCTGGGCCTTAGGGGGTTGCAGGGTAGAGAGATCATGCTGATTAATATATATGCACCAAATGGGGTCAAAAGCAATTTTTTCACACTCTGATGGGGGCAGTCCAAGGGTTTATTAAGGGTCAGGTGGTAGTAGGGGGAGATTTCAACATTGCCCCAGATGCACGATTGGACCACTCATCGGGGGGAGGGCAATCTGGTGGCCCTGGATGTAAGGCGCTGCTGCAATTCTTGAAAGAGCTTGAAGTGGTAGATTATTGGAGACTGCTGCATGGGATGCAGAGGAATTAAACTTTTTATTCTCACGCTGCACAGTCATACACACGTTTAGACAGCCTGTGGGTACATCGAAATAGCTGGCCCATGGTGGATGCGGCTGAAATAGAGGCAATCCAGGTTTCAGACCATGCTCCCACGTGGATTAAGCTTAAGGGACTGGGGGATATGAAACGGGGCGGTCTATGGAAATTGAATGATACACTACTTGGAGATGAAAAAGTTCAGGAGGAAATTAAGGGGGCCATACAAGAATTATATCACTTCAATGACAATGGTGAGGTTCCAGATGAGATATTATGGGATGCAATGAAAGCAGTGGTGAGAGGAGTTTTGATTGAATGGGGGGGGGGGGGTCGTGGAAAAAAAGAGAACGAGGACAGCAGTCGTCGGAGTTGCGCACCTGCCTAGTCTATTTAGGAAAAGCACATAAACGTAACCCCACATTAAAACTTTGGGAGGAGCTTAAAAAAGTATGGGGAGCATTAGAGCAACTGCAAATGGTAGACAATGACTACATGAGAACTAAGCTTAAAGAGCAGAATTTCGAATTTGCTAACAAATCAAGCGCCCTATTGGCTCGTCTGTTATGTATCAGACGAACCAAATCTCTTATTCAAAAAATGAGGGAAGGGGAGGTTGGCATTATACAGACACCGAAATAGCTCAGAGCTTTGTGACATATTATCAGGAATTGTACAGGAACCCAGAGGGCGACTCAGAGGTTGGGCTAGCCCAATATCTGGATCAGATACAGTTAAAATGTCTGAGTGATTTGGAAAAGGCCCAATTGGGGGAACCTATTCGACGGGGAAGTGCAAGGGGTCATCAAGAGTCTCTCGAATGGGAAAGCCCCCAGGCTGGATGGATATACAGCAAGGTTCTATAAATGTTTTGTAGGAGAGCTAGGGCCTCAGCTAATGGAGTGTTGGAGGGTAATGGACTGCCGAGATCTATTTCAGAGGCGGGGATCTCCATGCTGCCTAAACCGGGTAAAGATCCCACAATTTGTGCTTCATATAGACCCATCTCGTAAAACATAGATGCGAAGATATTGGCTAAAGTTCTAGCCAATAGGTTGGGTAGGGTCTTACAGAAATTGATACATGTAGAACCAATCTGGGTTTATTACAAGGAGACAGGTGGGAGACAATATTAGTCGTACTCTACACTTGTTGTGGGAGGCACAGAGGACACAACCAGGGGCGGCATTGTTGGCTATTGACGCAAAAAAGGCTTTTGATAGGGTGAATTGGAGGTTTTTGAGGGAGGTCATGAACCGTATGGGTATTAGTCAACTTTAGTAGGTGGTTGGCGGCCCTATATGCAGACCTGAAAGCTTGTCTCCATATTAATGACAATTATACCCCATTCTTCCCAATTGGTAGAGGGACTAGGCAGGGCTGTCCTCTGTCACCACTTCTATTTGCCATTTATATAGAAACCTTGGCGGAATTGGTGTGTAATCACCCTGATATTCGGGGTATTGTGGTAGGGGAGAGGGAGCACCGCATAGCTCTGTTTGCTGATGACTTATTGCTTTATGTGGCAGAGCCAGAGTGGACTTTGGCGGCAGCGTTGACTGTACTTGGGGAATTCGAGAGACATGCAGGATTGCGGTTAAACATGGATAAAAGTGAATTATTGGGGATCTCCCTAACCCAGATGGAAGAAAACAGATTGAGAAGTAAATTCGCTTTTAAATGGGCTAAGTGTCACATTTGATATCCGGGGATTCAAATCCCTAGAAATCTGAGCTGTGTGTACAGACGTAATTATGGTAAAATAGTAGATCAAATTCGGACAGAACTTTCTAGATGGAAAGGGTTGTGGCTATCCTGGTGGGGGCGTATGGCTGTGGTAAAGATGAATGTATTACCCAGGTTGCTGTTCTTGTTTCAATATTTGCCGGTGGCGGTTCCTAGACAGACACTTCGACAGCTGCAAAAATATATTCTGCAGTTTATATGGGGAGGCAAGCAACCTCGACTAGCTGGAAGGGTGATATGGGAAGAGATAGAGAGGGGTGGTAGAGCGGTGCCAAGGATTGAGTGGTACTATATGGCTGCTCAAATTAAGATGGTTTTGGATCAGGAAAGGGGGAAGCTAAAGCCAGCGAGTCAGGTGGAGAAAGCGTACTGCCCACATAGGGCTTTGAAAACTTATTTGTGGACTACTGAGGGAGTGGGAGGGGCGCTGACGGGAATAGACAATCCATTCCTTAGGCATCTTATGGGTATGTGAGGGGATCTGCGGAAGAGTTGGGGACAGGGAGATAAGGTGTCCACCTGGGCGGCTATGAGATGGGAACCAAAGTTTGGGGCTGGAAGAAATAATGCCGCATTTGTGAGATGGGAACAGGTAGGCCTTTCGAGTTTTTGAGATATGTTGCAGGGGGAAAGAGAGAGTTTTGAGGAGTTGAGGTCCAAGTATGGACTCCCTGAAGGGGATATTTTCCCCTACATACAAATCCAACATTTTGTGAGAACGATGGGGTGGAAGGGAGAGGGTCCACAAGAGAAGGAAAGCTTGGAAAATTTGTGGGGCTTGTTACAGAGGGTGCCCAGACCCATCTCCGTGTTGTATAAATTCTTTAGGGGAAGTGATCCCTCCCCTTTTAGCTTTAAGGGGGCATGGGAAGCAGATCTTAATTGCTATTTTAATGTGGGAAGTGATCTGTGAGGAGGTCCAAAAGGCATCAACATGTGCATTAGTGCAAGAAAACACAAGGTACTCGCTAGGGTGGTATTATACCCCTGAGAGACTGAAGCGCATGTACCCTAACATCTCTGATCTTTGCTGGAGATGTGGGTTGCATACGGGCTCCTTTCTGGATATTTGGTGGACCTGTCCATGAGTGATCCCATTCTGGCATGCAGTACTTAAAGCCCTAGTAACTATGATAGGGGAGTCGCTGGTGTGCAGTCCATCGGTGTGTTAGCTGGGACTGCACAATGAGAGTGACTCCTGGGAGAGGAGCAAATTGATGAGATGGGGACTAGCGGCAGCAAAGTGTCTCATAACGCGGAGATGGCGGACTACTGATCCCCCGTCAATGGGGGACTGGAAATGTAAACCGGGACAATTTATAGTCATGGAACGCCTCACGGCGTATCATAGAGATGGAGAGTTATGGCGCAAGAGGGGGTGGTCCCGACTTCAAGACTGCTTAGCCCAACTTGTGTAATGACTTCTTAGGACTTGAGCTTGTTCAATAGGGAAGGGGGGAGGGGAATGAAAGAGTGATGGGGATGGGTGCAGGCAGGGGGCGGGAAGGGGGAGTTATCTTAGAGCGGGTAAAATAATAAGTTAAGGGTGCATGACACTATACGGGGCCTGGTGACAAAGTTTGAAATATCTGACTTTATAGGTAAGAATTATGTAACGCCCATGGAGCATAAAAAGTGAAAGTAGACTATCGCCAAAGCGACAGTGAAGAGTTCTAATAAGCTATATATATCATGAGATAACTAGTCCAGGCCCGGTGCTCAAGGTATAATTGTATGTTTGATTACATTGCATTGCAATGTTGCCTTTATATTATGAAACTCGATAAAACATTTAAAGTTGAAAAAATTGCTGTAAGATGGACTGGGGTTTTTTTTTTTTTGGGGGGGGGGGGGGGGTTGATGTTATGAGCAAGATGTTCTTTTGAAAACACGCCTCTAAGTATACCACTGATTAAACATGTAGATGTAAAACCTGTACAGAGTGCCAAATTCAACTCTGGCCACCTTGTTGGGCAGGCTGGATGGGTCCTGCAAGTCTTTATCTGCTGATATTTACTATGTTACTATAATATAGTATAGTTAATAGGAAATTTTTTGTTTTTTTGAGGGGGGAGGGCATTCCTATTGGCTAAATAGCAGTGATGGAACAGGTTATTTCTGTGATGTGGATTGTCTAAACAGAAAGAAACAGAAAAAGATACCACAGACATGGAAGGCATAAGCAGTAATGTAAAATGCACTGAAAAAAGGACAGTCAGGTGTCAAATATATAGAAAGCCTTTGGAACAGTGAAAAACATTTAACAATCTTTTGGACATATTTTTATCTTTACAAAAAATTACTGCTTATACCAGTACCAAATACTTGTTCTAAGCGGATTACATAGCTGTGGGCTACACTGCTGCTTTAATCTCCTAGAGCCCCGTGTACTAAGGTGTGCAGAATTTTCACAGAAAAAGGGATGTTTGCACTGAAAAAGTTCAGAATGCCTGAGGCATTGTGTGTATTTTTTTCCCATTTGAAACACCCCTCTGTGAAAAGAGTTCACAAATTTGAGGGGTCCGTTTAGAAAGGTGCACTAGTGTTTTTAGCGCACGCTAAAAATAAGCATACGCTAAATGCTAGAGACACATCTCTAGCATTTAATACACACTAAAAACGCTAACGCGCCGTAGTAAAAGGACTCCCTGAGTTTGTTGTCTTGGTAAACCTTTTGCACTGTATGCAAAAGTTGATGCAAATTCATAACTGAGTTGCTGCAATGTGAAACAAATGCAAAACAGCTCAATAGTTTGAAATGTTGTTAAAAATTGGCACTCAAAAGTCTTTATACAGTGGGGGAAATAAGTATTTGATCCCTTGCTGATTTTGTAAGTTTGCCCACTGACAAAGACATGAGCAGCCCATAATTGAAGGGTAGGTTATTGGTAACAGTGAGAGATAGCACATCACAAATTAAATCCGGAAAATCACATTGTGGAAAGTATATGAATTTATTTGCATTCTGCAGAGGGAAATAAGTATTTAATCCCTCTGGCAAACAAGACCTAATACTTGGTGGCAAAACCCTTGTTGGCAAGCACAGCGGTCAGACGTCTTCTGTAGTTGATGATGAGGTTTGCACACATGTCAGGAGGAATTTTGGTCCACTCCTCTTTGCAGATCATCTCTAAATCATTAAGAGTTCTGGGCTGTCGCTTGGCAACTCGCAGCTTCAGCTCCCTCCATAAGTTTTCAATGGGATTAAGGTCTGGTGACTGGCTAGGCCACTCCATGACCCTAATGTGCTTCTTCCTGAGCCACTCCTTTGTTGCCTTGGCTGTATGTTTTGGGTCATTGTCGTGCTGGAAGACCCAGCCACGACCCATTTTTAAGGCCCTGGCGGAGGGAAGGAGGTTGTCACTCAGAATTGTACGGTACATGGCCCCATCCATTCTCCCATTGATGCGGTGAAGTAGTCCTGTGCCCTTAGCAGAGAAACACCCCCAAAACATAACATTTCCACCTCCATGCTTGACAGTGGGGACGGTGTTCTTTGGGTCATAGGCAGCATTTCTCTTCCTCCAAACACGGCGAGTTGAGTTCATGCCAAAGAGCTCAATTTTTGTCTCATCTGACCACAGCACCTTCTCCCAATCACTCTCGGCATCATCCAGGTGTTCACTGGCAAACTTCAGACGGGCCGTCACATGTGCCTTCCGGAGCAGGGGGACCTTGCGGGCACTGCAGGATTGCAATCCGTTATGTCGTAATGTGTTACCAATGGTTTTCGTGGTGACAGTGGTCCCAGCTGCCTTGAGATCATTGACAAGTTCCCCCCTTGTAGTTGTAGGCTGATTTCTAACCTTCCTCATGATCAAGGATACCCCACGAGGTGAGATTTTGCGTGGAGCCCCAGATCTTTGTCGATTGACAGTCATTTTGTACTTCTTCCATTTTCTTACTATGGCACCAACAGTTGTCTCCTTCTCGCCCAGCGTCTTACTGATGGTTTTGTAGCCCATTCCAGCCTTGTGCAGGTGTATGATCTTGTCCCTGACATCCTTAGACAGCTCCTTGCTCTTGGCCATTTTGTAGAGGTTAGAGTCTGACTGATTCACTGAGTCTGTGGACAGGTGTCTTTCATACAGGTGACCATTGCCGACAGCTGTCTGTCATGCAGGTAACGAGTTGATTTGGAGCATCTACCTGGTCTGTAGGGGCCAGATCTCTTATTGGTTGGTGGGGGATCAAATACTTATTTCCCTCTGCAGAATGCAAATAAATTCATATACTTTCCACAATGTGATTTTCCGGATTTAATTTGTGATGTGCTATCTCTCACTGTTACCAATAACCTACCCTTCAATTATGGGCTGCTCATGTCTTTGTCAGTGGGCAAACTTACAAAATCAGCAAGGGATCAAATACTTATTTCCCCCACTGTATGTTGATTTTTGCCAAATAGATAATCTCACCTCGGGAAGTTTAGGGACCAAAAAATTCTTACCAAAATGTGTTACTCAACTCATTTGCACACATGATATATTTTCATGTAAAGGGGGGCCACTAACTCATAGGAAATCCTGTGCATTAGTATTTTGGCCTCTCACTGCGTGGAAACATTTTTAAGATCTGGTCTAGAGGTTCTCTGGGTTATTACCTCCGAGTAAATATTCCATAAGATGAGTTTATATCTTTAGGATGTATATACTTATTACCTGTACAAATCATTTTTATATTTGTAATTTGCCACAGGATAAGAAATGGGTCCTCAATCATGAAGATGTCATACTGGGGGAATTACTGGGCAAAGTAAGTAATTAACTGTGCTAAATGGATTAATAATGGTAATTTGTAGGCTATGAATAAGAAATGTATTGTCTGAGAAGACTTGGGTATATACATTATTTTATTAAATGTTCTATTTCCTGTCCTTTTTATCTAGCTGTTATGGCAGAGCAAGTAGATTTGTATGTTAATGAATTTTAGTGTTCATTAGTTAACATCCTAGTACTGTCGTCTTCTCTTAGCTATATTTAAGAATAAGTTATATAATTTGTATATGGAGTATTTTAAATTTGTATTGCCTTGTGAAATTACCATACATTTATTGAAATATTTGTACTAGTATAAGAACAGTTATGAACGTCTTAGCAGCAGTAAAGCACATCACAGAAAACTGAGTGCGCTCTCAGAAAAATATCCATGGAATCACTATGAGTCAGGCTTGATGGCCCTTAATCAATCAATTAGAAATATACCTCCCTGTTTACTAAGCCACACTGCAATGCTGACACAGCCCATTCAAAGTGAATGGTCTGTCGGCATTAGTGCACGGCAGCTGCTAACGTTATTTAGTAAGTGGGGGGGGGGGGGATAAATTGGTTTAAAAGAAAAAAAGCACACTGAATCCACATTCATTGAGAGGCTTGTCTGCTGTTGCTGGTAGGAACTGTGATTGTTGAAATGGTAACATGACATTCCTTGAGTGGTGATTGCTAACTAAAGAAACAGTAGCTTGGCTGCAGATGAAGTCTGCCTGTATGCCTAACATTATAGGTGATGCTTTGAAAACACTTCATTGGGACCTGTCTAGCAAAGGATTGCAGAATGAACCTAAATATATATGCACAACTAAAACATCAGTGTTCTCAGGGTCATAGGATGATCAGAAGTCAATTAAGCTAACTGGTGCATTCATTCACTATGATATTTTGTACTTTCTAAAATTGCCGTGTTTTGAAATAACTGATTAGTCTCTAGAGAAAATTCTACTGTTTTTGTAATAACCCCCTTTATTAATTAACTAGAAAGTGCCTTGAATGGACATGTTATATAGATGAATGAAAATATGACCATTATTAGAAAACCCATGTTAACTTAAAGGTATACAAGAGGATTACTTGTTTAACAAAAACTAAGTCGAGGGCCAGCTCTACAACTCATGTGATAGTATTATGACATGAGGGTTTGGTGGCATTCCAGTTTAAATCCCCCCTATCTGTCAAGCCTGGGTGTGCGAAAGAGATGGTGTCTGCTGGAATGGAGGAAATAACCCTTGGGCTGACAAGATACCAGCACAACATATGCATGCAGTCTGGAGAAGAGGAGTAGTATACACTACTGGGAAGAAAAAAAATAAAGAGAAAAATACAAGGAGTGACTTGAAAATCTCATGATAGGATTTGGGCAAATATGCATATCAAGGGTATTGAAGGAACTTTGGGAAATTCTGGTAGTCCTACTGCTTGAACTTGTCAACGTGTCCTGAAAGTCATGAGTGGTTCTAGAAGACTGGAGACGGGCAGATTTGATCCTTTTCACAAAAGTAGAAGTAAAGAGGTAAAGGGGGTCATGGATTTGATATACTGCCTTTCTGTGGATACAACCAAAGCAGTTTACATATTTTATATGCAGGTACTTCTTCTGTCCCTAGTAGGCTCACAATCTAAGTTTTGTACCTGGGGCAATGGAGGGTTGTGTGATTGGTAGCGTGGAATGCTGCTACTAATTGGGTTTCTGCCAGGTACTTGTGACCGGGAGAGGCCTCTGTTGGAAGCAGGATACTGGGCTAGATGGACCATTGGTCTAACCTGGTATGGTTAGTCTTATGTTCTTGTGTTTTCCTTGTGCACCCTTCTCCCTATGATTCAGGCAAATGATTGGCTATGCTTTCTGGACTTAAAGGATGCCTGTACCCACATTCAGATACTTCCCAGGCACAGGAAGTATCTCAGATTTCACGTGAGGAGACTCCACTTCCAGTACCGCATACTGCCCTTTGGCCTCATGTCAACTCCCAGAGTCTTCACCAAGGGGTCCTTTTACTAAGGTGCACTGAAAAATTGGCTGCGCTAGTATAGGCATGTGTATTAGGTGCACGCAGATCCATTTTTCAGTGCGCCTGCAAAAAGGCCTTTTTTAAAATGTTTGCCGAAAATGGACATGCGGCAAAATAAAAATTGGCGCATGTCCATTTTGGGTCTGAGACCTTACCAGCACCCATTGACTTAGGAATGAGGTCTCACATGGTAACCATGTGGTAATCATCTACGCGTGTAGAATGTTGATTACCGCCCAGTTTCTGCTTCCAGCGCGCATAGTGGACGTGTAAAAAATGAAATTACTGCCCGGGCCAAATTGACGCATGTAGGACACGCATGCATGCCTAAGCGGCTTAGTAAAAGGGCCCCCAAATGTCTCGTAGTAATCGTAGAGTCGCTGCACATGCTTGGCGTGCATATGTCTCCCTACTTGGGCGATTGGCCAGTCAAGAGCATATCGAAGGTGGGTTCTCTCGAGTCCATGCGAAGGACTATTTGGGAGCTGGAGCTACTAGGGTTCATAGTCAACTACCCAGATTCCCACTTATAACCTGTACAGCAATTGGAATTCATTGGAGTTCTACCTCCCACAGATACAAGTGGGTGCTCTAATAGCCATTGCCACTCAGGTCCGCAGCAGCCAGCAGGTCACAGCTCAGCAGGAAAAAGTGGGTGATGGACTTACAGGTTCCAGAGACAAGAGAGACAATCTTAAGTTGAAAAAAATGTATTGATAAAAGACTCGACAAAACGCTGTGTTTCGGCTACAAGGCCTGCTTCATGAGTCTAAAAACAAATATCTACTATAATAAAACACAGCCTCAACGTTCTAAGGACACTGACGTCACTGAAGTCACTCACACACCGGTTCGTGGTTTCATGGTTGTGAAGCCACAACATCTTCATGCCCCGCCCTCGCGTCACACGTGATGATGTCGAGGGCGGAACACAAAAACAAATTAACGCACGGCACTCCTCCCCTTCCAACAAATCCCAGCCAACGACGACGTGCACATGAACCCGGCCCCTTTCGCCACATAGCCCCGCCCCTTACAACTTACCGCCCCGCCCACAGTACCACACGCTTAACCTCACCAACCTCCTTCCCCCCCTGTCACCTCCCCTCCCCTTACGCGTGTCTCCCTGGTGGTCTAGAAGTACCTGTTCCGTCGTCCCAGGAAAGAAAGAGCCCCCTCTTTCCTCCCGTAGCGGTGGCTTCCTTGCTGCATCGTGTGGGACTCCGGCTCTCGGCGTTTTAAAATGGCCGCCGAGAGTTCAAGCTGCCTCGCGAGACTTAAACTCTCGGCGGCCATTTTGAAACGTCGAGAGCCGGACTCCCACACGATGCAAGCTACCACCACCGCTACGGGCAGGAAAGAGGTGGCTCTTTCTTTCCTGCCCCGACCGAACAGGTACCGTAAGGGGAGGGGAAGGGAGTCCCGTGCCCGCTAGCGCCCGTTTCATCAGCGCCAGAAACGGGCCATTTTTACTAGTATATTTATAAATTTAAAAATCTTATATAATATATAGCATAAATAAATGACTTAAAATATTATTAAAAATAATTTAAATTAAAAATGTACAAAGGAGAATATGTGATTGAATGATAAATACTTAATAATTATATATAATTAAGTAAAAACATCAGAGATACAGTGGGGGAAATAAGTATTTGATCCCTTGCTGATTTTGTAAGTTTGCCCACTGACAAAGACATGAGCAGCCCATAATTGAAGGGTAGGTTATTGGTAACAGTGAGAGATAGCACATCACAAATTAAATCCGGAAAATCACATTGTGGAAAGTATATGAATTTATTTGCATTCTGCAGAGGGAAATAAGTATTTAATCCCTCTGGCAAACAAGACCTAATACTTGGTGGCAAAACCCTTGTTGGCAAGCACAGCGGTCAGACGTCTTCTGTAGTTGATGATGAGGTTTGCACACATGTCAGGAGGAATTTTGGTCCACTCCTCTTTGCAGATCATCTCTAAATCATTAAGAGTTCTGGGCTGTCGCTTGGCAACTCGCAGCTTCAGCTCCCTCCATAAGTTTTCAATGGGATTAAGGTCTGGTGACTGGCTAGGCCACTCCATGACCCTAATGTGCTTCTTCCTGAGCCACTCCTTTGTTGCCTTGGCTGTATGTTTTGGGTCATTGTCGTGCTGGAAGACCCAGCCACGACCCATTTTTAAGGCCCTGACGGAGGGAAGGAGGTTGTCACTCAGAATTGTACGGTACATGGCCCCATCCATTCTCCCATTGATGCGGTGAAGTAGTCCTGTGCCCTTAGCAGAGAAACACCCCCAAAACATAACATTTCCACCTCCATGCTTGACAGTGGGGACGGTGTTCTTTGGGTCATAGGCAGCATTTCTCTTCCTCCAAACACGGCGAGTTGAGTTCATGCCAAAGAGCTCAATTTTTGTCTCATCTGACCACAGCACCTTCTCCCAATCACTCTCGGCATCATCCAGGTGTTCACTGGCAAACTTCAGACGGGCCGTCACATGTGCCTTCCGGAGCAGGGGGACCTTGCGGGCACTGCAGGATTGCAATCCGTTATGTCGTAATGTGTTACCAATGGTTTTCGTGGTGACAGTGGTCCCAGCTGCCTTGAGATCATTGACAAGTTCCCCCCTTGTAGTTGTAGGCTGATTTCTAACCTTCCTCATGATCAAGGATACCCCACGAGGTGAGATTTTGCGTGGAGCCCCAGATCTTTGTCGATTGACAGTCATTTTGTACTTCTTCCATTTTCTTACTATGGCACCAACAGTTGTCTCCTTCTCGCCCAGCGTCTTACTGATGGTTTTGTAGCCCATTCCAGCCTTGTGCAGGTGTATGATCTTGTCCCTGACATCCTTAGACAGCTCCTTGCTCTTGGCCATTTTGTAGAGGTTAGAGTCTGACTGATTCACTGAGTCTGTGGACAGGTGTCTTTCATACAGGTGACCATTGCCGACAGCTGTCTGTCATGCAGGTAACGAGTTGATTTGGAGCATCTACCTGGTCTGTAGGGGCCAGATATCTTACTGGTTGGTGGGGGATCAAATACTTATTTCCCTCTGCAGAATGCAAATAAATTCATATACTTTCCACAATGTGATTTTCCGGATTTAATTTGTGATGTGCTATCTCTCACTGTTACCAATAACCTACCCTTCAATTATGGGCTGCTCATGTCTTTGTCAGTGGGCAAACTTACAAAATCAGCAAGGGATCAAATACTTATTTCCCCCACTGTATATGTAAAATAAGTAGACAAATATATGCATGTATATCACCAAATGTATATGAACACACAAAGCAAATAAATACATAAATAAATAAAATTGCATAAAATAAATCAGTACATAAGTAATGGATGACAGTTATAAAGAGCATGAGCCTAATACCACATGTGATGACTATAGTAAAAAAAAAAAACCTTACTTTAATTTTAAAAAATAATGAACTTCAGAATTCCAGATATGAAGCACTTCCAAGTAGATCAAGTAAAGTGGTCTATAAGATATCCATATTAAAGATTCTTATTATGTACATAGAGGTTGTAATCTATATTTTTTTAAGTTATATATCTATTTGAACAGAGTATATACCTTAGACTGAAAAATGACACCGTGTATACGAAACGATGCTCCAAGGAGAAAAAGGCATTGATACTATAGGGTGGAAAAATTGTGCCGCCCCGAAGGCGTTGAGTCCTTTCCGACGGGGTTAACCGTTGACGGCCGATGATCATAGGTTCCTCAGAGGTCGCTCTGGATTCATTGGAGCCCCGTCGGGGGGAAGGTACCCGATTAGACCGGGGGCCGCCTCCAGAACTCCTCCGCCGGTCCGCATGGGCTCTGGGCCTTTCCTGGAAACGGGTATCCACCCGGACACAGAGCGAGATCAATGCGTCCAACTGCCCCGGAACCTCCCGGCCAGCCAGCTCATCCTTGATTCGATCCTGAAGCCCCTCCAGGAAGATCGCGGATAGGGACTCCTGATTCCAGCGCAATTCAGTCGCCAGAGTCTGGAACCGGATAGCATAGTCTGCCACGGTCCCTTCGCCCTGTTGGATCCGCAGCAGCTCGGAAGCGGCGGAAGACGGCCTTCCTGGAAGATCAAACACCATGCGAAATCGGCGTTGGAACTCCGCGTAGTTGTCCAAAAGCGGATCTTGTTGTTCACATAGCGGGGACGCCCAGGCTAGGGCCCGTCCCGTAAGCAAGGAAATAACATAGGCCACTCTGATCTGGTCTGAGGCAAAAGCTTCTGGTTGCATCTTGAAGTATAAGTTGCACTGGTTGAGGAACCCCCGGCAGCTTCCGGGGACACCATCAAACCGAGTAGGCTCAGGGAACCGAGGTCCCGGGAAGGACCCTCCCGGACGAGGAGCCGCTGTGACGACCTGGTGCGCCGCAGCGGCCTGGTTCTGCACCTGGACCGTGGTTAGCTGAGAGCAGACATTCTGCAGGGCCCCCGACAGGGCGTTCAAATGCTCCTGCTGCTGCTGGAGAATTTTAGCCAGGTCCCGTAGGTCGGGTTGCGTAGGTGAGCTCATGGCTTCAGGTTCCTGTCTTGTCCACAAGGAAGGTGAGCCCTTAGGTCCCGTAAGGCCCCGAAGGACCTCAAAGGACAGCCGTGCAACCCCAAGTCTTCACCCACGGCGACCGCCGTTCACCACGGGTTGAGCCCCCAGCTGCAGGTGGTCAATGGGACTTCAGGAACCGCGGGGTAGACGGACTGACCGGGACTGGAACCAGGAGAGAAGCGGGCAGGTGGAATAGAGACGTCCACAATCAGGCAACAGATCAGGGCAGGCAGCTAACAGCGTAGTCAGAGTCAAGCAAGAGGTCAAGGCAGGCGGCTAGCAGAGTAAACCAGGAAACAGTCCAAAAGTCCAAAATCAGCAACACCAGGAAACCAACAGAACACAGGAAGCACGGAGACTGGCCTCGGGTAACAGAACCTGAAGCAACATCCTAACTCAGGCTCATTCCTTAAATACTGTTCAGCAGTCAGCCGCCCAGCCCCCGTAGACATAGCCGGCCAATCAGAACTTGGTTATCGACAGAACCCCTCTGGCTCTGACCGATCTCCCGGGCGGATCTATCGTGCTGGCCTTCCAGTCTAACTCCTCTGAGGCGGAGCTTTGGGTTCCTGCGCCCGAGAATGAAGAAGACGCCGGCCATCGCACCTCGGCGCCATTTCCCTTACTGGTGCAAACACAGCCCCCGTAGCCGGCGATCAAGAGTCCGGCAGCCGCGATCGCCGGCCTCCGGCCTCGGACTGGGCGGCCATCACCATGGCGAGCCCCGGCTCCCCTCCGTGGCCTCAAGAAAGCCGGCCTTCGTCGTGGTGGACGCCGGCTCCTGCTTCCCGCGGAGGAGCAGCCGGAGGGAGCGACGGATGTGACAGTATCCCCCCCGGATGCCTGGTCAAAGAAAAGTTCAGGATGGTTTCCCTAGGCACTCTTCCCCCCATGATTCAGGAAAACAATTGGCTATGCTCTCTGGACTTAAAGGTTGCTTACACTCACATCCAGATACTTCCAACTCACAAGAGGTATCTTCGATTCTGACTGGGGTCATGTCACTCCAGTACAGCGTGTTGCCTTTTGGCCTTGCATCAGCTCCCTGGGTTTTCACCAAGTGTCTTGCTGTAATTGCAGCATCACTAAACAGACTGGGAGTCCATGTGTACCCCTATCTCAATGATTGGCTGGTGAAGAGCACATTGAAGGATGGTGCTCAGGAGTCCATGCGGATGATTGTTCGGGTGTTAGAGCTACTAGGATTTATTTTATTTAATCATTTATTTATAATTTTTCATTTTACAAGGGTCACTTGCAAACAGTAATACAGAGATGACTGTACATTAATACAATATTAGAGGAAAACAATCTCAACTAGAAGTGGCACCAAAAATGTCACCTGTGAAACTACTGTGATTTTATTTGACAGTGCTGGCATCTTTAAGAAGGGCTTCCCAGGAGCAGTGGCGTACCAAGGAGGGGGGGGGGCGTTCCGCCCCAGGTGCACGCCACTGGGGGGGGGGGGGGTGCCGCACGCCTGTCGGCTCTTTGTTTTCATGCTCCCTTTGCCCCGAAACAGGTTACAGGTTACTTCCTGTTCCGGGCAGAGGGAGCATGAAAACGAAGAGCCTGCAGGTTCGTGGCACCCCCCTCCCCCCCCCAGTGGCGTGCACCGGGGGGGGGGCGTCGCGCTGTTCCGGGGGGCGCTGCACCCGGGGGGCGGGGCACATCGGCGATCCGCCCCGGGTGTCAACCCCCCTAGGAAAGCCACTGCCCAGGAGTATCTGGATACGTTAGCTGCCCAGTGCTTTAGAGCAGGAAAAATTATGCTGCATTATTCGATTTACAAACTGAGATATTTTGCATACATTTGTTTGCTTTGTATCTCATTATTATGTAGTCGACAGTACCTTAAACAAAATGCATTATGTTAAAATAGCACATGATTTGGCTGTTTAATGCATGTTGAGGCAAATAACATATTAATGAAATAACACACAATAACAGATGTACGTTTACTTTTATTAGATTTAACAGTGGCATTTGATCCAATAAATCTTCAGCAATTAATAAGTAGATTAGGTGGACCGGATATACATGGGAAAGTTTTTAACTGGATAAATTCTTTTTTGACCCAACATTCCCAAATGATATATTGGAATGGGAAATCATGAGCTTTATTGCGGTCCTCCACAAAGCTCTGTCCTGTATCCACTTATTTTTAATTTGTGTTTGCATCTGATAGTAGATATTATTGAGGGGTTTAGAATTTCATGGCTTTTATATACACACTGATGATGTGCAACTTTGGATAGAGGTAGGAAAACAGGAAAAGGCTTTGTGTTATGAATAAATGTTTAGCAGAGCTATCTACCTGGTTTCAAAAGGTGGAATTAAAATTAAAGCTAGGCAAAACTTATATGTATTTTTCACATATTCAGTGTAGGTTGACTGTTCAGCCAATGTTAGATGTGGTTTTTGTTAGGGATGGGCTGTCATTCTTCGATAATAATGCACACTCTTCTTAAAGAGTGTGCCTGTGTGTAAAGAAATGTGCAGTTGTCTTAGAGTGCACCCTCTTTCCCAATAGTGCATGCATATATTCCTTAAGAAATGTGCACCTTCTTTACACATAGCGCACATTCCTTTGCAAAGAGTGTACACTTGATGACATTCATGTAAAAGAGAGGCGCACATTTTTTTGGTTACCCATCCATAGTTTTTATTATGGAAAAAAACATTAATAAAAAATTTTGGAGTCTGGATAGAGTGGTGTGGTAGCCGTGTTAGTCCACTTTTAAAGGTAATCAATAGAAATCAAACAAAATAAAACATGGAAAAGAAAATAAGATGATACCTGGATAGTAACTTGGAGCCTGATATTCAAAGCAATTTAAGTGGGCAGGAGAGGCCACCAATCAGTGGCATATGGAGGGCGGGGTGGTGGGGGCAGTCCACGCCAGGTGTACACTGCGGCGGGGGGGGGGGGGGGGGTGCAGGGTGCAGCTCTGCCGATTCCTTACGTCCTCTGATGTTACTTTCTGTTCCGGGGCAGAGGGAGCATGGAAGTGGCAGAGCTGACAGCACACCTGCTACCAGCACTTCAGGAGGTGTGAGCAATGCAGGAGGGGAGGTTTGGAGGTGATGCGCCAGGGACAGGGACAATGATGCTGCACCCAGGAAGGGGGGTGCACAGCGGCGATCCACGCCAGGTGGCAGCCGACCCAAGAACACCATTGCCACCAATATTCATTGGCAATTAAATGGTCAGTGCTGCTGATTATGGGCATTATCACGGGCCACGTTGAAAATGAGCGGGAGAAGAGCATTACAGTGGGTGGAGACGGGGAAGAGCTAGGAGTTATACAAGTGGCGGCAATATTCATTGTCAGTGCCTGCTTAACTAACCAGGCAATTTATGAAGTCCTAACTTGGTCCGATTAGCTATGCTGCTGCTGGCATTGAATATCACCCAGCACTTGCATAACTTCCAGGTACTGGTCCAAAGCTCCCTGTGCTCACCCCCAACTCCAAAAAAACAGTGGCCTCCCTTTCTTCTCTGCTTCCCAAGAGCAAGGACACCCTCCCCTGAAGAATAAGCCCCCCCCCCCCCCCCGCCAGTACCCCCCACCTCTACCCCTAGTAGGTCCCTGTGGGCCTACTATTCCAGCCCCAGCAACCAAGTGGGCTTTGAGGCAGGAGAGATGTCCAGTCACTCCTGCACAGGCCGGCTCCCTCATCATGGCTGCTACGATCTCTAGCAGCAGTTTCACAGTATTACTGTACTACTTATTTACTTAAAGATATGAATATATTTTCTATTTCAGGGTAATTTTGGTGAAGTGTTTAAGGGAACATTAAAGGATAAAACACCTGTTGCTGTAAAAACCTGTAAAGAAGATCTTCCTCAGGAGCTGAAAATAAAATTTTTATCAGAAGCTAGGTGAGTTCTCAGCTCTATATTAAAATACAGATTGTTGTTGGATTTCACATTTGTTTGATCAGTTCATTAATTAAGGATGCTACCCAACTAGGAATAATGTATGTAGACGAGACAATTAGGCTACACATACATACCTAGATTTAGAACTCATGAATTAGTCACTGTGAACCACTTTAAAAATTAACTTTGCTTCTGGAGTTTTACTTCAACATCCTAGAGCCCGAGACACAGTGTTTTCATCCAGGGTTACGGATCTCATGGTTATGACAGACTTTTGAATGGGTAAAAGACATTTAGCTGATGGGCTTCTCCAGCAAGTTATATGCATTTATAAAAGCGTCTAAAGAACCTATTAGGAATCTTCTCTTAGAAACTGCTGAGTGTCTGACTTGGCTAGCCAGATTCTGTGTCCATCAAATTTTAGGCAGATTTTTAGCTATAGGCCTAAATTGTGGCTGAAACTTAACTAGACAAAATCTATACAGATAATCAGATTCTCAGTGGTATCTGAAAAAAGATAGCAAAGTAAAGCCTCCCAAAACTGGATTTGCCCTTCCTTTCACCCATCTGAAGTTCTTGTTTTAAAGTAAACCCCCTTCCTCTACTTTCCCACCCTTCAGACTGATGTCAATGCCCTCCCTTTCTAGTAGCCCCCTTCCAGAAGATCCAGAGAGCTCTGATATAACAAAGACCTTCCAGTGGCGTTGCACCTAGAGCTGTAGCCAGACAGTTTGCCACCTATGAATATTAAAAGAAAAAAAAATGTTCACTTTGATTCCTGGTGCAAATAAGAGCAGTAGAAAATTGTTTATCATAGAGGCGTATTTTCAAAGCACTTAAACTTACAATATGTAAGTCTAAGTACTTTGAAAATGAGCCCCGTTGTCGTATAACTTTTAGATAATGTTGACCATTCAGCTTTATATCCCTTATGTGTCACAAATTCAACCATATTAAGCAGCTTACCATGTAATATAAGAGATGATATATTCAATATAAATAATAAAATATAATAAAAATTAAAACAAAAAATAATAAAGTAAAATGCTAGTACTCGGGAACCATTAGAATATGTCCTGTTCTGGTCCTATTCTTACTCCTGAAGGAAACTGGCTCATGAAGTCTACACCGCCTGTTTTTCAGTTTAGTACAGCATTCTCCGAGGACAAGCAGGCTGCTTGTTCTCACTGATGGGGTGACGTCCACGGCAGCCCCTCCAATCGGAAACTTCACTAGCAAAGGCCTTTGCTAGTCCTCGCGCGCTCATGCGCACCACGCATGCGCGGCCGTCTTCCCGCCCGAACCGGCTCGTGTTCATCAGTCTTCTTTTGTCCGCGCTCGGTACGGTCGTGTTTTCGCCGTGTCTGGCCCCGCAAAGTCGACCTCGCGCGTTCGTCATGTGTTTTCAAAGAGAAAAAAATTATTAATCCTTTTTGTGTGGGAAAAGACTCTTGGTCTTTTCTTCCCCCGCTATTTTCAGCTTTCGCCCCGGTAAGTTTTCTTTCGTCGTCGGGGTAGGCCGCTTTTAGGCCTCGGGTCGAAGTTTTCTTCCCCTTGTTTTTTCGGTGCCTTTTCCGCCATTTCGACTTTTGATCTCGCCGGCGTGATTTTTCCGCCCATGACATCGAAGTCTACCAGCGGCTTCAAGAAGTGCACCCAGTGCGCCCGGGTCATCTCGCTCACTGACAGGCACGCGTCGTGTCTTAGGTGCTTGGGGGCTGGGCACCGCCCGCAGGCCTGTAGTCTGTGTTCCCTTTTGCAAAAGCGGACTCAGGTAGCGAGATTGGCCCAGTGGAACGTTTTGTTCTCGGGCTCTTCGTCGGCATCGGCACCGGGGGTATCGTGTGCATCGACGTCTTCAGCGTCCAGAGCTTCATCCTCGGCCGCTAGTGCATCGAGTGCATCGAGGCATCGGCCCTCTGCATCGGCGACGAGACATCGGATAGCTGCATCGACGTCGGTGGTACCGGGACCTCGTCTGCTGATGTCGTCGGACGGTGGTGCTTCGTCTGGAGTGCAGGTGAGGGCTGTCCATTCCCCTGCTGGTGGCGGTGAGCCTTCGGGTGGGTCTCCCCCTACCCTGAGGGCTCCTGCGGTACAGCCCCCCCCGACACCGACCTCCTTCGGCCTCGGCCCCGAGGAAGCGACGACTGGATTCTACGTCCTCCTCGTCGGTGCCGGGAAGCTCCGGTGACATGCTTCGTTCCAAGAAATCGAAGAAGCATCGTCATCGGTCTCCTTCCCGGGTCGGCACCGAGAGCTCTGGGTCGCCGAGGGAGTCGGCACCCACCAGGCATCGGCACCGAGAGGACCGCTCACCCTCTGTTCAGGAGGTGTCGATGCGCTCCACTCTGGACAGCCCGGAACAGCCTCCACGCCCGGAACAGGTTCTGACGTCGACGCCTGCATCGACCTCCATGCCTTTCTCTGCAGCCACTCTGAACGAGAGCCTCCGGGCCGTTCTCCCAGAGATTCTGGGAGAGCTGTTGCGCCCTACCCCTCCGGTACCGGCGGTGCTTGCGCCACCGGTACCGTCGAGCGTGGCGCCGGCTGGCCCATCGCCCGAGGTGAGGTCTCCGGCGTCGGTGCCGCGTGCGGTACCGGCTGCCGTTGCCTCCCAGGAAGGCTCCCCGACTGCGTCGGCGGAGGGAGCTTCGCCGATGCGGGCGAGGGAGTCTACCTCTCGACGCCCCCATCGTGGACGTGGCTCCACAGAGTCGAGTCGGGCACGGTTGCAGACACAGGTCCGTGAACTTGTGTCTGACACCGAGGGTGAGGCCTCGTGGGAAGAGGAAGAAGACCCCAGATATTTCTCTGACGAGGAGTCTGAGGGTCTTCCTTCCGATCCCACTCCCTCTCCTGAGAGACAGCTTTCTCCTCCCGAGAGTCTGTCTTTTGCTTCCTTTGTCCGGGAGATGTCTACGGCCATCCCCTTCCCGGTGGTTGTGGAGGACGAGCCCAGGGCTGAAATGTTTGAGCTCCTGGACTATCCTTCTCCACCTAAGGAAGCGTCCACTGTACCCATGCACCATGTCCTAAAAAAGACATTGCTGGCGAACTGGACCAAGCCTTTAACTAATCCCCACATCCCCAAGAAGATCGAGTCTCAGTACCGGATCCATGGGGACCCAGATCTGATGTGCACTCAGTTGCCTCATGATTCTGGAGTTGTGGATCTGGCCCTAAAGAAGGCTAAGAGTTCTAGGGAGCATGCTTCAGCGCCCCCGGGCAAGGACTCTAGAACCTTAGACTCCTTTGGGAGGAAGGCCTACCATTCCTCTATGCTCGTGGCCAAAATTCAGTCCTACCAGCTCTACACGAGCATACACATGCGGAACAATGTGCGGCAGTTGGCGGGCTTGGTTGATGCGCTCCCCCCTGAGCAAGCCAAGCCTTTTCAGGAGGTGGTCAGGCAGCTGAAGGCGTGCAGAAAATTCCTGGCCAGAGGGGTGTATGACACCTTTGATGTTGCGTCCAGGGCCGCTGCTCAAGGTGTGGTGATGCGCAGGCTCTCATGGCTGCGTGCCTCCGACCTGGAGAATAGAATCCAGCAGCGGATTGCGGACTCGCCTTGCCGTGCGGATAACATTTTTGGAGAGAAAGTCGAACAGGTGGTAGAGCAGCTCCACCAGCGGGACACCGCATTCGACAAGTTCTCCCGCCGGCAGCCTTCAGCCTCTACCTCTACAGGTAGAAGATTTTTTGGGGGAAGGAAGACTATTCCCTACTCTTCTGGCAAGCGTAGGTACAATCCCCCTTCTCGACAGCCTGCGGCCCAGGCTAAGCCCCAGCGCGCTCGCTCTCGTCAGCAGCATGCGCCTCAGCAAGGCCCCTCGGCTCCCCAGCAAAAGCAAGGGACGAGCTTTTGACTGGCTCCAGCAGAACATAGCCGACATCCAAGTGTCAGTGCCGGGCGACCTGCCAGTCGGAGGGAGGTTGAAAGCTTTTCACCAAAGGTGGCCTCTCATAACCTCCGATCAGTGGGTTCTCCAAATAGTCCGGCAAGGATACACCCTCAATTTGGCCTCAAAACCTCCAAATTGTCCACCGGGAGCTCAGTCTTACAGCTTCCAGCACAGGCAGGTACTTGCAGAGGAACTCTCCGCCCTTCTCAGCGCCAATGTGGTCGAGCCCGTGCCATCCGGGCAAGAAGGGCTGGGATTCTATTTCAGGTACTTCCTTGTGGAAAAGAAAACAGGGGGGATGCGTCCCATCCTAGACCTAAGGGCCCTGAACAAATATCTGGTCAAAGAAAAGTTCAGGATGCTTTCCCTGGGCACCCTCCTTCCCATGATTCAGGAAAACGATTGGCTATGCTCTCTGGACTTGAAGGATGCCTACACACACATCCCGATACTGCCAGCTCACAGACAGTATCTGCGATTTCAGCTGGGCACACGTCACTTCCAGTACTGTGTGCTACCCTTTGGGCTCGCCTCTGCGCCCAGGGTGTTCACAAAGTGCTTGGCTGTAGTAGCAGCGGCACTTCGCAGGCTGGGGGTGCACATGTTCCCATATCTCGACGATTGGCTGGTGAAGAACACATCCGAGGCAGGAGCCCTGCAGTCCATGCAGATGACTATTCGCCTCCTGGAGCTACTGGGGTTTGTGATAAATTATCCAAAGTCCCATCTTCTCTCAGTGCAGAGACTCGAATTCATAGGAGCTCTGCTGGATTCTCGGACGGCTCGCGCCTATCTCCCAGAGACGAGAGCCAACAACTTGTTGTCCCTCGTCTCGCGGGTGCGAGCGTCCCAGCAGATCACAGCTCGGCAGATGTTGAGATTGCTAGGCCACATGGCCTCCACAGTCCATGTGACTCCCATGGCCCGCCTTCACATGAGATCTGCTCAATGGACCCTAGCCTCCCAGTAGTTCCAGGCTGCTGGGGATCTAGAAGACGTAATCCACCTGTCCACGAGTTTTCTCGAATCCCTGTATTGGTGGACGATTTGGTCCAATCTGACTCTGGGACGTCCCTTCCAAATTCCTCAGCCTCAAAAAGTGCTGACCACGGATGCGTCTCTCCTGGGATGGGGAGCTCATGTCGATGGGCTTCACACCCAAGGAAGCTGGTCCCTCCAGGAACACGATCTGCAGATCAATCTTCTGGAGTTGCGAGCGATCTGGAACGCTCTGAAGGCTTTCAGAGATCGGCTGTCCCACCAAATTATCCAAATTCAGACAGACAACCAGGTTGCCATGTACTACGTCAACAAGCAGGGGGGCACCGGATCTCGCCCCCTGTGTCAGGAAGCCGTCAGCATGTGGCTCTGGGCTCGCCGTCACGGCATGGTGCTCCAAGCCACATATCTGGCAGGCGTAAACAACAGTCTGGCCGACAGGTTGAGCAGGATTATGCAACCTCACGAGTGGTCGCTCAATTCCCGTGTAGTGCGACAGATCTTCCAGGTGTGGGGCACCCCCTTGGTAGACCTCTTCGCATCTCGAGCCAACCACAAAGTCCCTCAGTTCTGTTCCAGGCTTCAGGCCCACGGCAGACTGGCATCGGATGCCTTCCTCCTGGACTGGGGGGAGGGTCTGCTGTATGCTTATCCTCCCATACCTCTGGTGGGGAAGACTTTGTTGAAACTCAAGCAAGACCGAGGCACCATGATTCTGATTGCTCCTTTTTGGCCGCGTCAGATCTGGTTCCCTCTTCTTCTGGAATTGTCCTCCGAAGAACCGTGGAGATTGGAGTGTTTTCCGACCCTCATCACGCAGGACGAAGGGGCGCTTCTGCATCCCAACCTCCGGTCCCTGGCTCTCACGGCCTGGATGTTGAGAGCGTAGACTTTGCCTCTTTGGGTCTGTCAGAGGGTGTCTCCCGTATCTTGCTTGCTTCCAGGAAAGATTCCACTAAGAGGAGTTACTTCTTTCTGTGGAGGAGGTTTGCCGTCTGGTGTGACAGCAAGGCCCTAGATCCTCGCTCTTGTCCTACACAGACCCTGCTTGAATACCTTCTGCACTTGTCTGAGTCTGGTCTCAAGATCAACTCTGTAAGGGTTCACCTTAGTGCAATCAGTGCATACCATTACCGTGTGGAAGGTAAGCCGATCTCAGGACAGCCTTTAGTTGTTCGCTTCATGAGAGGTTTGCTTTTGTCAAAACCCCCTGTCAAGCCTCCTACAGTGTCATGGGATCTCAATGTCGTTCTCACCCAGCTGATGAAACCTCCTTTTGAGCCACTGAATTCCTGCCATCTGAAGTACTTGACCTGGAAGGTCATTTTCTTGGTGGCAGTTACTTCAGCTCGTAGAGTCAGTGAGCTTCAGGCCCTGGTAGCCCAGGCCCCTTACACCAAATTTCATCATAACAGAGTAGTCCTCCGCACTCACCCTAAGTTTCTGCCAAAGGTTGTGTCGGAGTTCCATCTGAACCAGTCAATTGTCTTGCCAACATTCTTTCCCCGTCCTCATTCCTGCCCTGCTGAACGTCAGCTGCACACATTGGACTGCAAGAGAGCATTGGCCTTCTATTTGGAGCGGACACAGCCCAACAGACAGTCCGCCCAATTGTTTGTTTCTTTTGATCCCAATAGGAGGGGAGTGGCTGTGGGGAAACGCACCATATCCAATTGGCTAGCAGATTGCATTTCCTTCACTTACGCCCAGGCGGGGCTGGCTCTTGAGGGTCATGTCACGGCTCATAATGTTAGAGCCATGGCTGCGTCGGTAGCCCACTTAAAGTCAGCCTCTATTGAAGAAATTTGCAAAGCTGCGACGTGGTCATCTGTCCACACATTCACATCTCATTACTGCCTGCAGCAGGATACCCGACGCGACAGTCGGTTCGGGCAGTCAGTTCTTCAGAACCAGTTTGGGCTTTAGGATCCAACTCCACCCCCCGAGGGCCCTGTTTGTTCTGTTCCAGGCTGCACTCTCAGTTAGTTGGTAAATTTTTTAGGTCAATCTCAGTTATGTCCTCGCCGTTGCGAGGCCCAATTGACCATGGTTGTTGTTTTGAGTGAGCCTGGGGGCTAGGGATACCCCATCAGTGAGAACAAGCAGCCTGCTTGTCCTCGGAGAAAGCGAATGCTACATACCTGTAGAAGGTATTCTCCGAGGACAGCAGGCTGATTGTTCTCACAAACCCGCCCGCCTCCCCTTTGGAGTTGTGTCTTCCCTTGCTTTGTTTTGCTACATATGGGACTGACGAACACGAGCCGGTTCGGGGGGGAAGACGTCCGCGCATGCGCGGTGCGCATGAGCGCGCGAGGACTAGCAAAGGCCTTTGCTAGTGAAGTTTCCAATTGGAGGGGCTGCCGTGGACGTCACCCCATCAGTGAGAACAATCAGCCTGCTGTCCTCGGAGAATACCTTCTACAGGTATGTAGCATTCGCTTTAAGAAAGACTGTTTGATATAAGTTCTGTGCAAACTACCAATTTCTATATTCTATGATGCTAAGGATTGAATATATTTAAATAGAATTGGAAGGTTTTTTAGCTGATGATGAAAAGTAGATCTGTTTAGGATCACCAGCTCTATAAACTTATTGAGTTTGGAGCTCTTTGAAGCTTTTTTTTCTTGCCTTACTTGCATAGATATTTGTTATTTAGCTGTCTCTTGTTTTGAATATATATTTGTGGGTCACTTTTTTGCTATTGGTTCTATAAAATTGTGTCTTGCCACTGATTTTGGTAAATTTGTTTATTAGGATTTATTTACTGCCTTTTTGAAACAATTCACTCAAGGTGGTATACAGTAAAAATAAATCAAACATAAGCAATAGACTATTACAGCATTAAAAATATTCAAATAGCAACACGAAGTATGGCATAGTATATACTGTTTACAATGTTAACACAATACGTAATAAAATATTTTAATAGACAGCACAGGGTATAAGCAAAGATGGAACATATGGGTATGTAAGAGAGTAAGAGGAATTAGAAAATAAGTTGCGCACAGAAGCAAGACAAACAAGAATTGCCTTTTGTGAGAGTGCAGGTGAAAGGGGATCCGGGAAGGCACGAAGAAAGGGGGTACAGGGAGCCAGGGAATCCCAACGGGGCAGATTTCATGTGCACAACACCCACATTCAGAAAGCTGGGCTACCGGAGGCAGAGAGGTTGGCTGGGTTAAGGAAGAAGGGGAGGAACTACCAGTCCCAGAATCCTTCTCTTCCCCAACCGGCTGTGCAAGAGTTAGGGGAGGAGATAGAAGATTGGGAAATGGTCTCTGAGGAAGGTGATGAGGGCCCGCTGGAGAGATTGGGGGCGGGGGAAGTTGAAGAGGAGGATAAAATAGAGATTACTGAAGGCCTAGGGGAGGAACAGATGGAGATTGGAGCCCTGGCTCAAACCCGAAAAGCTGCTGTAAGAGGGTGGCTAGCTGTGTACCTTGGAGAGCCTGGTGGAAGACCGGAGGAGAGAGGCTGAGGCACTGGGGGAAATCTCTACTAAAGAGGAAACAGGTGCAGCCTGTGGGAGAGAAAGAGAGCTGGGCACAATTGAAACCCCAGCCTGAACCAGGTGGGAATAAAGCTGTGTAACCATGCTGTAAGGAGGTGCAAGAAAGACTGTGTAAACTGTTTCATACTAAAAAGGTCTGGGCTGCAACCTACCAAGCTATTTGGTTTTTCCCTCTGATACTGTACTGTTCCCTAAGTGAAGTAATCTGAGCTAAAGTGAAGTTATATGGACTGTTTTTGAACCTGAACTTGACTGTGTTGAACCTGAATTGTGCTCTGTCTGGGCTGCTAACCTAAACAACCTGGAGTGAAGGGTGTTTTGTTGATTTGAAGCAAGAAAATAAAAGCTCTTACTTATAAACATTGGGCTTTGAATGTGCCTCTGTGAAAGGAACGGAGGGAGGAGGAAGTCCTGGGAGTTCACAGGGCCTGGAGCCAAGGCTCAGAGGAGCCAGATTGCTGTGGAGTGAAGGCAACAGTCGTGTGGAGAAAGAGGCAGCTAAGCAGGGTCAAGCCTGGCTGGGTCCTGGATGGGCGACCCAGCTACACTTTACAGATTTTAGATAGTTTGACTTTTTTGACCTGAACAGAACTTAATAATTTTCTGGGAAATATTAAGGCACCTAGCTGTCAGTTTGACTCGTGGCTCTCTTCCACACCTCCACTCTCCTTTGCCTGTTATAAGAGATATTTCTAATACCTTCTTATGTTTAGCACATAAAGACTGTCTCCAGTTGCCTGGGCTAAATATGATCAGGTTGTCCTTGATAAGGAAGAGAGCGTTTTAATATGTGGATCTGTCACTGTGGAACTCTCTACGCGATAAATTGCACTATGCCCGTTCATATCTTAGCTTTTGTAAACTTTTAAAAATGTGTACTGTTCTAACTCTGTATTTCTGTACGATAAGTTTATCATATTAGATTGCATCTGATAGTTTCTGTGAACTACTTTAACACTTTGTGCAAAGTGGTATATAAAATCAATAAATCCAATCTAATACAATATGGTCTTATTGACCAGGCTTGACAGTACCTTTCCTGGCTACAGAGAACAGTTGCAATGCAGTGTGATAAAGTCACCTCCAGGATAGTTGGGTTAAGGCAGTTTCAGTCTGAAATACAAGTCCCAGAAGGCATTGCAGGCAAGGAGCCAGAGGGAGAGATGAAGAACCCGGACTGGACTCCTAGCTGCAATCAGGAAAGACATGGGTGTAAGCTGGCAGGTTGTGTAGAGTGGCTGCCACTGGGCGGAAAGAGAGTTACTACTACTACTACTACTACTACTATTTAGCATTTCTATAGCGCTACAAGGCATACGCAGCGCTGCACAAACATAGAAGAAAGACAGTCCCTGCTTAAAGAGCTTACAATCTAATAGACAAAAAAATAAATAAAGTAAGCAAATCAAATCAATTAATGTGAACAGGAAGGAAGAGAGGAGGGTAGGTGGAGGGCGAGTGGTTACAAGTGGTTATGAGTCAAAAGCAATGTTAGAGGTGGGCTTTCAGTCTAGATTTAAAGGTGGCCAAGGATGGGGCAAGACGTAGGGGCTCAGGAAGTTTATTCCAGGCGTAGGGTGCAGCGAGACAGAAGGCGCGAAGTCTGGAGTTGGCAGTAGTGGAGAAGGGAACAGATAAGAAGGATTTATCCATGGAGCGGAGTGCACAGGAAGGGGTGTAGGGAAGGACGAGTGTGGAGAGATACTGGGTAGCAGCAGAGTGAGTACATTTATAGGTTAGTAGAAGAAGTTTGAACAGGATGCGAAAACGGATAGGGAGCCAGTGAAGGGTCTTGAGGAGAGGGGTAGTATGAGTAAAGCGACCCTGTGTGCAGGAGCTCATCATTGGTCTCATTAGTTTAATGCTCAACTCAGCTGGTTTGGGGTGTGAGGAAGCTAATGGAAGGAGAATGATTGGTGGTGGGAGCTGAAGCCAGGGATTGATTAGGCAGGTGGGAACGAGTCCCAGCAGTTGAGTTCAGAAGGAGAGAAGCAGTTGCAGGCTGAAAACCCTTGGCCAAGGAGGTCCCTAAAGTACTGGCAGTTGCAGGCTGAAAACCCTTGGGCAGGGAGGTCCCTAAAGTACTGAAGCAGGCTGAAATTCCTTGGGTGAGAGGAAGTCCCAAAAGTATTGAATTCACTGTGAAGCTGATGCAGGGGAAAACCCTTGGGTAGAAGGAGTCCCTAAAATATTGAACTCTCCCGAAGGTAAAGAGGATAGAAGGTAGAAACTGCTGCTTGGTGACTGAACTATGATGATGAACTGAAAGAACTGTTTGTCTTGGGAATTGAATTACTGTTTATTGTGCACTGGATAAAGAGCCCAGACTGGAGCCTGTAAGCCTGTATTGAATCCTGGTATGTGCTATGCTGTTGTTGGAACTGTGTACTAGAAACCTGCATGGAATAAAAGTCCTTAAGATTGAAATTACTGGTGGACATCTGTTTCTTCATTGTACCGGGAGCCTGTGGCTGGAGGAGATTGTTCTATCCTTGGCTGCACAAGAGAGGTACCTGGTTACAGCAGATTACTTCTTTTTGGAGAGGAATTTATTATTGAGCGAAATCAGACAAGGACTGATCAGAACACAGCACATAAACAGTATTAATGGCACTCTTAGATGATATCTGAGGAGTTTGAGTAATGTGCCTTTTGATTTGCTTAATCATGATTTGCTCATCATTAGATGTAGACTGACAGAGTTCATGGATGTGGTCTTCTTTATTGCTGGATAAAACTTTCCTAGTGAAAGCAAGAGTTGCCCGGTTGATGCCAATAATCTTAGTTATGGGTTTTTGCAAGGCTCCTCTTTTTTTTCCTTTTGTACTGTAATAGCTTGCCTAGTGGTTGAAAGAAAGATTATAGAACGGTTTGGTATCACTTAACAATCCATGGCCTTAAGTGTAAACTTAGATTATAAGCCCTCTGGAAATAGGAAAATATGTACTGTAACTGAATGTAGCTCACCTCGAACTACTACCAAAGAGGCATGAGCTAAATCCAAATCCAGCCTAGCCCACTCAAATAACAGGGTACCTCTATGGCAGTAGTATCCAGCAAAGTGTACTAGTAACAGATAATTGCATTTTGCCATTTTCTGTTTTAATGAAGGTTTAAATAACATAAACTGGCTACTAAATAGCAAACAAAAAAGCAAAGAAATCATAAGAATTGCAGGTAGAATTGGTCTTTTTCGTTTAATATTTAGGCTAGACGATAGGCCCATAACTGGATAAATTAAATATTTCATCTTTTTTAAGTCAGACTTTTGAATAAGTAGCCATAAACTTAAGTCATCCACATACATGAGGATTTTTTTTTTTAAATTTATACAGTCCTACTTAAAAAGATAAATAGAACGGGGTAGCACTGAATATCAGCACTATCCAGTTGACTGTTAGTTCTGTTCATGAAATGCCTCTCCTATCCTCCTAATTTTTGGCTGGCTATTGGCTTGTCTCTGGCCCTAAAATTTTGGATTGAAACTATTATGTAGTTATCTCCAAAGTTAAGTGCTCAAATCATTTTGAATATTGACCACAAGGTAATAGAGATGTTGTAGACACAAATAAAATAATAAAGCATTTGTCATTACCTCGTCTCTCATCCCTTCTTACACCACTTTTCCTAAAGTTTGCCCATCAAGCAAGGAGCTTTATCTGCTGTACCCTACTCCTGGGTTGCCAAATCTCAGCTCTGTACTTTCCACTTCACTACACCACATGCCTGAGAGTCTTTCTGAATGGGTACATTATTCTCTCAAATCGTGCCCAAAAACCCCACCTTTTTCCAGCTGTTTTTAAAATTTAAACCCTGGCTCTTACTAATCATGACCTTCCTAATTTAACTATGGAAGTCCATTGTGTATGGCAGTGAAGTTTGGGGATATATATATAAAAGAGAAAGGCAAGGATTGGGCTTCCAGTATGTAAAAGGGACAGTCATGTGTGAGGCAGTGTTGGAGGAGAGAGCAGTGTGTAATGGACCAGCAATGACCAGCCACTCTTTTTTTTTTTTTTTTTTTTTTTTTAATTATTTATTTAAATTTTCCAATATATCACCACTTAAAGTGAATATGCAATCGGCATTATTTAACATTAGGAAACAAAAATGATAAGTATATATCTTTACAGCCCATTTGTCCACAAGTTAAAGAAATTTGATTCCAAGATTAAGGAAATTCAAAAGAAAAGAAAGAAAAAAGAATACAAAGATTAATAATCAATAGATGCTTCCTCTGGTTCAGACCCCAGCCTGCTAATTAGGGAAGGTTTACTATATTCACATCAACTCTTGTATCAATAAACTCTTTCAACTGTTTTGGGTCTACAAACTGAAAATGTTTACCCTCAAGCATCACATTACAAAAACAAGGAAATTGCAAGACAAAATTTGCTCCCAATGCCACCACCCTGGGGCAAAGTTCCAAAAAGGCCCTTCGTCTCATCTGTGTAGGCCGTGAGAGATCTGGAAAGATACGGACCTTTGAGCCCAAAAACAGATTTTCTAAGTGTCTCAACGAAAGCCTTAGTATGGCATTCCTATCAGGCTCCAACGCAAAAGTGACAAGCAGAGTTAACCTCTGAGTAACTATTTCTAATGAGCTTTCTAGGAATGAGGTAAGATTCATTCCTTCCCCTATTACGGGGGGGGGGGGGGGGGGGGGGTTCCTACCTCCACTCCAGTACTCCCGATGTAATAAGCCCGTGTAATGGGAGGGAGTGAGTCCTTGTCCATTCCTAGGATGTCCACCAAATATTTTTTAACCATCTCCAAAGGAGAAATTAATGGCGATTTGGGAAAATTAAGAAACCTAAGGTTAAGTCTTTTAGTCTGATTTTCCAGGTATTCAAGTCGTTTATGTAGGAAATTATTGTCTTTAACCAAAGCTGTTTCTATAGATCCCATTTCTTGAATTTTGATATCCACATGTTCCAATTTCTGGGTTTGCTGTGCAGTCACTTGTGCTTGAAGCAGGGCAGCCTCAGAAAGAACTTCAATATCAGAAGAATTCTGCTTTAAAATAGTTTGCATAGAGGTTTGGATATTGTAAACCATATTCTATAGTGACTCCAGCGTCACACTTGCTGGTCTAATCACTCCACTAGCCACAGGGGGAGATTGAGATAGACTATCAGCACGAGCTAACTTGGAAACAATACCTTTGAAGCCTGTTGTAGTAATGTTTCCTGAAGTTGAGAATCTATCTCCGTTGCTGCAGTCATACCCTCAGACAGGACCAGCTGAGCCACTTCGGCGTCTGTCTCTGTTTGAACAGCCAGCAACTCTCTTCCAGGCTGGGGAGGTGCAATTCGCTCCACAGGGCTCGATCGACTCCGAAGGGTCGAGAGCTGCAGAGGGGGTCGAAGTTCCCTGAGAACCCGGTTGCTGCCTGGGAAATTGCAGGGTTGTTTGTTTCATCGTCGAGGAGGTCACAGGAACCGAGGGATATTCCTGTACCTTCCCCCTCCGCTTCCCCATCGTTGACGAGGCTACAGAGGCACCGAGGGAAACTCACAAACACAGCAGCCTCCAGGAGCAAACACAGGTGTGTCCATTCACAGCGCCATCTTGGAATCACCATGACCAGCCACTCTTCATTTCTCTGTGCTGTGCATGGTGTTGGAAGGTACAATAGGGTACAAGCCTTGAGCACCTCTCCCCACTGGGCAGTAGGATAACACACAGCCCCAACCAGTCATGCACACACCAGGTGGAAGAGAGCAGTTAACCCTGAAATGGAAGATTGTGTGCTGCCCTGAACCTGAATAGAGAAATGCACAGGACTCACCAGCCATGCCCAGCTTTATCTATAGTCTTTGGCCTGTCCTGGTCCTGTAGCTACTCAATTTCTTGCCTTAAGCTTGCCTTGGAACCACTCTTTTTCTTTTCAGCAGTAGTGCCCAGGATTCACTGCGTCACCTCTCAGCTCAGGTACCTGCAGCTGGAGAGCTGAAGTCCAGACAATTTACATGCAGTGGTGCCCTTCAGACAGTAGCACATATGGCCAAGGCCATATTCACCATTGGGTTGCAATATACTGTAGACGCTATATAACATGGCTTGATACAACGCGGGTTCACTTACAATATGGTCATGGGGTGGACCCCTTTATTTTGTTTTGATATTACTTATTATTTTTTGGCCTCCTTATAACACGGATTCTCTTATAAAGCGGTAATATATCTTGGACCCCAACATAAGTGTTATATGGGGTCTACAGTATACCATCACCCATCCCAAAAGATCTGTAAACCCCTTATCCTGATGAAATCTCAAATCACATTCCCAGAGGATTTTAATATTACCAAAAGAAGGGACACGTTATTGTTGTCTTGCTGAAACTACTGACCTACACAGTGTGGTGCCACCTAACAGTACTTTGCCAACACTGTGAGTGATGCCTGGTTAAGCTTGTACAGTATTTATTAATATTGCTACAGACTAAAGCGTATTTTCAAAGCACTTAGACTTATAAAGTTCCATAGGTTACTATGGAACTTTGTAAGTCTAAGTGCTTTGAAAATGAGCTCCAGAGTCAACTAATTGATTATATAGGCACCACTAGGTTTGGCTAAAGTAGATAAACAAGGAGATATTTTCTACTCTTTAAAAAAAAACAACATTTTAAACTTTTTAAAATGATGTACCTTTTTTGTTTTGGGTTTTTTTAAACATTAGGATATATTTAAAATAGTTATTGGAATGTAAAACATGCTTGAATTTTCTGATAGACTTGTACTCTCATACACAAGTCAGTTATTGATATTGCAGCAGTTTCTTTCGACAGTTTAATATCTGATTTTACTGTCCAGATCTATTTTATTTTAAATCTTTTTATTGTATTAGCAAGAATTACAAGACTATACATTATACATGATCAATGTACTCATTTAACAACTTACAGTTACAACAAAAACATTCATTGTTTTTCACCACCCCTCCCTTTCAGTTTCACCCTCCAGCATGCTTTATGAGGCAGGAATGTTGCCTGTATAGCATACATTATGCTTATTCAACCCCTCTAAACAGCAGAGAAGCATACATTAATCCATATGACTTGCTAGCCCCTCACGATATTCTGCTACATTACCTACTCAACCCTCCACCCCCATCCTCCTCACCTGACCTCTCCCTTCTTTATAATGGGAAGTTCCATGCATCTTTATAAAATTTAGTGGAGATTGACTGAGTGTAAGGTGTTCCATACTATTAGAGGCTCTTGCTTATACCCTGGGGAGCCCATTAATACCATCTCTATTTGTAGTATATTGTATATTGTGCAGTTTGCCCCACCTTTGCCAGTACAAAGAGAGGGCAGTCCCATCCGACTTAAGTACATAAGTATTGCCATACTGGGACAGACCAAAGGTCCATCAAGCCCAGCATTTTGATTCCAACAGGGGCCAAACCAGGTCACAAATGCCTGGCAAGATCCCAAAAAAGTACAAACTCTACTAAGGTAACCACCTTTACCAGATTCTCTGGTAACGAATTCCAGAGTTTAATTACACATTGAGTGAAGAAACATTTTCTCCGATTCATTTTAAATTTACTACTTTGTATCTTCATCGAATGCTCCCCTAGTCCTAGTATTTTTGGAAAGAGTAAGCAGACACTTCACGTCTACCCTTTCCACTCCACTCATTATTTTATAAACCTTATCCTTATCTCCTCTATGACTTAGGTACCTTTTTCCTCCACCAGAAAGGCGTGGATGCTGTTCAAAAACACCATCCTGGAAGCCCGGGCCAAATATATTCCGCATCTTAAAAAAAAAAAAAGGGAGCACGGAAGACCAAACGACAGCCGGCCTGGTTAAATAGTGAGGTGAAGGAAGCTATTAGAGCTAAAAGAAAATCCTTCAGAAAATGGAAGAAGCAACCGACTGAAAATAATAAGAAACAACATAAGGAATGTCAAGTCAAATGCAAAGCGCTGATAAGGAAAGCTAAGAGGGACTTCAAAAAAAAGATTGCGTTGGAGGCAAAAACACATAGTAAATATTTTTTTAGGTACATTAAAAGCAGGAAGCCGGCAAAAGAATCAGTTGGACCACTAGATGACTGAGGAGTAAAAGGGGTGATCAGGGAAGACAAAGCCGTAGCAGAGAGATTAAATGAATTCTTTGCTTCGGTCTTCACCAAGGAAGATTTGGGTGGGATACCGGTGCCGGAAATGGTATTCGAAGCTGACGAGTCGGAGAAACTTAATGAATTCTCTGTAAACCTGGAGGATGTAATGGGGCAGTTCTACAAACTGAAGAGTAGCAAATCTCCTGGACCGGATGGTATTCATCCCAGAGTACTGATGGAACTGAAAAATGAGCTTTCGGAGCTATTAGAAATATGTAATTTATCCGTAAAATCGAGCATGGTACCGGAAGATTGGAGGGTGGCCAATGTAACACCGATTTTTAAAAAAGGTTCCAGCTGAGATCCGGGAAATTATAGACAGGTGAGTCTGACGTTGGTGCCGGGAAAAATGGTAGAAACTATTATTAAGAACAAAATTACAGAGCATATTCAAAAGCATGGATTAATGAGACAAAGTCAACATGGATTTAGTGAAGGGAAATCTTGCCTCACCAATCTACTACATTTCTTTGAAGGGGTGAACAAACATGTGGATAAAGGTGAGCTGGTTGATATTGTGTATCTGGATTTTCAAAACGTGTTTGACAAAGTACCTCATGAAAGACTCCAGAGGAAATTGGAGAGTCATGGGATAGGAGCAGTAGTGTGCTCTCTCCCCGGTCCACCTCTGCGCCCCCCCCCCCATCCACCACTGCGCCCCCCAATCCACCTCTGCGCCCCCCCCCCCCCCCCAAATTGCAGAGCTGGCTATAGCCGGTGGGGGGCAATGCATTATTCTCTCCAGGAAAAAAAATTAAATGATCCCAGGTTCCAATCTAATTCATGTTTAATATGGGATAAAATGCCATAAATAAGAAATATAAACTTTTAACGTTCAGCACCTGATTCTCAAAGTGGACATATTCCAAACCCTACTGCCTTTAAACATGCTGTGGTCACACCTCTCCTTAAGAAGCCTTCACTCAACCCTACTTGTCCCTCTAATTACCGACCCATCTCCCTCCTCCCTTTTCTCTCCAAATTACTTGAGCTGTTCACCGCCGCTGCCTTGATTTTCTCTCCTCACATGCTATTCTTGATCCACTCAACCGAAACTGCACTTACTAAAGTCTCCAATGACCTATTACTGGCTAAATCCAGAGGTCTCTATTCCATCCTCATTCTTCTTGATCTTTCCGCTGCTTTTGACACTGTCGATCACAGCATACTTCTCGATACCCTGTCCTCACTTGGATTCCAGGGCTCTGTCCTTTCCTGGTTCTCTTCCTACCTCTCCCTCCGCACCTTTAGTGTTCACTCTGGTGGATCCTCTTCTACTTCTGTCCCTTTGCCTGTCGGCGTACCTCAGGGTTCTGTTCTTGGTCCCCTCCTCTTTTCTATGTACACTTCTTCCCTTGGTTCATTAATCTCATCCCATGGCTTTTCCTACCATCTCTATGCTGATGACTCCCAAATCTACCTTTCTACCCCTGTTATCTCACCTTGCATCCAAACCAAAGTTTCAGCGTGCTTGTCTGACATTCCTGTCTGGATGTCTCAATGCCACCTGAAATTAAACATGGCCAAAACCGAGCTTCTCATTTTACCCCCCAAACCCACCTCCCCACTCCCCCCGTTTTCTATTTCTGTTGATGGCTCTCTCATGCTCCCTGTCTCCTCAGCTCGAAACCTTGGGGTCATCTTTGACTCTTCTCTCTCCTTCTCTGCTCATATCCAGCAGATCACCAAGACCTGTCATTTCTTTCTTTACAACATCCGTAAAATCCGCCCCTTTCTTTCCGAGCACTCTACCAAAACCCTCATCCACACCCTTGTCACCTCTCGTTTAGACTACTGCAATCTGCTTCTTGCTGGCCTCCCACTTAGTCACCTCTCCCCTCTCCAATCGGTTCAAAACTCTGCTGCCCGTCTCGTCTTCTGCCAGGGTCGCTTTACTCATACTACCCCTCTCCTCAAGTCGCTTCACTGGCTCCCTATCTGTTTTCGCATCCTGTTCAAACTTCTTCTATTAACCTATAAATGTACTCACTCTGCTGCTCCCCAGTATCTCTCCACACTCGTCCTTCCCTACACCCCTTCCCGTGCACTCCGCTCCATGGCTAAATCCTTCTTATCTGTTCCCTTCTCCACTACTGCCAACTCCAGACTTCACGCCTTCTGTCTCGCTGCACCCTACACCTGGAATAAACTTCCTGAGCCCCTACGTCTTGCCCTATCCTTGGCCACCTTTAAATCTAGACTGAAAGCCCACCTCTTTAACATTGCTTTTGACTCGTAACCACTTGTAACCACTCGCCTCCACCTACCCCCCTCTCCTCCGTCCTGTACACATTGATTTGATTTGCTTACTTTATTTTTTGTCTATTAGATTGTAAGCTTTATGCAGGGACTGTCTTTCTCCTATGTTTGTGCAGCGCTGCTTACGCCTTGTAGCGCTATAGAAATGCTAAATAGTAGTAGTAGTAAAATAAAATTATTTTTTTCTACCTTTGTCTGGTGACTTTGTTTCTCTGATCATGCTGGCCCAGTATCTGATTCTGCTGCTCTCTGTCTGTTCCCTTGACTCCGTTTCCAGGGCTTCCTTTCCATTTATTTTTTTTCCTCCCTCCTTTTTTCTTCATTTCTGGTCCTCCGCAGACTTGACTGTACAGTGGATCCAGCTTCTGCCTATTTTCTCCATCCATATGCAGTTTCTCTCCTCACTTCCTTTTCCCTCATCTAATCTCCTTCCTCTATCTTCCCTCCATGTCCAGCATTTCTTCTCTCTCCCTTCCCTCCCCTCCATCCATGTCCTGAAACTCTCCTCTCTCCCCTTCCCCCCTCTGTCCATCCATACCCAGCAATTCTCTTCTCTCCCCTGCCCCCCTCTGTCCATTCATGCCCAGCAATTCTCTTCTCTCCCCTGTCCTCCATGCCCAGCAATTCTCTTCCCTGCCCCCCTCTACCCATCCATGCCCAGCAATTCTCTTCCCTGCCCCCCCAAACGCAGGGCTGCCTGGCGCAGCAGCACTGCAGCCAGGCAACTCTTGGATGGACCCTCCACTGCTTCCCGCCCTCAGGTCCCCGATCGACAGCCCTCCTCTCCGTTCCTCCCCTCCCCCTTGCATGTGTTTAACCCTTTTACTTTCAGGTGCATTGACGGCAGTGAAGAGGACAACACAGCGGGCTCGCCTCCAGCTTCTCCCTTCCCTCACACAGTGTCCTGTGCGATGATGCATTTCCTGTTTCCGCGAGGGCTGGACACTGTGAGTGAAGGGAGAAGCTGTGTTGTCCTCTTCACTGCCGTCGCGCCTGAAAGTAAAAGCGTTAAACGCGCGCGGGGGGGGGGGGAGGAGGAGGAGGAGGAACAGAGAGGAGGGCTGTCAGGGAGCTGAGGGAGGGCAGGGAGAATCGCTGGACATGGATGGGAGGGCAGAGGGAGAGAAGAGATGGCTGGACTTGGAGAGGAGGGCAGGGGGAGAGAAGAGATCGCTGGACAGGAGGGGAGGGATCGCTGGACAGGAGGGGAGGGCAGGGGAGAGAGGAGAATTGCTGGACATGGATGGATAGAGGGGAGGGCAGGGGAGAGAGGAGAATTGCTGGACATGGATGGATGGGAGGGGACAGGGGAGAGAGCAAATTTGTTGGATGTGGATGAATGAGGAGAGGGCAGGGGAGAATGGAGAGTTGCTGGACATGGATGGATGGAGGAGAGGGCAGGGGAGAATGGAGAGTTGCTGGACATGGATGGAGGGGAGGGCAGGGGAGAGAGGAGAATTGCTGAACATGGATGGATGAATGGAGAGGGCAGGGGAGAGAGGAAATTTGCTGGATGTGGATGGAGGAGAGGGCAGGGGAGAATGGAGAGTTGCTGGACATGGATGGATGAAGGGGAGGAAAGTCAGGAAGGAGATGCACATAGATGGAAGGGAGGGAAGAGAGGGGAAATGCTGGACATGGATTGAGGGGAGGGAAGAGAGGAGAAATGCTGGACATGGATGGAGTCTATGTACTCTTTATCTTTTAAAAAATACTATAAATAAAAATGACAAAAAAAGAAAGATTAAAACAAAAAAAACATAGATAAAACAATCCATATATCATACCTCTGGATCATATTACTCATTATACACCCTTCCCAATTATTACTTATCATGACAGAATATTTCTCCTAACAGTTCCCTTAAAAACATAATTGCCATTACATGATAACCTTGCTAGCGCCCGTTTCATTTCTGTGAGAAACGGGCCTTTTTTACTAGTGTCCAATAAAATCTATAAAAACATATATCACAAAAGGTTGGCAATAATAAACAAGGAAAAGTTATATTCTTCAGATACAATTTCCACTTGTTTTAAATATGTTTGTAAAATGTAAATAGTAAATATGTATGTGTGTGTATATATAGATATATAGATATCTAGACATATGTGCATGTGTGTAAAAATATAAAACGCAAATTAATTGATACTTTCATGTAATTTTATATGGTCAATTCACCCTTTTTATAGTATGCACATATACTCTTTTGCTTTATTTTTTGTTAACCTACTGATATGTTAGGTTTGCTTTATTGTTTGTGGTTTATTGTTCTTGCTTTAGTTTTTGAAAATATTTGGCAATTTATTGGTTGTATTATATGATGCTTGTTCACTTCTTGTAAACAGACTAGGAAAAAAGGCCCGTTTGTGACACAAATGAAACGGGCGCTAGCAAGGTTTTCCTTGTGAGAGAGAGAGAGAGTGAATGTGCGAGTGTGTGTGTGTGACAGAGAGAGAGTGAGACTGGGTGCGAGTGTGTGTGAGAATGAAAGTGTGTGTGTTAGAATGAGAGTGTGTGCGAGTGTGTATGTGAGACAGAGCGAGTGTGAGAGACAGAGTGTGTTTCACACAGATACACTGTGTGTGTGAGAGAGAGAGTGTGTGTAAAACAGAGAGAGTGTGAGAGAGTATGTGTGCGATACACAGACTCTGTGTGAGACCGAGAGTGTGTGAGAGTGAGTGTGTGACACAGAGAGTGAATGTGATAGAGTGTGAGATGCTGTGTGAGAGTGAGAGAAAGACACTGACTGTGAGAGAGAGAGTGTGTGTGTGACAGAGATACCTCCCGCCCTCCCTCTGTGGTCTCAGGACCCCCTCCTCCCTCTCTGGTATGAGGACCCCCTCCCCTCTGGTCTCAGGATCCCCTCCCAGGTCTTGGGACCCTCCCCCCTCTCAGGTCTCGGGACCCCCTCCCCTCTCTGTGTTTCCTTCCCCTCCCCTCTGGTGTCAGGAACCCCCTGCCTCTCCCCCCCTCTGCGTGTTTGGCAGCACCGTGTGAGTGTGTGACAGAGAGAGAGTGAGACTGGGTGTGAGTGTGTCTGTGAGAGAGTGTGTGTGATTGTCCTCTCTCCCCTGCCCCCTCCAGCCACCCAGCGATTCTCCTCTCTCCCCTGTCCCCCCCTCCAGCCACCCAGCCATTCTGCTGTCTCCCCTGCCCCCCTCCAGCCACCCAACGATTGTCCTCTGTCCCCTGCCCCCCCTCGAGCCATGCAGCGATGCTCGTGTCTCCCCTGGCCCCCCTCCAGCCACTCAGCGATTGTCCTCTGTCACCCCCCCTGCAGCCACCCTGCGATGTTTAACTGCAAAATTAGGGAGAAACATAGCCAGGCTGTTTAGACATTGTGACTCATGAGCTATGTAGTGTAATAAAACGCACCTGCAACGTTGTGAAGCTGACACAGTGGCTTCATTGAAGGGTTCGTATCATTCGTAAGTCTGTCACATCTGTCTGTGCCCCGCCTTTGCGTCATGACTTTTTGACACGGTTCCCTCTGATAGGTCCGCCACCCTCGACGTCATCACGTTTTGACGCGAGGGCGGGGCAGAGAGAGATGTGTCAGACTTACAATGTTATGAACCCTTACGAACCCTTCACTGAAGCCACGGAGTCAGCTTCAGAACGTTGGAGGTGCATTTTATTATAGTAGATATGTTACTTTTGTATTATTCTGAAAACTTATAAAGATTTTAAAAAAATGTTTTGATAAATTTTAGTATAGAATGTAATAGCCAGCATTTCACATGCTCATTTGGGAAGTAGTATCTTATGCAGCAGCGAATTCTTCGTTTTTACTACTACTACTAATCATTTCTATATCTCTACTAGACATACGAAGCACTGTACACAATATATGCAGGTACTTTCTCTGTCCCTAGAGGGCTCACAATTTGTTCCTGTACCTGGAGCAATGGAGGGTGACTTGCCCAAGGTCACAAGGAGCTGCAGTGGGAATTGAACCCAGGTTGCCAGGATCAGAGCTCACTGCATTAACCATTAAGCTACTTTTCCACATTTTACAGCAAGACCTTAATATTGCTGGGCCATGATAATTATATACACAAGAAAGCCATATTGAAAATTGTGTAATTCTTTTATTGTATTAAAATATTATTTTATTTATTGTGTAAAACTTTGTTGTTTGGGGTTTTTTTTTTATTTTGTTTTTCTCATGGTTTTTTAATTACACAGATCTGAAAGGTCCTGAACATTCTTTTAATGATGTCTATCATATTGTTAGAGCAGATTCCTTTTTTCTGCTAAATATTCTATATATTTCTTTGAATATACACGCGCCTGAAAATGAAAAAATCATTTTCAGACACGTGTATCGGATGCATGCCAAAGATGAAATTACCGCAAGGGCCACGTGGTAACTCCATTTTGGCGCGTGTAGGCGGCTACACTTCTTAGTAAAAGGGCTCCTTAATTCCTTAGATTTTAGGTATATGGATTTTTGTGCAATATGTTCATATTTGGATTCTCTACGAATTTGAATTGAGATTGCATTTATAATCCTAAGAAATGATATTTGTTACGTTGAGAATATTTTTGTCATTTTATTATTTGTATTTATTTTTGGTAGAACTACTGTAAAAATGTCTACCATTAACAATCTACCAACACAATTTAAGTACAGTATTAAAATAATCTTCATTAAAAAATCAGTTTATGGAACACTAGGGGATTCAAGATGGCGCTCAAGCAGGATGTGCGATGAGGACGCTCCTAGAAAAAGTTTCTCAAAAGCAAGTTTCTTATAATAATTATGCCGAAAAGGAAAGGAAAGCTGAGGGGACCACCTCTCCCGAAGCAAATTCCTTCCTTACCTGGGCAGCAGTCCATGTCTGCGTATCTGGTTTCAACTCCAGTTTCGGACGTATCCGCTGGCGAGGCAGGGAAGAGCCTCGCCTTGGAGAGCGAAGTATCGCTCAGTCCGTTGGGACCTTTGACCCCGACGCCGTCGCAAATGCCCGGAGGTTCTGTACCAAGCCCTGAAGGAAAGGGGAACTCAAAGGAGTGGCGCTCTCCGGAGACGTCCGTGCAGCCCGAGGAGATCTTTGGGATGGCACAGGGAGACCAACGAACGCCGGAAGTTTTGCCTGGGGTAATCGGCGGGAAGTCGCCTGAAACAACAGTGCAGGCTTCGGCTTGCGCTTTGGCGATTGAACCGTTGAGAAAACCTCAAGTGGTGTCATTGGAATCAATCTGGACAGCCCTTGAATCACTTTACAAGGTCTATACTTCATTGAACAATTCTTCTCAGATAAATTCTTTAAAAGTTCAAATGGAGGGAATATTAACGAAGCAGACTAGTTTGGAATGGAAAACTACTCAAGAAATCTGAACTTGCGAATATTAAACTTTCCAAAATCTCAATTTGTGCCTCCTAAAGACATGTTTGCTAAATTCTTGAAAGAAATATATAAGTATTCTGAGCAAACAATTCCCCCAACTCAAAAAATTTATTATTTGGATGTGAAGACTTCTCCAATACAGGATAATTCTATGCAGGATAAATCATCCGAAGCACTGGACTTAACAAACTTCTTACAACAGTCGAAGGATAATACAGAGACTAGAGCAACCTTGATAGTATCTTTCGTTTTTCTGCAAAATAAAGAATCTTTATTGAGACTTTATTTTAAAAACATGTGTCCTGAATTTAAAGGAAGCAACGTCTCCATATTTCCAGACATTGCTCGATGGACTCAACAAAGACTGAAAAAATTCCTGCTTATGAAACAGGAATCTCTGAATATAGGAGCAGTCTTCCAATTACGTTTCCCATGTAAATGTCTCCTGATGTTTAAAGAGAAGAAATATGTGTTTTTTGAGCCAGATCAATTGAGGTCATTTCTTGATAAGAAGGGAGACCAGGGTTAATTTCAGATAAATAAGTCCTATATAAATATGGATAACCACTGTTTGTTTTCCTTTAATTTAATGTGTTCTAGCACCAACTTCCTTTGGTATTATTATATCTTGAATCCCTCTATTTGTGGACTATAATATCAGCCGAATATATATTTTCTGTTAGTAAACTTATCTATTAAGTTAGAATATGTTTTCTTTTCTTTGTTTTTAAAGGCTGATGTATCTTATCAAAGAGTTATTCTTTGTATATTCTATATTAAAATGATAAATTAAAAAAAATCAGTTTATATAATCAATAACTTTAACACTTTTTATTCCCTGGCAGAATACTGAAACAATATGACCATACCAACATTGTAAAACTTATAGGAGTATGTACACAGAGGCAACCTATCTATATTGTTATGGAACTTGTACCAGGTAAATACTTTCTTTTGTCACAATAAATGTAGTATCTGTTTCATTATCTTATAATTGCTATGTACTCCTATTAATTCATTGTTCAAAAGATTCTAGATATGTTGGTTCACATGGTGCAGGCTTGGGAAGGTGCTGCCGTTAATTTCTTTAGAATCAGACTAAACCCTTAAGAGCTGTGAAAAACATTCACCTGTAGAAATGACAACATAGTTTAAGTTCTACTGCACCACATTGCTCTCTGTTGTAACTGGTATCTCATATGAGTGTTGCCACATAAATATTTTGTGAAGGCTACCTGCTTCTCTCCTTGCATCTTCCTTCTTTCCTAGTTTTGCTCATAGTCAGGGGGCAAGAGGGAATTTAGAAAGCATCCATTTATTCCGGTAATATTGTCTTTAATAGTAAAAGGTTTTCAAATTAGCCAATTTGTCCCCGAATTTCTCACTGTTATCTACTTTATCTTACCCTCTTCCCCCTTTCTTTACTCCTTTGGTCCATGGACTGCCAGCTAAAACAGAGAGATCCTTACTTCTTGCTGTTGATTGGTTCTGGTCAATAGAATGAGGCAAGGTGGGAGTCAAGGAAACCACAGCATGAACACTACTACCTCTTATTGCGAGAGACATAAGAACTCCGGGAAGGTAGACCTGGTCCACACGCGCCAGGAAACCACATCGCTGCAACTTTCCGGCACAAAAGGAAAATCCTATCGGAGGATGGACCTGAGAGGGGCCTGCGATCCAGGGACATCTGAGGAACATTGTGCCCGACGATCCTAACAACCAGTGAGCGGTGTTGCAGGACCGCATGAGTCGACCCTGGGCCACCCCCTGCAGGGATCAGGAGTCAGGCGATTGTCCAGAGCCGAGCTCAACGGGAAAGGTGAGGTCCTACAGTGGGGTTATGAATTGGGGGGTGGACCGAATCGCGGGGGAGGTCCCAGACTTACGAAGGCGCGGTGCCACCCCATGCAGAGTTCAGAGGTCCGGTGCTCGCCTGGAGCCGTGACCGGCTGACGTCTGAAAGTACCGAAGGGCAAATTAAGCGCCCCGAGGCATTGTCACAGTTCGGGGGAAGTATCGAGTTGCAGAGGGGACCTTGAGAGCCTGGAAACCTGACAACGACCATACTGCACAAGAACACTGGTAGGCGAGAGAGGCTTCCCACGTGTAAAACGACGAACGCAAATTACCAAAAATCGCGGAAGAAGCGAAACCTCGATTGAAAGAAGCACAGGGCAGCAAACAAAACAAGACAGACACACAGGTCTATTCACAAAAAGTGACCTCTCAATGAGTGGACGACTGAATAACATTCTACCTCAGAAACCTCTTTAATTTATGCAGGCTACAATAACTGATTCACTATATAACTGAACAGTCTGCTGCAGACTGATTAAGTATTTTCTACAACTCATGTAGGGTAAAGTCACTGACTCACTGAATAACTTATAGGTATCTCCTAGTACTGATGCACTACTGATATGATTGATGGTTTAACCCTTAATGCTTTCAAATATTGTGTCTCAGATTGACTGACTGCGAAATATCCTTCTAGACCAGTACTGTCTCTAATCTTTTCACCCTACTGTGAACTGGGTAGACTCACCCCACTACAACCTTGGTATTATTTTGCCTGCTTTATGCGCTGTATCTGCTTTGCTTTGCTCTGCTCAGCCTTGCTTTGCGTTGCTGGGATGAAATCCAATGAACTATTCCTAACTATCTACTATTTCACCCTAATCCAACATGCACTCATAATCACGAACATAGACAACAACAGACCCACACCTCACACACCATCTGCACAACCCACGCAAAATATGCCTATCCAAAACAATAAAAAAAAACCATGAGAAACCCGCCATACATGAATACCATCAACAGAAAGGACAAAAAGAATTCAACAAAATCAATTACCAAGAAGATAGACAACTGATAGAAATTCCCATCAACCCGAACCCACACGAACATCACCAACTAATACAAATAGGCTACATCAATGCCAGATCGGTAGTAAATAAAACCATAACCAACTGGATTAAAGATGAACACCTCGATTTCCTACTTATTACTGAGACGTGGATCCATGACTCTAAAGATCCAAAAATCCTAGAGCTCTGTCCTCCAGGCTACAAAATAACCCATTGGACAAAAGAAGGAAAAAGAGGAGGAGGCATAGCAATAATTTATAAATCTCAATTCATAGTTACAACAACAGCAGAATCCATGCTACCCCATCTCGAAATAGCTTCAGTTAGAATTAATCACCCCAAACTACGCGACCACCTAAACTTAATCCTATTCTACAGACCCCCGGGCAAATGGCAAGACTCACAAACACACTTTATGGACTTCATTTCGAAAACTTGCATTTCCACCCAGAACCTTCTTATAGCAGGAGACATCAACCACCCACAAAAAAGGACACACCTTAAATATTATCACCTACAAATTCACATCAGAATCCAACCTCACACTTCCAGATACAAAATGGACAGCCACGCCATGGACCGAACCCACTCGAACATCACCAACTAAAACAAATAGGCTACATCAATGCCAGATCGGTAGTGAATAAAACCACAACCATAACCGACTGGATTAAAGATGAACACCTCGATTTCCTACTTATTACTGAGACATGGATCCATGACTCTAAAGATCCAATAATCCTAGAGCTCTGTCCTCCAGGCTACAAAATAACCCATTGGACAAGAGAAGGAAAAAGAGGAGGAGGCATAGTATAGTAATAATTTATAAATCTCAATTCATAGTTACAACAACAGCAGAATCCATGCTACCCCATCTCGAAATAGCTTCAGTTAGAATTAATCACCCCAAACTACACCACCTAAACTTAATCCTATTCTACAGACCCCCGGGCAAATGGCAAGACTCACAAACACACTTTATGGACTTCATTTCGAACACTTGCGTTTCCACCCAGAACCTTCTTATAACAGGAGACATCAATCTCCATCTGGAGGATACCAACTCGAAGAATGTATTGGAATGTAAGGAATTCCTCCAACTATGGGAACTCCACTGGCCAGACGTGCAAACCACCCACAAAAAAGGACACACCTTAGATATTATCACCTACAAATTCACATCAGAATCCAACCTCACACTTCCAGATACAAAATGGACAGCCACGCCATGGACCGATCACCACAAAGCAAACCTCTCCTTACGTTGGAAGACAAAAAAGACACAACAAAAACAAGTGACCAAAATATATAGCACGAGAGGTAAAATTGACCCGCAAACATTCTGGCAACAATTCTTTACAGATGAATGGACAACTCCCACAGACTCCCCTCAGTTTCTCCAAGAGTGGGACAACAGATGCAAAACAGTACTAGATAACATAGCACCAATACAAACCAGAACCTCACATAGAATAAATTCCATACCATGGTTCAATGAAGAATTGAAAGAACTAAAAACACAAGTCAGAAAATTAGAACGGGCATGGACCAAGAAAAAAGACGAACATACATTCAATCACTGGAAAAAACTACAAAGGAAATACAAATACACTATCAGACAAACTAAAAGAACATACTACAAAACCACAATAGGACCAAATTACAAGGACACATACAAACTCTTCACACTTGTAAACAAACTCCTAAACACCACACCAGTCACCTCTAACAATACAGAAACCCCATCTACAACCAATCTTGCAAAGTACTTCAACGAAAAAATCACAAAGCTACAACTCATGATACCTACTAATAAAACTGAGTACACAAGCATCCTTGAATGTCTAGACTCAAAACTAGGGGAATGCCCAGCAAGACCGATCATGGATCAAGTTTGACACGATATCCCCTGATGAATTCTCAAAATGGCTCGGAAAATACGTTAAGTCACAATGCAAATTGGACGTCTGCCCCAATAGCCTAATAAAATCAGCCCCCAAACAATTAAAAAAAGACCTTACGAAGCACATAAACTACAGGCTTCAAAACGGCCTCTTTCCCACGGAGAAAGGAAACATCCTACTTACCCCACTGCCAAAAGATGCGAAGAAAAGCACAACGGACCTAACTAACTACCACCCAGTAGCATCTATCCCACTCATAACTAAACTCATGGAGGGCATAGTGACGAAACAACTCTCTGAGTACCTAAGTGAATATTCAATTCTGCATGAATCGCAGTCAGGATTCCGGACAAATCACAGTTCCGAAACGGTTCTAGTGTCGGCAATGAATGCTTTCAAACAAGCAATTGCAACCGGCAACAACATACTCCTCTTATAATTCGACATGTCCAGCGCCTTCGACATGGTCAACCATGAAATACTATTACAGATACTAGATTACTTCGGAGTAGGAGGCACAGTTCTCAAATGGTTCAAAGGATTCCTGACCACAAGATCATACCAAGTCACAATCAATGCGGACACATCTTCCCCATGGACACCTGAATGCAGAGTTCCCCAGGGATCCCCCCTTTCGCCAACTCTCTTCAACCTAATGATGATACCACTGGCCAAACTCCTAGCCAATCAAAACCTCAATCCCTATATATATGCAGACGATGTCACGATCTACATCCCATTCAAGCAGGATCTAAACGAAATTACCAACGAGATCAATCAAAGCCTCCAAACCATGCACTCCTGGGCTAATGCGTTCAAATTGAAACTCAACGCAGAGAAAACACAATGTCTTGTACTAACCTCACAACACAACAAAAACACCTACTCCAAAATAACCACACCATACTGTTCTCTTCCCGTCGCGCAAAACCTAAAAATTCTTGGAGTGACTATCGACCGAAACCTCACACTTGATACTCATGTGAAGAATACAATGAAGAGAATGTTACACTCAATGTGGAAACTCAAAAGAGTAAAACCTTTCTTCCCGAGACATATCTTCCGCACCCTGGTACAGTCAATGGTAATAAGTCACCTGGACTACTGTAATGCACTATATGCCGGCTGCAAAGAACAATCTATCAAAAAACTCCAAACAGCCCAGAATACAGCCACCAGACTCATATTTGGAAAAAATAAATATGAAAGTGCTAAACCCTTAAGAGAGAAACTCCATTGGCTCCCACTCAAAGAACATGTTGAGTTCAAGATCTGCACGATAGTACACAAAATCATACACGCAGACGCCCCAGTCTACATGCTAAACCTTGTGGACTTGCCTCCCAGAAACGCTGTAAGATCATCCCGCAAATATCTCAATCTACACTTCCCCAGCTGCAAAGGACTGAAATACAAACAGACACGCAACCACCTTCTCCAACTTAAGCAGGCATTTGTGGAATGATCTACCCACTGATCTGAAAGCTATTGACGAATTGACTAGCTTCCACAAATCTTGGAAAACTCATCTGTTCCAAAAGGCCTACAAGAAAAATACATAGCCTACAAACGACTTCAACAAATCACACAATTACCACAGCTCACCTCTAACTTACCTAACACTTCCCGTCTATCCTCCCCTACCCAATCTTCAAATAGCAAGAATTGTACTTGTCATCATGAAATCATTATGCTTATCTTCTCTTACCAGCATTCAAACTATAAGAAATGTACCTATTAACACGAAATGATGATGTCATAACCACACTCTGTAAGCCACTTTGAGCCTACAAATAGGTGGGAAAAGGTGGGATACAAATGCAATAAATAAATAAATAACCAGTCTGAGAGCATCTCCCTCCTGGCTCCTGACCTTAGCTGACAACCTAGTACCCACTCAATAACCTGCTTATACCAGAGAAAATAGGTAGACATGGTGGGAAGATGACATGACTGTTCTGAAAAGATGGACTCCACCTTAACCAGGCTGAAACTAGGCTGTTGGCGCTAACATTTAAAAAGAAGATAGAGCAACATTTAAACTAAACTGGAGGGGGAAGGGGTGACAACAGTCGCCCTGGAACACATGGCTCGGTGTGGAGTATCCTTGAAGGATACTATTGAAACAGGATCTTTAGGAATCCCAAATGATGAGGTTTCGATAGTGGTGAAAGAAAGCACAGGAATGTTTAATGGGAGAACAGAGTAAAGGATGCAGATTATCCCTGTCAACTTGAAAGCAGCTTATAGATGCAAGGGAAAAACACAATTTGAAGTGTCTATATACAAATACTAGAAGCCTAAAAAAACAAGATGGGAAAGTTGGACTGCATGGCACTAAATGAAGAGGTAGATATAATAGGCATCTCAGAGACCTGGTGGAAGGAGGACAATCAATGGAACACTGTGTTATCACGCTACCAATTATATTGCAATGATAGAGTGGATCAAATTGGAGGGGGGAGGGGTTGTGCTATTTGTTAAAGAGGGAATTGAGTCAAACAAACTAAGTATTCTACATGAAACAGATAGCAGCTTGTAATCCTTGTGGATAGAAATTCCATGTGTGAAGGAAAGGAATATACTGGTAGGGCTGTACTACCCTCTACCAGGACAAATTATTATTATTATTTGTGTAGCGCTACTAGACGCACGCAGCGCTGAACACCTGACACAGAGAGACAGTCCCTGTTCGATAGAGCTTACAATCTAAAAATACAGACAGACAAGACAATTAAGGGCGAGGAAAGTACTGGGTGAGAAGGAACAAGGATAGGGGAATTGAGTAGTGGTTAGGAGCCAAAAGCAGTGGTGAAAAGGTGGGTTTTCAGCATAGATTTGAAAACAGGTAGAGATAGAGCTAGGCGTACAGGCTCAGGAAGTCCATTCCAGGTATAAGGTGCTGCGAGGGAAAAGGAACGAAGCCTGGAATTAGCAGTGGAGGAGAGGGGGGGATGACAAGAGAGATTTGTCCAGCAAGCGGAGATCACGGGGAGGAATGTAGGGAGAGAGGAGAGGTAATGGGGGGCTGCAGAATGGATGCATTTAAAGGTCAGTAAGAGAAGTTTGAAGCGGACAGGGAGCCAGTGAAGTGACTTGAGGAGTGGGCTAGTGTGGGTAAAATGATTTTGGCGGAAAATAAGTTGTGCCGCAGAATTTTGGACAGACTGGAGAGGAGAGAGATGGCTGAGCAGAAGACCAGTGAGAAACAAATTGCAATAATACAAGCGAGAGGTGACAAATCAAACAGACAGATGAACATACGTTTACAGAAATTAGGAAAGCTGAGAAATTGGGCAACATTATAATGGTGATTTCAATTACCCCAACATTCACTGGATAAGTTTTACAGCAGAGAGCTCTAGGGAGGTAAAATTCCTAGATGTAATAAGTGACTGCTTCTTGGAGCAGCTGGTCCAAGAACCGACAAGAGGGGGAGATATTTTAGAGCTGATCCTTAGTGGAATGCAGGACATGGTATGAGAAGTAACGGTGTTAGATTTGCTGGGAAATAGTGATCATAACACGATCAAATTTGAGCTATCTAGAGTGAGGTCACTAAGGAAATCTACTATAGCAGCATATAATTATCAAAAGGGTGACTATGACAAAATGAGGAAAATAGTTAAAAAGAAGCTAAAAGGTTTAATACTTAAAATCAGGCGTGGACATTGTTTAAAAATACCATCATGGAAGCCCAGACCAGATGTATTCCACATATTAAGAAAGTTGGAAAGAAGAGCAAACGACAAACAGTGTGGTTAAAGGTGAAGTGAAAGAGGCTATTACAGCTAAATAAACATCCTTCAGAGCATGGACGTAGTTTGACTGTTTCATTTGGGGGAAAGGATGAATATGTATGAGATATCTCATACATATTCATTATGGTTATTCCCAAAAAAGCCAGCTCTTTCTCCCTTCCTTCCTTCCTTCCTTCCTTCCTTCCTTCTTTCCTTCCTCCTCATCTCCTCCTCATCCAGAGCTCCCTCTTCCCCACCCCCTTTCCCATACCATGCCAGTGCAGACCTTAGAAATGCATAAGCTCTATATGTAGATCATTCAAGAGGTAGTGTGTCATGATTTGGGCTCTACACCCTTTCTGATGTTTTGGTGCCACCTCAGTAAGGCCGACACACAATCTCTTCACTGCAAAACACTATACACAAACTTGTGCAAAAACACACTCATAACCTTACCAAACCATAACAGCAGTAATTCCAATGTCAGGACGAGCTACACCTTATGCGTGGAAAGGCAGCACTGTAATTACACTGGGCTCTAAAACACCAGTACACTACCTAGTGAAAAAACAAAAAGGGCTGCAAATACTATACACTAGCAGAATACTGCACCTTGATCACACATGAAAAACACATGACACAACAGATATGACACAAGGAACTAGAAGTAAAACAAATATGAAGGCAAAATACTGAACTGGAAAGTTACCTTAAGAAGTCAGTCTCAGCATGCAGCGATACTAGAAAAATTGAAACTTACATGAATACTATCACAGATGCAAAAACTGACCTATTCCAATTAATAAATTCTGAATAAAATACTTTTTTCTACCTTTGTTGTCTGATCATTTAGTTTTTCTATTCGCTTTGGTCCCAGTGTCTTCTGTTTTATGCAGTGTCTTCTTTCCATTTGATATTTTTCTCTCACCATGTCCACCATCCTCCTGTGTCCATATGCGTCCTGTCTACCATCTGTAGCCCTGTCCCTGTCCTTCCTCCAGTTTCAGCATCTGCCCTCAGTGTTCTGATCCAGCCCTTAAATTCAGCAATTTCCCCTCCATCTATATCCAGCATTTCTCCTCACTCCCCTCCTCCATCTATATCCAGCATTTCTCCTCACTCCCCTCCATCCATGTACATGTACTTCCTCTGTCTTCTCTCCCCTCCATCCATGTCCATCATTTCTCCTCTCTCTTTTCCCCTCCATCCGTGTGCATCTCCTTCCTTTGTCTTTCCTTCCCATCCTTGTCCAGCATTTCTCCTCTCTTCCCTGCCCTCCACTCCATCCATGTTCAGCATTTCTCCTCTCTTCCCTCCCCTCCCCTCCATCCATGTGCATCCCCTTCCTGACTTCCCTCCCCTCCATCATCCATGTCCAGCAACTCTCCATTCTCCCCTGCCCCCTCTCCTCCATGCACCCATATCCAGCAAATTTCCTCTCTCCCCTTCCCCCTCCATTCATCCATCCATGTTCAGCAGTTCTCCTCTCTCCCCTGCCCTCCATTCATGCCCAGGAACTCTCCATTCTCCTGCCCTCTCCTCCATCCACCCATATCCAGCAAATTTCCTCTCTCCCCTGCCCCCATTCATTCATCCATGTCCAGCAGTTCTCCCCTCCCCTCCAGCTATCCATGTCCAGCAACTCTCCATTCTCCCCTGTCCTCCCCTCCATCCATCCATATCCAGCAATTCTCCTCTCTCCCCTGCCCTCCCCTCCATCCATCCATATCCAGCAATTCTCCTCTCTCCCCTGCCCTCCCCTCCATCCATCCATATCCAGCAATTCTCCTCTCTCCCCTGCTCTCCCCTCCATCCATCCACGTCCAGCAATTCTCCTCTCTCCCTTGCCCTCCTCTCCTGTTCAGCGATCTCTTCTCTTCCCTTGTCCTCCTCTCCTGTTCAGCGATCTCTTCTCTTCCCTTGCCCTCCTCTCCTGTTCAGCGATCTCTTCTCTTCCCTTGCCCTCCCCTCCATGTCCAGCGATCTCTTCTCTTCCCTTGCCCTCCCCTCCATGTCCAGCGATCTCTTCTCTTCCCTTGCCCTCCCCTCCATGTCCAGCGATCTCTTCTCTCCCCCTGCCCTCCCCTCCATGTCCAGCGATCTCTTCTCTCCCCCTGCCCTCCCCTCCCATCCGTGTTCAGCGATCTCTTCTCTCCCCCTGCCCTCCCTTCCTCTCCATGTTAAGCGATCTCTTCTCTCCCCTGCCCTCCCATCCTCTCCTCTCTATGTCCAGTGATCTCTTCTCTCCCTTCCCCATCATCCATGTCCAGCAAATCTCCATTCTCCCCTGCCCTCTCCTCCATCCACCCATATCTAGCAGATTTCCTCTCTCCCCTGCCCCCATTCATCCATCCATGTCCAGCAATCTCTTCTCTCCCCCTGCCCTCCTCTCCTGTCCAGTGATCTCTTCTCTCCCCCTGCCCTCCTCTCCATGTTCCAGCGATCTCTTCTCTCCCCCTGCCCTTCCCTCCCATCCATGTCCAGGGATTCTCCCTGCCCTTCCTCAGCTCCTCAACAGCCCTCCTCTCCTTCCTTCCTCCCCCCCCCCCCCCCCCAGCGCGTTTAACCATTTTACTTTCAGGCGCAGCAACGGCACTAAAGAGGACAACACAGCAGGCTCACCTCCAGCTTCTCCCTTCGCTCACACAGTGTCCCGTCTTCTGCGATTATGTATTTCCTTTTTCCGTGAGGGCGGGACACTGTGTGAGCGAAGGGAGAAGCTGAAGGTGAGCCCGCTGTGTTGTCTTCACTGCCGTCGATAAGCCTGGAAGTAAAAGGGTTAAACGCACGCGGGGGGGGGGGAGCAACAGAGAGGAGGGCTGTCCATCGGGAAGCTGAGGGCGGGAAGGAGGGACCGTCGGAGAGCTGCCTTGCGCCGGCCCTGCATTTGGGGGGGCAATGCCCCCCTCACCCCCCAAACTACGCCCATGCTTCAGAGAATAGAGAAAGGATCCAAATGAAGAAAATAAGGAGCAACATAAGCACTATCAAACAAGATGAAAAGCATTGATAAAAATGACTAAAAGAGAATATGAAGAAAAACTTGCCATGGTGACAAAAACTCATAGTAATACCTTTTTCAGTTACATCAGAAGCTGAAAGTCTGTGAGAGAATCCATGGGACCATTAGATTATGAAGGAGCAAAAGGGGCATTCATGGAGGACAAGGCCATAGCGGACAAATTAAATGATTCTTTGCTTCAGTTTTTCCGGAAGAAGATGTAAGAGATCTACCTGTACCAGAAATGGTTTTCAAGGATGAAAATGCGAAGGAACTGAAAGAAAGTTGATTGAACCTAGAAGATTTACTGAGCCAAATCAACATGTTAAAGAGTGACAAATCACCTGGACCATATGGTATTCACCCCAGGGTACTGAAAGAACACACAGATGAAATTACTGATCTGTTGTTAGTGATCTGAAACCTGTCGTTAAAATTGTCTCTAGCACCTGTAGATTGGAGGACGGCCAGTGTAACGCAGATTTTTAAAAAAGGGTTCCAGGAGTAATCTAGGAAATTACAGACTGGTAAGCCTGACCAGTGCCAAAGAAAAGTATAAAGAATAAAATTATGGAACACGTGGAGGGGCATAATTGAACAAAAACGTCTATCTCCATGGGCTTTTATCTCCGAGAACGGGTCCGTGAAGGGGCGGACCGAACCGTATTTTCGAAAAAAATAGACGTCCATGTTTTATTCGACAATTTGTGAGCTGGGCGTTTTTGTTTTTCAGTGATAATGGAAAATGAAAGCGCCCAGCTCAAAAACGAATAGATCCAAGGCATTTGTTCGTGGGAGGGGCCAGGATTCGTAGTGCACTGGTCCCCCTCACATGCCAGGACACCAACCGGGCACCCTAGGGGGCACTTTTACAAAAAAAAAAAAAAGGTAAAAGAGCTCCCAGGTGCATAGCACCCTTCCCTTGTGTATTGAGCCCCCCAAATCCCCCTCAAAACCCACTGCCCACAAGTCTGCACCATTACTATAGCCCTAAGGGGTGAAGGGGGGCACCTACATGTGGGTACAGTGGGTTTGGGGGGGGGTTGGATGACTAAGCATTAAGCAGCACAATTGTAACAGGTAGGGGGGGATGGGCCTGGGTCCACCTGCCTGAAGTCCACTGCACCCCCTAACAACTGCTCCAGAGACCTGCATACTGCTGCCAGGGAGGTGGGTATGACATTTGAGGGTGAAAATAAAAAGTTGTGAAACATCATTTTTTTGTGGTGGGAGGGGGTTAGTGACCACTGGGGGAGTCAGGGGAGGTCATCCCCAATTCCCTCTGGGGGTAATCTGGTCATTTAGGGCACTTTTTGGGGCCTTATTCATGAAAAAACAGGGTCCAGGAAAAGTGCCCTAAATTCTAGCTACAAACGCATACTTTTTTCCATTATCGGCGAAAGGCGCCCATCTCTCCTCGGCCGATACCACGCCCCAGTTCCACCTTCGCCACGCCTCCGACACGCCCCCGTCAACTTTGTACGCTTCCGCGATGAAGTGCAGTTGAAAACGTCCAAAATCGGCTTTCCATTATACCATTATACCGATTTATTCGTTTTTGTGAGATAAACGTCTATCTCCCGATTTGGGTCGAAATCTAGGCGTTTTTCTCTTTCAATTATAAGGTGGATAGGCAAACATGGTTTAAGGGCCAGAGAGCATGGGTTCAGCAAAGGGAAGTCTTGCCTCACTAATTTACTTTTTTGAAGGCATGAATAGATATGTGGATAAAAGTGAGACTGATTTTGGGAAAGGGATTGGATTTGATATACCGCCTTTCTGTGGTTTACATATTATATACAGGTACTTATTTTGTAACTCGGGCAATGGTGGGTTAAGTGACTTGCCCAGAGTCAAAAGGAGCTGCAGTGGGAATCAAACCCAGTTCCCCTGGTTCACAGCCCACTACACTAACCATTAGGCTACCCCCTCCAATTTTTCAGAATTCTTTTGATAAAGTTCCTCATGAGAGACTACTGAGAAAATTAAACAGTCATGGGATAGGAGACAATGTCCTTTTTGTAGATTAGGAATTAGTTATTGGACAGAAAACAGAGGGTAGGGTTAAATGGCCATTTTTCTCAATGGAGGAGGGTGAATAGTGGTGTGCCGCAGGGATCTGTACTGGGACCAGTTCTATTTAACATATTTATAAATGATCTGGAAATCGGAACAAGTGAGGTGATTAAATTTGCAGATGACACAAAACTATTCAAAGTTGTCAAAACATGGTCAGATTGTGAAAAATTGCAGGAAGGAAACTGGAATGCTGGGCATCCAAATGACAGATGAAATTTAATGTGGACAAATGCAAAGTGATGCACATTGCATAGAATAATTTAAATCATAGTTACTTGATGCTAAGGTCCAGCTTAGGAGTAGGCACCTAAGAAAAAGATCTAGGTGTCATTGTAGACAGTACCCTGAAATTTTCTGCTCAGTGTGGCGGTGGCCAAAAAAGCAAAAGGGATGCTAGTTATTATTAGGAAAGGGGATGGTAAATAACACCAAGAATATTATAATTCCTCTGTATCCATCCATGGTGCGACTTCATCTTCAGTATTGCGTTCAATTCTGGTCGGTGTATCTCAAAAAAGATGTAGCGGAATTAGAAAAGGTTCAAAGCAGAGCAATGAAAATGTTAAAGGGGATGGAACTCCTCCCATATGAGGAAAAGCTAAAGAGGTTAGGGCTCTTCATCTTGGAAAAGAGATGGCTGAGGTGGGATGTGATTAAGGTCTACGGAATCCAGAGTGGCATAGAATGAGTAAAAGTGAATTGAGTTTTCACTCTTTCAAAAAGTACAAAGACCAGGGGACACTCAATGAAATTACAAAGAACTTTTTTCATTCAAAGAATAGTTAAGCTCTGGAACTCATTGCCAGAGGATGTTGTAACAGTGGTTAGCGTATATGGTTTTAAAAAAAGGTTTGGAGAAGTTCCTGGAGGAAAAGTCCATAGTCTGTTATTGAGATAGACATGGATGAAGCCACTGTTTGATCTGCTATTGGTATCATGGAATGTTGCTGCTACTTGGGTTTCTGGCAGGTACTTTTGACCTGGATTGGCCACTGTTGGAAGCAGCTTACTGGGCTAGATGGACATTGGTCTGACCCAGTATGGCTATCCTTATTTATCTTATTCAGAGATCTTTAAGTGCTCTCCCTTAGTAGTAGCTATTTTAATCTCTGTTCCTTATTTTGCTTTCTTTCTCCTTTGGCTTGTGTTCTATATTTTTTTTTATCCTCATCTCTTCTTTCCACCAGCTCTTTTGCAGTCCCTCATTCTGCCCTTTGAAAGTAGTGATACTTGGCCTATTATAATCTGGATAGCATCATGTGAAATCCAGAATTGCTCTAAAATCTCCCTTCTGCAAATGGGTAACTTGACCACTGTGTAGGTATGAGCCTCAATTATTGCATGCAGGTAGTTAGTGTGAGGGCTTAATCTTCTTCCCTGCAGAAAAACAAAACTAGCTTTTAAAAAATTCAACAGCCACATGGCGTATACCACCCCCCACCACCAATGTCTTTACATTTCTTTCCTGTCCCACTTCTGAAGAAGTCCACACAGTATATATTTCCTCTTTATCAATATGGTTAGAGTTCCACTCACCCTACTTTGTAGTAAATCCATACTTAGTACCCCTTTCTTGTGAATGTTCTGCATTTTCTTGTTTCTCCTTGGTAACATGGCGTCAACAGTTTATGTGCATTTTGCTGTACATAGGTAGTTCTCCTTTTATGTTTCTTGTGACATTTTTCCTGATCTTGTTGCTATTCATATACCATCACAAATGGATTCCCATCTTCAGATATGAGTCACCTGGGATACCTGCATTCCTCAGGTACCCCAGGCAACTCATATATTTGCAAGTCAGATGCTCTGCCTCCTCAGTCACATGGCCTCAACAGTTCATGTGACACCAATAGCTTGCCTTCACTTTCTAATTCCTCCTTGTACAATCTCCTCGCAATGACTCAAGCCATGGTATACCTTTCTGCCCGTATCCAGGTGACTCCATGACTCCGTCACGCTCTTTAGTGGTGGATGGTGTCACACAATCTATTGTGAGGCCTCCCATTCTACCCCATTCCACATCACAAGGTTATCACCATAGATGCTTCCATGACTGGGTGGGAAGCCTCATTCCTGATGTGTGTACGAATGAGTGAGAGACTTGCATGGGTTTCTTTTATATATATTCCTTTCAAGTAGTCCTCTGTACTAGTGGTACACAAACCTATCATGGAGGACCCCTAGCCAGTTGTGTTTTTAGGATATCCACAAAAAAATATGTGCATATAATGGATGTGCTTCATATAAATTTATTTTATAAATATTAATTTTAGATATTCTGAAAACACAACTGACTGAGGGTATTTGGGACAGATTTGGAAACTACAGTTCTTTACCTTTTGTCTTTATCTTTTGACATTCACTAAGTACAATATAAAAATTGAGCAATCACTTTCCGATCCCACATCCCTTTTGTGGAGGTGGTTGTTTTCAGAATTTGTGAGAGTCAGCAGAATGTTGCTAGAGCTAAAATATACAACTGCAAAGTAAGTGGAGATAAGCTAATTGACAGAGGAGACAGAATCTATTGTATAAAATATTCATCAGCGAGTACCTCTTTGGAAATGGCAGAATGACTGAATTCCTTTCTGAATGCTCTGGTGGTAGATGTAATGATTCATCTTATAGAAATGAACTGCATCACAATATGTAAATGTTCCAGATCTTCCTTTGGTGGTTCTTACTGATAACTAGTCTCTTTATTTTTTTATTTTTTTGTTTTTTTAGTGGTTATATGAATCATTTGTTGTTCAGACTACCACTTTCTTAAATTGATCTTTAGTCAATATATATGGGTAGTTGATTGCCAAAGTACATTGCATCTTAGCGTTCATTATTCTGAAATGACCAGACTCCGTTTGGATGTACCAAGAAACAATATGTTTCAGAGTGCATATATATCACACACATCCAATGCCTATGAATGATGTGGTTCATTTGCCATGTAACTTGTTACTTTTTGCAAATATAGGGCCCTGTTTACTAAGCCTTGCTAAAAGCATGCTAGTGTGTTTAGCACATGCTAAAAATTAGAACACGCTAACACTAGAGACACCTATAAGAATATATGGATATGTCTAGCGTTAGCAGGCACTAATTTTTAGCGCGCGCTAAAAACACTAGCGCACATTAGTAAACAGGGCCAGTAAACTTTAAAAAGCTTATTTCTTCTAAACTCACATTTACAGAAACAGTGTAGTTAAAATGTTTTGCAGTAATTTGCCTGTCAGTATGCACTGGTCATGCATTATTTTTTTTGTAATTTTCTCAGGAGCGGGCATGCCGTGGACATGGAATGGGTATGGAAGCATCACCCAGCTAACACATTCACATTAGCATGTGCTAACTGGAAAATGTGGAGTTCATGCGCGAACACTTGGTGCCTCCTGAATAGGAGGCAGTAAGTGTTTCTGCATTAACTTTTTTCAGTTAACGCAAGCTAATGAGAACATTAGCGTAAAACACGAAAAAAAATTGAAAACTGCCTTAAATACTGCCATGTTACAAATGGACCTAGAATGCGGTAACGTCCCGCATTAAGATGTGCTGAGCCCATTTCCTAACACATTTTAGTAAAGCGCCCCTAAATTTCTTAATTGAAAGTTCTCATCTGAGGTAATGGGGAAGGCTGTTCCTTAGAGTTGAAACAGTAATACCAAAACAAGAGAGTCTAATGTATCCAAGTGAACCTTACATGCTTATGCCCCAGCATTGCCATCCGAAAAATGATGCCATCTGACTTCTAGAGGAAATCCATTTTTTGTATGCCCCATTTTCAAAGATTGGCGTATTAGTACATCGCAGCAGCTCAGTAATGAGGAACTTAGAATACCTTCCCTTATACTCTACTATGTGCAAAAGTGCAAATATGAGTTTCACATGCAAAAATCCCATAAAATACAAATATTTTGGCATACTCACAACTTGTGAGCATTTTTTGCTATTTTTCATATGAAACCTACTTTTGCAGTCTTTTCACAGTTAGTACTTCAGACTTTTTGACTTAAGCCTATGACTTTAATAGATCCTGTTTCTACTTGTACTAATATATTCCTGTAAATTTATATTTTCATATAAGTGTTTGTATTTAAGCTCATTTTCAAATTACAGAGGTTGGACTTTTTAACCTGTTTCATTTTCATTGTGGTACTGTCACATAGGAAGTTTTACTCTGTACTTAACGCAGATAACAGAAAACACGTGGAGGGGCATAATTGAACGGGGCGCCCAAGTTTTCCTGAGTACGTCCTCGCAGGACGTCCCGGCGAAGGGGCGTGGAAACCCGTATTATCGAAACAAGATGGGCGTCCATCTTTCGTTTCGATAATACAGTCGGGGACGCCCAAATCTCAACATTTAGGTCGTCCTTAGAGATGGTCGTCCCCAATTTTCGGCGATAATGGAAACCAAGGACGCCCATCTCAGAAACGACCAAATCCAAGCCATTTGGTCCTGGAAAGAGCCAGCATTCGTAGTGCACTGGTCCCCCTCACATGCCAGGACGCCAGCCGGGCACCCTAGGGGACACTGCAGTAGACTTCAGAAAAAGCTCCCAGGTGCATAGCTCCCTTACCTTGTGTGCTGAGCCCCCCAAAACCCACTACCCACAACTGTACACCACTACCATAGCCCTTATGGGTGAAGGGGGTCACCTAGATGTGGGTACAGTGGGTTTGTGGGGGGTTTTGGAGGGCTCACATTTACCACCACAGGTGTAACAGGTGGGGGGGGGGGGGGTGGGCCTGGGTCCTCCTGCCTGAAGTGCACTTCAGTACCCACTAAAACTGCTCCAGGGACCTGCATACTGCTGTCATGGAGCTGGGTATATTTGAGGCTGGCCTAGAGGCTGGAAAAAATATTAAAATTTGTGGGGGGTTTTTTAGGGTGGGAGGGGGTTGGTGACTACTGGGGGAGTAAGGGGAAGTCATCCCCAATTCCCTCCGGTGGTCATCTGGTCATTTAGGTCACATGTTTGTGGATTGGTCGTAAAAAAAAAAGGACCAAGTAAAGTCGTCCAAATGTTCATCAGGGACACCCTTCTTTTTTCCATTATCGACCGAGGACACCCATGTGGTAAGCACGCCCCAGTCCCGCCTTCGCTATGCTTCCGACACGCCCTCGTGAACTTTGGTCGTCCCTGCGATGGAAAGAATTTGAGGACGCCCAAAATCGGCTGTGCCAATTTGGGCGACCCTGTGAGAAGTACGCCCATCTTCCGATTTGTGTTGAAAGATGGGCGCCCTTTACTTTCAAAAATAAGCCTGATAGTATACTACAATATCCAGAATGTGCTGCTTATGCAGCATATGATAATAAAATTCTTAGGGGAAAAATCATATTGCTAAACTAGACAGGTATCGGCTTCCTTATGAATTTGCAATGGAAACAGACACAATGTAGATTAACGTGAGTAGTTAAAGCAGCTCAGAATAGCTATAAAGGGATTATTTAATTTAGGCCTGAAATTGACTTTCTGTCAAAAACATCACTGCATACCAGTGATAAGTACTTAGCATGAAATTTTCACATTTTCATTTTTTGAATTAGCCTCTGCATTCCATGTAAATGAAATTTCTGAAACAGTGTCTAATAATGGAAAAACATATTTTTCTTCGCTTTAACAAAACTCATTAGTGTTCAGCAAGGCAAAGAGTTAAATGTAGCATGACAGAAAAAATATAGAATAAAATTTTCTCTGCACCATGGTTAAACTGAAGGTATCGCTGACTTTTTTTCTTAAGTTTCAACAATAATACTTGCAGTATTTCAATTTCATATCTTTAGAAAAGTATTATAATTGATGTGATATCCTGTTTTGTTTTCTTATAAGACATATTTTCCCCAGCAAAGCAATGTCTTTTAAAAACTGGTTTGAATTTAAGTAATTTTAAGTAATAGTTTTAAATTCAAGTAATTAAAATATTAAGGACCCTGTTTACTAAGGTACGCTAGCGATTTTAGCGCGCACTAAATGCTAGAGTCACCCATATGTTTCTATGAGTGACTTAGCGTTTAGCATCTGCTAATCATTAGCGCATGCTAAAAACGCTAGCGCACCCTTAGCACTCCTTTGTAAACAGGGCCCTAAGGTTTTTGTTTCTAATTAATATCTGCTTTGTATGCTAATGCAAAAGGCCCCTGGATGGGGTTTTAAAGCAGAAAGAAATTCTGTATGCCTTATTCATTATAATTAGGGCTGTACATGTTTTTAATGAGATTAACATGTTAAAATTGTAACGCACATTAATAATTTTAACACGTTAATTGCATTACACTCCCTGCTCCATGCCCTGCTACCTGTATCTCTCCCTGTCTCTCCCATTGTCCTTTTCTTTCAGCTTTCTCCTTCTCTCCCGCTTCCGTTCCACTGCCACTCGGTCTCCTTTCGTATGCACAGCTCAGGTATCTCTCCCTCCCCCTTCCAGCTTGCCTTTACTGTCTGCAGCACCAAGGAGATGTGCAGCACTAGAGGCAAGTTGCTTCTTTTGAGCAGGGAGCCCTCCCTCTGTAGCTTCCTCCTCCTCTGACAACTTCCTGTTTCCTGTTGGCAGGACGCCACAGAGGCAGTGTTGCCAGGTGGGCGGTTTTACCGCCCAATTGGGCAGTTTTCCGCGACCCGCCGCGGGAAATTTTTGCCCGCGGCGGGTTGCGGTTTTTTGGGCTGGTTTTTGGGCTTCAGGGCGGGGTTTTTTTCGGCCGCGGGGGGCGGGGTTAGTGACGTTTTGGGCGGGGCCGATGACGTGGGAGGCGGGGCCGGTGACGGGGAGGCGGGGCCGGTGACGGAGGAGGCGGGGCCGGTGACGGGGGAGGCGGGGCCGGTGACGGCGGGGGTGGGGTTGATGACGGCGGGGGTGATGACACGGGGGTGGGGGTGTCAGGGGCGGGGTTTGTGTTTGGGCGGGTTTTGGGCTGTTTCTTGTGCGGGATTGGGTGGGAAAAAAATTTTCCACCTGGCAACCCTGCACAGAGGCAGTTTGAGACAAGTGACAGTAAAGGCAAACAGAGAGGGCTGGGGAGAGTCAGATGCCTGAGTGCAGGGGGAGAGGAGAGGCAGAGAAAGATGCTGGGACCCATGAGAGAAAACTGTAAAACTATGGGGTGGCTGGTGGGGAGGAGGAAAGTGCAAGATGCCAAAGTGCAGGCAAAGGGGAGGGAAGATGCGGCTAGGCAAAGATTCCAGGATCTAAAATAGGAGATAGGATAAAGAAACAAGGAAGATTGTGCCCATGCTGGGGAGGGTAAGGGAAGGAGATGGTGCCCTTAGAGGAGGGAGGAAAGGGGTGGTGTCCATGAGGGGAGGGGAGCAGACTGGAAGAAAGAAGAGAGAAGATTGTGCCCAATGAGAGAGGGGAGAGGAGAGAAGAGGAAAGGAGAGATGGTGCCCATGGAGGGGAGGGGAGAAGAGAGGAAACTGTGCCCCTGGAGAGGAAGGGAATAAAGAAGGGAGGAGATGGTGCTCGTGGAGGGAAAGGGAAGGGAAGAGTGATGGGAGGAAATGGTGTCCATGGAGGAGAGGTCAAGGGAAAAGAAATGATGAAAACTAGGCAGATTTCAGCATGGCCCTATTCTCCCTCCTTCCTCTTCTCAGACCCCAGTTCCAGCCCCCTTCTCCCATCTGAGCCCCCACCCACCCAGTCTCCACCTGCCTACTCTTAGCTCTCTCGACAGCCCCCTTCTGTCTGCCACCCAGCCCCCTGCATTTTAAAAAAAAATCTCTGAATCGGCAGCGCAGCGCCAGCATACAGCACCTCGCGTCTGGGTGAAGGAACAGATTGCCTTGGGCCTTCCCTCACTGTGTCCCTTCCTCCTCTGTTGTAAGTTCCTATTTCTGCAAGGGTGGAACACAGTGAGGGAAGTCCCGAAGCGATCTGTTTCTTTCATCCAGACTCGAGGTGCTGCATGCTGGCGCTGCACTGCCGATTCAGAGATTTATTTTTAAATGCAGGGGCGGACTGACCCCACTACCCCACCGTTGGTAGCCACTGGGAGCAGGAGAGGGAGAAAGCCCCCTTCGCTGCCCCCCCCCCCCTCAGCGGCCCTGAATTGGTGTGTGCAGGGAAGACAACGGGAGACTGCGTCTGGTCATTGCACGCTACCTGAACTATGCAGTTAAAGCTAAGCTGCTGGACTATACAAGAAACAGCATTCTGTGGAGTATAAAGGTTCCCACTTGCTGCTGTTTCAAGGTTTCTCTGTTAGAGTCATGGAACAGAGACGGCAGCTGACGTCTTGTTACTCTCAGCTATTTGCAAGAGGCATTAAATTTGCTTTTCGAGCGGAGGAGTAGCATAGTGGTTAGTGCAGTGGATTTTGATCCTAGGGATCTGAGTTCGATTCCCACTGCAGCTCTTTGTGACTCTGGGCAAGTCACTTAACCCTCCATTGCCCCTGGTACAAAATAAGTACCTGAATATATGTAAACCGCTTTGAATGTAGTTGCAAAAACCTCAGAAAGGCGGTATATCAAGTTCTATTTCCCTTTCCAATATCCTGCTCGAGTGAGGATCACGCATGACAACTGCACAATCTCTCTGACTAAAGCAGAGGACTTAAAAGGCCTTCTTGGAGAAGATCCTACTGTACCTGATGATTTTTTCTTTATTTAGTCTAGGTCTACACTGCATCAGGAGATTCGCTCTGGTTTGCTAGAGGAGACCTTCATATAGATCAACCTAACTATTGATGTGCAGCTTGTAATGTATAGGGTCAGAGTGGTCCTGAGCTCACAATGTGGCAACTTCGCCAATTGAACTGACTGTTCAGGATGCTGAGTTTACTGTTGAGGAAGGGGTTATTCTTTACTGAGCCGGGGATCCTACCAGTATTTCTACATTTGCAGAAGGTGGTGGGTCGATCCTTGCCCCTAAACACCTCTAGGTGGACCTATTCCCGTGGCCCACCAGCGTGGGGCTTTTCAGCCTCGTTTGGGGTGGACCTCCGGCACAGAGAGTCTCTCACCATGATTGAGACTGTTATTTTTTGAAATGTTTGTTGCTTTGGTGTGGCTGTTCCATGGTGCATTTACACTAGAGGAGGGGGAGAGGGGAGGCGAGTGCTTTGTTTTTGATATACATTTGGGGATGTGGGGGATTAAGGGCGATATGTGTGGGGGCATGGTTGAATTTTGGAGGATGGCAGTATGGGTGCTGGGGATTATGTTGACTGTTTGGAGTATGGGTAAACTGGGAGGGGGAGGGGTGTAGAGGTGGAGGTGTATATGAAGGGGGATGAGTCAATTGGGGGAGAGTGGATTTGGGTGGCAGTTGGAAGTTGCTATCTGGGGGGGTAGGTTGGATTAAGAGGTTGATGTATCCCATGCCTGGGACTGGGTTGATATTGGTATATATGCAGCTGAAATTATGTACTTTACCCCGCCGGGGTGGCCTAACTGGGTCGCTGCCACCAGGGGGTTTCACAGACTTTTGGTCTTTCAAATATAGTGTGTTTCTGTGGTGGGATGGGTAGCTTGTGAGTGACCACTCTCAATGTGGACGAAATTTACTTACCAATAAAACGAACAAACATTCTGAGTTATAGTAAGCGTATGAAAGTGGACATTCTCCTGATTCAGGAGACCCATCTTTCCCCATCAGAGCATGCCAAGTTGAAACAGACCTGGGTTGGGGAACTTGCCTTTGCTTCTTTTGATAAGACAATGAGGGATGGCTGTACTCATTCATAAGTCACTAGACAGCATGCGCCATAAGATTGGACAGGATCCAGAGGGAAGGTTTGTGATTTGGGTGGGAATTCTTCAGGGATGCAGAGTAGCCCTGTTTACTTTTTATGCCCCTAATGTGTACTCTCATAGATGTTTCTCTGCACTTCTGGCTGCACTGGTACCACTACGAGACTATCAGTTAATGGTTGGAGGTGACTTTAATATTGCAGCAGACCCGTTTACTGACTGCAAACCTCGGAAGAAGCGGCCTATAAGAATGGAGGGCATGGGAATAGGCTTTTCTCTGAGGACAATCAGGCTGCTTGTTCTCACATGTGGGTCGGCGTCCACGGCGGCCCAGGAAAGGAGATTTTTCCAGTAAAAATCCACAGTGCTTTGTGACCGCCTCCAGAGCGTGGGACGGACGCACCGCGCATGCGCAGCCATCTTCCCACCCGCGCGCGTCCGTTCTTGCCTCCTCTTTTATGTTAGTTTTTCCCCCTGTTAAGTTTCCTTTCGCTTCCGTTGTGGCCTTCTTGGGCTGCACGTACGCGGTACTCCTTTTTGTGCCCTCGGTCGGCACAATCGAACCTTTTGATTTTGTCGCCACGATTTTTCTGATGATATCATTGAAGCCTCCCAGCGGTTTCAAGAAGTGTGCTTGGTGCCAGCGGTCGATCTCGGGCACTGACCCGCACTCCTGGTGCATCCAGTACCTTGGGCCCGACCATCGCTTAGACGCTTGCAAGTTGTGTCTGAGTTTGAAAACACGGACACAGGCATCGAGAAGAGCTCTTCGGGACCGTCTTTTCGGAGCTCCGACTGATTCCTCGACATCGGTATCGGCACCAGGAATGGCATCGACATCGGGAGCGCAGGTAATAGCTGTCCAGACATCACCACTAGCTGGGAGTAGCGAGCTGTCGAGTGGGTCTTCACCTGTCTCAAAGGCTCCTGCTGTGCAGGCCCACCGAGACCGACCACTGTCGGACCCAACTCCGAGGAGGCGTGTGAATTCCACGTCCTCCTCGTCAGTACCGAGGAGTACTGGAGACGTGCTTCGAGCGAAGGCAAAGAAGCATCGGCACTGGTCTCCTTTGAGGCATGGTACCGGGAGCTCTGGGATTTGGACCCGGAAAGCATCGACGCCGGGAGGAGCACTCACCCTCCATACAAGAGGTGTTGATGCGTCGATCTTCAGACAGCCCGGTACCGCCTCCCAGGCCTCCACAGATTTTGACATCAACTTATGTACCGGCCCCACAGCCTTCCTCGACAGCGACTCTGGAGGAGAGCACCCGAGCCATTCTTCCAGGCCTTCTGGAAGGACTGCTGCTTCAGTCTGCCTCGGTATCGGGGGTGCTTGCGCCCTCGGTACCGTCAATGGAAGCGGCAGCTGGCTCCATGCCTGTGGTGAGGTCCCTGACGCCGGTACCGTTTGCGGCATCGGCTGCCACCCAGGTCGACTTCCCGTCGATATCGTTGGAGGGAGCTTCATCACCGCCGGCATGGGAGTCGACTTCTCGGCATCGCCATCGATTGTCTGATACCGAGGAGGATGCCTCCCGGGATGAAGGGGAAGATCCCAGATATTTCTCTTCCGAGGAGTCTTGTGGTCTCTTCCTTCTGATCCCACTCCTTCACCTGAGAGGAAGCTTTCTCCGCCAGAGTCTCTCCTTCTCGTCATTTGTCCGGGAAATGTCTGTGGGCATTCCCTTCCCTGTGTTAACTGAGGATGAGCCCAGGACTGAGATGCTCGAGGTCCTTGACTATCCTTCACCACCTAAGGAGTCATCCACTGTCCCTCTGCATAATGTCCTTAAGGAAACATTGCTGAGGAACTGGATGAAACCTTAACTAATCCCACCATTCCCAAGAAAGCGGAGTCCCAGTATCGAATCCACGGAGAACCTGAGTTGATGAAGTCGCGGTTACCTCTCAACTCTGTGGTTGTGGATTCCGCTCTCAAGAGAGCCAGGAGTACTAGAGATTTCGCCTCGGCGCCCCCGTGGCAAGGAGCTAGGACTTTAGACTCTTTTCGGAGGAAGGCCTATCAGTCCTCTATGCTCGTGTCCAAAATTCAGTCTTACCAGCTCTACACTAGCATCCACATGTGGAACAATGTAAAGCAACTGGCAGACTTGATGGACAAGCTCCCTCCAGAGCATGCCAGGCCTTTTCAGGAGGTGGTCAGGCAGCTGAAGGCGTGTTGTAAATTCCTGTCCAGGGGTGCTTATGACACTTTTGATGTTGCATCCAGATCCGCTGCTCAAGGTATAGTGATGCGTAGACTCTCGTGGCTGCATGCCTCTGACCTGGACAATCGAACCAACAGCGGCTTGTGGATATTCCTATCCAGGGGGATAATATTTTTGGTGAGAAGGTCGAGCAGGTGGTAGAGCAGCTCCACCAGCGGGAAACAGCCCTCGACAAACTCTCCTACCGGGCGCCATTAGCATCTACCTCAACAGGTAGACGTTTTTTCAGGGGAAGGAGGAATGCTTCCTATGCTTACAGTAAGCGTAGGTACAATCCACCTTCCCGACAGCCTTCCCAGGCTCAGCCCCAGCGTGCTCGTTCGTATCAACAGCGTGCGCCCAGACAGGCCCCTGCAGCTCCTCAGCAAAAGCAAGGGATGGGCTTTTGACTGGCTCCAGCTGAGCATAGCCGCCATAAAAGTACCTGTGCCGGACAATCTGCCGGTCGGGGGGAGGTTGAAATTTTTTCACCAAAGGTGGCCTCTCATAACCTCTGACCGGTGGGTTCTTCAAATAGTCCGGTTAGGGTACTCCCTCAATTTGATCGCCAGACCTCCAAATTGTCCACCGGGAACTCAGTCCTTCAGCTTCCAGCACAGGCAAGTACTTGCTGAGGAACTCTCCGCCCTTCTGAGCGCCAATGCGGTCGAGCCCGTTCCACCAGGGCAAGAAGGGCTGGGATTCTATTCCAGGTACTTGCTTGTGCAAAAGAAAACAGGGGGGATGCATCCCATCCTAGACCTAAGGGCCCTGAACAAATATCTGGGCTGAGAAAAGTTCAGGATGGTTTCCCTGAGCACCCTTCTTTCCATGATTCAGAAAAACGATTGGCTATGCTCTCTGGACTTAAAGGATGCTTACACTCACATTCGATACATCCAGCTCACAGGAAGTATCTTCGATTCCATCTGGGAACAAAGCACTTCCAGTATTGTGTGCTATCCTTTGGTCTCGCGTCTGTGCCCAGGGTTTTTACAAAATGCCTAGCAGTAGTTGCAGCATCGCTACGCAGACTGGGAGTACATGTGTTCCCTTATCTCGACGATTGGCTGGTGAAGAACACCTCAGAGACAGGAGCTCTACAGTCCATTCAGATGACTATTTGACTCTTGGAGCTACTAGGGTTTGTCATCAATTACTCAAAGTCCCACCTTCTTCCAGTTCAACAACTTGAATTCATAGGAGCTCTGCTGGACTCATACAGCTCGGGCCTATCTTCCCGAGATGAGGGCAGACAACCTTCTGTCTCTCGTTTCCATGGCCAGAGCATCTCGGCAGATCACAGTTCGGCAGATAGTGAGACTTCTAGGCCATATGGCCTCCACAGTTCATGTGACGCCCATGGCACACCTTCACATGAGATCTGCTCAATGGACCTAGCTTCCCAGTGGTATCAAGCTGCAGGGCATCTAGAGGATGTGATCCAGCTGTCCACCGATTTTCACGATTCCCTTCAGTGGTGAACAATTCGATCCAATTTGACCTTGGGACGTCCCTTCCAAATTCCTCAGCCTCAAAAAGTGCTGACCACGGATGCATCTCTCTTGGGGTGGGGAGCACATGTAGATGGACTCCACACTCAGGGAGCTTGGTCCCTCCAAGAATCAGGTCTTCAGATCAATCTCCTGGAGTTGCGAGCGATCTGGAACGCTCTAAAGGCTTTCAGAGATCGGCTGTCCAATCAAAGTATTCAAATTCAGACAGACAACCAGGTTGCCATGTACTACATCAACAAGCAGGGGTGCACCGGATCTCGCCCCCTGTGTCGGGAAGCTGTCCAGATGTGGCTTTGGGCTCGCCGTCACAGCATGTTTCTCCAAGCCACGTATCTGGCAGGCGTAAGCAACAGTCTGGCCAACAGGTTGAGCAGGATTATGCAACCTCACGAGTGGTCGCTCAACTCGGGTTGTTCTGCGCAAGATCTTCCGGAAGTGGGGCACCCCCTCAGTGGATCATTTTGCCACTCAGATCAATCACAAGGTCCCTCAGTTCTGTTCCAGACTTCAGGCCCACGACAGACTAGCGTCAGATGCCTTTCTCCTTTATTGGGGGAAGGGCCTTCTTTTGTATGCATATCCTCCAGCTGAAACTCAAGCAAGACCGCGGAACCATGATTCTGATTGCGCCCTTTTGGCCGCATCAGATTTGGTTCCCTCTTCTTCTGGAGTTGTCCTCCGAAGAACTGTGGAGATTGGAGTGTTTTCCAACCCTCATCACTCAGAACAAAGGGGCGCATCTGCATCCCAACCTCTCAGGGCCTGAATGTTGAGAGCATAGACTTCGCCTCCTTAGGTCTTTCTGTGGGTGTCTACCTAGTCTTGCTTGCTTCCAGGAAAGATTCCACGAAGAGGTGTTACTCTTTTAAATGGAAGAGGTTTGCTGTCTGGTGTGACAGCAAGGCCCTAGATCCTTGCTCTTGTCCTACACAGACCCTGCTTGAATACCTTCTACACTTTGTCAGCTGCTCCTCCCATCCGCGTAATTGGCTCTCTCACTTATCCGTGCTGTCCGCTTCCGACTCCACACTCGTCCGTGCAGTTCGCTCTCACTGCCACACAGTTCCGCTAGCAAGGCGGTGCAACACAGTTCAGCTTGCCAGTCTTTTAAACAAAGTTCAGCTAGTCAGACTTTAAACACAGTTCTGCTAGCCAGGCTTCAAACACAGTTTGGCTAGCCCGGCCTTCCCACAAAGTTCAGCTAGTCAGACTTTAAACACAGTTCTGCTAGCCAGGCTTCAAACACAGTTCGGCTAGCCCGGCCTTCCAACAAAGTTCAGCTAGTCAGACTTTAAACATAGTTCTGCTAGCCAGGCTTCAAATACAGTTCGTCTAGCCAGGCTTTCCAACAATGCCCTCTTCAGCAAGGCCTCCAAAACCGTTCAGCTTAGCTAGGTTTTTTTCCCCAGCACAGCTTAGCCAGGCTTTCTCTCCAAAGTTCAGCTAGCCCCGCTTTCAAACACCGCCCTCTTCAGCAAGGCCTCAAACAGTTCAGCTTAGCTAGGCTTTAAAGATCCACCACCCTCATTTGTCAACACTTTACCTCTTGACATCCACCCGCCGGATCTCTCCTCACTATTATTCTTTTCTTGATACTTTTGGGCTCCTCTAGAAGTCACTCTTCTTCTCCAGCCACTTCCTCTCCCACCTCCATTTCCTCTTCCACCCCTTCTCCTCCTACCTGCTCCAACTCCTCCCATTCCATCCCCTCATTCTCCACCCCCTCCCTCAGGTGTTCCACCCTCTCCTCAGCTGATTCCATCTCCCAATCAGCCCCCTCTCCTTTCCTCTCCTGCAGCTCAGGTACTCGTTTGTCCTCCTCTCTCCTATTCTTCCAGGCAGTCTGAAATCTGTGTTCTCTACGCTCCTGCCTCCTCCCCTCCCGCAATGCATTCTGGGATCTGTAGTTTTTCCACTCTGGCTTTTCTCTCTTCCCCCCTGCATTCTGGGCTCTGTGGCTTCTCTGATTCTCACAACTTGTCAGAGTCTGGTCTCAAGACTAATTCTGTAAGAGTTCATCTTAGTGCAATTAGTGCTTACCATTATCGTGTAGAGGGTAAGCCTATCTCTGGACAGCCTTTGGTAGTTCGGTTCATGAGAGGTTTGCTTTTGTCAAAGCCTCCTGTCAAACCAGTGTCATGGGATCTCAACGTCGTCCTCCTTTTGAGCCACTGAATTCCTGCCATCTGAAGTATTTGACTTGGAAGGTCATTATCTTGGTGGCTGTTTGTTCGACTCGTAGAGTCAGTGAGCTTTAAGCCTCGGTAGCCCATGCTCTCTATACTAAATTTCATCATAACAGAGTAGTCCTCCGTATGCACCCTAAGTTCTTGCCGAAGGTGGTGTCGGAGTTCCATCTGAACCAGTCAATTGTCTTGCCAACTTTCTTTCCCTGTCCTCATACCTGCCCTGCTGAACGTCAGTTCGCATACATTGGACTGCAAGAGAGCATTGGCCTTCTATCTGGAACGGACAAGCCCCTTCGGACAGTCCGCCCAAATGTTTTTATTTTCGATCCCAGAAGGGGAGTTGCTGTCGGGAAATGCACCATTTCCAATTGGCTAGCAGATTGCATTTCCTTCACTTACGCCCAGGCTGGGCTGACTCTTGAAGGTCATGTCACGGCTCATAGTGTTAGAGCCATGGCAGCGTCAGTGGCCCACTTGAAGTCAGACACTATAGAAGAGATTTGCAAAGCTGCAACATGGTCATCAATCCACACTCATTACTGCCTTCAGCAGGATTCCCAATGCGACAGTCGGTTTGGGCAGTCGGTGCTGCAGAATCTGTTCAGGGTTTAGAATCCAACTCCACCCCCCTAGGCCCATTTTTATTCTGTTCCAGGCTGCACTCAGATGTTTCTTCGTAGGTCAATCTTTGTTATGTCCTCGCCGTTGCGAGGCCCAATTGACCATTGTTCATTATTTTGAGTGAGCCTGGGGGCTAGGGATACCCCACATGTGAGAACAAGCAGCCTGCTTGTCCTCGGAGAAAGCGAAGATACTTACCTGTAGCAGGTATTCTCTGAGGACAGCAGGCTGATTGTTCTCACCAACCCGCCCACCTCCCCGTTGGAGTTGTTGTTTTTATTCTTTATTTGCTTTTGATATAACTGAGGCGGGAATGGACGCGCGCGGGCGGGAAGATGGCCGCGAATGTGCATTGTGTCCATTCCGCGCTCTGGAGGCTGTCGCAAAGCTTTGTGGATTTTTACTGGAAAAATCTCCGTTCCTGGGCTGCCATGCCGTGGACGCCGACCCACATATGAGAACAATCAGCCTGCTGTCCTCGGAGAATACCTGCTACAGGTAAGTATCTTCGCTTCTTCAGCACAAATTGGGCTTGGTGGACATTTGGTGGGTGCTTTGCCCAGATTCCTGCAATTATATACATTTTATTCCCATGTTTACAAGGTCCAGGTTAGGCTGAATTATATCTTACTCTCTCCACCTCTTTTTTTCAGTAGCCCACATAGCTAAAATTGAAGCAGGAGTTGTATTGGATCATAGCATAGTTTGGGTTGATCTGGGACTGTCACAGGGGAGGGTCTCTGCTGGGTGACGAATGAATCCCACGTTGTACTTGGACTCTGAATTCCGGACCTTCTTAGTAGAGGAATTAAGGCATTTTCTTAGTGACAATGACCACAGAGATGTGGACCCTGTTATGTATTGGGAGGCAGGTAAGGGAGAAGATTATAGAATACACTATACATACCCGTAGGAAACGAGATGGGGAGCTCCTCGCCCTGCTTCAGCGACTTCAGACTGCCAGGGCTGTGGCCACACGTGGTGATGTGTGTGCTCGGGACAATTACAGGGAACTGAAGGATGGGTCAACAAGATCTTGAACCAAAGGGCCCCGAGGGACATTCAGTTATATTAGCACAAGCTCCATCAGTGTGAAAATAAGGAGGGCAGGTTGCTGCCCACTTTGGTTAGGAATAGTCCTGCTAGGCACATGATCACCCATATCAAATCCCAGACGGGGCAGGCACTTGTTGGGGAGTTGAAGATTCAAAGGGCATTTGTAGACTTTTACAAATCTTTGTATGATTCTGGTCAATGTGATATAAACAATGTGAAGCATTCTTTCGTGGGCTTCAGCTCCTGGTCTTGACCTCAGAACAGTTGGCAAGTGTAAATGCACCTAGTCAAGGTACTGAAATTCAAGCTGCTCTTAAGAGGCTCAAACCAGCAAAGGCACCCGGACTGGATGGGCTGGGTCCTGAATACTACAAACATTTAGGGACTCAGATGATTGGCCCTTTCAGTGACCTATGTCACGCTTTGTGTACCCCTGGACAAACCACAAGCTCTTTGACTCATGTCTCCATAATAGTTCTGCCCAAGCCCGGGCAACACCCAGAGAGGCTAGACTCATATCGCCCTATATAGCTATTAAATCAATATATCAAATTGTTTGCTAGCATCCTAGCCACTAGATTGGGGAAAGTACTACCCTTTATGATCTACAAGGACCAAATGGGCTTTGTTCCTGGAAGGTATGCCTCTACAAATATTATCCATGCCATGAGTGCTTTGCAGGCCAGTGGGGGCCTCCCCGGAGATGCCATTATCACCAGTTTAGATGTGGAAAAAGCATTTGATAAAATACTATGGGACCATCTCTTTTGGGTGCTGCCACAGTTTGATATCTTCAGTGAGTTCCTGACTGGTGTGAGGGCCTTGTATAGCAAGCCTACAGCACAAATATTGATTAATGGAGGCCTCACTTCTGCATTCGTACTGGAATGGGGTACAAGACAGGGTTACCCCTTATCCCCAATGTTTGTTCTCTCTCTTGAGCCCCTGGCTAGCAAAATCAGACAATCTCCAGAAGTAAGGGGTATCCAGATCAGGATGCATGAGTACAAAATGAATCTCTTTGCAGATGATATGCTGATTTTCCTGGATCAGGCATCTCAGGGGATTCTTTTCTTAGAAGACCTTATTCAGAAATTCGGTACCTTCTCTGGACTAAAGATTAATTTTGAGAATCAGAAGCTATGGTGCTCTCCACTAACTGTTCGTACAAGCAGTTGCCTAATTTTCCTCTGGCTTGGTCTCGGGGCCCCCCGAAATACCTAGGAGTCTATTTACACCTAGATGTTGATCTTATATACAAGAAAAATGTATGCGAGAAATCAGAGACAGTTTGCGCTCTCTGTCACCGATGGAAAGATTGACCTATTTCGTTCCTAGGCTTGGTGGCTCTAGTTAAAATGGCTCCTCTCCCTAAGGTACTTTACCCTCTCCAGTTGATGCCTCTCTGGTTTACTCATAAAGATGAATGAGCATATAAGGGGGTGATCTCTTCATTTGGGGAACAGGTCAGGTGAGAGAATTGGTTATAATAAACTTGTTTGAGGTAGAAGCGAGGGGAGAGTTAATTTGCAACAATGTTGCAGTGGCTCTTCAATGAATCCATGAGCTCCACTCAGGAAACTTTGTATTCCCCCCCCCCCCCCCCCCCATACATATGGGAGGTCACTGCCTCTCCCTTCTCAGTGCAATTCACTCCCGGGGGTCTCAGATCAAACTGTCCCCATTTCTGCGTCCGCTGAAACTAGCCTAGGACTGGTGGTATACCCGATTGGGAGGAGCGACTAGCCCGTCTCCTTTTTTGGAAGTACAGAACAATCCAGGTTTCCCCGCAGGACAAGGCAGGTCCCCTTTCATATTGTGGAACCAGAGGGGCTGCCGGTATGTAGGGTAATTGGCTGCTACTGGTGGGGGCCAGTTCCCTACTTTCTCTACATGTCAAATCACCTGGCAACTCCCTCACTATATCCATTCTTTGAAAAGCCCTTATCAATACTAGCCCCGTTTTATTACTCTGGATACTGTTTTCCTGCAGTTGCCTGCTGACCATAACTGTCTCTCTACATGGTAACAACTAGGTAAGGTGTGGTGACCTTCCTCTTTTTTCTCACACTTAGTGGGGCTGTGGCGTACACATTTGGGGACCGAGGTAATGGTGCAGGAACTCTCTTGCTGTTTTCTTTTGGCCTAATGTAGGGCTCCATGAAATTCAAATCAAAATCCTGCATAATGCTTATCTTACCAGAAGGAAGGACAAGGTCATGGGTCTCTGATGAGTGTGGTAAGTGCTTGGGAGGCAAGGGCACCATAGTGCATCACTTTCTAGAATGTCCTACTCTTCAAACCTTCTGGTTGGGAGTTATTGCCCTACTGGAGGAGTGGTCCTGTAGGGTTTTGCTTACAGGGTTGGATACTGATCTTGTGGCCCAAGGGCTTTCAGATTATCAATGCAAATTCCTCCTGGTCCTGGTGCTGGCTAAGAAAATTATTTTACGGCATTGGGGTAGGTAAGACTTCCCCTCCCCTTACTCAATGGTATGCTACTATGGCGCAGATGGCAGAATGGGAGGGGGGACTTTTCACCCAACCTGAAGGCGCGCTTATCCATGTAGTAGCCTTTGGCGGCACTGCTGAGAAAGATTCTTGCAGTTGGCCAAGGTGGTTGATACTTCAGTGTTAGACATGGGATCAGCCTAGGGGGAGGGGTGGGAAAAGGGGGGGGGGGGGGCTCTTTTTTTTTTCTCTCAAAAAAAAAAAAAGAGAAGCAAAGATGGAACAATTCTCTGATATTAAGTATGACATGCTTTTCGATGTACTGTTTCTTTGTATCTTATGCCACACTCACATTCTAGTGGTTTTTGTATTTTGTGATCTGTTGTGTTTCGCTTGTCAAAAAAAAGAAATTTTTTAAAATTATTTTTGTAGCACCAGTGTGTACCTGGTAGTAATCGGTTACCATCGGGTTAGCACGGGAGCCCTTTCCGCCACCACAGTGGGTGGCGGTAAGTGTTCCCCCCCTCCCTCTTGAAATGGCCGCATGGCAAGTGCTTCACTTGTTGCACGGCCATTTCCTGAAAAAAACAAAATCCTGCCTTTTACCTGCTGCAGTAAAAGGGGGCCTCGATGGCCATCAAAAACACACACCAATGCAGGCGTCTTTTGCCGTAGCTTCTTAAGAGGGGCCCTTAATGTGTTTGATTTGTATTTTTAGTCAGCAAAGTGTGAAAAATGTGCATAGGTGTCAAGACTTTAACAAGGTAACATAGTAGATAACGGCAGAAAAAGACCTGCACGGTCCACCCAGTCTGCCCAACAAGATAAACTCACATGTGCCATTTTTTGTGTATACCTTACCTTGATTTGTACCTGTCTTTTTTCAGGTACTTTATTAGTGGGAGAGAGTGAGTATCACTGCTATTGTGTCTCATGGTTCATCTGTCTGTTTCTCCAGGTGGCGATTTCCTTTCCTTTTTAAGAAAGAAAAAGGATGATCTGAAACCGAAACAATTAGTGAAATTTGCATTAGATGCTGCTGCTGGAATGGCTTATCTTGAGTCTAAAAACTGTATTCACAGGTAAAGAATAATTATGCAAAAATGGATCCATTTCTCTATGATTTTCAAAGACACAGAAATTGGACTGTGGATTAGTGCAAAAATGCTAACAATTAGTTTTGGCCTCTGCATTTTGGGTAGTTCTTTTCTTTAAAAATCAGTGCACCTATTTTTTATTCCAATATTTATTTTAACTTCCTTGTTCCAATTTTTGAGTCTGTACATTTTTCAGAAAAAAAAATTTGTGTTCTTTAATGATATGTATTTTAAAAGAATTTTGTACCATTCGAATTCTGACTTTGCTGGTTAAATTATAATTGCATCTAGAATGTGCTGTAATATTTCTAGCGTTGCATTTATTTTTTATTTTATTGGTCAGCTTCTGATATGAAGTATACTGTTGGGGCGTTTCTAGTTGGGTTAATTTTTCACACACAATGATAGTAATCAACCTCACTCCTAAACCAGGATGCCTGGAATATGGTTTCAGTCTCTCAAATCTATTGCTAATACTCACCGTGGTACTTGAATCATGTCGGCTTCCTTTTAGAATTCATAAAATATTGTATGGCAAACTTACATGTTGTGATTGGAAATTGTTTTTAACCAAGCCTGTGGCACCCTGTATCTTTCTGCGGTATTTTCTTGGTCTTACTTTTATTTTTTGGCACTTGAGGATGTTTGATTATTCTAAACATTGTGTGGAGAAAGCAATCAGAACTAACATATTTGTTATCAATACTACTACTACTAATAATAATTTCTATAGCGCTACTATATGTATGCAGCGCTGTACACTAAATATGTAAGATTACTGTTCTTATGTTTTACTCCTTTATTTCTTATTTCATATACCACTCTTAGTAGTGTGGCCATCAGAGCAGTGAACAATTGCATTCAAGGGGACAAAAAATACTGTAAAACGATAGAATAACTTCAGAAAGCACAAAACAAAATTAAAACAGGTAAAACCAGCCAGAGCCCACTCACTTGACAAACTGCTTAAAAGGCCATGTTTTGTTACCCTTTTGAAATCTTATGCGAGAGTTTTTCATCCTGAGATTCTGTGGTAATGAAATCCAAAGTTTTGGAGCCATGTAGGAAAAAGGTAAACATGTGACTCCCTCCTGTCTAATTTTTGAGGGAAATGGCAAAGCCAACAGGTGTTCCTGCCATGACTTTAAACACCATGAAGGCTGATAGGGCTCCTGCCAGAAGTCCCATACAATAGACTTTAAAAGTCAAATAGTAGAATCTTAAATCTGTTGCTTGCTGTTATAAGATACCAATGCTTTTCCATTAGCATTGGAGTCATGTGGTCAAACTTCTTAGCATAATGTAAAAGTTTTACTGCGGATTTCTGCAGCAACTGTAATCACTTCAGATTCACATATGTGATTTCCATAAGGAGGGAATTACAATAATCCACCCATAACACCAAGAATAGAAACTGCATCCTTTGCTGCTAACTTAACTCCCAAAATAGATGGAAAAAAACAGAGATATTGCTCATGCAAATATATATATCAGCCAACCTCTGATTTCAAAATATTCAGTTTCAGCTGTGGCTACCAGAGGCAGATCACAGTATCTAAGCCAGGCATATTCTTTTTCATATAGATAATCCACTCCATAGCTTTGTAACAAGGTGGCAAAAGAGGGTAAAGAAGACATTAAATAATAATGGACTCAAAACATAGTCCTTTGGGTCTTCATTTAGCAAATCTTTCATAGCAGAAAATTGTTTATCAGAAAAGACCTGAAAGGTACAGCCTAAGAGGAAAGAACAAAACCAATTGAAGGCTGCCTCCCTTATTACAGTTGACTATAGTCTCTCAAAGTAAGATGTGACTACATAAATATTGCCATACTGGGACAGACCAAAGGTCCATCAAGCCCAGCATCCCGTTTCCAACAGTGGCCAATCCAGGTCACAAATACCTGACAAGATCCCCAAAAAAGTACAAAACATTTTATGTTTCTTATCCCAGAAATATTTTTCACAGGTCCAATTTAATAATGGTCTGTGGATTTTTCTTTTAGGAAGCCGTCCAAACCTTTTTAAAACGCTGCTAAGCTAACCGCCTTCACCACATTTTCTGGCAATGAATTCCAGAGTTGAATTGCATATTGAGCGAAGAAACATTTTCTCCGATTTGTTGGAAGTTTACTACTTTGTAGCTTCATCGCATGCCGCCTAGTTCTAGCATTTTTGCAATGCGTAAACAGACACATTCCACTCCACTCACTATTTTTTAGACCTCTATCATATCTCCCCTCAGCCATCTCTTCTCCAAGCTAAAGTGCCTCAAACGTTTTAGCCTTTCTTCATAGGGAAGTCGTCCCATCCCCTTTATCATTTTCGTCGCCTTTCTCTGCACCTTTTCTAATTCCACTATATCCTTTTTGAGATGCGGTGACCAGAATTGAACACAATATTCGAGTTGCGGTTACACCATGGAGCGATACAAAGGCATTATAACGTCCTCATTTTTGTTTTCCATTCCTTTCCTAATAATACCTAACATTCTATTTGCTTTCTTAGCCACTGCAGCACACTGAGAAGAACGTTTCAACGTATCATCGACGACGACACCTAGATTCCTTTCTTGGTCGGTGACTCCTAACATGGAACCTTGCATGACATAGCTATAATTTGGTTTCCTGTTCGTCTAATGCCTTTTGAAAGGGCAGATACACAATATTGACTGGCTCACCTTTATCCACTTGTTTGTTCACCCCTTCAATGAAATGTAATAGATTGGTGAGGCAACATTTCCCTTCACTAAATCCTTGTTGGCTTTGTCTCATTAATCCATGCTTTTGAATATGCTCTGTAATTTTGTTCTTTATAATAGTCTCTACCATTTTGCCTGGTACCGACATAAGACTCACCGGTCTATACTTTCCTGGATTTCCCCTGGAACCTTTTTTAAAAATCGGCGTTACATTGGCCACCCTTCAATCTTCTGGTACCACACTCGATTTTAGGGATAAATTACGTATTACTAACAATAGTTCCGCAAGTTCATTTTTCAGTTCTATCAGTACTCTGGGATGAATACCATCCAGTCCAGGAGATTTGCTACTCTTCAATTTGTCAAATTGCCCCATTACATCCTCTAGGTCTGTAGAGATTTCATTCAGTTTCTCAGACTCGTCTGCTTTGAATACCATTTCGGCACTGGTATCTCTCCCAAATCTTCCTCATTGAAAACCAAAGCAAAGAATTCATTTAATCTCTCCGCTATGGCTTTGTCTTCCCTGATCGCCCCTTTTACCCCCTCAGACATCTAGCGGTCCAACCGATTCTTTTGCCGGCTTTCTGCATTTAATATACTTAAAAAAAATATTTTACTGTGTTTTTGCCTCCAACACAATCTTTTTTTCAAAGTCCCTCTTTGCCTTCCTTATCAGCACTTTGCATTTGACTTGACATTCCTTGTGCTGTTTCTTATTATTTTCAGTCAGTTCCTTCTTCCATTTTCTGAAGGATTTTCTTTTAGCTCTAATAGCTTCCTTCACCTCACTTTTTAACCGTCGTTTGGTCTTCCGTCCTCCTCTTTTAATACGTAGAATATATTTGGCCTGGGCTTTCAGGATGATGTTTTTGCACAGCATACACGCCTAGTGTAAACTTTTGACTCTTGAAGCCACTCCTCTTTTTTTTTCACCGTTCTTCTCATTTTATCATTGTCTCCTTTTTTAAAGTTAAATGCTAACGTATTGGATTTCCTATGTATACTTACTTCAAAGCTTCAAATTTGATCATATTATGATCACTGTTATCAAGCGGCCCCAGCACCTTTACCTCCCGCACAGATCATGTGCTCCACTAAGCACTAGGTCTAGAATTTTTCCTTCTCTCATCTCCTGTACCAGCTGCTCCATAAAGCAGTCCTTGATTTCGTTAAGGAATTTTACCTCGCTAGCATGCCTTGATGTTACATTTACCCAATCAATATCAGGGTAATTGAAATCGCCCATTATTATTGTGATGCCCAGTTTGTTTGCTTCCCTAATTTCCTTTAATATTTCTACATCCATCTGTTCATCCTGGCCAGGTGGACGGTAGTACACTCCAATCACTATCCTTTTCCCCTTTACATATGGAATTTCAATCCATAGGGATTCCAAGGTGTGTTTTGTTTCCTGCAGAATTTTCAATCTATTTGATTCAAGGCTTGCCTTAACATTCAATGCTACCCCTCCACCAATTTGATCCACCCTATCACTACGATATAATTTGTACCCCGTTATGACAGTGTCCCACTGGTTATCCTCCTTCCACCAGGTACTAAAGATGCCTATTATATTTAATTTTTCATTTAGTGCAATATATTCTAACTCTCCCATCTTATTTCGTAGGCTTCTGGCATTCACAGACATTTCAAACTATATTTGTTGTACCTATTTATATCATGCTCAGTACTTGACAATATTAATTTGCAATCTTTTGTCTGATTTTTATTTTTATTTACGGACACCTGATCTACTACGATCTCTTTTGCAACTTCACTATCGGGATGCCCTATCGTCCTTGTTTTGATGATACCTTATCCCGGACCATGCGCATTTGAGCGACTGTTGGCTAATTAAATCAAACATGGCAGTCAGATCACATGAAGGGCAAGTTTTCCTGCATCAAGCTGATTGCTTGGGATGTAATACTTTATTCTTCTCCACAGAAATCACCTTTTGGTGATCTATAATTAGCAAAACTCCAGGGTTGACTGTGGTTTCTTTAGTAGTGGTCAAACGGGCCACTCTCCGCATTGATAGAACATATCTACTCATTAATTCAAATGGCACTGAAGAGTGGGTATAAGTATATCAGATAGCTGGTTGATCACAAAATTGGCATAGGGTTCTTAGGATTTGATAAAATTCTTGATTCTATGAATGCTGCAGCAAGTGCTACCAAGGAAACTGCTTTAAAGATGATAAACTCTCAGACATCAAGTTGCCATCATCTAAACCAACATCCACTTCTGGTTCTTCCCATGGGATTGCCAAATTTCTCTCACCCATCAAGGATTCAGATTAATTTTGTTAGACATACTCAGCTCTGATATTCTGAACTGTCACAGCAAGAAGAAGCCAATGTGTCAACAAATGGCAGCTCTAAAAGTGAAACTTTACTACTATGTTCAGTTTTTTTGCTTCAAACTTCTTGTTGGAATTACAGTTCTCTTAGAGTTGTGAGCCCAGTGCTCTTCTGGTACAGTAATGTTGTTTCTGTGTAGAAAGTTTCTGCCATAAGAGCATCACAGACAGTTATAAAATGAGAAATTGCTTCAAGCTCTTCTTTACAGAATCTACATTTGTCTGTTTTACCAGGTTTTTCTGTACTTGTTCTTTATTATCTTGTCAACAATCCACTGTCCTGGCTATTTGGTTGTTTTTATATTTTTGATTATTTTATTTTGGGTTTAGCTACACCTTTCTCAGTAGTTCATGGTGCGTTAGCTTTAAGTTCACCTCTCCTTAACATGCAGGTCCTGATTTGATTGATATATGATTCCTGGAATAATAATTTGTGTTTCCCACTGTATTTGTATATTTGCCATTTGTTTTCCCTTGCTTGCTACTCTAATTCTTTTCATCATTTTTTTCTCTGGTTTTGAAAATACTGTTGCTTCCTTCCCTCCATGTACTGGTGGATTTTTATTCATTCCTTCTATCCATATGAATACTGTTTTAAGATGGAGATCAGTTCTGAATGCTTGCTTTCATACTTCAACAGTTCTTGAGTACTTAGAAACAGAGAAAATTTAAGGCACATAAAGACCATATGGCCTATCCAGTCTGCCCATCCATGCCATCTACTCTCACTTGTGTCTGTTGATGTTGTCAGATAGACCTAGGATCTTATGCTAGTAGCTATGTATATGAGTCTGTTTCTGAGAAATCCATTCCTTTTTCAGGTCTGGGAAGATAGTCTTGGCATACAGTGATCTTTATAAATTACCTCATAGGCCTGAAGTTTTTTCAAAATCTTTATAAAGGCAGATAAAGATCTGCATGGTCCATACAGTCTGCCCGACATATGTATACTTAGTCTTGAGCTGCCCTTGCCATTTTCAGGGCACAGACTGTAGAAGTCTTCCTGGCCCTAGCTCAATGTTCAATTACTGGAGTTGCCATCGAAGCCTGCTCTAGCCCAACCACATCTGTCTAGCCATAATTGGGACACAAACCATAGAAACCTGCCTGGCACCAGCCTTACTTCCCAACTACTGGATTTGCTGCTTAAATATATTCATTCTAATAAGCAGTTACTGTTTGTTGTCATTACTAATTAATTTGCTGAATTGAAAAAAGCCACATAATGTGGTGAGAGAACAAAAGAATGATTTTGTATTGTGATAAGCTGCATTGAAAGAATATTTGTGTTGTGGAGAAAGAACCAAAGAATGATTTTATTCCATGATGTGCTGCATTGATATAATAATCATTTTGTGCTGTTACACTGCTGGTTCTATATTAGATATTGAGGTTTAGGGTTTTGAGCTGAATCACAGTACTATGAATTATTTACACTATCACTTTGCACTGAGAACACAACAGAGGAAGCTATACATTATTATAATTTGAATCTAGTCTACAGTAACAGCTTATTAATTGTATCAATGGTTAGGATCTGATATAAGAGAACTCTTCTTTTCACAATCTACCGTATATACTCAAATATAAACTGAGATTTGTTTTGGCCAAAGAAAGGCATCAAAAATTTAATACCTGTTTATATTCGAGACCTACTTCCCTCCCACCCTCGTGATGTCCGGCATTCCTAACATTCCCTTCCTCCTGGTAGTGTCCCTCTTCCTCCACCGCGACTTCCGCCAGATCCCCTAAACCAACAGACTTCTCACTGACTCTCTCCCTCCTTCTCAAACAGGCACTGACTCCCCCACCCTCAGATGAAATCCTCCAGACCCGCCAGTAGGGCCCCCCCCCCCCCCCAGGCCTACTGTACTTCTCTGGTGGTCTAGTGGAATGTTGGGGTAGGAGCGATCCCCACTTGCTGCTGTCTCCGTGGTAAAAATGGCTGCTCTGACTGCCGGATATCATGTGGGGAAGGAGGGGAATGCTGATCGTCACTGGAGCAGGGGAGGGGGGAGGGAAATGCAGGACAGCACAGGGAGAGGGGAGAAGGAGGGGAATGCTGGACACCACGGGGGAGAGAAGGAAGGATGAAAAGGGAGGAATGCTGGAATATAAACCCTCAGTTTATATTTACGTTATCATTTTTCTCTTAAAAAAAAAAAAAGACATACACAGACTAACGTGAATACACTATTTTGAGGATCCACATACTGTGTTATACAGTATCATGAAACTTTACATATTAATGTCTCTTAATCCAAGTTCTTCCTGCAACCTTTACATTAGTAAAGGGATTCAATCCTCCTCGATGTATAATGGGGATTTAACTCCCAGTGTGCAGCTCGATAACAAGTCCTCACATGGCAAATTCCTTGTATAATGCAGACACACCAATCAGTGTTCTCTTGTGTGACTAAACAGCATTTGATTCCAGGATCTTATCAGAATTTCTCTTTTCAATGCGGTTCATGCATCATCTTTTTCTTTACACTGTACTTGAATCCTCTCCAATATTTAGATTTGCATGTTTCAATAGTTTCTTCAATCCACTTGCCAAAACAGAATTTCAAACCATGAAAACACCGCTTGCACCATTTCTTCTCCGTCTGTATCAAGGCCCAACACAATTGTGTTTCGCACCATGCATCTTCAGGGGCGATGACTACAATCAAGACAGATATGGTGAGAGGCCCTAAACTGAATATCTCCCTATACACATATATAATATACTACAAATCTTCACATACCTCTTAGGTAAACACAATCGTTTCAACATTGTTTCCCGGTTTAGTCAGGTTGGAACAAACACCGGCTCTTCTCAAAATGGTGTTCGACCAAATCAAAAACGCCACGCATGCGCCGCACAGATTCCTCTCTAGATCCCTAAGCTGGAGCAATGCCTTTTTATAGACCCGCTCATTCTACTGCTTTATTCAAACCAGTGGGTGTCACTGTCTTCCACTGGAAAATCAATCGCTGTTCAGCCCTTAACATAATCTGCATTCCTTTGCCCCCCTGCTTGTATCCACTTGGATGAGAACCACAAATTTGACATCTTCCAATGTATGTCCTGCTGCAATCCAATGCTCAACTAAAGGGGTATCCGTTTTCCCCAACTTGATATTACTCAAGTGTTGAGCTATTCTATATTTTACTTTATTTTATTTTATTTTTTTTACAGTTTGACCTATATATAATAGCTCACAAGGGCAAATAACCGCATAAATAACAAAATTTGAATTGCAGTTAGTATAGGATTTCAACATAAATTTCTTGCTACTTTTCTGATTAGGAATCTCTATCCACTGTAAGACCAGGGCATGAGAACAATACCTGCATCCGTTACATCTGTAATGGCCAACTAGAGCACCCTGTTGTTTAACCATATTATTCTTAAGTCTCTCACCTAGGTTTAAGCCCCTCCGATACGTAAAAGGGGGGGGGGGGCAAACAAACATTTTATGAACACCCAGTACTAACCAATGTTTTTGGATGATCTTTCTAACCTCATCTATGTTAGGTACAAAAGGAAGAATACAGGAAATTCTATTCCCTTGAAAAATGGAATACCTCTAGGACAATTTCTGTGGATTCGCAGAATTTGCACTAATAAAGAAGTTTTTTTAGAACAGGCAAAACTGATGAGACAACGGTTTAAGCAATAGGGTTATCTCAAGAAGGTTATACATAAAGCGTTACAATACGCAACGGGAGTGGTTGTTTGAGAAGGGACAGTGATTAATATTTTAGAGATTGACACTTGTAAAATAGATGCTCCTTCCACACATAGCATGGAGTGGAGGAGTGGCCTAGTGGTTAGGGTGGTGGACTTTGGTCCTGAGGAACTGAGTTCAATTCCCACTTCAGGCACAGGCAGCTCCTTGTGACTCTGGGCAAGTCACTTAACCCTCCATTGCCCTATGTAAGCCACATTGAGCCTGCCATGAGTGGGAAAGCGCAGGGTACAAATGTAACATAAATAAATAAATATAGACATCCTTTCCTACATGTATTTTACGGAATGCCCTATGTTGGCAGATCCTTTTCTAAAATAGTAGTAGACATTGACACGTCCTGACTTGGACACCTTCAATTTCTGTTTTTATGTTCTAATCAAAACTCGAAATCTTACAGACATTGTCATCTACTTGTCTTCCATAGATAAGCACTTCTTGATGTCAGGGTACCAGGCTTGGTGCTACTGTGTGATGCCTTATTGCTAGCAGTTTAATGTCAAAATTTAACGAAGCAATGGGTCTGTCTGATGCACATATCTTCGGTATCACTATGATCGTATTCTTTATAGATAATGGAAGCCCCCCCCCCCCCCCCCGTGCTTATTAAGAAGCCTTGCTAAAGGACCCAATAAAGTGTTAACAAAATCTTTATAGAATTTGACCATAAATCCATCCATCCTTGGTTCCTTCCATACCTTGAGGGATTTGATTGCTTCTGCTGGTTTACTCACCAAGATCAAGGCATTAGCCATTTTCATGCATGTATTTATGTTGGCTCTTAGACATGCAGATGTACACATGTGCTTGCTGTGTGCACAGCAGTATAATATAAATTATACACAAAAGCGTCTTAGTGCATTAATGGAAGGATAGCAAATACATAGGTGTAACATGGGTGATGCAGGCATTTATGCGCACGACTTATATAATACTGTATGTTACATGTGCACCTGCCACATTTAGGCATGCCCATTTATGCCTGCCATATGTGAGGGAAGTACCAGTAATCACAATTACCCCAGCAGGAGAGTGTAGGACAAGGACATGCAAATAATATATTTTGTAGGACTCTGAAAAAACACATCCTGTATATAGCTGACCAAGTTCTATCTCTCTGGATATATACTGATAAACTATCAAAAGCACACACTAAGAAATACAACAAAAAGGATTTATTTATAAGGATGAAATATAAACAGAAATAACTAGAATTTAAAAGTTATGTCTGTGTGTTTACAGTGGCCAATTAGCATGTGTCAGAAATGGCAAACACCCTTCCTATGGCAAAATGCTACCTATTTCCCCATGTGTACAGTGATTACATTTCTTGAATTTATACTACCTGGGCTGATAATGGAAATCTTCCCCTTTGTGAGGACATCAGGAACAGGCAGTTTGCTCACTCTTAACCTTTGGCTGTTGCTGGAGATATAATACTCTGGTGTGTTAGATGTGTAGAGTCTGATGATGATCAGATGAAGTCTGAAGTGAAGCTGTAGAAGTGGATTGCAGTGGTCAATAGTGGTAATCTCTTGCCACAGCAGATGCCCTTTTATATCATTTTGATATTGGCAGTGTCTCTGATGACTTGATACCATTGTGGTAAGTGATTGGCCTGTGCCCTTTGTTGTGACTAAAGAAACCACAGGAATGTATTTTGCCTGAATTCTGGGCTCCAGGCAAGCTGGGTCAATATGACCAAGGATTCTTTTCAAAATTGCCCATATTCTTTCTTGCTTGCATCAGCCAGATTGCCATGTAGTCTCTTCCAACAGAGTCTCTGTTTCTGTCCTTCAGAAAGGCATATATTTTATTTAGAGAATAGTATATTCTGTGAGATGTATAGGATGTACAATAAGTCTGATATAATTTGCAGTACACTAGTTAAATTGTAGTAGGGGCTTTTACCCTCATACGTAGACCTGGCATAAGTGGATGTGCCTAAATATGAGCACTGTCTGCTACTTAGGCTAGTATTCTATAATGGCATCTTGGCATATAAATACCGTAATATAATTGGTGCTCCACATGCAGCATTGGCACACCTAACTGGAGGTGCTCAGTTGTAGACTTGCCCCCTAAGACTCATATTCTTTATCTGACAAACATGGCAGTTCTACCTTGCCAATTAATCATCAATATTGTGGTCAGCCACCCCCGGGTCTTTCATATAGAGGTTGTGTCTCCTCTCCATCTCTCCTTTACTATATTACTCCTTACCCCATTTCCCCCAACCTATACTATCATATCTTGTCAACCCTCCCTTATCCTAATCATACATTATCAAGCTTCAACTTTATCATGTTTCACTACTGTTTAATTTCACTCACTATATTAGACTTTGTATTTCGAATTACTATGTAAGCCGCATTGAACCTGCATTGTGTGGGAAAGCATGGGGTACAAATGTAATAAATAAATTGCACAAGTGCATTATTAATTCCTGCAAGCTCTGTCACCTAGATACCACCTGATTTCTTTGATTTTATGTATGTTGCTTTTAAATTTCCTTTGTGTTAATTTAGGGGCAAGAAATCTGCACACCTTTTTTCCTAACTCATAATACACATGTACTTTCTAGAAGAAGCACACATTAAGTTTGGTGTGTCAGTTTCATTTTATAGGCCACCTCTGCACAAAAGTGTTAATGATCAAAATGTACTTCAAGATTTTTACCCTCTCTGTGCCTTTTTCATGTAAATACCCAAAATCTCAACTTCCTTCTCTATATCCTCTTCAGATAGTCCCAAACCAGCTGAAAAGAAACTTCCCCATTATCATTTATCCATTGTACTAGATTATGGTATTGCATCAGTCTCTTCAGCTGGCGGCTCACCCCTCTGTCTGATGCCCCACCATTTCCTGTATTATGAAACAGAGGCATCGTAATGTTGAATTTCTCATCAACAATTACTCCACCTGATGAGAAATCAGTAATAGGAAATGTCAGAAAAAAAAACTTTACATACATGTCTATTTCTATATGTAGCTAACATAAAATGACCCTCAGTGTTTCTTTTCATCTCACGCACTTCTATATTGAGATGTTTTGCACACAATGGTGCCACATACCTTTTCTGTATTCCTTGATAGTTGAGGAAAAGAATATCAAGAGGAATTTCTTGTGTTTTACCAATCACTCATTTGTCCTCCTCAAGTGTGGCTCCTGTATAAAAAGTATATCAGCCTGGAGAACTTTAGCCTCCTGAAAAAGCAACCCCCTTTTTAGTGGAGAATTAAGCCCCTTTATGTTCATTAAGCCCCTTTATGTTCAGGCTAGATAACTTTAATTTAGAGTCACTCATCCTTGTACTCACTGCTCGTCCCCGCCCTACCCCCACTTCCACAACCTCAACCAGACACAACTCCATGCATACCACTCTGGTGCCAAACAAAAGCCTCATCTCCCACTCCACCTTTTACTACCCAGAGCCTAACCTCTTCTCATAACCCTTCCCCCATCCTCTTTTTCTGTGCTATTGTCAGTCCCCCCCAACAAAACAGAATACTGATAGAGGTCAGCTTCTCCATCCAGCCATAGGTACAACATAACTCCTATAGCAAGTCTAACATTTAACATATATCCCCAATTAAATTAATTCTTTATTTATTTGGATTTGCTCACCTTTTTTTCTGTAGTAGCTCAAGGTGAGTTATATTCAGATAAAGTAGGTATTTCCCTGTCCCTGGAAGGCTTACAATCTAAGTTTGTACGTAAGGCAACGGAGGGTTAAATGACATTTTCTAGATCACAAGGATTTGACCTGGGTTTCCCACTAGGCTAAATATAAACTGAAAGAAGCAAGTACAAAGGGTAGCACAGATAAACACTGCTCCCTAAATCCTAAGTATGCAATACACCTTCTAAGCAGAATGGTTACACAGGTCAAAATCCTTCAACCTTCATACCCTGCCATCTACTGAATCCACAACTGCCTTCAGCAGGCCCCCAGAGTTGCAGTGGAGCTTCCCCTTCCCCCGATGACCTGCTGCCATTTGGGGGGGGGGGGGGGTGGAGGCTTCTATCTGATAGGCAGTGCCTGAAGGTCCAGAAGATTAGTAATTTCTTCTTCTTTACGTGCCCTCTGTGCTTTGTCCACAGAATTAGCTCACCTGGTAATTCCATTCGTAGTAAAAGCAATACTCAGGGGTGGCACTACCCATATCTAACGATGAGAGCTTTTAGTAAAGTCTTGCAGTGCATGCCTATGCTTCAGAGTCACTGAGAACAGGTCTAAAAAAAAGCCTTATGGCTGTATCCCAATATCATGCCCGTCTTCCGGGCCCTCTTAAGCACTTTCCTCTTCAGTGCGATATCATAAAAACAAGAGATGCTGTTCCACTAACTTGTGTGACATCCAGTGTGAGCACAGGGACCAGGTTTATGAAGGCATCTTTTAATATTGCGGTATCTTATATAAGCTCTTTCACCTACTGTTTTAGTTCATATTTCAGGTGACAGTCCTGTTTGGTCCCTGCCATGCTCATCCAACAACCCTTCTATTTTTCTTCTATGCTGTGCCACATCACACACACTGTATTGACACTATCACAAGGCCCTGATCCTGGATGTAGGTAGGAAAAGTAATTAAAACCCACGTTCTCCTTTTTGAAGACATCTTAGGAAACAACCTCTTATAGTAATATTATCACATCCCCAGGAATTTTATAGAGCCGCTGCTAGACACAATGACCAGAGATTAAAGCTAGACTGAGCCAGATCTCACTTCCTACTTGCAGTCTAGTAATTCAGCAGTTCCTAGACAGGAGGGGGGATACAGGAGGGCAGTCGCACTGAATCCCTGCTTTATGGTTGTTCCAAGTTTCTTGTATCCTGTTTGGTTTGTACTATTGCACATATTGTACTGTTGTTGTTGTTTGTTATGTAAAATGTAATTGTGTAAACTGCTAAGATATCAATATAGATTACCAGTATATCAAATAAACTTGGTTATTTACTGTATACACGTGTGTGTATATATATATATATGTATATGTGTATATATATGTATGTGTATGTATATGTGTATATATATGTATGTGTATATATATGTATGTGTATGTATATATATATATGTGTATGTGTATATGTATATATATATATTTGCCAGTTTTACTTAGCCATAAACCAATAGCCCTCTGAACAAGGAACAATTATTTTATACACACAATAAAAATGCATAAAAAAGAAGAAATGTATAAACATATCAAACGACAAAATTAAATAGCAATAAGAATAAAATAATTTAAATAATCAACAAGGTTCGCACTCACTAACCGTATAATTACATATAAAGATAAAATTAATTGAAGGCTAGCCTTTTACAAGCTGTCAGAAACACAAAAAATCTGTAATATCACAAATTTCCTGAGGAAATTTATTCTACAGCAAAGTACATGATTCCTGGTGCTGATGGAGTGAACAGTTTTCAGGGAAGATATGTGCATTTCTGTTTTCGATCCAAAGGACTATTAGTTTATAGGTGGATGTGATAGTGTGAACAGGAGTAGGATGAGGAGCCTTCACAAAGAGAGCCAGGCTGCGGTTTGAAAGAACAAAAATTACTTAACTGTGTGGAAAACATAAAGAAACCTGCTCCTCTCACAGGTTGTTAGTACAGAAAAATCAAAGTGTGTACAGAGTTGGCAAGGTAAAAGCTTTTCCTATCTCCCAGTACCTCTCTGTTCCTTCAAGCATATGCTTTGTAGGAGTATTCTGGAGGTCGGATTCTTATCTACTAACATAGAAGATGATGCAGAATAGTTAACTAAACCTTCAAAGGAATAGTCAGATGCCTTCTTCGTGACCAGCCATGTTATTAGCATGCAGCAATATACATTAGCATCAGAGCTTATTCTCCTAACATGTCAAGAATGCACCCTCAAGTTGCTGCATAGGTTTGCTATTACTGCATATTTACTTTTGCAGTTAACATGTGTTAACTGCATGACCTTAACTTGACTTTATGGGTAGACCCCACAGTTTTCTGTACACTACCCAGTATCGTAGTCAGACTTACAATTTTGAGTGGGCCTGAGCCCAAAGTATGTGGGCACACAATTCCACCCCCACCCCCTGTGCTGCTTGCTTACTTTTTCTATTGTGCAAAAGTGACATTAGTTTAATGTCATTGTTTATACTAGAGGGAACCTGCGCATTTTACCTCATAACATGAGTTATTGTGCACATATGTAAGTCAAATTTCCAGTAAACCTGCAGAAGTATATTAAAAACAAGGCAATAACAATACATGTTACCACACCCTAATACTGTTTTCCAGCATATGTATAACAAAAACTTATGTGACCTTTTTTTGATTATTTATTTTCAGTATTTATATACCGCCTAGACCTAAGCGGTTTGCAATTTTCTTTCTTGGGTGCTGGTCCTGTCCTTAATGGGCTCACAATCTAGTATTACATTGTACCTGGGGAAGGGCTAAGTGACTCGCCCAGGGTCACACAGAGCTGTAGAGGGAATTCAACATGGTTCCCCAGGATCTCAACCCACTGCTGACCGTTAGGCAGCAGTGGGAATCAAACCCAGTTCCCTAGGCCCACAACCCGCTTCACCAACCATTAGGCTATTCCTCCACTCATTTAGTAATAAACATGGAGCTACTCCTGCAGAGTAAATGAGGTTAATTTCATTCACAGAATTTTTTCAAAATGTCTTCCCCAAGCAGAGGCACAAGTGAAAAGACATGTACACCACTGACTTATTGCAGCATTGATCACAGGTTGATCAAGTTCCTCACATGCAATCACTACCTTCTGACCTTGTTTTACCAGTTTTATCATTCTTTTTCAGAAGCTTATTTAGGCCCCCCCAATGTCTAGTATCTATATTAGCGATGAGTCATTTCACACTATAAAATTTAGTTTATAATAATAAAATAATAATAGAAGAAGTAAGCAAGCAAGCAGTGAGTTCTGGCAGTCAATTATGCGAAGCGTGGCTTGATATTATTTTGGCACAAATTACTTCAATTTGCTTACAAAATCTAGGGGTTTCCTATTTTTCTAACCAGCATGTATATTAAATCATTTGGATAGTTATATTTATTACTTGCCTTTTCCAAGTAAAAACTTGAGTGGTCCTCTTGGCTGTCTCTTGGGGTCCAAGGGAAACCTGCTGTGGTTCAATGCATATGGATCTCTTTCTCTCAAGGTTAATGGGATGATAGCCTATTTCTTTGTATTTGAGATGCTAAGCCTTAGGTACTAAGCTGCTTCTAAAGGCAGGGCATGCCAGTATGTCCTTCTCCACCCCCTTTTGTCTATGCTCACTCTCCAGTTTTCCCTCATCCCTCTTAATCCTTCATTAAACCTCGTTTCTATCTCTTGCCCTTTCTAGCCCTCCGTCAACAATTTGTATCAGTTACTGCTCCTGGATCTTCATTTTAGCAATAACTGCAATGATACTTCCAGGAATAGTGATGCAGAAGTCTTTTGAATACCTCCTCCCTCCCATTCCCTTCATATGGGAGGGAGGAAGAGATTTCAGTGTAGTTGTTCTGATTTTCGGTACGCTATTTTTCCCACATTGCTGTAAATTTTATTTTAGTTCTCCTATTACCAGTATTCACTATGGGGCCCTTTTACAAAGGCACAGTAGGCCTACCAAGGTCCTACCACACTGTAAAAGAACACTACTGCAAGACACGCTGATACATCCCGCAGTCGTGTTCTGCTTAACGCATGCTAATTCCATGCTGGAAAATATTTTTTAAAATTATTTTCCAGTGCAGGAGGTGTTTCTGGGGCAGAGAGTAGATATTTATTTTATTTTTATTTATTTGTTACATTTGTATCCCACATATTGTGGCTCACATAGCTACTTAGCTTGGGTTGAGTCTGTGCAAGTCCACTTTATTTGTGTCTCTGTAACTCCTTGATCACTGCAGTACTTTTTAATATCAGTCTAAGTGAAGCTTTAGTGAGAGATCAGTATTGAAGTATGCTTAGGCTGGAGGTAGGATGTGCAGTGATGTAAGGAAATGGTGTACATACATACATCTTGAACCGCCTGGTCACTGTAGTACACCAAAAAACTGAGCGCAAACCATTATTATACACATATATATTTTATATTTTACTTTTTATTAATATTTTTTTGTTTTTTTTCTATAAAAACTATTTAATTCACAATTATATTTAAATTGTGGTTTCTGTATTAGCCATCAGTTAAAATTTAATGCCAAGAAGTGTAGAGTGATGTACTTGGGGTGTGGAAACCCAAAAGAGAGATTTTGGATAGGAGGGGAGAGATTAGTAAGCTCGACTCAAGAGAGAGACCTTGGGGTGTTGGTGTCGGAGGATCTGAAGGTGAAGAAACAATGCGACAAGGCGACGGCCGTGGCCAGAAGGATGCTAGGCTGCATAGAGAGGGGCATAACCAGCAGAAGAAAGGGAGGTGCCCCTCTACAAGTCGTTGGCGAGGTCCCACTTGCAGTATTGTGTTCAGTTTTGGAGGCCGGATCTTGCTAAAGATGTAAAAAGACTGGAAGCGGTGCAAAGAAAAGCTACAAAAATGATATGGGATTTGCGTTGCAAACCGTACGATGAGAGACTTGCTGACCTGAACATGTATACCTTAGAGGAAAGGAGAAACAGGGGTGATATGATACAGACGTTCAAATATTTGAACGGTATTAATCCGCAAACAAACCTTTTCCGGAGACGGGAAGGCGGTAGAATTAGAGGACATGAATTGAGGTTGAAGGGGGGCAGACTCAGGACTAATGTCAGGAAGTATTTTTTCATGTAGAGGGTGGTGGATATGTGGAATGCCCTCGCGCGGGAGGTGGTGGAGATGAAAACGGTAATGGAATTCAAACATGCATGGGATAAACACAAAGGAATCCTGTTTAGAAGGAATGGTTCCGTGGAATCTTAGCGGAGATTGGGTGGCGACGCCGGTAATTGGAAATGGGAGCTGGGCAGACTTCTATGATCTATGCCCTGATCGTGACTGAATAGATAGGGATGGGCTGGAGTGTAAATTTTAAGGGGCTTCGATGTTAGCTTCAGAACTTAGTACAAGAACAGTAATGGGCAGACTTCTATGGGCTGTCCCCTGAGAAAGGCAAGGACAAATCAAACTCGGGTATACATATAAAGTATCACATGCCATGTAAAATGAGTTTATCTTGTTGGGCAGACTGGATGGACCATATAGGTTTTTATCTGCCGTCATTTACTATGACTCCACTAATTGGGTGGAGTGGACACGTTGCCGCACAGTACCTGATTAACACGGGAGTCCTTACCACCTCCTAAATAAGTGGCAGTATAGTCTCCCAGCGGTAATGGCCACATGTTAATGGGAAAATTAGCACGTGGCCATTAAAAAAAACCTCCCCCCAATGTGACCATTTTATTGCCATGCTAAAAGTGGTCGCGGTGCTGGAAACCAGTACTGGCCACTTTTTATCGCGGCTTAGTAAAAGGACCCCTATGGGACTCAAGGTAACAGTATGTAAGGTATGAACAGCTTTGTTTCTTCTTTTGGGGCAGGCCTCCTGTTAGCCTTGGGCTCTCTACCTATGCTTAGAAGGGATCAACAAACAATACCTTCAGTTGGATATGTGTGTATTTATATTTCTATATAATTAGAGTGTCTGTTTAGTGGAATCTAACTTGTCTTTTACCTCTTAAATCAGATTAATAAAATTTATATTGTGAGGAGGAATTTTACATCAGTTTGAAATAAATGAGAGTCGTGGTATTTAAGATGATCAGTATAAAGATGAAAATGTATGAATTATGCTTGTGAAATAGTCTGGATCCAATAGATATTTTTAGGGTAAGTTCCTGTCTTCCACATGTGAGAGATTTATGTATCAGAAAAGGCCAGTTGGCCAGTGTAGCACATATATCCCCTTTGTATGACATGCATGCTGATCCTGAACTTTTCAAAAGTGAAATGTAGGCATAATGCTTCTTTGTTCTCTCTTAGCTCAGATAATTATTCTGCAACACTTTTGTGGTAAGAAAGACATCACTGCAGTGATTGTTTCAAGATGTGTAAATATTTGCATACATCATCTAAGAAGTTCTGCATCCTGGAAAGTAAAACGAAATTAAAGTGAAAAGGGTTGAAGAATATGTAGATACATTTAACTGATACTGCTCCAGCTGACATTTGTCTACCACTGTAGGGAGATATATATTTAACATGTTAAGGGGTTTCTATGTCTATTTTTAAATGAAGAATTTATATATCCTAATTGTACTAATACTTGTAGATAATATCCCAACTGTGCTGCCTCTAATTTTGGGAGTAGATTCAAACATCCATAATGAGGTTATTTATAGTATGTTGGAACATAATGGCTTCTGTTCACTAAAGTGCAATAAGGTTTCTGCAGTACAATAAATGCAACTTCTTCATTTTCTGTTGAGAATGTTTCCAGAATTTTTGGAAGGATTACCTTGCAGTTAACACAGAGAAAACAAGTTGCTACATTCAGAGGAAAGTGGCCAAAATGGTATGAGGTTTCTGCCAGAAGATGTATGAGAAGATTTTTAGACTTAAATATGTATACCCTGGAAGAGAGGAGCTATGATACAGACATTTAAACACAGGGCTTTTTTTGTGCCGGTACACACCAGTACGGCGTACCGGCACCTTTTTCCCCCCCGGCGAGTCCTGCACCCTTCCTCTCACACCCCTACTTACTACTACGTCGAACTCGGCAGCACGAACGGTGCAGGCAGCGATTGAGAGAGGCTGGCAGCGTCGGAGCTTCCCTCTGCGAGTCCTGCCTACGTTGTTTCAGCCTCCTGTTTCCGCATATTTTGATTTTGCTCACACCTTTTTCAGTAGTAGCTCAAGGTGAGTTGCATTCAGGTACACTGGGTATTTCTCTGTCCCAGGAGGGCTCACAATCTAAGTTTGCACCTGAGGCAGTGGAGGGTTAAGTGACTTGCCCAAGATCACAAGGAGCAGCAATGAGATTTGAACCGGCCACCTCTGGATTGCAAGACCGGTGCTCTAACCACTAGGCCACTCCTCCACTCCATTGCTGGACATGGATGGGAGGGGAAAGAAGAGAATCGCTGGACATGGATGGCAGGGGAGGACAGGGGGCAGAGAAGAATCGCTGTTCATGGGTGGCAGGGGAGGACAGGGGGCAGAGAAGAATCGCTGGACATGGATGGCAGGGGAGGACAGGGGGCAGAGAAGAATCACTGGACATGGATGGGAGGGGAGGACAGGAAAAGGAGGAGACATACTGGACATGGATGGGAATTCAGGGAAGAGAGATTCGCTGGACATGGATGGAAGGGGAGAGCAGGGGAGAGAGGAGAATCGTTGGACATGGATGAGAGGGGAGGGAAGGGGAGAATCGCTGGTCATGGATGGCAGGGGGGGACAGGGGACAGAGGAGAATCGCTGGACATGGGGGGAGGGCAGGGGAGAGAGGAGACATGCTGGACATGGGTGGAGGGGAGGGAAGAGAGGAAGGAGATGCACATGGATGGGAGGGCAGGAGAGGAGAGGAGAAATGCTGGAAATGGAGAGGAGAACAGGAGATAGAGGAGAATTGCTGGACATGGATGGATGGAGGGGTTGGCGGGGAGAGAGGATAAATGCTGGACTTGGATGGAGGAGAGGGTAGAGAGAATTATTGCTTTATATGGATACAGGGGAGGGAAGAAAGGAGAAATGCTGGGCATGGATAATATTTTCAATGATGTCTGTTTATATGCGCCATGGCTGGTATAAAGGGTGTGGCTAATATGGGTGTGGTTATCATAGGGGTGGAGCCATATGTGGTGACCCCTGCCCATAATGAGTACCGGCATCTTTATTTCTACAAAAAAAGCACTGCTTAAACATGAACAAACAAATTTTTCCAGAAATGAAGAGACTGTAGACCAGTATAACCTACCAGAGGTGTAGCCAGGTTTTGACATCAGGGGGAGCAGACATTTCTAAAATAGGCGCCAGTCAATGTCAGCCAGACAGTGGGCTGATGTTTTTGCTCAGGTGCGGTGGTTGTGGCCAGCAATGATTAACACAGGCTGCCTCTGCTGCATCCTGCCTATGAGGAAACAGAAAGTTATATCAGGAGGCGGGATCTAGCAGAGGTCCTGTGACTGGTTGTAGCAGGCAGCCTGCCTTCTTAATTGCAATTAATAATTCTCAGATTGTGACCATCATCTCAGGAACAGTATATACACTCCTTCCACTGCTAGACATTTTGGTTAAATCACATAGGCTTTTGTTTGTGTGGTGACCCTACAGGATGTGGAGACCACTAGTCCTGAGCATTTTTAATTTGGGTGATGGCGGCCCTTGCCCCAGAGCCTATTTTCAAATAGGGCCAGACACTGTGAAATAACACAAAACTCTGCAAAAAGACAAAACCTATACAGAAAACTTACCACACTGTAACAACCCTAACTCACATATGAAAAAACAGTGCTATATAAATATTACACTGCGTCCTAGAGCACCAAACTTACCAAACCATAACAGCGCTAACCCATCTATGAAAAAAACAATGCTGTAAATATTACACTGGACCCTGGAACACCAGTATACCTGCTGCTGGGAAACTGGAACAAGCTGGGCTGTTACAGATTCCTACACAGACACTACATGCTAGCAGAATCCTTCATCTCAGTTATAGAACATGGACAGACGCTCATCTGATACTGGTACATGGAAATACCTTTAAAACAAATAGGAGGAAATATTTTTTCATTTAACCAATAGTTAAGCTCTGAAACTCTTTGCTGGAGCATGTGGTATGAGTGGTTAACATTTCTGGGTTTCGAAAAGGTTTGGACAAGTTCCTGGAGGAAAAGTCCATAGTTTGCTATTGAGACAGACATGGGGAGGCAGCTACTTGCCCCAGAGTTGGTAGCATGGAATGTTGCTAATAATTGGGTTTTTGCCAAGTACTTGTGACCTGGCTTGGCCACTTTTTAGAAACGGGATACTGGGTTTGATGGACCATTGGTCTGACCCAGAATGGCTACTCTTGTGTTCTTATGTTCTAAGAGGGAACCACAAAAAAAAAAACATGCAGACAAAAGCTGAAATGGAGACCACTTCCCACCTGGCCCAAGAAAGACAGACTCTGTAAACAGTACAATATTAGTAAAAGAGAAACAGAATTGTATTTTCTCCAGTACTTTGCAAAATGAAAATAGAAAAAAATATATACATTTCACAAAGCAGGCACATCTCAGTCCTAAATGTAATTGTTTTCTTTTCTACCTTTGTTGTCTGGGCATTTTATTTCTATAATTAGGCTGGTCCCAGCCTCTTTTCCACTTCCCATGTGTCAGTCTTCTAAATTCTTTTCTGGGTTGGCCTCTGCATTTCTTCTTTCTCCTCTTCTTCCTTTCTTTCTCTACATCTATTTGGCACTGATCTTTTGTTTGTTTTTTCCCCTGATTTTCTGTTCTCTGCATTTGTTCGCCCATTTGATTTTATTCTCATTATCCCTTCCTCTCACCTTCGAAGCCTTATTCTCCTTTTCACTATTATAAAGAACAAAATTACAGAGCATATTCAAAAGCATGGATTAATGAGACAAAACCAACATGGATTTAGTGAAGGGAAATCTTGTCTCGCCAATCTGTTATATTTCTTTGAACGAGTGAGCACTGGGTTTTCAAAAGGCATTTGACAAAGTACCTCATGAAAAACTCCACAGGAAATTGGACAGTCATGGGATATGAGGCAGTGTTCTATTGTGGATTAAAAGCTGGTTAAAGGAAAGAAAACAGAGAGTAGGGTTATAAATGGTCAGTATTCTCAATGGAGAAGGGTGGATATTGGGGTTCCCCAGGGGTTTGTGCTGGGACTGCTGCTTTTTAACATACTTATAAATGATCTAGAGATGGGAGTAACTAGTCAGGTTATGAAATTTGCTGATGACACAAAATTATTCAAAGTTGTTAAATTGCAATAGGATTGTGAAAAATTACAAGAGGACCTTACGAGACTGGGAGACTGGTCATCTAAATGGCAGATGACATCTAATGTGGAACCTTGCATTACATAGCTGTAATTCAGGTTCCTCTTTCTCACATGCATCACTTTGCACATGCTCACATTAAAAGTCAACGACCAGGAAAGGGATCTAGGCATCATCGTTGATGATACATTGAAACCGTCTTCTCAGTGTATGGCGGTGGCTAAGAAAGCAAATAGAATGTTAGATATTATTAGGAAAGGAATGGAAAACAAAAATCGGGACATTATAATGCCTTTGTATCTCTCCATGGTGCGACCGCACCTTGAATATTGTGTGCAATGGTCACCGCATTTCAAAAAAGATGTAGTGGAATTAGAAAAGGTACAGAGAAGGGCGACGAAAATGATAAAGGGGGTGGGACGACTTGGCTAGGGCTCTTCAGCTTGGAGAAAAGATGGCTTAGGGGAGATATGATAGAGATCTGTAAAATGAGTGGAGTGGAACAGGGAGAAGGGAATTGCTTGTTTACTCTTTCCAAAAATGCTAGTACTTGGGGGGGGGGGGGGGGGGGCACACAATGAAGCTAGAAAGTAGTACATTTAAAATGAATTGGAGAAAATATTTCTTCACTCAGCATGTAATTAAACTGTGGAATTCGTTGCCAGAGAATGTAGTAAAAGCAGTTAGCTTAGTGAGGTTCAAATGGACTTGGGAAAAATCTACTGCTTATTTCTAGGATTAGCAGCATAAGCTGTATTGTACTGTTTTGGGATCTTGCTAAGTAATTGTGACCTGGGTTGGCTACTGTTGGAAACAGGATGTTGGGCTTGATGGACCTTCGGTGTGTCCCAGTATGGCAATACTTATGTGTACTGGCTTTCCCCATCTCCCTCCCATTGCCTCCTCTGCCCCTCTTCTTTTCCAGTCTCCTATCCCCCTCCTCATCTTTCACCCACTTCCTTACTCTTCCATTCCCTTCCTCTGTACTCACTCTCTTAGCCCTCATCTACCCTCCACTGCCTCTCATCCCCTCACCAGCCCCAGCTCCATCACCATCCCTGTCTCTCCTTTCTTCCCTTGCCTACAGGCCATTCTTCTTTTACCCTATACCCTATGTCCTACTTCCTCTTCCAAACAAACAGAAAAAGTAAACACTGAGCCTTCAGGAATGAGAAAAATGCAATCCTTTATTAATGATGAATACCCGACACGGGCCGTGTTTCGGCGTACAAACGCCTGCATCAGGGGTCTAACATAAAAAATACATAAACATATATCATTAAAAAATTATATATAATATATAATACAATAATGCAGAACCAACATTAAAATCCAAAATATATGAATGCCTACATAAACATACATATATATATTATAAAGAAATTTAAAACCAAAACATAATCATGGTTAAAAGCATATACATATAAAAAATGATAGAACATGATAACATATGATATAAAACATCATCATCATGACCTGAGAAATATTAACCAAATATCCATACATATATCTTCGTATATCTATCTCCCCATTTACATATACTTATTCACAAGCTTCAAAAAACATGCCCATACGTACATATACATACACACCATAATGTTATATTTCAAACTCATGTGTGCCGGTCTGTGAAGACCTTACCATCTGGGATACATATTGCAAAAATGAGTGCAAAAGGGGCTCATAAACTTATAGAGCACGCTTTCAAATACTCATATCATTTAAACAACTTTATTAATTACAGACTATGCATAAAAAAATATAATAAAACTTAAAAGTAATAATAATAAATGAATAAACATCAAACCTTACCAAAAAACTCTTCTAGGTCAGCTAGTTAGCTAGTAGATAAAGATGATTAACAGACAGGTTATGTTCCCTAATATGAAAAAAACAAAATTTTCAAAATTGATAAATAACATTAAAAACGTCCGTCCAAGAGCAATGTATTCCCATGCATCCACATACAATTAATAAGCAATCGGATAAAATAAACATCTGTTTTAAAGCACTTAATAGTCGAAAAGACCAACAGTCCGACATCGCCTGAGGGAGTATTAGCGCAGAATCTATCATCATTAGATATCTTGTCGAAGGAGAACTTAAAATCTTACCCGCTGTTCGGGCAGCCCGTTTATGGGACGCCTTCAGTCGCGTTAACCACCAAAAGTTAAGAGCATGCGCAGCACAATGTTTGAAGAAGACGTCACGGGGTATATTCTGATAATTAAAACAACTTCACATTTATGAATCTTGAGCGCAATAAAATTAAATATTATCCCCCAGAACAGAGATTCGTTCACGTCATGTCCTAAGTATCGCACGTTAGACAAATTACTGATCATGGGAATATGTGGAAGTCAAACGGATGTCTATATGCGCTGCGTAAAGAATAACTGAAATGATACGAGTCATAAAAATATTTAATCTATTCCTTAGAAAAACGATTATCTTACCCGGTGTTTGAACAGCTCATAGATAAAACGCCTTCAGCCACATAAACCGCCAAAAGTTAAGGCATGCGCAAAACTATGCTTAAATGGACGGGGGGAGGAGGAAATGAAGTGACGTCATGGAGCTAGTCCAAATATTTAAAGTGATATAACATTCGCATGTTGTAAATACAAAAAGATGATATATATATATGCACAAATACACAAAATCCCCCCGTCGCTTTTCAGTGCCCCTCATCTTCTCCAGTCTTCCAGGTCATTCACATTATGTCACAACTTTCCCCAAACATCATCCCCTTTTTTGCCTCTCTTATCCACTTCACACCCTCACTCATTCCCCCAACCCATCAACACACCCGTACTCATACTTAACCAATGCCAAGTAAGAGCATCCCTCAAAATTCCCAATGCTTCTGTCCTATCTATAATTCCCGGCTCTGCTCCCCAACACGCTCTCATTCAGTCACCAAGTCCTAGTCATCTTCTGATCTATTTCCCTTCTACCCTCGTCCCATCCATCTTCTGCTTCCCAACACCTTCTGTCCATTTAACCTTTCTTCACGTCCAGCACCTCCCCTCTGTGTCACTGTCCCTATTTCCCTCATGCTGAGTTTTTGCCCTCTGTGTCATCATCCCTACCCTGTCCCCTTTCTCCTGTACTTCTCCCCCTCCCTCCTTTACTTCTCTCCCTCCCTCCAGCCAGCACTTCCTCTATCTCCCCCGACCCCTCCCATGGTACCACATCTCTCTCTCTCTCTCTCTCTCTCTCTTTCTTTCTTTCTCTCTCTCTTTCTTTCTCTCTCTCTCTCTCTCTCTTTGTGTCTGCAGCATCTTTCCTACTCTCCTCCCAACCCATCTCATCTTTCTCTTTTACCTCTGGTCAGCCCCTCCCTTGCTAGCATATCTCCCTTTTTCATGTTTTCAGCTTCTCTTACCCTCTCTTCATCCGAGTTCTCTCTTTCATGTTCCCTTTCTCCCTACTCCTTATGCAATGTGGCACTTTTTTTAATCTTCCCTCCCCATCTCCCTCCCTTTCCAGCATTACCCCCAGTGTCCCCATCTTCCCCCTTTCTAGCATTACCCCTTGTGTCATCATCTTCCCTCCCTTTCAAGCATAACCACACCCCGAGTCCCCATTTCCCCCTATTCCAGCACTATCTCTCCAATGTCCCCATCTCCCTCCCTTTCCAGCATAACCCCACATGTCCCCATCTTCCTTCTTTTCTAGCATTGTCCCCGTTTCTGTATCCCCCCTCTTTTTCCAGTAGTGTCCATTTGTGTCATTTCCTCCCCATTTTCCAGCATTACCCCCCCCCCCCCCTTGTGTCCCCATCTCCCCGTATTCTTTGTGGATATCCTGAGAACCTGGCTGGGGTGCCTCCAGGACCAGGTTTGGGAACCACTGCTATAGACCTAGAGGACATGAAATGAAGATGCAAGGAGAGAAACCGAAAAGCCAACATCAGGATGTTCTTTTTCACAGAGAGGGTGGTGGATGCCTGGAATGCTGTTCTGCAGGAGGTGTTGGAGATGAAAATTATGACAGAATTTTAAAAAGATGTGGGTTACAGAGGCATAGCTGGAAGAGGGGGGTGCAATGGGAGCGGTCACTCCCCCAAATGGATTTTGAAAACAACTGTATCTGTGTTCCTCTCCAGAGTCCCTTGCCTCATTCATCTCCAAAATAGCAAACCTCGCCCATTCTGATGATTGATTTTTGGGGAGACATACTTACAAGCATAGGAACAAATTTGTTTGCAAGTTGGAGTCCACGATGTATGGCAAACCCAGCAAAAAAAATCAAATACGCCTGTGGAATGCTGATGACAAAATGGCTGCCAGTGGTCAAGAAGGCATTGTAGTCTACTGACCAACAACTCGGGCAAATTACTTCAGCATTATCTGTTGCTTTAGAACTGCAGCTTCAAAAGCTTTCTGAACAACTCACCTTGAGCTCTTACTGGCAGACATGAACAAGCAGACATCGGAATTAGAACAGCGGGTGTCGACTCTCCAGGACGAAGCTGAAACTCAGGTGCACTCGTCGTTGGACATGGAGTGCCGCGTGCGGGAGCATGGGGAGCACCTTGAAGACCTGGAGAACTGCTTTTGAAGAAGATAGAATTCTCACATGGAATTTTGGGGGGGGGGGGGGGGGGATTACTTCTCCCCTAAAATGTGAAAAAATATTGGCAGCTTTAAAACGCCATAAAGCAGATATCATGTGTAAACAAGAAACGCGCCTTTCTAATCAGGAACACCTTAAGTTGTTCCGCTCCTGAGTGCATGAATTTTTTCATCTTCCTCCCTGAGATGGTGGGGTGGAGTGGTGATATTACTTAGAAAAGGTTTAGCATACAAAGCAGAACTACTTTCTACAGATTCAGAGTGACGATATGTTTTGTTACATTTATGGTTATATGGTACTGAGTTCCTACTTTTGGCAGTATATGGCCCTAACAAATATGATCCTGCATTTTTCTCATCACTAGTGTGGATGTGCCTTCCCTACTGGGCCCTCAAAGTAATAATACTGGGAGATTTTAATTTGGTGTCATTAATTCCGTGTAGAGGTTTAAGCTTTTATGTTGTTGCACCTTCTGATGGTGAGAAAGCTTTAGGATCCTGCTGGGATGATCCAGCAACAGGTAAGGGTAGAGCTGGATGACTAGGAGGTGTTTTCCCCTTATAAACTGGGAGGGTCAAACAGCTTTCAAGTTGCTCTTTAAACACAGTCCTCTACTAGCAATATCAACACAGCAACAGTTTCATGGAGAACTCCAGGACAGGAAGAGTAGCTTATTAAACACAATGTAGATAGCTAAGTATGTTTTATAATTCATGTAAGCCACATTGTGCCTGCATTTGTGGGAAAATGAACCTTAAATAAATAAGCTCCTAACAGCTTCCAGTCATCCCATTCCCCAGAGCCATTGCGACTTCCATTCTTTTTCACCAGGCTCTTGGGGCTCACAGTAACATCCCCAGTTAGAACAACTCCCTAAATACCAAACAGTTCAAGTAGACATATTTTTGGCCAGGCTATTAATCCATGGTTTACTTTCAATGCTAGTAATCCATGGATATGATTATAGAGCAATTCCTTATGCAATAACTGTCAGTATGCATATTGATTCTTTTCTTGGAATGCATTTTCAAGTTTTTGCTGTTATATAAGCATCATTTTCAGTGTTAGAAAGGATTAGCTAAGGGCAATAGTAGTTGAATCTTACAATTTTGTATGTATGGGTAGATATTGTCAAGAATCAGTTGCTACAATGCTCTTTATAACAGTCTTCCATGGTATATGCTGAAACATTAATATAAAATATGGTGAAATTATTGACAGGGGCTAAGAAATGTAATAAGAGTATTTTCTTTGTTAGCTGTACAGGACTGACTGGCTGTATGTTATTAAATAAAATATAAGATCTTAATATTACCTAATAGGGCTTTTTTATTTGGATCAGTCACAGCATTTAGCAAATTGGTTAATTTCATATAAGCCACCAAGATCTTTTCACTTTTCTCAAGCTGCAATATACGTAGTTCCATTAGCAGCAAAGATAAGATTAGACCGTACTTGGCAATCAGCATTTGCCTGTCTTGCACTTAACGTTATTGAATGACTTGCTGTTATATTTGAGACAGGAGGCATCTTTTTTGAAGTTTAAGATTAAAGCATGTTTTGTTTTGTTTTTTTTATTGCAATTTGAGTTGTGAATGGGGACAACAAGGTACAAAATAATACAGTATATGATTATATATTAGCTTGTCTAGGTATGTTATAAGCAAGCTTTAATGGTAATTTGATTTTAATTTTTGTAAAACGCCTCAGTGTGCTTATGCTTGAGGAGTGATAAAGTACATTTTGTTTATGACGGTGATGGTGATCATCATTTCTTTGCACAGCCTGCCAGAAATTTTGGCTAGGTTTGTCACTCTAACTAGCAAGTCCTTCCCAAGAACCTAGATATTTAGAAGTGGGATTTCAACTGTGCTTCCAACCGGACTTCCCTGGTTGTCAGCCTGCTGCTCTCTCCACTAGGAAGCTCTTTCACTGCACATTCCTGACTGATCCCTGTAAAGTCTCCAATTAAACTGTTGTACTATTGCTATAACTTGATCTGCACAATCCTTTTTTATACCTTAAATTAACTGTAGATCGCATAAATATTTTCTTATATAATTTTTGAAACAGTAGTATATAGTTTATAGCTAATAGTTTATTAAGATTTTCTATACTGCCAGGACTGACTAGCAGTATTATAGGATTGCCAGTTTGTATGTCATTTTAAGTATATTTTATATTTAAATTTAAAGAATTCAGTATTCAGTAGTGCAGCCAGTGTTTTAAATATGTAATTTATACATCTGGGAGTTAATTTTATAAATACTTTTCTATGCAAAAAGCTAGTTTTATGCACGAAAAAGTCCTTCTATACAATTTGCTCCTAGAGGAATTCTGTGCAAAAAAATTCAAACTTCTGCGCACAATATTTGAAAATTCTGTACAATTTATTTATCATTTTCTTGTACAGGGCTGAAATCTAGCCCTCCTCCCATGACACACATGCACAGTATCTACCTTTCTCCAGCACCCCCCCCCCCCCCCCCCCCCCATGGTACACACTACCCCATCTACCTTGCTCCAGCCCTCCTCTCTCTCATGGTATACACCACATTCACTTTGCGTCAGCCCCACACCATGGCATATGCCACCTCATCCACCTTGCTACAACCCCCCCCCCCCCCCCCCCATTGCTTACACAAACCCATGCAACTTGCTGCTGCTCTCCCCATTACATAAATCATCCCATCCAGCCCCTCCCCCTAGCATGCACAGCCCCCATGCACCTTCCTGCAGCCCTATGTACAGCAGCAAGGCTTAAAGGAACCACTGGGGATCTAAACAGCAAGAAAGGTGAAAGCAGCCCGACATACAGCTCTTGTCACACTGTAGTTGTGAGTATGCAGGTAGGCAGAAAAGGAGGGAGGAAAGCAGGCAGCCAAAAATGGAGCATATTCAACAGATGGTATAGAATTCTGCCCAGTCTGTGGAGGAGGGGGATTCTGTGCAAATCCTGCATTGCACAGTAGTGCAGAATTCTCTCAGGAGTAACAATTGCACAGCCATTTACACACACATATGTATGTGTTCCTACAAGATTGTAGATATAATTTTAGGAATTTGATTTGATAAGTTTATTGTTGTGGTCACCTGCAAGTTTACACACAGGTGCTCCTGTGGGTATAGTTTGGGCTGTGTTGCAGTATATAAGTGTGCTTTATAAGGTACATGAGTACATACCTGGAATACTTGCATTCACACCAGCTTCAGAGATGGTGTAAATATGTGTTTCAACATTAGCGCACTATTGGGGTTGGTTCTGGATTCTTATTTTATCAAGACATAAAGATACCTATGTTACCTTAATGCATATAATGTTAGGGTCTGATCTTATAAATGTTAAATGGTCATCTATGATTGAAAAGCAAAAAAGGCTCCATTTTTAAGTCTATTTTATAGTTAGCTGCCCTATCCCTTTAAATACCAGCACCGGATCATATTAGGAGATGCATTTCATCAAATGAATGTGAGACTAAGGGAGCCCGTGTCCAGATGTGACTCTGATGCCATGCATGGCCCCCATATTTCTGCATTTGGAAAGCTGAACATGCCGATTATCTGCAGACCCTTCTCCACTTGCGAGGAAATTTCTACCTATAGCAATATGCACTATTTTTGTTCTATTTTCTCAGCATAGAAAAGCATTATAAAGGAAGCAAGGCGCTGAAACGGCCCAAAATGACAGATCTGTGTGGAATTACACTTAACACGCCCAGTTGTAGAATAGCGCCTAAGTGTTTCCATGTGGATCTGAAAAGGGGGGGCGTAAGGGTGGGTCAGGGCATTCCTTTAAAATGTGCACAGCCTGATAGAATTCAGGGAATCAACGCTTGACTTGCACACTGAGATTTACCCCTAGTTTCTCTGCTTTGGTGCTTAGTTCATTGTGCATCATTTGTGTACCCGGTCCGCTTCTCCTCCTTTGTTAGATCATTCTGGTTGAAGTCCTTGCTTTATTCCTGTACCCAACTGTATGTGTATTAATCTGCATAGTTATAAAATTAAGCTTGTGCTTTAACCAGGAAAAGGTGCAATGTCATATGTATAGAAATATTTAGATAAAGCATTCCTGCTTGCTTTCTTTACTTCACCTACAAGAGCTGGGAGGCTGCTGCTAAATTTTGGAATGCCAAGGGAACATGGGACTGGGGACCCAGGCACTTAGACTTGGAATGTGCTTTTAGCAATACATATCTGTCAAACAGGTTCAGTAATTTGGGATTTGATGATAACAGTGTGAAAACGCCAGCTCGTCTCTTGTGATTTATTGCCTGTGCTACAGCTTGGGCACCTCATCGGTCTCCAGAGTTCGAGCAGGGCAGTTTTCCTGGGTGCTGTGTAACAAGAGCAACTTGTTAGATCACTATGCAGCCCCTGCTGATCTAGCTCATCTCTTTTGTCTTGAATGTGCCCAAACCTGACACTGCATGCTTTCATCCCCCCCCCCCCCCCCCCCCACTTATTGGGAGAAACCCAGCTGAGCAAGGTGGGGGGAGGGGGAGAGAAGAGAGTGTTAACAGACTTGGGTATAGGCAGGAGTATCCAGATCTCTGAGCTAGAGTTGCAGTTCTGACTATCCCTTTGTTACTGTTCTGGGATCTTGCCAGGTATTTGTAACCTGGATTGCCCCCTGTTGGAAACAGGATATTGAGCTATATGGACCATTAGTCTGACCCAGTGTGGCACAATTTATGTTCTTTTGAAAATCCAAGTATAACTTAAAATGGGTAGTTATATATTTAATGTCTGATTACAATGACTAAAGTCTGCAACAGCTCCAATTGATTCAGAATGCTGCAGCAAGACTAATAGAACATTGTAAGCAACATGACCACTTCACTTGCTTACCAGTCTGATCTTCAAGCATAGGCGCCTGGTATAAGAGCCGGCAGCCACAAGTTCTCAACAAACAGAAGCAGGATGGATCAGCAGTTTCTCCGTCTTTATTATTCTCCGTTTTCCTCCTCCAACCAATCCCGACTCCTCTCTCTTATTTGTAGTGCTGCCTGCACCCCGTTTCTCCTTTCACTCTCCTGTGCGCCTCAGTCACTTCAGCCTTCAGGGCTGGGCTGCTGCCGGCATGATCGAGTCCTGGTGAGTGTTCCCGAGTTTCGCCTTAATCGCTACAGTAGCGAATAGCGATCGTCGATTCGCGCTGATCATCTGCTGCCTTCAGCACCTCAGCCAGTCAGCCTTCCCTACGAGGGCTCCCGTCATGATGCAATTTCCTGTTCCGCAAAGTCGGGAACGCGCGGGCGGGGCCGTCACTGAGTAGGGAAGGCAAGGCTGGCGAAGAGTTCCCACTTCCTTCGATGATAGAAGACCATAATAAATTCAAAAGGAAATTGTGGCACGCAGCGTTCAGAAGAGGTAGGTGCACTGCTGACTCTGAGGCAGGTTTTAAGTCAAAATAAAAAATGAATATTTTGTTTCATGCAGTTCTCAGCCCATTTAGTTATGTTTAGACAAAAGAGTCTCTTTTGTTTAAACATAACTAAATGGGCTATAAGCCCCTAATGAAACAAAAAAGTGAGGAGAATGAGTGAGGATACCAAGAAAAATGTTTATTCACATAAAAAATGACCCGACACGGCCATGTTTCGGCCCAAAGGCCTGCCTCAGGGGTCTTTATAACCTAAACAAAACAATAGAACAAATAGAACAAAATATTAGGAAATAATTAAAAATAATTTAAAAATAATGATACCAATAATTGTATATATGAAAATCAATAAATAAAATTACATCATAAGTAAATATGAAATTGTTAACAACAATCTAAAAACATGACTTGAAACATAAAACATACCGTATTTTTCGGACTATAAGACGCACCGGACCATAAGACGCACCTAGGTTTTAGAGGAGGGAAAGAGGGAAAAAAAATTTTCCTCTTTCCCTCCTCTAAAACCTAGGTGCTCCGGTGCGTCTTGTCCGGGTTTTGGACCTCCGTCCCGTACTTACAGGATTCCATGTTCCCTGGTGGTCTAGTGACGTCGGGGCAGGAAAGAGCCCCCTCTTTCCTGCCCATCGCGCTGCTCTCCGTGCTTCTCAATGCTTTCTGACGGTCTCGGCGAGATTCAAAATGGCCGCCGAGAATCTCGGCGGCCATTTTGAATATCGCCGAGACCATCAGAAAGCATTGAGAAGCACGGAGAGCAGCGCGATGGGCAGGAAAGAGGGGGCTCTTTCCTGCCCCGACGTCACTAGACCACCAGGGAACATGGAATCCTGTAAGTACGGGACGGAGGTCCAAAAACGCTACCTTCGGACTATAAGACGCACCCCCCATTTTCCTCCCAAATTTTGGGGGAAAAAAGTGCGTCTTATAGTCCGAAAAATACGGTATATTAAAATTGTGTATTGACAGGTGTGGATTATTAAGCCACATGGGTAATACAATGGCTGATACATAAATCTATATAGGCAGCCAGACATAATCATTTATATTCGAATTAAAACCAGAAAATGATTGAAAATATCCATATTAATAAATGTCAAGATATGCTTACATCTATAGTTACCATACATCGATTTATGTATCAGCCATTGTATTACCCATGTGACTTAATAATCCACACCTGTCAATACACATAATTTTAATATATGTTTTATGTTTCAAGTCATGTTTTTAGATTGTTGTTAACAATTTCATATTTACTTATGATGTAATTTTATTTATTGATTTTCATATATACAATTATTGGTATCATTATTTTTAAATTATTTTTAATTATTTCCTAATATTTTGTTCTATTTGTTCTATTGTTTTGTTTAGGTTATAAAGACCCCTGAGGCAGGCCTTTGGGCCGAAACACGGCCATGTCGGGTCATTTTTTATGTGAATAAACATTTTTCTTGGTATTCTCACTCATTCTCCTCACTTTTTTGTTTCATATCTCACGTTCCGTGAGGGATTTCACCTCCTTTTTGTTTTTTCCTATAAGCCCCTAATGCAGGCCATTGGTTTTCTTACATTTTGTTTGTGATGACTTATACTGTGCCAAAATTGAAATTTGAAAACTCTTATCTCTATCTGGTCGTTAATAAAAGGATCTCATTGTGAATACTATCCACCCTAAAAGGATGTTTTGTGGCTGCACATGAGAATTGTGATATGATCCCTTGTTTCATATTGTTGGCGATCTGTGATGTTGTCCATATGGGTGGTATATTGGTGTATTAGGGTCTGCCCAGTGTAATATTTATGGTACAGTAAGGTTCTGAGTGTGCTTTTGCACAAAGTTGTGCATAGTGTTTTGCAGTTGAGCGATTGTGGTTAGTATATGCTTTGAGCAACCACTTTTTTTGACATATGATACATATCTAATATCTACATTTAATAGAAGGTGTTAATTGTGACTTTTATTTTTACTTATTTTTTTCTGTGTGTTGTCAGACAATTATGGATGTAAGCCCCACCCCTAACCCCACCCCCTTTAGCCTCCCCAAACAGTTGGGCCATCGACTGCCTATGTCTTCAAGGCCCTTAAAGGAACTGGCCCAGAGTACTTAAAGAACATAATCTCTCTCTACACACCTCCAAGGTCACTAAGGTCCTCCAAATGAGTATCCCTAAACACACCCTCTCCAAAGGACATCACACAATGTGATACCTGCCAGCAAGCTTCTTCTAGAGTAACCCCCACACTCTAGAATACACTCTCTGAAAGGCTTTGCTTAATCCAGGACCAAGACCGCGCTACTTCAGGAAGCAAGTAAAAAGTTGGCTCTTCAACTAGGCTTTTAATGGAAGTAGTAACTATCTTGCTAGTCTCACACACACAAGGAGTGGCACCAGCTGCATATACTATAGCTTGACTTGTTTTGTACTCCTACCCTAGTTAAGATAATATTTAAGCACCATTCTGACCTCATGTGCAATTTTCTTAAATTAATCCCCTTATTTTATTACTCCTGTTACTCTTTCTTACCTATCTATATGTTCCATCTTTGCTTATAACCTACGCTGTCTTTTAAAATGTTTTATTACATATTGTGTTGGCATTGTAAGTAGTATACAGTGCCATACATTGTATTATTATTTGAATATTTTTACTGCTGGAATTGTCTCTTTCTTATAGCATTACTTTTGCTGTACACCACCTTGAGAGAATTCCTTCAAAAAGGCGGTAAATAAATCCTAATAAATAAAGTTACACGTGTCACCATTTAGACTTATAAGACATATGTTTAGCAGCTGAATTTTGTTGCTGACCATATAACATTTTGGCTGCCATGGTGCCACCCCTAACTAGGCCCTTTTTTTACACCTATAACGTTTGCTAGGAATGTTTATTAAAGAAGCATTTATGTGGTTGGCACTGCCGCCAACCATATTATTCTTTGAAGTATTGGGCTCAAAGGGCTAGAATTCTATATATGGTCCCGGAAAAAATCCATGCACAAAAAAATTACGCCTAGGCGTATTCTTTAAAGTACGCCTAAATTTTATAGTATAGACTTTTAAATTTGAGCACATAGAATACACCGAGTGGCTCGCCATGCAACTAAATTTGGTCACATTCATATAGGCCACGTTTTAATTGGTGTAAATCCCAATGCCTAAATTAGGCGCAGATTGGATGTACTCTGTAATAATGCACATAGATTGTAGAAACGCCCATGGCCATGTCCCTTTTCAACTATGTGACTTAGAATTTAGGTGCACCACATTATAGAATACACTTAGCGAGTTGTGCGTGTAAATCTCAATGACAATGCTGATAATTGCTTGTTAACATCCAATTAACAGCGCTGATTAGCTAGCTCACCAGTTAAGTTATGCGCATTGCTATAGAATACACTTTGGTTTCCATGTGGATTTTCAGTTGCCATATATTGAATTTGGGGGAAAGTTCTTACAATTGCAAAAGTCATTTAAATGTTAACTTAAAACAATATAAACTACAAAACTAGTTATCTCAATATGTGAATATATTTTTGTAAACTGCAATATAAAAATACTATTCAAATCTTAAATTATTAATTATTCCATTATTAGAAACAAAGAACAAATTGAAATCCATAATAGAATGCTGCCATCTTTGTTTAAACATGGATGTATTAACTTTGATATTATCTCTATAAGAATAAAGGGGTCTGTTTGCTAAAGTATTGTAAAGATTTGCAATTATTGTGCAGTATTTGTCAAACCTCTGCATTAAATATAGTGTCCATTCTTAGCACCTTCCCATACAGTTAATGCAGAGGCAATTTCCTTACCATATGTTAACTGCATTGCAGATAATAAGGTGCAGTTAGATATACTTTTACAGTTACAACACGGCAAGGATTTCTGAGTTAACTCTAAGGTGCATTCTGTGCTCATTCTCTTCCCCATTCTGCATTATCTGTTAACATGGAAGTTAACCTGCATTAACTACAAGTGCACTATGTTAACTGTAGTCTGTATTAACAATTGCTTTAACAGCTAATGCTGCTTAGTAAATTGGTCACTTAGTAAATCAAACTTTTAGCAAATGCCATTGAATAGTATTTTTGCTTTTGGTTAACATTTTAAAGCTTACCACTAGATAAAGCAAAGCAGAGAACTTTATTTTAATGTTTAATTCAGCTTCATCTTAATATTCCATCCATAAAATATCAAATATTAAGTTCCTGTCTTCATTCAAATTATCAATGTTAATAAAGGAGGAAAAGAAAATATTACTGGTATGCTGTTTGCCAATTGGAGCATAAGGTAGAAATTAACACAGATATTACATGTCTACATGATTACCATTAGCCCCAGTTTCTCTCCCACACATACAAGCTGTTGGTCTACATTGTGTCACTGTAAACTGAAAACAGAAAGCTTGGAAAAGGAAACTAAAATTCTGCAAATCTTATTTAACAGATAATTGTCATTTCAGTTCATATCTCCTATGTCTACTTTGCTTTAGCATTATATTGGGCCCTGTTTTCTAACATGCAGTAAGATTTTGCTGTTAGTCCATATTACTTGCCAACACTCTACATTAACTGTTGAGGATGACCCCAGCAATTTCCTATTCAGTTAACACCATGAAATGTCATTACTGCATGTTAAGTGCTTTACCGATGGCATGATAAGGTTAGCTACTCTTATGTAGGTACCATTCACTGCACTATGTTAACTAGCATGGTAACAGTTAATGTATGGTACTTAATTCACATTAACTGCTGATGTTAATAGTTAATGTGAAAGTGGGTATGAAATGGAGGGGAACTGCACCTTACACTTAATGTGGCGGTAACAGTTAACACTATGTATATGCGCATTTTAGATATGCGCTTATATTGTGATTCCACCTCTTCACAGGCCAGACTATACTCTCAGAAATGCCTACAAAAGTAGGCACACATCTTATTCATATTTTTGTTTGTTTGTGGATGCTTCTGCAGTTTTCTAAATTAGGCTCTACAAGCAGGAAAAGCTTAACTCTATGAATAATCTTGATGTTCAATCGCTATTCATATAGCTGCATGGGTTACTTTAAGATAACAAAAAGGGTGGTTCCTAACACATGGCACTCGTACCCAAAGAGGTACACGAGACATCAGCAGGTGGGTATGCGGTGCCCCAGCAGCACACACCAGAGTAATAGGTATTCCTCAGGGCCTATTTTATCCAGAGCAGAGTAGTAGCATCTTTCCTCCCAGTGCCAGCAGCACCTCTCCCTTCTTCCCTCCCAGCCTCCATCCTGAGGTCCAGCAGTCCTCTCTCTGTCTCCCTCTCCCACATTTCCAGCAACTCTTTCCCTCCCCTTCCCACTTCCCATGGAAAATTGGCTTGATTGAATTGTTGTTCTGCCGCTACCAGCAGCAAACAGGCATCCTCAGGGTCTTCCCTGGGCTGCGTCCCACCTCCATGGAAACAAAAAGTTGACTCAGAGGAAGCAAGTAATTTGTCATAACATCAGACAGAGTTTTGATTTCTATTGAGGGGCACACAGCCTATTGGCCTTGCAGAAAACAATCTCATGAAACTACAGAATCAACAAGCTATCTGAGGGTGGGAAGGGAGGAGAAGATTTGTACGTGGGAGAGAGAGAGAGAGAGAGGGGGGGGAACTGGCTGTGGCAAATGAGAAAGAGCGAGGCAGTCTGGCTGAGGGCAGGTGAGATGTGTGAGAGAGAAGGTGGCAGACTGACTGCAGGCCTCTGTGGAAGAATAGGCATCATCGAAGAACACTTTTCTTCATTCTGCTTTAATTCAGTTGCTGCTTCAGGCCACTGTGGGGTCTTCCCTCTGCTACACCAAAAACACTGCAAAATGATGACCTGGGAAATATCACACTATTTTGGCAGATGCAGAAAAGGAATACCCATAGCTAAGCAAATGGCTCTTATAAAACTTGACTGAAAATTCTTCATTCACACCGTGAAACTTTAAAGTCTTAAATACAATTAATGGAGGAAAAATACCTCAAAAGTCTCAGCACGGCAGCAAGTATAATTTTTTACTGCCACATATCACAGACTCCAGTATTATCACTTTCCTCAAATTTTCTTCTACTTTCTAAATTTTCAAAAACTACATCGTGATTATCTCATTGTAACAAGAACATATGAAGTCACTTAGCTTTCACTTTGCCCAAGGGGGCTCTCCCTTTCACTCTTTGTAAAGCTTCTTCAGGGGACTAAGTAGTTCTAGAGCCTACAAAGAAAACTCGATGTAGTCATCCAACAATGCAGAGAAAACACATCTCCAAACAAAAATCATAGTGGAATGACTCGCTTACTCATTTTTTCCTATTCGCTAGATTTAAAGGTGGTGCTCAATATCTTCAAAACGCCAACCTCTTCATACGAACCGGAAGCGGAACAGGAATTACATCACTCATTATTTAGTTCACTTGTTATTCAAAAATGAATTACATGTAGATAATTTAAGGCAACTTACAAAAAAGCAGTAGATTCAATCTGTGAATTTTAAACCATGTATGCTAATTTAACTATTTTACTGGCATACCCTCTTTTATCTAAATCCTTCATAAATCTTTTAGCACAAAGCTTAAAATCCTCTTTTCTTTCACAAATTCTTTTAAATCTCAGAAACTAAGAGAACGGTAGGCTGTTTAACAACTGCACTGAATGGCAACTTTGATACTGAAGGAACGTGTTACAGTGTGTTTCTTGTAAACTTTGGTGATAAACTTTTGATCTTCTGTATTAACATCAATATCCAGGAAGTGGATTGATGTGTTAGAAAATGTGTAGGTGAACTTAATATTCCGATGACGTGAATTCAACCACACTATAAATTGATGTAATTCATCCACAGTAACGTACCAAATCATGACTACATCAACTATAAATCGCTTCCACAAAGCGATCTTCATTTGGTATGAAGAATTATCAATCCATTCCTTTTCAAATCGGGACAGAAAAAGATTTGCAGTAGACGGAGCAAAAGTAGCCTCATGGTTATCCCTGATAATTGCAAATAAAGATCTCCTTGAAATAGAAAATAATTTTGCGTTAAAGCCAGCTTGGTAAGTTCTATTAAAAATTCTGATGGTAATCTATGAGGACGTGTTCTAAGTTCAACAGTTTCTGAGACCACATCAATTGCTTCTGCTTGTGGAATTGAAGTGTACAGAGCTATAATATCAAGTGTGACTAAAACCCTGATTGATAAGATGACTGTGCTATCTATCGTAGGATGTTCAAAAAATGAGTACTGTCTTTTATATAAGAGGGACTCTCAGATACAAAGGGTTTCAAAATAATGTCCACAAAAGACGGTAACGCTTCCAGGACTGACCTCTTGGAAGAAATAATTGGGCAACCGGGGGGGGGGGGGGGGGGGGGGTGGAGATTGAAGACTCTTGCGGATCTTCCATAATGCATAAAAAACAGGAATCACAGGATGTTCCACATTTAGATATTTAAACTCTCTTTTTGTTAAAAAAACAAACAAACAAACCTTTTTCTAACCCTTCCTGAGTAAGGATAATCTTGTACAGGACCTAACACAACACCTACAATCAAAAATCCTGAATCTTACTCAGGAAGGGTTAGAAAAAGGTTTTTTTTAACAACAATGATCTTATCAAGAACTATGGCCCTGATTGTGTTTATAATGCAGATGAAACGGGTCTGAATTGGAAATCACTCCCCAGTAAATTGCTGGTTAGTCACAAGGAGCAATCTACTCCTGGATTCAACTCATCTGAAAAATGTGTCACACTATTGTTTGGGGGAAATGCACTCAGGGCACTCTATCCGCCATCAAATTATATTTCCAATTGGTTTGGAGGCTATTTCATGAAGAAATCCAAAGCTAATCAGCAGCGGAGAAGTAAGGGGAGTGGAACCGAGCTACCAGATATCCGCTCAGGCAGCTATCAGGTAACCCCCCCCCCCCCCCCCCATTTTATTTTTAAATAATTAGGTGGAATATGTTAGCTTTAGGAGATGTGCAACACGGATGTCTTGAAGTGGTACATACCTAGTTTGACTTCTTGGGGTTCCTAGTTCTATTTTTGTCTTTGTTTCTATTTCATGATCCCTTGCTCTGTACTTGGTGAGGATTTGTCTGCGTTTTGTGTATGACCGAGGTGTGGTATTCTAATTGCATGTAGTTTCTGTGTAGACCTCTGTAGCAGTCCCACTTCTGTCTTGCTTATAATAGTTGTACCAGTGTTCTAGGGCCCCGTGTAATATAGCTCAACCTGTTCTTAGGTAAGATTCATGTTTGAATCATAGGAATTAGTGCTACTGTTATATGGTAAATTTGCTACATGTGTTTTGATTTAGAGCTCTGTTTGCTAAGGTGCGCTAGCATTTTTAGTGCGTGCACAAAATTAACTTGCTGTGTAGGCACCCATAGGAATATTGTGGGCATCTACACAGCGTGCGCTAATGGTTAGTGCATGCTAAAAGCACTAACGTGCCTCTATTGCGGCTTAGTACACAGGGCCTTTAGAGTTTTTTTTCAGGTTTTGAATTTTACAGCATGCCCGGTAGCGGAGAGATTTTTGTTGCTATTACACTCCAGTGACATAAGAATCATAATTTTATTTATTTATTTTTGTATGATAATTTCTATGGAGAAAATGTTCTAGTTATGATTTGCGCCTGTTGTTGGGGGGAGGTAGGGTATTTGTGGATGCAGAGCATGTTTACATTTAATTCAGAGGATGTTGGGTTAGGGCTGTTATGGTGTGGTAAGTTTTGTGTTCTAGGGCAGTCCTGGAGTACCCCCTTGCCAGTTAGGTTTTCAGGATATCCATAATAAATATACATGACATTGATTTGCATATTCTGCCTCCATTACATTCAAATCTTTTTCATACAGATTCATTGTGGATAGCCTGAAAACCTGAATGGCAAGGGGGTACTCCAAGACCACCTATGGAAACACTTCTCTAGGTCCCACTGTAATAATTATAGCACTGTCTTTTCATACGTAGGTTAGGGCTGTTATGGTGTGGTAAGTTTTCAGTATAGGTTTTGGGTGTCTTTTTGCAGGGGTTTGTGTTATTTCACAAAGTGTCTAGCCCTATTTGAAAGTAGGCTCTGGGGCAAAATAAAAATGCTCAAGACCAGTGTTCTTCACATCCTGTAGAGTCACCTCACAGACAAAAGCCCATCTGATTAAAACAGTGTCTAGCAGTGGAAGGAATGTGTGTGCTATTCCTGAGGTGATTGTCACGATTTGAATATTTTTATTTGTAGTTAAGAAGACAGGTTGCCTGCTCTGGCCAGTCCAGGGACCTCTTCTGCGTCCTGCCTCCTGAAGTAACTTACTGTTTCCTTGTCGGCAGGATGCAATACTACTACTACTGTATTAATAATTGCTCACCACAGCCCCTGAGCACCAACACAGACACTGCTATCTAGCTGACACTAACCGGCGCCTAGTTTATAAAAGTCTGCTCCCCCTGAGATCAGAACCTGGCTACACCTCTGATATCATGCCCCCAGTAGGAATATCCATATTTAATGTGACAGCACATATTAACATACTATACCACCCAAACACTTAGAGCCACCATTATGTTGGAAAGCACACCATTATAGCATGCTCCTTTGCTAATAATATTTTTTCTTGTTTGATATAATTCATCTGTTGCTTTTTATTGTCTGGAATCTTTGCAGATTGTAATATTTTTTAAATGGTTAATTTACCCTTTTGTATATCATCTTGGGAGATCTGCTCAATAAATATAAAATATATTTCAAACAAAAATCTTGTAATACACAAAGGGCCTTGTTTACTAAGGTGCGCTAGCGTTTTTTAGTGTGCGCTAAACATTAGAGACACTCATATATTCCTATGGAGACACTTAGCACGCCTATATTGCAGCTTAGTAGACAGGGCCCAAGGTCTGAACACCACATAAGTGAGATTTTGTTGGTGCTGTACATTGACAGGTTATGTAGTTAATGCAAACAAAATATGTGAAGTAATTTTTCAACAGTGGAAATGTGTTCTATGTGACACAGCCCTGAGAAACACATGGAATAAAGCAAAGCAATAGATATATGATTTAGTAATGAATAGACTGGCAAAACAATATTCAGTTTGAACTCCTAATGAAATAGAAAAATAAATCCTTATCCAACAGAAAGCAAAATTATTAAAATTGATCACATATAGGGCAAACATTTCCAGACTACAGAAAGAAAATATGTAGAGACAGAAAAGAAATTGAATTTCAGACCTTTGTTTCAAGAAAAAATTGAATTATGATAAAAGTATCTGTATTCATAATTTAGATCTTCTATTTTTGTACAGTGCCATAGTTGAAGGTAGTAGCATAGTAGTAATACAGAAAAATGTATTATGCAGTCAACTGGGATACAACTCTACATATCGATATAAACAGTAAAAACGTATTATAGACTGGAAAGGGAATAATGAAATTTTCATAAAAGCAAAGTAAATAGGTCACGTCAGAATAGCACAAATGGTTGCAGTGGCATCTGATCTGAATTATTTGAATGAGACTTTTTTTCAGACCTTTCCAATAAGATGCTGATAAAGCATATAAGATACAGTGAGTTATTTTACCATCTTGTTAATTTCTCTGATTTGTGTCTAAGCTTAAACGTGTTCTTCTAAAATATGTTTGTTAAATAGCTAATAATGCATTTTAGATTATTAAGTGCGGTAGGGCACCGTGCGCTACTGCCGGGTGTGCCCAGGCACCCTGCAATAGTTCTGTTCTTAGCACACAACATTTCCTTTGCTAGAAAGTAATTTTTATTTTCTAGATTGGGGGTGGGGAGTAGGTATTCCTGGCGGTAATTGGGCAGCGTGTGGCCATTGCCACGTGCTGCCCAATTACTGTGGGAGTAGCATATGAATCCTTACCACCTACTAAATGGGTGGCAGTGGGGGGCTCAGGCAGTAAATGGCCTCACGCTAATTGGAATATTAGTGCATGACCATTAACGACCTCAATTTAAAAATAGGGTTTTTCCCACCCTGTAACCTAAGGAAGTATTATTTCACAGAAAGGGTGGTGGAGGCATGGAATGGCCTCCCGGTGGAGGTGGTGGAGTCGAGGACTGTTCCAGAATTTTAAAAGGCATCACTTAGGAACAGGAAGAATTAGGGGTTACAGAGGATGGGCAGACTGGATGGGTCATATGGCCTTTATCTGCCGTCATGTTTCTATGTTCTATGTAAATGGCCTCGCGCTAATTGGAAAATTAGTGCATGACCATTAACGACCTCAATTTAAAAATAGGGTTTTTCCTACCTTGGTAAAAAGTGGTAAAAAGCAAAAGTCCCATGAGGGAAGAATCTATTCCCTGTGTGAACTGAAACCAAAAGCATTATAGAACTATTTGTAGGTAAATTTAAAGAAAAGATGTATTAGGCCTTTGACTTAGCCAGTGGAATTTTGATAGTTTTTCATACCCCAAGAATGATGGCACCCTTCAATCTGGTATAATTACTGAGCTCTCAATGCAGTGACTTTTCATAACTGATACCCTCTTCCTCTCATCAGGAAGTTTCTGGAACATTTCTAGTGAGATCCAATTTTCACAAAGCTCACCTTAGGTAGGCTTATAATCTCATCAGCATATGAGATGGAGACAGATGGAAGGTGCTTTCAATACCCAATATGAATATTTTGAAGGCTTTGTAAGGCAGTTTGGTTTAAGAAATGCATCAGCTATGTACCAGTACAAAGAGCAAGTAAAGGCAGGCCTATCCAATAAATGAATTTGCACGATATGAGAAGATTTCTTTCTTTGCATATTACTAGCATGGCTACACTAGTGTGGCAAAAAGTTAATATGCACACAGTAAAAGTTATTGCATTCTGTGTTGCATATTTTACTATTTGCATTATATTTTTACCCTCTTTTTTTTTTACCATGGTTTTTATTGCATAGGCAGCTAAAACTTTTAAACCATTTAAAATATATAAGTAGCAGAATGTTACTGCAACTGTAAAACTAAAACATCTTTCATCCTAAGGTAATGGCTGTTTTTGTGTCTTTAAATCCAGGGATCTTGCTGCGAGAAATTGCTTGGTAGGTGAAAATAATATTCTGAAAATCAGTGATTTTGGTATGTCTCGTCAAGAGGATGATGGGATATATTCCTCTTCTGGCTTAAAGCAAATTCCCATCAAGTGGACTGCTCCAGAGGCTCTCAACTATGGTAAGAAGTTACAGCATATATGGTTTACAGTTGGTATATTCAGTTTGGGAAATGGTGGTTATTCCTGCTGCATGTAGGTGGACGAAACCAGCTCCATGCTGTTATATTCCTAAAGTTGTGTCTGTTCTGGATTATAGTTTTCTGGAAGGTTGTGCAAGGTGTGGCATGCATTGTATTTCATTAGACCCTTAAAGGAGGTGATTTTAAAGCAAAAGGCCTGAAATGGGTATAGCTATATTATTAACTGTGGATTGCATTTTCTTGGTTGAATTTACCTTATAAAGGTGTTTTATGTAACAGTTATTCGAAATGTGTTATGGCCCACAGTTTTAAGGTCTACTTTATGCTAAACTTTATTTTGGGAAAAAATATACAAAACTCTAGGAGGCAGGTGAGCAAAAGCCCCCGGAAACATCCATCTTCATTGAGATCTTCTGTAAAAGTTACCAAGTTGAAAATAGCAAGCGATTCCCTAAGAGAATCGCATGGAAATGAGCTGCTCACCAAAACAGTGAGCAGCCCGGTAGGGGGAAAGCCAGTCTCTAAGCTGCGTATGCGCAGAACAGTCAATCACTAAGCATGGCTGCTCTGCACATGCTCAGAACAACGTATGCTATCCAGCAATATTTGAACTCAGTATAGAGACAGACTTTGTCAGTAACAAAGCAGTACTGATAGCTGGTAGGACTCTGCCAATCATCTCATGAATGGAAGGGGAGTTACCGATAATGGTTTTTGTTCTATTTTATGATTTTCATGGTTCTGTGTTGCATAATTTGCTTTGTAACTCTGTTTAAAACTTTTAATAAATATCTTAAGTTGAAAAATGAAGAAACAAAAGTAAGTGAATTATAGCTCATGATGAGGTAGGGGTCTCAGTTTTGGTGTGTTAATTTCATTTTATGAACTCCTTAAACAGAGAAAACTAAGTTGTAATATTAATTTGTATTTCTGCTTACGTGTTCAAAAAATATTTTGCTCCTCTTTTGTAGGGAGATACAGTTCTGAAAGTGACATTTGGAGTTTTGGGATCCTTCTTTGGGAGACTTTCAGTTTGGGAATCTGCCCATACCCTGGAATGACTAATCAGCAAGCACGAGAGCAGGTTGAAAAAGGTTGGTATTAAAATTCATATTAGGGAGAGTTTGTTGATGGTTGTGATAAAAGTTATAGAGAACTGTCTGTACATAATTCAGTTATACTTAATCATTGCCATTCGGTAACACTTAAATTAACCTCACAGATCATATTTCAAAATATCTTCTTTAATTTAAAATGTAACTCTAGTTAACCTTGGTGTAATGCATCCATACTGAGGTCCCCGCGCAGCCCACATTTGGGTACTATAGTTGTAGATCGTAAATTCAGCCACATATAGCCCTTTATGCAGTGTTTTAGAGCAACACTGTGCAAAAATTATTGAAGAGTGTATTAATTATTTTCCATCTATATGCAAGATTGAGTCAGGCACACAAGGAAAATAAACAACAAGAGAAGCAGGGAGCTGTTGATGGTTCTCCCAAGTGGCTGAAAAAATAAAGTCAAAGGAGGTGGCATTGAAGAAATACAAAAGAACGCAACAAAAGGATCAAGGAAAAGACTATTGGCTAAAACTCAAAAAAGTGAAAGGGGAACTACATGTAGCAAAGGCATAGGTGGAAGAAAAAAATAACTAAAGATGTAAAGAGAAGTGGCAAGATTAGTTTCCAAGTTTATTATGGGTTTCTATCCCACCCATCGATAAGGTTATCTAGGCTGCTTACTTAGTGTAATCTAAGAAAATAGGAATTGAAGAAAAGAAGCCAACAAGACAGGTAAGACAGAGAGGTCAAACTACAATTATTCAATTATGGACAGTAAAGCGAGGGGAGGAGGTGGAAAACACATAAGGAAGGGAAATGTGCAGTCCAGGCCCACTTCCGGCGCACCTGCAGCAGAAAATTGCTGGAGAGAGGGGCAGAATTGGACATGTTGAGGTAGTCTATTCCAGAGTTCAGGATCTTGCACAAGAAAAATGGAGCAACAGATGATACTACGAGTGAGTGCATTAAAAGAGGGGATTTCAAGTAAGCACTGCTGTGATGACCTAAGGGATCTGGAAGGACAATAGGGTGTCAGGTGAGGAGCAAGAAATTGAAGTACCCCAGAAGTACGGATCTTAAAAGCCAGGAGCAATATCTTGAAAGTTATATGACGTGATACCTTTAACCAGTTTGATGGCAGTGTTTTCAGATATATACTAAACAAAGGAAAAATCCTAGAAATGGAATTGTAGGACTGAAAGATGCTGAGAACAGCTATGTGGAGAGTGCTAAGGATAAAGCAGATGTGTTAAACAAATCTTCTGTTTGTTGTTTATGGAGGAAAATCCTGAAGAAGGACTACAGTCAACTGGAGAGAGTATATTTGGGAATAGAGTGGATATTGCACCATTCATGGAAGAAACTTTATAAACTACTTGAAAATATGAAAGTGGACAAAGCTATGTTGTGGATGGGATACATCCAGTGGTGTGCTGGAGCTGGCTTGCACTAAATTTAGTGGCATCTTGCGAGCCGGTTGTTTACCAAGTGTGAGCTGGCTTGCCTCTCCTCCCCCCCACCCCGCGAGCTGCAGGCTCCCCAGGTCGTCCATCATTTCTTGTCTGCCCTCAGCTCCCCTATAGCCCTCGTTTCCTTCCTGCCGCCGCCCTGCCTTTAAGTATTGTATTTTTCCTCGAGTCGCAGCACCAGCATTGAAAGCAGCAGGCTCGGCTCCAGCCTTCCCTCGCATGGTTCCGCCCTCACGGAAACAGGAAATACATCAGAAGAGGGCGGAACCATGCGATGGAAGGCTGGAGCCGAGCCTGCTGCTTTCAATGCCAGCTCCGCGACTCGAGGAAAAATACAATATTTAAAGGCAGGGCAGCAGCAGGAAGGAAACGAGGGCTATCGGGGAGCTGAGGGCAGAGAGGAGATGATGGATGACCGGGGGAGCGGGAATCGGGGGTGGGGGGCTGAAAGAAGGCAGGAAATGTCTGGCGTTGAGTAAGGGAGGGGCTAGAAGGGAGATGGTTGACATGGGCTGCTGGGGGGGAGGCTGGAAGGAGATGGTTAACATGGGTGGATGGAGGGGAGGGCAGGGGAGAGGAGGGTTGCTGGACATGGATGGAGGAGAGGGAAGAGTGAGGAAGGAGATGAGATGAGGGAAAAGGAAGAGAGGAGAAAAACTGCACATGGATGAAGAAAATAGGCAGAAGCTAGATCCACTGGACAGTCAAGTCTGTGGAGGACCCAGCTTTTACTTATGGATGTAGGGCAAGAAATAAAGAAGAAAAGCAGAAAGTAAAGAAATAAATGGAAAGGAAGTCCTGGAAATGGAGTTGAGAGGACAGATAGCAGCAGAATTGAATACTGGGCCAGCATGATCAGAAAAACAAAGTCACCAGACAACAAAGGTAGAAAAAAAATCATTTTATTTTCATTATAGTGTTTGGAATATGCGCACTTTGAGAATCAGGTGCTCAACATTAAACGTTTTTATTTATTTACTTATTTATGGCATTTTATCCCACTTTAAACATGAATTAAATTGGAACCTGGGATCATTTAATTTTTTTCCTGGAGTAATGCATTGCCCCCCTCCCCCAGGCTCACTCCCCGGCTATAGCGAGCTCTGCAATTTGTTGGGGGGGGGGGGGGGGCGCAGAGGTGGACTGGGGAGAGAGCCTGTTGTTAAACATTTACCAGCACACCACTGGATACATCCCAGAATACCAAGAGAAGTCCTGGTGGGACCTCTTAAGGATTTATTTAATAGATTTTTAGAGACAAGAGTAGTTCTGTGGGATTGCAGACAAATGGATGTGGTCCGTCTTCACAAATGTGGTGACGGGAGAAGTAGAAAACTACAGGCTGGTAAGCCTCATGTCAGTGGTAGGAAAAATAATTGAATCACTGCTGAAGGAAAGGATAGTGAACGCTGTAGAATCCAGCAGGTTGCAGGATCGAAGGCAACATGGTTTTATCAAAGGAAAATCCTACCTAATGAACCTGATTAATTTCTTTGACTGGGTGACCAAAGAACTGGATAAAGGACATGCGCGAGATGAAATCCACTTGGATTTCAGCAAACCCTTTAATGTATTTCCTCACAAGAGACTCACAAATAAGCTGAGTGAGCTGAACTTAACACCCAAAGTTGTAAACTGGATTGGAAACTAGTTGACTGACAGATGACAGAGTGTGGTGTGGTAAATGGAATTTGCTCGGAGGAATGGAAAGTGAGTATTGGAGTGCCTCAGGGATCGGTATTGGAGTCAGCTATATTTAATATATTTGTGAAAAAAATTACCAAAGTAGTTCGAAGGAAAGGTTTGCCCTTTGTGGATGGTATGAAGATCGCCAACAGAGTGGACACCCTAGAGGGGAGTATATAAGAATAGCTATACAGGGTCAGGCCAATGGTCTATCCAGCCCAGTATCCTGCTTTCAACTGTGGCCAATCCAGGTCACAAGTACCTGGCAGAAGCCGACATTCCATGCTACCAGTCCCTAGCAAGCAGTGTCTTCCCCCATATCCACCTCAATAACAGATTATGGACTTTTCCTCCAGGTACTTGTCCAAATCTTTTTTTAAACCCAGATACACTGACTGCTGTTACCACATCCTCTGGCAGTGAGCTCCAGAGCTTAACTATTCTTTGAGTAAAAAAATGTTTCCTTCTATTTGTTTTTAAAGTATTTCCATGTAATTTCATTGAGTGTCCCGTGGTCTCTTTGTTCTTTTTTAAAGAGTGAAAAATCAATTCACTTTTCCCCGTTCTACACACTCAGGATTTTCTAGACCTCAATTATATCTCCTCTCAGCCATCTCTTTTCTCTTGTTGTTTATTTTCCTTGTGTGCCCTAACCTCTTTAGCCTTTCCTCATATGGGAAGCGTTCCATCCCTTTTATCATTTTGGTCGCTCTTAATCGAATCTTTTCTAAGTCCACTATATCTTTTTTGAGATATGGTGACCAGAATTGAACATGTCACAAATATTACAAGAGTAAAGAACAAAATTCAACAATATAGAAATCAAAAAAATGTTCTGGATTAAAGGAAGAGACTTCAATCTATAAAGAATGTAAACAAATGAAACCTCGACTGCCACAGAAGGTGGCAGTTGAGGTTTCGTTTGTTTAAATTCTTTATAGATTGAGGTCTCTTCCTTCAGTGCTCAGGACAAAATATTTTTTTGATTTCTATAGACCAGAATTGAATGCAATACTCAAGGTAAGGTCGCACCATGGAGTGACACAGAGGCATTATAGTATTCTTGGTCTTATTTTGCATCCCTTTCCTAATAATTCCTAGCATTTTGTTTGCTTTTTTGGCCGCCACCACACACTGATGGCCAGTTGTAGAATTGCCCTCATATTGTGCCAAATGATGAAAGGAACTGCAGAGCTTGTCATTATCACAATATCTATTTTGGGGACTCTAACATTTTCATCTTTCATCTCTGGGTTCATAAGATTTCAGCGTATTATCTACAATGACACCTAGATCATTTTCTTGAGTGCTGACTCCTAAGGTGGACCCAAGCATCAGATAACTATGATTTGGATTATTCTTCCCAATTTGCATCACTTTGTATTTGTTCACATTACATTTCATCTGCCATTTGGATGCCCAGTCTCCTCGTTTCTAAGATCTTCCTGCAATTTTTCCCAATCTTTGTGCTTTGACAACTTTGAAGAGTTTTGTGTCATCTGCAAATTGATTAACCTCACTTATACTAGTTTCCAGATCATTTATACATATGTTAATAGCACTAGTCCCTGTACAGATCCCTGCAGCACTCCACTGTTCACCCTGCTCCATTGAGAAAAATGACCATTTAACCCTGCCCTCTGTTTTCTGTCCAATGACCAATTCCTAGTCCACAACAGAACATTGCCTCCTATCCCATGAGTCTTTAATTTTCTCAGGAGTCTCTCATGAGGAACTTTGTCAAATGTTTTCATTATATCAACCGGCTCACCTTTATCCACATGTTTATTCATGCCTTCAAAGAAATGAAGCAAATTGGTGAGACAAGAATTCTCCAAAAATTAGAAGAATGGTCTGAGGTCTGGTAGGTAAAATTTAATACAAAGACGTACAGTGGTGTACTTGTGATGCAGAAATCCAAAGGACATGTATGAGATAGAAGGTGAGAGATTGATAAGCCCAGCTCAGAAAAGAGACTGTGGGGTGATGGGGTCTGAGGATCTCAAGGTGGCGGAACAGTTTGTGACAAGGTGATGGCAACGTCCAGAAAGATGCTAGGCTACATAGAGAGGGGTATAGCCAGCATTAGAAAGAAGGTGTTGATGCCACTGTACAAGTCACAGTTGAGGCCCCATTTAGTGTTTTGTGTTCCGTTTTTGAGGCCATATCTCACTAAGGACATAAAAAGACTTGAAGCAGTTCGAAAAAATAAAAAGTGAGAGACACAAATGTTATGGGGTTTGTGCCACAAAATGTATGAGAAGAGACTTGATGACCTGAAGATGTATATCCTAGGGGAAAAGAGGTGTAAGGATGATATGATACAGATTTTTAAATATTGGAAACGTATTAATATACAAACAAACCTTTTCTACAGATAGGGAAGCAGTAAAATGAGAGGACCGGAATCTGAAACTGGAAAATGGTAAAGATGTCCTTCCTTCCTTATTTTTTGGCTCACTTTGCTTTTTCCCTGTCTTCCTCTTTGCCTTTCTGTTCCATCAGCTTATTTTCCTTTCCTGTGCTGCCCTTGTAGTCTCCCCTCCTTCCTCCCTGATTCTAGCTTGTTCTCTTCCCCCCCACACACAAAAATGTCCTTGCCTTGTCTTTCCTTTCTTCCCAGCTGTTCACTCCCAGTTCCCCAAACCTGCAGGGCCTTCAAATGCACTTTCTTTATCCCCATTAGTAGGCCCAGACCATTGCAGTAATCAAAACAAGGCTTTCAAAAGAAATTTCAGATGTCTTACCAATGTCAGCAATCCAAGCAGCCGGCTCTCCTCTCCTCTCATCACTCTTTCCTGCTCCTATCTGAAGGTGGACTTGTGCTGCAGCCCCCTCCCCTTCATTAGTGCTGGCTGTTGTTAAAAAGAGTGAAGGGGAACACGGACAGACGATGCTTCAGGCTGCCTTTGCTTTTGTTTCAGCTGTTCCTCTGGTCCCGCCCTCATTTCCTGTTTGTGGAACAGCTGAAACAAAAGCAAAGGCAGCCTGAAGCATCGTCCATCTGTGCTCCCCTTCACTCTTGCTGAACTGGAAGCTGCTCTAGATTTTACTTGGCCAGCGGCAGCGGCGCCCTTGAAGGCAGGCGCCCCCCTGCCATGCTTACCCCGCTTACTGGGTTGGCACGGCCCTGCAGCTAAGTTTCACAAATGCCTTTCTCTTCTGGCTTTAGCTGCCTTTGTTTCTCAACAATTTTGAGAATTTCTTTCAGTGTACTGCAAGATGAGACAAAGAGAAGTACAACAAAAATGCACACAAAGAAATAGAACCAGAAAATATAAAAGGACCATAGAGGGATCATGTGATATTTTGACGGAGCTGGATGTAGTTTAGCTCGGCTCCCAGGTCCCTGTGGCCTTTTTTCCGTATTAATAGCACACCAGCGATCGTTTTCAGCTCATTAGCAATAATGGTCCTGCAACAGTGGTATATGGACAGAGTCTTGATTTCCTGAGAACAAACAATGCCCGATAAGGGAGTCAAAAAAGAAGCAGAAAAAATGCATGGAGGGGAGGCCAAGATGGTAGATACGACACAAGCGGTGGGGTCAGCCTTCTCTGAACAACAGCTTCTGCATCTCAGGACAGTGGTAAATAAGGTCATTGAACCGCGATTAGAGAAACTTAGCGACCAAATCACTAAGATGGAGACATTGCTTGCAGAATTAGCCGCACGTACCGGCACATTGGAACAGAGGGTGTCTGATGCAGAAGGTTTGGTCACTCAGCATGGGTCTACACTCACGGAGTTGCAGCGTCAAATCACTCAACACAAAGCAAAACTAGAAGAGAATAGATCTCTAGAAAGCCTCCCAGAATGGAATTTAGCTTCCTTGCTAGAACTCTGGTTAAGGAAGGAATTTGCTGTTTCAGATAGCACTGGGCCATTTTGTATTGAGAGGGTGCATTGTGTGGGTCGGCTGTGATGAGTCCAAGAGCGACCCTTTGCAGTGGTGATTAAAATTCACAATTATATTCATAAACTTGAAATATTGCAGGGCCACAGACAGAAAAGATCAACTCTTCAGTACAATGCAGCATCAATTAAAATTTTCCAGGATTATTCAATAGCATTTCAAGAATAATCTGCACTGCCCAGTATGAAAAACATGTGCAGTTCATGTTACTTTATCCTGCCATACGGAGGATTCATGTCAATGGTAAATGGGTAAATTATGAATCTGTACCAGTGGTATAGGAATATTTAAACTCATTGGGCACCTGAAATGGATGATAACGCTATTGAGAGCTTCTTATAGGTTGGACAGACATTGAAACTCGGACTGTTGTATGAATGTTGAAGTTGCAAAAGTTGTGTGACTCTTTTGAAATGTACTGAAACTGTTAATGCAGTTTTTGGAATATGCGCTGGTTGGGGGAGGAGCTGCGGGGACCTTCAGCACAAAAATGGTCTTCCCTCACTGATCAGCATTCTATGCTGAGCAGTGCTGTTGAGGTAACAAGGGAGATGGAGATTGGGAAGAATGGAGCAGGACGGGCAGTGTGGGAAGGGGAAGGGCGATTCTGGATGGGATGGGAGGAGTGTCTTGGATATGGTTAATTTTCTGCTTGTGGTTATGTGGGTTAAAATGGGAACAGAAATTGCAAGTACATTGGGTAGGGGGTGTAGTGCTAATTATTTTTTACATTTACAGATGGGCAGATTTGGAGGTGGGCTGTGAGGGGTAGGTTTAGTTTTCCTTCTGACATTTATATGGGTTATTGAGATCCGGGTTCATCTTTGATAGAAGTGCTCTTGATGTTGGCAATTTGTGTATAGGCACTGGAGAAGGGTAGGGAGGGTTAGGGGTTGGGAGGTGGGAGTGTTGTTACCAATAGTAGAAATATGACATCTGCGTTTGGTGTTCTTTTTACATGCTTTGTATTTGCTCTTTTGATGTCAATAAACAAGATTTAAACATAAAAGGAACACTGTGGGATTAACCTTATAAATCTTTTTCTGTGTGTGATACTTGTTTTCTCTGAGGACAAGCAGGCTGCTTGTTCTCACGACTGGATGACGTCCGCGGCAGCCCCCACCAACCGGAAGAAGCTTCGCGGGCGGTCCGCACACAGGGCACGCCCACCGCGCATGCGCGGCTGTCTTCCCGCCCGTGCGCGACCGTTCCCGCCAGTCTTGTTTTTTCCGCGCTGGAGAGAGTCGTGCGTCGCCGCTCTCTCTTGTTCAGCCCTGAAAAACCGTCGAGTTTTCGCGAATTTTCTTAGTTTTTTGTTTGTTTCTGGGCGCGTTCCGGCCCCTTTTTTCTTTTCTTCAAAAAAAAAAAAAAAAAGTGTGAATGCGCTTGTTTTCCCTCGTTTTCTAGCGGGGGCGTCGCGTTGCGGCCTTGTGGCCGCGTGGTCGATTTATTTTTCGAAGTGTGATTTACCGCCACCATCAACGGCTTTAATTTCGCCGACGCGATTTTTCCGTCGATGTCCTCGAAGGTCCCGAGTGGATTTAAGAAGTGTGGTCGGTGCGGCCAGCCTATCTCGCAGACCGACACCCACGCTTGGTGCCTCCAGTGCCTCGGGCCGGAGCACAATATCAAGTCGTGTTCTTTGTGTCTTGGTCTCCGGAAACGGACTCAGGTTGCGAGGCAAGTTCTACGGGACCGTCTTTTTGGAACTTGCGCCGGCCCCTCGATGTCGACCTCGACGGCATCGGTATCGACGGCCGGCTCTTCGGTACCGGTATCGATGCCCGCGAAATCGGCACCGATGGCATCGACCCCAGGTCCTGTCGGCCCGCCGGTCCTCCGGTGAGGGTAGGGGTGAGAGGCCGCGTGGGCAATCGGCCCCGGTCACTCCCTCGGCCCATGGCCCTTGGGACCGAACCCTGTCTGACCCGGTTCCTCGAGACCGAGGGGGATCGACCTCCTCCTCCTCCATTCCACCTGGCACCGATGACGGGCACCGCAAGAAATCTAAGCACCGTCATCGGTCGCCTTCGATGCATCCGGCTCTCGGTACCGGCGAGGAGTCGACGCCGAAGCGTCCGCGTCGAGAGGAGAGATCCCCTTCGGTAGTGGAGGTACCGACGCGTCAGGGTCCCAGCACTTCGGTGCAGTCTCCTGGACCCGAGCAGCTTCCGGCACCGACACCTCTACCGGCCCCCCCGTCTTTCCCGGCAGCGGGCCTGGACGAGTGCCTCCGAGCCATCCTTCCGGGGATCCTGGAAGGGCTGATGCGCCAGGCTGTGCCGGCGCCGGGGGTGCTTGCGCCCTCGGCGCCGTTGACTGTGGCGCCGGCGAGCTCTAGCCCGGTGCCGAGGCCGTCGACACCGCCGCCGCTTGCGGCGCCGGTCTCGACCGCCACGCAGGTGGAGTCCCCATCGACGTTGATGGAGGGAGCTTCGTCCCCGCCGGCGCGGGAGTCCACCGCTCGACGACACCGAGGCCTCGGTGCCTCGACGTCGAGCCGGGCCCGGTTAAGGACTCAGCTACATGAGCTTATGTCCGATACCGAGGAAGAGGCCTCGTGGGGGGGAAGAGGAGGACCCCAGATATTTCTCCTCAGAGGAGTCTGCGGGTCTTCCCTCGGACCCCACGCCTTCACCAGAGAGAAAGCTCTCGCCTCCTGAGAGCCTCTCCTTTGCCTCCTTTGTAAGGGACATGTCTATTTGCATTCCCTTCCCCGTGGTCTCTGTGGATGAGCCGAGGGCTGAGATGCTCGAGGTCCTCGACTATCCATCACCACCTAGAGAGTCCTCCACGGTGCCGTTGCACAATGTCCTCAAAGAGACACTGCTTCGGAACTGGATGAGACCATTATCTAATCCCACCATTCCCAAGAAAGCAGAGTCCCAGTACAGAATCCACTCGGACCCAGAGTTAATGCGGCCCCAATTGCCCCATGACTCGGCGGTCGTGGATTCTGCTCTCAAGAGGGCACGGAGTTCGAGGGATACTGCCTCGGCGCCCCCGGGGCGAGAGTCTCGCACTCTGGACTCGTTTGGGAGGAAGGCCTACCAATCCTCCATGCTCGTGACCCGCATCCAGTCGTACCAGCTCTACACGAGCATCCACATGCGGAACAATGAGAAGCAACTGGCGGACCTGGTTGATAAGCTCCCGCCGGAGCAGTCCAGGCCTTATCAGGAGGTGGTCAGGCAGCTGAAGGCGTGCAGAAAGTTCCTGTCCAGGGGTATTTATGACACCTGTGACGTGGCATCTCGTGCTGCGGCCCAAGGTATAGTGATGCGCAGGCTCTCATGGCTGCGTGCCTCTGACCTGGACAACCGCACCCAGCAGAGACTGGCCGACGTCCCTTGCCAGGGGGATAATATTTTTGGTGAGAAGGTCGAGCAGCTGGTGGACCAACTGCATCAGCGGGAAACCGCCCTCGACAAGCTCTCCCACCGGGCGCCTTCAGCACCCACCTTAGCAGGTGGACGTTTTTCCCGGGCCCGGCAGGCTGTGCCCTATTCTTTTGCAAAGCGTAGGTACACCCAGCCGGCCCGAAGGCCTCGTCAGGCACAGGGACAGCCGCAGCGCGCTCGTTCTCGTCAACAGCGTGCGCCTAAGCAGCCCCCTTCGCCTCCACAGCAAAAGCCGGGGACGGGCTTTTGACTGGATCCACGGGAACATAGCCGCCCTCAAAGTGTCCGTACCGGACGATCTGCCGGTCGGAGGGAGGTTAAAATTTTTTCACCAAAGGTGGCCTCTCATAACCTCCGACCAGTGGGTTCTCCAAATAGTGCGGTGCGGATAAGCCCTGAATTTGGCCTCCCTGCCTCCAAATTGTCCTCCGGGAGCTCAATCCTTCAGCTCCCATCACAAGCAGGTACTTGCAGAGGAACTCTCCGCCCTTCTCAGCGCCAATGCGGTCGAGCCCGTACCACCTGGGCAGGAAGGGCAGGGATTCTATTCCAGGTACTTCCTTGTGGAAAAGAAAACAGGGGGGATGCATCCCATCCTAGACCTGAGAGGCCTGAACAAATTCCTGGTCAAAGAAAAGTTCAGGATGCTTTCCTTGGGCACCCTTCTGCCAATGATTCAGAGAAACGATTGGCTATGTTCCCTGGATTTAAAGGACGCATACACTCACATTCCGATACTGCCAGCTCACAGACAGTATCTCAGATTCCGCCTGGGCGCATGGCACTTTCAGTATTGTGTGCTGCCCTTTGGGCTCGCCTCTGCCCCACGAGTGTTTACAAAGTGCCTCGTGGTGGTAGCGGCGTACCTACGCAAGCTGGGAGTGCACGTGTTCCCATATCTCGACGATTGGCTGGTCAAGAACACCTCAGAGGCGGGAGCCCTCCGGTCAATTCAGTGCACTATTCAACTTCTGGAGCTGCTGGGGTTTGTGATAAATTACCCAAAGTCCCATCTCCAGCCAACACAGTCTCTGGAATTCATAGGAGCTCTGCTGAATACCCAGACGGCTCAGGCCTTCCTTCCCGAAGCGAGGGCCCACAACCTCCTGTCCCTCGCTTCGCAGACCAGAGCGTCTCAGCAGGTCACAGCTCGGCAGATGTTGAGACTTCTGGGTCATATAGCCTCCACAGTTCATGTGACTCCCATGGCCCGTCTTCACATGAGATCTGCTCAATGGACCCTAGCTTCCCAGTGGTTTCAAGCCACCGGGAATCTAGAAGATGTCATCCGCCACCAGTTGCCGCACTTCACTGCTCTGGTGGACCATCCGGACCAATTTGACCCTGGGACATCCATTCCAAATTCCGCAGCCCACGAAAGTGCTGACGACGGATGCATCTCGCCTGGGGTGGGGAGCTCATGTTGATGGGCTTCACACCCAGGGTCTGTGGTCCCTCCAGGAAAAGGATCTGCAGATCAACCTCCTGGAGCTCCGAGCGATCTGGAACGCACTGAAGGCTTTCAGAGATCGGCTGTCCTACCAAATTATCCAAATTCGGACAGACAATCAGGTTGCAATGTATTACACCAACAAGCAGGGGGGCACCGGATCTCGCCCCTTGTGTCAGGAAGCCGTCGGGATGTGGCGTTGGGCTTGCCAGTTCGGCATGCTCCTCCAAGCCACATACCTGGCAGGTGTAAACAACAGTCTGGCCGACAGACTGAGCAGAGTCATGCAACCGCACGAGTGGTCGCTTCATTCCAGAGTGGTACGCAAGATCTTCCGAGAGTGGGGCACCCCCTCGGTGGACCTTTTCGCCTCTCAGACCAACCACAAGCTGCCTCTGTTCTGTTCCAGACTACAGGCACACGGCAGACTGGCGTCGGATGCCTTTCTCCTCCATTGGGGGACCGGCCTCCTGTATGCTTATCCTCCCATACCTTTGGTGGGGAAGACCTTACTGAAGCTCAAGCAAGACCATGGCACCATGATTCTGATAGCGCCCTTTTGGCCCCGCCAGATCGGGTTCCCTCTTCTTCTGGAGTTGTCCTCAGAAGAACCGTGGAGATTGGAGTGTTTTCCGACTCTCATTTCGCAGAACGACGGAGCGTTGCTGCACCCCAACCTTCAGTCCCTGGCTCTCACGGCCTGGATGTTGAGGGCGTAGACTTCACTGCGTTGGGTCTGTCTGAGGGTGTCTCCCGTGTCTTGCTTGCCTCTAGGAAGGATTCCACTAAAAAGAGTTACTTTTTCAAGTGGAGGAGGTTTGTCGTTTGGTGTGAGAGCAAGGCCCTAGAACCTCGTTCTTGCCCTGCACAGAACCTGCTTGAATACCTTCTGCACTTGTCAGAGTCTGGCCTCAAGACCAACTCAGTAAGGAATCACCTTAGTGCGATTAGTGCTTACCATTATCGTGTGGAAGGTAAAGCCATCTCTGGAGAGCCTTTAGTCGTTCGATTCATGAGAGGCTTGCTTTTGTCAAAGCCCCCTATCAAGCCTCCTGCAGTGTCATGGGATCTCAACGTCGTCCTCACCCAGCTGATGAAACCTCCTTTTGAGCCACTGAATACCTGCCATCTGAAGTACCTGACCTGGAAGGTCATTTTCTTGGTGGCAGTTACTTCAGCTCGTAGGGTCAGTGAGCTTCAAGCCCTGGTAGCTCATGCTCCATATACCAAATTTCATCACAACAGAGTAGTGTTCCGCACCCACCCAAAGTTCCTGCCGAAGGTGGTGTCGGAGTTCCATCTTAACCAGTCAATTGTCTTGCCAACATTCTTCCCCAGGCCTCATACCTGCCCTGCTGAACGTCAGTTGCACACATTGGACTGCAAGAGAGCATTGGCCTTCTACTTGGAGCGGACACAGCCCCACAGACAGTCCGCCCAATTGTTTGTTTCTTTCGACCCTAACAGGCTAGGGGTCGCTGTCGGGAAACGCACCATCTCCAATTGGCTAGCAGATTGCATTTCCTTCACTTACGCCCAGGCTGGGCTGGCTCTTGAGGGTCATGTCATGGCAGCGTCAGTGGCCCACTTGAAGTCAGCCACTATTGAAGAGATCTGCAAGGCTGCGACGTGGTCATCTGTCCACACATTCACATCACATTACTGCCTCCAGCAGGATACCCGACGCGACAGTCGGTTCGGGCAGTCGGTGCTGCAGAATCTGTTTGGGGTGTAAATCCAACTCCACCCTCCAGGACCCGAATTTATTCTGGTCAGGCTGCACTCTGTTAGTTGTTCTTCGTAGGTCAATTTTCTGTTGTATCCTCGCCGTTGCGAGGTTCAATTGACCTGGGTTCTTGTTTTGAGTGAGCCTGAGAGCTAGGGATACCCCAGTCGTGAGAACAAGCAGCCTGCTTGTCCTCGGAGAAAGTGAATGATACATACCTGTAGCAGGTGTTCTCCAAGGACAGCAGGCTGATTGTTCTCACCTACCCTCCCTCCTCCCCTTTGGAGTTGCGTTTTCATCATTTTTGCTTGTCATTCAACTGGCGGGAACGGTCGCGCACGGGTGGGAAGACGGCCGTGCATGCGCGGTGGGCGTGCCCTGCGTGCGGACCGCCTGCGAAGCTTCTTCCGGTTGGTGGGGGCTGCCGCGGACATCACCCAGTCGTGAGAACAATCAGCCTGCTGTCCTCAGAGAACACCTGCTACAGGTATGTATCATTCACTTTACATGCAGAAAACAGTGTTTATAAAATTGTGTGACCACATATACATATGAAAAGTACGTCCATGGAATGTATGCATCTAGTAAGCATAGACAATTCCAGCAGCTTGAGCAGAGGTGGGCTTGCAGTGTACTTGTGCCTAGAGTTCATGCACACATTTATACTTGTCTTGAAGCGGGTGTAAATTTGTGTTCTGTTAGAGCTGACTCTAAGAGCTAATTTTGTAAAGGAACTTAGATGCCTATGTTGCCTTTATAAAATAGACTTAAAATAGACACTTGTCTGAACTTCTCACATAGGCATCATTAAAAGAATCAATCCCCTTAGGAGCAACGGTTCACAATGGAACAGTCTGTGAGCACTTTTATCTCAGACACTGATTTTGTGAATACTTTGACATGTGTTTCTGGTAAAAATACCCATGGCGATTTGCACTTGTTTTTTCTGTGGGTCCCTTCTTTATGGAAAGTGACACACAGAGAATTGAAAATATAGTTTCTCTGTGTTATTTCTCTTCCCTGATATGAACAAGCCCTTTGAAATAGTATCTCTCAGTACGACTAGATGTCTACATGTTGACCTTTAGCTACTGTACGGAAGGGCAATTTTCAGACAGCCATTTGATGCAGATAATATAATTTTTATCTTGGAAATGACTTTGAAAATTGGCCTCAAAGATTTTAAACACTCCTTTTCTTCTATCTGGATTACTGTTGTAACAATGTTATAAAACTTTTCCCTTTGTTTTCTGTCCCAGGTTACAGAATGTCAGCTCCCCAAAAGTGTCCAGAAGAAATATTTAAAATAATGCTGAGGTGTTGGGAGTATAAACCGGAAAACCGCCCAAAATTCTGTGAGATGCAGAAAGAACTGGCTGCAATCAAGAAGAAAGTTACATAGCACCAGACACTGCCTATATGACTCTGTTTTCTTGAACTGTAAATTGTCCAGTCATATTTTTTTGAACTACACATTACAGCTTACAGCATTAACTGTAATATTCTCCTAGCGCCTTGTTTTTTTCAGTTGTATGTGCCTTCAACATCGTTTAGGCATGTGATAAAGAAATATGGCACATTGCCAAACTTCATTTTCAGGTTACTCTTAAGTTTTGTCTACAAGGGTATGTGCATATGAACTAAGCACATAAAGGGCAATTATATAAACTAGATGTCAACATTTATGCACCCTTTATACAGGTAAATATATATATATAATACTAGCAAATTACATGCATAAGTGTATACTTAGATACAAAAGTGCCAGCAGGGCACCTCAGTGCAGGTTTATAACACTGTGCATAAGTGATATAGCACATAAGTGCAAGGAGGGCATGTACATGGGCGAAGCATAGATGAGACATGGGCAGGGCTCCCAATTTCACACTGACCTTACAAAATACTGTAAGTTGCACACTCCCCTCCCGCATTTATGTTTCCACAGTTAGGCTGGGTCTCTGGCTGGTAAATTTTAGGCACATTGATACCAGGTTAGTCTTATGTTCTATACTGGAACCTGGGTGCCCAGCTTCAGTTATAAAGTAGGCTCCGACCATCTGTCCTCGGGGTGCACAAACGGCACCCAGTTGTAGAATTGCCCTTATATTGTGCCAAATGATGAAAGGAACTGCAGAGCTTGTCATTATCACAATATCCATTTTGGGGACTCCTTACCATTTTCATCTTTCATCTCTGGGTTGATAAGTTGCTCAGTTATGACTTATTTCTGTGGCACTTAAGTCAAAAGTTTCACTAGGCCTGTTAAACTAGTAACTGAAGTCCATGTAATGAAGAAAGGTTTTTTGGGGGGTTTTTTTTTACATGAAAGGCAGTTGTAGCTTAAACTCATCTTTTGGGAAATATTTAAAAGATTCAGTAATTTGTAGCAGCCATTCAAATCAAGGGGATCAAAAATTTATACTGAAAGCCAAATGTTAAAGTGAGTTGAGGATTCATTGTGCAGTCATTTTATATGATAAACCTAAAAAAATAAGAGATTATATTTGTACAGTGCAAGAAGTATGAGTTCATACTCATTCATACTCAGTATAAGGCTTGCAAATACTCAAGATAATGTCCTTTTATGGTCCTGTTTACTATACTGTGGTAAGAATTTGCAGTTACCGTGTGGTAATTTCCAGAATTAACATGCAATAGCTGTATCTTGCCGTATAGTTAACACAGATAAAAGTTCTTACCATGCTTTAACTGTATTACAGAGAACACGATGCAGTTGGCTGCATCTATTGAGGAGGTGTTAAATGCACCTCATTATCAGTTACATTAACAGTTAACATGTAATTACCGACACTTTATCTGTGTGTTGCAGTCTTGACCATTCTCCACCCATTCCACATTAGCCATTAATGCAGAAATTACCATGCATTAACTGCTGAGGTCTGTTTTAATTGCTGTGTAATGCTATTGCAGCTTAGTAAATGGTTCACCTAACCACCGGATTCTGTATATGGCACTTTGACTTGCAAGCATCCAATTTGTGCGCGGAATATAATTGAATAACAAGCCAATTAGCACTGATTGGCATCCTAACAATCAATTAGTACTAATTGGATTTAATTAGCAGTTACCCACATAAATTTAGGCACCAGATCCGCATCTAAATTTTACACGCATGTCTGAAAAGGGGACATGGAAATGGGATGGTCATTGCTGGAGCCTAGAATTTATGCGCATAGTTATAGAATAAGTGGGATATGCACCTAATTTACATGCAACGATTTGTACAATGTTTTAGTTGGTGCAAATGGCCACGCCTAATGTTAGGCGTGATTCTCGGGTGTAAGCTCTATTCTATAAACAACGCCTAACTTTAAGCATGGTTTATAGAATATCACAGAGGTTTATTTTTTTCAGCGACAGTTTTTTTAGGCACCATATATAGAGTCTGGTCCCTAATGTGCATGTAGGGATACTTCCAGTGAGGAGGCTTGTTCATTGCAAGGGGGTGTGGAAGAAAAGAGCCATTATTTGGGGAGCAAGTTCTAAGATAAACTTCTTCTATGTGTTTACATTGTTTTGCATTATAGGTTGATGTGCAAAATGCTATGTGTATTCATTCAAAGAAGAAATAAGGAGTGAAGCACATGGCATACATACAAGTAAAAAAAAACAAAACCCAATAGCATTGTCTGATACGTCCTCATGAAATAAAATCAAGGTCCCATGTGTCCATGAAGTATTCAGGGCACTGAATGGCAGTTCTCTTGCTTTCTCTCATTTGTTCCCTCAGTACCAAGAAACTGCATGCAGCCAGAAGCACTGCAGTATTTCTGATACCAAGGGAATAAAATATGTCTGTAAAATGGATATATGAAACAGGCTAAAGTGTACATGGGCTGTAATGAATTATTTCTCAAATGAAAAGAATGATTTGCTCTGAAAATCAGGATTAGAAATCTCAGTAATGAGACAGTGTTTTCAGATTTTAATTCCCCAGGAAAGGTGATTGCTACTGAATTAATATATTGTTTCACAGATCAGAAAAGCAGCTACCAGAATATGACTTGGAACAATTATTAAGTGAATGTATTTGTAGCATGCTGCTGTTGAAAAGTCTGTTGCAAAATTTCAGTTTATTTTTTGTCTGTTGCCATTTGTATAGGAGTTGGTCAGGTTCTGCTACACAGAATAGTTACATAGAGAAAGGCGGTAAATAGGAGTTTAGATAGGAATGGGTAGAGGCCCTTTAGGCATTCTAAATTGACTGCTGTACATATTTAGTGATTGTAATGTGTTGACAGATAACGAAACACCAATATGTACATACTGTACATTAAAATTCATAATATCTTACCCCAGTGTTAATCATTTCATCAAATATAGAAAACAATATTTTCTTCAGTTGATACTGATGTTTTCCGTTATTTGCTCCCTTCAAATAAATAAGAGTGCACAATATCTCAAGAATAGGTTTGTTGCACTCATTAATATATTCAGTTCTCAGTATTCTCCTGTTTACTGTTAAAGAACTCTAAATTTCATCTTTAAAATTATTCTTTTGCTGAGGAAGATGGGTGTACCATTTCAAATATGTATCCAGACAGCTAGTTCAGTTCTTGATGTTAAGATATATACAATATATAGGCTTGATGCATGATATAAATGTAATGGATAGCATTTGCATTAATATTTTTCTCATCTTAAGTTTTGAAACTGTTCAAATTGATAGCCCATTTACAAAAATGATAGATTTTATTTTTCCTAAAGCACATATTGCATGAACATCCATGATCTGCCCAGTATTTCTATCCATCCAGCTGCTATGCTGTCCCCTCTGATCCCCAAAACACACTCACTACAATCAGTATTTACATCAGTGACCATTTAAGGGGCCAGTTACTAAAGCACATTAAGGTTAATGCACTTTGGACACCTGTGTTAATTAACATACATGCCTGTGGACATTGCAAATTTTTACACTAATCCACATGAGTATAATACAGAGGTAACACAGCCTATCACAAAAAGAGATTATTATCATTCAAATGCATGCCAATCAACTTATTAAAAACTTACGGGGTAGTACAAAACATGTTAAGTAATGTGATTTGCATTAACTCATCAGTGATGCAAGAGCATTTGTGTTTGCCTAGGCAGGCTAATGCAATCGCTGATGGGGATTCCAATTTCCCAGCACTTAAGAGAAGGGGCCTCTGATCCTCTACCCCAGTACAAAATCTTGGGGACTCCAGGCCCCTGATCTTTACCCCTACACACATTCCAAAATAAAACAAGAGGGAAATGGACTTTGTGCCAGCAAACACTCCTTTGTTGATCAGTGGCATAGCCAGGACTAATTTTTTGGTGGAGCATGAGGTTAATATGAGTGGGGCACTAGGTAGTTCAGATGTTGACATTGCCTCAGTTCTCCTCTCATTAACCTGTGTTGCTGTCACTAACTGATTGGGCCTGCCTCCAAAGTGGTGGGGCAACAGCCCACCCATGACTACATCCCTGGTGTTGGCCTTTCATCCCTTACCACTACCATTGCCTACCACTGCTACCAATGTTCTGAGGAAAATCCAAAGTAGTTGAGAGCACAGCTCCTTCTTGCCTTGCCAGCACCAAAATCAAAATTGTGAAAGTGATGTCAAACTGTTCCAGATTGCAAATTAGTGCTATATAAGTTAAGCATGTATTTAAGAATAGCATGTAAATGAAATTTGAGCAGTTGTGTGCATGTGTGCACACATACGCATGTAATGCTATAATGTTAGTGCCTGTGTTTTAGAATTACCCCTAAGTGCACTAAGGATCAGCTTAACACATTGGGGATAATTTTATAAAATCATTTCTCTGCAGGCCCAGTTGTATTCTCACATGTAGGTGACATTATCCAACAGAACCGGGTGTAGACAATGACTAGCATGTAGATGTTTCAAGAAAATTCTAGCACTGGCCCACCGCACATGCACAGGTGCCTTCCCGCCCAACAATATGACCGCAGGTGCCTTCCCGCCCAACAATATGACCGCAGGTGCCTCAGTGTTTATTTTTCTGCGGAGCAGGGAGAATGCATCTTTGCGGTCTCACCTCAGTTTTTTTTTCTCTGCCTTTGTAGTATCTTCCTCTGCAGTTTTTTTCCCCCCTTGATTTCTTCATTATTTTCTCTGATTTCCCTTTTATTTGTTCCCTTCCCCCCCCTTTTAGGTCTTAGTGTTTTCAGCCCTTCAAGTTTTTTTTCTTTTTCGCAGCTCAGTAGGCCAACTTAGGCTTGATTACCAACCATGGTTTGGACTCTGCCTCTTTTTGTAGTTCAAAATTGAGGAATTTAATTTAATTCTGCCACAATTCTTTTTTCGATGTCCAAGAAGATCCCCAGTGACTTCAAGAGGTGTGCCCAATATAATTGGGTAATTTTGATGATGAGCATGCACACTTGGTGCATCGGGTGCCGTGAGCCTAACCATGACCCTAACTCTTGTTTTCTCTGTTTAAAAATACAGTTGAGGACACAGAGGGCACATCAAGTCCAACATGAGAGACTTTTTGGCTTCTCAAAGGTCAACCCATCGATACCGATACTGGAAGCATTGACCTCGATGGCTGCCCAGACATCTACTACTGGAAATGCGCCAGCATTGAGGAGGTCCTCCATTGACATCAGGTGCTGGTAGTCAGCCACGGGGACTGGTCAGCATCAGACCCAACACCAAGGATGCATATGGGTTCAACATCATCCTCCTTGGCATCGAAGGACACGATGCTCAGTGTTGGTGGAAGTCAAAGAAACCCAAGCAATGGACCTCTTCAACGCACGGTATCGTGAGCACTGGAGGATTTGCATTGCTAGTACCCGAAAAGTGCTGGCACTGGGAGGAGTGCTCCTTCTTTTTGGTGGAGGTACCAGAGCACCAGTCTTTGAACAGTCAGGTTTCCACTTCTGGTTCAGCACCAGGGGAGGACCTGGTGCAGATGCTGCAGCTGCACACCACACAGGCATTGAGGATGCTTGTGCCAGCTGCGGCTCAGCACCAATGTCCTCCTGAGGCTCCTACCTTGCCTGTGGAGCAGTCTTAGATGCTGGTGCCCCAATTGTATCAACCCATGCAGTACCACTGTCAACATCAAAGGAGGAAACTTCTCTGGAGTCTGCGCGTAGGACTTATACTCCAGCACTCTTTGAGGTGTGGGTATGGCCCCATAGAGCAAGGGCAGGCACAGACTGTTCATTCTGAGTACTGTGGGGAGTCTGATAGGGACCTCTCATGGGACTCAGAAGAGGACCCTCATTACTTCTCAGAGGAGGAGTCTTATGGGATCCCTTCTTGATCCCTCCCCACCTCAATAGAGACACAAATCTCTACCTGAGGGTCTCTTTCACAGGTTTTGTGAAGGAGATGGCTTTGGCCATCCTGTTGACGTTGAAGACGGAGGAGGAATCCAGGGCAGAAATGTTACCTATCCTGGATTATGATTCACCTCCTAAGGAAAGAATCACAGTTCCATTGCACTCTATCCTTAAAGATGTACTGACAAAGAATTAGGAATCTCCCTTCTCAGTGCAGGTTGCGCCAAAGAGGGTGGCTAAGCAGTACCGTATCCAGAAGGCTTCCAGATTCAAGAGTGCTCAGCTGCCTCACCACTCTCTTGTAGTTGAATCCACCCTCAAAAGAGCCAGAAGTTCCAGAACTCATGCCTTGGCTCCGCAAGTTGGAGAGGCTCAGACTCTGAACTCATTTGGGAGGAAGGTTTTTCGGGCTTCGATGCTTGTTGCTACAAGTCTTACAAGAGCATCTACTTGAAGTTTTGTTACACAGTACTCTTAGTCTCACAGATTCTCTCCTTCAGGAGCAGGCTGCTGAGCTTCACCAGTTGGCCAGAAAGCAGTTGGAATACAGAAAATATCTGGCCAGGGACACATGACACTTTTGATGTTCCGTCCAGACTCTCTGCCATGGGTATGGGGATGTGCAGACCTAGAACCAGTGATACAGGAGAGATGAGCGGATGTACCTTGCCGAGCAGATAATCTTTTTAGGGGCAAGTCCTTCTCTCGGCAGCCTCCAGCTGCATCCTCCTCAACTAGAAGGTTTTCAAGTTGGCCTATGCGACAACCTACTACTCTCAAAGACGTAGATTTCCACCACCTTTTTGCTCTGCCCAGTAGCCCCAGTCCAGTTGCTCTCGCCATAGCAGACCCATCCTCAGAGGCCCTAGTCAGCTCCCCAATCACAACGTAGGGGATGAGCTGTTGACTTGCTCCAGGAGAGCGTAGCTGCGGTCCAAGTAACCATCTTGTACGACCTTCCGGTAGGAAACAGGCTTAGTTTATTCCATCAAAGGTGGCCCCTTGTAACCTTCGACTGGTGGGTTCTTCAAATAGTCCGTCTTGGTTATGCATTTTATTGGCATCAATGACCACCAAATTGCCCACTGAGTGCATCTTATCTCAGCTCTCCACACAAGCAGGTACTTGTAGAGGAAATCTCCACCCTTCTACAGGCCAATTCAGTTGAACCTGTGCCACCAGGGGAAAAAGGGAAGGGGTTCTATTTGAGGTACTTACTGGTTCCCAAGAAAAAGTGGGGGTGGATACTGACCCATCATAGACCTAAGGGACCTGAACAAATTTCTGGTCAAAGAAAAGTTCAGGATGCTTTCCCTGGGCACCCTCCTTCCCATGATTCAGGAAGAAGATTGGTCATGCTCTCTGGATTTGAAAGATGCCTATAGACACATTTCCCACAGGAAGTATCTCAGATTCCAAGTAGGGAAACACCACTACCAGTATAGTGTTCTGCCATTTGTCCTTGCGTCAGGCCCCACCCAAATCTCTAGCAGTAGTTACAGTGTTGCTGCCTGGATGATTGGCTGGTCAAAAGCACATCACAAGAGGCGGGCGCAGGAGTCAATACAGGTGCTGCAGTTATTAGGGTTTGTCATTAACTACCACAAGTCTCACCTTCTCCCAGTACAGCAATTGGAGTATATAGGCGCTCTGCTCAATAAGGTGCAAGCTCGGGCTTTATTGCCCAAAGCAAGAGTGGATGTCTTCGTGGTAATCACCTCACAAGTCCAAAGCAGTAAGCAGATCACAGCTTGGCAGATGTTGAGATTGCTGGGCCACATGGCCTCCACAGTGTATATCACTCCCATGGCTCATCTCCATTTGAGAGAGGCACAGTAAGACCATAGATTCCCAGTGGTCTCATGCAGCTGGGAATCTTGCAGATGCCATCCAGATCTCTCCAGAATTGAATCACTCCCTTCTCTGGTGGACAATTTGACTGTGCGACTGCAGTTCCAAATTCTGCCTCAGAAGGTGCTGACAACAGATGCATCCAACCTGGGATGGGGAGCTCATGTCGATGGACTTCACACCAAAGCCACGTGGTCTGTTCAAGAAACAGATGACCCAAAGGGCACTCAGGGAAGACAAGGCCATAGCAGAGAGATTAAATTAATTCTTTGCTTTGGTCTTCACTGTGGAAGATGTGGGAGAGATAACAGTGCCAGAAATGGTATTCAATGCTGATGAGTCTGAGAAACTGAAACAAATCTCTGTAAAACTGGAAGATGTAATGGGGCAATTTGACAAATTGAAGAGTAGCAACTCACCTGGACCAGATGATCTATATTCCTGAGTACCGATGGAATTAAAAAATGAACTTGCAGTACTATTTTTAGTAATATCTAATTTATCTTTCAAATCAAGCATGGTACCAAAAAATTGGAGAGTGGCTAATGTAACACCAATTTTTTAAAAGAGTTCCAGAGGTGATCTGGGAAATTATAGACCGCCTGACGGTGCCAGGCAAAATGGTAGAGACTATTATAAAGAACAAAATTATAGATCTTAGACAAAGCCAACATAGATTTAATCAAGGAAAATCTTTCCTCACCAAGCAACTACATTTCTTTAAAGGGGTGAATAAACGTGTGGATAAAGGTGAGCCGGTTGATATTCTGTATCTGGATTTTCAAAAGGCATTTGATAAAGTACCTCATGAAAGACTCCTGAGGAAATTAGAAAGTTGTGGATTAGAAGTTAATGTTCTATTGTGGATTAAAAACTGGTTAAAAGATAGAAAAGAGAGAGTGGGGTTAAATGGTCAGTATTCTCAGTGGAGAAGAATAGATAATGGGTTTTCACAGAGGTCTGTGCTTGGACCACTGCTTTTTAATATATTTATAAATGATCTAGAGATGGGAATAACTAGTGAGGTAATTAAATTTGCTGATGGCACAAAGCTATTCAAAGTTGTTAAATCATAAGAGGATTTTGAAGAATTGCAAGAGGACTTTGAGACTGAGAAACTGGGCATCCAAATGACAGATGCCATTTAATGTGAGCAAATGCAAAGTGATACATGTGGGAAAGAGGAACCCAAACTATAGCTGTATGATGCACGGTTCACCATTAGGAATCATCGCCCAGGAAAAGGATTTAGGTGTCATCGTTGGTGATACATTGAAACCCTCTGCTCAGAGTGCAGCTGTAGCTAAGAAAGCAAATAGAATGTTAAGAATTATTAGGAAAGGAATGGAAAACATAAATGTGAATATTATAATAATAATGCCTTTGTATCACTCCATGGTGTGACTGCATATCAAGTACTGTGTGCAGTTCTGTTCACCATATTTCAAAAAACGATGTAGCAGAATTAGAAAAGGTACAGAGAAGGGCGACGAAAATAATAAAGGGGATGGGATGACATCCCTATGAGGAAAGGCTAAAGCGGCTAGGGCTCTTCAGCCTGAGGGTGTCTCAAGAATCTTGCTTGCTTCTAGGAAAGACTCCACTTAGAAGTGTTATTCTTTCTAGTGGAAGAGGTTTGTCGTCTGGTGTGACGGCAAGGCTCTAGATCCTCTTGTCCTACACGAAAACTGCTTGAGTCCCTGCTGCACCTCTCATGAGTCTGGTTTGAAAACTGACTAAGGGTTCATCTCAGTGCAATTAGTGCTTACCATTTCTGTGTAGGAGGTGATCCCATCTCTGTATAGCCTCTAGTTGGTCATTTTATGAGAGATTTGCTGTTGACAAAGCCCTTCGTCAAACCTACTGTGTCATGGGATCTCTACGTTGTAGAAGTATCTGATCTGGAAAGTTGTGTTTTTGGTGGCGGTCACTTTTCAGTTGGCTAGAAGATTGTATCTCCATCACTTATGCCCAGGCTGGGCTGACTCTTGAGGGTCATGTCAAGGCTTATAATGTCAGAGCCACTGAGATCAGCCTCCATTGAGGAGATTTGCAAAGCTATGATGTGGTCTTCAGTCTGCACATTCACATCTCACTACTGCCTTGAGCTGAATACCCAAAATGACAGCTGGTTCAAGCAGACAGTCCTGCAGAATCTGATGTCTAGAATTCAGCTCCTCCCTCCTAGACCCAGGTTTATTCTATTCCGGGCTACACCTTTACAGCTAGTATGCATGTTTTGAGCCTTTATTGTCATTGCATTGTTTTTGGTGAGCCTGGTAGCTAGGGATTCCCACATGTGAGAATAAAACTGGTCCTGCTTATCCTTCGATAAAGCAAAGTTACTCACCTGTAGTAGGTGTTGTCTGTGGACAGCAGGCTATGTATTCTTACAAAACCTCCTTCCTACCTTAGGAGTTGTATTCCTTTAGCTATATTACCCGACTGAGGGACCTACACACTTGTGGTGGGATGCTGCTAGAATTTTCTTGAAACATCTACATACTAGCGTCCACACCAGGCACCACTGGATGACCTCACCCACATGTAAGAATACCTGCTACAGGTGAGTAACTTCGCTTTTTGCTCATGTGTAGTCTATTATAACATTCCAACCACTGTAAAAGTATGCCAGTTACATGGTAGTGCGCACTTTGATGATAGGCATGTATGGTGGCAAAGTTTGAGTGGAGCACAGGCAGAATTCACAAGAACATGTGTAGATTATAAAATATTAATTTATGCACATACTTATTCTAAGTGTAGGCATTTACACCTTTTGAGCAGGTATAAATGTCCATGCCTGCAATGTAGGTGCTATTACTGCCTCTTACACTAGTATTTTATAAAGGTGTCTTTGCATCTTCATAAAAAAGCACCTAAGCAGGTACATACTTGCCCTCTACAACTAATAAACACTTAATCTATGCTCCTTTTGCTAATTGACTAAGTGCATGGGACCATCTGGGCATTCTCTACTCTCCTTGGCCTTGCACATCATAGGACCAGCTCTGCTGCCTTTTGTTCCATCATCCAGCCCTTATCCTGATGTAGATGAACCCAGTTCACACCTAGGTGGCTTCCTGTGGTCAGTCAAACCTGTACCACTAACTGGTCAGGACTCGTGAAGGCTGTTCTTTTTTTACTCTGAAATGCCCTCCCGATCCACCAGGCAGCATCTCAGTGGTTTGTGTTTTTATTTTTGCTTTCATCAGACCCTTAATGCTCCCTTCCCTCAAATACCTCCCTTCCCACACTATAATATATGTACTGTCATTTTGCCTCCATTTTGTGTGACTGGCATGTTTACCTACGGTAATTGAGAGGAAGTGTCCATGCAGAGAGAGACAGGGAGGACAAATAGCCTAATCTCCTCCTAAAGGACTGATTCCTATACTTCCCTTTGGCCTCCCAGTGCCCCAACAGGCACCTGTAGGAGAATGAGGACAATGTTGGCTTTATTAATTGCAGTAACCATGCATCCTGGCAGAGTTCATTTTTTTTTCCAAACAGTATTACTTCAGTTTTCTAGATTGTTAAATCTAGCATAGTAATTCATATTTTAATAAATCAGAGTGATTTATTTCCATTAAGTATATCTGTTATATAATTTAGTTATCTCCTCTGTTACTTATAATTACTACTGTATCAAGTCATTCTTGACCACATACTTGCATATATATATTGTAATTTAATATACAAGCTTTTTAAATGGGGGCTGCAATAGTTCAATGAAAAGACTGTGATTTTGGGTGATAAAAAGGTAGCTGTAGCATTCAAAAACCAAAGGTGCAATTGTTCTTTCTTCCTCTTGTATAGTATTAATATTTTGTAATTAAGTTCAGAATACAGTACTATGTAATGTTCTGTAATTTAACCAAATTGTGACCATATAATGTTTGTACAATGTTTTTCCAATATGAGGATATCATAGCAAAGTTTTTCATTTACAGGGATTGCAGTACATTCAAGCAGATTTTGGCTTGCAGTATCAAGTTTCAGAATGTCTTTGTTAGAATTTAATTGGATTCACTTGTCATTCATGTTGCTGTCTGTATACTGTTTCAGTTTTATAGGACTAACATCATTAGAGTCAACATTTTAAACAATGTACAATTCAAGATGCAGTTTGAGTGCCATTATTCAAAACCCTTTTCAATGGTATAAATGAAAGTGAGGTACTAATAATTTTTTTCAAATGATAAAAATGTATCAAAGGACTAATATTGGTCAAATGGCATACAGCATTTATATTTTATTTTTTCCTTTTTTTTTTTTTTTACATCTGGAACTAGAAGGTTAAATATGTTTTTAACATAAAATAGCCTATGATATGTCAAAATTCAGTGTCATAATGTTTTGAATTGTGCAATACTGTAAAGTTGAAAGCTAAACCTCTCTCCTAAATCTTTGACATCTATACACTATACAGTTCACTATTTCTTAATTTTTAAGATATTTGTCTTTATTGGAAATGTAAAACCTAAATATGGATTCTGATTTGGGGTTTTAAGTGAACAAAACTGATACCCCTTGTACAAAAAAAAATTAAAAAGGAAAAAACACTGGAAAACACCATCTCCTGTAGTACTTTCCTCACCAACCCAACCCTCCTCCCTCCCTCCCTCCCTCCCTCCCTCCCTCTCCTCCATCCCATCTGCCTTGGATACTCCACTCTTTTTCTGTGCTGGTGGCTTCTCAGCTGCACAAAAATATATTTGATTAAATCAGAAAAGGTATCTATCACAAGCACTGATAAATATAATTTTTTTTAAAATCATCAGCCCCTAATTCACTGGAAAGTAAATACCTAAAGGTAGAAGGTCCTAAGCATAAGCCATGTTTTGAGCATTTGCAATCATTTGGCATCTTTTTGAATTTTGATGTGGATTTGGTGCCGTGGGAGTTTAGTCATATTGCAGTATGACTGCATCTCAGAGCACTCTTAACCATTTGACTGTAAGGAAACATTGTCTGGTAGAGCAGCATGTCTTACATTAAAACTTCATCCTTATCTAGGAACAAAATCATTTCGCTTCCAGCCAAAGTAAATTAGATTTTTTTTTTCCTTCACAGATCATGCTCTTACCTGTATCTTTGTGATGGATTTTTATGCATATTCAATTATTATAAATACGTGTTTTAATGAAGCATAGCTCATTGTACTTTATATATCCATGATAATTTTTCTACTTTATTGGTATTTATCAGAAGTTGCTTGCAGGTAGGAGATTTCTTTCAGTCACCTATTTTTATATCTTCTGGTTTGTACTACTACCTTTGCATCCATGGACCCCAATGCATAGGGAAATCCATGAGGCTTGTGAGGTTATTGTCCTGTGTACTAGTCACAAGGGGTAATGGCATGTTGATATGAAGGTACAGAACAGTAGTGAAGAGAAGCTGTTAATACACATTACTTATTAGTTGAATTGGAAATGTAGTAAGCCTTCTCTCTGAGCTTGCTCTTGTGAGCCAGGCAATTTGAGTGTTGTGACACAGTGAATTGTAAGGGGTTTAAATTTGTTTGGAATGTTAAAGCCAAGGCAGAGTAGCATTACAAAACAAAGACATATAGGAAGGATTCAGATGTACTTCATGTTGGAATTGGTTTATAATCTTGTACAATCTTACTTTATTTCTAATTTCACAATGAATGTTTCCCTTTAAAAATGTTATTTTTATTATACTGTGGCCTACTTTTTTAAAAGTGACATCAGTAGTTTTGTTACATGGTTAATGGATATGGTTTCCATTTGCTTTGGATGAAGTTGTAAGAAATATGTTTTCCAAATTCCTTTTTCAGAGGCAGTCTTTTTTGGTCATTGGCAATCTACCAAAATCATCTGCCAACAACAACAAAAAGCAGATTTCCTTTGTTATACACATAATTGAGTACACAGTTGGGAAAGTAAGACCTTTTTATGCTCTCAGGAGCAGTTAATTTACATATTTAGTACATTTTTCAGTAATGGGCACTTAAGCATAGTGTTAAGAATATCCCTAATTATGGGCCCTGTTTACTAAGGCGCGCTAGCATTTTTAACGCGCCTATAATTAGCGCACATGCTAACCATGTAGGCACCTACAGGGATATTGTAGGCGCGTACATGGTAAATGTGTATTAAAACTGCTAATGTGCCGATAACACGGCTTAGTAAACAGGGCCCTATGTTTGATATAATATTTGTTATATGGAAAGGAGTTTCACCTATTTACCTGCCTTACTTAGCAGTATATTACACTTCAGACACCTGAAACTTTGAGCAGGGCACTGTTGTAGATTTCAGTTTTTATGTTTATATAGAATTTTATTTCCCAGTTAGTGCCAAATTATGCACCAGCAAGTTTTATATCAGGTAAAGCACCTTTATGCTTTTTTTTTAAATTTGTATTGTTAAAAATAATATATTTGTGAAATCGATAATACATAACACTGGAAATGGGTGCTTCTTCCAGAAAGTACATGTATAAAAAAAAAAACTAGTACCATTATATCTGGCCTTTGAGTCATAAGTTTATTATTAGATATCTAAAACAGTTATTACTTGTCTGTCCTTATCTTTTTAACACAGATCTGCATTTTAACACTTATTTATTTGTCATTTTTGCATACAGTGAATTTTATTCATTTGAACTTAAGCTAACATTTATTGGTTTTAATGTCCTATGCTGGTATAAAAAAAAAGTCCAGAGTTCTTTTTAACTGCAGATCATTTTGAACACCTTGTTTTTTTTGTTAAAATGGACCACTAAAGAGTCTGTAGTCCTCTCTTTTACTGTATTCTACAAATAAATGTAAAATATTTGTATCTTGCTGTATTCTGGAGTTTTTTTTTGGGGGGGGGGAGGGGCTGTCTTCTGTTTTGACCTTTCTGTCTTAGTTACACAGAAGTACTTGTGTTCTCACGGTGGGGGTTAGAGGAGTGCAGACAGGGCAGTTGCCCATGTTCTCGTGCTGCAGGGGGCCCCTAAACCACCTGAAGCTGAAGAAAATATAACCTTCTGGTGGGCTTGAGGTTCCCTCCCTAATTTCTGCCTTGTGCCCCAAGCGTGTAAAGTGCTTGACATGGGTGGAGCTGAGCAATAGCAGGCTGTGATAGCACACGCAACTGTGCTACTGATAGCCCAGTAGTGTGGCCACAATCCATATCCCCCCTGATCTGACCACCCCTCATATGTCCCCCTCCCAGAGTGGAACCACCAATTTGATTTCTTCTATTGAGCAGACCCAGACACAAACACACACAAATACTGCAACCCGCATGAAACTTACCTGAGGTCACCTTGGTAGCCTAGTAGTCAAAGATGGGAGGAGGTTCATAGGTACCATTTTGAAACCAGGACAGTAGCAGAGGAGGGACCACTCTTGTCCCAGACCACTAGATTACCCCAGGGAAAGGCCCATAAGGGGGCCTGGGGTGGGTCAGGGTTTATATGGAGGGGGGTGTCTGCTTAGTGGAGAAATCAGATGGGTGGTCTGGTCTGTGTATTGGGTCAAAATTCCATGTGAGGAGGGTATGCTTGGGGGAGTTCCATTTGTGGGGGTGTGCTCAGGGGGGCCTTGACTGGGGAGGGTTGAGGGACGCTGATCATGAGGTTGAGTTGTGCCTGTGGAAATGCTGTACTATTTCTTTAGACAAATAGATAATGACCCAGCGTCTCCAAACTTTCACACTACATAGAAACAGAAACTCCCTTTGTAATGAGTAAGTCACAGACCTCAGTGGCAACTCAATTCACAAGGGCAAACTGCTCTTGGCTCGCCTAGCCTCCTCACTGGTCTGTATAGACTTCTAGCACTTACTGAAAACTTTATATTTTTTATGTATTTTTTTATAAACACATTTCTTTCCATTTTTCATGAAACGCCTTAAAGCTAAGGACTTACCTTAGTAAACTGAGGATGGTATCTACTATCAGGACCATTAGGTCCAGAGCACATTTATTAAGAATAGCTGCCCATTTGTCCAGGAAAAACTGATTACTGGTGAAGATCCCCAGTTCTTTTTGAATCCGGAGTCCTTGCAGAATTCTTTGATGTTCAATATAATCAGTCGAGAACAAACTGTGTAACTCCATGCGAACTAATGTCCATTGTAAATTCATCCATTGATCTTTTTGTGACAAAAAGGTGTTAGATCCCCCTATATCAGACTCCTGTAATAGGGAGGATCTTGAAACCAATTGAGATACATGGTCTATAGAAAAGCGCAAACTACATTGCCACGTTGGTATATCCACGGGATAAGTTACCAAAATTGATCACTATCAGTTATTGAATCCCAAGGGAAAGACATTCCCAAATACAAAAATAAGCAATAGTCAATCCCTATGAGTATATAGGACACTCAAAAAAGGATTTCACACTCCCAAGTATATATTATCACACCAACTCAAATAAAGAAGGGAAACAAAAGGAGAATTCAGTATAGGCTGTTCCCACAGCCAAGCCAGTTTTAGTGAGTCTAGCCATAACAATGGCTCACTATCATGCTCTATATATCATTTGTACTCCTTATTGTGAAACCCTTCAAAACTTTATTTCTTAATATAAAATTACAAATTTTTAAGTATTCAGAAACAAGTGTGAAAAACTTTAGTGAAAGTCTCTATAACCCTGTCTAAAGGAACCCTATAAGCTGGTTCAAACAAAAATATGCAAAAATTAATTATACCAAAATATGCTTCAAAAATAGCAGAGCACCGGACATATTAGAGACCACCAGACAGGGCGATAACTTAGCTTAAACCTCTGTTTCCTAACTTCAACACCGTCTGCTCTTTAAACGTCCAACAGGAATCCCTGTTTCAAAACATCTTCTTCAGGGATGCCAGTGCTGCATTCTCAATCTCCTTGGTTCCATATGAAACAGCGTGGCAAACGAACCTTTTAAAACGAACAAACTTCTGTCCACAGTGTGATAGGTCTGTAATGCTCCTTGGAGGTTTTCTCCTCATCTTCTGAGTTGGATTTGGAGAACGTGAGGCCTCAGGCAGGCATTGTTCAGGTAGGGCTACAGGTCAAGGAGGGATCTCATCACAGGTTTCCAGGCAATGTCTTGCATTCTGTGAGATCATACCTTTGGATTCTTAAGCCTCCTAGGAGTTGTGGCAGAAGACTGTATAACCCTTTGGGTTTAAAATTTTTATTTTTTTTTATTTAGTACCTGATGCGCTCTGGGAAATGCTCTGGGAGGGGTGCTGTCAGTCAATCACCATTTGGGTTGCTGATGGGAGTGGAGTAGTTTTTGAAGAAATGGAGATTATAGGAAGAGGCATCTCTGTGATTGCATGCACTGCCAAATGAGGACACCGTGTGAGCCGGGGGGGGGGGATGGGGGGAGAGAGGGGAGTGATGTCATGCACATGGAATGCTGAACGCCTGAGTCCTTAGTGGGGTGCTGGGGCTGCTCCAGATCTGAGAAGGAGTGTGGATAGTCCTGTGAAGCATCAGAACTTGTGAATAGAAAGTTTTTTGGTGCCCAGGAGGTGAGCATTGGGATCGCTGTACGTGCATGCACACAGGAAGCATAGCAACGGGGGAGGTTGGCTCAAGGATGTTTGCGCATGCCTGAAGTGCCAGCTTATGGCAGGGCTGTGCAGTATATCTGTGGAAAAAACTGAAGTATATTGTATTTTATTTAGTAATGGACAATATTTGTGAGGAGCGAAGCTGTGTTTTGTTGGGGGGTTTTTTCTGCCATCTGGGTCAGGCTCATGACAAAAGTCTAAGAAAGTTCTAAACTGTCTGGCATGGCAGTTGGGAGGGTGATTTAACACCGGACGGATGTGTGTTGATGTGCTGTCTTGCCAAAGTGTAAATTTAGGTATTTTTTGAGAAGTTTGGCCCTGAAGTAGTGTGTGTATGATAATGTGATATTTTGGGTCGCAAGACTGGAAGTGTATGAGACTGAGAAAAGGATTCTTATTTGTTTGTTGAAAATTTGTTAAATTGAAGTGTTCCTGGTATCTATGTAAAAGGAAAAAAAAACCTGTTTGGACTATAGCTACAGAGCTTGGCTGAACTAAGTTTGGTTTTCTGATCACTGTTTGAGGTTTCTATTTAGTACATAAGAGATCTGTCAGAAGCTGAAGACAGTGTCTTTATATAAGAGAATATCCTAATTATAATTTGTGAACTAGTTGCAGTAGTTTTACACTGCTGAACTATTGAGAGAGAGCTGTCAAAACTTAGCTGTCTCTCCAGTGCTGATTGGTAAAACATTTCAAGAGCTGGGAGATATTTCTTTGCATCAGTGAGTTTTGCCTGAAACTGGAGAAGTGAAGGCAGTGGTGTTCCTTGGTTGGCTAGCACCTGGGGTGGATCGCCACTGCATCCTCCCCCCTAATGCAGCGACACCCCCCCCCCCCCCCTCCAGGTGCAGTGTCATCACTCCCCTGGGTGCAGCATCGTCATCCCTCCCCCGGCGCATCATCTCAAGACACAAACCCCCCCCGCGGGTAGATTGCCTCTTACCTCCTGGGGTGCTGAGAGCTACTGCGCAGCTGTCGGTTCCCTGCTCCCTGTGCCCCGGAACAGGAAGTAACATCAGAGGGAGCAAGGAACCGGCAGAGCCGACAGCTGCTCCCTGCACTCCTTCTGCAGCATGCACCCTGGGCAGACTGCCCCCACCACCCCACCCTTGGTATGCCGCTGAGTGAAGGCAAGTACCAGTTTTGAAGAGAGTGCCAAATTGTCCAACATGTGTGATTACTAATTACTATGTAAAATAGTGGGAGGGTTAGCTTAGGGATAATCAATTATTTCTTTTTGGGGTAGCTAGTAAAAAATAAATAAATAATTTATATCAGCCCACCTGAATAAAATAAATAGCTTTATTGGTTAGGGAACAGGTTTTATATTCTTTTAGTTTGTCAAGTCAGAGTAATAGGTACTCTTGATTCTGACTGCAGATGGTGGTGACCTGGAACTGCACTGAAGAACACTAGGTACCCAATATAAAGAAAGGGGAAGAAAGAAGAAATATCCAAGAAAGCAGGACATCCAGCTAAGTTCCTGAACAGTGGTCTACAGAATAAAGAGAACTGAAAAATAATAATAGTGAGAAAAGTCAGAGAAAAAAAAAAATAATACTACTTACCTGTTTGGGATCCAGCATAGAGGTCAGACTGTAGAACAAAAGTCAGCACAAAGTGTTTAGTTAGTAAATGTGATAAGTTAATTACTTGAGGTTATAAAATATATCACCAAAACTCTCCAATTGAACACAAAAGCTACCACTACCTTTTCCACTTCGAATCTATCTCTTCAAAAACTGTATGAATAACCACACAAACTATAGATGCCCTTTCCACATTGCACAACACTACTGTAACTCCACCAAAATGTAAATTGTAAGCCACTTTGAACCGAAACTTGTTTTTTGGATAATAGTGGGCTACATGAATGCATAAATAAATAAATACTTATCAGAGACAGTATTGCAAAAAGCTGGTCATTGTTTTACTGAAGTCTTAGTGAACCAATTTTTGAAGTCCTGAAAAGGAAAATTTAAGTGTATGAATAAATATGAATACTTCTTGTAAACATCGCACTTACCTCTAAGTAAATCCATATTAGTTAATTTCCCCATTTATTCATAAGAATACAGAGGCGAGGTTAGTTTTAGTTTGGTGTTCGCCTGAGGTAATTGTCTCAAGTAAAGTGGATATTATTATACTCACGAGGGTAGGGTCACACTTGTAAGGGGCAAATATGTAGACATTTTTTCTTTGTTGACAAAGGAGTAGGATGTTACTGAGTGCAGGAAGGCAGAGAAAATGAAAAGGTGTTTTGTTTTTTTTTAAAAGGTAAACATGTTCAGGAATATATGTAATTGGGTGTTGACATTTCATATATATTCCAGTATTTTGGGAGAAGCTACACCGGAGTTGTATCCAGGGTTGCTGAGGTATTCTGATTTAATATTGGGTTGTTGCTTATTGAAGTTATGGGGGTTGGGTTGGGTTAAACTATGATGAGCAATATAGGTACAATATGGCAAGTAATAAGGCTGATCAGTTGGATTTTATAGTTGTCTGAAATGACCTCAAATTGTGCAGAACCCTTTCAGGTTTGGACCTTCTCAGGTGCTGCCTTATTGCTGGGAGTTGGGTGGGGAGAGGAGGTTCCTCTAATTTGTCTATCAGTGAGCAGCTAGGTCATCAGTTTTTTTTATTGAGTGAGGGGCAGGGGATAGGGAAGTGTTTTGGGGTCTGAAATCTGGATTAGTGTCAAATGCATGCTTCCATTTCAATTCTGGGTTTTAGGAGCCTCAGGCTTGTTGATCCTGATATAGGTGCATTGAATATGTAGTTATGTACAATTATATACTTATATAATACGGTGAATCACACCTGGTTTTCCTTTGTTCCAGTATGGGAAGTGGGTTATAGGACCTGGACAATGGTTCCTATAAGCAGCTTCCTTTGGATTGCTGAGTCAAGGCTCTTCCCCCATTAAGCTTCAAGTACTGTGGTGTTGGTTGCAACATTATCCAGATAATGAGGCTGTGGGGTTGTAGTGGGATAGTTTTACTGCTGGGTTTATGATTCTTTTTGCTGGTCCACATCCGTCTCATCAGTGTTGGAATGCTCTGTCTATTGGTTCAATAAGTCTAAAGTTAAACAGAAGCTAGAGAAGGAGTTGCAGTTAGGGAGGATTGCAGGAACTTTCCAAGATCCACCATTTGAGAATTTGATTCTGTCACTTCTGGATTTGGTTCCCAAGAAGGATCCAGGGGAGTTATGTTTAATACACAATCTGACATACCCATTGGATTGTACTGTAAATTCTTTCATTGATTGAGAATTTTGTTTAGTGCAGTGGTTCCCAAACCTAGTCCTGGAGGCACCCCAGCCAGTCAGGTTTTCAGGATATCCATAATGAGTATTTGAGAGAGATCTGCATGCTTTTAGAGGCAATACAGTGCACTCCATTTAAGTGCATGTCGGATAAGCGCATATTCTGTTTAACTGCATGGCATACTTCGGTCCCGTTTTTGGCGCCATCAATTTCTTTTTTATTTATTTATTTATTGGTATATTTCATTATTTCACTACAAATTGTGAATATGCAATCGGCATTACAAACAGGAAATACATATAAGAATAAATCTCAAGGCCTATTCGTCCACAAATTAAGAAACATTTGGTTCCAAGAATCAAGGAATATGAACATCAAAAGGAAATAAAAAAAAAAAAAAAAACTACCAGTTGCTACCTCGGGTTAACGGCCCTAGCCTGCTATTTATGGAGGGCATACAACATTCATATCTACTCTAGCATCAAGAAAGTCTTTTAACTGTTTAGGGTCAACAAATTGAAACTGTTTGCCCTCCAGCAGTAAATTACATATACAAGGAAATCGTAATACAAAATTTATTCCCAGTGCCAACGCTCTAGGACGCTGTTCCAAAAAGGCCCTGCGTCTAGTTTGTGTAGGCTTTGAGAGATCTGGAAAAATACGGACCTTTGAGCCCATAAACAAGTTTTCTAAATGTCTTAAGGAAAGTCTTAATAGAGCATTGCGATCAGGCTCCAAAACAAAAGTGACAAGCATAGTAGACCTCTGAGTAATAATTTCCAGTGAACTCTCGAGGAATGAGGTTAGATTCATTCCATCCCCCATCACTGGGGGGTTTCCATCACCTCCCTTTGGGTTCCAGATGTAATAGGCCCGTGTTATGGGGGGCAATGAATCCTTATCCATTCCAAGAATGTCCACCATATATTTCTTGACCATTTCAACAGGTGGAATTAAAGGAGACTTAGGGAAATTTAGGAACCTAAGGTTAAGTCTCCTAGCCTGATTCTCCAAGTATTCCGTTCGTTTATGAAGAAAAATATTGTCCTTAACCAAAGCAGTCTCTAAAGTTCCCATTTCTTGCAATTTAGTACTCATATTTTCCAATTTCGAGGACTGCTGCGCAGACACCTGTGCTTGGAGTAGCGCAGCTTCAGAAAGAGTTTTTATATTGTCAGTATTTTCTTTTAATGTGGTTTGCATAGAGATTTGAATGTTATGTACCATGTCCCATAGTGACTCTAGTGTCACAATTGCTGGTCTAACCACGCCACAAGCTCCAGGAGAGGGTTGAGTTTGAGCACCAACTTGAGATAGTTTAGTAACAATGTCCTGAGGAAATACCTGTAGTGCTGATTGAATTAGTGCTTCTCTTGGCTGGGGTTCATTCTCTAACGCTGCAGTCCTTCCCTCGAGCAGTTTGGGTTGAACTCCTTCGTTCTCCGTCCCTGCTTGGGCTGCCAGCAATTCCCTTCCGGGTTGAGGTGGAGCAATGCGTTCCACAGGGCTCAGGGAAGCCCCGTTAGTGCTCTCAATCGACGCCGACGCGTCGAGAGCTGCAGAAGGGGTCGAGGTTCCCCGAGGTCCCGGTAGCTGCCTCGGGAACTGCAGAGTCGTCTGCCGCCATGCCAAAGGTGCCTCAGGAGCCGAGGAATGCTCCTTGACTTTCCCCCTCCGTTTCCCCATCATAGAGGTTACAGAAGCAGCGAGAACGGCAAGAAAAAACGGAGTCACCTCAGCAGCAAACACAGGTGCGTCCGGTCAAAGCGCCATCTTGGAACCGGCGCCATCAATTTCTATGGGTACAAACTTCATTTGATAAGTGCAAGATTCGCTTATATGCATGGTTTAAGACTGTTCCTCTGCAGGAAAGACTCCGCATAAGCGCGTACCACAAAGAGTAACAAATATGAACATATATAACTCCTTCATATATTTTCAGAACTGTCTTACTATATCTGCTTGTTATACTACTATCATGCCTCTTATTATAATGTTACCCAAGATCCTTCTGTATCAGTAATTGTATATTTTCTACCTGTATTTCCACTTATCACGATGTATTGTAAGCCACATTGAGCCTGCAAAGAGGTGGGAAAATGTGGGATACAAATGCAATAAATAAATAAATATGGAAGCCGATTGGCGCGTGACAACCAACGAGATTTCAAATTTACCACCCCTTTAACTGCCACAGGCAGAATAAGCGAAGAATGTTGTCAGAGTGTACACTGGAGTCGTTGCGCAACTGTAAGACTTTAACACTGGCTGAACGAATAGAAGTTCTTAAAAAATTAGAACACAAACAAAGTCAAGCATCTATTGCTAAAGAATATGGTGTCAATCCCAGTCAAATTTCACGTATCTTGAAGCAGAAAGACCAGCTTCTGGAAGACTGGCAAAACAATACAAATCCACACCAGAAACGAAAACGGGCGGGAAAAGCTGGGGAGGTAGAAGATGCTCTTCTTCTGTGGTTTTCTCAAGTAAGGAGCAGACATTTTCCTGGTAGTGGTCCACTGGTTATGGAGAAAGCTAATCAGCTAGCTGAAAGTCTTGGACTAACAGAATTCAAAGCCACTGTTGGATGGTTGGAAAGATGGAAGGAAAGGAACAACATAAAATTATAGAAACAGCATGGTGAAAAACAAGACGCTGATTACTTTTGGCTGAAAATTGGGTTGTTTCAGTTCTTCCTACCATCTTGAACGAGTTTGCACCTCGTGACATTTTCAATGCTGATGAAAACGGTCTCTACTGGCGAGCAATTCCTGATGGAACACTTGCATTCAAACAAGCCGAAACTACAGGAGGTAAAGCGTCGAAGGACCGACCGACTGACGATCCTTCTTTGCTGCAATATGGATGGGAGTGAGAAGTTGGAACCCTTCGTCATTGGAAAGAGCAAACAGCCCTGTTGCTTCAAGAATGTTAAGCGACTTCCTGTGTCATATGAGGCTAACGCAAATTCATGGATGACTGGGGAAATTTGGAAGCAGTGGCTAAAGAAGTTAGACACTAGAATGCGGGCACAAAAGCGTCAGATTTTGTTGCTTTGTGATCATTGTGCTGCACACATTGATGATGTCAGGCTGTCTAACTTCAAGGTGGTCTTCCTGCCACCAAACACTACCTCTCTGATCCAACCTATGGATCAGGGCATAATAGCCAATTTCAAACAACATTATCGGTCTCTTGTGCTACATCGTCTGATGAGCATTATGACCAGACTGGCAAGGATAAACGTGCTGTTGAACTGGCTCATAATCTATCACTGTTGGATTCCCTACATATGCAGAAAGAAGCTTGGAATCGTTACACAGGCAACCATTGTGAACTGCTACAAGCGGGCAAGCTTTGTTAGGGATGTGGAGAGGGACGAAACAGATGCAGCTGTTGCAAACGCGTCAGATGAACAGGATATTGACATCCCAGCCGTGTTACTGAAGAGGAGTTTCATCACTACGTAGCTGTTAATTACGATCTACAAACAGCTGACGACAGCACTGATGTCCAAATATGTGCCTACATGCAGGCAACAGCTGATGATGAAATAGATAATGAAATGAGCAGCGAGGCACATGCTGACGAAATTCAACAACCTCCTGTCACTTTTGCAAGAGCGCTGGAGAGTCTCAACACTGTGTGGGCCTATCTGGAGGCCACTGGATGTCAGTGCTATGACAGTTTTTACTGTCTGGCAGACGTAGTCTATGGAAGTCACAGACACAAGAGTGTACAGAGGACTATGACTGATTACTTCAAGTAAGCCTAACGTCAGTTAATGGAGACTGTATAATGTCAGTTAACGGAGACTATACTGTATGTATAATAAACAGTACTGTAAATATGTTTATTAGATGTCAAGCTTCTTTGGGTCACAACGGTTAGATGCATGCTCCGGTTAACTGCATGTATTTCTTTGGTCCCAGACCCTTGCACTTAAGTGGATTGCACTGTACATGCTAATTTCTCTCATGAATATTCATTGTGGATATCCTGAAAACCTGACTGGCTGGGGTGCTTCCAGGACTAGGTTTGGAAACCACTGGTTTAGTGCAAAATGCATCTTTTGACCAGGCAATTAACATGTTGAGGCAGTTGGGATGGGGTGCATTGATGGCTAAAGCAGATACTGAGGTAGTGATTAGTTTCTTGATACTGCATCCTAGCTTTTTACATCTACTGGGTTTGGTTTGAGGGTCAGTTATTGTGCTATATTGTACTGTTTTGGGATATTGCCAGGTACTTGTAACCTGGATTGGCCACTGTTGGAAACAGGATGCTGGACTTGATGGGCCTTCGGTCTGTTCTAGTATGCCAACATTTATGTACTTGTATTTTGACAAGTGCATGCCCATAAGATGCTCTGTCTTGTTTGACACATTTTCAAGTATTGCAGGTGTCTGGGTCAGACAGAATTGAATGATTTCTTTTTTTGTATTCAGAGGGCATGGCATAGTGTTTGAAATGCTTCCATTAACTGAGCACATTGGAAGGATAGCAGGAGAGCTGGGATGCCTTTGACTGAAGAGAAATCAGAGGGCCTGTGTACTAAGACCATTTTCCTTAGGATTGAATTGGATTCTAGGTTCCCAGTGGAAAAAGTGGTGACTTTATGTGAGGCTATTGTGGACACTTTTTAAGAGGAAGAAGTAGATACATCACATTCTGTCATTGATTGGTCAATTTAATGTTGCATGTAGAATAATTTCAGTGGATAGGGTGTTCATATGCTATGTGGTGGCATTGTTCAAGGAAGTTTCTAGTAAGGATTCTGAGTACTGTAAAGCAATCCCCAATGATGCATATCTTATTTTCTGATCAGTTAATGGAATATGAGTTTAGCAATCGCTTGTTGTGTCTAATTTGAACTTCGGTTTGTTCACTAATGCTTCTGGGGAGAATGGTTTTGGTGCCTATTTTAATGGTAACTCATGAGCTGTTTACTTTGGACTGTCTAGGTGGAGTTCATTTGTCAGATATTAGGCTTAACATTTTTGTTAGTTCAGTACAAGATTCACTGTTACTGCTTGTGGCGGCTATTAATTTTACCACCAGACTATGTTACTGGTGTCGTTCTCTAGTTTGAGAGTTGAGAGAGAGGTACGAATGCCAATGTTATAGCCACATAGTAATAGAAAAGTTAGTTAAATAGGAGAAACAAAATAGTAAGAATGTAAAATTTAAAAATAACAATCTGAAATGAAAAAAAAATTATCAACAGGAGGCTTGCATCACTTATCAAAGCTCTTGGAGACCTGAGGATCATCATAAAGCCTTCAAGTCCAATATATGATTGTGTACAACTTACCCAGGATAATATGTGTACCTACTGCTATTTCAGTAAGTATACATTTCTTCACAAGAGCTTAGAATGGCACTGTGTGTGTGTGTGTGTGCGTGCGTGCGTGCGTGCGTGCGTGCGTGCAACCTGAATTAGATTTATAGCTATAGTGTTCAGATCCATGTTGTCATTCATTGTCAACCCAGAGGAAAGGAATGCAAGCTGAATGATGTGAAGGTAGTTAATTCTAGTTGCTATTGCAAGGGCTGCTCGGGAAATGAGTGCCCTTGAGACAAATTAGATTTGTGCTGGCAGTTGTCTTTGTGCAATGTGTCATTTTTAGTGTAGTGAGAATTGCAAGTATCTCAATGGGCATTGTAGGAAGAGAAATTCTGTTATGGAAGAATAAATGCTTGAAGTCTGGAATGCATATAAGAGACTGTGGCAAGATGTAAAGACTTTAGCACTAAAAGGAAAATAACTGAATTTAAGAGGTTTTGTAAGAAGAGCAAATTGTGGGCACAGGAAGAGAAGTAGTGGCCATGCCTTCTCCCTACTAATGTCATCTGAGAAAGCACTTAAACAGGACTAGAGCCTCAGTGCCCCCTCCCTTTTTTTCTCTCTCTATTCTTCCCTTTCTCCAGTCAAGCATCTCTTTTCTCTTCCCCCTACCTCCCCCAGGTCCAGAATCTCCCTTTACCCTGCCTTCTCGCCCTAGTCCAGCATCTCCCTTTCTCTTCCTCCCCATTAAGCATTGCTCCTTCTGTCTTCTTTCTCTTCCATCCCCTCCACCCATCTACCATCACCCCCTCTCTCTCCCCCAGTGTCATCTCTAGACAGAAGTAGTTGTGGTGGCAATGGGGGGAGGGGTAAACCAGGCATGGAAAAGGGCAAGTCAGACTAACATGTTCACACATCATACCCATCACCATATCATAGCTCTTCCCCTCCTTAAAATTAGCCATTAGAGATACTACATGAAAAATCCCCAAGGATCTTCTATGCATGAAGAAGGCCCCAAATTGGTATCATTCACCCAGTAAAAGTAATAGTATAGTTGATTGCATCATTTAATGAATTCTTCTATATGGAAACGAGGTATGGATTCTATACAAGATTGGACTTTATCTTAATATAAAACCCGCAACTCTAGTTCTGCAACACCACATTTCTCAATAATGGAGCTAGGACAGAGGAGACTGATGGGCCCCCAGTCAGTCCAGTTTTCCAGAGATCTGCAATGAATATGCACGACAGAAATTTGTATGCAGAAGACAGTACATGCAAATCTATCCAATGAATAATTCACATCATACAAAAAATGTTCAAATTGTGGTGTCACTGCTAGACACTTTGCAACATAAGACAAATCCCTGCAAAATGAAATTCAGAACTTATGTAGCAAACTTAAGACACCATAGTAGAAATAACTCTGAGAACTTAAACCACAAGAACGTTACCTGTTCTAAGACAGAACTGTAAATAAAATATTGGTTGCTTACTACTGGAAAACTGGAACAAGCAGGAATCCTGGCAGAGTGTTTCAGAATGGTCACAGATGCAGAACATGGCAAGACCCTCAGATAGAATGAGGGACTACAAATTAAAAACTAATATGCAGGCAAAAACTGAAATGGGCCCTTCCCCCCCCCCCCCCCCCCCCCCCCAAAGCAAAAGCTAGATTCTGGGAGCTGTGTAATAGTGGAAAAAGAAATAAACTGTACTTCTTTCTCTACAGCACAACTTACAAAAACAAAAGAGATGCAGGTTTCCAAAAGCTGACATTTAAATCATTATTGCTTTTCTGTGGTACAATTAAAGTGGTTTATATATAATATACAGGTACTTACTCCATCCCTAGAAGGCTCACAATCCTAAATTATTGTACATGGGGCAATGGATAGTTAAGCAATTTGCCCAGAGTCACAAGGAGCTGCAGTGGGAAAGTCTGGACTGGTGGTGAAGATGTGTTGTCTTGGCATGTTATTTTTGCAGTATATACTCCTCTGGGGTATAAATGATGTATGTCCTGGTTTTTCTATTAGCTCAATACTACTTCCAAAAACCATATAAACTATTTCAAATAAAATTAAAAAAAAAAAATCATGTGCAAAAGGTGTAAACACAAAAACGTTTTTATATTTTTCTTATGCTGTTTGTGCTCAGTATCTGGGTATCCCATACTGCAATGGCTGACCATCCACTGATAGGGTATAACCCTTAGTCACATCATTGCACTCCCTACCGCCTACCCGTGGTATTTCATTAAGATGTTTTTCATTAAATGCACATCAATGTCTAGCTGATATAGATAATATAATTCCAACACCATGGTGCGTGGGGTACTTACCAAACTCCCGAATGCATGGTGCAACTCCATGCGAGGTTAATCCCAGCTCCTGTGTGCTCGTGTTAAGAAATTCCTCATGGTCTCAAAAGTGTTCATAGTCCTGGCTCTTAAATTCTTATTTCATCATGTTGGTAGTTCCCGACATGTGTGCATGTTTTGCCCTAAGCATCCTCAGGGGAACAACGCACGGAGTTGCACCATCCATTCGGGAGTTTGATAAGTTTCTAGGATAAGCAACATAAAATGTGTTGTACCGTTTTGGATTCTTGACAGGTAGTTGTGGCCTGGTTTGTTCACTGTTGGAGGTAGGATGCTGGGCTTGATGGACCTTTGGTCTGTCCCAGTATGGCAATACTTATATACTTTAAACCATCCAAGCAGTGGATCCAAGAGCTGAAGGAGGCCTCTAAGTATAAGGAAGTGACAACTGCTAGATGGAACTTGGAGCTGATGACTATAAATGTCTGTCCCATAGGACCCATTGGCTAAGGAGTACTACTACTACTACTACTTAACATTTCTAGAGCGCTACTAGGGTTACGCAGCGCTGTACAGTTTAACAAAGAAGGACAGTCCCTGCTCGAAGGAGCTTACAATCTAAAGGACGAAATGTCAAGTTGGGGCAGTTAAGATTTCCTGAATAGAGGTAAAGTGGTTAGGTGCTGAAGGCGACATTGAAGAGGTGGGCTTTGAGCAAGGATTTGAAGATAGGCAGGGAGGGGGCTTGGCGTATGGGCTCAGGGAGTTTATTCCAAGCATGGGGTGAGGCGAGGCAGAAAGGGCGGAGCCTGGAGTTGGTGGTGGTGGAGAAGGGTACTGAGAGGAGGGATTTGTCTTGAGAGCAGAGGTTACGGGTAGAGAGGTAAGGAGGGGCTGCAGACCAAGTGCATTTGTAGGTTAGTAGGAGAAGCTTGAACTGTATGCGGTACCTGATCGGAAGCCAGTGAAGTGACTTGAGGAGAGGGGTGATATGAGTATATCGGTCCAGGCGGAAGATAAGGCGTGCAGCCGAGTTCTAAATGGACTGAAGGGGGGGTAAATGGCTAAGTGGGAGGCCAGTGAGGAGTAGGTTGCAGTAGTCAAGGCGAGAGGTAATGAGAGAGTACATTACTGGATCTTGATTTACCTTTGTTTGCTTATATCATCCCACTAAAAAAATAGCAAAAAAGAAAAGTACCTCAATTGTAGTAAATCTGCTAGGAGTTTTGGCTCCACAAGCTTCTCCATTGCTCCAAAGGGGCCTGGTGTGCCCCTTTGTGCATGCCTCTGCAGCCACATGCTGTAGAAAGGGCAGCCCTTTATCCTTCCAACTGCAGAACCTTTAGATTACATCAGACGATGTTGTGGCACTTACTGGCACTTACAGACTCTGCCTGCTAGCAGGCAGACAGGAAAAAGCACCTCTTCCACTCCCAAAGGGGCACAGAAGTGGCAGGCTTTTCTCTCTCCAACAGCGGCATCTTTAGGTGATGTCAGATACTGCTGTGCACTGGGTCTTACTGGCACTTGCAAACTCCTACTGCAGGCAGACAGAACCAAACCACCTTTTCTACTCCCTGTTACCTTTCATTTTAATATGCTGTGCAGCAATGTCAACCACACATAGGCGTAGTTTGACTGTTCCATTTGGAAAGGCAAAGGGTGTGCTCTGACATATTATCATATTAATTTGCATATATACATCTCATACATATTCATTATGATTCATATTCACATTTGTGATATATGCTGTATGCAAGGAACTTGACTTATCAAAACATTGTCACAAGGACTAATGTTATGGATCCTTCTATCACTTATCCCTACAGTGGCTGTGCCGTTTTGCTTTATGACTCCATCAGGGGACATATATATGATAACTAAGACATTCACCAGCATACTCATTCTTTGAATGCTTCTGAATTTTATTACAGTCAAAAACTGACACTTTTGGCACTGGTGTAAAAGTTTGGCAGCCGAAAGTGTCTAAATTTGTGACTGTATTATCTGTATCAGTTGTACATAATTATTAGAGCAGTAGGCTACCAACCAGTGAAACCAGGGTTCAAATCCAACTGTGGCTCCTTGATTTTTTGGACAAGTCACCTAACACTTCATTGCTTCAGGTACACAATTAGACTGCAAGCCCTCCAAGAAAAGGAAATATCTGCTGTACCTGAACTTCCCTTAAGCTACTACCGAGAAAGGCATAATCTAAATTCAAATCCAAAATCCAGTATTGGGCATATTTTAAATAAAAAAAAACAACCTACAAATGTCATTCAGTAACTATAGAGCAATTCTACTATACCATAATAGCAGTAATTTCCAAGAGTCACACAAGAAGGGCCTACCTAAGGAAAGACCACACCGTAAACATTGTGGTGGGCACCAGGGGCGTAGCCAGGCACCCAATTTTGGGTGGGCCTGGGCCCAAGATGGGTGGGCAGAACCTTGCCCTGTTCCACAGGTGATTTGGTCTCTCCTCCTCTTGCCTGCATGCCATATGGTCTCTCAAACATCCCCCCTCTCCCGTATACCTTTTAAATAGTAGATTTTCACCAGCAGCGAGAAGCAACTAATACACACTGCTCATGTTGGCCCCACACCCTTCCCTCTGATGCAACTTCCTGTTTCCACCTAGGCAGAAATACATCAGAGGGAAGGCTGTGGGGCCGGTGCGAGCAGTATGTATGTCACTGCTCACTGCAGGCGAAGATCTGCTACTTACAAGGTATGCAGGAGGGACACTTGTTGGGAGTTTTCAGCTGGTGGGGCTTGGGGATCCCTGCCAGACACATCATAGGTATGCTGCTACTGGGTGGGCCTAAACCCAAAGTGGGTGGGCCTGGGCCACCCAAGCCCACCCTTGGCTATGCCACTGGTGGGCACTAGAACACCAATACACCTATTGGAAAACTAAACAAGCCAGATTAATACAGATTGATCCTGTACAGACATTCAATACAAACAGAACACCTGGGAGCTCGTTTTCAAAGCACTTAGACTTACAAAGTTACATAGAAACCTATGGAACTTTGTAAGTCTAAGTGCTTTGAAATACGCCTCTCTAGTCTCTTCCACACACATAGAATGCAAATAGATCCTCACGAAATATGGAATAAGTAACTACAAATAGAAATATCTAGACAAAAATTAAACTGACTTCCCAAAAAGCCAGACTTTGCATACAACACTAGACAAACAGTAGTGTGTCCCCTCATACTATGCAAACTATAAAGATAGCAGGGGTAAATTTCAAAACCTGACGTATTTCAAATACTGCATTAGAAATTAAGGGGTTATTTTACTAAGGTGTGTTAATGGATTTAGCATGCTAACGATTAAAGCATGCTAAATGCTAAGAAGTCCGTTTTATACCTATGGACTTCTTAGCATTTACACACGCTAATCATTAGCACACCTTAGTAAAAGGACCCCTAAATGTGGTATACTGTCCTAACTGGAGGAAGGTGGTTTTGACCTCTGAAAGCAAACTGAAAAATGAATTAACGTTGTCTAATAAGCTATCACCTTATTTTCCATTTTTAAATTTATATTTAATTTTTAATATACTGTACATCTATTTTGATATTTTCCACAGTACAGAGGGACAGACAATACTGTTTCTCTTTCTGTGGTGTTGCATTGTGTGTTGAGCTTAAGGGTTCAGTTTAATTGTGTATATATTTGTTTTATTTTTATATATTAACCTTTATAGTAGGATACACGGCTATGAAGCTAGTTGATCCTAAATTAAAAATTAAAATTACTTTTCTACCTGTTCGGTCTGATCATATCATTTTTCTAATTGTGTTGATTTCAGTCTCTGGCTTCTGCTTTCCTCTCTCTTCTCTTAACTCTCTTGCCAGGGTTTCCTTTTCCATTTGTCGTTTTCCTCTCTCCTCATGTCTTTTTCATTTCCGTAATTACAGCATTGTTCTTTTGCTTTCAGTTTCTTCCATTTATTTTTCTGCATCTCTGTCCAGGTTTCATTATTACTAGCCAGTCTTCAGTGTCCCTCTTTACTGCATTTACCTACATGTTTCCATCTCTTTCCCTCACCCCAGCTCTCCCATTCTCCTTTCTCATATTCGCCAGACTTTAACTAACTCTGTCCTCTCCTTCTACCATCCTCTTTCTTCATATTCCAACCCATGTCTCCTTCCTTCCCCTCTCTCTCCCCCTATTCCATACAGCATCTTCGCTCTTTCTCACTTCCCCTTCCATTCTATCTCTCACCTCCTCCTTCCATCCAGCATCTCCCCCTCTCTCTCCCTCTTCTATGGTCTCCCCTCCCTCCACTTCCATTCAGTACCTTTCCTTTCCCCCTTCCATTCAACATCTCCCCTTCCATTGTCTCCCCTTTCCATCCACTGTCTCCTCTCTCTCTCTCTCTTCTTCCATTCAGTGTCACTCCTTTCCCCCTTCCATCTAGTGTCTCTCCTGTTCCATCCAGAATCTCCTCTCTCTTCCCCCTTCCCCACTATAGCCATCCAGAATATCCTATCACACATTCTCCCTCCCAGCCTGTCTTGCCCTGGGCATCCAGGATCTCCTCTGTCTCTCCCTCGTATGCCCCCACCATCCAACATCACCCCTCTGTTTCTCTCTCCTCCCCCCCCCCCATCATCACCCTTCTGTCTATCATCCCCCAGCACGAAGCATTACCCTATCTCTCTCTTCCCTTTATTCATTCAGCATGGCCCATCTCTCCCCAATACTATTGTCTCTTTTTGCCTTGCCCCATCATGCAGCATAGTCCCATCTCCCTTTCCTTCACCCCACCATTGTCCCATCTCTATTCCTCTCTCTTTCTGTCCTGCTCCCTCCTGGTGACTAATTAAAACTTCGTGCTCACTTCCCTCCCTTCCCCTTCCCCCACAGCAAAAAAAAAAAAAAAAAGAATTCCCTACTGCCCCTACCTGTGCAGGGGTGTAAGGGCACAGGCGCTCAGACACTACTTCCTCCTGGGCCACTACTGCAGTGGCCTGGAGGAAAAAATAGTTGCTTATCTGTGATGGTAGTTCTCCATGGACAGTAGATCATCTAGCCACACAGCTGAAGTGACTCCCCAGTGACATTACTGACCCGGCCCTTCCAAAGCACAGAAAACTCAAAAGAGCTCTCTGCGCATGTGTCTGTTTCCCCGCCGCTGGTAGTACTATATATACTGCACACTCAGCCCTCCCACCTCAGTTAATCAAAAAGCTGTTGGCAACTCTGAGAGGGTGAGTCTGTGTGGATAGATGATCTACTGTCCACAGAGAACTACCGTTACAGGTAAGCAACTATTTTTTTCTCCACGGATAGAGATCATCTAGCCACACAGGGGAAGATTCCCAAGCTGAAAAATAGGGAACTCATAGTAATAATGATTAAAGAAATAACTTTCAATATTCCTGTTGACTGTTTCCTGGTATTGGAAGAGGAGGAGAGTTGACGCTTCATAGAAAAGATATCAAACAGTCACTCAAAAATTAGAATCTGCTGAGGAAGCAGCTTCTTTAGAAAAAAGCTTTGTAATTGCCTGTAAAGAAGCCAAGTTTACTGTTTATACAAGTTTACACTAAAATTCAAAACAATGTGGAAAAAACTGAAGGAATCTATTTAAAATGCTATCAAGCTGTATGCTGATAATAAAATGAAGACATGCAGCTAATCAATAAAAGTGAAAGATAGAAATACATATGAAGTAATCTGATCTAATATCATGAACTGGCACAGGAGAAAATTTGACTGATATGGAAAAGAAACAGAGCGAACGAGGGAGACAACGTTAAGTGTGGATCAAGCAGAACTCTATCCAATAATTTTTTTTTTTAATGGGTGATAGTGAATCAGTGTGTGAACCTCTGCAATACGGTAAGCTAAGGTGATGGTAAGTAGAAAACTGTTATCTAGCTTAGGAAGCTAGGTTGTGCCAATTTGAGACATTCAAGAGTAATGAAGTCTATTTGTATGAGATTCAGATTCTACGCTAATGGAAGAGGTTAAAAGGGAGAGTTATGTTATTAGAGAATGCTTGAAACTGGTATAACAGAACAATATGTACTTGTACTGTTGAAAAGACAATCTTGTATTTTATAAAATGAATAAATGTTCTATCCGTTGAAATTTTCTTAAGATAGATAAAAACACTCAAACAGTGGCAGGAAAATGCTTATCTTTGTGCTGGAAGGACACAAAAGCAGGCTACCAAAACAAAAGGAATGAAAGTAGCCTTGATTCTGCATGTTCAAAACTGGCTCTTTCGACATTAAAAAGTGATGAACGAATAGCCCTGCTATGCACTATCAGTATTCAGGAGCGTTTGGGGCAGTAAGATCTGAACTGAACCCAAGCTGCACCTATCATAAACTTTGTTATAAGCAGCTCAATTTTTCTAGTGAAAAAGGTGCTGGTACTCAAATGCCAGGCCACCCTTCAGGGTTGAGGTGATCACTGAGGGACTTACCCCATAATAGCCAGGCCCCCTGCATCCAATCACAGAATCTATGACAAGACAGACTTTTTTCATTAAAACTTGGTGACCATGGGTCAATTTTAGCAGACAGTGGAAAAGGTGCCGGTACTCAGTACCCTCAAATACCCCCTCAAAACAAAGCCCTGGTTATAAGATACATTGGAAGAAATGCATACAGGAGGTCTAGACTATAGGAAATTTATAAAGGAGCAAACGTTACTCTGTAGTGAGTTGATCACCGTGAACAATAGTTTAGGTTGACTGTGAAGAGTGAGGGCACAGTTAGGAAAAGAGAGATGTAAATATGGCCTAAAGAAGACCACTCATGAAAAATGTTTGTTCAGTATATCAGGGTGCAAACTCAAAGGGAGGCCAGGCACTAAGATGATGAAACTGAGGACCCTGGACCTCTCTTTCAAGCTACTTGGTCTCTTTTTTGGAACATGCTGACCCCTTGGGTGAGGAGGCATCAACTTAACTTCTAAGGGACTTTACCTTCCCCCTAACATTTTTTTTTTTTTTTTTTTTTTAAGTAAGCCTTGGTGTAGGATAAGGCTTAGTTGGTTAAAAAGGAAGTTTTCTCATTTTGGGGGATGGGGATACAGGTACAGGATTTTGGTGGATGGTAGTTGGGGAGGGGGGTTTCAAAATACACTCAACTTGTTTGTCTTGTTTATCCTTGGCTCTTTACTGTGTTTTGCTTACAGATGCCAGTTTTGTGCGATTAATAAAAAGATTTCAACATAATAACAAAGAGCAAACTTTGAAAAGGAAATCCAGAAATTATTTTCTAGCAAACAGAATTAATAAACCATGAGACAAATTACAAGCTACTTTCCACAAAAAGAGAAAGGAACCAAGGTTAAATTCCAAAGGAAGCTGGAATAAACAAAGACAACCTGTTACTAAGAATTCACAGGACCTAATCTAGAGTGTTGAGAGAGATGCCATAGAGATGTATTTCCCTTTAGGAAAATATTGTAGTTGCATGGTTCATAAAAAATATATATCTGTTATCCTGATAGGAAATAAAGCACTTGCAAGGAAAGTGCAACTGAAAATTAACTCCCAAAGATATAGCAGCTTGACGGTAAACCCAAGAACTCAGATGTTTCTAAGTTGTGTCCATCTAGAAACATCTGAAAATGTAAAAACTCTGTCTCCCATAAAGGAAACAGATTTAGCTCTATAATAAAGTCTCAAAATCAGTTCTTATCCTGAAGAAAATCAAATGAAACCAGTAGAGATGGAGCTTCTCCCGTATGAGGAAAGGCTAAAGAGGTTAGGGCTCTTCAGCTTAGAAAAAAGACAGCTGAGGAGGGATATGATTGAGGTCTATAAAATCCTGAGTAGGCTAGATGGACCACTGATCTGACCTAGTATGGCTATTCTTATGTTCTTATTCTTATTCTTATATTCAATTTCAGATGAATCTAGAAACTCAGAAACATCTAAGTCCTTCATCTGGTGACACAGATCCACCCCTCGATGAGGTTAAATAATATATCTTTTGAATAGAGGGTATATTAGTCTCAGGAAATTTAAGAACTGTTGTCAAAAAAGTTTGAAAAAGATCCTTAGAAGCCAATATCCTGAAAAATGGAAAGTTCAAAAACCTGAGGTTTATGTCTGATCAGGGCCGTGCTAACCCGGTAAGCGAGGTAAGCATGGCAGGGGGGCGCTTCCCTCTGGGGGGCGCCACCGCACCATGCTCACCTCGCTCGCCTTCCCCCAACATCCCTTTTCTTTTTTTTCTTTTTAAATTTACCTCCGTGGTGGCGGTTCCGGCAGCGCAGCATCAGGGAAGGAGGCGGCGCTCCCGACGTCTCTAGCCTTCCCTTCGCTGTGTTCTGCCGCCTTCTGACGTCAAGGATGACATCAGAAGAAGGCGGAACACAGCGAAGGGAAGGCTAGACGTCGGGAGCGCCGCCTCTTTCCCTGACGCTGCACTGCCGGAACCGCCGCCACGGAGGTAAATTTAAAAAGAAAAAAAAAAAGAAAAGGGATGTTGGGGGAAGAGAAGAGGGTGGGCAGTTTAACAATGGGAGCGGGAGGGCAGGGGAGAAACAACAGCAAGGATGCGAAGGGGGGGCATGGATGCGAAGGGGGGGGAGAAGAGGGCGGGCCAGGCTGGGACATGGGAGAGAGAGGAGCATGGATGCGAGGGGGGGGTCATGGAAGGGAGAGAGGGGAATTGCTGGAAAAGGATGAATGGAGGGGGCAGGGGACAGAGGAGCATGGATGGGCATGGATTGGGAGGGCAGGGCTCAGGGAGAGAGGGGAATTGCTGGAAAGGGATGAATGGAGGGGGCGGGGGACAGAGGACAGAGGAGCATGGATGGGCATGGATTGGGGGGGCAGGGCTCAGGGAGAGAGGGGAATTGCTGGAAAGAGATGAATGGAGGGGGCGGGGGAGAGAGGAGCATGGATGGGCATGGATTGGGGGGGCAGGGCTCAGGGAGAGAGGGGAATTGCTGGAAAGGGATGAATGGAGGGGGCAGGGGACAGAGGAGCATGGATGAGCATGGATTGGGAGGGCAGGGAGAGGGGAATTGCTGGATAGGGATGAATGGAGGGGACAGATGGGCATGGATGGATATGGATTGCAGGGCAGGGCTCTGGGAGAGAGGAGAATTGCTGGATAGGGATGAATGGAGGGGACAGATGGGCATGGATGGATATGGATTGCAGGGCAGGGCTCTGGGAGAGAGGAGAATTGCTGGATAGGGATGAATGGAGGGGGCAGGTGACAGAGGAGCATGGATTGGGAGGGCAGGGCTCAGGGAGAGAGGGAATTGCTGGATAGGGATGAATGGAGGGGACAGATGGGCATGGATGGGCATGGATTGCAGGGCAGGGCTCAGGGAGAGAGGGGAATTGCTGGATAGGGATGAATGGAGGGGACAGATGGGCATGGATGGATATGGATTGCAGGGCAGGGCTCAGGGAGAGAGGGGAATTGCTGCAAAAGGATGAATGGAGGGGGCAGAGGGGCATGGATTGGGAGGGCAGGGCTCAGGGAGAGAGGGGAATTGCTGGAAAAGGATGAATGGAGGGGGCAGGGGACAGAGGAGCATGGATGGGCATGGATTGGGAGGGCAGGACTCAGGGAGAGAGGAGAAATTGCTGGACATAGAGGGGAGGGAAGAGAGATGAAGGAGATGAAATGAGGGAAAAGGAAGAGAGGAGAAAAACTGCACATGGATGAAGAAAATAGGCAGAAGCTGAGGACCAGAAATGAAGAAGAAAGGAGGAAAGGAAATAAATAAATAGAAAGGAAGCCCTGGAAACGGAGTTAAGAGGACAGATAGCAGCAGAATCAGATACTGGGCCAGCATGATCAGAAAAAGAAAGTCACCAGACAACAAAGGTAGAAAAAAAATCATTTTATTTTCATTTTAGTGTTTGGAATATGTCCACTTTGAGAATTTACATCTGCTATCTTATTTGCAATGTATAGCAATTTGTTTCTAAGAATATTGCTGACAATTCCTGTCAGTGTGGCAAGTGGTGAGCGATCATTTTCACGGGGGGGGGGGGGGGGGGGGCGCCGCCGCCGCCGCCGCCGCCGCCGCCGCCACCGCCGCCGCCGCCAACTGATAGGCTGCAGTGGGGCGCCAGAGACCCTAGGCACGGCCCTGTGTCTGATTAGAGTTCTCCAACTTTTCTATTTTCCTCACATTCAGACTTTTAGCTCCCACCTCTTAAGCAACTGTATTCTTAACTTCTAGTATCAAATTTTCCGCTTTATCTATTCACTTGATGTTGCAAATGCTTCTCCAGATTTTTCAATTTGGAAGAGGAGTTTAAAGGTATAACAAAATTGGAGCATACCTTGTATAGGCTCCCAATGGCAGACCACAGTGCATCCAGATTAACAGTAGGTGGCTTAACCAGCGGCTTGGGGGGGGAGGGGAAACAGATGATTTTCCAAAGTTTTGGCCTTCCTAAACACTCCACAGACTCACCACTGCAGGGGACCTCCAACAGATCACCTCCTACCGACTGCGTTGTCTCACTCAATGCTGCTGAAGTTGTTGCAATAATTTCCGGAGTCCCCTGATGCTTTGACTCTAGCTACCCAGTAACACTCCTGGTTCTGTCTAACACACAAACCAGCATTTCCTGAGATAAAACTGTAGGAGAAGGTGTAACAAGATTTTGTTATCTAAGCTGGGCTCCTTCCAATTCAGCAGCTGGTACCATAAACACTGTAATTATGGTTCGGCATGGAGAGTAAACAGAAGGGCTGAAGGATAAACCCTTTGGTTCCCTCTATTTTTAGGCATCAGACAAATCAAAGGCAACATAAAGCAATTAAAATTTAAGCCTAAAGAGTGGGAGCTCCCTCAAACCTCATCTTCTAATTTGGATTTTAGAAGACTCTGGTCGAAGAGTGACCAGATATGCTACACTATTGATCACATTAGCATTCTCTCAAGGCGTATCTTTCATGTGTTCTTCAGATGTATCAGTCACTCTTTCTTGGTCTGAAGGTCTGGATTTAAGTGAATGTCTCTAACAGGCTTATTTTCGAAAGAGAAGGGTGCCCATATTTCAACACAAATTGGGAGATGGGCGTCCTTCTCCCAGGGTCACCCAAATCGGCATAATCGAAAGCCGATTTTGGGCATCCTCAACTACTTTCCGTCGTGGGGACGACCAAAGTTCACGTTAGCGTGTCGGAACCATAGCGAAGGCGGGACTGGGGCGTGCCTAACACATGGGCGTCCTCGACTGATAATGGAAAAAAGAAGGCCGTCCCTGACAAGCACTTGGGCGACTTGATCCATTTTTTCTTATGACCAAGCATCAAAAGGTGCCCGAACTGGCCAGATGACCACTGGAAGGAATCGGGCATGACCTCCCCTTACTCCCCCAGTGGTCACTAACCCCCTCCCACCCTAAAAACAAAACTTTAAAATATTTTTTTGCCAGCCTCAAATGTTCATACGCAGCTCCATGACAGCAGTATGCAGGTCCCTGGAGCAGTTTTAGTGGGTGCAGTACACTTCAGGCAGGCGGACCCAGGCACACACCCCCACCTGTTACACTTGTGGTGGTAAATGTGTGCCCTTCAAAACCCACCAGAAACCCACTGTACCCACATGTAGATGCCCCCTTCACCCGTAAAGGCTATGGTAGTGGTGTACAGTTGTGGGTAGTGGGGTTTGGGGGGCTCAGCACACAAGGTAAGGGAGCTATGCACCTGGGAGCAATTTATGAAGTCCATGCAGTGCCCCCTAGGGTGCCCAGTTGGTGTTTTGGCATGTCAGGGGGACCAGTGCACTACGAATGCTGGCTCCTCCCACGACCAAACGGCTTGGATTTGGTCATTTCTGAGATGGGCGTCCTCGGTTTCCATTATCGGCGAAAATCAGGGATGACCATCTCTAAGGACGACCATCTCTAAGGTCGACCTAAATTTCACGATTTGGGCGTCCCCGACCTTATTATCGAAATGAAAGATGGACGCCCATCTTGTTTCAATAATATGGGTTTCCCCGCCCTTTCGCTGGGAGGTCCTGCGAGGACGTCCTCAGGAAAACTTGGGCGCCCCTTTTGATTATGCCCTTCTAGGTCAACTTGAGAGCACAAGAAACAATTTTTGAAAATGTGGCAAGTTTCCAAGTTTATTACATATTTGATATACTACCCCTTGCTGAGAACCATCTAAACAGGTTGTATACATATAAAAAGAGAGTAGGAAATGGATCTACAATATTAAGAGCTTTGATTACTGTGTAGTTACAATGGCCCCTACTACCATAGCCAATCACAAGCGTAAAGAAGGCAGTAGCCTTGAGCACAAAAATCTCTACTCATTTTCCTTGTAAATGTTTGCTTAATTTGGATAAGTTTTATTTAAAAAAAATTACCATTGCGTTTCTTTTTCAGTTCTAAAAATGTCTGAGAATTTCAGGTTTTAGTCACTAGAAAGGTGATGTACTATTGGTTCACCTTTAGATGCAAGAAGGGTTTGGTACAGTGGCGTCTCTAGACAGAAATATTTGGGGTTGCAACAGAGGGGCAAGCTAGGTATAGAGGGGGGAAGCCAAAGTGACATTTCCATACATGCCCACTGCCACATCAAGCACCCCTCCTCCCAACCCCCTTTCTTAAATTAGCAATATAAGTTACCAAGGCCTTCTACACATTAAGAAATTCTCCCCCTCCAGCTAGTCTCCGCTACTAGGTAAAATCATCTTTATAACTGATGGCAATTACTTCTTTCCTTGGATCTAAAATTCAAATTTTTCCTGAACTCTCAAGTGATACTCAAAAAAAAGAAGAAAAGAGTTTATGTTGTTGAAAGCAAGAGTTCTCCATTTAGGAGGGACTTTTCTACTTAAATTTCCATGTAGATGTCATATTTCTTTGAATTCTTCTAATTATATTTTCTTTGATCCAGGGAAGTTGTTAGAATTTATTTCCAGTAAAGAGTAATGTTGTACATATCCTAGATCACTAGCGCTATTAATTGGCTGCGTCAACTCCAGTTCCTTCCACTCTATAGATAATTATTATTTCTTATAATTTAATTGAGTCTTAAATAAGACATTTCCTAGTCTTTGGATCACTAATTGTGGACTAACTTTATGCGATTTATTTCCTTATTATGATTTGTAAATTTTGTATTTTCCATATTCTAAGATTTATGTTTATTGCATAAATGTAAATGTGAAAATCTATAAATAAAAAAGTAAAAAAACTAACTGATGGCAACATTCAACAAATTCTGAGTAGAGTGAAGTCTGGATTCTCTACAAGATTGGACAGAATCTCAATATAAACTCTGAACCTCCAGTTCTGTATCACAAACTCCATATTCCCCAACCATGGAGCTATCTATTATAACACACCACACAAAACAATATTCAGATTATGATCATTACCTCATGAACAACACATGCTTCTTCCACTATTAGACGCTTTGGGGCCCTTTTACTAAGGTGCGCCGAAAAATGGGCTGCACTAGTGTAGGCACGTGTTTTGGGTGCGCTCAGATCCATTTTTCAGCGTGCCTGTAAAAAGGCCTTTTTTTAAAAAAATTTGCCAAAAATGGATGTGCGGCAAATTAAAAATTGCCGTGTGTCCATTTTGGATCTGAGACCTTACCGCCAGCCATTGACTTAGCGGTAAGGTCTCACATAGTAACCATGCAGTAATCATCTATGCACGTAGAATGACAATTACTGCACGGTTTTTGCCGCGCACCAGAAAATTATTTTTTTTTCCGGTACACGTAGCGGATGCACATCAAAAATGAAATTACTGCAAGGGCCACATGGTAGCTGGGTGGTAACTCAAATTTGATGCTCAATGGGTGCGTGTAGGTGAATACGCGGCTTAGTAAAAGGGCCCCTTTGTTTCAAGCAGGCGGATTTTGTTTTTGTGGTGACTGCTAGTCCTGAGCATTTTTATTTTGGGTGCCAAAGGTTTGCTTTTAAACAGGGCAGACACGTTGCACAATAACATAAAACCCTGCAAAAAGACTTTCAAAACCTATATAGCAAACGTACCAAAGCCGCGGTAAAAGGTGGCCTGCAGTAGCATAGGCGTGGGTTATGAGTGCATGCAGAATTATTTTTCAGCATGTCTGTAAAAGAGGCCTCTTTTTTTCCACCGAAAATGTACGGCAAAATCAAAATTGCCGCGCATCCATTTTGAGTCTCAGACCCAAAATGGTAATGACCTACGTGTGTCAGATGCCACGGATGCACGCAAGAAAATAAAAAATATTTTTCAGACACGCGTAGCAGACGCACGTCAAAAATGAAATTAGCACAAGAGCCATGTGGTAATCGGGCGTTAAGTCTATAGTGGCACACGTTGGGTATGCATAGATGCTTAAGTAGCTTGGTAAAAGGTGCTCTATACAGTGGCGTTCCTAGGGGAGCTGACATTCGGGGCGGATCGCCGATGCTCCCCGGCCTCCGGGTGCAGCGCGATACCCCCCCGGCAAAAGGACACCCCCCGGCAAAAGAACCCCCCCGGATGCACGCCGCTGGGGGGGGGGGGTGCCACGCGCCTGTCCGCTTCGTTCGTTTCCATGCTCCCTCTGCCCTGGAACAGGAAGTAACCTACGTACGTAGCAGACGTAGCGGACAGGCGCGTGGCACCCCCCAGCGGCGTGCACCCGGGGCGGACTGCCCCACAGCCCCCCCCCCCCCCTTGGTACACCACTGGCTCTATAACAGCCCTAATTCACCTATGAAAAAAAACAATGCTATAAATATTACACTGGGCCCTAGAGCACCAATATTATCTACTACTAGGAACCTAGAACAAGCTAGACTGTTAAAGATTCCTACACAGACACTACTTGCTAGTATAATCCTTCACTTCAGACACACATGCAGAACAAGGACAGACCCTCATGTGATAGAAAATAAAGGACCACAAAAATCATGTAGACAAAAACTGAAATGAAGACCCCTCCTCCTCCATTCATGAAAGCCAGACTCTCTAAGCAGTGAAATACTGGTAAGAGAGAAATAGTAACACATTTTCTCCTGTACTCTGCAAAGCACTAAAATAGAAAAAAATGTACATTTCCTAAAATATCTGAGAAATACAGAGAGGCAAAGCCAAGCCACAACAAAAGTTCAGAAATCAGGAAAAAGCAGCCAGAAGAACCAACCAGTGGCTGATAAGAAAATAATTTATTTGAGAGGCAATCTTTAATGACAAGGTGTGTTTTATATATTTTCCTACTGCTTAGGTGTTTTAGTTATAGCCCAACATGTTTCCGGCAGCTGGATTGCTTGCATCAGGTGGACCATTTGTAATTATATACTCGTTTTTCCATCACCAAAAGGAAAAAAGAGATTGAAGATGTCAGAATTTACATTAGCCTATCAAGCAGCCTGTTACTGGAAAGATTTTGCTGAGATATTCTTTTCTTCCCAATCATACATGATATTTACTGTTCAAAAATTTATTTTATCAATATAATTTTATCTATCATACCAGAGGAATGTTCTGGCTCATATTATTTTGTTATCTGCTTTGAACTTTTAATGGTATTAGTAGAATATAAGCGTGTATGGTATTCATTCTTTGTAATAGAAACAAACGATACACCTTGAGATAAGACTTTCAGTGCACAATAAGGCCAGTGTACACCATAAACAAAGAAAAACCTTTGTTTTTGTAAAAGAAAAACAATTGGACAATATATAAAACACACCTTGTCAATAAAGACTGCATCTGAAATAAATTGTTTTCTTATCAGCTACTAGTTCTTCTCACTGCTTTTTTTTTCTTCATTTCCCAACGCAGGCACATCCTAATCCTTAAAAGTATTAACTTATATTTTTATTTTCTACCTTTGTTGTCTGAGCATTTTATTTTTCTAACCAAGTCAATCTCACTTTCTTCTGCTTTTTGTTTCAGACTCCTAAATTATTTTCCAGGTTGGATTTCTTCTCTCTCCTCTTGTCTTCTTCATTTCCTTCTCTGTATCTGTCTGACACTGCTTTCTTTTTATTTTTTTCCACATTTCTTTTCTCTGTGTTTATATCCACCCATTTGATTTTACCTTAATTCCCTCTTTCTCTCACCCTCTTCTTGGAGGAGAGGTGAAAAGGAGGAGACTACTGATTTTTCTCATCTTCCTCTCATCCTTTCTCCAGTACTCCCATTGCCTCCTCTCTCTCCTTTTCAAATTTCCTATTCCTTCTCCATCTTTCACCCCATAGGCGGTCGGTGGCCCAACTGTTTGGGGAGGCTAAAGGGGGTGGGGTTAGGGGTGGGGCTTACATCCATAATTGTCTGACAACACACAGAAAAAATAAGTAAAATAAAAGTCACAATTAACACCTTTTATTAAATGTAGATATTAGATATGTATCATATGTCAAAAAAGTGGTTGCTCAAAGCATATACTAACCACAATTGCTCAGCTGCAAAACACTATGCACAAATTTATGCAAAAACACACTCAGAACCTTACTGTACCATAAATATTACACTAGGCAGACCCTAATACACCAATATACCACCCATATGGACAACATCACAGACCGTCAACAATATGAAACAAGGGATCATATCACAATTCTCATGCACAGCCACAAAACATCCTTTTAGGGTGGATAGTATTCACAATGAGATCCTTTTATTAACGACCAGATAGAGATAAGAGTTTTCAAATTTCAATTTTGGCACAGTATAAGTCATCACAAACAAAATGTAAGAAAACCAATGGCCTGCATTAGGGGCTTATAGCCCATTTAGTTATGTTTAAACAAAAGAGACTCTTTTGTCTAAACATAACTAAATGGGCTGAGATCTGCATGAAACAAAATATTCATTTTTTATTTTGACTTAAAACCTGCCTCAGAGTCAGCAGTACACCTACCTCTTCTGAACGCTGCGTGCCACAATTTCTTTTGAATTTATTATGGTCTCTATCATCAAAGGAAGTGGGAACTCTTCGCCAGCCTTGCCTTCCCTACTCAGTGACGGCCCGCCCGTGCGTTCCTGACTTTGCAGAACAGGAAATTGCATCATGACGGGAGCCCTCATAGGGAAGGCTGACTGGCTGAAGTGCTGAAGGAAGCAGATGATCAGCGCGAATCGACGATCGCTATTCGCTACTGTAGCGATTAAGGCGGGACTCAGCCCGGGAACACTAACGAGGACTCGATCATGCCGGCAGCAGCCCAGACCTGAAGGCTGAAGTGACTGAGGTGCGCAGGAGAGTGAAAGGAGAAATGGGGCGCAGGCAGCACTGCAAATAAGAGAGAGGAGTTGGGACTGGTTGGAAAACGGAGAAGAATAAAGTCGGAGAAACTGCTGATCCATCCTGCTTCTGTTTGCTGAGAACTTGTGGCTGCCGGCTGGGGAGGCTTAGCCTCCCCAAGCCTCTTATACTGGGCGCCTATGTTTCACCCACTGCCCTAGTCTTCTATTTCTATACTCTGTATTCACCCTTTCAGCCCTCTACTGCCTCTCATCCCCTCACCAGCCTCAGCTCCATCCCTGTCTCTCCTTCCTTCCCTCAGGCTATTCTTCTATCTCTTAACCTCTACCTCATCTCCTATTGCCTTTCATTCACCATCTTTAACCCAATTTCCACCTTCACTCAACCCCTTCATAAATCTATCCTCTTCCTCTCAAACCCCATTCCCAGTAATTCCAACCCTTTTCAATGCCTCTCATCCTCTCTCCAGTCTTTCAGATCATTCACATTATGATTCAACCTTTCCCCACACTTTATCCTCTTTCTTCCTCCCACCCCCCATTTCACACCCTCACTCATTCTCCAAACCCATCAAAATATCCCAATTGCCAGGTCTTCACTATCACCTCAAAATTCCCTCTCCACCTCCCTCTTTTCTTTCATAATTCTCTGATCCACACATTTCCTATTCAATCACCAAGTCCTAGTCATCTTGTGCTCTGTTCCCCTACCTTCACTGAGTCCCATCTATCTTTCTCCAGTCCATTTAACATTTCTTCTCTCTCCATGTCCATCATTCCATCTGTGTCCCTAAATGTCATCTCCTTTCTGTGTATATGCCCCTGTTCCTATCTCTTCCCTCAAGTTTAGCACCTGCCCTCTTGGCCCCTATACCTCACACCTGTGTCCAGCATCACACCTTTGTGTTCATGTCCCTCTTCATATCAGCTTTTCCTCTATCCCTATCCCAGGGCCAGCATTTATCCCTCTCACTCTCTCTGTCTCCTGCCCCCCTCCATGAAGAGCAGCATCTCTCTTTGTCCCTCTGGCCATCCTTGGGTCCCTCCACCAACCAGCATATCTCTTTCTCTCTCTCCTCTCCTCAGGGGCTCCAGCGTCTCTCCCCCTCCTTTCCCCTCATCCAATATTGCTCTCCTGAATTCTCCTCACTGCCCCAAACCATGACTTCACGCCTGCTAGCAGCTCTCTCCCTCCCAGCTGCACTCCTCCACAGTTAGGCGTCTGTTTACCTTCCCTCACCATTGGATAAAGCACCTCCCCTCGATCACCCCTACAGTCTGGTATCTCTCTTGATACCTTTCTACTTCCCCTCCTTCCCTCCTCAGTCCTCCAACCTTCCTTATAGTGACAGCAGTGTCAGCAATTAAGGAAGAGCCTCCTTGATCACCACCGGCCAGCTCAAAAGTTTCCTCTCTAGTGCATCCCACCTCTTCTGATGTAACTTCCTGTTCCCATGTAGGCGGTATAAGCTAGAGAGAAAGTTTCTGAGCCGGCTAGTAGTGCTCTTGCCTTAATTGCTGATGCTGCTGTCAATCTAGGGAAAGTTGGAGGACCAAGAGGGGAGGGAGGGGAAGTGGAAGGGAATCAGTTGAGATACTACTTATCATTAGCGGACCTTGGGGGGGGGGGGGGGGATGAGGGGAGAGGTGCAGGGTTTAATCAGGCAAGAGCCTCTCCTGCCCAGTAAAACTCTTTAAAATATCAGGACCTTTCAAAGTATGGCATAATTAAAAGAATAATTGACCTGACTGTGCACGAATCAGTAGAGTAGACACCAAAGTTCTGTAATATCTCTGGAATACACCAAACTGGCATAAGAAGACAAAAGGAGCAGCTCCAGCTACACTTCAGTCCACATTTGATTTGGTGAGGCGAACTGCAACGGGCTACTGCTCTGTCAGAAATACTGAAAATACAAGATCAGCTTTCTTCCCAAGAAACTTCAGTTACAAGGGCTATTTCATGCTGCTGACAAAGCAGTACAGACATTTAATTTTCGTAGGTTAAGGAAATTCTAATTGAACACTTAAAAGGCCAGAGAACACTTGAAAAAAATTGAAGTGTTCTAACTCTACATTTTATTTTTAAGATAAGAGTATTAATGTCAAGCTAGGTTATACTGAGAAGCATTTTTCAGTAAGTCTCACTATAGAAAACATGCAAAGAGTACTAATGTATGGCTCTGTAGCTTGTTATCCTATAAATCATGATAGTGTCAGGATTAGGATCAAGGGGAACTGTGATTTATTCTAAATGTAAATTCTGTATGAGGCAATCTTTGAATTTGCTAAATACAGCATTAGACAGAAAATTACCTCCCTTTCTTTTTCCACTGTAACAGATCTTGTATGTCATTTGTTTTGACTTGCAATCTGCATCCTAATGGTGATTAACTAAAGCAATGACCACAGCTCTCTTCTGAAACTGTCAATTCAGGCTGACAGCCTCCACAATGACTGCTAACCAAACAGTGTTATTTGCTTGTACTGACTGATACTTATAAATACAGTGATAATTATGATAAATGTGAACTAGCGGGTAGGTGATTAATCACATTTGCCCTCTGATTTTGTATGGAATTTTAATCATCTTACATATTCTGAATACGTTTGGTTGTAAATATAATCAGGGCAATTCAATAAATTGGCATCTCAGTCTAGGTGCTCCAATGCCACACGTGGTATCAGGCGAGTTCCCACCCACAAATTTCCCCTGAGACAATTGTCACCTAGGACTTCCTCCCCTGAAGACATTTCCCACGCTCCCTAGCCTTTTTTTTTAACCGACTATATCTTCTTTCTTGTATCTGGTCCCACAAGTCGTGGTGGTACTTTTTTTTTACGGCGTCTGAAACAAGTAGGTTAGAGCAGCATACGGATGTATACAGAGAACATATAATAATGGAATAACTTTTCATAGGTAGTTTGTTATAAATCGTAACAGTGTGTCATTTTGAGGGGCTGAATTAGGTTGAAACCTGGTTTGGGGGTGTTGAACTGCAGTTTGTATTTATCTATTTATTTACATTATGACATTTAGATCCCAGATTAATTAGGTTGAACCCTAGTTTGGGGGCTGTGGGGGGGCAATGCCCCCCCACATGAACTTCATGTCTGGAAGGGGAAAGAGATCTGTGAAAGAAAATGATGTGGGGGGGGGGGGTGTGAGGGGGTACTGGCCCCCCAAATGATGCAGAAGAGAAAAGGGAGGAAGATTATTTGTCCTAGTGTGTTTTGTATTTTTGGGGGGTTATGAGTGGGAATTGTACTCCATGGTGTGGTGGGAATTGGTTCAGTGGTAATTGTCCCAGGTGGGAATTGTCCAGATGGGAATTGGTGGGTGGGAACTGACCTAGAATCCCATACGCTTAGCACTAATTCTATAATGGCATCTTGGCACCAAGATTTCATTACAGAACACTAGCATAAGTTGGCATTGGCACACCCATCTTTTGGTGCACTCTGTTCTGCCAAGTCAATAGCAAGCATAAGGTGGTGTGCCTAGGATCGTCAAGTTACACGTGTAACTGAAAGTATTCTATATACTATGTGCCAAATTCTATAAATGGCACATTAAAAATCGGCGCTGAAAAACCATACACTTAGTGCGAGTCTATAAACTATGCCTATAGTTAAGCGTTGTTTATAGAATATGATTACACGCCCTTCTTGTAACTAAAATGTAGGTGCACCCATTTAGGTCACCTAAAACCAGGCCTAAATACCTGCACCTAACTTAGATGCAGATTAGGTGTATTCCATAACAGTGTGCATAGTTTTTTGAAATGCCCATAACCCGCCCATCCTACCCACATGGCTATGCCCCCTTTTTAGCTGCACACATTAGAATTCATGCGCACCACGTTGTAGAATACGCCTAGAAAGTTGTGTGCTTACATTCTAATTAAAGTCAATTAGTGCAACTAATTGGTTGTTAAGCACCAATTATCGGTGCTGATAGGCTTGTTAAGTTGTGCCCACAATTTGACCATGTGGCCAAATTAACATGTACAACTTAAGGTGCCCTTTATGGACTTTGGGGGTGGGGGTATATGCATAACTGGGAGTCATGTCCATGGATCGCCAATGCTTCGCCCACATATTCACCTCCCTTGCAGTTAGGCACTATGGCACTTACACACATCAAAGGTGACACATTGACAGGTGCCTATATACACTACGTGCTATTCTATAAGATGGTGTCAGTTAGTAGAATTACCCCAGTTATATTGGGATAGATTCTATACATGGCGCCTGAAAATTCCACAGCAAAAGAAAATAATGCCTAGGCCTATTCTCTATAGTATGCCTAAGTTTTATAGAATAGGCTTAAATTTCCACGAGGTATATAGAATTACACTGAGTGCCTCTCCACACAATCAAATTTAGTTGTGGCCATTTATGCCATGTTTTACTTGGTATAAATCCCGACACCTAAATTAGGAGCAGAGCAGGTGTATTCTATAACAACCAGGGGCGTAGCTACGGGTGGGCCTGGGTGGGCCCAGGCCCACCCAATTTCAGTCCAGGCCTGCCCAGCGCCAGCTCCCATTGCCGGCCACTGCTGCTTTTCCTGATGAGCAGCAGTGGCCGGCGCTACAAAAAGAAGAAGCGCTCAGCTGACTGAGCTGAGCGCCAACGCGTCGCTAAGGACGAGAAAAAAATGTTTTTTAAAAAATGCGGCACCGCAGGCAGCCTCGAAGCATTGGCTGCTGGCTCTGTGCAGGCTCCTCCCGTCTCTTACATCACTGCCCCTGTAGCGAAGCAGGGGCAGTGACGTAAGAGACGGAAGGAGCCTGCAGAGCCAGCAGCCAATGCTGCGAGGCTGCCTGCAGTGCCGCTTTTTTTTAAAAACATTTTTTCTCGTCGGGTTAGCGTTGGCGCTCAGCTCAGTCAGCTGAGCGCTGCTTCTTTTTGTAGCGCCGGCCCTGCTGCTCATCAGGAAAAGCAGCAGTGGCCGGCAATGGGAGCTGGGGCTGGTGGGCCTGAATGGGAGAGGGAAAATGGATGGCAGGATGGGGAGAAAGAGGGAAAATGGAAGGATGGGGAGAGAAAGAGGGAAAACAGATGGCAGGATGGGGAGAAAGAGGGAAAACGGAAGGATGGGGAGAGAAAGAGGGAAAACAGATGGCAGGATGGGGAGAAAGAGGGAAAACGGAAGGATGGGAAAGAAAGAGGGAAAACAGATGGGAGGATGGCAGAGAAAGAGGGAAAACGGAAGGATGGGGAAAGAAAGAGGGAAAACAGATGGGAGGATGGCAGAGAAAGAGGGAAAACAGAAGGATGGGGAGAGAAAGAGGGAAAACAGATGGGAGGATGGCAGAGAAAGAGGGGAAACGGAAGGATGGGGAGAGAAAGAGGGAAAACAGATGGGAGGATGACAAAGAAAGAGGGAAAACGGAAGGATGGGGAGAGAAAGAGGGAAAACAGTTGGGAGGATGGGGAGAGAAAGAGGGAAAACAGATGGAAGGATGGGGAGAGAAAGAGGGAAAACGGAAGGATAGGGAGAGAAAGAGGGAAAACAGACGGGAGGATGGCAGACAAAGAGGGAAAACAGACGGGAGGATGGCAGAGAAAGAGGGGAAACGGAAGGATGGGAAGAGAAAGAGGGAAAACAGATGGCAGGATGGGGAGAGAAAGAGGGAAAACAGATGGGAGGATGGCAGAGAAAGAGGGAAAATGGAAGGATGTGGAGAGAAAGGGAAAACAGATGGGAGGATGGCAGAGAAAGAGGGAAAATGGAAGGATGGGGAGAGAAAGAGGGAAGATGCTGGATGGAAGGGTAGGGAGAAAGAGGTGACACTGGATGGAAGGATGCAGAAAGAAAGAGGGGAGACTATTGGAAGGATGGGAAGAGAGAGGGGAGACACTGGAAGGATGGGGAGGGAAAGGGGGAGTAGTGAAAGATTGGAGAATAAGAGGAAGGGGCATGGGGAGAACAAGGGTGAGAAAAAGATGAAAAGCCATAAGTAGATGAAGGATATTAAAGAATGGATAGTAAGAATGAATTAAATCTGGACACAGAGAGAGGCAGAAAAATATTGAAGAAAGCAAAGAAAAAGGAGAGAAAAATGACAAATGGCCAGGAAACCCTGACAGAAGAGTTAAGCGAAAACGAAGGAAAGCAGAATCTAGAGACTGGGAGCGACACAATGAGAAAAAGTAAATGGCCATACAGCAAAGGTAAAGAAAATAATTTTATTTTTAATTTAGGATAAAGTAATATGGTGTTAATAAAGTTTCAGAGACCAATACTTCCTTCCTTAGGTCAGGAGAGGATACCGTAACAGCATTATACTGACCTTAGGCAGGAGGTTTTGGCCTCTGAAAGCTCACTGAAAAGGGTGTTAAGGCTATTAAATAAATTGTCTGAAATCTGATGCACTGAAAAGCAGCACTTTACCCTGTGTGACAAATGCATCTGAGTGTGACTACATTTTGCTGGGGGGGGGGGGGGGGGGGGGGGGGGTAGAGAGAAAATTTTGTGCCCACCCACTTTGGGTTCAGGCCCACCCAAAATTGGCAGTCTGGCTACGCCACTGATAACAACCCACATAGATTTTAGAAAAGCTTATGCCCCGCCCATGTCCATTCCCCCTTTTCAACTATGTGACTTAAGACATAAGCGTTGCCATACTGGGACAGCCGAAGGTCCATCTAGCCCAGCATCCTGTTTCCAACAGTGGCCAATCCAGGTTACAAGTACCTGGCAAGATCCCAAAATAGTACAATACATTTTATGCTGCTTATCCTAGAAATACTGTCAAAAATAAACGGCTTTTACTTTCTCCAATATTACTGTTCAAACTAACAAAAAAAAAATATAGGAGAATGTATCTAGAAACACTTATACATTGCAAACGAGGTAGAGTCTCATACCACTTTGCACGGCTCCTTCTCACATCACTCCCGTGGTGAATCTGTGCTCGTGCGCTAAACTTTAATCATTGACTCAAACCTCCTCCATCCTATGTTATAATTGTTCACAATTCACTTGTCATACTATGCTGTTCACTCCTGTGCATAGATATATTCCAAAGACACTTAGCTTAACGAGCTGGTGTGCTCCACTTTCCAAACTGGTGTGCCTGTATACCCCGACAGGTGCCTGTTTCGCAACGCTTCGTCAAAGGGGGTTCCCACACCGTTTAGCTGTTATGTGTCTCATCATAGCTTCAGCGAGCGATACAAAGACATTATAACATCCTCATTTTTGTTTTCTATTTCTTTCCTAATAATATCTAACATTCTATTTGCTTTCTTAGTTGCTACAGCCACCGCACACTGAGCAGAGAGTTTCAACGTATCATCAACAATGACACCTAGATCCCTTTCTTGGTCTGTGACTCCTAATATGGAACCTTGTATCACATAGCTATAGTTTGGGTTCCTCTTTCCCACATGCATCACTTTGCACTATGTTACAGAATACGCCTAGCGAGTTGTGCGTGTGAATCTTAATACCAATTAGTGCTGATAATTGATAACAATCAGCTCTGATTAGCTAGTTTAAAAATGAAGTTATGTGCATTGTTATAGAAGACACTTTGATTTCCGTGTGAAAATAAAGGCGCAATATGTAGAATCCTGGGGATTATGGCTATATATCACACAGGATTGTATGTCGTTTCATTGTTCATCTCTCTGACAATGCCACTATATTATAAAAGGATAACCTCACACCGGTACCCAGTCATAATAGCCCTGACAAAACAGCCTTGTAACAAAATAACCCTTGACATTTCATACCCTAACAAAATAGCCCTTGACAAAATGGCCCCTCCCACAAAACAACCCTTGACAAAATAGCCCCCCTAAGAAAAAAATAACACATCACAAAAAATATAATAAACTACAACTGAAATCTTCACTGATAAAGACTCCTACCAGCATTCAATTGCATAAAGCATATATAAATAAACAAAATTCTATAGCTACAAACTAGTATTCATGATCTGTTCTGCTATTTTAAAAAAACTATTCTCCCATCAACATGCTAATTAAAAAAAAAAACAATATTGTCCTCATTTTCATAGTCTTACTAACCTTATCCTGTTTGGCAAGGTTAGGAAAAAAATGCAGTCCCATATTCTGGGCAGCCTGATTGGGCCCTTTTGTCATGGGGCTAACTTGTCAAGGGTTATATTGTGTGCAGGCCATTTTGACAGTGGCTGTTATGTCAGGGACTATTATGTCGGGAGCTTTTTGTGTTTGGAGCTTTTTGTCGGGGCTATTTTGACCAGGTATATCTCACACCTTCCCATCCCCACCTCAGAGAAAGAGAATCAACAATGAATCATCTGTTATGTACATAAAAATTGAAAAAAATACACCATCCCCTCTTTCACAAAGATTATTCTTTAGCAAAATTATTAAAAATACATGATTAGGTTGACTTAATTATTGATCCTGTTCCTGAGTTTGTCATAGTTATAGGAATCCCTGTTCCTAAGCGGTCAGTGCAATGGAATGATGTAATGTCATGGGAGCGAGCGTACATGCAAAGAAGTGGGTGTTCCCCAATGATACTATTTTGGAGTTGCCAAGAGTATATGATAAGCATATTGTTCCGTTTTGACTCCTGATGACATCGTCAGAGGAAAAACATGGTTCTGTGTAGAGTACAAAACATTGGTTTTAAACAAGTGTGCCAGTGAATAACTGACAATTCAACACAAAATCTGGCAGTGTTCCTGCACAGGAGTTACAGCAAATATAGACAAAATTGTTTTTAAGCTTTACAGCATCTATGAACAGATGACATAGCCAGAATGTGGTTGTTGATGTGTTTTTTCCATGTTGTGAGAAAAAGGATTTGACTGGATCTTATAGTGATGTTTTTAATTAGATGGAAGTTAGGTTTGCGTTGGTTTAGTCTATAGGGCCCTTTTACAAAGATGCGCTGAAAAATGGCCTGCAGTAGTGTAGCTGCGTGTTCCAGGAGGTAATCAGCAGCATGGCCACATTGGTTCACATTGCATGATTACTGCATGGGTAGCGTGTGAGTTCTTACCACTAAGTCAATGGCTGGTGGTAAGGGCTCAGGCTGTAAATAGGCGCACACTAGTTTTAATATTAGCGCACGCCCATTTCTCAGCCCATTAAAAATGGCCTTTTTCTCAGCAGTGGTAAAAAGTGGCTCAGTGCACGTCCAAAAGGCACACCCACACAGGCCACTTTTTACTGCGGCTTTGCAAAAGGACCCCTTAATGCATAATTTAATAATGGTTCTGGCAAGATTACAATAGAAATATATTGGTAAAATTTGTGTTTATTGTAAAAGTTATATTTTTAAGAAGTGTATGGTATAGACTGCTTTATTTAGATTGTGATCCTGGATTGGTAATTTGTAAAGATATGTTTAAGAGATACTCATCTGAAGTGTTAAAGTTTCCAAAAGCTTCTTATCCCCCAACCTCAAAAATGTATTACCTTCCTGTTGGGAAAAGGAAATCTGTTCCTAACCAAAAAGGTTTATCTATGGCTAGTTTGGATTTAATTTATTTATTTTTATTTACAAAACTTGATATACCGCTAGTCGCAGAATTGCATCGAAGTGGTTTACAAAGAAAAAAAGTCCACAGAGGGTAGTTGGATATGGAGGTGCTGGCACCTGCTGCATTATTGGTTCATTTGGCATTGGTCTCTGAAAGGAAATGGCTCTTGAAGCTATTCTTTAAAAATCAAAGATTTGTTGCTTATGAATTATAAAGTAAGTATGCATCCTGATGTATCAAGAGCTACCCAGAAGGAGAGAAGACAATTTTTACTATTGAGACTGCAAGTGCTACAGTTGGGGGCCACATTTGCCCTCTGCTATCCATGTAAATGTGTGATTACTTTTCAAGGACTGTGATATCATCTTTTATGATTCACTGCAGTGCCTATCTCATTTTGCTTTTTGGACCAGACTAGGAGGGGCATTTTCAATATGATGTTTAAGTCCACTTGTCTGCAGTGCACTGCACCCACCAGTAGACTACACCAGGGACCTGCAAGCTGCTCTAATGGACCCGAGTATAACTTCTGAGGCTGGCGTAGAGGCTGGTAAGTAATGTTTTACTCACATTTTGGGGGTGGGAGAGGGTCAGTGACCACTGGGGGAGTAAGGGGAGATCATCCCTGATTCCATTCAGTGGTCATTTAGGGCACCTTTTTGTGCCTTATTCGTTATAAAAACAGGTCTAGCTGAAAACATCTTAGTTTTAGTCCTGGATGGTTTGGTTTTGTTCCATTATGGCTGAAAAATGTCCAGGTGTTAAGGGTGGGATTTGGGTGTTCCTAACACAACCCTGATCATGCCCCCTTGTGATTTGTACACACTTCTGACAGACTTCATAGAAAAATACCAATTTGGATGTTTTTGTGAGAAAAACGTCCAAATACAGATTTATGCCATTCTTTGAACATTTTTCTCTCTTGAAAATGAGCTCCTAGGTGAATATTGCTGTTTACACCAGCTGGGTAAGCTTCTCTGTCTCCTTTCCCCCATTCTTTTTAGATGGCATGTTCCTGAGATAAGTATGTTTTAGATAGTTATTTTAACGTTGCTTTTATTTATTTGTCCTTGTTTATGCTTTAATACAAGAACAAAGCTTTGTATGTGTTGTTTTAAGAGTGAGTTCCTCCATGTTTTATCTACCCTTTCATCTACATGTTAAGTTGCGTTTTATGTTTGTACATGTATGAATCTTTGTATGTTTGCTTTTAGTTGTTCTGCCCCTGATGCATCCAATATTCCTGACCAAAACAAAGCAAGAAGCACAAGTAGACCTTCAGGAACGGGATCAAAGAAAACTCTTTATTAGATGGACTGGACACGGTCTGTGTTTCAGCAACCAAGCGCCTGCGTCAGGGGTCTGAGTAAAACGTTACTTTGAAAATGCCCCCTCCTCCAATGCGGATACAGTTCCTTACAATTTCTTAGCATACGTAATTTGGCCTCAGCCAGGTCACAGCAGCTAAATGCATTCAGTAAAGGCATCATCTTGTGTTTCCTAGGTTTTTTTTCTTTTTGTGCCTCTCCTAAATGGTGTAGTAATAGCAGTTTGTGAATATATACTTTTTCTCCCTGAGATTTGATTTTGTTTGACTAAATTACTTTCATAAACTGGTTATTTCATTAGTGATATTTGGCCATTATAATTTTGTAAATTGATAAATGAAAAGTAAATAAAAAATGGAAATGGAGCAAAATGAAATAAGTAGCATTAATGTTTTACATGTCATTTAAAATGACTGCTCATCTCTTAGCGTCTCAATAGCAGGCGCAAATCTGGTTGCTTAGATTTAGATTTAAGCCCCTTTTTTAGTTGCAAACTTTCTGCTTTAGGAGCCCTTTTACAAAGCAGCTGGAGGGCGCCCGGTGGTCATTCTGAAGCTAGCATGCGCTGGTTCCCATGGTAGAAAATAATTTTCTGTTTTCTATCACGGAGGGCATTCCCAGCGGTACTCAGCAGTGCGGCCATATTGGCACACGCTGCATGATCACTGCGTGAGTAGTGCATAAGCCTTTACCGTTAGGTCAATGGCTGGCGGTAAGGGCCCAGGCCATAAAGAAGCGTGTGCTACTTATCATTTTAGCGCACATCCATTTCCCGGCCCACTGAAAAATGTCCTTTTTCCCAGGCACGGTAAAAAAAAAATGGCCCAGCGCGTGGCAAAAACACACGCCCACACTACTGCAGGCCACCTTTTAGTGCTGCTTAGTAAAAGGATCCCTAACTTTGGCTGAAAATGAACTTAATTTAGCTATCCATCGTCTTAGAGGCTAAGCTGGGAGCTCATCTCCGGACTGAAATTGAGTTCTGTAGGTATTAGCTACATAAGAGGAGAGAGCTTACTGGAAGGGGCTAGTATGACTTTTGCCTCATAGTTTTCTCATCTCCTGGTTAAGACCATGCCAGATCTGAGTGGAGGAGAAGATTTTCAGCTTTCAAATCTGCATTGTAATTTTAGCGACAAGGCAATGTGTTTCATTTCTTTTCCACTTTCATGTTATGAGAAAATAGTTTTAGCAAGAGAGAAAATAGCTTGCATCAACCTAAAGTACAGTGTGTCTATTGCTTTGCTTTAGACTCTTTCTTTATAAAGCCATTTAGATGAGAATCCAGTGGCAGTAAATGTTATCTGACAAGCATTCTATCACAGTACCCAATTTCCAAGTCCTGGTAACCAGCTATTACTGTGTCGAATGGGACAGTTACTTTGATAGAATCCATCAGTTCATTACAAGGCAGGCATTTTATTAGGTTGCAGGGTGGCTTCGTGAACCAGAAAATCATAAAGGGGGATGGGTGGGGGGTAGCGGAACATAGTTTTTAGCACAATTCTTGAATTACTGTACACAATAATCTTGGCTACTGCTGCATCCTATGTAAGCCAGTGGCTGCTTAAAGAACTACCTTATGCTATAAACATATTTTTAAGATATATTTTTTTCATAAAAATGGTCATAGTGTTTTGTTCTTTTCCAACAACTAATCAAATACAGGATTTCTATCACTGTCTGTATGGTTTACTATCTAATCGGAGGAAAAGCCTCAAGCAGATGATGGGACACTCCTTTGTCAATATAAATTGACTTTTGGGGAGGCCCATGTACTTACTCATCATAGGCTAAAAAACCTCCTATCTTTATTATAATGTCTCTCTATTACTGCTCAGTGTCATAATTTGAAAAGAGACTTAGCTTTCCAGCCACCCAGTCGTATGCTGAAATTCTGACAGCTAGCTACGGCCCGACTTTGGCCAATGTTTCATCCTCCTGCTTCAGGGTCCGCAGTCACCAACTGGTGCCTGTAAAAAAGTGGATCAATTATACCACACAGTCTTGCATACATAACCTCATTACTTGTCCCCTTAGGAACCTCTTACTTTCTTTAGTTGGATCCGTGTTTTAACATCCAACATGATATACAAAATGGCGTGGGTTTATATGGACTCTGACATCACATGCCGTTGTCTAAGCCCCTCCTCCTCTTGACTGTCATATTAAAGGACCAATCATTAAACCTAAAGTATATTTGTTCTTTTCCAAACCAGGTAGCACTCTTATACAGCCTGAACTATTTAGCAGTATATTAAGAACTGTGTATTTTATCAGCGCTCCAGTGGCGTAGCCAGTATGGGGCCATGGGGGCCTGGGCCCCCATAGATTTGCCCCTGGACTCCCCTGCCAATGACCCTCTGGACCCCCCTCCCGCTGCCAACCCGCCGTTGCCTACCTTTGCTGGCGGGGACCCCAACCCTCGTCAGCTGAGCCGAGGTCCTCTTCTTCCCAATCCCGCGCAAGACTTGCAGGACGTCAGACTCACAGAAACAGAACGGACGTCAGACTAGAACAAAGCCTTGCGTGGGATTAGGAAGAAGAGGACCTCGGCTGGCGGGGGTTGGGGTCCCCCGCCAGCAAGGGTAGGCGACGGCGAGTTGGCGGCGGGAGGGGGGTCCAGAGGGTCGTCATCGGGGGGGGGTCAAAGTTGCTGGTGGTGGGGGGGGGGTTCGGCAATGGCGGGGGGGGGTCAAAGTTGGTGGCGGGGGGTTCAGCAATGGCGGGGAGGTGGGCTAAAATGTGCCCCCTCACTTCGGGCTCTGGACCCCCCTCCCGCCGAAGTCTGGCTACGCCCCTGCTGCACTCTATAATTTTTAGATTTGTAGATACAGGTAGATATATATGTGAACAGCTGTTTCTTTCCATGAGACCGTACTTTGGATGCAGGAGGAGACAGGAGATGCGTCTCTTAGGTGTGTGTCTAATTGCCTCGCTTCTCTTTGTAATATAACATTCCTTTTCTTAAATTTTACATTTACTACTACTACTACTCATCATTTCTATAGCGCTACAAGACGTACGCAGCGCTGTACACCTGAACATGAAGAGACAGTCCCTGCTCGACATTACCTGAAATTAACCACAGCACATTTTTCCTAATACATCAGAACTTCAAACATACACCTTGTTCCAATTCTTTAATTACAATCTATTAAATAAGAGACATGATCCAATCCATTACATGAACTGCCATTATTTATTTAGGGGCCCTTTTACAAAGGTAAGGACCTAAGTGCATCTAGCACGCATCAAATCGGCATTACTGCCCGGATACCGCATGCCCCGGGTGGTAATTCTGAATTTGGCATGTGCCAAAAACACATGGTATAAAATATTTTCTACTGTGTAGTGCTTACCTGGTGGTAAGTGGCAGTGGGTGTGCGCTGCATGCCTACTGCCCAGGTAGCATGTGAGACCTTACCGCTAAGTCAATGGGTGGCGGTAAGGTCTCAGGCCAAAAATGGATATGCGCTGGTTTTTATTTTGCTGCATGTCCATTTTCCGGCCCCTTAAAAAGGCCCTTTTTCTAGGACACTGTCAAAACTGGCCCGGTGCACACCCAAAAGAGGTGCTCGCAATACTGCAGCCCACTTTTTGCCATGGCTTAGTAAAAGGACCCCTTATTAATTAGGATTTATTTACCACCTTTTTTATGGAATTTACTCAAGGCGGTGTACAGTAAGAATAAATAAAAAGGGAAATGGGACTTGATATACCGCCTTTCTGAGGTTTTTTGCAACTACATTCAAAGCAGTTTACATATATTCAGGTACTTATTTTGTACCAGGGGCAATGGAGGATTAAGTGACTTGCCCAGAGTCACAAAGAGCTGCAGTGGGAATCGAACTCAGCTCCCCAGGATCAAAGTCCGCTGCACTAACCACTAGGCTACTCCTCCAATAGCAACATGCCATGTAGAAGCCTGCCACTGCAGCCGCGCAGGCTTCTGTTTCTGTGAGTCTGATGTCCTGCACGTACGTGCAGGACGGCAGACTCACAGAAACAGAAGCCTGCGCGGCCGCATTGCTGATCTGCAAGAGCAGGCTTCTACATGGAATGTTGCTAGTGGAATAGCAACATTCCATGTAGAATCTCAAATAGTAGCAACATTCCATCTAGAATCTCCAATAGTAGCAACATTCCATGTAGAATCTCAAATAGGGAAAGGGAAATGGGACTTGATATTGTCAGGTTCAGAGCCCGCGGGGCCACGCTCTGGAGCAAACGTGAGCCCTTGGGCTGCTGACGAGGAGCGACAGCAGCAGGCAAAACCCACCAACCAACGCTGGGCAAGCACACCGGCACCGGCAGGACTGCAGGCACCGCCCAGCGAGTCGGAACATACGGACTGAAGGACAAAGGACTGGAACACTGGACTGCAATCCCCCAGACTGGAGGACACAGGACTGGAACACACTGGACTGGTCCGTATAGCTTCACCTGCGCTTGGCCACTACCCCCCCAAGGGTTGAGCCCTTGGGTTCGAGTGGCCGGCAGGACTTACCGGAAACCGGATGACACAGGGACCAGGACTGGAAACAGAAGTACTCCTAAACCTAAACTGACCTAAGTGCTCCCAAGCCCTAAACCAGCAGAAGTGTTCCTAACAGTAAACTGACAAAAGGACTTCCTAAGCCCTATACTAAACAGGAGCTCCTAATCCCTGCTCCACAAAGGGACTTCCTACGCCCTAAACTAGCAGAGCAGGGAACTAAACACAAAGCTAACACAGGTGCTACTAAGCACCAAGCTACAAGCAGTGCTCTACAACTCTAAACTAACTAAGGTGCTCCTATGCACCAAACAACCAGAAGAGCTCCTAGCACTAAAAGGGAAGACAGGGGAGCCACAAGGAAAAAGCAGGGAAGCTAAACACATAAACCAAAAGTGCTTCCAAAGCACCAGACACAAACAGCAAAGACTGCAATGCTCCCAATAGCACAAACACCAGAAGTACTTCTAACAGCAAAATCTGTAGTGTTCCTAACAACACCAAACCCTGAAGTACTTTTAACAGCAACAGAGCTTCCAAAGCCCTACACACAGCAATGCTTCCAAAACCAAGAGAGAAAAGCAGGAAAGCTAAACACATAGACACCAGTGCACACTGCACTAACACTGACCTGGACCTTAGCAAAAGCAAGCAGGGAAACTAGACACAAAGTCAGAAGTGCACACTGCACCACCCTACCTAAAGCAAACACAACCGTTGCAAAGGCTCTGAAGGAAAGAACACCACTTCCTTATCAAGGCCCTCCCTGATGATGTCACACTCCCTAGACCCAGGCAGCACACTGAAACACAGAGAGCACACTGAAACCCGTAGAGGCCCAACCCACACCAATGCAGCACCGTGAAGCACTTGAAGCCAGTACACCCAAAGAGAGGTAGAGCTAACTCAGTCCACCCACAACTGCAGTAAAGTGAGACAATTAGAGTCATGCTGCTGGAAGCTGCCAGCACCGAGAGAGATAGCTAGCTCAGAAAGGACAGACAACAGAAACAGAAGCCAGCTAAGAAGCTGACCCCCAGGAAAAAGGTAAGTTTGAGAGGGGTTCTGACCACAATCATAACAGATATACTGCCTTTCTGAGGATTTTGCAACTACATTCAAAGCGGTTTACATATATTCAAGTACTTATTTTGTACCAGGGGCAATGGAGGGCTAAGTGACTTGCCCAGAGTCACAAAGAGCTGCAGTAGGAATCGAACTCAGTTCCTCAGGATCAAAGTCCACTGCACTAACCACTAGGCTATTCCTCCACATGAGCAAAGGTAGAAAACAGTACTTATCTCAATCTACTCCACGAGTCACTTTGAGCACTGGATGCTGTTGGATACTGTTGGATGCTTCAAATATTGAAAAGTATGCAATGCGCTGCACAGAGATGGTGTGATTCAGCATACACAGCAGCAGACAAGTAGACGTATTTAAAAAGTTTTACCAGTTTATCAATTTGAAATAAAAGGACTAGGAAGGTTTTGAAGCCGACGATGAAGAGTAGATCTCTGTGATCGATTTAAGCTCTACAGATCTGTTGATTTGGAGCTCTTTGAGGCTTTTTCTATCCTTTAACTAAATACCCATCTTGAGTATATTTCTGAAGTTTAGTGAGTCATCATTTTGATTTTTTGGTTTTCATTTTTTGACATGATTCCATGTCCATTTGTATATACTTTTAGTGGATTCTAAATTTACGGATGACCTTTCTACTTAAGTGTTAATTCTATAACCCGTTCCAAATTTTAGGTACAGCTTATAGAATATCACTTATGTTGGGGTTTTTTGGTGCCAATGTTGTAGGTGTCAAATATAGGATCTAGCCCTTTGTGCTGAAGTGCAACATTTACGTGCTAACATTTACACCTGCCTTTTAGCTGGCATAAGTGTGATAGTGCCTGAATGTTGGTATGCAAATGCTATTCTCCATTCTATAATAGAATCTGGACATCTAGATGCCACTATAGAATTTGAATTCAGTGCCTGCATTATAGCACCCAAATTTGGTCAACCTTTATAGAATCATTTCCATTGTACATATCAATTATTGCTGGAATGTACTCAGTGCTTTTTTTTGTAGAAAAAAAGGTGCCGGTACTCATTGTGGGCGGGGTCACCACACATGGCACCGCCCCTATTATAGCCACACCCACATTAGCCACACCCCTTATACCAGCCATGGCGCATATAAACAGACATCATTGAAAATATTATACTAGTATAGGAGAAAAAATAATGTGATTTTTTTTTCATTATAAATAATTTCTGTAAGCTGTTACAGCTCCAGTATACCCAGTGCAAAATAAGACAAATTCCAAACACTAAAATGAAAATAAAATGATTTTTTTCTACCTTTGTTGTCTGGTGACTTTGTTTTTCTATCCATATTGGTCCCAGTCTCTGATTCTGCTGCTCTCTATCTGTTCTCTTAACTCCGTTTCCAGGGCTTTCTTTCCATTTATTTCTTTACTTTCCTCCTTTCTTCTTCTTTTGTTGCCCTGCATCCATAAGTAAAAGCTGGGTCCTCCTCCATGGAATTGACTGGAGGAGGTATAAGATGGATCTAGCTTTTGCCTATTTTCTCCATCCATGTGCAGTTTTTCTCCTCTTCCCTTTCCCTCATCTCCATCCATGTGCATCTTCTTTTTTCTTTCCTCCCCTCCATTCATGTCCAGCACTTCTCCTCTCTCTTCCCCTCCATCCATGTCCAGCATTTCTCATCTCTCTTCCCTCCTCTGTATCCATATCAAGCAATAATTCTCTCTCCCCTCTCCTCCATCCAAGTCAGCATTTCTCCTCTCTCCTAGCCAACTCCTCCATCCATCCATGTCCAGCAATTCTCTATCTCCTGCTCTCCTCTCCATCCATTTCTAGCATTTCTCCTCTCTCCCCTCTCATCCATGTCCAGCAATTCTCTCTTCCCTGTCCTCCCCTCCCTCTCCAGCGATTCTCCTCTCTCCCCTCCATGTCCAGCAATTCTCTCTTCCCTGTCCTCCCCTCCCCGTCCAGCGATTCTCCTCTCTCCCCTCCATGTCCAGAAATTCTCTCTTCCCTGTCCTCCCCCTCCCCATCCAGCGATTCTCCTTTCTCCCCTCCATGTCCAGAAATTCTCTCTTCCCTGTCCTCCCCTCCCCATCCAGCGATTCTCCTCTCTCCCCTCCATGTCCAGAAATTCTCTCTTCCCTGTCCTCCCCTCCCCGTCCAGCGATTCTCCTCTCTCCCCTCCATGTCCAGAAATTCTCTCTTCCCTGTCCTCCCCTCCCCTTCCAGCGATTCTCCTCTCTCCCCTCCATGTCCAGAAATTCTATCTTCCCTGCCCTCCCCTCCATGTCCAGCAATTATCTCATCCCTGCCCTCCCATCAATGTCCAGCAATTCTCTCTCCCCTGCCCTTCCCATGTCCAGCAATTCTCTCTCCCCTGTCCTTCCCTCCCATCCCATGTCCAGCAATTCTCTCTCCCCTGCCCTTCCCTCCCATCCCATGTCCAGCAATTCTCTCTCCCTTGCCCTTCCCTCCATCCCATCCTATGTCCAGCAATTCTCTCTCCCTTGCCCTTCCCTCCCATCCCATGTCCAGCAATTCTCTCTCCCCTGCCCTTCCCATGTCCAGCAATTCTCTCTCCCTTGCCCTTCCCTCCCATCCCATGTCCAGCAATTCTCTCTCCCCGCCCTTCCCATGTCCAGCAATTCTCTCTCCCCTGCCCTTCCCTCCCATCCCATTGATTTCCAGCAATTCTCTCTCCCCTGCCCTTCCCTCCCATTATTTCCAGTGATTCTCCGCCTCTCCCCTGCCCTCCCATCGACGTGCAGCGATTTTTCCGTCCCTCCCCTGCCCTCACCTCTCTCATATCCAGCGATTCTTCGTCCCCCAGCGTCCTCCTTCACTGCCTGCCAGCCAGTCGGACTCAGAAGCGAACGGTGCAGGCAGCGATTGGCTGGCAGTGTCGTAGCTTCCCTCTGCAAGTCCCGCCTACAACTTCCTGTTTACGCATAGGCGGGACTTGCAGAGGGAAGCTACGACGCTGCCAGCCAATCGCTGCCTGCACCGTTCGCTTCTGAGTCCGACTGGCTGGCAGGCAGTGAAGGAGGATGCTGGGGGACGAAGAATCGCTGGATATGAGAGAGGTGAGGGCAGGGGAGGGACGGAAAAATCGCTGCACGTCGATGAGAGGGCAGGGGAGAGGCGGAGAATCGCTGGAAGTAATGGGAGGGGAGGGGAGGAGGAGAAAAAGGTGCCGGTACGCCGTACCGTTGCGTACCGGCACAAAAAAAGCACTGAATGTGCTAGTCAGCAGCATCTTTATTGTAATATAAAGTTAAGGGCACCTGTGACAAGTGAATCGCTATCGTTAGAGCTCTTAGTGATGACCAAGTAGTTAAACTTTCTCTTCTATTTAGGTTAAATAGTTAGGGCGCTTTCCCACCCACATTGGGGGAGATTCTATACATGGCGCCTAAAAAAATCCACGTGGAAAACACAGCATAAATCCCGGCATGTAGATTTACATGCACTAAACCATGTTCTATAACTATGCGCGTAAATTTTGAAACGCCCATGAAATGCCCATTTCCCCCATAAACACACCCCTTTTTGCCTGCACACATTAGAATTTAGGCACACTGCATTACAGAATACACTTAGTGAGTTGTGTGCCTAAATTCTAATTATTATATTGTTCCATGGTGCGACTGCACCTCGAATATTGTGTTCAATTCTGGTCACCACATTTTATTTTTTTTTATTTTTAAATTTGTTTATTGATTTTCACAGAAAATTCCATGTCATATTCAGAAATAGGCTCTAAACAATTTTTTCATGCCTAACATAAACAAGATATTTATAACTTCAACTTTCTCTTAATTTTGCTAACATAAACTTCTAATCTACCATGACCTACAATCTACTTCCAATGCCCTTTTTAATATTCCTGTGAGATCTTTCCTGTTGTTATATATCTCCCCCCTCCCCCCCTTCCCTCCCACATCCACCCTCCCTTATGTTCTTAGCCAATCAGTTTGTACTGGATTGTTCAAGCAGGATCCGACCTCTTCCCCCTAAGGGAATAGTTTGCCAGAAGGCAGTCCAAATCCGATAGAAGTCCTTTTCTGTAAATCTTCTTTCACTTTTACAGTCTGCCAATTTCTTTTCAAACTTCATGTAGTCTGTCATCAAACCACGCCACTGCTGCAAGGTTGGAGTTTTATTTGTAATCCACTCAGCAAGTATGACTTTTTTTGCAATCATTATGGCTCTAAGAGTAAATCCCTTAAACGTCACCACATTTTAAAAAAAGATATACAGTAGTGGAATTAGAAAAGGTACAGAGAAGGGTGACGAAAATGATAAAGGGGATGGGACAACTTCCCTATGAGGAAAGGCTGAAGCATCTAGGGCTCTTCAGCTTGGAGAAAAGACGGCTGAGGGGGAGATATGATAGAGGTCTATAAAATAATAAGTGGAGTGGAACGGGTAGACATGAATCATTTGTTTACTCTTTCCAAAAATACTAGGATTAGGGGGCACGCAATGAAGCTACAAAGTAGTAAATTTAAAATGAATCGTAGAAAATATTTCTTCACTCAACGTGTAATTAAACTCTGGAATTCGTTGCCAGAATGTAGTAAAAGCAGTTCGTTTAGCAGGTTTAAAAAAAAGCTTTGGATGGCTTCCTAAAGGAAAAGTCCATAGACCATTATTAAAATGGACTTGGGGAAAATCCACTGCCTATTTATAGAATAAGCAGCATAAAACGTACTGTTTTGGGATCTTGCCAGGTACTTGTGACCTGGATTGGCCACTGTTGGAAACAGGATGCTGGGCTTGATGGACTGGTCTGTCCCAGTATGGCAATACTTATGTACTTATTGCCAATTAGTGCTCATTATTGCTTGTTAAGTGTTGTTATCAATGCTAATTTGCTTGTTAAGCCAATTAAGTTACATGGGTTATTCTAGAATATACCTGGATTCTAGGAGCGCTATATAGAATCCGGGGAATTGTGTTCCAGAGACAGTGAGGAAGAGGAAGGGAAAAATAGGTTTTGAATTGGCACGAGGTCTGAAGCAGGTAGATAAGTGCATGTACTCTATGCATGAATGCATGTATTTTATAGCACAATAGTACACACATACATCACAGCTCTGCCCCAATTCAATGGGTGTCATAAGAACATAAGAAAAGCCATGCTGAATCAGACCAAGGTCCAATGAGCCCAGCATCTTGTATCTGAAAGTAGCCAGTCCAGGTCGCAATTACCCAACAAATCCCAAAATGTAGATTTTTTTTAATTATTACATTTGTACCCCGTACTTTCCCACTCATGGCAGGCTCAATGTGTCAATGGAGGGTTAAGTGACTTGCCCAGAGTCACAAGGAGCTGCCTGTGCCTGAAGTGGGAATTCAACTCAGTTCCTCAGGACCAAAGTCCACCACCCTAACCACTAGGCCACTCCTCCACTCCCAAGGTTCAATTTCCAAGATCAGAAAAACAAGAAGGGGAACCTACTACTATTTAAATGAATCGTAGAAAATATTTCTTCACTCAACGTGTAATTAAACTCTGGAATTCGTTGCCAGAATGTAGTAAAAGCAGTTCGTTTAGCAGGTTTAAAAAAAAGCTTTGGATGGCTTCCTAAAGGAAAAGTCCATAGACCATTATTAAAATGGACTTGGGGAACCTAAATGCAAAAATCAATGTACAATATACAGAGCAAGCAGGAGGGGAGAGGGTGCTCGGAGGCATCTTACTTTCACTATGGCATTCTCTTGCAACATGGGATCATTGGGTCATGGCTTTGTGGCTCACTGCTCCCAGGTTGGTAGAATAACACTACTTGGGAGATTGATCACAACAGCATTATTCATTTACTACAGGTGTCAGTAACCTGGGATAAAGGGCTATCGCCAGTTGGTGACTCCCATGGTAAACCAAGGTGCATGAAAAATTTGGCTATTATTGCATGTTGAGAACTTTCCCCCTAAATCAGTGTCTGCACCCTGGTTATTCTTCACTTTCCTAGTTTTTATAACTCACAACTTTTCCCTTCCAAACTCCTTTGTTCTGTATTTCTCCTTTTTGGCTGTGTTCCCGTTCTTCTTGCTGTCATTTATTTCAATGAACATCTGCCTTGATTCACAGCTCATCCAAGCCAGCACAAGAAAAAAAGTATTTTAAGCTTTGTAAACTACTTAGCTACTGTCATGCAGCATATAGTACCCAGTTAAACAGTGTCCTAATGGTTATCTATTAGTTATCCTAACTACACTATAATCTATTTATTTATTAAGACCTTGATATTAAAAAAAACGGAGCTCCTAAATTTATGTTCCCATTAGGCTGTTAAATTTGTAACCTATTTTCAGTCAAACTTAGGATTCTAAAGTTTTCAGCTGAAAATTCATCTGAATTTAGGAGCTTATAAGTTTTGCTTATAAATGTAGGCATGCCATTCATTTCTCTAGATTAATGAGTCTTATTTAGGAGCCTAGTGCTGAAAATCAGTAAGGAACTGGGCAACATTCTGGGGAAGGGGGAAAGTATTCTGGAATGATGGGCTCCACCTTAACCAGGGTGGGACCAGGCTGTTGGCATTGGCATTTAAAAAGGAGATAGAGCAGCTTTTACCAATGCTTTTTTTGTAGAAAAAAAGGTGCCGGTACTCATTGTGGGCGGGGTCACCACACATGGCACCGCCACTATTATAGCCACACCCACATTAGCCACACCCCTTTTACCAGCCATGGCGCATATAAACAGACATCATTGAAAATATTATACTAGTATAGGAGAAAAAATAATGTGATTTTTTTTCATTATAAATAATTTCTATAAGCTCTTACAGCTCCGGTATACCCAGTGCAAAATAAGACAAATTCCAAACACTAAAATGAAAATAAAATGATTTTTTCTACCTTTGTTGTCTGTTGACTTTGTTTTTCTATCCATATTGGTCCCAGTCTCTGATTCTGCTGCTCTCTATCTGTTCTCTTAACTCCGTTTCCAGGGCTTTCTTTCCATTTATTTCTTTACTTTCCTCCTTTCTTCTTCTTTTGTTGCCCTGCATCCATAAGTAAAAGCTGGGTCCTCCTCCATGGAATTGACTGGAGGAGGTATAACATGGATCCAGCTTTTGCCTATTTTCTCCATCCATGTGCAGTTGTTCTCCTCTTCCCTTTCCCTCATCTCCATCCATGTGCATCTTCTTTTTTCTTTCCTCCCCTCCATTCATGTCCAGCACTTCTCCTCTCTCTTCCCCTCCATCCATATCCAGCATTTCTCATCTCTCTTCCCTCCTCTATATCCATATAAAGCAATAATTCTCTCTCCCCTCTCCTCCATCCAAGTCAGCATTTCTCCTCTCTCCTAGCCAACTCCTCCATCCATGTCCAGCAATTCTCCTCTATCTCCTGCTCTCCTCTCCATCCATTTCTAGCATTTCTCCTCTCTCTCCTCTCATCCATGTCCAGCAATTCTCTCTTCCCTGTCCAGCGATTCTCCTCTCTCCCCTCCATGTCCAGCAATTCTCTCTTCCCTGTCCTCCCCTCCCCGTCCAGCAATTCTCCTCTCTCCCCTCCATGTCCAGCAATTCTATCTTGCCTGCCCTCCCCTCCATGATCAGCAATTATCTCATCCCTGCCCTCCCATCAATGTCCAGCAATTCTCTCTCCCCTGCCCTTCCCTCCCATGTCCAGCAATTCTCTCTCCCCTGCCCTTCCCTCCCATGTCCAGCAATTCTCTCTCCCCTGCCCTTCCCTCCCATGTCCAGCAATTCTCTCTCCCCTGCCCTTCACATGTCCAGCAATTCTCTCTCCCTTGCCCTTCCCTCCCAGCCATCCAATGTCCAGCAATTCTCTCTCCCCTGCCCTTCCCTCCCATTGATTTCCAGCAATTCTCTCTCCCCTGCCCTTCCCATGTCCAGCAATTCTCTCTCCCTTGCCCTTCCCTCCCATCCCATTGATTTCCAGCAATTCTCTCTCCCCTGCCCTTCCCTCCCATCCCATTGATTTCCAGCAATTCTCTCTCCCCTGCCCTTCCCATGTCCAGCAATTCTCTCTCCCCTGCCCTTCCCTTCCCTCCCATCCCATGTCCAGCAATTCTCTCTCCCCTGCCCTTCCCTCCCATCCCATTGATTTCCAGCAATTCTCTCTCCCCTGCCCTTCCCTCCCATCCCATGTTCAGCAATTCTCTCTACCCTGCCCTTCCCATGTCCAGCAATTCTCTCTCCCTTGCCCTTCCCTCCCATCCCATCCTATGTCCAGCAATTCTCTCTCCCCTGCTCTTCCCTCCCATCCCATTGATTTCCAGCAGTTCTCTCTCCCCTGCCCTTCCCTCCCATTATTTCCAGCGATTCTCCGCCTCTCCCCTGCCCTCCCATCGACGTGCAGCGATTTTTCTGTCCCTCCCCTGCCCTCACCTCTCTCATATCCAGCGATTCTTCGTCCCTCAGCGTCCTCCTTCACTGCCTGCCAGCCAGCGTCGGACTCAGAAGCGAACGGTGCAGGCAGCGATTGGCTGGCAGCGTCGTAGCTTCCCTCTGCATGTCCCGCCTACAACTTCCTGTTTACGCATAGGCGGGACTTGCAGAGGGAAGCTACGACGCTGCCAGCCAATCGCTGCCTGCACCGTTCGCTTCTGAGTCCGACTGGCTGACAGGCAGTGAAGGAGGACGTTGAGGGACGAAGAATCGCTGGATATGAGAGAGGTGAGGGCAGGTGAGGGACGGAAAAATCGCTGCACGTCGATGGGAGGGCAGGAGAGAGGCGGAGAATCGCTGGAAGTAATGGGAGGGGAGGGGAGGAGGAGAAAAAGGTGCCGGTACGCCGTACCGCTGCGTACCGGCACAAAAAAAGCACTGGCTTTTACACTAGAAACTGAGGGAAGGCAAACAGTCGATCAAAAGCGCTTGGTTCAGAACAAGATATCTTTCAAAGATATCACCAAAACAGAGAAGATAGGGTATCCTGATAGTGAGGTTGCAATACAGACCATAGTAGACCAGGAGGGGCATAATCGAACGTGAACGCCCATCTCCATGGGCGACTATGTCCGAGAACGGGTACGTGAAGGGGCGGGACAGACCGTATTTTCGAAAAAAAATGGGTGGCCATCTTTTTTTTCGATAATACGGTTTGTGCCGGGCAAATGCATCGGATGTGTGCGGATTTGAGCTGGGCAGTTTCGTTTTTCAGCGATAATGGAAACCAAAGGTGCCCAGCTCAAAAACGAACAAATCCAAGGCATTGGGTCATGGAAGGGGCCAGGATTCATAGTGCACTGGTCCCCCTCACATGCCAGGACACCAACCGGGCACCCTAGGGGGCACTTGTAACAATTTAAAATAAAAAGTAAAATACCTCCCAAGTCCAAAGCTCTCTTCCTTTGGGTGCTGAGCCCCTCACCCCCCTCAAAACCCACTGCCCACAACTCTACACCATTACCATAGCCCTAATGGCTGAAGGGGGGCACCTAGATGTGGGTACAGTGGGTTTTGGGGGCGGTTTGGAGCGCTCCCATTTACCACCACAAGTGTAACAGGTAGGGGGGGATGGGCCTGGGTCCACCTGGGTGAAGTCCACTGCACCCACTAACAACTGCTCCAGGGACCTGCATACTGCTGTGATGGAGCTGGGTATGACATTTGAGGCTGGCATACAGGCTGGAAAAAAAAGTTTTTAAAGTTCTTTTTTTTGGTGGGAGGGGGTTAGTGACCACGGGGGGAGTCAGGAGAAGTCATCCCCAATTCCCTCCGGCGGTCATCTGGCCAGTTGGGGCACTTTTGGGGGACTTGTTCATGAGAAAAAATGGTCCAGAAAGAGTGACCCAACTTCTCGCTAAAAACGCATTTCTTTTTTCCATTATCGGCCGAGGGCGCCCATCTCTGCTCGAAAATGTGCACTTCTTGTATTTTGTTCTGTACTGAAGGAAATGCGTCTCTTTCTCTTGGGTTTTATCAAAAATAAATTTGTGTCCTTGTTTTCTGACCATTTTATTTTTCGAATTGGGTTGGTCCTGGTCTTTCTTTACTGCTTCCTTTTGTTCCATTTTCTCTTTCTTCACTGTCCTATAGTAACTGCAAAATAGCTCCCTTGGGGGCCCTTTTTCTAAGCCATGTAGGCGCCTACGTGTGCCCAATTCGCGCCAAATTGAAATTACTGCCCGGTTACCATGTGGCCCTTGTGGTAATTTCTATTTTGGCACGTGTCTGCTACGTGCATCTGAAAAATATTTTTTATTTTCTGGCGCGTGCGGAGAGCTCATCAAGTGGCATTTGATGCGTGTAGACCATTATCGCCCAGTTACCGCTTGAGACCTTACCGCTAGGTCAATGGCTTGTGCTAAGGTCTCAGACCCAAAATGGATGAGCGGCAATTTTCTTTTTTTTTTTTGGTGCGCTAAAAAATAATTCTGCGTGCACCCAAAACACGCGTCTACACTACCGCAGGCCATTTTTCAGCACAGCTTAGTAAAAGGACCCCTTAAATGCTAGCCTATAGAATTGTAACAGAAACTTTAAATATTAAGAAAAACTATTCCTTAAACTCCTTTGCAAAATGAGCAGATTAACTTACAGCAAAGTCCCTGAGGTTATCTATTTAATTCTAAGTCTACCTTTCACCAAGTTTAAAACCAATTTCCCAGCAAATTCTTACCAATGAAGATTTCTCCCTCTCTGGAAATCTTCTCATATCGCCTTTTCAGGACTGAGGGAACTTATGTGTTTGTGCTTCCTTGGTGATTCACACTGCAATCAGTATGCCAATAGACCCTTTGAACTTTTTTCTTTAATCAGTCACCATGCTTTGATTGACAAATAAACTGAACAATATCAGCTGCTATTGAAGATATTTCCCTCTCTGGAAATTTTCTCACAGATGAGAAAAGGTGAGGGAGGTAAGACAGGTGAGGGAGACATTATTCTGGGCCTTAAAATACCAAAACACCTACTACAAGTAAAACAGAACAAGTGGGACTGTTACAGATCTCAACACAGAAGCAATGTGCAACAGTGGTGTAGCCACAGGTGGGCCTGGGTGGGCACAGGCCCACCCATTTTAGGCTCAGGCTCACCCATAAGTGGCACAACTCTGATGTGGCTGGTGAGGCTCCTTAAGCCTTGTCAGCAGAAGACTCCCAGCATCTCTCCCTCCCATCCCTCACAGGCATTTTGGCATCTGTCAACTCAATCCCCCAACCTCTCTGTACCTTTTCAATCTTTCAATGTATTGTGAACAGCGACTCATACCTGCAACTCGTGCCAGCCCCAGAGCCTTCCCTCTGATGTGACTTCCTTTTCCACAATAGTGGTACCATGTCAGAGAGAAGGCTCTGGACTGGTGAGAGCAGCGGGTATGAGTCACTGTTTGCAGAAAGTGAAGCACTAAAGATTTGAAAACGTATGAAGGGGAGGAGGGGAGGGTGGAATTGAGAAATTAATGGTCTCCTGGGGCAGGGAGTGGAGAGAGAGATGCCGGATACCCACCCACTTTAGGCTCAGGCCCACCCAAAATTGGTTGTCTGATTACGTCCCTGATGTGCAAACAAATATCACACTTCAGTCACACGCAAAACACAGATAGACCCTCACCAAATACAGAACAAGGGATTCCAAATTAGAGATAGAACTATGATGACAAAAATTGAACTAGGAACACCAAGAAGTTAAGCTCAGCATATACTGCAACACTGGAGAAACAAAAGAAATGCATCTGCAACACACATTTCCCAAAGCTAATATATTCCAGTTAATAAAAATAAAACATTTTTTTCTACCCTTGTGTTTCTGGGCATTTTATTTTTCAATCACATTGGTCCCAGTTTTTCTTTTCTGCTTTCCTGTCTTCTACTAATTCTGTTTCCAGCAGCCATGGTCCATTTGTTATTCATCATCTCCCCTCCTGTCTTGTTCCATTCTCTTACTACACCTGTTTCTGACATATCAATCTTTCTCTTAAAGCTCTCTCCTTCATTTTTCTTTCTTTTCTGCCTCTCTGTCCAACCAAATTTCAACCTCGTAATCAATTCCTTTTCACTTTTCAGCTGCTTATCAACTTTCTATCTCCTTCTCTCATTTCCTAGATCTCGTATTTGTCATCCTCCTATTCCCTTTTATCTTTCATCTGCTCCCCATTACCACATTTTTACCTTCTAGACTCACTATTCTCCTGTTACTCATCTCCTTGACAACTCTCCTATTGCCTCTCCCACATGGATCTACCATTCGTAGCACCTCCCTTTCCTATCTCCTGTTGCACCCTTATAACTCAGCATCTCCTTCCTCTCTCTCTTTCTCCCCCCCCCCACATGCTTGAAACCTGATCTCTTCCTCCTTCCCACCTTCCCTCCCCTCCCCCAAGTCCAACATCTCTCCTTCCTGCCCTTCCCCCTCCTCCTTCCGAGTCTGATATCTCTCCTTCCTGCCCTTCGTCCCTCTCCTCTGCAATCTCTCCCCCCCAGTATAACATCTCTCCTCCCATCACTTCTACCCCCTGTTTGACATCTTTCCCTCCCTTCCACCCCCAAATCCATCTCTCCTTCCTCCCGTACCCTAAATCCATGTCTGCTGCCCTCTTCCACTCTTCCTGAGTCCATCTGTCCCTGTATCCCATCCAACCCTGTTCTTTTCCCCTTTCCCCTTCTGCCCCCTCTACCGAGTCTGGCATCTCTAAGTCTCCCACATCTATCTCTCCCCTCCCGCTTCTTCCCCCACCCTCCATGTCCATCGCTCCCTCTTCTGCCCTTCCACCAAATCTGACATCACCCCTTCCCGCTCCCCTCAACTCTGACACATCTCTCCCTTTCTCTCTCTTTCATTACCCCATCCCCATCCAAACATCTCTCCCTCCCTCTCTTCTTTCTAGCCCCCTCTGAGTCCAACATTTCAACCTTCTGCCTCCTCTTGTCTAGCACTCACACACACACACACACACACACACACACACATTCATTCTTTCTTCCCCTCTCTCTCCCCGGTCCGGCATCTCTCCCCTTTTGTTCTCAACCCCTTCCCTAAGTCTACCTTCCTTTTTTGCTTTCCAAAAGTTGTCAGAGGCAGCAATTCCCCTACACTGCTCTGCTGCCGGCCCTGGTCTATTCTCTCTATTGTAGCCCACCTCTGAGGAAACAAAAAAGTACATCAGAGAGGTGGGCTGCACTAGAGAGAAGAGGCCAGGGCCAGCAGTAGGGCAATGTAGGGGAATCACTGCTGCTGATGATTTTTGAAAAGCAAAGAGGAGGATAGACTTTGGGAAGAGGATGGAAAGGGGGAGATGCCAGACCACGCTGGGGGGAGGGGGAAGGAGAGATGCCGAGGGAGGGAAAGTTGGATGCAAGCTCTGCAGAGAAGGAGAGATGGCAAGCAGGCAGATCAGCTGGCAGTGGCAAGATGCCACTCCATGAAAAGTGCCGCCTGAGGCCCCTACCTCAGTTGGCCTAATGATAAGACTGCCCCTGCCACTAACACTGTAGGGCCCAGTCTCATAGGCCGCATCTCATCATTGTGTGACTTACTAAAAGATACAGTTCCATAAAAAATAGAAATGAGGTATTAACAAAATTAAAAGGACTAGCAGAAGAAAAGACCAAAAGAGCATTGTGCTTTCTGGTTGGAGGTGATGTTGCTTTTCTTAGGCTAAACAAACGGTATTCAACCCAAGTCCTGGAGGCACACTTAACTGCTCTGGTTTTCAGGATACCCATAATGAATACGCATGAGAGATTTGTATGCGTTGGGACTGCAGTGAATGTAAATCTCTCTCTTGCTTATTCAGTATGTGTACCCTGAAAATCAGACCAGTTGAGCAAGCCTCCAGGACAGGATAAGGACTATTGGATTAAAAAATGTTGAAAGTGCAATCTTTCATAATTATTAAGGTTACTTTCTCATAAATGGAACCTACAAAATGTGGCAGCTTGGGTTGCTGGAACTGCTCAGAAAGGGAGTTAAGGATGAGCCAAGCTGGGCTTTTAGTAATACCAACTGTGTAATGTATTCTCAGTGTGGGCATCCAAATTATGGAACAATTTACTTGTGAGTACTTACACAGGTGACTGATTTGCTAGTCTTCAGAAGGAAACCAAACTGTCCTGTTTCTAGGCTAATGTTTAATATGTCTTAATATTTGGGATTTTATGGTCAAAGGTTTATCCAGCTGTACCTTTATTAGGTTATGATATCTTTTTGTTGTTGTTTTTTTAGCTTAGTCTTTTGTGAGGAAAGAATGTAATAATATTCCTTATTAGTTATGTAAATTGTTTTGGATAGAACTTTATGGGAAAGGAGTAGTGTGCTATACTCCTATAAAGGAACTTCAAAGGGTCCCTCCAGTAAGAAACTGGTGAATTGGAATTCATCATAAGGACATAAGAATAGCTATACTGGGACAGACCAATGGTCCATCAAGCCCACTATCTTGTTTCCAACAGTGGCCAATCCAGGTCACAAGTACCTGGCAAGATCCCATAACAGTAAAACATTTTATGCTGCTTATCCTAGAAATATAAAACATAGTAGAAATTTGTACAGGAGTGAACAATTGTCTTATATTAAGGTTTTAAGGGGAAAGTCTCGTATGGTCACCGGGGCCTCTTGTGTTATTTCACTCACCAATAAGGTGAACCCCTACATGTGACGGATTTAATCATAGACAAAACCCCCTGCCTTCCTGAGTGTGTGAACGAAAATTTTGTTTTCTTCTTTTTATCTTTTTTTTTATTTCTTTAATAGTGCTGCTGCATCGCCCTTGTACACTACATGTCTTTTAAACAACTCAGTGCTAATGATGGTAGGCTCAAAATCACTTATCTGTGTGTTCCGGTGTGCATGTGGACCCTGACAGGTGCCTGTTTCACTTTTCTAGCTTTGTCAAGGGATAAATGTAGCACCGGACCTCTTTCTCTCCAAACGCCAGGTGAGATGAGCTACTGGCATTTGGAGAGAAAGAAGTCCGGTGCTACATTTATCCCTAGACAAAGCTGGAAAAGTGAAACAGGCACCTGTCGGGGTCCACATGCACACCGGAACACACAGATAAGTGATTTTGAGTCTACCATCGTTAGCACTGAGTTGTTTAAAAGACATGTAGAGTGTGCGAGGGCGATGCAATAAGCATATCAAGCGATACAGCAGCACTATTAAAGAAATAAAAAAAAAGATAAAAATAAGAAAACAAAATTTTCGTTCACACACTCAGGAAGGCAGGGGGTTTTGTCTATGATTAAATCCGTCACATGTAGGGGTTCACCTTATTGGTGAGTGAAATAACACAAGAGGCCCCGGTGACCACATGAGACTTTCCCCTTAAAACCTTAATGTAAGACAATCGTTCACTCCTGTACGAATTTCTACTATTTTTGTATTGCACAAATTGAGCTTGCAGTAGATAAGTACCTCATTAGTGTGGCAGTATCCTAGAAATAAGCAGTGGAGTTTCCCATGTCCATCTTAATAATGGCTTATAGGCTTTTCTTTCAGGAAATTATCCGAACCTTTTTTAAACCCTGCTAAACCAACTGCTCTTACCACATTCTCTGGCAACGAATTTCAGAGTTTAATTACTCACTCATGTAATTAATGAGTAGATGTGAATTGCATGTTTATACTTTCCAAAGATACTAGGACAAGGTAGCATGTAATGAAGCTACAAATAATAATAGTTCCTAACATTCTATTTGCTTTCTTAGCTGCTGCTGCACACTGTGATAGTGGGTAGAATGCATGTGGGTGTTTACATGGACAGGGTGCACACTCACAAGTGTAATTTATAGAGCACTATAATTTGTGTGTGTATCTCCTGAAACTAAGTATGAGCCTTTACATCAGTCCTATGGCTGGAGTAAGTCCTTGCACCTAAATATGTACATATACTTGGTTACACTAGTATCCTATAAAGTCAGAGGAAAAAAAACACAAGGAATGAATGGTTAAATAAATAATCAATTGAACTAATAAAACATAGCATCAGATAGCCCCCCAGCCTTCAGTTTGATAAGCAGAATTCATTTCCTCTTTACCTCAAAATGGAATCTTCCAATGCTAAAATTAAGGTAGGCTTGAAACTTTCTTTTTTGATCAGGCTTTTGCTGGGGCGACAGGATGCTAATGTCAGAAATACGGGTGGGGTTCCAAGATCAGTTGCTTCTTATGACAGGCCAGGAATCTGGGGATACTGCTAGACACATCACTTACTTTGATCCTGCAAATTAAACCAACCTTTAAAAACTGTTTCTATTACCTGTTGCAACTACAAAATCACTCTCTTATATACTGAAAAGACCAGTGGTACATGCCATGATAATGTCACGATTGGAATACTGTAACATCCTGTTCATTGGTCAAATCAAAAAGAGTTTGCACTAGTTATAACTAATTCAGAATGCTGCAGCCCTACTCATAGAGGGCTGCAAATAGCTTGATCGCATCACACCCCCTTCCTTCAAAAGCTGCATTGGCTACCAGCACCTTATAAAGCCAAATGTAAAACTCTGCCTTTGATTTTCGAAGTCCTCAGACAAATGGTCCAGAGTAGTTAAAAAATAAGATAAAAGATGCTTTCTGCACTACTGTACTTTCATGAAAACAGATTGCACTATGTGATACCCACCAGCAAGCTTTTTCAGAAGTTGCCTCCACATTCTGGAATTCTCTCCCAGAGAGTGAATAAGTTTGGTAAAAGCAGTCAGCTTAGCGGGGTTTAAAAAAGGTTTGGCAAAGTCCTTAAGCCATTATTACAATGGACTTGGGAAAATACACTTTTTATTTCTGGGATAAGCAGCATAAAATGTATTGTACTGTTTTGGGATCTTGCCAGGTACTTGTGACCTGGATTGGCCACTGTTGGAAATAGGATACTGGGCTTGATGGACCTTTGGTCTGTCCCAGTATGGCAACATTTCTGTACTTATGTACTAAATACATTTCAATGACATATCTTAATCGGCAGATTAAGGGGTGAGTGCAATTGGAAATATAGGGCCCCTTTTACAAAGCTGCACTAGCGATTCAGGTTCAACAAATGTGACGAAGCCCATTCAATTCCTATGGTTTTCATCGCATTTGCTGAGTAGAAATCGTTAGCGCAGCTTTGCAAAAGGAGCCGATAGTGAACAAGCTGGGTAAAAGAAAGTCATTGGGATTAACAGATGGGTGGCCAAATTGAAAACAAATTGTATGTACAGCTGAATAAAGGTATGAGGAGCTGGTCTCAGTTAGAGAGTGTGGAGCAAGCCAGTCTACAAGAGGAGTGAGTAGACAGTCAGTCACCACATGTATTAAAGGATGGGGAGAAGACTCAGACTATACATCACCTCAGGTGAACCTCTTCATAAAGGCAGTTAAAAAAAAATCCCCCAAAATAAATAGTATCTGTAATTTGCTTAGTTTTCTGATTTCCTTCTTATTGTTTCCACTTCTCTATTGATTTTTACATTTATTAGTTTTTAAGTAAACCATTTTGCTGTATGTTGTCGAAAACGGTCAATCTTTTAGTAAAATAAACTGCTGCCTTCTGTAATGGCTTCAGTTGGAAGTCTGAACACATATTGCCAATGCTTCCCGCAGGACTGAAGCTCTGTGTAGCTCAGACTTCATTTGAAGCCAGCAGACAAGAAGGCAGATGCGGGCAAGGGAAGATTGCTTCCATAACACCGTGCAAGTGCCCTACTAGGCATATGCCCACTGTGCCTAATGTGGAAAATTGGCCAAATTGGCCCTGCCTACAATCGCTTTCCATTGGAGACTGAGAGTTTGCACTCCACATCCATTTTAAAAATCAGCCCTACCTTTTATGCATTTTATTTAATGTGTATGTAGCACCCCCTTGTGGATATCCATGGGCTTGGGGTCAATTTTGCAGGAGTCCTCCTCGGGCAGGCTCCGTCGTTCCTGAATGCTTGGCACCTGGAGTCCCTTTCCTTTTCTTTTTAATATAATTTGCTTTGGACGAGTTTGATAGTTTTCTCCAAAGCGGTATATTAAGTCTGCAATAAACTTGAACTTGAAACTTGTTAGAGAGTGGGATTTTTCTCCCTTCCCACCAGAACAATGCAAAATGAGTGTAAGGCTGACTAAAAATATTTAAAAGCTTATTCAACTTGTTCAACTCTAGATTTATGGTAAGTACTAATAATGCAATTAAATAGAGGAGACATTTAACTCTGTGAACCATAATAATTTTTAAGGAACAAAAAGCATACAATATGTTCCTGTAACCATTCCAGTAATTTGTGGTAGTTATTCCAGCATAACATTACTACTACTACTTAACATTTCTAGAGCGCTACTAGGGTTACGCAGCGCTGTACAAATTAACAAATAAGGACGGTCCCTGCTCAGAAGAGCTTGCAATCTAAAGGACGAAATGTCAAGTTGGGGTAGTTGAGATTTCCTGAGAAGAGGTGTAGTGATTAGGTGCCGAAGGCGACATTAAAGAGGTGGGCTTTGAGCAATGATTTGAAGATGGGTAGGGAGGGGGCCCGGCGTATGGGCTCAGGGAGTTTGTTCGAAGCATGGGGTGAGGCGAGGCAGAAAGGGCGAAGCCTAGAGTTGGCGGTGGTGGTCTGGTGGAGAAGGGTACTGACATTACTAACTAAGGGGTCCTTTTACTAAGATGCACTGAAAAATGGCTTGAGGTACTGTAGGTGCGGGTTTTGGGTGCGCACCAATCTATTTTTCGGCGCACCTGTGAAAAAGGCCTTTTTTGTGCCAAAAATGGACGTGCAGCAAAATCAAAATTGCCGTGCAATCATTTTGGGTCTGAGACCTTACCACCAGTCATTGACCTAGCAGTAAAAAATCCGGGCAGTAATGACCTACTTGCATCAAATGTCACTTGGCGCACGCCCGTTACACGTGTCTGAAAATAAAAAATATTGGAGTGGAAGGGTAGCCTAATGATTAGTGCAGCAGGCTTTGATCCTGGAGACCTGGGTTCAGTTCCTACTGCAGCTCCTTGTGACCATGGGCAAGTCGCTTAACCCTCCATTTCCCCAGGTACAAAAATTTTGATTGTAAGCCCTCTAGGGACAGAGAAAATACCTGCATATAATTTGGACAGTGCTGCATATGTCTAGTAGTGCTATAGAAATTATTAATAGTAGTATTAGTATTTTTCAGACGCGAGTATTGGACGCATGCCAAAAATGAAATTACCGCACGTTGGGCACTTGTAGACACTTACGCAGCTTAGTAAAAGGGCCCCTGATTAAGGAATCCTTGTATTGGACCACTATGTCCCATTATCAGTTTTACTCCCCATTTTCCATCTCCACCATACCCCAAATCTCACCCATAGGCTGGAATACAACTGGATCGATGGCTGCTGGTAGTTCTGGGAATAGCTGTGGTGCCTGGTCCATCTTTGCAACTCTACTGTCTAGTCCCCTTGGCTGCCAGACCTTCCACCCACCTGAAGGGGATGCTGTTTTGCTTCTTCTCCTCTGCTGAACTTCTCTTCTACTAGGCGGGGTGCTGTTCTGCTATCCTCACTGGTGAGCTTCCCTCTTACTTGAAAGGGGTGCTTCCTCATCACCTCTCTGCCACAGGGTTCCACAGCTTCAACTGAACTGCCTAAGGCTGTCTACCATTGCCACTGCAGCCCCATCTCCAGGCAGTGTACTCCATGTGTCGCTTCTCCGTTGCTGCAGCCCCTTCTACTAGGCTGTCCACTGCTCCTCAGAGTATGGCAGGCTCTTCTTCCTTGGGAGGGTCTCCATTCCCAGAGTTGCTAGGCCCAAGGCTCAGTAGCTCTAGCTATTTGTGAATTAAGCTATTTTGTGAGTCTAGCTCTATGATTCTAGCTCTTAGAACCCCTAGATTGCAGTTCAGCTTACCCAGGCTGGAGGAATCCCTCTTTTCTCAGCAAAAGCACAAAGTCTCATCTGCAAAGTTCCTTTGTTCTTTTGACACTATAAATAGCTCTGAAGCCATGTACTAGGCAAAATCTTAGTACTTCTGGTTGTAGTGTAGTGTTTGCTTACCCCATTGAACACATTCCTACCACTTCCTTACAATATGTATATTCCAATACATAGATTCTTACCCTTCAGCTTTGAATGATAACGTAGTGCCCCTTTGTGGATGTTGGCAGCATCACACCCCTTTTTCTAAAAATATGTTAAATACAGTCCGCTCTTTCTATCTGCATGTTCAGTATTCATGGATTCACTTATTCATGCAAAATAAAGCATAATCCTTGTTTGCTTTTCACAGGCATTTTTGTTTATTCATGGCCATGCACAGTGTAGTGAAAGTGTGTTCCCTTGAGGACGAAGGTATTCATAGAGCTGTGTGTGAATATTGTTACACCAAAAGACTGTATATACATTATATAAATGTATAATACATTTATAAAATGCACAATATAATAAGTAAGCTGTTCTTTACGAGAAGGGTACATGAAATGATGAGTTTATAGGTGTTAGGTAATAAAAGTGTACAGTGAACAGGGTTGCACTAGAGCCTAACCCACTTTTTCCCATACGATCAATGGTTCCATATTTGCGTTTTTGGTATTCATGGGGATTTCCAGGAACCTAACTCCAGCGAATAGTGAAATTGGACTGTATGACTGTTAGGTAAATAGTGGTTCCCCAAGTGTGATACCCTACTAAACCAGAAGTATACAATGAGCAAATTAAAAAAAGTTTTGCACTATAACCATTGTCATTGAATATATAAACTCACATAAGATGGTAAGTGAGAAGAAATTGACAATTTCAGTTCAGTATTGCTATGTACAAGAAGATGGATTATAGGCAACAATATAGTAAAAGTTCACAATAACACAGGAGGCAATGGCACTTGTGGCATCAACTGTCAAGGTATGGCAAAAATTCCATTAGCCAAAGGCTTCGGTTCCATGTCTTGAATCAAAACTCAACAATGACAACACTTCAGCAGAAGAACAACTTCTACGTAAGAACCATAAACTCCCGTATTATGTGAAAACCATGATCCTGTTTTAGACTCCCGACAATCAGTGGGGACTGATCAGATATGGAATATTTTTCCACCGATGATTGATGCAATTACTGCGTCACTGCTAAAGAAATATTCTCATTCCCAATGTATATTAGATGGTTGCCCTATTTCTCTATTTTCAACTATTCCTCAAACAGCTATTTCATGGTTGACATCCAAATTAAACTGGTTGCTGATGTCAGGTTCTTTACCGCCTGACAAGGGCAAAATAGCAGCCATCCCAATACCTAAGGGTTCAAATTTAGACTGGTCTCTGTGTTCAAGCTACCAGCCAGTTGCTAGCATTCCTCTTTTTACAAAATTCGTTGAATCATATGTCAGTCTGCCTTTTATGGACTACATGGACAGGTTTTCTTGTTTTAGGCCCGCTCATAGTACCGAGACCCTCCTGTTTGTGTTAACTTCTTATGTTAAGGAGATACTGGGTCCTAGAAAACAGATTACTCTACTCCAGTTTGATATTTGATGCAGTTAATCCTGATCTTATGCTATCTAGGCTGTCTGATATTGGCATTTCAGGATCTGTATTCAACTGGTTTCAAGAGTTCCTGGGGAACTGCTTCTATTGTGTAAGACAGAATAAAGAGCTCTCCAACTATTGGTCTCCAATGTTCCCCAGGGCTCATCTTAATCACCAGTACTGTTCAATTTCTTTATGTTTTTTTTTTTTGGGGGGGGGGGGGGGGGGGGAAATCAGTTTGAATACTAGAGAAATGCTGTTATTGTATGATGCAGTGGCATAGCCAGACAGGCAATTTTGGGTGGGCCTGAGCCCAAAGTGGGTGGGCACAACATTTTCTCTACCTCGCCCTACCCCCACCTCAAAATATAAATTATATTTTCTCTGAAGGTGGTCAGAATTCCCTTTTACCAAACTTGGCAGGCAACAGCATCCTCTCTAAGCCACTGATGCCAGCACCCCACGCATGTTTAGTTGTTGGTGGCTCAAGGATACTGTCGTCGAAGAGAGTTCTGGCCATCTTTGGATGAATTCTACAGCTGGGGATGTTTGGAGCAGAGGCATAGCCAGACTCGATATTTTGGATGGGCCCTTCCTCGCGCACGTGCCCCCTTCCCCAACTACACACCACAAATATCTTCCCAGAGATATTCTTTAAGAACATAAGAGGTTTTTTTTTTCACCTACGCCACACCTTCTCCCTCTCCTCTGCGGCGCCCCAGCATCTGCGCTCTTGTCTCTGAACTCCATCCCTCCCCTATATTAGTAAAGGCGTCCTCGGCGCCTGCAGCGATTCATTCTCGCTGCTTGCACTAGCCCCACAGGCTTCCATCTGCCATGTCCCATCCTTGCTGATGTCATTGCCTGTTTCCTGTCTGGTGCAACACAGCAGATGGAAGCTGCGGGGCCGGCACAAGCAGTGAGAATTAATCGCTGCAGGTGCAGAAGACACCTGTACCGACACTGGGGAGGGAAGGGGTTAAGAGACCAGAGTGCAGATGTCGTCATATCAAAAATGCCTCTCCACATCATCTATGGCTCCACTGCTCAGTCGTTAATAAATATGATTTCTATTTGGGCATTCCTCTAGGTTGCAGGATAAGCTTTTTCTTTACATAAGAACATAAGAGTGGCCATACTGGGTCAGACCAATGGTCCATCTAGCCCAGTATCCTGTTTTCCAAACAGTGACCAAGCCAGGTCACAAGTACCTGGCAGAAACCCAAATCGTGGCAACACTCCATACTACAAACGCCAGGGCAAGCAGTTACTTGCCATGTCTGTCTCAATAGCAGATTATGGACTTTTCCTCCATGAATTTGTCCAAACTTTTTAAAAGCCCAGATACGCTAACCGCTTGTCCCCCATCTTTTAATAAAATATGTTTTCTGAGAATATTAAACACTATTTTCTCTGTCATTGTTATTCCTGAATGGAGTTTTCTCCCAATCGCTATTTGAACTTTCGTAAGACGCTCAAAACACACCTTTTTGAACGAGGGTCTATTTCCTCTTGACTAATTATTCTGTATCAATTTGTAAAATTCTTACTGTTATTTGTGTATGCCTTGTAATATTACTGTTTAACTGTACACCGTGTTGAACACTGTTAAGGGAAAACAGTGGTTTAGAAGTGTCGATTGACATTGACAACGACTTTAGCTTCCCATTCTTTCAAGTTTATTAAGAACTTTTTACCCCACCCATCAAACAAACCATCTAGGTGGCTTACAGTCTAAAAGTAGAGAATGAAGAGTTGCAAATGCAGTTAGACAAAACAAGATGAAGGGGGATAAGGGTGAACTACAATGTAGATAGAAAAATGTTTGTATGTGTGTGTGTGTGTGGGAGGGGGGAGCACATGAGGTACACATCTATGTAATCAGGACTCGCTTCTAAGGTGTGCAGGAACGAGCTACCCAAAGGTGTCCTTGAACAAAAAGTATTGAGACTAGTTTTGAAGGCATCCAGTGAAGGTTGGAGCCTCATTTCAGTGGGCAGTTTATTCACAGTTCTGGGCCCTATACGGCAAAAATAGAGCATCTATTGGTCTCATGAACTATTTCTGATATACTGCATTTCTGTCGTTTTTACAACTATGTTCAAAGCAGTTTACATAGTATATGCAGGAACCTATTTGTATCTGGGGCAATGGAGGGTTAAGTGACTTGCCCAGAGTCACATGGAGCAGCAGTGGGACTCAAACCTGCTTCCCAGGATGAAAGTCTATTGCACTTAACCACTAGACTACTCTTCCACTCCACTAAAGACTAATGGGAGAATTTTGTAAGTGAGACGGTGTGAGAGAGGCAGCCAGTGTGCATTTTTTAGGTAAGCGGTGATGTGATCACATTTCCCTGCCTTTTTTATGAGCCTAATGGAGGTGTTCTGAACCAAGAAGGTCCTTCATCCTGAGTCCCTTATATAGTGAATTGCAATAATCTAGCTGGCTGATAACGAGAGAGTGAACCTTAATGTAACTCATCTTGAGCTACTACTGAAAAGGTGTGAGCAAAATCTAAATAAATAAATAAGAAAGATATTAAGTGCAAGCATGTGCAACAATGAATGGATGGAACAGATTACGTGATGCTTATAGAAAGCATATCAAATTACTTGTGCTACTTGAGGCTTAAAGCTGAGGTCATTATCAATGATAACTCCCAGAATACGAGTGTTGTCTACCTGAGAGGCTGGGGTATTACAAATGAGAATGGATGAATGCAAGAATTTTTGGTCATGATTAGTGAAAAGCAGAACTTTGGGTTTACCCAGGTTCAATATGAGTTGATTATTGTGAAACCAATTGGTGAGGAGAAACAATTTTTTGTTAATGTTATCAATCTGTTGGGTATAAGCGAAAAATAGTGAAACCCAAAGACTGTGCCAACGTTAACATAGGGGCACAGAAGATATTGAAAAGCATAGGGAATAAGATCTTTGAAGTACACCTTAGATGGGCCGAAAAGTGTGGAAAAAGAGTTGTTGGATTTGACAACATAGCTGTGATTACTCAATTAAAATTTGAGCCAATCATACACATTATCGGTAAGGCCTATATTTTGTAAGCGAAGCAAAAGAACAGAGTGCTCAATCAGGTTGAATGCAGCAGAAAGGTACATCCAAATCAAACCGGATTTCACAAACACCACAGTACCAAAACCACTCTCTTAGGCCTCACCACATTCATATATCATCAGCTGGATCACATGAAATCCGATTGCTTATATCACTGGACCTTTCTGCCTCATTTGACTTGATTGATCACTCTGTTTTTTTGCTTCGCTTGCAAGATATAGGTCTCTCCGGTACTGGTCTGATTAGTTCAAATCTTACTTCAGTAATCACAGCTGTGTCTTCCAATCCAACAACTGTCTTTCCAGCCCCTTTTGGCCCATCTCAGGTGTACTTCAAGGATCTATCTTGGCCCCTATGTTTTTAAATTTCTTCCTTGCCCCTATGTTAACGCTGGCACGGTCTTTATGTTTCACTATGTTTCTTTGACTGAAACTTGACTTCATATAAATTAAAAAATATATATATAAATTTTTCTATACCACAGGGTTTGTTTGTCTGGGATCTCTGGATTTAACTAAGGTAAACATCAAAATTGTTTCTTATGTTTGAGTAATCAAGTGATGTGTTTAAGTGCTAGTAAATTACTTATCTTTCCTTTTATCTTCCCAGGTGTTGTCTTGGGTTGGCCAACTTGCAGGACTAGATCCTGGACTTTGATGGATATGTCCTCTTTTTTCTTCTACTCCAACTGTCGCTAAATCAAAGAGGCAGAATCCTATTTTTCTATCTTATGTGTGAATGCTTTTATGCTAGTGTTCCTGCCTACCCTTTCAAACTGCTTCCCTTTATTCCTCTGTTATACTTCCTTGGATCCACTCAGTCTTCCTCTCTTTCATATTCCTGTTAAATTATATTTATATGTGACTGTATATCTTACTTCTCTATTTAGAGGTAATAAATGATGGTGCAACATTGGTAATTAAAGCAGTGCTTTTTTGTAGGAAAAAGGGTACGGTACTCATTATAGGTTGGGGTCACCACCTATGACTCCGCCTCTATGGTAGCCACATCCACATTAGCCACACCCCTTATACCTGCCATGGCACATATAAACAGGCATCATTGAAAATATTCTATCAGTATAGGAGAAAAAATAACTTGTGATTTTTTTACATTATAAATAATTTCTGTAAGCTGTTATAGCTCCAGTATACCCAGTGCAAAATAAGACAGCAGATGTAAATTCTCAAATTGGACATATTCCAAACACTAAAATTAAAACAAAATTATTTTTTCTACCTTTGTTGTCTGGTGACTTTGTTTTTCTGATCATGTTGGTCAAAGTCTCTGATTCTGCTGCTCTCTATCTGTTCTTGTAACTCAGTTTCCAGGGCTTCCTTTCCATTTATTTCTTTACTTTCCTCCTTTCTTCTTCATTTCTTTCCTTACATCCATAAGTAAAAGCTGAGTCCTCCCCGTGGAATTGACTGGAGGAGGTATAACGTGGATCCAGCTTTTGCCTATTTTCTCTATCCATGTGCAGTTTTTCTCCTCTCTTCCCTTTCCCTCATCTCCATTCATGTGCACCTTCTTCTTTTCTCTTACCTCCCCTCCATCCATGTCCAGCATTTCTCCTCTCTCCTCCTCTCCATGTCCAGCATTTCTCCTCTCCCCCCTGTGTCCATATCCAGCAATAATTCTCTCTCCCTTCTCCTCCAGCCAAGTCCAACATTTCTCCTCTCTCCCCTGTCCATTCCTCCTTCCATCCATGTCCAGAAATTCTCCTCTCTCTCCTGCTCTCCTCTCCATCCATTTCTAGCACTTCTCCTCTCTCCCCTCCCCTGCCCTGCCCTCCCTGTCCAGCAATTCTCTTTTCCCTGCCCTCCCCTCCCATCCATGTTCAGCATGTCTCCTCTCTCCCTTGCCCTCCCCTGCCACCCATGTCCAGCGAGTTTCCTCTCTCCCCTGCCTTCCCCTCCATCCATCCTTGTCCAGCAATTCTCCTCTCTCTCCTGCTCTCCTCTCCATCCATTTCCAATGTTTCTCCTATCTCTCCTTCCCTCCCCACCAGTCCCTGTCCAGCAATTCTCTCTTCCCTGCCCTGCCCTCCTACCCATGTCCAGCTTGTCTCCTCTCTCCCCTGTCCTCCCCTCCAATCCATGGCCAGCGATGCTCCCCTGCCATTCATGTCCAGCAATTCTCCTCTCTCTCCTGCCCTCCCCTTTCATCCATGTCCAGTGATTCTCCTTCCTCCATCCTCCCCTGTCATTCATGTCCAGCGATTCTTCTCTCTCCCATCCTCCTTCTCCTGCTGCCTGCCTGCTTGAGAGTCCGGGTCCCCAACATCAGCCAGTGCAGTGATTAAGAGAGGCTGCCGGCTTTGGGGCCTTCCTTATGCAAGTTCCTCCTACTTTGTTTCAACTTCCTGTTTCCGCATAGGCGGGACTCGCAGAGGGAAGGCCCTGACACCGGCAGCATCTCTTAATTGCTGCACCGCGCTGCCGAGGTGCTAAAGAAATGTAAGGTGGGTTATGGGGATGAGGGGAGTGAGAGGAAGGGTGCAGGCCAGCTGCAGGACTCGCTGGGAAAAGAAAGGTGCCGGTATGTCGTAGTGGTGCATACCGGCACAAAGAAAGTCCTGGATTAGAGTGGCATCAAATCTGGTTCACTGCACTTTAACAGCCACCTTATTTGAAAAAGATATGACGTTTAGAACCCTGGGTCAAATTCTGATGCAAACCATGCTTTGGTTCTATCAGTTATTTTATATGCCTGCTCCTGATCAGTATTTCCTCTTATTTCTATTTCATAGAATGAAATCTTGGACACTTAATTCACACTGCAGCACAGAGAATGTAATACAATGCTTCCTTGTAGTAAGTTACTGTTTTAAATAAGTTCAGACTGCTTTAGATGGCAGTCTCACAGCCTGCCAGTCACATACAAAACTTCCAGGTTGCTTCTGTATTTTGCTCCGATACTCAGCTTCACAGCAATCTCTCAGATTAAGTACAATGCCAATTTATCTATAGCAAATAACGAACTGTAAATCATTTCAGGCTCGAACAAATCTAGCCAGAGTTTGCTTTTGGTTTTCTGGATTCTTTCTCTCCTTAGAAGGGGGGCAGACTCAAGAAAAATGTTAGGAAGTATTATTTCACGGAGAGAGTAGTGGAAGCTTGGAATGCCCTCCCGCGGGAGGTGGTGAAAATGAAAACGGTAACGGAATTCAAACATGCATGGGATAAGCATAAAGGAATCCTGTGCAGAAGGAATGGATCCTCAGGAGCTTAGTCAAGATCGGGAGGCGGGGCTGGTGGTTGGGAGGCGGGGATAGTGCTGGGCAGACTTATACGGTCTGTGCCAGAGCCGGTGGTGGGAAGCGGGATTGGTGGTTGGGAGGCAGGGATAGTGCTGGGCAGACTAATATGGTCTGTGCCAGAGCCGGAGGTGTGAGGCAGGGATAGTGCTGGGCAGACTTATACAGTCTGTGCCAGAGCCGGTGGTGGGAAGCGGGATTGGTGGTTGGGAGGCGAAGATAGTGCTGGGCAGACTTATACGGTCTGTGCCAGAGCCGGTGGTTGGGAGGCGGGGATAGTGCTGGCCAAGCATACGGTCTGTGCCCTGAAGAGCACAGGTACAAATCAAAGTAGGGTATACACAAAAAGTAGCACATATGAGTTATCTTGTTGGGCAGACTGGATGGACCATGCAGGTCTTTTTCTGCCGTCATCTGCTATGTTACTATGTTTATAATCCAAAGAGCACTTTTCGTCTCTCTCTTAAACTCAATTTATGGTAAATTATAAAATAATTTACTCTTTCTCTCTGTTCTCAGTCAGACACTATCAAATGAAAACCACTAGGAAGGTTAGAACATAAGAATAGCCATACTGGGTCAGACCAATGGTCCATCTAGCCCAGTATCCTGCTTTCAAAATACCTAGGAAAAAATACCTAGGGAAAAACCCAATTGGTAGCACTATTCCATGCTACCAATCCCAGGGCAAGAAAGTTTCCCCCATGTCCATCTCAATAACAGACTATATAGACTTTTCCTCCAGGAAATTGTCCAAACCTTTTTTAAACTCAGATATGCTAACCGCTATTACCATGACCTCTGGCAATAAGTTCCAGGGCTTAACTATTTTTTGAGTAAAAAAATATTTCCTCCTATTTGTTTTAAAAGTATTTCCATGTAATTTCATTGAGTGTCCCCTGGTCTTTGTACTTTTTGAAAGAGTAAAAAATCGATTTATCTCCACCTGCTCCACACCACTCAGGATTTTGTAGACCTCAATCATATCCCCCCTCAGCCACTTCTTTTCCAAGCTGAAGAGCCCTAACCTCTTTAGCTTTTCCTCATATGGGAGCAGTTCCATCCCCTCTATTATTTTGGTTGCTTTTCTTTGAACCTTTTCTAATTCCACTATATCTTTTTTTAGATATGGCGACCAGAATTGAGGGAACCTTTTACAAAGCGTCGGTAAACCCAATGCGGGCTTACCACACTAGCCTGGAACTACCGCTTGTAGTTCCGCCTCAAGTGCATGCCGTTTCCGGCATGCTGTAAAATTTTAAAAATTGTATAGCATGGTGCTAACGCGGCAGTAATCGGGCAGCGCGACCGCCAGGTTACCTCGGTAGCCCTTACTGACACCTCAATCTTACCACATATCCAAATTATTTTTAGTGTTTTTTTTACCCACTGCGGTAAAAAGGCCACTGGCAAGCAGGAAAAGCGGACCCCATCGTTACCACAGGGTCCTTTTTCCTGTAGCTTAGTGAAAGGACCTCTGAATGTAATACTCAAGGTGAGGTCACACCATGTAGTGATACAGAGGCATTATAATATTTTTGGTCTTATTTCTCTCCTCAGTGATTGCTCCAACAGCTTCTATCACTATTTCTCCTAAGAAGGGAACGGTATATTTTTCCCTCTTTAGTATTGTGATAAATATAGGACATGCCTCAACAGAACCTAGCCACCAAAGGGATCTCTTATGATGAAAGACTGCTGTAATGACCTGAAGGGCGCCACTAGAGGGTGCTCAGGAGTAGATGGGTAGATGGGTAGTGACCACTAGAGGGCATTCTAATGGTGGAGGCCCTTGTGTTATTTTGTAGAGGCCCTGCCTCAACTATAGCTCTGACACAGATAGCTAGGGAGGGGAGGGGCAGAGTTTACCCTTTGTGCTAAGTTGAAAGAGGAGGGCAGTGGCAGAAGGTAGGAATAGTTCCCTTCAGAAGGTAAGTCCATTAGATAAGGTTCTATACCTTTTCCAGACTATAGGAGGAGCCCAGGATGGGTAGGGTTGGTAGGAAGCAGCCCACGAAGAATGAAGGATGCCAAACAACTGATGACAGGACACCAAAGGAAAGGATGCCTAAAGAAAGACAAGGTACTTAACTGAAGTCCAGAATAATGGAAAGGATAAGGAACTTTGATTTGACCACATTGTGAAAGGAACACTGTGTGCCTTGAAGTATGACTCTGATGTCAACAGCCAAGGGTGGAGGACAGGACTGTAAAGTTAAGATGAAGTAAAGGGGTAGTGGATGTTTTTATCTGAGATCCTCATCTCCCAGTAGAGGGCTTGGTTGAAAATAGTGTACTGAATTGTTTGTTGGAAGAAGAGTAACCCCTAGAGTGGTTAGTAGAAGCTAATTGGAGTGGATTTGCACTTAGAATGGTTAACTTGCATATCCTTGGAAGCCAGCTAACCAAGTATTGTATAACTGACCCACAAGTTCCCCAATGGAGGGCTCAGTTTGAGTTCTTGCTAAACTGTTTGATGTAAAAAGAATACCCCTTCAGAGTAATTAAACTATACCCATCAGAGAAGATTTGCCTTCTGAGTGGTTAATTTGCATATCCCGTGAAGCCTGTTTGGCAAGTGGTATTCCCCAGATGGAGCAGCAAGTGGCACAAGAAGGGTAACAGAGCTGTGACCTGTTACTGGAGACAACTTCAGAGGGGGGATGGGGATGTTGGACAAAATAACAGAGGTCTTATGAGTATTTAGCCTGAGTTAAAGGGGAGCCTTCAAGGTTGACTACAAAAGGGACATGAAACACTTAAAAGAGAAATTTCCTATGGATTCTTTTCTTGTGGAAGAGTCTAAGTTCCTTAGTGCTTCCTGTTGAAAAGGAAAGAAGAATATATGATCGTCTCCTGTTAAAAGGGAGGTGGAGCTTATCACAGTTTAAGTCACACTTTGCTGGATAGGGGGAAGTGTTGTTGGGAAGATCTCAAGATGTAACTTCCTGTTGAATGGGGTGAATGTCACAAAATAGAGCACACACTTATTTTCAGCATTAGAAATCTTTTTTTCTCTCCAAATAATCTGACCTGAGGGGCATTCAGACATATGGGGGGGTCCATGCAGAAAGACACATGGTAGAGCCAGTTCTATTGCACAATGAACTCAAAACAATCCCACTGGTATGCTATATGCAATCAGCATGCAAGTTGCTGCTGTGTAAAAAATGTAGCAGTAACCTGAAGCTCATTGTGAAATGTCACCCTTCTTGTCAGTGACTTTGAGAGGAAGGGTGACATTAAAAAAAGTCACCAGTGTGTCTACATTTGACCCTGATCTTCCCCTCCCATCCCGACACCACTGCCCCTAAATTTAAACAAATAGCCCTGATGGTCTAGTGGCCCTTTCCCTCCCTCCACCTATCTATAGCCTTACAGTTCTTGCCTTACAGATTGCTGCATATATGGCAGGGTAAAAAAACTGTGGGGCAAGGGTGGTATGAAGCAGAGGGGAGACCCAGATGGAGGGTTACTACTGCAGGAAACATGGAACACTGGTGGCAGTATAGGACAACAGGGGGGGATAGAACTGAGTCAAAACATTTTCTAACCCTTGCTGCAGAATCTACCCTTGAGCTGTCATGGGAAACTGGGTGTTCAATTTATTTCTATACTTAATGCAAATACAGAGTTAATCTATAAACATACAAAAAGTAAACACCAGAATAATAGAAATATATTCCTTTCCGTATTCGTTCCTGTTGCAATACTGTGGGATTAAGTGTAATTTCACTGCACTGTATCATACTACTTGCATATATTTTCAATACTCATTCAATGCTACATTTCTATAAGAGAAATCCGGAGCAGGAAGATTAGACCTGGTATTAAAGAGGATTTTAGTGCCTCCAGTTTCCCCAATGAAAAGAACTGTCCAATGACATCACATTCGGACATGAATACTGAGTGTTTGTAAATCCCCTGAGCAGGTAAGAACAGTTTGTCAAATCTATCTCTCCTGATCACAGTCTAACAAGAACCCAATTGACTCATTTTTTTATGAACAAAATTACATTTTCCTGCACTTGCCCTCAGTTTGAAGACTGATTGCAAGGACTGAGTTGATTCATAGCATAATCTTTACTAATGCATAATTAATATATTCTGGTTTAATTTGACAGCTGTGTTCTAATTTTTAGTAAAAAAATTTACATTTATATTAGAAAAGAGCATGGAAGAAAAACAGTTTCTAGTTTAAATTGCATGTTTTTTTTTTAATTTCTAAGTTGTGTTTGTCTTTGTCCTATGTAAGCTAAAGGCTAGTTTCTTAGAAATGATAGAAAACAGTTTCAGCTTTGCCTCACTAAGCTTGGCATTTCTGTTTAGGAGCCTTGATGCCGTGCAATGAAAGCCTATTCTGTAATGGCATCTGAGCACCCTGATTCCATGATAGAATCCTGTTGTTACACCAACAGGATGTAACTGCAGTTGTGGCAGGGGTGCATGTAACTTACAGTGTGTAAGTGGAAACCCTGCCTATGCTTTTACCATGCTCTTATCATGTGCATGCCCTCCTTATATTTATGTGGAGCGGTAGCCTAATGGTTAGTGCAGCAGGCTTTGATCTTGGTGATTTGGGTTCAATTCCCACTGCAGCTCCTTGGGCAAGTCACTTGATCCTTCATTGCCCTAGGCACAAAAATTTAGATTGTGAGCCCACTAAGGGCAGAGAAAGTACCTGCATATAGGGCTAGTGTAACACCTCTAGTGGCTGATAGATGTTACTGCTGCTTGATCTAAATTTTTGTCACAGTGTTGGAGTTTCCTGATAATTAACCACTTATGGGTGCCACAAAAAAAGTAAGAAAGTGTTAAAAGTATTAAACAGTTTCCTGAACCTTTTATAGTATTCAGCAATTAAACAATAAACATTGAGTCATTTTTTAATTCTTTAACATTTATCACACAAAATATTTTTAATAAATAATATAACTTTAAAAAGGTTAAAACCAAAAGTTAAAAACACACAGCTATCATTGTTAAAGTGCACAATATAAGAATAAAGTGCTGTGATGATGAATTGCACAAAAACAGTTCCCAAATGTTTAACAATTACAATTTCAAAAGTTTTCTTTCCCACAGCTACTCTTAGCTTGTCAGTGCTTATTCAGAATGTATACAACAGCCTAGCAAATGCTTGCAACTTTTACTATTTCAACCGTGACCAGGATCATTTATCAGATAAGTATTTCTATGTTTAATTAACCCTTATACTCCAGGTTGCAACTTTGCTATATCTTAACCTTCTTTTAAAAGAACTGATCCTTTATGTGCTCTGTTATGTTTTTCAGATTCTACTACCCAAACGTACTACACAGCCTTTGCTCAGCCCTAACAAAGTCCCCAAAATGTTGTTATGGACTCTTTATTGTGTAGGTGTAGTTGTCACTTATCTGGACAGAGCTTTGGTCTTGCTTGCATGGGGCCCCTTCTTGGTCCCGCGAAGGAAGATCATTGATGTCTTCATGAACCAAAATACCTGTGCTTTAAATAAAAAATTGGGAAGCAAAACCCTATAACTCCTTGTAGCAGTTAAATAGTTAAATTGGATTTTTGGACACTGTGGGTACTCACTAATTATAAATTTTAAAAAGTAGTTTTCCCTGTAAAGTTGTCCTGCCTTTTCACTTCAATCCCTGAACTAAAGGAGCCCTTTCTGCAGATGACTCAGCCCACTCAGCAGTGCTGTGATCACACAGTTATGTCACAAGCCTCTATCACACCTCTCACCTTATGGCCTTGACCAACTTCACTTCCAGTCACACCTCTGGGCCTCAGTGGGTTGGTCGCTGGCATCTCACACATAGGCAGTGCTGCAGCTGTCACTACATGTCCCACTGCCAACCCCACTTATTCAATTTTACTATTTGGCCTTTACAGGGCTTGCTCAAAACACACTCAGAGTAAGTTATTCTGCCTTTCAGCCTTGAGCTGTCATTATGTCACCAAAGGCTCAGTTCAGACCAATATAACAGCAAGAGGAATAAAGTGCAATTTACTTTTTCTCCTCACATAACAACTACTTTTTAGCCAAATCCTCACCTAGTAGCATAGTAAATGATGGCAGATAAAGACCCATACGGTCCATCCAGTCTGCCCAGCAAGATAATCTCATTTTACATCCGCCTATTTCTCCAATCACTGTAACTCTTTTAAACAGCCACTTTCAATTTTTATTGATTCTTCTGCAAACACATGCAGACCGGCCCAAAAACACGCATTTGCTCTCTTCCACTACTTAAGCTCCTCTGCCAAATGTAACAACTTCCATTGCCTGAGCAACAGAGACTCAGCTGAGCCACCTGACTCCTCCGAGTCAATCGAATGCTAGCACACAGAATGTTAACTGATTTTTTTTATATGGAACCCTGGCAGAATCTCCATTTTGAAACCCCCTTTTTCCATTAATTTCTATGGGAAAAATGTATTTTAACATAAAACAGTTAACATTACACTCAGTTTTAATAAAAACCACATAACCATCCATTTCACATCAAGTAAAATCCAATCCATGTTTTTAAAATTTAAAACCAATGTCTATTACTGTAGTACACAATTACCCTTAAAATTCAACCAAATTTCCCCAAAATTCCAACAAGGGTTAAATTATTTTCATGTTCCCGGACGCAACCATTGAAATTTAAAAAATTCACACCGGGAGTGGCGTTAGGCGCTCCACAATAAATACAACAAAAAACATTCACCAAAAATAAATTTAAAAAATTTTAGCCACCTGGGCCCACATAAAGAGGACCTCAGGAACACCTGACCATACAAAGAAATTTTTTAAACCAATTCTGGATAGCCAGAAAAATAATGTCACCAAAAACGATCCAAATATAAATAAATTAAACCAAGGCCAGGAGGCATCCTACCTTACTATGGAAACGCAACTCTGGTGGTCTCCAACCTCCGCTTTGGTCTGGGTGGATCTCCGACACTCCCAATGACAACCTGCGATTTTCTGTGGGAAGCCGTCGAGTAGCACTAAATATTTAGACCCCCAGCTTTGGTTTGGGCCTACCTGAGCTCCCGTGCACATTATCACACATGTGCGAACCTCTGCGCATGTATGGGAGCTCTGAAGAAAGTGGACCAATAACTCCAGGAAGCTGTGGTGTATGATGAACAGTCTTTAATGTAGACTCGACACAGTACTGTGTTTCGGCCACAGGCCTGCCAATTTATATGTAGGTAACTTTGAGCATGAATACTTAGAATCCTGTATTTAAAAAAAAAAAAAACATCAAGATTTATAGAAGGTATATAGATGATATCTTCATCTTATGGCATGGTGACATAGAGTCATTGCATTCATTTTACACCTGGCGTAACTCCAGAGATCCCAATTTGAAATTTAAAATGGAGTTTAGTGACGATACAGTACACTTTCTAGATCTTAACATCTCAAAGGGGCCATACTTTTCTAAGACAACGATCTATTGGAAACCCACTAATAGAAATGTCTTCCTTCACTACACAAGCCATCACAATCCCTCTCTCAAAAGAAACTTACCTTTGAGCCAGTTTCTTCGGTTACGTAGGATCTGTTCAGATTTCAAAGATTTCAATGTACAATCAGAGACCTTAGGCAAAAGACTCCTTAACAGAGGTTATCTATCAAGATGTATCCAAGATGGATATAGAAAAGCACTATCAGAGGACAGATCTACTTTATTACAACCGACTGATCACCGAGAGATGCCAGACATTGTACGTACTCTCAGGTATTCCCACTTGGCGAGGGACATACAAAAAACCATTAGATGCAATTGGCATATCTTGAATGGTCTTGATTGCTTTAAAGAGAAGAAGCTCGCTGTGGCATACTCGATGGACAAGAATCTAAAAGAACATTTAGTACCTTCTCTTCTGCCAGAACCTAGAGAACGTCAAATTAACCAAGGCCATCGCCAATGTGTAAAGTGCAGTGTTTGCAATCACTTGATGGATATATCCATTTTTTCATACCCCAAGACGTCAAAAAAATCACACCTCGGATTGCAACACTTCATGCGTAATTTATCTGATTCAGTGCCCGTGCCCTATGTTATACATAGGAAAAACTATAAGAGCAATTAAAACTAGAGTGATAGAGCACGGAAGCTGCATTAACAGAAGAATAGAAAGCGCCCCTCTGGTGAATCATTGGATGACGGGAAACCACAGTATTTCAGATCTCAAGTTTTTAGTTCTTAACGTATTTAATATAAACAAAAGAAGAGACAATATAGACAACCAGCTGTTAAGAGAAGAACAAAGACTGGTTTTTCAAATGGACACATTAGCACCTAAAGGTCTGAATAACAACATAGATTTTACGGTTTTTTTTAATGAAGGATTCATGTTTTTCCTTCATCAGATTCATATTTCATAGATATGCTACAGTATTTATTTTTAATTTTTCAATTTACTATGTGATTGTTATTTATTTTTATTATCACACATCATTTACTTTATTCATTTTAAATACATTTTTAGTGTGGACACCTTATATATTTCTAGATTTCTTCACTATATATTTAGATGATGATTGGTACATATTTTGTCTGCATTGTTCCTTGTACACGTCCTGTGATGCCATATTTTTGCAATTTATCAACCATACGTCTATTAATCTTTTTACCTAGTTCTACTATCCCATGAACAAGGTATGTTATGCCATATTTTTGTGATTTATCTGTCATCTATTAACAGTGGTCACATAGAGAACATTTTTTTTAATTGTCACAATTTCTTAATTATCTCATTTTTTAATTTAATTTTTTTTTTAAATATAACTAAAATATGTGGATTATATATTTTTTATTTTTCCTATTTGCTTATATATTTTTTATTCTTGCATTTATGCAGTATTATACATTTTTTACCATTAAAACTTTTTTTTATTAACTTTTACTTTGTTTAATCTAAAAATTTCTTTAAAACAATTTTTCCTTATTATTTTTCCATTATACATATCCTTTCTATTATTACATATTTAAATTTTTTTAATGATGTTTATTATTAAGAAACCTCAATTTTTTTTATCTAGGTTTATTTACTACATGGGATATATCTATTTTTTAGGTTATATTAGTGTGAGATAAAGATTGTTATGAAATTGACATCTATCCAATGTATTTATCTATGTTTCCAATCTAAGTCTTCCCGGCGTATCCACCTGTACCAGCGCATGAGCATCTCAAGCTCATCAGGGTCAGGTGATGGGGCTTCTTGGCATCACATACATAATTTTTTATGGACATGTTGTGCAATGTTCCTCACATAGACTGTGACAGATGGTAACAGCCAGTTTGGGTGGGAGGTGCTGAGAGGGTGGATATGCAGTACACAGGCACAGGAGCTGTGTGAGATGAGGTGGCCATGGGTACAGATGATGGCATGGTGGCTTTTCTGTGGCGCATGTGCACTGTTACTGGGAGGTGGGGATGGGCAGTGGGTAAAGCAGGTGTGCCTTTGGGTGGCTCCAGGGACCTGCATACTGCTGTCAGGGAGCTGGGTATGACATTTCAGGCTGGCATACAGGCTGGCAAAAAAGTTATTTGGGGGGGTAGGAGGGGGTTGGTGACCACTGGGGGAGTAAGGGGAGGTGATCCCCAATTCCCTCCGGTGGTCATCTAGTCAATTGGGGCACATTTTTGAGACTTGGTCCTAAAAATAAATGGACCAAGTGAAGCCGGCAAAATGCTCCTCAGAGCCGGCCTTCTTTTTTCCATTATCAGCTGAAGCCGGCCATGTCTTAACAACGCCCCCGTTCCGCCTTCCATACCCTGCGGAAACGCCCCCTTTAACTTTGGCTGGCTCTGCGACGGAAAGCAGTTGGAGCTGGCCAAAATCGGCTTTCGATTATACCGATTTCGCCGATTTGTGTCGGAAGATGGCCGGCGATCTCCTTCGAAAATAAGCAGCAAAGTCAACATGGATTTAGTGAAGGGAAATCTTGCCTCACCAATCTACTACATTTCTTTGAAGGGGTGAACAAACGTGGATAAAGATGAGCCAGTTGATATTGTGTATCTGGATTTTCAGAAGGCATTTGACAAAGTACCTCATGAAAGACTCCAGAGGAAATTGGAGAGTCATGGGATAGGAAGTAGTGTTCTATTGTGGATTAAAAACTGGTTAAAAGATAGAAAACAGAGAGAAGGGTTAAATGGTCAGTATTCTCAATGGAGAAGGGTAGTTAGTGGGGTTCCCTGGGGGTCTGTGCTGGGACCGCTGCTTTTTAACATATTTATAAATGACCTAGAGATGGGAGTAACTAGTGAGGTAATTACATTTTCTGATGACACAAAGTTATTCAAAGTCGTTAAATCGCGGGAGGATTGTGAAAAATTACAAAAGGACCTTACGAGATTGGGAGACTGGGCATCTAAATGGCAGATGACGTTTAATGTGAGCAAGTGCAAAGTGATGCATGTGGGAAAGAGGAACCCGAATTATAGCTACGTCATGCAAGGTTCCACGTTAGGAGTCACAGACCAAGAAAAGGAGCTAGGTGTCATCGTTGATGATACATTGAAACCTTCTGCTCAGTGTGCTGCTGTGGCTAAGAAAGCAAATAGAATGTTAGGTATTATTAGGAAAGGAATGGAAAACAAAAATGAGGATGTTATAATGCCTTTGTATCGCTTCATGGTGCGACCACACCTCGAATATTGTGTTCAATTTTGTACGCCGCATCTCAAAAAAGATATAGTGGAATTAGAAAAGGTGCAGAGAAGGGCAACGAAAATGGTAAAGGGGATGGGACGACTTCCCTATGAGGAAAGGCTAAAGTGGCTAGGGCTCTTCAGCTTGGAGAAAAGGCGGCTGAGGGGAGATATGATAGAGGTCTATAAAATAATGAGTGGAGTTGAACGGGTAGATGTGAAGCGTCTGTTTACGCTTTCCAAAAATACTAGGACTAGGGGGCATGCGATGAAGCTACAATGTAGTAAATTTAAAACGAATCAGAGAAACTTTTTCTTTACTCAACGTGTAATTAAACTCTGGAATTCGTTGCCAGAGAATGTGGTAAAGGCGGTTAGCTTAGCGGAGTTTTAAAAAGGTTTGGACGGCTTCCTAAAGGAAAAGTCCATAAACCATTATTAAATGGACTTGGGGAAAATCCATTATTTCTGGGATAAGCAGTATAAAATGTTTTGTACTTTTTTGGGATCTGCCAGGTATTTGTGACCTGGATTGGCCACTGTTGGAAACAGGATGCTGGGCTTGATAGATCTTTGGTCTTTCCTAGTATGGCAATATGTATGTACTTAACTCACCTTGCCCATGTATGGTGCTTGCACATTGGTTGTGATATGATCCTGGGGGGGGGGGGGGGGGGGGGGGGGCACTGCTTCACACTCATCTTTCCAGGCTGCTCCTTATGGAACGCAATGTCCTCATAGAGAGAGGGAGGCAGGTGGTGGTGGTATTTGAATATCTCTCAGGCACAGGAGGACCAGGAGCTCTGACTCCTGTACAGAGAAATTTGGTTCCCTGTGCATAGATATTGCTGTGCACACTGAGGAACATTCTTCAATGTATAGAGGCATATATGCACATTTTGCAGGTGGATGGAATGTCCTGTCACTGTGCGGATGTTTTCTCGACATGGGGACCAGTACCGCCGTTGCACATTTTGTGTAGCGTATTTCTGGCAGAGATGTTTATCTCAAAATGTCTATGATGTTTGCAGTACATCTTTTTATGAAACATTTTATAATGTATTTTTGAATATCAGAAAATGTTTTATTTACCTGTTCCACTAGGGCCTTGGTTTTTTGCACATTTTCCGATAAATGTTTTTTCCACCATGTGCATGTCCTATCGAAATGCCCTTCCACAGCTGCAGAATTTACATCAGCTCCTGTAATCTGTGTGACAGTGATGGGTATGTTATAAAAACTTCACCTACTCTCATGCAAAAAACTCCACCAGCAGGGCCAGATAAAGTCTCTACTTGTCAAATAGAACTGCCATTAGACTCTAAGAACATCCCAATAAGGCCCCACCACAACACATAGGAAATCTACATTCAGTCACAGGTATTAAAGCTGACAGGGTCTGACCTTTTAGATCCGTTCATTCAGCGCTTCCAATAATACTTCCTAGGAATACTCTATTGCAATTAAAAATATCTATAACCTTCCCTTTTCTTCAAACTCAAGCTCTTAATACTTTTATTCATCAAACACAACAGCAATGAAGATAGTTTTTTCCCACAGCAAGAGACTATGCAAATGAGTTTTGCCTTTCCTCAGGCTGGAATAAATGAGTATGCAGATTTGCTCCCCAGCCTTCAACAAGGACTGACAATTAGGGCTCTAACAACTCTTTGAGAATTCCTTCTTTTCCAGTGTCTTTCAAAACAAGGCTGGATCCATCTCCTTAGCCACTTAGATCAGCTCAGTCTGTAACAGCTGCCACCCCTGGATGGTATAAAGTATTCAGTGACTTCACCATACCATCCTCCACCCTCAGCTGTTATCAAAACAAAAAGATAATACCAGGAAACATCCCCTTGTTTTCAGTTTCTCAGTTCATTGTTTGCCAGCAGCCTGCAAATTTGCCTTAGTTTAAGACTGCCTTGCCCTGGCTGTTGTCTTTTCTCTATCCTTTCACTTAAATTAAAGAAATATTATATCCAGTACCTGTCCCAAAGCTGTCAGCAAAAGTCCTGTTCCATTTCAGACTTTCCAATCTGCATTCAAATGGCAAGGTTTTCTCCCAGGGCTTCTCAGAGCTCACTTTTTCCAGGTTCCCTGGGTTGGGGCTCTTCCTTTCTCCTGTTCTCATCCCAGGGATGTTTGTATGCCTTACACGGGAATTTATATCTCTCCTTCCCCTCCTTGTGATTGGATCACTTTAGCTCATTAAAATTGGAGTGCCATAAGAGTTCCTCCTTCCATCCCCTTTCCTTTGAAGGGATAGAACTACTTCTTTTCCTGTTGATATTGTTACCTGGGACAGGAACCCTTAAAGGATCCTGACTGTTCCCTGTCACCATGCATGTTACCCAAACTCTGCCTAAGAAAATGCTTTGCAGGAGGAGGAAGTGACATCATGATCGGTGATGGCTGCTTGAAATGGAATCTCCGTCGGGGCTGAACTGAATATACGACTCTCCTCAGTATAACTAAGCTATAAATAGCTGTTAGACCACCTCTAAACTTGGAAAGTGATGTCTGCACTGAAGCACTTAGACAAATTCAGATTCACCAGTACTGCTGGAGCACATGGGAAAAAAAAATGTAGTGGCGAGCTCCAGTAGCAGGAGATCAATATGGCGGTGGAAAGCAGAGTCAGAGGCAGAAGAATTGGGCATGCTGGGGGAGGAAAACTCGGTGATCTTGAAGTGAGGTGATCTCGAAGTGAGATGTAGTGCTTTGGTTTAAAGAGCTGAAGCGGGAGATGGACGCAGTGCAACAGGATGTACAGGAGGAGCTGGCGGGCACCTGCTCAGAGGTGGGTGAACTGGGAGCCCACATCGGCCAAACAGAGGAATCAGTAGCTGCAATTATAGTGGACATAGCAGGAGTAAAGGCAGATTTGAAGCGGGAGATGGCTGCTCTTCAGGAGGTACAAAACCAGGTCGAGGATCTTGAAAATAGATCAAGATGCTGCAACCTTCGCTTTAAAGGGGAGCCTCAGTCAGAAACTTATAAAGATTGCAGAGCAGTAGTAACTGAGTTTTGCAAGTTTTTGCTTGAGGGAGATCCGGAGTTTGCTCAGCTGGATTTTCGTGTTGTCTATCCCCATAGGGGTCAGGGTCAGCCGAGAGATGGCTCAACATGGGACATTATTGCTTGCTTTACTTGTCACCAAGGAAAAGATTCTATGGAAAGCATGCCAGAAGCACGAAGTGGAATGGAAGGACCTGAAGATTATGGTATTTCATGACTTAGTATGGGTTACCCTGCAGAAACGGTGCTCTTTTCTCAAGGTGATATTATTTCTTCGCAATAAGGGATACAGATATCAAAGAGTATGTGCACATATTTGCTCCTACCCCAGAGCTGGTATAAATTTATGTTCTATCTTGGATAGTTATGGGAGCCTTTCCCATTAAAGGCAACATACATGGGCATTTTTGGAAATTTTTTAATAAGGGCCCTGTTTTGAAATATCTCTCCATAAAATAATGTTTAAGGATGTTAAGCAACTTTTTGTCTAATATAATTGAGATCTCTCCACCTTTTAGAAAAATATATATTTTTTTAAATAGTTGCTTTATCTTATAATAAGTGGGTGGTTTTTAGGACAATTGTATTATCGTAATAGCATTTATTCGGGTTCTTCTAAATTTCTATTGAAGAAAATTCAAAGTATACAGAATACAGCTGCTCAATTGATTTTCATTCGCACTGTGGATTACAGTGGATGGTAAATCAAGGAAAATAAAGACACCTGATGAAGCATGGGGAGCTCTAAGAGATCTGGGGTGCAACAATCTACCATCCTCCTCATCAGCTTCACATTCGCTTGGGGGACCATCTTCTCCAGAACCCAGGCAAGACTTGACCTGGTCGGCACTAAGAAGAAGAGCCTGAAGTCAGCTAATTGATGTCCTTTTTCCACGTTCTTTGAGGTTCTATTATTTGCCAAATTTGTTGTTTGATATTTCAATCAGTGACTTATTACTGCTTTTGATGGTTGTACATTATGTAGTATGGTTATACTGTTATGCTAGTAAAGATATAATCTGTTTTTGAGGGGTGGGGGATAGTAGGCCTTATATTGTTTCTCTTGTGAACCTTTCAGTACTGAGGAAGGGGATAAAGGTTTCCATGACATCCCCGTTGTGGTCTTACTTTCTCAAGGGAGGAGCTGATCAGAGGGAGAATGGATCAACAAGGTTTCTTGGGGGAGGGACATGAAGGGAGGGGAGGGGGAGTATGGGTGAGAATATGGGGGGTGAGAGTAATGGGAAGGTTGAAACCAACAAGTTGCTTGAGGACACCACTACAGGGGTGCTCTAATACGACAACTGGCCAGCATCAGATCACGTTGGGTTCATGGAATGTGAATGGTCCTAATAATCCAGGGAAATGGACTAGAGTCTTTAAGGAACTGGAGACAGTCCGCTGGGATGTTGGTTTCTTGCAAGAAACACACCTCTGGGTTCGGGACACACACTTGTTACAGCAACGACTGTATCACTTGATTTTAGCGCATAAGGACAGAGGAAGAAAGAAAATAAGTGACCTCGTGATTCTGTTTCACAGTGGTATTCTTTTTGATATTCAGAGCCACTATAAAGATTCCTCAGGCCGCTGTTTGGCGGTAAAGGGCCGCTACCAGGGAAGGCTGGTTACACTAGTAAATATCTATGCTCCCAATTCAAATCAGGCTCAATTCTTTCGGGACCTTAGGAGTCCCCTGGGGGACTTTATATAAGGAGAATTAATAGTAGGAGCAGATTTTAATGTTGCCCCAGATGCACGATTAGACCATTCCAGAGGGGGAGGGGACCATAGCTGGGTACATTGTAGGGCTCTGGGTCATCTCCTGAAGGGGTGGGAGTTAGTAGATAGTTGGAGGGTATTGCATGGGACCCAGAGAAATTATACATTTTACTCACATGCTAATGATTCAACAGCTCCTTGATAAGGTGGTGATGTTGGCCATTGATGCAAAAAAGGCTTTTGATAGGGTCTAGTGGACATTTCTTTGAGGGTGTTGGATAAGATGGGTTTTGGTCTGGGTTTTTGCACTTGGATACATTATTTTTATGTGGAACCTTCGGCCCAGACTGAGGTCAATAGTTCCTATTCTGCTCCTTTTTTGGTGCAGAAGGGCACGAGGTATAAGGTGACTACTTGTAATTTATAGAAATGGCCATCAGTTGACAGTCTAATGTTATTTTATGACATAACGGTGGTCATTTTAGAAGGGTTATTTGCATTTGAGATGTGCAAAAACTGGCACTTAATGTTTATCATGCATAAACATCTATGTTCCCAGTTTAGAAAGTTGGGATATGCAAGGCTTCAACACGAATTTGTGCAAATGGCAAGGAGGTATGATCTGGACGTGTCATGGGCAGGACTACAACATGCCCTGAATATACATGTTTATTCCCCATTTCAGAAGGGGAATAAGTGTCAGCCCCTATACCTCAATATCAGGATTTATACCAGCTGTGACCCACAAACAAGGAATGGGCCGGAGGCAAAGCAGAATATATCTCTTGCTCAAACTGCCACCTTGGCATTACTCGTTCATAAATCCAGTCCTACCACCATCAGCATGCCTGCCACAAATGGACCCCATGACATGCGTGTACTCTTCCTGATTAGCATGCCCCTCTCTTAAGCAGACCCCCCCCTACCAAAAAGCAAGGGCTCCCCCCCCCACAATTACCATGACCATTGATGACATATGTCCTCTGGCACCAGTACCCTCACTGCAACCATTTTTCTTGTCGCCTGGACTTGAGCACCCAAGCTGATACCTCCCCCTCCCCTCCCTGTGGGCAGCCCTGGACCTCCACTCTCCCATGGAGGCTATCTGGAGAATTGTCTGGTGATCTAAGGCATGGAGATGTAAATAGTCTCTCTCCTCTCCTTCTCCCTTCACATTTGGTTCTAGCACTTCAAATGACAGGTACAATTTCTAGCAGTATTCCTACAAGACTACCGTGAAGGGACAACCTTCCATATAAGGACATTTCTGTGTATGCGGTTATTGAGTTTATTGTACTATTGACTTTATATCTAGAACAATTATGTAACCTTGCACTCTGTCTAGTTTTAGATGGACTAGAAATGAGTAAGTAAATAAAGACACTATTCTTTGTAAAGGATAGCCAAAGCTTTGATAATTTGGGCAAATGCAGTAGGGATTTCTCAGAAGATCATAATGATCTTGATGGCACATATCCTCTCAACCACCTTTCCAGAAAAAAAGGGGCCCTTTTATAAAATACATTATGCAACAAGCATAACATTTTAAGCTGAATTCTCAGTAGGACAGGGAGCCATTGTAAATCAGCAAAAATTAGTGTTATATGGTCATGTTTCTTATGCTCCAGTCAAAATCTGAGAAATTGTGTTCCTCACTAGCTGCAGCCTCTATAAATATGTCTGAGAAATGGCAGTAATCTAGTCTAGATGTAATAGATTCATGAATCACCATGGTCCAATTAGCTGCATAAAAGAAGGCTTCAGTTGTTCCCAAACAACCAAAGTTCACGAATGCACAATCTAATTTCCCACTAAGCTGGAAAGACATACTTCAATGCTTATCTAAGTTAAATTGTTAGGACCACAGTGACACAGGAGATCCACCCAGTAAAGAATATACATGCAAAAGATTATCCTGAGGAAAAAAAAATCCATGTTTTAGTTTTACCCCACTTCAAAACTAATTTCTGCTGATTAACCATTCCTCAGTGTGGTCATGCTGCTGATTACCGCTGGGAGCGCTCCCTCCCGGTAGAAAATAGAAACATATTTTTTTTACCTTGGGAAACAGCATGCACCAACTTCAAAATTACCGCTGAGTGTCCACGCTACCCTGTTGGTAGTGTTGATTTGGCACTCGCTACCCATGCAATAGCCCTACAGCTGCTTATTAAAAGCCCCCATACTGAGTACAATGCTTTTCATGTCTAGTAGCGCTATAGAAATGATTAGTGGTAGTATATAAATAAGTCAAAAGAGAAAGAATAAAGTTTTTGGCTATATATTAAGATGTTAGTGCATAAGGCACTTCATTTATACTCCGTTTTCCTTGAAAATGTATTAAATTACAGAATAACAGTTTGTGTTATCATTCAACTAAGAGCTTTCCTTGATTCTACGCAACCTATGAGTGCTGCTTTAATAGGGGGTAGGTGAATGCAATCGTGCCAATTTTCAGCTGCCCTAATACTGACACCAAATAATATCTTAAGGCCTTTCTTTGATTCCTATAGTTTACATGCATTGTGTTTTTCTTTTTTCCTACATTGTACTTCTTGATTTCTGGGTTATGTTGCCCAGGGTAGGCATTAGGGAGGTGCACACAGGGCAATTGCATTGATCAACACGGTACAGGGGGCTCTCAAGACTATTTGAAGGTGCAGAAAATACAGCCTGCTGATTGGAGTTGGAGGTGGCCACCTTCAAAATTTCTGCTCTGGGCCCCACATGCCTAATACGAGCCCTGCCGCTCCCTTCTGTGTGTGTGTACTACTGTCTGGTAAGCTATTTGATAGTCTCCTTTTTTTTTTTTTTTTTTTTTCTATTTTTATCAGATTGCCTGAAATTTTCTGAAGTCAAATGATCTTTTCAAATTTCTACCAGTAAAGATTAAAATGAAATCCATAGAAACAGTGCAAATCAACATACTAAGGGCTCCTTTTACTAAGTGATGGTAAGCCCAACGCAGGCTTACCGCTTGCTAAACAGGAAGAACTGCTGGGCTACCACAGCAGCTGGCGGTACTTCCACCCCTAGCATGCCGTCATATCCGGTGCTACAAAAATATATTTATTTTTGTGGCACTGGCGTGTACCTGGCGGTAAACACCGCCCGGTTACTGCAGGGTTAACGTGGGAGCCCTTACCACCACCTCAATGCTTTACTTGCAGTACTGCCATTTCTTGCAGGAAAGAGAGACTTCCCTTTTACCCGCTGCGGTAAAAGGGGGCCTCGGTGTGCAAGAAAAACACACTCCGACGCCAGCGTAGACCCCCCTCTTGCTGCACTTGGTAAAATGAGCCCTTAAGGGATTAAACATGAAGCTCTGCTTTAGTCAAAGCAGTATAGGATCACTGTAACACTTATTCCAGTTGGAATGAAATTAAGCAAAGATGCAGCACTGCAATTTTAAGAAAAGCCTGGGTGAGCTCAATCATCGCTTCTTAAAAGGGAACAGTATAAGGAGAATATAAGCTGTCTTGGCGGTATCATTATGCAACCGTTTTTCTCTTCTTGATGAAGATTGCATCTATGTCTCTCGGCACTCTTATCACCACCTCTCTATATAACATGTCAGCTAAGCGCCAGGCTATTGATAGCTTTGTGCTTAGCAGCTGGGGCTGAATTACATTTTAAGGCTGTCAATTAGTTTATTGATGCTGAAAAGGCTTGTTCATCAAGTCATGCTTTTGCTATTTGCAATCAATAAATACCTGGCATATTTGGTTCGAGAAAAGTTCAGTCAATTAACCCCTATCTAATCAAAGACTTCCTTACCTAGATTTCATTATGTTTCACAGATCGAGATCTTAGTACAATTTATGAAAATAAGTGGGAATATATATATATATATATATATATATATATATATATATATATTTGATAAAAATATATTTAGCTAATCATTGTGCAGACTTGTTATGTTTAGTTAGTTTTGAGAGTAATTTTCAAAAGCATTTTTGCAGGCAGAGAAGTGCTTTACAAGCAGAAATAGGTTTTTCTAAAGTTATGCGCCTGGTGTGTGCATAAAATTACATGTAAGGGTAAAGGGTAATGTGTTTGATATATTGATATACGTGTACAGACTGTAGAGAAATACCTTTGCTCAGACTAAGTGGTGATATTCTTAGGGTGGGGATGCATTTACTTGCATACTTTTGAAAATTCAACTAAATTCATGTAAGATTAACCCAGAAATTATGTGTGGTAAGGCAGTAAAGTGACTGGGTTAGAAAATGGCTATGGGGGAACCCGTGACTGAAAGAAAGCGATTGTAAAACTGAACAGGAGAAGCAGATGGGCAGACTGGAAGGACCTTATGGTCTTCATCACCTGTCTTGTTTTATGTTTTCATGGGGCTGATATTCAGTGGGTTGGTGACCATATTTAGTTATATTTAGACATTTAGCTACATGTATCTGCATAATTTCAACCAGGAATCCAACTGCTGAATATAACTGATTAAAACTATCCAGATAGATTTATTAGGATAATTTTGGGCCTGCTACTTGTGTGACTCAGCTTACCCAGCTAATATTGACTGGACAATGAATATCATTGCTATCTGGCAAATACGATGTCCCCTGAATGCTCCAAATATTTCCTTTAGATTAGTGGTTTTCAAACCTGTCCTGGGGGACCACCAGCCAGTCGGGTTTTTAAGATATCACTAATAAATATGCATGAGACAGATTTGTATTTCTGTCACCTTCATTATATGTAAATATCTCTCATGCATATTCATTAATATAAATGATTGGAGTATATACTTTAATAATAAACATCAGACCCACACTCAAAAACTGACACATATCAAAAAATAGCTCTAGGTGGCTAACTGAAACAAACAAATATTTTATTTATTAATTCAAACATCAATAATATATTAAATTATATGATGTGGGCTCAGAACCATGTGCTCACCACTACAGCGGCAACCACCCTATCCATCATCGCACACTAAGGTTAATGAAAGTCCAAAGACCAAATAAAGAAGGTTAAATGGCTATGGGGCCCTTTTACTAAGCCGAGTAAGCGTCTGAGCTTGCCCAACATGTGCCAAAACAGAGTTACTGCCCGACTGCCATGTGGTTCTTGCGTTAATTTCATTTTTGTCGCGCATCCAATACGTGTGTCTGAAAAATATTTTTTCTTTTCGGACGCGCGTAACAGACACGAGCCAAGTTGCATTTGATGTGCGTAGGTCATTACCGCCCAGATTCTTTACCACTAGGTCAATGGCTGGAGGTAAGGTCTCAGACCCAAAATGGACACACAACAATTTTGATTTTGCCGCACGTCCATTTTTGGCAAAAAAAACAAAAAAAAATAGGCCTTTTTCACAGGCGTGCTGAGAAATGGATTGGTGCGTGCCAAAAACCCATGCCTATACTACAGCAAGTCATTTTTCAGTGCACTTTAGTAAAAGGACCTCTTTATGTTCAGCTTTACTAATTGCTATACTGAAGGTCCAGGAGCAACACCGTCCTATAAGACAGAGTTCAGTACTCTCTATCTTCACCTTGCTGGTACATGGTCACAACTCACAAGTATCTGGATTCATCTACTGTGACTAAAGGAAAGAAAGTTATCAGGTATGTTTGGGACTTTGAGGATACCCCACCATTTATAGTGATTTAGAGAGTGTACTCAATTACTTATTTTATTGCACTTTTGATTTTGACACTGTGCACTGGTGGTTACTCAAGGATGTATCCAGGCATACAAATGAGGGTCATTTTTTGTGCTTGTTCATTGAAGCTTCTGCAGCCTATGGAGCTGAGAGTGTGGTTTACCACGGCTTGGATAAACTGAAAGAAACTGGATAAACTTGGATAAACTGAGAGAAACCACTGACACCATAACATTTTTCCTGCAACTTATACACTTTTCTGCTATTTTACTTTTCCATATAGAAAACTCATTGGGTTGCTAATCTTTTTTAATGGCCATGCGCTAATGGTAACGTTAATACAAAAAAAAAAAAAAAATCAAAAACTGGCCATTTTATTACTGCAGTAAAAATAACCTTAGCATGTCAGAAAGACCCGTGTAAAGGCATACTGAGGTCACATTTTAGCTCTGTTTTGTAAAAGGGCCCCTTAAACTGTTATTGAATATAAATTCAAAGCCTCATTGGCCCATCAAAGGTTAGGAGCATTACTTATGTACAACAAGGCAATGGCTGGCATAAGTGGACATGCAATGTGCTCAAAGACTGGAAAACTGCATCTAATCATCCTCATTTGAAAAATAATTCTGAATCTAAGCTGATATTATCCAATTATAGGCCAGTTTCAAATGTACCCTTTGTGGCCACGATAGTTGAATATATTGTATATTCTCAGTTAGAGGATTTTTCATGGTAAGACTTGTGTTACATCCCACCCACACAGATTTTAGAAAGCATTATAATACTGAAATCGCTCTTGTTGGATTAACAGCTTTAGTGTACAAATTTCTGCACCTCAATGATATAGCACTGCTTATTTCATTGGATTTATTAGCAGTATTTGATCTGGTCGATCATAGTTTACTATTGAAGAGATTGGAAGATATCGGTATCTCAGGTACTTTACTGACATGGTTCCAATCTTATACACAGGATAAGATTTGTGTGTTTCTAGATTTATTCCTTCTAACTGTGGTGTGCCTCAGGGTTCAATCATGGCTCCCATGCTGTTTAATATTTATATGGCCCCCCTCTTGCAGTATTACTGCAGTCTTTGAGTTTTTTGCCATTTATATATGCCAATGAGTTCCAGATGCTGATAAAGTTCAATCCATGAAAAGGAAGCATGAGAAATTATCAGACCGGTCTAGAAAAGACAAAGGTATTATTATTTTTTTTAGGTATGACTTGCTTGCTCTGGCACTTTCATTCTCTTTGTAGAAACAATTAAAATACTAGGGGTTATATTGTACTGTAGATTGTCTTTTTAATCCGATTTTTCTGAATTGATCAAAAACAGTTTCTTTAGTTTGAGAATCATTTGCTCAGTGAAATCTTTATGTGATAAAAATTATTACTTACCCCCCTGTTTCCTAAGACACGTGGCAATGCTGACACAGCCCATTCAAAGCGAATGGGCTATGTCGGCATTAGTGCACGGCAGCCGCTAGCGTGGCTTAGTAAACTTGGGGGGGGGGGGGGTAGTTGTTTAGATTATTGCAACACTCTTTTTCAGGATCTACAGCAACAAGGCATTAGGTGTTTGCAGATTATTCAAAATATTGCTCTCATACTCATTAAGGGTGTCTTTTACTAAATATTAGCTTGAGTTATTTTTATTTATTTGTTACATTTATATCCCACATTTTCCCACCTATTTGTAGGCTCAATGTGGCTTACATAGTACTGGACAGCTCCGGTGTAAACAAATACAAAGTGATGTTGTGGCAAGATAAAGTTCATGTGGCAAAGCCACACTAGGGAATCGTACAACGGAAGAGTTGTGCTATGTCCAGGGCTTTTTTTTAAGGGGGTACTTGGGGGTACTGAGTACTGGCACCTTTTCCATTATCTTCTGAAATTGACCCATGGGCTCCAAGTTTTAATGAAAGAGCTCAGGTTCTACGCACCAATTCTGCCTTGTCATAGATTGTTTGACTGGTTGCATGGGGCCTGGCTATTGTGGGGTGGATCCCTCAGTGATCACCCCCACCCCTGAAGGGTGAACTTGCACTTGAATACCGGCACCTTTTTTCGCTAGAAAAATGCACTGGTTATGTCCATTACGTTCTTTAGTTTTGTTGTGTTGCAGCAGGTTTCATTCTATTCTATTCCTATGCAGATAACTCAAGCTGGAGTGAAGTGGAGGAGTGGCAGATAACTCGAAGTGGAGGAGTGGCCTAGTGGATAGAGCACCAGTCTTGCAATCCAGAGGTGGCAGGTTCAAATCCCACTGCTGCTCCTTGTGATCTAGGGCAAGTCACTTAACCCTCCATTGCCTCAGATACAAACTTAGATTGTGAGCTCTCCTGGGACAGAGAAATATCCAGAATACCTGAATGTAACTCACCTTGAGCTACTACTGAAAAAGGTGTGAGCAAAATATAGATAAATACATAATCTTTAATAAAAGACCCCCTAAAGGATCTCATAAATTTGACTCCATCACACCCCTTCTTGTAGGGGTGCATTGGCTGTTAATGGCCTATCATACACCATTTAAAATTCTTACATTAACACAGAAGGTTTATAAAACTGGAGAACCCTCTTTGTTATTGCATTATGTCAGCATTTCCCAAATTGTATGCTGTGGCACCCCAGTGCGCCGCGGGAAACTCACAGGAATGCCGCGGGGCAGATGGGAGGTTCACAGGCAAGCGCCGGGACATCACTTAATGTCAACATATTTAAACAAAGTTGTATGGAGTTTCAGGAAATCCAGTGGCATAGCAAGGGCAGGGCGGTAGGGGCAGTCTGCCCCAGGTGCACGCTGCTGGAGGGTGCAGAGAGCAACCGCACACCTGTCGGCTCCGCTGGTTCCCTGTTCCCTCTGCCCCGGAACAGGTTCCTGTTCTGGGGCAGAGGGAGTCAGTGGAGCAGACAGGCGCACGGCTGCTCTCTGCATCCTCCAGCAGCCAAGAATGCACCCGGGGGGGGGGGGGGGGGGGGCTTGATGCACCAGGGAGGGGGGTGTCATTGCGCTGGGGGGGGGGGGGGGGCGCAGCGGCCATCCACCCCGGGTGTTAGCCAACCTAGTATCGCCACTGAGGAAATCTACATGGCTGGGGCAAGCTACCGATTACAGCTTAGCTATGATTGGTCACGGAGCCTGTCTGGCTCCTAAAAGGGTGATCCTGATTGGGAAGCAAGGAGTGAGGCTCTTTGTTTCCAAATCAGGATCACCCTTTTAGGCGCCAGACAGGCTTCGGCGACAAATCACACCTGAGCTGTGATTGGTAGCTTGCCCAAGGCATGTGTGCCAGGAAAACAGCAGTCCTCCATCGGTGAGAAAGATTCTGTATGCAGCTGGCAGAGAGAAAGAGATAAAGGTAAGCACAATTAATCCTGACTCTGTAAGAATGACAAGTTTAAAAAAATCACGAGTCCAAAGGGAGGCTTCTGGGTTAGCAACAGGCACCAGGTGGGAGTTGCTGTCGCTGCCAGGGACCCGGTCAAACAGAGGGAGAATTGTGGGTGGGGTGGTGGAGGGAAGGAGAGATGCTGCAGGTAGAATGAGGGGCATAAGTGTTGGACATGAGTTGGAGGGGGAGGAAGGGGTGAAATCTTGTATATGGGGGTCGAAGGAGGGTGAGATGCTGCATGGAGCGGGGCCAGCAAGGGAAAATGTTGGCCATAGGGGTGGAGGGAAGGGAGAGATGGTGCATGGAGGAGAGAGGGAGAAATACAGGACATGATGTGTAGCGAGGGGGGGGGGGGGGGTGGTAGAGACCTGTGTGCTTTCAACTGAAAAAGTTTGGGAACCACTGCATTATGTACTTCCTTACTCATCTGCATATTCACTTACATTTAATCAGCATAATTTCCTAGTGATGTCCTCATTTCGATCTATTCAGTTGGATAGCATATGTCAGGTAACTTTTGGAATGACTTGCCTAGGTATCTGCATTTGGAGATATTCCAAAAATTTTAAATGAGTTTAAAAATGTACTTTTTTACTCTTCAGCTTGGAGAAAAGGTGGCTGAGGGGAGATATGATAGAGGTCTATAAAATAATGAGTGGAGTTGAACGGGTAGATATGAAGCGTCTGTTTATGCTTTCCAAAAATACTAGGACTAGGGGACATGCGATGAAGCTACAAAGTAGTAAATTTAAAACGAATCGGAGAAAATGTTTCTTCACTCAATATGTAATTAAACTCTGGAATTTGTTACCGGAGAATGTGGTAAAGGCGGTTAGCCTAGCAGAGTTTAAAAAAGGTTTGGACGGCTTCCTAAAGGAAAAGTCCATAGACCATTATTAAATTGGACTTGGGGAAAATCCACAATTTCTGGGATAAGCAGCAAAAAATTTGTAGTATTTTGGGAGGATCTTGCCAGGTATTTGTGATATGGATTGGCCACTTTTGGAAACAGGATGCTGGGCTTGATGGACTTTTGGTTTGTCCCAGAATGGCAATACTTATGTACTTGAGTATAATATAAACTTGAAACTGTTCTACAAGTTGTGCACATCACTTGGCAACATGGCCATGACATGCCACATGCTCCATTCCTGACAGTTATGCACTAACAGGGTCTTTTACTTGGGCATGCTGGCATTTTTAGTGCGTGTTAAAAATAGGTGTGTGCTAAACACTGAAGACACCAATTTATTCCTATGGGCATCTTTAGCGTTTAGCGCATGCCTATTTTTAACACGCGCTAAAAACACCAGCGTGCCTAAGTAAAAGACCCTTTAAGGGGCCCTTTTACCAAGCTGCAGTAAAAGGGGCACTGCGCTGGCATTGGCGCATGGATTTGCCATGTGCCAAGGCCACATTTTACAGCAGCCAGTAAAGTTTTTTTTAAACAAAAGGAAATGGCTTTGCGGTAAAGTTAAGCAATTGTCGCTTGGTCGTTTCCTGGGGGAGTCCTTACCGCCTCCTATTTAGGAGGTGGTAAGGGCTCCCATGCCAACCTGGTGCCAAAAAATAAAAATAAATTTTTGAGAGCCAGAAATGGCACACACCGGAATTTACCACTGGAATCCTTTTAGGGGCTCATTTTTGAAAGAGAAAAAGTCTAAAAAGTGTCATAAAGCAGCACCAAAATGTCCAAATTGGTATTTTCAAATCCCATTTTCCAGACCTTTTTTCTATGCAGTTCATCCGCAGTTCATCCAAATCTCAAGGGGGCATATTGGTGGTATGTTAAGGGTGGGATTTGGGTGTTCCTAAGACCTGGACAATTTTCAGCCATAATGAAACAAAACGAAAATGTCCAGGGCAAGAACTAAGACGTTTAGAACTAGATCTGTTTTAATAACGACTAAGCCAGAAAAAAGTACCTTAAATGACCACTGGAAGAATAAAGGAATGACCCCCCTCTTACTCCCCCAGTGGTCACTGACCCCCTCCCACTTCCCAAAGATGTAATAGAAACAGTACATACCAGCCTCTATGACAGCCTCAGATGTTGTAGCTAATCCTTTTAGAGCAGCAAGCAGGGCACTTCAGTAGCCTACTGGTCGGTGCAGTGTACTATGGAGAAGGGGACCCAGACCACACTTTCCACCACAACTGTTACACTTGTGGTAGAAAGTGTGATCCTTCCATAACCCACCAAAAACCTACTGTACCCACATATAGGTGACATCTGCAGCCATAAGGGCTATTGTGGTGGTGTCTAGTTGAATGCAGTAGGTTTTTGGTGGGCTCATTGTATAAGGGAGCAATGGTGAGATGTGTACCTGGGAGCTTTAAAGAAGAAGTCCAGTGCAGTGCTTCTTAGGGTGCCCCACTGCACTGCTGGGATGTCTATGTGGCCAGTCTGCTAAGAATGTTGGCTCTTCCTACATCCCAAGTGATTTTCACTTTTGTTTTGAAATGGACCAAAAAAATGCACAAAAACATCTAGCAAGTGGCCATTTTTGAACAAAAAAGATAGACGTTTTGCTATTTCAAAAATGGTTATATTTACTATTCGGATTGAGCAAAACATCCAAAGTCGGACTTAGACGTCTTATTGAAAATGCCTTTCTATGTATACTAGTGCCTGTAGTATGGGACATCTATGTACAAACTCACTTAACAGGCAGAAGAAGTTGACAGATATAATTGAAGACATTTACAAAGTTGCTATAAAAGGGAAGTACAATTGATAAGTGATTCTAATATGTTGGATGTTTGGGATATCCTTTTTTGTCATATTGACTGTAAGTAGAGAGATCTTGGATTTTCTACAGGGAGAATTATTCCAGCAACAAGTAATGGAACCCACACAGGAGGGGCCATGGTAATTTTGTGCTTAAGAACAGGGAAAGGGTTTCTGATGATATAGTGGATAATCTGGCATCTAGTGGTCACCATGCCAGGACATGGGTGGAGAGGTTTTATTCATAATTGAAGATTCTAGACATCAGAAAAACTAAGGGTCCTGTTTACTAAGCAGCGTTACAGGCGCATTAACCATGTATGTGCATTATTCATGTACGTGCTTACAATATTCCTATAGGCGCCTACATGGTTAGCGTGTTTGCTAAGTGTAGGCACGCAAAAAACACTAACACACCTTAGTAAGCAGGGCCCTAAGTTTGTTATGATGGGGGGAATACCTCAAGGAGTTATTAGTTGGATAGGGATATCCAGAGGAAGCAGAAAACAGTAGGCAAAGTGAAAGATATTTTAAGGCCAAACAAACCCTTTTGTTGGGAAAATAAATAAAAATAAGATGAAGCCACTATGATTCTTGAAAGAAGTAGCTTATATAGGTAAGGAAAAAGAGGTTAGCCTTCATAAACGACAAGAGGTCACAGAAAGAAGAATACAAGCAACAATATCTGGAGAAGCTAAGAGAACCTGGTAAAGTAGTAAGGAAAGGTGCTGACTCTTGACCAAATAGGGTGGTCAGTCACAAAGAGGCAGCAGCCCTAAATGTCCTGTTTCAATAGTAGCCTTCAAGGATACTCCACACCGAATGATGCACTCTTCGGTGACTGTTGGCTTTCCTCCCATTTTAGCTTAAAAGCTGTTCTATGTCTTTTTTAAATGTTAGCTCCTGGTTCCATCCTGGTTAAGCTGGAGTTCATGCTTTCGGAACAGGCGTCCCGTTCCTAGAATGTTATCTAGATCTTAACAAATCTAAATCATTTATGCTTGCGTCATTGTCTCATCCATGCATTGAGACTGCGAAGCTCTGCTTGCCTCTTGGGTCCTGCGTGTGAAATGGGGAGCATTTCCAAAAATGCTACTCTGGAGGATCTGGATTTCAGCTTTCTACTTAAGAGCCTAAATTTGGCTTCCAGAGCCTCCCTCCCACATTTTCCTATGTCATTGGTACCCAGGTTCCTCCCCAGCACTATCTGAAATCCTATCTAAACTGCCTAGACCCTGAAGACAGAATATATCCAGCAGATAGGATCTGGACCAAATTCGAATTAATATCAGAAGACTCCATCTCTAAAACACTCAAAAACTTCACCAAATCCCAATGCAAACTAGACATCTGTCCAAACAACCTCATGAAATCAGCTCCTCAACAATTTATAACAGACCTAACAAACCATGTGAACTTCATGCTACAAAATGGACTTTTCCCAAAGGAAAAAGGAAAAAGTTTACTCACCCCAATACCCAAAGACACAAAGAAAAACACAAGCGACATAACTAACTATTGACCAGTAGCATCTATACCACTAATAACCAAAATAACCGAAGGGATGGTAACCAAACAACTCACAAAATATCTCAACAAGTTCTCAATACTACATGATGCCCAATCAGGATTCCAGTCAAACCACAGTACAGAAACAGTACTAATTACCCTGATGACCAAATTTAAACAAATGATTGCAACCGGCACCAACATACTCCTCTTACAATTTGACATGTCAAGTGCCTTTGATATGGTCGATCACGAAATCCTACTACACATACTCGAATATTTTGGCATAGGAGGCAACATCCTAAACTGGTTCAAAGGATTCCTAACCTCACGCTCATATCAGGTTACATCAAATTCAACCACATCTGCTACATGGACACCTGAATGCGGAGTACCGCAGGGATCTCCCCTATCGCCAACTATTTTCAACCTAATGATGATTCCCCTGGCAAAACTTCTATCAAACCACAACCTCAACCCTTACATATATGCAGATGATGTAACGATATTTATCCCTTTCAAACAAGACATTAATGAAATCTCCAATGAGATCAACCAAAGTCTACACATCATGAATACCTGGGCAGATGCATTCCGATTGAAACTGAACGCAGAAAAAACTCAATGCCTCATACTTACCTCCCAATACAACACGAAGAAATGCACCGCTATTACCACACCTAAACTAAATCTGCCAATCTCAGAAACTCTAAAACTCCTTGGAGTCACTATCGACCGCCACCTAACACTCGAAACTCACGCGAACAACACAACCAAAAAGATGTTCTACTCCATGTGGAAACTGAAAAGAATAAAACCATTCTTTCCAAGATCTGTCTTCTGCAGCCTAGTGCAATCACTCGTACTCAGTCATCTGGACTACTGCAACTCACTATACGCAGGCTGCAAAGAACAAATACTGAGGAAACTTCAAACAGCCCAGAATACAGCAGCCAGACTCATCTTCGGAAAACCAAAATACGAAAGTGCAAAACCCTTACGTGAGAAACTGCACTGGCTCCCACTCAGAGAACGTATCACCTTTAAAGTATGTACCTTGGTCCACAAGATCATTCATGGTGAGGCCCCTGCATACATGTCTGACTTAATAGACCTGCCACCCAGAAATGCCAAAAGATCATCCCGAACTTTCCTCAATCTCCACTTCCCTAAGTGCAAAGGCATAAAATACAAAGCACTGCATGCCTCAACCTTCTCTTACACAAGCACGAAATTCTGGAATACACTACTACGCAACCTGAAAATGATTTATGAATTAACCCACTTCCGCAAACTATTGAAAACTCACCTCTTCGAGAAAAGCTATGGCAAGAATCAAAACATATGAAGTCCTTACGCACTAACAGAGATAGGGCAATACACTCTCTTCTGATCTCTCTTCCCCTTAATCTCACCACACTTAAAACCCTACCCACAGATGGAACTGTTATACCCTAATGTTCTCTCGCCATTGTTCTATCGCCGATCACTTCCCCATTGCTACATTCTACTGTTCCATTCCCAAACTATGTTTGAGTTTGACTTGTTTTCCCAAAACATGTATGACTTCGACTGTCTTCCCATAACTCTTCTCAATATAACCCATAACCATATTGTAACCAATGTAATTCCATGACTCACAATGTATTGTAAGCCACACTGAACCCGCAAATAGGTGGGAAAATGTGGGATACAAATGCAATAAATAAATAAATAAATCTAGGTGATGTGTGAGGTCCGCCACCTTTGTACCAGGCAGACAAGTGACCAGGCGATCCTCACGCCCACCAGCCACCCAGCTATCTACATGCCTAATGATCAAATCACCAACTACAACAGCTGTCCTAACCTTTCCCTTCTGGGCAGAAGATCCTGGAGACAAATCTTCAGTGCGAGAAAATATTGTGTTCCCTGGTGGGCAGGTATTGGATACAGGATTATTTCCTACTTCACCAGTATGATGCTCTTCTTCTAGGATACCTCCCTCCTCCAAGGCAGTACAGGGGCTGCCAGACTGGAAGTTGGACTTCTCTACAAAATCCCTGTAGGCTTCCTCCATGTACCTCTCTGTCTCCCTCAGCTCCTCCATGCCTACTATTCTAGCCTCAAGAGAATGGACTCATGTGCCTTCTGTACGCTGTGGTTCAAGTTTTAAAAAAGAAGTATGGGGAAAAGGGTAGGGAGACTAGTTAATAAAGATTGTTTTTTACATTCTGTCTTTATTTAAAAAAAAAAACAACTAGCTTACCTCTTTTAAACCCCCAACCTTTAAATCACCAAAGCACAGAGAACAAAAACATGTTCACTTACTCAGAGAAATGTCCTCTTCTCTCAGAGCTTCTCAGAGGGACATACAGCTAGCACCCATGTGGGCTTCCCTTCCATGTTGTGGCTGCCATATTTATGATGTGAAAGCTGCCATATGGTGAATGGCTGCACTGAGTTGTAGAGACTAAATCAATGCCATCTGTAGTGCTGCACTCCTATGCATCAGTACCAGCCATGTTATGACTGGCTAAAAGGTGTGGTTGCCATCTTAATTTCAAAGGGCGACATCTTGTATATGGCCATGGGCTGCTTCTCGCATCACAGGCCAGCTACTGTTGAAAATGTTGGTATACAGCTCCTATGTTAAGTAAGGAGAGGCATTCACTACAGCTGTCATACAGGCAGTGGCCAGAGGCACAGGTAAAAGTTTTATACTGCTGGCCTATTGCACAGGAGGCTGTTATACAATCTGATGGCCACAGGTGGAATGCTGGCTTAATTTTGATAGGTCAATTGCTCAGAGCTGTTTCCCTTTAGTTCCCTTTTCACTATTTATGACTGAAGGGGGATGTGGTGTGGATATGTGTGTGATATCTAGAGTATATTATGAGTGGGCCATGTTGCTGGCAGATTTAGAGTGTTGAGAATTTCTTGAGTCACTTAAGCTTGGCTGTGGAATTTTATGAGTGCACTTATCTGATTAATTTTGATAGATGCCGATGACATGCAGCTCGTTGGGGCAAGCCATAATCAACCTCGACTAATGTAAAATGAAATGCAAAAATGAAAATTAATTAAGTACTATTGGGTGACTAACCTATCAAACCAGTTATATGTACGATTTGGGCTACACTTATTTAATCTTCTTTCTCTGTTCAACTGTGTTTTGCAGGAAAGTTGTCAGTTTCAAAGTTTGTTGAAATTGCCAGAAAATGACTTGTAAGCCTGGGGTACCAACATCTGTGGGCAGGAACAAGGACACCAGTAGCATTGCTAACAACTGTCTCCAGGTCAATGCTGCATCATATGCTAATATGGTGGAACTCCTACAAAAGTTGTCAGCATTTAACTCCCTACTTTGGTGAGGATGCCAAGTCTCGGATTCCTGGCAATCCTTTGCTGTTTTATCTTGGATACTTTTTGGTGTTAGCTGCAAGTTTTATATCTGCACTTGTGGCTCCTTTTTCTCTGGGCCATTTGTGAATACATTGAACTGCACTGGTTCCTGTACAGACCCTTAGGGGCTTTCTTTTCTATTTGGAATCCCTTGGCTAGTTGATGCTACTTGATAGAGCATTGCATCCTATATCATCATTTTAATTTCCTGAGAGGAACTTATTGAGAAAACCTTTTAAGAATCTGGATACAATCAGGTACCGACTTGACTGGAAAGGCTTTGGACTCTGTAGTCCAATGCAGTCTGGTTACAGTTGAGCTCAAAGAAATAGTCTTTTTGCATTGCTCAATTGCTCCTACTGCTACTTTTTTGGAACATTCTAGAACAGAAACTAGAATGCTCTTTAGTATTGCTAAAAAAAAAATCCCGAAACCCTGAAGCAGAAGAGATTGAGAGAGAAAACACTTGCTAACAAGTACATATCGCCTAATAGTTGGAGTGGTGAGCTGGAAACCATAGAACACATTGTGATTCCTTGTGACATTAGGCAGGCTATGTGATCCTCTATTGCGCTAGGTACAAATTCAGAGTGTAAGCTCCTGTGATAATGTGGTTAAGGATGTGGCTTGGTTGGAGCGGACACAAATTCAGTCAGACACAGAGCGTTTGCAAGAAAAAGGGAAAACATTTTATTGTTTCACTCAACAGGTTTAGTCCAGCACAATTACAGTCTTTGTTTTCTCTCAGGTTCTTCAGATATCACAGTCTGGCACTCCCTCTCTAGGGCTGGCTCCCAGCCTAGCCCAACACAGTGTTCATTAATCCCTTCCTGGGTTTCCTCTGGACATGCATCAAAACAAGTACTTTCCACATACAAAATTCAAGGTTCTCTCCTACCTTGATAGTCTTCTCACATACTCTCTGGAGGGTTAAGCTTGAGCCACACTGCTTCCCTGATCCTCTCCTACAGTATTACAGCTTAGCTTAAAGTGGAGTCCTCTTCTCTCCTGGAGTTCCCAGGGTTGCCAGATTTAAATAATTTTTCCGACCCAAAACCACCTAGAAACCAGCCCAAAAACCACACACCCTGCCCCCGCCATCATCAACCCCACCCCACCGTCAACCCCACCCCTGCCGTCATTAACCACGCCCCTGACGTCATTAACCCCCCCCATGTCATTAACCACCCCCCACGTCATTAACCATGCCCCCCCATGGGGTGAAAAACCACAGCTGGCCGAAATAAAAAAAACGCCCAGTCAAAAATAAAACAGCCCAAAAAACCGCAACCCGCAGAGGGCAAAAATTTCCCGCAGCGGGTCGTGGAAAGCCTACAAGGTAGCTGAACTGTATTAGCCTCAGCCTCTGCCTTGGCAGAGTAGCACCACCTGCCGAATGGGGGCTGAACTGCACCAATGAGGGAGTGTTTCCTATCTCTACATCACTCACTCCTTCACAACCCCCCAGAGGGCAAAGAAACTACAGAAGGTAACGTACATTTGGGTACAGAATGTATTGCTGGAATGTGTATGCTAACTCCAAATTCCCCTTGTGGGAGTGCTCCTCATGTTACTGTAACAAGTTGGGGGTTCTGCCTGCAGCTGAATATCCAGAACAGACCCTACCAACACTACTATTCAACCTTTATCAGGCTCATTTTCGAAAGAGAAGGACGCCCATCTTTCAACACAAATCGGAAGATGGGCGTCCTTCTCACAGGGTTGCCCAAATCGGCATAATCGAAAGCTGATTTTGGGCATCCCCAACTGCTTTCCGTCGAGGGGACGACCAAAGTTCATGGGGGGGTGTGTTAGAGGCGTAGCGAAGGTGGGACTTGGGTGTGCCTAAAACATGGGCGTCCTTGACTCATAATGGAAAAAAAGGGCGTCCCTGACAAGCACTTGGATGACTTTACCAATTTACCTGGTTCTGTTTTTCTTACGACCAAGCCAAAAAAGGTGCCCAAACTGACCAGGTGACCACCGGAGAGAATTGAGGATCACTTCCCCTTACTCCCCCAGTGGTCACTAACCCCCTCCCACCCTCAAAATACATCTTTAAAAATATTTTGTGCCAGCCTCTATGCCAGCCTCAAATGTCATACTCAGGTCCATCACAGCAGTATGCAGGACCCTGGAGCAGTTTTAGTGGGTGCAGTGCACATCAGGCAGGTGGACCCAGGCCCATCCCCCTAAATGTGAGCCCTCCAAAACCCACCAGAAACCCACTGTACCCACATCTAGGTACCTCCCTTCACCCATAAGGGCTAAGGTAGTGGTGTACAGTTGTGGGTTTTGGGGGGGGGGAGTTTGGGGGGCTCAGCACACAAGGTAAGGGAGCTATGTACCTGGGAGCAATTTATGAAGTCCAATGCAGTGCCCCCTAGGGTGCCCAGTTGGTGTCCTGGCATATCAGGGGAACCAGTGCACTACGAATGCTGACTCCTCCCACGACCAAAGGGCTTGCATTTGGTCGTTTCTGACATGGGTGTCCTTGGTTTCCATTTTCGCCGAAAATCAGAAACAACCAAGTCTAGGGATGACTATCTCTAAGGATGACTTAAATGTCAAGATTTGGGCATCCCCGAACTTATTATCGAAACGGAAGATGGACGCCCATCTTGTTTCGATAATACAAGTTTCCCCGCCCCTCCACTGGGAAGTTTTGCGAAGATGTCCTCAGTAAAACTTGGGTGTCCCTTTCGATTATGCCTCTCCATGTCTCCATTGAAATGAAGAACAGCAAAGCACAAGAATGAAAAATGTTCTTTTGAAGTGTCTACTGAAGCTTCTTGAGGGTGAAATTCTTGCACATCGTGGAACTCTTAAAAACCCCAGAGTCATTGCTTTAGTCAGAAAGTAAGAGGTGGGCAGGAGCTTGACTGAGGGGCCGATGCACAGTGGCACTTATTAAATAGAGGTGCAGCGGGAAAAATTACCGGGTTGCAAACAGTGATCAATACACAAAGGGGAGTGCATGCAAATGAGATGCACGCATCCCTCTTTGTGTATCAGTGACTGATTGCAACTCGAAGCTGTCAAATATGTTTGACACCTTGCAAAAAATACCTGGTGATCCAGTGAACCCCTTCTCAAGCCCTCCCTTCCCATTTTCCCATGTCATACCTTAAAAAGTTGGAGGCAGGAGGACGGGAGCAACACTTCCTCCTTCTTGCCTTGGGTCTGACCCTCTCAAAATGGCGGCGCCCAGCCTTTGTCCGGTAAATTCCAAGATCCTGCCCTCCTGCCTCCAACTTTTTAAGGTATGGCATGGGGAAGGGGCTCGAGAAGGGGTCCACTGGACCACCAGGGATTTTGTTGTTGTGGGGGTAGAGGGATGTGGGTGGTCAGGAGGCGGCCCCCTGGACCACATTTTTTTGTTCTGCTGGGGGGGGGGGGGGGTGCCGGGGGGGGGGGGGAGTAAGGAGGAAGCAATCACAAGCAAGCAGCCTTTACAGCTGCTTTTTTGTGTTTCCTTCCTCTCTGACAGCTCCAGAGCTGCCGTAAAATCTAGCTCGTGAAAGCTAGGTGCTCTGGAGTTGTGCATTACATGGAATGCTCATTATAATACTAATGAGCTTGTTGTAATATATTTGCATAGGGTTCTCGTTAGTTGCTAATTGCACACGTAAGAGCCAAGGAAAACCCCTATCACGTGTATTAAATGCTAAATAACGTTTGCTTTAAACTGGCTACAACCAGTCTAAGGCTGGGGGGGGAGGGGTAAATGGCCACACGATAATTTCCACATTACCACACGGCTATTAGCACGGGAGCACTTACCGGCACCTATTTTCTAGGCAGGAAGGGTTCTTGCGCTAATCATGTGCTAATCAGTTGGTGTGCGCCGATGTAACTGCGCTAACCGATTAGCATAGAACATGCCTTCTTTCTGCCCCCAAATCCACCCCCGGTGCTAAAAAACAAAATGTATTTTTTAGCACTTGAGAAGCGTACAGCGATCCAAAAACTACTGCAGGACACCTGAGTGTACCCCATGGTAATGCTTTTTAACCTGCGGTAAGCACGCGTTACTGTTGACTGCAGCTTAGTAAAAGGGTCCCTTAGGACCCTGTTTATTAAGGTGCAGTAGCATTTTTAGCACGCGCTAAAAATCTTAGTGCACCTATAGCACGGCTTAGTAAACAGGGCCCTTAATGTTTTATTCTATCTTAATGTTAACATTTATTGCACACCTCTTTGTTGTGCCAAAAGGAGGTTTATGAAATTTTGCAGTTAATCTAAATTAAATCCCTCAAATGCTTAGTTTACCTCCTGTCTGTAAAGAAGATTTTATATGAAGAAGTGAAGAATAATTACATAATATAGAGAAGACAATTATTGCACAGTGTAAATAAGCAGCTGGGGATTGCAAGGATTTCATAGCAACCAAATTCCTTTTGCTTCGCTGATACTATCTTGTACAAAATGACTTCAGATTTGAGGTTTTCATCTTGCAAAATCACACAATTGCCATGGCCTTTAATGCACCCTAAGTACATCTCTATATGTGTAGCAGAAAATAATGGATTTTTCAGCATTCTACTCAAGAAACTAAAGTTAGACAATGCTGCAGGAATATTGATTATATTTATTACATGGAATGAGTAGGAGAGTAAGTTCATGGATTTTGTTTTGGATACTTTAATGGACTGAACATATCATTACATTTGCTAGAATTGGAGTAAGGACATGATTTTTTATTTATTTATTTACTCAGATGCATCTATCACTGTTCAACAGTATTGGATGCATATTAAGCTGCATGAAAAAATAAACTGATCTTAAGCTTACAGTTTCTATCCCAATTTCATTCAATAGGAGATGAGCCCATTCCCAAATCCTGAGAATTAAAATTCATTCATAGGTCCTTAGAAGGTAAACAAGTGATAGTTAACAGATTTACTAAGAAAAATTACGTTAATGCATTAGAAAAAAACCTAACAGAAAGTGTATGAACCCCAAGTATAATAATGAGAATTACAAGTTCTTACCATGATAACTTGGTTTGATTGAAACCAGTCTTGTCATGTGCAATAATAAAGATGCTACAGAGCTCCTCAGTCTTTTCTTCCAGGGTCTCTCAGCTGTTGTGGAAAGGGGAAATGCCCTCATAAAACCAGCATTCCTGCCATTACCGATGCTACTACTGGCCCCTACTGCTCATGGGCAGTGGAGATTGTGGTCTGGCAGCAGCCTCTTTAAGGCTGCCGCTATGGCTTGGATCTTCAGTAGAAAGGGCTTCACACTAGCAGTTGTCCTCACTCTTTTTTTATTTTTATTTGTTGAGGTTTTTTAAAATATTGCATCAAATCAATCAATTCAAATAGCAAAAATATCCCAAACATAATCTAACAATCCGAAATACAACCTAAGGATAATAATCTAAGGACACCCTATAGAACTGAAATTGAAAGAGGAGATCCAAATACGGAAATGAGGAGAAATAAATCAAACTTATATAAGCCTAGCTTTCCCCGTTACATATTAAAGTACCAAATAAAGAATCTTACCTGCAGAATTACCTCAATGGCTTACTACGATGCCCCCGGCCCCGCTCAACAAGACTAGACCTTTTCTTATTATCCAGAAAACTCTGAGGGGTCCTTTTACTAAGGTGTGATGAAAACTGGGCTGTGCTAGTGTAGGCGTCTATTTTAGGCACGCGCAGATCCATTTTTCAGTGCGCCTGTAAAAAGGCCTTTTTTAATTTTTGCCGAAAATGGACGTGCGGCAAAATAAAAATTGACTTGTGTCCATTTTGGGTCTGAGACCTTACTGCCAGCCATTGACTTTGTGGTAAGGTATCAGGCATTAACCATGCAGTAATCATCTAGACGCATAGAATGATGATTACTGCCCGGTTTCTGCCAAGCACCGGAAAATAAAAATTATTTTCTGGCGCGCATAGTGGACATGGTCAAAAATGAAATTACCACAAGGGCCACACAGTAAGTCCAAAATGACACGAATTGGGCGCACATAGGCACCTACATGGCTTAGTAAAAGGGCCCCTATAATTGTCAGGTTCAAAAAATGATGTCTTATAATTTTCACAATACATTTACAAGGAAGCCTAATAAACACCTGCATCCCAAAATTATATGCTTTCTGGGCAGCAGAGAGAAATGCTTTCCTTCTGTCTTGTGTTACTTTACACAAATCAGGAAATACCCACACTTCTGACCAAGAAATGAGGCAGTATGATAATGACAGAACATAGTAAATATTCTCATTTTGTTTTGCTCGAATACAAAGGCTACCAACAATGTAGTCCTATGGGTCTCTTTATCCACTGATCTTTCTAGGATGGCTGACACATCGAGACTATCATTGGAAATGTCAAATCTCTCATTAACTCTTTGTCCTGATTTAATAACATTTAGCAACAAAAGGATGTAACTCAGTAGGGATCTTCAAAACATCCAAAAAGTATTTATTCAAAGATCATACTGGACACTATTTACCCCCCCTATCTTTGACCCCTAAAGTGCCTGTAACTTACCTTATTCGACCCTAACATCTAATTGTATTTGTTCCGCTACCGGACCTGGCGACTGCTTTTTCGGTACTATGTAAGCCACATTGAGTCTGCAAATAGGTGGGAAAATGTGGGATACAAATGTAACAAATAAAATAAAAAATAAAATAAATATCTAGGTAATTCCAAAGGCACTTTGGGAGAGTTCGCAAATCTCAAATTCAAAGATTCTAACTTAGTCTCTATTACTTCCAGTCTTCAATACGAAAACCAGTGGCCAGAAAGGCAAGGGAGGTGGTCACCTTCAGGTGGACAGGGATGGGATTGTACCTATGGGTCCTGGTTTGCAGGAGGGGTTTGAGCTGGTGGTCACACAGGTGCTGAATGGTAGCCCTGTGAAACTGATACCTATTGAGACATTGCTGGTCAGTAAGGTCGAGGAAACGGGGATGGGGCCTGAAAACTCTGGGATCTGGGTATCTGCTGCAGGGCTTCCCTTTATCCTCCAGCATGGCATAAGCCACCACTGCATTCAGTGCATCCATATTCCACCACCACTAACCCCAGACACACCACTGCACACACCTGTACACTGTACACACCACCTGGCACTCACTCTCCCATTACCAGCACACAATCCCACCACAGCACACACAGCAGCAGCAGCAATCACTCACTGTTCCACCACCGACAAACAATGCAGTCACACACAGCAGCAGCAGCAACAGCAGCAGCAGCAGCGCACAACAAGTACTCTCTCAGCAACAGCAAACATTTGTGCCGCACACTCTAAGCACTCACTCTCCCAGCAGCAACCAACAGCCTCACACAAGCAAACAACAGTCCTCACACTCACACACAGCAGCAGCAAGGATAGACAGAAGGCAAGCAGGTAAGGGGGTGTAATGGGAAATGTGTGGGCTTGGGGACAGTGAGTACTTGGAGGGAGGGCAAGGAGGTGAGAATGTGAGACACAGAGAAGGCAAGTCAGGGAATGTAAGGGTGACAAGGTTCGGACCAGGGTAAACAGACAAACGGTAACACAGCACTCAGCAACTCTCATCTTTATTTCAAACTAGCACTTCTTCCACTCTCCGACTCCATAAATTTGCAAATGGGTCTAAAGACAGCGTTCCTCTTACCCTAGACACTTTTATCTCTGGTCTAATTCCATTCATTTTTCTTCCTGCCACTGGGAAAATGTTTTGCTATCCGTTATGGCTGGAGGCATTCATTCTGTAAGACCTCCCACGTCACATCTCCGAAACACCCCCTCTAGAGACGTCCTGATCTAATCGTACTAACGATTTGGACCGGTATTTTTCTTTTTTTTTTTATTATATGCTTTCAATGTTTTTCTGCGAGAAATATGTCCATCTGCCTTTTGAACTAGTTTTTAAAAAAAATGTTTTTCTCTTTCGAAAATTGGCCCCCTAGTGTCCACCCATGTTAACTTTTGGCCTCTGCAAAAAATTAATTTCTCATTTATCCTTTGAAACTTGCTAACCCACCTTTTCTGGATTCAGGTCAAGGCAGCGTACGGACTAAAAAGAGATGCAAAAGGAACACCAGCGTATTAATAGGAAAGTTAAGCACACGTGCTGCAGCATTCATGCCATAAAACTTATCTTAAATAATTAAAATTAAAATGTGAAAAAAGGCTGTGCAACATTATGAATGGGAAGGTTCTCCCATACTCAGCTAATCGCTGTCTCTATGAAAGCTAAAGAGAAAATGTGAGTTTATATTAATGATCTAAATTTTTTGTAAGAAAGTTCTGAATGAAGGGCCCTGTTTACTAAGCCACGTTATACATGTGTTAACGTCTTTAACGCGTATTAACCAGGTAGGTGCATTAACCATGTATGCGCCTACAATATCCCTATAGACGTCTAGAAACTTAGCGCTCAAGCTAATTGTAGTCGAATTAAAAACACTAATGCACCTTAGTAAAAAGGGCTCGAAGAGACCAAGGAAGACTGTTACATGCTAATGGGACCAAAAAGTAAAAAGCACATTGACGAGTGAATTCTAACCAAGCAGCTGAAGGATTAGGTAATACCAAACAGCAATCATTTAGTGAATGGAACATCCGAGCAGGAACAAATAAGAGGGAATCCCATCATGTAAAGCCTTAATGATCAGAATAGTAATTTAAAGTTGGATGTGGTAGGCTACTGGTAACCAATGTAGGTAAATTAACAGTGGGGTGGCATGATCAGGGCTGGCATTAGGAGGGGGACAAACAGGGCAGCTGCCATGGGCCTCACAACTCTAGGGGGCCCTCATGGTCCAGGCACCTCTTCCCCTTCTTCCCACCACAGTGCATCTCCTCCTCTCTTCCCCTCACCTTCCCGATCTTCTTTAAAAATTAATTTCCCTTCTCAGAGGGCTCCTGGCGCAGCATCTATCCTCACAAGCTGCCTCCAGCTTCCCCGAAGCTTTCCATCTCTGCCGCGATCCACCCAGGTGGAAACAGAAAATTGTATTAGAGGGTTGTGGATTGTGGCAGAGAAGGAAAGCTTGAGGACAGCCGGAGGCAGCTTGTGAGGATGGCTACTGTGCTGGTGCCGCTCTGAGAAGAGAAATACATTTTTAAAGAAGACCACAGGGTGAGGGGAAGGGAGGGAGATGGACCGTGATGAGGAGAAGGGTTAGAGATGCCCGTAGTAGCAATGCAGGTGAGGAGATCGGGGGGAGGGGAAGAAGGGATCAAGGGCCTCCTCCTTAATTTCTGCCCTGGGCCCCACCATGTCTAAAACTGGTCCTGGGCATGATCATGTCTTCAGGAATGACATAAGAGACAGGCTGCTGTGTTTTGTAGAGACAGTATCTGAGAAGTGGTTAACAAAGCTGATGAGGTCGCTTTTGGAGACAGTCCCTGAGAATATAGTGTTGTGGTTAACTGAGTTGATTAGGTCACTTTTGGATAAAGGCTGCTATCCTGATTCTATTTCTGAGATAAATCTTACCCCCATACCTAAATCCTTCCGTGGCTACTTTAACAACTGGCTCCCAAAATGTGGGCTCAGGTCCCCTCCTGAATTCTCTTTTACTTTGCTGGCAGGGATGCTGAACCCTGCCAGCCAAGTAATTAGACTGCTACTGCTCCCCGCTCCATGTGAGAGAAGTTCCAGCATGCAGCTCAGAGCCAGAAACAAGCAGCAGGGAGTGCTGGCAGTCCATTTATTGGCTGATGAGGCCCAGCGTCCCTGCAAGCAAAGGTATGCCTAGCGTGCTGTCAGACTTGTGAGTTCTTGTGCCAAGTGGAGCACTGCTGAGTGCGATGACATGCCCTCGTACTCTGCTTGGCGGCCGAGCAACCCTGAGGTTCACCTGCGGTGACCGCCATTCCCTGGAGGTTGAGCCCCCAGGTGTGGGCGGCCGGCAGGACTTGTGCGGGAAGCTGAGGAGAGGGGTACTGAGGAACCAGCCAGAGGGGAACGGAAGGGAATGGTCCTGGTAAAAGCAATGTCCAAAAGGCTGGCAGCCGGCAAAAGGGTAATCCAGGTACAAGCAGTGTTCAACAGGCAGGCAGCAGGCGAGAGAGTAATCCAAGTGCAAGCAATATTCAACAGACAGGCAGCAGGCGAGAGAGTAATTCAGGTACAAGCAGTGTTCAACAGGCAGGCAGCAGGCGAGAGAGTAATAATCCAGGTGCAAGCAATGTTCAACAGACAGGCAGCAGGTGAGAGAGTAATTCAGGTACAAGCAATGTTCAACGGGCAGAAATTCGGGAAACCATCCAATACAAATAATGCTTACCAAATAGAAGCTGAAGCAATGAGGCCTAGGGAAAGTGCTCCAGAAATAGCGCTGGACTTCTGGTGCTGAGAAGGATCAGCTGGAGAGGAGAGCTGCCATAAGTTAGGTGGTCTAGAAGGATGAGTCCGCTCGCGATGAGGACCAATCCCCGCGGAGCTCGGAGGTGGGTCAATGGTCCTTTACTGCCCCGGAGGTGTGCGGAGCCGTCGAAACGTAGGGCACATAGTGATCCTGGGTGCACGCACCACGCCGAGGAGAAGGAGAAGACGAGGGCTGCCCAGATCGGATCGCCAGACCCACTATGACGGCGGACGTTCCCGCACCGCCGGAGTGTCTCGCTGGAGAGAAGGTGAGGGACGTGACACGTGCCCACATGAGGGGAGGGGAGGGGAGGAGGAGAGAGCCATGAGTTGCTTCCGCCAGTCCACCCCTGGTCCTGCTTGGAGAGAGAGCCTGTTAAAAATTTACCAGCAAACACCCCTTAGTAAAGTTGTATGCAGAATAGAAAAATCCAGGTATTTTTTTAATGGACTTCAACAGACAGAGGACAAAAAAACCCCAGATCTGACTATATTTGAAACCTGATGAGTAAAAGAGAGATGCTAATTATTTATTATCTCAAGATATCAAAATGATTCAACCAGTGGAATTGGGACATTCAAAAGGCTAGGAACAGCAGCAAGGGAAACAATGTATAGTAAACTAAATGAATGTCATCAGCATAATAATAATGCTTACCTCAAAATTTTGAATCTGTGAAGCCAAAGGGCTTAAAGAAATGTTAAAAGGAATGGTAACAGAACGGAACCTTGAGGAAAGGCTAAAGTGGCTAGGGCTATTCAGCTTGGAGAAGAGATGGCTGAGGGGAGATATGATAGAGGCTGTAAAAAAAACTGTGTTTTAAGCCTGTAAAATGTATTGGATATTTTCCTGCATTGATTATATTCTGAGGTGTATTTCTCCTATTTGGCCATCAGGTGGTGTTTCTTTGTTGTAAAGCTGTTATAGAGAACTGAGGGCCCCTTTTATCTAGCTGTGCCAAAAGGGGGCCTGCGCAGGCATCAGGTGTTTTTCATATGCAGTGGGTAAAAGAGAAGTCTCTCTTTCCTGCAGGAAATGGCCATATGGCAAGTAAAGCACTTGCCATGTGGCCATTTCAGGGGGAGTCCTTACCACCACCCATTGAGGTGGTGGTAGGGGCTCCCACACTAACCTTGCGGTAACTGAGCAGCGTGCGGTACTGCCCCGATTACCGCTGGGTACACTCCGGTGCTACAAAAATAAATAAATAAAAATATGAAGGTACGCTAGGGGTGAGAAGTACCGTCAGGCTGCTGTGGTAGCCCAGTGGTACTTCCTGATTAGCAAGCGATAAGCCCACATTGAGCTTACCGCCGCTTAGTAAAAGGGGCCCTGAGTGTTTTTTCTTTAATTTGACACAAACAGCAAGCAAGAAGCAGTATATATTTGAAATCTTGTTGACTGGGCTCTGATTGGCCTGGAGTTTGAAATTACCCAACAGTTGTTGCTTCAGTTTCAGCCTGGGAGAAGGAGAGATCGATCTTTTTTTGCTGAAGCTCTGATCTCCCCAGGTACTTTCTAGGAAGTATGCAAGTGTTTAGTTAGTGTTATAATTGATCCATATTTCAGTTACCTGTTATTGTTTGCCAATTGCACTATTTTGTTCCACTGTTCAATATTTTTTAAGAGAATAAACATAATTGTTTGTTCATTTTGCCTGTCTGGACTGATAAAGAATCCTGGTGGTTTGTGTGTTGGGTCTACGAGTGTTTTCTGGGAACTGTGGGACCACTGGGAGTGTGGCTCCAGTAACCTAGAAATCACTGCAGATAATTGGAGAGCAGGAAACTCACCCAGAGGCAGTTGTGACCCAGTCAGTGGGAGGAGGGGGCTAGTGTAGAGCACAAGCAGCAGATGCAGGCGGACCTAAGTTGTGCAGGGGATAGACCATCTAAGCGGCCGCGAGGTAACCCCAGGTGGGTGGCTAGGCATTTCATGACTGAGGTCTATAAATAATGAGTGGAATGGAATGGGTAGACATGAATCGATTGCTTACTCTTTTCAAAAATACTAGGTATAGGGGGCACGCAATGAAGCTACAAAGTAGTAAATTTAAAACAAACTGGAGAAAATATTTCTTCACTCAAAGTGTAATTAAACTCTGGAACTATTTGCCAGAGAATGTAGTAAAAGCAGTTAGCTTAGCAGGTTTAAAAAAGGTTTGGATAGCTTCCTAAAAAGAAGTCCATAAGCCATTATTAAAATGGACTTGGGGAAAATCCACTGCTTATTTCTAAGATAAGCAGCATAAAATATATTATACTATTTGGGGATCTTGCCAGGTACTTGTGAGCTGGATTGGCAACTGTTGGAAAGAGGATGCTGGCCTGATGGACCTTCCGTCTGTCCCAGTATGGCAATACTTATGTACTTATGTATTTAAGTAATACCACTAGAGAAAGCTCTTCACACAAAGTAGCAGGTGTATCTTCACGTGGGCAGCTTTGCCAAGATAATTTTCAAAACAAACTTGCACTTGAGATCTCTTTTAGATACTGGTATAAGTTAGGAGTTTAATAGTCCACAAACCTTTGCAGGTTGTTAAAAAAAATTCCCCCTCCCCCAAATGTCTTTAGATGGCATAGTACAGAGAAAGATCGCTCACTGGTACAGATTGTGACTGGGAATCTTAGAATGAGTTAAAGCAACTTAAACATTTCAAGAAACAAAATAGGAAATAGATCAGACTTGAAAAATATCATGGTGTCTTGTGTATTTTTCATATTGCTAAGGAGCTTCTGAGCTTGTATTATTATTTTTGACAATTTTCAAAAGTAAAAAAGGCATAAAAAAGCACCAGAAGGTTTACATTTTGGAAAACTGAGCACAGCCACATAATTAGAACAGGCCTTTGTGACACCACAGATCCTGTGTTATAGTCTGCCTGCTCTGGAACTGCTGGCCTTACCTGCCACTTTCTCTTTCCAGTCAGATGCTGGCAACTTCCCATTTTGGTTTTCGATTTTAAATGGCTTAAATTTTCCTTCTGTGATAATCATGGGGTGCTGAAACTCAGCTGAGCTAGTATGAGGTCAAAAGAAGTAAAAAGGGGATGAGATGGATCAAAGAGAAAATACTATTTACTCACATATTCATTTGAATGATTTCATGGGCTTCTGGATAGGTCAGTGTCTCAGAAGAAAAGTTTGGCTGAAAAATCATTTCTCAAGTTAATGAACCTCTTCAGAAAAGCAAAATAAGAAAAAAAATCATGTGTTGAACACTCACACATCAATTTGTGTTTTAATGAATTTCTTGCACAGAGCAAAATCTTTCTTAATTGAAATGGAAGAATGGACCTCCACTTATTCCTACAATGTAATCACACAGCTTGTCCTTGGGAAATAAATGAGCAAATTAAAGATTTTCTAATTACAGGGAAAAATATCTCAGTCACCTAAGCCATAAATTTAAACTTCAATCTTAGCATACAAGACAGAGAAGGCAATTTGTTTCCAATGATCAAGTTAGTTTGTTACTTGGAGAAATAAATCATATGTGTATGCCATCCATGTTTGAAACACTAAAAGTTAGCAATCTACAATATAATGTAGTACAATTTCAAAATCCTAATTATTATTGCCAGTTATATGGCCTATATTTTTTAAAAGGCCAGGATAAACCTTTATAGTTTTTCTAAAGACCAAATGCAAACCTTACCTTTATTGGGAGACTTATTGAGAAGGTTGTAGGGTTACAGTAATATAACTTCTTCCATCTCTTTCTAGGGCTGATATCTAGCTATCTAATTTCTGCCCAGGTTTTTGGGATAAACATTTTTACTGTCATTTGTTGATAATGTAATGTATCCTTCTGGTGTTGTATGATGGGATTCTTCTATCCCACCCACCTAAAGGAAATGGAAATTACTTGGAACGTTCAGAAGCTTAGCTGAAATTGGGTGGCGGGGGGAAGAGGGGTTGGTGGTTGAGAGGCTAGGATAGGGGAGAGCAGACTTATATGGGGACTGTGCCAGAGCCGGTGATGGGAGGCGGGACTGGTGGTTGGGAGGCAGGAAATACTGCTGGACAGACTTATACGGTCTGTGCCCTGAAAAAGACAGGTACAAATTAAGGTGAGGTATACACATATGAGTTTATCGTGGGCAGACTAGATGGACCGTGCAGGTCTTTTTCTGCCGTCATCTACTATGTTACTATGTAATTCCTTTTTTAATGGCTGGTCACAGAGAGACATTTTTGGAGATAATATCTCTGGGAGTTGATCAGGGAGTTCCTCAGGAAGCCTTATCTGTTTTATTTATTATTTATCTGACTTTTCTGGGGAAATTGTCTGCTCTGTTTGGTCCGACTTATTTATCTGTGCCAATGACATATAAATTGTGTTCCCTGTGTGAGCCAACCTTGATAAAGCAATTTCTGGGTTGAAACATTTCTACTTGGATGCATGATAATGAAATTGTGTTGAGCCCAGGGAAAGCTGAATTTCTAAGGCTTCAAGAACCCTTTCTGAAACTATTACTTAGCTTTCTGGTTCTAAAAGGTGAATCTCTAGCTTTCAAGCTTGACCTGTGCAATCTAGAGGTAAGCTTAGTTAACATTTTCTTCTGTAGTTACAGTAACCTATAGAAAATATTATCACTAAACTCCACATAATCTACTTATTTGGATCAAGACAACTTTACAACAATCATGGAAGCATTGGTACTTGCATTTTTTAAATGCTGCCTACTGTGGCAAAGTCAGGCCCCAGTGTTCAATGCCAGGCCTGGAATTGAATATTGGCGGCTGACCAGAGTGGGTTAGGCTGCTGGCCCTCAAGCAGGTCTTGGATAAGTGCCACTGAATATAAGTGGCTAGGTGGGCACAAGCAATGGCCAGGGGGCTCTCCTGCCCATTTAAATTGCTTTGAATATTGACCCCATTGTGAATTAATCGTATGAACAGACCATTGCAGGCATGCCACCTTTTAAAAGGAGCGAAGCTAAACCAAAGTGCATCAGTCGGAAATTTGGGAGTTCTGTTCAACTTAGTGTTGGCTTGGAAATCCATGTTTCATCTCTGGAAAAAGGTGACTAAAGATATTAAAAACAAAAAATGAGGTTTTAATTAATTCTGTTAGAGCAAACAATTTGTAATACAATAGTTCAAACCCCATTCTTTTATGTGAAAAAAATAAAAAAAAAGTTACAGAAGTTCAAACATGTAACTTTCTCAGACTACTTGATATAAATCAGCCATTGGATCTGTTACTTTTCACAGAGATGGTTGCATATGCTCGGGGCTTCTTTTGGAAGTCTACATGCATTAATTACTGGAGGTTAAAGCCTTTATATCCATCCTTCATGCCCTGATAACCAACAAAATGGTTTATTGAAATAGCCTGTACCACGGGCTTCCTAAAGTGTGATTACGTAAACTACAATTAGTTGAAACCATAGCATCCAGGATGATAGGAGTGGGATGAGTGGTTGAGGTATGGTGTTGATTTTGATGTGTAGTATCTGTGAGGGAAGACTTGTGGGGTGGGAGAGGTTGATGGTACAGTTTTTCTGATGATTTACTGATATTTTGGGGGATGCTCTGTTTTTATTTGTGTGTTTTGTTGTGCTCCATCTCTGATAAAGGTAGAATATAAACATGCTACCATTAAACCAGATAATCTCCAGGAAAAAGGGCAAAGGATCATGTTGCTCTGATCCCTAAGGAGTTACACTAGATGCCTATAGAGCAGTTCATTAGATTAAAGACTATTTCCCCTGTGTACTAAGCCACACTAGTGGCTGCTGTGCGCTAATGCCGACACAGCCCATTTACTTTGAATGGGCTGTGTCGGCATTGCTGCGCGGCTTAGTAAACAAGGGAAATGGGACTTGATATACTGCCTTTCTGTGGTGTTTTGCAACTACATTCAAAGCGGTTTACATATATTCAGGTACCAGGGGCAATGGAGGGTTAAGTGACTTGCCCAGAGTCACAAGGAGCTGTAGTGGGAATCAAACTCAGTTCCCCAGGATCAAAGTCCACTGCACTAACCACTAGGCTACTCCTCCATATACTCCATACTCCAGGAGGAGTATGTCTGCTTTATAGGACCTTACATTAGCACGCCCCTCATTATTTTAGGGAATTATTGGCCACATATGTACCAGCAAAAGTTACAGTCATTTCAACAGGACCTTTTACTCACATCAGGGCCACAAGTTGTTAGGTCATCTGGTAACACATGCAAGTGCTTCAATCTAAAATAATTAAACAATGTTTTCTTAAACTTTTTTTTGTTTAAGTCAATAAGATAACTACCTTGAGCAGCACATAGCTCCAAATTATAGCTATGTAATGCAAGGCTTCATGTTAGGAGTCACTGACCAGGAAAGGTATCTAGGTGTCATCGTTGATGATATGTTGAAACCCTCTGCTTAGCATGCGGCGGTGGCTAAGAAAGCAAATAGAATTAGGTATTATTGGGAAAGGAATGGAAAACAAAATTGAGGACCTTATAATGTCTTTGTATTGCTGGAGACGACTACTACTACTTATCATTTGAGATGAATTAATGACATTTATCTGTGCGTGATCTCAGGTATGTCTGTAGACATACCTGAGATTGCGCACAGATAAGCGACATTAATTCGTCTCCAGCATTGTTGAATGAATGTAGAACCGCAGTCACTTCGTCTTAAGGCACAAGTGTTAGAAAGACGTGCCAGTTATCGCAGAGACTGTGGCCATACATTGGGTAATGATACCAAACTGCTTCCTGCATTTAAGAAAAACCACAGTACGAGTGCTGTAGTTATGGCAAGCAATTAAGATTACAACACATGCAAAATTTTATAAAAAACAAAATATTGAACCAGAGGAAAAATTAGAATAGAATAAAAGCACAGGACACTTTTGCGTGCTAAAATTGTATCATGGAAGGTTGAGGGTTGTTGATGATTATAAATAGTCACAGTGTATAGGCTCACCTTTTGGTGATAAAATGGTTGCCTAAGTGACCATATGAGACTTCCCCATCACAAATTAATAATTAGAGGTACTGTGTACTACATGTTTTACCACTATTCGGTTGCATTATCTACTGTATATTGGTAGAACATTGCCATTCCTATTTTTGACAGTATTTCTAGAATAAGCAGCATAAAATTTATTGTACTGTTTTGGGATCGTGCCAGGTACTTGCAACATGGATTGGGCACTGTTGGAAACAGGACACTGGGCTTGATGAACCTTCGGTCTGTCACAGTATGGCAATACTTATGTACTTATTTACCTACTATTTAGGAAGAAAATTAAACCTTGATTGGTTGTGCAGATTTTCCCTTGTTAGGGATTTGGGATTGGCAGTCCATTAAATTAGTGCCTCTGATTTGTAATGAGTTTGAGTGATATAAGGAGATGAGGTTATGCAAAGGTTAATTTTCAAATTTGATTAGGTTAACGGGGGAGGTCTGGTTGGGGGGAGAATTAAGGGCTAGAATTTATAGTGGGGAGAAATAATGATAAAAAATATTTTGAAATTACTTTTAACTCATTTAGATGCTTGAAGCAAGGCATGTATCTGAGTTTTTGTAAATAAATAAATATTTTCTGAAGAACATATTACCTTTAGCAGAGATCTTTGCTATTTTTCAAGTGAGGGCCAGTTTGTCAATAACAGCTCAGTATGGGCTTCTTTTACAAAGCCTCACTAGCAATTCCCGTGCAGGAAATGAGAGGAAGTCCATAGGAATTGAATGGGCTTCCTCTCATTTGCTGCACCGAGAATCGGTAGCATGGTTTTGTAAAAGAGGCCCTATGAGAGCTATGACCGGACTAAAGTGGCAGACAGCCTATCAACCTGTCCCCATTCTCTTCAATATTGTACCCCCTCCAGTTTTTAATCGTCCTCTATACTTTTTCTGGGAGCCTGATTGTTTTGCCACCTTTGAACAGTTATTCTGCTTTCTTCCAGTACCATGTAACTCATAACTTCAAAAGTAAGATTGAACTGCATGGCACCAGTGGTGTAGCCAAGGGTGGGCCCGCGTGGGCCCAGGCCCACCCAGTAGCAGCACACCTATGATGTGGCTGGCAGGGATCCACAAGGTCCACCAGCCAAGAACTCCCAACAACTGACCCTCCTGCATACCTTGTAAATAGCAGCACCTGCAGCAAGCAGCGACTGATACGTACTGTTCACACCGGCCCCACAGCCTTCCCTCTGATGTATTCCTGCCTATGTGGAAACAGGAAGTTGCATCAGAGGGAAGGCTGTGGGGCCAACATGAGCAGTGTGTATTAGTTGCTGCTCGCTGCCGGTGAAAATCTGCTACTTAAAAGGTATGCGGGGGAGGGGGGATGTTTGAGAGACCATATGGCATGCAGGCGAGAGAGGGAGAGACAAAATCACTTGTGGGACAGGGTGGAGTTCTGCCCACCCATCTTAGGCCCAGGCCCATCCAAAATTGGGTGCCTGGCTACGCCCCAGCATGGCACTCTCTCAATCTTGGGAGAATAGCATGGGATTTTGGGGCAGCACATAGAGCTGTGTGGTACAGATATTAAACAGAATGTTATGCCAATAGCAAGTCTGAGGAAAGGGTCAGGGGAGATTGTTTACAGGGGGAGAGAATCAGAGGGCCACACTTAGGGTCAGTGGGGGAACTGCTAGTATCCATGCCTTGCAATGAAGAACACTGACCTACAGCCTCCCTTGAACTCGACCATCATCACATAAGAAAACAAATTCCATTCAGCTGCTGCGTGTTAGCAGATACTACTTTGCTGATGTTCTTCAAATTATTTCCATATCCTGATCTCATATCACTGGATATGATTGCTTTACCTACTGTCACAACTTGGCTTGAGAATCCCAAGACTAAGTAGTGGCTTTCCCCAGGTCTACCTTCTAATCTAACACTTATAGATCGCTTCCTCCCCTCAATGGGTCCAGACAGATTTACAATAAAAGTGAACTAGAATTAAGAAAGAGAAACAGGAATTAACACCGGAGAACTGTTGGAACAAATAAGTCTTAATCTGAAATCTTCTGCCAAGTGTGCGGCAGTGGCCAAAAAAGCAAACAGGATGCTAGGAATAAGGAAAGGGATGCAAAATAACACCAAGAATATTATAATGCCTCTGTATCACTCCATGGTGCGACCTCACCTTGAGCATTGCATTCAATTCTGGTCTCCATCAGGCTTATTTTCGAAAGAGAAGGGCGCCCTTCTTTTGACACAAATCGGGAGATGGGCGTCCTTCTCCCAGGGTCGCCCAAATTGGCATAATCGAAAGCCGATTTTGGGCATCCTCAACTGCTTTCCATCACGGGGACGACCAAAGTTCACAGGGGCGTGTTGGAACCATAGCGAGACTAGGGCGTGCCTAACACATGGGTGTCCTCGAACGATAATGGAAAAAAGAAGGGCGTCCCTGACGAGCACTTGGGCAACTTTACTTGATCCATGTTTTCTTACGACCAAGCCTCAAAAAGGTGCCCGAACTGACTAGATGACCACCTGAGGGAATTGGGGATGACATTCCCTTACTCCCCCAGTGGTCACTAACCCCCTCCCACCCTCTATGCCAGCCTCAAATGTCATACCCAGCTCCATGACAGCAGTATGCAGGTCCATGGAGCAGTTTTAGTGGGTGCAGTGCACTTCAGGCAGGCGGACCCAGGCCCATCCCCCCCTACCTATTATACTTGTGGTGGTAAATGTGAGCCCTTCAAAACCCACCAGAAACTCACTGTACCCACATGTAGGTGTCCCCCTTCACCCCTTAGGGCTATGGTAGTGTTGTACAGTTGTGGGTAGTGGGTTTGGGGGGGTTGGGCACCTGGGAGCAAATTGTGAAGTCCACTGCAGTGCCCCCTAGGGTGCCCAGTTGGTGTCTTGGCATGTCAGGTTTCCATTATCGGCGAAAATCATGGATGACCATCTCTAAGGACCACCATCTCTAAGGTCGACCTAAATTTCACAATTTGGGCGTCCCTGACCGTATTATCGAAACGAAAGATGGACGCCCATCTTGTTTTGATAATACGGGTTTCCCCGCCCCTTCGTCAGGACATCCTGCAAGGATGTCCTCAGGAAAACTTGGGTGTCCCTTTCAATTATGCCCCTCCATATCTAAAAAAAGATATAGCGGATTTAGAAAAGGTTCAAAGAAGAGCGACCAAAATGATAAAGGGGATAGAACTCCTCTCATATGAGGAAAGGCTAAAGAGGTTAGGGCTCTTCAGCTTGGAGAACAGGCAGCTGAGGGGAAATACGATTTAAGGTCTATATAATTCTGAGTAGTGTAGAATGGGTAAAAGTGAATCGATTTTTCACTCTTTCAAAAAGTACAAAGACCAGGGGACACTCAATGAAATTACAACGAAATACTTTTATAACAAATAGGAGGAAATAGTTAAGCTCTGGAATGTGCTGCTGGAGGATGTGATAACAGTGGTTAGCATATCTGGGTTTAAAAAAGGTTTGGACAATTTCTTGGAGGAAAAGTCCAAAGACTGCTATTGAGATAGACATGGGGAAGCCACTTTTTGCTCTGGGATTGGTAGCATGGAATGTTGCTACTATTTGGGTTTCAGCCAGGTACTTGTGACCTGGATTGGCCCTCTTGGAAACAGGATACAGGGATAGATGGGACTATTGGTCTGACCCAGTGTGGCTATTCTTATGTTCTTTTGTAAGGCATTTACAAAAAACAAAATAGGATGGTTGTCTTTTTAGCTGTAGAGGAAGATTGTTCCAAATTTCAGTTGCGTTATAAAAGAATGGAGATTCTAACACCTTTTTTTTATTATCAATTGCCTTAAAGGATGGATAAATCAATAGAAGAGAGGCTCCTGAACTAGAAGCTTCTCTTAATGCAAGAAGTATCACTAACTGGAATAAGTAATCTGGAGCTAAACCATTTAAGATTTATACACCAAGCAGACCACTTTAAACATTATTCATGTTTTGATAGGACGCCAATGGACAGAAGCCAATAAAAGGGAAACATGGTCAGACCTTTCCAAAGATGAATCTTATTGCAATGTCAGCCAGTTCACTATTTGGTGTTTTACAGCAGTTGTAGAAGAGGTTGTGTTTTATGTTACGGAAAGGTCAATGAAATGCCAGAGAATCACTGGAAAAGGTATTGATGAACTAAGAAATAAAATACAGGAAAGCTGAAAACTTGCTCAAAACCTAGTGAAAAAAAGAGGATTTAGATATATAGGTAACTGGGGCAGTATATGGAACAAAGGCTAGACTATCATTTTATTTATTTATTTTTGTTACATTTGTACCCCTCGCTTTCCCACTCATGGCAGGCTCAATGCGACAGGCGATGGAGGGTTAAGTCATGAAGACCTGCATCTCTCTGTAACAGGAAAAAGAATCCTAAATGAAATATTGACAGGTGCTCAGGTAGATGATGGGGTAAGAGATGAAGTGGAAGGAAAAAAATGCAAGAAGGAAATTGGGGAGCCATAACAAAAGAAATCATCCTAAAGTTCATTCTTTAGCAACAAAGTAGAAGGAAAGACTGAATATGAGGCTATACAGAGTGTATGCATACCAAGAAAAATAGCTGGAATGCAATGAACACAAACACGGGCAGTCTGGACAATAATATTCCAAAGCTACAAGACCTAAAGGTGGAGGCATTGTTTCTGCTATGGAAACATGGTTCAATTAGTCCCATGAATTAGGTACCATCTTACCAGGCTGCAATCTGTTTAGGAAGGACAGAGATGGCAGAAAAGGGGAAGCAATAGGTCTTTATACCAAAAATAGTATTAAAGCAAATGAACTGCAGGGGGCGAGGAAGCAGGAGGCGATGCTGTTTACTATCTTTGAAAGCTGATGTGGCATGCTGACCACAGCTATAGTTACAGACCTCCATCTAGACAGTGTGGATGGAGGAACTAGACAGTATGGATGAGCATTTGTTAATACACATTTAGGAGGTCTTTTACTAAGCCACAGTTTTTAGCATTTTTATCTCGTGGTAGAAATCAGTTGGTGGTAAATACTATGGGTGTCTCGGTATTTACCGCCAGCTGATTTCTACCATGAGCTATGTGCCCTCCTTCATGCCCTATAGCAGCAGGGGAGCATGAAGCTTTTGCAATAGAGTAGTATCACAGTTCTGGGCCTTAAGGCCTATTGACATTGTTATTGATATTTTAATTTAATTTATGTGTTTGATTTCCTTAATTTTAAATTAAGATATGAAAAATGTGTTTAAACATATTAAATTAATGTTGTTAATTTTGGCTTGATCGTGATCATTTCCTGATACAGGCTTCTACCTGTCAATGCCATTTCAACCATGGTTTGTGCTACATGACACATACCCCTTGAGTATCTGTGCACATTCTTCTGTACACAACTGTTTGATCAGCCTATATATTCTCCATAGGCACAGCAACATTAGCCAACTAACATAAACAGTGCCCTACACAGACCGTGTAGAGCCACCTGAAAGTGCAGCAGGAGCTAAGGAGCATGAATCACAATGGTAGAAACAGTCAACATCTGATTTGCTGTGGGCTCAGCTTTTGGAACGAAATCAATAACTGCTGGCACAGAGGGAGAGTGCAAGACTGATATGTAGGAATGATTGGTGGCATTGATAGAATAGAAGGTATAGTTGCAAGAGAGATAGTTTGAAATAAGTGAGGGAGTGGAATACAATCCCTAGCATATGAGGTAGTGGTCATGTGTCAAGAGATAAGAGATTTGCAGCTCTCAGAACACCACTAATGAAAAGATACTCTTCTACTACCTCTCCCCCACAGCACCCTGTCAGACATCCACCTTCAAAGATAGGCACCTTCTTGGATAACCTTGCACCCCATGCCTGTTGACAAGTCTGAGATTCCTCTACCACCACTACAAGTAGAATCTGGCTCCATTAAACCACAGGGCCCCAAGGACTTGCTGTACATTCAAGGGCTGCATAATATCCAGGAATGCTAAATGAGGGGGGGGGGGGGGGGTCAGAGAACACTTCTTCCAGTGGTACCCCATCCAGAACCTCTGTATATCATTGCAGCTGCAGTTTTTTGAGAGTACTACTACTACTTAACATTTCTAAAGCGCTACTAGGGTTACGCAGCACTGTACAGTTTAACAAAGGAGGACAGTCCCTGCTCAAAGGAGCTTACAATCTAAAGGATGAAATGTCAAGTTGGGGCAGTCAAGATTTCCTGAATAGAGGTAAAGTGGTTAGGTGCCGAAGGCAACATTGAAGAGGTGGCCTTTGAGCAAGGATTTGAAGATGGGCAGGGAGGGGGCCTGGCGTATGGGCTCAGGGAGTTTATTCCAAGCATGGGGTGAGGCGAGGCAGAAAGGGCGGAGCTGGCGGTGGTGGAGAAGGGTACTGAGAGGAGGGATTTGCCTTGAGAGCGGAGGTTACGGATAGGAATGTAAGGGGAGAGGAGGGTAGAGAGGCAAGATTGAGGTAGAAGGTAAGATTGGGAAGAGGGATAATGGAAGAGGAAAATGAGCACTGTGATTGCACTTTGGGTAAATAAATATACACACCTTCAGTGAGAATAGTTGTGGATAAGTTAATTTCTTGCTGCATGATCAGGCCAGTGGGGATGAGCTAGCTCCTCTTCTGTAGCTGATTTGGCATCCTCCCGCTTCGTCCACCTGCACTTTTTCAGGAGGCGGTAGTCTGAGCCTTTAAGCCAAGTAATTGAGCATGCAGCATGCCATGAAAATGTGACAGACTTTGCGAGGACTATATAAGATCTCCCCCCCCCCCCCCCTAATTGGTCTAGGCACCGTAAGTGGCTTTTCAGGAGCCGAAAGGTCCTCTCTACAGTGGCTCTGGTTTGGCAGTGGGCATTATTGTAATGCTTCTCTGAATTTGTCTAGGATGCTACGGGGGGGTCACTAGCTTCCTCCTTTGAGGGTAGCCTCTATTACATGCCTGGGAGAGGAGAAACAAGACAACAGTTAGGTATATAGCTATATGCTGTGAGCTGTTGGTGAGTGGTCACTACAAGGATGCCTCAGGAAATGTGGTAGGAGCTTAGTGAGGCCACAAAGTTTATAGTATGTGCATGTAGAGGTGTGAGTGTGGATTAATAAGCAGCCATCCACCAGTGATGTAGCTGATCTCAAACCTCTCATGGATTCTAGAGTGAGAAAAGGTGTATACATCATAGCATGGGCCTGGGAATCTCAAAAAAACATCTGTTATGTGACCCAGGCATTGCAGACCACCTGCATGATGAAGAAGTAAGAGACCTTTCTGATGCAGTAGATTTGTTCCCTCCCTCCCTTGTGGGGTCCTGATAGACATATGTGTGCAATCTATGACCCTCCCAACACAGACAGGAAATGGATTTGTGAGACACACTTTGAAGAAAGGATATATAATCAGAAAGTATGTGATGCACTTATATAAATCTGCGGTCCATAAGATGGTGAACTATGGACCACTATGTAACTCCTAAGATGCCTGCTATTCTCTTTGTAGGGCAGGGTCTGGCCAGCTCTGTCATGCAGTGAGTAGTGAGGTAAGGTCACCGGGAGTTTGCAGACAACATTCCAGCAAAAGTTCTTATCTATCATTCCTCTTGTAAGCACAGCAACAGGGAGGAGTGAATGATGACAGTGTCTGATAAGAAGCACAGGTAAAGGGCTAAACACACTGTGAGATGGCAGACTGGGCTGAAGCCCTCAGTGATAGACTGGAAACCGCCAGTAGCGTAAAATGCCAAGGCTGTGGTGACCTTCAGAAGAACAGATATGGGTTGTGCCATCTATGTGGTACAGCACAGGAGAAACTCTGGCTCTGGACTGAAACAGAACCTTTGGTCTGTCCCAGTGTGGCAATACTTATGTACTTATGAATACCTTTGAAAAGGACTGCAGATGGTTGATATAAGATACATAGCTAAGATGGGTAGCTACTATGCCATTTTCAGAAGAGTGGTTCTGTGGAACTTGCAAAACTGAAGGTGGACAAAGCCATGGGCCAAATGAGATATATTCAAGGATACTAAGAGGCTGCAGAGAGGTTGTAGAGGTACACTGAAGGATGTGTTCAATAGGTCTATGGAGATGGGAGTGGCTCCAATGGGATTGGAAAAGGGTTCATCCCAAAAATAACAAAGTGGAGACTGAAAACAATAGATCAGTAAATCTTACCTTGGTGGTAGGAAAATTAATGGAGATCCAGTAAATTAAAAATGATGATGAACTATCTACTACAGAGGTGTCCAATCTCTGTCCTTGAGGGCCACAACCCAGTTGGGTTTTCAGAATTTCCCCAATGAATATGCATCACTTCTAAATATAGGATCTCTACCTATTAACAATGATTAATCTCTACAGTGTTTTCTTCTTAAATCATTGTTTTTCAGCTATAAATTATTCACAAAAATACCTTTATTAACTTTAATAGAAAATCTTACAAAAGACATACATTAAAAAAGTCCACCAGATCCCTGAGCAGAGTACAAATTTGCCCAATATAATGCAGTATCCCTTTAAATCTACTTTAACCTCTTTAAGTCTACAACTATAGTGTCCTTATCTTCAGTTGATTATCCTACTGAACTTCAATTCTTTAGGAGCATCAACGCTTCAGTTTGACATTATCACTTTAAATCCTGTGTTGAAATGTCCTCAATCGCTACTTCTTCACAACCTGCTGTTGTTATTCTGCTATTGTTGTTTTACTGCCTGAGAAGCTGTGCTCCATCTCTGCCTAATATTCCACTTCAAAGAGGGAGAAAGTTTTAAAGCTTTACGACCTCCAATGTCTTTACAACTGGCAAAAATCCCTTCTGCTCAGTTTCTGTTGGTTCTGTGAATGTTATGCTTCAGATTACATTAGTGTCTACACGACTGCGTGCTTCACAAAATATGTGTCATCAAGAGACTAAATCACTGTTAGTAAAACACACAGTTGTGTAGAGATTAACAGAATCTGAAGTATAACAGTCACAGTGGCATACCAAGGGGGGAGGGGGCAGTGGTGGCGATCTGCCCCAGGTGCAGGCAGCAAGGGGTGCATAGAGCAGTCGTGCTGCTGTCAGCTCCGCTGGTCCCCGATGTTACTTCCTGCTCTAGAGCAGGAGTCCAGCAGAGCCTACAGCTGAATGACTAGTCCATGCAACAGTGCACTCCCTTGCTAGGAGGAAGGGCGGTAGGTGTGACTTGCCTCGGGGGAAAGGGGTGGGGTGACATGCCCCAGGTGACAGGGAAGCTGGGTATTCCACTACTCAAACTCCTAACAGGACAATACACAACAAAACTATCTTTCAAGTACTTTGGTGCAGATCTATAGATAGCGTGAAGCACACAACAAAGAACTTTAAGCTGTATTCTACTCTGCATTGGCAGTTGATACACAGAGTTTTTTTTCCACCAAAGAGGTCACAGTTACCAATGTGATTACGCCTATAGCTCAACAACTGGCTTCTGACTGAGTCGAAAATAGCAACTATTAGGAGGGCATTTCTCCAATCTCCTGGCAACAATGCTGCTCTTCCAGTGTTGCGGGCTGATCATTGGGCTGGTATCCCTGCCAATAGATTTTGGTCTTCTTTTCAGTTACCCTCTTCTGAAACAGTTACATGCTTCCTTTCAGAGTACTCCTCGTCTCATTGTATACTTGATGCCTGTCCAAGTAATCTTCTGAAGAACTAGCTTATTCATTGTACTTCTCAGGGAACATATATCTTTCTTGTTTACTCAAGTCCTCTCCCCAGCTGAAAGGGGTTCTATAATTTTAACTCCTATTCCTAAAACACCCTCAGGCTCATTAAGTGATGTTGCCAACTATAGGCCAGTTGCTTCCATCCCTTTATTGGTCAAGGTGATAGAATTGTAGCTGCCCAGCTCTCTATCTTTCCAGCCAGTCTGGCTTCAGTCTGTGCTATAGTACTGAGACAGTTTTAATCACTTTAGTTTCTGCTTTCAGGGAGGAAATTTGTAAAGGCAACAAGTTTTGTCTCAAAATTGGAGTAATATGTATTACCTGAGTTACACCTGTCCATCAATAGGCCAGTAAATTAAACCATGAGCCCCAGTAAAACCATAATGCCATAACTGGAACTCTACCACAGGGAGATCTATGATAGCAGATTGATCAGCAGATCTTACATTAATATGGAGAAAATGAACTAGCATGAAACCAGTACAAGCAGCCTACATCAACCTGTTTTTCCATTTGTTTCCCAGGGCTGTCTGAAGCAGCTGCTAGAATTGTCAGAAGAATTGTGAATTCAGGTCCCGGTTTGACTCATGCTAGCTGATGAAACCTATAAACATGCTCACTTTCTTATTATCATTTATTTTGTGCGCTGGGAAGGATGAGAAGGAACAGCAACATTTCCTCAGCAACCTCTTGGAACAGGTGGCAGGTGACAGATGGCAGCCTGAGATGACTTCTAATGCCAGCTACGCCAAATGAAGAGAACTTGTTTTGTATTATAATACATCATATGAGACAAATTACAATTACAACACAATAACGGTGATTATTTTGCATATGTATTTATGACAAAAGACCCATTAATGAGACAGGTCACAATATTTGAAATGAATTATCTGGTATTGTTTGTAGTAAAATCATGTCTTTCATTACAAGAAAACTATTGGGCTCATTTTCGAAAGAGAAGGGAGTCCTTCTCCCACTGGCTAAATTAGAGCTGGATATTCAGTCCCGAGTCATGGCCAAGTCAGCGGTGGTACCTGGAAGTTATGCAGTACAGTCAATATTCAGTACTGTACTCACATAGCTAAACCAGGTACAGTTAACTTAGGACTGCTATTTAATTGATCCTACTTGCCTAGTTAGCTGTGCAGGCTGCGGCACTAAATAATGCCAATGCCTGTGTTCTTCCAGGACCGCCCTGCGGCAGTCTATTACTACTACTAATCATTTCTATAGCGCTACTAGACTTATGCAGCACTGTACACATTATATGAAGGTACTTTTTCCTGTCCCTAAAGGGCTCACAATCTAAGTTTTTGTACCTGGGGCAATGGAGGGTTAGGTGACTTGACCAGGGTCACAAGAGCTGCAGTGGGAATTGCACCCAGGTTGCCGCTGCACTAACTGTTAGGCTACTCCTCCACTCCAAGACCCTGTACAATGCCTGAAAGCACATACAAACAGAATTATCAGTACCTCACCACTAATCCACTAAGTCCACACTTAGGACTGTACACAAGAAGGCACAATATGCATGTCCTTTAGCACAAGCTTACAGTAATTATTCTTCCAGTGGATATGGCTCTAGGGACTGGACCTTTGTGTAGGAGCAGCATTGGTGTCTCACGTCACTCTCCAGGGGATGCGGACGACTCCACATCCTGAATCAGATTAGCACCAACAGATGATGGGGAGAGGAACAAAGGCGCTGTAAGCATGGTCTCTCTCAGTTTAAGTGCCCTACTAAGTGCAGCATGCTATCCAATGAGGTTCTATAGAGGACCCAACCCCCTAAGCAGGAGCAGTGTCTGCATTTTTGACCTAGCCCACTGGGGGCAGGACTAATTCAGCATTACAAATTGGGTTAGTAGCTATAGTGGGGGAGGGGAGACACCATGTATATGGACCTACTTAGCTCAAGCCCCATGTCTGAGATAACTTGTGACATGTGGAGGGGCATAATCGAACGCGAATGCCCATCTCCATGGGCATCTATCTCTGAGAATGGGTACGTGAAGGGGCGGGACAGACCGTATTTTTGAAAAAGATGGACGTCCATCTTTTTTTCGATAATACGGTTTATGCCGGGCAAATGCATCGGATTTGTGCGGATTTGAGCTGGGAGGTTTCGTTTTTCAGCGATAATGGAAACCGAAGGCGCCCATCTAAAAAACGAACAAATCCAAGGCATTTGGTCGTGGGAGGGACCAGGATTCATAGTGCACTGGTCCCCCTCACATGCCAGGACACCAACCAGGCACCCTAGGGGGCACTTGTAACAATTTAAAAAAAAAGTAAAATACCTCCCAAGTCCATAGCTCCCTTACCTTGGGTGCTGAGCCCCCCAAATCCCCCCCCAAACCCAATGCCCACAACTCTACACCATTACCATAGCACTTATGGCTAAAGGGGGGCACCTAGATGTGGGTACAGTGGGTGTTGGGGGCGGTTTGGAGCGCACAACTGTAACAAGTAGGGGGGATGGGTCTGGGTCCACCTGGCTGAAGTCCATTGCGCCCCTTTCTCCCACCTGACCCAGGCATGGCCCCTTCTGCCACCTGACCCAGGCATGGCCCCTTCTGCCAAAGAGAACCCCCTCCCCTTCTCCCATCTGAGAACCCCACCCCAGTCCCCTTCTCCCAAATGAGAACCCCCTCCCTTCTCCCATCTGAGAACCCCCTCGCTCCCCCCATCTGAGAATTCCACCCCTCCCCACCCCAGTCCCCTTGTCCCAAATGAGAACCCCCTCCCCTTCTCCCATCTAAGAACCCCTTCTCCTCCCCACACCCTCCCCCATCTTAGCCCCCCCAGCCCGCCTCGCCTACCAGCTCCGTCGACAGCCCTCTTCTCCTGCCACCACCCTGCCTTTAAAAACAAATCAGTGAAGCGGCGTGGCAGGCAGTGCCTCGCATCTGCCCTGCTTGTAAAAGAAGTAAATCTCCTCGTTGTCATCGGGCCTTCCCTCACTGGGTCCCGCTCTCGCGGAAATAGGAAGTTACCTCAGAGGAGGGCGGGACTCAGTGTTGGAAGGCCCGAGGAGGAGGAGTTTTACTTCTTTTACAAGCAGGGCAGATGCGAGGTGTTGCCTGCCACGCTGCTTCACTGATTTGTTTTTAAAGGCAGGGTGGGAGCAGTGGGAGCGGAGCACCCCCCCACCTGCTGACACCTGGGGCGGACTGCCCCCACCGCCCCGCCCCTTGCTACACCACTGTCTCAACTTGATTATTTGGTTTTTTGTAAGTTTTTGAAATCTTTCCTTTTCAAAATATTTCTGTCAGTTGATCTTGGCACCTAATCTCCCCCTTCCATTCTCCCCATTATGCTTTATTATTGAATTCTTTATATATTTTGATTTTTTCCTTATTGATGTGTGTGGGTACTCAGTTTATTAGTCATCTATGCGGAACTGTGTCAAAGACTTTGCTAAAATGTAAATAAGTACATAAGTACATAAGTAGTGCCATACTGGGAAAGACCAAAGGTCCATCTAGCCCAGCATCCTGTCACCGACAGTGGCCAATCCAGGTCAAGGGCACCTGGCACGCTCCCCAAACGTAAAAACATTCCAGACAAGTTATACCTAAAAATGCGGAATTTTTCCAAGTCCATTTAATAGCGGTCTATGGACTTGTCCTTTAGGAATCTATCTAACCCCTTTTTAAACTCCGTCAAGCTAACCGCCCGTACCACGTTCTCCGGCAACGAATTCCAGAGTCTAATTACACGTTGGGTGAAGAAAAATTTTCTCCGATTCGTTTTAAATTTACCACACTGTAGCTTCAACTCATGCCCTCTAGTCCTAGTATTTTTGGATAGCGTGAACAGTCGCTTCACATCCACCCGATCCATTCCACTCATTATTTTATACACTTCTATCATATCTCCCCTCAGCCGTCTCTTCTCCAAGCTAAAAAGCCCTAGCCTTCTCAGCCTCTCTTCATAGGAAAGTCGTCCCATCCCCACTATCATTTTCGTCGCCCTTCGCTGTACCTTTTCCAATTCTACTATATCTTTTTTGAGATACGGAGACCAGTACTGAACACAATACTCCAGGTGCGGTCGCACCATGGAGCGATACAACGGCATTATAACATCCGCACACCTGGACTCCATACCCTTCCTAATAACACCCAACATTCTATTCGCTTTCCTAGCCGCAGCAGCACACTGAGCAGAAGGTTTCAGCGTATCATCGACGACGACACCCAGATCCCTTTCTTGATCCGTAACTCCTAACGCGGAACCTTGCAAGACGTAGCTATAATTCGGGTTCCTCTTACCCACATGCATCACTTTGCACTTGTCAACATTGAACTTCATCTGCCACTTGCACGCCCAATCTCCCAGTCTCGCAAGGTCCTCCTGTAATCGTTCACATTCCTCCTGCGACTTGACGACCCTGAATAATTTTGTGTCATCGGCGAATTTAATTACCTCACCAGTTATTCCCATCTCTAGGTCATTTATAAATACATTAAAAAGCAACGGACCCAGCACAGACCCCTGCGGGACCCCACTAACTACCCTCCTCCACTGAGAATACTGGCCACGCAATCCTACTCTCTGCTTCCTATCTTTCAACCAGTTCTTAATCCATAATAATACCCTACCTCCGATTCCATGACTCTGCAATTTCTTCAGGAGTCTTTTGTGCGGCACTTTGTCAAACGCCTTCTGAAAATCCAGATATACAATATCAACCGGCTCCCCATTGTCCACATGTTTGCTTACCCCCTCAAAAAAATGCATTAGATTGGTGAGGCAAGACTTCCCTTCACTAAATCCGTGCTGACTTTGTCTCATCAGTCCATGTTTTTGTATATGCTCTGCAATTTTATTCTTAATAATAGCCTCCACCATCTTGCCCGCAAGATGATCCAACTTTGTGCCCTGGCTGGACAGATTCAGCTTCAATAGTTGGAGAAGAAGGCCAATGTCCGGGCAGATTTTTACAGTCTGTGCCCTAATCGTGGATGGACAGATAGGCCAGTGTTGAACAGACTTCTACGGTCTGCGCCCCGATCGTGACTGGAGAGATTTGGATGGGCTGGAGTGGGGATTCGATGACAGCTTCAGTAGTTGGAGACTGTCTAGTGTTGGGCAGACTTCTGTAGTCTGGGCCCTGAAAATGTTAAGGACAAATCAAGATCAAGTATGCATATGTAGTATCACATCATATCTTATGCTATGAGTTTATCTTTTTGCGCAGACTGAAGAATGATAAATTGCAAATGGTGGGATATGCCAACACAAGGAATACTGCATTCTCAATAGTGGGTCCGCAAATTTGAAACAAGTTACCAGGTTAGTTGAGACTGTGTAGTGGTAGGGCTCAATTCAGAAAGTTGTTGAAGACATATTTGTTTGAACATGCATGGGACTGATTTTGTCTGTCACTTTTGACTATTGTGTATTTCAGAGTCAGTTATTGTTTTTGCGTATTATTATGTATGTTGGATTTGTGATCTTGCTAGTGTAGGCACAATAGAAATTTTAAAGAAATAAATAGAGGTCTTTGTCTGCCATCATCTACTATGTTACTATGTGCTAATAGCAACATTGGCACATTGAAATTAATGGAAAAAATAGAAAAAAAGATTTTTATGGCTGCAGTAAAAATGGCCTCAGTGCACAGGAAAGATCCGCAAAAGGGCACACTAAGGCCACTTTTTACCACAGCTTAGTAAAAGGAACCCTTTCTGTAGCAAGCTGAAGATCTGAAACTGGAAAAAAAATTTTATGTTTGCTCTGGAACAAGAAAAAAACATTGTATATCGCAATGGTTAGCAATAAAAATGTGATCTAATATATTTATACAAGTTTATTTGATTTTGTTTGACCATTTTCTAAGATGTCCACCATTTGTTATTAGATTTCCTGAGCAACATTGAGTAATTTAGCTAGTTTGTCAAATAAATCCAATAAGTGACTGTGTAGTACTTATGGCTAGAGAATGCTGTGATTTTCCTATTCACTAAACTATGTGATCTTCAGAAAGGCATGTGACATCCCTGTATTTAAATCTAGTTCACAAGGTCTCTGGAACAATCATTGTAATTATGGGAATTGTCTTTGATAGAATAGTAGTGGAACTATGAAAATAATAATTTCACCCGCAGCAAGACAACTTTTAAAGGGGAAGATGTTCCTAAGTTATAAAAGTATCAGAATGGGCTGTGTCAACAATGCCGCACGGCTAATGTATCTGGATTTTTTTTCTTTTGCAAAAGAATACATAATCACAAGAAAAGCAATCTTTGCGTATACCCTACACTGTCAATTAAAATGTTCTATTACATATTGTGTTGGCATTGTAAGTAGTGTACTATGCCATACTTTGTATTGCTATTTGAGGGGTCCTTTTACTAAGCCACTTAAGCGTCTATGCGTGCCCAACACATGCCAAAATAGAGTTACCATCCGACTACCGCATGACTCTTCATTTTTGCGTGTATCCAATAAATATTTTTTTATTTTCGGACGTGCGCCAAGTGGCATTTGGTGCGAGAATGTCATTGCCGCCCGGCTACCATGTGAGTGTTTACCGCTAAGTCAATGGCTGGCGGTAATGTCTCAGACCCAAAATGGACACGCAGCAATTTTCATTTTGCCACATGTCCATTTTCGGCAAAAATTTTAAAGAGGCCTTTTTTACAGGCACGCTAAAAAAAAGGATTGTCGCGCACCCAAAACCCGCGCCTACACTACCAAAAGCCATTTTTCAGTGCGCCTTTGTAAAAGAACCCCTGAATATTTTTACTGCTGTAATTGTCTATTGCTCATGTTTAATTTACTCTTACTGTAAACTGCCTTGAGTGAATTCCTTCAAAAAGACTGTAAATAAAAATAAAAATCTGTGATACAGAGAAATAGAAGTATCAGAGGAAATAACAAATGTCAGTGAAAACTATTCCAAACATTCATCCACTATAATATAGGCCAAGAATATAGAAAATATCATTAATCAGAATTTCATTAATAATTTGCAGACACCACTTTCTGAAGAGTTTTGGTAGCCAGCTTAACAGCCTAAGAATCTTTTAGATACTCTAACTTTGTCTCTAAACCTCAAAAGTCCAACAACTGCTTAGGGCCAATAAACATATATGATTTACCATGGAAAACAGAGTACAAAACTCAGATCCAGAGCCAATGCTCTGGGTTGCAATGCCAAGAATTCCTGGCATCGCTTCTGAGTTGCTCTAGAAATATCAGGAAATATTCTAATTTTGGACCCTAAGAAAAATCATCCATCATACAAACGTAAGCTTTCAAAACCACAATCCAGTCAGTCTCCAGTGCAAAAGTCTCTATTAAAGTCATTCTTTCAGTAATAACTTCTAAAGAGGATTCCAAAAATTCTGTCAAATTTCAATTAGCCTCTTCCTTGTTGTGGACAAGTAAAGGGGCTCATTTTCAAAACAGAATAACATCCAAAAAGCAGCAGAAAGCAGCAGATGGACTTGATTCCAAATCACATGAGGGTGCATTGGGGGGCAGGATTTGGGTGTTCCCAAAACTTGAACGTTTTCTGGCATAATGGAACGAAGCATAAACATCCGGGGCTAAAAGTTAGATGTTTTGGTCTAGACCTGTTTCTATCACAACTTAAGTCACAAAAAGGTGCCCTAGATGACTGGCAGGATTAAAGCATGACCCCCTTACTCCCCCAGTGGTCACTGACCCCCTCCTGCCCCCCCCCCCAAAGATGTAAAGGAAACAGTATATACCAGCCTCTACGACAGCTTCAGATGTTATGGGCAGTCCTATTAGTGTAGTAAGCAGGTCCGTGGAGTAGCATAGAAGCCCATATCACACTCTAACTGTTACACTTGAGGTGGAAAGTGTGAGCTCTCCAAAACCCACCCAAAACCTACCGTACCCACATATAGGTGACACCTGCAGTCATAAGGGTTATTGTAGTGGTGAGTAATTGGGCACAGTAGGTTTTGGGTGGGTTTTGGAGGGCTCACCATACAATTTGAGGCAGTAACAGTGAGATGTGTACCTGAGACCTTTTATGTAAAGTCCACTGCAGTGCCCCCTAGTGTCCCACTGCTCTGCTGGGTTGTTTTTGTGGCCAGTCTACAAAGACTGCTTGCCCTCCATACACCCCAATGGCTTGTTTTTGTTTTTTTTCTCATGGACATTTTTTTTCTGAAAAGGGCACAAAAACATCTAGCAAATGGCCATTTTCAAAACAAAAAGTTGGACATTATTCTGGTGTGAAAATGGCCATGTTCACTACTGGATGTTTGGATGTTTTCTGCAAAAATGTTCAAAATAGGATATAGATGTCATATCAAAAATGCCCCTCAATGTCTCTGGTAGAAATTTCAGAATTTCTCTTAAATATTTGTGTACCATTTTAACAGGAGCAATTATTGGGGACTTTGGAAAATTCTGAAATCTTAAGATGCTCTTCTTCATCTGGTTTTCCAAATATTCAGACCTCCTATGCATATATGATTATTAAACCCACTTAGAACATGTGATGATTTGGTGGGATATCAATGTTTTAAATAAATAGATAAATCTTGGTACAGAAAACACACTTTTTTTTTATGGAGGGTAGATTTTATATACCCATACATTTTACAGTCAAGCTTTCATTATGTCATTTTTTTAAACTTCTTCTAGGACATGGGGCTGCAATCAGTGCAAGCCCTCTTGTGTATGGACACTGAACAGGCAGGTTGCTACTGTATATAAATCTATGTTTGTCTTGTATATGTCAACACAGCGAAGTAGGGTAACACAACTGGCCTTCCAAATTGTCATGATCGTAGGGAAGGTGAGCCCTTGGACCGCCGGCAGATACTGGCTAGCGTCAGGAGAACCACCCGAACAGGTCAGAGCACTAAGGCAGAAATCAGGCGAGACAGGGCTGGAGCAGGAGAGGCTGAAACTAGAGCCGAGGACGAGCGGGGCTGGAACTGGAACTGAAGATAAGTGGGGCTGGAACTGGAGACAAGCAGGGCAAATCCAAATAGGAGAAACACAAGATTGGGCATGCACAACTAGGCAGGAAGCCTTGTGTGAAGGCAGTGCATGAGAGTCCCATGGTTCCTTATAAAGTCCCTCACTAATAATGTCACAATCTCTGGTGCCCTGGAATGAGGCTTGGAATGCACTGAAGTACACAGTAAGGGCACTAGAGAGACTAGAATACTGGGACATGAGACTGAGGCTAGAATGGTGGATCACCACAGTGAGGGGTTGAATAATCTCTGGAATGAGGCTTGGAAAACAGGAAGCAGGGGCATCGGTGCTGGAGGAACGTAGTGCCAGGGAGGCAGTCTGGAGAAGCCACGGAGCCTGACCACAGGAAGAAAAAGGTGAGTTTGGACGCTTGGGCATGGCCCATGGCTTTGACAGTACCTTCTCACCTTCAGTTCCACCTTGAGTCTATGAGAAATCACTCGATGGAACCTGCTGATGAGCTTTGGACCATGAACATGGTCCGCAGGATTGGGGTTTAAAGGCAAAGCTACAGCTTGTAGACAGGATTGGATATGGCAGACAGAACTGGAGCTAGAGAAGATGGCTGGAGTAGAACAGCCGCCAGTGGACTGCCATGGGCTGTCCTCAAGATCATGGGTCCCCCTGAAATCAGGGACGTCCTTGGCTCCATATCTAGTGTCTGGTTCTTCAGGCACAGTACACGACATTGGAGCTTGAGGAGGTTTCTTAGGACAACCCCTAGCAAGGCCTTAATCTTGGATGCAGAAAGTGAAGAGGGCTTACTATGTAGGAGCTTCCCTCCCTGGAGATCCATATCATCTTTGCTCTTTTATCATGGGGAACTTGTCTCCACTTGCTGCTCAGGGCAGGCCTTGGTCCAACATCCACTGGTCCGGGGCAGAACATTAGGAAGACTAGGGTGGCTAAGGTGACAGCAGACAACTCAGAATCCAAGCAATGTTGTTTACAGGTGTCACTCCAAACCGTAATCTTGCCTCTCTCTCCCAGTCTAAAGTTGGGTTGTTTTTCTGTAGCCAGGGCAAACCCAAGACGATGGGCTTATCGGATGTCTGGAGAACATATATTGTGATATCCTCCCTGTGTGACGTTTGTGAGCCCTTGGCCCTGAGGTGGCTGCGTGAGAATCATTCAACCACCTCTGGGTAGACCAAGTCCCCTCAGAACTAAAAAGTACTCCCAAGAACTGGACTGGACCACAAGTGGAGATGAACTGAGGCAGCTTTATTAGTAGCAAAAAACACAATGCTAAAAGGGTAGCCAAATGGCACAGAAAGGAAAACAGGCAGCCTAGCTATACAGTAACCTAGCTGAAGCAAAGCAAACATAAAACATAGAATAAGGTAAAGTAGAACAGCCTTGCTGTATAGGGAAATCAAACATAAACAGCCTAGCTGCGCATCTCAATACTAGCGGAAACAACGCAAAGCATAAAGTATACAGGAAGGGTAAAGTTGAACAGCCTAACTGTATGGGGAAATCAAACACAAGCAGCCTAGCTGCACATCTCAATACTAGCAGAGCAATGCAAACATGTGACACACAGTAGAACACAATACACTAGGCAAAGGGTCTGCCCTTGTGGGTTAAAGACAAACAGGCAATACTTGGCTGACAGAGGTAACACCACTAATGGTTAAGGAAAGGGTTCATTCTGTCAGTGCACTCAGATGAGCCGCTGAACAACCGCGGCAAGCTCCCTCAAAACCAGAGTGGAGCAGAAGCAAAACAAAGGAAAAAGAAAAAGTCTCTTAAGGACCTGCACTGCAGGTAGAGGCGAGAGCGGATCACTCTGCTCACAGAAGACTAGGGATGTCACCCAAGACAAGCAAACAGTCACTGAGGTGCCTGAGCTGAATGCTCCCAAGGCAGGCAAGATAAATCAACAAAGCCCTAGCAGACGCTTTCAAGGCAAGCAAGGTGAAGAAGCCAAACCTGAGTCGATGCTCCCAAGGCAGAAGACTAAACGGCCCAGCAGAGCAACCGAGGGCCAGGAACAGCCCAAGTGGACCCCTCCGCACTCCAAGCACCGCTCCCTCGTCCAGAGATGCCTCAAGACATGCACCTGTAGCACTCTCCATCATCCAGCCCTCACAGCCCCAAACACAGCACAAAGCCACTCGCTGCATACTGCGACCAAAGACTCACTATGGGCGACAGGAAACTCAGCGGAGGCACAGAAAGCTCTGGACTCACAGACTTGGCAGGCAGGCTTCACTGGGCCAAAGCAAAGGTGAAAGCTGAAGGCAAAGCTTGTACTCCTTAGGACTACCAGACTTGAAAGCAGGCTTCACATGAGCACAGCCTAAGGTGAAAGCTATAGCAAAGCTTTATCTCTCAGGACTACCAGGCTTGAAGGCAGACTTCCACTGGAACCCAACATAAGGAGAAAGCTGTAGCAAAGCTTTACCTCTCAGGACTACCTGGTTTGAAGGCAGACTTCCATTGGGGCAAAGCTTCAGGCCATGGCCTTGCAAAGAAACAGAGTTGGAACTAGCAGAGCCCCAGGCAGACCTGGGCCTAATCAAGGATAATTGCCAGAACACTGAGCAAGCTCAGAAGCCAGCTTAAGAAGTGCTCAGTGCTGATGACATCACCAGCTAGGCCTCCACCACTCTATAGTGACCTCACAGGTCACTAACTGGAACTGCAGGTAATTTTAGAAGGTTTAGAAGGAGGAACAGGGCACAGACTAGCAAGGCATGGACGTTGCTGCCACCGACCATGACACCCTGTGGTCACCAATACACAGGCGCACTGGAACAGTTCAGACTTTCAGGTGTCCTTGACCGTTACCATAGACTGAGGAGACCAGAATGGTCTTGGACAAATCTTGGGTAGGGATTTTGAAATGCAGGACTGACTCCTCTATAAAGGTTTGGCCTGCTCCAGAATCCAGGAAAACCTCAGTACGCTTCTATCCTTGATCCGGATCAAGCACTGCTGGAACTAGGAATTGGGTGTGAAGGGTCCCCAAGGGTGATCCCGGAGCTGTGCCCACATCCAGATCTAGGTTCAAGGATCCAGACTTATTTGGGCACTTTAGTGCATAGTGTCCACTCTTGCCACAATACAGACATAGATTAAGGGTCCAACACCTCTTTTGCTCTTGTACAGAGAGGGGAGAGCTATCCACCTGCATGGGACTAGGGGGCATGCGATGAAGCTAGAAGATTTGATGACCTTATTGGTCTCTGCAATATGATAGATATCCGATTCCGGAAACGAGTCTGGGAACAGCGCACCTCGGAGAAGACAGCTTTAAAGGCACCTAGATACCAGTACTGCCCATGTGCTTCCAATCAGAGAGAGGCCTACCCCTCGATGATAAGTACATAAGTATTGTCACGCTGGGACAGACCAAAGGTCCATCAAGCCCAGCATCCTGTTTCCAACAGTGGCCAATTCAGGTCACAAATACCTGGCAAGATCCCAGAAAACTCAATACATTTTATGCTGCTTACCCCAGAAATAAGCAGTGGATTTTCCCTAAGTCAATTTAATAATGGTCTATGGACTATTCCTTTAGGAAGCCGTCCAGGCTCTTTTTAAACTGTGCCAAGCTAACCGCCTTTACCACATTCTCTGGTAATGAGTTCAAGAGTTTAATTACACATTGAGTGAAGAAAAAGTTTTTCCGATTTGTATTAAATTTACTACTTTGTAGTTCATCGTATGCCCCCTAGTCCTAGTATTTTTGGAAAGAGTAAACAAATGATTCACGTCTACCCATTCCACTCCACTCATTATTTTATAGACCTCTATCACCATAGGTCTATTTTAATAAAGATTTTCCTGGACTCTGGGTCTGCTCTGTTTTCTGTTGTATGTCAAAGAACGTGCATAAAAAAACATCCAGCAGGCTAGACGCCAACATGTGATTCAGTTGTTCAAATCCAAAGGCATTTTGTGGTGTCTAGTCTGCTGGACATTTTTATGCACATTCGTTGATATATGCAGTGCTTCTTTGCAAGTAATATACAGAGGAGTATGTTAAAAGATTTTTGACTCCATCCTTGGAGTCTTCTGTTGGATGTTATTTGGAAGGCCAATTGCGTTATCCTACTTCACTGTGTTGCCTGTTAGAGTAGTGTAGAGTTGATCCTTTTCTTTGTTGCTTGGTTTGCCTTATATCTGTGCCAGCTTCATCGGCATCCTAACATTATCACTTGCAGAGGTACAGTAGTGTCTGACAAGCACACAGAAAATTCTGAGTTTTGGAAAGCATCATTTAGTTGTAGGAGTATCATTAGCCCTTTGCCAAACACCATTATTCTTATGCTGCTGTTGTTTGCCAGCATTTCAAATAAATATATTCATGTAGAAAAGGAAACAAGGAAATACATCAAAGACATTGTTTCTACTAAACTTGACAAGATATCATGTTTAAGTGACTATGCCATCTGTTTCTAGTGCCATCGCTTCTCAGGGTTGACATTTCACAGCTCTCTTATATATAACACTATGCCTGAATGCCTAGTGCATATTAACAGACAAAGCAAGCAGGTGCTGTAACGTTGACTGCATGTATAAAAATGCAGCAGATTGCCTGGGTTATCTTGTTTTAACATCTATGTTTATTTTGAAGTACTGCCCATAGGACTGAATGTATGACCAGGAGCCAGTGGTAGTCACTGGATTCATAGTTACTCCTGAGGATCCGCAGTGCCAGTGATGATCCTAGGTCGGCTGCCACCTGGGGTGGATCGCTGATGTGCACCCCCCCCCCAGGTGCAGCATGACACCTCCCCCCCCCCCGGTGCAATGTCACCCCCCCCCCCCAGCGCATCAACCCCCTGGGTGCATTCTTGGCTGCTGGGAGCAGCCACGCAGCTCTTGGCTCTGCTGGCTTCCTGCTCCCTCTGCCCCGGAACAGGAAGTAACCTGTTCTGGGACAGAGGGAGCAGGGAAACAGCGGAGCCAACAGGCGCACAGCTGCTCTCTGCACACCTCCAGTGGCATGCACCTGGGGCAGACTGCCCCTACCACCCCGCCCTTGGTATGCCGCTGCGCAGTGCAGATAGGTTTTGGTGACTTAGGGGCCCTTTTACTAAGCTGCATAAGCGCCTACGCGCGCCCAACGTATGCCAATTCCAAGTTACCGCTTGGCTACCACGTGGCCCTTGCTGTAATTTCATTTTTGGGGTGCGTCCACTACGCGCGTCCAAAAATATTTTTTATTTTCTGGCATGCGTCAGCTATGCGCATCAAGTGGCATTTGCAATGCATAGGTTATTACTGTCCAGTTACCGCGTGAGACTTTACCGCTAGGTCAATTGCTGGTGGTAAGGTCTCAGACTGAAAATGAACGTGCGGCAATTTTCATTTTGCCGCACATCCATTTTCGGCAAAAGTTTTTAAAAAGGCATTTTTTACAGGTGCCTTACACGCATCTACACTACTGCAGGCCATTTTTCAGTGCACCTTAGTAAAAAGACCCCTTATCCTTATGGCCAGGTCAGTGAGGGGCACTGTTCCCTCTAAGCCAGGGATTCTCAATCCAGTGCTTGGGACACACCTAGCCATTCTAGTTTTCAGGATATCCCCAATGAATATGCATGAGCTAGATTTGCATGCACTGCCTTCAATATATGCAAATCTAGCTCATGCTTATTCATTGCGGGCATCCTAAAAACCTGAATAGCTGGGTGTATCTTGAGAACTGGGTTAAGAACCCCTGCTCTAAGCTGAGTGGGAGTCCTCCACCTATAGTCCTTCCACTGGGGGGGAGGTGCTGTTTCACTATCACAGTTTCAAAAATAAGGGCCAGTCAAGCTCCACAGGACTCTGGGGAATCTGCCTGGCCCTAGTGATTGAAAACACAATATTGAAGCATCACCCTCCACTGGCTGCAATGCAGTTGGAGGATTTCCACTCAGCTTAGAGGAAACAGTGGTGGGGGGCATGGAAAGCATTAATAGAGGATTTTTATGGTGGCCTCTATTCTTACATGTGCCAAATATGTAATGTTTCCCTAGGATTGCAGCTCAGCCTGGTCTTAACTGGCTGTGTGTGATACTCATATAAATTGTTCTCTAATTGACTCAATGGGGGCAACTCAGGTGGCCTGGGGTATTTCTTCCCTGTCTCTGTCCTTGTTCCCTGCTGGATAATTATGCTACCGGTCTGATACTCAAAGACACTTATCTAGGTAGTGGCACCTGCTATCTGAATAAGTGCCCCAGTTCTGGCGACTGCACCTTAAAAAGATATAAAGAGGATGGAGCCAGTCCAGAGGGCAGCTACTTAAATGGTCAGTGGTCTTTGACATAAAGCGTATGGGGACAGAAGATCTCAATATGTATACTTTTGAAGAAAGGCAGGAGAGGGGAGATATAATAGAAATGTTTAAATACCTCAGTGGCATAAATGCACAGGAGTCAAGTCTTTCAATTGACAGGAAACTCTGGAATGAAGAGGCATAGGATGAAGGTGAAAGAGGACAGACTCAGGAGAAACCTAGAAACGTACTTCTTCAGGCAAAGGGTGGTAATACTTTGGAGCGGCCTCCTGGTGGAGGTGGTGGAGATGAAGACAGTAACTGAACTAAAGAAAGCTTGAGACAAGATCCAGTGGCGTACCAAGGGGGGGGGGGCGGTGGGGGCAGTCCACCCCGGGTGCACGCTGCTGGGGGGGGTGCCGCGCGCCTGTCGACTCTTCGTTTTCATGCTCCCTTTGCCTTGGAACAGGAAGTAACCTGTTCCGGGGCAGAGGGAGCATGAAAACGAAGAGCTGGCAGGTGCGCGGCACCCCCCTCCCAGCGGTGTGCACCCGGGGGGGGGGGTCTTTCGCCGGGGGATCGCGCTGCACCCGGGGAGTTCTTTTGCTGGGGGGGCGTTGCGCTGTTCCGGGGGGGGGGGCACTGCACCTGGGGGGTGGGGCGCATCGGCGATCCGCCCCGGGTGTCAGCCCCCCCAGGAACGCCACTGACAAGATCAAAGGATCTCTAAGGGAGAAGACAGGATAGCAGGGATTAGTAGTTGGTATGAATGGGCAGACTGGATAGGCTATTTAGTCTTTATCTGCTGCCTTTTTCTCTGTTTTTATGTAGTCCAAGAACGTCTCTCCTTGGTTCTGTATCCTTTGTCCCACTTAAATGACATTACCAAAATCTCAATTTCTCCTCCTTTATTTCTAATGGAATACATTTTGCATAAAAACCCCTCACTTATACATCTTAAATTGCTACCAAGGATAGGTGGTATCCCTAAAGCTACAAAGATACACATATCACCAGAAGCCTATTTAATCTCCGATACTGCTGTACACTTACATTAATAATTAAGTGGATTCTTTTACTCCCTGTTACGTGTATAGATACTGAGATCTTTAAGTGCACAACTATGGAACGCACTACCAAAAATAGTAAAAACAATGTGCGACCACCTAAAGTTCCGGAAAAAACTAAAAACAAACCTGTTCCAAAAAGCATACCCCACCGACCCAACATAAGAACAAGAATACCAGCTAGACAACAACACCAAGAACGCAATGGATTCACCCCAACTCTCCCTCTTCCTACCTAATGTTCCCCCAATGTATCTACTATATACGATCCCCACTCTACCACAACCACACCTTGTCCTTATGTACACTTTGTATTTGTTCAGACCGGAACTGGCGAACGCCGCTACATAAGTACATAAGTACATAAGTAATGCCATACTGGGAAAAGACCAAGGGTCCATCAAGTCCAGCATCTTGTCCATGACAGCGGCCAATCCAGGCCAAGGGCACCTGGCAAGCTTCCCAAATGTACAAACATTCTATACATGTTATTCCTGGAGTTTTGGATTTTTTCCAAGTCCGTTTAGTAGCGGTTTATGCTACGGTACTATGCAAGCCACATTGAACCTGCAAATAGGTGGGAAAATGTGGGATACAAATTTAACAAATAAATAAATAAAGTCTGTCCTCTAGATCAGCTTCATCTTATTTATATCTTTTTCAAGGTGTTATGTCCAGAACTGTACACAGTACTCTAAATGAGGTCTCAACAGAGACTTACATAGAGGCGCTATCACTTTTTTCTGTTGGCCATTTCTCTCCCTATGCATCTAAGCATTTTTCTGGCTTTTACTGTTCCTTTTTCTACCTGTTTGGTTTTCTTAAGATTGTCAGATATGATGGTGTTGATAAATGTATTGGTCCCTCACTCATCAGATAAGATGCCACTAAAGTACAAATGTGAGACCCTGCAAAGCCATTTTAAATACAACAAAACATCCTGGCTTTTAAATATTAGTTTGATCAGAGGCAATAGGCTGCATGAGAGAAGATGGTTGACTTTATAGCAGCACTGAAAGATCTGACTGGCAAGCCTCCGCAAGTTTGGAGAGAAGTCTGGTAGAACAGTTGGTTTCAGAAGAAGCCAGTGATGAATTGCAAGTGATGTTTCTTTTCTGCTGAAGTACAACACCCTTGATATGGTTTGTTCTGCCATGGTTCAACACCTAAGATATGGCTTGTATTTTGTGGCAACCCAGGCTCATCTCAGGTGACTTTCCCCTTCAAAATCAAGACAAGAAAAAGAGGGGCAGTTTATACCATCAGCCATCAGTCTGTTGACATGGGGTATCCTGTTCCATTAAACGAGAAGGCAGCTCATTGGTGCTGCTGTGGAACTCCAAGCTTGCAATACAATTGAATCAATGTGTTACTTTTGTAACTGGAGGGGTGCTTCCATAGCCATGTTTGCTGTCTCTCCCCTACCTCGAGGTATTGCCAGGTTAAGAAAAAGGAGAATTCCATCAGAGACAATGCCTAGGCAGGCATGCTACCAAGCCCACCCACTTTCAAGCCCTTGAACCTGAGAAAACACATAGGGCTCATTGTCTGATCCAGGAGGATGTGAGCTGTTCTCACTCATGCCACCTAATGATAAGGAGTCAGGGTTGTTGTTGGTGGTGGTGGTGGTGGTGGAACCTATGTGGTACATACAATTGTATACAGTATGAATGTTAACAAAGTGAAAATACACCTACACCCCTTCCCGTGCACTCCGCTCCATGGATAAATCCTTCTTATCTGTTCCCTTCTCCACTACTGCCAACTCCAGACTTTGCGCCTTCTGTCTCACTGCACCCTACACTTGGAATAAACTTCCTGAGCCCCTACGTCTTGCCCCATCCTTTGCCACCTTTAAATCTAGACTGACAGCCCACCTCTTTAATATTGCTTTTGACTCGTAACCACTTGTAACCACTTGTAACCTCCTCTCCTCCTTCCTATACACATTAATTGATTTGATTTGCTTACTTTATTTTTTGTCTATTAGATTGTAAGCTCTTTGAGCAGGGACTGTCTTTCTTCTATGTTTGTGCAGCACTGCGTACGCCTTGTAGCGCTATAGAAATGCTTAATAGTAGTAGTAGTAGTAGTAGACGCAGGAGCTTGAATTACAGGTATCACAACAATCTTGTTCCAATGCTGGGGCAACCTGGAAGAACTGAAATGTAAGCTCTATTGAGCAGGGACTGTCTCTCTATGTCAGGTGTTCAGCGCTGCGTGTGTCTGGTAGCGCTATACAAATATTAATAATAATAATAATAATTAACACCATGAATTGTAAAGACAAGTGGATGGTAATTTTATAGTAGAGTGCTTAGCTGCCTACTTCTTAGGTACTATTTTGTAATGACACATAGCCTTGGAGCCCTTTTACTAAGCTGCGTAGGTGCCTATGCACACCCAACGTGTACCAATTTAGAACTACTGCCCAGCTACCGCATAGCCCAGGCAGTAATTTCATTTTTTACGTGTGTCCACTATGCGCGCCGGAAAATTTCCAGTGTGTGGCACTAACCGGGCAGTAATTGGCAGTGTACGCGTGCTGACGATTACTGCCCGGTTAACACGTGAGACTTTACCACCAAGACAATGGGTGGTGGTACGGTCTCAGGCCCAAAATGGACGCGCGCCAATTTTTATTTCGCTGCATGTCCATTTTCAGCCAAACCCAAAAAGACCTTTTTAAGTAGGTTTGCCGAAAAATGGAGCTGTGCGCATCCAATACACGTGTCTACACCAACGCAGGCCATTTTTCAGCACACCTTAGTAAAAGGACCCCTATGTAAGCAGCAGAAATTGTGCCTACCTTGGAGATAGAGACAGTTACACTGTTCTTGAGTAGCAGTAAATGTGTCTTGATTGTTCACATACCCATATAAATTCCTATATTTTATAATCTTATCACATAATTGTGAACTTATGAAATAAAATAAATAACTCCATCCATACTTTCCTCAAACTTCACCCCTGCATACATCTACTGGCAAAAATATGAACATCATGTCATGGTGCATACTTTTATGTTGGTATATTATGAGCAATTGTAACTATGCAGGTTATCTATCACCAGAATGCAAATTACACTATTATATACGCTTACAAAGCACTCCTTACATCATTAATCGTTTTTAAATTATTTATTAAATCATGTATGTGCTCATAAATGCCGCATTCCTCGGAACTCACAATCACTCGCACCATTCAGTCATAGCATGCCATACTCTACACAATGATGACAGATTTGTAAAATTGTCTTATATACTGAATTAATTCAAGGTAACACTGTATCTTATGTACAATGAGCGCTAGTTTTAGGACTCAGTTTTCTATAGTTCATGACCAACTATCCACGAAACCTCGTGGTAGTGTATTGAATATTATAATGTTTTAGTCCAACATTTGTAAGCATATATAACAGTATATTATGAGATCATAAACGCATGGATGTAACCACATACATGCAAAAGTGACTCTCAAATTATCCCCTTAATGGCCATGAAGTGATGCTGTGAGGCTACATGGATGTTTGAGCAGAATACTCGGAGCAGTGGGTAAAGCTTCCCTTATCTGAGTCAGGGGCGTAGCCACGGGCGGGCCTGGACGGGCTCAGACACTTTTGCTCCAGGCCCACCCACCCTAACTAGCCCCAACCCAACCAGTGGCGTAGCTCTCCCAAGCGAGGCTCCAATCTTTTCCTGCCTCTTCTGCCCGCTCTCCCCGTCCGCGTGGTCTGCTCACTTTTACTGCCCTGAGCACCGTTCTTCCTCCAGCACCAGCGATTCCCATAGCCAGCCTTCTGCCAGCATGCGTCATCGGGGCCTCTTCTCAGGCGCGTCCCGCCTACTCTGCAACTTCCTGTTTTCCGCAAAGGTGGGACGCACGCCTGAGGAGAGGCCCCGACGACACACGCTGGCAGAAGGCTGGCTATGGAAATCACCAGTGCTGGAGAGAGAACGGCGCTTCAGGGCAGTAAAAATGACCAGAACTGACCATGTGCAGGGGGCTGTCAGCATCTGGAAGAACACTGCCAAATGCCCTGGGTTTGAAACAGTTCAGTGGGGGGGGGGGGGGGGGGGGGAGAAGGAGGGTAGCGGGTGGAGAGGAAATGCAAGACCTGTGCCCACCCAGTCCACTTCCAGGCCCAACTAAACATTGAACTCTGGCTATACTACTCTCTGAGCTGACCGTGCTCAAGTGCCTCTCATGGGGTATTCTTAGGGCTGTGTGGGGCTGGGCTGGCGGGAACTTATTCTGCCTAGTACACTGAAATGTGTGTTGGCGGCCAAAAAAGCAAACAGGATGCTAGGAATTAGGAAAGGGATGGTAAATAAAACCTAAAATATTATAATACCTCTGTATCGGTCCATGATGCAGCCTCACCATGTCTTCAATTTTGGTCGCCATATCTCAAAAAAGATATAGTGGAATTAGAAAACGTTCAAAGTGGAATGTCCAAAATGATAAAAGGGATGTAACTCCTCTCATGTGAAGGAAGGCTAAAGAGGTTAGGGCTCTTCAGCTTGGAAAAGAGACAGTTGAGGAGAGATATGATTGAGGTCTACAAAATCTTGAGTGGTGTAGAATAGATAAAAATGAATCGATTTTTCAGTCTTTCAAAAAGTACAAAGACCAGGGGGACACTCAATGAAATTACATAGAGATACATTTAAAACAAATAGAAGGAAATATTTTTTACTCAAAAAATAGCTAAGCTCTAGAATTCATTAACGGAGGATGCGGTAAAAGCAGTTAGTGTATCTGGGTTTAAGAAAGGTTGGACAAGTTCCTGGAGGAAAAGTCCATTGAGATAGACATGGAGAAGCCACTGCTTGTCCTAGGATTGGTAGCATGGAATGTTGCTACCATTTAGCTTTCTGCCAGGTGCACATGACCTGGATTGGCCACTGTTGGAAACTAGATACTGGGTTAGATGGACCCCTGGTCTGATCCAGTATGGCTATTCTTATGTTCTTATGTTATATTGCTTTGTTTCAGGAATTTAAAGAGGTGTTTATAGAGAAAGAAAAGAATTGAAGGGGTTTAAGGCACAGTGCTAAAGAAAATGGCCATTCTAAGTTTCTGTAAAAGTAAGCCAGTGCTTTATGCTACCTTTCAAAGATCAGGCACCAGCCTAGTTAGAATACCGAACAAGGAGACGTGATCCAGCCAGTACCTTATAGGGACTGGTGGTACCCCTGCTAAGTGTGCTCAAGCCAGTTGATTGTATTTGGCTGTGCAGAGGATAAAAAATAGATGTGAACCCAGTTATTGAGGGGGTCATTTCCCTTACTCAGGCACCTGGATTTGCTTGACCTGCTGGAAGGGATGTATTCGAAGACTGACCTATGCAGGCATACCAACAGCTCAAGTTAGCCCTAGAGGTGTGGAAGATGCTGGTCATTAATGCTCAAAAAGGGGTCTATTAGTTTATAGGCCTCTGCAGTGTTTCAGCATTTTATGAACCAAATCTGGGGGGGGGGGGGGGGGGGGAGCGGGAGCTAATGAGTGTATTGTGCTATTTGTTTTATTTATTTAAATACTTTTATTCTGCTTAATTCAAAGTTCTTAGTGGATTACATAAGAACATACATAAAATTCCCCCCCCCCCCCCCCAAAAAAAAGACAAGACACACAAATATATTTCCATAAACTATCAAAACAATCAGCAGTACATCTTTGCCACATGGATGTCTCAAGAACAAGTGTCCCAAATCAGAGAGGTCCTAGCCAAATTGACTAAAGTGGGACTGCAGCTAATAAAAAGAGAAATGCATGGTTTGTAAAACAGGGGTTGAATACCTGGGGCATTTATGTTCCCAAAGAAGGACTTGAGCCACTGCCTAACAAAGTGGAAGTAGTGAGAAAGGCCATGAGGCCATCCAGTGTCACGGAGCTTTAAAAAAATTAGTGGCCAAAATAAAAAAATGGTAACATTTAAATGGAAGGTGGGGTGTGTTATGCTTTTGCTTCTGATCTGTCACAGAGATTAACTAACCCTCCATTAAGTTTTTCTTTAGCATCAGAGCCTTGAAGAGTGCAGGGTGTCATGCAGACATGAATAAGGTATTGTGATTATACATAGCACAAAAAATGATCACTTCATATATTCTCATGGGTGGCATTTGTAAAATTTCATCAACCTTATTTACAGCAGAAATGGTCAGCCATCCATTTTGTTTTCATGCTAAATCCAGTACTAGGCTCATAGTAGCTTATATATATTCCCTCTGAGTAGTTGTTTTCAATAGCTTCTCTTCCCGTGCAGTTTTCTGCGCGAAATCAAATGAAATATTTTTATACTGCTCAAGCATATCTCTGTACATAAACAAGACTCCTGTACCTGCACTTCACAAAAGCAGTTTGTTGCAAGTATTTTGTCTGTCTATGCGCCAGATTCAAAATAATGCCAGTCTTGCGGTACTACTGCTGGGCTTAAACTGTTTACTAAGCCGCTCTGTAGGTGCACAAGCTTTCTAGCGTGCACTAAAAATTAGTGCATGCTAATGATAGAGACACCCATAGTGAGTGTCTCTATCGTTAGTGCGTGCTAAGTTTTAGCACTCGTACAGCGCGGCTTAGTAAACAGGGCCCTCTATTTGGCAGCTTCACCCTTAGCAATCTTCACTGGCTTCCAATCAGATACCAATCAGATACCGCATACAGTTCAAGCTTCTCCTTCTTACCTACAAATGCACTCAGTCTGCAGCCCCTCATTACCTCTCTACCCTCATTTCCCCTTACGTTCCCGCCCGTAACCTCCACTCACAGGACAAATCCCTCCTCTCAATACCCTTCTCCACCAACGCCAACTCCAGACTCCGCTCATTCTGTCTCGCCTCACCCTATGCTTGGAATAAACTTCCTGAGCCCTTACGCCAAGCCCCCTCCCTACCCATCTTCAAATCTTTGCTCAAAGCCCACCTCTTCAATGTTGCTTTCGGCACCTAACCTTTATACCTTTCAGGAAATCTAGACTGCCCCAATTTGACTGCCCCTATTTGACTGACTGTACATTTGTCCTTTAGATTGTAAGCTCCTTTGAGCAGGGACTGTCCTTCTATGTTAAATTGTACAGCGCTGCGTAACCCTAGTAGCGCTTTAGAAATGTCAAGTAGTAGTAGTAGCAGTACTGCAAGACTGCCACTAGGGGTCAACTGACACCAATAGACACCAGAGAAACCCTGGTATTTGCCTGGGAGGTTTTTTGGAGAGATGTGCTTTGTGTTGGCGGGAAAAGGGAGGGTTATTCTGATTTGAGATTGGGGGAGACTTGAGGGAGAGCAATTTGTCCCAGAGGATATGCAAAGTGTTGAGGGAGATGGGTGGGGTTATCACCCCACTCCCCTGGGACCATTAAGCAACGCATGAACAGCCCAGAGCTCCTGGGGTGGAAAGATATTGCCATCTCAAAGCTGGTTGCCATATCTCAAACGAGATATAGCGTAATTAGAAAAGTTCAAAGAAGAGCAACCAAAATGATAAAGGAGATCAAGCTTCTCTCATATGAGGAAAGGCTAAAGAAGTTAGGGCTCTTCAGCTTGGAAAAAAAAGACGCCTGAGGTGAGATATGATTGAGGTTTACAAAATCCTGCGTGGTGAAGAATGAGTAGAAGTGAATCGACTTTTTACTCTTGTAAAAAGTAGAAAGACTAGGGGACACTCAATGAAGTTACATGGAAATACTTTTAAAACAAATAGGAGGAAATATTTTTTCACTCAGCGAATAGTTAAGCTCTGGAACTCATTGCCGGAGGATGTGGTAACAGCGGATAACATATCTGAGTTTAAAAAAAGTTTGAACAAGCTCCTGGAGGAAACGTCCACAGTCTGGTATTGAGACAGACATGGGGGAAGCCACTGCTTGCCCTGGTGTTGGTAGCATAGAATATTGCTCATATTTGGGTTTCTGCCAGGTACTTGTGACCTGGATTGACCACTGTTGGAAACAGGATACTGGGCTAGATAGACCATTGGTCTGACCCATTATGGCTATTCTTATGCTTTATTACAAATCTTGATTAAAGTGAATAGATTACATAGAATCTATATACATTATTAGATATGGCAGTTACCTTCAGTCATATCAAATTCTCTATATAGAAAACACATTTATTGGCTCCCAGTACACTTGTTATACATTTTTATATGATGTACTACGCTGACTCTTGCCAAATTGAATCTTGTGCAACCACACAAAAAAATAAATAAATACAACTCTAAACCTGGTTTGTTGCATTTTGGTGCCAGAGACCTGAGCTCCAGCGAGGACTAGGCACATTGCAGATATGATGCATTCAAGATGAGGACAGTGTGGGTTGTGAAGCTTTGGTGACTCAGTTGTTTACAACAGAGCAGTGATCATGTCAGCATTTGTAGTGCCTGCCTTTAAAGAATTCTTTGTGCTTACAGGGCCTGGATTTTCTCCTCAAAACAATTTTTGGATTTGTTGCATATTATTTTCATAAGAGAGAGAGAGGGGTCATTTAATCACTCTCTTGGCAATGACTTCTTAATGTTGTGGATCTGCTAGCTGTAGAGCTGCTTCTTAATAGTACAGAAACAGAAGAACTCAGTTCAGTTGAACTGGCACTTATCTCTGGCACAGACATGACAGAAATGTTTTAAATGGATCCTGACTGCTTTGAGCAGCCTGCGCTATTACATTGGTGTAAAACCAGTGCCATTCTGTTAACATAGAGGGTGGTTTTGTAACAGGTCACCTAACTTGTGTGGCAGATATTCACATATCATATACCAGTTTTTTAAGGAAAGCATGTGCACAGTTACCCTTTGAAAATTACTCTGCACAAAGTACCTGCATTTACACCTGCTGTTTAGTACATGCAAATATCCTGGTTCATTTTCTAGACCAGCGCTTATCAGTCTTTCTGTGGCTGCAACCCTGCTGACACAGGCACAGAAAGTGTGGGAACCCCTGGGGGCCCAGGACAATGATGGTGTTATGGAGGGCCCACCCAGGTTGTGACCCCAAAAGAGATTTTCATGACCCCATTTGATGTTACAACCCCCAGTTTGGGAAGCCCTGTTACAGGCATTCTTATAAAATACCTAAGTCCCTCCCTAACCCTGCCCCTCAGAATGCTTCTTATTAGCTTCCACATATGTTCTTTGGGCAATTTAATAACAGGCTATTTCTATATGTAAAATACTGCTTTAACTTATAGAAATGCCTTTTAAAATTATCCCCATGATGCCTGCATTTTAGACCAGGTCTACAACTTTTCAAGCTGTTTTATTTTAGGAAAGATTGCTGCTGACACAAACACAGTTTGCACAAGGAGCCAAATTTTCAAAATTATTGGGGGTACTAAACTCTACAGAAATTACCTCTCCCTGTACATAGTAGCTGTTCCTTAATGGAAAACCACATATATTGGTAGTGAATATAAATCCCGATAAGTGTGTAATGTGATCACCTGGCTGTGAAGTGCAGAATTATATTACCAAATCATGGTTCTGCTGGCCAGGTTTCCTTCTTTTTCAGACCAGACTATTCTGTTACTATGGTCTAGACTGTCATACGAGCCAGATCTGTGGGTGCTTGAGCACACCCAATAGAGAACAAACTTCTTCTCTATTCGGTGTGCTCAACCACCCACAGATCTGGCTCCTATGACAGTCTGGACCATAGTAACAGAATAGTCTGGTCTGAAAAAGAAGGACACCTGGTCAGCAGAACCATGATTTGGTAATATAATTCTGTACTTCACAGCCAGGTGATCTTATTGGCTGAAGGGGGCACCTAGATGTGGGTACAGTGGGTTTTGGGGGTGGTTTGGAGCGCTCCCATTTAGCAGCACAAGTGTAACAGGTAGGGGGGATGGGCCTGGGCCCACCTGCCTGAAGTCCACTGCACCCACTAACAACTGCTCCAGGGACCTGCATACTGCTGTGATGGAGCTGGGTATGACATTTGAGGCTGGCATACAGGCTGGAAAAAAGTTTTTAAAGTTCTTTTTTTTGGTGGGAAGGGGTTAGTGACCACTGGGGGAGTCAGGGGAGGTCATCCCCGATTCCCTCCGGTGGTCATCTGGGCAGTTGGGGCACTTTTGGGGGACTTGTTCGTGGAAAAAAAAAGGGTCCAAAAAAAGTGACCCAAATTCTCGCTTCTGGCTCCCTTCTTTTTTCCATTATCGGCCGAGTGCGCCCATCTCTCCTCGGCCGATAAACACGCCCAAGTCCTGCCTTCACCACGCCTCCGTCATGCCCCCGTCAACTTTGTCCGTTCCCGCAACAGACTGCAGTTGGAGGTGCCCAAAATCATCTTTCGATTATACAGACTTGGGCGCCCATGAGAGAAAGGCGCCCATCTCCTGATTTGGGTCGAAATATGGGCGTCTTTCTCTTTCAAAAATAAGCTGGTTTGTCTCATTAATCCATGCTTTTGAATATGCTCTGTAATTTTGTTCTTAATAATAGTCTCTACCATTTTACCCGGCACCGATGTCAGACTCACCGGTCTATAATTTCCCAGATCTCCTCTGGAACCTTTTTAAAAATTGGCGTTACATTGGCCACCCTCCAATCTTCCAGTACCATGCTCGATTTTAAGGATAAATTACATATTTCTAACAATAGCTCCGCAAGCTCATTTTTCAGTTCTATCAGTACTTTGGGATGAATACCATCCGGTCCAGGAGATTTGCTACTCTTCAGTTTGTAGAACTGCCCCATTACATCCTCCAGGGTTACAGAGAATTCATTAAGTTTCTCCGACACGTCAGCTTCGAATACCATTTCCAGCACCCAAATCTTCCTCGGTGAAGACCGAAGCAAAGAATTCATTTAATCTCTCCGCTACGGCTTTGTCTTCCCTGATCTCTCCTTTACTCCTTGGTCATCTAGCGGTCCAACCAATTCTTTTGCTGGCTTCCTGCTTTTAATAGAACTAAAAAAATTTTTACTATGTGTTTTTGCATCCAACGCAATCTTTTTTTCGAAGTCCCTCTTAGCTTTCCTTATCAGTGTTTTGCATTTGACTTGACATTCCTTATGCCATTTCTTATTATTTTCAGTCAGTTCCTTCTTCCATTTTCTGAAGGATTTTCTTTTAGCTCTAATAGCTTCCTTCACCTCACTATTTAACCACGCCGGCTGTCGTTTGGTCTTCTGTCCTCCTTTTTTAATACGCAGAATATATTTGGCCTGGGCTTCCAGAATGGTGTTTTTGAACCCTCGCAGTTGCTCCTCTAAGTTTTCTTTTCACCGTTCTTCTCATTTTATCACAGTTTCCTTTTTAAAAGTTACACGCTAACGTATTTGATTTCTTACGTATACTTACTTCAAAGCTAATATCAAATCCGATCATATTATGATCACTGTTATCAAGCGGCCCCAGCACCATTACCTCCCACACCAGATCATGCGCTCTACTAAGGAGTAGGTCTAGAATTTTTCCTTCTCTCCTTGGTTCCTGTACCAGCTGCTCCATAAAGCTGTCCTTGATTTCATCAAGGAATTTTACCTCCCTTGCATCACAGTAGCAGCTAACGAAAACGGAATGCAGATTAGCAAATTAGTATTATAATGTGTATAATTCGTATTATAATGAGATGAACTACTGTTTTCCAATCCCCTTACCGTGGAAAACCTAACGGGAAGTCTGCACCTCTTGTTGGGGCTGCTGTGAGGGAATCGTAATTAAAAGGAGCTAGGGATTTTTTTTTCTGGATGCTGTGACTGATCTGTTTTAAACAGTTATGTCCATTGAATTTGCATAGAGAGTTGCTCTGACAAATCGGGGGTGGGGGAGGCCACCGGCATTTTCCTTACCTCTAAAAAAAGAAGCTCCCTTCTCATCGGGGCTGATTTTTCATCTGAAGCTAACATTTGAAAACCCTTAAAGTGCAGAGAGAACGGCAAACCCAGTGCCGTGCTTTTTTAACGATGGAAACAATGGAAAATGTTAAGAAAATATACATTTCACCCATGATTCTCTGTTTTCTAGCTCATAAATCCAAGGTTCGGGAAGGGGGGGGGGGGGATACAGCTCTTATATCGGCTATTTCATTCTGCACATCAAGTTTTAAATCCACATGAAAACTTGGATTAAAGAGCGAAGGAAGGCATGGAAAGAAAACTGTTAGGGCAAGACTTTTAAATGAGAAAAACTTATGCAAAAAAATAAACATGGAAATCCAATACGCATTTTCCCCACCCCACGGCCTCTCAGCCAATCACAGCGCTTTTAGCTGACACCAGTGACACCTAAATGCGCTGTGATTGGCTGAGAGAGACCTGGAGGAGGGAGCTGTGCCTAAGGAGGGCTTCACACTCTTCACAACAGAAGCTAAGAGAACATCGGAAGTGTGAGCATGTCTCTCTCTACCTTTCAGGCACCCTGATGAGTTTGAAGAAAAGCCCGTCCTGCTCGTCAGGGAAGTCCTTTTTGTTGTTGTTTTTTGAGTGAAGGACGTCCATAAAGGACGTCCTTGGCATGCGCAGAGCAGCCAGCATAATGCTTGGCTGCTCTGCGCATGCTCAGCTGGCCGACTGGCTTGGAAGGAAATCGCATGCAAATGTGCTAGCAGCGAGCAGCTCATTTGCATGCAATTTCCTTGATGCATGCCCGTTTTTTACCGATTCGCTAAGGAATCGGTAAGGGAAGGGCTTTAACGTTTTTGTTAGTGCATCTACCCCTGAGTCTGTCCCTCCACCCTCTAACCGGCAATTACAAACACCCAGTACCACCCGCTGGGATAGTGTGAAGAAAGAAATCTTTCAGACAGTTTCAAGCACTGACCTGCTGGCACAATTTATTCTGTGGCAATCTCCATCGTTTCTTTCATCTTTAGGAATAGGTAGCTCTGCTTGATCTGCCCATTACATCTTCTCCCCCTCAGCTCTCACCTCGGGTTTCTTGTTAGCCCATACTGACCTCTCCCCTTGTTAGTCCATGCTGGTCCCTCCTTCTCCCAACCTTGAGGTAAATCCCTGTTGAATTGTTTAGTGAGCGAAGGAAGGCGTGGGCTAACTCTGCATCTTGGCCCACCCCTATGGACTGACTCTGGGGCTTCCGGGGAGTGACTAGAGGGCAGGGTTCTTCTGGGTTTTCTAAGAAAAGGAGTCAGATTTACTATCAAACTGCTTATCCTGCCTGAGTGGAGCCTCTTGAATATCACAATACTGTACATGGTTAAATATTTATAAAATTATCACCTGCTCTTAGAGAGCTCTGTGCAAGTTGTCTTACATCTGACTGTAGAGTATCATACCACATTCAGTAGGAGATGTTTCTCTGTATTTTCTAGCAATTTCTGACACAGTTTCAAGTTCTATTATCATGGAGCAGTTGTTCATTGACATCTTGTTCTGGCTTTTCAAACATTGGATTTTGTGAGCTGTTTCTTGTGTAAGTCACAGGATGAAATAACAGCTTTCTTTGGCAGTACAAATGAAATAACATCTTTCTCTGGCATTACTTGGGAAATTAAAATGTTCAAGAACTCCAAAAAGTCTTGATCTATTACACTAACATGTGAAATCACTGTATAATGATTGCATCTGACATATAAAGGAATGTTATAGTTTTATTACATTTGGTGTGAACAGTGATGCACTGAAAAGAAACAAAGCTTTGTTTGGTGTTGTATTCAGTTATTTCATGTAATTTGTCCAACAAATAAAATGTGATTCAAAACTAAACCAAGTCACATTCATCGTTGCTTTCCAATATTTCTTCACTACATCTCAGCAGAACTGATCCATATGTCAGCAATACCCAGACAGACACTGAGGGGCATTTTCAATATGTCTAAGTCCGACTTTGGACATTTTACAAAAAAACTTCAAAAATCTGAATAGGAAAGAAGGTCATTTTCAAAAAATAACATTTTTTTTTTCAAAAATACTGGTTTGACCAAGGTTTTGTGATTTGGATGTCCATGTGCAAAACGCACAAAATCAAGCCATTGGGATGTAGGAGGAGCCAGCATTTTTAGTAGACTAGTCCCCCAAACATCCCAGGAAATCAATAGGGCACCCTAACGGGTACTGCAGTAGACTTCATAAAATGCTCCCAGGTACTCATCTCACCATTGCTCCCTTATCTTGTCTGATGAGCCCCCCCCCTCCCCAAAACCCACTATCCCCAACTGTACTTACGGGTGAAGGGCGCACCTATATGTGGGTACTGTGGGTTTCTGGTGAATTTTGCAGGGCTCACAGTTTCCTCCACAAGTGTAACAAGTAGGGGGAGGTATGGGCCTGGGTTCACCAGTCTGCAGTGCACTGCATCCACCACTAGACTACTCCAAGGACATGCATGCTGTTCTAATGGACCTGAGCATAACATCTGAGGCTGGTATAGAGGCTGACAAGTAATGTTTTAAATCACATTTTTGGAGATAGGAGGGGGATAGTGACCACTGGGGGAGTAAGGAAAGGTCATCCCTGATTCCCTCCAGTGGTCATTTGGACATTTAGGGCACCTTTTGTGCCTTATTCATTATAAAGCTCAATTATTGACACACTATCTACTTTTTATACTGGAGTCAATAATATAACCACAATACTTCTTAACATCCAGTTTAAATTCTATCAACCTCACTTTTTCATTTGATATATCTCAAACACTGCCAGTTCAATTATTTCTTCAATGAATCATCAATTATATCCAATTCATCAGCAGTTCCAATAGCCTTTTACTCGAGTGACCTCAGTGATGCATGTGGGAAAAAAGAACCCGAATTATAGCTTCGTCATGCAAGGGTCCACATTAGGAGTTACGGACCAAGAAAGGGATCTGGGTGTCATCGTCGATAATACACTGAATGGGATGGACGGCTTCCCTATGAAGAAAGACTAAGGAGGCTAGGGCTTTTCAGCCTGGAGAAGAGACGGCTGAGGGGAGACATGATAGAGGTATATAAAATAATGAGTGGAGTGGAACAGGTGGATGTGAAGCGTCTATTCACGCTTTCCAAAAATACTAGGACTAGGGGGCATGCGATGAAACTACAGTGTAGTAAATTTAAAACAAATTGGAGAAAATGTTTCTTCACCCAACGCATAATTAAACTCTGGAATTTGTTGCCGGAGAACGTGGTGAATATTTTAGTGCATTGGACTCCTGATGCAGGCAGTTCAGTGCAAACATGGCCATGTTGCGTCATGCTTCTTCAGCTGCAAATGTTTTTTTAAAATCTTCAGATAAATAGAAGTTTTAAGGACAATTCTTGAATTCCTTGGTATTGTTTTTCAGACCTCACTTCTTTGACAACATTCTAGACACCACAGCTTCTATCAATAATGGGTATATACAAATATCTATATACAAGAAACCAACAGACAGATGCAGCAACCTCCAAAAATAAATCCTAATAAATAAATAATTCCCGCTCCACCTTTTATATACAAAAAAAGTCTATTATACATAGGCAAGACACATGATACCATCATATATGCTCCGACCCAAGAGACAAACACCTTAAAATCCTGACTGAATCATTAAAAGCGAAAGGCTACAACCCAAAATGATGTCCAGAAATATAGTCTCTTTACTTAAAACACCCACTTACTGCAGTACAAAACAAACAAACAAACCCATAGAGAGGGTCCCTCTTATAGTGATATGCAATCCAGAGCTGGAAAACTGAGAAAAATTATTAAAGATCTACAGCCACTACTCCAGGAGGATGAATTACTAAGGGGCCTTTTACTAAGCTGTGGTAAAACATGGCCTTAACGTGCCCTTACGCAGGTCTTTCCCACATGCTAAGGCCATTTTTATCACAGCTGTAAAAATGGTTTTTTTAAATGTTTGTTTTTGGCATTAATGGCCGTGTTCTAATGCTGCTATTAGTCCATGGCCATTTTTTAAAAATTACCGCTTGAGCACATACCACCACACATTTTGTAGGTGGTAAGGGATCCTCTATTACCCGTGTACTGGCCAGTTAGCACATGGTAATGTAGATATGCCAACTGGTTAGCATAGGAACACCCACTCTCTGTCCCGACATGCCCCTTCAAAAAAAAAAAAAAGGAAAAGAAAAAGTTTTTAGGGCCTCTTTTACCAAACCATGCTAGCGATTCCTGCGTGGCAATGCCGACGAAAGCCATTCAAAGTGAATCGTTAGCATGGTTTGGCAAAAGAGGCACTTAGTGCACAATTAGCATATGCAGGTTTTAAAGTTACCACAGAATGACAGAATGCATCCTGCAGTACTCCATTTTTTTGTCTGCATTAAGGATGTTAGAACCTACTGCAGCTTAGTGAAAAGGCCCCTAAATGAGAGAGATTCCCAACACCATCAATGCTAGCCTTCCATCAGCCACCAAATCTGGAGCAAAAATCAGTGAAGCAAATTCCCAACAGAAGCCCATAAAGAAGAGAACGGCACAAGTCCTTGCAATATAACAAATAGCAAATTGTGCCAGCACATATCATATGACACCACAGTTACCACATGGGAAATATATTTAACATAAAGGGATCTTACTCATACTGTTTCTCAAATTTTGTATGTATTATTCAATGCAGAAAATGTGAATAAGGGTGTTATATTGGGGAGAAGGGCGAGATGCTAAAAACAAGAATAAACTCACACTGGCGCCACAAACCAAACTAAGGGAATGTAACAAATAATTGTAATGTAATGTGGCTTTTGTATTCTGCCAACTCCCAAAAAGGTTCAAAGTGGGTAACAAAAAAGAAAAAAAAAAGGAAAATTGTAACAGAACATTTTTAAACAAGTAAGTCTTTACATGTTCTGAAAAGAATAATAACTCATGGATCTGGTGAATTGCTGTGTATTTCTCATGTGAAGGAATACTTTTCTCCCCAAACCTTGTAGAGTATCTTTACATGATGACCCTGTTGCAGAACATCTATACCAAATCTCAGTAGAGCAACACTACTGTAAAAGTATATTAGGAAGAAAAAGGCTACATATTGGCTATGATAAAAAGATTCCCACCCTTAGCTTATGCACTAGGGCTAAGGATGTTGGTAGTGATAGTGCAAAGCATTCAGGAGACGATAACATCCCAGGTACAGCCATAGACCATGGTAAGCTTGTTCGTGGACCCACTGCAGCAGGAGATAAACCACAGCACTAAAGAAAAAGTTGAAAGGACTAAAAATTGTTAGGTAGAGTTATGAAGATAAAAAGGAGATAATGTTCTTTTACAATTATGCTATAAATGCTGTATTTGAATGCAGCGGGTACACAAAGAGCTGACCAGAAAATGGAGGAAAGAAGTAAAATATTGAAGGAAAAAATGCAAAAGGCAACACCAAGGTAAGATCCCTGACTGGAAACTGAAGAACTGTACCTAAGTAAGGATGTTTTAAAACAGCTGAGTGAAGCTGAAGAAAAGGAAAGAGAGGGGGTGGGATTCAACATGGAGTGCAGAGGGAGGGGTGCCACAGTAGCCACAGTATTTGCATGAGGTAACAGGGAAGGTATCTGTGATAGAAAAGTTGGTGTTGGAAAGAAAAGTTCCAGAAACACAAGACAGCATGATAAAAGAAGGAACAAAAATCAACTGAGAAGAAAGAAGAAATGCAGGAGAAAGACTCAGTGGTGGAGGAATTCAATTTGGAGATAGATACAGGTTTTCAGGAGAGGTAAAAATTACTCAAGTTGAATTTAATATCTAGTGTATGGAGTATGATAAGTAAGATGAATAAAGCTATAATCTGTTCAAAAAATGATGACCTATTGATATTATACCACAAATGCTTCTAACTTGCTGAGGACATTTACAGTTGAAGATAACAAAGGAAGCTAAGTGCATGCATTTAATACTATATATATTGAGGCACAGCTCGGGTCTTTGAAACTGTTGTCTATGCTTTCATTATGAAAACTGAGTAAAGTAGTAGCCATATTTGAAAAAAAAAATTTCTTTATTAATGGCAGTTAGTTTATTCTAGCAGTGTTTTTTCTCCTTTTGGGAGTTGTTTCCCCACTGTGGTTTTTACAATCTGCCACTGAGCCAATGAGAGAGTGCCCTATGGGGTTGTATCTTGTAAAAATGTATGCCTTTTCCTGGGGTTGTTGAGGCTCATATTGATTAAGAAATAATATGCTAGTGGTGTACTGTCTTTCAGAGTACCTAGCCATGTCACTTTGGAGAGAGCCAAACTGCTCTGTGGTAAATGCTAAGCTCCTTTGCCAGAGGCACCACCACCTGCCAACAGCAATGAAACGTGGCCTTGATTTTGACCAAGGTCTCAGTCAATAGCCCTCAGGCACACTCGACAACTCCCTCTCAGGCTCTCCTTTGGGTAGGACCCTCCTTTCCTTGAGCAACTATGAGTTCTGGTATTTCTTTAGGCCCTTAGGCTATTCAGACAACAAAACAACCTTGGCTAGCAGGCTTTTGGCAACATGCAAATTAGACCTTCCTCCTGGGCCCAGACCTATGCAAATCAGTCAGATGGCCCCTTCCATCCAGCACTGTGGAGTACTTCACCCATGAATACAGCTTTCTTCTATCCAGCAATCTCGAACTGAGCCCCTCTTAGTAGACTGCTCAGTCTAACAGCCACCTCCCCTTGGACAGGATTATATCATTGTGGGTAACTCTGTCTAAGATTGTCTCTGATTACATTCGTTGCCATTATCTTTAATAAAAAAGTTTTCTATTTTTCTAATATCTAAGCCTTATGTCCTTTCCTCTCAGTGTTTACAATTTGGACTGTTCTGAATTTGGATTTCATAAGTGGGAAGTTTGCGATCTAATCCCAGAGTACTAAAATACCATTATTTGTCATAGTTATACTTCCTTCTCTTTACCAGCTCTCTAGCGAGGTCTGGTTATTGTGTTTAGTCCCCGCAAACCTGAGTTTTGTTCTGAATCATGAAAGTTTACTTAAAGGCCTTAAATAATTAAGGCAAATAGAAATTTGATAAAAAAATTATCTTTGTGTTTATGTTTATTTACTAGTTTGATTGATCACCCTTCAGTAACCAAAGCAATATACAGAATGTTAATAAACAACAAAAAAATAAATAAGGGGCCCTTTTACTAAAATATGCTATAATTTCCAGCTGACACAGTTTAACACAGGAATTTCCTGCACATAGACTGCAAATTAAGCGCTTCCTATTCTTAGGGGCTTTTCCTTTTTGTTTTTTTGCAGGTCATTCTCAAATATTGCCATTAGCATGCAAGACCAGCAAAAGCTTAATGCAGGAGAACATAAGAAGATAAGAATAGCCATACCGGATCAGAACAATGGTCCATCTAGCCCAGCATCCTGTTTCCAACAGTGGCCAATCCAGGTCACAAGTACCTGGCAGAAACCCAAATAGTAGCAACATTCCATTCGACCAGTCCCAGGGAGCCAGTGGCTTCTCCATGGCTATCTCAAAAGCAGACTATGGACTAAGTGTTCCTACACATTAATAAGTGCCAGAGCCGGTGGTTGGGAGGCGGGGCTGGTGGTTGGGAGGCGGGGCTAGTGCTGGGCAGACTTATACGGTCTGTGCCCTGAAGAGCACAGGTACAAATCAAAGTAGGGTATACACAAAAGTAGCACACATGAGTTGTCTTGTTGGGCAGACTGGATGGACTGTGCAGGTCTTTTTCTGCTGTCATCTACTATGTATATGTTATGTAAGTTAGTGCACTCTAATCATAACATACTAGCTGGTTAACACAAACATGCCCCCTCCTAAAATATTTGTAAAAAATTATTACCTCGCAGTTTAGCATGTGTAAACAGACAAAATACCGCAAATACCGATAGCCTGTCCTTGCACGCTAACCACACATTAAGAGCTTAGCAACTTAAATAAATAATGGTGCAGAGTAAAAAATAGCAAGTCACAATTCATATTTTCTGTGCTCTTATGTTGAGACATCTCTCCCTTCTGATCACCTAAGTAAAAGGAATCTAATATTTTCCAGCATCAGTCAAAAACATCATAGCTCCTGGAGACTGGATGCGGGCTACCATGGTATGGCCAGCCAAAGGTTTCAAGCACTGTGTGGTGCAGTAGCTTTTCCAAAGACAGGAATCTGTCTCTGTGCTATTTCTGGCACTCGGTTTTCCCTCCATTTTGAAGTTGCCTCCTATTATTACCATTAGAAAAAGGTACAGAGAAGGGCACCGAAAATGACAAAGAGGATGGTACAATATCCATATGAGGAAAGGCTAAAGTAGCTAGGGCAGCTTGCAGAAGAGACAGCTGAGGAGAGATATGATAGAGGTCTATAAAATACTGAGTGGAGTGGAACGTTTAGAAGTGAATCGTTTGTTTTCTCTTTCCAAAAATACTAGAACTAGAGGGCATGCAATGAAGCTACTAAGTAGTAAATTTAAAACAAACTGGGGAAAATATTTCTTCACTCAATGTGTAATTAAACTCTGGAATTATTTGCCAGAGAATGTAATAAGAGCAGTTAACTTAGCAGGATTTTAAAAAGGTTTTGGTAATTTACTAAAAGAAAAGCCTATACTCTGATGGGCCTGGGAAAATCTACTGCTTATTTCTAAAATAAGCAGCATAAAATCTGTTTTACTCTTTTGGGATCTTGCCAGGTACTTATGACCTGGATTGGCCACTGTTGGAAACAGGATACTGGGCTTGATGGACCTTTGGTCTGTCCCAGTATGGCAACACTTATGTTCTTACCTAGAAAAATTGGTGGCATAAAAAGGTCACCTATTAACCTTTTAGAACAACTAGGAGGCTCTTCATACATAACTAACCACATAAACTTTTTTTTATTTTTTGCTGCTTCAGAGAGATCTTTCATATAGTCTGATATTAAAGCATCCATGTGTTCAGTTTTAAACAATATTGTTTCCTAAGGAGTCACCAGCTGCTCTTCTATTTATAATTCCTCATCTTGTGACTCTGAAAAATAATAGTACTTTACCCATTCATCTGATTAATTGCTGCTTTGCTCTGAGGTACAGGCTATATTCTTAATCTTCTGCTTCTGCTATGTCTAAAACTCTGAACATTTCCTTAATTCACTCAGTTTACAATTGCAATGATGAACTTTTATTTTCTGTTTCAGGGGAGCTTTAAGAATTTTCTATATGAACTCTGTAATCCTTTAACTTTATATAACTTTATTTCTCCCATATTGGATACTGAACTTTCTCTTTTTCTTGCCTAACATTTCCCATGGATTTTCCTGTTAGGATTTTTTTAATGTTCCCTGGAGTTCTCTGTAATCTCTCCAAACATTTTCTCCTCAACTTTCTCCTATTCTGGATGCCTTAATGGCTCCTTTGTCCCACAAGTGTCTTGAAAGTTGTTTGTAATACAATAGAATCCACTCAAATATAATACAGTAATACAGTAGACACATTACACCTCCCAGGTTTTACAATGTGCTCATTTTCAATTTTGACTTGCTTTTTAAGCAGCTTTTAGCGCAGCCTGGACAGTCTTTTTCCTGCTTTGTCGCTTTATTGGCTTTTCAGCATGTGCCTTGATTTTTCTCCTGCAGTCCGTCTTGCACTACTCCTAAATCTAGACGCAGCTTATAGAATACGCTTAGGTGCAAATGTTTTCTGCATGGATTTTTTTGATGCCTTATATAGAATCTAGCCTATTATGTTTATATTTATTAAAATTGATATACCACCAATAATAGCAGCCTATAGCGGTTTGCACCATCCTACTGAATGTCAGTATATTAAAATATACCAGCAGTGGCGGTATTTTTGTTTATTTATTAGGATTTATTAACCTCCTTTATAATGAGATTCACTCAAGGTGGTGTCCAACATGTACAACTTGACATAAAACTTACAATTTTGTTAAACAGCATAATACAATAGTGAAATGATCAAACTTAAGAATTAATACAATCAATAAGATAAACTTGGAAATGGCATATTGAATCCTAAAAATTGAACTAACATGATACAGTATCAGAAATATACATATTAAACAGCACAATAGAACAATCATATAATATAAATAATAATAGGGTATGAGTGCAGCAGCATATCCGTCTATTTGCTTACATTGGGGCAGATTCTATAAATTGCCCATGCCAGGGGCGCAGCTACGGGTGGGCCTGGGTAGGCACAGGCCCACCCAATCACAACTCAGGCTCACCCAGTCAGCGCTCGGAAAATCAGGCATTTAAAAAAAATCTGTGAAGCCATTTTGCAGGCAGCGCTTCCTTCGCGTCTGCCCTGCGTGCATGGCAAAAGAAGGAAATCGCCTCGTCATCTTCGGGCCTTCCATCACTGTGTCCCGCCCTCCTTCCATGTGGGCAGGACACAGTGGGGAAGGCCCGAAGACAACGAAACGATTTCCTTCTTCTGCAATGCACGCAGGGCAGACGCGAAGGAAGCGCTGCCTGCGAAACGGCTTCACACAAACAACTTGCGCTTTTTAGGTGTCCCTGAAAACCTGGAAGGTGACTATATTTCAGCATTCTTGCAACCTTTTGTCTAAATTATTAAATATCAACCTGTAAGTTATCCTAGACATTGATCGCGCGCATCGCATCGCCAAGCGACCTGTATCAGCAAATATTTCCAAGGCCCATAATTATCAAGTTCTTGCAACACACTCACAGTATCTTTGACCCACCAATCGGTACCTGTCTTGTCTCTCTGACTCAAAAATTAGTACCTGTCTCTCTGATCTGCCAATCGGTACTTGTCTTCATAAGCGCCGGTTAGTCTGCACAGCAGGGTGCACCCACATGGAAGCCTCCAGCGCTGTGACAGAAAAACTGTTTTACTATGTGTGTTGCTGGTGGGTTCTGCATTACTCAGGTTTAAAAAAATATTTAAATATAAAACTCTTTTTTTTAAACCTGGGCATTGCAGAGCTCACTCCCACCCAGAAATCCACCAACATTAAATATAAATGGTGGGTTTTTGGATGGGGTGGGTTCTGTAGTACTCAGGACGTGTTTAAGAAAGAAAGGTTTTATATTTAATGCTGGTGTGCATCAAGATGGGGGGGAGAGAGAGATTGTGAAGGGCAGGGGAGATGTCAGACTTGGGGGTACAGGTAGGGGGCAGGGCAGGGATGACGCTAGGCTACTGGGAGGAGTGGGGGGTAGAGAAGTGTAGGGCAGATTCCTGATTGGGGGGCTAGGAAGGGAAGGGTAGGGCCAATGATGGGCTACAGGGATGGAGTGTTGGAGGGTAGGGCAGGGTAGGGCTGATGCCGGGCTAAAGGACAATTTCAAAATTTTGGTCCTTTATTCTGCAATTAATGGTGGTTGATCTGTGTTCTGCCTGTGACTGAGGAAAGAGATTCTGCTAGCATGTGGTGTGTGGGGGGATCTATATTAGTCTGACTGACTTGTCTGGCTTTTCAATGGGATATGTACTGCTATTGTGTATATTCACTGCTGCCTTTTTAAAGGTGCAGTTATTGGTATTTGAGTGTTCAGAACTGGTGGTGTTAAGGTTTGCCACATAGGTTCCGAATATGTATGTGGTTTATGTTGATTTAGGGACAGCTGTTGGCCAGACTGTATATTAAAAATCCATCAAGTGCACTATAAAGGCATTATTTAGGAGTATCCCAAGAAACACTACTCATGCCTATATATACATAGAGGGGCATAATCGAACGCAGACGCCCATCTCCATGGGCGACTATCTCCAAGGACGGGTCCGCGAAGGGGCGGCACAGACCGTATTTTCGAAAAAGATGGGAGTCCATCTTTTGTTTCGATAATACGGTTGATGCCGGGCAAATGCATTGGATTTGGGCGGATTTGAGCTGGGCGGTATCGGTTTTCAGCGATAATGGAAACCGAAGCCGCCCAGCTCAAAAACGAACAACTCCAAGGCATTTGGTCGTGGGAGGGGCCAGGATTCATAGTGCACTGGTCCCCCTCACATGCCAGGACACCAACTGGGCACCCTAGGGGGCACTTGTAACAATTAAAAAAAAATTAAAATACCTCCCAAGTCCATAGCTCCCTTACCTTGGATGCTGAGCCCCCCAAATCCCCCCCAAAACCCACTGCCCACAAGTCTACACCATTACCATAGCACTTATGGGTGAAGGGGGACACCTAGATGTGGGTACAGTGGGTTTTTGGGGCGGTTTGGAGGGCTCCTACTTACCAGCACAAGTGTAACAGGTAGGGGGGGATGGGCCTGGGTCCACCTGCCTGAAGTCCACTGCACCCACTAAAAACTGCTCCAGGGACCTGCATACTGCTGTGATGGAGCTGGGTATGACATTTGAGGCTGGCATACAGGCTGGCAAAAAAAAGTTTTGAAAGTTCTTTTTTTTTGGTGGGAGGGGGTTAGTGACCACTGGGGGAGTCAGGGGAGGTCATCCCCGATTCCCTCTGGTGGTCATCTGGGCAGTTGGGGTACTTTTGGGGGACTTGTTCGTGAAAAAAATGGGTCCAAAAAAAGTGACCCAAATTCTCGCTTCTGGCGCCCTTCTTTTTTCCATTATCGGCTGAGCGCACCCATCTCTCCTCAGCTGATAAAAACGCCCCAGTCCCGCCTTCACCACGCCTCCGACACGCCCCCATCAACTTTATCCGTTCCCGCAACAGACTGCAGTTGGAGGCGCCCAAAATCGGCTTTCGATTATACCGATTTAGGCGCCCGTGAGAGAAAGGCGCCCATCTCTCGATTTGGGTCGAAATATGGGTGTCTTTCTCTTTCGAAAATAAGCTGGATAGTGTCCACCCATATTAGCTCTGGACCCACCCAAAACATCAGCTCTGGCTACACCACTGGCCCATGTGATTAGCGTAATTCTATTAATCACATCTAAAGTTAGATATAGTTTATAGAATATGCTCACGTGCCATTTTTTGCTACTAAAATTTAAGTGCACCCATTTAGACCCCCTAAAACCAGGCCTAAATACCTGCACCTGAGCTAGGTACAGATCAGATTTATTTCATAATAGTGCACATAGTTTTTTGCAATGCCCACAACTCACCCATTCAACCCCTATGGCCACACCCCCTTTACAACTGCCTGCATTAGAATTTATGCACACCAGATTGTAGAATGTGCCTAGAAAGTTGTGCGTGTACATTCTAACTAAAGCCAATTAGTGCCATTAATTGGTTGTAGAAACAGTGTGTTTTAAGCCTGTAAAATATATTGGATATTTTCCTGTCTTAAATATGTCTGAGGTGTATTTGTCCTGTTTGTCCAGCAGATGGTGCACGTTTATGCTTAAAGCTGTTACAGAGGACTGACTTCTCTTTCTTTTATTTGGCTCACAGATAATAGGAAGTGCCTGTAGTGATGTAACCAGTTTTTATTTGAAACTTGATTGTTCTGGGCTCTGGTTGGCCTGGAGTTTTAAAAATTACCCAGCAGTGGCTGGCTGTTGCTTCAGTCAGCCTGGAAAAAGAGAGAGACAGATCTCTTTGCTAAGGCTCTGTGAACAGCTATATGTCCTGATCTTTCCAGGTACTGTTTAGACAGTACATAGATGTTTAGTTAGTTTGCTAATTGATCTATTTTTCAGTTACTTGTTACTGTTTGCTATTTGCACATTTTTGTTCCACTATTCAATATTTTTATGAGAATAAACACAATTGTTTGTTCGATCTGCCTGTCTGGACTAATAAAGAATCCTGGTAGTTTGTGTGTTGGATCTGTGAGTGCTTTCTGGGAACTGTGGTAACACTGGGAGTGTGGCTCCAGTAACCTAGATACAACTGTGGATAATTGGAGAGTGGGAGACTCACCCAGAGGTGGTTGTGACCCAGTCAGTGGGAGGAAAATACTAGAGTAGAGCACAAGCAGCAGGTGCAGGCGGACCTGAGCTGTGCTGGGGATAGACCTTCTAAGTGGCCGTGAGGTAACCCCAGGCGGGTGGCTAGGTGTTTCATGACAGTTTTTAAGTACCTACTACTACTACTACTACTATTTAGCATTTCTATAGCGCTACAAGGCATACGCAGCGCTGCACAAACGTAGAAGAAAGACAGTCCCTGCTCAAAGAGCTTACAATCTAATAGACAAAAAATAAAGTAAGCAAATCAAATCAATTAATGTGTACAGGAAGGAGGAGAGGAGGGTAGGTGGAGGCAAGTGGTTACAAGTGGTTACGAGTCAAAAGCAATGTTAAAGAGGTGGGCTTTCAGTCTAGATTTAAAGGTGGCCAAGGATGGGGCAAGACGTAGGGGCTCAGGAAGTTTATTCCAGGCGTAGGTTGCAGCGAGACAGAAGGCGCGAAGTCTGGAGTTGGCAGTAGTGGAGAAGGGAACAGATAAGAAGGATTTATCCATGGAGCGGAGTGCACGGGAAGGGGTGTAGGGAAGGACGAGTGTGGAGAGATACTGGGGAGCAGCAGAGTGAGTACATTTATAGATTAGTAGAAGAAGTTTGAACAGGATGTGAAAACGGATAGGGAGCCAGTGAAGCGACTTGAGGAGAGGGGTAGTATGAGTAAAGCGACCCTGGCAGTACCAATTACTGGCACTGATTGACTTATTAATTAAGTTGTGTGCACAATTTGACCATGTGGCCAAATTAGCGCACATGATGTAAGGTGCCCTATATAGAATTTGGGGGACTGTATTTTGTTTATTTTGATATTTTATGTATGCTTTCAAAGAAGCCGCTTAATTTTGAAACAGATTACAAGTTTTTAAAATAAATAAATGATAGATGTCAGCAGAGTTTAAATGATACATCATAACAGGCAGCATGGAAAGCGCATTCTCATAACATAGATATGATTTTCACAATGTCAGCACAATACATATGAAACTCCTTAATAGGCATGCACTGGAATATTCAGATAGCGTAGGTATGATAAACATGATGTCCACACAAAACAAATGTCACACCTGAATGCATTAGAATGATCAAATAACATCAGTCCAATACAATGAAACATCTTAATAGGCAACTGAGGGGTTGAGTGCAGTTGAAACATACAGGCAGACAAGCTGGGAAGATCGTGGTAAATAGTTGGGTGGCTAAATTGAAGGCAAATTATATGTATAGTTCAATAAGGTATGAGGAACTGATCTTGGCTATAAGATGTGTGGCAAACTAGTCCAGGTGTGAAGTGAGCAGATAGTCAATCATCACATGAATTAAAGGCTTGGGAGAGAGTCAGGCTTTCACCTAGTCCTGGAACAGCTAGTCTTCAGTTACGCATAGGTCCCTCTGGGAGTAAGTTCCAGAGTGTGGGGGCTACTCCTGAGAAGGCTCACTGGCGAGTACTAACTTATTCTTTAGCTACTATACTCCATTTTGTCTGATGATCTTGAAAATCAAAGATAAGAGTTTTAAATTTGGCCCTGTAACATACTAGCAACCGGTGCAGTTTTTGCAGTTTCTTCAAGTTGGATGTGATGTGCTGCTTGCAGGCCTCTATTAGTCATGCTGCAGCATTCTGAATTAGTTGGAGCAAATACAAACTCTTACTGGGTTTGGCCAATGTACAGGGTGTTACAAGAGTACAATCACAACATTATCATAACGTGGACCACTGTGGTCAGACTTATCTTTTTGACATACGGAGAGAGATTTCATAGCTGCCGCAGGTGATAGAAGCAGTTCTTCAAAGTATATTTTTTTTACCAGGAAGTTTAATCTTCCTGGTTTGGCAATGATTGTAATACAATCCTGCAGCGTTCCTTATGGTTTGAAAGGCTTGCTGTGGCCCCCATTCCAAAAGCTTAGCAATCCCTAGTCTAGGAATCGTGAGCAGAGTAAAGTCTCCAGGGTCAACTTTGTGGTTACTGTGAAAGAAAGTTACATTGCAATTTTCCAACTGTATGCTGCCTCTGAAGAAAAAGAGGATATTAGATGTTATTGTTGATATCGTCTGTTATGAAAATACACTGTTGTTTTTGTTAAGTGCCATCATGGCACTAATCATGTTGAGAAAGAGAACTGCAGAAGCAGAAGACTGTGGTCCACTACGTATAGTAGTCCAAACAAAGGAGTAGTGTGACCAGCAAGGCACCACCAATGACAACAGGAAGACAGAGCTTATAGTAGAGGTTATTCATAATGCCCGACACGGCACCATGTTTCAGCTAAGTGTCTGCCTCTGGGGCCTAAAATAAATACATTAAAAATGATACATTGAAAATCAATATTTAAGAAGTAAATAAAAATAAAAAACAGAATGTGAACTTGAACTTAAAAATATATGTATATATATGTAAATAAGAACAATGAAGCAATTATCTAAAAAAGCAAAAATGCAAATATTCGTTTCACATTCAATGGTATTTATGACATAAACGTTTTCCTTAAGAAACATGGTGTTTTCTGTTCCTTTTTTAGACAACATATATCTTACACTTCTTTTCTAAATGAGATTGTTGTATTCCATATCCCATATGTTATATTTGCTACATGTACATTTTGTCTCTGTCCCTTTATTTTTATGTAACTGCATACAGGTATATTTGCATTTTTGCTTTTTTAGATAATTGCTTCATTGTTCTTATTTACATATACAGTGGGGGAAATAAGTATTTGATCCCTTGCTGATTTTGTAAGTTTGCCCACTGACAAAGACATGAGCAGCCCATAATTGAAGGGTAGGTTATTGGTAACAGTGAGAGATAGCACATCACAAATTAAATCCGGAAAATCACATTGTGGAAAGTATATGAATTTATTTGCATTCTGCAGAGGGAAATAAGTATTTAATCCCTCTGGCAAACAAGACCTAATACTTGGTGGCAAAACCCTTGTTGGCAAGCACAGCGGTCAGACGTCTTCTGTAGTTGATGATGAGGTTTGCACACATGTCAGGAGGAATTTTGGTCCACTCCTCTTTGCAGATCATCTCTAAATCATTAAGAGTTCTGGGCTGTCGCTTGGCAACTCGCAGCTTCAGCTCCCTCCATAAGTTTTCAATGGGATTAAGGTCTGGTGACTGGCTAGGCCACTCCATGACCCTAATGTGCTTCTTCCTGAGCCACTCCTTTGTTGCCTTGGCTGTATGTTTTGGGTCATTGTCGTGCTGGAAGACCCAGCCACGACCCATTTTTAAGGCCCTGGCGGAGGGAAGGAGGTTGTCACTCAGAATTGTACGGTACATGGCCCCATCCATTCTCCCATTGATGCGGTGAAGTAGTCCTGTGCCCTTAGCAGAGAAACACCCCCAAAACATAACATTTCCACCTCCATGCTTGACAGTGGGGACGGTGTTCTTTGGGTCATAGGCAGCATTTCTCTTCCTCCAAACACGGCGAGTTGAGTTCATGCCAAAGAGCTCAATTTTTGTCTCATCTGACCACAGCACCTTCTCCCAATCACTCTCGGCATCATCCAGGTGTTCACTGGCAAACTTCAGATGGGCCGTCACATGTGCCTTCCAGAGCAGGGGGATCTTGCGGGCACTGCAGGATTGCAATCCGTTATGTCGTAATGTGTTACCAATGGTTTTCGTGGTGACAGTGGTCCCAGCTGCCTTGAGATCATTGACAAGTTCCCCCCTTGTAGTTGTAGGCTGATTTCTAACCTTCCTCATGATCAAGGATACCCCACGAGGTGAGATTTTGCGTGGAGCCCCAGATCTTTGTCGATTGACAGTCATTTTGTACTTCTTCCATTTTCTTACTATGGCACCAACAGTTGTCTCCTTCTCGCCCAGCGTCTTACTGATGGTTTTGTAGCCCATTCCAGCCTTGTGCAGGTGTATGATCTTGTCCCTGACATCCTTAGACAGCTCCTTGCTCTTGGCCATTTTGTAGAGGTTAGAGTCTGACTGATTCACTGAGTCTGTGGACAGGTGTCTTTCATACAGGTGACCATTGCCGACAGCTGTCTGTCATGCAGGTAACGAGTTGATTTGGAGCATCTACCTGGTCTGTAGGGGCCAGATCTCTTACTGGTTGGTGGGGGATCAAATACTTATTTCCCTCTGCAGAATGCAAATAAATTCATATACTTTCCACAATGTGATTTTCCGGATTTAATTTGTGATGTGCTATCTCTCACTGTTACCAATAACCTACCCTTCAATTATGGGCTGCTCATGTCTTTGTCAGTGGGCAAACTTACAAAATCAGCAAGGGATCAAATACTTATTTCCCCCACTGTATATACACGTGTATTTTTAGGTTAAGGTTCACATTCTTTTTTTTATTTTTATTTTTTTATGTGTTGATTTTCAATGTATCATTTTTTATGTATTTGTTTATTTTAGGCCCCTGAGGTGGGCACTTAGCCAAAACACGGTGCCGTGTCGAGCATTATGAATAGTTTCTCTACTATAAGTTCCGTCTTCCTGTTGTCATTGGTGGTGCCTTGCTGGTCACACTACTGCTAATCATGTTGACTCATGGTAGACCTCTGAACACTGTAGATCTCATATAATACAGCTCGATATAATGTGGGATCATTTATAATGTGGTCAGAGGTTGGACCCCATATTACACTGTAGACCAAATATAATATGAATTCACTTATAACATAGTCAAATATCTTGAATCTCAATGTCTGTGTTATACGGAATCTACAATGTAGTTAAGACTTTTGGTGATAGTACATTTAAAACAAATAGAAAATAAATTTTCACTCAATGCTCTGGAACTTTTGTCGAAGGATGTGGTGAAAGCAGTTATTGTAGCTGTGCTTAAAATAGGTTTGTGCAAATTCCTGGAAGACAAGTATTAAGGTAGACTTGGGGAAAGCTACTGCTTACCCCTGTATGGTAAGTACCATGGAATCTGGCTGCTTTTTGAGATTCTGTCAGGTACTTGTGACCTGGAATGGCCACTGTTAGAAACTAGGTACTGAACTAGATAGACCTTTAGTGTGGCGACTCTTTGCAATAAATAGAAATAAATCAAAACAGAGAAAAGAAAATAAGATGATACCTTTTTTATTGGACTAACTTAATACATCTGTTGATCAGCTTTCGATATGTTTTAAATCAAATTGCACCATTGTGTTAGACAAGCATTTAAAATTTTTGTATTGCTTTTTATGAACAAATTATAAATATAGTTTTTTTTTTCACCTCTGAGTTGCACTGAGCAATAGGTACTGAATTCATATTTTTGTTAGGCTGAGAAAATTCTATCCTGGTGCAATAAATCTTATCTCCTCTTTCACAGAGATCATCTTCTACATTAACAGGTCACTGCAGAATGCTGTTACTCAATTTACAAGACAAACTACTCCCTTCATTGTAAATTTTTTACCCAGCAGGTTTCTCATTTCAGTCCCACCAAGCAATCATTGGCTCCTACTGGTTATTAATCAGGCTTGGCATTGTTAAAAGCTAAAATACTCTGCCGTTGTTCAATAATGGATCTGGAGCACAGTATAAAGCAACTTAAAATGAAAATAGAAATTACTGAGGATTTCAGCTTTAGGACAATATCTGTCTAAATGGTCAGAAACAAAGTACCAACGTTTCAGCTATTGTTGGCATAGAAGAGTATACGTAGGTACAAAGAGGCCAGGTATTACAATCCACAAGAAAGCCAAAAACAAAATAACAATAGTACAAGCTAATTTAATCTGACCACGTTAACAGTCAATGATTCATAAAGCAATACAATTTTAATTGATAAAACTGAGATGGCCATGTTTGGGCTCATATGTGCATTAGGGATTAAAACAGTAGACACACGTTTGGTTGCTATGAATACTGATAGTAATTATTTATCCATTCTAATATCCCTTGGCACACATATATGAAGATCTATCTTCTCTTAGTTTCTCCAGCATCAAAAAATTGCGTCTCTGTGGGTTTGGACAGTTGCAGAGTTTAGGGACAACCGAAAGTGTATGTTTTAAATTACTTTCAAATTGCATATTCAATTAACTGTCACAAGCTGATTGGCAGGGACTGTCTTTATGTGTATGGTGTACAGCGCTGCGTATGCCTCGTAGCGCTATAAAAGTGATTAGCAGTAGTAGTAGCTACCCAGGAAGGGATATTCAGTGATACTTAACCGAGCAGTGCTGCTGAAGTCCCCTCTGACTGCCATGGCACTGTCTGTTTATAGGGCAGACAGGCAGGCTCTGGCGAATTTTCAGTCTGCACAAAAATTGGTCCTGTCTAAGGGACCCATTTACAAAGGCGCGGCAAGTCTACCATGGGCTTGCCGCACGCCAATTCGCCACTACCGGCAGGCTACCGCAGGAACCCGGCAGTAGCTCCTGCCCCCCCACCATGTGCCATTTGATTTTTTTTTGCACTGGGGTTTACCCGGCAGTAACCGAGCTGCCTGGGTACTGCCAGGTTAGAGCAGGAACCCTTACCGCCTCCTAAATAGGGGTTGGTAAGGGCTCCCCCAGGAAATGGCCACGTGGCAACCGCATGGCCATGTCCTTCTTTTAAAATAAATCCTTTTACCCATTGTGGTAAAAGGGGTCCTCAGTGTGTGGCAAACCCATGTGCTGATGCCACCAGAGGGGTCCTTTTACTGCAGCTTGGTAAAAGGACCCCTAAGTTTAGTTACATTTGCAGAAACTAGCACTGAATATCAGTTGGCACCTGCTTAAACTTCCAGATCTTGGTCATTTTTCTCAAAATATGCCTAATTTTGATTCATTGCAACCATCTTTCTGGTAATGCAAACTGTGTGTCAGACATCTGCTGATTATAATACCCTTGATGTAATCAGGTAGGTGCTTGTGGTGGGAGAAAATTGTTATTGGGTTCACAATATCATATCAATTAAAGTCAGGGGTCTGAACATTCTGCCAGGGAGACCTAACTATTTAGATATTTTTTTAAAAACGTTCTTATTGTGCTTTAGAAAGCTTCTCCCCTCTGTGTACACCAGCTGTTCAATTCAAAATGAGCCAATAGCTGGAAAAAGCAAAACAGAGAGAGAGAGAGAAAGAGAAAAAAAAAGAGATGTGCAAGGTAAGAATGATCTCAAGTTTAGTTCTTGGCTCAGCTAGCTGGGGGCTAGAATAAAAACATTAAGAACTGGCATTGCTTTTCTAACTCTTAACACAAAAGCAGGAAGCTCTTATGCAGGGCATCTGCTAGCTGGGATAGAAAACAGAAAATTCTTCACTGTGTTGCACGAAGCCAGCAAACAATTTTATGCCAGTAACTTAAGCAGAGGGAGTTTTACCAGAAATGAGAGGAGTCAGCAGAATCGATAACACCATTAACTTTTCCTCTCTATGCACACAGAAGAGGTACGAGACATAAAAAGAAAGGAAAAAGTAAAATCCAAAAGAAAATGAAAGGACTATTGAAAGAAAATATATCATAAAGGTTGTTTGATGGTGGTCTGAGGGAATGACATGCTCCTGCTGAGGTTCTCCCCCTCACCCAGTATCATATTATGATTTTACTTTATCTCTGCTGAGCATCAAGGGCTTTTGTTATATTAAGGATCGGCTGTCATTTGCAATGGCATGGAGAATGTCAAAGAATGGAGGAGTAGCCTAATGGTTCATATTGTGACTTGAGAACCAGAAGAACTGGGTTCAGTTCCCACTGTAGCTCCTTGTGACACTGGGCAAGTTACTTAACCCTCCATTACCCCAGGAACAAAATAAGTACCTGTAGATATTAGATAAACCACTGTGTAAACACAGAAAGGCAGTATATCAATTTCCATCCCCCTTTCCTTTCCACATCATCAACAAATAAAACAAGCAGAACCCTCCCCCCCCCCCCCCCACATTTTATATTTTTTCATTTGCTGATAACAGTGCATGCTCTTTTCAAAGAGAGTGCATTATTTGCACAGAGGATGCATTATTTTCCTGATTGTGTGTAATCAATAGAAATAAAACAAAATAAAACATGGAAAAGAAAATAAGATGATACCCTTTTTATTGGACATAAATTAATACATTTCTTGATTAGCTTTCCAAGGTTGCCCTTCTTCGTCAGATCGGAAATAAGCAAATGTTGGTAGATGACAGTATATATAAGTGAAACATCAAAGCATTTCAGTGACAGTCTAACAGGATGGGGGTGGGTAGGTGAGAGTCAGGGAGGCAGGAGAACACTACAGTTTACAAAGCAATACAATTTTATGCTTTGTAATGGGCTAGAAAATCCAGATCTTTGTTAAGTCCTGTCTGGTGGGTGTCAAAATATTTAATCATTTTGACTTCAAAGGTCTTACATTCCTGTATTGTTTTAAAGTTCCCTTTCAGGATCCTTACCGTGAGATTACTGGTACAGTGTTCTGGTTTTGTAAAGTGCTGCTCCACAGGCATGACATCTTTGTTTGTACTGGCATTTTTCATGTGATGTCTATGTAAATTAAATCTCTTCTTTAGCATCTGACTTGTTTCTCCAATGTAGCAGCCTTCATCGCACTTTTTACACTGAATGATATATACCACATTGGAAGATGAGCATGTGAAAGATTCCTTAATATTGAATATTTTTCCTTTGTGAATGATCGTGGGGTCCTGTGAGATACTTTGGCATAGTTTGCAGCTGGATATATTGCAAGGATGTGTGCCATTCTTTTCTTTTTAAGTCTGTGTTGGGAGCTTACTTTTAATTAGCTTGTGTTTTAAGTTGGGTGGCTGTCGGAAAGCCAGCAATGGTGGGGATGGGAATATCTCTTTCAGTAATTCATCCTCCTGGAGTAGAGGCTGCAGATCTCTCATGATTTTTCTTAATTTTCCAGCTCTGGGTTGTATGTCACTATAAGGGGGATTCTGTCTGTGGCTTTTTTTTCTTTGTACTGTAGCAGATTTTCCCTGGGTGTTTTGAGGGAGGAGGCAATATTCTTGGAGATTGTTTTGGGGTTGTAGCCTTTCTGTTCGAAGGATGCAGTCAGGGTTTCAAGGTGTCTGTCACTGTCCCCTGGGTCAGAGCAGATACGGTGGTATCTTGTGGCTTGGCTGTAAATAATGGATCTTTTTGTATGTGAAGGGTGGAAGCTGGAGTTGTGGAGGAAGCTGCATTTGTCTGTGGGTTTCTTGTATATGGATGTTTGTATATAGCCATCACTGATTGAGACTGTGGTGTCCAAAAAATTGACAAGTCAGATACTAAAGAAGAGATATAATATTACATAGACATCATATGAAAAATGCCAGTGCAAACAAAGATGTCATGCCTGTGGGATAGCACTTCACAAAGCCAGAACACTGTTATGTCCAATAAAAAAGGTATCATCTTATTTTCTTTTCCACATTTTGTTTTATTTCTATTGATTACCTTTAAAAGTGGCCTAACACACCTCTCTACTCAAGATGGAAGATACCTGATTGTGTGAATAGCACACACATTTATTTAGATTTTGCTCATACCTTTTTCAGTAGTAGCTCAAGGTGAGCTACATTCAGATACACTGGATATTTCTCTGTCCCAGGAGGGCTCACAATCTAAGTTTGTACCTGAGGCAATGGAGGATAAAGTAACTCACCCAACATCACAAGTAGCAGCAGTGGGATTTGAATCTGCCACCTCTGGATTACAAGACCAGTGCTCTAACCACTAGGCCACTCCTAAACACATACACACACTTTTGCAGTGGTAAGCTCATTCACAATGACTTGAATGGGCGTACCATCAGGAAAAGAGTGCACCCTTTTTGCAAATAGTGCACACTTTTTAAAAGAGCACACACTCAACAATGTTGCTTCCAAATGAAAATAAATAAAATTAACATTCTTGGAAACAATCTGAAATAAACATTTTCTGGCTGCCTATCCCTAGGTTATATAAGCATTTTGAAGTCACTCAAAGCAATACCAGTTGTGAGAAAATTGAAGAAAAAGTCAGTAATTGGTAGCAGGAGTTTTAATAGCTCAAAATGGGGTTGGCTGCAAACATGAGAGGTTGGCTGAGGATACTACACAGATTTATCCAGAATTTTAAGCTGGAAATGCAATTTTGCAGTCAGTTCAGCTGATCCATGACAACATAGGATTGGTTGGCATATAGCTGAAGGAACCTGTGTGGTCTGAGAATCTCAAGTACTCAATTTTATTTTGATAGTCTTTGGAAGGATAATTCTTAAAACCATTTATCCAGATAAAAAGCCTATTTGAAAATTGCCTTCCTCTTCTTGGCTGAAAGCATGCAATAATTTCTGTAGAATGTATATATTTTGTAAGGTTAGAAGAAACATTTTTGTAGGTGTTTACATCAAGGGAGAAACATAGCATGCACACATTTAGGGCTAGATTGTATTTATGGTGTCTGAAAAATCCGTGCACAATAAATTTTCACCTAAGCTTATTCTATAAGTGGTGCCTAAATTTAGGTGTGGTATATAGAATATGCTTAGTTGATATCCTAGCACCTAGAATTACGCGCATCCATTGACATCAAGGGAAACGTGGTGTAAATACCAGCACATAGATTTAGGTGCAGAGGGTCATATTATATAACAGTACTTGTAAATTTGGAACACCCACAAAACGCCCATTTCCCCACCTATAACCACACCCCTTTTTGGCTCCATGCATTAGAATTTAGGCGCTCTGTGCTACAGAATACACTTAGCGAGTTATGCACGTAAATTCTAATTATTGCCAATTAGTGTTCATTACTGCTTGTTAAGTACTGTTAAAAATGCTGATTGGCTTGTCAAGCCAATTTAGTTATGCATGTTGTTATAGAATACGCTTGGATACTGGCGAAGAATGCTAGGTGCGATATATAGAATACAGCGGTTAATTTTTAAATGCATGTATATTAAATCTGTGCCTTTTTCACTGTCCGCACAAATAGATGCAAGGCAATGATGGTGGTTTCCTATGGGATGGGCTAAAACTGCTTTGTTAACATTTGTAAAGAATGCAGTCTATTAAGTATTATTCTTTACAAAGGGTTTCTTAACCAAAAGCTATGCTTCATAAATTCTTTTGATCAAATTTTGTCTTTTTGTACTTCAACGAATACTTTTATGTACCCTAAATTATAGGATAGCCTAATGTTCCCATAAATACACCAACACACATTCTGAACAGTATATCCTATATAATAATTCTCTCCTCCAAAGTTCTTTTGGTCTTGCTGCCTGTGTTCGTGACTTCGGAGTTGGTCTGCTAGGCTCCATAACATAGGCTGACGTCAGCAGGCTCCGCCCCAACACCCAGCACTCCGGGACAGGCTGGACGGTGCTTCCGAATCTCCGCCTCCAGAGCGAGAGGGACGGGAATCCCACCCCTCTAAGCCAAAGGGGGCGGAGCGGCACCTCCCAATTCCCACCTCCGCTCCAAGGTGAGGTGACCGCGAGTGCCTCTGCATCAGCAATGAATGCACTCATCCGGACGGAGGGGGCGGGGGGTGTCTCTGAATTGCCGTGTGATGGAGGAGGAGATGGGGCAGCATCTGAGAATCCACGGCCCCTGGGGGCGGGGCTGAGCCAGGTGACGGGTCCTCCGCAGATGCGCGGTCGGGGTCGGGGAGTTTCTTTGTAGCTGGGGATCGGGAGTAGTGGCGAGGTGTGGTGGAAAAGGCCTTTCTGTTATGACGTCCGCGGTGATGTCGCTGTGCGCGGAATTTCCTGTTCAGGCCTCCTCTCAGGAAAAGAAAGGTTACTACATTAACCTTTATTTCCGTGCATTCAACTAGACTAACCCAGGAACCAACCACGCTGCCTTTATTCTAGGTCCTCTTGCCATCTGCAGAAATATTGCAACTCTTTGGAAACTGTAGAGCGTCATTTTCTGTTTCACTCTAAGGTTCGGGTCTTCGTGTCATGTAGTGCATAGGTCTAGGAGGGGGGGACCCTGAAACTCGGAGGGAGGGAGGGGACAACCCTGGAACTGGGAGGGAGGGGATGACCCTGGCACTTGAACAGAGGGAGGGAGGGAGGGAGGACCCTGGAACTGGGAGGGAGGGAGGGCACACACTCTCATTCTCACACACACACTCTCTCTCTCACAGACACACTCGCACCCAGTCTCACTCTCTGTCACACACACACACTCGCACATTCACTCTCTCTCTTTCTCACAGAGTCACTCTCACACACACTCTCTCAAACATACATACTCCGAGGAAAACCTTGCTAGAGCCCATTTCATTTGTGTCAGAAATGGGCCTTTTTTACTAGTATTTGAATAAAGAACTCATCCTTGTCTCTATTTGTTTCCATTGTCTCAAAAGAATGTAGCTTTGGGCTCCTTTTACTAAAGAGCATTAAAGGGTCAGATTCAGTAAATGGTGCCCAAAGTTAGGTGCCACTAAGATCCGCCCTAGGTGCCAATTCTATAAAGGTTGCATAGTGCTATGCAGCCTTTATAAAATAGTGCTTAAAACAGATTCTCGCAACCAACTTTGGACACGAAGACTTACGCCTGCTGAAACCTAGTGTAGATCCTTGTGCCCAACTGATGGCAGTTGGGTGCTCAAATCTGAGTATTCTATAACACGTTGATGATACGTTGAAACCTTCTGCTCAGTGTGCAGCTAAGAAAGCAAATAGAATGTAAGGTATTATTAGGAAAGGAATGGAAAACAAAAATGAAGATTTTATAATGCCCTTGTATTGCTCCATGGTGCGACCACACCTCGAATATTGTGTTCAATTCTGGTCGCCGCATCTCAAAAAAGATATAGTGGAATTAGAAAAGGTGCAGAGAAGGGTGACGAAAATGATAAAGGGGATGGGACGACTTCCCTATGAGGAAAGGCTAAAGCGGCTAGGGCTCTTCAGCTTGGAGAAAAGGCGGCTGAGGGGAGATATGATAGAGGTCTATAAAATGAGTGGAGTTGAACTGGTAGATGTGAAGTGTCTGTTCACGCTTTCCAAAAATACTAGGACTAGGGGGCATGCGATGAAGCTACAATGTAGTAAATTTAAAACAAATCGGAGAAAATGTTTCTTCACTCAACGTGTAATTAAACTCTGAAATTCGTTGCCAGAGAATGTGGTAAAGGCAGTTAGCTTAGCAGAGTTTTAAAAAGGTTTGGACGGCTTCCTAAAGGAAAAGTCCATAGACCATTATTAAATGGACTTGGGGAAAATCCACTATTTCTGGGATAAGCAGTCTAAAATGTTTTGTACATTTTTGGGATCTTGCCGAGTATCTGTGACCTGGATTGGCCACTGTTGGAAATAGGAAGCTGGGCTCGATGGACCTTTGGTCTTTCCCAGTATGGCAATACTTATGTACTTATGTACTACGCCTAATTCCTGGGAATGCCCCTGACCTTCCATGCCCCTGCCATGGCCACACCCTGTTTTGAGTTGCGCACTATGAAATTTAGGCATGGATGTTATAGAATAGTGACTAGGGCAGATGTGTGCACAAATCCAAATTGGTGTCAATTAATTCCAATTAACTCCAATAATTGATTTTTGCACTTAATTGACTAATTAGTTTATGCACACATCTGGGATCCATGATGAAAGTGTGGGCACCCAACATTAGACCACCTATATAGAATCTGGGGGTAAGCCCTTAGGACTAGGATTCTATATATAACGCCTAAAAAAAATTGGCACAGAAACAAAATACTTTATAGAATAAGCCTAAATTTCCATGTGGTTTATAGTAGATACCGAGCACCCGTCTGCATGACTAAATTTAGGCAGTTACACCAAGTAAAACTTGGTGTAAAAGCCGATGCCTCAGTTAGGCGTGAACCGGGTGTATTCTATAACCATGCACACAGATTTTAGAAATGCGCATAACCCGCCCATTCCACACCCATGGTCACACCCCCTTTTCAACTATGTGACTTAGAATTTACTTGCATCACTTTATAGAATACACTTATACTGTTGTGTGCATAAATTTTAATTCATTCCAATTAGTGTCAATAATTGCTTGTTAAGTGGCAATTATCAGCACTGACTGGCTTATTAATTAATTAAGTTGCACGCGCAAATCCAGAATATGGCTGGATTTGTGCAAGACAAAAGCACCAGAGAGATTGTGATTATCAGTTGCCCTGAGAGATTAGAGCTCATACACCTTATACCATCACTCTGAGAGATAAGAGCTCTTTCATCTTATACCATCAACCCCATCTATGTTCCCGATGAATCCAGCCCTTCCATCCTAAGAAGACTTTGATTGATTGCCTAGAGAATAGCCACCCACACAACTCAGAAGGAACCACTCCATACCAAATGACACTACCCACGTCCACTCAACAACGAAGGCTCCTGATACATCACCCCACCACTGACTCCAGGCTCCTTCATCTACCTATCACCAGACCAGCATCATCTGATGCACATCGGAGAACACCTGGAACACTGGTTCTTTGATTTGACAGCCATGCCTCAAAGATACTACACATCTCCACATAACATCGAGAACCCCTGAAACACTCGCCCCTGGCATGCCCTTCATGTGCCACCAAGAAGCTCAGCAATCTCACACTTGAAAATTGTTGCACACCAAAAAACTGCTGGCAGAAACTCTGTGAACATGCACCGTCTCCAACACGAGAGCCACCTGCCCACAGACAGACACCAATCCCCAAATTGAACAGCAACCTGCAAGAAGCATCAACAATCCAGATCACCAACCATGGCAACTGCATGAAGTTATCTTTTGCTTACATTACTCAAAATCCAATTAATTTATTACCTAACATTTATTTATTTATTTATTTATTGCACTTGTATCCCACATTTTCCCACCTATTTGCAGGCTCAATGTGGCTTACATAAACCTGTTATGGCATTGCCATTCCAGGGTAAAAGATACAATTGGTGTTACAAAGGTCAAGGATAACAACAATACAGTTGGTGTTACAAATCAAGGATAACAAAGAGAGCTATCAGATAGTTATAGAAAGAAGAATTTCAGGGAAGGTTGGAGTGTTATAATTAAGCTATGGGAAGGTCTTTCTAAATTGGAGCAGTAATTTTTCAGTTCAGCTCCGGACTATTGTTAAGAAGAGGGTTTTTTAGGTTACCCGTTTTCTGTAATATCCTGCCTGTCCTGTCATCCTCAGGGTACTGCCTGAATGACATCAGAAGCCCCGATGTTGTTCCTGGCTCAAGAGTCTGCCAGGGAGCTGGAAACATGGCAGAATTATGAAGATGGAATTGTAGTTCAGGAGCCATTAATCCACCAGATCTTGTGCTCACTCTTAGGGTCTGTTCTTTTTATGGGAAATACCATCAGGTAAGCAAACAGAGTAAGCAGAATCCCCAATGATTTTCTTGGCACATGAGGATGCACTTTTAATATCAGGATAATGTTGCTTGCAGCCATAGGCAGGGACATACTAGGGAATACCTAGAGCAGAATCTGTTTAGCAATTGCTTGTTTTAGTATCAACTAGTGATGTGGGTTAACCAGCTCATGAATTTGAAGCCAGAACCCAAATTGAGCCCCTAACTTAGTTTAGATGCCATAAGTTTATATAAGGCTATATGTGGAGGCTTGCATTTACATAATTTAGCAGTGAACAGGACAGGTAACATGGTCAGCATGCACTTTATTTCAAGGGCAATTATTATTTGTACTGCTTCTAAATGCAATGGAGACCACATCTCTCTATATAAAACGCACCTCCAATGTTCTAATGAAGCCTCACTTTCCCAACGTTCTAAAGTGAGGTGGCTGAGACCACTTTTTTGCTCCATGAGTGTCTGCCCCGCCCATGCATCAAACGTTATGATGTCGGGGGCGGAGCAATCACACTCACCCAATCGCATTAGAGGTGTGTTTTGGAAGGTAGGAGGCATTTTGGAAGGTAGGAGGCATAGTATCCGCACTTCACAACGCCCCCCCCCCAAGGTCGCCACACACCTCACCCCTACACCCACCCCAGGTAGCCACCAATACCACCCTGCACCACCACCCCAAGCAAACAGCGACCCAGGCACTCCCGCTGCCACTCACAAAAACAGCCCCCAGCCAGGGAAACAGACTCACACCCAGCCTTCCACAATGCTGCTACCCCCCCAGGTCGCTCGCTAACCCACCCAGGTCACCACTCCGCCCACGAGTTCACTGCTCCAGCCACCCCCCCCCAGTCTAACAATGGCCCATGCCCCCTGCATTGAAGGAACACTGCCTCTAAAATACCTGTCAAACTTCTGCATGCAGCAGTCCACCACATCGCTTCTCTTCGGGTCTTCTTCCCTCCCTGTGTCCCGCCCTTGCGCAAGTTACGTCACACGAGGGCAGGACACAGGGAGGGAAGAAGACACGAAAGGAAGCGAACTGCTGGGCTGGCCTGCTGCGTACAGCACTTTGAAACAGCGGTAAGACGGGAGGGGAAGAACGGTGATCGGCGATCTCGGGGGCAGGGGCGACCGGAGGCCTCAGGGGGAGGAGCATGGATGGGAACAGAAAGCGAGTGATGGTGGACATGGGGTTGGTGGGGAGAGATGCTGAATGGGAGGGCAATGTAGGAGAAAGGGAGAGAAGTCAGGGAGGACTCTGGAACTGGGAGGGAGAGAGGACCCTGGAACTGCAAGGGAGGGGGGAACCCTGAAACAGGGAGGAAGGGAGAGAGGGAGAGGGCATCATGAAACTCTGAGGGAGGGAGGGGGCATCATGAAACTCTGAGGGAGGGAGTGGGGGACCTGGAACTGGGAGGTAGGGAGCGAGGGACCAAACATGGAACTGGGAGGTAGGGACCAAACCTGGAACTGGGAGGTAGGGACGACCCTGGAAGAGGGGGGGAAGGGGAGAGTGACAACGACCCTGGAACTCGGACGGATGGACGACCCAGGAACTGGGAGGGCGTGAGGGGAGGGGAGGGGAGGGGGGGAACCTGCCGGCACACACTCTCATTCTCACACACACTCTCTCTATCACACACACACTTGAACCCAGTCTCACTCTTTCTCTGTCACACACACACACACTCGCATATTCACTCTCTCTCTGTCACACACACACACACACTCGCATATTCACTCACTCTCTCTCTCTCTCTCTCTCTCATACAGTCACTCTCACACACACTCTTTCAGACATACACACTGTGAGAAAACACCTTGCTAGCGCCCGTTTCATTAGTTTCAGAAACGGGCCTTTTTTTCCTAGTATTCAATAATTCTCAGACCATTTTTGGTAGTTTCTCTACATAATATATCTTCTAAAGATGAACAGAACCACAGTCCCTTGACAACCATTTGAAAGCTAATTTGGAGACATCTTCCTTAGTGTTCAGGCAGCTAAGGGCTTTTATCTCAGTTTTTATTTCATTTATATTCAGAGAGTTGTGAGAAAGCAGGCTCTCTACTGATAATAAATGCCTGTTATGGAATTCAGTATATTGAGTATCACTGGTATAGACATATCATATATATCAATGAATCATTTGCATAGCATGATAACTTGCATACAATGCCCTCAAATTGAAAGTCTTGAATATTCAAGTGCTGCCAAATGATTCATACCAGTGACTCCAATACAGCATTTAAAAGGAGTGAGGATAAAGGGCAGTATTGGCTTGTACCTCTAGATAAGGGAAAAGGGTCTGATATATGTCCATTTACATATAGCCTAGCTAAGGGAGTTGGTATATGTTTTTAGGCTGCTTGTATCTCCTCCCAAATTAGCATAAACCAGCCATTCTCTACTGGAAGGAGTAAAAGAAACCAATACTAAGGGCATATGAGAAAGTATATTTTATTCACTTATCAAGTATATTAATACAATTCTTAGTTTCTCAATGGGGGGGCGCAGGGGACCCAAACATGTAGTCTACCTCTGCTTCTCCCCCCAACGTAATGCTCTGATACAGCTGTTTTTATACCTTTTGTGTTAAGCAAGGCTTTAGCACTTATCTTCCTGAGAAATCATTCTGTCTTCTATTCACACCATCTATCCCACGTCACTAAATCTCACATTCTTCTGTTCATCCATAATTGCACCTTTCCCAGGCCCATAGGAATGTCTTATCAGATCATAAGTTCCTGGGCCTCACGATTTATGGCCTTTACCTCTTTTGACTCCGCTCTAGGGTGGACAACTAAGTTTATAGTGTTTTCTTAGGTGCTAGCAGATCATGAGCTCTGATTCAGTAAAAGAGGTCAACTAAGAGAGATATTCAAGGCCTGCTTTTACAGGTCTTAACCATGGTTCATATTTCATAGTTCATAACTAGCATTATAGAAATGATAAGTAGTAGTAGTAATAGTAGTACCCATAATATACATATAATACTGTTACAATTTAAGGTATTGATTACTTAGTCCAAAACATTTACAGACATGGAAAAGATAGCCCCATTCAACCCGATCAAATGTCCCTTAGGCATCAAGTGAGATTGCTACTCCAGGCTCATCTAATGTTTTAGCTAATGGCATATTACATAATAGGCAAGTAGAAATCCTGCCATGTATAAAGCTCACTTGATCCCTATGTATTATCATATCTAACATTGGTTGCAAATGAGATGCCAAGTTTTTGCAGATCTTAGCATCCATATTGCTTAATGAAATCAGTCTATAATTCTGTAGTTGTATGCCATCGCATCCTGTTTATTTCTAATACCACCACCAGTGCCTCTGTAAAGGAGCCTGAGGGTTTTGCTGTTGCGAGAAATTCAGAGTAATCTTGGAGTGTTGCACAATGGCAATGTGAGAATGGCCTCTTTAATTTCTTCTTTCATAGTGTATCAAGAAACCTTTGATCCCTATCAAACCAAATGGGATGTTGCAATTGAGAGGTGTGTTAATTTGCCCTTATCATAAACCGCTTCATTAGTATATAATGACAGATAATATTGGTAGAACTGGCTAATAATATCTTTGTCTATATACTATGGATCTTAACATTCCCTGTTGTATTTAAAGGAGAGATCCTTCGCCTTTGGGATCTCTTCGTTAAGTTCTGAGCTAGAAGGTGACTACTCTTATTGCATTCTGCATATTTATTTATATTTATAGCCTGCCTAAAACCTAGGTGGGCTATAAATATATCTATTGTGTTTTATGTAGGAACAAAGACACCCCGGCTTGTTAGCAAAGGATAGAACTATGATGATACTTTAAGAAAGTAGTGTGGTTGCTGTGCTAATCCACTTTCAAGGTAATACTCCTTGCTATATAGCAAATTGAGCCAGCTCAATTATAGGACCTCACCATTTCCCAAGTGGGAAAAGCATTCAACATAAAAACATCCTACTTATGCTCCTCCTCAAACGTTGTATATATTATTCAATGCAGAAAATACGAAGAAGGGTGCTATATTGGTGGGCCAGGACAAATGCTAAAGACAAGAATCAACTGACACAGCAAATAAAGGTGATGCCTCTGTGGGCAAGCATTTTTCAAAACCTGGACACTGTTTCAATGATCTTATGGTCAGAATAGTAAAAGGTAACCTTAAAACAACTTTGAAGTTAAAATGATGAAATATTTCGGCACCCACCAGACAAGACAACAAGGATCTGGGTTTCCTATCACATTATAATTCACATAATTATTCTATTTTATTACCTTCTGATTACCCATCTACTTTTTCTTGCTTCTCCTTGTCAATCCATCCCCCATTGCACCTTCCCTGAGATTGTCACTGTATTGCTTTTTGTGTTTCTCTCTCTCTCTCTCTCTTTCTTTCTCTCTATATATACACTAGCATCTTTTGCTCATAACTAACCTAAAGAAGAATGCTGTGCTTTCGAAAATGTGTCAAACATATTAAATTAGTCCAATAAAAATGTATCTTTTCCTTTGTTTTATTAATAATATAAATATTGTATATTCCTTGTGGCCATGTCTGGGCTCCAGTTCAGCTATTTAAGTCTTTAGAATCCTAAACTCATTTCCCCTCTCCTTATTTAATCCTGCAACATAGTTTATTATCACACTTCTAAGGGTCGCCTTGAATGCATCCAACTGAAGTGCTATGGGAGTATCTTCTTTAAAATGTTAAATATCCTCCATGGCCTCTGGTAAGGGTACAAAATTCAGATCTCTTTACTAAATTGGAATTAAATCTCCACAGCTGATCTGTTGGTTCTATTCTTGTACTTTGAAATTCGAGGGATATATCCATATGGTCAGAGACTGTAATATGCAAATAAGATTGGTGAAGTAGGGAATAATAGTATAGTTTCTAATATCCTAATTAAGTGCCATTAAGTAAGCGCCATGGGTCCAATAAACTTTTTTGCATCAAAGTTACTGGAGATTTAATTTAGTTGTCTTCCTCCATAAGGGGATGTCTATTCAGAATAAGGCCTAATGGCTGGTTATAGTCTCCTCCCATAATAAAGGAAGTGGCACCTGAATAGCTACATTTTGGAAAAACTCTACATTTGGAGCATAAACATTAGCAATACAGTAAGGCTACCCTGCATTTGTTTTTAATTCAGGTTTTGCTCATACCTTTTCAATAGTAGCTCCACATACACTGAATACTTCCCTGTTTGGCTCACAAACAAAGTTGGTCCCTGAGACAGTGGAGGGTTAAGTGACTTACCCAAGATCACAAGCAGCAGCAGTGGGATTTGAACTAGCCACCGCTGGATGTCAAGCCCAATGCTCTAACCACTAGGCCACTCCTCCACTACAGTTTACTCAGCTGGTCTACTTTATTAATTTGAGGTCATAGCTTCATTTTCCTCTCAATTAAAATTTGAGTAGGGGGAGTATAGAACAATGTTAGTTACAGTAACGATGTATATAGGACAATGTTAGTTACAATCCTCACGGAGACCTTCAATCAGGCAGCCACCTCCTGTGGTACTCATAAGCACCCCTCCCCTCCCTATATTTGGTCATTTTACTGTTGTCATGCTCTTAATACAAGCTATACTTGTTGTACACTGCCTTAGGTGAATTTCATCATAAAGGCAGTTAATAACCACCCCTTCCTAAATAAATAAACAAACAAACAACAAACTTGGGCCTGAACTGGGAGCTTCTATACAGCACTGCCACAGAAGCACTGGGTCTGCCATGCAAGTTAATTCTATCATTGAGGCCTTCCAGTCAGCAATGGTTACTTGTGTTTTCTATTACAGCATTTGGTATTACTCACCTTAACATTTATACTGACAGCCCCAGCACTTGATGAATTATTTAAGTAGGGGTTAGGTACTTGAAATACAATGTGCTAGTCTTGCGTCTGACATCTCTTTGATCCTATGGAACTGAGTATCCTCTGTACTTATTCATGCTTTCTTGAAATCAACTCTGGGAAGTCATTCCAACATGTACCACCCTTTTTCTGTGAAAAAAAAATACTTTCTGATGTTGCTTGTGAGTCTACTCCCTTGGAGGATCATATCATGACCCCTTTTTTTTTTTTTTCAAGAACTTCCTTTTTAATATAAAATGATTATTTCTTGCATCCTAATATTTTTTATGTTCTTGACTATGTCTATCATATCCCCCAAGTCTCTTCTCTCCTTTAGGAACATATTTGCCTTGCAGTGTTCAGACCCTTGTACTTATTTATTTATTTATTTTTGGCATTCAGCTTTCTAAAAAATACAATTCAAAATATATTAAATAGTTTGTTTCATTGATCTAACATAAGCAGCATTTTCAACATGAAAGAACAATTAAAGAGTCAAAAAGTAATGAATACTTTCATCAAATCAGAAAGAGGGGTGACTACTTCCACAGTAGTCAAACAAACCAACACAAAGTGGAAAGAAACAAAAAGTTCCAAGAACTTCAGAGGTCCAATATCTTCAAAATGTAAAAGGTTTTATTCTCTAATGAAAGTTGCATAAACAGTCCAGACCCAACATGGACCATGTTTCGGCAATGAGCCTTCCTCAGGGGTCGTAACTATACAATGAATAAAATAACCACAAATAAATGAACAACCACATGAGCATGATTGACTACAGTGGGCAACAGAGGGGCAACTGTAACACAAATATAGTACCATGCCAAAGGCATGCAGTTGGTCACAAGAAGAGGAATGAAGACATAGTTTATTATGGACCTGCCATGGTCCATGTTTCAGCAGGTGCTTGCATCAGGGGTCTCAAAAACATATAAATATGCAAATATAAAAACACACTGTAAATACTAAGGGTGCTTTTACTAAGCCACGTTACAAACAGTGGCGTTCCTAGGGTGGCTGGCACCTGGGGCGGATCACCGATGCGCCCCCCCACCTCCGGCAAAAGGACACCCCCCAGGTGCAGCGCGACCCCCCTCACCCCCGGTGAAAGGACACACCACCCCGGGTGCATTTTTACCTGTTGGGGGGGGGGGGGTGCCGCGTGCCTGCCTGCTTCGCTCATTCCATGCTCCCTCTGCCCCGGAACAGGAAGTAAACTGTTCCGGGGCAGAGGGAGCATGGAACGAGCGGAGCAGACAGGCGCGCGGCACCCCCCCAGCGGCATGCACCCAAGGCGGACCGCCCTCCCCCCCCTTGGTACGCCACTGGTTACAAAATAACCTGCTTTGCAGTAACTTTTAGCATGGCAATAAAATGGCTGCATTTGTTTTTTTTTTTTAAATAATTTCCCCATTAGCATGTGATCATTACCTCTGGGAGCCCTTACTGCCACCTATTTAGAAGGCGGTATGGGCTCCCATGCTATTTCCGTGCTAATCAGGTAACATGCAGTAATGTGCCTGCGCTACCCGATTAGCACAAGCATTCCTACTCTCTGCCCCAGATAAGCATCTCATGCCAGAAAATAAAAAAAGTATTTGGTGTGGAGCTGCTGTCTAGGATGCATAACTGATGACTCTGCCGATCTGCTTCGATATGAACCCTATTTTTAAGGTGCAGAACTGGCAGAGTCGTCAGTAGCATGATCTATTCTAGACAGTGGCTCAGTGCTTTTATGTCTCATTTGTTTCAGGGGAAAGCAACTTGGCTGACAAGGGGCTAAGGCAGATGTGCCGATGGTCTTGGGGCGGGGGTGGGGGTCATCTCTAAAAGTTTGCCCAGGGCCTCACGGCTGGTTAAAGCAGCCCTACCTGTCTGGCATCATCCCCACTATAGAGTCTGCCATCTCTCTCCCTTCCCGGTCTCCTCATGTGCACTGCAGTCCTAACTTCTTCCAGGCCACAGGCAGCATCAGCAATGAAAGCATGCTGCCTTCGGCTGGCCCCGGAAGCCTTCTCTCTGCTACAACTTCCTGTTCCTTCATAGGTGGGATGCTGCAGAAGGAAGAGTTTCGGGGACTGCAGCGCATGGGAGGGAAGGGGACCAGGAAGGGAGAGAGATAGCGGACCCCACTTGAGGGGGGGGGGGGGGGCAGGCAGACAGGTAATGATGGGTTTCAAGTTATTTTTCTGGGGTGGTGCTTGCTACCCCATAGTGACACCTATTTTTTGGCCTATGGTTTGGTCCTACTGCTTTCACTCATCCATGTCATCAACATTGGTTAATACGCAACTGAGGATCCTATATTCCTCCTCCTATCTTACACCACAATGGCTGCATAAGTGGCAGATGTCCAACCCCAGGAGATATGGCACATATGTGGTGGAAATGTTTACATGTTCAATCTTTTTGGAAAATGATAACTTCATACATCTCAATAAGTACATAAGTATTGCCATACTGGGACAGACCAAAGGTCCATCAAGTCCATCATCCTGTTTCCAACAGTGGCCAATCTAGGTCACAAATACCTGGCAAGATCCCCAAAAAAGTACAAAACATTTTATGCTGCTTATCCCAGAAATATTTTCTCCAAGTCCAATTTAATAATGGTCTATGGACTTTTCCTTTAGGAAGCCGTCCAAACCTTTTTTAAACTCTGCTAAGCTAACCGCCTTTACCACATTCTCTGGCAACGAATGTCAGAGTTTAATTACACATTGAGTGAAGAAATATTTTTTCCGATTCGTTTCAAATGTACTACTTTGTAGCTTCATCGCATGCCCCCTAGTCCTAGTATTTTTGGAAAGCATAAACAGATGCTTCACATCTACCCCTTCAACTCCACTCATTATTTTATAGACCTCTATCATATTTCCCCTCAGCCGCCTTTTCTCCAAGCTGAAGAGCCCTAGCCGCGTTAGCCTTTCCTCATAGGGAAATCATCCCATCCCCTTTATCATTTTCGTCGCCCTTCTCTGCACCTTTTCTAATTCCACTATATCTTTTTTGAGATGCGGCGACCAGAATTGAACACAATATTCGAGGTGCGGTCGCACCATGGAGCGATACAAAGGCATTATAACGTCCTCATTTTGTTTTCCATTCTTTTCCTAATAATACCTACATTCTATTTGCTTTCTTAGTCACAGCAGCACACTGAACGCAAGGTTTCAACGTATCGACGACGACTCCTAACGTGGAACCATGCATGACATAGCTATAATTCGGGTTCCTCTTTCCCACATGCATCACTTTGCACTTGCTTACATTAACGTCATCTGCCATTAGGCGCCCAGTCTCATAAGGTCCTCTTGTAATTTTTTGCAATCCTCCCACGATTTAACGACTTTGAATACCTTTGTGTCATCAGCAAATTTAATTACCTCATTAGTTACTCCCATCTTTAGGTCATTTATAAATATGTTAAAAAGCAGCGGTCCCAGCACAGACCCCTGGGGAACCCAAATAACTACCCTTCTTTAGTTCAAAAAGCAATTCCATTAGATCCTGCCTTCATTCTTCAGCATTTAATGTCCTTTGATCATTTAGACTTGGTTAGACAATTACTGCTAATTGCTAGCTTTGTGTTGTAGAAAAATGGAAAAGCTCAATCTTACCTTTACAATACTTTTGCTTGGATTAAGTTTGGTGGGTAGCCAGAATAGAAATGCTAGTTTGGCAACAGAAGCGTCAGCCTTGGAGATATACTCACTTTTGGTCACCCTCTTTGGTCTTCTCCACCTTCATAAATTAACTTGCTTGGATGGCTTACTCCTCATTATGTTTATTATCTACAGCTTTCCCCCTTATATATTATATATAGATAGCTTGAATACTCCGAAACTTAATGGATTGAGATAGCACTTCCCTTCCTGGTCTTCTGGAAACTGGGATTTGTACCCTTTTTGTCTTTGGTTCATCTTTCCCTGATATTCATTGTTTGTTCCTTTACATATTACAAATCTTTGCTTTTATATTGCAGCGTTATTGCTTGACTTATGTATATGTCTTACAAGGTTATTCAATTAATGCACCTATATTCTGCGGCACTGTTTGTTATGTTTCTATTAACAATAAAAATGATTTGAAATAAAAAAAACACATTTGGGGGGGGGGGACCAGGGAGAGAAATAGTGGACCCCATGCTAAGTGGAGGGAGAGAGAGGTGCTACACTGCAGATGGCAGGGGAGGGAGGATGTAATGTAAAAGAGTTTCCCCATTGCATAGGGCATAGGGAGAAAGATGTCACCAGACCACAGGAAGGGGGAAGGGGAACATGAAAGAGAAAGCTCAGATGGGGGAAGAGAAGCTGGACCTATGGGAGAAACAGAGAGATCCTGGGATGGGAGGCATTGTCCAAAGGGAAAAAGAAAGATGGGATGGGTTGGGGAGAGTAGGAAAGATGCTGGAGCCAGAGATAGATGTGGTACGGAAGGGTCAGGGTTCAGAGAGGAAGTGCTGGCTGGGGAGCGGGGGAGTACAGCAGAAAGGGAAGAGAGGAGGAGAGAAACTGGACAGGGGAGGGATTATGACACAGAGGGTAGATACTGAACATGAGGGAAATAGGGACAGAAACACAGAAGGGAGATGCTGGACATGACAGATAAGAATACAGAAGGAATGACGGTGGACATGAAGAAAGAAGAAATGTCAAATGGACTGGAGACATTGGAAAGCAGAAGATGGATGGGATGAGAATAGAAGGGGGACAGATCAGAAGATGGATGGTACTTGGGGAGCAGAGAAGGGAATTATAGATAGGACAGATGGCATGGGAATTTTGAGGGATGTTCTTACTTGGCATTGGTTAAGTATGATTAGGGGTGTGTTGATGGGTTTGGGGAATGAGTGAGGGTGTGAAATGGAGAAGAGGGCAAAAAAAAGGGGATGAAGTTTGGGGGAATTTTGAGACATACTATGATTGACCTGGAAGACTGGAGAGGATGAGAGCACTGAAAAGGGATGAGAGGTATGGGAGGAAGGGGATGGGTCTCTGAAGAGATTGTGTGAAGGTGGAAATGGGGTTAAAAAGATGGTGGAAGAGGCAATAGGACATGGGGTATAGGGTAAGAATGGCCTGGAGGCATGGGAAGGAAGGAGAGACAGCGATCGAGCTGGGGCTGATGAGGGGATGAGAGAACAAGTACAGAGGATGGAAATGGGAGAGCTAGGAAGTGGGTGAAACATGAGGAGGGGGATAGAAAAACTGGGAAGGAGATGTGAATAGAGGTCAATGGGAGGAAGATGGGAAAAGCCAGTAGGGAGATGAAAAGTGAAAAGGAGACTAAGGACTAGAAGGTTGAGAGAAGGACATAAACACAGGGAAGAGAGTGGAAGGAGTGTATATTGTCCACTGTTGAGGAGTGGCCTGATCAAATGATGATGTGAAAGTTACATAGACCACAAACACTGGTAGGTCAGTACTTCTCTACTCAGTACTGGTTGATTTAGGAGTGGTCCAAGCAGTAGTGTCAAATGAAAGTTATGAAGCAAAGTATAAAATAGTTCTTTTTCATATGCTGTCTAGTATAATCAGATTTCAAAAGAGCTACAGTAGTGATAGCATTTAAAAATTAATTAACAGTAGAGAAGAAATTAGGTTACAGAAATATATATTCAAGAACAAAAAGAGGTCTTTGCAGTGTTCATTGTTGATGTCAGATGGTTCCTTCAGACTCATATAGTCTTGTTGAAGTAATTCATGTTGGTACTGTTAGATAACTAGGAACACAAAGAACAATAAACCTTTGCTTCAAGCAAACAGATGCAACAGCAGCAAAGGTGACGAATAACCAGCCTCAAACCAGAAAATGTGGTGTAGATTCTTTACTGGTTGGTAAGACTCAACACAAATTGTGTTCGGCCACTAGGCCTTCATCAGGAGTCTCTGTTGTGTCCAGAATTGTTACAAGCGCTACATGTGCAACAGTGGCATATTGCATGCTCAATAAAGCTTGAGGTGTACCTTAATCAGTCTCTCTCAGCCAGTGTGTTTCAGCGTGTTTATACCAGTGAAACCACTTACAGATTAAATCAAGTGTTTGTTACAGGCTCCTGATGAAGGCCTAGAGGCCGAAACACAATTCATGATGTCTTGCTTACCAGAATCTACAATACACTTTCTGGTTTGGGACTGTTTGTTCGTCACCGTTGTTAGTTAATAATTCATGAAAGATTTTCTCAATTGTAGCTCCCATCATTGTGAATTCTTTACCACCTGATATGAGATGTGACAGATTTTTCTTGTTTTTTCAGAAAGTATAAACATTTGTTTGCTGAGGTATTTAATTTTGATGATTGAATTTTAGTCCTTTTGCCTTTTAGCTGTGAATATGTTTCATTGTTTGTATCAATTGTAGATATATACTGTAAACCAACAAAGACAATATGTCTTGTTTAGAATATAGATTGTTTTAAATACATAAAACAGACATTAGAAACAGGATAACAGACCAATAATACATGTATATTTTGTACAATTATTTTTTTAAAAACCTGCTTATAAATATATATAATGCTTTGTACAGTCCAACACATTCACATTAGCTAGATTAAAGCCTTGCAACTTAAGGTGAAATACCTTCATATTAAAGTGAAGTGAACAATCCCACAAAATATTGTCCCATAAAAGTTTTTTTAAATTATAGCACTATATATATATATATGTATAATCCTCTTTATAATGCCTGAGATTCACTTGCGGTATGATCTATTCTTTGGGGTATGATCTATTATGTGGAACCTTGCATTTACCTTTATTCATTATTAGGCTAAACCAATAAATAACAGAATTGAATCTAGGAAGCAACCCAATTAGCTAGAGTCCACTTGTCTCCTTCCAACCCAAGACCCTTGAAATTGCAGTGTCAAACGGCTTCACTGACTTTGATATACTTTGTTCAGTCCAGAGTGTGGAGGGACTTCTTAAAAGTGATATTTATGCAATTAGGATAAAAAATAAACTGCACTATTCTCCTTTCGCTTGAAAGTGACATCTGGCATGAATTTAGAATGAGTATATAGTACAACTTTATTGTTATGAAACTGAGTGTAAGGTTACAATGTGACTAATGCTTCAAAATTCACCAGTTCTTTTGGCCACAGCAACTGCTACTAGAAAGCGTACTTATCAAGATAGATTCTTGAGAAAAGGATTCTATAAGCTCAAATGGCAATTTAATAAGAGATGTAAGGACATCATTAAGATCTCACGACACAGGAGACTTCTGTATTGAGGGTTATCCATGATGACAAGGAAAGGTTGAGATCACTGCGAGATGTACTCTGATAGAGGGCATTGCAGTCTTAGGCAATAAAGAGGGTATAGATATAGCAATAAGGTATTTGGTGGACAATGAAAGACACTTTGACCATTAGTGAAAACACTAGACTGAAAATCTTTTCTATTTAAATGCATATGTACATCATCACCATCAAGGTTTTCTGGCTGCCACCAAGATGTCTTTAAATTGAAATGGTAAGGCTAGGGGCACAATTAGGCACCAATCAATTTTCATGAAGTTAGAGCCAGTCACTTGATGTTTGGATACAGAAGGAAGTCCACCTTCTGAATTTCCAAATTTGGAAAGGATTGGAGCCTGCATGAAAAAACAATAGAAAATATTCTGAGAAAAGGAAATCAGGACCCATTAGTTCAGTGCAGTGCAATAAAAGATACGGTGCTGTCCTCTAAAATTTGTGCAGGGTCTTTGCTATTAGAGGGATAGATGGTTAAAAGAGGGGGGCAAATTCAGTTTATTGCTAGTGCATCCCTTGCTATATGATCTTTAGGATACAGTATAGAAAGAATTTTAAAATATGTGGAATGTTTCCTTCAGTCTTTAATTGAGAGGGTCCCATTGTATTTAAAAGATACAATTTATTTTTTATTGATGGTGCCACGGGATGTGCAATTATTGTACACTTGCATCCCCCAACTGGAAGCATTGAAGATTTCTGGTGGAACAGTTTACCTTTGCATTGCAATATAATCATTTTGTGTTTGACAATCAAATGTCAATAGCAGTCAGGAGTGCCCATGGGGGATTCGGTTGCCTCAGCAGTGGCTGATTTATTTATGACCAATTTTAAAGGTATACTCTTCTTTCAATGGGTGGAATGTTGGTACCAATAAATTAATATTTCTGTTATTTGGACTGGTATAGAGATTTTCAACTTCAGTAGTTTATATTTGAACTTAATAGTCAACATTCAGCTATTAGGTTTGAAAGTACTGCCACCATGATTAGTACTGGAGTTGATGCCACAAACATCACCGCTCAAGAGTGAAAAGATAAGATAACATTGAGGCTTGTGCTATAATTAGTGAAGATGATGTTTGCACTGGATAACTCTGCATAGAGGAAAATGTTGCACTGCGTAGGACTAAATAGACGTACGTCTGTCTGCACTGATGGTGAGGAGTGTATTTCAGTGCTGCACCCTTGCCAAGGCTTGCATAGGAAGCACAGTAGGATGCGTGTCTGCTTGTGCTTAGACTTAAGAGCCCTGTGTATCTTATGTACTAAGATGACAGCACTTCTCTACTAGCTTAGGCCTTAGGAGATGCTTTGTGCTCAGACTTCTGTGACTGTGCCAAAGACATCTATGCATTAGGTCAAAAAGTCTGAGCTGAGATTTGTACTGAGCCAGATCCATAATGCTGCCCCTTTCACAATCAGACTTTTGAAGTTACTGCATAGGGGAGCAGAAGCAATATCCATAGAGAAGGATCTACTTCAATGTGAAGTGTCGGCTGATTTCTGTTCAAATGTGGATCATTACTCCTCGTTCTGCACATGCAGAAGCTTCTTTTCTGCTTCCAAGTGGTGACAAAGAGGATTGAGGGGATCCTTTTAGACTCACGGAGATATTCTTCCACAGTGCTTGTATGCAATCCGTTATGTTCTAAGCCCAAATTGATATGTGAATTGTGTGTCAAAGTTCTGGTTCTTTCTTCCACACTGTGGACAGCAAAACCCTGATTTGATCTGCCCCAAGGTCCATAGGAAAGTTGAAAATGTTTTAAATAACATTTTAACTTTTTTTCTTAAACAGATGATGATTAAAAAATGTTAGAATACCATAGGAGAAGAAACTCTTCAAAACGTGAAAAGAGCTTTGTTTTCACTGAAAAAAGTAAAACTAAGTAGCAGTATGAGGCAGAGCTATATGCTCAAACTTTTACATTAGCTCTGAGCACTGGGAACTGTGAACCAGCACTGTACAATGATATCACCCATTTATGTGCCTGACTACATTTTGTTTGTTGACAGAGGAGGAAAAAAAAAACGACTTGGTTTTGTGGATTGCCAACTTGCTTTTCTATAGCTTGGAACTAGGCCTCTGTATTGATTACTGTTAGAAAGAGACAGACTAGTCATTCAAAACTTCATTGTACAAATCACAGAAACTTCTCAACCTAGGAATTAAATAAACCCATCATTTTTAGAAAAATTACTCACTGTTATGGTTCCCACCATTAAAAGAAACCATAGCCAATAAAATGAAATTATGAGCAGTCCATGAGAATGTTTAATACATGATCGGGGCTTGTCAGCTACAAAATATGGAGATTTTAATGGAAATAACTTCGGAAATTTGTGTTCCATTATGCCTTTATTTCTTTGAAAACATTTTTTTAAACTACTGCTGTAATCACAGAAATGTCTTTACATTTGATGCAAATATGAGAGCAATTACAAAGTCACTCAGTGGCACTACTTTTAACAAAAACTAACAGATCATTTATATTACACATAACAAATTTATAAGCATAACTTTAAGCTCTAACTGCACTGCAGTTGCAAGAACCTCAACACAATGTGCCATGTAAATAACTTTGACGAATTTAACCCAATAACAAGCGTCAGATGCATTACAGGTTATAGCAATATATTCTACTGTAGAAAACCAATGCAGATTAGTTTTATGACTGAGTTTCTGAAAAGTGTAGCTACACTTGTAAACCTAAATACTGTTTAGACAGGCCTGTCATTCTAAATTGCAATATATACTACATATAGCATTATATATATAATATATATTCTCACATATAAATGTTTTCTTTCACATTGTAGTTCCCAAACTGAGGAAAACCTTCCACTTGTATTCTAGTGGCATTATGTCTTCTTTCATCGTGCTCCTGCATCACCACGGACTGAAGGTGGAATGTCATGATCGGATAGGAAGGACGTAGCTGCAGCTGCTGCTTCTGGGAGAATGGGTGCAAATACATGGCGGCACACTGGGCATGTTCCCGACTTAAAAAAAAAAAAAAGTTCATGTCACAATCTGGTGTTATTACTACTATTATGGAACTTCACATTATAGATTGGTAAATGATAAATTTCCTAAACCAAAAACCTTTTGCATATTTGTCATAAGGGATATGGTATGTGGTTTTATAGTTCTCATCTGTAGGGTAATGGGTTTCTGAAGGTAATGAAAGAAGCAAACTCAGGATTTCTATTCCCATATGAGATCCCTTTTAAGAGGATTATACAGTAAACATAATATGACAAAAGCCACAACACAGCAACCCAGAGCTATACCTTAAAAGAAAAAGTGGCACTGCTACAGTTTAGGAACTAAACTTGAGGGAGAATATAAATCATCTTCTATCTACTATGTACATATCCTATATAATAAAACGCACCTCCAACGTTCTGAAGCTGACTGCGTGGACATAAGCCTTGAGGCATTCGTGCTTCTGCATCCATCTCCTGAAATGATGACGTCTCCCACTTCCGGGTGCGTCAGCAGCGACATTGCCCAATCACAACATAGTAGCGCGAGCCAACTCCGTCGCGTACCTGTGCTGACGGGGGACCCCAACCCCCGACAGCCGAAGTCCTCTTCTCAGCTGCCACGGCGTTGCTTGCTGAATGATCTGATCAAGTTTCTGTGCATGTGTCTGACATCAGACGCACGCACAGAAACTTGATCAGCCCATTCAGCAAGCAACGCTGGCGCCGAAGAGGACTTTGGCTGTCGGGGTCCCCCGTCAGCACAGGTAAGTGACGGCGGCGGGGGAGGGTTTTCTGCGGAAAGGGGGGGGGGTCGAGAGGGTCGCGGCAGGGAGGTCCAGGGGGCAGTAACGCGGAGGGGGGGGGGGTGTTGAAATCAGAGGGAGAGGGAGTCTGTAACACGGTGGGAGGGGCGTGAGGGGGCCTGGAAGGGAGGGAGGGGGGGTCTGGAACTCGGAAGGAAGGAAGGAAAGGAGGGAGGGAGGCATGGGTCTCGGAGGGGACAGAGCGAGACAGCGAGGGAGGGTGGGGGATTACCTTGCTAGCACCCGTTTCATTGCCTACTGAAACGGGCCTTTTTTACTAGTTAATTTATATTATGTAACTATTATTTATGTATGCAAAATAAAAAACAGTTGCAAATCTACATAATGGATGTATTTTTCTACAATTCATTTTGGAATAAAATGACAGTGTCATCAACTATGATATTGGGCATTATTCACACTAATGTTTTATGGGCAGGATTGTTGGTTATGAGCTTCTGATTTTAGATGTTTATAAATTGCAAATTTAGGTGTTTATTTTCTAACTGGAGGAGTGGCCTAGTGGTTAGGGTGGTGGACTTTGGTCCTGGGGAACTGAGGAACTAAGTTTGATTCCCGGCACAGGCAGCTCCTTGTGACTCTGGGCAAGTCACTTAACCCTCCATTGCCTGCCGCATTGAGCCTGCCATGAGTGGGAAAGCGCGGGGTACAAATGTAACAAAAAAAAAAAAAAAATAACTACTTAGGATTTTCTTTGAGGGTACTAAAAAATCAGTATTTCTCAGTGTTTTCATGGTACAAGCACTAGTGCTGGGTAAAATTTATAGTTAATTTGTTTACAAGCCTTGTAATATTCTCTCTAGCCAAACAACTACAAAAAATGCAACACTAACATCCCTCATAATCCTGGCACTTATAGTCCACTCCCTGGTTCCTTTCAGTCTCTCGCTCACATCTCCTATAGGCCAGGGTAATGAAGAATACAGCTACCCCCTTTTTGATGTGGTCTATGAGGACTAAAGGTTAAAGCTGTTTCCAATGTAACCCACAGGAGCCAAGGACTGAAGTCATCCCTTCTTGAATTGGCTTGTAAGGACCCTATCTTACAACTACATATCATTACTGATCAGGGTGCACAGAAAGAGAACAGCAGCAGTTGTGATCAAGGATTCTTCATTTCCCTACTGCAAGAAGCTATACGAATTATGAAGGATAGTATAATGTGGTTCATAAAGCAAGTCAGACCCTGGGCCACAGAGGAGGAAAAGCAGCTGCATCATTGCTTTCTTTCTCTTTCTCCAGACCCTGCTCAGCAGAGGTAAATAATTTCAGCAGGGAAAAGGGAAAACTTGGAAACCCTACTCTTCAATCTCTGGGTCAAATCTGTGGTTTTCAGTTTAAAAAACATACCCAGTTTTCAAGCGAGGAGTGGGAGGGAAATTAGGGTAACGTGTAATGGATTTGATACACCACGTTTCTGTGGTACAACCAAAGCAGTTTACATACTATATTCAGGTACTTTCTCTGTCCCTAGTGGGCTCACAATTTATTGTACCTAGGGCAATGGAGGGTTAAATAACTTGTCCAGGATCACAAGCAGCTTTAGTTGGAATTGAACCCAGCTCCTCAGGTTCTCAGTCCACTCCACTACCATTAGGCTACTCCTCCTATTCCATTGAGTTCTCATTGGTTTAATCTACAGTGCTGAGATGTTTGTGAACCTCCAGAGGGTGGCTACTAAAATGGTCACTAGTCTTCTTCATAAAGCATATGGGAACAGACTTAAAAGTCTCAATATGTATACTTTGGAAATGCAGGAGAGGGGAGACATGATAGAGACATTTAAATACCTATGTGACATGTGCACAAGACGTGAGTCTCTCAATTGAAAAGGAAGCTCTGGAATGAGGGGGATAGGATGAAGGTGAAAGGGGATAGACTCAGAAGCAACCTGGGGAAACACTTCTTCATGGAAAGGGTCGTGAATTCATGGAATGGCCTCTGGTGGAAGTAGTGGAGATTAAAACAGTTTCTGAATTTAAGAGAGCTTGGGACAAGTAAACAGGATGTCTAAGAGAGTGATAGGGAAAGCAGATGGAATAGATGGGCAGACTGGATAGGACATATAGTCTTTATCTACCTACATATTTCTATGAATTAGAAATGCGCAGTTGAAGTTTTACATGGACTTGGGGAAAATCCACTATTTCTGGGATAAGCAGTGTAAAATATTTTGGGATCTTGCCAGGTATTTGTGACCTGGATTGGCCACTGTTGGAAACAGGATGCTGGGCTTGATGGACCTTTGGTCTTTCCCAGTATGGCAATACTTATGTACTTATGTTCTCATGTTTTAATAAAGCAGATCTGAATTAGCTAATTACTTTTTATTAGTATCCCTTCTTGTTACACAGTTGCTATTTTAAGTATTTTTCAGGGAGTTTTATGTGACAGGATTCCAAAGTGCAGGCAGCACTAGAAAACTGCAGAAACCACTGTACTACCCCAGCTACTGGCAAGAGAATAAAGTTTATGCTGCCAGCAGGTAAGGGAACTGAAGAGCATTATGAAAGCCATGCCAGAGTTCACAGCTTTACCAAATGAAAGCTGTAAATATAGATCTAAATGAATTACTGTTTTACTGTATCCATTTTTTAACCTTCTTTTATGGTTAAGGCGGTTCTCTAAATACACATTCAATTATACTTTTCGGTATTCAGATGGATAAGCCTCGGGACATGAAAACCTAAGACATACACTTGTCCGTAAGTAAGGCTAATGACTAAGATTGCATGTGTGGGAGGAGGGAAGGATGATGGAGTACAGGAAAAGCGGAAGTACTTACCTGTAGCAGGTATTCTCCAAAGACAGCAGGCCTTATATTCTCACATATGGGTAATGCGTTCCCGTGTTGCCAGGTCTAGAGCTTATGACAAGCTGAAAAGAGCTCTGTGGAGTGCGAGTGCCATCCTACCCGCTGCGAGGGCATGGTTACCGCAGTACAATACTACAGCAGATGTGACAAAAAGCCAAAAGGAGACAACTCCAAGGGGAGGTGGGAGGGTTGCAAAAGAATATAAGGACTGCTGTCCTCGGAGAATACCTGCTACAGGTAATATCTTCACTTTCTCAGAGAACAAGCAGGCCTATGTAATCTCACATATGGGGAATCCCTAGCTACTAATTATATGAGAGTGCAGCCTGGAACAGAAGAAAACAGGTCTAGGGGGGTGGAGTTGGATTCTGTCCCAAAGAGATTCTGCAATACTGTCCATCCAAAACGACTGTCGCGTCGGGTATCTTGCTTAAGGCAGTAGTGCAATGTGAATGTGTGAACAGAAGACCAAGTTGCAGCCTTGCAAATTTCTTCAATAGAGGCTGACCGCAAGTGGACTACCAATGCAGCCATGGCTCTGACATTATTAGCCTTGACATGGGCATAAGTGAAAGAAATGCAATCTGCAAGCCAATTCGAGATTCTGCGTTTCCCAATCGTGACACCTATCCTGTTGGAATTAAAGAAACAAAAAGTTGGGCGGACTGTCTTTGGGGCTTAGTCCGATCCATGCAACAGGCCAATGCTCGCTTGCAGTCTAAGGTATGCAAGGCGCAGTTGCCAGGATAGGCATGAGGACAGAGAAAGAATATTGGCAAGACAATCAAATGGTTCAGACAGAACTTCAACACAGCCTTAGGGTGCGCGCAGAGGACTATTCTGTTGTGATGAAGCTTAGTGTAAGGTGTATCCACCACCAAGGCCTGAAGCTCACTGATCCTGCAAGCTGAATTAACAGCCACCAAGTAAATGACCTTCAAGGTCAAGTACTTCAGGTAACAGCAATCCAGTAGTTTGAAAGGAGCTTTCATCAGCTTCGTGAGAATGATGTTGAGGTTCTATGACATGTGGAGGTCTGACAGGGGGCTCCGACAAGAGAAAACCTCTCATGAAGCAAACAACTAAAGGCTGTCCAGAGTTGGATTTACCCTCTACATGTTGATAAGCATTAACTGCACTGAGGTGAATCCTGGTCTTGAGACCACACTCGGAAAGGTGCAGAAGATATTCAAGCAGGGTGTGTGTAGGACATGAAATGGGGATCTAGGGCTTTGTCCTCATAGTAACATAGTAACATAGTAGATGACGGCAGAAAAAGACCTGCATGGTCCATCCAGTCTGCCCAAGACAAACTCATATGTGTATACCTTACCTTGAATTTGGACCTGTCCTTTTCAGGGCACAGACCATATAAGTCTGCCCAGCAGTATTTCCCGCCTCCCAACCACCAGTCCCGCCTCCCATCACCGGCTCTGGTACAGACCGTACAAGTCTGCCCTCCCCTATCCTCGCCTCCCAACCACCACCCCCTCTTCCCCCCACCTGCTCTGCCACCCAATTTCAGCTAAGCTTCTGAGGATCCATTTCTTCTGCACAGGATTCCTCTATGCATATCCCACGCATGTTTGAACTCCGTTACCGTTTTCATCTCCACCACCTCCCGTGGGAGGGCATTCCAAGCGTCCACCACCCTCTCCGTGAAAAAAATACTTCCTGACATCTTTCCTGAGTCTGCCCCCCTTCAATCTCATTTCATGTCCTCTCGTTCTACCGCCTTCCCATCTCTGGAAAAGATTTGTTTGCAGATTAATACCTTTCAAATATTTGAACGTCTGTATCATATCACCCCTGTTCCTCCTTTCCTCCAGGGTGTACATTTTCAGGTCAGCAAGCCTCTCTTCATACGTCTTGGAACGTAAATCCCATACCATCCTTGTAGCTTTCCTTTGCACCGCTTCCATTTTTTTAACATCCTTCGCAAGATACGGCCTCCAAAACTGAACACAATACTCCAGGTGGGGCCTCACCAACGTCTTATACAGGGGCATTAAAACCTCCTTTCTTCTGCTGGTCACTCCTCTCTCTATACAGCCTAGCAATCTTCTAGCTACGGCCACCACCTTGTCACACTGTTTCGTCGCCTTCAGATCCTCAGATACTATCACCCCAAGATCCCTCTCCCCGTCCGTGCCTATCAGACTCTCCCCGCCTAACACATACGTCTCCCTTGGATTTCTACTCCCTAAGTGCATCGCTTTGCATTTCTTCGCATTGAATTTTAATTGCCAAATGTTAGACCATTCTTCTAGCTTCTTCAGATCTTTTTTCATGTTTTCCACTCCCTCCGGGGTGTCCACTCTGTTGGAAATCTTGGTGTCATCCGCAAAAAGGCAAACTTTACCTTGTAACCCTTCGGCAATGTCACTCACAAATATATTGAACAGAATCGGCCCCAGCACCGATCCCTGAGGCACTCCACTACTCACCTTTCCCTCCTCCGAGTGAACTCCATTCACCACCACCCTCTGGCGTCTGTCCGTCAACCAGTTCCTAATCCAGTTCACCACTTCGGGTCCTATCTTCAGGCCGTCTAGTTTATTCAAGAGCTTCCTGTGGGGAACCGTGTCAAAAGCCTTGCTGAAATCTAAGTACATGATGTCCATAGCACGCCCTTGATTTAATTCTCCTGTCACCCAGTCAAAGAATTCAATGAGATTCGTTTGGCACGATTTCCCTTTGGTGAAACCATGTTGTCTCGGATCTTGCAACTTATTCTCCTCCATTTAAAAGAGTAACACCTATTAGTGGAATCTTTGCTGGAAGCCAACAAGACCTGGGAGACAACCACTGGCAGACCCTAGGAAGCAAATTCTAGGCTTTCAATATCCAGGCTGTGAGGGCTAGAGACTGGAGGTTGCGATGAAGAAAAGACCCCTCGTTCTGTGTGATGAAGGTCAGAAAACACTCCAATCTTCACGGTTCCTCGGAGGATAACTCCAGAAGAAGAGGGAACCAGATCTGTCAAGGTCAGTAAGGAGCCATCAAGATCATGGTCCAGTGGTCTTGCTTGAGTTTCAACAAAGTCTTCCCCACAAGAGGTATGAGAGAATACGCATACAGAAGTTCTGTCCCCAATGAAGGAGGAAGGCATCTCACGTTAGTCTGCCGTGGGCCTGGAGCCTGAAAACAGAACTGAGGGACTTTGTGATTTATGTGAATGGCAAAGAGATCCACCGAGGGGGTGCCCCACGTTTGGAAGATCTTGCGGGCAACACCCATGTTGAGAGACAACTCATGCGGTTGCATGACCCTGTTCAGTCTGTCGGCCAGGCTGTTTTTGCCCGTACCATGCCAGAGAACCCAATGCCATATCCAAAAGGGCTCCTGACACAGTGGGTGTGATCCAGTGTCCCCTTGCTTGTTGGTGTAATACACTACAACCTAATTGTATGTTTGAATGAGTAAAATGTGGTGAGACAGCTGAACTCGGAAAGCCTTTAGAATGTTCCAAATATCCCGAAGCTCCAGGAGATTGATCTTGTGATCCGTTTCCTGGGCAGACCAAGCACCTTGAGTGTGAAGCCCATCTATATGGGCTCCTCAACCGAGGCAAGATGCATCCATTGTCAGCACTTTCTGATGCTGAGGAATTTGGAATGGGAGACCCAGAGTCAAATTGGATCAAATGGTCCACCACAACAGGAAGCGAGTCAGCTCCAGGGGACATACGGATGACATCTACTAGGCTCCCGGTGGCTTGACACTACTAAGAAGCTAGGGTCCACTGAGCAGTTCTCTTGTGAAGACGTGTCATGGGCATCACATAAACCATGGATGCCATTTGTCCAAACAACCTCAACATTTGCCGAGCTGTGACCTGCGGAGAGATGTGAACCTGAGATGCTAGTGCGACTAGAGAATCCGCCTTTGGCCCCGAGAGGAAGGCTCGAATCTTCTGCATATCGAGCAAGGCTCCAATGAATTCTAATTGCTTGGCAGGGCGAAGATGGGACTTGGAATAGTTTAAAATGAACCCTAGTAACTCGAGCACCTGAAGAGTCCACTGCATGGACTCTCGAGCACTGTCCTCCGACATGCACTTCACCAGCCAATCATCGAGATAAGGGAAAATATAGACTACCGCTAGACATTTGGTAAATACCCTGGGAGCTGACACAAGGCCAAATGGCAACACATGGTACTGGAAGTGCTGTGTTCCCAACAGAAATCAAAGATACTTCCGAGGGCCTGGAAGTATCGGGATGTGTGTGTATGCATAAGTCCAGACAGCATAGTCAATCATATTCCTGAATCATGGGGAGAAGGGTGCCCTGGGAAACCATCCTGAACTTTTCTTTGACCAGGAATTTGTTCAGGGCCCTTAGATCTAGGATCTGTCTCCTTTTGCAAAAGGAAGTACCTGGAATAGATTCCCCACCCTTCCTCCCTTGATGGAACTGGCTCGACCGCATGGAACTTCAGAAGGGCTGAGAGTTCCTCTGCAAATACCTGCTTGTGCTGAGAACTGAAGGAATGAGCTCTCAGTGGGCAATTTGGAAGTTTCTGATGACAAATTGAGGGCATATCCTAGCCTATCTGAAAAACCCACGGGTCAGAAGTTACAAGGGACCAACTTCCATGAAAAGAATTCAACCTCCCTTCGACCAGTAGGTCATCCAGCATGGACACTGGAACAGTGGTTATGCTCTACTGAAGCCAGTCAAAAGCTCACCCCTTGCTTTGACTAGGGAGCAGCGGGAGCCTTAGGTGTACACTGTTGATGCGAACGAGCACGCTGGGGTTGAAACTGAGAAGGCAGCTCAGAGGAGGTGGAGTACCTATGCCTTTACGAGTAATAGGTACCCCTTCTTGACTTGCCAAAAGTCCTCCTAGAAAAGAAGGCAGATACAGAAGAGTGCCTAGTGGGAGAGAGAAGTAATGGTATCAGTATGTTTCTTGATTTGGTCTGCGAACTCCTTAATCTTTTCTCCAAAAAGGTTACCACCCCAGCACGGGGCATCCGCCAACATCTGCTGAACTGCAGGTTCCAAGTCAGAGACACATAGCAGGAGAGTCTGTGCACCACTATACTTTGGGCAGAGATCCAGAAAGTTGGCAAATTGGGCAACACTATAATAATGGGTGATTTCAATTACCCCGATTTTGACTGGATAAATGTTACATCAGGGAGTGCCAGGGAGATACAATTTCTAGATGTAATAAACGACTGCTCCTTGGAACAGCTGGTCTAAGAACTAACAAGAGGGGAAGCCATTTTGGATCTGGTCCTTGGTGGCATGCAGGGCATAGTGTGAAAGGTGGCGGTGTTGGGTCACCTGGGAAACAGTGATCATAATATGATCAAGTTTGAGGTACTATCTGGGATAAACCCACAAAAGAAATCTACTGTAGCTGCATTTAATTTTCGAAAGGGTGACTATAATAAAATGAGGAAAATGGTTAAAAAGAAACTAAAAGGATTGGCTGCAAAAGTCAGGACACTAAATCAGGCATGGACGTTATTAAAAAATAACATATTGGAAGCCCAGTCCAGAAGCATTCCACGTATTTGCAAAGGTGGAAAGACGATAAAACGTCAGCCAACATGGTTAAAAGGTGAAGTAAAAGAGGCCATTACAGCCAAAAGATTGTCCTTCAAAGAATGGAAAAAGGACCCAAGTGAAGAAAATAAGAAGCAACATAAGCACTGGCAAGTCAGATACAAAGCATTAATAAAGAAGGCTAAAAGAGAGTATGAAGAGAAACTTGCAGTAGAGGCTAAAACTCACAGTAACAACTTTTTCAGGTACATCAGAAGCAGAACGCCTGCGAGAGAATTCATGGGACCGTTAGATCACGAAGGAGCAAAAGGGACACCTAGGGAGGACAAGGCCATAGTGGAGAAACTGAATGAATTCTTTACTTCTGTCCTCAGGGAAGAAGATGTAAGAGATCTGACTGTACCAGAAATGGTTTTCAAGGGTGATGATGTGGAGGAATTGAAAGAAACCTCAGTGAACCTGGAAGATGTACTGAGCCAAATTGACAAATTAAAGAGTAGTAAATCACCTGGACCAGATGGCATACATCCAAGGGTACTCAAAGAACTCAAGCATGAAATTGCTGATCTGCTGTTAGTAATATGTAACCTGTCGTTAAAATCGCCCGTAGTACCTGAAGACTGGAAGGTGGCCAATGTGACGCCGATTTTTAAAAAGGGTTCTAGGGGGTGATCCAGGAAATAATAGACCAGTAAGCCTGAAGTCGGTACTGGGCAAAATAGTGGAAATTTTTATAAAGCGAAAGCTACATGCCTGTAGAAAGTATTCTCCGAGGACAGCAGGCTAATTGTTCTCACGAATGGGTGACGTCCACGGCAGCCCCTCCGATCGGAGATCTTCACTAGCAACAACGTTTGCTAGCCCTCGCGTGTGCATGCAAAGTGCGCATGCGCGACCGTCTTCCTGCCCCAACGCGAGCGTGTTCGCCAGTCCAGTAAATAGCAAAGACAAGGGAAGACACAACTCCAAAGGGGAGGCGGGCGGGTAGGTGAGAACAATCTGCCTGCTGTCCTCGGAGAATACCTTCTACAGGTATGTAGCTTTCGCTTTCTCAGAGGACAAGCAGGCTGCTTGTTCTCACGAATGGGGTATGCCTAGCCCCCAGGCTCACTCAAAACAACAAACATTGGTCAATTGGGCCTCGCAACGGCGAGGAAATAACTGAGATTGACCTAACTTCTTCAACTAACTGAGAGTGCAGCCTGGAACAGAATAAAAATGGGCATGGGGGGGTGGAGTTGGATTCTAAACCCCGAACAGATTCTGCAGCACCGACTGCCCGAACCGACTGTCGCGTTGGGTATCCTGCTGAAGGCAGTAATGAGATGTGAATGTGTGGACAGATGACCACGTCGCAGCCTTGCAAATCTCTTCAATAGTCGCTGACTTCAAGTGGGCCACTGACGTCGCCATGGCTCTAACACTATGAGCCGTGACATGACCCTCAAGAGTCAGCCCAGCCTGGGCGTAAGTGAAAGAAATGCAATCTGCTAGCCAATTAGATAAGGTGCATTTCCCGACAGCCACTCCCCTTCTGTTGGGATCAAAAGAAAACATTTGGGCGGACTGTCTGTGGGGCTGTGTCCGCTCCAGATAGAAGGCCAATGCTCGCTTGCAGTCCAATGTGTGCAGCTGACGTTCAGCAGGGCGGGTATGAGGACGGGGAAAGAATGTTGGCAAGACAATTGACTGGTTCAGATGGAACTCTGACACCACCTTCGGCAAGAACTTAGGGTGAGTGCGGAAGACTACTCTGTTATGTTGAAATTTAGTATAAGGAGCATGAGCTACCAAGGCTTGAAGCTCACTGTTTCTGCGAGCTGAAGTGACTGCTACCAAGAAAATGACCTTCCAAGTCAAGTACTTCAGATGGCAGGAATTCAGTGGCTCAAATGGAGGTTTCATCAGCTGGGTGAGAATGACATTGAGATCCCATGACACTGTAGGAGGTTTGATGGGGGGCTTTGACAAAAGCAAACCTCTCATGAAGCGAACAACTAAAGGCTGTCCCGAGATCGGCTTACCTTCCACACGGTAATGGTATGCACTAATCGCACTAAGATGAACCCTTACAGAGTTGGTTTTAAGACCAGACTCGGACAAGTGCAGAAGGTATTCAAGCAGGGTCTGTGTAGGACAAGAGCGAAGCCTTAGGGCCTTGCTGTCACACCAGACGGCAAACCTCCTCCAGAGAAAAAAAGTAACTCTTCTTAGTGGAATCTTTCCTGGAAGCAAGCAAGACACGGGAGACACCCTCAGAGAGACCCAAAGAGGCAAAATCTACGCCCTCAACATCCAAGTCGTGAGAGCCAGGGACTGGAGGTTGGGATGCAGAAGTGCCCCCTCGTTCTGAGTAATGCGGGTCGGAAAACACTCCAATCTCCACAGTTCTTCGGAGGACAATTCCAGAAGAAGAGGGAACCATATCTGACGCGGGCCAGAAGGGAGCGATCAAGATCATGGTGCCTCGATCTTGCTTGAGTTTCAGCAAAGTCTTCCCCACCAAAGGTATGGGAGGATAAGCATATGGGAGGCCTTCCGCCCAAACCAGGAGAAAGGCATCCAATGCTAGCCGGCCGTGGGCCTGAAGTCTGGAACAGAACTGAGGGACCTTGTGATTGACTTGAGTGGCAAAGAGATCCACCAAGGGGGTGCCCCACACTTGGAAGATCTCGCGTACCACTGAGGAACTGAGCGACCACTCATGAGGTTGCATTATCCTGCTCAATCTGTCGGCCAGACTGTTGTTTACGCCTGCCAGATACGTGGCTTGAAGAAACATGCCGTTCCGGCGAGCATTTTGCAGGATGGAAAGGACAATTTTTTGGAGGCAGTAACAATTTGTGGGGTGATGGACAGTTGCAAGAGGGTAGTATTGAGCTTTGGGAAAGTAGAGAACAGAGACAAATTTGAAGGGAGGCATTCCCTAAATGATACATTTCACTGTTTTGCCCCTAGACAGATATTATTGACCTCTTTTGTATTTAATTCTTTCCAACATCCATTGGGTTGGAAAGCAGAAAATAAACCCTTGTTTTCATTATTCCATTTGCTGTCTTGACAATCAAGGATTTTTTCTTCTTCTTCTTGTTGTTAGAAAGAACTACAAAGATCTATTGCAGTAAGAAAACAGGTACTTTCATTGCCAAACTCATTTTACCATATATTATTCTGTTTTGAACTGGTATGCTTTAAAAACACAAAAAGGCAAATAAAAGTAGGGCTTACCTTTTGTAACCAGAGTGTCACACAAGGTTTATGAAAGAGATGGCGGCAGGGAAGTTCTGTAATTATTTCATCTTTCACGTACTCACTGCAACATATGGCACAGCATTGCTCCTGACCTTCAGGTTTAGAAACATAAATCATCACCTCTGTGTGACTTACACAGTGATGTGTTTCAAATTGCAGCAAAAATATAAACCATTTGCAACATGGAACATGATGAAGATTGACCTCAGGGAAAGCAGCTTGGTTAAGTAAAAGAATTTGAGTTTTAGCAAATAAATTGGATAATATTTGGTTTCAGATTTAAAAATGTTTCACCTGCAATTCACGTTGCTTAATGCTTCTTTTTCATTTTTGAGACCCCCCCCCCCCCCCCGTGATTAAAGCTTTATTTTTGTATTTTTACAACAGTAACAGTTAAACAATGGGAATACTGATGACAAATGTTATACTGTGGCTCTTCAGTACATTAGCAAGGTCTCATAATTCCCCCCTCCCTTCCCATATCCCATCCCATTAAAGCCTCCCAAACCCCCATCCCCCTTTTTTGAGGGCTAGAAAAAAATGGGGGCCAGGCCCTAAAGCATTTCTCTGTTAACACTTTGGCTGGTGGCTGGTTTTGTTTGCATGAGCAAGTAAAACCATTTACTTTTATACAAACTACTAGGGAAGATGTTACTGTATTACTGACCTGAAAAAGAAAGTGTGCCCCCCCCCCCACCTCCTGCAAACAGAACAGCATACTTCACTGCAAATGATTAGGTTAACTGAATAAAATGTTTCTTTAACATAGCACAGGATACTGCAGGAGCAAATTTTACTTGGGGACATTTCCAGCTTCTTTCAGTGTTATCTGCTTTTAGGGGCTTTATTTTTAAATACATATTAGCTTTTCTTTTTCACAAAATAAAATGCATGCATACATTTTATCTGCTGCTCTACCATTAATAAATTAAACTTAAGCTGTGTGTGACTACTGTCTTTCAGCTTCTACTATGTGTAGTTGGAAGAGGTTTTGCTGTACTCTCAGACACAAATCTATAACACTCACATTGGCCAGATTTCTGCTATTACTTCGGAGCCTCAAAACTTGGGAAAGGATACATTCCAGTTAATCAAATGCAAATAATGTTAATATTAAAATGCCAGCATCAGTGTTTTTCATAGTACTTAAATATTTTATGTATATACAGCGCTATCTCCAGAAATAGTGGTAAGTGCCCTTATAGGCAAAGTGATATTTAGCTGCTATCCTTATAGCTGTATGGACAAATCTAGGACAGCCTTTTTCCTGGCCTAAATTTATCCATACAGCAATATGTATAGCAGCTGATATCACTGGCTATCCATAGATGAAACGTCAACTCTGCGCCTGGAATTATCCAGATAGCAGTGGGACGGATAGTGTCACTGAAAATTCACAGATCGAGGGTTTATATGTTTAGTGAAACACATTAATCCTTTTGAATATCGGCCAAAAAAGTACTACTGGATGCTATATATAGATATAAAATGACAATGTATCTGCACTATATCTATATAACATTTTATTTATTGAATTTATAGCAATACAATAACAGTGAGTTTTCTACGAAGACCTAAAAGGAAGGACTATGAGCAGGGCCATTGCTAGAGCAAGACACTCTTACTATCCAAAAACATTTTGTTCAAGTACACAAATTGAGGTGGATCTAATAATATGCACTTAACTATGATACTTCATCAAGCAGTTTTATCTCAGAAAGCTCTCCCCAGGGGCAGCCCAAAACAGTCTGCTGCCTGAGGCGAGGGGATGGTCTGTCACCCCCCCCCCGGCTCCGATCTGCCCATTGGATCCGTCTCCCCCAGCCTAACATCTCCCCCACTTCCCTAAAATTACCTTCTTTTCTGGCTTTCCGAAAGTTGGGGTGGCAGTAGTTCCCATAGGCTGCCCTGCCGCCGGCTCCTTCTCTCTACTGCAGCCAGCCCCGCCTCCGAGGAAACAGGCAGTATGTCAGAGAAGTAGTTCGTAAGAGAAGGGGTTGGTAGCATATGGAAACTGCTGCTGCCTTGACTTTTGGAAAGCAAGAAAAGAAGGTAAATTCGGAGAAGGAAGGGCAGGGGGGCGATGTCAGAGCCTGGTGGGCATAGATGCCACTCCTAACGAGTGCCGCTTGAGGCCCCTGCCTCAGGTGGCCTAATGGTAGGGCCTCCACTGGCTCTCCCAGTTACAAAACTCCAGATATAAAAATTAGGAACTCCCTCATTCTCTTCTATATTCCTTTGGAAATATCTAAAAATATTCTTAACTATCAGTTCATAAACAGTGTAATCCTTTTCTTTGTTTGCTTTCTTGATTTGTGCAAGGGACTTTGTTCTTCTGTTTTCATCAATCCTTTTCTTTAAGCGTTTTTAGCAATCATTTTACGCATGGATCCAGTATCAAGTAAGTAAAGGTATGAGATTACTGCCTACTCTGTATCCAACCCCCCTAAGAAACCACTGAGATCCAAACTATTAAAAGAAATCTGGGCCAGCAATATCTGACCCTAATGGTTAGAGCAGCAAGCTGAAAACCAAGGAAGCTGGGTTCAAATCCCACTGCTGCTCCCTGTGATCTGGGGGAGATCACTTAACCTTCATTGACTCAGGTACAAATGTGAAGGGCAATTCTTAAACAAGGTGCTGAAGGGTAAGTGTCACTTTGAACTACTGAGAAAGGTATGAGGTAGATCCAAATTCCTTTACTCTTGTCACGATTGTGACTGTTTTCCATGTCTGTACTCACTTTGCCCCCTGGTGGCCGGACCCTGTGTCTGCTATAGACTATCGCTCTCCCATGTGTCCCTATTCCTCTCCATGTCCAGTTTTTTTTTTACTCTCTATCCTTCCTGCTCAACACGGCCCGGCATCTTTCCTATTCTTCCAACGTGGTCCACTATCTCTCTCTCGCCTCTCTACCCTTCACCCTGTGTCCAGAATTTCTCCCTTATCTTCCCTCCATCCTACCACAGGTCAGTATCATTCTATCTCCCATTCTCTTTCCACCTCTCCAGTACCCAATGCAGCATATGTCCCTACCTTTGTAAGTCCAACATCTCCCACATCTCTTCCCACTATGGCATCTCCCCTCCCCCCTCTCTCTGGATCGTCCTGGGTAATTTGGCATCTGCCCCTCTCTACCCGGTTGCACCCTGGTAGTTCATCACAACCCCTGTGGATGGCTTGGCATCTCCCCTTCACAGTCCCCTCCTGGTAGTTCATCTCCCCCTCCTCATGCAGGTCTAGATTTCTTTTGTCCCCTTCCAGTCTAAAATCTCTCCTGCCCCTCCCCCTCTGTGTCCAACAACTCTCCTGCCTCCCCCCCCCCCCCCAAATCCAGCAGCTCTCTCTCTCTCCCTGCCAAGCCCTGCAGCGTTTCAAACCTGTCTCCTTGCTCCCTCCTCCCAAGTGCGAGTTAGCAGCCTTGCCCCTCTCCCCATGGGTCCAAATATCTCTCCTGCTTCTTCCCATGCCCCGTGGCACTTCAAACCCATCTCCTTGCTGCAGCAGCGATCAATACATGCTGTCTGCAGTTGGCCCGGGAACCTTCCCTCTGCCACGTCCGGACCCTACATAAACAGGAAATTGCATCAGCAGGGGGAAACGTGCAGAGGAAAGGAAAGGTTCCAGAGTCAGCTGCAGACAGCATGTGTTGATTGCTGTTGCAACAAGAAGACAGGTTTGAAGCACCTCTGAGCATGGAAAGAAGTGGAAGAGGTGTCTGGACCCACGGGGGGGTATGCGTGTGTCAGGAGAACTGCTGACTCACACTCGAAGAGGGAGGGAGAAATGCAGCATGAGGGGAGAAAAGAAAAAAAAAAACATGGCTGTGATTTAAAAAAACAAAAAAAAAAACAGCGTCACGGCCTGCTAACCTTAGGTGCTAGGTCTGAATTTAGTCACCATGGCGACCTGGCACCTGGGGTTTGTCGATCCCTGGTCTAGGGTGCATGCCATCTGGTCCAGGTAGTTTACTACTCTTTAATTTGTTGATTTGGCTAAGTATGTCTTCTAGGTTCACCAAGATTTCTTTCAGTTCCTCCACATCATCACCCTTGAAAACCATTTCTGGTATTGGGAGAACTCTTACATCTTCTTCTGTAAAGACCGAAGCAAAGAATTCATTCAGTCTCTCTGCTACGGCCTTGTCCTTCCCGAGTGCCCCTTTTGCTCATTCTTGATCTAACGGTCCCACGGAGTCCCTCACAGGCTTTCTGCTTCTGATGTACCTGAAAAAAAGTTACTGAGTTTTTGCTTCTGCTTATATTTTTGCCTCTGCTTATGTTGCTTCTTATTTTCTTCAATTGGGTTCTTCTTCCATTCTTTGAAGGATGTTCTTTTGAATCTAATAGCATCTTTCACTTCACCTTTTAACCATGCTGGCTGTCGTTTGCGCTTCTTTCCACCTTTGTAAATATGTGGAATACATCTGGTCTGGGCTTCCAAGATGGTATTTTTAAACAACATCCATACTTGATTTAAAGTCCTAACCTTTGCAGTTGATCCTTTTAGTTTCTTTTTAACTATTTTCCTCATTTTATCGTAGTTACCCTTTTGAAAATTAAATGCTGTTACCTTTTCCTTTATAACTTCAGATATTAGTTCAAATTTGATCATGTTATGATCACCGTTTCCCAGCAGACTCAACACCATTATCTCTCGTACTATGTACTGTATTCCACTAAGAGCTAGATCTAAAATAGCTCCCCCTCTTGTCGATTTCTGGACCAGTTGCTCCAAGAATCAGTCATTTATTATGTCTAGGAATTTTATCTTCCAAGCGCTCCCTGATGCAACATTTATCCAGTCAATATTGGGGTAATTGAAATCACCCATTATTATACTGTTGTCTAATTTACCAGCTTTTCTCATTCCTGTAAACATTTCTTCATCTATCTGTTTGTTCTGTCCTGTACGGCTTTCATGATCTTAATCGGCACAGTGAATTTACAAATGTGAATTTCAGTCACTTGGCTGACCGAATATTAATTGCATAAAAATAAAACTTCTACAGTGTTAATGTGCATTAGAGCAGTACTCTTCATTGCAATGCCTGGGGGCTAGTGGTGCCCCTCTCACTTGAAAATAAGTGCAGATGCATGACCCTTTACCCTCAATATACACACTCTTCCCATTTTTTTTTAAAGCTTGCAGCACAGGTTCCAGAACTGTTGTTTTGCCTTGCCTTGGAACTACACAGCTGTCAGTGAATTTGAGCCATGCAGGGTCTAAACACCATGTTATTTTCAAGAGACTATGTGAACTATGAAAGAATTTGGATACTGCATGGCCGAACTCACCTAGAACCACATGATGGTGAAAGAAAACAAACAGCATAGCTGAACCAGCAGCAAGATTCTTGAAAGTAAGGGGGCATACAACTAATTGGATATCTGGCCTGGATAGACAGGTGAGAGGACGATGGGAGTTGGGACTGGCTAAAGGACAGGGTTGGGAACGAGTATGTTGGGGGAGACAAGACAGGCTCAGGGAGAGAACAAGTCTATGGAATCAGACCATTTTAGTTACACATATGGATCAGAGTATACTTGAACAACTAGATGAAGCATTTTTTCTTTCTACTTTTACTTTGGTTTTCTTTCTTTCTTTTGGATAGTTTTTTTCCTTTTCCCTTAGTATTATACTAATACAAATGTAAACTACTTTGTTTTCCCCTTGATTATGGATGTAATGTGGAATGATAAGTTTTCAAATAAACTAAATATTCATGCAGGGTGACCTCCTTTTGTTTCATTGCACTGAGCACTTGGCCTCTGCCACTTTGCCTGGCAATAGTTCTGGCTCTCACACCGGTCTCTTTGCCAGTGTGCCCCTATTTGAAAAATATCAAAGATCACTGTATTAGAGATACTTAAAAATTAAATCAGAGCAGGAGAAGCAGTTCATTGCACGTAAATAAGAATGCTGCAAAATGCTATTTCATAAGAAATAAATACAAATGGACATACCTTACTGCTTATTTTAACAACTCAAATTTCTATTGGTATTAAAAAAAAATTAGGCTGAGGTATTATTTATTCAAGTATTACATTTTAGTGATTCCTTTGCATTTTTTTTCTTACCATTGTGATCGTCAGCAACGATGATCTGTGGGAGACTGTCTATGCTTTCTCTACTGGCTGGGGGATGAGCCTGTTCCACGTCAACTGCAAGGGATTCTAAATGAGCCAGAGCAGTCTAAGAGAAAATGTATTATTCTTTATTCAGTGACAGAAAAACTTGCAAGATTATCATTTCCTCGCCATCTGCTGTCTTCTTAAAGGAATATCCTTAATCATTTTGTTACCTAGTTAACTCAAAAGATCATGTATGTCATGTTCAACAGCAATATTTTCTGCCTCCACCCTTCACTATCTGGTAAATTTTCTCCCATATGAAGCAGGCATGTTAGCACTTTGGAAGAAATGCCCCTGGAAAACAATACTGTTAGACAATTTTACTTCTGAAATTCACAGTACAGCTTTCACAGTAACTATTTGCACCAGCTATAATCCCTTTCTTGCACAGGGTGGTTGCATGCTGAAGCCCAATAAACTGCGCTGTAGTTGCAACAAAGATCTTAAGTGCATTTTTGGAAATCAGACCTCTTTTTCCCCTTTCTTTCAGAACAAAAAAAGACAGTTGTAGGCACTATGTTTATGTGAATACCTGCTCTTATTTCTGAATTCAATGTCGCCTTCGGCTCCTAATCACTACACCTCTTCTCAGAAAACTTATCTACCCCAACTTGACATTTCGTCCTTTAGATTGTAAGCTCTTCCGAGCAGGGACCGTCCTTAATTGTTAATTTGTACAGCGCTGCGTAACCCTAGTAGCGCTCTAGAAATGTTAAGTAGTAGTAGTAGTAGTAGTAATTATAGCAAGTGCCAGAACTCCAAACAATTCTTAGTAAGAATGCTGAGAACTTTTAGTTAAAAAAACATAAAACAAAACCCAAATAACAAAACTTTTTGCAAGTAAGGAATCATCACCCAGTCCTCAATGCTCTAATGTCATAGTAATGTGAAAGTTTACCCCCTTCCTGATTTCCCCTATTATGGCACGTGTCAAAGCAAAATGATTTCTGATCGTCAAACAAAACGTAATATTGTATTAGACACAGTTTATAACTTTGTTCCTTAAATGAAGTAATTTATCTAACACCCATATCACCCATGTGAAAAAGTAACTAAGTTTTTAATCAACCAAATTGACCAAATTTAATTGAGAATTAGATTCAGCTGATTGAACTGTTCAGCTAGCCCTGCAAAATTTAAACCTCACTACATACTGAATCGTATCATGAGAGTGAAGCAGTCACCACGAAGCTTCTACAACAGCATAATGTCATGATCAAAGAAAATTCCAGAAGAGATGAGAAAAAAAGGTTGTTGAAATACATGGATGTTGGAAAACTTTGGAGCCCTTTTACTGAAGTTTAACCCACGCTAATGGATATTAGTGTGAACTAAATGCTGCACATCCTATTTTATACCTATAGGCAACATGGCACATAGCGCTCACTAGCATCCGTTAGCATTTGTTAACTTTACTACAAGGACCCCAAAGTTATCCAACATCCATATGACCCATGTGAAAAAGTAATTGCCCCCTAAAAATAACTGCTTGCGCCAGCTTTGTAACCCATTCCAGACTGATGTATTTTAACAACTTTTTTTTTTTAATCTATTCTGGAATTCCTTTTATTATGGCCTTGTACTCTTATAGAAACTTTGTGGTGACTACTTCACTCACATGGCAAGATTCAGAGTGGAGGAGTGGCACCGGTCTTGCAATCCAGAGGTGACTGGTTCAAATCCCACTGCTGCTCCTTGTGATCCCATTGCCTCAGGTACAAACTTAGATTGTGAGCCCTCCTGGGACAGAGAAATATCCAGTGTACCTGAATGTAATTCACCTTGAGCTACTACTGAAAAAGGTGTGAGCAAATCTACATAAATAAATAAATATATAGTGCGGTTTAGATTCAACAGGGCTGGCTGTAATTAAGCCTGTTTTAATCAGCTGAATCTAATTATCAATTAAATTTGGTTGATTAACTAAAGTAGTAGTTTACTTCTTCACATGGTGATAAGTGGCTTAGTAAAAGAAGCCCTTACATAGTAACATAGTCTATGACGGCAGATAAAGACCTGTATGGTCCATCCAGTCTGCCCAACAAGATAAACTCATTATACATGGTATGCATACCCTTGCCATTTTCAGGGCAGAGACCACAGAAGTCTGCCCAGCACTGTTCTTGTAATAAAAGTTCAGAAGTTAACATCAAAGCCCCTTAAAATTTACACTCCGACCCATCCATATCTATTCAGTCACGATCAGGGCACAGAGAGCAGAAGTCTGCCCAGCACTGGTTTTGCTTCCCAATTACTGGTGTTGCCACCCAATCTCCGCTAAGATTCCACAGATCCATTCCTTCTAAACTGAATTCTTTTGTGTTTATCCCACGCATGTTTGAATTCTGTTACCGTTTTCATCTCCACCACCTCCTGCGGGAGGGCATTCCATGTATACTGACATTACTCCCGAGTCTGCCCCCCTTCAACCTCAGTTCTTGTCCTCAAGTTCTATTGCCTTCCCAGCTCTGGAAAAGGTTTGTTTGCGGATTAGTACCATTCAATTATTTGAACGTCTGTATCATGTCACCCCTGTTTCTCCTTTCCTCCATGGTATACATGTTCAGGTCAGCAAGTCACTCCTTGTACGGTTTGCAACGCAAATCCCATACCATTTTTGTTGCTTTTCATTGCACCGCTTCCAGTCTTTTTACATCTTTACAACACTCAGCCTCCAAAACTGAACACAATACTCCAAGTGGGGTCATACCAACGACCTGTAGAGGGGCATCAACACTTCCTTTCTGTTGCTGGTTATGCAGCCTAGCATCCTTCTGGCCACGGCTGCTGCCTTGTCACACTGTTTCTTCACCTTCAGATCCTCAGACACCATCATCCCAAGGTCTCTCTTCTGAGTTGAGCTTACTAATCTCTCCCCTCCTATCCGGTATCTCTCTCTTTTGGGTTTCTACTCCCCAAGTGCATCACTCTGCGCTTCTTGGCATTACATTTTAAGTGCTAATTACAGATAGGGTATACTTCCTTTCGGTTTCTTAGGCTTGTGTTAATTTATCTTCAATCACAGAAACCTACTATTGTTCAATATAAAGCTTTACAAGAATCTTTTCCATTAACAATTTTTACTAAACCTTTTTATTAAATTATGTGAGCGATCAGATAAGTGCATTACACCATTGTTGACTGGAGGCCCTCTTGTTATGTAATACACTGTGCCACCATCATTGCACTGGGTCCTGCCTAAATCCTCCCCTCTATTGTAGTTGTTAAAGTTCAATAGATCGTTGTGCCATCTAACTGTATATTGCATATAATTTTAGATCTTAAAGAAATGTACTTAACTGCAGGCTATATTCTCATTGTCTTTCTTGGCTGTAAGATGTTGTGCAATTAATGAGAGTCCTATTCCTCCGATCTTCCCCGTGCTCGTGATATTAAAACCGTGCTTGTCCCACCTCTAAGTGGGACATTGTCCCAATGTTCTCTGGTTCTTCAGATGTTGATTTTCCCAAATGTTCCCGACATGGTGTCCATGTTTCACCTCTCCGGGCATCTTCAAGAGAACAAAACTGGTATGGGCTCTGCCTTCATTCACCAACTACTTCCGAAAACACTGGCACATGTGCTCTACTCGCCGATGTTTTTCACATTAACTTTAGAGCTTAGTATTTTGATACCATATTGCTTGAGAATGTAAAAGGCCTGAAAACAAATTTTAGGGGCCCTTTTACTAAAGCTTAGTGCACTAAAGGATGTTAGCATGCACTAAATGCTGCAACTGTGGACCACTTGGCACATAGCGCATGCTAATGCCCATTAGCATACGCTAAGCTTTAGTAAAAGGGCCCCTTAAATATTAGGGCTGAGTTTAGCAAACTGAAAATATAATTTTCTATCGCATTTAATTTTAAAATGTTATTGAAGTAGCCCACTTAAAGGTAACTTATTTGGAAGTTCCTTCTAACTATGCTTCAGTTACTTTATCATAATTGTTTTATTAGATTCTAAAACATAACCTGAAAAGTAGATAAATAAAGGTGAAATACACTTCAATGAAAAACAGAAATTTGGACTTCTGTTAATTTATTTTTCTTGAGTCCTGCTAGACCAGTACAGGCTAGTGGGTTATGTCCCCCTCTGCCAGCAGACTGAGACACACAAAAACTGCTCAGAGCTGACATTTTTAATTTTTTTTTTAATTTGTACGATTTGTTACCTACACATTTGAAGTACATTATGGCAGGGTTCAGAAATTGTGGCAAAGCAGAACACACAACAAGCAATTAACTAATCCATCTACTAAGACAGATATCAAAAGACAAAAACAAACAAAATTGTAAGCATAGGACAACAATAAAGTGCCATGAGACAATGAGAACGAGAGTGGGAGAGAAAAGAAAAGGCAGAGGTCAAAGTGTCTGGGCCTGAACTAGTAGATTAAAGCATGTCAGGGAAGGCTTTATGAAATAGCCAAATCTGGAGCAGTCAGTGCAATGATCTAGCACCCCAAATACTGCCAAAATCAAACTGTGGTTCCTTCTATGAAGGGACACAAATGAAGACTAGGAAGAGCTCAAAGTGGAACCTGAAAGTGCTGCTGAAGCAGATCACTAAGGATTTTATTTATTTATTTATTTAATTTTTAGGCTGCAGAAATTTTTCATGTATCCCAAGCCTCATCTGGCTTTACAAGCCTCTGAGAAGAGGAGGGACAGAGAGCTGGACCTGCATGTTGTGCCCACTATTGCTCCCCAAGCTGGGAGGGAGTTAGAAGGAAAGAGAACTCTTGATATGCATGTGATACCACCTGCTGATATATTAACTCAGTAGAGAACTAAAGCTGTGCAGGCACTGCCATGCCTGATGGTAGATATATATAGCCTTCACCATTTATCACAGGGAAAGGAGAAGACTAAAGGGCCTGGTATGCTTTACTTATGTATTTTTGGAATAAAGCAGGAATAACAATGCTGGTGATCCCATCAAAACAGCAGCGCTGACCAGCTCTTATTCCATGCATATTGCACAGGCCACAGTTCAATCTGGGCAACCTCTCCAGCTTTGCTTTTGGCTAGGTGCTAGACCTATAAATATTGCATCCACCCACTTGTTGCCTGTTTGTTTGCCTACTCCAAAGCCAGGTCAAAATGTATTTATTTAAAATTTTATTTATTTAAAATATTTTTAAACTGCACTATCTGTACATTCTAGGTGGTGACCAGCTGACATGCTGCACTGCTATAACTTAGCTGCAGCGTGTCACCTCCCTTTATTATTTCCAGATATAGTGAAAGCAAGTGAAGGGAAAGTGGATTACACTCACCTAGCTGGTACCTGCTTGTTCCCAGGCCAGGCCATAACGCACCAGCTAACACACTGAACTGCCATGACTTACCTGAAGTGTCACCTCCATTTTTCCCTAGACCTACTGGAAACAAGTAGGGCAATAGGGAAGGGGAATGTGATCACCAGACTCCTTGACCGAGTTTCAATTTGATACACCAGCAGAGAACACCAAGACTCAGGCTGGGAAGAGGCTGCACTGAAATCTGCCCCCCCCCCCCTTTTCAAAAAGTTTAAAGGGCCAAAACTCAGGATACCTCTGACTCCCCTCGCAACATTAATGGAGGACAGTAGGCACTGCAGCCATTAACTGCCACAAAGAGCAGAAGGTGGGCAGCAGAAAGGACCCAGCACCACCAAATTTAGCACCCTTAGCTTTTGTGGGCCAGCCTCTGCTAATCCTAGTCCTCTAGTCTGCTCCCAAGGTGGGAGGGACTCAGCACCACTAGGTTTAGCACCCCTGTGCTCTATGGACCAGGCTCTGCCAATCCTAGCCCCAAGAAAGGAGAAAAATCAGCACCAACGGATTGCTGCCTATAGTGGTCCCTGGACTCGATTCATGCTTCACTAGGCATCTGGGCTGTAACATAGGCAGAGGTAACAAAGTCCAATTATCTGCTGAAATTCAGTATAAGCTATATGATCTTTAATATTTTAAGAGTGGCTCAACAGCAAGTTTATGGATGGCTTTAACCCAAGTCCCTGAAGAAAGATTTTCTGAAACCCGCGGTGTCGGGCGTTCTCAGGGGAAGCCAGCTGATGGGTCGAATATAGAGACCTGAGAAGAGTGAAGCCTCTTATTGAAGAGTGAAGCCTTGTATTGATATCACTTTTAAAAGCTAAGTTCACGTTTTGATTTATTTAATGCACGATTAGTATTTATCACATAGGCAATAGCACGTTATACAAAAAAACCAAGAGTAGCCCGATGAAAGAAGTGCTACACCACTTGGCATAAACCAGTATTGCCTGAAAAAGTGGATATTTGTCTGAGGGCACTCTTAAAATATTAAAGACTAGTAAAAATGGCCTGTTTCTGGCGCCGATGAAATGGGCGCTAGCGGGCACAGGACTCCCTTCCCCTCCCCTTCCGGTACCTGTTCCGTCGGCCCAGGAAAGAAAGAGCCCCCTCTTTCCTCCCGTAGCGGTGGCTTCCTTGCTGCATGGTGTGGGAGTCCGGCTCTCGGCATTTCAAAATGGCCGCCGAGAGTTGAAGTCTCGCGAGGCAGCTTGACCTCTCGGCGGCCACTTTGAAACGTTGAGATCCGGATTCCCACACCATGCAGCAAGGAAGCCACCGCTACGGGAGGAAAGAGGGGGCTCTTTCTTTCCTGGGCCGACGGAACAGGTACCTCAAGACCACCAGGGAGACACGCGTAAGGGGAGGGGAGGTGACAGGGAGGGAGGGAGGTTGGTGAGGCTAAGCGTGTGCTACCGTGGGCGGGGCTATGTGGCGAAAGGGGCGGGGTTCATGTGCACGTCAGCGGCGGCTGGGATTTGTTGGAAGGGGAGGAGTAGGGAAACACGCGGAGCGTGTTTCCCTACTCCTCCCCGTGCGTAAATTTGTTTTCGTGTTCTGCCCTCGACGTCATCACGTGTGACGCGAGGGCGGGGCATGAAGATGTTGTGGTGGCTTCACCACCATGAAACCACGAACCGGTGTGTGAGTGACTTCAGTGACGTCAGTGTCCTCAGAACGTTGAGGCTGTGTTTTATTATAGTAGATCATATAGTTTATACTGAATTTCAGCAGATAGTTGGACTTTGTTACCTATGCCTATGTTACAGCTAATTGTCCTGGTTCTAGTATATGAATTTGACTGTTACCAGAGATTGTGGGATTTGATTTATTGGTCACTAGGCATCTGGGCATACAGCCTTCCTGGTAGTAGCCTACCCAGCCTATACACCAGGCCACATGTCTACAGCATCTGCTGCAGAGAACAGCGAGTAGCTGAAGGCAGCACCAGCCCCCGTGTAAAGGAGGAGGGCAATATCCCCTTTTCTCTGGCTCTATCTGCTGGCAGGGGACATAACCCATTCATCTGGACTGGTCTGGCATGGATAAGAAATGATTATTTTGAGCCTTTTCTACACTTTCATTCTTTTATACAAAAGTTTAAACACCCATAAGGTCAATTCAATATAAAAATGTTCAAATTTTTTCAACCAACTTCTATCTGAGACAAAACATTTAAAACTAGATAAAATGAAATATTTCTAGTACCTCCATGGCCTGTGTCAAGCGCTCTTCAAGAGCCATATAGGTAAGAAACTGAGGATCCACATAAGAAATAGCTTGTGCAACTCCTAGTCCATCACCAAATTCATCAAGCAACCTGGAAACAAAAAAATGCACTGTTAAAAAAAAACTTACTGCCATGTTTCAGTTTGTACATTTTAAAACTCTCAATTCTTAATTATGTGCTTTTTAATAAATAATCCTGATGCTATAAAACATACTGCCATTAAATTAATACTAATTTATATATGCACAAGAAAAGGCTTTGATAAAACCCAAGCATCCAGTCACCCTGACACCCAGAAACTTCAAAGGCACCCAGGATTTTCATGCACTGTTGCAGCTATCACTACTGCTACCATCTGTACCAGATCTGCCATTCTTTTGAGTCCTCACATGATTCTCAGTAAGTTTAAGTTGCCTGGTGCAACTCATGTTGATCTCATGGTCTTCACATATATTCAGACACTGCATAGTTCAACCTCACTGAGAGCGGGTGTAGTGGTGGATCAGAATGAACAGCTGCTCTGATGGTAACAGAAACAGTGCAAAACAAGTTGTTACTTGGCGGTTCAACAAGATAGAGGATCAACGAAGGACTTTATTTGCCAGATCCGTGTATTAAATTTCTCCAGTGTATACTGCAATATCAGATTTACCAAAACCCCTGAGGCAGGCCTTCGGGCAGAAACACGGCTGTGTCGGGTCGATGTCAATATCCTCAATAAAGACTTCTGCGTCATCCTCTTTGGTTTTTCCTCACTGTTTCTTCTTTTTTTAGGTACCAGAAACAGCACAGCCACCAAGATGAAGGGTGGCTAGAGTTTGAAGGTGTAGTTGAGGGAGGGGTGACAGACTGGTGGTATGACCAGAGATGAGGGTATCTGAGGGCTAAGGGGAGGATACAGCAAATGGCTGACAACATGGAGAGGTGGTTGAGACTGGTATGAATGGGAGAGACAAAGTGCAAAAAGAAACTGGATGAATATTGGGTGGGGGGATTCACAGAGAGGAAGACTAGTTGGGCGCCGTGCCCCCCCCCCTCCACCAGAAGAGTGGTCTTTTTAGAGACCACTGTGATCATAGAATCCACCATGGGGAGTCTTCAAGGACTTCAAATCCAATTCAGGGAGAGTGTAAAGGCACGACATCACCCATGACACCCTCTGGTGTATTCCATAGCCTCATGAATGTGGAACAATTTTTTTTTTTTTTTGGGGGGGGGGGGGGCTTTTAGTCCCTGACATTATAGAAGAGGTGCTCGGGGGTCCAACCGCAGATACAGGAGAAGAAATATTTAAAACTACAAGTGGCTGGACAATAAGGAAGGGACGTTCGTCTTTATGAAAAAGATGTGCCACCATGGGGTCATCCTCCTCCTCCAGTAGCAGCAGTTCCCCTTCTTCCAAACATCCGAGGCCTCAGGAGGGGAATCTCCAGAGAGAAGATTGTCATCTGTGTCCGAGAGAACTGACACCGCATCCAAATCAGTAAGAGACCCAAACCACGGTCTCTTGAGCAAAGGCAGCTGCTGAAAGGGAACTGCTTCAGGTGCAGGAGAAAATTCAGAGAGCTGGGGTGCCCCCGAGTGCTTCAGGAAAAAGGCTTTATGCATTAAAATCACAAATTCCTGAGAAAATGGGACACCATCCCCCCTGCACACACAGATGGCTCCCCCCCCCCCGAACCTGACCCCTCCAGGGCAGGAAACTGCACACATTGCAGCTGCTCCACTGCCACATGTGAAGCCAAACTCTGAGGCAAAGAAAAAATTGTGCCAAAGCAAGGCCCGAGGTTCCCACCAAAACAGGATCCAACACCTCCAATTGTTCACCCAAATTCAGGCTGTCCCCACCGCCGAACGTGGTGAACCCAGTGTGACTTGGTGCACACAGGCCTCATATCCTCCTGACGCTGCTCTCCAGCTCCCACACCAGGAGCAGCACTTCGCAGCTTCAGATGTCGATATGGGAGAAGCCCTCTGACAGAAACTCCCCCTCCCAAGCGCTGGTCCTAGCACCACACAGAGCTCCCTTGCATGGTCCTTTTTTGTGTACTCTTTAGAGTATACCACTCTCCACAGCTGATTATCTTCTCTTTTTTTTTTTCAGGAGGCAGGAGAGCTAGCTGGAGACCAACAATTAAGGCAGAAAGCTCAAGGGCAGCTAAAGGAGACCGAGGGGGATGGCAGTGGAGGAAGGGAGGAACCTGGCCCCATCAGGTATAACCTAAAATCTCAAAACAGGGAACCTCAACCCCTATCCAGGCTCTACTGAACCTGAGGAACGGGCCAGAAGCCAGATCAAACCAGAGCTGCACGTTATATACCCTCCACCTGCTAGAGAGAATACTGAGGTTAAGCTGGCTGCATATGGCCACATATACTGAACCTCCGAAGTTCTCTCTATCTCCACCTGCTGGCAGAGGGACATAACCCACAAGTCTCTGAATTGATCTGTGGGAAACTATGGAATAGACCTTTAGAGACGGAAGAGGTTCCATTGGCTTGGAGATAGGGAAGAAGTGAGAAATTACAGGCCAGTATGCCTCATGTCGGTGAAAGGAAAAATAATGGAGTCACAGCTGAAGGAAAATATAGTCAACTTTCTAGAAGCCAATCCAGCTTATTTTCGAAAGAGATGGACGCCCATCTTCCGACACAAATCGGGAGATGGACGTCCGTCTCAAAAACAGGTATAATCGAAAGCTGAATTTGGACGGCCCCAACTGCTTTCCGTCACGGGGAGGGGTGAAATTCTCAGGGGCGTGGCCGAACGGTAGCGAAGGCAGGACAGGGGCGTTCCGGGGCGTGGTTAACAGATGGACCTCCGCGCCTGATAATGGAAAGAAGCAAGACGTCCCCGACGAGCATTTAGTCCACACAAAGTTGGTCCTGTTTTTTTCACGACCAAGCTTCCAAAAAGTGCCCAAACTGACCAGATGACCACCGGAGGGAATCGGGGATGATCTCCCCTGTCTCCCCCAGTGGTCACTAACCCCCTCCCACCCTAAAAAACAAACTGTTTAAATATTTTTTCCAGCCTCTATGTCAGCCTCAAATACCATACCTAGCTCCATGACAGCAGTATGCAGGTCCCCCGAGCAATTTTAGTTTAGTTGGTGCTGCGCGGGACCCATGCAGAGAGCAAAAATCGGAAGGAAAAAAAACATGCAAGTGCAGTCAGAGTTACTGGACATGGAGGGGAGGTGAAGGGAGGGGAGAGAGGAGAATTCGCTGGACATGGATGAGAGGGGAGGGCAGGGGAGAGAGGAGAATTCGCAGGACATGGATGAGAGGGGAGGGGAGAAAGGAGAATTCGCTGGACGTGGATGAGAGGGGAGGGCAGGGGAGAGAGGAGAATTCGCTGGACATGGATAAGAGGGGAGGGCAGGGGAGAGAGGAGAATTCACTGGACATGGATGAGAGGGGAGGGCAGGGGAAAGAGGAGACTTGCTGGACATGAATGGAGAAGAGGGCAGGGGAGAGAGGAGATTTGCTGGACATGAATGGAGGAGAGGGCAGGGGAGAGAGGAGACTTGCTGGATATGAATGGAGGAGAGGGCAGGGGAGAGAGGAGACTTGCTGGATATGAATGGAGGAGAGGGCAGGGGAGAGAGAAGACTTGCTGGACATGAATAAAGGGGAGGGCAGGGGAGAGAGGAGACTTGCTGGACATGGATCGATGGAGGGGAGGGCAGGGGAGAGAAGAGACTTGCTGGATATGGATCGATGGAGGGCAGAGAGAAGAAATCGCTGGACATGGAGGGGAGGGCAGGGGAGAGAGGAGAATTGCTGGATATGGATGGAGGAGAGGGCAGGAAGAGGAGACTTGCTGGACATGGATGGATGGAGGGGAGAGAGGAGATTTGCTGTACATGGAGGGGAGGGCAGGAGAAATGCTGGACATGTATGGAGGAGAGGGAAGACAGGAAGGAAATGCACATGGATGGAGGGCAGGGGAGAAAGGAGAAATGCTGGACTGGACATGGAGTGGAGGAAAGACAGAGGAAGTAGATGCACATGGAGGGAGAGGAGAAATGCTGGACAAAGATGGAGGGGAGGGAAGAGAGAGGAAGTGAGATGAACATGGATGGAGGGGCAGAGAACGAGGAGAAATGCTGGACATGGATGGAGGAGAAGGAAGGGAGAGGAAGGAGATGCATATGGATGGAGGGGAGGTAAGAAAGGGGAATGAGATGCATACTGACTGAGATGAGAGAAAGGGAAAAGAGAAAAACTACACATGGATGGAGAAAATAGACGCTGGAAGGAAAGGGGAAGAGGGGGGCAGATGCTGGATGGAAAAGGGAGAGAGGGGGTGGATGCTGGGTGGAAAGTGGGGGAGAGTTAAGATCGAGGAAAGAAGAAACAAGAGACTGAGACCAACACAATTAGAAACAGTAAATGGCCAGACAACAAAGGTAGGAAAAATGAATTTTATTTTTAGTTTAGTATAAAGTAGTGTTGCAGCTGTGTTAATAAATACAGAAAATGGAAATAAGGTAACATCTGTATTGGACTAATTTTAATACATTTTTGAGTAATGTTTGGAGACCAAACCCTCCTTTCCCATCTCAGAACAGAATACCGTAACAGCAGTATACTCCTGATGCAGAACAGGCCTTTGATAAGGTACTATGGTGATTTTTATTTCAGACTTTGTCTTATGTTGGCATTTCTGAGTGGTGGAAATGGGATTGCTGGTGAATGGGATTAGAACAGAGGTCTTTCCTCTTTATTGTGGTACCTGGAAAGGCTGTCCTCGGTCCCCGCTGCTTTTCCACCTCACTCTAGAACCTTTTTGTGCATAATCAGGAATATGGGACAGGTTGGGGGGTGGAGATACAAAGTAAGGGTTTCAAGGTTTTAGCCTCTGCAGATGATCTGCTCTTAACTATCATACAACCACATACCTCTCTCCCAGTGCTTCTCACTTTAGTGAAAGAATATAGACAGCTTTCAGCCTTTAAACTTAGCATGACCAAATCTTAAGCTCTTCCATCTTTCCCAGGAGTACGAAATAATTGGCAAGGAGAGTTCCCTTTTAATTGGTCAGAGTGCAGTATAAAGTAACTAGGGGTGCTCGTTCCTTCTAAATTTTCTGAGTTCTACACTTGCAACATACAGCCACTGATGTCCCTTACCAGGCAGATGCTGGGGTTATGGTGCGGATACCCTATTTCTCTTTTGGGAAGCACTGCCTTGTTTAACATGGTTCCTGCTTCCAAATGATGTATATTCTACAATGCTCCCGCTGTATTTGAAGGTGTGGGAGGAGCAAGAGCTACCTAGAATTCTTCAAGTTTACCTATAGCAGAAACCCAAGTATCATGTGGATTGGGCCCAGAGTGGAGTGGCCTAGTGGTTAGTACAGTGGACTTTAATCCTGGGGAACTGGGTTTCATTCCCACTCTAGCTGCTTGTGACTCTGGGCAAGCCACTTAACCCTCTATTGCCCCAGGTTCAAATAAGTACCTGTATATACTATGTAAACTGTTTTGAATGTAGTTGCAAAAAACACAGAAAGGCGGTATATCGAGTCCCATTTCCCTTTTTTAAGTATATGCTACTGGAATGTGGCATGTATTACAAGACACATAAATGATTGGTACAGGAGAAAGTGTGACTTTTCTGTGACACCACTGGAAGCAAATCTGTACTCAAATACTCAATTTAGGTGGCAGATCCATATCATACCAGCCCACACTCCCCCTTTTCTCCATTACAATCCATTTCTGAAGGTGGTGCGGGCTGCATGGTGCTGGATTTGCAGGAGACACTGTTTCTCTGCGGCAGTGACACCATATTTAGCTCTTAGGAATAACTCAGATTTGATTGCAGGTACTGACTCTGCAGTCTTTACTCATTGGAGAGATTTGAGAGCTTTGAGAATACACTATCTATCCCAATTACTTACTAAGGACGGGAGTTTGCTAAATATTCTGTGTCACAGAATATTTATTTTGCATATATGCAGCTTCAACACTATGTTGAAGCTGTCATGGACAGAGTTGTGTGAGAATGTTCAAGAGACTTTGAATGAAGCCCTCACTCTCAACTTGCAATCCCTGGTGCCTCGACCAGAACTATGCTAGATAAGCATATCAGTGGTCTGAGGACCTAACGGTATCCATCTAATGACAGGTGCTCCAGGATGCATTGCTCTTAGTGTACCATTCTACATCTAGTGCCACACTGTGTGAGCTACAGTATAAATTTTATGATTATATTATTCGCCACATTGAGCACAACAGGCGGCTTTTACGCCCATCGCAGCTTGCACTAAATTACTACTACTACTTACGTAGCACTGTACACTTGAACATGAAGAGACAGTCCCTGCTCGACAGAGTTTACAATCTAATTAGGACAGACAAACAGGACAAACAAGAGATAAGGGAATATTAAAGTGAGGATGATAAAATAAGGGTTCTGAACAAGTGAATAAGGGTTAGGAGTTAAAAGCAGCATCAAAAGGTGGGCTTTTAGCTTAGATTTGAAGACGGCCAGAGATGGAGCTTGACGTACCGGCTCAGGAAGTCTATTCCAGGCATATGGTGCAGCAAGATAAAAGGAACGGAGTCTGGAGTTAGAGGTGGAGGAGAAGGGTGCAGATAAGAGAGATTTACCCAGTGAATGAAGTTCCTGGGCAGGAATGTAGGGAGAGGAGAGTGGCGAGGTACTGAGGAGCTGCAGAGTGAATGCACTTATAAGTCAGTAAGAGGAGTTTGAACTATATGCAGAAACGGATAGGAAGCCAGTGAAATGACTTGAGGAGAGGGCTAATAGCATAACGACACTGGCAAAATATAAGTCATGCAGCAGAATTTTGAACAGATTGAAGAGGAGAGAGATGGCTAAGTGGGAGACCTGTAAGAAGCAAGTTGCAATAGTCTAAGCGAGAGGTGATAAGCGTGTGGATGAGGGTTCTAGGAGTGTGCTCAGAAAGGAAAGGGTGAATTTTGCTGATATTATAGAGAAAGAAACGACAGGTTTTAGCAGTCTGCTGAATATGTGCAGAGAAGGAGAGGGAGAAGTCAAAGATGACCCCAAGGTTAAGAGCTAATGAGAAAGAAAGGATGAGAGTGTTATCCACAGACTAGAGAATGAGGGAGGAGGAGAGGTTGGTTTAGGGGGAAAAATAAGAAGCTCAGTCTTGGTCATGTTTAGTTTCAGATGGCGCTGAGACATCCAGGCAGCAATGTCAGACAGGCAGGCTGATACTTTGGCCTGGATTTCGGCTGAGATTTCTGGTGTGGAGAAGTAGATCTGGGAGTCATCAGCATAAAGACGATACTGAAAACCATGGGATGAGATCAGAGTACCAAGGGAAGAAGTATAGATGGAGAAAAGAAGAGGTCCCAGGACAGATCCCTGAGGTACACCAACTGATAGTGGGATAGAAGTAGAGGAGGATCCACTAGAGTATACACTAAAGGTACGCTGGCAGAGATAAGAAGAAAACCAAGAAAGAACAGAGCCCTGAAATCCAAGTGAGGACAGCGTATCAAGGAGTAGGCTGTGATCAACAGTGTCAAAAGCAGCAGATAGATCGAGAAGGATGAGGATAGAATAGAGACCTTTGGATCTGGCCATGAACAGATCACTGGAGACTTTAGCAAGCGCTGTTTCAGTCGAATGAAGGGGACGAAAGCCAGATTGAAGTGGATCAAGAATAGCTTGAGATGAAAGAAAGTCAAGGCAACGCCGATGAACAGCACGTTCAAGTATCTTGGATAGGAATGGGAGGAGGGAGATGGGGCGATAGTTGGAAGGACAGGTAGGGTCCAATGAAGGTTTTTTAAGGAGTGATGCGACTACGGCATGTTTGAAGGCACCAGGAACAGTCGCATTGGACAGTGAATGATTGAGGATATGATAGATAAAAGGGATGAAAGTAGGAGAGATAGTGTTAAGTAAATGGGTGGGAACAGGATCAGAGGAACAAGTAATTAGTTTTGAGGAGGAGATAAGATGTGTGGTTTCCTCTTCAGTGAGTTCAGAAAAGGAAGAAAAGGAGGCAAGGGTTGGAGGGCTGAGAGAATGGACTAAGGGAAGGAGAGGTGGAGGTGACCTGGTAGAGAATTCAAGTTTAATCTTGTGAAACTTATCATGGAAGTACTCAGCCAGAGTCTTGGGGGGGGGGGGGGGGGGGAGTGAAGGCACTTTGAGGAGAGAGTTCAGTGTGGCAAAGAGTCGTTGAGGGTTTGAGCCAAGAGAATTTGTCAACTGGATGTAATAGTCCTGTTTGGCAAGTAAAAGAGCAAACTGGAAGGAGGTCAGCAAGAATTTGAAATGTATGAAGTCAGCATGGGCACAGGATTTCAGCCAAAGGCGTTCGGCAGAGCGGGCACAGGAACGTAGGTAGCGGATTCTAGAGGTCAGCCAAGGCTGGGGTTTGGTACATTGTACAGAACGGGGAATGGGAGGAGTGAGAGTATCCAGAGCAGACGAGAGAATAGTATTATAGGAAGGGACAGCCTCATTGACAGGCTTGGATAACATAGTGGTAGAGAAGAGATTTGAAACACTGGAAGACAGAGTAGAAGGGTCAATAGCCTGCAGATTCCTAAATGTATTGGTTAAGATTGGACGGGACTGGGGAGGAGGGTGTTCAAGTGTGACAGTTATCAGATGATGGTCAGAGAGGGGAAGAGTTGAGGCACAGAAACTGGAGAATGAGCAGTTTGAGAAGAGGATAAGATCAAGACAGTGGCCATTCTGGTGAGTGGGGGCAGTGGAGCACAGTTGAAGATTGAAAGAGGATGTTAAAGCAAGAAACTGAGAAGCATAAGAGTCAGAGGGATCATTAGCATGAATGTTAAAATCCCCAAGAATGAGGGAAGGAGATGAAGGTTCAAGAAAAAAGGAAAGCCAGGCATCAAAGTCAGTGAGAAAGGAAGAAAGGGACTTATTAGGGGGTCAATAAATGACTGCTACTCGGAGAGGTAGAGGAGCAAATAGATGGACGGAGTGGACTTCGAAGGAAGAAAAACAGTGAGACTGAGGTGGAAGAAGAGGTTGAAATCTGCAAGAGGGTGAAAGTAGTAGCGGAGAGCAGGAGAAGGAGCAAGAGAGTACGGAGAAGAGTAGGAGAGGTATGATGACAGCGACGAAGGCGAGATGTACTCAGATAGAAAGGAGATGGATGAATGGAAGGAAGGAAATGTTCAAGGTTGAGAGCTAAGAAAAAGAAAGAGGAAAAAAGAGATGGTGAGATGATGAATACAGAGGGTGGACAATGGTTTCCTGCAGTGTACAGTGGTTTCAGATGGAGAAACAGATTAGGAAGGGACAATACCAAGAAGAAAAGTGTACTGGAGCCATAAGTAGCAACTGGCAGAAAAATAAATGTAAAGACAAAAATGCCCCAGTGCGCGGCACCTAAAGCCGAGGCCCTGAGTGGATCAGAGTTGACCTGGGAGTCACCCTGGAGAAGGCTATAAAGGATATGCAGATGAGCTGCAAGTCCTCCACAGCAGCTGAAAGGCAGCCGGTCGTAGAGCTGGCACCTCTCAGCCGAGGAAAGGCTTACCAGGTGTTAGGCTGAAGCCAGCATTCCTCCCCGAGGGTCACCTGATCCTAGCCAAAAAGCACCTGGAAACCCTGGGCACCTGGAGCGAGGGCCCTGGGAAGATCGGGGTGAACCTGGGAATCACCCCCGGATACAGCTTTGAGGACATACAGAAGGGCTGCACGTCCTCCACAGCACCTGGTGGGAGTGCTAGGCACCTAGAGTGGAGGTCCTGAGTGGATCGAAGTGGACCTGGGAGTCACCCCGGAGAAGGTTGCAAAGGATATGCAGATGAGCTGCAAGTCCTCCACAGCAGCTGAAAGGCAGCCGGTGGTAGAGCTGGGCACCTCTCAGCCGAGGAAAGGCTTATCAGGGGTTAGGCCGAAGCCAGCATTCCTCCCCCTGAGGATCATAGTCCTGCAACATTGGGCCATATTTTCTGGAGCTGCCCTCAGATCTCAACATTTTGGACGACAATTCTCCGGGAGACAGCAACAGCGACACAATGGCAACGTCCCATTCGATCGTCTCCTCTCCTTCTGTTTCAGGATTATGGATTATCTGCTCCAGTGGCCCCAGGATTTAAGGGCTATCTTTGTCATTTGATACTCATAGTAAAGAAGGTTATTCTACTGTATTGGTGAGAAACCATTCCAACTACACCACAAAGTTGGTGCTCACAGATGATTACACTGCTCTCAATGGAACATTTGGATATCACAGATATAACATCAGATAAAGGGAAGAGATCCAAATGGTGTTAGGAACGCTTTTGGTTTACCCTGCAACCAGCAGCCAGATTCTAAATTAATGGAAATCATGCCTTTGTGATGTTGTTCTCTCACACAGCTGAGGAGGGGAGGGGGTGGGGGTGGAGAGTTGCAGGCACTAGCAGTGGTTCCAATAATCTTATATTTGAAACAGTGATTTCACTATGGTTCTCTGTTGGAACGTTGTTTGCTTCTATCCCATTAGTAGTTAAGCTGATGGAGAGCATGGTGACTAACAGCTTACGAACTACCTGGACAAGTTCTCTATATTACACAAGTCACAATCAGGTTTTTGCCCCCTTCATAGCACTGAAACTGTACTAGTCACTCTTCTGGCCAAATTCAAGCAGGAAATAGCAGCAGGTAAAAATATACTTCTCCTTCAATTCGACACGGTAAACCATAATATTCTACTAAATCTTCTTGACTACTTTGGGATAGGTGGAAATATACTTAGCTGGATTAAGGGTTTTCTAACCTCTAGAACATATCAAGTAAAATCGAATTCAAGCGTATCATCACTGTGGAAAGCAGACTGCGGAGTCCCTCAAGGATCACCGCTATCACCAAAACTCTTCAACATAATGATGATTCCACTGGCCAAGTCCTTATCCAATCTAGGCCTTAACCCGTTCATCTATGCAGATGATGTCACAATTTATATTCCTTTCAGACACGACCTGACAGAAATCACCAATGCAATCAAGATTGGTTTGAACACAATGGACTCATGGGTAAACTCATTCCAATTGAAGCTGAACAATGAAAAAAACTCATTGCCTCATCCTTTCATCTCAACACAATAAGTTTAAACCTCAACCTTAAACACCCCAGACCACACCCTCCCTATCTCAGATAGCCTAAAAATACTCTGCGTTATAATTGATCGCAACCTGACACTTGAAAGCCAAGTAAATTCCACCACAAAGAAAATGTTCCACTCAATGTGGAAACTTAAACGTATAAAACCTTTCTTCCCGAGAGATGTACTTCGCAATCTAATACAATCAATGGTATTAAGCCACTTAGATTGCTGCAACAGAATTTATGCAGGATGTAAATAACTACTTACTAAGAAACTCCAGACCACCCAGAACACAGCAGCCAGATTGATGTTCGGTAAATCAAGATTTGAAAGTGCCAAACCCCTTCGTGAAAAATTACATTGGCTTCCCACCAAAGAACGTATTACCTTCTCTGCACCCTGGTCCACAAAATTATTTACGGCGAAGTTCCAGGATACATGTCGAACCCTTCATGTGTCCGTCGGCAGTCTGAACTGAGTATTATTAGACCGGAGGTTCTGAAGCAGCTGTGGCGAAATGGAGGTTAACATTAACCACAGTTCTAATTACGGAGGAGCCCTAGAGAAGATTTTGGTTGGAGCGGAGAAGCTAAGTACCTTCTCTATTTTTTTGTACCTTCTCTATTTTTTCAAACACTTTAAATCAATTAAGTAATGAACTTTTGATGAATGCTTGAAATTAAAATTCCCAGGAGGTTTTTTCCGATGATGAAGAAGCCCTAGCCCTTTTGCCCGCTTCACTAGTGAGGAAAGGTGCTTTTTGAGGTTTATCCTCCTGATTCAACAATGAGATTGCTTACCTATGTTTGAGTTTCCAAATGTTTATATATATTGGATGATCCTGAGTGGAAACTTGTCCCTGATTTCTATTATAGCTGGAACCTAATAAATTTGCCATCCAGAAATAGAACCAGACTATCCCGAACTTATTTAAATTTACATTATCCAAACTGCAATGGTCTCAAATATAAATCAACTTATGCATCCAGCTTCTCTTATATAAGTACACAACTATGGAACGCACTGCCTAAAGCTGTGAAAACAATTCACAACCATCTTAACTTCAGGAAGTCACTGAAAACCATCTTGTTCAAGAAGGCATACCCCCCGGATCCAACTTAAATGCCTACATCCTGCAACACAACAAAACCATGGACCATACTGGACACTTATAACCATCCCTTCTTTAAACCTTTGTGCTTTAAACACATGATACTTTTTATGACTACTTCTCTATTGTGTATTTGTTTTCTACTGAACCGGAGCTTGCCTCCACAGTACTGTGTAAGCCACATTGAGCCTGCAATTAAGTGGGAAAATGTGGGGTATAAATGTGATAAATAAATAAAGAAAATAAAATAAATACATAAATAACATGATTTCTCTAAAAATAAAGAGAGTAATGAACCAGTTAGTGGTTTCTCTTTCACAATATTTCTGTGATATGTATAGTCCTTATTTAGCACAAATTCAAATGAATTAAGAAAAAAAGCTTCTAATATACATTGTAAAATTTAAAAAATGTAAAGAAAATGGATCTTTACATTTCAAATCAACTATATTTTCCACAAAACAGAGAATGACTAAGACAGCAAGATATTCATATCCCACTCTGAAACAATCAATAGCTTATACTAGCCTATCTTCCAAAGGTTCAGCATTATGGTGCCACATGAGGCATAATTTTTCATGGTCTTTATTTGAACCATCACTTAGAAGTACATGCTGTACTTCTTCAAACGCCTCAATATCCTCCCTCTAAGATCAGCAGTGAAAAGCGTTCTAAACAAATTTTTGCTAAAGGAAAGAATGATTTCACTTGATAGGAGTATCACTCCTTTTCTACAGGCACCATCCTTATTTGTCTTGGACCAATTCTTCAACCAGAAATCTGCAATCATTTTTTCTCTTGCTGGTTAATACACTGTCACATAATCATATCTGTAGCTCAACCTTCTTTACTCAATTGATTTGTTCCCATTTGGGAACATTGCGCACTAATGGGTTAATATATTTGTGAGAGACATTGCTGGAGGGTTAGAAGGGAAAGTTTACCTTTTTGCGGACAAAACAAAGATAGCCAATAGAGTGGAGGGATCCCCAAACGTTGGAAGAATGGTCAAGGGTCTGGGAAGTTAAAATTTAATGCGAAGAAATGCTGAGTGATGCACTTGGGGTGTAAAAATCCAAAAGATATACCAGATATGAGGGGAGAGGTTGATAAGCTTAGCTCAGGAGAGGGACCTTGGAGTGATGGTGTCTTGAGGATCTCAAGGCGACGAAACAATGCAACAAGGAGGTGGCCACGGCCAGAAGGATGCTAGGCTGCATAGAGAGGAGTATAATCAGTAGAAGAAAGGAGGTGTTGATGCTCCTGTACAAGTAGTTGGTGAGGCCCCACTTGGAATATTGTGTGCAGTTTTGGAGGCCGTATCTTCCTAAGGATGTAAAAAGACTGGAAGCGGCTCAAAGAAAAGCGATGAAAATGGTATGCATTTTGCATAGTAAGACGTATGAGGAGAGACCTGATGACTTGAACATGTATACCCTGGAAGAAATGAGAACCAAAAGCTGTGAAATCAATCCATGACCACCTAAACTTCAGGAAATCACTAAAAACCAATCTCTTCAAAAAGGCTTACCCCACCGATCGACCATAATCCCCCAGACCCAGTAACACCGCATAACCAAAGATCGTACAGGACAATATACAATCTTTATTCCCTTCGACCCTCATGGTGCCTGATACACACCTATCTCATTCGACCACAATATAACACTGTATTTGTTATTAACTGATTTGGCGAACGCCTTTACAGTACTATGTAAGCCACATTGAGCCTTCAAATAGGTGGGAAAATGTGGGGTACAAATGTAAGAAATAAATAAAATACATAAATATGATACAGACGTTCAAATATTTGACAGGTATTAATCCGCAAACAAAACTTTTCCAGAAACGGGAAGGTGGTAGAACTAGAGGAAATGAATTGAGGTTGACGGGAGGAAGACTCAGAAATAATGTCAGGAAGTGTTTTTTCATCAAGAGGATGGTGGATACTTGGAATGTCCTACCGCAGCAGGTAGTGGAGATGAAAACCGTAAAATGCTTGGGATAAATATGTAGGAATCCTGTTTAGAAGGAATCGATCCAAAAAAGCTTAGCAGAGACTGGGTAGCAACACTTGCAATTGGCAAGCAGACAGTACGGGACAGACTTCTATGGTCTGTGCCTTGATTGTGCCTGAAGTAAAAGATTGAGGACATAAGGGATGACAGTAAGATAAAGTGATGACTAGATAGGTGGGACAGACCAGAGGAACAGATCGTCAGTTTGGAAGAGGAAATAAAACGTGCAGTTTCCTCTTCAGTGATTTCAGAAAAGGAAGAAAAGGTGGCAGGGGATGACGGAGGTTTGACAGAATGGACTGGGGAAAAGAGAGGTGGGAGTGACTTGGTTGAGAACTCAAGGTTAAACTTGTGAACCTTGCCATGGAAGTCCTCAGAAAGTGAATAGGGGGAGAAAGTGAAGGCACTCCGAGTAGAGTTTTCAGTGTGTCAAAGAGATGTTGACACACTGAAAACTCTACTCGGAGTGCCTTCACTTTCTCCCCCTATTCACTTTCTGAGGGTTTGATCCAAGAGAGTTTGTCAAATGGATGTAATAATCTTGTTAGGCAAGTGAAAGAGCAGACTGAAAGGAGGTCAGCAAGAACCTAAAATATATGAAGTCAGAATGGCCACGGGATTTTAGCTAAAGTTCTTCAGTAGATCAGGCATAGGAATGTAGGTAGTGGATTCTACAGATCAGCCAAGGCTTGGGTGTGGTACACTTTACAAAAGGGGGAATAGGAGGAGCATGAGTATCCAGAGCAGAAGAGAGAATAGAATTACAGGAAAAGAGAGCCTCATTGACATACTTGGATAATAGTGATTGAAAAGAAGGATGTGAAAAGAGTGCAAGGGTCAATAGTCTGAATATTCTTAAATGTATTGGTGGAGATTAGATGGGACTAGGAAGGAGGGTGATAGAGAGGGGAAGAACTGAGGTGCAGAAATTGCTGAGTGAGCAGTTGGAGAAGACAAAATCAAGACAGTGGCCATTCTGGTGAGTAGGGGAACTGGAGCACAGCTGAAGACTGAAATCGGATGTTAAAGCGAGAAACTGAGAGGCATAAGAGTCAGAGGGGTCATCAGCATGAATGTTAAAATCCTCAGGCATGAGAGAAGGAGGTTCAAGAAAGATGGCAAGCCAGGAATCAAAGTAAGTGAGAAAGGAAAAAAGGGACTTATCAGGGAGTCGATAAATGACTGCTACCCAGAGAAATAGAGGAGTCAATAAAAGGACAGAGTGGACTTTGAAGGAAGAAAAGCAGTGAGAATGAGATGGAAGAAGAGGTTTAAATCTACAAGAGACTGAGAGTAGCAGCCCAACATCATCTCTGCGGCCAAGAGTCATCTATCTCTCCTGATATATACATATATAACTTTACACTATACACAGTGACGTCCTTTGACAAATACTGTAATAAAAACAAACCCTAGAGCACTGCAAGCTGAAGGATTTCTATATTCATAATTATCATTCTGAATATTTTATTAAAAAAACATATAAGGCTGCCCTGTAGCCTTGAATGTAATAAAAGAATGCTCTGAGGAATTCAGCACAAGTTCTTTTTTGTAATTATAGTGGCTCCAGTGATGCATACACAAGCTGATTTATACATATCATAAGATATTAAATTACAAAGACGTGACACAAATAGGGTTTGCAGATATGATGACCAGTATAATTGGCAGCACTTTATCTTTCTATTACACTATGGATGAGACATTGGAATATATCTTGCACAGAAATCCAACATACAGTTCTTCAGCATTGTGCCTGAACTTGGTGAAATTCCTGAAGCCAAAAATAAATCTCCATCATGTATACTGCATTATTTAACTGTATCTAGGTGCACAGGTGTAGAAGTACCACTGAGGAATAAGGTTCTATCAGAAATCTCAACATATTCTAATTTTGACGCTAATACAGATTCAGAATAGAATCTTCCAGATAAAATCAACTAGAGATAGTTCATACCTGAAGTCAATGTAGCTCACTAAAAAGCAGGAGGTGATCAAGAATTTGATATAGTCTGCACCAATACATCCATAAAAAGAGTGTTCTCAACAGAATCAGCGTACACTACCAAAGTCCAGGTTACCATATGGTGCTATCAGAAATCCCAATGCAGTTAGCAAAATTCATACATACAATGAATGCAATCTAAGAGACAAACATTATCAGGAACCAAGATGGAGTCTGGAAGGAGTTGCTGGTGCAGAGCTCTACTGTGGTTCTGAGTTTTTGTTGCTCTCTATGGGGAAAGAAAGGCAAAGCTGTGGCCTTATCCTCCCGGACCCACTGAGCTGTCCCAGATGGTTCAAGCAGCCTTCCAATCTGGAGGAGTGAAGCCTCAAGACATTCTGGTGCCTTTGGGTGGTCCCGATGGCTTCGTGGGACAAAGTTTGGTTGGGGGTGTTGCTGAATCTGGCTATCCTGCTCCGCCATAACCCAGAAGTGCTTTTCTCTGCAGTTTTTCTAAGTGCTTGATCCCAGCAGGGCAAAGTATGGGCTTGGCTGTGTCAGGGCTGTGTCAAGTTGTATCTCCCTCTATTATTGGGGGAAGAAGTGGAGTATATAATTTCAACTAAGCTACATAACAACAATCTTCCGAAAATTACTAAAAACCAACCTGTTCAAAAAGGCACACCACAATGATCCATCCTAAATACCAGACAACGAAACTCTTCTAGAACAAGACAAAACCGAACTCTCTATACCTGACTGCTTCAGTAACTCTATCACTAATGAACGTTAACACACTACCACCTTATTTCTCACACAGAAATGAACTGATTATCTAATTTAATCTATAATTTACTCTACCATCTATGTACTTAATGCAATACTACTGTGTATTTCTCATTCCGGAAATGGCGATCGCCACTACGGCATACTGTAAGCCACATTGAGCCTGCAAAAAGGTGGGAAAATGTGAGATACAAATGCAACAAATAAATATTTCTGTGCTGTGTTTGACCACATTCAAGCACAGAATCAGCAAGCTGCAAGAGCTGAATGTTTGGAGATGTAGCTGTGTAGACTGTAAGATCTTACTGTGTCTTCAGCAGGGATTTTGAGATCAGCGGGTTTGCAAAAAGTGTGGGAGGCTCCATGAATTTAAATTACTTTATGGAGTCTTTCATGGAGCCTATAAGAGGAAGAACTACTCTTGTCACCTTTGCATTTGGACAGATCCATAATGCAGCTTCAAGACAGTATATCAGATATATAATTGAGCAGTTTTGGGGATCACATATTAGAGTTCTTAGACTGATCCCAGCCAGGAACTTCTTGGTCTTTTAAACCAGAGATTCTTACGTTGGTGGTATTATCTTATCTTTGTTAAAATCTTTTATGTGGATATTTTGTAGCCTATAGTAGGATTAAATTACCTTTCTATGATCCTAAAGAGCTAGTGGAATCTTTGTTAGCAAGAGACCTATCAGCTGTGATTGGTTAAATCCCATGAGTATCCTGAACCAGCTGTTATAAAACTCTGCAGCTTCTTCATTAGTTTTATTTCCTTAGATTATATTTTCCTTCTTGTTTCCCAAAATATAGTGGGTGAAAGTTTATTGATGATATTTCCTTGTATATATTGATATTTCCTGTAACCTCTGTCTTATTTCAAAGTTGTTTCTTTGGATGTTAATTTAAATCTGTTATAAATAAATAATAAAAAAAAGTCACAGAATTATCAAATTCACTGACAACTACCACCCATGGAAGAATTTGGGGATGTGCCAGGGCTTATTTGACTGTTAGAGGAAGTAAACAGGTTGTCAAAAAATAAATAAATAAAAAGGAAGCACTGTCTACAGTGGGTTAGAGATGGTTCAGACCTAAACAAGTGAGAATAGTGATTTTTTCCCTCCTGTTCCTTGGAAACAATGAGAGAAAGGCAGAAAGACAGAAACTAGATTACAGAGCAGATTAGCACTCCTTTGCTTTGCTCAGTGCACTCCAGCATCACCCTTCCTATCCTGTTCCCTACACCCAAAGCACAAAGAAGCAGGTGTTTTGTCCCATTTATGTGTGTGAATATTATGGGGTCCTTTTATTAAGGTGCGCTAACAATTAGTGTGTGCTAAATGCCATGCAGCCCATTACATACCTATGGGCTGAATGGCCTTTAGCTGAACTAAATCTATTAGCACACCTTAGTAGTAAAATAACCCCTATGTCATTTACATATCAAATTCAGTTGTATTGTAAACTACTAGATTTGTCATACTTCCTCTAATTTGTAATTCTGCTGTTATTGGCTCCCTTTTAGGCAGGTGATCCCTGCTCTCCTTTGCACATGGGTCCTACTTATTGGTCAAGCTTCTGCCTTGCTGTCTGCTGGGTAACTCCTGCCCCCCTCCTATTGTGTGCTTCCAAAAGAAGAAAAAAAGAACTTAAGGCTTCATCTGAGCTCCTATGAACAGCTCCAATTGTTCTCTTTTCCCTTCATCAGAGTACCCCTTCTTTTTACCATCGTGTTACAAACTCTCTATCACAGTTCCAGCACCTACTATAGCAGCAGCAGAGTCACTACTCTCAGCTAGAATCATTTTCTCTCCTTACTCTCCAGGCTGCATCCTGTAAGTGGCCTGTTATTTTTTACCTGCTGCAATAAAAACTTAATTTTAGACACTATGAGGGGCATTTTTGAAAAAAACATCCAGGTCAGAATAGGGATGTCTTACTTATAAGCCATTTTCAAACAGGAAAAACATCAGGATTTACTGTTTGGAAATATGTGAGAAATGTCCAAAATGAACACCATGTACCAAAATAAAACGTCCAAATTATGAACGCCATAATAGTTACATCAGTTTCTGTAGGGCTCACAATTTAAAGATTTTTTTTTTTAAGAGTTTGACGTTGGATTTAGACCTGGGTCCCCTGATTTATGATCCACTAGGCTACCCTTCAGACCTGCTTGCAGCTGTATTCAGAATGTCCATAATACCTGATGTTAGGGAGACTCATTTGCCTTTCCGGTGTCACTTTTAGGGGGTGAGGAAGTGGGACAGTAACCACTAGGGGATTCATGAGGGGTCATGATTTAATCCTCCAGTAGTCAGCGCTCAAATCAGAGCACCTTTTTGTACCTTGGACATAACTGAAACAGGTCTAAATAAACATACTTATTTTTAGACTTGAACGTTCCTTCCCATTTGATTATCACTGTTGGACAACCTAATTTTGGGGTCTCCTTAGTCCCATCCAAAACACACCCTTGACACGCCTACTTGTTATTTGGACACAAGGCAATGTAGTTCATCCAAATTCTGCCTTTCCAAAATCGTAAATTTGGACATTTGGGGCAGATGTACATTTTGGGGGGCAAATTTGGCAGGTCCATCTCCTTTGAAAATGAGCACATGTGTCTTTCTTACTGAGGTTGGTACAAGGTTTAGCTGAATAATTAGCGGTGCATGGGTACTGTGAGATCATTACAGCAGGCTCTCAGAATAGATGACTAGTACATTTGACTAAGCAGCACTGCCTATTTACCAAGCTTGAACCAAATTATATCAGTAGTGGAGCATCAATTTCATCAGTGGGAATACATAGCTAAAACAATAAATATAGCTAAAACAATAAATATCCCCCAACACCATACTAATTTATTAAAACTGCATCATAAAAAAAGTGTTTTTGAGAGCAAAGTTTGCACACCGACAAGAATTGTTATAATTCTGAAACTGATGAGTCCCGACTGGTAGCGGTGTTTCCTTACACCAATCATATTTCACAAACTGTAGCCTTAATATCTAAGCATGGCAAGGTATTGTCTACTCATAAAGATTGGCAAGATCTCCCGCTAATTACTTTTACTAGGGGAAGAACTACAGGAGAAATTTTAACATACAAGAGACTGGATTAGCAGTGGTGCCTGGGTCAATTAGTATATACACAGAGTTCGAGCAGATCAGTTAAAAGCTGGCTCAATGAGCATAAATCCTATATAAATACATCAGTTGAAACAGCCCCTCTAGTGGCTCGTTGGAAACAATTTAATCATACATGGACAGATATTAAATGGAGAATTTAGGACAAGAAAGAGATGGGGTGGGAAGGTGGCAATGTTACATAAGTACATAAGAGTAGCCATACTGGGTCAGACCAATTGTCCATCTAGCCCAGTATCCTATTTTCCAAAACAGTTGCCAAGCCAGGTCACAAGTACCTGGCAGAAACCAAATCATGGCAACACTCCATAATACAAATCCCAGGGCAAGCAGTTGCTTCCTCATATCTGTCTCAAAAGCAGACTATGGACTTTTCCTCCAGGAATTTGTCCAAACCTTTTTTAAACCCAGATACCCTAACCGCTGTTAACACCTCCTCCGGCAAACAGTTCCAGAGTTTAACTATTTGTTGAGTAAAAAAATACTTCCTCCTATTTGTTTTAAAAGTATTTCCATGCATGTAACTTACTCGAGTGTCCACTAGTCTTTGTACTTTTGGAACAAGTAAAAAAATCAATTCGTTCAACACCATTAAGGATTTTGTAGACCTCAATTATATCTCCCCTCAGCCATATCTTTTCCAAACTGAAGAGCCCTAACCTCTTTAGCCTTTCGTCATATGAGAAGGGTTCCATCCCCTTTATCATTTTAGTCGCTCTTCTTTGAACCTTTTCTAATTCCGCTATATCTTTTTTGAGATACGGCGACCAGAACTGAACACAATACTCAAGGTGCGGACGTACCATGGAACGATACAAAGGCATTATATAGTATCTTCAGTCTTATTCACCATCCCTTTCCTAATAATTCCTAGTATCCTGTTTGCTTTTTTGGCCGCTGCCACACACTGAGCAGAAGATTTCAGCATATTATCTATGACAACACCCAGATCTTTTTCTTGAGCGCTGACCCCCAAAGTGGACCCTAGCATCAGGTAACTGTGATTTGGATTATTCTTTCCAATGTGCATCACCTTGCATTTGTCCACATTAAATTTCATCTGCCATTTGGACGCCCAGTCTTCCAATTTCCTAATGTCTTCCTGTGATACTTCACAGTCCACATGTTTTAACAACCTTGAATAGTTTTGTATCATCTGAAAATGTGATCACCTAACTCGTTGTTTCGATTTCTATATCATTTACAAATATGTTAAACAGTACCGGTCCCAGTACCCCGAGGTGCTCCACTGTTCACTCTCCTTCATTGAGAGAACTGACCATTTAAACCTACCCTCTGTTTCTGTCCAATAAGCAATTCCTAATCCACACCAGAACCTTGCCTCCTATTCCATGACTCTAATTTTCTCAGGAGTCTCTCGTGAGGAACTTGATCAAAAGCTTTCTGAAAATCTAGATACATTACATCAACCGAATCATCTTTATCCACATGTTTATTCACGCCTTCAAAGGAATGAAGCAAATTGGTGCGGCAAGACTTCCCTCGGCTGAAGCCATGCTGACTCTGTCTCATTAAACCATGTTTGTGTACGTGTTCTATAATATTATTTTTTATAATCTTGACATTTAGGTCGTCCTTAGATTTCGTTTCTGATTTTCGGTGATAATGGAAACCAAGGACGCCCATCTCAGAAACGACCAAATGCAAGCCCTTTGGTCATGGGAGGAGCCAGCATTTGTAGTGCACTGGTCCCCCTGACATACCAGGCCACCAACCGGGCACCCTAGGGGGCACTGCAGTGGACTTCAGAAAAAGCTCCCAGGTACATAGCTCCCTTACCTTGTGTGCTGAGCCCCCCAAAACCCACTCCCCACAATTGTACACCACTACCATAGCCTTTATGGGTGAAATGGGGGCACCTAGATGTGGGTTCAGAGGGTTTCTGGTGGGTTTTGAAGGGCTCACATTTACCACCACAAGTGTAACAGGTGGGGGGGGGGGGGGGGGGGGATGGGCCTGGGTCCGCCTGCCTGAAGTGCACTGCATCCACTAAAACTGCTCCAGACCCCCGCATACTGCTGTCATGGAGCTGGGTATGATATTTGAGGCTGGCATAGAGGCTGGCAAAAAAAATTTTTTTAATTCTTTCTTGAGGGTGGGAGGGGGTTAGTTGGGGGAGTAAGGGGAGGTCATCTGGTCAGTTCGGGCACCTTTTTGTGGCTTGGTCGTAAGAAGAAAAAAAAGGACCAGGTAAAGTCGTCCAAGTGTTCATCAGGGACGTCCTTTTTTTCCCATTATGGGTTGAGGACGCCCATGTGTTAGGCACGCCCAAGTCCCGCCTTCGCTACGCTTCCGACACGCCCCTGGGAACTTTGGTCATCCCCACACTCCCTCCTCTAAGGCAGCACAGGGGCTACCAGACTGGAGGTGGGACTTCTCTACAACATCCCTGTAGGTCTCCTCTATGTACCTCTCTGTCTCCCTCAGCTCCACCAAGTCTGCTACTCTAGCCTCAAGAGAACGGACCTGTTCTCTGAGTGCTAAGAGCTCTTTGCATCGGGCACACACATATAATCGCTCACCAACTAGGAGATAATCATACATGTGACACTCAATGCAAAAGACTGGATAGCACCCCTTTCGCTACTACACCATCTTAGTATTTTTGAGTTTTTCAATAAAATTAAAACTTACAAAGGTATTAAAAATATTAGCCTAATATAAAAATGTCTTTAGTTTATATGGTATACTGTCGGGCTCATTTTCAAAAGAGACGGACGTCCATATTTCGACATAAATTGGAAGATGGATGTCTTTCTCGCTGGGATGACCAAATCGGTATAATCGAAGCTTCATTTAGGACGTCTTCAACGGCACTCCATCTCAAGGATGGACAAAGTTCAAGGGGACGTGTCGGAGGCGTAGCGAAGGCAGGACTTGGCCATGCCTGACACTTGGACATCCTTGACCCATAATAGAAAAAAACAAGGACGTCCCTGACGAGCACTTGGACGTTTTCAACCGGACCTGTTTTTCTTACGACTAAGGCACAAAAAGGTGCCCGAAATGACCAGATGTCCACTGGAGGGAATCAGGGAAGACCTCCCCTTACTCTCCCAGTAGCCACTAACCCCTTCCCACCCTCAACAAACATCTTTCAAAATATTTGGCACCAGCCTCAGATATCATACTCAGGTCCATGACAGCAGTATGCAGGTCCCTGGAGCAGTTTTAGTGGGTGCAGTGCACTTCAGACAGGTGGACCCAGCCCCATCCCCTCCTACCTTTTACGTTTGTGGAGGAAACCGCGAGCCCTCCAAAACCCACCAGAAACCCACTGTACCCACATATAGGTGCCCCCCTTCACCCGTAAGGGCTATGGTAGTGGTGTACAGTTGGGGGTAGTGGGTTTTTTTTTTTGGGGGGGGGGGGGGGCTCAGCACACAAGGTAAGGGTTTCCAGGTGCTTTTTGGCCAAGATCAGGCGACCCTCAGGGGGAGGAATGCTGGCTTTGGCCTAACCCCTGGTAAGCCTTTCCTTGGACGAGAGGTGCCCAGCTCTAACACCGGCTGCCTTTCAGCTGCTGTGGAGGACTTGCAGCTCATCTGCATATCCTTACAGCCTTCTCCGGGGTGACTCCCAGGTCCACTCCGATCCACTCAGGGCCTCCACTCTAGGAGCCGCGTGCCGGGGCATTTTCTCTTTACATTTATTTTTCTGCCAGTTACTACTTATGGCTTCAGTACACTTTTCCTTCTTGGTACTGTCCCTTCCTAAACTGTTTCTCCATCTGAAACCACTGTACACTGCAGGAACACACTGTCCATCCTCTGTGTTCATCATCTCACCATCTCTTTTTTCCTCTTCCTTTTTCTCAGCTCTCAACCTTGAACATTTCCTTCCTTCCTTTCATCCATCTCCTTTCTGAGTACATCTCACCTTCGTCGCTGTCATACTTCTCCTACTCTTCTCTGTACTCTCTTGCTCCTTCTCCTGCTCTCTGCTGGGGACATTAATCCCAATCCTGGTCCTCCACATCAGCTGTCATCCTCTTTGTGCAGGTCACACTGTGATATTGCCAATCTAATTTCTGTTCCTCTCCTCCCACCTTCTTCCCTGCCTTTCTCTTGTGCTCTGTGGAAAGCCCACTCTGTCTGTAACAAACTTTCCGTAACAAACTTTTCTACATTCATGACCTCTTTATCTCTTGTACTCTCCATGTGCTTGCCCTAACTGAAACTTGGCTTTACTCTAAAGACTCTGCTTCAATCGCGGCCCTGTGCCATGGAGGTTATCTTTTCTCCCATACTCCTCGCCCGGTTGGCCATGGAGGTGGTGTCGGGCTACTACTTTCATCCTCTTGTAGATTTCAACCTCTTCTTCCACCTCAGTCTCACTGTTTTTCTTCCTTCGAAATCCACTCCATCCATTTTTTTTTGTTACATTTGTACCCCGCGCTTTCCCACTCATGGCAGGCTCAATTCGGCTTACATGGGGCAATGGAGGGTAAAGTGACTTGCCCACAAGGAGCTGTGCCTGAAGTGGGAATCAAACTCAGTTTCTCAGGTCCCCAGGACCAAAGTCCACCACCCTAACCACTAGGCCACTCCTCCACTCCTCTGCCTCTCCAAGTAGCAGTCATTTATCGACCCCCTGATAAGTCCCTTTCTTCCTTTCTCACCGACTTTGATGCCTGGCTTTCCTTCTTTCTTGAACCTTCATCTCCTTCCCTCATTCTTGAGGATTTTAACATTCATGTTAATGATCCCTCTGACTAACATTCATGTTAATGATCCCTCTGACTATTATGCTTCTCAGTTTCTTGCTTTAACATCCTCTTTCAATCTTCAACTGTGCTCCACTGCCCCCACTCCCCAGAATGGCCACTGTCTTGATCTTATCCTCTTCTCAAACTGCTCACTCTCCAGTTTCTGTGCCTCAACTCTTCCCTCTCTGACCATCATCTGATAACTTTCACACTTAAACACCCTCCTCCCCAGTCCCGTCCAATCTTAACCAATACATTTAGGAATCTTCAGGCTATTGATCCTTCTACTCTATCCTCCAGTGTTTCAAATCTCTTGTCTGCTCTGGATACTCTCGCTCCTCCCGTCCCCATTCTGTAAAACGTACCAAACCCCAGCCTTGGCTGACCTCTAGAATCCGCTACCTATGTTCCTGTGCCTGCTCTGCCGAACGCCTTTGGCTGAAATCCCGTGCCCATGCTGCCTTCATACATTTCAAATTCTTGCTGACCTCCTTCCAGTCTGCTCTTTTACTCGCCAAACAGGACTATTACATCCAGTTGACAAATTCTCTTAGTTCAAACCCTCAACGTCTTTTGCCACACTGAACTCTCTCCTTAAAGTGACTTCACCTCCAACTCCTCCTTCACTTTCCTCCCAGACTCTGGCTGAGTACTTTCATGATAAGGTTCACAAGATTAAACTTGAATTCTCAACCAGGTCACCTCCACCTCTCCTTCCCTTAGTCCATTCTCTCAACCCTCCAACCCCTGCCTCCTTTTCTTCCTTTTTTGAAATCACTGAAGAGGAAACTACACATCTTATCTCCTCCTTGAAACTAACCACCTGTTCTTCTGATCCTGTTTCCACCCATTTACTTAACATTATCACTCCTAGTGTCATCCCTTTTATCTGTCATATCCTCAATCTTTCACTGTCCACTGCGACTGTTCTTGATGCCTTCAAACATGCCGTAGTCATATCACTCCTTAAAAAACCTTCATTGGACCCTACCTGTCCTTCCAACTATCGCCCCATCTCCCTCCTCCCTTTCCTATCCAAGATACTTGAACGTGCTGTTCACCGGTGTTGCCTTGACTTTCTTTCATCTCAAGCTATTCTTGATTCACTTCAATCTGGCTTTCGCCCCCTTCATTCAACTGGAACAGCGCTTGCTAAAGTCTCCAATGATCTGTTCCTGGCCAGATCCAAAGGTCTCTATTCTATCCTCATCCTTCTCGATCTATCTGCTGCTTTTGGACACTGTGATCACAGCCTACTTCTTGATACGCTGTCCTCACTTGGATTTCAGGGCTCTGTTCTTTCCTGGTTTTCTTCTTATCTCTCCCAGCGAACCTTTAGTGTATACTCTAGTGGATCCTCCTCTACTTCTATCCCACTATCAGTTGGTGTACCTCAGGGATCTGTCCTGAGACCTCTTCTTTTCTCCATCTATACTTCTTCCCTTGGTACTCTGATCTCAACCCATGGTTTTCAGTATCATCTTTTCGCTGATGACTCCCAGATCTACCTCTCCACACCAGAAATCTCAGCCGAAATCCAGGCCAAAGTATCAGCCTGCCTGTCTGACATTGCTGCCTGGATGTCTCAGCGCCATCTGAAACTAAACATGACCAAGACTGAGCTTCTTATTTTTCCCCCTAACCAACCTCTCCTCCTCCCTCATTCTCTAGTCTGTGGATAACACTCTCATTCTGTCTCATCAGCTCGTAACCTTGGGGTCATCTTTGACTCCTCCCTCTCCTTCTCTGCACATATTCAGCAGACTGCTAAAACCTGTCGTTTCTTTCTTTATAATATCAGCAAAATTCGCCCTTTCCTTTCTGAGCACACTACTAGAACCCTCATCCACACTCTTATCACCTCTCGCTTAGACTATTGCAACTTGCTTCTTACAGGTCTCCCACTTAGCCATCTCTCTCCTCTTCAATCTGTTCAAAATTCTGCTGCACGACTAATATTCCGCCAGTGTCGTTATGCTCATATTAGCCCTCTCCTCAAGTCATTTCACTGGCTTCCTATCCGTTTCTGCATATAGCTCAAACTCCTCTTACTGACTTATAAGTTCATTCACTCTGCAGCTCCTCAGTACCTCGCCACTCTCCTCTCCCTACATTCCTCCCCGGGAACTCCGTTCACTGGGTAAATTTCTCTTATCTGCACCCTTCTCCTCCCCCGCTAACTCCAGACTCCGTTCCTTTTATCTTGCTGCACCATATGCCTGGAATAGACTTCCTGAGCTGGTACGTCAAGCTCCATCTCTGGCCGTCTTCAAATCTAAGCTAAAAGCCCACCTTTTGATGCTGCTTTTAACTCCTAACCCTTATTCACTTGTTCAGAACCCTTATTTTATCATCCTCACTTTAATATTCCCTTATCTCTTGTTTGTCCTGTTTGTCTGTCCTAATTAGATTGTAAGCTCTGTCGAGCAGGGACTGTCTCTTCATGTTCAAGTGTACAGCACTGCGTATGTCTAGTAGCGCTATAGAAATGATAAGTAGAAGTAGTAGTAGCTATGTTCCTGGGAGCAATTTATGAAGACCACTGCAGTGCCCCCTAGGGTGCCCGGCTGGTGTCCTGGCATGTCAGGGGGACCAGTGAACTACAAATGCTGGCTCCTCCCGTGACATGGACGTCTTTGGTTTCGAAAATCGCCGAAAATCAGAAACGTCCATGTCTAAGGACGTCCAAATCTAGGGATGACCAAATTTAAGGATTTGGATGTCGCTGATGGTATTTTCGAAAAGAAAGGTGGACGTCCATCTTGTTTCGAAAATACGGGTTTCCCCGCCCCTGGATCTGGCCGTTTTGCAAGGACGTCCAAATCAAAACTTGGACATCCCTTTCGAAAATGCCCCTCTGTGTGATTTATTTAGTGTTCTTCTTAGAAGATAATTAATTGTATTTAAAACTCTGTAAGAGAACTCCTTGCTTGTTCTCCTAATTACTGACTATAAATGAAGAGTTGTGCTAGAAGTGGGCGGGTGGGATGAAAACTAAACTAGGTCCTGCAGTGCCTGTTAAAGGATATCTGTTAATGCTGTGGTACAAAGTTCAAGTTTTAAAACTAGGGGGAATAGAGTATGGAGATTAATTGATAATGTTTCCTTCTTTATATTTTTATTCTATCACTAACCTACAATTCCTCCTTTAAAACCCAATTTTTAAGTTCCCAAAGCACAAAGCAAAATAATGTTCACTTACCAGAGAAATGTCCTCTTCTCTCAGAACTTCTCTTTTCTCAGTTTTTCAATGTTCATAATCTGGTTTCTGGGTTTTCAATTTCATTTTTGTCTAGGTATTTGTTTCTAATCTGTAGTCTCTCTCTCTTTTTTTTTTTTTTTACTAGGTTACGGTGTGTGTTTTCCTTTTGTAATCACAGAGAAGGATTACTTTAACACGTAGATTCTGTGTTCAGGTGTTCTTTTTCCAATTGGAGGTATTCTGGTGTTCTAGAATATTTTCAGTGCTGACTTTCACAGGTAGGGTTAGTGCAGCTTCAGTGTCTATTTGCAAGGTTTTGTGTTAGTTCTCAGTGTCTGGTAGTGGAGGAGTTTATTTCTCTCATTCATGTGACACCAGAGTTTGAACAGAATGTTTTTTGTAATTGTACTTCTGCTCTGTGCCTGTTCCTGCAAGTTTTATTGGTTGATATGGGAATGCTCCATGTAAATAAATAATTACATTCTAAGGGGGCAATTCTTTGGGTATACTAATCCTGAACGCTAAGCATCAATTCTATAATGGCATCTGTGCACCAAGATAGAGAATACTAGCTTAAGTCGGCATTGATGCAGTTAAATGTAGGTGTGTGTAAATTACAGAATAGTGCTTTAGCATTTACATACATACACATTGCATGTGTGTAAACGTTAGTATTCTATAACATATACAAATGGTGCCTAACTATAGCAGAATGTTATAGAATTAGGGTGCATGTGAGTTATAAAAAATTGAATAAATGTAAACTGGTGTGGGAACTTAGGAACTGAAGGTGAAACTGGGGGAAGAGCTTGGATGCCCCCAAACAAAAATGCATTCTGCTGCCCCTGGGAAGGGGAGAGCAAAGGTGCTAGATGGGAGGAGGGGTGTTGGTTGTGAGAAGAGAGAGAAGATGCTGGATAGGTAGGGGGGCGCCGACTAATAAGCCATGGGGGAGGGGGGGGGGGGCTAGAAACCCTAGCACCGGCCCTGTGGTGCCATAACAGATTAGACCAGTAAAGCTTGTGAAAATATGTTCTTTCCACCCGAATCCACAGTTCAGGGCGACATTCATACCAGTCCAGCAAGGATTTCACTTGGGTTGCATAAAAATACATCTTAAAGTTAGGTACCCCTTGGCCCCCTGCTGCTCCACGATGAGTCAAGATGGTCCTAGCAACTCTAGGTAGACACTTTCTCTAAATGAACAAGAACATCTTCCTATCCAAAGCAGCAAGTTGTGATTTGGGAATACTAATTGGTAAGGTTTGACACAGTTACAGCAGTTTGGGAAGAACTCCCATCTAGGTATGATGCAGTTTCTGCCATCTATCAAAGCATAGCATTAAATCAGGGATTACCTTCCCATAATTTAACAATTAGAACTTTTTCAGATCTGCCGAGTCTTCACAACCAAGTACTGAATAAAGGCTGAGGCCCAAACAAAAGGAAATGTGCTCTTCAAAAGACAAGACCATTTCAAAGGGGAAGTTAGCATTTAAAAGCTCAGACTTGGTGGCATTCATTTTAAAGCCTGACATACTACCATATCTAGTAAGCAAAGCAGTTAAAGTAGTCTTGGATTCCAGTGGCTAAGTGTAAGCAGAAGCAGAATGTCGTCTGCAAACTGGGAGATTTTAAATTCTTCTTTCCCAACAGGGATCCCGTGGATATTGGGGCAGTGTCTAATATAAGCAGCCAGGGGCTCTACTAGTAAATCGAACAGGAGGGGCAACAAGGGGACACCTATTGGTCGGAATAGCCCCCATTAACCCTAACACGGGCCCATGGAGCGCTATAGAGCACCTATATCCAATGGTGAAAATTGGGGCCGAAATCCATTTTATACTGCTTATCCCAGAAATAGTGGATTTTCCCCAAGTCCATTTAATAATCCTTTCTAGAAATTTAGTGAGATATAAATAGAGGGGAGATATGATAGAGGTCTGAGGCAGCTGAGGGGAGATATGATAGAGGTCTATAAAATAATGAGTGGAGTTGAACGGGTAGATGTGAAGCGTCTGTTTACGCTTTCCAAAATACTAGGACTAGGGGGCATGTGATGAAGTTACAATGTAGTAAATTTAAAACGAATTGGAGAAAATGTTTCTTCACTCAACATGTAATTAAACTCTGGAATTCGTTCCCAGAGAATGTGGTAAAGGCGGTTAGCTTAGCAGAGTTTAAAAAAGGTTTGGACGGCTTCCTAAAGGAAAAGTCCATAGACCATTATTAAATGGATTTGGGGAAAATCCACTATTTCTGGGATAAGCAGTATAAAATATTTTGTACTTTTTTGGGATCTTGCCAGGTATTTGTGACCTGGATTGGCCACTGTTGGAAAGAGGATGCTGGGCTTGAGGGACCTTTGGTCTTTCCCAGTATGGCAATACTTACGTACTTATGACAGATACTGGATGATCCCAGCCAGTCTGTCACACTCGTTATCATTTTATGATTAAACCTACAATGAATGTGGTATAAAATATTTATACTTGTTCCTGATCTCTTTCTGCCATTTTTGGGACACAGACCATGTAAGCCCACCCGGCACTGTCCTTATGTCTCAACTACTGGAGTTGCCTGTAAGCCCTTCTCCAGCACATCCTAATCTGTCTGGTCATACACAGGACACAGACCATAGACGTCTGCTTGAACTGGCCTTAGTTTAAATGCCAGGCAAACTTCTACGATTAGAGGCTGCCATCTCAATATTTAATATAAAATATTAACAATTTTCTCCCATACTGTATCTATGCAAAAGAAAAAAGTTTAGAAATAAAGCTTATGGTGGTAATTTTATAACAGAACACCAATGTGGAAGTCCAAACCTATTTTAAAAAGACATTTGTAAGATAGGCTCATTGAAAACAGCAAATGCCCACACACAACTATATACCTGCTTTGAAAAAGATGTAAAGGTGTAGGTGTACCCACCTAAATACATGCAACTCCATCCAAACTAAGTCCTCAGGAACACTGACATTATGTAAAAGGTAGGCATGCTCTTTCTGTGAATTTACTTTTTACACAAGCAATTTTATAAAAGCCGTTTTCTGCATGTAGAATAGGCTTGATATGTGGAAAAAGCTTTCATAAAATTACTCATAATGTATCAACTGAAGAGGATAAACTTCTAAAATATAACCATGAAAAGTCCTAAACACTTCAAATGAAATCCAACTAAAGGATAACATACTTTTATATTACTGGTCATCTTTTGTTAAGGCACTAGTTTTAGAAGCATCCCCACACGTGAAAGGCAGCATTTAAATGTATGGAGAAGCCCAGAAGTTAAATGCCATTTCAGAATAGGGCCATTCACATGTGGGGAAGCTAAATCTAGATGACACGAGGACATAAGTAGGGTAGGGAAAGGGAATTGTCAGGGAGGGCCTACAATACATAAGCGCATTATTTCACATATGGAATTCACATTTGTAATGAAAAAACAAACCGGAATTTACACCTGTCCTGAGGTAAGTATAAGTGACTGCTGTAGAAGCAGCTGTAAATCCCCAATGTCCAGGGCCCCTCTAATCACCCTCTCTGAAGTCCATGATCCCCATCATCACCCCCCATCTGAGTCCCTCGGACCATCCCCAAAAGCAGAAGCCTACCCAATACCAGGTCAACACCTGGAGATTAGGACCCTCCACTTGCATCAGCCTCCTTCCCCCATTCCGACAACCCCCTCTCCAACAGCAACCCTCCCCCCCATAGGTAAACTCCCCAAAGGAGTTTACTCCTCTCCATAGCAATCCCCCCTCCTTATGTGGGCCAGCACCCACCACATGATGTCTTCCACATCACAAATCACCTTAAAAAAGGTCCATCCCAACCCCAGCCTTACCAAAGGTCCCCGGAGTCTAGTGGGGCAGCAGTGGGAGATACTGGCGGTGATTGTGTATCAGAGGAGCATCGCGGCAGGATTGAGTAAGGCTTGTGCTGGAGTCAGGAGTGGGGACCTTATGAGGTGATCTGCAATGCAGGAGAGGGGCCTTCCTGAGAGGTACTTGCCCACACCAGTGGTGGGGTTGCCATTGAGGAGGGGAAAGGAGGCAATTAAAGTGGAAGGAGGCTGGGGGCACCAGGTGGTGGAGAAGGGGGCCGCTGCCGATTTGGATAAATGCCGCTCCCACACTTAGCAGGAGGGGAAAAGTAGGGGTATTTTTTTTCCTCCATGTGCAGTTTTCTGTAATTACTGCTCCATTTAGACATGGAGGAGCTTGGAAGTGAAGCCCTGTTCTTATATTACAAGAGGCTTTATGTTTTGTAGAGACTCTTGTACCCCCCCCCAAAACAAACAAACAAACAAACAAACAAACCAAAAACAGTATGGGAATTCCAAACCTCCTGACTTGGAGATGTGAATTCCCCTCTCCATGTTTTATTTAGAATGTGAAATGTGTATCCTGTGAATGTCATCAATAAAAACGTTGAAACATAAAAATCTGCCTCAATATACATGATAGCACTTGTGTATATTTTTTTTCATATTTTTGAAACACTAAATTAACAAAGAGCTAGCACTGATAGGACAACACACTCTAGCACATTCATACAAGTCATAAGATTCCTTCTTATAAAGTATCTGATGCAACATATACTTATGAAGCCAAACTTTGTTAATTATTGTACTACTAGTAAAAAAGGCCCGTTTCTGACACAAATGAAACGGGCGCTAGCAAGGTTTTCCTCGGAGTGTGTATGTTTGGGAGAGTGTATGTGAGAGTGACTGTTTGAGAGTCAGAGTGAAAGTGTGAGTGTGTGAGAGAGAGAGTGAGTCTCTCCCTGAGCCCTGCCCTCCCAATCCATGGCCATCCATGTTTCTCTGTCACCTGCCCCCTCCATTCATCCCTATCCTGCATTTCCCCTCTCTGCCTGAGGCCTGCCCTGCAATCCATATCCATCCATGCCCATCTGTCCCCTCCATTCATCCCTATCCAGCAATTCCCCTCTCCCTGAGTCCTGCCCTTCTAATCCATGCCCATCCATGCTCCTCTGTCACCTGGCCCCTCCATTCATCCCTATCCAGCAATTGCCCTCTCTGCCTGAGGCCTGCCCTGCAATCCATATCCATCCATGCCCATCTGTCCCCTCTATTCATCCCTATCCAGCAATTTCCCTCTCTCCCTGAGTCCTGCCCTCCCAATCCATGCCCATCCATGCTCCTCTGTCCCTTGCCCCCTCCATTCATCCCTTTTCAGCAATTTCCCTCTTTCCCTGAGCCCTGCCCTCCCAATCCATGCTCCTCTGTCCCCTGCTGCCTCCATTCATCCTTTTCCAGCAAGTCCCCTCTATCCCTTCCATGGCCCCCCCTCGCATCCATGCTCCTCTCTCTCCCATGTCCCAGCCTGGCCCGCCCTCTTCTCCCCCCCCCTTCGCATCCATGCATCCCTTTTTTGTTTTTTTTATTCTTTTTACTTTACCTCCGTGGCGTTTCCTGCAGCGAAGCGTCAGGAAGGAGGCGGCGCTCCTGACGTCTAGCTTTCCCTTCGCTGTGTTCCTCCTTTTTTTGAAGGCGGAACACAGCGAAGGGAAGGCTAGACGTCGGGAGCGCCGCCTCCTTCCCTGACGCTTCGCTTCCGGATTTGTTTGTTTAGACGCGGAGGGCGGGGCAGAGACGGCTGGGTGGCTTCACACCACGAACGCCACGAACCCTACAGCCAGGGACTCACGTCAGATGGCTTCAGAACGTTGTCCTCATTAGAACGTTCACGGTGCGTTTTATTATATTAGATTGGAGGTAGAGGCGGGGGTGGGGGAAGGCTAAAATGATGCTAGCAAAGTTAGTAGAGACCTATTGCAAATAAATATATACCTCCACTCCACATCCAAATCTTCGCTCATGCTCGAGTCATCCTCCAGGTTATTGTTTCCATCCAACATGAAAAATCCTGGGTGCACAAAATGACTAACTGCATCATTTTCCTCATCACTGCTGCTTTCAATTTCTTCATGATATTGCAGCCAAGGAATTTCCCCTTCTTCCAAAGATGTTTGTTCCCTATGTTGTAAACATTAAGAAAATCAGACCAAATGAAATGCCATTACAAAAATAAGTGTGAAAACTGAACACATTTCTATCATTGTCCATAGTTAAAGCCTATCTATGTAGTAAGATTTATAGTCATTCATAAACAATGCAATTAAAAAAAAAAGCAGTATGCTTTTATAGTTCTTCACAAGACGCCTTATCTTTTAATCCCACTCTATTAGAACTAACAAAACTACAGAGGCAGCACTCAGAATATTTCTCTTTCAGACTACAGCTGTATATTAAGCAAATACCACAGGATACAAGAAACAGCATAGCATAATCTATTTGAGCCTATTTCCTTAAACATTTCTTGTAAGAAAGATGTGTGTCTCAGAAATGTCATGAATAAGTAAACTAAATCTGAGCAACCAGCAAGATCTTGGAGACACCCTATGGAAGTTGCAAGAAAGCAAATTTTAAGTTCTCAACATCCAGGATGTGAGGGCCAGGGACTGGAGATTGGGATGCAGAAAAGACCCCTCGTTCTGCTTGATGAGTTGGAAAACACTCCAATCTCCAAGTTTCTTCGGAGTATAACACCAGAAGAAGAGGGAACCAGATCTGCCTGGACCAATAAGGGGTGATCTGAATCATGGTTCCGCTGTCTTCTTTGAGTTTCAGCGAGATCTTCCCCATGAGAGGTATGGGAGGATACGCATACAGAAGATCATTCCCCTAATGAAGGAGGAAGGCATCTGATGCTAGTCTGTCATGTGCCCTGATCCTGGAACAGTACTGAGGGACTTTGCAGTTGAGCGGAGTGGAAAAGAAATCCACTGAGGGGTTTCCCCATGCTTGGAACTCGTACCAAGTGACCACCTGTGTGGTTGCATGACCCTGCTCAGTCTGTTGGCCAGGGTGATGGATTTGCCTACTACGTGTTTGTCCCTGAGAACTATCCTGTGCTGGACAGCCCAGTACCACATCTGAATGGCCTCCTGACATACAGGGTATAATCCGGTACCACCTTCTTGTTGGTGTAATACACTGCAATCTGATTGTCCATTTGAATGAATACAATTTGATAGAACAGCTGATCTCTGAAAGTCTTTAGAGCATTCCAGATTGCCCATAGCTCCAGGAAGCTGATCTGAAGACCAGATTCCTGAGCTGATCAAGCATCATGGGTGTGAAGCCCATCTATGTGAGCTCCCACCCCATGTGGGATGCAGCAGTTATCAGCACTTTCTGAGGCTGAGCAATTTGGAATGGCAGTTCAACAGTCAAATTGATTCAAATTGAACACCAGCGAAGGGACTGAACCAACTCCAGTGTCACTCAATGACATCTGTTAGGTTCCCAGAGGCCTGATATGACTGGAAAGCTAAGGTCCACAGAGCCAGTCTCATGTGAAGAAATGTCATGGGTGTGACATGCACCATGGAGGCCATGTGGCCTAGAAACCTCAAACTCTGCCAAGCAGTGACCTACTGGCTGGCTCGAATCCAAATGGTGAGTGCAACTTGAGCGTCCACCCTCGGCACTGGGAGATAGGCTCGTGCCTGCTGTGTGTCTAGGAGTGAAAATAAAGGGAACTCTACTTTTTTTTTTTTAATTTTGTATAAAGACTAACAAAAAAGAAGAAAAAGGAAGCAATCACGCACAGACTCTTTCCTGGGCCGAGAGGAACACAGCGGGAAAAAAAAACGTGTCACCTCAGATGCGGAGAAAAAAAACTACTGAGGTCCTTACTCACACGACGGGCGGGAAACTGGTCCGCGCACTGCAAACCAGAAGACTCTGGAAGAGTTTTGCTAGCAAAACTTCTGATCCTGGGCCGACGTGGACATCAACCCAAGTGTGAGAACAAGCAGTCTGCTTGTCCTCAGAGAAAAAGTAATTAACACCTGAAATCACATACCCTACTTTAGGTACCTGCAGTTTTTAGGTTGCAGAACATGAAAAACATCAAAGCTGAAAAAAAATTGCATAGTACTATTTTACTGATCCTATAGTACGCAACTTTGAAAAATCAAAGCTTCCCCTCCAAACTTTTATAGTCTTTATCTCTGTTATTTGTAACCCCAATTTTGATACTTTACTACTCAGCGGACACACACAAAAAAAAAAAAAATCAAACAACACAGGTACTTTCTAGTGTGGAATACGCCATGACATCTGAGCGGTTTATACTGCAGGACTGATCCCACCATGGACTGGAAGGATTCTCAGTCCTAAAAACTAAGCAAGTCAGAAATCAAAAGCCTGTTATATGCAGATGATCTGGTCATTCTGTCCCTACCCTAAAAAACTTAAACATGAGAGCTAATGCAAATAATAGGCCCTATAAGTAAATCAGTAAAAGACAAAAATTATGATTTTCCACAAAGGTCATCAATAGAAATCAAACAAAATAAAACATGGAAAAGAAAATAAGATGATACCTTTTTTATTGGACATAACTTAATACATTTCTTGATTAGCTTTCGAAGGTTGCCCTTCTTCGTCAGATCGGAAATAAGCAAATGTGCTAGCTGACAGTGTATATAAGTGAAAACATTCAAGCATTACTATGACAGTCTGACAGGGTGGGAGGATGGGGGTGGGTAGGAGGTATGCATGGGGACATCAAAGCATTTCACTGATATTCTAACAGGATGGGTGTGGAAAGGTCAAAAATCACCAACACAAATTTCAACTTCTTAATTAAATAAGAAGTTGACCATATTCATATCTTGACCTAAGATTGTGTGCATCAGGGAATTCACCAATACATTAACCCCCTTGTTTACTAAGCCACGCAACAATGCTGGCATAACCCACTGAAAGTGAATGGGCAGTATCAGCATTAGCGCACGGCTTAGTAAACATGAGGGTAAGAGCATTCTATGCAACAAGCAACCTCCGGAAAAATACAGCCCTCCCTTCACCTTGTAAAAACTACTGTGAAACTAATGCATCATTCAACCAATCTTCTTATATGGGCATGAGGTCTGGGGTCTATCATTAACCCCAAACTATACAGAATGAGACAGAAGCCCAAAAGATGCTAAATACCTCTATTTCTGCAAAAACAGGCTTCATGTCCACAGAAACACTGCCAACAACAAGTCTTACTTCTCTTGAATGTCCTCACTCATTATACAAAAAAGAAATCTTCAAATTAAATTAGAGCTATAAGAGACAATAATACAAGCTCCACAACTAGGCACTGAGGAAAAAAACAAACCAAAAACCCCTTGCATATATAGGAGGTCTACCACATTAAACTAACCCAAACTAACCTATGAAAGGAAGCAATGCAAACACTGAAATGTGCCCTTGAACACCAATATATCACTTATTGAGAGATGCAGATTAAAGCAGAACTAGCTGACTGCTACAGATTATACAACCTATTCACTAGTAGAATAAATTATCTCAGTCATACAAGCAAAACATAGACAGAATCTCTCCAAATATAGACTAAAAGAACACAGACTAGAAATGGAAAGATGTAGACTAGTGAGACAACTCCTCTATCCGTTACAGTTGTGTGAAATTAGCTAAACACAATTCACAGTACTTGATAACATGTCAAAGAGACCTCACAGGCATTTCAGTGATGAAAAGCAATTACAGTCAGCAAGTTTACAAGGTCAGAGAGCTTGCACTGTGATGGCTACAAGCCAATTGTATTGTCATAGCAATAGAGTATCAGCTTTTTCTTTCGTAAGCCACCACAGCTATTTTGAGAATCAGCAGGCATAGCACCTTAGATTATTTTTAATACTAGCACAGAAAAAAAAGTGCAAGATCCTTAGTGGAACATAAGATTACAATTTAGTCAATGAAGTTTTCATTGTTTCATTAGAAATTTTAGGGATTATATAGAACATTTTGTCACTTCTAAAAAGATTAGTAAAGCAATTTAATTATTCAGGTTGCAAATTGTGTGATAAAAGTTGTATTGTTATATGCATTTTGTAAAATTACCAACCGTACAAAATAGATGTCAAAAATTGTAAAACATTTAAAAAGTCACGTGTACATGAACATATACCTCAAGATTGGAGAGTTTTAGGGGTGCATTTAAAAAGCGGTACTACTGATTAGTGTGCGCTGAATGTGAAGAAGCCCATGGGAATTGAATGGGCTTCACTGCATTCAGTGCACTCTAACAGGTAGCACCGCTTCATAAAACGAGCCCTTATTGGCTTAAATAATATAAATATGTTTATAAGAGAGCCACTTAAATGTCATCAGTACAATAAAGAACATGTACAAAGGGAATGTGGCTACAAACCTTCACAACAGCAATTTAGTCATGCAGAATTAAAAAACAAAACAAAAAAATCCACCAAAAATATGTTCCATACTTAATATATAAAAACATGACTAACGATTTTGGTTTGTGTAACCAACAAACTTGGAATATACACAACAGAAATATAGAGGATTTGTGAAGGACAGTTATGAAGGAGTTCAATCCATGTTTCAGCAGAAAGATATGAGCCTTAGAAAAAATCTCTAATCATACTGAAAAGTCCATGTTGCACAGTATCATTGTCATTAACATATATTATATAAAAAATAAGTGTACCGTAAAAGAAATTCCTCTGAAGTTAAATCACATCCTAGCAGGTAACAGACAAATGGTGGCCTATGAAAAACTGTCATCAATCCAAGATGATCCAAAAGACACCTAACAAGCATTCTCTTCTGAGCACAGAGCCTGAGAAAATATATGTGCAAAAACTGCCAAATAATCTGTGAAGAGAAGACTGAAGGAAACAACAGAAAGCATGGGGGGCTTAGGCTTATTTTCAAAGCCAAGTATTGATCCTGAGAACCATAGTGATAGTAGACCTGATTGGCTTTAATAATTGTAAGTGGCTCCTACCTCATATTTTGTCTTTTTGGCTAAGATGAACAGAAATGGCAAGCTGCATGCTTACCAAGCAGGAAATACCCCTGCTTCTTCCATTGCTGCGAGATTGAAGGACACTTTTATGGAAACTTCAATCATGGAGTACAGGCAGCAGGCAATGACGAAACTACTCTGAACCATATAACAACATAAGAATAGCCATACTGTGTCAGATCAATGGTCCATCTAGCCTAGCATCCTGTTTTCAACAGTGGCCAATCCAGGTCACAACTACCTGGCAAAAACCCAAATAGTAACAATACTACCAATCCAAGGACAAACAGTGGCTTCCCCATGTCTACCTCAATAGCAGATCATGGTTTTTTCTTCAGGAACTCGATCAAATCTTTTTTAAACAGAGATACACTGTAACAGAATGAGATAAAAGTCTCAAGCATGGAAGCTCTCAAACAAGGGGGCATAGGGTTAAGAAAAACCCTTTGGGATTCTATTTTGAAATCAAAATAAACCCCATTACCCACTTGCTTTCTCCTCTCCCTGCCCCTTCTCTCTACTCCCACAACTCAAACCCTGCACCAAAATGGCCTGCAACACCTAAAATATCAAACCATGAATAGTCAAAGACTTTGGTAGAAACACAAAGCTCCTGAGTCTCATCTACTACAAAGAATGTTACAGATTTTTTTCACTCAAAAATCAAGAAGGCAAAAAAAAAAAATCTTACTATACTATATTTTGATCACCAATTCTGTCAATAGTCAAAAGAAATTTTCTGCAATCTTTTCAGACCTAACTTCTTTAGGGCAGAGGGGTCCTCTGCCCCCATCTCTCCTTGCAGAAAAGTTTGCCCCTTTTTTCATACTAAGTATCTAAACTACAGTAGAGTCTGCTCCCACCCTCAATATCTTCTTGTATGGTGCTTCTGCCTCCCTCTCCCAAGTCTATTCTTCATGCTATATCAACCTTCTAATATACAAATAAGACTTCCTTAATTGAATTGTGTTCCCTTTTGTAGGGGCAAGGCCCCTGCCTATATAACTACAAGAAGAGCTTGGTAATTTCAGTACCGGATACTTCAAGCTATGCATCAATAAAGCATGAACTATGCCCTGATTTTACCAAAGGTCCTACTTCAACAAGAAGGAATTGCTTATGAACTACTTGCCTAATGCGATCACCAATCATTTTTGCTCAATGACATGTACACCAGGTCAGACTAACCTAGCCACTTTAGTGCCTATGTATCGGTGCCTGAGTTTGGGTACTTTCCTGAATTCCAAGAAATGCATCTTCAGGGTCATAAGTTCTGTTCTGGTCACCTATCTCAAAAATAGGTATAGGGGAAATTAGAAAAGGTTCAAAGAAGAGCAACCAAAATGATAAAGAGGATGGAACTCCTCTCAAATGAGAAAAGGCTAAAGAGTCAGGGCTCTTCAGCTTGGAAAAGAGATGGATGAAGGGAGATACGATTGAGATCTACAAAATCCTGAGTGGTGTAGAATGAGTAAAGTAAATCGATTTTTTACTCATTCCAAAAGTACAAAGACTAGGACACTCGAGGAAGTTGTATGGAAATACTTTTAAAACAAACAGGAGGAAATATTTTTTCACTCAACGAATAGTTAAGCTCTGGAACTCTTTGCTGGAGGATGTGGTAACAGCAGTTAGTGTATCTGGATTTAAAAAAAGGTTTGGACAAATTGCTGGAGGAAACGTCCATGGTCTGCTATTAAGACAGACATGGGAAGCAACTGCTTGTTCTGGGATTTGTAGTATGGCATGTTGCCATGATTTGAGTTTCTCCCAAGTACTTGCGACCTGGCTTGGCCATTGTTTGGAAAACAGGATACTGGGCTAGATGGACCATTGGTCTGACCCAGTATGGCTACTCTTATGTTCTTATGAATGTTCACAACATAGGGAGGAGCTTGCTTATCTTCAAGGACAATGCCTCCATCAGAACTGTATAAAGAAGCTCTAGAAACCAAGAAGAGGGAGCTGGATTTTCCATTCTGCCTGAATTACTACCATTCAGGTTTCTACCAGCCACACTCTCGGCTGTAGCACTGTTGGTACTGACATCACCCGCTAACCTAATCTACATCAAGATTGTATGCCAGCTCTATAATTGCTAACCCTGATTTTAGGGTCTGACCCCAGGGTTTAATGTGCATTTACGCTGACTAATTATCTGATAAGAATCTTTGCCTTTTATTTTCCTGAATTATCTTGCATTTGCATATAATTCTTAGTCATTCATGTTCTCACATTTGCATTGTTTCACTTGCATGTAAATAGTCTTTATTTTTTTTTTTTTTTTAATAATTGGCTCATTTCCTTACTTGTCAGCTCCCAGAGCAATAGAACTTGGATTTGTATAATTTGTGAGATAGGGTTTTAGAAATCCTGATAATAGCAACCAATACACAATTTGCCATTCCCCCTTTCACAGTGCATATAAAAGCACTATAATGTAGCTAGTTCCACCTACATTTTCTCAGTCCTGGTCCTCTTAACTTGGCTACTGTTTCTTCTCTTAAAGACTGACCTCATCTGGTTGGGTCTGCCCACTAGACCCCATTCCAGCAACTTGGTTCTGAATTGCTCAACACGACCAGATTCCTCTGGCAAAGTGACTTATAAACACTAGTCTATCTACTGAGGCACTCCCTACCTCCTGGAAATCTTAACTTGTATATTCGCTATTTAAAAAAAACTACTCTGGACCCATATGAGGCCTCAAACTATCATCCTGTTTTCAATTTACGCTACTTATCCGAACTAGCAACTTCCACACATGGAATGCTGTCTGTTCTGAATGCATGCCAATCTGGCTTACAACCACGACATAGAGCTGAGACACTTTAACAGCCCTAAAGAGCGAGTTGAACTGTGCTTTTGATGGAGGAAAAATTTCTTTAGCAATTTCTCTTGATTTATCTGCTGCATTTGATTTAGTGGATTACAATTTTTATCCAGATTGTCTGACATCAGTATTACAGGTACAGTATTCTAATGGTTTCCATCTTTTCTCAGTAGGGGAAATTTTACTGTTGCACAAACTTCCTCCACTTCTATTCCACAAAGTCTGCAGCATAGTCATCACAAGACTCGATGTTGGTCCTGTTGTTGTTCAACATCTTTCTTAGTCCCCTCACTATGCCAATACAAAACTATGGTAATAGTGCATATTACTACACTGATGATATATTCTTCTGATCACTTATTCTGAGGTTTCTAAGCTATGCTGTCTGTATGCAGACATCATTTGGCTCCAAGAGAACCATCTAATCGTTAATCCATCTAAAACAGTGACATCACAGATTACAGGTTAGTTCTTAAATTTCTCATTTGTCCCAACGGTCTGTGGTTAACTTGTTGCTCTAGTTCACTTCAAGTTTTTAGGGGTTTAACTTGATCAACAGCTAATTACAAGAGGACCTTACGAGACTGGGAGACTGGTGGTCTAAATGGCAAATGACGTTTAATGTGTGCAAGTGCAAAGTAATGCACATGGGAAAGAGGAACCCGAATTATGGTTACGTCATGCAAGGTTCCACGTTAGGAGTCACCGACCAAGAAAGGGATCTAGGTGTCGTCGTTGATCATACGTTGAAACCTTCTACTCAGTGTGCTGCTGCAGCTAAGAAAGCAAATAGAATGTTAGGTATTAATAGGAAAACAAAATGAGGACGTTATAATGTCTTTGCATCGCTCCATAGTGCGACTGCACCTCGAATATTGTCTTCAATTCTGGTCGCTGCATCTCAAAAAAGATATAGTGGAATCAGAAAAGGTGCAGAGAAGGGTGACGAAAATGATAAAGGGGATGGGATGACTTCCCTATGAGGAAAGGCTAAAGCGGCTATGGCTCTTCAGCTTGGAGAAAAGACAGCTAGGGCTCTTTAGCTTGGAGAAAAGATGGCTGAGGGGAGATATGATAGAGGTCTATAAAATAATGAGTGGAGTGGAACGGGTAGACGTGAGGCGTTTGTTTACGCTTTCCAAAAATACTAGGACTAGGGGGCATGCGATGAAGCTACAAAGTAGTAAATTTAAAACGACTTGGAGAAAAGTATTTTTCACTCAATGTGTAATTAAACTCTGGAATTCGTCGCCAGAGAATGTAGTAACGGCGGTTAGCTTAGCAGAGTTTAAAAAAAAGGTTTGGACGGCTTCCTAAAGGAAAAGTCCATAGACCATTATTAAATTGGACTTGGGGAAAATCCACTATTTCTAGGATAAGCAGCATAAAAATATTTTGTACTTTTTGAGGATCTTGCCAGGTATTTGTGACCTGGATTGGCCACTGTGGGAAACAGAATGCTGGGCTTGATGGACCTTTGGTCTGTCCCAGTATGGCAATACTTATGTACTTGTGTAGATATTTTTAATAAAAATAAGAAAAATGTTCTACTAACAGTTCTTATTCGGCAAAGCTGAATTTATTTGCTGTAGATCCTTGTGCCCTTTGCTGTACTCCTTATAGATGCATTCTTACATTGAGTTCCTGCCTCAAATACCCTAGTTTTTTTATTTTACTTTATTTCTCTTGCTTTTTCCATTTAGTTGATTGTAGGTTGTTTTGTTATTTTTTATTTCTTTTAGTATTCATCATATTTATTTTTTTTTTAGAGGGCCCTCTTTTTAAAAAATGAAATTACCGTAACAGTTTTTGAGCTTTTTTCAGTTGTTTTTTTTTTTAATTTGACCCCATGCTGCTGTTTTTGCCCTTATACAATTAAGCTTTTCTTAGCTAGTATCAACAAAACAAGTGTTTTTAACTGATTTTAGAAGGTTAAGAATTAATGTTTTTCAATTCCTTTATGTATTTTTACTTTGTTTCCATGGTTATGAATTATTAGTTTTAATATACTGGCTTTCAAAGCAAATAATGCAGTTACTGCCCCTTTAAAAAAATCACAATTTTTTAAAATGTTTTTCTTTAGTGATTTTAATTGTCTCCATGCTACATATCATCTCCTCCCTCTGCTTAATAATTTCTAAATGAAAATATTTTACCTAAGTTTTATTTTTTTGTTCTTTTGCAGTGCAATTTTGATCTGTTAGAGACAGCTTTCCCCTGTAGCCGCCTGGATAGTATGCCATATGTGAGATTTGTACCATTTAATCCTTTAAATTTAATTTTTTGAATACTCATGTGCAATTTGCTGGCTTGGACTTGTTTTGCTTTAGTGAGACCTGTGCCATTAGGTTCTGACAAGTATAAATGTTTTCTCCATGTCTGCTCCACTATGGGATTTGGTGAGATTTGCTGGCAAACTAGTTTATATGTATGTATCCCTACGGTCATCTTTTGGTACATACTATAGGACCCCAAAAGTTTTATTTTTAGATTTTATTTATACACATTGATGCGTTCTATTTACCTTTTTGAGAACTGATGCTGTCCAATTTTACACTGTAAAAGATCTGTGATTCTTTTTGGAACCACTCAAACTGGCTTCAAGGAGTCCTGTGCAAGTAACATTTACACTCCGAATATCCTATTTATTGTATTACCTGTCTTATTTTTCTTTTCCTTTATAATTTTTATTATAAAATTTTTGCATTGTTTTTTAACATCTTGAGTGCTTTACTTTCAATGTGTATGTTCCCACTCTTTATGAATGTTAGCCATTATTTATATTTTACATTTTGTATTATGGATTTTATTTTGTGTACATGTTCCGATTTGTTTTATCGTTTGTAGATGTGTCACATTTTCCCCATAATAAAGACCAAATGTGCTTCTGATGCAGGCTGTCTGATGCCGAAACATATTAGGCATTCACTACTATGTCTACACTGTAGGACAGTATAAGCACACTTTTATTACCAAAGGTAGCTTTTTTTAATAAACATTTTACTTGTCAGCCACTGGTTATTCCTCCTGGCTGCTTCTTGTCTGACATGAGATTTTTGCATGGAAATATACTTATATTCTTAGTATTATTGTAGAAGAAAGAGAGGATTCTGATCTTAATGTTAGAATTCACTTGGGGACTAACTGCCTATCTAGAAACAGACTTTGTGTAAGGTTATACTGTAGTAACAAGCCTACAACTTTCTGTGAGGGAAAAAATAATGCTAAGTGAGAAATTGAGAGTAAAGGTGGACAAGCACTTAAAATTAGGAATTGTTGGTGGATGGAAGGCAAATGATTCAAGCACTCATCTATAACATGCAAATGAAGATTGTGGAGGAGAAAAAAAAAATCACAAAAATAAGGAGCTCACTAGTCTACTTTTGAGTAACAGGGTAGATGTGCCTGTACCAACTGTAAGCAAGCCACAGAAAAATAGCAGGAGGACGCTGAACACAAATGCTTGTAGTCGAAGAAATAACATTTGGAGGCATAAATCCTAAATACAAAACTTGGAAACTGATGATTACTGATCAGAAGGGAGATTTTGGGGTGATGGATGACAACCAATAACCTCAAGATTAGTAAGATTGACAAGAATCTTAAACTGAAGGATGTTCAATCTCCAGCAACGTTAAACCTTTTTCTACACAACACCATATATGCTGTTCACTGGAAAATAATAGGTATTTATTAAATAAAAACAAATTTATGCCACACAATCCACAGTACTTGAAGAACAGGATCTCTAGGCACCTCCAAGGTCACTCCTCCCAAGGAGTATTCCTAATCACAACCTCTTCAAAGGGCATCACATGATGTGATATCTGCCAGCGAGCCTTCTCCAAAGTAGCCCACATACTCTGGAATGCACTCCCTGAAAGACTCCACTTAAACATAAGACTCTCTCTACTTCAGGAAGCAGGTGAAAGCTTGGCTCTTCAACCAGGCCTTTAACAGACGTAGTAACTAACATGCTAGTCATACACAGGCTGTATATACTATAGCAGGACATGTTTATCCACTCCTACCCTAGCTCAGATAATATTCAAACACCTTTCTGATTTCACATAAACTTTCTTTAAATTAGTCCCCTTATTTCTAACTCCTATTACTCTATCTTAGATATCTATAGAGGCATATTTTCAAAGCACTTAGCCTTCCAAAGTTCCATAGAACCCTATGGAACTTTGGAAGGCTAAGTGCTTTGAAAATATGCCTCAATATGTTCCATCTTTGTTTATACCCTATGCTGCCTAATCAAATGTTTTATTACATATTGTGTTGCCACTAGAATGTAGAATTCTATGCCATACCCTGTACTGTTATTTGAATAATTCCACTGCTGTAACCATATATTGCCTATGTTTGAGGGAATTCCTTAAAAAGGTGGTAAATAAATCCTAATAAATAAAATAGATGAACAGTTCTAGGTGGCTTACAAAACAAACAGAAGAGTAACAGGAGAAGCACAAAAATGTTTTGCAGAAAACAAACAGCTGAAGTGGATACTGCCAAACAAACTGGGCAACACAATAATAATGGGGGATTTCAATTACCCGCATATAGACTGGGTTAATGTAACATCTGTACACGCAAGGGACATAAGATTTCTTGATGAAATCAAGGACAGCTTCATGGAACAGCTAGTTCAGGAGCCGACAAGAGAAGGAAAAATACTAGACTTAGTCCTTAGTGGTGCTCATGATCTAGTGCAGGGGGTAACGATACGAGGGCCGCTTGATAACAGTGATCATAATATGATCGGTTTTGATATTGGCATTGAAGGAAGTGAAACTAGGAAATCAAGTACGCTAGCGTTTAACTATAGAAAAGGTGATTACGACAAAATGAGAAAAATGGTGAAAAAAAGACTGAAAGGAGCAGCTCGCAGAGTAAAAAACTTGCATCAGGCGTGGATGCTGTTTAAAAACACCATCCTGGAGGTTCAGGACAAATATATTCCACTTATTAGAAAAAAGGGAAAAAAGACTAAACGTCAGCCGGCGTGGCTAAACAGTAAGATAAAGGAAATCATTAGAGCCAAAAAACAATCCTTCAGAAAGTGGAGAAGAGAACCAACTGAAAGTAACAGGATAGATCATAAGGAATGCCAAGCCAAATGCAAAGCGGAGATAAGGAGGGCAAAAAAGGACTTTGAGAAGAAATTAGCGTTGGAAGCAAAAATACATAGTAAAAATTTTTTTAGATACATTAAAAGCAGGAAACCGGCCAAAGCGTCGATTGGGCCGCTGGACGAAAATGGTGTTAAAGGGGCGATCAAGGAGGACAAAGCCGTAGCGGAGAAATTAAATGAATTCTTTGCTTCGGTCTTCACCGAGGAGGATTTGGGGGGGACACCGGTGCCGGAAAGAATATTTGAAGCGGGGGAGTCGGAGAAACTAAACAAATTCTCTGTAACCTTGGAGGATGTAATGGGTCAGTTCAGCAAGCTGAAGAGTAGTAAATCACCGGGACCTGATGGTATTCATCCCAGAGTATTAATAGAACTAAAAAATGAACTTGCGGAGCTACTGTTAGAAATATGCAATCTGTCCCTAAAATCGAGTGTAGTACCGGAAGACTGGAGGGTAGCCAATGTTACTCCGATTTTTAAGAAGGGTTCCAGAGGAGATCCGGGAAATTATAGACCAGTGAGTCTGACGTCGGTGCCGGACAAGATGGTGGAGGCTATTATTAAGAATAAAATTGCAGAGCATATACAAAAACATGGACTGATGAGACAAAGTCAGCACGGATTTAGTGAAGGGAAGTCTTGCCTCACCAATCTAATGCATTTTTTTGAGGGGGTAAGCAAACATGTGGACAATGGGGAGCCGGTTGATATTGTATATCTGGATTTTCAGAAGGCGTTTGACAAAGTGCCGCATGAAAGACTCCTGAAGAAATTGCAGAGTCATGGAATCGGAGGTAGGGTATTATTATGGATTAAGAACTGGTTGAAAGATAGGAAGCAGAGAGTAGGATTGCGTGGCCAGTATTCTCAGTGGAGGAGGGTAGTTAGTGGAGTCCCGCAGGGGTCTGTGCTGGGTCCGTTGCTTTTTAATGTATTTATAAATGACCTAGAGATGGGAATAACTAGTGAGGTAATTAAATTCGCCGATGACACAAAATTATTCAGGGTCGTCAAGTCGCAGGAGGAATGTGAACGATTACAGGAGGACCTTGCGAGACTGGGAGAATGGGCGTGCAAGTGGCAGATGAAGTTCAATGTTGACAAGTGCAAAGTGATGCATGTGGGTAAGAGGAACCCGAATTATAGCTACGTCTTGCAAGGTTCCGCGTTAGGAGTTACGGATCAAGAAAGGGATCTGGGTGTCGTCGTCGATGATACGCTGAAACCTTCTGCTCAGTGTGCTGCTGCGGCTAGGAAAGCAAATAGAATGTTGGGTGTTATTAGGAAGGGTATGGAGTCCAGGTGTGCGGATGTTATAATGCCGTTGTATCGCTCCATGGTGCGACCGCACCTGGAGTATTGTGTTCAGTACTGGTCTCCGTATCTCAAAAAAGATATAGTAGAATTGGAAAAGGTACAGCGAAGGGCGACGAAAATGATAGTGGGGATGGGACGACTTTCCTATGAAGAGAGGCTGAGAAGGCTAGGGCTTTTCAGCTTGGAGAAGAGACGGCTGAGGGGAGATATGATAGAAGTGTATAAAATAATGAGTGGAATGGATCGGGTGGATGTGAAGCGACTGTTCACGCTATCCAAAAATACTAGGACTAGAGGGCATGAGTTGAAGCTACAGTGTGGTAAATTTAAAACGAATCGGAGAAAATTTTTCTTCACCCAACGTGTAATTAGACTCTGGAATTCGTTGCCGGAGAACGTGGTACGGGCGGTTAGCTTGACGGAGTTTAAAAAGGGGTTAGATAGATTCCTAAAGGACAAGTCCATAGACCGCTATTAAATGGACTTGGAAAAATTCCGCATTTTTAGGTATAACTTGTCTGGAATGTTTTTACGTTTGGGGAGCGTGCCAGGTGCCCTTGACCTGGATTGGCCACTGTCGGTGACAGGATGCTGGGCTAGATGGACCTTTGGTCTTTCCCAGTATGGCACTACTTATGTACTTATGAGATAATGTCGTCACTGGAGCCACACTCTGGTTATAAATTTTATTGTTTACTCAAAAACAGCCATGTTTGGGCAAGTGCGTGCAGACAAACCATGGATGTGGAAAGAACACCAGAATCTCATGGGAAGCACAAAGCAGAAAAGTGAGAAATGGATCAAGGCTCTTCCAACAAAGACCAAAGAGCACCCAATATTGGTGATTAGTGCTGACTATCTGTGTGAAAAAACAGTGTGTTTTAAGCCTATAAAATGTATTTGATATTTTCCTGCTTTGATTATGCTCTGAAGTGTATTTCTCCTATTTGGCCAGCAGATGGTGCATGTTTATGCTTAAAGCTGTTACAGAGGACTGATTTCTCTTTCGTTTAGTTCACACAAACTGCCTGTAGTGAGAAGAAAGAGAGAGAGAGAGAGCTCTTTGCTAAAGCCCTGTAACAAAAACAGTTATATTTGATAACCGAACAGCTATATATGTCTAGATCTCCCCAGGAACTTTCTAGGAAGTATGCAAATGTTTAGTTAGTTTTTTAACTGATCCATTTTTTCAGTTACCTATTACTGTTTACTATTTCCACATTTTTTGTCCACTGCTCCACGTTCTGAGAACACAATTGTTGCCTCCCAAATGGATCAACTGTTTGTTCGTTCTGCCTGTCTGGACTGGTAAAGAATCCTGGTGGTTTGTGTGTTGGGTCTGTGAGTGCTTTCTGGGAACTGTGGGACTGCTGAGAGTGTGGCTCCAGTAACATAGAAATCACTGGGGATAATTAGAGAGTGGGAGACTCGCCCAGAGGCAGTTGTGACCCAGTCGGTGGGAAGAGGGTGCTAGTGTAGAGCAAAAGCGGAAGGTGCAGGCTGACCTGAGCTATGCTGAGGATAGGCCCTCTAAGTGGCTGTGGGGTAACCCCAGCCGGGTGGGCTAGGCGTTTCGTGACAATCGGCATAGCTGGTTAACTTTGTAGCAGTTTAAAAAAAAACAACAAAAACCTGGACATTCAATTCCAGTCGCTGGAAATGGCCCAGCATTGAATATCCAGGTTTAACGCTAGCAGTGGACAGCAAAAGCAATTCCTGCCACCAGCAGAATATCGGGTCCATCGTGTTTACTAACATTTGAAAAACAAGGACCCCTGATGCAGGCACTTGCTGAAACGCTGCCGTGTAGAGTCAACAATAAAATTTAGAATCAGAGTGGCTCCAGTGACACCATTACTGCCCTGGGTATCTCTTTCATACAGTCTTTATTTTGTGTTGATATATGATTTTGTATTTATGGATGTTATATAATCTACTTGTTTTTATGTGGAATATAAATGAATAAATAATCCAAAAACTATAAAAAGTCAGCCTCAAATAATACACATATTGAACACTACTGTAATAAAGCTTATTGTATAACAAGCAAGCTAGGTTACATACTCTGCTTGGAAACTGAAGTCTGAATTCTCTTCCTCTAGACTACTGCTGTTGCTCTGAAGCTCAGGCTCTTGCTCCTCTTTTCCTGGTAGAGTTTCCCAGCTTTCATCACCAGAGGAATGATCTTTTTCAGCAGCAGTATATGAAGGCAAGGAGGCTAACCATTCTCCATCACTGTGTTCAGAGCTGGGTGGAAAAATTGAATTAAAATCAAATGATGAGAGAACAACAGATGACACAAGTTGCTGGATTCACAATCATATACTGGGAGTATAGTAGCACAAAGAAAAATGAGGAAACAAAAAGACTGAAAGTTTGGGACAGTAATACCATTTGCAAGACTTCAACTATGTTAGAACTCATTTTTAATCAAGCCATATCCTATTTCTCTAGACCTCTTTGCCTCAATTAATGACGTGAGCACCAATTAAATGAGGATGCCTCAATGTTATGAAAGCTGTCATATGACACTTTAAGCAACAGTACTACTACATAGAGAATGACATGGCGACAAAGTTTGCCCCGTCCCATTCCCATAGGTTCTATCTACATATGCATTAGACTCGAACATTCATGATTTTATATTTAAATTTAAAGTATAAAAGGGAAGAATATTTTGTACAACTGTTTATAACTCACAAATAGAAAACAATAACAAACAGCAACTGAAAACCTCTCATGCCACCCTCTACCCTTCCAACACCCAAACCCACCCTGTTAAAATGTCCAGGGGGACAAAATACAACCTGCTCTGAATGCCCTAGCGGGAACGAAAAGCAAAGATACTTAGCTGAAGCTGGTGTTCTCCGAGGACAGCAGGCTGATTATTCTCACATCTGGGTGATGTCATCCGATGGAGCCCAGTACGCAAACTAGTGAGTACAGTACAAAATTCTAGCAGTATCCCACCATACACACGGAGGTGCCTTCCCGCCCGACACACGAGTGTGGGTCCTCCAGTCAGGTGAAAAAGCAAAAAGCCTATAATTAAACTCAACTCATAGGGGAGTTTGGAGGGTATGTGAGAATAATTGGCCTGCTGTCCTTGGAGAACACCTGCTACAGTAAGTATCCTTGCTTTCACAAAGGACAAACAGACATTCCTATTCTCACATATGGGAATCCCTAGCTACCAGGCTCACCGAAAACAAGAAAGCTAGGATAATGGAGTCTCAAAACATTGAGACTAAAACTTCAATCTGTTACTATATACTGGCTAGCTAGCTGGGGGTACAGCCTGGAACAGAATAAAAACCAGGCCGAGGGGAAAGTTGGATTCTAGACACCAAACAAATTCTGCAGAACTGCCTCACCGAACCAAATGTCACATCAGGTATCCTGATCCAGACAGTAGTGGGATGTGAATGTGTGGACTGAACACTATGTTGCAGGCTTGCAAATCTCCTCTTTGGAGGCTGATCTCAAGTGGGCAACTGATGCAGCCATGGTTTTGAAATTGTGAACCGTGACATGGCCCTCAAGAGTCAGGCCAGTTTAGGCATAAACATAGGAGATGCGATCTTCTATCCAATTTGAAGTGTGCATTTGCTGATGGCCACCCCCAATCTGTTGGGGTCAAATGCAATGAAAAGCTGGGAGGACTGTCTATGGGCTTCAGACCACTCCAGCTATGGCTCGTTGCAGTCTAATTTATGCTTACACTTTCACCTGGATGGGCAACTGGATATGGAAAAAATGTTGGTAGAACAACTGACTAGTTAAGATGGTACTCTAACAGGAAGAAAGGGTGTATGCAGAGGACTACTCTTTTGTGATAAAACTTAGTATATGGTGGATGAGCTAGGACCTGGAGCACAACCGTCAACGTGCTGCGACGTCAGACTCCGTCCGAAACTGGAAGGGATGCAGGCTGCAGCTTTCAACAGCACGAGGAAGAAGAACTTAAAACAAGACCTCGGCTGGGTTGGCGGGGGTTGGGGTCCCACGCCAGCTGAAGTAATATTTTTAAAGGAACCAGCAGGAGGAAGCGGACCTCGGGGGTAGGTGATGGCGCCGGCAGTAGGTGGGGAGGGTTGACGGCGGTGGGGGGGGGGGGGCGGCGGCCCAGTGGGGCTATAATGTGCCCCCTCACTCTAGCCCCTGCCCCCCCTACAGCCAAACCTCAGATATGCCCCTGGTCCAATCTCCACAGATCTTCAGAGGACAACGCCAGAAGAAAAGGGAACCAAATCTGCCATGGCCAGTAATGAGTGATTAGAACTATAGTTCACTGATCTTGCTTGAGTTTCAGTAAAGTCTTCTCCATGAGAGCCATGGGAGGATTCGCATACAGAAGTCCTCACCTCCAATACAGGATAAAGGCATCTGACAATAGTCTGCCGTGTGGTTTGAGTCTGGAGCAAAACTGAGGGACTCTGTTGTTCAGATGAGTGGTGAAAAGATCCATCAAGGGGGTGCCCTTCTCTTGGAACATCTTGCAGGCTATGCCCATGTTGAGAGACTACTCATGCGGCTGCATTACCTTGCTCAGTCTGTCCACCAGCAGTTGTTCTTGCCGGGCAGATAAATATCATGGAGGTTCATATCGTGAAGCAGAGTCCACTGCCACATGCCCACACTGCCACAAGGGGTAAAGAACCCATAACCTCCTGATGTTGACACAGAACATCATAACCTGGTTGTCTATTTGAATGAGGACAATTTGGTTCTGAAGTCAATCTCTGAAAGCCTTTAGGGCATTCCAAATGGCCCAGAGCTTGAGAAGATTGATGTGGAGCTGAACCTCCTGAGCAGACCACTGACCCTGAGTGTGAAGCGCATCTAAATGAGCTCCCCACCCCAGGTTGGATGTACCCGTTGTCAACATCTTTCAAGGTAGTGGAATTTGGAATGAAGTCCCAGGCTAAAATTAGACCCAATTGTCCAACAGAGAAGGGCCTGAGTCAGTTTTGGAGGAATGCAAATGACATCCGTTAGGTTCCCTGTTACCTGAGATCACTGGGAAGCTAAGATTCAGTGGGCCACTCTCAAGTGGAGACATGCCATGGGAGTGATGTTCATGGACTTGAGCCTTCCATTACAATCTGGTTTTGGTACAACCTTCTCAAAGATTCAGTTGCCTGTGTTTACATCATCTAGGAAGATAATTGGACTGTCTTTCAGACAAGAGTGTAGAAGAGAACCAAAAGAAGACTAAGAGGGGCATTTTCGAAAGAAACGTCCAAGTTGTGATTTGGACGTCCTTGTAAAAAAGTGAAATCCAGGGGCGGGGAAACCCCTATTTTCGAAACAAGACGGACGTCTATCTTTCGTTTCGAAAATACCGTTAGAGACATCCAAATCCTTAATTTTGGACATCCCTAGATTTGGACGTTTCTGACTTTCGGCGATTTTCGAAACCAAAGATGACCATGTCAAAAACGTCCAAATGCAAGCCACTTGGGCATGGAAGCAACCAGCATTTGTAGTGCACTGGTCCCCCTGACATGGCAGGACACCAACCTGGCACCCTAGGGGGCACTGCAGTGGACTTCATAAAATGCTCCCAGGAACATAGCTCCCTTACCTTGTGTGCTGAGCCCCCCCCCCCCCAAAACCCACAACCGTACAGCACTACCACAGCCCTTACGGGTGAAGGGGGCACCTATATATGGGTACAGTGGGTTTGTGGTGGGTTTTGGAGAGCTCACTGTTTCCTCCACAAATGTAACAGGTGGGGGGGGGGGGGGGTAATGGGCCTGGGCTTGCTTGTCTGAAGTGCACTGCAGTACCCACTAAAACTGCTCCTGGGACCTGCATGCGCTGTCATGGACCTGAGTATGACATCTGAGCCTGGCACGACATATTTTTAAATATGTTTCTTGAGGGTGGGAGGGGGTTAGTGACCACTGGGGGAGTAATGGGAAGTCATCCCCGATTCTCTCAGGTGGTCAACTGGTCATTTCGGGCACCTTTTTGTGCCTTATTCGTAATAAAGCAGTCTTGATGGATTTTTAAGTGACCTCAGTGATGCTCACCGCCCTCCACCCTTACAGGATTTACGTGGCGATATCACAGGTTCACTTTTCAAACATTACTTCAAATACAAATAAATTCTTTCAATAATTATTGATTTACTTATCTTTTCAAGACTCTATTTAGTAGGACCCAGGGGCTCTACTGTCCGACATGTTTCGCTCGACAAGCGAGCTGCCTCAAGGACACACCCCTATAACAACAGAAATAGTTATATATTAGCAATCTTATCTTCCCCAGACATCCACATTTAGCAGATGACGAGGACAAATTCTATTCCCACAAATTACCCTTTGACACTCACCCTGCGATCTTTACTAGCGCCAGCTCTGCAAACTTTCTTATCAGCAAAGATGGCGACGGCATCTTACAGACTCATTCAAATATCCTAAATTCAATGATGTATTTAGTCCTGCCCCCATGACTCCCCGGACTCTCATAGGTTAAATCAAAGACGCCCAGTCTACCTCAGCATTCAGCCCCATAGGTATAACTGTTTGTAACCAAAATATATAGCATTGCTCTCTAAAATTTAAAAGCTTTGCATCTGAACCACCCTCCCTCTTTTTTTCTGTACGTTCGACAATTCTCCAACGTATATCCTCCACTTTATGCTGCTTTTGCAGCCAATGATCAACCAGTGATGCCTGTATATTTTGAGTATTTATCCGAGATTTATGCTCATTCAACTATACTTTAATGGGACGAGCACTTCTTCCAATATATATGAGATCACAAGGACATGTGATAGCATAGATAACATTACGGCTATCACAGTCCATCACAGACATACTTCTTATAGTTTTAGCTCTCGCTGGTGGAACCCACACATTACCTATAATTGCCAATGAGCACCATTGACAGTGCCCATAACTTTTTTGGTAACCCGTATCTTTAACATTGGTAACTGGACTCATAAACTTATTCCTGTGTTCACCCAATGTTTTGCCCCTGGTACAAGATATCAGGGGAAGCTCTGAAAAACAGGGATATAGCTGAAGAATGTGCCAGTGATTCCTTATAATTTGAGCTGTTTTTTGACTCGTATCATTAAACGGTAACACGCATGTTAGACAGTCTGCCTCTTCTCTTCTCCCTTCTTGTAATAACAGGGATCGTTGGGCAAATATCGCTCTAAGGTATGCTTTTTTAATAGCAGATCTTGGATAGCCTCTTTCTGCAAATCTGCATTTTAATTCCTTTGCATGTTGTTTAAATTCCATAAGAGAAGAGTATACTCTTCTAACCCTCAAAAACTGGCTTACAGGTAAGTTATATTTTAGATGGTTCGGATGGAAGCTACCAAATTGTAGCAGAGTATTTTTACTCAATGGCTTCCTATATAAAGAGGTATGTAATCTATCTCCATCTTTATAGATCCATAGATCTAAAAATTCAATCGCTGTAGTATTCGCAGACATAGTAAAAGAAATGTTAGAGTCCAACGTGTTAAGCCAACTAATAAAATCTTCCAAAGCTGGCTTAGATTCTGTCCATATGAAAAAGACATCATCTAGGAAGCGCTTCCATAAACGTACAGACTTAAACTGTTGAGAGGGATATATCCATTGTGACTCCATTTGTGCAATATACAAGGTGGCCACTGAGGGGGCTAGAGTCGCCCCCATCGCTACACCCTGAGTCTGGAGGTAAAAGTTATCATTAAACCAGAAATAGTTGTTGCATATAACCAATTCAGCTAGTGAGAGAATAAATTCTGAGGAGATCCGCTGAGCACCCAAACGAGATTCCACTGTCTCTTTGATGACTTGTAAGGCCCCTGCCTGAGGGATCTTCGTATACAATGATACGATGTCCAGAGTGACCAACCACATATCAGTGGTTATATTTTCCAACGGTTCCAATTGTCTCAAAAAATGAGAGGAATCCTTGATGTAAGAGGCCATCTCAGATACATGCTCTTTTAAAAATAAATCAATAAAAATAGACAATGGTTCAAGAACTGATGATTTTGTTGACACAATTGGGCGTCCAGGTGGAGAAATCATCCATTTATGTATTTTTGGAAGAAAATAGATCTTAGGAGTCTGTGGATTTTCCTCAATTAGAAATCTTCCTTCCTTAGCTGTCAGCATATTGATTTTAATTGCTTCAGTAACTAGTTCTTTAATTCTGGTTTGTAGACCTTCCATAGGATCTATAGTCAATAGTCTATATGCTATCTGATCACTCAATTGTTGCTTCGCCTCCTCCAGATATTGTTGTTTACCCCAGAGTACAGTGGCTCCTCCTTTGTCTGCTCTTGTGACAATCACAGATGACTCCTTAGACAAACTTTCCAATGCCTCCCATTGTCTCCCAGTTAGGTTGTTCTTTACTTTCCTAGGGTGCCAGCATTTTTTTAGATCTCTCCAAGTCCTGAAGGACTAGTTCTCTAAAGGTTAGAATCACCGGGTTAACAGGACCCGGTGGGTACCATTTGGAAGATGGCTTAAACATGGATATATCTATAGAGGTTGGATGATCCAGAAAAAATATCTTACATTGCAGTTTGTGAAAAATCTTTTGAAGAGTAGCACTGGCTGATCATTGGCTGCAAAAGCAGCATAAAGTGGAAGATATACATTGGAGACTTGTCGAACGTATAGAAAAAAAAGAGGGAGGGTGGTTCAGATGCAAAGCTTTTAAATTTTAGAGAGAAATGGTATATATTTTGGTTACAAACAGTTATACCTATGGGGCTGAATGCTGAGCTAGACTGGGCGTCTTTGATTTAACCTATGAGAGTCCAGGGAGTCATGAGGGCAGGACTAAATACGTCATTGAATTTAGGATATTTGAATAAGGCTGTAAGACGGCGTCACCATCTTTGCTGATAAGAAAGTTTGCAGAGCTGGTGCTAGTAAAGATTGTAGGATGAGTGTCAAAGGGTAATTTGTGGGAATAGAACCTGTCCTCGTCATCTGCTAAATGTGGATGTCGGACAGTAGAACCCCTGGGTCCGACTAAATAGAGTCTTGAAAAGATAAGTAAATCAATCAATAATTATTGAAATAATTTATTTGTATTTGAAGTAATGTTTGAAAAGTGAACCTGTGAAGAGGCTGATGCTTGTGATATCGCCACGTAAATCCTGTAAGGGTGGAGGGCGGTGAGCATCACTGAGGTCACTTAAAAATCCATCAAGACTGCTTATAAATCTTCTCATATGTAGAGAAATGTTGAACAGAAAATCAAAGTAGCAGTGAATGATATATACTTGTGTAAAGAACACTTTAACTGGATGCTAAGAAGCTTTGGATGTTATACTATTTTGGATCCAGTATAAATATTAGACATTTTGCCAGAAAGTGAGTTTTATTCATAATAAAAACATGTCCTGGTGAAAACATCCAAGTGTTCGTCAGGGACGTCCTTGTTTTTTTCGATTATGGGTCAAAGACATACAAGTGTTAGGCACGCCCAAGTCCCGCCTTCGCTACGCCTCCGACACGCTCCCTTGAACTTTGGACGTCCTTGCGATGGACTGCAGTTGGAGACGTCCAAAATCGGGTTTCGATTATACTGATTTGGACGTCTCTGGGAGAAGGACTCCCATATTCCGATTTATGTAGAAAGATGGACGTCTTTCTCTTTCGAAAATGAGCCCATTAGTGTCAATAAGTGTTGGAAATGCTTCTTGATGCCAGCAACAATGGATGAATCTGTTGCAGTAACAGTAAGATGCTTGAACAACTGAGCACGTGATGGAAGGACGCTGCAGATATAACACATAGTAGATGACCGAAGATAAATACTCGTACAGTCCATTCTGCCCAAGATAAACTCATAGCATAAAGTATGACGCAATACTACATATGCATATATGATCTTGTTTTGTCCTTGCCATTTCCAGGGCACTGACCATAGAAGTCTGCCCGACACTGGCCTTGTTCTCCAACTACTGAAGCTGAACGCGTGCAGCCATGATGAGGGTACAGACTGAAAAAGTCTATCCGGCACTGGCCTACTACTGAAGCTGAATCTGTCCAGTCATGATCAGGACACAGTCCTAGGCATAGATGTCTGCCTAGGACTGGCTTTACTTCTCAATTACTGGTGCTGCCATCTAATCACCGTTAAGCTTGTTGGTTCCATGCCTTCCATACAGGATTCCTTTGTGTTTATTCCATGCATTTTTGAATTCAGTTACTGTTTTTATCTCTACTACACCCTGCTGGAGGGCATTCCAGGTATCTATCAACCTCTCTGTGAAAAAAGTACTTCCTGACATTATTCTTGAGTTAGTCCCCCTGCAAACTAGTCCCCCTGCAAACTATAGGCATATCTTCTCATTCTACCAAATTCATGTCTCTGGAAAGGGATTTTCTTTGTATATTATTACCTGTCAAATATTTGAATGGTAAGAGTCTAGTCAGTAGACAAGACTTTTGTTGCCACATCAAAGGCAGAGAAAAGACATAAATAATAATGTCATTTAACAGTGTTTCATTTAAATCCAAAAGCAGCCTCTGCAGTTTTGAGCATCATTGAATTCAGTTGCCAGTTGTCTAATATGTGTTAAGTTTTTACATATAATACTAGAATTTTATAGATGCCATTCTATCTAGTTGTAACAGTCTGTTTAAGGACAGTCTCAAGCTTTTAGACACAGGAACAAAGCTTGTCCCCATTCCCGTGGTTAATCACATGTCCCCATCCCCATATCATATTCTACTACTACATAAACACATTTCAAACATCACAGCATGGGTATTGATTCAGGTATTGAATCAAAGTGGATGCACTTGTTAGCAGTAAGACACAAATTGGTATTTTTTAAACAAATGTAATGAAGTACTTAAAAGAAAAGAAAATCAAAGAGATCTAAATCTAAATGTCAATGCTATCTGAGTATATGAACACTGAAGATGCAAGTTTGTTACTGAGGGGTGTGAGAAAACAGAGCATGTGGGAAAACCTTAGTAAACTAAAGGAGGAAGTTATCAACATAGGCTAATTTTAAGTCAGATTATTTTAGCACAAGATCTCATTGCATAAAATGAGACCTTAGGCTAAAATAATCTGACTTAACAGTAGCCTATGTTAATAACTCCCCCCCCCCCCCCCCCCCCCCCCCCGAATGGAAGCTCCCATCATGATACAGTCCTAATTGTGGCAAATTCCAGTTGAGTAAAGAGGTTATAGTCTCAATAGTCACAAAAACAGCAACACCTAATGGCCAATTGCAAGATGAACACATACTAGACTTTGGAGGAACTGTAGCCTGAGGATCTAAACAAGCACTACTGTTGCAATGGCAGCGCTATATGGCAAGGGACGAGAATTTAAGAACAGGGAAAACCGGAAAAGTCCTGGCTGACTGTGAATGAAAGTGCATAGTGCTGTACTCCAGTGGAAGCAGTTTCAGATTAAGCTGAAAGCCAAAAAGAACCGAAGAGCTGGGTCAAAAATATTAATAAAACACTTTTACTGATTTTCACACACTTTCCTTTCAACATCAGTATAAAAGGATTTACTGAACTATTAAATATGAAACCTTTTTCTTTAGTCTCACACTTCAGAAGACTGATAGCTTATCATGGAAAAATCATGACAAATGACAATAGGTATGCAGTTCTTCATCAGAGGCTTTTTAAAGCAAAAATTAAGAGCCTCTTATCAAGCCGCGCTAGCGGTTTCCAGCGCGGCAATGCAGATGAAGCCCATAAAAAGAGAATGGGCTTTGTCAGCATTACCACACCGGAGAACGCTAATGCAGTTTGATAAGAGGCCCTAAATGTTCAATATTTTCAAGCTACTTAGCAGCATATATTAACTGTACTCCTCCAAACGAGTAAAAATGTGATGTTTAGGAATATAGCACCCAAAATAAAACATGGTCAAAGACATTGGGGCTCATTTTCAACACACTTACACTTACAAGTTCCCCAGTAACGTATGGAACTTCAGAGGTAATTTTTTACTCCATAAAATTACTTTCACCAAATAGTAAGAGATATTTGGTTATTTTATAGAATTGACAATGCAACACAAGTTTTTAACTCTAAGTATCCCTTTCTCTAAGAACCCCTTTCACTAAAGTGTATTGACTAGGGCTGCATTTCAATTAAAATTCTTTATCACGATTAATCACAAAATACATAAATAAAATACCTTTAAATTTATTTATTTCCCATTGCAGTGTCTTCTGACTCTCAGCAAGTCATTTAATCCTCCATTGCCCAAGGTACAAAATAAGTACCTGCATATAATATGCAAACCAATTTGATCGTAACCACAGAAAGGCGGTATATCAAATCCCATCCCCTTTCCCTAAAGGGCTGATAATCACCTTCCCTCCCACCCCCAAATCCAACATCTCTTCCTTTCCTCTCTCTCTCCTCTTCCCCCATGTCCATTATCTCTCTCTCTTCTCCTCCCTCCACCCCCATGAGCAGCAACACAAGCTTGGTGAGGAGTAGCACCAAGCTTTTTGCATGGCTGTTGGAGCTCACTGCCTTGGACACAGTTTCCATCAGTGGCCCCTCCAGTTCTGCTCATGGGTCTGCAGTTCACTCCCCTCCCCCCACTCAAGGACCAACACCTGCCCCCGTCCACTCAATCCCCCCTGCCAGTCTACCTTAAAGGTGGTCTTCAGAAGTGGCAGTGTTGCACATATGCTGCCTATCTCCTGTTTCAAAGCTTTCCCTCTGGCCTGCCTCCTCTGACATCACTTCCTGTTTCTGTATGGGCAGGACAAGTCAGAAAAGCTTTGGAGTAGGTCAGAGGCAGCATATATGTGCAACGCTGCTGCTGGCAAAGATCAACAGAAGACTACCTTTAAGGTAGATAGGCACTGGGGGGAGGGGAAGATGCCAGATTGCACTGACAACAGGAGTTGGGAGTGGAAGAGAGCAGAAGAGATGTTTAGAGGAGACAGGAGACCTTTAATGCAAGCAAAGACAATTTTTTAAATCGCAATTAATTTATCAAATCACACGCGATGCTAAGTGCATTAATCGCGGAGCTAACTGCGATTAAAATGCAGCCCTAGTGCTAACCAGATAATATACTGTTATTGCATGCGCACATGTTTAATGTAGTGGCTTGACACTAATTCTCATGTCAACTGATAAATGTGGCATGGGGAGGGAAATAGGCAGGAATGCTTTATATCTAACATGCAGTATGGTGATGTACCAAAGTTACTTACCTGTAGCAGGTATTCTCCAAGGACAACAGGGCTTATATTTTCACAAGTGGGTAACGTGGTGCCAGGTTGGCCAGTCTGGGCTTTATAACAAGCCAAAAGAGGACAGCGGGGCTTATATTCTCACAAGTGATAACATGGTGTCACGATGCCCGGTCCGAGCTTTTATGACAAGCCAAAAGAGTTTTTGTGGAGCGCAAAACACAATCCACAGAGCTTGCGTGGCTGCCTTCCTGCCCACCACTTGGGCGCAGTTACCGCACTTAAACATTACAGCAAGAAAACATTTTCAAATAGGGGACAACTCCTAAGGGACGTGGGAAGGTTTGTGAGAATATAAGCCCTGCTGCCTACGGAGAATACTTGCTACAGGTAACTAACTTCGCTTTCTCCGAGGCAACCAGAGCATTAATTCTCACAAGTGGGGTATCCCTAGCACCCAGGTTTACAGAAAACAAACACTGGTGTCACAAAATGCCTAGCCACCCACATGGGGTTATCCAGCAGCCACTTAGAAGGTCTATCCCCAGCATAGCTCAGGTCCGCCTGCACCTGCTGCTCATGCTCTACTCTAGCACCCTCTTCCCACCGACTGGGTCACAACCACCTCTGGGCGAGTCTCCCACTCTGCAATTATCCCCAGTGATTTCTAGGTTACTGGAGCAACACTCCCAGTGGTCCCACAGTTCTCAGAAAGCACTCACTGACCAAACACACAAACCACCAGGATTCTTTATCAGTCCAGGCAAACAGGGCGAACAAATAATTATGTTTATTCTCTTTAAAAATATTGAACAGTGGAACAAAATAGTGCAAATAGCAAACAATAACAGGTAACTGAAATATGAATCAATTATAACACTAACTAAACATCTGTATACTGTCTAAATAGTACCTGGGAAGGTCAAGACATATAATTCACCGAGCATCAGCAAAGAGATCTGTCTTTCTTCCTCCCAGGCTAAGACCAAAGTAACAACCAGCAACAACTGCTGGGTAATTTCAAACTCCATGCCAATCAGAGCCCAGTCAACAAGGTTTCAAATATATACTGCTTCTTGCTTCGTTTGTGTCAAACTAAAGAAAAAACACTCAGTTCTCTATAACAATTTTACAGCAAACACCACCTGTTGGCCAAATAGGAAAAATATACTTCAGAACATAATGCAGGAAAACATCCAATACATTTTACAGGCTTAAAACACTGTTTCTTCACAATTGGCCAACTGGGCCTCGCAATGGCAAGGACATAACTCAGATCAACCTGAAACTACATACAAACTAATTGAGTGAGTGTGCAGCCTGGAACAGACTAAAACGGGCCTTGGGTGGGGGAAGGATGGATTTGGATTCTAGACCTCAAACAGATTCTGAAACACTGTCTGCCCAAACCGACTGTCACGTCGGGTATCCTTCTCAAGGCAGAATGCAGAAGAGATCCCTCGTTTTGCATGATGAGGGTCCGAAATCTCCAGGGTTCTTTGGAAGATAACTACAGAAGAGGAGGGAACCAGATCTGCAGAGGCCAGTAAGGCGCGATTAAGATCATGGTCCTGTAATCTTGCTTGAGTTTCAGCAGAGTCTTCCCCACAAGAGGAATGGGAGGATATACATAAAGCAGACCTGTCCCCCAATGCAGAAGGAAGGCATCTGCATTGGGGGACTAGTCTGTCGTGGGCCTGAAGCCTAGAGCAGAACTGAGGAACTCTGTGATTCAGCTGAGTGGCAAAGAGATCCACCGAGGGGGTGCCCCACGCTCGGAAGATCTCACAAGCTATACCCATACTGACAGACCACTCATGCGGTTGCATAACCCTGCTCAGTCTGTCAGCCAGGCTGTTTGTGCCCACCAGGTAAGTGGCCTGAAGAACATAGTAACATGGAGGCGTATTTCAAAGCACTTAGACTTACAAAGTTCCATAGTAACCTATGCAACTTTGTAAGTCTAAGTGCTTTGAAAACGAGCCCCATAGTAACATAGTAGATGACAGCACAGAAAGACCTGCACAGTCCATCCAGTCTGCCCAACAAGATAAACTCATATGTGCTACTTTATGTGTATACCTGACCTTGATTTGTAACTGCCATTTCAGGGCACAGACCATAGAAGTCTGCCCAGCACTAGCCCCGCCTCCCACCACCGGCTCTGCCACCCAATCTCTGCTAAGCTTCTAAGGATCCATTCCTTATGAACAGGATTCCTTTATGTTTATCCCACGCATTTTTGAATTCCGTTACCGTTTTCATCTCCACCACCTCCTGCAGGAGAGCATTCCAAGTATCCACCACTCTCTCCGTGAAAAAATACTTCCTGACATTTTTCTTGAGTCTGCCCCCCTTCAATCTCATTTCATGTCCTCTAGTTCTACCGCCTTCCCATCTACGGAAAAGGTTTGTTTGAAGAGTAATACTTTTCAAATATTTGAACGTCTGTATCATATCACCCCTGTTTCTCCTTTCCTCCAGGGTATACATGTTCAGGTCAGCAAAACTCTCCTCATACGTCTTGTAATGCAAATCCCATACCATTCTCGTAGCTTTTCTTTGTACCACTTCAATTCTTTCTACATCCTTAGCAAGATACGGCCTCCAAAACATGTTGGCGAGCCCAACGCCACATCCGGACGGCTTGACACAAGAAGGAGTGATCCGGTGCCCCCCTGCTTGTTGGTGTAATATATGGCAACCTAGTTGTCTGGTTGAATGAGCACAATTTGGTTGGACAGCCGATCTCTGAAAGCCTTTAGAGCGTTACAGATTGCCTGGAGCTCCAGAAGATTAATCTAAAGACATGTTTTCTGGAGGAACCATGCTATCTGAGTGTGAAGCCCACCTACATGAGCTCCCCTACCTAGGAGAGATGCATCCGTCGTCAGCACTTTTTGTGGCTGAGGAATTTGGAATGGAAGTCTCAGGGTCAAATTGGATCAAATAGTCCACCAGAGCAGAGTGAACAAAGTCTGGAGACACTCGGATGACATCTGTCAGCTCTCCCATAGCCTGTTACCACTGGGAGGCTAGGGTCCATTGGGCTGATCTCATGTGAAGGCATGTAATGGGTGTCACAAACTGTGGAAGCCATATGACCTAACAAACTCAACATCTGCTGCGCCATGACCTGCTGAGAGGCTCATGCAACTAGAGTGTCCGCCCTTGGTCCTGGGAGGAGGGCTTGAACTTTCTGCGTATCGAGCAGGGCTCCAATGAATTCCAATTGTTGTACAGGGTGAAGATGGGACATGGGGTACTTTATAATGAACCCTAGTAGTTCTAGCACCTGAATAGTTCTCCACATGGACTCCTGAGCATCGTCCTCAGATGTGCTCTTTACCAGCCAATCGTCAAGGTAACGGAACACATGGACTCCCAGACTGCGTAGCGATGCTCCTACTACCGCTAGACATTTGGTAAATAGCCTGGGAGCTGACGCAAGGCCAAAAGGCAACACGCAGTACTGTTACTGATGTGTTCCCAGCAGAAACTGAAGATACTTCTGGTGGGCTGGAAGTATCAGAATGTGAGTATATGCAACCTTTAAGTCCAGAGAGCATAGCCAATTGTTTTCCTGTATCATAGGGAGAAGGGTGCCCACGGAAACCATCCTGAACTTTTCTTTGACCAGGAATTTGTTCAGGGTTCTTAGGTCTAGGATGGAACACATCCCCTGTTTTCTTTTGTACGAGAAAGTACCTGGAATAGAATACCCGCCCTTCCTTCCCTGATGGAATGGGTTCGACCACATGGGCCAGCAGAAGGGCGGAGAGATCCTTTACAAGTACCTGCTTGTGCTGAGAGCTGAAGTAATGAGGTCTCAGTGTGCAATTTGAAGATTTTCAAAAGCCAATTTAGCTTGTATCTAAGACGGACTACCAGTCGGAGGTTATAAGGAGCCACCTTCCATGGAAAAACTTCAGCCTCCTCCTGACCAGCAGGTCATTCTGTATAGTCACTTTGACAGCGTCTATGCTCTGCTGGAGCCTGTCAAAAGCTTGCCCCTTGCTTAGACTAGGAAGTAGCATGGGGGCCTTAGGTGCACAAGAACGAGCACGCTGGAGTTGAGCCTGAGCAGGCTGGCAAGAAGAAGTGACATACCTACTTCTCTGTGAGAAGGTACCCCTCTTCGATTTGCCAAAAGACCTCCTAGCTGAGGAGGATTATGCAGAAGGTGCCCAGCTGAAGAGAGAGAAGAGATGGTATCAGTATGCTTTTTGATTTAGTCAGCGACCTCCTCAACCTTGTCACCAAAAAGGTTCACCCCCCCCCCCCCCCCCCAGCATGGGGCATCCGCCAACCTCTGCTGAACCGTCTGTTCCAAGTAAGAAACATGCAGCCATGAGACACTGTGCATTACTATACTTTGAAGCCACGCCAAAAGTGTCATAAGCACCCCTGGCTAAGAATTTGATAAACCTTCTGCTGTTTAGCCAACTGGCGCACTGACTCGGCCTGCTCCGGTGGGGGAGAGTGCCAAGTTCATCAACTTGCACACAAGTCCTGCAAGTAGATGCCTGTAAAGAGCTGATACAATTCTATACGGGACACAAGCATTGAGGACTGGAACACTTCTTCCAAACAAGAGTCCAAGATCCTAGCTTCTCTGCCAGTGGGTGCCAAGGCATAGTCTCTAGAACTCCTGGCTCTTTTGAGAGCGGACACCACCACCATGGAATTGTGAGGCAACTGAGGCCTATCAAAACCAGGTGTACTGTGGATCCAGTATTGGGTGTCAATCTTCTTGGGGACAACAGGGACCAACAGAGGGGACTTCCAGTTCCTATCGAGGACTTCTCCTCAAGCATCTTAGCCCTGGGCTCATCCTCCACTTCCAAACAAAATGGAATAGCCTCCATCATTTCCATTACAAAAGAAGGGAACAAAAGGCTCTACGGAGGAGAGTTTCTCCTTTCAAGTGGAGGGGAGGGTTCAGAGGGGATGCCATAGAACTCATCCTCTGAAAGTACTGTGAATCCTCCTCTGACTCCCAGGAGCATTTCTCATCAATGTCAGTCAAAAACTCCTCGTGTGAGGGCTGAGACCGAGCCTACCTCGATATGCAGGAACCATATCCCTGAGAGGGGCATCGAGCAGTCTGCTCCCACCTCGACTCCAGCAAAGCTTCCTTCACAGACGTCGAAGGGGTACCAACCTGGTTGGCAGTAGACACCAGAAGCCACACCGCAGGCTGAGGGCCAGGCGGGGCCACAGCGGGCTGGACAGTAGGCACAAACACCAATGCAAGATGCCATTCAGCAGCTCAGGGAGCAAGGCCCAGATACACTCATTGAGGGCCAACACTGGGAAAGACTGGGGCATCAGATCCAAGACAGGCTGCGGAACTGATGGGGCTGAGATGGGAGTCAGGTCCTGGCTGCCTGGAGACAGATACACTGGCACCTCCTGGACAGAGGGGGAGCGATCCTCCCTGCGCCAACACTTCTCAGGTGCCGAGTCCCTCAACACTCCAGAGCTCCTGGCACCATGCGACTACGACAACCAGCGCCGATGCTTCTTGGCCTTTGCTTGAAGTTTGGTGTCAAGACTCCTCGGTGCCGACGAGAACATCAAAGCCTTATGTTGCCTCAAGGTCAGGTTCGACACTGGCCTGTCCTGGGAACCCTGTTCGGCAGTCGGAGTCGAGACAGGTGGAGAACCACTCGATGCACTATTGCTTCCCAGTGTCTCTGGGCCTCGAGGCAGCAATAGGGACCGATGCTCTCAATGCTGGTGCTGTCTCCAACGCCAACTTCAAGGGCCCGGACTTGGCTCCAAAAATCTTCTCTCATTGAGCATCTCTGGATAGTTGAGTCCTTTTCTTCATACGAAGACAAAGGACACAATTAGTAGGGCTATGATCGGGCCCTACACACTGAAGACACCAAAGTGGGTGTCCATGTCAGATCGTCCAATTGCACTGGGTTCAGGGTTTAAAGCCACTGGGAGCTTTAGAGGACATGGATGGAAAAACTTGCAATGCTAAATCAAAAGACATGCTGCTGCTGAAAAAAGGGGCAAGACATCAGGAAAAAAAGGGGAAAGACCCGACCGGAGATCAGGCCTAAACACGGCCTAGTGGACGGAAATAAAGGAAACTTAAAAATTGGAAAAATTAAACTAAGGAAAGAAGAGGGAAAACAAATGCCTGAAAAGGCACAGCGAAAAAAACGCTGAAAACATGCCAAAAGGCACCAAAAAATAAGCTCTTCAGACTGGGCATGAACAGAAGTCACAAATGCAGTCTTCTTCTCACCGTGGTAAAAAAAGAACAGCGGTAACTGCGCCCAAGCGGTAGGCGGGAAGGCACTCACACGCTACAAAAGATCTTTTGGCTTGTCACAAAGCCCAGATCGGGCAACGTAGCGCTGCATTACCCACTTGTGAGAATTAATGCTCTCCTTGTCCTTGGAGAATAAGTGTATCCATGATATCTGTATTGCAGTAAATGCGTAGGGTCTCTGTGTTACATGTATGAGAAATATGGAGGATGTAGTCAGCACCTTAATGAAGAGTCTTTGCAGGTGCCAAAAGCTGATTTTGGCCATTAGTATAGCTAAGTGCAAAATTTTAACACATTTTAGTCGAAAGACCCTATGAATTGCAGAGTTACGCTATTAATATCAAAACGGGTGCACTGTCATAAAAGGTATAATAGGCTGCAATTCAAAATCTAAAATGCAAACAACACTGAAATCAACAATTCAGTGAACGTAATCAAACTGCAGGGCACAAAGCAAAAAATAAATATACACACACACGTGAGAGATTGATTGAGATTAAAATTCACCTAGATGACAGGGAAAGTCAGTTCAACGGATGACTGCTTGTTCTATGAATATGCTGCATAAATACGCTAAGGAAAGCTTCTCAACTTTCTTCTCACTTCAGAATCTGTCCAGCCTCTTTCACCTGTCCATCTCTTCTCCAAGTTCTCTCTGACTTTTATAAACCAGCTTCCACCTTCTCCTGTCTGCCTAAGCTTTGGAAATATCTTTTTCTGATATTTTAATAAAGGTAGTACAGTATCATGTTTTCTATGGTGAAATGTGGTCAGTGAAAGAATGTTTTTTATTGCTTGATTTTAGTTCATATGCTGAAGATCGCCACTAAGAATAATGGAAAATACTTTTCATCATGCAACCTCTTTCCAACTTAAAAACAAAACAAAACAAAAAACACACAGACACCAATCTTTTAGGGCTGAATAATAATGAAGTATTAGGCACACAATGCAAACGCTGCAGTTGTGTTACTTAGTTTTGGCTGAAACACTATGTTATGAACTCACAACTGTTACTTTAACAACAGGAAAAGTATACTTTTTATCATAGGCATCAGAATATATTCCCCACCCTTCAATGAAATTTATCAATCACCCATTTTTGAATGTTATAACTGTTCTCTCCCAGTCGCACAAAACCTAAAAATTCTTGGAGTCACCGTCGACCGAAACCTCACACTCGATACTCACGTGAAGAACACAACGAAAAAGATGTTCCACGCCATGTGGAAACTCAAAAGAGTAAAACCTTTCTTCCCGAGATATATCTTCTGTACCTTGGTACAGTCAATGGTAATAAGTCATCTGGACTACTGTAATGCACTGTACGCTGGCTGCAAAGAACAGACTATCAAAAAACTCCAAACAGCCCAGAATACCGCCACCAGACTCATATTTGGAAAAACCAAATATGAAAATGCAAAACCCCTAAGAGAGAAACTTCACTGGCTCCCACTCAAGGAACGAGTTGCATTCAAGATCTACACGATTGTACACAAAATCATTCACGCAGATGCCCCAATCTACATACTAAACCTTGTGGACCTGCCTCCCAGAAACGCCATATGATCATCCCGCAAATTTCTCAATCTGCACTTCCCCAGCTGTAAAGGACTAAAATACAAGCTGATACACGCCACCGCCTTCTATTACATGAGTACGCAATTGTGGAATGCATTACCTACAGCCCTGAAAGCTATTGATGACATAACTAACTTCCGTAAATCTCTGAAGACACATCTATTCAACAAGGCCTACAAAGAGAACCCATAGCCTTACAAAATTACCTCACCAACTCACCCAATTATTACAGTCCACCATATATCTTGCCTAACACCTTCCTTCTCTCTTCCCTCACCTAATCTTTGTACATTACTAATTGTACCTGATATCATGGAATGATTATGTCACAACCAAACTCTGTAAGCCACATTGAGTCTGCAAACAGGTGGGAAAATGTGGGATACAAATGCAATAAAATAAATATGTTTTCATCGTAAGGGTGCTGTATAGTCCCATAAACACAGCAGAAGTAAAGAAACCTCACCTGTCTTCATCCTTGTTTGAATCTGAAAAATGTCTGCTATGGTCTTCAAAATCTTCCCAAAAGCTGCTATCATCTACAAAAGACTTTTCTTCTTGCAAAGTTAGATATTGTTTCTCCTTATTTTTTGCTTCCTTTTGAGCATTGTCATAGTCCTTTGGTTCAAAGAAAATATTAGTATGCATCTTTTCTTTGTTATGTTGGCGGATGCATTCAGGACTTCCCCACTGTATCTCAGCATTTTCTGCCCTGCTTATTGTGCTGTCCTTTTCCGCTTCCTCACCTGTACGGAGTTTCTTTTTGTCCAAGTGACTTCGGCTTATTTGCTTCCTAACCTTAGGCCTGACTACTAACTCATTATCTTTCTCGACCCTGTAGTCAGTAGTATTAAGTTCATTACAAATCTCCACAGGAGTCCAGACTGCTACATCAGCTTTGGTATGTGTTTGCTGTATTTCACAGTTTGAGCTATTTGATTTAATTTCCACCACCGTTTCTTCTTCATTGCCAGATATTCTCTTTGGAACTATTCTCTTGTTATTCTGTTGGACCGAGTCCATACCAAGATTAGAAGATGTAGTTAAAGGCACTGGTATCTTCTCTTCTGCACCAGACCTGGACTCATCATGGCTCAGTGTGGACAGATGAGACTGCAAACCATTGAGAGATATCACTTCTTTCTCCAACTTGAACAGCATGCTATCAAGTGTTTTCTGAAGTTTACCAGCCTCTTCTGCTATAGACAAGAGATCAGATGGACTACTATCTTCCCCTTCATTGCTCTCAGGCTCATACGAGTCAATATTTACATAAGTAACTCCATTTTGATTGTGAAGTTCAATACATTCATTCGATGTAGCTTTCTCACAGTCCTCAGTTATGTTATCAGGAATAGAGTTCATCCTAGACGTCTGCTGGCCTTTTACATTTTTTTGTAGCACAGAAAATGGGGAAGCGCCTTTCTCATTTATAGCACCCATACATAGAGGGGTTTCAAGTTTTGCACTTTCTAAGGAAGGGTCATCAGTCAAAGCAGGACAAATGTTGTGAAAAGACACACTGGAATCATGTTGGGAAACTAGAAAAGAAAAAGGACAGAGACAGAAATATCAAAATTGGAAACATTAATTACTCTCTGAGTTGGTGATATTCACAATTATTAAACAGTTCCAAAGGACCAGGAGTTCACAACATTTAAATTCAAGACAGCAAAGCTAAATGGAAACTACATTGTCAAGCAGTTTTGCTCGACTGTCCTCTGTGTTTATAAATGGGAGGGGGGAGGAGGCAGAGAAGTATGCAGAAATAGCTTATTTAATTAATTGCTGCCAGAAGGAGAGGCATATATGAAGCAAAAGAAAAAAGAACCTACAGCACACTGGGGTGATTTTTCAATAAGAGATTTACAGTGATATAAACAGTTTTAGAACAATCATCTTAAATCGGTAACTATAAACTACCATATGTTTTCAAATCATGTTAATTTTAGGACAGTTGCAACATCAGCAGAACTCTGTCAAGCACCAAGGGAGGTGAATGACCAGAGAGATTGCTCCAACTCCACCACAGCGCTAAGGCTGAGAATGCTACTCAAGTAGTATCATCACTACTCAAGCATGGGTGCAGAGCTAGCACAGAGTATCTAATGCCCTTAGGTGAACCCTCAGTTGTGCGCACCTCTATCCCCACCAAGGTGAACCTCAAGGTCCTCCTTCCTGGTGCCTAGCATCTCTCTCCTTCCCTACACACTCCTCTCCTCAAGGTGACCAGCATCTGTCTCGTTCTATTCCCTACTCCCCCTTCCCCTCCCACAGTGTCTAGGATCTCTTTCCCAACTTCCTTCCTCTTTGCCTCCAGCATCTCTCTTCCCACAGCTCCACCACCCCACTAATGTGGTTTCCAGCCTCTCTTGTCCCTTCCTTCCTTCCCTCCCTCCACCTCTGCCTTGCGAGATGTCAGTGTCTTAACCTCCCTTCCTCTGCAGCAGCAACGCGGTAGTTAATATCTATAGATTAAGCATCCACACATAGGCAATGCATTTGCTGGCTCTCGTGTCCCTCCAAACTTCCTGCTTTGGGGTGGGAAGGAGAGATGTTACAGACTAAGTGCTAGTACCACCCAGTATGCCTAGTGGGTAGGCTTGCCCTGCATGGGAGACATTGACTATTTCTGAATTGGCGTGGCTCTGATTAGGACGCTTAAGTAAGATTGACAAACTATGGGTGCTAGAGGTCAGAATTCATGGCTGCACACCTGGAAAGGATGTTAAAGGTTAAATGTTAAGATGAGAAATATGAAGGCCAAGAATGAACTGATCCAATTATATTCTTGACCCTGGGCTCCCTATATTAAGGCAAATTACATGTCTGAACAGTACCGCATTAGATATGGAATAGGCAAGGTTGTGTAAAGAAATAAATGAAAAATAAAACAGAGGGCTATCCCTATCCACGGGTAAAATGTTTTACCAGTGGATAGGAGAAATTAGGCCTTACCTGCTAATTTGCTTTCCTTTAGTCCCTCCGGACCAGCCCAGATTGTGACTGATGGGTTGTGCACGCCTTCCAGCAGATGGAGACTGAGAATACTGGCTCATCAGAAAGAGCCAATAAGAGCCCTAGCCAGGCATAGAAAGATCCAGTAATCTCAGTCTCCACCAGGTGGAAGGTTGTGAGCCCTTCAGTCTCTCTGTCTTTTCTCTTCTGTGAGCATTTTTTCTCAGTGAGTAGTATTCTGTATTAACTCAATGCCCTTCTGTGCATTTGGTTTCGGTAAACCTGCTGTGTTGAGGCTGAGGTCTGAGGGGATCTACTGCAGCCTCGGGGGTGCTACACCCAGGTGGCCGGGTCCCTCCCCCCCAAGTCCTCCCTATCTGCAGCATCCCTTCTGCTGTGAGCATAGCGCCTAGGTCTCTTCGAGGGAAGAGCAGCTAGGCTGGGAGAGGCAGCCGTTTCTAAAAATAAATAAATAAATAAAGGGAGAGGAATAAGCTCTTTTGCTGCTTTACACAGCTTTCTGAGCGCCAGGTCTCTGGTTTTACTCTTGTGTTCCTCGGTTGTCCTCTCTGCTCTTTCTCCCCGGAGCGCGGTGCTTAATGAAATAATTAAAAGGTGTCTTGCCGCATCACGGCTGTTTTGCATCGACGGCATGTATGAAAAGTTGAAGCGCTGCACTGTGTCAGCACTGCGGTTTTGGCGATAGCGGTGTTTGCAAATGGGCATAACCCACTAGTCCGGACTGATCTTTTGGTGACATAATGTAAACAAAGTGATTTAATCTGGCAGAAGAGGCTCCTGACCATTTAAATTCTGCTCAGCGGATGAGATGACAATATTCAGCAGCACTTAAATGGGCAACCTTGTGGAATCTCTGATCTGGGCAGGAGTGGGGCCATTCCAGAAGTAGAATTGGAGAGGAGGCAGGAGTTGTGGTGTGGGCGACAGCTATAATCAGTGCCAGTGCCCACATAGCTAAACTAGTAGATAAGGCCTGCAAAAAAATATTAATTCTGTCCCTTTTGCTGTGCAGGTGCTGGCACAGGAGATCAGCCAGCATCTGCACAGCATCTGGATCCTGGCCTGTCATTATCCATGTGCCTCCCCCTCCCCAAAGACCTTCTACACAACATAACCCCACCCTCCTGCTCCCCATCCCAACATGTCCGGCCCACCATCTCAGCCATGACCCCAAAACCTGACAGCCTTTCCCAAGATGTCCCAGATCTTTGTTAAGTCCTGTTTGGTGTCAAAATATTTGATCATTCTGACTTCAAAGGTCTTACGTTCCGAACATGGCCTAGCATTTAATATTCAGAGCTAATTTAAATGGAGACAGTCAGAACTTTAAAAAAATGCAGACTGATACCACCTAAATAGACCGTATTAATAAACTATGTGGTTATATTTGATAGGTCCAGTCACAACCAGTGTAGTTTTTATTTAGAGAATAATTTTGATCCAGTATACAGTAGATGGTATGTAAGAAGTTAAGCATTTAGGGGAAAGTTATTAACACATGCTACCATTAAAGCTTTAAGGGCAGGGAGCTATCAATATGGGCTATTGTTAAGACCTGCTATTTTACTGTTAACCCTAGTTATTAGTAACTACATTTCACTGCATAAAATAGGACGAGTTAGTGGATGTAGCCACCCACCCATGGATCCCCCCAGGCCTACCTTACAATCACTGATGGTCTAGTGAGGGCAGGCGTGATCCCTGGATGCTGTTGCCCATGCTGACTCCATTGTCAAAATAGCTGCTGTGACTTCTAGTGGCAGTTTTGTGAGAAAAATGCTAGAGGTTGTGGCAGCCATTTTAAAATTGGACAGGGTATCAGCTCCAGTCCCAACTACACCAATAAACCACCAGCAATTCTAAGACAGGCCTGGGAGACAGTGGACTCAGGAGGGGGCTATTTCTGTTCAGGGGGGGAGGGAACAAGGGAACTATGGGACAGTACTAAGTTTCAGTTTCAGCCAAAAGTACACTGGCACGTTCAGCTGAAACAAGACTGAATATGGATTCTGAACCGATTTTGGATCAATAACCAAACTTTGGTCAGCCTCTACATCCTAATGCACTGATTTCAATGGGTAAAAAAAAAAAAAATAATAATCAGGAATTGCAATTGCTACACTGCTTTGGAATACAAAATCAAAATTAAAAACTGGTCAAAAAAGTCCCCTCCTGAAAATTCTAGCTGTATCTTGTTGATTACAACCTGGATATTCTAGTACTTGCAGAATTACTGGGTCATGCTTTACCTGCCCCTTTTCTCGCCATCTTCAGAGAAGACAAACAGATCCTGCAATACTTTTTGAACTTGCAATGGCATATGCATAAGTGTCAATTCTACCTCCACTGAGCAATCCTGAAATTATCCAAAATCCTTAGAAAATCATCACATTGGAAACTAAAAGCATGCTCAAAATACATTTATTTATGCAGTTTTATTTTTTATTTTATTGGAACAGTTCCATTCAAAATGGTTTGCAGCAAGATATATATATTAAAAATAAAAGACAAAATATTAGATTAAGAAAAGAAATAGCTCTGCATAAAGTGAAGACCATATGAACAGTTCTGTTGCTTATTTGAAAGTTTCTGAGTGCCTAAGCTGGCACTAGCAGACCCATACTAAATAGTATATCTGCTTAAAATGGCAACTATGAAACTCAAAATGTAGGAAGTCACCATAAATGTTGCTAGTGTCATTGGTGGTGTAGGATACCTCAACGCTAAGAAAATGCAAAGCCTCTAAAATGCGTGCTGAACAGTTCCACTGAAGATATTGTGCTACTATATTTCATTACCTATTACCCAATACCAGCAGAAGACTGACAAAGGACCTTAATTAACAGGGTGAGGAAGTAGGACCCGGAGACCACATTAACTGTGATTTCAAGTTTTAGGATGATCTATCACACTTTCTGAGAAGCAGACAATATCCAGGTTGACTGCTGTGTAAAGTACTAGAATAGTAAATGCAGATCTAATGTGCCTAAAAAAGAAAGGCAGCTTGTTTTGGTAGATGTGTGGTATACATGTTGTACTCTAGAAGCTGCTTAGTGAAGACAATTATAAAAATACTGGGTTAAAAAAATTTTTTTTTTTTGCTCATCTATTTTTATGGTGCTATCTTTCATTTAAGTATATTGACCACTTAAGGGTATTCTATTCCATAGGTCTAGTTTCCCGTTCCCGTGAGTTCTGTCTCCATCCTCACCCCATCCCCGCAGGTTCTGTATTTGTCCCCGCCCCGTCCCCATGGGATCTGTCCTCATCTGCAGAAGCCTCGAACCTACAGTCCTTCAGAATTCCATCTCCATGGACCATTTTGGACTCTTTTTTCCCTTCTCTTTATCTCTTTTTACCCTGTCCCTTCTCTCTCATCTAATTTATTTGTATTTGAATTACCACTGGTCTGGCAATAGCCTTATCAGTACATTGTAAGCCACTTTGAGCCTGCACACATGTGGGAAAAGGTGGGGTATAAATGTGCTAAATAAATAAATAAACTTTATATTTCTATCTTTTTATTAAAATATAAAAAGGAATATGCTGTGCAACTATTGTATATAAATTACAAATAGAAACCAATAATAACAGTGAGCAGGTATAATAACCCTCCTCACCACCACTCTCTACCCTTCCAACCCCAACAATAGCTGATTTCTACTACTCCAAAGAATCCTAATCCACCCTGTTAAAATAGCCAGGGGTACAAAATACAACCCGTTCTATGTACCCTAGAGGGGAGAAATATGCCCTATGAAGTACTGTTATGATTTTTTAATTTGTGGATGAATAAGAAGTCATCAACAATCTCAGGATTCAGTCTAGCTCTCCTGTCTTCCTTCCACAGTCCTTCCTGCAATAGAAGATATCTTCTTAGAAAATATGTTGGTAGCAGGATGTACAGCATCCCCCATGCAAATTTGCTAGTTGTGGCCAACATGTTTGCTTGTTTTTCCAAAAAATCAAAATATCATTGTCTGCATCACTCAAACATAAACAACAGTCCAGTTCATTAACAGGCTTCAAAGTAGAAAATGACATGGGGACAAAGTTTGTCCCCGTCCCGTGGGATCTGTCCCCGCCCCCATCACTGTGCGATGGGCACGGGGACAACGCACCACGCATACGCGAGTGACTTCCCGCCCGCAACGCCCGTGCACTTCCCTCAGTTATATAACAAGCAAAAAAGAAAAGAACAACTCCAAAGGGGAGGAGGAAGGGTTGTGATGATGTCCAGCCTGCTGTCCTCAGAGAATACCTGCTACAGGTAAGTATCTTCATTTTCTCCGAGGACAAGCAGGCTGGACATCATCACGCATGGGGTATCCCTAGCACCCAGTCTCACTCAAAACAATGAACAATGGTCAACTGGCCTCGCAACGGCGAGGACATAACTGAGATTGACCTGAAAACAAACACAACTAAGTGAGAGTGCAGCCTGGAACAGAACAGAAATGGGCCTAGGAGGGTGGAGTTGGATTCTAAAACCCAAACAGATTCTGCAACACCGACTACCCAAACCAACTGTCGCGTCGGGTATCCTGCTGTAGGCAGTAGTGAGATGTGAATGTGTGGACTGATGACCACATCGCAGCCTTGCAAATCTCTTCAATAGAAGCTGACTTTAGATGAGCCACTGACGCAGCCATGGCTCTGACATTATGAGCCGTGACATGGCCCTCCAAAGTCAACCCAGCTTGGGTGTAAGTGAAGGAAATGCAATCTGCTAGCCAATTGGAGATTGTGCGTTTTCCGATGGCAACCCCCATCCTATTGGGATTAAAAGAAACAAACAACTGGGCGGACTGTCTATAGGGCTTCGTCTGCTCCACGTAACAGGCCAATGCTCTCTTACAGTCCAAGGTATGCAATTTGTCCTCACCAGGGCGGGTATGCAGACAGGGAAAGAATGCTGGCAAGACAATTGACTGGTTCAGATGGAACTCTGACACCACCTTCGGCAGGAACTTAGGATGAGTGCGGAGGACTACCCTGTTATGATGAAATTTAATGTAGGGAGCATGAACTACCAGGGCTTGGAGCTCACTGACTCTACGAGCTGAAGTAACAGCCACCAAGAAAATGACCTTCAAGGTCAGGTACTTCAGATGGCAGGAATTCAGTGGCTCAAAAGGAGCTTTCATCAGCTGGGTGAGAACGACAATTAGATCCCATGACACTGGTGGAGGTTTGACAGGGGGCTTTGACAAAAGCAAACCTCTCATAAAACGAACAACTAAAGGCTGTCCAGAGACAGGCTGACCTTCTACACGGTGATGATAAGCACTGATTGCACTAAGGTGAACTCTTACTGAGTTAGTCTTAAGACCAGACTCCGATAGGTGTAGAAGGTACTCAAGCAGGGTCCGTGTAGGACAAGAGAAAGGGTCTAGGGCCTTGCTGTCACACCAGACAGCAAACCTCCTTCATTTAAAACCATAACTCCTTTTCGTGGAATCTTTCCTGGAAGCAAGCAAGACTCGGGAGACACTCTCTGAGAGGCCTAAAGAGGCAACTTCTAAGCTCTCAACATCCAGGCCGTGAGAGCCAGAGACTGGAGGCTGGGATGTAGAAGCGACCCCTCGTTCTGAGTGATGAGGTTCAGAAAACAGTCCAATTGTTACCGGAAATAATTTAAATGTTCTTAATATCCATTAAAAATGTTACAAAATTGTCACAGTCCTAATATGATATTTAAGAACAAAGAGCAGGGGAATATTTTAAGAGCACTCGCTAAAATTTTTCCACCACTTACCCACAAGGTAAGAACGATTCAAGAATAAAAGGAATTAAGTGTACTTATTGGATTGCATTAACCCGCATTACCAGGTCTAAAGGACAAGAACACTATATATTTAGATTCAAACGGTTTATTATTTTACAATATGATTAATGCAATCATATAAATAAGGTTACAAACGAGAGATAGCTTTTAAAAGGATCTTAGAACAGAGAATTTGTGCATAAAATAGAACAAAGTAACAGGTAGGTTAACTTACAGTCCTTGTTACAAGCATGCTGTGGTCCAGAGTCCTTGTTACAAGCATGCTGTGGTCCAGCTGATTGATGAGCACATGGTCAGGAGCCTCTGGCGGAAATCTGGGGCCCTTGCTGATTTCTTACACTTTAAGTTCATGCTGACCTCCTTCCAATCTGCTCTTTTACGTGCCAAACAGGATTATTATATCCAACTGACCAACTCTCTTGGCTCTAATCCTCGACTTCTCTTCGCCACATTGAACTCTCTCCTCAAGGTGCCCCTCCCCCAACTCCCCCTTCATTATCTCCTCAGACCCTTGCTGAATTCTTTCACAACAAGGTTCAAAAGATAAACCTTGCTTTCTCTACCTCACCAGCTCTCCCTCCACTAGTCCGTTCCCCTCTCTCTCCTTCCCCTCATTCCCTTTCCTCCTTTCCTGAAGTTACTATTGAGGAAACTACACTTCTCCTTTCTTCCTCAAAATGTAGCACCTGTTCCTCTGATCCCATTCCCACCCACCTTCTTAATGCCATCTCTCCTACTCTTATTCCTTTTATCTGTCACATTCTCAACCTCTCACTTTCCACTGCGACTGTCCCTGCTGCCTTTAAACATGCTGTGGTCACACCTCTCCTTAAGAAGCCTTCACTCGACCCTACTTGTCCCTCTAATTACCGACCCATCTCCCTCCTTCCTTTTCTCTCCAAATTACTTGAGCGTGCTGTTCACCGCCGCTGCCTTGATTTTCTCTCCTCACATGCTATTCTTGACCCACTACAATCTGGTTTTCGCCCTCTCCACTCAACCGAAACTGCGCTTACTAAAGTCTCCAATGACCTATTACTGGCTAAATCCAGAGGTCAATATTCCATCCTCATTCTTCTTGATCTTTCCGCTGCGTTTGACACTGTCGATCACAGCATACTTCTCGATACCCTGTCCTCACTTGGATTCCAGGGCTCTGTCCTTTCCTGGTTCTCTTCCTACCTCTCCCTCCACACCTTTAGTGTTCACTCTGGTGGATCCTCTTCTACTTCTATCCCTCTGCCTGTCGGCGTACCTCAGGGTTCTGTTCTTGGTCCCCTCCTCTTTTCTATCTACACTTCTTCCCTTGGCTCATTAATCTCATCCCATGGCTTTTCCTACCATCTCTATGCTGATGACTCCCAAATCTACCTTTCTACCCCTGATATCTCACCTTGCATCCAAACCAAAGTTTCAGCGTGCTTGTCTGACATCGCTGTCTGGATGTCTCAACGCCACCTGAAATTAAATATGACCAAAACCGAGCTTCTCATTTTCCCCCCCAAACCCACCTCCCCGCTCCCCCCGTTTTCTATTTCTGTTGATGGCTCTCTCATTCTCCCTGTCTCCTCAGCTCGAAACCTTGGGGTCATCTTTGACTCGTCTCTCTCCTTCTCTGCTCATATCCAGCAGATTGCCAAGACCTGTCATTTCTTTCTTTACAACATCCGTAAAATCCGCCCCTTTCTTTCCGAGCACTCTACCAAAACCCTCATCCACACCCTTGTCACCTCTCGTTTAGACTACTGCAATCTGCTTCTTGCTGGCCTCCCACTTAGTCACCTCTCCCCTCTCCAGTCGGTTCAAAACTCTGCTGCCCGTCTCATCTTCCGCCAGGGTCGCTTTACTCATACTACCCCTCTCCTCAAGATCCTTCACTGGCTCCCTATCCGTTTTCGCATCCTGTTCAAACTTCTTCTACTAACCTATAAATGTATTCACTCTGCTGCTCCCCAGTATCTCTCCACACTCGTCCTTCCCTACACCCCTTCCCGTGCACTCCGCTCCATGGATAAATCCTTCTTATCTGTTCCCTTCTCCACTACTGCCAACTCCAGACTTCGCGCCTTCTGTCTCGCTGCACCCTACGCCTGGAATAAACTTCCTGAGCCCCTACGTCTTGCCCCATCCTTGGCCACCTTTAAATCTAGACTGAAAGCCCACCTCTTTAACATTGCTTTTGACTCGTAACCACTTGTAACCACTCGCCTCCACCTACCCTACTCTCTTCCTTCCCGTCCACATTAATTGATTTGATTTGCTTACTTTATTTATTTTTTGTCTATTAGATTGTAAGCTCTTTGAGCAGGGACTGTCTTTCTTCTATGTTTGTGCAGCGCTGCGTATGCCTTGTAGCGCTATAGAAATGCTAAATAGTAGTAGTAGTAGTAGTAGTAGTAGTAGTAGTAAGGCATCAGCAGACCCCAAAGAGAGCAGCAGGTCCCAAGAGGAGGCAGGTCCCAAGAGAGCGAGCTGGGCTGTTTTCAGGTCTTTTATAATGTTAGCAGAGAAGCATGGTGTGTGCATGTCCTGGATATTTTGCAAGGCATTATGGTTATTGTAGTCTGTTCACATGGTCACATTATAAGTCTCTCCTTTCTGCAGATGTCCTGGCGTCCATTTGTCTGATAGATGATGGGAGGGGGCAGGTATACCTTTGATGACAGGCAAATGTTTTGTTTATGCTTTTCCTCTGAGTTCTTTGTTTTCAATGGGGTCTCCAGACCTTCTGTCTCTTGGGTCTTTGGAGATGTCTGGATGGAGCATTCAGGTACCCACCTTAGTCAAGTTTTTGTTAGGTGGGAGGGCAGAGGAAGCTATATATCTCTCTTTTGTCTTTGTTAAGTGTTTGTAATTGACTATCCCTGCTATCAAAAGTCCCCAGAAAAAGGGATGGGGAAAGAGAGTTTTGGAATGAAAGCCAGTTCCTGTTGCATCTTCAAATATATATATTTTTAAAGCTGTATTTTGTATTGCTATATATATATATATATTTGTATCTGATTCAGCACAATCTGCTCAATAATTCTGACACCATGTTACACAATCTTCACGGTTCTTCTGAGGACAAGTCTAGAAGAAGAGGGAACCAAATCTGACGAGGCCAGAAAGGTGCTATCAGAATCATGGTTCCGCAGTCTTGCCTGAGTTTCAGCAGAGTTTTCCCCACTAAAGGAATAGGAGGATACGCATACAGGAGACCCGTCCCCCAATGAAGGAGAAAGGCATCTGACGCTAGCCTGCCGTGGGCCTTAAGTCTGGAACAGAACTGAGGAACTTTGTGATTGTACTGACTGGCAAAAAGATCCACCGAGGGGGTGCCCCACGCTCGGAAGATCTTGTGGACAATGTCCATGTTCAAAGACCATTCGTGAGGTTGCATTATCCTGCTCAACCTTTCGGCCAGACTGTTGTTTATGCCTGCTAGATATGTAGCCTGGAGAAGCATTCCATGTTGGCGTGCCCAAAGCCACATCTTGACGGCCTCCTGACACAGAGGGCGAGATCCGGTGCTCCCCTGCTTGTTCGTGTAATACATGGCAACCTGATTGTCTGTCTGAATTAAGATAATTTGATAGGACAGCCGATCTCTGAAAGTCTTCAGTGCATTCCAGATCGCCCGTAATTCCAGGAGATTGATCTGAAGATGCGTTTCCTGGAAGGACCAAACTCCTTGAGTGTGGAGCCCATCGACATGAGCTCCCCACCCTAGAAGGGATGCATCCGTCGTCAGCACTTTTTGGGGCTGAGGAATTTGGAATGGGCGTCCCAAGACCAGATTGGAGCGAATGGTCCATCAGTGCAGGGAATTGCGGAAGTCGGTGGAGAGATGGATGACATCCTCTAGATCCCCCGTAGCTTGACACCACGGGGAAGCTAGAGTCCACTGGGCCGATCTCATGTGTAGACGTGCCATGGGAGTCACATGAACTGTGGAGGCCATATGGCCCAGAAGTCTCAACATCTGCCGAGCTGTGATCTGTTGAGACGCTCGAGCCGAGGACACTAGGGTCAGAAGGTTGTCTGCCCTTGCCTGGGGTAGATAGGCCCGAGATGTCTGTGTGTTCAACAGAGCTCCTATGAACTCTAATTTCTGTACGGGGACCAGATGGGACTTGGGATAATTGATTACAAACCCCAGAAATTTGAGCAGTTGAATAGTGATCCGCATGGATTGTAGAGCCCCTGCCTCCGAGGTGTTCTTCACCAGTCAATCATCGAGATAAGGGAAACCATGCACTCCCAGTCTGCGTAGCGATGCTGCGACAACTGCCAAGCACTTTGTAAATTCTCTGGGTACAGATGCGAGACCAAAGGGCAGTACACAATACTGAAAATGCTGAGTTCCCAGGCGAAATCGGAGGTACTGCCTGTGACTTGGAAGCACCGAGATGTGAGTGTAGGCGTCCTTTAAGTCCAGAGAGCATAGCCAATCGTTTTCCTGAATCATGGGAAGGAGGGTGCCCAGAGAAGGCATCCTGAACTTTTCTCGAACCAGGAATTTATTCAGGCCTCTGAGGTCTAGGATGGGACGCATCCCCCCTGTTTTCTTTTGCACAAGAAAGTACCTGGAATAGAATCCCAGCCCTTCCTGCCCTGGTGGAACGGGCTCGACTGCATTGGTGCTGAGAAAGGCGGAGAGTTCCTCTGCAAGTACCTACCTGTGCTGGGAACTGAAGGATTGAGCTCCCGGTGGGCAATTTGGAGGTACTGATTCCAGATTGAGAGCGTATCCAGACCGGACTATTTGGAGAACCCACCTGTCGGAGGTTATCAGAGGCCACCTTTGGTGAAAAAATATAGGCCTCCCTCCTACAGGAAGATCATCCGGTACAGACACTTTGATGTCGGCTATGCTGCTCCGGAGCCAGTCAAAAGCCTGTCCCCTGCTTTTGCTGGGAAGCTGGAGGGGCCTGAGGCGCACGCTGCTGACGAGAGCGAGCTTGCTGGGGGCGAGCCTGAACAGGCTGTCGGGAAGCAGGATTATACCTACGCCTATTAGAGGAGTAGGGCGCACTCCTCCTCCCTCCAAAAAACCTCCTAGAAGAGGAGGTAGTATCAGAAGGCGTCCGGCGGGCAAGAGAGTCCATAGCATCATGGTGCTTCTTGAGGGAATCAACCATATCCTCAACCTTCTCTCCAAGAAGATTGTCCCCCCAACAAGAAACATCCGCCATACGGTGCTGGGTCTTCTGATCCAGGTCCGAGACATGCAGCCAGGAGAGTCTGCGCATCACGATAACTTGAGCAGCCGCCCTGGATGCAGCATCAAAAGAATCAAAAGCTCCCCTGGCCAGGAATTTGCGACACGCCTTCTGCTGCCTGACCACCTGGGGAAAAGGCTCGACAAGCTCAGGAGGAAGAACTTCAACCAAACTGGACAGTTGCTTTATCGCGTTCCGTAAGTGGACGCTGTACAGCTGGTATGTTTGAATTTTGGCCGTGAGCATTCCGGCCTGATACGTACGCCTCCCAAAAGAATCCAAGGTCCTAGACTCTCTGCCCGGGGGCGCCGAAGCATAGTCCCTAGTACTCTTGGATCTTCTGAGAGCAGAGTCCACCGCCATGGAATCGTGAGGAAGTTGGGCCTTCACCATCACAGGCTCACTGTGGACTCTGTACTGGGACTCGGACTTCTTGTTGACCACTGAATTAGATAGAGGGCAAGACCAGTTCCGCAACATCACTTCCTGGAGTGTATTGTGCAAGGGGGCCGTTGCAACCTCTTTTGGCGGAGAAGGATAATCCAGGACCTCGAACATCTCAGCCCTGGGCTCATCCACAGCCTCCATGGGAAAAGGAATGTTCCTAGACATTTCCCGCACAAAAGATGAAAAGGAGAGACACTCAGGTGGAGATTGCCTAACCTCTATAGTTGGAGTGGGATCAGAAGAAAGCCCCTGAGAATTTTCCTCCGAAAAATAACTGGGGTCTTCCTCCTCTCCCCATGAGTGTTCCTGTTCGGTGTCGGACAAGAGCTCTCGAAGAGCAGCCCGAACCCGAGCCTGTCTCGACCTCGAGGATCGATGTCCTTGTGAAGAGCGTCGAGAAGTGGACCTTGGCCTGGACTCCGGCGAAGCTTCCTCCACCGACGTCGACGGAGAGTCCACCCGGGTGGCAGCCAGCTCAGGCACCACAAGCGGTACCGAGGCCGGGGACCTCCGCGCAGGAGATGGGCCAGACGTAGTCTCAGCAGTAGGTACCGGAGGCGCAAGCACCTGCGGTACCGAGGCAGAAGGACGCATCATCCCTTCCAGAAGACCTGGACGCATGGCCCGGAGACACTCATCGAGGGCTGCCATTGGAACAAGCTGTGGGACCGGTAAAGGAGTCGGTGCCAGAATCAGATGAGGTTCGAGAGCCGGTACCTGGCTGCCAGATGACCGACACGTTGGCACCTCCTGAATGGAGGGTGAGCGATCCTCCCGGCGCCGACGCTTTTCGGGTGCTGACTCCCTCGGCTCCCCGGAGCTCTCAGTACCGTGACGGGAAGGAGATCGATGGCGATGCTTCTTAGCCTTTGCCCGACGCCCGTCATCGACACTCCTCGGTACCGATGAGGAGGACGTGGAATCCTCACGCCTCCTCGGGGCCGGGTCCGACTCAGGGTGGTCCCAGGGGGCCTGCATAGCAGTAGGCCTCGAGACGGGTGGCCACTCGATGCCTCGCTGCTCTCAGCTGTAACAGGTCTCTCGGCAGCCATTACCTGGACTCTCGATGCTGCTTCCCTCGACGCCGATCTCAATGCCGTCGACCTCGGTACTGATGTTGACGCTGACGTCGAAGGACCGGACCGATCTGGAAAAAGCTTCTCGAGCTGAGCCTCTCGAGCCACCTGGGTCCTTTTTTCATCAATTTGCAAAGCTTAAACAAAGCTGGCAAATGGTCGGGCCCGAGGCACTGGAGACACCAAGCGTGAGTATCGGTCGACGAGATGGTCCGGTTGCAGTGGGAACAGCGTTTGAAGCCGCTGGGAGTCCTCGATGACATGGGAGGAAAAATAGCGATCGAAAAATCTGATTCGATGGTGCCAACGAAAAGGCCATGCGAACGGGCGACCTAAAAGCGGCCGCGACCGAAGGAGAAAGGAAACTTAGAAAAACTATGAAAATAAGGATTTAAAAAAAAAAAAATTTTGTTTTAAAACAATAAAGGAAAAGACACAGAACTCGGAGCGCGTAAACGCGACGAAAAAACATCTCCTTGGCCACAAAAACGTGAGGAGTGGCAGAAAAACAACCCCTCTCTGTGAAGCGGAGAAAAGGAAACTGAGGGACGAGCGCGGGCATCGCGGGTGGGAAGTCACTCGCACATGCGCGGTGCGTTGTCCCCGCGCCCGTCGCGCTGCTTCTAGAAGCTTTTAAAGTTTTTTCTTTAAATTCCGGAGCTCCTGGGCCATCACAGACGACGACCCATGCGTGATGATGTTCAGTCTGCTTGTCCTCGGAGAATCTACTTTCTCCCTTCCCCTCTCAACTTAACACATGCCAAAGCATATCAAGTACTCCATAATATGAGACCACCAAAAAAAGCCATGGAACAAGACAATGATAAAGGACATGGACAAAAGTAAATGAAGAGTTACAACCAAATCGCAAATACTGAATTTAAAAAAAAAATGGGGGGAGGAGACAGGATGGGACAAAAAAAAAAACCTAATGATAAACAGCATAAATCTTATGTTCTGCTAAGCAGCTCCAAAGTTTTAGCGCCTTATAGAAATTTCTACTGATTTGAGTCAGTTATTAGCAGACAAGATTATTATACATTTAAAGTTAAGTGCAATTTAAATTGACCTCAAATTGACAAAACCTCTTGCCTCATGAAATGCAATTTTTTTTCCTGCTATCTTGTGTATTCCTACACAAATTAGGAAATATTCACATTTGAACCACAGGAATAATTTGGATCTATAACAGAGAACTTGTACGGCATCTGTTTTTCAATCTTGAGGAAATACAAATGTATAATAAGGAGAGTGCCTCTGTTGGACTCCCCCACTTTAGAACATTCTAGAAAGCCTGTAAGATCCAAGCTATCTGTTGGTAATTTGGCTTCACGTGCTGGCACCTGCTGTGCACTTCCCTATTTAGCAGGAATAAAATAAGCCTTAGTTGGAGGGGAAAAATCATAGAATCCACAATCTTACAGAGGGGGATTTATGAAAAGTTAATCACCTATAAAATTTAAATATCTTGCAGTATTCTCTAAAGTTTCTATTTTGTGGTGCAGCATACCTGAACATACTGACAATTAACTAAAGACTGTTCCAATTTTTCAAGGCGCTCCAACCACCACTTCATCTCTCTAGTTTGTGCAAGTCTTATGTCGTAAATCCCAAGCCATATTGGTTATGGAAAAACTCGAATCTTTTATGCCATGCATCTCAAATATTGAGGGCTATCTTTGCAGGTTTTACCAAAGGGGAAATAGTAGCAATTAAATGGCTGGAATCACCAGTAGAATGCCTCTTTATTTTTGGCAAACTTCTCATCTCCTTAGCACGACTCTTTAAAATGCAGAATTACTGAAATATTACAGAATCAGAAAGCGCTATTTAAATCAGAGAACAGAACAATACCAGAAGCTCAATGCTAGTCTGTTTTTTGGATTTTTATGTACAAATAGTGAAAATGCAGTGGATCAATTTCATTAAAATACTAACACACACACACACAGTATTTTCAACATTTGCAACCTTCAGTCTTTTGGTTGTACTGACTTGGTATTCTATCTTGATTTGATGTAGTAGGTCGAAAGCTGACATAAGCATGCCTTCTTCCATATCTCCGCCCTGTGATCGTCTGATAGCCTCCTGCTGGTTTGGGCCAGGCAGACTTGCCAGCTTCCTGACCCATCACTAAAAAGAGAAACATGAAAATCTAGATAAATAGAAACAAAAGAAATAAAGAACTCCTTACCAACTATACTACACATACTATATTTGTTTTTAAACAAAATTACAAATGATTTTTCAATTTGTGGTGGAAAGTCTCTCCCTTCCTATTATTATACCTTGATAGTTTACTGAAAACCAAAGTAGCTGCATCCCATACTTGCTGTACAGAGAATATGAGATCAAATCTAACACATTTAAAATACAGCAAATCACCAAGTCTCTTTTTTGTTTAATGACTAAATGTAATGATTAATTTTGGCAATTAAAGAGTATCCTTGAAAATGGCAGTCAAGAAAAATGTATATTTAAAAATAATATTCAGGAAAACAAAATGTGACTATGGTCTGGATTCAATATGCTAAAATCTTCTCCAGCCAACTTTCTGAAGCTCAGACAAAATATATTCCATAAATTAAAGAAGGGCTGCTTGAAAATTTTGGGCAGAACTGTTTCAGATGAGTACTAAATTTATCACATTTCCTTCTATATTTTATTCATCTTCCACAATATAAATAATATAAATATGGACAATTTTTATTTTTTATACAAAATGTACTACCAAGGCTTGGAGCTCACTGACTCTACAAGCTGAAGTTAACAGTCACCAAGAAAATTACCTTCCAGGTCAAGTACTTCAGATGGCAGGAATTCAGTGGCTCAAAAGGAGCTTTCATCAGCTGGGTGAGAACGACGTTGAGATCCCATGACACTGGTGGAGGTTTAACTGGGGGCTTTGACAAAAGTAAACCTCTCATGAAGAAAACAACTAAAGGCTGTCTAGAGGTAGGATGACCTTCTACACATTGATGGTAAGCACTAATTGCACTAAGATGAACTCTTACGGAGTTGGTCTTGACTCTGATAAGTGTAGAAGGTATTCAAGCAGGGTCCGTGTAGGACAAGAAAAAGGATCTAGGGCCTTGCTGTCACACCAGACGGCAAACCTCCTCCATTTAAAAGAATAACACTTTTTCGTGGAAACAAGCAAGACTCGGGAGACACCCTCTGAAAAGCCTAAAGAGGCAACTTCTAAGCTCTCAACATCCAGGTCATGAGAGCCAGAGACTGGAGGCTGGGATATAGAAGCGACCCCTCATTCTGGGTGATGAGGGTCGGAAAACACTCCAACCTCCACGATTCTTCGGAGGACAACTCCAGGAGAAGAGGAAACCAGATCTGACGGGGCCAGAAAGGTGCAATCAGAATCATGGTTCCGCGGTCTTGCCTGAGTTTCAGCAGAGTTTTCCCTAATAGAGGTATGCGAGGATAAGCATACAGAAGGCCTGTCCCCCAATGAAGAAGAAAAGCATCTGACGCTAGTCTGCCGTGGGCCTGGAGTCTAGAACAGAACTGAGGGACTTTGTGATTGGTCTGAGTGGCATAAAGATCCACCGAGGGGGTGCCCCACGCTTGGAAGATCTTGTGGACAACGTCCATGTTTAGTGACCACTCGTGAGGTTGCATTATCCTGCTCAGCCTGTCGGCCAGACTGTTGTTTACACCTGCCAGATATGTGGCCTGGAGAAACATACCGTGATGGTGGGCCCAAAGCCACATCCTGACGGCTTCCTGACACAGAGGGTGAGATCCGGTGCCCCCCTGCTTGTTGGTGTAATGCATAGCAACCTGATTGTCTGTCTGAATTAGGATGATCTGGTTGGACAGCTGATCTCTGAAAGTCTTGAGAGTGTTCCAGATCACTCGCAATTTCAGGAAGTTGATCTGAAGACTCTTTTCCTGAAAGGACTAAACTCCTTGAGTGTGAAGTCCATCTACATGAGGTCCCCACCCCAGGAGGGACGCATCCGTCGTCAGCACTTTTTGTGGCTGAGGAATTTGGAATGGACGTTCCAAGGTCAAATTGGATCGAATGGTCCACCACTGAAGGGAGCTGCAAAACTCGGTGGAGAGATGGATTACATCCTCTAGATCCCCTGTGGCCTGGGACCACTGAGAAGCTAGGGTTCATTGAGCTGATCTCATATGTAGGCGTGCCATGGGAGTCACATGAATTGTGGAGGCCATGTGCCCTAAAAGTCTCAACATCTGCCAAGCTGTGATCTGTTGAGACCCTCGAGCCAAGGACACTAGGGCCAGAAGATTGTCTGCCCTTGCCTGGGGAAGATAAGCTCGAGACGTCTGTGTATCCAACAGAGCTCCAATGAACTCCAATTTCTGCACTGGAACAAGATGGGACTTGGGATAATTACAAACCCCAGTAGCTCCAGCAGTTGAATAGTCATCTGCATAGACCGTAGAACCCCGGCCTCCGAAGTGTTCTTCACCAGCCAATTGTCGAGATAAGGGAACACATGCACTCCCAGTCTGCGTAGTGATGCTGCGACAACTGCCAAGCACTTTGTGAAGACCCTGGGCACAGATGCTAGGCTAAAGGGCAGTACACAGTACTGAAAGTGCTGAGATCCCAGACGAAATCGAAGGTACCGAGATGTGAGTATAGGCATCCTTTAAGTCCAGAGAGCATAGCCAATTGTTTTCCTGAATCATGGGAAGAAAGGTGCCCAGGGAAACCATCCTGAACTTTTCTCGGACTAGGAATTTGTTCAGGGCTCTTAGGTCTAGGATGGGATGCATACCCCCTGTTTTCTTTTGCACAAGAAAGTACCTCGAATAGAATCCCAGCCCTTCTTCCCCTGGTGGAACGGGTTCGACCGCATTGGCCTTTAGAAGGGCGGAGAGTTCCTCTGCAAGTACCTGCTTGTGCTGGGAGCTGAAGGATTGAGCTTCCGGTGGACAATCTGGAGGTTTGAATGCCAGATTGAGTGTGTATCCTAACCGGACTATTTTAAGAACCCACTTGTCGGAAGTTATAAGAGGCCACTTTTGGTGAAAAAATATCAACCTCCCCCCGACAGGCAAGTCGCCCGGTACGGACACTGTTACTGCGGCTATGCTGCACTGGAGCCAGTCAAAAGCCCGTCCCTTGCTTTTGCTGGGGAGTCCTAGGGGCCTTTAGTGCACGGCGTTGACGAGAACGCACATGCTGGGACTGAGCCTGAACCGGCTGCCGAGAGGCAGGTGTGTACCTATGCCTACTGTAGGAATAGGGAGCACTCCTCCTCCCTCTAAAAAACCTCCTGGATGAGGAGGCAGTAGCAGAAGACGCCCGGCAGGAGAGAGAATCCATGGCATTATGATGCTTTTTCATCTGATCAACCTTATCCTCTACTTTTTCTCCAAAGAGATTATCCCCCAGCAAGAAACATCCGCCATTCGCTGCTGGATCTTCTGATCCAGGTCAGAGACACACAGCCATGACAGTCTGCGCATCACCATACCTTGAGCAGCTACTCGGGATGCCACATCAAAAGTGTCGTAAGACCCTCTGCCAAGAAATTTGCAACACGCCTTCTGCTGCCTGACCACCTGATGAAAAGGTTCAGCAAGCTCCAGAGGAAGTGCTTCAATTAAACTGGACAGCTGCCTCACCAAGTTCCGTAAGTGAATGCTCGTCTAGAGCTGGTATGTTTGGATCTTGGTAGCGAGCACTGCGGCCTATGTTCTCCTCCCAAAAGAATCCAAGATCCTAGACTCTCTGCCCAGGGGTGCTGAGGCATAGTACTCTTGGTTCTTCTGAGAGCAGAGTCCACCACCATGGAATAGTGAGGAAGTTGGGCCTTCACCATTACAGGCTCTCCATGGATTCTGTACTGGGACTCGGACTTCCTGGGAACCACTGGATTAGAAAGAGGGGGAAGACCAATTCCGCATCAGCACTTCCCTGAGTGTATTGTGCAGGGGGGCCGTTGCAACCTCTGCAGGTGGAGAAGGATAATCCACAACCTCCATAGGGAATGGAATGTCCTTAGACATTTCCCGCACAAAGGATGAAAAAGGAAGACTCTCAGGTGGAGACATCCTAACTTCAATGGGTGGAGTAGGATCAGAGGGAAGCCCACAAGACACTTCCTCCGAAAAGTACCTGGGGTCTTCCTCTGCTTCCCACAAGTGCTCCTCTTTGGTATCGGACAAAAGCTCCCTAAGAGCAGCCCGAAGCGTCGAGGATCGGTGACCTCGTGGGGGATGTCGAGAAATCGACCCCTGCCTGGACTCTGGTGAAGCTTCCTCCACTGACGTCGAGTCGACCCAGGTGGCAAGCGGCACCGAGGGCGGGGACCTCCTCACAGGTGATTGGCCAGATGCCGTCTCTGCAGTCGGTACGGGAGGCACAAACACCCCCAACACCGAGGCCGACTGACGAAGCAACCCTTCTAGAAGCTCTGGAAGAAGGGCCCGGATGCGCTCGTCGAGAGCTGCCATCGGAAAAGTCTGTGGGGCTGGTACAGGAGTCGGTGGCAGAATCTGAGGGGGCTCGAGAGCCGGTACCAGGCTGCCGGATGACCGACGCATCGGCACCTCCTGAATGACGGGTGAGCGATCCTCCCAGCACCAACGCTTCTCGGATGCCAACTCCCTCGGCTCCCCGGAGCTCTCGGTACCATGCTTGGAAGGAGATCAATGACGATGCTTCTTCGCCTTCGCTCGACGCCCGTCATCAAGACTCCTCGGTACCGATGAGGATGACGTGGAATCCACACGTCTCCTCGGGGCCGACCCCGACAAAGGTCGGTCTCAGGGGACCTGCATAGCAGGAGGCCCCGAGATAGGTGAAGACCCACTCGATGCCTCACTGCTCCCAGCTCGATGCAGTCTCTCGGCAGCCATTACCTGCGCTTCCGGCGTCAACGATGATGCTGATGCCGATGTCAATGCCCTCGGTGCCGATGTCGACGTCGAAAGACCGGACCGCTGAGAAAAAAGCTTCTCACGCTGAGCCTCTCGAGTCACTTGGGTCCGCTTTTTCATCAATTTGCACAGCTGACAAGAAGTTGGAAAATGGTCGGGCCCAAGACACTGAAGACACCATGCGTGCTCAAGATGGTCCGGTTGCAGCAAGTACAACGCCTGAAGCCGCTGGGAGTCTTCGATGACATGGGCGGGGAAAATAGCATCCACGAAATCAAAAGGCTCGATTGTGCCAAATAAAAAGGCACAAAAAAAGGGAAAAGACGCGGCCGAGCAGCCTAAGGGCTGCCGCAACGAAAAAAGAAAGGAAACTTAAAAAAAAAAAAAAAAGAGTAAAATCTAAAAAAAATAAGGGAAAGAAACCTTTTTTTTTAAAAATTTATCTAAGGAAATAAAAATGAAGAAAAAGGGTGTGAAAACACGAAGATAAGCGGTTCTCCTGAGCCAAAAACACAAGGGAGTAGCAGCAAGCACAACTATCTCGGGTCACGGAAAAAGAACTAGTCAGGTCAGGCTCGCGTCGCTGGCGGGAAGCCGCATGCGCGGTGCGCTCGGGCCCGCGCAATGGAGCATTCTACAAACTTCTGTTTTTTTCTAAAAAGTTCCGGTCTCCTGGGCCGTCGCGGAGGGCGACCCACATGTAAGAATATTAGAGCCTGCTTGTCCTCGGAGAATAAAGAGTACATGCTGTTTAAAAAAAAACCACAACTATTACTTCAGGATTTTTTTAAATTTTATTTCAATGACTTTTGTATATATTATTCATTTATTGGAAAGTTAAAAGTTAACACTAAATAATCTGTGTTTTAAAAAAACCTAGCATAAGTTTGTAACACAGTTTTTTACATTAACTTGTAAGATTGTAAAAACAAAAGTGATTTTACAATAGCATAAACTCAAAAGTGGATTCCGACTAGAAAACAATACTGCCTTACAATTTTTCATATTACTGCCATCTTCAACCTACAGGAAATTATGCTTGCACGCATATCCATGACACTTGAAAAACATACATAAATCTAGTGGAGGTTTAATTGCCAGACTGAGTCATTAATTTCAGTCTTATTTTACAATCCATCATGAACAAAACAATTCAATTAGGAACTCAATTACTGCTGCATTATTCCATCAGGATATAATCATGCTGTTTAGCTGTTAGGTGATAATTACATGTTAACAGACCATAGTTGAGAAGACTATGGGGCATAAAAAAAATCTTGCACATGCAAATGATAACGCAAACTCGCAAGAAATATTCATTAAATCAGACCAGGCAGTTATGAAGAACAGAATAGCTAGAGCAGTGGTTCCCAAACCTGATCCTGGAGGCATCCTAGTCGGTCAGAATTTCAAATATCCACAATGAATATGCAAGAGAGAGATTTGTATGCAGTGGAAATAGAGCATGCAAATATCTCTCATGAATATTCCTTGTGTATATCCTGAAAACCTGACTGGCTGGGGTACCTGCAGGACCAGGTATGGGAACCACCGAGCTAGAGAGTCTTTGCATATTGTGTAATACCTGTTGTTCAACCAATATCATATACAAACACATCTAAATTCTGATCTTTAAAGATTACACAGGACCATTATCTCCAAAGCCTTTGAGCATCCTTCTAGTAAATCCTATGATGATCCAATGAAAATACAATAATTTGCAGACAATACAGTTTTCTAGAGACCCAGTTTTGGTTAAGAGAACTCACCAAACTACAAAACACACATTCATATATATGTTGGATGTGGCAAATATCACACACACACAATCTGGGGAAATCTATTTATGTATAATATCTCATAAATCAGAATCAAGAAACAAATTCATTACAGACTTATCTTTTTATTTCCTTTTGTTTACACTGGTGCTTTATTTCAATCTTTGTATTTATTGTGCTTGCCTGTAGCCTCATATCCAAGCCTCTAGTCTCTCTCTGCCACCCCTTCCATTCCCTTGCCTCTGCTATTATGCAAGTAGCTAAGAAATTTAAAGAAGAAGACACTCAGCACAGAACAACAAAGGGCAGGCCTCTGGATTGATCTGTTGGGACTAACGGAAACAAAATGATCAGGTAAAGACTAATGTTACCTTCCATAGTGTCCCACAGATCAATCCAGAGACTTGTGGGATGTACCAAAGCAGTCCTCAAGTGGGGCGGGGTACTACAACCTTAGCAGACTGAAGCGATGCTCCATAGGCTGCGGCTACATGCGCTGCCACGTCAAGTCTGGAATACCTAGCGCTGCCACCCCAAGCCTGCAAAGCCTAGCAAGGTAAGAACAGCAGATTAAATGTATGATCTGCAAAAGCCATCCATGGCAGGCAAGAGGACCAACTGCAAAGGGTAGCCATGGAAGCCAGGCGGGACTCAGAAAAGGAAGTCAACTGCGATCTGGAAGGAAGCCAGCCACCCGCAATGGGAGAAACTGTCCCATATAGAGGCCAGTCAAAGAAATTACATCTCAGTCAACAGCAATCGTGGCTCTCAAAACCGGATCCCTTTTCTTGTGACCAGCCAGAGGACAGCATGAGGCTATGCCGGAAGGCATTTCTGCTCAGCAGGTCAGGAATCTGATGATCCCACTGCAGTGTGGGTGTTTCATAAGGAGGAGTCACCTTCCTATATAACTAAGGCTCTCCAGGTTCCGAATATGTATGCTTCTGATCCTGCCACCACTGCATCTGCTAACCTTAAAATGGTGACCATTAGAAGACTACTTCAGTCTTTAGCGATAATGGAAAATAAAAACGTCCAGCTCAGAAACGTCCTAATCCAAGCCATTTGGTCGTGGGAGGGACAAATGTACAACACTGCCATAGCTCTTAGGGGTGAAGGGGGCATCTACATGTGGGTACAGTGGGTTTCAGAGGCCTCCCATTTACCACCACAAGTGTTACAGGTGGGGGGTGGGCCTGGGTCTGCCTGCCTGAAGTGCACTGCAGTACCCACTAAAAGTGCTCCAGGGACAGGGCTTGTTGCTGCTGTATAACCTTGGCACACCAGTTGACACCTGAAGACTAATCTCGCTGAAAACATCCTTTATTTCTGCAAGCTGCTGGCATTTCAGGAAATAAAGGCAGTACACTGTTGCATCAATAAAACAGAGATGTTGGTGAGAGTTTTTAGAGATACAGTAGTCTCGATTATGCGACCTTCGCTAATCTGACCATTCAGCATATCCAACAGAACCCCCCCCCCCCAACCCGGTGATGTAATTGTGTTGAAATTAAGAAGCACACGGCTCCTCTTCCTCTTTACGGCTTCACACGCTTCAAGGAAGTCATCTATGAGCCATGTTTGAGCTGAGACCATGCTTCTCTGCAAGGGAACCATACTTTGCAGCTGATACTACTTCATGCACCCCTCATCCGAGTTAAGAAGAGCATGGCTTCTTTTCCTGTTTGTGATTTGAGCCCATGCTTCTATACATGAATTTTTGGATCTGGGACCCTGCTTTTGCAGCGAAAGAACTTTTTTTTTTTTTTTTTTTTGAAGACCATGGTTCTATGCAAGGGAACCATAATTTTGGATCTGGGACCCCACTTGTGCGGCGAGGGAAATCACTGAAAACATTTTGAGCTGAGACCTTGCTTTTTATAGCATGGCAGCAATTTTTGGCCAGTCGAAAGAGGAAAACGTTTTGCAGAAAGGAAGTGCTAAAGAAAGTGAACATTAAAGATGTTTTGATCCGAGACCATGCTTTTGAAGAAATGGAACCATAGTAAGATTCTTGTGCACAATGAGTTTTATGCAGTACCATATATACACCTACTGTAGTCCTGCTTGTTCATTTACAGCATTTTCTTTATTTTTACTCTCACTCTTGGATCCAGTTGAAGTTCTGCTCTCTTGAGACATGGGGCTCTGCTATCTTGATTTCTGTTTCATATAGTACTGTTATTGACTGAAGAAAACAACTCAAGTGAGGCTGAACATGCAGTGATCCCTTGCTCGGTTCTGTACTAGACAGCAGCACAGGAACGGGGTTAGCAGGAATCCTGCAGTTACTGTAGGGATCCTCTTGAGGTCCTGCAGGGTTCCCGCAAAAGAGAAGGCAGGCCTACCCTCCCCGCCCCCCCCCCCCCAGCTTCAGGGCACCCTCCCCAAACATACCACAATGCATCCTGGTGGCTGCTGAGATTCAAGTGACAGTCTCGCAAGATTTTCTAAACATCGTAGTTGACAATGTCCCCGCTCGTGTTCTATTAATTTTAATGTACAAGAATTCAATTTCAGTTGTAGACATGCGTGACATAAATTTAACATGGGGATCAGCTACATTAAGGGTAGTAATAAATGTGTTTAAATTCATCTTTCGATCCTCGCCAAAACAAAATCACATCATCTATATACCTCCTCCACAACACAACCTTGTTGTATTGCCTCCTGCGGGACTTAAATCAAAATGGGTTCCCCCTGGCCCACCGGACTCATCCATAATGGCGTTCCAGAAACTAGTTTTGAATGAACTTAGTAAGATTGAAATGAGACAAGTGATGCATGGGAATAATCTATCGGCTGCTCAACGCCGCAGTTTCCATCAGCTGGCTAATAATGAACAGCTCACAATTTTGAGAACCGATAAGGGAGGGTAAACTGTGGTTATGGACACGAACAAGTATATAGTTGAAGGGTTCAGACAACTTTCCCAGGAGGCGTATTATGATCAGATAAGTTATGATCCTACTGATGAATTAAAGAAATTTATCACAGAGTATGTTGATAAAGTTGTTATGGATGGCATTCCGACTATTAAGGAACAAAGATATTTGTGTCACCCTAATCCAAAAATACCGTATTTATACTTTGCTCCTAAAGTCCATAAATCGACAGTGGACCCCCCCCCCCCCCCCCGGGGCATCCGATTGTGTGCACCAGGGACTCCGTGTTGGAGCCCCTGTCCAAATTTATTCATAAATTCCTTCATCCATTCGTTAGTCGGGCTGAGTCCTATGTCCGTGATTCCACTGACTTTATGCAGATGCTTGATCATGTTGAAATGGCCGATAATGATGAGGGAGACATCTTGATGGTGGGATTAGATGTAATAGTTCTCTATACCAATTTACCACAAGATAAAGTTATACAGGTGGCATGTGAGTATTTAGATCGTACGACTATGTCTAAATTAAAAATTGGGGCCCTACGACAGTTGTTAGCATGGGTCATATGTAATAATTATTTTGAATTCCAGAATAAGTTTTATGTTCAAAAAGGCGAAGGTGGCCATGGGGGTCTCTATCGCGCCCTCCCTGGCCTGTCTTTATATGATGGACTTTGAAACCAGCCATGTATATACCTCTTCCCAATACAACAAGGTTGTGTTGTGGAGGAGTTATATAGATGATGTGATTTTATTTTGGCGAGGATTGAAAGATGAATTAAACACATTTATTACTACCCTTAATGTAGCGGATCCCCATGTTAAATTTACATCATGCATGTCTACAACTGAAATTGAATTCTTGGACATTAAAATTAATAGAACACGAGCGGGGGGACATTGTCAACTACGATTTTTAGAAAATCTACCGACAGGAACACCCTTCTTCAAAGCCTCATGATGATGGCTGGTATAATGTAACAGGGTGTTCCTGTCGGACAATTTTTGAGATTGAGACGTCTGTGCTCATCATTGAATGAGTTTAAGATTCAAGCAGAGGATATGAGTAGACGGTTCAGGCAACGTGGGAATCCGCAAAAGATTATTAAAAAAACATATAAAAGAGCACGGTACGCCCATAGGGCTTGGTTATTGTCCCCCAAACACACATCGATGGTCAGACCTTTAGCATGTGTCCTGCCGTTTTCCCATTATACACTAAGAATTGAGCAAGTGATTCACAAATTCTGGCATGTGTTTTCTGTCCATTCAGAGTTTCAAGAGAACCCCAAAGTGGCGTATCGCTGTAAATCAAATCTAGATGAATTATTAAAAAGAACTACTCTCCCCTTGTGGTAGGTGTGTATAACAGCGTATATTGCAAATACGCTGTTATCACAAATTGTATTAAGATCCCAAGTTCCAATCGCTATTTTTATCTTCAGTCTACCACCTCTTGCAACAGCGAGAGAGTGGTATACTGTATTATATGTCCTTGTTTGAACTACTACATTGGCCATACTAAAAGGACATTGAAAAATAGGTTGGCAGAACATATTAGTAATCTGAGGAATCAAAATAAAAAAGACAACCCCCTTGTGTCCCATTGGATAAGTCAAAATCACAATATTGATGATCTCAGATGTTTGGCGTTAATACAAATTGCACCTCCACAACGGGGAGGAGATGTCACCGCTCAACTATTCAATTTTGAACAACGTTATATTTTCCAGTGGAATACCGTAGCCCCTCGGGGTTTAAATCTTGAGGTTGAGTGGTTGTAATATCATATGACGTTGTGTAAGGGGCGGAGTTTGTAGGGATATTTAAACCGTGCATGGTTTAGCACGGCATAACGTTCTGATGTAACATCCGGTAACCCGGTTGGGGATAGCAGTCCTGATGGTAAGCAGCCTAGAGTAATGTAAAGAGGTATTAACAATGATAATGATAAGTTTATTTGGCAAAATATATATGTGTATGTTAGAAGTTGTTATATGTTTATTCACAGAGTGTATGATTGGTTCTCCTGAAGAAGGTTATATCGAAATGCAGTCTTGCATTGAGGACCAGTAAGCGCTAAGGAAGAGATGGTGAATGAACATGAATGGTTATTCCAGTAGCCTTCTTCCGTCCGAAACAGCGTTGTTTGGTGATGAATAGCCATTTCATTGGGAAAGGAAGTTATAGTTCTTTCACCCAACTTCCATTCATTTTGGCAGCCGTAACAGCTTTTTTTGGGTACATTGTTGCACAGAGGATATAGTCAACGTTGTATCTTTGAGAGACTATACATAGAGTCTTGCGAGGGTTTTCATGTGTTTAATTGACTCAGATGAGAGCATTTATGATCCTGGACAGATAATATATGTGTATCAGTTGATAGGCAACAACGTTGGTTTACTATTGAATGATATGATTGAGAGGGAGTAAGGTGGAAACTTGAATGACTGTGAACGTGTGCTGGACGCATGAAAGGAGTTTTGCAATAAACTGTTTATTATTGGGTGTGAGTACACATAAAAAATAAAAAATTGTTAAACAGAATATATGTTTGCAAGGAGTGCTTTAAAGTGTTATATATTGAGTATATTTGTACTCCGGGTAAAGTAAAAATTCCCCTGTGGCAGTGTAGTAGTTAAAATGTAATGCCAAGAAGTGCAGAGTGATGCACTTGGAGTGCAGAAATACAAGACAGATGTACTAAATAGGAGGAAAGAGATTGGTAAGCTTGGTTCAGGAGAGGGACCTTAGGGTAATGGTGTCCAAAGATCTCAAGGTGATGAAACAGTGCGACAAAGAGGTGGCCGTGGCCAGAAGGATGCTAGGCTGCGTAGAGAGGGGTATAACCAAAAGGAAAGTGGACAAGTCTCCACTTGGAGTACTGTGTTCAGTTTTGGAGGTCTTATCTTGCCAAGGATGTAAAAAGACTTGAAGTGGTTCATAGAAAAGCGACAAACATGCTGACCTAAACATGTATATCCTGGAGTAAAGGAGAAACAGGGGTGATAGGATACAGATGTGCAAATATTTGAAAGTTATTAATTTGCAAACAAACCTTTTCAGAGACAAGAAGGTAATAGAAGTAGAAGGCATGAATTTAAGTTGAAAGAGGGAAGACTCAGGAATGATGTCAGGAAGTACTTTTTCACTGAGGGTGGTAGATGCCTGGAATGCCCTCCCATGGGATGTGGAGGAGAAAAAAACTGTAAGGAATCCTGTTTAGAAGGATCAGATACAAAGAAGATTAGGGGAGATTAGACAGGAAAGCCAGTGCTGGGCTGACTTCTATGGTCTGGGCTCTGATGGGAGGCTGAATTAGATTTGGATTAGCCGGAGTGGAGCTTTTCGGGGGCTATGACAACAACTTCAAAAATTTTAGAACAAGGCCAGTGCTGGGCAGACTTCTATGGTCTATGCCCTAAAAATGGCAAGGATAAATCAAGCAATGAGAATAAAGTGAGGATGACTCAAGGAGGATGTCAAAAAGTCTTTAATTCTAACAAGCATGACTCCTGAGTTATTTTTATTTTATTTATTTCAGTCCTTTCTGCGATACATTCACATTGGAGATCTAATCATGTGCAGTACTCCTCTCAAAAAAAAAAAACCCTCATGAAACCATTTTGAGCCATCAGAAATGTTCCCAATATATGCTCTATTTAGCAGGACAGCACAGCACACTGCACTTTTAGGGAACTGAGGAAGTAATCTATTATAGATAATCAAGATATGTGTGGCCCAGTTTTTCTATGGAGAAAGTTCTCATCCCTGTACCAAGCCACAAGGTTACTAGCCTCAGCGATAAGAGATGTGTTTGCCTCATGCCATCCAGAAAGTATTACCCTCTACTGGAGCAGATAGAAAGGTAAGTCTAGAGTGTGTATGGCCCCAGGGCCTTGGAATTGTCCACAGACTATCCCCTTCATCTGTACTGTTGCCCAGATCCAGAACAACAAAATGAGACACACCTGAACACTGAAAAGGCAGATAATCCCAAGTCTTGCACAACATGGAGCCAGCATCAATAACTGCTAGCCTTCACCTATTACCATCAGAGATCAGCTGGCCTTAATTTTTTTTTTTTTTTTTTTTTTTTTATTTATATTTATTAATTATTCATTTGAAATTTTACAAGAAACAACTTGCTTGGAAAAGTGTTTGTTACTTAGGAGATTACTTATAAAACAAAAAGGAATTGAAATACATTCATTTTAGGAAAAATTAACACTCAAGTCCATAAAATGAGATCCAAGAATTCAGAAAATATGGAGAACAATATAAAGAAGGATAAACATTCAGGATTAAACAACTCTGTTAAGTGAAGTTAGTGTCTTATTTATCTATGACGCTTTTCCATTTTTCACTGAGGCTAGAAGCGCCGACAGATGGGCAGGTTCTGTAAATATATATTTCTTTTCCCCAAGTCTTATTATGCACTTGCAGGGGTATCTTAAAAAGAAGGTACCCCCCAAGTGCAATACTTCAGGCTTGAGGATCAAAAATTGTTTCCTCCGTCGTCTTGTCTCCTTAGAGACATCAGGAAAAAGCAATATCTTAAAACCTAAAAAAGGTTTATCTTTATTACGGAAAAACAAACGGAATATCCAATTTTTGTCCGGTAATAAGGCAACCGCAACCACTAAAGTGGCTGCCGTTGCTAGCTCAGTATCAGAAGTCTCAAGCATGAGAGAAACATCTATTGGATTTTCAGTAATTGGATTTAAGTCCTTCCCTGGTATATAATATGCATGTGAAAATGGTGGCAGATTCTGGTCAGGAATATTCAAAATATCACGTAAATAACGTTTCAGCATCTCAAGAGGAGCGACATTTAACACTCTTGGAAAGTTAACAAATCTCAGGTTATGATTTTTGGTGTAATTATCAAATATCTCCATTCTCTGCCTGAGGCTTGTCAAGTCTTTTACCATTGCTGGTTGCATTGTTTCGCAATTCACAATTCTTTGATCAATATTTCCAATTTTATCATTCAGAGCCTTAATTTCTTCCTCTTTTTTTTTTAAGTCATTTTCCAGAGATTTTACTCTCGGTTTAACTTCATTAATCTGTGCTATAAAAGTTTGTCCCAGGGTTGAAACCAAGTCCCATAATGCATCCAGTGTTACTTCTCTTGGTTTGACCACTAATGCTGCTGGAAGTTCATACCTTTCAGAAAAATGCCCACGAGTCTCGCCCATTCCCTCAGTCTCTCGACCTTCTATCCGTGGCGATTCTATGGGCAAAATGCCCTCCGCTCCTTCCTCTGCTGTAACAAGAACCTCCTGTCGACGCTCTTCTGGGCCCATGAATCCCACTTGGGGCGACCCTGTCGATTCTGAGAGGAAGGAGCTAGCGCCAATCGGTTGGGGAGGAGGGGTGCGTGCTGCGGGGCTCAAAGTGATGTCGAAACCAGGGGAAGCCGAATTCTCCCTTTCGCCGGCGTTCCCTACTGGAGGCATTCCGCCGTTTAAACCAACTCCCTGTGGTCGCAAAAAACGATCGATAGGACCAGGTAATGGGGAAGGTAGCGGGGAGGCTCTAGCCACTACTCTTCCTCTTCGTTTAGGCATTTTTTTTTTTTTTCCAAAGGAACGCGAAGCACAGCGTCTTAACAGGGCGCCGCCATCTTGGATCTTCGCAAAGGGCCAGCTGGCCTTAATTTAACACGGGCAACAAGATGAGTGATAGCCTCAGTCATACCTATGGGCAAGGACTACATTCTCTCTTCCATCCTATTAAAATGCTTTTCTGAAGCCTTTCTGTGGTTCAGAAACAGAGTCCTTCCCCTAAAATACACAGATCCTATTTGTGAGCTAGGACATGTTGGACATCAAACAACCCCGAACACTTTTGAGAAGGCCTGCTATAGGCATGTACCCTTTGCTCCAAGTCTTAGGATCCCTTTCTGCACCTATATCATTATTGTACAAGAAACTGTCGCTTACACAATTCTTCAGAGCAGGTTCTGTATAGCTGTGGATGTGTTGTTAAGGTGGTAGGGGGAGGGGGCTTGAGGATTTTAAACACAGAAAATAACAAAATGCTGAGTGCCACTAAATTATTCCAGAAAGTTACTTAGGTATATGAAAGTACCTTAGCAAATGTGATTGAATAAGAGAAGGCTTATTCATTTTTTTCTGTTGGTGAAGTGAATGTTAATTGCTAACTGGAAACAATAGATGGCACCAATAAATTAGACAGACTACGTAACTGGAGAGACTGGTGGTGAAAGTGCAAGGGAGGGAAAAAGAATGGGAAGTACTTTGGGAGCAATTAATGGTTTATAAAGCAACAAATGCGGGTGGGAGGTAAAAGAAATTAAGGATAGGATAATTAATGGAGGGCTAACAGGAAATGGGATAAAATTTCAAAGAACTAAAAGGTGAAAATATAAAAGGGGTGGGTCCTGTCTCATAAAGTGCTGGAACTGATGAACAGAAGCAAATACCATACCTGGGAGCATGCTACAAAATGTAAAATGTATAAACTATGGGAAAAATGTAAAATGATGACAAGTATAAATCAACCAACACAGACATCCCACCCGCAGACAAACTTGCTAACTACCTTAACGAAAAATAATAAAACTATGCAGCACACTTCCTCAACCCAATACCGACATCGAAATCTTCTTCAACGATCTGGACCCATTCTCCGAAGGATACCCAGCTGACCGCATTTGGACAACATGTATTCTCCTCAACACCTAATCAGTTACACAAGCGACTCACAGGTTCAACAAGACCCACTGGATACATGTCCCAGTCATCTACTCAAGTCTGCCCCAGACCGCTTCATAGCAAACCTTACATCCCATCTAAACTTCATGTTACAAAAAGGTCTCTTCCCTGAGGAACATGACAACATCCTACTCACCCCAATACCAAAAGACGCCAAGAAAAGCACAAACGATATCACCAATTACCACCCAGTTGCATCTATTCCATTAGTAGTAAAAATGATGGAGAGCTTCGTGACTAAACAGCTTACGGAATACCTGGACAAGTTCTCAATACTACATAATTCACAATCAGGATTCCGATCCCACCATAGCAGTGAAACTGTCCTAATCACCCTCCTGGCCCAAATTCAAGCAGGAGATTGCTACAGGCAAAAGCATACTCCTCCTCCAGTTCAACATGTCAAGCGCATTCGACATGGTAAACCACAACATACTACTAAGAATACTAGGCCACTTCGGGATTGAAGGAAACGTACTTAACTGGATCAAAGGCTTTCTAACCACCAGAACTTATCAAGTAAAATCAAAGTCAAAACATATCACCACCGTGGAAATCAGTCTGCGGAGTACCTCAAGGATCACCATTATCACCAATACTCTTCAACATGATGATGATTCCACTGGCACAGTCCTTATCCAACCGAGGCCTTAACCCATTCATTTACGCAGATGATGTTACAATATACATCCCCTTCAGACATGATCTGACAGAAATAACCAACAAAATCAACGATAGTTTGAACATCATGGACTCCTGGGCAAACTCATTCCAACTGAAACTGACCACCGAAAAAAAATACTGCCTCATCCTCTCCTCCCCATATAACAAATACAAACCCACAACCATAAATACTCCAGGACATACCCTCCCTACCTCGGACAGTTTGAAAATACTCGGTGTCACACTCGATCACAACCTTACCCTCAAGAGCCAAGTAAACTCTGTAACAAAGAAAATGTTCTATTCAATGTGGAAGCTCAAACGATTAAAATCTTTCTTCCCAAGAGCAACTTTTCAATACCTAATACAATCAATGGTCCTAAACCATGCAGATTACTGCAATGGAATCTACGCGGGCTGCAAAGAACAACTCATAAAAAAACTCCAGGCCGCCCAAAATACAGCAGCCATGCTGATGTTCAGCAAAACACGCTTCGTAAGTGCCAAACCCATCCGAGAAAAGTTGCACTGGCTCCCAATCAAAGAACGGATCATCTTCAAAATCTGCACCTTAGTCCACAAAATCATATATGGCGTAGTCCCAGAATACATGACAGACCTCATAGACTTACCAATAAGAAACAAAGTCAGATCATCAAGATCCTACCTAAACCTACAGTACCCAAATTGCAAAGGACTGAAATACAAAACAACTTACGCATCCGGCTTCTCCTACATAAGCGCACAACTATGGAATGGACTCCCAAAAGCTGTGAAAACAATCCACAACCACTTGAACTTCAGGAAATCAGTAAAAATCAACCTCTTTAAAAAGGCCTACCTCAACAACCCCACGTAACCTTCTTCACCTACCAACACAGCATGACTATGATCGAACAGGACAACACGCAATCTTCATCCATTCCGACCCTCCACTTATACCTCATACGATCACTATACAACTTTGTATTTGTTATCCACCGACTGGGCAAACGCCTTTGACGGTACTATGTAAGCCACATTGAGCCTGCAAATAGGTGGGAAAATGTGGGGTGCAAATAATAAAATAATAAATCAAATTGAAGGTTTTTTGTGAATAGCGGTCAGGCTGAACTGTAATAATACAATATAAATATAACAAACAGAATTTTTATAAACCATCTCAACTGTTAGCTCAGGATGGTTTACAATACTGAAAGCAAGTATTACATCTAATATTGAAAGGCAAAAAATTCTATAACTTAGGTACAGCTATGCTGTACCCTTCAAGGAAAGGGTGGTGAATTCGTGGAATATCCTCCCGGTGGAGGTGGTGGAGACAAAAACATTTTGGAACAAGTACACTGGATCTCTAAGGGAGTAATAGGGAGAGTAGATGCATGGATGGGCAGACTGGATATGCCATATGGTCTTTATCTGCCTTCATTGTCCTATATTTCTATGTACAGAACATACCAATCTTTAGAACTGGTTTAAAACTAATTCTTTGGTGTTTGAGACAAATTCTTGTAGGTGCTCAATGCCCTAGATCCAGTATAGGATTTATGCTGAGCTGGTAGTCCCAGCAACATCCAAGTTAAACTAATTATACACCTAGATTCAAACTAAGAAACTGATCTGGAAGAAGTCAGTATGAATATGTGGCAGCACAAGAAGAAAACTTCTCAATCCCAGCAAGTTAAGTCTGGGAGGAGGAACGAGAGAAGGAAGATCCTGGATCTCAGCAGGGTTAAGTTTTATTTGTACTTTTAAACTTTCAGTCATCCAGCCTCTAATCCAGGCACAGATTAAGTTGAGCTACCGACCACATTTTTGCCTGCCTCGGTTTCCCAGAAGGCTTTCCCTCCCAAAAAATCTGCACACCACTTAAAAGCAGAAAAGCCCTTCAACCTCAGACTGGATGCCCTGAATGGGCCAGCAGGGGCTCTACTGAGGCCTGCTGCTGCATATATGCAGCTACCCATTTACATGTCACTCCACAGGCAGTACCCGCCTGCACTAAACAAGCACTAATCTGCCCCCAGAAGCCCTACCATGGGGAATGCTCCTGCCTCCAGAGTCCTCCAGGGCCTACAACAGCATGAAAGAGTTCCTGCTGCCTTCTCCCCTTTTATTCCTGTGTGCACATGTGTTTCTCCCCCAAATAATGTTGTTGATATTAGACAGGATGACCTAAGAGAATTGTGGCTGGCCTCACACCGCATGGGGTCTTGGGAAGGGTTATTCTCAGCTAGTTAAAAATATTCAAGAAAGAACCGCCTAGTGTCCTGCGCCCCTGAAATGCAAAGCAGGCACTCTAGTCAGTCTGCTTTGCCAGAGTATCTTCAGCCTGTGGGAGACAGAATAATACCGACAAGCTCCACAGCTATACCAGTGCATAGAGGGAAATCAAGCAGGCTTGTTCTGCCTCCACCTGCTGGCTGGAGGGTAAAGCCCACTGAAGGTACAGTGATGTTATAATTGCCACAGGTGACAAAAGTTTTTGAAGGATGCCTGAACTTATATGTTAAAAGTAAAAGACAAATCACAAACGAATTTTGTGGTATCCACAAATTCCTGACTTGTGATGTTAGGGGGATGTGCATAGTTCTCACGAGGGATTTTAATATCATACTTAGATTATGTATGTATCCTTAACAATACTCAGTATTTTAATTTTTTTCCTTTATTATTGTTTCTCCTTTTTCTATAATACATGTATTAAATTTTATGTTCATTTATACATTAAAGCTCTGCCTGAGCTTCACACAGTTGGGGAGTGGTATACGTGTAAATAAACAATGGTCAATTAAGTTTCTGCTACTGTTCCATGGGTGTGCATTAAAGAGAATAACACAGAATTTAAAAATTCATGTAACAGAAATACAGCTAAGCAGAGATGGTCCCAAAAAACAACAAGGAAAGTGATCTGCAAACTCCAATGTGGGAATAAGACAAGCAGATCAACAATAGGTCCAAAACATTCTTTATTGAAGAATCATAAAAATGCCCATCACTAATCCTAGCACAGAAGTACGCAACACTTCTTGCAAAGAGCTACAATAGATGTCTCACCAGCATCCATGGTACTTCGTTCTCTTGCTTTGACACTTCACTTGGCAGCTTTCTCCAGAAAGATTATAGCGTATGCTAATTTTCCACCACTCTTTAGTACAGCTCCTTGCAATAGATATTGCGCTGGTTTTTATCTCTTTGATACTACCATCTATATACTCCCAATCATATTTGGTTGTCACCACCATATACACTATTTAGTTTATGTTGATCAATATATAGTCCCTGATGCAGCCCTTGTGGGCGAAACACGGCCTGTGTTGGGCACTTTTATGATTCTTCAATAAAGAATGTTTTGGACCTATCCCTGATCTGCTTGTCTTATTCCCACACTGAAATAAGGCTGATATTACCTTTTGTCAGTCTGTACAGTGGTTATCCTAAGAGGATGCAGAGGGGCTTCCTATTACCTTTTCAAAACATTCACCCTTTCCAAACCATATACTTTTATTGTTTTATCATTAAAACTGGTGAATAAATAATAAACCCCTTCCCCTCCTACTGGCAAATGTCTCTTTTTCAGATACTTTTCTATGCCCCAAACTTGAGTCCGTAAAGAATAAAATTGTCTATAATAAACCCTGAGTTGCTATGGGAGGTCAATTACAGGTCCTAAACCAATGAAGCTCATTTAAGAAAAGTTTACACTTCTTGCTACTAGTTTTCTTCAAGGCAAGAAACAAGCTGACATTTAATCCCTCCTTGCCCTCAATTTAATACACAGAAAAACAAAGCTTGAACGCAAACAGCTAGATTATTCAGTTCATGTAATCATGTCACCCCAAACCTTTATCCCTACAAATAAGGTACTAAGGAGTCCCTTACCACAGATTAAAATGGTTTACCATGGGGCACACTCAAGCATCCTGCAGTAAGTTTGGAATCTGCACATACTACCCACAGGCTAATATTGTGTAATTTTTTTTTGAAGGCGGCATGCCCACTTGCAGAGAGGGGTATCTCTGCTTTAATCAGTATATCTATGTTATCGCACACCGATTAACACAGTATTAGCATGTGAACCCTTACCACCTACCAAATGGGTAGCAGTCAGAGCTCACATAGCAATTACTTTTAATAGCCACACGCTAATGCTGACATTTGCACATAGCCATTAGAACAAAAACTGAAACTTGACTATTTTGCTAGAATAAAAATGGCTTTAGTGTGTGGGAAAGCCCCCATCTAAGGGCACCAAAGGCCCCTTTCTGCCACAGCTTAGTTAAAAAGACCCCTAAATATCTAGTATTCTGGTGATGCAGAGGTTTGCAGTTTGAAAGCAAAGATAGCAAGTCGCACGCACTAGGCTTGTGACACAAGCATTCAGTTACCCACACACACACCGAACAGCTCTCCTCACACCATTCAAGGACCAGTCTGCCATCTCTCCCGCTCTCTTCGGTCTAGCATATTTCCCCCCTCTCCTCACTGTCCGCGATCCGGTACCCCACCATCAAACTCATACCAGAGGTTGCCCACCAACAATCCCGCAGCTTTCCTTCTCCGGTGCCCCGTCCCCTATGACACAACTTCTCTCTCTCCCTCTCTGAGGCGTCCCGTCTGCCAGTCCGACACAACTTCCTGTTTCCGGTAAGCGGGACGACAGCGGCGGTCAGACTGGAAAAGGGAAGCTGTGGGGTTTGTCGCGAGCAAGGAGGTTAAACCTCCTTTGGTCGCGCGCGATCTCAAAGACAAGTTGGAAGAATAGCGCTGCACTGAAACGGGATTTGCTCTTAGTGTCACGACGAGCCTCTCAGTGTCCACCAACCTACCCACAGTTCTCCAAGACGTCCGTACCGCGTCTTCCTCCCTTCAATAATTCAGCGCAACCTCATTTACTCTCTGCCCGGGCTGATGCAGCCGGTCTCACACACAGACCAGCAGCGTCAGAAATCACCTGCTCTAGTACTGGCGTATGCGGGTGGTGTGGTGCCCTCCATGTGCACGGTGCAGCCAGACGCTGCAGGTGTGTGGAGGTCGGCCATACCCAAGGAAGTTGAAGAAAACAGTTCCTATCTAGTCCATTATACGGGTGAAGCCAGTAGGCGGGGCTTGCCGGCAGTAGGCGGAGCTTTAGTTCACCCAAAACAAAATGGATAGCAAAAGATTTGGAAAAAAATATATATAAATGCGTGGTCCATCTGTAAAAAGTCTAAAGCTGTTCCAGTTGGATAGGCAATGCCTTAAAAGGTGGAGGACAAAAGTTTTTGGTTTATTCACAGCTTTTTCATTTATTCCAAAGGGAAGAGAAATGATATACCACCTTTCTGAGGTTTTTTGCAACTACATTCAAAGCGGTTTATATGTATTCAGGTACTTATTTTGTTCTAGGGGTAATGGAGGATTAGATGATTTGCCCAGAGTCAAGGAGCTACATTGGGAATCGAGCTCAGTTCCCTAGGATCAAAGTCCACTGCACTAACCACTAGGCTACTCCTCCACTCCGTATGTAGCTATAAATCAGGGGCGTAGCCAGACACCCAATTTTGGGTGGGCCTGGGCCCAAGATGGGTGGGCAGAAGAACTCCGCCCTGTCCCACAAGTGATTTGACCTCTCCCTCTCTCACCTGCATGCCATATGGTCTCTCAAACATCCCCCCTCCCCCGCATACCTTTTAAATAGCAGATTTTCACTGGCAACAAGCAGCAAATAATACACACTGCTCATGTTGGTTCCACAGCCTTCCCTCTGATGCAACTTCCTGTTTCCGCATAGGCAGGAATACATCAGAGGGAAGGACAGGAATTTTCAGCTGGTGGGGCTTGGGAATTCCAGCTAGACACTTCGTAGGTGTGCTGCTACTGGGTGGGCCTGAGCCTAAAGTAGGTGGGCCTGGGCCCACTCAGGCTCACCCTTGGCTACGCCACTGCTATAAATATGAAATATAAAAATTGAATCTCACTAAAACAGCTTAAAAAATTATTATAGCTGGTAGAAACAGCAGTTATAGACTCTGTATTTTGTGTGCACATTTTCTATACTGTTCTATAGAATGCAGATGGCGAAATATCACTGAGGATATCCTGTTTCTTGATGGGTTCTTCTTCATTGGTGTTGTAATCTGCCTTGGTAAGTCTGGTGTTATAAAGATGGGATATATTGAAATTAAATGGAAGTAAAATTATACTCTCATTGGGACACATTCAGGGGCGTAGCCAGACTTTGGCGGGAGGGGGAGCCAGAGCGTGAGGTGAGGGGGCACATTTTAGCCCCCCCCCCCCCAGCGCTGCGGACCCCCCTGCCACCTTTGACCCCTTGTGCCCCTCCCCTTTCGACCCCCCCCTTCTCGCCGCCGCCGTCAGGTACCTGTGCTGGTGGGGATCCCCAACCCTTGCCAACCGAAGTCCTCAGCCGGTATCCAGGCCGGCGCGTTGCTGCAGCTGATGTGGAAGCCTAGGATTCTGTTACTTCTGTGTGAGTCGTCCTGACGTCCTGCAAGTTGAACGTGCAACTCAGGACGTCAGGACGACTCACACAGAAAAAACAGAATCCTAGTCTTCCACATCAGCTGCAGCAATGCGCCAGCCCGGAGACCGGCTGAAGAGGACTTCGGCTGGCGGGGGTTGGGGAGCCCCGCCAGCACAGTTACTCGGTGGTGGGGTAGAGTTAGTGGCGGCGGGAAGGGGGGTCGAAAGGGTTGGTGGGGGCTAGGGCCAAATCTGGGGGGGCCAGGCCCCTGTGGCCCCATGTAGCTACGCCCCTGAATCACATCATCAGTTTCTAGAAGTTTACCTTTTAGATATACAAATGGATTATTCTTTTTTTGAACATGTTTAAGGAGCAAGTGGTTTTATAAGTCAAAATAAAAAATATTTTGTTTCAGGCAGACCTCTTTTTTAAACATAACTAAATGGACTATAAGCCTCTAATGCAGTCTATCGGTTTTCTTATATTTTGTTCTTGAGATGACTTATAGCATATTTTCAAAGCACTTTGGGAGGCTACGTTCCATAGGTTTCTATGGAACTTTGGGAGGCTAAGTGCTTTGAAAATGAGCCTGATAGTGTGCCAAAACGGAAAACGCTTCGCTCTTCTATCTGGTCGATACTAAAAGGAGCTCATTGTGAACACTATCCACCCTTAAAGGTTGTTTCTGGCTGTACATGAAGAATTGTGATATTGAATAAATAAGTGTATGTGTGTGTCCCTTGTCATGCATCCAACAGTTATATAATCCTTTCAAGATAGCTAGTTAATTGTTTAACTTATTAGTGGAACATAACCACAGAGGCATGGTATAGTCGCATTTTCAATGTGGTAATACTAGGACTCAGCTAAGCAACAGGTTATTTTGAGTTAGTCTTCACTGGACCAAACTTGCTTTCATTGTTTCATCACCATCCAGCAGGATAGGCAGTGTCTTAAAAGGTGGAGGATAAAGGATTTAAAAACAAAAACATTTATATCCCACATTATCCCAAGCAAACTCTGGTTCAATTTGGCTTACATTTGAAAATACAGTGAGAGAATAATAGAATTCAGTTATATCATAGGAGCAAGTACACGAATATGTCTGAAACATTTAACAAAGATGAGATTACCATATATACCCAGCTAGGCATTTAAAAGTTTGTCCTTTAATAATGCCGCATGTTCAGAAATCATAGCCATATAGACAGTTATTCAAATATTATCAAATGCATACACCAGAACAGGCATGCATACACACATTGCAAAAATAAACAACTTTTACAGAGTACATCCAAAATTTAATTTTTATTTTCTCATTTCCATCTTCCAAAATTCCAGACAGCAGATGTACAGATGTAAAAAAAAGAAAAAGAAAACCCCACAAACAACAATACAGTTTATACCTAATTGTTCAGTCACCCTTATGATTCACCTTTGGGTTTAAAAAGCAAAACTATGTGCATGTAAGGACTGGATAAATTAATTAAAAGAAAGTTTATAGCAAATGCTCTTAATATGTAATACTTGGTATCAATAATGAAACAGTGATGGAATATTCAAGTTTATTATTAGTTATTTACTATCCTGCCTTATGGGAGACCTTCTGGGCATCTTACAATCTAAAATAAGGAGAGAGGCAAGAACTGAAAATAGTAAAGGTAGACATTTAGAGATGAATTGAAGGAAAGGGGGTAGAACTATTCACATAGTAAGCAGCCTGAGCCAACAGATTTATTTTCTATTTAACATAATTAGCTTTGTATGAACTTGACAGCTAATAGTGTGCTGAACAGGACATTGGCACATTTAGACTGTCTCTGGATAGAACTTCTGCATGAAGGAATCCCCTACCTCATTATTCAATACATATCTGTGAAACAGTAGTAATTAAAAAAAGCAAGTGCATTTTTATAATAATCCACTGCATTCCACAAAACTAAAAGGAGCGTATTCCGACCTGCCATCTTTTTCTTTTGATGAATACACAGGAAAAAAAAAAGATGTTAAATGCTCCCAGTTTCAACCTAATTAATGGGTTTTTTTTTCATTGTACTTCTAAACTGTAAGTCTGATCGTTAAACACCAGATTTTCATAACATGATGTCTGTTTTGGTGGCCCTTTAGGGGAAAACATCTCTGTACGAATACAGGGAATCCCTATAGCCAGTCCCTCCAAATGACACAAAGATTTAAAATGTAGAACAAATTAGTACTCTAACCGGTGAAACCAATATGTCCTCTGTGCACATCCATATGCTGCACAAGCCATCATGTTTGAAAATATAAGTGAGATTAAATAAAAATGCTACCAACAATAAAGAACGACAAAGAGAATGCAGCAGCAACTCATAGGTTTGCTTGCTTTGTTTTGAGTGTACTAGATGATGGCTGCGCAAGGAAGGGGAAACAGAGACTAACCTAATTGGCTTAAACTTTTTGACGTCAACCTTTCTCCTGATTTCTTCAACCTCCTTGGAATGCCCACTTGCCTCTAAAGTGAAGTGTTAAAATAATGCCTTGGGAGTTATTTTCTTCTTTTTTTATTTTATTTGCACCAGTTTTACAAATAATTGTATGCATAACGTATGTATAGACTTGGAGGTATAATTAAAGGCAGACCTGGGGCCAGCTAGGTTATAGGTCCTTCCTTCCTCATCCAGTCAGTTGAGTATGGCTCTCGGTAACTCTATGGATCAGTGTTTGACATGCCTTCTGATCTCTCACAGCTTCTTTCAGTTTGCTATGTTCATTCCAGTATCTTGTTTGATAGTATCTATCCAGTGAATTCTTGGGCAGCCTCTTTTTCTTTTGCCAATAACCATTTCAAGCATGGTGTCTTTTTCGAGGGACTTGCTTCGCATTATGTGACCAAAATAGGAGAGCTTTTGTTTTGCTACCTTGGCCTCCAGTGATATTTTTGGTTTGATATGTTCCAGAACTGCTTGGTTTGTTATTATGGCTTTTCATGGGATGTGTTACAGTCATCTCCAGCACTATAATTCAAATGCATCAATTTTTCGCCTGTCTGTCTTTCTTAGCATCCAAGATTCTCAGCCATATGTTGCTATTGGAAAGATGATTGCACTGTCGCGTGACAGTTTCAGCATACATGTTGAAAGCTACTGGTGACAGGATGCATCGCTGTCGTGTGCCCTTTCCAAACTTGAACCAATCTGTGTCTCCATATGGTGTTTAGACTGTAACTTCTTGATCTTGATAGAGTGATCTTATGAGTTCAATCAGGTGTGGTGGTGTGCCCATCTCCTTCAGGCAGATCCAGAGCTTGTTGTGCTCAAGCACATCAAATGCCTTTGAATAATCGATAAAACACATATAGAGATTTTTCTGGTACTCCCTTGCTTTTTCCATAATCCATCGAAGGTTGGCAATATGATCATGACTGCTTCTGCCTTTCCTGAAGCCAGCTTTCACATCTGACAACTCCCTGTCGATGGTTATACTCAAGCGCTGTTGAATGATCTTCCTGCATGCATGTGGTATCAGAGCTATGGTGTGGTAATTTGTGCAGTCCTTTGTTTCTCCCTTCTTTGGAGTTGAGATGAAAACTGATCTTTTCCATTCTTTTGGCCGCTCACATGTGTTCCATATACATTGGCATAATGTTGTTAATGCTGCAACTGGTATGGGCTTGAGCAGTTCAGTTGGTATACCATCAATTCCCGGGGGATTTCGGTTGGCTAATTGCTTCATTGCCCACATTACTTCTTTCTTCAAAATATTTGGCTCCAGCTCCAGTGTCTCATCCTTCTCTATCAGATGGATCTGTTGTTCACCTTCATATAACTCCTCTGTATATTCTTTCCACTGATCACGTATTGCTGGCTGGTCATACAGTTTCTGGCCATTGCTCCCACGAACTGTTGTCTTGCAGGCCATGAATGTTGGCCGTGCCCTCTTCACATGGGTGTAGGTTTCTCACATGTGACCTTTCCTATTTGCTTCCTCCATTATCTGGATTTTCAACTCAACCATCAGCATTGCAGAAGAGAGAAGGAAGGTCAAAGCTACTGGGAACAGAGAAGATTTCAGAACCTTATTGGTAGAGCATGAAATTAAGCTGCTCGGAATATAACTTAAGCTAACTAAATAAAAGATCTACCGTGTATGCATGAATGGTGACAAAGTTACCACTTATATGGATTAAATTAGTTCAATTAAAAAGAAAGTATTCCTTTATTCTTTTGGTTTGTTTGTTTTTATTTATTAAAGTCTGTTTCTATACTTAAAATTGACTAATGGGTAATCGCACCACTTTATCCATGTATGATGAGTGTAGCAATCTAAGTTAATGGAATCACTGAATATGAGCATAAAGATAAAAGCTACTGATACAGAAAGAAATAATTTATAAAATAATAATAGTAACAGTAAAATGAATTTATAAAGGCAAAAACAGTGCCAGGTTCTGTTGGTGGTAGTTGTTCCTCCATTTTTGTGTAGGATTCTGGTACGCCATGTTCTCTTTAAGTAGTTGTGCTACATGGAGGGGCATAATTGAATGGGGCACCCAAGTTTTCATGAGGGCGTCCTCGCAGGACGGCCCCGCGAAGGGGCGGGGAAACCCGTATTATCGAAACAAGATGGGCGTCCATCTTTTGTTTCGATAATACGGTCGTGGATGCCCAAATCTCAACATTTAGGTCGACCTTAGAGATGGTCGACCTAAAGGTTGAGACGGTCGACCTTAGAGATGGTTGTCCCCGGTTTTCAGCCATAAAGGAAACCGAGGACACCCATCTCAAAAATGACCAAATCAAAGCCCTTTGGTCATGGGAGGAGCCAGAATTGGTAGTGCCAGGACACCAATCGGGCACCCTAGGGGGCACTGAAGTGAACTTCACAAATTGCTCCTAAGTGCATAGCTCCCTTACCGTGGGTGCTGAGTCGCCCACCCCCCCCCCCAAAAAAAAAAAACCCATTCCCTACAACTGTACACCATTACCATAGCCCTTAGGGGTGAAGGGGGGCACCTACATGTGGGTACAGTGGGTTTTGGATGGGTTTTGGAGGGCTCACATTTACCACCACAAGTGTAACAGGTAGGGGGGATGGGCCTGGGTCCGCCTGCCTGAAGTGCACTGCACCCACTAAAACTGCTCCAGGGACCTGCATACTGCTGTCATGGAGCTGGGTATGACATATGAGGCTGGCATAGAGGCTGGCAAAAGAGTTTTTTAAAGTTTTTTTTGGGGTAGTAGGCAGTTGGTGACCACTGGGAGAGTAAGGGGAGGTCATCCCCAATACCCTGCGGTGCTCATTTGGTCAGTTCGGGCACCTTTTCACGGCTTGGTGGCAAGAAAAAATGGACTAAGTAAAGTCGGCCAAGTGCTGGTCAGGGACGCCCTTCTTTTTTCCATTATTGGCCGAGGACGCCCATCTCTTAATCATGCCCCAGTCCTGCCTTCGCTACGGTGCCAACATGCCCCTGTGAACTTTGGTCATCCCCGCGATGGGAAGCAGTTGAGGACGCCCAAAATCGGCTTTCGATTATGCCGATTTGGGCGACCCTGAGAGAAGGACGCCCATCTCCCGATTTGTGTCAGAAGATGGGCGCCCTTCTCTTTCGAAAATAAGCCTGACAGTGACTTAATTTTTCTTCCACTTTTCTCTTTTGAATGTTCTCTATATACAGTGGGGGAAATAAGTATTTGATCCCTTGCTGATTTTGTAAGTTTGCCCACTGACAAAGACATGAGCAGCCCATAATTGAAGGGTAGGTTATTGGTAACAGTGAGAGATAGCACATCACAAATTAAATCCGGAAAATCACATTGTGGAAAGTATATGAATTTATTTGCATTCTGCAGAGGGAAATAAGTATTTGATCCCCCACCAACCAGTAAGAGATCTGGCCCCTACAGACCAGGTAGATGCTCCAAATCAACTCGTTACCTGCATGACAGACAGCTGTCGGCAATGGTCACCTGTATGAAAGACACCTGTCCACAGACTCAGTGAATCAGTCAGACTCTAACCTCTACAAAATGGCCAAGAGCAAGGAGCTGTCTAAGGATGTCAGGGACAAGATCATACACCTGCACAAGGCTGGAATGGGCTACAAAACCATCAGTAAGACGCTGGGCGAGAAGGAGACAACTGTTGGTGCCATAGTAAGAAAATGGAAGAAGTACAAAATGACTGTCAATCGACAAAGATCTGGGGCTCCACGCAAGATCTCACCTCGTGGGGTATCCTTGATCATGAGGAAGGTTAGAAATCAGCCTACAACTACAAGGGGGGAACTTGTCAATGATCTCAAGGCAGCTGGGACCACTGTCACCACGAAAACCATTGGTAACACATTACGACATAACGGATTGCAATCCTGCAGTGCCCACAAGGTCCCCCTGCTCCGGAAGGCACATGTGACGGCCCGTCTGAAGTTTGCCAGTGAACACGTGGATGATGCCGAGAGTGATTGGGAGAAGGTGCTGTGGTCAGATGAGACAAAAATTGAGCTCTTTGGCATGAACTCAACTCGCCGTGTTTGGAGGAAGAGAAATGCTGCCTATGACCCAAAGAACACCGTCCCCACTGTCAAGCATGGAGGTGGAAATGTTATGTTTTGGGGGTGTTTCTCTGCTAAGGGCACAGGACTACTTCACCGCATCAATGGGAGAATGGATGGGGCCATGTACCGTACAATTCTGAGTGACAACCTCCTTCCCTCCGCCAGGGCCTTAAAAATGGGTCGTGGCTGGGTCTTCCAGCACGACAATGACCCAAAACATACAGCCAAGGCAACAAAGGAGTGGCTCAGGAAGAAGCACATTAGGGTCATGGAGTGGCCTAGCCAGTCACCAGACCTTAATCCCATTGAAAACTTATGGAGGGAGCTGAAGCTGCGAGTTGCCAAGCGACAGCCCAGAACTCTTAATGATTTAGAGATGATCTGCAAAGAGGAGTGGACCAAAATTCCTCCTGACATGTGTGCAAACCTCATCATCAACTACAGAAGACGTCTGACCGCTGTGCTTGCCAACAAGGGTTTTGCCACCAAGTATTAGGTCTTGTTTGCCAGAGGGATTAAATACTTATTTCCCTCTGCAGAATGCAAATAAATTCATATACTTTCCACAATGTGATTTTCCGGATTTAATTTGTGATGTGCTATCTCTCACTGTTACCAATAACCTACCCTTCAATTATGGGCTGCTCATGTCTTTGTCAGTGGGCAAACTTACAAAATCAGCAAGGGATCAAATACTTATTTCCCCCACTGTATGTATTATCTGTGTTGCTTGCATGAAGATCTCTATATTTTTAATGTAGTGAAAATGAGTGAAATCAAATTAAATATGTGGTTTAAAGTAATTCAATATCAGGGAGAATTAGATTGAACAAAATACATTAGAGACTCTGGCAGAGACACATTTGCAAAGTATATATTCTTCTGAATTAATATTTCCAAATTTAATAAAGTGCCTTTGCTTATTTGGAAATATTAATTGGGAAGAATGCATACTTCATAAATGAGTCTCTGCCAGAGCCTTTAATGTATTTCAGTAATGTGGAGGGGCATAATCGAACAGCACCGGCCAAATAGATGGCCGGCCATCTATTTGGCCGGCGCCGCAAACAGCAGTCCCGAACCGTATTATCGAAAAAGATGGCCGGCCATCTTTCGTTTCGATAATACGGTTGGGACCAGCCAAATGTCAAAGATGGCCGAGTTTGAGATGGCCGGCATCGGTTTTCGCCGATAATGGAAACTAATGCCGGCGATCTCAAACCCGGCCAAATCCAAGGCATTTGGTTGTGGGAAGAGCCAGCATTTGTAGTGCACTGGTCCCCCTGACATGCCAGGACACCAACCGGGCACCCTAGGGGGCACTACAGTGGACTTGAAAAATAGCTCCCAGGTGAATAGCTCCCTTACCTTGGGTGCTGAGCCCCCCCCCCCATATCCTCCCCAAAACCCACTCCCTACAACTGTACACCACTACCTTAGCCCTTAGGGATGAAGGGGGGCACCTACATGTCGGTACAGTGGGTTTTGGAGGGCTTAACATTTACCACAACAAGTGTAACAGGTAGGGGGGATGGGCCTGGGTCCACCTGCCTGAAGTGCACTGCATCCACTAAATACTGCTCCAGGGACCTGCATACTGCTGTCAGGGAGGTGGGTATGACATTTGAGGCTGGCATAGAGGCTGGCAAAACAATATATATATATTTTTTTTTTGGGTGGGAGGGGATTGGTGACCACTGGGGGAGTAAGGGGAGGTCATCCCCGATTCCCTCTGGTGCTCATTTGGTCAGTTGGGGCACCTTTTTGAAGCTTGGTCCTGAAAGAAAAGGGAACAAGCGAAGCCAGCGAAATGTTCGTCAAGGCCGGCTTTCTTTTTTCCATTATCGGGCGAAGCCAGCCATCTCGTGAGCACGCCCCCGTCCTGCCTTCGCTACCCTACCGACACGCCCCCTTGAGATTTGGTCGGCTCCGCAACGGAAAGCAGTTGGCTCCAGCCAAATCGATATAATGGAAAGCCGATTTTGGCCGGGTTCAGGAGATCTCCGGCCATCTCACGATTTGTGTCAGAAAATGGCTGGCGATCTCCTTCGAAAATAAGCTGGATAATTACATGAAATATTTACTTCTAAAGGTTATGGGTATAGGTGGGGGTGGAGGAGATTACTTATGGGGATGGGCTGGACTCTAGCAGGGATGCGTGAAATTTCTAACCCTTTGCAGCTCTCTAGTTGGAAGGTGGGACGTTGGGGTAGAGAGTTTGAGAATGAGAGAGAGATACTGGATTGGAGCTGGAGAATTTGGTTTAAGATAGAGAAGGAGTGATACCAAATAGGGATGGAGGGGGAGGGTGTTGTGTTGAGTGTCTGCTTCTTCCAGTTTGCCTCACCACGCTAGGAGGCTGATGCTCAAAGCCAGGCGCTAAAGCCCGCAGTGCAAAAGTCCATAGCGCAAAAGTGATGAAAAATAGCTAAGCAGTGCTCAAAAGAAATCTTATACAAATGGTATGTGCGGTTAATTGGTGCTAACAAACTGAAAGCAAGGGGAGGATTGTGTTGGCACATATGCACAAAGGGTTTACAGTAAGCATCGCTCTTATGCGTGTGCTTAGACAAACCCGGAAGTGCAAGCACACATCAGTGCTGTTTGTCTGTGCTTTTAAATTTGAGCCTTTCAAAAATTGTTTGTACTTTAAATTTTTGAAAGGATCATATTTAAACACAGAAAAATAGGCACCAATGTATGCTTTCACTTTCAGTTTTAGTTTGGCTTGTGCACAAGGTTGGTTCCACTTGCTGAAGAAGATGAAAAATTGACAAGAAATCTTCTGAAAACCACCTCCGATGCCCTGACCTGGCAGAACATTTTAGGCATTATTGGTCATTATTTCCTTCTGTGCATTATAACACTTCATTTGTGCATTGGGAAGGAATACTACCTGACCTTATTTGCATCAATTAAATGCACTTGAGGCAATGTTTAGTGTAATTTTAACATCCACACTCAAGCCCTTTGAGCATTTTGTGCACAACTTAACATAGTAAGTGACGGCAGATAAAGACCTGAATGGTCCATCCAGTCTGCCCAACAGTCACATTCATTATCAATTCAAGATTTAAATCAACAATGGACGAGATATTATTTACTTGGCCATGGTCTTTCTTTGTTTTTTCAGGGACATAGACCATATTTATTTATTAGGATTTATTTACCACCTTTTTGAAGAAATTCACTCAAGGCGGTGTACAGTAAGAATAGATCAAACATGAGCAGGAGGCAATTAGAGCAGTAAAAATATTCGAACAACAATACAAAGTATTGAATTGATACTACTTGCAATGACAACATGATATGTACTAGAACATTATAATTGGTAGTAAAGGGTAAGGCAAAGTTGTAACATAGATGAGTAAGAAAGTAGGAAGAATTAGAAAGTAAGGTGATTGATTTGAAGAAAGTTGCACGTGAGGTCAGAGAGATGATTAAATATCTCAGCTAGGGCAGGAGTGGATAAACATGTCCCGCTGCAGTATGTGCAGCCCAAGTCAATCCTTGTGTGTGTGAGTGAGACTAACAAGTTAGTTACTTCTTCCATTAAAGGCTTGGTTGAAGAGCCAAGCTTTCACCTGCTTCCTGAAGTAGAGGTAGTCTTGTGTTAAGGGGAGCCTTTCAGGCAATGCATTCCAGAGTGTGGGGGCTACTCCGGAGATGGCTCGCTTGTGGGTATCACATCATGTAATGTCTTTTGGAGAGGGTGTAGTTAGTGAAAGTCCTTGGGAGGACCTTAGTGTCCTTGGCGGTGTGTGGCGGATCATCCTATCCTTCAGATACTCGGGGCCATTTCCTTTCAGGGCCTTGAAGATCAGACATAGAGTTTTAAATTTAGCCCTGTATTGTACTGGTAGCCAATGAAGTTTTTGCAAAAATGGTGTGATGTGGTCATGTCGCCTGCAACCTTCTATGAGTCTTGCTGCTGCATTCTGAATCAACTGGAGCTGGTGCAGGCCCTTTGTAGTCAGACCATTGTATAGTGCATTGCAGTAATCCAGTCTTGATGTTACCATGGCATGCACAACTGTGATAAGATTTACCTTCTCGATGTAAGGAGAGAGGCAGTATAGCTGTCGCAAATAGTAGAAGCTGCTCTTGAAAGTTGCTTGGATTTGGGGAATCAGAGTAAGTGTTGAATCTAACTGTATTCCAAGGCAGTGGTGTTTCTGGCCTGGATGGCACCCGGGGCGGAGCGCCGATGCGCCCCCCCCTGGGTGCAGCGCGCCCCCCCTGCTAGATGACATCTCCCCCCCTCCAGCGAAATGACACCCCCCCCAGGTGCATGCCACTTGGGGGGGTGCCGCGGCGCGCGCCTGCTCCTCTGAGTTCACTAAACTTAGTTCGCTGCAGCTCCCTCTGCCCCGGAACACCTGTTCCGGGGCAGAGGGAGCTGCAGCGAACGAACGAAGTTTAGCGAACTCGGAGGAGCAGGCGCGTGCCGTGGCACCCCCCAGCGGCGTGCCCCCGTGGCGGACCACCCCCACCGCCCCCCCCCCTTGGTATGCCACTATTCCAAGGTTCCTGACTTGTGATTTGAGGGGGAGTTCATACTTCCCAAAAGGGATTTTGATGTCAGGTATGTATCCACTTGTGTTAGGGACCCAGAGAAGCTCAGTTTTACTTGGGTTCAGGCAAAGTTTGTTGTGTGTAGCCCATTCTTGAATTGATGTTAGACAAGTGATCAGTTTATTCAAGGCTGTGGGTAAGTCAGGTTCAATGGGTATGAGTAGCTGCACATCATCCGCATAGATGTAGAACTGAGTGTCCATTGACCGAATCAGCTCAGCTAAAGGCTTGAGGTAGATATTGAACAGGTGACAGTATCGATCCCCCGCAGGTCAGAGTCCATGGTGGTGATGAGTTGCTGCCAATCATTATGGATTGTTGCCTGTCTGATAGATAGGATCTGAACCAGGCAAGTACTGTTCCATTGATACCTGTTTCTGTCAGTCGTGCTAGCAAGATATCATGATCCACAGTGTCAAAAGCTGCTGAGAAATCTAGCAGTACTAACATCGAGGCAAATCCCTTGTCTCGGTTTCTGTGAAGATCATCTAGCAGGGATACGAGGACCGTTTCTGTTCCATAAACAGGTCTGAATCCAGATTGACATGGATCTAGCCAGTTACTCTTTTCTAGCCATTCATTAAGTTGAACACAGACTGTTTGTTCTAAGAGTTTCCCTAGAAACGGGATGTTGGATACTGGCCTGTAACTTTCAAGTTTGTCCTGGTCAAGGTTGCTTTTCTTCAGCAGAGGGCGAACCACTGGCCTTTTTAATGCTGTTGGTAATTGCCCATTAGAAAGAGAGGTGTTCACAATTTTTGTGTGGCGCCTTCTATAAGGCCCATACTTGCCTGCTGCACTATCTTTGATGGGTAGGGATCAAAGGAGCAGATAGTTGGTTGAAGGTCTCTTAGGATTTTGTCAAGGCTCTCCTCTATCATTAGGTTAAAAGTGTTCCATCTATCTCTGTTAGGAGGGGGAGAGTTTGTGCATTCCCTGTTTGACTGGTTGGGCACAGGGTGGGATTGCCTGTAAATCCTGGTGGAGACTTTTAATCTTGTTGGCAAAGTATGCAGCAAAATCATTGCAGTTCAGTTTAGACTGGGCAGGCTGGTTTTGTTGTGGGGGTTGCAGTAGGCTGTTTACTATACTGAACAGCTGCTTGGTTGAATTGGCAGCCTGTGCACTGCATTGAGAGAAATACTGTTTTTTGTTTGCTGTTAAGGCTTGGCGGTACTTTGTCATGTGCTTCCTGAAGTTTAGAAATCCACCCGGCTCTGTCCTTATGTTCCAGCTACTGGAGTTGCCATCAAAGCCCATTCTAACCTTTCCAAATCCGTCTTGTCATTTGCGGGACAAAGACCCGTCAAAGTCTTTCCGGCACTGTCCTCATGTTCCAAACCACTGGAGTTTCCGTCGAAGCTCTCTCCGGCCCACCCTAAACCGGATCGCTATATGCGGGACTCAGACAGTACAACCCAGCCCAGCACCAGTTTTAGTTGATGCAGCCAGAGTTGCCATCCAAGCACCACTTGACATACAAACACATATGCAGCCCTTTAAGTTTTGTTTTTCATATTGTTTATTTTCTAATTGGAGATCTTCTGTGTTCATCCCATGCCTTTTTGAATTCCGCCAGATTTTTTTCCCCACCACCTCCGTCAGGAGGTCATTCCAGGCATCCACCACCCTCTCCATGAAAAAGAATTTTCTGACTTTACTCCTAAGTTTACCACCCCGGAACCTCAATTCATGTCCTATAGTTTTACCACTTTCCCTTCTCTGCATAATATTTGTTTCTATATTAATACCTTTTTAAGTATTTAAACGTCTGTATCATATCTCCCCTGTTCCTCCTCTCCTCTAGGGTATGCATATTCAGGTCTTCCAGTCTCTTCTCATATGTCTTTTGGCGCAAGCCCCATATCATTCTTTTCACCTTTCTCTGGACCTCTTCAAGTCTTCTTACATCTTTATCATGATAAAGCCTCCAAAACTGAACACAATATTCCAGGTGGGGCCTCACCAATGACTTGTACAGAAGCATCAACACTTCCTTTCTTCTGCTGGTTACACCACTCTCTGTACAGCCTAGCATCCTTCTGGCTCTGGCCACCGCCTTGTCATACTGTTTTGTCACCTTCAGATCCTCAGATACTATCATTCCAAGCTCCCTCTCCCTGTCTGTGTATATCAGCCTCTTACCACCTAGCACATATGTCTCCCTTGGATTTCTACTCCCTAAGTGCATCACTTTGCACTTCTTTGCATTGAATTTTAATTGCCAAACATTAGACCATTCTCCTAACTTCTGCAGATCCTTTTTTCTTGTTTTTCAATCCCTCCGGAGTGTCCATTCTATTACAAATCTTGGTATCATCCGCAAAAAGGCAGACCTTAACTTCTAAACCTTCGGCAATGTCACTCACAAATATATTGAACAGAATCGGCCCTAGCATCGATCCTTGAGGCACTCCACTGCTCACCTTTCCTTCCTCCAAGTGAATTCCATTAACTACCACCCTGGCATCTGTCCATCAACCAGATCCTAATCCAGTTCACCACTTTGGGTCCTAACTTCAGCCTGTCAGGTTTATTCAAGAACCTCCTATGAGGAACCGTGTCAAAGGTTTTGCTGAAATCTAAGTAGATTACATCTAGTGTATTCTTTTTAACGCTGGCATTAGTTTTAAGCATCAACCTCTAGGAGACATTGACTTAGGAGGCAACTTTTCAAAATTATTAGGGGTGCTAAACCCATTGGAAATAACCCCTTCCTGGACACATACAAGGAATTTTCTCAAAGTTGGGGGTGCTCAAGCACCCACAGAGCCGGCTCCTATGGACATTGATACCACAGATTGGCTTTAACCTCCTTGAATCCCTGTGTTGGGGTGGTCAGGGAGCTGCCTGGAGGAAAGGCGAAGGACCTGTCCTTGAAAATCTTCAAGGAGAGAGCTTCTGTCTCTTCCCGAGTTGCAGGCCTTTGTGTGCAATATACGTTCTCACACATACTGCCTTAGAATATGTAAATATATGATCTTTCTATGCCCTGTAGCTTTATTTTACTGTTATTGTAATTTTGAAAAAGATTTTCCCTTTTTATTCACTTTAAATATAATTTCTTAAAGCACTTTCTGTGTGTGAGTTAGATTCTACATCACAAAAGGCTTTTACAAAAAATGTGCATTTTAAAAAATAAAATACGTGTGATTGTGCATGTGTAAGTACATGCCAATGTTCCTTCTATACTGTGTGGCCATGCAACTTCTCTGTAGAAGCTGTATACCAGTCCTGGTCTGCTGCACAACAGTTGCACCAAAATCTGCCCTACCTCCCTCTTGCCGCCACTGTGGCAGCTGCTGCTGCTAACAGACCAGTGGCAAAAGACAGGACAGTCACCACAGGGCTGCACTGTGCAGACTCACAGCTGCTGGTCCCTGCCTCTCCAGTGTCACTTCCTGCTCTGGGGCAGAGCCAACAGCTGCAAATTTGCACAGTGCTGCCTGCAGTGACTGTCCTTTGTTTTTCCGCTGCTACTCTGGAATAGTAGCAGTGGTGGGGGTGAGCTTAGACAGTGGAAGGAAAGGTGAGAGAGAAGGGACAGGTGCTGGATAGAAGGGAGGGGGATAGGTGGGACAGATGCTGGATGGAAGTGGCAAGAGAGGGAATGGGTGCAGGAAGGGACAGATGCTGAAAGGAAGGAGGGGAGGGAAGGGGATAGGTGCTGAATGAAGGATTCAGAGAGAAAGGACAGGCACTGGAAGGAAGGGGCAGATGCTGGGTGGGAGTGAGGAGGGAGGGCGCAAACGCTGAATAGGGGGTGAGAGAAGAAAGATGAAAGAGTTAGTGAGAGACTGGGGAATAACAGAAAGTGAAATAGGAGAGTCAGGGGGAAGGAAAGACATAGCAAACTGTACTGCTGTCCAATGGCAAAAGGAAGCAAGTGGCAAAACTCATATTTTGAGAAAACCAGGGAAAACATATTTTGAACTACAGATAAACTTTCACAAAAAGGACCCTCTACAGCATTTAGTTGAAGCAGGGTTACACACACGAAATATTTGACTTTGGGGAAGCAAGTGCTCCTTGTATTTATTATTTATAAGCATTTAATATACTGCCCACTTCAGGAACTGGCCTCTAAGCAGTTTACATAATACTAATCATAATCATGCTGTGCCAGAGGGGGGAAAACACATACAGGCTCACAAACAATCAGAAAGTAGAGGGATATACCAGAGAGGTTTTAATTGCAGTTTTAAATTTGACAAAAGAAGATTCAGATCTAATATAGGCAGGAATAGTTCCAGTGTTTTGAACCCATGCACCTTATAGCAGTGGCACAAGTAATGTTGAGTCGAATTCTAGATGGGGTGGAATCTGAAGTAAACCAGTACTCATAGAATGAAGACGTGCATAAGGAGTTAGAAAATGAGACGGATAATCTGGCACATTAGGTAGCCGAGATTAAAAACAAGTATAAGTAATTTGAATTGAATGAGTGATGCAAGCGGGAACCAGTGTTCAGCACATAAAAAAAGGAGTAACATGATCAAATGGCATGGGCCTATAAAGAAGACAGAAAGCAGTAGACTGAACTAGCTGTAAGCGTTTCAGAGAAGATAAAGGTAAACCAGCATAGAAGGAATAGCAATAATCCAAATGTTACAAGAATGGCTCTCAACTATAAGTTTCTATTTTTAATGGAGGAAAAGACTTCAGTAGCTCTGCCTTCTCTGTGCACACTGTGCATGGAGAAAATGCAGGTTTGTGGGTATCTGATATCGATTACTTAATTGTAATTCTAAAATACACTTTGAGCTCTTCATTAGTCAAAAAACCTCCAAAAGGCGGACTAATTTTACCTCCTAACTAATATCTTATGTCTGTCTAGATGTAAATCTCTCAGATGAGATCACCACTTATCTGAATTGTAGCTGCGATTTTACAGGTACGCTCTACAGAAAGCCTCTGTTTCGCTTCTGCTTCTTAAGGAGCTGAACCCTTGGCTACTGGTGTCTCCTGTGACAAACAAGATAGATAATAATTTGAGAGTGGATCTAAGAAAATTTATCAAGGATTACTTCATGCGGATGCTGATGATAGAACCTACCTTGACTAGAGCCCGTCCGATTTTGTCTACAGGACTCAGCACACAGTAAAAAAAATGGCACTTGTATTTAAAACAGACACCCTCAGTGTTTATTCATCAGAAGCCTAGATTGAGTCAGGTAGTAAATATTTAAAGGGCCCTCTTGCTCTTCTGACTAATCCTGAAAAGCTTTAAATAGTTACAAGAATGCTTTCCATTCTATGCTATTATTTGATCCCAACAGGGTTAAAATGTTTAATTTGAAAATTCAACGTTGTTCTGTCTGGATGAGAATTTTGTCCCTATCTCCTCCTCATATGGATTTGGAGACATAGTCTATAATTAAACATTTAAAGTCAGGAAATGTGTGTGTTGTGTCTATGCAATGAGTAACTAGTGGAGCTTCTTTATGTTTTTTTTGTTACATTTGTACCCTGTGCTTTCCCACTCATGGCAGGCTCAATGCAGCAGGCAATGGAGGGTTAAGTGACTTGCCCAAAGTCACAAGGAGCTGCCTGTGCCAGGAATTGAACTCAGTTCCTCAGGACCAAAGTCCACCACCCTAACCACTAGGTCACTCCTCCACTCGTTTGTGAGTGATGTTGAATTTATGATCACTGAGACGTTGTTTGAGGGGACTTTTGGTTTTACCAACATTTACCACACGTCCCCTCAAACAACGTGTGGAAAACAAAGACCTCAGAAAGCATAGAGCTACAAACATGCTACACACAGCTGCAATAAGTTAATAGCTCACATTAATCATTAGTAAAAAAAAAACCTCCACTTTCATAATTAAGGCAATTAATCAGTCTCAGGTCCTGAGCAGGCAGTAAATGTTCTTCCAGTTGACAGTAGAAACACTTAGCAGCAATCATCAAAACAATACGAAACGCTATACTACTTATCTCATTCATTAGCTCCCAACTGGATATCCTGTTTCACCCAAAAGCATCATCAGGGGAAAAAACACACTGACTGGGACACATCACAATCCAAACTCAGAATGAAAGTGGGAAGAAAACATCCTTCTAAAAAAACGCAACTTAGATTCTGACATAATCTCATTGCAAAATTCCTCCAATGGCAATGCATCTGTCCAAGGAAAGACACCAATCAGAGAAAAGCCTTCCATTCAAGTGCAAAATTTAAATCCATAGGGGAGACTGTCTGCAGGAGAAATATCCAATGTTGTTCCTTTTGCTGTAAACAGTGATCCCCCATCACAATTTGCTCCAATACAGTGCAGCAAAATGAGGCAAAATCATGTCCCTATCCTGACAGTGAGCCACTAAAGGTTCCATGATTTTGCCCACTGTTATACAACGTGAATGTTCAATCAAATACATTTTCAGAGGTCATGAAGTCTGTCTCACATAATACAAATCATTTGGGCAACTCAACAAGTAGATGGCATTCCTAGAAGACAAGATATATCACAGAGATATATCACAAAGATCAGCACGTGTAATTGTATAATCTTTAATACAACCAGAAATGTCTTATATCATCTTTTGCTTTAACACTATCATGTATTTCACTACCATGTAACCCAAAACCCTCTGTAAAACCAAATGTATATTCTCTTCTACTTCCAGTATCCATGATGAATTGTAAGCCACATTGAGCCTGCAAAGAGGTGGGATAATGTGGGATACAAATGCAATAAATAAAATAAAATAAAAGTGCAAGTAGTGAAGTTTTAAGATAATAGATTCTTCCTGTATGAGTATCACAGAATTCCGAACTAGATATCATCATGGAATATACAGAACACTGTCCACAGTTATTGTGACTACTAGTTATTATATGTTCACTCCGACACTGCCAAAACTCCACTGGGCATAGATAATCATTTAGATTAGAGTTGCAAATATAGGAAAAAAGTACATCAAATTTTTGAAAACAAGGATGAACTGATAATAAATCCAAGTGTTTTCTGATAATCTGCATTAAATGTGGAGTACGAGCATAAAATTTTGTCACAAATGTTAAGATGTCTGATTCTACATTTTTCTCTCTTGCAGTCAATAAGACCTCTGGAGGTCTCTGGAGTTATAAAGGGCATGTTCCGGATAGCCACAACTCAAAAACTTGTTCGTCAATTGAAGCACCTGTTGTTTAAATTCTTCAGCCAAAGCAGATCCAACAATCCCGCAGGAATTGAGAAAAGGGAATACCCAAAGGCGAATGGACAGGATGCATACTAGAAAAATGCAGCAGTAAATTTCAGTCAATGATCTTCACATAAACTGAAATATGTATCTGCTGCCTTTTCACATCCAAAAAAGAGATAGCATTCGGATCCCAATGGGCTTCAACTTTGATGGTCGGATGACAATTATTTAACATGGAAACAAAACAGCTGTTTTTTTTCTTCTGGACAGATACTCTAGAACAGTCTGTTCCAGAGTACCTGTCCATATGAACAAAAATGTCATCAATAAAGTGCCACCAATGTAGCACATATTGAAAAAATGTTGAACAATATACCCATTTCTCCTCAAACCATGCCATGAATAAATTGGCTATTGAAAGCGCACAAGAGGCCCATGTTGGCACTCCTTTCTTTTGCATGTAAAAATGACCATCAAAAATAAAATAATTCTTAGCCATCGTCAACCGATTAAGCTGAAGCAAAAAGTGGTAGGTGCCAAATGTGGATGAGGAGCCACAGAAAGAACATCTTCAAGTACCAGAGATACTCCTGATGGATATTCGTGTACAAGGAGGTCACATCTATGTTTTCTTGGTTGGACAGTCTTGAACCCACAGTGGAAGAGTGTAGATTTGTTTAGTATTTTAATGTGATACCCCAATATGTTACATCAGGGAGTGCCAGGGAGATAACATTTCTAGATGTAATAAATGACTGCTTCTTGGAGCAGGTAGTCCAGGAACAAACAAGAGGGGGAGCCATTTTAGATCTAGTCCTTGATAGCGTGCAGGGTATAGTACAATAGGTAACAGTGCTGGGTCCCCTAGGAAACAGTGTCATAACATGATTGTCAGACTAGTGAGTCCTTGTACAAAGTAGAGCACTGCTGGGCCCGGTACTCGGACCAGGTTCTGCTTGGTGGCCGGACAACCTGGGGTTTCACCTGCGCTGACCACCGTTCCCCAGAGGTTGAGCCCCTAGGTATGGGTGGCCTGCAGGACTTACGAGATGGAGCTGGAAGTGGGGTGGTGAACGTATCGGCCAGGCAGGCAGCAGGCAAGAGAGTGATGCAGGTACAGGCAAAGTCAATAGGCAGGCAGGGGAGTAATCCAGGAACAGGCAATGTCAATAGGCAGGCAGCAGGCAGGGGAGTAATCCAGGTACAGGCAATGTCAATAGGCAGGTAGCAGGCAATAGAGTAATCCAGGTACAGGCAAAGTCGATAGGCAGACAACAGGCAAGAGAGTAATCCAGGCACAGGTAAAGTCAATAGGCAGGCAGCAGGTCAAGAGAATAATCCAGGTACAGGCAAAGTCAGTAGGCAGGCAGCAGGCAAGAGAGTAATCCAGGTGCAGGCAATGTCAATAGGCAGGCAGCAGGCAAGAGAGTAATCCAGGTACAGGCAAAGTCAGCAACGAGGGACAAAGTAAAAAAGAAGCAAACTACAGAGCAAGTAACACCTACCAAAGTAGAAGCCAAAGCACTGAGGCAGGGAAGGGTTCCGCAGAAATAGTGCTGGCATCAGGCATTCACTGGAAACAGCTGAAAAGGAGAATAAGGGAATCAGCCAGGCATCCAATAGAGAAAGAGCAGAGGATGCAAGGGAGAGCCCATAGGTTAAGGGCTGAGAGATGGACAACCAGGATACCAGTCACAGGGATCCAATCCCCAAGGAGGTGGAGCAGAGAGCCCATAGGTTAAGGGCTGAGAGATGGACAACCAGGACACCAGTCACAGGGATCCAATCCCCAAGGAGGTGGAGCAGAGAGCCCATAGGTTAAGGGCTGAGAGATGGACAACCAGAACACCAGTCAAGGGGATCCAACCCCCATGGAGCAAGGAAGCAGGGCAGAGGTGCTGTGAAGGGATCCCCGGCCCTACACCGACGGAGGGAGTGCCATTACCGGCAAGGTGAGGGGCGTGACAGTGATCAAGTCTGAGCTACTATCTGGAATGAAGTCACTAAGGAAATCTACTGTAGCTGCATTTATCGAAAGGGTGACTATAATAAAGGGAGGAAACACTAAATAAACCATACAATATACTATATAAACTAAAAGACACTTTTATATTAGGCTAATATCCTTAATACTATAGCAAGTTTTAAATTATTGAAAAACTCAAAAACACTAAGATGGAGTCAGCAGTCCAGCAGCGAGAGGGGTACTATCCAGTCTTTTGCATTGAGTGTCACATGTATGATTATCTCCCAGTTGGTGAGATGTCATATGTGTGTGCCCGATGCAAAGAGCTCCTAGCTCTCAGAGAACGTGTCCGTTCTGTTGAGGCTAGAGTAGCAGACATGGTGGAGCTGAGGGAGACGGAGAGGTACATAGAGGAGACCTACAGGGATGTTGTAGAGAAGTCCCACCTCCAGTCTGGTAGCACCTGTGCTACCTTGAGGAGGGAGGTCTCCTAGAAGGAAAGCATCACCCTGGTGAAGTAGAAAGTACTCCTGTAGCAAGGACCTGCCCACCAGGGGATGTACTATCCTCTCGCACCAAGGATATCTCTACAAGTGCTGACCGGGAGGGAAAGGTTAGGACAGCTGTTGTAGTTGGTGATTCAATCATTAGGCATATAGAGCACATAGTTATGGAACGCACTACTGCGCAGCTTGAAATCGATCTACGAAAGAACGAACTTCCGCATATTACTGAAGACCCATCTCTTTAACAAAGCGTACAACAAAGATCAACAAATGTGAATATACACAACATCTATATTCAGAACTGTTTTATAATATCTGCTTGTATACTATTACTCTGTTGTTTTGTTTGTTTATTTCATCATGCTGACCAAGATCCTGCAATACTAAATGTTCAACTACTAGCATTCTTCCACTACTCATGATGTATTGTAAGCCACTTTGAGCCTGCAAAGAGGTGGGATACAAATGCAACAAATAAATAAATAAATAAATAAATAAAAATAGCTGGGTGGCTGGTAGACGTGATAGGATTTTAGATAGTGCTGGGGAGGAGCCGGCTGTCTTGGTACATATGGGTACCAATGACATAGGAAAATGTGGGAGAGAGGTTCTGGAAGCCAAATTTAGGCTCTTAGGTAGAAAGCTCAAATCCAGATCCACTAGGGTAGCATTTTCTGAAATGCTACCTGTTCCACGTGCAGGGCCCACAAAGGATTATAAGGTAGTCTGGGGGTGGGGGCAGCAACTCTGCATTTTTATGCTGGTTTTTTCTTTTTGGTGTGATGGGATTGCAAGTAACACAGTTATGATCTTGCATAGTAGTTTACATGGTAAGTAGAATGCTCCAAATAAATAACGAAGACATGGACGTCCTTCTTTCAAATATTTTGGACATCCTCAACTCCACAGGGATGGCCAAATTTCAAAGGCATGGAGTATAGTAACAGAGTGGTCTAATGGTTAGAGCACTGGTCTTGCAATCTAAAGGTGGCTGGTTCAAACCCAACTGCTACTACTTGTGATCCAAATAAATAAAGGGGGTGTTGCAGGCATGGATGTCCTTCTCACAAACATCCACATTTTGGACATCCTCAACTGCCACAGGGAAGGACACTGTCACAGTGAAGGACGTCCTCAACTGCCATTGCAGGGAAGGACATCCTCAACTGTTGTCGCTTCCTCTCCTTAGGAAGTAAATCGTGTGCAAATGAGCGAGCAGCTCATTTGCATGCAATTTCCTTCATGCATGCCCATTCCTTTCCGGATCAGTAAGGGAAGGGCTTTTTCCATTTAGTTAGTGGGACCAGTGCACTACAAATGCTGGCTCCTTCCATGACCAAATGACTTGGACTTGGTCGTTTCTGAGATGGGCGTCCTCGCTTTCCATTATCGCTGAAAACTGGGGACAACCACCTCTAAGGTTGACCTAAATTTCATGATTTGGGCATCCCCGACTGTATTATTGAAACGAAAGATGGACGTCCATCTTGTTTCGATAATACGGGTTGCCCCGCCCCTTTACAGGGTCGTCCTTAGAGATGGGCGTCCCCGTTCGATTATCCCCCTCTTTGTGTATTCAGCAAATTTAATTACCTCACTAGTTACTCCCATCTCTAGATCATTTATAAATATGTTAAAAAGCAGAGTCAAAGCCTCTCTTGAGATTTTAAACATATCCAGCAAATAGATCTTAAACTTCTCCTTAGGAGAAATGAAAAGAGATTGTCTATTCTCCAAGCTTTCGATGTACAGCAGTACTACTGTGTAACCCAGTCATCCATGAAGCCTGCAAGGAGCAACTACTTTCAAAAGCTCTGATCTTACCAGTATGATCTTCTAGCTTTTCCGCTATCTTAACCATCTGCCATGTTACAGTGCCTAAAGATTGCTCAATCTCATCCAATCTGTACACACAGAATGCTCAATAAACCGCATGGCTTATGAAATGGGATACAGTGAAATAGTCACAGGTCTCTCCAATGTTAACATGCTCAAGGTCTCAGAAGAATCCGGTGTCCTCCATGGCTTGGGATCCTTACTCCTTGTTCCTATCTCAGCAGGTTTCTGCTCAATGCTGTTGGCTCAGTGTGCAGCTGTACACTGCTTGTTTCATTTCTAGATTGTCACCACTGACAGCGGGGCCCCCCTCTCCCCCTCCCTCCCAGTTTCATGGTCCGCCTGGCCCCCCTTCCAAGTTCCAGGGTCGGCCCCCCTTCCAAGTTCCAGGGTCAGCCCTCCCACCCACCCACCCACCCATCCATCCTGTTCCTGGGTCGTTGGCCCCCTTCTCTTCCTCCCTCCCAGTTCCAGGGTAGTTGACCCTCTGTCCCCCCCCCCCCTCCATTCACCCTGCGATGTTTAATTGGAAAATTAGGGAGCTGTGATTGTGTGTGTGTGTGTGAGAATGAGAGTGTGTGCCAGGGTCCCCCCCCCCACCCAGTTCCAGGGTCCGCCTGGTCCCCCTCCAAGTTCCTGTGTCGTGGCCCTGCCCCTACCCACCCAGTTCCAGGATCATTGCCCCCCTCTTCCCCCCCCTTCTATGCACCCTTTGATTTTTAATTTGTATATTTGTGAGCTGTGTAGTTTTAGAGAACGCACCTGTAACGTTGTGAAGCTGACTCCGTGGCTTCATTGAAGTGAAGGGTTAGTAAGTTTCTTTACCTTCCAAAATCTGTAACCATCTCTCTCGGCCCCGCCCTCACACCTCTGATAGGTCCGCTGCCCTCGACGTCATAACGAGATGACATTGCGATCGTCAAAACGTGTTGACGTCGAGGGTGGCGGACCTATCAGAGTTGCAGGGGCGGGGCCGAGAGAGATGGTGACAGTTTTATGGAGGTAACGAACCTTACGATCCCTTCACTTCAGTGAAGCCAAGGAGTCAGCTTCAGAACGTTGGAGGTGCTTTTTATTATAGTACAGAAGATACCACATTTGTTTTGATCCTACTACCTTGTTTTTGTAGTGTAATGAAAACTTCATTACTCTTTGTGCCCCCTAAGGACCTGTTTTTGGTGTGCTCCTATGCCATTTGTTATCAATTTATGTATCACATTTGATTACACACCTCATCCTATAAGTTCAAAGGAAGGTACAATATAAAACAAGAAAAGGGCACAACCCCCCCCCCCCCCCACACACAAGATCATACCCCCTGCAACCACCGATTCATCCCACCCAGGATGATATTGTGTAGTGCATGTCACCCTTTGGTCTGAGATCACTCACTGGTTCTATATACTTTATGATGAGATCAAGAGGTAACTGTTTTACATAGCGATACCACCGTTGGAATACAAGATTCACGAGTCGAGACCAACAAGAGTTGGGAGGCCACTGGGCCCAGAGATCACTCATTTAACTTGCTTTTACTTCAAACGATTATACAATGCAGTCCAGGTTTTGTTCTGAACCATTAAAATTTAAATCCGTTAAGTAGTTAGAACAAGTGAAAAGTTAATAATAGCTGACAGAGTATAAAATATTAAAAATCACAGATCACCTTGGTCTCCTCCTCTAGGTAGAAAACTTCCTCAGGCTCTCAACTCCTCCCCAAAGGGCAGCACCTCAGACATCTCCAGATAAAGTAACTCTCTATATCCTCTTCAAACACCAGGCAAATATCTTTAAACAGATGAAGACTGGTCTCAGACTTCAGAATAAGTCTTCATCTCTGGGTCATATAGAGCCATATTTTCAAAGCACTTAGGCTTACAAAGTTCCAGAGTTGTATTTTCAAAGCACTTAGATTTACAAAGTTCCATAAGTTATTATGGAACTTTGTAAGTCTAAGCACTTTGAAAATATATCCATATTATAGTAACCTATGGAACGTTGTAAGTCTAAGCACTTTGAAAATGAGTCCCTTGCTCTCCTATACTGCTCCTGGTATTTCTTCTCACGTCTAACACTTCTGTTCTAGAATCAGAAAACGCTTGTTTCTCATTTTCTTCAGAGGCCCCTTTTTGCATCTGACTCCTTATTTTGATTATTTAGATATTGTAGTATATTGGCTTGGCTAGCCAAAGCAAAAAAGCATAGTAGTAGTACAATAGCTTAGCAAGCCAAAGCCAAGAAACTGTCCTGGGGCTGTAATATATTATTCAAATTTCCCTTCCTTATTTTTTTTTTGGGGGGGGGGGGGGGGGGGGGAGGGGCTCCTACTACTTTACCTCCCTAAGAGGTGGAGCCCTCCAAATTCTGGAAAGTTCTGAATTTTTGAATATGCCACCTACTATACCTGGTAGTACCACTAGAGGACTTCCCACATGGATGGTACTTTGTCATACTCAATTTTCTAAAACGCAAAATTGTATAAAGTCATTTAGTTTTCTGTTTTAGATTTTATTGTATTTTTGTTGTGCATTGCTATCATTAATCATGGTATTAGCAGAGCCATATATAAAATAATAAATGGAATATAAGATATGTACACAATGCAATAAAAGTCCTAATTCAGAATGATGTGATGTTTTGAAAAAAAAAGAAAAAAGTTGAAAAAAAGTTTTCATATGTTTCAAATTACTTCTTTTTGATGATAAATTATTCAAGGCTTTTTATTTGCTTTTTACTTAGTGGCTCAATACAGTACGTGCACAATCTACCTAGATGAATTAAGTAATCTACTTTGCCTACACATTAAAGTGTAAAAGTGCTTTTCTCAGAATAAAGGCATGAACTAGACCACCACAGATGTATTTGACTTCTCCTGTAATTGTCTCCCATTTCCACCGTTGGTTTCCGCTTATGGGAAGAGAAGAGAATAACAATATTTTTCTGTCTTGGTAAATGATAAAAAGTCTTCTGGGAATGCTCGTACTAGCTTTCTGGGTATGCTTCCCATAAATCACTCTGATGAGAAAACAATAGCAGTGTCAGTTAAACTGTTTCCTGTCACATGGGCTGGACCTTTCATGCTCTACTATGTTTTCATTCATTTATTAGTTTCTGCTGACTAGAGTGTGAAGTATGAAGCTGTCATAATGCTGTCTGTCCTACCTCAATATCTCTCGACTGAATACATGATTTTATTTTTTTTGCTACTGTTAATCCTCTTCATGTTGCTTTCTGACAGTTACCGAATGTCTTAAAAATATCACTTTTTCTTTTGCTGCTGTTCTTCTTGCCAATCACTAGTTACAGTCTTATAAGCCTCTTCAGCTTGGAGAAGTCTGAAAGAGGATATATAATAGAGTTATATAATTGTAAGTGGTGTGGAACAAGTCAATAGGGAACAGTTATTTATACTATCAAATAATACTAGAGAGCCATCCATGAACTTAACTAGTAACAGATTTAAAACAAATTTAAGAAAATATTTTTCAGTAAACATACAATTAGACTATGGAATCTGTCACCTGAGAATCTGGCTAAAGCTAGTATTATAGTTAAATTTATACAAGGCTGTGAGAAATCTGTGAATTAACAATTATTATCTAGATAGACTGTAATGTTTCTACCACATGTCCCAGGGAGTGAGCAGCATGACCCAGTGAGCCATTACCAGAGACCACTGGTCTCACCCAGCATGGTGTGTCTTGTGTTTTTCTTCCTTTTAAAAACAATTTGGAGTTGGGGGGGGGGGGGGGTGGAAACCCTGGAGAGCCATCAAACAGGATGACTATGTAGCCCTGTATGAGGGTTAGTGTGGGTTCATATGTGGTGGGATGTGATAGGTGAGGTTGGGATATATGAAGGTGTATATAGTATGAGATGAAGATGTAAAGATATTTGGGGGGGGACAGGGTTGTTTATATATGTGGGGTGCATGTGACATGTATATCAAGGCAGGGGACATGAGAACGGAGGCTTGTGGAGTATGTAGATGTGTGTAGGGAGGAGCTTTGGAAGTGTGGGGGAGGTGGCTTTTATGGTGTGTTTTGGTACCACCCTTCACCAGGTGCTTCAGGTATTTATCCCCGTCTCTATCTCATGGATACCCAGGTTCAGTCCTTGAAGCCCGTGCAGTCAGATTTTCAGGATATCCCTAATGTATTTATTTATGAAAAATTTAATATACTGTTCATTCAGAACAAGTCTCTTATAATTTAAGAGAGATTTTTGCACACTAAACCCCAACGGATTGTTAGCAACATACCAAAACTGCAAAGCTGACATGTTCAATGCCTGCATTTTATAGTCGGACCAAAAAGCAAGCTTCCCCTGAGCAGTAACAATTGAAGGCCCAAAATGTGGAGGAATAACCAGAATGGGTGTGTCACTGTCAAATGCGCTTTAAAGGTCTGCAGTAAGCATGCTTGATCAAAAGCAGTTCTATGAATTACTGCTGAACAGACACTGAGGGAGGCAGCTCTGGAGCCATCAGTAGGAATTAGGTCACTGTAAAATCTCAAGCAGAACCTGATCATGTTAAAGCTATAAATCAAAAGCATGGACTTCTGTCAGTGATAATGAGACTGCAATTTCAGTTGTAATTAAGACATGGCCTGTCTGAAAGTTTCAGATGCAATTTTTGATGAGTTATTGTTTATCAGTTTGATATACCATCTCTTTTGAGCACAAATCAAGGTGGTTTACATACAATTGTACAGGTACTTGCACTGTTCCTAATGGGCTCACAATTTAAGTAGCAGGGGTGGAGTGACAGTGGTCAGCCCCCCCCGGACAGTAAGGGTCATTGGGGCCCTCCCAGCCACTGCCCACCCCCCACCACTGTAATTGTCACCCCCCTTCCACACACTACAGACCTCTTCAAGTAGGTCCTACCTTGGAGGTCCCTGGTGGTCTAGTGGCTTCTTCGGGGACAGCTGAACAGGAAAGAATCCTACTCTTTCCTGCCTACTTGCTGCTGCTAGTGTGCCTGGGGCCGGCATCGGTATGTTTTCAAAATGGCTGCTGAGACTTCCTGTGGCAGTCTTGCGAGTCTTGGCAGCCATTTTTAAAACACAATGGTTCCAGGCACACTAGCAGCAGTGGGCAGGAAACAGTGGGATTCTTTCCTGCCTGGTTGCCCCAAAGAAGCCAATAGACCACCAGGGCCCTTCAAAGTAGGACTCCTGGTGGTGGCAGGCAACCGGGCAGAGCCTCTGGGCCTCCTAGGGCCTCAGGGCCCTCGGGCACTGCCCGAATGGTCAGTCTACCCTTGCTAAGTAGTACATTGTGCCTGGGACAATGGAAGGCTGGGTGACTTGCCCAGGGTCGCACGGAGCTGCAGAGGGAATTGACCCCAGTTCCCTAGGTCCACAACCCACTGTGCTAACCATTAGGCCACTCCTCCTGCAGTTAGCTGACTCTACAAAGGTAGTAGTGGTTTGGAAATACTAGCAAATTCAGCAGCAAAGTTCATAGTATAAGACTGGGTGCAATGTCAACCTATCAGTAGTATCTAACATATGTGATTGGGGCAGATGTGAACACTAACAGATGATGATGATTGCAATGTGAGTAAAGTGCCAATGAGTTATAATTTCTCTATTTGACAGATCATTTATCTTCCAGACAAGTGAAAGATACAGTTCATGTACTTGAGGTTTAAAACATCCATATAAAATGAAAGAGTAGTGTCCTCAGAAAATCTATGAAAATTGAACACAGAAAGCAGATGTTCCTGAAGGAAGCTGAAGTCATGTATAAACAGGAAAAAGGAAAATCGGACCATGTGCCATGTTTCTGTTCTCTGTCTGAGGCTGACAATGCTTTATCAAGCTCTCTGAGTGAGAAAGCTCTGTTAATTAATATGTTGTGTGGGAAAGGCATTTAACTCCAGAACACTGAGACAGCAAATAAAATTCATTGATGGCCCCTTATTTGTTGAAAGTTATTGTTGTGAATAATGTTACGCTCAGACTGTGGAAACATAGGAATCAACACTACATATGCTTTTGCAATTGCTAAATTAAGAAGAGATAGTCAAAACAGCCTGAAACAAGATCTCAAAATGGCAGATGGCCATGACTAAGATAAAGTGCCCAATTACCTCCAGAGCTAGAGTTGCCTGTCATTAAAGCAGACATTTCTCTCTGAAGGTAAGTAAATTAGATCAGACATAGCAAAACACTGTGACAGATTTAAGAGGAAACCTTAAGGAACTCCAGCACTGGATGTCCCAAAATGAAGTAAATAGAGGGGAACAGATTAATACCACTGCAAGTTTTTCAAAGAAATATAAATCTTAGCCAAAGTCAGAACAATATAGAAAACAAGCAGCACTTTCCTTATGTTTGAAATCATAAAGAAGATAATTTTATAATGAGTCACCTAGCAGGAGGCCAAGTAGGCACCTATTTTGAAGCAATTTTATAAAGAAAGTGTCCGTGTGTCTTTATTTAAAAAAAAGAAAAAGAAAAGAAGCTTCAAAAGAACCTTTTGAAATTGTGGCTAAAATACAGACATGTATGGTTACACGATTTATAACCTACACATATACTTCATAATTCCAGAATGCTCCTCCCTAATTATGCCCCAGAACATGTACAAGTACATGTGTATGGTGTAATTTGTAGAAGAGGCCTTTTATGTATTTATAACAGAATTTATGCACAAACAATTACCCCCTGAAAGGGTACTTAAAACTACACATTATATTTCCTTGGCTAAATAGTTACCACACAGGTTTTGTTTTTTTTTTCAATTATGTTTAGAACACTAGTTTCAGTTATATGTGTACCAGAAAATTCTATAGATAGCCTACAGCTGTACTTACCACACTCCCCACCCACCCACCATCTTCCACTGCAGTGTAAAGGCACATTTCCCTCTCTGCAAACTACAAAACAGAAATTTCTGTCTTACTCAGATGGATCTGGTCTGTTTATAAAGATCCCTTCAAGGTTCACTGAACACCCTTGCTATCCTGTTTTCTGTATCTTCCCTCTTCTAGTACCAGATGTCTTCATGAAGCACTGTAGAAATTCACACTCTGAACAACCTAATGAACCGCCATACACATAGAATCTTCTCAACTTGTTGAAAGTTGTCTCATTGGCTAACAGATATTCTGACAAGTAGGGAAAACACTCAGAGAGAGGTATAATACAGACATTCAAATATTAGAAAGATATTAATATACAAATAAATCTATTCCAGAGATGGAAAAGTGGTAAAACTAGAGGACATGAACTGAGGTTGCAGGGGGGGCCGACTCAGGAATAACGTCAGGAAGTACTTTTTCATGGAGACGATGGTAGATACCTGGAATGCCCTCTTGTGGGAGGTGGTGGAGATGAAGTCTGTTACGGAATTCAAAAATGTGTAGAATATACACAAAGGAATCCTGCATGCAAATAATGGAAACAAACACGCTAAGAGGTGCTTAGATGACTAAAGCAAAGCCAGTGCCGGGCAGACTTCTACGATCTGTGCCTTGAAAATGTCAAGGACAAATCAAGATCAAATATGCATCTGTAGTATTTCATCATACCTTATGCTATGAGTTTATAAGTACATACGTATTGCCATACTGGGACAGACCAACAGTCCATCAAGCCCAGCATCCTGTTTCCAACAGTGGCCAATCCAGGTCACAAATACCTGGCAAGATCCCTAAAAAGTACAAAACATTTTTTACTGCTTATCCCAGAAATAGTGGATTTTCCCCCAAGTCCAATTTAATAATGGTCTATGGACTTTTCCTTTAGGAAGCCGTCCAAACCTTTTTAAAACTCTACTAAGCTAACCGCCTTTACCACATTCTCTGGCAATGAATTCCAGAGTTTAATTACATGTTGAGTGAAGAAAATATTGTCTCTGATTTGTTTTAAATTTACTACTTTGTAGCTTCATCGCATGCCCCCTATTCCTAATATTTTTGGAAAGTGTAAACAGACGCTTCACGTCTACCCGTTCAAGTCCACTCATTATTTTATAGACCTCTATCATATCTTGATGGACAGACTGGATGGACCGTACAGGTCTTTATCTGTCATCATCTATTATGTTACTATATATGTAAACCAGCTTGTTATAGTTTTCCAATAGCAGCTATATTGGTAATCAAGCACCCAGTATGATATTTACAGTGCATTCTTTTCATAGGTAATATTTTTGCAGTTTGAGTCCCGGGAATTAGGGCCGTTGTGGTTTGATTAGTTTGCTATATAAGTTCTGAGTGTCTCTTTGCAGGGTTTTGTGTTATTTCACAAAGTATCTGGCAGTAGAAAGAGACTATGCAGCTGTTCCTGAGATAATACCACAATTTTGCCTATTTTTGGATAGTGAGTTGTATGGGGGAAGATCCTAGCTCCATTGTTGGAGACTGTGGAGTGTGCTATGAAGTTGGAAGTTTAGGATTTATACTGAGATTCTCAAAGCTGCCAAGTTACCCATCCAACACAGAGATTTTAGACCAGTTCTGGCTTTCTGACAACCCTATCATGATGCATTATAGGACCTGCAGCATGGCTTTCAATAGGTAGAATCAAGGACTATAAATCCCACATTGCTTTGGGGGTTTAAGTTGAAAACTAGGATTGCCCTAAAATCTCATTTCCCTCCTGGGACTGAGCGATTTGGCATCTCTGGATTCTGATCAATCTTGTATGGAATTCAGATTTCACTCCTATATGGAAGAATTTGTGAAATAATGCTATCAGTTACCATGATCATTTTACTGGGTGGCTGATAACTAGCTGGGGATTCTCTATGCATTGAAGACCCTTGGGACTTTCTTATAGTGTCTTTTGTAGCTTAATTAAAGGTGTGTGTGTAGAGAGGATGATTATAATGTATGGAATCTGGCTTGCCTCCCTGTTGCCACTCCAAATATTTCTGTCTAGCGATGCCACTGCTCAACTTCCTGGCAAATCCCCAAATGTAGATCTATTTCCCAAACTTTGTTTCCACAATCATCAATAGAAATCAAACAAAATAAAACATGGAAAAGAAAATAAGATGATACCTTTTTTATTGGACATAACTTAATACATTTCTTGATTAGCTTTCGAAGGTTGCCCTTCTTCGTCAGTTCGGAAATAAGCAAATGTGCTAGCTGACAGTGTATATAAGTGAAAACATTCAAGCATTACTATGACAGTCTGACAGGGTGGGAGGATGGGGGTGGGTAGGATGTATGCATGGGGACATCAAAGCATATCATTGATATTCTAACAGGATGGGTGTGGATAGGTGAGGGGTGGGGTGATCAACAGAGAAATACCCCACCCCTCACCTATCCACACCCATCCTGTTAGAATATCAATGATATGCTTTGATGTCCCCATGCATACCTCCTACCCACCCCCATCCTCCCACCCTGTCAGACTGTCATAGTAATGCTTAAATGTTTTCACTTATATACACTGTCAGCTAGCACATTTGCTTATTTCCGATCTGACGAAGAAGGGCAACCTTCGAAAGCTAATCAAGAAATGTATTAAGTTATGTCCAATAAAAAAGGTATCATCTTATTTTCTTTTCCATGTTTTATTTTGTTTGATTTCTATTGATAACCTTAAGAGTGGACTAACACGGCTACCACACTCCTCCACAATCATCAAGTAACTATGATACCAATTTAACTTTTACTTATAATCAGTGCATTTTTTCTAGCGAAAAAGGAGTCGGTACTCAAATGCCAGGCCACCCTTCAGGGGTGGGGTGATCACTGAGGGACCCACCCCACAACAACCAGGCCCCCTGCATCCAGTCACAGAATCTATGACAAGGCAGAATTGTTGTGTAGAACCTGAGCTCTTTCATTAAAACTTGGGGACCATGAATCAATTTTAGCAGACAATGGAAAAGGTGCCGGTACTCAGTACCCCCAAGTACCCCCTCAAAAAAAGCCCTGCTTATAATCTATTTTTTTATTACAATATATATACCAAACACTATTTAAACAAAGAAATCATGTTACTATGTTAATGCTCCGGTTACCCCAGATGAATAGGAGTGGGCTATTTGGCAGAGCTCACGTGCTGAGGCCCTTGGGCTGGATGGCTTCCAGGCCAAGTTTTATAAGATTGTGAGTGAGGAGGTGGTAGGAATTCTAGCTAAGGTGTTTAATGTGGTAGGGGATATGGAATTGTTGCCCGCACATCTTAACAAGGCTCAGATCATTGACCTTCTGAAACTGGGAAGGGATCCTGAGGTCTTAGAATCTTACTGCCCTATCTCACTTTTAATTTACAAGGTCAAACTATTGGATAAGGTTATGGCTAACATGCTGGTGAAAGTACTGCCCTCTGGGATTCATGACTCCCAAGCTGAGTTTGTTAAAGGCAAAATGACCTCTAAAAACCTATGACATATCTTGATTTCATTGGATTATTGGCAATGTATAAATAGGCCATCTCTATTAATTAGTTTCAATGCCAAAAAGGCATTCAGTAGACTCCATTGGGACTTTATGTATGCCACTCTACACACCTATGGTGTTTCTGCATGGTTTCTTTCCCTGATCAAAACACTTTATACTTTGCCTCAAGCTACAATCTTGGTTAATGGTCTAAAATCCAAAAATATTGCTGTAGGCAGAGGGACAAGACAGGGTTATCCGCTTTCACCCTTACTGTTTATTCTGACGTTAGACCCTTTGATTAGGGAGATCCATTCCCATCTGGAAATAGAAGATATTGTGGTAGGATCACAGCAGTTTACAGTGGCGGCTTTTGCCGATGACATTCTTGTCCATTTAGTTAACCTGCAGTGGTCGCTAGCTGCCCTTTTGGAACTTTTTAGGGAATATGGGGACTATACAGGGTTCCACTTGAATCTCCAAAAAATTGGAAGCACTGCCATCTTCCAATTTAGTGAAATGGCAGTAAGATGGTGTGTTTTCTCTACAGTGGACTCAGCATTCCTTTAACTATCTGCCCATTTCCACCGGGGACCTTTATGATTTAAGGGGCCCTTTTACTAAAGGGTTGCCACATAGCAATCTGGCACTACCACTAGCCTCACACTGGCGCCAGCGGTAGTGATGCCCCCAGCCTGCGCCATTTCCAGCACTCCCAGAAATTAGCTGTATTTTTATCACCGGACATTACCCGATGGTAATCCCCCAGTTACTGCTGGGTTAACGCAGGAGCCTTCAATGGGTGGTGGTAAGGGCTTCCCCAGAAATGGCCATGCAGCAAGTTTACTTACTGCACGGTAATTTCCTTTTTTGGGCCTTTTACCCACTGCAGTAAAAGGGGCCTCAGTGCGCGGCAAATCCAGATGTAAATGCTACTGCAAGGCCCCTTATACCGCTGCTTGGTAAAAGGAGCCCTAAATGTTAAAAAATTATTGGACGCCATGGAATACCATTTAAATAGTTGGATTGATCTCCCACTTTCACTGTCTGGCAGAATAAGCCTTATTCGAATGATTATCTTCCATATACGGCTTTATCTGCTACAAACACTGCTATTGTGACTGCTGCAAAAAGACCTGAAGCGCATACACCCCTTGGTTTTTCAAATTTTGCTGGACCAAGTGCAAACCTAAATTGAAATTCTCTTTTTTGCTGGGGAACTGCTGCAAGGTGGCTTGGGACTCCCCAAAATACGTCAATATAATACTCCTTCTTTGTTATGACACATTAAAGATTGTTTTTTTTGATGGTGCCTGCTATACCCCCCCCCCCCCCACAAGATTTAGAGAAAGCGTATTATGCTCCTTATCATATTTTTCTTTGCTACAGGCCCTGGCGCAGGAGCTCCCCTTTTGTTTGGGTGGTAGTATACTTTTGTGTCCCCTGAGAGAGATATGGAAAATCTTAAATCAACTACTGGGGGGGGGGGGGGCAATCTTTTGATCACCAATTTATTGCCCATCAGGGGCAATGTTGCCTTTGTACCTGGACTGGAAAATGTGGCCTTTTTAGCTTTGGAAAATATGGGGGTTATTCTATTAGAATATATCATTATGGGAGACAGGTCCTTATTATCCCTTGAGGCTCTTCAATTGCGCACTGGAGCCCATTGGGAAAATACGTTTGCTTACTGCCAGCTCAACCATTACATTTTCTCCTTAGATTGGCAATTTCTTGGTCTGCGAATGGGAGATACATTGAGAGCTTTCTTTCTTGCTGTTTCAGAGGATGAGATCTCAACTTTGGGTCTCTTCAAATTGGATGCTGTCAAAAACATGGGGGAGGTTAGACGCAGGTGGGAACAGGATCTTGGACACAGTCTGAAGGACTAGGGAATGCTTAATAATCCTAAAGGTATTCCAGGGCTCACTTCTAATGCAGATATTAGGGAATATTATTTTCCTATGTTACACAGGGTGTACTTTAACCAAGTACAGCTATATAAATCTGCATGTATAAAATCCCCTGTATGTAGTAAAAGCTTGAGTTCTGATAATACTTTTTCCACTCCCTTTGGGCTTGTCCTAAGTTTGGACAGTTTTGGACTGCTATCATCCGGTATGTGTCTACTCTTACTGGCAAGATCCTTTTGTACTCACCTGTGACTTTGCTAACCAGAGGGAACTCAAGGGATGAGATACTGCTGATTCTTAAACTTTACTTAGTAGCCTGCAAAGCATCTTACAGTGCTGGACGGTTAATGAACCGCTGGCTTATTGGCGATGGAGGAATGAAGTCCATCAGCAGCTTGCTTGGGAAGCGTGTGGTTCTTTTCAAAGCAAAAAGCACTTCATTATGTTTTGGGATAAATACATTCAGTGCATGATACCACGAGGGAGGAGCCTTATTTTGAATACTATATAAAAGAATGGCACATACTTGCTGATCTTGTATATTGAGGGAGGGGAGGGAGGATTGTTTTCTTTTTGATTTGTTTCTTACAATTCTTTCTATTAATCATCAGAGGCCATCAGAAACCTGGTTGAAGGTAGTCATTCTGACTGGTTGGTGGGGGGGCCGGGGGACTTGTGTTTCAGAAAATGGTGAACTTGGATTGGGGCTCTGGGTATATGTGGCTGTTTAGAGTACTTTTTGTTTTCTTGAAGTACTTGAACCCTATATACTTTGTTCTTCCTTCTGTTTCTTCACCAATATCGATTGCTTTAAGCTAAAAAAAATAGCTGTTTTTTTACTTAGCTGCTAACTGTTAATTTTCAGCAGTGATAACCAGTTAAGTGCTGCTGAAAAATAGTGGATGGCCCTGAACAAGCGATTTAACTGTCAGCACCCATTTCTGTCTCATTAAATTGTTTTGAATATAGTACGTTTCTGTGTTTCCCTTTCCACATCCATGACCCAGAGTCAGGCCAAGCTAGACTCTTAATGTATAAATAAGATAATGGCGCAGGGAGCATTTCTTTAGATTTGAAAGGACTTTGGCAACATTTTGGCAAAAGGGAGTCCATTCCAAAAGGATGAGCTCTACCTTAACCAGCACAGAATCAAGCTTCTGGTGCTTACATTTAAAATAGTTACCATGACTGCTGTGTTCATGCCTCAGGCCCAGACTTACCTTCTGCCTTCAAAGGCTGGGCCCTATGGTGGCTTAGGGGTCCTTGGCAGCCTGTCCTTTGTGATCGGCCGTCAGCACACCCGTTCCTGGCACCCTGGGGCTCTCCTCAGTTTGTGCACTCTGCTCTCCCACTGCCCTTCAGGAGCTGGCCAATCCTGGTTTGCTTGGGGCAGCGGTCAACAGTTCCAGGACATGGGAGGATATCTCACTTCCTGCCAAGGGATATTTAAAGGAAGTCCTGGGTCTTCTTCATGGCCTTTGCAATGGGTAACCTAGTTGTTCCCAGTGTGTGTTGCAGCTTCCTGATTCTTTGCTTCCAGCCTTGCCTCCTCATTCCAGCCTGTTTCCCAGCTCTAGCCTTGCTTCAAGTTCCTGTCTTGTCTCAGCCTTGCTTGCCCAGTACCTGCCTTTGGAGCAGCCCTGCCTTGCCTCCTGACCTGCTTGCCTTGCCTACCAACCTGATTGCCTTGCCTGTCTCCAGTCCAGCCTTGCCTCAGATCCTGCCAAGTCTCCAGGCCCAGTCCAGCCTTGCCTCAGTTCCTTCTGGGTCTCTAGCTCCAGACAGACTTACCTTGTCTTGTTGCCAGCAAGCCTTGCCTTGTCTCCTGTTTCTGCTGAGTCTTCAGTTCCAGTTGAGCCTTATCTACAGCTCCAGAAGAGCCTTGTACCTAGTACCATCTGGCCTGTGCCCAGTCCAGGTGACTCATCTGCAGCCAGTGGGGACCTGGATAATACTCAGGTTGACTAGGTAGCACCAACTCAGCTATGGCCCAAGGGCTCACCTTTTCTGAACTGTGACAATAGTATAAAAAACATATATAAAGACCCAACAGATTGGGATGGAAAAGTTGTGACAAATGACGCATACGAACAAGAGAAAAACACAGCAGCTGCTATACTAACATGGCAAAGAGACTCTTGCAGACAAATATACTTGTCTTAATGATTGACAAAAATACATATAAGTGGGCAAATATTCAAGGTTTGGATCATCTCCTGTGGTTGACACTGGTGTTCCAGTTCTTCATATCCTTGATTCTCTATTAGCCAGTGGTGCAGCCCTGACCCCTTCCCTCTTTTACCAAACCATGGTAGCAATTCCCATATGACAATGCCGACAAAGCCCATTCAAAGTGAATGGCTTTGCCAGCATTGCCATGCTGGGAATCACTAGTATGGTTTAGTAAAAGAGGCCCTTAGTTATTTTGGAACCCTGATATACCGATGACCTCCTTCCCAAGGGATCAAGCCTCCCTCATATTGACACAGTGGCAGCATAGTAGATTCCTGAAACCAAAACAAGAATGGTTAGATAAATTATAGTGAAGCAGTGTAACAGGTAGCCTGACCCTCCATTTTCAGTTAACACACCAGCTAGGTAGTATTTGGAGGTTCTTGATAATAAGTTGGTCTTACAGATGTAGAAATAGGCCTTAAGCATGCTTCCGTCTACTTAGGAAGCTCCCTTCTATCTCTGGATCTTGTGTCTATGCTGTGCAATTCAATGACTAGTACTCCTGTTGAAGTCCAATTTATCTTGTTTTATGTTAGACTTCACATATGTACTGCATTCCCAAGGCAGCAACAGCAATAATCATGTGACCTTTAACTGATGTTAACTTCTGAAACTGATAACATTTTGTAGATTGAACTTAACCTGTGGGCATTTAGCAGTGAACAATTAAATGAAGTAGAGGCTGGGTTATCCATCACTCAGTGGTATACTGACAGGTTCATAGCACTCAGACATCAGGATGCTGTGTTGAAAAACCCCATGGATGTAGCATTCAGTCCAGGATGGATGTCAGTCGCCCTGGAGCTTAAACTTACAGTACTGTACAGAGAGCCGGATTCGCTGGACTGCCATCAAGAACAACTGCTGACTCATTTGGAAGTCTAGCTCTCAGTAAAGAACTGTTTTGACACTGCATATTATTTATGAAATATTCATCACCTACATGCCTATTAGAGAAGGTAGAGTTGGCCACATCAGTCCATACATGGATTATAATATAGCTCTATTATTGCAATGCTTTGTTTGTGGAATTATATAAATATCAATTGCAAAAATTCCATTTGGATCAAAATATTGTTGCAAGATTGATTACAGGTACCAAAATTACAAGAAAATATTCATTCTGTTTTATGGGAACTTTATTGGCTACTTATAACAAATGATTTATTTTTAGTCTTTAAGATTTTACAAGGATTGGCTCCAGAGACACTAGCAGCTTGTATCAAGCAGTATAGACCACTTAGGCTTTATGCTTATTTCAAAACGTTTGTCGGAAAGACCTGAGGGTTTAAGTATGAGTGAACCGTGGAAGCATGTCTTCTCCTGCATAAGCCCTGTCTATGGACTAAGCTTTCTAACAATTTGAAGATATCACTAATATTGTTTATTTTTGTAAACACTGTAAGACCTGATATTTCAGTCAGTCTAGGGAAAAATGCCACTTACTGGAGCATGCTCAGAACACATCTGGCTAGACCATTATAACCTTTTGCACAGGGTGATGGCACCATACCAGTTTAACTAGTTTAACCCTTTAGTGTCCAATATTCCCGTAATAAGCCATATGGGAACAGATGGATGGGAACATTGGACACTAAAGGGTTAATCTGCAATGGAGGCCACACCAAGAAGACTGATTTTAATTTCAGATTTAATTAGTTTCCAGATCCAATCTCAATGTCAGTTACAATTCAGATACTATAGTTACTCCCTGCTCAAATGGGCTTAGATCTAAGTTTTACCTGAGGCAATGGAGGGTGAAATGACTTGCCCAAGGTGACGGGCTCTGATGTTCAAAAGTAAATGCAGGCGCTAAAGGCCATTAATGACATGCTAGTGCATGCATTTACCTGCGCAGAATGTTCAGAGGGGTCTAGCGTGGGAAACAATGTGCGCAACAGGCATTAGCACAGATAGCATGCAAATGTAGTCAAGCTCATGTAAATGAGGTCATTTTGTATTCCTCCCCAACGCTCAGAAAAGGGTGCCCAAAACAAAAGTGTCTTACCATTAAAAAAATAACGCTGGGTCAGAGCAGGTGATAGGGTGTTGGAAGAGAGGGTGTCTCATGATTCTCATGCTTCTCTCATGATTCTTTCTGCAAAATCTATTGGTTTTGATTACTTTTGGAAGCAGAAGGAAGTCCATGCAAACTCTTAAGTGCTGGTCATGAGAAACAGCAGACCCAGTCGAAAGCACAGATTGGCATCTGTTTCCTGCATCTAAATATAAGTGTCCAAGCTAAAAAAAAAAATGAAATTATATTTAGGACACAGAAAACAGACACCAATGTGTGCTTTACGTTCGGGTTTTACCAGGTGCATGTGTTTGGGGCTGGATTTAACTTGGACGTTTTTCTGCCATAATGGAACAAAGCACAAATGTCCAGGGCTAAAAGTTGGACATTTTGGTCTGGACCTGTTTCAATCACAACTAAGTCATAAAAAGGTGCCTTAAAGGACCAGATGACCAATGGAGAGATTAAGACATGACCCCCTCTCACCCCCCAAAGATGCGAAAGAAAACAGTACATACCAGCTGTTATAGCCAGTTTTATTACAGCAGCAAGCAGGTCTCTGGAGTAACTTAATGGTCAGTGCAGTACACTGTAGTGAAGGGGGACCCAGGCCCATATCACACTTTAACTGTTACACTTGTGGTGGAAAGTGTGAGCCTACTTGTACCCCTATATAGGTGACATCTACAGGTATAAGGGCTATTGTAGTGGTGTACAGTTGGGACCAGTAGGTTTCTGGTAGGTTTTGAAGGGCTCCCCATACACTACATTACCTTCTTATAGTGTATGGGGAGCCCTCCAAAACCTGAGATGTTACCTGGGACCTTTCATGTGAAGTCCACTGCAGTGCCCCCTAGGGTGCCCCACTGCTCTGCTGGGAAGTCTGTGTGGCCAGCCTACAAAGAATGCTGCCCACCCCCCCCCCCCCCAAACTGTCCCACTGGCTTGTTTTTGTGTGTTTTTCCCTTGGACTTTTTTTTTTTTTTAATGGTTACAAAATAAAACGTACTGAGCACCAAACATCTAATAACCTCTAAGAAATGGCCATTTTTGAAACAACAAAATAGACATTTTTCAGGTTCAAAAATGGCCATGTTTGCCACTTGATTTTTGGATGTTTTCAGCAAAACATCCAAAGTTGGATTTAGACGTCATATCAAAAATGCTCCTCCATGTGTACTTTTACGAAGAATGCAGCATTTTGTTACTATAAATTTTAAAAATGTGGATTGCTTTGCTTTTAAAAATATAGAGAGAGCAGGAGTATTTTTCCAGTTGTCCTTTTTATGGAAGGAAAAGGTCCAGAATTTTGATTCCTACAATCCACTACACTTTCACTGTCCTCAGGCCTCCAACTATTCTGCTGATATATAGGTCAGTTTCTTCTGAGCTCTGTGCAGGACAGAGGAAACCCTTTCTTCCTACTGGCTATAGACAACTATTCTACCTGCTATTTCTTTGACTACTAGGCATTATGGTTGTCATCTAGATCCGGATTCAACCTATGGGGTTGATCCAGTCCTGGGTTTAACCTATTGCATTCAGGGACTTGTAATTTTGATTTCCCCAATGGGTAAACCCAGGACTGGTCAACCTTGACAGGCCAAACTAGATCCAGTAGGCAACTCTACTAGGCATGTGCATTGCCTTTAAGCCTGGTTGTTTTACACTAGGAGTGCCTAAGTTTAGTTTAGTTTATTCTCATGATTATATGATACAGATGTTTAAATACTTGAAAGGTATTAATATAGAAACACATCTTTTCCAGAGAAACAGAAACAGTAAAACTAGAGGACATGAATTGAGGTTGCAGGGTGGTAGACCTAGGAGTAAGGTCAGGAAATTCTTTTTCACGGAGAGGGTGGTTGATTCCTGGAATGCACTTCCGAGGGAGGAGGTAGAGACAAAAATGGTGGCAGAATTCAAAATGCTGTGGGATGAACACAAAGGATCTCTAATTAGAAAATAAATGATATGTAAAAAAATGAAACTTAAATATGTTGAGTGGCTCTTAGATGGCGACTCCAGCTGTGAAGAACTAAGACCGATACTGGGAAAACTTGTACAGTCTGTGTCCTGTATATGGCAATCCAGTTTAGGATGGGCTGGAGAGGGCTTTGACAGCAACGTCAGTAACTGGAATGTGAGGACAGTGCCGGGCAGACGTTTTTACGGTCTGTGTCCCACAAATGACAAAATGGATTCGGATAGGCTGGAGTGGGCTTCAACAGCAACTTCAGTAGTTGGAATGTAAGGATAGGGCTAGGTGGACTTCTACGGTCTATGTCCCAATCCCATTCATTGTTGGTTTAATCATAAATTGATAATGAGTATGACTGTTGGGTAGACTGGATGAACCATTCAGGTCTTTATCCACCATCATTTACTACGTTATTATGATTGATTTTTGGCCTATATAAGGCAGTTTACAATATCATATAAAAGGAGAAGAAAGGATTTAAAAAATTTAGAAAAAAAGGTACCGAAGGTTCCTCAAGGGCTGCAAATAGATAGTGTTTTCAGGATATCTGTAATGAATATTCAAGAGGGATTTGCATACAATAGAAGTAGTATGCAGAGAGATCTCCTTCGTGCATATTTATTAGGAATCCAGAAATACAACCTATCTACAACCCTTGAGGAATGAATGTAGACACCACTATAATGCATATTCTATGCTCATCTGTTTCAAGCTTTGTCAAAGGAAACTTGCTATGAAATTAAAGGCCATGGGGAGAGTGTGTGTGTGTGTGTGTGTGGGGGGGGGGGGGGGGTTACTAAGGCATAGATCTGAACAGCACTACATCTTTCTGGGTTTAAAGGTAAACAAAAAACAGAGCAGCTCAACATACTGATGTTTATAATGGAGAAACAAACAGATAGTATTCTACTGACATTCATGTTGAGTAACGAGACTTTAAAGAGAAATGACAAACTAATGGAAAATGTTGAAAAGTATTTATGAAAGGGCAAAGTTTAATTACACATGTGCAGCACAGTAAGGAGTCCGCAAATGATTTCATCAATTTTCTGTATTGTTTTGCTGAACAATGGGTATAAGGTGCCCTCCATGATTAAAAAAAAGATTCAGGGCAGAAATTTGTTGTGGGGGTCAGAGGCCTCAGTCTGCAAAACTACAACTAGATGATAGATTCACATTGGAAAAAGCAGTTAACACAGTGAGACAACATAAGAATATTAAGGAACAACAAGCAGGCCTTCATAGCAGCATAAAAATCCCTCAAGTGGATAGTATTCACACTGAAGAGGAGGGATAGCAGACAGAAGGTGAGCATAAGGCCATAGCCAAAAGGGGCCATGGGGTCACTGCAGAAAATGAATGTGAAAAGCACTGAGGGAAAGAAACATAGAAATGAAAAAAAAATGACTGAGAAAAGGTTTAACAGGTCACATTTTCTAGAACATAAAGGCCACTTTATAAAGGCAGACTTTTCAAGCATAGCAACAGGACAAATTTCAACAATCCTTATTAGCTTTTGTGGGGTCCATGACAGAGAGAGAATTAAAAGGTGGATAGCAGAAGCTTGGTGAGGGACAACTTGTGACACTGGTGCAGATGCTGTAGGTATTCCTATATCAGATCGAAAGCTGAAACAGGCCAGTAAACAAGCGGGATGATACCAGAGTAGGGAAGAAAATGGTAAACTGGGTGGGGAACTAATTTTGTGATAGAAGGTAGAGACAGGTGGCCAATGGAGTGATCAGTGATATACCCTGGGGCTCTGCTAGAATCAGTTCTTTTCAATATGTTTTGTTAGTAATTCTACAAAGGGTATGTGTTTTTGTAGATGATACAAAAAGCTTACAGAGCAGACATACCAGAAAAAGTGAAGAAATTGAAAAAGTACTTTGGAAAAACTGAGACACCTAAATAGTATAAAATCATGATTTTTGCAAAAAATAAAAAATCTACTCCTACTTATTATTTAGATAAGAACAGGAACCTGTTAGAAAGCTCTAGGAGTAATAATTTCAGATGACCTAAAGGTTGCTAATCAATGTAATAAAGCGACAAGGAAACCTAATGTTTGATTGCTAAGAAAGATAGCAAGAAAAGGGAGCTAATATTGCCCTTGTAAAGGTCACTAGTAAGACCCCACTATGTCTAATTTTGGAAGTTGTACCTTCCAAAGGAAATCAAAAGGATGAAAAAAAAACAATTCAGAAAATCACAATAGAACTAATGAAGGATCTACAATGCAAATCCTACAAACAGTGGCGTTCCTTGCCTGGATGGCACCCGGGGCGGGGCGCCGATGCGCCCCCCCCCCCACACTAAATTACACCTTCCCCCCCTCCAGCGAAATGACCCCCCCCCGGGTGCACGCCACTGGGGGGTGGGTGCCGCGCCACACGCCTACTCCGAATTCGCTAAACTTCTTTGCTCGTTCGCTACAGCTCCCTCTACCCCGGAACAGGAAGTAACCTGTTCCGGGGCAGAGGGAGCTGCAGCGAACGAGCAAAGAAGTTTAGCGAATTCGGAGCAGGCACGCGCCGCGGCACACCCCAGCTGCGTGCACCCGGGGCGGACCACCCCCACCGCCCCCCCCCCCTCTTGGTACGCCACTGCCTACAAAGAGAGGCTTGGCTTGAGATACTCACAGAACACTCAGTAGAGGGAAGAAAGGAAAGGTGGGATCTTATAGAAAACAATAATATAAGTTGAAACCCTTGGATAAATCAAAGGAAGGGGACATTTTCCAAAAGAAAGGAACTTCAAGGCCAAGGGGTCATAATGTCGATGAAAAATTCAGAGGAATCATGACAAAAATTATTTAGAAGACTGTAAATATCTGGAATCAAGAATAGTGGCTGAAATGATAAAAGTCACATGTACGAAACATGCTTTGTACAGATATATAGAGAGTGGTAAAAACAGGACTGGGCAATTACAGTATTGCAAACAACACACCCACCCTTCACTCCCTTTAAGAGCAGAGGCAAGGGTTCACAAAATTATCTACAGCAAAGTACCTGGATACATGACAGACTTAATCGACTTGCCAACCAGAAACGCATCTGATTTATCACGAACATATTTAAATCTACACTACCCAAGCCGTAAAAGATCAGCCCTCACATTCCTTAATCTTCATCTCCCAAACTGCAAAGGTCTAAAATACAAACTTACGCATGCAGCAAACTTTACCTACCTGAGTGCCAAGCTATGGAACGCACTGCTGCACAACCTGAGAAAGATCTACGAACTAACAAACTTCCGAATATCACTGAAGACCCATCTTTTTAATAAGGCATACCACATAGAACAACAAATATAAATGCATGCATCTCCTTTACCTTTACACAGACCTATTTTTATAATATCTGCTGTTTTAAACTTCTACCATGTTACTCAAAATCTCTATGTAACAATAAGTGATTATGTTCTAATCCATTACCACCAAGAACGATACATTGTAAGCCACATTGAGCCTGCAAAAAGGTGGGAAAATGTGGGATACAAATGTAATAAATAAATAAAATAAAAATAAATAAAGGACTTAAATACAAATCTACCTATGCATCCAGCTTCTCCTACATAAGCACGCAACTGTGGAACGTGCTACCAAAAGCCTTGCAAGCGACGTACGACCACATAAACTTCCGGAAAATTCTAAAAACCATCCTGTTTTAAAAGGCATACCCTCCTGATCCAACTTAAATGCCTGACCTCGGCTACACAAGAAAACTAAAGCACGTACTGAACGTTAACACTACTCTTCCGCTCTACGATTCTTATTGTGGCTCCGCCATATGAACTTATCTCACCACTACATCACATTGTATTTGTTCACACCGGAATCGGTAAACGCCTTTCCGGTACTATGTAAGCCACATTGAGCCTGCAAATAGGTGGGAAAATGTGGGATACAAATGTAACAAATAAATAAATAAAGGCATGACCCTCCCCCTCTAGCGTACCAAGGGTGGGGCGGTGGGGGAGTTCCGCCACGGGTGCAGGCAGCAAGGGGGTGCACAAAACAGTTGCACGGCTGTCTGCTCTGCAAGTTCCCTGCCCCCTCTGACATTACTTCCTGTTCCAGGGCAGGGGAATGGGCCACGCGACTGCTCCTTGCACCCCCAGGTGGTGAGGATGATGTGCTTCAGGGAGGGAGGGTGGTGATGCATTTTGGGGGGAAGGGGGTGATGTGCCGGAAGGGGGGCATAACAGCGACCAACCCCAGGTGGCAGCCAACCTAGGTACGCCACTGCCCTCCCCTTAATTCTCCTCATACTTCCCAAAGAGGTGAAAGTGACAGTACATACCAGGCTCTATGACAGCTGTAGATATAATGGCCATTCTTGTTAGAGGAACAAGCAAGTCCCTAGAGTAGCCTAGTGTTTGGTGCAGTGGACTGTAGAGAAGGGGACCCAGACCCATAGCCCATTCTAACTGGTACACTTGTAGTGGAAAGTTTGAGTGCCCCCCAAACTACAGAATACCTACTGAACCCACATATAGGTGACACCTGCAGGCATAAGGACTATTGTAGTGATGTGCAGTTGGGTACAGTACATTTTTTGCTATTTCTGGAGGGCTCACCATTTAATATAAGGGGGTTATGATGTGATGTATACCTGGGGCCTTTTATGTGAAGTTCACTGCAGTGCCCCTTAGGCTGCCTCACTGCTCTGCTGGGGATGTCTGTGTGGCTAATCTAGTAAGATTGCTGGCCCTCAGACATCTCAATGGCTTGTTTTTCTGTGTTTTATCCTTGGATGTTGTTTGTTTGAAAATGGCCCTTAAAGAAAGATGCTGTTACGTCTGTGCTCACCTCGCCCTCTGGTGGCCAGAACCAGTGGCTGCTGTGGACCGTCACCCATTCCAGATTTCAGCCCAGCCCAGTCCGGTCCGGATCTTCCGGGCTGCCAGACTTGCTTGCTCGGATTGAACCTACACAGCACCCGTAGTTTCCTGGTGATGGTTGCAGCTGAGCTCCAGGTGCTGCTGGGCTTATTAGCCATTCTGAAACCTGGCTGCTTTGCCTTTGCATTATGTCTTAGGCCCTGGTCGTGGGTGCTTGTGCACTTCTGCCTGAGAGACTTTGACTGGACCTGTTTCTGTGTTTGCTGGTTTCCTGCCTTTTGAACCTTGCCTGGACCTGGACTTTGTTTTGCTTGCCACCTGCCTTTTGAACTTTTGCCTGGACCTGTCTTCTGCTTGCTGGCTGACCGCCAGAGACCTTGCCTGGATTTGCCGGTACGTTTGTTCTGCCTTGCTTCTGGTGTGGGGTGGTTTTTTCCTGCCACTGCTGCTCCTCGGCAGTGGCCCAAGGGCTCACAAACCCAGTTCCTGTTTAGTGAATGTGACAGATGCCCTGAGCACAAAAACATCTAAAATAAGGTGATTTTCAAACCAAGAAGACAGATGTTTTTCTGGTTCAAAAATGACTATGTTTGGCACTGGATTGTTTCATAATCACACATAAACTTAAATAGTGTTCACATCCAAACTGGGTTCCTTCAAAAACTTGTTACAATAATACATAATGGGGCTCATTTCCAAAGCACTTAGACTTACAAAGTTCCATAGGTTACTATTATGGGCTCACTTTCGAAAGAGAAGGACGCCCATCTTGTGACATAAATCGGAAGATGGGCGTCCTCACAGGGTCGTCCAAATCGGTATAATCGAAACCCAATTTTGGACGTCCCCAACTGCTTTCTGTCGCAGGGACGGCCAAAGTTCAAGGGGGCGTATCGGAGGCGTAGTGAAGGCGGGACTTGGGTGTGCCTAACACTAGGACGTCCTCGACCCATAATTGAAAGAAACAAGGACGTCCCTGACGAACACTTGGGCGCTTTACCTGGTCGTGTTTTTCTTACGACCAAGGCACAAAAAGGTGGCCGAAATGACCAGATGACCACCGGAGAGAATCGGGGATGACCTCCCCTTATTCCCCCAGTGGTCACTAACCCCTCCCACCCTCAAAAAACATCTTTAAAAATATTTTTTGCCAGCCTCTACGCCAGCCTCAGATGTCATACTCAGGTCCATCACAGCAGTATGCAGGTCCCTGGAGCAGTTTAATGGGTGCATTGCACTTCAGGCAGGCAGACCCAGGCCCATCTCACCCACCGTACTCACATCTAGGTACCCCCCATAATCTGTAAAGGCTATGATAATGGTTTGCAGTTGTGGGTTTTAAGGGGGGTTGGGGGGCTCAGCACACAAGGTAAGGGATCTATGTTCCTGGGAGCAATTTATGAAGTCCAATGCAGTGCCCCCTAGGGTACCCGGTTGGTCTCCTGGCATGTCAGGGGAACCAGTGCACTAGAAATTCTGGCTCCTCCCACGACCAAATGGCTTGCATTTGGTGGTTTTGAGATGGACGTCCTTGGTTTCAATTATTGCCGAAAATCAGAAACAACCAAGTCTAGGGACAACCATCTCTAAGGACTACCAAATTTCAGGATTTGGGCATCCCTGACCATCTTGTTCCGAAAATACAGGTTTTTCCGCCCCTGGATGGGGATGTTTTGCGAGGATGTCCTCATCAAAACTTGGATGTCCCTTTTGAAAATGCCCCTCCATGGGTCTCATTTTCAAAAGAGAAAAAAATGTCAAAAAAGTGGCACAAATCTGCATTTGGACATTTTTCTCACAAAAACATCCAAATTGGTATTTTCGAAACCAATTTTTAGACATTTTTCTATGAAGTCCATCAGAACTGCGTTAAAATCACAAGGGGGCATGTCAGGGGTGTGTTAAGGATGGGATCTGGGCGTTCCTAGCACTTGGACGTTTTTCAGCCATAATGGAACAAAATGAAACCGTCCATGACTAAAACAAAGACATTTTGAGCTATACCTGCTTTTATGATGAATAAGGCACAAAAAGGTATCCTAAATGGAGGGAATCAGGGATGAGCTCCCCTTCTCCCTCAGTGGTCGCTAACCTCCTCCAACCCCCCAAAATATGAATAAAAACATTACTTGGCACCTCTATGCCAGCCTCATATGTTATACTCAGGTCCATTAGAACAGCAAGCAGGTCCCTGGGGTAGTCTAGTCCTGGGTGTAGTGCACTGCAGACAGGTGGACCCAGGCCTATACCTCCCCCTACCTGTTACACTTGTGGAAACTGTGATCCCTCCAAAACTCACCAGAAACTCACTGTACCCACATATAGGTGCCCCCCATCACCCGTAAGAGCTATTGTAGTGGTGTACAGTTGGGACAGTGGGTTTTGAGGAGGTTCAGCAGACAAGATAAGGGAGCAACAGTGAGATGTGTACCTGGTAGCATTTATTTGAAGTCTACTGCAGTGCCCCCTAGGGTGCCCCATTGCTCTCCTGGGATGTGTGTGTGGCCAGTCTACTAAGAATGCTCACTCCTCCTACATCCCAATGGTTTGATTTTGTGCATTTTTCAGATGGGCATTTTTTTTCAAAAATGGACCAAAAAGATAAATGCACAGAGCACAAAAACATCTAGCAAATAGCCATTAAAAAAAGAGATAGATGTTTTTCAGTTTTCACAATGGCTATATTCCCCACTTGAATTTTGGATGTTTTTAGCAAAACATCCAAAGTTGGACTAGACGTCACATCGAAAATGCTCCTCCACGTAACTTTATAAGTCTAACTGCTTTGAAAATACGCTTCCACATCTCTTAGCTTCATCTGGCTCAGATATTCTCAAAAAAGGTCTGCACCAGTTGAAGCTAAGTGATATTACATATTATTTTATTTATTTCTTTTTTACATTTGTGTCCCACATTTTTGAAGGAACCCAGTTTGCAATTTCAACACTATTTAAGTTTATATGTGATTGTGACACTATCCACCTTATAATTGAAAGAGAAAAATGCCTAGATTTCGACCCAAATCGGGAGATAGACGTTTATCTCACAAAAACGAATAAATCGGTATAATGGAAAGCCGATTTTGGACGTTTTCAACTGCACTCCATCACGGAAGCGTACAAAGTTGACAGGGGCGTGTCCCTGGAGCAGTTGTTAGGGGGTGCAGTGGACTTCAGGCAGGTGGACCCAGGCCCATCCCCCCCTACCTGTTACAATTGTGCTGCTTAATGCTTAGTCGTCCAACCCCCCCAAACCCACTGTACCCACATGTAGGTGCCCCCCTTCACCCCTTAGGGCTATAGTAATGGTGTAGACTTGTGGGCAGTGGGTTTTGAGGGGGATTTGGGGGGCTCAACACACAAGGGAAGGGTGCTATGCACCTGGGAGCTCTTTTACCTTTTTTTTGTTTTTGTAAAAGTGCCCCCTAGGGTGCCCGGTTGGTGTCCTGGCATGTGAGGGGGACCAGTGCATTACGAATCCTGGCCCCTCCCATGAACAAATGCCTTTGATTTATTCGTTTTTGAGCTGGGCGCTTTCATTTTCCATTATCACTGAAAAACAAAAACGCCCAGCTCACAAATTGTCGAATAAAACATGGACGTCTATATTTTTCGAAAATACGGTTCGGTCCGCCCCTTCACGGACCAGTTCTCGGAGATAAATGCCCATGGAGATAGACGTTTTCGTTCAATTATGCCCCTCTATATAAAATAAGGAAGGTTTTTTTTTAAAGTCAGTGATTGATAACAGCAAGTAGAAATGTATGAACCTGTCATAAAAATTTGATTTTCTTTTTTTTTGCATGAAAAATTGTTTCTGCTAAAGGTCGTCATATTTATCAACACAAATCTAGTAGATTTTAATTTTTGTTTTGTTTGGTTTAAATATACCTAATCCCACTCCTCCTTTTGGGTATTTTGTATGTTCTTCCAATTATAATGGTTGAGAACCAATAAGATATCATTCCTTATCCAAGTTGGTTTTTGTTATCTTAGAAGAAGTCAGGCTTCTACAGCTGGCAGCTGGGATATGTATTTAACAGTGTGGAAAGAATAACTGGGTAGAACAAATGGTCCAAAAGTCTTTTGTTGTTGTTTTTTGTTTTTTTACTGACATCTGTGGATGAACCTGCACAGAGATGCCACATTTTGCAAGATCTACATTCAGTCACATGAAGGGGCAAATCTATCACTCACATGTATATGCCCAACTTCTTTAAATACAGTTTTACAGATCTAAAGACTTTGAGCCAGGCATTCAATCGGAGAGACATGTACTCGTCACTTAATCCATTTTTATTTTTTAAACTTTTAGTCCATGCTTTATTCCCAATATTCTCTATTTTTTCAATTTTTTCAGTAGAAAGTTTTAAAGAATTATTTAGCAGTAGGAACCTCTTTAATTACATAGTAACATAGTAGATGATGGCAGAAAAAGACCTGCACGGTCCATCCAGTCTGCCCAACAAGACAAAACTCATATGTGTATACCTTACCTTGATTTGTACCTGCCTTATTCAGGGCACAGACCGTACAAGTCTGCCCAGCAGTACTTCCCGCCTCCCAACAACCAGTCCCGTCACCCATCACTGGCTCTGGACAGACCGTATAAGTCTGCTTTCCGCTATCCTCGCCTCCCAACCACCAACCCCTCTTTCACCCACTTGCTCCGCCACCCAATTTCGGCTAAGCTTCTGAGGATCCATTCCTTCTGCACAGGATTCCTTTATGCATATCCCACGCATGCTTGAATTCCGTTACCGTTTTCATCTCCACCACCTCCTGCGGGAGGGCATTCCAAGCATCCACCACCCTCTCTGTGAAAAAATACTTCCTGACATCTTTCCTGAGTCTGCCCCACTTCAACCTCATTTCATGTCCTCTCGTTCTACCGCCTTCCCATCTCCGGAAAAGATTTGTTTGCGGATTAATACTTTTCAAATATTTGAACGTCTGTATCATATCACCCCTATTCCTCCTTTCCTCCAGGGTATACATATTCAGGTCAGCAAGTCTCTCTTCATACGTCTTGGAACGCAAATCCTGTACCATTCTCGTAGCTTTTCTTTGCACCGCTTCAATTTTTTTAACATCATTCGCAAGATACGGCCTCCAAAACTGAACACAATACTCCAGGTGGGGCCTCACCAATGACTTATACAGGGGAAATCAACATTTCCTTTCTTCTGCTGGTCACACCTCTCTCTATACAGCCTAGCAACCTTCTCGCTACGGCCACCGCCTTGTCACACTGTTTCGTCGCCTTCAGATCCTCAGATACTATCACCCCAAGATCCCTCTCCCTCTCAGTACCTATCAGACTCTCCCCGCCTAACACATAAGTCTCTCTTGGGTTTCTACTCCCTAAGTGCATCAGTTTGCATTTCTTCGCATTGAATTTTAGTTGCCAAACCTTAGACCATTCTTCTAGCTTCCTCAGATCCTTTTTCATGCTTTCCACTCCCTCCCGGGTGTCCACTCTGTTGCAAATCTTAGTATCATCCGCAAATAGGCAAACTTTACCTTCTAACCCTTCGGCAATGTCACTCACAAATATATTGAACAGAATCGGCCCCAGCACTGATCCCTGAGGCACTCCACTACTCACCTTTCCCTCCTCCGAGCGAACTCCATTTACCACCACCCTCTGTCGTCTGTCTGTCAACCAGTTCCTAATCCAGTTCACCACTTCGGGACCTATCTTCAGCCCATCGAGTTTATTTAAGAGCCTCCTGTGGGGAACCGTGTCAAAAGCTTTGCTAAAATCTAAGTAGATTATGTCTATAGCACGTCGATGATTCAATTCTCCAGTTACCCAATCAAAGAATTCAATGAGATTTGTTTGGCACGATTTCCCTCTGTTAAAATCGTGTTGTCTCGGATCTTGCAACTTATTGGCTTCCAGGAAATTCACTATCCTTTCCTTCAGCATCGCTTCCATTATTTTTCCAATAACCGAAGTGAGGCTTACTGGCCTGTAGTTTCCAGCTTCTTCCCTATCACCACTTTTGTGAAGAGGGACCACATCCGCCGTTCTCCAATCCCTCGGAACCTCTCCCGTCTCCAAGGATTTATTAAACAAATCTTTAAGAGGACCTGCCAGAACCTCTCTGAGCTCCCTCAATATTCTGGGGTGGATCCCGTCCGGTCCCATGGCTTAGTCCACTTTTAGCTTTCCAAGTTGTTAATACACACTCTCTTCCGTGAACGGTGCTTTATCCACTCCATTCTCAGGTGTACTTTTGCCAGTCCCTCGTGGTCCTTCTCCAGGATTTTCTTCAGTGAAAACAGAACAAAAGTATCTATTTAGCAAATTGGCTTTTTCTTCATCGTTATCTACATAGCGTTTCGCTGTATCTTTTAGTCTCACAATTCCCTTTTTAGTCATTCTCCTTTCACTAATATACCTGAAGAAATTTTTGTCTCCCCTCCTTACATTTCTAGCCATTTGTTCTTCAGCTTGCGCCTTCGCCAGACGTACCTCTCTGTTGGCTTCTTTCTTAAGAAAGTACTTAGCTTTTCAGCTTATTGGTGCAGCTTTCCGCTTCAGTCAAAGCACCCAAGCAGAGTTGGAGACCTTATTTCACCAACACGAATATCCATGTTTCACTCATAGCTGTTTTAAGATAGTCTCCTACAACCATAAACATCCATAGTATTAATATCAACAGATTTATTTATATAAGCCTAGAGAACAATCTCTTACTGACCAGATTTTTTCCTGTGACAGCTTCTAAGATGGCCACCGTGGTTTTTTTTCAAACTTCCTTATATACTACTAGTAAAAAAAGCCCGTTTCTGAAAGAAATGAAACAGGCGCTAGCAAGGTTGTCCTCTAATGGCAATTATGTTTTTAAGGGAACTGTTAGGAGAGAGTATGTGTAAGAGAGAGTGAGTGAGTATGTGTGAGAGAGTGAGTATGTGTGAGAGAGAAAGAGTGTGTGTCAGAGAGAGTGTGTGATTGACAGAGAGACAGAATGTGTGTGTCTGTCTGTGTGAGTGAGTGTAGTGTGTGTCCTGTGTGCACCAATTATGCTTTCTCCCCTGCATTCATCCATATGCAGCACACGTCCTCTGTGCCCTGCCCCCTTCATCCATCCATGTGCAGCATCTCTCCCCTGCCCCCTCCATCCATCATGGTACAGCAATTCTCCTCTGTCCCTTGCCCTCCCCCCTACATGTGCCATCACCTCTGCATTCTCCCCTGGCCTCTCCTCCATCCACCCATATCCACCCATATCCAGGGCCCCCCTCCCTCCATCTCTCTCCCCTCTGCAGGCCCCCCTCCCTACCTCTCTCTCTCTCTGTGCCCTCCGAGTTCCAGGCCCCCTCCCCCTCCCCTTTGAGTTCCAGGACCCCCTCCCTCCCCTCCCCTCCCCTTCGAGTTCCAGGATCCCCTCCCTTCTCTCCCCTTCGAGTTCCAGGACCCCCTCCCTCCCCTCCGAGTTCCATGCCCCCCCATTTTCATTCGAGTTCCACACCCCCGTACCTCCCTCCCTCCCTCCCCTTCGACTTGCAGGATGCCCCTCCCTCCCTTCCAGGTCCACGCCCCCCCCCTCTCCTCCAACTTCCACACCCCCGCGCCTCCCTCCCTCTCTCTCTCTGCCCTCCAAGCACAACCTGTCCTCCGGCAGGTTTCTAAGTGCTGGTTGTATTTTAAAAATTCTTACCTTGTGGTGCAGCGTCCACAGTGAAGGCGAGCGGCGCTTCACACTGCCTTCGCATGCATCTCAGCTCTGCCTCTGGTCCCGCCCTCATTTCCTGTTTCCGGAAGGGCGGGACCAGAGGCAAAGCTGAGACATATGCGAAGGCAGTGTGAAGCGCCGCTCGCCTTCACTGTGGATGCTGCACCCCAAGATAAGGATTTTTAAAATACAGCCAGCACTTAGGAAGGCGAGGGGCTGCCGGAGGACAGGTTGTGCTTGGAGGGCAGAGAGAGAGAGAGAGGGAGGGAGGCGCGGGGGTGTGGAAGTTGGAGGAGAGGGGGGTGTGGACCTGGAAGGGAGGGAGGGGGCGTCCTGCAAGTCGAAGGGGAGGGAGGGAGGGAGGTACAGGGGTGTGGAACTCGAATGAAAATGGGGGGTCATGGAACTCGGAGGGGAGGGAGGGGGTCCTGGACTGGAAACTATACAGAGTTCCCTCAAGGGCGGGGCGATTACGAACACTACACGGCTTCACTGCCACGCTGCCACGGAGTCAGCTTCAGAACGTTGGAGGTGCGAATTATTATATTAGATTATTAGCATAATCTGATGTGGTGGGCTCCAATTAGAAGTCAAGGACTGCAAAGGTATTAACCAATAGATACACTCTCAGATTAAAGTCATCCATTCAATCTCATGGTTCAATCTTGGGCTCAATGGTGCTCAGTGAGAATATCCAATATTGTTCTCTGTAGTTAAGGATTTTTTCTACAATGACCGGACCTGACCATTGATGAATTGCTGCCTGACCAAGACCAGGACCAGACCTGACCATTGCTGTATTGCCACCTGACCAAGACTGGACATGACCACTGCTGATTTGCCGCCTGACCAAGACCCTGACTGGCCCTGTGTTCTGTTCTTTGTCCTCTGCCACTTCTGAAGTCCTGCCGGTTGCATGAACCCGAGGGCTTAACTCCTGCGGAACTGCAACTGGTATAGGTGAAGTTCCCAGTTGGCTGGACAACCACTGCTCCTTAGAGGGGCAGCCCAAGGGCTCACACCCACTTCAGACCGGATCAAGACAGGAAGCCTAAGCCATCAGCTCCTTAGACAATCCATCCCTTCCAGACCTTGCTCAGGCCCTACAACAACAATAGTCAACTTCAGCACTTCTATGAGGTTTTACAAGATGTGTGCTCCTAGCTCCTGTACCCACAGCCTCCATAGCGGCCAGCCCTGAAATATGGGTACCCAACCCACCACATTTTGATGGTTCCCTCCAAGCATGCCAAGGTTTTCTGAACCAGTGTCTTATCCTCTTTGAAATGCAACCGGCTTACTTCTCCTCAGATAGAATCAAGGTTACCTATATTATTTCTCTTCTATTGGGACATGCCCTGGCCTAGGTGTCTCCCTTATGGGAACAGCAAGACCCAGTTCTCTCTATCTCTCCCCTTTTTAAGGCGTTTTCGGCTAGTATTTGACGAACCAGCTAGACTATCCTCAGCAGCCAGTGAACTTCTGTGACTACATCAAGGATTCTTCTCTGTTGGGGCCTACACTGTTAGGTTCCAGTCTTTGGCTGCGGAGTTACACTGGAATCAAGAGGCATTAGTAGCTATGTTCTGGCAAGGCGTAGCAGAAAGAATTAAAGATGAACTTGCTGGTTGAGAGGTCATGAATTCATCGCCCTTTGTATTCGGATCGACATTCATTTTTAAGAATGAGCATGAGAACGCCTGGCTCCCCAGTTTCTATGACCCCTGGTTCCCTTAGGAGCTTCAGAAATGACTGGTGAATGGACTGAAGAACCTATGCTCCTGGGGCACTATTGACTTTCTGAGAAAGAAAAGAACCATCAAAGGCGCAACAATCTTTGCTTGTACTGCGAAGAATCTGGACACTTCACCAATAAAATCCAAGTTTACCACATCTAGCGCCCCTCCCATATCCAGCTGTTTGGTCACCTAATCAAAGAAATCAATCAGATTTGTCTGACAAGACATGCCTCTAGTGAAACCATGCTACCTTGGATCCTGCAATCCATTTGATTCTAGAAACCTCACAATTCTCTGTTTTAGAAGCATTTCCTGTCAGGTTTTCAAGGCAGAAACTAGGTTCGTGAGCCCTTGGGCCACTGCCATGGAGCAGCAGTGGCAGGCAAAACCACCCCACACCAGAGACAAGGCAGAACTCTGATAGAAACAGCTTGACTTCACCTGCACTTGACCGCCGTTCCTTAGGAGTTGAGCCCCTGGGTGCAGGCGGCCAGCAGGACTTACCAGACAGGGCAGGAACTGGATACCCACTAGGCTGAACAGGGACTGAGGGTCAGAGAGAAAGGGAATATACATGGGCAGCAAGGCAAGAAACTGGGCTAGGACTCACAGACAGACAATACTACATAAGGCAGGAAATGGACAAGCTAGAGGACAGAAACTGAAAGCTGCCAAGCAGCCACTGAAACAGGGTACAAATACTGACAGACAAGAATCAGGACTGAAAGCTGCAGAGCAGCCACTAAGCAAGAACACAGACAAACAGAAACTAGACAAGGAATACAGCCCAGAAACAAGACTAGGAAATAAGCAATAAACCTAAGCTAAACTACATACAGACTAACTAGAACTGGACAAGAAACTCAAACAAGAAACCAGACTAGGCAGAAGTGCAACAAAGCACCAACAAACCAGGGGCCTTAGACGATGCAAAGGCAAACACAGAAGTTTCCAGGTGATTAATAAAGCCCATCAGCTGCTGAAGTTCAGCTGCAGGAATCACAAGGCAGCTACGGGTGCTGTTCAGGCACAAACAAGAGAAGCAAGTCTGGCAGCCCGGAAGATCCGGACTGGACTGGGCTGAAGTCTGGAATGGGTGACAGTTCATAGCAGCCACCGGTTCTGGCCACCAGAGGGTGAGGCGAGCACAGACAAGAAAACAGTCACCATTGTGACATTTCCATTTGTTTACTCACCACTGAGGTCAGACTGTTATTCCTAACTTCTTCCTTACTTCTGCTCATGCAGAGGGACCACATCCTCCCTTCTCCGGTCCTCCGGGACCACTCCAGACTCTAAGGAAGCAATGAAGAGGTCAGACAACAAAGTCACCAGTCTGAGTTCCTTTAGTACCTTTGGATGTATGCCATCAGGCTCCATCACTATGTCTATTTTTAGGCTAGCTAGCTCATCATGAACACAGACTTTTGAAAATCAGTCCTGGTGTACCACACATCCATTCCCATTTGCACTTGTTTTCAGCGGTCCTACCCCATGTCTTGTTGCGGTTGTTGGTGAGCCCTTAGGTTCCCTGAGGCCTGGTAAGACCTCCGAGGACCGCCGCGCACCCCGAATCTTCACCCGCGGCAACCGCCGTTCACCGAGGGTTGAGCCCCCAGCTGCAGGCGGCCAGCAGGACTGCTGGAACCGCGGGGTGATGGTCGGCCTGGCTGGTAGTCAGCAACTCAGTCTCTAAAGGGCAGCTAGCAAGGACGGCTAGCGCAGAAAAGGAACACAGTCTCTGAAGGGGGCTAGCAAGGACGGCTAGCTTGAAGAGGACACAGACTCCAAAGGTGGCTAGCAAGGACGGCTAGCTGGAAGAGGAACACAGTCTCTGAAGGTGGCTAGCAAGGACGGCTAGCTGAAGAGGACACAGTCTCCGAAGGTGGCTAGCAAGGACGGCTAGCTGAAGAGGACACAGTCTCCGAAGGTGGCTAGCAAGGACGGCTAGCTGAAGAGGACACAGTCTCCGAAGGTGGCTGCACTTCCGATCCACTGTGAGGGCTTCTGACGAACGAAACGGAAGCACTGGACTCTTCCCGTTTCGTTGTTTAAATCCCCCGCCCGCCCATCCCCTTCAATCAGCTGGAGCCAATCCCCCCGGCCTAGGCAGGCAAGGGAGGCTTGGATTGGCCAGCCTGCCAGGCAGGCGGGCGGGGTCTCCTCGTCAATGCGCCTATCCGGCGCGAGTAGGCGGGGCTGGCTCGCTGGTCCACTCCAGCGCAGGGAGACGACGACGCCGGCGCCGCCATCTTGGCCGGCGTATCCCCTTCTCCGAGACCGGCGCTCGCTCCAGCGGATCGCCGGCCTCGGAGCGGCCCGCGGCAGCGCCGGCCCCGTCGGCGGCTCGTCTTCGCCGCCCTGGATCCCGCGGCCTCCGTCAGTCTTCGCCCCCGCTGCGGGAGCCCCGGTAAGGGCCCGGGACGGGACAGTATCCTCCCCGGATGCCCCCTTTTCCCTGGGCCCGGGTTTGGAAGGATACCGGGCGTGGAAGGCTTTGACCAACTCTGGAGCATGTACATTCGCAGCGGGCTCCCAGGAGTTGTCTTCGGGGCCAAAATTTTTCCAGGACAATAAGTAATATAGCTTTCCTCGCTGTCTTTTTGCATCCAGGACCTCGTCCACTTCAAACTCTGGATCGGGATCTGCTTCTAGATCTTCGGTTTCCTGCCGTTGAGGATGCCATCGAGACCCTCGAAAACTCTTCAATAAGGAAATATGGAAAGCGTTATGCACCCGCAGGGTACTAGGTAGCCGCAACCGATATGTCACAGCTCCAAGTCGGGATTGGATTGCAAAGGGTCCAATGTACCGAGGTCCCAATCTACGGGAGGGCACCCGAAGCCGGAGGTATTTCGTGCTTAACCATACCTTCTGCCCTGGTTGCAAGACGGGAGCGGTTTTCCGATGCCGATCTGCGAAGACCTTGTATTTGGTGGCTGCCTTCTGCAGTTGTTCTCGGGCCGTTTCCCAGACTCTTTGCAGATCTGCCAGAGTTTCATTAACCATGGGGGTCGGAGATCCAGACGGGAAAGGTGCTGGAAGTCGAGGATGTCGTCCATACACCAAGAAGAATGGAGAGTCTCCCGAGGCCGAGTGGACACTGTGATTATATGCAAACTCGACCCAAGGGAGTAGGGAGACCCAGTTATCTTGGCGTTTGTTGACGAATGCTCGAAGGAACCCTTTTAACGTTTGGTTCGTCCTCTCGACCATGCCATTGGTTTGGGGATGGTATGCTGATGAGAAATGGGTCTTCACCCCCAATGCAGTACACAAGGCCCTCCAGAAACGCGAGGTGAATTGGGGGCCTCGGTCACTAATAATCTGAAGAGGCAGCCCATGAAGCCGAAAAATGTGTTGAATGAAGAGTTGGGCTAATGCGACCGCCGAAGGAAGTCCCGGCAAGGGAACGAAATGGGCCATTCGGGAAAAATGGTCAATTACCACCCAAATCACCGTATGTCCCCGGGAACTGGGGAGGTCGGTGATAAAATCCATGGAAAGCTCCGTCCAGGGACCTGTCGGTACGGACAGTGGTTGTAGCTTCCCCATGGGGGTCCCGATCACCGGTTTGGTCTGGGCGCACACAGGACAGGTGGTGACAAATTGAAGAATGTCCCGCCTCATCTGAGGCCATTGATACTGTCTGGTAATGAGACGCAGAGTCTTTTGATACCCAAAATGTCCCGCCCATCTGGACGAATGCCCCCATTGCATTACCTTCGCTTGTTCAGCGGCCGGCACTAGTTCTTTCGTAGGAGCCACCTCCCCCACGGCCGCGCTGAGGCATGCCGGATCCAACATGGAATGGGTCTCCTTAGTCTCCTCTGGAACCTCAAATGCTCTGGAGAGGGAGTCCGCAGGGGTATTTTGAGCAGCCGCCCGAAAAACTAATTGAAAATGAAATCTGGCGAAAAACAATGACCACCGGGCTTGTCGGGGATTGAGCCGTTGAGCCTCTTGTAGATACAGTAGATTCTTGTGGTCAGTGATCACTGTGAATCGATGTTCCGCTCCCTCCAGCAGATGTCTCCATTCCTGCAGGGCTAATTTCAATGCTAAGAGCTCTCTGTCCCCTACTGTATAATTACATTCCGCCGGGGAGAATCTACGAGAGAAGAAAGAGCAAGGCTGGCGCCGGCCCTTGGAATTCACTTGCGAGAGGACCGCCCCGGCTCCCAACGCGGACGTGTCCACTTCCACAATAAAGGGTTTTTCTGGATCCGGGGCTAACAAAATGGACGCTGAGTTGAATGCCTCCTTTACCTGGTGAAAAGCCACCTGCGCCTCGGGCGGCCAGTCCCGGACCTTCGTGTTTTTTCTAGTGAGCGCTGTCAACGGCGCCATCAGTTGTGAATACTGGGGAATAAACTGGCGATAGTAGTTCGCGAATCCCAAAAAACGTTGCAGTGCTTTCAATCCCAGCGGTGGTGGCCATTCTCGAATCGCCCGGAGTTTGTCCGGCTCCATCTGTAGCCCTCCGGGTAACAGAATGTGTCCCAAAAATGGTAACGACCTCTGATGAAAAGCGCACTTGCTGAGCTTAGCAAACAGGCGGTATTGTCGTAACCGCTGCAGCACTGCGCGAACATGACCCACATGTTCCACGGGGTTTTGGGAAAACACCAAGATATCGTCCAGATAAACAATTACCGTGGAGTTCAGCAAATCCTCCAGCACAAAATTAATAAGTCGCTGAAACACCGCAGGGGCATTACATAGGCCAAATGGCATCACCCAATACTCGAAATGTCCCTCGTGGGTGTTAAAAGCCGTCTTCCATTCGTCCCCTCGCCGGATTCGCACTAAGTTGTAGGCCCCCCGTAAGTCCAACTTGGTAAACATCTGGGCTCCTTGCAGCCTGTCAGAGTTCGGGAATGAGCGGTAGAGGAAAGCGATCCTTTACCGTGATGGCATTTAACCCCCGATAATCGATACAGGGCCTCAAGGAGCCATCCTTCTTAGTAACAAAAAAGAATCCGGCCCCGGCCGGGGACGTAGAGGGCCGGATGAAGCCTTTTCGCAGATTCTCCCGGATGTACTCCTGCATAGCCTTGGACTCCCCTCGGGACAGGGTATACAGTCGGCCCCGTGGTGGCATGGCATCTGCCATCAAGTTAATGGCACAGTCGAACGACCGATGAGGCGGTAGAACTTCCGCCTCCACTGGACAAAACACATCTGCAAAGTCCCGATAGTCCATGGGCAGGGAGCCCAGCTCTATCCGCGCCCCCCCCCGGGCATACTAGTAAATGCAGGGCAGCTGCCGGTCCGGCCCTTACAACAGTTCTCCCGACAGGAACTACCCCAAGCTTGGATACTTCCCTCGGTCCAGTCAATAACAGGGCTATGACTCCGTAGCCAGGGCAATCCTAGAACCACTGGATGAATGGTCCGGGATAGTACCAGGAATTGGACTTCTTCCCGGTGATCCTCCCCCACCTGCAATTCCAAAAAGGAGGTGATCTCTGTGACCGGCTGCGGTAATGTGGTTCCCTGGATGGAGGTTATTTGCAGCGCTGGCCACCGCAGGAGCGTGGGCCAGCCCATCTGTTGTAGCAGTTCGTGCCCGATGAAGTTGCCCCCCGACCCAGAGTCCACAAGGGCCCGGGTCTGGATAGCGGTCTCGTGCCACCGTAGAATTACTGGCAGTGTGATCAGGGAATCCGGTAGGGGAGCGGAATGCCCCAAGACCCCTCCCCTCAAGGTGCCTTGGGGGAGACGTTTCCCGCCCGGGAGGGACAGGCTCGAATAAAATGTCCGGCCTCACCACAATAGAGGCACAGTCCGTCCCACAAGCGTTTTTTCCTGTCGGAAGGAGCCAGCCGTTGACGGCCCATCACCATCGGCTCCTCCCCATTCTCCTTGGAGTCCCGGTTCCCACGGCGAGGAGACGGCCCCTTAGTAGTTCAGGACGTTCCCCGTGCCCACTTCTGTCGTTCCGCCCGGGCTCTCGCTCGCTCCTGGAACCGGGTATCTACTCGTATACAGAGCGAAATCAGGGCGTCCAATTGGCCTGGTACCTCTCGCCCTGCCAATTCGTCCTTGATTCGTTCTTGTAACCCTTCCGTAAAGATGGCCATTAAGGACTCCGGGTTCCAACGGAGCTCCGTGGCTAAAGTCCGGAAACGAATGGCGTAATCGGCCACCGTTCCCTCACCCTGATGAATTCGCAGCAGTTCCGACGCCACGGAAGATGGTCTCCCAGGAAGGTCGAACACCATACGGAACCGGCGCTGAAATTCATTATAGTCATCCAAGATGGGGTCCTGTTGCTCGTTAAGTGGGGCCACCCAGGCCAGGGCCTTCCCTTCGCATAAGCCCATGATATATCCCACTTTACTTTGGTCCAAAGCAAATGTCTCCGGTTGCATCCGGAAGGCCAAGTTGCACTGATTGAGGAACCCCCGGCAACCTCCGGGGGCCCCATTATATCGTGCCGGCTCAGGGAACCGAGGTCCCGTGCGGAACCCTCCCGAACGGGGAGCCGCTGCGGCCCCCTGGACCGCAGCGGCCTGGTTCTGTACCTGAAGCGTTGAAAGTTGAGAGCATACGTTCTGGAGCGCCCCCGACAGGGCGTTCAGCTGCTCCTGCTGCTGCTGAAGTACCTTGGCCAGGTCCCGTAGATCGGGCTGCGTAGGCGAGCTCATGGCTTCCGTTTCCTGTCCTGTTGCGGTTGTTGGTGAGCCCTTAGGTTCCCTGAGGCCTGGTAAGACCTCCGAGGACCGCCGCGCACCCCGAATCTTCACCCGCGGCGACCGCCGTTCACCGAGGGTTGAGCCCCCAGCTGCAGGCGGCCAGCAGGACTGCTGGAACCGTGGGGTGATGGTCGGCCTGGCTGGTAGTCAGCAACTCAGTCTCTAAAGGGCAGCTAGCAAGGACGGCTAGCGCAGAAAAGGAACACAGTCTCTGAAGGGGGCTAGCAAGGACGGCTAGCTGGAAGAGGAACACAGTCTCTGGAGGTGGCTAGCAAGGACGGCTAGCTTGAAGAGGACACAGACTCCGAAGGTGGCTAGCAAGGACGGCTAGCTGGAAGAGGAACACAGTCTCTGAAGGTGGCTAGCAAGGACGGCTAGCTGAAGAGGACACAGTCTCCGAAGGTGGCTAGCAAGGACGGCTAGCTGAAGAGGACACAGTCTCCGAAGGTGGCTAGCAAGGACGGCTAGCTGAAGAGGACACAGTCTCCGAAGGTGGCTAGCAAGGACGGCTAGCTGAAGAGGTCACAGTCTCCGAAGGTGGCTAGCAAGGACGGCTAGCTGAAGAGGACACAGTCTCCGAAGGTGGCTAGCAAGGACGGCTAGCTGAAGAGGACACAGTCTCTGAAGGTGGCTAGCAAGGATGGCTAGCTGAAGAGGACACAGTCTCTGAAGGTGGCTAGCAAGGACGGCTAGCTGAAGGGGACACAGTCTCCGAAGGTGGCTAGCAAGGACGGCTAGCTGAAGAGGACACAGTCTCCGAAGGTGGCTGCACTTCTGATCCACTGTGAGGGCTTCTGACGAACGAAACGGAAGCACTGGACTCTTCCCGTTTCGTTGTTTAAATCCCCCGCCCGCCCATCCCCTTCAATCAGCTGGAGCCAATCCCCCCGGCCTAGGCAGGCAAGGGAGGCTTGGATTGGCCAGCCTGCCAGGCAGGCGGGGTCTCCTCGTCAATGCGCCAATCCGGCGCGAGTAGGCGGGGCTGGCTCGCTGGTCCGCTCCAGCGCAGGGAGACGACGCTGCCGGCGCCGCCATCTTGGCCGGCATATCCCCTTCTCCGAGACCGACGCTTGCTCCAGCGGATCGCCGGCCTCGGAGCGGCCCGCGGCAGCGCCGGCCCCGTCGGCGGCTCGTCTTCGCCGCCCTGGATCCCGCGGCCTCCGTCGGTCTTCGCCCCCCGCTGCGGGAGCCCCGGTAAGGGCCCGGGACGGGACACCCCAGCCCTTCATCTGTGAACACGGAACAGAAATAATTGTTAAGCAGTTCAGCTTTATCCTTATCAGCTTCTACATATTTTCCCCTTCACCCTTGAGCCTTTCAATGCAATTTTGGCACTTTCTCCTATCACTTACATGTCTAAAAAATCTCTTGTCTCCTAATTTTACTGTATTGGCTATCTTTTCTTTCATTTGCATCTTTGCTTTCCTGACAGCTTTTCCGGCTTCTCTAAGCTTTTCCAGATATTTTTGCCTGTCTTCGTCTTTCTTCGTCTTCTTGTAAATTATGAAGGTTAACCTTTTTCCCCTTTTTTATCAGCTACTACATTTGAGAACCAAAGCAGCCTTCTTTTCCTCCTAATTTTATGTACTTTTTTAACGTAAAGGTTTGTTGCCTATAAAATAGCTCTTTTCAGTAATTCTCTGTGACAGGTTCTTCCTGAGCATATGTCCCAGATCCCTGTGTCTTATGGGACTCTTCCAATTGGCTTGCCTTGTTCTTCTATACATGCTGGGCTAGTTGCCCCCCCTTCTCTCCATCGGGTCTGTAAGAGATAGTCTGCAGCATTCTCCTCTATGAACTGAATCTGTCTATACTGTATGACCCCCAAGCTACTATGACGCTATTAGATTTCACCAGTATAAAAGTATAAACAGCATTACTACTCAGCGTGTTATGGAACTGCTCCCAGCTTCTCTCTTGCAGGGAGAGAGAGCTGGTTGAGTACACACAGTTTACAAGGCAAAACTCTTGTCCAGCACATCTGAACTGTAAGTTATTTTTTCCTTGTCTGATTATTACATTAAAGAAGATTTTGGTTCAAGAGTTCTGAGTCTGATCATAGTGATGTTCTATACTCTGGTTTAAACTGTATGCCTTTCATACCTCATTGAAAGGATAGATCAGCTATCTTTCCTCAAACCAAGTCATTGGCCTGCAAGGCTATGTGTTTTGTTTATTTGGATTTTTCAATAGTAGCTCAAGGTAAGTTACATTCAGGTGGACTGGATATTTCTTTGTCCCTGGAGGGCTCACAATCTAATTTTGTACTGGAGGCAATGGAGGGTTAAATGGCTTGCCCAAGCTCATAAGGAGCAGCAGTGAGATTTGAACTGGCCACCTCTGGATGTCAAGATTGGTGCTCTAACCACTAGGCCACTCCTCTACTCCCAATAAGCTGTTAGCCTAGAGTCCATTGTGGATTTGTACTACAAAGTATTAGGCTTGATAGTAATCATTACTGATTTTAATCAGTGTGCTGGGGCCAAGAGTCTCAATGGTCCATCCAGCCTAGCATCCTGTTTCCAACAGTGGCCAGTCCAGGTCAGAATTACCTGGCAGAAACCCAAATAGAAGTAACTTTCCATGCTACCAATCCCAGGGCAAGCAGTGGCTCCCCATGTCTATATCAATAGCAGACTATGGGCTTTTCCTCTAGTAACTTGTCCAAACCTTATTTACTGTAAACGAGATATGCTAACTGCTATTACCACATCCTCAGGCAACGAGATACAGAGCTTAATCATTCTTTGAGTGAAAAAATCGATTCACATTTACCCGTTCTACAACACTCAGGATTTTGTAGACTTCAATATTATCTCCCCTCAGTCATCTCTTTTCCAAGCTGAAGAGCCCCAACAACTTTAGCTTTTCCTCATATGAGAAGAGTTCCATTCCCTTTATCATTTTGGTTGGTCTTTGAACCTTTTTTATTTCCGCTACATCTTTTTTAGAAATGGTGACCAGAATTGAGCACAATATTTAAGGTGAGGTCATACCATGGAACGATACAGAGGCATTATAGTATTCTTGGTCTTATTTACCATGTTTGCTTTTTCGGCCACCGCTACACACGGCAGCAGATTTCAGCGTATTGTCCACGACACCTAGATCTTTTTCTTGGGGGATGACTCTCAAAATGGACCCTAGCATCAAGTATCTATGATTCGGATTATTCTTCCCAATGTGCATCACTTTGCATTTGTCCACATTAAACTTCATCTGCCATTTGGATGCCCAGTCTTCCTGTTTCTTAAGGTCTTCCTGCAATTTTTAACAGTCCGCATGTGTTTTAACAACTTTGAATAGTTTTGTGTCATCTGCAAATTTAATAACTTCACTTGTCATTCAGATTTCTAGATCATTTATAAATATGTTAAATAGCACCAGCCCCAGTATAGATCCCTGTGGCACTTCACTATTCAATCTCCTCCACTGATAAAAATGGCCATTTAACACTACCCTCTGTTTTCTGTCCGATAACTAATTCCTGATCCACAACAGAACATCGCCTCCTATCCCATGACTCTTTAATTTCCTCAGGAGTCTCTAATGAGGAACTTTGTCAAAAGCCTTCTGAAAATCTATTACTGGGGAGCAATCTATAATTTTTTCATAAATTTTTTTATAATGCATTAAATCAATCAAATCATTCAGAGCAGCTTACATGTATATAATTCAGTAATATAAAAATAAATCAGGATTCCATTACCTTATAAATTATGTTACCATAAACACTAAATTCTTCATTTACTAAGCTGTATAAATGCTTCAATATGTATTAGTTCACTTTAAAGAGACTTGAGTGCACAGTTAGTAAATAGGTTCCATCAAGAAAGGGGGGTTGCATTATTTATTGTGTCTTACTTGCACTAATATATTCACATGGCCTGGTAAATAAAGGTTTATGGTTCTTATTCACAAAAGGATATGTGACATTTGGTCTTTATGGCAAGAATCCTTTCTGGTAAGAGAGATAACAATACATTTCAGACCATCTCAACTACAATAGAATGTAACTATGTACCTTGTACCTTTAATATTTACACTGTGAAAATACCTATTATATCCAGATCTTTCAAAACGTTTAGTGAACCAACAGGCAGAAATGCATGAGATCACAATAATGGATTTGGTAATTGTTTGTCATTGAAGAGTTCCTTTACAGTACTTCTTGGTTGAGTGGAAGAAATTTTATATTTGAAAGTACTTTCAAGAAGTCATTGCTTATCACTTATTTTATCACAAATCACGGTCAATGTGAGATGCACTCGTTCCCTTTAGAACTGCTCATCAGTTCACTTAGCTTTTTTTTTAGCTGTTAGTACAAGCTAGGATTTCATGTATTTATTATTTTTTTATTTTTTTTATTTCATATCCATTCATTTCTTTACCACTTTTTCCATACTATTTTTTAATTCAATTACATTATTTCATATACATTTTATGCTTCTATAATTGTATTTATAATTGTATGCATTTGATTTATTTCAGTACTTATGTTTTTCTATTTTGAATTTGTTTTCTAATGAGGACTCCTGATGAAGGCTTGATAGCCAAAACACGACCCATGTTGGGCCCACCTATAAAGTACATGTGTCTTTATAAAACATATACATTTTCATTTGGGACTGTAAATGTGCCAATAAAGTATTCATTTAATCCTATCCTGGAGCAAATTCAGTTTTTGGCCACTTAAAATCATTTTGTTTGCTTTGCTATTTTTTTTTTCCTGTGGGAGTGTTTGGGTTTTTTCTCCTCTTGTTTTGAATTTCCCCCTTCTTTCATTCACAAACCCAAAATTGCCTGTACGGGGGACTCAGTGGTAAGAGATATGATAAAATGTATCTTGTTAGAGTATTAGGGGCTCTATGAGGAGTGTTTGAGAGTGGTAATGTATGCATATTTGTACCTAACATGAAAGCGTATATGGATGTGTGTATCAAGGAAAGGGGGGATGGAATCAGTGTGAGTGGGTATGTGCAGGGGATAGAGGGTGTGTGTGTATGTGAGGGTGAAGGGAGAGTGTATGTGTGTGCACACCTCTTGCCATATAAACATCCTGTCCCTCCCTTCATGTCCTCTCCCCTGCCTCCTTGTACTAATTTCTTCAATGTCTCATCCCTTTACACACTCTTCTCCCTTAAACCCCTTCCCCTCACACTATCTTTCTGACATCCCCTCACATTTTCTATCTTCCATTCTGCATTCCTCATTCATACTTACTCTACCTTCTCCACCAAAGCTTTGAGTCTCACCTTTCAGCAGAACAAGAACTCTTCTTCCTTCTGCTGGCAAGGGTTGGGTTCCCACTGGCAGACACTGCATCAGTTTGGGCTGAAAAGTGCAAATGCAGGGTTTGGGATCTCCATAGCACACTATGCTCTGCTGATCTTCATTGGTTGACTTTTCTTACAGTTCCTTACTCATAGATTTTGTTTGGTCATGTGCAAACAAACTGATGCATACGAATGGATGATCATACAGACAGACAAGTGCTTTTTGTAAGTAAACAATGATTTCTCAGTAAACCAAATGAAGCAGCAAAAACTGGAACAAAGTTTTGCCAGCAACATAACAACATAAACTCTATAAACCTCTCTTTGAATCCTTCCTCCCCCGGGTTAATCATGAGTGATTCAGAGTCATTTGACAATATGGAACATCCATGACCATATATGACATCAATGTTTAAGTTGAAAAATATAGATGGAAATAGCATCATTCTCGTATGCTTATTATGTACGCCAAAATACACAGAATGTCAAGCATTTGGTAATTCAGCATCAAACTTGAAAAAACGTGCAGAGAGTGCATCCTCACCAACTGGCAACGTATGAAAAATTAACAGCAAATGCGAGAACATGGAAGCAAAAAGTAAAATATGATTCTTCAGTAAACCAAAGAAGTAAGCAGTAAAAACTGGAACAGCATTTTGCTAATACAAACCTTGTCATGCAAGCAACAGTGGATCATCTTGTCTTAAATTTTGCTGTTCAGGAAACACAGCCTGTGAGAATAGTGGAGTTGCCTGCAGGTGTTGAACTGGTTACTGATCTCAAGCCAAACAGAACAGTGATCAGTCAGGTCATATCGAAACAGAAAATTTGAGCTTCTGCAGCAGAGATGAAAATGAAGCTGCTTGCAATTCTTCATGAACAGACATATGTCTCTACCACAACAGACTGCTGGTCATCCCATGGAAAATTTTACACTGGAGTGACTGTCCACTGGATTGATAAAGAGTCAGAAAGTCTGCTTGTCTGGCCTTAAGAAGATTGAAGGTTTCACATACATTTGCCATTCTTGCATCAGACAAAAAATTGCTAGAACAACAACAGATAATGGCTCCAACTTTGTGAAAGCCTTCTCTGTATTTGGATAGTCTGATGATGATGATGAAGATGAAAATCAAGTGCAAGTGATGAATTACATGACAAAGAAGTTGAGGCATTGGATGTCTATGGAACTTTCAACTCCAGTGGAAATCATGTCAATGAGCTTCCTCATCATCAGCGATGTGTCTGCCATACATTAAACCTGGTGTCTACTACTGATGCTGATGCTGACAAAGCTGAAAGTGATTTGGCCTACAAGAAAATACCTTGGAGTGCATTTGCCAAATGCCAAGGACTTTGGAACAAATACGGATAATCTCCATTGGATGCTGATAAAGTAACTGATTCATTTGGGCTGGGTCTCAAGAAACGAAGCCAGACATGATGGAACTCTGTATACCTGGCAATTGAGAGACTTATTCAATTGATCCATCAGCATGGTGAAGATATATTCAATGCTGTTTGTACTAAACTGCAAGTTCCAAGACTGACTGCAGGTGAGTTGACTTTCTTGGTTGATTATATTTCTGTAATGAAACCTGTTGCTCAATCTTTGAGCATCCTGCAATCAGAAAAGAAAATGTTCATGGCCTACTTGCTGCCAACCATTACCAGGCTTTATCAGATACTCACTGATAAGAAAGCATCAACAACTTGCAAGCCTCTTGTGAATGCCATCATAAATGCAATTGATAAACGTTTCTCTGATTTATTTGATGATTCAGAAGCAATTGCAGCAGCAGCAATCCTGCATCCCAAGTTTCGCATAGTGTGGACTGACAGTCAGAGCACTTTGGACAAGAGTCTTCAATATATCAGACACCTGCTTCATATGGTTCCTAATCAATCTTCACATGATTTGATTGCTTCTAAAGCAGATAATAGTGACGATGATGATGATGACGATGACGATGATGATGCTGATGAGGAAGCATTCTTTGCTATAAAGAAGTCAAAGTTTCTGACAAAGATTCTCTTGATCAATACCTGCAGACCCAGCCAGATGACATCAGCTGTATTGCAGCTTGGCCTGATTTGAAGAACTTTTTATCAGACTGAACACTCCACTTCCTGCCAGTGCAGCTATTGAATGCCTTGTTAGCTGTGCTGGTTTAACAATGACTCACAAGCGCACCCGAATGAGTGACAGTCATTTTCAGAATTTACTGTTACTAAAAGCGAACAAGTGGATTCAATCATAGACGATACAAATGTTAACAGTAGTTGTATTCATTCATTGTCTTAAATGCCAGCAAGTATATTGCCTCTTGAATTACAGAATGTTTTTGTAGACCAGATATGTCCAACCTATGGCTCACTGGGTAAAGGCTGAGAGAGGGTTGCATGAGCAACAGAGACTGGGTAAAGGCTGAGGAGGGGGTTACATGAGTGAGAGAGACTGGGTAAAAGCTTGGGGGGGGGGGGGGGTTATATGAGTGAGAGTGGGTAAAGGCTGGGGGGGGGGTTACACAAGTGAGAGTAAGACTGGGTGAAAGCTGGGGAGGGGATGATGCACTGTCATATTTTGCCACTATTTGACAAAATGTTACAAAATACAGTGATATTCAATTGACTCTGAACTTTTTTGTTGGCTGTCATTTGGACATTTCCACTGGCAACATGCCACAGGTTCTCAATCAGTGTTCCTTTCATTTTGTTAAGTGTTTGATTTGAATTTAACTGATGTTAATTTACTGTGTTCACTGCTGTGACACAACTGCCATTAGCAGTATATCATATCTAATAAACAAACACACATTTTGTAGTTGCACTACTTTTTACTTTTCCCTCAAAATTATAATATTAGGCATTTACTTTATTTATTTATTTATTACATTTGTACCCCACATTTTCCCACCTATTTGCAGGCTCAATGTGGCTTACATAGTACCGTAAAAGCGTTTGCCAAGTCGGTTGATAACAAATACAAGGTTTTGTTCTGGTTAAATGAGGTAGGTGTGTATCAGGCACCATGAGGGTCGAAGGGAATGAAGATTGTATATTGTCCAGTACAATCATTGGTTATGCTGTGTTGCTGGGTGTGGGGCTTTATGGTGGATTGGTGGGGGAAGCCTTTTTGAAGAGGATGGTTGTTAGTGATTTCCTGAAGTTTAGGTGGTCATGGATTGTTTTCACAGCTTTTGGGAGTCCATTCCATAGTTGTGCACTTATGTAGGAGAAGCAGGATGTGTAAGTTGTTTTGTATTTAAGTCCTTTGCAATTTGGGTAATGTAGGTTTAGGTATGATCGTGATGATCCGATTCTGTTACTTTATTACTTTTACTTGAGTAAATTTGTAATGTAATTTTCATTGTACTTTTTACTTTTACTTAAGTAACAAAATATGCATTTATCTTACTTTTACTTAAATACTTTGACCTAGTACTTTAAACAACACTGGATAAAGGTGCTGCTGTTTAATGTGCTCAGAGGTGAAACTCTTGAGAAGAAAGCTGTTTTAAAGCTGAACTGATTTTTGGATTTTGGACTGCAGTGAACTAAACTAGAAGTCACTTATCCTATTACCATATGGATGTAATGTTTTCACCACAGAGGTCTACCAGGGCTGTCTGTCTCTGTGACCAGAGTTAAGGTTGAGCCTTGGCCAAGGAAAGTTTGATTAGCTTTTGTTGTGTATTAGAAAACACAAAGCAATAGTAGAGAACCACAAGACATGAAGCTTCAGTCTTTAGCCCAAATCCTTGTCCTCAAGTAAAGGATGCAGATTACTGGACTGTAAGTCCTAGTTGGCCAAGGCAGCAATGAAGGAGCTCTTTCCTCTGTACAATCAATGCCATTTCATAGTGCACCTACTGGAATAAAACCTTTTCCCTATTTTAACCTGTCTTATTTAACAAGTTTTCAGCACTAAGGATATGCTGTCATTTGAAATGGAGTAGGAAATGTGAACACCATTTCCGATTTAATTTCCAAAACATAATAAAAGAAATAATGACATGTTTTGTTTTTTTTTCTTTCATATATTTTCAACCAACAATTTTTCTTTTCATTTCTGCTCACTTTCTCCCACACTCTTCCTTGAGATTCCATGGATCCAGAGACCCTGCTCCTACCCTATTTACCATCTTCTATAGGCAGGAGTGATCCTCTGTCACTTTGGCCCTGTCAACGTTATTTCTCAAAATGTTGATGGCTTATCCCAGGCCAGCAGAGCTGGAGTGACAGGGAATATGAGCTGCCAAAGAAGACAGAGAATGGGAGGAACAGAAGGGTTGGATGATCCAGGGGAAGTCAGGGGTGGGAGGAATATTTATTCAGCAAATTTCTTCATGTTGTATAGGGAGGTGACCTATAAATTAAATAAATAATTAATTAATGATAATTCTGGTAGCCGTAGTAGTATTAGAGTCCAGACAGTTCAACTGTTTCTTTAAGGAAATGATAAAACAAATTTAAATGAAACAAGAGAAATCAAACAAAATAAAACATGGAAAAGAAAATAAGATGATACCTTTTTTATTGGACATAACTTAATACATTTCTTGATTAGTAAGACCTTTGAAGTAAGAATGATTGAATATTTGACACCCAACTTAATAAGGATCTGGGTTTTCTAGCCCATTATAAACCATAAAGTTGTATTTCTCTGTTTATTTCTCTGTTTATCACCCTCCCCTCACCTACCAACACCCATCCTGTTAGAATATCAATGAAATGCTTTGATGTCCCCATGCATACCCCCACCCTCCCACTCTGTCAGACTGTCAAAGTAATGCTTTGATGTTTCTCTTATATATACTATCTGATACCACATTTGCTTATTTCCGATCTGAGGAAGAAGGGCAACCTTCGAAAGCTAATCAAGAAATGTATTAAGTTATGTCCAATAAAAAAGGTATCATCTTATTTTCTTTTCCATGTTTTATTTTGTTTGATTTCTATTGATAACCTTTAAGAGTGGACTAACACGGCTACCACACCTCTCTATTTAAAATGAAACAAGAAAAATAATGAAACCAAAACTAAAATGAAATGGAAAAACTTTCCTATACACACCTTTACTCAGAACCTAGGCAGTCTCTTTTTAAGAATACTGTTGTGATTTTCTATATCTGAAAAGTAAAAATTGTCTTTGTCTTCAGCACCTGTGCTGCCAGTTAGTCTGTTTCTCTTCCCCCCTTCCCCAACTCCCCTCCACTTTGGGGAGTAGTTATCAAAGTAGGCTACTGTTAAGATGTGTTATGTTACCACAGGTCCTATTTTATGCAATGAGACCCAGTTACTAATAACTGGGGTTAAGAGGAAAATCCTGGCTGGCCTCAGCAATTGTGGGGCTCTGTGCAGACCAGTTTGGTTGGGCCTCCCATCCAGGACTTAAGATTTCAAATGAGGTGTCAGGGATTTTTATATTTACTGAAGTTGGTGCAACAGCAGGGCCCATCCACATGACACATTTGAGGAAGTGAGGCTGAAAAGGCAATAAAATGGTGCTATCCCTCTGAGAACGTGAGAAGCACAAAACCAAAGGGTGAGGGGGAGTGAGAGGAAAGAGATGTAAGGGCTGGCCATTGGTGCAGTGGGAGGAGTGTAGAGCATCAGTGCTGAGGAACATGCTTACTGAGGGGGAGGGAAAGAGAAGGAGGTGGAGAGGGAGATGGAAAGAAAAAATAAGCTTTAACTTTTGGTCAGCCGCCAGTTGCAAAGCTGACTCGGTTAAGTGTGGGGCTTTTAGGAGCGTGGGCCCCTCTGCAACCACTCCTGTTGCCCCTGCCTAACACTGGCCCTGAAAATAACATACCGTAACAGTAGCCCACATTGATAACTTCCCCTCAATGTCTTTTTGTTGTTTCAAATCCAAGGCCTGTATTGCAACAAGCACAACATGCATACATCACAATGAGTAAATCACAACTTACATGGAATAGAGTTATTTGAAACTCACTTACTGAATGTTAACAAATGCCTGACACACCCAACTTTCACTGTAACTACAAGGTCCACAGAGGTAAAAAAAAAAAAAAAACATACTGTTTTCTAGGAGGTCACTCATGCTGTGCCTGAGTACTTGTAGATCTTTTGGGTAATGTTAGCTGGCCCATTCATGGTTACTAATGTACAGCATTTAAGTTACTTAGGGGCCCTTTTACAGAGCGCTGGTAAGCCCAATATGGGCTTACCACATGCTAATCTAGAACTACCACTTGCCCAATGACGCCGGCAGGAGGTCTAGCCCTGATGCACACCCATTACCGTGTAAGGGAAAATAGCTGGCTATTTGTTAGCATGGCGCTAACCCAGCGGTAATCGGGCAGCGCCATGTGCTAGCACAGAAGCCCTTAACATTACCTCAGTGAGTGGTGTTAAGTGTTCCTCTCCCCTCCCCTCCCCTCCCCTCCCCGCATAGCCACACGGTAGGTGAAATCTTACTGCACGGCCATGCCATATTTTGAGTGTAAAGTGCACACTGGTGTACTAATGGAAAATGATGGGAAATGTTGCACAAACTTTTTAGCCTTATAATTATCTGTTTTATATCATTTCTCTAAAAAATAAAGGAGGAAGGGACTTCATAAATGATCATTATCAATGATGCTAAGGCTCAAATTTGGATGTAGCCATTTGCATTATATATGGTCTACCTATAATCATAGGTCAAAAACCTTCAACCTCCCAAAACAGCACAAACTAAATCAGAAGACAGCAAAAGTCCATCTTTTTGTAGCAAGGTCTCTTGAAGAAGCAGTCTGCGAAACGGGTCCCCGTCGGTACCTAAGCCTACTTTTGAGAGAAAAACTTGTAATGCTGTGTATTGGCGAGAAAATACAGGAGACATTCAGGCTTATTTTCGAAAGTGATCGCCGGCCATCTTCCGACTTAAATCGGGAGATGGCCGGCGATCTCTCAAAAGCGGCAAAATCGGTATAATCAAAAGTGGCTTTTTTGACACCATTGCCGCTTTCCCGTTGTCGCGCCAGCGAAAGTTCAAGGGGGAGTGTTGGCGGCGTAGCAAAGGCGGGACATGGGCGAGCATGGACGTGGCTACCAGATGGCCGGCTTTCGCTGATAATGGAAAAAAAAGTGTCGTTAAGCAGTATTTCGCCGGGTTTACTTGGTCATTTTATTTTCACGACCAAGCCTCAAAAAGGTGCCCCAACTGACCAGATGACCACCGGAGGGAATGGGTGATGACCTCCCTGTACTCCCCCAGTGGTCACCAACCCCCTCCCACACTAAAACAATAAAAATAAAAACCTTTTGTCAAGATGGCGTCCGTGAGAGGGAGCGTAGACTGAAGGCTCCAGGAACTCAAGCCGCCTCACTCAGCATTTTGCTTTCTTTCACTTTCAAAATGGTGAAAAGAAAGGGGAAAACGGGAGTTAAAGCCGCTGCTAACCCCGTGAGTACCTTAGCGCTCCGTCAGCCGACTTTAGAAGATTTCGGACTCCAGACTCGTGGAACTCAGGTCCCTGCCCAGGTTGGATCCTCAGTTCATTCTGGAGATCTTGGCGTGCAGCTGGAGGCGGTGTCATTGAGCCCGCTCAACCAGACTGCCCCTCCGAGACCGGGGGGAGTAGCGGACCCGACTGGAGAGTTTCCTTCAGGATTATGCGAGGATGATAGCGGACCAATCGGATTCTCGACGCCGGAGGACACGACATCACAACGGAGGGAGAGAGAGGTTAACTCTTTCTCTTCCCTCACCCTGGCGTCTCCCCCAGCGGTTCTCGGAGTGAGTGTGAAACCGGCGGTCGTAACAGTAGAGTCCCTCTGGGAGGTTATTCAAACCACGAACACGTCCCTGCTCCAACTTTCTTCTTTGTTTAAAACCGAAGTACAGGACTTGAAATTATACCAACAGACGTTGGAAACGAAGATGCAAGTACAGGAAGATAAAAGTGAGTCTAATTTACTTGAGATTAAAAAATTACAACTAGCTGTCGGTAATATAGCTATAGAAAGAGACATTGCTCAAAGGAAATTTGAATATCTGGACAATCAACTTAGACGTAATAACCTAAGATTTCTAAATTTTCCAAGGACGCCCTTGATACCTCCAGTAGAAATGCTGAAGAAATATTTTTCTGACATATTAAAAATTCCTACTGAAGCTATACCACCAATAATAAAAGCATACTATATTACCGGAGTAAAAACCCTCTCAGTGGAGAAACCAGAACTAAATGTGACCCAATTGCTTGAAACTTCTATAGAAGCTATCACTGAGCGTACAACTTTTCTTGTGTCTTTCGCCTTTGAATCCGACCGTAACAACATACTGAGACTGTACTTCAGATCAATTGCAGCTCAATTTTACGGTGCAAAAATTCAAGTTTTCCCGGACATTAGTAAAGCAACTCAAAAAAGAAGAAAAGCATTTTTGGGGTTGCGGCCCCGAATTCTTTCTCTTGGGGGCACCTTTAGACTTAAATTTGCATGTCGATGTTATATATCTTTAAACAGGAATCAGTATGTATTTTTTGACCCGGATAAATTGAGGCAACTTGTTATTGCTAAAGAAAGCGGTGGTGTTGGTGCTTTGAGTACACCAGTGGTGAGCTGAAACCGCTGGCAGAGACCTTAGATTCTTCCCTCTCAATTAATGGTTTAAGAGATTAATGCTCTGTATTTACTTCATAATTATTACCTTGTATCTTGACTATAACTTGTGGACTAAGTATTAAAATATTTTTCTTTCCCTTTTTCTCCCTAAAAACTTGGAGAGAAAATGTAAATTTTCCTCAGTAATTTGTTTCCTATTTTGCCAGCATTTATGTTTAATGAATGTGTTATATGTGAAATTATAAATAAAAAATTAAAAAAATAAAAATAAAAACCTTTTTTTTACCAGCCTGTATGCCAGCCTCAAATGTTATACCCAGCTCCCTGACAGCAGTATGCAAGTCCCTGGAGCAGTTTTTAATGGGTGCAGTGCACTTCAGGCAGGCAGACCCAGGCCCATCCCCCCTACCTGTTACACTTGTGGTGCTAAGTGTTGAGCCCTCCAACCCTTCCCCCAAACCCAGTGTACCCATATGTAGGTGCCCCCTTCACCCATAAGGGCTATGGTAATGGTGTACAGTTGTGGGGAGTGGGTTTGGGGGGGATTTGGGGGGCTCAGCACCCAAGGTAAGGGAGCTATGCACCTGGGAGTTATTTGTGTATTTTGTAAACATTTTTAGAAGTGCCCCCTAGGGTTCCCGGTTGGTTTCCTGGCATGTCAGGGGGACCAGTGCACTACAAATGCTAGCTCCTCCCATTCCGCCGGGTTTGAGATGGCCGGCATTTTTTTTCTATTATCGCTGAAAAACAAAACCGGTGATATCAAACCTGGCGAACTCTGGCATTTGGCCGGGCTAAACCGTATTATTAAAAAAAAAGATGGCTGGCCATCTTTTTCGATAATACGGTTCTGGCCAGCTGTTGCGCCGCCGCCAAAATAGATCGTCAGCGATCTATTTCGCCATCGACGTTCGATTATGCCCCTCATTATCTTTTAAATATGAGCAAGTGCTACCTATAAAAAATAAAGCAGCGTCCAAAGAGCACAATTCAGTGTCTTAAGCTAAGTACACTTTTTTCATTTTTATGATTTTTGGCATAATATATGTTTGATAGTTTATTTGTAGGAAAATTAAAGTTTGATGTTTTTGTAACTATTGAACATTTTTTTGAGGTTGGAGGTTTTTGACCTATGATTATAGTTAGACCGTATATAATGCAAATGGCTACATCCAAATTTGAGCCTTAGCATCATTGATAATGGCCATTTATGAGGTCCTTTCCTACTTTTTTTTGAGAGAAACAAGACAGATAATTATAAGGATAATAAGTATATTCAACATTTCCCGTAATTTTCCGTTAGTACACCAGTGTGCACTTTAGATTTTTCTATTTTGATTGGTGTTACAGATCTTTTTTCTTGGTTGTTGCATGCCATATTTTGGTCTTTTTACCCGCTGCAGTAAAAAGGGCTATAGTGCATGGCAAAAACTATCCCCCCCCCCCCCCCCCCCCCCCCAGCTAGCACAGGGCCCTTTTTACTGCAGCTTGGTAAAAGGACCCCTCAATTTCCATGCCTTTTTTATTTAGACCTGGTGCTTATTGAGACCTTTGCAACTCCAGACTTAAAGGCATAGCTCGAACACTGTCACTCCATTCCTAAGACACAGATCAACCTTTTGTTCAACAGAAACATTTGCAATTCAGCTTTTCATGTCAGCTGTCAGTTTTGATCCTCTGTGGAGTTCTAATGTCATATAATGTTTGCCAGAGATCAAAGTTGAGTGACTGTCATGAAAATTCTGTTTTAATAATTGCTATGATTACTCTTGTTTACGTGTAAACAAGCATGTAACAGCATATTTAGAAAAGAAAAAAGGGTTTCACATTAGTTCTTTCACAATAATTTCAGTCAATTATCATCTACTGTAAGCACCACTTGTCAAAGCCAAATTTACAGACCATCCTCTTAAAGTTCACCTATGTTTACCACATATTTTTTCAATAAAAATTGAGGACAAGTTTCAAAGCCATTTATACAAGTAAATAGCAATTTACCCATGTAGACTAGCTGTCAAAGAATAAAGGTGCCCAGCCACATAAAAAATAAAATAAGAAGCTGAGTAATGCCAGTGCTGCCATGTGTCCATCATATGCAGTTGAATAAACCATCATCCACTTTTAGATAAATGCTTCTTTGCCATAGCCAGATATTTTTTTGACACATTTAGAGGAGATATTCCCAAGGACATGTTTTGAAAAGGATCAGAAAAGCATGCATAAACCGTATTTTCAAATCTATGTGTTAATTTCCTTACAGAAACTACCACACAAGAAACTAATGCAATATGGCAGGTTTTAAAGGGAAAAGACATTGTCAGGAGCATTTTCGAAAGAGAAGGGTGCCCATCTTCCGACACAAATCGGGAGATGGGCGTCCTTCTCTCAGGGTCGCCCAAATCGGCATAATCGAAAGCCAATTTTGGGCGTCCTCAGCTGCAGTCCATCGTGGGGATGACCAAGGTTCACGGGGGCATGTCGGAGGTGTAGCGAAGGCAGGACTGGGGCGTGCTGAAGAGATGGGCGTCCTCGGCCGATAATGGAAAAAAGAAGGGCGTCCCTGACGAGCATGTGGTCGACTTTACTTGGTCCAGATGACCATCGGAGAGAATCGGGGATTACCTCCCCTTACTCCCCCAGTGGTCACCATCCCCCTCCCACCCTAAAAATAAAATATATATATATTTTTTGCCAGCCTCTATGCCAGCCTCAAATGTCATACTCAGCTCCATCACAGCAGTATGCAGGTCCTTGGAGCAGTTTTAGTGGGCGCAGTGCACTTCAGTCAGGTGGACCCAGGCCCATCCCCCCCCTATCAGAACCCTCATCCACACTCTTATCACCTCTCGCTTAGACTATTGCAACTTGCTTCTCACAGGTCTCCCACTTAGCCATCTCTCTCCTCTTCAATGTATTTAAAATTCTGCTGCACGACTAATATTCCGCCAGTGTCGTTATGCTCATATTAGCCCTCTCCTCAAGTCACTTCACTGGCTTCCTATCTGTTTCCGCATACAGTTCAAACTCCTTTTATTGACTTATAAGTTCATTCACTCTGCAGCTCCTCAATACCTCTCCACTCTCATCTCTCCCTACATTCCTCCCCGGGAACTCCGTTCACTGGGTAAATCTCTCTTATCTGCACGCATCTCCTCCACCGCTAACTCCAGACTCCGTTCCTTTTATCTTGCTGCACCATATGCCTGGAATAGACTTCCTGAGCTGGTACTTCAAGCTCCATCTCTGGCCGTCTTCAAATCTAAGCTAAAAGCCCACCTTTTTGATGCTGCTTTTAACTCCTAACCCTTATTCACTTGTTCAGAACCCTTATTTTATCATCCTCACTTTAATATTCCATTATCTCTTGTTTGTCCTGTTTGTCTCTCCTAATTAGATTGTAAGCTCTGTCAAGCAGGGACTGTCTCTTCATGTTCAGGTGTACAGCACTGTTTACGTCTAGTAGCGCTATAGAAATGATGAGTAGTAGTACCTGTTACCCTTGTGCTAGTAAATGCGAGCCCTTCAAAACCCACCCAAAACCCACCCAAAACCCACTGTACCCATATGCAGGTGCCCCCCTTCACCCCTTAGGGCTATGGTAGTGGTGTACAGTTGTGGGGAGTGGGTTTTGGGGGGTTCAGCACCGAAGGTAAGGGAGCTATGCACCTGGGAGCAATTTGTGAAGTCCACTGCAGTGCCCCCTAGGGTGCCTGGTTGACGTCCTGGCATGTCAGGGGGACTAGTGCAGTACGAATGCTGGCTCCTCCCATGACCAAATGCCTTGGATTTGGTCATTTTTGAGATGGGCATCCTCGGTTTCCATTATCGCCGAAAACCGGGGATGACCATCTCTAAGGTCAACCATCTCAACATTTAGGTCGACCATCTCTAAGGTCAACCTAAATGTTGAGATTTGGGTATCCCCGACCGTATTAATGAAACAAAAGATGGACGCACATCTTGTTTTGATAATAGCAGTTTCCCCGCCCCTTCGCCAGGACATCCTTAGAGATGAGTGCCCTTAGAGATGGCCATCCTCGTTCAATTATGCCCCTCTATGTATCCTTTTGAAAGCTAATGCAAAGTCTATGACTAAAACGTGTCCAAGAACTTTGATCCAAGTTGATAGTTTGAAAATTGTCTTGTAAGGGGATCATTTCAGAAAGTGTTTTCTGCATAGCCTGTTTTAAACACAGAAAATTCTGCAACAGCATACATGGTGGAAAAACGAATGCATCTCTTTTCATGTGATCTGTGTGTAAATTTTGTGAGAACATAGGGCAGAGTGAAGCAGAGTTATGAAGTACACATGTATTTTTTTCAAATTTAATACATGCCCACAATTACACCTTTCCAATGCAGGAATGAGCTTGTGCTGGGCATTTTATATGCTACTGGGACTGATTCTAGGAGTCTATTTTTTACAGGCATCTCAATGATGTCTTTATAAAAATAGCTTGAAATAGGCACCTTTCTTTCCAGAAATTTAAAGCTGCACTTAAAACCCATTTATTCTCTCAAGCCTTTGATGCATGACTGGAAACCAGTTGACTGACAGCACTCCTAGATTAAGTTGCTTCTTCTTTTTTAACTGTTTCCTTTTCTGTGTATGTGCTTTTCACTATCCCAGGAAAAAAAAAAAGACAGTAACCACTGCAAAGAATGCAGAGAACAAAAGGAGCAGTGTGGTAGCTTAAAAGACTCAAATGAAGTTTAATAGGAAGGTGGTCCAAATATATATATATATCTACACTTCAACACCAATTTACTTGGGCACGTTGCTACAAGCTTGAAAAGCTACTCTGTTAAGGGCTTTTTTTTAATGTCAAGTGGTACTTGCTAAAAGGTGGTGGTTGGAGACTTCTTTTAAGCAATTTAAAAGGAAATTAAAAACATTTTTTTTCCAGCAAGCTTTTAGGTGAATTTATAATGGCTCAGGGGATTCCTGCAATATAGTCTTTTAGACTTTTCTTGAACTTTTTTAGTGGATGATAGGGAGAATGATAGATCTGGTTCTGTGTGTTCTTTTAGGGGCTCTTTTACTAAGCCACCTACGTGCACCCAATGCTCATCAATTTTGAGTTATCGCTCAGCTACCGCATGGCCCTTGCGGTAATTTCATTTTTGACATGCGTCCGATACGCGCTCCATAACGTATTTTTATTTTCTGGTATGCAGGTGGTAATTGGGTGGTAATCGGCATTTTACACACGTAGACCATTACCACCTAGTTACCGCGTGAGACCTTTCCGCTAGGTCAATGGCTGGCAGTAAGTTCTCAGATCCAAAATGGATGCGCGGCAATTTTCATTTTGCCTTATGTCCATTTTCAGCAAAAATTTAAAAAAGGTATTTTTTACAGGTGCGCTGAAAAATGATTCTGCTTGCGCCCAAAACACGCGTCTACACTACCGCAGGCCATTTTTCAGCATGCCTTTGTAAAAAGGCCTCTTAGTGGATGAGTGGGAGAATGATAGATCTGGTTACGTGTGCTCTTTCCTGTCATTTTATGGCATTCTTTTTCTATTTGTGCTTTAATTATTTTATTATAAACCACTTCGATTTGCTAAGAAAGGTGGTATATTAAATTTTGCAAGTTACTAAGCTATTGAACTATTATCTGACTCACTATTAATGTATTATTTGCCCCTGGTACAAGCGTTGTGGATGGCAAAACATGTTGGGTTGTTTTTACAATTTGAAGTCTAGATATATATACTTGGAACCATCTTCTTATTGACTCACAAAAAATCTTCATTTAAGCCTTTTAAGCTAACACACTGCTCTTTGTACTATTCTGTTACATTTTGGGAGTTCTTTTCTATCTCTAAACTATTCCATTGTGAATCACTTTACCATTACCCAATAAAAGGCAGTACATTAATTAAAACCAACAAACCATATACCTCTTTGTTCTTCCCACATAGGCATCCTGTTATAAAATCAGGCCCATGGATTCCTGAGAATGTAAAATTTTTCAGTGTGTGTGTGTGGTGAAGTGTCTGCTGAAATGATGTGTTTTCATTTTGAAATGTCATTAAAACAATTTGCTAGGTTCATTTCACTTAAAGCAATATTGCCTTTTGGAGAGGGTCCATTCATCAGTCTGTCCATACAAATGAATTTGTTTTGTATGAGCATGCACAAACAGAGGTGCAGGGTTTCATTTGACCCTGAAGGGCAGGACAGGACAGTGGCACAGAAAAACCAGCAGGTGTCCCGGGGTCCCACTGGCAAGGAGACAGGAGCAGTAGTAGACAAGTGCAGATTTTAGAGAATAAGTGGAGTTAGAGGAGAGGAAAGGACAAGAGAGGAGCGGAGCACAAGAGAAGGGATGGTTAAAGGAGGAATAGAGAAGGGAGGAAGGGAATGAAAGCCGGTGGCAGGGAAGGGAGAAAGTGCAGTGTTGGATAGCAGGAGACTCAATGGGAAAGTGGTGCAAAGTAACGTAGAGGGGCATTTTTGATAGAACGTCTAAATCTGAATTTGGATGTTTCACACAAAATGCCCAAATTCTGAACAGGAAAGAAGGTCATTTTCAAAAAAGAAAGACGTCTATCTTTTTTTCCCGAAAATACTATGGGTGTTTTGTTTTGTGCACGTTTTGTGATTTGGACGGCGGTTTTTTGGGCCATTTTCGGAAAAAAAAAAACTGTCCAAGTACAAAATGCACAAAATCAAGTCATTGGGATATAGGAGGAGCCAGTATTTTTAGTAGACTGGTCCCCCTGACATCCCAGGACAGCAATAGGGACTTCAAAAACTGCTCCCAGGTACACATTGCTCCCTTAACTTGTTTGCTGAGCCCCCCAAAACTCACTCAAAACCCACTACCCCCAACTATACACTACTATCATAGCCCTTACGGGTGAAGGGGGTACCTATATGTGGGTACAGTAGGTTTCTGGTGAGTTTTGGAGGGTTCACATTTTCCTCCACAAATGTAACAGGTAGGGGGAGGTAGGAGCCTGGGTCCACCTGTCTGAAGTGCACTGTACCCACCACTAGACTACTACAGGGACCTGCATGCTACTGTAATGGACCTAAGTATGACATCTGAGGCTGGCAAGTAATGCTCTTAATCACAATTTTGGGGGGTGGGAGGGGGCTGAAAAACGTCTAAGTCTTAGGAACACCCAAGTCCCACCTTGAACACGCCCTGACATGCCCCTTTGAGATATAAATGTACTTCTTACGGACTTCAGAGAAAAACGTGTAAAAAAAGGTTACAAAAATATTGATTTGGATGTTTTTGTGAGAAAAACGTCCAAATGCAGACTTATGTCACTTTTTGGATGTTTTTCTCCTTTGAAAATGAGCCCGTTAGTAACATAGTAAATGACAGCAGATAAAGACCTGAACAGTCCATCCAGTCTGCCCAACAAAAAATACGAGGAAAGGATTCAAGAGAGGGTGGGACGAACAGGAGGTGAAAGCAGAAGGACAGGGGAAAGGGCTAGAGAGAGAAGCCTACATGCGCACATACACAGAACCCCCCAACACACACTGCCAAGATGGTCATGCTACCATTACCCTAGTAACAAATATATATTGTACCCACATGCACTGATTGCTTTTCCTCACATATAAACTCTCCCCTTGGTGACAGATATATATAGATATATAGATAGATATCATACCAATGATTCTCACACATATATTCATCTCATCTACACCATCAGTCAATATCCACAATATGCCAACCCATTAACTCACACATCCCTTACTAAGAAGCTCTTTATCATGACTATCTCAACTGAATGATGCCTGAGAATGGAGGAAAGAGGATTTGCACCATATATTACACTGTATGTGTGCAGTTTTCAACTTGTTTCATTGTGAGATTTTCCAGGATTCAGACCTGTGTCCCTGTATGCCAGGATCTGGAGACTTGTGGCCGAGCTGCAGAGGCCATGAAGCTGCAACCCAAGTTCAAGGAAACATATGTCAAGTGGTAGAAGGAAATATCTATCCCCTGGAGGAGCCCACTTAACCAGCAAGAAGTGTGTCTAATCAGTGATCAAATATAAGGAGAGCTGGGTGGACATACCCTTGCTGGTACAAAAATTGTTGGTGGATCTACTGTACCTTTATGGCAACCCAGCTCTCCTTTAGTAGGTAGTAGAGTTATACCCAGTGGTGTGCTAGAGCTGGCTCGCACCGGCTCGCAAGAGCCAGTTGTTAAATTTTCTTCCGGCTTGCGAGCCGGTTGTTGCAAATAGCGAGCCGGCTCTGGCTCTCCTCCCTCCCTCCTCCCTCCCTTCAGATCCGCCTCACCTCCCACTTGTTTTTTAAATTCTTGGCTTCCAGCGCCAAGTCGCCGACTGTCCTGAGACCTCCCTTGCCGATTTGCGCTTTAAAAATGGCCGCCGAGACTTCCAGAGGCGGCCTCGCGAGACTTCGGCTGAAGTCTCGGCGGCCATTTTGAAGCACGAATCGGCAAGGGAGGACTCAGGACAGTCGGCGACTCGACCCTGGAAGCGAAGAATTTAAAAAACCAGCGGGCGTGCGGTGAGGGACCGGATCGGGAGGGAGGGAGGGAGGAGAAGAAGAATTTCATAAAACAACTCGGGAGGGGGTGGCAGGGGGAAAAAGAGAGTCGCTGCTGGGCATGGGTGGATGGAGGGGGTCGCTGGAAATGGGTGCATGCAGGGCAGGGGAGAGGAGGGTCACTGCTGGACATGGGTGCATGCAGGGGAGAGAAGGGCCACTGCTTGACATCTGGGTGCATGCAGGGCAGGGCAGAGGAGGGTCGCTGGGTATGGGTGCATGCAGGGGAGAGGAGGGTCACTGCTGGACATGGGTGCATGCAGGGCAGGGGAGAGGAGGGTACACTGCTGGACTTGGGTGCATGCAGGGCAGGGGAGAGGAGGGTACACTGCTGGACATGGGTGCATGCAGGGCAGGGGAAAGGAGGGTCACTGCTGCACATGGGTGCATGCAGGGGAGAGGAGGGTCACTGCTAGACATCTGGGTGCATGCAGGGCAGGGCAGAGGAGGGTCGCTGGGTATGGGTGCATGCAGGGCATGGGAGAGGAGGGTCACTGCTGGACATGGCTGCATGCAGGGCAGGGGAGAAGAGGGGAGAGAGAAGAAATGCTGGACATGGATGGAGGGGAGAGAAAAGTGAGGAAGGAGATGAGATGAGGGAAAAGGAAGAGAGGAGAAAAACTGCACATAGATGAAGAAAATAGGCAGAAGCTGAGGACCAGAAATGAAGAAGAAAGGAGGAAAGAAATAAATGGAAAGGAAGCCCTGGAAACGGAGTTAAGAGGACAGATAGTAGCAGAATCGGATACTGGGCCACCATGATCAGAAAAACAGTCACCAGACAACAAAGGTAGAAAACAAATCATTTTATTTTCATTATAGTGTTTGGAATATGTTCACTTTGAGAATCAGGTGCTCAACATTAAAAGTTTATATTTATTTACTTATTTATGGCATTTTATCCCACATTAAACATGAATTAGATTGGAACCTGTGATCATTTAATTTTTTTTCCTGGAGAGAGTAATGCATTGCCCCCCTCCCCCGCTATAGCCAGCTCTGCAATTTTGGGGGGGCGCAGAGGTGGACGGGGGGGGCGCAGTGGTGGACGGGGGGGGGGGGGGGGGGGGGGCGCTGAGGTGGACCGGGGAGAGAGCCTGTTGTTAAAAATTTACCATCACACCACTGGTTATACCCCAATATGGTTTGTGCCAAGTTCCTATTCCACAGCCAGTTTCTGCTCCATGCATGCATTCCTCTACCCTGTCTTGGGCCTAGCTGTTCTATCCATGTTCCTGCCTAGGGAAGGAGTGTTCTGCCCCCAGTAGTGTGTGCAGGCCTTATATCTATTCTTTGTATCTTGGATTTAAATAATGTGTTTAATGCTTCTCTCATTTGCTTTAGTGTAGGACAACACATTTTGTGTATTATAGTGACTGTAGCCTATTAATCTGGTTGTGAGCCCTTGAGCCCAGGGTGAGGCCTAGCATAGGATCTTGGCCAAGGCCTAGGGTAGACCAAACAGGCACTACACACACCCCAGCCACCAAGCCCCGCACACACAGGACAAACAATTAGCACCACCAGAAAATGGGAGATAGAGCATTCAGGCAGGCCTCACAGCCTATCGGGAACCCACTCATACAGAGTCCAAGCGTGTGGGCCTCACGGCCGAACAGGAACTGAATCATACACTGGGAAGGGAGAAAGAACACCGAGGTTTTGACCTCTCCTGAAAAAGGGGTACAAATGTAATAAAAATAAATAAAATAAAATAAACATTTAGTCGTATTTATGCAAAATTGTAAGTGTTCCTTAAGTGCATATCTATGATTGACTGAGAGGAGCTCTGATAGCAACACTGTTGCCCAAAGTTGGTAGAGGGGCTGAAGACAGCAAGATGAGAGGATGGTGTTTAGTGAGCACCTCTGTGTGAGGAGAATTTGGGATTTAAAGTGTTTGGTTAGGTAAACTGAGTATTGGAAAAGAAAATTATTAAACAAGGAATGAATGAGTCTTTATAACTCTGAGAGAGAGAGCTCAGTAGATTTTGTTAACTGCTGTTTGACTGATATTGGTAAGTGGGCTGAGTGGTTTTATTTTGATTGCTGTGAGAAATAAAGGTGTTCCAGTACAGTTACAGTTTACTCTTTGTAAAAATTAAAATTCAATAAAGAAAAAAATTAAAAAAAATAGTAGGGAGGGCCTTTAAATCATCACGGGTAAAAACCTCCTTTTTTTGTTATGTTGTATTATTTTCAACAATATCTACGGCTCCTGCGCCTTTGTTTTAAGCTTCAAAATAACGATAACCGTCTATATAACAATAATACGGGCTGATTGCACTTATCTTTTTTAATCTGCAGTCGATACGACACCTCTCACAGCCCGACTTTGGCCTCAGTTTCGAATCCTTCCTCAGGGTACCGTGGTGTCCGACTGCTCAAATAACGTGTTTTTAATATCGGTTTGTTCGCGCTCACGGAAATAAAGGTGTGCCAGTGTTTAGTTTTTACTTCTGAGGTCCTGGAGTTGAGGTTTAGCCTCAATATTCAAGGTGTAGTTACACCATGGAGCGATACAAAGGCATTATAACATCCTCATTTTTGTTTTCCATTCCTTTCCTAATAATACCTAATATTCTATTTGTTTTCTTAACTGTCGCCACACACTAATCAGAGGGTTTCAATGTATCATCAGTGACGACGCCTAGAACCCTTTCCTGGTCATTGGCTCCTAATGTGGGACCTTGCATTATGTAACTATAATTCGGGTTCCTCTTTCTCACATGTATCACTTTGCACTTGCTCACATTAAACGTCATCTGCCATTTACATGCCCAATCTCCCAGTTGTATAAGGTGCTCTTGCAATTTTCACAATCCTCTTTCCATTTAACAACTTTGAATAACTTTGTGTCATCAACAAATTTAATTACCTCACTAGTTACTCCCATCTCTAGATCATTTATAAATATGTTACAAAGCAGTGGTCCCAGCACAGACCCCTGGGGAACCCCACTATCTACCCTTGTCCATCGAAAATACTGACTGTTTTGACCTATTCTCTGTTTTCTATCTTTTAACCAGTTTTTAATCCACAATAGGGCACTACCTCCTATCCATGACTCTTCAATTTTCTCTGGAGTTTTTCCATGAGGTACTTTATCAAACGCCTTTTGAAAATCCAGATACACAATATTGACCAGATAACTTTTATCAACATGTTTGTTTGTTCACACCTTCAAAGAAAAGTAATACATTGGTGAGGCAAGATTTCCCTTCACTAAATCCATGTTGGCTTTGTCTCATTAATCCATGCTTTTGAATATACTCTATAATTTTGTTCTTTATAATAGTCTCTACCATTTTGCCCGGCACCGACATCAGGCTCACTGGTCTATAATTTCCCGGATCTCTTCTGGAATCTTTTTTAAACATCGGCATTACATTGGCCACCCTCCAATCTTCCAGAACCAAGCTTGATTTTAAAGATAAATTATATATTACTAACAATAGTTCTGCAAGTTCATTTTTCAATTCTATCAGTACTCTGGGATGAATACCATCCGGTCCAGGAGATTTGCTACTCTTCAATTTTTCAAATTGTGCCATTACATCCTCTGGGTTTATAGAGATTTCATTCAGTTTCTCTGACTTGTCAGCATAGAATACGATTTCTGGCAGTGCTATCTCTCCTAAATCTTCATCAGTGAAGACTGAAGCAAAGAATTCATTTAATCTCTCTGCTATGGCTTTGTCATCCCTGAGTGCCCCTTTTACCCCTCGGTCATCTAGTGGTCCAACCAATCCTTTTGCCAGCTTCTTTGCTTTTAATATACTTAATTTTTTTTACTATCCTGCTTATAATCGAAATAGAAAAACGCCTATATTGTGACCCAAATCGGGAGATAGACGTTTATCTCACAAAAACGAATAAAGCGGTATAATCGAAAGCCGAATTTGGACGTTTTAAACTGCACTCCATCGCGGATGCGGACAAAGTTGATGGGGGCATGTTGAAGGCGTGGTGAAGCCGGAACTGGGGCGTGGTTATCGGCCGATCAGAGATGGGCGCCTTTCGCCGATAATGGAAAAAAAATATGCGTTTGTAGCTAGAATTTAGGGCACTTTTCCTGGACCCTGTTTTTCCACGAATAAGGCCCCAATAAGTGCCCTAAATGACCAAATGACCACTGGAGGGAATCGGGGATGATCTCCCCTGACTCCCCCAGTGGTCACAAACCTCCTCCCACCACAAAATATGCCGTTTCACAACTTTTTATTTTCACCCTCAAATGTCATACCCACCTCCCTGGCAGCAGTATGCAGCAGGGGCGTAGCTACGGGTGGGCCTGGATGGGCCCAGGCCCACCCAGTTTAGCCTCAGGCCCGCCTGGAATAATATCCTTACCCTCTCCCACCCCTGCCGCAGTGCTTCTTTTAATGCTGTCGGCCCTGCTGTCCAGTCTCCCACTCCCGCGGCGGCACTTACACTTCGATATGGCGCTGCCTGCCTGACAGCAACTCTACAGATGCGTCACCGACGTCCTGCTCCGGGGCCTTCCGCGTCCCGCCTCCGTAAACAGGAAGTTACATCGGCGCGGCAGAAGGAAGGCCCCGGAGCAGGACGTCGGACGTCGGTGATGCATCTGTAGAGTTGCTGTCAGGCAGGCAGCACCATAGCGAATTGTAAGCGCTGCCGCGGGGGTGGGAGACTGTGCACAGCAGTTGACAGCATTAAAAGAAGCGCTGCAGGGGTGGGAGAGGATGAGGAAGTCAGTGGGGTGCTGGCCCAGGAAGGGCAGGGGAGGGAACAGAAGGGTGAAGGGTGCTGGACTTGCCAGGGGCAGAGGGGAGGTTGGAGGGAAGGGAGAGAGGTTTGGGATTTGCAGAGGGGAGGTTGGAAGGAAGGGGAGAGGTTTGGTATTTGCAGAGGGGAGGTTGGAGGGAAGGGGAGAGGTTTGGGATTTGCAGAGGGGAGGTTGGAAGGAAGGGGAGATGTTTGGGATTTGCAGAGGGGAGGTTGGAAGGAAGGGGAGAGGTTTGGGATTTGCAGAGGGGAGGTTGGAGGGAAGGGGAGAGGTTTGGGATTTGCAGAGGGGAGGTTGGAAGGAATGGGAGAGGTTTGGGATTTGCAGAGGGGAGGTTGGAAGGAAGGGGAGAGGTTTGGGATTTGCAGAGGGGAGGTTGGAGGGTAGGGGAGAGGTTTTGGATTTGCAGGGGGAGGTGGAGGGAAGGGGCGAGGTGCTGGATATGCAGGGGGTGGAGGGAGATGTGCTGGATATGCAGAGGGTTGAAGTGAAGGGGAGAGGTGCTGGACATGTAGGGGGGCTGGATGAAAGAGAAAGAGGTGCTGAACATGTAGGGGGGCTGGATGAAAGGGAGAGAGATGCTGGACGTGGGGGGGGGGGGCTGAAGGAGAGTGCTGGATATGCAGATGATGGCTGAAAGGAAAGGAGACAGATGTGGACCTGCAAGGAAGGCTGGCACAAAGGGAGAAAGGTGCTGGACCTATGGGAGGGGTTAGAGGGAAGGGAGAGAGGTGCAGGGAGAAAGAGCCAGATGCATAAGGGGAAGGAAAGAGAGGAAGAGAAGCTGGTTGGGGGTGGGATCAGAGAGGAGAGGGATACATTGGTGTGGAGGAGGGAGAAAGGGGACATAGGGAAGTATACAGTTACAGAAGGGAGATGATGGGCATTAGGTGGGAGCATGGGGACAGGGACACAAATGTGAGATGCTGTATGGGGATGGCACATGGGCACAGAGGGGTAATGCCTGACAAGGGGGGGGGATATGGAATAGAGATAAAATGCTGGACACTGGAGAGGGGGGTATATGGATACGGGGGGGGGGGGGGGGATACCAGACAAGGGGGAGAATAGGAACACAGAAGGGATATGCTGGGCATGGGGTGCATAAGTGCACAGAGGAATGATGATGGATGAGGGGATATGAACACAGGGGAGATTCAGGACAAGGAAATATAGGAAAACAGAGATGGGAGATGGATGATGGACATGAAGAATGTCAAATAGGAGACACTGGCAAGTGAGTTACGAGAAGACCAGAGGAAGCAGAAACCAGAGACTGGGACCAATATGATTTGAGAAAAAATGACCAGAAAACAAAAAGGTATAAAAAAATATTTTATTTTTAATGTTGTGAATATAACATGTTGGATTTGAAATGTACATCTTGCCAGAGTTGATGTTAAACATGGCTGGGGTCCAGGACAGAAATCTAGGAAACGACCCCAAAGTCCATTACCAGGCTGTGCCTTCAGCTTCCAGCATGCAGGCTTTCTCTGGCCAAGGAACCAAGCACAATTGCCCTAGTTCCATCCCCTAACACCATCCCTGGCATGTGCCATCTTTATATTTTGCACAGGAGCAAATGCCTTTCTTTCTTGTTTCTCTGGTGTTGTACTACATGTAGGGTTACCATACGTCCGGATTTCCCCGGACATGTCCTCTTTTTGAGGGCATGTCCGGGGCGTCCGGCGGATTTTGCCCCCGCCCACGTTTGTCCGGATTTCTGGACAAACGTGGGCGCGGGTGCGGGCAGGCGCGTGCGTGCGGGCGGGCGATCGGCGCGTGGTCTCCTGTCCCCTCCCCTCCCCTTCCTTACCATGTTCCCTGGTGGTCTAGTGACGTCTTCGGGGCAGGAAAGAGCCCCCTCTTTCCTGCCCGGAGCGCTGCCTCCCCTGTCTATCATCCTTCTCGGTCTGGCTGGGGATTCAAAATGGCCGCCGAGAGTTGAACTCTCGCGAGGCCGCTTCAACTCTCGGTGGCCATTTTGAATCCCCAGCCATACCGAGGAGGATGCAGCAGGCAAGGGCAGGCAGCGCTCCGGGCAGGAAAGAGGGGGCTCTTTCCTGCCCCGAAGAGAAGACGCTACTAGACCACCAGGGCTAGACAGTAAGTGAGGGGGGGGTATGTGATGGGGGGGAGGGGACTATGTGACGGGGGGGGGGGGAATAGGGGCGGAACCCGGACCTGAAGGGGGCGTGGCAGGGGCGGGGCATGAGGCGGGGCGGGGCGGGGTAGGGGGCGTGACATGTGTCCTCTTTTTCAGAGGACACAAAATGGTAACCCTAACTACATGCAAGGTCTACTTACTTGGGGTTTCCGTTTAATTTATATTTCTAGAGTTTGTGGTCACTTATTCTGTATTTGGCATTTGTGTCTTGTGTGTGTGACTGAGGTATTCTGTTAGCATGAAGTTTCCATGTAGCATTCTATAGTAATTTGGCTTGTTCAGCTTTCCTGATAAATGTATTTGTATTTTAGGGCCCTACTATAATATTTAAGGCACTTCTTTTTCATAGTTAGGATCTTTGTTTTTGGAAGTTAGTGTTGGCATGGTAGATTTGCTCTAGGTTCTGAGTGACTTTTGTTTTATAGATTTTTTTTAAGTTAATTTATAATATGTCTGTAATTGAGATTACACTAGAAAACAAAATTTCTTTGTATGATGAGTTTTATGGAGAATTGTCCTTGCTGTGCTCTGTATCCATTGTTGGTGGAGAGCCAGGAGGTTCTCTGGATGCAGAATGTGTGGCTCAATGGGGCTGAATAGCGCAGTCTATTGTACTTCCCTTAGCTCTCAATTGGCCTGCAGCCACTGAAGCCTGCACTGCAACCCTCACTGAAGTTATGGGGAGTGGGGTAGGGACAGAGTATGAGTGCATCAGGTTGCTGTTTTTTCTCTTTCAAAAAAAGTTGGCAACTCTAGTGCCCACCCATCCAACCTGTTGGCCCACCCAAAAATTGCCTTCTGGCTACGCCACTGGTATGCAGGTCACTGGAGCAGTTATTAGGGGGTGCAGTGGACTTCAGGCAGGTGGACCCAGGCCCATCCCCCCCACCTGTTACACTTGTGCTGGTAAATGGGAGCCCTCCAAACCGCCCCCCCAAACCCACTGTACCCACATGTAGGTGCCCCCCTTCACCCCTTAGGGCTATAGTAATGGTGTAGACTTGTGGGCAGTGGGTTTTGAGGGGGATTTGGGGGGCTCAACACCCAAGGGAAGGGTGCTATGCACCTGGGAGCTCTTTTACCTTTTTTTTGTTTTTGTAGAAGTGCCCCCTAGGGTGCCCGGTTGGTGTCCTGGCATGTGAGGGGGACCAGTGCACTACGAATCCTGGCCCCTCCCACGAATAAATGTCTTGGAGTTATTCGTTTTTGAGCTGGGCGCTTTCATTTTCCGTTATCGCTGAAAAACAAAAACGCCCACCTCACAAATTGTCGAATAAAACATGGACGTCCATTTTTTGCGAAAATACAGTTCGGTCCGCCCCTTCACGGACCCGTTCTCGGAGATAAACGCCCATGGAGATAGACGTTTCCGTTCGATTATGCCCCTTTATGTGTTTTTGCCTCCAATGCAATCTTTTTTTCAAAGTTCCTCTTTGCCTTCCATATCAGTGCTTTGCATTTGACTTGCCATTCCTTATGGTGTTTCTAATTATTTTCAGTCTGTTCCTTTTTCCATTTCCTAAAGGATTTTCTTTTAGCTTTAATAGCTTCCTTCACCTCACTTTTTAACCATGCTGGCTGTCGTTTGGTCTTCCCTTCTCCTTTTTTAATACACAGAATATATTTGGCCTGGGCTTCCAAGATGGTATTTTTGAACAGCATCCATGCCTGATATACATTTTTGACCTTCACACCTGCTCATTTAAGATTTTTTCACTGTTTTTCTCATTTTATCATAGTCTCCTTTTTGAAAGTTAAATGCTAACGTATTGGATTTCCTGTGTGTACTTACTCCAAAGCCGATATCAAATCTGATCATATTATGTTCACTGTTATCAAGTGGCCCCAAGAACCATTATCTCCTGCACTAGATCATGCGCTCCACTAAGGACTAGGTCTAGAATTTTTCCTTCTTTTATTGTCTCCTGTACCAGCTGCTCCATAAAACAGTCCTTGATTTCGTCAAGGAATTTTACCTCCCTAGCATGCCCTGAGGTTACATTTACCCAATCAATATCGGGGTAATTGAAATCACCCATTATTATTGTGTTGTTCAGTTTGTTAGCCTCTCTAATTTTTTATAACGTTTCTACATCCGTCTGATCGTCCTTGCCAGGCAGATGGTAGTACACTCCTATCACTATCCTTTTCCCCTTTACACATGGAATTTCAATCCACTGGGATTCCAAGATGTGTTTTGTTTCCTGCAGAATTTTCAATCTATATGATTCAAGGCCCTCCTTAACATACAAAGCTACCCCTCCACCAATTTGATCCACCCTATCATTACAATATAATTTCTACTCTGGTATGATAGTGTCCCACTGGTTATCCTCCTTCCACCAGGTCTCAGAGATGCCTAATATATCTAATTTTTCATGTAGTGCAATATATTCTAATTCTCCCATCTTATTTCTTAGGCTTCTGGCATTTGCTTATAGACATTTCAAGCTACGTTTGTTGTTCCTATTTACATCATGCTCAGTAATTGACGGTGTTAATTTGCAATCTTTTGTCTGATTTTTATTTAAGGACACCTGGAGGCATATTTTCAAAGCACTTAGCCTCCCAAAGTTCCATAGAAACCTATGGAACTTAGCCTCCCAAAGTGCTTTGAAAATATGCCTCATAATCTACTATGGTCTCTTTTGCAACCTCACTATCAGAATACCCTATCTTCCCTGTTTTAATGATATCTTTGAAAGACACCTTGTTCTGAATTATGTGTTTTTGAACGATTGTAGACCTTCTAATTTAAAAGCTGCTCTGTCTCATTTTTAAACACCAATGCCAGCAGCTTGGTTCCACCCTGGTTAAGGTGGAGCCCATCCTTCCAGCATAGGCTCCCCCTTCCCCAGAATGTTGTCCAGTTCTTTACAAATCTAAAACCCTCTTCCCTGCACCATTGCCTCATCCACTCCGGAGCTCTGCCTGTCTCTTGGGCCCTCTGCGTGGAATGGGTCACACTTTGGAAAATGCTACCCTTGAGGTTTTGGATTTGAGCTGTCTACCTAAGATCCTAAATTTGGCTTCCAGAACCTCTCTCCCACATTTTCCTATGTCAGTGGTACCCACATGTACGAAGACAGCTGGCTCCTCCCCAGCACTATCTAAAATCCTATCTAGGTGACACATGACTTCCACCACCTTCACACCAGGCAGGCAAGTGACCAGGTGATCCTCACGTCCACCAGCCACCCAGCTATCTACATGCCTAGTAATCAAAGCATCGAGTACAACGGCCATCCTAACCCTTCTCTCCTGGGCAGTAGCTCCTGGAAAGGTAGGCTCTTCTAAAAACCGGAGACGTCTATAAGAAAAAATTCTTTATTGCAAGCGACGTCTCCTCCGGTTTTTAGAAGAGCCTACTTTTCCTACTTCTTGCTTCGGCAACCTTTTACATAGGAACCAGTGTACCTCCACCCCTTTGGGATGGTTTTCTTTGCTCAGTAGCTCCTGGAGACACATCCTCGGTGCGAGACAATATTGCATCCCCTGCTGTTCTGGTCCTAGCTACAGGATTACTTCCAGCTGCACCAGGGTGTTGCTCTCCTTTTAGAAGACCTACCTCCTCCAAGGCAGCACAGGGGCTGCCAGATTAGAAGTGGGACTTCTCTTCAACTTCCCTGTAGGCCTCCTCTATGTACTCTTTGTCTCCCTCAGCTCCAATTTTGGGAATTTACTCTTCTGCTCAAGATAGAGAAAAAAATGGGGAATAGAAGGAAAGTCCAAGGGTAAGTTCTATGGGAATTGTGCTAGGGTTGTAAACCTGCAGATAGAAAAACTTTCTATAGAATTTACTCTTGGACTTTCCCTCTCTTCCTCTTTTTTCTCTATATGTTGAGCAGCAGAGTCAGTTCCCCAAACTAGTACTTTTACTCCCCATACAGCAGTCTCATAGTGCTTTTCCATATGTATTCCTTCACTCCCCTGGTCTAGCATTCACTCTTCCCTACCACTAGGCTTGAAATTCCTTAAGTTTTTTTAAGTGGCTGGCATGGTTTTCTGCCAGAGGCATACCCTTCTCTTTTTCCCAGGACCCTCAGCTACTCATGTGGAGAGACCATCTATTTCCCTGACCCAGCTGCCTGATCTGAGGCTGAGAGAAAGGAAGAAGAGGGAACCTTGCCCCACCAGCCATCCTGGGGATCATTTCTCCGTGTGCTGCTCTCCCTTCTAGGAGACAACCATTCCTTTAAAGTTCTTCTTTTACCATGAAACGTGGCTACTAATCAAACCCTGGGAACCTGCTGACTGATCAGTCCCCCCACCCCCACCCAAAACTCCTAGAAAACCCTTCCCAACTCTAGACACTACTGCCTGGTGAGAATCCCAAACATCCCTAGTTTTAAGGTGGGGAAAGATTACACTAGCTTTTAATTTTGCTTTCCTATGTGACAAGTACATCCTAGCTGATTCTTTCAAGAGATTATTCCAGTCTATTACATATCAAGGATTCTTGCATTGAAAAGTTTCCAGATCATAAATAGTCATAAGAAACAAAATAAGATGTTTTTTTTCTGAAGAAGATATACATGCCTTGTGCATCTTTGTAAGGAAGAAACAAATAGACAAATTGCCATTAGACTTCCATTTATCTGTTAAACCAGAAATTGCAATTTTCATATACTTGTACAACAAATTCTCATCTTTAAGTTGATCTAAGGATTCACTTGTTCAGAACCCTTATGTTATCATCCTCACTTTAATATTCCCTTATCTCTTGTTTGTCCTGTTTGTCTGTCCTAATTAGATTGTAAGCTCTGTCGAGCAGGGACTATCTCTTCATGTTCAAGTGTACAGCGCTGCGTACGTCTAGTAGCACTATAGAAATGATAAGTAGTAGTAGTAGTCATTTTAAAATATAAGTGAGTAATACAATGGACTTGCATACTATTTCATATTATGAATGTTATAATCAGAGAAAAAACTCAGATACACAGAACACTGGTAAGATTTGAATTTAACATTATGGGAAAGAGACCCCTAACTTACATGGCTTTTAGATGTTCTTTAAGAACACCTTATGGGGAGCTGTTGTCTGTTTGGGACCTAATACCTTGGAGAAGCCAGCCAATGGATTTCTATGATATCTGATAATTGCGATCTCTCTATGTACATAAAAGTAAAAAGTGATGCTTTCTTTCTTTTGATAATATTTTGAATTTAGTGAGGAACTTCATTCTATGTACAACTGATGGGTGCATGCTTTAATTTATGTAAAGACTGAGGAATAAATGAAAGGCATATTCTGATATAGAAGTCAAAATCTCTGCTGTTATTTAAATAACTTAATATTCATTTTTGGTATAAAGAATTAATGAAACAGTTACGACTAGGAGAAAGTATTGTAGTGGTGATGTGTGATATAACAAGACTTACTGTTTCATTCAAAAGGACATTTTCCCATTCTGTGCCTCTGTCCAAATTATTTATTTGATATGGGTGTATTCTTTGCTGTTGGTGTTAGATCTGGGGAAGAGAAGTCTGGAGGTAAAGGGATTGGACTGGGTGGGGTGATCGAGGTTATAAATATCATGCTTGGGCACACTAGAACAATGATGACATCCTGGTCAACTTTGTGCTTGTCATGATGCTGTGCACTAAAGATTTATATGACAGTGTCAGCTTGAGAACAAGGATAGGGAAGCAACGATGTAAGAAATTTAATCAATTTTATATGCTAGCTATAAAGATTGCTAAGAAAATTTATTATACTGAGGGGATTTGGTCCTCAATAAATAAGCTAAGGAAAACTATTGCAGCGGTAAAGAGTTTAACTTCCTGTCTGCCCACCCAGGGGAAAAAGTGATAGTCAGGCATTTCTGGCAAACAATTTGCTTGTGATTTCAGCTGAAACATCACTGATAATTCAGAGTATAGATAGGGAGATGAAATTACTGGAAGAAACTCCTCATTTGAAGAAGATAAGAATGCTATGCTGTGACAGGTAGGAGGAAAAGTAATAATGAGCTATCAGCATTATTGAAGATGCCCACATGCTGATGACGAGACTCAGAGCTAGATTCAATAAACGGCACCCAAAGTTAGGTGCTGGGATGATCTGTGCAAAGCTAATATTCTGTAATGGGTGCTCTGCATGGAACAACCTTTACAGAATACTAGCTTAGTGTGCATTTTGGACTAAATTCTAAATTGGTGCTGAAAACAATACACCTAGGCGTATTCTATAAAGTACACCTAAATTTCCTTGTGGTTTATAGAATAAGCTGAGAGCACATCTGTGCAACTAACTTTAGTAGCGGGCAGTTATGACAAGTAAAACTTGGTATAAATGCCTGTGCCTAAATTACTGATAACAATGCTCAATACCAGTAGAGTGCTACGGGAGAGACACTTGGGTGGAGGTTAAAGGCAAGGTCTCATATTCAGATCGCAGTTAATTCAAAATCGTTAAACTCCACCCAAGTGTCTCTCCCGTAGCACTCTACTGGTATTGAGCATTGTTATCAGTGATAAAAAGTAGAGTTAGAGCTGCATTCTTTGGCAGTAATTCGAATAATATGCCTAAATTAGGCATACACAACTACACAAAGTGGAGGAACACCCGGATAAGTGCTACGTGGTAGAAAATTGAAAATATTTTCTACCGCGTGTTTTAGATGCACATCAAAAATGGAATTACCACCCGGGGCATGTAGTAGCCGGGCTGTAGTTCCAATTTGATGCACATTGGACATGCATTGGCACCTACATGCCTTAGTAAAGAGGCCCCTAAGTAAGCTAAACATTTTAACATACCTTAGAATGTTTTAAAGTACTCACACTGATTGTACATGCTTTAATATATAGGTTAAAAACCACTAAATCGATTTTGTATACACTACTAACCCCCCCCCCCCCCCCCCCCCCCCAATATTGAGCTTGCTTGTGGCTCAGCATTTTATTTAAAGCTGGCTAGTGCAGACAAGAACATCTCTATATACAGTGACGGACAGTGGCATCTGCTATCCAGATAGTTTATCCAATAGATTTAACTGGCCTTTATCCCATCCTGTTAACCAGGTAGCAGTGCTGAAAGTTGCCGCAACCAAGTGGTCTCTGTCCCAACTCCACCCATGGACCACCCTGGCACTATCCGGATTGTACTGAGGTGATAAGTAGTAGTAGTAGTAGTGATCTGTAAAGATAGTAGGAGGCACTATCTGAAGAATACTGAGGCGATCTGTAAAAATATTTGCTAACACTATCTGGATGATGTCGCTGAATTTCTGTCTCGGCAGAACTTACCTGTATTCGGGTAGCAAGTGTTGCTACCTGAATAAGTCCTTTTAAATACTGACCCTTAATATTTGTAAGAAGCACTAATGATTGTGCATTCCTAGACCTTGGTGAATCAGGCCTTATGTATAAACAGAGCATGGTATATATACTATTTTTTCATAAGACATGCAGTGCCCATGGCCGCAGATTCTAAACTGGCTATTGCTAAAGAAATTACTTAGTAAGATTTCTATACTAGATGTTTCAAATCACCAGAGCAGGACTTGCACAGCAGGAACCAGGCTGAAGTGGAGGCATGCAAAACTAACATTACAAGACATCAGCTACACCATGTTCCCAGATTTAAACAGAGTTTCATCTCTCTTACTTGCAAGGCGTTAATAATTCACCAAGAAAACTAGCTAACCACTGCGCTGCAGTATTTCCAGGAGACAAAATGTTTATAGAATATATTAACCTTTAAAGCAATTGCCAGGTAAAAAAGTAATGTGCTAAGAAAATTGATGTATTCTTGAAAAGGTAATCATAAAATTCCTGTTCTTTTGCTGTCAATGTATTTCAAGTTTTGTAGTAAATTACTTGGCCATGTTGTAAGGACACATTGTGGAAGATTTATTTCTGTTATTGATTTTGCAGTTCAACATATGTGTTTGACAAAGAAAGAAACTAGAATGGGAAAAGCAAGGTTAGAACAACAGGTGAATAAAGGAGGAACATTTTTTCATGGAAAAGGTGGTGGTTGCCTGGAATGCCCTCCTGGAAAAGGAGGTAAAGATAAAAACTGTGATGGAATTCAAAATGGAGGGGGAGGGGGAGAGGGAGGAAAGATTTTATTCACCAGATATAAGGTAATGTAAGGCCTGACGTGAATCACATTTTGCCCTGTCAATGGGCTGCATCAGGGGCAAAAGTGATCCGATTAATCACATTAACTTGCTCTTAAAAGAGCATAAAAACCAGGAGTACACCTAAATGTCCAGCAATTCTTATAATACACACACAGATGGCAGCTCTCTCTTGGGAGTGTCCACTGTGTTGCAAATCTTTGTGTCGTCCACAAAAAAGCAAATGTTTCCATTTAACTCACTGGCAATGTAGCTTATAACTGTATTGAATAGAATCAGCCTTAGTACCAATCCCTGAGACAATGCACTATTTACCTTTCTTTCTTCCAAGTGAATTCCATTTACCACCACCTTCTATCATTTGTCAGTCAACCAGTTTCTAATTCAGTTCACCACTTTGGTTCTCAACTTCAGCCCACTTAGTTTATTCATGAGCCTCCTATGAGGAACCACATAAAAGACTTTGCTGAAATCCAAGTAGATTATATCTGGTCACACAGAGGGGCATAATCGAACGTTGCCGGCAAAATAGGTCGCTGGCGATCTATTTTGGTGGTGGCGCAACAGCTGGCTGGAACCGTATTTTTGAAAAAGATGGCCGGCCATCTTTTTTTTCGATAATACGGTTTAGCCCGGCCAAATGCCAGAGTTCACTGGGTTTGAGATCACCGGTTTTGTTTTTCAGCGATAATGGAAAAAACTGCCGGCCATCGCAAACCTGGCGAAATCCAAGGCATTTGGTCATGGGAGGAGCCAGCATTTGTAGTGCACTGGTCCCCCTAACATGCCAGGACACCAACCGGGCACCCTAGGGGGCACTTCTAAAAATGTTTAAAAAATACACAAATAACTCCCAGGTGCATAGCTCCCTTACCTTGGGTGCTGAGCCCCCCAAATCCTCCCCAAACCCACTCCTCACAACTCTACACCATTACCATAGCCCTTATGGGTGAAAGGGGGCACCTACATGTGGGTACAGTGGGTTTGGGGGGGGGGCTTGGAGGGCTCAACACTTAGCACCACAAGTGTAACAGGTAGGGGGGGGATGGACCTGGGTCTGCCTGCCTGAAGTGCACTGCACCCATTAAAACCTGCTCCAGGGATTTGCATACTGCTGTCAGGGAGCTGGGTAAGACATTTGAGGCTGGCATACAGGCTGGTAAAAAAAGGTTTTTATTTGTATTGTTTTAGTGTGTGTGTGTGTGTGTGGGGGGGGGGGGGGTTGGTGACCACTGGGGGACTACGGGGAGGTCATCCCCCATTCCCTCTGGTGGTCAGTTGGGGCACCTTTTTTAGGCTTGGTCATAAAAATAAAAGGGCCAAGTAAACCCGGCGAAATACTGATGAACGCCGCTTTTTTTTCCATTATCCACGAAAGCTGGCCATCTGGTAGCCACGCCCATGCCCGCCCATGTCCCGCCTTCACTACGCCAACACACCCCTTGAACTTTCACCTGCGCAGCGACGGGAAAGCGGTGATGGTGTCAAAAAAGTTGCTTTCGATTATACTGATTTTGTCGCTTTTGAGAGATCGCCAGCCATCTCCCGATTTATGTCGGAAAATTGCCGGTGATCACTTTCGAAAATAAGCCTGACAGTCAAAGAAATTAATCAGATTCATTTGGCATGATTTTCCTTTAGTAAAACCATGCTGCCTCAGATCTTGTAACCCATTATTTATTATTAATTTATTTATTTATTAGGATTTATTTATCGCCTTTTTGAAGGATTACAGCAAGAATAAGTCAAACATAAGCGCTAGCCAATTACAGCAGTAAAAATATTCAAATAACTACACAAAGTATGGCATAGTATACTGTTTACAATGTCAACACAATACGTAATAAATCATTTTAATAGACAGCATAGGGTATAAGCAAAGATGGAACATATAGATAGGTAAAAGAGCAAGAGGAGCCAGAAAACAAGGGGACCAAGCCAAAGAAAGTTGCACGAGGCATTAGATTCCAGAAGTTTACTATCCTCTCCATCAGCAGTGCCTTTATTACTTTTCCAGCCACCAAAGTGAGACTTACAGCTTGTCTTCTTCTCTGTCACCATTTTTGTGAAGAGGGACCATATCTGCTCTTTTCCAATTGCATAGAACCTCTCCTGTCTCCAAGGATTTATTAAACAAATATTTAAGGGAACACTCCGGAACCTATCTGAGCTCCCTCAATATCCCCAACAGTTTTGTTCAATATCTACTCCATTTCCACATTTGCTTTTTTGCCTACCACTTGTATTCATTATCCAGGGTGGCCATCTGTGTGCACCAAACAGAAATATCCTTTTCACTCTCCACACACTGCTCCTAAGCACTTTTAAGTCTTACAGTTCTTCCCCTGGTTTTCCTTCTTTCCTAGGTAGACCTGAAAAAAGGCTTATGGAACAGTGTGGTTTAAGTGGGATGGCAAATGTCCAGCTATGGGATACTAATCATCCAAAGCCAGGTATCTCTATTTCCAAGTTGTATCAGACCATCCTGTCTTTCACTGATCACTTTTTTTTCATGCCAAGAATAAAGGAACCAGAATAGATAGCATCACCTTTGACTTAACAAGTAGTTTTAGTAAGCAGTACCTGGCCTTGATCTGAAATTCTAAAGAGAGGAAAACCTTAAAATGGTAAAGAAATGATCCATTCTGTTTTTTTGCTTTTCACAATTTTGCACTGAGATTTTAAATTATTTACACTTACGTAGACTATTCCCTAAGGAAATGGTATGAATGCTACACGTTTGAGACAATTGTGAACTTTCAAAAAAAAAGAAATCAGTGCATTCAGTTTTACAGCATTATCACTATAGAGCTTTCATATGTACACAGGCAAGTATAAATGTGCCCTGAACTCAGCCAGAACTAGAAGACAAAACAATTCCAATGGCATTAAAATTAATATCCATTAGTCTGCCTTGAAATTAGATTTAATTTTCTATGGTTTCAAAGCTGTTTCCAAAATTGATTCTTAAAGAATTATAAATTGCAAAAACCACTTTGAAACTTGTGTAGAGCTAAGGAAGAAAATAAACTAGTCTTTTCTCTCTTTTTTTTAACAGAGATCCAGAATTTATCATACAATTCATATTTAGCTGTGCACTCAGAGTTTACAAATGTGTTTGAACTGGATTTAAAATATATAATCTGTATATAAGACAGATATGTCTTCTACAGCATCCACACTTTCTGATTATTCTCCTAATACAGATAAAATAGAGGATCCAAATCAACAGTGTCCTATACATAAGAAACCTCATTCTGTCAAGAAAAGATAGAGGATTTAGGGAGAAACTCTTGAAAGAATGCAAAGAACTGTTTAAAAAAAGTATATAATTTCCTAAAGATATTGCTCTTCATCCAATCACATGGCCAAAGATTGTAAAGTAGCTATGAAGTATATAGAGTGTGACAGTGGCCAACATGTCAGTGCTCTATACCCTGACAAGTTTAAATTTACTTCTCCAGAAACCTCAGCCCCTGAATCAAGCCTTGGCAGAGAGAAGGAGGCAGAGCAAGCACCAGTAATTGATGTGAAGGCTGCAGTGGGAAGTCCTATAGCATGATATGCTTAGTCAAATGTATCCTAAAGAGCAAGATGAGCAAAATAACAAATCTTTGGCAAGTCCAGAATTCTTCAACTTGTTTGACATCCATGGAGATTATTTTCCTTAGAGCCTCAAAACCTACTCAGGGATTGCAAGTGACAGGGAAACGATCAAGTGGATTTGTCATAGAAGCAATGGACCACAGTAAAAAGATGCATTTGCCTACTCTCACTGAGTGTAATCAGATATCTGATAACGGGGATGAAATTCCCACTCCAGAGGTTGACCAGCATTTCACTCACTTGAAGCCTATAGTCAAGCACCTACAGCCTTTGGACCCAAACACTTACATCTTATTTTTGTTGGGAAGAGACTTGCCAGCATTGATCAGGGTTCGTGAGCCATGTGCTGGTCCACCCAACATCCACCCATATGCCTACTGACTCGCTTTGGGACTGGTGATGCTTGTAAATTGGATTTTCAAGGTTTTTTTTCTTTAAGAAAATATGCCCATATACAATACGGGTGCAAAGGTTTATACTTACATTTATTGAGATTTATTATACCACCTTTTGTGACAAGTATTTTGTACCTATATTTTATGCTAAAGAGAAAGCCTATATGTAATTTCTTTTTGAAACTTTGTACAAGTTGTACCCATCAAGTGATACCACCTTCACTGTCCTTCCTGAACAGATTATGGCCTGATAAGGCTGCTGCACAGTCATGGGCCTCACTGAATTAAATCTCTGATAGCAACCCTGCCATTAGGACTTACAAATTTGGTATTTTATTACCTAGACAAAGAGCATGTGTGCTTATTGTAACCCCTCCCCCTGTTCCGAAGAGGTCTTTCTTTAATTAATAGGTGATTCAGAACTCTCTCTATCTGTAGTCAGGCTAAGAGATCTGTTACCAGCTCCGGAACAGGGGAAGACTGGTTAAATCAAACTAACCTCGTCCCAAACCTGCAACAGAAATGGGAGGAAACGAAACTAAATTTTGGATTTGCTCCGGTCAGAAAGGACCAAACTTAAATTTTTTAGGCAAAAAATTGTTTATTTTATTACTAAGCAATCCGGATAAATATAACTCTTTTAATTTCACAGGCTCTTTCTCTTTGTATTTTCCAAAGTTCACCTAAACAGAACATAACTCATTTAGCTTTTGCTTTCTTTGTTCCCCCCCCCCCCCCCCCAACAGATTCAGGCTTCTTAAATCTAACAGATAACTAAGTATCATTACATTTTTTTCACTCTAAATTAATAATTTAACCTTAGTTAATACATTTTTATTTGAAAGCGTTAAATACTAGAATTTGATGCTTTCTGTTCTAAATTCTCTTTTCAGGTTCCTGCCTCTTCCAGAACAGGATATCGCAGGTAAGTACTTAAATATTTCCTTTAAATGCATAAAATTTGTTAGCTCAGATTCTTTTCTCAGTCACTTAGCTGTGTAGCCAACTTCGGATGAAGTCATTGCTTTCTTGCGTAGGGGCCCAAACCGTGCACCGTGATCTTCCTCTTCTTTTCAGCACTCTTCGTCCTAAACCTCTCGCTTAAAAAAAAATAACTGGAAGCAAAACTCTCACTTCCTATAAGTTGTCAGCAACCTCAATGGGATTGTTTATCAGGATTTAAATACTGTGGTCAACTTCTCTAGTTGAAATAAAATTAATTAAATATTCCTTCCTAGCAGACTATACTGTACTGAAGTTCTCTATTCTAAAGCGCTGCACTGCTCAGATTATCACTCACTTGGCCCATCATTCCATTTTACACTCAGACAGTGAACATTCTACCCCATTCACTCCTTTAGTGTTAAATAAAAACCTTTCATGGACCATGCTAATCCCTTTCAAGAAAACCCAATGAGGAACCTTATCCAGAAAATCTTTCAATTTTTAAATAAATTTTATCCTTCTCACATTCAAACTCCTTCATTCCCCCCTTTTTATCACTCAATCTCAATCCCCCTTTTCCTTTAACCTCCTGCCACTCATCAATTACATTTACTCTATGTCAAACAGACTTCTCCTGCACCTTTCCCCTATTCTCTCACCTGGATTATACCCATTCACATACCCCAATTCGAAAAATCCTAATTTTAACATCAATTTATCTTCAGTTCCCAACCATCCTTCAGAGCTCAATCACACACCACCTTTCTCCATCCAAGCTGCAGGCTTCTCTCTTCCAACTGCCAGCCAGAGAGCCTCTCTGTAACAGTCAGCAAAGCTGTTGCTAAGCCAACAGAAGCTCAGCTCTCAGCTAATTCTAAAGACCTGCGCTGCTGGCCACAATGGAACTCTGGGCAACTTGGGAAATTTTATTTATTTTATTAACCCCTTGGGTTACATTATAACCTTCTAAATATTTCTCCTCCCATTTTCCCTCTGTTTTGTTTTCTTACGCTATCCCCCCTGCTATGTTGTCCCTGTTGTTTAAAAGTAGCTTTTGAGATACACAACTGTGTTATCCTACAACAACTTCAGTTAGGGGTGGCTGCCTGATTCAATCATCCCTATCTGTCATCTCCCTCATTTTGTTGTGTGAGGTTGGAATAGAAGAGTCTGGAACTTACTAGCAAAAACAGTTTGCTAGCCAACTTAAATACACTTTGAGGTCCATGAACCAGGATAAGGTGATTAACAAGTGATCCACCAGTGCCTTCACATTCTGGCAGCACTAAGCAGGGACTGGCAGCATATGCAGATCTGCAGAGTATACACTTACAAGATCATGACACAGAGGAAAATGTCTACACTGGCACAGGGCTGCAACTGAAGCAGAGTCTTCAGGGTAAAGTCAAGTTTCAGTTAGGGCAAGCAGATGCAGAGTATGAGAGATAAAGAGGTCATGGATGTAGGAAACTTTGTTACAGACAGAGCGGGCATTCCACAGAGCGCAAGAGAAAGGCAGGGAAGGAGGGGGGAGGAGAGGAACAGAAATTAGATTGGAGATATCACGGTGTGACCTGCACAAATAGGATGAGAGCTGATGTGGAGGACCAGGATTGGGATTAATGTCCCCAGCGGAGAGCAAGAGAAGGAGTAAGAGAGTACAGAGAAGAGTAGGAGAGGTAACATGACAGCAACGAAGGCAAAGAAGGCGAGATGTACTCAGATAGAAATGAGATGGATAAATAGAAGGAAGGAAATGTTTAAGGTTGAGAGCTGAGAAAAAGGAAGAGGAAAAAAGAGATGGTGAGATGATGAATACAGATGGTGGACAATGTGTTCCTGCGGTGTACAGTGGTTTAAGATGGAGAAACAAATTAGGAAGGGACAGTGCCAAGAAGAAAAAGTGTACTGGAGTCATAAGTAATAACTGGGAGAAAAATAAATGTAAAGAGAAAAATGCAGAGGCCCTGAGTGGATCGGAGTGGACCTGGGAGTCACCCCGGAGAAGGCTGTAAAGGATATGCAGATGAGCTGCAAGTCCTCCACAGCACCTGAAAGGCAGCCAGTGGTAGAGCTGGGCACCTCTCAGCTGAGGAAAGGCTTACCAGGGGTTAGGTCGAAGCCAGCATTCCTCCCCCTGAGGGTCGCCTGATCCAAAAGGAGGAGCCAGTTACAGAAAAAAAATTGAGCAGTGGGTAGTATCATATTTAATTTATGAGATGAGCAATAAGGTGTCAGCAGTCAAGATCAGAAGGTTGGAAAGCCTATAGTCTGAACTTTAAAAACTAAGGTGAGAATTTTATAGGTGAGATTGGCAACCAGTGTGCAACTTTAAGAAGGGGTGTGACCTGGTCAAATTTCTTAGAATCAGTAATTAATTTGATGGAGTTGTTTTGAATTAATTGCAAACGGAGTAAATATTTTTGTCTGAGGCATTTTACAATAACCAGTTGGTTAAATACAAGAGAATGTACCAGAATCAGGAGAGCAGAGCAGACTGCTAAAGTAGTGGTCTAATTGATCTGATCATTCGTAGCTTGTAGAAGCAGCACTATACAAGAGAGGTCATCTGTGGTCCAAAGCTGAGGGTGTTGTCTAATATGACCCCTAGAATTTTTAGGATGGTACTAGAGGGACTTAAAAGCCACATAGACATGGTATTGATAGAGTAGCACTTCCAATGTCGGAGAAAAGAACAGCTTTGGATTTGTCTGGGCTTAATTTCAGCCTGTTGCCAGTTAGCCAAGTGGCAAAACATGATAGTCCATCATTATGAAAGTTGATTTTCTGAGAGTTGGTAGGTTCAAGAGGGAATAGGATCTGGACATCATCAGTGTATACATACGAAGTTAGGCCGATAGCTTGAATGAGTGTTAGGAGTGGTGCCATGAAAATATTAAAGAGTGTAGAGGACAAAATGGAGCCCTGGGGTATTCCACAGGTGGTTGAGAATGGGTTGGAAAATGCATTTTGATGGCGTACTACATTTTCCCAGTCAAGGACATATCCTGTAATTCTAATATGGTATAGTCATTGTAACAATATTGAATGATCTTCGAGATCAAAAGCAGCTGAGAGGTCCAATGAGAGAAGGAGTACTGATTTAGATTGATCTATATAGTAACAAATATGTGTTGTACTTTTTGGGGATCTTGCCAGGTATTTGTGACCTGGATTGGCCACTGTTGGAAACAGGATGCTGGGCTTGATTGACCTTTGGTCTTTCCCAGTATGGCAATACTTATGTACTTATGTACCTATTAGAGTGGTCTCTGTGCAGTGATGTTGCCTAAAGCCAGTCTGGTTTGCTTGAAGAACATTTGTCTTTTCAATAAAATCAATAAGTTGAGCAAGAACAATATTTTCTGTAAGCTTTGCTACAAATGGCAGGTTAAAAATGGGATGGTAATTGGAACAGGAAGTAGCAGGTTTATGAGAATCTTTGATCTTACGATGTATGATGGCCCTCACATAAAACAAGAAGCTGTGTCAGAGAGGGCCGGATGCGGCAGAGACAAATGCCTGTGTGAATCGCTGCCAGTGATGGAGCGAGAAAGCTGCAAACACTGCGGCAGCAGCAGAGAGGAGCAGGAAGAGGCAGGCAAAGATCCTGGATGGCTGGACCCTGACCCGTGGGAGGAAAGGCAGCGAGGGATGTTAGAATGAGGATAGTTAGGGTGGGCCTTAGGCAAAAGTGGGTGGGCCTGGGCCCACCCATGGCTACGCCCCTGACTGATAAAGATCTAATTTTTGATTTGTTTTAACCAAAAACGTAGTGGTTGTACAATCTGTAATAGTATTGAGAATAGTATTTGTTAAAATTTTTTTTTGATCAAAAATAGATTTAAAAAAAATTGATCACCTTGAACACTATTTGCATTTTATTAAGGGAGCTTTTTAGGCCAAATGAGAGTGGAGTCTAATTGTGGAACAGCATGATGAGACATTCAAAAGTGTTGCCATAGAATTCTGAAGTCTTTTCTCCCTGTTTATCAGTTGTCCCCTTCTTTGTGGTTGTTTCATCAGTATTGACATTTTAAGAAGGTTTTTTTCCTCTTTTCTTTGGGTATTTTGTACCCTAGGTGATTCAGCCAGAGAGCATTGGGCCACAGTGGTGAGACTAGAACCTCCAGACCACTAAAATAAAGCTGCTTGCTGGGTGGCTGAAAGCAGCATTGTTTATCACAGTAGTCAGCAACCTGTAGGACTGTGAGCCCAGGTTGGTGTCTCCCATGTAAAATCAAGATGCAGTAAAATTTCTCCTTGTCCCACACCTTGATAACTTCCCCTCTTATTTTTGATTCTTCTTAATTTTACCAAGCTTCTGGGTATTAGTTTTCTTGGATCCCCTGAATTAACTTATGAACATAAGATATGCCATGCAGAGTCAGTCCAAATTCTATCACATCCAGGATCCAATGGCAATTCCAGGTCACAAGCACCCAGCTTATTCCAAAAAGTAGATGAATAAATAAAAAAATGTGCACTAGCTTGTATTTCATTTCCACTTTCTGTTTTTGTTTTGTGGCTACATTTCTGCTCATGAGATGCATTTATTTTTCTTTGGTTCAGGCTTATCTTGGATACAATTTTAAACCCCTCTATTTACCAAGCCGCACTGACGGCTACTGTGCACTAATGCCGACATAGCCCATTCACTTTGAATGGGCTGTATTGACATGCCGCGCGGCTTAGTAAACAGGGGAATAAGTTTGCAAATCTAAAACATTTTTTGCAAAAGGAAGACAAAGCCCAGATTCTGAATCATATAGCTTGAGAACCAATGTGCTGGTAGGAAAGCTTAAGAATCCTAGGCAACTGGCTATTAGTGGCTTTTGTGTTAGCAGTTTGCCAGTGTATAGGATCAAGGGTTATTTTCTTACTGGAGAGATTTATGCTGGGTCATCCTCTTACATGCAGGACTTGGGAGATTTGCTTTGAAGATCTTAGTTGTAAAACTGACTGCAAACACAGCAAGAAAATGTGCCTGTGTTTTAAGCATCATTTTTGGGAAGGAAGAGAGGACCAGTCCCTGCCTAGAAGAGCTAATGGATAGGAGCACATCTTCACAAAGACTACTGCTAGGGACGCCATTTTACTGGGGATGCCAGACTGGGCAGGAGTGATTGGGCCTCACGCCCATGGGTTTGAATGTTTCATTTGGGGGGGGGGGGGGAGCAAAGGAAAGGGTGGGGCATATTAACATTTATTTGCATATATATATATATATATATATATATATATATATATATATATATATATATGCAAATGAATATGCTAATATGGAGAAAGGGAGAAAGAACTGGCTTTTTGGGGAATAACCATAATAAATATGTATGATCTCATACATATTCATTATGGTTATTCCCAAAGAAGTCAGCTCTTTCTCCCTTCCTTCCTCCTTACCCAGTACTCCCTCTTCCTCTCCAGTAGTATTTCCCCACCCCCTTTCCCATACCATGCCAGTGTAGACCTTAGAAATGCATAAGCTCTATATGTAGATCCTTCAAGAGGTAGTGTGTCATGATTTAGGCTCTAATACCCTTTCTGATGTTTTGGTGCCACCTCTGTAAGGCCAACACACACTCTCTCCACTGCAAAACACTATACACAAACTTGTGCAAAAACACACTCATAACCTTACCAAACCATAACAGCACTAATTCCAAGGACAGGACAAGCTACAACCTTATGCATGGAAAGGCAGCACTGCAATTACACCAGGCTCTAAAACACCAGTACACTACCTAGTGAAGAAAAAACAAAAAGGGCTGCAAATACTACACGCTAGCAGAATACTGCACCTTGACCACACATGAAAACCACATGACACAACAGATATGACATAAGGAACTAGAAATAAAAAAAATATGAAGGCAAAATACAGAACTGGAAAGTTACCTCAAGAAGTCAGACTCTGCATGCAGCAATACCAGAAAAATTGAAACTTACATACAAAATATCACAGATGCACCTTTCCAAAAGCTGACATATTCCAATTAATAAATTCTGAATAAAATACTTTTTTTCTACCTTTGTTTTCTGATCATTTAGTTTTTCTATTCGCTTTGGTCCCAGTGTCTTCTGTTTTATGCAGTGTCTTCTTTCCATTTGATATTTTTTCACTCACCATGTCCACCATCCTCCTGTGTCCTTATGCGTCCTGTCTACCATCTGTAGCCCTATCCCTAACCTTCCTCCATTTTCAGTATCTGCCCTCAAAGTGTTCCGATCCAGCCCTTAAATTCAGCAGTTTTCCCTCCATCCATATCCAGCATTTCTCCTCACTCCCCTCCTCTCCATCCATGTGCATCTACTTCCTCTGTCTTCCCTCTCCTCCATCCATGTCCAGCATTTCTCCTTTCTTCCCTACCCTCCACTCCATCCATGTCCAGCATTTCTCCTCTCTTCCCTCCCCTCCATCCTTGTGCATTTCCTTCTTGACTTACCCCCTCCACCATCCATCCATGTCCAGCAACTCTCCATTCTCCCCTGCCCTCTCCTCCATACACCCATATCCAGCAAATTTCCTCTCTCCCCTCCATCCATCCATGTCTAGCAATTCTCCTCTCTCCCCTCCCCTCCATCCATCCATGTCCAGCAATTCTCCCTGCCCTCCCCTCCTCTCCATGTCCAGCAATTCTCTTCTCCCCTGCCCACCCCTCCTCTCCATGCCAGCGATCTCTCCCCCTGCCCTCCCCTCCTCTCCATGTCCAGCGATCTGTTTTCTCCCCCTCCTCTCCCAACCATGTCCAGCGATTCTCCCTGCCCTCCCTTAGCTCCCCAACAGCCTTCCTCTCCATTCCTTCCTGCCCCCAAGCATGTTTAAACCTTTTATTTTCCTTGCAGCGACAGCAGTGAAGCACACAACACAGCGGGCTTGCCTCCAGCCTTTTCCCTGCCTCACACAGTGTCCCACCCTCGCGGAAACAGGAAATACATCATCGCAAGAAGGCGGGACACTTAGTGAGGGAAGGGAAAGACTGTAGGCGAGCCCGCTGTGTTGTGGGCTTCACTGCCATCGCTGCGAGGAAAACAAAAGGTTTAAATGCGCGCGAGGGGGGGGCAGGAAGGAACGAAGAGGAAGCCTGTCCAGGAGCTGAGGGCGGGAAGAGCTGCCTGCAGCGTTGCGCCAGCCCTGCATTTGGGGGGGGGACAATGCCCCCCTCGCCACCCCCAAAACTATGCCCATGCTCACGCCTGCCCAAAGACACCCTCGACCACCAATGATTTTAAAGGTAGCCCCTATAAGGGGTGAGGACAAGAGGGGGATCTTGAAGCCAAGAGGGGGTTCCTGAAGCAGTGGAAGAGGGGGTTCCTGAAGCCAAGGGGGGGGGGGCTTAAGCAGTGCGTTTTTTCTAGCAAAAAAGGTGCCAGTACTCAAATGCTAGACCACCCTTCAGGAGTGGGGTGATCACTGAGGGACCCACCCCATAATAGCCAGGCCCCCTGCAACCAGTCACAGAATCTATGACAAGGCAGAATTGGTGTGTAAAGCCTGAGCTCTATCATTAAAATTTGGGTTTCATGGGTCAATGTTAGGAAACAATAGAAAAGGTGCCGGTACGCAGTACCCCCAAGTACCCCCTCAAAAAAAGCCCTGGGCTTAAGATTGGGAGGGATCCTGCTCTGTCAGCCTTGGAGCATCATGCCATTTCTTTGTAGTCTGGTGTTCTTTATATAGGCCAGCCATAACATGTTCTAGTCAATAGTGTGCAATCTTTGCAAAGAGGGCACACTGTTTGCCAATAGGGCACATTAGCAGCAGCCTTGCTTCTGTAACAACAAAATGACCAAGAAAACCTGAATAAAATTAACATTCCTATAAACTACAAGGGAAATGACATGAACCCCCCCCCCCCCCCCCCCCCCCCCCCCCCCCCCCCCCCCCCCCCCACCACCACCACAGCTGCCTATTCCTGGTAATTCCGTAGCAGGGTGCCTTGGGTTAGAGGGGAATAGATGCCAATTTCAAGGCACCTACTTTTCTTTATAGAATTCTAGCATGAATGGCAGAAAATACATTTACATTTAAAATGTGATCACTTACACCAGCCCTATAGCTGGTGTAAATGCCTATGCCTAGATGTTACCAGAACATGAGACCTTGAAAGATGTTGAGGAGGGACCAGAGTCCACCAGAGGTGAGAGGGAAAGAAGGCAGAAAAGGTGAATGTGAGCCTACTGACTGTGAAATCCACAGAGGTCCAGGATGAAGAGAATTCAGCCCAGAGGGTATCTGTAGTGAGAGAGTCAAGCCATGAGAAGGCAGGAATGCAGACAAACAGTCTAGAGGGAGTTCCTGCTGGGAAAGTGTCCAGAGCAGAGCAGCTGGTTGTGAAAGACCCTGAGGAGAAAGCAGATCCTGGAGAGATCTGCTTGAGTCTACTCTTGAGTGCTTTGAGAAACTGTGGGGATGCCACTATTGAGAGTCTGCAATAAGGGACTGAAGACTGGAACAGAGCGATAGAGAGAGAGGGGGTGGAGGTGGAGGGACTTCCTGGTGAAGCTAAATACAGAGGAAGGAATGCAGCCCAAATGTAGGGCATGCCCAACCATTAGGCAAAACTAGGTGGTCACTTAGGGTGGCAGTTTCTAGGGGGGAGGCAGCTAAAAGCTGCTGTAGTCAAAGCAAAACAAGTTCTGACAGCCACATAAACTCAAACCATCAGTGAATACTTTTAAAAAGGTAAATATTTTTAATAGAATTGTTTGTAGAATGATCGTGCTTGTGGTTTAATTATCAAAATTGTGGAAGGGAGTGTAAGAAAAGGGGGAATGAGGATGAAGGGATATATTTGGGGAATTACATTAACCTGCACTGTAAAGTTTAAGGACAAGTGCTCAGAACATAACACTGAGATATTTACCTTTAAAATGTTTATTTACAAGACAGGTAATGTAATAATGTTAAAAGGCAGTTTCCTACAAAGGAAATGTGCCACAAGATAAATATTGTTAGAAACATAGGGTTGCGAGGTTGGAGGGTAGTGGGAGGTTTATCACAACAAAAAAGGATCATGTGTTACCCAGTTGTTGTTGTAAGATGTTTTTGCTTATTATTCTGTTATGCTTGCTCATTATCTTGTAGTTGTTTGATGTTATTGCTTGGACCTGTTCCTTAGTTGCTTGATTGGGTATATTTTATTTTGATCCTGAATGAAAACCATTAAACCTTAAAAACAATATTGTTAGAAAGTCTGAATTTTTAATTAGGCTGTATTTATAGTAACTCACTTTGATGGAGGCTGCTGATTGGAGAGGTGAAGGAGGTCCTTGCTGGAAAAGAAGTCTTTTTGTCGCAGAATTGTTGCTGGAGCCTGGAGAAAGTCTTATCTTGGATGTGTGTGAAGTCCAGGAAGGCCCAGGGATTCAGTGAAGTTCCAGAGAGGTGCACATTGTCCAACAGACAGGGTCCAGAGTCCAGAGAGGAAGAAGCAGAGAGCGGACTGAGAAAGTTTCAGGGTTTTATAATTTCTTGTTGGACAATAGGCTGAAGTCAGGTGGGGTGTATTTGATCCAATGAAAACTCAGGGGTAGGTTCTGTTCTCATTTTTGAAAATAGAGCAGGGTAGCTGGTCACATGTTTAATGACATCATAAGAGTTCCTGACTGGCTATCTGCTGTATTACACACCCATATTTGACAGGATTAAAAGAGTCATTGTCTGAGAGCAGATGGGCTTTCTTTTGTCAGATTGGCATTCCAGTCTCTGTGACTGCTGTCAAAATACAGACTTTTGTTCTTTGAAGATGTGGTGATCAGGGCCGCCGAGAGGGGGGGGGGGGCAGGGGGACAGAATTCCCTGGGCCTGGGCCTCCAAGGGGGGCCCGGCACTGCAGCCCTCTCCACCCGCCCCCCTCCGTCCACCACCAGGCTGGGCCCCCCTGAATTCAAATCACAGCGTCTCACCTCGACTTCGACCTCACTCCATGTGAAAGAAGCGCAGCAGCAGCAGTCTGCAGATCGCCTCCCTTCGGGCCTTCCCTCCCTGTGTCCCGCCCTTGTCTGACATAACTTGTGTGAGGGCGGGACACAGGAAGGGAAGGCCCGAAGGGAGGCGATCTGGAGACTGCCACTGCTGCGCTTCTTTCACACAGAGCGAGGTCGAGGTGAGGCACTATGATTTGAATTCAGGGGGGCCCAGCTCGGTGGTGGACGGAGGGAGGTGGGTGGAGGGGGGGCGGTGACAATGATGACCTCAGGGGGGGGCAGCGGCGGCGGGGCCCCAGGTCCAGCCCAGTCTCTTGGTGGCCCTGGTGGTGATTGACTTTTTAAGTATTCACCCAGCTAGCCTTTGTTACACTGGTATCAGTGGTCTTCAGGGGGATGGTGAAGGTCAGACCCATTTTTCTGATACTGCTCCAAGAAGTTTTCGCAACAATATATATATATATATATATATATATATATATATATATATATATATATATATATATATATATTCCAGCAAAATCAATAACTCTGACAATTAAACTCATATCATGCTACACATTAAGTTCTAAGTTCTGGGACAAATTAGAGCAGTGGCGTAGCCAGAAGGCAAATTTTTGGTGGATCAGTGGGTAGGTTGGGTGGGCATGCATGTCCTCTTCCCTTACCACCACCCCTAACTTAAAAAATTAAATACCTTAGCTAGCAAAGATACTCAGCCCTGCCAGCTGAAGACATTCACAACCCACCAAGCCATGTTTAGACAAGTGCAGCAGTTAAAGGCAGTGCTCAGAGCCACTGAAATCAGCACCCCAGGCATGCTTAGTTCTCACGCATACATTGAACAGACATGAAAATTGAGTATGCTTGTAGTGCCGGTGACTGTAAACTAATAGAAATATATAGATAAAAATTCAAGAAACCAGACTCTAGCGTGTAGTACAATATGAAAAAAAAAATTATATATATATATATATATATATATATATATATATATATATATATATATATATATATATATATATATATATATATATATTTCCCCTTGTACTGTAAAAAAATATATAGCTAGCAAGATGTCAGGGGCCAGCACTTGGGGGGAGGGGGAAATAGTTGCTAAAGAAAGCACATCCAGGTAACAAGCTTTGGGGTCCCTTCCCAAATTTCTACCTTGGGCCCTAGTGATGTCTAACACCAGCTCTAAACATTACAAAAACTGACATATTCCAATTACTAAATAGAAAATAAAATAATTCTTTCTACCTTTGTTGTCTGGTCATTTTATTTTTCTGATTACGTGGTTCCAGTCTCTGGTTTCTATGTTCCTCTGTCTTCTCAACTCTTTTTCCATATCTCCTGTCCATTTGACATTTCTTCTCTCTCCATGTCCATCATCCATCTCCCTTCTGTGTTCTTGTAATATCCTTCTCTTTGTTCAGCATCTGTTTCCTTGCTTTTACCCTTTCACAGGTCCAGCATCTCACCATTATGACCCTGCCGTTATCCTTCTCCATGTCCAAATCTCCTCCATTCCTTCCCTCATGCCCAGGATCCCCTATGGCCTTTCTCTCACTGTGTCTGGAATCTCCACCCATTCCTTTTCTCATCTAGAATCTTTCACCATTCCTTCTCTTGTGTCCAATCTAGCATCTCCTCTTTATTTACCTATCCTCATAAACTGCTTACATCTTTCCTCTAGGTCATATTTCCTGGCTGGATAACCACCCTTCCCATCACATCACCTCCCCTCCCCTCTCTCCCTCCATCAGCTCTCCTCCAGATCTTTCTGTCCCCTGCAACAGCTCCCTTCCCTGCAACCCCACCAGCCCTTCAGCAGTAGCTGCCACTGGATCACCCAAAGACCTGTAGGCAGCTGCGATGTCAGTCATCCTCAAAAGCAGGCAAAAGGTAAAAAACGGATACAGCGGGATCCTTGGGATCAGCACGACACCTCCCATCCAGATATGCGCTAACAGCTCTGCAGGATCCTGACCTTATGGAAACAGGAAGTTTGTATTCTAAGGGGCGGGACACTGCAGATTCGTCAGCGTGCATGTAGCTAGGAGGTCCCGCGCTACCTTCAGAGGATGAAATCGCTACTGCTTGCAGGTCTTCACATGATCTGGTGCAAACAGCGACGCCAGCAGAGGAGGGAGTAAACCAGCACTTACAGTGGCTGGATTTCTGTTGTGCTGGCTTCTCAAAATGCTCGAAAGGTTCCCGTTCTCAAGGCTCAAGCAGACTGCACGCTCCACTGCAGGCAAGAAAAATTAGACAGATTGGAGGACAGAGGTCTGCTGTTACTGACGCCGATTGGAGGGTCAGAAAGAATGGATGGGCCTGATCTGTAATTGGATGGGCCTGGGCCCATCCAGGCCCACTCACAGCTACACCCCTGGCTACGCACCTTAGTTAAAGGGCCCTTAAAAACACTAGTGCACCTTAGTAAACAGGGTCCCAAGTGTGGCACCCAGAATTATGCTTATAGATGTGTCAAATATTACAGCATTATAAGAAATGTCAGATTCTGAGCAAGTCTCTTCTGCTGCTTGAGTTGTGACTTTAGCACTCAGCTCTGGTAGAGACTGGATGCTAAATCCGTTTTTTCAAGTACAGGGATAAATTGTATTTGAATTGGACTATTCACATGTATCCAGATGTAACTATGGAAACCCAAAAAACACGTAAGCTGTTTCTGTTAATGTGCCCAAGATGCTTCAGTTGGGAGCTGCATTTTTCCATAAATTTCCTTGCAAATGTATCCTCAATTTCCAGCCAGCAAATCTTTTTTGATCCTGATTACTTTTTTTTTTGCCATCTAAGACTACTACTACTACTTGACATTTCTAAAGCGCTACTAGGGTTACGCAGCGCTGTACAATTTAACATAGAAGGACAGTCCCTGCTCAAAGGAGCTTACAATCTAAAGGAGAGTTGTCTTAAGACTATTATGGGTTTCATATGTGGTGTGGCAGCTTATTTTGCTTAAAAGGATAGTGATTTTTCCCCTTTTTCATTTCCTCCCAATAAGAGTTGAATTTTGCTCTGTAATTCTGTACGTTTTCCATTTTTTGCCATTTTCTAGATAGTATTTCTTTTCCTTTTTTTCTTTTGTGTTAATTGAAATATTGTGTGGGATTGGCTATGCTGTACAAATATATTACTTGATTGTAAATTGAAATATACTATTAAAAAAATCATTACTAGCCCCAGATCCACCCAGTTGATAATACTAAGGTTACCATATGGCTCCAGAAAAAGGAGGACGGATTGAGCCAGCCAGGTTTTACTTCCATTGCTTGAAAGCAATGGAAGTAAAACCCGGCTGGCTCAATCCGTCCTCCTTTTTCTGGAGCCATATGGTAACCCTAATAATACACTAATAAAAAAGCTAATTTACTCCACATCTGTTATAAGATTACTCTTGCATCCTTGGAATTCTAGCCACATTTGTCTACACATAAATTAAATTCTGATTTATAAATGACTGCTACACTCCTCCTTTTATTCCTGTCCTTGGCTGATGAATACTATAACCATTGTGGCAGAAATCAAAAACAGAGAGGGTTCCTGTACATCAAACATCCAAGTCTCTAATAAACAAAATGTCAAGGGCCAGATCTTGAAATAAGTCTCCAATTAACACCCCTTTGTTTGCCATTTATGTGTGAACAACCTATCATCGAATTGCACATGACCATATCTTACCTCCTTTTTCTTCCACACAGCTGCTGTTAATTCCACCCATTCCTTTTTTCACTTATCTTACCACATGGTCATGTGTGTTGGGGGCTTTTTTACCTGCTGCAGTAAAAAAAAGGCCCTGGTGCACGGGAAAAATGACCCCCGCCATCAGCACAGGGCCATTTTTCCCACAGCTTGGTAAAAGGGTCCCCTAAATTGCTAGCAAATGAAGATATTCAAGGTATTGCCAAAGCTGTGAATTTAAGAACTTCAAAAGTATGATGCAACTGAACAAAGTGTACAGCAAAGGGAGTTTTCATTTTATGAGTCTAGATACAACTTTGACGTATTGTATTTTATATTGTGGGTGGTATTTTGGGGGTTGGATGCAGTGGTTTAATTGTTGATGTTTTTTTTAATTAACTTGTAGGTAGTATACAAAATACTTTCATGAGTAATAATAATAATGACAGCAAGTGCCCCCTGTGGAAAGAAGCCAAAGAGACTGTGGACTACTTAGTCACTAGCTGCAAAAAGATTATCCAGACTGACTATAAGGAAAGACACAATAAAGTAGCAGCCATGATACACTGGAATATCTGCCCCTTGACCACAAAAGTATCATTTGCCCTTTAACCACAAACTGGTGGGACCACAAAATTGAAACTGTGGTAGAAAATGAATAAGTCAAAATTCTCTGGAATATCAGGTTGTGGACTGACAAACATTTGCCACACAATACACCCAATATCACTGTGATTAAAAAGATGCAGGTGTGTGGGGGATCCAAGATGGTGGTGTAATAGGAAGGCTGTGAGGATGCTCATGTTTTTAGGTACAATTTTCTTCAGAATTATTTGCCACTTATTGGGAAGAGTATGCCCGAAGAGGAAGGGGAGGCCTAGGGGACCTCCCCTCCCTAAGCTAGATGCACCAGTATCTCAGCAGACACCGACTCAGCCTTCTTGGTTTCAACCCTGGTATCGGGCGCTTCTGCTTCCGGAGTGAGGAAGAGCTCTGGACTAGAGAGCGACTTGTTGCTTAGCCCGACAGGACCTTCTACTCCTCCACTCCTGCAGCCAGACGAGGCATCGGTACCGAGGAAGTTAGCTGATGAAACCTCGAAAGTGAGGCGAGCCTCAATTGAGGGAGCGACTATGGGGATTTTAGTGGAAGGAAGCCAGCGGTCTTCTAGTACAGCGAACGATGAGGCAAAGATGGCGGCTTCCTCGTCAGATTATATGCAAGAAGAAGTTACATTATGTGCCTCGGCGATTAAGCCGTTGGTAAGACCAGCAGAAATATCACTGGAAGCGATTTGGACAGCCCTGGAAACCTTACATAAGGTCTGTTCTTCTTTTCTATCTGTTTCTCTAAATAATTCCAAGCAAGTAAGAGACGTTAAGGAATCTATGGAGACTATCCAGCTTATTTTCGAAGGAGATCGCCGGCAATCTTCCGACACAAATCAGGAGATGGCTGGCTATCTCCTGAGCTCGGCCAAATCGGTATAATGGAAAGCCGATTTTGGCCGGCACCAACTGCTTTCCGTCATGGAGCTGGCCAAACTTCAAGGGCGCATTTCGGTAGGGTATAGAAGGCGGGTTGGTTTGCGGCAGCGCCCATTTAGATGGCCGCCGCCGTTCGATTATGCCCCTCACTACTGACTAAACAAACTAAACTGGAAACGGATTTTTAAAAAATTCAAGAAAATCAAGCTCCATTCTCAGGAGATAGACTACTTAAACATCGTAAAATTGAAAATATTGAGAATAAAATGAGGAATTTGAATCTCAGACTGTTAAATTTTCCTTATACAAAATTTATATCACCGAGAGAAATGTTTCATAGATTTTTAGAAGAAAATCTTAAATATACTGAACAATCTCTCCCACCTCTTCAAAAATTATATTATTTACCTATTGCTCAGGATAAACAAAAGAAGCGAGAAGATCAAATTCAATTAGAAACTTCGGTAGAAGCTATAAATATTTCATCTTTTTTAGAGCAATCTAATGAAGAAATAAACAAGAGCAACATTACTTGTTTCGTTTGTTTTTCTACAAGATAAGGAAGCTGTACTGAGGTTACATTTTCAACAGACTCAAATGGAATTTTTGGGTGGAAAAATTTCGATTTTTCCTGATATTCAATCTGCACAGATGATTCAATCTGCACAGACATCACATGAAGATAGCCGGTGCCAGTCAGGTTCCTACCCCGGTAGGCCAGCATTTCACAAGACCAGGACACTGCACCAGGGATTTCATAGTTAGAATCCTGAAAGGTAACTGTAAAACAATACAGGAACGTAAGACCTTTGAAGTCAGAATGATTGAATGTTTTGACACCCAACAGACAGGACTTAACAAGGATCTGGGTTTTCTAGCCCATTATAAACCATAAAATTGTATTTCTCTGTTTATCACCCTCCTCTCACCTACCCACACCCATCCTGTTAGAATATCAATGAAATGCTTTGATGTCCGCACCTCCTGCCCACCCCCACCCTGTCAGACTGTCAGACTGTCAAAGTAATGCTTGGATGTTTCATTTATATATACTATCTGCTACCACACTTGCTTATTTCCGATCTGACGAAGAAGGGCAACCTTCGAAAGCTAATCAAGAAATGTATTAAGTTATGTCCAATAAAAAAAGATATCATCTTATTTTCTTTTCCATGTTTTATTTTGTTTGATTTCTATTGATATCCTGATATTTCAAAATGGACCCAGCAAAGGAGAAAGAAATTTCTAGAGATGAAACGAGAAGCAATACAGATTAATGCCCGTTTTCAGTTACGATTTCCTTGTAAATGTATATTATTGTTTAAAGATAAGAAATATGTATTCTACGATTCTCTTCAATTGCGGGGTTTTTTGGATCTTCAGGGTGATAAAGGGTAAGAGCCAAATGTTTTAAAAGGACATTAGAATAAAAGGGTAGATCTACTATTACTTTTCTTATGAACTAATTACCTACATTACCAACTTCCTTTGGATATGTATAAGATCTAGGATCCTCTATTATGTGGACTAATATCCTGGTATACCTAGTTTAGAAGTTTTTTTCCTTTAAGCTTTTTCATTTATATTGTATGTTAAAAATAATTACTAGGTATTTGGTGTTTTCCTCAAAGATTATGAGTATCTTTGTAAAATATGAAATTATAAAAAATAAAAAAAGAGATGCAGGTGTGGATCATAGATGTGGCAATACTAGGAGACAATTTTTATTTTTATTTTTAATTTGCAGTGCTCAGTAATGCTGTCGTGCTCTTTAAATCAAATGTTTCTGGATTGGGTACACAGCCACCAATCATCACAGCACTCCACCTCCCTTCCTTCCTTTTCTCACTAAAGTGAGACACAAACTGCTAGTGCTGACAGTCAAATATATTTATGTAAGTGCTAATAGATTACTTACCTTGGCTGTCTTGACGAGTGTGCGGTCTGTGTTACATCCAGAACACCCATATTAATGCATGGTGGTTAAAATCAATTACTCCGTCTTTATAAGGAAAATTACCAACACCAGTTTTTGTTCATTTGAACCCCCACGATTTATACGGAATACTAGGAGACAGCCAGGTTGAAGATAGACATTTGGAGAAGATCACAAACTATCAAGACTTAAATATTGAATTTGATCCTGATTGAAGTTGCATCTGGTGAAAAACTGCAGTTATGGTCCTGTAATAATTGACACCCTTAGTTCAATATCGAAAGCCCAGGAACAACATCTGAACACACTGGACATTGACAAATTTACTGTCTGTCAAATACAGAAAGCTGTACTGCTTGGAACTGCCCAAATCCTGTGTTGATACTTCTGAATATCTTAGGTTCTTGGGAAGGACTTCACATTTAGAGCACCAAGCCCAGCCAAGAGCATCTGGCAGGCTGTGCAAAACCACAATATTATTATAATCATTATTATTATTACTAGCTTTCAAAGCATGTTTGGTTTTATCAAAATAATACAATAGAGAAGGTCAAACAATTAAAGAAATCAAACTGCATGTCCCACAAGTGTTGGAAAAATCCAAAGTGATGAAACCATATTGTGCACCACCAAAATATTTTCTGATAAAGACTGTGGGAAATAGAACAATGACCACATGGTTGATGTACAGTACAATCAATAGACATCAGAAGGTGTAGAGGAAAACATAAAATAAGCTAAAATATCCCTGAAATTACATTTTCAACTATATGAAAAACTATATAAAGGGCAAAAATCAAGATAAATGTATAGCACACACCAATATTTCAAAATAATCTTGATTGAGGGCTCCTTTTACAAAGCAGCACTACTGATTAGCAGCAGTACACTGAAAGCAAGGTTCATTCAATTCCATGGGCTTCTGTGCATTTAGCACATGCTAATTGGTAGTGTTGCTGTGTAAAAGGAGCCCTAAATGAGTACCAGTTAACATAAGAACATAAGTATTGCCATACTGGGACAGACCAATGGACCGTCAAGTCCAATATCCTGTTTCCAACAGCGGCTAATCCATATCTCAAGTTCCTGGCAAGATCCCAGAACAGTGGCCTAGTGGTTAGAGTGGTGGACTTTGGTCCTGGGGAACTGGGTTCAATTCCCACTGCAGGCACAGGCAGCTCCTTGTGACTCTGGGCAAGTTACTTAACCCTCCATTGCCTCAGGTACAAATAAGTACCTGTATATAATATGTAAGTCACATTGAACCTGCTATGAGTGGGAAAGCACGGGGTACAAATGTAACAAAAAAAACCTATTTTCTCCAGTGTTTTAAATTTACTACTTAGGTCTGTCCCAGTATGGCAATATTTATATACTTATGAGGGAGACGTCTTCTGCTGGCGGGGCTTCAGGATCCCCGCCAGCCAAGGTATTTCAATCTTGAATCCTGTTGTGACAGCGGCAGCAATCTGGGGGGGGGGGGGAGGTCGGCAGTGATCTGGGGGGGGGGGGCAGCAGATAGCGGTCCTGCCTCGGGCCTGGTTCAGTCTCTCGGTGACCCTGGTTCTTTATACTCCAGGATGGCTGACAATCTTGGATTCATGTCCCTATTTCAGTACCTTATCCCAGAGTTGCTTGGGCACCACTGTCTTGGCTGGAGAAACTGGCATGGCCACATCTGCCAATTTACACACAGAACTGTCTAAGCATATTCTATAATGTGATGTATGTAAATTCTAAGTCGCATAGTTGAAAAGGAGACATGACCATGGGCATGTAATGGGCAGGTTGTGGGTGTTTTTTAAAATCTGTGCACATTGTTATAGAATACACCTGGTCCACGCCTAATTTAGGCATCGACATTTACACCAAGTTTTACTTGGCATAACTGACCACAACTAAATTTAGTCATGCGGACAGGTGCTCAGCGTATTCTACAAACCACACAGAAATGTAGATTATTCCATAAAATACACCTAAATTTAGGCATACTTTATAGAATAAACCTATGTGTATTTCATTTTGGCACTAATTTTTTAGGCATGATATATTTAATCTATTCCTCTATGTATAGTTTAGGCCTGCTGAACTGAAAGGACAATGCTAGCAGTCGTTGCACTATCCATATATTCAATGCTACTACCTTTATAAACAACAACACTAACCAGCTTATTTTCGAAAGAGAAAGACGCCTATATTTCAACCCAAATCGGGAGATGGGCGTCCGTTTCCTGTGGGCGCCCAAATCGGTATAATCGAAACCCGATTTTTGGCGTCCTCAACTGCAGTCCGTCACGGAGATGAACAAAGATCACTGGGGCGTGTCGGAGGCGTGGCGAAGGCGGGACTGGGCATGGTTATCAGCCGAGGAGAGATGGGCGTCTTTAGCTGATAATCGAAACAAGAAGGGCGTTTTTGATGAGAATTTGGTCTGCTTTATTTGGACTCTTTTTTTTCAGGTCCAAGTCCCAAAAAAGTGCACCAACTGACCAGATGACCTCCCCTGACTCCCCCAGTGGTCACTAACCCCCTCCCACCAAAAAACACACACTTTAAAAACTTTTTTTTCCCAGCCTGTATGCCAGCCTCAAATGCCGTATCCACCTCCATGACAGCAGAATGTGTTCTATCCTCTGACAGCCTTTCCCTGGTTCTGATGTGGGTCTCAGGTGAGTGTGACACCTTTTCTGTTAAGGGCACTGCAGAGTCACATCAGCAATGCATTGTGGTGGGTGTAGGGTATTGGGCTCTGTGATTCCACTAGCTTGTGTTAAATGCTCACGATGTTGGTAGTTGGTAGGCTCTACTCCCATGGTGCTTTTCCCTCTGCTTACTGGGTGAGTGTGCCCTGTTTTGTTTCCGGTAGTCCATGAGGTAGTGGCCATTTGTGTAAGACACTTTTAGATCCCTTTCATGTGTTAGCCACGTTACAGCACTTAGTTCTTACCTTGAATGTTGCTGAAAGAGGGCATTGTACACCATTCTGCCAGCTCGGACCTACTACTAATCTCAGTACCAGGGAGACTCGTTGCCAGTGGGGCACAACCTCTGATCTGCAGTTAACTGTGAGTAAAGGTGCTTATTCAAATAAAGGACGTTTTCAGCGAGATTAGTCTTCAGGTGTGAACTACTGTGCCAACAAGTCCTGTCCCTATAGTACTCTTAGTGGGTACTGCAGTGCACTTCAGGCAGGCAGACCCAGGCCCATACCCCCCACCCATAATACTTGTGGTGGTAAACAAGAGGCCTCTAAAACCCACTGTACCTACATGTAGTTGCCCTCTTCACCCCTAAGAGCTATGGTAGTGTTGTACATTTGTCCCTCCCACGATCAAATGGCTTGGATTGGGACGTTTCTGAGCTGGGCGTTTTTAGTTTCCATTATGGAAAAAAAAAACCCGCCCATCTCAGAATCCATGGCACTTGGTCCATCCAAACTGTATTTTCGAAACGAAAGATGGACGCCCATCTTTTTCGATAATGTGGTCTGTCTCGCCTCTTCACATACCCGTTTTCGGACATAGATGCCCATGGAGATGGGCGTTCGATTATGCCCCTCCACATATACAGATTAAGTTAAGCCAATGATCGTGCTTGCTGAATATTGAGTCAAAGGTTATTGGTGATTTCCAAAGATGTGCATTTAGTTCATAACTTTGTCAGTAGTTGAAGGTAAGTTATATTCAGGTACAGTAGGAATTTTCTTTTTTTTTTGGAGGGTTTACAATCTAAGCTTTATTTACGTCAGTGCCCAAGGTCACAAATGGCAGTGGGATTTGAGCCTATCTATTTTTGTTGGTAGCCTGCTGATCTAACTATTTGGCTACTCCAAATACCTGTTTTACCATCCAGATTGAATTGTGTGATGTATGATAGGCGTTTGGTTGTGAGAGCTTACTGTGCTTAAAGTAAAAGTTTAACTCCCTTTGTATGTGCAGCTGTAAATGGCTATTCAGGATGTAACAAGTAACCTTTGCTTTTCACAGCTAACTGTGCTGGCATAATGAAATTGAATAATACAGGCCTTTGTATTGTGTTATTGCAATTGAATGCAGGAAAGTGCTTGCTGCGATGGAGTCCTGGCTAGAAGATATCAAGGAAGACTCTGATAAGAGTAAAGGCCACAAATATACCATGCTGGAGATTAATCGATGCAGGAGACATGCAATATCACTGCAAAGGCCTTTGCTTCCTCATAGAGGTTACTTAAAGAATTAATAGTGCCATTTGTACCATCTGTTAATTTTGAAGTTGGTGACTTTGTCAACAGTGACATGCAGAGATGTGCTGCAGTGATTACAGAACTGTGTTTAAAAGCAATGAAAAATGACTCCAGAATGGAACTTTTTTCAAACCTCCCCTCCGCCCCCCCCCCCCCGAGACTTTTTTTTTTTAAATTTGTGCTTACATTGTAATAGTATAAATGGAAATAGTGTGATATGATATAGTATAGTATTGTCTCTGTAATTTTCTGTGAAAGGAAGAAAATAATTCATTCTTCTAACCATAAGAGAGAATGGGAACTACATGGGGAATAGAGGAGATAGATGATCTTATTCCTGCTCTGAGCTGGAGTAAATCTTTTATATTGAAGCCCTAGAAAACAAATAAAAAAACACATATGAAGTGCATAACTTGCTAGTTTTGGGAGGGAGAGCAAAGTGGAGCCCAATAATGGAAAGTATAAGCAGGCTCTCTACTATAAGCTCCAAATATCTTGTCTTAGGATTCTCCAGAATGTTTTTGAGAGTTTGAGAGCAGAAATGATATAAATTCTGAGATTAAAGTCTTTCTTTTCAATCAAAAGAAAGTGAAAAGCAGAGTGTAATAAAATAAATTATATAAAATGAAATACAATAGAAATTCAAGTAAAATAACAATCTACAATGAAATAATAAAATTAGATCATATACAACATTCAATTTAGAAATATCATATTTCCTTTAAATCAGAATTTCATGGTTGTAAATTCTATTAAATCTCAATTAATCTGCCCTCTTAAATAACCATATTTTTAGTTTGTGCCTAAATATATGGTAATCTTGGTCACCATTCAACTCCAAAGGAATATTATTTCAACATTTAAGGACCACACCTCAGAAAGAATGAGCCATGGCTCTTTCCAATCTACCCCCCCCCCCCCCCCGTTTACTAAGCCGCGTGGCAATGCTGACATAGCCCATTCAAAGTCAATGGGCTGTGAAGGCATTAGCGTATAGAAGCACTAGCATGGCTTAGTAAACGGGGGGGGGGGGGGGGGGGGGGTAAAAGCTTTAACAGTAGATAAAGCCAAATTCAATTACTAGCTCAAATGCATCACCTGACCTGGGCAATGCTTCAGAATCTTTTCTCTCAGATTTACCAGACCATCCCCATGAAACAAACACTGTACTATCTTTTAACTAAATGACTACAATGATGTGTATTTGGGGATTCTAAAGAAGGTGTCATATAAACTTCACATGACCCAGAACATTGCATGACTGCTGACTCTTGATAGAGAATCTTGGGAACCTACACTGGTTGTCCATTTTCTTTTCCATCCAGTTTACTGACATTCATGTTTTTAAATATTTTTGAAATTTTTATACAATTTTCCCCAGACTGTCAGGCATCAGAAAACAACAAGGCAAAGAATCTGCCAAATCCAATATGGAAGAATTAAAACCAGGAGGCAGATCCCATAAAACGGTAGGCTTTAATAAAGTAAAATGCTCCTAGGTCAATAGTCATCTGTGCCCGACATGGCCATGTTTCGCCAACAATACTAGCTGCATCATGGGCAAGGTGTACTAAAAGCATTAATACAAACATAAATATATAAATACTTTAAAAAGTACATATCAGCTCAAAAAATAATAAATACATAAATATGAACACTGGTTTCTAAAAACAGTATAAAACACGAGGAATACTTCTAAAAGCATCTATTAGTTTAAAATTGTTTAAAACATCAAACCATCTTTAAAATGTGAACATAAAACCATCTCCTAAGAGTAGGAAGGGTGAGAGAAGGGAATCAGGTTTACCGAACAGGTACACTTCACCTAGGCTGGTCCAGCTTAAAAGTGATATAGCCACTGTTAAAAAAAAACCAAAGTGAACAAAGCTGCATGTGTAAAAACCACAGCTACTAAAAACCATCTTAGAATAGAAAGTTTCTTGAACTTGGAGGCTTGTAGTTCAGTGTAAAACAAACTTGCTATGAAAACCTAGTTTATATACATTGTGGATGCCATGTATGCATAATTACTGTAAATCAATTAAAAAAAAAAACTTTAAAAACCGTAAAAAACAAATATCCAGGTGAGAAACCTTAAAAACCAAATGCAAAATGTAAAATAAACTGTGCCAATATCTTTAAAATGATCCATTTTAAAATAAAGATGTTCTGGATAAAACAGAAATAAAACATTAACATTTCTAACAAAAAAGTGCTGGACAAGTAACTTAAGATCTTTTACAATCCATAATTATCAAAAACGCTACAAAATTCCCTCAAAAAAGTCCTTAAAATGTAAAAAAAAAAGAGAAAAGGTTAAAATATTAGTGGAACGCATTGAAGACGATGCAGTGTGTTCCAGTGATGTCATCAATGCGTTCCAACCATGGAAGGCGCCTGAGACTGTAAAAACTTAAGAAAAAAAGCTTAAAGAACACCTTTAAAACATCTCAAATCTCTTAAGTATTTTTGTGGTTTTTGTGAAGCTTTTAGTCCTAGAGTTTGGTTACTCACTCATTTGAGATTTGCTGTAGAGGTATTCTGACCTTTTTTATGCATACGAAAGGGATGGGTTACCCATTTTTTTATTGTGAGGCCCTTTTACTAAGCCACGTAGGAGCCTACGTGTACCCAACACGTGTCAATTTTGATTTACCACCGGGCTACCATGTGGCCCTTGCAGTAATTTCATTTTTGATGCGTGTCCACTATGTGTGCCGGAAAATAATTTGTATTTTCTGGCGCACTGCAAACAATGGGCGGTAATCATCATTCTACATGTGTAGATGATTACCACATGGTTACTGTGTGAGACCTTACCTCTAAGTCAGTGGCTGGCAGTAAGGTCTCAGATCCAAAATGGACACATCATAATTTTTATTTTGCTGCACGTCCATTTTCGGCAAAAAATTTTTAAAAGGCATTTTTTGCAGGCATGCTGAAAATGGATCTGTTCATGCCCAAAACATGTGCCTACACTAGCATAGCCCATTTTTCAGTGCACCTTAGTAAAAGGACCCCTGTGATTTTTATATCATAAATGTTTATTTTTTTATGGATATGAGGAATCCATATTTACTTCTAAACCCTCAATTTTAATGTTGTATGTCGATTTGAGATGTTTTTCAAGGTGTTCTTCAAGCTTTTTTCTTATGTTTTTACAGTCTCAGGCACCTTCTACAGTTGGAATACATTGATGACATCACTGGAATACACTGACATCACTGAAACCAACTGGCCACTGAAGCAAACTGCTCTGAAGGGAATTTGTTTGTGTTGAAGGCACATTCTATCATCAAATTATAGGCACCACGATGGGTGCTACCATGGCCCCATTGATTGCCAACCTTAAAGTGGTGGCATTTGAAGAAAAACTTTTTAAAGAAACAATATGGCACAAGAAGATTATCCTCTGTAAATGCTATATTGACATTTTTATGATCTGGAATGGGAATGTGGAGGAACTTCATACCTTCCATGAACAATTGAATGGATTTGATAGCAACCTTAAGTTCCAGATGACATTTGATGACAAACATATTCCATTTTTAGACATCTGTACCATTCTTGTGGATGGGACTTTTCAAAGTGGCATATAGAAAACCTATGGATGTAAACAAATACCTTGATTTCAGTAGCTGTCATATTAGGGCTTTACAGATGAACCTCTTGTATAGCCAGTTTTTGAGATGCAAATGCCTTTGTTCAAAGGATGCGTTTTTTCAAAGAACAAGCAAATGAGATGAGCAGAAGATTTCAGTTTAAAGGTTATCCATTTGATGTAGTCATCAAAGGATTCACTAGAGCAGCCAACAGCGAGAGAGAGAGAGAGAGAGAGAGAGAGAGACATACTACTGAAACCTAAAGTGAGAGCACCAAATAGTAAAATAGTCTGACCGCTCCCTTTCACCCATGTATCTAAAGACTTCATTAAGGTTCTATGCAAACACTGGCATATCATTCAAGGAATTGAACATTTCCAGAACAAAGAATGTATGATTGCCCACAAGAAGGGGAGGAACCTTAAGGATATTTTGGTGCACTGTGCCCTCCCTGGACCGCATCAGCAACCATTTTCCAAACATCAGGGCACTACAAGTGTGGGTCATGTTCAGTATATAAAGTTAATATTCAAATAAAGACTTTTAGACTTTTATTCACCCTACAATATGGGAGAAATTTGTACTCAGGAGCTTCACCAATTGTAAAAGTTAGGGTGTTATTTATGCTACAGTATGCCCATGTGGATTACTATACATTGGGAAAACAATTTGTCCTTTCCATAAGTGTATCTTGGAACACAAAAGACAGACATTAATATTGTGCTTCTTTTTCTAGTGAACCTCTTCCCTGAAAAAGAAAAACGAACCATGGCCATGTTGGCAGAGGTTCTGACTATTTTTGAAGCTTGAAGCTAAGTAGCTATATATTTTTGCTGCAATGCTGTTCAAACAAAAAATTCTTCAAAAATCATTTTGGATCAACAACGATTTACACTAATCTTAAGTAGCATAGTGTAAATCATCATTGATCCAAAATGATTTTTTAATAATTTTTTGTTTGAACAGCATTGCAGCATAAGTTGATTCTGCAGCATTGTGTTGTTATTTCTGAAGATCCATATTACTAAAATGACATGTGTTACAAAATAGTGTAAGACATATGAGTTGTGTATGATGCTAGGAATAGTTGTGGATACCCATATACATGGAGGCAGGTTACATCTTGTTTGTATAGAGTATTCAGTACATATGCCTTTAAGATAAGAAACTGTGCCCTTGAACTACAAATCTGTGTAATTTTGTAGTTCCCTCTGATGGGCTCCTTCAGAGCACATATACAGCTCCCTGTGGTTTATGGGAGGCTTCCTATTGGTTGCTTGCCTTCTAAGCATGCTGGGCTAGTAGTGCCTCCTTGCTTTTCTCTCCAACCATGATAGCATGATAGAAGCTGCTGTCTGATCTAGCTGCAGTGCATGCCTCCAAAACCACTATAATTCCATCGTCTTTTTACCAACCTATAACCTACTATTTTACTATACAGCATTACCTCTCAGTGTGTGCTGAAATTCCTCTCCCAGTTCCCTGAGTCTAGGGTACACTGGTTGAACATGGACTCTGGTAGCAGAGGCTACAATACTTTTTAAGCAACAAAACTGTAAGTTATTTTCTCCTTGTTCAAGATATTACATTAAAGAAGATTTGCAACTCTATCCTGGAGATGTTGTATTATTACAGTCAGTACTTTTTTGTGTGTGAGTACATGCTGGTACGCATACTGGAACCTTTTTATTACATCCCGTTCGCTTTCCCCATTTCTTCTCGCTGCCTGCTTGAGAGTCCAAGCCTGCAATCACTCATTACAAGCAAGGCCCAGCACCAGCACACTTGGTCTTAGTTCCAGCCTATCCACTTGTGGCAGGCTGTGTTGGTACTGCCCCTCTGATGCACACATGTTAGAGAGGGCGGAACCAACTGGCCCTTCCCAAGCACATGGCATTGGGTGTGAAGGCTGCTCAGCGCTGGCGCTGGGCCTTGTATTGACTGTTACTGCCGCACCAGATTCTCAAGCAGTAAGGCAGTGGGAGAAGGAGGAAGAGCAGGGGGGAGAGGAGAATCGTGCACATTGATGGGAGGGGAGAGCAGGGGAGAAAGGAGAATTGCTGGACATGGATGGGAGGGGAGGATAGGGGGAGAGGAGAATCGCTGGATATGGGTGGGAAAGGAGGGCAGGAGAGAGAGGAAAATCACTGGACATGGATAGGAGGGGAGGACAGGGAGTAGAGGAAAATTGCTGAACATAGATGGGAAAGGACGGCAGGAGAGAGAGGAGAATCACTGGGCATGGATGGGAGGGAAGGGCAGGGGAGAGAGAAGATTCACTGGACATGGATAGGAGGGGAGGACAGGGAGCAGAGGAGAATCACTGAACATGGATGTGAAAGGACAGCAAGGGAAAGAGGAGAATCACTGGGCATGGATCAGAGGGAAGGGCAGGGGAGCAAGAAGAATCACTGGACAAAGAATAGAGAGGAGAGGGCAGAGGAGAGAGGAGAATTGCTGGACGTGGATGGATGGAGAGGAGGGCAGGGAAGAGAGGAGATGGATGGAGGAAGGGGAGGGCAGGGGAAAGAGGAGAACTGCTGGACATGGATGCAGAGGAGAGCAGGAAGAGAGGAGAATTGCTAGACATGGTGGATGGCGGGGAGAGCTGGGGAGAGAGTAGAAATGCTGGACGGATGGATAGAGTGGAGGGCAGATGACAGAGGATAATTACTGGACATGGATGGAGAGGAGAATTTCTGGACACGGATGGATGGGAGAGCAGGGGAGAGGAGAATTGCTGGATATGGCTGGGAGGAGAGGGACAGAGGAGAATCACTGGACGTGGATGGAGGAGAGAGCAGGGGAGAGAGGAGAATTGCTGGATATGGATGGAGTGGAGAGCAGGGGGAGAGGAGAATTGCTGGGCATGGATGGGAGGAGAGAGAGGGCAGGGGAGAAAGGAGAATCGATGGACATAGATGGGAGGGGAGGATAAGGGGGAGAGGAGAAAGGAGGACAGGAGATAGAGGAGAATTGCTGGACATGGATGGAGGGGAAGGGCGGAGAGGGCAGGGGAGTGAGGAAAATTGCTGGACATGGATGGATGGAGGAAAGGGCAGAGGAGAGAGGAGAATCGCTAGACACTGATAGAGAGGAGAGGGCAGAGGAGAGAGGAGAATTGCTGGATATGGATGAAGACAAGAGGAGGGCAGGGGAGAGATGAGAACTGCTGGACATGGATGGATGGAGGGGATGGCAAGGGAGAGGAGAATTGCTGGACATGGGTGGAGGAGAGGGAAGAGCTGGGGAGAGAGTAGAAATGCTAGACGGATGGATAAAGGCAGTGGCGTAGGAAGGGGGGCGGTAGGGCGGTCCGCCCTGGGTGCACGCCGCTGGGGGGGGGGGGGGGGTGTCGGCTCCGCTGGTTCACTGCTCTCTCTGCCCCGGAACAGGTTACTTCCTGTTCTGAGGCAGAGAGAGCAAGGAACCAGCAGAGCCGACGCAGCTCCCAGCGACGACGTGCACTCGGGGCGGAGCGCCAGTGGTAAGAATGCACTCCGAGGGGGGATGCGCGGTCTGAGGGGGGGTGCACAGCAGCGACCCGCCCCGGGTGTCAGCCGCCCTCGCTACGCCACTGGATAAAGGAGAGGAAGGGAAGAGAGGAGAATTGCTGGGCATGGATGGAGGGGAGGGCAGGGGAAAGAGGAAAATTACTGGACATGGATGTAGGGGAGGGCAGGGAAGAATGGAGAATTGCTTGACATGGATGGAGTGGACAGCAGGGGAGAGAGGAGAATTGCTGGACATGGGTGGATGGAGGGGAGGGCAGGGGAGAGATGAGAAATGCTGGACATGGATGGAGGGGAGGGAAGAGAAAAGATGCACAAGAATAGAGATGAGGGAAAGGAAAGAGAGGAGAAAAACTGCACATGGATGGAGAAAATAGGCAAAAGATGGATTGAATGTTTACCAGGGGCGTAGCCAGACTTCAGCAGGAGGGGGGTCCAGAACCCGAGGTGAGGGGGCACATTTTAGCCCTCCCCCCGGTGCCACCGACCCCCCTGCCATTGCCGACTTTGCCCCCCCCTGCCACCGACCCTCTTGACCCCCCTTCCCGCCCCCAACCCGCCGTCATCTACCTTTGCTGGCGGGGGACCCCAACCCCTGCCAGCCAAGGTCCTCTTCTTCTCGCAAAAGGCTTCCTTCTGTTTCTGATGTCCTGGGCCAAATCTACGGGGGCCCAGGCCCCCCATGGCCCCACGTAGCTATGCCACTGCTGTATACCTCCTTCAATCAAGTCCACGGAGGACCCAGTTTTTACTTATGCATGTAGGGCAAGAAATGAAGAAAAAAGTAAGGAAATAAATGGACAGGAAGCCCTGGAAACGGAGTTAGGAGAACAGATAGAGAGTAGCAAAATCAGAGACTGGGACCAACATGATCAGAAATACAAAGTCACCAGACAAGAAAGGTAGAAAAAATTCATTTTAATTTAATTTTATTGTTTGGAATATGTCCAATTTGAGAATTTACATCTGCTGTTTTATTTTGCACTGTATAGGAGGAATCATGTTTCTTTTTGTTTCCTGGTGTTGTCTTGCATGCAGAGTCTAGCTTCTTAGGATTTCAGGTTAATTTTTGAAGAATTTGAAGAGAGGCTATTTCTGTTCTGCATGTGTGATTGCAAGGCAGTGTCTGAATAGGGATCTATTTGTGGTTCTGAGATTTTGATAACATATTGTGTTTCTGATTTGGCAAGACTATTCTCCTAATTCTTGGTCTGTGTGCTAATTTGGTTTGTGTCATTTTGGGTATAGTGGAGCTGAAACAGTTTACAGAAATTATTTATAATGAAAAAAAAATCACAAGTTATTTTTCTTCTATACCGGTGTAACATTTTCAGTGATGCCTGTTTATATGCGCCATGGCTGGTAAAAGGGGTGTGGCTACTGTGGGTGTGGCTACCACAGGGACAGAGCCATAGATAGTGACCCCACCCCTAAGGTTACCCATAATGAGTACCGGTACCTTTTTTCCTACAAAAAAAGCACTGCTTACAGTACTGGGTTATACTGCCGGCTAATCATTCTGGAAGTGAGGTAGCAGAACAGTGATAATGCTTGCCTGAAACATTACACCTATGTTTTAGAATTACCTTCCAAAGGCATAAAATAGACACTTTTATGAGCATTCTACATAGAAGTCCCTTTTCTCAAATCACTCACACACTGTACATATCATAGTCACATACATTATGGAAACTATCATTTTTTTTTAATTTTAGTTAAGAAAATTATATGTATAGATAGTAATCATGTCAACAACATCAAACACCGGAAAATTTAAACCAATGTTTTCAGAGAACAGCAGTTTCATCAACCACAAAACAGCTAGGCTATTGCAATTAAAACAGACTAAAATAGATGTCTACCTTTCCATAGTATAATGATCAAGAAGCAAGAAAATAATAGCATAGCAATATAAAAATATATTTACAAAGGCTGACCAATCTCTCTGTTTCAATTGACACTGGCTAATCTAAAGTTCTGTGACACACATATTGGTTCAGAAAAAGGTGATGTAGAAACTAATGGACCATTCCATAAAAGGTGAGCTTTTTGCAGTTAAGATTCCAAGAGAGCTACATATAAACTCGTGGGCTGTGCCTAAAAGTGACAGGCAGAGCAGGGAAAGTTCCAGTCTGTATTACCCCTGGCCACAGCATAGGTTCTTGAAAGAGGTGGAAAACCCGGCATGGCTAGAGAAAGGGAAGGGACCCAGACAGATAGACCCCTGGCAATTTCAGAGGCAATCCCTACAGACAGACCAAGATCCCAAATTAGCCCAGGCTCCCTGGCTGACTAGGCAGTATAATTTGGACATGGGCTGCAGCTGGGACAGGAGAGGGACCCCCATGGGCTAATAAGAGGAAATAGGAAGTGAAGGGACAGAGATGGAGTGTGCTGATCAGGGAGTGTCTCAAACTGTCCCAGAGACAAGGGTTATTGAAGAGGAGGAGAGAATGGAACTATCCCCAGAGAGTGAATGAAACCAGCTGCTGGGAGCTTCAGTGGCTGGAAGAAGGCTATATTTGAACAGAAATGAACTTTAACCTGACAAGCAGTAGCTATGCTTTGGTCCCCTTTTTGTGTTTTCTTTTAGAGATAAGACTGTTCTTAGAGGAGGGGGATGTTTAAAGTTCCCTCTCAGTTTTCAAGCAGAAGGAAAAAAAGCTTACAACATTACATTATCAAAGGGCTTTACTGAGAGGAGGAAGGGTGCCTTCCTTTTGTGTTGAATAACCGAAGAACAAACAGACAAGTACTGTGCACTACTGCAGAACTATTTGTACTAAGGAGTTACTGGGAGCTACTTGGATAAGCAAGACTAAAATCCCAAACCAGATCTGGGGATTTGGATTGCAGTAGGTTTTTTTTTTGTTTGTTTGCTTGTTTTATGTTCTGAGGCTTGCTTTTGAGCAGCCTCCACTGCACACCAAGTATTGTTCCAAGAAACTCTTTAATAATAAAACAGATTCGATAATGATAACTTGGAAGAATGAATGACACTATAGTACACAAACAGGAAATGTTTAAAGAAATGCTCTTCATAAACAGCAAAGGCAGGGAGTCAGTAACAGAGAACAAAAATCACCAGTTCTTGCTTTAGGCTAACTGGCATATACCATGCAAAACTATAGAGTGCCTCCTTATTTATGGAAATAATTCCAGCACTGCATTCCTACTTCACTTTCTCCTGCCCAGCAATCCCTGCCCTCTCCCACTGGTCTGCCCAGCACAACTATTCCCCCAATCCCTTCTCTTTCCCCTACTTACATCATGTAGGAAGACACAGTGAGTGAAGAGCCAGTATGGCATCTCTCCTCCCTATCCACTTTGTGAAGCCACACAGGTCACTCACCCAAAAGTCATCATGAAACTTAATTTTTATGCAATACAATGTTGGGTAAATTTATCTGAGGGAAATTTGCTTTTTCTGTCATTCCTCGCTACTTGCTTCCTATACAAATACTTTTTCACAGCCTGGAAGTGAACACTGACAACATTTCTCTTTTAGTTTACCTTCACAACCTGCTCCTGGATGTACCTTTCTTCTTGGAGAACCTTCACTCATTCAAAGCCTAAATACCAATCCTTTTCTCTCTCCTCACGGACACTTCCCATATTGTTCCAACAAGTGTTTATTTTTGCTAGGCTGTCACAGAGTCCAATATCAGCTGGCATTTTGCATTCTGAGATGGGAAGGGAATATCGACCACAGAGATTAAGGAACTGACCTCCCCTAATTCTTCCAGTGGAACTCTGCTCACTACCAGCACTTCTCTGAAACCTAGACAATCCGGGTAGCAGTTGTAAATTGTGACACTGATCGTTTATAAATAGATGTGCATTTCACTTTTGAAGTGGGGAATCCATTTTATTTTTAAGCCCACCCTAGTCCCACTGCCAGATGCATGTTTTTCAAATTTAAACATGTAAATCTCAGCTTTGTAAAATCAAGATTTAGAGAGTCTTTTACTAAGGTGCGTTAGTGTTTTCACCTTGCGCTAAAAATCAGCTGAGACACCCATAGGAATTTAATGGGAGTCTCAGCATTTAGTACCAGCTGATTTTTAGTGTGAGCAAAATACGCTAGCACACCTTAGTAAAAGACCCCCTAAGACATTTATGTGGTTGTCTAAATGCTGGTTTATGTACATTTAAAGTGCAAATACCGTTTTTAAATCAGTACCTTAGTATATTAGAATGTTCTGAATGCATTAGACAAAGTCCCTCATGAGATACTCTTCTGGAAATTAAAAAGTCATGGGAGAGGAGACAATTCCCAGGTGTGCATTGGAAACCAGCCAAAAGACAAGATGCAAAGAGTAGGACTTAATTGGCTGTTTCCCAGATGGAAAAGTGAACTAGTGCCCTAAAGGTCTGTACTGGGTTCTGTGCTGTTGAACATATTCAGAAACGATCTGAAGATAGAAGTGATGAGTGAGGTGATCAAATATGCAGATGACACATTATTCAGTCATTAAAACAGCTGAGGACTGTGAGGAACTGCACTAGGAGAGTAGTAATAATGTCAGCTGAAATTTAATGTCTGCAAGTGCAAAGTGATCCACATAGGGAAAGATAATACTAACTACAGGTACACACTGTTGGGAACTGAGTTGAGTCACCACTAAAGAAAAAGATTATGGATTCATTGTGGATAATACATTGAAATTTTCAGCTCAGTATGCTGTTAATTGCCAAGAAAACAATTAAAATATTAGGGATTATTCAGTAAGGAATAGAGAATAAAATTGAGAAAAACAATGCCTCTGTATATGTCTATGGTGCAGCCACACCTTGAGTTCCATCACAGAAAGGATATGGCATGGCTGTAAAAAGAGACAGCCATTAGTATACTGTGTGTCGTGTCTAAGACATTCAGCCACCGTGACCCTGAAGCAGCCTAAGCGAAACGCTGGCCACCGTTGGCCTGGGGGGGGGGGGCTGTTACACAGTATCAACAGCGGCATTTTGGCTCTGAATCACCACACCACAGTAGCGCTATTAAAGATAAGTGCTATTTGTTTTTTTGTGTCGCACCGCATAAGCAATGCATTGATATTAAATAAGAGCATATATTCTTTTTTGAAAGCTCTTTTGGGAAGGTTTTTGCCAATGATGAATAATTGAGTGATTGACTTGATCTCTTCAGCTCTTTAAGTCTTTTTGAGATTTTGCGGTCTTTGAGGCTTTTCCTTCCCTTTAACGTAATGATATATTAGTCATTTTTCCCTGAGTGGATTGCATATATTGTTTTGATTGTATGATCTGTTATATCCACACCCGTTTTTTTTTAATATAACTGTAAAAAGGTCAGAGAAGAAGTAGAAGAAAAATGATAAAGGGGATAGAACATTTCTCTTAGAAGAAAGACTAAACAGATTATGGCTCTTTACCTTTGTGTAAAGAAAACTGAAAGGGCATAAGATAGACGTTTATAAAATCACATGGGATGGAATGGTTAAACAGGGAACATTTGTTTAACCTTTCGAACACTGAAACAAGGCACTCCATAAAACTAAAACTCAGCAGATTGAAAATGAATCATAGAATTACTTTTTCCATGTAGCACATAATTAAGCTGTGGAATCTGATGCTGAAGGATATGGTGAAAGCAATTAACATAGCAGAGTTCAAAACAGGTTTGGATAAGTTCTTGGAAGAAAGCTCCATAAAAATGATTAGCCAGGTAGATTTGGGAAAGCCATTGCTCATCTGTCACGGTTGTGGCCGTGTCCTTATGTCCAGACCTACAGTTTCTCTGTATCTAGCTCAGTGTTGCCAGGTGGAATTTTTCCCACCCAATCCAGCGTAAAAACAGCCCAAAACCCGCCCAAACTCAAACCCCGCCCCTGACACCCCCACCCCCGCGTCATCACCCCCGCCGTCATCAACCCCGCCGTCACCGGCCCCGCCTCCCCCGTCACCGGCTCCACCTCCCACGTCACCGGCCCCGCCTCCCACGTCATCGGCCCCGCCCAAAACGTCACTAACCCCGCCCAAAACGTCACTAACCCCGCCCAAAACGTCACTAACCCCGCCCCCCGCGGCCGAAAAAACCGCCCGAAAAACCGCGGAAAAGAAAAAAAAAGAAGCCCAAAAAACCGCGACCCGCCGCGGGCAAAAATTTCCCGCGGCGGGTCGCGGAAAACCGCCCAATTGGGCGGTAAAACCGCCCACCTGGCAACACTGATCTAGCTCTGTGACCTCTCCAGTCTGCCTTTTTCCTGCTGTTGTTCTTCCTGTTAGCCAAGCAAGCCTCGCTTTGGTGTCCCTGAAGCCAAGCCTCGCTTTGGCTCCCTGCTTCTGCTTCATTTCCTTCTTGCGACATCTTCAGCCTACTCCTTTATAAGGACCCGGGGAGCTTTCCTGCGTTACCTTTGCAACAGGTCTATTTCCCCTTTTCTTGTTGTCTGATTCTGAGGGAACTGGTCTTCTTGTTAGCTGTGTCTTTGGGCACAGCCCTGAGCCATGTGTGTGTGTGATTCTGGTTTGAACCTATATGGATTACTTTCCTGTTAACTTTGCTCTCAAGCAAAGCCCTGTTCTGTTTCCCTGTGTGTATGGTTCTGGTTTGAACCTGAATGGATTTCTTTCCTGTTAATTATGCTCTCCAGCTAAGCCTGTTTTGTTTCCCTGTGTGTGCGGTTCTTGTTTGTACCTGAAGGGACTACTTTTCAGTTAGCTTTGTTTTCAAGCTCTGCCTGTACTGTTTTTTGGGTGTGTGTAGTTCTTGTCTGTTTGTTTTGAGAGTCCGTAGAAGCTTGCCTCGTTCCTAATTACTTCACAGCTGTGCAGCTATCAGGCTTATTTTCGAAAGAGAAGGGCGCCCATCTTTCGACACAAATCGGGAGATGGGCGTCCTTCTCCCAGGGTCGCCCAAATCAGCATAATCGAAAGCCGATTTTGGGCGTCCTCAACTGCTTTCCATTACAGGGACGACCAAAGTTCACGGGGGCATGTCGGAAGCATAGCGAAGGTGGGACTGAGGTGTGCTTAACACATGGGTGTCCTCGGCCGATAATGAAAAAAAGAAGGGTGTCCTTGACGAACACTTGGCCGACTTTACTTGGTCCATTTGTTTTATGACCAAGCCACAAAAATGTGCCCTAAATGACCAGATGACTACCGAAGGGAATCGGGGATGACCTCCCCTTACTCCCCCAGTGGTCACTAACCCCCTCCCACCCTCAAAATTTTTTTTAAAATATTTTTTCCAGCCTCTATGCCAGCCTCAAATATCATACCCAGCTCCATGACAGCAGTATGCAGGTCCATGGAACAGTTTTAGTAGGTACTGCAGTGCACTTCAGGCAGGCGGACCCAGGCCCATCCCCCCTACCTGTTATACTTGTGGTGGTAAATGTGAGCCCTCCAAAACCCACCACAAACCCACTGTACCCACATCTAGGTGCCCCCCTTCAATCCCTAAGGGCTATGGTAGTGGTGTACAGTTATGGGGAGTGGGTTTTGGGGTTTTTTTGGGGGGAGGGCCAGCACACAAGGTAAGGGAGCTATGCACCTGGGAGCTTTTTCTGAAGTCCACTGCAGTGCCTCCTAGGGTGCCCGGTTGGTGTCCTGGCATGTCAGGAGGACCAGTGCACTACAAATGCTGACTCCTCCCATGACCAAATTGCTTGGATTTGGTCGTTTGTGAGATGGGCATCCTCGGTTTCCATTATCATCGAAAATCAGGGACGACCATCTCTATGGACGACCATCTCTAAGGTTGACCTAAATTTTGAGATTTGGGCGTCCCTGACCATATTATCGAAACAAAAGATGGCCACCCATCTTGTTTCGATAATACGGGTTTCCCCGCCCCTTTGCGGGGACATCCTGCGAGGACGTCCTCAGGAAAACTTGGAAGCCACATTCGATTATGCCCCTCCACGTCAGCTTCTCTCTCTGCCTGCCTTCCCTTTCCCTACCCAGCTATGTGCTGGTCAGTTCTAGTAAGAACATTGTTTGTTTGTTTTTCCTTTTGTTGCTGTTACCCTTTGTCTGCAGTGTTTGTTAGTTGCCTCTGGTGAGCATTGCTTCTTTCTGACTTGTGTAGTAGTAGCTGCCCTTCCCTTTAGCCTGCTGTAACTCTTTGTATGCTGTGTTTGTTTCCTGGTTCTTGTGAGCATTGCTCCTTATTTGACTTGTGTATGTAAAGGCAGCCTTCCCTTTTTGCTTGCTTTCACCTTTACCCTTGAGTGCCGTGTGGCATAGCCTTGTGTTTTCCTATGAGTGGCTTCCCTTTACCTTTGAGTGCCATGTGGCATAGCTTTGTGTATTCCTATGAGTGGCTCTCCTTATGTACTTTCCTTGAGTGCTGTGTGGCACAGCCTTGTGTATTCCTATGAGTAGCTTCCCTTTATCTTTGAGTGCTGTGTGGCACAGCCCTTTGTATTCCTTTGAGTGGCATCCCTTTACCCTTGAGTGCTGTATGTTACAGCCTAGAGTGTTCCTATGTGTGGCTTCTCTCTTCCCTTGAGTACTGTATGATACAGCCTAGACTGTTCCTATGAGTGGCTTCCCTCTTCCCTGAGTGCTGCATGGTACAATCTAGAGTGTTCCTATGAGTGGCTTCCCTCTTCCCTGAGTGCTGTACGGTACAGCTTAGAGTGTTCCTTAGCTTCTCCTTATCCTTGAGTGCTGTATGGTACAGCCTAGAGTGTTCCTATGAGTGGCTCCCTTCTTCCCTGAGTGCTGTATGGTACAGCCTAGAGTGTTCCTACGTGACTACTAGCTTAGCCTTGAGCTGCCTATCTGTGTGGCACGAGTGGACAGCTCTTCAATTTAGCTGGGACTACTAGCTCAGTCCTGAGCTACCTCTCTGTGTGATTTCTGTTTGTTTTGGTTAGGACTATTCATTTATAACTGTGGTACTAGCACAGCCCTGAGCAGCCTCCCTGTGTGGTTTTCTTATCTTTTACTTGTGGTTTCTACCATGTGAGTCTAAGTGGGGTTGTCTTTTCCCCTTTAGTTTCTTTGTGCCTGTGTGTAGGTCTTTTGACCTCCTGTTTCTAGCTCTGTTTTGTGCAGTGTGTGTGCACTGCTTGAGTAGTATTTGCTGAAGGGATTCTGTTCTGTTTCTTTCCCCTTCCCTCTGGTATGAGTGGGTTCCAGTTTGGCCTTGCGGCCCGTATGCTTGGACTCTGTTACGAGTGGGTTCCAGTACGGACTTGCGGCCCATATGAGTGTCCTCTCTTTGTTCCTGGTTCCTGCTTTTGTCAAGTTCCATTCCTGGTTTCACCTTGTCTTGAGTGCGCTCTGTCTATTTGCCATGTCTGGTATCTTGTCTGGTTTGCCTCTGCTCTGTTCCTCCCCAGAGGACTTGTCTACTGCATCCTTGGCTGCAGCCCAAGGGCTCACCATCCCAGATTACATGACATCATCCCTGGAAATGAGCTATGAGAAACAGATCTACTTTTTGGAATCTGCTGAGTACTTGTGTTCCAAATTGACCATTATTATAGAAAGGATGCTTGTTTGATAAACCTTGCTCTAAACTTAGCATGACTTAGCATATGTTATTAAGTTTTGTGTATGAGGTAAAATATGTTTAAGTGACTTACTCAAATTCACAAGGAGTGTCAGCACAACAAGAGGGATTTGAACCCTGGTTTCTTTACTTTTTAGCATACTAATCACTAAACTACTATTCAGTTTTTACTTGAACTTTCATAAACTGATTTATTATTTATATTTAAATAAAATGAGGAGGAATTTTACCTGCTAATTTCCTTTCTTTGAGGCTTGAAAGACCGGTCCAGATGAATGGCTATTCACCTTCCTATCACCAGATGGAGAAAGACAAGACCTTCCTTGATAAAAAAAAAAAAAAACCCACCTCTCACACTACCACCTTTCCATCTAAAACCCCATTTACCTTCAGCCTATTATCGATTGTACTTAAGATCCTTCAGCCTATCAGCGATTGTACTTAAGATCCTGTAATGACTACACCATAACAACACTCTGTAAGCCACATTGAGCCTGCAAAAAGGTGGGATAATGTGGGGTACAAATGCAATAAATAAATAAATATCATTTACTCTTATAAGGGCATGGTGCAGCAGGAATCACTTCAGTAATCCTATGACATAGCCAAGCTAAGAAAAAAAAATATATTAGTTCAAATCAAATTAGAGGGCACCTCAGAATTGTCAGTAGCTATCTGAATGATCCTCTCTCCCTATACCTTCTCCAGGAGGATCACACCTTCACAAAGATATAACAGGATGGAATCAGGCCAGAGGGCAGTGGTCTTTTTCATAAAGCATACAGAGACAGACTTAAAATGGTCAGTTGTCTTTGTCATAAAGCGTAGGGGACAGACTTAAAAATCTCAGTATGTGTACTTTGGAAGAAAGGTGAAAGAGAGGAGATGTGATAGAGACATTTAAATACCTATGCAGCATAAACACACAGGAGGCAAGTCTCTTTCACTTGAAAGGAAGCTCTGGAATGAGGGGGCATAGAATGAAGGTGAAAGGGAACAGACTCAAAAGTAACCTGAAGAAATACTTCAGAATATAAAGGGTGGTGTATTTGTGGAACGGCCTCCCGGTGGAAGCGGTGGAGAGGAAAACAGTATCTGAATTCAAGTGAGCTTGGGACAAGTACATGGGGTCTCTAAGGGAGTGATACAGAGAGTAGATGACTTGGATGGGCAGACTGGATAGGCCATATGGTCTTTATCTGCCTACATTTTTCTCTGTTTCTAATTAGATTATATATTGGTTACTGAATGCCTGTTTCCTAAAGTGATATCAATTGAGATAGAAAATATGGCTATATCATATCATGCTGTGGCCAATATGCATTTTAGATTTGATAGGATAGAATGCTCTTCTCTCTGGATGATGCCCCAAAGCTTGGTGGGAGACAAAAATGTCAGCAATTTCTAATAAAATATGGGAAATAATATTTATGTATCTGGATTTAATTCATGCCAGTGTGTCATGGGAATATTTATAGTCCACCCTTGGGAATATGCAAGATATAATCAACAATATATAGAGACCCTTGAGCTATTTTGGAAAACAGCAAAGACAAGTACAAACTTGCATAAATTGATCCTTTTTCTCCACAGAGAGCTGAAAAGCTCACAAAGGTTGATGGCAAAGGGATTAACAGCAGCAAACCAGAAGAAATTCTTTCAACTACAAAAAAATTTAAATGAGCTAATCAGAGGATGTTAACAACCCAGAAATAAAAAGAATAGGTTTTTCAGGTATGGAAATAAAGTGGGAACTTGCTTGGATAGATTGGTAAAAATAATGGAGAGGCCACAGTTTATTCTGATTATTCAAGACAAGAAAGCAAAGAGAGTGACCACTGATGAAGAGGTGAATGAAGTATTTAGGAAATTGTATAATAAATTCTATAGAGCTGTGCTAAGCAATGAAAGTAAGTGAAGGGCCTTCATTGAAGACCTGAAATTTCCTAGACTCTCCAGGGAATAATTAAACACTGAACCACCACTGACAGGTGCAGGAATAATACAGGCCACCAAACTGATGGCAAATAAAAATACTTCTGGTCTGGACAGGCTCATGATAGAATTCTATAAATTACTGGGTCATCATTTTATACTTTAATTGAGGAGGCTATCCAAAAGGGACATTTACCTAATGCTTTGAATAAGGTACTGATACGATGCTACCCAGAAAAGGAAAAGATCTACTGACAGCAAGCTCATATAGACCAATATCACTCTTGAAAGATTTAAAAATCTACGCTAGGGTGATTTGTTAACAGAATGACAGATATACTGCCCAATTGATTGGTAAGTGCCAGGTGGGATTTGTAAAAGGAAGAAATGCAGTGACTAATATCTGGCTATAGAAGAAACACAATATAAGGATTTAGTGTCACGGGTACAGGGATGGTGAGCCCTTGGACTGCAGCCAGGCTGTAGCAGACAAGTCCTCTGAGAAGGTACAAAGCAGTGGTGAGCCAGACACTGAATCCAGACAAGACACAAGACATAGCAATAGACAATGCACACTCAAGGCAGGGAATAAACAGAGCCTGGCTAAAGCAAAAACAAGGAACGGAGTTAGACAAAAGCAGGAACCAGGAACAAAGGAAGGGCACTCATATGAGCTGCAAGGCGGAACTGGAACCCACACATAACAGAGTCCAAGCGTACAGGCCGCTAGGCCGAACTGGAACCCACACATACCAAAGGGAAGGGAGAAGAAGCAGAACAGAATCCCCTGAGTAGATACTACTCAAGCAGTGCACGCATACTGCACAAAACAGAGCCACAAACAGGAGGTCAAAAGACCCTACACAGAAGCACAAAGAGACTGAAGGGGAATCCACACAGGGATATAGCTCAGGGCTGTGCTTAGAACCACAGCTATATGGATGAATAGGCTTAACTAAAACAGGAATCACACAGAGCGGTAGCTCAGGGCTGAGCTAGTAGTCCCAGCAATCCAGAAGAACAGACCACTCGTGCCACACAGAGAGGCAGCTCAAGGCTGGGCTAGTAGACACAGCTAAACAGAAGAACCACCTACTACTGTCACCACTGTCAGGAATAGTAAGCCTTTGGACCAAAGCTGGAGCTTTAGCAGAGAAATCACCTGGGCTGGCACAGGCAGGAGTCAGAACAGACTGGACTAGGATAAACTAACAGACTCAACGAGGCAGGACAGAGGTAACTAAACACAATGGACAGAACAAGGACCGGATCCAGACAACGCAAGGAAAACAAGGCAAAGGGGCCAGAACTGGAACCTAGACAGGAAAAGGCAAGAGTCAGAAATGAATTAAAACTGGGACTGAGACCCAGGTAATACAAGGCAAGGCAAGACACGGAACTAGATTAAAACTGGGTCCAGAAAAGAGAAAGACAAGGAAAGGACTGGATCCAGACAGGACTAGACTGAATGAGACAAGACAAAGCACCACTAGACAGGCAAGACAGGGTAGGAGCAAGGCAACAAGAATAACAGAAGCAAGACAATAAACAAGACAGGAACAGGATTCATGATTCTGGAACAGGCATGGCTTGGCTAGCACAGGATTCTGGAGCGGACGTGGCTTGGCTGGAGCAGGATTCTGAAAGGGATTTGGCTTAGCAGGGAACAGGAACAGAACTAGCTCAAACACAAAGCAGGAGCAGAACCTGGCTCAAACAAAACAGCAGGAACAGAACTTGACAGAAACACAGCTCACAAGAGCCAGGAAGCAAACACAGGAAAGGATTAAGCAGACTAAGGAAAAAGCTGCAAAGGAGAAGTGCTCAAAAGAGCCAGGTCACAAACACAGCACACAAAGGGTTAAAGCAGGTTACAGGGAAGACAAACAAACAACGAAGCAATGTGCTTACCAGCACCCACAGTCAGGAAGGGAAAGGCCAGGCAGACTGAGAGGCAGCAGACACAGTTGCATAGTATTGAAATAATCAGGGACAATGCTGGCTTCTACAGACTCTCAGAATAAACAGACAAGAACTACACATGCCAAAAACAGTACAAGCAGAGTTTGAAACCAAAGCTAATTAAAAGGTAGTCCATACAGGTACAAACAAGAACCACACACACAGGAAACAGAACAAGACACAGAAAGCAGGAACAGAGCTTGGCTAAACACAGAGACTGGCTTAAACACGGAGCTTAACTATAGCAAGAGTCAAAAGCAGGGCTAGACTAAAAACAGGAGACAAAGGTAGAGTCAAACAGATACAGACACAAAGGGCAGGGTGTGGCTCTAGAGCCAGGCTTTCAGGAACAAGGTTCAAAAGCAAACTCACAGAAACAAAGCCTTGAAGTACAAGACTTATAGAAACAAGACTTATAGAAACACAGAACAGACCTTTAGGAGCAAGATTCACAGGAACAAAGCCAGGCTGGAATCAAAGCATGCATAATCAAAGCCAAGCAGGGCTATGATCTAAACAGGTAACACAAAGACAAGATTAAGAGACCTTCTGCAAAGGCAAAGCATGAGAGTTCCCAGGTGCTTAATAAAGGACTTGCTGATGATGTCACAACTTGGAATAAGGGTTGAATAATCTATAGTGAGGCTTGGATTGCAGGCACATCAGGCAGCAGATGCATCAATGCAGGGACAAAGCAGTCCAGAGAAGTCACAGAGCCAGATCACTGGAAAAAGGTGAGTCTGGATGTAGGGGCACGGCCACAACCGTGACACTTACACTCAAATAGAAACCAAACAGAGAGGACGCTCAGGGCTGTGCTAGTAGCTATAGCTAAATGGAAGAACAACCCACTCGTGCCACACAGAAAGGCCGTTCAGGGTTGCACTAGTAGTCACAGCTAAACAGAAGAGCTACCCACTCACACTCAAACAGAAACCTCATAGATAGGACTCAAACAGAAAGCATAAAGAGAAGTAACTGAAGATGGGGCCACATGGCCATTCTAAGGTAAAGGGAAAACACACAAAATCAACTCAAGGCAAGACCATAGATTCAAATAACAGACACTAGAGACAAAGAGGAAAAAGCAGGCTAAAGAGAAAAGCTGCTTCTAAATACATAAGTCAGCAAAGGAGTAGTGCTCAAAAGAGCCAGGTAACAAACACAGCACATAAAGGGTAAAAGCAGATTAAAAGGAAAAGCTGCATCTAACTACAAAAGTCAGTACAGGGGCAGAGGCTCACAAGAGCCAAAGAACAAACACTGCACACAAAGAGTTAAAGCAGGCACAGGAAAGAGTAAACAAAGAAGAAATGTTCTTACCACAGACTAGCCAGCACTTACAGCTGGGAAGGGAAAGGCAAGACAGATGGAGAGGCAGCAGACACAGCTGCACAGCAGTGAAAAGTAATCAGGGACAAGGCTAGCTTCAACAGACTCTCAGAACAGACAAGAACCACACACACCCAGAAACAGTACAGGCAGCGCTTGAAAACAAAGCTAACTGAAAAGTAGTCCATTCAGGTACAAACAAGAACCACACATACAGGGAAACAGACAGAGCTTTGCTTGAGAGCATAGCTAACATGAAAGTCATCCATTCAGGGTTAAACCTAAAGCACACACACAGCGGTCAAGGCAGTGCCCAGAGGCACAGCTAACAAGACGACCCTCAGAATCGAACACAGTTACAACTATAACAAGAAAAGGGTAATAGACCTGTTGCAAAGGCAACCCAGGAAAGTTTCCCAGGTCCTTATAAAGGAGATGGCTGATGATGTCACACTGGGCAATGAGGCTTGGAAGCAGAGAGACCAAAGTGAGGTTTGGCTAGCAGGGACATCAACAGCAGGGAAAGAGTTTGGAGGGGTCACAGAGCCAGATACAGAGAATCAGAAGGTCTGGACATAAAGGCACCAATCATGAGATTTAGAAGCAGCCTTAGTTTTGATGTAGAAAAGGCTTTTGACAGTGTAGCTAGGAAATATTTAGAGTCCACCTTTGGGACATTTGCTTTTGAAGGAGATATTGTAAATTGGATTAAATCCCTATATACTGGGCCGAGTGCACAAGAAATATATCAAAGCCATTCCTTTTTGAGCACAAGGCAGGGCTGCCCCTAGTCACCATTGCTGTTTATTTTAATGTATGGAATTTCTAGCACAAACATTACAAAGCAACCAAATGCAGAATATAAAGGCAAAGAGCTATGAGTTCCAGATAGCCTTATTTGCAGATGATTTATTAGTGACACTAAGCAATCCTCAGATGTCACTAAAATACTAAGGCATCAAAAAAATTATGAGGGAACTTGGGACTCAACTGTGGGAAATCTTCAGTAATGGGGTTAAGGAAAGGGTTGGAGATATGCTGAGAAGGGAAATTCCCATTACATTGGGTATGCAAATCTTTCAATTACTTGGGTCCGATTATTTCAAAGAGGTAATTCTACAAAGGGTGCTAAAAATTAGGGGCCTAAAATCAGGGGTCCTTTTACCAAGCCATGGTAAAAAGTGGCCTGCAGTAGTGTAGGTGCGTGTTTTTCATGCACGCTGGGCCATTTTTTTTTACTGCGTCTCGGAAAAAAGGCTTTTTTCAATGGAGGTAGTAAATGGCCGTGTGGTAGAAATAAAGGTAGTTCATGGCTATTTACTGCCTGAGCCCTTACTGCCACCCATTGATCTAGCAGTAAGGGCTCACATGCTGCACGCACGGTACTCATGCAGCACACACCAATGTGGACGATTACTGCTGGGAAACTCTCCCTCCCTTCATGGTAGAAAATAGAAAAATATTTTCTACCACAGGAAACAGCATGCACCAACTTCAAAATTACCATTAGGTGGACGTGCTAACCGGGCGGTAGAATCGATTTGCATTCGATTATGCCCCTCCACATCTGTTTCAAACTTTTCTGATAGTAATGCAAGTGTTGGAGATGAGAAAATGGAATAGGATACTTAAAAAGTTCCTGTGGGGAAAGAAAAATATTAAGAATGAGTATTGCAAGTACCAATGAAAGAGGGAGACTTTGTAAATGGGCCCCTCAGTGTGCTAAAACTTAATAGCACCTGGGTGCCCAGATTCTGTTATAGAATAAAGCCTAAATTGGCATTTGGGTGCCAACATGTAGGCATTAACACAATAGGTAAAAGGCAGATGTAAATATTAGCTCCTAAATATTGGCATCTAGGCATGCAACTTACAGTATTCTATGGGTTTGATATTCAGCCAGCAGCAATCAACGTTTTGCTAACAGCCTCCAGCATTAAAAGTGGAACATTCATTGTCAGGCTATGTCCGGGCACCAGCATTCAAATTTTTGAGTTTCTGGAGCTGGCTAACAAATCGCTAGTTTAGTGTGATATTTGGCACTTAACCTACTATAGGTTATCGCATAAAGATAGGACAGACTTTTATACAGTTAACCTGGCAGGTTAAATACTGATTATCAGCACTTAACTGACCAAGTGACGACTTCACGGTGGAACACACTCAAAATAGCTGGTTTTCAGTTTAGCATTAACCGTTTAAATGCCACTGAAAATGAGCAGTTAGCCCTGAACAGGCAATTTAACTGGCCAGGAGCTATTTCTGGCCAGTTAAATCGCTTTGAATTTTGGTCCTTATTAGCTTGGAACCTAAGTGTGTGACCTGCCCCTGTCCCCTTTGCAGTTATGTGTACTTAAGCACTCACGTATAGAATAGTGCCTAAGTGTAATTAGGTGCCTAATTTCTGCTTACCCACCTTTGGGAACCTAACTTCTGTTTGAATGCCAAAAGTTATGCACACTGTATAGAATTAGGGAGATAATCCGCCTTATTTTCAAAAGAGAAAGACGCCCACATTTCGACCCAAATCGGGAGATGGGCGTCTTTCTCCTGTGGGCGGCCAAATCGGTATAATCGAAAGCCGATTTTGGGCGTCTTCAACTACACTCCATCGCGGAAACGGCCAAAGTTGACGGGGGCATGTTGGAAGCGTGGTGAAGGCGGGACTGGGGCATGGTTATCGGCCAAACAGAAATGGGCGGCTTTCACCGATAATGGAAAAAAATAGCCGTTTTTAGTGAGAATTTAGGTCACTTTTTTTGGACCCTTTTTTTCACGAACAAGTCCCAAAAAAGTGCCCTAAATGACCAGATGACCACCGGAGGGAATTGGGGATGACCTCCCCTGATCCCCCCAGTGGTCACTAACCCCCTCCCACCAAAAAAAAAACATTAACAACTTTTTTTCCCAGCCTGTATGCCAACCTCAAATGTCATACCCAGCTCCATCACAGCAGTATGCAGGTCCCTGGAGCAGTTGTTAGTGGGTGCAGTGGACTTCAGCCAGGCGGACCCAGGCCCATCCCCCCCCTACCTGTTACACTTGTGCTGGTTAATGCTGATCCCTCCAAAAAAAACCTTCACCCCTTAGGGCTATGGTAATGGTGTAGACTTGTGGGCAGTGGGTTTTGGGGGGATTTGGGGGTGCTCAGCACACAAGGGAAGGGTGCTATGCACCTGGGAGCTCTTTTACTGTTTTTTGTTAATTTGTAAAAGTGCCCCCTAGGGTGCCCAGTTGGTGTCCTGGCATGTGAGGGGGACCAGTGCACTACGAATCCTGGCCCCTCCCACGACCCAATGCCTTGGATTTGTTCGTTTTTGAGATGGGTGTCTACGGTTTCCATTATCGCTGAAAACCGATAGTGCCCAGCTGAAAAACGGTGAACTCCTAGTCATTTGCCTCGCACAACCCGTATTATCGGAAAAAAGATGGGCGCCCATCTTTTTTCGAAAATACGGGTTGTCCCGTTCACGGAAATAGGCGCCCACGGAGATAGGCGCCCATGGAGATGGGTGTTTGCATTCGATTATGCCCCTCCACATCTGTTTCAAACTTTTCTGATAATAATGCAAGTGTTGGAGATGAGAAAATGGAATAGGATACTTAAAAAGTTCCTGTGGGGAAAGAAAAATATTAAGAATGAGTATTGCAAGTACCAATGAAAGAGGGAGGCTTAGGGCTCCCAAATATTTGAAGTTTTGAAGGAAGTGATTGGGTAGAAGAAACTTCTGAACTTTGTGATCTACATTTAGAAAAACCTTGTGTGCGTTAGAGGATATACTCATACTACATACCAAGATGGGATCACTCCCTGTGATGAAGTTTATAGGAAACTGTAGGTTCCCATTAACAGCACTCCCTCAGAGGGCCGCTTTAAGAGGTCTAGCTCTAGAATGCTCTCCAGGGACAATGCGATTCCACCAGGATAGAGACAAGCCAGGGAGGCCCGGGAAAGAAAGGAACAACTCTCCAGCTTATGTCTCGATACCTTGTGGCCAGTCTGGAACCAAGCCTTTGTTTAATACTTTCTTCAAGTTGATGCACACTAAGATTGTGGGGCCTGAAAGGAACCAGACTCTTGAGAAGGTTGTAACTGGCTTGCAAAAGACTTTAATCTTACTAAGTTACCACACCCATGAAGAGAACAGGCTTCAGTACATATTTGTTTAAACATTCAAAGAGCTTTTTGTTTTACTTTTATAATGTGGTTTGGCTGTGTCTGTGGCGGCTCTACACCTAACCCCTGTTCACACTATCATATCCCCTTTGTCAATAAGAAACATACTAATTAAATCAGTGCAGTGGGTTTACTTTCTTACATAGGATCTTCATGATCTTCACAGCAGATTCAGCTTTGCTATTAGCTTGTAGATGCCTGTATGATGTACTAACCTGTTCAAAACCCCACTCAACAGAAATCTTTTTAAATTGTATGCAAGTAAATTGAGGGCCATTATGTGCAATCTGTACCTTGCAACACTTGACTTCTGGCTTCAGCAGACATGTTGCAGAGCAGTTCAGTTTCCCAGAAGTCTGAATAGTGATCCACTCTCAAAGGAACTCTTTCCCAGCAAAGTTAATTAAGTCCAGCATTGGGATGTCATGTTATCAATTTTCAGAAAACTCTTATAACATTGGCTGGAATGTCATGTGATATCATTGCTTCTTTTTGTTACTCATATGCAGGAGAACAAGTGCTTACAAACCCCCATGTTTACTAAACTGTGCTAGTGGTTGTCGGTGTGCTAATGCCAACACAGCCCATTCCACGCAGCTTAGTAAACGGGGGGGGGGGGGGGGGGGGGGGGGGGGAGTCTTTTATTTCACTTTGTGTGTTGGGCTCATAAAGGGTATCACAACCCAGTCAGTAACACATTTCACCAGTGATGTGGCTTGAATGTATATGCATTATCTTTGATTGCAGAGATTTGGGTATAATAATCCTGGACTCTTTATATAAAGTGCCATTTTGTATACTGATTTCATGCCTGAATGACCATGTGAGGAAGTGGGTGGTACAAGGCAGAGTTTCTTTAAGAACACTCCCTCACTGGGGCTGGAACTGAGCTACCTTAAGGCAGGGAAGAGCTTAATTAGCCCGCTGAGTGAGAAGGGCAAGGTTCGGGCAGAAAGGAAGTTAAAAGCCCTAGAGTGGAACATAACGGGGAGGCCCTAACTGAGGATCCTGCCAGGGTGTTCTGGCTTGGTTGCAGTACATGGCGGGGAGTTCCAGGGAACATCCCAGATACTTGCACCCTGTGTTGTGAAGGAACCTGCAGGTCTATACCTCCCGGCCAGAGATTGTAAGTGAGGTAACTAAAACCAGCCAAGTTAGGCCAATTATACCTTGGTTGTTGGAACTGTGGAGCCAGGTCAGGGACAGGCAGTTGGAACTGTGATTATGTTAAAGAAAGTTCTTATATATTGAACTGGGTAGCTATGTCAGGGACAGGCTGCTTAAACTGTGACCATACTTCAAGAAACTTTACTAGAATCACCAAGCCTGTGAGGAAACAGGGCTGGCTATTTTCCTTTGTGTACACAAAGTTGTTTGACTTTTACTTGCTACCTGTGTGTGTCATAGTTTGTGAGGCCCTGCAACCAGCCACTAATCAGCACTACCACAGACCAGTATTCTTTAATTTCAGCTGGTGTTTTCTCCTTCAAGAGTGGCCGTCCAGCCGAGACTCAGATTTCTGTACTTGCAAGGTCTCATCTCTGATGGTGTGATGCATTATCTGATTTAGACTTTCATCTGTGACATTCAGGTAATCTGCCTGGTTGATTTGTGCAATGTCAGTTTGTTCTTGGAACACCCATCAAAACCTGAGGTATTCAGTACCAGTCCTGGACTGCTGATGACTGTCTGCAGTGGCTCTGCTGAGTGTGTCACTATTAAACATCTCAGGGCCCAGTTTATAAACAAGATTAAACTTTTAAAGCAGTGGCATAGCCAGAAGGCAATTTTTTGGTGGGCCAACAGGTTGGGTGGATGGGCACTAGAGAAACACCTGCCACCTGATATGCCCTGCCCATGCCCCTACTCCTACTGCACACCTACCCCACTCCCAATAACTTCAATGGGAGAAGCAGTGCTGGCCTCAGTGGCTGCAGGCCACATTGAGAGCTAGGGGAAATATAAGAGGGTGCACGCTTCATCTTCCACTGAGCCACGGTCCACCAACACACATATGCTTCCCTTAAATGTGCCCTAAATATTACAGTGGGGCCATAAAATATCAATACAGCTATCAAGAAAGCTGAAGAAACCAAAGTACTATAGAATACTACATAGAAAATTGATGTTCACAGAATACTTTGGTCACACACACAGAACACAAATACAGAATAAGTGACCATAAACCATAAACAAATTAAATCAAAATTCCAAGAGGCCAGACCTTGCATTTAGCACAGCACAGAGAAATACAAAGAGATGCATTTTCTCCTATACTGTGCAAAATCACATGCAAGAGACAGTATTAGGGAAGGTACAACCAGGGCAACTGCGTTTGGCCCCCTAGCCAGAGAGAACCCCAGGCCAGCTGGAAGCTGAAAAAGGTGTAGCCTGTTAGAAAGCTTTTGTGTCCCCTCCCAAATTTCTGCCTTCTATATAGTGTGCATAACTTTTGGCATTCAAACAGACGTTAGGTTACCAAAGGTGGGTAAGCAGAAATTAGGCACCTAATTACACTTAGGCACTATTCTATACGTGAGTGCTTAAGTACACATAACTGCAAAGGGGACATGGGCAGGTCACACACTTAGGTTCCAAACTAATAAGGACCAAAATTCAAAGCGATTTAACTGGCCAGAAATAGCTCCTGGCCAGTTAAATTGCCTGTTCAGGGCTAACTGCTCATTTTCAGTGGCATTTAAACGGTTAATGCTAAACTGAAAACCAGCTATTTTGAGTGTGTTCCGCCGTAGAGTCGTCACTTGGTCAGTGCCTTGGGCCCCAGCCATATCTAGCAGGATGTACATTTCAAATCTGACATACTCTAGTCACAAAATAGAAAAATAAAATTCTTTTTTCTACCTTTTGTTGTCTGCTCATTTTATTTTTCAAGTCATGTTGGTCCCAGGCTCTGGTTTCTACATCCTTCTCTTAACTCACTCACCAAGGTCTCATGTCCATTTGATAGTTCTACTCTCTCTCTCCATGTCCACTATCCATCTTCTTCTATCTCTGTCCTCTATCTTCCTCCATGCTTAGTATCTCCCTTTCTCTGTGTCCCTATATTTCTCTGTCCAGCTTCTCCCCTCTGTTTGTCCCCAGTGCCAATATATCTCTACCCTCTCTGACCCTACCCCATCCAGCTTCTCTCCCTCTCACTTTCTCCCCTTTCCAGCATCTGGTTTGGTTGCTTGATTCCCTGCCTGGCCACCCACCCCACCCTCCCTTCCTCCCTTCCTCCCTCACACTAAAGGTTTAGTATTTGTTCCCTTTTCCTTCATCTCCTTGGTCTAGTATCTCTATTTCCCTTCCCTCCATCCTTGTGCTGTACCAGCAGTTCTCTCCCTTCCCTCCAGTTCTCCTCCCCCTCTTCCTCCCACATCCAGCAGCTCTCTCCCTTTCCTCCAGCCCCTCTTGCTCCCACATCCAGCAGCTCTCTCTCCCTTTCCTCCAGCCCCCTCTTGCTCCCACATCCAGCAGCTCTCTCCCTTCCATCCAGATCCTCTCCTCCTCTTCCTCCAGCAGTTCTCTCCCTTCCTTCCAATCTCCTCTTCCTCTTTCTCCCACTTCCAGCAGCTGTCTTCCTTCCATCCAGCCCCCTTTATCTCTGAAGTCCAGCAGCTCTCTCCCTTCCATCCAGATCCCCTCCTCCTCTTCCTCCAGCAGTTCTCTCCCTTCCATCCAGTCTCCTCCTCCTATTTCTCCCAGTCCAGCAGCTTTCTCCCTTCCCTCCAGTCCCTTCTTCCTCTTCCTCCCTTGTCCAGCAGCTCTCTCCAGCTCCTTCCTCCTCTCCCTCCCCTGTCCAGAAGCTTCCATCCAGATCTCATCCTTTTCCTCCCACCTCCAGCAACTCTCTCCCTTCCATTCAGTCCCCTCCTCCTCTTCCTCCCACATCCAGCAGCTCTCTCCCTTCCCTCCAATCCCCTTCCTCCCACAAGTCTGGCAGCACTATCTCCCCCCCCCCCCCCCCCCCCCCCGTCCAGCACTTCTGCCTTCTTCCAATTCATCCTGCCCCAATCCAACACCCTCGCTGCCTTTTCTCCCGCGGTTCCGGGTCCAGCTGTCCGGGAGCGTTGCCTGCCTCAAATTCTGCCCCTCCCCGCTGCTGCCTCAGTCCCTGCAGCATTCTTTTTTGGCCCATCGCTGGCAGCGCTGCAATTCATGCAGGCAGCTCCGCTCCCCTTTGCCGTGTCCGTTCGGCCCTCTCTGATGCACTTCCTGTTTACATAGGGCCAGATGGATGTGGAAGAGGGGAGCAGAGCTGCCTGTGTGAATCGCAGCGCTGCCAGCGAGGGGCCAAAAAAAGAATGGTGCAGGGACCAAGGCAGCGGCGGGGAGGAGCAGAATTTGAGGCAGGCAATGCTCCCGGCCGGCCGTACCCGGAGCCGCGGGAGAAAAGGCAGTGAGGGATGTTGGGTTGGGGCTAGTTAGGGCAGGCCTCGAGCAAAAGTGGCTGGGCCTGGGCCCATCCAAGCCCGCCCATGGCTATGCCCCTGTTTTTAAGTTGCAACATCAACAACGTGTTTGGAAGTCACATGAGTACACACAATAAAGGCTTTTTGAAGACAGCTATCAAAGATTTGTAATTGTGACTCAGTCATAGAGGTAATGATGAAAGTGTTTCAGGCAAATACAATGCTGAAACATTCTCGTTCAATTCATGCATAATTTTGCTCAGCTGGAGTAAGCATCCTGGATGCAAAAACTACTGGCTGACCCTCTTGCAATAAACAGCAATCAAACCCATTTTTGCTAGGGTCACTTTGAGGCTTATTTTCAAAGCACTTAGCCTCCCAAAGTTCCATAGAAACATATGGAACTTAGCCTCCCAAAGTGCTTTGAAAATATGCCTCTTTGTATCACAGACATAATAGAAGCTCAACTCAGGGGCTTCTGTGGTTAAGCACTTTATTTCCTGCACTGCTTTGGAAGCCAATGCCAAACTTTTCAAGGAGTCGCATATCTCAGACAGATGTGGCATGAATTTCGCTAGGTAAGTTATAAACCCAAGAAAGCAGTGTACTGATTTTACATCTACAGGCAGTAGCATATCATGTATGGCTCTAATCTTCTCCAGGTCTACATTCAGGTCCTGTGCAGATAAGATATGTCAATAGAAGCAGGTTTTCTTCAGCTTGAATTGTAATTTCTTCACATTGAGATGTAACTTTACTTGCCTGAAGTGAACCACTAGGTCTAAAAGCTTGTTATAATGGTTATGCTCGGCTTCCTTATGAGAGTCACCACAGCCAGTGATGAGGATAAGCCCAGTCAATTCATGCTGCTTCTGATACACCTTTGTGCTACAGAGGTTCCAAATGGTAATCTGAACCATCTTTTCTTGCTCCATAGGGTCCAGAATGAGGTTATGAGACTACTTTTCTCATCTAGCTTACATTTCACAAATGCATCACATGCATCAAGAAGCATAAACAAGTGAGCTTTGGGCAGCTTGTATAAGACATCATTGAGTGTTGACAGGATATAATGAGATCTCTTCAGTGCAAGGTTTAGAAATTTTGAATCAATACAAACTCTCAGCTTTTCAGGCTTTTTTAACTATTACCATATTGCTGATCCAATCAGTTGGTTCAGGCATAAGCATCGCCATGCTGGGACAGACCAAGGGTCCATCGAGCCCAGCACCCTATCACCGACAGCAGCCAAAAGAACAAGCAATTTGTCCCGCCCATCCTAGAAGTACTGCATTATTCCCTCGTCCATTCAATAACATTCTATGGCTTTTTCCTCCAGAAAGCCGTCCAACCCTTTTTTGAAGTCCGCTAAGTTAACCGCTTTAACCACCTTTTCCGGCAGCAAATTCCAGAGTTTAACTATGCATTGAGTGAAGAAATATTTCCTACGATTCGTTTTAAATTTACCACACTGCAGCTTCATCACATGCCCCCTTGTCCTAGTATTTTTGGAAAGCATAACCAGATGCTCCACATCGACCCGTTCCATACCAATCATTATCTTATAGACCTCCATCATATCTCCCCTCAGCCGCCTTTTCTCCAAGCTGAAGAGCCCCAGCCTCTTCAGCCTATCCTGATAGGGAAGTCGTCTCATACCCTGTATCATCTTTGTCGGCCTTCTCTGCACCTTTTTCAATTCCACTATGTCTTTTTTGAGGTGCAGCGACCAGAATTGAACACAATACTCGAGGTGCGGTCGCACCATGGAGCGATACAATGGCAGAATAACATCTTTATTTCCTAGCCGCAGCAGCACAATGAGCAGAAGTTTTCAACGTATCATCAATGATGACACCTAGATCCCTTTCTCGGTCCCTGACTCCCAACGTTGAACCTTGCATGACGTAGTTATAGTTTGGGTTCCTCTTTCCCACATGCATCACTTTGCACTTGTTCACATTAAACGTCATCTGCCATTTAGATGCCCAGTCTCCCAGTCTCGTAAGGTCCTCTTATAGTTTTTTCACAATCTTCCCGCGATTTGACTACTTTGAATAACTTTGTGTAATTGGAAAATATAATTACCTCACTAGTTACCCCCATCTCTAGGTCATTTATGAATATGTTAAAAAGCAGAGGTTCCAGCACCGATCCCTGGGGGACCCCGCTAACTACCCTTCTCCATTGCGAATATTGACCTTTTAATCCTACTCTCTCTTTCCTATCTTTCAACCAGTTTTTAATCCACAGTAAGACACTACCTCCGATCCCATGTCCCTCTAATTTCCTCTGGAGTCTTTCATGAGGGACCTTATCAAACGCCTTCTGAAAATCTAGATACACAATATCAACTGGCTCACCTTTGTCCACATGTTTGTTTACCCCTTCAAAGAAATGTAGAAGATTAGTGAGACAAGACTTCCCTTCACTAAATCCATGTTGGCTTTGTCCCATTAGTCCATGCTTTTGAATGTGCTCTGTAATTTTGTTCTTGATAATAGTCTCTACCATTTTGCCCGGCACCGACGTCAGACTCACTAGTCTATAATTTCAAGGGTCTCCTCTGGAACCTTTTTTAAATATCGGTGTTACATTGGAACAGGTGCAATAAGAAAACTGCTTCTTGCCTTTCTAACTGGGCTTTCATCTGTGCTTCATGGCAACTGGTACATTGCATGGAGCACATCATACTGGTGAAACAGAGGAACTGAGTTCAAAATGAAGTTCTCCTGGAACAGACTTCACTGGTCCATGAAAGACCTCATCCTAGATACTAATCAGCAGCTGTCTTGACAGTGGTCTTGTGCACTGGTATTCTATGTGGTTCAGCTCTGCAGGAATGGTAACCTGGATCAGCCCAAGGCGCTCACATGTTGAACCAGACAGTTTATGAATGTGCCTGCATATTCTATTATGTTTGAAAAAGACCCAAGGATGACATAAGCTCCTCTGATTATAGCTTCAGATTGGAGCTGTTTGGCTGCAGGGGTGCCCTCAGTGCCAACCTCATGTTGTTTTTCAGAAACATGACATTACTTATTGCTCCAGACTGCAGCTAACAAGGTTCTACCGTATTTTTCAATCTGAGATTCACAAACCATCTTTGTCTTTTTGTTCTCATAGAAACAGGGCACTCTTCTGAGAAAATTGCATCAGTACTGAGCAAGCCTGCATCATCTGACTGTGTCTCTTTCAACTTATGCAGGTTACTTGCCGAGCTTTGCTTCCTGCTTGATAGATACACCCTCACAAAATGATTTAGGTCACTGCAAAGCTGACATGTTTTTCCATATGTTTCACTCACCTATGTGCATTGCCACAATACTTACATGTTGTAGATTTGGTTGCAGGTGAGTTGCTCTGTTGTTGGTTGTTGCAGTAGACATCCAGAACAGGGAGAGCATGTGCAATCTTAGGCCAATTAATATCACTGCAAGTCTTGCTGGCACACACCGTTGTGCAGCCTACCAGACTGAAAACTTTCTCTGTTGTAGGCAGGAAAATTCTGGCTCCATGTTTCAGAGTTAGAAATGGAGACATACTAAATGCAGTAGTTCACAAGAAGGAACCATGCTGTATTATCACTACAGGTTAAGGACAAAACCAGGAAGTACTACTACTACTACTACAAATCATTATAAAACAGTGAGATATTGTACAATAAGCCACCAGGTTGCATGAGTATAAATTAACATCTTTAACACTGCCATTCAAGTTTTTGGAATGAAACTTAGGATCATGTGGTAAGCCTAATTGGAGTGACAGTAACTAAGAAGCCTGAGGCGTGTCTCTTAGATATGGGAGATAAAGTACCATTGGGTTCGGAAACATCTGTTCTTTTGTGCATAAAGCTTGCCTGATTGCCAAGAGGTGCATTTTGATACAATAGGTAAATGAGTATCCACTAGATCTTATGCTATGGAGGAATCAAATGTATGAATTATTAAGAATGGAAAGAACAGTGGAAGGTGCAGGGATGACAATGATACAGAAATTCATTAAAATATTGGAACCATTTCTGGGGTCATTGTCAATGTGGGAAAGAAGTGTACTGTTAATTTGTATGTGTAATTAATATTTGGATAAACAGTTTAATGGAGAGAAAGGGTGGGGGTGGTAGGATAAATGAAAAGCCCAAATGGATAATATCGGGAGAAATTTTGTAATATTGTACTAAATATCTGTTTGAATTATGTTGTGAAAAGAGCTTGAATAAAGACAATTTGGATATAAATGTACTTAATAACTTCATGGTGTGCCCCTAGACTTTGTATCTTTTGCAAGAGTAAACAATTGGTTCACATTTATCTGTTTCAATCATCTCATGATTTTAAAGACCACCATCATATCTCCTTTCAGCAATCTGTACTCGAGCTGAAGATCAGTAACCTCTTTAGCCTTTCCTCCCCATTATCATTTCAATTGCCCTTCTCAATACTGTAAGGGGGTTTCCAGGGTCAGTGCTTGGTTTCTCTCTGATGGACAGATGATCAAAAGCCCAGCGCTGTTCCAAACAGCGCTCTAAAAATAATGCTGGACCAGCGTGGGGCATTATTAGACCTATGATCAGAGATAATGACATGCAAATTTAAGCTTGCAATTATCTCTGATCATGGGGTAGAAGTGCGGGAGAATTGTGTCTGAGCATGCACTCAGCACAATCCTCCCGCACTTGTTTGACAGGTCTGGGCTGTCAAAAACCCAGACCTGTCAAACACAGGGGCTGGAGGTCCATGGGACCACCAGACCCCAACTACCCCTGCCCTGAGCAAGGCAAAATGGGGGCAGGAGGTCTGGCGGACCTTCGGTCCCCCCGACGCCCCCCCCCCAGGTTCAAGGAGGTCTAGAGATCCGGTGGGTCTCCAGCTCCCCCTAACTCCCCTCAGCATTTCTAAAAAGTCCCTGGTGGCCCAGTGGGTAACCGACTCCCCCCCCCCCCCAGCAACAGGGGGGCTGGAGGTCCGCTGGACCTCCGGTCCCCCCAACACCCCCAACACAGTTCAGGGAGGGCTGGAGATCACCTTCCACAGCAAAAACCTCTCTGTGGCTTCCCACACTGCCTTTAAGTGCTGGAATCCTCTGGGTTTGTCTGGGGGCTTGGGTTCTTTGTAAACACAGTTTCGGCTATTGATTCTTCTATTAAGCTCTTCGAATACCGCTACAAACTGATCTCGGATCCAGCCCTGCGGGATACTCCTGAAGCCGACGCTGAAAGAAGGTGTCTTAGAAGTCCCGAGACCAGGGCTCACCTGCAGTCTTTTTGGAGTCCCGATTTGGCGCCTGATTCTAGTTCGGGTCCCAGTCCTGGTTCAGCTTCTGATTCCGGTCCGGGTCCCAGTCCCAGTTCGACTCCTGATTCCAGTCTGGGTCCCAGCCCTGGTTTGGCTCCTGATTCCAGTCCAGGTCCCAGTCCTGGTCCGGTTCCTGATTCCAGTTCGAGTTCCTGTCAAGATGCTGATTACAGTCTGAGTTCCAGTTCCAGTTAAGCTCCTGATTCCAGTCCGAGTCCCAGCCCCAGTTCGGCTCCTGATACCTGTCCGGGTCCCAGTTACAAGATCCAGCCTTGTCTTCAACCTATAGACTTGCTATCAACATCCAGTTCCATGGTTCCTGTTTGTACACTTAAACTCACCAGCAGGTTCCACCGAAAATATCCCTGGAAGCCCAGACCTCCCTTGGGGACTAGGGGAGCCTTGAGGGGGAGGTACTGTCATGGTTGTGACTGTATCCCATGCCTACACTCACCTCGCCTCCTGGTGACCAGGCCCTATGGCTGCTGTGGACTGTTGGGCTGCTGGATGACCGAGGGGTAAAAGGGGCAATCAAGGAAGACAAAGACGTAGCGGAGAGATTAAATGAATTCTTTGCTTCAGTCTTCACCGAGGAAGATTTGGGTGGGATACCAGTGTCGGAAATGGTATTTCAAGCGAGTCGGAGAAACTTACTGACTTCACGGTAAACCTGGAGGATGTAATGGGGCAGTTCGGCAAACTGAAGAGTAGCAAACCACCTGGACCGGATGGTATTCATCCTAGAGTACTGATAGAACTTGCGGAGCTACTGTTAGTGATATGCAATTTATCCTTAAAATCGAGCGTGGTACCGGAAGATTGGAGGGTGGCCAATGTAACGCCGATTTTTTAAAAAGGTTCCAGGGGAGATCCGGGAAATTATAGACCGGTGAGTCTGACGTCGGTGCCGGGGAAAATGGTAGAGGCTATTATTAAAAACAAAATTACAGAGCACATCCGAGGACATGGATTACTGAGACCAAGTCAGCACGGCTTTAGTGTGGGGAAATCTTGCCTGATCAATTTATTTCAATTCTTTGAAGGAGTAAACAAATATGTGGACAAAGGGGAGCCGGTTGATATTGTGTATCTGGATTTTCAAAAGGCGTTTGACAAGGTACCTCATGAAAGGCTACAGAGGAAATTGGAGGGTCATGGGATAGGAGGTAATGTCCTATTGTGGATTAAAAACTGGTTGAAGGATAGGAAACAGAGAGTGGGGTTAAATGGGCAGTATTCACAATGGAGAAGGGTAGTTAGTAGGGTTCCTCAGGGGTCAGTGCTAGGACCACTGCTCTTTAATCTATTTATAAATGATTTAGAGATGGGAGTAACTAGCGAGGTAATAAAATTTGCTGATGACATAAAGTTATTCAAAGTTGTTAATTCGCGAGAGGATTGGGAAAAATTACAGAAGGACCTTACGAGTCTGGGAGACTGGGCGGCTAAATGGCAGATGACGTTTAATGTGAGCAAGTGTAAGGTGATGCATGTGGGAAAAAAGAACCCGAATTATACCTACGTTATGCAAGGTTCCATGTTAGGAGTTATGGACCAAGAAAGGTATCTGGGTGTCGTCGTTGATAATACACTGAAACCTTCTGCTCAGTGGTGCTGCTGCAGCTAGGAAAGCGAATAGAATGTTGGGTATTATTAGGAAAGGTATAGAAAACAGGTGTGAGGATGTTATAATGCCGTTGTATCATTCCATGGTGCGACCGCACCTTGAGTATTGTGTCCAATTCTGGTCGCCGCATCTCAAGAAAGATATACTGGAATTGGAAAAGGTGCAGCGAAGGGCGACAAAAATGATAGCGGGGATGGGACGACTTCCCTATGAAGAAAGACTAAGGAGGCTAGGGCTTTTCAGCTTGGAGAAGAGACGGCTGAGGGGAGACATGATAGAGGTATATAAAATAATGAGTGGAGTGGAACAGGTGGATGTGAAGCGTCTGTTCACGCTTTCCAAAAATAGTAGGACTAGGGGGCATTAGATGAAACTACTGTGTAGTACATTTAAAACAAATAGGAGAAAAGTTTTCTTCACCCAACGCGTAATTAAACTCTGGAATTCGTTGCCGGAAAACGTGGTGAAGGCGGTTAGCTTGGCAGAGTTTAAAAAGGGTTTGGACGGTTTCCTAAAGGACAAGTCCATAGACCGCTACTAAATGGACTTGGGAAAAATCCACAATTTCGGGAATAACATGTATAGAATGTTTGTACGTTTGGGAAGCTGCCAGGTGCCGTTGACCTGGATTGACCGCTGTCGGGGACAGGATGCTGGGCTCGATGGGCCTTTGGTCTTTTCCCAGTATGGCATTACTTATGTACTTATGTCTTCTTCCTGTTTCCCAAACACGTTCCAGAGTTCATTCCAGTCCTGATGTTCCAGCACTCCAGACTTGCCCTGGTGTTCCTGCTGCCAAGCCTCACCTGTGACCTCATCTGTAATTGCCTTTATTAAGCATCTGGGAACTTTCAGGCTTGCCTTTGCAACAGAGGTCTTCCGAGGAGCTTTCGTCCGTGTGTGTTGCAATTCCAGTCCTGCTAGTTCTTGTCTTGTTGTCTTCAGCTTCAGTTCCCATCCTGCTTGTGTCTGCCCTGTTTGTCTTTAGCTTCAGTTCCCTTCCTGCTTGTCTCTGCCCTGTTTGTCTTCAGCTTCAGTTCTATCTTGCTTGTGTCTGCCCTGTTTGTTTTCAGCTTTAGTTCTGACCCTGCTTGTGTCCACCCTGTCTGAGAATCCTGATTCCTGTTCCAGAATCCTGAATCCTGTTCCAGCCAAGGCTGTCTGAGAATCCTGAATCCTGTTCCAGAATCTTGAATCCTGTTCCAGCCAAGCCTGTCTGAGAATCCTGAATCCTGTTCAAGCCAAGCCAATCCCGTTCCAGAATCCGGTTGTTCCAGTCCTGCTTATTCCAGCCCTGCTCATCTATAGCTTCAGTCCCCATCCTGCTAGTTCCGGTCCTGCTTGTACCAGCCTGTCTGTGTTCAGCCTCGCTTCCTGTTGGGTGGTTCACCTACTGCTGCCACTCACTGGCAGTGGCCCAAGGGCTCACTACTCCGGATCATTCCTCATCCTTTCAGACTGTCACTGAAATGCTTTGATGTTTCACTTATATATACTATCATCTATCAACATTTGCTTATTTCCGATCTGACGAAGGTCTACCTTCAAAAGCTAATCAAAAATGTATTATGTCCAATAAAAAAGGTATCATCTTATTTTCTTTTCCATGTTTTATTTTGTTCTGTTTCTATTGAAAGCTTTCGGGAAATCCTCCCTTCTCTCCTCACAGCTGGGAGGAATTATATACTGCTTTCACAGCCAAGGGAATTGGGCTTTTTCCTTCTTGCTCCCTCTAATGATGAATGGGTTAAAGGGCTCACCTTTTCCTGGGCTACTTCCCCACTTATCCTTGCTAATGTTCCATTCCAGGTTTTCTGTCCTGCTTGTCTTCATTTGGCTCTCAAGGGGTTTGGGGTATTGTAGTTTTGGGTGTTGTTGTTTCTTTTTAGAGACCTGGTTATTAACCTGGTCACAATACCTTTCCTAATTCCACTATCTGGTCAATATTCAAAATGATTTAACTGGCTAGAAGTGGCTGCTGACTGGTTAAATCGCTTGTTCCGCTAATTTTGAGCGGCATTAAACGGGCTATCGCTGCTGAAAACTAGTGGTTAGTGCCTAAGTGAAAACCGGCTATTTTGGTGGCTTTCTGGGGGAAGAGACTGCACTTGGCCAGTGTGCCGATATTCTGCATTTAACCAGCCAGGGTAAATGCATAAATGGGACCACATAAAACACAGTCCTATCTTTATGCAGCAACCCATGGTCAGTTAAGTTCTGAATATCAACTTAACTGGCTATGTGTTAGCTAGCACCACATAAACCGGATATTCAGTGCCAAAGTCTAGACATGGCCTGGCACTGAATATTCAGGAATAATGCTGGCAAGGGTCAACAAAATGCTCACCACTGCTGGCTGAATATTTACTCCTATATCTTTTTTGAGAAGTGGCCACCAGATACTCTTGGTTTTATTCTCCATTTGTTTTTATTTATTTATTGCATTTGTATCCCACATTTTCCCACCTATTTGCAGGCTCAATGTGGCTTACAGAGGTCTGTTATGGTATTGCCATACCAGGATGTCAGATACAATTGTTGATGCAAAGAGATTAAGGATGGAAAGAAGTATTAATAAAATAAAATAAAATAATCCCTAACATTCTATTTGTTTGTCTGGCAGCCACAGTGAACTGGGATGAAAACTTCAAGGCATTGTTCATAATGACTCCAAGATGTTTTTCTTGGATGGTGTCTCCTATTTCAGAACCCAGCATTTTGTACACATAATTGACATTATTTTATCTTATGTGCGTCACTTTGCATTTGTCCACAGGCTCTTGGGACTTTTACCTGTATTGTCATTTATTTAAAGGCGGAAAGAGAGGCTGTAATGTCACAATGAGTGTGATGTGTGGAAACTCAGTTTGACTTGTACTCTTCTATACCTTGCATGTGCCCCTCCTCCCTCACCACACACATTGCCACCACAAATACCTCTGTCCAGTGACTTCACTGGCCTGGCCATCTCATCCCCGTCTTGATTGTCAGATCATGCAGCACTAGCATGCCTTGAGAAAAATCAGTGCCAGTGCTCCATGCAGCCCCATCCCTTACAATTTAAATAAGCTCTATTAAAAAAAAAAGGGGGGGGGTCTGTAATTCTGAATAGTGAAAATAAAGAGCTAAACAGGAACTCCTCTTTCTCTCTCAACAGAACTGGTTTGACAGCATTCTCAGTATGTTTAGGAACTGAAAAGCCTGTAGGAGAAAAAAGGCCAAGAACTGTTATTTGCTAGGCTTTTATTGGAGTGGGAGTTCCCCTTTACTATATTGAACTGAGCAACTGTGAGCATGACAGCATCCCCAGCCTGTAAATAAAAGGATGAGTCTTCTTTTTTTCTTTCTACCTACCTAAGTTGATGCTCAGTTCTGGTGGGTGTGTATGTGAGAGACTCTCTGAAGCTACAAGTTAAAGGATGTATATCACATTCATTGTTGATTTAATCATGAATTGATAATCATTGTAACTGTTGGGCAGACTGGATGGACCATTCAGGTCTTTATCTGCCGTCATTTACTATGTTGCTATGTATGATTACATTTATTTTGTTAATTTGGACCATGCTCAAGCAGTTCATTAGTTTTTTTCCAAGGTATAAAGAGAAAACTGTATGCATGTATAGCAGTATACTGAGGAGATACTTTTTATTGAGGTTGAGACTGATATTGTTCTTGTCCTGCGAAATGCAGACCAAACTTTCAGAATTTTAAAAATGGATTAACTCTGCAGGAAGGGCATTGGAGTCATTTGGGAAAGTGACTTTTCCATGCTCACATCCTTGGAGCTGACTCCTGAAAATGGTTTTCATCATTTTCTCTCTTTGTATGCATGCAGCCTGTTTACCGGGCAACACACCTCTCTTCTTTAAAGTATTGCCCCAGCTACTGAGCCGGAAATATATCTCCCTTCTTCCAGGAAACAAAGCTACATTCCTAAACTTTCCTGGTTGGTGCCTTACCTGGAACACAAAAAGATAAAGACCCAATTATTAAAGTGACTCTACTGTTGGTACTTGAAAGGGAAATGGTGGGAGGACAGAGTCTACAATGGACTTTTTTTGCAGCTGGGAAAACTAGAGCCGAGTTTCCTGAGTTGATGAGGTGGAGTAGGCATCTGACATTGAGTGTATTCCTCACTCTACAAAAAGAATTTCAAGTGGAAACTGAGGCTTTTTTTCCTCCAAACACAATAAATTCATATTGAATGGAAGCAGATTGATTCCTCGGTGAAGATAATTAGATATTTCGCTAAATTTTGGAATTAAGTATATATTATTTTTTGAGTGGAATATATATTCTTTATTGTTGAAACATATTAAACAATTAAAATAACAATAACATGAAAACAGTCAATGAGATTAGTCATAAAATTAGAATACCAATTTTGTTCTCCAAGGGGCTTCAAGAACTTAAGCAGGCTGTGTGGTGATTTAAGTTGACTTGGAGCAAGTATCCATCTGAAGATTTGTCTGAACATTATTTGACAACTGTTCATACAGCTGAGGAAGCATTTCTGAGTCAATCAACTGATAATCGTTCACATGAATTCTTTAAAATATTTTACTCATAGGTGATGTGAATATTTCTCTGCCTGTTTCGAGTGTGTCATTTATGTTATTTTTTTCAGAAGAAAACTGATGAGATAGTTAGTTCAGTAATTCAAATATGATTCATTGTGAATGTCATCTTGCATCTTCTAGTACAGATGGTGAGATTCTTGTAGCTAATTCATTTCAGTTTGATGGTTTGCCAGAATTTTCTTTCAAGACATACTTGCGTATTCATTCATGTGATGTATGGGATACTTTCCTCCTACTTCTAGTGATTTTGTGATTTTTTTTTAGGGATGTGTAACAATTCGTATTCCCCATTTAAACCATGTCCGTTCATGATTCTATTACATGGATTGTTGTTGTCTCTCTATCTGAGGCTAAAGATAAAGCAAGCAGTTATTCAGCCTCTCATGAAGAAGCCTAATCTGGATAAATGGGTTCCAGTAAATTACTGAACCATTTCAATTTTGCTATTCTTATTTAAGATGACTGAGGTGGCTGTTTTGAGACAATTACTCCATTTTATTGATATCTATGATATTCTGGATCATTTCAGAATGGTTTCTGATCATTTTATAGTACTGAGACCTTATCGGTCTCTAGGATAGATTTTTTTGTGTGTCATGGTTTTGTTAGATATTTCTGCTTCATTTGATACTATTAATCAGATTTTGTTATCCCAATTGGGGCCTTTCTACAAAGATGCGAGAGGCAGTGGCGTAGCTACATGGGGCCACGGGGACATGGGTCCCCTCAAATTTCCTCTGGGCCCCTGGTTTTGCTAGATGGGGGTCCCCAACCCTCAGCAGCTGAAGCCTTGTCCAGCGCCGGTCTCTAGCACCGGTGCGTTGCCTGCCCTGCTCTTTCTTCTCCCTCACGTTGTGCACACTCCTTTTAGTGAAATTGGCTCAGTTTCACTAAAAGGAGCATACAGGACATGAGGGGGAAGAGAGAGCAGGGCTGGCAACGTGGCAGCACTGGAGACCAGCGCTGGAGAAGGCTTCAGCTGGTGGAGGTTGGGGGCCCCTGCCAGTCAAAGTATTTGCTGCAGCAGAAGGTGGGGAGGAAGTGGCAGGGCGGTGGGGGGGGGGGGGGGGGGGGGGGGGAGGAGCGGCAGGGGGGGGGGGGGGGGGGCAGACCAAAATTGTCCCCCCCACCTCGAGCTCTGGCCCTCTTCCACCGCGAGGTCTGGCTATGCCCCTGGTGGGAGGGCCTACACACATACAGAGTGCACCAAATTGGCATGAGCCAGGCTGTAATTACAAATTTGATGAGTGATGAATCTCGCAGTAGAAAATAATTTTCTATTTTGTACCGCAGGCCGCTACCTGGCAGTAAACAGCAGTTGGCACGCGCTGCATGCTTACCACACAGGTAGCGCATGAGACCTTACCGCTTAGGTCAGTGGGTGGCGGTAAGGTCTCAGGCCAAAAATGGATGTGCGCTGGTTTCAGTTTTAGCGCACATCCATTTTCTGGCCTCTTAAAAAATGCCCATTTTCCTAGACGCGGTAAAAAATGGCCCAGCACATGGCCAAAAGATGCACTAGCACTACTGCAGGCCACTTTTTACCGCAGCTTAGTTAAAGGACCCCATTGGGATATTAGGGACACAATTTCAATGGTTTACATCTTTTAAGGATCTTCTTTTTCTCCCTGAAACCTTATGTCCCTCAAGGTTTTAGAGTTTCAGTTGATCTTATTTGCTTGAGCCCTCTTTGTAGACTTTTAACTATTCTAGATGTGGAATACAAGTTGTATGCTACCAATATTACAGTTGTTGGTACCAACCTGCACCTTGGTGGATAATGCACTTATGTAGTGAGTGACCTGTGTATGTGATGTTGCTTGATGAATATCTGCTAATAAAATAGCTTTGAATGTTGATAAAACTGATCTTATGGTGCTAAGCTGCTTTCCTTTGTCAATTGGAATTTAATATTTTCATCTTGTGTTAAGTACCTTGGAGATCTGCTCAACACAGCATTATCCTTTTACAAGAATATTGTTAAAATTTGCTTCTATTGTTTCTCTCCAATTATATGACAACTTTTTTTTTAGCAGCTCTGATTTGAGTATAAAGGTTCAATCTTTGTTGTATCATGCTTAGATTATTGTATAACTATTTATCTGCTTGCTTGTTCCTTGAATGCTTTACAGGCCATTCAGAATACAGCTGCTTTGTTTATTTTATTTTTCTGATCTTATTACTTTTACTTTATTTGTTTTGCATTAGCTATCTATTCAATGGTGTTTTAAGTTTAAGATACTGACTGCAATTCATTGTGCTTTGAGTGGCAAGTCCCATTGTATATTGATATGTTACACATGTATAAACCTACATAAAAGGTCTTTAGATGCTTCCTAAACCTCAGACAACAGGATTCTAATCTAATTTGTGGTGGCAATGTATTCCAGCATTTTGCAGCTTGATATGCTAAAGTAGAAATAAATGATTTTGTAAATATGGTCCCTTTTGCTGAAGGAAAAGTCCATTTCAAATAATGATTATTTCATACTTTTCTAATTCCGCTATATCTTTTTTGAGATACGACGACCAGAATTGAACGCAATACTCAAAGTGAGGTCGCACCATGGACAGATACAGAGGCATTATAATCTTCATATTCTTATTTTGCATCCCTTTCCTAATAATTTGTAATATCCTATTTGCTTTTTTGGCCACTACCACACAAATTCGGCACTCAACACTATTTTGCACATCCGAAAGTGTCCTTCATAGAATAGTGCTGAGTACCAAATTTTCAGCACCATTTATAGAATCTAACCCAAATGTATAAGTCCCTTTAAATATTGACTAAAATATATTTAACAATTGGCCCCTTGGCTACATGGTAAGCTGTGTTGTAGAAAAGCATTATCATTATATCTGTGTTACTTGAATGTTCTAATTATGTGTTTGTTAGATATTCCATCACTATTATGCTGACATCATATTTTATCTCTGTTATTTGAATTTCAGTGCTGTTAAATATGTATATTTTTGATCCTGTTTCATGGTAGTCCTATTATTAGGTTTTAATTTGGTGTTCTCAAGTTTATCCCATTTATTTTATTTATTTTTATACTTGGTCATTTTACTATTGTTATGCTGTTAACAAAATTATAAGTTTTATGTTAACTGCACCTGCTGTACACTGCCTTGAGTGAATCTCTTCAAAAAGGCTGTTAATAAATCCCAATAAATCAGATACATTTCTTTTCCCAGAGGTAAACAGCATTAGTTTAGTCAGATAACCAGAAGCTAGTCCATGAAGGATGCTATAAATCAATGTAGATAGTGTGAAATAACAGCCAGCCTGAATGAGAAGCCAATGTAGCTCTAACAATAGAGGGGTCACCCTTTCAAACTTATGAACTCTTACTAATCTAGCTGCTGTGTTTTGAAAGGTTTGTGACTGTTTCATACACCCCAAATAGAGAAGATTACAATTATCCAAATTTGTAAGTATCATTGCCTGGTCAAAAAGTCTAAATTGAAAAATAGGGACAAATATGCCAAAGTTATATAAAGGGCTGTTCCTACTACTACTAATTATTTCTATAGACAGAATTTTAAAGCACAGCAAGTCCAAAACTAACACTGTAACATAGTAACATAGTAAATGACGGCAGAAAAAGACCTGCATGGTCCATCCAGTCTGCCCAACAAGACAAACTCATATGTGCTACTTTTTGTGTATACCCTACTTTGATTTGTACCTGTCCTCTTCAGGGCACAGACCGTATAAGTCTGCCCAGCACTATCCCCGCCTCCCAACCACCAGCCCCGCCTCCCACCACCGGCTCTGGCACAGACCGTATAAGTCTGCCCAGCACTATCCCCGCCTCCCGCCACCGGCTCTGCCACCCAATCTCGGCTAAGCTCCTTAGGATCCATTCCTTCTGAACAGGATTCCTTAATGTGTTTGAATTCTGTTACCGTTTTCATTTCCACCACCTCCCGCGGGAGGGCATTCCACGCATCCACTACTCTCTCTGTGAAAAAATACTTCCTGACATTTTTCTTGAGTCTGCCTCCCTTCAATCTCATTTCATGTCCTCTCGTTCTACCGCCTTCGCACCTCCGGAAAAGGTTCGTTTGCGGATTAATACTTTTCAAATATTTGAATGTCTGTATCATATCACCCCTGTTTCTCCTTTCTTCCAGAGTATACATGTTCAGGTCATCAAGAAGAGGTACTCCCACTATTTTTTTTATTGCAGGTCATGCATTAACATTCAGATTAACATGCAGTGCCTGCTCCCAGTTAATGGGGAATCACCTAGCGCAGGGCTACTTAATTCTGGTCTTTGAGATCCACAGACAGGCCAGGTTTTCAGGATAGCCACAATGAATATGCATTAAAAAGATTTGCATGCACTGCTGTATATAAATCTCTCTCATGCATATTCATTGTGGATATCCTGAAAACCTGACCTGCCTGTGGACCTCGAGGACTGGATCTGAGTAGCCCTGACCTAATGCCTCCTACTTAGGAGGTGGTAAATGGTCCCCACGTTAACTGTGCAATAGGCACTTAGCCCATGGTAAGTGTAATGCGCTAGCCGGCTAACACTTCCATGCCTGCTCTCTATCCATGCCACACCCCCTGACAGAAAAATCCTAGCCCAGGGATCATTCACATATCACTCCAAAAATTACATTTTAGTCCAGATGTTTGTTCTGAGCTAACATAAGTTGACTTGAAGTCTTTAGTAGAAATTAAGAAACTATTTCAGGGAATAAAATATTACATCAAAATTCAGTCCTTTGTTTCACCTCTAGGTGGAGAAACACTATGTCTTAGCCCCTCTGCTTCCAACTCCAGGGCCAATTCCTGAGACCTCCATAAAACATGTGTTTCCTCCTGAAACAATAGTAAAATACCTTTGAGCAGCTAGAGAGTTTTCTCAGACTACAACATGGACTCCGTTTATTGTGGAACCCTTGCCTTCCTGGTCTCTATCCTGGGACTTTATCTGTTTCCTCCTGATTCTCTTCAAGGATAAGAAAACTTCCTTTTGTATTTCCTACTCCTGAGGCCTACATTAGCTTTTTACTCCTTTTTTGAACACTTGATTAATCAATGACCTACTCAATGAAAAATAGAATTCTGTATGTGCGGTAAAAAGAGGGAGATTGAAGACTGGATAGTAAGGAGTTGAAATCAGAGTGGATAGAGAGGCAGAAAAATAAATAGAAACAATCTGAAGGAAAAGATCAATGTCAAAGATGGATGTAGGGGAGTGAGAGAAGAAGGCAGGCAGAGAGAGAAAAATTACAATTGGACAGGAAACCGTAAAAAGAGAGTTAGGGGAAAGCTGAAATCAGAGGCCAGAACTAATATAATTAGAAAAAATAATTTTAAAAAAAGTGATTAGAATATGTCTTTTTTTTTTTTAAATGTATATCTGCTGTCTATTCCACACAGTATGGTGGAAATGTATCGAAGTTTCTATTTCTATGCTGTTGCCCTGCATGCAGAGTCTGGCTTCTTGGAGTTTGAGTTTAATTTTGTCTATATATTTCTGTTTTTAATTTGTTGCTGCTTATTCTGTATTTGGTGAGGATCTATCTGTGCTCTGCATTTGTGAGCATCAACCCCCAGATTCAATATATTGCGCCAAGATTTCTGCACAGAAATAGAAGCGTATGTCACATCCGTCGCTCCCTCCGGCTGCTCCTCCGCGGGAAGCAGGAGCTGGCGTCCACCACGACGAAGGCCGGCTTTCTTGAGGCCACGGGGGGGAGCCGGGGCTCGCCGTGGTGATGGCCGCCCAGTCCGGGGCCGAGGCCGGAGGCCGGCGATCGCGGCTGCCGGACTCTCGATCGCCGGCTACGGGGGCTGTGTTTGCGCCAGTAAGGGAAATGGCGCCGAGGCGCGATGGCCGGCGTCTTCTTCATTCTCGGGCGTGGGAACCCAAAGCTCCGCCTCAGAGGAGTTAGACTGGAAGGCCAGCACGATAGATCCGCCTGGGAGATCGGTCAGAGCCAATCAGAAGGGGTCTGTCGATAACCAAGTTCTGATTGGCCGGGTATGTCTACGGGGGCTGGGCGGCTGACTGCCGAACAGTATTTAAGGAATGAGCCTGAGATAGGATGTTGCTTCAGGTTCTGTTACCCAAGGCCAGTCTCCGTGGTTCCTGTGTTCAGTTGGTTTCCTGGTGTTGCTGATTTTGGACTTTTGGACTGTTTCCTGGTTTACTCTGCTAGCTGCCTGCCTTGACCTTTTGCCTGACTCTGACTACTCTGCTAGCCGCCTGCCTTGACCTCTTGCTTGTCTCTGACTATGCTGTTAGCTGCCTGCCCTGATCTGTTGCCTGTTTGTGGACGTCTCTATTCCACCTGCCCGCTTCTCTCCTGGTTCCAGTCCCGGTCAGTCCGTCAACCCTGCGGTTCCTGAAGTCCCATTGACCGCCTGCAGCTGGGGGCTCAACCCTTGGTGAACGGCGGTCGCCGCGGGTGAAGACTTGGGGTTGCACGGCTGTCTTTTGAGGTCCTTCGGGGCCTTACGGGACCTAAGGGCTCACCTTCCTTGTGGACAAGACAGCGTATTCCATAACAAGGCACATAACCTAATTGGTTAACAAGCCAATCAGCACTGATAATTGATAACTAACAAGTAATTATTGACACTAATTGGCATTAATTAGAATTTATGTGCAGAACTGGCTAAGCATATTCTATAACATATGCTTTAAATTCTAAGTCGCATAGTTGAAAAGGGTGTGTGGCCATAGGCGTGGAATGGGCTGGTCATGGGCATGTCTAAAATCTATGCATGTTATTATAGAATACATCTGGTCAGCGCTTAATTTAGGTGTCGGCATTTACACTAGGTTTTACATGGTGTAACTGCCCGCAATGCGTACCGATGCTCAGCGGATTCTATAAACCACGCTGAAATTAGGCTTATTCTATAAAGTATGCCTAAATTAAGGCATATTTTATAGAATGTGCTTAGGAAAATTTCATTTTGGCACCAAATGTTTTGGCATGATAGATACAATCCAGTCCCAAATGTCTCTGTGTAGTAATCTGGCTTGTTTATATTTATATGTATGAGATTCTTGATATATAGCCTTAGCTTTTCCAGCAGGTGTACTGATGTTCTAGTGCCCATTGCACTATTTATAATGCTGCATTTTCCTAGGTAGGCCCTTATTATGGGTCTTCTGGAAGTTAATGTTATGGTATGGTAGATTATAGGTCCTGAGTGACTTCTGTAGTATTACTGTAAAATATGCCCTGGTTACTGAAAAGGGTTTATTTTTCTGTTACTAATATAAGGCCAAAATCAAAATTAATTTTTGTATGGTGAATTCTCTGGGTAAATGCTCTAGTTCCTTGTCCTATATAATAATTCTCACCTCCAACGTTCTATTCATCTTGTTGAGACCGTGGCTCCTTGGTCTGCTAGGCTCCGTAGATCAGGCTGACGTCAGAGCCGTAGGAGGAGGGGCGAAAGGGGCAGGGCACAGGGGCGGAAGCGGAGCTTCAACGACAAACAGAACCGTTGAGGGGCCTGGACCCTCGGATGGAAGGAGAGGTAGGGAAGGAACAGGTCATGGTAGTTGTAGCCACACACACAATCTGTCACACTGTAACTCACTGTCACACACACACACACACACACACTCTCTCTCTCTCTCACATACACACACACACACACACACACATTTGTACGGTATTTAAAACACACACTGCATCTCTCACACACTTCTACTATCACACACAGAAACACTCTCTCACATACACACAGAGGGGCATAATGGAAAGATCGTCCAAGTACGAATTAGGACGTTCTTACGAAAACGTCCAAAAATAGACCTGTATAATGGAAAAATAGTGTGGGCGTTTTTCGATAATCGATTATCCCTGTAAGAAAACAATCAAATGACGAGCGCATAAGCGTGACTAAATTGGGCGCCCTAAGATGGTCAATTATTGCAGGTGCAAACGACCAAATCACGTGGTGTGTAAAATAATGTACATAGGTGTATCGCAAGTACAGTACATGTTGTTCAGGCCATCCAGGTACGGAAATATATGAGGAACGCATATATGTGTCAACTACAGACATATCATGCTGCTCCACCCATACTTTCATCATATGTGCCCATCTGAATGTCCGGATCTGCATGCACTGTACACCTACTGAACATGCAGTAAATGCATATTGTGTATATGTGAAAAGGGTCGGGTGGGGTGCGTCATACTCATCTATATAAGGCACGTTTCACACTCCTGCAGGCATGTGCACGTCAAAGACGTCTATGCTTACGAGGGCATCCACGTGCTGATAGGGGCCATATATGGAATGGTCATCCATATATGGAGCTGTGCATGAAACGACGTCCCTCACGCAAGGTCGTCTATATAAGGCACTTCTTTTCCAACACGTGGAAAAATGGCACAACGCAGGGAGCCAAATTTTGGAGAAGAGGAGAGCCTGCTGCTTGTCCGGCTCTGCCTAAGGCACCGGCACAGGCTGTTTATCCAGCACCACCACCTGCCCCCCAGGCTGCAGGCCATGCGAGCCTGGTCCCGCATCCGGGAAAGACTAGAAAGGTAAGGTTATGGCCCAACCTCCCTCCCCTCCTGTACCTACACATATAACAGCTCCGTCATCAATGTTACCAGCAGTAACTGGAGTGTCCATGCAAGGATCATGAGTAATACAGGAACATGCACAATCACTAATAATTTGTATGTTATTGAAACGACCACCATTCCCACATCCCTACAAGAATGTATTTCGTTAGGTTAGGTATGTGACTATGCTATTAGTGTTATGTGACAATTTCGTTAGTTATGTGAAGGCCACATTTTCCAACCCCTCTTTGCAGCCAGTGGGTTACAACGCCTCCGAATAGTGGAAGCATGAGACCAATGAAACCTATACCATACTTTATAACATGGTCATGATAACACATATAAAGTAGTTTAACAAGCATACATTATAATGTATACAAACGGTACTGTCTGGCCTCATGCCCACCTCTCTGGCATCATCTGCATAGGAACCAACTCGGTGGCTGCTGTGGGTGCTTCACCACCCCACCCCCAATATCAAATATGTATGAAGGGAGGGGTCATCTCCACTGGGGGTTCCACCCCCCAAAATGGTAAAAAGGTGGCTCCTATGATTCACTACCAATGGAGGTGCCCCCCCCCCCCAACACTGTAGACCCTCTCTCTCTGGTATGTGAATAGCAAATGAATGTGTGCAGAGGACAAAAAGGACCAACACCCCTGACCCCTGCTCTACAAACTTATATCTTACAGACGCTTTGGAGTCCACCGGGACCTGGAGTCCCTGAGGAGGCGGTTCCGCCAGGTGAGGCGGGAGAGGCCCGACCTCATCCGGGCGGTGCGAAGGCACCTCAGGGCTCGCCGTAAGTATTCAAAAACAGGACACCTGTACAGATTACTACATACATTTCATGAATAAAGCAAATGTGTTGTACAATATCACTTCCCATGTGCCTAATAGCCACCTAGTAAGTAATACCACATCTGTCCCAGATCAAGGATGCAGGTTGCAGGGGTTCTCCCATGAGCATGCCTGCAACGTCCGACCATCCCCCCGAGATGAATGAGATGATATGCCACACTTTACTATTCCCCTTATTGTGGTGGCTGATTACTGTGTCCTGGTACAGCTGCCTGAGGCCCTACTTTTACTGCATGTTATGGCCTAAATCACATAAAAGAATTGTGCTCAACACCCTTCCCACTGCCCCCCCCCCCCCAATAACTCCTACAACAACTGCCCATCAACCCCTCGTTGCATCTCACAATGCAAACATGCTGGTCAGCAATGAATTTGGTATGGCAACATGTCCTGCGTGGTGTGTGTCAGAGGAGGGTCCAGGGTTCTGTTTCATGTCATCTGATGCAGCTCATTCCCCCTGGGCATAGGCAACGCCTTACCACACCCTGCCCCATCCCCTGCCTCACGCCACCCAGCTACTGCACTATGCAAGCCATGGTGTATGCACTGATCTCAATCACACTCCTTTTACATACACAGGGCTCCACCAGCAGGAAGCTGAGCGGGAGGATGAGGAGGGCCACCACCTCCAGGAGGAGGAGGAGGAGGAGGAGGAGCAGGAGGAGGAGGAGCAGGAGGAGGGGCACCTGGATGAGGAGGAGGAGGAGGAGCAGCAGCCAGGCCAGGAGGCGGCCCACCAGGAGGAGGAGGAGGACTCGGAGGAGGGAGTCCTCATCATAGATGAGGATGAGGACATTCATGAGGACCCCTCCCCACCTGCAGCTCCGTATGAGGCCTCTCCCTCCCCTCAGGCAGCGCCATCGCCTGGCCCACCTCCATCCCCTGGGCCAGCTTCAGTGTCATCCCCTGGGCCATCTTCAGTGTCCCCTGGCCCACCTCCAGCCTTTGGCCCTGCTACTGTGGTGCGCCTCCTGCAGCAGCTGGTAGATGGCCAGCAGCAGCTTATAGTTGGCCAGCACCAGCTGCTGCAGGAGGTGAGAGCCCTACGGCAGGGCAATGAGCAGCTCCAGGGCCCACTAAGGGTACTGCTGGGGCTGCTCATTGCCCTGCTACAGAGGGCCTTGCTCAGAGGGCGTGGCCGCCCTTAATTTAAATAGGGGGGGGCCTGTTGGGGGTGTGGGGAGTGGGTGGGGGAGGGAATTGTTGGGGTTGTGTGTGTGTGTGGGGGGAGGGAAATGTTGGGGTTGTGTGTGTGGGGGGAGGGAAATGTTGGGGGTTCTGTGGGGGGTGGGGGAGGGAATTGTTGGGGTTGTGTGTGTGGGGGGAGGGAAATGTTGGGGGTTCTGTGGGGGGTGGGGGAGGGAATTGTTGGGGTTGTGTGTGTGTGGGGGGAGGGAGGGAAATGTTGGGGGTTCTGTGGGGGGTGGGGAGGGAATTGTTGGGGTTGTGTGTGTGGGGGGAGGGAAATGTTGGGGTTCTGTGGGGGGTGGGGGAGGGAATTGTTGGGGTTGTGTGGGGAGTTGTGGGGGGGGAGGAGGGCATTGTTGGGGCTTATTTTGTAGGGGTGGGGGTGGAGGGGAAATAAATGTTTCTGTTACAATATAACTATCAGGGTGTGTGTGTGTGTTTGTCTCCCTTGTGCATTACATATCACCAAATGGTGCTGTTGAGTTGAGAGGAAGGAGGCAGCAATATGCATAGCATTAAATGTGCTGTGTGAATGAGAAGGTGATGTATGTCTGAGAATGTTGGCCATACAGAACGCCACCTGTTCATTCCAACCTGCATGGCCATATGTGCAGGGGGGTTGGGCCAGGGAGGCTGGATGGATATTTGTGTTCATTAATAAAAATGGCCAGCCAGCATCTCTCTCTCCCTCCCTCCCCTCCACCATACTGACCCACAATACAGAGTGCCATCAATAAGAGATTAATAGTGTACCACGTGTGATCTGCCAGGTACACACTTCCACATAACTCCAGGTACCACATACACAGTGTTTGCTGTCTGATGGACACATATCCTTACCCACAAACCACATTGGTGGGGGGGGGGGGGGGGGGGCAAGAAGGACCTACAAACAGCTGGCTCATATTTTCACATTGAATACATCAGCTATGGTATATAATGCTGAGGAGCAAAAGGGAAACAATGGGAAACCCAATAGATGGATGGGTACTTCATCACAGTTGCAATGTAATACTTGTGTTAGGGAAGGGCACAAATAAAAATGGTGCTCATTATTTGCAGGTATGATCACACTTTCTTCAGTAGTCAATCAAGGTGTGTTACATTCAAGTATTCTGGGTTTGTGTCAAACTTTGTCCCTGAAGTGACTTGCCTTAGGTGGGATTTGAACCAGCAACCTTATGATTATAAGGCTGGTGCTCTAACCACTAGGCCACAGCAACCACCAGGCTTTAGCCACCACCAGTTACTTTGGGTTGGTACCTGTACACACACCCCTCTCCCTCACCACCACGTCATAGGCCTCAGTGGCACTACCTGTAGCCACCTCGATCATTTTGTCCAGGCTACCGATTAAAAACAATGTAATGTGCATGTTCCCTACCCTACTACCTATGGAGCAATTTAGGAAGGTGTTCCATAATGTGCTATACACATCCATTGCATTAATCATTCTCCCCTCCCCCGCCTATGGACCTTGAGAATGGGTGGCCACTTCATAAATGGGGACTGGGGTACACCACATAAACAAGGAAGATGGAAGCTACCGGGAACCAATACAGCACCTCCAACAGCTGGCCCACACCACTGAGGACCTGCCAACCCCACAGTACAGTGCACAGGAACCTGGTGAAAAGAGAGCTACCTAACATCTGACTCCAGACTACATACATACAGTGAATGCACACTCCTTGACTATGAGCACAAAGAGAAGAGGTGGCAGACAAATGAGAGCTTACCATGAACGTCTGTTTCAAGACTGTGTAGTGCGCCTTTTATCTTCTGGAACATTAGCTGCACATCTCCCTGATTGAAATGACCCTTACCGAGGGGTGCTTGATTTGGGCCGACTGTACTAAATTCTTGGCCCCCACACACTGCCTGCTACAACCAGGCAGAGAGAATGGGAGAAAGGAAGGGAGCATCAGGGGATGTGGAAGATAGGAAACGGAAGGCGTGGTGGCTGAGGGCCAACAATAATTCCACCCCCCCCCTAAATACACAGGTGTACCCAAGCATACATTGCTAAACACATACCTTCATATAAGTGAGGGTAAAACCCTGTAAATGATTATTACGAAACAACGGGCAAGGTCTAAGTGCAGGAAATGGCAGGTAAAATGGCAATGAAGAAAGGGAAGGCAGGTGGAGACGCCCATACTTATCTACTCATAATCGAAACCATGTGTTCCTAATCGCTATCTGAGCTGGGCACGCTTAGGAATTATGTGTATAATTGAAAAAGAAACGCCCATATCAGAAACGCCTATTCTCCCGTCTCAATGGGCGTTCTTGGCGCCTATATAAACGCCCACTCCGTATTTTTGAAAACCCCATTGGTACAATGCCACCACGCATGCCGCCGACCCGGAAGGGTAATTTTGTCGAAGCAGAGGTGGAGCTCCTGGTGCAAGAAATAGTACAGCGCCACCGGAGTCTGTTTGCTCCCACAGGGCAGAGGCTGGCAGCAACATTAAAGCAGCGCGAATGGGAGGCAGTACGGGACAGCCTGAATGCTGTCTTCCATGCTGGGAGAGACGTGGAGGACTGCAAGAGGAAGTGGCGGAAGCTGAGGAGGGATGTTCGGAGGAAGGCGGGGGCCAATCCCCCAGGCAATGACACTGCCAACCTTACGCCCATGGAGCTGATGGTGTACTCCCTCCTACCCCAGGAGGGCATCCACGGGATTGGCTCCCTGGACACCTCGGGCCAGGCTGAGGACTCAGGTAGGTGTTTCATTATGCAGTTGGGGTATCTGTTGTGCTGCAGTACACTTGTGTTATAGAAGTTGGGGTCAGGGGGAGGGAGGTGAGGAGTGGGGGGCAGGAGGAGGGAGGTAGGTGGGGGGGGGAGTATCTCTGGCTGTCTTTATGTATATTAACAGGCCACCTTTATGATGCTGTTGTGACCTGGTAACCCCTACTCACTAGCTCTCTACCCTTACTCCCTATCCCTACCGTTGTCATAGGGTTTCCTCTTACTTGTCCTGTGTGCCCATATTTATTGAATTAATTGTAAGCTCTATTTGAGTAGTGGTAGTGGTCATGTGTGTTATAGGAGCAAGCAGACAGGGTGGGTGCTGTGTGTGTGTGTGAGCACCCCCAATATTGAGGAAAGATCATGTAGCTGTGCAGGGAGGAGTGTTGGTCACTGGGCTTAGCACCCCCAATACTACTTTCCAGTTGGCTCCTATGGGTGTGTGTAGGTTACTACTGTGGCAGAACTTTGGGGGCCGTCCTTCCCTACTACTCCCTCCTATTTTCCCATTACCAAACTGTGCCTAGTTCCTCCTGTGACCTCTGTGCTCTACTGAGTGTGGGCCACATGCATTCAACTGAAGGAGCCTGTAATGGGGGTCATAAAGCAGTTCTATGCAGTTTAGCAAGTCAGTAGTAACACAACACATGCTGCAATGTTGTTCAATTTAACAATTATACAACTAACAGCTTGAGCACAACGTTGTGAGTGGTGTCCTTCTCTTGGCTGCTCATCCACCACCTCTACCCAGCTGCCTGCGGGGCTCTCTCTTTCGTACCTGTGTCAATTCCATTCCTCCTCACCATCTCTTTGCTGGGTCATCAGGTTGGGGGACATACCAATGTATATGAATGCTGAAAGACAAAAGTGGGTTATTTGCACCAACACTATTCCTCACTCTTGTGCTATACAGGTGATGACTCAGAGGAGGCTGGCCCTAGTGGCCTGCAAGGCCAACGCCCTACACCAGCAGTCCAGCCTCAACCTCCACAGCCTGCAGCACCAGCAGTCCAGCCTCCACCACCTGCACCAGCTGTGCATCCTCTGCGTCCACCACCACCTGCACCAGCTGTCCAGCCTCTACCACCACCAGCTGTCCAGCCTCTGCCACCGCCACCACCACCACCTGCACCAGCTGTCCAGCCTCTGCCACCACCACCACCACCACCACCACCTGCACCAGCAAAGGCCGCACCTCCAGCACCGGAGGACTTTGTTGAGGAGGAGGAGGGCCCAGCTCCCCACCAGAGGCCATCCGGCCAAAGGAGGCAACTCCTGCGGCTGGCCACGGAACTACTCCGCCACAACGTGCGCTTGGAGGAGTACCGGCAGCAGAAACTGGAGCTGCAGCGCCAAGCACTGGAGGCACAGCAGCGAGCACACCAGGAACTCCTCCAGGCGCAACGTGAAGGCCACCAGGAGGTGCTCCAGCAACTGAGACGGCTGGAGCAGAGCATCCAACACCTGCGCCCTCAGGGCACCGCGCCTACTCCAGCCCCCGTGCTGCTGGAGCAGCCCCTGCCATCAACATCCTCCTCCACTGACCACCAGCAACCACCAGCTAAGAGGTGGGCATTGCGATCCTCAGCCTCCGCACCCACTCCTGCAGCACCCACCAAATCTGCTCCCATTCTGGGTCCTGTGGCCAGACCACTAGAACCAAGAAGGTGGCCCGATTTCCACGGTGCAGCCGAAGCCGCAGGCTGCCGTGGGGATAGGGAGGAGGACACTGGGAGCAGCAGCTCAGAAGAGGGTGAAGAGACTTCCCGTGCAGCACCAGCTGCAAAGGAAGGGCGTGGGAGGGGTAGGAGGGGACGGGGGAAGGGAAGGGGAAAATGATCGGACATGCTGTAGGGTGAGGGTTGGTGGGAGGGGGTGGGTGTGGGAGGGGGGTGGTGGTGGTGGTGGTGGTGGTGGTGGGGTTGAACACACACATGCACTGAATGTAAAAAATAAATGTTCACTTACTTTCACCTAAAACTTGTTTCAATGAGTCTTTGTCTTGCTCTTACGCCAAGCTGGTAGGCATTGAGCTCTGCTCTGTGGGCTGGGGGTGGAGGGGGCTCCTCTTCCAGCTCATCTGGGGCCTCTTCTGGTGGTGGCTGTGGCTCCTCTGGGAGAGGCTGTCCTCTGCGCTGGGCCAAATTGTGTAACATGCAGCACGCCACAAAGATCTTGGCCACCTTTTCTGGACTGTAGAGCAGCTCTCCTCCAGACCGGTCCAGACAGCGGAAGCGGTTTTTCAATAAACCAAAGGTGCGCTCAATGATCCCCCGGGTGCTGCGATGTCTCCTGTTGTAGGTTTCTTCTGGCCCTGGTTGTGGGTGGATCAGGGGGGTCATGAGCCATGTCCTCTGCGGGTAGCCTCGGTCACCTTTGCAGAAAAGCAGAATGAGATAGATGAGTGTGTATCGCTTGGAGCAGGTACAGGGGGGGCGGGGGGATTTGGATAGTGGGTTGTGGTGGAGGAAGCCAGGGCGGAGGGTTGCCCAGTGGAGGAGGTCTAGTATGGGTGGTACATGCATGTTGCACTTACCTAGCAGCCATCCACCAATGAACTCCCCTCGCTCGAACCTGCGGAAGATGCCCGAGTGCTGTAGGATGTAGGCATCGTGGCTGGAGCCGGGGTACCTGGCACACACGTCTAATATCTCCCCCTGGGCATCACATACAACTTGCATGTTCATAGAATTAAATGCCTTCCTATTTCTGTAGGTGGCTTCGTGTGCCCGGGGGGGTCTGAGGGCTACGTGTGTGCAGTCTATCACACCGATGACCGAGGGGAATCTAGCAAGAGCATAGAAGGCGGCCATGTTGTTGTGCAGGGCCTGGGGGGTGGTGGGGAAAGTGATGTAGTGTGAGGTGTGAGTTATGAAGGCATCCAGGAACTGGGTGAGACAGTGTGAAATAGAAGCCTGGGTGAGGCCTGTGTTAGCAGCTAATACGGATTGAAAACTGCCAGTGGCCAGGACAGAGAGAGCGGAAGTGATTTTGAGGTGGGCAGGGATGGGGTTATTCCTACGTGTCTGGGGCTGAAGGAGGGGTGTCAGCTGCTCACACAGCTGACGAATGGTGGCCCTATCAAACCTGAACCTTGTTAGACACTGCTGGTCAGTGAGTTGTAGGAAGGTGGTGCGGGGCCTAAACACTCGGGGCCGTGAATACCTCCTGCGGTGGGTGGCCTCTTCGTGTAGCATGCATGCCACAAGTGCATTAAGTGCATCCATATCCCCACCACCAGTGCAAGTATTAGGAGTAGTAGTCAAACAGCACCACACACAGATCTTTCACTTCCAGCCACCACGCCCTCTGGCCACTCACTCGCCAAACAGTACAGGAACACAGAGACAAACGGAGGTCAGGGAATAGAGTATACACGTGGGAGGAGTGAATGGGGAGGGATAGGGGGAGGGGAAGGGGGCGATGGAGCAAAGGAGTAGGAGTAAGGAACGGTCAAAGGGTAAGACACAAAAAGAGGCAGGGCACACAGACGACCGTCACAGGTACTAAACACGCTCAGCTTTCTCTCTGCAACCACCACTTCAGCTCTTCCACCAACTATATCGCCACTCTCCAACTACACACAATCGCTAATGGGTCTAAAGACGCTTTCCCCCTTGCTCTGGTCGCTTTTATTTCGGGTCCATCATATTACGCCCATCTTCCCGCTCAACCAGAGCCATTTCGCTATTCGTTATACGTTGTACCCGTCCACGTCGTATCACCGCCCCTAACACGCCCCCGACACGCCTCTTATTTGGACTTTTTTACGTCCACGTACGAGCGACACGGACGCACTGAAACATTGCTTTCGATTATATGGATTTACTCGTTTTTGTGAGATTAACGTCCATCTCCCGATTTAGGTCGGAACTTGGGCGTTTGTCTCGTTTGATTATAAGCAGGACAGTGTCTCAAACGTACACAATCCAAGGCAGGCTGGAATCAGCAGGCAAAGGAGATACAGATTGGCCAGCCAGCCGGAGGAGGTGGAGCCAGGACGCAAGTGGCCAAACCGGGGCATCGGAGGCGTGGCAAGAGTTCCCGGGACCCGCGCCCGGAAGAGAAACACTATCCTTGGAGCGCCAGCGCTGCCAAAATGGCTGTCGCTCCAAACTGCAGCAGTGGCAAGAGCGCCGCACCGGCGCCGTCATGATGGCCGGCTTAGCAATCAGGGTGAGGAGTGTGGTGTCGGAGCGTCGGCCCAGCCAGCATGGCCGATGCTCCCCTGCACGGGGGCGGGGCCAAGGAGCAGGCAAGACGTGCAGCAGATGAGGAGCGCAACAGGTGCTCAATTAAAAAGAAGTTGGGTAATTGAGGCCTTGAGCTGGCTTAGAAGTGCAGGCACAGCATAGAAAACTGTAGAAAACTGAAAGCAAGGCAACAGCCAGTCGACAAAAGGGGAGTGATGCTACACAATGTGAGAGAATGTGTAGGATTAAAAAAAAAAGCAACCAAAAAAGAACTCTGATTTTGAGTGCAATACAAGGGTTGGAAGGAGCAGGAGCTTACAGAGTGACAGGGCTGTATCAGAGAGGTGGGGGTGGAGGGGGTACTGAGACCAGAGAGGTGGGGGTGGAAGGGGGTCCTCAGACCATAAAGGGGAGGGGAAGGGGGGCCCTGAGAGAGGGGGGGTGGGGCACACACTCTCTGTCTCTCACATACACTCTCTGACACACTCTCTGTCTATCACACTCTGAGGCATATTTTCAAAGCACTTTGGGAGGCTAAGTTCCATAGGTTTCTATGGAACTTTGGGAGGCTAAATGCTTTGAAAATATGCCTCTCTATCTCTCTGTGCACGTTGGACAGAAGGGGGGCGCCTGGACCCTGAAACTGGGAGGGGGACGGACGGACCCTGAAACTGGGAGGGACGGGGGACGGACCCTGAAACTGGGAGGGAGGGGGGAGAGAGGAGGAGGAGGAGGGCCCCTGGCACACACTCTCATTCTCACACATAGTCTCTCTCTCACAGACACACTCGCACCCAATCTCACTCTCTCTGTCACACACACACACACACTCGCAGTCACTCTCTCTCACACAGTCACTCTCACACACACTCTCTCAAACATACACACTCCGAGGAAAACCTTGCTAGCACCCATTTCATTTGTGTCAGAAACAGGCTTTTTTTACTAGTTTAAAATATTTATAAACCGTACTATCATACAATCCTAGGTGGTGTACAAATTAAAAAAAAACATAAAATCAATGTTGGGGAGGGACAATGGGAGTTTCTGTAGATAGAAAACATGTTTACATTGATAGCATGATGGTCCAGTGTCTGGGGTCAGTATTTTTTAAAAATATATTAGCGTCCCAGGTTGCAGAATTAAACTGCAACTATTTTTACTGAGTATAACCAGAAATTGCTTCTTCTTCTTTTTTTTTAATAATATAGTTTTCTTTCTTTCTTAGGGCAACCATCTGGCTGGTGTTCTAAGTGAGGTATCTCCTTGGCCCCTGAGGAAGTCTCCATTTTGGGTGCATGGATGGGGGGGATAGTGACATCTCCTCCTTCACCTCAGGCAACAGATTGCCTTGGATAACCTCTTAACCCGTTCACTTAACTGCTTGACCTTCTTAGCAGTTCATGTGTATCCCCATAAACACCTAGTTTAGATTGTAAACTCCTTTAGATTGTAAGCTCTTTGAGCAGGGATTGTCTTTCTATGTTAAATTGTACAGCGCTGTGTAACCCTAGCAGCGCTTTAGAAATGTTAAGTAGTAGTAGTAGTAGTTTGCCTTTATAGGATGAAATTTGTTCTTACTTGTTCATTTCTTTTTCCTGAGTTCTGCTGGACCAGTCCAGACCTGTAGACTGTCTTCTTACTAGAAGATGAAAATAGAGATTTGAAGATTCTGATGATATCATCAATATAACAGATAGTGCAGTCAGGATAGTCCCAAAGCCACTCAACATAGACACCAAAACAAGCAAAAGGAAAAAGCAAGGGAACCAAACTTAGTCCAGAATGAAAGCTCCATTTGCAAAACTGACTGTACACAAACAATGTTGTGTGGAGGGGCATTTTCAATATGATGTCTAAGTCTGACTTTGGACGTTTTTTGTTGTTGTTGTTGGTACATTTGTACCCCGCGCTTTCCCACTCATGGCAGGCTCAATGCGGCTTACATATTGAATACAGGTACTTATTTGTACCTGGGGCAATGGAGGGTTAAGTGACTTGCCCAGAGTCACAAGGAGCTGCCTGTGCCTGAAGTGAGAATCGAACTCAGTTCCTCAGTTCCCCAGGACCAAAGTCCACCACCCTAACCACTAGGCCACTCCTGTTTTGCGAAAAACGTTCCAAATCCGAATAGGAAAAAAGGTCATTTTCGAAAAAGAAAAATGACTATCTTTTGTTTTGAAAATACGTTTGCGAACGTTTTGTGATTTGGACGTTTTGTTTTTTGGTCCGTTTTTGAAAAAAAAAAAAAGTCCAAGTGCAAAACGCACAAAATCAAGCCATTGGGATGTAGGAGAAGCCAGCATTTTTAGTAGACTGGTCCCCCTGATATCCCAGGAGCAATAGGGCACCCTAGGGGACATTGCAGTGGACTTCATAGCATACTCCCAGGTACACATCTCACCACTGCTCCCTTACCTTGTGTGCTGAGCCCCCCAAAACCCACCCAAAACCCGCTACCCTCAACTGTACACCACTACCATAGCCCTTACGAGTGAATGGGGCACCTATATGTGGGTACAGTGGGTTTCTGGTGAGTTTTGGAGGGCTCACAGTTTCCTCCACAAGTGTAACAGGTAGGGGGAGGTAGGAGCTTGGGTCCATCTGTCTGCAGCGCATTGCACCCAACACTAGACTACTCCAGGGACCTGCATGCTGTTCTAATGGACCTGAGTATAACATCTGAGGCTGGCAAGTAATGTTTTTCATCACATTTTTGGGGGGTGGGAGGGGGTTAGTGACCACTGGGGGAATAAGGGGAGGTCATCCCTGATTCCCTCCAGAGGTCATCTGGTTATTTAGTACATGTTTGTGTGCATTATTCGTTCTAAAAACAGGTCTAGCTCAAAATGTCATATTTTTAGTCCTGGACATTTTTGTTTTGTTCCATTATGGCTGAAAAACATCTAAATCTTAGCAACGCCAATGTCCCCGCCTGAACACGCCCCTGATACGCCCCCTTGAGATTTGGACGTACTTCTGACTGATTTCATAGAAAAACATCTAGAAATGGGTTTTGAAAATACTGATTTGGACGTGTTTGTGAGAAAACGTCCAAATGCTGCGTTATGCCACTTTTTAGACGTTTTTCAGTTTCGAAAATGAGCCCGATAGTAACTGAGTAAATGTGACTAGTTACTGTACTTAAGTAAAGGTTTCGTTACTTTTACTTGTAAAGAAGTACAGGATGACATTTGTTAATTTTACTGAAGAAATAATTTCAGCAATTTTTACTAATTTTACTCAGTTACATCTGATACTTGCAATTAAAAGTAAAAAGTAAAAGTGGAAGCGAAATGTAATTGATGATTCCATAGAAAACCAAATAAAACAGCAAAACCAGGAACAGGATTGTTTTTATAGCAAACCTCGTGACTTAAACAGTAGATCATCTCATCTCAGTGAATATAGCCTAGAAGAACATTGGAGTCGCCTATGTTTGTTGAATTGGTTACTGGTCTCCAGCCAAGAAGAACAGTGATGAGTTGGGTCCAGTGTTGTGCTGGTAAATGTTTAACAACAGGCTCTCTCCCCGGTTCTCCTCTGCGCCCTCCCATCCCCCTCTGCGCCCCTCCCCCAAATTGCAGAGCTGGCTATAACTGGGGAGAGAGTCTGGGGGGGGGGGGGGGGGGTGGCAATGCATTGCTCCAGGAAAAAAAAATTTAAATGATCCCAGGTTCCAATCTAATTCATGTTTAATGTGTGATAAAATGCCATAAATAAGTAAATAAATATAAACTGTTAATGTTGAGCACCTGATTTTCAAAGTGAACATATTCCAAACACTATAATGAAAATAAAATGATTTCTTTCTACCTTTGTTGTCTGGTGACTGTTTTTCTGATCATGCTGGCCCAGTATCCGATTCTGCTGCTATCTGTCCTCTTAACTCCGTTTCCAGGGCTTCCTTTCCATTTATTTCTTTCCTTTCCTCCTTTCTTCTTCATTTCTGGTCCTCAGCTTCTGCCTATTTTCTTCATCCATGTGCAGTTTTTCTCCTCTCTTCCTTTTCCCTCATCTCATCTCCTTCCTCACTCTTCCCTCCCCTCCATCCATGTCCAGCATTTCTTCTCTCTCCTCTCCTCTCCCCTCCATCCACCCATGTCAAGCAGCCCTTCTCTCCCCCTGCCCTCCATCCACCCATGTCCAGCGACCCTTCTCTCCCCCTGCCCTGCATGCACCCATACCCAGTGACCCTCCTCTCCCCTGCCCTGCATGCACCCATACCCAGTGACCCTCCTTTCCCCTGCCCTCCATCCACCCATGTCCAGTGACCCTCCTCTCCCCTGCCCTGCATGCACCCATACCCAGCGACTCTCCTCTCCCCTGCCCTGCATGCACCCATACCCAGTGACCCTCCTTTCCCCTGCCCTCCATCCACCCATGTCCAGCAGTGACCCTCCTCTCCCCTGCCCTGCATGCACCCATACCCAGTGACCCTTCTCTCCCCTCCATCCACCCATGCCCAGCGACTCCCTTCTTTCCCCTGCCACCCCCTCCCGAGTTGTTCAGCGAATTCTCCTCCCTCCCTCCCTCCCTCCGGATCCAGTCCATCATCGACTCCTTGTCCTTTGAATTCTTCAGGGCAGGCAGTCTTGCCTGCCCGCTGCCAGCGCTGACTCTCCCCCGCTGCCGGTTCGCACTTCAAAATGGCCACCAAGACTTCAGCAAAAGTCTCGCGAGGCCACCTCTGGAAGTCTCGGTGGCCATTTTTAAAGCATAAACTGGCAGTGAGGGGAGAGTCAGCACTGGCAGCGGGCAGGCAAGACTGCCTGCCCTGAAGAATTCAAAGGACAAGGAGTCGGTGAGGGACCGGATCCGGAGGGAGGGAGGAGAGCCAGAGCCAGCTTGCACTTTTTAACAACCGACTCATAAGTCGGAAGAAAATTTAACAACCGGCTCTTGCGAGCCGGTGCGAGCCGGCTCCAGCACACCACTGGCTGGATCACTTTCAAGCGGAGATGAAGTTCAAACTTTTAGCAATTCTTGGTGAACAGACATATGTCTCTACAACAACAGACTGATGATCATCCCATAGAAAATTTTACATTGTGGTGACTGTCCATTGGATTGATAGAGACTTTAGAGAGGAAGTCTGCTTTTCTGGCCTTAAGACTGAAAGGTTCCCCACACATTTGACATTCTTGCATCAATTCTCTAAGATATTCACACAGAGTTTGTCATCAGATGAAAGATTATTAGAACAACAACAGACAATAATTCCAACTTTGTGAAAGCTTTCTTTATAATTAGACAGCATGATGATAACAAAGATGAAGGTGAAGATCAAATGATGAATTTGACAGCAGTACTTCTAATGCAGATAATAAAGACAATAATGATGATAAAGTATTCTTTGCTATACAGAATCTTTTCGGCTGTGCTGGATTAATGACTTACAAGTGCACGCACATGAGTGACAGTCATTTTCAAAATTTAGTTTTGCTAAAAGCAATGTGGATTGAATTATAGAGCAATGTTGGTATTGGTATAAAACATTAACAATAGTTGCATTCATTGTAGTTGTGGTACTTTTACTTTTTACTCAAAAAGTATTATATTAGGCAAGAACGTTTTTACTTTCACTTAAGTAAATTTTTTAATATGTTCTTCACTATATTTTTTACTTTTACTTAAGTATTAAAATATATATTTATTTTTACTTTTACTTAAGTAGTGTGACCTAGTACTTCTTTGAACAACACTGCACATAGACAGGTAGAATACCTTGGACCCAGTAATCTACCAAATTCCTCAGTCTCCCTAGGCAGGTCTTGGACTAATCTACCAAGACTCAAGGAAAGGAAACTAATAGGCAGTGGCGTTCAGGGCGGAGCGCCGATGTGCCCCCCCCCCCCCCCCCCGCTAAATGACACCTTCCCCCCTCCGGCGAAATGACACTCCCCTGGGTGCACGCCGCTGGGGGTGGTGCCGCGGCACGCGCCTGCTGCGAGTTCACTAAACTTCACTTTGCTGCAGCTCCCTCTGCCCCAGAACAGGAAATAACCTGTTCCGGGGCAGAGGGAGTTGCAGCGAATGAGCGACAAAGTTTAGCGAACTCGGAACAGGCGCGTGCCACGGCACCCCCCAGCAGCGTGCACCCGGGGCGGACTGCCCCCACCGCCCCCCCCTTGGTACGCCACTGCTAATAGGTAAGAATAAATTTCACTTTCCTTATCATCCTGCTAGACCAGTACAGATCTATGACTTTTATCCCACTGGACAGGAGGAAGACACAACACCTTTCAGGACTCCTACAAAGGCACTCTCCTGTCTAGTCCAAACATCAAACTTATAATGTTTGGCAAAAGAATGGAGCCCTACAAATGTCTTCAGAGGCAACGGTCCCTGTTCTAGCCCAGGATGCAGCCTGTGATGTGGTAGAGTCTTAAGGCCCCAAGGAACCTCATTTCTCTGAATAATGTAGGTTGAATCAATAGTTGACCTACTCCAGCATGCCATTGAAGACTTTGAGGACACATATCCCTTGCAAGAACTATAAAAGAGAACAAGATGAAGACCCAACATCTAAAAAGGATGTGACCACCAAGTAACAGAAAAGCACTCTACAAATGTTTAGTTATAGAGTGTCTATAACCATCCTGACACTGAGGACCTCTGAAAAGCAGAGAGAAATTGTATAGTTCAATCTGATATAGCGTGGTGGTATATAAAGTTTTAATAAAACATAAACATAAAGGAGAAATCACCTTTTTCCAGAAAGGGGAGAACAGTATGCAAGGAAAACGCTTCAGAAGAGAAGGACAAATAAAGATCCCTGCCAGAGAGTGCCTACAGCTCTGAAATCCTTCTAGCTCAGTGGGTCCCAAACCTGGTCCTGGAGGCACCCCAACCAGTCAGATTTTCAGGATATCCACAGTGAATATAAGAGATTTGCATGCACTGCTTGGAGCTGATGCTGGTCAGCCTAGTCTTCAGCTGGCTCTTTGTGGAACAGACGGATGCATCGAAAGCTGGGCTTGGGGCAGTCTTAGCCCAAGAAGTGGATGGCGAAGAACACCCTGTGACCTACATCAGCTGTTTCCTAGGGAGCGAAAGTATGCAGTGATTAAAAGGAGGTCATAGCTGTCAAGAGGGTCTTGGAGACATTCCAGTATTATCTGCTGGGACGTCACTTCTTTCAAGTCATAGACCATAAACCCTTCAAGTGGTTGGCTTGCCACAAGGAAACAAATGCCAGCATCAAGCGGTGGTTTATTAACCTCCAGCCCTATAGTTTTGAGGATTGACATTGGGTGGGCCGAGATTATGCCAATGCTGATTTTATTTTTTGTCATGAAAGGTAGACCCTGACATGGCAGGTGCTCAACCGAGCACAGCTGAGCTGAGGGGGAGGGTATACAAGGGAGTCTATAGGATGCTGCCACTTTTCCTTAAGGATACTCCCTCACAGTGTCAGAGCTAACATAAAACGCATAGTCCTACCCAAGGGGAAAATGACACAGGATGGGAAGAGCCTGGAGGACATGGTTCAGGAAGTATAAAAGCCCAGGGCACAGCTAGGTTAAGGAAATCCAGAAGGATGCAGCAATGCTCAAACACATTTGCACCACCTATATGTGAACTGCAACTGCTACTGTCAGGTAGGCCAAATTCAATTTGGAACCTTGCAACGTTGGATTTTGACCCAGACAACTGCTACAGACTATATTGGTGACTCTGGAGAACTAGGCCAAAGACAAGTAAAGTGCACTGCCGTGCTGACAGTAATGTATTGTGTGGCCCTGCAGGAGTAGTCCACTTTTGGGTTTATTTTCTTTTCCCTGCAAATGGAACAGGACCTCTGCCTGATACTTATAATAAAAAGTATTTTCTTTCACCTGCAACTGCTGCGTAGCTCTGTCTTACCTGGGTTCTGGGCCCACTCTCGTTCACGTTACCATAGTGACCTAGATTCAAATCTCACTTCAGCTGTTTGTGATTTTTTTTTTTAATTATGAGCCCTCCAGGGACAGAAAAATATGTACTGTACCTGAAAGTATAAGAAACTTACAAGCCTGAAGATTATTGAAGCGGTGTAAATTCAGGTACAGTAGGTATTTTTTCTGTCCCTGGAAAGCAAACAATTAAAAAAAAAATACAAAGAGCAGAAATGGGATTTGAACCTGGGTTCTCAGCCCACTGCACAAACCATCAGGCTGCTCCTCAGCTCTGCATTGAAATCTATTTTGAAGTGAATTAAAAAAAAGGATTTTAAAACCATTAACATATGCAGTTCCTGAAGCTGTCCTAGAGCCCAGTATTCCCTTGCTAATTTCACATTCTGGGGAAAGAGGGGGACAGTAACCACTGACAGAGGAGCCAACTTTTCAAAATGATTGGGGGTGCTGAACACAACCCAATATTCTCCCACCACCTGCCACCACAAAAAAAAGCCTTAGGGACCCATTTACTAAGCCGCTCTAGAGGTGCGTTAGTGCTTTTAGCGTGCTAGCGTGCGCTGTGTAGGCACCCACAATATTCCTATGGGGGCACCTACACAGCACGTGCTAATTTTGAGCACACGCTAAAAATGCTATCGCACCTTAGTAAACAGAGCCCTTAGTTTTCATTCAAGGATTTCCTGTCCCTCTCCACCTCTTATGGGAGCTTAAAAATGAGGCCAAATATATTTGTTTATATAGCCCCCCCCCCCACCTCAGTTCAAAGGATTATCCCTTCATTTAGTGCAACAATTTTATCTGAATTCAAGAAAGCATGGGACAAGCACAGAACAAGTAGACAAACATGGTTTAATGGGAGTCAGCATGGGTTCAGCTGAGGGAAGTTTTGCTTCACCAATTTGCTTCATTTCTTTGAAGGTGTGAATAAACATGTGAATAAAAGTGAGCCAGTTGATGTAGTGTATCTAGATTTTCAGAAAGATTTTGATAAGTTCCTCATGAGAGACTCCTGAGAAAATTAGAGTCATGGGATACGAGGCAAGGTTCTGGTTGGATTAGGAATTGGTTATTGGACAGGAAACAGGGTAGGGTTAAATGGTCATTTCTCTCAATGGAGGAAGGTGAACAGTGGAGAGCCAAAGGGATTTGTACTGGGACCGGTGCTATATAACATATTTATAAATTATATGAAAATCGGAACAACAAGTGAGGTGATTAAATTTGCAAAACTATTCAAGGTTGTTAAAACAGGTGCGGACCGTGAAATATTGCAGGAAGACCGTAGGAAATTGGAAGAGTGGGCATTCAAATGGCAGATGAAATTTAATGTGGACAAATGCAAGGTGATGCACATTGGAAAGAATAATCCGAATCATAGTTACCTGATTCTAGGGTCCACCTTTGGGGTCAGCACTCAAGAAAAAGATCTGGGTGTTGTTGTAGATAATACGCTGAAATCTTCTACTCAGTGTGTGGCAGCAGTCAAAAAAGCAAACAGGATGCTAGAAATTATTAGGAAAGGGATGGTGAATAAGACTGAAAATACTATAATGCTTTTGTATCACTCCATGGTGCATCTGCACCTTGAGTATTGCGTTCAGTTCTGGTTGCTGTATCTCAAAAAAGATATAGTGGCATTAGAAAAGGAAAGAGATGGCTCACTGGCACATATGGTTTTCTACTGTAAAAATGTCAGAGCTTACTGGCAATTAATTTGGGCAAAAATGTGTCGTATCTTTCATTTGCCTGAGACCACTGCGATCTCGTATGAGGTTGTGATCTTACGAGCTTCTTGTCCTACTATCCCTCTTTTGGAGTCTGATAAGAAATTGTATAACATACTGCTAGCTGTTGCCTTACATTTAATTGTCTCCAATTGGAAAAATAATGTGTACCTGAATTATAATGAATGGTGGAGTTATGTATGCGTGATCAGAAAATATGAAATAATTTTGGCTCATAGACGCCGAAATATTAGGTCTGTTTTGAAGACCTGGGCTCGTTTAGACCTTTTTTGTCAGGAGCCACATAGCACGCCTTGAACTTGAACTTGTGTAACTCTGCAATTTGTCTCCAGGTATTGCCTTTTAATAACGAATTTTTTTTTTTTTTTTTTAAGGGGGGTTTTGTTTGATTATGTGTTTACTTTTGCATTCTATGTAAGGCAAAATCTTTAATAAAAATATAATTTAAAAAAAAAAAAAAGAAAAGGTTCAAAGAAGAGTGATCAAAATGATAAAGGGGATGAAACTCCTCTCGTATGAGGAAAGACTAAAGAGGTTAGGGCTCTTCAGATTGGAAAAGAGACGGATGAGGGGAGATATGATTGAGGTTTACAGAATCCTGAGTGATGTAGTAGAAGTAAATCGATTTTTACTCGTTCCAAAAGTACAAAGCCTAGGGGGCACACGAGGAAGTTACATGGAAATACTTTTAAAACAAATAGGAGGAAATACTTTTTCATTCGATGAAGAGGTAAGCTCTGGAACTCTTTTCTGGAGAATGTGGTAACAGTGATTAGTGTATCTGGGTTTAAAAAAGGTTTAGACAAATTCCTGGAGGAAAAGTCCATAGTCTGCTATTGAGACAGAAATGGGAAGCAACTGCTTGCCCTGGGATTTGTAGTATGGAGTGTTGCCACAATTTAGTTTTCTGTCAAGTACTTGTGACCTGGCATGACCACTGTTTGGAAAACAGAATACTGGGCTAGATGGACCATTGGTCTGACCCAGTATGGCTACTCCTATGTTCTTATGGACAGGAAGAGATTGAGGAGCTTAGTTGGCGTGGATTGGCAGTCAGGAAAAACTATATGATCTTTTATCTGTTATCATTTATCTATGCTTCTATGTTCGGTATTTAATATTTTTAATGAACTTTATTCAAAACATTTTAAATTATAGCTTTTGTAAGTAACATTGTTTTCACCCGTGATAGGTATTGTAGGTTACTTGGTCTAATGTACTGATTTTGTGGAAAATTGTTCCTAGAAAATATCGGTGTTACTTAACACATATCAACAGTATATTATATTATAAAAATGTCCCTGTGCACCTATTGCAATCTAAAGAAACACGTTGAAAAGTGCACACATGTGGAGCAGCCTTTTAGAAAAGACATACAATTTGGATCTACCGACACAGAGCCTGTTCTAAAATACATGGAGAAACAGATGTTTATACACCAGTTACGTGTGGAAGGAGTATCCATTTTAATTAATAAACTTCTAAAATATCAGTGGGCACAACCTACAACAAAAAGGTATATTTCAGAACATACACTTTTATGTGCTGACATATAAATGTTTACATTGGCCCTTTTGGAAATATACAGGTCCATGTGTTCCAATGCTGTTACAGAGCCCAATATTCTTGGATGGTATTGCACTTTTTTCTTGGGGGGGGGGGAGGGGGAGACAAGAAACACAGGGGAATTAAGGGAGGTTACTTCCCATAATTCCTCTGGTAGAGCACAGTACAAAACAAGCACTCTTCTAAAACCTAGATGTCATAAGTACATAAGTATTGCCACACTGGGACAGAGCAAAGGTCCATCAAGCCTAGCATCCTGTTTTCAACAGTGGCTAATCCAGGTCACAAATACCTGGCAAGATCCCAGAAAACTCAATACATTTTATGCTGCTTATCCCACAAATAAGCAGTGGATTTTCCCCAAGTCAATTTAATAATAGTCTGTGGACTTTTCCTTTAGGAAGCCGTCCAGGCTTTTTTAAAACCCTGCTAAGCTAACCACCTTTACCACATTCTTAGGCAGTGAATTCCAGAGTTTAATTACACGTTGAGTGAAGAAACTTTTTCTCCGATTTGTATTAAATTTACTACTTTGTAGATTCATCACATGCCCCTTAGTCCTTGTATTTTTGGAAAGAGTAAACAAACGATTCACGTCTACCCGTTCCACTCCCTCATTATTTTATAGACCTCTATCATATTGCCCCTCAGCTGTCTCTTTTCCAAGCTGAAGAGCCCTAGACACTTCAGCCTTTCCTCATAGGGAAGTCGTCCCATCCCCTTTATCATTTTCTTCGCCCTTCTCTGTACCTTTTCTGGGGAGCAGGTGCAAATTTCAGCGTTGATCTTTTTGGACACAGGCATGCATTCCCATTCTGAGATGGGGAGTGCACATTCATTTTTTTTGGCCTAGTCCTAGTCCTGCCACTGCCCCAAACATGCCTAGACTACACTTCCTTGCCAAATGAACATTTTAGAGTTTTAGATGTTTATATCCTGGCTTTGTAAAATTGGGATTTAGATGTGTAAAGTGGAGTATTTAAACTAGGAGTGCCAGTGGCATACACACCCTCTATCAGACCCAGTCCCCCACCTTAAAATCCTCTTGGCATTAGTCTTCACCAGTGCAGTGGCACTCATAGGCTGCTTGTGGCCTAGGAGTACCACTGCCCGGGTAAAGACTAAAGCCAAGAAGATTTTAAAGTTTCTTCTTATTGTGCACGGACATATGTGCACAGATGGACAGATTAATGGAGCCTCCCCAATAGGCACTATCATTTGGGCAAAGCATGCCTAATTTAATTAAAATAAATGACAACAATTATGACTCTTCCCACTTCCTCCTCTACCACCTTCCTCCCTTACCCATCTTACCCACTTTTATTGTTCACCTCTTTATCCTATATAATAATTCTCACCTCCAACGTTCTGTCTTGCTGCCTGGGACCGTGGCTCCTTCCGAGTTGGTCTGCTAGGCTCCGTAGATCAGGCTGACATCACCGTAGCCATTATTTTATTTATTTTACAGTGCTTATATCCCACAATTTCCCACCTCTGGTAGGCTCAATGTGGCTTACAACATTTGAATAAAAAATAGACAGGATACAGTAAATGGAAAGGGGTAAGTAGGGCAGAGAGGTAAGAATAAAGAAATGGGTCCATAATAGCAGCGCCAGAGCGCAATGGCAGCGTCCTGAGGTTAGTGAGGTTGGCCTGGATCTTTGGGGTATGCTTGCTCAAATAAGCAAGTCTTAAGCGACTTCCTAAAAGCCAGGTGATCCTGAATCGCTTTCACTGATTTCGGTAGGGCATTCCACAAGTGGGCGCCGACGTAGGCAAAGGAGGAAGCATACATGGTTTTATTCTTCAGCCTAGAACACGCAGGGTAATGGAGGGTTAAGTAGGAGCGGGCAGTTCTGAGACAGTCAACTTCAGAACCCGGGGAAAAAAAACATGCCTCACAGCTGATCCATGTCCAGAGGAGGGTCGCTGGACACGGGTGGCTGGAGGGGGGGGGCAGGGGAGAGAGGAGGGTCGCTGGACATGGGTGGCTCGAGGGGGACAGGGGAGAGAGGAGGGTCACTGGACATGGGTGGCTGCAAGGAAGCCAAAGAAAACCTTGCTAGCGCCCGTTTCATTTGTGTCAAACGGGCATTTTTTACTAGTATACTATATTTAGCTGTTTTATCTTTTTTTGTGTTATCTTTTAAACCTATTATATATTATGTAAGCCACATTGAGCCTGCTAATAAGCGGGAAAGCGCGGGGTATAAATGTTACAATACAATACAATTTATTTCAATTATGGAAAGAGAGTGGGAAAGTGCGGGGTACAAATGTAAAAAAAAAAAAGTTAAGTAGAGAAGGTCACCATGTCAGGCTGCTTTTTGCAACATATATGAGAAATAATGCACAGTGGCACAGCTACGGTACTTTGATATAGTTTTACAGACCTGCTATTTACAGCACAGATGTTACACAACCCCAACCTATTATCTAAATGTCTTACGCACACACCCTTCTTTGACTGACTTGCAGAAGCGTCCTTTGCCATGTTAAGAGGAGAGGCTCGTAATGGCTCTAATAAACATTTTCCTTCTTTGTTGCTATAGCTTTGTTATTGTAGGTATTTTTTTAATGCTTTTATGTGGCTCTTTTACTACTTGCAGGGAAAAGCGTGTCGCGGGAAAACAGCTACATCCCCACACCATCACCATTTTTGCTATGAAGAGATCCTTTTACCCTTTCACCTTTGTTACTCCCCCCTCCCCCCCCCCTGTATAGTCCGGCACGCGGCGAGGTAAAGTCATTTCCCAGGTTCTGACGTCATTGAACCATTCCTCCAGTTTTTAACATTACCCACGCCAAGGACGGTTGGGCCATTGGCTGTCAGAACGTCCAGTTTAGAGCAATGGGCTGTAGGCGGTGCGAGCCCTGCTGCGATTCTGGGTGCGTGGACTCTGTCGCCGCCTATGGCAAAAAAAGGTTTCTGCAGCTCGTAGCGGAGCAGCGGTAACAAATTGGAGCTGTCTGTCTATATGTATATGTGTGTGCGCGCCCGCCTGCGCGTTCTGGTTATCGGAAGAGTCTGCCTGCCAGTGCCAACAAGCAGCTTGCTTATTTCTCCTGTGAGCAACTAGAGGACGCACCGGTGCTGCTGCCCCCAGGACTAGAGGGGTGCTCTTTTACCCACTATATCCTCCCTCAATTCTTTCAGAAATAATTCCCGTAGTATAATCTTCCACTCAAGCTGCTACCCCCCGCAATAACAGCCCACTAAACTGCGACCACCGAGGTCGTCTGCGGGTGCTGGAAAGTCAGGACGCTGTCCATCTGCTGCTTACTTCCTGCTCGAGGAGATCTCGCCTGGCTCTGTGATTCTTTATCGGTCGTTTGGCTCATAGCAAAGGACGGGGTGGGCGCCGGGAGGCTGCTCACTTGGCTTTGGTTTCCCCCCTCCCAGCCCTGGAAGTTGAAGTGAAACTAGCTCCCGGGGTTGAAGTCCTCTTGTCTGCTCGCGCTCGGATTTGACGGGGTCCTTCCCCACCCACCGCCGAGCTGGGAGTTTCGTTTGCTGCCTCATAGCTGTCTACTCACTGGAAGTTTGCCGGCCCGTTGCCTCTCCACAGGTTGGGGGTTTTGGGGGTGGGGGCGCCTCTCTGCGGCCGAGTAGAAAATGAAACTGAGCCGGCAGTTCACCGTGATCGGCAGTGCCATCTTCTGTGTGGTGATCTTTTCTCTCTATCTGATGCTTGACCGGGGACACCTGGACCAGCTGCAGGGCCCCCGGCGGGAGGCCGCCTTCCACAAGGTGAGAGAGGAAGGGAGGGATCATCCGGGGACAGGGCTGTTGCACCACATCGGTCCTTGAAACCTTTGCACTTTTACACACTGTCAAATGCGAATGAACGAGCAAAGGGAAGTGTAGAATTTGATCATTTTTGCATCACAGAATAGGGAGGTACTTAAACTGGGAGACAGAAGAACTGTCAGGATGGAAAGTGGTGGGGCGTTTATCGGGCTTGCACGTTCACATTGTTCACATTGTTCTAATGAATTGTTTTCAGAAGGGCTTAAGAAGTTGTTGCAGACGGGTTTTCTCTCTGTGCTGCAGGCAGCCGATATGCTGGTGGTTGGGTAAAGGGCTCGGGTTAGTAGCAGTTGTGATCGGATGGTTGGGTTGTTCTTTCCAGATAACTCGCCTTGGCACGTGTTATCAGTGACATCTAAACACTTAATAACAGGCTACATGTGCACGTATCGAAAAATAGGGAGTGCAGATGATATGCTGCTTCTCTGTTAAACTTTTTCTAAGTACTTTTTTTTTTTTTACAAAGGTTTACAACTGAGCATGAGAAGGTGGATGTGTGGTGTTGGATTATTGAGCTCTATGACAACCTAAATTTGCACCTTTGGGAGCAACAGTGTTTCCGCTCGCCAGAGATTGATAAACAATGTATCAAGACCTGTCAAAGGGCAATGAACGCGATCGTGGCTTCCATGCGGACATGCTACCGATACGTTTTTCTTAAATATCAGTGTAGAACGTTTCTCTTTGATTTTTGTTTTGTTTTTGAATATATGATAAGAGAAATACTTTATTTTAAGCATTGCTTCTACCAATATATTGATTTCCATTAGGGAGTTAGTTGTACTGAGAGGCTATGCAAGAAACTAAAACCAAACTTTTGAGTACAGCATGTGCAGCTGAAAAATGAGGCGAAAATATGGAAGAACGCAAACAATGAAAAGCGCACAACTGATTTGAAATGTAAATATTTAATAGGCTTATTAAAAAAGAACTTCTAATGAAATCTCGGAACAAAACGGCTTTTAAGACATTCCTTATATTCTAGTATAGTAGCAGTAAAAACATTTTTTGGGCCCCCAAACAGCTGATCACTTAAGGAACCCTTAATATACAAAGTGAGCCCTATATCTTCTTTAAAGTCTGATAAGAATATAACCTCGTTATCTATGAATGTTTAAAAATTACAGCCTTCCCATTTTGATATTACTTTATTGCCTGTTAATAGCAGCTCTAATTCCAACATTAGAACTTAGAAACATAGAATATGAACACAAACAAGAACCATAAAGCCCATTTAGCTTCGCCAAACTTAGTGGCTGATTTCTTAGTAAAAAGGCACCTAACATGCCTAACACAATTAAAATGGAGTGCTGCAGAACACGCTCAGTTGCGGTAACCCCAAAATGTGCACACACTAACTGTGCTCTAAAGTTTTTATTTTTTTGAGGGGGCATGTCATGGGCTGAGAGTGGGCATTCCTGCACTGACTGATTAGCGCATCTATACTACCGAGTACTAACTGGCTAGGTCAGGGGTACTGCGTGAACTCTTCCTTCCTACGAAATAGGTGGTGGTAAGTGCTTACATGGTAACTTTAAAAATGGCTGCACACCAATGGCAACATTAGCTTATGCTACAAAATATAAGTATAGGAAAACTCTCGTAGGTGTAAGTCTATATATACATATGCAACAAGGAGGAAAAAGCCTCAAGAAGCACTTCTTTGCTCAACAAAGTGACAAGAGAGCTAGGGCTTCATCATGGGCAAAAAAACCTCCTGTGTCAGTATGCAAAAAGCACCTGATTGAACACTTTCTTTTTAAAGTTCAAGTGATAACAATGTAAGTGGGCACTTAACTTAGCGTTGTCCTGACTCTTCTCGTCTCTCCTGTGTTTAATGACTGTGGTCAACGTTGGCCTCCATTTTGCCGATGCTGTGTCAGAACCACACGTCCAATCCACAAAAGTCCGTTCAATCTTCCGATGGTTGCAAGTTGAACATTAGCTTATGGCCATTAATGGGGAAAAATAGAAAGTCAGCCTTAGTTTGTGGGAAAGACCCATGTAAGGGCATACTAAGGCCACTTATCTGTACCCAACGGGGCCTGTTTCACCCACTGGCTTCATCAGGGGTATAATGCTTTAACTGTTTGTTGCCATTATTAAAAAAAAAAATCTGCAATCAAGTGGAGAACTCGAACGCCCCACGGGAAAACACAGAAATAGGTAAAAAGTGGGATGTTTGACCATGGAAATACAAATCATGGAGACAATATCATAACTTTTTTCAATAAAGAAGTTTTTATGATATTGTCTCCAGGATTTGTATTTCCGTGGTCAAACATCCCACTTTTTACCTATTTCTGCTGCCATTATTCTTCAGGCTCTTTTGGGTACAGATAAGTGCGCTGCAAGTTTTATAAAGTTTTATTGGTATATATAAAAGAACAAAAAACATAAAATATTTGTTGGGTTAAATAAAGTGTGGTAATGGATGGAAGCAGATGAAAGTGTTTTTGCTGATGATAGATAGTGGCTCAGTGTGAACAGCCCAGAGTAAGCTTTAAACAAGCATATAAAGAGAGTTCCACATATTCAGCAGACTGCTAAAACCTGTCGTTTCTTTCTCTATAATATCAGCAAAATTCGCCCTTTCCTTTCTGAGCACACTACCAGAACCCTCATCCACACTCTTATCACCTCTCGCTTAGACTATTGCAACTTGCTTCTCACAGGTCTCCCACTTAGCCATCTCTCTCCTCTTCAATCTGTTCAAAATTCTGCTGCACGACTAATATTCCGCCAATGTCGCTATGCTCATATTAGCCCTCTCCTCAAGTCACTTCACTGGCTCCCTATCTGTTTCTGCATACAGTTCAAACTCCTCTTATTGACTTATAAGTGCATTCACTCTGCAGCTCCTCAGTACCTCTCCACTTTCATCTCTCCCTACACTCCTCCCCGGGAACTCTGTTCACTGGGTAAATCTCTCTTATCTGCACCCATCTCCACTGCTAACTCCAGACTCCGTTCCTTTTATCTTGCTGCACCATATGCCTGGAATAGACTTCCTGAGCCAGTATGCCAAGCTCCATCTCTGGCCGTCTTCAAATCTAAGCTAAAAGCCCACGTTTTTGGTGCTGCTTTTAACTCCTAACCCTTATTGACTTGTTGAGAACCCTTATTTTATCATCCTCACCTTAATATTCCCTTATCTCTTGTTTGTCCTGTTTGTCTGTCCTAATTAGATTGTAAGCTCTGTCGAGCAGGGACTGTCTCTTCATGTTCAAGTGTACAGCACTGCGTACGTCTAGTAGCGCTATAGAAATGATAAGTAGTAGTAGTAGTAGGACTGGTCTGATAGGGCGTTGTATTTACCATGGACCTCTGAGGGTTTTCCCATTCTTTCCCTTCTACACATGTAAGATACAAAGACTCAGTTAATGACTATTCAGCTCAATCAATATCTAAACTTACAATCTAGACTTCACAGTCAGGGTTCCGTACATTTTTTAGTACAGAGACAGTAGTGTGTTCTTTGGATCATGTAAAGTTATTGTTGAGCTTAGGTAAAAATGCTTTATAACTTCTGTTTGATTTATCGTCGGCTTTCGAACTTGTGGAATTTTCCTTTTGTTATATGAGTTGGAGGATTTAGGGATTACAGAGGTGGTGCTGGATTGGTTCAGAGGTTTTTTGACTTGTAGTTCGTATAGAGTAAAATTACAAGGGGATCTGTCCATCAGTCGGAGTAATCCTTGTGGTGTTTCAGGGTTCTCCACTTTCTCTGGTGTTATTTTACATTTTTATGCAATCTCTAAGCCTCTTATTAGAGAACATGGGTTCCTTCATTATATCTATGCTGACAATATTTCAGTACTTCATAGCATACTCCCAGGTACACATCTCACCACTGCTCCCTTACCTTGTGTGCTGAGCCCCCCAAAACCCACCCAAAACCCCCTACCCTCAACTGTACACCACTACCATAGCCCTTACGAGTGAAGGGGGCACCTATATGTGGGTACAGTGGGTTTCTGGTGAGTTTTGGAGGGCTCACAGTTTCCTCCACAAGTGTAACAGGTAGGGGGAGGTAGGAGCTTGGGTCCATCTGTCTGCAGCGCATTGCACCCAACACTAGACTACTCCAGGGACCTGCATGCTGTTCTAATGGACCTGAGTATAACATCTGAGGCTGGCAAGTAATGTTTTTCATCACATTTTTTGGGGGTGGGAGGGGGTTAGTGACCACTGGAGGAATAAGGGGAGGTCATCCCTGATTCCCTCCAGTGGTCATCTGGTTATTTAGGACATGTTTGTGTGCATTATTCGTTCTAAAAACAGGTCTAGCTCAAAATGTCATATTTTTAGTCCTGGACATTTTTGTTTTGTTCCATTATGGCTGAAAAACATCTAAATCTTAGCAACGCCAATGTCCCCGCCTGAACACGCCCCTGATACACCCCCTTGAGATTTGGACGTACTTCTGACTGATTTAATAGAAAAACATCTAGAAATGAGTTTTGAAAATACTGATTTGGACGTGTTTGTGAGAAAACGTCCAAATGCTGCTTCATGCCACTTTTTAGACGTTTTTCAGTTTCGAAAATGAGCCCGATAGTAACTGAGTAAATGTGACTAGTTACTGTACTTAAGTAAAGGTTTCATTACTTTTACTTGTAAAGAAGTACAGGATGACATTTGTTAATTTTACTGAAGAAATAATTTCACCAATTTTTACTAATTTTACTCAGTTACATCTGATACTTGCAATTAAAAGTAAAAAGTAAAAGTGGAAGCGAAATGTAATTGATGATTCCATAGAAAACCAAATGAAACAGCAAAACCAGGAACAGGATTGTTTTTATAGCAAACCTCGTGACTTAAACAGTAGATCATCTCATCTCAGTGAATATAGCCTAGAAGAACATTGGAGTCGCCTATGTTTGTTGAATTGGTTACTGGTCTCCAGCCAAGAAGAACAGTGATGAGTTGGGTCCAGTGGTGTGCTGGTAAATGTTTAACAACAGGCTCTCTCCCCGGTTCTCCTCTGCGCCCTCCCATCCCCCTCTGCGCCCCTCCCCCAAATTGCAGAGCTGGCTATAACCGGGGAGAGAGCCTGGGGGGGTGGCAATGCATTACTCCAGGAAAAAAAAATTTAAATGATCCCAGGTTCCAATCTAATTCATGTTTAATGTGCGATAAAAATGCCATAAATAAGTAAATAAATATAAACTGTTAATGTTGAGCACCTGATTTTCAAAGTGAACATATTCCAAACACTATAATGAAAATAAAATGATTTCTTTCTACCTTTGTTGTTGTCTGGTGACTGTTTTTCTGATCATGCTGGCCCAGTATCCGATTCTGCTGCTATCTGTCCTCTTAACTCCGTTTCCAGGGCTTCCTTTCCATTTATTTCTTTCCTTTCCTCCTTTCTTCTTCATTTCTGGTCCTCAGCTTCTGCCTATTTTCTTCATCCATGTGCAATTTTTCTCCTCTCTTCCTTTTCCCTCATCTCATCTCCTTCCTCAATCTTCCCTCCCCTCCATCCATGTCCAGCATTTCTTCTCTCTCCTCTCCTCTCCCCTCCATCCACCCATGTCAAGTGACCCTCCTCTCCCCCTGCCCTCCATCCACCCATGTCCAGCGACCCTTCTCTCCCCCTGCCCTGCATACACCCATACCCAATGACCCTCCTTTCCCCTGCCCTCCATCCACCTATGTCCAGTGACCCTCCTCTCCCCTGCCCTGCATGCACCCATACCCAGTGACCCTCCTCTCCCCTGCCCTGCATGCACCCATACCCAGCGACCCTCCTCTCCCCTGCCCTCCATCCACCCATGTCCAGTGACCCTCCTTTCCCCTGCCCTCCATCCACCCATGTCCAGCAGTGACCCTCCTCTCGCCTGCCCTGCATGCACCCATACCCAGTGACCCTTCTCTCCCCTCCATCCACCCATGCCCAGCGACTCCCTTCTTTCCCCTGCCACCCCCTCCCGAGTTGTTCAGCGAATTCTCCTCCCTCCCTCCCTCCGGATCCAGTCCATCATCGACTCCTTGTCCTTTGAATTCTTCGGGGCAGGCAGTCTTGCCTGCCCGCTGCCAGCGCTGACTCTCCCCCGCTGCCAGTTCGCACTTCAAAATGGCCGCCAAGACTTCAGCAGGTCCGCGAGGCCACCTCTGGAAGTCTCGGTGGCCATTTTTAAAGCACGAACCGGCAGCGGGGGGAGAGTCAGTGCTGGCAGCGGGCAGGCAAGACTGCCTGCCCTGAAGAATTCAAAGGACAAGGAGTTGGTGAGGGACCGGATCCGGAGGGAGGGAGGAGAGCCAGAGCCGGCTTGCACTTTTTAACAACCGACTCACAAGTCGGAAGAAAATTTAACAACCGGCTCTTGCGAGCCGGTGCGAGCCGGCTCCAGCACACCATTGGCTGGATCACTTTCAAGCGGAGATGAAGTTCAAACTTTTAGCCATTCTTGGTGAACAGACATATGTCTCTACAACAACAGACTGATGATCATCCCATAGAAAATTTTACATTGTGGTGACTGTCCATTGGATTGATAGAGTCTTTAGAGAGGAAGTCTGCTTTTCTGGCCTTAAGACTGAAAGGTTCCCCACACATTTGACATTCTTGCATCAATTCTCTAAGATATTCACACGGAGTTTGTCATCAGATGAAAGATTATTAGAACAACAACAGACAATAATTCCAACTTTGTGAAAGCTTTCTTTATAATTAGACAGCATGATGATAACAAAGATGAAGGTGAAGATCAAATGATGAATTTGACAGCAGTACTTCTAATGCAGATAATAAAGACAATAATGATGATAAAGTATTCTTTGCTATACAGAATCTTTTCGGCTGTGCTGGATTAATGACTTACAAGTGCACGCACATGAGTGACAGTCATTTTCAAAATTTAGTTTTGCTAAAAGCAATGTGGATTGAATTATAGAGCAACGTTGGTATTCGTATAAAACATTAACAATAGTTGCATTCATTGTAGTTGTGGTACTTTTACTTTTTACTCAAAAAGTATTATATTAGGCAAGAACTTTTTTACTTTCACTTAAGTAAATTTTTTAATATGTTCTTCACTATATTTTTTACTTTTACTTAAGTATTAAAATATATATTTATTTTTACTTTTACTTAAGTAGTGTGACCTAGTACTTCTTTGAACAACACTGCACATAGACAAGTAGCAAGTCATTGGGATGTAGGAGAAGCCAGCATTTTTAGTAGACTGGTCCCCCTGATATCCCAGGAGCAATAGGGCACCCTAGGGGACATTGCAGTGGACTTCATAGCATACTCCCAGGTACACATCTCACCACTGCTCCCTTACCTTGTGTGCTGAGCCCCTAAAACCCACCCAAAACCCCCTACCCTCAACTGTACACCACTACCATAGCCCTTACGAGTGAAGGGGGGAATCTACCAAATTCCTCAGTCTCCCTAGGCAGGTCCTGGACTAATCTACCAAGACTCAAGGAAAGGAAACTAATAGGCAGTGGCGTTCCTGGCCTGGATGGCACCCAGGGCATAGCGCCGATGCCCCCCCCCCCCCCCGCTAAATGACACCTTCCCTCCCCCTCCGGCGAAATGACACTCCCCTGGGTGCACGCCGCTGGGGGTGGTGCCGCGGCACGCGCCTGCTGCGAGTTCGCTAAACTTCACTTTGCTGCAGCTCCCTCTGCCCCGGAACAGGAAGTAACCTGTTCCAGGGCAGAGGGAGTTGCAGCGAATGAGCGACAAAGTTTAGCGAACTCGGAGCAGGCGCGCGCCACGGCACCCCCCAGCGGCGTGCACCCGGGGCAGACCGCCCCCACTGCCCCCCCTTGGTACGCCACTGCTAATAGGTAAGAATAAATTTCACTTTCCTTATCATCCTGCTAGACCAGTACAGATCTATGACTTTTATCCCACTGGACAGGAGGAAGACACAACACCTTCCAGGACTCCTACAAAGGCACTCTCCTGTCTAGTCCAAACATCAAACTTGTAATGTTTGGCAAAAGAATGGAGCCCTACAAATGTCTTCAGAGGCAACGGTCCCTTTTCTAGCCCAGGATGCAGCCTGTGATGTGGTAGAGTCTTAAGGCCCCAAGGAACCTCATTTCTCTGAATAATGTAGGTTGAATCAATAGTTGACCTACTCCAGCATGCCATTGAAGACTTTGAGGACACATATCCCTTGCAAGAACTATAAAAGAGAACAAAATGAAGACCCAACATCTAAAAAGGATGTGACCACCAAGTAACAGAAAAGCATTCTACAAATGTTTAGTTATGGAGTGTCTATAACCATCCTGACACTGAGGACCTCTGAAAAGCAGAGAGAAATTGTATAGTTCAATCTGATATAGCGTGGTGGTATATAAAGTTTTAATAAAACATAAACATAAAGGAGAAATCACCTTTTTCCAGAAAGGGGAGAACAGTATGCAAGGAAAAAGCTTCAGAAGAGAAGGACAAATAAAGATCCCTGCCAGAGAGTGCCTACAGCTCTGAAATCCTTCTAGCTCAGTGGGTCCCAAACCTGGTCTTGGAGGCACCCCAACCAGTCAGATTTTCAGGATATCCACAGTGAATATTCATGAGAGATTTGCATGCACTGCTTGGAGCTGATGCTGGTCAGCCTAGTCTTCAGCTGGCTCTTTGTGGAACAGACAGATGCATCGAAGGCTGGGCTTGGGGCAGTCTTAGCCCAAGAAGTGGATGGCGAAGAACACCCTGTGACCTACATCAGCTGTTTCCTAGGGAGCGAAAGTATGCAGTGATTAAAAGGAGGTCATAGCTGTCAAGAGGGTCTTGGAGACATTCCAGTATTATCTGCTGGGACGTCACTTCTTTCAAGTCATAGACCATAAACCCTTCAAGTGGATGGCTTGCCACAAGGAAACAAATGCCAGCATCAAGCGGTGGTTTATTAACCTCCAGCCCTATAGTTTTGAGGATTGACATTGGGTGGGCCGAGATTATGCCAACGCTGATTTTATTTTTTGTCATGAAAGGTAGACCCTGACATGGCAGGTGCTCAACCGAGCACAGCTGAGCTGAGGGGGAGGGTATACAAGGGAGTCTATAGGATGCTGCCACTTTCCCTTAAGGATACTCCCTCACAGTGTCAGAGCTAACATAAAACGCGTAGTCCTACCCAAGGGGAAAATGACACAGGATGGGAAGAGCCTGGAGGACATGGTTCAGGAAGTATAAAAGCCCAGGGCAGAGCTAGGTTAAGGAAATCCAGAAGGATGCAGCAATGCTCAAACACATTTGCACCACCTATATGTGAACTGCAACTGCTACTGTCAGGTAGGCCAAATTCAACTTGGAACCTTGCAACTTTGGATTTTGACCCAGACAACTGCTACAGACTATATTGGTAACTCTGGAGAACTAGGCCAAAGACAAGTAAAGTGCACTGCCGTGCTGACAGTAATGTATTGTGTGGCCCTGCAGGAGTAGTCCACTTTTGGGTTTATTTTCTTTTCCCTGCAAATGGAACAGGACCTCTGCCTGATACTTATAATAAAAAGTATTTTCTTTCACCTGCAACTGCTGCGTAGCTCTGTCTTACCTGGGTTCTGGGCCCACTTTCGTTCACGTTACCATAGTGACCTAGATTCAAATCTCACTTCAGCTGTTTGTGATTTTTTTTTTAAATTATGAGCCCTCCAGGGACAGAAAAATATGTACTGTACCTGAAAGTATAAGAAACTTACAAGCCTGAAGATTATTGAAGTGGTGTAAATTCAGGTACAGTAGGTATTTTTTCTGTCCCTGGAAAGCAAACAATTAAAAAAAAAATACAAAGAGCAGAAATGGGATTTGAACCTGGGTTCTCAGCCCACTGCACAAACCATCAGGCTGCTCCTCAGCTCTGCATTGAAAAATTAAAAAAAAAGGATTTTAAAACTTGCAGTTCCTGAAGCTGTCCTAGAGCCCAGTATTCCCTTGCTAATTTCACATTCTGGGGAAAGAGGGGGACAGTAACCACTAACAGAGGAGCCGACTTTTCAAAATGATTGGGGGTGCTGAACACAACCCAATATTCTCCCTCCACCTGCCACCACAAAAAAAAGCCTTAGGGACCCATTTACTAAGCCGCTCTAGAGGTGTGTTAGTGCTTTTAGCGTGCTAGCGTGCGCTGTGTAGGCACCCACAATATTCCTATGGGGGCGCCTACACAGCACGTGCTAATTTTGAGCACACGCTAAAAATGCTATCGCACCTTAGTAAACAGAGCCCTTAGTTTGCATTCAAGGATTTCCTGTCCCTCTGCACCTCTTATGGGAGCTTAAAAATGAGGCCAAATATATTTGTTTGTATAGCCCCCCCCCCACCTCAGTTCAAAGGATTATCCCTTCATTTAGTGCAACAATTTTATCTGAATTCAAGAAAGCATGGGACAAGCACAGAACAAGTAGACAAACATGGTTTAATGGGAGTCAGCATGGGTTCAGCTGAGGGAAGTTTTGCCTCACCAATTTGCTTCATTTCTTTGAAGGTGTGAATAAACATGTGAATAAAGGTGAGCCAGTTGATGTAGTGTATCTAGATTTTCAGAAAGATTTTGATAAGTTCCTCATGAGAGACTCCTGAGAAAATTAGAGTCATGGGATGCGAGGCAAGGTTCTGGTTGGATTAGGAATTGGTTATTGGACAGGAAACAGGGTAGGGTTAAATGGTCATTTCTCTCAATGGAGGAAGGTGAACAGTGGAGTACCAAAGGGATTTGTACTGGGACCGGTACTATATAACATATTTATAAATTATATGGAAATCGGAACAACAAATGAGGTGATTAAATTTGCAAAACTATTCAAGGTTAAAACAGGTGCGGACCGTGAAATATTGCAGGAAGACCGTAGGAAATTGGAAGAGTGGGCATTCAAATGGCAGATGAAATTTAATGTGGACAAATGCAAGGTGATGCACATTGGAAAGAATAATCTGAATCATAGTTACCTGATTCTAGGGTCCACCTTTGGGGTCAGCACTCAAGAAAAAGATCTGGGTGTTGTTGTAGATAATACGCTGAAATCTTCTACTCAGTGTGTGGCAGCAGTCAAAAAAGCAAACAGGATGCTAGAAATTATTAGGAAAGGGATGGTGAATAAGACTGAAAATACTATAATGCTTTTGTATCACTCCATGGTGCATCTGCACCTTGAGTATTGCGTTCAGTTCTGGTTGCCGTATCTCAAAAAAGATATAGCGGCATTAGAAAAGGTTCAAAGAAGAGTGATCAAAATGATAAAGGGGATAAAACTCCTCTCGTATGAGGAAAGGCTAAAGAGGTTAGGGCTCTTCAGATTGGAAAAGAGACGGATGAGGGGAGATATGATTGAGGTTTCCAGAATCCTGAGTGATGTAGTAGAAGTAAATCGATTTTTACTCGTTCCAAAAGTACAAAGCCTAGGGGACACACGAGGAAGTTACATGGAAATACTTTTAAAACAAATAGGAGGAAATACTTTTTCATTCGATGAAGAGGTAAGCTCTGGAACTCTTTGCTGGAGAATGTGGTAACAGTGATTAGTGTATCTGGGTTTAAAAAAGGTTTAGACAAATTCCTGGAGGAAAAGTCCATAGTCTGCTATTGAGACAGAAATGGGAAGCAACTGCTTGCCTTGGGATTTGTAGTATGGAGTGTTGCCACAATTTAGTTTTCTGTCAAGTACTTGTGACCTGGCATGACCACTGTTTGGAAAACAGAATACTGGGCTAGATGGACCATTGGTCTGACCCAGTATGGCTACTCCTATGTTCTTATGGACAGGAAGAGATTGTGGAGCTTAGTTGGCGTGGATTGGCAGTCAGGATAATCTTTTATCTGTTATCATTTATCTATGCTTCTATGTTCGGTATTTAATATTTTTAATGAACTTTATTCAAAACATTTTAAATTATAGCTTTTGTAAGTAACATTGTTTTCACCCGTGATAGGTATTGTAGGTTACTTGGTCTAATGTACTGATTTTGTGGAAAATTGTTCCTAGAAAATATCGGTGTTACTTAACACATATCAACAGTATATTATATTATAAAAATGTCCCTGTGCACCTATTGCAATCTAAAGAAACCCGTTGAAAAGTGCACACATGTGGAGCAGCCTTTTAGAAAAGACATACAATTTGGATCTACTGACACACAGCCTGTTCTAAAATACATGGAGAAACAGATGTTTATACACCAGTTACATGTGGAAGGAGTATCCATTTTAATTAATAAACTTCTAAAATATCAGTGGGCACAACCTACAACAAAAAGGTATATTTCAGAACATACACTTTTATGTGCTGACATATAAATGTTTATATTGGCCCTTTTGGAAATATACAGGTCCATGTGTTCCAATGCTGTAACAGAGCCCAATATTCTTGGATGGTATTGCACTTTTTTCTTGGGGGGGGGGGGGGGGGGGGGGGGAGGGGGAGACAAGAAACACAGGGGAATTAAGGGAGGTTACTTCCCATAATTCCTCTGGTAGAGCACAGTACAAAACAAGCACTCTTCTAAAACCTAGATGTCATAAGTACATAAGTATTGCCACACTGGGACAGAGCAAAGGTCCATCAAGCCTAGCATCCTGTTTCCAACAGTGGCTAATCCAGGTCACAAATACCTGGCAAGATCCCAGAAAACTCAATACATTTTATGCTGCTTATCCCACAAATAAGCAGTGGATTTTCCCCAAGTCAATTTAATAATGGTCTGTGGACTTTCCTTTAGGAAGCCGGCCAGACCTTTTTTAAACCCTGCTAAGCTAACCACCTTTACCACATTCTTTGGCAGTGAATTCCAGAGTTTAATTACACGTTGAGTGAAGAAACTTTTTCTCCGATTTGTATTAAATTTACTACTTTGTAGATTCATCACATGCCCCTTAGTCCTTGTATTTTTGGAAAGAGTAAACAAACGATTCACGTCTACCCGTTCCACTCCACTCATTATTTTATAGACCTCTATCATATTGCCCCTCAGCCGTCTCTTTTCCAAGCTGAAGAGCCCTAGACACTTCAGCCTTTCCTCATAGGGAAGTTGTCCCATCCCCTTTATCATTTTCTTCGCCCTTCTCTGTACCTTTTCTGGGGAGCAGGTGCAAATTTCAGGGTTGATCTTTTTGGACACAGGCATGCATTCCCATTCTGAGATGGGGAGTGCACATTCATTTTTTTTGGCCTAGTCCTAGTCCTGCCACTGCCCCAAACATGCCTAGACTACACTCCCTTGCCAAATGAACATTTTAGAGTTTTAGATGTTTATATCCTGGCTTTGTAAAATTGGGATTTAGATGTGTAAAGTGGAGTATTTAAACTAGGAGTGCCAGTGGCATACACACCCTCTATCAGACCCAGTCCCCCACCTTAAAATCCTCTTGGCATTAGTCTTCACCAGTGCAGTGGCACTCATAGGCTGCTTGTGGCCTAGGAGTACCACTGCCCGGGTAAAGACTAAAGCCAAGAAGATTTTAAAGTATGGGGGGGGGGGGGGGGGGGAGATGCACCCACTTAAAAATGTTCCTGACTACACTATTGGAAGTGTATATTGCATACACATCTAAAACACATCTAGGGCTTCTAAAATAAGCAGCGTGGTGTGACAAAAAGGTGTTTCCCCTTCCTCCATTTGCAAACTCATGCATGTGTGTTGATGGACTTAGTGTGAAAAGTCAAGATAAAATGTTTCTTCTTATTGTGCACGGACATATGTGCACAGATGGAAAGATTAATGGAGCCTCCCCAATAGGCACTATCATTTGGGCAAAGCATGCCTAATTTAATTAAAATAAATGACAACAATTATGACTCTTCCCACTTCCTCCTCTACCACCTTCCTCCCTTACCCATCTTACTTACCCACTTTTATTGTTCACCTCTTTATCCTATATAATAATTCTCACCTCCAACGTTCTGTCTTGCTGCCTGGGACCGTGGCTCCTTCCGAGTTGGTCTGCTAGGCTCCGTAGATCAGGCTGACATCACCGTAGCCATTATTTTATTTATTATTTATTTATTTTACAGTGCTTATATCCCACAATTTCCCACCTCTGGTAGGCTCAATATGGCTTACAACATTTGAATAAAAAATAGACAGGATACAGTAAATGGAAAGGGGTAAGTAGGGCAGAGAGGTAAGGATAAAGAAATGGGTCCATAATAGCAGCGCCAGAGCGCAATGACAGCGTCCTGAGGTTAGTGAGGTTGGCCTGGATCTTTGGGGTATGCTTGCTCAAATAAGCAAGTCTTAAGCGACTTCCTAAAAGCCAGATGATCCTGAATCGCTTTCACTGATTTCGGTAGGGCATTCCACAAGTGGACGCCGACGTAGGCAAAGGAGGAAGCATACATGGTTTTATTCTTCAGCCTAGAACACGCAGGGTAATGGAGGATTAAGTAGGAGCGGGCAGTTCTGAGACAGTCAACTTCAGAACCCAGGGAAAAAAAACATGCCTCACAGCTGATCCATGTCCAGAGGAGGGTCGCTGGACATGGGTGGCTGGAGGGGGGGGCAGGGGAGAGAGGAGGGTCACTGGACATGGGTGGCTCGAGGGGGACAGGGGAGAGAGGAGGGTCACTGGACATGGGTGGCTGCAAGGAAGATGAAGAAAACCTTGCTAGCGCCCGTTTCATTTGTGTCAGAAACGGGCATTTTTTACTAGTATACTATATTTAACTGTTTTATCTTTTTTTGTGTTATCTTTTAAACCTATTATATATTATGTAAGCCACATTGAGCCTGCTAATAAGCGGCAAAAAGCGCGGGGTATAAATGTTACAATACAATACAATTTATTTCAATTATGGAAAGAGAGTGGGAAAGTGCGGGGTACAAATGTAAAAAAAAAAAAGTTAAGTAGAGAAGGTCACCATGTCAGGCTGCTTTTTGCAACATACATGAGAAATAATGCACAGTGGCACAGCTACGGTACTTTGTTATAGTTTTACAGACCTGCTATTTACAGCACAGATGTTACACAACCCCAACCTATTATCTAAATGTCTTACGCACACACCCTTCTTTGACTGACTTGCAGAAGCGTCCTTTGCCATGTTAAGAGGAGAGGCTCTAATGGCTCTAACAAACATTTTCCTTCTTTGTTGCTATAGCTTTGTTATTGTAGGTATTTTTTTAATGCTTTTATGTGGTTCTTTTACTACTTGCAGGGAAAAGCGTGTCGCGGGAAAACAGCAACATCCCCACACCATCACCATTTTTGCTATGAAGAGATCCTTTTACCCTTTCACTTTGTTACCCCCCCCCCCCCCCCCCCTATATAGTCCGGCACGCGGCGAGGTAAAGTCATTTCCCAGGTTCTGACGTCATTGAACCATTCCTCCAGTTTTTAACATTACCCACGCCAAGGACGGTTGGGCCATTGGCTGTCAGAACGTCCAGTTTAGAGCAATGGGCTGTAGGTGGCGCGAGCCCTGCTGCGATTCTGGCTGCGTGGACTCTGTCGCCGCCTATGGCAAAAAAAGGTTTCTGCAGCTCGTAGCGGAGCAGCGGTAACGAATTGGAGCTGTCTGTCTATATGTATATGTGTGTGCGCGCCCGCCTGCGCGTTCTGGTTATCGGAAGAGTCTGCCTGCCAGTGCCAAGCAGCTTGCTTATTTCTCCTGTGAGCAACCAGAGGACGCACCGGTGCTGCTGCCCCCAGGACTAGAGGGGTGCTCTTTTACCCACTATATCCTCCCTCAATTCTTTCAGAAATAATTCCCGTAGTATAATCTTCCACTCAAGCTGCTACCCCCGCAATAACAGCCCACTAAACTGCGACCACCGAGGTCGTCTGCGGGTGCTGGAAAGTGAGGACGCTGTCCATCTGCTGCTTACTTCCTGCTCGAGGAGATCTCGCCTGGCTCTGTGATTCTTTATCGGTCGTTTGGCTCATAGCAAAGGACGGGGTGGGCGCCGGGAGGCTGCTCACTTGGCTTTGGTTTCCCCCCTCCCAGCCCTGGAAGTTGAAGTGAAACTAGCTCCCGGGGTTGAAGTCCTCTTGTCTGCTCGCGCTCGGATTTGACGGGGTCCTTCCCCACCCACCGCCGAGCTGGGAGTTTCGTTTGCTGCCTCATAGCTGTCTACTCACTGGAAGTTTGCCGGCCCGTTGCCTCTCCACAGGTTGGGGGTTTTGGGGGTGGGGGCGCCTCTCTGCGGCCGAGTAGAAAATGAAACTGAGCCGGCAGTTCACCGTGATCGGCAGTGCCATCTTCTGTGTGGTGATCTTTTCTCTCTATCTGATGCTTGACCGGGGACACCTGGACCAGCTGCAGGGCCCCCGGCGGGAGGCCGCCTTCCACAAGGTGAGAGAGGAAGGGAGGGATCATCCGGGGACAGGGCTGTTGCACCACATCGGTCCTTGAAACCTTTGCACTTTTACACACTGTCAAATGCGAATGAACGAGCAAAGGGAAGTGTAGAATTTGATCATTTTTGCATCACAGAATAGGGAGGTACTTAAACTGGGAGACAGAAGAACTGTCAGGATGGAAAGTGGTGGGGCGTTTATCGGGCTTGCACGTTCACATTGTTCACATTGTTCTAATGAATTGTTTTCAGAAGGGCTTAAGAAGTTGTTGCAGACGGGTTTTCTCTCTGTGCTGCAGGCAGCCGATATGCTGGTGGTTGGGTAAAGGGCTCGGGTTAGTAGCAGTTGTGATCGGATGGTTGGGTGGTTCTTTCCAGATAACTCGCCTTGGCACGTGTTATTAGTGACATCTAAACACTTACTAACAGGCTACATGTGCACGTATCGAAAAATAGGGAGTGCAGATGATATGCTGCTTCTCTGTTAAACTTTTTCTAAGTACTTTTTTTTTTTTTTACAAAGGTTTACAACTGAGCATGAGAAGGTGGATGTGTGGTGTTGGATTATTGAGCTCTATGACAACCTAAATTTGCACCTTTGGGAGCAACAGTGTTTCCGCTCGCCAGAGATTGATAAACAATGTATCAAGACCTGTCAAAGGGCAATGAACGCGATCGTGGCTTCCATGCGGACATGCTACCGATACGTTTTTCTTAAATATCAGTGTAGAACGTTTCTCTTTGATTTTTGTTTTGTTTTTGAATATATGATAAGAGAAATACTTTATTTTAAGCATTGCTTCTACCAATATATTGATTTCCATTAGGGAGTTAGTTGTACTGAGAGGCTATGCAAGAAACTAAAACCAAACTTTTGAGTACAGCATGTGCAGCTGAAAAATGAGGCGAAAATATGGAAGAACGCAAACAATGAAAAGCGCACAACTGATTTGAAATGTAAATATTTAATAGGCTTATTAAAAAAGAACTTCTAATGAAATCTCGGAACAAAACGGCTTTTAAGACATTCCTTATATTCTAGTATAGTAGCAGTAAAAACATTTTTTGGGCCCCCAAACAGCTGATCACTTAAGGAACCCTTAATATACAAAGTGAGCCCTATATCTTCTTTAAAGTCTGATAAGAATATAACCTCGTTATCTATGAATGTTTAAAAATTACAGCCTTCCCATTTTGATATTACTTTATTGCCTGTTAATAGCAGCTCTAATTCCAACATTAGAACTTAGAAACATAGAATATGAACACAAACAAGAACCATAAAGCCCATTTAGCTTCGCCAAACTTAGTGGCTGATTTCTTAGTAAAAAGGCACCTAACATGCCTAACACAATTAAAATGGAGTGCTGCAGAACACGCTCAGTTGCGGTAACCCCAAAATGTGCACACACTAACTGTGCTCTAAAGTTTTTATTTTTTTGAGGGGGCATGTCATGGGCTGAGAGTGGGCATTCCTGCACTGACTGATTAGCGCATCTATACTACCGTGTACTAACTGGCTAGGTCAGGGGTACTGCGTGAACTCTTCCTTCCTACAAAATAGGTGGTGGTAAGTGCTTACATGGTAACTTTAAAAATGGCTGCACACCAATGGCAACATTAGCTTATGCTACAAAATATAAGTATAGGAAAACTCTCGTAGGTGTAAGTCTATATATACATATGCAACAAGGAGGAAAAAGCCTCTAGAAGCACTTCTTTGCTCAACAAAGTGAAAAGAGAGCTAGGGCTTCATCATGGGCAAAAAAACCTCCTGTGTCAGTATGCAAAAAGCACCTGATTGAACACTTTCTTTTTAAAGTTCAAGTGATAACAATGTAAGTGGGCACTTAACTTAGCGTTGTCCTGACTCTTCTCGTCTCTCCTGTGTTTAATGACTGTGGTCAACGTTGGCCTCCATTTTGCCGATGCTGTGTCAGAACCACACGTCCAATCCACAAAAGTCCGTTCAATCTTCCGATGGTTGCAAGTTGAACATTAGCTTATGGCCATTAATGGGGAAAAATAGAAAGTCAGCCTTAGTTTGTGGGAAAGACCCATGTAAGGGCATACTAAGGCCACTTATCTGTACCCAACGGGGCCTGTTTCACCCACTGGCTTCATCAGGGGTATAATGCTTTAACTGTTTGTTGCCATTATTAAAAAAAAAAATCTGCAATCAAGTGGAGAACTCGAACGCCCCACGGGAAAACACAGAAATAGGTAAAAAGTGGGATGTTTGACCATGGAAATACAAATCATGGAGACAATATCATAACTTTTTTCAATAAAGAAGTTTTTATGATATTGTCTCCAGGATTTGTATTTCCGTGGTCAAACATCCCACTTTTTACCTATTTCTGCTGCCATTATTCTTCAGGCTCTTTTGGGTACAGATAAGTGCGCTGCAAGTTTTATAAAGTTTTATTGGTATATATAAAAGAACAAAAAACATAAAATATTTGTTGGGTTAAATAAAGTGTGGTAATGGATGGAAGCAGATGAAAGTGTTTTTGCTGATGATAGATAGTGGCTCAGTGTGAACAGCCCAGAGTAAGCTTTAAACAAGCATATAAAGAGAGTTCCACATATTCAGCAGACTGCTAAAACCTGTCGTTTCTTTCTCTATAATATCAGCAAAATTCGCCCTTTCCTTTCTGAGCACACTACCAGAACCCTCATCCACACTCTTATCACCTCTCGCTTAGACTATTGCAACTTGCTTCTCACAGGTCTCCCACTTAGCCATCTCTCTCCTCTTCAATCTGTTCAAAATTCTGCTGCACGACTAATATTCCGCCAATGTCGCTATGCTCATATTAGCCCTCTCCTCAAGTCACTTCACTGGCTCCCTATCTGTTTCTGCATACAGTTCAAACTCCTCTTATTGACTTATAAGTGCATTCACTCTGCAGCTCCTCAGTACCTCTCCACTTTCATCTCTCCCTACACTCCTCCCCGGGAACTCTGTTCACTGGGTAAATCTCTCTTATCTGCACCCATCTCCACTGCTAACTCCAGACTCCGTTCCTTTTATCTTGCTGCACCATATGCCTGGAATAGACTTCCTGAGCCAGTATGCCAAGCTCCATCTCTGGCCGTCTTCAAATCTAAGCTAAAAGCCCACGTTTTTGGTGCTGCTTTTAACTCCTAACCCTTATTGACTTGTTGAGAACCCTTATTTTATCATCCTCACCTTAATATTCCCTTATCTCTTGTTTGTCCTGTTTGTCTGTCCTAATTAGATTGTAAGCTCTGTCGAGCAGGGACTGTCTCTTCATGTTCAAGTGTACAGCACTGCGTACGTCTAGTAGCGCTATAGAAATGATAAGTAGTAGTAGTAGTAGGACTGGTCTGATAGGGCGTTGTATTTACCATGGACCTCTGAGGGTTTTCCCATTCTTTCCCTTCTACACATGTAAGATACAAAGACTCAGTTAATGACTATTCAGCTCAATCAATATCTAAACTTACAATCTAGACTTCACAGTCAGGATTCCGTACATTTTTTAGTACAGAGACAGTAGTGTGTTCTTTGGATCATGTAAAGTTATTGTTGAGCTTAGGTAAAAATGCTTTATAACTTCTGTTTGATTTATCGTCGGCTTTCGAACTTGTGGAATTTTCCTTTTGTTATATGAGTTGGAGGATTTAGGGATTACAGAGGTGGTGCTGGATTGGTTCAGAGGTTTTTTGACTTGTAGTTCGTATAGAGTAAAATTACAAGGGGATCTGTCCATCAGTCGGAGTAATCCTTGTGGTGTTTCAGGGTTCTCCACTTTCTCTGGTGTTATTTTACATTTTTATGCAATCTCTAAGCCTCTTATTAGAGAACATGGGTTCCTTCATTATATCTATGCTGACAATATTTCAGTACTAATTCCTATACAATCTATTACTAATTTAAATACCACAAACATTCATTTATGTATGAAATTGATGAAAGGATGAATGTAAGATCATAAGCTACAAGTTAATTCAGAGAAAAGTTTTGTGTTTTAATTTTCATCCAGATTTAAATCCTCAGTTGATTACTATTAATGTAGATTTCACTCTTTCTCCAGTTATTAAAATCCTGGGTGTTTATTTGACTTGCTCAATTTCATTAGACACTCACATATCGGTGAGGGAAGTCTGATTGTCCTGCAAGATGCTCTTAATGGAGCGCAGTTCATCCATTATAACATGGAGCGAAATCTCAGAGGCCGCTTCCGTCGCCATGTTAGGGGAGCGGAGATCTTGCTTGTGCCGCTTAGGGGCCGGGAGCGGCGTCAATGTCGGCTCCATCTTCGGATTTTTCCCAGCCATATCACGCTAAGGTTGTCCTCAAGCGACCCCTCGACGTTTGAACTCACAAATCAAGTAGCTAGAGAGCGACGAAAGTTCAGGAGACTTGAAAACAGTGGGAGCTGTTACATCAGGCAGCCATCCTGCTCAAGGCTTAGACACTCACATAAGCTTTGTTATTAAAAAAATGCTTTTTATGATGAAAATAATTGTGGTGTATATGGAAATTCTTTGAACTTGCTCAGTTTGAGCTGTTGGTTCATTCATTGATGCTTTCATCACTTGATTATTGTAATGTGATATACTTGGGCTGTACAAAGCGGTCCATTAAAAGACTTCAGACAGTGCAGAATACGGCAGTTAGATTGATATATGGTCTCTTTAAGTTTGACAGTTTCTCCCCTTTTTACGATAGGCTCCATTGTCTTTCCATAGGTGCTCGGGTAAATTTTAAACTTGTATGTTTCCTTTCATGATCAAATTCCTGGTTACTTACTCATTTCTGATTTGTTTCCTCTCAAAGAGCGAGGAGATACATCGATGACTTTTTTACTTTTCCATCAACTAGAGGGGTAAAGAGATTTTCAGTTTTTGATAGATTGTTGACCGTTCAAGCAGCACATCTATGGGAGGATTTTGCAGTGCAACTTTTTTCATTCATATCCCTCCTTTAGAAAAAAAATCTAAAGACTATCTTACTTAGAAAATTCATCCCTTAATTATGGTCTCTTTGCTAATTTGATACCCTAGGAGTTTGTCCTGGTTCTCTTGTTATATGTAACCCGTTTAGAACTTGATGGTATTAGTGGGATATAAGACAGAGTGTAATGTAATGTCATTTTTGGAGCCAGGCCCAATTCCTCGGTGTTGGCTTCGACTTTGGGTACTGCACCAGAATCGGGAGTGTCAGTATGTATGGCTGCTAGACCTGTAGATGCTGGGAGCGGTGGTGCATCGAGTGGGTCTCCACCTGACGCCGAGGTGACATGAGGATTCGTTGCCATCTTCATTGACACCAAGGAACCTCGATGATTCACTTCAGGTGAAGGCCAAGAAGCATTAATATCGATCGCCCATGACACACAGTGCCGGAAGCTTGTAGGGTGAAAAATAAGTAATTAGGGCAATAATTATTCCCTGATAATACTTATTACAAGGTTCCTGCTCAGTCTAGGGGATATTATAAAGGAACCTTGGAGCTGGCACCCTGCCAGTGTTTTGTTCCCCGCCAAAGAACCAGAGCCACGTCACAGATGTTATTATAATTTATTGTAGGTAGAAAAATAGGAACACTCTGCAATAGCTTATATGCAATATAATATATCTTACTGATATGCACACTAACAAAATATATTGGCTAACTACACTCTGATTATCCTGAGACTACATACAGTAATGATTAGAACAGTACAAATGATATCCTAATGATCCTTATGAAAACTTATCACATCTTATGCAAAATACACATTAGCAGCTGTCCCTGACCAAGAGCTGACATAAACCAGTCGTACTTAGATAAAACCACTGCCTAACCCCAGACTAGGAAATATAACACTGTGATCTTACCACGCTGTCCTGATGACGGCTTCAGATGAGACCGGAGCAGAATCTCCCCAGATGCTATCTCAGCTGTCTGTGTCAGAGGGTTGCAGCAGCCATCTTATTGTACCAAGATTTCATAGGCTTGTATAGGCCAAGACCAGCTCAGGCTAGATCACAAGGAAATACCCCTACAAGCTCCAGGACATCAAGGGATTCAGTACCTGAGGAGCGTCAGTGCCGTGAGAACAGCCCCCCTCCATTCAAGAGGTGTTGATGCGTCGGTCTCCCAGCAGCCAGAACTAAGCTCTCATCTCAACCTTAGCAGTTCTGCAGTTTGTCTCTGAGCCAATGCCCAAACCTTTCCAAATATTGGCCCTCAATGAGCACATCTGGGGCTTGCTCACCAAGCTGCTGGATGACTTGTTGCAATGGTGTGCATCGGCATCGGGTTGCTTACGCCTACCCTGCCTCCCGTTTTGGCTCTGCTTTGCCCTCAGCCTACGGTGAGGCCTCTGATGCTGGTGTTGCATGCAGCCCTGATGTCAACTGCCACCCAAGCCTGTACTCCCTCTATGTTGGTGGAGGAAGCTTCGCCAGAGAACATGGTTCCAAGTTGAGGCAGGCTCTGTCTCGGCCCTCCCATGAGGAGGTTTTGACCGACTTCGATGAGGAGTGCTCATGGTAGTCAGAGGAGGATCCATGGTACTTTTTGGAGAGTGAGTCTTATTGCGTCCCCTCTGAAACCTCCCCTCCACTTGAAAGGAGGAAATCTCCCCTGGAGAGCCTTTCCATTGGAGGTGGAGGACGAGCCCAGGACCAAGATGCTTGGAGTTCTGTACTATGTCTCCTAGAGAGGCTGTGACTGTCTCTCTCCACGAGGTACTACAGGAGGTTCTCATCCAAAATTGGGCGTCCCCTCTGTCCCGGTACTTCACAAGAAGATTGATATTATCTACCAGATCCACAGCACACCTGGTTTTGATAAACCCCAGTTGCCTCATCATTTCATGGTGGTGGAATCTGCCCTCAAAAGAGCCAGTTCTATAGACTATGCTTCGGTGCTTGGACTCTTTTGGGAGGAAGATGTTCCAGGCCTCAATGCTCATGTCACACATTGTCATACCAGCTGTTCACGAGCGTCTGCTTGCGGGACTCTCTCTCACCGGAGCAGGCCGAGTCACTGCGCAAGTTGACCAAGCAGCAGAAGGTGTGTCATAAGTTCTTGGCTGAGGAGCATATGACACTTTTTGATGTGGCATCCAGGATCTCTGCCCAAAGTATAGCAATGCAGAGACTCTCATGGATGCATGTTTCTGACTTAGAGCTGGTGGTTCAGCAGAGGCTGGCGGATGCCCCATGCCTTTTTGGAGAGAAGATTGAGGGGGTCGCTGATCAAATCAATAAACATACTACCTTCTGCATCAGCTTCCTCCTCTAAGAGGTCTTTTGGCAGGTCCAGAAGGGGTGCTTACTATTCTTGGAGGTGTAGATATGCCACCTCCTCTCGCCAGACTGCTCAGGATCAGCCCCAGCTCGCTTGTTCCCATCAACAGCATGAGCCTAAGGCCCCTGCTACTTCCCAGTCAAAGCAGGGGATGAGCTTTCGACTGGCTTCAGCAGAGCATCGTTGTCAAATTGTCCATCCCGGACGACTTGCCAGTCGGGGGGGGGGGGGGGGGGGGAGACTGAAGTTTTCCCATGAAATATGGTCCCTTATAATCTCCGACCAGTGGGTTCTTCAAATTGTCTTTGATGTGCCTTAAATTGGCGTTAGAAACCTCCAAATTGTCCACTGACAGCTCATTACTTCAGCTATCAGCACAAGCAGGTATTTACGTAGGAGCTCTCATCCCTTCTGAAGGTACTTCCTTGTGCAGAAGAAGATGGGGGGGGGGGGGGGGGGGAATGCTTCCTATCCTTGACCTAAGGTGCCCTTGGCCTGGATTGGCCGCTGTCGTGGACCGGATGCTGGGCTTGTTGGACCCTTGGTCTTTTCCCAGTGTGGCATTACTTATGTACTTATGTCCTGAAGAAATTCTTGGTCAAGGAAAAGTTCAGGATGGTTTTTCTGGGCACGCTTGTTCCCATGATTCAGGAACATGATTAACTGTTCTCACTGGACTTAAAGGATACATATATACACACATCCCGATACTTTTAATCCACCGGAACTATCTACCATTTTGACTGTAAACACATCACTTCCAGTACCGTGTGTTTCCCTTTCGCCTCATGTCATCTCCCAGGGTATTTACCAAATGTCTAGCGGTAGTCGCAGCATCGCTACGCAGACTGGGAATCCATGTGTTCCCTTACCTCGACGACTGGCTGTTGAAGAGCACATCAGAGGGATGGTGTTTGGGAGTCTGTGTGGAGGACTATTTGAGTGCTCGAGCTATTTGGGTTCATTTTAAACTACCTGAAGCCCCATCTTTGCCCTGCCCATCATTTGGAATTCATTGGAGCCCTGCTCAATACGCAGTAGGTTTGAGCCTTCCTCCCAGGGCCAAGAATAGACACTCTAGTCACACTGGTTTCTCAGGTTCTAGTCTCTCAGCAGGTCACGGTTCGGTAGATTTGAGGTTATTTGGTCCAAATGGCGTCCACAGTTTGTGACACCCATGACCAAGCCACGGGGGTCTGAAAGATGACATCCGAGGGTCCCTGGAGCTTGCTCGTTCCCTGTTGTAGTGGATAATTTGATCCAATTTGCCTCTGGGACTTACATTCCAAAATCCTCAGCCATAACAAGTGCTGATGACGGATTCATCTTTCTTGGGTTGGGAGCTCATGTTGATTGGCTTCACGCTCAAAGTTCTTGTTCTGCTCAGGAAACGGATGTGCAGATCAATCTGCTGGAGCTTCAGGTGATCTGGAATGCTCTAATGGCTTTCAGAGGTTGGCTTTCTTACCAAATTGTACTAATTCAAATGGGCAATCAGGTTGCCATATATTACAACAAAAAGCAGGGGAGCACCAGATCTGTGTCAGGACGCCGTCCGGATGTGGCGTTGAGCTTGCCAGTATGGCCTGTTCCTTCAAGCCGCTTACCAGGCTGGCAAAAACATCTGGCCGACAGACTGAGCAGGGTTATGCAAGCACACGAGTGGTCTCTCTACACGGGTGTTGCCCACAAGATCATCTGAGCATGGGGCAACCCCTCGGTGGATCTCTCTGCCACTCATATGAATCACAAAGTCCCTGTGCTCACTGCGCATGTGCGGAGTGCCTTCCCGCCCGTCGCACAACCATGCTCCTCTGCCTGAATGCTAGGGATTCTCCACTTGTGAGAATAATATAGCCTGCTTGTCCTCAGAGAAAGCGAAGATACTTACCTGTAGCAGGTATTCTCTGAGGACAACAGGCTTATTATTCTTACAATCCCGCCCACCTCCCCTTGGAGTTGTTTGATTCTACTTTTTTTCATATGCTGTTCAATTAAACTGAGGAGCATGGTTGTGCAGCAGGCGGAAAGGCACTCCGCGCATGAGCAGTGAACACAGCACGTGCAGCAGAAGGCTCTGGCAAAGTTTTTGCTATATATTATGCCGGTTCCCGGGCTGACATGGATCATCGACCCAATTGTGAGAATACTAAGCCTGCTGTCCTCAGAGAATACTTGTTACAGGTAAGTATCTTCGCTTCTCTTCATGTTGCTCTGTGCTTTGGTGATTTCAAGATTGGAGATAAATAAAATTGAAAAAGACAGTTTGAATTAAAAAAAAACAACAAATTTTATTTACTAGCAGTAGCAGCAGTAACAGCCTCTAGAAGGCCTAGTTGAGTCTTCATTCCCACCCACTCCTAGCACATCTCTTCATTTGTATTCTTAATTTATAGTCTGTTGTTCAAATTAGGAAAACAAGAGGGAGTTTTAATTACATTTCATTACTTTCTGAGAAACGAACACTAAATAAATCTCACAATGTACCATATTTTATTTATTTATTTTCAGCCCTTGATATACCGCAAGTGATCCCTGAGGCAACTATGCAGTTAATCTTTAGTCTCTTTTTATATTGCTTTAATATTTATTTATTTATTTATTGCATTTGTATCCCACATTTTCCCACCTATTTGCAGTCTCAATGTGGCTTACAATATTACAACATGACAGGCATCAATCGTCATAAGTAAACAAATGAATTACATAAAAAAATAGATGTAACATAGGGTAAAAATCTATACAGACGTCAGCACACAGTTAAACTATCAAGTAGTAATGTTTTACAGTTCTTATAATTGATTAATTGTGATAAGCCTGATTAAAGAGAGAGGTTTTTAGTGTTTTTCGAAAGTTAGTTAAGTCATAAGTAGTTTTCAGACCAAGTGGTAATGCATTCCACAACTGAGTGCCAATGTAGGAAAAGCAGGACGCGTGTACTAGTTTATATTTTAGACCTTTACAACTAGGGAAATGAAGTTCCAGGAATGTGCGACAAAAGTAGACGAAAGTATCCCTAGTACCTTAACAAGTTTTAATTAATTAAACAACTCGGTAATACTAAGATGTAGACATCAGTCCAGCAGCAAGAAGAGTGCTATCCAGTGTTTTACATCACTGAGTTTCACATGTATGATTATCTCCCAGTTGGTGAGAGGTTATATGTGTGTGCTTGATGCAAAAAAACTCCTAGCTCTCAGAGAATGAGCCCATTCTCTTGTGGCTAGAGTAGCAGACTTGGAGGAGCTGAGGGAAACAGAGAGGTACATAAAGGAGACGTACAGGCAGTGGTGTGCTGGAGCCGGCTTGCACCGACTTGAAAGAGCCGATTGTTAAATTTTGTACCGACTTGCAAGCCGGTTGTTCCTTAGTGCGAGCCGGCTCTCTTCCCTCCCTCCCGATCCGGTCTGGTCCCTCACGTCACTGACCTGACTCTTCTAATTCTTTGGGGCAGGCAGTCTTGCCTGCCCACTGCCAGCGCTGACTCTCCCCCGCTGGCGCTGCCAGTTCGCGGTGTAAAAATGGCCGCCGAGACTTCCAGAGGCGGCCTCGCGAGACTTCTGCTGAAGTCTTGGAGGCCGCTTTTGTAAGTCTCGGCGGCCATTTTGAAGCGCGAACCGGCAGCGCCAGCGGGGGAGAGTCAGCTCTGGCAGTGGGCAAGCAAGACTGCCTGTCCTGAAGAATTAAGAGTCAGGTCGGTGACATGAGGGATCGGGAGGGAGGGAGGAGAATTCACCGAACAACTCGAGAGGGGGTGGCAGGGGAGATAAGGGAGTTGCTGGGCATTTGTGTATGGAGGGGAGAGAAGGGTCGCTGAGTATGGGTGCATGCAGGGCAGGGGAGAGGAGGGTCACTGCTGGACATGGGTGGATGGAGGGCGGGGGAAAGGAGGGTCACTGGGTATGGGTGCATGCAGGGCAGGGGGAGAGAAGGGTTGCTGGACATGGGTGGATGGAGGGGAGGGGAGAGGAGGGGAGAGAGAAGAAATGCTGGACATGGATGGAGGGGAGGGAAGAGTGACGAAGGAGATGAGATGAGGGAAAAGGAAGAGAGGAGAAAAACTGCACATAGATGAAGAAAATAGGCAGAAGCTGAGGACCAGAAATGAAGAAGAAAGGAGGAAAGGAAAGAAATAAATGGAAAGGAAGCCCTGGAAATGGAGTTAAGAGGACAGATAGCAGCAGAATCAGATACTGGGCCAGCATGATCAGAAAAACAGTCACCAGACAACAAAGGTAGAAAAAAAATCGTTTTATTTTTATTATAGTGTTTGGAATATGTTCACTTTGAGAACCAGGTGTTCAACATTAAAAGTTTATATTTATTTACTTATTTATGGCATTTTATCGCACATTAAACATGAATTAGATTGGAACCTGGGATCATTTAATTTTTTTTTCCTGGAGTAATGTATTGCCACCCCCCCAGGCTCTCTCCCCGGCTATAGCCAGCTCTGCAATTTGGGGGGGGGGGGGGCGCAGAGGGGGACCGGGGAGAGAGCCTGTTGTTAAACATTTACCAGTACACCACTGCCTACAGGGATCTTGTAGAGAAGTCCCACTTCCAGTCTGGCAGTCCATGTTCTGTCTTGAAGGAGGGAGGTCTCCTAAAAGGAGAGCATCATCCTGCTGAAGTAGGAAGAAATCCTGTGTCCATGACCGGCCCACTAGGGAATGCAATATCCTCTTGCGCCAAGGGTATGTCTCCAGGACAGAAGGGTTAGGACAGCTGTTCCTTAGCGTCAGCAGTAGATGAATCCAGAGACTTGTGAGTTGTGTCCATCTACCAGTAGGAATTAATAGAGAGCGCTGAATTGTACTTCCTTATATGATGAAATGCTCTTGGTCAGACAGTATTCTGTATCTCCAGCAGGCGGATAGATGGTTTCTCACAAGCTCCTGGTCTTTCTGTGACAGCTCCTGTTCTGGGTCTCTCAGTTCATTTGAGCTAGGGAGATGTGCAGCTGAGCGGTGCCACTTTTAGGGGGTACACCTGGACACCCACCTTAATACTCTCTGGCCCTTCTCCATTCTCCTTCCGCCTTCCTAAAAAAAAAAAAAGTAGAGTCTTAAGACTACATTAGCTCCTGGAGAGATACTGGAGGTACTGGAGACCTAGTGGACTCCGATGACCCCAGAAGTAAGTAGGCAGGCCTTGCAACAGCTTCCTGGGGTGAGTGTTTCTTTGATGTATAGCTTATTTTCTGGGGCTGTGATAACTGCAAAGGTGAACGCGTGCTATGGCCACCATACAGGCTGGGGAACAAACCTGCATCTTACTCCAAGATATATGGGCTCTGTTCAGACATGGACTGTGTTTGCATGGGCTGTTTTCCCACGTGAGTGGAGCGTGATCTGCTCTTTAGTGCTGACTGGGCTTCGACGGCCATTTTGTCAGCATGAGAGCTAGAGTGTCTTGTCTTTCCTGCTTCTTTGCCGGTTCAGATAGACCAGGTATGTCTACTGGGGGGGGGGGGGGGGGGAGTACCTTACTCTGGTTTCCCTCATGTTTATCTTACTAGAAAAAAAAGGGGTCCCGTCCAAGTGCTTCCCTCCTGACTTCAGAGCTCTTGGGTGCCGTCGGAAATTGCACACTAGACTTAGATTCCTTTTGCGCTGCCACTGTTGGCACAGGTCTGGCATAACATGTGGCAGGGTCATAGGTGGTTCCAAAATTTTTTATTAACAAAATTCAGTTTAAGTACTGAGGATTGTATTGAAGTCACTGGATTTCCTTTGTCAGGTTTCTGGACAGCTGTTTTTATTACTGACCAACATCAGGCTAACTGAGTGGCCTTCTAGTGACTGTACCCAGCTGGGATTATCACCAAGTTTTACTGCTGCGGGTCCACATCCACTGTGCCTTGCGTTCAGTGATACAATCTGGTTCCCACAGCCAGTTTCTGTGGCACTGCATACCTGGGTGGTCAGCCACTCTAGGTATTTCCATAGGCAGTCATGCCAGCCAGTTCTGGAGCTCAGTCTCACCGTCCGTTTCTTGCCACTGTCAGCATACAATCTGCTCTGACTTAGAAGCCTCTTCTACTGTCTATTGCTTAGGTCACTTTTAGCAAGCTTCATTTGCAAAAAAAGAAAAAAATGGTTTCAGACAACCTCCAGTTTTGTGGTTTACACACCTAAGGTGGCCAAATCTCTGGGTTTCTAGGTGCACATCAGGCAAGATTCGGGTATCTCCTCTGGCTCTTTGAGGTAGAGGGCCAGGTACTACAGACCAGCCAATTTTTATGTTCAGGATTTCCGCTTCTTCTGCATTTCCCACGGGGCTTCCTATCCAGAAGGCCTCAGCTCCGCATTCCTGTTTCCATGGCCTTACATACTGCTTGTGGAAGGGATTTCGCATTTCTCCTTGGAATCTGGAGTGGCATTGTACTTCTTCCGGTGGTTTTGGGTGGTTACTAACTGCCTCAGTCCGATGGGGCTTGGCCATGCTTCAATGGGGTTACAAGCTGCAGTTCTTCCATTCTGCTGTGTAATTTTTCTCTTGGTCTCGTCATACCAGCTCTGGCTCATCTTTCAGGCAATTCTGTCTGCCTGGCAGACGCTGCTTCTTGGTACCACAGCTGAGGCTATCCCCGGTATCCATGGAGGGGCACTGGGGTTATGCTATTTTTTTAGTACTTTCATAAAAGTCATTCCTTCCACCTATTCATGGAGTACGATACAGTCCTTTCTTATTGGGACCTTGCATCTGTTATAGGGCTTTCCTTTGCCTTGCACTGCTTCAGAGTCCTTAAACATGTCAGCCACTCGGTGGGGGGGGGGGGGGGGGGTGTCTCTGGGGCTGGGGTCTTCAGACCTTCCTCCCCCCCCCTTCCGGAGTTCATTCTGCTGTTGCATAATGATTCGGGGCAGGATCCATCAGTGGACACTGAGGCAGGGAACAAGCCAGAAGTTTTCAAAGGCTTCTTCAACGTATGTGCATTATGGTTGCAGATGCAGCTTCACACAGTGGCTGGTTAAGCTCCCTAACTTTTGTGCTGTTCTGTGTCCTTTTTGCAGAGTCATAAGAGATTTCAGCGCTTGTGTTCTGCAGAGGCTCTTCTCCGTCATTTGCGATTTGTCTGATTTACAGCTTTCGTCTACTATAGATACCCGTCTTCACTCCTCAGAATGAATATTCAGTTGCACCGAGAAGCAGTTGTTTCATGAAGTAATACTAGACTTAGTCTACAGGAGGACATTCTTTATCTGGCTCATCAGCAAACCCTCACGCCCTAGTTCAAGGCAACTCTCTTTTTCTGGTCCTTGACTCTGGGCAATAGTCTTAGTTCTTCATCAGACTCCTTCGGGGTTCCTTGTTGATCTCTGTATTTACTGGACTCTCTAAGTCACCTCAGCCGTGACTGAGGGTTCCAGTCTTGTTTTCCTCAGGCAATTTGGGAATTCTCTCTCTCTTGGCACATAGTTCTCTGTAGCTGCTTTGCCAGGTCTTGGCTGGATGCAGCAGATTTTGGAATATTCCAGGAGTCCAACAGTCAGCAGTTTCTTGAACGGCCAATTGTGGTCTCGAGTCTGGTATACTTGGCCAGTTCCTACTTGTCTAAATTCAGGCGTCTTCTGAATCATTGTCTTTGGCAGTCGCAGCCTCACTGTTTCTAGGCTTGCACCACCGGGCGGCTGGTCCACCGTAGCACAGTAATTGGTTCATCTCTCTGTTTCTGGCAGGCTGGTGTTTTGGGGTGGATTTAGCATATTTGATGCAAGCTCCAGTTGGCACAAGGACATAGTGTCCTCCTCCTTTTGTCGATTCGAGGATATTGTCTGAAGCACCCTAGTTTGGTCAATGCTTCAGGTATCAGCCTAAGCAGAGGCTTGGAGTACAGGACTTAGGCCTGTCAAGATCTCTTGGATTCTTCTCCTAGGGTGCAGGTACCCTTAGTTCTTCTTTCTTCTGGGGATCTGTCTTTCCTCTTTCTTGTCTTGTTCTGGCTGTTTACATGGTTTCTGTGCACGTATCCTCTGTTGCACAGTGTTAAGAACTGTGTTTGTCGGAGCACAGGTTTCTACCTTGCTTGAATCCTCAGCAAGTACTGCGGTTTCCTCAGCCATGCTAGCTCGCTGACTCAAAGCTTCCACCTCCGCAGATCTTATAGGAGCCGTGCTTTTTGCCCAGTTTCCGGCTGTTTTTGGTCCACACGGAGACATTCTTCGGGGAGTAGGTTTGTCTTTTTTTTTTTCCTGGGGAAAATAGGTAGGCCAGCTCATTGTTATTCCTTGCCTGCTTTCTACAGGCATTTCCATGGTTGCCTGCATCTTTTGGCATGTCAGTGCTATCCGTAGGAGATTTAGGTCTTCCTTACCTGCGTTTCCTACACACTTCCATTTGGAGGTCTCCTTCAGTCGGATACATCTTTTGGAGTGTTAGTGGTACCCGTGAGAACTTTAGGTTCCCACCCTACTTCAGGACTGCTTTGTTACATCCCACAAGTCTCTGAATTCATCTGCTGCTGACGCTAAGGAACGAAGAATTGTCTTGCATGGTAATTTTCTTTCCTTTAGTTGCAGCAGATGAATCCAGAGTGCACCCTGTTCATGGGTAATTTTGCAGGTTCCTCTCTCTTCTCTATATAGGTTGGACCGTGTTTCTGCATTTTCCAATTTAGTGAAACTGTTGTGCTAGTTTGTCCTCTTGGACATTCTTGGTATATCCTATTTTCTGGTGGGGAAGGAGAAATGTTCTAATTTGTTATGAGAAATACTAACTGACCAAGAGCATTCTATCCTCAGGGCCGGTCTTAAGGCGAGGCGGCCGCATAGGGCCTCGCGCTCAGGGGGGCCCCGCGCGGCGCGCCTCAGGTCGCCCCGCCCCAACTGCCCGAGCTCCACTCTCCCTCCCTCCCAAGTTCAACAATGCGCGACGGCGACATGGTGGGGGCGGTCCGCCCCAGATGTCAGCGGGTGTTGGTGGGGGGGGGGGGGGGTGCTCCGAGTCCGCTCCCGGCGCTGCTCGCCCTGTCCTGCCTTTAAAAAAACAATTTGAAGCGCTGGACTAACAGGCAGCAGCGCCTTGCGTCTGCCCTGCTACTAAAAATCTCTTCGACGACATCGTTGGGCCTTCCCACATTGAGTCCCGCCCGCCCTCGCGGTAATTGGAAGTTACCTCAGAGGAGGGTGGGACTCAATGTGGGAAGGCCCAACGACGTCGTCGAAGAGATTTTTAGTAGCAGGGCAGACGCGAGGCGCTGCTGCCTGTTACTCCAGCGCTTCACATTGTTTTTTTTAAAGGCAGTGAGGGTGGTGGGCCTGGGCGGCAGGAGAATGGAGCTAGTAGGTGGGGAGGGACTCAGATGGGAGAAGGGTGTGGGGCTCTCAGGTGGGGGAAGGGTGGGGAGGGGGTTCTAAAATGGGAAGGAGACTGAGGTGGGGAGGGGGTTCATGATGGGAGAAGCAGAAGGGGGTGGGGAGGGGGTTCTTGGATAGTTGAAGGGGACAGGTGGGGAGGGGACGGGTTCTTGGATGAGAGAGACTGGGGAGGGGGTTCTCGGATGGGAGAAGGGGACGGGTGGGGAGGGGACTGGGGTTCTTGAATGGGAGAAGGGGATTGAGGTGGGGAGGGGGTTCAAGGATGGGAGAAGGGGATGGGGAGGGGGTTCTTGGATGCTTGAAGGGGACGGGTGGGGAGGGGACTGGGGTTCTTGGATGGGAGAGACTGGGGAGGGGGTTCTCGAATGGGAGAAGGGGACGGGTGGGGAGGAGACTGGGGTTCTTGGATGGGAGAAGGGGACTGAGGTGGGGAGGGGGTTCTTGGATGGTTGAAGGGGATGGGTGGGGAGGGGACTGGGGTTCTTGGATGGGAGAAGGGGACTGGGTCTGAGAAGGGGCAATATGGGAAAATGGGGGCCATGCCTGGGGCTGGTGGGAAAATGGGGCATGCGTGGGTCAGGTGGGAGAATGGTTCTGAAAAGGGGGCCCTAATACAAGGCATGTGGATGAAGGGGGCTGGAACTGGGGGCTGAAAAGGAGGTTAGGTGGGATAAGGGGGCTAGTACTGGGACTGGAGGCTGAAAAGGGGCAGGGGCTGAAACTGGGGACTGGGGGCTGAAAAGGGGACAGGGAGAAGTGGCTGGGGGGCTGAAGCTCGGGACTGGTGGGAGAAAAGGGCTGGGGCTGAAATGGGGGACTGGTGGGATAGTGGGGCTGGAACTTGGGGCTGAAAAAAGGGACGGAGAGAGGGGCAGATCCTGGATGGGGGGGAGCAAGAGGGAGGGCAAGCCATGGATGGATGGGAGAGGGAAGGCAAATGGTGGATTGAAGGGGCAGAGAGAAAGGGCAGACAGTGGATGGAAGGGATAGAAAGGGCAGACAGTGAATGGATGGGGGAGAGAGAGAGGGCAGGCGGGGCAGATGGTGGATGGAAGGGGCAGAGATAGAGGGCAGATGTGGATGGAAGGGGCAGGAAGAGAGGGCAGACATTGGATGGAGGGGACAGCAGAGAGGGCAGACACTGGATGACAGAGAGAGACCGAAGACAGATGCTGGATGGAAGGAAGACAGTGAAATGAAGATGAGGAAAGCAGAAACCAGAGACAACAAACTGTAAATAAAATATATATTTAAATTTTTTTGCTTTAGGATAAAGTAGTATTGTAGATGTGTTAATAAATGTTTATAATAGAACATATAAACAAGGTAATCTTTTTATTGGACTAATTTTAATACATTTTGGCTAACTTTCGGAGAACAAAACCCCCTTCCTCAGGTCAGGATAGGATACTGTATTGACCTGAGGAAGGATGTTTTGGCCTCTGAAAGCTAAATGTATTAGTTCAATAAAATGGTATTTTATTTTCTATATTTGTTTTATTTCTATTTGTTAATTTGTAAAGTGGTGATTGGTATTTGTTAGGTTTTTTTCAAATTTATATCTGCTGTCTTTATATTTTGCACAGTACTAGAGGACATTTTCTGTTTCTGTGGTGTTGCATTGTATGCAGAGTCTGGCATCTTGGGGGTTCATTTTATTTTTTTGTCTAAATAGAAAGTTTATGATTACTTATTCTATAGTGGATTAGGGTGTATCTGTGTTTGTGAAAAAGACATGGCTTTCAGTTGGCATTGACTGTGCAGGATCGACAAACCCTGGAGCTGGGGGCCTTGGAGCTCGGAGGGAGGGGTGGCGGGCCCTGGAGCTAGGGTGGGGCGGAGTTAGGGTGGGGGCAGGGCTAGGGTGGGGCCCCATTAAATTGGTCTGCATAGGGCCTCGCACTTGCTGAGACCGGCCCTCTCTATCCTGTAAGGAGGGTTAGTTCAATGCTCTCTTTCTCCACCTGCTAGTAGATGGACACAAGTCTCTGGATTAATCTGCTGCAACTAAAGGAAAGAAAATTATCAGGTAAGACATAATTTTTTGTTGTAGTTGATTTGATGATTAGGCGTGTAGCTAGCTGGGTGACTGCTGGGCATGAGGATCGCCTGGCCACATGACTTCCTGGTGTGAAGGTGGCGGACCTCATGTGTCATCTAGATAGGATTTTAGTGCTGGGGAGGAACCGGCTGACTTGGTACATGTGGGTTACCAATGACATAGGAAAATGTGGTAGGGAGGTTCTGGAAGCCAAATTAGGCTCTTAAGTAGAAAACTGAAATCTAGATGCTACTGGGTAGCATTTTTGGAAATGCTCCCTGTTCCACATTCAAGACCCAAGGGGCAGGCAGTCTCAATGCGTGGTTGAGACGATGGGGCAGGGATAAAGGATTTAGATTTGTTAGGAACTGGGCAACATTTTGGAGTGAGGTAGTGCATATTCTGAAAGGATGGACTCTACTTTAACCAGGATGAAACCAGGCTGCTGACGCTAACATTTAAAAAAAAGAGGGAGAGCAGCTTTTAAACTAAAATGGGCTGGTGGGAAATCAACAGTTGCCCAGAGGCACATGGTTTGTTGTGGAGTATCCTTGAAGGATATCATTGAAACATGACATTTAGGGAATCTCAATAGAGAGGTTTCAACAATGTGAAAGAAAGCCAGGAGTTTGTAAGGGGAGAGCAGGGTAAAGGATGCACATTATCCTTATCCCTGTCAACTTCTAAGCAGCTTGCAGATGCAAGGGAAAAAAACATTTTGAAGTGTCTGTATAGAAATGCTAAAAGCCTAAAAAAATAAGGTTAGAGTTAGAGTATATGGCACTAAATGATGAGGTAGATATAATAGCATCTCAGAGACCTGGTGGAAGAGGGCAATCAATGAGACACAGTATTAACAGGGTACAAATTATATGCGGACTGTGAAAAATTGCAGGGAGACCTTAGGAAATTGGAAGACTGGGCATTCAAATGGCAGATAGAATTTAATGTTGGAAAATTCAAGTGATGCATATTGGGAAGAATAATCCAAATCATAGTTACTTGATGCTAGGGTCCACCTTGGGAGTCAGCATCCAAAAAAGCAAACAGAATGCTAGGAATTATTAGGAAAGAGATGGTAAATAAGATTAAGAATATTGTATTGCCTCTGTATTGCTTCATGGTGTGACCTCACCTTTAGTATTGCGTTCATTTCTGGTCACCGTATCTCAAAAATGGTATAGTGGAATCAGAAAAGGTTCAAAGAAGAGCGACCAGATTGTAAAAGGAATGGAACTCCTCATATGAGGAAAGGCTAAAGTGGGTAGGGCTCTTCAGCTTTGAATAGAGACAGCTGAGTAGAGATATGATTGAGATCTACAAAATCCTGAGTGGTGTAGAACGTGTCGAAGTGAATTGATATTTTTTTTACTCTTTCAAAAAGTACAAAGACTAGGTGACGCTTGTTAAGTTAATTTAAAAACAAATGGGAGGAGGAAATATTTTTTCACTCAATGAATAGTTAAGCTCTGGAACTCATTGCCAGAGGTTGTGGTAACAGTGGTTTGCGTATCTGGGTTTAAAATAGGTTCAGACAAGTTCCTGGAGGAAAGAAACTGTCACATCTGTGGTCGTGACCCCACTCAGGCTTACCTTATTTCTGGCGGTCAGCTTCTAAGCTGGCTTCTGTCTGGTCTTTCTAAGTTAGCTCTGTCTCTGTGTGCTGGCTGCTTCCAGCATGGCTCTGATTTCTCCACTATACTGCACCTGTGTGTGTTAAGCCTCTCTGAGCTTCTGTATGCCTTCTGCTTGTGCTTTGGTTTGTGTTCCTCTTGCCCTCTGGTGGCCAGACCTGGTGGCTGCATTGGATTATCTATGTGCTGTTTCCTGTTCCAGACTTCAGCCCAGTCCAGTCCGGATCTTCCTGCCTGCCAGACTTGCTTGTCATGTTTGAACGTGCTCAGCACCCGTAGCTGCCGGGTGATTGCTGCGGCTGAATCTCAGCTGCTGCTGGGCTTATTAGCCATTTGAAAACTCTCTGCTGTGCCTTTGCATCGCCTAAGGCCCTGGTTTGTTGGTGCTTGTTGCACTTCTGCCCAGTCCAGTTTATAGTCTGTATTCTTGCCTGATTCTAGATTAGTCTTTGTGTAGCTTTGTGTTTTGTATTGCTTGTTTCCCAGTCTTGTTTCTTGTTTGTAGTTCGGTGTGTAGTTCCTAGGTTGTCTGTGTTTCTTGTTCAGTGGCTGCCTGGCAGCTTTCAGTTCTGTCTCTTATCTATCAGTGTTTTTTTCCCCTGTTTCAGTGGCTGCTTGTAGCTTTCAGTTCTGTCCCTTGTCTGTCTGAGAGTCCTAGTCTAGTATTCTGCCTAGCCTCCCTGTGTGCTCTAGTCCCTGAGTGTATCCTGCTGGTATCCAGTTCCGGCCCTGTCCGGCAAGTCCTGCCGGCCACCTGCACCCAGGGGCTCAACTCCTGAGGAACGGTGGTCAAGTGCAGGTGAAGTCTAGCTGGCCCTGTCAGAGTTCTGCCTTATCCCTGTGTGGGGTGGTTTTGCCTGCCACTCCTCGGCAGTGGCCCAAGGGCTCACAAACCTAGTTCCTGCTTTTGGAAAACGTGACAGAAACATGAGGAAGCCACTGCTTGCCCTGGGATTGGTAGCTTGCAGTGTTGCTACTACTACGTATCATTTCTATAGCGCTACTAGACGTATGCAGCGCTGTACACTACTATTTGGGTTTCTGCTAGGTACTTGTGACCTGATTTGTCTACTTTTGGAAACAGGATATTGGGTTAGATGGACCATTGGTATGAGCCACTATGACTATTCTTATGCTCTCCATGGACAGCAGCGAAATGGAGCCTTACATTCTTGCCCACCACCCCCTTTCAGCTGTGTTGTGGACTGAAGAGTGGGTCTGATGGTTTGTGATACTGGAGTTCCTGCGCATGCTCAGGAAAACCAGCATGAGCTCTCAGAACTTGTAGAAATCAAGGGGTCTGGACTAGGTGATGGAGGATGGTTTCACTCAGCATATGGCTCCATTCTTCTGCTGTCCATGGTGAACCCTTCATGCTTTAGATTGCAAGAAAACCATCACCTTGTTCCTGGAGCTGACTAAACGCTCTAGTTCACTCAGCTTTTTGTTTTTGACCCCTTCAAATATGGAGTGGTTGTGTTGAAGGGAACACTGTCTAATGGTATGGAAGATTATATTTATATTTCTCTTAAATTCGTGCAAGCCTGATCTTAGAAGGGCATGCAATAGTACATGATGCTATGTTCATGACTACTCCAGTGGCCCTTCTAAGGTCAACTTGAAAATCTTTGAAAAGGTGTGTCATGGAGTTCAGTTTATGGTTCCATCCTATTAGTGTTTTAATACTTAATTCAGATGTGACAACATTTTTGGGCAGTCTTTTCCAGCATACCCAGGGCACATTCTTAGAAATGTCTTCATTTTAGGGTGGGGGGGGGAAGACTCTAACCCACCAAAATGAGTTGTGCTGCCTTGTTGGGAGTTGTTTTTGCTTGTAAATCCCATATGTATGGTTAGAGTGAACTGTGTTTAGAGAAAATGAAATTGCTTTCCTTGTAACAGGTTTTTTTTAAAAAAGAAAGCAATTCACTAGTTATATATAGTTTTCCTCCATCCCTTCTGGAGTTGTACCGTTTAGGTGAGTTAGAGAACTGAGTAATCCTGCATGGCTCTGGGTTGTGCACTTTGAGATATTATTAAAAATGTCATAGAACCTGGGCATCATCAAATGATGTTGTCCATATGTGTGTCATTAGAGAACAGGAACTATTTGACTACTTGTTTATGTGACTAGATAGTGGTGTCTCTGAAAAATCACACTGATGAAATAATCCTATCCTGTAAAATGTAGAGTGTATTATTCCTGGTAGTTTGTGAATCTGTGTTGTTTGATTTTCTTAGCAAGTGCTTTTGCTTCATCACTGACTTATTTTAGTTTTATTCATGTTTTGATTATACTTTGTGGCCTATTTACTATGCTGCATTAGCTATATAATGTAGAAGTTAATCTGGCAGTTAGTATGGCATCGTGCCAAGTTAAAGCAGTTCACTAACTGGTGTGTTTTGCACAGGGCTTTTTTTTTTGAGGTGGGCATTGAGTACCGGCACCTTTTCCATTGTCTACTAAAATTGACCCATGAACCCCAAGTTTTAGTGAAAGAGCTCAGGCTCTACACACCAATTCTGCCTTGTCATAGATTATGTGACTGGTTGCAGTGGGCCTAGCTATTGAGGGGTGGGTCCTCGGTGATCACCCCACCCCTGAAGGGTGGTCTATCATTTGAGTACCGGCACCTTTTTTGTAAAAAAAAAAATGCGCTGGTTTTTCAGCTAGTGAGGAATGGTCATGGACTGGGCCTTACTGTGAATGCAGAGGTCATCACTAAGTTGTAACTGCTAATGCAGCAGATAATGCTACCATGAGAGAAGCAGCTAACTGCACTGTGCATTTCCTGTCATGCAGTTAATACATAATAGTACCTTTCTCTGTCTGTTTCCCCCAAAGTGCTGGAAAATGCCCCCACCCAAAAGGAAGAGGTTTTGCAGTTACCATTTGCTAATTTTTATTATTAGTGTGCGGTAACTGCATTACCTTAACATAGCTTAGCAAATAAGAGCCTTTGTGTTTACAGTATATTATCTGTAAGTGTTTTATACAGACCTGCATAAATGAGTACAATAAACAAAATATTTTGTGTTAAGTTGTATTTGGATTTTTTACAGAACATAAAGGAAGTAAATACAAATTTTCCTTTTCCTTTTCCTTTTTTTTTTCTTTACAGGGTCAACTTTCAGTTTTGCAAGAGAAGATAGATCATTTAGAACGCCTTTTAGCAGAAAACAATGAAATAATATCTAACATAAGAGACTCTGTAATCAATCTGAGTGAATCAGTAAAGGATGGTCAAAAGATCCCAGAAAACATTAACTTTAGCCAAGAATCTGATTCCCATCTCATGCCATCTGTGCCAGTTTTGCTGCCAGCTGACCCCAAGGACTGTTTGTTTGCTGGGAAAAGTGGTAATCAAGTTTCAGATGTGCAGGTAAGTGATAGTAAATGTCTTTTATCATACAAATTAAATTCCAGTAGTGTACTGTAATGGTCATTTTGAATTTATGGAGCATTGTGTTCTGTGGTTTATATAAAATATATTCTATTACAACCTTTCATATGACATTGAAATAAAAAAGCAAACAAAGCATTATTGCTTTCCTGTAACATGAGGCATGACAGATCTTGGGCACCAGGTTGCCGTGGAGGGGCATAATCGAAAGGGACACCCAAGTTTTGCTGAGGACGTCTTTGCAAAATGTCCCAGTGGAGGGGCAGGGAAACTTGTATTATTGAAACAAGATGGACGTCCATCTTTCGTTTCGATAATACGGTCAGGGACACACAAATCTTGAGTGGATGATCCCTCTCACTTTGGTCTTACGGCCTGGTGTTTTGAGAGTTCGACTCTGAGGAACAGAGTTCTTTGGACGCTATGGTTACTGTTCTGTTGCGATCTTGTATGTCCACTGCAACCGCGTATTCTCAGGTGTTGAGGATTTTTTGAGGCTGGTTGCGGCCCAGTCTTGCTCTTCATTGTTTGCGTCTGTTCCTCAGCAATTGAGTTCTTTCTGCAGGAAGGGTTGCAGAAGGGCCTGCCCTTGCACTCTGAGGTGGTTCATTTCTTGCAGAGTGCTTTGCTCCTCCGCTGCTGCGACCTTCTTCTCCCTGAAACCTCGTTCGTATTCTCCGAGTCGTCTAGCTTGGGGTTCCTTGTCTACCGAGCATTGCTTTGGACTCATTTTGTTCCTTTGGTTGCCAATTCTTCTGCATGCAGTGTCTGAATTTTTAGTGCAGCCATTCCGAGCTGTTGTTTCTGCAATTTGCTGAGTCTGGAGTGACCTTGCTTTCGGTTCCTTCTTTCTTTTCCAGCTATGGTTTGGCTTTTTCAGCCTCTCTTTCTTCCCTTCTTTCGGGAGGGGGATTTTCACACAGAGTACACGGCGCTTCATCTTCTGGATGTTCAGAGGGCTCTCCGGTATTTGCAGATGTTGCATTTTTTCAGCATTCGATCTTCTCTTTGTCTTTGTCGCTGGTTCTTGCTGTGGGACGGCAGCCTCTGGTCTAATCTGATTTTTTTCTCGTTGGATTGCAGATAATTTGTGGATTTTTTGGAAAGGCTCAATCCTGCCAGTGGCATTCCAGGCTCATTTCTCGAGTTTGCTATCTACTTCTTGGGCGGAATGGGTGTGCTTTCACTATTCAGATGCTGCCTTTGCAGCGGCGGTTCTGTCTCGCGAAGCGGCGACTTCCCACCCTTCTTAGGGATTGCTTTGGTACATCCCACCAGTTCTTGGATTCATCTGCTGCATACGCTAAGGAAGGGAAAATTATGCCTTACCTGCTGATAATTTTCTTTCCTTTAGTAGCAGCAGATGAATCCAGGATCCCGCCCTTTGTCAGCCGCGTTTGTTTTACCTCTTGTTCTGGTCTTTAGTTTCCAAAAACAAAAAAAAAAAAAGGAGAAGAGGAAAGAGAACAGAAACCACTGAAGAGGACTCCTTTGCAGTCGTGGTTTCTGTTAAGTCAGACTGACAAGTTTCTGTTTTGTATGGTTGGTGAGGAAGGCTTCCTGGTTTCTTGTCTGATTCTGCTTGGTGATGAGACATGTACTGAGGTGAAGGAGGAGCTGGCCGTCTGGTATCACTGCCTTCAGCTTTGTAATCTCTATCTCCACCTGCTGGTAGATGGACACAACCACCAGTTCTTGGATTCATCTGCTGCCACTAAAGGAAAGAAAATTATTGGCAGGTAAGGCATAATTTTACCATTTAGGTCGTCCTTAGAGATGGTCGTCCCTAGACTTGGTCGTTTCTGATTTTCAGCGATAATGGAAACCAAGGATGCCCATCTCAGAAACGACCAAGTGCAAGCCCTTTGGTCGTGGGAGGAGCCTGCATTCGTAGTGTACTGGTCTCCTTGACATGCCAGGACACCAACCGGGCACCCTAGGGGGCACTGCAGTGGACTTCCTAAATTGCTCCCAGGTACATAGCTCCCTTACCTTGTGTGCTGAGCCCCCTAACCCCCCCCCCCCAAAAAAAAAAAACCCACTACCCACAACTGTACACCACTACCATTGCCCTTATGGCTGAAGGGGGCACCTATATGTGGGTACAGTGGGTTTGTGGTGGGTTTTGGAGGGCTCCCATTTACCACCACAAGTGTAACAGGTGAGGGGGATGGGCCTGGGTCCGCCTGCCTGAAGTGCACTGCACCCACTAAAACTGCTCCAGGGACCTGCATACTGCTGTGATGGACCTGAGTATGACATTTGAGGCTGGCACAAAATATTAAAAAAAAAATTTTTTTAGGGTGGGAGGGGGTTAGTGACCACTGGGGGAGTAAGGGGATGTCATCCTCGATTCTCTCCGGTGGTCATCTGGTCAGTTTGGGCACTTTTTTGTACCTTGGTCGTAAGAAAAACATGACCAGGTAAAGTCGTCCAAGTGCTCGTCAGGGATGCCCTTTTTTTCCATTATGGGTCGAGGACGTCCACGTGTTAGGCATGCCCAAGTTCCACCTTCGCTACGCCTCCAACAGGCCCCCATGAACTTTGGCTGTCCCTGCAATGGAAAGCAGTTGGGGACATCCAAAATCGGCTTTCGATTATACCAATTTGGGCGACCCTGTGAGAAGGATGCCCATCTTCCGATTTGTGTCGAAAGATATTTGTCCTTCTTTTTCGAAAATAAGCCTGATAGTGTCTAGAAATCGCATTTTGGTGCTAAGGATTCCTTACATATACCCAAATATGTTGGGTTCCCCCCCATTTACTCTGTTGCTGAAGAAATTTCAACAACTCCTAGTTTCTCACTATGATTTGGCTCTCTTTAAATTTGAGCTGTGTGGTAGAAGAGCTTTGAGCTGATCTTGTGCTTGTTAATCCCTTATGGCCAACCCTGTTTCACTGCCTATGTTGTTTTCAGCTGCAGAAAAACAGTGCTTTTCCTGCTTCCACACTGTGCTTCAGCTTTCTGTAAGCTTGATCCAAATGGTGGAGAAACTTTGGGCTGATTTCATGGTTTCAAGCCAGACAAAATTGTGAGACCAGCCTGAATGTTCTCCACCACACATCTCATGTTTTCAGAGAGCTGAATTGTGGCATGGAAATTGAAAATGTGCTGGGTTTTTTTTGGCAGCTGTAGATAACATAGGCATTGGTATGGGTTGGGCTACAGGGGCTATATGGCCTTACAAATGTTTGCTTCACAAAACATTAGTGGGGAAAATGAGATTGAGAGGAACTGCTGGGGGGCATTGGTCTATGAGAGAGAGACAAAGTGAAAGATGGTTGTGTGGGAAGTTGTATGAGGGAAAGGAGGAGAATACAAAACTGAGGCTCTGCCATAGAGGAGATCAGATGGTAGTTGATCCTTGGTGCAGTTGCTGGTCTGTTGTTGCTGTTCTCTTCCATGGACACTTCTGATTCTAATTTTCTCCTCGGTGAGTAATCCCGTTCAGCAGCAGCTAGGCAACAAGAGCAAACAGAAGCAAAACTATAAACAAGGCAGGAACAGGACTTGGCTTGGCAGGAGCAGGAACCAGTAACAGAGCTTTGGCTTGGCAGGAACAGGATTCAGGAGCAGACGACTTGGCGACAGAAACAGGATTCGGGAACACAGGATTCAGGGACAGACTTGGCTTAGCAACAGAAACAGGATTCAGGAACACTTGGCTTAGCAACAGAAACAGGATTCAGGAACACTAGGCTTGGCAACAGGAATAGGATACAGGAACAGACTTGGCTTAGTAGGGACAGAAACAGAGCTTGGTTTTAGCAGAAAGCAGAAACAGGGTTTTGGCTTTAGCAGATAGCAGGCACAGAGCTTTGGCAATAGCAGAAAGCAGGGTTTAACAGTAGCAAGGCTAGACTGAATGTAGGAGCCAGGTTAGAGTCAAACAGACACCAAGAGCAGGGTGTGACTATAGAGCCAGGCTTTCAGGAAGAAGGTTGAAAAGCAAGACACACAGAATTAATTGGTCGCCTTTGCATAGGTGTTGTTTGACATATATGTAGTTAGAACTAGCAGCAATGTTTCCATACCATGTAATGATCTGAAGCCAAATTGTGACCAGTGTAATATAGAAAATTTTTCCAGATATAAAGAGAGTTGTTTACTGATGTAGGTTTCTAATATTTTAATGAAAATGGGTATGCTTGCCACTGAACGGTAGTTTGCAGGTTTTTACATCTAGCCTAGATCTCTTCAACAGCAGAGTGAGAACAATTTTGCCCATATTAGGAGGGAGAGAGCCAGTTTTTAACAGCTCATTGAGATCATCGAGTAAAGGGATGGATTTGAGTAGGTATTTTGGGCATTGATTTAGGGAGCAGTTGGCTCGGGAGCATTTCAACAGCAGTGATCTTACATCCTCAACTGGTAGTGGTTGAAAAGATTCCCAGTTTTGGTCAGTTTTGACTCCTTGTATTGTAGGGTCTCCTTCAATTGAGGCTGAACTACAGGTTGGATTATTTTCCTCTGTTGGAGTACCTCCGTTGGAGTAGCTTTAGATAGTTCAGACCTAATTTGGAGGAACTTATTGGCGAAATGATACTGCAGGTAGTTATTCTAGCACAACAGTATATCTTATTAATTCTGATGATGCTAGTGAGAGTAGGTGATGAATCCTCTGTTTCACTACTTCTACCAGAGCAGCCGCATTCATTCCTGCTATGATTAATGAATTTTTAAAAGAATATTTCAAGGACAAGCAGGTTGAATTATTCTCACACATGAGTTGGCGATCTGCGTCGGTCCGGGAATCGGCATAAAAACACTGCAAAAACAAAAAGATTTGCCAGAGCCTTCTGGTGCATGTGCAGCGGCATGCCGCGCATGTGTGGACTGACATCTTGCCAACCTTGCGAACGCGTAACTTTGTTTTCTTCTGCGTGAGGAGCGACAGCTTTTTCTGTGGCTCCTCTCTTCACCTGGGAAAGAGCCTTCTCAATTTTTTGAGTGTGAATTTTTTGTCTTTTCATTTAGTTCTGTTAAAAAAAAAAGGTTTTCTCCTTATTTTTTCATTAGTTTTGTTAGCCCCTGTTAAAGTTTCCTTTTTTTTCGATATCGGCCGTCTTTTAGGCTGCGCGGCCGGGTCTCTCTCTTTTTGTGCCTTTTTTCTCAGTACAATTGAGCCGTTTGATTTCGCTGGTGCGGTTTTTCCTTCCATGTCAACAAAGACTCCCAGCGGCTTCAAGCGTTGTACTCAGTGCAACCGGATCATCTCGGGCACAGATACACATTCCTGGTGTATCCAGTGCCTTGGGCCCGACCATAGCCCAGCTCATTGTGTCCTTTGTCTTCGTAAGAAGAAAAGGACTCAGTTGGCTCAAGAAGCCCAGAGAAACTTTTTGGGGCTCAATCCGGTCCTTCAACATCAGTATCAGAATCGAGGTCAGCGTTGTCGACTTCGACATCGAGGGAAGCCTTGACGTCGGGAGTGGAGGTAGGCATGGCTGCTGAGAGTAGTGAAGCATTGAGTGGGTCTCCACCTACCTTGAGGCCTCCTGCTGTACAGTCCCCCGGGACCGTCCATCATTGGACCCGATCCCGAGGCGATGTGGGGATTCGACGTCGTCCTTATCGGCACTAAGGAGCCTCGGTGAGGTGCATCGAGCGAAGGCTAAGAAGCACCGACACTGTTCCCCCTCGACGCATGGTGCTGGTCCAGTTCCGGCTCCCAAGCCTCATTAGACTCTGCCACAGACTGCTCCACCAGCCCTCAGCCTTCTCCGATGGCGGCTCTCGATGGAGCACATCCGGGCCCTGCTTCCAGAGCTTCTGGAAGGGCTTCTGCTTAAATCTGCTTAGGCATCGGGGGTACTTTTGCCTACCATGCCGTCTGCTGTAGCAGCGTCTGGCCCTCCGCCTGTGATGAGGTCAGTATTGACTGCCACCCAGGTTGACTGCCCATTGACGTCTGTGGAGGAAGCTTTGCCGCAGTCCATGTGGGTGTTGGCCCCTTGACATTGCCATCGAGACCATAGGTCCTCAGCGTCGAGTCAGGCTCAGTCTCGGAGGTCCCTGAGGGAAGTGCTTTCTGACACTGAGGAGGAGCACTTGTGGGAGTCAGAGGAAGATACCAGGTACTTTTCTTCTGATGAGTCCTTGGGGATTCCCTCTGAACTTTCCTCTCCTCCAGAGAGCCTCCCCTTTTCATCGTTTGTGCGGGAAATGGCTGAGGCAATTCTGTTCCCTTCTGATGTGGAGGATGAGCCCAGGGCTGAGGTGCTCGAAGTCCTGGACTACACCTCTGCACCTAAGAAGGTAGTAATGGCTCCTTTGCATAAGGATCTCCGGGAAGGCCTTATGCGAAACTGGTCGTTCCCTCTGTCTGGCCCTATGATCCCTAAGAACGATCCCCAGTATCAGATCCACGATGAATCTGGGCTGATGAGGTCTCAGTTACCACATAACTCCATGGTGGCGGACTCCGCCCTCAAGAGAGCCAAGAGTACTAGAAATTATGCCTTGGCGCCCCCAGGCAGAGAAGCTAGAACCTTGGACTCTTTTGGGAGGAAGACGTATCAGGCTGCTATGCTCGCTGCCCGTATCCAATCTTACCAGCTCTTCATGAGCATTCACTTGTGGAACTTGGTGAGGCAGCTGTCTAGTTTGGTCGATGCCTTTTCTCCGGAGCAGGCCGAACCTTTTTTGCCAGGTGGTCAGGCAGCAGAAGGCGTATTGTAAATTCCTTTACAGGGGTGCTTAGGACTCTTTTGATGTGGCATCTGAATCTCTGCTAAAGGTATAGTGATGTGCAGACTCTCATGGCTGCGTGTCTCTGACCTAGACAATTCGGTCCAGCAGAGGATGGTGGGTGTACTTTGCTGGGGGGATAACCTTTTTGGAGAGAAGGTAGAAGACCTGGTCGATCAGATGAAGAAGCACACAGATGGTATGGCTTCTCTATCCCACCGGGCACCTTCTGCTACATTCTCCTCAACTAGGAGGTATTTGGGGGGGGGGGGGGGGGGGGTCGCGGAGTGCTCCCTATTCCTATGCCAGGTGTAGGTACACTCCGGCATCTCAGCCCCAGCGCTCTCGTTCCCTTCAACAGCATGCACCCAAGGCCCCTGCTGCTCCCCAGCAAAAGCAAGGGACTGGATCCAGAACAGCATAGCCTCAATAACAGTATCCGTGCCGGATGAGTTGCCGGTTGGGGGGAGGTTAATGTTTTTTCACCAAAGGTGGCCTCTCATAACCTCCGACTGGTGGGTTCTTCAAATAGTCCGGTTAGGATACATACTCAATCTGGAATCCAAACCTCAAAATTGCCCACCGGAAACTAATTCATACAGCTCCCAGCACAGGCAGGTACTTTAGGAACTCTACGCCCTTCTAAAGGCCCATGTGGTTGAACCTGTTCCAGTAGGGGAACAAGGGCTGGGATTCTATTCCAGCTACTTCCTTGTTCAAAATAAAACGGGGGATTCGTCCCATCCTAGACCTAAGGGCGCTGAACGAATTCCTGGTCTGAGAAAAGTTCAGGATGGTTTCCTTCGGCACCCTTCTCCCAATGATTCAGGAAAATGATTGGCTATGCTCTCTGGACTTGAAAGAGGCTTACACTCACATCCCGATACTTCCAGCTCACAGAAAGTATCTTTGGTTTCGGCTGGGAACGCAGCACTTTCAGTACTGCGTATTGCCATTTGGCCTAGTGTCAGCTCCAAGAGTTTTCACGAAATGTCTTAACAGTAGTCTCAGCGTCGCTGTGCAGATTGGGAGTGCATGTGTTCCCTTACTTTGGCTAGTGATTGGCTAGTGAAGAGCACCTCAGAGGATGGTGCACGGGAGTCCATGCGGATGACTATTCAGGTGCTGGGACTACTGGGGTTTGTAATAAATTACGCCAAGTCCCATCTCACTCCTCTTCTGAAATTGGAGTTCATTGGAGCACTGCTGGACATGAGGATGGCTCGAGCCTATCTCTCTGAGGCACGGGCAGACAACCTTCTGTCCCTGGTGTCCACGGTTTGAATGTCTCAGCAGGTTACAGCTCGGCAGATGTTGAGACTCTTCGGGCACATGGCCTCCACAGTTCGTTACACCCATGGGACATTTACACATGAGATCTACTCAATGGACTCTAGCTTCTCAGTGTTTTCAAGTTGCGGGGAATGTAGAGGATGTGATCCAACTGTCCACCGACTTTCGCAACTCTCTTCAGTTGTGGACAATCCAATCCAATTTGACCATGGGACGCCCATTCCAAATTCCTCAGCCGCAGAAATTGCTGACGACGGATGCATCCCTCCTGGGTTGGGAGCTCATGTAGATGGGCTTCACACTGGGGGAGCCTGGTCCTTCCATCCCATCCAGATTCTGCCAAATAAAGCAAAATGCCCATATTTGGAAGACTGACCCCCCCCCCCCCCCAAACCATGTGTCCCAGGATGCACTGTATGGGGCAGAAGTGCAAAGAGGTTTGATTGAGAACAGGAGATGGCATTAACTCAAAAAGTTGAAGCCAATTAGGTAAATCTCTGTTTCCTCTCCCCCGCGCAGCCGTCTTTCCATGTACTCTCAAAACCAAGCAAACAAACTGTTAATCTGGTCGTGAGCCCTTGAGCCCAGGCCGAGACCTAGTATAGGGTTTTGGCCAAGGCCTAGGGTAGACCAAACAGGCAATATGCACTACCACAGCCACCAAGCCCCGCACACACACAACAACCAACTAGCACCACCAGAAAATGGGAGATAGAGCATTCAGGCGGGCCTCACGGCCTTTTGGGAACCCACTTGCACAGAGTTCAAGCGTGCGGGCCTCACGGCCGAACAGGAAGCGAGTCATACACTTGGAAGGGAGAAAGAACAACGAGGGGTCCCCAAATGGACAGGAGCACCAGCAATGCACACAGAGCTAGCTAAGAACTCAAGGGAAAAGGGACTGACAGACGTTCCTACAGGAAACACAAGGCTGTGCCACAGGCAGTCAAGGATAAAGGAAGCCGCACAAGACAACACCCCATGCTGTACAATACAGCCACACAGCACACAAGGACAAGGGAAAGGTAAGCAAACAGAGATTGTTGCATTAACACACACAGATCAGATAAGGAGCAGCACTCACCAGAAACAGGAGACAGACACAGCAAAGAAGGAATTAAAGCAGGCTAAAGGAAAAGACAGCTTCAAAACACAACCTGCCAGAAGCAGGGCTTACACTGCAGACATAGGGTTAACAAAGAGGAAAGGGAAACAAACAAACTGGAGCAATACAAGGGACAAGCTTACCACAAACAATACAACACCAGCCAAGCAGAGAATAGACCCAGGTTCAGAGTAGTGAGGCAATCAAGCACACGCTGGGAACACCCAGCACTCACACAGAATCTACAAGCTAAGAGGAGAGAAAGCAAATTTTCAACGTAAACACAGTGTGCACTAGCACAAACAGAGAGAGGAAAGGTGGCTTCAGCTGACAGCAATCAATGCTAAAGCAAGAGAGGTAAGGAGAAGTAGGCTTAAGTAGATCAGGCTTCTGATGTCTGCTGCTCCAGCCGTCAGCTCAGCCACTGACAAGCCAATCAGGAGTGAGTCCCAAACATTTCACTGCCTGTCTAGCAGAATGATAACACAAACCTACAATCTACTGCATTCACGTTGTTGTTCTTTATTGTTGGTAACATTTTTATTTAATCTCACTTATATTTTCAAATATGCCAGCTTGTTCAGCATACGGATGTACACAGGGGAAGTATAATAACAGAATAACTTTTCATAGGTAGAGCTGTAATTTGTTATAAATCATAATCAGTGTGTCATTTGGAGAGGCTGGTTATAGGGACACCCTTGCACGTGTTATATTTGTGCAGATTTTTTTCTCCTGGTAAAGGGCCACTAAAATAGACATGAGAATTAGGTGCTCAACATTCAGAGTTCCTATTTACTTATTTATGGCATTTATTTCCCACTTTAAACATGAATTAGGTTGAAATCTGAGAGCATTTGAAATCTTTTTTTTTTCTGTGCCTAGATCAAAAGAGAGAGGTGATTTATGGGAACTTGCCCCTTTTGTTTGGTAGAATGCAGTGGTATATTATAAAAATTCACTTAATATTGTTTATTACTACTATTTAATAACATGAGCAGAGCTACCTTTCTGCAGAAGTCCAGACTCAGTGTAAATGTTCCAGTGTTTTCCAGTTCTTTGATATATATTTATTTCTTCTTCAAGTCTGGTTGTAAAAGACGTTTTTTTTTGGAGGGGAGGTTAATCTTTGTCTCCTGGCTGTGTGTTTGTATATAAATGAGTTCTGGGAATAATGACAGCTATAAGAAAGCAGCAGTAAAACAGATGGAGCTGAATGACATTTATTTTTTCCAAATGGTGTTGCATAGCTTGATGGGGTGTCCTTGTTGTAAGCTTAAAATTAACCAAGGAGGAACAAATCTGGTGGAGGGGAAATGAGTCAGCATGAGTTCAGCAAACAAAATCTATCCTTAAAACTATTAGCTGGTTGGGGAAGGGGCGTGTCAAGATGGCTGCGTGACTGAGCGAGTGAATCCACAGAGCTCTGAGGTTGGGCTTTTTTCTTTTTTCCTTTGAATATTTTTTCTTTGAAATGCCTCATACTAAAAGAAAAAGCTCGGTGAGGTTTATTCCTCCACCTACCTCATTGTCGTCCCCGACCCAACAGAGCCTGGATCGATTCCTCGCCAGGATTTCTCAGAATGAAAAGAGGACGGAAAGTCTCATAGCAGAGGCTTCCGGAGAAGCGGAGTCTCTGCAGGGAAGTGAGACATCTCTTTCTCCGCTCTCACTATCCAACATTCCCCTTTGCCCAGCTCTGGTGGCATCGCAGACAGAAAGCCTTCAAACCTCCAAAGTTGGGATAAAAGGCATTCCTGGTGGGGGGCCTTCAACGCAGGAAAAGAGCTTGAAAGACGAGACTCAAATTACATCTGAGGCCTCAGGAGCAGCAAAGGAGATTGATCTAGGAAAAATTTGGAGTAAGCTCAATCAGATGGATTCCACACTACAAAAGTCCTCCGGGGAGGTAAATTCTTTATATTTAAAATTTGAAGAATTAATCAACAATGTAGAGTTGTTGAAAGTGGAGTTAATTACAAAAGATACTCAAATGAAAAAAGAATTAGACCATCTTCAAGAATTTAAAGCTGCAGTGGCAAAAGATAATTTGTCCATTAATAAGAGGATTGAACAGATAGAGAACTTTAATAGGCGGTTAAATCTTCACTTACTGAACTTCCCCAAAATACCTGGGTCTCTGCCAAGAGATTTGTTTAAACGATTCTTAATGGAAAACCTAAAAATGCCTCAAGAAGCAATTCCCCCGATAACAAAGATATTCTATATATTGAAAAGACCAGGTGTAAAGGAGAGTGAAGTCCAGAGTGAAATACAAACAAATATTGATGTGAATAATATATCCGCTATCTTGGAGCAATCATTGGAAATAGTATCTGAACGTGCTACACTAGTTGTTACCTTTGTTTTCCAACAAGATCTAGACGCAGTTTTGAGACTATATTTTAAACTGCCTAAGACCCCTTTTTGTGGGGGGGAAAATTTGGTTTTATCCGGATGTAACTCGACAGACTCAAGATCGGAGAAAAGATTTCCTGAAAATGAAATCAGAAGTTTTGAAAATGGGAGGGACTTTTTTTCTTTCATACCCTTGCAAGTGCTTAGTCCGGTTTGCTGATATTAAATATACTTTTTTTGTTCCTGAACAGTTAAAGAGTTTTCTAGATTCTAAACAACTTTAATAATGTTGGACTATAAAAGGTGCAACCTTTAATTTGAATGTTCCGCTGATAATCTTCTATAAATCTGTACGCGCTCCCCATTTATAGTGGTCTAAGAAAGCGACAATTGAATAGTATGTTAAATGTGGGGAAGCAAAATTGTTTCTTTTCTTTTATTAGTGTATCTTATATTCTTTTGATTTGCTGTATTGCCATAACAAGTATATGCTTGTTAAAAGTTTGAAAAGTTTAATAAATAAAAAACAAAACAAAAAACTATTAGCTGGTTGATATTCAGCAGAAGTTAACCAAGTCTACGTCAAGCTTCCTAATATGATTCGATAACAGCATTTTCTCAGTTATTACCCAAATGTGAACAAAATTATAAAGTTAATACGCTTTGGATGTTGCTGAATTCTATTATTCTCTCACTCTATTTCCAGTTCTGGCACAGTATGTCATCACAAGGACAAAATATAAGAAGACCAATGGACTGCATTAGGGGCTTATAGCTCATTTACCTGCTTATTTTTGAACGATTTGTGTCGGAAGATGGCCGGCCATCTAAAGCCGGCGAAATCGGTATAATCGAAAGCCGATTTTCGCCGGCTTCAACTGCTTTCCGTCGCTGGGCCGGCCAAAGTTCAAGGGGGTGTTTTGGCAGGGTATAGAAGGCGGGTCAGGAGTGTGGTTACGAGCTTCGGCCGATAATGTAAAAAAAGAACGTCGACTCTGACGATCACTTCGCCGGCTTCACTTGGTCCATTTATTTTTAGGACCAAGCCTCAAAAAAGTGCCCCAACTGAGCAGATGACCACCGGAGGAAATCGGGGATGACCTTCTCTTACTCCCCCAGTAGTCACTAACCCCCTCCCACCCAAAAACAAAATTTAAAAACATTTTTTTGCCAGCCTCAAATGTCAAGACAGCAGTATGCAGGTCCCTGGAGCAGTTTTTAGTGGGTGCAGTGCACTTCAGGCAGGTGGACCCAGGCCCATCCCCCCTACATGTTACACTTGTGGTGGTAAATGGGAGCCCTCCAACCCCCCCCCAAATCCACTGTACCCACATGTAGGTGCCCCCCTTCATCCCTAAGGGCTATGGTAGTGGTGTACAGTTGTGGAGAGTGGGTTTTGGGAGGGGGGGGGGGTTGGGGGGCTCAGCACACAAGGTAAGGGAGGTATGCACCTGGGAGCAATTTTTGAAGTCCACTGCAGTGCCCCCTAGGGTGCTCGGTTGGTGTCCTGGCATGTCAGGGGGACCAGTGCACTACAAATGCTGGCCCCTCCCACAACCAAATGCCTTGGATTTGGCCGGGTTTGAGATGGCCAGCATCAGTTTTCATTATCGGCAAAAACCGATGCCGGCCATCTCAAACCCGGCCATCTCTGGCATTTGGCCGGCCCCAACCGTATTATCGAAACGAAAGATGGCCGGCCATCTTTTTCGATAATACGGTTCGGGACCGCTCTGCCGTTCGATTATGCCCCTCTTAGTTATGTTTAAACAACTGATAGATCTGCATGAAAGAAAATATTTATTTTTATTATTTTGACTTATGAAAACCACTTGTCCTTGAAACATGCTCAAAACAGAATAATCCATTTGTACAAAAGAGGAGGTGAAGATATGACTCCATGTGCCCCAATGAAAGGAGAGTTTACTTTTACTTCCAGTCTTTAACACCAGGCTTCCCAGGGCAGATTACAACAACAGTTAAGATGAACCCATCAGTAAACAGGACCTTTTTCTCACACACCTTGAGGACTTTGGGGGCTCCTACCAGACCCCTTGATTCTCAGTACTCATACTGCACAGGGGCCTGGAGCCCAGAAAGAGTTTGTGTAAGGCAGTCCAAGAGTGTATGACAGCATTGTGGTCCTAAAAAATTGCAACTCCTCCTGGGGCCTCTTCCACAGGACTGCAGCTGCGTGGTGGTGCTAGCGTGTGTGTAGGGGAGTAGTCCCTGATTCAGGAGAGTGGAACATGATTCTCCTTGGACCTGTTCTGTTGACAAAATGGCCATCGTTACCACCACAGTACCTTAGCTTTTTGATACAAAGAGGTCACCTTCCAGTGCTGCCACTCAGAGGATGACTGTGGTTAGAACCCCCCCCCCCCCAAAAAAAAAAAAAAAACAACCCAAAAAACAAAAGAAAGAACACCAAACTCTTCAAAAATATCTGCTACTTCGGGCCTGGACAGAAAAAAAGAATAAGGTTAAGTGGCCATTTTCCTCAATGTAGGAGGGTGAATAGTGGAGTGCTGAAATGATGTGTACTGGGATCAGTGCCATTTGACATATTTATAAATGATCTGGAAATCAAAACAAGTGAAATGATTAAATTTGCAGATGACACAAAACTATTCAAGGTTGTTAAAACACATGCGAACTGTGAAAAATTGCAGGAAGACAGCCTAAAAATACTCTGCGTCACAATTGACCACAACCTTACTCTTGAGAGCCAAGTAAACTTCGTAAAAAAGAAAATGTTCTACTCAATGTGGAAACTTAAATGCGTAAAACCATTCTTCCCGAGGGAAATATTTAGAAACCTAGTACAATCAATGGTTCTAAGCCATGCAGATTACCGCAATGGACTCTATGCGGGATGTAAAGAACAACTCACAAAGAAACTCCAGACCGCCCAAAACACAGCAGTGGAATACCAATAGATAGTTTTTGGTAGGCACATCTACCCTTCAACAACTTACATAAACTACCTTTCCTAACAAAATGGTAAATTTAGCACAGAATGAAAATGTTCCATTATCGAAGAATCCATCTCCTGTTTCTTTTTTTTTTTTAAGGGCCCTGTTTACTAAGCTGCGCTGTAGGCACGCTAAATAGTTAACTTACCTGCAGCGTGGCTTAGTAAACAGGGCCCTAAGTTTTTAAGGAAGAAGTAGTAAAATAAACGCTTAAAAAAAACTACCTGTGTTCAGACTTGTATTAATGATAGTCAACAGCCAGAAAAACTTCTGTTATTTTTCTCAGTTTGTGCACAGAGGATAAGGATATAAGCAACAGAAAGAATTCTCACGTTGAAAAATATATGCAAGTTAAGCAGAAGTTAACTCTATAAACCTATCCCCAAGTTCCCATCTCTATCCAAAGTAAATGATATGACTGGGACAAAATCCATGTCTACCCCCAGTTTAATTTGATCCTATCTCAGGATTGCTTCAGTTAAAGGGAACTCTGGAAATCCAGATCAAATGGCCACTATCTTAGCATGAAAACAAATTAAAAAAAAAAAAAAAAAAAAAAAACTTTGGTGAAACATTCTCTGGAGCCAACCCCAAAACGGGGGAAAATTGCCTATTAATTCAGACAATAATATGAAATAATTTCCTGTGTACAGACATAGTTAAGTGCTGATAGCTTAAAAAAAGGGGACAAAAATGATTTTGACTGTGCATCATCTTTCTTATAGAATTGGATAGTCTTACAATGTTTAGAATTCTCAGTTGTCACTTTTTTCCATCACTTTTGGGCTCATTTTTGAAAGAGAAGGACGTCCATCTTTCGACATAAAACGGAAGAAGGACATCCTCCCAGAGATGTCCAAATCAGTATAATCGAAACTCGATTTTGGACGTCTCCAACTGCAGTCTGTCGCAAGGACGTCCAAAGTTCAAGGGGTCGTGTCAGAGGCGTAGCGAAGGCGAGACTTGGGCGTGCCTTACACTTGGACGTCATTGACCCATAATCGAAAAAAACAAGGACGTCCCTGATGAACATTTTCACCCGGACCAGTTTTTTAAACAAGTCACAAAAAGATGCTTGAAATGACCAGATGACCACCGGAGGGAATCGGGGATGACCTCCCGTTACTCCCCCAGTGGTCACTAACCCCCTCCCACCCTCAAAAAAACATCTGTAAAAATATGTCGTGCCAGCCTCTATGCCAGCCTCAGATGTCATACTCGGGTCCATCATAGCGCATGAAGGTCCCAGGAGCAGTTTTAGTGGGTACTGCAGTGCACTTCAGACAGGCGGACCTAGGCCCATACCCCTCCTACGTGTTACATTTGTGGAGGAAACAGCGAGCTCTCCAAAACCCACCACAAACCCACTGTACCCACATCTAGGTGCCGCCCTTCACCTGTAAGGGCTAAGGTAGTGGTGTACAGTTGTTAGTAGTGGGTTTTGGGGGGCTCCGCACACAAGATAAGGGAGCTATGTTTCTGGGAGCATTTTGTGAAGTCCACTGCAGTGCCCACTAGGGTGCCCGGTTGGTGTCCTGGCATGTCAGGGGGACCAGTGCACTACAAACGCTGGCTTCTCCCCACGACCAGATGGCTTGCATTTGGAAGTTTTTGACATGGACGTCTTGGGTTTCGAAAATCGCCGAAGTCAGAAACGTCCATGTCTAGGGACGTCCAAATTTAAGGATTTGGACGTCTCTGACGGTATTTTTGAAATGAAAGATGGACATCCATCTTGTTTCAAAAATACTGGTTTCCCCGCCCCTGAATTTCGCCGTTTTGCAAGGATGTCCAAATCGCAACTTGGACGTTTCTTTTGAAAATGCCCCTCTTTGTCATTTAGTGTGACTTGTCTCAGGAGACACAATTCCTCCCTAAACTAAGGATAGTGCTTCCCCTGTTTAGTTTCATTTTTGGGTTTCACATATGAACTCAAATTAATAATGCTGCTGATCTACCTTCTGATCCAATATAATAAGGGATACTCAACGCCTATAAAACAATCAATCTTGTCAAATTTTCTGATGTCTACGTCTGTTTACTAAGGTGCGCTATAGGTGCATTAGTGTTTTTAACGCACGTAAATGGTTTACGTGCATTAAACGCTAACGCCCATAGAAATGTATAGACGTATTCGCGTTTAACGCGCCTTAACTTTAAAGATGCATTACAAATGTTAATGCGCCTTAGTAAACATACCCCCTAATTTTGTTTCTTTCTTTAAAGTGTTTGAGACCCATTAATATTATGAACTGCACCAGAAAACAATCTGACCAAGACACAGATAAAGCAACTAATTTGCCTTGTCCAAAAGGAAAATCTAGTCTGCAGTATGACTTTTTTTTTATATATGAGTTGGAATACTAATCATCTCATGGAAGCTTTTTTTGTCCTCCATCTTCCAAATAAAAGATTTTTCCACAGCTGATAGTACCTTATCTACCTGTAAATTGAAATTTCCCATCAAAAGAAGTTGCTCATATGAAAGAGAGAAGCCAGAAACAATTATAAAAATTCAGAATAACCATTATTTTAGTTTATAATCCTCTCTAGTTTAAAAAACAAACAAACAAGTGGCTGTAAAGGGGGCCCTGCAGTGGTATCGGTGCTTGGATTTGTCGCATGCTGAGATCCCTTTTAGCGCTGCCAGTAAAAGGCTTTTTTAAATTTTTTTTAAAAGGAAGGAAATGGCCATGTGGAAAGTTAAACACTTGCTCTGCGGCCATTTTCTGGGGGAGTCCTTACCATCTCCTGTTTAGGAGGTGATAAGGGCTCCTGCGGTAGCTTGGGATAACCTATTATCACTGGGCACACCCCTGGTGCTAGAAAATACAAAAATATTTTCTAGCACTGGGAATGGAACATGATGGGGGCTGGAACTACTTCCAGCTGCAATGTAAGTCTGCTGTGGGCTTGCCACACTTTCGTAAAAGGGTCTCTGAATGCATTATGATGACCACTGCTTTTACTACTAAATATTCCATAATCTGATATACTCTTTTGTCTCCAGGGCTAAATAATTCTGAATTGCAACTCTCCACCCATTTAAAATGCTATAGTCAGTGGCGTTCCTAGGGGGGCTGTCACCCGGGGCGGATCGCCGATGCGCCCCGCCCCCCGGGTGCAGTGCCCCCCCAGATGCCACGCGGACCCCCCCCCCCGGCGAAAGGATACCCCCGCGAAGGAACCCCCCCCCCCCCGCCGGGGGCCCCCCGCCGGGGGGGGGGGGGGGGGTGCCGCGCGCTTTTCCTCTGTTGTTCGATGCTTCTTCTCTGCCCCGGAACAGGAAGTAACCTGTTCCGGGGCAGAGAAGAAGCATCGAACAATGGAGGGCAGGCGCGCGTGGCACCCCCCTGGCGGCGTGCACCCGGGGCGGACTGCCCCCCCCTAGGAACGCCACTGGCTATAGTAGTACTTTTTTTTGTTTTTTAAGAGCACAAACAGGTCGAGGAGACTGTCTACTCTTCCCAGGTTTCAGTTGAGCAAAAGGTCTGAAAAGTGTGCTTTCTTCTCCATATGAGATTTTTTTTTTCTTTTTATCATTTCAGATGCTGGATGTCTATGACATTCTTCCTTTTGATAATCCAGATGGTGGTGTTTGGAAGCAAGGATTTGATATCACATATGATGAGAAAGAAATGAATAATGAGCTTCTTCAGGTCTTTGTTGTACCTCATTCTCATAATGACCCAGGTATTATATTTTATTGTTCATTAAATATTTATTGTGGCTGTAGCTGTCTAATCATATAGTTGAAGACTTGAAATATCCTATTCTCAGAGAACAAGCAGGTATAATCTCTCATATGGGTGATGTCATCCACAGAGCCCAGTGTGGACACTGCCAAGTGCACTGTCACTTTAAATCTCTGAGGAAGTGTCCCCACCCTGCATGCGCAGGTACCTTCCTGCCCGACGCTCAAGTGTGGGACCATCAGTCTATTGTTTTCCGTAGAACAGAGAGAGTGTTTTTTAAATCTTTCCTCTGCACATTAAACTTTTGCCTTTTTGGTGCCTTCTTTTTTTTTTTTTTTTTTTTTTGAGACTCTTCATATTTTTCTTTTTCTTTGTTAACTTATACAAATTATACATTTTTTCAATTAGCCTCTGAGTCCTACTTTTACCTGGGAAGCGTTGAACATTTTCGGTACACGAGTACTGGATCTCCTCCATGACCTCATGTTAGTCATTTTCCCTTCCATGTCAACGAGTGTTTAAAAAGTGTGTTCAATGCAGTTGCACTATTTCAGGCACAGACCCCCATAATATTGGTGTGTTCAGTGCTTGGGTCCAGTGCACCGAGACATACAGTGTAGCCTCTGCCTGTGCATGCAAGCAAGGACCTTTAAAGCCTGCAAAATCCAATGTGAAAAACTTTTTGGTTCTGCATTGACATTGGCATCCGCGTCGAGCATGGCAAGGGATTTGGCACTCATCGTAGAACCTGCATTGGCATCTGCATCGACAACAGGTACACTGACGCAATATTGAGAAGATCCAGTATCGGACTCAGTACTATGTATATAAAAGGACTTCACATCCTCGTCGGTGCTGCTTGCAACATGGGACCTGCAGTGTAAAAAGCCTAAGAAGCATCACCATCATTCTGCTCCAGGCACTCTGCCCACACCTGTCTTACATCAGTGTCCTCAATGCACAGGAAGTGTCCATGCTGCAGTGACCACTCTCCTTCTCTCCAACTTATTTCTCATGGAGAGTCTTCGAGATCTTCCAGAGCTCCTATATCTACACAGGCTATAATTCAGGCTGCGTCCACACTGCTTTCTCAGCCAATACAAACGCCCTACTCTTCATGAGGAAATACGGCCTATACTCAAGGAGGACCTTTCAGGGCTACTGTATTCACAGTCTATACAGACTTACAGGGTGCTTGTGCCAGCCTCAGCCCAGCCTGTTGATACATCGGAGAGATAATAACCGGAGAGGTCCTGCTCAGTGTTGACCATCCAGGGTGGCACGAACCCGACTGATGCATTCGTCAGCATCGGCAGAAGAACTTTCTCCAGCTTTGGCGATTCCTCTGCCTTGACACAGAGCTGACACTCTATTCAACGCTCTCTTCCATGTACATCCCATGAACAGTACTTTGAAGAGTCAGACTCTGACCTCTCCTGGGAGACCAGGAACAACAGGACCTCTCAGCTGAAAGAGTCCCTATTGCATCCCATCTGATTCTTCTCTGTCACCTGGGAGACGTAGATCTCCTCCAGAAAGTATATACTTTCTTTGTCCGTGAGATGGCTCAAGCTATTCCTTTCAAATTAGAGACAGAGGAAGAACCTTGTTCAGAACTCTTTGAGGTTCTCGATTTTGACTCTCCTCCTAGAGAAGGAATCACTGTTCCACTTCATATAGTTATGAAAAATACTCTACTCAAAAACTGGGGGACTCCGCTCACAGTTCAGGTAGCCCCAAATAAAGTTGTTAACAGTGTATAGGTTACAGAAATCCACTGGGTTTGAGAAAACAGTTACCCCATCATTCCCTAGTTGTGGAATCTGCTTTAAAATGCACTCATAGTGCAAGATCTCATGCTTCTGCGCCTCCAGGAAGAGGACCTAGAACATTGGACTTTTTTTTGGCAGGAAAACTTTTCAGACTTCAATGCTAAGCAATCAACTTCATTCTACAGTTTACTTAGAATACTCTGTATTGGAGATTTTATCTTTTGCAGAATTCCTTCCCTCCTGAGAAAGCTGAGGAATTCCATAAGCTTCACAGGAAACTTCTTGACTGCTGTAAATATTTGGCAAGGCAAGCCAAATGATGTTGTTGGAAGTAGGATCTAATCAGCCAAAGTTGTCTCATTAAAGAAAAATGTTTTTTTTCCAAAGTTGGGAAACTTGAAGGTCAAAAGTAGGAGAGGAATCTAAAATAAAGCTCAAGATCCTTGAACTATTTTCAACAAGCAAAGAAATTCCTGATGGCAAAAAAATAAAAGAAGGGACCTGAACATCAGGATTTGTGAACCATAAAACCTTGGTTTTAGTAGTGTTAATTTTTAGCATGTTACAAAGTTCCCAAATTTGAAGCTGAGAAAGACAAGAAGATATCCTACTAAAAGTATCAGTTGGAATGGCAGAGGCATGAATCAACATGAAAATATCATCAGCCTATGAACATAGTCATTCACCTTGTCAGAGTTTGATAGAACCAAGCAAACTCATAAAAAGATTAAATAACATCAGGGACAAAGGGGAGCCCTGAGGTATCCCACACTTTGAAGGCCAACTGTGGAAAAAGATCTCATTTTTACATACACTACGTGACCTATTAGAAATTCTTAGAACCAGTTTAACACAGATCCTTTCATGCCTAATTCACTCAACCTATTTAACAATAATGTGGTAGGTTCAACACTTTGCACATGGGGCATCTATTTCTTCTGCTATCTGGACAACTGGTTAATCAAGGCAGACTCCTGGGAGTCAGCGCACACCTCCATTATATCCGCTATAAAGCTCTGAGAACTCCTTAGTTTTGTGATCAAAATTACCCCAAATCACATCTTCAACCAGTTCAGAACTGGGTTCATCAGAGCCCTTCTGGACAGCAACTCATTCCCAAATGATTGAACAAGGATGTCACAATTTGTGCAATTCTGCCAGTTATACCGACAGATCCAGCGCTAAACGCTCTGCAAATCCCCAACAAGGATCCAAGTTTTGCCCCACTGAGCTTCTTCGGGGGCAATCTACATAAAATTAAAAACTGATCAATACAAAAAATAAAAAGTATAATAATCCAAAAAATTAAATCTAATCTTATGGCTCATTGGCTGGATGGAACACTGCCGCTTCCAAAATGGCGTCCAACAGGCCATAGCTAGAAGTTAACAGAAAATGTTATTCTTAGGAAGAAAGATAACATAAGAGTAGCCATAGTGGGTCAGACCAATGGTCCATTTAGCCCAGTATCCTGTTTCCAAATAGTGGCCAAGCCAGATCACAAGTATCTAGCAGAAACCCAAATCGTGGCAACACTCCATACTACAAATCCCAGGGCAAGCAGTTGCTTCTCATGTCTATCTCAATAGCAGACTATGGACCTTTCCTCCAGGAATTTGTCCAAACCTTTTTTAAATCCAGATATGCTAACCGCTGTTATCACATCCTCTGGCAAAGATTTCCAGAGCTTAACTATTCGTTGAGTGAAAAAAATATTTCCTCCTATTTGTTTTAAAAGTATTTCATTGTAACTTCCTCGAGTGTCCCCTAGTCTTTGTCCTTTTGCAATGAGTAAAAAATCGATTTACTTCTACTCGTTCTACACCACTCAGGATTTTGTAGACCTCAATCATATCTCCCCTCAGCCATCTCTTTTCCAAGCTGAAGAGCCCTAACCTCTTTAGCCTTTCTTCTTACGAGAGGAGTTCCATCCCCTTTATCATTTGTTCTCTTCTTCAAACCTTTTCTATTTCTGCTTTATCTTTTATATCTTTAGGTGCTCATTCTCCATGTACATAGACTTACCAAGTTAGTATTTTCAAAGCACTTAGACTTACATAGGGGCTCACTTTGAAAAGAGAAAAATGTTTAAAAAGTGGCAAAAGCAGCATTTGGATGTTTTGCTTGCCAAAACATTCAAATCACTATTTTCAAAACCTATTTTGCAGATGTTTATCTATGCAGTTTGTCTGCAGTGCATCAAAATCACAAAGGGTCATGTCGGGGGCATCTTGGGGGTGAGATTATGGCTCTCCTAGCACTTGGACGTTTTTCTGTCATTATGGAACAAAGCAAAAGTGTCTAGGACTAAATCTAAGGTATTTTGAGTTAGATCTGTTTTAATAAAGACCAAGCCATAAAACAGTGCCCTAAATGGCCAAATGACCACTGAAGGAATAAAGGAATGACCCTCCCTTAGTCCCCCAGTGGTCACTGAATCCCTCCTACCCCTCAAAGATGCGAAAGAAATAGTACATGCAAGCCTCTATGACAGCCTCAGATGTCATAGCCAGTCCTATTGGAGCAGCAAGCAGGTCCCTGGAGTAGCCCAGTGGTCAGTGCAGTGCACTGTAGAGAAGGGGACCCAAGCCCATTCCACTCTTACACTTGTGAAAAGTGTGAACTCCCCCAAAACTCACCAAAAACCTACTGGACCCACATATAGGTGACACCTGCAGCCATAAGGGCTATTGCAGTGATGTACAGTTTGTTATGGTTGGTGGGGTTTGAAGGGCTCACCATACAATATAATGGGGTAATGGTGAGATGTGTACCTGGCTGCTTTTATGTGGAATCCACTGCATTGCCCCCTAGGATGCCCCATTGTTCTGCTGGGACGTCTGTGTGGCAAGTGTACTAAGAATGCTGCCTCCTCTTACATCCCAATGGCTTGACTTTTGTGTGTTTTTCACTTGGACATTTTTTTTCTTTCAAAAATGGACCAATAAGATAAACGCACAGAACAGAAAAACATCGAGCAAGTGGCCATTTTCAAACAAAAAAGAGACGTTTTTGCTGTTTTTAAAATCTCTATATTCCCCACTTGGATTCTGGATGTTTTGAGCAAAACTTTTAAAGTCAGATGTAGACGTCATATTGAAAATGCCCCTCATAGTAACCTATGGAGCTTTGTAAGTCTAAGTGCTTTGAAAGTTAGCCCCATAGTGTAAAGACAAAATTCTAAGAACTTTATGGAGAAAAGTTTTTAGAAGGGTTTAGACGTTTACATGTGTAAAAAGTTGATTTACACCTGTAAATTAGTATTTACATATAATTAGCAGTTTTAGAAAAAGGACAAATTATACATATATGCTAGTCATGCACAAATTTAAAGAAGGTATTTTCTGGGTATGGTTTGGTGGGCCCTTCAATGTATATGTGTATTATGCATTTTAAAATGTCAAGATATGAGCAGTCTGTAAAATTTCCCTCGTACTTATCCACAGCTTGGAAGGAGAAAGTGAGGTGAAGAATTGTGTTTACCTCATTGGTGTTCAAATTCTTTCAACTGCCAACAATTAAGAGTTTTGAGGATGGCTCCTTTATCATAGACATGCAGAGTTGCAAAATTTGCTGCTTATATATGTATATTGTGCTGCTAAAATGGGCAAAACCCTGAGTGATGCTTTTTTTAACTGAATATGCTCTTTTTAAAAATGAGTTCTTCTGATGTTCATCATGACAAATACAATTGTATTTTCATGGCATTATGAAAGACTCCTTATTAGTTTAGCACTTGAAAGAATACTATTGTATTGCATGCTCATCTAAAGTTCTATTTTCCAACCTATACATCCTATACAAAATTATTCTCTGGCTGTCATATTAGTACAACTTTACTTAGATTAATGTAGTTATAAACTGGAATTATAATCAAACTTTACTTGGTGCTTATATTCTGCTCACACCTCAAGAGGTTCGGAGTGGATTACAGAGCAAAAAGAATTCAACAATATTGGATTATGAAGACAAGTTTCATAGCAGATTATAGAGCAGGTAGATAAGTCAGTCTAATACATAGATGCAAGAAAAGGACTTCAGTTTGACGTTAGACATATTGGAAAAAGTCATGTTGGGGAATCAGATTTACGAGGAGTTTAGTAAGACGTAGTTCTTGAATAGAACAGATTTTAAGGCTTTACAGAATTGAGTGTAGCAGTTGATGTTGAGCATTGGTGTCAGTAGGGCGTTCCAGAACTTGGCGACTTGATAAGAGAATAGGTTTGAGAAAAGTCTCTTTGAGTCGAAATTCCTTGAAGGATGGGAAGGATAATTTTCTAGTTTCTTGTCCTGTAATTTGAGTGCCGATTCGTGATTACAGAGAACATGTATTGGGGAACACAGCCCTGAAAGATTTTAAAGACAAAACAACAGAGTTTAAAGATAATACTGGCCTCTACTGGTAGCCAGTGCAGCTGGGCATATCGGTGAGAGACCCTGTTAGATTTTTTTTCAGACTGTAGATTAGTCTTATGGCTGTGTTTTGTGTTGTCTGTAGTTTGAGTATTAAGTTTTTAGTGCAGTTTAAGTAGATTATATTGCAGTAGTCTAGTTAGAATTAGAGCTTGTGCCACGAGTCTGAAGTATTCGTCTGAGGTTATGCAGTTGGAAGAAGCAAGACTTGACTGTTCTATTCCTCTGTGTTTCCCAGGATAAGTTTTGGTTTATTGTAATACTTAGGGTTTTGAGGGAGGGTTCAAGGAACTGTTTTGTTCTATGGTTGTGTTATGGCTTATCAGTAGGAATTTTGTTTTATCACAGTTTAGATTTAATTGGTTCATTGCCATCGAGTTGTGATTAGGGTGATGCATTTGTTTATGTGTTGTTTTATTGAGTGAATGTCGTCATTTTTTGGAATTAGTGTGATGATGTCATCTGTGTATATAAATGCTCTGAAACCCGCTGCTTCGAGGATGTATCCCAGGGAGGCCATAAGGACGTTGAATAGAATGGGAGAGAGTGGCAAGCCCTGGGGGGCACTGCTATCTGTGGGCCATCTTTCTGAGTATGTTCCATTCATCCTAACTAGGTAAGATCTGCTTGTTAGGAAGCCACAAAACCAGTTTAGTATGTGATCTGTTATGCCAATGTTGTTTAGGATCATTAGGAGCAATTTGTGATCTACCACATCGAAGGTACTTGAGAGGTCGAACTGCATGATGAGTGCTTTCTTCCCCTTGGCCTGAAGGGTGTTTATGTTATGTATCCGAGCACATAGAGTGGTCTTGGTGCTGAAATTTGCTCGGTATCCTGATTGTGAGCTGTGTAGTATATTGAATCTCTCCAGGTATTCAGTTGGTTGTATGGTTGTACTATTCCTTTCATTAGCTTTTTCAGGAATGGTATGGATGCTACAGGTCAGTAGTTGTTCACATTGGCCCTTGATTCTTGTTTGTTTTTCAGTATGGGAGTGAGGATAGTATTTCCCATTGAAGGTGGAAAGGAACCTCTGGATATAGAGTTGGTCAGCCAGTTGTAGAAAATGGGCATATGTCTAGTCAGGAGTGGGATTTGGAGAATTTCCCAGTTAGTCAATCTAATTCGGACCATTTGATGGTGTGGAAGTTATCCCATGTCATATCTTTGGGTATTGCCATGTCGGAATGTTTGGTTATTTCATATTCTTTGTTGGTGGTATTATTATTGAATTGTGCTCTGATTTTGGTGATTTTCTCTCTGAAATGGAAGGCTAGTTGTTCTACTGTTGGGGCGGATTCCTGAGTTGGTATGGTGATTCCCTCAACGTTTATTAGGTTGTCAACTTTTGAGAAGAGACGTTTGGTGGTGTTGATGATGTCATTCAGTTTGAAGTAATAGAGTTTTTTTTGGCATCAGTTAATTTGATTTTATATCTGGATGCTGCTTTTCTCTAGTTTAGTCTATCAAAGTTTTGTCTTTCTTCCAGTTTCTCTCAAGGTGTCTACATGTTTTCTTTAGTAGCAAGAGATCTTACTAGCTTTAGATTTTTCTTTTATTTTCATAGGGGGTCATGCTATCTAGAATGATCCCACAGACCTCATTCCAATCTTCTAGTGTTGCTTTTTCATTCCTTGAGTAGTATTTACCTGCTTTATCTCAGAATTTTGTGCCGTCAATCTTTCCTCTGGCATAGTATTGTATTTTAACATTGTCTGGGGTACTGTAGCCATTATTTTGGGAATTTGCATTTTGTTGTGTCCAGTTTATATTGAAGTCTAATAGGAAGTGATCTGACCAGGGGAGACCATTTACCCATTTCTATGTATGGGCTGGATGCTGTGCTTTTGGTATATACAACTAGGTCTAGTTGGTTACCCATTTTGTGAGTTGCCAGGCCTGGTGGGCTGTGGAGATCTAGGGATTCAAAGAAGGTAGATAGGTTCTTGACTTTAGGTTGTTTGTTATATTTAGGTGTAGGTTGATATCTCCTAGTAGTAGGGTGCAGGTTGGCAAGTCTACATTCTTGGCAAGGAAATCAAAGAAGTCTGTGCTAGCTGTGCGCCATTTCCCTGGTGGGCAGTAGAATAATATGCATGTCAATGGGTTTAACAGTGTCTTCTATTTTACATGCCATTATTTCTAGTTCTGATGAGTGATGTGAATCAGAGTAATTTTAAACATCCCATTGTACATAAGGCCTAGACCCCCTCCTTTCTTCAGTTTTCTTGGGACAGATAAGAATTTGGAGCCTGGAGGACAGTTTTCATTTAAGTGTGGGTCACTGTTAGAACACAACCAGATTTCTGTAATAAATACCAGACCTGGTGTGTGGCGTTCTATCCAGTCTTTGATTGTACTAGTGGTTTTGTTTTCAAGCGACCTCGCATTTAGGTAATAAGCAGAAACTGGAATGGTTGTAGAGGACGGTTTATTCTCTAGGCTCAGTCTTGTAAGGGATCTTTTTTGTGTTTTGGTAGGTTGGTGGTATTTTTTCCCTGTGTGTGCACTTTCTGGTGTTTGTTAGTGTTGTGATGTTGTGTTGCAAAGAGTCTGCATAATCAGGTAGGAGCCTTTCAATTTGGTGGTTATGGTATTTTATTTTATTTATTTATTTATTTGTTGCATTTGTATCCCACATTTTCCCACCTATTTGCGGGCTCAGTGTGGCTTACAATACATTGTGAATGATGGAAATACAATTTGTTGCAGTATGATTATGGGTTACATTGTGAAGAGTTATGGTAAGACAAAGTCAAAGTCAAAATATCATTTGGGGAATAGAACAATTGAATGTAACAATGGGGAATTGATAGGGCGATAAAACAATAGCAAGAGAACATTAGGGTATAACAATTTTATCTGTGGGTAGGGTTATAAGTGTGGTGAAAAAACGGGAGAAGAGAACTCAGAAGAGAGTGTATTGATGCATTTCTATTAGTATGTATGGACTTCATGTGTTTTGATCCTTGCAATAAATTTTCTCAAAGAGATGAGTCTTCAATAGTTTGCGGAAGTTGATTAGTTCGTAGATCGTTTTCAGGTTGCGTGGTAGTGTATTCCAGAATTGCGTTCTCATATAAGAGAGTATAGTGTGAGGGAGTATATGGGCGGTGGTCGAGTGTCAGACCTGTCGACAGGCATGCGATCAGGATCCCCGGTATTATCAAAAGTATTGTTTCCGTGTCTTTGGGTTTACCTATCAATGTACTTCTCGGGTCTTGTCTCGTCATGTAGAGGGGTACTACTCGATTAGTAGGTGTATTTGAAGTCTTAGGTTAGAATCTTGGTTCCAGCCCGGGGTGGATATCCTCTCATTGCTTGCTTGTAACTGGATGGTATTTTATTTTTATTGTAATGTGGAGCAGTCAAATTTTCCCTTAGGTGTTGTGTGTTGGGTGGGCTTCTTACCTTGGCTTCAGCATTTGTATGTAGGGGTCACGTTAGAGTGATATGGGTCTCAGAATGAGCTGTCCGCAAGGGTGTGGATTTAGGTCTCCAGTTGAGCTAGCTTCGTTGTTTACAAGGAGCCTTTACAGTCTGCTGCTGTTGTGGTGTATTGTCCTGACCTATGGGAGGAGGTTTTGTCCTCTTAATGCTCTACCCTCAATGGCCCCAATATTGCCCACTAAGGTGCATGGCCATGCCCCTTCGGCATGCTCCTTCAGCGGCGTGCCTCAGACTAGGTATCCTGATATAGTTACTCCGTGAGAGTGTGTTTAGGACATTGATTTCACAGGGGTGGGGCTTTGCACCACACTTCAAGAAAGTAAGCTGGAAAAATCTGTAGTTGAAAATGCTCATGCTGCAGTCCGTTCTCTTTAAAGCAACAAAGGAGACAGTAAAGATGGTGGAAGTACCTCAGATGAGGCACCCTGATATAGTTCCACCATGAGAGCGTATTGAAGATGTTGATGATGTCGGGTGGGGGGGGGGGGGGACTTCACGCCAAACTACTAGAAAGTAAGCTTGCCTTTCTAATTTTTAGGATGGCTCAAGACATTTGATGAATACTTTCATGACCAGACGCAACATATCCTCAATAACATGGTGGTAAAGCTGCAAGAAAACGGCAAGAGAAAATTCATATGGTCTGAAATTTCCTACTTTTCAAAGTGGTGGGATGGAATAGATATACAGAAAAGAGAAGCTGTAAAAAGGTATGTCTTTATATGTAATGTTACCACAATTCTCCTATAAGACATTTTATCTTTAAGGTAAAATATGGCCACATATATGTAGTATGTTATATACTTGCTGTATTATTGCATTTTATCTTAGATATTAGTAAACATCGTTGGGTCCCTGTTCGGTGGAATAAAGTGGTTTTAAGCCTAAAAACAAAATTTAGTTATTTTTTCAGGATATTGAAGCTAAATTTTCTCTTGCTTAATCCTTTTCCATTATAGGTTAAAAGAAAACAGGGAAGTACTTTATTTCCATATTTTACATAGTATCGTCTAGAAATAATAAATGATTAGGCATTTAAAGGCAGTAAACAGTAAAGTTATTCAGTTATTTTTATCTGGTTAATTCTAGTGGCATTTACTTGGGAAAAAGCACTGATAAATATACCCAGATAGTTATCCAATTACATTTAGGTCAGATGTTTGGACAGGTCAGCTTACTTTAGCTCTGAGTATTAGTGGCTGAATGTCTGACAATTGATTTTCTAGACAGAATTTAGTTAATCATTTATACAAAATTATCCTCTGAGTGTCAGTCCTGAAAGCATGCCATATTTTCAGAAGCAGTCCTGCAAACCATGATGGTGAGAGTTCTAAGGGCTCCTCCCTTGTGGTATAAAATTCAAAATTCAGAAAAAAAGCTTTTTTTCACCATAGCTCATCAGGAGGCAGAACTTTACAAGCTGCAGGGTGAAACAATTAAACCTTATACATAGGTGTTTAACATTAGTGGATAGCTATTAATGCACACAATTTAAAAAAAAAAAGGCATATTTACCGCTGCGGTAAAAATGGTCTTAGTGTGCAGGAAAGACCCGAATAAGTGCTTGCTAAGGCGTATTTGTACTGCACCTTAGCAAAGGGGACCCCATAGTGACTTGAAACAGCTATGGTTCCTTTCACTAAGGTGCACTAATAATTAGTGCACGCTAAATGCTAAGAAGCCCATAGGAATGAAATAGACTTCTTAGCATTTAGCATGCGCTAATCGTTAGCGCACCTTAGTGAAAGGAACCCTATAACTTAAAATCAGAATGCATTTCTGAATAATTAATTACCTAAGAGCTAAATAGTACTACACCTTTCTCTTGTTTATCAAAGATTCAACTGCTTTAAGGTCCCATGGCATCCTCTTTTGTCTTGAACTCTTCACTATGCTGTTTATTTCCACAGTGGAATAAATTATTTCCGGGACCTTATCTGATCTTTTTTTCTTTAACAAACAATATGAAATCAGGCATACAAATGAATATCATCTCACTCCACTGGGATGGAACAGCTTTTCCACAGCTCGGATCTAAGAGTAAAGTTCTGAACATGCATGGCCCTTACTGTGTGCAGCAGTCTCTCCCATCCCTTCAGTTTTGTTTTTTTTTCCTCTTTGCCAAATGCCCACAAAAGGAAAAATTTCCAAAAACTTAAGATGTTTAACCTGATTGCATCTTCTGACTTTGTTTTAGTTCATTATTTTCTGTGAGGACAAGTAGGACAGTAAGATCCATACTCATGGGTGATGACACTGTTGGAGCCTTGTGCAGGAAGCACTACTTTAGCAACTTTTTCTAGAAGCTTTGGAGCAAGCATATGGTATACCTTTTTCTGTCTGTAGCTGTCACATGGGACCTCCTCAGTGTTCCAATTGGGCCCTTTTTGTTTTGAGGTTTCCTCAGCACTTTGTTCAAGTTCAAATGTTTCTCGTGTGTAAGTCCTGTTGGTATTGTGTGGATTTTGTTTTACTCTCTTTCTTTCTTAGTGATCTTAGTTAGGTTTCGTCTTTGTTATAAAGTTTTCTTTCTTTTCTATGTTAGCTTGATTTGGGCTTTGTATGGACTTTGAACTCTTGTGTATAGAATTTCTGTCACCATCAAGCTGTTTGATTTAATTTCAGCTATTTTTCCAGACAGTATGTCCCAAAGGAAAACAGCCAACAGCTTTAAAAGGTGTTACTGTTTGTAACAGGGCCATGTCCATCATGGATACTCTTCCCTGGAGCCTGCAGTGTCTAGCACCTGACTTTGACCCCTCTCAAGTTATCTGTTTGAAGATGTCAAAAAGAGGGGTTTAGAATAGAGAAAGCAATGTGAGATGATGTTTGGTGACAAATCTGGTCCATTGATGTCAGCATCAGAAATATTGCACTCAGTGGGTCCAGTAGCTGCACTGGACTCTGGAGATGCATCAGCATCAATAGTGTCTTGGTCACCCTTAACATTGAGTATCACTAGAGATCATTGGGAGCAGTCGTCTGTATCCTGTCTGAAGAAAAGGAAGAATTTGTCCTCATCTTCATTGGAACCAAAGAAATGCAATGCCACTTACTGGGCAGGGATGCCTTTGGCATGGTTCACCATTGATGCACTCAAATGTGAAACAAAAGACCAAACAAGAAGTATCGAATTAATCACTTTCACTTCATTAAAAATTGGAGAGGAAAAGGACTCAGAAGTCTGCGGTACACAAATGTTCTTTAAGCACCTTGCAGACATAAATTTCAATCATCGGCCATAAAAACCTTTCCCTCCCTAATATATATAAATTTTTATTTTGTATCCATCAATCTATTCCATTTTTTATATTCTATTTTTCTATATTATAAAAGCAGCACACTTATCTCATTGACTGTTCTTTATCACTTCCCAGCAGGAACTCGTTTTACAATGAGGATTCATCAGTGGTATTTTGTGCATTTACCTAAAAAATATAAAGCAATATCAATAAACTGGACATGCACTGCTACTTGCTTCCATTATATAGTTTCGGCAATCTGATCCAAAATGATGACCATTTGTAACTAGAATGCCAATCAGAACAGCTGACTACTTAAAAGAAAAACCCTGATACTCACTTAAAGGAGGGAACAAGTGTGAATATAACCTCCTCACAGAAACATGGCCCATTTAATTAATATATTAAGATCCACAAATTCTATAACACCAAATTTAAATATCCACCTCTGTTCACATTTCAGTAATCTCTAGCTCAATCTCCACCATGTGCCATGGGTGCAATTCTATCAATAACCCAGCAACGAAGTTGTTCAAATGAATGTTTCTGAATCATATGGTGCACTACCATGGGTGCTCATGCTTTCAAACAGGATATACAAGAGCGATGCTCAATCAAACAAGTGTGCCATTTTCTTATGGTCATACCCATTTATATTTTATCACAAGGACACTGTAAGATATGAACAACAAAGTCTGAATGGCAATTGGTTTTCCACCGCAATTTAAAGATCTCTTCAGTAACAGGATTTGTGAATTCATGACGCTCTAATGCAATAGAGCACGTCATGCGTCCTCCATCTTTATAATGACCCAAAACTGTATCTTCCATATCTGGAGTCTTAAAATCTGGTAGAGCCGCTGGGCTTAATATTTCTCTCAGATAACTGCCTCTTAAATATGCAATCCCTAGATTATGATCTTTAAATAACAGATGTGTCTGTACTATATCCCATTTGCATTGCAAAATTCTTGCCACCTCTTTCACACTCCAAGTACTTCAACAAATGTTTCAATTGCTTCACATTGGAATGTATCAACAACAGATCTCTATTATTAAATTAGACTCTTGTGTAAGCTTTCTTCACAACTCTGGTTGAATATCTTTGATCAATCAAATCCTTTGAAAACTTTTATGCATGAAATCTGTAATCTGTCATTTCAGTACATATACCCAGGCCAAAGTCTCGGCCTGCTTATCCGACATTGCTGCCTGGATGTCCAACCGCCACCTGAAACTGAATATGTCTAAGACTGAACTTATTGTCTTCCCACCCAAACCCACTTCCCCTCTCCCTTCACTCTCTATCTCAGTTGAGAACACCCTCATCGTCCCCGTCTCATCTGCCCGCAACCTCGGTGTTATCTTCGACTCCTCCCTCTCCTTTTCTGCGCACATCCAGCAGATAGCCAAGACCTGTCGCTTCTTCCTCTATAACATCAGCAAAATTTGCCCCTTCCTCTCCGAGCACACCACCCGAACTCTCATCCACTCTCTCATTACCTCTCGCCTTGACTACTGCAACCTACTCCTGACCGGCCTCCCACGTAGCCATCTACTCCCCCTTCAGTCCATCCAGAACTCTGCCGCACGTCTTATCTTCCGCCTTAACCGATATACTCATATCACCCCTCACCTCAAGTCACTTCACTGGCTCCCAATCAGATACCGCATACAGTTCAAGCTTCTCCTACTCACCTACAAATGCACTTGATCTGCGGCCCCTCCGTACCTCTCTACCCTCATCTCCCCTTACGTCCCTACCCGTAACCTCCGCTCTCAAGACAAATCCCTCCTTTCAGTACCCTTCTCTACCACCTCCAACTCCAGGCTCCGTCCCTTCTGTCTCGCCTCACCCCATGCGTGGAACAAACTCCCTGAGCCCATACGCCGTGCCCCCTCCCTACCCATCTTCAAATCAATGCTCAAAGCCCACCTCTTCAATGTCGCCTTCGGCACCTAATCACTACACCTCTTCTCAGAAAACTTATTTACCCCAACTTGACATTTCGTCCTTTAGATTGTAAGCTCTTCCGAGCAGGGACCGTCCTTATTGTTAACTTGTACAGCGCTGCGTAACCCTAGTAGCGCTTTAGAAATGTTAAGTAGTAGTAGTAGTACATATCTGACAAAACCTTAAAAATTTTAAAAAGGGTAAGCTGAGTCATAGGATGTCCGCTTTGATATTGTAAAAGTGTATTTCTGTCTGTCCTCATATTAAAAACCCTTCACATAAATGGATCTCAACATCCAAAAACTTTACAGTTTCAGAGGACTGATAAGTAAATTCAGTGGCAACATGACATCCATAAAAATGACAGACAAGCACAAAATGGAAGAAAATAAAAAAAAAATTCAAGTCCAATATCTTCCAAATATAAAAAGTTTTTATTCTTCAATAAGAAAAGCATAAACAGTCCAGACCCAACATGGGCCTTGTTCCATCAGAGAGCCTTCTTCAGGGATCATAACTGTACAATGAATACATAAAATAACATAACCAATAATAAGTAAGTGAGACCATAACCAGAAATGAGTAAATAATTATATAAACGCATAAGCAATGAATAGCCAAATATGACAAAACATGACAAGGTGCATACAGAGAGGATATGTATAAAAGTGTATACAAGATATGCATTATGAATGAATATATATAACTTACATCTAAATATGTGATAATAAACTAAAGGATATGTAAATATAAAAAAAATGTGTGAATGTAAAAGTGATATGTGAATGTAAGGAGTAAAAAAAAAAAAAAAAAGCTGTGATGAAAAATAACATGTGAATCAGAAAAGATGTGGAAGAGCCATACCAGCAAGAAGGTCAATAATAATAAGCACTATGAAAAATACATGAATTGTACCTTTACTTGAATGCAACACCAGTAAGGACGGAAAATCTGAAATGTTATGGAGTAACATGATAAACAGTAGTTATTGGTGACAAAAGTAATATGTTACCAAAAATAGACATATGATTCATGCAGAATCTACATCATAGGAGTTAAAACTAATGGCTACAAAACAGCCAAAATATATTAAACAGTCCTTACTTAAACAATCTAAAATGTGAATAACTAAAAACGAATGGTAAATACATTAATATTAAATCATAAGACCCAAAAAAGCACAAGATCCGAAAAAGCACAGAAACACACTATGAATAAATAGGCTGCATTAAAAACAAGTAGTGTTTTAGAAATGTGAGAACCAAACCAAACGCGCTAATATATGATGAGCCATAAATATATAAAAATTGTAAAGACTTAATATGTTATCTATATCTGTGAGCAAACGGAAATAGTGCAGGATCAAAAAAACTGGCAGCGAGATTACCAACATTAAAAATCCCGAGAACCATATAAACGAAAAAATAAATGGCAACACATATAAAACAACTATAAAAGATTGTTAGAAAACCTTGAAAGCACTAATAAAGAGATTGAACTGCAATAGGTTGAATGAGGTCCATCCTAGAAACTTGCACGGGAACGGGGTTCGCGGGGACGGAAGCAGTTCTGCAGGGATCCCGTGGGGACGGAAGCAGTTCCTGTGGGTTTCCCGTGGAAGTGTTTGCTGCACTTGCGCCAGCCTCTCACCTAACAAGTACCGAGTTCTTTGAGTGCTGTCTCCTTGCTTTAACAGCACAGATGTAGAAAGCCTCCATTAAGGAGGTGGTAGAGATACAAATGGTGACGAAATTCAAAAAGGCATGGGATGAACACAGAGGATCTCTATTTAGAAAATGGAAGTTATAAAAAACCTAAACTTAAATGACTGCATGTGTGTGGATGTGTCGCGTCACACTTACATGGTGACTCTGGCTGTGATGAACTAGGGCCGATACCGGGAGACCTGTACGGTCTGTGTCTCATATATGGCAATCTGGTTTTAGATGGGCTGGAAAGGGTTTAGACAGCAACTTTAGTGGCTGGAACATGAGGACAGTTCTGGACAGACTTTTACGGTCTGTGTCCCGCAAATGAGAAGATAAATAGGCTGGAGTGGGCTTTGAGGGCAACTCCAGCAGTTGGAACATAAGGATAGGGCCAGGTGGACTTCTATTGTCTATGTCCCAGAAACGCCACAGAAAGTCCGTAATCAAGTATATAATATCACATTCATTGTTGATTTAATTATGAATTGATAATGATTGTGACTATTGGGCAGACTGGATGGACCGATCCGGTTTTTATCTGCTGTCATTTACTATTACTATTAATCCTCTGTGCTTCTGGGCTGATGCGCAGACCTCAGCTCTGACATAAGCATGAGCATCAGATGTCACCTGACCTACTGGCGCGTGCATGTGGTGATCTCTTAGCACACAGTGCCAGTGAATCAGAGAAGCCTTATATGTGCGCACCAGAGTGTTCCAACTTCCGTTCCTTCCTTGCCTGCAGTGCAGCGGTTCAAACCCAGAGACTGAGAGAGCTGACAGAATTTTTTTTTAGTGTACCATTAAATTCTTGTGGGTGAGGACAGGATAAATTCTTGCGGGGACGGGTAAGATTCCCTACGGGGACGAATGGGGACGGGTTGGATTTCTGTCCCCGTGCAACTCTCTAGTCCATCCCAAAGTGGAAGCGTTAGAGAATATATTTAAATAAGGCAATTACTTATGCAAAATAGTAAGTGCATTATACTGATGAAATCTGAATATTGCAAAGCACAATGTTATTTAAAAGATAATAGTTAATATAGAAAGCAATAGAAATATGACAATCAAACCAGCCATACCCAAAACGTACTGAAAAAAGAGCGATAGCGCAAAGGGAATAAATGATAGAAATATCCAGCATTGAACTGTGGATTAAAAACAGAGTGTCTTTTACAAAGGTATGCTAGCATTCTTAGTGCGTGCTAATGATTAGGAGATGGGTGGACATGGATGGGAGCTCGAGGATGGATGGTAGGAGAGAGAACAGTTGATGCACACGGGTGGATGGAGTGGATGGGAGGGGGAGAGGAGGGTTGCTGGACATGGAGAGAGGGCAGGGGAGAGAGCAGGGTTGGTGGACGGGTGGAGGCCATAGGAAAACAAAAAACTTGCCCGTTGTTACGGGTTTAACGACTAGTAAGTGTATTAAATGAATAAAACACATATATGGGGAGGCAGATGCTTGCCCCGGAATTGTTGGCATGGAATGTTTCTAATAATTGGGTTTCAGCTAGGTACTTGTGAACTGACTTGGCAAAATGGGATACCGGACTACATTGACCATTGGTCTGACAAAATTCCTCTGGATCTGTGCACAACTTACGTAATCTTAAAAACTGACGATATGGAAGGTTGTTTTTTAATGTCTATTATAATAGCTGTAAGTGTTGATTTTTGTCAGTTGGCTTCTTATAAAGTGTTGTTTTAAATTATAAAGTGTTGTTTTAAAACCATATCAATCTTTGCTAATAAGGATATCTAAAAAGTCTATTTCTTGGTGATTATATTGCATTTTGAAGTTTTAATTGGGATCTAAATTATTAAGCTAATCATAAAATATATTTAATCTCTCAATATAGCATTTCCACAAAATTATCAAGGGCATTTTCGAAAGAGAAGGGTGCCCATCTTCCAACACAAATCGGGAGATGGGCTTCCTTCTCTCAGGGTCGCCCAAATCGGCATAATCGAAAACTGATTTTGGGCGCCCTCATCTGCAGTCCGTCATGGGGACAACCAAAGTTCACGGGGGCGTGTCGGAGGTATAGCGAAAGCAGGACTGGGCGTGCTTAAGAGATGGGCGTCCTCGGCCGATTGATGGAAAAAAGAAGGGCGTCCCTGACGAGCATTTGGTTGACTTTCCTTGGTCCATTTTTTTTCACGACCAAGCTTCAAAAAGGTGCCCGAACTGACCAGAAGACCACCGGAGGGAATTGGGGATGACCTCCCCAGTGGTCACCAACCCCCTCCCACCCTAAAAAAAAAATTATTATTTTTTTTTTTGCCAGCCTCAAATGTCATACTCTGCTCCATGACAGCAGTATGCAGGTCCCTGGAGCATTTTAGTGGGTGCAATGCACTTCAGGCAGGTGGACCCAGGCCCTTCCCCCCCTACATGTTACACTTGTGGTGGTAAATGTGAGCCCTTCAAAACCCACCAGAAACCCACTGTACCCACATGTAGGTTCCCCCCTACTCCCCTTAGGGCTATGGTAGTGGTGTACAGTTGTGGGAAGTAGGGTTTGGGGGCTCAGCACTGAAGGTAAGGGAGCTATGCACCTGGGAGCAATTTGTGAAGTCCACTGCAGTGCCCCCTAGGGTGCCCGGTTGGTGTCCTGGCATGTAAGGGGGACCAGTGCACTACGAATGCTTGCTCCTCCCACAAGCAAATGGCTTGGATTTGGTCGTTTTTGAGATGGGCGTCCTCGGTTTCTATTATCGCCGAAAACCGGGGACGACCATCTCTAAGGTCGACCATCTCAACATTTAGGTCGACCATCTCTAAGGTCGACCTAAATGTTGAGATTTGGGCGTCCCTGACCGTATTGTCAAAATGAAAGATAGACTCCCATCTTGTTTCGGTAATAGTGGTTTCCCCACCCCTTCACGGGGCCGTCCTGCGGGGACATCCTCAGGAAAACTTGGGCGCCTCATTCAATTATGCCCTTTCACATCATCTATGCATCTCTTATATAGTCTAATTTCTTCTTTAAAAGGATGTTCTTGATAAATATGTTTTCTCAGACTTCACCATCTATACATTCGCTATGTCTGGGCCATAGAGGCCCCCTCATTGCGGTTCCTTTGATTTGTTGATAAAAACAACCATTAAAGAAACATTAAGTAATTTTCGTGAAGAAATTAGAAAAGCGAAGATTTAAAAATTTGAAAGATGAGAAGGAGTTTTTAAAAATAAGAGTGTATCCATGGATGATTAAAGATCTTCAGAAGAGGGTGGATGTAACTGTATGGTCTAGTGGTTTTTATAATTTTTTTTTTCATCTGATTCAAACTCATCGAGTGTTAATGAGATAATGGAAGATTTTTTAGACTTCTTTGACGAGGCAGGGGACATGGATCTCTCAGAGGATGGATAGGTAACACCATTGGATCTTTCCCTCAGAAGTGGTTTGTAAGACCACAGAGTCGGTGGTGATGAATCTGTCGTATCAGAAGTTATCCGCTTTAGATATATTGTTGCTTTCTAAAGGTTTATCCTTTGTGGCTGCTTTTTCCTTTTCTGTGTTCCAGTTTTAATATTGATTTGGATGGATTTATTAGAAGATTACAGATAAGAGAGAAAATTACATAAGTATGCAAGTGTTGCCATACTGGGACAGACCGAAGGTCCATCAAGCCCAGCATCCTGTTGCCAACAGTGGCCAATCCAGGTTATAAGTACCTGGCAAGATCCTAAAACATACAACACATTTTGTTCTGCTTATCCTAGAAACAAGCAGTGGATTTTCCCCCAAGTCCATCTCCATAATGGCTCATGGACCTCTCCTTTAGGAAGCCATCCATACCTCCTTTAAACCCAGCTAAGCTAACTGCTTTTACCACATTTTCTGACAGTGAATTCCAGAGTCCAGTTACACATTGAGTGAAGAAATATTTTCTCCGATCGTTCTAGACTATGTCCTAAGTCAACTTGGTTACCCCCCAATTCCATTGGATCCAAAACAGTTTTTAATGAAGTAGTCCTGCATGATGTAAAAACTGCATGTCAGGATTTGAAGTTTGTGGACAATTTATCCAAAGCTGAGAGAGGTTCATTGAAGAAAGAGGAGAAGTTGATAGCTAACAAAGGAGGAGTTGTTGTTGTAGAAGATCAAACAGATTATGTGAATGAAGCAGCTTCCCAGTTATCAGTAGTTGATATGTATGAGAAGTTGGAAGTAGACTGTATACCTCAGCTTCAGAAGATTATTCAGAATTTAATGAATGAAGGTTTAACAGATGGCTTTTTGACTAAAAGAGAATTTAAATTTCTCAATACAACTATTTATTATGTATGAATGTAACAATTTATGAATTTTAACAATATTAAACAAGCAAAATAGACTTGCACAGAAAAGCCTTGCAATATCAAAATGAAAAGCAAGAAGCCTGTGGTTGTGGTAGTAGTGGTGGGGTTCTGAGGTCCGGGCTCAGGGTGGTATCAGGTCCAGCCCTCACTCGGATCCACTTCCAAGCAGGCCAGAATCTGGACATGCTGTCATTCACCCAGCTGGTCGGGTCACATGGGGGGCATAATCGAACGGAGACGCCCATTTATAAGGGCGCCCATCTCTAAGGACGACCCCGTAAAGCTGCGTTGCCGACCGTATTATTGAAACAAGATGGGCGGCCATCTTTCGTTTCGATAATACGGTCAGGGACGGCCAAATCTCAAAACAGCAACCTTGTTTTTAGCACCTTGTGAGCATTGCCACTATCCAGTTGTCCATGCCAAGCAACCTACCAGTAGGAGGCTGACTAATCCTCTTTCAATAGATGTGGCTGGTCATAACATTACTGTTGGATGCTATGTATCATCCAGCATGGCTATGCCCTGTGTTAGGGAAATAAGACCTCCTGACCATCCACCAAGAGAGTCTTGTTTGAACTCCCTTCAAATGATAGTCCCCTCCGGCAGAATGCAGTGGTACCAGTTCCTCTGCCTTAGAAGGGTTGAGGGTTATACTGCAGATACTTTCTCTTACCAAAACAAAAAAAAATGGGGGAGTATGACAAACACATAAACGTTCTAAATGTGTTTCATCATTTTGACAGTGTTACAGCTTTATATTAGAGCGTAACTTATTGGCTTATATCCCTGTACTGCCATTCACTGTCTAACAGTTTTCCTTTGTCAACTAGACTGGAATATTTCTGACTCCTGAGGCAGGTGCTTGCCACATCAAAATGCAGAACTATGTTGAATCCATTCAGTCTTCTTGATATTTTGGACTTATCAGCCTTTGTAACTTACATATTTTTAGTATTATCAGTAAAGTGTTTCCTCTGGTTGGAATTATATTGGTCTCTCCCAATTGTTATTTTGTTCTTGTGTTGTGCTTTGGGGGCAGTCATCTTCTTTTTTTATTTGAACATTTTGGCAGTGGGGAACCCCAGCAATAAGCCTGTTCACTTCTCCTCGGAACAAGCAGCTTCCCTGCTTTTGTTCCAAAATCTATGCTTCCAGTTGTGTGTAGCCCCAGATGCCTTCTTGCTCCATTGGGGAACAGATCTTCTATATGCCTTTCCCCCACTGCCTTTCATAGGGAAACACTTCTCACACTGTACTGGGACCAAGGGACTATGATTCTAATAGCTCCCTACTGGCCACATCAAATCTGGTTTCCTCTTCTAGAATTATCATCCAAGGGACCATTGAAGTTGGATCCTTTTCCAACCCTAATAACACAGAGCAAAGTGTCCTTCCTTCAGCCCACACCCTTGCTGTCTAGCCCTGATGGCTTCGTTCTTGATTATGTAGTTTACGTTCTTTAAACCTTCCTGACACAGCCTCAAGAATACTTCTAGCATCTGGGAAACCACCTACACGTAAATTTTACCTCTTAAAGTGGAAAATATTGTCTCTCTGATGTGCAGCCAGAGCACTCAACCTTACTACAAGCTATCTATCCTTATGGAGTACCTCCTCCACCTTTCAGATTCTGGCCTCAAAACTAACTCAGTGAGAGTGCATTTGAATGCTATCAGTGCATTCCAGTCTAAAGTTGATGATAACCCAGTTTCAGTTCCTCCTTTAATAGTTATAATCATAAAAGGCTTGTGTCATACCAAATCTCCTATCAAACTGCCTCTGGTGGCATGCGATCTGAATGTCATCATAACAGTTCTCATAAAACCTTCATTTGAACCACTTTGTTCCTGCTCTCTAAAGTTCCTCACATATTAAGTAGTGTTCTTATTAGTTCTTCTGCTAGAAGAGTCAGTGAGCTTCAAGTCCTTGTGGCAGACCCTCATAAGAACATAAGAATAGCCATACTGGATCAGACCAATGGTCCCTCTAGCCCAGTATCCTGCTTCCAACAGTGGCGCCAATCCAGGTCACAAGTACCTGGCAGAAATCCAATTAGTAGCAACATTCCATGTTCCTGGTCCTGGGGCAAGCAGTGGCTTCCCCCATGTCCATCTCAATAACAGACTATGAAAGTTTCCTCCAGTAACTTGTTGAAACCTTTTTTTAAACCCAGACATGCTAAGCGCTATTACCACATCCTCCGGCAGCGAGTTCCAGAGCTTAAATTTTCTTTGAATTAAAAAATATTTCTTCCTATTTGTTTTAAAAGTATTTCCTTGTAATTTCATTTAATGTCCCCTGGTCTTTGTACTTTTTGAAAGAGTGAAAAATCGCCTCATTCTTTTTCCTCCTTTCCTGAAGTTACTATAGAGGAAACTACACTTCTCCTTTCTTCCTCAAAATGTACCACCTGTTCCTCTGATCCCATTCCCACCCACCTTCTAAATGCCATCTCACCTGCTCTTATTCCTTTTATCTGTCACATTCTCAACCTCTCACTTTCCACTGCAACTGTCCCTACTGCCTTTAAACATGCTGTGGTCACACCTCTCCTTAAGAAGCCTTCACTCGACCCTACTTGTCCCTCTAATTACCGACCCATCTTCCTCCTCCCTTTTCTCTCCAAATTACTTGAGCGTGCTGTTCACCGCCGCTGCCTTGATTTTCTCTCCTCACATGCTATTCGTGACCCACTACAATCTGGTTTTCGCCCTCTCCACTCAACCGAAACTGCTCTTACTAAAGTCTCCAATGACCTATTACTGGCTAAATCCAGAGGTCTCTATTCCATCCTCATTCTTCTTGATCTTTCCGCTGCTTTTGACACTGTCAATCACAGTATACTCCTTGATATCCTGTCCTCACTTGGATTCCAGGGCTCTGTCCTTTCCTGGTTCTCTTCCTACCTCTCCCTCCGCACCTTTAGTGTTCACTCTGGTGGATCCTCTTCTACTTCTATCCCTCTGCCTCTCGGCGTACCTCAGGGTTCTGTTCTTGGTCCCCTCCTCTTTTCTATCTACACTTCTTCCCTTGGTTCATTAATCTCATCCCATGGCTTTTCCTACCATCTCTATGCTGATGACTCCCAAATCTACCTTTCTAACCCTGATATCTCACCTTGCATCCAAACCAAAGTTTTAGCATGCTTGTCTGACATTGCTATCTGGATGTCTTAACGCCACCTGAAATTAAACATGACCAAAACCGAACTTCTTATTTTTCCCCCCAAACCCACCTCCCCATTCCCCCCGTTTTCTATTTCTGTTGATGGCTCTTTCATTCTCCCTGTCTAGTCAGCTCGAAACCTTGGGGTCATCTTTGACTCTTCTCTCTCCTTCTCTGCTCACATCCAGCAGACCGCCAAGACCTGTCGTTTCTTTCTTTACAACATCCGTAAAATCTGCCCCTTTCTTTCCGAGCACTCTACCAAAACCCTCATCCACACCCTTGTCACCTCTCGTTTAGACTACTGCAATCTGCTTCTTGCTGGCCTCCCACTTAGTCACCTCTCCCCTCTCCAATCGGTTCAAAACTCTGCTGCCCGTCTCGTCTTCCGCCAGGGTCGCTTTACTCATACTACCCCTCTCCTCAAGTCGCTTCACTGGCTCCCTTTCCGCATCCTGTTCAAACTTCTTCTACTAACCTATAAATGTACTCACTCTGCTGCTCCCCAGTATCTCTCCACACTCGTCCTTCCCTACACCCCTTCCTGTGCACTCCGCTCCATGGATAAATCCTTCTTATCTGTTCCCTTCTCCACTACTGCCAACTCCAGACTTCGCGCCTTCTGTCTCGCTGCACCCTACACCTGGAATAAACTTCCTGAGCCCCTACGTCTTGCCCCTTCCTTGGCCACCTTTAAATCTAGACTGAAAGCCCACCTCTTTTTTTTTTTTTTTAATTATTTTATTTAAAGCTCTTGAAAATAATACATTCATATCACTATAAATGCAAGGTTTAAGATTAAATTAAACAATATTATCATATCGATGAAAAAGGAAAATTAAATCATATACATAATGACCACCATATTTGGGAAAACAAGATATCAGAAAAATAGAAAGGAAATAAATTCAATCAGTCAAGGTGGAGAGCGTTATCCACACACTAGCAGGCATTAACAGTATCATTTCCTATGTTGTCATTCAGGGTTGAACCTTCCCCTCTTCCTTGGCTTTTATGAATACAGCCATTTTTTGAGGGTCTAGAAAAACATAACTAACATTTTCAAGTGTAACCAAGCATCTACAGGGATACTTCAGCATATACAATCCGCCTAGGGCAATAATCCTTGGCTTTAAAATTAGAAACTCATGACGTCTTTTCTGAGTATCCCTGTTGAGGTATGGGTAAATTTGAATTTTATCCCCCATAAATTTGGCTTGCATATGCTTAAAATACAAACGAAAAATATTATTTCTATCCACTTCGAAAGCAAAGGAAACTATTAGAGTCAATCTTTGTGTCACTGTCTCTAAAGAGTTCTCCAAAAAAGCGGATATATTTAAATCAGGTGGGGATTCTGGTAAACCAGATTTAACTCCAAAAATATACTGCGCCTTGGCAACCGGTGGTAAAGCATCCTTAGGAATATTTAAGACTTCTTCCAAATATCTTTTAAACATTTCAACTGGAGGAATTAACGGTATTTTAGGAAAATTAAGAAGTCTAAGGTTATTCCTTCTTGCTTGGTTGTAAAGGTATTCAACTTTTTTAACCAGTATCTCCTTATCCTTGAGCATTGTAGTTGTTAAATTATGGAGAAATTTAATTTCACCGTTCATTGTCCCAATTTGTTCTTCGTTTTTCTGTGCTTGGGAAGCGGTAAGATTCTGAGAGGTTTTAAGGGAATTTATATCCTCTTTCATAACATCGGTTACCTGGAGTAGGTTGTTGTTCATGCCCTGGATGGCGTCCCATAGGCTCTCGAGAGTGATCACTGCAGGTTTTACTGGTCCACGAATACTCCCGGAAGCACTTCCCGATTCACTGGTGTAGAGAGGGTTAACTACCCCTTCTTTCCAGGTAGTAGTCATAACTGGGGTCGCCATTGTAGAAGGCCCTCCTTTCACAGTCTGTCGGCTTGCCTCTTCGGACAGCTCAACAGGCTGGAATCCCGCTGCAAGCAAACTGCTTCCGGGTCGTGGAGGAGCAGAGAGTAGTGGCGGGCTTAACGATGCCCCCTCGATACTGCAGTCTGGCGATCCAACGTCGGAACTGGCCTTCATGTGTGTCTGCGGCTCAATTCTCTGTACTCCGCAACTCTCAAGTGTCAGCTGCCGGGGAGTAGAGCTTACGGGAGCTGAAGAGGTTAGCATCACCGTCTTCCCTTTCCTCTTACCCATGATGTCCTTCGGGTAGGGAAATCTCAACCTAGAGCTTAGCGAGATTCAGGAGCTCAGAGACCAACATCCTCCTCGAACGCCATCTTGTTTTTGAAAGCCCACCTCTTTAACATTGCTTTTGACTCGTAACCACTTGTAACCACCTGCCTCCACTTACCCTCCTCCTTCCTGTACACAATAATTGATTTGATTTGCTTACTTTATTTTTTGTCTATTAGATTGTAAGCTGTTTGAGCAGGGACTGTCTTTCTTCTATGTTTGTGCAGCGCTGCGTATGCCTTGTAGCGTTATAGAAATGTTAAATAGTAGTAGTAGTAACCCATTCTACACCACTCAGGATTTTATAGACCTCAATCATATCCCCCTTCAGCTGTCTCTTTTCCAAGCTGAAGAGCCCTAACCTCTTTAGCCTTTCCTCATATGGGAGGAGTTCCATTCCCTTTATCATTTTGGTTTCTCTTCTTTGAACCTTTTCTAATTCTGCTTTATCTTTTTTGAGATAAGGTGACCAGAATTGAAAGCAGTACTCAAGGTGAGATTGCACCATAGACCGATTCAGAAGCATTATGATATTCTTGGTCTTATTCTGCATCCCTTTCCTAATAGTTCCTAGCATCCTGTTTGCTTTTTTGGCCACCACTGCACACTGGTTAGAATATTTCAGTGTATTGTCTCCAATGACATCTAGATCTTTTTCTTGAGTGCTGACTCCTAAGGTGAACCCTAGCATCAGGTAACTATGATTGGGATTATTATTCCCAATGGGCATCACTTTGCATTTGTCCACATTAAATTTCATCTACCATTTGAATACCCAGTCTTTTTGTTTCCTAAGGTCTTCCTTCAGTTTTTCACAATCCTTATACCAGGTTGATTTTAGGCCTTAAGAGACATGATAGTGCTGTTTCTGCACTAGTATATCTACACTGGCATGCTATCCACTTTAGGGCATTTTTGAAAGTAGCATGCTTGATAATTTAAGTTATTTGGTGGCTCCTCTCCAGAATATTTTTTGAATTTGATCTCTTTCCCTTTTATACGAGGTTCTCCATGATTTAGAGATCCGTTTTGCTTAATATTACCTTATTTTGCTGGGATTAAATAGAAGAACATATTGGAATCATCTTTTTGTTTTTATGCTCCTCAATTTTGACTTTCCTTACCTATGTCTCTTAGAAACTCTTCTGGTTATCTTCAATTTTGCAAAAATCTCAAGACTTATTTGTTTAAGCGTTTTTTGTCCAAGTCTTTATTTTACATTAACTTCTTTCATGTTTACTTTGTTTCAGTTGTTTTTCATATTATTAATTTGACCGCTTTTCAAGTGGGAGTTGGTAGGATACAAGAATTATATCGCATCACAACAGGGTTGTACTCCGAACCCACCCCAAATTCCTTCCTAAAGTGGTATTGGGAGTTCCATATCAATCAATCCATTGTGTCTTCTTCTTTAATCCACATTGTAATCCTGGAGAAGCAGTACTGCATACCTTGGACTGCAAGCATGCTCTAGCATACTATATAGAATGAACAAAACCTCATCGGAGAGCCTTCTAGCTTTTTGTGCCCTTTGACCCTAACAGATTAGGGATAGCCATCACCAAACGTAAAATCTCAACTTGGCTGGCTAACTGTATCTTCTACATGTATACTCAGGGTGGGCTGAGCGTTCACGGCCGGGTCACCGCTCACAATATCGGAGCTATGGCAGCTTAAGTAGCCCATTTCCATTCTTCCTCCTTTGAAGATGTTTGGAAAGCAGCTATGTGATCTTCTATCCTCACTACTGTCTGGAGCAGCAATCCAGGCGGGATAGCTGGTTTGAACAAACAGTGCAAAATCTTTTTACTACTTAAAAGCCAACTCATCCCCCAGCCCTTTTTTTTCACCAGGCTCACTATCTCTTTAGTTGCAGAAACTCATTTATATAAATATAAAATAATATAATATAAATATAAAAACAATTCACTGTGCTAATTTTTCCTATCAAGGCACCAAAATTTGGAATTCTCTTCCTAAATCAATCAAGTTTACAGATGATTACCTAACTTTTAGAAGTCTTCTAAAAAGAATATTTCTTCATTCTGAATACAAAGAACTCTATTTGAATTTTACCCAAACCCTTTCTTTAATCTCGTTTCCCATCTAGTCCTGCCCAATTATGTTTCACCTATCCACCCTTAATTATTTGTTTGTCCTTGAGGTAGTCTAAATCACTGGTTACTTAGTGCACATGTATTAATTTGCTTTTTGAAATTATTGTAATTTATGTTATATTCTGTACATCATGTTTTACTCACTTTGTTTGTAAGCTACATAGAACTTGAGTCTGTTTCGGGCTAATGTGAGGTATAAATGTCATGAATGAATGAATGATTAAATAAATATTGTGAGGTTTGCTTTTGTCAAAGCCCCCAGTCAAACCTCCACCAGTGTTATGGGATCTCAATGTTGTCCTCACCCAGCTGATGAAACCTCTTTTTGAGCCGCTGGATTCCTGCCATCTGAAGTACTTGACCTGGAAGGTCATTTTCTTGGTGGCGGTTACTTCAACTCGTAGAGTCCGTGAGCTCCAAGCCTTGGTAGCCCACGCTCCTTATACTAAATTTCATCATAACAGAGTAGTCCTACGCACGCACCCTAAGTTCTTGCCGAAGGTGGTGTCTGAGTTCCATCTGAACCAGTCAATTGTCTTGCCAACATTTTTTCCCCGTCCTCATACCTGCCCTGCTGAACGTCAGTTGCATACATTGGACTGCAAGAGAGTATTGGCTATGTGGAGCGGACAAGCCCCTTCAGACAGTCCGCCCAAATGTTTGTTTTTTTAAAAATCTCAACAGGAAGGGAGTCGCTATCGGGAAATGCACCATTTCAAATTGGCTTCAGATTGCATATCCTTCACTTATGCCCAAGCTGAGCTGACTCTTGAGGGTCATGTCATGGCTCATAGTGTTAGAGCCATGGCAGCGTCAGTGGCTCACTTGAAGTCAGCTACTATTGAAGAGATTTGCAAGGCTGCGATGTGGTCATCAGTCCACACATTCACATCTCATTACTGCCTTCAGCAGGATACCCGACGCGACAGTCGATTCAGGCAGTCGGTGCTGCAGAATCTCTTTGGGGGTCTAGAATCCAACTCCACCCCCCCCCAGGCCCATTTTTGTTCTGTTCCAGGCTGCACTCTCACTTAGTTGTTCTTCTTAGGTCAATCTCTGTTATGTCCTCGCCATTGCGAGGTCCAATTGACCTTTCTTGTTGTTTTGAGTGAGCCTGGGGGCTAGGGATACCCCACATGTGAGAACAAGCAGCCTGCTTGTCCTCGGAGAAAGCGAAGATACATACGTGTAGCAGATATTCTCTGAGGACAGCAGGCTGATTGTTCTCACCAACCCGCCCTCCTCCCCTTTGGAGTTGTTTTGTTCCTGCTTTATTTGCTTTTCATTTAACTGAGGCGGGAATGGACGTGCGCGGGCGGGAAGATGGCCGCGCATGCGCGGTGCGTCCGCTATTCGCTCTACTGGCTGTCGCAAAGGTTTTGAAGATTTTGCTGGAAAATCCCCGTTCCTGGGGCCACCATGGACGCCGACGCACATGTGAGAACAATCAGCCTGCTGTCCTCGGAGAATACCTGCTACAGGTAAGTATCTTCGCTTTTTCAGGGCACAGACCATAGAATTTTGCCCAGCACTAGCCCCGTCTCCCACCACCGGCTCTGCCACCCAATCTCCGCTAAGCTTCTGAGGATCCATTCCTTCTAAACAGGATTCCTTTATGTTTATCCCCGCATTTTTGAATTCTGTTACCATTTTCATCTCCACCACCTCCTGCGGGAGGGCATTCCAAGTATCCACCACTCTCTCCGTGAAAAAAATGCTTCCTGACATTTTTCTTGAGTCTGCCCCCCTTCAATCTCATTTCATGTCCTCTAGTTCTACCGCCTTCCCATCTATGGAAAAGGTTTGTTTGCGGATTAATACCTTTCAAATATTTGAACATCTGTATCATATCACCCCTGTTTCTCCTTTCCTCCAGGGTATACATGTTCAGGTCAGCAAGTCTCTCCTCATACGTCTTGTAACACAAATCTCATACCATTTTTGTAGCTTTTCCTTGCATCGCTTCAATTCTTCTTACATCCTTAGCAAGGTACGGCCTCCAAAACTGGACACAATACTCCAGGTGGGGCCTCACCAACGACTTATACAGGGGCATCAACACCTCCTTTCTTCTGCTTGTCACACCTCTGTCTATACAGCCTAGCAACCTTCTAGCTATGGCCACTGCCTTGTCACACTGTTTCGTCGTCTTCAGATCCTCAGATACTATCACCCCAAGATCCCTCTCCCCATCTGTACATATCAGACTTTCACCGCCTAACACATACATCTCCCGTGGATTTCTACTCCCTAAGTGCATCACTTTGCATTTCTTCGTATTGAATTTTAATTGCCAAACCTTAGACCATTCTTCTAGCTTCTGCAGATCGTTTTTCATGTTTTTCACTCCCTCCTTGGTGTCCACTCTGTTACAAATCTTAGTATCATCCGCAAAAAGGCAAATTTTACCTTCTAACCATTCGGCAATGTCACTCACAAATATATTAAACAGAATCGGCCCCAGCACCGAACCTGAGGCACTCCACTACTCACCTTTCCCTCATCCGAGTGAATTCCATTAACCACCACCCTCTGGCGTCAACCAGTTCCTAATCCAGTTCACCACGTCGGGTCCTATCTTCAGCCTGTCAAGTTTATTCAAGAGCCTCCTGTGGGGAACCGTGTCAAAAGCTTTGCTGAAATCTAAGTAAATTATGTCTACAGCATGCCCATGATTCAATTCTCCTGTCACCCAGTCAAGGAATTCAATGAGATTTGTTTGGCACGATTTACCTTTGGTAAAACTATGTTGTCATGGATCTTGCAACTTATTGGCTTCCAGGAAATTCACTATCCTTTCCTTCAGCATCACTTCCATTACTTTTCCATTAACCGAAGTGAGGCTTACCGGCCTGTAGTTTCCAGCTTCTTCCCTATCACCACTTTTGTGAAGAGGGACCACATCCGCTCGTCTCCAATCCCATGGAACCTCTCCCGTCTCAAAGGATTTATTAAACAAATCTTTAAGAGGACCCGCCAGAACCTCTCTGAGCTCCGGTCCCATGGGTTTGTCCACCTTTTAGATTTTCAAGTTGTTCATACACACACTCTCTTCTGTGAACGGTGCTATATCCACTCCATTCTCATATGTACTTTTGCCAGTCAATCGTGGTCCTTCTCCAGGATGTTCTTCTGTGAAAACAGAACAAAAGTATCTATTTAGCAAATTAGCTTCATCATTATCTACACAGCGGTTCATAGCATCTTTCAGTCTCACAATTCCCTTTTTATTCTTCCTCCTTTCACTAATATACCTGAAGAAATTTTTGTCACCCCTCCTTACATTTCTAGCCATTTGTTCTTCCGCTTGCGCTTTTGCCAGACGTATCTCTCTCTTGGCTTCTTTCAGTTTCATCCGGTATTCCTCTCCGTGTTCCTCTTCTTGAGTTTTTCTGTATTTCATCAACGCCAACTCTTTAGCCTTTATTTTCTCAGTCACTTGCTTGGAGAACCATATCGGTTTCCTTTTTCTCTTGCTTTTATTTACTCTCCTTACATAAAGGTTTGTGGCCCTATTTATAGCTTCTTTCAGCCTGGACCACTGCCCTTCCACTTCTCATATGTTCCCCCAGCCCATCAGCTCCTTTCTCAGGTATTCCCCCATTTTGCTAAAGTCAGCATGCTTGAAATCCAGGACTTTGAGTTTTGAGTGGCCACCCTCCACTTCAGCAGTCATATCAAACCAAACTGTTTGATGGTCACTGCTGCCCAGGTGGGCACCCACTCGGACATTTGACACACTATCCCCATTTGTGAGCACCAGATCCAGTGTCGCTCCCTCCCTCCTGGGTTCCGTCACCATTTGTCTGAGCAGAGCACTTTGAAAAGCATCCACAATCTGTCTACTTCTTTCCGATTCAGCAGATGGAACCTTCCAATCTACATCCGGCAGATTGAAATCTCCCAGCAACAGCACCTCTCTCTTCTTTCCCAACTTTTGAATATCTGTGATCAGATCTTTATCTAGTTCCTACAATTGTGTCGGAGTTCTGTAGACAACACCCACGTGGACAGAAGTTCTATTATCTCTTTTTAAGGTGATCCATATCGCTTCTTCCTTTCCCCAGGTCCCTGTCATTTCAGTCGCTGCGATATCATTTCTCATATACAGAGCTACTCCACCTTTACGACCATCTCTATCCTTCCTAAATAGATTATAGCCTGGTATATTTACAGTAAATCTTGCAATTGAGATTGGGCCAGCAAAGAGCCCTGGAAGAATAAATTCTTTACAGTGAAGGAATCCTACTTCTGCAGTTTTTCCCTAAAGAGGTGAAAATAGCCTGTTGCCCAAGTCTTTAAGCTAGCTATAGGGCCCTAGCCTTCCTCACAAAACAGGAAAGCTGCCATTGCAGACTAAATTCATAAAAGAGAAGTAAAAAAAAAAAAAGTAAAACCCAACTTTGTGTTCCCTTGTCCCACTTCAGCAGCTTCAAAGACTGGATATGGGGCCAAATAATTTTTCTCTAATCTAATCCAATGTACTGAAGGGTGCTCCCTATAATGATCTCACATGACCTTCAATACTATAGCCTGCTAGTATTTCTTTAAGTTAGGAAGGCCAAGTCCTCCCCTTCCCTTGTTATATTGAAGGGCAATTTGTCTAGCCTTCATTGCCTTTCCTAACCAAATAATCCTTCTAAACATTATGTCTCATATATGAAACTGTTTTGATGGAATATGTATTGGTAATTGAGCAAGTAAGAATAAAGATTTGGGGAGTATTGTCTTTTGCATGGTCACTATCCTACCCCACCAAGTCACATTCAAGGATTTCTGGTATCCGAGTCTGACTGAATATGTTTAGCTCTTCAAGATTATGAGAAATGTAAATGCAGAAATATCTAAAAGCCTTCCTAGCCACTCTAAACAGGTATTCCTGAAGCTATGAGGGATTCAAATTAAACAGTAAAGATTTGGTTTTGTCAGTCTTTACTTTGAAACCTGATACCCACCGAAAAGGCAAAGTTTATCGATTAATTGAAGTAAAGGACTCTTAGAGGTGTATTTTCAAAGTGCTTAGACTTAAAAAGTTCAGTAAGTTACTATGAGGCATATTTTCAAAGCACTTAGCCTTCCAAAGTTCCATAGGGGTGGGAAGAGGAGCAGATACTGGGTGGAGGGGGAGAAAGATAACGATAGCAGGAGAAGAGGGAAAGTTAAAAAAAACTATATGTATGTATGTGGGTGGGACGGGCCCACCCAGGTTAATTCGGGGCCCACCTGAAATGGCAGGTCTGGCAACGTTCCTGCACAAAACCCTCCTACCTCTAAGGAGTTAATTTCTCCATTGTGTAGCTGTATGCTGAAATGACAGAGTGACAGTAATACTTTCATATTTTATACCACTACAAGATGCACAGAGTGCTGTACAGTGTGTTGAGGTTCAATATGCACCAAAGAGCTTACAATTTAAATGTGCATCTGAGATAGTGGGGAAGTAGTGACTTACCCACAATTACAAGGAGTATTAGTAGCAGAAACACTATTTGAATCTTGGCTTCGCTGGTTCTCAAACTGTTGCTTTAACCAATGGGCCTTCTCTCCAACATATGTGACAGGTTTGATACATGGGACTGAATTCTATAAATGTCGCTTAAAAAATCATCACCGAAAAAAAACAGTGCTAAGCGCTATTCTATAAGCAGTGTTCAAAGTTAGGCGCTGTTTGTAGAATAACGCTTAATGCCAGGAACTGTGACTACATTTAGCTATGACCATTTACACCAATGAAACCTTGGTGTAAATCCCTGCACCTAATCTGTAAATGAAAGGAACACCCCTGATCTGCCCATATCCACGCTCCTTTTTGGACCTCCGCGTAAAATTTACATGCATAAATTTTATTTAAATACAGTTAACACCAACAATTTCTTGTTAAGATCTCAATTATTGGCGCTAATTGGCTTGTAAAACTGCATTGGCTCCCAATCAAGGAATGCATTACCTTCAAAATTTGCTCTTTGGTCCACAAGATTATCTACGGTGAAACTCCATGATACATGGTTGACTTGATAGATCTTCCAACCAGAAATAGAACTAGTACCTCACGTACCTATTTGAACCTCCACTATCCGAGCTGCATAGGACTCAGATATAAATCAACCTGTGAATCCAATTCCTCCTATTTAGGCACACAAATGTGAAATACACTACCAAAGACTGTGAAAATGATTTACGACCATCTTAACTTCAGGAGATCATTAAAGACTTACCTGTTTTGCAAGGCCTGTCCCACTGACCCTACTTAAATGCTTCAATTCTGCAACACAACATAACCTTAGATTGTATTGGACATTATATATTCCTTATTATCGTTGACCCTTATTGTACTTACCTGACCCCTATTTCAATCTATATTTGTTTACCCCTACCGGACTTGGCGTTCACCTTTACAGTATTTTATAAGCCACATTGAGCCTTCTAATGGGTGGGAAAATGCGGGATACAAATGTTACAAATAAATAAATAAATTCTGTGCACAAATTGGTTGCATGCCCAAATTTGCGTGCACAATTTTTAACACTGTTTATAGAATTTGGGGGATGATGTCCATCACATTCTCAATTGTGCATGTTGGAAAGCTATGTTAGAGACAGACGGTCACTGTTCCAATCATGGCTCCATTGGATGTCATTCCTGTGTGTATGAGAATTGATATGCTGCTTATCTTGGAGAATACTCTTAAAGAAAAGCAACTTTGTTTTCTCCTTTTAAAATTCATTTTTTTTCTCGCCCCCATTTTCTTTTATATCTTAGATTAATAGAGCTTGGCCAGTTTGAAATTGTAACAGGAGGCTGGGTCATGCCTGATGAAGCTTCATCTCATTATTTTTCCTTAATTGACCAGTTGATAGAAGGACATCAGTGGCTGGAGAAGAATCTTGGTATGTTTTGAATTTCCTTTTCCAGTTCAGACAATGGTATTTTTAGCCCATGTGTATTGCTTTAGATTGAAAACCTTCCTGATATTTTTAAACAGGTGTAAAACCAAAGGCTGGATGGGCTATTGATCCCTTTGGGCATTCTCCAACAATGGCTTACCTTCTGAAACGCTCAGGATTATCTAATATGCTTATCCAGAGAGTTCATTACTCAGTTAAAAAGTACTTTGCAACCCAGAAGACTCTAGAATTTTATTGGAGACAAAACTGGGGTATGTATGCATGTATCATAGTTTCTTATCCTTTCACTTAAGAAAGAAACAATAACCAAGCACTGTATCCTTTCACTTTAGAAGATTCCTAGTGTTGCTGGTTCTTTAAGGGCACTTTTTATGCAAGCAAGAATTATAAAAATGTTCAAGCATGGTGAAGGGAACTCTGTTAGTTGAGTTTGTGTCTATAGTGAAGTCTCTGGGTCAGACAATGAAGAAATGTCTGCATAAACAGGAATTACTGGAACAAGTTTTGCTGTCAGTATGCCTAAAAAAGCAAATTCATTCAACTGGACGGTGATACTCTCTTTCACTCCTGAATTACACATGGTAGCTAACATGTAGAATTCCATCTGGGTAAGAGGTTTCAGATGACTTGTCTTTGTTCCTTTAAGGTGAAGCTTATACCTTGATTCACAGAAGAGTGGGAAAAGAGATGCAATGTATAAGGTAAAGAAAGAATGCTTGCCTTGCAGCTCTTTCAGTATCATCTGCATCCCAGCGACATCAGCTACCTCCTCTTCTCAGCTACTACTTTTCCCTTTCTACCGTAGGGTGTACTATTTTGGCAAAGGCCATATGTTCAGCAGTTGGCAGCATAGGCCAACCGCGTTACCTCCCACAAGGGACAACCGTAGAAACTGTGGTCAAGTGTTACCTTTTGGAGCCCATTGAGATTATGGCCACAGACCCTGTCGCATACTGGACATACAAGTCCATCATCTAGTCAGACCTTGCTGCTCATCTTGGAGAATACTTGGAGCCCAGCATTTTCTTTGATGCACACCAACTAGTGTTCTAACTGAATGTTTTCTCTATGGTGGGGAACATTGTAAGTTCACATTATTCATGTATGGCACCTGAATTGATGGAAAAATTGTTGTTCCTTAAGATTAGCCTCCCTATATTGGGTTTCCCTGAAGTACCATATGAATGAGATGAGGATTGATGCATACTGTGCCACTGCCCTGTCCCTTCTTCATTAAATGGAATATTGTGGCCGCTCCATGTGTTTCCTTCTCTGTGTGTTTTGAATGTAGAATAGATTTCAGTAGACACTTTGTGTCCTGGGGTGGGGCTGTTATGCCAAATTTTGTGTTTTATCCCTTTCTGGTACAAGATCCCCAGATCACACATTCCCTGTCATAAGACCCAAGGGTGCTGAGCCTAGCGGATAAATAAGACATCACATATAGATTATTAAAAAGTATTATTTTGAGTTTTTGAGGGAAGAGGGGGTAAGGAAAATTTAGCAGAAAACAAAAACAAGGGGGGGGGAAGGGCAGTTCCAGAGAGATCAGATCAGGTCCTGATAAGCGCTTAAGAGGGGCACTGCCTGAGTGAGGGCCTTTAGATCGTATAGAATCTCTAGTACAGACTGCAAAGCGAAAAGATCATACTCATTAGATGAAGACAGTCTCTGCACTTCAGCTGCCATCCCTCTAATGTCCAGCAGTTCCTGCAGGATTTGCTATAGCAGGCAAATAGATTCCCCAGTATTTTAAGAGCTGGAGGGCACTGTAGATGGAAGCCTTGCTGCCCCCCACCAGTCACAGCCAGCTCTGTGGAAGGCTGCTTTTCCATACCTTGACCTGCAGATTGTCCCCAACAGGACTTGTGTCCTAATTTCCCTGAGATTGTTGAGATAAACGAGCGATAAGAACAGTAGGAAGAGTGAAGAATATACTGCAGGTGGCAGTTCTGGTGCTGCTGCTGCTGCTTGTCTTTTCCTCTTGTAAGAATAAAAGATAGAAATATTAAGTTCCAAGGAAAAGGTTAACAATTGGCATAAGAGCCATTTAAGCATTTGGGTACATTAGGTGAAACTAGAATTTCTGGCTGAGAGGTGCTCCACACCTAACACAGTCTGAAATGTGGCCCCTTCCCGCCTTACAAAACCATTTCTAGACCTAGCTGATGCCCCTGTCATATAGTGATACACTCCACAAAGTTAACAAACCAAATCTGATAACGTACTCCACAGAGACTTTCCACCTGTTAAAACAGATAAGGTAAATGTGAGACCGAGACAGTGTAGATGTTGGATTAATTGTTGCTGTGTACAGTAATAGATTATGATGAAGCAGGGAATTAAGAGTTCCAGTACTGGCATTCCTATTGATACTGCCCTTCCCATAATGGAATAGTCACTTAGGAGTCGATATGCAAAGTCATTTTTTTCCAAAGTCTACAGACCTCTGGCACAAACAGAGAAGCTAGACATGGAGTTGGTGAAGATATTCAAAAGATTGGTATGAAAGGGGAGGTGCTACTTTTGGGAGATTTCAACTTGTCTGATGTGGATTGGAGCGTCCCGTTTACAGAATCGGAAAGAAGTAGGGAGATTGTGGATGCCTGTCAAAGTGCCTTGCTCAGACAAGTGGTGACGGAACCCATGAGGGAAGGATTGATGCTGGATCTAGTGCTCACAAATGGAGGAAGTATTGCCAGTATCTGGGTGGTTGCCCACCTATGTAATAGTGATCATCACACGATGTGGTTTGATACAAGGGCAGAGGCGGAGTGCGGATGCACAAAACTCAAAGTACTGGATTTCAGACATACTGATTATGATAAAATGGGGAATAACTGAAGTAGCAGCTGTTGGCATGGGAAGGTGTAGGAGAAGTGAAAATCAGTAGTCAAAGCTAAAGGCTGCTATAAATATGGAAATTGATCTTTACGCAAGGAAAGTAAACAAGAGGAACAGCAAGCCTATATGGTTCTCCAAAAAAGTAGCTGAATAAATAAGAGCAAAAGAGGCTTTGTTCAAGAAATACAAAAGAATGCAACGAGAGGATCATGGAAAAGATTATCGGATTAAATTCAAAGAAGTGAAGAGGGAAATACGGCAAGCGGAATTAAAAATGGCTAAAGATGTAGAGAGAGGTGACAAGACCTTTTTCAGATATACTGGAGAATGGAGAAAAGATAGGAATGGAATTGCATGACTGAAAGATAATGAGAATGACTATGTGAAGAATGAGGAGGATAAAGCGAACTGCTAAACAATTACTTCTCTTCGATGTTCATGGAAGAAAATCCTGGTGAAGAACCATGGTTGGCTGCTGAAGGAATATCTGGGAATGGAATGCATACTGTGCCATTTACGAAAGAGTTTATAAACAGCTGGAGAATCTGAAGGCGTGTTTCCCTACTCCTCCCCTTGCTTTCGAATCAGCTGTCACTGACGTCAGTGCGTGCCTGCCTAGCAGACCACCTCCGAGGGAGGCACGGTCCCAGGCACATTAGAACATTGGAGGTGAGAATTATTATATAGGATATTGTTATTCGGATATTAATGACATCACATATGAGAAACTAGATATTAGGTAGGGCTGTTACATATCTGCTTTGCAGTGGTCTTAGCACTTGTTTAGCAAATCTCCTTATGTTTATAAAACAGCACAGTTATATCTCCCAATCCTTGAACAATGTAGTATGCAGTGTGCCATGGATATTGAATATTGAAGAGCATTGTCATAAATGAGTATATGAAAAGTTGATTTCAATATATATTTAGGTATATATGTGCATTTAGGATTCGGGGATAAAACTAATTATAATTAATTACTATCAGAGTAGCTGCGGTAGGCTTTTGGTGTATGTACATACATGACTTAAGGAGGCGGAACACCTAAATGTGCTATGATGGTTCCATCTGTGACACTGCCACATATTCCTTTTGGGGATATAATGGTTGGAATGGGTATGGACTGAGCACATTAATGTTATCACTTATGTGGTTAATTTGAGGATAATTTTAGTTTATTAGTAAGTGGGTAAAGGTCTGAGTTATAGTATTTAGTTAAAATTTAATGCCAAGAAGTGCAGAGTGATTCACTTGGGGTGCAGAAACCCAAAAGAGAGACACCAAATAGGAGGGGAGAGAGTAGTAAGCTCTACTCAGGATAGAGACCTTGAGGTGTTGGTGTCAGAGGATATGAAGGTGAATAAACAATGTGACAAAGTGATGGCTGTGGCCAGAAGGATGCTAGACTGCATAGAGAGGGGTATAACCAGCAGAAGAAAGGAGATGTTGATGCTCTTCTGCAAGTCATTGGTGAGGCCCCACTTGGAGTATTGTGTTCAGTTTTGGAGTCTGTATCTTGCTGAAGATGGAAGAAGACTGGAAGTGGTGCACAGAGAAGCTACAGAAATGCTATGGGATTTGCGTTGCAAGCTGTACAAGGAGAGACTTGCTGACATGAACACATGTACCTTGGAGGAAAGGAGAAACAGGGGTGACATAACAGACGTTCAAATATTTGAAAGATATTAATCTGCAAACAAACCTTTTCCAGAGACAGGAAGGCAGTAGAACTAGAGGACATGAATTGATTTTGAAGGGAGGCAGACTAAGGAGTAATGTCAGGAAGTATTTTTTTCACGGAAAGGGTGGTACATATGTGGAATACCCTCCCACGGGAAGTGGTAGAGATGAAAACGATATTGGAATTCAAACATATGTGGGATAACCACAAAGGAATCCTGTTTGGAAGGAATGGATCTATGGAATGATCATAACTGATAGATATGGATGGGCTGGAGTGTAAATTTTAAGGGGCTTCTATGTTAGTTTCAGACCTTTAAGTACAAGAACAGTGCTAGGCAGACTTCTACGGTCTGTGTCCTGAGAATGGCAAGGACAAATCAAACTCGGGTATACATATAAAATATCACATACCATGTAAAATGAGTTTATCTTGTTGGGCAGACTGGATGGACTGTTCTGGTCTTTATCTGCTGTCATTTACTGTGTTACTATGGGGCTCATTTTCAAAGCACTTAGCCTTACAAAGTTCCATAGATTACAATGTAACTTTTAAAGTCTAAGTGTTTTGAAAATATGTCTCTATGTTTACTAAAGGTGCACTCCTCAGTATCTAGTTGAGTGCATGCTCGGTACTATAAGTAGGTTGCAGACTAAGATGCTCCAGGGTTGGAATGCCTGGGTTCACTCTGCTCACTGATATCAAGAGATCTTTCAAATATTTATTATAAGTGTATGGCTATTTGAATTGAGAAGTGTGGAAGGGGAGATAGAGTTCTGTGTTAATGTCATGAACCAAGAGTAGACGCGCATTACTGCAACTGGTGACTGCTAATGTGGTAAGGATTGAGAGTGAGGCAATGTTGTGTGCATGGATTGGGTTGTCTGAGGAATGATATGATTGTGATGGGGAGACATGGGAGGGGCATGATAGAGGGACAGTTTAATGCCTGGCTTCTTTTGAGATGGAAGGCATGAGAATGGGAAATTGCTTGCTTGTAGTATTGATTAATTTTTCTGGTTGAGAATGGGTAGGATACAAATAATATCTATGAATATCTGGAGGATTCAGTGCACAAAATATCAGAGAAGTTATGCATAACTCGGAATTTATGGCTGCTGATTATATTCTTATTCCACGAGACCCAGTAATGGATAGATTGAAGGCCACCTGGGGGGGGTGGGGAAGGTCTGTGAGTCCCTGTGAACTATCAGTAATACTGGAGTGGCTATAATAGTTTGCAAACACTCTCAAGTTGCAGTACACTGTCAATGACAGGATGGGAAGGGTAGAGTAATTATGGTAGAATCAGGTCTGGGAGGAAAGTTTGTATGCCCCAAATGATGGTCAACTTGATTTTTTAGATGGTTTGCAGAAAAGCTTAGAATTCTCCTGCTAGATTGTAAGGGAAGACATAAATATGGTTGGATCCTTGGATTTAGGTAAAACAGGGAAAACACCCATAGGAGAGGAGTGAGAGTATGAATTTACATAAACTACTGGAAGCTCAGGGAGTGTTAGATATACTCCTTATCCAGTGGATGCCTCAATCTCCATATATATCCTATTCAAAAATTTGACTCGTACTCTAGGATAGACATTTTTCTAATCTCTGTGGTGGTGTGCCCGCACATTCTAGACTAAATTGGCCTTAATACCTGGCCAGATCATGCCCCCATATCCTTAGATATTAAACAATTGATTTCAATTTTGAAGGGACACAAGAGTTGAGTGTAATTTATTTATTGCATTTGTATCCCACATTATCCCACCTCTTTGCAGGCTCAATGTGGCTTACAATTCATCATGGAAATTGGAAATAGAAGAGAATATACATTTGGTTTACAGAGGGTATTGGTTACATGGTGTTGAAATACATAATAGTTTTAAAGTAAAAGACATTATAAGACATTTCTGGATATATTAAAGAATATACAGTTACACGTAATAACATTGTTATTAGATAAGGCCATATGCAATGAATAGAGTCTGCCATTCCAAATTTTCTTCACCTCAGTTGGATTAAAGAAAGATACCAACACCTTAATTATATGGGAGGCCCTGAAATTGAAGCTTAGAGTTAAGCTGATGGAATGAAAGCAGCAGCAATGAGAAAAGCTTAGACAACTGAGGGAGATGCTTGTAGTAGCTGACCAGAAACACAAAAAATATGAGATTATATTCTTCAATTGCAGCATTTAAGTTTGTGTATTTATTTCCATATTAATTACTATTTGCTATTAATGATTTTATTTTAGGTTGGGACTCTAACACAGATATTCTTTGCCACATGATGCCCTTTTACAGCTATGATGTTCCTCATACCTGTGGCCCAGATCCTAAAATCTGCTGCCAATTTGATTTCAAGCGCCTGCCTGGAGGCAGAGTCAGTTGTCCTTGGAGAGTACCTCCTGAGGCAATTCATGCTGGAAATGTCCAGCATAGGTGAGATCTAATTTGTAATTTGTTCCCATTTACTGTTTATCAAAGTAGGTACTGAGATCAGAATACATTTTTATGGTGTTAAATCTAGTGAGGTTGCTTTAATATAAAATACTGTTGTTTTAATTGTTGTTGGTGGCTCAGGGGTTTAGATTACCCTGGATTTCAGTTCTTGCTTTATTTCTTTTTCGCATTTGTTTTTTTCATTAGATCTTTTTCCATGAGACATTCATTCAAATTATATTAAATATGTTGATGTAATTTAATTTCATGTAAAACAAGAGACTTGAATGAAATATATAACTCTGGTTTTAACAGAGGAAGTCATCAAACAAATCTTATTGGGGGGACAAATGGAATGTGGTTTATTTACAGTGGATAGCAGTAGTTTTTGGCACCTTTATGCAACCTACTGGCAAATCCCAAACTGGTAAAGTGAGTTAGAATCAGGTTGCATGACAGTCATTTTTATGAAAGTTATACTTTCTTATGTTTTAAGCACTGCTTTTTGCTTTGACCCACCTTTATTTCACCTCTTTTCCCTCTTAGAAAAACTCTTTGTATCATCATATAATGTTATCTTAATTTTTGGTGCAGCCATAGTCTGCACTAGCTTCGATGCAGCAAGTAGTACCATTCATTATTAACTATTGAATCATTTGATTGCATTGTGGATATTTGTTGCTAATTTCCTATAGCTAAAGACTCCCATTGGCTTTAAGAAATATGTGATGGTTGTGCAGTATCCATGAGTTTTGCATGTTGTGCCTCAGGCCCAAACACAACATCCCTACTTGTTTCACTTGTCAGAAAATGATACCTAGGGGTCCTCATGGCCAGCAAAAGGAGATGGAAAAGATTTGTGGTTTGATCCAGTTTGGCCCAAGTGCATCAGCAATGAAGTTGTAGACTCCAAGGACCCATGAGCTGCACCAGATTTTCGAGAAGCATCCTAGTTCTTGTTTCCCCTTCAGATCAGTCATTCTACTCTACCTGTAGAGAGGACCATTCATCCTGATGACATCTGGGAATGTAATTGTTTGCAAGGGTTCAGAGTCCAGCAGTGATAGATCTCAACTGATCCATTCTAGTATTGGTTTACACATTAAATAAACTGATTCATAAAGTTTAAATAAACATAAGCATATTGGCACTCGCAGTTTCCAAAGAGGAGTTGAACAGGAGGCTTCAGGAGATGCTGGACTGCACCTGTCTTGGTTCTCAATATTTACATTACATAAGTACATAAGTATTGCCACACTGGAACAGACCAAAGGTCCATCAAGCCTAGCATCCTGTTTCCATTGGAGCTGAAAGTGATCCGACAGCCATTTTACAGCAGTGCAATTTGGGAGCAGCGCTGCCGATGGTTCTTTTACTTGGCACTGCTTTGTAAGTCCTTACACAGATGTCAGCCACTCTGGGTGTTTCTCCAGGGTTGGGGGTCTTCTGACCTTATCCCCCCCAGTTCATTCTGCAGCTCCATAATGCCTGTATCCACCTCAGCAACCCAATCAGTTTGAAAGCCCACCTTACACATCTACTCTAATCACTCCCTTCCCTCTTCACTCTTCCCTCACTTAATCTCTGCACAACATTAACTGTATCTAATATCCTGTAATGACAATGTTAACCAAACTATATAAGCCACTTTGAGCCTGCAAATAGGTGGGAAAATGTGGGATACAAATGCAATAAATAAATAAATAAATAAATCTGATAGGGGAACTGAAGGTTCCTTTTTAGCTCAGTCTTTGGAGATTTCAGACTTGCGGCCTGCCGCAGTCTTCCTAATGGACCCTGCCCCAAAGACATGTTTGCACTTTAGCTCAGAAGTAGGTCTATTGCTCCCCTGTCTCCCTCTCAATCTGAGGGAGTCATGTCAGGGCAGTCCCTTTCTTCATAGATGGAGGAGGAGGAGCTGTTTATAGAGGAATCTGATGAGCCCACCATGGTGCAGATGTTGCATAAGGAAGAGTTGTTTTCCTTTATAACTAAGGCTCTCAGTTCTTAATATTTCTTCTTTTGATCCTGCTACACCTGCGTCTGCTAATCCTAGAATGGTAAGCACTAGAAGACCACCTTACCCCAGAAGCTATCCTTTGGGTGGTGAAGGCTATGTTGGGGCTCATTTTCAAAGCACTTAGCCTCCCAAAGTTCCATAGAAACCTATGGAACTTAGCCTCCCAAAGTGCTTTGAAAATATGCCTCGTTGTGTCTTTACTCCGTATCCATGCCTGAGCTGGAAAAGCAATGTTTGCCTAAAGTGGATTCATTGGTGTCAGCAGTCACCATGCTGCCTGTGGTGAGTTAAGATTTTACTTATAGTTTCAGAGTTGGTGCTGTTCCTAGGCTGGGAGCCAGGGAACAGTATCAGGGCAATTCACCATGTGTGTTACGTCCTCTGAAAGGGCATATTTAGTGTTCTCATATTCTTATATACCTTTTATTTAGAGAGCGTTGAGTCCTGAAAGTTTCCCTCACTTCATTTGTGGAACTTTTTTGTTACTAGAACTCTATATTGGTAGTTCAGGTATTTCTTTTTTCAGCATCTTTACCAAGGAGTTTAGTGTAGAGTCAAGCATAGTGCTATTAGTCCCATGTTTCTCAAGTTTTACATCTTGAGTTTTTTCTGAGGCTAGTATACTGTTCCCATGTCTTTCCTGGTCTCCATGGTAACCATTGAAAAGTGGGAACCTCAGTGTTGCCGTGGTGGGATTTTCTCTACGTGCAGTGTTACATTGCTTTGAGAAGCAGAATAGTTTATTCTGGAAGGTGGCAGGCTTTCAACATGAAAGTCGCAGGTTCAAGGCTGGTTTGTGCATAATATTAGAAGCTGAGGAACTTGACTCTATTTCAAATGGAGCATATTTTACTTCACTCTCCCATATTGCTTGCCTTCACAAGCAGTTCATTACATGTCTAGGCAGCTAACACTACGCTACAGTGCTAAAGGTTAGCAGTGTTGGTTTTCCACAGCAGCTCTGCTGTCTGGTATTGCATACTGATACTGGCCAAAATTCTTGCATACCAGCTCCAGCCACCACTGTTATCAGCGGCACCATTAGCTGCTTGTCATAGTGTCTCTATATGCTTCTGTTGCACTTTTGCACATTTTCATTTTATTGGACAGCTAGCGACATTACAGAGCTACTTCAATGTAGACGAATAGCTTAAATGGTTAAAGCAACCAGCTGAGAGTGAGTACAGATATCCAGAGATTGCTGGTTCAAGTCCCACTGCAGCTTGCCATCAGTAGCTCTTTGAGCAGGGACTGTCCTTTTATGTTAAATTGTACAGCGCTGCGTAACCATAGTAGCGCTTTAGAAATGTTAAGTAGTAGTCAGGGCCGTGCTAACCCGGTAAGCGGGGTAAGCACGGCAGGGGGGCGCCTCATGTTCAAGGGCGCCGCCGCCGCCACCGCCTGCCGAGTCAGTGTTGTGTTTAATAAAATTAAAAAACACATTACAAACCTCTCTCGCGTTGGCGCCTATATGCGCATGCGCTGCTGGCTCGCTCTGGCTTCTGCCTTCCCGTGCGCTGCGTCGTTCGTCTGTTCAGGCTGTTAGCACCGCCCCAGCGTGACGCACGGCGTGACGTCATCGTGCCTGGAGCCTCGCAGGCAGTCCGACTCCGAAGGACAACGACGACGCGTTGAGTGCACTGACTGCTGAGAGAGGAGAGCCGGCGCCACTGCTGGATCACTGGATGATTAGCTGCTGCTGCTGCCCGCTCCTGCAGCGCTCCGCAAGTCCGCTGCATCGGCATTCATTTTGTTTTGTTTTTTTAGAGAGAGTGGTGGACAAGGTCAGGACATCATTGGCATTGGTAAGGACGGTTTCGCCTTAACGTTTCATTATGGCTGGCTACACTTGTTGTTAATTGTAATATTGATAAAGAAAAAGTTACATTGAGGCTGCAGTTGGGGGAACTGGAACGTGGAACCAACCAGGCCAGCTGGGGAAAAGAAATACAAGGCAAGGAGGAAATTTCTGGGGGGGGGGGGGGGGGGGGGGGGAATGGGAAGAGAACAAGCTAGACTCGGAGGAACGAAGGAGGGGAGAGTAAGGAAAGGAAAATAAGAGCTGATGAAACAGAAAGGCAAAGAGGAATTTGACCCAGCCTCACTCCTACGTTACTCAGGGAGAGAGGGAAATTGCTGGAAAGGGATGAATGGAGGGGGCAGGGGACAGAGGAGCATGGATGGGCATGGATTGGGAGGGCAGGGCTCAGGGAGAGAGGGGAATTGCTGGATAGGGATGAATGGAGGGGGCAGGGGACAGAGGAGCATGGATGGGCATGGATTGGGAGGGCAGGGCTCAGGGAGAGAGGGGAATTGCTGGATAGGGATGAATGGAGGGGGCAGGGGACAGAGGATCATGGATGGGCATGGATTGGGAGGGCAGGGCTCAGGGAGAGAGGGGAATTGCTGGATAGGGATGAATGGAGGGGATGGATGGATATGGATTGCAGGGCAGGGCTCAGGGAGAGAGGGGAATTGCTGGATAGGGATGAATGGAGGGGGCAGGGGACAGAGGAGCATGGATGGGAGGGCAGGGCTCAGGGAGAGAGGAGAAATTGCTGGACATAGAGGGGAGGGAAGAGAGATGAAGGAGATGAAATGAGGGAAAAGGAAGAGAGGAGAAAAACTGCACATGGATGAAGAAAATAGGCAGAAGCTGAGGACCAGAAATGAAGAAGAAAGGAGGAAAGGAAAGAAATAAATGGAAAGGAAGCCCTGGAAATCAGATACTGGGCTAGCATGATCAGAAAAAGAAAGTCACTAGACAACAAAGGTAGAAAAAAAATAATTTTATTTTCATTTTAGTGTTTGGAATATGTCCACTTTGAGAATTTACATCTGCTATCTTATTTTGCAATGTATAGCAATTTGTTTCTAAGAATTTTGCTGACAATTCCTGTCAGTGTGGCAAGTGGTGAGCGATCATTTTCACGGGGGGGGGGGGGGGGGGGCGCCGCCGCCGCCGCCGACTGATAGTCTGCAGGGGGGGCGCCAACTGATAGGCTGCAGGGGGGCGCCAGAGACCCTAGGCACGGCCCTGGTAGTAGTAGTGCACAATGGTGCAAATAGCCATATTCTTCTACACCATCTTGCTCTGGCTCTCAGCCACAATAGTTAGCTCCAATGCTTGCAGCCATGCCAGCCAGCTCTAGTGCGCAGCCATGCCAGCCAGCTCTAGTGCACAGCCACACTAGCCAATTTTTGACATTCTCAGCAAGAAGATAGCTCTGGCTTAGGCATTGGTCAGCTGATGTGGCTTCTAAGTCACATTTAGCAACCTACCTTTTAGAGGTAAACTTTTGCTTGGAGAAGATCTAGAGAAGTTGGTTAAAGACCTAGGGAGCTCTAACAGGCTTATTTTCGAAAGAGAAGGGCGCCCATCTTTCGACACAAATCGGAAGATGGGCGTCCTTCTCCCAAGGTCGCCCAAATCGGCATAATCGAAAGCTGATTTTCGGCGTCCTCAACTGCTTTCCTTCGCGTGGATGACCAAAGTTCACGGGGGCGTGTCGGAGGCAAGGCGGAACTGGGGCATGCCTAACACATGGGCGTCCTCGACCAATAATGGAAAAAAGAAGGGCGTCCCTGACGAACACTTGGACGACTTTACTTGGTCCTTTTTTTCTTATGACCAAGGCACAAAAAGGTGCCCGAACTGACCAGGTGACCACCGGAGGGAACGGAGATGACCTCCCCTTACTCCCCCAGTGGTCACTAACCCCCTTCCACCCTCAAAACATTTAAAAAAAAATATTTTTTCCAGCCTTTATGCCATCTCAAATATCATACCCAGCTCCATGACAGCAGTATGCAGGTCCCTGGAGCAGTTTTAGTGGGTGCAATGCACTTCAGGCAGGCGGACCCAGGCCCATCCCCCCCCATCTGTTACACTTGTGGTGGTAAATGTCAGCCCTTCAACACCCACCAGAAACTCACTGTACCCACATGTAGGTGCCCCCCTTCACCCATAAGGGCTGTGGTAGTGGTGTACAGTTGTGGGGAGTGGGTTTTAGGGGGGTTCAGCAGACAAGGTAATGGAGCTATGCACATGGGAGCAATTTGTGAAGTCCACTGCAGTGCCCCCTAGGGTGCCCGGTTGGTTTCCTGGCATGTCAGGGGGACCAGTGCACTACGAATGCTGGTTCTTCCCATGACCAAAGGGCTTAGATTTGGTCGTTTCTGAGATGGGCGTCCTCGGTTTCCATTATCGCCGAAAATCGGGGATGACCATCTCTAAGGTCGATCTAAATGTTAGGATTTGGGTGTCCACGACCGTATTATTGAAACGAAAGATGGACGCCCATCTTGTTTCGATAATACAGGTTTCCCCGCCCCTTCGCCGGGACGTCCTGCGAGGATATCCTCAGGAAAACTTGGGCGCCCCTTTTGATTATGCCCCTCCACATCTCAGAGATTGCTAGGTTCTACTTTCCCTACCATATCCCTGAGTCTGGGAATATGTTTACGTTCTGGGCACAATGGCCTCTATCTTGGACATTCTTCCATCAGATTCCACATCAGACCACTTCAGTGGTCCCTTCTCAGATGTTCGCCTCCATCTCTCTTTGACCATCCAAGCTACACTCAGCCTTAACTGGTGGATTCAGCAAAGCATTCCTATGACAGTGCAGAAGTGATCTCTGCATGTGGCTATACACCTCTATATGCTGCTAGGGTGAGCCTTAGCTGGGTGCACAAGATTTCAGATTACTTCCAGGAGTCTGATGGTCAGCCTCCTACTGAATTGATGGAGGTGGAGACTGGGCTGGCATATTTGGCGGATTCTTTGTATGAATTGATTCTGGCATCATCCAAGCAGATCTCTTTGGCTTTCACAGCCCATTGTTTGCTGTGGTTGCCAGGGCCACCGAAAGACTGGGCTGGGCCCGGGGCAAGGTCGCCCCCAGGGTCTCGCCCCCAAGGTCGCCGCCACTGCTCCCCCCTCCGTCTGCCACCGGGCCGGGCCCTCTGCATTGAAATCACAGCACCTCTCACCTCCGTGTGAAAGCGCTGCAGGCAGCAGCAGATCGCCTCCCTTTGGGCCTCCTTCCTTTCCTGTGTCTCGCCCTCACGGATGTTACGTCAGACGAGGGCGGGACACGGAGGGAAGGAGGCCTGAAGGCAGGCGATCTGCTGCTGCCTGCAGCGCTTTCACACGGAGGTGAGAGGCGCTGTGATTTCAATGCAGGGGGCCCAGCCTGATGGCAGACGGTTGACGACGGAGGGCGGGTGTGACTGCGGCACCGGGCCCAGGGAAGTTTGTCCCCCCTGACCTCCCCTCTCGGCGGCCCTGGTGGTTGCACCACTGGGCAGTGGATGCAGCCTCAAACAGTGGCTGGTTTAGCTCCCTTTTAAGGGCAAGCTGTTGTTTGGTGAGGACTTAGCGAAGTTGGTGAAAGATCTGGATGACTTAATGACTCGGCACCTTCCTGAGGACAAGTCTAAACATTCTTTCCAGTGGGGTTAGGCTCGCCCTCGTTTTAAAGATACCAGATGCTATCATCCAGGGCGGCCTAGTTTTAATCAGGGATCTAGGTATCAGCCCAAGCAGGGTTTTGGAACTCCCAGGCTTTGTCCTGTTGAGATCCTCCGGATTTCTCCTGAAGAGGGTGACAGTGCGCATAGTCCCATCTCTTCTTTTTAAGGTGATTTCTGCCTTTCATCTCATGTATTCAAGGGAACTGAAAGATCTTAAACATGAAATTGCTGATCATCTGTTAGTAATTTGTAACCTGTCATTAAAATTGTCCATAGTACCTGAAAATTAGAAGGTGACCAATGTAACATCAGTTTTTTAAAAGGGGTCCAGGGATGATCCAGGAAGTTACAGACTGGTAAGCTTGATGTCAGTGCCTGGTAAAATAGTGGAAACTATTATAAAGAATAACATTACGGAACACATAGATAAACACGGTTTAATGGGACAGAGTCACCATGGTTTCAGTCAAAGGAAGTCTTACCTCACCAATTTGCTTTATTTCTTTGAAGGCATGAATAAAAATGTGGATACAGGTAAGCTAGTTGATGCAGCGTGTCTAGATTTTCAGAAAGCTTTTGACAAAGTTCCTCATGGGAGATTCCTGAGAAAATTAAAGAGTCATAGGATAGGAGGCAATGCTCTGGTGTGGATTAGGAATTGGTTATTGGACCGAAAACAGAGGATATGGTTAAATGGCCATTTTTCTCAGTGGAGGTTGGTGAATAGTGGAATGCTAGAGAGATTAACATATTTATAAATGATACGGAAATTGGAACGTGTGAGGTGATTAAATTTGCAGATGATAGAAAACTATTCCAGGTTTTTAAAACACATGCAGACTGTGAAAAATTGCAGGAAGACCTTAGGAAATTGGAAGACTGGACATCCAAATGGCAGATGAAATTTAATGTGAACAAATGCAAACTGATGCTAGAGTCCACCTTGGGGGTCAGCACTCAAGAAAAAGATCTAGGTGTCATTATAGACAGTATGTTGAAATCTGCCCAGTGTGTGGTGCGGTGGCAACGGTCATAAAAGCAAACAAGATGCTAGGAATTATTAGGAAACGGATGGTAAATAAGACCAAGAATACTATGATGCTTTTGTATTGCTCCATGGTGCAACCTCACCTTGAGTACTGCATTCAGTTGTGGTTGCTGTATCTCAAAAACGTTATATCAGAATTGGAAAAGGTTCAAAGAAGAGTGACCAAAAAGATAAAGGGGGTGGAACTCCTCTCATATGAGGAAAGTCTAAAGATGTTAGTGCTCTTCAGCTTGGAAAAGAGATGGCTGAGGGAAGATATGGTTATGGTGTAGAACGAGTAGAAGTGAATCATTTTCTTTTTACTCTTTGAAAAAGTACAAAGAACAGGGGGACACTCAGTAAAGTTATATGGAAATACTTTTAAAACAAATAGGAGGAAATATTTTTTTTACTCAATGAATAGTTGAGCTCTGTAACTCTTTGCTGGAGGATGTAGTAACAGTGGCTAGTGCATCTGGGTTTAAAAAAAGTTTTGACTAGTTCCTGGAGGAAAGGTCCATAGTCTGCTATTGAGACAGACATGGGGACACCACTGCTTGCCCTGGGATTGGTAGCACGGAATGTTACTACTATTTAGGTTTCTGCCAATGTTGGAAGCAGGATATACTGGGCTAGGTGGACCATTGGTCTGAGCTAGTATAGCTATTCTTATATTCAACTTTTGTTTCTTCCCGCTTGCTTGATGTTCATCATTACTCCTGCACTATTTGGAAGTGACCAATGAGTTCTGTGGGTCAGAGCATTTGTTTGTTCTTTGCTCAGGACCTCAAAAGTTAATGTGGTTTCGAAAGCCATGATCGCTCGCTGGGTCAAAGAGTCTATTGAGCCCGCGCATTTACTAGTGGGTATACCACTTCTGGCCAGATTCTGGGCGCATTCTTCTTAACCTGTCACGAATTCCTAGGTGAAAGCCTGTCTATTCTCATTGGATGAAATATGTAGGGCGTTGACATGGTCTTCCTTGCATACGTTTTCCAGACACTACCGTTTGGATGTCGCTGCTCAGTTGGATGCATCTTTTGGAATATTGATGTTACCCGCGGGAAATTCAGGTTCCCACCTTTCTTAAGGACAGCAGCAGATGAATCCAGAGACTTGTGGGATGTAGCAAAGCAAACGCTAAGGAAAGAAAAATTATGTCTTACCTGATAATTTTCTTTCTTTTAATTGCAGCAGATTAATCCAGAGACCCACCCTGTTTTTCTGGTTGTTCCTGTTAGTTCTTTCTGTTAAATCATATTGCTCTATTTTTACATTTTAGATAGACTGTTGTAATCTGTTTGTGTTTGCAGTTCTTGGTTTATCACTTTTCCCTGTGGGGAAGGAGAAGTGTTATAATTCTGTTTCCTTCTGCTTTGTTATGAGAAATACTGAGTGCCCAAGGAAAATTCCGTCCTATAAGACAATTCAGTTCAGCGTTCGGTATCTCCACCTGCTGGTAGATGGTCACAACCCCTAAGTCTCTGAATTCATCTGCTGCAACTAAAGGAAAGAAAATTATCAGGTAAGACATAATTTTTTGTTAAACAGCTGAATTTTGCCATTGACTGTTTAACTTTTGTCTACCCTTGTTCTTGTAAGGGGTACAGCCTCTGTTACAATTTACTGTGTATATCACAGAATTAAACCTGAACCAAAGGCCTGTGACATCACATGGATTCTCTGTGCTAAAGACCGTTACCCTGCCGTGCATCAGGTAAAGGTAATGACTGTGACCCTGATGGAATATATGTTCAATGACTCATCTGAGAAGTAGTCTAGAAGAATGGAGGAGACATTAAAGCAGGGAAGTTCTACCCTATTTTGGGCTATCTACTGCTGATGTGGCAGGCTGTTACAAAACTGGCAGGTTTGTGTCAGCAAATACACCTGGCCAATGCCCATCCATGATGCTAGCATGACTTGAACAATGTGACAGATAAAAGAATTCATATATAAGGCTATGCAGGTACTCAGCCAGTCAGCTCCAACTTTGGGTGCCATCTCCTGCACCGGACCTGTTTTGTCTTGCCTTCAGTTACCATTGTAGAGAGGAAAACTCTACTGACATCTGCAGCTTGTATCATTTTTGAAGTTCTGTGATTGTATATCCATCTAGGTATAGTTGGTTAATTGCCAGTAAGGGAGTGTGTTGAAACCATCTGAAACCAACTCTCTTTCATCTATTTTTGATGTGTTCAATCCCCAGATGTGATTCATTTTTATCTTTCACAATGATCAGTGAAAACCCCTCAGAGTACCTTTTAATAAAATGTATAGCTTTACCTGTTTTGTGAATGAAACCACCAAACTGCTATTTGTTAAACTGCAAGGAACTTCTTTTTAAAAATCAAAGCACATATGTGGCTGACATTGCAGCTGACCACACAAGTGTTTTTGAATATTGACTTAGATGTCGTCATTCACATGTCAAGATTTATGAAAGGTTTATGGCATTCAAAACCTCTTGTCAAGAAGCCATCAGTTTCATGGAACCTTAAACGCGATGTAACCCAGCTCACAAAATGATCGCTTGAAATTTTGAAATTAATAGAGCAAAATACTTATAGTGGAAAGTGCTGTTCTTAGTGGAAGTAATTTCAGCCTGAAAACTAGGCAGGCTTTTCATATGCTTCATACTTACAATTCTTCCACAGTAGGGTAGTCTAAATCTAAATTCACCCAAGTTTTACCAAAGGTGATATCTGCTTATAGCAGATTCAAAATTCGCCCAACATTTTGTCTGCAAGGTTGTAAAAGAATACTGACTTTTTGAAAAGAAAATAACCACACCACCAGCTCGTTCATCTTTTTTCTTTTGTTCCTAGCAAATTAAAGATGACACAAAAACAAAATATACATATTGAGATGATTATTTATAGAATATCTGTAGATGGAATGGATACCATTATAATAATGGCTATGGTACCTGTTTCTTCTGTGCACTTCAGCTATTTTTTAATGCTGTAGCAAAGGCTTTTTTAGCTGAATAGCTTGAGTCTCTTTTCTTTGTACAACTTGTGCTATTGTCCAAAGTAATTTTTATTCACATTTCAAAGATCAAAATTAACTTGGGTGAACAGAGCCTTAAACTATTATTAAAGAACTAGTAAAAAAGGCCCGTTTCTGAAACCAGTGAAACGGGCACTAGCAAGGTATTGCCTTTATGCATTTAATGTTTTGAAAGGGATTGTTAGGATAAATGTGTTCTCACCCTCCCTCCCTCCGAGTTCCAGGGCCGTTCCCTCCCTCCGTCCCTCCGAGTTCCAGGGCCGTCTCTCCCCTCCCTTCCTCCAACTTTCAGGGTCGTCCCCTCCCTCCCAGTTCCAGGGTCCCCCCTCCCTCCAAGTTCCAGAGTCCCCCATCCCTCCAAGTTCCAGGGTCCCCCCTCCCTCCCTCCGAGTTCCAGGGTCCTCCCCGCCTCCCTCCAAGTTCCAGGGTCCTCCCCCCTCCCTCCCTAGTTGTGTGTTGGAGGTCGTTTGTTAGGGAGGCTGCAAGTTGATTTCTGGGTGTGTGTTTGTAGCGCCGTTATGATCCAGTACTTTTGTGGGTGTGTGTAACTTGGAGGGAGGTTGGTTGAGGTGACGGGGACGTTGGGACAGTGGGTAGTTTTGTCTGGGAGGGCGTTTGTTAGGGAGGCTGCAACTGTGTTTCTGGGTGTCTGTTTGCGCCATCACATACCGAGAGCAGGAGCATGGGCATCCAAATAGTATTCTCCTTCCAGCGATGTTCCTCGTCTCCGTGCTGCAGAGAAAGTGACCGGTTGTGCTGCTCATTCTCCTCCCTTGTTCCCATGCAGTTGCTCATGATTGGTCCGTCATGCGTCTGACGTCTCCTTCCCTGGCAACGGTTCGGCGATTCCTTCATTGTCAGCTGCTGATACTCCTTCCTTTTTTCATGCAGGTCGTTCTCTTAGGTCCATGATGCGTCTGACGTCAAGTCTCGTGGCGTAGCAACGGGTGAGCGATGCGATTCGGTGAGTGTCAGTGCTCTGACCTCGACGTCATCACGTTGTGATGCGAGGGCGGGGCAGACACTCATGGGCAAACAGCGATCTACACAACTACAAACTTAGAACTTTGAAGCTTCCGGCTTCATTAGAACGTTGGAGGTGCGTTTTATATAGAGAGATAACTAATAACTACTTGGACTAGTATTTCTCAGATTTTTTGTAGCCACTATGGATGAGGGAGCTGGTTAAAAGTAATTCTGAATAGATTTGGGAAAAATCTTGAATGTAGTCACAAAAAATTGAGATCTAAAGTTATATAGTACCAATGCCAAACACATACAAGAATTACTCATTTGTAATTTAGTAGTTTCATCAGTGAAGATACGAAGGCAAACAGGATATATAGCCAGAGCCTTCTCCTTGGCAATGCTAATATTATGGCATGAATGCCCAAATGATGTGAGCTGAATTATGGATCATCCTATTAAACAACAACAACAAAAAAACCTCCAAAAGAAAATAAAAAAATATATTAAGATTTCCTTAAGGAGGGATATTTTGTGATTTGAGATTAATGGAGGGACACCGCAAAAGCAGAGGACTGTAGTCCACTACGTCAACAAATACAGGGGAAAGGAGTAGTGTGACCAGCAGGGCTCTCCCGTGAAGAAATCAGCAGGATGAGGAATAAAGTAAATGAAACCTTTATTTTTCAGGACCAGACATAGCACTGTGTTTCGGCGAGAAGCCTACACCAGGGATCTGCAAACAATGGACATACATGGAAGAAAAAAATGTATACACACACACACACACACACATGCATGCATGCATGCATGCACAAAGGTAAATAAGCAATTGTATCCAAGTGCATATAAATATATAAGAAAAGGTGGATAATCCATTAAAATTATAAAACATGAAGATAAAAACAAAAAGCATAAAACATAAAAAAAACTCCATGTATTAATGTATGATATTCTAAATTGTTTAAAAAAGTGTTTCACATGAAAGAAACAATCCAGGAAAGAAATGAAACATAAGAACATATTGAATAAAACAACTAAAATATTCAAAGAACATATGTATATAATGTAATTAAAAGATATATAAAAGAATATCTCTTTCTGTGGATCTCTCTCTATATATATATGAAACAACCAAGAAAGTGACAGATCGAACATGAGGGTACAGCAAAACAAACCTGTACACAAGATCACTGAAGAGTATAGGTAATTGTAATCATTGGAAAATAGTCTGCAAAAAATACATGCAAAGTGGTGATGCTAAGCAATAAAAGCGATAGAACATGTTTGTCTGTCAGCATATAATAGAGAGAGGCCATATACAGTGGGGGAAATAAGTATTTGATCCCTTGCTGATTTTGTAAGTTTGCCCACTGACAAAGACATGAGCAGCCCATAATTGAAGGGTAGGTTATTGGTAACAGTGAGAGATAGCACATCACAAATTAAATCCGGAAAATCACATTGTGGAAAGTATATGAATTTATTTGCATTCTGCAGAGGGAAATAAGTATTTAATCCCTCTGGCAAACAAGACCTAATACTTGGTGGCAAAACCCTTGTTGGCAAGCACAGCGGTCAGACGTCTTCTGTAGTTGATGATGAGGTTTGCACACATGTCAGGAGGAATTTTGGTCCACTCCTCTTTGCAGATCATCTCTAAATCATTAAGAGTTCTGGGCTGTCGCTTGGCAACTCGCAGCTTCAGCTCCCTCCATAAGTTTTCAATGGGATTAAGGTCTGGTGACTGGCTAGGCCACTCCATGACCCTAATGTGCTTCTTCCTGAGCCACTCCTTTGTTGCCTTGGCTGTATGTTTTGGGTCATTGTCGTGCTGGAAGACCCAGCCACGACCCATTTTTAAGGCCCTGGCGGAGGGAAGGAGGTTGTCACTCAGAATTGTACGGTACATGGCCCCATCCATTCTCCCATTGATGCGGTGAAGTAGTCCTGTGCCCTTAGCAGAGAAACACCCCCAAAACATAACATTTCCACCTCCATGCTTGACAGTGGGGACGGTGTTCTTTGGGTCATAGGCAGCATTTCTCTTCCTCCAAACACGGCGAGTTGAGTTCATGCCAAAGAGCTCAATTTTTGTCTCATCTGACCACAGCACCTTCTCCCAATCACTCTCGGCATCATCCAGGTGTTCACTGGCAAACTTCAGATGGGCCGTCACATGTGCCTTCCAGAGCAGGGGGATCTTGCGGGCACTGCAGGATTGCAATCCGTTATGTCGTAATGTGTTACCAATGGTTTCGTGGTGACAGTGGTCCCAGCTGCCTTGAGATCATTGACAAGTTCCCCCCTTGTAGTTGTAGGCTGATTTCTAACCTTCCTCATGATCAAGGATACCCCACGAGGTGAGATTTTGCGTGGAGCCCCAGATCTTTGTCGATTGACAGTCATTTTGTACTTCTTCCATTTTCTTACTATGGCACCAACAGTTGTCTCCTTCTCGCCAGCGTCTTACTGATGGTTTTGTAGCCCATTCCAGCCTTGTGCAGGTGTATGATCTTGTCCCTGACATCCTTAGACAGCTCCTTGCTCTTGGCCATTTTGTAGAGGTTAGAGTCTGACTGATTCACTGAGTCTGTGGACAGGTGTCTTTCATACAGGTGACCATTGCCGACAGCTGTCTGTCATGCAGGTAACGAGTTGATTTGGAGCATCTACCTGGTCTGTAGGGGCCAGATCTCTTACTGGTTGGTGGGGGATCAAATACTTATTTCCCTCTGCAGAATGCAAATAAATTCATATACTTTCCACAATGTGATTTTCCGGATTTAATTTGTGATGTGCTATCTCTCACTGTTACCAATAACCTACCCTTCAATTATGGGCTGCTCATGTCTTTGTCAGTGGGCAAACTTACAAAATCAGCAAGGGATCAAATACTTATTTCCCCCACTGTATAAGTGAGAAAACCAGGGTGCAAAGGGTAGAAGGATTTATCTCTGCAAGATGGGGCCCTAAGGTATATAGAGAATGTACCATTAAGAGTCCATGGAAATAGTGTGACTATAAAGCATAAAACACAAGTTATTGGAGAAGTGCCAAAAGGTAAGTGAAAAGTAAAAAAAGTGGATAAGTGTAATTATGAAATGTGCTTCAAACATATAGCCAAATTTATATCCAAACCAAACATGATGAGCAAGTGCATAGGATAAAAATAAAGGAACAAGCAGTGCAAAGCAGACCGCAGGAGAGGCCACCTGACGCGCCGAGAAACCGATGAAGCAGGGGAAACTGACCAATGCACAGACAACTACATAAAAAAGAAGCCATACTTAGGAAGGGATGGGGGTCTGTGACAGACTAACAAATAGGTCTGTGCAGGTGAAAAAAGTGACTGTGGCTCAATAAAACAAAGAGAGTTAAAAAGGCTGCGGCAGCACGAAGAACAGAGAGGAAATAGATACCGAGGCAGGAGCATAACGAAGTCTGTGTAGGGGAAGATGGAGAAAGTAACTGGCAATGGCAAAAAAAACTCCAAAACACTAAGAGAGCACAGCTCTTGAATAGCAAGTTAAAAAGACCAAACTGGCAGGGAAAAAGTGTTGGGAACTAAAAGAACCAGAAAAAAGAGGGGGAAAAGGTGCAAAAAAAAAAATGTGAAAGGCAGTGAACATGGCCAAAATGGCACCAAAAGCAAAATGCAGATACCATACCTTGAAAAAGACGTGATCCAAGAAAGTAGTGTCAGTTTGTTACTCCCATTAGCAGCATACTTAAAAAGAAGGGTATTTGCACCAAACCCAGGAATAAAAAGGAAAAAAGGCTCCAAAACAAATCAAGGACGCAACATGTACGTTCTTTGAGATTAGCCAGGAAAAATCAGGTAGTAAATGGTTCAATTGGATTTGTGGCAGTGGTGCAGGAATTTGGGAGAGGGAACATTGGCTCGATACAGTTTTTTTGTAAAGTTTCACATACATCACTTTAGGTGAGGTTAAGTAAATTGGGAAAGTGATTAATTAAACATTTAAAATAAATACATTTGTTAAATTTAGTATACAAATATGTTTAAATGGAATTCAGTTCCTCAATTGTAGATGCTAAGCACTATTGGTTATTTATGTATGAGTCAGCTGCTTTAACCATATTTCTCACTGTCCCTCTTTAAAATCTTTCTTTTTCTATAGAGCTTTAATGATTTTAGATCAGTACAGAAAGAAGTCAAAGCTCTTCCGTACCAATGTGCTTTTGGCTCCACTAGGCGATGATTTCCGTTACAGCGAAAGCTCGGAGTGGGATCAGCAATACCAGAATTATCAGAAACTTTTTGATTATATGAACTCCCATCCTGAGTTACATGTTAAGGTATGTGTAACTATTTTGTCACAAGTTATCATCTTATTAAACCAGATTGTACACCATTCTATCTTCCTTTGCTGCCTTCTCATTGGGTAAGATACAAATGACATAAGCTGCAGAGTGGATCTCCCAAGCCAATTTTATTTTCTCTTTTTGTAATTTGGGGAGATTTACCTCAACTAGGTCCTGATCTATTTCAAATTCTGAAACAGGTAATTTCTATTGATATAATTTCTCATAGAATATTTTAAGTTCTGCAGCAATGGTTTTGTTAGCCACTACAGGTTGTATTTTTTTAACCCTACTAGAACACCTTTGTTTCTGTAGCAGCCAGGTTAGCTGCCAGGATTTACAACCCCTAGCAGTGAAGTTCCCTACCCAGTGTCCAGAAAGCATGGTATGTTCTGATAGTACTATTGGATGAATCTGGATGGATGATGTAGCCTAGGGGTTAGAACAGCTGGCTTATCATTCAGGTTTGGTGGGTTCAAATCCCACCATTGTTACTGTCAGGGGCGGACTGACCATTCGGGCAACCGGGCAGTGCCCGAGGGCTCTGAGCAGTTAGGGGGCCCAGTGCCTCCCATCCTACATGTCCATTTCTCACTCTGCTTCCCCTCCACCTCAGGGTCCGGCACCCACTATTCATCTCTCTGAACTCCTCTCCCTCCCGCGGCCCAATATCTCCTCCTGTGTCTGACACCCCCTCCCCTTTAAAACCTGCATTTCTGTGGTAGATTGGCAGTGACTCCCTTCATCTGTCTGTGATCGAGCTCGCTGCCTGCTCTCTACTCATCCTGCCCCTTTCTGATGCAACTTCCTACTTCTGCGAGCTTGGCTGTGGTAGACAGTTGAAGGGATTGCTGCAGGTTTGAAAGGAGAGGGGAGGTGGGGTCAGACACATGAGGAAATACCGGGCTGCAGGCGGAAGGGAAGGAGAGGAGTTGAGAGAGATGAATAGTGCAGGACCCAGGGGCAGAGGGGAAGCAGAGTGAGAAATGATGGACAGGTGAGGTATGGTGGGGGAAAGGGAGGGAAAGATGATGTTGGACCCAGGGGTAGTAGAGAAGGAGGAAACAGAGAGGAAGAGATGTTAAATACAGGGAGGGAGGAAGGGAAGGAAGGAAGGAAGAGAGATGGAGACATTGATCCAGGGGCAGAGGGGAAGGAGGACAATAATAGGTGTTAGACATATGGGGTGGGCAGGGTAAGGGAAAGAAGAGAGATGGATAAACATTGGGCAGGGGGAGAGAGAGAGAGAGATGTTATACCCAGAGTGGAAAGAAGAGTGATGGAAGGACCTGGGGGTGGAGGGGAAGGAGATGGAAACATGTTGGATCTGGGGGCGGAGGGGAAGGGGTAAAGGAAGGAAAACAGATGGAGAGACGTTGGACCCAGGGGCACAGGGAAGGAGGGAACAGAGGGAGAATATTATACCCAGAGAGGGAGGGAAGGGCTAGAGAGAGAGAGATGTTGGATGTGGGGGGTGGAAGGGAGAGAGGGAGAGATGTTGGACCTCAGGGAAGGGACATAGGGAGAAAAAGAGAGGGAGAAATATTGAACCTAGAGGCAGAAGGGAGAGAGGGAGAGATTCTGGACCATGGGTGGGGACAGTGGTAGAGTGGAAAAGATATCAGACTACAGGGCAACAGGGGGAGGGGCAATACTGGGAATGTTGAAACCATGTGAGAGAGGCCATGGGGGTTGTCAAGGTGATGAGGAGGACAGAAATGTGGTATTAGGGAGTAGATGAAAGAGGCTGGGTAAAAGGTGAGATCAGAAATGGGAGAGCTTTGGGTGAGAGAAGGAGATGGAAGGTTGATAGGTAGGTGAAAGGAAACAGGAGATGGAGAACTGGAAGGTAAGAAAGAGGGTGAAACTTGAGCGGACAGAGGCGGAAAAGAAAAAATGGATGAAATAACTAAAAGAGAAAGATCCGTGTGTCAGACAGGTGTAGCGGAGGAATGGAACAAGACAGGAGGAGAGAAGGGAGAAATGACGAATGGACAACTGATGGAAAAAGCAGAAGGCAGGAAAACAAAAAAGAGAAACTGGAAGTAGCATGATGAGGGGAAAAAATGTCCAGACAACAAAGGTAGAACATTTATTTTGAATTTATTAACTGGAATATGTTAGCTTTGGGAAATGTGCATTGCAAGTGGCTTTGTATTATGCTCATTCGTTTGTTTTTATTTCTTCAGTGTTGCGATATGTACTGAGTTTGACTTCTTGGGGTTCTCAGATCAAATTTTGTCTTCATATTTCTATTAGTAATCTGTGATCCCTTTTTCTGTATTTGATGAGGATCTGTCTGTGTTTTGGATATGACTGAGGGGTGATATTCTATACATAGTTTCTGTGAAGAACTCGTTAGCAATTCTACTTTTTCTGTTTTGCCTGTAGTTGGTATATTGGTGTTTTTGTATAGTGACTGCCATGGAGAAATTTCCTTGGTCTGATCTGCATCTGTTTTTGGGGAGAGGTATTTTGTGAATGCAGGGCAAATGTATATTTAACTCATAAGAATTGCTATACTGTGTTAGACCAAAGATCCGTTAGGCATAGGAGCCAACTTTTCAAAATGATTGGGGGTGCTGAATTTTTTTTTTTTTTTACAGGTGGTGCATTCCCCCTCCCCCTCCCTCTCCCTCTCCCTCCCTCCCTCCCTTGGGAGGGCCTTGAATCATATCTCTGACCTTCTGAAAGACCATCAGATTGTTCGCTGTTGTCACTATCCAGAATGTTTGAGTTATGCATTCTTCATCACTCTGGGAATGAGACCAATTGCTAATCATGCTTTCTTTGTCTGATTCTTCCTCATCCAGATCTTGAAGTTGTTTTAGAATTTGTTCAACAATAAAACAATGCAAGGCACAACATTGGTCAAACATTAGTGTACAGAAAGTTCTATAAAGCCGTCAACCAGTGGGTAGAAGAGTGCATTACAGAAGTTTTCTAGAAGAAGCTAGAAATTACTGGTGTCCTCTTTTAGTATAAGCAGTAAGCATCAAAGTGACAAAGTTCTCAACATAAACAAAACCTGGCAACCCACTTATAGGAAATTTAAGATTAAAAAAAAAAATCAATGCCCAGGTCAATGACCGCGTCTGCACTTCAAAGCTCAAATTAGTCAATAACCAAAAGTTACACCATCTTTTCTTCAAACTGAGCAGACAAAGGCGTACACCACTACTTTTCTCTGGAGGAGCTAAATTTATTAGAGAGAGATTAATTACTTTTCCAACATCAAAAAATCCAGTTTGGAAGTATTACAAAAAGGAAAACAGTCCCACACACAGACTCCGCTACTTCATTTTGAAGAAAGCCATAGCAAAATGGTTGAAAATTCAAAATTCAAACGGGTCAATTTGACTCCTTTGTTTTTTCTAGATATTACTGCTTTTCTCAGAGGACATACAAAAAAAGAAGGAAATTAATGGCTGAACTCTACCTTGATATAGTTGTAGCATACACAAATTGAAAAAGGAGAGCTACTTGACACAACAGAAATATATTGGAAATACCAATATGTGTGTAGATATAAGGAGCGTCTCATACAGTCACATGGACACTTGTATGTGTCTGGCTTTTGTTGAGCCCGTGTAGCTGTGACAAAATGTAATCATAGACTGCCCCCAACCACCTGTGATGCACGGGAATTGCGTTCTAAGTGAATGTGCTTTAATGTCTTATTGTGATCGTCACTCTTTTTTTAGTGTGATTTTTTCTCCAGTGCATACATGGGGTTTAGAGTCTTTACTTTAAAAAAAGTGCAGGCTGCTTGTTCTCACATGTGGGTCGGCGTCCACGGCGGCCCAGGAACGGAGATTTTTCCAGTAAAATTCCACAAAGCTTTGCGATAGCCTCCAGAGCGCGGGATGGACGCACTGCGCATGTGCGGCCGTTCCCACCTCAGTTTTTCTTTTTCCGCGGTGGAGAGTGGCTGCATGTCGGTCTCTCTCCCTCAGGCCCAAGGAAAGATTTAGGCGTCCTTCGCGTTGTTCTTTAGCGCTTTCTTTTTGTTTTATGTTGCCTTTTTTTTGTCTTTCTTTTTTTCAGTTACAAAAAACCCCAAAAAACTCTTTTTATCTTAGTTTTTCCCCCTGTTAAGTTTCCTTTCGCTTCCGTTGTGGCCTTCTTGGGCCGCACGTATGCAGTACGCCTTTTTGTGCCCTTGGTCGGCACAATTGAGCCTTTTGATTTCGCCGCCGCGATTTTTCCACTGATGTCATCGAAGCCTCCCAGCGACTTCAAGAAGTGTGCTCGGTGCCGGCGGTCGATCTCGGGCAATGACCCGCACTCCTGGTGCATTCAGTGCCTTGGGCCCGACCATCGCCCAGATGCTTGCAAGTTGTGTCTGAGTTTGAAAAAACGGACACAGGCGTCGAGAAGAGCTCTTCGGGACCGTCTTTTCGGAGCTCCAACTGAATCCTCGGCATCGACATCGGGAGCGCAGGTAATGGCTGTCCAGACATCACCAGTAGCTGGGAGTAGCGAGCTGTCGAGTGGGTCTCCACCTGTCTCGAAGGCTCCTGCTGTGCAGGCCCACCGACCCCGAGGAGGCGTGTGGATTCCACGACCTCGTCGGTACCGAGGAGTACCGGTGACGTGTTTCGAGCGAAGGCGAAGAAGCATCGGCACCGTTCTCCTTCGAGGCACGGTACCGGGAGCTATAGGGCGTCGAAGGATTCGGCACACGGAAAGCGTCGACGCCGGGAGGAGCACTCACCCTCCATACAAGAGGTGTTGGTGTGTCGATCTTCGGACAGCCCAGTACCACCTCCCAGGCCTCCACAGATTCTGACATTGACTTCTGTACTGGCCACACAGCCTTCCTCGAGAGCGACTCTGGAGGAAAGCATCCGAGCCATTCTTCCAGGCCTTCTGGAAGGGATGCTGCGTCAGTCTGCCTCGGTACTGGAGGTGCCTGTGCCCTCGGTACCGTCAATGGAAGCGGCAGCTGGCACCGTGCCTGTGGTGACGTCCCCAATGCCAGTACCGCCTGCGGCATCGGCCTCGGCTGCCACCTAGGTAGACTCCCCGTCGACATTGTTGGAGGGAGCTTCATCGCCGCCGGCATGGAAGTCGACTTCTCGGCATCGCCATCGAGGACATGGTTACTCGGCGTCGAGACGGGCACGGTTTCAGACTGCAGTTCGAGAACTCTTGTCCGATACTGAGGAGGATGCCTCCTGGGATGAAGGGGAAGATCCCAGATATTTCGCTTCCGAGGAGTCTTGTGGTCTTCCTTCTGATCCCACTCCTTCACCTGAGAGGAAGTTTTCTCCGCTGGAGAGTCTCTCCTTCTCGTCATTTGTCTGGGAAATGTCTGTGGTCATTCCCTTCCCTGTGGTAACTGAGGATGAGATGCTTGAGGTCCTTGACTATCCTTCACCACCTAAGGAGTCATCCACTGTCCCTCTGCATAATGTCCTTAAGGAGACATTGCTGAGGAACTGGATGAAAACCGTTAACTAATCCCACCATTTCCAAGAAAGCGGACTCCCAGTATTGAATCCACGGAGAACCTGAGTTGATGAAGTCACGGTTACCTCACGACTCTATGGTTGTGAATTCCGCTCTCAAGAGAGCCAGGAGTACTAGAGATTTCGCCTTGGCGCCCCTGGGGCGAGAGGTTAGGACTTTAGACTCTTTTGGGAGGAAGGCCTATCAGTCCTCTATGCTCGTGTCCAAAATTCAGTCTTACCAGCTCTACACGAGCATCCACATGTGGAACAATGTAAAGCAACTGGCAGACTTGGTGGACAAGCTCCCTCCGGAGCACACCAGGCCTTTTCAGGAGGTGGTCAGGCAGCTGAAGGTGTGTTGTAAATTCCTGTCCAGGGGTGCTTATGACACTTTTGATGTTGCATCCAGATCCGCTGCTCAAGGTATAGTGATGCGCAGACTCTCATGGCTGCGTGCCTCTGACCTGGACAGTCGGACCCAGCAGCGTCTTGCAGATGTTCCTTGCTGGGGGGGATAATATTTTTGGCGAGAAGGTCGAGCAGGTGGTAGAGCAGCTGCACCAGCGGGAAACCGCCCTCGACAAACTCTCCTACCTGGTGCCTTCAGCATCTACCTCAACAGGTAGACGTTTTTTCAGGGGAAGGAGGAATCTCCCTATGCTTACAATAAGCGTAGGTACAATCCACCTTCCTGACAGCCTTCCCAGGCTCAGCCCCAGCGCGCTCATTCGCGTCAACAGTGTGCTCCCAGACAGGCCCCTGCAGCTCCCCAGCAAAAGCAAGGGACGGGCTTTTGACTGGCTCCAGCTGAGCATAGCCGCCATAAAAGTACCTGTGCCGGACGATCTGCCGGTCGGGGGAGAGGTTGAAATTTTTTCACCAAAGGTGGCCTTTCATAATCTCCGACCGGTGGGTTCTTCAAATAGTACTGTTGGGGTACTCCCTCAATTTGATCTCCAGACCTCCAAATTGTCCACCGGGAGCTCAGTCCTTCAGCTTCCAGCACAGGCAGGTACTTGCAGAGGAACTCTCCGCCCTTCTCAGCGCCAATGCGGTTGTGCCCATTCCACCAGGGCAAGGAGGGCAGGGATTCTATTCCAGGTATTTCCTTGTGCAAAAGAAAACAGGGGGGGATGCGTCCCATCATAGAGCTAAGGGCCCTGAACAAATATCTGGTCCGAGAAAAGTTCAGGATGGTTTCCCTGGGCACCGTTCTTCCCATGATTCAGAAAAATGATTGGCTATGCTCTCTGGACTTAAAGGATGCTTACACTCACATTCCGATATTTCCAGCTCACAGGAAGTATCTTCGATTCAGTCTGGGAACACAGCACTTCTAGTATTGTGTACTACCCTTTGGTCTCGCATCTGCGCCCAGGGTTTTTACAAAATGCCTAGCACTAGTTGCAGCGTCACTACGCAGACTGGGAGTACATGTGTTCCCTTATCTCGACGATTGGCTGGTGAAGAACACCTCAGAGGCAGGAGCTCTACAGTCCATTCAGATGACTATTCGACTCTTGGAGATACTAGGGTTTGTCATCAATTACCCAAAGTCCCACCTTCTTCCAGTTCAACAACTAGAATTCATAGGAGCTCTGCTGGACTCATACAGCTCGGGCCTATCTTCCCGAGATGAGGGCAGACAACCTTCTGTCTCTCGTTTCCATGGCCAGAGCGTCTCGGCAGATCACAGCTCGGCAGCTAGGCCATATGGCCACAGTTCATGTGACGCCCATGAGAAAGAAGTATAATTATCCCCGCAATCAATCCTACAAACCCCATGTCCAGATGAGCAGCTCGTCGCAGGTATAATGCAGTGTTCAGAATTTTGTATGATATATAGGTATGATTATTGCTTAATCAGGTGTACGTGTATACATTTCAGACTTGCCTACAACATGCCTACAACAGTGAACTGGTGCATCTTGCAGACACACACATTTAGGTAGTGTGTTTTTGACATCATTGTTATGACATATAGGACTTATAACGTATACAAGTTACACAAACCTTCCAAAATGACCTTCTTTGACACTAAGCTCGCTGGGAATTTGGAATAACCCAATATACTTGTATGTAGCTCGCCTTGTGCTATCAGTGAAAAGATGTGAGGTTACATCTAAATAATCTACTATAATAAAACGCACCCTCAACGTTCTGAAGACAACGTTCTGAAGTCACTCCACTCCAAGGGTTCGGTTCGTTAGTTCATGGTGGTGAAGCCATGCCACTCACCATGTCTCTCTGCCCCGCCCTTGCGTCAAAATGTTATGACGTCGAGGGCGGAACAGAGAGACGCATCCCCAACCCCCCAAGTCGTAGCACAGATGGAAATTAGTCCTCTGACGCCCTCGATGCAATGCCACGCCCCCTCCCAAGTCGCAACGGAACTGACATTTTAGAGCCGATTTAGAAACACAGAGGAGGCAGAGGGAATCAGCTGAACGTTCATGCTGGGCACGAGCGGCACACATAACCAGAAAAACAGCGCGCACACACAAAATCTGCTAAATTGCACACAGGGGCACTCCTTTTCACGAAGTCACTTCGAGAAACAACCGAAAAGGTAACCTTTCGTCTCCTCAGCAAAACAGACACCCACTTCCTCCCCCATCCTTTGTAACCACGGACAAAGCTGCGCGGCAAAGGCTCTGTCCCAGCCTCATCTCAAGCTGTCAGGTTTCATTTGCCTTTGACAGGAGCTCCCAGCCCGGAGGATATCACAGATTAGGGAGGAGGGAAGCACAGCAGCGAAAACAAAAGACAAGAAGAGGAGGAGAGAGCAAATGGGATGGAGGCACTAAAAGTGAGTTCAGAAAGACCCCTGACGTTAGTTCAGAGCAGAGGAGAGGGAGCTGCTCGCTCGCCCCGATCCCTTCTCATGCACCTCCTCGCCCCTCCTCCAGTGAGGCGTTGCGGTGCTCTGGAGACACAAACAAACTCCCTTCTCCCGAGTCCCAGCTCAAACTCTGTAATGCCCTGGGATTCACTGCCACCCCCCTCTGAACCTGAATGCCTGCCAAACTTCTCCAGCAGCCAAGGGATTTACTTGGGCTTCTCTTTCTTAAGGGGTAAAAATCCAAATCCTTTGTATTTCAAGTACCTGTATTTAAAAAGTTATTGAAGTGTACCTCTATCATAAACACACACAGACACTCATTCAAATGCACCTACCAACCTCCACCCTCCCGCCACAAAACAAACACACACACAAAAAACAAAAAGGCACACACACACACACACACACACTCTCGCACATTCACTCTCTCTCTCTCTCACAGAGACACTCTCACACACACAGTCTCAAACATACACACTCCGAGGAAAACCTTGCTAGCGCCTGTTTCATTTGTGTCAGAAACGGGCCTTTTTTACTAGTATAATAATATACAGCCACAAGGTATCATCTTTGACTGTCCCACTGGCTATGAACAGTGCCCCCAACCAAGTCAAGGAATGGAAGATCTGCATAGGGTCATCAACATGGAATTGCAGAGTACTGCCAGTGGAGTTAGCTTTACCTTGGCCCTTGTCAATGGCAAGTAGTTCCTGAACCACTTCTGGCTCCTACAAGTTGCCTGCTAACCTTGTTAAGCTTTATTTTCACATAACATGTTTAAATATTCATTGCTCTTTTGATAAATTTAAAAGTTATATCGCTTCCGAGCTTTCTAGATTGGTGTGCCTTATTTTCAGATAATCAACAGCCCCATATATTTTTACTACAGGCACAATTTGGGACACTCTCAGATTATTTTGAAGCTCTACAGAAAGCCGACACTCTAAATAAAAGGAACAATAAGCCATCATTTCCTGTTTTAAGTGGAGACTTCTTTACGTATGCAGACAGAGATGATCACTACTGGAGTGGATATTTTACTTCAAGGCCTTTCTACAAACGACTTGAAAGAGTTATGGAATCCCACTTGAGGTAAGTATATTAACTCAGACTAGCAAAACGATCGAGGGATGTGGTTAAACATTGAAACCAAATGTTTAAGAAATGCGAAGCTATTAAATTTAGGGGTAATATTGAGTGGCTGCTTCTAAATATCTATATTTTGCAGTCAGTGCTGCAGCTATTCAGTAGAGGTGTGCACTGGGAATGGGGGACCATGGGACGCCACAGTATTGGTGACAAAAGATCCATTTATACCAGGGATTTAGTGGAGATGGGTCTAAAGTGCCTGGGAATTGGTGGGGATGGGGACCATATTATATCATAGTCTATACATTTAGTTTTCTACTCTTATGTTCTGTATCTTTAGGGATGTCATTTAAAGCCCATATAACCAACAATATCTCATAAGTGGAGAAAAAAAGACTTCCGTGAATATCAGAGTCACTCCTATTTGTAAGGACCAAGCCTTCAGGATTGTAGGAGGCTCCATTCAATCATCAGTCATAAAACAACTCCACTCAGATTTTCATAGAAAAATGACAACTATCTTCTATAGATACAGAAAGCATTCAGTGAAGCAAAATACTAATGCCCACAATGTGGTACTTATCTTGGATGTATTCGCTATTATAGCACTTGCACCGTCAGTTATCAACAGCATCCAGCGTTCCTTGCGAACTGCAACGCTGTAAATCCCAGATACATCCGGTGTTCAGGCAAAGGTCAGGCAGCAGGCAAAGCGTAGTCAGGATTCTAGCCGAGATCAGATCAGGTAGCAAGAAGAAGACAAAGTCACTTGGGAGCACAATCCAATCTACAAAAGTAGAAGCCGAAGCAACAAAGTGGCAAGGAGCAGCTCCTTAAATAGTCCTTCCCCCAGGGAAGTCCGAATCAGCTGGCAGGCCGAGCCCATAGCCCCTCCCTATCAGGAAAAACTAGAATCAGCTGGCAGGTCTCCTCCCATTGGTTACAAGCCGAAGGAGCGACCGGGACCAATCCTGGAGAGCTGCAGGCGGGGCGAAGGAGTCAGCGTTCCGCGTAGTAGGGAGCACCAGACTAGCCAAGATGGACGGTGCTCCGCATCGCAGGAGAGCCCCCCCTGGAGCGTTGAGCAGGCAGGGGCTAGAAAAGCAGGGGTCTCGGAACGTTGCAGAAGAGGCGGTGCAGAGACAGAGGAGCATCAAGGCTGGCAAGGGAATCCCTGAAGCACCAGACCAGCCAAGATGGCCGACGCTCTGCGTAGCAGAGAGGCAGAGGAGAACCCCGGAGCATCGTGCTCATAGGAGCGGCGCCTTACCGAGGTGAGGAGCATGATAGCTGCTTAGTACTGCTTAGTAGATGAGCCCCTCTGTTTCTTCTTAATACAATGCTCCACTAATAGTTTTTCTTTCATCCTTCTCCTAATACAACTTTTAAGTTCTAGAGGCCTGATATTCATCCAATGGCAGACAGCATTTTTGCTGTGCGCTGTCAGCGTTAAACCCGGATATTGAATGCTGGGCTGTATCTGGCGACCGGCATTGAATATCCAGGGTTTATTTGTCATTAAAAATTAATCATGCTGACAATCAGCGCTAACCAGTCAATGTTTTAGCAGTCAAAGATAGGCCTGCTATTTAAGTGGCCTATTTTGACCGCTTAGCATAGCTGGTGTGGCGTGCAATATAGCCGGTTAGTGGCTAACCGGAATATTCAGTGGGAGATAACCGATGAACATCTGCAGTTAGGCACTTAAACCCTATTTAACTGGCAAGGAGCTGTTTCTGCCTTGTTAAATAGTTTTGAATATCTTGGGGTAGAAGTCTAATTCTCAACTTTCTCTTCATCTTTCCCACACTATCACCACACAGTATGGGTTAATATAAGAGTTAAAGTAAAGTACAGGCACACAAAACTCAAAAGTCCTGGATTTCAATCATTCTGACTTTAATAAAACATGGGAGTACATGAAGAAAGAGTTGACTTAATGGGAGGACATAAAAGAAGTGGAAAAATAGTGGTCCAAGCTGAAAGGAGTTATAAAAATGACAAGATATCTTGTTTTTCATCCACTTGTTTAGAGGATGGTATCAATTTCCTTTTCTTCTTACTTTTTTACATAAAGGCAAAAAAAGGTAGCATTCATGAAGAACAGAAGAACACAGAAAAAAAGAATACTGGGTAAAACTCAAGAAGTGAACAGGAGTATGGTTGATAAAAGCACAGAAGGGAAAAAATGACTAGAGATGTAAAGATAGTTGACAAAACATTTTTTGCATATATTTGAGAAAGGAGGAAGGCTAGAAAAAACTGAAAGACTGAAAGTTGATGTGAACTGCTGTATGGAGAGTGATAAGGAAAAAGTGGACATTCTAAACAAATACCTCTGTTCATGGAAGTAAATCCTGGAAAAGGGCCACACTTGTTTGGCAGAGGTATATATGAGAATGTAGTAGATATTACACTATTCATAAAAGAAAGTGTTTTTGAATAACTTAAAAAATTGAAAGTTGGCAAAACCAGAGATCTTAGAGAGGTCCTGGTGGTCCTCTTAAAGATTTGTTTAATAAATCCTTGAAGATGGGAGAGATTTCATAGGATTTGAGAAGAGTGAATTTGGTCCCTCTTCACAAAAATGGTGACAATGAAGAAGTGGTAAACTACAGGCTCGTAAGCCTCATTTTGGTGGTTGGAAAAGTAATGGAAGCACTGCTGAAGGAAAGGACAGTGAACACCCTCAAATACAGCAGATTGCAAAATCCAACATGGTTTTACCAAAGCCAAAATCATGCCAAATGAATCTGATTGATTTTTTTAAACATTTTTTTTACTAAGTTACCAGAGAATTGTTTTCCTTGCTCCCGTCAGCTTGCACCCTTGAGCTTTTAATTGTAAACCACCTAGCTGCCATATGGTGATTGGTGTTATATGAATTGTAATTAAAAAAAAAAAAGCTGGATCAAGGACATGTGCTAGATGTAGCCTTTATGGTACATCATAGGAGGCTCATGAATAAACTGAGCAGACTAATTTAGAACCCAAAGTGGATTAGAAATTCATTGACTGATGACAGAGGGTGGTGGTAAAGGAAATTCTCTTGGAGGAAAGAAAGAAGAGTAGTGGACTGCCTCAGTGATCGGTACTGGGGCCAGTTCTATTTAATATATTTGTGAGCAATATTGCTGAAGAATTAGAAAGGAAAAGTTTGCATTTTTGCAGAGAGCATGAAGATTTGCAACAGAACGGACACCCTGGAGGGAGTGGACAACATGAAAAGTGATCTATAAGATTTAATGCAATGAACCAGAGAGAGATGTACTTGGGTTGTAGAAATCCAAAGAAACAGTATGTGATGGGAGCAAGAGGCTGATGTGAATGTACTGCAGAGAGACGTTGGAGTGATAGTGTTTGAGGATCTGGGTGTGATGAGGCAGCGGCCAAATCCAGAAGGATTGCTAGGTTGCATAGAGAGAGTTGTAACCAGCAGAAGGTGTTAATGCCCCAGTGCAGATCATTGATGATGTCTCACTTGGAACATTGAGTTCAGTTTTGGAAGCCGTATCTAGCTATGGACATAAAAAGAATTGAAGCATTTCAAAAGAAGGCAAAAGAAAATGGTATGGTGTTTGGGCCAGAAGATGAATGAGAAGAGATTTGAAGACCTGAAAAAATATACATTTGAGCAGTGGTTTTCAACATGGTCCTCAGGGCTACCTGGCCTGTTGGTTTTTCAGGATATCCATGATCCTTGGTATTCAAATCTCTCTCATGCATATTCATTGTGGATATATTGAAAACCCCACTGACCAGGTGGTCCCTGAGGACTGGGTTGCAAACCACTGTACTACAGGAAAGGAAGGATGGAGGAGATATGGTATACAGTAGTTATTTAAATACTTGAAAGATCCTAATATAACAGATATTTTCCAGAGATGGTGAAGCAGTAGAGTTAGGACATGAATTGAAATTGCAGGAGTAATATCAAGAAATTTGTTTTCAAACAAATGCTTGGGATACTCTCCTGTAAGAAGTGATCTGAAAAACCCCCAATGATGGAATTCAAAAGTGCATGGGATAAACACAGAGGGTGGAATGAAAACCAAACTTATATAACCTTCAAACAAGGCATGGGGTGGGGGGGAACCTGCATGAAGCAGCAGGTACAACTCTGACTGCCTTATTGGTAGACTAGATGGACCATAGAGGTTTTTATCTGTTGTCATTTACTTTGTTAATATAAATCAAATTAAATGGACACGCACTATATAAATTACATTTGTTATATTAAAATTTGAAAGATCTCTTAACTTACAATCCTGACTGGGTGCACAAAGATTTGTTTTTGCGGTGCTACTGACACTGAACATACTATTAAGACACCACATTTTATTTGGACTAATTGGAATCCCCTTTGGGTGTTGGTGTGGATAAAATTGAATGTAGCAGGTGATCATTTATATTCTCACTTATACTCACTCGTAAACTCGTTTATCAGAAAAGCCATCTAAATTTTGCATTATATACCGTTGTTTACTTAATATTTTACCTAATCTTGCCAGCTAGATTCATAAATACTAGAGGACATATACAATGCCATTTTAGATGTCAAGCTTCTCACAGAAACACAGGGTTTGTGAGCCCTTGGACCACTGCTGTGGAGCGGCAGTGGCAGGCAAACCATCCCCAAACCAGAGGCAAGGCAGAACAGGACTGGAACCCCGGACTGGAGTTGCAGCAGAGGCAAACAAGCTGGGACAGGCAGAGCAGGAACAGCTAGACTTCACCTGCGTTTGACCGCTGTTCCCCAGGAGTTGAGCCCCTGGGTGCAGGCGGCCGGCAGGACTTACAGGGCAGGAACTGGATACCAACAGGAAACCCACAACAGAGTCAGGACTAAAAGCTGCCAGGCAGCCACTAAGACACAAACACAGATAGGTGAGAGTCAGGACTGAAAGTTGCCAAGCAGCCAATAAAAGGAACACAGACACAAGACAAGGAAATGCAGACCAGAAACAAGACTAGGAACTAAGCAATAAAACCAAAGCTAACTACACACAAACAAACTAGAACCAGGCAAGAAACTCAGACTAAAACTGGACTAGGCAGAAGTGCACAGAGCACACCCACATACCAGGGACCTTAAGACGATGCAAAGGCAAACACAGAAGTTTCCAGGTGGCTAATAAAGCCCATAAGCAGCTGAAGTTCAGCTGCAGGAATCACAAGGCAGCTACGGGTGCTGTTCAGGCACAAACAAGAAAAGCAAGTCTGGCAGCCTGGAAGATCTGGACCGGACTGGGCTGAAGTGTGGAACGTGTGACAGTTCATAGCAGCCACCAGTTCAGGCCATCAGAGGGCGAGGTGAGCACAGACAAGGAAACAGTCACCACCGTGACATTAGATAGTTTTTGTATATGTGAATCTTGATGTGGAGCAAAAACATGCAGAAAATGGGACATAAGGCTGCACTGTATGTGCCTTGTAAAATAGATGTATTTCTGTTCTCTTGGAAAAACATAGAAAAAGGGGAGAAAATGGCTAGGAGATGTTAGCAAAATACTGCAGTGGAACTCTTGCAAATCCCAATGGGTGATAAACGGGAGACACATGTTGATTGCGGGCCTAAATAGGGAAATACATGGATAGCTGTCCCATACACATTCAGCACACAACTGCTGTGAGGCCCTTCTGGTTGTGGAAGATGCCCGTGTAGTGCCTGCATCTTCCACTTATTAACAGTAGCATCCCCAACTAATTTATTTTGGTACATTTTCTTTGCCAGCTAATATAAAGTTGAAGTAATAGAGAAATTAAGAAAAAGTGTAATTCCTTGTTGTCAGCAGCAGATGAATCCATTAACTGATGGGTTGTATCCGCCTACCAGCAGGTGGAGATAGAGAACACTGAAAAACCATAGTGCCTCTAGGACGGCTAGCTCCAACTGCCTTCAGTATTTCTCTATCTCCCAGCAGGTGTGGCCGTAGCTTGATCAGCTCCTGGATTTCAGACTGCCTGGGGTGGCTCCTGTGCTTTGCCAGTTGAGCAGGGGTGTTGTGGCTGGTGGTGCCCACTTTAAAGTCATATAGGTTCGCTATTTCCCTGCCTTACCCATTCCCCCTGCCTCCTGGAGTTCCTCTGTTGCTGCCTGCCTCCAACTTTCCTCACAGTGTTAAAAAAAAAAAAAAAAAAGAGCTCGCTTTTACTGCGTGGCTGTTCTGAGGCTTTTTCCAGTGATTCTGGTTCTGTGCAGCTTGACCGGAGCTCGTTGACTTGGTCCTCTGAGGTGAGAGTGGTGCCCAGCTCCCCCGGGGAGGTCCTGCCGACGCCGTTCTGATCGGGGTAAGTTTTGGCACGAAGCCGCCATTTTATTGCTATATTCCCGTCCTGTCAGACGATGGCTGCTGAAGGAGTTAAGCGCTGCTCCTGTTGTGGTAAACGCAGATCAGCAGCGGGACTGTAAAACGTGCTCCTTAGATGCTCACGTTAGTATGAGCATGGTGAGCGATGTTTCTTCCCACACGATGGAGCTGGCAGCGGGTGCCATTTTGGAAGCTCCGCATGTCTTGGCCCTCGCGGTTGCGAAGGAGTCTGAGTGCAGGGGGACGCCTCGTTTAGAGGCTGCCAGAGGAGCTACTACATCCGTTTCTCCTAATTCGGAGGCCGGAGGGTCAGGGTGAGTTTTTCTCCCCTGAGTTTGTGCTTTTAATGCATAAGGCTTTCATGCTGAAAAGAGCTCTGCCGCAGGTGTCTGACACTGCTTTGCATCCTGGCTTCCCTCCGGGTGTTGATGCCTCGGGGATGACTTCAGAGGTTATTTCCTCCCCTGAGCGTTGGAAACACACTAAACATAGACGGGTATATTCCCCGTCTGAAAGTGGCGCATATCCTCTCCCCCCCCCCCCCCCCCCCCCGTGGTTGGGCTGTGGAGAGTCTGAGGGATCTGGCAGGCCCTCAGGGCCGGATGATCCAGCGGAGGGTGCCTGTTTGCCACTGGATTTGGATGATCCCAGTGCGGTCCGGATTTTCCACTGCGACGAGCTGCCAGCTCTCATTACTGATGCCTTTCATGCCCTCTCGATTGATGATCCTGCTGAAGGAGAGGCCTCCTCTGTTAATCTTAGGATGGCGAGTACTAAGAAACCTTCTCGGGCCTTTCCGATGCATGACTCCATCCAAGAGCTTATTTCTACTCAATGGTGTGACCCCGATGGGCCTTTGAAAGTGGCCAGGGCTATGGGTCAGCTTTACCCCCTGCGTGAGGAGCACTTGGCCCCTTTGGGGATGCCTAAAGTGGATGCATTAGTCATGGCGGTGACAAAAAGACCACTCTCCCAGTAGAAAGACATGCAGGACTGGCGGCTGGAGTCCGCACTGAAGTGGTCCTTTGAAATTGCGGGCCTTGCCTTGAGGGCGTCTATTTGCAGTTCCTATGCAGCCTGGGCATGTCTTTCCTGGCTACAGCAGGCGGTGGAACAGCCTGCCGATGGTGCGGGCCCCCTTTCTGAGGTTGCCACGCGGATGGAGTTGGCTCTGTCATTTTTGGCTGACGCCCTTTATGATCTGGTCAGAGATTCGGCTAAACAGATGTCTGTGGTGGTGTCCGCATGCCGCCTTCTTTGGTTGCGGCATTGGGCGGCTGACATGGCTTCTAAGCAAAGACTGGTGAGGCTACCCTTTCGGGGCCTCCTGTTATTTGGAGAGGAATTGGAGAAGATTGTGAAAGACCTGGGGGAATATAAACCCCAGAGATTACCTGAGGATAGGCCGAGGCCTTCTTCCAAGGGTTCTGTGTTTCCCTCCTTTTCCAGACCTCGCTTCCGTGAAGCTTGCAGGTATTGTCCGGAGTGCTCTGCTGGGTTTTCTCAACGTGCCCGTTTTCAGCAGAGGAACTCCTTTCGCTTAGACAAACGTTCCGCAGGGGCCAGTTCAAGGCCAGGAGTTCAGGGGCGTCCTCCACAATGATGGGACGCTGGTCCACTCCTCCTTGCCTGCTATAGGAGGACGTCTTTTCCTCTTTCTAGAGGAGTGGACCAAGATTACCTCAGATCAGTGGGTCCTGGACCTGATCAGAGAAGGTTACCGACTGGAATTTGGTGCTCCGGTGAGAGACATGTTTGTGGAGTCCCGATGCGGCACTACCGTAAAAAGGGCGGCAGTAGAGGAGACCTTTCAAGTCTTGCTGCACCTCGGGGCGGTGATCCCGGTGCCTCCCGCCCGAACGCGGCTGCGGCCGCTATTCCATTTATTTTATTGTGCCTCGAAAAGGCGGGTCTTTCAGACTGTCCTCGACTTACGAAGAGTCAACTAGGCTCTCAGAGTACGACATTTTTGCATGGAAACCCTGCGCTCCGTCATTGTGGCGGTACAGCCAGGAGAGTTTCTCATGTCTCTGGACCGAAAAGAAACTTATTTGCACATTCCTATCTGGCCTCCACACCAGCGGTTCCTCCGCTTTGCGGTGTTGGGAAAGCATTTCCAGTTTCGGGCCTTGTCTTTCGGCCTAGCCACAGCTCTCCATACCTTTTCCAAGGTAATGGTGGTCGTAGCTGCCTGTCTCAGGTGAGAGGGTATCAGAGTTCACCCTTATCTCGACGACTGGCTCATCAGAGCGGATTCGGCAACTGAGAGTCGTCTTGCCACAGCCAGAGTGGTGGCGGTCCTGCAGACGCTAGGCTGGGTGGTCAATATACCCAAAAGTCACCTGACCCCCTCTCAGTCTCTCGAGTATTTGGGGGTCCGGTTCGACACAGCATCGGGGTTTGTCTTTCTCCCCGACCAAAGGCGGTTCAAGCTTTAGAATCAGGTCTGTCTGCTCCTGCGCATGCCTCGCCCGCGAGCTTGGGACTTTATCCAGCTGCTGGGGTCGATGACTGTTACTTTGGAGGTGGTGCCTTGGGCGAGAGTGCATATGAGGCCTCTGCAGATTGCCCTGCTTCAACAATAGTCTCCAGTGTCTCAGGAATATCAACGCAGACTAACGTTGCTCCCTGCGGCCCGGCTCAGGATGGAGTCGTGGCTCTCCGACAGGATGCTGCGCCAAGGAATGCCTCTTGTGCTTCCTTCTTGGTGCCTGGTGATAACAGATGCAAGCCTTCTAGGCTGGGGAGTGCATTGCCAGGGAATCTGTGCTCAGGGTCTGTGGACACCCGTAGAAGCGGGGTGGTCCATCAATCGCTTGGAATGGAGAGCGATATTCCAGGCTCTTATGGCTTTTCAAAAGACTCTGAAGGGGCTTGCTGTCCGGGTTCTGTCAGGCAACACAACAGCGGTGGCATATATAAATCATCAGGGAGACACTCAGTGCAGGGCCCTGGCCGCGGAGGCCACCCAGATTTGCCACTGGGCCGAGCTACACCTGCAGCTTCTGTCGGCAGCTCACATAGCAGGTCAGAGCAATGTGCAAGCCGATTTTCTCAGCAGGCATCATATCGACCTGGTGGAATGGGAACTGGCAGAAGACATTTTTCTTCAGATTTGTGCCAAATGGGGGACTCCCGGAATGGATCTAATGGCGTCAAGTGCAAATGCCAAGGTACCTTGCTTTTTCAGCAGAAGGAGAGATTCTCACTCGGCGGGGTTGGATACTCTGGCTTAACCCTGGCTCTCGGAGCTCCTGTATGTGTTCCCTCCTTGGCCCCTGATAGGGCGAGTCCTACTGCGGATTCGACAGCACCGAGGTCTGGTGATTCTCATCGCTCCAGATTGGCCAAGGCGTCCATGGTATGCGGATCTCCGCCAGATGTTGGTGGATGCTCTGGTGCAGTTGCCCCTGGTGCCGAACCTGTTGTTTCAGGGTCCGGTGTCTATGGAGGATCCCTGCCGATTTGGTCTTACGGCCTGGCTATTGAGAGGGCGCAATTGAGAGACAAGGGCTACTCTAACAAGGTCATCTCCACTCTCTTGCAGGCCCGCAAGCGGTCCACCTCCACAGCTTATGCTCGGATCTGGCGCAAATTTGAGGCATGGGGTGTTTCAAAGACGATCACTCCTATGCGGGCTACAGTCTCGACAGTGCTGGACTTTTTGCAGGAGGGCTTACAAAAAGGCCTGGCTTACAATTCCCTGCGGGTGCAAGTGGCAGCATTATCATGCTATTGAGGGACGCTCGCTGGTTTGTCCCTTGCTGCTCATCCGGACATTGCCCGATTTCTCAGAGGGGTGCTTAGGCTCCGTCCTCCTGTCCAGTTGCCCTGTCCAGCCTGGAACCTGGGGCTGGTGTTGAAGGATCTTCAGTGTTCGCCCTTCGAGCCGCTTAAGCGAGCTTCAGAGAAGGATGTGAGTCTCAAGACAAGTCTTTTTGGTGGCCATGACATCGGCTAGACGCGTGTCTGAGCTGCAGGCGCTGTCCTGTCGGGACCCTTTTCTGCAATTCTCGGAGTCCGGAGTAACGGTACTTACAGTGCCTTCCTTCCTGCCTAAGGTGATTTCAGCGTTTCACCTGAACCAGCCCATTTTTCTTCCTTCCTTTTCTAGGGAAGAGTTCCCGGACTCCTTTGGGCAGTTACATCTTCTGGATGTCCTCAGGGCGCTGTTGCAGTATCTACAGATGTCAAATGACTTCAGGACTTCTGATCACCTTTTTGTCTTGTTGTCAGGTCCTCGGCATGGAGGCCCAGCGTCTAAGGCCAATATAGCTCGTTGGCTCAAGGAAGCCATTTTTGCCTGAAGCGTTTAAGGTGCATTCCATGACAGCAATTTCCTCCTCGTGGGCTGAAACGGGTGTACTCTCTCTTCAAGAGATCTGTAGTGCGGCTATTTGGGCTTCTCAGCTCTCTTTTGCCCAACATTACAGGCTGGATGTTGGAGCTCAAGTATTGGCTCGTGGTGTGGCCTGTTCCCACCCTATTTAGGGAGTGCTTTTGTAGATCCCATCAGTTAATGAATTCATCTGCTCTGATGACAAGGAAGGGAAAATTAGGTTCTTACCTTGGTAATTTTCTTTCCTTTAGTCACAGCAGATGAATCCATGATCCCTCCCTGTCTGACTTTGTTTTTTGTTCAGATCTTTCATGCAGATATAAATCTCATTGGGAGAAGTTTGAAAACAGTTATCAGAATTTCTACATGATGTTCTACTACAGGAGGTTGAGATCGTTCCTCCTTTGATGCTCCTGTTCTGGGGCGATTGTTCTCTGTGAGGAAAGTTTGTTATTATACCTTTATGGTTCACTCTGCTTTGGAAATCTCAAATACTGAAGGCAGTTGGGACTAGCCATCCTAGAGGCACTATGGTTTTTCAGTGTTCTCTATCTCCACCCGCTGGTAGGCGGATACAACCCATCAGCTAATGGATTCATCTGCTGTGACTAAAGGAAAGAAAATTACCAAGGTAAGAACCTAATTTTCCCATGTTAGAAATAAAAATCCAAGACACATCGTACAAATGTATTTTAATTCCATTTTACCATCAGTATGAATACTTAATGCTAATCTATTTGAAAATCAATATATAACCCTGGTATGGATGCAAAAACTTATAGCATATTTAGATGTGTTGAAACTATCATATATGATAGAAAAAGAGAGTGAATGTTAAATGGAGGGATTCACTCCCAAAAGTGCACTATCTCCCAGATTCTGAATAGTGCACCTAGCGTTCTGCGCTGAAAACAAGCATATTCTATAACAATGGGAATAACTTAATTGGCTTAACAAGCCAATCAGCATTAACAGCACTTAAGCAATAATGAGCACTAATTGGCAGTAATTAGAATGTATGTGCACAGCTCTCTAAGCGTATTCTGTAATGCACTGCCCCTAAATTTTAATGCACGCAGGCAAAAGGGGGCATGGTTATGGGTGGGGAAATGGGCATTTTGTGGGCTTTCTGAAATTTACATGCATTGTTATAGAATATGGCCCTTTGTGCCTAAATCTACGTACTGGGATTTACGCAACATTTTCTTTGCTGTAAATGGATGTGCATAGTTTTAGGCTCTAGGATATTAACTAAGCGTATTCTATATACTGCACCTAAATCTAGGTGCCACTTATAGAATGCGCTTAGGCAGAAATGTTTTCCACGCCGATTTTTTAAGTGCCATATATAGTGTGGCCCTATATGCTTGTGTCCCCGCCAAAAAACTTGTTGGGTTCCCTGGAGGTACTACAGATATGTAGGATCTAAGAAGAGAAGCTATGCATCTATGGTATTCCCAGCAAGTTTGAATAAATTATAGTTTTTTTTTTTTGCATCCACAGTAGGATTATATATTTTTGCTTTTATATTTTGTATCTTTTGTGTGTGATGAGTAGCATTATAGAAAACCATTGGTGTTGGGTACCTATATAGTACATTTTCTAGAACCTGAAAATGTATTTTCTATTATGCACTTTTAGGGCTGCTGAAATACTTTATTCTTTGGCTTTGGTGAAATCTAAGAAAATGAGGACATTCCCTTCTGCTGAACATTATAAATTACTGGTAGAGGCTCGGAGAAACTTTGGACTCTTCCAGCATCATGATGCAATCACAGGAACTGCTAAAGACTGGGTAGTTGTGGATTATGGCACCAGGTAAATTGAATTATATATGCATATTTATTTTATTTACTGTATATTGAAAACAAAAAAGAACATCTTCAATTATTTTGCTTATATTCAGCATTTCTTATTCTTCACTTATTTTGCACAGGAGCTCGTATTTTGAAAGGAACACAGTTCCCAAAAACTTAATCACAAATATTTTTGGCAAGCTGGTCTTTATTTTTCTGTATCTTTGTGAACTGAAGCAATGGTCCCATTATTTCATTCATGGTTTTACAAAGCTAGTGACAAGAAGAGGATGTGTATTGAAATAATAACAATAAAAATATGTGCATTTATTGTCCATCCAAGCTCCACTGAACTACAACTCAGTAGTACGTTGGGTACAGTCATTCCATGCACCTAGTTTTTATGCATGCATACTTGTAGGTAATTTTTCATGCTTTGCTTGTAGAAAGCGCTTTATGGAATTCCTTTCTTAATTTATTGCAGCAAGAAACTTTTTTTTTTTTTTTGTGAATGGAGGAAAAAGACTTCTGCTGGGACATTACCTAATTTTTTTTTTATATGCAACTGTCCATTACCATCATGAGTCAAAAAATCCTACCTCATCTTTTATTTTATTTATCTCTTATTTTTTCTCAAACTAATAAATTTCTATACGTTTTGTACATTTTTTTCAAAATTTTCTTCAGTTAAAATATTTATAGAATCATGGTGACTTAGCTTTCAACGTCTGTGTTATGCCTGGCTTGTGCTCGATTCATTTCATTTGAGCCACTGGCAAAAAAAACAATCACTAAGTATACACTTTTAAAATAAAAAATATATAATTTTTATTTTATTTATTTATTTGTTGCATTTGTATCCCACCTTATCCCACCTCTTTGCAGGCTCAAAGTGGCTTACAATACATCATGAGTAGTGGAAACGTGTTAGTATCATAAACATTTAGTATTGCATGATCTTAGTTAGTATGATGATAAAAACAAAGTAGTAGTATACAAGCAGATTTTAAGAAACAGTTCTGAGATTAAATAGGCGAGTTATGTAGTGTATGTTCACTTGGGTTAATACCAATGCAGCAAACAGCCTAGCTTTAAAACTAAGCATATATTGGGCTCACAGTGCTAGCTGTCGTTTGCTACTTTTGATTCCAAAGGGAACAAAAATGGATATTTATGTTTAACTCCATAGAACCGAAGGGACTCAATATGGTTGTGGCATAGAAAGCATTCTTTTGAGATTTGGCGTTTTAGTCTCTGCAACAGCTGCTTTGCTTCATTCTGTGGTTCTGACATGAGTTTAACATAACAATATGCTTCTAAAGTCAAAGAGAAAGCGTTAACCTTTATACAGTACAGCTGTACAATAACGTTTTTTTGACAAGGATTTAAAAACCATCCAGGGAAGTTATGTCTAACCGATCCCTATAATGGCCTTTTCTTATAAGCTTGTGATTGGTTGATTAGTTATTGATGTTTTCCTTCATAAAAAACGCTATTTTGAAAAAAAAATTCTTTTGGAATCAAAACTGGCAAATGACAGCTAGCACAGTGAGCCCAATGCATGCCTAGTTTTAAAGCTAGACTGTTTAAAGATTGCACTGGTATTACATTACATGAGGAAGCAGTGAAGTGAAGTATGTCTCGGCACAAGCCGGGCATAACACAGTCGTTGAAAGCTAAGTCATAATGATGCTATATAAATAAGTTATTATAACTAAAGACAATTTTGAATAAATCATACAAAACTTATAGAAATGTGTTAGTTTTAGAAAAAATAAGAGATAAGTATAATAAAGGAAGGGGGAGGTTTTTGACTTAGGATGGTAATGAACAGTTGCTTATAAAAAAAAAAATGAATTCGGCATTGTCCCAGCTGAAGAGTTTTCCATCTGTGCATCATAATATCCAGACTTATTTAATATATGTGTATTTTCATAATTTAGTCTAATAAAGATTGTGTAAGAAACATGTAAAATTTTCGTACTAATAAGTTTTTTAAAACAGAAGTAGAAGTCTAGATAAGGAAAGTGAAGTTGGTATTGCCTATCGTACTGCTAAACCAGTTCCAGACAAGTGGATTGTGCCCCCATGTAGGCAGAGAACATTGAGCTTTCAGTGATGGCATCATTATCATAAGGCATGCTGCCATAAGCGTAGTTTGCCTACTTTGGTTTTTTTTTTGAAGGGGGGGGGGGGGGGGCAAGGGGATAGGGAGTTCAGATTGGTTGCAGAGGGAGAATTTTCTCCCCCTCTATCAGATGGGCATTGACTAGCTTTCTTCCTCCCATCTATTTCTTTTGTTTTCACATTTTCCATGTGTTCCCCTTTATCCTACCTACACTCTTCTGTTTTCCTCTTCTTCACTCCTCACCTTCTCACCCACATTCTTTCTCTCCATAATGCCCTCATTCTTCACATCTTGCCATCATCTCTTCCTCCACCACTCCCTCTTTTTCTCATCCACACCACTTGCTTCCTCATTCCTTCTTTTATTTTTGGCCCTTTCTACACATCTTTCCTTCCTGCCCTTCTGAGCAATTCTTCCTCACCTGTTATCTCTTTCCTTCCCCACTTCCTTTCTTCCATCTCTTCTTTCCATGTTCGACAGTCTCTCTCCTTTTTCTTTCCTCTCACACCCTCCCCTTCTATCTCTCCAGGTTTCTGATCTTCCACCTCCCTAGCACATACTCTCTGTCTCCCTTATGGCACTTCTTACCCTTCAACCCCGACACACTCTCTTCCCATCTCTTTCCCTGTCCCCTCCTGGCACACATCATTAGGTGCAGTGGAACATCTTTTTACTTGGCATGGCCAAGCTCTGTCCCTTCCCCCCCCCCCCCCCCCCCCCCCCGGTGTTGAAACTGTGTGGGGCAAAAAATTGGTCCCTGTTACTCATCCTATTCCACTTTGTTTGTTCTCCCTCTTTTCCCTTCCCTCAGCACACTCCTGACATGCTGGGAGACTACAATTGTAGTAATGAGGGATACATAGGAAGGAGGATTATTACTTATTGAACAGAATTGGGGTGTTAAGGAGCATTCCTAACATACGGCAGCTTCTTCTACTGGCAAATTCAGAACACTCGATGTACACACAGTACAACAGAAATCCTCACAGGCTTGCAATCACATAGGAAACAGTGAAGGTGACTCAAAATGGAAGACTGGGCAATGCTTTAGAATTCAGAGTTTATTGAACAATCTATAGACTTGATCTGTCTGTCCGTTCTATCCTGGTGGACAGTAGTACAGCTCTACAAGAATATTCCTTCCGTTCACACATGGAATTTTATTCATGATTCCATTCTGTTATGTTTCATGTAGAATGTTTTTTTTTTTACTCAATTCCCTCTTTAACATATAGTGCAACCCCCCTGCCCAATTTGATCCCCTGTTAACAGTGTCCGATTGATTATCGTCCCTCCACCAAGACTCTGAGATGCCTATTGTATCTACCTCATCATTTATACTCTAACTCTCCCATCTTATTTTTTAGTCTTCTAGCATGTATACAGGCACTTCAAATTGTGTTTTTTCCTTGTATCTACATGCTGCTTAGAAATTGACGATGATAATGTGCATCCTTTACCATACTCTCTCCTTAAACACACCTGGCTTTCTTTTACCATTGTTGAAACTTCTCTATTAGAATTCCTTAAATGTCCTGTTTCAATAGTATTGTTTAAGGATACTCCACACCAAACTATGTACTCCTGGGGACTGTCAGCTTCTTCAACCCCCATTTTAGTTTAAAGCTGCTCTATCGCTTTTTAAAATTTGCGCCAGCAGCCCGGTACATCCTGGTTAAGGTGGAGTACATCCTTTCAGAACAGGCTCCCCATTTTCCAGAATGCTGGCCAGTTCCTAACAAATCTAGATCCCTCATCCCTGCAGCATCATCTCAACCACACATTGAGACTTTGGAGCTCTGCCTGCCTTGGGTCCTGTGCATGGAATAGGGAGCATTATTGAAAATGCTACCTTGGAGGATCTGGGCTTCAGCTTTCTACCTAATGGGCAGATGATCAGAAGCAAATGCGGGTGCTAGAGGCTATTAGCGCCGTACTAGCACCCATGTTTGCTATTTCCCTATGATCACAGTCCCCCTGAGCGCATGAAACAACGTGCTCGCGGGCTCTGACCGCAAGTAGCATGCAAATGCATGCTAAACAGGGCTCTGAGCGTAAGTAGCAAGCAAATGAATGCTAAACAGGTATTTTATTATTCCTACCCAATGATCAGTGGGCAGTGAGCCAAACTGGTGTGCTGTCCAAAGCAAACCCAACTCTAGCTCAGAGCTGGTGTTAGCGGCCCCCTTCCCCGCCCCCCACAATATCCGAAGTGATGGAGAAGGGAGTAGTACACTCCCTCCTCTTCCACCGCCATCTTGAACATGGCAGTGCCCAGCCTTGCGCAGTGCATCCTGGGATGCGCTAGGCAGGGCTTCACCACCATACAAGGGAAAACTCCCTTATTTGGTGGTGAAGCCCCTCCTAGCACATCCCAGGATGCACTGGGCAGGGCTGGACACCACCATTTTCAAGGCAGCACTGGAAGAGGAGGGAGTGTACTACTCCCTCCTTTCTCACTTCATGTGCAGGGGGGGCCCACTGTACCACCAGGTTGGGGGGCTTGTATTTGTGGCCCACTGGGCCACCAGGGCTTTTATTTTGGGGTGTAAGGGGGACTGGAGATTCTGGATCTCTAGCTTCCTGTGAACTTGGGTCGGGGGGGGGGGGGGAACTGGAGGTCTGCCAGACCTCCAGCCCCCATGCCGCTGGATTGGGGCTGGGGGTGGGTGTTGAAGGGGGTCTCTAGGCCACCAGGGCCTTGAGTTGTAGGGGGGTCTGGGAGTCCCACAGACCTCCAACTCCTATGTTTGACAGGTCTGGGCTTTTGACAGCCTGGACCTGTCAAACAAGTGTGTGAGGATTGTGCCTTAACACATGCTCAGGCACAGTCCTACTGCACTTTTACCGTGTGATCAGAGATAATAGCTTGCTTAAAATTTCATTTTATTATCTCAAAGGGGCGGTAAAGCCCCACGCTGATCCAGTGCTATTTTTAGAGTGCTGTTTGGAACAGCATGGGGCTTTTGATCAGCTGCCCATAAGAGCCTAAATTTGGCTTCCATAATCTCCCTCCCACGTTTTTTTTATTTCATTGGTACCCACATGTACCAAGACAGCTGGCTGCTCCCCAACATTGTCTAAAATCCTATCTAGGTGATGAGTGAGTTCTGCCACCTTCGCACCAGGCAGGCAAGTGACTAGTAACATAGTTGATGACGGCAGAAAAAGACCTGCACGGTCCATCCAGTCTGCCCAACAAGATAACTCATATGTGCTAATTTTGTGTATACCCTACTTTGATTTGTACCTGTGTTCTTCAGGGCACAGACCGTATAAGTCTGCCCAGCACTATCCCCGCCTCCCAACCACCGGCTCTGGCACAGACCGTATAAGTCTGCCCAGCACTATCCCCGCCTCCCAACCACCAGCCCCGCCTCCCAACCACCGGCTCTGGCACAGACCGTATAAGTCTGCCCAGCACTATCACCGCCTCCCAACCACCAGCCCCGCCTCCCACCATCGGCTCACATCCACTAGGCACCCAGCTATCTGCATGCTTAATGATCAAACCACCAACTACAACAGCTGTCCTACCCTTCCCTCCTGGGCAGAAGTTCTTGTAGACATATCCTCTGTGCGAGAGTATAGTGCATACCCTGGTGGGCAGGTCCTGGCTACAGGATTGCTTCCTACTCCACAAGTGTGATGCTTTTCTTTTAGGAGACCTCCCTCCTCCAAGGCAACTCAGTGAAACCCAAGCTTTAAGTCCTCTACTATCTGTGTACACAGTTTTCCACTCACAAAGTATTCCTGCTTAGTTAAGGTTATTCTCAGATTTTCATATTAATCTGTTAACTTGCTTGTCATCTTCCCAGATTCATTCCCTTGGACATCTGAAGGAAAGCTTCATTTTTCCAATTGCAGACAAGCATTACTTTACTATGTGCACGCCACAAAGCAATTGCATAAATCTTTACATTTTATTTACTACAACCCAAATAAACTGAGAATTTCTGTTTAAAAATAATTTTTCTCCAACTGGGTTTCAGAACTAATCTGTTTTAACAGGGACAGCTATTGTGAACCTTCATAAAACCTCCTTAACTGATATTTGCAAATCTGCAGTGAGGTTATTGGTTCACATGTTTACCAAGCATTACTGTGTGGATGCTGCTTCATCCACAAATTCATTTTCATTGTTTGGACAGGCTATCCTTCATAACCCTTTTGCCGTAATGACTTTGTTTCTTACAGGCACAAGAGACCCTGAACTCATTGCCAGCTGCCCATACCTTCTCTCCAGTTCGTTTTCATGAAGTTACATGAACCTTTTACAGTTTGAAGCTCATCCTCAGCTTCATAGACATCGGAATGGGAGAAGCTACAGGTGCCAATGAGGCATATTTTCAAAGCACTTAGTCTTCCAAAGTTCCATAGGTTTCTATGGAACTTTGGAAGGCTAAGTGCTTTGAAAATATGCCTCATAGCATCCCCCAAATTTTCCTTCCCTGCCTCCCTCCCCTGTGAACTGTTTATTTGCATATCTCGCTCCCCGGGGCAGCAACTCTACAAACTTCATAAAAAGAGGCATTTCTCAGCTGTCTGGTGAGGTGCCTTGAAGAGCTGTGCATGGCCAAGACCTGACAGCTCCTACCCCCTCTGAATGTTTGCTCAAAGGCTGCTGACTCCAGCCCCCTCTGAACATTTCAGAGCTGGTAGGCCTTGAGCGTGTGCGGGTGCTCAAGGCCCTATACCAGCTGGCCATGTGATTCCATCTCTTATGACGATTGTAGAGTCGCCGCCCCAGGGGAGCAAGGTAAGCAACTAAATACCTCCTGACAGGGCAGAAGGGAAGAAAAGAAATGCTGAAGCTGGGAAAGGGAAGGTGAGAAATGCTTCAGACTGGGGTGGGGTGGTTGCGGGGGAGGGAAGGAGAGAAATGCTAGACACCAAGGGAAGGAAAGGAAGTAGACAAATGCTGGAGGCCATTGAGGGGTAAGGAAGGAGATATATGCTGGACACTATAGGAGAAGGATTGAGCAAAAGAGAGAGAGATGCTGGAGACCATGGGGCGAGAGAAGGAGAGACAATGCTGGAGACCATGGGGAGGAGAGAGGGAGAGAGATGCTGAAGAAGCGATGAGGGAGGTAGGGAAGGAGAGAAATCCTGGAGACCAGGTCAGGTTGAGGGGGGAAGGAAGAGAAAGAAGGATGCTTAAAAGGGAGTAAAGGAGGTGGGGAAGGAAAAAATGCAGGAGATCATGGAAGGAGAGAGATACTGGATGCTATGGAGGGAAGGGCTAGGGGTGGGGTTGGGGCAGAGTTTGGACACCCCCAACCAAAAGGTGTTCTGCTGCCAATGCTCAGCTTTGAAATCATATTTAGTGTGCTTCTCTGCTTATCTGCAGAGAAAATGGGGTTGCTTTCCAGTAACAGGGGATGTCCTTACCAGCAGCCACACTTCTACTCCTCCTATCCCCATGACACCAGCTACAACAAAAGGAAGACATAGAAAGGAAGTGCTGTGATATGGGTTGAAGAGGGGAAAAAGACCTTTACCCAATATGGAAATGTCCATACATCAGACAAGCCAAAAAGCTTGCTTGAGCTAGAAGAGAGCTCTGCACATAGTCTTGTTCAGTGTACACCACTATTTAGTGTGGCTGCATTCCCCTGCTCTCTATGGAGAAATCCCATTACAGATAAGCAACTCTGCTTTTGGAATGGTTCTGAAAATTTGAGCCCTGAAATTCAGAGGCTGGTGGATACTCTTATAGGAGTTACTTCCAATACTGTCTTGATTCAGATTAGGAGTACAGGATCAATGCAATCTAGGCAGCTCTCATCCTTCCTTAGGAGGGTGGTCTTAGAAAGAGGGTCTGACTCTGGGCCTCCTCTTATTGCTGTCTACTATGTTTTGGCTATGTTCCTCTTGGGGATTGTTTGGAGTCTTTCTTATGGGGGGTTTGGACCCTGCACAGGAGGACTTCTATTTATCCTCACTGTAAACTTCAGGGACAATATTAGGCTGGGCTAGAGGCCAAATTATTTGGATCATAAGGTTCCCTTTCTTAAGGCTCTATGCTTGGTCTGTTTGGTAGCTTTCTAACACTGTGCTTAAGCCAGGTCTCCTTGCCCTAGGTTGTGGTCACTTTTTCAGTAACCAGTTCATTTTTTGAATTCTTAAAGGATGCATGTACGCAGAGTTTGTCTCAAGGTTCCCAGCTAGCTGATTTCCCTTGGTTGGGCCATTCAAGGTTGCCTCACTTGGCAGACAGCAGGTGGGCAAAGCAGAGTAAGCTGTATTGTCCTGGTACACTAAAGGCTGTGAATGTCTAGGTTTGTTCCAGGGATCTAGCAGACTTGGGTTGAACTTAATGGTGGCATCACTGCAGACTTACAGAAATCTAAGGTGGTGGTGCATTAGGCTGTGGGTGATATGCCCTCTTTGGCATTGCTTCTCCCATGCTCAAGCATTGTAACGGGGATGCTCGGGATGAGGAGGATATCACGTCTCCACCCGGGGCCTTTAATGCTTTGGTATGGCCAACTCATCTGAGCTTGTCTAGCAGGATAAAGAAGGTGAAATTTCCTTTCCTTGAATCCTGCTAGACTTGTCCAGGACCCACCCAGGAAGGCTGCTGTTCCATGTATTCCTATTGGTGTTTTCTGTGAGTTGAGGTAGACCTGTAATGTTTTTCTTGGATTCTCTTTTGACATGTTTTCCAATCCTCTGGTAGTTAGGGTTCAGAAAACTTGCTTACAATGTGCTTGAGTGTTTCAGATCTGCTGTGGCAATAGTATACTTGTGAGTTCCAGAATTACACCCCTTCTTATGGCAGGGACATAGGCGGTCGGTGGCCCAACTGTTTGGGGAGGCTAAGGGGCGGGGTTAGGGGTGGGGCCAGGGGTGGAGCTTAAATCCATAATTGTCTGATAACACGCAGAATAAAAATAAAAATAAAAGTCACAATTAATACCTTTTATTAAATTAGATATTAGATATGTATCATATGTCAAAGGATAAAGTGGTTGCTCAAAGCATATACTAACCACAGTCGCTCAACTGCAAAACACTATGCACAACTTTGTGCAAAACACACTCAGAACCTTACTGTACCATAAATATTACACTGGGCAGACCCTAATACACCATATACCACCCTGTACCATAAATATTACACTGGGCAGACCCTAATACACCATATACCACCCAAATGGACAACATCACAGACCGTCAACAATATGAAACAAGGGATCATATCACAATTCGCATGTCATATACAGCCACAAAACATCCTTTTAAGGTGGAAATTAACAATGAGCTCCTTTTATTAATGACCAGATAGAGAAAACAGTTTTCAAATTTCAATTTTGGCACAGTATAAGTCATCACAAACAAAATATAGGAACCCAAAGCATTAGGGGCTTATAGCCCATTTAGTTATGTTTAAACAAAAAGAGATCTGCATGAAACAAAATATTTTTTTTATTTTGACTTAAACCTTCAGAGTCAGCACCTACCTCTCCTGAAATCCAATGTGCGCTGCGTGCCACAATTTCCTCTTCTTGAAGGAAGTGGGAACACCTCAGACAACCATTGTAACCAGCCTGGAGCGTTGAGCCTTCCCTTCCATACTTTGACGGCCCCTCCCGTGGGGAACAGGAAGTTGCATCGCTCTCGCTTAGGGAAGGCTGACTGGCTGAGAGCCTGCACATCATGAATATCCCACCTGCTCCGCCGATCCATCTCGCCCCTTCCCCGTGCGAGCTCTGACTGTCCCCACGATCCCCGGCCCGCGTCAACGCAAGAAGAGGAGGAGGAGAGTCACGGCACGCCGGAACCGGGCATGGCACTCAGCTGATGGTGAGCTGGCTGGCAGTGCTCAGAGCACTGCAGAGAGGACAGACGGATGGTGAACGGATCAAGAAAGACGGCATGTCGGGCCGGCATCGCGTCGGAGAATGAGACTACTGCGGGCGGCTGGGGAGGCTTAGCCTCCCCAAGCCTCTTATACCGGGCGCCTATGGGCAGGGATGAACATAACCTCAACCAGCAGGTGGAGGTTATATTCCTTCACCTGCTGGTTGAGGAACATATCCTGCTCATCTGGATTGGACTAGCAGGACTCAAGAAAAAGAAATTAACAGATAAGAACATATTTTATCTTTCTGATTCACTAATTTTGTCTCCATCAAGTCTGACAGGATCTTTCCTTGATGAAACCATGCTATCTGGTGTTATGTAATCTGCTTACTTCAAGGTGCTTCCTTTCATTTTGCTTCCATTAGTTTTCTCTACCACTAAACTTAGATTAAGAGGCCTACTGCTTGTCTTCTAATTTGTGGAGGAAGTCTACACTTACTTTAAGTCCCTTGGAACATCCTCCTTGTTTGTTAATCCTGTGTGTATGATTTCCTTCAAGGCCTTTCTTACTTTAGTTACAGTATTCATTCTTTAGTGAGAGCATTTCACTGAAGATGCCAAACTTTTCTCTCCCCCCCCTTTTTTTTTTTCATTCATTTAATGCATTCTTACTGAATGTGTTTTGATCTGTTATTTGATCCCTTCTTATGCATACTGAGGAATGTTTTTGTGGGAATCATTCTCGATTTCTTTCTAGCAAGGCATTGTTGAATGCATTTGTGTGACTGTTTGTATACTGTCTTCAGACAATGACTGTTACAGGTTAATTTCACTTTTGATAGTATGTACCACAGTGGAGTTAAATGTAGTGATAACTGTTAGGATTCATTAGTGGATCAATTTGTTAGTAACAGGATGTACTAATATTTGTCTGCAGACTTTTCCATTCCTTAATGAACTTAAAGAGAATATTAATTGATTCTGCTCACATTCTTATTCTGAAGGATGGGGAAAACACATACAGTTACAACCCTTCATCTCCATTCTTTAACATGGTAAGTTGATACTCTGCTTTAGACAATGTATTGCTAGTGCTGTGTTTGACAGTGTTATGGTGTAGTGTTTGTATATGATGGAGTTTTTTGGGGGAGGAGGTAGGGGATTTAAAGAAGAATCAGATTTAAAACACTTTTCAGACAAGAATTTGTAGAAACTTCCACATTTTTTAATTTTTTAAAAATCTTATATAGTCTGGAGGAAGTAAAATTTCATTGGATGTATCCTGATCAGAGTTGAATTTTTCCTTGGTTGAACATAGGGCTATTTTCCTTGGCAAATGCAGGCTCATTTCATAGTTTTATTAATGGTTATCACTCTGGGCTATCTCTGGTAAGGGCGGTTTAGAAGAATAAAAAAAAAGTATTACAGTGAAGCAAATTTGAATCTTGGTGTTTTCCAATTCAAAAGCAGATTTTATAAGTGCCTAAAATTAATTTAAGTATCTTTCAAAGTATTCATGGCATAGGTCTTTGTAAAAGAGTCTGTAATCCAGCAAGTTCTTCTTTTGGTGTACTGAATTCGAGTGGTACCACTGAGCCTTGCTCCCATGTATTGGGCCAGCAGTGAATATAAACAACACAAATAGGAATAGAGAAGAAGAGCAAAAGGGAAGAATGGCATTCTTTTGCAATTATTTTTTCATGTTCTTTATATGTGCATATAGCGTCATTATAAAATCATCAGTTTATTTTCGTTTTATCCTATCTTCTTTCAAGTTTAGTTTGCTTGAGTTTTTTTAGCCTATGTTAATAGTCTTTGTACCTACAACACATGTTTTTAGTTAAGTGTTTTTGACTAAACAGAATGAAACCCAGGTATGGTTCACAAAGCACTTAAATTTGACCTATGAGAGCCTAAGGCATATTTTCAAAGCACTTAGCCTTCCAAAGTTCCATAGAAACCTATGGAACTTTGGAAGTCTAAGTGCTTTGAAAATATGATGAACCACCAGAATGCTTAAGTAACTTGAGAGAAATTATTCTGTTTTTTTGTTTGAAAATATTTTACAGAATAAAAATCAGCTACTTCAAAACAGTGTTCTGAAGTATGCAGATAAGAGTATAAAATCCTATTATATGATTAGTCCTTTTGAAAGTTAGGCATCCATTTATTAAGATGTGGTAAGACACGTTATTAGTGAGTAGGCCTCATTAAAAATAATCACTGCTAGTATTCACATGCCATACCTTGGTAAAATAGGTTACTTAGTGTACATTTACTAAAAGTGAGCTAGCTGGGCAATGTCCTGGCCAGCAAGAAAAAGATGGGACTGGCCACTAACTCAGGCCAAGATTGGTTGGATTAGGCAGGCTAAGTGTATGTGTGTGTGTTGGGGGGAGGATGGGGTAAGGGTTGAGGATAGATGGAGAAGCTTGTGGGTTAAAGAAGGGATGGTAATGGTGGTGTGGTGTTAGACGATTAGGGGGTAAGATTGGTTGTGAGAGTAAGGGAATTATGGGAGGAATGGAAAGGGCTGGCAAAGGAGGTTTGTGTGGTGCATTGTGTGGGGCACAGGGTTCCTGTGTGGTGGCGTGTTTTACTGCCTACCCTCCCACCTGTTGAAAGTTGTTTGGTTGTCACAGCTATTGTAAGGAAATAGGGGGTGGGGAGGATACCCAAGTCAGGCAGTATATTTTAAGTGCTAGGGAGCCTCAAACTGTGGCAGCCATCAGGTGGTAACAGTTGTGTTTGTAAGAGCATGCTGGTTTTGATGGGTGCTGGGACAGCCTGGCAGTTCTCAGCTGGTAATATGGGGGTCTGCTTGTGGGAGAAAACCCGGAATGAGTATCAGTTGTGCCGGCTAATTTCCCTCCTATCAGGTAACATAGTAGGCAGGGAGTGGGTGTGGTACTGTTAGGATTAGCTCAGGAATACCCCACCCCTTAATGTATTATCGCTGTTGTGCTGTCATTTTACAGGAAGGTTGCAGCCAAGAAATGTTGCCACTCATGATTGTCTCTGGACTGTTTTGTTGTTAAAAGGTTATCAGTGGGGATTAGGCAATGTGGGAGATGTGAGTTTGGCTGGGCCTGGAGTGCCAGATCCCATGGTTATTTAGCAGGACAGTAAATGTTGCTGATAAATGATACCTCAAATACCTATTATACAGTTTTTGAAATATAATTTTGTGTGCATTTTTGGTCACGCCTTCTCAGAAATGCTGTATCAGATTTAGAAAAGATTAAGAGAAGGGCAACAAAAGGGTAACATTTCTCTTGTGAAGAAAAACTAGAAGACTAGAGCGCTTCAGTTTGGAAAAGAAATGAGTGAGAAGGAGATATGATGGAATTTTTATAAAATTACAAGTGGTATGCAGTGTTTAAATAACAGTGTTTTAATCTTTCAAACAATAGTTAAAAACTACGACAACTCAATAAAACTAACCACCATCAAACTGAAAACAATTTGTACAAAGTATTTTTTTCATACAGTGTACAATTAAGATGTGGAATCTGTTGCCAGAGGACACATGGTCAAGGTGAATAACATGGTGGAGTTCAAAAGAGATTTGAACACATTGCTTGAGAAAACATTTATAAAAATTATTAGCTGTATAAATTTGGGAAAGGCATCACTTATCCTTGGAAGTGAGCTATAAGAAATAGATTTGTCTTTTTGTTTGTGCTGAGTACTAGCCACCACTGAAGGCAGGATGCTGAGCAGAATGGATCTCTGTCTGACTTAACAAGCCGTTTATGTTCTTCTGTAAGTAGTTGGAAATGATAGCATTGTACCTGTTTGGCAGAGTGGTGTGATGGGGCCAGGTTGTGGGAGAGAATGTGATGGGGAAATGTGTGAGGAAGGAGTGAAAATGGTTGGAGAAAGCGACAGGAAAGGATAAATGTTGGAATAGGCTAGGAGGCAAAGAAAGTGAATGGTGGGGTGGTTTGGGGGAATTGGGTTCAGAGAATTGAGGGGTTGTTAGATAAATTTTGAGTATGGGCAGGGGCGAGAAAGTGATGGGGATAGATAGGGGAGGGAATGGTGGGGATGGTTGAGGGGACTGCATAGGAATAAGAGAAAAAGATGAGAAATGGGCACGAGAATGTTGGTGATGGGATGGGGAAAGGTAAAGGTGAGTGGTTGGGTAGGCTAGTAGACAGAAAAAAGAGAAGAAACCTGGTTGGAAGGTAGAGGGCATTGTGGCAAGCTGAGTGTAGTATTTTTATTATAATGTTTTATGTGCCCTTGTAGCTTCAAATATAAAAATCCTTTAACAAATGAATATCTAATAATCCTATGTATAACCAATTTTGTATTTTAGGATGATGTTCAGCCATCACAAGATGCATTGCCACACAAAACAGTTATAAAGATCAGTATGCGTCCAAGGTAAAAAGTGTAATCATTTTTGACTTTGTAAACAAATCTACAATGTCTTTTGTTTCTTTTGGAGATGCATGAGATTGAGTTTAGTTGTTTAAAGAATATTTCAAATTTGCATAATTCTTTCTCTGAGGACAAGCAGGATGTAGTCTTCTCACATATGGGGTGATATCCCCGATGGAGCCCCTGTGCTGCCCAGCATTCTAATGTTTCTAGGAAGGTCCCCACTACACATGTGCAAGTGCCTTCCCACTTGCCCAACTCATGCGGTACTCTGTGTTGTTTTCTCCATGATGCAGTGAAGACGTGTCTTCTGTCACTGAGGAGAAAAACCGCTCACCAGAGTTTCTTGGCTTCCTGCCTCTCTTTGTCCATGGTGAGTAGCTCGGGACCTTGTTTGTTCTTTGATTTATTCCTCTCCCGTTGTGTTCTTAGTTTTTTTTGGCTCTTTTTACATTTCTTTATTTTTCCGTGGCTCACATCCACTTCAGGCCTAAGCACCTGGCCAGTATTTTCTTACAAACTAAATACATTTTATAACTGAGCCATTTGATTTCGCTGCAGCTAGTTTTCCTTTGATGTCCCAGAATCCTTCCATTGGATTCAAGCAGTGCACAGATTGTGCTAGGACTGTGTCTCTGACTGACCCACATGACTTGTGCCTAATCTGTCTAGGCCCTGATCATAAGCTCTTACTGTTCCCTTTGTGCTCAAATGCAGACGTAAAGCTAGAAAAGTCGAAAGGCCCTGCATGAAAGACTTTTTGGCATGCAGAAGTCTGGTCAATTGGCATCGGCCTCGACATCTTCAGAGACTGTCTCACACTAGCACTGGCCCAGTCTTCACTGATGCTTGCCTTTAAGGAGTGGCTCTGGGTCATGTTACAGGAGGAGAGGGAGCGCATCCTGGATTGCTGTGATACTGAGGCATCGAGGACACCGGCACTGACTATGGTGTCATCCAGCCCATCCTGGAGACCCATGCCCTATTTGTTGGCCATTCATTGATGCCAGTGCCTCACTAGGCGTCAGGGCTGGCACTGACAGATGCAGCGCTCCTTTCCAGTTCATCAGGGGAGGAAGTGGCCCCGAAGAAGAGGAACCATATCTCAGCGTTCTTGCCCAGAGCCTCTCCATGCTCCAGTAGGCTGAGACAGGAGTAGACTCAGACTTCCCATGAGGAATATTTTGTTAAGTCAGAATCAGATCACTTTTGGGTATCTGAGGTTGAGCCAGTGAACATTTTGGAGGAGAGATGCCTTACCCTACTTTTAGACCCCTCCCCAGAGGAACTGTGCTTTGTTGTTTTTTTGAGTGAAATGGGTGAAGTCCATTCCATTTAAGTTGGAGGTCAAGGACAATCCCAGGGCCAAAACGTTGTACATCCTTGATTATGACTCCTCTCCTAAGGAAGCTGTGATAGTACCCATTCACAACATCGGCTTATGTATATGCAGATGATATCCAGATCCTGTTTCCCCTTAATCCCACCAATCTTCAGCACATCAACTTTCTTAATAATGGCTTATCACATATTATTACTTGATTAACTGATAACAAGTTAAAATTAAACCCAGATAATTCTAAAGTTTTCCATCTTTCTGCCAGCAGTAGCACCACTGTATTATTGCCAGTTTTGTGTGGTTTCCAAGCGCCCTTAGTGTTGTCCTTGAAAATTTTGGGCGTCACTATAGACTGCTCACTTACCTTTACACCACAGATTACCTCACTTGTGCAGTGCTGCTTCTATAAGCTGCTTATGATCAGATCAATTAGATTATTGTTTCAGCATCTGCCCTCATGATCCTGATACACTCTTGTACTCAACCAGTTAGACTACTGCAGTTCTCTATACCACGGCCTCAAACAGAAGGACCTACACAGCCTACAATAAATTCAAAATACTGCCATTAAATTAATCACTGGTTCCTAGAAATTTGATCATGTCACACGCCCCCCCCCCCCCCCTCGAAAACTGCACATTGGCTACCACTCTCACATAGATCACCTACAAGATTCTCATCCTTATCTTTTAAGTCTGGGCTACAGGTCTTCCATTTTTTTTTTCTTGATTACAGATGCCCTACTGCCCTCCTTGGGCTTTTCGATCATTGCAGCAAAATCTTCTTGATATCCCACCTTTCAAGCAAATTGGATATGATATTACCCAGTGCTCAATTTTTTGTGTCACTGGCCCTTCCCTCTGGAATGCCCTGCCCTTCCATTTGCATTCACGAACCTCACTGGCTAAATTTAAATCTGAGCTCAAAACATTTTTATTTGAAGATGCGTATAATTTACACCTAGTCCTTTGTCCCACAGGCCCCTGTATGGGAGGCAGACATGCTATTTTACTGTTCCTTTCCTATCTTTTTATCCTATCACATATTGTAGTTCCCTCCTGTCTCTATTAGTACATAAGTAATGCCATACTGGGAAAAGACCAAAGGCCCGTCAAGCCCAGCATCATGCCCCCGACAGCGGCCAATCCAGGTCAAGGGCACCTGGCAGCTTCCCAAACGCACAAACATTCTACACGTTATTCCCGAAATTGTGCATTTTTCCCCAAGTCCATTTAGTAGCGGTCTATGGACTTGTCCTTTAGGAAAACGTCCAAACCCTTTTTAAACTCTGCCAAGCTAACCCCCTTCACCACGTTCTCCGGCAATGAATTCCAGAGTTTAATAATAGTTGAGTGAAGAAAAATTTTCTCCTATTTGTTTTAAATGTACTACACTGTAGTTTCATCGCATGCCCCCTAGTCCTACTATTTTTGGAAAGCGTGAACAGACGCTTCACGTCCACCTGTTCCACTCCACTCATTATTTTATATACCTCTATCATGTCTCCCCTCAGCCGTCTCTTCTCCAAGCTGAAAAGCCCTAGCCTCCTTAGTCTTTCTTCATAGGGAAGTCGTCCCATCCCCGCTATCATTTTTGTCGCCCTTCGCTGCACCTTTTCCAATTCCACTATATCTTTCTTGAGATGCAGCAACCAGAATTGAATACAATACTCAAGGTGCGGTCGCACCATGGAACGATACAATGGCATTATAACATCCTCACACCTGTTTTCTATACCTTTCCTAATAATACCCAACATTCTATTCGCTTTCCAAGCCGCAGCACACTGAGCAGAAGGTTTCAGTGTATTATCAACGAAGACACCCAGATCCCTTTCTTGGTCCGTAACGCCTAATGTGAAACCTTGCAGGTTCTTTTTTCCCACATGCATCACCTTACACTTGCTCACATTAAACATCATCTGCCATTTAGCCACCCAGTCTCCCAGTCTCGTAAGGTCCTTCTGTAATTTTTCACAATCCTCTTGCAAATTAACAACTTTGAATAATTTTGTGTCATCAACAAATTTAATTACCTCGCTAGTTACTCTCATCTCTAAATCATTTATAAATATATTAAAGAGCAGCGGTCCTAGCACTGACCCCTGAGGAACCCCACTAACTACCCTTCTCCATTGTGAATACTGCCCATTTAACCCCAATCTGTTTCCTATCCTTCAACCAGTTTTTAATCCACAATAAGACATTACCTCCTATCCCATGACCCTCCAATTTCCTCTGTAGCCTTTCGTGAGGCACCTTGTCAAACGCCTTTTGAAAATCCAGATACACAATATCAACCGGCTCCCCTTTGTCCACATGTTTGTTTACTCCTTCAAAGAATTGAAGTAAATTGGTCAGGCAAGATTTCCCCACACTAAAGTCGTGCTGACTTGGTCTCAGGGTTTTGGGGGTATCAGCACACAAGGTAAGGGAGCTATACACTTGGGAGCAATTTGTGAAGTCCACTGCAGTGGTCCCTAGGGTGCCTGGTTGGTGTCCTGGCATGTCAGGGGGACAAGTGCACTACGAATGCTGGCTCCTTCCATGACCAAATGGCTTGGATTTGCTCGTTTCTGAGATGGCCGTCCTTGGTTTCCATTATTGCCAAAAATCAGAAACGACCAAGTCTAAGGACGACCATCTCTAAGGTCGACCTAAATTTCAGGATTTGTGTGTCCCTGACTGTATTATCGAAACGAAAGATGGACGCCCATCTTGTTTTGATAATACGGGTTTCTGTTCCCCTTCACGGGGCCGTCCTGCGAGGATGTCCCCAGGAAAACTTGGGCATCCCTTTTGATTATGTCCTCCAGGTGTATTTGGATGCTTAAGTAGTAAGCTAATGACGTCACAGCGAAAACATCATAACATTTTCATAAAAAGCTTATCCTTGGCAATATATAAAACAACTTGAGTGGCGTCCAAAATGTAAAATGCACAGAGAGTGAATTGCTACTCTAAATAATAGTCTAATAAAATATTACATTACATTACATATCAACACTTCTATTCCGCAGTCACCTATCCAGTTAAATGCGGTTTACAAACTTATATCAAATTTCTGGCCAGCACCATAACATTAGAATCATTAAAATATCTGCAAGCATAGATCATAAGTCAAATTAAATATATGTCCGCTTACAGAAAGAAATAATTGAAATAAAAATGTCTTCAAAATCTTCCTAAATTTATAATAATTTAAATCAGAATGCAAAAATGTTGGTAAATTATTCCAGGTTGCCGAAGCTTGATAAGAAACTGACGATGTTAAAAGACCATCCTGCTTATTTTCAAAAGGAGAAAAACGCCCATGTTCAGGAGATGGGCGTCCGTTTCCCGTGGGCGGCCAAATCGGTATAATCGAAAGCCGATTTTGGTCGTCTTCAACTGCACTCCATCATGGGAACGAATACAGTTGGGGGTGTGTCAGAGGCGTGGTGAAGGCGGGACTGGGGCGTGGTTATCGGCCGAGCACAGATGGGCGCGCTCAGCTGATAATGGAAAAAAGAAAGGCGTTTTTAGCGAGAATTTAGGACACTTTTTTTTTTTTTACCCTTTTTTCTCACGAACAGGTCCCAAAAAAGTGCCCTAAATGACCAGATGACCACTGGAGGGAATCGGGAATCACCTCCCCTGACTCCCCCAGTGGTCACTAACCCCCTCCCACCAAAACAAAACCCACTTGCAAAAACCTTATTTCCCAGGCTCTATGCCACCCTCAAATTCCTTACCCACCTCCATGACAGCAGAATGTGTTAGATCCTCTCACAGCCTTTCCCTGGGTCAGATGTGGCTCTCGGGTGCACTGCAGGGTCACATCAGCAATGCATTGTGGTGGGTGTAGGGTATTGGGCTCCGTGATTTCACTAGCTTGTGTTACAGTCTCACGATGTTGGTAGGCTCTTCTCCCATTGTGCTTTTCCCCCTGCCTACTGGGCCAGAGTGTGCCCTATTTTGTTTCCGGTAGTCCACGAGGTAGTGGCCATTTTTGTAAGTCCGTTTTAGATCCCTTTCGTGTGTTAGCCACGTTACAGAACTTAGTTCTTACCTTGAATGTTGCTGAAAGAGGGCATTGCACACCATTCTGCCAGCTCTGAGCTACTGCTAATCTTAGTACCAGGGAGACTCGTTGCCAGTGGGCACAACCTCCGATCTGCAGTTAACTGTGAGTAAATGCGTTTATTGAAATAAAGGACGTTTTCAGCGAGATTAGTCTTATGGTGTGAACTGCTGTGCCAAGGTTATACAGCAGCAACAAGTCCTGTCCCTGGAGCAGTTTTAGTGGGTAATGCAGTGCACTTCAGGGAGGCGGACCCAGGCCCATCCCCCCCTACCTGTACCACTTGTGGTGGTAAATGGGAGCCCTCTGTGCCCCCCTTCACCATTAAGTGCTATGGTAATGGTGTTGAGTTGTGGGGAGTGGGTTTTGGGGGGGATTTGGGGGTCTCAGCACCCAAGGTAAAGGAGCTATGCACCTGGGAGGTAATTTAATGTTTTTTCCTATTTTTTAAAAGTGCCCCCTAGGGTGCCCGGTTGGTGTCCTGGCATGTGAGGGGGACCAGTGCACTACGAATCCTGGCCCCTCCCACGACCCAAAGCCTTGGATTTGGTCGTTTTTGAGCTGTGACGCTTCGTTTTCGATTATAGCTGAAAAACGAAAACGCCAACTCAAATGCCCACATCTCAAAAACGCCCACATCCAATGCATTTGCCTGGCACAAACCGTATTTTCGAAACTAAAGATAAACGTCCATCTTTTCCGAAAATAAGATTTGGCCCACCCCTTCACGGACCTGTTCTCGGAGATGGACGTTCTTACACATAGGTGTTTGCGTTCGATTATGCCCCTCCACTGAGTATTATTTGATTACCTAACATATAAGATTGACCATTTGCAGCCAATATCAAACATGTCAAATATGATGGGATTTGTCCATGTAAGATTTTAAATATAATTATACGTACTATAAATTTAACCCTTGTCTCTGACGGTAACCAGTGAAGCTTTATTATAATGCTGAGCCCCAAATAGAAGTCGAGCTGCAATGTTTTGAATGACTTGTAACCTATGAAAAAGAATTTTTGTACAACCAATATAGATCACATTACAGTAGTGCAAGACTCTTGACAATTAACTGAAACATTGAGACATCAAAATATTTTCTAATAGCTCTCAACTTCCTGAACATCTTAAATGAGTTTCTCACTAAATTGTTTACTTGATATTCCATTGTGTGTTGACTATCAATTAACAATCCCAATACTCCAGTAATTGTTTCAATTTAAACTCTTTCCTTAACAGCTCGTTTCTCATATTACTAATGGACTAGTCCATAGAAATTTGTATTTTTTCTTTATTCAGTTTAAGTTTGAGAGCAAACCCAATCTTCTACCAGATTGAAGCAATTTCCAAAACATCCCACATTATACTTGTCATTATCTCTCAAAGGAAGTACAATTCCAATATTATCTGCATAAAGAAAACCATCTGCTTTAAGTTGCTCTAAAACCATCGCCAAAGACTGCATCACAACATCAAATAATATGGGAGAGAGCGGTGAACCTTGTGGTACACTGTACATTGCATTCCAGGGAGCAGACAAAACTCCATCCTTCTAAGTGATGTGGTCAAAAACTCAGAAAACCACTTTAAAACTAATCTAGAGATGCTTATTTCCTCCAATTTATTAAGTAACATTTTATGATCGACCAGGGAGGCGTATTTTCAAAGCACTTAGACTTACAAAGTTCCATTGTAACCTATGGAACTTTGTAAGTCTAAGTGCTTTGAAAATGAGCCCCCAGGTCAAACATGCTTGACAGATCAAATTGTACCAGCACAAAGTTCTGTTTCATAGCAAGTATGCGCTTGGCTTGGTTGATCAAAGAACAAACACAGTCTCTGTACTATATCCCTTCCTAAAACTTGATTGTGAAAAATACAAAATGTTAAAATCTTCCATGAGGTCAACTAATTGAATACTGACCCATCCCTCCATAATTGTTGTAAATAAAGTATTGATGCTACTTGGCGATAGTTAGCAACATCCTTTCACTCCCCCATTTTTATTTTTCAGATTTGGGGGTCAAAACAAAATTACCCTCTAATATATGAAGATTTTCTTGTGGTAGCTCTAAATTCAACCATAACTATATCGTCTCTAAAAATAAGGATAAACAATTCAGCATAAGATGTCTCGGACACTTATCAAGACAACTGTTCCTGCACAAACTTTTTAAATAACTTCAGGATAGTCTGTGATGATACTTCCTGAAATTGAGTCCAAATTCTATCAGCAGGTTTATCGTTATTTAACAAACAATTATCTAATGATAAAATTTCCTCATCAACAAAATCCTTCCTCAATTTCTGCACCTTAGAATGAAAATAACATGTCAAATCGTCTTCAGTAGGTGCATCCGACTTATATTCAGTTAATAAATAATTCACCATAGTAAAAAGCTTTTTACTGTCTATATTTTCTTTACCAATTAATTTAGAGTAATATTCCCTGTTTGTAGTCATTAGATTAACCTTATAATTTTGAAGTTTTTTCTTCCACTCCAATGTATACTCATCACAAGACAGTTTCTTCCACCTCCTTTCCAATCGTCTACACTCCGTGTTTAATTGCAATAATTCATTTGTTTACCACCGATCTGATTTCCTCACAAATCAGAAAAAAAACTCTTATTCCATAATTACATTCGTAACTCAAAACCACACCCCCGTTATGCCCAAAACACCCATGAGTGTCCATTTTCCGCGCACCTTTTTCAGGTGCATGTAACCATTACATGTGTAACATCCAGTTAAATCTAATTAGTGATAAATGCTTGTTTAAAAAAACAATTATTGCCACTAATTGGCTCATTCAATTGTGCGTGCAAATCAAAACTGTGCTGAAATTTGCGCACACACCTTTTGGTGACCTTTATAGAATGAGGGGTTTAATTCATACATTGTGTTTATAAATATAACTTGGCAAGGTATAGAAACGCTTATATTGATTTAGTACTGTTAGAAGCTACAAGGATGGTGCTTATAATTTTTTATAAATAGAATTTTAATGAGGATAATTCAACTCTCATTTTTGCAGGTATCTTGTGATTTATAATCCTACAGAACAAGATCGCTTCTCTGTGGTATCAATCTATGTTACTACACCCAAAGTTAAAGTTCTGTCTGCTTCAGGAAAACCTATAATGGCCCAAGTCAATGCAGTTTGGGATGGATCTACTACTGTCTCACATGAGTCCTATCAGGTATGTTTGATGATGATAATAATAATAAAAAGTTAGGTCAAAAAAGGTCAGTAATTAGGGAAATTGTTTGTAACCAGGAAATGTTAAAAGGAGGGAGAGGGAATAGTTCAAATGATGATTTGTTTTCATTAAACTATAGGTGATGTATAAAAACCTGTATAAATAAGTAGTAGCAATGTAATACTGTTACTATATTGTTACTGTATACATTCCTACTTGGAGACTAAGGCATCTCTCTATATAAAACACACCTCCAACGTTCTAATGAAGCCTGAAGTCTCCAAACGTTCTAAATTTGTAGTTGTGTAGATTGCTGTTCCTCCATGAGTGTCTGCCCCACCCTTGCGTCACAACGTGATGACGTCGAGGGCGGAGCACTGACACTCAACGAATCGCATTGCCCACCCATTGCTATGCGACGAAACGTGACGTCAGACTCATCGCGAACCTATGCGAACGACCTGCAAGAAAGGAGGACTACCATTGCCCCGCCCTCGCGTCACAATGCGATGACGTTGAGGGCGGAGCACTGACACTCAACGATTTGCATCGCTCATCCAAAACGCGCTTCCTGGCTACTGTAAAGGCAAGAAGGGCTCCTCCCTCCCCGCCCGAGTCTTTCTCTTCTCACCCTCTTGGACAGACCAGTGTGAGCTTTTGCAAAACGCAGCAGACCACAAACAAAGGCAGGCAGGCAGCCTGAACATCGGAGGGTGGGAGGGAGGGAGCCAGGCCAGCCAGCCTGAATGTGGGAGTGGGAGGGAGGGAGGGGGGCCATGACCCTGAAAGGCGCGGGGGAGGGGGGGGCCACGACCCTGAAGCTGGGAGGGGGGAGGGGAGGAAAAGGGGAGGGGGAGGGGAAGGAGGGGGGGAAGACAGGGGGGAGGGGGAAGGAGAGTGGGAGACAGAGGGGGGCCCCTGCTGCACACTCTCATTCTTTCTCACACACACACTCTCACACAGACAGCCTCACTCTGTCACACACACACACTCGCACATTCACTCTGTCTCTCTCTCTCTCACACAGTCACTTTCACACACACTCTCTCAAACATGCACGCTCCGAGGAAAACCTTGCTAGTGCCCGTTTCATTTGTCTACTAGTTACATATAAAACACACGCACTCATACAGTGGTTCTACCTGTGAGGTTCTTATCAGTGCTTGGTTGTTATACCATAACTACTACTTCAACTGTTAATAATTTCTGTAGCGCTACTAGATGTACGCAGCACTGTACACTTAATATGCAGGTACTTTCTCTGTCCCTAGAGGGCTCACAATCTAAGTTTTTATACCTGGGGCAATGGAGGGTTAAGTGACTTGCCCAAGGTCACAAGGAGCTGCAGTGGGAATTGTACCCAGGTCACCAGGATCAAAGCCCGCTGGACTAACCATTAGGCTACTCCTCCACCCATAATCATGGCCTCGCACCAGGCTTCGTCATTTATCCTTTTATTTATTTATTTCAAAATGGTTTGTCCTCCCCTCCTTGGTTAGAGACCCAAAAACTCTCTTCACCTCTCCTACCTCCAACCTTCCCCTCACCCCCCCCCCCCCCCCCAGCTGTAAGGAACACACAACAAACTGGTTTGTTGGAACAACTGCTGGCTGCAGCTTTATTTGCAGGGAACACAAATATCACATAACAGAACTGGGGTGGGTGTACCCAACCCAACCAGTGAAACAATCTGTCCTTGTCATCCTTTCTGTCATATTGTTATCTAGGAAGTTGTCACTCCCACATACAAAGATCCTCCTTCATGAATCCGCAAGCCTTGTCCTCTTCATATCACTTGCTAAAGACAATGTCAATGACCTTGCAACCTGTCAAGTCAAACTGTGACTATACCTACCACCCACCCACAGTGGCTGTCAGTGACTCCATTGGGGGCTGCCACCCATGGAATAGTAACCCTAGCTTAAGTACCTGCCACTCTCAGCACCAGCTGTGATAAAGAATTTTACCAGAAAAACACATGGAGGGTGGGCGGGGAATTGGCACAGATCCTGTAAGACTGCTGTGCCTTGCCATCTGCCCTTCAGTAACAGTACTCCACAGGATCCCCCTCCTCTCTCTCCCATGATCCTTGCACTGCAACACCCAGTCCATGAGTATCCCACACATTCAAAAGAAAACACGTCCCCCACCACCACCACAATCTCAGCTCATATGATTCTAGCACCCACACTCCAGCTTGTGGCAGCCCCGATGTGGCCCAAGTTACAATCACTGGGTGGAACACAGCCTACCCCAAGCTCTCCATTTTTTAAATTCACTTAAAACTTACAACAAAACTGTGTCACTTGTACGAACAAATTACACATCCAGGAAAGCTGTTCAAATTGACATGCAGTCCTCAAAAGTTGTCAACCATATATGCGGTGTAGTACAGTGTTCCAAAATAACTATCGCATCCAGTAGTCCAGCATGGCACTGTGTTTAACATCTGCTTCATGGAACATTGTTTGATCATTCTATTTAAACCTGGCTCTCTCTAAAAGAAAAGAGTAAAATAATGTAAGTTAAAATGGCTGTGCTGCTCTCCAAAGGTCAATTAGAATTAACTTCCTCTGGGTTACTCGTTGGTTATAAAGCTGGTAACTAAAATATTTCTATAGTAATAATGTTAGAAACATAAGATCATTTCCAAATGCATGTAAACATTGACACCAGGCTGTGCCATTTAACTTCAGCATACTTGCCATGCAAGTTATAGGGGTTTTTGTGTTCATTGTAATAACCTAATATAGTCCCCTACAACATATGATCTTTTATGTATAACATATTCTTCTTGACAAGTAGCTTTATGCCTTGAGGAAAAACAATCAAGACATGAAGAAAACAATCACTTAAATATAACATGATTATATGGATGAATCACAAAGAACATTGTTGAGTATGAGTGGTTTATATCTTAGTCTCTAGGTACCTTGAACTAAAGTATACACCATTGAATAATTTGTTTCACAGTGATATTGTAGATAACAGGTTCTAATTCAGTCATTGGGACACACCCAGTCATTCTGGTTTTCAGGATATCTACAATTAATTATGACTGAGAGATTTCTATGAACTGTCTCCATATTATGACTGGAATGAAAGGCAATATATTAAATGCACATAACTTGAAATTCCATTTTGTGCATATCTATCTCATACATGAATGTATAGTTAAAATGTTTAGAAAACTTGTATTGTACCTAATGTCATTGTATAGGAGATAAACAATACATAGATAATCACAAAAGTACATCTTTGGTTCTCAAGAATTTAAGATTCATCATCCCATATACAGTCTGGCTTCTTCCCTTTCCTATGTCATTTTTTATGCCATTATTTCCATTGCCTTTCTGCCAATAGATCTTTAGAAGGTAGTTTGATATTTGCACATAAAATACTCATTTTATGTTATTTTCTTACCTCAACAGTTATCCTTCTTAGCACATGTAACAGCTTTGGGACTTGGAGTCTACCAACTGCTGGAAACATTGAGCTCAGATACTAACTTATCTGATTATAGCATGTACACTCATGGAAGGGATGTTGTAAGAGTGACTCCAGATAGAATGTTCAAGATACAAGAAATACAGAGTACTGTAAATGAAATAACTATTGAAAACATTTACTTGAAACTCTGGTTCTCTGGCATATCTGGACTTATGGAGGTTTGTAAAATTATAAATAAAATTGTTTTCTAAAGTATAGCTTGTCAAGTCTTTAAAAACACCTGGTTCTGGCTGAGCTTGTTGTCCTTACAAAAACAAATCCAGTCACAAATCAAGTGAACACCAAATCTCCGTCTATCTCAATCCATCAACAACTTTCTCTTTTTGTCGCTTTTTTCTTTTCATTACTACTCCTCCTGTGTCTTCCATCTTCTACAGTCTGTGCCTCTTCCTAATATTATAATCTTTACTAACTTCCCCTGTGCACTCCAGTACCATTGATTTCTGCTGGTGAGTCTGAACTACTTGAAGCTCAAAAAATTGCACAAATAATACAAGAATACTATGGAACTGCCTGGTTCACATAATTTTGGATTTCATAAACCTCATTAATACTGCATAAGAAGGCAAAGAGAGATGAGCGTATGTTGGAGACAGGTTTAAAGGTAGTAAGATAGTCTTTTGAAGCTGAAAGATGAGGGTGAGAGGATAGGAATGGGATTGAAAGGCCTCTATGGTTGTAAAAAGATGCACAGTAATGGAAGGGGTGGGGAGGGGTTATGATAACCTATGGAAGAGGAGGGTTGAAAAGATTTAAGGAAAGGTATTTGAAACTTGGGTGAGAAGACAGGGGAAGAGACAGAGTGATGTGGAAAGGAAGGTATATGGAAGGATGAAAGGCAAAGGGAGTAAAAGAAGAAAAGGTATATGGGAAAAAAACTATACACAATGCAGACAGAGATGAAGAGGGCACATAAGAGATTAATTTGTATGTACTGAGAAAAGTTGCAGGATGAATGAGAGGGAAGAGAAAGACCCAAATAAAAGATAAAATCACAAAAGGAAGAATTTTTCAAATTTTTACATATTTTTGGTTTGGATTTTGTCCTTTTGTGTTTTTCAGTAATCTATTTGGCACTTCTTATGTTGTGTCTGTGATCCAAAACAGGCTCCTTCACATGACTCACTTAATACATTTTTCTGGTGCTCCTCATACAAAGGGGCACATTTTCAAAAGAGAAAAATGTCCAAAAAAGTGTCATAAAGCACCATTTGGATGGTTTTTTTCTCAAAACATCCAAAGCGGTATTGTCAAAACCTGTTTTGCACATGTCTATCTATTCATTTCGTGTGCAGTGCATCCAAATCACAAGGGGGTGTGTCGGAGACATTTTGAAGGCGGAATTAGGGCAGGCTTAGGGAGTGCCTAACACTTGGACATTTTACAGCCATAATGGAACAAAACCAAAATATCTAGGGCGAAAACTTCAATGTTTTGGTCTAGACCTGTTTTTCCAACAAATAAGACACAAAAGGTGCTCTAAATGACCAGATTGACCACTGGAGGGATTCAGGGATGGTCCCCCCTTACTCCCTCAGTGGTCACTGACCCCCTCCCACCCCTAAAAAATGTGAATAAAAATATTACTCATCAGCCTCTATGACAGCCTTAGATGTTATAGCTCGGTCCATTAGAGTAGCATGAAGGTCTCCGGAGTAGTGCAGTGGTGGGTGCAATGCATTGTAGATAGGTGGACCCAGGCCCATACCTCCCCCTACCTGTTGCACTTGTTGTGGAAACCGTGAGCCCTCCAAAACTCACCACTGTACCCACATATAGGTGCTCCCTTCACCCCTAAGGGCTATTATGGTCATGTGAAGTTGGAGTGGTGGGTTTTGAAGGGCTCAGCAGACAAAATAAGGGAGAAGTGGTGAGAAATGTACCTGGAAGCATTTATATGAAGTTCACAGCATTGCCCCCTAGGGTGCCCTGTTGCTCTCCTGGGATGTCTAGGGAACCAGTCTTCTAAAAATGCTGGCCCCTCCTACATCCCAATGGCTTGATTCTCCACGTTTTTCAGTTGTGCTTTTTTTTTTTTTTTAAAATGGCCTGAAAATAAACGCACAGGACATAAAACCTTGTTACAAACGATATTTAAAAAAAAATAGACATTTTGCTTTTTTGAAAATGGTTACATTTGCTATTTGGGTTTGGGCTGTTTAGCGCAAAACGTCCAAAGTCTGACAGACATCATATCAAAACTGTGCTTTAAAATATAGATTTACAATTCATTATGATGCGTGTAACTTTTATTGATTGCTTGAAAGCACACTGTTCTGTTTTTAGAAAATGAAGATAAAAGATGATGATAAAATTTATCAAACCAAAGTGGACTTTATTTGGTATGGAACCACAAGTAAAGCAGATAAGAGTGGCGCTTATCTTTTTTTACCAGATGGAGAAGCAAAGGTAAGACACTTTGAGAAAATGTTTCACCTGTTTGAATAAAGTTAGTACCTAGTGAGCCAGTTTTTAAAATGTGTTTTTTGTTGGGGATAGGGCCCAATAATTACAACTTTTTAGTGCTTAAATCACAGTTATGAAGGTTTTTTGATCTGTAAGCCCTATAAGTGAAAATATACCTAAATGTATACATTGGAGGAAAGGAGGAATAAGATTTATATTTGGCTGAACTCAAAGATGTAATTACGTACCAGGTACAAACTAGAAAGAAAGTTCTGTAACAAGGGGTTTTTACGTTATGTTGGAAACGGGTAGACAAAGAAGTACTATCATATAATTTACCTTGTCTACAGTATAGCTTCATGTTTGCAGTGCAGCATAAAAGATGCTTAATGAATGACCTAGCCAACTAGCCTTGCTCAAGTCTTCTCCATTCTGTTCTGCCAGAGGACAACTCCTGCTCTCTGCTTGAGCTCTACCCTCCTGGCCACACAGTCTAACATACCTATTCTTAAGGTAACCCTGCATCACTGAGGAAGTATTCCTAAGGAAACCCCCCTGCCTTGTACCACTCACTCCCTTATACCTTCCTACTTCTACCCACAGAATCTTTGTTTTCTCTGGAATTATCTTAATTCCATGCTGTCTCATACAGCCATATATAAAGGGGAAAAAAACCCTAATCAATAAATGATGATGTATCTGCTATGGATTCCTGTTCTGGACAGGTTAAAAACACATCTTGTACATATGAAAGATTAAAAAAAATTTGTCATATGGACCAATAATTTGGGCCAAGTAATGGAAATAAGGGTTAAACACTATAGGTGAAAGGAGGGGGGGGGGGGGGGGGGGGGGAGAGAAGACCTCTAGAATCCTGCAGTACATTTTCTAGGATGTGCCTAATTCTCCCTTCCAAAATACCATCCTGCATTTTTCTACCAAGAGCAAACTGAATGCTGCTGACAGATCAAGCTCGTTTTTTGGTATCCAGTATCATCTATAATTTTTTCAGCAACACAACAATTATTTTGAGCACTATGTTGCAGGGGCGTATCTGAGGTTCGGTGGTAGGGGGGGCAGGGGCTAGAGTGAGGGGGCACATTATAGCCCCCCCTACCGCCGTCAACCCCCCCTACCGCCGTTAACACTCCCTCCCTCCCTCGCCTACCGCCGTCACCTACCCCGAGGTCCGCTTCCTCCGGCTTTTTAAAATATTGCTTCAGCTGGCGGGGGACCCCAACCCCCCCGCCAGCCCAGCCGCGATCTTTAACTTTTTCATCCTCGTCGTGCAGCGCGCTGTGAAAGCTGCATGCATCTTTAGATCCAGTTGCTGCGACGTCAGACTCCATCCAACTGGATCTAAAGATGCATGCAGCTTTCACAGCGCGCTGCACGATGAGGATGAAAAGTTTTAAAGATCGCGGCTGGGCTGGCGGGGGGGTTGGGGTCCCCCGCCAGCTGAAGCTATATTTAAAAAGCCGGAGGAAGAGGACCTCGGGGTAGGTGACGGCGGTAGGCGGGGGAGGGAGGGTTAACGGCGGTAGGGGGGTTCCGGGGCAAAATCTGCGGGGGCCCAGGCCCCTGTGGCCCCACGCAGATACGCCCCTGGTATGTTGACACACAACTCCCCAAAAATCAACCTTTCAAGGGCTGCCATCTCCATAACCTTCACCAAGATTGGAACATGTGTGACTGAATAATAACTAGCTCATCATCCAAAAAAGATAAGTACATAAGTAATGCCACACTAGGAAAAGACCAAGGATCCATCGAGCTCAGCATCCTGTCCATGCCATGGCGTTGGCATTTTTCATATGATGTCTGTGTAGATTAAATCATGACTTTAGCATCTGGCTTGTTTCTCCAATATAGCACCCACACTTTTTACACTGAATGATATATACCACATTAGAAGATGAGCATGCTGAATTTTTTTCCCATGTAAATGACTGTGGGATCCTGTGAAATGTGTTGGCACAGTTTGCCGCTAGATATATTGCAAGGATGTGTGCCATTCTCTTCTTTTTGAGTTTCTATTGGGAGCTTGGTTTTTACTAGTTTGTGTTTTAAGTTGGGTGGTTGTTGGAAGGCCAGCAGTGGTGGGGCTGGGAATATCTCTTTCAGTAGTTCATCTTCCTGGAATAGTAGGTGTAGATCTTTTATGATTTTTCTCAATTTTTCTAGCTTTGGGTTATATGTCACTACAAGGGGGATTCTTTTTGTGACTTTCTTTTCCTTGTACTACCAAAAGGTTTTCCTAGGTATTTTAAGGAAGAGGCAACATTCTTGGAGATTATTTTGGGGTTGTAGCCTTTTTGTTTGAAGGATTCTTCAGTCAGGAATTTGAGGTGTTTATCTCTGTCTCCTTGGGTAAGAGCAGATATGGGTGTGTTGTAAGTGGAGAAGTAGTGTAGTGGTTAGTGCAGCGGAACTTTGATCCTGGGGACTGGGTTCGATTCCCACTGCAGCTCCTTGTGATGTGGGCAAGTCACTTAACCCTCCATGCCACAGGTACAAAATAAGTACCTGTTTATATGTAAACTGCTTTGAATGTAGTTGCAAAAACCACAGAAAGGCGATATATCCAGTCCCCTTTCCCTTTCCCTCTGCCCCAGTGATAACCAGTGATACAGGGATTGTATGTGAGGTTCCTGAAGACTGTCAAGGTAGCCCAGTTTATCCTTGGCTGTTGGAACTGTTGAAGCTGTGTGGGAACTGTGATTATGCTAGTGAGAGTTATTGCAGATTGAAGCATGTAGCCATGTTTGGGATTGTGCTTGAAGAGAATCTTTAGAAATACAAGCCTATGAGAAAACGGGGCTGATATTATCCTTGTGTACATATATAAAGTACTTTGACTTGCAACTTATGTGTGCTACATTTTGTGACGTCTGGCTAAGCCACACTGCCACAGAAGGACATAAAGCTAGTAGATGTTCCAACTCTAGCCGTCATTCAAATTCCATTGAGCTGTGAGTCAGAACTATTGAGAGTTTATATAAATACCCATTTATCTATAGAAATTCAAATTAATTCTGGTTTAAAGATTGATTATGGTTAATCGAGGCAGTTGCACCAGCTATTGCCTGCTGAGCAGGACAACTTTGAATGGTGTAGTTCAGTCAGTTGTTTGGACTATTGCAATATAGCTTTGTTTGGCCTGCAAGTGTGACAACTCAGTTACAAGTAATACCTGCCAGAATGATCCTAAGAGACTTCAAGTGGGATAGGGCAAGGCACTATTTGATATATTTGTGGCTGGTAGGGGCTCATATACAGGTTAAAATATTGTGGTTCTTATTTAATATCTTACATGAAATAGCACCAGATTACTTGAAATGTTGGGTGTCTTGATATACCCCACAACACAGTTTTTGCTCAGAGGTACAATTAGAGTTCAATTACCCATGATTCATTAATTTAGATTACAAGAACATAGCAGTAGGTCCTTAATGGGGTTAGGACCAGTATTGTGGAATTTATGACCTTTAGAATTTTATTAGGTTTCAGTTGGCTTATTCTGTTGACCTTTAAAGACCTGGCTGTTTGAACACTATTATGGAAGTGATGTTTTAAATATAAAGATTTTAGATTTTAATTGATTCTGTTTTAATAGCATGGGGAGGGATTGAAGGAGAGAGGATCCTGTGAGGGTCCTGTTCAATATATAAGATGGTTGGAATACTGTACATTGCATGCTTCTTCAAGCCACATACCTGGCAGGCGTAAACAACAGTCTGTAGACAGACTGAGCAGAGTCATGCAACCGTACGAGTAGTCGCTCCATTCCAGAGTGGTACGCAAGATCTTCCGAGAGTGGGGCACTCCCTCGGTGGACCTTTTCGCCTCTCAGACCAACCACAAGCTGCCTCTGTTCTGTTCCAGACTACAGACGCACGGCAGACTAGCGTCGGATGCCTTTCTCCTCCATTGGGGGACCGGCCTCCTGTATGCTTATCCTCCCATACCTTTGGTGGGGAAGACCTTACTGAAGCTCAGGCAAGAGCACGGCACCATGATTCTGATAGCGCCTTTTTGGCCCCGTCAGATCTGGTTCCCTCTACTTCTGGAGTTGTCTTCCGAAGAACCGTGGAGATTGGAGTGTTTTCCGACTCTCATTTCGCAGAACGACGGAGCGCTTCTGCACCCCAACCTTCAGTCTCTGGCTCTCACGGCCTGGATGTTGAGGGCGTAGATTTTGCTTCATTGGGTTTGCCTGGGGTGTCTCCCGTGACTTGCTTGCCTATAGAAAGGATTTCACTAAAAAGAGTTACTTTTTCAAGTGGAGGAGGTTTGTCGTTTGGTGTGAGAGCAAGGCCCTAGAACCTCGTTCTTGTCCTGCACAGAACCTGCTTGAATACCTTCTGCACTTATCAGAGTCTGGCCTCAAGACCAACTCAGTAAGGAATTACCTTAGTGCGATTAGTGCTTACCATCGTCGTGTAGAGGGTAAAGCCATCTCTGGAGAGCCTTTAGTCGTTCGATTCATGAGAGGCTTGCTTTTGTCAAAGCCCCGTCAAGCCTCCTGCAGTGTCATGGGATCTCAACGTCGACCTCACCCAGCTGATGAAACCTCCTTTTGAGCCACTGAATTCCTGCCATCTGAAGTACTTGACCTGGAAGGTCATTTTCTTGGTGGCAGTTACTTCAGCTCATAGAGTCAGTGAGCTGCAAGCCCTGGTAGCTCATGATCCTTATACCAAATTTCATCATAACAGAGTAGTACTCTGCACTCACCCTAAGTTCCTGGCAAAGGTGGTGTCGGAGTTCCATCTTAACCAGTCAATTGTCTTGCCAACATTCTTTCCCAGACCACATACCTGCCCTGCTGAATGTCAGTTGCACACATTGGACTGCAAGCGAGCTTTGGCCTTCTATCTGGAGCGGACACAGCCCCACAGACAGTCCGCCCAATTGTTTATTTCTTTCGACCCCAATAGGAAAGGGGTCGCTGTCGGGAAACGCACCATCTCCAATTGGCTAGCAGATTGCATTTCCTTCACTTACGCCCAGGCTGGGCTGGCTCTTGAGAATCATGTCACGGCTCATAGTGTTAGAGCCATGGCAGCGTCAGTGGCCCACTTGAAGTCAGCCACTATTGAAGAGATTTGCAAGGCTGCGACGTGGTCATCTGTCCACACATTCACATCACATTACTGCCTCCAGCAGGATACCCGACGCGACAGTCGGTTCGGGCAGTCGGTGCTGCAGAATCTGTTTGGGGTTTGAATCCAACTCCACCCTCCAGGACCCGATTTTATTCTGTTCAGGCTGCACTCTCAGTTAGTTGTTCTTCATAGGTCAATTTCTGTTATGCCCTCGCCGTTGGGAGGTTCAATTGACCTGGGTTCTTGTTTTGAGTGAGCCTGAGAACTAGGGATATCCCAGTCGTGAGAACAAGCAGCCTGCTTGTCCTCGGAGGAAAGCGAATGATACATACCTGTAGCAGGTGTTCTCCGAGGACAGCAGGCTGATTGTTCTCACCTACCCTCCCTCCTCCCCTTTGGAGTTGCGTTTTACTCATTCCTTGCTTGTCATTCAACTGAGCGGGAACGATCGCGCACGGGCCGGGAAGACGGCCGCACATGCGCGGTGGGCGTGCCCTGCGAGCGGACCGCCCGCGAAGTTTTGTTCCGGTTGGTGGGGACTGCCATGGACGTCAACCCACTCGTGAGAACAATCAGCCTGCTGTCCTCGGAGAACACCTGCTACAGGTATGTATCATTCGCTTTATCTGCCGTCGTGTACTATGTTATGTTACTATGGTTTAAGCCAATGCAGGCTCAAGCAGTCTTTTCATAGAACCTAGTGTAAATTCAGTGGTCTTGGCCCTGACGGACCTGACTGATCAGTACTTGTATTCACAGAAACAATTTATGGAGGCTTATTGGAGTACAAGTATTTGACTGTCTGTGATCTTATTCTTTAATATATTTAGGCCCCTATTACAAAGGTGTGCTAGCTTTTTTAAGGTGCGCTAAAAATAAGAGTGCATGCTAAAAACAATTGTATGCTAAATGCAAGAGATGCCCATATATTCCTCTGGGCGTCTCTAACGGTTATCATGTGCTAATCATTAGCACATGCTAAAAACACTAGCGTGCCTTTGTAAAAGATCCTTTTAATGAATGTTTTATTATAATATTTTATCATCATTATTTATTTATATTTATTCAGTCGTGCTATTAGTTATGTGCTTAATGTTGATTATTATGTTATCTGTTTATAAAATTTGTATTCCACCTAGATTTTTTTTAATTATAGGTGATATATCAAATGTAATAAAACATAAATACAGGCTAGTAGCAAACACATTCTCTATTCTTTGGGAAACAGGACATCTGTTGGCAGCAAACACCTTACTAAAACCCAGAAGGAATTGGGAAACATTGATATTAGTAGATCCAGCTTGGGTAAAGGGTCATGAATTTAATATACCACCTTTCTGTGGTACAACCAAAGTGGTTTACTTATATTATATGCAGATTTGGCCAAAATAGAAGAGGTTTCACCTTGTTTAGGGAACCCTACTACAATTTATTTTTAACCTTTATAATACAGTACCAAGGTTTTTCTCCATACCAGTATTCAGTCCATTATCAGTCTTTTTTTTCCCTGATAAGTATTTCAGGTCAGTCTAGCTTCTAGAATGAAATTACAAGGAGATCTTATAGTGTCAAGTAGTCTTAGAACCCTTTTCCTATTCCATACACAAACTGCATGATTTAACTTATCCATCTCTGTCTTGTCTAAGAATCATGTATTAAATTCTACTTCAGAGTAATTGGTGCAGATTACTATGTTTTGAAATAGTCCCTTTCTGTATAGCCCCTGTCAGATTCACGTAAACTCGATTCAGTTAAAGCATTCCCCATAACATCCTGTTGTGTCATGAGCCATCAACATGTTTCTGGCTGAACTGATGAAAGCCCCATGTTAGCTATTTGATTGTTGTGAATTCAGATGCTTGGAAAGTCACTTTTATGGTAGCAGTTGCTTCAACCCTCAGAGTTAGTGAGCACATGTCTTTAGTGACTTATTCTCCTGATACTGTTCCATCATCATAGGTATTTCTTATATATATCTTAAGTTCCTGAATAAGGTAGTGATGGATACACATTTAATTTCTGCAATGTACCAGGCTGCAAACTGTGCCAGCACCTATCACAGGACCCCACAGTTACATGTGAAAAGCATTCAATATGAGGGTACGTATTTGTGCTGTTACTTAAATGTGCCATATATCATTCAGTGCAGAAAGTGTGAATAAGGGTGCTACAATGGAGAAACAGGACAGATGCTGAAGACAAGAATCAACCTACACAGACACAATATTAAACACCACAAAGCTAATCGGGGTGACACATAGCACTTTGCAAGGCCACAGCATTGCACCAATGACTTTATGGTCAGAATACTAAGAAGAAATTTTAAAATAATCCAGGAACATAAGACCTTAGAAGTTAAGATGATGATATATTTTGACACTAGCATAAGCTGTCTTAGAGATCTGGATTTCCTATCACATTATTAACCTTTATATTATACAGTTCTGTCACCTTCTGATCACCCATCCATCTCTCCCTGTTTCTCACCCGCAGCCCGCATGCCCTACCCCCTACCTTTAGCTGTGAGACTGTCATTGGAATTCATGTATGTTTCACCAGTATATTCTGATGTGGAGGAGTAGCCTAGTAGTTAGTGCAGTGGACTTTGGTCCTGGGGAACTGAGTTCGATTCCCACTGCATCTGCTTGTGACTCTGGGCAAGTCACTTAACCCTCCATTGCCCCTAGTACAAAATAAGTACCTGAATATATGTAAACCGCTTTGAATGTAGTTGCAAAAAAAAAAAAAAAAAAAACACAGGCGGTATATCAAGTCCCTTTCCCATTTCCCTTTTTGTTCATTCTGGCTTCAAGAAGGCATACTTGGAAAGCTTATCAAAAAATTTTAGTAAGTTAGTCCAGTATAAAAGGTATTATATTATCTTTGTTTTGTTTTGTTTTAGTTTTTATTACATTTAATCAGTCATCTCCCTTTCAACATTTTCTTCTTGACCCCTGTCTAAGGTTGCCCTCCCCTACGCAAAGGTTTGTATCCCTTATTTGGCGCAGACTAAGCACTTAGAAATCTCACACAGCATTTTGAAATTTTTTACCTCACCAAGCCAAGACTTGTAGTGATATTTTTTTTTGTTACATTTGTACCCCGGCGCTTTTTTCCCACTCATGGCAGGCTCAATGCGGCAGGCAATGGAGTGGTTAAGTGACTTGCCCAGAGTCACAAGGAGCTGCCTGTGTGCCGGGAATCGAACTCAGTCATCCCAGGACCAAAGTCCACCACCCTAACCACTAGGCCCCTCCTCCACATAAATACCATTTCCCCTTGAGTAAGAATGTGTGTCTCCCATTATTGTACCGTGTCAGGTTGGCCTTTGATGAGCATACTAAAATCCATGCCATCAGGGCCAAAATGATTGTTAAGCAAAATCTATCTTCCTGGAGAGATTTCCAAGGCTGCAGAGGTGGTGTTCAAGTCCTCCCATTTAGAATCCCTTACTAACTGCACTCTTACTAACTAGCCTTGAGCTCTCAGTCCTCCAAAATCTTTTAGCAGAAACCCCAAATTTCTTGCAGGCCCATTTTGTTTCCTGTTTTTGTTTTGATAATGTGAAATTGCATGTAGCATGCATTCTCCAAAGATTAAAGTTGAGCAAACCCATCCATTCTCCTTGGGAGTTTCAGGGTCGGGGTAATGCATAGGAAACCTCACAATATGTTCAGAAAGACTCTTAATGTCTACTGGAATGTTCTGGAACACATTCTGATTGCTGTATTTAGAACTGAACTTTTTTTTTTTTTTTTTTTTTTTTAGCCTTATGTGTTTACAGAACCACCGGTTATAAGAGTCAGTCATGGAAGCATTTTCTCAGAAGTTACGTGTTTCTTCCTTCACATAACTCATACTGTGCGACTCTATAATGTGCAGGGTAAGACCACTTTAGTATATTTTTTAATGAGAATGTTTTGCAACATTATTGGGCTAGAAATTTCATATATTTTGTCGTTTGAAACGAAGGGGATTAGACAAATAAAGAAGAGAATAAGATAGCATTCAAGAAAAGCTCAGCCTCCATTGTAAAATTGTATGAAAAAGGTTTACACAGGATGAATAAAAATGTGTTTATCTATAATTATATAGATGTATTTCTCTGAGGACAATCGGGCTGTCATATTCTCACAACAGAGCCCGGTGTGGATGCTGACTAGTGACATCAAGAACTTTCTAGCAGGTCCTACCACACATGCATTGGTGCCTTCCCACCCGACGAGCAAGTTATGCTATGCTACGTTATATGTTGCTTCTAGTCTGCATATACCTGCACAGTTCAGTGTGGATTACAGTAAAGAGAGACCGGGCAAACAAAATCCAGGAATTACTATTTCAAAACAGCAAAAAGCAATTAATTAGACCGAAAACACTTTTAAAATAACCAAGTTTTTAAAGTTTTTCCCAAAGGTAGGGAATTCCATATGACCACAGACTGATAATAAAGAGAATTAAACATAGACCTAAATTTCAGTTGTCTAACAGATGGAAAATGTAAGAGTATCAAATTGCAAGTGTGTTTCTGCAGAGCAAGGAGGATGCATCATTGTGTTCTTCTCGCAATGTATTTAATGTTTTCCTGTGTGCGGTTTTTCCAGTCCATATAGATAATTTTTCCTTTTTCTTCACTTTCCTTTTAATTTCATTTCGTTTTTTCAGCCCTTAAAGTTTCCTTATTCTTTGTGTATGCTAGGCCAGTTTTAGGATGGAGCCCCAACCTCGATGTGCACACTGCTTCTTTTTCTGGTCAAAATTGAGGAGTTTAATTTGGCCATGATTTCTCAGTGTCCAACCCAGTGGCTTCAAAAGGGCATCCAACTGTAATTGGATGATTTTCCATGACGTACCCGTACATAACTGTTGCATCGGGTGACTTGGACCCTGGACAATGAGCCAACTCCTTGTTCTCTCTGTTTTGCATATGCAGCTGAGAACACAGAAGGCATGGCAGGTTTTTTTTCCTTTTTTTTGTTACATTGTACCACGCGCTCTCCACACTCTATGGCAGGCTCAACTGCGGCTTACATGGGGCAATGGAGGGTAAGTGACTTGCCCAGAGTACAAGGAGCTGCCTGTGCCTGAAGTGGGAATCGAAACTCAGTTCCTCAGTTCCCCAGGTACCAAAGTCCACCACCCTAACCACTAGGCCACTCCTCCACTCAATAGGTTCAATAGGAAAAGCTCTTTGGTTCCTTGTAGGCTGGTCCACCTTGATGGCTGCCAAGACTTCAGCATCCACTGGGCATGCACCAGCATTGATGAGGTCTCCACCTCTCTCTCACCATCAGGCACTGAGGGGTAGGCCCCAGGACCAGTCATCATCGGACCTGACATGAAGGGCATGGACTGATTCAACGTTTCCCTCATCGGCAGCAAAGGACCTGTAATGCTGTGCATTGGGAGAAGCCCAAGAAGCATAAGCATCGGTCCTCCTTGACATACAGTGCCAGGAGCTCTGGTGCATTGATATTGCCAGTACCTGAGAAGCACCAGCACCGGGAAGAGGACTTCCTCAACATACAGTTCCAGGTTCTTGTGCCAGCACCGGAAGGAGAACTTCCCCTCTTTGGAATAGGTGCTAGTGCACAAATCTCCCAGCAGCCAGGTCACTGCTATCGGTCTGACACAGACGCCTCAGGCTTTCTCTCTTCTGGCTCCCCTGCCTTTGCTAATTCCTTTCTTTGATGGGCTGTCCTGAACCATGCTCAGGAAGGAGCTGACAGATGCAGTTGCAAACCGCTCAGGCATCGAGGGCATTTGCACTTACTGTGGATCAAATCCAAATTCTTATTGAGACTCCTTCCATGCCGGTGCAGAGATCCACAATGCCAGCACCTCGAAGGGTGTCTGTCAACCTCAACGCATACAGTACCACTCTCAACGTCGGTGGAGGAAGCTTCCCCAGAGTCAGAGAGTAGGGCTGTACCTCTGCGCTCTTTGGGGTGTGGACATGGATCCATTGAGTCAAGGCAGGCACAAACTCATTCAATACAACCTGAATACAGGGAAGAGCCTGAATGGGACCGCTTACAGGATTCAGAGGTGGACTCACATTACTTCTCAGAGGAGGAGTCTTAAGGGATACCTTCTGATCCCTCTTTACCTCAAGAGGTCACCTAAATTTAGGCACTCTTTAAAGAATACTGCCATTTACTTATGTAAGTGTACACTTACAGAGGAGCATACTAACTTGCTATTCTGTAATATACATGCACAAATGGCTTAGCATATAGTCATAAGGGGGTATTTCCAGAAGAGGTGCAGACATAGATAGGACCAACATTTACACAGTTTATAGAATACTATAATATATCCACATAAATTCCATGTTTAGGAACTTGAATTTAGATGAGCCTCATAAATGTGCATGCATAAATGTACCAAAAGTAAACTACAAATGATTTACATACAAGATTGTTAAAGGAGGAAAAGACCTCAGACGCCACAAAGAATTCCTACCCAGCTCTGTCTGTGAGAGGTCCAGGTAAATAACTTTCACTGACTACTATAATCATTGGTCAAAGCCTCCTCCCTCACCAAAAAATACTTACTCTTTTTTACCTAACTTTTTATTTCTGAACCCTTCTTCAATGTTTTATTGGTGTAAAACTATCTGACTGTTCAGATACTCATAACTGTCAATAATAACTTATACTGCAGCAGCTGTATCAGTGCAAATACTGCAATAGCAATAGTGACACATCTCAAATCACCCAGATCCCAACATGCTCTGTTTTGACATAGCTTATTCGGGAAATCTTCAAAAAGTCACTAGCAGTGCTTACTCTCTCATCTCTACTTGCCTAAATGTAGCCACATTGACATAGTTTTACACAATATTCTATAAAAACTCTTACATGTGTAAGTGTTCTTGTAGAATAGGGTCACTACCCCCCAAAAGTAGGTGCCCACATTTTGGCGACCTGTTATAGAATTGCCTTCTGAGTGGCCAGAAGCTATGCATATGATTATGGCCTGGATAGGTAGCCCTGAGTTATTTGTTTAACAGCAGTACTCAGCCACTAAATAGTGCAGTCACAATTACCGCGCTCTATATATTCAGTGCTGTTGCTTTTATGGATAACGGAACTGAATATGTATACTAATTTAAGTGTCAAAGTTGCTGCTTAACTTAGTAAACGCACTGGCAGAATTTTGACCATATTTAAGTATGAGACCTAAAGTATGTTGATTTCTAAATAGATTAGTGAAAAAGGCCCATTTTGGTGAGCAATGAAACGGGCACTAGCAAGGTATTTGATTTCTGCAATGATTGTGTTTAAAGTGGTTTATTTTATAATTGTGTTATGTGCCATTTCATTCGTTATTTTTTGTTTTGTTGTACTGTTTTGTTGTTGTGTTTGTAGGATGTAGTGTAATGAAGTTACAAAGCTTTTTTTTCCCCCAAATTTTATTAGTTTTTAGATTTGTAATATTTCTTTATACACAATGTTTTTGTGTACTATGGATAGTGTTATTTTTCCCCCCTTTTTTTGTACTCTGTGAGGAGACATAAAGTTTGGCAGTTACATGACGTGAGTGTGTTAGGAGACATTAAGTTTGGCAATTACATGAAGTGAGTTTGATTGTGTTTGAGTGTGTTGCATGGGAAGGAGTATGTGTGAATGAGAGTGGTTAGGGGGTCTGTGTGGTGTTGGGTTACGTGTCATCAGTGTGTGTGTGTCACAGGGTGTGTGGCTGTGTGTCACAGTGATAGTTTTTGTTGTTCTGAAAGTGTGAGAGGGTTGTGTTGAGTGGTAGATTGTTTGTGAGTTTCTGTGTTTGTGTGATCTTGTGTTTTTGTCTCAGTCTGTCTTTTGGGGGGGTGGGAAAATAGTGGGTGGTGGTGGAGAAATGTGAGTGTGTGGTGGGAGAGAGAGTGAGTGTCCACCTGTTCATGTTGTGCATCTGTTTTGTGTATGTTTTTTTATTAAGGGTTTGGGTGGGGGGGGGGGGTTGTGTGGGGCGGTATTGTTGTTTGTTGTTTAGAGATACAGATGTTTCTGAAAGATAGTTTTTTTTGTTGGGAAGTGAAAGAGGTTGGGTCAAAATTGGAGTGCGAGGGCGTGTATGCTGTAGTAATGTTGTGAGTGGGGTGCCGTCTGGATGTGTTTTTTTTTTTGTTTGTTTTACAGTTGCAGTTCTGTTGTGTTTTTTGTTGGCCTGGGGGTTGGGGGCATATGTTGTGGATGGGGCTTGTGTTGTGATATTTGATTCTGCTTCTGTGTGTTCTGTAATATACATGCTCAGAGAGTGTGTCTGTGTATGTTTTACAGAGAGTGTTTGTGTGTGTGTGAAAGTGAGAGAGGGTGGAGTAGACTGGTAGTGTTGTTTTTTTTTTGTTTTTGTTATGTTGTGTGTGTGTCTCAGAATGGAAAGGGTGGGTGGGATGTTGAGCTGACAGTGTTTTGGTGTAAGAGGGGGAGAAGGGTGGTTATATATTTAGGGTGAGAGTGAGTTTGTGTGTGTTTTTTGAGTTTTTCTTTTTTGTTTTGCGTGTGTGTTAATGGCAGTGCCTGCATTGTTTTTTTCTTCTTTACTGCTTCGTTAGGAGGGTGCCGTGATTTTGAAGATGTAGGACAACCTTTGAACTGATGTTTGGAAGGGTGGGGGTCTGTAGGCGCACAGGCGTTTGCTGACGGGAGGGTGGTGATAATGTATTTTCTTAATGGGGTAGGTCGACTTCTGAACTGATGTGTTAATGGGTGGGTGTTGATTCTCCACTGACCTGTTAAACAGAGCATAACTCTCAAATGCTTGTCAAAGATATTAGCCCGATAAAAAGTCTCGCTGCAGCTTGCTTGTTAACCCTTACTTTCCACAGATCCATGTGTGCTAATACAGCAGCTAGAATTCTCTCTCTGATCTGAATAACGCAACCTCCCTTATATGCCTGTGGGTTTCTTTTCTACTGCTTGAACAGGGTCTTGGAGTAGCAGGTTCATCTGAAATGGTTTGCGTTATTAACAGATTCTCATGTTTAAAGACCTGCTGCTTTGATTTATTGTGTCTGTAGTCGGGAGGGTGGAGATAATCTGTTTTCTTATTGGGTACTCGGGAGGTAGTCGTTCGGGGAGGAGGTGGAGTGCGGTGTTCCGACGTCGTAGAAGAGAGGGAGGGAAGATTTGGAGGGCGGTGTTTGTAGTAGAGAGGGAGTTATGTGGGTGCGTTTTGGGGCGGAGGGTATGTGAGGGGGGCTGTGGCCGGTTGATGTGGTCTTCTGTTCAGTTTTGATGGGCATTGGGTTTTATTCCGTGGTTGCAGGGAAGTGGTTTGGGGGGGGGGGGGGGGGGTTGTTGCATGTGTGTTGGTGTGGGGATTAACCTGTTGTCTCCGAAAGTGCTGATGCCCTTTTTCTTTCTTGTGAAGTTTTTTTTTTGCGCCGTTTGCGGGGGCTTTTTTTAAATACGTTGTAGGTGATGTTGACTTGCGCTGCTGTGCTGTGATTGGGCACAGTCGTTGGTGACACAACCGTAGGTGCGATGCGTCATCATGTCAGCAGATGGATACAGGAGCACGAATGCTTCAAGGTTTTTGTCCACACTGCCAGCTTCAGAATGTTGGAGGTGCGTTTTATTATATAGGATATGGCTTTGTGATACTATACCAGGTTCCTTTAATTATTGTTTCACTGTCTTCTAACTTTAGTTTCAGAAAGTTTACCTACTTATAGGTATGTAATTTGTAACAACATTGAGTTATAATGGTTTCTTGGTGACATTTCTTAAGTAGTGTTTCATTTATCATCACAGCTGTAATTATTTGTCTCAAATGTCATGCTTTCTATCATCAGCTGCTTTGAAGTGTAAAGTTGCTATGGGTTACTAATATATCATGCAATTTTCTGCATACCAACGAGAGTTCAAGCCCTATAGCTTTTATGATGCATGTCTTCAAGTTTTCTCTAAGGCACATATTTTCTGTTTTTATAAACTGTGATGCTCTTTATTAGCGTGTTGCAGCTCTTAGGAAATGATAGTGAACTAAGGGCCCTGTTTACTAAGCCGCACTAGAGGCGCGTTAGCATTTTTAGAACACGCTACGCATTAGTGCGTGCTAACCATGTAGATCCTCATAATATTCCTATGGACATCTACACTGTTAGCGCCTACACAGTGTGCTAATTATTAGCATGCTCTAAAAATGCTAGCACTCCTTAGTAAACAGAGCCCTAAGTTAATTTAGCTCTGTTTACCCCTTATCCCTCCACCAGTACACTATTGGAACAATACTTGTAATAGATTTAATAGAAGAAAAATAACTAGCCCCTAGTCAGCTTAGAATAAGTTGTCCAGAAAGTGTGGGAGGAAAATGTTTGCACCTTGTGTAAACTTTTAAATGTGTTGTAATTGATAAATATGGAAAAACTAAATTAAAATTTTTTATTGGAAGGTATATTTTTAAAGTTTAATGATCTAATGAAGCTATAAAATAGAGAAACACGAAGGCAGGTAAAGACCATATGGCCTAATCCAGTCTGCCTATCTATGCCATCTACTCTCCCTTTCACTCCCTCAGAGATTCTATGTACTTGTCCCAAGTTTTATTAAATTAAGATACAATTTTTGTCTCCACCAAGAGGCCATTCCACAAATTTACCACCTTTCCATGAAGAATTATTTCCTGAGGTTACTTCTGAGTCTGTCCCCTTTCACCTTCATCCTATTTCCCCTCGTTCCAGAGCTTCCTTTCAATTGAAGAAGACTTGTTTCCTGTACATTTACACCACGTAGGTAATTAAACAGCTGTGTCATATCTCCTCTTGTACAATTCTTTACACTCTTGTACATTTTTCTTACAGTGCTATCTAAAAAATACAATTCAAAATGCAATAAAATAAGGGGTCCTTTTAGTAAGCCATGGTAAAAAGTGGCCTGCGGTAGTAGGCGAGGGTTTTGGGCACGCAGAATTATTTTTCAGCATGCCTGTAAAAAAGGCCTCTTTTTTTTTTTTTTTATCCCCCCCCCCCCCCCCCCCCCCCCCCGAAAATGGACGTGCGGCAAAATCAAAATTGCTGCGCGTCCATTTTGGGTCTTTGACCTTACCGCCAGCCATAGACCTAGCGGTAAAGAATTTGGGCGGTAATGACCTATGTGCATCAGAGGCAACTTGTGCGCCAGAAAATAAAAAATATTTTTCAAACGTGCATAGTGGACGCGCGGCAAAACTGAAATTACTGCAACAGCCACGTGGTAGTCGGGCGGTAAGTTCATTTTGGCGCACATTGGGCGCACTTAGACGCTTATGTGACTTAGTTAAAGGGACCCTAAAATAGTAAAGTAGAAGGGTTTTCAGTGACCTACATATCAAACTCTTTTAATGTGAAAACAATTATAGGAAAATAGTAAAAATTAATAAGAAATCAAGTCTTGATTGCGTAAGTCTTCATAATCTTTGTCATTATAAACCCAAATAACTTCTGTTGCAAAATTGTTTTAACAAGCCTCATAAGAACTATAGCGCCTACCTGTATCCACTCACAGTAGTTAAGCTGATTCAAATACTTCTGAATAAAGAATCAAGCTGTTTCTTTTGCATGAGGTGAATTGTGAAACAAAGGTCTAAAATAAAAGTGAAGCTACCAAAGTATCTTCAGGATAACATTATGCAAAGGTACAGATTGAAGGAAGGCAATAATATTTCATTTGTTTGCCCAAAGGCATATTCTTGATGATACAATATATTTGACATGCTTATCAGTCAAAGCAGGTTGCCAAGCCAATGTACAGCACTTGAAGTACCACCATGTTTTGGCCCCACAATAGGTTCATCTGGCTGTTTTAAAAGCCCAAATATCACCTTAGCTTCCCACAACCAATCCTGTGTCCTGCCCTCGCGGAAGTTACATCAGACGAGGGAGGGAAGGCACGAAGGGAGGCAAATCCGATCTGCCGCTGCTGGCTGCGCTTTCAGTCACGGAGCGAGGTAACAGGTGAGGCGCTGTGATGATTTCAATGTGGGGGGGCCCAGCCCGGTGGTGGATGGAGCCGAGGGCGGGTGAGATCGGGGACTGTGGCGCCGGGCCCCCCTTGGAGGCCCGGGTTCGTGGAATTTTGCTCCCCCTGCCCCCCCTCTCAGCGACCCTGTGTCTATGCCTTTTGAAAATCAAGATACACAGTATCAACTGGCTCACCTTTATCCACTTGTTCATTCACCCCTTCAAGTAGATTGGTGAGTTAAGATTTCTCTTAATTAAATCCATGTTGACTTTGTGTCATTAAACTGTACTTATGTATATGCTCTGTAATTTTTTTCTTTAAAATAGTCTCTACCATTTTGCTCAGCACCGATGTCAGGCTCACCGGTCTATAATTTCTCGGATCTTTTCTGGAATCCTTTTTAAAAATTGGCATTACATTGGCCACCCTTCAATCTTCCAATACCATGCTTGATTTGAAAGATATTACATATTATTAACAAAAGCTCTGTGAGTTCATTTTTCAATTCTATCAGTGTTCTGGGATATATACGATCCGGTGCAGGTGATTTTCTGCTCCTTAGTTTGTCAAGTGGCCCTATTACATCTTCAGATTTACAGAGATTTGTTTGTTTCTCTGACTCATCAGCATTGAATACCATTTCTGGCACTGATATCTCTGTCACTTCTTCCTCAGTGAAAACCAAAGCAAAGAATTCATTTCATCTCTCTGCTTGTGATGAAAGTACTTTGGAAACAATATATTTAAAGAAAATAAAAGGTCCGGATGATCCTGGACACACACTGATAAACCACAATAAAAAAAAACTAAACTTATAGTGGAAAGGAAAGTATGAGTGAATTAATAGCAATCACTGTTGACTGTATGGTGGAACAGTGACAGAAAAATAGCAGAAAGAAATAAAAGCACAAATGCCCAATGCTACTGCAAACATGCAGATATGCTCCAAAAATAGTATGCATAACGTAAAAGTAATTGATAAATGAAACAATCAAACACAGGCAAACTAAAATGTAGCAACACTAAACAATGGGACCCCCCCCCCCCCACACACACACACACACACAAAGAATTACATATAAGTAAGGCACCATTAGTCTTGTAGATTTAAAAAAACATACTTGTTACAAAAGCTGAGGTAAAAGGGAAAATTTTAAAGACTCATCACTAGTGATTCTCAAACACTGCTTTGGTGCCAAACTAGTCAAACAGAAATGCCATGCATGCATCTAACTCTCTTTTTAAAGGCAACATCATAGCTATAAAAACAGGGATGTTTAAACCTTTGATTTAAAAATAAACCAACTAAAAATAATAATAATAAAAAAAAAAATGCAATGAATTGGTTCCATTAAGAAGAATAAAAGATCAAACCTAATCGTTGCCAACCAATGACATCAAGTGCACACTTAGGGGTACTTATACTAAGGTGCACTAATAAATTTAATACATACTAACAATTATCGCACACTAAATGTTAAGATGCCCATAGAAATATTATTGGTGTCTTATCATTTTGCATGCAATAATTAGCATGCACTAAGGGCCCTGTTTAATAAGCTGTATTATAGTGCATTGGCAGTATATGCACCTACAGTATACCTATAGGCGCCTACACAGTTAGCGTGTGCGCTAATTGTAGATGCGTTAAAAATGCTAACGTGCCTTAGTAAACAGGGCCCTATATCTATTAGCTTGCCTTAGTAAAAGGACCCCTAGATGCTAAAAGCCCATAGGTATAGAATTGGCTTTTAGCAGTTAGTGCACGCCAGTGGCTCCTAAACCTGGTCCTGGAGGCACCCCAACAAGTCAGGTTTTCAGGATATCCACAATGAATATTAATGAGAAATTTGCATGCAGTGAAGGCAATGTATACAAATCTCTCTCATGAATATTCGTTGCGGATATTCTGAAAATCTGACTGTCAGGGGTGCCTCCAGGACTAGGTTTGGGAACCACTGGTGCACGCTAATTCCTTTAACACATATTATGTCCACAGCGCTGCTTGATGAATTCCCCCTATGCGTGGTTATTAGCTGACTCCATTTTTTACCTAGCTTGCTATAGGAAAAACTGTAACATTTAATGATGTATTGACTACACAGTCACACAAAATGCAAAGAAAGAAGCTAAGTGTTATGAAATGTTCAAACAACCTGTTTATACATTAATAAAAATCAGTATACAAATATTTTAATTATGATTTATTCACGCTATGTTAAAGTTAATTATTTTCTATTTAGTTATATGTATTTCTGTTTAAAAATGGTGTGATCTGAATCAAATCTCTAATCTCTGAATCAAATCTCTAATTTGTCAAATTTAGGACTAGAGGGCCAGTCTTTGGAGATAGCAAACACTGTGGACATAAGAGGAGAGTACAATCGTGAGATTGCAATGAGAATTACTTCAACTGTCTACAGTCAAAATAGATTTTATACTGACTTAAATGGATATCAGGTAATTTCAGGCTATTAAAAATTGTGCTGCTTAGAGGAGGGTGGAGACTAAAGAAATGGAAGGGATTTGGATGAAACACTGTTAGTCTGATTCACTAAAGCTTTTGTCCTGTTCCGTGTGTATGGGGAAAGAAAAGCTTAATGAACCAGGCCCTAAATGGTTTACATAATATGAGTTATTGTGATCTATTTTGGTTATGTGCCACCTTGCTTAAAGATGTCAGCCTACTTCAAAAATCTTTCGTGGATCTATTATTTATATGAGATGGTGTAGAGAAATTCAACAAATCATTAAGAATTTTATCCATTAATGTTGAGCAGATAATTGTTTTCCTGAATCCAAAGAGCATATCCATAAACCAGCAGCTATTAAAATTTTGTTAAATGTAAATAAACAGCAGCACCATTAACTTCCAGAAGCTAGCTCAGTTGAATTTTTTTGTTCACTGATTGTTGATGGCATATTCTATACCTTCCCATTTATGGTGGTGTCCTAAGCAGATATTGCCTAAATTGAGCAATTCATTTTTCTTGAACAGTAATCAAAAGGACGAGAAAGTGACTAATTATAAAAAGTGGAACACATTTCAATCCATAAGTCCTAGAGCAAGAAAACACTCAGAACCCAAGCATTTCGTTTTCACCATGACTTTCTCACTGCTTGGTTGGGGCATGTTTTTAAAGTGTTTCCGCTACTTAATTCTATCTGTATTACACTTGAAAACAAAAAGTAAAAAAAAAATATTTGTTTTGCCTGTTTAACGTAATTATGTGATTGCTCACTGTTTTTCTAGTATTTGGTCCTTTTCTACTTTACTATTTTGGTATATTGCTGTTAATTTGTGGATGTTAGTTTGTGAAATTCTCTGAGGGCCTGTTTTGCCTTTGTAAAGTAGGTAAAAAAAAAAAAAAGAGCCTTGGGGCTTAGATTAGTTCAGAGAGTCTGCATACCCTGATGCATTTTTAAACTTATACCCCCCTTCACACACAAAGAGGCATATTTTCAAAGCACTTAGCCTTCCAAAGTTCCATAAGTTTCTATGGAACTGGAAGGCTAAGTGCTTTGAAAATATGCCTCAAAGCCTCTATTGCTTTATAGAGGTCCCAATAAATATTGATACTCAAACTGTCACACTCAGGTAATTTTGCTAATTGGTATCAGAGAGAGCTTGGGAAAAGTACATAGGAGCTCTAAGTGAGTGATAGGTAGAATAGATGTCATGGATGGGCAGACTGAATAGGCCATATAGAGGGGCATAATCGAACAGGGTGCCCAAGTTTTCCTGGGGCCGTCCTCGCAGGACGGCTCCATGAAGGGGCGGGGAAACCTGTATTATCGAAACAAGATGGGCGTCCATCTTTCATTTTGATAATACAGTCGGGGACGCCCAAATCTCAACATTTAGGTCGACCTTAGAGATGGTCGCCCCTGGTTTTCAGCAATAATGGAAACCGAGGATGCCCATCTCAGAAATGACCAAATCCAAGCCATTTGGTCGTGGGAGGAGCCAGCATTCGTAGTGAACTGGTCCCCCTGACATGCCAGGACACCAACCGGGCACCCTAGGGGCATCCAGGCACCCGTAGTCATATTCTCAGTGCAGGAAGCAGCACCGCCGATAGACATTTCGTGTAGTGTACTTTCCATTTCTGGAAACGTGTATTACTGAACATCTATGACCATTTAGCGCAGCCTTTTGCAAAATGTTTATTTTGGTTATTTTCGAATACCAGAAAACACTTATTTTTTTTTTTCTTTCATTATAGACTTTAGTTTTTGGATGTTTTGCAATAAATGTTTATTTGCCATTTGGACGTCATATTGAAAATGCCCCTACACATGTAATTTCCATATGATCTTAATATTTTCATATTTGTTAAAAGGTATCAGCAGTTTTGCGTCTCTTTTTTCTCTAATTATCGACTTATTTTTAGCAATGTATGTTATTCTTGCACCATTTTATAGCTTTAATAATATTATTTAAGAAACTTCCAAATTGGAAGACTGGACATCCAAATGACAGATGAAATTTAATGTGGACAAATGCAAGGTGATGCACATTGGAAAAAGTAATCCAAATCATAGGCTAGGTCCACCTCGGGGGTCTGCAAACAAGAAAAAGATCTAGGTGTCATCGTAGATAATGTTGAATAAGACCGAAAATACTATAGTGCCTCTGTATCACTCCATTGTGTGACCTCACCTTGAGTACTGCATTCAGTTATGGTTGCAGGATCTCAAACACGATATAGCTGAATTAGAAAAGGTTCATAGAAGAGCGACCAAAATGATAAAGGGATGGAACTCTTCTTGTATGAGGAAAGGCTAAAGAGGTTGGGGCTCTTCATCTTGGAAAAGAGATGGATGAGAGGAGATATGATTGATATCTACAAAATCCTGAGTGGTGTAGAGCAAGTAGAAGTAAGTTGATTTTTTCCTTTTTCCAAAAGTACAAAGACTAGGGGACACTCGAGAGAGTTACATGGAAATACTTCTAAAACAAATAGGAGGAAATATTTTTTCACTCAACAAGTAATCTCTGGAACTCTTTGCTGTAGGATGCAGTAACAGCAGTTAGCATATATGGATTTTAAAAAGGTTTGAAGAAGTTCCTGGATGAAAAGTCCATAGTCTGCTATTGAGACAGACACGGGGAAGCAACTGCTTACCCTGGTATTGGTAGCATGGCGTGTTTCCACGATTTGGGTTTCTGCCAGGTACTTGTGACCTGGCTTGGCCACTGTTGGAAACAGGATACTAGCCTACATGGACCACTGGTCTGACCCAGTATGGCTACTCTTATGTTCTTATGAGGTTAGGGCTCTTTATCTTGGAAAAGAGACAGCTAAGGGGGGATGTGATTGGGGTCTATAAAATCCTGAGTGTTGTAGAATGGAATTGATTTTTCACTGTTTCAAAAAGTAGAAAGGCCAGGGTACACTCAATGATATTACATGGAAATACTTTTAAAACAAATAGGAGAAAATATTTTTTCACTCAAAGAATAGTTAGACTCTGGAACTCATTGCTGGAGGATGTGATAATAGCAGTTAGCGTATCTGGGTTTAAAAAAGATTTGGATAAGTTACTGGAGGAAACGTTTATAGTCTGCTGTTGAGATAGACATGGGGGAAGCCACTTCTTCCTCCAGGATTGGTAACATGGAGTGTTGCCACAATTTGTGTTTCTGCCAGGTATTTGTGACCTGGATTTACCACTTTTGAAAGCAGGATACTGGGCTAGATGAACCATTAGTCTGACCCACTATTGCTATTCTTATGTTTTTTCTTGGTCTTATTATAGTTACCCAGAAATCCTAGACCATGACATAAAAAATTGCCTTACTGGGTCAGACCAAAAGTCAGTCTAACCCAGTATCCTAACAGTGGCCAGCTCAGGTTGCAAGTATTTGGCAGAGTCCCTAAAAGTAGCAACATTCCATGCTATTTATCCCCAGGAATAAGCAGTCACTTTTTCCTCAGGTCTGCTTTAAGAATGGTTTATGGATTTTACTTCCAGTAATTTATCTATACTCTTTTAAAACTCAGCCACACTAACTACTCTTACTGCAACATCGTGCAAAGATTTCCAGCACTTAAGCTTGCATTGAGTAAAAAAAAAAAAGGTTTTTTTTTTTTTCCCTATTACTATGTAACTTAATGTTGTGTTTCCTAGTTTTTGTACTTTTTGAAAGAGTAACCAGTCAGTTCATGATTACCCATCCTACTCCACTTAGGATTTTGTAGAACTCTATCATATCCCCCTCTCAGCTGTATTTTTCCAGGCTGAAGAGTTATAATCTCTTTAGCCTTTCCTCATGTGAAATTTGTTCTGTCCCCTTGACCATTATGTTCCCCTTTCTTTGTACCTTTTCTAATTCTGATATATTGATTTAGATTTGGCTACAAGAATTGCATATAATTCTCAAGGTGTGGAGTGATTTAGAGTGATATGGAGGCACTTTGATAACTATTTGTTTTATTCTCGATTCTTTCCTAAAAATTTCTAACATTTTGCTTGATTTTTTTTTATACCTGCCACTTCACACTAAACAGAAGATTTCAATGTATGGTCCACAGCCTAATGTGGGACTTAGCATCATGTATCTGTAATTTGGTTTATTCTTTGTGGAATGTGGATTGTTAGCTGATGTTTTCTCCCTCTGTGCATTGTTTGATCTTTTGTCTCCCTCATTTAAGCTTTCCATTTTCACTGGTACCATGAACTACTGTACATTCAATATTAATCTAAATTAATGCATAAAGGTAAGGAGAAACAACCTAAAACAGCAAAATCTTTGTTCCTTTTATGTAGGCTCACTTGTGATAAGACGTATGGGTGCAATTTCTTGTTTTGAAGGGGCAAAGAATGCATAAAAATGGGATAGGATAATTCTGTTTTGAATGTACTTTCCTGTTTCAGAATCATTTGTTCTTATTGCTGATGTTGTGGTGTTACAGATTCAACCTAGACAGACTATGAGCAAATTGCCTCTTCAAGCAAATGTCTACCCAATGACTTCAATGATTTACATTCAAGATAATGCTGTACGTTTGACACTTCTGTCCGCTCAGTCCTTAGGAGTTGCAAGTCTAAAAAATGGTAAATATCACAGAGCTTTACCAAACCTAAAAATTTAACACATTTAATTCCCCCCCCCCCCCCCCCACACACATTTTTACAAAGCCGTTCGACAATGCTGACAAGGCCCATTCAAAGTGAATGGACTGTGTCAGCACTACCTCACCAGCAGTCACTAGCGAGACTTTGTAAAAGATGAGGGATGCAATGTAACATTTTCAATCAATAAATCTGAGATGGGTAAAAACATAAGAAAACAAGTGGCCAGCGCATGCTGCTGATAAAATTCTTTCTAGTCCGTTATCTTTGTGTGTATGTGTGTGTCTGTCCTGGAGGAGATAGAGATGGGTAGTTTGAACAGAGCCTTCCCTAGGTTTAAAAAGAATAATTAAAAGAGGGTGTGGAGTCGGGAATCCTACCAAGATGACTGATGACTGTGTAAAGCTTGTGCTCCACTATTCACCAATGAAAATCTTTCTCCAGCCTTGTCTAATCATGCAATTCAACTTTAGAATCTTCTCTAGGTGTTTGCTAGATGTTCAGAAGCAAGGTAAATGAAATTAAATTTGTAGTGAGAATCACTGGTAAGAGGACAAAACAAGATCCGCCTACCCCTGCCAAGATGGAAGCAGCAAATGAACTTTGAGGCTCTTGAGCTTGTTCTGCTTACTTACCTCATATTAAAAACATTATGCACAAAAATGCAGGCAATTTACATGAATTTAAGGCAGACATAATATACCTGGCTACTCAGTTCAATACATTTAAAGATAGTACAACATATATAGAGGAGTGTGCCTCAAATTTAGAATACACCATGCAGCAAACATACCAGAATAGGAAGGACCTGGCTGAATTGAAATCAGAATTTAAAGAAGTCAGTAACCTCAATGTCTGTAATAACCTGAATTCCCAGCTTACCTAAAGAATGGAAACAACCCAGCCAGTCCTGTTCATTGAAGAATTTCGGCCAAAATTGTTGGGATTGCAATTGCAACATCCTTATGAGGTAGAAAGAGAGCACATCATTTACCCAGCCAGCAAAAACCCAGGAATGCTGTAAAGTTTTTTTTTTGCTTATAAAAGTCCTGCAATTTCTCCCAAGTAGTTGAGATTTTTGTTTTACATGACTAAAGTGAAAGTACCAATCCTTTGGCAAGGTAATTAAATCAGTATTGTCTAGGACTTGCAGAATCTAAAGCATTGAATTGTCAAAAAATTTTGGTATTCCACCTGTAACTTAAATATATAGGGTTATGATATGACATCTTTTAAATACATAAGTACTGCCACACTGGGACAGATCCATCAGGCCCAGCATCCTGTTTCCAACAGTGGCCAATCCAGGTCACAAATGCCCGACAAGATCTGAAAAATGTGCAAAACATTTTATACTGCTTATCCCAGGAATAAGCAGTGGATTTTCCCCAAGTCAATTTAATAATGTCCAGACCTTTTTTTAAACCCCACTAAACTAACCGTCTTTACCACATTCTCTGGCAATGAATGCCAGAGTTTAATTACATGTTAAGTGAAGAAACATTTTCTCTGATTCGTATTAAATTTGCTGCTTTGTAGCATCATCGCATTCCCCCTAGTCCTAGTATTTTTGGAAAAAGTAAACAAGTGATTCACGTCTACCCGTTCCACTCCACTCATTATTTTATAAACCTCTATCATATCACCCCTCAGCCGTCTTTTCTCCAAGCAGAAGAACCCTAGATACTTCAACCTTTCCTCATAAGAAAGTCATCCCATCCCCTTTATCATTTCCGTCGCCCTTCTCTGCACCTTTTCTAATTCCACTATACCTTTTTTGAGATTCGGTGACCAGAATTGAACACAATATTCGAGGTACAGTCGCACCCTGGACCGATACAAAGGCATTATAATGTCCTCACTTTTGTTTTCCATTCCTTTCCTAATAATACCTAACATTCTATTTGCTTTCTTAGCCGTCGCATCACACTGAGCAGAGGGTTTCAACGTATCAACAATGATGCTGAGATCCCATCTTCTCTTACCAACATTCAAACTATAAGAATTGTACTTGTTATCACGAAATGATTGTCATAACCACACTCTGTAAGCCACTTTGAGCCTACAAATAGGTGAGAAAAGGTGGGATACAAATGCAATAAATAAATAAATAACTCCTAACATGGAACCCTGCATTACGTAGCTATAATTTGGGTTCCTCTTTCCCACATGCATCACTTTGCACTTGTTCACATTAAAAGTCATCTGCCATTTAGACGCCCAGTCTCCCAGTCTCATAAGGTCCGCTTGTAATTTTTCACAATCCTCTCGTGATTTAACAACTTTGAATAACTTTGCAAATTTAATTACCTCACTAGTTACTCCCATCTCTAGATCATTTATAAATATGTTAAAAAGCAGCGGTCCCAGCACAGACCCCTGGGGAACCCCACTATCTACCCTTCTCCATTGAGAATACTGACCATTTAACCCTACTCTGTTTTCTATCCTTTAACCAGTTTTTAATCCACAATGACTCTCCAATTTCTTCTGGAGTCTTTCATGAAGTACTTTGTCAAACGCCTTTTGAAATTCCAGATACACAATATCAACCAGTTTGCCTTTATACACATGTTTGTTCACCCCTTCAAAGAAATGTAATAGATTGGTGAGGCAAGATTTCCCATCTCTAAATCCATGTTGGCTTTGTCTCATTAATCCATGCTTTTGAATATGCTCTGTAATTTTGTTCTTTATAATAACCGCTACCATTTTGCCTGTAACCGATGTTAGGCTCACCGGTCTATAATTTCACCGATCCCCTCTGGAACCTTTTTTAAATATCGGCGTTACATGGGCTACCCTCCAATCTTCTGGTACCGCACTCTATTTTAAAGATAAATTACATATTACTAACAATAGTTCTGCCAGTTCATTTTTCAATTCTATCAGTACTCTTGGTTGAGTACTATCTAGTCCAGGAGATTTGCTGCTCTTCTATTTGTCAAATTGCCCCATTACATCCTCAAGGTTTATAGAGATTTCATTCAGTTTCTTCGACTCATCAGCTTTGAATACCATTTTTGGCACTGGTATCTCTCCCAAATCTTCCTTGGTGAGCACCAAAACAAAGAATTCATTTAATTTCTCCACTATGGCAATGTCTTCCCTGATTGCGTCTTTTAGCCCTCGGTCATCTAGCTGTCCAACCGCTTCTTTTGCTGGCTTAAATTTACTATCCAGCTCATTTTCGAAAGAGAAAGACGCCCATATTTCGACCCAAATCGGAAGATGGGCGCCTTTCTCCCATGGGCGCCTAAATCGGTATTATCGAAAGCCGATTTTGGGTGCCTCCAACTGCAGTCTGTCGCGGGAATGAACAAAGTTGACGGAGGCGGGACTGGGTGTGTTTATCGGCCGAGGAGAGATGGGCGCACTCGGCCGATAATGGAAAAAAGAAGGGCGCCAGAAGCGAGAATTTCGGTCACTTTTTTGGACCCTTTTTTTCACGAACAAGTCCCCAAAAAGTGCCCCAACTGCCCAGATGACCACCGGAAGGAATCAGGGATGACCTCCCCTGACTCCCCCAGTGGTCACTAACCCCCTCCCACCAAAAAAAAGAACTTTAAAAACTTTTTTTTCAGCCTGTATGCCAGCCTTAAATGTTATACCCAGCTCCATCACAGCAGTATGCAGGTCCCTGGAGCAGTTGTTATTGGGTGCAGTGGACTTCAGGCAGGTGGACCCAGGCCCATCCCCCCACTACCTGTTACACTTGTGCTGCTAAATGGGAGTGCTCCAAACCACCCCCCCAAACCCACTGTACCCACATCTAGGTGCCCCCCTTCAGCCATAAGTGCTATGGTAATGGTGTAGAGTTGTGGGCAGTGGGTTTTGGGGGGCTCAGCACCTAAGGTAAGGGAGCTATGGACTTGGGAGGTATTTTGATTTTTTTTTTTAATTGTTACAAGTGCCCCGGCATGTGAGGGGGACCAGTGCACTACGAATCCTGGCCCCTCCCACGACCAAATGCCTTGGATTTGTTCGTTTTTGAGCTGGGCGCCTTCGGTTTCCATTATCGCTGAAAACAGATACCGCCCAGCTCAAATCCGCCCAAACCCGATGCATTTGCTCGGCACAAACCGTATTATTGAAACAAAAGATGGACGCCCATCTTTTTCGAAAATACGGTCTGTCCCGCCCCTTCGCAGACCCGTCCTCGGAGATAGGCTCCCATAGAGATGGGCGTTCGCGTTCGATTATGCCCCTCTGTGTTTTTGCCTCCAACGCAATCTTTGTTTCAAAGTTACTCTTTGCTTTCCTTATCAGTGCTTTGCATTTGACTTAACGTTCTTTATGCTGCTTCTTATTATTTTCAGTCGCTTCCTTGTTCCAGTGAAACTGAAGGTTACACTTAAAAATAAACACACATATCTTTAAAGCATTCAGTGTGCCTGAGTTGCCACTCATGGACTACAGAAAACTTCTAACAGTAAACATTGAGGCACTAATAACTACTGTTTCTTTTCAGAGACATATGTGATAAAGCGTTTACAAAAAATTGCAATACATTGTATTAGTTTTCTTCAAACTTACAGTGTAAACAGTTAAACGAAAGAGAAGCATTGTAAGTATCAAAAATATGAGTGTTCAATATCTGTGAGAGCTATATATTTGATAGATAATCCTATAAATATGACCATCATCTAAGAGCAAGGAGTTCATTGTGAGTACCAAATAGAAGATATTTCTCAAACTTACAAATTTGGCATGTAGTGTTCCACCAAAACTGACTGAATGTAAAGATGCTATTTTCCAATTAGCATACACCTTCTGTATTGCTACTGCAATTAACAAGTCAAACTCATCTGATCCTCCATGAATGTCTTGTCTAATCATAAATGAAAGAAAATAATATCAGTTGTAAGCTATGTCTGTCTTAAAAATCCCTTGAATTTCTTTCCATATCATAGTCTAAAATGTTTGAAGTCAGGAGCATTCAAAAACTTCCCCCGATACTATTTAAGTGGCCAGACATGGCTGCTGCACAAAAAAGAAACAGGTGGAAAAACAACTTCAAGAGATCAATCCAAGACAAGGGGTGAGATGCTCCAGAAAAACTTTATTAGGGACCCAACACGGTCCGTGTTTCGGTTTTTAAAAAAACCTTCATCAGGGGTCAATCAGTAGTTGCACAGAGGATATACTGACAGACAAAGGAGCTCATAAAATGTAGTCTCTTACATAAAATAGAAAGTGTTGCCTCGTACCAACAGATTCAATTTGAAATAGTATTGAAAAATAGTATTTCAAATTGAATCTGTTGGTACGAGGCAACACTTTCTATTTTATGTAAGAGACTACATTTTATGAGCTCCTTTGTCTGTCAGTATATCCTCTGTGCAACTACTGATTGACCCCTGATGAAGGTTTTTTTAAAAACCGAAACACGGACCGTGTTGGGTCCTTAATAAAGTTTTTCTGGAGCATCTCACCCCTTGTCTTGGATTGATCTCTTGAAGTTGTTTTTCCACCTGTTTCTTTTTTGTGTTGAACTTTTGTGGAAATTTTGGACCTTTTTTGTTTCTGCGGTTGTCAGACATGGCTGCTGACCAGTTAAATAACATATCAGCATCTAACTACTAAACGTCAGCAGGAGATAGCCAGTTATCTCTGCTGAATATTGCCGGTTAGCGCCTGGCTGGTTAGGCGCAGATATTCAGCTCAAAACTGCATAAATAGCAGGCCTATCTTCAACCACTAAAAAGTTAACCAGCTAGCGCTGAATATTTGCATAACTGGTTAACTTTTTAGCAGTTAATAAACCCCTGGATATTCCATTCCAGTTGCTAGAAACCGTCTGGAATGGAATATCCAGGTTTAACGCCATTGACGGACAGCAAAGCATTCCTTGTCGCCAGCTGAATATCGGGCCCTATGTAAGTGATCCCAAATGAAGTCCACAATGTCAAAACTTGTTAGTCACTTAAACCCACTCTCCAAATTTTTTGCAAAGTTCAAAGAGCTCTTTATGCCAAAATAAAAAAGAGAGAGATTGAATCTTATTAGCCTATCATGTTGGGTGTTCACTTTCATCCAAAGCTGACGGCATTTGAAAAGAGCATCCGTAAGATTTTCATCTTTTAACCAAACTTTTTCTAGGCATTTAACAAATTTGTGATGCTAAAAGTTGAGCAGCTTATAGACTTTAGATACTACATGGTCTTCAGCTATTCTAAATGTACAAAGATGTCAAATATTTGGCTCTTCAGAATCATAATAATGAGAGTGTAGTGGTGTTCAAGACTATATTTCAGTTGAAGCCAATAATAGAGAGTGGAGTAACTCATATTGTCTTTGTAAATCTTGAAAAGACAAAAATTGCGCTTCATGTACAATATGGTCCAATGTCCAGATGCCTTTCTGTTGCCATGAAGTTCATGATAATACTCATTGCCCTATTTTTATTTTTGAATTATGGGGCAAACAAAAAGCACCAAGAGCCTTTAAAAAAGGAACAGTTCTTTAATTCATGGACCTGACATGGGCCATGTTAGGGCACATATCTACTGTGTCAGGGATCATAAAAGCAAATGGATGCCAGATACAGCAAGCCCAAGTCTGGGGTATTAACTATTGTGACAATCGATTGTGTTGTGCCTATAGACCAAAACCAAAAGCCCAAAGATAAATTCCGAGGACATTCAATTTTAATGTTCCAAACTGTTTATTCATCAAGAAACATATAGGAAAAACCCAACATGGGCTGTGTTTTGGTATGATAGCCTTCATCAGGGGTTCTCATAGAAAAACATAAACACAAATAACAAAAATAAGTAAAATACTTAATATAATGAAACAAAAAATATATATACATAAAGATAGTGACTATAAAAATAAGTGCACAAAAACAATACTGATTACATATATTTGTGATAAATAATTAGAAATGTGAATTGTGATATAAATGTGAGTCACATAATTTAGCAGACAAAAAGAAAATACTATCTATATAAAAAAGTGAAAATTATTTGTGAAAAGGGGTATATTTAAAAGTCATATTTTAAAAGACATGTATTTCAAAATAATATATTTCAAGTATATTTTAAAAGAGACCAGAAAGGATGTTAACAATGAGGATCACACATAACTGAATACCTGTTTGGAGTTAATGAATCTACAACAAGGTATATAAACACTCTGCTCTGTTGAAAAACAGATATGATATGCTAAAATAGAAAAAACATATTGTAATGTCACACCAGGGCGTGGCACAGTCTATATCACCCTCTTACATTTTCCTTGGAAGAGGTCAAGAAAAATCCCCCCGATCCAGATCCCACTCCGGTCCAGGACTTCCAACTCTCCAGCTCAGACACTACACAGCAACCAGGTTCCAAAATATAAAGAGCTTTTATTCAGCACAAAGAATTAGATTCCATAAGCAAAGTTTAGTCTGCAAAACACAGCACAAGTTCCCCTCACATGTGACTCATGATTCACAGAAAAATATGAACCCAAAAGAATTAATGCAAAAACTGCACAGGAAGGTTTTTTTCTTTTCTTCTCTAACCCAGCTTGCATTTTAAGTCCATAGCAGTTCATAAGTTTCTCATAAGTTTGAACCAGCGTTTCCAGCAAGGGCGTAGCTACATGGGGGCAGGGGCCCCTGTAGATTTGGCCCTGCCCCCCCCCCCCCCCCGCTGCCAACCTTCCCCCGCCGCCGTCGGGTACCTTTGCTGGCGGGGGTCCCCAACCCCTGCCAGCCAAAGTCCTGTTCTCCGGCGCGGCTGCGTTGCTGCTGATCTGCAAGGGCAGGCTTCTGTTTCTGAGTCTGATGTCCTGCACAGAAACAGAAGCCTGCCCTTGCAGATCAGCAATGCGGCCACACCAGAGAAGAAGACTTCGGGGGTTAGGGACCCCCGCCAGCAAAGGTATGCAGTGGCGGGAAGAGAGGGTCGAAAGGGTTGGCGCTAGGGGGGGTCAAAGGTGGTGGTGGCAGCATGGAGGTCAAAATGGGGGGGGGGGTTAAAAATGGCAGGGGGGTTGGCAGCGCTGGGGTGGGGATAAAATGTGCCTCCTTGCCTCGGGCTCTGGACCCCCTCCCGCCGAAGTCTGGCTACACTTCTGGTTTCCAGGACATAGCCTAGAGCTGTGCCCTTATGAACCTCTTTCTGACCGTTACTGGTGCATATAGCCCAGTATCCTGTTTTCCAAACAGTGGCCAAGTCAGGTCACAAGTACCTGGCAGAAACCCAGATTGTGGCAACAGTCCATACTATAAATCCCAGGGCAAGTTGTTGCGTCCCATGTTTGTCTCAATAGCAGACTATGGACTTTTCCTCCAGGAATTTGTCCAAACCTTTTTTTAACCCAGATATACTAACCGCTGTTCCCACAACCTCCGGCAAAGAGTTCCAGAGCTTTAACTATTCATTGAGTGAAAAAATATTTTCTCCTATGATTTGAAAAACATAATCAAAAATGAAAAATTAAACACTCCAAGCTTAGAATGAATAAACTTAGCTTTTTCAAGGCTGGCTTGGTAACCCCACAATCCAACTGTTAACTTTCATTATCCAGTATAACACCCAAAATTTTTATGGGTTTATCCAGCACAAAATGATTTTCATCAATCGACAGATTTCATGTTTGTTCTGTTCTAGCCCTACTAATTAGAATTTAGCTTTTTTCCTTATTCATTTTCAAATGGTGAGATAGCATTCAATTAGTAAGTTGTTTCTTTTAATCTACTACTACTATTTAGCATTTCTATAGCGCTACAAGGCATACGCAGCGCTGCACAAACATAGAAGAAAGACAGTCCCTGCTCAAAGAGCTTACAATCTAATAGACAAAAAATAAAGTAATCAAATCAATTAATGTGAACGGGAAGGAAGAGAGGAAGGTAGGTGGAGGCAAGTGGTTACGAGTCAAAAGCAATGTTAAATGGGTGGTTGCCATCGGGGAAATGCACATTGGCTGGCAGATTGCAATTCTTTCACTTGCGCCCAAACTGGGCTGACTCTTGAGGGTTATGTCAAGGCTCATAATGTCAGAGCATGGCTGCATCGGTAGCCCACTTGAGGTCATCCTCTATAGAAGAGATTTGCAAGGCTTCAAAGTGGTCTTCAGTCCATACATTTACATCTCATTTTTGCCTTGAGCGAGATACCCGATGCGATGGACAGTTCTGCATAATTTGTTTGGGGTCTAGACTTCAACTCTACCTTCCTAGGCCCATTTGTTCTGTTCCAGGCTGCACACTCACACAGTGTCTATATAAGTACATTTTAATTAGTATTTTTCAACTCGCCATTGCGAGTTGGAATTGTCCTTCTGTTGTTTTCAGTAAGCGAGGTAGCTAGGGATTCCCACATGTGAGTATTAACTGGCCTGCTTGTCCTCTGAGAAAGCAAAGATACCTGTAGCAGGTATTCTCCAAGGACAGCATGCCATTATTTCTCACATACCCTCCCACCTCCCCTTGGAGTTGTTTTGTATAGCTATTATACTGTACTGCTGTTCCCATACTCCTGTGGTGGGCGGGAAACCACTCGCACATGTGCGGTGGGAATGCTAGCACGTGGCTCTTAAAGTTAAATACGCTATTGTAGCATTTCGCACCAGGCTACATGGATGACATCACCCAAATTTGAGAATTAATGGCCTGCTTGTCCTCAGCAAATACCTGCTACAGGTAAGTATCTTTTCTTTCTTGAATGATACTATCCAAAGAAAAACTCCAATTAACACCTGGGTCACACAGATGTAAGTGAATATATTTGGGAAGTTCACCAATAAAGGTCTTTTAAGAGAAATTGGTGTAAAGTCTGGAGGTAAAAAAGCACTTGGAAACTTTATACTTGTGTCCATGTTTCCAAAGTTTTTCCCCTGCCCCCAAATCCCAGCCTTTCATAGCACAGAGAATTCCTGGAGGCCATGGTACATTTTGGAATGCTGGCAACTCTTCAGTAAGAGTGCCTCCCAGAGGAAGACAGTGTGCAAGAGCCCTGACTTTTTCCACAGCTGGAAAAAGGGGGCATATTTTGTGGAATGGCTGAAAATACAAAACCAATTAAATAAACCCATACAACACCCCCTGTGCAGCCTGTGAAGGCCAGGGAGATGTATTTGAAGTCTTTATAAGCAACATATGAGAGAGACTTCAAAGAGTTTGTGACAAGGGCGTCCAGGTCCAAATTCCTCTCTGCCTAGTACATTTGTAGTGGAAATTGTGAGCTCTCCAAATACAACAAACTACCTACTGTACCAACATGCAGGAGACACTTGAAGGCATTATAGTGGTATACAGTTAGGTACAGTCGGTTTTATTCTGTTCCTGGAGGGCTCGCAATAAAGGAGTTGTGGTGGGAATTGTACCTGGGTGCCATTGTTTAAAATCTACTGCACTGACCACTGATCTGCTGAGACATCTGTATGGCCATTTCTCTCAAAATGATGCCTGGTTTTGTGCTGTTTATAAGTTAGACGTGTCAGTTTGGAAAATGGCTCTTTTTTTTTTTAGACGTCTTTTGTGCAAAAATGTCCATCTTTGACACTTTTTCAAAATGGAAACCCAGATGTTTTGCCTGTTCAAAAATGGCTGTAAGATGGAATTTTGTTTGGATGTAATGAGCAAAATGGCCCAATGTATTTTCAAAGGTCATACTAAATGTTTAAACAATTGCAAAGTATCTTTAAACTATGTAAGGGGTCCTGTTTTTTTTCCAAACACCGTCTATATGCCATTTGAGAATTTCTTCTTGGTGCATTAATTTATAGGGTTCTCTAATATTTGTTACCATACACTTCTCCATATGGAATGTTGTCCACCTATATTATGTTAATTTATCTTAGGTTTTAATTTTTTCTGTAGAATTAGTCAGTCTTGGGTTGAATTCCTCTATTTTGGATCAGAAATTCTTTGAGTGCCATTGGGCCAGTCATCAGGGCAGTGACAGTGCTGAAGGCAAAGAACTATAAGTGCAGCCCTTAAAGTTGCAGGGACTTGCTGGCTGGGAACATTAGAATTCTCTGAGGAAAAGAAAGGCCACTTATTCTCATATGTGGATGGTGTCAACCACAGCGTCCGGTGCAGAAATGCTGCCCAGTGTACTATAAATTTAAGAGCTTGAGGTAGCGCTCCTACCACACATGTATGCGTGCCTTTCTGCCCAAATCACGAGCGTGGGACCAATCATACTTTTTTCATCTATATTGAGGGCAGCTTCTCTCAGTGTTGTTTATGCTGCCCAGTGTACTATAAATTTAAGAGCTCGAGGTAGCTCTCCTACCGCATATGTGTGCATGCCTTTCTGCCAAAATCACGAGCGTGGGACCAATCAGTCTTTTTTCATCAATATTGAGGGCAGCTTCTCTCAGCGTTGTTTACTCTCATGTTTTTTTGGTGCCTTCCATCATAGTAACATAGTAGATGACGGCAGAAAAAGACCTGCACAGTCCATCCAGTCTGCCCAACAAGATAAACTCATATGTGTTACTTTTTGTGTATACCTTACCTTGATTTGTATCTGCCGTTTTCAGGGCACAGACCGTAGAAGTCTGCCCAGCATTAGCCCCGCCTCCCACCACTGGCTTTGCCACCCAATCTCTGCCAAGCTTCTGAGGATCCATTCCTTCTGAACAGGATTCCTTTATGTTTATCCCACGCATGTTACTGTTTTCATCTCCACCAGCTCCCGCAGGAGGGCATTCCAAGTATCCACCACTCCCTCCATGAAAAAATACTTCCTGACATTTTTCTTGAGTCTGCCCTCCTTCAATCTCATTTCATGTCCTCTAGTTCTACCGCCTTCTCATCTCTTATTCCCTTTTTGGGATTTGTGTTGTTATTTTTCCCTTATATTCTTATTCTGCTACAAGTAAGTATCCTCACTTTACTTGCCAGTCCATGAACCTGTGCTCCTTAAATAGGGTGAATTTGGAGGGTCACACTTCCATGGCTTTCTAACTGGTTAATAGCCAGTTTTCACCACAGTTCACCTTGAATCATGAAGTTTATTAAGTTCCTAGCCAAGGCAGGAACAAAATCAAAAGAGAAAATTCATTCAGAGAGATTTGTTTACAACAAAGAAGAATATAAACATTAGGGTTCATAGTTCCAGGTAGTGTGTTATGGGTTAAGTAAATTTACTACTTAAGAAAATAATTATATTGTAACGGAAAACAGTTTTAATCTTGGCACAACTAAATGCAGTAGAGGTGCAATACCAATACATTATCATAGCTTTTCCAGTGTTTCATGCATATTATTACAATAAATATAATTACCCTAGTTAGTATTTATAACATTTGCAATTTTGTTTTTCAGGACAGTTGGAAGTATTTATGGACCGTCGGCTTATGCAGGATGATAACCGTGGACTTGGGCAAGGCATTCAAGATAACAAGATCACGGCCAATTTGTTTAAACTTCTGTTAGAGAGAAGACATGATACAGATAAGGTAGGAATAAATACGTAGCACAGTCTTGTTTTATGTATAAATTGTGAGGGGTTGCTGAGAGGACGGCCGCAGGGAAAGCGAGAGCGGCCCAGGAAAGAGTGAGAGAGACGAACACACCTCACAGATGGGCGGGAAGCTCGCCCCCTGGTGGATAAAAGATTGAGAGAGGAATAAGGATAGGAACTACCATCCCCAGAATGCACCTGACCCAGTACAGCACTCGCAAGAAGTAGAGGAGGAGGGACAGGATTGGGAGATGGTCACTAATCAGGGAGATGAGGAGCAGCTGAGAGAGTCCTGGGTGGAGGAGGAAGTAATGGAATGGGATAAATTGGAGGAGGCAGGTGAGAGTGAGAAGAGAAAGGAGGTGTCTGCATTGGCTCAGGCCGCTGGAGCTAAAGTGCGGGGTTTGCTGTCTGCTGTATTTCCTCAACTGGTTGGAATTGGAAGGGGAGAATTGAGGCAGCTGGGGAAGAAGCTGTGGCAGCAAGTAACTCAGAGCATTAAGAGAAGAGGAGAGTGAAACTGCATGTTGAATGAGCTTTTGGAATCAGTTTGACGTGTAGCTACCTGAGAGGATAGAAGGTGGCATTGAATTTCAGTAAACTATATCCAGCAGGGTGGAGGAGGGACCCTCATTGAACACTGTGAATATAAACAAATGTCAATGACTGAGGGTGGAATGGCATTAAGTACTGTAAGAATGATGATTCTGGACTGTGAAAAATAAAAAAAAAGAAACCCTTTTATGATATGACTGGAGTTGTTGGTCATTTTTGGGAAATACTACTCATATGAACCGTGGGAATCCTCTCAACTAAAGTGGGACAAGAAGGTGGGAGTCAGAACTGAGAAACAACTAGTGCCAGAGGGAGCAGGAGCCGGTGTTGGAGCGTTCTGGCTAAACAGGGTTGACCCTGGCCAAGGAGTGGAAGGGAGACCTGCTGACAAAATGCATGTATGTATAGATACATAGGTATATGTATTCACAAAAACTATGTTACACTAACATGGTAATAATATAAACACACAAAAGTCAGCTCTTCCAATGTACAATAGACAGTTGCGCAGATGCCTAAATGAGGGGACTCTGGACAGTCATGTACTCAGTCCCTGTGGTGATGTTACCTCGCCTTTTCCTTTCACATTTGAAGCATGCCCAAAAAGCAAAGATATCAGAGTTTTGACTATACGAAGATTATGAGCATACTGCAGCCTACAGCCTGCTCCATGGCTGCCCATGATGAAAGTGAGGGTTTGGGGATCAATGAGGAGCTAGGAGATGGCGTAGATGGGGACAGCGATGTAATAGACACTTTCACCATGCCACTTGGGTCTTGCTTGCCCTGAGAATAAATTCTATACTGTATATTTAAACAGTATCACATTTAGATTATGGATCTAATGGAGTCAAGGGTTGAAGATTTGGGGAAATTAGCAAGTTATAGTGTGCATAACAGATTACAGACCCCCCCCCCCCCCCCCTACCACCACCACCACCATTACAGGACATGGAGCTGATACAACCTGCTAAGCAACCACTTATACTATAGGCTCTTAACAACTGGGCCACAGTTCTTGCTGTCTATCAAGCAGCCTACTACTTTACTTTATTGGATTTATACTCCACAATTATCTGAGTCGAGAAACTCAGTTCTATGTGGCTTACATAATTAATCAGATATACAAAGACAGGTAAAGGATGCATTATAAGGCAGTGAGCAAATAGATCTGTGGATACAAGACTAGGGAAGGAGACCTAGTGAAGGGTAGACAGCTCCTTGGTAATAGGCATGAAGCCCATAGGTAAGTTAACAGAGCCAGGGTGAGAGAGGGTAGGTATATATGATCAGGTTGTGATTATCAGGGATGCCTTGCAGCTCAAATGTCAGTCACATCTATAGGAATTTCTTGTATAAAAATGTTTTTATTTTTTAAGAAAGCTTTTGTAGGTGGTATCATGTTGTATGTCTTTGAGCAATGCATTCCACCATTTGGCTACATTATGTGGAAAGCCGGCATTACGGGCTGATTTGTAGACCATCCCTTTACAGCTGAGGAAGTGGACAAATAAGTGGTCTCTCTGCTTCTCCATGAGATTTGGTAGCAGTAGTTCTACTAGTGACATCATATAGCTTGATGCAGTGCCAAAGACAACCTGGTATATGAAAGCACAAATTTTGAAAACCACTCTCACTCTTATTAGTAACCAGTGCAGGGATTGCAGGAATGGTGTAGCATGGTTGTATCTGGATATGTCGCTGATCAGATGCGCAGGGTTATTTTGTACTGTTTGGGGTTACCTTGGGGTTATCTTTGACTCTTCTCTCTCCTTCTCTGCTCATATCCAGCAGATCGCCAAGTCCTGTCGTTTCTTTCTTTACAACATCCGTAAAATCTGCCCCTTTCTTTCTGAGCACTCTACCAAAACCTTGTCACCTCTCGTTTGGACTACTGCAATCTGCTTCTTGCTGGCCTCCCACTTAGTCACCTCTCCCCTCTCTAGTTGGTTCAAAACTCTGCTGCCCGTCTCGTCTTCCGCCAGGTTCGCTTTACTCATACTACCCCCTCCTCAAGTCGCTTCACTGGCTCCCTATCTGTTTTCACATCCTGTTCAAACTTCTTCTACTAACCTATAAATGTACTCACTCTGCTGCTCCCCAGTATCTCTCCACACTCGTCCTTCCCTGTACCCCTTCCCGTGCACTCCGTTCCCTGGATAAATCCTTCTTATCTGTTCTCTTCTCCGCTACTGCCAACTCCAGACTTCGCTCCTTCTGTCTTGCTGCGCCCTATGCCTGGAATAGACTTCCTGAGCCCCTACGTCTTGCCCCATCCTTGACCATCTTTAAATCTAGATTGAAAGCCCACCTCTTTAACAGTGCTTTGACTCGTAACTACTTGTATCCACTCACCTCCACCTACCCTCCTCTCCTCTTTCCTCTACACATTAATTGATTTGTTTGCTTTATTTTTTGTCTACTAGATAGTAAGCTCTTTGAGCAGGGACTGTCTTTCTTCTATGTTTGTGCAGCGCTGCGCTGCGTACGCTTTGTAGTGCTATAGAAATGCTAAGTAGTAGTTGTAGCTTTTTGAAGATGTATTCCCTGCATCCCACATAGACTATATTACAGTAGTCTATCTGGGACAGAACAAAACTTTGGACCAAAATGCGAAAGGTGTTTTTTGAAAAGTAGGCTGTTAGTCATCGCAGTTGCCATACCGATCTGATAATACTTTTGACATTAGGGCAGACACTTGCGGTTCTAAGGTTAGGTGCTGGTCAAGTAGTATTCCCAGCGCTTTGATGTTAGTGTCTATAGAATATTCTGTTTGATCAATATAAAATGTGTTACTGTTGGTTTGAATGGGCTGTTTATAGTCATGAACTTCATCTTTTCTCTGTTAAGTTTCAGCTTAAAAGCCGTGGCCTAGGATTTCATCAGATCAAGTGCACGTTTGATAGCTCCTATCACATTCAGGATGTCATTAATAAATGGGATGCGTATGGTTAAGTCTTCTGCATAGATGTATATGTTAAAACCTCTCTCTTCCAGTTGTTTGCCTAAGGGGGCCATCAGAATATTAGTGATGGAGATATGGGGAAATTTGAGGCAGTTCACATTCTAGGATCCATTCTGATGATAGAGATCCCAACATCTTCACTTTGTAGGATCTGCTGCTCAGGAATCCCTCAAACCAGGATAGTACCTTGTCCCCTATACTTAGGTTGTCTAGCATGTTTAGCAGCAACCCATGGTCCACCAGATCAAATGCCAAGGACATGTCAAACTAGAGGATCATGACCCTCCTGCCCATTCTAACCTCCTTTCTCAGTTCTGTCTCCAAAGATGTTAGAACGGTTTCTGTACTGTAGTTAGGGCAGAACCCCGATTGAGAACTGTGCAGTATTGAAGAATGCATCATATATTCCATAAGTTGTTTGGCCACTATGCCTTCCATCACCTTGGTAAGTAAAGGTATGGAGGCCACGGGTCTGTAGTTGGATACTACATCCCACATGATCTTCCTAGTTTTAGGAGTGGGAGTTAGGATAATGCCTCCCTTCTCTTTGAGGAATTGGCCCTGGCGAAACATAAAAGTGATATACTTGGTTAGGCTATATATGAATGTATAAGAAATTTGGACAAGTATGTAGTAAACATTGGGATTTGGCGTATTTATTCCCAGAAGTATCTGACCATGTCAGAGAGTGGTGTGAAAGATGACCATGATCTGTCTGCTGGCAGGGAGTCGTCCTCGTTTCTGGTCACATCTAGGAAGTTCCCTATGTTACTCATTGGAATGGGCAGTCCTCTTCTGATAGTGGTGACTTTCTGCTCAAAGTAGTTAGCCAACTCCTGGGCTGAGAGAGGTTGTCTATAATCTGCAGTCAGAGCCTGTGTGTCCAACAGTCAGTTAACTAGCTCGAAAACCTTTTTGAAATTTAGTTGTGCTTCACCTTCATAGCCTTTATAATACTTAGTAATGGCTTTTTAAATTTCAGACTTGTATTGTTGGATCAGTTTGCACTCGTGCACTCTGCTTTCATCGGATTTGCAGGAAATCCAATTCCTCTTTAGCCTTCTTCAGGTTTTTTTTCTTCTGTGTTAGTTCCTGATTGAACCAGGGATAGGTTTTCTCCCGTGATTACATTTCAGCTTCTTGGGTACTATTTTGTCCAGTGCTGTACGACTCTTTTTGTCCCGTTGATTCAGGAAGGCAGTTTTCTCAGGCTGGTCCAGCACGGAGCTCTCGTTTATGTTGTTCCAGAAATGGTCTATGTGGTTCCCAAACCTGGTCTTGGAGGGACCCCAGCCAGTCAGGTTTTCAGGATACCCACAATAAATATTCATGAGAGAGATTTGCATGCACTGCCTCCACTACATGCAAATCTATCTTATGACTGGCTGGGGTGCCTCCAGGACCAGATTTTGGAACCACTGGTCTATGTCAATTTTACCTCTTGATTTAGATGAGTTAGGTGGGACATCATATATTCTCTTATCCTGTTCTGGCCAATCCTGGATAAATTTTAGCTTGCTTTGATCTGACCACAGGTTTGGTGGCCATAGGCTATCTCTGATTCTCATCTCTTGATTGTTCTCAAGTCTGTAAGCTAGCATGTCCAGCTTGTGCCCTTTGTTGTGGGTGGAGTTATTTGGCGGGTGTGGAAAGTCGCACATATCTAGGAAATCTAGTAGGTTCTGAGTGTCCATCACTATTACAGGTTTGTGCCGCCTAATAGAACCACATTGTCCTTGTGAGTGCAAGTGTTTGAGACTAAATCCATTAAAGCATCCTGTGCATCTGTCTACTTACCAGGTGGGCGGTAGAATAGTGTAAAACAAATATTTCCCATGCAAGCCAGAATTTTAAGTTTGAGTTTAAAGAATTGCAATGCTGCCTCCTCTCTGTGTGGCCCGGGTTAGGTGTGTGATTTTATAACCTCGTGGACTTGCACTGATATGACCAATGGGAATGGGCAGTTTAGAACCAGAATGTTATTTGGAACTGGTTCTTTGTTTTTCCCGAGATATGTACAGATAACAGTCGGACAATCAGCAAATATAGATAAAGATAAATGTTTTATTTCCAACAGGAATATGCTGGTCACCACATAGCCACAGCATAGTTACAGTTGCCAAATGATCAGATAAGATAGCACCAACACAGCAGACCCTAAATACCTCTCTCTTCTCATCTCTGACTTCAGAACAAGAGGGTTGGAGAGACCCAAAGAGACAAGTGAAGTGCAATAATATAAAAGCATGTAGCACAGACAAAGACCTACTCTTCACACTGAAAGGCCCTAGTGGCAATCAGCCAATAAGGAAGTATATGACCATTCCAGGGAGAAGAGAATGCATGTTTCTGTGCATGTATTCTCTATCTCCATGCTTATCAGATGAGGAGTGTAAAGAATTTCTCTTTTTCTACACTGACTTGGCTCTAAAACTGTTTTAAAATGTTCATTTTTCGTAAACTACCAAGATAGTAGAATATACATTAAAAAAAATGACACACATTAATACACTCCCATGCTTAGACAACTGCCTGACTAATAAAATCCTGTTTCTGTACTGGTTAGGAAGCATCTCTAATAAAAAAAAAAAAAATGCAGTTTTACCCAGTGCTTTTTTTTGTGTTAAGAGAGATGAATGAGTAGGATTGACCAATTAGGGTGTATTGAAGATACCTGTCTCTTGATATTCTTATATAGAGGGAGTTAACCTAGAGGTGGGTGGTAGAAGGGTGGATAGGGAGGGGACTATAGGGAAAGGGAAATGGGGCTTGATATACTGCCTTTCTGAGGTTTTTGCAACTACATTCAAAGCGGTTTACATATAGTCAGGTACTTATTTTGTACCAGGGGCAATGGAGGGTTAAGTGACATGCCCAGAGTCACAAGGAGCTGCAGTGGGAATCGAACTCAGTTCCCCAGGATCAAAGTCCACTGCACTAACCACTAGGCTACTCCTCCACTCCAAAACATCTGCAAGTGAAAAGACAGGGAGATTGTTTTGTTTTGTTTATAGGATAGATGGAGGTAAAGTCAGCAGATTATCAAGGAGATATTAAGAGAAGACAGGGCAAGAATAAGGGCACAGAGGGAGGAGATGCTCAACCTGGCGGCAAGATAAGGACAAGAACACAGAGGTGATCCTGGGAAGGGTGGATAGGGATACAGCGAGAAGATGGATGGTGGACATGGAGAGAAAAAGAAGTGTGAAATGGACAAGGAGACCCTGGCAAGACAGTTAAAAGAAGACAGAGGAAAACAGAAACCAGATACTGGGACCAACAAAATAATAAAAAAAAAAAAGTAAAATTACCAGACAACAAAGATAGAAGAAAAATTTGTATTTTCTATTTATTGATTAGAATGTCAGTTTTGGAATATAGATATGCTAGAGCTGGCATGCATGGCAGGAGCCTGTGAGAGAAATCTTGTTCATTGGCTTTAAATCTGCAGCATAGAGGGCAGCATTAGATGTGGAAGATAATTAGGTCAGCAGTTCACTTTCTGGCTTTTTTCTTCTGCAGCATTCAGTAATAATATGCAGTCATTTTGTGTTTTCTGCACAAAACAAAGGGGAAAAAACACAATACAGTTTTATTTTTCATGTGATTAATAGTGTGCACCTTCTGAAAACAATTGCACTCTTTTTACAAAACATACACACACTTATGAAAATGCTCCCAAAATGAAGAAAAATAACTTTAAAAAAATGAAAGAGCCTATAAATGACACAGCAAATAAAACAAGCGCTAACGTGCAGCTCAATGAGTTTTTAGCTCTGTGGAAAGAAACAGCTGGTGGAAGTGGGGGTGGCAGTGAGTACTAAATCATTCAGGTACACCTGGCAGGACCTTTGTAAAACACGGCTGCATTTGCACTGTATATATATAAAGTAGTGGTTTTTAGATGGATTTCTGCCTCCCAGAACAAATGGTATAATGGAAGTAAATATTTTGTAATATTTATTTTTACTTGTTTTTTTTTGGTATTAGACTTCTGGTATAAAATCTGTTTTGTGCATGGATAATCTTTTAATGAATTGCTTTATAAATTAGCTTAAAAACATCATTTCACATTCAAAACATAAGACGTGCCATACTGAGTTAGATCCACACCCTCTGCAACAAATTACACAGCTTGAGTGGGCTTAGCCACTGAATAGCCATCAAACAACTTTCAGATGATGATGTTTAGCCTTTTATTTGAATCTGTAGCCTACTAGTGGAAAGTTCAGTATTCTTGTTCCAGTTCCCTCGAATCATCCAGTCTGCTTTTGTGGCGTTGTTAAAATTAACCTGACTGAAAGAAGCGTGAGCCAAAGCCTAGTAATACTATAGTAGTAGTAATAATATTATACCTGCACATATGTTAACATTCAGAGAGACTAGAGAGGTTCTTATCTGAGGTCCTGTTCCTTGTTTCTATGTGTTATATTTTTGCATTCAAAACTTTGTAATTGCCTCCATTTTTAATTTCATATATTAGGTTAATGGCTGTGGTGAATGTATGAAATCTGGGAAAGCATGAACAGTTTCTAACTACATTGTATCTGTATAAATGCATTGGGTGTAATTTGAAATCTTGTTTAGTTATTTTAATCCAGTGGTTCTCAATTTCTTCTGTTGTGACACACCTGACAGATAAGGGTGACACACAATACAAATTCCCAGCTAAACAAAGCACAACTGTGTAACTATATGAATTTGCTATCTCATATCAAAAAGCTACATGCAATACATCAGATTTCTCACTTGTCATACAACAAAACAAATATATATTCAAATTCTTGTGTCACCTCAGTAATAGCAACACCAAATCCCTCCACTGCCAGGTACTGTGGAGCAACACAAAAACCTACAACTGTGCTACAGAAACTATATAGCAAACATTCTTCGAGGACAAACAGGTCATGTTATCCCCACATATGGGTGATATCATCTTACATATCCCCGGTGTGGACGCTGATTCGCAAGTAATAAAGAAAATTCTAGCAGCAGCCCACCCCACATGTGCTGGCGCCTTCTTGCCCAACACTTGAGTGAGGGTCCCTCAGTCTCTTTTTTTCTTCCACAGAGCTGAGGGGACACGTTTTGTTTGTCTTCTCACACTGTGTTATTTTGGACATGTTTTTGCTTTCGTGAGTGCTTCCCTAGTGGATAATTATCTTCCTTATTTTATTTTTCACTGTTTTTCCCTTCCTCATATTTTTCATCAGTTTTTGGCATTTTTTTTAGTTTCCTTTGTTTTTCATGAGTGGGCTATGTGGTTAGGCTGCAGCCCTAACCTCAATTTGATCGCACCTCTTTTTACTTGTTCAAGATTGAGGACATTAATTTAGCCAAAATTCTTTTCTCGGTGTCCCAAAGGAACACCCAGTGGCTTCAAGTGGTGTGCTAAGTGCCACCGTGTTATTTCTCTCACAGACTCACACAGTTGATGCCTTGGATGCCTTGGGCCAAATCATGACCCCTCTGTTTATGATCTTTGTCTTCATATGCAGGCAAGGACACAGATTGTGATTTGCTCAACAAGAGAAGCTTTTTGGCTCTTTGAAGGCCGGACCATCATCTTCGGCATCGGCAACATCGACCTCCGTGGCTGCTCCGACACCAGTAACCATTCGGAGTGCACTGGCATCGAGTGGGTCTCCAACTGCCTGAACACCGAGTGCTGTTAGCAGGCCCTGGGACCGGTCAGCATTGGACCTGATTCCAGTAAGATGCTTGGATTTGGCGGCATCCTTGTTGGCACCAGGAGATCAAGGCTCTATGCATCGGGTCCTCCTCGAAGCACAGTGCCAGGAGCACTGGGGCATCAGACTCTTCGATACATGAGAAGTGCCGGCATCAAGGGGAGCGCTGTTCCTCTTTGGAAGAGGTGCCGGTGCGCCAGTCATTGAGCAGCCAGGTCCCTGTCATTGATCTCTATGCTTTTGCCGATGCCCTTCCTCAGTGAGCGGTTCCAGAGCATTCTCCAAGAAGAGCTGGCACAGTTGCTGCAGCGCGCTCCTGTTTTGACTTCTCTGAGGCTCCACCAACACCAGTGCTCAAATCATCAACACTGGTATCTTGCAGGGTGCTAGGCCCCCTCTGACATTGGAGGAGGAAGTTTCCCCTGAGTCTGAGAGAAGGGCTGCACCTCAACTCTCCTTGGAGCATGCACACTGTTCGACTAGATCAAGGCTGGTGCAGACCCAGTCTCCTGATCCTAATGAGGAAGAGGAGTCTGACTGGGGGCGCTCATAGAAATCAGATACAGATCCACATTACTTCTTGGAGGAGAAGTCATATGGTATCCCTTCTGATCCTTCATCTCCTCAAGAGAGATGAAAGTATCCTCCAGCGGTGCTCTCTTTCACTGGTTTTGTCAGGGAGAGGGCTGCGGCTATCCCATTTAAATTGGAGATGGAGGAGGAGCCCAGGACATACTGCATCTCCTATTCTTATGCCCAGGCTGGGCTGACTGTTGAGGGACATATTCCAGCTCACAATGTCAGAGCCATGGCTGCATCAGTATCCCACTTGAAATCAGCCGCCATAAGGACATTTGCAAGGCTGCAACATGGTCTTCAGTCCACACATTCACATCCCACTACTGTTTGATCAGAACACCTGACACGACAGTCAGTTTGGACAGGCAGTTCTGCAGAATTTGTTTTGGTGTCTAGAATCCAACTCCACCCTCCTAGGCCCTGTTTTACTCTGTTCCAGACTGCACCTACACAGTTAGTATGTATATAGTTTCAGGTTGATTGGAGTTTTAGTCTCGACATTACGAGACTTCATTATCTTGTTTTTGGAGAACCTGGTAGCTAGGGATTCCCACATGTGGGAATAAAGTGGCCTGCTTATCCTTGGAGAAAGCAAAGATAACTACCTGTAACTGGTGTTCTCTGAGAACACAGGCCACTTATTCTCGCATACCCTCCCACTTCCCCTAGGAATTGTTTTTGTTATACTCTTTATGCTTTTCTCCTGACTGAGGGACTTGTGCTTGAGCATCGGTTGGGAACATGTGTGGTGGGACACTGCTAGAATTTTCTTTATTACTAGTGAATCAGCATCTGAACCAGGGCTCCGTCAGATGATGTCACCCACATATGAGAATAAGCAGCCTGTTGTCCTTGGAAAACATCAGCTACAGGTAAGTATCTTTGCTGAAACTATAGATAGCATACCTGCAGCATTTTCAGTTGGGGCTGGTGGCAGCAGTTATTACTGGGGCTAGGAGGGGAAGCAGAAATAGGATCAATTATGGGAATTTCAAGAACTTGACTGTCAAGATTGCTGGTTGTTCCAGCTTGAACCACTGATTTAATCTAATACTATGGCTCCCAATTCTTCAACATTATTTAGAGATGAATGTTAAAGTTAATTGTGCCCATTTGCAGATGATTCACACAGTTTTTTTTAATTATTATTTATTTTCAATAGAAAGAAGATAAGTTCATCAGTTATCCCTCTTTGCTAAGTCATATAACTTCATCTTTCTTGAATCAGCCATTTATTTCAATGGCTGCATCTTCTGATTTGAATGTTCCTCAGTTGTTGAATGCCTTTTCTCCACTTACGTCGCCATTGCCTTGTGATGTGCATATGCTTAACTTGAGGACAATACAGTCAAAGGTAAGTTTATTATATATTATTTTTATATATTGGCATCTATTTTTTTTAATATATATATATTTCTGACTGAACTTGAACACAAGATTTGGCAAAGCTATTATTCCAAAAAGTAAAGCTTGCTTGAATGTGGATTATTGTACCTCGTATCAGAGGCTGAGGTCAGTAGTATTCTCCAAAAGGTTATGTTTTCCCCATAGTTTGCCAATGTGTTTTATTGAACATGGAAATTACTGGGCAGAATATGATTTAAGCTCTTGTACAGATATCAACACCAGGAGCAAAGTATGACCTTGCAGCTAGAGAGCTAGTGCAGGTGATTTTCATCCAGGTAGCAAAATCAGGCTGTAGAATCAAAACAAGTCATTTGAAATGTAAACCTGGGAACGAGAGGAATCCTGAACTGTTCTCTGTTCTTAAGCAAGATATAATAGAGCAGAGTGGACTAAGATGAGCTCTGCATTTTGAAGGGTCACAATTTTACACTAGTTCTGAAATATAGGAGAACTGTCCCATTTATTGCACAACACAGGAATGGGACAATTCTCCTATATTTTTCTGCTCTGTTAAATGGACATGAAAATAAAACTCTCTCTCTTTTTCATGAATTTTTCTTTTTTTGTCTTCTGATTCTCTTTCATCACCTTCAGTTGTGTTTTGTTTTTAAAAGGATTAATAATTTTGTTATTTTATTAATTTTTTTTCTTCCTGTGGATCATGGAGCAGAACAAGTCAGGGTTTTGACTAGGTCCACAATTTGGTAGAAGAATCTAGGTGTCTCATCTATTTGCGGGTCATATCATATAATTAGGCTGATGTAACCACTGCAGAAGAGTTTCTTCTCAAGCCCAAATAGATTACTTCAGTTTCCTCCATAACCACTATGAGACAGAAAAGTAGGTTCCTGCTTCCACAGAAAAAAAGAGCAGCCAGGAAAGAAGCCTTGACTGGAATACCACACTGAAGTATGCCACTTAGGATTCAAAATGGAACTCCTATTCTCTGTTACCAAGGTCAGAGAGGTTTGGAGCCTGAATAGAGAGAGAACCAAGAGTCTTTTGAGAAGATGAAACCAGTTCTCACAAGACCAGTATTGTGTTACGCATATCATTATGATGGATTGTCTGTGAAAGTTGGTTAGATTTTTTTTTCTGTTAGATGAGTGAAAGTATTAAAAAGAGAAGGGAGTCTAGTTTATAGTAAGTGTAAACCTTACTAGATGATGTGGAGATGGACGTGCAAAACAATAGAAGGGCAGCTTTGTGGTTTTTTGCTACTGGCAAACATCTATTGGAGTACATTTGTGCTTCTGATATTGTGGATCGTAGTATTTTGGTACTGAAAGTAGCATGCCTGGATATCTGAAATAAGATTTTTGAATGGATAAAATCTTTTCTGCATGAATGTTGTTAGGCTTTGAGGCTGGGTACAATGATCTTGGAATTTAGGGGAGGGTAAGTGGGGGTTGTCACAGAGATCAGCATTCTCCCTTCTGTTTTTTTAATATGTATATGATATCCCTAGCACATAGTTTGCCAGGGCTTAATGTAAACTGTCATTTGTAATCTGATGGCATTCAGCTGTTTCTGGAGGAAAGTGATACAGAGCAGTTTGTGAAAAAAGGTTAATAGGAATTTGTAGAAAATCATCCCCTTACTTGGCAGCAAGTATATTAAAGCTGAATTTAAAAAAAGCTGTCAACTTTCTGTCTATTGGTAAATTCTTTGGCTTTGGGAGATAGTGAGTATAAGGAGCAGAGGGTGACTGAAACAGCTTTTTTTCAATTTTAACTGATACTGAATCTGCAGCCAAAAATTGCTGCTTGGCAAAGCCAAAACTGGCCCCACCCCCAAACAGTAGCAGCCTCCACTCCCTCCCCCCCCCCCCCCCCGAAAAGAGGTAGCCCTTGGATAGGGTTACCATATGTCCAGATTCCCCCGGACATGTCCTCTTTTTGAGGACATGTGCGGGGCGTCCGGCGGGTTTTGCTTGCCCGCCTGTTTGTCCGGATTTCTGGACAAGTGGGCAGGCGAGTGGCGTCGTGGGTCTTCCCTCCCCTCCCCTTACTTACTATCTGCCCTGGTGGTCTAGTGACCTCTTTGGGGCAGGAAAGAGCCCCCTCTTTCCTGCCAGGAGTGCTGCCTGCCCTTGCCCTGCATCCATGGGCGTAGACTGGGGGGTGAGGGGGGGCATTGCCCCCCCAAACGCAAGGCCAGAGAGCCGGCACAACGCTGCTCCCTCCCTCCCGAGTTCTCGTCTGCCCGTCTCTCTCGTCCGCGTGGGCACTCACTGGCCTGAAGCCTGCCTTCTCCGTCTCCCTCCTGCGCAGCACCGGCGATTCAGTCAGTCAGTTTTCTGGCAGCGTCTGGGCCTCTCTCTCCTCAGGCGCGTCCCGCCTACTCTATTGCAACTTCCTGTTTTCTGCAGAGGTGGGACGGGCCTGATGAGAGAGGCCCCGACGCTGCCAGAAAGCTGACTGACTGAATTGCCGGTGCTGCGCAAGACAGAGAAGGCAGGCTTCAGGCCAGTGAGTGCCCACGCGTCGCGGACAGGAGATCGGCACACGAGGACTCAGGAGGGGGGCGGGCAGGGGGAGGGAGAGAGAGAGGTGGGGAGGGTTCTGGAGTCAGGGTGGGGGATTGATGGCGGCAGGCCAGCAGAGAGAGAGAGGGGGGAAACAGAGGGTGCTGGCAGGGGATTGATGGCAGCGGAGGGAGAGAGGGGAAACAGAGGGTGCTGGCAGGGGATTGATGACAGCGGAGGGAGAGAGGGGAAACAGGGTGCTGGCAGGGGATTGATGGCAGCGGAGAGAGAGAGAGGGCAAACAGAGGGTGCTGGGGAGGGGGATTGAAGGCAGTGGAGAGAGAGAGGGGAAACAGAGGGTGCTGGCAGGGGATTGATGTTCAAATCATAAAGAACCAGGCACGTTATTTTGAGTTCTACCTATATATCTCTGGAGTTCCTGATGAAGAGAAATCGAAACCCTGCAGAGTTGAACTTGCAGAGGTTTTAGGTGGATTACAATTATATTTATTTGGAACTTTTGAGTGAACATTTGAAGTTATAACACCGAGAGGGAGTCCCACATATGTTCGTGACTACCCCACAGTGTGTTATTGAGAGGAGGAATTTTGAATCATAAAGAAGACATCAATATGGATTACTCCTGCTCAAGCTAAGTGCCTCTTATTTGAGAAAGCAAAAAGAAAAAATATATAACACTTGAGGTTTGGTGCTAGTTAGTGTTTGTCAGTGCGGGAACATGAGAGAATAGTTATTTGTGCATGAAAGTTTATTTAAGAACACTGGGTGTTTTGCTCACTTGAGAAAATTGAAAATCACGGAGTGTATCTATGATAGAGAAGCTTGTCCACCCTTAGAGGTTTAAATCGCTGCGGCGTATCCTCGCTTGGGTGAGTTTTTATTCTGAGATCACTCCTATAAATATATCAATTGTTGTTTCAGCTATTCAGCTGTTGGATTATTCTCTCATTGATTCCCTGCACTGATTGGAACCCTGGTTTTTTATGATTTGAACATTGATGTTACATTACCAGTGGTTTATTTTGGGGCAGGGGATTGATGGCAGCAGAGAGAGAGAGAGGGGAAACAGAGGGTGCTGGGGAGGGGGATTGATGGCAGTGGAGAGAGAGAGGGGAAACAGAGGGTGCTGGGGAGGAGATTGATGGTGGTGGAGAGAGAGAGAGGGTGCTGGGGAGGTGGAGGACAAAATATAGGTGGAGGACTGAAGAATGAGAAGATAAAATCTGAGGAGAGAGACAGAAAACAGAGAAAGAGGAAACGAGTCCGAGACAGATATAGTGAGGGAATAGAAGAAGATAAGAATGAAATGGAGAAAGGACAAATGGATCGCACCCACTGGAAAGACAGCAGAAGACAGACAGAAGAAACTGGGACCAACATACAAATAAAATACCCAGACAACAAAGGTAGAAAAAGTATTTTATTTTCAGTTTATTTGGTGGTGTGTTTTTCATGTGTGATCAAGGTGCAGTATTCTGCTAGTGTGTAGTATTTGCAGCCCTTTTGTTTGTTGTTTTTTTCTCATTAGGTAGTGTACTGGTGTTTTAGAGCGCCGTGTAATTACAGTGCTGCCTTTCCACGCATAAGGTTGCAGCTCGTCCTGTCCTTGGAATTAGTGCTGTTATGGTTTGGTAAGGTTATGAGTGGGTTTTTGCATAAGTTTGTGTATAGTGTTTTGCAGTGGAGAGATTGTGTGTTGGCCTTACTGAGGTGGCACCAATACATCAGAAAGGGTGTAGAGCCTAAATCATGACACACTACATATGGTCGTTAATAAAAGGAGCTCATTATGAACACTATCCATCCTAACTTCTTGAGTTAACTTTCCAGTTCAGTATTTTGCCTTCATACATATTCATTATGGTTATTCCCCAAAAAAGTCAGCTCTTTTTCCCTTCCTTCCTCCATATTAGCATATTCATTTGCATATACATATGCAAATGAATATGCTAATATGCTCCGCCCCATCCTTTGCCCCCCCCCCCCCAAATGAAACAGTCAAACTACGCTTATGCCTGCATCCTTCTCAGTCTCGGCTCGGGATCCAAAATGGCCACCGAGTGTTGAAGCAGCCTCAAGAGACTTCAACTCTCGGCGGCCATTTTGAATCCTGAGCTGAGACCGAGAAGGATGCAGGGCAAGGCAGCGCTCCGGGCAGGAAAGAGGGGACTCTTTCCTGCCCCAAAGAGGTCACTAGACCACCAGGGCAGTAGATAGTAAGGGGAGGGGAATATGTGACAAGGGGGAGGGGAGGTGACAGGGGGGCAGGGGAGGGGAATATGTGACGGGGCGGGGTGAGAGCGAGAAAGGGCGAGGATCCGAAAGGGACATGGTATAGGCAGAGCAGGGGCAGGGGGCATGACGTGTCCTCTTTTTCAGAGGACAAAATATGGTAACCCTACCCTTGGAGCCACCCATAGCCTCCCATCCCATCCTAATTTACAGTCCCTGGTTGTCTACTTGCATATTCCGAGATGGAACAATTGGGAATCGCTCCTGCCCCAATTATTCCACTAGACCATCAGGGACTTTAAAGTAGGCTGAGGGGGGAGGGAGTGAGGGCTACTTCTGTTCAGGGGAGGGGTCTGAAGGGAGTTGAGCTGAATCCTGTTCAATGATAGGGAGTGGGTGGAGCCTGCTCCTTTTGGGGGGGGGGGAGGGAGTACTATGGAGACAGCCAAAACATGGCCAAATACTGATTTCAGACCAGTTTCAGCACCGAAACCAAAACTGAAATTCATTCGGCCTCTGAGGAGGCAGAAGAAGTCGGGGATCTGGGAGTTAAATTGGAGGTAGCACTTATTATGGAGGCTTTTGCATCTGATACTGTGAAGAAATAGATGTTAAAGTTCTGTATGGTATGTGTGTTGGACCCTTTCATAGAGTTTGATGCCATGAGGAGAGTGATCCTTTTTCTTGTGATTGCCCACTTAGATTGTTGTACCATACATCTTGTTGGGCTCTTGAGGCAGATAATAAAAAGACTACGCTATGTCCAGAATATAGCAGCCAGGTTACTTTTCAGTATTATTTGTAGGGATCGGGTTATGCCATTATGATTTGCATTGATCCTTGGTAATGTGGCATAATTTAGGATGCTAATAATGACATGTAGAAGGTAATTTGATAAAGGGGCATCTAGTTTAAAACGGCAAGAGGGCACCTACTTAAATGTCTTTTATAAAGACACATAGAGGCATATTTTCAAAGCATTTAGCCTTCCAAAGTTCCATAGAAACCTATGGAACTTTGGAAGGCTAAGTGCTTTGAAAATATGTCTCATAGGTGCCTATCCAGCTTATTTTCAAACGAGAAGGCCGGCCATCTTCCAACACAAATCGGGAGATGGCCGGCCATCTCCTGAACCCGGCCAAATAGGTATAATTGAAAGCCAATTTTGGCAGGCTTCAACTGCATTCCGTCACAGCACCGGCCAAAGTTAAAGGGGGCGTTTCAGCAGGGTACGAAAGGCGGGACGGGGGCATGGTTACCAGATGGCCGGCTTCGGCCGATAATGGAAAAAAGAAGGCAGGCTCTGACGAGCACTTGGCCGGCTTCACTTGGCTCATTTATTTTTAGGACCAAGTCTCAAAGTGCCCCAACTGACCAGATGACCACCAGAGGGAATAGGGGATGACCTCCCCTTACTCCCCCAGTGGTCACCAACCCCTTCCCACCCCAAAAAAAAGATTTGTTAACATTTTTTGGCAGCCTCAAATGTTATACCCAGCTCCATGACAGCAGTATGCAGGTCCCTGGAGCAGTTTTTAGTGGGTGCAGTGCACTTCAGGCAGGCAGACCCAGGCCCATCCCCCCTACCTGTTACACTTGTGGTGGTAAACAGGAGCCCTCCACCCCCCCCCCCCAAAAAAACCCCACTGTACCCACATGTAGGTGCTGCCCTTCATCCCTAAGGGCTATGGTAGTGGTGTACAGTTGTGGGGAGTGAGATTTGGGGGGCTCAGCACACAAGGTAAGGGAGGTATGCACCTGGGAGCTAATTTTGAAGTCCACTGCAGTGCCCCCTAGGGTGCCCGGTTGGTGTCCTGGCATGTGAGGGGGACCAGTGCACTACAAATGCTGGCCCCTCCCACAACCAAATGCCTTGGATTTGGCCGGGTTTGAGATGACCGGCATCGGTTTCCATTATCGCTGAAAACCGATGCCGGCCATCTCTGACATTTGGCCGGCCCCAACTGTATTATCGAAATAAAGGATGGCCGGCCATCTTTTTCGATAATAAGGTTCGGGACCGCTCTGCTGTTCGTGGCGCCGGCTATATAGATGGCCACCCATATAGATGGCCGGCGCCGTTTGATTATGCCCCTCCACGTGTCTTTATAAAATACTAACATATGAGACAGAAACCACACCTATGTTGCAGGTGTGGAGATTTGCCTCTGTGAATACATTGTGACCTGGATTGGCTACTGTTGAAAACAGGATGCTGGGCTTGATGGACCTTTGGTCTGTCCCAGAATGGCAATACTTATATACTTATGACTATTCTAGCCTATAATAATGCAACTGGTAAACATAAATTACATCTCACATTTATTGGAAAGTCAAAAAACCTGGCTTCTGCTGCACATCCAGTTTCCTATAAGAAGCAGAAGAATGCCTGGATGGACATTTTCCATACCTGGTTTTTCAGTGAATTTGTTCCATCAGTAGAAAAGTTTTTGAAATTGCCAAACCTGCCTAGGAAAGCAACCCTTCTCATTCACAGTGCACCATCTCATCCTGATGAGGATGAACTAAGAAGTGCTGACATTAGAGTGATTTTTCTTCCTCCCAGTATGATGTCATATTGTGTCAGCCAATGGACCAGTGTGTACTTGAAATATTAAAGAAAAAATATTGCCACAACCTTTTAATTAAATTGTTTCTGCACTGGTTGATGGAAAAAGAATGTTAGAAATTCTTAAGAAAGCGAACATTAAATATGTTATTTACTGGATCGCTCAATCATGCATTGAAATTGAACCACAAACCCTAGCAATATCATGGAGAAAGTTACTTTCTGAAGGTGAAAATGGACAAGGAGATGACAGTAAATGTGAAATGTCTGAGGAAGATGATGCTAATCTCCTTCCTTTGTTACCAGAAATACCTGGCTGTGAGAATGCTAATAAAGGTGATATAAAGGAATGGATGCACAAAGATGAGCAAGAACTAACTTACAGTGATATGATTACTATAGTGAATGGGTGGGAGAATGATGGTGATGAAGACAACTGCACTGAGCCTGCATATAGACAAGATAAAACTATGAAAATGAGTCATAGTGAGGGGTCAAGGCTATCGAGGCAGTACTGGCTTACCTGGAACAACAAGAGGAAGCAACTTCTACTGATGTTATGTTACTGAGATCCTGGCTTGACCTTGCTACAAGGAAGAGAATTAAAGCAGGAAAACCTTAATTACAAAATGTTTAAAATAAGTTTTGGTTCTAATTTGTTCTAATTACACTACTGTTCTTGAATTAATTGTATACATGTTATGAATATACACTTTCCCTAAAAAAAGTTAGTTATAAGCACATGTACAATACTGTACAATAGGTTGCTGAATGGTATTAATAAACGGATTTGAAACATATTCAGTATGTACTATACAGTCAACTGTACTATACAGTATGTATTTCTCTAAATATTTGAATCAGTAAGCCACATTGATCCTAAGTATTGTGTTGGAAAATGCAGGATATAAAGGTCTAAATAAATCACTATGCCTCTTATTTATGCATCATCCGCTTTTTTCTGTATTATCCAGCATCCAGTGGGGGGGGGGGGGGGGCATTTATGTCAAATAATCGAGACTCTACTGTAGTTCCTATTATAATGCATTAAGCATGTTCATCATTCTGTACGTTGTAGTTTATAATATTACTTCAGTATGTAGCTGATTTTTTGTTATATATCACATACTTTGCTCAAGGTATGTATGAGTCTGTACTGTGTGTGTCTTTCAGTACCCCTCTTAGTGAAAACCTTAATATAATTGAGTGGTCCAAGGAACCTAAACCTCATTTTCTCATCCTGTTAATGCAGAACAAGTTTTCCATGTTCTGCATTCAGGATTTTGCAGCTCCATAAAAATCCTTTAGCACATAGTGCCATAAGAAAGTCAGGGTAATTCTTTAACTTTGTGCCTATATTTACTTGCCCAGTGAGTGCCTGATTGACACATTGTATAGAGGAAAATAGGTGCTTACTTTCCATTATGGTAACTAGGTATATATGCACTTAGGCATAAGCACCTAACACCAGGCATAGAGCTGCGATGTGTGCACCTATGTTCTGGAGATATGTGCATACCATTCTGCCCAGATTCAGCCCACTACACCCACCTGCAAACTGCAATACTGAAGATGTCCGTGTAGTTATAGAATGGTAATTATGTGCATATCTGGCATGTATATACGTATGTAGGTGCACAAATACAGTACTCATTTTAATGGCATGCTGATAACTACTTTAGAATTACCATCTGAGAGTTATGTTTTAATGCTATGAAATCTTAGTATGATTCTATTTTATTTTATACTAACTGTTTGGGGCAATCTAGCCCTTTTAAAATGTGTGTCTGTCCTATAATTTATTGGGGTTCTTTTCATGACTTTCTTAATTTTTAATTACGTACATCGCTGTGATATGGCCTGGGCTAGGAGTGGTGATTCATTAAATTTTAAAGTATGATTATATTTAAAAGCTTCAGATTCGTGGATCCTGTGAGTGAAGATAGATTCATAATACAATCTAGACCTAGCAGCGCAATGACAGAACTGATGTTTAGGAAACTGAGGTTTTTAAAAAATATATATTTGAATGTGGCTTATTTTTAGGTGGATTCTGCGCCATCAGATGAAGCAGCACTGATTCTTCACAGAAGAGGTTTTGACTGTAGATTCTCAAATAAAGATATGGGACTTTTCTGCTCTACTACTCAGGGAAAGGTACTCAAAATTTCATTTTGTTTAACATAAATCCATTTTTATTGTTTTTATTGAAGTGTCATAATGTTTCTCTTTTGTGTCTTTTTTTTTTTTTTTTGTTCAGCTTGCAAATGAACATAAATGTCAGATACAAAATCACATTTACATAGTTGTGGAGCCTACAGACTATTCATTTAAGAAACAGAGAAAATGACGGCAGATAAAGCATATGGCCCATCCAGTCAGCCCATCCATATAATCCGCTAATTCTTCCTCCCCGTAACAGATATCATATGCCTGTCCCATGCTTTCTTGAATTTAGATACATTCCTCGTCTCCGCCGGGAGGTGGTTATATGCGTCCACTACCCTTTCTGTAAAAAAGTATTCTCACAGCTGAGTGACGTCATCTGATGGAGCCTGGTGTGGATGCTGACTAATGTAGAATTTTCTTGCAGTGTGCCTTCCCACTTGACAAGTGAGTACAGATCCCTCAGTCTTTGTTTTCTCCTCTCAGGGCGTCTTTTTCTCTGATTCTCGGCGCCTTCCCGTGTGGGTATTTTTGTCCCTTTCGTGATTATTTTTCCTTCCTCTTATTTTATTCTGTTACCCTTTAATTTTTGTAGCATTTTCTGTTCTTCAAATTGCCTTTCTTTTTTGAGAGTTGCTAGGCCTGTTTAGGCTGGGGCACCAACTCAATTTGAACAGTGCCCCTTTTTACAGTTCATAATTGAGGAGTTTAATTTGGCCGCAATTCTTGAAGAAGACCCCCAGTGGCTTCAAAAAGTGCACCCAATGGTAATCGGGTGGTTTCCGTGATTAACATGAACTCTTGGTGCATTGAGTGCCTTGGGCCTGACTATGAGGCTAATTATTTTTCTCTTTCTGTTTGCAAATGCAGTTGAGGACACAGAGGGAGTGGCAGGTCCACAAGAGAGTTTTTGACTCCTTGAAGGTCGATCCATTGACATCCGCACCAGAAGCATCAACCTTAGTGGCTGCTAAGACTTCAACTACCATTTGGAGTGCACAGTAATCAAGTAGATCTCCACCTCTCTCAAAATCAGGCACTGATAGTAGGCACTGGGACCAGTCAGCATCTGACCCGACACTGAGGGCATGTAAGGTTCGATGTCATTTTTATCGGCTTTGAAGGACTGTGATGCTGAGCATCAGGAGAAGCCCAAGAATTATATGCTTTGATTCTCAATGATGCACGGTGCCAGGAGCTCCAGGACATCTGCATCGCCAGAACTGGGAGGAGTGCTCTCCCTCTTTGATAGAGATGCCCATGTGCAAGTGTCCGGGCAGACAGGTTCCCACTTCTGGTTTAGCACCAAGATCACCTTAGGCTGCCTCTCTGTTGGCTTCCCCTGCCTTTGCTGATGCCTTCCTTTGATGAGCAGTTCTAAGCCATAATCATGGATGAGCTGGTGCATATGCTGCAATTACAATCCACTCAGGCATTGAGGGTGCTGGCGCCAACTGTGGATCAGCCCCAGAGTCTCCATCCATGCTTGTGGAGAGATCCTCTGTGCTGGCACCTTGAAGGGTGTCAACATCAATACATGCAGTATCACTGAACATCGGGGGAGGAAGCGTCCCCTGAGTCTGAGAGTAAAGCTGTACCTTTGCATTCTTTGGGGCATGGACATGGTTCCACTGAGCCGAGGCAAGCAGACTCACTCAATCTGGTCTGAGAACAGTGAGGAGTCTGACTGGGGCCACTCATGAGACTCAGAAGAAGACCCTCATTACTTCTCAGAAGGAGTACCTTCTAATCCCTCCCTACCTCGAGAGACAAATCGGCACTTGAGGGTCTCTCTTTCACTGATTTCATTAAGGAGATGGTATTTATTTATTTGTTACATTTGTATCCCACATTTTCCCACCTATTTGCAGGCTCAATGTGGCTTACATAGTACCGTAAGGTGATCATCAATTCCGGTATGAACAAATACAAAGTGATGAGGAAGAATAAAGTTAATGTGTAGCAGACACATTAGGGAATCGTAGGGAGGAAGAGTTAAGTTATGTCCAGTATGAGCTTTGGTTTCGTTGTGATGCAGGGTTCAGGCATTTAAGTTGGCTCGGTAGGGTATGCCTTTTTGAACAGGTTAGTTTTTAGTGATTTCCGGAAGTTTAGGTGGTCATACGTTGTTTTCATGGCGTTTGGTAATGCATTCTATAGTTGTGTGCTTATATAGGAAACGCTGGATGCATAAGTTGATTTGTATTTGAGTCCTTTGCAGCTTGGGTAGTGGAGATTTAGGTATGTTCGTGTTGATCCTGTTGTGTTTCTGGTTGGTAGGTCTATGAGGTCTGTCATGTATCCCATGGCTTTGCCGTAGATAATTTTATGAACCAGGGTGCATATTTTGAACGCAATACGTTCTTTGATTGGGAGCCAGTGCAGTTTTTCTTGGAAGGGTTTGGCGCTTTCAAAACGCGTTTTTAAGTTGGAGATTGAGGAGAAACCCAGGGCAGAGATGTTATCTGTTATGGACTATGAGTTGCCTCCTAAGGGAGGGGGTCACAGTATCATTGCACCCTATCTTTAAAGATGCACTGACAAAGAACTAGGAATCTCCCCCTCTCAGTGCTGGTACACCTAAGAAAGTGGATACACAGTATTGTATCCAGAAGGCTTCCAGATTCTTGATGGCACAGCTGCCTCACCACTCTCTACTTGTCATATCTGACTTCAAACGAGCTAGGAGCACCAGGACTCATGCCTCGGCTCCCCCAAGTAGAGAGACTCAGACACTAGATTTGTTAGGGAGGAAAACGTTTCAGGCCTCGATGCTTATTGCCCACATCCAGTCCTACCAGATCTACACAAACCTTTGCTTGCAATCTTTGCTACGCAGTACACTAAGTCTTGCAGATTCTTTTCCACAGGAGCAGGCCATAGAGTTGCCAGTTGGCAACTGGAGTGTTGGAAGTATCTGGCCAGAGGCACATATGATTCTTACTATATTGAGTCCAGACTCTCTGTCATGGGTGTGGGGATGCGCACATAAAGCAATATATTGATACCATCCAAACTCTGTCTTGGCAACCTCCTTCTGCAGCCTCTTCATCTAGGAGGTTTTTGAGTGGGCCTAGACAGTGACCCTACTACTATCAAAGGCATAGGTTTCTGCTGCCTTCTCGCTCTACCCAGAACCCCCAGTCACAGCATTCTCAACCTTGCCAGTCCTGAACTCAGACATCTCAACTGGCTCCCCAGTCGAAGCAAGAGGTGAGCTTTTTACTGGCTCCAGGGAGAGCATAGCCACACTCAAAGTAATTTTTCTTAGATGGGCTACTGGTAGGGGAGAGGCTGAATATTTTTCCAACACAGAGGTGGCCCCTTGTAACCTCCAACCTGTGGGTTCTTCAAATAGTCCCTTTCAGTCACGCCCTGCTTTGGCATCAGAGACCACCAAATTGCTCACCGAGAGCATTGTTCATCAGCTCTTGGCATAAGCAGCCATTTGTAGAATGTACAGGCCAATGCAGTGAAACCCATGCCACCAGGGAAAGAAAAGAAGGGATTCTATTCCAGGTACTTCCTTGTGCTCAAAAAATGGGGGGATTTCATCCCATCCTAGACCTAAGGGCCCTGAACAAATTCCTGGTCAAAATAAATTCAGGATAATTTCCCTGGGCACCCTTCTTCACATGATTCAGTAAAAAGATTGGCTATGCTCTCTGGACTTAAAGGATGCCTATACCCACATTTCAATGCGTCCCAGTTATAAGAAATATCTCAGATTCCGAATAGGGAAACACCACTACAAGTATCACGTTCTGCTATTTGGCCTAGCCTTCCCTTCGAGATCGTTCCCTAAGAGTCCCGCCCTCACAGAAAGAGGAAATGACGTCAGAAGGCGGGACTCTGAGGGAACAAACTCACGAAGGGAAGGCTAAAGACGGCCAGGGCTTTCAATGACGTGGCCGCTTCAACGGAGGTAATCAGGGGAGAGAGGAGAATCGCTGGTGGCGCAGGCAAATGAAGGCAGTAGTGGGAGGTGAGGTAAATGGGGTAAGCATGGCTTGTGGCGCCCTCCTGCCATGCTTACCTCGTTTACTGGAGCTGGCTTGCCGTGCTGAACAACCGGCTCGCAAGATCTTTAAAAAAATTAACAACCGGTGATGATGTGGTCGAATAAGGAAGATGTGTTTCAGGCGCATTAGGGTCAAAAGTAGGAAAGGTTATTTAGTGTCCAGTATGATCTTTGGTTTTGCTGTGTTGCAGAGTTTAGGTCTTTATGTTGGTTCGGTAAGGTACGCCTTTTGGAACAGGTTGGTTTTTAGTGATTTTCTAAAGTTTAGATGGTCGCAGATTGTTTTCACAGCTTTTGGAAGTGTGTTCCACAGTTTATGGTTTAGCTGTCTGGATAGCAAGGCATGTACATGCTTTGTGAGGCCAGAACATTCAGATTTCTAGTTAATTTTCTGAGGTCACAAGTTGTGCTGTGGACTATCCACACTTAGAATATAGTAATTGGCTTATTGTATCACTATAATCAGAAGCATAGCCAGGTTTTGACGTTGGGGGGGTTCAGACTTTTATAAAATAGGCGCCAGTTGGTGTCAGCTAGACAGCAATGCCTGTGCTGTCGCTCAGGTGCAGTGGCTGTGGCAGGCAATGATGTAAACAGGAAGTTATATCAGTAGGCAGGATGCAAAAAAGGTCCCAGGACTGGCCAGAGCAGGCAACCTGTCTTCTTAACTACAAAGTAAAAGTACTCAAATTGTGACCACCCCCTCAGGAACAGTACACACACTCCTTCCACTCCCAGACACTTGTTTAAATCAGATGGGCTTTTGTTTTTGTGGTGACTCTACAGGATGTGGAGACCACTAGTCCTGAGCATTTTTATTTTGGGTGACAAGGGCCACCAAATGCAGTCCTTGCCTCGGAGCAGCTGAGCCTACTTTCAGATAGGGCCAGACACTTTGTGAAATAACACAAAACCCTGCAAAAAGACACCCAAAACCTATAGTGAAAACTTACCACACCATAACAGTCCTAACCCACCTATGAAAAGACGGTGCTACAAATATTACACTGAGCCCTAGAGAAGTGTTTCCCAAGGTAGTCCTGGAGTACCCCCTTGCCATTCAGGTTTTCAGACTGTCTACAATGAATCTGCATGAAAGAGATTTGCATGTAATGGAGCCAGTATGTGCAAATCAATTTCATGCATATTTATTGTGGGTATCCTGAAAACCTGACTGGCAAGGGGGTACTCCAGGACCAACTTAGGAAACACTGCCCTAGAACACCAAACTTACCACACCATAACAGCCCTAACCTACCTATGAAAAGTCAGTGCTATATATATTACACTGGGTTCTAGAGCACCAATATACCTACTATTGGGAAACTGGAACAAGCTGCCTTGTTACACATTCCTACACAGAAACTACATGCTAGCAGAATCCTTCATCTCAGTCGCATATGCAGAACATGGACAGACCCTGATCTACATAACATAAGAGTAGCCATACTGGGCCAGACCAATGGTCCATCTAGCCCAGTATCCTGTTTTGGCCAAGCCACGTCACAACTACCTGGCGAAAACCCAAATTGTGGCAACATTCCATGCTACCAATCTAGTACAGAATAAGGAGTCACACAAAAAACATACAAAAGTTGAAATAGCCAGATTCTATAAACAGTGCAATACTGGTGAAAGAGAAACAGAAATGCTTTTTCTCCTGTACTTTGCAAAATAAAAATAGAAAAAAAAATGTACATTTTATGAAGCAGGTACATCTTTTTTTTTTGTTACATGTGTACCCCGCGCTTTCCCACTCATGGCAGGCTCAATGCGGCTTAGGTACTTATTTTGTACCTGGGGCAATGGAGGGTTAAGTGACTTGCCCAGAGTCACAAGGAGCTGCCTGTGCCTGAAGTGGGAATCAAACTCAGTTCCTCAGTTCCCCAGGACCAAAGTTCACCACCCTAACCACTAGACCACTCCTCCACTCAGGAGTGGCCGTATATGTGAGAAAATGAGTATAAAATTACTCCTAAAGTATTAAATAAAAATAAATGTTTCTTTTCTACCTTTGTTGTCTGGGAATTTAATTTTCTAATTGGGCTGGCCCCAGTCTTTTTTTCCCACATTCCATGAGTCAGCCTTCCAAATTCTTTTCCAGGTTGGTCTTGCCATTTCTTCTCTTTCCCCTTGTCTTCTTCCTTTCCTTCTCTACATCTGTCTGGCACTGATCTTTCATTTTATGTTTCCACTATCAAATAGCTGTGTATGGAGCTGCGAAGTGATCCTGTTCCAGAAGCAAGATTTTTCACACAGTCCTAGTGTGAACTCACATCCCAGATTCATGTGGGATTTGCAATCCCTGATTCTATCCATCAAAATCTGTGCTGCAGGTTCCAAAATGCACCAGGATAAGACTATCAGAAATCCAGGACTTGTCTAAAGTCTCCCTCATGGAATTGGATAACTTGGAAACTCTGTGTGGAGGTTCCATACAATATTACACCGTTCAAAAGCAACACTTAGTAAGTGGATTTAGGGTCCCTGATTGCAAGGTGATGGAAGGAGCACTGTGACTTAGCTGAGGCCTGCAGTATGTAAATTTTGAGGGGTGGGGAGTGATATAAAATAGGGCATGGTTATAAATGAAGGCTCCTGGCTCCAGATTCCAGTCCTGAATCCAAATGAGCCCAAAGAAAGAGAAAGAAACGAGCCAAATTTTCAAAAAAGAACCAGAGGAGAGGGGTTAGGGAAAGGTACTGTAAAAGGAAGGATTCCTGATGAAAACCTGATAGAATTAAAGATAGTGAATCTATTACGTGTGGAGTGTTCCAAAAGGGAGTCAGGGAGGGAGTCACATAATACTCCTTTAGTGGAAAGAATAAGCCTGCCTCTCCCTCTGACAACAGGATTCTTCTGAGAAAGATCTGCTAGCCCTAGCCTTCCCATATTAGGCAAAATCCTCTGCAGAGACAGAGTCCTGACCTCTGTATTTTGTTTTCTGAACAGTGGAAACATGGAGGGGCATTTTCGAAAGAAGTGTCTAAATCAGAATTTGGACGTTTTACAAAGACGTCCAAATTCTAAACAGGAAAGAAAGTCATTTTCAAAAAAGATGGACGTCCATCTTTTGTGTTCGAAAATACTATGGACGTCCAAATGCAAGATGTCCAAAACAGAGGAGGAGTGGCTTAATGGTTAGTGCAGTGGGCTTTGATCATAGCAACGTGGGTTCAATTCCCACTACTGCTCCTTGTGACTTTGGGCAAGTCAAATGCACAAGGGGCATTTGTGGATATGACATCTAAGTCTGAATTTGGACATTTTTTTAAAACGTCCAAAATCAGAACAGGAAAGGTCATTTTCTACCAAAAAAAGTCTGTTTTCCTGTTGAAAATGCTGTTTGGAAAAATGTTTTGTGATTTGGATGTTTTATTTTTTGGTCCATTTTCAAACAAATACATCCAAATGCAAAACGTACAAAATCCACAATAAAGTGAGACCATTCACATGTTCTGTGTGTGGTAAAAGCTTTGTTTGTAATGTAAATCTCAAAGTGCATCAGAAAATCCACACGGGAGAGAAACTATTTGCATGTTTTGGTAAAAGCTTTGGTCAGAAGGTAAACCTCACAATGCAAGTTTAAAACAGGAGCTCAGTAAGGTAAAACAGGAATTAGATGCACTTAAAGCAGCTTCTAAGACTACACAAAACCATACAGCACAGAATCAAGCCAAATTCACACCACTGCCTCCAAGGATAAAACCACCTAGGAATAGATGGTTCACAATAGGCTCAGGCAGACTTCGATATGTGACACAGAGGCATCCGCCCTCACAAGTGTTGCCCCTACAGAATCTTTTTGCTCCATTACAGCATGGTGGTGATCCTGAAAATAGAACTGAGGCAGAAGAGAAAGAAATGAATTTGGAACAAAAGGATATGAAGGTACCCAGAGAGAAAAGACAACCCCAAATCACAAATGTTGAAGCACATACCAGGAAATGTACATGGAAAGCGATGGCCACAAATGCTCGCAGTCTAAGCAATAAAGTTCATGACCTTCAAGCCCTGATGTTGGAGGCAGACTTAGACCTTGTTGCAATCACAGAGACATGGCTAAATGGTTCCCATGAATGAGATGCAAACATACCAGGCTATAATCTATTTAGGAAGGATAGAGAGAATCGTAAAGGCAGAAGAGTAGCTCTATATGTGAGAAATGATATCACGGCGACCGAAATGAGACCTGGGGAAAGGAAGAAGCGATATGGATCACCTTAAAAAGAGAGGATAGAACCTCTGTACACGTGGGTGTTGTCTGCAGACCTCCGAAACAATTGGAGGAATTAAATAAAGACCGGATCGCAGATATTCAAAAGTTGGGAAACGAGAGAGGTGCTGTTGCTGGGAGATTTCAATCTGCCGGATGTAGATTGGAAGGTTCCGTCTGCGGAATCGGAAAGAAGTAGAGAGATCGTGGATGCTTTCCAAAGCGGTTTGCTCAGACAAATGGTGACAGAACCCACGAGGGAGGGAGCGACGCTGGATCTGGTGCTCACGAATGGGGATAGCGTGTCAAATATCCGAGTGGGTGCCCACCTGGGCGACAGTGACCATCAAACGGTTTGGTTTGATATTACAGCTAAAGTGGAGCGCAGCCACTCAAAACTCAAAGTCCTGGATTCCAAGCGTGCTGACTTTAGTAAAATGGGGGAATACCTGAGGAAGGAGATGATGGGCTGGGAGGAAATACGAGAAGTGGAAGGACAGTGGTCCAGGCTGAAGGAAGCTATAAATAGGGCCACAAACCTTTATGTAAGGAAAGTAAATAAAAGCAAGAGAAAAAGGAAACCGATATGGTTCTCCAAGCAAGTGGCTGAGAAAATAAAGGCTAAAGAGTTGGCGTTCTAGAAATACAAAAAAAACTCAAGAAAAGGAACACGAGGAGGAATACCGGATGAAAATGAAAGAAGCCAAGAGAGAGTGACGTCTGGCGAAAGCGGAAGAACAAATGGCTAGAAATGTAAGAAGGGGTGACAAAAATTTCTTCAGGTATATTAGTGAAAGAAGAATGACTAAAAAAGGAATTGTGAGACTAAAAGATACAGCGAACCGCTATGTGGATAACGATGAAGAAAAAGCAAATTTGCAAAATAGATACTTTTGTTCTGTTTTCACAGAAGAAAATCCTGGCGAAGGACCGCGATGGACTGCAAAAAGTACAAATGAGATTGAAGTGGATAGAGCACCGTTCACGGAAGAGTGTGTGTATGAACAACTTGAAAAGCTAAAGGTGGACAAAGCCATGGGACCGGATGGGATCCACCCCAGGATATTGAGGGAGCTCAGAGAGGTTCTGACGAGTCCTCTTAAAGATTTGTTTAATATATCCTTGCAGATGGGAGAGGTTCCAAGGGATTGGAGAACGGCGGAGGTGGTCCCTCTTCACAAAAGTGGTGATAGGGAAGAAGCTGGAAACTACAGGCCGGTAAGCCTCACTTTGGTTATTGGAAAAGTAATGGAAGCGATGCTGAAGGAAAGGATAGTGAATTTCCTGGAAGCCAATAAGTTGCAAGATCCGAGACAACATGGTTTTACCAAAGGGAAATCGTGCCAAACGAATCTCATTGAATTCTTTAATTGGGTGACAGGAGAATTGAATCAGGGACGAGCTATGGATGTAATCTACTTAGATTTCAGCAAAGCTTTTGACACGGTTCCCCACAGGAGGCTCTTAAATAAACTGGATGGGCTGAAGATAGGACCCGAAGTGGTGAACTGGATTAGGAACTGGTTGACGGACAGAAGCCAGAGGGTGGTGGTGAATGGAATTCGCTCGGAGGAGGGAAAGGTGAGTAGTGGTGTTCCTCAAGGATCGGTGCTGGGACTGATTCTGTTCAATATATTTGTGAGTGACGTTGCCGAAGGGTTAGAAGGTAAAGTTTGCCTATTTGCGGATGATACTAAGATCTGTAATAGAGTGGACACCCGGGAGGGAGTGGAAAACATGGAAAAAGGATCTGAGGAAGCTAGAAGAATGGTCTAAGGTTTGGCAATTAAAATTCAACGCGAATAAATGCAAAGTGATGCACTTAGGGAATAGAAATCCTCAGGAAATGTATGTGTTAGGCGGGGAGAGTCTGATAGGAACGGACGGGGAGAGGGATCTTGGGGTGATAGTATCTGAGGATCTGAAGGCGACGAAACAATGTGACAAGGCGGTGGCCGTAGCTAGAAGGTTGTTAGGCTGTATAGAGAGGTGTGACAAGCAGAAGAAAGGGGGTGTTGATGCCCCTGTATAAGTCGTTGGTGAGGCCCCACCTGGAGTATTGTGTTCAGTTTTGGAGGCTGTACCTTGCGAAGGATGTAAAAAGAATTGAAGCAGTGCAAAGAAAAGCTACGAGAATGGTAAGGGATTTGCGTTACAAGACGTATGAGGAGAGACTTGATGACCTGAACAGGTATACTCTGGAAGAAAGGAGAAACAGGGGTGATATGATACAGACGTTCAAATATTTGAAAAGTATTAATCCGCAAACTAACCTTTTCCGGAGATGCGAAGGAGGTAGAACGAGAGGACATGAAATGAGATTGAAGGGGGGCAGACTCAAGAAAAATGTCAGGAAGTATTTTTTCATGGAGAGAGTGGTGGGTGCTTGGAATGCCCTCCCGCGGGAGGTGGTGGAAATGAAAATGGTAACAGAATTCAAGCACGCGTGGGATAAACATAAAGGAATCCTGTTCAGAAGGAATAGATCCTAAGGAGCTTAGCCGAGATTGGGTGGCACAGCCGGTGGCGGCAGGCGGGGATAGTGCTGGGCAGACTTATACGGTCTGTGCCAGAGCCGGTGGTGGGAGGCGGGGCTGGTGGTTGGGAAGCGGGGATAGTGCTGGGTAGACTTACATGGTCTGTGCCCTGAAAAGGACAGGTACAAATCAAGGTAAGGTATACACAAAAAGTAGCACATATAAGTTTATCTTGTTGGGCAGACTGGATGGACCATGCAGGTCTTTTTCTGCCATCATCTACTATGTTACCAGAGAATACACACAGGAGTGAAACCATTTACATGTCCTGAGTGTGGTAAAAGCTTTGGTTGGAATGAACGCCTTACATGGCATCAGAGAATCCACACAGGGATGAAACCATTTACATGCACTGAAGAGGTAAAAACTTCAGTTGCATTGGGAAAGGTAATTAGGGAATGTGCACTCTTGCTATGAAGTATGGAAAAATAGCACTCTGGTATTTAGATATATGTAATTAGACCTCCTTTTCATCTGTAGATCTGAATTCAAAGCCCAAATCTAATGATAAACAATAGACACAAGGCTCAGATGTTATACAAAAATATAGAAAGCTTGGCATCAGGTAGAATAGTAGAAAAGTGACATCCCAGGAAAGCAATAGAGAGGGCATCCTTGGAGGCACTGCAGTGGACTTTATAAAATGCTCCCAGGTACACATCTAATCATTGCTCCCTTACCTTGTCTGATGAGCCCCCCCCCCCCCAAACCCAATACCCACAACTGTACACCTCTACCATAGCCATTACAGGTGAAGGGAGCACCAATATGTGGGTACAGTGGGTTTTGGAGGGCTCACAGTTTCCTCCACAAGTGTAACAAGTAGGGCGAGGTAGAAGCCTGGGTTCACCTGTCTCCAGTGCAGTGCACCACTACTAGACTACTCCAGGGACCTGCATGCTATTCTAATTGGCATGAGTATAATCCCCAGTATCTCTCTACACTCGTCCTTCCCTACACCCCTTCCCGTGCACTCCGCTCCATGGATAAATCCTTCTTATCTGTTCCCTTCTCCACTACTGCCAACTCCAGACTTCGCGCCTTCTGTCTCACTGCACCCTATGCCTGGAATAAACTTCCTGAGCCCCTACGTCTTGCCCCATCCTTGGCCACCTTTAAATCTAGGCTGAAAGCCCACCTTTTAACATTGCTTTTGACTCGTAACCACTTGTAACCACTCGCCTCCACCTACCCTCCTCTCCTCCTTCCTGAACACATTAATTGATTTGATTTGCTTACTTTATTTTTTGTCTATTAGATTGTAAGCTGTTTGAGCAGGGACTATCTTTCTTCTATGTTTGTGCAGCGCTGCGTACGCCTTGTAGCGCTATAGAAATGCTAAATAGTAGTAGTAGTAGTGAGGCTGGCAAGTAATATTTTTAATCACATTTTTGGGAGGGGGATAGTGACCACTGGGGGAGTAAGGGGACGTGATCCCTGAGTCCCTCCAGTGGTCATCTGGTCATTTGGGGCACCTCTTGTGTGGAGCAGAGGAGTAGCCTAGTGGTTAGTGCAGCAGACTTTGATCCTGGGGAAGTGGATTCAATTCCCACTGCAGCTATTCGCTATAAAACAGGTCTAGCTCAAAACGTCTTAAGTTGTAGTTTTGGATGTCTTTGTTTTGTTCAATTATTGCTGAAAGATGTCCATGTCTTAGGAATGCCCAAGTCCCACCATGAACGTGCCCCTGGCACACCCCCTTGAGATTTGGACATCCTTCTGACTTCAGAGAAGGACGTCCAAAAAGAGGTTTTCATAATACTGATTTGGACGTTTTTGTGAGATAAACGTCCAAATGCTGACTTATGTCACTTTTTGGATGACTATCTCTTTTGAAAATGAGCCTGATGGTGTTATAAAGATGGAATATATTGAATTTAAATGGAAATTAAATTAAACTCTCCTTTCATTGGGGCACATGGAATCACATCTTCACTTCATCAGTTTTGTAGAAGTTAACATTTGAGATACACAAATGAATTATTCTGTTTTGAGGCATGTTTCAGGGACAAGTGATTTTAGAAGTCAAAATAAAAATAAATTATTTTGTTTCATGCAGATCTTTTTTGTTTAAACATAACTAAACGGGCTATAAGCCCCTAATGCAGTCCATTGGTTTTCTTATATTTTGTCTTGTGATGACTTATACTGTACCAAAACTGAAAACTCTTATCTCCTTTATCTGGTCAATAATAAAAGGAGCTTATTGTGAACACTATCCACCCTGAAAGGTTTTGTGGCTGTACATGAGGAATTGTGATGCTGAATAAATAAGTATATGGTTGTGACCCTAGTCATGCATCCAAAGTTTATATAATCCTTTCAAGAAAGCCAGTTAATCATTTAACTTATTAGTAGACCATAACCATAGAGGCATGGTATGGCCTCATTTTCAATATGGTAATACTAGAGCCCAACTAAGGAACAGGTTATTTCACTGAACAAAATTTGCTTTCTTTGTGCCATCACCATCCAGCTGGATAGGCAGTGTCTTAAAAAGGTGGAGGGTACAGAATTTTATTTTGTCATTTATATCACACATTATCCCACGCTTTTTATTTTTACGTTTATATCACACAGCCCAAGCAAACACAGGTTCAATGTGGCTTACATTTGGAAATACAGCGAGACAGAATAATAGAATTCAGTTATATCATGGGAGCAAGTACATGGATATGGCTGAAGCATTTGACAAAGTTGAGATTAGCATTTATACCCAACTGGGCATTTAAAAGTCTGGCCTTTAATGATGCCGCATGTTCAGAAATCATAGCCATAAGTATAGGCAGTTATTCAAATATTATCATATGCACACACCAGAACAAGCATCCTTACACACATTGCAAAAGTAAACAACAACTTCTACAGAGTACATCCAAAATTTAATTTTTATTTTCTCATTTCCATGTTCTAAAATTCTAGACAGCAGACGTACAGATCAGCAGGATCCAAAGTAGTCCAAAACAAATAAAGTCAGAAACAACACTTTTTATACCTAATTGATCAACCACCCTTAGGATTCACCTTTGGGTTTAAAAAGCAAAATGTGCATGTAAAGACTGGATAAATGAATTAAAACAAAGTTTAAAGCAAATGCCCATAATATGTAATACTTAGTAGCAATATTATTTTTATTATTATTATTTATTATTTGTAGCATTTGTATCCCACATTTTCCCACCAATTTGCAGGCTCAATGTGGCTTACATTTGCCGGAATGACGGTCGCCATTTCCGGGTAACAGAATTACAAATGGTATTGCGTTAAGGTGCATACATACATGGTAACATGCATGGAACATAGCATACATGGAACAGATCATGGTATAGATATATATCATGTGCATGTATACATGGTAAGGAAGAATATATTATGGTAATGCACGAAGGTTCTTGAGTAATAAATTGGATTGTAGCATACATTAGGTCATCGACTATGGAGAGATCCTATTCTACATAAAGATTAAAGTGGTAGTGCTTGTTCATTAATGGCAAAGAGGTTAACCAGTTCAGTGAAAGATTTCAGTTCTGTCTAGGTCGTGTAAAGTCTTATTATTTAGTATTTCAGATGGATGTTTATGGTATGCCTTCTTGAACAGATCTGTTTTCAGTAGCCTTTGGAAGCTAGCTAGGTCTTGTGTTGTTTTTATGGCCTTCGGTAGTGCGTTCCATAGCTGCGTGCAAATGTATGAGAAACTGGTCGCGTATGTGGATTTATATTTTAGCCCTTTGCAATTAGGGTAGTGGAGATTGAGGAATGTGCGTGCTGATCTTTTTGCGTTCCTTGTAGGCAAGTCTATAAGGTCTGACATATAGGCCGGGGCTTCCCCATGAACGATTTTGTGGACCAGGGTGCAGACTTTGAATGCAATTCGTTCTTTTAGTGGGAGCCAGTGTAGTTTCTTTCTTAGAGGTTTGGCACTTTCGTATTTCGCTTTCCCAACTATGAGTCTGGCTGCTGTATTTTGAGCGGTTTGAAGTTTCTTAATGATTTGTTCTTTGCATCCAGCATAAATTGCATTGCAGTAGTCTAGATGGCTTTGTACCATTGATTGTACTAGGCTGCGGAATACTCCCCTTAGGAAGAAAGGTTTGATCCTTTTAAGTTTCCACATTGAGTAGAACATCTTCTTTGCTGTATTTTTCGCGTAATCTTCTAGTGTGAGATTTCGGTCAATTGTGACTCCCAATATTTTCAAGCTGTCTGAGATCGGAAGGGTGTAGTCCGGGGTATTTATGGTATTGGGTTTGTTTGTATTGTATTGTGAGGACAGGATGAGACATTGTGTTTTTTCTGCGTTTAGCTTTAGTTGGAATGCGTCCGCCCATGAGTTCATTATTTGGAGGCTGTGTGTGATTTCGTTTGTGATTTTGGTTATATCTTGTTTGAACGGGATGTATATCGTAACATCATCTGCATAGATGTATGGGTTGGATAGCGATTTGGCTAATGGTGTCATCATTAAGTTAAAAAGAGTCGGCAAGAGCGGTGATCCTTGTATTCCGCATTCAGGTTTCCATGGTGTTGACGTTTTTGAGTTTGTATCACTTGGTAGGGTCTTGCCGTTAAGAAGCCTTCGAACCATCTAAGTACGTTTCCTCCAATCCCGAAGTAGTCCAGGATGTTTGAGAGTATTTGGTGGCTGACCATATCGAACGCGCTGGACATGTCAAATTGTAGGAGGAGCACGTTGTTTCCAGTTGCAATTGTTTAAATTTGGTTATGAGAGTGGTTAGCACTGTTTCAGTGCTATGGTTGGATCGAAATCCTGACTGTGATTCATGTAGTATAGTGAATTTGTTTAAGTAGTTGATAAGTTGTTTGGTTACCATACTTTCCATTAGTTTGACTACCAGGGGGATTGATGCTACTGGTCGATAGTTGGTTGTGTCGTTTTAGTTTTTTCTTTAAGTCTTTGGGTATAGGGGTAAGAAGTATATTTTCTTTGTCCTTGGGGAATAGTCCGTGTTGCAACATGTAATTTGAAACAGTGATAGGCATATTCACATAGCAAGCAGCCTGAGACAACAGATTTATTTTCTATTGAACTAACCTAATAGGATGCTAAACTGGTGGCACATTTAGGGCCCTGTTTACTAAGGTGCGTTAGCGTTTTTAGCGTGTGCATAAAATTAGTGCGCACTTTCTAGGTGCCCATAGGAATATTGTGGGCACCTACACAGCCCGTGCTAATGGTTAGCGCATGCTAAAAGCACTAACATGCCTCTTGCGCGGCTTAGTAAACGGGGCCTTTACTGACTGGACAGAACTTCTGCATGAAGGAAGCCTTTCCCTCATTATTCAGTAGCTCTCTGCAAAATAGTAGTAATAAAAAAGGCAAGTGCATTTTTATAATATACCACTGCAATCCGCAAAACAAAAGGAGCAAGTTCCCAAATGCCATCTTTTTCTTTTGATGTAGGCACAGGAAGAAAAAAAAAGATGTTAAATGCTCCCAGGTTTCAACCTAATAAATGTTTTTTAAAAAGTTGTACTTATGAATAGTAAGTCTGATTGTTGGCCACCAAAACAGACACATTATGAGAATCAGGTGCTCCATTACTAGGTGGAGAAAAAAAAAAGAAAACATTTTCTGCACGATTACAGGAAGTCCCTATAACCAGCCACTCCAAAAGACACAATGATTTAAAATGTAGAACAAATTAGTACTCTAACAAATGAAACCAATGCTGTTTCTGTGTACATCCTTTTGCTGCACAAGCTGGCATGTTTAAAAAAAAAATACTTCCTCTGTATACATCCGTATGCTGCACAAGCCGGCATTTTTAAAAATATGAGATCAAATAAAAATGCTACCAACAATTTTAAAAAATGACAACTTGGATAGAGTAGCTTCTAGCTTTGCTTACTTGTTTTGGGTAAACAAGAATAATGGCTGCATGAAGAAGAGGGAAGGGAAGACCTACCTAATGGCTTCAACTTTTTGATGTCAAGCTCCTTGTTCACGCTGTTGCCTCCCCAACTTGGCTGCAACAAAAATGAAGCTGTGTGTGGGGCCATAGCCCTATGAGTTCCACTACCGGTTTCCTTCTTCTCCGCTCCCTCCCAAACAGGAAGTTACATCTTGGAGGAGCGGAATAGGGAAATTGGCAGAGACTGCAGTGGTGTGCATAGGGCTATGGCCTGGCTGGCGCACAGCTTCATTTTGTTGCAGACAAGTTGGGGAGGCAGCTGCGCAAGTCAGTCAGCGAGGGGAAGGGAAACTCTTAGTTCCTCTAGGCTGCCGCAGACTGAAGAAAGCAGCATTCAGGAGGAAACGTTAGTGGCATAGGCACCACTTTCTCCTAAAATCTATTTGGAGGAATTACTGCCCCCCCCCCTTAGCTACGCCACAGACTGAAATGTTATGTTGATTAGTCTTTTAGTATTCTTTACTACAAAGTCAAGAATAAATACTACTCCTATGTTAGAATTTTCTTATTACACTTTTGTTTGATAATATGCTAACTGATCTATGACATGATGTAGTTTGCAGTTTGCAATCTAAGCAGAGGGAAATAAAGGGGCCCTTTTACTAAACCCCGTAGGCGCCTATGTGCGCCCAACGCACACCAATTCAGAACTACCGCCTGGCTACCATGTGGCCTGGGCGGTAATTTCATCTTTTATGGGCGCCCACTATGTGTGCCGGAAAACTTCCAGTGTGCAGCGCTAACCAGGCAGTAATCAGCATTTGCACGCTGACAATTACCGCCGGTTAATGTGTGAGACCTTACCACTAAGTGAATGGGTAATGGTAAGGTCTCAGGCCTAAAATGGACATGTGCCAATATTCATTTTGCTGCGCTTCCATTTTTGACCCCAAAAAAGGCCTTCTCTTGGAGATGTGCTGAAAATGGTCCTGCACGTGCCCAATTCATGCATCTACACCAGTGCAGGCCACTTTTCAGCGCACTTTAGAAAAAGAACCCTAAGTAATTAGCTCTAGGGAACTGAAATCTTCAACCTCATATCTCTGTACTTCAACTGGTGTGACATACTGACAGTCCAGGTCAATTTTGATAAAATTGCTTGCGTAGACATTTTAAATAAATTATTTTATATTTTTCAGATTCTTGTTCATAAACTCTTCAGTCAGCTGAACATTGAAAGTCTTGTACCTGCATCTTTATCCTTGATGCATGCATCTCCAGATGCCAGTAATACAAGTGAAATCCATATGAATCCTATGGAGATAAGTGCATTCCGAATTAAACTGAGATAAACATGACTTGAAAATTTTAAATGAAGAAAAATGACTGGCAATTATATCTCATCTGTTGAACTTGCAATAAAAGAAGTACATTGTTGTTAACAGCTTTTGGATACTGTGAGAAGACATTACATCAATTATTTTTTTCAACCAACATGAAAAGCCATGTTGTAAACATATTTTTAAAACAAAAAGTATTAATGTGGATGAATGCAATGAAAAACATATTTCTAAGATGCTAACCTCTCAGCAACAGGTTGAATCTCAGGTTAAATGTTGCTCCTTTTTATTTTATTGTATTTTTTAAAATATAATTTATATAATTGCAACGTTGAAGTCCCATTTTTACAAGTAAGAAATGAAAGTTGAACAAGAAACACTTTTGGGGGTCTTCTACAAAGGCACAGTAGCGTTTTTAGTGGGTGCTAAATGCTAGGGACACCCATTGGTGTCTGTAGCATTTTTATTTTTAGCGTTCCTTTGTAAAAGATCCCCTCGGTAAAAGCTGATGCCAAATAGTTTATATAAGTAACTGGAATATTTTGTGCTGTGATGATTTAATTTTTTGATAAAGTGCAATCAAGAGCCTTTTTGACATCAGTGATGGTCAGTTTTTCCCCCAATCCCAAGTGTTTATCTTAGCAACTTATAAATCCAGATTCATTTTGAAGCAAAACTAGATATATTAATTGGTCCTGCTTTAAAAGAAAGTTGTATGTTGTATACTGTATAGCATTCTATAAATATGCACATCAAATTGTACTTTTCCTATTTCAGTGAAAAGATTTTACTGCAGAATCATTAGTTTGAAGTTACTTAAACTTCTGTTCTGAAGTTTCTCTGAACTTCTGGGAGCTGCTTTGTTTTGAACAGTATCCTAAATACCTCATTTAGATTGGCATCTGATTCGTGTTGTTTATGTGTGGTCATTGTTCTAGCAATTCAGGATAATTATGAACAATCTGTGTGAAAATTTACAATGACTTAAATTTTAATTAATACAGTCCCTAAGTATTACTACTTCCTGTGTACACTAATGAGATAGCACACAGAAAATGCAGCTTTCCTTCAGTGGGATTTGTGCAATTATTCCATTTCCACCTTCCAGTATGAATGCTCATTGTGAGATGATATATAAAACTCATGTGCATACTGTTTTTCTCCAAAATGGAGGATTTTTTTATTCCAAAATAACCATGTCACAATTAATGTGCCTTATTTTTTGATACATGCCTTGTTACTATTTTACAGTGTTGTATATGACTTTTTTGCAAAGGAGGAAGAATTTATATGAATTGTATACCTTATTTTTGAAATGGTAATACTGATCTATGATAAATCATCACATACTGATTGCTGATATTACTCTGAACATTGACTGTTTGAATGTATTAAGTTGATGTATTTAGTCATAAAGGAAAGGGAACAAATAATGCTGTAAATGTTAATCTCAATTGCTGCCAAGGATTCTGCAGAGTGTTGCAGAAACTGCAACATGCACAGTTCCTAACAACTATTTTGCAGTACGGTCACTTTCCATAAACTGACACGTGCTGACAATGATGTGCCTATAAATGTACAACTTCTAAAATCACAAATGATCATGCTAAGAATTTCCAATCTTAAAGTTTAGTTTATTTATTACAGTATTCTCCAACTCATTAAATCATTTTTTTAATTTGCCATGTTTGATAAATCTGTGAATATCAGAATTTCTAGTACTAACGATGCTCTTTGATTTATCTTAAATTCAGTGAAAAATATTTCGGTATGGCAATTGTCAGTCCATAAACTTACAGCCTCTTCTACCAAGCTGCGCTAGTAATTCCCATGTGGGAATGCCGACAAAGCCCATTCGGCTTAGTCAGCATTGCCACATGGGAATCATTAGCGTGTCTTGGTAAAAGAGGCTGTTAAGGCCCTGTTTACTAAGCCATGCTATAAGTGCACTAGCGTTTTTAACGCACGCTAATGCTAAAGACGCCCATAGGAATGTATGGGTGTCTAGTGTTAGCACGTGCTACTTTTTAACGTGCAAAAACACTAGCGCAACTTGGTAAACAAGGCCCTTTTTGTTTTGCTTATCTATCTATGCAATATAGAATGTTCAGATGTTTAAAAACTCAAATGCAAAGTCATCTGAATTACATGTACATTTCCCGTATCTTTAATCAAAATCCTTGCTGCCAAATCCGCTAACTGCTTCTTTGAACAATTACAAACAAAATGTCAACTTTCATAATTTCACTCAAAATTAAAAATAATAAATTTGCCTTTTGCTGTTTCTTCTTAAGCATGCAATAATAATTTACTGCTTATTTGATAGGATTTTTCAGGACCATTCATACATACTATTGATTTACTGACACGCCTGCATCTCTGTTGATTCTCTGAAAAACTTTTATTCTGCATTTAAAATAAAAGTTTATGTTGGAAAACTATAGAGTATGCTTTAAAAAAAACACTTGAATTGTGATTTGGGCAACAACAAAATACTGTTTGAAAAGTGAAATCTGATCATTTTTAAATCTTTATCAACCAACAGATGTGTTTTGTAGTACATTTTAGCGTCATGATCCTGGTTCCTTTTTAAAGGATGACAGAAAGTTTCCTTAACATTTAATTGCAACCCTTACTTACAAGCTTGAAATGTATAATTTCTTTTGTGTTTACAATGAGAGAAAAGAACTAGAAATTTATTTTCTGTTAAAATAAAAAAAAATGCTACAAAGGTATTTCAAGAATTTCTTTCTTCTTTTACACGCATTCATACTGCAATATTTGTGTCTGAGCAATGATATAAAACATTATTTTTCCACTTCATTGTACTTAAGCTTGCTCAAATTGTTTTGTTCTTTAGCATTCATGCATTTGCTTATATCGTGCTCTTACTATATTGGAAAGCAGATTTAAAAAATTTTGGTATTTTTCCATTGAAAGTTTTATATCTTTTGGGATAATATAAGCTAACAATGTTTTCTAATAGACTATGATGTTTGGGACATTCAGGGGGTCTTTTACTAAGATGCACTGGTGTTTTTAGCACACACTAAGAATAGGTGTGGGCTAAATACTAGAGATGCCAATGTATTCCAATGGGTGTCTCTAGCATTTCGTGCATGCCTATTTTTAGCATGCGCTAAAAATGCCAACGCACCTTAGTAAAAGACCCCCCTCATTTTTATGTCATTACTCTAGACCAGTGATGGCGATCCTATGGCATACGTGCCAGAGAGGGCACGTGCGCCGTCGCTGGTCCTCCCACTCTCCCTCCCTCTGAGTACCAGGCCGGCCTCCCTCCCACCAAGCACCAGGCCGCCTGCCCTCGCTCCCTCCCTCTTCCAACCAAACAAGCATCAGGCCGCCTGCCTATCCTCCCTCCCTCCCTCCCAGCACCAGGGCCCCCCCTCCTCCTCTGAAATTTAAAAAGCGTACCGGGTTAAGGCGGCGTCGGCAGTGGCAGCGAAAAGCATGTTCTTCGTTCGGCGCACCTTTCCTTCTGTCTTTCAGACAGAAGGGAAGGCGCGCCGAGTGAAGAACACACGTTTTGTTGCCACTGCCGCCTTAACCCGGTACGCTTTTTAAATTTCAGAGGAGGAGGGGGGCCTGGTGCTGGGAGGGAGGGAGGACGGGCAGGCGGCCTGATACTTGTTTGGTTGGAGGAAGGGTGGGAGGTAGGCCTGGTTCTGGGTGAGAGAGAGGTAGGCCTGGTGCTGGGTGGGAGGGAGGCCTGATGCTGGTTGCTGCTAGGTACTGGGTGGGAGGGAGGCCTGATGCTTGGTGCTGGGAGGGAGGGAGGCCTGGTGCTACTGGGTGCTGGGTGGGAGGGAGGGAGGCCTGATGCTGGGTGCTGCTGGGTGGAGGCAGGCAGGCCTGGTGCTGGGTGGGAGGGAGGCTTGATGCTTGGTGCTGGGAGGGAGGGAGGCCTGGTGCTGGGTGGGAGGGAGGCCTGGTGCTGGGTGGGAGGGAGGGAGGCCTGATGCTAGGTGGGAGAGAGGCCTGTTGCTGGGAGGGCAGGGGGGAGAGGAGGGTGGCTGGACATGGGTGGCTGGAGAAGAGGGTTGGCTGGACATTTGTGGCTGGAGGGGAGGGGAGAGGAGGGTTGCTGGACATGGTTGGAGGGCAAGAAATGAAGAAGAAAGCAGGAAAGTAAAGAAATAAATGGAGGCAAGAAATGAAGAAGAAAGGCGGAAAGTAAAGAAATAAATGGAAAGGAAGCCCTGGAAACGGAGTTAAGAGAACAGATAGAGAGCAGCAGAATCAGCGACTAGGACCAATATGGATAGAAAAACAAAATCACCAGACAACAAAGGTAGAAAAAATCATTTTATTTTCATTTTAGTGTTTGGAATATGTCCAATTTGAGAATTTACATCTGCTGTCTTATTTTGCACTGGGTATACTGGAGCTGTAACAGCTTATAGAAATGATTTATAATGAAAGAAAATCATGTTTTTTTTCTCCTATACTAGTATAATATTTTCAATGATGTCTGTTTATATGCGCCATGGCTGGTATAAGGGGTGTGGCTATCATAGGGGTGGAGTCATAGGTGGTGACCCCGCCCGTAATGAGTACCGGCACTTTGCGATAAATAATTAGATTTTGGGTTGTTGTTTGGGCACTCGGTCTCTGAAAGGTTCGCCATCACTGCTCTAGACAGTAGTTTACTTTGTTTTACGGGGTAGAGATGCTGGTGATATAACCCATGTTGTATTCTTGAATGCCCCCTTTCAATATGGGCATTGAAGCCTGCATGTAAAAGTTTGTTAGTTGGCTGAAAACCTAAAGGACATCAGGAGTCTTAGCTAGAAGTTGTAACTGATACACTTCATAGCATAAGATAAACTAAAGGAAAAAACAAATAGGATTCGTACACAGGAAAGGCTGTAAAGAGTGCATAGCACAAAGGGAGGAATGTACTCGGGTTACAGATCATGTACGGAGAAGTGCTTAAAATGTTCCAGGTTGCTAGGCAACCTGCACTGTACTCTTTGCTGTCTGAGTGGAAAGAATCTTCTTTTGTCATTTTTCATCACTACCATTGTCAAATAATTGTGACATATTTTGAAGCAGCAGTACAGAATAAGGCTTTCAAGAAGATTTGGGCAATCTACATGAAACTGTTACTAACCCCCCCCCCCCCCCCCCAAAAAAAAAAAAAAACCACAAAAAAAAATCAGTGGTTTAGCTGCATTCCAGGAAGGCTAAGCTAACCTGCATAGAACAGTAATAGTTACAACCCTAAGTACTCTGTATCAGGTTTCTAATTAGCAAGGAACAATCATAGAAAATGATGGCAGATAAAGGCCATATGGCCTATCCAGTCTACCCATCCATACCATCTACTGTCTCTTCCTTAGAGATTCCATGTGCTGTCCCTTGCTTTCTTGAATTCAGATACAGTCCTTGTCTCCATCACTTCCACCTGAGTCTATCTATCCTCTTTTGACTTCATACTATGCCCTCTCAGTCCAGAGTTGTGGCCTGGACAAATATGCTAAGATGGCTTTCCTCAGGGAAAAGTTGGGCAGAACTGAAAACATCTCTCTGACTGATGACTATGAAATAAAAGGATGAAGGAGCAACAATCAGGCAGCAATCACTGAGAAAAACAATCAGTAAAGAGTATTATAGGGGACTAAAATTGATATTAAAAAGTGCATTAACATCATGAAATAAGATACAAGCTATTAATCAGCTGGCAATTCCTGCACCCTCATACAGCTTTGGGATGGTAGACTGGCCTCTGAAAGATCTTGAAAAACTGGATATATGAATGAGAAAACTCCATGCACATTTATAAGAATCAGTATATGCCAAGGCTGTACATTCCCTGAGCTGAAGGAGGAATGGGTCTCATAGAAATAGATTATACCTATTGAGCTGCTATTGTAGGCCACAAAAGGTGTTCAAATATGAAAGAAAACATCCAGAATCCATTTGTACAAGCATTACAATGGTTGGAAAGTATGAGTGAAAATCCATGAGTACCAAAAGGGAGGCGGCAACAGAATTTGCGAAGGAAGAGGAAAAAAACTTCAAGGAATTAAATCGGCAACTGAGGAACAACATATAGCAAAATGCATAAGTACAACGGGAAATACAAAGTCTCAGTCCAGGAGCCATTGTTTGATGAACACCAGACACATGAATGGCTAAGGAGAGGTGAATTGAAACATAAGGATGAACAATTGATAGCTGCAGCCCAGGATAGTGGATTTTGGACAATATGGTTTACAGCAAAAAGAGAAAAAAAAAACTGGTGCCACAGACATCTGTAGGTTCTATGAGAAAAGGCTGGAAATGTTCACTCATCTTGTAGCTGGCTGTGAAGTTCTGATGACAGAAAATCTGTATGCAGAAAGGCACAAGGTGGTACATTTCATCCATTGGAAACTTTGTAAGCACTACAACATTACAGTGCCAGAAAAGAGAATCATAGAGAATGAAGAGGTTATGATCACTTGGGACATACCCATTCTGACAGATAAAAAGTTTAGTGTGAGGAAACTGGACAGTGTAAAAGAGAAAAACACCAGATGATTAAAGAGGTGTCAGTCCCAAGTGACAACTCAATAAATAGTGTACAGAGAGTGTAATATCAAGAAATATTGTCTGAGACCAGGAAAATGTGGCAAAAGGATACAGAAAATTTCCCATAGTTTGGGTGCTACAGACCTGATTAAAATGAATTTCCAACCACACCTGGTTAAATTTCCTATATGTGTCACATCTTATGAACTCCAGAATGCAGCTGTCTTTGGCATAATACAGGTACTATGGTGAGCATTAGCAGTAAATTTGAGAGACTAAGATCATAATCCAGAATTGTGCACAGTAGTCTAAATGGGTGACTGAATATTGAGACTAATTTTGTTGGCTGTTTGACTTATTACAGAGCTGGATAAGGAGGGATGCAAGGTAGCCTGGATGTTGAATTAGGTATGGATTGTTTTGACTGCTTTATTGGTGTGTGTGGGGAGGGGGGGGGGTATTTTTTGCACATTAGGACTGGTCTCGGGAATAGGTGATGGTCAAATGTAGTATTTGGTGAGGAAGGGTATGATTTCTCTGAGGACAAGCAGGATAACAAGTTTTCACAAATAGTAACATTACCAATGGATCTCAGCATGGTAAAGCTGCTCCAGCTTAGATGAATCCAGAAACTTTTGAAAAGCCCACCATATACGTCTGCCACTTACATGCCTGGATTACTTCAGCCTTGTGTCCAACAGATTGCAGAAAGATGATCACTGTAGCTCCCTCTCAAGATGTAGTTTTTGTAGGGCTGCATTTTGATTGAAATTTTAATCATGATTAATTGCATGATTTAAAGGTATGTTGTTTATTTTTGTGCCCACTGTAGCTCCTTATGATTCTGGGCAAGCCACTTAACCCTCCATTGCCCAGATTCACAAGGAGTTGCAGTAGGAACAAAATAAAAAATAACATAGTTAGTTGTGCAATTAATCACAATTACAAATTTTAATCAAAATGCATCCCTAAAGAAATTAAAGAATAAAAAGTAATGAAAAGTTAATAAATACAAACTGAAAAATTGCAAACTAAATAATCACCAATGACCACCAATTCAGGCTTTCTTTATGGGCCTAGGGAACCTATGTTGATTTAACTATGACTGCTTTTTTGGTATTATAGCCCCAGCAACTTTAACAAGTTCATTCTGCGCAGTATTATCATATCCATAACAGATACTCATGGTTGGTGCTTTTGCAGTGCCTAGAATCTGACAGTGAACTCACTTATTGTAATTTGTGCTCACAGATGTCAAGGAGTGGTGGTCTTGCTTGAGAGAAGAATTGTTTTGCACTTTCAAGTCTGGTCCATCAGCATTGGAAGAATCAGTCTTCACGGATCCAGGAGTTGTAATGGATGCTGGGAATTCATCAGTGTTGAGAGTGCATCAAGCATTGATCAAGGCCATCAGGATTGGACTTCCTCTGATGAAGGATTTGTCCTCATTTCTTCATTAGTGTTGCGAGCCCATGATGTTAAACACCAGGTGGAGGAGGCTAGGGCGCATTGATATTGCAACTCTTTAGAGTACAGCGTTGAGAGCACCAAGGCACCGGGGTCACTAGTGTCCAAGAAGCATCCTGCCAAGAGGACTGCTTAATGTGCTTCATAATAGAGGGGACGAGATAGTCACCAGGGACCCAAGAACAAGCTTCCAATACACCCCAGGTAACTCCAAAAGATATGGTCACTCCTGTCACCCTTGCACCTTTCACATTGGACACCTTTGAGGTGCAACTCATGAGGAAATTCAGTGAATAGCTAAATCATTTCTTTGCTCAGCATAACACTGTGGCTTCAACATCGGTGTTGACGTGAAATCTAGCTGGACCTTGGCTCAGGTACTATCTGGAGGAGTGACTCTGACACTAAGGCCACAAAGGGTCTTGGATTCAATATGTGTCACACCAGTGACCATTCCCTGTGTATTGGAGAAAACACTTCTGAGACATCAAAAAACATCAGTGCCTCAATACTGACATTTGAGGCTCTCCTGCATCAAAGTGCAGAGATCAAGACAGGCAGAGGCCCAGACATCTGTTCTGTAGTATTTGTCAGGGTCTGAGACTGAGCACTCCTGAGATTCTGACTGTGAGCCAGCCAAATTCTAAAGGTTAGTGTTTGACTGGTTTGCCATCAGATCCATCTCTACCACATGAAAGAAGAAAGTCATTATCTGAGAAACTCTCCATTTGTTTTATCAGCACAATGGTGGAAATCATTCCATTTAAATTAGAACAGACAAGGAGCCCAGGGCAGAAATATTAGCTATTCTCCAGTTCCTTGTAACAGGGCCTGTTCCATGAATCCATAGGATTAGAAAGTGACAGCCCCCACTCCCCATTTAGCCTGTTAATAAGAGATTTGTGGACAGATTAGGAAGATTTCTGGATTGAAGAAGGTGCAGCTTCCTCGTCAATCCATGGTGGTCAAACATGCTCTCAAGAGAACGAGAAGCAACAAGTTGTACTCTATCCAGCCTCCAGGGAGAAAAGCTCTTAGAATGTTTTGGGAGAAAATTCTTTCAGAGCATTATGGCAATATCTCACATAGTTTCTTACCAGTTCTTCATATGCACAAGATGGAGGAGTTTGCAGATTCTCCTTCAAGAACAGACCAATGTAACTGCATTCTTAGTGGGCAAAAGAAAGAAATATGGAAAACACATGATTTCATCAATTTATGATGATGTTGAGATGGCATTCAGAGCTCTCAGAGCTCTTGCTTTGGATATTGATGCCCAGAGTCTCTCATGGTTCCCAGACCTTGAACATGAAGTATGATGTTCAAGACAAGCTTGCTTTCTTGCTGTGCTATGGAGATAACCTCTTCAGAGATAAGGGTGATGTAGTTGGTGATTTGATCATTAGGCATATAGATATCTGGGTGGCTGGTAGATGTGCGGATCGCCTGGTGACTTGACTGCCTGGTGCGAAGGTGGTGAACCTCACTCATCACCTAGACAGGATCTTAGATATTGTTGAGGAGGAATCAGTTGGTACATTTGGGTACCAATGACATAGAAAAATGTGGGAGGGAGGTTCTGGAAGCCAAAGTTAGGCTCTTAGGTAGAAAGCTGAAGTCCAGATCCTCCAAGGTTACATTTTTAGAGATGCTCCTCATTTCACACACAGGATCCAAAAGGCAGGCAGAGCTCCGAAGTCTCAATGCGTGGTTCAGATGATGGTGCAGGGATGAGGGATTTAGATTTGTTAGAAACTGGATGACATTCTGGGAAAGGGGGAGACTGTTCCAAAAGGATGGGCTCCACCTTAACCAGGATGGAACCAGGCTGCTGGTGCTAACTTTTAAAAAAAGAGAGCAGCATTTAAACTAGAATGAGGGGGGAAAGCCAGTGGTTCAGTGTAGAGTATCCTTGAAGGATACTATTGTAGCAGGACATTGAGGGAATCCCTATAGAGAGGTTTCAACAATGCTTAAAGTAAGTCAGGTGTGCTTAATGAGAGAGCAGGATAAAGGATGCACATTATCCCCTCAACTTCTAAGCAGCTTGTAGGTCAAAGGAAAAAACACAATTTGAATTGCCTGTATACAAATGCTAGAAGCCTAAAAAACAAGATAGGAGAGTTAGAATATATAGCACTAAATGATGAGGTAGATATAATAGGTATCTCAGAGACTTGGTGGAAAGAGGACAATCAATGGGATACTGTGGTAACAGGATACAAATTGTATCACAGTAATAGAGAGGATCAAATTGGGGGTTGCGCTGTATGTTAAAGGAGGGAATTGAGTCAAATAAAATAAACATTCCACATGACACAGATAGCAGCATGGAATCATTATGGATAGAAGTTCCATGTGTGAAGGGAAGGATTATTCTTGTAGGGCTGTACTGCCATCTGCTGGGACAGAATGAACAGACAGATGAAATGTTTATAGAGCTTAGGAAAGCTGGCAAACTGGGCAATGCTGTAATAATGGGTGATTTCAATTATCCCGATATTTACTGGACAAATGTTACATCAGGTAGTGCCAAGGAGATAAAATTTGTAGATGTAATAAACGACTGCTTCTTGGAGCAGGTGGTCCAGGAACCGACGTGAGGGGGAGCCATTTTGGATCTGGTCCTTGGTGGCATGCAGGGCATAGTGCAAGAGGTGGCGGTGTTGGGTCCCCTGGGAAACAGTGATCATAACATGATTAAGTTTGAGCTACTATCTGGGATGGACCCGCAAAAGAAATCTACTGTAGCTGCATTTAATTTTCGAAAAGGCAACTATAATAAAATTAGGAAAATGGTTAAAAAGATGCTAAAAGGATCATCTGCAAAGGTTAGGGACACTCAATCAGGCGTGGACGTTATTCAAAAATACCATCTTGGAAGCCCAGTCCAGATGCTTTTCACGTATTTGCAAAAGTGGAAAGAAGAGAAAACATCATCCAACATGGTTAAACTGTGAAGTAAAAGAGGCCATTACAGCCAAAAGATTGTCCTTCAAAGAATGGAAAAAGGACCCAAATGAAGAAAATAAGAAGCAACATAAGCACTAGCATTAATAAAGAAGGCTAAAAGAGAATATGAAAAGAAACTTGCCACAGAGGCTAAAACTCACAATAACAACTTTTTCAGGTACATCAGAAGCAGAAAGCCTGCAAGGAAATCTGTGGGGCCGTTAGATCATGAAGGAGCAAAAGGGGTGCTCAAGGAGAGCAAGGCCATAGCGGAGAAACTGAATGAATTCTTTGCTTCTGTCTTTAAGGAAGAAGATGTAAGAGATCTGCCTGTACAGGAAATGGTTTTCAAGGGTGATGATGCGGAGGAATTGAAAGAAATATCAGTGAACCTGGAAGATGTACTGAGCCAAATTGACAATTTAAAGAGTAATAAATCACCTGGACTGGATGGCATACATCCAAGGGTACTCAAAGCATGAAATTGCTGATCATCTGTTAGTAATATGTAACCTGTCGTTAAAATTGTACATTGTACCTGATGATTGGATGATGGCCAATGTGACACCGATTTTTAAAAAGAGTTCTAGGGGTGATCTGGGAAATTATAGACCAGTAAGCCTGACTTCGGTGTTGGGCAGACTAGTGGAAACTATTATAAAGAATAAAATTATAGAATACATAGACAAACATGGTTTAATTAACAGAGTCAGTTATGGGTTCAGCTGAGGGAAGTCTTGCCTCATCAACTTGCTTCATTTCTTTGAAGGCATGAATAAACATGTGGATAAAGGTGAATTGGTTTATGGAGTGTATCATGGTTTTCAGAAAGCTTTTGATAAAGTTCCTCATGGCAGACTCCTGAGAAAAATAAAGAGTCATGGGATAGGAAGCAAGGTTCTGGTGTGGATTAGGTATTGGTTATTGGACAGAAAACAGAGGGTATGATTAAATGGTCATTTCTCTCAAAGGAGGAGATCGAACAGTGGAGTGCCACAGGGATCTGTACTGGGATTGATACTATGAGGCATATTTTCAAAGCACTTAGCCTTCCAAAGTTCCATAGAAACCTATGGAACTTTGGAAGGCTTTGAAAATATGCCTCTACAGTGGTGGAAATAAGTATTTGATCCCTTGCTGATTTTGTAAGTTTGCCCACTGACAAAGACATGAGCAGCCCATAATTGAAGGGTAGGTTATTGGTAACAGTGAGAGATAGCACATCACAAATTAAATCCGGAAAATCACATTGTGGAAAGTATATGAATTTATTTGCATTCTGCAGAGGGAAATAAGTATTTGATCCCCCACCAACCAGTAAGAGATCTGGCCCCTACAGACCAGGTAGATGCTCCAAATCAACTCGTTACCTGCATGACAGACAGCTGTCGGCAATGGTCACCTGTATGAAAGACACCTGTCCACAGACTCAGTGAATCAGTCAGACTCTAACCTCTACAAAATGGCCAAGAGCAAGGAGCTGTCTAAGGATGTCAGGGACAAGATCATACACCTGCACAAGGCTGGAATGGGCTACAAAACCATCAGTAAGACGCTGGGCGAGAAGGAGACAACTGTTGGTGCCATAGTAAGAAAATGGAAGAAGTACAAAATGACTGTCAATCGACAAAGATCTGGGGCTCCACGCAAAATCTCACCTCGTGGGGTATCCTTGATCATGAGGAAGGTTAGAAATCAGCCTACAACTACAAGGGGGGAACTTGTCAATGATCTCAAGGCAGCTGGGACCACTGTCACCACGAAAACCATTGGTAACACATTACGACATAACGGATTGCAATCCTGCAGTGCCCGCAAGGTCCCCCTGCTCCGGAAGGCACATGTGACGGCCAGTCTGAAGTTTGCCAGTGAACACCTGGATGATGCCGAGAGTGATTGGGAGAAGGTGCTGTGGTCAGATGAGACAAAAATTGAGCTCTTTGGCATGAACTCAACTCGCCGTGTTTGGAGGAAGAGAAATGCTGCCTATGACCCAAAGAACACCGTCCCCACTGTCAAGCATGGAGGTGGAAATGTTATGTTTTGGGGGTGTTTCTCTGCTAAGGGCACAGGACTACTTCACCGCATCAATGGGAGAATGGATGGGGCCATGTACCGTACAATTCTGAGTGACAACCTCCTTCCCTCCGCCAGGGCCTTAAAAATGGGTCGTGGCTGGGTCTTCCAGCACGACAATGACCCAAAACATACAGCCAAGGCAACAAAGGAGTGGCTCAGGAAGAAGCACATTAGGGTCATGGAGTGGCCTAGCCAGTCACCAGACCTTAATCCCATTGAAAACTTATGGAGGGAGCTGAAGCTGCGAGTTGCCAAGCGACAGCCCAGAACTCTTAATGATTTAGAGATGATCTGCAAAGAGGAGTGGACCAAAATTCCTCCTGACATGTGTGCAAACCTCATCATCAACTACAGAAGACGTCTGACCGCTGTGCTTGCCAACAAGGGTTTTGCCACCAAGTATTAGGTCTTGTTTGCCAGAGGGATTAAATACTTATTTCCCTCTGCAGAATGCAAATAAATTCATATACTTTCCACAATGTGATTTTCCGGATTTAATTTGTGATGTGCTATCTCTCACTGTTACCAATAACCTACCCTTCAATTATGGGCTGCTCATGTCTTTGTCAGTGGGCAAACTTACAAAATCAGCAAGGGATCAAATACTTATTTCCACCACTGTATGTATCATATTGATAAATGATATGGAAATCTGAACAACGAGTGAAGTGCTCAAATTTGCAGATAATACAAAACTATTCAAGGTTGTTAAAACACGTGCAGACTGTGAAATATTGCAGGAAGACCTTAGGAAATTGGAAGACTGGGCATCCAAATGGCAGATGAAATTTAATGTGGACAAATGCAAGGTGATGCACATTGGAAAGAATAATCAGAATCATAGTTACTTGATGCTAGGGTCCACCTTGGGGGTCAGCGTTCAAGAAAAAGATCTAGGTGGTGTTGTAGGCAGTATTCTGAAATCTCCTCAGTGTGTGGAGGTGGCCAAAAAAGCAAACAGGATGCTAGGAATTATTAGGAAAGGGATGGTGAATAAGACCGAAAATACTATAATGCCTTTCTATCACTGCATGGTGCATCCACACCTTGAGTATTACGTTCAGTTCTGGTCACCATATCTCAAAAAATATAAAGGTTCAAAGAAGAGCGACTGAAATGATAAAGAGGATGGAACTCCTCTTGTATGAGGAAAGGCTAAAGAGGTTAGTGCTCTTCAACTTGGAAAAGAGACGGCTGAGGGGAGATATTATCAAGGTCTACAAAATCCTGAGTGGTGTAGAATGAGTAGAAGTAAATCGATTTTTTACTCTTTCCAAAACTACGAAGAATAGGGGACACTCAAAGTTACATGGAAATAATTTTTAAAAAATAGGAGGAAGTATTTTTTCACTCAACGAATAGTTAAACTCTGGAACTCTTTGCCAGAAGAAGTGGTAACAGCGGTTAGCGTATCTGGGTTTTAAAAAGTTTGGACAAATTCTTGGAGGAGAAGTCCATAGTCTGCTATTGAGACAGACATGGGAAACAACTGCTTGCCCTGGGATTTGTAGATTTGGAGTGTTGCCACGATTTAGGTTTCTGCCAGGTACTTGTGACCTGGCTTGGCCACTGTTTGGAAAACAGGATACTGGGCTAGATGGACCATTGGTCTGACCCAGTATGGCTACTCATATTCTTATGTAAGGATGCTGCTGCTCTAATATTAGTGATACCCTTAAATACCTGTCCTGGCCCACTTCTGACCTAATCTCAGCTAAAGCAGCCTCTGTGGCTCAGCTACAAGTCTCCAGTCATTGGCCCAGCAAACTGTTACCCTACTTAGGCTTGATAATCATTACTGATTATGGCCAAGAATCTCCAGGTGATTAAATTTGAAGTTAAGAAAAAACTATTCAAAATTGTCAAAACATAAGCAGACTGATTTCCCTGTGGGTGACAGGCCACCAGTCCAGCAGTTCTATTGCCCCTTCCTTTCATGGTTCCCCCATCACTCTTTTTGACTGTTTTAAATATTTGGGTGTGGAGTCTTCGACTCCACACTTTCCTTCCAGTTGCAGAACTCATTGGTTGTCCATTCCTGTTTTTACTCCCTGCATTTATTTTATCTGCTGTAACTACCCTTATGTGAGTTGGGTGCTACTCTATGCTCTGGTTGTCACAAAACTGGACTACTGTAAGATCATTGCATTGAAGAGACTTCAAATAATCCAGAACACCTCTGTCCATGTTCTGGCTCATGCCCCATCGATTTGATCATATCACACCCTTACTGAAGCAGTATCATTGGCTTCCCATTCCATTCCACATTCAACACAAGGCTCTCACCATTGTACACAGGGTTCTTTATTCTGGCTCTCCTTCTTATCTGACCACTCTTCCAGTACCATCTTCCCCATACACTCAATTCCTTGTTTGGTAATTACCTCTCTGTTCCATCCTTGCACTGTGCTAGATTCAAGGGTCTAATTTGGGGGGGAGGGGGGAATTGCCCCCCCCCCTCAAAAGCTTGCCACCTTCAGCATTGCACTGAGTGGAGTGGTGCAGTATCTCCCTCTCTCCTTCCACTCTCCTCCCTGTACTATCCAGTATCACTCTCGCCCCCTCCTCTGGTTCTGCAGTCTTCAATCTGTTGGGGCCACCGGCAGCATTAGCGATGTAAGCACTCCACCTTTAGCCTGCCCTGGAAGCATTCTGTCTATTGCAGCTTCCTGTTCCTGCATAGGTGGGATGCTGCAGATAGAAGGCTTCTGAGGAAGGCAAAACACATATGCTTACATTGCTAAAGCTGCTGGTGGCCCTGACAGATTGAACACTGCAGCGCCAGAAGAGGGTGAGAGAGAGAGAAACTGGACCTCGTGGTGGGGAGGATAGAGGGAGAGTGACACTGGACATCATGGGGGAGGGAGGGAGAGTGAGTGACACTGGACCTCATGGGGGGGAGGAAGAGAAGAGAGGGATAGAGACATTGGACCTTCCAAGAGGAAGGAGGAGGAGAGGGACATTGGACCTCACAAGGGGGAAGGAGGAGGAGAGAGGAAGAGTGACCCTGGACCTCACGGGGCATAGTAGAAGGAAAGAGAGCAACACTGGACTACTACTACTATTTAGCATTTCTATAGCGCTACAAGGCGTACGCAGCGCTGCACAAACATAGAAGCAAGACAGTCCCTGCTCAAAGAGCTTACAATCTAATAGACAAAAAATAAAGTAAACAAATCAAATCAATTAATGTGTACAGGAAGGAGGAGAGGAGGGTAGGTGGAGGCGAGTGGTTATGAGTCAAAAGCAATGTTAAAGAGGTGGGCTTTCAGTCTAGATTTAAAGGTGGCCAAGGATGGGGCAAGACATAGGAGCTCAGGAAGTTTATTCCAGGCGTAGGGTGCAGCGAGACAGAAGGCACAAAGTCTGGAGTTGGCAGTAGTGGAGAAGGGAACAGATAAGAAGGATTTATCCATGGAGCGGAGTGCACAGGAAGGGGTGTAGGGAAGGACGAGTGTGGCGAGATACTGGGGAGCAGCAGAGTGAGTACATTTATAGGTTAGTAGAAGAAGTTTGAACAGGATGCGAAAACGGATAGGGAGCCAGTGAAGCGACTTGAGAGGGGTAGTATGAGTAAAGCGACCCTGGCGGAAGACGAGACGGGCAGCAGAGTTTTGAACTGATTGGAGAGGGGAGAGGTGACTAAGTGGGAGGCCAGCAAGAAGCAGATTGCAGTAGTCTAAACGAGAGGTGACAAGGGTGTGGATGAGGGTTTTGGTAGAGTGCTCGGAAAGAAAGGGGCGGATTTTACGGATGTTGTAAAGAAAGAAACGACAGGTCTTGGCGATCTGCTGAATATGAGCAGAGAAGGAGAGAGAAGAGTCAAAGATGACCCCAAGGTTTCGAGCGGAGGAGACAGGGAGAATGAGAGAGCCATCAACAGAAATAGAAAACAGAGGAGTGGGGAGGTAGGTTGGGGGGGGGAAATGAGAAGCTCGGTTTTGGTCATGTTTAATTTCAGGTGGCATTGAGGCATCCAGACAGCAATGTCAGACAAGCACGCTGAAACTTTGGTTTGGATGCAAGGTGAGATATCAGGGGTAGAAAGGTAGATTTGGGAGTCATCAGCATAGAGATGGTAGAAAAAGCCATGGGATGAGATTAATGAACCAAGGGAAGAAGTGTAGATAGAAAAGAGGAGGGGACCAAGAACCCTGAGGTACGCCAACAGGCAGAAGGATAGAAGTAGAAGAGGATCCACCAGAGTGAACACTGAAGGTGCGGAGGGAGAGGTAGGAAGAGAACCAGGAAAGGACAGAGCCCTGGAATCCAAGTGAGGACAGGGTATCGAGGAATATGCTGTGATCGACAGTGTCAAAAGCAGCGAAAAGATCAAGAAGAATGAGGATGGAATAGAGACCTCTGGATTTAGCCAGTAATAGGTCATTGGAGACTTTAGTAATCGCAGTTTCGGTTGAGTGGAGAGGGCGAAAACCAGATTGTAGTGGGTCAAGAATAGCATGCGAGGAGAGAAAATCAAGGCAGCGGTGGTGAACAGCACGCTCAAGTAATTTGGAGAGAAAAGGGAGGAGGGAGATGGGTCGGTAATTAGATGGATAAGTAGGGGTCGAGTGAAGGCTTCTTAAGGAGAGGTGTGACCACAGCATGTTTAAAGGCAGTAGGGGCAGTTGCAGTGGAAAGTGAGAGGTTGAGAATGTGACAGATAAAAGGAATAAGAGCAGGTGAGAAGTCATTAACAAGGTGGGTGGGAATGGGATCAGAGGAACAGGTGGTACATTTTGAGGAAGAAAGGAGAAGTGTAGTTTCCTCTATAGTAACTTCAGGACAGGAGGAAAAGGAATGAGGAGGAGAGAGAGAGGGGAACGGACTAGTGGAGGGAGAGGTGGCGAGGTAGAGAATTCAAGGTTTGTCGTGAAAGAATTCAGCAAGGGTCTGAGGAGATAATGAGGGGGGAGTTGGGGGAGGGGGCACCTTGAGGAGAGAGTTCAATGTGGTGAAGAGAAGTCGAGGGTTAGAGCCAAGAGAGTTGGTCAGTTGGATATAATAATCCTGTTTGGCAAGTAAAAGAGCAGATTGGAAGGAGGTCAGCATGAACTTAAAGAGTAAGAAATCAGCAAGGGCCCGACATTTCCGCCAGAGGCGTTCAGCGGAGCAGGTACAGGAACGTAGGTAGCGGATATTAGAAGTCAGCCAAGGTTGGGGTTTTGTACGCCTTATAGGGCGGGTCATCAAAGGTGCAAGAGTGTCTAAGGCAGAGGATAGAGTATTGTTGTAAGAAGAAACAGCCTTGTTGACAAACGTGGATGGTGCCACAGTAAGAGAGGAGGTTTGAAACATGGGAGGATAGAGATGAAGGGTCAATATCGTGAAGATTCCTAGATAAATTAGATAAGATAGGATGGGACTGGGAGGGAGGAGATTTAAGTGTGAAAGTTATAAGATGGTGATCAGAGAGGGGAAGATCAGAGGCAAGGAAACTAGTGGGTGAACAGTTGGAGGAGAAGATGAGATGAAGACAGTGACCATTTTGATGAGTGGGGGAGGTGGAGCATAGTTGGAGATTAAAGGAGGATGTTAAAGCGAGTAACTTGGAAATATAAGAGTTGGAAGGATCATTAGCAGGAATATTAAAGTCACCAAGGATGAGAGAGGGGGAGGAAGGATCATGGAAGAAGGCAAGCCAGGCATCAAAGTCACTGAGAAAGGATGAAAGGGACTTATCAGGGGGACGATAAATGACCGCTATTCGAAGAGGCAGAGGAGAGAAAAGGCGGATAGAGTGGACTTCAAAGGAGGAAAAACAGTGAGATTGAGGTGGAAGAAGGGGTTGAAATCTGGAGGAGGGAGAGAGAAGTAGTCCAACACCGCCCCCGTGACCAGCAGGGCGAGGAGTATGTGAAAAAAGATAACCGCCATGGCAGAGGGCTGCGAGTGAAGCAGAGTCATCAGGGCAGAGCCAGGTTTCTGTTATGGCAAGCAGATGGAGGTGACGCGAGATAAAGAGGTCCTGGATATAGGGGAGTTTGTTACAGATAGAGTGGGCATTCCATAGGGCGCAAGAGAAGGGCAGAGAAGAGGGGAGTAGAGGAATAGAGATGAGGTTAGAGAGGTCGCGGTGAGATCTGTAGAGTTGGGATAATAGTTGGTGAGGAGGGCCACGATTGGGATTGATGTCACCAGCTGAGAGTAAGAGAAGGAGTAAAAGAGAGCGGAGGAGAGTAGGAGAGGTGTGGCCACGAAGGTGTCGAAGGCGAGAGGTATTTAGGTGGAATGGGGAAGGCAAAATGGAGGGAAGAAAGAGACAGAGATTAAAAGCCAAGAGGGAGGAAGAGGGTAGGAGAGAAGGTGAGGTGATGAAGTCGATGGATGGGCAGTGAGTTCCTGTAGCGGAGAGAGGTAGGGGGTGAGGGAAAAGATTAGGAAGGGACAGGGCTAGGAAGAGAATGTGAATAGGGGCCATAAACGACTGAGGTACTTTAGCAACTAGGAAGATTAGATGTAAAGAGAAAAATGCCCCGGCGCGTGGCACCTAGAGCGGAGGCCCTGAGTGGACCTGGGTGTCACCCCGGAGAAGGCTGTAAGGATATGCAGATGAGCTGCAAGTCCTCCACAGCACCTGAAAGGCAGCCGGTGGTAGAACTGGGCACCTCTCAGCTGAGGAAAGGCTTACCAGGGGTTAGGCCGAAGCCAGCATTTCTTCTCCTGAGGGTTGCCTGATCCTAGCACCTGGAAACTCTGTGCAGTTGGAGCGAGGGCCCTGGGAAGATCGGGGTAGACCTGGAGTCACCCTGGATACAGCTGTGAGAAAATGCAGAAGGGCTGTAAGTCCTCCACAGCACCTGGTGGGAGCGCTGGACACCTAGAGCAGAGGTCCTGAGTGGATCGGAGTGGACCTGGGTGTCACCCCGGAGAAGGCTATAAGGATATGCAGATGAGCTGCAAGTCCTCCACAGCACCTGAAAGGCAGCCGGTGGTAGAGCTGGGCACCTCTCAGCTGAGGAAAGGCTTACCAGGGGTTAGGCCGAAGCCAGCATTCCTCCCCCTGAGGGTCGCCTTACAGAGAGGGCTCTGGTGAAAGGAGAGAGGGAGATTCCCCATCCACAGATGGGGATGAGAAAAAAGATGCCAGATTATAAGGGTTAGGGAGAGAAATGCCAGACCATGGGGAAAGTGGAGAGGAAGCAAGAGCTTGGATGAAGAGAGGGGGAGAAAAACTAGACCTATGGGGAAGAGAGAGACAGGCTTGGATGGGGGGGGAGAGGACAGAAAGATGGAATGTGTATGTGTGGGGGGTGGGGCAGATTGAGCAAGATGTATTCAAGGAGGGTAAAGAGAAGAGAGAGACGCTGTACCATGGGGAGGGGGCAGGAGACAGAAGAGAGAGAGATGCTTGCCTTTGGGTGGAGAGTACAAGGACAGGAATGGGACAAGGAAGGGATGGGAGACCCAGAGAGCAGATACTGAACATGGAAATAGTGACAGAGACACAGAGGGGAGGTGCTGGACAGGACAGATAGGGACACAGGGAATGACAATGGGCATGGAGAAATAAAAAATTAAAATAGGAGATCGTGGAAAGCAGAATATGGAGGGGATGGGGTGGAGGGAAGGAGCAGGAAATGGACAGGGCTGGGGGTATGGGTAGAGAGGAGGGGAAGAACAGAAGATGTGGCTCGAGCGTATAGGTAGAGGGGAGTGGAACAGAGTAGAAGATGGGACTAGGAGGTGGGGGGGGGGGGAAGTAGCAGGACATGGATGGAACTGGGGGTATTGGTAGTGAGGAGAGGAACAACATAAGGTGGATGGGGCTGTGGGAAGAAGAAGAACAGAGTAGGGAATTATGGATAGGAGAGATGGAGTGGGAATTTGAGGGGATAGTGCCCTAATTTCATCCCATGACTTTCAATACCATATTTATGCAGATGACTCAAAGATCTACATCTCCACCCCTGAAATCTCAACCGTAATCCAGGACAAAATTTCATCCTGCTTGTCTGACATTGCTGCTTGGATGTCTCTACGCCATCTGAAGCTAAACATGACTAAAACTGAACTTCTCATTTTTTCCCCTAAACCCACCTCCCCTCTTCCCCCATTCTCTATCTCTGTTAATGGCTCTCACATCCTCCCTGTCTCCTCAGCTCGTAACCTTGGAGTCATCTTTGATTCTTCTCTCTTCTTCTCTGCGCATATTCAACAGATCACCAAAACCTGTTGTTTCTTTATCTACAACATTAGCAAAATTCGCCCCTTCCTTTCTGAATATGCTACCAAAACCCATATCCAAACCCTTGTCACCTCTCGCTTGGATTATTGCAATTTACTTCTCACTGGTCTTCCACTCAGCCATCTCTCTCCTCTCCAGTCTGTCCAAAATTCTGCAGCACAACTTATTTTCCGCCAAAATCGTTATAACCACACTAGCTCACTTCTTAAGTCACTTCACTGGCTCCCTGTCCGCTTCCACATACAGTTCAAACTTCTCTTACTGACCTTTAAATGCATCCATTCTGCAGCCCCCCCATTACCTCTCCACTCTCATCTCTCCCTACATTCCTCCCTGTGAACTGCGCTTACTGGACAAATCTTTCTTGTTGTCCCCCTTCTCCTCCACTGCTAACTCCAGGCTTCGTTCCTTTTCCCTCGCGGCACCTTATGCCTGGAATAAACTTCCTGAGCCTGTACGTCTAGCTCCATCTCTACCTGTCTTCAAATCTATGCTGAAAACCCACCTTTTCACCACTGCTTTTGGCTCCTAGCCAAGTACTTCTCAATTGCCCTCCCCTTGTTCCTTCTCACCCAGTACTTCCCTCGCCCTTAATTGTCTTATCTGTCTGTATTTTTTTATTTTTTAGATTGTAAGCTCTTTTGAGCAGGGACTGTCTCTGTGTCAGGTGTTCAGTTCTGTGTGCATCTGGTAGCGCTTTACAAATGCTAATAATAATAATAGTGACTATTTGGCAGTTTTAGATATGAGCGAGAGTATATTGATGGGTTGGAAGAAAGAGTGAGGGTGTAAAATGAGGGCTATGAGAAGAGGAGCAAGAAAAGGGGATGAGATGTGGAAAGGTTGAGACAATGTGAATTACTTGAAAGACTGGAGAGAGGATGAGAGGCATTGAAAATGGATAGTGGTACTGGGGAGGGGTATGGGATGAAAGGGATGGGGCTCTGAAAGGGGTTCAGTAAGGGTGGAAATGGAGTTTAAAAGATGGTAAAAAGAGAGGCATTAATGTCACACTACTCCACTTGGGGCATTGGGTATAAGGTAAGAGACAGAAGAATGAACTTGGAGGGAAAGAAGAAGAGACAGGGATGGAGCTGGGACTGATAGGGTGATAAGATGCAGTGGAGGGAAGATGAGGGCTAAGAGGGTAAAGTACAGAAGATGGGAATGGAGACTAAGAAAGGGGGTGAAAGATGGGGGAGGGTTTAGGAGACTGGGTAACGGAGAGACAGAGAGGGCAATGGGAGTGCTGGAGAGTGAATGGGAAGGAGATGGTAAAAGCCAGTAGGTAGATGAGAATTGAGACAGAGACTAAGGACTAAAGGGTGAAAGAAAAGTGGGGGGAAAAGCATAAAATGAAAGATCAAGTGCCAAATATATGTAGAGAAGGAAAGGAAGAAGACAAGAGGAGAGAGAAGAAATGGAATAGACAACCTGGGAAAGAATTTAGGAGAAGACTGACACATGGAAAGTGGAAAAGAGACTGGGACCAGCCTAATTAGAAAAATAAAATGCTCAGACAACAAAGGTAGAAAAGAAAAACATTTTTATTTCATGCTTTTTAAGGACTAAGATGTGCCTGCTTTGTAAAATATACTTTTTTTCTATTTGTGTATTTTGCAAAGTACAGGAGAAAATACATTTCTGTTTCTCTTTTACCAGTATTTGCACTGCTTACAGAGTCTGGATTTTTTTTTTTTATTATATTTGTACCCCGTGCTTTCCCACTCATGGCAGGCTCAATGTGCTTACATAGGGCAATGGAGGGTTAAGTGACTTGCCCAGAGTCACAAGGAGCTGCCTGTGCCTGAAGTGGGAATCCTCCTCAGTTCCCAGGACCAAAGTCCACCACCCTAACCACTAGGCCACTCCTCCACTCTTTCTTGAGGGAATCCCTGTTTTAGTTGTGTACCTTTGTTTTGTGGTTCACTATTTCGTGTCACATGAATGTCTGTCCATGTTCTGCATGCGTGATGGATTCTGCTAGCATGTAATATCTGTGTAGGAATGTGTAACAGTCCAGCTTGTTCCTGTTATCCAGTAGCCAGGTATATTGCTGTTCTAGAGTCCAGTGTAATATTTATAGCAATGTCTTTTCATAGGTGGATTAGGGCTGTTGTGTGCTACGTTTTCTGTGTAGGTTTTGCTTGTCTTTTGAAGGGGTTTGTTTGTTATTTCATAGTGTCTGGCCATATTTGAAAACAGACTCTGGGGCAAACAAAACCCATCTGCTTTAAACTTGTGCTGTTCCTGAGGTGGTGATCACAATTTGAATATTTTTGTGTGGTGAGTTGTAAGGGGGGTAAAGCAGTACTATCTTAATGCAGTTTATCCTAGCAGGTTAAGTGCTGAATATCACACTAGCTATGTTTTATCCAGTCACATATGCCTGGATATTCAGTGCAGGTGCATGGACTTGGCTTGACATTGAATATACAGGAATAAATCTGGCAGCGGTTAGCAAAACACTAACTGCCGCCAGCTGAATATCAGGCCCAATATGTCTGCTAGAGAGGGGTTATGTTGCTGATACTGAGATGAAACCAGAATCAGATTTTATTTTGCATGGTGAATCCTATGGGGAAATGCTCTAGTTGAGCTCAGCATCATTGTTGCATGAAGAATGCTCCTGTGGATGTGGAATATATGCTTGCATTTAATACTGTGACAATGCAGAGTCAGGGGTCAGTATTTTTTAAAATATATATTAGAGTTTCAGGCAGCATAGTTTAACTCAAATAATTTTTGTTGAGTAAAATCAATGTTGACAGGTTTGTTTTTGTTTTTGTTTTCTATAGCTTGGGAATATAAATTGCTTTCTTTTTTTTCCTGGGGCAACTGCCTGACTAGTGTTTAAGTGAGGGGACCTCCTCACCCTCCTTCCTGATCAGAGTTTTCAGGGTGCCCTTTCTTTTGATTGCTTTAAGGGGAGGGAGGGGTGCCACTTCAACCCTTGCTTTAGGCAGCAGACTGCTGTGAGCTGCCCCTGGGGGTAAGTGCTGCCTGTAAGGGGGGAGGGGTAGAAGAAAACATGCTGCCTGTGGATGGCCCAGGAAAAAAAAATACTGCCTGTTTTTTTTTTTTTGTTTTTTTTTTGGGAGGGGGGGTATCTTTTTTACCCATGTGGCATGGTATAGGGAGTTGCTGGTAAGGAGGGAGAAAAAATTAGAAAAGGGATTTGGAGGAGAAAAGCTAGTGTCAGGCCTAGTGAAGGGGGAGAGGAAACATGCATTCTACCATTGTTAATTCATGTGAATGTGAGAGGGGACATAATGAGAGAAATTTTCCATGACGCTGGATATTTTCATTGTTTTGATATGCTAGCTTCATATTTAGCATTTTAGTCTGGTGTGTGTATTTGGGTTTTTTTTAATAAATAACCATAATAAATATGTTTGAGATGTATATATGCAAATGAATATGCTAATGTGCCAAGCCACACTCTTTACCCCCCTAAATAAAACAGTCAAATTACGCCCAGGGCTAGACTGGAAGCTACCCGCCATTCTACCTTTTTCTCTTTAGTTCCCTCTCTCTGGAATTCTCTTCTGGATGACGTTCAGTCTACTCAATCCTTTCCCCAGTTCTGTGCTCTCCTAAAGACTTGTTCTCAAAAGCTTTCTCAAAGGTGCTATGATTTTAGCTGTGTTGGCTGCTTCCAAACTGCAGCATCTGCTCTCTCTCCTCTTGATGGTAATTTGGTAGTGCTCTCTGTCCTCTTTTTGTATTCATTTTTTCCTTCCCCTGGATTCTTATTTCCGATTCGTTCTTTCCTTTTCTATCTTAAATAGTAGTTCCTTTCAAATTTTTCTACTATTTTTTAGTTTGTGCACCGCTTTCATTCCTTTTCTGAAAGACGGTGTAACAAGAGCAAGTCACCTAATCTAGTTGGCTGTTGTAGCAGTTATATATTGGATGACTTTCTGCCAAAAATCTGCCTAGTTTTGGATGAGTGTTTTTTTTTTTTTTTTTTGAAAACTGACTGCTATACTTTTGATGTCTAAAACCCATTCAACCACATTTGTATGGTTTATCACAGTCGGTTAAAAATCACCTAGTAGAAATATTTTCCTAAATTCTAAAGGTAACTTATTAGTTTCTGATATACAATGCTTTTCCTATCACAAGCTGTAGGAAATTTTGAAGTTCTACATACTGTCAGAACATAAGGACTCTGAAGAACAATGGGTTAATGCATAATGAAGATGGAGTCAAAACAGGCTCCCTTGTGATGCTCATTAAAAACAAGAACTGCATAGTTATGGAGAACTACATAATGATTTATTTATTAGTTTGTTACATTTGTATCCCACATTTTCCCACCTATTTGCAGGCTCAATGTGGCTTACATATGTGAGTGTGATATGGTAATGAAGAGAACAAAAAACAGCTGCTCTACAGATCTGGAAATATCAGATTATAAATTGGTAGCAAACACCCCCATAGCATTAACAGAATGAACTTCAATTTCCTTTTTAGTGGAAAAAGACCAAGTTCATGATAATTTATGCACTTGGGAAGATTAGCTGGAAACAGGAAGTCTTTGAGATAGGATTAATGCAAATCCTCTCCCACCCACAATACCCTCCATTATGATTTGTGATATTTTGCTCTTTTCTACAAGACAGCATAAATATTGTCATGCAGCTGACAAAGAGTTGGCTAGACTGCAATGAGTTGAAAATGTGCAATTTCACAATGTCTTCCTAATAGAAATGAAAGATGGCAAATAAAACATAAAATGAATATTTGTCCTTTGCTAATTTTTTGAAAATCCTTTTGTACTTGCCTGTCTTCCCCTGCTTTTTCACACACATATTCTGTTCACTAGCTTTTCATGGAAAAATCTATATATAAATTCACTGAAGTAAAGAGCCGATGATAGAATGGAACTTTGAACTAGAAATCTCCGAAATGCAAAGTCCCTGAGGAATCTCAAACTGACCAAATGACCTCTAAACTCAATCCAATTTGCAGAAAGCAATGATCCTCATGACCCAAAGCACCTGAAAATCATATTATGGAAAGTGTAACTTAATGTAAAATGTCATCAAGCATGAGTTCTTGATCTCTTTTCTGCAACTTACGCTTTTAGGGGTTAATATAAAGCTAATGTAAAACCTATTTTGTGCACAGAAAAGAACTCGTACAATTATACAAGGTTATACACATATAAAAAGTAGGCATACATGATCTGCACATTGGCATTCCTGGAGGCCAGTTTGGACAGAACAGGAGCTGAGTTATGATTTATGCCATATCTTATAAGTAGAACTTCTGTTCCTAGGTATTGATAACTTACACTTCCAGCTGTTTTTTTCTAAATAAATTATTTGAGGGTACAAAAATAATTGGTGTTTATCAGTGATTTCATTCCACAGGTACTATTGCTTGATACCTCTTCTGTTGGAACCTAATGTTTGTCACTCAGCACAGAAATAGCAACAAAACTGCACAGAGAAGAAGTGGTGATTTTCTGGTGCTTATTGGATGAACACCTATTTTAGGGGCCCTTTTACTAAAGTGTGCTACAATTTGTATTTAATGTGGGATTTTTTAGAAGGTGCTAAATGCTCCCGCATTAACTTTCCATTAACCAGTTAGTGCATGGTAATAGTAATACATAATTATTATATATTATCAGATACCAAAAAAAGCTCAAGATGATTTACAATAATAAACTATAGTCTTAAGACCAAATAGAATAACAAAATTATCAATTTATTAAAATGCTTGTGAAATACCCAAGTTTTTAACAATTTATTCAAGTCGTAATTCAACAGGGACAGAGTTCTAAAGATTTGATGCTACAGATAAAATTACTTCTTATGAGATGATAGTAAACAAATATGTGAAGATGATAGATCCAATTGGTTAAAATGATGCAGCCTACCACATCTACACTGAGATTGTAAACATAGCAAGCTAGCCAAATAAGTAGAGCTCAATCCATTTAGAATTTTAGAAACAAAACATAGAATTTTAAACTCAGTACAAATTTTAATGGGTAGTCAATATATTGATATCAACAGGGCAATCCTATCATACTGTGATTTGCTCAGGCTAAGTCTGGCTGCTGTATTTTGAAATCTGTTGTAAACGAAAAAGTGAGTTTTTTGTAATTCCTAAATCCAGCACATTGCAGTAATCTAAAAAAAAGAAAAAGAAAATCAAAGCATGAACCAATTTTTGTAGATCATCTGTGGACAAATAAGTAGGAATCTGATGAATAAAACATAATTTGACACAGGACGTTGCAAATCTTGAGACTCGCCACTCAGAGCTGAATTCAGCATTACCCTTAAACTCCAAACAGTTGTCTGTCATCTTCATCAGATTCCTACTTATTTGTCCACAGTTGATCTGCAAAAATTAGTTCATGCCTTGATTTTTTTTTAGATTACTGTAATGTGTTGGATTCAGGAATTACAAAGAACTCACTGTTTCGTTTACAGCTGATTCAAAATAGGTCAGCCAGACATATCCTGAGCAACTCACTTCTGAACTCCACGGAATACTAGATCAGGGACATTGTACGTTTGTTATGCTATTAGGTTACCTTCTTTCTCAAATCTCAAATGTGGAATTCTATGAGTCCTCCTGCCCACCTATAACCTTGATGTTTTTCCCACATTCAGTTTAAGCATATGAGTGAACATCAAATGAGGTATTTTAGAAAAAAATATTAAGAAAATGTAATATGTAAGTCGCTTAAGTGCAAGGGTCTGGGGCCAAAGAAATACATGCAGTTAACCGGAGCATGCACTTAACCATTGTGACCCAAAGAAGCTTGACATCTGATAAACATGTACAGTAGTGTTTATTATACATACAGTATACAGTCTCCGTTAACTGATGTTAGGCTTACTTGAAGTAATCATTGGCCTTTTATGTGGAGCGGATAAAGCCCTTTAGACAGTCCACCCAGTTGTTTGTTTCTTTCGATCCCAACAGGAGGGGAGTCGCCACTGGAAAACGCACAATCTCAAATTGGCTAGCAGATTGCGTTTCCTTCACTTATGCCCAAGTTGGGCTAACTCTGGAAGACCATGTGTGTCAGCTCATAATGTTAGAGCCATGGCTGCGTCAGTGGCTCACTTAAAATCAACCTCCATTGAAGAGATTTGCAAGGCTGCAACATGGTCATCAGTCCACACATTCACATCTCACTACTGCTTTCAGCAGGATACCCAATACGACAGTTGGGCAGTCAGTGCTGCAGAATCTGTTTGGGTTTAAAATCCAACTCCACCCCCCTAGACCCATTTTTGTTCTGTTCCAGGCTGCACTCTGTTAGTTGTTTATGGTGTCAGGTCAATCAAAGTTATGTCCTCACCTTTGCGAGTCCCAGTTGACTATTGCTCATTGTTTTGAGTGAGCCTGGTTGCTAGGGATATCCTATATGTGAGAACAAGCAGCCTGCTTGTCCTCTGAGAAAGCGAAGATACTTACCTGTAGCAGGTATTCTCTGAGGACAGCAGGCTGATTGTTCTCACAATCTTGCCTACCTCCCCTTTGGAGTTGTTCTTTGCTTCTTTTTATGCTTTTTGATTTAACTGAGGGAACGTGCTCACGCAATGGGCAGGAAATCGGTCCGCGCATGCGCGCTGCACGCTGCATGCACGCCAGAAGATTCTGGAAAAACTTTTTAATATTTTGCTTGCAAAATGCCAATTCCTGGGCCGACGCGGATGTCGACCCACATGTGAGAACAATCAGCCTGCTGTCTTCGGAGAATACCTGTTACAGGTAAGTATCTTCGCTTTATTGAAGGTTGTTGGGTTTCTAACCTTTTAATGCTTTCATGTCTGGTAAGGCAATGTTGCATCTGCAACCATCTGAAAAAATGATTGGATGGTAATGAGTATTTGTTTTGCAACATTTGAAAAGAGTTTAAGAGACCATTGGTCAATACTTAATCTAAATAATATATTCCTTTATTAAACCATTCATTCCCCCAAAAATAGGAGCTTTGTTTATTTTGATATGTGGGCTCTCCCATAGCATAGAATGAGTTGATGTTTCACTAGAGATATCCATAATCCTGTCCAGTTCACGTAGGCATCCATGACAGGATGCAGTAATTGAGTTACTACTCAGGTGTTTGGGTAAGTAAAAAAGGAATACACTGTGGTGGAAGGACCACAATTCTTTTTCTAGGTTCAGCCAAATCGGAGTATAGTCTGATTGTGATCTGATCCAGAAACTAGCTTGCTGTGTTATAAAAGCTTTATGACATGTCCAGAAATCTGGGAATGCAATGCTAGCTAGTTGTTTGGGATTTTTCAAGGTTCTTAAGGCAATTTTTCGGACTTTGGAAGCCTAGAGAAACTGTGATAATAACGTGTCAATTTGTTGATATAAAGAGATGGGAAAGGGCACTGGAATCATACTTTAAATAAAATTAACATTCAGAATTCTCATTATTTTAATGGATTCTAATCCTCCCCACCATGAAATGTGCAATGGGTTCCAAGAAAGTAGGCAAACCTTTAATAATGGAAATAAATATTTTTGAAATTCAGAGGCCATAGTAGATTCTAGATTTGGTAAAAGATCCAGACCAAGATATCTAAAACTGTTAGATGACCATACTAAACCAAATGAAGAGCTGATATCTGGGGTGGTATGCACATTCAAGGGAATTACCTCAGTTTTTTGTGTCATAGTTCAAGGACAAGTGAGCACTTAGGCTTCAGCTGGGAACAAACTATAGCAGGCGAGTCACTAGGGCTAGGCACAGAAGACCAGGCAGGCGGGACTTGACTGGAGACAAGGCACACAGCTGGACTAGACAGGACAAGGCATACAAGGCTAGAGCTGGATCCAGATGAGGCAAGGCAAGGGACTAGGCAGGAACTAGAAACAGACAAGACAAGGTTGGACAAGAGAGGCAGGACACAGACTGGAACAAAGGACAAAAGAGACAAGGCAAGGCAGAAACTCAAAGGCAAGGCAGGACTGCAGCTTGGCAGGAATTTGGCAGGATGAGACACAAGGAAACCAGGAATACCCTGCAAGGCAGGACATCTTGTTGCAAAGGCACTGGTGTAGAGTTCCAATGTCCCTTATAAGGACCCCAGAGGATGAGGTCATCATCAGGCATCTCCTCCAGTTTCCACCAGAGGACCTTTAAAGGAAATCCCTCTGCGCATGGCTAGGGGATGCCGACACCAGAAACAGATGAGGACTGGTGGTCTGCAAGACCCTCAGAACGCTCTGGCATTCAGGAACCACTGCACTGGTGGTCTGCTGCACCAAGAAACCAGTCCGGTGCGGATTGCACCATTCCTCACCAGCAGCAGGTAAGTAGGGACATGAGTCACGGCCCTGGCTGTGACATTTTGCTTGTTAATTTGCCTGAGAATTTGGAGTATGTGTTGACTAGTTGCAGGACGCTATCAACAGATGATTTAGAGTTGGTGAAAAATAAGAGGGGCATGCTGCAGCTTTGATTTCCAAATTATTCACTTTAATTCCTTGTATTGTAGGATCACTTCAAAGAGAAATGAGGAGGGGCTCAAGAGCAAAGTTGAGAAGAAGGGATAAGGGATTACCTTGTCTAGTACCCCTTTTCAAAATTATGGTATTAGAGAGAATGGTGTTAATTAGAAAGTGTGCTGTAGGGTTAGTGTATAGTATCTTGACTTTTTAAATAAATTGTTCTGGAGCTCCAATTGATGAAGTACTGAAAACAAGAAATCCCATTCCACCCTATCAAAACACTTTTTCAGCATCTATTGCCATGGCTACAACAGGGTGATTAACAGATTTAACATATGAAAAGATATGGTGGAATAGGCAGGCATTGTCAGTGATTAGTCTAGCAGGCATGAAAACCAATTTGATTGCGATGGATGACAGAACCTATTATTTTCTGTAAGCAGTTGGAGAGAATTTTTGCAAAAATTTTATAGTCCATATTATGTAATGAAATTGAACGGTAGTTAGAAACCAATGTGGTTGTCTTTGTTAGATTTTGTAAAGATTGTAATGACAGCTTTGGAGAACCTATTAGAAATAGCAGTGTGTGACTCATCTTCTAGTACTTCAAAGAATGAGCAAAAATTAGGGACCAGATTTTTTTTTTAATTGCTTATAAAACTCAGTAGGTAAACCATCTGACCCTGGGGCTTTTTTAGGTTTTAACTGAACAATAGATATCATAATTTCTTGATCAGTGATGGGAACCTGAAGAGATTTATCCCCCTGTTTACTAAGCTGCGCTAGCGGTTGCCCTGTGCTAATGCTGACACAGCTACTGCGACTTAGTAAACAGGGATATGAAGTTTCTGATTGATATAACTGCATATAAAAGATATGAAAAACTTGCAGTATATCTCTAATTTTAGTATTAGAAATGTCAGGGGTTTTGTTTTCTTAAAGTTTTTGGATTTTCATTTTTTTTTTTCGTTATTAAATAGTTGGCTAGCATGTAGCTACATTTGTTTTCTTCCTCATATATGGATTGGTTACGGAGAAAGAGTTCATGACCAGCTTTAATACTCTATATTCTATTCTACTTATATTAGAGTTGATATATAGAATCGAGAAGATTGGGATTTGGAGAAGCAATGTATTGTCATTCTAAAAGTTTAAGTTCGTTTTCAAGTTCTGATAGAAGTTTGTACCTTTCTTTTATTTTGATGTGCCACAATGGCAATGAGTTCTCCACATATTGAGGCTTGAAAGGCCTTCCAGATTGTAATTTGTCAAATATTAGGGTCTTGATTCCATTTAAAAAAATTAAAGATTGCTTTCTGGATTCTTTTTCTATAATTGTCATCCACAATAAATTGACTGTTAAGTCTCCACAGGGTTTTTTTTTGTCGTTCTTGTTGTTGAAATGGGTGACATAAATTGATTGACAAGAGAAATTGCTGCATGATCTGACCTTGTAATTGGAGCAATGTCTGTATAGGCAGTGTGCTCTAGTAAATTATTTGATATTAAGAAATAATAAATATGTGTTATTATTTCTTAAGATGGTATAGTATAAGTAGTTTTGGATTGTCTATCTAGCCATATGTTTAGCTGCATGTTGAAATCACCTGCCATGATGATTAGGGCGGGAGGACATTCTACTACATTTTCCGATATTGTGTGAAAAAAGGAGGAATCATCCTTATTTGGGGCATATACATTTAGCAAAATCAAGTCATACCTATTTGACACTACTTATAGTAAAATCCACCTGCCTTCAGAATCTTTAAGCTCCTGTTTTTGCTAAAGAAAATAGCAACACCTCCTTTTTTACCACATGCTGAGGATTGATAGAACTCACCTAACCAACTGCGAACAGTTGTATATCTGGGAGATGTGTCTCTTGTAGAAACAACTTGTGCATTCATCTTTTTAAGTTCCATACCTATCTTTTACTGGGTGCCGGAGACCATGCACATTCCAGGAAATAAACTTGGTGTCAAGCTTTTGGGTATTAGCCATAATAAAATGAAAATTGTAGTAAGTGGGTGTTACAATATGTCACAGGGCGAGAATGCACACTCATGCAGTATTTGAGACACCAGAATTAGAACCATCTATTTCCAGTTTTAGTCTGTATTTAAGTCCAACGCAAGTATTAAAGAAGAAATAACAGCTATGACTCATGAGTATACAGGCAACAAGAGCAAATAGCTCAGCCTATTGAACTAATAGATGGATGGAGAAAAATAACGGGGGGGGGGGTGGGGTGGGGGGAGGGGGAAGAAGAATCCCTCCAGGCAATTTAGAAGATTAATAACATTATCAAGTGCAAATAACCAAGGTGCATTACACTACCAAAAAAAATCCCAATTCACATTTAATAAATGCAAACATTTCATGTATGTGAACATTAAGTTGTCAGGAACAGTCCCAGCAGATCTCAAAGCTTTATTCAGCTAGTATCATGTAACATATAGCAGAAATAATTAAGGCTTTTCAGACGGCACCACAGGTACACTATCTTAAGTTAGCCAGTCATACCTTCTGTGTCTCTTTTATACAGAAAAAAACTGTAAGGCACTGGGGTGTCAAAACATGAGTAGTGTTGCTCAATGTAATGACCATTCTAGCAGGATACTGGAGGGTGTATTTTGCACTCTTTTCTTTGAGACACGCTCTCATAGCCAGGAATTGTTTTCTTTTGTATGTGGTGTTTTTCGAGAGGTCGTGGGCTATGTTGATTCTTTTACCTTCGTATATCAGAGAAGGGATTGATCTTGCAGTATTGACTGTTAACAGCACCTGAGGATAGCTGAGTAATTTTGTGATAACTGGGTGAGGAGATTTTGTATTGGTTTTCATCTTCCCCAGTGAATGCATTCAAGTTCCAGTACTGTATTCAATGTAGGTGCAGAATCGCAGGGATCCATGTGCTAAGAAATTTTAGTGGGTCAGGACTGTCAGCATTTTCCAGTATGCCCAAAAGTCTTATATTGTTCCTTCTACTTTTGATTGCAACATCCTCCAGTTGTTTTTCCAGTGTTTGTAATTTATCAGATGTGACTTTCACATGCTGGTATAAATCTGTGGCACTTTGCTCTGATTTTGTTTCCACTGTCTAGTCGCACTTGAAATTCTGAGACTGATATTGTTAGTGCTGGTAAGTCGTTCTTGAGAGTGCATGTGATTTCAAAGTATTTTGTTGTAAGTTCCCATAGGGTTTTCAGTTCATCCATTAGGGCCTTTGAGGACTGCATAGCAGGCCTGTTTAGCGCCATTTTTTCAGGTGATGGTGGGTTGCACTTGGATCTTTTCGCATCTGTAGATGAAGCTGAACCAGCATCTTGCTTGTGTGCTTGCTTAAAGACATTTTCACACTTTCATATGTGAAAATAGATTAAAAAAAACTATGCCAAAGACACCAAATATTACCGATTTAATAAAGGCTTAAGAGGGAGCTCTCTGTCTACACGTCCATCATGCTTGAGGTCCTCTAGCATCCCCGATGATTTTTTAATATGATGTGGGATTTCTTGCACTTTACAAGAGATTTAGGACTGAAACAGTTTACAGAAGTTCCCCCTCATAAAGTAGGTTACATCTTATATCTAGTCTTCACTTTAACTGTTCTTTTTCCTTATTTGATGATTTTAATGTGCCTTGCTCTTCCTTGGACAGATCATCTGTCATGTTTTTGCAGGTACTTCCTTCCAGTTGGAAAAAAGTGCCAAGGGAATAAAGACAAATAGGAATCTCTCTAGTTTGTCTTTAGAACTACTCCTACAGAAATTAGATAGTACTATGGATGATTTTATATTTATTTATTTCACATGCTTGATATACTGCATGCATCCTATCATAGGCTTCAATGCACTTTACAAAAAACAGTAAAGAGCTGAGACATGGATCAAGGCTCTAATTTCAACCTTTGATAAACTTACGCCAGTATGAACCTTTAGGAGTTCAGGGGGTCTTTTACTGAAGATTAGCGTGAGTTATCTGCAGCAGGGCCCATAGGAATAAAATGGGTCCTGCTGCAGATAAGTTGAGCTAATCTTTAGTAAAAGACCCCTTTAATACGATAAGAGCCCTGGTATACCCCAGGACTCTTTTTGATCTACAGACAGGTGTGTTATGTTGAAAGACTTATAAATCAGCAGCCTGATTCTATAAAATGGAAATTATAGTGGCCAAGAAAACTTACATTCTAAACTTATAACAGAGACACCACATTCTTCTAGGTTATTTGGTATTGTGAAATCACTCACTAATAATGCTTTATCATCACCACAGACTGGAATATTGGCACAGGATCTGACTGACTACTTCTCAAATAAAGGAGGAAACTCTACGGAGATTTGTGTTCTCTTTTTAGCCAATATTTCTGGAATTGATAATGAACCTAGAGCTACTGCTATGGGAACTAGCCTCTCATATTGAGGCATATTTTCAAAGCATTTAGACTTACAAAGCTTCATAGTAACCTATGGACCTTTGTAAGTCTAAGTGCTTTGAAAATAAGCACCTAAATAATCTCGTTCAATTCATTCTGTGGAGAACAGTTCATTGGAATTAGTTTTTATTCCATCTATGCTGTTTTGCTAAAATGTACAACCTCGCCCTGTGATCCTATACCTTCTCATTTGTTACAGAATTTTGATATGGTGTTTATGCCATTTCTGTACTTTTTAGTGTTGAGTGTAGGTGATATGATATTTGAGACCTCCCACTATATTAAATTATTGATCATTCAATTAGATTTTTTAATAATTAGTCTGTCATAAAATGACTTGAGAGAACCCAGTTCAATTTGCGTATACTGCTGATCAGGAAGCTATGATTCTTCAGAGATCATCCCTCTGGGAGTCGCATACTGCTGCAGGTAATAAGAACTCATGGACACAATTGGAATCGCAGTTGAAGCGCTTAACTGGGGCAGAGATTCATGATGATATGCTGGTCCATTATATCAAGACCCACATGACACCGAGGGGCTTACGTTGCACAAACCTCCTAAATTGTTTGAATATTATACAACATTTTTGAACAAATGGAATGGTATTTTGAACTAGTAAGGACTTAATGCTCTTAATAGTTGAGACAACTTCAAATATGGAAACAGAATTGAAGACTACTGTGAATCAGATCCTGGAGAATTTGAAACAGGGGGTGACAGTAGAAGAAATTACTAAATCTCATTTGGATTTACAGAAAAAGATCCAGATTTTTAAAGATGAATTAAGACAGCTTAAGATTAAAAAAAAAAAAATCAAGCGTAATTCTTGGATGACAGGAACCTAAAGGAAGGTCAACTAATAGTTTTGAGTCATCTTCATCTGATTCAGATTACAGTGGTGAGGAACATGACTTACCACCAAGACAAAACTATTCTTTTCCCTCAGGTTAGTGACCTCGCAGCTGCAACAGAGGAAATTTAGTAGCGGAATTTCATGACCCACTGGGACAATGGGGCCTGCTTACCAGAACCCGGACATCACAGGAATGGCAGTGACACTCATAGCTCAGTGTGTTATCACTCCTGCACAATTGGATGTTTTACAATTAGGTTTGGGTTTTGTACCTACCACATTTTATGATTCCTTCTGCATTGAGCAGTTCATTTATAAGCTTCAATTAAGAAAGTTTTTTGAGAACCATACAGCCTCTATAGATGTTTCTACAGTCAGAATGAAATCTACTTGGAAACCTTCTGGGCAATTAGATCCGGCTGTACAAATTTTCTGAAACCTATTATTGAAGGAACTTGAAACTTTGGAGCAGTCTTTTACTAAATACCATAGGAGCAATGACTAGTCATCATTCTGCATTACAAGTGCTGAGAAATAACAGACAGTTTATGATTTTGAAATCGAGATAAAGGAGGAGCCATTACAGTACAATCCACATCGTTATATTTACAGGAGGCTCATTGCCAACTTTCCAATAAGGCAGCATATTTGATTCTCATCATAGATCCTCTCAAAGATCTTCAACAATGGATATGTGATATAGTAACTAAAGCATTTCTGGAAAATATTACTCAGAAGTAAATGATGTTTTGATTAACAAACATCTAAAAACTCCTAGACTATTGTTTGTACTGAAAATGCATATTCCACCAGGATGTTCAATTGTGGCCCTTGAGTAAATTCATTGACATCTTTCTCTCCTCTCTGGCTAAAGGAGTTCATTCATTTTTGCAAGCTACTACTCATTTTCTACATGAAGTAAGAGACATACGTCTGACAGAACATACTATATTTGTCTCTTTAGATATTGTCTCTCTATGTACTCAAATTTCCCATAACATTAGTTATTTGTTGTGACACAAGCATTAGATACTTGCCCTAATCCACAAAGAATTTCTACTACCTTTTTGATACAACTAGCCACTTTAGTTATTAAGTGGAACTATTTTTGGTTTTCTGGGCAATTTATCCAACAAACACAAGGGGTGGCTATGGGAGCCTCGCTTGCACCTTCAGCAGCAACATTGTATGTAACAGCTTTTGAGGAAGCTCATATTTATCATTCAGAATGGTTTTCTAAAATAAAAATCTGGAAAAGATTTCTGGATATTTTTTTTCCTTTGGAAAGTTACAGTAGAATTTTTCAGATGGTTAAATTCATTGTCCTCAGACTATTAATTTTCTAGAAGTGCATATTTTCAGACAAGAATACACTATTCAAACCACCTTGTATCATAAAGAGGTAGCGAGGAACACCTTGCTTCATTATACAAGTTTTCGTCCTCATATTTTGAAGACAGTCTTACACATCAGCCAGTTTCTTAGAATCAAACAAAACTGATCTCTTGCATCAGAATTTGACGTTCATGAAGAATAACTGTGGCAGTGGTTATCTCAAAGAGGTTGTCCTAAAAAAATGATTAAGAAAGCATATTTAAGAGCCAAATGTGCAAACTGTGATCTTTTGATTTAATATATAGTGAAAGAACAAGCTGATAGACTTGTAGCAGTTCTTCCTTATTGTGTAGGAAGTGCAGCTGTGACCTGCTTAGGGGTCTTTTACTAAGCCATGTAGGCGCCTATGCATGTTTAACATGCGTCAATTTGGAGTTACCGCCCGGCTACTGCGAGTCCTGGGTGGTAATTTTGGTTTTTTTGCACATCCGTTACGCACGCTGGATTTCCTGTGCGTGGTGGAAATTGGGCAGTAATCGTCATTCTACACGCATAGATGATTACTGCACTGTTACCGTGTGAGACATTACCACTAAGTCAATGGCTGATGAATGGACACACGCCAAATTTTATTTTGCCGCACGCCCATTTTCAGCAAAAATTTTAAAAAAGGCCTTTTTTATAGGCATGCTGAAAAATGGATCTGCGAGTGCCCAAAACATGCACCTACACTAGCACAGCCCATTTTTCGGCGCACCTTAGTAAAAGGAGCCATTATTTTATAAATACTGGAATGTGTTGTCGGTGCACCAATGTTTTATTGGAGTCGGTCCAGAGGGCGGCTACGAAATTAGTAAGCGGTCTTGAATGCAAAAATTATAGGGACAGGCTTATGAACCTCAACATGTATACGCTGGAAGAGAGGAGGGAGAGAGGAGACATGATAGAAACGTTTACATATCTCAAGGGCATTTATGTACAGGAAGAGAGCCTTTTTCAAATGAAGGAGAGCTCTGGAATGAGGGTGGCATATGACAAAGTTAAGAAGGAATAGGCTTAGGAGTAACCTAAGGAAGTAATATTTCACAGAAAGGGTGGTGGAGGCGTGGAATGGCCTCCCGGTGGAGGTGGTGGAGTCGAAGACTGTTCCAGAATTTAAAAAGGCATGGGATAAGCATGTGGGATCGCTTAGGAACAGGAAGAATTAGGAGTTACAGATGATTGGCAGACTGGATGGGTCATATGGCCTTTATCTGCCGTCATGTTTCTATGATCACCTGATAGTAGCATACTGATGGGGAAAAACCATAGCAAAGGTGTTGTCTTATAAGAGACCTAATTATACTACAACCAACCTTGAAATTACTGGCCATACTGCATGCAATCATTGCCAATGGTATGAATATACCACAGAAAGGATTCAATGGAGAGTACCTAAATCTGGACAAAACATCTGAAGTTCCTACTGCACAACTAGTGTCTCACTAGATTGAAGAAAAACACATTTGGTCAGATCTACGCTGGCAAGTCGTTGACAAAATTGAACTTGTGTGGGAGGGAGGTAATGTGGAACAGCTCGTTCCTTAATTAAAAGGAACAGCTTGTATATATTCTTTGCAAATTCTAGCCCCTACGGGCTTGAATCAAGAACAGGTGTCCCTGTTGTAAATTTTCTTTGTTATCATGAATTAATTGTTGTTTGGATGGTACACATCTAGGTTTAAGAGATATACAACTTTTTTTTTACAATTAATTAGTTGATAAAAGACTTTAATTTCTCTGATTGTTCTGCATCAGCAGTGATTGGCTGGGGGATATGTGACATTTTAGTATAAGCGTTTTTTGCCACTGCCACCATCTTAGAATACACTGAGAATGATTGCTAGTGTGGGATTTTGGCATTGGTAAGTTCTAATTGTTCTAGCAACAGTGTTTTCTTGAATTTTGATTGAGTTTTTTGTGACTAATTTTTTGTTTTTATATTGTAGCGGACCAGACCCTGGCGCAACACTTAGTGAAACATACCACATGTCAACGAGTGGTCCTACAGTCTTGAGTTAAGTAATATTTCATATACAACTCTTTTAAATAAAAATTTGAAAAATGAAAAAAAAATGATTTAAAAATTAACCTGAGTTTGATATTGAAATTTGACCGATGGGAGGTTTGGTGAGCCAAGAGTTGAGTGACTCTTGTGAAAATAGTTGCTACTGAGGTCGTATTAACAGAAAATCCTGTTGCTTGTCTAAATTTTGAAAGACTTTTTAGCACTGGGTATAGATGATATGATAAGGTTTCTGTACTTTCAGCTTAATTAGTGGCATAGGCTTGGAAGACAGCTTATATAAGAACTCATTAGAGGGACAGCAATGAGTCTAAATCACTTTTGCCAATTTTTCATCTGGTTTCCAATGTATGTTTGCGGTGAAAATTGCAGAACACGGAGGAGGTAATTGCACAGGACAGAAGGGATAGACTGACCACTGTAGAGTCAATGATTTATTGACTGCCGCTGGCTTTATTCCTGGATATTTAATGTCAGGCCATAACCGGGCACCAGCATCGAATATCTGGGTATATGTGGCTGGCTAAAACATAACTGGTTAAGGCCCCTTTTACAAATTGGTGGTACTTGTACCGCTGCTTTGCCATGCATTATTTCGGCACTACTGCCAGACCACCATGGGAGCTAGCTGTAGTGTCACCCCCAGCAAGTACCATTTCAGGCACATCCGGAATATTCTTACTGATGGATTATTGTGGGAGTCCTTACCCAGGAAATGGCTGCATGACAAGTTTGTACTTACAGCACAGCCATTTCCTTTTTTTTTTTTTTAAATCCCTTTCTGCGGTAAAAGGGGCCTCGGCACGCAGAAAATCCACATGCTGACACTACTGCAGGACCCCTTTTACTGCAGCTTTGTAAAAGGGGCCCTAAGTGCAGTATTCAGCACTTAACCAGCTATGATGAATTGCATAAAGATAGGACTGTTAATGCGGTCCTGTTTATGCAGTTATCGTAGCCAGTTAAGGGCTGAATATTGGCATTTAACTGGCTAAGTGCTGATTCCACCCCTGGAATTCTGGTCACCATATCTCAAAAAAAATATAGTGGAACTGAAAAGGTTCAAAGAAGGGAACTAACATGTTTAAGGGGATGATAAGGGGCTGGAACTCCACTCATATGAGGAAAGGCTCTAGAAATTAGGGGTTACTCAATGAAGTTACATGATCATACTCTTAAAATGATTAGAAGAAAATATTTTTTCACTCAATGAACAGTTAAGCTCTGGAACTTGTTACTGGAGGATATGGTAACAGCAGTTAGTACATCTAGGTTATAAAAAAAGATTTGAACAAGTTCCTGGAGGAAAAGTCCATCATCTGCTATTACAATAGACATGAAGAAATCCACTACTTATTCCTAGGATCGGTAGTGAGGAATATTTTTACTGTATGGGATTCTGCCAGGTACTTGTGACCTGGATTGCCACTGTTGGAATCAGGATACTGGGCTAGATGAACCATCGGTCTGACCCAGTGTGACTATTCTTATGGATGCCCACAAAGTAACCAGTTTTGGCTCAGGCATTAACCAGATATTTTCAGTGGCACTATCCAGTTAACTGCTACTGAATATGCCTGGTTAGCATTGGAGAAGCAATTTAAATGGCCAGGAACTATTTCTGGCCATTTAAATCAATTTGAATATTGACCCCTCAGTTATTAGGTATGGCTGGTGGGAATGAGGTTTGGCAACTTGCCTGCTTGATGAACAGGTGGTGAACCTAATGCGCCACCTAAATAAGATTCTAGACAATGCTGGGGAGGTGCTGTCTGTTTTGGTACAAGTGGGTACCAAAGACATACAATAATACTGGAAGAAAGTTCTGGAAGCCAAATTTAGGCTTTTAGGTAGAAAGTTGAAATCCTAAACTTCAAGAGTAGTATTTTTCCATGTTGCCTCGGGTCCTGTAAATCCGTTGGCTTCTAGAAAGTTAACTATCCTTTCTTTCAACAGCAACTCCATCGTTTTTTCTACCACTGACATGAGACTTACCGTCTGTAGTTTCCCACTTCTTCCATGTGTCCACTTTTGTGAAGAGGAACCACATCTGCTTGTCTCCAATCCCATGGATCCTCTCCCGTCTCTAAGATTTATTAAAGAAATCTTTAAGAGATTCCTCCAGGACCTCTCTGAGCTCCTTCAGTCTCCTGGGATGTATCCCATCCGGCCCCATAGCTTTGTCCACCTTCAGATTCTCACACTGTTTATAAACTCTTTCTTCCATAAATGGCACAGTATCCACTCCATTCCCAGATGCTCCCTTGAATGTCGACCACGGTCCTTTACATACAAGAGTGACAGAATATCATTCCTGTATATCGAGGTTAAAATCGAGAGCACCCCTAGTTAATCACTGTATTTCTGCAAACCACAGTTTTGAATCTTTTCTCTGCTTTGCTTTAGATCATGTACTCCCAATAATTGGAGGTTGTGACAGGAACTGGAGACTTCTGCAAAGCAAACAATGGTGGATTCTCTGACTTAAGTCATTAGGACCGAATAGTTTAAACACTTCTATCAATTGGAATTGTTTTCTGTAAAAACGTTCATCATATATCCCTTGAATTAATTTTGAGCATTACATAAGATATTAAAAAAATTGTTGTAACTTCTTTTTGAATCTAATTTTCTGAAAGGATTTATCCAATCATGAGCTGTAGACATTGTTCATTGTTGAGATTGGTGGTTGAATTTGTGTGTCCTTTTAAATCAAAGGCACCATTTTGAATTCACAGCAGTGGAAAGTGAAGAGTTCAGTATTGGTTTCGCAGTAAGCAACACACCAGGATATTTGATGTATTCTAATTCCATAAAGAAGAGGATGCTAACATATCTTTTGCATTTTAGATTGTTGTTTTGGAAGATCCTCCGAAGAAGCCAGTCAACGAAATATGTGCCTGTCAAGATCTCCGCCAATAGCTAAGATAAGTGATATGTAATATTGCCTCCATAATGTTTTTAAGAGATTTAAGTACAAATTGAGTACAGATTGAAGTAAACATTTATCAAAAGAAGAAAATTGTAAATAAAAAAAATTGAATATTATGAATAAATAAAAATACAAGGGTTTTTTTTGGACCAATGAGAAGTTCTGTTCAAAAATATGAAAGCAGCTGCAATAAGGTGACAGTTATATCAGTGAGCATCATCTGAGGTCCTTTTTCCCTGACAAAGAAAGTTGAAACCTTCTGCTCAGTGTGCTGCTGTGTCTAAGAAAGCAAATAGAATGTTAAGTGTTATTAGGAAAGGAATGGAAAACAAAAATGAGGATGTTATAATGCCTTTGTATCGCTCCATGGTGTGACCGGACCTCGAATATTGTGTTCAATTCTGGTCGCCGCATCTCAAAAAAGATATAGTGAAATTAGAAAAGGTGCAGAGAAGGGCAACGAAAATGATAAAGGGGATGGGACAACTTCCCTAAGCGGAAAGGCTAAAGCGGCTAGGGCTCTTCAGCTTGGAGAAAAGGCAACTGAGGGGAGATATGATAGAGGTCTATAAAATAATGAGTGGAGTTGAACAGGTAGATGTGAAGTGTCTGTTTACGCTTTCCAAAAATACTAGGACTAGGGGGCATGCAATGAAGCTACAATGTAGTAAATTTAAAACGAATCTGAGAGAATGTTTCTTCACTCAACATGTAATTAAACTCTGGAATTCGTTGCCAGAGAATGTTGTAAAGGCGGTTAGCTTAGTGAAGTTTAAAAAAGGTTTGGATGGCTTTCTAGGCTTTCTAAAGGAAAAGTCCATAGACCATTATTAAATGGGCTTGGGGAAAATCCACTATTTCTGGGATAGACGGTATAAAATGTTTTGTACTTTTTTGGGATCTTGCCAGGTATTTGTGACCTGGATTGGCCACTGTTGGAAATAGGATGCTGGGCTTGATGGACCTTTGGTCTTTCCCAGTATGGCAATACTTATGTACTTATGAAAAAGTTCGAATTGGTTTATAGTTTACAATTACCCTCTACATGCATAACTGTATACATTTTTTTGCATCAAACCTTAGTTTCTGAAATCCTGACCTCATTGTCTCTTGAATCGTTCATGTGGAGCAGCATTTTAGAACGGCCATCCAACTCAGAATATGGACGTCCAAGAGGTTACGTCTCTTGAATCATTCTTGTGGAGCAGAACTTTAGAAAAGCCGTCCAACTTGGTATATGGATGTCCATGAGGGTACATCATAAACAGATGTCTATCTCACATGTGTTTTAGAACAGATAAGGCCTGTTCTAAAATACTTGTGAGATGGATGTCTGTGCTGAAAACATCCAGCATAAACATCCATTTTACAAACTGAAATGTCCAAATTAGAACAGGAAAGCAACGGATATGGACGTCTGTGTGGCAGTAGAGGAACATCCATATTACAAAATACCAGATAACTATCTATGTGCTGGAGTAACCTAATGGTTAGAGCAGAGATATAAAGGTTGTCTCACTGCAGCTTTTTTGTAATTTTTGTTTCTTTTTTTATGTTTAATTTCTTTATTAGTTTTCATTTATACAAAGATATAAATCTTTGATGGATAATCCAATATTAAGTAAATATACAACATAATAGAAACATATAACAGAAAAAGTCCACAAATAGAGAGAGCCAAGGTTTTATCCATGGAAGTGAAATTCAGTATTATATTATAAAAAGGAAATATATGTAGGTGGTAGTCCTATATTTAAATTATCCAGCATACATTTCTATCGGTCAATCATTCTTGATCTCATGCCTGTCTAGAAAGGCACATAATTGTTCTGGCTCATAGAATATATATCTATTATTTTCAAAGAAAACTAAACATTTACAGGGGAATCTTAGCTGGTAGGAAGCTTTAATTGCTAGAGTTCTCTGTTTTAATTCCAAAAATTTCTTCCTCCTTTGTTGTGTCCAACGAGAGATATCTGGGAAGATTAAAACTTTACTTCCCATAAACTCTGGTTGGGTATTTTTAAAGTACAAACGAAGCAATGCTTCTTTGTCCTGCAAAAACACAAATGTAATAATCATAGTTGCAAAAGACTTAATTTCTTCCTTAGATTGCTCTAAGAATTCCGATAAATCCAAAGTCTCTGAGGAAACTTGTTGATCTGGATCTCCTTGTGATGAAACTGGTTGTAACTTCTTTTTATCTTCAAGATAAAATATTTTTTGCAATGGTGGAAGAGATTGTTCTGTATATTTAAATATCTCCTTCAAGAATTATTGAACATTTCTCTTGCGGAAATATATTTAGTCTGAGGAAAATTTAATATACGTAGATTTAAATTTCTCACAGAGTTCTCTACGTTTCAATTTTCTATGATATAACAAACGATCTCCAGCCATCTGCGATTGTTGCTCCTGTACTTTAGCCAAGTCCCCCCTCTATGTTTTGTGTTTTAATGAGATTTTTTCAAAGGTTATCTTTTATTTCTTTAACTTGTGTTGTATTATTCAATGAGGCAGAATAAACACAGTACAGACCTTATGCATGGCCTCAGTGCTGACCATATAGACTCCAGGGTTATCTCTTGGGGTTTCACCAGAGGCTGTATTACCACGGTTTGTAGCGAAGTTTCCTCTCCGGAGTCAGCATTCCGGCTCCCCTCCGCTAACATTCTTCCTCCCACCATGGTTGGTGAACTCTTCTCCCCCTCCTCGGTAGACGCTGACACTGACACCACTTCCTTCGACGGGGTCTGCCGCCCCTTCGAGCCGTTGCTTTCCACGCTCGGAACTATGACGCCGCCGAGTTGTGGTGGTGGTGGGGGGGGAGTTGCTGGACCAAGTGGGCTGAGCAAAAACTCGCCCTCCAAGCTGGGACTCTTCCCAGTCGCAGCTAAGGATTCGCCCGTCGGAGTGGACACCATATACGCTGTTATGGAAGGCTGACCCGAAGAGAGAGGTTGTAATCTCGGGAGGGGAGGTCCCTTTGGTTTACCCTTTCTCTTCGGCATAATTCAGAGGAAAAAGGTAAGCTTTTCAATTTCAAGCGGAGAGCGTTCCTTCCATGCGTCCTACACTATCGCCATCTTGGTTCCCTTTTTGTTTCTTTTTTTAATTGTGAGTCCCCCCAGAGACAGGAAAATACATATTGTGACTTTCTTTACTCCATTCAGTGGAAAACTGCTCAAGCAGAGTGCCTTTCTATAACCTGGACATGCCAAGTACCAAGTCTAAATATGGATATCCATGAACATGGGTCATCCCTTCCCCTTCTGCAGTTGGGAGTTTGGACATCGATCTTTTGGCCCCTCCTTAGCCCCACTCAATACACACCCAGACCGTGGCTCCTTGCCATATGGACGTACAGCAGTTTAGATATCCATATTCGGGCTTTATAAAATCAGAATTTGGACATCCATGCAATATGGACATCTAAATGTCAGTTTCAGATGTCCAAAACAGGAGTAGAGCCTCTAAAATAAGTACCTTTGTCCACTGCATCTGATTTGTCCACCATGTTGCAAATCTTTTTATCATCTTCCAAAAATGCAAACCTTTCTACCAAGCTTCTGTGGAATATTGCTTTGCCAATCAAACTTGGAAGCCGTTCTTTTGTCTTTTATGCTTTATTTCAGCATTGGAATAGATTGCAACTGAGGTAGAGGAGCAAATCAATTCTCCTGCTGGGGGCTGCAATCAGGTAAAATTCCATTTGAAATGCTGTTTGAATGGGGTGAGAGTTTCAAGTCTCTGCTGGGCTATTTATTGGTGTCTTTGTAAGGATCTGCTTCAGATACACACAGGTGCTGTGTATCTATACATCATCATTCCTGGAGCACTAGTAAAAGGAAGTAGCAGCTGATTTAAAGGGAAAGGCTTTTAGGCTTGGACAGAAGTTGCATAAATAAAATGCTATTGCAGCTCCATAGTAAGCAGAAGAAAAATGGTCCACATTATCATTCAGACTAAATGAGTCTGTGTGCAAATAGTATAAATTTTATTTCAGTTTGGGTTTTATTTAGACTGAGAAGCAATAAGAGTTGTTGTGTCCTTGAATCTCACTGGCTGTATGCTACCTGCAGTTCTGTATGCAGAAAAATATCATCTACAAAGAGATCTTGAGATTGTCTAATTAAATACAGAATTCAGAGAATTAATATTTAGACCAGAACTTTTATGTAAAGACAGGACCAGTGCAAGGGCTTATGCACCTTAAATGAACCTTGAGCTGTCCATTCCCTCAATTAACTTTCAGACCACATAGGCCCCTTCGCCACCCCACCCCCCCTGATTTTCAAAAGTAAACCTAGCAATCAATGTCACCTGAAAACTGCCCCTTCCAGAAGAATACTGTAAAAGTTCATAATCTGAAAGCATATCTTTAAATATTAAACTTTGTTTATTTTGTGTGTATGTAAGTACTCAATATATACACAAATGCCCCCATATTCTATATATTATGCCTAGTGTTCTGTGCCAAAATCTATGCGTATTGCATAAAAATGCGTGCAATTGAATTGGCTTAACAAGCTAATCAGCATTGATAACAGCACTTAAGAAGCAATAATGGGCACATTGGCAATAATTAGAATTGACGCACACAACTCGCTAAGTATATTCTGTAATGAACTGCCCCTGCATTCTAATGCACGCTGTTCAAAAGGGGCATGGTTAGGGGTGGGGAAATGGGCGTTCAGAAATTTATACACATAGTTATAGAATATAGTCCTGGGATATCAGCTAAGTGTATTCTATATATTGTGCCTAAATCCAGGTGCTGCTTATAGAATATGCTTAGGTGGAAATGTTTACCGTGCGGAATTTTTATATATATATATATATGGGCCTTATATATAATCTGGCCCATAATGAGAGTAATTGTATAACAGGTTGCCTAGGTTGAGCGATCAAGCAGGTTCTTGCACATAATTGTCTATATGTCTTTACAAAGTTGCTCTATAAAAGCTGCAAATATTGCAGCTATAATGAAGCCACATAAATTTACACCATCTTAGGAATGCATGTATCACAATCATACCTGCACTCCACCCAAAACTCGCTCCCAAACATACCTATATCAGTTGCATACAAACGCACATTGTCTTGGCAGTACACATACTGGTATGCATGGGGTAATTATATAAGTGGCATTTTACTTGCATATACTGACATATACTGGGCATCCAAATGGCAGATGAAGTTTAATGTGGACAAATGCAAGGTGATGCACATTGGAAAGAATAATCCAAATCATAGTTACCTGCTGCTAGGCTCCACCCTGGAGGTCAGCACTCAAGAAAAAGATCTATGTGTTATTGTAGATATTATGCTGAAATCTTCTGCTCAGTGTGCGGCGGCCATCAAAAAAGCAAACGGGATGCTAGGAATTATTAGGAAAGGGATGGTGAATAAGATCAAAAGTACTATAATGCCTTTGTATCTCTCCATGGTGCAACCGCATCTTGAGTATTGCATTCAGTTCTGGTCACCGTATCTCAAAAAAGATATAGCGGAATTAGAAAAGGTTCAAAGGGGATGGAACTCCTCTCGTATGAGGAAAGGCTAAAGAGATTAGGGCTCTTCAGCTTGGAAAAAAGATGGATGAGGGGAGATATGACTGAGGTCAACAAAATCCTGAGTGGTGTAGAACGAGTAGAAGTAAATCGATTTTTTTACTTGTTCCAAAAGTACAAAGATTAGTGGACACTCAAGGAAGTTACATGGATTTACTTTTAAAACAAATAGGAGGAAGTATTCACTCAACGAATAGTTAAGCTCTGGAACTCTTTGCCAGAGGATGTGGTAACAGTGGTTAGCATATCTGGATTTAAAAAAGGTTTGGACAAATTCCTGGAGGAAAAGTCCGTAGTCTGACATTGAGACAGACATGGGGAAGCAACTACTTGCCCCAAGATTGGTAGCATGGAATGTTGCTGCTAATTGGGTTTCTGCCAGGTACTTGGAAAACAGGATAGTGGGCTAGATGGACCATTGGTCTGACCCAGTATGGCTACTCTTATGTTCTTAAAGAGCCTTTATAAAATGACTCCCAGTAAGGGCAATTCCAAAAGCCATTTACCAACTATGGGACCTTTATACTAGAGTACATTAGCACTTAACGCATGATTGTTCAACCTCTGTCCTCAAGGGCCACAATCCAGTTGAGTTTCCAGGATTTCCCCATTGAATATGCATGAGATCTGTTTGCATGCACTGTCTCCATTGTATGAAAATAGATCCCATGCATGTTCATTGGGGAAATCTTGAAAACCCAAGCTGGCGAGGGCCGAGGTTGGACACCCCTGGTTTAGTGCATGGGAACTACTACTGCACAAGCATGGTAATGGGATTTGTGGTACTTTGGCAGTTACTGCACACTAAATTATGTGTTAAGGGCATTTGGTGTTAAGGGGCAGTAACTATGCAGGGAATGGGCATGGAACGCATTTTGTATTTAGCATGTGGCACATATCGTGCACTGTCACTTCTGCAGTTACCTAGGGCCCAAGTACCACCTCCTAAGTAGGAAGCACCAATAGCTTACCAAGGGCGGGCCGGTGGGGGTGGTCCGCCCCAGGTACAGGCAGTAAGGAGGTGCACGGAGAAGGCGCATGGCTGTCGGCTCTGCTGGTCCTCTGCCCCCTCTAATGTTGCTTCCTGTTCTGGGGCAGGGGACCAGCAGAGCCGACAGCCATGCAAAATCTAAGAGTCTGTAATGAGCTACTTGTAAATTGCCTACCTTGTCTGAGGATAAGAGTACAAGCTTTGAGTTTGTGTGGTTATTAGAACCTATTGCTTTGGTTTGTTGCAGCTGTACGATAGGTAACTGCCTTGTCTGCCTAATGGTCAAGTCAGCCCTTTGTACAGGATTGGGTTTGTTCTGGATATATTTGTACTATATCCTAGGAGACCTCTTCTCTTTTAGGGGAGGTGAATTTAATCGCCTAAATTGACCCAAATAAATACACCTCACCACCTTCTGATTAATTCAAAAATATACTAATCAAATTTAATAAGGCACTATATAACCCATTATTCATGCATACTGCTTCATATACTAAACCGTCTTGTTCCTTGCGGTACAGTGACAAGAATGCATTTATACACAAAATAATCAGACAAACAGTCATAGCTCCACTACTTGAGCCATACGTCCATGAACTGAGAGTCTCTGATCCCAATCCATCTTCAGTACAGGGATGCGCCATTCAATCTTCAATAGGGAAGCAGTGATGTAACTACTTCCAATCAATTGTAATCACTCCTCCAAGGGAATGCATATATGTCTGATTTGCCCAATACTCAGCATTATTTGGTCCATCATATGTCACTGCTTATTCCAACAAGCAAAAGGATGGCAGATTCCTTTTGTATTCTTCTTCACACCGAAATCACTTAAATGCTTCACTGCTTCTCAATGTGGGCCACATTTCGGAATCTTCTTCATAAGTACATAAGTATTGCCATACTGGGAAAGACCAAAGGTCCATTGAGCCCAGCATCCTGTTTCCAACAGTGGCCAATCCAGGTCACAAATACCTGGCAAGATCCCAAAAATGTACAAAACATTTTATACTTATCCCAGAAATATTGGATTTTCCCCAAGTCCATTTAATAATGGTCTATGGACTTTTCCTTTAGGAAGCCGTCCAAATCTTTTTTAAGCAATCCGTATATTTACAACACAATCCTCCAAGAACAAACACAAAATCACAAAAATTAGTGACCAATTGTACTCTAACAATTACATCCTATTGCGAAGAATAGTATACCATTAATACCAATATCAGCAGCTCACCGAAAGGACTGACGTCCGTCAGGCACAAGCAAACCCATTCATTCCCGATGGATATCCTGTTGCGTAGAGTCCAGGGTTTAAATAAGAACCTTTTATTGAGGGGCACCCACCCCTCCTTATCACCAATTATCACTCTACCTCCAAGTTTAAACCATTGGGAGTGACAGTACACCAATCAAATATGAATTTCTGCTCAACATTTAATAATACCTTGCTGATATCACCTCCCCTCCTAAGAATCACTTGCCGAATTGCTGTAAATCTTAAATGCTCCACTAAGTGACCCTCCTGGACCCAACGAACCATTATTGGAGCCGCCATAGGGGTTTTCCTAATATGCTCTGCAATACGTAGTTTCAATTTACGTTTAGTTTGACCTATATAATACAGGCCAGACGGGCAAACTATAAAGTAACCACCTGCGCAGATTCACATGATGTAGTTTCTTTGAAGTAAAATTTTCTGTTAGTACCCGGAATCAAAATATACTCAATACTCAAAGAAAACTTACAATATACACAATGCCCACAAGAGGCGTGGCTACCTTTGGGCTGCGGCTCACTAGGATATTTAAGAAGTTCTCCCAAATTTTTACTTCTTTTAAAAGCAATCTTGGTGTGCTCATTAAGAGGGGAGTGTATACTTAGCACATCAAACTATCAATTTGTACCATACCCTTACAGAAAACTGTGCTTTGCTAAAGTCACTTCTGCTCTTACTCTCTGCTCCTATCGTTGCACCTGACTTTTTCTCCCATTGGCAAGTAAATCAGACTCTATGGGTTCAATATTCAGACCATGGGAGTTAGCCCGGCTAACTCCTGTGGTGGGCGCTAAGCCTGGATATTCAGTGCCGAGTTGTAAATTTAGGGAAGGTGCATTATACAGACACAAGGACTGCTGCATTTTCTATTGCAGGACCTTGTTTATGGAGCAATTTACCTGGTTATTTAAGTATTGTCCGCAATGGAGGACAGTGTAAGAGACTTCTGAAGACTCATCTGTTCTTTTTCACCTATCTGTTGGTGTAAGACATATTCCCTCTGATATTCAGCTACTGTAGGTAGTGAGGTTAGTTGCTGCCAGCGGTACTGACCCTGGATATTTAGTAATGGGCCATTTCCGGGCAAAGAAAGGACTACTATTTATGTGGTCCAATTTGCCCGCTAAACTTAGCTGGCCAGCACTTGAATACTATGTACCAAGGGCTAATATTCAGCTGAGTTAACTGGCTATCTTGCGCTGAATATTAGCACTTAGCCGGCTACACACTATTTAACCAACCACGAGCCGTTCCTGGCTGGTTAAATAGCATTGAATATCAGGCCCATTGTATTTACAGGGTAGACAGATTTTGCAACTCATTTTATTTGTGTTTTTTATGTTGTTGCTGTCATGTAGAAATTTTTATGAATGTTTTTATTGTAATCCACCTAGGGGTGAATTCTATATATGATGACAAAAAAAATTGGCGTCGAAAACAGCGCTATTCTACAAAATGTGCTTGACGTCAGGCACAGTTTGTCAAGTAGCTCTTACATCCGGGAGTAGTGCCAAACTTGGGGGCCCTTTTACTAAAGGCAACACAGAACAACCACAGGCCCAACGCGACCACGGGAGGTAGTTCTGCCTTTAGCATGCGCCATTTCCGACACTATGGAAAATAATTCTGTAATTTCTAGCGTGACACTAACCCAGCCTGGTTACTGTGGGAGCCCTTACCGCTACCTCAGTGGGTGGCAGTAAGTGCTTCCTCCCCCTGCAACACCACGTGGTAAGAATAATCTTACTACATGGCTATGTTTTTTTTAGGGGTTTTTTTACCAGCTGCAGTAAAAAGGGCCCTGGTGCCCATCAAAAATGGTCCCCACTGCTACTGCAGGGCCCTTTTATCCCCGCTTGGTAAAAGGACCCCTTAAGGTGCAGCCATTTGCACCAACTAAAACATGGTGGAAATACCTGCGCAAAAATTTAGGAGCAGATGTCCTTATTCTCTAACTACGTGTGTAACTTAAAGGAAAGCTCCTGATTTGCCTATGACCTGTCCATGACCCTCCCATTTCCACAAACCCTTTTTTTATTCGTGCTTAAATTTTATGCATGTATATTTCAATTTAATCTAATTGGGTGCCAATAAATTGCTTGTTAAGAAGCCATTCTTTGTCATCAATACCAAACCAGTCCAGACCAATGAATTATGTCCATCCACCAGCAGAAGGAGACAGAGAAAAAACATAGTTCCAAGCACTTCGCTCCTTAAGTGTATTGTGCAGCCTAGAATGCTCAGTAATTTTCTATCTCCTAGCAGATGCAGATGTGGAGCTCCTCTTGGTCATGGCTGGCTAGCTCCTGCACCAGTTCGGCTGTGTGACAGTTGAGTCATGGGTGTGCTGGTTCCCGAAGTTGGGGTTTTCATTCAGATGACACTGAGTTTTACTGGGTGCCTTATCTGCCAGCTAGGGGATGCCTAGGTTTCCTAGGTCCCTCTCCTCCCGTCTCTCACCTAGAGCCTTTGAAGCTCAGTGGGCTGGAATGTGGCAAGGATATGTTCTACTTACCTTTCATGCTGAGTAAGTATATTTACTTTCTGAGTGAACATAGTGAGGTAAGATGTTCCCTTTTTTGTTGTTGTTTTTCTTTTGTTTGCTTTCTGTTTTCTGGTACTGGTAAAATTCAGTCTCGGTGAATTTATTTTCATGAGTTTTTTGGGTTACACGCATGTTTCTGGTGGTCTGCGTCCATGATGCTTTCGCGGTACATTGCTTCAGTGGCGGTAGCGGTGCTTGTGGGCCAGTGTTTCTCCAGTGGATTTTTTCTTTTCCCTGATTTGGCTGAGTGTAGTGTGCCAGTTACTACGGCAGTTGCTTTTCTTCTCTGTTTTTTCTGGGGCAGAAGGCCTGCTTGAATGACCTGCTGCGTGGAGTTTTTTTCCCACCTTCCATTTGGTGTCTGCTGTTCCCGCCTTCAGGCAGTGTGTCCGTCTCAGGTTGGCGATCCCTCTTTCTTTTTTTATTTTAGCTTTTTGGGGGATTACTGCTGAGTGTGCAGTGCATCGGAGCTCTGCTGTTGTGCGTGGGGTCCTTGGATTTGCTCTCTCCTGAGCGGTCCTGCGGTTCCTTCCTGGGGTACTTTGTGGGAAGGAGTGTCAGCCGGTAGCTGCTGCTGTGCCTCTGTGGTGGCCGTGAAAGTTTTCCTTGCTCTACCAGCCAGGCTCAGGTACCTTTAGACTCGGGCCCCTGGCTGTTCTTTTTAATCTCGGTGAGATCTCCCAGATTCTCGAACTTTTACTTCCCCTCCTCGTTTCGTGGGAGGGCTCAGATTCCTCTCCAATTGGAGTTGGCTTGCACTACTGTTAACCTTGGGGGCTATAGCGCTCCTCGCTCTCAGGCTGGTGATGTGGTTCTCCGTGGCTTGGGTAGCACAGTTCTCTTTGGGGGCTACGGTTGGCCTTCCTCTCTCTTTGTTCTTTTGGACTGCATGTGGAGCTGAGCAGGCTCCTATAGACCTCTTATGTGGTTAACCTTTTTCTTCTGGGCCACTTTAGTGGTTTTTCTTTCATGCATGATGTTTGGAACTCTGCTGCATGTCCCTGGAGGTATGTTGTTCCCACCTCTGGAGGGGAAGCATTGATTCTCCCTGCAGGGTCTGATGGCTCTAGTGTTGTGCCTTCTATGCACGTCTAGCTAGACTCACTCTTGGCTCGAAGCTCCTTTCTCCTACAGCCTGATGCTCCATTCTCTTCTTGCTGCCTGTGCATTTTTCTCTGCAGGTCCGACTTACCCAGTTGCAGCAACCCGAGCGGGGTTTTGCAGCTCCTTGCAGAGTGCAGCATCTCTGCATGATTCCGGTTGGTTCTCTGTTTTTTTTTCCTTTCTCCTTCTCTGGTGGTCAAGCATTGCTGCCTCTCTGGTGGTTGAGCCTTATTCCTTTTCTGGAGGTTAAGCCTTGCTTCCTCTCTGGAGGTCGAGCCTTGTTCCCTCTCTGGGAGGGAGGAGTGGCCTAATGGTTAGTGCAGTGGGCTTTCATCCTGTCAAACTGGGTTTGATTCTCACTGTAGCTTCTTATGACCTTGGATATGTCACTTAACCCTCCATTGCCCCAGGTACAAAAACTTAGATTGTGAGCCCTCTAGGGACAGAGAAAATACCTGCATATAATGCATACAGCACTGCATACATCTAGTAGCACTATAGAAATGATTATTAGTAGTAATTTGACATCTAGACTTTTTTGTATAGATTGTGTCACAGTCCAAGTTTTCTCTATAATTAGGACCATCATGGCTTCAATTTTAAGCAACACTTGCTTAAAATTGAAGCCGATTTATTGAGAAACTCCCTGTCTTCTAAGAACAATTTAAGAGGTTTTTAATCCTTAAACTCCAGGGGATAATCTCTTTCTTGCAATATTCAAGCATCATGGCTCCATGACAAGAAGCTCTAATTTTTTGAATTCATTAAAAAAAAGAAAGAATCGTCCAAGGAGACTGCATGTATCATATCTATGTCTCCCAACTGAGAAAGAGAAGGTCTTTGCAGCACATCTGATATAAATTCAGGAACACAACTAAATCCGCTCTGCCATGTAGAAGAGCCCATGGTATCTAAAACTAGTTACATATATTGTATGGAATCTAACAGAGGACAGAAGAAATGAATCAACAAATATAGCTGTTCCTCTTCTCACTCGCCAACAATATTAAAAACATATACTTTGAATATTTAACAAATAACAATAGAGTATGATAATAGTGTGGGGGATGTGCAAGGGGTAAGGGAGAGAGGGAAAGGAAGAAGCTGTTTAATACAGTTTACAGGGGGAAAGAGGATTGGGAAGGGATATGGGTAGTGTTTTTGTGGGGATAGAAGGTGTTTTGTCAGGGTCAAGTCCCACTTTTCTTTGTTGGAGTAGGAGGTGTTACATTGGGGTCACCAAGCTCCTTTGATGTTTTTGCTGGTGTGAGATGTATGGTATCGGAACCAACTAGCTCCTCCTGCTTTTGATGGAGTGGGCTATGAAGTATTGAAGCTTCCAAGCTGTTTTTCTTATTTTTGTGAGGGTGGAAAGTGCTATGTAGGGGTTGCCAATCCCCTCATTTATTTATTGAGAGGTGCTATGTTGATGCCACTGAATCCCTTTTGTTGTTTGGCATATTTATTGAATCTCCTTAATGTAAATGTCACCACATGCCATTACTATCAGGCCTCTCATAAGAGGGATTAGAACTGTCAGAACATGGTTTATGGCATATTTAAAATTTACTATACCGCCACGACTAACTGGCAGCTCTTGGCAGTTTACAATAATTCAAACTAATTAGAAAAAGGAAAGGAACTATTAAATTGATAGGAAAGTAGGATAGATCATATACTCAGAGGGTCAAATGAAGAGGTGGGAGGGGAGGGAGACTGATATAAGGAAGGTAGCAGAGGAAATAGGGGAAATGGAGTTTAGAGGGAGAGGGAGGGCAGGATAGCAGCAGTCAATTACGTTAGTTTAGACTAAAGTGTAATCCTTAGCAAAGAGCCAGGTCTTTAATTTTGACTTAAAGTTCTTAAAAGAGCTTACTGCTTGGATGTTTAGTGGGAAGAGGCGGCAAAGAGAAAAGCATAACGACGAGTAGATTCTAACTGGACAAGTTTAGGACCAGGCAAAACTAAATGGTGATCATTTAGTGAATGGAGAAGTTGGACTGGTGAGTATAAGGGAAGTGAGGTAATGGGGTAGGACGAGCCTAAGGGACTTGAAGGTAAGAACTAATAACTTAAAAAGTATGCATTGGTGGATTGGTAACATGAGAGTAGGCTACTTTGTCAAAGGGGTGAATATTCTGCAATGACCATGGCCACAAAACACTGAGATGGAATAAGTGGCTTCAGGGAAACATATTAGTAACAAATATGAGGCCTAAAGACAAACACAAACTGAAATCTGGCAAAGTAAACAAAATAGAGGGAGGGGCCAAGGTGTGCCCAAATGTGGAAATATATGGGGTACATAAATGAGCATGTAATTTCATTAGCACGATAGCATTGTCTGAAACAGGGTGGAGTGAACGGAGCTAACAAACATCACTGCTGGTGGTTTGGAGCTTACCAAGTCCTGCAGAGAATTACTGTTTTATCAGACTCAGCCCAGCTGCTTCTAGTCACAGAATCATACAGGAACTCTTTATGACAATACAAGTAGCTAACATTTTGACTTTGACTGTCTGTGGCTGAGATTGGTGTAAGTTTCAGAGTGACTGAGAAACTATCTCTGCGGAGGAAGAATGGAATAACTAAATTGCCTCCATTTACAAATTAGTAGGTGGTAGTTCAAGGGACAACATGGCAAAATATGGATAATCTACCAAATCTAAGAGGTGCAATTGAGGCAGACCATGAGCATGCACCATTTCTGGCACTACAGAAAATTATTCCGTAATTTCTAGCATAGCGCTATTCCGGTGGTAATCAGGCAGTGCTGCAAGGTGCCTGGTTACCACTGGGTTACTGCGGGAGCCCTGACCGCCACCTCAATGAGTGGTGGTAAATGCTCCTCCCGCATGGCCATGCAGTAAGAATAATCCTACCGCACAGCCATGTCTTTTTTAGGGGCTTTTTAGCCACTGTGGCAAAAAGGGCCCCCACCACTACCACAGGGCCTCTTTTTACTGTAGCTTGGTAAAAGGACCCCTGACTGTTATTCTAGAACCTTGCCCTGTAGCATGTCACGGTGGCAGGCCCATATGAATATCAATATTTCTCACTGACTTTGATGCCTGGCTTTCCTTCTTTCATGATCTTACATCCCCCTCCATCATCCTTGGTGACTTTAACATCCATACTGACTCTGACTCTTATGCTTCCCAATTCCTTGCCTTAACATCCTCATTCAATCTTCAGCTGTGCTCCTCTGCACCCACCCACCAAAATGGTCACTGTCTCAACCTTATCCTCTCCTCTAACTGCTTTCCCTCCAGCTTCTGTTCTTCAGTTCTCCCCCTTTCTGACCATCACCTATTAACCTTCACACTTAAGCACCCTCCTCCCCAGTCCCACCTAATCTCAACCCCCACATCTAGGAATCTTCAAGCTATTGACCCCCTCACTCTGTCCTCTTGTGTCTCTAACCTTTTCTCTTCCACCACTCTATCTAAGTCTGTCAATGAAGTCGTTTCTTCCTATAATACTATCCTCTCCTCTGGACACTCTTGCCCCTCCCATGCCCCCTCCTACTAGGTCAGGGGTAGGCAACTCCGGTCCTCAAGAGCCGCAGGCAGGTCAGGTTTTCAGGATATACACAATGAATATGCAGGAGATAGATTTGCAAGCACTGCCTCCATGGTATGCAAATCTATCTCCTGCATATTCATTGTGGATATCCTGAAAACCTGACCTGCCTTTGGCTCTCGAGGACCGGAGTTACCTACCCCTGTACTAGGTGTACCAAACCCCAGCCTTGGCTGACCTCTAAAATCCGCTACTTTCGTTCCTGTGCCCGCTCTGCTGAACGTTCTTGGCTTAAATCCCGAACCCTTGCTGACTTCATTCATTTCAATTTCATGCTAAACTCCTTCCAGTCTGCCCTTTCACAGGCCAAACAGGATTACTTCACCCAACTGACAAATTCCCTTGGTGCTAACCCTCGACTTCTCTTCACCACACTGAACTCTCTTCTCAAAGTGCCTCCGTCCCCAGTTCCCCCTTCTCTTTCTCCTCAGACCCTAGCTGAGCACTTCCACGATAAAATCCGTAAGATTAACCTTGAATTTTCATCCAAACCCTCCCCACCTCTCTCTCCCTTAGTTCACACCCCCTACTCTCCTTCCTCTCCCTCTTTTTCCTCCTTCTCTGAAGTTTCTACTGAGGAAACTGCCCTTCTTCTTTCCTCCTCTAAATGTACTACCTGTTCATCTGATACCATCCCCACTTATCTACTTAACACTATCTCTCCTACTATCATTCCTGTCATCTGTCACATCCTTAATCTTTCACTCTCCACTGCAACTGTTCCTACGGCCTTCAAACATGCTGTTGTCACTCCACTCCTTAAAAAACCCTCACTTGACCCTACCTGTCCCTCCAACTATCGCCCCATCTCCCTTTCCTCTCCAAATTACTTGAACACGTCGTTCACCGCCATTGTCTTGACTTTCTTTCTTCTCAACCTATTCTTGACCCACTCCAATCTGGTTTCCGCCCTCTTCACTCTACTGAAACTTCACTTACCAAAGTCTCTAATAACCTGCTGCTGGCTAAATCCAGAGGTCTCTATTCTATCCTTATCCTTCTTGACCTATCTGCTGCTTTCGACACTGTTGACCACATCATACTCCTAGATACACTATCCTCGATTGGATTCCAGGGTCCTGTTCTTTCCTGGTTCTCCTCCTACCTCTCACTTCGCACTTTGTGTTCACTCTGGCGGTTCTTCTTCAAGTTCCATCCCGCTTTCAGTTGGTGTGCCTCAGGGTTCTGTCCTTGGACCCCTCCTCTTCTCCATCTATACCTCTTCCCTTTCTTACCCTGATTTAATCCCACGGCTTTCAATACCATCTTTACGCAGACGATTCTCAGATCTAAATCTCCACCACTGAAATCTCAACCTTAATCCAGGACAAAATTTCATCCTGCTTGTCTGACATTGCTGCTTGGATGTCTCTACGCCATCTGAAGCTAAACATGACTAAAACTGACTTCTCATTTCCCCCCCTAAACCCACCTCCCCTCGTCCCCCATTCTCTATCTGTTAATGGCTCTCACATCCTCCCTGTCTCCTCGGCTCGTAATCTTGGTGTCATCTTTGATTCCTCTCTCTCCTTCTCTGCACATATCCAACAGATCACCAAAACCTGTCGTTTCTTTGTCTACAACATTAGCAAAATTCACCCCTTCTTTTCTGAATACGCTGCCAAAACCCTTATCCACACCCTTGTCACCTCTCGCTTGGATTATTGCAATTTACTTCTCACTGGTCTTCCGCTCAGTCATCTCTCTCCTCTCCAGTCTGTCCAAAATTCTGCAGCACGGCTTATTTTCTGCCAAAATCGTTGTGCCCCCCACTGGCCCACTCCTCAAGTCACTTCACTGGCTCCCTGTCCGCTTTCGTATACAGTTCAAACTTCTCTTACTGACCTTTAAGTGCATCCATTCTGCAGCCCACCATTGCCTCTCCACACTCATCTCTCCCTACATTCCTCCCCGTGACCTCTGCTCACTGGACAAGTCTCTCTTGTCGTCCCCCATCTCCTCCACTGTTGACTCCAGGCTTTGTTCCTTTTCTCTCGCGGCACCTTATGCCTGGAATAAACTTCCTGAGCCTGTACATCTAGCTCCATCTCTACCTGTTTTCAAATCTATGCTGAAAACCCACCATTTCACTGCTGCTTTTGGCTCCTAGCCACTACTCATTTGCCTCCCCCCCTTGTTCCTTCTCACCCAGTACTTCTCTCGCCCTTAATTGTCTTGTCTGTCTTTATTATTTTAGATTGTAAGCTCTATTGAGCAGGGACTGTCTCTCTGTGTCAGGTGTTCAGCACTGCATGCATCTGGTAGCGCTATACAAATGCTAATAATAATAGTAATAATAATATTGGCAGTCTGCATTCAGTGCTTCAGAAGTAGAACACTGCTTAAATGAAATCATACCAAAACAAGAACAGCCAAACTTTGATGAGTCAATAAATGCGGCTAAAAAATGTTGTCTGCTTTTGCTTGAACTCATCAGTTCAGGTCTAAAATCTATGTGAGTTCTTTGGTCTTACTTTGAAGTTGTGATGGATGTGTATGACTCACATATAAATGAGAAGAATTAATGAATGTGTTGCCAAATAGCTAGATTAAATTCAGCGGCTGTTCAGCCTGGGGACTTGGTTTTCTAGCATGGTCAAAGTGACTGAAAATCCTTTATATAAAGAGGCAGGAAGGAGAATGTAGTCTGCCCTTGCCATTAGCATTAAAAATGACAGGGAGAGGAAAAGTAATGTTGAAACTACTTACGTTTACATGCAGTAAATGCAGAAACTACAAATGAACATTTTCAGGGGTTTTGGCTATCGAGTATTTCATTAGAAGTAGTGAAGTCTGACCTTTAGGATAACATTATCTCTTTTCAGTGAGTCCAGCTTCCTGACAGTCTCATCAAGAATTCCCATTCCTAACATCAAGGACATTTTACAGACTGCTGTTCTGCTGCTGGGTGTTTGCTATTGTAAGAAAAGGAACATGGTGAGGATTTACAATAATATGACACTTTTTTTGTAGATTATTAGCTCACACTTGGAATTCAAAAACGGTTTCTCAAGGGCTCTGTCTTTCTTTTCCTCGTTCACAAAAGTAAAATTAAAATGTGTTACACCTCAATCTAATGAATAACTCTGTTGATTCACAAGGGATGTTTCTGCTACAAAGGAAAACAACCATTTTCATGTAGCAGTTAAATCATTCTTAGTATTCCCCTTATATTCATATTCAATCCAAAACACTGAAGTTGTGGCTAGTATGTTTCCACTACTACTATTATTATTATTATTATTTTGAAATACCCTTGTGGATCAAGCTTTAGATTATTTAATGTTGGCCAAGAAAATGCTATTATTACAGCTACATCTTCTTCCTACATAATATTTTCTCTTACCCATAAGCATGTGGAATGTGGTCCCAAAGAATCTGCCCCCTTTTTATTGGAGTTACATTAAGCAATGGATTCAGCATTCTCTAGGGGGCAAGGTCTCCAAATGAGTAAGTTTTGCACATACCATAACAGCAGTGAACCTAACTCCAAAGACAGGGCATGTGAAGTATGATCTCAGCCTCACATTTACTGCTATTGCTCGCTGTAGTACTTGCATGGACCAGAGAACTTCCTTCTGGAGCTCATAAGATGTAACATTAATAGGTACATTTCCTTTAATCAAGCCTGTAGCATAGGAGCCAACTCTGTGGGTGCTGTGGGTGCTTGAGCACCCCCAATATTGAGAAAATTCCTTGTTTGTGTCCAGGGAGGGGTTATTTCCACTGGGCTTAGCACCCCAAATAATTTTGAAAAGTTGGCTCCTATGGCCTGTAGCACCCAATACAGTGGGACATATTTCTGTAAATTTCTGCCACATTTTCTTGGTCTCTGACTGCATTGCTTGGTACTTGAACATATTTTCATTCCACCCTTGTTGTACAGAATAATCACGTGGCATTGACACCTCTCATTATCAATGCTGTTCTTGTGATTTTTTTTTTCCTTTTCCACAAAATCAGCTTTCCTGCATTGCACTTTTTATTGGTTGGAACGGGAATGTCCCAGATGATCATAACCTTTTCATTTTCCATAGTCCTCATAGGGTTATATTCTCTACATTGAAAGAATGAGGATATACATAATATAATTATCTCCTTATTGTCTGCAAACTTAGGGCCTCTTACTAAACCCCACAAGCAATTCCTGTATGACAAATGCAACACACCAGGTACCGTTAACATGGTTTAGTAAAAGAGGCCCTTAGTCACATATGTGGGTATGAACAGAACCTGTATTTAACAATTTTTATAAATATTTAGGGCCCAATATTCAGTCATTTATCTGGGCTGGAAAGGACATAATTACCTGTTCTTCCATAAAACGTTAAAGACATTTCTCTTCAGAAAATTCCTATAGGTTAACCAGTAGCCATATTTTGGATCTATAGACAATGTAACTATTAATCAGTTATAAACTATGGGGATCTTTTACAAAGGCGCACTAGTATTTTTAGCGCGTGCTAAACACTAGAGATGCAATCAAAGACAGGGCCCAAAAGTACACAAAGTCAAGCAGCACAAAAAAAAAAGCACAAAAGGGCATCAAGAACTGGAACAATGGTACAATCTTTAATAAAAGAGAACCCGACACGGGCTGTGTTTCGGTGCTCAACCGCGCCTGCCTCAGGGGTCTCAGGCAGAGTGCTTTCGCTGACACAAAGATGGACGTCGGTTTGTGTCCGTTTCCAGAAACCGTTAGATTTGTCATTCCCCCTTGTATCTGAATCTTGGTGCTGTACAGAAATAAGTTTGCGAAGGCTTATTAGACGCCCATCTTTGTGTCAGCGAAAGGACCATGCCTGAGACCCCTGAGGCAGGCGCGGTTGAGCGCCGAAGCACGGCTCATGTCAGGTTCTCTTTTATTAAAGATTGTACCATTGTTCCAGTTCTTGAGGCCTTTTTGTGCTGTTGAAACACTAGAGATGCCCATATATGGGCGTCTCCAGCGTTTAGCGCACACTTATTTTTAGTATGCGCTAAAAATGCTAGTGTGCCTTTGTAAAAGGACCCCTTAGTTATTGACTCTAATATAATTCTTCTAAGACCAATTTTTCATATTGACTATTGTAACATACTTTATTGCTAATGAATGTAACCCACATTGATATAATGTGGAATATAAGAACCTATAAATAAAAGTAATTAATTAATTAAATTCCATTCAGCACCCTGGCCACTAATATTCAATTACACTTAGACAGTATTCTGACTGCCGTGGTTCTGTCTGGTTAGTGCTGAGGTAGTCTGTGGACAGAGCTTGGACAAAGCTGGTAGTTAAGCACAGAGCTAATAGCGCACATAAATTTGCATGCTATTATTTATTAGGATTTATTTACCGTCTTTTTGAAGGAATTCACTCAAGGAGTGGAGGAGTGGCCTAGTGGTTAGGGTGGTGGACTTTGGTCCTGGGGAACTGAGGAACTGAGTTCGATTCCCACTTCAGGCACAGGCAGCTCCTTGTGACTCTGGGCAAGTCACGTAACCCTCCAATGCCCCATGTAAGCCGCATTGAGCCTGCCATGAGTGGGAAAAAGCGCGGGGTACAAATGTAACAAAAAAAAAAAAAGGCGGTGTATAGTAAGAATAAATCAAACATGAGCATTAGGCATTACAGCAGTAAAAATATTCACATAACAATACAAAGTGTGACTTAGAGGGGCATAATTGAACGAAAACGCCTATCTCCATGGGCGTTTATCTCCGAGAACGGGTCCGTGAAGGGGCGGACCGAACCGTATTTTGGGAAAAAATAGACGCCCATGTTTTATTCAACAATGTGTGAGCTGGGCGTTTTTGTTTTTCAGCGATAATGGAAAATGAAAGCGCCCAGCTCAAAAACGAATAAATCCAAGACATTTATTCGTGGGAGGGGCCAGGATTCGTAGTGCACTGGTCCCCCTCACATGCCAGGACATCAACCGGGCACCCTAGGGGGCACTTTTACAAAACCAAAAAAACAGGTAAAAGAGCTCCCAGGTGCATAGCACCCTTCCCTTGTGTGTTGAGCCCCCCAAATCCCCCTCAAAACCCACTGCCCACAAGTCTACACCATTACTATAGCCCTAAGGGGTGAAGGGGGGCACCTACATGTGGGTACAGTGGGTTTGAGGGGGTTGGACGACTAATAAGCATTAAGCAGCACAATTGTAACAGGTAGGGGGGATGGGCCTGGGTCCACCTGCCTGAAGTCCACTGCACCCCCTAACAACTCCTCCAGTGACCTGCATACTGCTGCCAGGGAGCTGGGTATGACATTTGAGGGTGAAAATAAAAAGTTGTGAAACATCATTTTTTTGTGGTGGGAGGGGGTTAGTGACCACTGGGGGGAGTCAGGGGAGTTCATCCCCGATTCCCTCCAGTGGTCATCTGGTCATTTAGGGCACTTTTTGGGGCCTTATTTGTGAAAAAACAGGGTCCAGGAAAAGTGTCCTAAATTCTAGCTAAAAACGCATACTTTTTTCCCATTATCAGTGAAATGCGCCCATCTTTGTTCGGCAGATAACCACGCCTCAGTTCCGCCTTCGCCACACCTCTGACACGCCCCCATCAACTTTGTCCGCATCCGCGACGGAGTGCAGTTAAAAACTTCCAAAAATCGGCTTTCGATTATACCGCTTTATTCGTTTTTGTGAGATAAACGTCCATCTCCCGATTTAGGTCGGAACTTGGGCGTTTTTCTTGTTCGATTATAAGCAGGATAGTATACTACTTACAATGTCAACACAACATGCAATAGAACACTTTAATTGACAGTAAAGGGTATAAGCAAAGATGGAACATATAGATAGGTAAGAGAACAAGAAGAGTTAGAAAGTAAGGTGACTAAAGAAAGTTGCACATGAGGTCAGAGAGATGGTTAAGAGAGTAAGAGGAGTTAGAAAATAAGGTGACTAATTTAAGTAAAGGTGCATATGAGGTTAGAAAGATGGTTAAATTTTGTATCAGCTAGGATAGGAATGGATAAACATGACCTGCTGCAGTATGTGCAGCCCGTTTCACTCATTGTGTGTGTGAGTGAGACTAACAAATTAGTTACTTCTTCCATTAAAGGCCTGGTTGAAGAGCCAAGCTTTCACCTGCTTCCTGAAGTAGAGATAGTCTTGTGTTAAGCGGAGCAATTCAGAAAGTGCATTCCAGTGTGGGGGCTACTCCCGAGAAGGCTTGCTTGCAGGTATCACATCGTGTAATGTCTTTTGGAGAGGGTGTGGTTAGTGATAGTCGTTGAGAGGACCTTAGTGTCCTTGGCGGTGTGTACAGGGTAATCCTGTTCTTCAAGTACTCGGAGCCATTTCCTTTAAGGTCCTTGAAGATTAGACAGAGTTTTAAATTTAGCCCTGTATTGCACTGGTAGCCAATGAAGTTTTAGCTTAGATCATAGGGGCATTATAGCTCCGCGTGTTCCGGCGCTATTTTTAGAGTGCTATTTGGAACAGCGCGGGGCTTCTGATCATTAGTCCATTAGTAGTGTTATTTAGTCCATTGACTGGTTAACTAAGCGGATAATGTTAGGACAGCAAAAAGACTTTCCTAATTTTATCTTCCAAGCTAGCCGCGCACCAGTCTGAATATGGGCCAGTACGCGGCTAGATTCTGGGTGGCCTCTGTGAGCCGAATATTCAATACTAGGGTCTTGACATGGCCTTACATTGAATATCTGAGCTTAGTTCAGGTCATAGCAGTCAGTGCTTAAAAATATTTGACCCCTGTGGGCTGAATATTACCCCCTTATCGGATATAATCAGGGTTTTGTTTTTCAGTGTTATGCACCAGTATGCTTCCTGCCTTCCAAAACGACCCACCCAGCCAGTTAGAAATCTCACTCGCAGTCTCTTAGCTTATGCTGGGAAAAAAAAAACACGTTATCATACCTTGAGCCTGTAACCCCCTAGTCATCAGGATCTTCTACATAATCAATGTAACAGCTGTTTTGAAACAACATGAAATTTATGCAAACACTGTCCTCCAGCCAGTTAAAAAAAATGGATTTAAATTTCCACCCTGAAGCCTCAGCCAGCTGTCTGGGCAGAAGAGCTTTAGATTTCAAGACGTGCAAATGAAATTCTACAGGGCAGCCTTTCCTAAGGGCTAAGAGGAGGAGATATGAATTATCTCTAGCTAACCATGCATTTTGCCCTAGGGGGCTTGTTCTGCTTTGGATTTAGTGTTCTTGGGGTCTTCCCTGTACAGACCACTATTATTCTTTTAATGAAATACTGCACTGGTGCTATGAGGAGACTTTGGTTCACATTGGCTACACTTCCTTAAAATGATATAAAGGATGTTTTTTTTTTTAAGGTGGCGCTTATCAGTCTTTGCTCTATAGACTACAAACGTGTGTTGAGCTTCTGGAAAGTTTGCTCGGTTATGTTTAAAACTAGGTGACCCTACAGCCCTTAACAATTTGCTTTTAGCTAGTGCTTCTTCCAGAGTTTGAATCTGAAAAGCTTATGAGCTACCAGACAGTTCCAGACCATCAGGGGCAATCAGAAACTTTCCTAGTTTTACACTCCTTCCCCCCCCCCCCCCCCCCCCCCGCATACCATGAGGATAAAACCAGGACTGGCTCAGTCTGTTGTATATAATGAACCTATCTATGCCTTTCCATAACCAGGTCCAGAGGCCTGAAGCTGTCAGCCTGACCTAGGAATTATGGCTTCTGTGTGACCCATAGGCTCAGGAGCTCTTGTGACAGGTTTGCAGAAAGAAGAACATGAAGCAATTTTCTATGAAAGGTGTTTACTAAAGAATGTGGTTAGGGTCTTTTTCAGATATAATGACTGGAACATAGATAAATGGTTGCTGGCGAAATGGACCATGCTACTGGAACATAGATAAATGATTGCTTTTGAAATGGAACATGCTAATCAGTATGATGTTGCTTTGGCCCTGTCTAATAATCTTGATCAGTGGCTGAAACTAATAACTATCAACATTGTCGTTGAAACTAATGCTGTCACGTCCGTGGCCGTGACAACCCTCAGACTTACCCTGTTTTTGGGAGTCAGTGTCTGTGCTGGCTTCTGCTTGTCTCTGTGTCTGTCTTAGGTTCTCTCTGGCTCTGTGTGCTGATTGCCCTACTGAACCTCACCTGTGTGGGCTATGCCTCTTCCAAGATGGCTGCCGCCTCCTCCTCTTTGCCAGTATCCAAGATGGCTCCCGCTGTTCCTTCCTATGGGCTGACTGCTCTGTGTGTCAAGCCTCTGTTTGGTTGCAAGATGATTGCTGCAGCTGTGGCTCTGGTGTTGAAGGGCTTTATTAATCACTTGGAGACTACAGTCCTGGCCTTTGCATCTCATCTAAAGGTCCTGGTGTATAGAGTGCTCTGTACACAGTTTCAGTGTTTGTTCTGTGTGAGTTTCTATGTTTGTTTAGACTAGCTAGCTTAGGCACCATCTGGCTTGTAACCTGTGTATAGCTTTGCTAGTGCTCTGTGTTTGTTTAGACTAGTTAGCTTAGGCACCGTCTGGCTTGTAGCCTGTGTATAGCTCTGCTAGTTCTCCGTGTTTGTTCCTAGTGAGACTAGCCAGCTTAGGCACCGTCTGGCTTGTAGCCTGTGCATAGCTCTGCTAGTTCTCTGTGTTTGTTCCTAGTGAGACTAGCCAGCTTAGGCACCGTCTGGCTTGTAGCCTGTGCATAGCTCTGCTAGTTCTCTGTGTTTGTTCCTAGTGTGGACTAGCCAGCTTAGGCACCGTCTGGCTTGTAGCCTGTGCATAGCTCTGCTAGTTCTCTGTGTTTGTTTCTAGTGTTAGACTAGTCGCCCTTGCTAGCCACTATCCCGAGACTGTGATTGTTCCTAGTGTTAGACTAGCCGCCCTTGCTAGCCACTATCCCAAGACTGTGATTGTTCCTAGTGTTAGACTAGCCGCCCTTGCTAGCCACTATCCCAAGACTGTGATTGTTCCTAGTGTTAGACTAGCCGCCCTTGCTAGCCACTATCCCAAGACTGTGATTGTTCCTAGTGTTAGACTAGCCGCCCTTGCTAGCCACTATCCCAAGACTGTGATTGTTCCTAGTGTTAGACTAGCCGCCCTTGCTAGCCACTATCCCAAGACTGTGATTGTTCCTAGTGTAGACTAGCCAGCTTAGGCACCGTCTGGCTTGTAGCCTGTGCATAGCTCTGCTAGTTCTCTGTGTTTGTTCCTAGTGTAGACTAGCCAGCTTAGGCACCGTCTGGCTTGTAGCCTGTGCATAGCTCTGCTAGTTCTCTGTGTTTGTTCCTAGTGTAGACTAGCCAGCTTAGGCACCGTCTGGCTTGTAGCCTGTGCATAGCTCTGCTAGTTCTCTGTGTTTGTTCCTAGTGTAGACTAGCCAGCTTAGGCACCGTCTGGCGTGTAGCCTGTGCATAGCTCTGCTAGTTCTCTGTGTTTGTTCCTAGTGTAGACTAGCCAGCTTAGGCACCGTCTGGCTTGTGAGCCTGTGCATAGCTCTGCTAGTTCTCTGTGTTTGTTCCTAGTGTAGACTAGCCAGCTTAGGCACCGTCTGGCTTGTTAGCCTGTGCTTAGCTTTGCTAGTTCCCTGTGTTTGTTCCTAATACTTGACTAGCCAGCTTAGGCACCGTGTGGCTTGTAGCCTGTGTATAGCTTTGCTAGTGTTCTGTGTAAGTTTCCAGTGCATGACTTGTTAGCTTGGGCACAGCTTTGTGGTTAGCTGGTGTATAGCTTTACTAAGTCTCCTGAGTTTGCTCTGTGTATGTTTCTTGTGTATGACTGGTTTGCCTGGGTATAGTGTTCCTATTAGCCTGGGTACAGTTTACTAGTCATTGTGTTGAAACCTGCCAACTGCCAGAACCCGGACAGTCCCTGCCTGCCTGCCTGTCTGCCTTGCCTTCGCCTAGGTGCCAGGGGGCACTCCTGGATCTTCATTCCTGCTGTTCCTGCTTGCAAGTTCCGTGTTTTCCTGTAAGTCCTACCGGCTGCCAGAACCTGAGGGCTCAACCCTCGGGGAAAGGCAGTCAAGTGTAGGTGAAGCCTAGGTCCAGGGTGTTCCAGTCCAGCGGGTTTCACTCCTGTATGTTCCAGTCCAGTGGGGCCACTCCAGGGTGTCCAGTCCAGCGGGCCCCACTCCAGTGCGCACCCGTCCGGTGCGTTCCAGTTCCGAGTGTTCCGGTGTAGAACTCCAGTCCGGGGTTCCGGTCCAGTCTTGTTTCATCTCTACCTGGAAGGTGATCTTGCCTGCCACTGCCGCTCCACGGTAGTGGCCTATGGACTCACAAACCCCGTGCTCCTGGGGAAGAAGCCTGAAAGTATGCCAAGGTGCCCAGTACCTGCATCAGGGGTCATTCAGAGAAGTAAATACCAATCACAACGAGCTCAGCCTCAGGGTTATAGATCATAAAACGCCCAGTGAAGTTGTGCCTTGTAGCAATCTGGTTTGGCATCTTCTGTAGAAATGGCTGCAACACTGTGTCTGGTCCATGAATTAAAGACTTGTTCCTATTTTGAAGGCTCTTGGTGCTGTTTTTTTGTTGCTTTTATGCTTTACTTTAACCCTCTCTGTGTTGTTGTAGTGTAGGATACTATGTTAAGCATGTTGCATGATTCATTTATGCGTGCCCATTTCCATCTGCCATTGATCTACAATAAGTGGTTGTGCCTAAATTTAGGCATGCCGATATGGGTTTACACTAGAATTCTCCTTATGGACTTATCAGGTCAGTATTTAAACTCTGTGGTCAGCAATGGCATTAAACCTATTCCTATATATTCAGCATCAACTACTATTCAGGCAGTGGCTCTAAATATCCAGGTAGATATTCAGCATTACTATCTGGATAACTTAGGATAGCAATTTTTCTGTGCTAAGATGTCTGGATAATTATCCAGATAATAGCACTGAATACTACTGCTGTCTGGATATTTTCTGCTCTGCTCCGTGCCACCCCTGCACTATCTGGATAGTGCCAGGGCAGTCTGCAGTGAGTTCCAACAGCATTATCCAGGAGTTGCTACCTGGATACTGCTTTTGAATATTGGGATGTATGATTTTTAATCTTTAGACATTTATTTATTTCAAATTTACAAATGCAGTGCAATGCACTCTTAACGTGGATTACATCAAGGTAGCACAAATATTGTACATTTCACAAGTCCATAGTCTTCTATTGAGACAGACATGGGAAGCAACTGCTTGCCCTGGGATTTGTAGTATGGAGTATTACCACGATTTGGGTTTCTGCCAGGTACTTGTGACCTGGCTTGGCCACTGTTTGTAAAACAGGATAGTTGGTTAGATGGACCATTGGTCTGACCCAGTATGGCTACTGTTATGTTCTTATGCACATAAAACAGGCAAAACAAAATCTGCATTACTGACTGTGACAGCTGAAATTCACAACTGCACTTTAAATAGTAACCACACTTTAGCACTTTTATAAATGGCATCGGGGAAAAATGAACTGGAAATATGTATGCAACCAGTATTTGAGTTCCTGTTAGACAGTAAAGATGTTATAGTGTGCCAAGACCCACAATGTAGCAGCCATGTCAGATAAGCACTTTTGAAATGATCCCTCAGATTCTATATAGCACACTTAGAGATCCGCACTGAAATCCAAACGTATTCTATAACAACGTGCATAAGCTAATTGGCTTAACAAGCTAATCAGCATTGATAACAGTTCTTAACAAGCACTAATGAGTACTAATTTATACGCACAACTCGCTAAGCACAATCTGTAATGCAGTGTGCCTAACTTCTAAAGTACGCAGGTAAAAAGGGGTATGGTTATAGGCGGGGAAATGTGCATTTTGTGGACATTCCAAAATTTACGTGCGTAGTTATAGAATATGGCCTAGTGCACCTAAATCTACACTCCAGGATTTACGCCATGTTTTCATTGGTGTAAATGGTGGTGGGTAGTTTTAGGCGCTGAGATATCAACTAAGTGTATTTTATATATCGTGCCTAAATCTATGCACCACTTATAGAATACGCTTAGTCGACACTGATTTCCACGCCGATTTTTGTTAGGTACCATATATAGAATCTCCCCCTATGTGAACTAGAATGAAGAATTTATATCCATCTTGCACTGTGACCTTGAACAAGTCGCTTTACCTCTGTCCATTCAAACTGATGCAGCCGTAATTAATCTTGGGCAAGCCTCTACAGAATAGCAGTGCTACATAAATGCTGTTCTGAAAATTGGTTTGGGAAAATTAAAATGCAAAAGGACACAGATAAAAAAAATATTATAAAAACATCACTTCTTTTAGCTGTGGAAAATAACAGAAAATGGACAGCAAAAATTCATTTTCGTAGAAAGGCGAACAAAAGACTAGATGGTCCCTGTAGAAAATATTATTGCACCTCTTCCCATTTCTTAGCTTAATTCTGCTTAGTGCAAATATTACAGTTGGAAGTTCTGCAATCTGTCAAATCAAACAAATTATCTAGTAAATTACCTCACTATTAAATTAAATGTACAGCTCCTGCTGAAGATACAATATGAAATAATGGATTTGAGAGTGAAATGATTAAATCCGTAATCTAATGTACATATCAAATCCTGAAACTGATTTTCTTCTTGCAGTGCTTTAATTGAATTCCAGTGGATAGTGCTTAAAAAAATGGCAGGTCTACAGTATTATATACTGTGGTTAATGAAAAGACATTCTTGACCCTTAACTGTATGCAAAGTCATTGAGAAGAATTTCTTTGATGTGTTCTATATGTTACTGGGGAATTATGCTGCAAATATCCTACTTAAAGCTAAATTAAATGTGCTCTAACAGGTTAAATGCAATGCAAGGCTTTAGAATTCCACTGTCAGAGTAGATATTTGTTTAAGCTCAATCAAGTGAAAGTTGCACAGCTGGATAGGTCAAATTCATAAAATGTTAAAGCTAATATAACATTTACAGGAACTAATGTACCAAGAAAAGAATGGAATAATTGATCCACTGAAGTGAACACTACCAAGTTCTAAACCAGATACCATACATTGACTACTAAAAGCCCATGACACATCAGTCTGATGCAATGGTGTAGCTAGGACTGAATGGGCCCTGGGTGGAATAATTAAGACTGGCCACTATAACACCATCTCTCCCAAGGTAGTGTGGACCGGAGGAGGGAGGGGACCCTTCAGAGTTCCAGTAACCAAGCCCCATAAAACATTAACTCCAGACCTATATAGGAAAGCTGTCATAATAAAGAAGGCTGACCTTTTCCCTCTAGTTCAATCAACTCTCTCTCTTCTCCCTCCCTACCTGTACTTAGGTCCCTTCTCTGCCTTTCCGATCACCCATCCTCACTCTCTGCATCAGCCCCTAGACCCCTCCCTTTCAGTACCAGCCTCTGTGTCAGCCCTCTGCCTTCAGTGCCTTCTCCCAGGCCCAGGATTAGAACCCTTATCCTACATCCATCCCTTAGAATCTTCCCTTTCTCTTATCCACAGCTCCTGTGATATCTCCAAGTCCCTTTCTCCCTGTCCCAACTTCAGACCTTATTCCCAGCACTAGAATGAGTGTGCTAGCATATTAATTGCAGTCTGTGGATTTGGGATTTGGAAGGCCAATGTATAGGGAGTTCCTTTACCATCTACACTCACTGCTGCTGTCCTGTTTGTTCTCTCCTGCAGATGCTCTTGCCACGAACACAGTGCTTTTGCTCTTCCCACTCTGACCCTGGAAGTGACATCATCCCGGTGAAAGTTAAATTCAATATTGAACTGTGGCGCACCTAAGAAGCGAACACAAGGAGCAGACATGCTCCTTAGTGTGTTCCTTCATGCGTGCCATACAAGATACCATCATCTCCTCCCTTATGCTGTTTTTGGTCTTTACTTCTCTGCATGGTTTTCTGGCTGAATCTTCAATTTGATTTGACTCCCCATTTACCAATCCTGGTTCTTTGTGGAAATAGACCTGTTCCCACCCGCACTTGTCCTCTCCCACAGGTAAGATTTTTAACCCAGACCTTTACAACATCCTCCAGCTCTTTGTCCCCACCTACTCTTTGACAGGCCCTTAAAATTGGTCTTCTGAACACTCATTCCTTATGCAACAAGGAATATTTAGATAGAGATTTGATTCAGACCAACTTCTTGGACATCCTTTGTCTTACTGAGACATGGTTGGCAAAGTTGGACCTTTCTCACTTAAGCAACTTCACCAGGTTATTGTACTCTTCACCTCAACTGGACATACAAAAGAGGAGGTTGACTTGCAGTCGTCTTATCTTTATCTTTGGCTATTTACTATCTCCCCTCTATATCAGTTCCACCACTCGAACTGTTACAGTTTAGGCTGACATCCTTCTCATCTCCCATAGATTTTCTTCTTTTGTACCTACCTCCTCTAATCACGTCTACTTCATGTCAATGCTTCCAATCTATTATTAGCCAACATTCTATGACTTCTACCTATCCATTTATCCTTGGAAACCTCAATATATATATAGATGACCTTCATGCTGCTTTCAATGTGGAATTCCAAGATCTTCTACAAGACTTCTCACTACAGCAACATATCCTCTATCTTACTCTCTTAATCCTGATCCGACCATCCACACCTTTCAGCTTCCTCCCCTATCCTGGTCTGATCACGCTGTTATTTTATCATTGACATCTCCTTGCAATCCTCTACACATACTGCCATCCCTACTAAAGAATATTCCTGTGACTTCAGGGATCTCTCTGCAGAATCCACCAATACACTTACATTGTCCCCTAAAATCTTCCAGTCCTCATTTCTGGAATGTCAAACGTATCTTTGGAATACTGAATTATCTAATGCTTACAATTCTCTGGTGCCACTGAATGCACATCCCATTAGAACTTGTAGATGACAATAATTCCTGGTTCACTCCAGAATTACATCTTCTTAAAAAGAAACATACACACTGAACAGAGCTGATGGAAACTTCATACTCTTTCTGCCTTTCAGAACTTCAACTCACAAATCTACAATTTTCAAGACAAAAAAGAAACACTACTCTACCCAGATTGTGAAAGCCCCTCACTCTGGAAAAACGTATCAGATTTTAAAATCCCATATTGAGGCCCCTACTGCTCAACCTTGCCATGATCATATGCCATCTACTGAGGGCCTGGCAAACTCCTTTGTAAACAAATTATCCACCCTATGCCTCTCCTCTTCTAACTCTATGTCATGTCCCTTACCTCAACGCAAGTGGAGTCCTCGGGCTGCGCGGGGTCCTGTCAATACACACACTTGACTGGCACAGCCCTGAGCCATGTGTGTGTAGTTCTCTGGCTGCAGGTTTCTTGATTCCTTTGTGGGTAGTCTCTATCACCTCTTTGGGAGTGGAAATAGAAGAAGACAGTTATGTACTGAGAGGTGTGGTGGGCAGGAACAGCACTGGTACGTCAGGAAATGGCAGGCACTTGGATCAGGGAGCAGGATTTTCTAGTATGTGTATGAATGTTTGCTAGTCTAGGGCCTACTGTACCTAGCAGCCATTTCCTGATGATCTTCTCACTGTCAAACCTGTCATGAATGCTAGAGAGCATTTGGATGTATGCATCATGGCAGAAGCATGGGAATCTTGGGAAGACATCTGTGATATTCCATTGGCTGTTGCAGACCACTAGCATATTGAGAGAGTGAAAGAACTTTCTGGTAATAGATCCCCCTCCCTCCCTTATGGGGCTGGATGGCCATGTGCTTGCAATCTATAACCCCCCAGCACAGACGGAAAATAAGCTATTTCATAAAACCGGTCATTATTTGCTGCAGTGTGTGGTAAAACTATATATTTATAAAGGGGTCAGAAAGGCCCTGAGATATTCTGATGTAGAGTGAAGTTGCAGGCTGGCTGAAGCCTGCAATACCTATCAATAGAGACTGAAAGCTGCCAGTGGCAAGAAAGACAAGGGCTGTCCACCCTTTAGGTGGACTAGCATAAGCTATCCTCTCTGAGCAGGGGAACAGAGGAGGAGGTTGAGCTGCAAGCAGAAATAGTGGATGGTAGCCTTGTCAAAGTGGAACCTGCTGAGGCATTGCTCATTTGTGAGATCAGGAAGTGGGTCCTGAGACTATGAGGCATATTTTCAAAGCACTTAGCCTTCCAAAGTTCCAATATCCTCTGATAAGGCTGTGTCTTCTGGATCTTCACTGTGTCATGTGTACCTGCTACAGCATGGCCTAAATAGCCCAGCTATTGATGTCAGTCATGTTGACTTTTCTGTTCCCAGTACCCTGTGTAGCCCTCCACCAGCACCCAGCTATGCTGCACAATGGCATCTCACGCCCTCCCTCTTAGAGACACTCACTATGAAACATAGAGGATTGTGAAAAATTACAAGAGGACCTTATGAGACTGGGAGACTGGGCATCTAAATGGCAGATGTTTAATGTGAGCAAGTGCAAAGTGATGAATGTGGGAAAGAGGAACCCGTATTATAGTTATCTAATGCAAGGTTCCACATTAGGAGTCACTGACCAGGAAAGGGATCCAGGCATCATCATTGATAATACATTGAAACCCTCTGCTCAGTGTGTGGCGGTGGCTAAGAAAGTAAATAGAATGTTAGGTATTATTAGGAAAGGAATGGAAAACAAAAATGAGGACTTTATAATGCCTTTGTATTGCTCCATGGTGTGACCACACCTTGAATATTGTGTTCAATTCTAGTCACCACATCTCAAAAAAGATATAGTGGAATTGGAAAAGGTACAGAGAATGGCGATAAAGGGGATGGGATGACTTCCCTATAAGGAAAGGCTAAAGCAGCTAGGTCTCTTCAGGTTGGAGAAAAGACAGCTGAGGGGAGATACATACATACGATAGAGGTCTATAAAATAATGAGTGGAGTGGAGTGGAATGGGTAGCCAAAAATTGCTTGTTTATTCTTTCCAAAAATACTAGGACTAGGGAGCACACAATGAAGCTACAAAGTAGTAAATTTAAAATGAATTGGAGAAAATATTTCTTCACTCAACATGAAATTAATCTCTGGAATTCATTGCCAGAGAATGTAGTAAAAGCGGTTAGCTTAGCGGGGTTTAAAAAAGGGTTGGAAGGGTTCCTAAAGGAAAAGTTCATAGACCATTATTAAAATGGGTGTGGGGAAAATCCACTGCTTATATCTAGAATAATCGCCATAAAATGTGTTGTACTGTTTTTGTATCTTGCCAGGTACTTGTGACCTGGATTGGCCACTTTTGAAACTTTGGATGCTGGGATTGATGGACCTTCGGTCTGTCCCATTATGGCAATACTTATATACTTATGAGGGACGGGGAAACACACACACATGAAGTGAAACATATACTTATGAGGGACGGGGAAACACACACACATGAAGTGAAACATATACTTATGAGGGACGGGGAAACACACACACACAAAGTGAAACAATCACTTGCTTATCAGAGAGAGCCACAGACATACAACAAGACAGAAAGATGGCAAGGTGACACAGCTTTCAGATCTCATTCAGCAACCACCAGCATAGATACCAAGCTCAAAAGACATTTCAGCCTGGTGACTGTGCATGATTTATAGTAGGTGTGATGTCAATATTTAGATTTTCTGCCCTCAACATGTATAGGTTTTGTAGAATATGTCATAGCTGTGTATACCTCAGCGTCACCCTTGCCAAGCTCCCAACATGCCTCCGTTCTTAAACATGGATATCTCTACATGGTCAGTGCATCCATATGAAGGTCACATCTGTTCTAAAATTGTAATTTCCAGGTGTAAAAACTGGCATTTCTATGTAGAAATCACATAGAAGACTTCTAAAATAATAACCTTTTAGTGTGGACTATTGAAAGATGTTTAATCCCTGAGCAGTGGGTCTCCTTATTGATGTAGTAATAATATCAGGAAATGTAAACTCATTGATACTAGTATAAAAACTATTCCAGAGCAAGAGGCACTGAGGCAGGTTTAAGTTCTGATATACTCAATTGTGTTACAGTTAAATTTGGCAGTGCCAGCAAGATTAAAAGTCCCATCACGGAGTGAGACTATGATGTACATACCCTCTGCTGCAGCTGGCCTCATACATATTGTAATGAGTCTGTTGTTTTTTTTAGTAACAGGGAAAGAGAGGAGTAGGGAATTCTTTTACAGAGCATCTGTAGCAGTAGTACTCATATCCAGTCTTCAAGGCCCTTCAGAATGAATATTCATGACCTATAATTGGATGCACTTTCTCTAAGAACTGGGATCATTTGCATAATTTCAGTTACCCTGAAACCAGGACTGTTTGTGGATCGTGAGGGCTGGAGTTGAGCCTTAAGAGAAAAAAGTCCAATGTAAAAAGGCTTTGAGGCATGCTAGCTTTGAGAGACCTCCAATAGGATTTGTCTCAAAGTCAGTAGTCAAAAGTGTTATCTAATTTACTGCTTATATGGTTCTATAAAAAAGATTGTATGTCAAGAGGGCAATTTTACTTGGGTAACTAAGGATTTACCTCACTCAAACTGTTGGCTGACAGTTGTCCTTCCCAGAGATGCCAAGGATGAGATTTGCTACCCCAGTGAGTAAGACTGAATGCCAATGAATGAGGTTTTTCTCGCAGTGCATTTGTGATATAAATTTGGCATGGTGGTGGAGACACTGAGGCATGAGGAAGGCCTGCTGGCTACTCATATTGACATATAGGAGGAGATTCTATATATGGTGCCTAAAAAATTGGTGCTAAAATCAGTTCGGACTAAGTGTATTCTGTAGTCGGTGCCTAGATTTAGACGCCGATTATAGAATATGCTTAGTTCATATTTCAGCACCTAAATCTACGTACATCCATTTATGCCAATTAAAACTTGGTGTAAATCCCTGTGTGTAGATTTAGGCACCCTAGGCTATATTCTGTAACTAGGCGTGTAGATTTTAGAATAACCACAAAACGCCCATTTCCCCGCCCATAATCATGCCCCTTTTTGCCTGTGCACAATAGAAGCTAGGAGCACTGCATTACAGAAAGTACTTAGTGAGTTGTGAGCCTAAATTGTAATCAGTGCCAATTAATGCTCATTATTGCTTGTTAAGTGCTGTTATCAGCACTTATTAGCATGTTAAGCTTGTTAAGTTATACGCATTGATACAGAATCTGCACCAGATCTCTAGGCGCACAATATAGAATCCAGGGGATAATGCCTTTATGTTCACCTAAAAATTGATTTCTGCATCATGGGTGATACTTAAGAACAGCCATACTGGGTCGGACTAATGGTCCATCTAGCCCAGTATCCTGTTTCCAACAGTGGCCAATCCAGTTCACAAGTACCTGGCATAAACCCAATTATTGGAAGAACAAAGAGAAGAGTGGGGGAAGATAGGCTCTTTCCAATCAATAAGGGAGACGTATATTTGAAAAAAGTATGTTTATTATAACAGGTCGATTCGACATAGCCGTGTTTCGGTGACATAGCGCCTTCTTCAGGAGTCTACAAAGCCAAATATAAAACATAAATATGACTGTAAAGTGTATGCAACAATGATCATAAAAGAATATTATAGACATCTATAAAAGCATGAATTATAATTTTAAAAAGACATCAAATAAATTTATAATGTCACGTTTTCAAAGCTGGAAACTGGGTTTGTGAGCCCTTGGGCCACTGCCGAGGAGCAGCAGCGGCAGGCAAAACCACCCCCAAACCAGGGACAGGACAGAACAGGACTGGAACCCCGAACTGGAGTTGCAGCTGAGGCAAGCAGGCTAGGACAGGCAAAGCAGGAACCCTTGTCTTCACCTGCACTTAGCCGCTGTCCCCCAGAAGTTAAGCCTCTGGATTCAAGCGGCCGGCAGGACTTTGCAGGGCAGAGCAGGGCAGGAGCTGGATACCCACAGGCTGAACAAGGACTAAGGGTCAGAGGGGAAAGGAATCTACAGGGACAGCAAGGCAGAAGCCTGGGCTAGAACTCACAGAAAGACAATACAACACAAGGCAGGGAATAGACAAGCTAGGGGACAGAAACTGGAAGTTGCAAGCAGCCTCTAAACAGGGGAAAAAACATCATGGATTTGATGTATAAATGTGGCATTATAGAATAATGACTTAGTGATCTATATAGAATTGCCTCTTAAGTAGACTACTTTCTGGATCTCTTTACTGGATTATGGTAGACTGGATGGGCAGCTGCACTTTGAAGCATCCAACCAGTCCAAACATCTTAGCAACATTTGCCAGTCACTATCAAGGAGAAAGTCAAAGTGAAGTTACAACAGTTAGAGGACCATGGGATTCTGGTTAAGATGAAGGAGTTGTCGGAGTGGATTTAAGCACTGCTAGTAGTCAGAAAACCTATTGGGAAGCTCAGAATATGCATGGACCTGAAACCACTCAATCAGGCTCTCCTTCAAAACCATTACACCATGCCTATCCTGGAGGATAGTCTTGTGGTTTGCACATTGCTAAGATTTTTTTCCTGCCTTGATACCAAGAGCGGGTTCTGGTGTTTGGACCTAGATAAGCAGAGAGCAAGTTGACTATGTTTGAGACTTCATTTGGGGAATATAGGTGTCACAAATTTACCTTTGAAATATCTTTGGCATTGCAAGAATTTCAGAGGCACCTTCACAATACACTGTCCAGCTTGAGAAGGGTAGCCTATATTGCAGATGACTTGCTATTTTATGACTGTGGAAATACTATTGAGCAGGCCCAAGTGGATCATGATCGTAATCATAGGAAACAGCTCCTTGGATGCTTGGGCACCTCCAATATTTTCTAATATGCTTTATTAAATTTGGAGCTGAAATTTCCATTCTGCAGGGCAACAGAGGAAGGCAGGAAAGAATTGTTTCTGTATCCCAGCTAATGCTTTCGCCTCCCCCTGTAGCCTGTTGGCTGGCTGTATCTGACTGATGGGCTGCGGGGGGGGGGGGGGGGGGGGGGGAGTGGGAGCTGCAGTAACCAAAGATAGACATACTTCTACTACTACTACTTATCATTTCTACAGCGCTATGTACATCTAGTAGGGCTATAGAAATGATAAGTAGTAGTAGTACTTCCTGCGGCTGCCAAAGGAGAGTGAAAGAGCAGATGATAGACTCTTAGGAGACAGAGGGCCAGATGAACTAAACTTAACGAGCCATTAACGAGCAAGTAGTAAACCGCGGTATGCCCAAAAGGCTTCTCCGAGCCATTTTCCCATGGTAGCAGCTAACAAAAACGGAATGCAAACGAGCAAACTACTATAGTAATGTGGTTGTGTTTCGATGCACTACCGATACCGATGAATGCACAAAAGGAATCCGAATCCTTTTCCGTGATATATTGAATGTGTGGTCAGAGGCTGCCGGGAAAGTCCAGAGCTGTCATAAGCACGTCATAACATGTCTATGTAGTGCGTGCATAACCTTTGACGTGCTATATATGCGTGGGTATGCACGTGTGCACATTTGTCGGAGAAGTCATGGCTGCACAAGGGAGAAAGCCCAACTTCGACGACATGGACGTGCTGTGGCTCGCGCAGCTGTTTACAATAAATGAAAAGCGCTTATTCCCCCGTCTGGGGAAGAGGCGCAGTATAATGCGTATGGACCAGGGATGGGAAGTACTGCAGCGCCTATTCAACAGGCGTTCTTCGTTCCCCAGATCCATAAGTATTGCCAGCATATATGGACATTCGTATGTGCGTGTAAAAATGTATTTGACTAATGAGCATTACTGGAATTGGGGGTATGCGCTCGCCCTCAGCAAATATGAATGCTCGTTTTGTGCGTGTAAAAAAAGTTGTTTTCTAGAAGGTGGGGTGGAGCTAATGAGCATGACAGTACATCATTGCTATATATATATATATATATATATATATATATATATATTTCATTTCACCTGATATGACAAAGCCCTTCTTCTTGTCAGATAAATTTTATTGGCATGAGAATTTTACATGTGTTGCCAAAGTAATCCATTTAGCAGTTAAGTTAAAAAAAGACAGAGAGGATAGAGAAGTACTGGGAGAGGAATAGAGGAGCTTGGAAGAGGTAAAGGGAATTGATAGCATTTACTAACTAGAGAGAGAATTCTGCTGTGAAGGGCTGGAGATGGCAGAAAGCATGTGTAAGGGGAAGAGAAGCTGGGTGACAGGGACAAGCTAAGAGGGGAGCTGTAGGGAGAGGAATTGGAAGGGATGAGTGAATTGAAAGGGGTTACTGACTGCAAGAGAGAATTCTGCTGTGAAAGGCTGCAAGAGGCACAAAGGAGGTGTAAGTGGGAAATGTGCTGGGAGTGGAACTATGGGGAGTGGAATAGAGGAAGATAGGAAGAGGTAAAGGGAATTGAAAGAAGTTACTGATGGAGAAAAAATTCTACTGTGAAGGGTTTGAATAGGCAGACAGTTGTTGTAAGGGACGAGAGGTTAGGTAATAGGGACAGAGGCTGGGAGTGGAGCTGTAGGAACTATTGAGAGGTGAAGGGACTTGAAAGGGGTTACTTAGCTGAGACAGAATGTTGTTATAAGGAGCTGTACGTGGTTGCAGCTGTAAAGGGAAGAGAGGCTGAGTAATGGGGACAGCAAATGTGAGTAGAGCTGTGTAAGTGGAGAAGAAGCAGCCTCTGAGGATGCGAGGAGCTCAGAGGGAGTATGGGCTATAATATGGAAAGGGAGCGAGAGAAGAAGATGTGATCTGGAAAAGAGATGAACAGGCAGAGGGTATACAAATTGCAGAGGAAAGAGGGGTAGCTGTGTGGGTTTGGGAAAAGGAGTTGAGAGAAAGGTGAAAGGAAAGAGGTCATGAAGAAGGGAAGAGATATGAAGGTGAGACAAGGATGAGAGGTGACATGAGAGGGTGAGACTAGAGGGCAGTGAGATGAAAAGAAAACATGGAGCAAAGAAGAAATGAGAAGAAAACTAGAAAAGAATTCATGAAAAAGAAGGAATGGGAAAGCAGAGAGGAAGCATAAGAATAAGCAGAGACACAGGATACAAGATAAGCTACAGACACAAAAGTAATAGGTTTCTGTGCCAGCTAGGCTGGTCAAGGGTGGGGAATAGCTGGTATTTTGAAATTCTCCTCCAGTCCTATGATTATAAATTATTTTACTGAAAGAATATGGGGAAGCAGAGGGCATTTTTGCAGCGTATGATGCCATGGTCTGAAAAAGTTCTGTAGTGGAGAGGACCTATAGTCAAGTCTCAAATTGAAAGCGGAATGGAGAGGAATATAATTTTCCTTTTTCACAAAAATAAAAAGAAATCATCCTACCTGAGTGTGGGTGGTATGGATGAGCCAGGCTGGACTGGAAGAGGTATAACTGTGGTATAGTTGGGCTGCGGGTAGGAAGGGGGAGGGAGAAGAAGAATAGTGAGCTGGGGTAAATTGCTGGGATAAGTTGGGTTGGGGAGGAAGAGCTTCCATAGCTCTTCTTTTAGCCATGAGTCCTCCCAGTATGTGCACTACCTGCTATGCTTCACATTTAAATACAGCCTGGCCAGTTGTGTCCATATCCCACCATGCTTTGTTTTCCTTTTTACAGACAGGGTAATGAGTGCCGAGTTCAACACCTCCAATCATTTTGAAAAGTTGGCTCCTATGATTGCAATCTTAAAGCCATCTTAGTCAATGCAGGCTATAATTTACCCAATAACTTCAGGCAACTGGCCAGACCTGCATATTTTATGCCAGTGCTCAGATTACGCCTGGCATTGAATAACTGGGTCAATGTCTGCCTGCAGCAGTCAGTGCCGCTATAATTGGTGTCTATCATGAGCTCAATATTGGCCTGCTTCTTAGTATGAGTTGGTATTTATATAGAAAGTACAAATATAATCAGTTTTTGGAATTGTGAATTTGTGAGTTTTATGGCATCCTATATAATAATTCTCACCTCCAACATTCTATGCGTCTGCCTGCCTGTGTCCGTAACTTTCTTCACAGATGGGCTCCGAAGCCCTAGCTGATGTCACTAGACCCATTATGACGTCTCCTATATAATTCTCACCACCAACGTTCTATGCGTCTGCCTGCCAGTGTCCATAACTTTCTTCACAGATGGGCACCGAAGCCCTGAGGGTTGGCGGCAGGAAGGGGGGCTCGAGAGGGCCGTGGCAGGGGGGTCCAGGGGTCAGGAACTCCGATGGGGGGGTCGGGAAATCAGACGAAGGGGGGTTTGCAAATCGGAGGGAGGGAGGTGGGGTCTAGAACTTGGAGAGCGGGAGGGGTCTGGAACTCGGAGGGGGGGTCTGGAATTCGGAAGGGGGGAGGGGGGTCTGGAACTGGGGGGGAGGGAGAGGGGTCTGGAACTTGGAGGGAGGGAGGGGGGTCTGGAACTTGGAGGAGGGGACGAGAGGGGAGGAGGGGGGGAATGCACCACCTGTACAAAACTAAAAAAAAAAAAAAACCAACGGGGGGGGGGGGGGGGGGCCACGACCCTGGAACTCGGAGGGAGGGGAATGAGGGGGAACGACGACCCTGGAACACAGAGGAAGGGGGGACACTGGAAATGGGTGGGAGGGAGGGGCCCCAGGCACACACACTCTCTCTCACAGACACACTCGCACCCAGTCTCACTCTCTCTGTCACACACACAGTCACTCTCACACACAATCTCTCAAACATACACACGTCAAGGAAAACCTTGCTAGCGCCCGTTTCAATTGTGTCAGAAACGGGCCTTTTTTACTAGTTTTACATAATATAATCAGTTTTTGGAATTGTGAATTTGTGAGTTATATGGCATTTTACATAATATAAATTAGTCATTTGCTAAACTTGTTGTGCTCAGTGCATCTTTTTATGACCATTTTCAAATAAATAAATAAATAAATAAATAAAAGTCCAAGGGAAAAACTCCATAAGTTATAAGACAGGAAAAGAACACTATCAAGAGAACATAGACACATATGGCCTAATCAGGAAATTTCATGTTATTATTATTATTTATTATTTATTGCATTTGTATCCCACATTTTCCCACCTTTTTGCGGGTTCAGTGTGGCTTACAATATGAGTTAAATATTGGAAATACAATTTGTTACAGATTGGTTATGGATTACATTTTGTATAATTATGCGAAACAATTGGAGTGTCCTTGGGGGTGTAACAATGGAGCACAAACATTGAAACATTGGGAGGAAACAATGGGAGCTTAGAGGGCGATAAGAAGGCATGAAGACATATGATATATGTCTTTCTGTGATTGAAGTTATGAATGATGTTACACTGGTATCCAGACTCACAGCCCCAAACACTTTCAAGAAAAATTGAGTTTTCAATTTAATCTTAAACTTCTTATAGGAGACATGCCTGAAAAGCAACCAAAGCCAATTCCACTTCTTCTCTATCCCCACATCCATTCTTCTTTAGTTCCTCAGGACCTCTTCAACCTCCAGGGATTTATTCACCAAATCTTTTAAGAGTGCCTGCCAGAACCTCTCTGAGCTTCCTCTTTATCCTGGGATGGATTTCATCCAGCCCCCTTGGATTTGTCCACTTTCAGTTTTAAGTTGTTCATAAACAGTTTCTTCTGTGAATGTGTGATATCTATTTCATACCCATATGAACCTTTGTCAGCACACTAAGGTGCTTCCCCAAGAATTTCTTCTGACAAGACAAAACAGAAATATTTGCTTACCATATCCACTTTCACCATCATTTATTTTATTTATTTATTTATTGCATTTGTATCCCACATTTTCCCACCTCTTTGCAGGCTCAATGTGGCTTACAATACATCATGAATAATGGAATTATATGAGAAAATAGACATGTAGTATTATAGAAGGATCTTGGTTAATATTATAATGATAAACATGATAGTAGTATAACAAGCAGATATTATAAGACAGTTCTGGATGTATGTGGAAGAGTTCACATTTGTTGATCTTTGTGATATACCTTGTTAAAGAGATGGGTCTTCAGTAGTTTGCGGAAGTTAGTTAATTCATAAATCGTTTTTAAGTTGCGCGGCAGCGCGTCCCAGAATTGTGTACTCAGGTATGAAAAGGTTGACGCATGCGTTAGTTTGCATTTTAAACCTTTACAGTTGGGGAAGTGCAGATTAAGGAATGTGCGGGATGATTTTTTTAGCATTCCTGGGTGGTAAGTCTATCAGGTCTGACATGTAGGCTGGGGCATCTCCATGAATGATTTTGTGAACTAGGGAGCATATTTTGAACGTGATGCGTTCTTTAAGTGGGAGCCAGTGTAGCTTTTCTCGTAGTGGCTTAGCACTTTCGTATTTTGATTTACCGAATATAAGTCTAGCTGCAGCATTCTGGGCTGTCTGAAGTTTCTTGATTATTTGCTCTTTGCAGCCAGAGTGGCTCACAGCATCCTTCAGTCTTCCAATTCCATTTCTAGGCTTCCTCCTTTCAATAACATTCCTGAAAAAGTCTTACCACCACTCTTTACCTCTCTAGCCATCTGCCTGTACTTTTGCTGGTCATACTTCTCTTTGCTTCTCTTAGTTTTATCTGATATTCTTTTCTGCATTCATCTTCTTACATTCATTTATATTTCATGAATGCCACCTCATTTGCCTTTATTTTTTCAGCCACTTGCTTAGAGAACCATATTGGTTTCATTCTTTTCTTACTTTTGTTTACATTCCATCCATAAAGATCCATTGCCTCTTCTGCCCGCTTAAACCCCTTTCAATATTTACCCCACAGTGTTTAAGAAATCTACTGATTATAATACTTTTGACAGTATGACAACTCCCACTTATAATGCAAGGCGTTAAGGAACAGCTTGCATTATATGTTCTGAGGTTGATGAGCAAAAGAATGAATCTGTATGGTTGTCAGTGAAATTGCTTCAAGAGAGGATAGCTATATCAAATAGTGTGGGTAATTATCTCTCTTCCACTGTTGTTGCAACTGCCACAAGAGATGTGCCCAGAAAACAAATAATTAGTTTATTTTGGAGATTTTTTCAGATTGCTATTTTTTTTCAGTTTGTTTCACACATTCTGTTTAACAAAATATTTTTAACACACAGTAGAAGTTTTTGACACATTTGTGATAAATGAAAATTGACTTAACATTCATTAATTTATAGAGTAACATGCATTAAATCGATTTTGTATGCACTAAGGGGGTCTTTTACAAAGGCACGCTAGTGTTTTTAGTGTGTGCTAAATACCAGAAACACCCATATGGGTGTCTCTAGCATTTACCATGCACTAAAAACGCTAGTGTGCCTTAGCAAAAGGACCCCTAAATTTTTTAGGGTATTCTAACGAACCAAGTATGTGCTAAATGTAGATTTCTATCCACCACACAGCTGTGTTCCTCCTATTCTGCAGCTTTTGCCAAATCATTAAGAGACAGGTTTTTAAACTCACATAATCGTTTCTTCAACAGCCTTTATCTTGAATTGTGCTGAACGTTCTTGGATCCCCAGCCTTGCTTCAGTTTTCCCATCAGAACTGGAAGGTGCTCTCTTTCTCACTAAGGAAACTGCTGATTTCCATTATCTCTTGCATATGCCTCCCTCCTACTTTTTACCCATGTTTCCTTAGTGGAATCCCTGCCCCTAGGCCTTTTGAGTGTTGCAAGTGATATAAAAGTAGCACTACAAGTGAAGACACTTACTACACTGCTCAGATGGGACACCCTGCTCACAGCAACACAGTGGCATCCCATCTGAGCAATGTAGTAAGAGCCTTCTCTTCTAGTGCTACTTTTATATCAGGAGTGTGATATACATTCAGAACCAGTAATTGAGTGTTTCCACTGTCAGCCAATTAGATATTCTTTTGACTCCTGACACTGGCGTTTTTATGCCGAAACACAGCTGTGTCGGATTCTTCAAATATAGTTGACACTAGCAATAAAGAATCATCTGGTTCCTTTATGCGACTGTTGATTCCACTCTTTGTTCCATCTTTGATTTGTTCCATTCTTGGAGGATTTTGTTTTCTTCTGTTCTTTTGTATTGTTGACACTCATACAGAAGTGGAAATATCACAATTTACATGAGTAAATGGCACCACTTCTATATGTAGCTGACCCAGTGTAGAAGCCTACATGTGCAAGTGCTGCCAATTGTAGTGAGGTTACAATTTTAAGATGGTTTCATTTTGGAGAAGGAAATAAACTATAAGGGATTAAGGAAAATAACTCTCTTAACAGTAGAACTACCACAGGGATCATGTTGAACCCTATCAAAATTACATTGTTTAACTCTAATTAATTGAGCAAATTATTTCATGCATCTATGACTTTTCATGCTCTATGGTGTTTTACATGACATGTAAGTTTCAAGGGGCTAGCTACTGTACTTTCCAAGACTTAAGTGGTCATACTTAGAAAACAATGAAGGGGGTCAAATTGACTCTTTTGATGTTATAGCTATTTTCCTCTGGATTTCATTGGGGTGAAGTAGTAGAGTCTGTGTGTGGAACTGTTATTTTTAATGCTGCTCAATCTGGATTGTTTGATGTAGGGAAAGTAATTAATCTTTCTAATAAATTTAGCACCTCCAGAGCAAAAAGGATGAGTGTGGGTCTTCATCTATTCTGTTTGAAGTAAAGGTTGGGAAACTGTTACTCAATGAATAATTTGAGCTTTGAAGTGTGAATGGGGGTCATTGGATCTAGGCATTGATTTTTTTGATCTTAGATTTTCCTTTTGTATATGGTTACCAAGCTCTGTTTGTATTAAGACCTTTGTTACTTTGATGCTGTCTGCTTAGAATAAAAGTGGACAGCATTACTGTCTAGTTTCTTTGAGAAATTTTCTGTCATGCATTCTTTTATCCTATTAGTCGATACGATTTTTTTAGAACTTTCTACACAACTGATATCATTCCTTTCATATGTTTTTTGGTTAATTTCTCATAGACATTGTTTTACAGTTGAAAAGTACAAATTTTGTGGGAACAGCGAATCAGTCATGAAGAGAGATTCCACTGTTGGAAAAACAAAAAAAACAAAAAAAAGAAACTCCAGAATGAATCTCTATCACACCATGGTGATGAAGCATGGAGATTGCACTCTCAATGTTTACCCCTAAAAGGTAAACAATAATGTTTGGCTACTGAGCACCCTCCAACCATATGTCAACATTGGAACTGACAGAAAGAAGATACCTGAGATAGTGGACTTTTACAACAAGACAGAATTGAGGGTCGACACTATGGATGAAATGGCTCAAAAGTATTCCATAAAATTGGGAGGTGCAGCTGGCCACTCCAGGTTTTTGCACAATGTCCTTGATCTGGCTGCAATCAAAACAACATTGTTTGCACTGTTACTGGTAAGATGACAAATCAATGTGGGTTTATGTTTCAGTTAGCTTTGGAGTTTCAATAGCATTACATCTTCTGGAGAAAGCATAGGCTGGAGGGACCTGTCACCAAGAAAAGCCCAGGGACTTGGGGCAGGGGAATCTGCAAATAATGCAAGTGCTAGATTGCAATATGCAATGGAAATAAAACAATGGAAGTTTGTAGAGCCTGCAAGAAGTCTATATGTGGGAAAGGTACCAGAAAAGTTGAGAATTGCAGTATCATATGGCATGCATTCCAGAATAACTGATATTTATAGAATGACTCTCGTTTTAAAAAAACACATTTGATTTTTGTTTCCATTTGTTCAATTATTCATATTTCATTTTCCACAGTTTCCATAATGGTTTGAAAAATGAATTATCTATGAACTATAAGTAATAAACATTGATTTTTCTTTATTTCAAAATGCCATGTTTGCGTGTAATTCTGCTCAGTAGCTGCAAGCTTCAGCTCCTATTTCTACATAAGAAGAAACTTTAAAATTAGGGTCAAAATGACCCCTTTTCTTATTTTAGGTAGGGAAAATTCTTGGTAGTTCTAGTGTTAATCCCTTGTAGAAAGCCCTGGCCATAATGAGCATTTAAAAAAAAAAATCTGTGTGCTTTTGAGTTGGTGTGAAACCCAATGTGGAATTTCTTCCCTGACGTCGGTGCCGGGGAAAATGGTAGAGGCTATTATCAAAAACAAAATTACAGAGCACATCCGAGGACATGGATTACTGAGACCAAGTCAGCATGGCTTTTGTGTGGGGAAATCTTGCCTGACCAATTTACTTCAATTCTTTGAAGGAGTGAACAAACATGTGGACAAAGGGGAGTCGGTTGATATTGTGTATCTGGATTTTCAAAAGGCGTTTGACAAGGTACCTCATGAAAGGCTACAGAGGAAATTGGAGGGTCATGGGATAGGAGGAAATGTCCTATTGTGGATTAAAAACTGGTTGAAGGATAGGAAACAGAGAGTGGGGTTAAATGGGCAGTATTCACAATGGAGAAGGGTAGTTAGTGGGGTTCCTCAGGGGTCCGTGCTAGGACCGCTGCTTTTTAATATATTTATAAATGATTTAGAGATGGGAGTAACTAGCGAGGTAATTAAATTTGCTGATGACACAAAGTTATTCAAAGTCGTTAAATCGCGACAGGATTGTGAAAAATTACAAGAGGACCTTACGAGATGGGAGACTGGGCGGCTAAATGGCAGATGATGTTTAATGTGAGCAAGTGCAAGGTGATGCATGTGGGAAAAAAGAACCCGAATTATAGCTACGTCATGCAAGGTTCCACGTTAGGAGTTACAGACCAAGAAAGGGATCTGGGTGTCGTCGTCGATAACACACTGAAACCTTCTGCTCAGTGTGCTGCTGCGGCTAAGAAAGCGAATAGAATGTTGGGTATTATCAGGAAAGGTATGGAAAACAGGTGTGAGGATGTTATAATGCCATTGTATCGCTCCATGGTGCGACCGCACCTTGAGTATTGTGTTTAATTCTGGTCGCCGCATCTCAAGAAAGATATAGTAGAATTGGAAAAGGTGCAGCGAAGGGCGACTAAAATGATAGCGGGGATGGGACGACTTCCATATGAAGAAAGACTAAGGAGGCTAGGGCTATACAGCTTGGAGAAGAGACGGCTGAGGGGAGACATGATAGAGGTATATAAAATAATGAGTGGAGTGGAACAGGTGGATGTGAAGCGTCTGTTCACGCTTTCCAAAAATACTAGGACTAGGGGGCATGCGATGAAACTACAGTGTAGTAAATTTAAAACAAATCGGAGAAAATTTTTCTTCACCCAACGTGTAATTAAACTCTGGAATTCGTTGCCGGAGAAAGTGGTGAAGGCGGTTAGCTTAGCAGAGTTTAAAAAAGGGTTGGACGGTTTCCTAAAGGACAAGTCCATAAACCGCTACTAAACGGACTTGGAAAACTCCAAAATTCCAGGAATAACATGTATAGAATGTTTGTACGTTTGGGAAGCTTGCCAGGTGCCCTTGGCCTGGATTGGCCGCTGTCGTGGACAGGATGCTGGGGCTCGATGGACCCTTGGTCTTTTCCCAGTATGGCATTACTTATGTAATTATATTTATTTATTTGGATTTGCTCACACCTTTTTTCAGTAGTAGCTCAAGGTGAGTTGCATTCAGGTATTTCTCTGTCACTGGAGGGGCTCAAAATCTAATTTTATACCTGAGAAAATGGAGAGTTAAGTGACTTGCCCAAGATCACAAGGAGCAGCAGTGGGATTTGAACCAGTCACCTGTGGATGTTAAGATTGGTGCTCTAACCACTAGGCTGCTCCTCCACTCTGCTATTTATAAAATAGGAAATACACATGCAGATTTTAGTCCACCAAAGCCATGCCCAAACCATGCCCCCTTGAAATCTCTTCGTGGTTTGGATCTCTACATGTAAATAACAGTTCTCTGAATCTAGTATTTTCATGAGTACATAATATACTACTACTACTTAACATTTCTAGAGCGCTACTAGGGTTACGCAGCGCTGTACAATTTAACAAAGAGAGACAGTCCCTGCTCAAAGAGCTTACAATCTAATAGACATATACTCATATGTCTAATAGAATATACTCATGTAAATGCTGCTATGTACATGAGGATATGTTTCTAAAATAATAGCCATACTGTTATAACATAGTCCCTTGTTCTAGATCTTCTTTTTTATTGAAAAATGTTTGCTTCTTGTGCACCTTTCAGGTATTTGACCATCTCTGTAATATCTCCCTGGTCTCACATATTTTCTACAAATACAGATTTAGATTCCTAAATCTCATCTAATAGGGCTTTTGATGCAGACCATGAACTATTTTGATAGCACTTTCTGAACCATCACCATCTCTATATCCTGCTGGAGGTACAATCTCCAGAACTGGCCATAATATTTTAGGTGGTCTAACCAATCTACACAATGAGCTTAACGCTTCTTTTTTTCTCAGTCTCTGACTATACACTCTAACATATCTCCCTCTGGCCACTACCCTGCCTTCCTGTTTCACTGCTTTGAAACCATTGGAAATAATCATTCCCAGATCTTCTTCTTTGAGCATTAGTAACTTTACCTCCCACCCTCCATGTTTATTGTTTCCTCAGACTTCTGACCTAGGCAACAAACAGTAAGTTTTCTTCCATGTGGTTAAGTTAGTAAAGGGCCCTTTTACTAAGGCGCATAGGTACCTACATGTGTCCAACGCGCATCAGTTTGGAACAACCACTTAGTTACCGCAAGCTCCGGGTGGTAATTCCATTTTTTACACGCGTCCAATACACATGGCAGAAAATATATTTTTATTTTCTACTGTGTGGTGCCTACCGGGAGGTAATCGGCAGTGCATGATTATCACCTGGTTAACGCATGAGACTTTACCGCTAAGTCAGTGGGTGGCGATAAGGTCTCAGGGCCAAAATGGATGCGCACCAATTTTTATTTTGCTGCATGTCCATTTTTGGCCAAAAAAAGGGCCTTTTTTGCAGGTGCGCTGAGAAATGGAGCTGCCTGCATCCAATACACACGTCTACACCAGCACAGGCCACTTTTTGGCTCTCCTTAGTAAAAGGACCCCTAAGAGTGCAATGATAGTAGTTTAGACACTCTTCATTGGGAGGGGGAAGACTATACAGAAAAGGGTTAAAGCAGGTCTTAACATTGAGAGGACCAAGAAGGGAAGATTGATGAAGAAGAGTTAGCGCCATGCACCTTAGCAAAATCTTTCAGAGTCTAGTCAAAGTATTTTTTTCTGTGGAGAGTCGAAGGGAGAATTGTCCTGTAAGGAAAAATTATTCTGAATTGTAATGTGCTAAAGCTTCATTCGAGATCAGTTCAAACCTTGAAAAAGAAGGGTGTCTTTTCCCAACTAGTCTTCAACCAGGATTACAGGGACCAAAAGAGGAAACTGGGGGAGTTCATACTGGGTAGAGACTAGGGTATGTGCAGTTTTTGTCTATTTGGATGTTTCTGGACTGTAATTTCTGAATTGATTTGCATTTCTGGATTCTGCATCCTGTAGTTTGTTTCCATAAGGATTGCAACAGGTTTGCATGCACTATGTATGAATTTTTCCCACTTGTAAGAAAGATTTATTTTTGAACACCCTAAACTGGTGAGTGGTGTGAGTGTTTTCTTCTAACTTGGACTTGTGCCAGACAATCTGAGAAGCCAAGGGCCCCTGACAAGATTTTCATGAAGAACTAAGGAAGCATGGTGAGCTTGTCTGTCTGTCCCACCTATTCCAAATGTACCCCTTAGTTTGCTAGCTAGTGGAAGAGGAGCTATATTTATTATAAATGATTAACATTTCCCTCTATCCATGCAAGAGTAATAAAAAAGGATATTACACGGGGAATAAAGATTTACATTTTTGTCCACATTTGGCAATTAGTTTATGCATTATGTCCTGCCAGTTGTGATTTGAAGAAAATGTGTTGTATTACATTGTGGAATGAAATACAACTTTGAAGAATAAAATCAGTCTCCTTCCTCCCCCCCCCCCCCCCCCCCACCCCATTGTGCTCTTCTCAGAGGTCAGTAATAACATTATAATTAAGCAACCTTTGCAGCACAGTGATTTCTCTGTGGTTGAAGCACCACTGTTGTGCTTATCACTCACTGTCTTGTCAGCTCTGATTGTTACTCTTTATTTTGCTATTTCACTGTTATCCTGTTTAAACATATCTTTGTTTACGTCTTTGTCAGCCTGCGGCCAAGGTAATCCAGCATTGCTCTGTTTTGAGAGATTACAGAAAGCATACAGCAAAGGATGAATAATGGCACTAACCTACCCTTCAGAGGAAAATATTCAGCTTCCAGTAGTCACAGTTTGTAGAAAACAGAAGCAGAGACCATGCTGTACTGAGAACATAGGTTCAAGGTTTGCTTTCCATGGGCCTGTGGTTCTGATTCTGGAACTGGTATTTCTAATTGTTTTTATCTCTTGGATACTAATGATTATGATTTGTATTATTAATAACTATTTGATTGATTTTTTGCTATTTTAGTATGTTGTTTTTCTTGTTCTTTTTAATTTATTGAAGGACCCAATGACTAAGTTGCATTAGCTGTTAATGTAGCAATTAACATGCACTAACTACTAATGTGGCACCTTAATGCACTGTAATTTCCATGTTAACCAAGGTGGGAAATGGATGGTGACTGTACCTTACAGTTAATGTGGAGGTAGATAATAGTTGTTAATTGTTAACATGGCAGAGTAATGGCACCTTAAATAATTGTAGTTAAATAATTGTAGTTAACTGCATTGCATTGTTTTGCAATGCAGTTAACCAGCTTTAAACATTTTTTTCTCTGTGTTAACTGAATGGGAAATTGCTGGGTATGCCCCAACACTTAATGCAGAGATTCTTGCAGATACTGTGCCTTAATTCTGGCAAGTACTGCATAGTAGCTGCAAAACCTTAGCATAGCTTAGTAAATAGGGCCCTTACTTTTGTGAGGATCTAGGATCCCAATGTGACTTGTGTCACAATGTTAGGAGTAGAAGCGAGCCCTTGTGTTGATCAAAGGACCAGCAGTCAGAAACCCAACGCTTCATCTGCGGTGACCACGTTCCCCAGTGGTTGAGCCCTTGGGTTCAGGTGCTCAACAGAACTTAGGAAGTCGGGCGAGGAAGAGGACTCAGCTCAGACAGGAGGCGAAGACAAAGCAGAGCAGAAGACAGTACCAGGCAGTGGTCAAGGCAGGCGGCAATCCAGCAGTGGTCAGTTCCAGGCAGTAGTCAGGTCAGGCAGCAATCCAGTTGTGTTCAGGTCCAGGCAGTAGTCAGGTCAGGCAGTGATCCAGCAGAGGTCAGGTACAGGCAGAAGCCAGGTCAACAGAACAGCAACAAGATAAACACACCAGACTCCAAGAAGGTTGTAGCTGAGACAAAGAAGTAGGGAGAAGTTCCTGGTTTTAAAGTGAAGGCCTCTGATGTCAGAGTAGGTACGCCCAAAGTGTAGGTGCATCCAAAGTGTAGGCACGCTAAAGTGTGGAAGTCAGAAGGGAAGTATACAGTTCATTTGAGGGGAGAAGGCTTGGCTCCAACCTTGATGTCTCAGGTACGTGACAACTTGCAAATGATTTGCCATTGTTTGATATTTTGCATTGCTGTAACCTGCTTATGGCATCTAAATTTAGTTTTGTTCTATGTGATGGTGTGTTTGGGTATAGGGTATGGACCCTCTAGAAATAATGCTAAACAGCAATGTGCAGGTAAAACAAAAATCTTTTATTAGGTTGGTTATTGTCAGGGAGTGTAATTAAGGGGGACCCAATTTATTCCATGCACTCCATTATATTCTTTCTAAACTATATGTATTTCCCTTTTGACCTCTGAGGATTATTTTCAATGAAGTTGGTTCTTATTGAACGTTTTGTTGTTTTAAGAAAGTAACATAGTAAATGACAGCAGATAAAAACCTGTACGGTCCATCCAGTCTGCCCAACACTTGGACGTTTTTCTGCCATAATGGAACGAAACAAAAACATCCAGGGCCATAAGTTGGATGTTTTGGTCTAGACTTGTTTTATTAATGAATAAGCCTCAACAAAGAGCCTTAAGTTACCAGAGGATCAATGCAGGACTAAAGGAATGACACCTCTTAATCATTCAGTAGTCACTGACCCCCTCCCACTCCGCAAAGATGTAAGTAAAACAGTACATACCAGTCTCTATGACAGCTTCAGATGTTATGGCTAGTCCTATTAGAGCAGTAAGAATTTTCCTGGAATAGCCTAGTGGTTGGAGCACTGCAATGTAGAGAAGGTGATCCAGGTGCATAATCCACTCTATTACACTTGTGATGGAAAGTGCCAGCCCTCCAAAACCTACTGTAGCCTCATATAGGTGACACCTGCAGCTATGAGGGCTATTGTAGTGGTGTATAGTTGGGTATGATAGGTGTTTTTGTGGGTCTTGAAGGGCTCACCATACAATATAAGGGGGTAATGGTTAGATGTGTACCTGGGACCTTTTATGTGAAATTACTACTACTACTATTTAGCATTTCTATAGCGCTACAAGGCGTACGCAGCGCTGCACAAACATAGAAGAAAGACAGTCCCTGCTCAATGAGCTTACAATCTAATAGACAAAAAATAAAGTAATCAAATCAATTAATGTGTACAGGAAGGAGGAGAGTAGGTGGAGGCGAGTGGTTACAAGTGGTTACGAGCCAAAAGCAATGTTAAAGAGGTGGGCTTTCAGTCTAGATTTAAAGGTGGCCAAGGATGGGGCAAGACATAGGGGCTCAGGAAGTTTATTCCAGGTGTAGGGTGCAGCGAGACAGAAGGCGTGAAGTCTGGAGTTGGCAGTAGTGGAGAAGGGAACAGATAAGAAGGATTTGTCCATGGAGCGAAGTGCATGGGAAGGGGTGTAGGGAAGGACGAGTGTGGAGAGATACTGGGGAGCAGCAGAGTGAGTACATTTATAGGTTAGTAGAAGACGTTTGAACAGGATGTGAAAACGGATAGGGAGCCAGTGAAGCGACTTGAGGAGAGGGGTAGTATGAGTAAAGCGACCCTGGCGGAAGACAAGACGGGCAGCAGAGTTTTGAACTGATTGGAGAGGGGAGAGGTGACTAAGTGGGAGGCCAGCAAGAAGCAGATTGCAGTAGTCTAAACGAGAGGTGACAAGGGTGTGGATGAGGGTTTTGGTAGAGTGCTCGGAAAGAAAGCGGCGGATTTTACGGATGTTGTAAAGAAAGAAACGACAGGTCTTGGCGATCTGCTGGATATGAGCAGAGAAGAGTCAAGGATGACCCCAAGGTTTCGAGCTGAGGAGACAGGGAGAATGAGAGAGCCATCAACAGAAATAGAAAACGGGGGGGGGGGGGGGGGGGGGGGAATGAGAAGCTCGGTTTTGATCATGTTTAATTTCAGGTGGCGTTGAGACATCCAGACAGCAATGTCAGACAAGCACGCTGAAACTTTGGTTTGGATGCAAGGTGAGATATCAGGGGTAGAAAGGTAGATTTGGGAGTCATCAGCATAGAGATGGTAGGAAAAGCCATGGGATGAGATTAATGAACCAAGGGAAGAAGTGTAGATAGAAAAGAGGAGGGGACCAAGAACAGAACCCTGAGGTATGCCGACAGGCAGAGGGATAGAAGTAGAAGAGGATCCACCAGAGTGAACACTGAAGGTGCGGAGGGAGAGGTAGGAAGAGAACCAGGAAAGGACAGAGCCCTGGAATCCAAGTGAGGACAGGGTATCGAGGAGTATGCTGTGATCAACAGTGTCAAAAGCAGCAGAAAGATCTGCTCTGCTGGGATGCCTGTGTGACCAGTCTACTAGGAAAGCTGGCTCCTCCTACATCCCAAATGGCTTGATTTTGTGCGTTTTTGACTTGGACATTTTCTTTGGGAAAATGCTCCAAAAAGATAGACATACTAAGCACAACAACATCTAGGAAATGGCTATTTTCAAAGAAAAAAGATAGATGGTTTTGAAAATGGACATTTTCACTACTTGATTTTTGGACGTTTTGCTGAAAATTGGATTTAGATGTCATATCAAAAATGCCCTGCCACATAACATTGTAAGTATATGTACTTTGAAAATGAGCACCTTAATACCTTAGTAATACTCTTGGGGTGAGTGCAGGTTTATTGTGGTAATTTTACTAAGGGACATAGTTGAGAGGGTTTTGTATATCTTCTTTTGTTTTTTTTAATGTGCTAAGGTAATTTTTAACATAAGCATAAAAATGTCTTTTATCTTGTCTTTTGAAAAAGAACTATGGTCTCAATACTTACATCTACAACATATTTGTTTTTGTATAGCAAAACACTTACAAGATAATTCTGTTATTGTTTCATCTCATAAATGCTTGATTGAACTAGATAAATATATGGAAACCCCTAGTGAGAACTCATTACACTCCATAATTTGGGGTAATCCCATTATTAAAATCAACAAATCATATATATTCTGGTTAACTTGGTATAACAAAGGCATATATTATATAGATCAATTATTATCCAATGGAACACTGCATTCCTTTTCTTTATTGCAGAGAAAATATCTATTACCCTTTAATCAGTTTTTTCGATGGTTGCAATTGCAGCATTGCCTTACCAGAAATGAAAATATTAAGACACTTTCTTCACTACAACCAACTATAATTTCCTTTGTTGAGAAACTATTTAGTACTGGTCATATGGCCTCTAATATATACAAATTTTTGAGATCAAAAGAATTATCTTCAAAATCTGGCCTCAGGCATTCATGGGAACTAGATCTGGAACACAAACTAACATCAGAACAATGGAAAGACTTCTGGAAAGTTCTTGGACGACCAGTAACCTCAGCTAAAATGATCCAGTCACTTTTCTTTTTGCATCACAAAGCCATCTGGACTCCACAAAAACTAGCAGTCGCAGGTCTACTACCTCAAAATCTCTATTGGTCATGTAAGGAACTCTGAAACATCTTCTTTTTGAATGCAGTCTCACTCATGCCTTTTGGGAAAAGACATGGAACATTATTTCCAAAATTCTACATACTCAACAACCAATCTCCTGGAAAATGATTATTTTTGGTTCTCTGGCATTGGACACCTCTCTGGATAAACAGACTCTAAATTGCTCAACATTTTATTAGCAGTTGCTGTAAAATCCGTATTATACAATTGGACAGATAACTCTCTTCTAAACAGTGGCGTAGCTACGTGGGGCCTGGGCCCCCGCAGATCTGGACCTGGACCCCCCTGACGATGACCCGCCCGATCCCCCCTCCCGCCGTCAATCCGCCGTGGCCTGCCTTTGCTGGCGGGGGACCCCAACTCCCGCCAGCCAAGGTCCTCTTCTTCTCGCAAAAGGCTTCCTTCTGTTTCTGACGTCCTGCCTTTTGCGAGAAGAAGAGGACCTCGGCTGGCGGGGGTTGGGGTCCTTCACCAGCAAAGGTAGGCAACGGCGGGAGAGGTGCAAAGTCGACAATGATGGGGGGATCGGCGGCAGGGGGGGCAAAGTTGGCAATGGCACGGGGGGTCAGCAGCACCGGGGGGGGGGCTAAAATGTGCCCCTCTCACCTCGGGCTCTGGACCCCCCTCCCGCCGAAGTCTGGCTACGCCCCTGCTTCTAAATATTCATTTCTGGTGGCAATCTGTATTGCAACTTCATCAATTTGAAGTCTCAGTAATAGATAAGAAAGATCTTTCTCCATTGGCACTTAAAGTATGGTCTAGTTTGGACTCCTATATGTCCAATACTTAAATACTTACTTAACAGCTTTAATATATGTCTCTGATATTTTCTAGATACTGTACTTCAAAGGTGATGACTTTCTTTACTTTCACATCCAGCAATTCACCTGACAAATTGTTTTTCTTTGTTCTGCTTGGTCTCATTGAATTCTTTATTTGAGTATTTTGTTGTACACATTTTTTTTTGTACTTTGTACTTTTCAAAGTTAATAAAGATATGTCTTCCATCTGATCTATCTTTCCAAACTCTTCACAATACTTGATAAGTATTAAAGAAAAGAATAACCTCTTAAAATAATAATGGAAATAGGTGCTCAAATGCAAGAAAAACAAACAAGCTGTGATGTTTTAAGGTTGTCCTATAAAATTGTGTTGTAATTGTAGGCCTATGATCCTGATGGCAGATGAGCCTACAATAGTCATCCGATTCCCTGAGGTCCTGATGTAAATCATGTGGAATCATGATGGGCTTCAGTACTTAGCTATGGGCCTTCTTTTCCTTCTGCATAAGGTTCCAATGAAGACTTGCAATGTAGCACCCTTCATATAATCTAGCCTCCTTTGGAAAAACTGTGAATGGAAGGCTTCAACAAATATTAAAAGAAGGTTCTACAAAACATAGAGCATTAATTTAAAACAGTAAAATCAAAGCACAAACTGTAGAGATTACTAAAGGGAGAAAGCGAAAATGACACTTTCTTTATGGTAGTCCCAGCAGTACAATTTGTTGCAGACAACCACAAGCAGATACTTAAATCCACCCTTTGTCCAGAGCAACTCGGTGTATGCCAGTGAGGGGTAGTGCTTCAATAAAGTTGTGGCACTCATTTTATTTTTTTTATTTTATTTTATTCAAACATTTATAGTCCACACCAGTGATTCCCAAACTTTTTCTGTTCAAGGCACCCGTAGAGGGGCATTTTCGACCAGGGACGCCCATCTCTAAGGTCGCCCATCTCCGAGGATGGCGCCGCAAAGGGGTGGGGCTGACCGTATTATCGAAAAAGTTGGCCGGCCATCTTTCATTTCGATAATACGGTTGGGGCCGGCCAAATGTCAGAGATGGCCGCATCGGTTTTCACTGATAATGAAAAAACGAGGCTGGCCATCTCAAACCCGGCCAAAACCAAGGCATTTGGTCGTGGGAGGAGCCAGCATTTGTAGTGCACTGGTCCCCCTGACATGCCAGGACACCAACCAGGCACCCTAGGGGGCACTTCTAAAAATTAAAAAAAATAATAATAAAAATAGCTCCCAGGTGCATAGCTCCCTTACCTTGGGTGGTGAGCCCCCCAACCCCCCCAAACCCACTCCCCACAACTATACACCACTACCATAGCCCTAAGGGGTGAAGGGGGGCACCTACATTTGGGTACAGTGGGTTTCGGGAGGGTTTTGAAGGGCTCCCATTTTCCACCACAAGTGTAACAGGTGGGGGGGGGGGGGGGATGGGCCTGGCTCTGCCTGCCTGAAGTGCACTGCACCCACTAAAACTGCTCCAGGGACCTGTACACTGCTGCAATGGACCTGAGTATGGCATAGAGGCTGGCAAAAAAAGTTTTTAAAGTTGTTTTTTGAGGGTGGGAGGGGGTTACTGACCACTGGGGGAGTCAGGGAGGTGATCTCCGATTCCCTACGGTGGTCATCTGGTCAGTTCGGGCACTTTTTTGGGACTTGAACCTGAAAAAACAGGGACCAAATAAAATGGACCAAATTCTCACCAGGGACGCCCTTCTTTTTATTGGCCGAGGGCACCCATCTCTTAAGCACGCCCCGGCACGCCCCTGTCCCACCTTCGCTGCCCTTCCAACATGCCCCCTTGAATTTTGGCTGTCCCAGCGACAGAAAGCAGTTAGGGACACCCAAAATCGGCTTTCGATTATACCGATTTCGCCGGCTTCAGGAGATGGCCGGCCATCTCCCGATTTGTGTCAGAAGATGGCCGGCGATCTCTTTTGAAAATAAGCTGGTTAGTGTCTGAGAATTATTTTACGGCACCCCCCCCCCCCGCCACACAGGTCTCCACCCTCCAGCCACACAGGTCTCTACCACCCCCCCCCCCGCTACATATCATGTTCAGTATTTCTCCCTCTCTCCCCCATGCACCATCTCTCCCTTCCCTCCACCCCTATGTCCAATATTTCTCCCCTCTCCATGCAGCATCTCACCCTCCCCTCCACCCCTATATACAAGATTTCACCCCTTTCTCCCCTTCCAACTCATGTCCAACACTTATGCCTCTCATTCCTTTAGCATCTTTCCTTTCCTCCATCACCCCACCCACAATTCTTCCACTGTTTGATCGGGTTCCAGGCAGTGACAGCGATTCCCACATGGTGCCTGTCGTTAACCCAGAAGCTTCCCCTTGGTTTCATGATTTTTTTTTAACTTGCAGTTCTTACAGGGTCAGGATTAATTGTGCTTACCTTTATCTCTTTCTCTCTGCCAGCTATGTACAGAATATTTCTCATCGATGGAGGACCGCTGTTTTCCTGCCACACATGGCTGGGGCAAGCTACCGATCACAGTTCAGCTGTGATTGGTCACTGGAGCCTGTCTGGCACCTAAAAGGGCAATCCTGAATTGCAAACAAAGAGCCTCACTCCTTGCTTCCCAATCAGGCCTATGTGTGAGCCCTCCAAAACCCACAAGAATCCTACTGTACCCATGTATAGATGACACCTGCATACATAAGGGCTATTGTAGTAGTATACAGTTGGGTACAGTGGATTTTTGGTGGGGTTTGGAGGGCTCACCATATAATATAAGGGGGTAATGGTGAGATGTGTATCTGAGACCTTTTATGTGAAGTCAACTGCAGTGCCCCCTAGGGTATCTCTAGGGTAGTTAGTCTACTAACAATGCTGCCCCCCACCCCCCCCCCCCCCCCCACCCCCACCATACATCCTGATGGCTAGTTTTTGTGCATTTTTCCTTTGGACTTTTTTTTTTTTTTTTCAAAAATAGACACCAAAGAAAAATACAATGAGCACAAAACGTCTAGGAAATGATCATTTTTGAAACGAAAAGATAGATGCTTTTCTGGTTTGAAAATTGCTATGTTCATCACTTGATTTTTGGAAATTTTCAGATTTATACATCATATCGAAAATGACCCTCTTTTTTGAGATACGGTGACCAGAATTGAATGCAATACTTTAGGTGAAATTGCACCATGGAGTGATTCGGAGGCACTTATTTATCATCCCTTTCCTAATAATTCCTAGCATCCTGCTTGCTTTTTAGGCCTACTCTATCTGAACCAGGGGCATATCTGCGTGGGGCCACAGGGGCCTGGGCCCCCGCAGATTTCACCCTGGCCACCCCTACCGCCGCCAACACCTACCTTTGCTGGCGGGGGACCCAGACTGCGACGTCAGACAGACTCCGAAACTGGATTCCACAGAGTTTGAACAGCAGCACGGAGGAGTGGGAGCGAGGACGAACAACTTAAAAGACCTCAGCTCAAGGAATATTTTTAGAGAAAGCGGACCTCGGCTGGCGGGGGTTGGGGTCCCCCGTCAGCAAAGGTAGGTGTTGGTGGCGGTAGGGGGGTGGTGGTGACGGCGGCAGGGGGGGTGGCAATGGCGGCGAGGGGGGGCTATAATGTGCCCCCCACACTCTGGCTCTGGCCCCCCCTACCGCCGAACCCCAGATACGCCCTTGATCTGAACAGCTCCTATTCCTATTATTAGGAGTTCTTGTCTAGTGGGCGTGTAGGCTGAAGATGACACACAGCAGATTGGGCCTTCTCTGTATTAACAGTGGGCAGGTTTAAGGGAAGGGTGACAAACAAAGCAGTGTACATATTACATATAGGTATTTATTTTGTACCTGAGGCAGTGGAGAGTTAAGTGACTTGTCCAGAGTCACAGAGGCTCTTTTACTAAGATGCGTAGGTGCCTATGAGCACCCAGCACACGCCAATTCGGAACTACCGTCCGGTTACCACGTGGCCTGGGTGGTAATTTCATTTTTTATGTGCACCCACTATATGCGCTGGAAAATATATTTTATTTTCTGGTGCGCGGCGCTAACCAGGCAGTAATTGGCATTGTAAACGTGCTGACAATTACCTCCTGGTTAACTTGTGAGACCTTACTGCTAGGTGAATGGGTGGTGGTAAGGTCTCAGGCCCCACATAGATGCGTACCAATTTTCATTTTGGTGCACATCCATTTTTGCCCCCCCCCCCCCCCAAAGGCCTCTTTTGCAGGCGTGCTAAAAAATAGACCTGTGTGTGTCCACTTCACGCGTCTACAACAGCACAGGCCATTTTTCGGCTCACCTTAGTAAAAGGACCTCACGATGAGCTGTAGTGGGAATCAAACATAGTTCACCAGGATCAAAGCCTGCTGCACTAACCACTAGACTACTCCTTCACAATAATTGCCTACATATTTAGGCTAATTTTCAGGAAGGAGAAGTCCTGGGAAGAAGGTACTTCACGTATACTATATTCGTGCTTTTTATCTTATGAAGTCTTACTTTACGTGGTTCAATTTTGTCTTTAAAGATTCCACAACATTAAAATATTTATCATGTTATGATTTTTCTCCCCTCCCCTTTTGTAAACTTCTCCTCCCCAGATGAGATTCCTAAGTAAAATGGAACTCTTGCTGAACTTGAAAGTTCTTGAGAGGTGTCTAAAATTACCATCAGCGCTGTTCTTTATCCACCAGGGGTTATATCTCTCATTCCCCAGAGCTAGAGTACATCTCCTCCATGGCATGCATAAACCATAGCAGTCCTGTTCAATGGAAGAATAGCAAACATTATTTTTTGACAAGGTTATAAAAGTAATTTATTTAAGGCAGGTATATATGTGTGTATTAAGTTGTGGATATAGGCACAGATTATGGTGCTCATTTTCAAAGCACATAGACTTACAAAGTTATATAGGTTACAGTGTAACTTTGTAAGTCTGTGTGCTTTGAAAATGAGCCTCATTATTTCTTGTTTGACATCTATTGCTTGGAATAAACGATTATTACAAAAAACAAATAATTTTTGGTATTATTTTGAAAAAGAATATAAAATAAAACTATACTGATCTGAGGTATCAGTACAGTATATACAGTTCTGTTCATCTCTTCTCTAACAAGATAGACCAGAGTTAGAAAAGGTTTAGAAAAGGGTCACAAAATTGATGAATAAGGTGATAGAACAGCTTCCTATGGAGAAAGGCTGAAGAGGTTAGAGATCTTCGATTTGAAGAAGAGATGATAGAAGCAGGGCCGTGCCAATGCAGTAAGGGGGGTAAGCAAGGCAGGGGGGCACCTGCCTTCGAGAGGCGCCACTGCCCTGCCGTCCGCTCACTTGCAAAATCTTTTACCTGAAGTTGCAATTCTCCTATCTCCCCTGCCCTCCTTTTCATGGCAAACCGGACAGCAGTATTCACTGAGGCAGGTAGGCTCTTCAAGTTATTTGAGAGAATGCAACCAGTGTTGCCAGGTGGAAAATTTTTTTCCCACCCAATCCAACACAAAAACCGCCCAAAACCCGCCCAAACTCAAACCCCGCCCCTGACACCCCCACCCCGCGTCATCACCCCGCCCCCGCCATCATCGGCCCCGCCTCCCACATCATCGACCCCGCCTCCCACGTCATCGGCCCCGCCTCCCACGTCACTAACCCCGCCCAAAAACGTCACTAACCCCGCCCCCCGCGGCCGAAAAGGCCGCACAAAAAACCGCCCTGAAGCCCAAAAAACAGCCCAAAAAACCGCAACCCGCCGCGGGCAAAAATTTCCTGCGGCGGGTCGCGGAAAACCGCCCAATTAGGCGGTAAAACCGCCCACCTGGCAACACTGAATGCAACCAGATTGCTGTATATGCTTTGGTTTGGGGATAACTCCTCACTCAGGGTGAGCTTCAGAGCTTGAACAGCATTCAAATTAAAGAGAACCTGAAATTTTAAAAGTGCTAAAAATAAGTTTTAAAAGTATTTGCATTAAATCTAATTGCAGAATTCAGGTGCTGGGAGTCTGTACTTGGTTGTCATATGCTCAGATTTGTTTAAATCATATGCAAATTAGTCTGTTTTTGGGAGGTTCTCATTTGCATATTTATGAATAAAAAATGATGGAAATGTTTACAGACTTAATGTTAGGTCATGGCTCTGATCAAAAGTGTGAAGTTTGATCCAAAAATGAAGGGTTTATCTAGTGTTTCTGACTAAAAATTCCCATTACAGTGTCTGTATGTTAATCTGTATTCAAATAGAGCTCTCTGATTGGATGATCAGCTTCTATTAGAAATCTGCCGGGAAGGGAACAGAGTGAGACAGCAACTGACTGTCGGATTGGCCAAGAGAGACATGCAGCTGTGAGTTCCTGTGTGTGTTGACTGAAATTATAAAAGAGTGCCTGATTATGTGGTAAATGAGAAAATATGAATGAAAAGAGGTTGGTGGAGATTGAAGTTTGAGGTTTCTCTAGTGAGAAAAGGATCTGAATATTTCAGGATTACTTGAAGTTTATGAAGAATAGAAAAGGGTGAATTTCAGTTTGAGTGTTTAAATCCTATAAGCTATATAAAGGCTAGGTAGATTTAAGTGACTGTAAGCAAGGAAACCTTAATATTTGATCTGAAATAAATATTTGATCTGAGATAGTTGATCAGAGATAAATGTTTGATCTGAATTATATCCTTTGGTGCAAAGGAGATTAGAAAAAGAATCTTTGGAAACTAAGAGGACTTTGCTCACATTTTGAATTAGCATTCCTATTTTGAGTTGAAAATCTTTGAAGTGTTATGAAAATACATTTTGCTTTAATGAAATTGCTGAACTTTAGAGTCAGAGACTTATCAATGAGGGATACATACAGTGCTATTTTTTCCTGAGGTCCCGCTTACTTGCCTGCTTCCTTCTGTTCCTGCTCTGCTAGACGGATGGGGGGGGGGGGGGGCGCCAACTGATAGTCTGCAGGGGGGGTACCAGAGACCCTAGGCACGGCCCTGGATAGAAGGTATTAAAAAAATCACGAGTGGGGTAAAAGGGGTAAATGGGAAATGGCTGTTTACCTTTCAGATAGTATTAAGATGAGGGGACAGTCCATGAAGCGAATAGGTAGTACTCTTAAAATAAACCAAAGAAAATGTTTTCACTACCAGAAAATGAGATGAAACCGTTTAGCACAGCTGGTTTTAAAAAGGATTCAGACAAGTGCCTGGAGGAAAAGTTCATAAACAATTATTAGCCATGTACACTTGGGAAACCCACTGCTGATCTCTGGGTATGAAGAATAAGAAATGGATCTATTCCTTGGGATCCTGCTTGGTTCTTGTGACCTGGACTGACCACTTTAGAAACAGGATGGTGGGGCTCAATGGAGCTTTGGTCTCACCCAGAATGGTATTTATAATTGTAAACTGCATATTCCCTTCAATGTTTGCTTTTTCTCTCTCTGTCTTTTTTTTTTCTTCCAAATCTTTTTTATTCAATTTTAACAGGTACAACTCTCTCAGTCAAGAACACATTACATAACATTAATCATAAATAGAACAGAAAATTAGATCATATTTAAAAGGAAAGAAGGCACAAATCAAATCCAAAACAAGAGCTGAATATTTGTTGTCCAAAGTAAAAAGGGATTCCAGTCCTCATCAAATTTTACCTTATAATTTTTCAGACAATACTTTTATGAGTTTGAGAATAAACCCACTGAACTGTTAATGTGGCAGTTGAATAAAACCCGGACAAAACAAAGACTTGTCAAATTGAAAGATGATAAAGGTGACTAGCATAATTCTAAACAAATGGCTGAACAATGTGCCAGTTTTTATTTCTTATTGTATTCATCTAATATTGATTTACCAATTGATATAATTTCTTGTAGGTTAGAGTCTTCATTTGCCAACTTTTTCTGAGGAAATGAAAGAATATATTGAAAGACCCTTTACTCTTTTAGAAGAACAAAACGTTATCAAACTGTTAAGCGAAACAAGGCCACTGGCCCAGATTCTCTTCCAGCAGAGTTTTGTCGGGCAATATCTTCTCAAATTGTTCCTATATTAGTAGAAGTTTTTAACAATATTTTAATGAATGAGATGTTGTCACAATCCTTTTAGGAAACATCTATAACTGTTATACGAAAAGAGGGAAGAGATTCTTTTTTATGTGGCCTCGAAGTGTTCCTAGTTTCCTGGGACATCACTTAGCATAATGTCCCAGATCTGCACAGTATAGACAGAGGTCTTGTGTTCTCAGACGCCTTTTCTTCTCTTTCTAAAGTCGAGAATGGCCTATCCGCATGGGAACCTCTTCCTCCAGGGTGGCAGGAGGAGCTGGTATCTGTCAGTCTGCGGAGTCCTGAAACTGGGGTGTCAGCCATGTTGAGCAGCATTTGCCTCCATATTCCTTAGCCTTCTCTTGAAAGCAGATGTCCACCTTGATGAATAGAGAAACCTCATCCAAACTGGTGGGGAGATTCCATTCCACCAGCTCATCATTGATGTGCCCCACCAGGCCTTACTAAAGACAGCCATCTGGGATTCCTGTTTCCATTGCAGCTCTGAAACCGTAAATGGCGTGTGCTTAGGGTGGGACTACAGCCGGCGGTAGTCCCAGAAGAGCAAGCAGTAAGCCCATGTAGGGCTTACCGCCACTCTGTAAAAGGGCCCCTTAGTCTGTTCTTTGCAATCTCTTCATTTGGAAGGATTCAGTCGAGCTACATTACCTTTTCAAAAAATTATTTCTTAAAGAGTCAATTTCCAAATTATATCACTCTCAGGCTTATTTTCGAAAGAGAAGGGTGCCCATCTTCCAACACAAATTGGGAGATGGGCGTCCTTCTCTCAGGGTCGCCCAAATCGACATAATCGAAAGCCGAGTTTGGACGTCCTCAACTGCTTTCTGTCGCGGGGATGACCAAAATTCATGGGAGTGTGTCGGGAGTGTAGCGAAGGCGGGACTGGGGTGTGCTTAAGAGATGGGCATCCTCGGCCGATAATGGAAAAAAGAAGGGCGTCCCTGACGAGCATTTGGCTGACTTTGCTTGGTCCATTTTTTCTTGCGACTAAGCCTCAAAAAGGTGCCTGAACTGACCAGATGACCATTGGAGGGAATTGGGGATGACCTCCCCTTACTCCCCCAGTGGTCACCAACCCCCTTCCACCCTAAAAATAAAACTTTAAAAATTTTTTTTGCCAGCCTCAAATGTCATACCCAGCTCCATGACAGCAGTATGCAGGTCCCTGGAGCAGTTTTAGAGGGTGGAGTGCACTTCAGGCAGGTGGACCCAGGCCCATCCCCCCTACCTGTTACACTTGTGGTGGTAAATGTGAGCCCTTCAAAACCCACCAGAAACCCACTGTACCCATATGTAGGTGCCCCCCTTCACCCCTTAGGGCTATGGTAGAGGTGTACAGTTGTGGGGAGTGGGTTTTTTTTGTGGGGGTTGGGGGGCTCAGCACATAAGGTAAGGGAGCTATGCACCTGGGAGCATTTCTGAAGTCCACTGCAGTGCCCCCTAGGGTGTCCGGTTGCTGTCCTGGCATGTCAGGGGAACCAGTGCAGTATGAATGCTGGCTCCTCCCACGACCAAATGGCTTGGATTGGTCATTTCTGAGATGGGCATCCTCGGTTTCCATTATCGCCGAAAACCGGGGGCGACCATCTCTAAGGATGACCTAAATGTTGAGATTTGGGCATCCCCAACTGTATTATCGAAACAAAAGATGGACGCCCATCTTGTTTCGATAATATAGGTTTCCCCGCCCCTTCACGGAGCTGTCCTGTGAGGACGGCCCCAGAAAAGTTGGGCGCCTCATTTGATTATGCCCCTCTCTTTGTATCACTCTTATCAGAATAAATGGCAGAGAGACAGAGAACCTTTTTTGATCCCTTTATGGAGTCTTTGTTATGTTTACATTTCTTTATTCAGTCATCAACAGCAAGAAACAAGATACAAATGTTACACAAACACAAAATAGATAGCAAAATGGAACAAACAAAAGATGGAGTGGAGGAGTGGCCTAGTGGTTTGGGTGGTGGACTTTGGTCCTGGGGAACTGAGGAACTGAGTTCAATTCCCACTTCAGGCACAGGCAGCTTCTTGTGACTCTGGGCAAGTCACTTAACCCTCCATTGCCACATTGAGCCTGCCATGAGTGGGAAAGTGCGGGGTACAAATGTAACAACAACAACAACAACAAAAAAAAACATGTTATACCCCCCCTCCCACCAATTCCTCTCCCAACCCTGGCCAGGGATAACTCCCAAACTACATCTCAAACATCTTGCTCATGGAGTCTTTGTTTAACTGCTCAGTGTCCACTGCTTTGTTGACTACATAGGTATGACTTTAATTTAGAGATTAGATCACCCCTAGATGTCTTATTCATTAGGGCTTAGAAGATTCTGACCATTGCTCAGGAACTGTGGACAAATTGGATCTTTTTTTTACCTGTTTAGTAGGAATGTTTTTCTTTTCAAAACATTTGGAAGTAAATTCAGTCCTTTTTACAACAAATTACAGGAATCCCTGTACATATAATTTGAGCCTTATGTTACTGGGCATTCATATTCAGCCTACTTTCCCTTCTATATATAAACATATGATAAATGGTCTATTGTTAGCTGCTAGATGTTTTTTAGTCGGGGCATGGAGACGTTCTTTCCTGCCATCTATCAGAATGGCTTGATAAAGTTTGGATGATTTACAGGATGGAAAAATGAACAATGTTTTATTTTCTGAAGCAATAGGTAATTGTTATACAATTATCATGTCAGATTATAGTGCGAAGCAATGCAGCAATGTAGACCAAATTAACTGCTCATCTAGGTAAAGGCAGTTTTATAATATGTTTGATGCTTTTGCAGTAAAACCATGTTTGAGGTTCTATTTGCATCCTTAATGTTTTGAGGTTGTGCAAATAATGGAACCTAATACTATGGCAGAGAGAGGTTTGTCAGGAGGCAAAAACATCCATACAATCTGAGGTCTCAGAAAGATGGGTTTGCCAGTGATTACTTGGGACTGCTATCTCAATTACTATTTAAAGGATCCTGTTCCTGCTGGGTTTTCAAAGATAGGTCTTGCTTACACTCTAGAATGAAAGGAAATAAATTAACCCCAAGGGGCCTCCAAAACGAGCAAACCAAAAGCAATTTGTAGCAGGATTATGAATTTAAGTCACAGAAGAATTATTTTTCATATAATCACATCTGCAACAATATTATGAGGAAATAAGGACATCGGCCTTGTTATTTTATGGAAGCTTTTGTGCCAAATGACTGTACAATTATATGCATAAAATCTGCTTGCTGTGCTCCTTTCAGAGTTCTAATGTCTAATATTAATTAATTCTAACTTCAAACCTTGCTAAAACTGTAGTACTTTTCTTAGATTTCATTTTTAACACTGAAGTCTGCTGTAGATATTGTACAATAGTTAAGTTGGTTGAAAGAAGACCAAAGTTTAAAAGAATCTAGATTTTTGTTTGCCTTTCAACTCTGTCTACATCAGTGCTTCCAAACCTTATATCCAATGTGACCCCATTTTAACACTTAAAACTTAATGCGACCCAAAATAATGATGAAAACAAAATAGCAGATCCCCATTCTCCTCTCCTTCTCTCCCATCCACTTCCCCCTGCCCACACATCCCAAATACAAAGATAGCAGCAGTAGCATAGTGCCCTATGTGTAAGGCTATGTTCGCAGACTCTAGTACTCTGCCTGGGTTTCTAGTCTTACCCGGGAAGAGGGGGGTAAGGCCTGTGTATACGTAGGGGGCAGTTCTATGAACTGGCACCTCATTTTAGGCATCACAGAGGGGTGCACTTAGTGCCAATTCTGTAACCTCTTAAGGGTGGATGGAGGAGTGGCCTAGTGGTTGGAGCACCGGTCTTGCAATCTAGAGGTGGCCGGTTCAAATCCCTCTTGGGCAAGTCACTTAACCCTCCATTGCCTCAGGTACAAACTTAGATTGTGAGCCCTCCTGGGACAGGGAAATATCCAGAGTACCTGAATGTAACTCACCTTGAGCTACTACTGAAAAAGGTGGGAGCAAAATCTAAATAAATAAAGGGTGCACCTAAGTAGTTTTAGAATATTAGTGCAAAGCTACAGTAGTGCACCAACACCCACTTAGAACAGATCAATGGTTGGCGTAAGTGACATGTATAAGTGCACCATGCAATGTGCACAACTGAGAGTATGGGCTGCATGCCTGGCTCTACTGGCACCTATCAAGCTCATATATCTGCAGGATGCCCAGGCTGCTGGTCTGGTCCCTGTAGGGAACTCCTGCTATTGTGCTAGAGGAGGCTCTGTACAGACATCGGCAGGTGCCATCTCCCTTCTATCTCACACATTACAAGAGGTACCGAGGCCCTGAAGTGCTGGTTTCAGGCCATCCAGAGGACCAACTCCTTTCTGCTGCTGCTACGCATCAGTGGTTGGCTGCAACAGTAGAAAAGCATGTCCCTTCAAACCCCCCCTCTCCCACTACATCTGTCAGCTAAGCCAAATCACTTGAGCTTGCCCCTTGCAGATGCCGCTCCACATCCTAACTGTGATATGGTGGACAGAAGTCATGTGGCCTGTCTCTCCCAGACTGCGGTCAGGACCACAAGCCACATCAGCCAAACATGATGTCATGTGTATGGACACATTTGGTATAAACTTATTATACAGGGGATGATGTCAGCATCACACAGCGGCCCTGCACTACTACATGGCAACATATGTCTGTCATATGGCACATACTTCACAAATAGCCAACACAAGTGCAACATCCACTCCTGTAGCCAGTTATACATTACAAATGTAAATGATCTGTACCTAGCAGGCTCTGTGCATATGGCTATGCACAATATAGGACTAAATTCTATAAATGGCGCCTAAAAAACTGACACAAAAAAAAAATAGCGCTTATCGCTATTCTATAATGGCGCTTGAAGTTAGGCGCCATTATAGAATAACGCTTAGTGCCGGGAACCATGAGTACATTTAGGCATGACTGTTTACACCAATGAAACCTTGGTGTAAATGCCCGTGCCTAAATTAGAAGCGGATCACTATTATTCCATAACAATGCATATAAATTGTGGTAATAGCTCTGATGCGCTCATGAGCCTCTCATGGTTGTGCCCCTTTTTTGGACCCGCACGTAACATTTATGTGAGTAAATTTTAATTAAATCCAATTAAGACCAATAATTGGTTGTTAAGTCAATTATCGATACTAATTGGATCATTATTCAATTAAATTGTGCACACAAATTAGGCACGTGGCCAAATTTGCATGCACAATTTTTAGCAAGTTTTATAGAATTTGGGGGATAATGAGGTAAGGGGAGAAGACATGCATTGTACACATGAGCCCCATGTAGGAAATACCCTCTCATGCATTTGGAATCACACTGCAACTATTGGAAGTTCATGGCTGGCCTCCTGTATTGGCTCCTGGGACATAAGCAATCAGTCTGGGGGGGAGGGATCTGATCTAAGTGAACACAGATGTGAGAAATCAAACAGGGGCTTAGCACTTCCAAATACAATGTTGATATTTCAAAACTTGCAATAGTGAAGTATGAAGGTAGCACTGACTGAGAGCAAAATAAATGCAGTAATGGAGTCCCTGCAGAGACATAGGACTGACTTTTATAGGTGGAGGAGTGGAGAGGGAGGAGGCAGAGGAAGGTAGAAGGCAAGGTTTATAGAACCTGCCTTGCATCTTCAAAGCATGTCTATGAAATGTGCTATGCACCCTTTCCAGAAGATTAACCTGACTTGCTTCCTCACATAGCCAAGACGAGGAGGAAGAGGTGGACAGCTCACCCATGACAGAGGAGGAGGTGGAGGAATAGGAGGAGTGGGAAATCCGAGGAGTAGCAGTGGCCCCACCACACTGCCTAGCCCCAGAAGGGCGTAATAGAGTGTGCCTCTTTGACCTTGACCTCCCACCACCTCTGGAGCCTATGGGAGTGAAGGAAGATGAGTGGAAGGATGAGGCAGTTGTGGCCTTGGGTCCAATATCTCCACTCAAGCCTATATCATCACCCCTAGGGCTGGCTATGGAGCCTAGGGGCATCAGCAGAGAGGCCAGACTCAAGGCATCTGTTCCCAATTCATCCCTTCAGCTGCTGACCTCAATGGAGCAGGACATTACCCCATTCTGCAGATCATGCAGTCTGCCTGTGTGAAGTCTAGCAGTATTTCCAGTCTCTCAGAGAGGATCTGCTGCTGGACTTCCACCACAATATGGGCCTCATAGAGGGGCATAAGCGAAAGGAACATCCAAGTTTTGTTGAGGACGTCCTCGCAAAACATCCCAATGGAGGGGTGGGGAAACCTGTATTATCGAAAAAGATGGACGTCCATCTTTCATTTCGATAATAAGGTGGGGGACGCCTAAATCTTGAAATTTTGGTTGTCCTTAGAGATGGTAGTCCCTAGACTTGGTCGTTTCTGATTTTCGGCGATAATGGAAACCAAGGACATCCATCTCAGAAACGACCAAATGCAAGCTCTTTGGTCGTGTGAGGAGCCAGCATTTCTAGTGCACTGGTCCCCCTGACATGCCAGGACACCAAGCGGGCACCCTAGGGGGCACTGCATTGGACTTCATAAAATGCTCCCAGGAACATAGCTCCCTTGCCTTATCTGCTGAGCCCCCCAAACCCCCCCTAAACCCACTACCCACAACTATACACCATTACCATAGCCCTTACGGGTGAAGGGGGGCACCTAGATGTAGGTTTTGGAGGGCTCGCTGTTTCCTCCACACATGTAACAGGCCTGGGTCCGCCTGCCTGAAGTGCACTGCAGTACCCACTAAAACTGCTCCAGGGACCTGAAAATGACATCTGAGGCTGGCAAAAAATATTTTGAAATATATTTTTTTGAGGGTGGGAGGGGGTTAGTGACCACTGGGGGAGTAACGGGAGGTCATCCCTGATTCTCTCGGGCACCTTTTTGTGGCTCGGTCGTAAGAAAAACAGGACCAGGAAAAGTCATCCAAGTGCTCGTCAGGGACACCCTTTTTTTTCCATTATGGGTTGAGGATGTCCAACTGTTAGGCACGCCCAAGTCTCGCCGTCGCTACACCTCTGATATGCCCTCTTGAACTTTGGCCGTCCCTGCAACGGAAAGCAATTGGGGACACCCAAAATTGGCTTTCAATTATACCAATTTGGACGACCCTGTGAGAAGGACTCCTATCTTCCGATTTGTGTCGAAAGATGGGCGTCCTTCTCTTTCGAAAATGAGCCTGATAGTCAACACCGTGGAGGGGATGAAGGTGGAGAAATGTTTGTTTATTTCAGCACTTAACATACCACCTTTCAAATAAACCAAAGTGGTTCACAGCTGTTGTGAATTAAGATCAAGGAAAGGAATGCCATACATACTCATAGGACAGAAGAAGCTAGAGAGAACCAGGATTAGGAAGAAGGTCAAGGAGAAGTGCAAGGCATGATTCAGTCAGCAGGCAAAGGTCCTGAAATGCCAGTCAGCTCACCGAAAGCTTGCTCTAACAGATACACTTTCAAATCAGCCTGGAATCTGAGATAGGAGGCGAGTTCAGTATGAAGCAAGTGAGGGAACTGATTCTACAAGGTGGGGGCAACAAAGTAAAATGCAGACTGTCTGCTGGAATCTAAGAGTGTATCCTGTATGGACAGTATCATCAGGCAGGAGGCTTGAGAGAAGTGAATAGATCATACAGGAACACAGAGGAAAATCAGGAAGTGCAGATGAGCAGGACGTCTAGTAAAAAGCACCTTGTGTACCACAGTATTCACTCATAATTTCAGTTTATTCAGCAAAAGGCTACGGCCTGATGAATATAAAACCTGAATATAGGGATCCCACATGGTTATAAAATGTTGAGTACACTTGTGTGAAATTCAGGCATCCCTAGCTTCCTAAATTATCAAAGTATATATCCGATTCCTCCAACTCCAGAATAAAGGGGGATCTGTAGACTTGCATAACCAGCCTCAATTTCCGAAACAGAAAAAAAACTGCCTCCCCTCCTCATAGGTTATACACAAACCATTTCACAGTATTTTTGTCTACAACCTATGATAACTATATATAATATCGTACAATATACTGTTTTATGTTTTTTCACACACAAAATTTTTTTTCCCTTGCAACACCATTTTACAGTGTCTAATACTATGTGTTTTTAGTGTTTTTAAGTGTATTTTAATGCTTATGCTTTTGCATCTCTGACATGTATTATAATAATTTTTATACATTTATTATTGATTCCCTTTTGTTTACACTACATATTTATTATTGATTATTTTTTGCATTATTCATGTTTATATTTTATGATTATTTGGCATTTGCATCATCTATGTTTTAAACTTCACGAAGATGTTTTTATGAGTTTGTTTCATATGTCCATTATTGAATGTTTTACAAAAATGTTTTTACAAGTTTATTTCAATTTATAAGATTATTAATTGCTTTTCGTTTGCATTATTCATGTTTTATATTTGTTTTTATAGACTCCTGAAGAAGGTGCTACAGCGTCAAAACCTGGCTGTGTTGAGTCGAGTTGCTGTAATAAACATTACTTTTTATTTACAATCATACGTCTTCTCCATTGTTTGAAAAGAGCATATCTCCCCCCCCCCTTTGTTTTCCCTTAGTAAACAGGGCCCTAGGTGCGTAAATGCGGACTTATGCTAGTATTCTCTCCTCTTATCTCTCCCACCGTACCTTCAGAGTACATTCTCATGGATCTTCCTCCACCCCCATCCCGCTCCCTGTTGGAGTTCCTCAGGGATATGTCCTTGGACTCCTTCTTTTTTCAATCTACACCTCTTCCCTGGGCTCGCTGATTTCATCTCATGGTTTCCAATATCATCTTTATGCTGACGACACCCAGCTTTATCTCTCCACACCAGACATCACTGCGGAAACCCAGGCCAAAATATCGGCCTGCTTATCCGACATTGCTGCATGGATGTCCAACCGCCACCTGAAACTGAACATGTCCAAGACCAAGCTTATCGTCTTTCCACCAAAACCCACTTCTCCTCTTCCTCCACTCTCTATCTCAGTTGATGGCACCCTCATCCTCCCCGTTTCATCTGCCCGCAACCTCGGAGTCATCTTCGACTCCTCCCTCTCCTTCTCTGCCCATATCCAGCAGACAGCCAAGACCTGTCGCTTCATTCTCTATAACATCAGCAAAATTCACCCTTTCCTCTCTGAGCACACCACCCGAACTCTCATCCACTCTCTCATTACCTCTCGCCTTGACTACTGCAACCTACTCCTCACTGGCCTCCCACTTAACCATCTATCCCCCCTTCAATCCGTTCAGAACTCTGCTGCACGTCTTATCTTCCGCCTAGACCAATATGCTCATATCACCCCTCTCCTCAAATCACTTCACTGGCTTCCGATCAGGAACTGCATACAGTTCAAGTTTCTCCTACTAACCTACAAATGCACTCAATCTGCAGCCCCTCACTACCTCTCTACCCTCCTCTCCCCTTACGCTCCTACCCATAACCTCCGCTCACAGGACAAATTCCTCCTCTCAGTACCCTTCTCCACCACCGCCAACTCCAGACTCCGCCCTTTCTGCCTCGCCTCACCCTATGCTTGGAATAAACTCCCTGAGTCCATACGCCAAGCCCCCTCCCTACCCATCTTCAAATCCTTGCTCAAAGCCCACCTCTTCAATGCCGCTTTCGGCACCTAACCATTGTACCTCTATCCAGGAAATCTAGACTGCCTCAATCTTGATTGACTGTACTTTTTGTCCTTTAGATTGTAAGCTCCTTTGAGCAGGGACTGTCCTTCTTTGTTAATTGTACAGCGCTGCGCAACCCTGGTAGCGCTTTAGAAATGTTAAATAGTAGTAGTAGTATTCTATAATAGCACTCTTGTGCACAATGCACATACACTCAGATTCTATTTAAGGCATGGTGAGTTGCACACGTTAAATTTGGTGCATACCCAATTTATGTGTGCTTAATTGGCCAATCAGTGATGATAATTAGCCAATAACAACCAATTATCAGCACTAATTGGCAATAATTGGAATTTTTGCACGCTTCTTAAAAGAGGTGCACGTAAATTCTAACATCGTACCTGAAAAGGAGGCATGGCCATGGGAGGAGTGTGGGCATGTTGGGAGCATTCCTCAAATTTACACACATGGTTATAGAATTTGGGGGAACCACACCTAATTTAGGCATGGGTATTTACCCCGTTTGCAGTGGAATAAATGGCCACACCATATGTAGGGGTGTTCCTTGGCCCTATGTGCTAATCTATAAACTACGCCTAACTTTAGGCATGGTTTATAGAATAGCACTGAGCCCCATTTTGAGACGTGCCTATTTTTTTTCAGATGCCATTTACAGAATCTGGTCCTTAGTATGTATCATCCTAGCACCTAACTTTAGGTGATCTATAGAGAATTACCCCCTACAGGAGCAAGAACTGGAAATAACTGATTGTATCATTGACTAGCAGGTGTTTTGGAGCAGAAGCAGGACCTAATGGCCTTTGTTATCAGCAAATCTTAGTCACTTTTTTTTCACATATGACAAAGGGGTGATAAAGGCCTCATTATCAAGTCCCCCCAAAAATATTTGATTTTTGATCTCTTTGGTTATTCAGATGCGCCTTAGTGAATGGAAGAATACTTCAAGCTTAGATTACCATTTTTGGTAGAACTCTGCATATCTGATCTGTAACTTTAAGTTAGCAGCTGCTGAGAAGATGAATTGGTGAATGCAAGTTTTACTAATGCGGACACCAATAACGAATTTCTTGTGCAGCTGCCAGCAATTACAACAGATGAATCAATTCTTGATTTCAATAAGAAGGATGTGATTCCTTGCCTTTGTTTCTTTCTCACTGTTACTTTAGTTTGATTTTCTACTTCTTTAAGGTTCTGTGTTAGACAGTCTGCCTTGATTTGTGGTATACCAGAATAAATTGAACTTGAATTTAGGGGTCCTTTCACTAAGGTGTTCTAGCAGATTTAGCATGTTAACATTTAGCACACGCTACATGATAAGAGATCCATAGGAATATAATGGGCTTCTTATCATTTAGTGCATGCTAATCATTAGTTCATCTTTGTAAAACCAATAAAGAAATTAACTGAAATAAATGTTTTCTGACAATGATCTAATATTTAAGAGAACCTCGGCTTTGTGCTTCATCTGTATTACAGTCTGTTCTTGTTTTTGAAGTTATCTTTATCTAGGTATACAAATAATTTAGATATTATTGATAAAATTACACTTGTACTTGGGAAAGTTCACCTAATGCTTTTCATAAAAATATGGGTATTTTTTAGGTTTTAAGGTTGACCTAGAACCAGATGATTAAACATATTGATTCATGCTACAATTAGTCCCATGCAGAAGCGGATGGGCAATGCATTGATCATGAGGCACTGAGGTAAACATTTTTCTAACACTTTTCTTTGAAACTAAGGTTTTTAGGTTATTTGGTTTATTCAATTATTTTTAATTTTATTTTTAAGCAATTTTACAAATAATTTCCAAGAATAAATATCGATACAGAAAGATGAATAATATTAAGCAAACTTATAATTTGCACTCTGGTCCACAAAATAATCTATGGTCTGGCCCCAACCTACATGACCGAACATATCGACTTACCAACTAGAAACATCATCGAATCATCAAGAACGTTTCTAAACCTGCATTACCCAAACTGTAAAGGACTAAAATACAAATCAACATATGCATCCAGCTTTTCCTACGTTTGCACCCAGCTCTGGAACGTATTACCTAGAAACATTAGAACTGTGAACCAGGGGCGTATCTGCGTGGGGCCACAGGGGCCTGGGCCCCCGCAGATTTCGCCCTGGCCCCCCTCCCCGCCGTCAACCCTCCCCCGCTGCTTACTTTTGCTGGCGCCGAGGTCCCGACCCGCAATCTCCGTTTCTCATCTTCCTCCGTGGCCATGCTTCCAGGAAGTAACGCTGCAGTGCTGATTCGTTGAATCCAGTTCGGCGTCTGACGTCAGACGTCGAACTGGAGTCAACGAATCAGCACTGCAGCGTTACTTCCTGGAAGCATGGCCACGGAGGAAGACGAGAAACGGAGATTGCGGGTCGGGACCTCGGCGCCAGCAAAAGTAAGCGGCGGGGAGGGGGTGGAGAGAGGCGGCGGCGGCGGGGGGGGGGGAGGGAGGCAAAAATGTGCCCCCCCTCTCTGGCTCTGGCCCCCCCTACCGCCGGATTCCAGATACGCCCCTGCTGTGAACACCCATCTAAAATTCCGAAAAGACCTCAAGACTCATCTCTTCTAGAAAGCCTACCCAGCAGACCCGAACTAATTTATGAATAATGCATCACATCTATCGAACTAAGAAATGAACAATACCCCTTCCACAATATCCTATTACTTCAAACTGTACAAATTTTACCATTCCAGTTACAATTAAGTGTACTTTTACCCTTATCCTACTCTGTATTGCTCACTAGAAGCTGTAGTCCCATCCCCGGGGACTTATCAGCCTCATTGGGATTACCTTTCTCTATATGCTACTATATATTCGTCTCAGAGTTGCATTCTCTTTTCCGGAACCTTATCAGCTTCCTTGCACCTACTGTTACTCTATTTTCCACTCTGTATATATTCCCGGAGTTTGTACTCTCCTCTCCGGAACATGTAAGCCACATTGAGCCTACTGCTATGTGGGAAAATGTGGGATACAAATGTAATAATAAATAAATAATTACAAAAAATATTATCAGGAAAATTATTCTGTTATCCAATCTTAGTCCACTATTTTAAGAGGGGGACAAGGCACAATTCCTAAGAAAAATAAACAATCATTAATCAAAATTAGAGACAAGGAGGGAGTAACACAGGAGTATACTAAAGTTTGATTACAAAGTAGATGATAATGCCACTCCTGACTGTGAAAGTGGAGTTACTACTGCCTTAGATTCCAAGAAGGAACTCAAATGTGAAGGGTCATAAAAAACATATTTCACTGACTTAAATTTCAATACACTGTAGAAAGTGCTGTGTTGTATGAGTGGGCTGAACTCATAGCCCATGCTCTTCTAGAATAGGGAAACCAGTGCCAGCATAGGAATCCTCAGCAGGGAAAATAATTATCTTTTGTTTAAAATTAATTAGAGTGCCTCACAGTGTCTGAATTGAATCCAGAAAGAATGTTACTGGTTCTGAAAAGAAAGAGAGGAAGTTAGGGTTTTTCTTTCCTTTTAGTTTAAAGCGCCAGGGAGTCATGCTTCAGAGGTGAGCAGTGGAGAAAGAAGACATCGATGGAGCACCAAGGGCCCCTCCACAAACAAGGCCAAAGCCTGGACCAAGAAAGAACTGCAGATAAGTGTTGACCATCATCTAGAGTACACTTTAACGAGAAAGTATCACAAAGGGACTTTGTTAGGATTGGGGAGGAGTATTATACTTACCTGGACGAGAGTAAAGTCTGAGATCCTGAGCCAGGAGGATGACACACCTGGAAGATAGAAATAGTGGAGGAAAGGTTGAAAGATTGAAGGGTAAAACAAAAAGAACATTTATCTGACAAACATCATGGACTGTAACTTCTGTTGATTGAAGAATTTGTCAAAAGTGAGAGTTTCAAGGTGTTTTCTAGAAACACTTCTGGTTAATTGCTGAGGGAGAGTTAGCACTGTTAAGTTAGCATTTTATCTATTTTTGTGCAATTTAGATCTGAAGCATTTTAATGTGTTCATTTAATGTCTGTCAGCAGTTATTGTTTTTAAATATTTATTCTACTTTTAAAAAATATGAATGTGCAATAAAACCTTTTAAACATCAACTGAAAGTTTGAATTTTATATTGCCCTTTAAATTATCTCAATATTGGTACTGTAAAAGGTTCAGGTTTGAAGCGTCAGATTGCACACAACCTCTTGAAACCTCTTCTCATTTTCTTATTTTACTTTTTTTTTTGTGCATTCCCTAAGTGGCAGGTTTAAATGCGGACCTGCATGCCGTGACATAATTCCATCAAAGTTGTGATAATATCAACTCACCACTAAGGCATTTACAATATCCATAAGTTTGCTTCAGATTGCAAGAAACTTAAAATATGATGGAATAGCCTTTATTAATGTTCTATTTTGATCCTGGCTTCATTTTTATGGTTGTTTCATAATTAGATTCCATAGCACAGAACCAGAAGGAACACTAGAGAAAACATGATTAACCATCACCTTTCATAAATCTTGCAGTTATGGTTATTTTGTACCTAGGGGGTCTTTTATTATTATTATTTATTATTATTTGTTGCATTTGTATCCCTCAATGTACAAAGGCACGGTAGCATTTTTAGCATGCACTAATAATTAGCGCGCGCTAAATGCTAGAAACACCCATTGGAATATATGGGCATCTCTAGCGTATAGCGCATGCTTATTTTTAGTGCACACTAAAAACACTAGTGTGCCTTTGAAAAAGGCCCACCTAGTGAATGAGCTTGTCATGGTGATAAGAGCATTTTTGTTGACAAACTACACCATTCCTGAGTTACTCATTTTAAATTGGTGGTCTAACCTCTCTTGCATGCAAATATCTCTCAGGGATATACATTTTGGATAGCTTGAAATGTCAAGTGGCCCAGTGTGTCTCAAATATTATTTTGAGAATCACTTTCTTAAATGATCCCAGAACTCTGGCCAGAAAACAGTAGGAGGTTCAGGGAATGTACAAGATAGATATACTTTTCATTAAGCAAACAAACAGTGCTTTGCCTTTATACAAAGAAAGGATAATGCAATGGTAGGAAAGTGAAATTATTCACCTTTTGTTAGAGGACGTAGACTGCTCACATCTTTCTTCTAGTGCAGTAGATCTGAAAGGCTTGACACAGTTGAACGAGACAGATGTTCAATTATCTCTGCATTCTAATCTGGCGGAAACAAATTTGGTTTCATGTCTACTGGGGATTACAATATCAAGTCTCATTAGGTTACAGAAAAGACTTGACTATGGAAAATCAGGCCATCTTTCTCTTTCTTTCTCTCTCTTTTCCTTTCTCCATCTTTCAATGTGATTGTTTTTTGGCTTAGGGTCTGAAAGTGCCCGATTAAACTTTGACAGGTTATAAAATCTATCCAATATCATTTTCCCTGCTGATAAAAAGCAGCCCAGAAAACTGCTTGATAGTTTTTAAATTTTGGGTGTGACCTGAAGTGGTAATACAGATCTATGTTCTTGCTCCAGGCAGTGTTTTAGTAGTTTTTCATGGTTTTCCTAGTGTTTTGATTTTATAGGGCTGGCCTTTGGAAACTATTGGCAATTTGCAGTCAGGCCAAAGATATTCACTGTCCTGACCTACTACTACTATTTAGCATTTCTATAGCGCTACAAGGCGTACGCAGTGCTGCACAAACATAGAAGAAAGACAGTCCCTGCTCAAAGAGCTTACAATCTAATAGAAAAAAAAAAAGTAATCAAATCAATTAATGTGAACGGGAAGGAAGAGAGGAGGGTAGGTGGAGGCGAGTGGTTACAAGTGGTTACGAGTCAAAAGCAATGTTAAAGAGGTGGGCTTTCAGCCTAGATTTAAAGGTGGCCAAGGATGGGGCAAGACGTAGGGGCTCAGGAAGTTTATTCCAGGCGTAGGGTGCAGCGAGACAGAAGGCGCGAAGTCTGGAGTTGGCAGTAGTGGAGAAGGGAACAGCTAAGAAGGATTTATCCATGGAGCGGAGTGCACGGGAAGGGGTGTAGGGAAGGACGAGTGTGGAGAGATACTGGGGAGCAGCAGAGTGAGTACATTTATAGGTTAGTAGAAGAAGTTTGAACAGGATGCGAAAATGCATAGGGAGCCAGTGAAGGGTCTTGAGGAGAGGGGTAGTATGAGTAAAGCGACCCTGGCGGAAGACGAGACGGGCAGCAGAGTTTTGAACCGACTGGAGAGGGGAGAGGTGACTAAGTGGGAGGCCAGCAAGAAGCAGATTGCAGTAGTCTAAACGAGAGGTTACAAGGTTGTGGATGAGGGCTTTGGTAGAGTGCTCGGAAAGAAAGGGGCGGATTTTATGGATGTTGTAAAGAAAGAAACGACAGGTCTTGGCAATCTGCTGGATATGAGCAGAGAAGGAGAGAGAAGAGTCAAAGATGACCCCAAGGTTTCGAGCTGAGGAGACAGGGAGAATGAGAGAGCCATCAAAAGAAATAGAAAACGGGGGGAGCGGGTTTGGGGGGGGGAAATGAGAAGCTCGGTTTTGGTCATATTTAATTTCAGGTGGCGTTGAGACATCCAGACAGCAATGTCAGACAAGCACGCTGAAACTTTGGTTTGGATGCAAGGTGAGATATCAGGGGTAGAAAGGTAGATTTGGGAGTCATCAGCATAGAGATGGTAGGAAAAGCCATGGGATGAGATTAATGAACCAAGGGAAGAAGTGTAGATAGGAAAGAGGAGGGGACCAAGAACAGAACCTTGAGGTACGCCGACAGGCAGAGGGATAGAAGTAGAAGAGGATCCACCAGAGTGAACATTAAAGGTGCGGAGGGAGAGGTAGGAAGAGAACCAGGAAAGGACAGAGCCCTGGAATCTAAGTGAGGACAGGGTATCGAGAAGTATGCTGTGATCGACAGTGTCAAAAGCAGCGGAAAGATCAAGAAGAATGAGGATGGTATATTGACCTCTGGATTTAGCCAGTAATAGGTCATTGGAGACTTTAGTAAGCGCAGTTTCGGTTGAGTGGAGAGGGCGAAAACCAGATTGTAGTGGGTCAAGAATAGCATGTGAGGAGAGAAAATCAAGGCAGCGGCGGTGAACAGCACGCTCAAGTAATTTGGAGAGAAAAGGAAGGAGGGAGATGGGTCGGTAATTAGAGGGACAAGTAGGGTCGAATGAAGGTTTCTTAAGGAGAGGTGTGACCACAGCATGTTTAAAGGCAGTAGGGACAGTTGCAGTGGAAAGTGAGAGGTTGAGAATGTGACAGATAAAAGGAATAAGAGCAGGAGAGATGGCATTAAGAAGGTGGGTGGGAATGGGATCAGAGGAACAGGTGGTACATTTTGAGGAAGAAAGGAGAAGTGTAGTTTCCTCAATAGTAACGTCAGGAAAGGAGGAAAGGGAATGAGGGGAAGGAGAGAGAGGGGAACGGACTAGTGGAGGGAGAGGTGGTGAGGTAGAGAAAGCAAGGTTTATCTTTTCAACCTTGTTGTGAAAGAATTCAGCAAGGGTCTGAGGAGATAATGAAGGGGGAGTTGGGGGAGGGGGCACCTTGAGGAGCGAGTTCAATGTGGTGAAGAGAAGTCGAGGATTAGAGCCAAGAGAGTTGGTCAGTTGGATATAATAATCCTGTTTGGCACGTAAAAGAGCAGATTGGAAGGAGGTCAGCATGAACTTAAAGTGTAAGAAATCAGCAAGGGCCCGAGATTTCCGCCAGAGGCGTTCGGTGGAGTGGGTACAGGAACGTAGGTAGCGGATATTAGAAGTCAGCCAAGGTTGGGGTTTTGTACGCCTTACAGGGCGGGTCATCAAAGGTGCAAGAGTGTCTAAGGCAGAGGATAGAGTATTGTTGTAAGAAGAAACAGCCTCGTTGACAGACGTGGATGGTGCCACAGTAGAGAGGAGGTTTGAAACATGGGAGGATAGGGATGAAGGGTCAATATCGTGAAGATTCCTAGATAAATTAGATAAGATAGGACGGGACTGGGATGGAGGAGATTTAAGTGTGAAAGTTATAAGATGGTGATCAGAGGAGGGAAGATCAGAGGCAAGGAAACTAGAGGGTGAACAGTTGGAGGAGAAGATGAGATCAAGACAGTGACCATTTTGATGAGTGGGGGAGGTGGAGCATAGTTGGAGATTAAAGGAGGACGTTAAAGCGAGTAACTTGGAAATATAAGAGTTGGAAGGATCATTAGCAGGAATATTAAAGTCACCAAGGATGAGAGAGGGGGACGAAGGATCATGGAAGAAGGCAAGCCAGGCGTCAAAGTCACTGAGAAAGGATGAAAGGGACTTATCAGGGGGACGATAAATGACCGCTATTCGAAGAGGCAGAGGAGAGAAAAGGCGGATAGAGTGGACTTCAAAGGAGGAAAAACAGTGAGATTGAGGTGGAAGAAGGGGTTGAAATCTGGAGGAGGGAGAGAGAAGTAGTCCAACACCGCCCCCACGGCCAGCAGGGCAAGGAGTATTTTCCCCATCTCCTTTCCTCTACACACACACACACACCAGTCATCAGTAGAAGTTTGCCTGAGAAATCGAGATGTTCTTTTTTTCCAACTCGTCAAATTAATCTTTTGCATACCCTATTCTTCTTAACTGTACCACTGTTTTTCAACTACAAAATACTAAAATATTAGATGTCATTTTAGTACATATAGTACATAAGTACATAAGTAGTGCCATACTGGGAAAGACCAAAGGTCCATCTAGCCCAGCATCCTGTCACCGACAGTGGCCAATCCAGGTCAAGGGCACCTGGCACGCTCCCCAAACGTAAAAACATTCCAGACAAGTTATACCTAAAAATGCGGAATTTTTCCAAGTCCATTTAATAGCGGTCTATGGACTTGTCCTTTAGGAATCTATCTAACCCCTTTTTAAACTCCGTCAAGCTAACCGCCCGTACCACGTTCTCCGGCAATGAATTCCAGAGTCTAATTACACGTTGGGTGAAGAAAAATTTTCTCCGATTCGTTTTGAATTTACCACACTGTAGCTTCAACTCATGCCCTCTAGTCCTAGTATTTTTGGATAGCGTGAACAGTCGCTTCACATCCACCCGATCCATTCCACTCATTATTTTATACACTTCTATCATATCTCCCCTCAGCCGTCTCTTCTCCAAGCTGAAAAGCCCTAGCCTTCTCAGCCTCTCTTCGTAGGAAAGTCGTCCTATCCCCACTATCATTTTCGTCGCCCTTCGCTGTACCTTTTCCAATTCTACTATATCTTTTTTGAGATACGGAGACCAGTACTGAACACAATACTCCAGGTGCGGTCGCACCATGGAGCGATACAACGGCATTATAACATCCGCACACCTGGACTCCATACCCTTCCTAATAACACCCAACATTCTATTCGCTTTCCTAGCCGCAGCAGCACACTGAGCAGAAGGTTTCAGCGTATCATCGACGACGACACCCAGATCCCTTTCTTGATCCGTAACTCCTATCTCTTTCCTTTTGCTACCAGATCTCTAACGTGATTAGGAACTGTTTCCACAGGCTCAGTCAAATCTGTTCCATCCGTTCATTTATTGATCGACGAGCATTAAACATTCTTATACATTCTTTCATAATAAGCAAACTAGACTACTGCAATTCATTGTACCTGGGCCTTAAATCTACTGATAACCAACATTTATGAATAGTTCAAAACAACGTCATCAAACTAATCATTGGAAAAAAGAAATTTGATCATGTTACCCTACTCATGAAAGCCACCTATTGGCTCCCTTTACCTCACCGCATTATTTATAAGATTCTACTATTGGTCTATAAGACTCACTTATCTGGCAAACCATCATACCTCTCCCATTTATTAACCTCTTATTCTAATCAAAAATCCCTTCAATCATCTTCTCAAAATCTGTTGGTTATATCATCTTTTCAGGACATCCATCGTACATGAACACACCAGGAAAGTGATTTTCTCAGTTTAAGGCCCTGAACACTGTAATAAAGTTACCACAGTCATCATCAAATTTCACTTCAAACATTCAAATTGGAACTTAAGACTTTCCTTTTATTAGTTGCATACTCCTAACTCTCATTTATTATCTTCGGAGATGGACCTGATTAACCGCACAGCTCCCCTTCAAATTCCCCTTTGAAGCAACTCCCCTCCCCTTTTCCCTATCTCCTATGCTATCTATATTGTAGTTCTACCCTCCTTCCTTTTCTAGTCATGTGCTGTTACTATATTTACTAGTGATATATCACTAGTAAATATTTAGTAGGTGGTAAGGGCTCATGCGCTAACCTGGTGGCAATGTGCCCACGCTGACCGACTACTACCATGAATACCTACTCTCAGCCCCCTGTGCTAGTGCCCATGGTAGTGCTGTTTTGCTGTGTACTACCCCTGTAGTATCCCTACCACCACTTGATAAAAGGGCAGCTTTATTTTTAGATCCTGTCCAAAAAATTGGAAGGACACAGGACTGGGAGAATCAAATTTGCGTCAGGAGGAGGGGTCATAGCTTGTCAGCCATTGACTTACCTACTCGCCAGTCCAAAACCCAGCTTTCCAGCTCTATTTATCTGCTTAACACCTCAGTCACCTCAGTCACTACATAGTCACCTGTTACACCCCAATCACTACTTATGGCCCCTGTCCACGTTCTCTTCCTTGCCCTGTCCCTTCCTAATCTTCTTCCCCCCCCCCCCCACTCTCACTGTCTACCACTAGAACTCGCTGCCCTCCCGCCCTGCCCGCCACGGCACTACCCTATTCACCCTCATCCCCCACCACCTCACCATCTCTCCTGTCCCCCGCCTCCTTCCTAGCTCTTAACCTTCAACACTTCCTTCCTGCCATTAACCCATCACCATTCCTCCTAAGTACACCTCGCCTTCGTCGCCCGACCTCCCTCACCCTCCTCCGCATTCTCTTACTACTCCTCCTGCTATCCGCGGGAGACATTAACCCTAATCCAGGTTCCCCTCACCTATCCCCATCCTATCCATGTAAATGATTCCGGGATGTCTCCAATCTCGTCTCTATTCCCCTCCTCCCCCACTCTTCCCTCCCCTTCTCCTGCGCCTTGTGGAATGCCCACTCAGTCTGTAACAAACTGCCCTTCACCCACGATCTCTTCATCTCTCGCTCCCTTCAACTGCTCGCCCTAACCGAAACCTGGATCTCCCCAGAAGACTCTGCCTCAGTCGCGGCCCTCTGCCATGGAGGTTATCTCTTCTCCCACACTCCCCGCCCAATTGGCCATGGTGGAGGCATTGGGCTACTACTCTCGCCCTCCTGTAGTTTCCAACTCCTCCCCCTACCGCAGTCTCACTGCTTCTCATCCTTTGAAGCCCACTCCATCCAGCTATTCTACCTGCTGCCACTCAGAGTCGCAGTCATCTACCCCCCCCCCCCCCCCCGATAAATCCTTCTCTTCCTTCCTCACTGACTTTGATGCTTGGCTTTCCGTCTTTCTTGAACCCTCATCTCCGTCTCTCATTCTCGGAGACTTTAACATACACGCTGATGACCCATCCGACCGTAACGCTTCTAGGTTCCTCACCCTAACATCCTCCTTCAACCTCCAGCTGTGCTCCACCACCCCCACTCACCGTGATGGCCATTGTCTTGACCTCGTCCTCTCCTCCTCCGGCTCACCCTCCAATTTCCACGCTTCTATTCTCCCTCTCTCCGATCATCACCTGATCACATTCACACTTCTTCACCCCCCCCCCTTTGCCCCGTCCAACTTTATCCACCACCTCCAGGAATCTCCAGGCTATTGACCCCCCCCCCCCCACTTTATCCTCTAGTATCTCTAATCTCCTCCCCTCCATCATGTCCTCTGAGACTGTAGACAAAGCGTCTCCACCTACAATGCCGCTCTCTCCTCTGCTTTGGACACCCTCGCTCCATCCACCTCCCGTCTCACAAAGCGTACTAATCCCCAGCCTTGGCTGACCCCTTGTATCCGTTACCTTCGCTCCTGCACCCGATCCGCTGAACGCCTCTGGAGGAAATCTCGTACCCATTCAGACTTCCTTCACTACAAATTCATGCTATCCTCCTTCCATTCCTCCCTATTCCTTACAAAACAGGACTATTACACCCAATTGACCAATTCTCTCAGCTCTAACCCTCGTCATCTCGTCACCACCCTTAACTCCCTCCTCAAAGTACCCCCCGCTCCCACTCCCCCTTCACTCTCTCCTCAATCATTGGCTGACTACTTCCGCAACAAGGTGCAAAAGATCAACCTCCTCTTCAGCCTGTAGCCCCATCCAACAACAAACTAACCATGGCCTCTTTCTCCTCCTTTCCTGAGATCACTGAGGATGAAACCTCCCGCCTTCTCTCCTCTTCGAAATGCACCACTTGTTCCTCCAATCCCATCCCCACCAACGTACTTAACACCATCTCCCATACTGTCACCCCCCTCCATCTGTCGCATTCTTAACCTTTCTCTCTCCACTGCAACTGTCCCTGACACCTTCAAGCACGCCGTAGTCACACCTCTCCTAAAAAAAACATCACTTGACCCTACCTGCCCCTCCAACTACCGCCCCATCTCTCTCCTACCCTTCCACTCCAAAATACTTGAGCGCGCCGTTCACAGTCGCTGCCTTGATTTTCTCTCCTCTCATGCCATCCTCTATCCACTTCAATCCGGTTTTCGCCCTCTACATTCGGCAGAAACAGCACTCTCTAAAGTCTGCAACGACCTGCTCCTCGCCAAATCCAGAGGCCACTACTCCATCCTCATCCTCCTTGATCTATCCGCTGCTTTTGATACTGTCAATCATGATTTACTTCTTGCCACACTGTCCTCTTTTGGGTTCCAAGGCTCTGTCCTCTCCTGGTTCTCCTCTTATCTCTCCCACCGCACCTTTAGGGTACACTCTCATGGATCTTCCTCCACTCCCATCCCACTATCTGTTGGAGTTCCCCAGGGATCTGTCCTTGGACCCCTTCTCTTCTCAATCTACACCTCTTCCCTAGGCTCACTGATCTCATCTCATGGTTTTCAGTATCATCTTTATGCTGATGACACCCAGCTATATCTCTCCACACCAGACATCACCGCGGAGACCCAGGCCAAGGTATCGGCCTGCTTATCCGACATTGCTGCCTGGATGTCCAACCGCCACCTGAATCTGAACATGTCCAAAACCGAGCGCCTCGTCTTTCCACCTAAACCCACTTCTCCACTTCCTCCATTCTCTATCTCAGTTGATAACACCCTCATCCTCCCCGTCCCATCTGCCCGCAACCTCGGAGTTATCTTCGACTCCTCCCTATCCTTCTCTGCGCATATCCAACAGACTGCCAAGACCTGTCGCTTCTTCCTCTTCAACATCAGCAAAATTCGCCCCTTCCTCTCTGAGCACACCACACGAAATCCCGTCCACGCTCTCATTACCTCTCGCCTTGACTACTGCAACTTACTCCTCACCGGCCTCCCACTTAGCCATCTATCCCCCCTTCAATCCATTCAGAATGCTGCCGCACGTCTCATATTCCGCCAGAACCGATATACTCATATCACCCCTCTCCTCAAATCACTTCACTGGCTTCCAATCAGTTACCGCATACAATTCAAGCTTCTCCTCCTTACCTACAAATGCACCCGGTCTGCGGCTCCTCAGTACCTCTCTACGCTCATCTCCCCCTATGTTCCCACCCGTAACCTCCGCTCTCAGGACAAAACCCTCCTTTCAGTACCCTTCTCCACCACTGCCAACTCCAGGCTACGCTCATTCTGCCTTGCCTCACCCTATGCCTGGAACAATCTTCCTCAACCCCTATGCCAAGCACCCTCCCTACCCATCTTCAAATCTCTGCTTAAAACTCACCTCTTCAATGCTGCTTTCAGTACCTAACCTTTCGAGAAATATAGTATGCCCTATCAGACTGACTCTACACTTGTCTTTTAGATTGTACACTTGTCTCTAGATTGTACACCTGTCTTTTAGATTGTACACTTGTCTTTAGGTTGTACACCTGTCTTTTAGATTGTAAGCTCCTTGAGCAGGGACTGTCCTTCCATGTTAAATTGTACAGTGCTGCGTAACCCTAGTAGCACTTTAGAAATGTTAAGTAGTAGTAGTCATAGAGACCATGGACATGACTGTAAAGCTACCAGTAGTGAATTTAACTTTTATCCCCTTTACAGATCCTCTAGAGCAGATATTGAATTTGGAGGGGGGGGGGGGGGGGTTGTACCCAGTGCTTATTATGGTAGCTTTCGATGTTAAATTAGTTATGACAAATTTATACAAAAATTGTAAATCAAATTATTTTGCAAGTACTGAAATAGGATTGGACATCTATGGTGAAAACACAGTCTTGATGTGTTCCTTTAGGGATGATGGATTTATAAATAGCATCAGCCGGTGGTAGGTTGAAATAACTTTATTTGGAACCAGATTTGTATGTGACCCATACATATCTGGTGCCAAATAAAGAGGTCCTTTTACTAAGGTGCGATGAAAAATGACTTGTGGTAGTGTAGGCGCATGTTTTGGGCAAGCGCAGATCCATTTTTCAGTGCGCCTGCAAAAAATGCCTTTTTAAAATTTTTGCTGAAAATGGACGTGCGGCAAAATCAAAATTGGTGCGCATCCATTTTGGGTCTGAGACCATACCGCCAGCCATTGACCTAGCAGTAAAGTCTCACGCGGTAACCTGGTGGTAATGACCTACGCGCATCAAATGCCACTTGGTTCGCATCCGATACACGTGTACAAAAATAAAAATTATTTTTCAGACGTGTATATTGGACGCATGCCAAAAATGAAATTACTGTAAGGATCATGTGGTAGCAGGGCGGTAGCTCCATTTTGTCGCACGTTGGGCGTGCGTAGATGCTTACGTGGCTTAGTAAAAGGGCCCCAAAGTTATTTCAACCTACCACCGGCTGATGAGATTTCTTGGTCCACCCCTACTCCTTTGGCTGTTGTTATATACATGGGGGGGGGGGGGGGGGGGGGGTTTACCCTGACCTGTTGTTTGCTGCTCTGACGGATTCATAAATAGCAACTTTTAGGGCCCCTTTACTAAAATGCATAAGACACTTACCTGCATGGAAATTGAATTGTATTCCACAACAATATGCATAACTTAATTGGTTAAGTAGCTAATCAGTGCTGTTAATTGGATGTTAACAGGCAATTATCAGCCTAACTGGCATTGAGATTTATGCTCACAACTCACTAAGTGTATTCTGTAACATGGTGCGCCTAAATTCTAAGTTGCATAGTTGAAAAGGGGCAAGGCCATGGGTGAGGCATGAGTGTTTCTAAAATCTGTGCACATTATTATAGAATACAACCGATCTGCACCTAATTTAGGTGTTGGGATTTTTTTTAATCATTTATTTGTAATTTTTCATTTTACAAGGGTCACTTGCAAACAGTAATACAGAGATGACTGCACATTAATACAAGATAAGAAGAAAACAATCCCAACAAGATATATGGATTATATACAATCTTTCTCTTTCTTAGACCACAAAGTGAAGAAAAATAGGGAGAGTGAGATAAGACAAGGAGATCAATTAAACAGTAAACAGAAAAAAGAAAACATGGTATTAACCTGATTATCCCCAGATATTACTCATCTAATTCATTATTCCACATTGATCATCTGGTTGGCTTCTTCAAGACCAAATACGGTGTATAGTCAATTCATTTCATTGAGAACATACTTATTGTCCAGATTTTAGTTAGAAATAATACATCTGATTACATTCTCTCTCTTTTAAAAACCAGAAATTATTTAACAATACATATACTTAAGTCTCTAATTCAAATCCCACTGATTAAAGCAATCCCAGTTTTCACAGGCTTCACTCCTTTCGAAGTAATAATTAAGGAAATAGTTCTGAGGAAAACTTTAGGAGTCATACCTGGAACTCTGGGAAAAACAATAATCTCGACATTAATCATCCACAATAACATCCACCTTATCAAAGTTTCTGGTCCATTATCAGTTTTAGGATCATAACCACTTCTAGCTTGTGTAGAACTTCATTTATTATATCAATTTTTCACTCTCAAAGGGTTCAGTCTAATTGTCCATATAACTCTCCAATAAGATTATATCTGAAACAAAGTTATTTACTACCGCCGTCAGGTCCCGAAGCGCCTTCCAGATGGCATTCAATGTAACCTCCACTGAAGCCAAAAACTATAAGGTGATTTCTCTTGAGGTGTTTAGGAGTGGTTCCGCCGATTCGGGTTCTGCTGTAAACGTCCTCCGTTTCAGCATATAAGTACATAAGTACATAAGTAATGCCACACTGGGAAAAGACCAAGGGTCCATCGAGCCCAGCATCCAGTCCACGACAGTGGCCAATCCAGGCCAAGGGCACCTGGCAAGCTTCCCAAACGTACAAATATTCTATACATGTTATTCCCGGAATTGTGGATTTTTCCCAAGTCCATTTAGTGTAGTGGTTTATGGACTTGTCCTTTAGGAAACCGTCTAACCCCCTTTTAAACTCTGCCAAGCTAACCGCCTTCACCACGTTCTCCGGCAACGAATTCCAGAGTTTAATTACGCGTTGGGTGAAGAAAACTTTTCTCCGATTTGTTTTAAATTTACTACACTGTAGTTTCATCGAATGCCCCCTAGTTCTAGTATTTTTGGAAAGCGTGAACAGACGCTTCACATCCACCTGTTCCACTCTACTCATTTTATATACCTCTATCATGTCTCCCCTCAGCCGTCTCTTCTCCAAGCTGAAAAGCCCTAGCCTCCTTAGTCTTTCTTCATAGGGAAGTCGTCCCATCCCCGCTATCATTTTAGTCGCCCTTTGCTGCACCTTTTCCAATTCCACTATATCTTTCTTGAGATGCGGCGACCAGAATTGAACACAATACTCAAGGTGCAGTCGCACCATGGAGCGATATAATGGCATTATAACATCCTCACACCTGTTTCCCATACCTTTCCTAATAATACCCAACATTCTATTCGTTTTCTGAGCCGCAGCAGCACACTGAGCAGAAGGTTTCAGTGTATTATCGACGACGACACACACAACCCTTTCTTGGTCCGTAACTCCTAACGTGGAACCTTGCATGACGTAGCTATATGCCTCTAACTCACTCCTCCACTCCTTTGGACATGGTAGTTGAATAATTCAGGAGCGATGGAGTTGTTTTTCCATGTCCAAGAGCGTCAACACTCCTTCGCCGGCACTAATCAAAGGACTCGCCAACCCTTTCATCTGTGGGCAGTTCGACACACAGCGGTCCCGCTCTTGCTGCTCAGAGGACAAAACGCTGGCCATCAGCGGCTGATTGCCGGTTGTTCCCTTCCTCTCAGTTAAGGAAAGTGCAATTGCAGAGAGGGAATTTACATAAAGAAGACAAAACTTCAAAGGACAGCTGGGCTGCTGGGCATACGAACTTCAGGTCACCGTCTTACCACTCTCCCAGTTTGGGACACTCTTTGAATGGTTTCTCCTCAGAGGCCTGTCTGATATGGGTAACCCTTCAGCATAGCCCTCTGAGTCATTGAAACACAGAAGCTCCTCCACCACTACAAGGTGGTGTCCCTTCGGACGGGTAGGTGCTGGGATTTATACAAAGTAAAATGTGGCCTAAATGGATGTGACTAAATTTGGTCATGTGGAGAGCCTCTCGGCATATTCTATATCCCGCATGGAAATTTAAGCCTGTTCTATAAAATTTAGACATACTTTACAGAATACGCCTAGGTGTATTTTTTTCTGTGGGAATTTTTCAAGCACCATATATAGAATATAGCCCATAATGGGTGCTTAACACACAAAAACAGGATAACGCAAGTCACATAAAGGAATTTTGCAGTAGTTAGCCAATTTTGGTAAGCCACATATTAATGAATTTCTCAGAATTTTTCTCTCAGAGGGTACTGCATAGGCAAGGAATTAAGCATGTAAACGTCATCCAATTAGCGCATTATACATGCAGGCATATTTTCAAAGCACTTTGGGAGGCTAAGTTCCATAGGTTTCTATGGAACTTTGGGAGGCTAAGTGCTTTGAAAATATGCCTGTTAGCGTGCTAATTGGCTAACACAGTTAATGTAAGAGTGCTTAACGCCTCCTATGAGTGGGTACAACTTGTTAATGGAAACATTAACACTTGACTTGAATAAGAAAATACTACAAATGCCTCCACTACTTGCCACATTACATTTGCAGCTAAGGTGATAAAATCCTGCATTAAGTCACATTAACTGCAAATCTTAACACACTTTAGTAAAGGGGCCCCTTAGAGTTTTCGTCTTTATAAACGTGATGAGGATGGAAAAAGATTCTTAACACCAGCCCAGAAAGAAGCTTTGAGGGAATTGGGTAACAATTACAAGCTGGTTATTAAACCAAAAATGTATTAAGTTGGTCCAATAAAAATACTACCTTATTTTGCATTTTGTGCTTTATTTTTATTTATTAATAAAGTCAACAATTGAAAAACAAATGTTATATCAATATAATTGGTTGCCAGTTAAAGCCAGGATTGTGTATAAAATATCTTGCTTGGTTTTTAAGTCTTTAAATGGTCACGGCTCTGTCTATCTGTATGATTTGCTGAATCATTCTATTTGTCATCTGACATCCAGAATTAGGGATAGTAACCTCCTTATATATACAGCTATTAGATATGTAACATCTAAACGTAACCATGAATGATCATATTCTAATCAGACAACCTGTTTTTGGAACTTCTTACCATTAGATTTAAGATTAGAAAGTTCCCATGACCTATTTCATGAGTCTTAAAACATTCTTATTTAATGAATATTTAGTTGTAAATGCTGTCTAACTTATAAGTCTATCTTACACAGATTCTGTGCAAATTGTATTTGTAATTATTCCATTGTATATTTAACTATTATTGTTGTACACCGCTTTGGACCCACTTGAGGAATTAGTGGCATATTAAGTGCGAAATTAGATTATATTAATACACTGGAAATGGATACAGTGGAGTTGCCAGAACTTCCTTTAGTTCATTCAGTACTTTCAAATGCATTCTGTCTGGCTCCATCACCCTGACTATTTTTCATTTAGGTATCTTCTTCAGGGCTTAATTTGTGCTTGAACGGAGTGAAACAATGTTCCGGCACTTCTTTGGGCTTAGGAAGTGATGTCACCACCCATGACTTCCTTCCATGGTCAGGATTCTTTCCCTTTTGCTCCTGTAATACTCAATGGCATCCCTCTTTCCCTTGCCCTACCCCCAGCCCCATACCTTTTCAAAGCTGTCTTCTTGTTTTAGAGGGGTCCGGCAGAGAGCAGTGATTCATGCTGAACCAGTGGTGGGTGGGTAGGTAGGTAGGTAGGGGAGGGAGAAGGTGAAAAACTGGACCAATGGATGGTTGGTTGGTTGGTGGGTAGGGTAGAGAAGGAGAAGAACTGGACCAATGGTGCATGGGTGGAAGCGAAAAGCTGTACCAATGTTGTTTGATTGGTGAGTGGGTATGTGGGGTAAAGAAGGAGAAAAGCTGGACAAATGGTGGGGGGGGGGGGGGGGGAGAGAGAAAGAAAGAGCAAAGCTGGACCAATAGTTGGTTGGTTGTTGGGTGGAGGTAAAGAAGGAGTAAAACTTGAACCAACAGTGGATGGGGGGAAAGAAAGAGTAAAAGCTGGACCAATGGTGGGTAGGGGGAAAGAAGGAAAAAAGTTGGACCAGCAGTGGGTGGGTGGGGGAGAAGGAGAAAAGCTGGACCAATGGGTGGGGTGGGTTAGGGTGGAGGAGGGGGAGAATAGAAATATTGGCTCACTGGTGGGGGGATGGGAAATGCTGGAAAGGGAGTAGAGAGAATAATGATGATCAGGGGAGGGAAGCTGTGCTGTTGGAGTAGAGAATGAAGAGGGGACAGGGAGATGATATGGTACAAATGTTGGGGGGGGGAGATGTTTGGCTACAAGAGCAGGGATAGAGAGAGAAGATGGGTTCTAAGGATGGGGTGGAGAGAGAAAGAGGGAAGATGGGCAATAAGAGTAAGGGGGTAGAGGGAAGGAGAGAGAGGGAAGATGCTGGGCTACTAAAATATTGGGGTGAAAAGAAGGAGAGAGAGAGAGAGAATGAGAGAGAGAGACAAGATGCTGAGCTATGAAGGTGAAGGATGGGGTAATACTGAACATGATGAAACCATGTGGGAGAGGCCATGAGGGGTTCTCAAGGAGATGAGTGAGAGGAGAGTGGCAAGTACAGAGGGTAAAAATGAGTAATGGGGGGGGGGGGTGACAGGAGGGAATAGGAGAATGGGGAAGATTGGAAATGGGAGATCTAGGAACTGAGAGAAGGAGATGGAAAGTTGATAGGTATGCCATGCTAAAAGTGGCCGCAGTGCTTTTTAGCATGGCTTAGTAAAAGAACCCTAAAGTATTTTTCACGTTTCTGGGGAAATTTTCTCATTGTTATTATGTGTACGCATCATGATCATTTAAATGATCATGTTTGTTCCAAACTAAATTTTCTTTGGTCTGGATGTCACATATTCCCCTGCAACTTCTATGAAGAGGGGTATCTATTCTGTTTACAAAATCTCTGAGTGTTAATAATATTGAACAAGTTCATGATGTTGAAGGGAGATGAGTCATTGTATTATTATGTGCTTTTTTCTTTTACTATTTTAAATATCTATGCTCCAAATATTGATACTTCGTCATTTTATTCGAGCAAATAGAGAACTTCCCTTAGAATATAGCTCCCATCCTATAATCAATGGAGGAGATTTTAACCTTCTAAGAGATATTATAATGGATCATCAATCCTCATGTATATATCATCCTTCCAAGGTGTGGTATGATCTATATTCTATGATAACTGACTTGGGCCTAGCTGATCCTTGGAGGATATTAAACTCGGAAAAAGAGGCTTTACTTTTTTTTTCTACTCCACACCTTTCATACTCCAGGATTGATTATTTTATTTCCAAATCCATAATCCCTATGATAACATCCTCTCAGATTTATCCTATACTTCTTTCAGATCATGCGTTGGTTTCCTTACAAGTTCAATTTCAATTTACTAAACGCACACCCTGCTGGAGATTTAACACTTCTCCTCCCACTAATAATGACTTCTTACATAAAATCAGATCCTATATTCAAGAATTTTTTTTCACTCAATAAGTCATCACTTTCTTCCTTTAACACTGTATGGGAGGCTTTTAATACCAGGATTTGAGAAGAAATTTTTAGTTTTGTCTCATGGTGGAAAAAAAAAGGACCAGATTCAACATGATACATGACACTTGCCTCCTCCCTCAAAACACCCAGGGAAAATCTGCTACAGTACAAGGAAAAGAAAGCCACAGACAGAATCCCCCTTATAGTGACATACAACCCAGAGCTGGAAAAATTAAGAAAAATCATAACAGATCTACAGCCTCTACTCCAGGAGGATGAATTACTGAAAGAGACATTCCCATCCCCACCAGTGCTGGCCTTCTGACAGCCACCCAACTTAAAACACAAGCTCATTAGAAGTAGGCTCCCAACACAGACAAAAAAAGAAGAAAATGGCACACATCCTTGCAATATATCCAGCAGTAAACTGTGCCAAAACATGTCACAGGACCCCATGGTCATTCACAAAGGAAAAATATTCAACATTAGGGAATCCTTCACATGCTCATCTTCCAATGTGGTATATATCACTCAGTGTAAAAAAACGCGATGAAGGGTGCTACATTGGAGAAACAAGTCAGATGCTAAAGAAGAGATGTAATTTACATAGACACCATATGAAAAAAGCTAGTATCAACCAGGATGTCACCTCTGTGGGGCAGCACTTTACAAAACCAGAACACTATACCAGTGATTTTATGGTAAGAATCCTAAAAGGGAACTTTAAAACAATACAGGAACATATGACCTTTGAAGTCAGAATGATTAAATATTTTGACACGATAAAGCTCACCAAAATATCCAATAGCTCTGTGTGATATTTTGGTGAGCTTTATCGTGGATAGACTGTGAGAATTATCCAAGCCCTGATTCGATATTTAGAGTAAATATTTTGACACCCACCAGACAGGACTTAACAAAGATCTGGGTTTTCTAGCCCATTATAAACCATAAAATTGTACTGCTTTGTCACCCTCCTGTCTCCATGCATATCTCCCTGTCCCTCATCCACCCCGCTCTCCCTGTCTCTCACCTGACCCCCCCCCCCTCATTCTGTTAGACTGTCACTGAAATGCTTTGATGCTTCACTTATATATATTGTCATCTACCAACATTTGCATATTTCTGATCTGACGAAGAAGGGCTACCTTTGAAAGCTAATCAAAAGATGTATTAAGTTATGTCCAATAAAAAAGGTATCATCTTATTTTCTTTTCCATGTTTTATTTTGTTTTATTTCTATTGATTAACATGACACTTTGAAATCTGAAATTTCACATCTCAAACAAGCACACGTCCATTCTGGCAGACGTGATGTCCTCCCACAACTCCTGAAGCTTAAATACAACTTTAACAAGCTTTGCAGCTCTAGAGCAAAATATGACATGTTTGTGCAACAATCTGGTCAATATGTATCAGCCAACATATCTGGCCGTCTATGGGCTAGATATTTGGCCAATCATAAAGTCTATATAACACGTCGATTGTCAATAAAGGTAATGTTCTTTCCGATGACATCTCTATTGCAGAAGAGTTTGAAATATTTTATGAATAACAATGGGGCCCTTTTACTAAGCTGTGTAGGCACGTAGGTACTACGCATGTCAATTTGGAGTTACCGCACGGCTACCATGTGTTCCCGGTCAGTAATTTCATTTTTTACGTGCATCTACTATCACGTTTATTTTTTGAAAGAGAAGGATGCCCATCTTTCGACACAAATCGGGAGATGGACGTCCTTCTCCCAGGGTCGCCCAAATCAGCATAATCGAAAGTCGATTTTGGGCGTCCCCAACTGCTTTCCATCGTGGGGATGACCAAAGTTCCCGGGGGTGTTTCGGAAGTGTAGCGAAGGCGGGTCTTGGGCGTGCCTAACATATGGGCGTCCTCGACCCATAATGGAAAAAAAAGGGCGTGTAGTCAAAATCTCTGGTGACTCCAGAATGAGGTTTGGAATGTACTGAGACAATTGGAGAACCATAATGAGGCTTGGAATGTATGGCGAGAAGCAGTTGGAGCACCAGAAAGAGACTTGGAATGCCCAGACAGGTAGCTGGAACACCAGACTGAAGCTTAGAACACTCATTGGTTGAATAGTGAATATATTTTAAAAACCACTGGAGGATGCTGGGGTTGGGAGGAAACAGAGGACTACGAGCAAGTAAATAGCGTTGACTCCTGCGGGTATGGGTGAGGATGGAGGAAATTAATTGTGGGGATGGGTGAGAATGAAATGGATCTTAGCGGGTATGGATGGGTATTGGTGAGATTCCATTGTGGATGGAAAGGGATAAAATGTCCATCACCGTGCAGCTCTCTAATCGTAATGCTGATTTTTTTTATTGCACATTCTGAGTCCCTAAGTGATTGGCAATGTCATTTATTTGATATATTTAGGCCCCCTTTTATAAAGCTGTGCTAGCAGCTGACTGTGCGGTAATGCTAACACAGCCCATTCACTAGCACAGCTTTGTAAAAGAGGGCCTTATTGCATTATCTCTCCAGATGATTTTGTCCCATTTGAAATCAGCAGGTCTAGTGAATATTTCCTTTTGGGGGTATTGGAACATATGACACATTAGTATAAGTGCAAAGCTGCTGAATTTACTAACAGACAGAAAATTATTGAAAGGATCTAGTCTCCTGTTGCATCTATATGTAATGCCCATTACCATTCCAAACAAGTAATTTTCTGCAATGTTTTATCTTAATAATATTGTATATTTTTATTCAGTTATTTATTATATGTTCATTGGATATATTGTTTCTTTTTAAAATCTCTACTGTATTGTATATTTTTCAGTCTTTCTAGTTTCCACAAGATGCATTTTTGAATAAGCATTGTTTTTTTTCTTTTTATTTCCCCATGTTATTTATTTTATTATGTATTATTGTATAGATGTTTTTATGTTATTATTTAAATTTCAATAAAACATTTGTGAAATTGGGGATCTCTTTTTAAAGGCTAATATATGAGGATCAAGAGGTCTCAGTAGATTTCTTTCTTACCACCACCTTAGATTGTGAGAAGCTTACAATAACAGTATTTAACAAACTGATTTTTATTTATTTTTTCTTGCCTGTTCATAGCTCAGTGCTACTAATGAATGCAGAGTTTCTCAATGGTTTTAGATTAATAATTCAGTCAGCTGCCCTGCGGGATAGAAAAGAATTTTTAATCTGATTTTGATCTCAACATTAACCTAGAGTCATTGTGGAGAGTGACCTTTGCTTTTCCTGTAGGAGTAAAATTTGAACTAAAAAGTCAATTTAAAAGTCTGTCATTTCCAAAGTTGGTCTCAAAAGGGCCAATGGCTAAGCCTATGGTGCATACAATATTGCCATCTTACTGTTATGCTATATATAAAAGTTGATAACGTATATTTTATATGAGGTGCTGTAAATATCATTTTTAGTTTTAAACAAGCATGCTCTGACAATTGAAGCAATGTTGAAAATATTTTTGTATTAATTGCTTGCTTTTATAGGATTTAAATGCATTTCTAATGAGAGATAATCTATCCATTAATGCGGTTTTACAGCACTTATGTCCATAAGGGATATTAGAAAAAAATGAAGCAAGCACTGCATGGTACTTATTCCTATCCCAGTGTGAGCTAAGCTGCTGCATTTGATTGCTAAGCATGCATTATTATGTGATTGACAAAAGCTTAACTTTCAGAACACTGTAACCAAAACTCCGAAATGGTTACTGTGCCTGAGGCTTAACAGAGCTTAAAGGGCTGATCAGAAAGTGTCTAGATAATGGAATTTTACCGCCTCACTTGTCAATCTTTTAAGATGGCTTCTTGCTCCGCTTAGTTATAATGTACATTACAAGTAATTACATGGTAGTACATTTCAGAAAGACAGCATTAGCCTACAGCTACATTTTAAGGTGCATTTTGTACCCCTTGTATTATAACTAGTAATACTAGGAAAGTGCTGTAAAATTCAGGTCTTTATGTGAGCTAAATTTAAATTCTGATTTAAGATTTTGGAAGTTGGAGCCCATGCAGGAGAACGTATAAGTTAATATATAGCCTTCATTTCCTCATTGGACTTTCAGCTCAATATCAACCTATCCCACCTGAGGCTATGGAGCCATAGATATTAATTTATAACTATCTGGAGTTTTTCATCTTCTCTCTCCCATGAAGCCCAGACATTACTATGACATTTCACTAACTAAAAGGATCATACTGCATTCCCTTCAGAACCCAAGAAACATATATTCAAGCTGACCAGATGTCATCATTGACATCATGGAGGCCATTAATGCTGCATCTGCAGTTTTTCCAGAACATGTCAGCATGACAAACAGAAGCTAGTCTTGAGAAGCAGGCATGTCTTCCCCAGAAGTCAGTTCACAGCACTGCTATACCATGCCAGCCACTAAAGCACCCCTTTTCACCAAATATATCTGTGTGTGATTTATCTCTATGCTAAAGGAACACATCAGAGACATCATCTTAATCTGAATGTACAAATGTTATGGATCCATTAGCTACTATTTATGATGGCTCTCATCAGTAGAGGAGATCATGGAGTGGTGAGCAGGCTAGGTCCATGGACAGGTTTCCCAGAGGATATGGGCTCCCAGGTTAGGGGAAAATAGGGGTGGGTTTTCCTCATGTAGCAACCAGTGGTGTAGCCAAGGGTGGGCTTGGGTGGGCCCAGGCCCGCCCACTTTGGGTTCAGGCCTACCCAGTAGCAGCATACCTATGATGTGGCTGGCAGGGATCCCCAAGCCCCACCAACCGAAAACTCCCAACAAGTGTCTCTCCTGCATACCTTGTAAGTAGCAGATCTTCGCCTGCAGTGACATACATACTGCTCGCACCGGCCCCACAGCCTTCCCTCTGATGTATTTCTGCCTAGGCGGAAACAGGAAGCTGCATCAGAGAGAAGGGTGTGGGGCCAACATGAGCAGTGTGTATTAGTTGCTGCTCGCTGCTGGTGAAAATCTGCTATTTAAAAGGTATACGGGAGAGGGGGGATGTTTGAGAGACCATAGGGCATGCAGGCGAGAGGAGAGACCAAATCACCTGTGGGACGGGGCGAGGTTCTTCCGCTCACCCATCTTGGGCCCAGGCCCACCCAAAAATTGGGTGTCTGGCTACGCCCCTGGTAGCAACTACCTGTCCTTTGGGTTCAGCCCTCTGGTGTTGGTGACGGCCAGACCTTCACTGTCCCCAAATCCAGAATCAACGGAGAGAACTAGAAAGCAGGGGAACCCCAATGGAGATACAAGTGTAGGATACTAGCTGGACAAAGAGTAAGGTATGAGGATGGCCAAGATCCATTAGGGACTGGAGCAGGTTCAAGAAGAACCTAATAAGATGAAAAGGATTTTACAATAAGCAGGCTGCCAAAGTACAAGATGACACCGACTAATACAGACCGAGCTTTGCCATGGAAATCAGACACCAACTAGATTTTTTTTGTAGGAACCAGACAGGAACAAATAGCATGGCCTCTGGTAGGAAACAGTCTGAACAGAGATGGCCAACCTGCCTGGTGAGGCACATTGATATCAGCTAGTAACTGTCCAGGAGTTCACACCAGCAAAATTCCCAGGAGCTGTTAAAGATTTAAAAAATATAAAATAGATTTTAAAAAATTCAGTCCCACTGGTAAGACAATACCAGCCTGATTTTACAACAAGGTGCCTATTTTAAGTCCATGCTGGAAAGAGATTTGCCTGTTGACATCAGTTTGCTGCAGATTGCATCTGGGGAAGGGAGCTGGCATGGAGGGGTCAGGAAGACCCAGTGGGGGAGTGTGATTCTAGCCCTTGCCTTTGATGCTACGAGTCATCTGTTGTGATGCTGAATGTCTTTTTTAACAGTCCTAGATCCCCGAAATCTATGCACTAGGATTTACACCATGTTTTCATTGGTGTAAATGGAATTATAGACTTTTGGACACTGAGATATCAACTGCGCCAAAAAAATAGGCATTGCTTATAGAATATGCTTAGTTGGCATTGATTTCCGTGCCAATTTTTTAGGCAAAATATATAGAATTTCCCCCTTAGTGTGCTCTAATGTCCGTTACCTCATGCTATGATTTCGTAAAAGGGCCCCTAATTAATAACCAGGCAGATATGATGATCATGATTTCTTATATAAAATATAGGCGCCACAAAGGGGCAAGTGTAGCGCCAATTCTATAATGGCTTTAGGACCATCATAGAATATTAGCACAAAGCAGCCTAGGTACACTGATATCTAAGCACAACTGCTTACACCATGTCAATGGCAGGCATAAGGTGTCATGCTTAAGTGTGCCTTGCAGCACACAAAACTCATAGTATTCTTTAAGTTGTGCATGTCACTAGGCAGAACAATCATGGCAGGCTCATGCAGTTGTGCTCTAAGGGAGAAATTCTATAATTGGCACTCAAAATTTGGTGCTGAAAAAAATCCGTGCTGAACAGTATTCTATAATGAGCATTCTGGGATTGGCACCCTTAATAGAATAGAGCATAGCACCGGGATTTGCGCTCAACTGTGGGCATGAGGAGTAAATCATGGTGTGCGAGTTAGGTGCAGATCCCCCAAATTCTATAACACTGTGCGCATTTTAAGAGAACACCCCTGGCCTACTCATGCCTCTCCAATGACCATACCCCCTTTGCACATTTACACAGAAACACTTATGTGCTATTCTATAAATGGGGGCATAAGTGTGTTTTTGCATGGATCTGCCATTTGTGCCTCGTATTGGTGCCTTTCATCTGTTAGAATATTTTTTGTGCCAAAAATACAGTATAGAAGTAGCACTTAATATTTGGCGCCATATAGAGAATTTCTCCCTAAGTGACATGTGCACTGAGTTTACAGAATTGTGCCTTGCACTTATGCCTGTATTCAGAGTTGCCAACACTGCGGTTTTCCCGCGGGATTGGGTCACTGTTTCCAGTTGGCTGTGGGCACTTATCCCCAGTAAGGGTTGAGACTTTTTGGGCGGTGTGATGGCCATGCAGCCCATGCTGGTTGGATCTCTCTCTAGTGTTCATCAGTGCTCACCCTATTGGGAAATTTGGAGCCGGAATGAGGCTTGGTGCATGTCTTAAGCCTCATTCCAGCTCCAAATTTGACCAATAGGAGATGAGATTGGTGATGAGGTCATCAGCTGATGATAATGACTCATCACTTCACGTTGGTTCTTCTTGACTCTGGACTGGAGCAAGGCAGACACAGCAGAGCTGCATGTCATGGAAGTGGAGGACAGCAAGCGGAGCAACACGTGGTGGAGCCAGTGGTATAGCTATGTTGGGCCAAGAGGGCCTTTGCTCCCGTAGATTTGGCTCTGGACCCCCTGCCAACGACCCTCTCGACCCCCCCTCCCGCTGCCAACCCTCCCCCGCTGTTGCCGTCAGCTACCTTTGCTGGTGGGGAACCCCAACCCCCGCCAGCCGAGGTCCTCTTCTTCCGGCGCAAGGCTTCGTTCAGTTTCTGTGTGTCTGACGTCCTGCACGTACAACATGTAGGACATCAGACTTACAAAAACAGAACAAAGCCTTGTGCTGGAAGAAGAGGGCCTCGGCTGGCAGGGATTGGGGTCCCTCGCCAGCAAAGGTAGCCAATAGCGGGGGAGGGTTGGCGGCGGGAGGGGGGTTGAGAGGGTCATCGGCAGGGGGATCAAAGTTGTTGTTGGTGGTGGGGAGGTAAAAATGTGCCCCCTCACCTCGGGCTCTGGACCCCCCTCCCGCCGAAGTCTGGCTACACTCCTGGGTGGAGCAAGGAGGACAAAGGCAGAACAAGCTGAGCAGGAAGGCAGTGACTATAGCTGAACACAAAACTAGCTATGTGAGGAGGGGGAGGGGAGACACCTCACATAGCTATTTTTAGTGATGGGCTTTTCAGCATGACTTGGGCTGTAAAATTTTTCACCACCTGGCAACTCTGCCCATATTTTTGCCAATTAAGAACGCCAATCCTGCATGCATGTGCCAGTATTCTGTAGATGCTGGTGCACAATTGGTGCCTTAATTTAGGGGCACCTTATAGAATTGCCCTTGAGGACTTTTATACCATCCCCCCCCCCCATACATATACATTCTGAATTAAACTTGTTATTGGCTAAGAAATTAAACCACTGCATAATTATTTTTTATCTTCTCAAGTAGCATGAGGCCAGATCGAGCACAACAAGTTCCTACTTGCAATTGTTTGTTCCAAAACGCTAGGAAATTGATCGAACATTCACCAGAGCCATATTCAGCCAGAAAAGAACGGTAGAGCATGACATTCACTGTCATTCATTACAGCAGTTAATATGTTTTTTTTCTTGCTAAGCCTACATAAATCTGACTGGCTGGAAGGGAGATGATCCATAATATTTGCCACTGCTAATTGCACTAGAAGAATAAGAGTGCTGCACTAATCAAGAAACCGTAATGACTGTCATCTAGCTGATTCATTTCTTCATTTTACTAAGGTAGGGAAGGGCCTCTGTACTGTCAGCATCTTATTGAGAAGCAGACTTGGCGATAAAGTGAAAGGGTAACTGCAGCATGTTCCCAGAGTGAAACACAGTTAAGAGTAAGGAGGGTGATAAATTATGGACCGTGGGGGTGTCAGTTCAGCTTGATTGCAAGACACTCTGTAATCTGCTAAAGCAAGACAGAATTGTATTCTGTCTCTAGTTTATTTTCTTTCTTTAGTCATTCTTATCTTCCTCTTTCCTTTTTCTACATTTCTTTTTTCTTTGTTCTTTCATTTATAATCTTTTAAAATTTAGGCAGGGGTTCTCACCCAGTCCTTGGGACACACCAAGCCAGTCTGGTTTTCAAGAAATCCATAATGAAAATGCATGAGATAAATTTGCACGCACTACATCCATTGTATGTAAATCTGTCTCATGAATATTCATTGTAGGCAGCCTGAAAACCTGACTGGCTCTGTATTTCCCAAGAACTGGGTTGAGAACCCCTGTTTTAGGCACATTTCATACAAAAGTGATTAAGGCTATGTCCATCTGTCTTTCTGTTGGTCTGTCTATCCATATGTATGCTTTTTGTGAACATTTGAAGCCAGAGCAGTGTGTTTGGGCAGCAACTGCTCATTTATGGCATGTGACTGATCTTGAAGTGGCAGTAGGGTTTCCAGTTCCTGATGACTGAACAGGTGGCCCAAGCCCACAGTGATGGAACTGCAAGTCCCAGTAAGGTGAGAGAGATAAGAAGACAAAGCTAGGGAGTGGTAGGAGGAGAGATGGAAAGTGAAGGAGAAGAGAGAGAAGGAAGAGGAGGAAAGGGGAAGAGGAGGAAAGGGGAAGAGATGGGAGCAGGGTGAAAGGAGAAGAAGAGGAAGGCAGTGTAGTTGATAGAGGGGAAGAGAGAGATTGACTCAAACACTCTCCATCCACTCATACCCCTTACTTGCATAAACTACCCGCTCTATCTGTAACAAACTCCCCTATATCCAGGACCTCTTTATCTCGCGTCACCTCCATCTGCTCACCATAACAGAAACCTGGCTCTGCCCTGATGACTCTGCTTCAGTCACAGCCCTCTGCCATGGCAGTTATCTTTTTCACATACTCCTTGCCCTGCTGGTCACGGGGGCGGTGTTGGACTACTTCTCTCTCCCTCCTCCAGATTTCAACCCCTTCTTCCACCTCAATCTCACTGTTTTTCCTCCTTTGAAGTCCACTCTATCCGCCTTTTCTCTCCTCTGCCTCTTCGAATAGCGGTCATTTATTGTCCCCCCCTGATAAGTCCCTTTCATCCTCTCTCAGTGACTTTGATGCCTGGCTTGCCTTCTTCCATGATCCTTCGTCCCCCTCTCTCATCCTTGGTGACTTTAATATTCCTGCTAATGATCCTTCCAACTCTTATATTTCCAAGTTACTCACTTTAACATCCTCCTTTAATCTCCAACTATGCTCCACCTCCCCCCACTCATCAAAATGGTCACTGTCTTGATCTCATCTTCTCCTCCAACTGTTCACCCTCTAGTTTCCTTGCCTCTGATCTTCCCCTCTCTGATCACCATCTTATAACTTTCACACTTAAATCTCCTCCCTCCCAGTCCCGTCCTATCTTATCTAATTTATCTAGGAATCTTCACGATATTGACCCTTCATCTCTATCCTCCCATGTTTCAAACCTCCTCTCTACTGTGGCACCATCCACGTCTGTCAACGAGGCTGTTTCTTCTTACAACAATACTCTATCCTCTGCCTTAGACACTCTTGCACCTTTGATGACCCGCCCTATAAGGCGTACAAAACCCCAACGTTGGCTGACTTCTAATATCTGCTACCTACGTTCCTGTACCCGCTCCGCCGAATGCCTCTGGCGGAAATCTCGGGCCCTTGCTGATTTCTTACACTTTAAGTTCATGCTGACCTCCTTCCAATCTGCTCTTTTACGCGCCAAACAGGATTATTATATCCAACTGACCAACTCCCTTGGCTCTAACCCTCGACTTCTCTTCACCACATTGAACTCTCTCCTCAAGGTGCCCCCTCCCCCAACTCCCCCTTCATTATCTCCTCAAACCCTTGCTGAATTCTTTCACGACAAGGTTCAAAAGATAAACCTTGAATTCTCTACCTCGCCACCTCTCCCTCCACTAGTCCATTCCCCTCTCTCTCCCTCCCCTCATTCATTTTCCTCCTTTCCTGAAGTTACTATTGAGGAAACTACACTTCTCCTTTCTTCCTCAAAATGTACCACCTGATCCCATTCCCACCCATCTTCTTAATGCCATCTCACCTGCTCTTATTCCTTTTATCTGTCACATTCTCAACCTCTCACTTTCCACTGCAACTGTCCCTACTGTCTTTAAACATGCTGTGGTCACACCTCTCCTTAAGAAGCCTTCACTCGACCCTACTTGTCCCTCTAATTACCGACCCATCTCCCTCCTCCCTTTTCTCTCCAAATTACTTGAGCGTGCTGTTCACCACCGCTGCCTTGATTTTCTCTCCTCACATGCTATTCTTGACCCACTACAATCTGGTTTTCGCCCTCTCCACTCAACCAAAACTGTGCTTACTAAAGTCTCCAATGACCTATTACTGGCTAAATCCAGAGGTCTCTATTCCATCCTCATTCTTCTTGATCTTTCCGCTGCTTTTGACACTGTTGATCACAGCATACTCCTCGATACCCTGTCCTCACTTAGATTCCAGGGCTCTGTCCTTTCCTGGTTCTCTTCCTACCTCTCTCTCCGCACCTTCAGTGTTCACTCTGGTGGATCCTCTTCTACTTCTATCCCTCTGCCTGTCGGCGTACCTCAGGGTTCTGTTCTTGGTCCCCTCCTCTTTCCTATCTACACTTCTTCCCATGGTTCATTAATCTCATCCCATGGCTTTTCCTACCATCTCTATGCTGATGACTCCCAAATCTACCTTTCTACCCCTGATATCTCACCTTGCATCCAAACCAAAGTTTCAGCATGCTTGTCTGACATTGCTGTCTGGATGTCTCAACGCCACCTGAAATTAAACATGACCAAAATCGAGCTTCTCATTTCCCCCCCCCCCCCCAAAACCCACCACCCCACTCCCCCCGTTTTCTATTTCTGTTGATGGCTCTCTCATTCTCTCTGTCTCCTCAGCTCGAAACCTTGGGGTCATCTTTGACTCTTCTCTCTCCTTCTCTGCTCATATCCAGCAGATAGCCAAGACCTGTCGTTTCTTTCTTTACAACATCCGTAAAATCCACCCCTTTCTTTCCAAACACTCTACCAAAACCCTCATCCATACCCTTGTCACCTTTCGTTTAGACTACTGCAATCTGCTTCTTGCTGGCCTCCCACTTAGTCACCTCTCCCCTCTCCAATCGGTTCAAATCTCTGCTGCCCATCTCGTCTTCCACCAGGGTCACTTTACTCATACTACCCCCCTCCCCAAGTCGTTTCATTGGCTCCCTATCCGTTTTTGCATACTGTTGAAACTTCTTCTACTAACCTATAAATGTACTCACTCTGCTGCTCCCCAGTATCTCTCCACACTCGTCCTTCCCTACACCCCTTCCTGTGCACTCCGCTCCATGGATAAATCCTTCTTATCTGTTCCCTTCTCCACTACTGCCAACTCCAGACTTCGCGCCTTCTGTCTCGCTGCACCCTACGCCTGGAATAAACTTCCTGAGCCCCTACGTCTTGCCCCATTCTTGGCCACCTTTAAATCTAGACTGAAAGCCCACCTCTTTAACATTGCTTTTGACTCGTAACCACTTGTAACCACTCGCCTCCACCTACCCTCCTCTCCTCCTTCCTGTACACATTAATTGATTTGATTTGCTTACTTTATTTTTTGTCCGATTGTAAGCTCTTTGAGCAGGGACTGTCTTTCTTCTATGTTTGTGCAGCACTGCGTACGCCTTGTAGCTCTATAGAAATGCTAAATAGTAGTAGTAGTAGTACTACCAAAGTCACCCAAAGTTATAGACCCCATATTCATACACCCACACTACAGGTGTAGCTTTCATCAGTTTTTTCACGTTTTCTTTCTTCCATCCTTCCTTCTATCTCTTCCTCCTCAAAAGTCTCCCTTTCTTTGCTGCCTCTCTTCTTGTATCTCTGGCATCCCTCTTTATCTCTCCTCCCAGCTTTAACCTCCAAAGTATCAGGATATGCCAGCAGTAATTCCTTTTTCAAATTGGAAGCATTGGAGGTGTGGAGGAAGAGAGGCTGCTGCTGGGACATGTGATGGGCAATTCTATAAACTGGTACTTGCACTTATTCACGCATTATAAGCTGGATTCAATAAATGGTGTTCAAAATTTGGTGCCCCTAAAAAATCAGCGCTGAATGGTATTCTATAATAGGCATTCCAGGATCGGCATCCTTTATAGAATAGCACATTATGCCGGGATCCATGCTCAACTTTGGGCGCGAGGATTTGCACCAACTGAAACCAGCTGTAAATCCTGGCATGAAAATTGGGTATTGATCCACACTATTCTAAAACACTGTATGTATTTTAAGGGAACACCCCTGACCGCCCATACCCCTCCATGGCCACACCCCCTTTGCAGATCCACATGGAAACAGTTAGGCACTATTTTATAAGTAGGCACATGTGTTTTCATGTGGATCAGCCATTTCTGCCCCTTGCATCCATTAGAATGCTTTTCCGGGCCAAATATTTGGTGCTGAAGTAGTACCTAACATCTGGCACCATATATAGAATTCCCCTGTTAGTGCATAAATACACAGAATACCAATATTTACATGTGCACGTGTGCACATAGTCTCAGAAATGTAAATAATTGACCAACGGCTATTCTGCACCTGCTTAACTTACAAAGGGGCCTCTTTACTAAGATGCGGTAAAAGGACCCCTGTGGTGGCATCAGCACATGGGTTTGCCACGTGCCGAGGTCCTCTTTCACCACAGCAGGTAAAAGGGTGTTTAAAAAAAAAAAACAGAACTGGCTGTGTGGTACGTTAAGCACTTGCTGAGCAACCATTTCCTGGGAAAGCCCTTACAGCCTCCTGTTTAGGAGGTGGTAAGGGCTCCCGTGCTACCCTTTCGGTAACCAGGCAGCACATTGAGCTGCCCAATTATCGCTGGGTAAGCCCCCAGCACTGAAAAAATACAATTATTATTTGAGCACTAGAAATGGCACACGGCACACACCGGCACTACCGTCAGGCTCCTGTGGTAGCCTGGCGATAGGGCCGATTTGCCATATGCGATTGCCAGATTACTACTACTACTTATCACTTCTATAGCGCTACAAGGCATACGCAGCGCTGTACACCATATACGAAAAAGACAGTCTCTGCTCAAAGAGCTTATAAGACAGGTAAACAGAACAATTAAGAGGTAAGGGAATTAAAGAGGTAGGGTACAGGGCAAGTCAGTAGTGGCTAGGAGTCAATTAAGGAGGTAGGGTACAGGGCAAGTGAGCCCTACTGCGGCTTTGTACAAGGGCCCTATGGTGAGATTTGTAAGGAGGTGTACACAGGGGAGGAGCATGTCTTCCACTTATGAGGGTAAATTACAGAACACTATAAGTTACACGTGTCCTTTGCCACATTTAGACACCTGCACTTACGCCAGCTCTACGGCTGATAAGCACCGAGGTTCTCTTAGAGAACAGGCTCCTACCATGTGCCCTCAGGGTGCCTAAAAAGAGGTGCCAGTTATAGAATTGCCTCCATTGAGTTTCTTTGCTCAGTCTCTGTTGCTGCAGCATACACTCTCATTTTTGGAAGCTATGAAGGTTATCCTGAATGAAGCAGGATACAGAAAGCAGCATGACTGGAAGACACTCTGTAATCTGCCAAAGTAAAATAGATTGTATCTTCAATTTATTTTCTTTCTTTCTTCTTTTCCTCTTTCCTTTCTCTATTTTTTCTTTCACTATTCCTTTTCTTTGATCTTTCATTTATCATTGTTTGTATTTTAGGCCAGGGGCTCTCAACCCAGTCCTCGGGACACACCAAGCCAGCCTGATTTTCAAGATATCCACAATGAAAATGCATGTCATAAATTTGCATGCCCTGCCTCCATTGTATTCATTGTGGGTATCCTGAAAAAAACCTGACTGGCTGGAAGTGTCCCAAGGACTGGATTTGGAACCCCTGTTGAAGCACATTTCATACAAAAGTGATTAAGACTATGTCCATCTGTCTCCTGAACAACCTAGAGGCTGGGGTTATCTACTATCACTTGTTAATGAAATTTGGTCAGTTCTAATTTAGTTTGAGCTCCACTCAGTGACCCTTGAGAATATAAAAGGATATACATTCCTAGGCCAGTGTACTGAGTCAATCAGTATTCCTTGCAATGTTTTTCATTTTGCAGGTACATATGGAGGCACTCAATCAGTGCTCAAGTCATTAAGGGGGTTGTTTACTAAAGCTTAGCTTGAGTTATCTGCAGAAGGGCCCATTTTATTCCTAAGTGCCCTGCTGCAGATGACTCGAGCTAAGCTTTAGTAAACACCCCCCTGTTCTCTCTCTCTCTCTCTCTATACTCTACTCCTACTGATATTTAAAATTGTTGACTTATCCATCATTGGGATCAGAGATCACTGTCAAGGAATGACTGTGTAGGTTGTTTTCCATATTCTACGTACTCAGCTAACTGTGCTTATTTTGATTACAAAATGTTCTCAGGCTCAAAGATTTTGTGTCTGTGTGTATATATATCGATATCTTATCTTTATAAAGAAAACAAGAAAGATACAGATATGATATGTGTGTGTTTTTGATTTCCATTAGACTATAATACCATAATATTGTAGACTTATGCATTCATAGGGTTTTGCTTTTCAAGTAGGGTAGAACAGTTTGAAGCCATTTGTGCAAGAAACATGCCCATTTATTGGGTTTTCACTGTAAAACTACAATTTTATACAGAAAAACTTTATCCTGTAAAATAAAGTTTAGTAAAGTGAATATCATACATGAGGGTATTAATGACTGCTTTGAAGACACAAAGGTCAACCCTGTTTCTTCAGTAAACATGTTGGTGTTTTTTGTCTAAAGGAACAAAATGCATTTGGATTTTTACATAATAGTATAGTAGAATAAAGACCAAAATGGCCCATTTAGATTGCCCTCAAAGCAGTTTTGGTTGTACCTGCTCAGTAGAGATTCATTGAGAATTGCAGGAATTAAATGCAGATTGATAGTTTTAAACCTTAACACTATTTGGGGCCCTTTTACTAAGCCATGTAAGTGTCTACGCGCGCCCAATGCGTGCCAAAATGGAGTTACCGCATGGCTACCGTGTGGCCCGTGTGGTAATTTCATTTTTGGCGCACATCCGCTATGCAGTAGTGTTCCTAGGGGATGGTGGGTGCGGTCCGCCCCAGGTGCACGCCGCTGGTGCCACGCGCCTGTCGGCGCCACTCGTTCCATGCTCCCTCTGCCCCGGAACAGGTTTCTGTTCCGGGGCAGAGGGAGCATGGAATGAACGACGCTGACAGGCGCACGGCACCCCCCCCCAGCAGGTAAAAATGCACCCGGGGGGGTGTCGTTTCGCAGGGGGGAGGTGTCATTTTGCCGGGGGGGGGGGGGGCGCATCGGCGATCCGCCACGGGTGTCAGCCGCCCTAGGAACGTCACTGCCGCTATGCACACCCAAAATATATTTTTTATTTTCTGGCGCGTCAGCTAAGCACGCCAAGTGGCATTTGGCGCACATGGGTCATTACCGTCCGGTTACTGCTTTTTTACAGGCGTGCACCCAAAACCCATGCCTACACTACTGCAAGCCATTTTCAGCGCACCTTAGTAAAAGGGACCCCTATTTGTTTTTTTAGTTCAAAATAATTGATTCATTATTTTCAAAGAAAACAACAAGAACAACAATAATTCACCAACAGATCTGACTACAAAATCAAAAGGCAAACTGCTGACCAATAAAAACATTAATAAAAGTCCACCTTTCTAAGTAATCACTCTCCCATGGTTATAAATTTGGGATTTGCAACACACCTTGTGTGGTCTACTAACTTCTAAATGGGTCTCAAATTAAGATCTACACTGACAAAAAAAGAGTTCCTTATTCATCAATACTTTTATTATATATATAAAAGGACCATCAGAAGATGGTCTCTTTCTTCAGTTTTCCATGTGTATGCAATACATACATACATACACCACTTTTCCTCATCAGTCTAAAAATGTTTAATATTTTTAATGGCTTTTTTTATATGTGGTCTATCTAAAACAGTGTCTTCTCATTTTGATTCAACTGCAATGTTTCTTTTTATCATAGATCACAATCAGCTGCTTTTCAAAGAAAAGTACTTATCTTTAAACTTCAAACTTCTTTTCTATAGATTCCATCTTCTGATGGTCCTTTTATTTATATAGTAAAAGTATTGATGAATAAGGGACTCTTCTTTGTCAGTATAAATTTGAGAAACATAAGTCCACTATATATACACAGATAATGCAGCAACAGTTTTCCAATTATTAATAATCAATGTGAGAGCTAAAATAATAAGGATATTAAACATAGTAACATAGTAAGTGACGGCAGATAAAGACCTGAATGGTCCATCCAGTCTGCCCAACAGCCACACTCATTATCAATTCATGATTAAATCAACAATGTATGTGATATTATGTTATGATATTATGTCCTTATGTCCCACCTACTGGGGTTGCCGTCAAAGCCCACTCTAGTCTATCTGAATACATCTTGTCATTTGCTGGACCCAGACTGTAAAAGTCTGCCCAGCACTGTCCTTGGTTCCAGCTACTGAAGTTGCCATTGAAGCCCTTTCCAGCCTATCCTAAACTGGATTGCCATATACAGAACACAGACCTACAAAGTCTGTCCAGCACCGGCCTTAGTTCTTCACAGCTGCCATCCAAGTGTCACTCGCACATCCGCACACATGCAGCCATTTAAGGTGTTTTTTTTATATACCATCCATTTTCTAAATAGAGATCCTCTGTGTTCATCCCATGAGTTTTTGAATTCCATCACTGTTTTTATCTCTTCCACCTCCCTCGGAAGGGCATCGACCACCCTCTCCATAAAAAAGAATTTCCTGACATTACTCCTAAGTCTACCACCCTGCAACTTCAGCTCATGTCTTCTAGTTTTAACATTTCCCCTTCTCTAGAAGAGATTTGTTTCTAAATTAATACCTTTCAAGTATTAAAATGTCTGTATCATATCTCCCCTGTCCCTTCTTTCTTCTAGGCTATACATATTCAGGTTTTCCAGTCTCTTCTCATATTTGTTTTGGCACAAACCCCATATCATTTTTGCCGCCTTCCTCTGGACCACGTCTAGTCTTTTTACATCCTTAGCAAGATATGGCCTCTAAAAGTGAACACAATACTTCAGGTAGGGCCTCACAATTTAGATCTCTTCTTATGATGTATACAAGGAATTTTAAGAGATCCACAAATAACAATATCAAATGTTAACAGGAAACCAAGCTTGAAAATATTTTGTGTATGCTGCCATTTACCCTCCCAATATTGATGTTGACATACTGCAATAAAATAATATATGGAATACTGTTCCTTTCTTACAATTACAGGACCAACAATTGGGACTAAGCATATTACTCACTGAAAAACCCCTAACTGGCATCCAAACTGCTCTAGGAGCTAACCCTCCCCCCTCATATAGATTGATGACTGAAGCTGAACTAACAGCATGAGACACAGAAATTCAAAAATCATCTCATGGCTCCGGAGTCAACTGTGCCTTTATATCCACTTCCTAACACAAAGTAGACAGGTGCCAACCATGGTGCTCTCTTTTCATTCCAACCATATACTACATATATCCACATTTGACAAGCTGTCCAAGAAGAAAAATGGAATTTATTATGGCCACAGAATTCTACAACTTACATATGCATATACATTCACAATAGTGATCAATTACATAGATGGATACAGTTTACAGTAACAATCAAATACCTTACTTGATCTTCTATCTAGAGCATTTTGAGCAAGGGATCTAGCCTTACGCATGAAGTAGATTTTCTGCTCTGCCTGGGACATATATTGTAAACATGCCTAGGAGCTAACATCACAGCTTTGGTTGGGGGATTATAGTAAAAGTCTCCTCCCCTTCCCAACTGTTGACTCTCTTTCTTGAAGCCTTCAGCCTCCCCATTCCACCAACTGTTGAGGTAGGCACCACTGATCATCTGTTATTCTGGCACTAGCTCTTCTCTGTACAAGACGGGAACTGCTCTTGATCTTAGACATCATCCATGCCACTGATAGCATGGGACAAAACCACTTCACAATTGATCTTGATTTGGTCAAAGACATACTGCTGTGTACTCTATTGGACTAGGACCTACCGCTGAATGCTGCAACGAGACCCTATTCTTCCAGACATGGGGCGAATGGGGTGGGTGAGTCATTGGAGCAGCAGGCAAAAATGGTGATTGCACCTTGGCAAATGCTGGTTCTACTGCCTTCAGTGCCCCTCCCCTTTTTCTCCCCTCCAGGACTTCCCCTCATGTCATCTGACTCCACCTCAGCCCCTTATTCCTTCCTACCTCCTCCCCTTCCTAAGCCTGATCTAACTTGCTTCCACCTGCCTACCATCCCTTCCCTAATCCCCCAGCCCCCTCCCTCTCAGGGCCTCATCACCTGGCTGTACCTCTGACCGCCTATACATCTGGGTCGTCGCTCTCTTTTCTCAAACACTAGTAAGCAGCAAACAAAAATGTGATGAAGAATGTTCAGAAGATGATAACTTCCTACATAAGAATTCTAACTTCCATTCTTCAGTCAATGCTACCAAATAATTCAGAAAATAAAGTACAAGTTGCAGGTATGAAAAAAATATGAATAGAAAGTAAATTAAACTCTTCCTCCAATCTCGCAAAGAATTTAAGTTATCTCCTTCTACAATTTGCTGCAAATTCCAAATTCCACATTTCTGCCAAGATATCCATGAGATTGAATGATTATTTATACAAATACCAGCATTATACTACAGAGGGGATTTAAGAGTCACAGGCTTATTCTGATTCAAAATCTTTTGTAATATTCCAAAAACAACAAGAGTAGAATAAAATACAGGATGTTTAGCAAATCAGTTAAGGAATAGGCATAAAAACTCTTCCTATAGCTGAAGCCACACAGGTACATCCTCAATGTAATCAGAAGAAAAAAACCCCAACAAGCCCCCATAATCAATAAAAACACCAGATGATAATGTTGAAAATCTGCAAATCTCATTTAATCTCTGTCCTTGGAAAATTTCAATTTATCTAAAGGTATTGAAGATTGCTTTTCCTCCACAAAAATGCAACCAGTGCACTCTCCAATTTCCTATATACTGCCCTTGGAAATAAATTGGGAACAACAAATGAAATGTAATTTAATGGGATGTTATTGTCATCTTAATAGCCTCCAACCTGCCCCACCAAAAAAGATAAAGAGGAGGTCACTTAGAGGTGTACTCCACAGCTAGCCTAATCAACTACTCTTCATTTTTCTTCATGGTGTCTTCAGAAGTGGAGCAGAAGTGGAAACCCAAATAAATGATTCCTGAAGGAGACTGATGAAAAGGGAACTCACTAATCATATCTCTAGAAGCATACCTATTCAATGGCGAAACCTGAGGTTTGTCCCAATTAACTCAATAACCTGATACTGCTGAAAACTCCACAATAAGAGAAAGTAAAGGTGATACAGAGGGAACACTTATAAATGCCAAAATATCATCAGCATAAATAGAAAGCTTACAATGAACCTGAGCAGTGGAAAAGCCCACAATAGCAGTAAAAACAGCAGCAGTAAAGACAGCAGCTCCAGAACCAAATTAAATAACGAAAGTGAGAGACACTTGCTTAGTTCCCTTTCTTAGGAAAAAGCAACTAGACAGGAGACCATTAAGTGCTTTATTTGTTTTTTTTTTATTACAAGTATAGCATCAACCATATATATCCGAAACCCAACAGGCAGGCTACAGTGCGCCTCAAATATTAACATGTTTTAGGCATACTTAACTAATAAAGGGTGTCTTTTACTAACAGCTCACATTAACCACCACAGGCGGTTTCTTGTATGCATTTTTGTATCCTACTGTTATCCAAAAACAAGTTTCAGTTCAAAGTAACTTACAATTTACATTTGGTGAGTTTACAATGGAGGTTTACAGTTGGGGCGAGGAGGGGACTTTGTCAACTTGCGTATTTATTTGTAGAATTTTTTGAAGAGGTAAGCTTTCAGTTCTTTTCTGAACTGAAGATAGTTTGTGATGCTTCTCATGGCTTTTGGTATTGAGTTCCACCATTTGGAGCCTAGGTAGCGGAATCCTTTTATGTAAATGGTCTTATTGTTTATGTTTCTGCAATTGGGAAGATGGAGAAGTAAGTAACCTCTGGTTTCTGGGTTTGCATTTCTTGGGGAAAGATTAATCATGTCTAGCATATATTCAGGTGCCATTCCAAACAGTACTTTGAAAATAATGGTGCTAGCTTTGAAAAATAGTCTAGCCTTGATGGGTAGCAATGTAGTCTTTCAAGCAATGGGGTGACTCTTTCATATTTCGTCTTCCTGAAAACCAGTCTTGCTGCTGTGTTTTGTACGGTTTGTAATGATTTTAGTGTGTTTTCCTTTCACCCTACATATGTTGCATTGCAATAATCTAATTGTGATAGTATCATCATTGTACTATTATCTGGAAAGATTGTCTGGGAAAGTAGTCTCTTATTCTTCTTAGTTTCCATAGTGTTCTGAAGCATTTTGATGTTACTGCTGATACTTGACTGTCCAGTGATAGGTGCTTGTCAAGAATTATTCCCAATATTTTTATGGGCTCTACTGCAAATAGCATGCACTAATTGTTAGTAAAAGACCTCCAAAGTATTGGTTATTCAAGAGCATATAGCAATAGAGCTGAATTGTCTAAGCATCAAACTTGTTTAACTGATTCATACAGTGAGGAGGAAGTGGAAATTGAAGGGCCCTTTTACTAAGGTGCACTAATGGATTTAGCATGTGCTAATCATTACCATACGCTTAGTTGTGCCTGTAAATTCTAATTAATGCCCGTTAGTGTCAGTAATTAGTGTTCATTAGTGGAGGAGTGACCTAGTGGTTAGAGTACCGGTCTTGACATCCAGAGGTGGCCAGTTGAAATCCCACTGCTGCTCCTTGTGATCTTGGTCAAGTCAGTTAACCCTCCATTGTCTCAGGTACAAAATTAGATTTTGAGTCCTCCAGGAACAGGGAAATACCCAGTGTACGTGAATGTAACTCACCTTGAGCTATTACTGAAAAAGATGTGAGCAAAATACAAATTAAAAAAAATTGCTTGTAAATTGACAATTATTTGTGCTGATTAGCATGTTAACTAATTAAGTTGCACACGCAAATCCAGAATATGCTCTGACTGAAACCACTCTTTTTTGCAATTTTTTTTTTTGCAAGAGATTCCATGTTCAGTGAAATATTTGTTAAAAAACGGGAAATTTGAAACGTCCTCATTTAGACAGCTCTTTTCTGAGCTAGATATCCCATGTAAAATAAATAAATTTGTACATCACTGTGAGAGAATTAATTAATATAATTTATTATACATAAATAACATAAGAACATACTGGATCACACCAATGGTCCATCTAACCCACTATCCTGCTTCCAGCAGTGGCCAATCCAGGTCACAAGTACCTGGTAGAAACCCAATTAGTAGCAACATTCCATGCTACCAATCCCAGGACAAGCAGTGACTTCCCCATGTCTATCTCAATAGCAGACTATGGACTTTTCCTTCAGGAACTTGTCCAAACAATATGAAACAAAAATCATTCCATTTAACAAAATAGACTGGAAATCACCCTCAAACTTAGATCACATATGGATCAGGTCAAGACACAAAGAAAATATATAGGAATTAATCAAACTAATTAAACAAAGCAGATGTGATGATTACATGCGAGTTGAAAAAGGGGGTGCAGAAATGGGGGTGTCATGTGTGGAATGGGGGATTTTTCTAAAATTAACATACATAGTTATAGAGGAACTCTTGTACAAAGCTGTGCTACCAATTCTCAGTGCGGCCAACGAGAGGAAGCCCATTCAATTCCTATGGGTTCCTCTCATAGGCGCCCCGTATAAGAGGCTTGGGGAGGCTAAGCCTCCCCAGCCCAACCCTGACCATCTTGTGTTTCTTCTGCTGCCCGCCGTCTCCATCGTCATTTTTACTGCACTGAAGAGTTCTGCCTCGGCACCGGCAATTCAGAGTCAGCCTTCTGCCAGCATCGGGGCTTTCTCTTCAGGCATGTCTCACTCCCTCCCAGCTCTGCAGAAAAGAGGAAGTTACGTTAGAGTCCTGGACGCCCCTGAGGAGAAGCCCCGACGCTGGCAGAAGGCTGACTCTGAGTCTCTGAATTGCCGGTGCCGAGGCAGAACTCTTCAGTGCAGTAACAATGACGACCGGGGAGACAGCAGGCAGCAGAAGAAACAGGGAGAAAGATGCAAGACTCCCAAAACGAGTGGAAGTGAGCCTTTGTAGCCCAGTAAGTAAACAAGGAAGCCAATTTGGTTAATGTGTTTCCCCAGCATGACATCCTCACTGCCTTCAGCCCAAACAAAACAAACGAACTTTTGAGCTGCTGCATCCAGGTTGTTCTTGATTGTTGATCGTAACAAGGCTAAAGCTGGGGCACATGGAATCACATTTTAATGTCATCTCATTTGTAGGAATTAGCATTTTAGATACACAACTGGATTATTCTGTTTTTAGGCATGTTTCAGGGACAAGTGGTTTTATAGGTCAAAATAAAAATAAATATTTTTTTAATGCAGATCTCTTTTGTTTAAACATAACTAAATGGGCTATAAGCCCCTAATGGTGTATTAGGTTCTGCCCAGTGTAATATTTTTGGTACAGTAAAGTTCTGAGTGTGTTTTTCCACAAAGATGTGCATAGTGTTTTGCAGTTGAGCGATTATGGTTAGTATATGCTTTGAGCAATCACTTTATTCTTTGACATATGATACATATTTAATATCTAAATTTAATAAAAGTATTGTGACTTTTATTTTTATTTGTTTTTTTTCTGTGTGTTATCAGACAATTATGGATTTAAGCTCCACCCCTGGCCCCATCCCTAACTCCACCCCCTTTAGCCTCCCCAAACAGTTGGGCCACCGACCGCCTATGGTTCCTCTCATTTGCCGCGAGGGAATCACTAGCAGATTTTAAGATGAGAGGAACTTTAGATGGTTCGACTAACACAAGATAAGTTCTATAGTGCTGGATATGTGAATTTGAACAGTGCTTCATGGACTCAATTTTCCTCCCAATGATATTAATTAGTGGCTCCTAGTGAGCTTTTGTGAATTGTGGTAACCAGATACTGTCATTTTTTTATGTATATCATGATTCTATTGATTTGATATTCAAAGTAAAAACTGCTAGACATTATGGGTGAGTGGTGAATGAATGGTGATGAATGAATGTTTCTATCAGATGATTTATATCAACTGATTTGTAAGGATACATTGGTGTAATAAAAAGTGTTTGTGTTACAACTACTGGATTTCTGGTGTGTTAAGATAACAGTGTATGACTCCGGTATAGTATTAATTTTCCCTATTAGTAAAATTTGTAAAAGAAGCCCAGAATAAGAAGGAAATGTGCCTAATTTAGGTGTGTACATTTGTACCATGTTTCAGTTGGTACAAATGGCTATGCCTAAAGTTAGGCCTGATTCCTGGGCATAAGTACTATATATATATATATATATATATATATATATATATATTGTGATTATATGTAAAAAATGTCAAAATGCAATAACTGCACCCTCCAAGAAATTTTTTAAAGGGTTGCACTTAGGGGTGAACGCGATATATGGTACTGAAAAAAAGCGCTATTCTATAAACTGCGCCTAACTTTCAGAAAAGCTTATAGAATGGCACTTTTTTCAGTACCATATATCGCGTTCACCCCTAAGTGCAACCCTTTAAAAAATTTCTTGGAGGGTGCAGTTATTGCATTTTGACATTTTTTTACATATAATCACAATAGTTCTAGGGTTTTCAAGCCTCTTTAAAGAATAAAGTACTGGTTGACCTGCTTTTTGATTATACTGATATTTACAGCTTGATTTAAAAGTATATGTTCTGCTTCAGAGGTCTGTTTGTAAATGCTAAAATACATCTTCATTAACTCTGCACAGAGAAGAAACCGAAATCATTAAAGGTACAGCAACAGCTGTTTATTTACTGCTTCAATAAGTAAACCTATATGATGTTATCGTGGTATAACACTTTCTCTCATCAGTTCCAGGTGAATGCTTTCAAATTAGTGAAATAAGTCAGCAGACAACGGATGCTTGGAGTTAAGACAATAGGAAAAGAGCTTTGAGGTTTTGTTTTTCTAAATGCATATGAACTGCTTTCAGGCTACTGTTTGATTTTTTTTAAATTTGTTATTTATTAATTTATCTCAAAAACACAAAAAAATCACTCCTTTTATACAATTTGTAAATGAGCGCAAGCCCTTGAACTGTAATAGAAAAATTTATGTAAATGAAATAGCCTCAATAGCCCAGGGAACCTACAATTAGGACTCCACTGAATTGGCTAACATCATGGGCTCTCACTACCTTCCGAAAAAACTCACAGACAACAAAAATACTCCCTGACTAAGGGAGAAAAAGGTTCTGTGAACAAAAAACGGAAAGCGGAGTATTTTCAATTATTAAAGAACAGTCCAAATCTATGCGCCCCTCTACAGAGAGTACTTAATGGATGTAAAGAACTTATAAATTCCCTTCATAGACCTCTTAATAAAATGAACTGGAAAGGTACAAAAATAGAGCACAATTGCAGTGTCTACTATTCAACAAAAATCAGCCATAACATTCAAAAAATCAATCACTTATCTTTAAAACGATAATTTTTGCCTCTGAAGTCAGAACGTCCAAATTCCCAGACTTCAGCAGTGAAAGGATTTCAAATAGCTGGTACGTTTCTTCCAGTCAAATGTTTGCACCGGTCATGAAGTTAAATCAAATCCAATTTTTTCAAAGTGGGTAGTAATAAGTAGTCTTCCACACTCGCAATGTCTTACAAACTTTCCCGACAGCAAGGGACCCCACTGTTTCGCAACCTTCATCAGGAGAAATATCAAAAAACAAAAAAAATGTTTTTTTTCTTTTCAATCCATCGCGATTAAACCAAGAATAAATCTTGTACAACAAAGCTGAATCATTAATAATAAAATAAAATATAAAGAAAGCAAACATACACTATATAAAGAAAAAAAAGTAAATCAGTTTGTCTACTATAATTTGGAACTCCAGTGCCCTATGGAAAAATTGTTAAGGTAACAAACAGTCAAAGAAAAGGCCAAACTTCTGCATGTTAAAGACACAAGCACAGACACGAAACCAGTGGATCCCAAACCTGGACCTGAAGACACCCCAGCCAGTCAGATTTTCAAGAAATCCACAATGAATATTGAGAGAGATTTGCAGGACCTGCCTTCACTGCATGCAAATCTATCTCATGAATATGCAATACAGATATAATGAAAACCTGACTGGCTGGGGTGCCTCCAGGACCAAGTTTAGGAACCACTGCACTAAACAGTATTAAGATCCTCTAGCAATCCCCCCTTCATGGGACAACATCAGGTTTCTCCTGTATGCCAAAAAGGCAGTCAAATGGGCAGGGTCCCAAAAAATAAACTTATTCGAACAATACAGGATAAGGAAACTTTTAAAAAATGATGCCCCTAGTTTTAACGCTCCAGATCAGAACAATAAAAATTTCTTCCTCCTCCTCTGGGTTTCTCAGGAGACATCAAGAAAGAGCATAACTCTCGCCCCTAAAAAAAAACCCTTGATTTTAATTTATTATTTAAATTTTTCATTTACAAGTTACACTTATAAAACAGAAAACTGGCAAATAATACATTTGCATATTAATTTTAACAAAAAAAAAGAAAAACAATAAAGCTTTCTTATGCCTTCTTAGACCACAATATAAAGCGGGGGGTGAAGAACTCATAATAGGAGTATATTAAGGAAACATGAACAAAAATCATAGCAAATGGCCTGACCTTAACCTGACAATATTAAACACCATCATTAATATGCAGTCTATTTAATAATTTTCTTAGCTTCTATAAATGATCGCAAATGACTTGGGTAAAAAAAAACATATTTGTTGCCCTGATATTTCACGCAACATTTACAGGGATAAGCCAGTAGAAATGAGGCTCCCATTGCCCTAATCTCCTTTCTAAAAGCCAAAACGGCTTTACGTCGTTCCTGAGTAGTCTTTACAACATCTGGAAATACCCAGATCTTTTGTCCACAAAAAGTTTTTGAGGAATTTTTGAAGCATACTTTCATCAAGCAATTTAAATCCTGTTCGAAGTCAAAAGAAATGAGCAATGTTCGACGTTCCTTGACCTCCGATAATGAATCTTCAAGGAGCTCTGAAATATTCAGAGTATCCATTTCTAAATTTTGATCTTGAGGAACTCTGTTATCTGTAGATTTTGAAACAGGAAGATAATATATTTTATTGACCGGTGGAATTGCAGCTTGTGGATATTTAAGAATTTCAACCAGGTATTTTTAAAAAAAATCAAGAGCTGATATCCCTCTGACCAGCGGAAAATTTAACATTCTTAAATTCAGTCTCCTATTGAAGTTTTCAAATTGTTCTATTTTGCGAGCAATCATAGTTTTATCCTTAATCAACATCTCCGTAGTAGTTTTTAAAGTTTGATGTTCAGCTTGAATTTGTGTTACCCGAGTCAGCATATCTTGCTTAACATCTTCAAGAGCTAAGGTTAGAGAGTCTGCTTTATTCACTAGCATTGTAGTTTCTTGTGACACTTTAGTAACTGTAGCAGTTAAGTTTTGTAATATAGTCCGAATAGACTGCAAAGTTACCTCCCTGGGAGCTTCCACGTCTGCTTCCATGTTTGTATCCTCTGTGTTCCGAGATGAGGAGCTGCCGATCAAGGCTAGACCGCTACCGACTTCCGGCGCTGCTAGCCGTTGTAACTCATCTCGAAGGGCAGGGTGGTATGACGGATTCCGGCGGAGTGATATTTCATTCCCAAGTAAGGCTGTCACTCCTTCGACAGCCTGAACAGCGGGACTCAACGTTCCGGTATTAGTCTGGGAGTCAGAGGCCTAACGAAGGATCGTCTGTTGGACTGGCGACGAAGTTTTTGCCGGCGGCAGCACGGCTTTCACCACTGCCTTCCTTTTGGTATGTGGCATTAAACTTTCTTAGGGTAAAGCAATTCGCTATAATGAAACGAAGGCTCCAGTCCTCACAACCCGCTCGCACGCACTCCAACTCAGGTCGCCATCTTGACTCCCAAAAACCCCCTTTATTTTAAAATAGTGTTTTGCCAAATCTCTATCAGTCATACTAGAAAATATCACAACTAAGGTTCCAAGAGATACTAACGTTCTTGTCTCACTCCCAGGTGCACCACAGAATTCTAAAGAATCCATTACCTTTTCCCCCTTCTTGTCATCTTCTTGTAAATGACAAATAGTAAGCTTTAACTACTTGGGGGAATATTCTCAGAAGCAAGCCCTAATAGCTTTATACAGTATTTTTGAAGCATTTCTTTCACTGGGGTGTTTTGAGACAACGGACAGTTTACCAATCTTAAATTAGTACTTCTCAGCAAGTTTTCCATGGAATCCATCCTGGAACTTCTTGAAAACCTTCAACTGAGTTTTTCAAATGCTCTAAGGCAATCTCTTGCTGCTCAATTTTATTCTTCAAATTATGCACCTGTGGCATAATTTTATTAACCACTGGTAGTAAGGATTTTGCTAAGTCTGAGCTAGACAGCCATATCACCTCTAAAGACATATCTGTGTAATTAAACCCTGGAATTCATTTTCAGAGAATGTGGTAAATGCGGTTAGCTTAGCAGGGTTTACAAAAGGTCTGGACGGCTTCCTAAATTGACTTGGGGAAAATCCATTGCTTATTTCTGGGATAAGCAGCATAAAATGTATTGAACTTTTTCGGGATCTTGCCAGGTATTTGTGACCTGGATTGGCCACTGTTGGAAACAGAATGCTGGGCTTGATGGACCTTTGGTCTGTCATAATTAATAGGCACAACATGGATGCCAGTTCTAGTTCCACCCCCAGCACTCAGCATTTCTGGCACTAGCAGAAATGTTCAAAAAATATTTCTGCAGGGGGTTAACCAGGGGTAATTGGGCAGCGCTACGTGCTACCTTGTTACTGCTGGGTTAATGCGGGAGCCCTTATCGCCACTTCAATGGGTGGCGGTAAGTGCTCCCCCCATATAGCCATGCATTAAGAGCAATTGTACTGCATGGCCATGTCTTTTTCTGGCCTTTTTACCTACTGTGATAAAAAAAAGGGCCTCATCGCATAGCAAAAATGCCCCCCAGCAATAGCGCAGGGCCATTTTTACTGCAACTTAGTAAAAGGGCCCCTAAGGTAGAAGGTAAAGTACAACTTATCTCTTTAACTTCTGTAGAAAGAGCTGCTTCAGCTGGACCTTTGGCAATCAGGTTTCCTTCTGGTGTTGAATCTCCCCTCAGGGGTTGCAGGCCAGCAGCAGCATCAAGAGTCAAACCCACATAAGAAGAAGGCCTACAACAATCTCCTCTTCCACCCTGCTGCTCAGCAACAGTGGCACCTCTTGGGATAGCCGCTGGCCTTCTTGGGTGGGGGAGCTGGTAGTGCAAGGCTGCAGTGGTGGGATCTCTCATCTGGGCTGAGTGACTTCCAGGCAATGGGACTACTCTAGACATCCTCTTACAGCAGGTAGGTGCAGCTGCCCATGCTCCAGACCAGAACTCTGCCCTCTAGTGTAGTCGAATAGTGTAGTTCACCATCTTGAGAAGAAAATCATGAAAGGTAAGAACCATGCAAGAGTGTCTCAAAAGGCAAAAGTCATCTTGGATCCCTCCTGGGTTTTTTTTTAAGTTTTCTGGGTGATAATTTGTATCTCTGGCATTTCCATTCCATCAATGAATAAAATCCAACAAGAAATGACCATTCTCCTGGTTCTTTTTGGTGAGTCCTATACAGATTACATAAGTACATAAGTACATAAGTAGTGCCATACTGGGAAAGACCAAAGGTCCATCTAGCCCAGCATCCTGTCACCGACAGTGGCCAATCCAGGTCAAGGGCACCTGGCACGCTCCCCAAACGTAAAAACATTCCAGACAAGTTATACCTAAAAATGCGGAATTTTTCCAAGTCCATTTAATAGCGGTCTATGGACTTGTCCTTTAGGAATCTATCTAACCCCTTTTTAAACTCCGTCAAGCTAACCGCCCGTACCACGTTCTCCGGCAACGAATTCCAGAGTCTAATTACACGTTGGGTGAAGAAAAATTTTCTCCGATTCGTTTTAAATTTACCACACTGTAGCTTCAACTCATGCCCTCTAGTCCTAGTATTTTTGGATAGCGTGAACAGTCGCTTCACATCCACCCGATCCATTCCACTCATTATTTTATACACTTCTATCATATCTCCCCTCAGCCGTCTCTTCTCCAAGCTGAAAAGCCCTAGCCTTCTCAGCCTCTCTTCGTAGGAAAGTCGTCCCATCCCCACTATCATTTTCGTCGCCCTTCGCTGTACCTTTTCCAATTCTACTATATCTTTTTTGAGATACGGAGACCAGTACTGAACACAATACTCCAGGTGCGGTAATAAAAAAAACTACAAACGTGATCTATTCTTGCATAAATGGATGATTTCTGGTTCCAGGATTGTCAGCCCGGCCTATTTAATGATCATCACATTCACAAGGTGAAAAAAGAAAAGAAAACATGCAGTAGGGTTTATATTTGCCACAAGTGAACAGCTTGAAGATATGGAGGGTGACAATTACAAATTACTCAAGATGAAATGCATTTGCATAGAGAGAACACATAATGGTTGCTTATTAAGCCATTAATGAGAAGCTAGAATCCTCTTTAATTTAATTGAAGACATGTGAAGGACACTCACGTGTGAAGGACACCCACTAAAATGCTGTTATGGAACCTATTTTAAGCCCATTCTATAAAGGACAGTAGACACCTATTGTTCTGTATAGAATAAGAGTGCAAATAACTGGAAACTATCATATATTCAGTACAATCATTTACTTCAGCCTGATAGTGTATGGACTATGGCAGGGGTGGGCAACCTCGGTCCTCAAGGGCCATAACTCAGACAGGTTTTCAGGATTTTCCCAAAGAATAAGCATGAGATCTATTTTCATGCATTACCTCCATTGTATGCAAACAAATCGGAAGATGGGCGCCCTTCTCTTTTGAAAATTCACCTAAGTGGTCATGCTTAAAGTTTACCCCCAGATTCTATATATCATGCTGAGATTTCCGTGAGGAAATTAAAGCATATTTCATAACAATGCACATAACAAAATTAGTTAACAAGCTAATCAGTGCTGTTAATTTGATCTTAACAAGCAATTATTAGCACTAATTGGCATTAGTGTATTCTGTAATGTGGTGCACCTAAATTCTAAGTTGAATAGTTAAAAATGGGCATGGGCATGGCCATGGGCGTGGCATGGATATTTCTACAAACTATGGGCATTATTACAGAATTCACCCCCTCTGTACTTAATTTAGGCATCGGGATTTATACCAAGTAAAACATGGCCTAAAAGGACGCAATTAAATTTGATTGCATGGAGATGTGCTCGGCATAATTCTATATACTGTGTGGAAATTTAAGCCTATTCTATAAAATGTAGGCATACTTTAAAGAATACGCATAGGCATATTTCTTTTCCACGTGGATTTTTCAGGTGCCATTTATAGAATCTAGTCCTTAGTGCATAACCTCAGACTTATATTCATATTCTATAACAGATTTGGTGCACAACTCTGCCAGTATAAAATACTAGCTTAGCGCCCAGTGTTTTGGTATCTAACTTTAAGTGACCCATATTGATTTACCCCTTAAGAATTTCTCAAGTAATGGAAACCTGGCTAGACTATTCTTATGTAACTATTAAAGCGCCATGTATAGAATTTATCCCATTGTACTTATGTCACAAAGACAGAAGATAAAGATTGTTGTTTTAACGTCCAGAATGATCTTGCTATGTCACGTGTACTTTTTATTCTCCTTCATTTTCTGGGTTAGTGCAGAAAAATAACTAAATTAAAAAACAAGAAATTGATGGTAAATATTCTGACCAGTGCTGCTTAATGGAGTACTATTCAGGCCATGGTTGCGAAAAAAAAAAAAAAAAAAAAAAAAGTTTTCAAAATTCAACTGAAAAACCTACCTAGAGGTTTTCCAAGGAGGAGAAGATATAACCAAGGTGGGCATATTTGTGAAAACAGCACTCTGAAATGCTCATGGGTCCTTGGAAAATAACATGACATTCAGATCTGAGAGAAAAATAGAACTGAAGTGGATTTGCATTATGGTGCTGGCGAGGGAGCTCACATCAGTCTGCATTGAAACTCTCTAGAAAGCTCAATGCTTTGTTTACAATGCTCTAGTCATGAGGACCATCAATTAATATCACCCAAGTGTGAGGGGCATTATACTTAGAGAAAATACAAAGCTTAGAAAAAGATGAAAAGTGAGCTACAAAAAGATTTCCATGAAAGGGAATCTATTCATAATGAATGTTTTATTTCAAAAAAGTAAATTGCTAATAAAAATTTAAGAAGAAATAAAAATATAATAGGGCAAAAAGAGGAAGCAGACCTCAGGACAGAACCAAGAGAGGCATGATGATATTTTTCTAGCTCAACCGGCATTTTCCCTCCAGATCTCAAGTTGTTTTCTGTTATTTTTGCAATGCAAAACTATTTTTAGCAATTCTCTTAAAGGCTAGTATTATAACTCATGCTGTTAGCTAATGTAAGGGAAAACAATGCAAATCTCCACTCCCTGTTGTTTAATGATTTTCTTTTGGTCTGTTTTTACTATTGACATTTTTACCTCAGAGGAAACTGAAGAAAACGTGTCTTGCTCACACATTCTGACTTTCATGGCAATGAAGATTAAGACAACAACCGCCTAGGTCTCTGTGTACTGAACCTAAAGTTAGTCAAATATCCATGATATTTGACTAACCAAATTGCAACACAAATCTATTGTATTTTCACAGTATCTGTAAGAACCTGACATGTAAACTTATCACAACTAAGAGGCTGATATATTAAAGTACAGTAATAATTTGCTTCATCCTATCTACTAACCAGTGGCATAGCCAGAAAATGATTTTTGGGTGGACCAACAACTGGAATGGGTGAGCCCACCACCACATTAAAAAAAAATAAATACCTTGGCAGGAAGACAAGTGAAGACATCTTCAGTCTGAACACCTAGTCTGTCAGAATACTATGGCAGTAGGCAGCCACGCTCACACCTGCTGACATCAGTTGTTGTGTAAGAATTGAGCATGTGTGCAATGTCAGCATTGGTGGTTGAGAGCAGGGCCATTGACTGCCACAGTTTTCTGATGACTTGGGGGTTCAGGCTGAGGATGTCTCCAGCTGCAGGACTTGGATATCCCCACCAGCCATAACAATGATGTGGGCCACTGCTAGGCTCGCCTGATCCAAAAGTGGACAGGCCCATGCCCACCCAGGTCCACCCATGGCTATGCCTCTGCTATAAACCATTTATTATGCGTAAGAAATAAGTTCAGAAAGCTTGTGCAGATTTTAAATGTGTAACTACCCTACATATGTAAACAGCTATTTTAGAAAAGTATTATTTACATATTTAGATCTGCAGCATATGCAAAACCCTTTTTTGCATAGGAAACTGGACATCAGGATGTTCACAGTTACTAAGTATTTTATAAAAGGCTCTGCCCAAACACACAGTGCATTTACAGTGTGAGCATCGATTTAAAAAAAAAAAAAAAAGCGATATTACTTTGCTGCCTCCATACATAAGAGTTTGCAATTATATGTGGTGATTTTTCAGCTTCCGTGTGTAAGTGCCATTAATTATACATTATATAAAGAGAGCACTCAAACATCTGGGCACAACTAAAAATGAGCCTGCCAAGATGTTTGCCAGTATTTTATAAAGTGCTCATAGGTGGGTATGCATTTTATATAAAATAGGCCTATAGAGGAATGTAAAGTATGCTCTTACTCATGGTAGAAGTGAGGGACCATCCACACGCACTTCCATATCCATGTGTAAATTTATACCACGTGTGTGCTGAGATGGCAAGAGATCAGGACAGGCAGTGGCAGGGCAGGAAATGACCCAGCAGTAGAGAGAGCAAGGAAAAAGAAAGTTTAAAAAAATAGATAAATGCTACTGCCTTATATAAGCATATTGGAAATATTTGAATGAACTGTTTTCATTGTCGGCTAATGCATTGAATTAAATTGGGTAGCCAAAATATGGACTTCAGTGTACTCTGATATGCGATGATAGATGCAAGTGGCTGTTAGTGAAAACAAAATGTTCACATTGGTAAAAGTCACATTTAATTTCTGAGCATATCACATTCACATATATTTATTGGTTATTTTATAAGTAGTCTTGGTTTGTTTGAGAGAATTTTGAGAGTGGAGTGACCTAGTGGTTAGAGCTCCAGCCATGATATCCCAAGATGGCTGGTTCAACTCTGACTACTGCTCCTTGTAACCTTGGGCAAGTCACTTAACCCTCCATTGCCTTAGGTACAGACCTAGATTGTGAGCCCTCCAGGGACAGAGAAATACCCAGTGTACCTGAATGTAACTCACCTTGAGCTACTACTGAAAAAGGTGTGAACAATATCTAAATATATAAAGAGCAATTCAATAACAAGTTGCTTACATTTACCCACTCACTGTCCCCCTTTTCAATAAAGGGCATTAGCACAGATTCTATTACACCGCATAACTTAATTGGCTTAACAAGCTAATGAACGCTGATAACAGCACTTAACAAGCAATAGTGAGCACTGATTAAAATTTAGGTGCAAAATTCGCTAAGCATATTCTGTAATGATGTGCACCGCAAACTTCTAACCCGTGGAGGCAAAAAGGGGTGTAATTATGGTGTGGAATGGGCATTTCATGGTTGTTCCAAAGTTTAGGTGCCTAGATAAAGAATATGATCTAGTGCGCTTAAATCTATGCATAGAGATTTACACCAGGTTTTCGTTGGCGTAAATGGATGCATGCAGATATTAGCACTGAAATATCAACTAAGCATATTCTATAATCGGTGCCTAAATCTAGTCGGCACTGATTTCAGCACCTATTTTTTAGGCACCATATATAGAATCTCCTCCTATGTGCCTAAATGGATTAAATATTGACATTTAGGTGCCTAATGTGTACATTTACCTGTGAAAATGTCATTTGGTGGCCTAAGGGGCATTCTTCAAATAGGCACTTAAATGGCATTGCACGTATTTCTAAGGAAAGGGTACATTCACGTAGTTGGACTATGGACGGGCCATTGGTGGGAAAGACATTTAGACAGGCAACTTACAGTTTCTGTAAATGACCTGCACGCCTCTTATGTTTATGCACTACTGTAAATAGAGATGTCTAAATGTACACTAATATCGAGTGCCCAAATGTACATTAATATTCAATATGGACATTTGGATGACCAACAAGCTCATTTTCAAAAGAGAAAAACATCCAAAAAGTGACATAAGTCTGCATTTGGATGTTTTTCTCACAAAAACGTCCAAATCAGTATTTTCGAAACCTATTTTTAGACGTTTTTCTATGAAATTCGTGAGAAGTCCATCCAAATTTCAAGAGGGTGTTTCAGGGACATGTTCAGGGCAGGACTTGGGTGTTCTTAACACTTAGATGTTTTTCAGCCATAATGGAACAAAACAAAAACGTCCAGGACTAAAACTTAGACATTTTGAGCTAGACCTGTTTTTATTACTAATAAGGCACAAAAAGGTGCCCTAAATAACCAGAGGACCACTGGAGGGAATCAGGAATGTCCTCCCCTTATTCCCCCAGTGGTCACTAACCCCCTCTCAACTCCCCAAAATGTGATGAAAAACATTACTTGCCAGCCTCTGTGCCACCCTCTGATGTTATACTCAGGTCCATTAGAATAGCATGCAGGTCCCTGGAGTAGTGCACTGCAGACAGGTGGACCCAGCTTCCTAACTCTCCCTACCTGTTACAATTGTGGAGGAAACTGAAAGCCCTCCAAAATTCACCAGAAACCCACTGTACCCACATATAGGTGCCCTCTTCACCCATAAGGGCTATGGTAGTGGTGTACAGTTGGGGGTGGTGGGTTTTGGGGGACTCAGCAGACAAAGTATGGGAACAATGATCAGGTGTATACCTGGGAGCATTTTATGAAGTCCATTGCAGTGCCCCCTAGGGTGCTCTATTGCTGTCCTGGGATATCAGGGAGACCAGTCTACTAAAAATGCTGGCTCCCCCTACATTCCAATGGCTTGATTTTGTATGTTTTGCACTTGGACATCCAAATCACAAAATATCCAAAATACAAAATCCATATTATTTTCGAAAAGAAAAGATAGACATTTTTCTTTATCGAAAATGACCTTCTTTCCTGTTTGGAATTTGCTGCCCAGTTACCACTAGGTTAGTGCGGGAGCTCTTACTGCCACCTCAATGGGTGGCGGTAAGTGCTCCCCCAAAAATGACTGCACGGTTAATGGTTCACTTACTGCTCAACCATTTCTTTTCCAGAAAGAAAGACATCCTTTTACCCACTGCGGTGTAAGGGGGCCTCAGCATGCGTGAAAACATGTGCTGATCCTAGTACAGATCCCCTTTTACCTCAGCTTAGTAAAAGGATGCCAAAGTGTGCAAATGCAGTGCAAAGAGATAAAACATGACTGAACAACCAAAGAGACCTGGGAAGTTAAGGTAATGACTTTCAGGTAGGATCATGAGGAGTCAGCAACTCAAGTGGTGACTGGATGATGGGAGATTGTCTAGCTGGTCTTGGCCAAATTACACTGGCTTCCATTGGCTCTAGAGAGGGAATTTAAGATCTTGACCCTAGCATTCTTGCTTTGCAATTAACCATCTTTATGATCAAGTTAAGGTCATAAGATCAAATTAGGGTTGTTTGTTGGTCTTTTCCTCTAGGAAAGTTTCCTGCAATGGGTTGGTGGTAGTGGGGTGTCATCTAGAAAGATCACAGGGACCTCAGAAGCTAGATGACCAGGTAACATTTGTGCTGATGTAGGAGGCTTTTTGGATTATTGTATGACCATGTAGTTGGAATGAGATGGGTGCTGTGTGTGTGAACTAAAAAAAAAGTGGATCTTGCATGCTTAGCTATCTAGGATGTGGAGTATAGTGGAGGAAGATGGCAAAAACTGTCTTGAATAAGGAGTGATAGAAAGGGTGATAGCCGGCAGCTGAAATATGCCCTCGGTAGTGTAAACAGAAATAACTAGGCAGGCAGGATGGATCAGTTGGGGTTTTTTCTGCCATCATTTACCATGTTTATTAGGTTCTCCATTGCACCAATACTTCATCTCCAGCAGAGTTATAATAGAAAGAATGTCAAGAAGTGTGCAGTAACTGTTTGAAGAGCTAATTATATGTTTTAATAGAAACATTTAACACTTCAAATCATTAAGCACCTAGTACACAGTATATAAATATACACACTCTTTGAATTAATTTATAAGAATGAGGATCTGTTGCTTTTCTAAACTTAGAAGCCCATGTGTAACATACTACATTGTAATGAGGACCCAGAGCCACCTGTATTCTCTTGCGTTAAAACCTGTGCAGAAGCCTGGGGCAGCTCACATTTACCAAATTCCTGAGATTTCATCCATGCATCAGTTGAGAGAATTGTGAGGTTTATTCCCTGAAACTCAGCCTTTCTTCCTTCAGTTAATATCAGCTTCATTATTAAGATGAATTATAATGATATTTAAAACCCCAGAGGTAAACTGGTTTCATTTGATTTCTGCATCCAACAGATTAAAAAAAAAACTGTTAGCATTTCCAGATGTCTATTGTGCTACTGTGCTTACATTTTTAATGTGCTGTTCAAACTGAAATGCATCTGTTTCTCTCTCAAAATTTATAACAGTAAATATGAGAATCTTCAATCTTTTAATTTTGTTTAAAAGACCAGTTTTGAGAGTACTCAGAAATAAGAAGATATATCTGTATCTATATATTATAGATATTGGGTGAATCTAGTCATAAAGGCGGTTAATAAATCACAAGAAATAAATTTTATACATATACAGTGCAATCCATTTAAGTGCATGTCAGATAAGCGCATGCTCTGTTTAACTGCATGCCATATTTTGGTCCCGTTTTTGGCGCTATCAATTTTTATGGGGACAGACGTCGGTTTAGTGCACCACTGATAAGTGCAAAATTCGCTTATATGCATGGTTTAAGACCGCTCCTCTGCAGGAAAGATTCAGCATAAGCACACACACGGAATATGGAAGCCAATTGGCATGTGACAAAGGGGCGATAAATTTGAAATCTCATTGGTTAACTGCCACAGGCAGAATAAGCGAAAGAAAGTTGTTAGAGTGTACACTGGAGTCATAGTCGTCATCGCGCAACTGTAAGACTTTAACACTGGCTGAACGAATAGAAGTTCTTAAAAAATTAGAAAACAAAGTCAAGCATCTATTGCTAAAGAATATGGTGTCAATCCCAGTCAAATTTCATGTATCTTGAAGCAGAAAGATCAGCTTCTGGAAGACTGGCAAAACAATACAAATCCACACAGGAAACGTAAACGGGCGGAAAAAGCTAAGGATGTAGAAGATGCTCTTCTTCGGTGGTTTTCTCGAGTCAGGAGCAGACAGTTTCCTGTCAGTGGTCCACTGCTTATGGAGAAAGCTAATCAGCTAGCTGAAAGTCTTGGACTAACTGAATTCAAAGCCACTGTTGGATGGTTGGAAAGATGGAAGGAGAGGAACAACACAAAATTCAAGAAACAGCATGGTGAAAACAAGACGCTGATGACTTTGGTGCTGAATATTGGGTTGTTTCAGTTCTTCCTACCATCTTGAACGAGTTTGCACCTCGTGACATTTTCAATGCTGATGAAAACGGTCTCTACTGGCGAGCGATTCCTGATGGAACACTTTCATTCAAACAAGCCGAAACTACAGGAAGTAAAACGTCGAAGGACCGACTGACGATCCTCCTTTGCTGCAATATGGATGGGAGTGAGAAGTTGGAACCACTCGTCATTGGAAAGACCAAACAGCCCTGTTGCTTCAAGAATGTTAATCAACTTCCTGTGTCATACGAGGCTAATGCAAATTCATGGATGACTGGGGAAATTTGGAAGCAGTGGCTAAAGAAGTTAGACACTAGAATGCGGGAACAAAAGTGTCAGATTTTGTTGCTTTGTGATAATTGTGCTGCACACATTGATGATGTCAGGTTGTCTAACGTCAAGGTGGTCTTCCTGCCACCAAACACTACCTCTCTGATCCAACCTATAGATCAGGGCATAATAGCCAATTTCAAACAACATTATCGGGCTCTTGTGCTACGTCATCTGATGAGCGTTATGGATGACCAGACTGGCAAGGATAAACGTGCTGTTGAACTGGCACGTAATCTATCACTGTTGGATTCCCTACATATGCAGAAAGAAGCCTGGAATCATGTTACACAGGCAACCATTGTGAACTGCTACAAGTGGGCAAGCTTTGTTAAGGATGTGGAGAGGGACAAAACAGATGCAGCTGTTGCAAACGCATCAGATGAACAGGCTATTGACATCCCAGCCGCTGTTACTGAAGAGGAGTGAAGAGGAGGTTCATCACTATGTAGCTGTTGATTACGATCTACAAACAGCTGATGACAGCACTGATGTCGAGATATGCGCCTACACACAGGCAACGGCTGATGATGAAACAGATGATGAAATGAGCAGCAAGGCACATGCTGACGAAATTCAACAACCTCCTGTCACTTTTGCAAGAGCGCTGGAGAGTATCAACACTGTGCGGGCCTATCTGGAGGCCACTGGATGATAGTGCTATGACAGTTTTTACCGTCTGGCAGACGTAGTCTACGGAACTCACAGACACAAGTGTACAGAGGATGATGACTGATTACTTCAAGTAAGCCTAACATCAGTTAACGGAGACTGTATAATGTCAGTTAACGGAGACTGTATACTGTTTGTATAATAAACAGTACTGTACCTATGTTTATCAGATGTCAAGCTTCTTTGGGTCACAATGGTTAAGTGCATGCTCCGGTTAACTGCATATATTTCTTTGGTCCCAGACCCTTGCACTTAAATGGATTGCATTGTTCTAGTGTTTTCACTTTACGGCACTGGAACGTTTATTTTTTTGTTCTATTGAAATGCAATGAAAAATGTAATGTTTTAACAAATTTCACAGTGGCCAAGTAGTTTCAGTAAATCCTGTTGCAATTGATGAATGATTCCCCACCTTGGTATTATTTCCCCTAACTACTTCCTTGTGGATTCCATCCCTAATCTTTCATTTGTCACAATGTGTGGAAATAAAAGGATGTTATTAAGAAGCTGCAGAGGTAAACTTAAAAACAACATCAGGAAAAAAAATCATGGAAAAGGTAAATACCTGGAATGCCCTGCCAGTGGAAGTGATAGAGACAAAAATAAAAAAGATAAAGGGGATGGGATGACTTCCCTATGAGGAAAGGCTAAAGTGGCTAGGGCTCTTCAGCTTGGAGAAGAGATGGCTGGGGGGAGATATGATAGAGGATTATAAAATACTGAGTGGAATGGAAAGGGTAGACATGAATTGCTTGTTTGCTCTTTCCAAAAATACTAGGACTAGGGGGCACGCAATGAAGCTACTGAGTAGTAAATTTAAAACAAACCAGAGAAAATATTTCTTCACTCAATCTGTAATTAAACTCTGGAATTTGTTGTCAGAGAATGTGGTAAAGGCAGTTAATTTAGCAGGGTTTTAAAAAGGTTAGGATAATTTCCTAAAAGAAAAGGACATAAGCCATTATTAAGATGGATTTGGGAAAATCCATTATTTATTTCTAGGATAAGCAGCATAAAATCTGTTTTACCATTGTGGGATCTTGCCAAGTACTTGTGACTTGGATTAGCCATTCTTGGAAACAGGATACTGGCTTAATGGACCTTCGGACTCTCCCAGTATGGCAATGCTTATGTGCTTAATGATGGAATTCAAAAATGTGTTGGATAAATACAGAGAATCCCTCTACAGCAAGAGAATGGAATCAAAGCATTTCCACTTAGTGCAAAACTTAAATGACTTTCACACTTTCAAAAAAAAGGCATTAAGAAGGGTGCAGGGAAGCTGCATGGAGCAGGAAGTACAATCTGCACGGAACAGCATTAATAACCCTAACCACTTTACTGGACAAACTAGAGGACCACGCTGGTCTTTATCTGCCATCATTTACTATCTCACTATATTATTCCCATTTCCTCTTTCTCCGTTTCTGTCTGACCTTTGTTTCTTAGTAACTTCTCTTTCAGAAATCTAGAGCTAAACAACCAGGGAATTCTTTCAGTCCCCCTTATAGTAGCATACATTTGAGGTAAGAAAAATTATAAAAGACCTTCAGCCACTACTCGGAGTATGAATCACTGACTGAAATCTTCCTTTCAGCTCTGTAGCAATCAGCTAACCTGAAGAAAAAAGGTTTAAGAAGCAAACTTCAAACTCACAAAGAAAAAACCAGCATAAAATCCTGCAAGACATCATACTGCAAACTATGGGCCCTGTTTACTAAGACATGTTAGCATTTTTCACAAGCCAACAATTAGCGCATGCGTTAACCATATAGGTGCCTATAGGGATATTGTAGGTGCCTACACGGTTAATGTGCATACATGTTTAATGCGCATTAAAGATGCTAACGCGCCTATAACGCGGCTTAGTAAACAGGGCCCTATATCAGCACATATCACGGGATCACAGAATTAGAATGACACTCAATATAAGAGAACCCTATTCATGCTTCATCTCTAATTTATATGAATCCGTACAGAACATGTGAAAGGGATGCTATGTTGGCAAAACAGACCAGACAATAAAGACAAAAATAAACTTATTTGGAGACAAGATACCATATCGCAAATAAGAGTAAGGTTCTTCCTTGTAGAACATTTTTGGGAACCAGATCTCATCATCAATGACATGGTCAAGACAGTACTAAACAGGAAAGACAAACCTATCTAAGATAGTGAGATATTTGAAACAAAGATTAACAGACATTTCAAAATAAACATAAAAGAACTTAAACCGAGGCATAGCTTTATCACTCACTGCTAGACATGATTCTACTTTATCTATCTACCTTCTTGGCAGTTTGTTTATTTATTTTTACATGATTTGATTATCTACCTTCTTCAAGAACCAAAGTTCTAACAATCAAGGAATTAAGATTTTCCTCTTCTATCAAGCCTTTGGCACCTCCGCTGACTAAAATCTCCCACTTTCTCACTTCACTCCTTCTTCCCACTCTCTTCCTTCTCCCCAATCCTCCACTACTTTATCTCCTACCTTATGACTCCCTTTTTTTCCTTTTAATGTTAACCACATAAATATCTTTTTAGACCCACTGCAATATATCAAGCACAATAAATAAACAAAATCTATCCACCAGACTATGGTACAATAAAATGCACTCTGATAATGAAGAAAGAGTTCTTTAACAACAAATTCATAGCTTCGGCATTTTCAGACCCTACAGAACTATTTCATACAGTTAAGAAACTATCAAACAATTACCAAAGAACAACAAATCATTCTATGCCAACTTTATCTTGCCAACAGTTTTCAGATGCCTTTAGTAACAAAGGGGGTCTTTTACTAAACTGCACTAACGATTCCAGCGTGGCAAATGAGAGGAAGCCTATTTAATTCCTATGGGTTTCCTCTCATTTACTGTGCCTGAAATCGTGGCAGTTTAGTAAAAGAGGCCCAAAGTCTCATGCATTGCTAATTTCTTCATCACTGTCAGCCTCCCAATTGGAAAAGGTGTACATACAAAAACAAGTAGTGCGTGGAGTGAATTTTCTCCAGTATCAGCTCAACAAGTACATGGAGCCCTTATAGTTGATAAATTCTACTTATTGTCTGCTTGATATATGTTCTTAAAGCTCTGAAAGTCAAACTTTCTGAACTTATGGCATGTCTAAAAAAATCTTTTGGTGGTAGTCCATTCCTTGTTAAAAATGATCAACTAGACATCACCATACTTTGTAATAGTCATCTAATATCGTCTCTTTTAATATTTATGCACTTTTTATTAGAAAAAAATCATAACATCAGAAATCACATCATATTCGGAATAATAGCATCACAGTTCAATATCCAATAATGAAAACAAATAGAAACAAAGTACAATGTTGTTAGTCCACAATTATGAAGGAGACTGAAAAATAAACGGGATAAGGAAAAGAAAGAAACTAATGTACAAGGAAACTAAAGAGGCATATGAGGTCAGGCCAGAGATAAATATACCAAGAAGCTTCTATACCCAATCATTGGGGTGCCCTGGAGCTCATTCCAAACCTACAAACCTATGAGAAACAAACACTGAAAGCTGTGCAGGATCAAATATATATCATTCCTTGCAGGGTAAGAACACATTTGCAAGGATACTGCAGGATAAAAGAAGCCCTCATCTGCAACACCTGAGGTCTCAGTAAAAGAAATTGTTTTCTATTCTTTTGAGTAACCCAAGATACACCAGGAAACATATGAATCTTGCAGTTCATAAACAGAACATCTCTATTTTTGAAGAATAATTTCATGAGCCGTTCTCTGAGTCCAAGGCTAACTGCACCAACGTAGCCGGAGTCACCACCTTTATATCTGATCTCTCGAGGAAATTAGTCAGATCCAAACTGTCCATAGAAACCCTACATAGTTGGGGGATGAACATGTTTTATTTTTAGCACTTAGTAAATAATACACCTTGGAGCAAGGAGGGATTGAGGTTATTGGAACCTTTAAACATTCAAGGAGGTATCTCAAACATATCACTTGCAGAAATAGAAAAGATAAATTTGAATATCTGACCATGTTTTCCAAGGATTTCACTTTGTTTCACAAATTAACACTATCTTTCATCCATATCTTTACTAGTACTACTACTTATCATTTCTATAGCACTACTAGATGTACACAGCGCTGTACACTGGACATAAAGAGACAATCCCTGCTCGACAGAGCTTACAATCTAATTACAATGGCGTTCCTGGGGGAGCTGGCACCTGGGGTGGATCGCCGATGCGCCCCGCCCCCCCGGGTGCAGCGCCCCCCCCGATGCAGCGCAGCCCCCCCCCGGCGAAAGGACACCCCCCCACGAAGGAACCCCCCCACTGGGTGCACGCCGCTGGGGGGGGGAGGGGGTGCCGCGCGCGCCTGTCCTCCATTGTTCCATGCTTCTTCTCTGCCCCGGAACAGGAAGTAACCTGTTCCGGGGCAGAGAAGAAGCATGGAACAACGGAGGACAGGCGAGTGCAGCACCCCCCCAGCGGCATGCACCTGGGGCGGACCGCACCCACCACCCCCCCCCCCTAGGAACACCACTGTCTAATTAGGACAGACAAACAGGACAAATAAGAGATAAAGATTAGGAGTTAAAAGCAGCATCAAAAAGGTGGGCTTCAAAAAAACTAACTTTGATGAGCTGAGGCAATACCTCAAAGATTTGTTAGATGGAAGTGTGTACAAAACTAGAGACTGCACCTACAGAAAGGTGTAAAATGAATGGAGTCAGTCCAGAGGGTGGCTACTAAAATAGTCAATGTTCTTCATTACAAAGCATGTGGAGACAGACAAAGATCTTAATATGTATACTGTAGAAGAAAGATGGGAGAGGAGAGATATGATAAAGACTTTTGTTTTCATTTTTTATTTATAACCATTTAACTTTTTACAAGCAATAAAACAACTTGCCAGAAACACAGAGAAAGTAATATATAGGAATTATTTCAGTCAGGTAATTCTATTCTCTCTTCCTTAGACCACTAAATAGGGAGAGTGAAACAAGACAAGGAGATCAATTAAACAGTAAACAGAAAAAAAAGTGGTATTAACCTGATTATCCCCAAATATTACTCGTCTAATTCATTATTCCACATTGATCATCTGGTTGGCTTCTTCAAGGCCAATACAGTGTATAATCAAATCATTTCATTGAAAGCATACTTATTTTCCACTATTAGTTAGAAATAATACATCTGATGACATTCTTTCTCAATTCCATGGCATAAGTTCACAGAAGGCAGACCTCTTTCAGTTAAATGGAAGCTCTGAAATAAAGAGGCATAGGATCAGTGGTGTGCTGAAGCAGGTTCTCACAGGCTTGCAAGAGCCGGTTGTTAAGTTTTTAAGAATTTTGGGAGCCGGTTGTTAAAGTAGGGCCCTCCGTGGCTACTTTAACAACTGGCTCCCAAAATGTGGGCTTGGGCAACCTGCTGAATTCTCTTTTACTTTGCTGGTGGGGATGCTGAGCCCTGCCAGCCAAGTAAATAGACTACTGCTGCTCCCCGCTCTTTGTTTCCAGCTCTGGGCAGCAGGCTGGGACTTTTCAAGCATGTAAGAGAAGTTCCAGCATGCTGCTCAGAGCAAGACGTTGGGAGTGGTGGCAGTCCATTTATTGGCTGCCAGCAAAGGTATGCCTAGCGTGCCCGAACGAAGGGAGGGAGGAGAGAGAGGGGTAAGTGTTGCTCCCCCCCCCCCCCCCACCCCTAGCCCTTTCAACTGCAGAGCTGGCTACGTCCAGAGAAAGAGCCTGTTGTTAAAAATTTACCAGCACACCCCTGCATAGGATGAAGAGGAAAGGGGATAGACTCAGGAGAAATCTAAAGAAATACTTATTGAAAGTTGGGAGTATGTGTTTCATTTTTTTGCAGATGATATTCAAATACTTATTTTTATGCAAGATGATCAATTTCTGGTGATGACTGATCTGAACTGTAAATTAGATCTGTTGTGTAAATGGTTAAGCGATCATGATTTGTTCTAAATATCGAGAGATCTTCAGCAATGTGGTTATCACGCAAGTCAAATCTGCTGACTGTTCAGCCAGTGCTGAAAGGTAAGCTAGTTCCACTGAAGGATGATAGAAGCTCATTTTTGAAATAGAAAAAACATCCAAAAAGTGTCATAAAGCAGCATTTGGACAAATTTATTCTCTAAACATCCAAATCTGTATTTTCAAAACCTATTTTGCAGACATTTATCTAATCAAACCACAACTAGTACTTGCTGATGAATATAATTCAATTTCTACATATAGCAAGTAAATCTCTCTCAGGTATAAGAATTATTATGTGGGAAGAAAAGACTTCAGATGCTCGGCGTTCACTTTTTTCTTAGTGTGAACACCTGGCGAGCTTCTTCATAAGTAAAAAAAACCTCTCAATATGTGAATCTTTTTTATAGAATTTTTGTATAAATGTTTTAAAGATTTCAACAAAGGGTAGTTTTCCTCTATTAAAATTTTAAAAAAGGTACTTACCTTCTCTGTGGCTTAAGCAACCAGGTACGCTCTACAGAGAGCCCCTGTTTCGCAAGTGCTTCATAAGGAGCTTAACCCTCGGCCACTTAGAGTACCCTAAAAATAAAGGGATACAAACTATTAATACTAAAGAGAGACAAAGGTCTATGGAACAGCAATAGAACAGATAGTTGCATGGGCTGCCTACCTTTTATTACATCCACTTCTTTTTCTTGGAGGACTATTGGGAACAAAATGGCGACAGGTATTTAAATGGACGCCTCTAAAGCCCACCTATCAGAACAAGCCAAAAATCTTAAAGAAACATGAGGTTTATACCGAACAGCTGACTGACTCAGTAAGGCAGAACTTTGAAGAACTTTAAAGAAAGGCTTTCCATTTGATTCGATTATTGAGCCCATTGGGAATTAGAGTATTTAGTTTGTAAATCCAACATTGTTCAACTTGAATTAATTTACGGTCTCGATCCCCTCCTCGTATGGACTGTAAATTCTAAAGCGCACAGAAAAGGGATGTGTTTATGGGTGGGGAAATGGGTGTTCCAAAATTTACGTGTGTAGTTACAGTCTATGGTCTAGTGCGTGTAAATCTATGTGCTGAGATTTACACCAGGTTTTTGTTTGTGTAAATGGACATGCGTAGTTTTAGGTGCTGGAGTATCAACTAAGCGTATTCTATATACCACGCATAAATCTAGGTGATACTTATAGAATATGCTTAGGCGGAAATCATTTCCACACAGATTTTTTAGGTGCTGTATATAGAATCTGTTCTTTGTAGTTTCGAAAATAATCATGTTTTCTATTTGGATTTGGGACATTTAGCATAAAACGTTAAAGTCTAACTTGGATGTCATATTGGAAATGCTCTTCATAGACACTGTGGGATTTAAATGTGACGGCTCCTTGAAATTTGACAAACATATTGGTTCTGTGGTGAAATTATCTCATTTTCAGCATAGATACAACAATTAAAATCTTTATCAAACAGATGCTATTTGATCAAAATAACACACATTTGTAATGAGTAGAGTCGACTATTGTAATTCTCTATTTCAGGGATTTACTAAAACCAGTTTGAAGAGATTTTAACTAGTTCAAAATACTGCAACATGGCTGGTAGCTAATGGAAAAAGATCAGATCATATTACTCCTATTTTAAGAGACCTGCACTGGCTGCCCATCTCAGCCATGATCAGATTTAAATCATTTTGCTTAACCTTTATGAAGTTTTGGTTGGGTGTACCAAAATATCTTTCAGATAAGTTGATTAAACAAGAACAACACTTGTGATCTTGTCAATACTGTTTGCTACAACCTCCATCATTGAAATTGGCTAGACTGATCTGTGCTAGGAATGGAGCCTTAATTTGTATTGGGCCATCTTTAAGGAACTCTGTACCCACTATTGTTAACAATTTATTATTTATTTATTTATTGGGCTTTATTAACTGCCTTTATGAAGAGATTCACCCAAGGCATTTTTTTATCCAGTTATTTTGGATTCCGTAACATCTTGAAAACCTGGATTTTTGAAAATGTCTTCAGAGATTTTTGAGTTCTGCAATATCATGAAGATTTGGATCAGGAAATGTATTATCATATTTTAAAGTTTTTATGTATTCATGTTTTTGATTGTTTTTTTAGATCATAAAAGGTACTGTGAATTTAAACTGTATACTATTTAGTTATAAAATGTTTTAATATTAATTGTCAAAAGTGGTATATCAAATCAATAAATCAAATTACAGAAATGGTGGGGAATGCTTGCCTCCCAGTGGAAGTGGTTGGGGTGAGGACTGCATCTGAGTTCAAGAAAGCATGAGGAAGGAACAGAGGATCTCTAAGGGAAAGAACCCAGCCACCTCCTAAAGGGAGGCTGGGCACAACCGGGCCGATGGCCAGCGACTGTAGGGAAGGGGAGGGGGCGGGGGGAGGAGGACCCAGGGAAAAGGGAGAGGAACCAGGTAGGCAAAGGGTTAAGGCAGGGAAAGGGGGGAGGGAGGGGAGGGAAGACAATAAAAGGAAAGGAAAAAAGAGGAACCGCCCTCGGAAACCCCAGACGGCCAGGTGTAAGGGAAAGGGAAAATGATAGTAGAGATTGTATGAATGGGCAGACTGAATAGGCAATATAGTCTTTATCTTCAGATATTTTTTCTGGTTCTATGTGTTCCAGTTGAAACCTCCATCAGTTTTGAAATACTACTTGTACTACTAGTTTTTATTGTTTTAAGTGTTATCAGGCATGCACAGCATTGTGCAGACACATACGAGAGGAAGTCCCTGTTCCATAGAACTTACAATTTAGTTAGAACAAAAAATGATTCTGTTAGAATGTGAGATGGGAACTTGCCAAGACGTGAAAAAACAGCTTCATAAAGGTGAGTTTTTAGCTTGGATTTGAATATGGCTAAAGACGAAAATGAATGATACTGGATGCTAAATTATATTGGGCACATTCTCCCTTGAAAAAGCTTCAGGCGAAATGGAACCCCGTTGGGAATATAAGATAAGTGTGCTTGATGATTTGCAGCCTTATTTTCAAAAGTGATGGGCGCCCATATTTCAACCCAAATCGGGAGATTGGCGCCCATCTCGCAAAGGCGCCCAAATCGGTATAATCAAAAGCCAATTTTGGGCGTCTTCAACTGCACTCCGTCGCGGGAATGAACAAAGTTGGCAGGGGCGTGTCGGAGGCATGGTGAAGGCGGGACTGGGGCGTGTTTATCGGCAGAGGCGAGATGGGCGTCTTCGGCCGATAATCGAAAAAAAAGGGCGGCAGAAGCGGGAATTTGAGTCACTTTTACTAGACCCTTTTTTTCACGACCCAAGTCCCAAAAAAGTGCCCCAACTGGCCAGATGACCACCGGAGGGAATCGGGGATGACCTCCCCTGACTCCTCCAGCAGTCACTAACCCCCTCCCACCACAAAAAAGAACTTAAAAAAAATTTTTTTTTATTTGCATGGTCTTTATTGACAGGTAATACAATTGTCAAGCTACATAAGGCACAGTGAACCGCACATTACAGTCCAATATAGCACAACACAAGTCACTGGTACTATAATTTTCAAAAAACACAAAACACAGTGAATCTCACATTACGGTCCAATTCGACACAACTTAATTCACAGTTATGCCTGTTAACTATTCAGAGCAAACATTCCGAAACTTAAATCTTTATAAAACTTTTATTGTTCTCCCCGTCCCTCCACAAAAAAAGAACTTTTTTTGACAGCCTGTATGCGAGCCTCAAATGTCATATCCAGCTCCCTGACAGCAGTATGCAGGTCCCTGGAACAGTTGTTAGTGGGTGCAGTTGACGTCAGGCAGGCGGACCCAGGCCTATCCCCCCCTACCTGTTCCACTTGTGCTGGTTAATGTTGAGCCCTCCAAAACCCACTGTACCCACATGTAAGTGTCCCCCTGCACCCCTTAGGGCTATGGTAATGGTGTAGACTTGTGGGTAGTGGGTTTTGGGGGGGGGATTTGGGGGGCTCTGCACACCATGGAAGGGTGCTATGCACCTGGGAGCTATTTTAATTTTTTTTTTAATTTGTAAAAGTGCCCCCTAGGGTGCCCAGTTGGTGTCCTGGCATGTGAGGGGGACCAGTGCACTACGAATCCTGGCCCCTCCCACGACCCAATGCCTTGGATTTGTTAGTTTTTGAGCTGGGCGCCTTCGGTTTCCATTATCGTTGAAAACCAATAGCGCCCAGCTCAAAAACGAACAAATCCTAGGCATTTGCCCCGCACAACCCGCATTATCGAAAAAAAGATGGGCGCCCATCTTTTTTTGAAAATACGGTTTGTCCCGCCTCTTCGCATGGCCGCCCATGGAGATGGGCACCCACTTTCGATTATGCCCCTCTTGGACACATATGCTATAACAGCGTTTTTTTTACATATAGAAGAAAAAATATTTAATTTAAATATGAAACTGTGATAACTTAGGGGGTCTTTTACTAAAGGTTAGCTCGCGTTATCTGCAGCAGGTCTCATTTTATTCCTATGGGCCCATAACTCGAGCTAATCTTTAGTAAAAGACCCCCTTACAGAGGAAGAAAATAAAGTATAATAAAGTGAATTGATAGAAAAGCAGGAGGTTTTTTGGTCAATGATGATTTTGAGTCTTGTTGATGACTATTCTTATGTTAAATACATTTGAGCACCACATTTATATATTTATGTTTTGAGGCCTTTTCCTCCATATTTTCCTCCATGTGTACAGCAGGGGGAGTGTGACATGGCGAGTTCTTATGATCCACAATATGCGTCAATATGAAATGATTTTAAAGAGGAAGTGTAACACATCCTGATTATAGTCTGTGTCTAACCGTGTATCTCAAGGGTAATCAGTTAGCACCACCCCAATGAATTCCTTCTGGTCATTAAGCTGCAAACTACCTAGATAGTTCCAGTGTTGAATCTCTCTCCACCACCCACCATCACCACCATCCCCTTCTCTTGCAGTTCCTCATAAATTACAGTAGAACTCTCCACCAAATGGAAGTTCTTTTATATGTTGCTGATGTTATTATGAAAAAGCTTTTGTCAAATTCTTACAGGTGAAATTGAAATCCAAAGCACCAGAAATGGTCCAAAAGTTTTTGCAAGTTGCATATGTATTTCCCTGATAAGATATAGCGACTAACCTGCTATATCGTGTTATAGCCAGCTAGCTGCAAATATTCAGCAAATCGCTGGCTAAGTTTGGTGGTCAAATTGGGCTGCCGAAATAGCAGGCCTGTCTTTGGCTGCTATAACCTTAACTGGCCAGTGCTGAATATTACATAGCCAGTTAAGTTTAAGCTGGCCCCAAAAAACCCTGAATATTCAATACCGGTTACCAGAAATGGCCCAGCATTAAATATCTGGGTTTAGCACCAACATCTAGCAGACAGCATGTTGCCTGGTGCTGGTTGAATATCAGCCAGAATATTGCTGACGGCATAGCCATGCGGGGTCTTGGGGGCCTGGGGCCCCTACTTTGGGCTCAGGCACTCCAAACCTGCAGTACCCCTTAAATGGCTAGCGAGAATACCGAAGCCCCACCAGCCAAAGAAATGCAGTGCCCAAGCCTCTCCCCTCCTCTTTGGGCTGCTTCTGTAATGCAGAAGTCTGTGGTGTGTCTTCTGCTGCTAATGCAGGGACTTATTACGCTTACTCAGTTCGTGCAAGAACTGAGCATGCTCAAGGAGTCCTGGAGTCGCTTGGGGAGTGGCTTGAGCACTGCATTTCTGTGGCTGGAGGCAGGGCCGGTCTTAGCAAGTGCGGGGCCCTATGCAGACCAATTTGGTGGGGCCCATCCTAGCTCCGCCCCACTGTAGCCCCGCCCCACCCTAGCTCCGCCCCATTGATACGATTATTCCATTTTTAGAACATTTTATAATGAAATTTCAAATAACGACAAATGAAGCTAAACTTGTACAAAAAAACTGATTGAAATAATAAGCACAATGCTATCATGAAACCTCCCCTCCCCAGAAATTATTCAGTTCAAGTCCACTACAATTAGTAGTTCCAATTCTCATAACAAAGGAGAATAAAGGAAAAATATTAAGAAAAGATTCAGTACTTTCAAATTCCCCTATTACTCTGTAACCCATATATGCAATAAAAGAAAAATGAAATGAAAAGATACAGTATACAATAAAATTAAGTGATGTGTAAAATATAATGTACAATATAAAAACATATAGACCACCAAGGTATTAAAATTGTTTTAAAATATATACCACAACTCTCTGACTCAAGAAGACTCCGACTCTGTCTGTCATCCATAATTGTCTGACAACACACAGAAAAAAAATAAGTAAAAATAAAATAGACACAATTAATACCTTATACACCAATATACCAGCCATACGGAAAATGCAGACCGTCAACAATATGAAGCTAGCAAGGGATCATAATACCACAATTCTCATGTAGAGCCACAAATCACCCTTTTAGATGTAGTGTGTCATGATTTAGGCTCTACACCCTTTCTGATGTTTGGTGTCACCTTAGTAAGGCCAACACACTATCTCTCCACTGCAAAACACTGTACACAAACTTGTGCAAAAACACACTCATAACCTTAACAAACCATAAACAGCACTAATTCCAAGGACAGGACGAGCTACAACCTTATGCGTGGCGTGGAAAGGCAACTGTAATTACACCGGGCTCTAAAACACCAGTGCACAACCTAGTGAAAAAAAAAACAAACAAAAAGGGCTGCAAACTATACGCTAGCAGAATACTGTACCTTCCTTGATTACACCTGAAAAACACATGAAGGCAAAATACTGAACTGGAAAGTTACCTCAAGAAGTCAGACTCAGCATGCAGCAATACTACAAAAATTGAAACTTACTTGAAAAATATCACAGATGCACATTTCCAAAAACTATTCAAATTACAGCCCACCAGATAGAACAAATGTGGGGACTAAACTTCCATCCAATATCCTATTAGCGTCCCAAACATATATATTCACTGCAGGGTTTACAAATTTTTATAGTCATCCACGATTTACTCCAAATTATTTTCGGGGTGCCTCTCACATCCATCTGAACAGTTATGTTCTTTGCGTCACAAGCGCAATGGTGTGGTGCAAATCCTCATTGAATCCCCTTCTTATCATTCATATCACACTGTTTAATTTCCAAGTCGTATAATTTATGTAATCCAGCAAAATTGTTTTTAATAATAAAATATGCCCAACATATCTCAGTGCATAAAATTATCTTTAAATGACGGCAGCTTGTAAACGCTAGGGAACCCCCACCATTTCCAAAAACTGACATATTCCAATTAATAAATCCTGAATAAAATAGTTTTTTTCTACCTTTGTTGTCTGGTAACTTCGTTTTTCTGATCATGCTGGCTCAGTATCCGATTGTGCTGCTATCTGTCCTCTTAACTCCGTTTCCAGGGCTTCCTTTCCATTTATTTCTTTACTTTCCGCCTTTCTTCTTCATTTCTTGCCCTACATCCGTAAGTAAAAGCTGGGTCCTCTGCAGACTTGACTGTCCAGTGGATCCAGCTTCTGCCTATTTTCTATATCCATGTGCACTTTTTCTCCTCTCTTCCTTTTCCCTCACCTCATCGCCTTCCTCACTCTTCCCTCGCCTCCATCCATGTCCAGCATTTCTTCTCTCTCCTCCATGCACCCATGTCCAGCAACCCTCCTATCCCCCCTGCCATCCATCTATGTCCAGCAACCCCCCCGTCCCCTCTGCCATCCACCTATGTCCAGAAACCCCCTTCCCCTGCCATCCACCCATGTCCAGCGACCCTCCTGTCCTCCCTGCCCGCCCCTGCCATCCACCTATGTCCAGAAATCCCCTCCCCTGCCCTCCACCCATGTCCAGTGACCCCCTGTCCTCCCCTGCCATCCACCCATGTCCAGAAACCCTCCTCCCCTCCATCCACCCATGTCCAGCGACCCTGCTGTCCCCCCTGCCATCCATCTATGTCCAGCAACCCCCCCCGTCCCCTCTGCCATCCACCTATGTCCAGAAACTCCCCTCCCCTGCCATCCACCCATGTCCAGCGACCCTCCTGTCCCCCCTGCCCTCCCCTGCCAACTGCCATCCACCTATGTCCAAACCCCCCTCCCCTGCCATCCACCCATGTCCAGTGACCCTCCTGTCCTCCCTGCTCGCCCCTGCCATCCACCTATGTCCAGAAACTCCCCTCCCCTCCATGCACCCGTGTCCAGCGACCCTCCTGTCCCCCCTGCCATCCACATATGTCCAGAAACCCCCCTCCCCTGCCATCCAGCGACCCTCCTGCCCTCCCCTGCCAACTGCCATCCACCTATGTCCAAATCCCCCTCCCCTGCCATCCACCCATGTCCAGTGACCCTCCTGTCCTCCCTGCCCGCCCCTGCCATCCACCTATGTCCAGAAACCCCCTCCCCTCCATGCACCCATGTCCAGCGACCCTCCTGTCCCTCCTGCCATCCACATATGTCCAGAAACCCCCCTCCCCTGCCATCCACCCATGTCCAGCGACCCTCCTGCCCTCCCCTGCCAACTGCCATCCACCTATGTCCAAACCCCCCTCCCCTGCCATCCACCCATGTCCAGAAACCCCCTCCCCTGCCATCCACCCATGTCCAGCGACCCTCCTGCCCTCCCCTGCCAACTGCCATCCACCTATGTCCAAACCCCCCTCCCCTGCCATCCACCCATGTCCAGCGACCCTCCTGTCCCCCCTGCCAACTGCCATCCACCTATGTCCACCCCCCCTCCCCTGCCATCTACCCATGTCCAGTAACCCCCCCGTCCCCATCCCCCATGCCCTCCACCCTTGTCCAGCACGAGACTCATTTCCCTGCTCCCCCTCCAGGCACCTGAGCCCCCCTCCCATCCGAGCCCCCCTCCCTGCCAAACGACCCTCTTCTACCACCCGACCCGGCCGGCACCTCACCTGACCCAACATTTCAAAAAAAATCTTCAAGCAGTGATGCCTGCGTCTGACTAGAAGAAGAAAAACCGCTTCGCGGTTCGTCCATTGGCCGGCCTTCCCTCATGTCCCACCCTTGCGGAAGTTACATCAGAGGGCGGGACATGAGGGAAGGCCGGCCAATGGACGAACCGCGAAGCGGTTTTTCTTCTTCTAGTCAGACGCAGGCATCGCCGCTTGAAGATTTTTTTTGAAATGTTGGGTCAGGTGAGGTGCCGGCCAGGTCGGGTGACAGAAGAGGGTCGTTTCGCGGGTCGGGGAGGGGGGGGCTCGGACGGGAGGGGGGCTCAGGTGCCTGGAGGGAGGGGAAGCAGGGGAACGCGTAGAGTCCCGTCGTTTGACATGGGTGGAGGGCGGGCGAGCAGCGGCAGTCCGGCGGCGAGGCAGAGCTGAGGCGCGCCGCGCGGGGCCCTATGCGGCCGCCTCGGTCGCCTCTGCCTAAGACCGGCCCTGGCTGGAGGGGCTTCAGCATCCCCACCAGCAAAGGTATGTTTAATGCGCACTTATGGGGAGGAGGAGGAGGAATGTGCTGTCCTCCCAGTCCACCTGCCCCCCCTAAAAAAAAAACTGGAGGGCTGCCTACACCCCTGCATAATCATACCAGTCAAAAGTGGCAATAAGGAATGCATGGAATTCATTGCCAGAGAATGTGGTAAAGGTGGTTAGCTTAGTGGGGTTTAAAAAAGGTCTGGACAGCTTCCTAAAGGAAAAGTCCATAGACCATTATTAAATTGACTTGGGGAAAATCCACTGCTTATTTCTGGGATAAGCAGCATAAAATGTATTGAACTTTTTCGGGATCTTGCCAGGTATTTGTGACTTGGATTGGCCACTGTTGGAAACAGAATGCTGGGCTTGATGGACCTTCAATCTGTCCCGGTGTGGCAATACTTACGTACTTATGAATGGGTAGGACTTAGAGGCAGCTAAGCTGAGTCCAGGAAAAAGGCAAAAGAAAAAACATTCCCCACAGTAATACTGATGATGTTCTAGCTTACTAGCCGGCAGTACAGTGCAGTAAATGCAAATTATTTCAATTCCCTGCTTCAGGCTTCACGCTTAAGCTCTAAGTCATCACACACATGTTCCTTCTTCCTACTGCCACTGTAATGTGCATTATGATTCACTTGTATAGTTAGGTAAGCTCATCATTTGTCTCGACTTGCACATTCTGCTGATGAAGGGATTCATAGCACCCAAAACCTAGTTAAGGAATGTATTAAGACAGTCTAATAAAAATGTATGATATCTGTTGTTAATCTTTATTTCTACCCATTCAAATGGCTAATATGACAATAGTACTAATTTGACATCATGGGAACTTTCCCATTACTTTCCTGACTCTGATTTGTGATTCTTTCTGGGTTGGTATTTGAAAATTCAAGCTGGAGAGTCCTTCCCTAGAGCCTAAATCTTTCTCTCTAGACCTTTTCAACCTTTGCTTTCACTGAAGATTATTATGTGTACTACATTCCTCTGTATTGCGGTTATGAATTATTCATGGAGAAATGCTTTGCTCTCAGTCTGGGTGAGCTAATCAAATGTGTTTTCTAGGTCGGCAATGAACTGATGAAAAAAACTCACCGTTACATATTTCTTCCCTAGGGTGTCTCTTTTCGCAGTAAGCAAGCAAATTTGGGGTTCAGGTCAAGTACAAGCCAGACATGCAAACAGGAAAGACCATATAAACAGGGTTAAACAGTTAAGATTTTATTTAAGAGCCTCAAGTGAAAAATAATCATTACAGTCTTTAGGAAGAAAGATGATCAGCCTATCAATGTAGCACTGACAAATTCATTTCTGCTGAAAACAGATAAGGGACTTGCATCAGCCCAGTATAAATTTAATTTCCTCTAATATTTTTAAAACACAAACATCAGGATTAGGCTCAGTAGTTGGTGTATTCAGCTATACTGTATATGTCCAGCTATTCATATATGGATCAATTTACCTCTGGCAGTTTAGGCCTTCAAGAGCCAAATATTTCATTCCTTTTACCTTCCGTTACAAAAATGTCCAAGGCAGGATATATAAAAACATATATAAAAATAAAAATATCAAAATCAAACATGTAAAATCAGCAAATCATATCAACGACATTCACACCACAATTAAACAAATGCAATAAAAAAAGGTATAAACCCACTTTTCTAATAGAGCACAACAGTAAGAAGAATCCTCAGACAAGATAACCACGTGACAGCACTCAAGAAAAAGATCTAGGTGTCATTGTAGATAATACACTCAAATCTTCTGCTCAGTGTGTGGTGGCGGCCAAAAAAGCAAAGAGGATGCTAGGAATTATTAGGAAAGGGATGGCGAATAAGACTGAAAATACTATAATGCCTTTGTATCGCTCCATGGTGCGACCACACCTTGAGCATTGTGTTCAGTTCTGACCGTCGTATCTCAAAAAAGATATAGCAAAATTAGAAAAGATTCAAAGAAGAGTGACCAAAATAATTAAGGGGATGGAACTCCCCTCGTATGAGGAAAGGTTGAAGAGGTTAGGGCTCTTTAACTTGGAAAAGAGACAGCTGAGGGGAGATATGATTGAGGTCTACAAAATCCTGAGTGGTGTAGAATGAATAGAAGTAAATTGATTTTTTTTACCCATTCCAAAAGTACAAAGACTAGGGGACACTCGAGGAAGTTACATGGAAATACTTTTAAAACAAATAGGAGGAAATATTTTTTCACAACAAATAGTTAAACTCTGGAACTCTTTGCCAGAGGATGTAGTAATCAGCATAATCAGCATAATGGAGGTCATTCTACAGCTGGGCAAGGTTCCCAAGGGGACGGAAGCAATTCCTGCAGGGTTCCTGTGGAAGTGTAAGCTGTACCTGGGTTCTTTGAAACAGTGTGATGTGAAGCATGGTCCATGTCAGGACCCAAGAGAACTCATAAAGATAAGTAATGAAAGTTTTTCGAGTAATAGTGGACAACGTATCTGGGTTTAAAAAAGGTTTGGACAAATTCCTGGAGGAAAAGCCCATAGTCTGCTATTGAGACAGACATGAGGAAGCAACTGCTGTGTCTTCCATTTCTGTTAATATGAATTCCTGTTTCCTTATTGGCTCTTTGCTTATGGTAATACTTGTGTGCCTTTTTGTGCTAAATGCACTTCTTGGAGGTAAATTAACATTTTGATTTACCTTGAGAAATCCTAGCTCTTGTCTTGTTCTGATCTAGCATTCAAGCCTCAGGAGTCCCTACTAGGGATTCTGTGACAGAATGGATCAGTCAAAGTACTAAAAGATTAACTCAAGTCACCTAAATGAAAAAGATATAGAAAAAAAAGTCTGCTAAATTTGAATTTAACCCTAAAGGATACGAAAAAAAAACTAAAATGTCAGCTTTCTTTCAAGTGTCATTAAATTTCAGCTTCTCCCCCCCCCCCCCCCCCCCCCCCCCCCCCGGCTGTCAGGCACTGACAGTCTTCAACTTCTGGCCAGCTGCCTTACAGGAGTTGCTTTTCCATCTCTTGAAAATCTGCTATAGCCAGTCTGTTTCTAACTGTATCCTGTATTTTTACTTCAATGTTATTTTTGTCAAGTTGTGCCCTAAAAAATAAATTTGGAACAAAATAAAAATGTATAAAAATAAAATGAAACAGTGAAAAAGCTTGCAAATGACACAGGAAACTAAACAAAATGGAATTATTTTTGCTTGCGAATCCCACATGTAGAATTCTGCACAGGAGGTGAATTCTGTGCAAATTCTGCAATGTGCTGTTACATAGAGCTCCCTGGGGAGCACCAGTTTTATCGTGTTGATAACTCCTTTACCTGTTCTCCTCTAAGCAGACATCTTTAGTAGTAACTGTTCAGCTTCTCTCTCTTTTTTCATAATGCTTATCATTTGGGCATCTACAGACAGGCCCTTGTTTTAGAATTTTACACATGTAAATACCTACTTTTACATATGTAAATCATGTACAAAACATGATTTTAGGGGCCCTTTTACTAAGCCACGTGGAGGGGCATAATCGAGCGTCGCCGGCCAAATAGATCGCCGGCGATCTATGTTGGCAGCGGTGCTACAGCTGGCCAGAACCTAATTATCAAAAAAGATGGCCGGCCATCTTTTTTTCGATAATACGGTTTAGCCCGGCCACATGCCTTGGAGTTCGCCGGGATTGAGATGGCCGGGTTTGTTTTTCAGTGATAATGGAAAAAAATGCCGGCCATCTCCAACCCAGCGAAATCCAAGGCATTTGGTCGTGGGAGAAGCCAGCATTTGTAGCGCACTTGTCTCCCCTGACATGCCAGGACACCAGCTGGGCACCCTGGGGTCAGTGCGGAGGCCTTCAGAAAAACCTCCCACATGCATAGCTCTCTTACTTTGGGTGCGGAGCCCCCCAACCCTCCCCCCCACAAAACCCACTACCCACAAATGTACAACACTACCAAAGCTCTTAGGGGTGAAGGGGGCAACTACATGTGGGTAAATAGTAGTAGTACAGTGGGTTTTGGAGAGCTTCCATTACCAGCACAAGTGTTACAGGTAGGGGGAGATGGGCCTGAGTCCGCCTGCCTTAAGTGCACTGCGGTACCCACTAAACGTGCTCCAGGGACCTGCATACACGCAGGCCTCTAGGACTTGTTGCTGCTGTATAACCTTGGCACACCAGTTGACACCTGAAGACTAATCTCTTTGAAAAAGTCCTTTATTTGAATAAGCATGTTTACTCACAGTTAACTGCAGATCAGAGGTTGTGCCCCACTGGCAAAGAGTCTCCCTGGTACTGAGATTAGCAGTAAGTCAGAGCTGGCAGAATGGTGTACAATGCCCTCTTTCAGCCACATTCAAGGTATTAACGTTCTCTAACGTGGGTAACACATGAAAGAGATCTAAAACTGGCTTACAAAAATGGCCACTACCTCATGGACTACCGGAAACAAAACAGGGCACACTCTGACCCAGTTAGCAGGGGGGAAAAGCACCATGGGAGTAGAGCCCACTACCCTACACCCACCACAATGCATTGCTGATGTGACTCTGCAAGGCACCTAACAAAAAAGGTGTCACACTCACCCGAGAGCCACATCGCAACCAGGGAAAGGCTGTCGGAGGATACAACACATTCTGCTGTCATGGAGGTGGGTATGGCATTTGAGGCTGGCATACAGGCTGGCAAAAAGGTTTTTAGTTTTATTTTTTTAGTATGGGAGGTGGTTGGTGACCACTGGGGGAGTATGGGGAGGTCATCCCCCATTCCCTCCAGTGGTCATCTGGTCATTTGGTGCACCTTTTTGAGGCTTGGTCGTGAAAATAAAAGGACCAAGTAAACCCGGCGATATACTGCTTATCGCCGTTTTTTCCCATTATCGCCGAAAGCCGGCCATCTGGTAGCCACACTCATGCCCGCCCATGTCCCGCCTTTGCTTCACTGCCGACATGCCCCTTTGAACTTTGGCCGGCGACGCAATGGGAAAGTGGCGATGTTGCCAAAAAAGCGGCTTTCGATTATACCGATTTGGCCGCTTTTCCAAGATCACCGGCCATCTCCAGATTTATGTCGGAAAATGGCCGGCGATCACTTTCGAAAATGAGCTGGATAGGCGCCTACGTGTGTCCAATATGCACCAAAATGGAGTTACCACCCGGCTAACACATGACCCTTGTGGTAATTTCATTTTTGGCGCGCGTCCACTACGACCATCCGAAAAATATTTGTTGCGCATAGCAGACGCACGTCAAGTGGCTTTCTACACACATAGGTTATTACCACCCGGCTAACATGTGAGACCTTACCGCTATATCACTGGCTGGCGATAAGGTCTCAGACCCAAAATGGACACGTGCCAATTTTGATTTTGCCACATGATCATTTTCAGCAAAAATGTTTTTTAAAAAAAGGTATTTTTTACAGGTGCGCTGAAATATGAATCCGTGCGCACCCAAAATCCACGCCTACACTAGCGCAGGCCATTTTTCAGCGTACCTTAGTAAAAGAACTCCCAAGAAAGCTAGTCTTTACACATGTGTCATTAAAATGTGGCTTTTTAATATAAATTTGGAACTAAAATCAACATGTGTAATTTCCCCATTTCATCTGTATGTCCCAAACTATCAGTGTTGGGATTTATAGGTGTTCCCTCGCACATGCAGGTTTGTGAAAAGTGCTCATTTGGGCCAGCCCTTAACAGGAGGGACTAGGGGAGCTCTCTACCTTATTCCCTGATGCTTATTTCCTCCACCAATTTGGAAGAAAATAAGGAATGAGGCCTTTTGTTATTCAGTGGCATGTATATATGTAGGTTTGAAAAATTGCAGGCATGTATGTTTCAGTGGAGATATGGTCTAATAGAGCAGTAAGCTGAGAAGCAAGGGGGCCCTGCTGCAGATAACTAAAGCTAAGCTTTAGTAAAAGACCCCCCCTAGGGATCTCAGTTCAAATCCCACTGTGGCTTCTTGGGATCATGGGCAAGTCATTTAACTGTCCATTGCCTCAGGTATGAACTTAAATTGTAAGCCCTTTGAGGACACAAAAATGCCTATTGTATTTGAATGCAAAATATAAAGTGCTACAAGATTAATTTTTTTTCTAAAACTTCCCACTCAAGCGTAGAAATGTATAGAGTGAAAACAATATACCCAAACACAGATATTTTAGTGTATATCGTGGTGTTCTGCACTCAGTAAATCAGAGTGTATTGTATAAATGAATAAGCCTAACCAGCTATCATTTCAGATCTTCATGTCATCCTCAAGCTCATCACAAATAATAGAAGTCAAACGTGATGAGCAAGTGTTAACAAAACTCAAAACTGTCTCTCAACTGCATTTAAACACCAGATTGTACTTAAAGGCCCCCAAATAATGGCAGAAAATGCTCACAATTTATGCAACAGGATACAGTCCACAATTTTGTTCAAAATTTCACTGCCATTAATCAAAATCAAATGTGACTTATCTGTCTCAGCACCTTCAACTATTAAGTGGGGAGCTTTAGCAGCTGATTTTGAAAGAAATGTTGCAGTTGTCAGTATAGTCCTGTACGCTTGAAAAATGGCGGAGCCAGTGGAAACGCCATACTGACTTCCTGTCTGCTTTCCAATATTGTTCTGAAAGGGTTTTACTCTTTCCATTCCAGGACAAGAAAAGAGGAACTGAGATTGAGGCAAGGAATATGGAAGGAACACCAACTCCCTCATGCAAATGTTGACACTCACAAGTGTAAAAAGGCCATCCTAACTTTTTTCAGTTAGCTATTCAGTTAGGGGTCTGAAAATTGTCACTTACCAAATAGCACTACCAGCCACAGCTGATTCTGGGTATTTGGCTATGGCTGGTATCCAGATTTTGGTGCTGAATATCTGGGGGTCAATATTCAAAGTGATTTAACCAGCCAGAAATGACTCCTGCCCACTAAAAATTGGCTTTATGGGGCTAACCACTGCATTTCAGTAGCACTGAACCAGTTAGTGCCGTTGAAAGTAACCAATTAGCACCAAACTGAAAATTAGCTATTTTGGTCACTTTCCGGAGCACAGTCAGCACTTAGCTGGTTAAGTGCTAATATTCAGCTGAATATCATACTTAACCAGCTATGTGTTAGATGGCCCCAGAAACCTGAAAATTCAATGCCGGTACCCATAACTAGCTACAGGAATTTAACTCCTTAGGAAGGTAGGTTGTAAGGATCTATGCCCTATTATTCTTGGAGAACACTTGCTATAGGTAAGTAACTATATTTTCTCCGAGGAAAGTAGGACTAATAAATCTTCACCTATGCAACTCCCTAACTACAGACTGCTTTCAACAGAAAAAAGGGGAAAAGTTCAACAGCTGGTGTCACAACAGGCAGACACCAAATGATTTTTGATGGCAGTAAGCCTTTTTATAATTTTGTAATGTTTTTCAATACGTTTTTTTAAAGACAGCCTAGAGGGCATTGAGTTAGATTCTATATAATGGACCTAGGGGGGATTGAGTTGGACTCTAAACCCTAAATAGATTCTGGAGGACTTATTGGCCAAACCTACTGTTGTATCAGGAGTCCTGCTATAGACAATAATGTGATTTGAATGTCTATGTTGCAGCACTGCAAATCTCCTCTGTAGAGGTTGATCTCAACTGGTCTCCTGATGCCACCATAGCTCTAACATTATGAGCATGACATGACCTACTAGAGTCAGCAAGCCTGGGCATAAGAGAAGGAAAAGCAGACGGCTAGCAGATTGGAAAGTGCATGTTTGCAAATGGTAACCACCATCCTGTTTGGTTCATTGAAACAAAAACCTGGGTGGAATTTCTATGAGCTTCAGTCTGTTTCAGATAAAAGGCCAATGCTCTCTTGCAGTCCAAAGTGGCAGTCTGCTTTCAATTTTTTGTGGTAATGAGAATTTGCAAAAAAAAAGGTAGGAAGGACTATTGACTGGTTAAGATGGAATGCCAGCACCACCATGGAAAGGAATTTTGGAAGGGTGCACCGAACCACTCTATTGTTGAATAACTTAGTGTAAAGTGGATCAGTCACTAGGGCCTGTAAGCTAAAGTAACTGCCACAAAAAATATGACCTTCCAGGTCAGGTACTTCAACTGGCAGGCTCAAATGCAGCTTTCATCTGCTGGGTAAGCACAACATTGAGGTCCCATGACAGAAGAAAGCCCCACATAAAACAAACAAAGGCTGTACAGAGATGGGTTTTACCTTCTATGTCATGGTAAGCTCCAGTTGCACTGTAAGACTTTATCATAAGACCTTCCTCTGACGGATGTAGAAAGTATTCAGAAAAGGGTCTATGGCCCTGCCCTCACACAAGATGCCAAACTTCTTCAATTTAAACCCATGTGTTCTCTTAGTGGAATCCTTTCTGACAGCCAGCAAGACCTATGAGTCACCATCAGGCAAGTTCAGGGAAGCCAATGTTAACCTCTCAAACATCCAAGCTGTGAGAACTAGGGACTCGATGTTGGGATGCAACAATGTCCCCCAGTTTTGCTTGATCCGTGTTGAAAAATTCTCCAGCCTCATTGGACTTCTGATGGAAAGATCCAACAGAAGCCTGGAGCCAGTAGGGGTCTAAGAGAAGCATGGTTCCCTGATCTTGTCTGAGTTTTAGAATGGTCTTTGCTATGAGAGGAATAGGAAGATACACATATTGAAGACCTTCTCCCAAATGAAGGAAGAAAGCATCCAAAGTTAGTTTGTCATATGACCCTATCCTGGACCAAAGGTGAAGAACATTCTTGTTGAATGAAATGTAAAAAGATCTATTGAGGAGGAGCCCAGCTCTCAAAAGATCTTGTGCGTGACTTCAACATCCAGTGTCCACTCGTGAAGTCAGAGGACTTGACTCAGTTTGTCCAACAGGACATTGTTCTTGTTCACCCAATATGTGGCCCTAAGAAACATTCCATAAGAAATAGCCCATTTCCACATTTTGATGGTCTCTCAACATAAGTAGTATAACCCTGTCTTTACATGCTTATTTGTGTAAAACATGGCTACCTGGTTGTCTGTTTAAACCAGAAAATCCTTGTTGGATAACCAGTCTCTGAAAGCCCCACAGCCCAGTTTAGACCATCTGTCATTAGAGTTGCTTTAATCTGAGGAATTTGGAAGGGGATTTCTTTCATCAGATTGGAATGGTTTGTCCACCAGGACAGCAAGTCCTGAAGAGGACTGGTGACAGAAACTACATCCTGGAGATTCTTCACAGTAACACAGTAAATGATGGCAGATAAATACCTGCATGGTGCAAGCAGTCTGCCCAACAAGGTGGCCAGAGCCACACTCTGTGCAGGTTATAATCATTCATGATTAGGGAAAGGGGATGGGATTTGATATACCAACTTTCTGTGGTTACAATCAAAGCAGTTTACATATTAGGCTATATTCTATATATGACATCCCAAAAATTGGCACTGAAAAAAAAAGTGCTATTCTATATGTCATGATTAAAGTTAGGCACAGTTTATAGAACAGCACTTATGCCAAGAAATCGTACCTAACTTTAGGTGCGGCCATTTGCACCAAAGTGCAAATGTACACGCTTATGCTTGGTTCAATGTTCAACTTTAATTAATATACCACAAATCAAAAAATCTAAGTGGTTTACAATGGATACGACCAGAAAAATAAAAAAGAAATTAAAAAGATAGGAAGCAATGGAATGACACCTAAGGAAACTAGGCTACAAATTTGCAATTATAAGGTAGGGGGCAGAGGATAGGGATCCAATTAAAAACAAAAGGAAGGAAGGAAGGAATGGGGAGAAAGAAGATAGACAAATTAAAAGAGAAGTTCCAGGGCCTCAATATTCAGCATGTAAGTTATGCTCCAGAGTACACCGATCAAATTAAACAATACCAAAGGCCTTATGGAAGAAATACATTTTCAAGGCAGCCCTAAAGTTCAAAAGAGAAAGTTAATAATGGAGATCCAAAGGTAAAAGGTTCCACTGGGTAGGGGCATCCACCAAAAAGCAGGTAGATCTGGTGTGGTGTGAATGAATTTGCAGGTGTGAAGGGATGACAAGTAAATGCTGATCTGATGAGCACAGAGGGTGATTCAGTACATAGAAAAAGAGAGATCTAAACAAAAACTGTGGCATCCCAGACTAGAGAATTTGATGTTATAGCACTGGAACCTTAAAGATAACCCTGTATTGGATGGGGAGTTGAGAAACAGGTTGGTAATTCAAAGGATCAGAGGAGCCTAAGGAATGCTTTTTAAGAAGGGGAGAAACAACAGCTGCTTTCAAATTGTGAGGAAACGTACCAGTAGAAAGGCTGGTCACAATGATAGTATGAATGTATGATATCAACGATAAACTAACTTGTTTTAGAAAATGTGCAGAAATTGGGTCATTAGGAGCAGTGGTAGGTCTTGCAGAGGAAATAACGTGAAGCACATTAGAATGAGATAGTTTAAAACAAGACATCACACTAAAACTAACAGTCCAATTAATAAATAGAGGATTCGGTTAAGGGAGAGGAGGGAGGGGAGAGATAGAGTTCCTTATATTGTCAACTTTCTTAGAGAATGCCTGGGCAAGAGCATTCAAATTCAGTCCTGATGGTGCAGAAGTGTGATAAGAAGAACCAGAAACTTGACAAAGGAGTTTATACAAATGAGAGTGATTGGTGACATGCTAAAGCAGAAAGGAGTAATATTCTCATTTGGCTGAAAGAACCACAGTTGTGCATTGTGAGGCTTTATCCTTTTATCCTTAAAAAAAGAAAGATCCACCAGAATCTGATACCCTAGCCATTTACATTCTTGATGATGAAGTTGCCACTTCAAAAGATGGAGACATGGTACCATGGATTTATTTATTTTTGTTACATTTGTACCCCGCGCTTTCCCACTCATAGCAGGCTCAATGCGGCTTACATGGGGCAATGGAGGGTTAAGTGACTTGCCCAGAGTCACAAGGAGCTGCCTGTGCCTGAAGTGGGAATCGAACTCAGTTCCTCAGGACCAAAGTCCACCACCCTAACCACTAGGCCACTCCTCCATGCAAAGAAGATAATGGATCAGTCCTATCAAGGGCTTCAGGTAAAGTAGCATTCCACAAGGAACACTGATTATCAAGAGGAAGTGATGCAAAGTCGAGAGGACAGGAATCACAGATGTGAAGAAGCAATCAAGGGGTCAGGGGTAAGGTCCCTTTGTCTTCTACCAACTTAGGAGATGAAGGAGCAGTTGAACATGGAACAGAAGAGAGTGGGTAGCAAAATGTTAGAAGGGAGGGATCGGACCAGGGAACAGGAAAATCAGAGAGAAATAGTTGGGGAAGATTTCATAATAAGTTCCAAAATGGGTCCAGGAAGAAACATGTTAAGTGAGGGCAGTTGTAGAGAGAAAGGAAAGGAATTCAGAGGCAATATTGTCAGCTTGATCCTCAACATGAATGTTGAAATCCCCTAATATGACAAGAGGAGATGGATCAATGAGATAGGAAGAAAGGATATCATATAGGACTTGCAGGATGGCACAGGAAACAGTCAAGCCTCAAATTGAGACATGCTATCAGTATGATGTAAAACATTGATGCTATATGACTGGTAAAGCACACAACTTGAGAAGGGGTGGAAAGATCAGTTTGCTCAATCATTTGGGTGCTGAAGTTGCTAGGGTATATCATAAATTATTCTAAGTCTCATGTACGCCCTCAAAACAATTGGAATTCACAAGAGCTAGACATGACTTGAGTGTCAGCTGTCTATTAACCCCAGTATCAATATTATATTTAATGGAGGGGGTTCTTCATAAACAATTTCTCTTATTACCCAACTCCAAGTCTTTCTTATCGCTATTCTTACATGAGTCTCAGGGGATACTGAGTAATGGATCTATCAGATAACCATGTCACCACCATTCAGGCTATATATATGAGCCAGGCATTATTCTTATGGTGGACATATATTCCTCATTGATCCATGCTTTTAATAATTAAACTTCCCCCCATTATTTTAATCTCAAATACTTTGTTTTATAATAAAAGTCCACTTAGCTTAGTTTATCTTCCATTCTTTTTCTTTTTTTATGTATCTTTTTCTTATGTAAATTGAGTTCAGAGACGTTCAATAAACCGACATGAACTCATGTTTCGCACAAACTGCTGTGTCAAGGTACATCTCCTCTACGTGAGCTGGAAAAATATCTGTGGCTCTCTCTCAGGCAGCAGAGTGTGATGGTAGGCGGCAGAGGGTGATGGTAAATGGAATCCGCTGAGAGGAAAGAAAGGTGAGTAATGGGGTGACTCTTTGAGCAGGGACTGTCTTTCTTCTATGTTTGTGCAGCTCTGCGTATGCCTTGTAGCGCTATAGAAATGCTAAATAGTAGTAGTAGTAGGAGTCAGTGCTGATTCTGTTTAATATATTTGTGAGAGACATTGCTGAAGGATTAGAAGGAAAGGTTTGCCTTTCTGTGGATAATACGAAGATAGCCAATAGAGTGGATACCCTGGAGGGAGTAGAAACCATGAGAAGGATTCTCCAAACATTAGAAGACTAGTCAACCCCCTCCGAAGGGACACCACCTTGTAAGTGATGGAGGGGCTTCCATGTTTCAATGACTCAGAGGGCTATGCTGAAGGGTTACCCATATCAGACAGGCCTCTGAGGAGAAACCAGACAAAGAGTGTCCCAAATTAGGGAGAGGGGAAAGATGGTGACCTGAAGCTCGTACACTCAACGGCCCAGCTGTCCTCTGAAGTTCAGTTTTTGTTCACTTGAAATTTCCTCTCTGCATTGCAGTTGCCTTAACAGAGGAAGGGGACAATGGGGGGTCAGCCGCCGATGACCAGCGTTTTGTCCCCTGTGCAGCAAGTGTGGGACTGCTGTGTGACGAGCTGCCCGTAGATGACTGGGTTGATGAGTCCTTTGATTAGCGCCAACGAAGGAGCGTCGATGCTCTTGGACCTGGAAACAACTTCATCGCTCAAAAATCATTTAACCACCATGCCCAAAGGAGTGGAGGAGTGAGTCAGGAGTGTATGCTGAAACGGAAGTCGTTTACAGCTGAACCCGTGTCGGCGGTGCTACTCCTAAACCCTTAAGAGTTATCAGCTTGGAGTTTTTGGCTCCCGTGGAGGTTGCATTGAATGTCATCTGGAGGGTGCTCCAGGACCTGACGGTGGTAGAGAATGACTTTGCTTCAGATATAGTCTTGTTAATGAGCCACACGGATAATCTAATCGAATCCTTTGAGAATATACAGCAAATGAAGTTCTACTGAAGTAGGAAATGGTTAAGATTTGAAAATGATAAAAGACCAGAAAAATTTGAACAAAATGAATATTGTTACAGATGATTAATATCGAGATTGTTGTTTTCCCAGAGTTCCGGGTATGACTCCTAATGTTTTTTTTCCTCTGAAATGATTCCTCTTAATATATTAATTCAAAAGGAGTGAAGCCTGTGAAACTGGGATTACTTTAATCAGCGGGAATTGGATTGGAGATTCAAGTGTTTGTATTGTTAAACAATTTCTGGTTTTAAAAGGGAAAAAAATGAAATCAGGTGTATTACTTTCACTAATATTGGACAATAAGTATGTTTCCAATTAAATTGATGGACTATGCACCGTTATGGTCTTGAAGAAACCAACCAGATGATCAATGTGGAATAATGATTTAGATAAATAATAACTGGGGATAATCGGGTTAATACCACATTTTCTTTGTTTGCTGTTGTTTAAATTGATCTCCTTGTCTTGTTTCACTCTCCCTATTTATTTTGTGGTCTAAGAAAGAGAAAGATTGTATAAAATCCATTTATCTTGTAGAGATTGTTTTCTTCTAATATTGTTTTAATGTACAATCATCTCTGTTTTACTGTTTTGCAAGTGATCCTTGTAAAATGAAAAAATTATAAATAAATGATTAAAAAAAAAAGAAGACTAGTCAACGGTCTGTCAGTTAAAATTTAATTGAACAATTTCTAGGTATAAATTAATGATCGGGTATTTGCATATAATACCAATTCTTCTTAAAGTACCCAAAATTATTATAACAAATATAAACCTTACAAAAATTAATCAATTGATAAATAAATGTGTAAATGGTGCTCAGAGTGATTAAGGGCCTCACATCAAAGAGTATGAATACCCCATCAATGCACTCAATGTTTGGCCATCATTGCACCATACCCCTACCACCTCCATAACTCTTGGAGACCATCAATAATTTGATTACAATGTGCTTATCTGGAGGCAATATTGTCTGTGCTGTTGTACATGGTTGAAACCAGTTAAGTCAAATATCCCTCATTGATGCATAGGCACCTTGTGTATAACCAAATAAGTGTTAATCTGTGATTCAAACAAAAGTCTCGTTCTCTACACAGCATTGTATTTCGCCGAGCATTGTGTTTCGCCGATATAATGTCGTCATCAGGAGAATAGATGCTGTAACATAAATCATCATTACTACCCCTCCTTCACCAATCTAAACCCAAAAAAGTTATTAACAAAATTATATTGAACTATACCTTAACTATGATCTTGTAAGTTTCATGACTCGGCTACTCCTGGGTGGAAGACATCCAGTTTCACTTTTCACTCAACAGCCAGGACGCCGACGCATGCACAATACTAAGAGATACCTTTTAACAGCTGATTTACTACCTAGCACAACCTGATAGGCTTCCAGTCAATCTCATAAGCTGACTCAATCAATTTCACTATTCAACCCACCAGGGACTACTATGTCCCATTCAAAAATAAAATGCTGCTCACGCTGAATTAAAGCAGCAGTAACATCCCATCTCCACTACATTTCAACATGTATTAATACTATAAATCTCAATTCATTGTCCACATGGCCACATAAGTGCCAGTATTCTACCAGAGGGGCATCTCATTTATGAATCTGCAAGTTACTCAAGTTCTCTGCAATCCTTTGATTAACTTTGTATCTTGCAAGGACATTGAATAACATGCATCACTTGAGATGAATCACAATTAGTATGGTTCTTTAAATGAAATATTAGCCCAGTACATGGATTAACAACAGATTGTACAGTCATGGCATACTGACCGTAAACACACTTGTGACATTTAGTATGCCCCCTGGCCGATCACTGCCCCTTAATTGAGATTTAAATACAGATAACATCTCACCCATATTATTAGCTCTTGTATATGCATATTGGTGTTTGTCATGAAATTGAGGATGTAATTTTAAAATAGAGCAATCTTTATTAATGATGTTTCTTACTGTGTCCCCTTGGCAAAAGTATGGTATGCCATGACTGTTGTTAATCCATGTACTGGGTGGACATTAGGTAGGAAAGCCAGTGCTGGGCAGACTTCTATGGTCTGCACCCTGATCAAGGCTGAATAGATTTGGATGGGCTGGATTGGAGCTTTTCAGGGGTTTTGACATCAACTTCAGAAAGTTTAGAACAATGCCAATGCCAGGCAGACTTCTACGGTCTATGCCCTAGAAATGGCAAGGATAAATCAAGATCAGGTGTACATATGATGTATAACATCATACCGTATGTAACGAGTTTACCTTGTTGGGCAGACTGGATGGACTGTACAGGTCTTTATCTGCCTTCATCTACTATGTTATTATTATTATTATTTATTGTATTTGTACCCCACATTTTCCCACCTTTTTGCAGGCTCAATGTGGCTTACAGAGTATAGATATGATAGCGTCGTTACATGATTTAAAAAAGTCAATCATAAGCAAAGGTGAAAGAGGATTTAGATAGAAAGGTGTTAGATAAGGTCGTGTGATAGGTGTTTTTTGGTGTACTTGAGTGGTTTAAGGAATGATTTCTTTCATTGAGGGTGACTTTTGTAGGCTTTGTTGAAGAGATGTGTTTTCAAAGCTTTGCGAAAGTTGGTTAGATTGGTTATGGTTTTCAGGGCCATGGGTAGTGCGTTCCAAGACTGTGTGCTTTTGTACGCAAAGGTAGTAGCATAAGCTTGTTTGTATTTTATTCCTTTAACAGCTGGGGAAGTTCAGATTGAGGAATTTGCGAGCCGATCTTTTGGCGTTTCTGGGCGGTAAGTCCACTAGGTTTAACATATAGAGTGGGGCATCTGCGTAGATGATTTTGTGTACAGTCATGCAGATCTTGAACTCAATTCGTTCCTTGAGCGGGAGCCAGTGCAGTTTCTCTCTCAGGGGTTTCGCACTTTTGTATTTAGGTGTACCAAAAATGAGTCTGGCTGCGGTGTTCTGGGCTGTTTGGAGTTTTTTGATGGTCTGTTCTTTACACCCTGCATACAGAGCGTTACAGTAGTCCAAGTGGCTTATTACTAATGACTGTACTAGGGTGCGGAAGATGTTTCTTGGGGAAAAAGGTTGTATTCTTTTGTGTTTCCACATCGATTGGAACATTTTTTTTGTTGTTACTAGAAATGGTACAGAGAAGGGTGACCAAAACAGTAAAGAGGATGGGATGACTTCCTTGTGAGGAAAGGCTAAGGAGGCTGGGGCTCCTCAGCATGAAGAAGAAAAGGCAGAGGGGAATTATGATAGAGGTTTATAAAATCTTAAGTGGAGTGGAATAGGTATACGTAAATCACTAGATTACTATTTTCAAAAGTGTAAGAACTAGGGGGCTTGCAATGAAGTCACTAAATAATACATTTTAAACAAATCAGAGAATATATTTCTTCATTAAACATGCAATTAAGTTCTGGTATTTGTTGCCGAGAATGTGGCAAAAGTGGTTAGCCTAGCAGGGCTTAAAAAAGGTTCAGACAAGTTCCTGAAAGAAAATGCCATAAACTATTATTAAAGTGGACTTGGGAAATCCACTATTTATTCCTGAGATAAGCATCAAGAAATCTGTTTGACTCTTTTAGGATTACCAGGTTCTTGTGATCTGGATTGGCTACTGTTGGAAACAGGTTACTGGGATTGATGGATCTTTGATCAGTCCAAGAATGGCGATACTCACAATAAATTCTTATGACCTTCCACTTCTGTTGCAGCTGCCAGAGGATTTACAGCCAGCTGGCATGGTTCAGGTCAGTTCAAGGAGAAAGGGTTGGACAAGGAGAAAGTACTGGGGAGACTGAGGAAGGGCTGGAGAAGTAGAAGAAGAGAGTGTAGGGGAGGTGGACTGAGGAAGAAAGGGCTAGAGAATGAGAAAGCCATTAAAATCAGTGATACAGCTTGAAGAGAAGGTAGGCAGAGCCTGAGGAGGAGCTGGGGGTGGAGCTTTCCCCTCTCCCAACTAAAGAAGCATTCTGCTGCCCCTGCATAGAGTTGACTTTATTAATTGGAGATATGGGAGGAGGGAGGGGTCTTTCACATTTCCATCAGTGTATACTTCAGGATCCTATGACTGTGCACTGTCACAAATTCCTTAGGAGGGTCAAGGAATTGGAGGATATCCAACATTTTTGCAATGGGCTCCTCTTCCATCTCTAACTGAAAAGAGATGGCCTTCTCCCAGAAAAAAAAAATCAATGAAAAGGAGCTCTTCCAGCAGGGATTTACATCTCTCATGTGGTGGAGAGGGATCTGAAGGGAGACCTGTGGACCCATCCTCTAGAAGACCTTTGGTTCTTCATTAGAAACCCAGGAGTGCTCAACCTCAGGCTTAAAGAAAAAATCTGTTGGTGAAATCTGTTTGTGCCTTTTTTTCATTACTGAATACTGGGACAGGCCTTCTGTAGAATCAAGACACTGAGGACTCCTGGTGCATTGGCAAAGTTTCCTCCCCCTGAAGTACTGGAAATGGACACCACTGCAGCTGACCTTGACTCTGAGTTCCATGGAAGCCTTGGTGTCAAGGCATCTCTTTCTTGCAGAGCATGGGACTTGAGTATTAGCTGTACCATGTTTGCCCTTGACATTGATACAGTATCATATATGATACATAATACAATATCATGTTGAGCAAAGAAGCTCTCCATCTGTTCCTTGATGTTCTGCTTCAGCTACTCAATGAAGGCTGCCATTGATAAAGGTGTGGGTATCACAGTAGAACATAAGAATAGCCATACTGGGTCAGACCAGTGGTCCATCTAGCTCAATATCTTGTTTCCAACAGTAGACATGCCAGGTCACAAGTACCTGGCAGAAACCCAAATCATGGCACTACTCAGGATTTTGTAGACCTCAATCATATCTCCCCTCAGCCATCTCTTTTCCAAGCTGAAAAGTCCTATCCTCTTTAGCCTTTCCTCATATGAGAGGAGTTACATCTCCTCTATCATTTTGGTAGCTTTTTTTTTAACCTTTTCTAATCCTGCTGTATATTTTTTGAGATACGGTGACCAGAACAGAACGTAGTACTCAATGTGAGGTCGCACCATGGAGCAATACAGAGGCATTATAGTATTTTCGGTCTTATTTACCATCCATTTCCTAATAATTCCTAGCATCCTGTTTGCTTTTTTGACCACCGTTGCATACTGCACAGAAGATTTGAGCATATTGTCTACAATGACACCTAGATCTTTTGTTTGGGGTGCTGACCCCAAAGGTGTACCCTGGTATCAGGTAACTATGATTGGGATTATTCTTCCCAATGTGCATCACTTTGCATTTGTCCACATTAAATTTCATCTTTCATTTGAATGACCAGTCTTCCAAATTCCTAAGTTCTTCTTGCAATTTCTCACAGACTACATGTGTTTTAACAACCTTGAATAGTTTTGTGTCATCTGCAACCTTAATCACCTCATTCGTCGTTCCAGTTTCCAGATCATTTATAAATATGTTAAATAGCTTCAGTCCCAGTACTGATCCCTGTGGTACTCCACTGTTCACCTTCCTTCTTTGAAAGAAATAAATATTTAACCCTACCTTCTGTTTTCTGTCCAATAACCAATTCCTAATCCACACAAGATCACTGTCTCCTATTCCATGACTTTTAATTTTCTCAGGAGTCTCTCATGAGGAACTTTTGTCAAAAGCTTTCTAAAAATCTAGATACACTACATCAACTGGCTCACCTTTATCCACATGTTTATTCACACCTTCAAAGAAATGAAGCAAATTGGTGAGGCAAGACTTCCTTTGGCTGAACCCATGCTGACTCTGTCCCATTAAACCATGTTTATTTATGTGTTCCATAATTTTATTCTTTATAATAGTTTCCACTATTTTACCTAGCACTGACGTCATACTTATTGGTCTGTAATTTCCTGGATCACCCCTGGAACCCTTTTTAAAAATTGGCTTTACATTGGCCACCCTCAAATCTTCAGGTACTATGGATAATTTTAATAACAGGATGTATGCCATCTGGTCCAGGTGATTTACTACTCTTTAATTGGTTGCTTTGGCTCAGTATAATTTCCAGATTCACTGGGATTTCTTTCAGTTCCTCTGCATCATCACTCCTGAAAACCATTTCCAGTACAAGTAGATATCTTACATCTTCTTCTGTAAAGACCAAAGCAAAGAACTCATTCAGTTTCTCCACTATGGCCTTGTCCTCTCTGAGTGCTCCTTTTACTCCTTCATGATCTAATGGCCCCACAGATTCTCCCTCAGGCTTTCTGCTTCTGATGTACTTGAAAAAGTTGTTACTGTGAGTTTTAGCTTCTGCAGCAAGTTTTCTTCATATTCTCTTTTAGCCTTATCAAAGCTTTGCATCTGACTTGCCAGTGCTTATGTTGCTTCTTATTTTCTTCAGTTGGGTCCTTTTTCCATTCTTTGTAGGACATTCTTGTGACTGTAACAGTCTCTTTCACATCACCTTTTAACCATGCTGGCTGTCATTTTCTCTTCCTTCCACCTTTGTAAATATGTGGAATGCATCTGGTCTATGTTTCCAAGATAGTACAACATCCGTGTGTGATGTTAGTGTCCTAACCTTTGCAGCTGATCCTTTGTAATGTATTTATTGCATTTGTATCCCACATTTTCCCACCTCTTTGCAGGCTCAATGTGGCTTACATTACATCATGAATAGTAATCACTTTTCTCTTTTTGTTACAGTTGCTTTCCGTTGTGACTTCATTTCAGATAGTAGCTCAAACTTGATCATGTTATGATCATTGTTTCTCAGCTGTTCCAACACTGTTACCTCTCAAACTATGCCCTGCATGCCTCCAAACACTAGATCTAAAATGGTTCCCCCTCTTGTCAGTTCCTGGACCAGTTGCTCTAAGATGCAGTCATTTATTACATCTAAAAATTGTACCTCCCTAGCACACCATTTATCCAGCCAATATTGGGATAATTGAAATCACCCATTATTATAATGTTGCCCAATATGCCAGCTTTCCTATTTTCTGTAAATATATTTTCATCTGTCTGTTGGCCAATGTAAAGCCAATTTTTAAAAAGGGTTCCAGGGGTGATCCAGGAAATTACAGACCAATAAGTATGACGTCAGTGCTAGGTAAAATAGTGGAAACTATTATAAAGAATAAAATTATGGAACACATAAATAAACATGGTTTAATGGGACAGAGTCAGCATGGGTTCAGCCAAAGGAAGTCTGTCTGTTCATTCTGTCCTGGTGGATGGTAGTACTACCAGTATATTCCTTCCCTTTACACATGTAATTTCTATCCACAAGGATTTCATGCTGCTATCTGTTTCATGTAGAATGTTTGTTTTGATTGACTCAATTCCCTCTTTAACATTTGATCCACTCTATCAGTATGATATAAATTGCACCCTGCTAACACAGTGTCCCATTGATTGACCTCCTTTAACCAGGTCTCTGAAATGCCTATTATATCTACCTCTTCATTAATTAACTATTGTATTTATTTACTGGGATTTATTAACCACCTTTATGAAGAGGTTCATCCAAGGTGGCTATATACTCCAATTCTCGTATCTCATTTTTAAGGCTTCTAGCATTTGTATATAGACACTTCAAATTGTCTTTTCTCCTTGCATCTACATGCTGCTTTGAAGCTAATGGGGATAATCTCTGTTCTCCCATTGAACACTCCTGGCTTTCTTTCATCATTATTGAAATCTCTCTATCAGAATTCCCTAAAGATCCTGTTTCAATAGTATCCTTCAAGGATACTTAAATGTTTATGAACTGTAAATGTAGGTGTTTATTTCCCAGCTGATTAGGGGTTCTTTGAGGTTCAAAAAATTTGTGTCTATGGATGTTTTTACACTACTGGCAAAGTTGCTGTGTACCCTTTCCAGGAGACAAAAGCAGTGGAGAATACAAGACAAGCTTGAGAAGGGGAGAAAGAGCACTAGAGGAAGTTGTGTTTTTCTGGTAGGTATACAAAAATAGACCTGTTTTAATTTTTTTTTTTTGCATTTGAATGTTTTATTACTTATATCAGTTAAACCTTAAAAACTCCAAAGTCCTAATTATAGTGGCTCTGGCAGTGGGCTATTTTTACCCTAATGACTTTTAGAAAAAGAAGAAACATATAATCTAACTGGGAATGCCTAATTCTCAGTACAAACACACTGTGCTAAAAATGTAAGTGTGAAACTGTCTTGCATCAAAAATATTGTCTGTAACCGCTTTCTACAGCTTCTGCCTGAGACACTGCATTATCGCCCAGCACAAATGCAGCAATGCACTTGCTTTATACACTCTTTTTTCTCATATCCCTACTTCTTCACCATACAACACTGAAAATGTGTATGTTTCCAGGAATATCACTATATGCAGGTGTGCTCCTTTGCTTGTATTCACACCTGAACAAAGTGTAAATGAGGTGAGAAACAACTGAGAATTCAGCCACGCATATGTCGGATTCTTGACTCTCAGGGCCCGATACAAAAAGCTTACCATGTTTGCAATATTTGCTTTAGACTGGTTGTAGCTCTCCCCTCTCCAATCAGTTCAAAACTCTGCTGCCCATCTTGTCTTCCGCCAGGGTCGCTTTACTCATACTAACCCTCTCCTCAAGTCGCTTCACTGGCTCCCTATCTGTTTTCGCATCCTGTTCAAACTTCTTCTACTAACCTATAAATGTACTCACTCTGCTGCTCCCCAGTATCTCGCCACACTCGTCCTTCCCTACACCCCTTCCTGTGCACTCCGCTCCATGGACAAATCCTTCTTATCTGTTCCCTTCTCCACTACTGCCAACTCCAGACTTCGCGCCTTCTGTCTCGCTGCACCCTACACCTGGAATAAACTTCCTGAGCCTCTACGTCTTGCCCCATCCTTGGCCACCTTTAAATCTAGACTGAAAGCCCACCTCTTTAACATTGCTTTTGACTCGTAACCACTCACCGCCACCTACCCTCCTCTCCTCCTTCCTGTACACATTAATTGATTTGATTTGCATACTTTATTTTTTGTCTATTAGATTGTAAGCTCTTTGAGCAGGGACTGTCTTTCTTCTATGTTTGTGCAGCGCTGCGTACGCCTTGTAGCGCTATAGAAATGCTAAATAGTAGTAGTAGTAGTTATTTAGCATCTAATGCACAAATGGGTTCTGCATCCCTTTTACCATTAAGAACATAAGTATTGCTATACTGGGAAAGACTAAAGGTCCATCAAGCCCAGCATCCTGTTTCCAACAATGGCCAATCCAGGTTACAAGTAACCAGCAAGATCCCAAAACAGTACATTTTATGCTTCTTATCCTAGAATAAGCAGTGGATTTTCCCCAAGTCCATTTTAACAATGGTCTATGGACCTTTCCTTTAGGAAGCCATCCAAACTTTTAAACCCCACTAAGCTAACTGCTTTTACTACATTCTCTGGCGATGAATTCCAGAGTTTAATTACACGATGAGTGAAGAAATATTTTCTCCGATTCATTTTAAATGTACTACTTTGTAGTTTCATTGCATGCCCCCTAGTCCTAGTTTTCTTGGAAAGAGTAAACAAGTGATTCACGTCTACCCATTCTACTCTACTCATTTTATAGACCTCTATCACATCCCCCCTCAGCCATCTTTTCTCCAAGCTGAAACACCCTCGCCATTCCTTATAGGGAAGTCGTACCATCCCATTTATCATTTTTTCGCCCTTCTCTTTACCTTTTCTAATTCCACTATATCAAGTGACAGCATATTAGGCAGAGGAAAACCATTAAATCTTTTTCATTGGTTTCACAAATATTCAGTATAGCTTTAAAAAGATGAATATCTAGTTTCAAAATGGATATCGGTGCAAGGAACGTGCAGTGAGTTCTTTCTTAGTATATAATAAACCTCTTTATATTTTGAAAGAAGAAATAGTCTAAATACCATTGAATTACAGCAAGTAAACATTTGTAGAAGGTTCTTTCTATAGGGGGATGACAGAATGCAAGTGAAATTCAATCACTGGGACAATTGGACACAGGGTATGTTTTCTCTGGATCATGCTCTTAACTCATTCTACAGCAAGAGTAACCCAATACACATTAAGAGGATTATACAATGGTTTGTAAAAGGCTAATCTGACTAAACAATATATACTTTTTCTCATTTGAAGAATATTTGCAGACACTTACATTTAAATTATCGAAGGTGGAGAAAATGTATTACATTGGATGGAAGGTTCATATTCTCAGCCAAAACACGAGTAATGATTCAGCCTATTTCTAAATAATGATCTTTTAAATCACAAACCATCAGCACTGGAGTAAGAAACTAAGGTAGTAATTTAAATAAAGTTGCAAATGAGGTCAGAAAGGTGCTTGAATATTATCTTAGCTAGGGTAGGAATGGATAAACATGTCCTGCTAGAGTATGTGCAGCCGGTGTCACTCCTTGTGTGTGTGTGACTAGCAAGGGCAGTTGAAGAACCAAGCTTTCATCTGCTTCCTGAAGTAGAGATAGTCCTGTGTTAAGCAAATTCAGGGAGTGCATTCCAGAATGTGGGGGCTACTCCAAATAAGGCTCGCTTGCGGGTATCACATTATGTGATGTCCTTTGGAGAGGGTGTAGTTAGGGATACTCCTTGGGAGAACCTTATGGGCTCATTTTCGAAAGAGAAGAGCGCCCATTTTTCAACACAAATCAGGAGATGGGCGTCCTTCTCCCAGAGTCGCCCAAATCGGCATAATCGAAAGCCGATTTTGGGTGCCATCAACTGCTTTCCGTCGTGGGGACGACCAAAGTTCCCGGGGGCGTGTTGGAAGCGTAGTGAAGGTGGGACTGGGCCGTGCCTAACACATGGGCGTCCTCAGCCGATAATGGAAAAAAGAAGGGCATCCTTGACAAACACTTGGCCGACTTTACTTGGTCCTTTTTTTTTTTTACGACCAAGCCACAAAAATGTGCCCTAAATGAACAGATGACCACCAGAGGGAATCGAGGATGACCTCCCCTACTCCCCCAGTGGTCACTAACCCCCTCCCACCCTAAAAAATGTTTTTTAAATATTTTTTCCAGCCTCTATGCCAGCCTCAAATATCATACCTAGCTCCATGACAGCAGTATGCAGGTCCCTGGAGCAGTTTTAGTGGGTACTGCAGTGCACTTCAGGCAGGCGGACCCAGGCCCATCCCCCCCTACCTGTTAAACTTGTGGTGGTAAATGTGAGCCCTCCAAAGCCCACCACAAACCCACTGTACCCTAAGGGCTACGGTAGTGGTGTACAGTTGTGGGGAGGGGTTTTTTGGGGGGAGTTGGGGGGCTCAGCACCGAAGGTAAGGGAGCTATCCACCTGGGAGCAATTTGTGAAGTCCACTGCAGTGCCCCCTAGGGTGCCCGGTTGGTGTCCTGGCATGTCAGGGGGACCAGTGCACTACGAATGCTGGCTCCTCCCACGACCAAAGGGCTTGGATTTGGTTGTTTCTGAGATTGGCGTCCTCAGTTTCCATTATTGCTGAAAATCGGGGATGACCATCTCTAGGGACGACCATCTCTAAGGTCGTGACCTTGGAGGAGTGTAGAGAGAGATCTTGTTTTTCAAGTACTCTGGACCATTTTCTTTAAGGGCCTTGAATGTCAAATGTAGAATCTTAAATTTGGCCCTGCATTGTACTGATAGCCAGTGAAGTTTTTGCAAAAATGGTGTGATATAGTCACATCTCTTACAACCTTCTATTAGTCTTGCTGCAGCATTCTGAATCAATTGGAGCTGGTGCAGACCCTTGTAGTAAGAGTGCATTACATTACTCCAATTTTTATGTTATCATGACATGCACAACTGAGACAAGACTTGCCTTCTCAATGTAAGGAAACAGCAGCGTAGTTGTTGCAAGTGACAGAAGCTGCTCGGATTTGGGGGATCAGAATAAGTGTTGAATCAAGCTATATTGCAAGGTTCATGACGTGATTTGAGGGGGAGTTCATATTTCCTAAAAGTGATTTTGATACCAAGTATGTGCCCACTTGTATTAGGGACACACAGAAGCTCGGTTTTACTTGGGTTCATGCAAAGTTTGTTGTTTTTAGCCCATTCTTGAATTCATTTTAGACATGTAGTCAGTTTATTCAGGGCTGTAAGTCGGGTTCAATGGATATGAGTAGCTGCACATCATCTACATAGATGAAGAACTGAGTTTCCATCAACTGAATCAGCTCGGCTAGTGGCTTGAGGTAGATATTGAACAGAACAAGTGACAGTATCAATGCTTGTGGTACCTCACAGGTCAGTGCCCATGGTGGTGATGAGGTGCTGCTGAACACTATGAACTGTTGCCCTGTCTGATAGATAGGATCTGAACCAAGCAAGTACTGTTCCTCTGATACCTGTTTCTGCCAGTCATGCTAGCATGATTCACAGTGACAAAAGCTGCTGAGAAATCTAGCAGTACTAGCACCAAGGCCAATCCCCTGTCTTGGTTTCTGTCAAGATCATCTAGTAGGGATACAAGGACTGTTTCTGTTCAACAACCAGATTGACATGGATCTAGCCAGTTTCTCTTCAGCCAATCATTGAGTTGATCACAGACTGATTTTGAACAACGGACAATTTCTATGAATAGATGGTTTCTCGATAGACATTACCCTAAATAATGCATACCATAAGTTTACTAAAGAGCATGTAGGTCAGACAGGAAATCCCTTTTAAAAGTATCAGTAAAGGTGGATGAAGATAATGCTATATGTGCTTTATGGGGCCCTTTTACAAAGGTGCGGGAGGGCTAATGCGTGCCCAATCAGCACTACCGCCAGGCTAGTGCATGCGCCTAACAGTAATTCTGATTTTGGTGCTCGCGGAATCCCGCGGTAGAAAATAATTTTCTATTTTCTACCATGGGGGCATTCCAGGCGGTAACCAGCAGCATGCCCATGTTGGCACTCGCTGCATGGTTACTGTGTGGGTAGTGCGTGAGCCCTTACCGCTAGGTCAATGGGTGGTGGTAAGGGCTCATGTCATAAATAGGCACATGCTAGTTTTAATATTAGCGCAGGCCCATTTCAGGGCCCATTAAAAATAGCCTTTTCTCAGCCACGGTAAAACATGGCCCAGTGCACGCCTAAAAGACAAGCCACTTTTTACCGCAGCTTTGTAAAAGGACCCCTATGTTTTTCACCATTATCAACTGAAATTAAAAGAATGCTTACACGACATTGACATCTGATAGAAGCTATCAACTGTTTTAAGAATAAACAGTTGTTCATTGCACACACTAGGGGGTCACAATTAAAAAAAACAACTAGTGATGTCATCATTGCCTAAAAAAGAAAATCACCCACCAGTTTATGGACTTCACAAATGTGGAAACTAGGGTTTTAACATGTTTCAATTTGTTTTTTATATGTTTTGACATTTTTACATTTCCTTACCTTTTTTTTCCACAATAAACACGGTTTAATTATTTATTCATTACTGCTTTTGTGGTGGATGGTTGTTGCAAGACAGCCGTTTGGCCATCAATGGGTTCATTTTTTCTGAAAATTAGAAATATGGAAGGGCATTTTTGAAAGGACATCCAAGTCAGAATAGTAACGTCCAAGTCAGAATGTTGCAAATGGATGTCTGTCTCACATGTATTTTCGAACAGAAAATACATCAATATTTCCTGTTCAAAAATTTGCGAGAGGGATGTCCTTACACTGGAAGCATCCAGCATGAACATCCATTTTACAAACTGGAACATCCAAATTTTGAACGGGGGAAAGGAATGGACACAGTAGTATCTGTCTGGTAGCAATCTTTGAAAACAGTCACACAGGCATCCATGCAGAGCAGTGGGGCAGCCTAGTGGTTAGTGCAGTGGACTGTAAACCAAGGGGCCTAGTTTCAAATCCCATATTAATTCTTTTATTTTGTAATTGTGAGCACTGCAGGATGAGAAAAATACCTACTGTACCTGAATGTATACCACTTCAATAGACTTCAAGTTTGCAGGTACAGTAAGTATTTTTCTCCACAAGTCAATTTTAAAAAATAAAGTGACATTTGAAACTATATAATTTACCTATATGGCACCAATACTTTGGGTCTTATTCATTTATCTGATAAATAGAGGCCCTGATATTCATATATTCTACACATAAATATATACTCTTATAAGTATAATTTATACTTACATGTTCTGGATTAGAAATTTCCAAGAGATTTTACTGCAAATTGGCCAGTTTGTGCTCTGTTGCAGCTATAGGGGTTCTTTTTTAGTATGCGGCGGTAAATGCTAGTGCACGCATACTGAAGCTTATAAGGGTTTACAGCGGGAATTCCTGCCATAAGTCTGAGATTAGTTAGCGCAAACTGAGTGCTAAAAACATATTTTAGTTTTATGGCAGAGGACGCGTGTTGGGGCGGAGAGTGGGTGTGCCAGCACTGATCAGTTAGTGTACTATGGGGCCCTTTTACTAAACGTCGGTAAGTCCAATGTGGGCTTACCCCTCACTAATCCAGAACTATTACTGGGCTACCGCAGGAGCCCGGCAGTAGTTCACACCCGCTGTGTGCACCATTTCCAGCGCTACAAAAATATGTTCTATTTTTGTAGTGCCAGCGCTTAACCAGTGGTAATCAGGCAGCACCGCATGTTGCCCGGTCACCACTGGGTTAGCATGGGAGCCTTTACTGCCACCTCAATGGGTGGCGGTAAGTGCTCACCCCTGAAATGGCCACGTGGCAAGTGGTTCACTTACTGCTCAACCATTTCTTTTCAGGAAAAAAAGACAGCCTTTTACTCGCTACAGTAAAAGGGGGCATCAGCGCACGACAAAAACAGGCGCTGACACTAATGCAGACCCCATTTTACCGCAGCTTAGTAAAAGGACCCCTGCATGATTAGTACATGTGCTCACACACTAATTTGTTTTAATGGCTGTGCACTAATTTTATTTTTATTACATTTGTACCCCGTGCTTTCCCACTCATGAAAGGCTCAATTCGGCTTACATGGGGCAATGGAGGGTTAAGTGACTTGCCAAGAGTCACAAGGAGCTGTCTGTGCCTGAAATGGGAATTGAACTCAGTTCCTCAGTTCCCCAGGACCAAAGTCCACCACCCTAACCACCCTAACCACTAGGCCACTCCTCCACTTTTTAAATTAATGTCCATGCAACATTAGTGCATGGACATTAATTTAAAAAAAAAAAAAGGGAGATCGGCCATTTTACTGCTGCAGTAGAAAGTGGCCTTAGTGCATGTGTTCAGAAAGCAACAAGGCAAACAGTCTACAACATCCAAGATGGAGAACAGAAGAGAAGCAGATCTTTAAGAAAGCGGTCTTTTTAACTCTTTTAAACTCCCAGGAGTCAAACAGCGTTGTCTGACTTAGCCATGTTTAGCTGTGAGGCAACCTATAGCACAGCTTTGTAAACAGGGGGCTTAATTAAAGCTACAGCCACCCTCATAGTCTCAATGGAACACAAAGCCTCAAAAAATAAATTAGAAAGGAGAGTCATAACTCACCAGTTCCTCAGCCTGGGCTCATTTGAAAAAGAGTCAGGCAGACTTGCTGTGACAACCTAACTTATATAATATTACCCATGTCATGCATGTATGCATAATGAAATGAAAATGCAGAAAAAAGCAATACATAAGAATAACATTAAACCTTCTCTTGAAAACATCTCTAGAATGTTAAGAGGTTAAAAAGCATTGCTGTCTTCATTCAAAGTCCGTTTCATTGGCTACAAATGTTGCTCATCCATCGGGACAAGGGTGTGCTAAGGCCAGTTTTCCCCACACCTTTGTAAAAGGACCCCATAGAGAGGCACTTGTGACATAAATTCATACTACAGTTCATTGACAGGTAATAAGTTATGGAAAATGGCTTTTGAAATATAGCTGCACTTTCTGTCATGGCTCTGTTTTTATCTGGTTGAGGAGGACATACTTTTATAGACTTTTCCCTTCATATTTTCTCCAGTTTCAAAGTTTTAGACCTGACATTGGCAATGCCTTTATATTTTAGTGTGGTGTCTTAGAAAATTAATGGTTTAGTACAGTAGCTGAGCTTTTCAAATTCCTTTCTCTACTGCTGTGAAGCCTTTTTTAGTCACATCATCCTGACGTGGGAAGAGTGAGAGATGCCTGCAATAAAAGATTTCATTTTTGTTTTCAAAGCAGTCTACAAATCTATGGAGTTTAAAGCTAGTGTGACTTTTTCATGACTTCTGTATTTTCCTGAGTGTGTACCTGGGCCACAACTTGTGGAACTGAGGGCCATCAATCTATGTCCACACATCATTGGATATATATGTTTGAAATCTACTAGAGGCCTTTTTACAATTTTGAACTACCGCCTGGCTACCGCGTGGCCCGGGAGGTAATTTCATTTTCTACATGCTCCCACTATGTGCCCCGGAAAAGTTATGGCACGTGGCACTAACCGGGCGGTAATCAGCATTGTACACGTGTTGACAATTACTGCCCGGTTAACACGTGAGACTTTTCTGCTAGATCAATCGGTGGCAGTAAGTTCTCAGGCCCAAAATGGACATGCACCAATTTTTATTATGCCACACATCCATTTTTGGCTAAAAAATAAAGGCCTTTTTTGCAGGTGCGCTGAAAAATGGACCTGCGCACATCCAATACATGCGTCTACACCAGTGCAGGCCACTTTTCGGCACACCTTAGTAAAAGAACCCCCTAGTAACCTACTGATGTACAAATAGTGCACCTCTAATACAAGAAAAAGAGGCACAAGAATGCAGGATATTTTAGAAGTACCCAAAAAAAAATTTTTCTTTGCTTCATACTGAAAACAGTGGGGGGGGGGGGGGGGGGTCATTGTTCAGCCAGCGGTGATCAGCAATTTGCTGACTGCTGCTGGCACTAAACCAGAAAATTCTTGAACTAAGAAAATTCAATGCCAGCCATGTCTGGGCACCTGCACTGAATTTCCAGATTTGTGGAGCCGGCTTTTAAGTGCGTTATTCAGCACTTATGGGTCCTTTTACTAAGCTGCAGGAAAAAGGCCCTGTGGCAGCGGTGGGGACCATTTTCCCCACTCACCAGGGCCATTTTTACTGCGGAGGGTAAAATGTCCCCCCCCCCCCCCCAAAAAAAATGGCCATGCGTTAAGATAACTCTTGCCACGTGGCCATGTGGTGGGAAGGACTTACCACCACTCACTGTGGTGACAGTAAGGGCTCTCGCTGTAACCTGGCAATGCCGAATTACCGCTGGGTTAGTTTCACGCTATAAAAATTTTTTTCCAGTGCACCAGAAATGGCATGTGCTAGAGCAGGAACTACAGCTGGCAGCTGTGTTGGGCCAGCGGTAGTTCCGGGGTAGCATGCGGTAAGCCTGCGTTGGGCTTACCACCACTTTGTAAAAAGGGCCCCTTAACCAGCTATGGATTACTGCATAAAGATAGGGCTGACTTTTATGTGGTTAACCTGATCTGTTAAGTTCTGAATATCAGCACTTAACCAGACAAGTACTGACTCCACCCCGGAACACCCCCAAAATAGTTGGTTTTGATTCAGCACTAACCAGTTATTTTCAGAAGTGCTGACCAGTTATATGCCACTGAAAATGACTGGTTTGTGCCGCATAGGTGATTTACATAAGTATTGCCATACTGGGAAAGACCAAAGGTCCATCGAGCCCAGCATCCTGTTTGCAACAGTGGCCAATCCAGGTCACAAATACCCGGCAAGATCCCAAAAATGTAGAAAACATTTCATACTGCTTATCCCAGAAAAAGTGGATTTTCCCCAAGTCCATTTAAAAACGGTCTATGGACTTTTCCTTTAGGAAGCCGTCCAAACCTTTTTTAAACTCCGCTAAGCTCCGCTCGGCCGGCTGTCATTTGGTCTTCCGTCCTCCTTTTTTAATATGCGGAATATATTTGACCTGGGCTTCCAGGATGGTGTTTTTGAACAGCATCCACGCCTGATGTAAATTTTTGACCCTCGCAGTCCCTCCTCTAAGTTTTCTTTTCACCATTCTTCTCATTTTATCATAGTCTCCTTTTTTAAAGTTAAATGCTAACGTATTTGATTTCCTTTGTATACTTACTTCAAAGCTAATATCAAATCCGATCATATTATGATCACTGTTATCAAGATTTAACATGCCAGGAGCAGTTTCTGGCTGGTTAAATGGCATTGAATATTGACCCCAACCCATTTAATTAAAATGAGCTGTGGCCCTGTCTGGGTGCTGACATTACTATATAGAAGACCCATCTCAAAAAGGATAACACCTAGGGCAACATTAGAAAAAAATCACGATCACAGCATTCTATGAACAATTAATCTTGAGAAATGCAAGGAGCTGGGGATTAGTTGGTTATGATTTATAACATTTAGAGTAGTTGAATTTAGAATATACACATAGGAGTTTTCCTATATGCAATTATGTTGGAAATGAGTGACAATGGGGAAGTGTAATATATTGATACACATGTCACGTCAATTTGTGCGCAATGTTTTTGACATTACTGCTGTATGTGATCCTAGCCATGGATACAAAGTAATTTATGTATATGTTGTATAATTGAAAAGTCAATAAAGATACTGTTTAAAAAAATGAATTGTGGCCCTATATACCCTGTAATTCCCTTGCCTGTAATGTCTTTTCTGTTTTACCTAGATTGTAAGCTCTTGAGCAGGGACTGTCTCTCTATGTCAAGTGTTCAGCACTGCGTGCATCTGGTAGCGCTATATAAATGCTATTAGTAGTAGTAGTAGTAGTATTATAAGCTTGGGATCACGCTTGACAGTTAAGCTTTAATGTGAAGAAATGTAGGGTGATACATTTGCAGTGCATAAATCCAAAGAGCTGTTTTTGATAGGAGGTGAGAAGTTGATATGCACAGACCAGGAAAGAGTCCACAGGTTGATAGTGTCTGATGATCTCAAGGTGGTTAAACACTGTAACAAGGTGGTGTCCAAGGCCAGAAGGATGCTTGGCTGCATTGAGAGAGCCATAAGCAGAAAAAAAGTAGGTGTTAATGATCCTGTACAAGTCAATGGTGAGAACACACTGACAGTACTGTGTTCAAGTTTCAGAGGCCGTATCTTGTCAAGGACTTAAAATGAATTGAAGCCATGCAGGGGAAAGTGACAAAATGGTGCAGGGTCTGTGTTGGAAGATGTATGAGAAGAGATTTGAAGACCTGAATATGTATACTCTGAAGGAGAGGAGGGGCAGGGAAGAAATGATACAGACATTTAAATACTTAAAAGATATTCATGAACAAACAAATGTTTTCCAAATATGAAGAGGCTATAGAATTAGAAGACATGATATAAAGTTGGAAGGAAGGAAAATTAAAAGCAACATCAGGATTACTTTTTTGCTAGAGGGTGGTGGATGCCTGGAAAACTCTTCCACGTGGAGTGGTGAGGTCAAAAATAGAGGTTCTCTATATAGCATGAAGATGGAATAAAAGTATTGAGCATTTCCACTCATAGCAAAATTTAAATAACTTTCACATTTTAGAATAATAATGATAATAAAAAAGAGGCGGAGAGGGGTAGAAGGCATTCGAGTATCAGTTAGAACCTTAAAGACAATGGAACTGTAGTACAACCTTGGCTGTCTTTCTGGGCATACTATATGGGTCTTATTAGTCTTTTATTTCTCATCATTTACTATGCTACTATCCAGCTCATTTTCATAAGTGATCGCTGGCCATTTTCCGACATAAATCGGGAGATGGCCAGTGATCTTGGGAAAAGCGGCTAAATCGGTATAATCGAAAGCCACTTTTTTGCCAACATCACCGCTTTCCCGTCGCGTCGCCGGCCAAAGTTCAAAGGGGCGTGTCGGCGGCGAAGCGAAGGCGGGACATGGGCAGGCATGGGCGTGGCTACCAGATGGCCGGCTTTCGGCGATAATGGAAAAAAAACGGCGATAAGCAGTATATCACCGGGTTTACTTGGTCCTTTTATGTTGACGACCAAGCCTCAAAAAGGTGCCCCAAATGACCAGATGACCACCGGAGGGAATGGGGGATGACCTCCCCATATTCCCCCAGTGGTCACCAACCCCCTCCCATACTACAAAAATAAAACCCACCTCCATGACAGCAGAATGTGTTGTATCCTCCGACAGCCCTTCCCTGGTTGCGATGTGGCTCTCGGGTGAGTGTGACACCTTTTCTGTTAGGTGCCCTGCAGAGTCACATCAGCAATGCATTGTGGTGGGTGTAGGGTACTGGGCTCTACTCCCATGGTGCTTTTCCCCCCTGCTAACTGGGTTCAGAGTGTGCCCTGTTTTGTTTCCAGTAGTCCATGAGGTAGTGGCCATTTTTGTAAGCCAGTTTTAGATCCCTTTCATGTGTCACCCACGTTAGAGAACGTTATTACCTTGAATGTGGCTGAAAGAGGGCATTGTACACCATTCTGCCAGCTCTTACCTACTGCTAATCTCAGTACCAGGGAGACTCTTTGCCAGTGGAGCACAACCTCTGATCTGCAGTTAACTGAGTAAATGTGCTTATTCAAATAAAGGACTTTTTCAAAGAGATTAGTCTTCAGGTGTCAACTGGTGTGCCAAGGTTATACAGCAGCAACAAGTCCTAGAGGCCTGCATGTATGCAGGTCCCTGGAGCACTTTTAGTGGGTACCGCAGTGCACTTAAGGCAGGCGGACCCAGGCCCATCCCCCCCACCTGTAACACTTGTGCTGGTAATGGAAGCCCTCCAAAACCCACTGTACCCACATGTAGTTGGGTCAGAGTGTGCCCTGTTTTGTTTCCGGTAGTCCATGAGGTAGTGGCCATTTTTGTAAGCCAGTTTTAGATCTCTTTCATGTGTTACCCACGTTAGAGAACGTTATTACCTTGAATGTGGCTGAAAGAGGGCATTGTACACCATTCTGCCAGCTCTGACTTACTGCTAATCTCAGTACCAGGGAGACTCTTTGCCAGTGGGGCACAACCTCTGATCTGCAGTTAACTGTGAGTAAACATGCTTATTCAAATAAAGGACTTTTTCAAAGAGATTAGTCTTCAGGTGTCAACTGGTGTGCCAAGGTTAAACAGCAGCAACAAGTCCTAGAGGCCTGCGTGTATGCAGGTCCCTGGAGCACGTTTAGTGGGTACCGCAGTGCACTTAAGGCAGGCGGACTCAGGCCCATCTCCCCCTACCTGTAACACTTGTGCTGGTAATGGAAGCTCTCCAAAACCCACTGTACTACTACTATTTACCCACATGTAGTTGCCCCCTTCACCCCTAAGAGCTTTGGTAGTGTTGTACATTTGTGGGTAGTGGATTTTGGGGGGGGGGGGGGGGCTCAGCACCCAAAGTAAGGGAGCTATGCATGTGGGAGGTTTTTCTGAAGTCCACCGCACTGACCCCTAGGGTGCCCAGCTGGTGTCCTGGCATGTCAGGGGGACCAGTGCACTACAAATGCTGGCTCCTCCCACAACAAAATGCCTTGGATTTCGATAATACGGTTTAGCCCGGCCAAATGCCTTGGATTTCGCCGGGTTGGAGATGGCCGGCATTTTTTTCCATTATCGCTGAAAAACAAACGCGGCCATCTCAAACCCGGTGAACTCCAAGGCATTTGGCCGGGCTAAACCGTATTATCGAAAAAAAAAAAGATGGCCAGCCATCTTTTTTGATAATACGGTTCCGGCCAGCTGTAGTGCCGCCGCCAACATAGATCGCCAGCGATCTATTTGGCCGGCGACGTTCGACTATGCCCCTCCACGTTATTGTCTTCAATCTGTTAAAATCAGCAAATATATTGTAATTTTGCAATTAAATTCATATAAAGATACTTGGGTCAATATTCAAAGGGACTTATATATTTAGAGGCTGTTTCTAAAGGTTATAATTCTCCAGGTGTGGAGAATCTATCCAGACAGTTCCACTGAAAATCCATCTAGCTCCCACTGCAGTAAGGATTAGATTCAGTAAATGGTGCCCAAATTTGAGCACTAAAAAAAATGTGCGCTGAATGCTATTCTATGGATGGTGCGCCGAGTTGGGCCGCCACTGTGTGTTGTGCTGGGATCTGCACTCAACTCTGTGTGTGAGGATTTACACCTACTGAAACCTGTGTAAATCCTCATGTGTAAATCCCCTGGATTTTAACATACTAGTGAATAAGACCCCAAATATTGGGTTATTTGGGCTGCCAAACCTGAGCGAATGGTGCAATTTAGGGAGGGGGGGCCACAAACCTTTCTACACAAAAAAAGGAGCAAAACTTGGGTGTGATCATATGTGGTCATCTTATGAAGGCCTAACAGATAGAAGAGGCAACGCTGAAAGCTAGAAAGGAATGGCCAGTAGAAAAAAGGAGGTGATGATGCCTCTGTATAAGACTCGGGTGAGATCTCTTTTAGAATATCGAGTACAATTCTGGAGACTGCACCTTCAAAAAGATACAAACAGGATAGAGTTGGTCCAGAGGGCTGCTACTAAAATGGTCAGTGGTCATCATAAAATGTATAGGGATAGACTTAAAGATCTCACTTTGGAAGAAAGGCGGAAGAGAGATATGATAGAGATGTTTAAATACCTATGTGGCATAAATGCACAGGAGGAGAGTCTCATTCAATTGAAAGGAAACTGTGGAACAAGGGGGCATAGGATGAAGGTGAATGAGGATAGACTCGGAAGTAACCTGAGGAAATACTTCTTCACTGAAAGGGTGATCAGTTCGTGGAATGGTAGCCCGGTAGAGAAGAAATCTGTATATGAATTTAAGAAAGCTTGGGACAAATACATAGGCTCTCTTAAGGAAGTGAAAGAGAAAGTAGATGGCATGAGGGATAGTAAATACCATGGGTAGGGATAGTAAATAGCATGGATGAGCAGACTGGATAGGCCATATGGTCTTGATCTGCCTTCATTTTTCTATGTTTCTATCTTTCATGAATTCCCCTGACCTCCACCCATGCCCCTTTCAATTACATACGAAAAGATTTGCATGCACATCTTTATAGAACACTGCTTAGCAAGATGCATGCACAAATCCAAATTGTTGCCAATTAACACTAATATTGATTGTTAGCACCCAATTATCGGTGCTAATTGCTTCATTATTAGATTAAATTGCAGGTGCAAAATTGAGCACCATTTATAGAATCTGGGGGTATACGGGTAGTGCTGGGATGGAGTTAGGGTGGAGGGAGGGCAGAAGTATAAGGACAGTGATGATATTCAGCAGCAATCTCTGTAACTATTCTGTTTAGGCCAGAAAAAAAATGCTGTCTCAAATTAAACCACATTGCTATACCTATATCAGCTGAATATTATTGTGTATGTATATTCAGTGTAATGCTTCTCTGTATAGTGGCACTGATTATATGCATTTTTGAAAATGTGGTCCTTGCTGCTATTGAATATCAACCTAGTTTTGTTTAGTTTTCAGCATGTAGAGGTTGCCTCAGCTTCTGTTCTCTCAGGGGTTCATTGCAATATACACTATCTTATCTGTCCCCCTAAACCAACTTCTCCTCCTCCCCCATTCTCTATTTCTGTGGATAACACTCTCATCCTTCCTGTCTCATCAACTCGTAACCTTGGGATCATCTTCGACTCCTCCCTCTCCTTCTCTGCACATATTCAGCAGACTGCTAAAACCTGTCGTTTCTTTCTCTATAATATCACCAAAATTCGCCCTTTCCTTTCCAGAACCCTCATCCATGCTCTTATCACCTCTCGCTTAGACTATTGCAACTTGCTTCTCACGGGTCTCCCATTTAACCATCTCTCTCCTCTTCAATCTGTTCAAAATTCTGCTGCATGACTAATATTCCGCCAGTGTCGTTATGCTCATTTTAGCCCTCTCCTCAAGTCACTTCACTGGCTTCCTATCCATTTTCGCATACAGTTCAAACTCCTCTTATTGACCTATAAGTGCATTCACTCTGCAGCTCCTCAGTACCTCTCCACTCTCATCTCTCCCTACATTCCTCCCCGGGAACTCCGTTCACTGGGTAAATCTCTGTTATCTGCACCCTTCTCCTCCACTGCTAACTCCAGACTCAGTTCCTTTTATCTTGCTGCACCATATGCCTGGAATAGACTTCCTGAGCTGGTACGTCAATCTCCATCTCTGGCCGTCTTCAAATCTAAGCTAAAAGCCCACCTTTTTGATGCTGCTTTTAACTCCTAACCCCTATTCACTTGTTCAGAACCCTTATTTTATCATCCTCACTTTAATATTCCCTTATCTCTTGTTTGTCCTGTTTGTCTGTCCTAATTACATTGTAAACTCTGTCGAGCAGGGACTGTCTCTTCATGTTCAAGTGTACAACGCTGCATACGTCTAGTAACACTTTAGAAATGATAAGTAGTAGTAGTAGTACTATGACTAGGTGTGCCTAAACATTTCCACACAGCTGTAATAAAACAGATATAATATGGCCTAATATAAATGAATTTAAATCATCTGATCAGGATGCAAATACATGCTTTGAAGCTCACGAATAAGTTATTGGATTTACTTGCATGGGTGAATCTCTTCATAAAGGCGGTTAATAAATTCCAATAAATTAAAATAAAAACTGAGGATGATTTATATTACTGATAGATAGAGTTTATGTATAAATCATATATTGTAATTGAGATCCTCTTGTCTGATCCTTTTATTTTTCTTCCTGTAAACTGCTTAGATATTTTATGATTGCTGGTATATCATATTATGAACTGAAGTATGAATAATTCATATGGGTTAAAGATCGAACAGCACAATTTCTGTTAACATTCTGGTAACTAAAACACTTAACTATTCCTTTGGAAGATGCCATCAGGTGTAATCATATTGGAAGGAAGCCTTAATTCTATCCTGCCCCTCTGACTCAAACACATGGGACCTCAGAGTTCTGAATTTCCACCCCCACCCCCCCTCAGTGAAATACAAGCAACCAGCTTGCCTTGCAGGCTCATTTTTTAAAGCGATGGACGTCCAAAACGTGACATAAATCGGCACTTGGATGTCCTTCTCACAGAGACGTCCAAATAGGTATAATCAAAACCGCATTTTGGACGTCTTTATCAGAAGTCCGTCACAAGGACAGCCAAATCTCAAGGGGGCATTATCGGAGGCTTGTTCGAGGCAGGACTTGGGCGTTCCTAAGACTTGGATGTCTTTGAGCCATAATGGAACAAAAGCAAAGACATCCAGGACTAAAACGTGGACGTTTTCAGCTAGACCTGTTTTCATTACGAATAAGGCACAAAAAGGTGCCTGAAATGACCAGCTGACCATTGGAAGGAATCGGGGATGGCCTCCCCTTACTCCCCCAGTGGTCACTAACCCCCTCCCAACCCCCCAAATTGTGATGAACAACATTACTTGTCAGCCTCTATGCCAGCCTCAGATGTCATACTCAGGTTCATTACAGCGCATGCAGGTCCCTGGAGTAGTTTAGTAGTAGGTGCAGTGCACTTCAGACAGGTGGACCCAGGCCCATACCCCCCCCCCCCCCCCACTTGTTACACTTGTGGAGGAAAGAGCAAGCCCTCCCAAACCCACCAGAAACCCTCTGTACCCACATATAGGTGCCCCCCTTCACCCATAAGGGCTATGGTAGTGGTATAGAGTTGGGGGTAGTGGGTTTTGGGTGGGTTTTGGGGGGCTCAGCACACAAGGTAAGGGAGCTGTGTACCTGGGAGCATTTTATGAAGTCCATTGCATTGCCTCCTAGGGTGCCCGATTGGCATGTCAGGGGGACCAGTGCACTACAAATGCTGGCTACTCCCACGTCCAAATGGCTTGACTTTGGACGTTTTAGACTTGGACGTCTTTGTGTTTGAAAATGGCCGAAAATCAAAGACGCCCAAATCGCAAAACATCCAAATCCTAGGGTGACCATGGTATTTTCAAACGCAAAAGAAGGACGTCCATCTTTTTCAAAAATGACCTCTGAATTTGGACGTTTTACAAAGATGTCCAAATTCTAACTTGGTCTCCCCCCACCTCTAGCCCTCTGTGTGGTCCTGCCATTGAACATTTCTCTTAGCGGCCTCTAACTGAGGTAAACCCCGTGGAGATAGCTCCATCCCATTTGACTCCCCTTTGCAAACCTCCCAGGCTTATCTCATCTGACTCATGCGACAGACTCCCCACTCCCCCCATTTTCTATTTCTGTTGATGGCTCTCTCATTCTCCCTGTCTCCTCAGCTCGAAACCTTGGGTCATCTTTGACTCTTCTCTCTCCTTCTCTGCTCATATCCAGCAGACCGCCAAGACCTGTCGTTTCTTTCTTTACAACATCCGTAAAATCCGCCCCTTTCTTTCCGAGCACTCTACCAAAACCCTCATCCACACCCTTGTCACCTCTCGTTTAGACTACTGCAATCTGCTTCTTGCTGGCCTCCCACTTAGTCACCTCTCCCCTCTCCAGTCGGTTCAAAACTCTGCTGCCCGTCTCATCTTCCGCCAGGGTCGCTTTACTCATACTACCCCTCTCCTCAAGACCCTTCACTGGCTCCCTATCCGTTTTCGCATCCTGTTCAAACTTCTTCTACTAACCTATAAATGTATTCACTCTGCTGCTCCCCAGTATCTCTCCACACTCGTCCTTCCCTACACCCCTTCCCGTGCACTCCACTCCATGGATAAATCCTTCTTATCTATTCCCTTCTCCACTACTGCCAACTCCAGACTTCGCGCCTTCTGTCTCGCACCCTACGCCTGGAATAAACTTCCTGAGCCCCTACGTCTTGCCCCATCCTTGGCCACCTTTAAATCTAGACTGAAAGCCCACCTCTTTAACATTGCTTTTGACTCGTAACCACTTGTAACCACTCGCCTCCACCTACCCTCCTCTCTTCCTTCCCGTTCACATTAATTGATTTGATTTGCTTACTTTATTTATTTTTTGTCTATTAGATTGTAAGCTCTTTGAGCAGGGACTGTCTTTCTTCTATGTTTGTGCAGCGCTGCGTATGCCTTGTAGCGCTATAGAAATGCTAAATAGTAGTAGTACTAGTAGTAGTAGTAGTAGGAGAAGCACTGTTCCCTTTTGCTCCATTGGCATCAAGTCCAAACAAGTCTCTCTCTCTCTTTTTCATTAAAAAAAAAAAATATTTATGCATATTTTCCAACAATATCAAGTATACATTTATCCAAATCTTGAAAAGGTTGCAGGATCAAATTAAAAGAAATAAAAACTACCCAAAAGGGAAAAATATACTAATTATATAGCCCATGATAATAGAAGGGGGTGGGGGGGAAGCAAAGAAAAATATCATAGATTCAAGAAAGAAATGAACTAACAACCAAGAGTAGCAACTCAAACAGTTACCCACAGCTGGTCGTGCTAACCTTAGGAAGATACATCAGGGTTAACATTGACATCAATTTCTTTCTTCTCTAGCCACAATAAATTCTATCAGGTGCTTAGGCTCTAAAATAAATTCTTAGTCTGATATGAAATACAATACTTTGCAGCAAATTTCAAAATAAATGTGGCACCTAAGGCCAGGACCTTTGGCCTAAGAAAGGGCCAAGAATTCCTTCCTATATCTCTTTGTCACTTTAGTCAAATCAGGAAATATACAAATAGTTGAGCCATGAGACTGTTCATTAAGATGTCAAAACTAAGTCTTTGAAACATAGGGCCCGATATTCAGTCAGCGATGGGCAGGTGTTTCCTGTCTGCTGCCGACGTTAAACCCAGATATTCAATGCTGGGCCATATCCAGTGACTAGCATTGAATATCTGGGTTTATTTATATTCAGCACTAACTGGTTAACTTTTTAGCGGTCAAAGATAGGCCCACTATTTAAGTGGCCAATTTTGACTGCTCTACATAGCTGGTTATGCACTGAGGGGCCCTTTTACAAAGGCACACCAAAACGTAGCCTGCAGTAGTGTGGGTGCATGTATTGGACGCACGCTGGACCATTTCTCCACTGCGTCTACAAAAAAAGTTTTTTTTTTGGGAGGGGGGGGGGCAGGAAATGGACCTGTGGCAAAATTAAAACCAGCATGCTCCTATTCATGGCCTGAGCCCTTAACAACACCCATTGACTTAGCGGTAAGGGCTCACCACATGATAATCGTCCAGCATGCACCAACTGCCAATTATCACTGGGAATGCCCCTGCGGTAGAAAATAGAAAATGAATTTCTACTGCGTGTTTTGGGCACACAAACTTGGAATTACCACCAGGTGCACATGCTAGCCAGGTAGTAATGCTGATTTGACGTACACTGAATGCGCACAGGCCCTTATGAACCTTTGTAAAAGAGCCCCTGAATATCCATACCTAAGTGGCTATCCTGCTTATTTTCGAAAGAGAAAAACGCCTATAGTGCAATCTAAATCGGGAGATAGACGTTTATCTCGCAAAGGCGCCCAAATCGGTATAATCGAAAGTAGATTTTGGGTGTTTCCAACTGCACTCCGTCGCGGAAATGAATAAAGTTGACGGGGCGTGTCGGAGGCGTGGTGGAGGCGGAACTGGGGCATGGTTATCAGCCGAGGAGAGATGGGCGTCTTTAGCTGATAATCGAAAAAAAAGGCGTTTTTTACCCAAAAAAGTGCCCCAACTGCCCAGATGACCACTGGAGGGAATCGGGGATGACCTCCCAGGACTCCCCCAGTGGTCACTAACCCCCTCCCACCAAAAAAAACCCACTTTACAAACTTTATTTCCAGCCTCTATGCCAGCCTCAAATGCCGTACCCACCTCCATGACAGCAGAATGTGTTCGATCCTGTCACAGCCTTTCCCTGGGTCAGATGTGGCTCTCGGGTGCAGTACAGGGTCATATCAGCATTGCATTGTGGTGGGTGTAGGGTATTCGGCTCCGTGATTTCATTAGCTTGTGTTACAGTCTCACGATGTTGGTAGTTGGTAGGCTCTTCTCCCATGGTGCTTTTCCCCCTGCCTACTGGGTCAGAGTGTGCCCTGTTGTGTTTCCTGTTGTAGTCCATGTGGTAGTGGCCATTTTTGTAAGCCAGTTTTAGTTCCCTTTCCTGTGTTAGCCACGTTACGGAACTTAGTTCTTACCTTGAATGTGGCTGAAAGAGGGCATTGTACAGCATTCTGCCAGCTCTGATCTACTGCTCATCTCAGTACCAGGAAGACTCGTTGCCAGTGGGGCACAACCTCTGATCTGCAGTTAACTGTGAGTAAACATGCTTATTCCAATAAAGGACGTTTTCGGAGAGATTAGGCTTCAGGTGTCAACTGGTGTGCCAATGTTATACAGCAGCAACAAGTCCTAGAGGCCTGCGTGTATGCAGGTCCCTGGAGCACTTTTAGTGGGTACCGCAGTGCACTTCAGCCAGGTGGCCCCAGGCCCACCCCCCCCCCCCACCTGTAACACTTGTGCTGGTAAATGGGAGGCCTCCAAAACCCACTGTACCCACATGTAGGTGCTCCCTTCACCCCTAAGAGCTATGGTAGTGTTGTAAATTTGTGGGTAGTGGGTTTTGGGGGGAGGGGGTTGGGAGCTATGCATGTAGGAGCTTTTTTTGAAGTCCACCGCACTGACCTAGGGTGCCCAGTTGGTGTCCTGGCATATCAGGGGGGCCAGTGTACTACCAATCCTGGCCCCTCCCACGACCAAATGGCTTGGCCAAATGGCTTGGATTAGGACGTTTTTGAGCTGGGCGTTTTTAGTTTCCATTATCGCTAAAAAAAAACCAAACGCCCAGCTCAAAAACGTCCATTTTTTCGAAAATACGGTTTGGCCCGCCCCTTCACGGATCCGTTCTCGAAGATAAAAGCCCATGGAGATAGGCGTTTCCGTTCGATTATGCCCCTCCACGGAGCTCATTTTCAAAAGAGAAAAATGACCAAAAAGTGGCATAAATCTGCATTTCGATGTTTGTATTGCTCTAAAAGTACAGCCTGCTTACTTTATCACTAAAGACTGCTCAGAAAATAAATTACTGCAGATTCTTTTGGATTCGTATTGGGTAAATGAGATTCTTTATTAGAGGTTCACTTCCAAACGGAGAGTGTATAAGTCATTATTGTCTGAGATACACAATGATTAAGCTATATACCCAAAAAGAAACAATACCTATCTATAGTTAAAAAGAAACAATACCTATCTATAGTTAAAAAGAAACCTATCTATAGTTAAAAAGAAACAATCATTACATCACTGGTCCCTACATCCAAGCAAAGCAAGGAGTCTCTTGACCAGGGGCGTAGCTAGGTGGGTCCACAGGGGCATGAGCCCCCACAGATTTAGCCCTGGCCCCCTCTACTTTCAACCCCCCCTGCCACTTTCGATCCCCCCTCCTGCTGCCGCCGACCCTCCCCCACCGCCACCAGGTACCTTTGCTGGCAGGGGTCCCCAACCCCCGCCAGCTGAAGTCTTCTTCAGCACCAGTCTCCAGCGCCTTCGCTGATCTGTTTCTGTCAGTCCTGACTCCAGACGTCCTGCATGCACGTCCAGTCAGGACTGACAGAAACAGATCAGCGAAGGCGCCGGAGACCGGTGCTGAAGAAGACTTCGGCTGGCGGGGGTTGGGGACCCCCGCCAGCAAAAGTACTTGGTGCTGGCGGCGGCAGCAGGAGGGGGATAGACAGCTGGGGAAGGTGAGCTCCCCTGTGCCCCCCCCCCCCCCACTTCAGGCTCTGGAACCCCCTCCTGCCGAGGTCTGGCTATGCCCCTGCTATTGATCAGGAAAATAAAGAATGATAATATACATACATAAACAATACCTATCTATAGTTAAAAAGAAACAATCATTACATCAGCTGAGAGAAGCTCCTTTTTCTGCGAAGCCAGAGTCTCATGACCAGGAAAAGGTCCCTCTATGCAATACATCTATCCATAGATGAGCTTCTGGCTTCACTGTTCAAAGCTCCCCTTTTATTTTTTTTTATCTGTTTTTGTATTTTATTTTTTTTATTGTTTTAAGTAAAACATCCATCCAAAGTCATTACAAAATATAATGTAACTTCCATTCCACAAGAAGAACTATATGATAACAAACATATAACCAATTAAAATTAACTAATTCAAATATACAGCAGGTATACAAAAATGGAAGTTGTATAAAAATAAATAATAACTTGGAATAATAATTTGGAGGGAAAAACGAAGGACAGAGGGTAAAATTAAGAAAGGTTTTTTTCAGAGCCATGGAAAATTTCAAAGATGTGCAAGAGAATGTAGTCACATGCTCTTGGTTTCAAGTAAACAAGCCACTGGCCAGATGGCTTATCTCTTGACCCTTAAATATGCTCCACTTCCCTTTTGCACCAAATAAATCAGAGACATGACTTAATCTTGTTTTGCAAGAAAAAATTAGTTTCGGTCAGAAAACATGAACTGTAAAGTAGACTGTCAGAGCAAAGTTGAAAAACAATCTTTAAAATCTTCCATTACAACGTTTTTCTCACAAAAATGTACAAATTAGTATTTTCAAAACCAATTTTTAGACATTTTTCTATGAAGATCATCAGAAGTGCATTCAAATCACAAGGGGCATGTTGGGGGGGGGGGGGGGGTGTAAACAGCAGGATCTGGGTGTTCCTAACACTTGGGTGTTTTTCAGCCATAATGGAACAAAAGAAAAGTGTTCAAGACTAAAACTAAGATGATTTGAGCTAGACATGTTTTTATAATGAATAAGGCATAAAAGGGTGCTCTAAATGAACAGATGACCACTGGAGGGAATCAGGGATGAGCCCCCCAATACCGCCCCAGTGGTCACTGACCCCCTCCCACCCCCAATAAATGTGAATACAAATATGATTTAGAAGCCTCTATGACAGCCTCAGATATTAGAGCCAAGTCTATTAGAGTAGCATGCAAGTCCGTGGAGTAGTGTTGTGGTCAGTGCAGTGCACCATGGCATGGGGAACTCTGGTCCCTATCTCCCGCTACCTGTCACATTTGTAGGGGAAACTGTAAGCCCTCCAAAACTCTAGTTATATATCACCAATGAAAGGGAAGAGTACCAAATCCAGTCAGATAAATATAACTCTCAATGTAATTGGCAAAAGAAAACTCTCAAAAGAACACAACAACTATAACTCTGTGAGGTGCATTTGTATTGTTTGAAAGGGTAAGGGGAAAAGCCTCTGATTCAAGCCCAACCTCCAACCCAATAGTTATAGGTTAACAACAAGGGTGGAGTTTTTATGTATGCAAATATTGGGTATATTTTTCATCATAGGCAAAAAACCCTTTGATATACATAAATGCTATCTCCACAGAGTATATGAGGAATCCAAATAAAACATGAAAGAATCAAATCCAAACTTAGCTTTCAAGTGCGAGTGCAGGGAAATGTGTGAGTCATTGGTTCAGCACGCCAACTCTGGCCATAGTTTCGCTAGAGAAATGTTGTATCATGGTGTGAGTAACCTTCAAAAAAGATAAAAAGTTAAATCAAAAATGTGATATCTAAAAAATGTGATACCTACAAAATTAAAAACTAAACAGCTCAGTAGAAGACCATACTCAAGTCAAATCAAACTGTGCAATAAGTAAAAAAACGCTGGATCCTAAAAGATAAAATTGTTAAGAAGCCATTGAAGCAGGAGTACTTGCCAGAAGTAATCACTCAGGAACAAACTTCCTGTTCACTAGTCCCTGGCAAAGAGGGCTGCTACATCGTAATTTAACAAATCTGTTGCCTGAAACACGTGATGTCACATCCTGTAGAATAGTGCAAGGCAGCTGTTCTCTATCTGCCTAAGAGTCACTTAAAGGGATAGTCACCTAAAGTTCTAAAATCATTTAAAGGAGTATGGTACTAAATCCTAAAGTGAAATAGTTATTTATACAGAATCAAACAAATACTCTCTTTCCTACCTCTCTCCTTTTTTAAGGAGAGGGGGGAGGGGGAAAGGGGAAAAAAGGAAAGGGGAAAAGGAAGAAAAAAGCCTTAATCCATTTCAGAAGGGAAAATCAAAAAAGGAAAACCTAAAAAGGAAAATCCTGAAAAAGGAAAACCTGATAATGAAAGAAATCCAGGAAAAAGCAGTTTTTCCAAACAACATTTCTAATCTAGTCTTAGGTTGAGACCCCGAGGTTCTTCTGTATTGAGGGTAAAGATCCAAAACTGTTCTCTTTGCAGATGTCAGACGCATGCAGAGGAACTTCAACAGAAGATCACTGAAGAAGCAATGCCGCGAAGGCCAGCACAGGACTTCGGCTGACGGGGGTTGGGGTCCCCCGTCAGCACAAGTACTCCACGGCGGCGGGGGACAGTTTTCGCCAAGAAGGGGGGTCGACAGGATTGCGGAACGGTGGTATAGGGGGCCGCAACGTGGAGGGGGGTGAAATCAGAGGGAGGGCGCAGTGTGGAACTCGGTGGGAGGTGCGTGAGGGGACACGGGGTGTTCATGCTCGTCGGGTGGGGGGGTGGGTTGGTGATACGGCGAGGGGGGATCTGGGTTGCCCCGCGAGGAGGGGGTCTGTGTTGCCCCGCTCCCTGCCACTTGCTCTGAAGTGGCAGGGAGTGGTGCACTGACAGCTGATTCCCAGGCAGGGGGAGGAGTAGTACTCCTTCCCTAGCTTTGGAATCAGTTGTCACTGACGTCAGAGCGTGCCTGCCTAGCAGACCACCTCCGAGGGAGGCATGGTCCCAGGCACATTCAAACGTTGGAGGTGAGAATTATTATATAGGATATGTATATGTTGATATATGTTCATTGATTTAAGAGCTATCATATGCATGTATTCTTTATTAGGTTAGTAAGTGGGTATAGCGATGTGGTGAATGGTATTTTTGATTTGATTTTATATGTATTATTATCATTATTCATTATTTATTATTATCATTTATATATATTTTAATAGTTTGATGATGCAAGATATATTATGTTTTACATATTATTTTATATTCATGATTTTCTATGTTTGTCTATTTTTAGCCCCTGACGCATCCCTTTTGGGTGAAACACGGCCTGTGTCGGGCATTTTTTCTGGTACACAGTATCATTAATAAATTGTTTGGATGTTTAATTGATCTACTGTTTTGTTTTCCACATACCAGCATCTATGACAGCTTCAGATGTTACAGTCAGTCCTATTAGATCAGCAAGCAGGTTCCTGAATAGCCTAGTGGTGGGTGAAGTGCACTCGAGAGAAGGTGGCCCAGGCCCATAATCCAATCTAACTATTACACATGTGGTGGAAAGTGTCAGCCCCCTAACCCCCCCAACCTCCCAAACCTAGTCAGCCCCCCCAACCTCCCAAACCTACTGTACCTACATATAGGTGACACCTGCAGCCATTAGGACTATTGTAGTGGTATATAGTTGGGTACAGTAGGTTTTTTTGTGGGTTTTGAAGGGTTTACCATACAATATAAGGGGGTAATGGTGAGACATATACCTATGACCTTTTATGTGAAATCCACTGCGGTGTCCACTAGGGTGCCCCACTGCTCTGCTGGGATGTCTGTATGGCCAGTCTACTAGGAAAGCTTGCTCCTCCTACATCCCAATGGCTTGATTTTGTGCGTTTTTCACTTGGACTTTTTTTTTTAATGGTCCAAAAAGATAGATGTACTAAGCACAACAACATCTAGGAAGTGGTCATTTTCAAAGACAAAAATAGATGTTTTTCTGGTTTGAAAATTGTTATTTTTCTCTACTTGATTTTTGGACGTTTTCAGCAAAACATCCAAAGTCAGATATGGACGTCATATCGAAAATGTACTTCTTAGTAGTAGATATCCAGTATCTAAGATGCATATCATCACAGAGGGATTTGGGAATGGATATCCAATCTCTAAATTACATATCATAAAAATACAGTCAGATTCAGTTCCTGATTTAGACCATTAGGAATGACAGTATTAAATTCAAATATTAAATGTTGATCAGACATTTTTGTTTGAAAATGGCCCTAAAAGAAAGATGTACTGAGCACAAAAATGTCTAAAATAGGGCGATTTGTGAACCAAAAAGAGAGATGTTTTTCTGATTTGAAAATGACCACGGTTGGCACTGGAGTTTTGGATGTTTTTTTTGCAAAATGTCCAAAATCAGATTTGGACATTCTATCAAAAATACCCCACCATGTCTCCAACATCTTTCTTCTGTGTTTCATTTGACTTGTCAGAGTTTAAAAGATGTGATTTTTGGTCAAAGGCATTTTTTGCAAAGTTTAAAAATCTAGGCAATGTTGGAACACCTGGTGTGAAATGTCAGCTACATATTAACAGTTATCACTTCCTTTACAAGCAATTTCATTGTTTTGTTCTCCAAATACTGGCTGGAGTTCAATGCAATTCTGAATTGTATCAATGGCACTGCATGAAGTTGCCTTTAAAAAAATGAAAACCAAGCATAGTAAAAACACTTTGGGGATCATTTTCAAAGCTGTACCCACACATAAAATAGTAGTTTGTTCATGAAAATAGCTTGTTATAAAATTGCGAGATGATAATAGAACAGGCTTAATGGTATTTTGTAAAAGCTTTTATGAATGGCAAGCAGAGTAGTTGCCAAGGGCAGAGCTGGGGTAGAGTTTGGACTTGTGTACATACTTTTGGATTTGCAAAAGTACCGTATAACAGTTGTATATTGCTGTTCCTATAAACATTGCATGCAATAAATACAGATGTAAATGCATGTAGGTATTTTCAGTGTAATAATTTTCAAAGGAATGGTATGATTTACTTATTTTTTGAAAACTAGTGTAGCTTATCTCCTATATGATGCACAAGTTAGGAGGAGTGGACTGACCATTCGGGCAACTGGGCAGTGCCCGAGGGCCAAGGGCAGTGGTGGGCCCAGTACTTCTCTCCTATGTGATGGGCCATGTGCAACATCCCTCTCTCCCCTCCTTGCTTTCCAGATCAGGGACCGGGACCGGGATGCCCCCTCCCCTCTCCCGCTAACACTCTGGTCTTGTACAATTCTTCTGTAAGAAGGAGAATAACTGAGTCTGCACGACATGCTTACTGTCCTGAGGCCTGGTCTGCTGCTGACACTGGAACTTCTCTGCCATGGCCCGCCCCCTTCTGATGTAATTTCCTTCTTCTTCAAAGGTGTGCCGCAGCAGAGGGAAGTTGAGCATTAGCAGTCCAGGCCTCAGGAGAGTAAGTGCACACGGACTCGGCTTAAAGTTTCCAGATTATATGCAAGTCTATAATCAATATCCTTGCCCTGCACATTTTGAAACCCTAAGAGGGAAAACCTGGTTAGCAGAGTCAAATTCCACAGTGCTGTGGGGATTTTCAGGCATAAAGAGATTGTTTGGCAACATGGCACCAGCAAAGATAAAAAACATCCAAGAAGGAAGGATGTTAAATTACCTATGTGAAAAAACTGAAAGATGATTGCTTTCTTGAAGTACTTTGGCAGTCAAATTAAAAAAAAAAAAGATGATTGATTCAAGAATGGCAAAAGAAATAGGTGTTTTGCATAAATTAAGGTTGTGTGAGGTAAGGCAAGAATACATAGGGCTGTGATTCTGGCTGCTAAGGATATATTATGCTAGGTGTTTAACCATTCAGTACCCTTGAGAAGCTTTTTAAGATAATGAAAGGGTCACTGAAGTCAGCATGGGAGAAAAGGGTGATCCTCTATCACAGTATTTTTGTGATAACTTGGTGGATTTGTGAAGGAAAGTGGATGTTGCTAATGCTATATGAAGCAGAGAGGTATTCTGAGCAGTACTTTATTTGTAAATCTCAGCTCTGGAAGGATTGGAAGGTGTCCAAAGAATCTGGAGGGCTCTCAGGGAATGCTGTTATGTGAAATTCTCCCTGTGTTCACAAGTCAAAGCCATTCAATGATCTTGCATGCATTGATCATCTATATGAGTACCGATGTTACAAAACCTCCCTCGTTTATCTACTTGTAGCAGGATGCCAAAATACCTCCCTCTTCCTTAGACGAAACAGACGAGAGAGGCGGAACATTTCTGGGCTCCTGTGGGATGAGATGGGATAGGGGGAGGGAGGAGAGGGGGACCCAACAATCCTTATTGCCCTGGGGCCCAGATCACTGTCAGTCTGCCCCTGCAAGTTAGACAGTTGGATCCAAAATTACCTAAATCTTTTAGATATTTGAAAAATGTTTTCTCTTATCATTCACTGGAGAACCAGCAGGGTGGATACATGATTAGAAAAAAAATTTAGGAACATTCAGAAATACAAGGGTGTCCCAGCTTTGGCAATTGAACCCAATGTGATGGCATCTTCATATATATTGCACTGTGAGTATGGGTAATTGGCTTTCTGCTCTCTATTTTTGTATTTACATGCTCCAGTCACACCTGACAACACACAGCATATGGTTCACAGAGGCATACAAAGACAAATAATAATGAGGGGTTATAGTAGTTACTTAGATATTACAAATCTTTGTATTAAGACTTGAAGGTGGAGAGTGGTCCTGAAGATTACATTAATTGTGGAACTGTTAGGCTTGTCTACCTAGAATGGTGGAGAAACAATGAGGAAAACAATTGATATTATGCAATTGATCAAGCTTCTATGACTAGCAGCTGGGATATCTTCTTACTGGTGTTGACCAAACTAGCTAGGTAGACTAGCGGAATCAATACTTCTTTTTCAACCATCACCTACTATGTTATTACTTTGTATTGCTCAAATAATGAATCATCATATTCCCCTTTGTTTACTTGGAGTCAAGTGTTAACTTCAGAAAAACAAAACAAACAAACCCAAACTAGTAAACCCACAGACAACATAAATTCCAGGCTGTATATAGTATAGGTGGTAACGTTCTAGTAAATCCCCTAGTTAGCTAACTTGCAGGTAGCCTATTTGTTCAAGAGCTCATCTTGAGTAGCTGGAACACAGACCTCTGATGGGGATCAGTTGAAAGTTTGTGAAGGGAATATGAGAAATAATGAATGAAGAAAAGGTCCTTAAGATAAGTGAAATGAACTGTTACTTTATTATCTGAAGAAATATATGGTGGAAAAAATGCACATCTTTTTTTTATATACATAAAAAATTGGACAGATGATGATAATAGGTATAAATGCTAGAGTCAAAGATACAGCTGAGAGTTGGACTCTATCCACTTTCTCATGGTCCTTTAATATAAAAAAATTATACAGTTTAGTGATTACAAAGGGTACTATTTTTTTGGAACTTTTATGTATTTTTGAGTCTCTCTAGCTTAGAGTATTTTGAGACCACAGTTTTTGTTTTCAAGTTATGCCCAGACATTCAGCACTGACTAGTATCTGGATACCTTCACCAAACATCTGAGAATAAAATCCTGCAGCAGCGAGTGTTAAAAAAAAACACTGACAGCCTTGGCTGAATATCAGGGGGATAGCTTTTTATGCAGAATTATGTATTATAAAAATTAGTTTCTTAGTGGAATCAGGTGGATAAGAATTATGTAGATTTAAATGTTAAATAGATTATCATTAAAAGATGTTGTTTGAGTAATAAAAGGAGAAGAAACAGTTTGAGAATGGAAGCTTCATATGTTCTTAATATTATGGAACAGACGGTGTTTTCTCACACAGGGAATGAATGGGTGGAATGAATTCTAGCTCTTATCTGTATCATTCTTTTATTATTTGTATTGTATTTTCTGGTTATATTACTATTGTAAACTGCTTTAATGCAAGGTGGTATAACAAGTGAATAAACCAAATCAAACATGTCCCACCCATGTACCTTTTACTTCTAGAAACTGATGGCATAAGAAAAGAATTACTACATTTATGATGAAGAACTGTTGGCAATAACAACGGTATTTAAAGAATGACACAATCCTCTTGGATCTAGGGGCTGTGATGGAAGAGACTGACTTGGATTTAGTGGCGGTCACACAGACATGGTTCATGGAGAACCATGACTAGGGTATATTTATATTGGTCTATAACTGTTCAGGAAGGACAAGGTATGAAGAAAGGGAGGAGTGATGTTGAATGTTAATATTAAAGTGGCAGAATTTCAGGATTTATGGGGCATGGAAGAGGCACTGTAGGTTAATCTGGAAAGAGGGAATGGAAAGTCTATTTATATTGGTGTGATATACAAGCCTCGTTCACAGGCAAAACAAGTGGACAGAGATTTAGTTAAAGACATTCAACATATAGCTATGAAAGGGGAAGTAGTACTAATAGGTGATTTTAATTGCCAGCTATTGATTGGAGTATTCCATTTATGGGGTAATCTAGAAGTAAGAAGATCCTGGATTCTGTATAGGGAGAACTTATTCCAGCAGTTGATAATGGAACCTACATGGGATGGGGCCATACTAGACTTAGTCTTTACGAATGTTATATAAAAGCAGTGGGGAAAATTGAAAGGAGCTATTTTAAGGGCAACAAACCTTTTTGTAAGGAAGGTAAACAAAAGTAAGAGAAAAGGAAGGCTGCTTTGGTTCTCAAACATAGTAGCTAAAAAGATAAGGAACAGAGGTTAGCCTTCGTAAATACAAGAGATTGCAGAAAGAGGAAGATAGGTGACAATATCTGGAACAGCTAAGAGAAGCTGGCAAAAATGCAAATGGAAGAAGAAATAGCCAATACAGTAAAATGAAAGTACAAGACATTTTTTAGACATGTTAGCAGAGTGGCCGAGAGGAGTGGGCAGGGGGCTAAGATTCCCCCGGGCCAGGCCTCCAAGGGAGACCCAGTGACAGCAAGGCTTCCAGTGGCAGGCAGGCAGGCACACAGGCAATAGGTTCTACTCCCTTGTTCTGTCTCTCTCCTGCTTCTGTGTGCCTGGACCCAGGTTATTGAATTAAAGCATTAGCTATGCTCTGCCACCAAAGGTCCTTCTTCCTGCCTCCTCCTGTGTGAAGTACTTCCTATTTCCGCATAAGTGGAAGGGGACATGGCAGGAAGAAGGACCTGTGGTGGCAGAGCTGCGTTAATGCGATAACCCAGGTCCTGGCACACAGGACAGGAGAGAGACAGACCAAGGGAGAGAGCAGACGCAATAAGTGACTGGGGGAGGTAGCCTAGTGGTGGGGGTGGAGGAGATGGCAGCAGCAGCGGCGGCCTGGCGGGGGGAGGGGGCAGCCCTGCCCCAAGCATGGCTTTGTCTCTCAGCAGCCCTGCATGTTAGTGATAGGAGAAAGTGGGAAAAGTGTCATTGTGAGATTCAAAGATGAATGGAAGGAATATGTAGAAGTTGATAAGAATAAGGTGGAATTGCTTAACAAATTTTTTTTACATTGTCTGATTTAGGTACTTATTGCCTGATATTCTAAACAATCTAGCTGGCTGCTGACTGGTTAAATTGCTTGGTTGGGGCTACCTGCTAATATTCATCCCATGCTTCTGAGTATCATGGTTAGCGCAGAACACAAAGACAGCTAACCAGGGTGTACCGGGGGCAGAGTCAATACTTGGCCACTTAAAGAGCTGATATTCAGCACTTAAGTGAGTGGCCAGGGTTAGCGCATAAAAGGAACCACATAAATGTCTGTCCTATTTTTACGTGGTAACCTATGGCCACTTAAGTGATGAATATCGACTTAAGCGGCTATGTGTTAGCTGGCTTAAAACTAACTGGATATTCAAAGCTGAAGCTTGCATAGGTCCTGGATTGAATATCTGGGAATACCGCCGATGGCTGAATATTGAACCCCTAGCTTATAGCCTATTTATGAAGAGAAGTTGCTAGAGACTATTGGATATTCAGATCCACCTATTATCAACATATCATTCACAGTCCAATCGATAGACTAAATAAGTAAACCAAAGCTTGGAACAATAGCTTCAGGTGTGTGTGTGTTTTTTTTGTAACTATCATCAAAGAAACTTCATACAATTGCTCCCAACTGAATAATTTGTGTTCAACAATGCAGAGGCATGGTAAGTAGAGGGATCAGAGAAAGAATTACCACATATTACAGCCTAGGACTAGGTGGTTGTAAAGGGGGACCATATAACCACGGACTCCACTATAAACAAACCTCACTGCTCTTTGTCTATAATGGGTTTCAAACACAGGCCCAATCAGGAGAAGTACAATCAAGGGTCTTGGTTGCAACAGACTGGATCAAGAATCCATGCCAAAGTACAACAAGCCTTGTAATAATGCTAGAAGAAGCAAGAGGGAGATGACAGAAGGATAACCTTCCCTCTCTCAAAATTCTAAGTGGCAGACAATGCATGGGTGTAAATGAGTCACATATTTTCATTTTCTTTTCATTTATTAATGCTTTTATCCCACATTATCTAAGCAAATGTCAGTTCTCTGTGGCTTACAGTGAAATGATAATAACATTTACAATGAAACAATAACATTTACAGTAAAATGATAATAAACCTTGTGGTTTATAAGGAAACGTTACAATCAAACCTTTTTTTTAACAAAAACCTAGTTCTTTAATAGTAAGAAGGCATTAGAAGTATAACGATTTGTGGCTTTATCTGGTGACGAAGAACATATGGATGAGAATATCAGTTATCAAGCTTGATTAGAGATTCATTGAGCCTTTTGTCATCCAAGAATAGTTAAATCTAGTGACATTCAACATGCAATTGCCAGAAAGCTTCCAGAACTACTTAGTCTTGCATGTGGCCCTGCTAAAAACCTATAAGGAGAATCCATTCCCAGGTTAATAAATATCTTCTTCACAACCAGTAGTGGTTGATTGCAAGATACATTTGAAGACAACTACATTATTTAGTTGATAAGAAAGGATATATCCAAAAGAATGCAGTTAGGAACATTCATGCAAAGACTCTATTCAGCCGATTCTACTAAGAACATCCATACAAAACCAAGCACTCAGACCCCAGGAAGGGCCAGGAGGATGGGGGAATACTGTCAGCGTCAGTGGGATTTGAAGTGGGGATGATAGAAAGTACTACTACTGAACCTGCCTCAAAGCCACTGGAGTTCCAGAAGCAAGAAAAAAACAAGGTTACTTATCCTCTGGTTACCAGTGAATAAAACATACCTCTAAGAGGCTCCACAACTGAGGCATTCGGCACTGCTCAGATGTCAGCTCGCTTTACCAGCAAGAAGAAGACACATGACCAGCCGCTTCTTTGACAAATTTGGAATTTATTATGGCCGCAGCCAAGCACTTTAATTACATCTCATAAATTGCATTTACTTCTGTTGTACATTTCGTAGCTTTCCTATAGCGTTACAACTCATAGGAACAGGACCCCCTGGGTACACAGCTTATCATTCGTTTTGTATTTTATTGCGCTGCCGGTTGTGCCGTCTAAGCACACCCCCGCCGATTAGGGTGCCTCCCGTTTAAGGACGCACCCTGGACAATCCCTGGGCCTCCCGGCCATACAAGCCAGGAGACAATGTTACCAAGCTAAGTGAACTTCGACCTGGCCCCTTGCCGGTCTTAGCCTTGCACTTGACCTTGAACGCCAGCCATTATTCCCTGCCCCCGAGGAACCATTCTGTTGTGACATGCTGTGTACCCCCGCGTAGTTTTCCTAGTCCCTGTCCCTAACCGCCCAGCTGCGACAGTTATGCCCTAACTCTGGGTGGGTGGGCCGGGTAAGCTCCTCTGGCTTGCAGAATCCCCACCGGAAAGACCCTCCCTCACCTGCTGTCCCTCTTTTATCCCTCCCTTCCCCCCTCCCGCCCCCCTTTCCTCCCCCGTTTTCCTTAACCCTTTCCTTCCCGCTGGCCTGCAGCCCAGTTGTGTCCAGCCTCCCTAAATGGTTTGGCCTTGTCCTTTACCCCAGCACAGAGTACATCCTGATTAGGAACAGTTTATGAGAAGAGCTGCTGATACCCATGCCCCTTGAATATGTCCATCAGACCCTCTGTTTGTTCTGTCTTTCTTCTACTCCATTGGTCCCTTCCCTATGCCCATCTATCCAGTCCAGTTCTTTGATTCCTGCTATATGCCCAGCTCTACCCTTTGCAGTACACTTTCCCTTTAAGTATCATATTACCTTGATGGGATGTTCCCTGATACATGTATACTTTGGTTTGACGTTTCTCATTTAGGATTGTACTTTATTTTGAGCTTTTCTTATAAGGTAGTAAGAAACAGAGAAAATCGCTTAGATCAATAAATGCATAATATTATGAACACACCTACTTTGAAAACTGATGCAAATTGGATTTATATCCTTCAGTGAATTATGTGCCAGAAGAGCTAATACACACTGAGAAAGTCATCCCTGGGTTTGTATAGTGCTTGTTCATATACAACATCTGGGATTGTGGGCAAAATAGGTGGGAAAATGTGGGATACAAATGCAACAAATAAATAAAATATTGCCTGCACTAATTAATCTCGACATTACTAGCCACGCTATTTTAATTTTAGTTGCTTTCCACATAGCAATTAATCAATAGGCAGTGAGCAGTTCTCTGTAGTGAACATCAGCATTCCTTAATTTCACGTGCAGCATGGAGTCAGAGGCTGAATGCCTATTAGCACATGAGAAATGATGCAATTCACAGCATTCAAAGCATTCTCTTAAGTGCACTAATGCTTTTATGTGCTCATGATTATAAAAGAACAGTAAAGAGTGCCTCTATGTTATTTCACTGTTAGCAGGTTTTTTAATGGCTTTTGTACTTTGAAAAAGAACCATTCTCATTGAACAGTTCAACCTTTGCAGAAGCACTGTGCATCAGGAAATAAGGTCCCCTTGCAATCTCTTAAAACATGAAAAATGGGGCTATCAGGACTGCTCTAACATTTTTCATGATATCTTAAGCCTATAAGGTAATGGCATGCAAATGAAGGATAATAAGCTAAGTAGGTATTCCACCAATAGGCAATAAAATGTGATAAGCGGTGTGGTGTTTACTATATGAAAACACATTACAGAATAGCAAGGGTGACAGAAGGAAAGGCCTGAACAAGGAGCAATGAGAAATTAGTGCATGGCCATAACAGAAAATAAGACAAATAAATACAGCCATTTTACCACTGTGCTAAAAATGGCCACAGTGCATGGAAAATCTATGCGCTACAAAGAGCACCGGCTGCTTTTTAGCATGGCTTAGTAAAAGGGCCCCTAAGTTTTGTACCTGGAGACAGGGCCGCCGAGAGGGGGGGGGCAGTTCCCAGTCTCACCTGCCTGCCTCCTCAGCTCCGGGCCCCCTGCATTCGAAGCGGCAGTCACAGATTGCCTCCCTTCGGGCCTTCCCTCCCTGTGTCCCGCCCTCGCGGAAACCGGAAGTTACATCAGATGAGGGCAGGACACGGAGGGAAGGCCAGAAGAGAGGCAATCTGTGACTGCTGCTTTGAATGCAGGGGGCCCGGAGCCATGGAGGCAGGCAGGTGAGACCGGGGACTGCAGCGGCGGGGGTGCGATGGGGGGCGGCAGCAGCGGGGCGGCCTTGCCCCGGGCCTGGCCTAGTCTCTCGGTGGCCCTGCCTGGAGAGGATGAAGTGACTTGCCCAGGATCACAAGTAGCTGCAATGTTTTCCTGGTTCTCAGCCCACTGCACTAGCTATTGGTCTACCCCTCCACAAAAATTTGGAAAGTGCTGCTACTGTTCAACGTATCAGACAGTTTATTTTATTTATTTTTTTGTTTTACAAAAATTGCATAATACACTTTCCCACGCATTCCCACAGCAACATCATTACATCTTAAAATTACTCAGTCACTATACTTTAATGTGAAGAACTCAGGCGTACAAACAACGCCTCCACAGAACTTGCCTGCTTTGAATGTTGGACATAATTTTTTCATGACATTTCTTGCTAAGCTGCAGATTTTCAAAGATAGCTGCCTGAATCAAACACAGCAACTTGAAACTCGGTTAAATATTAGCGAATAAAGATTTCTAGAAATGTAATTACATGCAGCTCTTCTGAGAAACTATTAAAGCTGTTACACTAGCAATCTCTTTAGGATAATTTAGTTGGCAGTTAAAAACAAACAGAATCATTTAGCTTATCCTTTTTTGTTCTAATTTATGTTTAATTCTGGAGGAGATATTAGTGTTTAAAGCTTTTATAAGTACCTTCTGCTTAGATACTCCTATAATTTATCTAAGTAAACAGGGAAAGTTGTGCTAACCTTCTTCTGACCCCTTTACAACTATCAGATAAAATATGAAGATAGCAAAAACAACTCAGTGCTGGGTATAACCAGGAAAACCAATCATACAAATTCTGGTGACTAATGGTTAGTGCAGGGGAAGTGAGTTAAATTCCTACAGCAGCTCCTTGTGAATCTGGACAAGCCACTTAACCCTTTATAGCCCCAGGTATAACATAAGTACCTGTATATAATGTGTAAAATGATTTGTAACCACAGAAAGGCAGTATATCAAATCCCATCCCCTTTCTTTGTCCCTATTTTGTTAAAACTCCTCTAAATATTTGAACTAGAACTTTAGGGGCCCTTTTACAAAGGCACGCCAAAAAGTGGCCTGCTGTAGTGTGGGCGTATTGGACGTGCGCTGGACCGTTTCTCCACCTTGTCTGGAAAAAAGGGTTTTTTAATTGGTGCCAGGAAATGGACGTGCAGCAAAATGAAAACCAGAGCACGTCTATTTATGGCCTAAGACCTTAATGCCACCCACTGACTTAGGGGTAAGGGCTCACGCGCTAGTCGCATGGTAAACTTCCGGCTCACGCCAACTGCTGTGGGGGAAAAATGAAGGTCAAAGATTTTCCCCCCATGCTTACTTTGTATGTCACCTCTTCCATACGTCCTACCCCCACTTGGAGCTACACACCTTCTTCCATAGCCCCCACTTATGTTCTTCACTGACTCTGCATCTCACCGAATGTACATGCCTTTCTTTTTCTTGTTTCTTGCTTTTTGTTTTTAGTTTACTTTTTTGATTTTATTCTTGGTTTTTATCCTTCATTCACTATCCACGTTCCTCATTATTCTGTCACCTCCGGTATATATTCCACTTCACAGTCCACAGTTTTCCTTAGCGTGTATTACAATTTTTTAATTTGTCCTCGCAACATATTGTACCACCATTGCCTTTTAGACCACAACATTTTTTAACAGATCTATTTCTGTACATATATACTTGCTTATTCCTTTATAGCCAATTGATTTTCTTCTTAAGAATATTATCCACACATATATATATTCACTTACTCTCGATCAAACAATGTTGCACATCAGTTTTTTCCTTTTAACCTGTTTATTTATATTGTTTAACTGGAGTCAGATCCAGCATCCTTTTTCATTTGTTATATCTCCTATTGTCCCTATTTATTCCTCAAGTGAATGTATTTTTAATTATGTATTTTTAATAATTTGTTTAATCTTATAGTTTATTATTATTATTGCATTATATTTCTACTTCTGTTAATGTTTTTATTTTTTACTCAAGATGTTTATACGTGTCTCTCCCTGTATTTGTGCAGACTCCTGAAGAAGGCACTTTGAGTGTCAAAACATAGTACTGTGTAGAGTCTTCTTTTAATAAATTTTATACCTACGTTGAACATCCTTGGTCTGTTTCCTGAAGCATCTGATTCTGTTCCCACTTTCCTTCTGCTCTTAGTACTTATGTATGCACTTGTTAATTGTACTTCTGTTTAATGATTTTTTAAAACTGACACTGAGACTAATTAGGTATGACCACAGCCTACTCAATCAAAATTGGATTTGTTATATCAATGACCATTACAATAACGTCCCTTAATGAAGATCTATCTCTTCAAAAAATTCTACAACTAACTACAAAGACCACCTCACCTTTCCTCTTCAAATCGACCCTTCAAAAACAAATGAATAAATAACTCTAAAGCATAACAAAAAATGACACAAGCCACAGATGCCTGCTCCTCGTCTAATTTATCTCCTCATAAACTCTTGAATAACCACACGAACTAAAGATGTCGTCCCACACTGCAAAGCATGATTGTAACTCCACCAAAATGTAAATTCTAAGCCACTTTGAACTGAAACTTGTTTTTGGGTAATAGTGGGATATAAGAATGCATAAATAAATCTTAAGGGATTTAACAGCCCAATAAAGAGGAAAAAGATTTTAAACTACATGACTACACACAACCCAGACTTTCTTTTCTTTCAAGAAAATCACTTATCTCAGTCAGAATTGGTTAAGCTAAGAACTAACTGGTCACTGACCTCCATTTTCTCACCAGCTGATGGTAAGATGAATGGTGTTGCCATTCTAATCAGGAAAAGGTGCTTTTAGCATTGAATAGCGTATTCTAGCTTTAGTGTCTTTGAAAGAGAAGATAGATTTCCTGTCAAGGGTTGGATTAAGAATTAAGTTAAAATCACCACCTAGAATTACAGGTTTATCTCCCTCTACTGAAATAATATCAGCTATGCTATGAAAAAATTCAGGGCAATCCGTATTAGGGGCAAAAACATTAATTAGTATTAGAGGATTATTATCAATCGTCAAGAGAGCAAAATATCAAACAAGCAAAATAACAAACAGTTGGAATGCTCTCATAAATCCTACCCTTATGACATAACATTTCTAGGTAAATTAAATTCTGCTCGATTTCAATTAAAATTCCTTCCTTGCACAAAGTGCAAGTAAGGAGGTTTCTCTAAATTCTGCTCATTTTTATTCTGATAGCAACAAGGCCAGCCATTTATTGGCAAAATATTTAAAAACTGGGGAAGGAAAAAATAACACATCTTCTGTAAAGGATAATAATGATATACTGCTCACTTGCAAAGCAGATATAATAAAGAGATTAAAAAATTATTCCTCCCTGTATACAGCTGAAGTAGATCCTAAATATGATTCTATGTCCTTTTAAAAAAATATCTAGAACATAGTACAATAGATAAAAATGATAATGCATACCTAGCTGCTCTTATAGCAGTAGAAGTTATTATATCCACCTTAAAGAGTATGGTAAAGAAACAAGCACCTGGTCCAGATGGTCTGACTGTAGTGTTTTATCTGGCTTTCCAAAACATACTAGCCCCAATAGTTAGCTCTTTTTACATTTATCGTATTAAATCTGGCAATATATGTGGCTTTTTTACTGAGGCTATTAAAACCAGGTACAGATTCTTCACTTGTTCAAAATTACAGACCACTATCATTAATTAATCAGGATGTTAAACGTTTTGCCAAAATTATTGCTGATAGATTGCAACCAGTATTGCCTAAATTAATCGATTGCACCCAAACATGTTTTATGCATGGTAGATATCGGTCAAACAACACTAGATTATTCACCAATGTGCTATTACACATTTAATATTCTAGTGACCCTTATATGGCCATTGGATTAGACACAGAAGACGCGTTTGATTGTGTCGAGTGGTCATTTATGTTTAACACATTACGTCGGTTTGTTTTTTCCCAAGAAGTCATTCAAATGATCAAAGTCTTATATTCTGTTCCAACCACCAGACTTTACTTGAATGGCTTATACTAGAGACTTTCTATCCAACAAGAGGTACTAGGCAAGGTTGCCCTTTAGTATCACCCTTGAGCCCTTATTAATTGCCATATGTTCTTCAAATGATATTAAAGGTGTTGACATAGGTTCCGTCTCAGCTAAGGTGTTAACAATGTTCTACTCTATTACCAAGACTGAGTATTGAGGAGGGAAACTCAGCTTTATTTCACAACTGAGCTGGCTGGATTGGGCAAAGAGCTGCCTAGTAAGTGGGGTCCCAGGTTCTGGAACAGGCTCAGAAAAAAGAATAGAGAGAATTTTTTTCAAGGTTACCTCTTCTCTGTCTTCCAAACCTAGGTTGGGGTTTAAGATGGCAAAGCCTCAGGTCCCGTAGAGGTTGAATTCTCACCATGCCAGCCCCGCAGAAAACCAATAGTAAAATAGAGGTGCTATGATAGAAAAGAATGAGATCCAAATGGTGGAGAAAGATTCATCAGGCTATCTATCATTTTACCTGCAAGAGAAACTCTGTGAGCAAGAGACTTCAAAGAAGCCAAAGAAGAAGAGGAGGAGGAGGTGCAGTCAGAAAGTCACTGTTGGGCCTATGCCAGAAATGTTTTTAAGGAAGAGCTTATTCAGTCCATTTGGGCCTCTGGCACCTGCCTAGCTAGCCTATGCCTAATTCTGCCTTGTACACTAGTGGTTCTAAATCCAGTCCTCGGGACATGACCAGCCGGTTGGGGTTTCAGGATATGCATGAGGTAGATTTGCAGGTGATGCCTCTATCATATACAAGTGTATCTCATACGTGTTCATTGTAGGTGTCTTGAAAACCTGACTGGCTGGGTGTGTCCTGAGGACTAGTTTGACAGATTTGAATGTATCTGCTGAATGCATCCTCAGCTCAGCCAGCTGTCCAATGTTATGCAATCTATGCAGTGGGTTGAGATCCTGCGGAACTGGGTTTGATTGCCACAGCAGCTCCTTGTGACCCTGGGCAAGTCACTTAGTCCTCCATTGCCCCAGATACAAATAACACTTAGATTGTGAGCCCACTTGGGACAGAACATACCTATACAAATAGCTGTGTGTGAACCCCTTAGGTGTAGGTAGTATATAAATTGAGACATAAATTAAATAAATGAATAAATAGTAAAAACAACAGCAGACATATGGTGCATAAAAAGAAGGTAAACCATCACTCCTTCTCACTGATATTTCAGTCAACCCACTGTCCACATAGCAACTATTTCTTGCTCCCCTGGCTACATCCAGCCTAAAAGTCCTGTGAAATATGCATTGTCAAAAGAGGAAAACTGCAGTCTTCCTATCCTTCAGCAACTGAATCAGCTAATTATCAACCACAACAATGATTTATGAGCCTCCTGTGTGAGACAGTAACACAAGTCTGCAGTAATCCAAGTAAACCATATCCAGTGCATGCCCTAATTCTCTGGACACTCAATCAAATTGATTGCACTTTTTTTTACGCAATCTCTGTTTGGTAAAAATCATGCTGCCTTGAATCCTACAACCTACTGTATTCTTCATGAAAGCTCTCTTAGGGGACCCCTAGCCAGTCAGCATTTCAGGATATATGCAATGAATATTCATAAGATAGGTCTGCATGCATTGGCTTCTTTATATGCAATTTCTGCAATGCATATTTATTGCAGATATCCTGAAAAGCCAACTGGCTAGGAAGGTTCTAGGACAAGCTTGGGAACAACTATTTTTTTTAGATATTTCACCGCTGTCCTTTTTGGTAAACTCCTCATTCATTTACTCAGTCTGTGTTTTCCAACGTCCTCTCTGTTACCACTTTCATGAAGACACAAAATTCACCCTTTTCCAGCCATGCAGAACTACATCAGTATCGAAAGATCTACTGCATGGCTTCTCAATCCTTTCCTGGGGATGCAATAGGCAGATGGGTTTTCAAATATTCACAATGAACATGCATAAGAAAAATTTGCAAACTTTGGGAAACCAGGATATGCTAATTTATTTCATGTGATATCTCAAAAAGCCAAGTGTCTGTGGGGTCTCTGGGATAGGTTTTGGAAGTAAATCTGCCAGAATCTCTCAGAGCTCCCTTAGGGGTGCTTTTACTAAGCTGCGGTAAAAACAGGCCATAGCGTGGCCTTATGCAGATCTTTCCTGCATGCTAAGGCCATTTTTACCACAGCCATAAAAAACACAATTTTATATTTTTTCCATTAATGACCATGCACTAATGTTTCCATTAGCATGCAGCCATTTTTTAAAATTACCGTAGCAGCAATTACTAAGTCCTATTTTGTAGGCAGTAAGAACTCCAGTATTATCCATGCAGTAATCATGCACGTTTAGTACATGCACAATCAAACTAGCACGTGACGCAGTAGCACATTCTGTGGCAGACCATTTTTTGCTGTGTTAGGTGTGTGTTAGCATCTCAAAAAGAGAGTCCAAATCTCCCGCAAAAAACACAAGAAAATAACAAAACAAGCAGAAGAAATCCAGAAAGACCAGACTGAAACCACAGATGGTAAGAGCACCAAAAGAGTTTTATTTGGACCCTACACGGTCCGTCTTTCGGCCAAAAAGGCCTTCTTCAGGGGTCTTCAAATTTGACATATACAGATATTCCAGCCAAAGCAGCTTTCACAGGCTTTAGTGTCTATGCTCTGTTCGGACAGCACCAGCGTTCAGATTGTCTCATTTTGTGAGAACTTTGGCTGGAATATTTGTATACGTCAAATTTGAAGACCCCTGAAGAAGGCCTTTTTGGCCGAAACATGGACCATGTAGGGTCCAAATAAAACTCTTTTGGTGCTCTTACCATCTGTGGTTTCAGTCTGGTCTTTCTGGATTTCTTCCGCTTGTTTTGTTGTTTTCGTGTGTTAGCATCTAACATAAGGACCCTTTTACCAAGCTGCGGCAAAAGGGGGTCTGCGCTGGCACTGGCGTGTGTTTTTGATGTGCACCGAGGCCCCCTTTTACCCCAGCCGGGTAAAAGGTAGGCCTTTCTTTTCTGCAGGAAATGGTCGTGCAGCTTCGGGGACAGCCCTTACTGCCACCCATTGAGATGGTGGTAAGGGCTCCTGCGCTAACTCGACGGTAACCAGGCAGCACGCGGCACTGCCTAATTACCGACAGGTGCACACCAGCGCTACAAAAATAAATATATTTTTGTAGCATCGGATATGATGGAGCACTGGGGTGGGAACTACTGCTGGGCTGTTGCGGTAGCCCAGCGGTAGTTCCTTTTTAGCGAGCAGTAAGCCCAGGTTGAGCTAACCGCTGCTTTGTAAAAGGGGCCCATAGCTTAGTAAAAAAGACTCCTTAATATCTTAAGATGTGTCTCATTCAGCCTCATAATTTTGTCCATTTGCACTTTTTCTAGTTCTGCTCAAACCCTTTCTTCTATTAGCATAATACCCTATCAAGAATCATCAGTGCTTCTCCAAACCCTTCTTCAGTCAACAGATATGCTGAAGCATTTGATTAGCATAAGAGATCATTTTCTAATATAAGTAGCCACTAAGGACTAGATTCTTTATATGGTGCCTGAAAAATCAGCACCAAAATATTTCCACTTAGGCGTATTCTGTAAACCGTGCCTAGATTTAAGCATGGTTTATAGAATACATCTAGCGGCCATGCCTGCACCTAACTCTAGGCATGTCCATTTTTGCCAAGTAAAACTTGCTATAAATACTGGCACCTCAGTTAGGCACAGAGCAGGTGTTTTCTGTAACCCTGCATGTAGATTTTCAGAATGCCCACATCCTGCCCATTCCACACTCATGGCCATGCCCCCTTTTGACAGCACACATTAGAATTTACGCACACCACTTAACAGAATACACCTAGCCAGTGGCGATCCTAGGTCAGCTGCCACCCGGGGCGGAACAACCCCCCCCCCCTCGGGGTGCAGCGGCGTCCGTCCCCCCAGGGTGCAGCAGACCCCCCCTCTCCGGGTGCATTCTTGGCTGCTGGAGGGTGCAGAGAGCAGCCACTACTACTACTACTACTTAGCATTTCTATAGCGCTGCCAGGGTTACGCAGCGCTGTACAAGTTTAGACAAGGGGAAGGACAGTCCCTGCTCAAGAGAGCTTACAATCTAAAGGGGCGCGCCTGTCAGCTGCACTGGCTCCCTGCTCCATCTGCCCTGGAACAGGAAGTAACCTGTTCCGGGGCAGAGGGAGCAGGGAACCAGCAGAGCCGACAGGCATGAAGCTGCTCTCTGCACCCTCCAGCAGTGTGCATCCGGGGCGGACCGCCCCCACTGCCCCGCCCTTCCTATGCCACTGCGCCTAGCAAGCTGTGTGCGTTAATTCTAATTAATGCCAGTTAGTGTTAATAATTGCTTGTTAAGTGGCAATTATCAGTGCTAATTGGCTTGTTAAATAATTAACTAGCATACGCAAATCCAGAATTTGACTGGTTTGCGTGCACAATTTTGGTCCCGCTATATAGAATCTGGGGGTAAATGTCTATAGTATCACCATTTACTTATCTTCTTGGCATTGAAAACTAGATGACTCCTTACAGAATAACCCCCATAGTGCTTGGCTGATATACTTAAATGTCTTGTCACCGTGTCTTACTATTTTACTGTCTTTTTCTTCTGCTCTCATCACAGCTGCGTTTTCCACATTTCCTGCTTCTTTCAGCTCACCAGATACTTTCCCCCTGTGGTTCTCATTCTGAGATTCCTTGTGCTTTTTGAATGCTACTCTTTGTTCTTACTTTTTTACCATAGGGATATGCACAGAAAAAAAAATCTGTTGTTGTTTCTTAGTTTCATCTCATTTCCCTTTTCGCAAGTTATTCTATATATTTTGTTCTGTCATTTAATTTGCTTCTATTATAGTCCACTGGGAAATAGTTCTTCACTTTGGGGGGTTTCTCTCCAAGTTTTATGAAACGTACAGGAAGGCAGCAGCAGCAGAGACAATATTTATTTGTGTAGTTATTTGGATTTATTTACTGCTATTTTAAAAGAAATCCATCCAAGGCGGTTTACTGCAAGTTTATCCTGAAAGTGGTCAACAAATAATTAGAACCATAAAATATTCATATAACAGTACACATTCCAGCTTAGTAAAATATTAATACATAATTAGAGGCAATTAAAACATCTTAACAGACATGGAAGGTGACAAGCAGAGGACGAACAAACAGAGAGTTAAAACAGGAGATGAGATAGAGGAAAATGGTGACTAACTTAGGAAAAATTGTGTGGTAAGCAAGTCCTGTTGAAATATGTGTAATTGATGTGAATCCTTGTGTGTGTGAATACCTACTTACTTGCCTTTTCCAATAAAAGCTTGAGAGAAGAGAGGTAATCTTGCATTAAGAAAAAGCCTTTCAGAGATTGAGTTCTAGGGTGGGGAGTCTTCTCCTGGGAAAGCTCATTGGTGGGTGTCACATCACATGATTTCCTTTGGAGAGGATGTGGTTGGAGATGCTTCTTCGGAGGACCTTAAAGATCTTGGAGATGCATAGAGAGAGATTCTGCTTTTCAATGGTGTGATCACATCACTTATAGCCTTCTATCAGTTGTGCTGCAGCATTTTGAATTAATTGAAACTAGTGCAAACCTGTTGTAGTCAGGCCAATGTCGAGTGTATTACAGTAATCCAGCCTTGGTGCATTTGTAACATGAGCCACTGTGAGAAGACTTGTCTTCTTGATGTACAAAGACAGATTGCATAGTTGTTGCAGGTGATAGAAGCAGCTCTTCAAGGTTGCTTGAATTTGGGGGAGTCAGTGTAAGTGTTGAATCCACCTGTATTCCAAGGTTTCTGACTGCTACTTAAGGGGGAGTTTGTAGCTCCCAAAAGGGATTTTGATGGCAGTTATTATGTGACTGCTTGTTTTAGGGACCCCCCAGTGCTCTGTTTTACATGGACTCAAACAAAATTAGTTGCTTTTGTCTCATTTTTGAATTGCTGTTAAGATAGTCAGTTTATTCAAAGCTGTAGGTAAGTTTAGTTTAGTGGGCATGAGAAACTGCATATCATCTGTATAAATGTAGAACCGAGTATTCATCGACTGAATCAGCTCAGCTAGTGGCTTGAAGGTATATATTAAACACAGTGGGCACTAGTTTGTATTCCTGTGGTATCCTGCAGGTCAGTGTCGAAGGTGGTGATGAGGTACTGCCATACAGTCAGGCACTGTGCATCTGCTATCTGTTTCTACCAGTAGAGCTAGCATGATATTGAGCTCCACAATTCAAATGTTGCTAAGAATTCCAGCAACACTAACACTGAGGCAGATCTTCAGTCACATTTTCTGTGGAGATTACCTAGCAGGGATATAGGGACTGCCTCCATTTCATAACCAAGTCTGAATCCAGAATGACAAGCCAGTTTCAAGTTTATTAGGGATTTACTATCCTACCCATCATTCAATAGTATCTGGGTGGCTTACAATCTAAGCAGAAAAAGAAAGACAGAAGTAGAGGAGACCAGACATGACATGTAGGATAGTAACTACAATTCCAATAGGATAGCTGAGAATGGATCAGCACATGGGGGAGGGGAATAAAAATCATTCAGGCTCATCTCAGGACCAAAAAAAGACACTCGGGTAGGAGAGCTATATGTACCTATAGATAAAAAAAGTTTTTAGTTCTGATTTAAAGGTTTCTAATGATGTCTGATGACAGAATAATTATGGTAATTTGTTCCAATGTAGTGGGCATTGAATGGAAAGATTGCATTCTTAGCATGTTCATAGAAAATTTCTTGAAATGAAGCCACTACAAACTAATTTTGAGTTGAGGATCTTAGTACTCTTGAAGTAGAGTAAGACATGAACATTTGTGATGAATCTTATATACTAGGAGGGGCATAATTGAACGAAAACGCCTATCTCCATGGGCGTTTATCTCCAAGAACGGGTCCGTGAAGGGGTGGACCGAACCGTATTTTGGGAAAAAATAGACGCCCATGTTTTATTCAACAATGTGTGAGCTGGGCGTTTTTGTTTTTCAGCGATAATGGAAAATGAAAGCGCCCAGCTCAAAAACGAATAAATCCAAGGCATTTGTTTGTGGGAGGGGCCAGGATTCGTAGTGCACTGGTCCCCCTCACATGCCAGGACATCAACCGGGCACCCTAGGGGGCACTTTTACAAAACCAAAAAAAACAGGTAAAAGAGCTCCCAGGTGCATAGCACCCTTCCCTTGTGTGTTGAGCCCCCCCCAAATCCCCCTCAAAACCCACTGCCCACAAGTCTACACCATTACTATAGCCCTAAGGGGTAAAGGGGGGCACCTACAAGTGGGTACAGTGGGTTTGGGGGGGGGGGGGGTTGGACGACTAATAAGCATTAAGCAGCACAATTGTAACAGGTAGGGGGGATGAGCCTGGGTCCACCTGCCTGAAGTCCACTGCACCCCCTAACAACTCCTCCAGTGAGCTGCATACTGCTGCCAGGGAGCTGGGTATGACATTTGAGGGTGAAAATAAAAAGTTGTGAAACATCATTTTTTTGTGGTGGGAGGGGGTTAGTGACCACTGGGGGAATCAGGGGAGGTCATCCCCGATTCCCTCCAGTGGTCATCTGGTCATTTAGGGCACTTTTTGGGGCCTTATTCGTGAAAAAACAGGGTCCAGGAAAAGTGTCCTAAATTCTAGCTAAAAACGCATACTTTTTTTCCCATTATCGGTGAAATGCGCCCATCTTTGTTCGGCAGATAACCACGCCCCAGTTCCGCCTTCGCCACACCTCTGACACGCCCCCATCAACTTTGTCCGCATCCGCGACGGAGTGCAGTTGAAAACGTCCAAAAATCGGCTTTCGATTATACCGCTTTATTCGTTTTTGTGAGATAAATGTCCATCTCCCGATTTAGGTCGGAACTTGGGCGTTTTTCTCGTTCGATTATAAGCAGGTAGGAGTACTGTCTTATAGATGACACAATGGGACAGAGGGATGTTATATGGCCAAACTTTCTTACCCCTGCAATCAATTTTATGGCCTTGTTTTATATCAATTGTAACTGACAGATGTCTTTTGTCTTGAGACTGCCATAAAATGTATTACAATAGTTTAATTGACTAATGATAAAAGAATAGGTCAATATATTCACAGCTGGGGGTATAGGCATCGCTATGCGGTGGCAAGTGCCACCCAGAAAAGGACTTGCCACCTAGTTCCAGTGCATTGTCGGCCCGGAGCCACAGCAGCAAATTTAAACCTTAGCTCCGGATTGATTATTACTGAAGCGAATGTGCAAAAATACTTCAACACTCATTTGGCTGCCATCAACCCTGCCCTTGTCACCAGTCCCGCTAAACCAGATGGTGATAAAGGAGACGGAAGCCTTGAGGCCTTCCCTCATGCCTGCATTGCTATAGGCTCTGCCAGTCCTGATCTCACCCTCCTCTGAAGTCACTTCCTGTGTTTGAGGTGAGGGATCAAGAGTGGGGAGTCCTCTTTGCTGCCTGAGGAGACTTCCCTTTTTAGGTGCTTTGGCAGGGAGGCGAGCACCATATCTCACCTTTTCTCTCAGGCAGCAAATTGCCTTGACCCACCCGTACAGCAAAAGTAATAAATGGGTATTAATCCTGCCCTGCACAATCGGCACTCCATACATAGCTTCAGCTTGCCAAGCTGCAAGGCTTTCATTGATGTCACTGAAGATATCACAAGATTAGGTCTGTGTGACTCAGGAAGTTGATGCTATGTGAGGTGTTGCACCTGCTGCTCTGGGGGGGAAAGGAAGCATGAAGCATGTAGCATGGAACATTATGAACGAGAGGAGGTTAGGGGGACAACGGAAGTAGGCAGGAGAGAATGGATTCAGAGAATTATAGAAGAGCACAGACAGAAGGAGAGAGGGGACCAAGGATGACTGGGCATGATGTGAAAGGGAAGTGGAAAGAGGTGAAAGGGGTGGGGGAGGCAGAAAAGGAGGAAGGAGGATGGTGAGAGAAGGAGCAATGGGGAAGAGCTATCAAGGTGGGGGAGGAAAATGGAAAAGGAGAGCATGGAGAAGGGTGCAGGAGGATGGAGAGGTGGGAAAATGAGAAAAGAGAAGGTAAGACAAGAGAGAGAGAGAGCGAGAGAGAGAGAAGAGGGAACTCAAAGGTGGGGAATAAGATAAGCATGAAGGCGGGAAGGAGAGATGAGATGGGTAGAGGTAAGGAAGAGGAAGGAGAATAAGAAGAAATAAAGGGGGAAGGAGGGTGGTGAAAGGAGGAGTGAAAGAGAAAAAGGTGAGGGAAAGAGGTAAAGCATATGTAGTAGGAGCAAAAGTAGATATGAGGAACACCACAGAAGTGGAGGACCTTGAGACACTACGAACGTAGAGGCCAAAAAAGGCAGTAGTGTAGCCAACATAGCTCTTCCAAAGGAAAATAGGAAGATAGTAAAAAAAAGAAGACTTTATTCCTGCTTGGACCCAATGAACCCATGTTTCGGCCAAGTGCCTGTCTCAGGGGTCTGTTTAAAAGGTCTCATTTATCTTGCTTTATGCTTTCACAGTTTGATTTGGCATCTCAGTGTTTTAGCTGCCACATTTTTTTTAAAGACAGCATGTATCGCTTTGATCCATATAAGCACTATCCCATTGACACCTTTTAAACAGACCCCTGAGGCAGGCACTTGGCCGAAACATGGTGCCGTGTCAGGTCCTAGCAAGAATAAAGTTTTCCTTTTTTACACAGTCGTCCTCCTGTTTTCTTTTGGAAGAGCTGTGTTGGCTACACTACTGTCTTTTTTGGCTAGGAGTGAAAGGAGGGCAGTATGTGAGGATTGGGGAAGGGTGAGTGCTGGGTGAGGAAGAGAGGAGCAGGGTATCTGAAAAAGAGGGTAATGGAGAATGAAAGAGTATGAGCAGGATGAAGAAGTACCAAAAGGAAACAAAAAATAGGAAAGAAATGAACAAATGAAGAAAGATATCAGCAAGGCAGAAAAAAACAGTGAGAAGGACGAAAGAACAGAATGGCTAATAGAAAAAGGAAACAAAAAATGAAAAAGGGAGAGGAAAAAGGAAAAAAAAGAAATGTCAGAAACTAGCTGTTGGGATTCTTTATGAATAGAAGGCCCTTGAGGCTTTCTTATAGTGTCTTTTATAGTTTATTTAAAGTTAGGGGGAATGATTATGATGTATGGAAATGTCACTTTGGCTTGCCTCCCTCTATACCTAGCTTGCCTCCCTGTTGCTACCCCAAATATTTCTGTCTAGAGACTCTACTGGCTGAGGGTGGAGGAAGGATCTGATTGATCAGATTGAGCTGATCCTAAAAAAAAAATTTTTTTGTACTACTGCAGAGATTTGTAGCTGAAAGGACAGTATATTATCTAGGATAATGCCTAGTATTTTAGCACTTGGTTGAGGAGTGATGTTTACGGAACAAAGAAGGACAAGCAGAGGTAGAGTGATGGTGGCAATATTAAAAAGGATGACACATTGTGATTTATCTGGGTTAAGAACAAGCATGTTCTCTTGCAACCATTCGGTTAGTTGAGTCAAGTATTGTTAATGTTATGGATCATATGGGAGTCTTTTGAGGCAAGAACATGTAGGACCTGGATGTCATCTGCGTAGAGTCTATTTATTGTGCAATAGTTAACATGGGTGCTAGAAAGATATTGAAGAGTGTGAGCCATAAAATAGATCCCTGAAGGACTCCTACTGTTAGTGAGAATGGTGCTGACTAAGTATTTTGAGAGTGGACCGTATAGGATTGATTAGAAAGGTATAACTGGAACCATTCATGTATTGTGACTCTTACACCGATCTGGTAGAGTCTATCAAGAAAGATAGCATGGTTCACTATATCAAAAGTGGCAGAGAGGTCCAATGTCAGTAGAAGTACTGATTTTTTTTGTCCAAATGAAAACAGATACAGTTGCTCTTTCCTAGCCAATAGTTGAGTTTAATGAAGACTGTTTGTTATATGTTTTCCTAGAAATGTATTTTATTTTTTTATTTACAGTATTTGTAGCATTTGTATCCCACATTTTCCCACCAATTTGCAGGCTCAATGTGGCATACATTTGCCGTAATGGCGGTTGCCATTTCCAGGTAACAGAATACAAGTGGTGTTGCGTTAAGGTGCATACATACATGGTAACATAGATGGAGCATAACATACATGGAACAGTTCATGGTATATATAAATACCATGTGCATACATACATGGTAAAGAAGACTACATTATGGTATTGCATGAAGGTTTCTGAGTGACAATTGGATTATAACATTCATTAGGTCGTCGATACAGTCTGCCAGATTTCTAGCTTGTCCTGGTCAGGGTTGCTCTTTAGCAGATGGTGCATCACTGCCCTTTATAATGGTATTGGTAGCTGCCCATTAGAAAGACAGGAGTTTGTGATTTTGTGGCCCCTCCAATATGTACCTGAGGGTTAAGTGACTTGCCCAGAGTCACAAGGAACTGCAGTAGGAATTGAACCCAGTTCCCCAGGATCACAGTCTGTTGCACTAACCACTAGGTCAGTTGTGGACCTCTCAGAATTTTATCAAGGACTTCCTCTATTATCAGGTTAAAAGTCTCATATGTTTGTGTATGGAGAGAGCAAGCTTCTGGTTAGCTGGCAGGAAACTGGATGGGATTATCTTAAATCCTTGCAGAGACTTTTAATTTTGTTGGCAAAGCATGCAGCAAAATCACCGCAGTTCACTTTTGATTGGGCAGGCTGGTTCTTTTGTGTGGCTTGTAGTAGTCCATTTACTGTGATGGATAGTGGTTTGGTAGAACTGGAAGCCTGTTCGATGCATTGAAAGATATAGAACCTTATTTTAAAAGCACTATTTGTGATTTACATGTGTAAACACCTGTGTAAACTACAGGGCATTCAGATGACGGTGGTCAGCATTTTTTCTCCAATGTCAAATTAATCTTGGATATTCAATGCCAGACCATATCTGGGGTCCGGCGTTGAATACCAGGCATTTGCAGCCAGAGAAAACATAACCAGTTAAGTGCAATATTCAGCACTTAAGTAGCTAGGGTGAACTGATATCCACAAAATAGCCAGTTTCAGGTTAGGTGCTAACCTGGCAATTTCACCGGCACTGTCCAGTTAAGTGCTGCTGAATATGCCTGATTTTCCCCAGGCAAGCGATTTATTTATTTATTTATTTATTTATTTATTGCATTTGTATCCCACATTTTCCCACCTCTTTGCAGGCTCAATGAGGCTTACATATTACCGGAGAGGCGTTCGCAGACTCCGGTGTGAACAAATACAAAATGATGTTGTGGTAAGATAGGTTCTCGAGGAACAGTCATTTAAATGATCAGAAACCATTTTGAGCTGTTTAAATCAGTTTGAATATCTACCTCCACAATTATAAAAAGTCAGCATTTATACTAATCTATCTGCATGTATATATAGGTTGCAAGATGGTGGGGTTTGGCCAGAGCTTAGCTGGAACTAAAATCTAAATGTATTTTCCCCATTTCAGAAAGGGTTTACACGTGTATGTCCCAATATATCAGTATTAGGATTTACAGCTGCTCTTTTGCACTTGTAGCTTTGTAAAAACTGCTTGCTTTGACCGTCTCTTAACAGGAGGCATTAAGGGAGTTCCCCCCCATATAGTGCACTCTTGTGCTTATTTGCCCTGCCACTTCAAAAATAAATAAGGATTGAGGCTTCTGTTGTTAATTAGCAGCATATATAAGTGTGGGCTTTCAAAATGGCAGGAATACACATGCAAATGGAGGAGTAGCTTAACAGAGCAGCAGGCAGAGAACCAGAGGAGTCCACCTCAAATCCCACTGTGGGTCCTTGTGATCATGGACAAGTCATTTAATTGTCCAATGCCTCAGGTACAAACTTGCCCTCCTGTTTACTAAGCTGTGCTAGCAGCTGCCATGTGACAATGCTGACAGAGCCCATTGAAAGTGAATGGGCTGTGTTGCTGACACAGCCCATTGAAAGTGAATGGGCTGTGTTGGCATTAGCGCACGGCATGCCGCAAGCATGGCTTAGTAAATAGGGAGGTTATGTTATAAGCCCTCTGAGGACAGGAAAATACTACCGAAACTGAATGTGACAAAAAAAATATGCTGACACATATGTTTAGATTGTGGAATGCCAGTTTACACATGCAAATGTATAGATATAAATATACATGTATAGATATAAATCGCCCTGTTTTCTCCATTCAGGTTTTCAATACGTACCTTTGTAAAATGACTGCTTGTACTACACACACACTCTTGCAAATATGTTAGAAAAAGATTTATGTCAGCAGATCCTTTTCTAAAATAACAGTGACCTGGATGTATCAGTTCTGACTTCTATGTTCTATCTAAAATGGGGCTGATATTGTTGTTTGGCTGTTTTTTTTAAAGTTTTGCAGTTCATTGCCATGTGTTTCCTGCAGTCATTCAGGTGAGATTTATGCCATCTCTTTTTCAAGTGTTTGTGAATGAGGCATGAGACCTGTTTTAGTGATGCAGTTTTCTCTAGGTCCTTGTCTAAGTGTGTATTCCAAATATCAACCTGCTCTGACATTGGAGTTATTTTTCGCATGGGGATGGTCTAAGGCAGTGGTTCCCAAACGTATCTTGGGAGAACTCCAGCTAGTCAGGCTTTCACGATATCTGCAATGGATATTCATGAGTTAGGTTTGCATGTAAGTGAAGCAGTGCATGCAAATCTGGCTTATGAATATCCTGAAAACCGAACTGGCTGGGGTTCACCTAGGACAGATTTGGGAACCACTGGTCCAAGGCCTTGGTCTTTACTTCTAGTCCGTGAGAGCTGCCAATATGTCAGGTCCTCAGCATATCTCTAAGGAATATACATGAAGGAGACTGGCATGCCTACCACCTCCATTGTAAGCAAACCTCTCTCATGAAATTCAAAGCCCACACAGGTCATCAAGCTTAGTAACTATAGTTATATAACATATTCCTCGTCAAGGTTCACTAGATAATAGTTCAAAGATAAACTTTGATGTGCACAGTTTATAGAGCTAAACTTGTAGTGTGATACAAACTTTCTCAGTTCACTTTAATACCCAATGCAGAAAGATCCAGCAGATAGTTTTGCAGTCTCTGGGGCTCATTTTCAAATGAGAAAAATGTCCAAAAAGTGTCATAAAGCAGTATTTGGATATATATGTCAAATCAGTATTTTCAAAACCTATTTTGCAGACATTTATCTATGCAATTCATCTGCAGTGTGTTCAAATCATAAGGGGGGGGGGGGGTTAGGGGCAGGATTAGGGCAGGCTTAGGATGTTCCTAGCAATTTGACATTTTATAGCAATAATGGAACAAAACAAAAATGTCTAGGGCTAAAACTTCAACGTTCTAACCTAGACCTGCTTTTAGAACGAATAAGGCACAAAAAGGTTCCCTATATCAGTGTTTCCGAAGTCCAGTCCTGGAGTACCCCTTGCCAGTCAGGTTTTCAGAATATCCACAATGAATATGCATGAAAGAGATTTGCATATAATGGAGGCAGTGCATGCAAATCAAGTTCAGACATATTTATTGTGGATATCCGGAAAACCTGACTGGCAAGGGGTACTCCAGGACTGGGCAGTTTGCTTTATTTTTCAAGGTCTGTACAGGAATTCATCTGAATTGTTGATTCAATTCTTCTCTCACTGCTATTATAATTCTACCAGAATTTGGTACCACATATTATTGAAGTACCCTGCTATTAAAAACATAAGGTACAAACGTCAGATTAACTCTATGTTCTCCTTTCTCGCCATCACTGAGTGAAACTCTTTACCAGTTACAATCCACTCAAAATCAAACTATATGCAGATGCGTAAGAAACTGAAGACACTACTATTCGACAAATTTTAACTGCCTACATGTGATTGTGTAGAAACTTAATTCTTTAAACTGGACTCATTCTAAACTACCACCTTTGATCCATTCGTTCTTCCTGCTTTGTGAAGCTTCTTACTTTGTAAACCGCCACAAACCTCAAGCTGGGATTTGTGTGGTATGTAAACTGTAGATTAGATTAGATTAGACGTTTTTCAGGTTCAAAAATTGCCATGCTCACCACTTGATTTTTGGATGTTTTCAGCAAAACGTCCAAAGTTGGATTTAGACATCATTTCAAAAATGTCCATCCACGTATCACATAATTCACAATGAATATGTATGGAAAACTTGCACCCAAAGGTGATGGAAGGCCAAAACCATAACAGTTCCTCACTGGCAGACAATTGGGGAGGATGGGAACGGGGTGAGGGAAGGAAGTGAGGTAGCATCTTGGAGACCAGTGTAGATAAAACAGAAAAGAGAATAAAGGGTGCATGGTTTCAGTATATGTTTAGCAAGGCTCATATTTGGATGCAAAAGAACATGTGCCAATGAGTGCTGGCACTTCTGGTTTTCTTTGGACATGTGCATAAAGAAGCTACAATTACTGGCATGTTTCGTCCCAACTGCTGCAAGTTTTCTGTGTCAATGGTCAGTGGATTCCCACGAATGATGCACAGAGAAGGAAAAACAGTGGGAAGTAGGTCATGGACTCAAGAAGCAAGGACAACAGTCTAATGCTTCTCAGAAAGTCTTTACTGGTTAGAGATTTGACACAGTACTGTGTTTCAGCCAAAGGCCTGCTTCAGAAGTCTAAAACTAATTATATATATATATGGAGCCAATAGAAAATAATAATAGATAAAAATGCCAGTTACATATAAAAATAGATCTGAAATATAGACCGGTGAATACAAAGATATATGTCATAAAAATATACAATATAATAAAACCATGGAAAATTCAACAGTAAATGTATAGTCACTATGCCCTCTATGAGTTTAGTTATGAGTGGAATGGATGCTACTGGGCGATAGTTGATTAGGTCCATTGTGCTTTTCTTGGCATCTTTTGGCAGTGGAGTAAGTAGGATGTTTCCTTTCTCTTTTTCTGTACAGTGTTTTGTCTATCTGTGTGGGATAAACATAAAGGAATCCTGCTCAGAAGGAAGGGATCCCCAGAAACTTAGCCGGTGGTGGGAGGCAGGGCTGGTGGTTGGGAGGCGGGGATAGTGCTGGGCAGACTTATACGGTCTGTGCCAGAGCCGGTGGTGGGAGGCGGGACTGGTGGTTGGGAGGCGGGGATAGTGCTGGGCAGACTTATACGGTCTGTGCCCTGAAAAAGACAGGTACAACTCAAGGTAAGGTATACACAAAAAATGGCACATGTGAGTTTATCTTGTTGGGCAGACTGAGTGGACCGTGCAGGTCTTTTTCTGCCGTCATCTACTATGTTACTATGTTACTATGTATAGTGAATGGAGAGAAACTAGATGAGAATAAAATGACATTTATACATACATGCACCTTTGTGTCATTTTATTCTCATCTGGCTCCTTTTTTTTAAAACCCACAGTTCATTAAAATAATGAGAACTCAGCCATCAGAATCTATACTTACATTTCCTCAGGCAACTAGCATTACTAGTCCAAGAACATTGTTAAATTCTGTCCTACTATAGGACATAACCTTTAGAAATTATTATAGAATAAGAACATTAATTTTTAAATTCCACATGCATAAGAAGTGTTACTGAATACTGATGTTTAACTGAATATGTCAGATGGAAATGATCAAGATTCTATTTATTAGGATTTATTTACTGCCGTTTTGAAGAAATTCACCCAAGGTGGTGTTCAGCAAGAATAAGTCAAACAGAGGCAATAGACAATAACAGCAGTAAAAATATTCAAATAACAGTGCACATTATAACATAGTATTCTACTTACAACGTCAACACAACACACATTAAAACATCTCAATAGACAGCATAGGGTGTAAGTGGAAATGGAACAGATAGACAGAAGCTTGAAGCTAAGGGTGACTAACTTAAGGAAAAATTGCACATAAAGTCATAAAATGTGCATGAATATGATCTCAGCTAGAGTAAGAGGGCCAAATTCTATATATAGCGCCTGAAAAATCGGCGCTGAAAAACCACACGTTTAGCGCTATTTGCCGTTCTTGTGCCTAAACTTTAGATGCAGCCATTTAGGCCACCTAAAACCAGTCCTAAAGATCAGGTGTATTCCACAACAGTGTGAATAGTTTTCTGGAATGCCCACAACCCGACCATTCCATTCTATGAGCACGCCCCCTTTTCAACTGTGCACATTAGAATTTATGTGCACAGTGTTATAGAGTGTGCCTAGAAAATAGTACTGCTAATTGGTTGTTAAGTACATGCATGCAAATATCTCCCATGAATATTCATTGTGGATGTCCCAAAAACCTGACTGGCTGGGTGCCGATCGGCGCTGATTGACTTGTTGATCAATTAAGTTGTGCACACAATTTGGCCACATGCACAACTAAGGCGCCATATATAGAATGTGGGGGAGAGTGAATAAGCAATTTGAGTCCTGTACAGTACATGCAGCTGGTGTTAGTCCTTGTATATGTAACTACCTAGTTCATTGCTACTTCTATAAGATATTTATAAGGTTATGGATAAGATTGCAGTGTTATTATAAAACTCTTTGGATATTACCATATGCAGGTGAGGGGAAAAGAAAAGAGTCTTGACTTATTAAAGTTCTTCACCCAGTCTGTGCTAATCAAAACAACCTTTAATTAATCAGGTCTGGCAGCAGAGATTCATATTTCTAAGATGTGTGTTTTGCAAGCATCTGATCTCCCTCTTCATCTGAACATTGAACTTCAGTAGTTTCTCTTTATGTTGGATTAAGGCTTCCTGTTGATTGGTTTTGTCATGTGATTTTTTTCCCCCAGGGTTTTGGATATTATACTGGAATCCAGTCAGTAAATGGTGTCCAAATTTGGACACCAAAACAATGGGCACTAAGCGATTTTCTATAAATGGTACTCAAGGTTGGGCACTGTTTGTAGAATAGCGCTTAGTGCTGGGATCCACGCCCGGAGGATTTACACCAACTGAACCCTGGTGTGGATCCCCTGAATTCTATAAAACTGTGTACAACTGTGGAAACTTCCCTGACCTGCCCATTTCCCAGAATGAATATGCATGAGATCTATTTGCATACAATGGAAGCAGTACATGCAAATCACTCTCATGCATATCCTGTGGTTGCCAGTCTCTGGTCTAGATGATCTTTCAGAAGCCATCATGTCTGTACCGACTTGTGTTCAACTTTACCCTGCTACTGTTTCAGTAGCATTATTTTTTTCAATAAATTTACTTTCGCTTGCACATCCAAAAGGTCCAGACATTTGCTTTATTGAGGAGTGGTGGTATGTGTTGCCAGATAGTGCTGGAGATACAAAAAGTCAACAGATATAGGGCCTTGAAGCTTGTCTTCCTTATGCCGAACATGTGCCCAAGGTAGACAAAGTAATGCTCTAGGTTCTACCCACCAAGACACCCTGGTTACTGTCAAAGAGGGACATCAAGTTAGCATTGGTAAATAGACTTCTTGGTCTGCAATAAGTTTTGCATGTAGAGTGCATGTTGAGCATCATTTTACTGAATCAGTGGTTCCCAAACCTGATCCTGGAGGCACCCCAGCCAGTCAGGTTTTTGGGACATCCACAATGAATATTCATGGGAGATATTTGCATGCACTGCTTCCACTGCATGCATATCTCTCTCATGAATATTCATTGTAGATATCCTGAAAACCTGACTAGCTGGGGTGCCTCCAGGATCAGGTTTGAGAACCACTGTACTGAAGGTTAACAGACTGCTGTGAGTAAATTTATGACTGCAGCAATCAGATTAGTGTTCAGCACATGAAAGAACACAATGGAAAATAAAACATTAAATAACATGTTGTTTTGTTTCATTAACTTGATTCGTTGTTCATGAGATTTATACTTGTAGGGCCATCCTATAAATGGCACCAAAATATTGGCGAGGAAAAAATAGCCGCTAAGCATAACGTTTTCAGCATTTTGGAGTGTCTTGGTACATTTTTTCACCCTTGTAGTTGTTTCAGTTGAGTGTTCTAACCACTAGGCTACCTCCAGCACTCCTCCAGTGCAATGTGTCTGGTATCTTTACAGATCCACTAGGAGGGCAACATCTTCATGTCAAGTTGTATGACTGCCAAATACAAAGACAAATTAGTGCTATATAGCCCACAAACACTGCAAGGTTCAATCTGGAGTGACAATATATGAGAGCAACCAATTTTGGGGAATTGCATATCATAATAATTTTAAAATCCACATTGCAATAAAAAAATAAAAGTAAACATGTTAAAAAAATATCAAATTTCTTAACTCAATTATTTCTTTAAAATGAAAGCCTTTAGGTGCTTCCTAAACAGGAAATACAAACTAATTTTCCTTAACCTAAGAGGTAAGGAATTTCATAAATGGCCATATATGAGCATATATGTCATGACCTGCAATATGATCATTGAAGCCATCACAACAGCCTCTCCACCTTGTAATCACCAGATTGTGCAGCATGTAGCATGCAGTGAAGATGTCATGGACCTTTGCTGGCTTGTATAACAGCTCACTCCCAGTGGTCTATGCACCAGAATCTGGTCTTCAGAAGGCCAAATGCCCTCTCAATTACTGCCCGAGTAGCACTATGGGCCTGTTGTATCTGACCTCCACTGGCCTCTGGGGGTTCACAGTAGGGGTCATCAGCCAGCTCCTGAGAGGATAGCCGTGGTCGCCTATTTTGAGAAGAGGAGAGAAGATGTTAGAGAAGGTACACACACCTTTTATTGTGTGTTAGCAGTTCCTACAAGTGTGTTCTATGTCACCCTACAGACCACCGGACCCACACAAGTCACACACCTGTGGAGTAAAGAGAGATTGATTAGATTAGAAGGGTGTATGAGTTGTAGGATACTTCTCAACTAGTAGCCATCCCCCCTCTGATTTCTCTACTCTGAAATGCATCGTGGATGCCAGAGCATGAAAGGACATAGGCATTGTGGCAGGATCCGGGAAAGTTGGCACTCACATCTATTATCTCCAGTGCTGCATTACAGACAACCTGCATGTTCAGGGAGTGGTAAGACTTCTATTTCAGTATTCAGGCTCATTGACTATAGGTGACCTGAGGCTCACATGTATACAATCTATGCCCTCTAGGACACAGGGTAATTGGTTGAACTCATGGTTTCTTGCTGTTCAAAAAAAGGCCTTAAGAAAGTGGGTGATGATGCATGAGACAGCTGGCTGGTTGATTTCTGCTGCAGCTCCTAGAGGTGTTTGGAATGTGCCTGTTGCAGAAAGGCCAGGGCTGTGGTGACTCTCACATGGACTAGCAGGGCATGTCCTCACCAAGCAGTAGGCTCCAGGTCCACTTGCAGCTGTTCACACAGGTGCACTATGGTCTGTTTATTAAAGTGGTACCTAGCTACACATTCTTCATCAGTCAGGTCCACCTGCCCTCACCCTCAGCCTTGGCCTCTCCCTCTTCTCTGTTGCCCCACCCCTGACATAACACCCTGCTGTTACAAACACACTCACACTTGCAAACAATGGGACTGAAACACTAACAGGGACACATCAAAGACAGACACAAGTGGCTGCAGCACTCCACACATACCAACACACTAATTCTGAGATACCCATACACAGACAAACATACCAACTTGCATACAGGAATGGTATGCAGGGGGGGGAGGGGGGAATGGAGAAGGATAGGGACAGCAGGTAGTGGGAAGGGATGAATGGACAGAAGTGGAGCAGGTATAGGTGAGAAGGGAGTAAGTAGGAGCAACAGGGACAGAATTTAAATGAAACGAGTATGACAGTGGCAGCCCTACCATTAGGCCAACCATAGGAGCCAGCTCTGTACGTGCTGTGGATGCTTGAGCACTCCCAATATTGAGAAAATTCCTTGTAGGTGTCCACGGAGGGGTTATTTCCATTGTACTTAGCACCTCAATAATTTTGAAAAGTTGGCTTCTATTAGGTCAACTGAAGCGGGGCCTAAGGTGACACTCTTCTGATGTGGCATTGCCCCCCCCCCCCCCCCCCCGCCCTTCCTGTCCCAACCTCCTTCTCTGAATTTACGTTTTTTCTTGTTTTTCAAAAGGCGGTGGCAGTGATTCCCTTAGGCTTCCCTGTTGCTGGTCCAGGCCCTTTCTCTTTACTGTGGCCCACCTCCAAGGAAACAGTTTCATCAGAGAGGCAGGCCACAGTAGAGAGAAGGGGCTGGGACCAATGTAGGGCAGCCTATAAGAATAGCTGCTGCCGCCACCTTTTGAAAAATAAGAAGTAAATTCGGGGAAGGGAGGACATGTCAGACCATGGCTGGAGGGGGGGGGGGGTGACAGCAGAGGGGCCAGGGCGGCAGCTCATTCTTCTCCTCAGGCGGCAGATTGTCTTGGGCCACCCCTGGGATATGGGGTTGGGTCAGAGCACACACCAAGATTGCAAAATATCAGCAGAAGCACAGTAGAGCACGCAAACATACTCTCTGAGTCCTAAAGACAAAATGGAGTACACTTGAGAACTAATTATAGTGCCTGCAGAGATCAACACTGTCGTTAGGCATCATCACGTTCTGTGACATTCGCGGAACCTGAATTTTGTGCTGATTTGATTTGTTATTTGGCACCAATGAAATATGTCAGAGCCTAAGTGCTAGCAGTTATTCCTAATGTCATGTTAGCTGTGACCCCAGTACAAGATACCACTAGTGTGACTTGAGCCCACCACCCTGAATAATGTCAACTGTTCTAATCACTAGTACCTCATCTACTATGTAGTCTGCAGTCTCAGTCATCTGTACAGATCTATTAGGAGGGCAGCATGTTCAGGTCAGAGGGTGAGATTGTTATTTCCATATATATTTGTAATGCTCTGGAAATAAGATAGTATGTGGAGGGGGAGTGATGTAATATAGTAATATCATGCCCCACTGTGAAGAACAAGATATTATCATGAGACATCTGTTACCTGCCTACATCTCAAACTCCCTCTCCCTCTCACCTTTTGTCTCCATACAGCAGGGACGTAGCCAGACTTTGGCGGGAGGGGGGTCCAGAGCCCGAGGTGAGGGGGCACATTGTACCCCCCACGGCGCCACCAACCTCCCCGCCACTTTCGACACCCCCCGGCACCGCCCCCCCCCTCGGTGCCGCCACCCCTCCCCCTCTCCTTTTGGCACCGGTCTCAGGTGCGTTGTTGATCTGGAAGGATTCTGTTTCTGTGAGTCCTCCTGACATCTTGCACGGACTCACACAGAAACAGAATCCTTCCAGATCAGCAATGTGCCAGAGACCGGCGCTGAAGAGGACTTCAGCTGGTGGGGGTTTGGGACCCCCGCCAGCAAAGGTACCTGATGGCAGCGGCGGGAGGGGGGATTGAAAGGGTCGGCGGCGGGGGGGGGGGCCAGGGCCAAATCTGTGTGGGCCCATGCCCCCGTGGTCCTGCGTAGCTACGCCCCTGCCATACAGACAGAAGACTTCAGTATGGCAAACATTACTACAGATAGTTATGTTAAAGTTCTCTAAAGTGAAGTAGAAGTCAACCTCTGAAGTGGAGAAACAAGATCCGCTCAGAGAGCAGCTCCCACAAAGCATCAATGTATGCTCAGCTTACATTTTCCCCCACCTGCCACGCCTATGAAACAAAGTGCAAAGTACCTGTAATAGAAATTGTAAACCACGTTGCCTCAGAGATCACTTGTGGTATATCAAGTGTTGAAAATAAAAATAAATAAATAAATAAATAAGCAGTCTGAGTTTCCCAAAACACACATTTCTCCATTGGATGCATCTGTGCGCCACAGAATAAGCTTTTGATCCCTCATGGCCTCAATGTCTCAATCTAGCCAGATAACTTGGGTGAGATGTGTATATTGATTAACTGCTACAGCGGAGCTTGATAACTTGGTAGCATCGAAGGCTGTTGTGCTAACCATTAGACTGTGCTACCCGGCTATTCTCCAGCCTTTTCATTGAGGAGACTCCGGGGTATATGTCAGGCCTTATAGACCTACCAACCAGGAATTCTACTAGATTATCACGTACGTTCCTAAATCTCCACTACCCTAGCTGCAAAAGACTAAAATATAAATCAACATATGCATCCAGTTTCTCCTATATAAGCACGCAAATATGGAATGAATTACCAAAATCTATAAAAACAACACATGACATAAATAATTTCTGAAAATTACTGAAAACCAATCTATTCAATAAGGCATACCACAAAGATCCATCCTAACTACCAGTAACAAAATTTACACCAGAATTACACAGATCGTAACTCTTTATTCCTGATTGTTCAAGCTAATCTATCACGATTGAAGTTTAATCCAATACCTTTTATTACTTATTATGAAAATGAATTTTCTTTATCTGACTATCTAATCCACTCTGTTACCTCCATTTTACTATGTATTTCTCTTTTCCGGAATTAGTGATCACCATTATGGAACAATGTAAGCCACATTTAGCCTGCAAATAGGTGGGAAAATGTGGGATACAAAATGCTACAAATAAATAAATAATGTCAGTACAGCTGTGACCAGGAAGCTCCCCTAAATGGACAGAAGCATCCAGCTATTCAGTTCAACCTAAACAAATGTCTGTGTTTGATTGTTGTGACCAAGTGAAAGGCATGGTTTGCATAAGAGGAAATATATCACAACAACATCTCTGAAAACATTCTTCTTCAACAAGGCCTACAATTGAGAACATATAGCCTCACTAAGTCACCTCACCAACCCACTCAATTATGAATGCCCACCTTCTATAACTACCCTAAATCACTCTCCTCCCTCTTCTCACTTCCCTTCCTTGATCGCTACACATTACTAACTGTATCTGATATCATGAAATGACAATGTTAACAAATCTATGTAAGCCACGTTGAGCCTGCAAATATGTGGGGAATGTGGGATACAAATGCAATAAATAAATAAACAAACAAACAACAGGTAACTCCAAAGAAAATGTATCCTGTTCAACAGTAGGACAAAGTCATAGGCACTATATATAGAATAATGCCTAGTGCTGGGATCCGCGTCCTCCTGTTAGGCATAGCAATTTACACCAGGTTTCAGCAGGTGTAACTTCTTGTGCCTAATTTAGGCGTGGTTCTGCCAAAGTACCTCATGAAAGACTCCAGTGGAAATTGGAGAGTCATGGGATAGGAGGTAGTGTTCTATTCTGGATTAAAAACTGGTTAAAAGATAGAAAACAGACAGTAGGGTTAAATGGTCAGTATTCTCAATAGAGAAGGGTAGATAGTGGTTTACCCAGGGGTCTGTGCTGGGAATGCTACTTTTTAACATATCTATAGATGGTCTTGAGATGGGAGTAACTAGTGAGGTAATTAAATTTGCTGACGACACAAAGTTATTCAAAGTTGTTAAATCGCAAAGAGGATTGTGAAAAATTACAAGAGGACCATACAAGACTGGGAGACTGAGCATCCAAATGGTGGATGACGTTTAATGTGAGCATGTGCAAAGTGATGCATGTGGGAAAGAGGAACCCAAACTATCTACATAATGCAAGGTTCCACATTAGGAGTCACCAAGGGATCCATGTGTCATCGTTGATGATACACTGAAACCCTCTAATCAATGTGCGGCGGCAGCTAAGAAAGCAAATAGAACGTTAGGTATTATTAGGAAAGGAATGGAAAACAAAAATGAGGACGTTATAATGCCTTTGTATCGCTCCATGGTGTGACCGCACCTCGAATATTGTGTGCAGTTCTGGTCACCGGATCTCAAAAAATATATAGTGGAATTAGAAAAGGTACAGAAAAGGGCAACGAAAATAATAAAGGGGTTGGGATGACTTCCCTATGAGGAAAGGCTAAAGCGGCTAGGGCTCTTCAGCTTGGAGAAAAGACAGCTGAGGAGAGATATGATAGAAGTCTATAAAATGGGTGAAGTAGAATGGGTAGGCATGAATCGCTTGTTTACTCTTTCCAAAAATGCTAAGACTATGGGGCACGCAATGAAGCTGCAAATTAGTACATTTAAAATGAATCAGAGAAAATATTTCTCATTCGTCGTGTGATTAAACTCTGGAATTCTTTGCCAGAGAATGTGGTAAAAGCAGTTAGCTTAGCAAGGTATAAAAAAGGTTTGGATAGCTTCCTAAAAGAAAAGTCCATAAGACATTATTAGAATGGACTTGGGGAAAATCCACTGCTTATTTCTCAGATATAACAACAAAGAATAAATAATGGCTAAACTTAGTCCAACAAAAATTTGTAAAAAACACACAACAAAAACTGGACAAAGTTCACGTATTGCAATAGGACCATAAACGGCTAGGGAGGTTATCTCATAACGTCAGAAGTATCCGTGTGTGCCAACTGTTGTTCTGGCTCACCGGTCTGTATGTATTTGTAATCATTGAACACCTCCAGCCAACCAATGGTACCCGCGTGTACTCATATGTGAAAAAGATTGCCTATATATTGTTCATTAATTTCAGGAAAAAGGCACAACAATGTCCGTGGGTACCATTGTTCAAAAATTCAAAAATTAAACATTATTGCAATTAATAAGCAAGTAATGCACAAAATCAACTTAAGTAAATGAGCAAGTAATGCACAAAATCAACTTAGCTTGTAAGCTCCCAGCGCTGTCTAATAACTTCAATGGCTGGAGCTCATCGGGTTTCAGTTTAAGTTAGTGAAACCTCTTTAGGCAACTCCGGTAATCTGATAAGCCCGACAGGACCCTGTTTCGCGGTCTCTTGCTTTGTCAAGGGCATATAGGTAGCAGCCTGAATTGTTGTCGGTATATCGCGATTTACCGACAACAATTCAGGCTGCTACCTATATGCCCTTGACAAAGCAAGAGACCGCGAAACAGGGTCCTGTCGGGCTTATCAGATTACCGGAGTTGCCTAAAGAGGTTTCACTAACTTAAACTGAAACCCGATGAGCTCCAGCCATTGAAGTTATTAGACAGCGCTGGGAGCTTACAAGCTAAGTTGATTTTGTGCATTACTTGCTCATTTACTTAAGTTGATTTTGTGCATTACTTGCTTATTAATTGCAATAATGTTTAATTTTTGAATTTTTGAACAATGGTACCCACGGACATTGTTGTGCCTTTTTCCTGAAATTAATGAACAATATATAGGCAATCTTTTTCACATATGAGTACACGCGGGTACCATTGGTTGGCTGGAGGTGTTCAATGATTACAAATACATACAGACCGGTGAGCCAGAACAACAGTTGGCACACACGGATACTTCTGACGTTATGAGATAACCTCCCTAGCCGTTTATGGTCCTATTGCAATACGTGAACTTTGTCCAGTTTTTGTTGTGTATTTCTCAGATAAGCAGCATAAAATGTACTGTTTTAGGATCTTGCCAGGTACTTGTGACCTGGATTGGCCTCTGTTGGAAAGATGATGCTGGGCTTGATGAACCTTTGTTCTGTCTCAGTATGGCAATAATTATGTACTTATGTACTTATAAATCTCTAGCGCAGCTTTGTAAAAGGAGCCCATAGAATGTGGGGATTAGTCCAGAAATGTCATGCAAAGAGCACTTTTATTAATGTTAGATTATATTACAAATGTTTTCTGTCTAAATGTCGAGATTCATGAATCCATCAAGTTGTGATATTCTATGACTCAACTGTAAATAATACATCTAATGTATTTGTAACTTCAGAAATAATCTGTGCCAATTTCCCAGCGGTGAACATTTCCAGGGCTCGTTCAGATTATGCCTCGTCAATAATTTTTTATTTAATTTGGTAACAAAAGAAAGGCATAATTCCATTTTGTCTTTAAAAGCTTGTTATTTCTATATTGAAGTTTTAGAATTTCACAATAATTAACTCATTATCTTTCCTAGTGTGTCATTTATTTTCATTTTTTATGCCTTCTCTGGCTGATTTGTTTTGACTAAATTTCATTATTTTCTTTATTCAACATTTTATATGAAAATTATGCAAATAGATTCCCTGATCTTTCTTGATGGATGATATGATTTTTCAATAAACTTATACTTCTAAGGTGGTGTAGTCAGAGAATGCTGACACTCTACCAGATGAGCCCTTCACAAAATTGAGAATTTATGTTATTAATCCCAATGCCTTTGAAAACTTAACATTTGTAGTTATGTACCAGTTAAAGATGTAAGGGCTTTTTAAAGAAAGTGTATTAAGGGGTCCCTTTACAAAGGCGTGCCAGCAGTTTTAGGGCATGCTAATCAGCGTGCACTAAATGCTAGCGACGCCCATAGAAATATATGGACAACTCTAAAGTTTAGCGCATGCTTATTTTTTAGCATGCGCTAAAAACACTAGCATGCATTTGTAAAAGGACCCCTAAGTTTTTGCACCTTCCACAAATTTTAGTTATTTATTTATTGCATTTATATCCCACATTTTCCCACCTCTTTGCAGGCTCAATGTGGTTTACAATACATCCTGGATAGTGGAAATGAGAAGAGATTAAACATTTGGTGTTACAGAAGGATTTGGGTTGCATGGTAATGGAATACATAAAAGTAAAAAACAGAAGGCATTAATTTACATTCATGGTATAAGTGGGAGTTTCACATGACTTGGTCTTTGTGATAAGTCTTGTCGAAGAGATGGGTCTTTAGCAGTTTCCGGAAGTTGGTCAGTTCATAGACCGCTTTCAGGTTACATGGTAATGCGTTCCAGAGCTCTGCGCTCATATAAGAAAAGGTTGATGTGTGCATTAATTTGTACTTTAGACCTTTACAGTTGGGGAAATGAAGATTAAGGAATGTGTGAGAAGATTTTTTAGCATTCCTGGATGGTAGGTCTATCAAGTCTGACATATAGGCTGGGGCATCGCCATGGATGATTTTATGTACTAGGGTACATACTTTGAACGTGATGCGTTCTTTGAGTGGGAGCCAGTGTAACTTCTCTAGTAGGGGTTTTGCACTCTCGTATTTTGATTTGCCAAATATGAGTCTGGCTGCCGTGTTCTGGGCTTTTTGGAGTTTTTTGAGTATTTGTTCTTTGCAGCCAGCGTAGAGTGAGTTGCAGTAATCTAGATGTCTGAGGACTAAAGATTGTACCAGATTATGGAAGACGGTCCTCGGGAAGAATGGTCTTACTCTTATTAATTTCCACATTGATTGGAGCATCTTTTTGGTTGTGTTTTTCACGTGATTCTCAAGTGTTAGGTGCCGATCAATGGTAACACCAAGAATTTTCAAGGTCTCCAAGACAGGTAGGTTTAATTTTGGTGTGTTGATGGTGGTGAATTTGCTCGTATTGTATTGAGAAAAATTGAGAGAAATTAACACCAAGATCAGCAGGCAGTAGGTGCAAAGCATGTGCAGTAAATGAAGGGGACATGCCCAGCATCTGCCCCAAGTTTATTGCACAGGGCAGACTTGTACTTCATGGAACCACATTAGATGCAAAGACATGTTGTACCATAAGTCAACCACAATGGGGAGGAGAAGTCATTTTGCATGAAGACGGTAGCAGAGAGTGACCGCTGCCACCTAGTTCTTCTGGAATAATACTGCAGATCTTCGGGTCGGTCCCAGGGGATCAAAGGTAGGAGATAAGATAGGGCATTGAGAGGTGTGGGGTTTTCTGTTGGGGGGTCAGGATTTTGTATCAGGAGGACAGAGTTGTTGTGTCAGGGAAGGGTTGCTGTGTCAGGGAATGTGGAGTTAGTTGTACTGTTGTAGGTGGATCAGATTGGGAGGGGGTTCCAATTGGGGGGGGGGGAGGAAAAAAATTGAACCTCAGGGGGATTGAGAGGAGGGAATGGCTATCAGGGAGTTGTGCTGCCATTGTAGTTCACAAGTCTGCAACCGTGCTACTGGAAAGCTGGTAGCGCAACTACCCTTAGCGCCTCCTCTTGAGATGGTGCTAAGCGCAGCTACACTATTGGCAGTCAGGACAGATAGTGTGCAATACAGACTTGTGCACTAGCTGTCACAGTGGACCACACCTCTAACCCAACCAAGACAAGCCACAGCTCCCGCCTCTACTGACGTTAATTAATTAGCATGGGATTTTTATCAAGTTCACTGTTCTAATGTGTGATATATGTTAGCACAGGTCTGCAGTAATGTCTACCACATGGTAAAACCCACACTAGCTGCTTAACGCAACTTAGTAAAAGACCCCCCCCCCACCCTTAGAGGGGCATAATCAAACGCGAACGCCCATCTCCATGGGCGTCTATATCCGAGAACGGGTATGTGAAGGGGCGGGACAAACTGTATTTTCGAAAAAAATGGGCGTCCATCTTTTTTCCGATAATACGGTTTGTGCCCAGCAAATGCATTGGATTTGTGCGGATTTGAGCAGGGCGGTTTCGTTTTTCAGCGATAATGGAAACCGAAGGCGCCCAGCTCAAAAATGACCAAATCCAAGGCATTGGTTCGTGGGAGGGGCCAGGATTCGTAGTGCACTGGTCCTCCTCACATGCCAGGACACCAACCGGGCACCCTAGGGGGCACTTGTAACAATTTAAAATAAACAGTTAACTACTTCTGAAGTCCATATCTCCCTTCCTTTTGGTGCTGAGCCCCCCAAATCCCCCCAAAACCCAATGCCCACAACTCTACACCATTACCATAGCCCTTATGGCTGAAGGGGGGCACCTAGATGTGGGTACAGTGGGTTTTGGGGGCGGTTTGGAGCACTCCCATTTACCACCACAAGTGTGACAGGTGGGGGGGGGGCTGGGTTCACCTGGGTGAAGTCCACTGCACCCACTAACAACTGCTCCAGGGACCTGCATACTGCTGTGATGGAGCTAGGTATGACATTTGAGGCTGGCATACAGGCTGGAAAAAAAGTTGTTTTTTTTATGGGTGGGAGGGGGTTAGTGACCACTGGGGGAGTCAGGGGTGGTCATCCCCGATTCCCTCCGGTGGTCATCTGGTCATTTAGGGCACTTTTTTGGGACTTGTTCGTGAAAAAAAAGGGTCCAAAAAAGTGACCCAAATTTGCGCTAAAAATGCCTTTCTTTTTTTGATTATAGGCCGAGGACGCCCATCTCTCCTCGGCCAATAAACACGCCCCAGTCCCGCCTTCACCACGCCTCCGACATGCCCCTGTCAACTTTGGCTGTTTCCATGACAGATTGCAGTTGAAGACGCCCAAAATCGGCTTTCGATTATACCGATTTGGATGCCCACAGGAGAAAGACGCCCATCTCCCGATTTGGGTCGAAATATGGGCGTCTTTCTCTTTCGAAAATAAGCTGGTTAGTGACATATATGTTTGTAATAGTAGTGATCATGAGATGTCTTAATAGAGAACTATTTTACTGTAGGGTTAACTGGGTAAGTATTTATAAATGAATAAGGGGGTAATTATTAATGTGCAGTAAAATCAGGCCTTTACCACACCTTGATTTACCATATGAGGGACTAACCCACAGTATATAAATAGCAAGCAATGCTATTTTACCATTCTGGGAGTATCAGGTTTTAAATCTTCTAAAGTTCAAGCCTTTTATCCTTATATGGTAGCTTAACCCCTACTGGGAGTACCACAAGACTACTGCTAGGGGTCAATGGCGCCACTTTGAACCCAACGCTGGCAAGGACAGGAATAACTGGGGATTGCTTCTGCCCAACCTCATAAGATCCCAGGGATGAAAAATAAGACCATTATAATGCCTCTGGATTGCTCCATGGTGCAACCTCACCTTGAGTATTGTAGTCAGTTGTGGACGGCATATCTCAAAAAAGATATAACGGAATTAGAAAAGGTTCAAAGAAGAGCAGAGTGACCAAAATGATAAAGGGGATGGAACTCCTCCCATACGAGGAAAGGTTAAAGAGGTTAGGGCTTTTAGCTTGGAAAAGAGATGGCTGAGGGGGGAGATAATTGAGGTCTACAAAATCCTGAATGGTGCGGAACGAGTAGAAGTGAATCGATTTTTCACTCTTTCAAAAAGTACAAAGATGAGGACACTCAATGAAATTACATGGAAATACTTTTAAAACAAATAGGAGGAAATATATTTTCACTCAAAGAATAATTAAGCTCTGGAACTCGCTGCCAGAAGATGTAGTAACAGTGGTTAGCATATCTGGATTTTAAAAAGGTTTAGATAAGTTCCTGGAGGAAAAGTCCATAGTCTGTTATTGTGATGAACATGGGGGAAGCCACTGCTTGCCCCGGGATAGGTAGCAAGGAATGTTGCTACTAATTGGGGGGTAACAAGTGGCAGCTCAATGTGACTTTGGCCAGTCCCTTTAGGAAACGCTTGGGGTCATCGAGCTGCAGCTTTCCAGCCAGATTCTTTCCAGCCAGAATCTTTTGGTGTTCACAGGGGCGTAGCCAGCCTTCCGTGGGGGAGGGGTCCAGAGCCCGGGGGGAGGGGGCACATTTTAGCCCTCCCCCCGGCGCCGCCCCCCCCCCCACCGCCGACATTGCTGCCCCCCCTCCCGCCGCGAACCCGCCGCCGCTGCAGCCTACCTTTACTTTTGCTGGCGGGGGATCCCACTCCCCGCCAGCCGACGTCTTCTCAGTCCTTCCTGCTCTTCAATTTGTTGGCTGACGTCCTGCACGTACAATTACGTGCAGGACGTCAGCAAACAAATTGAAGAGCAGGAAGGACTGAGAAGACGTCGGCTGGCGGGGAGTGGGATCCCCCGCCAGCAAAAGTAAAGGTAGGCAGCGGCGGGGGCGGGTTCGCCGGGAGGGGGGTCCTGGGGTGAATCTGCGGGGGCCCCGGCCCCCTCAGGCCCCACATAGCTACGCCACTGGTTCACCATAAGCTGTGCTATAGCATTTATAGCCTACTCTTCTACTTATGGGGTACTACAAGGATTCATTTTAGCACCAACTCTATTTAACTTGTTCATGGCACCATTGACTACACTGATTCAGGTCATTAGACTTAACAATATTTATGAATATGGATGCCATTCAAATATTCAGTGTTCTAGAACCATCACAACCTGCTTCAAAGAGAACGTTAGCTACCAATTTTGTCAAGAATTCCCTATAAGATTTTAACAATAATGCATAAAGGGCTACATTCAGTAAATGACGCCTATAAAATCGGCACCAAAAAAACCCGCTTAAGCGGTATTCTATAAGCTGCGCCTAAATTTCAGTATGGTTTATAGAATCACGCTTAAGTATTATGGCCACGAGTAAATTTAAGCACCATCATTTACACCAGTGAAAATGTGGTGCAAATGCCTGGGCAGAGCACCTTTATTCTGTAATTATGCACATAACTCAAAACCACTCCCCCATTCTGTCCCAAAACTCCTGTGAGCATTTCCTTTCCACACCCCCTTTTTCGGGCCACGCAGAAATTTGAGGCACAGATTCTGTGCCTAACTTTATTTGTAAGCACCCAATTACATCTAATTAATGCCAATAGTTGCTTGTTAAAAAGCCAATTACTGGAATTAATTGGCTCGTTATTCAATTAACTTGTGCTCGCAAATCAGGACCATGCCTAAATTTGTGCACACAATTTTTGGCAACCTTTATAGAATCAGGGGGAAAGACATAACTCTGGCCTAATGATGTATTTGTCTCATTGCTACAGTGACGTAGCCACAGGTGGGCCTGGGTGGGCCGGGGCCCACCCACTTAGGGCTCAGGCCCACCCAACATTAGCACACATTTAGTGGTAGCCGGTGGGGATCCCAAGCTCCACCAGCTGAAGACTTCCCCCCTGATGGTAACGAAAAATGCTACTGTCCACAATACCGGCACCTGCACATGCTCAGCTTTCAGTGCATGCCTGCTACAGACTGCCAAGGTGGAAAGGAGCATTTTTTCACCAGCTGAGATAATTTTTTTTGGTGGAGGTGGGGTGAAGGGAACACTTGGTGCCCACCCACTTCTTGCCTAAGCCCACCCAAAATCTGTTGTCTGGCTACGCCTCTGCATTGTTAATTCCTTATGCAACTGTATGCTCCCTATGCTTATCTTAACAAAACTTCCTTGTCATTCCTTTCCTTCATCAAATATGTTTTGACACCATTTACTTTACTATCTTTAGTGTAATTTAAAGTAGCCTTAAAGACCTGGCTCTTTATGTTAGCTTTTGGCTCCATCTATGTGGGTGTCTTGGCATACTTTATAGAATAAGCCTAAATTTCCATATGGTTTGTAGAATACAGCGAGCGTCCATCTGTGTGACTAAATTTAGTAGTGGGCAGTTAACTGCCAAAGCCTAAATTAGGCGCGGACCAGGAATATTGTATAACAGTGCGCAAAATATTAGAAATGCCCATGACCTGCCAATTTCACGCCCATGGCCACACCCCCTTTTCAACTTTGTGAGAATTTACATGCATCACGTCACAGAATACGCTTAGACAGTTCTGTGTGTAAATTCTAATTAATGCCAATGACAATAATTGCTTTTAAGTAGCAATTATTGGTGCATGCAAATCCATAAGTTAAGTCATGCTATATAGAATCCTGGGGTTTGTGCCTAACTTTGGGAGTGAACATTTACGCCTGCCAAAGGGTAATGTAAATACACCCAACTAATGGCAGTGAGGTACACAAATGCAGGTCTTCTGTAATATTGTGCCTAATTTCTGGGAATGCTCCTGCCCCTCCTATGGCCATGCTGCCTTTGGAGTTGCGCGTTATGAAATTTTTCTTCACTCAATGTGTAATTCAACTCTGGAATTCGTTGCCAGAGAATGTGGTAAAGGTGGTTAGCTTAGCGGAGTTTAAAAAAGGTTTGGTCGGCTTCCTAACGGAAAAGTCCATAGACCGTTATTAAACGTAGTTGGGGGAAAATCCACTATTTCTAGGGATAAGCAGTATAAAATGTTTTGTACATTTTTGGGATCTTGCCGGGTATTTGTGACCTGGAATTGCCACTGTTTGAAACAGGATGCTGGGCTTGATGGACCTTTGGTCTTTCCCAGTATGGCAATACTTATGTAGACACAGTTGTTATAGAATGGTGCATACAGTAAGGGAAGGGAAATGGGACTTGATATATTGCCTTTCTGTGGTATTTTGCAACTACATTCAAAGTGGTTTACATATATACAGGTACTTATTTTGTACCTGAGGCAATGGAGGGTTAAGTGACTTGCCCACAGTCACAAAGAGCTGCAATGGGAATCGAACCCAGTTCCCCAGGATCCAAGTCCACTGCACTAATGACTAGGCTACTCCTCTACTGGCTAAATAAACTTGGAAACTCAATAGTGTGCACTCTTGAGCAATAGTGTATACTATTTGAGCAAAAGAGTGCACTATTGTGTAACAGTTTGTACGGTTGATGATATTGCTCCTGAAATGAAAAAAAAAATCCAAATAAAATAAAACATCCTGTAACCAAACAGGAAACTAGATAAAATGAAGATTTTTGGCCTTCACACATTTAGCAGTCACATCATCACATGCTTGAGCACTGAGTCAGATTTCCTCCATGGCAGAATATACTACTGCTGCTTGGGCAACTAGGACATCTCATCTGCCAGTCTTTGTTTATCTAACCTATTCAGAAGCAGACTGTGTTGTTGGTACAGAAGATATCAAAGTACAGTTTTGGAAAAATGCTTTTTCATGATACAAAGAACGATTGAAATGTTTATGCGTTATCCATTTAGGACTAGATTCTATATAAGGCACCTGATAAATCAGCACTAAAATATTTCTGCCTAGGCATATTCTGTAAACCGCACCTAGATTTAGGAGCGGTTTACAGAATACGCCTAGCTGGTTTGTAGAATACACCTAGCGGCCATGTCTGTGCCTAACTCTAGGCACTTCCATTTATGCCAAATAAAACTTGGTACCTAAGTTAGCTGTGGAGCAGGTGTATTCTATAGCCATATGCATAGATTTTAGGAATGCCCACAGTCCACCCATTCCATGCCCATGGCCACACCCCCTTTTTGGCAGCACACACCAGAATTTATGTGCACCACTTTACAGAATACGCCTAGCAAGTTGTGCTTGTAAATTCATATTAATGCCAACTAGTATCAATAATTGCTTGTTAAATGGCAATTATAGGTGCTGATTGGCTTGTTAAGTAATTAAATTGTGTGCGCAAATCCAGAATATGACCAGATTTGCGAGTGCAATTTTGGTCATGCTATCTAGAATCTGGGGGTTAGGGGGTAACTTTATAACTATGGGTACACATAAAGGACTATTCTCTATATCACTCCTAAAAAAAAGGCGGCACCGCAATGAAATTTGCCTAAGCTTATTCTATAAAGTACATCTTAATTTAGGCATACTTTATAAATAAGCCTAAATTTCTCCATGCGACTAAATTTAGTTGTGAGCAATTATGGCAAGTAAAACTTTGTGTAAACCCCAGTGCCTAAATTATGCATAAACTCGGTGTATTCTATAACAATGCGCTTAGATTTTAGCAATGCCCATAACCCGCACATTCCACACCCATGGCCATACCCACTTTTCACTTAAGCGACTTAGAATTTGCGCTCATCATGTTAAGGAATACGCTTAGACAGTTCTGCATGAAAATTCTATTTAACGCCAATTAGTGCTGATTGCACATTGTTATGGAATACATTTCGAATTCCACCTGGAAACATCAGCGCGCTATATAGAATCCCAGGGGAAATTTACAAATATCATTTTCTTGTGGAACTTAGCCAAATATTCAAAGCAATAATATGTACATACTTTCACTTTGAGAATTACACCAGGAAAACTGCATTTATATGTGCTGTTTAGCATGCACATATTTGCAGGGTTAATTTTATATATATATATATATATATATATATATATATATATATATATATATATATATATATATATATATATATATATATATATATATACACTTTATTAATTACAAATTATACAAAGATAACAATCTTTGAAAGATACGCCAATATTGAATGGCATCTCATCAAATAAGAAAAAACATATAATAACAAGCAATCATAAACATATTGGTTTTAAACAGTCCACTATATCAGAGAAAATCCAGTTTATACCAAAGGAAGTTGGTTTTAGAAGAATCAAAAACAAAGAAAAAGAACAGGAGGTTGCCCCTTCAATTAAATTAACCTGCTTCATATCTATCAGTCAGTCTTTCTTGCTACCTTGCATATTTAGAAAGATACGTAGTTGTTCAGGTTCATAGAAAACATATCTATTATCTTTATAAAACAGTAAACACTTGCATGGAAATCTCAGTTGGAAAGAAGCATTTATCTCCATAGATTCTTGTGCAGGGTTAATTTCTGAGCATACACCTGCATTTTTAAAAGTATGCATAGGTAAGTAGAAACCCCCTCCCTAGGAACTGCTCTCCTCAGTCCATGTAAACTTGCATGTATCTGGACTGTATCCCTTGAATTCTATAAAAAGCGCTAAAAATTGCATGCACAAATTCAGCTGTACGCCCAATTTGCACACACAATGCATATGAATAATGAGCCAGTTAGCACTGACAACTAGCTTGTTAACAAGCAATTATTGGTGCTAATTAGATTTAATTAAAATGTACACGTATAAATTTAGATGCCGGATACGTACCTATAAAGTTTACAAACAAGCCCAGAAATGGAGTATAGAAATGGGAGGGTCATCGGCAGATCAGGGGCATTCTTAGAATTTATGTGCGTAATTATAGAATAAGGGGATCCCCGACTAGTTTAGACGTGAGGATTTGCATCACGTTTCAGTTGGTGCAAATGGCTGCACTTAAAGTTAGGTACGATTCCTGGGCATAAGCACTATTCTATAAACCAAGCCTAACTTTAAGCGCGATTTATAGAACAGCGTTTTTTGCGCCAATTTTTTAGGTGCCATTCATAGAATCTAGCTCTATGTGCGTAAATTTCTACAGGCCCTTTTTCATGGGTAAAGCATTGTTTTACCCTCCTATCCAGTGCTGCAGTGGTAGTTTATTTACAGACTCTCAGTATGTATTAATGAGGGTGAAAATGTAATAGTGATCAGGAGATAATGGATATGTTGGACATCATGATGCAGATATCCAAAAGGCCAGAACTGGTGCCTGCTTCTTCAATTGGCACTTTTTTTTTTAACATTGCAGTACTGTAGAAAATATGTCTGCAGCTCTTCAAATGCTTTAACAGATCCATATTGATCTGTTTCTGTTATGACAATAAAATATGTGTAGTCCTACTGCTTCAAGGAAACTAGCCTCAGGGCAAGATATCACATGCTGCCATGACGGGGGCCTGGGATACTTATCCGCTTGGCATCTATCAATTTGGTGTGCTCTCTTGGATCTTTATTTCTCAAAGGTTCTGGAAATAAAAGTGAAGAGATAAGAAGGAAAGTTAAGGACAAAACTTAGAAGCAGGCATGAAAAGGGAAGAGCTGTTAGAATAGATAGCTTTAGCTAAACTACCTGCCCTGAAATGTTTCACATAAAAACAGAAGAATGCCCTGCAGTGTACAATATTTAACATGTCCATCAACAACAGAAATATTTCCCAAGCACTCAAAAATCATCAGATTTAACATTTCTGGATATCAAAATATTTTTAGCTCTCTTTGTAGTTTTTGCTCACCAGTAATTGTCGTCTCCTGTATCAGAAAAGAGAACCTGAAGCTGATTTATCCCTATTTAGAGCCGTGATTTATTTATAATTTAAGTTTATAAAATCACACGTCCATTCGGAGGCTTCAGATGAGTGTGATACTATGTAAAACAATGAATATAATCAACAGTTTACGTATAGCAATACTAAATACACATCAAACTAATATGGAAACATAATAATGCAAATTGAACTTACAAATACCATAAAAATAAAATATAAAGTCTAGAATAAAAGAGAACAAGGCATCTGCTGTTCTAAAACAAAAGCAGAAAATAGTGTGCCACCATAATTCTGGCAAATCCTTGACTTAGCTAAAAGCTGTTAAAAATAACCAGTACTCATCAAACATATAAATGGCGAGTGACCGACTCACTCGCAAATGCGCAGTAGAGACTTCCTTCTCTGTCCCGCCCCCGCGTCAATACGTGATGACGGGGGGAGGGGCGGGACAGAGAGGGAAACTGCGCCGCCGAGGTTGCTGCCGCCACCCCTCCACCCAGCCCGGGCCCTCTCTTCCCTTCTGAACTTACACATCCATTCGCCGAACGCAGCAACGCACATCAGCTGAGCTGCACTGAGCCCTTCCTTCTTTGCCTGTGGCCCCGCCCTCCTGTGACATAACGTCAGCGAGGGCGGGACACACACAGGCAGAGAAGGAAGGGGCAGCTCAGCTGATGTGCGTTGCTGCGTTCGGCAAATGGATGTGTAAGTTCAAAAGTAAAGAGAGGGCCCGGGCCAGGTGGAGGGGTGGCAGCGGCGGCGACTTCGAGGGGGGGAAGCGGTGGTGACTTCGCGGGGGGGAGGGGAGCGGTGGTGACCGCGGGGGTAGGAAAACCTCAATACCAGCCCGTTTTTACGGGCTCAACGGCTAGTCTAACAAAAAATAAGGGGTCCTTTTACTAAAAATGGCCTGCGGTAGTATAGATGCATGTTTTGGGCACACGCAGAATCATTTTTCAGTGCACCTGCAAAAAATGCCTTTTAAACATTTTTGCCAAAATAGACGTGCAGCAAAACAAAAATTACCGCGTGTCCATTTTGGGTCTGAGACCTTACTGCCAGCCATTGACCTAGCGGTAAAGTCTCATGACCTACACACGCCAAATGCCACTTGGCGCACGTAGCTGATGCTCACCAGAAAATAAATACGTTTGGGCATGCGTAGCAGATGCGCACCAAAAATGAATTACCATAAGGGCCACGTGGTAGCTGTGCGGTAACTCCATTTTGGTGCGCGTTAAGTGCACCTAGACGCTTATGCGGTATAGTAAAAGGACCCCTAAATGATCTTTTATGTCTTATAAGTACATAAGTAATGACACACTGGGAAAAGACCTGTCAGGTTCTCAGGTTCAGAGCCCGCGGGGCCGGGCTCTGGAGCAAACGTGAGCCCTTGGGCTGCAAAACCCACCAACCAACACTGGGCAAGCACACCGGCAGGGACTGCAGGCACTGCCCAGCGAACCGGAACACATGGACTGGAATCCCCCGGACTGGAGGACACAGGACTGGAACACACACCGGACCGGAACACACTGGACTGGAGCACACTGGACTGGTCCGTACAGCTTCACCTGCACTTAGCTACTAAGCCCCCCAGAAGTTGAGCTCCTGGGTTCGAGTAGCCGGCAGGACTTACTGGATACCGGATGACACAGGGACCAGGACTGGAAACAGAAGTGCTCCTAACCCTAAACTGATCTACGTGCTCCCAAGCCCTAAACCAGCAGGAGTGTTCCTAACAGTAAACTGACAAAAAGGACTTCCTAAGCCCTATACTAAACAGGAGCTCCTAAGCCCTGCTCAAGAAAGGGACTTCCTAAGCCCTCAACTAACAGAGCAGGGAACTAAACACAAAGCTAACACAGGTGCTACTAAGCACCAAGCTACAAGCAGAGCTTTACACTAATAAGCTAAACACAGAACTAACCAGCTACCTAAGCACTGCTCTAGCAAGCTAGATACAACTAACAAGGTGCTTCCTAAGCATTACTCTGGCAAGCAACCAGAAGAGCTCCTAGCACTAAAAGGGGAGACAGGGGAGCCACAAGGAAAAAGCAGGGAAGCTAACACATAAGCCAAAAGTGATTCTAAATCACCAAACACCAACAGCAAAGACTGCAATGCTCCTAATAGCACAAACACCAGAAGTATTTCTAACAGCAAACTCTGCAGTGTTCCTAACAACACCAAACCCTGAAGTACTTCTATCAGCAACAGAGCTTCCAAAGCCCTACACATAGCAATGCTTCCAAAACCAAGAGGGAAAAGCAGGAAAGCTAAACACACAAACACCAGTGCACACTGCACTAACACTAACCTGGACCTTAGCAAAAGCAAGCAGGGAAACTAGACACAAAGAGGCAGATGCAGGAACCAAACGTAAAAAAATCTAAATCGTTAAAGCACTTACCGATTTCAAAAAAACGAAGAATGCACCAAGAAACCCCACCTGCAAACTCCGATTCGTAATTCAAAAGTCGGATGCATGACAGTTTCGTAGCGGAGCAGAAAACGCATGCGCTGTTGCAAATTCGTAAACCACACGGTATCGACGTGGGTAATATGCGACCCATCTTGACGTCATTAACATGCGTCCGCAGCGTGCATCCACAGCGTGTAGGAATCGCGTCGCTGCAGCTTAGGCAATCACCGGGCTACTGCCCTGCTTCGTTTTTCTTCTCGCTTTTCTCCTTCCTTTGTGCAACGTTGTATTTTTTAAAACAAAGGTGGGTAAGACGTCTGATGTTGTAAACCATGATTCCACTGCATTTGCCGTTAATAAATTATTTTTCCCTTTTGTAAGGTGTGTGCCACATGTGGTTTCATCTTTTTTGTTTTCCCAAAAATCGTTATAGGTAAGAGGCACACATGAATTTATGAAATGCATTGATTGCGATTTGCTGCTATTTGTTGTTTAACGTCTACATTTTATTCTTTTCAAGGTGTGTTCTGCGTTGTTCCACCGTTAATTCGTTCATATACAGAGTGTGCATAGGTAGGTATGGCCTTACAAACAGCCTATGAATGTGGTACAATTAGAGTTTTCTGCTAGTTGTCTGTTCAGGTCTACATTTTTTTCTGTTCATGAAGCAATGCAGGATAATGTGTCGTGGCGTGAGGAGGATGAGGAGACAATTGAGGGCCCTAATGTCAATGGCAAGCGTAAGCGTGCTCCAAAATTTGTGGAGGAAGAGCTTGAAGTATTGATTCGCGGTGTATGTGACGAATTTGGACAACTCTTTAAAAAGTCCCGGTTGACGCTTGGACAGAAGAACAGGATATGGGGGAGGATTGTGGACGAGGTGAATGCTCTTGGTGTGCAGAAACGCACTTTAGAGCAGTGCAAGCACCGTTGGCAGGACTTCAGGGGTATGGTGAAAGTCAAGGCTCGGAACAAGTGGAACCATGGAAAGGGGACAGGTGGTGGCCCTCCATGTGCCGTGCAGATGACTCCCCTGGAGGAGGCAGTGTTGGCCACCCTTGGTCGTGAACAGGTGGTTGGACTATGCACTGGTGACGACACGTCGGAAAATACAATTGATGGTATGGAACTTGAATATTTTACTGTTGCGCTTAAGTCATGGTGTGTTTGGGTATGAACCCTCTTTGTGATGGTGGTTTTGAATGTACCTTGTATTTGTATTCGTTTGTAGGTGAACATCTAGAACATTCAAGATTATCTGAGGACACAGAAGGTGGTGAGTACTGATGATTTTCTGTGGGCTGCTGTAGGGGACATAACTACATGATTATTGTCATGATCCTTCGAGCATGGCAACCACATTTACAAGCGTGTGTTCTTTGACATGTATAACAGCCTGGATGAGAAGCCTGCCCCCCTCTGCCCCTTCCAGTACTACCTGTGATGTTCTGCAAAGTACAAGTCACTCCAACTCTTCCCCTTCCTGGTGTAGCAGTGATGCAGTTCCACGTAAGTATTGTATCGCAGTTTCTATTGTGTTCTACGTTTTGTAGGACCACTGTTCGCTGGTTTTTTTGTTTACGGCAGCAGTCGCTTATAGTGTACACGGCCACCTAAAGCATTTTTTGCATACCTCTATCATATCTTCTCTCAGCAACACCATGTGCCACTGAGCCTCCGGTCCCAGGATGTTCAACATGGTTAGCAGGGTGTGCAACACCATGTGTTTACAACAAAGATTTAACGTCGGCGTTGACTGTGTGTCTTACATGTTCCGTGTAATGGTTTTTTCCTTTGTATTTGTTAGGTGTACTGTTGATGACCTCTACAGTGGGAGTAGAGGATGGGGAGGATTCTGAAACTGTGACACTAGACCTCGTTGGTGTCCCAACCACCCCCCCCATCCTCTTCTATTGAATCGCCCATGGGCCCTCCTTGTCCGACCCCGGCGGAGGAATGGCAGGCACGACGCAAGTTGTGGGGCAGGCAGGGCAAGTGGAATGAGGGTATAAACGTACTGCTTGAAAAAGTGGCAGAACGTGTTCGTCATTCCACAACTGCCATTTGTGCACAAATGCAGAATGCGGAGGATAAAACAAACGCCTTATTGGACCAGAACAACGCTCTTTTGCGCGAACTGTGCAATCTTACCAGAGCGTATTCCCAGCAGAAACGGCAGATGTTTATGGATCTCCAACAGGAGATCAGGGGGATGCAGCGTGCTGTACTGCGCGATGACTCCGCCTGGGGTTATCGCACTGCAAATGGTATATTTTCTTTCATTTTTCCATGCATATATGTTATCCACAAACACATATTATATATCCCCTCTGTTCTAAAGTGTTCGTCTAATGTGTGTGTTCTTTTCCAAAAAAATTTAACAGCCTGGAGTCCATTGCAGCATCGGACGACCAACGGTGCAGTTGCAAGTAAGTATAGTATCCTAATAACTTGTTTTGTACTCACTTCTTTGTTAAACGATCCAGATGTATGTACTGTAGCCTACTGTGTTTTTTTTTTTCCAGGCTTCGAGACAGGTGTACCTCCCACGCTCCCTTCATTGTCTCCCATCGGCCATCGTGTTTATTCTTTTTCTCAGCCTCCTATAGGTAATGTCTGTGGCCTCTTCTTTTCCGCACAGGATTTTAATGCCCTTTGTAAATTCCTTGTTTTTACTGTTTGGCACACTGTGCATACCGTTACCCCCCCTTTTTTTTGTTGTTTGGTGCAGGGTCTGCAGGCCAAAACGTGGTCGCAAGGGCCTCCCTTTCTGAGTAAGTATCTCGGGTTATTGAGTGGCCCGTCGACCTGTCTCTATTCTAGACAGGCTTATTTACATTTTCCTGCTTCCTTTTTCATCTAATTGCAGGCAGGATCGCTGTAACCCACAGCCGGGAGCACAGAACAACATAACACCCTCCAGTGCGCACCCTGTGTGGCAGCCTGTTTCTCAATAGTAAGTATGGGTGCGAGACATACAAACAAAAATTTTGTTTGATCATTTATTCACCTTTATTTTTCAATAATTGTCACGGTAGCCTCCAACCTTCGTAAACTTGGTACACAGTTTGCAACATATGAAGTTTTATTTTATGTTGTTTCATTGCAGCAATAGAGCACCAGAACACGGCGATGACGACAGAACAACAGAATACCCGCATGTACCCCGGCTTTGTAACAGCCAGTCATTGGATAGTAAGTTTCATTTGTTACCAGCAGACTGAAACCAGTGGGGCTGTGGGAGGGGAGTGCGAGCCCTTTTTTTTTGGAGCCTGAAAAGAGGTTTTCCAATTGTGGTTACATAACAGGTGATATTTTTGTGAAATGCATTGATAGTTTTTATTGACATTTGTGCACTGTTGTTTTGTCGCCATGTGAAAGGGTTGTCTGAAATGTTTGTTAACAGGTATATTTAAAACTTTGAAACGGTTTTGTATCATTTCCTTCCCCCCCCCCCCCCCCCACAACAAAACAGTAAAATGCACATTGTAATTGGTTTTTTGTTGTTTTGAAGGTGCTGTGGAACATCGGAACATGGTGCGACGGAGCTAGAAACACATCTCGCTATGCTGTCTTTTCCAGCTTATGAATGCATCACGTCTACCTACCTTTGAATATTGAATGCAGCACGAATTTGGAACAGATATCAAACATTTCCTTTTTTTTTCTCCTGTTTAATTAATAAAAGTATTTGTTCTGAACTGTTTCGATGTTCTTTTATAAGTTTATATGAGGATGTAGGTTGTGCCATAGGTAATAACTTTCACTTGAGAACGGACGGCACAGGCTGAAACCAAGAAATGGAAGTCATATGAATAAGCTACCACTGACAAATAGCGATTTGCTAATCATAGTATTGCTGCAATGTTACCCATAGCATTTTCTGTTGACACCAGCTAATGACACACCGTTCATATGCAAGTTCTGTGCTGACATGTTCCCCATTCCAGGAGGGATAGAGGATTTTGGTCTGTATGTTCTTAACTGACAGACACAGGCTATGTGGGACTTGTTGTCCAATGATTACATCCGTAGAAATCACTGCTAGGACTTGCCTATATCCCTCCTTGACCAGTAATATGACAGACAGGTCATACAAGTGGTACTAGGCTACTAAGGATGGCGAGGTTCAGAAAAAAAATCATGGATAACCTTCCGGCGCACAGCATTTCCCTTGCTTGAATCCATTCCTCTGTCCGAGGAGGCTATGTCCACTTCTGGAGGGACAACAATGTCGATGTCAAGGTGATGCTTCAGTGCGATGTTATGAAGCATGCAGCATACAAGCACTATGTCAGCGACCTTTTCAGGGAAGTATTGCAGGGAGCCACCAGAGATGTGCAAGCAGCGAAACCTGCTCTTCAATACCCCAAACGTGCGCTCTATTGTACATCTTGTTGCAATGTGTGCCTCGTTGTAATGCTTCTCTGCATCAGACCAGGGCACTGCAAGCGGGGTCAGTAGCCATGTTTTCGACCCATATCCAGCATCCCCTGCAGGAACACAACAGTTCATTACTGTGAGCACATAATATTAAAGGGTCGCAAAATATCCGTATTGAACTTTTCATGTCCTAAGTCACAGCCACCTGTGTGCAAACCTCCGCCTTGTTAGATCTGCATGTTTGGCCAGAGTTTTGCACAAATGTGCTGATTAACTCCTCTCCCCCCCTAACACACATTTACCTATAAGTAGCCCGTTGGTATAGTGACCTTTTCCGCCTTTCACCAGGAAGCAGTGTGCTCTTTGCGGGACTAAAGACGGAAGTGGTCACTAGCCCACCAGGGCACTATAAAGAAATGGCAGCTTGGAATTTCCATGTGTGTTGTTCTATACAGCAATGTTAAGTAGTAGTATTAGTTGTAGTATCACCCACACCAGTAAAGCAAATGTAAGCAACTCACCAAGAAGCAATCCGTTTTGAATCTGCCCCTCTGCAAACTTCCTTCCCAGTGCACTGTTAGACAAGATGTAAGAGTCATGGCAGCTCCCTGGAAAACGTGTAACAACATCACGGATCCTAAGGTTTGCATCACAAACCACTTGCACATTCAACGAGTGGCCCATCTTGCGGTTTCGATACTGCATTTCTCGATCCGCAGGCGGGGTCAAGGCAACATGTGTGTAGTCTATAGCTCCTAGGACATTGGGTAACCGCGCAATCTTGTAGAAGTCCTGCTTGACCCTCCTCTGTTCTTCTTCCCCCGTGGGAAATGCTATGTGCTGGCGAACACATTTTTTCAGTGCGTGCAGGACCTGAAACACAGTGCAAATTTTTGGATTGGTTATCCATGTTTTATACAGTGCAGTTTTGAGAAGGGGGGTTGCACGACGATGGAGGAGGGGTGGGATGAGGATAGGGTGTAGCGAAATGCGTAGTATTACCTGCGAAAGATGTCTTGAAACAGTTGCCTTGTCCACGCCGCTGTTACCCCCTAACACATGCTGGAATGTCCCTGTGGCTAAGAACTGCAGAACAGTAAGCAGCTTTGCAAGGCCAGGCACTGCGTGAGATCTATGTGTGGTTGGGTCAATATCATCTCTAATTTCATGGTACAGTTGATATATAGCTGTTCTGGTCAAGCCGTAGTCATCCACGATTTTTCTGTCTGACATGTGTTCCAGAACCAGCCGTTGACGAAACACACGTGGGCGGGGGAGCCGGCGTGGGCGAACGTGGACAGGGTGTTGTACAATGGTTTCTGTTACCTCCTGTTCCTGCATGTGGTCATAATCCATGGCAGGGAAAAAGTCCAACTGTGCAAGGAAAAACCCACCATCCATGACTTCTTTTTGCAATTGGCGAGCAGGGGAAACACGAGGACCAACGCTTCTCTGTAGCGCGCAGAATGTACGTCATATTTAAGCGCCAAACGAGCAGCCAATCAGGAAAGACCATAATCGTGTGAAATCGAAGACGATTCGCTTCTCTGTGTCACGTGCAACAGAAACGCGATAGAACACTCAGCAATGCGGCGCTCCATGGTGGCGCATAAAATAAACGTCACATATTGTCGCTCGTGTACGGCCCAACCTTTGAAAGCCTTTATTTCTAACCTTAAACAAGAAAAATATATATATATATATATTTTTTTTTTTTATGTGCGACTTTACTTAGAAACTTTTAAAATATATTTTTGTAGTGCAACTTTTTTTGATAACATTATTATTTTTTCATATATTCAACTTTGAGCAAAGTACAAAAAACAAGAAGTAGGATTATTTGTGGGAGGGCAATATATGGATGGTGGTGAACAAATTAAATGCGGGTCACATGGGAGGAAAGGGGGAGGAGAAGATCTCAAGGGCGCTGTACGCTGGAGGACAGGTACTGGATTACTTCGGCAAGGTCCGCCAGTGCCTGTCCTCCCATGCGCAGGGTCTGGGCCATGTCCTGGAGCTCATCTGGGGGAAGGTTAATTAGGGGGAGAGGCATATGGGGAGATGTGGCGCGGTCTTCGAGGATGGGAGAAAAAGTGGAGGTGGATCGGTCACGGGTAGGAGCTGGAGGTATGGTACAGGTACCACGGTCAACAGTAGGGATGGGGGGGATAGGGGAGGTGGAGCAGCAGAGGGTGGGAGCAGGGGACATGGGCGAGACACTGCGGTGGACAGTTATGGGTGCAGGGGGGGGAGAGATGGCGAATCTTCACTGTCTTCTTCTTCTACAGTGAGGTCCATTGTGCCACCTGTCAGAAAAGACAAAAGAACGACTGTCAGAACGGTTCACCACGAACAGCTTCTAAATGCACACACACCGTGATACGCAATAACAATAACATGAATTATTAGTACCGATTGTATTACAACACCAGACGCACACAGCGCGAAACATCACATACAAACAGATAGCCCTTGTACACACAGTGAGGGGAGTAATGGGTGACAATGGAGGAAGGGACAAGGGGGACAAGGGGATGGCACTTGGGGCAAGGAGTAGAATTTTAAAACTCACCATACACAGGTATTTGCTCCACCTGGAACCTCTCCAGAACGGGGGTGACTTGCCCAGGCGAGGTGGAGGCAGCAGCATGGTGTGAAATGGTGAGGGAAGTCTGAGGGAGAGCGAAGGAGGGGGTAGCAGGAGGGAAGATTGGAATTTGCGGGGGGGGGGGGGGAGGGAGGAAGGGGAACCAGGAGGAGTGGTGAGACCGTGTGGCTGGGAGGGTGAGGCAGGAGGGCTAAAGTGTGCTGGGGGTGGAGAAGAGGAACGGTGCGAAGGGCCATATGTTGGAGCAGGGAGACGCAGAATGGTCTTCCGTGATCTCTTGGGGGGGGGGAGACGAGACGAGGGGCCGGGACGGACAAGGGCATAAGGTAAGAGGTGGGGACCAGGGGTAGGAGCAGAAGGGCGGGAAGGTACAACACCAGCCAGGGACCCCTCGCCGGCACCATCATCATCATCATCATCGTCGTCGTCATGACACGATTTCTCGACATCATGATCGTCATCGTCACCCTCCTCCTCCTCCTCCTCCTCCTCCTCCTCCTCCTCTTTCTCTGACACTTCTGTTGAGACAAATATGGATGATGTAAGTTTTGTGATAACACCCCGACTCATCAAATGTCATGGAGCAGACTCACGTGAAACGTTAAAATACCTGGGCTGTTATCGAGGTTGGCCCTGACCTCATGGAGCCATCCTGGGTGGTCCTTCCGTAGTGCCCTCGCCCGTTTTTTAAGTTCCTCCACCTGTCAGATGTAGACAAACACAATGGAAAAGCAATGATGCATGTTTCACATACATGTGTAGTCAATTATTATTTATTATTATTATTTATTATTTATTTTATGCATTTGTACCCCACTTACAGATCTTGGGAACGAACTGCCCTGGTCCATCCTCATGATGTCCCTCCTTTTGCCTGCACGAGGGAAAAGGCGTTTCTCGTTGACTGTAAACAGTTGTGCAAGCCACAGGACATCGAGGTCCAAGAAATTAGGTTTTCTCCCTCTTGCAGCCATAATGACGCCTATATAGCATGGCAATACGCACGCACTATATTGACGTGGTTATTACACGTTTTCATAAAGCTTTATTTAAAAAAAAAATTGCTCCCATACTTTTGGTACATATGTTATGCAAAGGGCTTTCGACCAATCACAGCGCTTTTAGCTGTGCTAATGCGCTGGGATTGGCTCACAGTTTGTTTGCTTATTCACTCTACGATTTTTCCTGGCACAGAGCGGTCCTAACGAGAGGTCCGGACCTCTCATTACATTTCCTGCCTTTTTCCTGCGTACAGGCAATCGGAAAAGGTTGGTGCATCTCGTTTCAATGGGGTTTTCACACTAATTGCTCATCTCCATTCCGTTTTCGTTAGCTGCTGGCTTCCTCGGTAAAAGCCCTTTGATGCATGCAACGGATCAAATTTTCCTCGTTGGAGGGTCATTAAAGGCTCATTAAGCTTTAGTGCATCTGCCTCAAAGTCAGAAGTACACACTGCACCACCCTACCTAAAGCAAACACCACCGTTGCCAAGGCTCTGAAGGAAAGAACCCACTTCCTTATCAAGGCCCTCCCAGATGATGTCACTCTCCCTAGACCTAGGCAAAAGCACACTGACCCAGAGAGGCCCAACCCACACCAATGCAACCCTGTGAAGCACTTGAAGCCAGTACACCCAAAGAGAGGTAGAGCAACTCAGGCAACACACACACAGGTGCAGTATAGTGAAACAATTAGAGCCATGCTACTGGAAGCTGCCAGTACAGAGAGACAGAGCCAGCTCAGAAAGGACAGAGAAAAGAAACAGAAGCCAGCTAAGAAGCTGACCCCCAGGAAAGAGGTAAGTTTGAGAGGGGTTCAGACCCCAATCATAACAAGACCAAGGGTCCATCGAGCCCAGCATCCTATCCACGACAGCGGCCAATCCAGGCCAAGGGCACCTGGCAAGCTTCCTAAATGTACAAACATTCTATACATGTTATTCCTGGAATTGTGGATTTTTCCCAAGTCCATTTAATAGCGGTTTATGGACTTGTCCTTTAGGAAACTGTCTAACCCCTTTTTAAACTCTGCTAAGCTAACCGCCTTCACCATGTTCTCCGGCAACGAATTCCAGAGTTTAATTATGCGTTGGGTGAAGAAAAATTTTCTCCGATTTGTTTTAAATTTACTACACTGTAGTTTCATCGCATGCCCCCTAGTCCTAGTATTTTTGGAAAGCGTGAACAGACGCTTCACATCCACCTGTTCCACTCCACTCATTATTTTATATACCTCTATCATGTCTCCCCTCAGCCGTCTCTTCTCCAAGCTGAAAAGCCCTAGCCTCCTTAGCCTTTCTTCATAGGGAAGTCGTCCCATCCCCACTATCATTTTAGTCACCCTTCACTGCACCTTTTCCAGTTCCACTATATCTTTCTTGAGATGTGGCGACCAGAATTGAACACAATACTCAAGGTGCGGTCGCACCATGGAGCGATACAATGGCATTATAACATCCTCACACCTGTTTTCCATACCTTTCCTAATAATACCCAACATTCTATTTGCTTTCCTAGCCACAGCAGGACCTAAATATCAAAACATTTTTTCCCTCATTGTGTTGAAAACATGAAAAATAATTTGCTCAATACTGCATAATATCAGAGGATTTCCTGATGACACCATGACCTGCATTTCTATGGAAACCTCTGTCCTGTCACCTTTCAGAACAGAAAAATGGTGTAATTCAGTTCAGAAAAGGCTAAGCAGACAATGAAACAAAATACTATAGGAGATATGTCCAGCATCCCAAGTAAAAGAAAAGGGACGGAAACTCAGACAGACAATATTGTTGAAGAGACAGTTACTGACAGTGATTCAGTCTAAGAGAAAATGCCATCTGGATTTTTGTGGGCTGAAAAGATCTGTACTTATTGAGGAAGCTAAAATGGAACCCCCCCCCCCCCCCCCCCCCCTGTTGTGAAGCATCCTCAATAGACGAAAAAACAAAATAATTCGGAAAATAACAGCTCTGTGCTAAAGATGCTTCTACTATAACTTTTTTTAATAAAAGGCTTTAGTCAAAGCCAGCTTTGTGTGCTTGTTACCCATGTAACACCAATACAGCCTGCAAACACATTTTTTGTATTTCTTGATGTAATAGAAAAAAACTTCTAGGTGGCTCCACTGAACCCCTGTTTTCTCATCACTGTTGGACCTGTGAGCAGTGGCATAGCCACAGGTGGGCCTGGGTGGGCTTGGGCCCATCCACTTAGGGCTCAGGCCCACCCAACAGTAGCACATGTTTAGCGGTAGCTGGTGGGGATCCCAAGCTCCACCAGCTGAAGTGTTCCCCCTGATGGTAACGAAAATGCTACTCTCCATGATACTGACAACTGCGCATGCTCAGTTTTCAGCACATGCCTGCTGCAGACTGCCAAGGTGGAGAGAAACATTTTCCCACCAGCTGAGATCTTTTTTTGGTGGGAGGGGGAGAATACTTGGTGCCCACCCACTTCTTGCCTAGGCCCACCCAAAATCTGCTGTCTGGCTACGCCCCTGCCTGTGAGATTTTGGCACAAATAAAGTGAACAGAAAAATCCATCAGGCTCCACCAATGGTGTTGTACCTGAGTAATAATGACATCATTGGTTACCAAGGAGGACTATGTTCTTGTTAGCTCAGAAATCCTGTCCATCCAAGGGAAATTTCTATTTCTCATCAGAAACATTCAGACTATTGGTACAATCATTAACATTATCCCAGTTCAATTATTGTAATGCCATATATGTTGGCTGTAAGGAGTACCTGTTGAAAAAAAAAAAACTCCAAACAGCTCAAAACACTGCAGCCAGGTTCATATACAAAATCTCTCATTTTGAAAGTGCCTCCCCTTTATTAATCAAATTACACTGGCATCTCATCAAAGCGAGAATCACCTTCAAATTATGTACCTTTATCTTTCAAATCCTAAATGGCACAGCTCCAGACTATATAGTACCATTAATAAACTTACCTCAAAGAAACACTAAATATGAGGTAAGAAACTATCTCAGACTACACCTCTGAAATTGCAAAAAAGTGATCGACAAAACTGTCCACTCTACAGACTTCACTTACCTAGGAACCAACACCCAAAATAAGACATATACAGGAATATTCTGGATTCCGCAAAATCCTCGAATTGTTCCTATTCAAACAAACCCTCACAAAGAACAACCATATCTCAAACAACTAATTATTAGCTGAATTGGTTATCACTCTATTTACCATTAACTTTCTCTTTGCTTCAGATTTTCTAAATGATAAACTTCCATAGATAACCCAATATGTTTATGATACTATATTATAAAATTGGATTCTTACAACAAATTACTTTCTTATGCATTATTCTTTATTATGTATCCTACACTGTTTATTGCAAGCCACGGTGAACTCAAACTTGTTTGGGATAATGTGGGATATAAATGTCACAACTAAATAAATAAATGGGAGCATCTAATAGGTAGATACACTCAAGTAAGAAGGAGTTAAATTCTGGAGGGAGGTTTGAGAAATATAAAATGGAGAGCACAGGTTTAAAATATGACTGCTGCAGCCCAGATCCTGACCTCTGTGCAAATGAGTGTCCTCCAGTCTGATGCCATGAATTCCAAAGACACAGCATTTATTCATATTAAATAAGGGGTCCTTTTACTAAGCCGTGTAAGCGACTAAGTGCGCCAAATTCGCACCAAAATGGAGTTACCGTCTGACTACTGCATGGGTCTTGTGGTAATTTCATTTTTGGCATGCGTCCGTTACGCGAGTCTGAAAAATATTTTTTATTTTTGGACGTGCGTAATAGACATGCACAAAGTGGTATTTTGCACACGAAGGTCATTATCGCCTGGTTACCGTGTGAGTCTTTACCGCTAGGTCAATGGCTGGCAGTAAGGTGTCAGACCCAAAATGGACGCACTGCAATTTTCATTTTACCACACGTCCATTTTCAGCATAAATTTTAAAAAGGCCTTTTTCACAGGCGCACTAAAAAATGGATCGCTGCCTGCCCAAAACTTGCGCCTACACCACCACAACCCATTTTTCAGCGTGCCTTTGTAAAATGACCCCTAAACCATTGAAGTGTCACCTAGACATCATGACTTGTCCTGTTTGGACATAATATTGGCACTTACATTACATCCGTTCCTGACTCACACATGAACAAAGAATACTATGGCAACCTTATAAACTGGAGAAATAATTTTGGCCTCAGCTTTATTAATCAATCAAAAATTCATAACCAACACAAATAAAAATTTTATTATCAATATTTCAATGCAACTTTAACTTTCTTATAATCTTTTATAAAGCTCCTCAGTGCCTACCCAGCTGCACATATTTATTCCATCAAATGTATTAATACTTCATGAACCACCTTGTAAAGTGAGACCTGCGGTGACGTCAAGGCCCCACTTCTGCTTCTGGCAGTTTTGCACACAAGCATCTTGCACTGTAAAATCTATATAGCCAGTAAATTCATTGTCCTTAAATGAAGGCTGCTTGAAAAATTCTCATTTAAATTACCGCAGTTGCTACTTAACTACCCCTTTTAACATCTCTAAACATTGCTATCCCAACTACAAAATTACCCAAGATCCCAATCCCAACCCTCAGTCTTCTAAATTTTGGGAGAGATGAAATTTCTTGCTTCAGTTCCCTCAACTAGCTTTCCTCCTTGCCGCCCATCAATTCTCCTCAACCCAGAGCCGGCCAATTTTCCTGACTTTCTCGTGCTCTTTTTTCTCCGCCCCCAACCTTAAAAAACAAACCAAAATTTACGTATCCTTTGAACTTAGCATTCTTTCTGTTCTAATTTGGATGCCATACTAAGCCTCAACATCTCTTCCCAGTAATCCCTTCTTATTTTGTTTACCTCTTTTGCTAATTCATTTGTTAATTAATTAATTAATTCAATTTCATTAATTTTAATTTTTAATTCGTAACTTTTTATAAGATTTACATTGCAAAATAATTATATTATCTTCCTATCGAGTAGATATCTTCACCCTCACCCATTTTTCTTTTATCCCTTCACCATAACAAAATATATATATAGGCACTACTGCAGCAATGCCAATATTATCCACCTATGATTGATCTTCTGGGTTTTCTTTATTGGCGTAAATTACTGAAGAAGAAGAGAAACTGTGTCTAATCTGTAATTTTCCAACTTGGCATCATTTGTGATCTACAGTTGCATGGTTTGTCTGTGCCACCTTTAAAGCTGAGAGAAGAACTCTCTGTAGCATCCAAACCTTCAAGCATCAGCTTCTGAACTGGCATCTAACCTCCCAATTACCTATGGATTTATAGAGACCAGGCAGCTGCCTGTCCCATGCCACTAAGATTATCATAACTATAAGTGTATCTGTTATATTGCTTCTAAGTACAGCTGACATCTTTATTGTTTGCTGACTGAAGTGAATATTTGAGAGTGGATAGAACACAGTTCTCAGGAAGCAAGTAATTAATGTGAATTTGTACATAGTTGGAAAAACTCTACCTTTATTTATTTATTTATTTATTTGTTACATTTGTACTCCGCACTTTCCCACTCATGGCAGGCTCAATGCGGCTTACATATTGTATATAGGTACTTATTTGTACCTGGGGCAATGGAGGGTTAAGTGACTTGCCCAGAGTCACAAGGAGCTGCATGTGCCTGAAGTGGGAATCGAACTCAGTTCCTCAGGACCAAATTCCACCACCCTAACCACTATGCCACTCCTCCACTCTGCCTCTGGTTCATAGGCCCTTTGCTTGCTGCTCTTTTCAGAGCCACTGGGTGCCCCTTGAGCATACCCAAACTGGCACCTTGGGGCCATAGCCCCTCCTCCTGGTACCCCCCTTAGTATGCCATTGACTAGAAACCAACTGAGAAGGCTAGAGGAAGTTAAATCTTAGAGCAAAAAGCACAAGTGAAAAGACTATGTACCCTTATGGGTACATCCTAATCATCCAAAAACATAGGATGTTCAAGAGCCAAGATTCAGCTTTTCAAGAAAAGGCTGAGAAAAAAGTGGGAAGGAAAACAGTAAAGAAGACCAAGGAGTTACTGTATCTACCTTCCAAAAATGAAGAATGTGTATGAGCCAAAGACATCCTTTTTTATTTTCTTTACCTGTTTGAGTTGTGTGGCCTTTTCAAAGAACCTTGATAGTAAAAGAGTTTTTACAAAAAGAACCAGGACTGGACAGAGGTTTTGACCCTGAGACTGTGTTTTCCCCAACCCCATCAAGACCCTGCTCTGAAAACAAAGATAACATATTACCAAATAGCCCTAAGCTTGGGTGTCAACCACTTGTCTATCTATCTATCTATCTATCTATCATTTCTATAGCGCTACAAGGCATACGCAGCGCTGTACACCATACACAGAAGACAGTCCCTGCTTGTGTGCCTGACTCAATTCTAGGAAATCAAAAAAGCAATGCTGTGCACCTGCAATTTGTTTTCTGAAGACAGCAGGATTGATAAGGCACATAGGGGCCCTTTTAGTAAGCCGCATAAGCGTCTACGTTCGCCCAACGGGCACCAAGATAGAGTTACCACCTAGCTACCATGTGGCTCTTGCAGTAATTTCATTTTTGGCACATGTTCGATGTGTGCATCCAAAAAATTTTATTTTTGGACTTGCGTATTGGGCGCGTGCCAAGTGGCATTTGACGCACGTAGGCCAGTACCGCCTGGTTACTGTGTGAGACTTTACCGCTAGGTCAATGGGTGGCAGTAAGATCTCAGACCCAAAATGGATGTGCAGCAATTTTCATTTTGCCGCACGTCCATTTTCGGAAAAAAATTTTAAAGGCATTTTTTACAGGTGTACTGAAAAATGATTCTACGCATGCCCAAAACACGTATCTACACTACCGTAGGCCACTTTTCAACGCGCCTTTGTATAAGGGCCCCATAGTCCCTACCTCCCTGAGAGTTGTTTAACTGTGTAGAGCTTTGGAATCAACTGAGGTGATAAGGAGACTGCCTCATGTAGGAAGGGCCATGCATGCTCAGAACTTTACACGAAAGTTCTGAGCTCTGGGAAAGCAATTCCATCCCAGTGTTATCAGATTACATCACCCAGTTGTGTACCTTATGCTATAGGAAACATCTCTTGCAGGTGAGCAATATTGCTTTGCCAACCAATGTAAGAATCGAATTGAATTTGACTGCGAGTGGAGATGTTTGAACTGGTTTGATGAGGGGAGGTATGTTCAAAGCCCTGGATTCAAAAAGCTCATGACTGGGCCTTGGGCAGTGTCAGGAACTGAGGTCAGAGCAATTGTAGTGGTAGCTGCTACAGCAATTGGGTTGGGCCATCCCAAGGAGAGACTCACATACATCACCTGAGATACTAGCCAACCGTTGTTTCATTCCAGTTTATGATTCCTTCACACCAGATAATATGCTAAGATTTTGACTGTTTAGTACTGCATGCCCTTATCAACAAGTTTATTATGGTCTAATTTTTAGTTACTGGTAAGAATGTGTGTTGTACTGAAATAAGCTTTTTAAGCTGTTTATACCTGGAGGTAACTTTATATATGGGTGAGGCAGTATTTTTACTTTACATAAGATAATATTCATGTAACCCTATGGGTTTAAAATTTGTGTTTTTTAGTTTAAATACCTGGTGTGCCTCAGGGATGTTGCGGGAGGGGTGTTAGGTTGGAGTAGAGTTAGGCCACCGCAGTTGAAGCACCGTGGGTTTACTGTGATGATGAGCAGTATTGAGGAGGCTGCGGAGTTCGGGCAGCCACAATTCGGGTGGTCGGTGGCGGCGGGAGATGCCGGCACAGTGCTGGAAGGTCCAGAGCTGAAGAGAGGACTTACGTGGTGGTGCCGAGTTGCTGGCAGGAGTGGTGCTGGGAGGAAAGCTGAGAGTTCAGATATTGCCCGTGTCTCTCATGCTGGCAAATGACATCACCATGTTAGTACGGTGGTGATGTCATTGCAGTCGCGCATGAGCTGAAGAGTGGGTTTGGCCCGAGGTATGACCAGAAGCACCAGGTAAGGTTCAGGGCAGCTCTGGGACCCAGAAAAGAGAGGAGGCGGCCCAAAGCAGCATTTGAAGGAGGCAAGAGCCCTGACAACAGTTTGTGGACTCTGGGAAGAGTGAGGGCCAGAGTTAAGGTGCATGCATGTGCACCCAATGGAGGATGGGGGAAGGAACCTGCGCAAGGAGTGTGCCATGTGCCCCCATGCCTGTCATGCCAGCTCATTACAGAGCTTTGCAGTAGTCATGTACAAGGTAAATAAAATAATATAAATTATTTTCTTTGGAAAAAAAATATATGTGGGAAAAAAAGGACGCACATTGTATTTTATTTAGTTATAGACAGTATTGGTGAGGAGCAAAGCTGTGTTTTGTTGTTGGGTTGTTGGTTTTTTTTTTTGGTTTTTTTTTTTGCTGTCTGGGTCTTGTGGGGAAGGCTTGTGACAGGCTGTGACAAGAGGTCTAAGAAGGTTAGAAACTGTCCAGTGTGGCAGTTTGGAGGGTGATTTAATGCAGGCCGGATGTGTGTTGATGTGCTGTCTTGCCAAAGTGTAAAATTAGGTATTTTTTGAGAAGTTTGGCACTGAAATGGTGTGTGTATGATAACATGAATGAGTTAGTTAAGATACTGAGCTCCACAGAGTTATTTTGTGGTTCAAGGCTGGAAGTGTGTGAGACTGAGAAAAGGATTCACATTTATTTGTTGAAAATATGATACACTGAAGTGTTCTTAGTATCCATATAAAAGAGGGGGAAAATCCCAGTGTTTGGACTGTAACTACAGTGCTTGGTTGAACTAAGTTTGATTTTCTGAGCACTGTTTGAGGCTTCTATTTAGTACATAAGAGAACCATCAGAAGCTAAAGACAGTGGGATGAGAATATCTTTATGTAAGAGAATTCCCTAATTAAAATTTGTAAACTAATTGCTTACAGTAGTTTACACTGCTGAACTGTTGAGAAAGCTATCTCTTCAGTGCTAACTAATAAAACATCCTTAGAGCTGGAAGATATTTCTTTGAATTAGCAAGTTTTGCCTGAAACTGGAGATGTGAAGGCAAGTAATCATTTTGAAGCAAAAGAGTGCCAAATTGTCCAGCATGTGTGACTGGCAATTACTATGTATAACGGTGGGAGGGTTAGCTTAGGGAATTAGGGGCCCTTTTACAAAGGTGCAGGAAGGCTAACGCATGGGTAGCGCATGCCCAATCAGCACTACCGCCAGGGTAGCGTGTGCGCCCGGAAGTATTTCCAAGTTTGGTGTGCACCAAATCCCACGGTAGAAAAGAATTTTCTACTGCAGGGGCGTTCCTGGTGGTAATCGGCAGCACACCTGGTTGGCACGTGCTGTATGGTTACCACTTGGGTAGCGCTTAAGCGTTACTGCTAGGTCAATGGGTGGTGGTAAGAGCTCAGGCCATAAATAGGTGCATGCTAGTTTTAATATTAGCGCACGCCCATTTCCTGGCCCATTAAAAAATAGCATGCCGCAGTAAGAAATTGCCCAGTGTGCACCTAAAAGACTAACCCACACTACCGCAGGCCACTTTTTACTGTGGCTTTGTAAAAGGACACCTTAATTAGCTGTTCCTTTTTGGGGTGTCGTAATCAGGAGTATCTACTACTCTGACTATACAAACTAAAAATATATAAAACCCGTTTCCTAACCCAGTGGTTCCCAAACCTGGCCCTGGAGGTACCCAGCCAGTCAGGTTTTCAGGATATCTACAATGAAAATTCATGAGAGAGATTTGCAAGCAGTGGAGGCAGTGCATGCAAATCTCTCTAATGAATATTCCATGTGGAAATCCTGAAAACCTGACTGGCTGGGTACCTCCAGGACCAGGTTTGGGAACCACTGGATTAGGAAACAGGTTTTATATTTTTTTAGTTTGTATAGTTAGAGTAGTAGATACTCCTGATTACGACTCCGGACTGTGGTGAGGTGACCTGGAACTACACTAAAGAGCACTAGGTACCCAATCTAAAGAAAGGGGAAGAAAGAAGAAAGATGTCCAAGAAAGCAGGAAGTCCAGCTAAGTTCCTGAACTGTGGTCTACAGAATAAAGAAAGAGAACTGAAAAACAATGACAGAGCAAAAAGTCAGAAAGAGGAAAAAAATAATAATAATACTTACCTGTTTTGGTTCCAGCATAAAGGTTAGACTGTAGAACAAAAGTCAGCACAAGGTATCAAAATCAGGGTTACATGTTTAATCAATAAGCATGATAAATTAATTAGAAGTGATTATGAAATATACTTATCTGATATAGTATTGCAAAAGGCTGGTCATTGTTGCAGTAAAATCTTATGGAACCAATTTTTGAAGTCCTAAAAAGGAAAATTTATGAGTGTCAATAAATATTAATACTTCTTGTAAATGTCACCCTTGCCTCTGAGTAAATTTATATTAGGCAATTTCCCCCTCTATAGGAATAGAGAGGCAAGGTTAGTTTTATATTTGTATTTTCCTGAGGTAATTGTCTCAGGTAAAGTAAGGCGGACATTAAACTCTTGAGGGTGGGGTCACATTGAGTTAATATTTGATTTATCCTGCCCTGTGGACTCCTGAACAACCCTCTTAACTCTTTCTTTTTAAAATCCATTATTGCATTTGATTTCCTTCTTTTCCTCTCTTCTCCTTTCTCTGCAGAACTCAGATGAGATTCATTTTTACTGATACATTCTTCCTCCTCAGAAAATCAATTTGCAGTTATGTTTATGGGCATATGCTAATTTAAAACTTTATAAAACACCTTATCCATTCAATTGCAGCGCTATTGCAGCTGCATGAGATGAGAGGCATGATTTATGCAATGTTTAGAAACGGAATGGGCATGATTTTATCTTTTAAGAACATTCATAGCTAAAAAAAAGAAAAAGAAATACACATCTTTAAGCAGCGCAGCTAGATACCTTAAAATATACATTTGCCAATTTCCTGGCCTTGTGGGATTCCATTTTGCTGTTATTCACTGTTCTGCTTTTTTTTTTTGATCCTACTACATCTTATTGCTTATATATTTCAAATGAATGTTGTGCATCTTCTATTTTCATTTTAAGAACCTTGTTCCCTGAGCTCATGCTTTGATTTTTCACAACGCAGTTATACCATAGTGTGACATTTAAACACAGTGCTAAAAAGGATTGGCATGACTATGCTGATTCACTTACAATTATGGTACTGTGTATGCTTGTGTATCAGAAGATATGAAAAATACTTCAAAACAATAATCATTAAAAAGCAATGAGGTGATAAAATCATTTCATTTTAATGAATTCATTTATAGCCTGATTTCTGAATATAATATTGTGAGGAAAAGGAAACATAATTTGATAAGGGAAAGGAGAATGGGGAAGATATTTTGGATTCAACTCACACATATTTCAGTGTGACACAATATCACATTTCCCCGTTGCTCCATTCACAGACTCAGCCCTGCCTGCATGACAGACTTAAAGTAACAGCATGGGCACCAGGAAATGTGTGGATAGGTGGATGGGTAATAAGACTAGGTATTGGATGTGAGTAGTGTCTGAGGGCATATATGAGGCATATGTGAGTGTATGTAGCATAGTAAGTATATTTATCTCTATAAGTGCAGTTTAGCTGCAGGGAGGTATGGATGGGATGTCGGGAGGTGAGAAGGATATGTAGGTGAGTGTGCTGGAGGATTGTAGCATGTGTGTGTGTGTGTGAGTGAGGGGGTATTGTGGTATTTCTCAAGGAGTGTAGGTGTCTGTATATCAGAGAGTGGGGTTTGTGCCATGGACTAGGTGGATGGTATAGGTAGAGTTGTGTATACACACAGAAGAAACAAGTCTTCGCAGTCTAAACAGCACTCAGGAAAACAGTGAAGATGACTCAATGATAAATAGACGAATGGTCTATGAATTTATTGTACAACAACCAAGACTCGACACAGCTGTCTCCTGGAATGTTGTCAGTAAAATTGTCAAGGATATTGGATTGTATCATCCACTTAAAGCAATGCCAATAGAAAAAGCAAGACAAAGTACACTGTGTACCAAACCGATATCTTCCTCACAGTCACTTCTCAACTCCAAACAGCCAACCTAATAGGGGATTTCATCAGCATTCATATTATAAAGATTGATCCACAACCATTAGTCCTTACATTTCCTGCTTTCAGTCCGTTGGTTTTCTCAATCACACAGCATCAAGACAGTGTTGTTCTCTCACATTACATTAAGAACCCACATTGTTTCCACCTTTTCTAATGACTTTGCAAATTCTTTTTCATGCTCAAATTTGAAGTTATGTTACTTATTTACAGAGATTAGTATTTTGGAACATCAGTTTATGTTTCATGTAATTCACTGTATTATCTCAGGTGAACCTCTTTGATGGAGAATTATTGTGTCATCCCAAAAAAAGACAGTTTTGAAGACTCAGGTTTCCCTTCTTTGATGTGCTGTCCACCCCAATTGTGTTCAGTTTACCTTATGCTGCTGTTGCATGTCAGAAAAATATTGCAAAAAACCATATCTTTTAGCTCAATCTTCTTAGCCAGAGGAAAAGTCACCAACCTCAAGTTTACACTTCTAACCAGATTTTCCATATTTTCCAAGTTTGAATGTACCCCACTTATATCCAAAATAATAGTCAAGTTTTGGAATGAAAGTATTAGACTCTGGGCTTGTTTATTGTTCTATTTTACAGTCTAGGCAGATTCCAATAAATACATCCATAAGTCAAATAAAACATCAAAGATAAATAAAAGAAATTAAATGGCTGCAATGTCATAATTGCCTTAGTTATTTATGACCAAAATTTAGATGAAAACATCAACTCTAAGGGGTCCTTTTACGAAGCTGCAGCAAAAGAGGGCCTGTGCAGGCATTGGCATATGCTTTTGAGGTGCGCTGAGGCCTCCTTTTCATAGCTGGAAAAAGACAGGGTTTTTTTTAAAGAAATGGCCATGCAGCAAGTGAAGCACCCATTTTGGGTGGGAGCACTTACCACCACCCGTTGAGGTGGCAGTAAGGGCTCCCTCCCTACCCTAGCGGTACCAGCGCGCAGCACTGCCCGATTACTGCCGGGTACACACTGGTGCTATAAAAATAAAATTATTTTTGTAGTGCTGGAAATGGAGCATGTTGGGGGTGGGAACTATTGCCAGGCTGCTGCGGTAGCCCAGCGGTACTTCCTTTTAGAGAACAGTAACCCACTTTGTGCTTACTGCCGCTCTGTAAAAGGGCCCTTAAATAACATTAACAATGAACAGCAAATGTCTGATGAAACAAAAAAAAAAAGCCTTCAATTGCTTTTGTAACAGCAGGAACTGAATCATTGTTCACAAATCATCTGGTAAGGAATTCCAAAGGACAGATCCAGCAATAAAAAAAATGTTCTATCTTGAATTGCAGCTAGATTAAAATGTCTGACACTGGAAACATCCAGAAGTAACTGCCCTTCAGAAAACAATAGTCTTGATGTTGGGTTGTATAAGGAATTTTTATGTGACTGGGCTATTTTGGTCTTTACCTGGTGCTTTGTTACTATGTCACACTGTGGCACTCATTCTTGAAGAGTAGAAAACAAATAGAGAGGGTAATACAACATACATAGAAAGTATACAGACAAAAAAGCAACACTGGGCCTTCAAGACTGGGACAACTGTAATTCTTTATTTAGCAAATGACCTGACATGGGCCGTGTTTCGGCGTTAGACAGCGCCTGCCTCAGGGGTCAAAGTGTAGTACTGCGCTATATAAGTTGTATAGGTACAGTGCCCCAAAATATATAACAAAGGTTATAGCTCGCCGCACTTTCAAGGATTGAGCTCTATGCTGAGCCTTCTCGTTTGCACTAAAGCTTAAGTAAAAGCCAAATCCAAAGGCAGAATAGGGCCACTCAACACTGCAGTATGTCTAAATAGCAAGGGGGCATGTTCTAGGTGTGTTTTGGGAGGGACTAGGAAGGGCCTGATATCTGGACATCCAACCACAATTACCAAAGGAGAAAAAACTGTCCATATCTAAAAAGAAGGACTTCCCTATTTAGACCTGTTTCAGGAACGTCTACGTTACAGAAAGTTGCTCTGACACCTCCTTAATCTCCCAGTGATTGCTGACTCCCTCCTCTCCCCAGAAAGCGAAACCGGAAGGGGATACCAAGCTCTATGACAGCTTTAGGTATTATGGGCATTCTTAACAGAGCAGAAAGTCTGAGGTATAGCCTAGTGCTTCGTGCAGTAAGCTGTAAACCAAGGGACTCAGGTTCAAATCACACATCGACTCTTTTTTTATTGTGAGCCTCCAGAAACAGAAAAATACATACTGTATCAAATATATAAGCCACCTACAAACCTGAAGGCTATTGTGTATGTTCAGGTACAGTAGGTACTTTTCTCTTCCTGGGGGGCTCACAATTACAAAAACAAAGTTAAAGTGGGATTTGAACTTGTGTCTCTCAATTTACAATCCACTACACTAACCAGTAGGCTGACCCTCTGTTCTGCATGAAAATCTGTGTGGCCATTTTCTAAGAATTTTGCTATATAGACATCCATGTCCCTTGTTCCTCCCCCTCCATCCCCCCCCCCCCCCCCCCCCGATCAAAATTCGGACTTTTCAGTTACTTTTCAGCCAGCCATCTCAACGCACGCCCCCATCCCGCCTTCGCTACCGTGCCGACATGCCCCCTTGAACTTTCGCTGGCCCCGCAACAGAACGCAGTTGAAGCCAGCCAAAATTGGCTTTCGATTATACCGATTTGGCCGACTTCAGATCGCCGGCCATCTCCCGATTTGTGTCAGAAGATGGCCAGCGATCTCTTTCGAAAATAAGATGGATAGGTATTTAAAAATCTCTATCATATCTCCCCTCTCCTACTTTTCTTCCAAAGTATACATATTGAGATCTTTAAGTCTGTTCCCATACACTTTATGATAAAGATCACTGGCCATTTTAATAGCCACCCTTTGTTCTGATTTCATTCTGTTTGCATCTTTTTGAAGGTGCAGCCTCGAGAATTATATGTAGTACTCTAGTCTAAATGAGGTCTTGCCAGAGGCAAATACAGAGGGGAAAGGGAAATGGGACTTGATATACTACCTTTCTGATGTTTTTGCACCTACATTCAAAGTGGTTTACATATATTCAAGTATTTATTTTGTACCAGGGGCAATGGAGGGCTAAGTGACTTGCCCAGAGTCACAAGGAGCTACAGTGGGAATCAAACTCAGTTCCCCAGGATCAAAGTCCACTGTACTAACCACTAGGCTACTCCTCCACTTATCACATCCTTTTTCCTGCTGGCCATTTTCTCCTTGTACACCCAAGCATCCTTCTAGCTTTTGCTGTTGCCTTTTCTGCCTGTTTAACCACCTTAGGATTATCACATATGATTACACTCAAGTCTCATTCCTCTTCCATGCATAAAAATACTTCACCCCCCTAAACTGTACTACTCCCTCGGATCCTGCAGCCCAAATGCATGACCTTGCATTTTTTTAGCATTAAATCTAAGCTGCCGAATTCTGGACTATTCTTTTATGTTATCCACTTCTTCAGGAGTGCAGAGTTTGGTATCATCCACAAAAAGGCAAACCTTCCAGGCAACCCCTCAGCAATATTGCTTACAAAAATGTTAAAAAGAGCCTGTCCAAGAACTAAAACTTGTGACACACCACTGGTAACAATTCCTTTCCTCAGAGTGAGCTCCATTTACCACTGCCCTCTGTCACCTTCCACTCGGTTAGTCCCTTTTGAGCCCAAACCGAGGACACTCAGTTAATTTATTAGTCATCTATGCAGAACCATGTCAAAGGCTTTGCTAAATCTAAGTACATCACAACTTTTAGAGCAAACCTATGTTTACTAAGGAGCCAATACAGTACATACTGTACTACAGTCAGAACAATTCCAAGCTATATATTGAAATCCTTCCAGATCAGACATGACTCAAATGTGACATTCATTTTTACAAACCACAATGCCTGTTCTTGGCAGTTTGGAAAGTCTGTTGCATTATATTGCATCTGCCAAAAGAAATTGTTATCCACCTATTTAAAAAGAGAAAAGAGTATAGAAACTACAAATGTATTATGAAAACAGACCTGGAAATGAATCAATACCAGCATGCTCATGCCTAAAGCTATTGACACTGCAGTTACTAGAATATTGCTATTAGGGTCAAGTAACAGTTTCAGTTCTGAGGCTGAGCATCTGGGGCTTTTGAAGGTCTGCTTTAGAAAGCAGTCTCCTACTCCATTTCCTTTTCTAATCTGCAGCAGTGCTGAAATGTTTCACCTCACAATTTGAGCATGACAACTCTCCAAAGGCTCTTTTTTTCTGTCAGGTCTTAAGAAAGAGAATTTAGGAAAAGCTGTAAATAGCCATTCTAGCTCCTGGGGCACATAAATATATTTATACCTCTCTTGCCTTTCTCCCTCCACCTATATGACTGTGGTTCCAAGTCCTTCTGGATAGTAGAAAAGTCATACTTGTCCTAGCTTTCGTCTGCTGTTGGCTCACATTTGCATTTCAGTTGTATTTCTGCTCCCAAATGACTTTGCACCCTATGCAACTGCCCCCTCACTCACCCCTAGTTATGACGCTGTACTTTGCTTTCCCTCCCCAGTGGCATTTCACTTCAGCTGGTTAACCTGAGAAATTCTGGATCAGAGCTTGTTCAGCAACATATAACATCCTTATCCCATAGACCATCTGCCTTCCTAATGCCCCCCTATCTCCTGTAATGCCAATCCTCCTCCCCCCACCTCCCAACAACAAGAAAGGCTGATTGGTACCCCTCCCACCCCCAGAACTATTGTGTACTGTCTTAATAGTCCAGTTGGGCCCTAAAGGCAGGAGCGATGTCCGCTTCCTCCCACCCGTCATGGCTCCTTGTCCAAAATGGCTGCCACAATTTCTAGTTCTCATGGCAGATTATAGGGGCCTACAGAGGTGGGAGGACTTAGGACCACAAAATCATGATAAAATAATCCCAGCTAGACTGGGCAGGAGAAACTGGGCATTGCTCCAGCCCAAAGAACTCCCTGGACCATCAATGCTTCTACAGGTAGCCCATTTAGAGATATGTGGAGAGTGTGGGATGAGGTGGGCTTCCAACTTGCAGGGGGTGGAGTGGCTTACATTGGGTGGGGGTGGGGGCAGTGAGCAAGGAGGGTCCCTGCTCTGTCAGCTTGGGATCATCGGACAACAGCTTTGTGACCTGCTGTTTTCTGGCCGCTAGAATAACACTGCAGCATTATTCTTTTACCAAGGGATTCAACAGCCTGCAGTACTGAGATTATGCAGGTTGCTGAATCCCATGGTAAATCAAGATGCAGTAAAAGGTGATCTTTTATCGCACCTTAATAACTCTCCTCCCCACCCCCCACCCCCGAGTATCATGTTTCTATGTCCTTTTTAGTAAGTTGTTAAATTGCAAGAGGATTGTGAAAAATTACAAGCCGACCTTACGAGACTGGGAGACTGGGCATCTAAATGGCAGTTGATGTTCAATGTGAGCAAGTGCAAAGTGATGCATTTGGTAAAGAGGAACCCGAACTATAGCTACGTGATGCAAGGTTCCGCATTAGGAGTCTCTGACTAGGAAAAGTATCTAGGAGTCATTGTTGATGATACTTTGAAACCCTCTGCTCAGTGTGTTGTGGTGGCTAAGAAAGCAAATAGAATGTTAGGTATTATTAGGAAAGGAATGGAAAATAAAAACGAGGATGTTATAATGCTTTTGTATTGCTCCTTAGTGCGACTGCACCTTGAATACTATGTGCAGTTCTGGTATCCGCATCTCAAAAAAGATATAGTGGAATTAGAAAAGGTATAGAGAAGGGTGACGAACATGATAAAGGGGATGGGATGACTTCCCTATGAGGAAAGGCTGAAACGACTCGTGCTGTTCAGCTTGGAAAAAAGACGGCTGAGGGGAGATATGATAAAGGTACACAAAATAATGAGTGAAGTGGAACGGGTAGACATGAATCGCTTGTTTACTCTTTCCAAAAATACTAAGACTAGGGGGGCACGCAATGAAACTAGAAAGTAGTACATTTAAAATGAATTGGAGAAAATATTTCTTCAATCAACGTGTAATTAAACTCTGCAATTCTTTGCCATAGAATGTGGTAAAAGCAGTTAGCTTAGTGGGGTTTTAAAAGGTTTTGGATAGCTACCTAAAAGAAAAGTCCATAAGCCATTATTAAAATGGACTTGGGAAAATCCACTGCTTATTTCTAGGATAAGCAGCATAAAATATACTGCACTGTTTTGGTATCTTGCCAGGTACTTGTGACCAAGATTCGCCACTGTTGGAAACAGGATACTGGGCTTGATGGACCTTCGATCTGTTCCAGTATGGCAACACATGTACTTAAGTACTCATATAAGCTGCAGTAAGCACTAACACATGCTCACTGCAGCAAAAAATGGCAATACCATGGGATGCGGGGCACTACCCATGCACTAAACACTAAAATGTATTTTGTCACACTGGGGGTGGGTCTGGGAGCAGAGAGTCGGTGTGTTCTGCACTAATCAGTTAGCACAGCTACATTGTTGCACTAACCAATTAGCATATGCTTAGCGCGTGAGCCCTTACCACTTACATAATGGTGGTAAAGTAAGGACTTAAGTGGTAATGGCCATACACTAATCGGAAAATTAGCATGTGGCCATTAATACTATAAATTGGGAAATCAACCATTTTACCCCGTGGTAAAAATGGCCTTAACATGCAGGAATGACCCACATAAGGATGCGCTAAGGTCATTTTTTACCACAGTTTGGCAAAAGGGCCTCAAAATATGTGGCAGTAGAGGAATATTGTTTTACTTTTATCGAGATGACATCAGAATTTAAATGTACAGTTTTAAGAAATAGTTGAAAGGGGAAAATGTCAGCTCTACTTAGCCCCCATTATTGGGGGGCTTTCTGTGGATGCAGACTCTATGTTGGACATCTATAAGTTCAAGGTTTATATTGAGATTCTGTTCCTTCCCATATAGAATCCAGACTTCATTCCAACATAGTCGACTTCCTTGAATGATGCCATCAAATTCATTAATTCATTCCAGTTTAAAGACAAGCTTCATCAGTTGTCCAAAGTCAGCCACACACACAATGCAAATACAAGACGCATGCCTTTTACTGGTGCTTGGATGGGTAAGAATTTCCTGCAGTTTTATAAAGAAAAGACCAAATTTCTGTTGATTGGGAAAGATGTTGAAGTTGATGATGATTTCACACACAGTGAAAAATATAACATACGCACTAGAAAGATTTTGGGGGTCATCATTGACTACAAGATGACCATGATGGAACAAATAAATCATTTGACAAAGAGTTGTTTTGGGGTAATGCAGAAATTGAGAAGAATTAGAAAATATTTTAATCTGAACAGTTTCAACTGGTAGTTCAGTCTCTAAGTTGAGTAAACTGGAATACTGTAATATAGTATATCTGGGGGTGGCTAAGAGTCTTTTAAAACAGTTGCAAACTATACAACATACTGCCACCCATTTGGTCTTCTTACTAAGGGGGTCTTTTAAGTAGGCATGCTGGCGTTTTTAGCATGTGTTAAAAATAGGCGCGCACTAAAAGCTAAAGATGCCAATGTATTCCTATGGACATCTTCAGCGTTTAGCGTGCGCCTATTTTTAACATGCGCTAAAAACGCCAGTGTGCCTACATAAAAGACCCCCTAAAGGTTTCTTCGCATATTCCTCCATTTTATATAAAACATTGACTCCCAGCGGAGGGCCAAATTATGTTTAAATTAGGTAGTCTAGTTTTCAAAATATTGTATGGAACTATACCGAGTTATATGATGACATTAATATGCAGAGAATGCATCTATAACATTCTAATTTTTGAGCATTTCCATCCTAAAGGTGTCCACTAATGGAAATTATTTCAGACAATTTTTATGTAACAAGCAGCAACTTTTTGGTCATACTTTCCAAATGGGATTAAGGCCTAGTTTTGTCTAGCTGTGCTAGTTTTAAGAAGATTCTTAAAGCTTATCTTTTTAGGAAACATATTTTGAATACAGTGAATTAGTTATAATTCTGTTGTTAATTCAATGTATGTTCCTAGATGTTTGGTTTAGTTCCTCTTATTGTTATCCACTTTGAACTACATTAGGTAATAGCCGACTATAAGCTCTGTAACTGTAACAATAACATATATAGAGAATACATATAAAAACAAAAATACAAATGGACTGAAAAAATAAAAATAAATAAAATATTAATAGCCCAAGAACAAATAAATGACCCTAATTTCAAATCCTATATTCCATTCTGATAATTCCCAATCAACCCTAAAAATGTAGACACATGCTTCCTGATATTTAGCACTATTTAACTGGTCAGAATGGCTGCTGACTGGTTACGTAGCGCTTAACCAGCTATCCACTGATATCCAGCAGGGGATAACTAGTTATCCCCTGCTGAATACCCCCAACTGGTGAAAGGCAGCTAATCGGTACCAGAAGCACCCTGCCCGTGACACCAGTTATCTTTCCAACCTTAGAAACATAACTAGTATACTAGTTATCCCAGCACTGTCATAGTGACTGGTTTCCCTTGGTAGTTTAGTACTTGGGGGGAAAGGGGACAAAAATGACTCAATAGTATCTGATTACCAAATCCTAAACTTGCTTGGTAGTAGGTGTGATTGACGTCCCCTTTCCCCTTCTGAAATGGAGAATGAATATGAATTTACCTGCCATTCCATTTTTCTGTTTTGACATGTCAAAAACAAAAATATTATACACAAATCTGAATTTATTAAAGCTTGAAATAAGCATTTTGTATGTTACCTCTGAAAAGGTTGTATTGCAAAAGAGGTTTTGCACAGTATCTAAACAAAATTGCTGAGGTACAGTTTAGTTTAATTTATTTGAATGTCTAGTCTGCTTTTCCATTACATCTTCAAAGTAGATTTCATCACCAGATAAAAACAGCAATAAATGCTAGGCCAGTTTGTATGTACAGTGGGGCTGAGGAATACCCAAGATGCCAGTGCACAAACAAGTTAGTACATGTCTGTGGCCAAAACACATCAAATCTCTTAAAACAAAATTTTTCCCCAATTCTCACAGGCTATCAAAGGACCCTAATGGCAGGCTTTCTATTATCAATTGTTTTAGTCTAGGGTTCAGAGACCCCTAGGTTCTATCTGGTACTGGAGCTCAGCTGTCTAGTGGCAGAGAGAACCCCCCCCCCCCCCCCCCCCCCCCCAAGGAGGCTGGAGTGACCTCAAATCTGACTCCATCTCTAAATAGCACTAGTACTGAGGTAATCAAGAAGTTGTGAAGTTCTAAAAGGAATTGCCACTGAGAGAGACGTTAGTCCACCTCTCAGCACTGGCAAGGGAAAGATACCAGCCTTATGACAAACTGGATTTAGGCTACAAGTTATACAATGCAGAGAAAGAAAGCCTGATAAAGCAAAAACATTTATACTTACAGCCTTTGATCATTAAGTGAAGCCCACAGAACATCTTTTGGGATGAGGAGATTATTTGCCAAGATACAAGTCAAATCAGTGATTGACAACAGGCATGTACAATCAATTAATTATAGGAATATAATAATCCAGCTGCAAACAGGTGTTATTTAGTTCCTAATCTTTTATAATTTCTTTTACCAATTAAAGGTTTTACAAGGGAAAGCAACTAGGTAATTTGTCAATTCTGCTGGTCACATTGGTTTCCCTTGGAGAGAGAGAGTGGCAACCCTTCTCTCTAGCTTAAACCAGGAAATACTCTGATTTTTATAGGTGCCCTCAGGATATGGATAATATGACAGTAGATATACCTGATTGGATCTATGCTAATGTCATGGTTACCACTGATTGGCTTATGCTAATGAGTAGCTTCATCTCGTGAACATGTTCTCATCTTTAGCTTGCTTGACCACAAATCTTAAGCAAGACCCTACATCTAGCTATGCCTTTCCTTTCTCACACCATGGCTGACCACAATGTCACTCTGTCCTTTGGACCCCCACATTTGTGTTTCCTGTTGTTCTCTTTAGAGCTGCAACACTGGGAGTTCAAGCAAGCAAGAGTCACACAGGCCTGTAAGCTTTTCCCTCATTTTAGAGCCTGAACCAAAGTCTAGGCAGGGGACCAAGGCTCATAGCTGTAGCATTTTTATACACAATTAGTATCAAACAGGCACAGTAAAATCAAAGGCAAAAGTGTAGGTAACAGTTCTTAATTATAATTAAATTTCCATTTATTGGGCTCTTCAAAAATGTACAAAAGAAGAGCTAGGAGGCAATGAGACACATAGACAATAAGAACAAAGTAAAATAGTTATAAAAAGTATGAAAATGTTTCAGAGGATTTATAACCGTTTGTTGTCTCTGAGCAGCACACTTTTCATCAGGCTCAAACAGCTTTCCTGCCTCTTTGCAGGATCATTCTCAAAATCCTTACTCCTTAATAATGTGTTTTGTTTCTTATATCAGGGGTTCTCAACCCAGTCCTTAGGGCACACCCGGCCAGTCAGGTTTTCAGGATACAAAAAATGAAAATGTATGAGAAAAGGCTGAAGCATCTAGGGCTCTTCAGCTTGGAGATAAGACGGCTGAGGGGAGATATAATAGAGGTCTATAAAATAATGAGTGGAGTGGAATGGGCAAACATGAATCACTTGTTTACTCTTTCCAAAAATACTAGAACTAGGGGGCATGCGATGAAGCTACAAAGTAGTAAACTTAATACGAATCGGAGAAAATATTTCTTCACTCAACGTGTAATTAAACTCTGGAATTCATTGCCAGAGAATGTGGTAAAGGCGGTTAGCTTAGCGGGGTTTAAAAAAGGTCTGGACAGCTTCCTAAAGGAAAAGTCCATAGATCATTATTAAATTGACTTGGGGAAAATCCACTGCTATTTCTGGAATAAGCAGCATAAAATGTATTGAACTTTTTTGGGATCTTGCCAGGTATTTGTGACCTGGATAGGCCACTATTGGAAACAGGATGCTGGGCTTGATGGACCTTTGGTATGTCCCAGTGTGGAAATACTTATGTACTTATATAGAATTATATGCACTGCCTTATTGATATGTAAATCTATCTCATGCATATACATTGTGGATGTCCTGAAAACCTGACTGTTGGGTGTGCAGTGCACTAAGATCATATAAGAACATAAGCATTGCCATACTGGAACAGGCCAAAGGTTCATCAATCCCAGTGTCCTGTTTCTACAAGTACTTGGTAAGAACCACTGCTCTATACATTTTTTTATTTTTGCAATTGTGTGACATCGTGTTTATCTTTCCCACCTCTTTGCAGGTGTTTATCTTTCCCACTTCTTTGCAGGATGGTTCTTAAATTCCTTACTCCTTGTTAATGTGCTTTAAGTCTCTTATCAGTTGGTCCTTTTCAACTGTTTGGCCTTCCTGGACTTTTTTTCCCCTCTGGCTTGCCTTGGTGTCTGCTGTACATCCATTCTTTGTAAATGCTCAAACCATTGTCAACTTTGCTGTAGTATCTTATTAACTGCTGACACTTTAGTTGTACCTCTTAACCTTATCTTGCCACAGTACTGTTATACACGTGCATCATCGTTCGACTTGTTAGCTTGTTATTGGCCCAGATCTTAACCAGTCTGTTCATTACTAATACTGCTTTACCAATTCTAATTTTAATTTCTTTTTCAGTATTGTTGTCTAGTATAACTTCTTTTATTTTGACTGCTATGCTATTGAGGACTGATTGTACCCATATATAGGTGACACCTGTAGCAATAAGGGCTATTGTAGTAGTGTACAGTTGGGCACAGTAGGTTTTTTGGGGATTCACCATACAATATAAGGAAGTAACATTGAGATGTGTACCTGGGACCTTTTATGTGAAGTCCACTGCACCTAGGGTCCACTGCCTGAAGTCCACTGCCCCCACCACTCTGCTGAGATGTCTTTGTGGCCAGTTGACTAAACATGCTGGTCCCTGTACATCCCAATGGCTTGTTTTTGTGCATTTTTCCCTTGGACTTTTTTTTTATCCAAAAATAGTCCTAAAAGATGGATGCACTGAGCACAAAAATGTCTTGCAAATGGTCATTTTCAAAACAAAAAGTTGGATGTTTTTCTGGTTTGAAAATGACCCTGTTTGCTAGTGGCTGTTTGGACGTTCCTCACAAAACATCCAAAATTGGATTTAGATGTCATATCAAAAATTCCCCTCCACATCTCTTTTCTTTGGTGTATTTATAATTATACCTTTCTTCCAGTCATCTAGTGTTCATTCCCTTTCCCTTGCCACATTGCATAGTTATAATAGCCACTCTATCATTTGATTTAATCCTTTCTTCAAATGTTCTGCACAGTTGTCTAATCCTGTCTATTTTCTGTTCCTTAGTCCTAATAACTTTGATTATATTGTGCACTGTGAATGGCCTGGTGTCTACTGTATGTAGCTCTGTTGATGTTTCAGAAATTGGCTGGTCTAATGCTGTTTCAGGCTTTAGAAGGTTTAGTATTTCCACCAAATGTTCTTCTAAATGTTGGACTTTGCTGGTTTTGTCTTTAACAATAGCACTTGATCTTCTTTTACTGCTGCTTCTTTGGTTTTTTGAGCATTTTCTTCAGCCCATTTTCTCTTATCTCTTCTCGCACTCTTTTTAACTTCTTTATCTTGCTGACTGTACTGCTGTAATAAAACTTCTTTTTAGTATCTTCTTGTGATGCAAATGGTTTTTATTTTCATTTCCTTATACATTTTTAAGCTTCTTGTGCTGGATATCAATTGGTTAGAAGCAATTGATGAAACACAAGACTGACAAGTGTGGAAGATGCATCTGTCTGCCTTGCGCGTTGACTGGCTCAAGAAGACATAATAATCACCCTTGTAGTTTAGCTCCTGGACATAGGTTAAGCCTTGTACTTCACTCCTCTCACTCTCTTTTGGTGAGTGTTTCTGTGCTCCAATCACATTTCTCTCCAGTTGCTCTCTCTTTCTCCTGTGGCTCTGTGTTCCCATCTCAGAGACCAGACAAATTATTCCCCCTTTCTAGCTGCCAGTGTGGTAATGCCGACATAGCCCATTCAAGTGAATGGGCTGTGTCGGCATTCAGTGTGGCAACTGCTAATGTGGCTTTGTACAAGGGGAGGAAGGTAAATGGTCAGATTAAGCCATAGGTAGACTAGGGCACATGCCTAGGGCCTAAGGTTTAGGGGGGCAGTCAGATATGCTCAACGTGTAATTAAACTCTGGAATTCATTGCTATAGAATGTGGTAAAAGCAGTTTGCTTAGCAGGGTTTAAAAAAAGGTTTGGCTAGCTTCCTAAAAGAAAAGTCCACAAGCCATTATTAAGATGGACTTGGGAAAATCCACTCCTTATTTCTAGGATAAGCAGTATAAAATGAATTATAATATTTTGGGATCTTATCAGTTACTTGTAACCTGGATTGGCCACTGCTGAAAACAGGATGCTGGGCTTGATGGACCTTCGTTCTGTCTCAGTATGGCAATACTTATGTACTTATAAATCTCTAGCACAGCTTTGTAAAAGGAGCTCATAGAATCTGGGGATTAGTCCAGAAATGCCATGCAAAGTGCACATTTATTAATGTTAGATTATATTACAAATGTTTTCTGTCTAAATGTCGAGATTCATGAATCCATCAAGTTGTGATATCCTATGACTCAACTGTAAATAATACACATGCCACATGCCATCTTTTTCTTTTGATTTAAGCACAGGAAAAAAAGATGTTAAATGCTCCCAGGTCTCAGCCTAATTAATGATTTTGTTAACTGTACTTATAAATAGTAAGTCTGATTGTTAAGCACCTGATACTCATAATGTCTGTTTTGGTGGTCCTTTACTAGATGAAAACATCAGAATACAGTGAGTCCCTATAATCAGCCCCTCCAAATGACACAGTGATTATGATTAAGAACTAGTTACTACTCTAATTGATGAAACCAATAATTCTTCTGTATACATCCCTAAGCTGCACAAGCCGGCATGTTGAAAAACATAACTGATATCAAATAAAAATTCCACCAACAATAAACAACAAGAATGTGGATAGAGATGCTCATAGATTTGCTTGCTTTGTTTGGGTAATGGGTTGACAAACCTCATGGGCTTCAGCCATCTCAATTTAACCGCCTTGGTCAGCTCTCTCCTACTCGCTCCCTTAGTTCCGGCTCTGAGCACCGCTGCCTTCTTCAATTTTCCAGGCTTCCAGCAGCGTCAGTTCTAAACACACTGCCTTCAGTGGCCCTGGAAACTCTCCCTCTGTTGCAGTGTCCCACCTATGCATGGACAGGAAATTGCAGCAGAGAAAAAGCTTCCAGGCCACTGAAGGCAGTACGCTGACCTCACTGATGCTGCTGGTGACCCAGAAAATTGAACAAGGCGGCGCTGCAGGGAGCCAAAATGGAGTAGGCGAGAACTCACCAAGGCGGTTAGATTGAGAACAGGAGATGTCATGACAGCTGAAGCAGGGAGAGGGAGGGCAGCCAGTAGTGCCCAAAACTCAGGCACTTGACTGACCACCAGGGTTGGGGAGCCTCAGGCTGGAATGGAGGGCCTGGACCCCTGAGCCCGCACCCCCCCTCCTCCATAGTTATGCTGCTGGTTGAATGTGAGCTAAAAGTGAGAATTTTGCTTGTTCATCTACCCAGGAGAATAGATTGCAATGAAAGCAGAGGACAAAAACTGTGTTGGCTATGAAATCATATCCCTAATGACACACATGGAAGTACATTTTTGGGGTTATTATATATATATATATATACTGTATATATATATATATATATATATATATATATATATATATAATATTTTATATGTATTAATCTTTATTTTATTTCTCTCCTAAAGACTGGATGAATCTATGGTTGACAGCTTGGATTGATCCTTAGCAATGTGGACTGGAATAGATGAGGTCAGACCAATGGTCCATCTAGCCCAGTACCCTGCTTCCAACAGTGGCCAATCCAGGTCACAAGTAACTGACAGAAACCCAATTAGCAGCACCATTCCATGCTATCAATCCCAGGACAAGTAGTGGCTTCCCCATGTCCATCTCAATAACAGACTCTGGACTTTTCCTTCAGGAACTCGCTGCCAGAGGATGTGATAATGGCAGTTAACGTATAAAATCCAGATACGTTAACTGCCATTAGCACATCCTCCGGCAGCGAGTTCCAGAGCTTAACTATTCTTTGCGTGAAAAAATATTTCCTCCTATTTATGTAATTTCATCGAATGGCCCCTGGTCCTTGTACTTTAGGAAAGAGTGAAAAACTGATTCACTTCTACCCATTCTACAGCACTCAGGATTTTATAGACCTCAATCATGTCCCTCCTCAGATGTCTCTTTTCCAAGCTGAAGAACCCTAACCTCTTTAGCCTTTCCTCATGTGTGAGGAGTTCCATCCCCTTTATCATGCTGGTTGCTCTTCTTTGGATCTTTTCTATTTTTGTGCCATTATCCACTGTGTTTCTGTATAACGTATTTGGTAAAATTAAGTTATTGGAATTCGTGAAATACCAAGAACATGAAGAAAGATGACTGTTGCCAATATTTTTAACCACCTGTTTTGCAATGATAGATTTTTGATTCACAAATGCTGGATGCACACATGCATTTCAGTAGCTTAACACTACATTTGGGAAGAGTATTTTTGGATTTTACAGTACATCTTTTTGCTCTGTAATAATTCTTTAATTAAAAAGAGTTGTTAGTTAACAAATGCACTGTTCAGTTCTGTTGGGGAATACATTAAAATGTTTGCCGTAATCTATGACATGGTTCCACATCAGGTTGAGAGGAGACATATTTTTCATTAAAATCACACTATACAATTTATAAATCCTTATAATATAATCATTCGATTCTTAGTGCATCACACACTGGCCATTTATTATAGAAAAGAAGTGTATGTAATGCTACAAAGCTTAAGTACATATATGAAGTGCTAAGAAACAAAAAAAAAACTCCTGTCACACATTTTTCTCTCACAATAGCTTACAGTTGTCAGCCCCAACTATAATACAGACATTAAATAGGAGAACCTAATAATACACTATCACTATGAATATTATTATATTATTATGTTTCATATAACCTTTGAAATTCATAAACACCTCTCCAAAGGTACTGTACATTCAAAAAGATAGATATAGCATTTAGAAAGGAGGCCATACAAAAATAGAAATACAGCTAGAAGTCTAGCAGAGAAGTTAGAACCCTCCAGGAGGGCCTCAGACTCAAGTTCACCATTCATTTTGGGAGCTTTTCAAATCCTTAGAAAACAATTGATGTTCCTTTATGCATGTATGACTTTTGATAACAGAAATAAGGACAAATAAAACAACCTACATGGCTTATCAACACAATTCTTCTACCCTGTATGCATTCCCTGAAAGTGAATGGTTGCTGAGACAGAAGTCTTTCATTGTAGGAAGATGTGAATGAATGAAAGGCAAACTAAGAGGCAGTGGCATTCCTAGGGGGGCTGACACCCGGGGCGGATCGCCAATGCGCCCCGCCCCCATGGTGCAGCGCTCCCCCGGAACAGCGCGACGCCCCCCCCCCGGCGAAAAAACCCCCGATCCCCCGGCGAAAGAACCCCCCCAGGTGCACGCCGCTGGGGGGGTGCGCGCGCCTGCCGGCTCTTTGTTTTCATGCTCCCTGTGCCCCGGAACAGGAAGTAACCCATGGTATTTTTTTTCGTTTCTCCACTATTGTGTGTGCTTCGACCCTCTCTTTTGCTATAACATTAGTGCATGGCCATTAATACAAAAACAGAAAAGCTGCAGTAAAAAGTGGCCTTAGTGCGCCCTTACATGGATTTTTCAGCATGTTAAAGCCATTTTTACTGCAGCTTTTCTGTTTTTGTATTAATGGCCATGCACTAATGTTATAGCAAAAGAGAGGGTCGAAGCACACACAATAGTGGAGAAACAAAAAAAATACCATGGGTCGTCCAAGTGCCCATTTCGAGACACCAAGGTGCTATGATTCACTTTGCTACCACCGTTTTAATCTACTTCAGTTTGCTGATTTTTATGGGCTTTTTAGCTCAGCAATTTTCATACATCGATTGCATTGACCCCTGACAGGGGTGCTTTGTCACCGAAACACTGCCTGTGTTGGGTCTAACAGAGGACTTTCCTATGCTTAAATGACCCTTGGTACTTTTTTATATTTCTCCATGCACTAATGTTGCCATAAGCATGTGGCCATTAAAACATTTATTGCTTGAACACTTACTGCCACCCATTTTGTAGGCAGTAAAGGCTCATGTTGTATTCCTGCACTAGTTAGGGTAAACCCACCGCGGGCTTACCGTGCTGCAATCCGGAACTTACGCCTGCTAAATGCACGTTTCGGTGGTAGTTCCACCCCCAGCACATGATATTTTCTGGCGCTAGGGAAAATAGGTCCCTATTTTTTTTACCACAGCAGTTACCTCGTGGTTATAAGGCAGCGCCCTGCGTACTGTCCTGTTACCACTAAGCATGGGAGCCCTTACTGCCACCTTTGGTAAGTGCAATCTTACCACGTGGCCATTTCTTTTTTCAAACAGATAGGCCAAAATCTTAATGTGCATGAACCTTAAAGCATATCCGTAACTGTTCCCAGTATCATACACATGACATTTTAGTAGTGTGGATCTTCAGAAATAACAGCTCATAAAACATTAATTACACCCTCTATGCTGGATTGCCAAGCAAGGTTTATAAGAGATTTCAGTCTGCAAAATATTGCCGCCTAGATGGTCACTCCAAGTAAATAGTTTGAACTCTTAGTTCACTAACTTCCAGTGGCTACCCTTCAGATTGCTAGGACTTGCTTTTTGGCTCCTGCTTCTTTAGCGGCTCTTTTACTAAAAAGCATTAAGGGCCCTGTTTACTAAATACAAAACACACAAAGCAAGTAATTTCCCTTCCAGATCATTTGGTAGGGCCAGTACCCCCCACTCCCCCCACAACATTATCTTTTACACATCCCTTTCCCCTTCCAGACATGCAGTTCATGTGTGTGTGGGGGGGGGGGGGGGGAATGCCCCCCACACCCCTAAACGAGGTTTCAACTTAATTCATGTTTAATCTGGGATCTAAATGTCATAAATAAGTAAATAAATAGATAAATACAAACTGTACTTCATATGGGGGAGCAATGCTCCCACACACCCCAAAACTAGGTTTGAACCTAATTCAGTCCCTCGAAATGATGCACTGATTACGATATATAACAAATTACTACTCTACCTATGCCCCCCCCCCATACCCCTCCAAACTAGGTTTCAACCTAATTCATTTTTAATCCAGAATCTAAATGTCATAAATAAGTACATACACAAATAGATAAATAGAAACTGCAGTTCATATGGAAGGGGGGCAATGCCCCCCCCCCCATACCCCATTCTAGGTATCTAAACCTTTTTTTAAACCCCACTAAGCTAACTGCTTTTACTACATTCTCTGGCAACGAATTCCAGAGTTTAATTACACATTGAGTGAAGAAATATTTTCTCCAATTCATCTTTTCTCCAAGCTGAAAAGCCCTAGCCGTTTTACCCTTTCCTCATAGGGAAGTCGGCCCATCCCCTTTATCATCCCCAGTATGGTTAGTCTTACATTGTTATGTTCATATGAAACCTACAAAGTGAAGGGGTGTTCAAAGTGTAAGAAAGAGACAGAGAGGGCAATGTGCCTAGAGAGAGAGAAGTGAATCAGGGAGGAGATATGAAGATGAACTGTTTACTGTAACTGCTACATAAGGAATTATAAATATTGATAAAGTGTCTTCAATGAAGATACTGTACAACATTCATTCTGCTTAGATTTGTTTGGTAAAGTTGGAGTTTCAGTTACACAACAAATTGTGCTGTGGACTTATGTCTTAACCACCTCTTCATCTTGGAGTGTAGTACTCTGGAAATGTGGACATTGATTGAATAAGTGTATAGGACCTTTGAAAGGGGTGTTAGTCTTCCTGCAACACCTGCTGGACCCAAAACTACAAATCTGCTTCTCCACACAGGGTCTACCTACATAAACACAAGATTAATTTGTAAATGCTGGTTCTCCAATGCATACAGATGTATCTCATGAATATTCATTATGTAGATCTTGAAAAACAGACTTGCTGTGGGTTCCCCAGGACAGGTTTGAGAAGTCCTGACTTATGAGTTAGCAATAGGAGGGGTGCGCAAATAATTTTTTTGTTGTTTGTTTTTTGCTTCATTCATTTTGTGTGTTTTGTTTTCTTCAGTAGAAAATTAGAAAAAAAAAACCCCAACATGAGCACAATCAAACATATAAACAGCGAGTGACCATACTCACTCTCAAATGCGCAGTAGAGACTTCCCTCTCTGCCCCGCCCCCACGTCAATACGTGATGACGGGGGTGGGACAGAGAGGGAAGTCTCTACTGGCATGCTGCAGACGTTAGAACCGCTCCCCCTCCTCCCCCCCGGAGTCGCCGCCGCCACCCCTCCATCTGGCCCGAGCACTGTGAACTTACATCACCACGCAGCAGCAGGCACATCAGCAAAGCTGCCGTCGGGCTGCCTTCTCTGCCTTTGTCCCGCCCTCGCCGACGTTACGTCACACGAGGGCGGGACACAGGCAGAGAAGGAAGCCCGCCCTGATGGCAGCTTGCTGATGTGCCTGCTGCTGCGTGCTGATGTAAGTTTACAGTGCTGCTCGGGCCGGGTGGAGGGGCGGCGGCGGCGACTCCGGGGGAGGCGGGGCGGCGCCGACCTCGGGGGGGGGGGGGCTCGGAAACCCCCCCATTCCAAAAGTAGCCCGTTTTCACGGGCTCAACGGCTAGTTAAAAATAAAAGAAACAATGAACAAAAAGAAATGGTCCAGGCCCTAACTGGAGGAGTAGCCTATTGGTTACATAAGTACATAAGTATTGCCATACTGGGACAGACCAAAGGTCCATCATGCCCAGTATCCTGTTTCCAACAGTGGCCAATCCAGGTCACAAATACCTGGCAAGATCCCAAAAAAGTACAAAACATTTTATGCTGCTTATCCTAGAAATAAAAAAAACCTAAATGGCTTAGATAACTCCTAATGAAGTTAGGCTACTAAAATATACTGGTAGGAGAAGATCAATCAGAGTATTCGCAATCAGCAACCAGGTGGAGTCTCATCTCTTTTGCACGAATATTCACATCACTCCCTTGGTGACTCTTTTACCGTGCATAGGTTTTAATCATCGACTTAAACCACCTCCACCCTGATATTGTGAAATCTTAAACTTAACGTACCCACAATTACAAACTTATGTGAATATATATCAAATGTATCCAATATACTAAAGACACTTAGCTTCTGGAGCGATTAGAACTCCCTAATTCAGACTCAGTGTGTAGAGGCCCCGACAGTGCCTGTTTCGCTGTGCTTCTTCTGGGGGAACCCACACAATATTAGCTGAATCGTGTCTTGACACAGTCCTTAAGTGAACAACTTAAGGACTGTGTCAAGACACGATTCAGCTAATATTGTGTGGGTTCCCCCAGAAGAAGCACAGCGAAACAGGCACTGTCGGGGCCTCTACACACTGAGTCTGAATTAGGGAGTTCTAATCGCTCCAGAAGCTAAGTGTCTTTAGTATATTGGATACATTTGATATATATTCACATAAGTTTGTAATTGTGGGTACGTTAAGTTTAAGATTTCACAATATCAGGGTGGAGGTGGTTTAAGTCGATGATTAAAACCTATGCACGGTAAAAGAGTCACCAAGGGAGTGATGTGAATATTCGTGCAAAAGAGATGAGACTCCACCTGGTTGCTGATTGCGAATACTCTGATTGATCTTCTCCTACCAGTATATTTTAGTAGCCTATCCTAGAAATAAGCAGTGCATTTTCCCCAAGTCCATTTTAATAATGGTCTATGGACTTTTCCTTTAGGAAGCCATCCAAACCTTTTTAAATCTCACTAAGCTAATCGCCTTTACCACATTCTCTGGCAACAAATTCCAGAGTTTAATTACGTGTTGAGTGAAGAATTATTTTCTCCAATTCATTTTAAATTTACTACTTTATAGCTTTATTGCGTGCCCCCTAGTCCTAGTATTTTTGGAAAGAGTAAACAAGCGATTCACATCTACCTGTTCCACTCCATTCATTATTTTATAGACCTCTATCATATCTCCCCTCAGCCATCTTTTCTCCAAGCTGAAGAGCCCTAGCCGCTTTAGCCTTTCCTCATAGGGAAGTCGTCCCATCCCCTTTATCATTTTTGTCGCCCTTCTCTGCACCTTTTCTAATTCCACTATATCTTTTTTGTGATGCGGTGACCAGAATTGCACACAATATTCAAGGTGCGGTTGTAACAAGAAGCGATACAAAGGCATTATAACATCCTCATTTTTGTTTTCCATTCCTAGTACAGAAGACTTTGATCCTGGGGAACTGGATTCAATTCCACTGTAGCTCCTTGTGACTCTGGGCAAGTCACTTAACCCTCCATTGCCCCAGGTGCAAACAAGTACCTGTATATACTATGTAAACCCCTTTGAATGTAGTTGCAAAAACCACAGAAAGGCAGTCTATCGTCCCATTCCCTTCCCCCTACCTACAATGTTTTTAAGAAGTCTCTTCCATGCTTGTGGTTGCCTTCGTCCCCCCTCCCCTACACATGCTCTCTCTAGGTACCCCATCCTAGGCCATACCCCAGCTATGGGGTCTTCAAAGGCATCAGCAATGCTCACTCATTTTTTTCACGCTGGAACTGTTGCTCAAAAAGGATGCCAGCTATTCTGTCTTCTTGGGAGCACTCTTGCTGCTCCAGTGGGCTGTTTTATGCTATTGGGCTGTGTTAGACACTGCAGAGCCTTTTATCCATCACATCTATATTGTGGAGGGGTGTCAGTTGTGACCTTTGGGGGCCATAAAGCAGTCTGACTTTCAGGATGTCCCTAATGTATATGCATAAAATATATTCAAAAGTGCATGGCATCAATGGTTTGCTCATTTATTTATCATAGGCAGTTATGGATATCCTGAAAAGCAGGTTGGTTTGTGGCCTTCAAGGGCTCCAGTTCGACACCCCTGAGAAAGAATAATTTTTTAGATTACATATTATTACGGTAGCTCCTTGAGACCTTGAGCAAGTCACTTAGGGGCCCTTTTATTAAGCCGCATAAGCGTCTACGCACACCCAACGTGCACCAAAATGGAGTTACCGCCCGAGTACCGCATAGCTCTTGCGGTAATTTCATTTTTGGTGCACATCCGATACGCATGTCCGAAAAATATTTTTTATTTTCAGGCGCGCATAACGGACGCGCGCCAAGTGGCATTCAATGCACGTAGGTCATTACCGCCTGGATTCTTTACCGCTAGGTCAATGGCCGGCAGTAAGGTCTCAGACCCAAAATGGATGCACGGCAATTTTGATCTTGCCGCACATTCATTTTCCGCCAAAAAAAGGCCTTTTTTTTACAGGCGCGCTAAAAAATGGATCGGTGCACCCAAAACCCACACCTACACTACCGCAAGTCATTTTCAGCACGCCTTTTTAAAAGGACCCCTTAACCCTCCATTGCCCCAGATATAAAAAACTTAGGGACCCTTTTACAAAGGAACGCTAGCAATTTTAGCATGCGCTAAAAACAATCATGCACTAAATGCTAGAAATGCCCATATATTTCTATTGGCGTCTCTAGCGTTTAATGTGCGTTAATTGTTAGTGCACGCTAACTGTGCCTTTGTAAAAGACCCCCTTAGATTGTGAGCCCTCTAGGGACAGAGAAAGTGTCTACATATAATGTGTACAGTGCTGTGTACATCTAGTAGTGCTATAGAAATGAGTAGTAATAGTAATGCACAAACAGATGACTCAAATGAGTCAATCACAGGGGGAAAAAAGAGTTATTTGGATACACAATCCAGCAGATAGCATATACAAGGGAAAAAACACCAAACAATCCAAAAAATCACAATAATAGGATAAGCAAAAATAAATGTGACAATAATTTTACATCAGAATTGCATAAATACATTGAGTATTTTTCCTCTTGCATTGAATCACTTTTTCTACCTTGAGCTTGGTTAAGATGTTATATAGATTATAATACAATTTTAACAAATTCACATATTTATTTAATCCTGGTGAGTTCTAAACATAGACAGACACAACGAACAGGAGAGAACCTCTATGGAAAGGCAGCAAACACAGGAAAAGTAGACGCTAACCCAAAGATGATCCCACATGGGATGTTGCTTGAAAATACTTTATACAGTAGGAAGACCCAACACTGATGCGGTGACAGCTTGAGGCTTCACGTCTGATCTGCACTTCCTTTTTGCTCTCTGCATATGTCTCTGCACCAGCAACTATGCACTTTTTTTTGCATATAGAGATCTGTATTGGGACCCTTGAGGCAGGTGGGCTTTCCAGCCGAAACACGTCCAGTGCCAGGTCTTCCTACTGGTATTCTGAATAAAGTATTTTCAAGCAACATCCCCTGTGTTGGATCGTCTTTGGTCAGCTTCTACTTTTTCCTGCGAGTTCTAAACATACTACCCAATATTCTTCCCACAAACTAGCCAGTTGTGGCTTGGGTGCATTCAGTGGAACTAACCAGTTTAAGTGCTGCTGAATATCCATGGTTAACCCTGGATAAGCAATTTAAATGGCCAGGAGCCTGTCCTGGTCGATTACTACTACTGCTACTGCTAATCATTTCTGTAGTGCTACTAGACATACACAATGCTATACACATTATATGCAGGTACTTTCTCTGTCCCTAGAGGGGTCACAATCTAAGTTTTTGTATCTGGGGCTGTAGAGGATTAAATGACTTTTCCAAGGACACAAGGGGCTACAATGGGAATTAAGCCCAGGTTGGCAGGCTCAAAGCCCATTGCACTAACCATTGGGCTACTTCCCCCCCCCCCCCCCCCCCCCCCCCCCACTTAGATTGTAAACCCTTTGATCAGAGGGAAATACCCACTGTACCTGAATATAACTTGCATTTAACTACTGAGAGAGGCATGATCTCAATCCAAATTCCAATCTAATTTAGTCCTGTTTTGATGCAGGCTCAATATACATGGCACTTTTGTACTCATGTACTGTGTGCTTGCCAAAATTTAGAAGGGAAAGTAAATGAGTTTGCAGTCCGGCAGGGAAGCTCATTATTGCTTTCCCTGTGGTCCTTCTACGCTTGACATACATTTTGGACATTATCACAGCAAGACTTAGCTTTTGTAATCTTAATAGACAGAGAGGGAGAGCAAGAGAAAGAAACTTCACTTCTTGTGCCAGAAAATACATGCAGTAAATACAAACGGCAGAGAACCATTGGTTTCATAACATAAACCTTTTTTCAGCTGGGTTAGAAATGCTCAGTAATTCAGAGAAACAACCTTAATTTAGTGTTTTCCCTGGACACCACTGAGGGCTGGTAGGAGGGAAAGAGCTCATTACAAAGAGAAGCTTTCCTTTCTTGGAACATAAGGATGGAACGCAGAGTATGCCTGGGTTTACTTATTATCACCTAGCTGCGTGCTATCAATGCATCTGATCTTAAAAGACTCCTTGTATAACAGTGTGAAAAAAAATACATTTACACTTCCTTTTATTTTTTTCAGGATTGACAGCAAAATCAGAAGCAGTGGTCAGCTACTTAATGAGATAAGAAGACAGTTCAACCTGTTAACAACATTTTAGCCCCAGGTCTTCCCAAGATTCTGTGGCCCCTGCAGATTGCTAAGGTCTGAGATGTAATGATGAGTTGGAGGCACTGGTGTCCAACATCACAAATTTTAGAGCATGAGCACCTATTTCCTTAGTCCTTTATTTAATTTGTGCAAGTGTAAAAAAGTGTGCAGAATGATAAGAATCCATGGTTATAAATACTGTAAAATACCATCATCAGTGCCAATGTACTAGCCTAAGTAAGCCATTATCACAATCATTGACATGAAAGCCAGCAACTGAATTAATACAGAATCTATCCTAGTGATGTGATAAGATATAAAACTATGCAAAATGAGTTTAGTACAGTAAAAAGTATGAATGCAAGAGGCTTAAAGAGGCATTTTCTAAAACAAAGTCTAAGTCCCAAAAAATATCCTGCTCATAATCTCCAAAAAAAACCCATCCATCTCACAGCCATAATCAAACAGGAAAAAACTGTTTGATTATGGCTTTGAGATGACTGTTTTTGCACTGGAAGGGTCCAAAATGAATAGCCATTTTCCAAAGTGAAACGCCCAACTTTTGAATAACAAAAAATACAGACATGAGCATCTACTACTACTATTTATCATTTCTATAGCGCTACAAGGCATACGCAGCGCTGTACACCATACACAAAAAGACAGTCCCTGCTCAAAGAGCTTACTGGCATTATTTTCAATAATATGAGCACACAGAAACCCTTGTTAGTGCAGTGGACTGTAAACCAGGTTCAAACCCCACTCTAACTCTTTTTTTTTCGTAAATGTGATCCCTCCAGGACCTGAAAAATACCTACTGTACCTGAATGAACACCACTTCAATAGCCTTCAGGGTTGCAGGTGTCTTACATATTTAAATACAGTAGGTATTTTACTGTTCCTGGAAGGCACAAAATTATATATTTTTTTAAAAAGTCAAAATGGGACTTGAACATGGGTGGCTTGGTTCACAGTCTACTACTAACCACTAGACTAGACTACTCCGCTGACCTGTTTTCTGCTTTGATCAGAATTGGGGTATTAAGGAGGGGTCATGCCTTAATCAGTCCAGTGATCAGTTTCTCAATTAGAACAGCTTTTTATAACTTTGACATGTATGAAACAAGTCTAGATTAAAAAAGAAAAATCCTCTTTTTTAGACATAGACATTTCTTCCCATTCAAAAATCCCTGTTGGACGTCATACTTTTGAGCCCTCCTTACCCAAAACACGCTTACAACATGCCTCCTTGCTATTTAGATGAACTGCAGTACGAAATGTCCAAATTCTGACTTTCCAAAATCAGGATGTAGATGCTGTTAGTAGATGGACTTTTATTAAAGGCATTTTAAGACATCCACCTGCTTTGAAAATGAGCACCTCAACTACACCTTCAAAGATATAGTTAAGTTTTAACAATAAGACCTTTGAAGTCAGAATGATTAAATATTTTGACCAGACAGGACTTAACAAAGATCTGGGTTTTCTAGCCCATTATAAACTATAAAATTGTACTGCTTTGTCACCCTCCTGTCTCCATGCATTTCTCCCTGTCCCTCATCCACCCAACTCTTCCTGTCTCTCACCTATTCACCCCCATCCTGTTAGACTGTCACTGAAATGCTTTGATGTTTCACTTATATATACTGTCATCTACCAATATTTGCTTATTTCCAATCTGACGAAGAAGGGCAATCTTCGAAAGCTAATCAAGAAATGTATTAAGTTATGTCCAATAAAATAGGTACCATCTTATTTTTTTTCCATGTTTTATTTTGTTTTATTTCTATTGATTACCTTTAAAAGTGGACTAACATGGCTACCACACTTCTCTACTCAACAATAATGTCCATATTGAAACCCTATTGAGCAGGGGTTGTCTCTTACTTGTATATATCTAGTGTTATGGCTCTGAATCCAGTCTTCAGGACACACCTAGCCAGTCAGATGTTTGGGCTACTCACAATGAACATGCATGAGATATATTTGAATAGAATTTTATTTATTTATTTATAACATTTATATCCCACAATATTCCCACCCATGGGCAGGCTCAATGTGGCGTACAATAGTTAATAAACAAACCATAATGCAATAACATAAAGTACAGTAGACAAGGGCCACAGGAGGGAGAAAGAGATGACTGATGAGGGAAAGGAAGAGAGGGTGTGTGATAGGGTATCACGGAGTGAGCTGTGGGCTAAAAGGCTGCGGCTCCTGCAGGACTCGTGGTAAACGCTCTGCCAAAAAGGAAGGTCTTGAGACGCTTCTTAAAGGTCGGGTGATCTGAAGTGAATTGGATCTCACGAGGCAGCCCGTTCCACAGTTGAGTGCTGAGATAAGGAAAAGAGGAGCCATAGATGGCCTTATATTTGAGGCCACGGGACAGGGTAATGGAGAGTAAGGTACGAGCGGGCTGTGCTTCGGGAGTTCCTAGGCGGTAGGTTAACAAGAGGGTCCATGTAGGAAGGGGCTTCTCCATAGATAATTTTGTGCACCAATGCACAGGTCTTGAATGTGATGCGGTCCTTCACAGGAAGCCAGTGCAGCCGCTCACGCAATGGTCTCAAGCTTTCAAATCTGGATTTCCCAAAGACGAGCCGGGCAGCTGTATTCTGGGCCGTTTGCAATTTTTTTAGGAGCATACCTGCACATCCTCCGTAGATACTATTGCAGTAGTCAAGACGGCTAATCACCAGGGACTGGACTAGATTGTGGAAAACGCCCCGAGGGAAGTATGGCTTGATACGCTTAAGTCTCCAGAGAGAGTAGAACATTTGCTGGACTGTGGAGTCCACATGCTGCTCCAACAACAGAGTTCGATCAACCAGGACACCCAGGATTTTTAGAGACAACAAGATAGGCAGGGTGAGCTCAGGAGTAATTAGCACAGGAGGCCAGAGTTTGCGATAAGGAGAGGAGAGGATCAAGCAGTGCGTTTTCTCGGCATTGAGCTTGAATCGAAAAGAATTTGCCCAGTCAAGCATAGTGTTAAGGCCGTTACGAATCCGACTGGTAATTTCATTCAGGTTCTTCTCAAACGGGATGTAGATAGTGATGTCATCTGCGTAGATGAACGGGTTTAGCCCCAATTTGGAGAGAGCCATTGCCAGGGGGATCAACATCACATTGAACAGGGTAGGTGATAACGGGGAGCCTTGCGGCACTCCACAATCAGCTTTCCAGTGAGATGACAGGGTGGAGTTGGCTTGTACTTGGTAGGATCTGGATGTAAGAAAACCTCTAAGCCAGGCTAATACATTTCCACTTGCACCGAAGTAATCGAGGAGCCACAGAAGTATATCATGGTGAACCATATCAAAGGCGCTGGACATGTCGAACTGCAAGAGTAAAATGCTCTTCCCCTCAACTATCTCCCGCTTGAAGTTAGATAGGACAGGTGATCATTGAGTTCTTTATTCACCAGGCTCTCCATAAGTTTGACGAAAAGGGAATGGAGGCAATTGGCCGGTAGTTGGACAAATCGCTACTTAGTTTCTTTGCATCTTTAGGCACCGGGGTCAGCAAGATGTTACCATGGCTAGCTGGGAACTTGCCTTCACCGAGCATATGGTTTAGGTACAGGGTCAGGTCATCAAGGAAACAGGCAGGGGCACTTTGAAGCAGATAGTTGGGGCACACATCCAGCCTGCAGTACTTCCTAACAAATCGGTGAAGCTCCCTCTTGACAGAATCAACTGAGAGAGTGGAAAAGCTGGAGAGTAAACGGTCCGCTGGTTGCTCGTCAGGCCCCGGGTCCAAGCCTGCGATAAAGTCACCAAGGTTGGAATCATTTTGCGGCAGGGCGCTCTGCAGCTTCTTGAGTTTGTCCTGGAAATATTTTGCTAAATCGGCAGCAGGTGGGGTACCACCTCCCGTAGAGGTAAGCACCACAGTATCCATTAGCTTGCTTACAAAGAAGAAGAGTTTCTTGGCATCTTTGAAATCCGGGCCAATTTTTTCTTGAAGTAATGGAAGTAATGCATGCAAATGTATCTCAGGCATATTCATTATGGATATTGTGAAAACCTGACTGGTCAGGTGTGCCCTGAGGACTGGGTTGAGAACCCCAGAACTAGTGGCATTATGGAAATGATAAGACGTATTAGTAGTATATGTATATACATGAGCAGTAAATGCAAGCCTCATTTGCATGTCATTAACATCAGTCATTTGTACATACAATACAGAGCACATGTACATTTTGTTAAATGGCTGAGCAGTTAGAGCTCATTTCTATACTGCATTTTTCCATCTTTCTCATGTTGATATTGGATTTAGTTGAAGGGTGTGGAGAAGACAGATTGATAACTTTATAAAGACAAAGAGCAATTTTCAAACTGTCTACACTGCTGCAAAGCATATGTATACTTTTGCCTGCAAACTTTGTACCAATTTTCAAAGTAAACATGCCTACATTCTTCATTTTGAGAATTGTTTAAGAAAGAAAGTACCTACAGAAGTCTGTGTATACTTTTACAGGATAGAACAATGTGTGCTATATTGGAAATACAGAATTATACTCTGAGAATGGCTGCAATATAGTGTATTGGAAACTTTTATGGCTGATATCTTGCTGCTAAGAACATTTAACTCCATTCCAATTGCAAGCGTATCTGATTATACTGATATTGCATTCTATTTTGTTTAACAATTTTTTTTAATATTTTGATTTTTTTGAAAAATACTTTTTAGTATTTTTTAACTATTAAAAGCAATTACAGTTAACAGTTTACAGAAAATTAATGAGGAGATTTCTAAGACCTATGAAGATATTCGCATGGCTCTTTTTGTTGCATTAATAAGGACAACAGGCCAAGCAGTTAAGGTCTTTTCCTTCCTCAAAAACTTCACTGCTGCAAAGGTAAAAAAAAAAAAATACTACTTTTTTTTTCAAAAATCAAAATATTTAAAATAAATTGTTAAATAATTAAAATAGAACACAATATCAGTAAAATCAGATACTCTTGCAATTGGATTTGAGTGCAATTTAGTGTAGCAAAAACTATAGAAACTCTGTAAACATTACAACATCAGTGTACTGGAAAAACACTGGGATCATGAACGTAAGAGAATTGTGGAAACGAGGTTATGATGACCTGGGACATCCCCATTCTGACAGCTAAAAAGCTGCATGCAATAAATCCAGATATAGAGGAGCATTTTCAAAATGACATCTAAGTCCAACTTTAGATGTTTTACTGACCACATCCAAAAATCTAGTGTCGAACATACCCATTTTCAAACCTGAAAAATATCTATCTTTTTGTTTCAAAAATGGCTATTTCCTAGATGTTTTTATACATTTTATGCTCAGTATGTTTTCTGTTGTGTCCATTTTTAAAACAAAAAATCCAAAGGAGAAATGCACAAAAACAAGCCATTGGGACATGGGGGGGGGGGGGGGGGCTAGCATTTTTAGCAGACTGGCCACACATATCTTAGCAGAGCAGTGGGCACCCTAGGGAGCACTGCATTGGACATCACTTAAAAGGTCCCAGGTACAAATCTCACCATTACCCCCTTATATTGTATGATGAGCACTTCAAAACCCACCAAAAACCTACTGTACCCAACTGTACACCACTACAATAGTCTTTATGTCTGCAGTTGTCACTTATATGTGTGTACATTAGGTGTTTGGTGGGTTTTGGGGAGCTCACACTTTCCACCACAAGTGTAGCAGTTAGAGTAGGATATGTGCCTGGTTACCCTTCTTTGTAGTGCACTGCATTGGCCACTAGGTTACTCCAGTGACCTGATTGCTGCTCTAATAGGACTGGCCATGACATCTGATGCTGTCATAGAGGCTGGTATGCACTGTTTCTTTCATATCTTTGGGGGGTGGGAGGGAGTTCAGTGACCACTGGAGAAGTAAGGGGGTGTCATGCCCTAATCCCTTTAGTGGTCATCTGCTCATTTAGTGTACCTTTTTATGACTTTGTTGTTATTGATATAATACAATAAATTTCTCCATATACAGAAAGGGTCACAATTATCAATCACTCTCTCATGAAGGTTGTGAAGAAAAAAATATCTCAGTGATCACATTAACAATTTTCTGGTCTTCTCCTGTAGTTCAGGATATCCCTTATTTGAGTCTTGACAAAAAACTCCTCAAAAATCAAGTATCAAAATACGATATGTCATTTTACAAAAATCCTGAATTTACAATTCAAAAGTTCTTAATTCTTAATCCATCTATTGTCTTCTAATACTCTTTCTTGTATAAACAAGTTCACTTATCTGTATAAAGAGTGATCTGTTTCCCAACAATGTGACACTTCAAAGTTGCAGAAATTCACAGCTGAGGAGCATTTATATTCCAGAGCCGATATACAACTTCCATTTCAATGACCTATACCTGCACCGCAAATGTCCCAAAAGTCCCTTGTTTCACTGACAAACAGCTGCTTCAGGGGACCAATCCAAAAAGAACCTGTCATTAGCTAGCGGCAGTTGCTATTGAAACAGGTCCAGACCAAAACATCCAACTTTTAACCCTGGATGTTTTGGCTTTATTGCACTATGGCAGAAAACATCCAAGTTGTGGGAATGCCCAAATCCCGCCCCAGACATGCCCCCCTTGTGATTTGGATGCATTGCATATGATTATCGTCATCTGGTACCGTGAATGGAAAAAAGCCTACAGATGCCCTTTGTGCATTTCTCGTTTTATACCGTGATCACAAAACCAGCTGGAACCAGTCAAAAATGCACGTTGCTAGCCCAATAACTTTTGGGCAACAGGCCCTGAGTACCACATACACTTTAAACTCCTCCTCCTCCTTGTAAGGCACCACAGTTTATTTATCTTTGCAGAGTATTCCATATTCTCCAGCCCGAAATCTAAGATCATTAAATGATCATTGACTGGTTCTACCTGGACCACACATGGCACAATTGGAGAATACCAGAAAGAGTGCATTTTATTGTGTGGCACCAGCTCTCTGGAACACTATTGGGCTCATTTTCGAAAGAGAAGGACGTCCATCTTTCGACATAAATTGGAAGATGGACGTCCTTCTCCCAGGGACGTCCAAATCGGTATAATCGAAACCTGATTTTGGACGTCTCCAACTGCACTCCGTCGCAAGGATGGCCAAAGTTCAAGGGGGTGTGCCGGAGGCGTAGCAAAGGCGGGACTTGGGCATGCCTAACACATGGGCATCCTTGACCCATAATTGAAAAAAACAAGGACGTCCCTGATGAACACTTGGACGTTTTCACCCGGACCTGTTTTTCTTATGACTAAGGCACAAAAAGGTGCCCGAAATGACCAGATGACCACTGGATAGAATCGGGGATGTCCTCCTGTTAGTCCCCCAGTGGTCACCAACCCCCTCCCAACGTCAAAAAACATCTTTAAAAATATTTGCTGCCAGCCTCAGATGTCATACTCAGGTCCATGACAGCGCATGAAGGTCCCAGGAGCAGTTTTAGTTGGGTGCAGTGTACTTAAGACAAGCGGACCCAGGCCCACACCCCCTTATCTGTTCCATTCCACCACAAACCCACTGTACCCATATATAGGTGCCCCCCTTCACCCGTAAGGGCTATGGTAGTGGTGTACAGTTGTGAGTAGTGGGGTTTGGGGGCTCAGCACACAAGGAAAGGGAGCTATGTTCCTAGGAGCATTTTATGAAGTCCACTGCAGCACCCCCTAGGGTGCCCGGTTGGTGTCCTGGCATGTCAGGGGAACCAGTGCACTACAAAAGCTGGCTCCTCCAATGCCCAAATGGCTTGCATTTGTACGTTTTTGACATGGACGTCTTTGGTTTTGAAAATCACTGAAAATCAGAAACGTCCATGTCTAGGGACGTCCAAATCTAAGGACGTCCAAATTTAGGGATTTGGTCATCTCTGATGGAATTTTCGAAATGAAAGATGGACATCCATCTTTTTTCGAAAATATGGTTTTCCCCACCCCTGGATTTCGACATTTTGCAAAGGCGTCCAAATCTCAACTTGGACGTTCCTTTTGAAAATGCCCCTCCACGCCTCTCACTATTCGCAGTGAGCATTCTCTGAAAAATGTTAAGGCCCTATTAAAAATGTGTTTATTTAGGTAGGCCTATGATCTTAGGTGATGGGATTGTGGTTTCAGCACCGTTAATGGATGTGTGACACTTATGCCTTTCACGATGGATGTTTGTCTTTCCTATCTTTTATTGCAGTTCCTTTTCAAGTCATATGGGCGTCCTTCTCCCATGGTCGCCCAAATCGGCATAATCGAAAGCCGATTTTGGGTGCCCTCAACTGCTTTCCGTCGCTGGATGAGCAAAGTTCACGGGGGGGGGGGGGGGTGCCGGAAGCCTAGCAAAGGTGGGACTGGGGCGTGCTTAACACATGGGCGTCCACGGCCGATAATGGACCAAAGAAGGGTGACCCTGACGAACACTTGGCCAACTTTACTTGGTCCTTTTTTTTTTTTTACGACCAAGCCACAAAAATGTGCCATAAATGACCAGATGACCACCGGAGGGAATCAGGGATGACCCTCATCCTCCCCGTCTCATCTGCCCGCAACCTCGGAGTCATCTTCGACTCCTCCCTCTCAGTGGCGTAGCCACAGGTGGGCCTAGGTGGGCCAGGGCCCACCCACATAGGACTCAGGCCCACCAAACAGTAGCACACGTTTAATGGTAGCTGGTGGAATCCCAAGCTTAGCCAGCTGAAGACTCCCTCCTGATGGTAATGAAATTGCTTCTCTACATGATACCAGCACCTGCTTATGCTCAGTTTTCAGAGCCTGCTGCAGACTGCCAAGGTGGAAAGAAGCGTTTTCCCACCAGCTGAGATATTTTTTGGGTGGTGGTTGGGGGGGGGGGGGAGAACAATTGGTGCCCACCCAGTTCTTTCTTAGGCCCACCCAAAATCTGTTGTCTGACTACGCCCCTGCTCTCTCTCCTTCTCTGTGCATATCCAGCAGATAGCCAAGACCTGTCGCTTCTTCCTCTATAACATTAGCAAAATTCACCCTTTCCTCTCTGATCACACTACCCGAACTCTCATCCACTCTCTCATTACCTCTCGCCTTGACTACTGCAACCTACTCCTCACTGGCCTCCCACTTAGCCATCTATCCCCCCTTCAGTCCGTTCAGAACTCTGCTGCATGGCTTATCTTCCGCCTGGACCGATATACTCATATCACCCCTCTCCTCAAGTCACTGCACTGGCTTCCGATTAGGTTCCATATACAGTTCAAGCTTCTCCTACTAACCTACAAATGCACTCGATCTGCAGCCCCTCCCTACCTCTCTACCCTCATCTCCCCCTACGTTCCTACCCGTAACCTCCGCTCACAGGACGAATCCCTCCTTTCAGTACCCTTCTCCACCACTGCCAACTCCAGGCTCCGCCCTTTCTGCCTCACCTCACCCCATGCTTGGAATAAACTCCCTGAGCCCTTTCGCCAGGCCCCCTCCCTGCCCAACTTCAAATCCTTGCTCAAAGCCCACCTCTTCAATGTCGCCTTCAGCACCTAACCACCATACCTCTATTCAGGAAATCTTGACTGCCCCAACTTGACATTTCATCCTTTAGATTGTAAGCTCCTTTGAGCAGGGACTGTCCTTCTCTGTTAAATTGTACAGCACTGCGTAACCCTAGTAGCGCTCTAGAAATGTCAAGTAGTAGTAATGTCCTCCCCTTACTCCCCCAGTGGTCACTAACCCCCTCCCACCCTTTAAAAGTTTTTTAAAATATTTTTTACAGCCTCTATGCCAGCCTTGATCAAATACTATACCCAGCTCCCTGACAGCAGTATGCAGGTCCCTGGAGCAGTTTTAGTGGGTACTGCAGTGCACTTCAGGCAGGCGGACCCAGGCCCATCCTCCCCCTACCTGTTACACTTGTGCTGGTAAATGTGATCCCTCCAAAACCCACTACAAACCCACTGTACCCACATCTAGGTGCCCCCCTTCATCCCTAAGGGCTATAGTAGTGGTGTACAGTTGTGGGGAGTGGGTTTAGGGGGGGTTGGGGGGCTCAGCACACAAGGTAAGGGAGCTATGCACCTGGGAGCTTTTTCTGAAGTCCACTGCAGTGCCCCCTAGGGTGTCCGGTTGGTGTCCTGGCATGTCAGGGGGACCAGTGCACTACGAATGCTGGCTCCTCCCACGACCAAAGGGCTTTCTGATGGTCGTTTCTGAGATGGGCGTCCTCGGTTTCCATTATCGCCGAAAATCGGGGATGACCATCTCTAGGGACGACCATCTCTATGGTCGACCAAAATGTTGAGATTTGGGCGTCCTGGACCGTATTATCGATATGAAAGATGGCCGCTCATCTTGTTTCGATAATACGGGTTTCCCCGCCCCTTCGCAGGATGTCCTGCGAGGATGTCCTCAGGAAAACTTGGGTGCCCCGTTCGATTAAGCCCCTCCACGTGAATCATGTGGAGAGAGAGAATAGCCTCAAGTACCAAAAAATGCAGTAGGAAACCAAGAAAATGTGGCGGAAAGATATAGAAATATTTCCCATCGATTTGGGTGCCGCAGACATGATCAAAAAGAATTGCCAAACACACCTGGATAGATTGCCTATACATTTTACATCTTATGAACTCCAGAGGGAGGCTCTCTCTGGCACAATGCAGGTTTTACGATGAGCATTGGCAGTAAATTTGAGAGACTGAGATCCCACTCCACATACCCCGACTTAGGAGTGAGATTCATTACTGTCATGATATGTACAAAACTAACCATTTGGAGAAATTTCCCCCAAGAGATACCCATACATTTAGCGCTCTGTTTACTAAGCTGTGCTGTAGGCGTGCTAGTATTTTTAGTGTATGCTAGTATTTTTAGGAATATATGGGTGTCTCTAGCATTTAGTGCTCTAAAAATGCTAGCGCACCTTAGTAAACAGGGCCCTTAGGGGTCCTTTTACAAAGGCACACTAGCATTTTTAGCACACGCTAATGATTAGTGAATGCTAAATGCTAGAGATGCCCATAGGAATATATGGGTGTCTAGCATTTTAAAGAGTGCTAGAAATGCTTGCGTGCCTTTGTAAAAGGACCCTTTAGTTACATATAGCATGGGCACATTTCAAGTAGCCTTTCAACTGCTGCTTATAATGTTCATTGCTAAATGGGGTTTGAAAATTGCCCCTCCATTGTTTAAAAATACAAACTTTAGTTCAAACAACTAACCAACTAATATGTCATTAATTTCATTTGGCAAACCAATATAATATTCTAGCTCTCTCTTTCCTTTTCCCTGTCTGTTGACTCTATCTTGCTCTGGGTTAAAAATATTGTATAATCTATTCATTCCGCAGTAGCATCTGCAGATGGAATAACCCAGGTCACCTTTTCAAAAGCACTGCCTCAAGTGCTAAGGGATCTAATTGCAAAGGCAGGGAAGTATATTACATTTCCTCCCACTCCAGAGGCTCTCAGGAACACAAAAGCTGATTCTTTTTTTTCATAAGGTGTTTCTCAAGGTTTTGGATGGCTCTTTTTCCACATGCAGACATTAAGTGGGTGTTTAGAAACAAGAAAACACTTCTTAGTTCCTTAGGGTCTTATTTATTAAACTGTGTTAATGTGCTACTGTTTGTTAAATAGATATTTTGAATCTAATGTATGTTAGAAACATAGCAATGTGTGTTAAGGACAACACCAATGCACATACTACCATTAACACAGCAAAATATGTATACTTCAAAAAATATGTTAAGGTGGTGTCACAAATATGAAATGCAGGTTATTGATATAAAAATAAATTATCACAAGTTGAATTAAGCCACATTGTCTGCAGTAACCTACAAATGTTAATTACACTGTGGAACATATCCTTTTGCATTTCATCAAGAATACATGTATGATCAAATCTCCTCTTAGCAACACCCAAAGAACACCTATAAAGTAAATGTAGGGTTGTTCTCTATGCATACTTGTATATGTGTACATGGCAGAGGCAGAACCCTACATGAGCCTACTGGGGGCCGGCCCAGAGGCCCAAAGATCTGGGGTGCCTTTCTCATTATCAAAGGCAGGCTTTGCATAGCAACCTACCTGTACAATCTGGTGGTTGTGTTTTCCAGGAACGTGATATTTATAAATTCTGCTGGAACCCTGATGTTTATCATTTATTAATCCTCATGTCAGTACCCTGTAACGCTAACAGTAACTTGACCAAGCTAAATATCTACTAATATCTATGTGGACTGCATTTCATACTATATGCAACGTGGTGGATGAGTTTTCACGGAGAAATTGAAGGTGAAAGCTTCTGTGAAGATACTGTACTGTAGGCCCTATGTCTACATGAGCAGTAGGTCTCCTATTAATCTGTTAAACAACAATTTCTATTTACATGCACACTAGCTAGTAAGCCAGATCCTTGATGTTATATATGTATTTGTTAATTTTAAAACGCGACTTGATGTTATATTCATAATTCTGTAAATGTAAAACACTTGCACAGTTGCATGTATATTGTGTTCCTTGTGTGATGGATAGTAAAACGAGGAACTTGGCAGTTGTGGCCTGGGAAGGGGGAGGGAGGCCTGTGTGCTAGTTGGCCCAGGGGCCCACAAACTTGTGATCTGTCCCTGGTATATGGTAGCAAATTTTATAACAGCAAAACAGCGGAGATGACCAAAAAACCAGTGTGTAGCCAAATGAATCTTCAACTTTTCTTGACAATAGTTCATACAAACACAAATGGAATAATACACAACACAATACTAGGACTAGGGGTCATGCAATGAAGCTACAAAGTAGTAAATTTAAAATGAATCAGAGAAAATATTTCTTCACTCAATGAGTAATTAAACTCTGGAATTCGTTGCCAGAGAATATGGCAAAAGCAGTTAGCTTAGCGGGATTTAAAAAGGGGTTGGATAGCTTCCTAAAAGAAAAGTCCATAAGCCATTATTAAAATGGACTTGGAAAAATCCACTGGTTATTTCTGAGATAAGCAGCATAAAATGTATTGTACTGTTTTGGGATCTTGCCAGGTACGTATGCCTTGTAGTGCTATAGAAATGATAAACAGTAGTAGTAGTAGTAGTAGAAGTACTTGGGACCTGGATTGGCCATTGTTGGAAACAGGATACTGGGCTTGATGGAACTTTGGTCTGTCCCAGTATGGCAACACTTATGTACTTAGGTAACTAACAGGCTTATTTTCGAAAGTGATCGCCAGCCATCTTCCGACATAAATCGGGAGATGGCCGGCGATCTCTCAAAAGCGGTGAAATCGGTATAATCGAAAGTGGCTTTTTTGACACCATCACCGCTTTCCTGTTGCCGCACCAGCGAAAGTTCAAGGGGGTGTGTCAGCAGCGAAGCGAAGGTGGGACATGGGCGGGCATGGGCATGGCTACCAGATGGCTGGCTTTCGCGGATAATGGAAAAAAAGCGGCGTTAAGCAGTATTTCGCCGGGTTTACTTGGTCCTTTTATTTTCACGGCCAAGCCTCAAAAAGGTGCCCCAACTCACCAGATGACCACTGGAGGGAATGGGGGATGACCTCCCCGTACTCCCCCAGTGGTCACCTACCCCCTCCCACACTAAAAAAATAAAAATAAAAACCTTTTTTGCCAGCCTGTATGCCAGCCTCAAATGTCATACCCAGCTCCCTAACAGCAGTATGCAGGTCCCTGGAACAGTTTTTAATGGGTGCAGTGCACTTCAGGCAGGCAGACCCAGGTCCATCCCCCCCCCCCTACCTGTTACACTTATGGTGCTAAGTGTTGAGCCCAAATTCACCCAAAACCCACTGTACCCACATGTACAGTGGGGGAAATAAGTATTTGATCCCTTGCTGATTTTGTAAGTTTGCCCACTGACAAAGACATGAGCAGCCCATAATTGAAGGGTAGGTTATTGGTAACAGTGAGAGATAGCACATCACAAATTAAATCCGGAAAATCACATTGTGGAAAGTATATGAATTTATTTGCATTCTGCAGAGGGAAATAAGTATTTAATCCCTCTGGCAAACAAGACCTAATACTTGGTGGCAAAACCCTTGTTGGCAAGCACAGCGGTCAGACGTCTTCTGTAGTTGATGATGAGGTTTGCACACATGTCAGGAGGAATTTTGGTCCACTCCTCTTTGCAGATCATCTCTAAATCATTAAGAGTTCTGGGCTGTCGCTTGGCAACTCGCATCTTCAGCTCCCTCCATAAGTTTTCAATGGGATTAAGGTCTGGTGACTGGCTAGGCCACTCCATGACCCTAATGTGCTTCTTCCTGAGCCACTCCTTTGTTGCCTTGGCTGTATGTTTTGGGTCATTGTCGTGCTGGAAGACCCAGCCACGACCCATTTTTAAGGCCCTGGCGGAGGGAAGGAGATTGTCACTCAGAATTGTACGGTACATGGCCCCATCCATTCTCCCATTGATGCGGTGAAGTAGTCCTGTGCCCTTAGCAGAGAAACACCCCCAAAACATAACATTTCCACCTCCATGCTTGACAGTGGGGACGGTGTTCTTTGGGTCATAGGCAGCATTTCTCTTCCTCCAAACACGGCGAGTTGAGTTCATGCCAAAGAGCTCAATTTTTGTCTCATCTGACCACAGCACCTTCTCCCAATCACTCTCGGCATCATCCAGGTGTTCACTGGCAAACTTCAGACGGGCCGTCACATGTGCCTTCCGGAGCAGGGGGACCTTGCGGGCACTGCAGGATTGCAATCCGTTATGTCGTAATGTGTTACCAATGGTTTTCGTGGTGACAGTGGTCCCAGCTGCCTTGAGATCATTGACAAGTTCCCCCCTTGTAGTTGTAGGCTGATTTCTAACCTTCCTCATGATCAAGGATACCCCACGAGGTGAGATTTTGCGTGGAGCCCCAGATCTTTGTCGATTGACAGTCATTTTGTACTTCTTCCATTTTCTTACTATGGCACCAACAGTTGTCTCCTTCTCGCCCAGCGTCTTACTGATGGTTTTGTAGCCCATTCCAGCCTTGTGCAGGTGTATGATCTTGTCCCTGACATCCTTAGACAGCTCCTTGCTCTTGGCCATTTTGTAGAGGTTAGAGTCTGACTGATTCACTGAGTCTGTGGACAGGTGTCTTTCATACAGGTGACCATTGCCGACAGCTGTCTGTCATGCAGGTAACGAGTTGATTTGGAGCATCTACCTGGTCTGTAGGGGCCAGATCTCTTACTGGTTGGTGGGGGATCAAATACTTATTTCCCTCTGCAGAATGCAAATAAATTCATATACTTTCCACAATGTGATTTTCCGGATTTAATTTGTGATGTGCTATCTCTCACTGTTACCAATAACCTACCCTTCAATTATGGGCTGCTCATGTCTTTGTCAGTGGGCAAACTTACAAAATCAGCAAGGGATCAAATACTTATTTCCCCCACTGTAGGTGCCCCCTTCACCCATAAGGGCTATGGTAATGGTGTAGAGTTGTGGGGAGTGGGTTTGGGGGGGATTTGGGGAGGGGGCTCAGCACCCAAGGTAAGGGAGCTATGCACCTGGGAGCTATTTGTGTATTTTTTAAACATTTTTATAAGTGCCCCCTAGGGTGCCCGGTTGGTGTCCTGACATGTCAGGGGGACCAGTGCACTACAAATGCTGGCTCCTCCCACGACCAAATGCCTTGGATTTCGCCGGGTTTGAGATGGCCGGCATTTTTTTCCATTATCACGCGAACTCTGGCATTTGGCTGGGCTAAACCGTATTATCAAAAAAAAAGATGGTCGGCCATCTTTTTCGATAATATGGTTCCAGCCAGCTGTTGCGCCGCCGCCAAAATACATCGCCGGTGAACTATTTCGCCGGCGACGTTCGATTATGCCCCTCTAATTGATACAGAGGGGCATAATCAAATGGGGCCGGCCATCTATATGTGTGGCCATCTCTAAGGCCGGCCCCGTAAAGCGCCATACCCGACCGTATTATCGAAACAAGATGGCCGGCCATTTTTCGTTTCGATAATACGGTCGGGGCCGGCCAAATCTCAACATTTGGGCCGGCATTAGAGATCGCCGGAGTTAGAGATGGCCGCCATTGGTTTTTGTGGATAATGGAAACTAATGGCGACCATCTCAAACCCGGCCATATCCAAGCCCTTTGGTCATGGGAGGAGCCAGCATTTATAGTGCACTAGTCCCCCTCACATGCTAGGACACCAACTGGGCACCCTAGGGGGCACTGCAATAGACTTCATAAATTGATCCCAGGTGCATAGCTCCCTTACCTTGGGTGCTGAGCCCCCCAAACCCCCCAAAACCCACTACCCACAACTGTACACCACTACCATAGCCCTTAAAGGGTAAAGGGGGGCACCTACATGTGGGTACAGTGGGTTTGTGAATGGGTTTGGAGGGCTCCCATTTACCACCACAAGTGCAACAGGTAGGGGGGATGGGCCTGGGTCTGCCTGTCTGAAGAGCACTGCAGTACCCACTAAAAACTGCTTCAGGGACCTGCATAGTGCTGTGATGGAGCTGGGTATGACATTTGAGGCTGGCATAGAGGCTGGCAAAAATGTTAAAAACATTTTTTTAGGGTGGGAGGGAGTTGGTTACCACTGGGGGAGTAAGGGGAGGTCATCCCCGATTCCCTCCGGTGGTCATCTGGTCAGTTGGGGCACTTTTTTGAGGCTTGGTCCTAAAAATAAATGGACCAAATAAAGCCGGCCAAGTGCTCGACAGAGCCGGTCTTCTTTTTTCCATTATCGGCCGAAGCCAGCCAACTTGTAACCACGCCCCCGTCCCGCCTTCTGTACCCTGCTGACCGTCCCGCCTTCTGTACCCTGCTGACACGCCCCCTTGAACTTTGGTCGTACCTGCGACGGAAAGCAGTTGAAGCCGGCCAAAATCGGCTTTCGATTATACCGATTTGGCCGTGTTTAGGAGATGGCCGGCCATCTCCCGATTTGTGTCAGAAGATGGCCGGCCTTCTTCTTCGAAAATAAGCAGGATAGTTACCTTTACAGCTCCAATGTCCATCCTTCAGGGCCGTGCCGATGCGGTAAGCAGGGTAAGCGCCACAGGGGGGTGCCCACCTCTGGAGGGCGCCGCCGCGGTGCTTACCCTCACCCCGCGCCACTGAGGCCTTTAAATCTTTTACCTGGTCGCAGCAGCGTCAGTGAAAGCGCTGCCGATGTCTCCCTTCCCTTGCACTCATTGGTTTCCTCAGTGTCCCGCCTTCTTCTGACGTCAGAAGAAGGCGGACACTGAGGGAACCAAGAGCGCGAAGGGAAGGGAGACGTCGGCAGTGCTCCGCTTTCACTGACGCTGCTGCGACCGGAAGTAAAAGATTTAAAGGCCCCAGGGCGCGGAGGAAAGAGCAGAGAGGCATGGATGGGAGGGCAGAGAGACAGGCATGGATGGGAGGGCATGGATGGGAGGGCAGAGAGGCATGGATGGGAGGGCAGCAGCAGGGCCCAGGGAGAAGACAAATTGCTGGAAGGGGAGGGGAGAGAGGAGGATAGCAGGGAAGGGCAGAGAGGGACAAGGATGGACATGGGGGCCCAGGGAGAGGACAATTTGCTGGAAATGGAGGGGAGAGGAGAGAGGAGGATTGCTGGCTATGGATGGAGGAGGGAAGGGCAGAGAGGGATAAGGATGGACATGGGGGTCCAGGGAGAGGACAAACTGCTGGAAATGGAGGGGAGGGGAGGAGGATTGCTGGCTATGGATGGAGGAGGGAAGGACAGAGAGGGACAAGGATGGACATGGGGGCCCAGGGAGAGAACAAATTGCTGGAAATGGAGGGGAGGGCAGAGAGGAGGATTGCTGGCTATGGATGGAGAAGGGAAGGGCAGAGAGGGACAAGGATGGACGTGGATGGGAGGACAGGACCCAGGGAGAGAGAAGAAATTGCTGGAAATGGATATAGAGCAAGAAATGAAGAAGAAAGGAGGAAAGTAAAGAAATAAATGGAAAGGAAGCCCTGGAAATGGAGTTAAGAGGACAGATAGCAGCAGACTCAGATACTGGGCCAGCATGATCGAAAAAAGAAAGTCACCAGACAACAAAGGTAGAAAAAAATCATTTTATTTTCATTTTAGCGTTTGGAATATGTCCACTTTGAGAATTTACATCTGCTATCTTATTTTGCAATGTATAGCAATTTGTTTCTAAGAATATTGCTGACAATTCCTGGCAGTGTAGCAAGTGGTGAGCGATCATTTTCACCGGGGGGGGGGGGCGTGATCATTTTCACCGGGGGGGGTGATCATTTTCACGGGGGGGGGGGCGCCAACTGATAGTCTGCAGGGGGGCGCCAGAGACCCTAGGCACGGCCCTGCCATCCTTCATAGACAAAAATGTACATATGCTGCTGTTTTGTTTTTCTGATCCAAAAATTCAGGGATAAACACTTTAAAGTTCTAACCAAATCCTTCAGGCAAAGATCTGTTCTCCCCCACTAAGAAATGTGCATCATGATAATTCATTAATTTTTTTAACAGATTTATACCCAACATTATCTATAAAGTCTAAATGGGTTACTATTCAAAATATACAAATATAATGTTAAGAACAATATTACATCAAAGAGAATACAGTATCTCAGCAACCTCGAAAGGCTTGCTTAAATAAATAGGACTTTGTTTCCTAAATTATAAAAATGGAATCATTGACTTAGTTCTAGTGCAAGGGGACACAGCATGTCAGTCAGGTTTTCAGCATACCCACAATGAATATGCATTTGCATACAATGAAGGTAGTGCATGCACATTTATCTTGTGCTTATTTATTGTGGATATCGTGAAAACCAGAGTGGCTTGCTGTGTCCCGAGGACTGGGTTGAGAACCCCTGTTCTTAGAGTAAGACTATTCCAAAGGGTAGGTTGTGCAATTAGAAACATCTGAGAGCATTCCTTTCCTAAACAGCAGACTTGATGGAATGATCAAACTTAGTCACATACAAATGAAAGGGAGAAAACCTAAAATTAATCAAAGAAGATGCACAATTATTATTATTATTATATTGGAGGATGACTCACTGAAAGACATATTCCTTACAAGTAACAATTAAACCAGAAACAAGGACAAAAAGTAAGCTTTGATCCAAAATAGCACCAGTCCCTAAAAATATCAGGATGTTAGCTGTACCAGTGCATATTACAGGACCCCACAGCTACCCACACAGGAATGACATTCATCTTTCTCCCTGAATGTAATACACATGGTTCAGAGCAAAACACTGTCACAAGGATGTTACACTGGTGAAACAAGCTAAATATCAAGAACAGGAATAAAGGGGAAAATAATGAAAAGTGCTCACAGCAGTGCAAACTCAGCAGGAGCACTGGAGTTTGCACCAATAATCTAATTCAGACCAGACCAGTAGTTTGACTTTGATAATTACTTGGAATAAAACATGTGGGGGGTCAATAGGGTTTAACCAGGTAGGACAGGCTCCTGCCCGGTTAAACCCTGATGGGCTAGCCAGTTGCCCGATATTCAGTGGCAGTTACAGATCAGTTCACAGTTCGGCTTTATTTAATATACCACAAATAATAATAAAATATCTAAGTGGTTTACAAATCAGTTTTTAAGGTTAGAATGAAAGGATACAGACAAACGGTAAAATTGGGTTACATGGGAAATTTACTAACATCCATGAGAGGAATTGAATTTAATTAAAATTAATCTAGGAAGGAACATAAGGTGGGGAAGGGGAAGTGGAAGAGAGACAATTGACAGAACCAAGCAGGGATAAACTGGTTAGTATCACTGAATAACACCTCTAAACAGCCATCCCTTAGCCGCCTAGGTTAGGGCTGCCTGGGGGCAGAGCTGGATTGGAGTGGCAATTTAGCAGCTTAGCAAAGATATTCAGGCCCAGATGCATCAACCAAACCTAAAAAAATCAAAATCGTAAAAGTACTTAGCGAGTTTAAAAAAACAAAGAATGCAGTAAAAAAACAGCTCAGAAATGTTCGGTGCGGTGTTGAAAAGTACAAGGTATCATATGTAAGTAACCAACGTCAGACGGGGGCGGGCCCAAAAGGAGAGAGACGCGAAGGAAGAATGGAAGACAGAGGCGTCAGCTGATCTTCTTGCCCCTGCAGCGCCTTCACATAGAGGTGAGAGCTGCTGCACGGGCCCGGTAAGAGGGAGGGGGGCCCGATGGAGGGGGGGAATGGCGGCGAGGACCCACAGAGGAGGCGGGGCACAGGGCGGAGGGTGTCAGTCAGAAGGCAGAGCTGTGGGGTTGACAGAAGAGTACAGAGGAATGGAGGGGGGCCGGCCGGGGCTTCTAAAGTAAGGATTTCTTCATTTTGCTTTTTAAATTTATAATGCGGGGAGCAGCGGCGACCTCGGATGGGGTGGGGGGGCAAGGCCATTCAAACAGGATGCTCCTGACGAGCGCCTTTGCCCCCTCCCAGTCCTTTATTTTTTAACTTCTGGATTGCTTGCAGAGGGAGCGGGGAGCAGCGGCGACCTGGGGCGTCAATAAAGGACGCCCCTGGCGCGTGTTTTCACCCCCCTTGTTCTTTTTTTTTTTAGTTCTACATTAGAGTTTTTAGCCGGAGAGCCCTAACGAGAGGTACAGACCTCTCGTGAGATTTCTCGGCATTTTCCTTTGTTAAACCAATCGGAAAACGTTAGTGCATGTCATTTCAAAAGGGTTTCTACACTAATTGCTCATCTGCATTCCATTTTCGTTAGCTGCTACGGTCCTCGAAAAATGGGCTTTAGTACATGAAACGGTTGGCAATTTCTTCGATAAAGGGTCGCTAAAGGGTTGTTAAAGTTTTGTGCATCTGGGCCTTTGTCCACTGATTGGCTAAGTAAACATATAGTTAGAACAGTGAAAAAGATCAACAGACAGAAATGCCTTTCATAGTTCCTTCAAACTAACACAGTACAGAGAAGAACGGAATGACTCGTACATAGATGAATATTTCTCAAAGGAAAATCACTCGTTTGATGATTTCATAATCCAGGTCACTTAAAGCAAATTTAAAAAGTAAAAAGGGTTCCAAATTATTTGTACTAACTGAATGGCTGCAACTTTAAATCGAGTCACTTCCAAAATTATTTTTATAATGAGTTTCATATGTAATTCTTTACGAATGAAGATATTTTACTAATGGAGGAAAAAGGCTTCAGATGCTCGATTCGCTGATTACTAATTTCCCATAAAAGTAATCTTTATATCGGGCGAACTTCACCAGCCTTATAAAAAATCTCCAACCTTTATTGTTTCCTTGTTTATTCTTTTTCTCTTTTTTATTTATTTTTTCTTATGCTATAATTTGTTAAGACGTGTATCATCTTTTCTACTATTCATTTTTTCAAGTGAAGACTTAGCTTTAATTCTTTATGAGCAGACCCAGGCCAACATAAAGAATTAAAGCTAAGTCTTCACTTGAAATATGAATAGTAGAGAAGATGATACACATGTCTGTTTAAAAAAGTGGTAAAGAATTTGGGCAGTAATGACCTACACGTGTCAGATGCCACTTGGCGTGCATCCACTACACGTGCCAGAAAATAAAAAATATTTTCCAGACACGTGTAGCGCCAAAAATGAAATTACTGCAAAAGCCACTTGGTAGTTGGGCGGTAAGTCCATTTTGGCATGCATTGAGCATGCATAAACGCTTACGTGGCTTAGTAAAAGGGGCTCTTCATATTTTACTCTGTCACCTTGATCAATCCTTCCCCCAACCCTATATTGAGCTGTAAAAGCTTATGAAGGCAAACTCACACCTAAGTGACTTAGGTGGTACCGGAAGATTGGAGGGTGGCCAATGTAACGCCCATTTTTAAAAAAGGTTCCAGGGGAGATCCGGGAAATTATAGACCGGTGAGTCTGATGTCGGTGCTGGGGAAAATGGTAGAGGATATTATTAAAAACAAAATTACAGCGCACATCCGAGGACATGGATTACTGAGACCGAGTCAGCACGGCTTTTGTGTGGGGAAATCTTGCCTGACCAATTTACTTCAATTCTTTGAAGGAGTAAACGAACATGTGGACAAAGGGGAGCCAGTTGATATTGTGTATCTGGATTTTCAAAAGGCATTTGACAAGGTACCTCATGAAAGGCTACAGAGGAAATTGGAGGGTCATGGGATAGGAGGAAAAGTCCTATTGTGGATTAAAAACTGGTTGAAGGATAGGAAACAGGGAGTGGGGTTAAATGGACAGTATTCACAATGGAGAAGGGTGGTTAGTGGGGTTCCTCAGGGGTCTGTGCTAGGACCGCTGCTTTTTAATATATTTATAAATGATTTAGAGATGGGAGTAACTAGTGAGGTAATTAAATTTGCTGATGACACAAAGTTATTCAAAGTCGTTAACTCGCAACAGGATTGTGAACAATTACAGAAAGACCTTACGAGACTGGGAGACTGGGCTGCTAAATGGCAGATGACGTTTAATGTGAGCAAATACAAGATGATGCATGTGGGAAAAAAGAACCCGAATTATAGCTACGTCATGCAGGGTTCCACGTTAGGAGTTACGGACCAAGAAAGGGATCTGGATGTCGTCGTCGATAATACGCTGAAACCTTCTGCTCAGTGTGATGCTGCGGCTCGGAAAGCGAATAGAATGTTGGGCATTATTAGGAAAGGTATGGAAAACAGGTGTGAGGATGTTATAATGCCGTTATATCGCTCCATGGTGCAACTGCACCTTGAGTATTGTGTTCAATTCTGGTCGCCGCATCTCAAGAAAGATATAGTGGAATTGGAAAAGGTGCAGCGAAGGGCGACTAAAATGATAGTGGGGATGAGACGACTTCCCTATGAAGAAAGACTAAGGAGGCTATGGCTTTTCAGCTTGGAGAAGAGACGGCTGAGGGGAGACATGATAGAGGTATATAAAATAATGAGTGGAGTGGAACAGGTGGATGTGAAGCGTCTGTTCACGCTTTCCAAAAATACTAGGACTAGGGGGCATGCGATGAAACTACAGTGTAGTAAATTTAAAACAAATCAGAGAAAATGTTTCTTCACCCAACGCATAATTAAACTCTGGAATTCATTGCCGGAGAACGTGGTGAAGGCGGTTAGCTTGGCAGAGTTTAAAAAGGGGTTAGACGGTTTCCTTAAAGACAAGTCCATAAACCACTACTAAATGGACTTGGGAAAAATCCACAATTCCGGGACTAACATGTATAGAATGTTTGTACGTTTGGGAAGCTTGCCAGGTGCCCTTGGCCTGGATTGGCCGCTGTCGTGGACAGGATGCTGGGCTCGATGGACCCTTGGTCTTTTCCCAGTGTGGCATTACTTATGTACTTATGTACTTATGTAGTACTGTGTAAATCTAGTGCAGCTGCACTGTTGCTTCACTAATCCAATAAAAGGAGCACAGCCAGAATTCAAAAGTCCCAGGTACCTAACTTTGAGTCTCTTTAACCAGGGGCATAGCTACGGGGGGCCACAGGGGCCTGGACCCCCACAAATTTCATCCGGGCCCCTGGAGTGGCTGGTGGGGGTCTTCAACCCCTGCCAGCCGAAGCCTTCTTTAGTGCAATCTCTGGCGAAGCCGCGTTCACTGCCTGCCCCCTGCTCTTCTTTCTTCTTGCTCCTCCTGTGCACACTGATGCACAGTGTCAGCATGCACAGGGGGAGCAAGAAGAAAGAAGAGCAGGGGGCAGGCAGTGAATGTGGCTGTGCTGGAGACCACACTGCAGAAGGCTTCTGTTGGTGGGGGTTGGGACTCCTACCAGCAAAGGTATTTGTTTGTGAGGGGGCGAGGTGAGGCAGTGGGGGGGCAAGGAGGCTAGGCATGGTGGTGGGGGATGGTGGGGTGGCACTCAAAATGTGCCCCCAACCTCGGGCTCTGGCCCCCTCCCACCATGAGGTCTGGCTATGCCCCTGTCTTTTACTAAAGCTTTGCATGTGCTAATGGATGCGTTAGGCACCTTGAATTTTAAAATGTACAATCCTTCAATGCTTAAATTTAGGCACTTTAAATCAAATGTCATCTAAAATTAGGAACCTAAATTAGTTTGTGTAATCAGGGGTAGGGACAAGCTTAAGTACCTAATAGTGATTTTCAGCACTAGGCATCTAACATGGGTGGCCAAATCTAGGGGCTGCCATAGCCCTCTTTGAATCTGATTTCCCAGATTTTTTTAGGTATATTAGAAGCAAGAAGCTGGTAAAAGAATCAGTCTGACCACTAGAGGGGATGAAAGAGAAGTAGGACAAGGGGGGGGTGATCATATACAATGATTTAAGGTGGCCAAATAAGCAGAAAAGGTGACAGCAAAAGTCAGAAGGATGCTTGGGTGCATTGAACAAAGAATGGCCAGCAGGAAAAAAGGAGGTGTTAATGTCTCTGTATAAGCCTCTGGTGAATCCTTATTTATATACAATTCTAGAGACTGCACCTTCAAAAGATATAAAGAGGTTGGAGTCGGTCCAGAAGGCAGCTACTAAGATGTTCAATGCTCTTCATCATAAAGTGTGTGGGGACAGACTTAAAACTCTCAATATCTATACTTTGGAAGAAAGGTGCCAGAGGGGAGATATGATAGAGGTATTTAAAGATCATCATGGTGTAAAGGCACAGGAGACAAGTCTCTTTCAATTGAAAAGAAGCTCTGGAATGAGGGGGCATAGGATGAAAGCAAAAGGAGACAGTCAGGAGTAACCTAAGGAAATACTTCACAGAAAGGGTGATGAATTCTCGGAACAGCATCCCGGTGGAGGTGGTGGAGACAAAGACTATATTTGAATTCAAGTACATAGGATCTCAAAGGGAAATGAAGGGATAGGAGATGTCATGGATGGGCAGACTGGATAGGCCATATGGTCTTTATCTGCCTTTATTTTCAAAGTTTCTATGTAAAAATTGTTTTCTTAACTTTGAGGGTCTTTTACTAAAGATTAGCTCCAGTTAACTGCAGCAGGGCCCATAGGAATAAAATGAGAACAGCTAAAGATAACTCGAGCTAACCTTTAGTAAAAGACCCCCTTTATCATGTTGGCTGTCTGGATAGTGGTTGTGATATCAGCAGCTGCAGCTCTAACTAGATATTCAGCACCACTCACTATCTGGACAGCAGCACATGAATATCTATGAATAATTTAAACCCTGCAGCCCTGTTTAAAACTCACACTGACTGGAGTTTAAATATTGACCCAAAAGCTTTTGATATTGTACCTCTGAAACAGGCTTCTGCACAAGCCAAGACATGCAGATGGTGATATGTCCAACCAGGATATTATTGCATTATTTCACACTTACAGGTATGTTTACTAAAATATGCTAAGCAGTTTGTGTGGATTTTAGCCTTTTTAACCATTACCACAGATCCACTCTAATGGCAATTGTGCACTAAAACAGTCAGCAGGCTAAAGGTCTCAAGCTAACTGCTTAGCGCAAGACGGGGTTGGGACTGGGCAGAGTTTAGGCATAGATTGGGTATGGACTGCACATTGAAATTAATGTGTGCTAATTATGTGCACTAATTGTCACCAATAGAATGGATGCACAAAGTCTCCTCAACAGGAGGCATTAAAAGGGAAGTTCTATAACTGGGCACCTGCAGTTACTTGTGCTTTGCATGTATAAGTGCCAAGAAAATTGGCACTTCTGTATATAAGCGCACAAGGTTCTATTCTATAAGGTAGCATGTATGTACCTTCACTCCTTTAGATTGTAAGCTCTCTTGAGCAGGGACTGTCCTTCCCCATGTTTTAACTTGTACAGCGCTGCGTAACCCTAGTAGCGCTATAGAAATGCTAAGTAGTAGTAGTAGTACGTTCTCCGGCAACGAATTCCAGAGTTTAATTACGCGTTGGGTGAAGAAACTTTTTCTCCTATTTGTTTTAAATTTACTACACTGTAGTTTCATTGCATGCCCCCAGTCCTAGTATTTTTGGAAAGTGTGAACAGACGCTTCACATCCACCTGTTCCACTCCACTCATGGGTGGGAGAGAGGGGCAGCCACAGAAAAATTGATATTCAGGAGAAGTTAACCAGGTGGCAGCTGCTCCTGCCGGGTTAACTTGCACTGACTGGCTCTCGATCTGATATTGAGCAGCACCTGACAGGGTAGCATCACAGAATATCATGTCTTAACCACCATGGCACTATTGGTTGGTGCCGAGGAGGTCAGTAGGTATAGCAGAGGTGGAGCCAGAAATTATCCAAGCACCACCTATGTTCAGTGCCTATGACCAGTCCAGGGATGTAGGACTGCGTACATAACTGTCTTAATTTGCTTGGATAGTTGTCTGGGTAACAGATCTGAATATGAGCCATACCAGGATACCTTCTGAGAGCTGCCAAAGACTTGGATATTGAGCGCCAATACCCAGGTATAGACTAACATTGAATGCCCAGGTCTAATTCAGCCCATTGTAGCCATTGCTAAAAAATGTTGTCTGCCAAGAGCCTTTTGGGGATGGAAAAATGATTAAAATGCAGGTTGTTAAAAAGTCAGGATATTTACTATTGTTCTTTATGATCCTGTCTGCTGGAAAGAGGGGGGAGACAGAAAAACAACTGAGGATCTGAGGGGAGATGGTAAAGGAAGAGGAGACAGGTTCAGAATAGGGATGGGCGGGAGGGGGGTGCAACTACACTTCCTGCTCCTGAAGTTAAAAAGTCTAGTTATGGCACTGTTATGATCCAATTAATTTCTACCTATTCCTGTCTTTTTGTGAGTGATTCTTGAATTGGATTGCTATAACTTGCCCTTTTATATTGTGTAGAAAAGTAGCTAGGTTTCTTTTAACCATTCATTCTCTAAAGCTTGTCAATTCAAGTTTTGACTCTAGACATAAGATATATCTCAGATTCCTTGCTTAGCTAATAATTTACACATTATTCAAAGATATGTGTAGTCTCACTCCTCCCCCATTCCCTGTTGCTTTCACCCATTGAGCCACAAAATACTAACCATTTTTCTCATAGGCACAAAATTGAGAAACCCTTTTAGTTACATAGTAATGTGGCATTTTCAAACGGGGACGACCATCTCTAAGGGCGCCCAACTCTAAGGACGGTGCTGTGAAGGGGCGGGGCGACGCGTATTATCAAAACAAGATGGACGTCCATCTTTCGTTTCGATAATACTGTCGGGGATGCCCAAATCTTGACATTTAGGTCCACCTTAGAGATGGTCGTCCTTGGTTTTCGCCGATAATGGAAACCAAAGACATCTATCTCAGAAATGACCAATTCCAAGCTTTTTGGTCGTAGGAGGAGCCAGCATTCATAGTGCACTGGTCCCCCTGACATGCCAGGACACCAACCGGGCACCCTAGGGGGCACTGCAGTAGACTTCACAAATTGCTCCGAGGTGCATAGCTCCCTTACCTCCAGGTCCGCCTGCCTGGAGTACACTGCACTCACTACAACTGCTCCAGGGACCTGTATACTGCTGCGATGGACCTGAGTATGGCATTTGAGGCTGACATAGAGGCTGGCAAAAAAGTATTTTTAAACTTGTTTTTTATGGTGGGAGGGGATTAGTGACCACTGGGGGAATAAGGGGAGGTCATCACTGATTCCCTCCGGTGGTCATCTGGTCAGTTGGGGCACCTTTTTGAGGCTTGGTCGTGAAAAAAATGGACCAAGTAAAGTCGGCCAAGTGCTCGTCAGGGACGCCCTTCTTTTTTCTATTATCAGCCGAGGACGACCATCTCCTAATCATGCCCCAGTCCTGCCTTTGCTACCCTGCCAACACGAACCCCGTGAGCTTTGGTCATCCCTGCGATGGAAAGCAGTTGAGGGTGTCAAAAAATCAGTTTTTGATTATGCCGATTTGGGTGACCCTGAGAGAAGGAATCCCATCTCCCAATTTGTGTCAAAAGATGGGCGTCCTTCTCTTTCGAAAATAAGCGTGATAGTAGCATAGTAGATGATGGCAGATATAAACCTGTATGGTCCATCCAGTCTGCCCGAAGAGATAAACTCATTACATAAGGTATGAGGTGATACAAGGTGATACATCATATGTATATCTGAACTCGATTTGTCCATGCTATTTTCAGGGCAAAGACCATAGAAGTCTGCCTTGTACTGTCCTTGTTCAAAATCTTTTGAAGTTGTTATCTAAGCCCTTAATATGCTCCATTACAGCCTATCCAAATCTATCCAGCCACAATCAAGGCATAGAATGTAGAAGTCTGCCCTGTACTGGTTTTGCTTCCCAATTACTGGTGTTGCCACCTAGTCTCTGCTAAGCTTCTTTGGATAGATTCCTTCTAAACAGGATTCCTTCATGTTTATCCCATGCATTTTTGAATTCTGTTATGGTTTTCATTTCCACTACTTGCAATGGTAGGGCTTTCCAAGCATCCATCACTTCTCAGTGAAAAAATACTTCCTGACATTATTAGTGAGTCTTCCTCTCTTCAACCTCAATTCATGTCCTCTAGTTCTACCACCTTCCAATTTCTGGAAACGTTTTGTTTGCGGATTCATACTTGTCAAATATTTGAACATCTGTATCATATCACCCCTGGTTCTCCTTTCCTCCAGGGTATACATGTTCAGGTCATCAAGTCTCTCCTCATACATCTCACTACGCAAAACATATACCATATTTGTCGCTTTTCTGCTTCCAGTCTTTTTACATCCTTAGCAAGATACAGCCTACAAAACTGAACACAATACTCCAAGTGGGGCCTCACCAATGACGTGTACAGGAGTAACAATACCTCCTTTCTTCTACTGATTATACCCCTCTCTATGCATTTTAGCATCCTTCTGGCCATGGCCACCGCCTTGTCGCATTATTTTGTTGCCTTTAGATCCTCAGACACCATCACTCCAAGGTCCCTCTCCTGAGCCAAGCTTATCAATTTCTCCCCTCCTATCTGATATATTTCTTTTGGATTCTTGCAACCCAAGTGCATCACTCTGTACTACTTTGCATTAAATTTTAACTGCCAGACCCTTGACCATTCTTCCAGTGTTTGGAGATCTCTTCTCATGGTTTCTGCACCCTCCAAGATATCCACTCTATTGGCTAACTTCGTGTCATCCTCAAAAAGGCAAACTTTCCCTTCTAACCCTCCAGCAATGTCTCTCACAAATATATTAAACAGCAGTGACCCCAGAGGCACTCCACTGCTCACTTTACTTTCCTCCGAGTGGGTTCCATTTATCACCACCCTCAATGGCCTGTCGGTCAACCAGTTTCCAATCTATTTTACCATTTTGGGTCCTAAGTTCAGTCCTCAGCTTATTCATGAGTCTTTTGTGAGGGAATGTATCAAAGGCTTTGCTGAAATCCAATCAGATTACATCTAGTGCATGTCCTTCATCCACTTCTTTGGTTACCCAGTCAAAGAAGTCAATCAGATTTGTTTGGCAGGATTTTCCTTTGGTAAGGCCATGCTGCCTTGGATTCTGTAACCTGTTGGCTTCCAGAAAGTTAACTATCCTTCCCTTCAACAGTGACTCAATTATTTTTCCTTCCACCAATGTGAGGCTTACCTGTCTGTAATTTCCCACTTCTTCTTTTGTCCCCACTTTTTTGAAGAGGGACCACATCAGCTCATTGCCAGTTCTGAGGAACTTTTCCCATCTCTAAAGATCTATTACATAAATCCTTAAGAGGACTCGCCAGAACTTCTCTGAGCTCCCTCAGTATCCTGGGATGTATCCTATTCGGCCCCATAGCTTTGTCCACTACCAGATTTTCAAGCTGCTTATAAATGCTTTCTTCCGTGAACAGCATAATATCCACGCCATTCTCAGATATACCCTCGGCAGCCAACCCCAGTCCTTCTCCAGGATTTTCTTTTGTGAACACAGAAGAGAAGTACTTGTTTAGCATATTCACTCATCACTCTCCACATAGCTGCTCACGGCATCTTTAAGTCTTATAATTCCATTCCTATCTTTTCTCCTTTCCCCAATATACCTGAAAAATGTCTTGTCACCTCTCTCAGATCTCTAGTAGATCTTGTCCTATAATATGTTAAAGAGGAATATCATACTCAGGGTCTTTTTTTAGACATTTGAACCATTGGGATGCTCTGAAGAATTAAGGTCCTGAACTCCCGAGTTCTGCTATTAAATATGAGAACCGATGGCGTTAGAAGTATGTTTTAAAAGGATAGCCTGTGCACCCTGGACTTGGACTGCTGCCACTGACTGCTGTGGACGCACCTGTTTTATTGCAGTGGCATCTGCTCTTCTTACTTTCTCTGGCTCTTCCCAGCTGAGCACTAGTGGAAACAGGAAGCTTAAAAATCTCAGATTCTGCTCTCCAGCTCTTTGTTCTTCATTTGCATTTTCTAATTTGTGGTTTCTGAAAAGGGACAGCAGCTTAAGCTCTACTTGACTTTGATTGGCAATGGTGGGAATATGAAAATAGGAGAGACTTTCAAAACATTATAGACAGTTTTGCTATGGGAATTAATAAAGGTGACCTTAGTGTGTTCTTTTCTTTTAACTGCCAAACATTCAACCATTTCAAGATCTCACAGAGACATGTTTGTTCTCTTACAGTACATTGCCCCACCATTATCAGCATGCCACTAACTTTATCTTTTCCTTAAACTGGGGCATATCATGCACTAGCAAAAGTCTACCGAGAAAACAAAATGGCTTTCTTTCTCCTAATGCATTCTTTCTATTAAACAATGTCAGCATGAATCAAAGCTCTATAACTCTATATTAAATATATGACCCTAAAAGATGCATATTCCTTTAGTATTAATTTGACCTTTCTGCAACAAAGTATGCATGTGAAGGAGGGAACGTTGGGCTTAAACAGGCGTTAAACATTGATTTTAGACTGATATGACTATTAAAAGAAAAGTAGCAATGTGAAAGGATATATGAAACATTGGTCTAGATTCATATTACCATAGCAACAAAACATGAAACAGAGCAAGTCTATTTTGTACTTTCAAGGGAAAAGAAATCAATTTTGCTCCCTTTAATGAACAGTTGGCTCATTATTTCCAGTCACTGTTAATGGTGTTCATTCTCCTTAGTACTGTACATGCCTTCTAAAATGAAAGACTTGTGGGCCAAATGCATCAAGAATGCTTTGCTAAAAAAAAACTAAAAGCAACCGTTTATACCCCGGATTCTATACATAGTACCCAAAATTGCATGTGCATCTTAAATTGAGTAATGAGCTGATAACCAACAATAATTGGGTGCTAACAAACAATTATTATGGCTAATTGGCTCCAATTATGATTTACACGTGCATCCTGCTAAGTGCTATTCTATAAAGTGAATGGGACTTGATATATTGCCTTTCTGCAGTTTACATAGTATATACAGGCATTTATTTGTACCTGAGGCAATGGAGGGTTAAATGACTTGGCAAGAGTCACAGGGAGCTACATTGGGAATTGAACCCAGCTCCCCAGGATCACTACTACTACTACTACTACTATTTAGCATTTCTATAGCGCTACAAGGCATACGCAGCGCTGTACAAACATAGAAGAAAGACAGTCCCTGCTCAAAGAGCTTACAATCTAATAGACAAAAAATAAATAAAGTAAGCAAATCAAATCAATTAATGTATCAAAGTCCACTGCACTAATCATTAGGCTACTCCTCCACTAGTAGGCAAGTGAAAAGGGGGCATGGGTGAGTCAGGGGTAGTTACTAAAGATGCATGCAGTATTATAGAATTTGGGGGATCCACGCCTATGTTACACACTGGGATTTACACCTGGTTTCAGTTAGTGGAACTCCTCGCACTCAAAAAGTTCATGCAGAAATCAGCTCTAAGCACTATTCTATCAACAGTGCCTTGCTTGATGTGCCAATTATAGAATCGCTTTCAATGCGAATTTTTTCGGTGCCCAAGTTTGGGTACCATTTACTGAATCTAATTTTGTGTATTTTTGGTGCCTTTTACATCTAATTTGCAGCTGGAGTGGAGGAGTGGCCTAGTGGTTAGGGTGGTGGACTTTAGTCCTGAGGAACTGAGTTCAATTCCCACTTCAGGCACAGGCAGCTCCTTGTGACTCTGGGCAAGTCACTTAACCCTCCATTGCCCCATGTAAGCCACATTGAGCCTGCCATGAGTGGGAAAGCGCGGGATACAAATGTAACAAAAAAAATCTGCATTAATGTGTTGGTGTGCAATAACAATGTTAATGAGTAAATATGTTAGAAGAAAAATAGCAAATGACAAGATATGGTTTCTCTTGCAAAAAAACTGTTGAGTTAAATGGGACCCCATTGGGAGCTAAAAGATAAGGGCCATTTTCAAAAATGCTTGAAGATATAAGTTTATTATTTGTTTGAGATTTCTGGATTTTTACTACTGAACACTGTTTAAAAGAAAAGACAAGAAAAAGGCAATAATTTATGGAGGTTTTTGGCAGTTTCTGTTGAGTATTAAAACTTTCTATGAGATATCATTGAGTACCACAGACTTCTGAGGTCTTTTCCTCCATATTTTTTTAACATATTTAAAAAAATGGCTTATTAAGCACTTTATATTTAAGTCCACAGTTTTTGGTTAGAAGGAATTCTTAAATTCTGTGGAAAGTTTCTTTTGTTTGATAATGAGTGTCATTTAGCCACAGATGCTATTATAGGCAATGGGAAATGCTTACTAATAATGCATGTTAATTACATAGGACATATGATGTGATAATTCAGTAGCACACGTTAGTAATTCTTGGTTTACTGAGCAACCAGGACTTTTTTTTCTAAATGCATGAAGTCTGAAGTTCAGTATTTCAACCTTTGAAAACTGCATGTGTGTATATGAGTGTGCCTATGCATGAGTCTGTATAATGACATACGCTTATATGTATATAGGGCTAGATTCTCTATATGGGGGAGATTCTATATATGGTGCCTAAAACTCAGCACTGAAATCGGTGCTGACTAAGTGTATTCTATAATCGGCACCTGGATTTAGGCGCAGTATATAGAATACATTTAGTTGATATTTCAGCACCTAAAACTATGCATATCCATTTATACCAATGAAAACTTGATGTAAATCCTTGCACATAGATTTAGGCGCACTGGGCTACATCTTATAACTATGCACAAGCGGCAGATGCTAGCGGACCTGAGCTGTGTTGGGGATAGACCCTCTAAGTGAGCATGGGGTAACCCCAAGTGAGTGGCTAGGTATTTAATGACACCATAAAATGCCAATTCCCCCACCCATAACTACGTCCCCTTTTTCCTGTGCACATTACAAGTTTGGCACACTTTATTACAGAATATGCATAGCGATTTGTGCACCTATATTCTAATCAGTACCAATTAGTGCTCATTATTGCTTGCTAAGTGCCACTCATTAGCTTGTTAAGTTACACATGTTGTAATAGATGATCTTTAGGCGTGCTATATAGAATCCAGGGGATAGCACCCAAAAATCGACACTGACAAAAAACGCTTAAGTGGTATTCTATAAGCTGTGCCTAAAGTTTGATGCGGTTTATAGAATACACACTTAAGCAGAGAGGTCGCATATAGGTTTATGTGCCACCATTTGCACCAATGAAAACGTAGTGCAAATGCCTGCACCTAAATTTATGTGTGGAGCACTCATATCTATAAATATGCATGTAACTCAAAACCACACCCCTGATCCACCAACCCGTTTTTTGAGCTGCGTATAAATTTGGGGCATGGAAACCCATGCCAAATTATATGCATCTTAGTCCCAATTAAATCTAATTTGTACCAATCATTGTTTGTTAAAAAGCAAATTATTGGCATTAATTGGCTCATTATTCTATTAAATTAGGTGCACAAATCAAGGCCACACCTAAATTTGCATGCGTGATATTTGGCAACCTTTATAGAATCAGGGGGCTAGATGGGGTGCAGTATGGTCAGTTGAACCTATTATAACTCAATTTATTTTTCTACTAATCAAAAAGGGCAACCCATATCATTTTTAAATTAAAAGATTTTTTTTTCTATATAAGATAGGTGTAACTACTTGGAGGAAAAATCTATTTTATAATAAAAGAACATTATGAGAAAATATTCTCAGGCAAAAACATACAACATTATACATGAATAGTTGCCCTTTCTTGCTTTATTAGTTACAGGGTTTAATTATTATCTTAAGCACCAGAGAGAGAAGCAGCTGGCCTCACAGTGATTGTGCTACCAATTTCTTATCAAAGGGGCTCTCACTAGCTTGCTTCACTCAGTGAAACACTCTTCGAATTTATAGCATAATTTAACAAAGGCTTTCTCCGAGCTCCTAAGAGCCTCCACCAGTAAGTTGTTGCTGCTTTAGGAATATTCAGAACCTTGAGATGTAGTGGGCTTATGAATTGACTAAAATCAAATCCAGTACACAAAGGAGCCGAGAAATGTGGGCCACAATTATTTGGGATAGTTATAATAGGTTTGTTCTCGTCTACCTTGCCAATGCTCAGTACACATGCTTGAAAAAGCTGTGTATTGTATTAGATGAGCTCCAGTGGCTCTCATCAGCTAACGTCTCCTATGAATAATATTTCATTGCATTGAAGAGTAGTTTGAACGGATGCCTAGTCTACAGTTGCTTTTGTACCCATAGTCATTGTAAGGAAAAGCCTTCATTATGGTTTGAGTTCCCTTTATTACACATATAAATAAAATCTGACAAAACTGTAAATAAATCCTTCGCCAACCAGAAGCTGATCAAAGAGGGCAACATTTAATTTTATGCATGAAAAAACTCATCTAGCGCAAGTGCATTTTGACATTATCTGGCTCAACCTATATTTTTTTTAACCTGTTCAGTTAGAGAGTTTTTTGATAGGAAAACAAGTTAAATGATTTTCTTTCTATTGTCAGCTAGGTGTGGGTTTTGTATCAGTCAGGATGTTAATTAATTTAGGTGCTAATGAGTGTAAAGATGGTTTAATCTTTGCAGATTTCCTTTCATGTATTTTTTCCTTAAATGCTTATCTCCACCCTCCCCTTGATGTGGACTTGATGTTTTTTCTTGTTTCCATTTATTGGATGTAAATTTATTGTTTAAAAAAAAAGAAAGAAAAATCTCATCTAGCAGTTGTAGGGAAATGAAAAGAGCAAAATTGTCTTTTCACTCACTCAGGGGCCCTTTTACTAATCAGCGGTAAGCCCTATGCGAGCTTACCACTCGCCATTCCTGAACTACCCGCTGGCCCAATGAGGTGCCGACAGTAGTTCCACCCCCAGTGCGTGATATTTCTGGTGGTAGTGGAAATACAGTGCAATCCCCTTAAGTGCAAGGGTCTGGGACAAAAGATATACATGCAGTTAACCGGAGCGTGCACTTAACCGTTATGACACAAAGAAGCTTGACATCTGATAAACATATGTACAGTACTGTTTATTAAACGTACAGTATACAGTCTCCGTTAACTGACGTTAGGCTTACTTGAAGTAATCAGTCACAGTCCTCTGTACACTCTTGTGTCTGTGAGTTCCATAGACTACATCTGCCAGACGGTAAAAACTGTCATAGCACTGACATCCAGTGGCCTCCAGATAGGCCCGTACAGTGTTGAGACTCTCCAGCGCTCTTGCAAAAGTGACAGGAGGTTGTTGAATTTTGTCAGCATGTGCCTTGCTGCTCATTTCATCATCTGTTTCATCATCAGCTGTTGCCTGCATGTAGGTGCATATCTGGACATCAGTGCTGTCGTCAGCTGTTTGTAGATCGTAATCAACAGCTACGTAGTGATGAAACTCCTCTTCAGTAACAGCGGCTGGGATGTCAATAGCCTGTTTATCTGATGCGTTTGCAACAGCTGCATCTGTTCCGTCCCTCTCCACATCATTAACAAAGCTTGCCCGCTTGTAGCAGTTCACAGTGGTTGCCTGTGTAACATGATTCCAGGTTTCTTTCTACATATGTAGGGAATCCAACAGTGATAGATTATGAGCCAGTTCAACAGCACGTTTATCCTTGCCAGTCTGGTCATCCATAACGCTCATCAGAAGACATAGCACAAGAGCCCGATAATGTTGTTTGAAATTGGCTATTATGCCCTGATCCATAGGTTGGATCAGAGAGGTAGTGTTTGGTGGCAGGAAGACCTCCTTGATGTTAGACAGCCTGACATCATCACTGTGTGCAGCACAATTATCACAAAGCAACAAAATCTGACGCTTTTGTGCCCGCATTCTAGTGTCTCTTTAGCCACTGCTTCCAAATTTCCCCAGTCATCCATGAATTTGCGTTAGCCCCGTATAACATTCTTGAAGCAACGGGGCTGTTTGCTCCTTCCAATGACGAGTGGTTCCAACTTCTCACTCAGCAAAGGAGGATCGTCAGTCGGTCCTTCAACGTTTTACCTCTTGTAGTTTTGGCTTGTTTGAATGCAAGTGTTCCATCAGGAATCGCTCGCCAGTAGAGACCGTTTTCATCAGCATTGAAAATGTCACAAGGTGCAAACTCATTCAAGTTGGTAGGAAGAACTGAAACAACCCAATTGTCAGCACTAAAGTCATCAGCGTCTTGTTTTTCACCATGCTGTTTCTTGAATTTAATGTTGTTCCTCTCCTTCCATCTTTCCAACCATCCAACAGTGGCTTTGAATTCAGTTAGTCCAAGACTTTCAGCTAGCTGATTAGCTTTGTCCATAAGCAGTGGACCACTGACAGGAAACTGTCTGCTCCTGACTTGAGAAAACCACCGAAGAAGAGCATCTTCTACATCCTCAGCTTTTCCTGCCTGTTTTCGTATCCTGTGTGGATTTGTATTGTTTTGCCAGTCTTCCAGAAGCTGATCTTTCTGCTTCAAGATACGTGAAATTTACACCATATTTTTTAGCAATAGATGCTTGACTTTGTTTGTTTTCTAATTTTTTAAGAACTTCCATTTGTTCAGCCAGTGTTAAAGTCTTACAGTTGCGCGATGACGACGACAACTCCAGTATACACTCTAACAACATTCTTTCGCTTATTCTGCCTGTGGCAGTTAGCCAACGAGATTTCAAATTTACCGCCTCTTTGTCACGTGCCAATCGGCTTCCATATTCCGTGCGTGCGCTATGCGGAGTCTTTCCTGCAGAGGAGCGGTCTTAAAACATGCATATAAGCGAATCTTGCACTTATCAGTGGTGCGCTAAACCAAAGTTTGTCCCCAAAGAAATTGATCTCACCAAAAACGAACCGAAGTATGGCATGCAGTTAAACAGAGCATGTGCTTATCCAACGTGCACATAAATGGAGTTTACTTGATGGTGGTTACTTGATGGTGGTAATCAGGCAGTGCCAGGTTAGCACGTGAGGCTGTGAGCCCTTATTGCCACCTCAGTGGGTTGCAAATAGTGTTCTCCCCCCACATGGCGACGTGGTAAGAGCAACCTTACCACATGTCCATGTCTTTTTTTTAACCTTTCTACCCACTGCGGTAAAAAGGGCCTCAGCGCATGGCACAAATGGCCCCACCACTAGCGCAGGACCCTTTTTACTGCAGCTTAGTAAAAAGGCCCCTCAGCTCAGAGCTGCTCATATAGCCCATGTGAATCCCATCTCTCTTCAGCAGAAGCCATGCTACTCTTTCCAGTTAGTAAATTGCAACAAAATAGAAATTACATTCAAAAAGAAAACTTTTACTTCACCCTGGGGGGTTTAAAAAAAAAGTTTGGACAGCTTCCTAAAGGAAAAGTCCACAAACCATTATTAAAATGGACTTGGGGAAAATCCACTGCTTATTTCTAGGATAAGCAGCATAAAATGAATTGACCTGTTTTGGGATCTTGCCAGGTACTTGTGACCTTGATTGGCCACTGTTGGAAACAGGATGCTGGGCTTGATGTACCTTCGGTCTGTCCCAGTATAGCAATCCTTATGTACTTATATCATTTAGTAACAGCTAGTATGTTCTAACGCCATTATTCCATGTTTTCTGTAGCAGATAACACATCATAACAGCATTACCCACAGATTCTAGATAAGCCACCCAAAGTTGGGCGCACAAATTTGGGCACAGATCCCAGATCCACACGCAAACTAATTAGTTCATGAGTCAATGATTGGTGTTAATTGGCATTCATTTGGAGTTCTGCGCAGATCTGCACTGAATACTATTCTCTAGACTGTACATCTAAGTTTTATGATATGTAACTCAAAAGGGGGTGTGGCCATGGGAGGGGCATGAGCAAAAAATTGGCATTCCCAGAATTTAGGTGTGATGTTATAGTATAGTGTCAGTTATAGGCCCAACTGCTGTTAGTTGTACACCAGCATTTACACCAGGTTTCAACATGAGTAAGGGCTCATGACCAAAGTTAGGCACGAGATCCATGCTAGTAATCTTTAAAGAGTGCTCAGCACAAAGTGCTCTTTGCAGAATATTAGTTTGGCACGGATCTTCCTAGCACCTAGCTTTGGGAACCATTTACTGAATTCCCTCCTTAGCACATATTGGGGATCTTTTACTAAGCTGCTTTTAGCTTGTGATAGAAATCAGCTGAGATGCCTATAGGAATATAGGTAAATCAACTTGAAAGGACCTTACAATATCGATGTGGGGACTTACTTTAAACTATACTTTAATTCTGTCCCAAACATCCACACTTTTACATATTCCACAGTCCTTTTCTTTTAAATTCTTTTTGAAGAACGGGGATCATCAGAATAATCAACAGAATTTCCCATTTGGGCACAGCGTCCCATATAATTATGGCGCTGTGTACATCTTCATAGATCTACCCGACATTTTCAAAATTTTTTAGTTGATTTTTACTGTCTTCAACACTCCATAGAGCATATAACTTATAGCTTTTAAACTACAATTAGTTGTACTTAACTTTGGCAGCAATAGTACCACCGAGTCAAACCTCTGCCGACATGGCCAGGTTTCGTTTTTCTTCATCAGGGTAGAGGTTTGTCATGGTCTGCTCTTGCAAATGCAAAAAAAATGGCCGCTCAACATTTACACTTTGACTGTAGGGCAGAACATTTACACTTTGACTGTAGGGCAGATGTAGTAGTCAAGGATATGACTCCTGAGGAAGCGATTGAGAAATGGAGGCTCTCTGTTGAGCGCTCCCGACAGACCATTCTACAGCCCAGATAAGTGTATAGCGACTATATAATAAAGTATGCAAAGTACAAAGAATATACTATGTACAAAGAAATGCAAATAGAGAATAGCGGAGGTTTTTTAGACTACTGACGATTCTGCACCTGATCCTAATCAGAGCAGACAATTAATCTGCAGAAGAGAGGTAGCAGCTCATAAGATACAAACAAGGGCGCTACACAGAGAATCTGAAGTCTTTTCCTCTGATAAATGAAGAGAGAATTATTTGAAGAGAGTATTACTTGCTTTTATATTGAGATAATTTGAAGGATTTTCTACTAGCAAGTACAAACTGAGAGATTAGTAGTATATTGACAAAAATATTGTGTGCAATTTAATTAAATAGTGAGCTAATTAGTGCCAATAATTGGCTTTTTAGCAAACAATTATTGGCACTAAATAGATTTAATTGGATGTTATGTGTGTACGTTTAGGTGCGGGATCTGTGGCTAAATTTTATGCATGAGTAAATAAAGGGGGCATGGAAATGAGAGGGTCATGGGTGGAACAGGGGTGTTTCTAGTAATTACGTTTGTTATAGAATAACAGGGATACATGCCTAATTTAGGCACATACATTTCCACCATGTTCAGTTTGTGCAAATGGCCACACCTAAATTTACTCATGATTCCCAGGCATAAATGGTATTCTATAATATGAGAAATGTCAAAGTGCAACAAAGAGAGTCCAAATCTCCCGCAAAAGACACAAAAACAACAAAACAAGCAGAAGAAATCCAGAAAGACCAGACTATAATACGCGTTTATCATTAAACATGGCTTATAGAATAGTGCGTTTTTCAGCACTGATTTTTTTTGGCGTCATATATAGAATTCACCCTTATGTGTATATTTGGAGAGTTGCTGAGCATCAGCTATGGCACCATCCTCTTGTCTGTATTTCTTTCTGATGCACAATGTCATCTAAAATTATTCAGGAACACAACACCTTTGAAGTTAAGATGATATATTTTGACACCAACAAGACAGGTCTTAACAGAGATCTGGATTTCCTTTCACAGTATAAACCATAACATTATACTGCTTTGTCATCTTCTCATCATCCATCCCTCTCTCCTTGTGTCCCCCCCCCCCCCCACCCCCGTCATTGGTATGCTTTTATGTTTCACTTATATATTCTGATATTTTGTCATCTTTAGCTCATTCCTGACCTGATGAAGAAGAGTCTTGCCTTTGAAAGCTGGTCAAAAATGTATTACTAGTCTAATGAAAATAAGGTACAATCTTATTTTCTATTTTTGTTGTGTTTTATTTCTATGTATTATCCCTCTAGAGATAACAGCAGCAAAAGAGAAAGGACATTTAGAAGGCATTTTGTAAACTGGTGCCTAGAAGTACGTGCCACATACACATGTCAAAGACACTATCAATTGACAGTTAGCTATCTATATACACGTGGAGGGGCATTTTTGACATGTCGTCTAAATTCAACTGTAAACGTTTTGCTGAAAACGTCTAAAAATCAAGTAGTGAAAATGACGATTTTCAAACCTTGAAAAATGTCTATCTTTGTTCTTTGAAAACGACCATTTCCTAGACATTGTTGTGCTTCATACGTCTATCTTTTTGGACCATTAAAAAAAATGAAGCCATTGCGACATAGGAGGAGCCAGCTTCCCCAGTAGACTGGCCACACAAGCATCTCAGCAAAGCAGTGAGGTACTCTAAGGGGCACTGCAGTGGACCTCACGTAAAAGGTCCTGGGTACACATCTTACCATTACCTGTTTATATTGTATGGTGAGACCTTCAAATTCCCTGAAAAACCTACTGTACCCAAATATACACCACTACAATAGCCATAATAGCTGCAGGTGTCACCTATATGTACGTACAGTAAGTTTGGGTGTGGGGGGGGGGTTGTGGAACTTACACTTTCCACCACAGGTGTAACAATTAGAGTGGATTAATGGCCTGGGTCTCCTTCTTTATAGTCCACTGCATCGACCACTAGACTATTCCAGGAACCTACATGCTGCTGTAATAGGACTGGCCATAATATCTGATGCTGTTGAGGCTGGTATGTACTGTTTCTTTTACATCTTTGTGAGGTGGGAGGGGATCAGTGACCACTGAAGAAGTAAGGGGTGTCATTCCTTTATTCCTCAAATGGTCATCTGGTCATTTAGAGCACTTTTTGTGGCTTATTCATTAATAAAACAGGTCTAGACCAAACCTTCCAACTTCATAAAAAATTGACTAAAAAATAGGTTTTGAAAATATTGATTTGGATGTTTTTGTGAGAAAAATGTCCAAATGCAGATTTATGCCACTTTTTAGATGTTTTTCTCTTTTGAAATGAGCCCCTAAGTGCTATTATATAATGTATGGCCCAACTGCATGGGCGAAGCATGGGAGGGCCATGTGGGTGTCTATAAATTATGCATGCCACTTGGAAATATTTTTTCATTCAATGAATAGTTAAGCTCTAGAACTCCTTGCCGGAGGATACGGTAACAGTGGTTAGCGTATCTCAGTTTAAAAAAGGTTTGAACAAGTTCCTGGAGAAAACGTCCCTAGACTGCTATTGAGATAAACCTGGGGAAGCCACTGCTTGACCCTGGAATCAGTAGCATGTTGTGAATATTTGGGTTTCTGCCAGGTGCTTGTGACCTGGATTGGCTATTGTTGGAAACAGGATATTGGGATAGATGGACCATTGGTCTGACCCAGTATGGCTATTCTTATGTTCTAGACACACTAACTTATGCCTGTCATTGACAAAGGTAAGCGGGTCTGCCTAAATTTGGGCATGCTAATGCCAACTTAGGCTATTATCCTATAATGAACTCTTGGGGTCAAGATGCTGTTAAAGCACACAGCCATGGGGCACCTAAACTGAGGTGCAAGTTTATAGAATCACTGCTTTAGTAGACAATTCTATAAGTTTTGCACTTAAGTGTGCAACCCACCCATGACTTGCCCATGCCTTACCCATGTGCACATTCCTCTTGTAGTTACATGCTAAAACATCACCAAAATTTGTTCCTTCCTTTCTGAGCACACTACCAAAACCCTTATCCACACTCTTATCACCTCTCCTCCTTAATCTGTTCAAAATGACTTACATTCTGCCGGTGTGGCTATGCTCATATTAGCCCTCTCCTCAAGTCACTTCATTGGCTCCCTATCCATTTCTGCACACAGTTCAAACTCCTCTTATTGAGTTATAAGTGCATTCACTCTGCAGTTCCTCAGTACCTCTCCACTCTTATCTCTCCCTACACTCCTCCCCGGAAACTTCGTTCACTGGGTAAATCTCTCTTAACTGCACCCTTCTCCTCCACGGCTAACTCCAGACTCTGTTCCTTTTATCTTGCTGCACCATATGCCTTGAATAGACTTCCTGAACCGGTACATCAAGCTCTATCTCTGTCCATCTTCAAATCTAGGCTAAAAGTCCACCTTTTTGATGCTGCTTTTAATTCCTAACCCTTACTCACTTGTTCAGTACCCATGTTTTATCATTCCCACCTTAAGTAATTCCCTTATCCCTTATTTGTCCTGTTTGTCTGTCCTGATTAGATTGTAAGTTCTGTTGAGCAGGAGCTGTCTCTTCATGTTCAAGTGTACAGTGCTGTGTACGTCTAGTAGCGCTATAGAAATGAAATGAAAAGTAGCACTAGTAGTAGTAGAATAGCATGTAACTGCAGTTATGTGCCTAGCTGCTGTTTACCCCTGTTTGGGTGCTTAACTTCCATTTGAGTGCCACAAGATATGTGCTGAACTGGTGCCTAACTTGTGACACACCAGGGGTGCAGCTACGGGGGGCCATGGGGTCCTGGGCCCCCGCAAATTTCATCTGGGCCCCTGGTTTGGCTGGTGGGGGTCCCCAACCCTCGCCAGCCGAAGCTTTCTTCATCGCCCGTTTCCGGCGCAGCCGCGTTCCTGCCCTGCTCTTCCTTCTTATTGCTCCTCCTGTCCTGTGCACACTGATGCTCCTTTACGTGAAACTGAGAAGGAGCGTCAGCATGCACAGAACAGGAGGAGCAAGAAGAAAGAAGAGCAGGGCAGGAATGCAGCTGCATTGAAAACAGGCGCTGAAGAAGGCTTCGGCTGGCAGAGGTTGGGGACCCTGCCAGCAAAGGTATTTGTTTGTGAGGTGAGGGGGGGGGTGCAAGGAGGCGTGAGACGTTGGCAGGGGGAGGTGAGGCAAAGCAAAGCATGGTGTGCCGGCACTCAAAATGTGCCCCAAACCTCGGGCTCTGGCCCCCTCCCACCGTAAGGTCTGGCTACGCCCCTTTACATTATATAGAATTAAGGGGTTAGGGTCCATAAAAATCATTAACTTGAGTACAAGGAACATTGCATATGAGTCATAAAATAAACAGACACAGTTCCTTTAAGCATGCAATAAAATGCTTTCTCTTCTGCACATTATAGTTTCAGCTTCCAGTTCTCATTTAAACACCACAGAAAACCCTAAAAGAGGACGTGGCAGGGAGAGGAGTAGAAGATTATCAAGGGTGTTGAGGGATTTAGAAAGAGCAAAAGAAACATGCACCTAGAGACACATTTGTGCTCCTGAACCCAGGACCATCCCATCTTAACATAAAGAGGAGGTGTATAATATTTTACTACAGCATCCTCTACTGGGGGGGAGGGGTAGTTCTGCCTGACCTTATCTAAGCCACAAAACCTCTAGGGCACTGCTTGTCAATCTTTTTTTATTGCCATGACAACACTATCACAGTCAAATAAAACTGTGTGACCTCCTGGAGGAGAAGAATAAGGATGCACCTGTGGAGAGCCCACCCAAATTGTAACTCCAAACATATATATTTTTTGACCCCATTCTGGGTCCTGACCCACAGTTTGGGAAGCTCTGCCATAGAGCACTTATGCAAGATTCATTTTCCTAGTGCTCTGCCTCGAGCAATTTCTCCAAGTGGATTATTTTTGTGCATACCATGACAGTAATAAACATCACTCCTAAACCAGGATATATGGAGTACAATCTCACTCTCTTAAATGAACTGCTAATGCTCACTGTAGTACTTTCATCATGCCAAAGAGAGCTTCCCTCTGGAGTTTGTAAGATGTATAGGAAACTTATTCAGATTCGTTTGAAAATTCCTGGCACCCAAAACAACGAGAAATATTTCTGTGTTTTTCTGCCATGTTTTCTTGGGCTTTGGACTAGTGGTGTTCCTAGGGGGGCTGGCACCTGGGGCGGATTGCCGATGCGCCCCGCCCCCCCGGGTGCAGCGCCCCCCCATGCCACGCGGACCCCCCCCTGGCAAAAGGACACCCCCCGCAGGAGCCCCCTCCCCCCCACCGGGTGCACGCCGCCGGGGGGGGGTGCCGCGCGCACGCCTTTCCTCTGTTGTTCGATGCTTCTTCTGTGCCCCGGAACAGGAAGTAACCTGTACCGAGGCAAAGAAGCATCAAACAACGGAGGGCAGGCGCGCGCAGCACCCCACCGGCGGCGTGCACCCGGGGCGGACCGCCCCCACCGCCCCCCCCCCCCCCCAGGAACGCCACTGCTTTGGACTGCATTTCCCGGTACTTGAAGATCTTTTCCCTCTACACACAATTGACAGAATAATCGCTTGGGAGTGACACCTCTATGATCAACGCCATTCTGGTGTTTTTCTCTTTCACCACTATGCCCGGTTTCCTGCATCCAGCATTTTATTGGTCGCAATGGATATGTTCACTTCATTCTCCGTGACTCTATTAGGGTTATGATCCCAGTGCTTTTCCGGCACAGTGATCAGGACTGGCAAGAAAATGGAAACCTAAGTCTGGAGCTGAGGATGTTGCAGTGATAAACGAGGCTAGGGATCTGAGTATGCTAGTAAATGGAGACAATTTGCTGGGCTCTCTATTTCTGCAGTGCTAAGGATGCCTTATTTCAAACTATGACAGGTTAAGCAGATGATTTAGTTTTGGAGCTTTCGGCTATCTGTGCAGTGATGCATGCTTTTGTCTTCAGCTCCTTAATTTCTGTAACACCCTCTATGTTGGATTGCCAAGCAAGGTTTCTAAGTGATTTCAAAGTCTGCAAAATATTGCCTCCAAGATGGTCACTCCAAGTAAATAGCTTGAGCCCTTAGTTCACTAACATCCAGTGACTACCCTTCAAATTGCTAGTACTGGCTTTTTGGCTCCTGCTTCTTTAGAGGCTCTTTTACTAAAAAGCATTAAGGGTCCTGTTTACTAAGCCGCGCTGTAGGCACGCTAGCGTTTTTTAGCGCGCGCTAACGCTAGAGACATGGGTGTCTCTAGCGTTAGTGCATGCTAACTTTTAGCGCACACTAAAATGATAGCACACCTTACTAGACAGGGCCCTAAGAAAGGGCTTGGCGCATTTTAACAAAAGGACTTTCAATCACGGTAAGCTCATTTCTAATGCAGTAGTAAAACAGGGCTCTTTTTTTATTCTTATTGAAGGTCCTGTGCTAATTTTTCCATTAGCATGCAAGACCTGCAAAAATATTAACGCAGAAGCAAGCACTTACTGCCTCCTAACCGCATTAAGTCTGCATTATCCATTTATCATGCACTTCCAGGCCCGTTCCTCACCCATGACATGCTCTCTCCCAAAAAAGATAGTTATTGGCTTGTGCTGACGGGCAAATTACCGCAAAACACATCAACACATTTTGTGGTAAGCTTTTGTTCCTGCATTAAGGGCTAGATTCTATATATAGCGCCTACAAAATCTGGCGCAGAAAACATTTCCACCTAACTGTATTCTATAAGCGACGCCTAGATTTAGGCGTGGTATATAGAAGATGTTTAGTTGATATCCTAGTGCCTAAAACTAAGCACCTCCATTTACACCAGTGAAAACATGGTGTAAATCCCGGCGTGTAGATTCATATTGTATAACAACACGCATACATTTTGATAACCCATTAAATGCCCATTTCCATGCCCATAACCACGCCCCTTTTTTGCCTGTGCACATTAAAAGTTAGGCGCAGTGTGTTACAGAATACGCTTAGGGAGTTGTGCGCGTACATTCTAATTATTGCCAATTAGTGTTTATTATTGCTTGTTAAGTGCTGTTAACAACACTGATTGGTTTATTAAGCCAATTAAGTTATATGCTTTGTTACAGAATCCACTTACATTTCAGCACGGATCTCTAGGCGCGCTATATAGAATCTGGGGGTAATTGTGCATTAGCGCTTAACATGGTTTAGTAAAAGAGCCCCTTCATGCTGACCCTTTATCCTTGTCAGTTGCCAAGGACACTTGTTAATACTTCAGACAGCAAAAGAGATAAAGCAGAAGTGGTAGCAGGTCTCAGCATTTCTAGTGGAAGTTCCCTGTTTGTGGCAAGAATGTAATCTGTAATTTTCATGAAAAATGAAAATGTGGCTTTTCCCGAGTTTAATGGCAGTTAATAGGCATAGACCCTCATTTTAGAAGCATAACAGCTTTGAAATGTGTAGATCACCAAGAGGGGCATAATCGAATGGCGCTGGCGAAATAGATCGCCGGTGATCTATTGTGGCGGTGGCGCAACAGCTGGCCGGAACCGTATTATCGAAAAAGATAGCCGGCCATCTTTTGTTTCGATAATACGGCTTGAACCGGCCAAATGCCTTGGATTTAGCCGGGTTTGAGATGGCCGCTTTTGTTTTTCAGCGATAATAGAAGCTAAAAGCGGCCATCTCAACCCTGGCTACATCCAAGGCATTTGGTCGTGGGAGGAGCCAGCATTTGTAGTGCACTGGTCCCCATGACATGCCAGGACACCAACCGGGCACCCTAGGGGGCACTTCTAAAAAATTTTTTAAATACACAAATAGCTCCCAGGTGCATAGCTCCCTTACCTTGGGTGCTGAGCCCCCCCAAATCCTCCCCTAAACCCACTCCCCACAACTCTACACCATTACCATAGCCCTTATGGGTGATGGGGGGCACCTACATGTGGGTACAGTGGGTTTTGGGGGAGTTTGGAGGGGTTTGGAGGGCTCAACACTTAGCACCACATGTGTAACAGGTGGGGGGGGGGGGGTGGACCTGGGTCTGCCTGCCTGAAGTGCACTGCACCCATTAAAAACTGCTCCAGGGACTTGCATACTGCTGTCAGGGAGCTGGGTATGACATTTCAGGCTGGCATAGAGGCTGGCAAAAAAGTGTTTTATTTTAATTTTTTTAGTATGGGAGGGGGTTGGTGACCACTGGGCGAGTATTCCCTCCGGTGGTCATCTGGTGAGTTGGGGCACCTTTTTGAGGCTTGGTCGTGAAAATAAAAGGACCAAGTAAACCCGGCGAAATACTGATTAACACTGCTTTTTTTTTCCATTATCCACGAAAGTCGGCCATCTGGTAGCCCCGCCCATGCCCGCCCATGTCCTGCCTTTGCTACGCCGCCGACATGCCCCCTTGAACTTTCGCCGACTCGGCGATGGGAAAGCAACGATGGTGTCAAAAAAGCAGCTTTCGATTATACCGATTTCGCCGCTTTTGAGAGATCACCGGCCATCTATATACATATTTACAGCTCCTCCTATCCATACTGATTCCTTCTGGGTGAACCAATCTAAGGCTGTGCCTGCAGCCCTTGTGCAATAAGCAGATCTTCCTCTTTGGACCAGATCTCCCTGTCTGCCCACACCTCTCCTCCAAAGGAGTATCTCTCCGGGCTACCACCTTTGGCTCCGAACAGCTTTCACTGTTCTTGCTCACACGCTGAGATCCCCTATCTCCCACCTGGAGCACTCCTCCTTCTCACAGTTAATGCTGGAATTAGCAGAAACCATCTCTTTGGTCAGCCTTAATTTCTTGAACCCATCCAGGACTGCTGGGACCCTCTCCTCCAAGGGTCCCAGCAGGGGTACAAGCAACCAAAGACCTTGTGTACTCCCCAACAATAACATTTATTACCTCCAGCTCCTCCCACATTGTCAGTCAACAACCAGAAACATTTCCTTCTGCAACTTCCCCAGGAACCCACCCGCTTGGACTGGATCCTTTACTACCCACAACTCCAGCACCCTCCCCTCAGAGACTCTGGAGAGTTCTCTCATGATGACACTTAGTAATGGGGGATTACACATGTATTTTACAAGATGATCTGCATTTGACAAAATCTTGTAAAATAAAGGGAAAAAATGTGTATGCTATGTGAATACTTCAGTTTTCATTTCCATGTCCTTTCTAAACTGAGCTCATAGCCTTGTTGGGTGCAGCTTCACTGATCTATTTTTAGAAGTAGTCTAATGAAATATAATTGCTATTTGACAATGTGGCTGATGCTTCTCTTTCAGCTATAGTGCAAACTGTTGATTTTACATGTTTTTCTGTATACAACTTTGCTTTTTATATTTTATAGAGAAATGAAATAAATAAAATCTAAAAAAAAAAAGAGGCACCAGCAGTGATCTATATGCACAAAATATTCTTCAATCTTGTTAAAAAACTTGGTTTTTGAAACTAATTTTAGTAAGAAATGTATTTATTTAATTTATTTGCATTTGATTTTCCACCAATTGCAAAGTGTTTTGATGCTTGGCAGTATACAACATTTAGGGCCAATTTTAGCAAACCACACTAGCGAATGGGCTCTGTCACCACTGCCGCACCGGGAATTGCTAGTGTGGTTTGGTAAAAGAGGTCCTTACACAAATATAATTAAATATGTAGGAGGAAGAAAAAGAAGAAGCTTGTTGTAAAATTATAAAATGCGAATGGGCTCATTTTCAAAACAGAAAAACATCCAAAAAGTGGCACAAAGCGGCAGATGGATTTTTTTCATCAAAAAGTCCAAATCGCTATTTTTGAAACCCATTTTTAAGACTGGAGGAGTGTGTTGGGGCATTCCCAAAACTTGGGCATTTTTGTGCCATTATAGAACAAAGCAAAAATGTCTGGGGCTAAAAGTTAGGCGGGTTGGTCTAGACCTTGTTCAATCACGACTAAGTCACAAAAAGGTGTCCTAAATGTCCACTAGAGGGATTAAGGCATGATACCTCCCTTACTCCCCCAGTGGTCACTGACACCCTCCCACCCCTCAAAGATGTGAAAGAAACAGTACATACCAGCCTTTACGACAGCCTCAGATGTTATGCCAGTCCTATTAGATCAAAACAAATCAAATCCCCAGTCTCTGCTTCTCCGGTCATAAATTTTGACCCATCGGTTGGCTTCCCCTGGAAACGCCCGACACAGTGGGTTTCAGAAAGTCTTTCCTCAGGGACTTGGGTTATAGCCATCCAAAGTTGTACTGTGAAGTCATCATTCTCCCAACACTATTATGTTCCTGACATTTTACTTTGCACTGATACAGCTTTTAAGGCGTCCCCTTTGTGGCATAAACCAGAAGTAATTCTCCAAACGTCACTTTGTGCTTTGCTGACTCTGCTTCTTCCTGTACTCTGCTCTTCTTCACCGCTTCTCACTCAGCCACTGGGCGCTTTAGCTGAACCTCCTTGGCTGGTTGGAGTGCAGGGTCGTCGCTGACTGATGACGTCGTGGGGTCAGCAGAGGGTTGTGTAGTGTTGACGTGTTACTATTAGATCAGCACGCAGGTCTCTGAAGTAACCTAGTAGTTGGTGCAGTGCATTGTAGAGAAAGGGACCCAGGCCTACTCTAACTTGTACACTAGTGGTTCAAAGTGTGAGCCCTCCATAACCTACCAAAAACCTACTGTGCCCACATATAGATGACACCTGCAGTCATAAAGGCTATTGTAGTGGTGTACAGTTGGGTACAGTAGGCTTCTGGTGGGGTTTGGAGTGCTCATTATACAGTATAAGGGGGTAACGGTGAGATGTGTACCTGGGACTTTTTATGTGAAGTCCAGTGCAGTGCCTCCTAGGGTGACCCACTGTTCTGCAGGGATGTCTATGTGGCCAGCGTACTAAAAATGCTGCCCCCCCTCCCCCAATACATCCCAATGGCTTGTTTTTGTGTGTTTTTCCCTTGGACTTTTTTTTTAATTGGTCCAAAAAATAGACACACTGGGGCTGATATTCAGACCATGGAAGGCAACGGTGAGACCTGATATTCAATGCTGGGCCATTTTCAGTGGCTGGCATTGAATATCCAATTTATTATTGGCTGGTTTAAACTTAACTGGCCAAGCTAATATTCAGTGCTGGCTGGTTAAGTTTAAACCAGCCAAAGATAGGCCTGCTATTTCAGTGGCCCAGTTTGGCTGCCAAACTTAGCCAGTGATGCACTGAATATTAGCGGATAGCCTGTTATATCATGCGATATAATCAGTTATCCACTAAGCGCTGACTGTGAATATTCAGCGGGAGATAACCAGCTATCTCCCGCTGACTATTTGCAGATAGCTGGTTACGTGCTATTTAAATGGCCAAGACCAGTTCCTGGCCACTGCATCTGCATGGAAAAAAATTAAGCCTAGGCATATTCTTTAAAGTACGCCTAAATTTTATAAAATACACTTAAATTTCCACCCGGTATATAGAATATGCTGAGCGGGTCGCCAAACAACCAAACTTGGTCACGCCCATTTAGGCCACATTTTACTTTTTAGGCGTACCACATTATAGAATACACTTAGCGACTTCTGTGCGTAAATCTCAATGCCAATTAGTGCTGATAATTGCTTGTTAACATCCAATTAACAGTGCTGATTAGCTAGTTAACCAAGTTATGCACATTGTTATAGAATACACCGGTTTCTGTGCTGATTTTCAGGCGCCATATATAGAATCCGGGGGATAGCGCCAAATATCGGGGAGTTGAGGATAAAAAAACATTTAGCAAATGTCCATTTTCAAAACAAAAAGTTGGATGTTTCTCTGGTTTGAAAATGGCCATGTTCGCTACTGAGATTGCGCGGTTGAGTAGAAATGATGGAGTGGTCTACCAGAGGAAAGACAAAAAAAGGGGAGAAAAATAAAGTAGATAAATAATAAAATAGGTTGTGCAGGAATAATGCACATTAAAAATTGAAATATAATCCAGAATGAACTTATCTTAGTGCATATATGAAAGGAGAGAAAACATACCTTTAAGAAGACCATGCATACCTGATTGTTGCACTATTCAAAACACTAATATGATAACACACCAATACTCCTACAAGGAGGAAGCAGACAAAAAAAACTTAAATGATGTTTTGGTGTGTGTAGATCAGTGGAACAATCTGCTGCTTGAATGTATTTTGAATTTGATGTTTCAGATGCCAAAATGTCAAAAGCATACGAGAGTACAAGTTGCAGAGATAAAGTGACTCCCTGTGGTGAATGACAGCAGGGGTAGAGTTGGAAATGTAATAAAAGGGATTGAAGTGAGGTACATGAGGTCTTTGGTTGCCTGTACCCTGGCCAGGACCCTTGAGGGTGTTGGGAGATCCTGGAGTAAAAGAAATAAATGCAGGCTGAGTAAAAGAGTAGTTGCTGCCCCCTATAAGTGGCAACTGAGAAGGAGACAGAGCTGCAGGTGGATAAGGGGAATCCAGCCTGGAAGCAGGAACCACAGCAGTAGGAAGCTTGTTCAAGGCCAGGGTGCAGCCCTGCAAGATGCATTGCTGGAAGATGGACAACCTAAAGGGTCTGTGCCTGAAGTAGGTGGATTGCCATCAGGAGTAACAGAAGCAGTCTTAGGTTTATTACTGGCACAGCAGGATGGATAAAGGACAGGAGGAGCCTGTGTAAATATGTACAGTTTTGGAAAATTCAAAGAATGGAGTGGCTAAGAATATCACGAATAGTCTTGGATGGACAAATGTATATAAAGAGTTCTGAAGATTTTGCCTGCTGGTTGCAGAAGTTCCAGTAAAGTTGTTTTGCATTATATAAAACTCTCAGAGAGCAGAGTGGTTTTTGGCATGAAAGGAGGACGCTTGCTCCCAGATTGCGAAGAGAGTACCATAAATAAGTCTCTTGTACATTCCCAAGCCCCGGATCTCTATTCCGGATCATTGATCCACTCCCAAGCTCGACTGCAGGAGAATTGGGACTTGAGTGCAGTGTGTGTGTGATCCCCTGAGACGCTTTGGCCAGAGAGAGAGAGAGAGAGAGTGTGTCATTTATCTCTGTGACCTGGGTCAGGGTTTTGGACCTGAGCTAGTAGTGGCCAGACCCAGGTAACATACAGACTGCAATGTTATGCACATGCAGTGCATTTTGTCTAGCAAAAAAGGTGCCGGTACTCAAATGCCAGGCCACCCTTCAGGGGTGAAGAGATCATTGAGGGACCTACACTACAATAGCCAGACCCCTGCAACCAGTCATAGAATATATGACAAGGCAGAATTTGTATGTAGAACCTGAGCTCTTTCATTAAAATACGGGAAACAAAGGTCAAGTTTAGAAGACAGTGGAAAAGGTGCCGGTACTCAGTACCCCCAAGTACCCCCTCAAAAAAAGCCCTGTGCACATGTCTCTGGCATTTAGGTATGAGCACTTACACCAGTGTTTGTAACTAAAATATAAGCACTTAATTCACCTTTTATGCTAGTGTAATCCCCCATTATAATGGGGTTACTAAACTGCTGAGAGACACCTCTCTAGAGTCACTGGGGAGGGGGGAGGGAATTGGTTGGAAAGGGAGTGTAAGAAGTAGGGTTACCATACTGCTCCAGAAAAAGGAGGACACATTGATCCAGTTCGGGTTTTGCTTCCATTGAAAGCAATGGAAGTAAACCCCAGACTGGCTCAATCTGACCTCCTTTTTCTGGAGCCATATGGTAACCCTAGTAAGAAGCCCAGCCCTGAGGGGAGTGTTTATGGGAAACTGCTGAGGGAAATGTTTCTGGTTATTGAATGACTGTAGTGGTGGAGTTTGGAGTTAATAAAAGTTAATGTTGTGGATAGCACGAGGTCTTTGGTTGCCTCTACCCCTGCCATAGGACCCTTGAGGAGAGGGGGTGTCCTGGATGGGATCAATAAACTAATGCTGAACAAAGTGGAGGTTTCTGCCAGTAAAAGCATTAACTGTGAAGTGAAGAAGTGCTCCAGGTGGGAAGCAGGGGAACCCAGCCTGGGAGAGGAACAGAAAAGAGCATGTTCGGAGCCAAAGGCAGTAGCCAAAGAGGTAGAAGAGAGCAGACAGACAAGGAGGTCTGATCCACAGTGGAGATTGCTTGCTGCAAGTGTGCTGCAGGCACAGCCTTAGGTTGTTCAGCCAAAAAGGATGAGTAATAGACAGAAGGAGTTGTAAATAGTAACATACATAGTAAGTGACATCAGATAAAGACCTGAACTGCCCATCCAGTATGCTCAACAGTCACACTCATCATCAATTCATGATTAAATCAACAATGAATGTGATATTATATACTCTATCACAAGTCCTTCTTTGGCATTTCTGGGACATAGTCCGTAGAAGTCCACCCAGCTCTATCCTTATGTTCCAGCTACTGGTGTTCCCATCAAAGCCCACTCCAGTCTATCCAAATCCGTCTTGTCATTTGCGGGACCCAGACCATAAAAGTCTGCCTAGCACTGTCCTCAGTTCTAGCTACTGAAGTTGCTATTAAAGCCCTTTCCAGCTTATCCTAAACTGGATTGCCATATACAGATTTTGACCTACAAAGTCTGCCTGGCACCAGCCTTAGTTCTTTACAGTAGGAGTAGCCATCCAAGTTTCACTCACACATCCACTCCCTACAGCCATTTAAGGATTTTTTTAATTTATTTATTTTTTTGTTTACTACCATCTGTTTTCTAAATAGAGTTCCTCTGTGTTCATCCCATGCCTTTTTGACTTCTGTCACTGTTTTTTTCTCTATCACCTCCCTCATGAGGGCATTCCAGGTATTGACCACCCTCTCTGTGAAAAAGAATTTCCTGATATTACTCCTAAGTCTACCACCCCACAACCTCAGCTCGTGTCCTATAGTTTTATCATTCCCCCTTCTCTGGAAGACATTTGTTTCTATATTAATACCTTTCAAGTATTTAAACATCTGTATCATATCCCCCCTGTCCTTTTCCTCTAGGCTACACATATTTAGTTACCAAATATTTATATACTATAGCATTTATAAATGGAGAATTAGACTGACACCAGAGCATTTAAGCTGGCACTTAACCTCAAGTTGATCAAGTCAGCTGTTTGGAATACAAATTGATTTATTGATAAAGGGAAGGATTTGTTTGCCTCCAGAACTTCTGAAGTCTGGATGAACTGCTTGTTGCAAAGTTTTCCAGTAAAGTTCTTGTTGGTTTATCAAAACCTGGATTGGAGTGATTTCTTTGATAGTCCAGGAGTAAATAAATTTCATTTTCATGCAAAGAAAAGTGAATAAAGAGAGTAAATAGTAAAAGCCCGGCTTAACACCTTATGGCCTTCTGGATTTTATCCAGCCCCAGCCTGTGCCCAGCTCAATGAGTCAAAAGGACTAAGAACTTGTTGATTTTTGTGGTCCTGGTCGCAGGTGCTGACCCACAAAGAGCTAGCTGGTGCCCAGACTGTATGGTGAGAGCAGGGTTCCCCTGGTATTTCATAAAGGAAAGTAGGCACCTTTCCTTTACTGAACAGGTGCCACCTAGGCATTCTCTGGGCAGCTAAATATAGGCTTCCTTATAGAATGACCCTGTCGTGGCTGGCACCAATTGAGCTGAAAGAGCAGAAGGAAACTGCTAAGTAAAAGAAGAAAAAAAGAGCATAAAATCAATGCATCACATGTATCAGAGCAATGCACTGGTTCTTAAATGCTCAGACTAAAAGTAAAAAATGATGAGCTTCATTTCCAGTGCTGTCAAACACCTACCTGGAAGCAAAATATTCACATAAATGATTTTATTTATAAAAACTTTCAGGTTAACATTGTGGTAAAGGTCCCTTCGGGATTGATTCTCTGGAACAAGAACTTAGCACTAAACTCCTTTATTTTTTGCTAACTTACATTTTTGTTTTACATTCATTTTTGCAGTTTCCCCAACTCAGCTGTCAATCATTCTCGACCCGTGGGAAATCCTGACGTTAAAAGCTGAGACGCTGCCGGTGCTGATCTTCGCTTCAGCACTATTTTGATTGGTGAAAAGAGGCTTTCTTTGCTTAATAGAGTAAGATAATCATTTTTTTCCCTTTTAGTCCTGTCAGTTTTATTTATTAAAGAGTACATTTAAAAGTAAAGAATAATATTATTTTGGTCCTGTTATGAGCCACTGTGTGAATTGCTGCAGCTAGTTTTATATACATTTATTCTTACTGATTGTTTAGAAGCAGTGTTGGAGCATTGGTAAAACTTTCCTATAATAGGACAATGTGTTTTGGGCCTAGATTCTAGCACTGATGAGATTTAGTTTTTGGTTTTTTAGCAATTTAGGGGCCCTTTTACTAAGCACCGCTAAAAGGTGGCCTGCATTAGCCCAATGCAGGTCTTTCCCGCATGCTTAGGACACTTTTAGTTCTGCTGGTAAATGGCCAATTTTCCAGTTTTGCAATAATGGCCATGTGATAATTTTCTAATCAGCGCATGGCCATTAGTGCTTGAGCACTTACCAATGGGAATGCGAAATAGGACTTGATATACCACCTTTCTGAAGGTTTTTGCAACTACTTCAAAGCGGTTTACATATATTCAGGTACTTATTTTGTACCAGAGGCAATGGAGGGTTAAGTGACTTGCCCAGAGTCACAAGGAGCTGCAGTGGGAATTGAACTCAGTTCCCCAGGATCAAAGTCCACTGCACTAACCACTAGGCTACTCCTGCACTAGCAACATGCCATGTACAAGCCTGCCATTGCAGATCAGCAATGCAGCCGCGCAGGCTTCTGTTTCTGTGAGTCTGACGTCCTGCACGTATGTGCAGGACGTCAGACTCACAGAAACAGAAGCCTGCTGATCTGCGTTGCTGAAGCGTTGCTGATCTGAAGGAGCAGGCTTCTACACGGAATGTTGCTAGTGGAAAAGTAACATTCCATCTAGAATCTCCAATAGTAGCAACATTCCATGTAGAATCTCAAATAGGGAAAGGGAAATGGGACTTGATATACTGCCTTTCTGTGGTATTTTGCAACTACATTCAAAGCGGTTTACATATATTCAGGTACTTATTTTGTACCAGGGGCAATGGAGGGTTAAGTGATTTGCCCAGAGTCACAAGGGACTGCAGTGGGAATTGAACTCAGTTCCCCAGGATCAAAGTCCACTGTATTAACCACTAGGCTACTCATCCACTCCTCCTATTTTGTAGGGAATAAGGGTTCATGCACTAATCCTGTCCAAATCAATGCATGGCAATGCCACACGCTAACCAGTTACCATAGCCATGCCCGTTCACTGCCCCTAAACATGTCCCCAGCACTAAGAAATACATTTTATATTTTAGCAGGTGGGTAGCATGTGCACATTCAAAACCTATCATTGGACAACTGAGCGCACGCTGCGGTAGTGCATTTTAACCTGTGGCAAGCATGTGTTAGCGCTCACCGCAGCTTAGTAAAAGAGCCATTAAATAAATATGTTTTTCCATTTCCAGTCTGTTTTATTTATTTAGCTATTGGGATTTATTAACCACCTTCATGAAGAGATTCACACAAGGCAGTGTATCAGCAGGTACAGTTTAACATGAAACTTACATTTTTGTTAACAGCATAACAATAGTAAAATGTACAGGTATAACATAAATACAGTGAAAGAGGAAAACTTGAAAACAGCAAATTGAAAGCTAATAATAGGACTACCATGAAACAGGATCAAAAATATACACATTTAACAGCACTGAAATTTAAATAACAGAGATATAGTACGATGTCAGCATAATACTAATGAAACATCTAATAAGCACACATTAGAGCATTCAAATAATATAGCTACGATACTAAAGCTTTTCTACAATACAGCTTACAATATAGCTGAGGGGCCAAGTGCAGATATATAGATGGGGACAAGATGTGTGGTACAGAGTCAGTTGGGATAAATAGATGGGTGGCTAAACTGAAGGCAAGTTCTTTGTACAGTTAAACATGATATAAGAAATTGATTGTTAATCTGGTCGTGAGCCCTTGAACCCAGGCCTAGTATAGGGTTTTGGCCAAGGCCTAGGGCAGACCAAACAGGCACTATGCACTACCCCAGCCACCAAGCCCTGCACACACACAACAACCAACTAGCACCACAAGAAAATGGGAGATAGAACATTTAGGTGGGCCTTACGGCCTATCGGGAACCCACTCGCACAGAGTCCAATCGTGCAGACCTCACAGCCAAACAGGAACCAAGTCATATACTGGGAAGGGATAAAGAACAATGAGGGATCCCCAAAGGGACAGGAGCACCAGCAATGCACAAAGCGCTGGGGAAAGAGACTGACATACGTTCCTATAGGAAACACAAGGCTGTGCCACAGGCAGTCAAGGATAAAGGAAGCCGCACAAGAGAACACTCCAGGCTGTACCATACAGCACAGAAGGGAAAGGGAAAACCACCAAGAATAAACAGTGCTAACCTCACAACATACAGGGATAAAGGGAACTGCTATATAGGAATACACAAGGCTGTGCCACAAAGCACTTAAAGGTAAAGGGAATCCACACACAAGAATGAACAAGGCTGGCCTCACAACACACAAGGGAAAAAGGGAACTGCAATAAAGGAATACACAAGGCTGTGCCACACAGCACACAAGGACAAGGGAAAGGTAAGCAAACAGAGAATGTTGCCTGAACACACACAGATCAGATAAGGAGCAGCACTCACCAGAAACAGGAGACAGACACAGTAAAGAAAGAATTAAAGCAGGCTAAAGGAAAAGACAACTTCAAAACACAACCTGCCAGAAGCAGAGCTTACACTGCAGACAAAGGGTTAACACAGAGGAAAGAGAAACTTAAACAAACAAACAAACTGGAACCATACAAGGGACAAGTTTACCACAAACAATACAACACCAGCCAAGCAGAGAATAGACCCAGGTGCAGTGTAGTGAGGCAATCAAGCACACGCTGGGAACACCCAGCACTTACACAGATTCTACAAGCTACGAGGAGAGAAAGTAAATCTCCAACATGAACACAGTGTGCAGTAGCACAAACAGAGAGAGAGGAAAGCTGGCTTCAGCTGACAGCAATCAATGCTAAAGCAAGAGAGGTAAGGAGAAGTAGGCTTAAGTAGATCAGGCTTCTGACCTCTACTGCTTCAGCTTTCATCTCAGCCCCTGACAAGCCAATCAGGAGCAAGTCCCAAACATTCCTCTGCCTGTCTAGCAGAATCATAACACTGATCTATGTTACAGTGTGTGTTGCAAACTAGTCCAGGTGCAGAATGAGGTGTATAGTCAGCAGTGGTGTAGCCAGACCTGACATTTTGGCTGGGCCCACAGCTAATATGGGTGGGCACAAAATATATATATATATATATATATATAAAGTGCAATATTTGAATAAAGATTTATAATTAAATACGGTTGTTTTAGAAAATGCATATACATATATATTTAATTATAAATCATTGTATTTAATTATAAATCTTTATTCAAATATTGTACTTTATACATTTCACATTATTATTCATTAACTCATCATAAAAATCAGCTTACAAACCAACACTTCTTCAAATTCACTCCATTCACCCTATCATTCATACACAATCAATCTTCCATAAATGAAAACCCAAATTACATAATAATTCTAATTGTATCATCCCCTTTTTCACAAACCGCCATCAAGGATGAAGACAGCCATACAGCTAAACATGACCATACATATATATAGAACTTTACTCTTTATATTTGCATCTTTATATCAAAAGTTCATATTCTTTAAATAGCCAAGTATAAGCCAGTATGTTCCAGGAACTGAATCGCAAAGTTTTATCAGAACAACGTTCCTCTCTTTATAATGAAGTATATGAATTCAAACAGCTGTACTAGATTCAAGTTACTTCAATCGATAGACGGTACTCTTTCTTTATGTATCTTCAAGATAAGGGATCCAATTCTTCATCAGCAGATCATCTATTATACACAATCCTTCAAAAGACCTTCTATCATGTATAAATTCCAACCACCAGGCTGAATTGCATTGGTCTTCTCAGCAGAAGTCATTACTGGTTTTAAATATTAGCGATGCACTTTCTTCATCAGCAAGACCCTACACGCATGTGTTTCACTCCTTAGAGCGTTCTCAGGGGTCGGATTCGGCAATCGCAGGCTGTTGGGTACTCGAATACCAGTCGCTCGCAGGGTCATCGAAAAAGATGCCCACACATTGAGCTAATCAGTTAAGACAAAAACCTGCATTCTTTCATTTTATTTATCTGACTAAAAGTTCTAGCTTTCTGTTCTGCTTCTGTATACCTTTCCTGCATCTTTTTAGGGAGAAAAAAAGGGAAAAATTCACTTTCTTCCACTGTTTCTTATACACTACTTACTATCTTAAACTGTTAAATTTGTAATATCTGATTGTTACCTGTAAGGGCTCAGGTAGTGGTGTACAGTTGGGGGTAGTGGGTTTTGGGTGGGATTTGGGGGCTCAGCAGACAAGGAGCAATGGGAGCATTTTATAAAGTCCACTGCAGTGCCTCCAAAGATGCCCTATTGCTTTCCTGGGATGTCACTTTTCCACTATTCTACCTGATGCCAAGCTTTCTATTTATTTTATAACATCTGAGCCATGTGTCTATTGTTTATAAAACATAGTTTGATTTCATTTCGAAAGATCTTTTCATCCCATCTCTCTTGCAATTGCATATACTTCTGAAAGTTGCAAAGACTTCACATTATGGCTATCCCCCCAGAACTTGTACCATGTGACTAAAGAATTATTTTTTCTGGACATTTCCCTAGATATAACATCTAGCATTTGCTGTCTAAACAGTTCTGACATTTTTCATAGCAGGACTAAAACAAACAATGTCTGGTTTGAAAGTAATTAGAAGAGTCACTGATTTTTGGCAGACCAAATTAACCATGGAGTTGTAGAAGTAAGATTAAAGTTTTTCTCTTAATATCAATCAATTGTCCTATTTCTTTTATGCCCTACAACGCTCAACCCCCAACTATTAATTTCCCCATTCCTGGTACAAAGTCATATAAGAAGACCTAAATTTTCATATGGAGGTCCTAAATCTAACTAATGGTTCACTATATCTTTTTTGAGATGCGGTGACCAGTATTGAACACAATATTCGAGGTGCAGTCGCACCATGGAGGGATACAAAAGCATTATAATGTTCTCATTTTTGTTTTCCATTCCTTTCCTAATAATACCTAACATTCTATTTGCTTTCTTAGCTGCCGCCGCTCACTGAGAAGAGGGTTTCAACATATCACCAACGATGACACTTAGATCCCTTTCCTGGTTGGCGACTCCTAATGTGGAACCTTGCATTATGTAGCTATAATTCTCTCTTTCTCACATGTATCACTTTGCACTTGCTCACATTAAACATCATCTGCCATTTAGATGCCCAGTCTCCCAGTGTTGTAAGGTCCTCTTGTAATATTTCTGGCCAGAAATATTTTTGTGGGTCCAAGACCTGCATAAGCTCTGGCAGCTAGCACATAACAAATTAGCCATGGATATCCAAAGTTGGTGCCTGGACTGGCCTGGCATTGAATATCTGGGGCTTATTCCTCCCATGGCAAGCAATGTTTACAAAAGTGCTAACCACTGCAGACTGAATACAGACTGGATCATTTTTAATCAGGTGCTACATGAGAATTTTGTAATGGAGATTTAATGAGTCATGATAGCAGTATTCAGAGCTCTATTGTAGTTTTTCACAATGTCATTGAAATTTATTCGAATGGAGGAGAATTCTATAACAGTGGGTCTATATTTATGTATCTACAGGGTACCTATGTAGTGGCTATTCTACAAAATGAAAGTAGACTGATGCTAGCAGTAGTGCCATGTGAATTCCAGTAGAGGTTGTGGCAGCGATTTTGCCACTGGAGCTGCTGGGACAGGAGTGAGTGAGGTTCACTCCTGCCCTGATCACTCACTGGACCACCACGTAAATTAAGGTAGACTCAGGGGACAGCTTATTGGCACATCAGGGAGGCCCAGAAAGGGGGGTTAGAATGTACTGGAGTTACTACTGTTTGGGGGGGTCCGAGGGATCCAGATATGTTTGGGAGGTCTCTATTGCTGGGGCGGAGAGTCATAAGGGTGAGCGGGTCTTGTCGCAGGTGGGAGGGGTATCATATTTGGGGAGGATAGTGGGGGGACCTGATATCCATTCACGTGTCTCCTGGTTGAATATCTACCAGGACCTGCATAACTCCCAATGGCCAGCACATGTCTAGTAAGAACTGGATAGTCAATACCTGGCGCTCAGACATAACCCTGAATTGAATAGCTGGGGCTAATTTAGCTGGCAACAGTCAGCTTTTTTTTTTTAAACTTCCGTTATAGCATAGAAATGACACCTAACCTTTGGTGCACTATAAATAATTAGGGGGTAGATTTCAGTGGCTAAAAGTTGTGTGGCTACTATAGGCCAATGTTTGTGAAGGATTAATATCAAAGCCTGGAGGTAGCTATATCACAATGACTCAGTATTTGATATGATATTTCTAACACTGTTCAGATGATAGTGTAGCTTAAGTGCAATATTTGGAACAAATGATAAAAACCTGTTTCTACTTGCAACCATGCTTCATCTCCGAAAGCAATTCGCCTTCCAAATTACATGGCACAGGGTCTTGGCTAAACATGATACCACTGGCTAGGGATACTGGGAAACAGAAGATTTAGTCATACTTACTGGATTAGTTCCACTGTACCCATCTGGCTGTGTGTGATTAGGCCAGGTGTACTTTCTGCTGACAATAATTATCTTATCAAAGGATCAAAAGTAGCTAGAGATCTCAAGCGTCATAGCAAAGAAAAACTTCATCTGACATTATCTGTAATAGACAGAAGCAGTTTTCTAGTCATATATTAATTTGGATTTAGCTCAGACCTTCTTTCAATAGCAGCTCAAGCTGAGTTACATTCCGGTACACTAACCTGCTTATAATCGAACGAGAAAAACGCCCAAGTTCCGACCTAAATCGGGAGATGGACGTTTATCTCACAAAAATGAATAAAGCGGTATAATCGAAAGCCGATTTTTGGACGTTTTCAACTGCACTCCGTCGCGGATGCGGACAAAGTTGATGGGGGCGTGTCAGAGGTGTGGCGAAGGCGGAACTGGGGCGTGGCTATCTGCCGAACAAAGATGGGCGCATTTCACCGATAATGGGAAAAAAGTATGCGTTTTTAGCTAGAATTTAGGACACTTTTCCTGGACCCTGTTTTTTTCACGAATAAGGCCCCAAAAAGTGCCCTAAATGACCAGATGACCACTGGAGGGAATTGGGGATGACCTCCCCTGACTCCCCAAGTGGTCACTAACCCCCTCCCACCACAAAAAAATGATGTTTCACAACTTTTTATTTTCACCCTCAAATGTCATACCCAGCTCCCTGGCAGCAGTATGCAGGTCACTGGAGGAGTTGTTAGGGGGTGCAGTGGACTTCAGGCAGGTGGACCCAGGCCCATCCCCCCTACCTGTTACAATTGTGCTGCTTAATGCTTATTAGTCGTCCAACCCCCCCAACCCCACTGTACCCACATGTAGGTGCCCCCCTTCACCCCTTAGGGCTATAGTAATGGTGTAGACTTGTGGGCAGTGGGTTTTGAGGGGGATTTGGGGGGCTCAACACACAAGGGAAGGGTGCTATGCACCTGGGAGCTCTTTTACCTGTTTTTTTGTTTTTGTAAAAGTGCCCCCTAGGGTGCCCGGTTGATGTCCTGGCATGTGAGGGGGACCAGTGCACTACGAATCCTGGCCCCTCCCACGAATAAATGTCTTGGATTTATTCGTTTTTGAGCTGGGCGCTTTCATTTTCCATTATCGCTGAAAAACAAAAACGCCCAGCTCACACATTGTTGAATAAAACATGGGCGTCTATTTTTTCCCAAAATACGGTTCGGTCCACCCCTTCACGGACCCGTTCTCGGAGATAAACGCCCATGGAGATAGGCGTTTTCGTTCAATTATGCCCCTCCAAGTATTCCCCTGTCCCCAAAGGGCTCATAATCACACATTTATACCTGAGACAATGGAGGGCTAAGTAACAAGATCACAAGGAGTAGCAGCAGCAGGATTGAACTGGGCTTCCCTAATTGTCAGCCTGGTGCTCTTAACAACTGGACTTTGCTTCAATACAATGGCTACCATCGTTACTGTCACTGAACAGCGTGGTTTTGTATAGTGACTAAATATTACTGATGCTAATCTGATAGATTACACCATCAAATACATCATAATTGGTTACTCCTTTGTGGTTACTCCTTCATGTATAACCCAGATTATTAAATCATAATTGTACAAGTTGCTTTTATGTATTAAATCCTGTTCTGTCTTGTCTGCCCAATTCTCGTTAAGTTTTTCATTACATTTCCTCTGTATATTTTTATTTCTGTTTCCTAAACATTTTTGTACACCTCTTTTATGTTCTATGTTGAAAGGCGGTTAATCAAATTAATACATTTCAAAATTTAATTTACCTAGCTAGCAAAAATCAGCTCACTTTTCTAATATGAAGAATTGACTAAAGATTAGCCTATGCTAAATTAGTAGCATACTAAAGTCAAATAAGATTTATTCGCTAAGATAATGACATGCAGCATGTCCCTTCACTAAAACAATGGCTAAATATTAACGTGCTTACTAAAAGCTTAGTGCGCTTGATCAAAGGAAAATTATGATTCAGATGCCATGCTATTTGCCATCTCTCCATCTGTGTGTCGTTTTGCACATGAATCATGCTGCTTTTTTCCAGTTTCTCCCCCTCTAAACCAAAATACATAAACAAAGGCAAGTTCCTACCCCCACTGCATGCAGACAGAAGAAAGAACTGAACCTACAGGTGCAGAATTCATTTAAGGGGAATTGAGCGATTGATGAACAATTGGTGTATTGTCACTTGTGATTTTTGTGTCCTCTACTTTTCTCTTTCCTATTGTTTGGTCTTTGTCTTCGCATGTTCTGGTATGGATATGTTTGTCTATTGATCTCAAATTTTGTTAGTCCTCAACATGATAGAAGACTGCCAATAGAGAAAGTAAGCATGGAAGAGGTGAGAAAGAGGCTGGGTGTTTGGGTATATTGGGAATGCAGAGGTCAGTAGTCAAAAATCTGATGAGTGAGTAAGATAACTGGCTAATACTTGCCAGTTATATTTAGGGGAATGTTTAGCTATACCTTACTAGCTAGGTTTTCAGGTAAATTTTGACCCACTAGATGTAGAGGCTCTTTTAGTAAAGTGCAGTATGGTTTTGTACTTAATTGCAAAAACTAGCACACTATAAGTGCATAGCCTGTGCAGTAAATGCAGGGGGCATGTCTAACATCTCTGCTGCATTTACGGCACAGGGCAGACACTTACCCCCATGGCACTGTGTTACATGCAGTGCCAAAGAGTGCAAGTGCCTGTGCTATCTGCCACTACAGGTAACACAGTGCGGACCCAAGCACCCTGAGTCCCCCACCCCCAACAATCCAGACTGCAATCCCCATGATAAACTCCTGTCCTAAACCAAAGTTCACCAAAAAATTGTTAAGGAAATTCTCCCACTACCGTCTGCCCCCCAACCCCCTACCACCCCAAGGATTTATTCAAAGGTGATCCCTGGTAGTTTAACGGGCCAGGACAGGACAATCTACTTATCTGGAAGAATACTCCGGATTATGACTGCCATTTTGATTCTCAGAGCTCAATGGGGTGGGAGTAGAGGATGACCGCTCCCATCCTGGTCCAATGGACTGCCAGGGATCACCTCCGGGTAAGTCCCTGGGATGGTTTGGGTTTGTGTGTGGCAGGATTGTGTGTGACACACCAGCACGTTGTGTGTGACAACGTGGTGGTGGGGCCTTGGTTCATGTGGGCTTATTAAGGGTTTGAAGCTGGAGAGTTGGGGGATTGGAAGGAGATCTACTAAGGAGGTCAGGAGTTCAATTGGAGAGGAAAGGAGTCAGAGGATCAGATTGGGGGTGTGAGGAGGAATAAGATGTCAGAGTGTTGGATCAGAGGATCGAGGGCCTCTAGCATTTGCCTTGTGCCTGTTCTATCGAACTGCCAGTAGATTGGCTGCATTTAGCACCTCCTCTTCTGCAGCCATGCTGCAGTGTAAAAATAAAGCAACATTCCTTAATAAGAAATATATACAGGCACCTGAAATCATCACAGGCCTGGAAACTCAGGGTTGAATGTCCATTTTTCTCAACGGAGGAGGGTGAATAGTGGAGTGCTTCAGGAATCTGTACTGGGACCAGTGCTATTTAACATATTTATAAATGATCTGCTAAATGGAATGATGAGTGAGGTGATTAAGGCCCCACCAGCATGTTGTCAAGGAAACCCTCCCCAATCCTGCCACTTTGGGCTTACCGCCGCTTCGTAAAAGGGCCCCTTAGTGACTAGCATGGTTTAGCATTTACAACAACTATGAGCAACTGTTAGCGAATGAGCCCATTTCTATGAAAAGAGAGGCAATTTATGGCAACTATATCACTCAAAATCTTGACAAAAAAAAGAGAAAAAAAGGGGACCTTTTACTAAGATGGGCTAAGAAATGGACTTAGAACATTTCAACATGGGATTTTCCCACACTCTGAGCACATTTCTAAGATGTCCTTAAAATAGGGCATTTTTTTTTTCGTTTTTCTTTTTGCACAAGACCTGCAAAAATATTAATTTGGGAGCACTTACTGCTTCCTATTTAGGAGGCGCAAAGGGAGGAATTGTATAAATTATGCTTGAATTTCAGTGCTGTAAAAAAATCAGCACTAAGCGCAGTTTTATACAGGGTGATCCCTCTTTACAGAATCGCGCACACAAATTTTAATGAGTACCAATTAACTTCAATAATTGGTTGTTAGCACCCAATTATTGACTTTAATTGGCTCATTAGCCAATTAATTTGTGCGCGCTTTCTCGGGAGTGCTCAAAAATTTTGCCACGCAAATCTAGGCACCATATTTAGAATCTGGGAGTAAATGCTCCCGTTTTAGTTCAGCGTTATCCAGTTAGGACATGCTAATGTAAACCTTCTAGCTGGAGAACACTTTCATGTCAATTCCCTGCCCATAGCACACTCCTCTTGAAAAAAAGATTTTTTAAAATTAAGTGGCCCATTTACTAAAGGGTTGGCGTGCAGCAATGGGCTTCCTGCTCGCCATTCCGGAACTCCCGCAGGAGCCCAGCACTAGTTCCCATTCCCAGCGTGAAACATTTCCAGTTCTACAAAATATTTTCTATTTTTGTAGCACCAGTGCTTACCCGGGAATAATCGGGCAGCACCACATGCTGCCCGGTTACCGTCAGATTAGCGCAGGAGTCCTTACTCTCACTTCAATGGGCGGCGGTAAGTGCTCCCCCCTGAAATGGCCGCACAGTAAGTGGTTCACTTACTGCACAGCCATTTCTTTAAAAAAAAATAGGCAGCCTTTTACCAACTGCGGTAAAAGGGAGCCTCAGCGCGCATCAGATACACACACTGATGCTAGCGCAGGCCCCCTTTTACAGCAGCTTAGTAAAAGGACCCCTAATAGGGTGCAATTAGCACATGCTGACAGGCAAATTATCACAAAAAGCTTTAACATGTTTTGTGGTAACCTTAATACAGTTTAGTAAAAAGGCCCTAAAGTTGTTAAATATACTTATTTATTTATTTATTGCATTTGTAACCCACATTTTCCCACCTATTTGCAGGCTCAATGTGGCTTACAGAGTATTGTTATGACAAAGTCATTCCATGATATCAGATACAGTTATTAATGTACAAAGATTAAGTAAGGGAAGAGAGAAGGAAGGTGTTAGGCAGGATAAAAGGTATAGAAGGTGGACTTTAATAACTAGGTGGATTGGTGAGGTAGTTTTGTAAGGCTATGAGTTCTCTTTGTAGGCTTTGTTGAAGAGATGTGTCTTCAAAGATTTGCGGAAGTTAGTTATTTCATCAATAGCTTTCAGGGCTGTAGGTAGTGCATTCCACAGCTGTGTGCTCATGTAAGAGAAGGTGGTGGCGTGTATCAACTTGTATTTTAGTCCTTTACAGTTGGGGAAGTGTAGATTGAGAAATTTGCGGGATGATCTTATGGCGTTTCTGGGAGGCAAGTCCACGAGGTTTAGCATGTAGATTGGGGCATTATTTCATTGATTTTTTTTTTTGCTATTCTTTTCCTAGTCAATCCCACTAGCAGCTGAATTTTGTTTCTGCCAAATAAGTGACCGCCTTTAGAAAAAGGTGACTAAAATCACTAGAAACAAAAAAAAAAGAGATTTTAATGAATTCTGCCAGAGCAAACAATTTGTAATACAACAGTCCTAACACCATCCTTTTATGTGAAAAAAAAATAAAAATGTACAGAAGTTCTAATATGTAACTTTTTGAGAATGCTCGTGGGCCCATGACATGAAAAATCAGCCACTGTCTACATTTTTTTCAATCTGCTATTTTAGTCACCTTTTCCCAGAGATGGTCACATATGTCTGCAAGGCTCCTAGACCTTTATCAACATCATTATTCTTGTTTAGCCAATAGGAATTCACATTACATTCTGAACAGCAAAGCCTGGCTACAAATTGGAAAACTGTCAAAAGTGTAATAAAGTTCATAATAAGAGCACGATCCATTGATGGAACTTTCTAGTTTGTTGACTTTGGTGAGAAAGTTGCATAAATAAATCTTTAAGGGGGTCTTTTACTAAGCTGTACCTGCGTTTTTAGCTCATGCTAGAAATCAGCTGGCGCTAAACACTGAGACGCCCATTATATTCCTATTGGGTCTCAGCCTTTAGCGACAGCTGAATTCTAGTGTGAGCTCAAAACGCTAGAGCATCTTAGTAAAAGATCCCCTAAATGAGATCCTCAAAGAATATTCTTAAGCACCTTTTGTATTCAATCTGAGAATCTTAGGTTCAAAAGAATTAACAGGCTAGAAGATCCTGTTTTATTGAATTTTATCTCAAATGGATTGAATACCATGGTGTATATACTTCCTTACTGTGATTCTAGTGTTTTCAGCTTTATTAAGACAGTTATGTATTTATAAGCTACTAATGCTATGCCATAATACATTAAAAAATGTATGATACACAATTATTATGGGATAATTGTATCTCTCATAGAGTAAGTGACTTGAAAAGCAGGTGCATTGCTCTCATCTTCGCAGAGGACTAGTTTTCTCTGGAAATGTTATCTAACTTATCCCATAGGGCAGATGGTTTGCATGCTACACAGACTGAGGCTCATAAATTCCTAGCAGCAGTGCCTTTCATTTCTGCTTCTGTGATTAGTGTTATAACACAGATCTGCATATTAGCTGTGCTTTTTGCCCACTGCAATTAATTAACGTATTTTAAGGCATGGGATAAATAAGAACTTGATCTGCTTCTAAGCTTTCTGAGCCACGGAGAACAAATATCCGGCAATATTTGACTTTTCATGAATAGAAATTGTCAGAAAAAGATATACTGTGGAGATATTGAGGGTGGTCCTAAAGATAGTCATCGCATTTTGAGAAAAGCTAATTGAAGTGTGCTAGAGGAGGAGATACGATACATTCTTCACTAATCACCTCTGGTATTTCATCTACCCACAAAAGGTTTAATCCGTGCAGACACCCCTTTAATTTGATGCCTTTAGACCAGAATATATTTACTTCTATCTCAGGCTAGAATAGCTCCATGCCAGGTTGCTGCTGTGAAACCTCAGCTCCCATTACAGTGGGAAGGAATGAGTCAAACTTTTACTGGCATTTACCTATAGCAGTATAATCCGTTTTACTTTTTGTCATATACTACCAGAAAGAAATATAAAAACAACCTTCATCTACAGAAATACTTTTCCCCTTCAAAATCTTGTTTCTGAAAGTGACAGAGCTGCTTTTCCAAGGGAAATCTAGATCACAGTATTCAACTTTTAGAAGCAGCTAAGCATTGATCAAAATGAATATCTTGTTTTTCATATCCAGCTACCTTTAAGCTTCAGCTATACAAACTGGTAGAGGAGAGACACTGTCCTTCTCAATGCATAACAGGTCACTTAAATTTACCCACTGATTGTGTGCATAAATTTATACAATAGTACCATCAAGGTGGATAAGTGTATTATGTGCAAACATGGCATCACCATGCCTAATTGCTATTCTGTAATTACACGCTCAAATAGCATAGCACGTAGTTATTAGAGGGGCCAACATTTATGCATGCAACTTACAGAATACTATTAGTTATGTAATCCCCTATTAGTTTGGGGATTATTAAGATATAGAACCCCTGGGGGGAGTGACTAGGAGGATCCTGGGTAGGGGAAAGCCAAGCCCAAGGGGAGAAGCTTTGGAGAAAAATGCAGAAAGATAGTGCCCATGTTGGGGAGAGAGTCAGGGGGGAGGAGATTAGAGGCGATAAGTGTTTGCCTTTTATAAGGGTCTTTGGTTGCCTGCAAGCCCCTGCCAAGTAACCTGAAGAAGGAGAAAGGGGATTCTGAAGTGCCACCTTAAGCTTGTGCTAGAATTGGGGAGCAGTTGTCTCACTCGCAACAACTGGTGAAGGAGTCAGAGCTTTGGGTGGATTGGGGTGTCCGGCCTGTGATCAGGATTTAGGGCAGAAAGGATATCTGCTCAAGGCCGGGGTGCTACTCTGTGAAGTACACCTGCGGAAAAAGGACAGCCTTGGTGGTAGTGGAGAGCATTTACCCACTACAGCAAATGCTGGAGACAGATGGAATGACTGAGGCTGCTGGGATAGAATCATGTCTTAGACCAGAGTTGAGGTTTCTCCCTTCTCAACCACTGGTGAAAGTTCCTCAATGACCTACGTCAGTAGCAGTGGTGTCAGCAAGCGATGTCACTGAGGCAGCAAAAGGGGAAGAGGCCAGAATGGGCCCACATTCAAGCCCATGTAGCCAGCACAAGAAGTGGGACAGATACCATGGAGGTGGTGGCTGCCTCAGTGCCCTTGTTGGAAATCCACTTAACCATGGAGGATACTATGACTGCAGCTTTTGATTTAAAGAGACCTTCTGTTAATATCCTAAAATCTATTTAGGAAGCCATTGCTGATTTGGGGAAAGTGATAGCTTCACAAAATAATTTACTTAAGCAAGAAAGTCAAGTAATATATGTCAAGGTTAATAAAAACATTCAAAATATTCATAGATGAAGTACTAAGTTTGAAGAGTAGCAGACCACTATGGAAATTGTGAAGAATATTCAGATTGCATTGATGAAAGATAACTCTGTCGTTCTAAAGTGGAAACTTTGAAAAATGCTGCAAGGCAATTTAAGGCTGATTAATTTTCCAAACAGGCTCATTTTCGAATGAGATAGACGTCCATCTTCCGACATAAATCGGCACTTGGACGTCCATCTCTCAAGACGTCCAAATTGGTATAATCGAAACCCGATTTTGGACGTCTCTAGCGGAGGTCCGTCACAAGGACATCCAAATCTCAGGGGGGCGTATCGGAGGCATGGTGAAGGTGGGACTTGGGCAATCCTAAGACTTGGACATCTTTGAGCCATAATGGAAAAAAGCAGAGGCGTCCAAGACTAAAACTTGGACGTTTTCATCCGGACCTGTTTTTATAGCGACTAAGGCACAAAACGGTGCCCAAAATGACCAGATGACCACTGAAGGGAATTGGGGATGACCTACCCTTACTCTCCCAGTCATCACAACCCCCTCCCATCCTCAAAAAATCATTAAAATTATTGATTGCCTGCCTCAGATATCATACTCAGGTGCATGACAGCGCATACATGTCCCTGGAGCAGTTTTAGTGGGTGCAGTGCACTGCAGACAGGTGGACCCAAGCCCTTACCCCTCCTACTTTTTACATTTGTGGAGGAAACAGTGAGCCCTCCAAAACCCACCAGAAACCTTCTGTACCCACATATAGGTGCCCCCCTTCACCCGTAAGGGCTATGGTAGTGGTGTACAGTTGGGAGTAGTGGGTTTTGGGGGGGTTCAGCACACAAGGTAAGAGAGCTACGTACCTGGGAGCATTTTATGAAGTCCACTGCAGTGCCCCCTAGGGTGCTCCATTGCTGTCCTGGCATGTCAGGGGGACCAGTGTACTATATCCAAATGGCTTGCATTTGGACATTTTAGACTTGGACGTCTTTGGTTTCAAAAATCGCCGAAAATCAAAGACGTCCAAATCTAAGTACGTCCTTGGTATTTTTGAAACAAAAGATGGACATCCATCTTTTTTCAAAAATGGCCTTTTCCCTGCCTGTGAATGTGGACATTTTACAAACACATCCAAATTCCAACTTAGACGTTTCTTTCGAAAATGCCCCTTCATGTCACCTACTGTCCCCCCTAAAGATAGGTTTCTGAGATATCTTTCTGAAATTTTGTACATATCTTCTATCTATTCTGTTTCCACTGGTGGTCAAGTGTTATTATATACCTGCACAAAGGAAGAAAGGTGATAGCAGTCAACCTGAACCAGTTATTCCAATGGAAGAAACTGCTGCCTCTGCTTTGTTAGAGACATCGGAGTATCAATTGGTCCAGACTAGTACAATGATTGTAACCTTGGCTTTGATTTCGGATAAAGAATTGCTTTTCTGTATGTTTTTTCGACATCAAGATTTGAAGATTCCAATTTATCCTGATCTTTCTAAACAGATACAAAAGAGAAGGAAGCAGTTCTTGTTATTGCAGCCTGGAGTATTGTAAAGAATACATCAGGTAAATATTTTTTTAATCCCGCACAGTTATCAGTGTTTATCTCCAGCAGAGAAGTTGTGGAGGGTAGAGGTAGAATATCATCTCCTTTGTAATCTGGTTAGTTAGAAGCTTCTTTATAGAATGACTGAGGTTTAAATCTCTTGTGTAGTTGTGTTAATTTTCTTACCTCTTCTCTGTTAGCAGTTTTGTGAAAAGCAAATGCATCCATTCTTCTCGAACCCCATGGAACCCCTTCCATCTCCATTAAACAAATCTTTTAGAAGACTTCCTGAATCTTTCTGAGTGCCCTCAATATTCTGGCATGTATCTTATCTGGTCCCATGACTGTCCACTTTCAATTTTATAAGATGTTTATAAACACTTTTGCTATTGATTCTAAACTAGTTATTACATCAGAAAACTAGCAAGTAATAAAGAAAAAGCAAAATTACATCATGAGAAAAACAGAAACCACCAAATTAAATATAGCATTATCATCAGGGAAAAGAAGGATTATTACAGAGGTATAAAAAACAAAAAGAAAGAAAAAGAGCAAATGCTATTCAGCACTGTAATACTGCCACAACTTCATAGACCCTAATTCATCAAACGTGTGACTTCAAAGCTTTATTACTCAACAAACACTGTTCCAATTATAGAGACTCAGTTCATAACACTTTTTTCAGCAAAGGATGTGGTGTCTACTTTATATCCATATATACCTTTGTCAGCTAACTGTGGTCCTTTGAGAATTTTCTTTCAAGAACATAGAACAAAAGTATTTGTTTAACATGTTAGCTTTTCCTTTATCATTCTCCACATAGGGAGCAAATCTATAACTGGGTTTCACAAATGTGTCTTCTAGATGCAGCATGCTCAGCTCTGATTCTATGATGACATCTGGGCGCCCAGATTCCATTACAGAATCCTAGAGTAAGTTGATATTTAGACACCTACATTTAGGCATCACTCAGTCATTTTTTTTCTTACAAAAAAGGTGCCGGTATTCAAATGCCAGGCTATCCTTCAGGGGTGGCGTTATCACTAAGAGGATTTACTACCACGATAGCCAGCCTCAGATTTTTTATAAAGGCAGCATTGAAATGCAGAGCCAGGGCTTTTTCATTAATACTTAGGGGAAATGGGTCAATCTTATCAGGCAGTGGAAAAGGTGCCAGTATTCAGCTGTTCCCTCTAAGCAGAATGGGAGTCCTGCCAGTGGGTGGTGCTGACTCCCTATCACATTTTCAATAATGAGAGACAGGCAAGTTCTGTGGGACTCCAGGAAACCTTCCTGTCCTTAGCAACTGAAAGCACAGAATTGAAGCACTGCCCCCCACTGGTAGCAATGCAGTTGGAGGACTCCTGCTCAGTTTAGAGGGAACAGTGGCACTCGGTGCCCCTGGGGAGGTGGAAAGTCCTAGGAATGCTCACTTATGCTATGTCAATCACAGGTGTAAACGTGCATGCCTAAATGTGACATTTTAGCACATCATTTACAGTATTTACATGTGTAAATGTTAGGCATCCTTACACCCCACCCATGCACTTCCCACTGCCCACTTGCATTTAAACATTAACTCCCAAATTCTATAAATGGTGCCCAAAGTGAGGCACACTGCTATAGAATACGGCAGGTATGTGTGCAATATAATTAATTAATTAGTACTAAATTGGCAACTAACCAGTGATAAAATACCAATAATTAGCATTAACAAGCACTAATTGTCGCTAACGCCATTGCAAAGTATAACAGATTTACGCCCCTATTTTATAAATTGTGCACCTAACTTCACTCGCCTGCTAATGCATTAATGTGCAAGGGACACGGGTATGCAGGGGCATTCTGACTATTCCTCCATACATTTTATAGAACAGTTGCATTTATTTTTTTATTTATTTGTTACATTTGTATCCCACATTTTCCCACCTATTTGCAGGCTCAATGTGGCTTACTGTTACGTCCCTCACCTGCGGTGCGGCCCGCACGGTCAGCTTAGCGTCGGCCCTGCTCGCAGTAGCGGTGGCCGGCCATGATCGGTCCAGTCGCGATGGCTGTCTATACCTCGAGATTATGGTGTCCGGGCTTGACGGCCGGTCATTCCGGTCGCTGGCCATTGGTGCAGTCTTTCCGGTCAGTCTTCTTGGCCATGTTGGCCAGCTATTCCGATTCAGCCTGAAGGCTGGCCATGCGGACTGCGGCGTTCCAAAAATGGGGCTTGTTTCCGGTGCGGTTCTTTTGCCGCCCCTGATTGTGCGGGATTGGCCGCCTTTCGCTGCTGCGCCTCCTTTTTCCAGCAGCCACCAATCCAGATTGTGTTCTCCAGCTGCTCAGAGTTACTGCTGATGATAGAACTACTTAAGAGCTGCAGTCTCCCTCATACCTTGCTTCGGCTTCTATTGCTTTAGAGGTTTTGTGCTCGAGATCGTGTGTTCTACTATTTACATTTCTGTGTTCCTGACTTGTGGATTGAACCTGACTATTCTCTGACTTCTGCCTGCCTTGACCCCTTGGACTGAACTTTGACTACCCGTTGTCTTGCTGCCTGCCTAGACCCTTGGACTGAATCTCGACTACCCATTGTATTGCTGCCAGCCCTGACCTTTGGACTGAGCCTGTCTATTCCTGGCCTCTCTGCCAGCCCGGACCCTTGGAGTGACCTCCACTATCTCTTCCCAGCTGTTGTCCTGACTCGTGGATTGGAACTGGTTTCCCGCTGCTACATCCAGCCAGGCCGGCGGCTGCCCAACCCCGTTTGTTCCCGAAGTCCTGGTGGCCGCCTGCACCTGGGGGCTCAACCCCTCACTCCTGGGGAACGGCGGTCACGTCCCAGGTGAAGCTAGGGGTTGTTCGGCTGCCTGACCGAGTACAGCGCAGCTCTTCTTTCACCATGCTCAGTCGTGGCACAAGGGCTCACTACCCAAGTTCCAACAGGTATGCCTTTTTGAACAGGTTAGTTTTTAATGATTTCCAGAAGGTTAGGTGATCATAAGTTGTTTTCCTTCCCAACTGCCACATTTAGGTGTCACCAACCATAAACATGGTATAAGTGGTCTTGTCTAAAGTTTGGTGTGCAATGTTAGTATTCTACAACAGATTTGGTATTACTACTACTTATCATTTCTATAACGCTACTAGGTGTACGCAGCACTATACACTTAACATGTAAGAGATATAGGGGCTCATTTTCAAAAGAGAAAAATGTCTAAAAAGTAGCATAAATCTGCATTTGGATGTTTTTCTCACAAAGATATCCAAGTTGGTATTTTCTAAACCAATTTTAGACTTTTTTTCTATGAAGTCCATCAGAAGTGTGTTCAGATCACACGGGGTGTGTCAGGGGCATGTTAAGGCGGGATCTGGACATTCCTAACACTTGGACATTTTTCTGCCATAATGGAACAAAACAAAAACATCCAGGCAGTGGTGTTCCTAGAGGGGCTGACACCCGGGGCGGATCGCCGATGTGCCCCGCCCCCGGATGCAGCGCGACACCCCCCCCCCCCCCGGGTGCACGCAGCTGGGGGGGTGCCGCGCACCTGTCCTCCGTTCATTCCATGCTTCTTTTCTGCCCCGGAACAGGAAGTAACCTGTTCCGGGACAGAGAAGAAGCATGGAACGAATGGCGGACAGGCACGAGCGGCACCACCCCAGCATCGTGCACCCGGGGCGGACCACACCCACTGCCACCCCCTAGGAACCCCACTGCATCCAGGGCTATAAGTTGGATATTTTGGTCTAGACCTGTTTTACTAACAAATAAGAATCGACAACCAAAGTGGAGAAACTGGATCCACTATGAGAGGAGCAATACAACAACAGCAGCATGATCAACAAGACTCTTCCGGAAAGCCAAGGAGACAAGGTGAAGAGAAATACTCTTTTATTGTAAATAAGGTTGGACTCGACTTTCATAGGAATGAAGTTGTTGGTAGCAGGTGAGCTCAGTCTGCGGGAAAGACTGAGACGTCTGCTCGAACTTTATTTCTAGAGAGTGAGCCAGGTCACTGGTAGTGTTCCTGAACTGGGAAGGAAGCTGTGGCACACACAGAGGCATATTTTCAAAGCACTTAGCCTTCCAAAGTTCCTATGGAACCTATGGAACTTTGGAAGGCTAAGTGCTTTGAAAATATGCCTCACAGTTTATTTCTGCACTGCATTATCGCTGTCTACCAATAAGTAGTCTTTTTAAAGACTCCTGAGGCAGGCATTGTTGCCAAAACACGGTGCCATGTCGCGTCCAACCTTATATACAGTAAAAGAGTATTTCTCTTCACCCCATTTCCTTGGCTTTCTGGAAGATTCTTGTTCATCACACTACTCCTCTGTTGTTATTAACGAAAAAGACACAAAAAGGTGCCCTAATTGACCACATGAGTACTGGAGGGAATCAGGGATGATCTCCCCCTACTCCCCAGTGGTCACTAACCCCCTCCCACCCCCCATAAAATGTGATTAAAAACATTACTTATCAGCCTCTATGCCAGCCTCATATGTTATACCCAGGTCCAATACAGCAGCATGCAGGTCCCTGGAGTAGTCTAGTAGTGGGTGCAGTGCACTGTAGACAGGTGGGCCCAGGCCCATAGTTCCCCCTGCATGTTACACTGGTGGTGGAAACTGTGAACCTTCCAAAACTCACCAGAAACCCACTATACCCACATATAGGTGACCCCTTAACCATAAGGGCTATTGTAGTGGTGTACAGTTAGGGGTAGTGCATTTTGGGAGGCTCAGGAGACAAGATAAGGAAGCAATGGTGAGATGTGCATTTATTTGAAGTCCACTGCACTGCCCCTAGGGTGTCCCATTGCTCTCCTGGGATGTCTATGTGGCCAGTCTGCTAAGAATGCTGGCTCCTCAGACATTCCAATGGCTTGATTTTGTGCAATTTCACTTGGACTTTTTTTTTCAAAAATTGACCAAAAAGATAAACACACAGAGCACAAAACATCTAGCAAATAGCCATTTTCAAAAAAAAAAAAAAGACTTTTTTGTTTTGAAAATGGCTATATTCCCCACTTGAATTGTGGATGTTTTTATCAAAACGTCAGACTTAGACATCATATCGAAACTGCTCTTCATAGTAACATAGTAGATGACAGCAGATAAAGACCCTACAGTCCCATTCTGCCCTACAAGATAAACTCATTGCATATGGTACGATGTGATACTTCATATGTATACCTGATCTTGATTTGTCCTTGCCATTTTCAGGGCATAGACCAAGGATAAGGCCATAGCAGAGAAACTGAATGAATTCTTTGTTCTGTCTTTATGGAAGAAGATGTAAGAGATCTGCCTGTACCTGAATTAGTTTTCAAGGGTGATGATGCAGAGGAACTGAAAGAAATCTCGGTGAACCTGGAAAATGTATTGAACAAAATTGACAACTTAAAGAGTAGTAAATCACCTGGACAGGATGGCATACATCCTAGGGTACTCAAAGAACTCAAGCATGAAATTGCTGATCTGCTGTTAGTAATATGTAACCTGTCATTAAAATCATCCGTAGTACCTGAAGATAAACGTACAGAGCACAAAAACATTTAGGAAATAGCCAATTTTGGAAAAAAAAAAAAGATAGATGTTTTTCTGTTTTGAAAATGGCTATATTCCTCACTGGAAGTTTAGACGAAATCATATCGAAAATGCCCCTCCTTATGTAGTTTAAGGTCCCACAACCAGAATCACCTGGTTCTGCTTCCACTTTCAAAGGACCATTTGGACTCAACTACAGAAGCTGCTTTCTTCTACCAAGCTCCAACAATGTGGAATTCATTCCCCACAAATATTTGCTTAGAGCACTGCTTAAATATCTTTAAAAAGAAATTAAAGACCCATTTTTATCAACTAGCATTTTCATCAATGCAATTGTCCCAGAGTCTGGATTGCTAAAAATACACTACAGTGCTTCAGGTTATTATAGGAGCAAATGCAGTAGTTTTTAGATCTCCCCAATGTTGATATTTGTGAACTGTTTGACAGAAACTTGGAATTGATTATGATGGTCATATATATGCTTTATTGGTTAATTAAGTTAGCCTGACTTGCTATTACTGTAAAACTCTCTGTAAACAGAAGGGCAGTCTATCCAGTATGATAAATAAATAAATAAATAAATAAATAAATAAATAAATAAATAACATCTATAACACTAAAGCAAATGTGACATGTAGCTTTAAGTTTTATTTCTGAAGGTTCAGATATTGCCAAGAGATTCTGCTGGGAAGATCTGAGATTCCACTAGGGCAGATTAAAAAAACAAACTAAAAAAACAAAACAGTGGCATGCTTTCAAAGCCTTGAAAGGATTCAGTGAAACCCCTAGCCATGGCCAGCATATCTCTTACCAAGGCCAATCTCTTCCCTTTTTTTTTTTAGTTTTCAACCTGTACCAGAAAACATCATATGTGGAACAGGAACAGAAGTCAGCAACTTAGAATACAAGAGACACATGTAGGGAGAGCTGTTTTATGCCTGCTTAGCATCCAGCCCTCTGCTGCATTGCATTTCTAGGCCCTTGTTCTATACTGTTTTGCAGTCTACTTAATTTCTGGGAGCTAAGCTCAATACTAAATCTGCAGCTGCCACTGATGAGCTCAGGCCACTAAAGAGACAAATGGAGAGCCACTCACCCACAGCAAGGAAAGGAGAGAAAAAGATGTATTTTAACGTTTGATTTTATGATTATCCAGTGAAAGGATGAAGTCCAGCACTAGGTAGGATAGAAGGGGGAAAAAGAGGTGGATAGAGGAAGATGGGGGTCATTGAGCATTATGGAAAGCAGTGAGAGAAACAATTAAGTGGGGAACACTGGTACTTACAGATGCCGAGACAAGGGAAGAAGGATGGTGGGGCAAAGAGAGGAAATTTTGGGGGTGTGAGGAAGGAAAAGAGAGTTGGGAAGCAGGAGGGAGTGTAGGATGTGGGTCAGAAAGGGAAAAGAAAGGACAATTGAGGTCAAAAGGGAGGACAAAGAAGAGTGTAGGGAACAGACGGGGAAGAGAGGGGGTATGAGATGAGAGAGGGGCATTTGGGGAGAAGATGGGAAGAGACAGGATAGAGGACAGCAGGAGAAGACAGAGGGGAGTGCAGAATGAAGTAGTAGGAGACAGAGAGGAGGAGGGCCACGTACCCTAAGGAACAATGAATGAGTCAGAGTCAGTAGCAGTATAAGGGCCTCCTTCCCTATGACCAAGTTAGCTTGGACATCATTCAGTAAGGCTACTAGTGCGGTCTTTCTACTTCATCCCTGTCAGAAGCTTGACTGCCTGAAATAGATAATGTTCGATTTTTCAAGAAAGTCATGGAGTTCACTAGATACAACTTTCTCAGTGAGCTTCAAGAGGATAAAACATAGAGGACACAGGTCAGAGGCTGGATTGCACTGAAAAAATAGAGAACCTTAAGAACATAAGATTAGCCATACTTGGTCAGACCAATGGCCCATTTAGCACAGTTTTATGCTTCCAGCTGTGGCCAATCCAGGTCACAACTTCCTGGCAGAAACCCAAATAGTAGCAACATTCCATGCTACCAATACCAGGGCAAGCAGTTACTTCTCTCACGTTCATCTCAATAACAGACTATGGACTTTTCCCAAACCTTTTTTAAATCCAGATACGCTACCCACTGTTAACACATCCTCCAGCAATGAGTTCCACAGAGTCTTTTTCAAAGAACATTTATTCTTTGTAAAAATATTTCCTCCCATTTCTTTTTAGAGTATTTCCATGTATTTTCATTGATTGTCCCCTAGTCTTTGTACCTTTTGAAAGAGAGAAAAATCAATTCACTTTTACCTGTTCTACACCACTCAGGATTTTGTAGACCTCAATCATTTCTCCCCTCACCTGTCTCTTTTCCAAGATAAAGAGCCCTAACCTATTTAGCCTTTTGAAGTAGTATGGAGAAAAAAACAGAGAATATTACAATGCCTTTTGTATCACACCATGGTATGACTGCACCTCAAATATTGTTTGCAATTCTGGTCACTGCATCTCAAAAAGAAAAAATATAGGGTCCTGTTTATTAAGGTGCGCTAGTGTTTTTAGTGTGCGCTAAACGCTAGAGACATCCATATATTCCTATGGACGTTTCTGGTGTTTAGTGAGTGCAAATTTTTAGCATGTGCTAAAAATGTTAGCACGGCTTAGTAAACAAGGCCCCTAATGCAATTACAAAAAGGTAGAGATAACGGTAACCAAAATGATAAAGGGAATGGAACAACTCCCCTATGAAGAAAGGTTAAAGAGGCTAGGGCTTTTCAGCTTGGAGAAGAAACAACTGTGAGGAGATATGATAGATGTCTTTGAAATCATGAGTGGAATGGAATGGATCTCTTGTTTACTCTTTCCAAAACTACAAGGACTAGGTAGCATACAATGAAGTTATAAGTAGTACATTTAGAACAAATCGGAGAAAATACTTCTTCACTTAACATCTCCCCCATCTGAGTGGAGGAGCAACCTAGTGGTGAGTGCAGCAGACTTTGATCCTGGAGAACTAGATTGTAAGCTCTTTGAACAAGTACCGTTTTTTGTGTATGGTGTACAGCGCTGCGTATGTCTTGTAGCGCTATAGAAATGATAAATAGTAGTAGTAGTAGAACTAGGATCAATTCCCACTGCAGCTTCTTGTGACTCCTTGTCACTTAACCCTCCATTGTCCCAGATACAAATAAGTACCTGTATATACTATGTAAGCTGCTTTGAATGTAACATAGTAACATAGTAGATGACAGCAGAAAAAGACCTGCACGGTCCATCCAGTCTGCCCAACAAGATAACTCATATGTGCTAATTTTTGTGTATACCCTACTTTGATCTGTACCTGTGTTCTTCAGGGCACAGACCGCATAAGTCTGCCCAGCACTATCCCCGCCTCCCAACCACCGGATCTGGCACAGACCGTATAAGTCTGCCCAGCACTATCCCTGCCTCCCAACCACCAGTCTCGCTTCCCACCACCGGCTCTAGCACAGACCGTATAAGTCTGCCCAGCACTATCCCCACCTCCCAACCACCAGCCCCGCCTCCCGATCTTGATTAAGCTCCTGAGGATCCATTCCTTCTGCACAGGATTCCTTTATGCTTATCCCACGCATGTTTGAATTCCGTTACCGTTTTCATTTCCACCACCTCCCGCGGGAGAGCATTCCAAGCATCCACTACTCTCTCCATGAAAAAATACTTCCTAACATTTTTCTTGAGTCTGCCCCCCTTCAATCTCATTTCATGTCCTCTCGTTCTACCACCTTCCCATCTCCGGAAAAGGTTCGTTTGCGGATTAATACCTTTCAAATATTTGAACATCTGTATCATATCACCCCTGCTTCTCCTTTCCTCCAGAGTATACATGTTTAGTTCAGAAAGTCTCTCCTCATACGTCTTGTAACGCAAATCCCATACTATTCTCATAGCTTTTCTTTGCACCGCTTCAATTCTTTTTACATCCTTAACAAGATTCGGCCTCCAAAACTGAACACAATACTCCAGGTGGGGCCTCACCAACGACCTATACAGGGGCATCAACACCCCCCTTCTTCTGCTGGTCATACCTCTCTCTATACAGCCTAACAACCTTCTAGCTATGGCCACCGCCTTGTCGCACTGTTTCGTCGCCTTCAAATCCTCAGATACTATCACCCCAAGATCCCTCTCTCCGTCCGTACCTATCAGACTCTCCCCGCCTAACACATACGTCTCCCGTGGATTTCTGTTCCCTAAAACCACAGAACAGCAGTATATCAATTCCCATCCCTTATTAAAGTCTGGAATTCATTGCTAGCAAATGTGATAAAAGCAGTTAGCATAACAAGGTTTGAACAAGTTCCTAAAAGAAAAGTCCATAAACCATTATGGACTTGGGAAAGTCAACTGCTTATCCTGTGACTTGGATTGTGTACTGTTAGAAACATGATACTGGGCTTGATGAACCTTTGGCCTGGCCAGTGTGGTGATTGTTATATACTTACTAGTAAAAAAGGCCCATTTCTGACACAAATGAAACAGGCGCTAGCAAGGTTTTCCTTGGAATGTGTATGTTTGAGAGAGTGTGTGTGTGAGAGTGACTGTGTGAGAGAGAGAGAGTGAATGTGCCAGTGTGTGTGTGTGACAGAGAGAGAGTGAGACTGGATGCGAGTGTGTCTGTGAGAGAGCGATTGTGTGTGTGAGAATGAGAGTGTGTGTGTTTGAATGAGAGTGTGTGCAAGTGCATATGTGAGACACAGCGAGTGTGAGTGAGAGAGTGTGTTTCACACAGATACACTGTGTGTGAGAGTGTGTGTGAGACAGAGAGAGTGTGAGAGAGTATATGTGCAATACACAGACTCTCTGTGAGACTGAAAGTGTATGAGACCGAGTGTGTAAGACCGAGAGTGTGTGTGAGACCAAGAGTGTGTGAGAGTGAGTGTGTGACACAGAGAGTGAATGTGATACAGTGTGAGACATAGTGTGAGAAACTGTGTGAGAGTGAGAGAAAGACACTGACTGTGAGAGTGTGTGTGAGAGAGAGAGTGTGTGTGTGTGACAGAGATACCTCCCCCCCTCCCTCTGTGGTATCAGGACCCCCTCCTCCCCCTCTGGTATGAGGACCCCTCCCCCCTGGTATGAGGACCCCCTCCCCTCCTCCCCTCCTCCCCTGTGGACTCAGGATCCCCTCCCCTCCCCCTCTCCGGTCTTGGGACCCCCCTCCCCCCTCTCAGGTCTCGGGAACCCTCCCCCCTCTCAGGTATCAGGACCCCCTCACCCTCACCCCTCTGCAAACAATTCTACAAATAATGGAACCTCAGAACTCTGATGCTAGCCCATCAAAACCTCAAACTTGTGAAACTGGACTGCAGCAAACCTAATATGCATTCTGTTAAACAGCAGATTGGGGGGGGGGAGATACATACAAAATCACTTAGCACACCTTCATTTTCCTTACATCTACTGTAATTAAAAGCACCTCCAATGTTGTGAAGCTGACTCCGTGGCTTCAGTGAAGGGTTCGTATCATTCTTAAGTCTGTCACATCTCTCTGTGCCCCGCCCTCGCATCATCACATTTTGACGTGAGGGCGGGGCAGAGAGAGATGTGACAGACTTACGAATGTTACGAAGTTACGAACCCTTCACTGAAGCCACGGAGTCAGCTTCACAACGTTGGAGGTGCGTTTTATTATAGTAGATGCGCTTAACACTTGTACTGGCTCCTGGCAGCCCTGGCCTTTTGGGGAGGGGAAGGGGAGGTGTGGAGACAGTATGGCTAACCTAGAAGTGCGAGCAACCATGGAACAAAGTTCATGTGCTGACTTAAAGGGACCAGAGGGAAACAAATGGTGGAGGGATAATTTTCACAAACATTGTTCATGTTTAAAATTTGTGAATATGGTCTGACCTAGAAAAAAATACATTTCAGGCATTTTATATTCAACATGCCTCAATTTTCTTGTTTTATTTAGTTATAGCTTATTCATTGTTTAATATGATTCACTCTGTATCTTGTATGATTAAAATCAAAAAAAAAAATCATGGACAACAACAAAAAAGCTTTGTGAAGTATTCTGAGATTTTGTCATCTCCTAATGTTTTGATGCTCTAGGTGACTGCCTCATTTGCTTAATGGAAAAGTTAGCCCTGAATGCTATGTGGTGTTTCTCACAAAAGGTTTGGGAACCCCCTGCTCTAGAGTACTAATTTCCTCTCACCTGACTTTAGGCTCCTTTTACAAAGCCACAGTACTGATTCCTACGCTGCAAATGCAAGAAAACCCATAGGAATTGAATGGGCTTTGTCACATTTGCCATACCGGGAATCACTACCACTGCTTTGTAAAAGGAGCCCTTTGTTTCTCTTTTGCTGAAGAGTTTTGTAAATTTGTATTTATTTATTTATTTATTTTGCTGTTCACCAAAATAAACGTCAATACTTTCCTGAAATATTATGAGTCATTTCCACTGAATTTCTTCCACATTTATTCTAGTTATAAAGGGGAAAAGTAAATACTGAAAACAAAAGCTGAACACAGACCTTATGAGAATCTCATGAATAACCCTTTTTATAACTATTGTTATTTGACTTTTTTTGTGTATTCATCTTCCTGTGGCTCAAAATAATTTGCTTTATTGGAACCATAAATGTTTCAGAATCTTAATAGCGAAAATATAGCATTCAAACTTGTGGCTATGTCAGGCAGATTCTTTAATTATGTCACTGTATATTTCTGTTTAGTAATCCTACAGAATGCAAAGAGAAAATATTTGCTGCAAGAAAGTCTGCCCTGAAAACGTCAAAAGAGAATATATATCATCCTGAACCTTGCTGTCAGGGGAAAAGCTTCACACAGGCCAAACATCTTAAATGTCAATTTTCCAGCAGGAGAAAAAGGGAAGAAATTAAGTTTGATATATGAAGCAGTTTTCCAAACTTGCTTCAAATGTGAGTCTGAAAGAGGTCACTCTGAGGACAAACACGAAGAAGGTACTGAGGCATACAAAGCAATTTGAATACAAACGGGGAAGTCATCTTGTGTACTCGCTCGCAAACTGAGTCTATAGCACTCAATTTTATTTAAAGGTCTCATTGCAGTAATCAGTTCTGGCCAGATGTTTTGCATCCATTTTACTGCCAAACTGTATGTAATCTCATGCGCAAAGAAAATTAACAGATGTTCAGAAAATGTACTCCTTCAGATACCAGGGTTCTAATATAACTGTAAATGTCACCAACAGTTTGAGTCTCTTCCTTCTCTGAAAGCAAAACTAGTAGACAATCAATACTGCAAGACCTGGTATGATATTATTTGTTAAAAATTTATGGTTCAGTTCATCTGCAAGGAGGCAAGCCTTACCAGACAGCCCTTCGGCAATATCTCTTACAAAAATGTTAAGAAGAACCAGTCCAAGAACCGACCCTTGAGGCACACCAATGGCAACATCCCATTCCTTAGCTCCATTTACCATTATCTTCTGTCACCTTCCACCCGACCAGTTTTTAACCCAGTCAGTCACTCTAAGGCCCATACCAAGGGCACTCAGTTTATTTATGTCATCGATGTGGAATTGTGTCAAAGGCTTTGCTAAAATCTAAGTACAACACTTCTAGCACTCTCCCTCAATCTAACTCTGTGGTCACCGAAGAAATGAATAAGATTTGTCTGACAATACCTGCCTCTAGTGAAACCATGCTGCCTCGGGTCTTACAATCAGAGGCCTCACTATTCTCTGTTTTAGAAGCATTTCCATTAATTTACTTACCACAGAGAATTGCACCTGCTATTTAATAAACAAAGAATTTTCTTGAAACAATATATGCATAGTTTTGAAAATACAAAGGAACTCCTGCAAATCCACACTCCATCCCATCTCCATCCCCAGGAACTCCTCACCATGGTTTAAAGTTTACACAAAATGGCATCACACACATACCGCTACTTTATTAAACTTGAAGGAATTTATAACAAGCCCATCCTATCTATAAATCTCTATTTTATGCACATAAATGGCTTTGAACTTTATCCCCTAGATTATCAACAATTTTTCAGCAATTTCAGGCTACAGGTTTAAAAACATCAGAGAGAGCTTTTGGAATTCAATTCTGAGTTCCTCAAAAATGTACAAAAAATATTAAAATATTGTGTTCCATCACATGGATATGACTGTTCGTCTTTGTTAGGAAGAGATACTTTGGATTAATTAATTCTAGAGTGTAAGCCCTCCAAGGACAATAACTATAACCACTGTACCAATAAATCACTTTAATGTACTATTGAAAAGGTATAAACTAAATGCAAATCCAAATCCCCCCTTCCCCCAGTGAGACTCTAGCATTTTAAGATGCTTACCATGGGAAAACATACTATAAGATCATGCCATTGACTGTGAATCATATAGAGGGGCATTTTCGATATGATGTCTAAATCCGACTTTGGACTTTTTGTAGAAAATGTTTAAAAAATCCAATACTTAATATAGCCATTTTCAAATCTGAAAAATGTTTCTCTCTTTTTTTTTTTTTTTTTCAAAAATGGCCATTTGCTAGACATTGTTGTGCTCAGTGCATCTATCTCTTTGGACCGTTTTCGAAAAAAAAAATCTAAGTGAAAAATGCACAAAATCAAGCCTTTGGAATGTATAGGGAGCCAAAATTCTTAGTACACTGGCCACATAGCCATCTCAGCAGAGCAGTGGGGAACCATAGGGGCACTGCAGTGGAGTCCACATAAAAGTTTCAAGGTACACATCTTACCATTGCTCCCTTATGTTGTATGGTGAGCCTTCCAAAACCCTTCGAAAACCTTCTGTATCCAACTATACACCACTTCAATAGCCCTTATGTCTGTAGGTATCACCTATATGAAGGTGTAGTAGGTTTTTGGTGGGCTTTGGAGGACTCACACTTTCCACCACAAGTGTAATAGTTGGAATATGGGCCTGGGTCCCCTTCTCTACAGTGTACTGCACCAACCAATAGGCTACTCCAGGGACCTGCTTGCTGTTCTAATAGGACTGGTCATATCATCTGAAGCTATCATAAAGCCTGTTGGTCATTTAGGGCATCTTTTTGTGACTTAGTCATTATTAAAACAGGTCTAGTTCAAAATGTCCAACTTGTAGCCTTGGACATTTTGCTTTGTTCCATTATGGCAGAAAAACATCCACGTCTTAGGAATGCCCAAATCCTGCCCCAATACTCCCCCATATGAGTTGGATGTCCTTCATATGAACTGCGTAGGAAAACATATTAAACTGGGTTTCAAAAATAGCGATTTGGATGTTTGGGGGGAAATAAAAGATCCAAATGCCGCAAGTGTCATTTTTTGGACATTTTTCTGTTTTGAAAATGAGTAAGCTAAAACCTCATAACAGTATATTAATTTAAAAAAAATTAGAGACCATATTACAAAACACCCCCTTTCCTTGTAGAAGATGGTGATTCTCCTTAGGGGAGAAATGTTTCACTCTCAGATTGGTTTTGCACTGTCAGTATTTATTTCTACAGAAATTTAAGCAGTAATTACTGTCTAATGGCTTTATGATGGGTTGTGTAAAATTACTTGAACATTTGTGATCCATTTCCCAGCAGACAGATGTCTCTTTCACTATAGCCATGATTACAATGGACTCCAATCAAAGGCCTGCTGGGGAATATCAGCATGGCAATAAATTATCAGAAGGACTTTTCAACTCCTGTACCTTTTTTCCTTGAACATTAATAAGGTATTACCAAGTAGTGTAGGAAAGCATGTGCTCTCCTTGTCATGTTGCTCTTAAGATTCAAAAATGCATTTCAGCTTGTGGTTCAAACAAGACATTTTACAAAAGTTTTGAGAATGTATCAGAAAAGTTTAAATATTTTAAATAATTCTAGATCTATTGCAAAATAATCTCTACCCTGCACACCGAGACTGGCACATTCCCTCTTTCTGTTCATTTTTTTTTCCTCAAATACTGTATTTTAGTGGCAATAGAAACAATTCAGGCTTGCTTCCGAAGTGAAATGATGCTTTTCTCTGAATTTCTGAGAAGAACAAACCTTATCTAAGATGATGCTTGATCAGCTAGCGATGCGCCAGACATAGCAAGCAGTCTGACACTAATTCACACTATCACCTTTCATTAGGGCATCAGAGCTAGAGCATTCAATCTCCTCTCTCAGGAAATGAACATCTGTGATGAAAGAAAAGCTGCCAGATTTAAATAACCGGAATACATGATAGTTTAAATAAGGGTTTAAAAAAATTACTGAATAGAGAAATTGGTTTCCTTGTATTTTGATGTCACTTTTTAATGAGTGGTTCTCCCCATTTCCAAGTGATTGAAACATTGGTTTTACACTATATAGTTTCAATTGTGGTGCACGCATCTCCCTCACTTTACTGTATTACACATCTTATTTTCAGACTGTAGAAAAGAAAAAAGAGTTTATTTGTGAATTCAACCTCTACAGTTTAGACGTGGGCAAATCAGTTTGACTTTGACTAGAATCTACACAGTCAGGGGCAGGGCCGCCAAGAGGGGGGGACAGGGGGGACAAAAGTCACATAGGTTTAGCACATGAGTTCCTACCGCCTATAAAACAGGTGGTGGTAGGGGATCACGCTAATGGCCATATGCTAATGGGAAAATTGGCATGTGGTCATTAATTTTAAAAAATGGAAAAAAATGCCCATTTTATCCCAGTGGTAAAAATGGTCTTAGCCAGGGCTTTTTTTGAGGGGGTACGTGGGGGTACTGAGTACCAGCACCTTTTCCATTGTCTACTAAAATTGACTCATGGTCCTCAAGTTTGAATGAAAGAGCTCAGGCTCTACACACCTTTTCTGCTTTGTCATAGATTCTGTGACTGGTTGCAGGGGACGTGGCTATTGTGGGGTGGGTCCCTCAGTGATCACCCCACTCCTGAAGGGTGGCCTGGTATTTGAGTTCCGGCACCTTTTTCACTAGAAAAAAAAACATTGATTTTAGCACAAGGCCACTTTTTATTGCTGTTTGGTAAAAGGGCCCCATAGTATTCTATAAGTTGCATGTGTGACACTCTGCCCATGCCCCTCCCATGCTCTGCCCACATGAACATCCCCTTATTTTTATGCTCTATGGGTTAGGTTCTATATAGGGTGCCTAAAAAATTGGCACCAAAAAAAGCACTATTCTATAAGCCACACTTAAAGTTAGGCATAATTGATAGAACAGCAGTTACACCTAGGACTTGCACCTAAGTTTAGGTGCAGCCATTTGCATCAACTGAAACATGGTGCAAATGTATGCCCCTAATTAGTGTCAATAATTGCTTGTTAAAATGCCAATTACCGGCACTAATTAGCACATTATTCAATTAAATGCACACACAAATTGGGCATGTGCCCACATTTGTGCATAGTTTTGGCGCATTTTGTAGAATTAGGAGTATATGACCTATTCATACCCTTACAGAATAGCGCTTAGTTGCTTTGCTGTCACTTACATGTGTACATGTACACTTACTCATGAAAGTGACAGTATTCTAGTTTCAAGTTTCAAGCACCCAAGCACAAAAACATCCAAACAGTTTACAATATAAAATGCATTAAAATAGAAACAACAAGGTCAATAATACTGTAATACAATTTATTTAATTTGTTATATTTATACCCCACATTATCCCAAACTATGGGTTCAATGTGGCTCACAAGCAATAAACAGCATTGGCTAACACTAAAAGATTGCTAACAGTAAGTATAGATTATTAAATCACACCAAAAGACATAGATTATTACTTTCGGAGAAGCATCGAAGACAGATAATATCATTGTACTGCTATGGATTTACAGCCTGTCTCACTGACACAGACTACTCAATAATTACCGTGGATTCTTTTGGATTTGTATTAGATAAATGAAATCTTTATTAGAGGTGCTAAATTCTACAATGATTAAAGTATATACAATGATTAGCTATATAAACACAATGATTATCTATATAAACAATCATTGCATCACTGGTCTCTACATCTAAGCAATGCTAAGAGTTCTTAGACCAGGAAAGGAAGCAATAATACATTATATACATACAACATCACTGGTCCATACATCATCCAAGCTCTTATCATCAGCTGGGGGGCCTGTTACAGCGAAAGCCAGGAGCTTTTTAGACCAGGAACAAGTCCTCTGCGCAGTACGTACGTTACTCACAGATGAGCTCTCACTCTGCTATAACAAGCCCCCCCCCCCCCCCTTTTTTTATTAGGCTTAGAGCTCATGTTCAGAGCTACGGAAAATTACAGAATGCTTCTCTGTTTAGGTAAGCAAGCCATTTTGTGGGAACGTGGTCACATACTCCCCAACTCCAGGTGGCCAGGCTAGACCTGGAAAGCAAGCACCATCCTCCCCTTCACATACCAAATTAATTAGAGCTGTGTCTTATCTTCTGCATGGCAACTTTAATTTCACACAATCAAAGTTAAACAATCATTTTTAAACAGAATTACTTCTACGTACAGCGCTACGTAACCCTAGTAGCGCTCTAGAAATGTTAAGTAGTAGTAGTAGTAATCAACAATACAGAACCCTAGTGCTCTGATCGGTCAAGACAAAGTTGAAAAACAATCTTTAAAATTAACTTGTATTACAATCATTAACAGTTGAATCATATTTTGTCATTATTAAACACATTACTCATCAAGAATGTTTTCAGCATTTTGTGGAAGGACATATTTTCAAACACTGAGGGGCCCTTTTACAAAGCAGCGTTAGGGCTACTGTGTGTGTAGCGCACACCAAATTGACACTACCGCCCAGTTAGCATACCCACCCATGATAATGTCAAAGTTGGCACGCGCTGTTTCCCATTGTGCAAAATATTTTTCTATTTTCTACCACAGGGGTGTTCCCAGCAATAATCAGCAGTGTGGCCACATTGGCGCTGCATGATTACCACACATGTGGCACGTGAGCCCTTATCGCTAGATCAATGGGTAGAGGTAAGGGTTCAGCCAGTAAATAGCCAATGCACTACATTTAATTCTAGTGCACAGCCATTTACTGCCACCATTGAAAAAAGAAAATTTTCCCAGCCATGCTAAAAAATGGCCCAGCGCATGCCAAAAACACACGCCCACACTACCGTAGGCCACTTTTACCATCGCTTAGTAAAAGGACTCCTTAGATTTACAAGGTTACATGTGGAGGGGCATAATCGAACGGGGACGACCATCTCTAAGGGCGCCCATCTCTAAGGACATCTCGCGAAGGGGCAGGGCATCCCGTATTATCGAAACAAGATGGGTGTCCATCTTTTGTTTTGATAATGCGGTCAGGGACTCCCAAATCTCAACATTTAGGTCGACCTTAGAGATAGTCGACCTAAATGTTGAGATGGTCGACCTTAGAGATGGTTAAAGGGAAGTGGGAAGTGGACCAATGACTCCAGGGAAACAGGATACTGATGTATAAAGTACCACTTTATTCACAGACTCGACACAGTACCGTGTTTCGGCCAATAGGCCTGCCTCAGGAGTCTAAACAATTAGTCAAAAAACATATAATAATTAAAAAATAATAAATAATAAATATACATACACATATAAAGTGATATAAAACAGGCAAAGAGATTTGTTTAAATTGTATACAGAAAACCTCTAAAAAATTATTTAAAATTGCAAAGAAATAAGTGTACGGAATGTATATATCTACACACATATGCACGGTACTGTGTCGAGTCTGTGAATAAAGTGGTACTTTATACATCAGTATCCCGTTTCCCTGGAGTCATTGGTCCACTTCCCACTTCCCTTTAACCGTCGTGCTCTTGTGGGAGTCAGTGTTCATCCACCTCAGTGGATCACCTCCTCCCCAACCTTAGAGATGGGCAACCTCGGTTTTTGCCAATAATGGAAACCGAGGACGCCCATCTCAAAAACGACCAAATCCAAGCCATTTGGTCTTGGGAGGAACCAGAATTCGTAGTGCACTGGTCCCCCTGACATGCCAGGACACCAACCGGGCACCCTAGGGGGCATTGCAGTGGACTTCACAAATTGCTCCCAGGTGCATAGCTCTCTTACCTTGGGTGCTGAGCCCCCCAACCCGCCCCCAAAATACACTCCCCACAACTGTACACCACTACCATAGCCCTTATGGGTGAAGGGGGCACCTACTTGTGGGTACAATGGGTTTTGAAGGGCTCACATTTACCACCACAAGTGTAACAGGTAGGGGGGGATGGGCCTTGGTCCGCCTGCCTGAAGTACTACTACTACTACTACTATTTAGCATTTCTATAGCGCTACAAGGCATACGCAGCGCTGCACAAACATAGAAGAAAGACAGTCCCTGCTCAAAGAGCTTACAATCTAATAGACAAAAAATAAATAAAGTAAGCAAATCAAATCAATTAATGTGAACGGGAAGGAAGAGAGGAGGGTAGGTGGAGGCGAAGTACACTGCACCCACTACAAACTGCTCCAGGGACCTGCATACTGCTGTCAGGGAGCTGGGTATGACATTTGAGGCTGGCATAGAGGCTGGAAAAATGTTTTTTATTTATTTTTTTTGGGTGGGAGCGAGTTGGTGACCACTGGGGGAGTAAGGGGAGGTCATCCCCGATTCCCTCCGGTGGTCATCTGGTCAGTTTGGGCACCTTTTTGAGGTTTGGTCGTAAAAAAAAGGGACCAAGTCGGCCAAATGCTCATCAGGGACGCCCTTCTTTTTTCCATTATCAGCCAAGGACACCCACCTGTTAAGCACGCTCCGTCCCACCTTCGGTACAATGCTGACACGCCCCCGGGAACTTTGATCGTCCCCACGATGGAAAGCAGTTGAGGACGCCCAAAATCAGCTTTCGATTATGCCGATTTGGGCGACCCTGAGAGAAGGACGCCCATCTCCCGATTTGTGTCGGAAGATGGGCACCCTTCTCTTTCGAAAATGCCCCTGATAGTAACCTATGGAGCTTTGTAAGTCTAAGTGCTTTGAAAATGAGCCTCATACCTGCTTATAATCGAAAGAGAAAAACGCCTATATTGCGACCCAAATCGGGAGATGGGCGTCTTTCTCCCGTGGGCGCCCAAATCGGTATAATCGAAAGTCGATTTTGGGCGTTTCCAACTGCAATCCGTCGCGGAAACAGGTAAAGTTGACGGGGGCATGTCGGAGGCGTGGTGAAGGCGGGACTGGGGCGTGGTTATCGGCCAAGGAGAGATGGGCGTCTTTAGCTGATAATCGAAAACAAAGGCGTTTTTACCGCGAGTTTGGGTCACTTTTTTTGGACCCTTTTTTTTCACGAACAGGTCCCAAAAAAGTGCCCCAACTGACCAGATGACCATTGGAGGGAATCAGGGATGACCTCCCCAGACTCCCCCAGTGGTCACTAACCCCCTTCCACCAAAAAAACCCCACTTTAAAAACTTTTTTTCCAGCCTGTATGCCAGCCTCAAATGCCGTACCCACCTCCATGACAGCAGAATGTGTTCTATCCTGTGACAGCCTTTCCCTGGTTCTGATGTGGCTCTCGGGTGAGTGTGACACCTTTTCTGTTATGCACACTGCAGAGTCACATCAGCAATGCATTGTGGTGGGTGTAGGGTATTGGGCTCCGTGATTCCACTAGCTTGTGGCAAATGCTCACGATGTTGGTAGTTGGTAGGCTCTACTCCCATGGTGCTTTTCCCCCTGCTTACTGGGTCAGAATGTGCCCTGTTTTGTTTCCGGTAGTCCATGAGGTAGTGGCCATTTTTGTAAGCCAGTTTTAGATCCCTTTCACGTGTTAGCCACGTTACAAAACTTAGTTCTTACCTTGAATGTGGCTGAAAGAGGGCATTGTACACCATTCTGCCAGCTCTGACCTACTGCTAATCTCAGTACCAGGGAGACTCGTTGCCAGTGGGGCACAACCTCTATTCTGCAGTTAACTGTGAGTAAGTGTGCTTATTCCAATAAAGGACGTTTTCGGAGAGATTAGACTTCAGGTGTCAACTGGTGTGCCAATGCTATATAGCAGCAACAAGTCCTAGAGGCCTGCGTGTATGCAGGTCCCTGGACCACTTTAATGGGTACCGCAGTGCACTTCAGCCAGGTGGACCCAGGCCCATCCCCCCTACCTGTAACACTTGTGCTGGTAAATGGAAGGCCTCCAAAACCCACTGTACCCACATGTAGGTGCCCCCTTCACCCCTAAGAGCTATGATAATGTTGTACATTTGTGGGTAGTGGGTTTTGGGGGAAGGGGTTGGGTGCTCAGCACCCGTGGTAAGGGAGCTATGCATGTGGGAACGTTGTCTGAAGTCCACCACACTGACCTCTAGGGTGCCCAGTTGGTGTCCTGGCATGTCAGGGGGGCAAGTGTACTACGAATTGTGGCCCCTCCCACAACCAAATGGCTCGGATTAGGACGTTTTTGAGCTGGGCGTTTTTAGTTTCCATTATCGCTAAAAAAAACAAACGCAAATGGAAAGATGCATAATTTTAAATTATATTTTTGTCGTTTGAATGATAAATTTCTTGGGGAAACTGTGTGTATATTTCCTGATTTAACCAGGAAGACTCAAGCCCGTCGGCAAGAGTTTTTGAATTTAAAAGCTAGAACCCTTGCTATAGGGGGCTCGTTTAAGTTAATATTTCCATGTCGTTGTATAATATCCCTGGACTCAGCTAATTATATATTTATGGAACCCAAGAAATTGAGAGAATTATTAACTGTCAAAGAAAGTAGTGATAGATTAACCCAGGACGCCCAATAGAGAGTGAAAGTGCTGAGTTCTTTGGCTGTGGGTGCCCCTCATGCCTCTGCCCTTTGGTTTGCTTTTTTTTTCCTATGAATTTATTCAGAAATCTTTACCTTGTATCTTGTCCTTAAGTTGTGGTCTAAAATATGTAAATTTACCTATGTATAAGTGATATCTTTTTTTTTTCTTCTTTTTCTGTAATTAACATTTTATGTTATTTTTGATGATTAAATGGAAATAAAAAAAAAACTCCCAGCTGAAAAACGTCCAATTTTTCAAAAATACGGTCTGTCCCGCCTCTTCACATACCCGTTTTTGGACATAGACGCCCATGGAGATAGGCGTTCGCGTTCGATTACGCCCTCATAGTCTACTAGGAATCTAAGATGTTTAGGTAATGAATTTAATTTCTAAGGGCCCTGTTTACTAAGGTGCGCTAGTGTTAAATTATTTTTACGTTCCTGGGTGCAACTGTCGGAATTCAAAAATCTGCACCAGATGCATGGTTAGGCATTCTGCGCTAAATACAGCAAAAATAACCACTAAAAATAAATTTTAAAATCCTACCCACCTGAGTCCACCTAAAGAGGACCTCAGGACCCCCTGACCACAAAAAGGAAATTTTAAAAACATATCTGGAAAGCCATAACAATAGTCCTCCAAAAATAACCCAAAAAACTTTAAATAAACAAATCTTGAGGTCAGAAGACCTCTTACCTTATAAGGAGACACTTCTCTGGTGGCCCCCAACCTCCATTTTGGTCCAGGTGGACCCCTGACATCACCGACGGACAACCACAATTTCCTGTGGGAGCCTGCTGGGACTGCTAAAAAATTTAGTCCCTAGCTCTAGTTCGGGCCTACTGGAGTTCCAGAGCATATTATCACGTATGCATGGGAGCTCAAGAGGACCAGGCTGGAAGCTGGCCAATTTCTTTCCAGTTCCCGTTCTTGCCCTGCTCATTTGTGGTGGTGCTTTTGCTCATGCCAGCTGTGCTTTTCTTCTCCACAGCCTCCAAATTGCTCCAGACCTTCTCTGGACCTAAAATGGGTCCAAAAAAACTGGGGCACATTTGATCCCGCCCTGGAACATCCCAGGAGGCTCAAAAACAGCCACTTGCCCCAATGAGGTCAGAATTTGTTCAAAAGTGAGCCGGACCACCCCGGAGTCCAGGTAAGCCCCAGAATGGGGAACCCTTTATTTATTTATTTATTTATTTATTTATAGTCTTTTACAGTATGCTAGCTCACCAACCACATCCATCCCTTACACTCTATTAGGCCCACCTCTCCATTTGCTGTGTCCTTGCCCCACCAACCCCTCACTGTCCCTAAACATTCACACTTACCTTTGTACCTCCTTACCTGCTTATATGGTGTCTATCCTTGTGCCTTTTTGTCTGTCCACTCCAGTCCCACTCTTCCAGTTTGCTGTGTGCTGCTGCAGTGTTTAGCAGTGCTGTGCTGTGTGCTTGTGGGGAGAAAGTGAGTGCTGTGTGCTGGTGCTGGGATGGTTCAGTGTCTTACTAGGTAGAGTAGTTGTAGATGTGCATAGTGGTATCACTGGAGTTTGTAGGATGCACCTGTATTGGTGGGACACCTCCACATTAACCATGGATGTGCTGAATGCTATTGTGGGTGATGCCTTGTTGGATGTAGCTGACAGTCTGGAGGGGAGGGCTAGGAAGAGATACCCCTATCAGAGAGTATTTAGGCCCAGTCCCAGGACCTGGTTCCTGGACTTCACTGACAAGAATGCCTTACTAGGTACTTCTTTGATAGGGCTACTAAACAGCACTTCTGTGACCAGCTACAACCCCTCTTCCAGGCCTAGACACGCAGGAATAATCCTGTGCCAGTCTACTTTAAAGTCACAGCCTCACTTGCCTTTCTTGCCACTGGCACATTTCAGTCAGTGCTAGCAGTCAATACAGGCCTCACCCAGCCTATCATCTCCAACTATGTTTCCTAGTTCCTTGATGCCTTCCTCACCCATACCTCACAGTATATCACCTTTCCCACTACTGCCCAGGCCCTCCAGAACAACATGACTCAATTTTATTCCATAGACCAATTCCCCTTGGTCATAGGTGTCATTGGCTGGACACACATCGCACTCAGACCCACCCCCGGGCACACAAGGACACCTATAGTAATAGAAATTCCTATCACTCCATGAATATACAGGTGGTGTGTGATGCCCAGGGGGAGACTATGGATGTGTGTGTCTAGTTCCCAGGATCCTGCCATGATGCATATATACTACAACACTCAGAAATCTACCAAAGGTTTGACCAAGGGAAGAACACTAGTGACTGGCTTCTAGGTAAGCAGTACAGGGATTCTCCACCCCCACCCCCATACCCACTCCCCTCCATCTCCTAAGGTCACTACACTCCCTCCCCCAAGGCACCCCCAGAACCTACACACATTACTCACACTCCACAAGGTGCTCATACCAACCAACACAAACCCATGTCTGTGACCTCTGCTCCCTGCCCACAGGTGGCAGAGGCTACCCCTGCAATCTTGGCTCATGACTCCTTTTGTGTACCCCCAAAATGAGATAGAGGAATGATATAATAGGACCCATCAGACCACCTGGTCCAGTTTACTTAATGAAAGATGCCTCTGTAAATTTTATTAGACATGTTCTCTGGAAAACTCGTTTGACGTTGGTCTTTTTCCAGATTCAATTGATCACATTATTCTTACTTCTATCATTAAGAATTCTTCTTTATAAATTAATGATGTAACTATAGACCAGTGGTATCTATTCCATTGTGGGCTAAAGTGATGGAAGAACTAGTTGCCTTACAATTAAGTGACTATTTATATCACTTTGATATTGTAAATGAGTCTCAATCTGGATTTAGACATAGTTTCAGCACAGAAACAGTTTTGATCACATTATTATCGGATGTTAGAGGTATAATTAGTCGGGGCAGTCAAGTACTCTTGATGCAATTTGATATGCCAAGTGCCTTTGACCTGGTGGACCATGAGATTTTATTGAATCTTCTGAGTTATTATGGTATCGATGGTGTAGTTTCCTGAAACATCATTCATACCAGGTGAAAATGAATCATGTTAGATTTTTTTTCATGGTCGCTAGGTTATGGGGTCCCTCAGGGCTCCCTGATTCCACCAATATTATTTAATATTTTATTGGCCCCTTTAGGTAACAAATTGTCCAGGTTAGGTTTCCATTCAATTATATATGCAAATGATATTACATTGTACATTCCCTTCTCTGATGTTCTCAGGGAGGTTTTACCAGACATCAAATGAGCTTTAGATACATTAGAAAAATGGGCTTCAAAGTTTAGATTGAAGCTCATTAAAGAGAAACCCAAATTTTTAATTCTTAGCAGTATGTTTAATCCTCACCTACATAATTACTTTGTAGTTATTGATACTAAATATGTGTTGGAACTTATATCTCCTACAGGGCTCGCAGCTGAATGGTTCTCAATCTCATATCAACTCCATTTACTGTGCAGAGTCAATCTTACAGTATGAGCCACAAGATTCAGGTGATATGGTATGACTGGCCGCACCTGGTAGCAGAAAGTGATGTGCTATTAAGCATTCCTCCAAGATGGTATATCACTGTTTCTGGAGCCAGAGGGAGACTTGTAACGTTGGCATCCTAGTAGTGTGTTGTCTCATGTGCAATTCCTCCAAATGTGCACACTATGACAGAATGAATCTCATTCCTAATCCAGGGTATGTGGAATATGATCTCAGTCTCTCAAATATACCGCTAATGCTCACCATAATACTTGCATTGTGCCAAAGACAGCTTCCTTCTGGAGTGTGCATGCAAGTTCTTTTTGATGACGCCCGTGGCACCTAAAATAATGCATCTTTCTGCCACATTTTCTCAGTCTTGCACTGCATTTCTTAGTACTTGAGGATCTCTCCATGTGATTCATTGAGTATCTCTTTATATCCAGTCGCATACACAGTGGAAGCTTTACCGCTGCTGCTGCTGCTGCTGCTCCTGCTTTTATTGCCGCATTTCTCAAACAGGGTGAGGTGAAGTGGAAGAGAAGACAGCAGTGGTTTTTTCCTTATTTTATATTTTCTAATTCTTGGATCCAACAATATTGTGGACAAAAGTGTTTTTCTTTTTTCCTGTTTATATTATTCTAACCATTAAGCCCATTAAAACGGGCAAGTTTTTTGTTTTAAAAAATGTAATGAATGAGCGTAAGCAACATTTGTGACAGGTGCGAACTCGGCTTGATGAGGTAAAGGAGGGAGGGGATGTGTGGTGGAATTCTGTATGCGTGATTTGTGTGCTGTGCTCGCGCTTCGTGATTTGGACCTCCTCCGCATCATAGAGCATCAACATTATTTTTAACTTTTGTATTTGCTTTGGACGTGAGGGAAAGAGCGCCGTGGGTTCTCTATGTTTGTCTGCCGGTAGATGTTGAATGCAGAGGTCGCATGTGCACTTACCTTTCACAGCTTGCTGGACTCTGCGGTTTTGTGGGAGGTGTGCTTGTCTGCTGTCCCCTTAAGTGTCCAGCTCCGCAGTGAGTTATCTTCCAGGGCTCCTCCCCTCCGTCCCTGAAGTCTGGTGCTCCGATTTGTACGCCCCCTCCTTCCCTCCCCTTCCGTGTTCCAGGCCCTCCTCCCCCTTCCTATTTGCTGGAGTCTGCGGTTGTGTGCGAGGGGTGCTTGTCTGCTGTTGCTCTCACCTTGACAGCTGTTCCATGAGTCCAACACATGCACGGAACATTGATGACAGCTGCTCTCTACTGTGCATTTGCGGGTGAGTCGGTCACCTCTCATTTATATAGTTAGATGTGCAATTTGCAGGGGCAATAGAGGGTTAAGTGACTTGCCCAGAGTCACAAGGAGCTGCAGTGGGAATTGAACTCAGTTCCCCAGGATCAAAGTCCACTGCACTAACCACTAGGCTACTCTGACAATATTGGCAAGGACAGCCGCTGTATAAAGATATCCAGATAAGTTATCCAGCTATGTAAGTGTTCCATCAGCTTATCTATGTACTGTAATTTGGGCTGCTGAATATGCAGTCCAAAATGTAAGCAGATATGTGGTTAAATCAAGGACTGCTATTAATGTTATCCACTTATACAGATAAAGTTATCAGAATAGCAGTTGGGTATTATTATAATTCACATAATATTGGTCTCGTCTCCATAATGCCTCATCAACATAGACGGATAAACTTTATCCATTTGCTGGCAGCAATTTTTAAAATCAAAGGACTTATATAGCTGCCACCCAAACCTGACTGCAGAAGTGCTTTTGAAAATTGATCAGCATATATTTTAAGCACAGAATAAAATATCACGGCACAAATTGTTCAGTTGCATAACGTGATGACTCACTGAGAAAGCAGAGTTACTCAGAAGCATCATACGATGGAAAAAAAATCACCATTTTGTTATTTGGATTTTGGAAAATCATGCTTGGTAAGTTATTCATACAAAAAAAACTGCAGACTTGCATAATCAGAACACTGAGGAATTATGTGGCCATCCAAAGAAAAATTGTTATGTTATTTCACATATCAGGACATCAAAAAGGAATAATCAAGCCATCAGAAGCCTTAAAACAACTACATCTGTCTGAGCAGTCTTAGCAGCCCTCCTTAGCCCGTCAAAAATAATGGGACTGAATTCTACTCTAGGTAATTGAGGCAAGTTATTCTCCAGCAATAGAGAAGCTAGGATTAATCAATTGCATTTATTATAACAGTACAACCAATTTATGTAATGGAATCTATAATAAATACCCATGTTTAACAGGGGCATTTATCACAGCCAATTTGACATCAATTTGTTCTCATCGTGTTATCGCAATCCATCATGAGAATGAGTAATGCCCTTTTTCATGTTCCTTGCCTCTGTGTGCCAAAACAGAGTATTTTTAGATGTTGTATACTGTGTGATCAAGCTTAATTATGTGTACGGCACTAATTATCCCAGCACAATCGTGAATGCACATAGCATTTACAAACCCAGCTCCCTCCCTCCACTCACAAAAAAAGGCACAAAGCAAAGTTGAGCAATGGTCATGCAAGGCAGGGTAAAGAACCACCAGAGTGAGCATTCAGAATTTCTATAGTGTTATACAATTTAGAGAATGTGGCAAAAATAAGAGGCTATGGAGATCAGAGAACAGAGTAAGCATTTATGATAGCATATGCAGTGGAAAATACTGATGCTATCAGCTGGGGTACATCTGGTGTAATGGATGTTAACAGTAGAGATCTGAATTCATTTGACATGCCATGGGAAATGTAAATAGTCTCTTGATCACAGAAGAGAGTAAGCAATATGATATCAAATGCAGTGGAATGATATGGATACTATCAACTGGGATACATGGGGTGTAATGGATGTTAACAGCTTTCCAGATGTCCCATTATGGATGTCTATACACATGATAGGACTTATTTCTTAAAGCTTTGAATACAGTTTCTATAACAGATTTCTTGGGAAACAAATTGGGAATACTGAGTGCCTTGGTTGTCTTTTCAAAACTCTTCATAATATGAATAACCCTTGTTTTGAGAGTATGATTTGGTAAATGCCCTACAGTTTATTTTCCATCAATATGTACTTCATTTTGGTGTAGAAAAAAACTTTGAATTGCACAGATCCTCTGTTAGACTCCTGCTCAAACATTTGCCTTAGCATATCAATATTTGGTCCTTGGGGCAGAAGAGCTCTGGGGCACACAAGCAGCCTTATTTTCGAAAGTGATGGGTGCCCAGATTTTGACCCAAATCGGGAGACTAGGCGCTCATCCACAAAGGCGCCCAATCGTTATAATCGAAACCAATTTTGGGCGTCTCAACTGCCCTCCGTTGCGGGAACGAACAAAGTTGATGGGGCGTGTCTGAGGCGTGGTGAAGGCGGGACTGGGGCGTGTTTATTGGCCGAGGAGAGATGGGCGCCTTAGGCCGACAATCGAAAAAAGAAAGGCATTTTTTAGCGCGAATGTAGGTCACTTTTTTGGACCCTTTTTTTCACAAACAAGTCCCAAAAAGTGCCCTAAATGACCAGATGACTACCAGAGGGAATCAGGGATGACCACCCCTGATGACTACCCCAGTGGTCACTAACCCCCTCCCACCCAAAAAAAAACAACTTTAACAACTTTGTTTTCCAGCCTGTATGCCACCCTCAGTGCCATACCCAGCTCCATCACAGCAGTATGCAGGTCCCTGGAGCAGTTGTTAGTGGGGTGCAGTGGACCTTCAGGCAGGTGGACCCATGCCCAATCCCCCCCTAACCTATTACACTTGTGGTGGTAATGGGAGCCCTCCAAACTGCCCCCAAAACCCACTGTACCCACAAGTAGGTGCCCCCCCTTCAGCCAAAAGGCTATGGTAATGGTGTAGAGTTGTGGGCAGTGGGTTTTTGGGGGGGATTTGAGGGGCTCAGCACCAAAGGAATGAGAGATATGGACCTTGGGAGATATTTAACTTTTTTTTTTACTTGTTACAAGTGCCCCCTAGGGTGCCCAGTTGGTGTCTTGGCATGTGAGGGGGACCAGTACACTATGAATCCTGGCCCCTCCCACGACCCAATGCCTTGGATTTGTTCATTTTTGAGCTCAGCGCCTTCGGTTTCCATTATCGCTGAAAAACGAAACTGCCCAGCTCAAATCCGCACATATCCGATGCATTTGCCCGGCACAAACCGTATTATCGAAAAATGTCCGCCCATTTTTGTTCGAAAATACGGTCTGTCCTGCCCCTTCACGTACCCGTTTTCGGACATAGACGCCTATGGAGATGGGCATTCGTGTTCGATTATGCCCCTCAAGGTCTTGTAATAACTGACAAAGCATCAAGACATATCTTCCATTTTATTACAAATCTATCTTGCTTCACATTCAGGATTTCTATAATGGTGTTCTATAAGATCTCTGCTTGAGCTGTGAAGCCAGTAAGCTTGTCTAATTTCCCCTAGAAAAATAACGTTTTTGACCTCCTGGAGTTGCTAAACGGGATGTAGATGAATGGTGATATTTAACCATGTGACAGAAGAAATAGAAGATGTATGTCACAGTAATTTTGTTACTGTTCTTTCACTCCACAAATTTAAGTAAAAGAAATTGTTCAGTTTGGTTGTTTTGGCTGTATTGGTTGATGAATGCTAAGAGTAGTAGAACTCATTTGACATGTAGAGTTTTATGTACAGAGTTCACTTTCAGGCTCATTTTCAAAAGAGAAAGACGCCCATCTTTTGACACAAATCGGGAGATGGGCATCCTTTTTACAGGGTCGTCCAAAGCGGTATAATCGAAAGCCAATTTTGGATGTCCCCAACTGCTTTCCGTCGTAAGGACGGCCAAAGTTCAAGGGGGCATATCAGAGGCGTAGCAAAGGTGGGACTTGGACGTGCCTAACACATGGACGTCCTCGACCCATAATGGAAAAAAAAGGGCGTCCCTGATGAGCACTTGGATGACTTTACCTGGTCCTGTTTTTCTTACGACCAAAGCACAAAAAGGTGGCCGAAATGACCAGATGACCACCGGAGAGAATCGGGGATGACCTCCCTTACTCCCCCAGTGGTCACTAACCCCTCCCACCCTCAAAAAACATCTTTAACAATATTTTCTGGCAGCCTCTACGTCAGCCTCAGATGTCATACTCAGGTCCATCACAGCAGTATGCAGGTCCCTAGAGCAGTTTTACTGGGTGCAATGCACTTCAGGCAGGTGGACTCAGGCCCATCTCCCTCCCTACCTGTTACGTTTGTGGAGGAAACAGCGAGCCCTCCAAAACCCACCAGAAACCCACTGTACCCACATCTAGGTGCCCCCTTCACCTGTAAGGGGTATGGTAGTGGTGTACAGTTGTGGGTAGTGAGTTTTAGGGAGGTTTGGGCGGCTCAGCACACAAGGTAAGGAAGCTATGTTCCTGGGAGCATTTTATGAAGTCCACTGCAGTGCCCCCTAGGGTGCCCAGCTGGTGTTCTGGCATGTCAGGGGGACCAGTGCACTAGAAATTCTGGCTCCCCCCACGACCAAAGGACTTGCATTTGATCGTTTCTGAGATGGGCGTCCTTGCTTTCCATTATCGCTGAAAATCAGAAACGACCAAGTCTAGGGACGACCATCTCTAAGGACGACCTAAATTTCAAGATTTGGGCATCCCCGACCATATTATCAAAACGAAAGATGGACATCCATCTTGTTTCGATATTATGGGTTTCCCCACCCCTCCATTGGGATGTTTTGCGAGGACGTCCTCAACAAAACTTGGGCGTCCCTTTCGATTATGCCCCTCCATGTGGTCCATTTACTAAGCTGCAATAAAAACTGGCCTTAGTGTACCCTTTGCGCTGGTTTTTCCCTCATGCTAAGGCCATTTTTACTATAATTTGTATTAATGGTCATGCACTAAGGGGCCCTTTTACTAAGCTGTGGTAAAAAGCGGCCTGCGGTAGTCTGGGTGCGTGAATTTGGCACATGCTGGGCCATTTTTTTACCGTGGCTGGGGAAAAAGGCTTTTTTGTGGGGTGGTAAATGGCCGTGCGCTAAAATTTAAAGTAGCACGTGGCTATATAATGCCTAATGCAGCTTAGTGAGTGATCATTAATGGCACTCTTGTTCAAACTGTTTGATAAAAGCTTGTCTCATGTTCCCATTACTGTTTCTTCTCAATGTCTAGAAATGCCATTATATTGTGAAAATTTAAAAAGACTTGCACAAATCCCTTAAGATCTTTATAATTGTGTGCATTTGGTGCTGCGATGCAGGAGCTCTTAAGTATGAGTTTTCATCTGGCAGGTCAGCTTCTTTCTACTCTTATTCTCTGCACACAGATTTCTGCAGCTGGATCTCTCCCTTTGCTTCTTTTCAGAACTGAAAACCAACTCTATTGTTTCCAAAGATTCTATTCAGTGTCATCCAGAATGAACAGAGACAGGGGAATAATGACTCCTTGTTGGTAAGATTCAATCCTGTCAACACACAGCGGTATACAAAATGGAGCAAGGAACTTACAATGACCCACATGTAGCATTATATAATAATAATAATAGTATATTGTTTCAATAGGTCAAAATTAATTCTAATCCAACATTAAAAAGATAAAGACAGGTCTATAGAATCTGAACTGAAACAAACACAGGGGAGCAACAATTCCATGCTAGTCAGATCTACAACACTGAATAAACTGGAGGAGAGGTTTTAGGGACCAGTAGAAATTATAAGTTTCCCTGAGAGTGCAAGGCACCATAGAGAAATGCTCAATTTTGGTGAAATTGTTAAAACATCAGAACATTAATTAGTAGTAACGTGCAAGGACTTTTTTTTATTGCTGTCTACCCTGAGTGTGTGTTATATGGTGAATTTGTCGAAAAATGAGGTGTTTGTTTAACAATCCTTGAGGCCTATTAACCCACAACATGATCTAATATGTTCTATTAGTGAATAAACCCCATCACAAATAATGGCAACTTCTGTAAAAGAAATGGGGGTAATATCCTACTTGTGGCAGTAAGCAGCTTTCAAGTCACTTCCAACTGCAGACCGATCTAACCATGTATGGCTCCTGCATTGAAAATCCGGGCTTGTCTGCTGACCTGGAAATTAACCGGGCACCAGCCGATATTCAGATTGATGCCAGGTTAACCCAGCACATAAAGTTAGGACATCTGTTTTTCTATCTTATAAAAGCACTGCCAGTTTTTGGACGGGGGCACCTTATCATGGCTGAGTCACTGCCAAACTTGGGGGGGGGGGGAGATTAATTTGGGGGGAGAGATTGATTATGAATTTATAGGAGGGATGGCTTAAGTATATGGTTATAAGTGCAGAACACAGTTCTTCAAAAAGTAAGTCAAGAGTTCCCAAAATTTTTTGGGAAGGGCTCATTTTGAGGCGATTTCCTCCTTTAATCAGACAAACTCTGGACCTTACTTTTTGAGAACTGTGTTCTGCACTTATAAGTATATGAAGAAGAATTGGAACCAGTCTCCCCTGGTTTCTATCTTAAGTCTATGGTTTACAGGAGTTTGATGTTGAGGTGGTGTTGCTAGGGAAGGACAGGGAGCAGTGAGCAGATGTGGGTGATTCTGATGGTGTGGTAGTTGGTACCAATCAGGTGGTAAGGCAGAGAATGGTTTTGGGGGATGCCTGAATGGATTACTTTTGTGTAGTGGGGTGGACACGCTGACCACCCACCGTCACCTGTGGCGGGGCAGTGGGAATTTGGTTTCATTGGTTAATGGGTTTTTTCTATTTGGGAGTGTTAGGGGGTACTTCGGGTTTTGTCACAGTAAGGTTTAGTAGACAGTGCTAGGGAAGGAAGGAGTGGAGTGGAGGAGTGGCCTAGTTGGTAGGGTGGTGGACTTTGGTCCTGGGGAACTGGTTCAATTCCCACTTCAGGCACAGGCAGCTCATTGTGATCTGGCAAGTTGCTTAACCATCCATTGCACCACGTAAGCTGCATTAGCCTGCCATGAGTGGGAAAGTGCGGGGTACAAATGTAACAAAAACAAAAAGTTGAACTTTGCTGAGTGGTTACTGGTTTGTTTGATAAGAAAAATATTGAGTGGGTGTTAAAGGGAATGATTCATGTGTGGCACCATCATGCCCTTCTTGGAGGGGGAGGAAACAAATGTTGGGTCTTGTGTTACTCAGACCCCCTGCCAGTGCATTTAACCCGAGAGTTATAGATGTTGGGGTTTGTGACAAGAACAAGTGTTTTAAGCCTGTAAAACTGCCTTAATTAATTCTTGAAGTGTATTTCTCTAGTTTGGCCAGCATGTGGTGCATGTTATGTTTTAAGTTGTTATAAAGAAGTGACCTTCCCATCTTTAGTTAACACAGATAAAGGAAATGCCTGCAGTGATGTAACCAGCTATTTTTAAAACTTGTTCTGGGCTCTGATTGACCCCAGAGCTCATTTTCATTTGGATTTTATTGGCGTTTTCCCCAGTCTTAACCAAAAAGAAAAGAGAGTAGGATCTCTTTGCTGAGGCTCAGTGGACAATTATAAGTCCTGATCTTCCCAGGTACTTTTTAGAAAGTAAATGTTTACATAGTTTTATAATTGATCCATATTTCAGTTACCTGTTACTGTTTGCTGATTGCACTTTTTCTATTCATTGTTCAATGTTTTAAAGACAATAAACAATTTTCAGTTTTTTTTCCTCTGCCTGTCTGGACTGATAAAGAATCCTGGTGGTTTGTGTGTTCGGTCTGTGAGTGCTTTCTGGGAACTGTGGGACTAACTGGGAGTGTTGTGGCCCCAGTAACCTAGACATAAATGGGGATAATTTGAGAGCAGGAGACTCGACCAGAGGCAGTTGTGACCCAGTCGTTAGGCGGAGGGTGCTAGGTATAGAGTACAAGGACAGGTGCAGGTGAACCTCAGCTGTGCTAGTGATAAACTCTCTAAGTGGCCCACGATGTAACCCCAGGCAGGTGGTAGGTGTTTCGTGACAGGGTTACTTTTTTGTTATTGACTAACCACAAAATTATGTTACTATCCACCTTATTTTAGGAGAAGGGCGCCCATCTTCCGACAAAAATCAGGAGATGGGCGCCCTTCTCTAAGGGCGGTCAAATCGGTATAATCGAAAGCCGATTTTGGCCAGCCTCAACCTGCTTTCCATCACTTTGGGATGGCCAAAGTTCAAGGGGGGGCGTTGTTGGCAATGTACTGAAGGTGGGACGGGGGCCCATGGTTAAGAGATGGCCATCTTTGGCCAATAATGGAAAAAGAAGGGCGGCCCTGATGAGCATTTGGCTGACTTTCACTTGGACCCTTTTTGTTTCATGACCAAGCATTGCAAAGGTTGCCTGACTGACCAGCTGACCACCGGAGGAATCAGGGATGACCTCCTCCTTACTCCACCAGTGGCTCACCCAACCCCCTCCCCCCCCCCACACCTTAAAAAAAAATTAACATTTTTTGCCAGCCGTTCTATTTACCAGACTCACATGCAATTACCCAACTCCATCACAGCCACACTATGCAGGTACCCTGCGAAGCAGTTTTTAGTGGGTACTGCCAGTGCACTTTAGGCAGGTGACCCAAGCCATCTCCCCTACCTGTTACACCTTGTGGTGGTAATGGGAAGATAGCCCTCCAAACCCACCAGAAACCCCACTGTACCCACATGTAGGTTGCCCCCCTTTACCCTTTAAGGGCTATGGTTACTGTTGTACAGTTGTGGGGTTAGTGGGTTTTGGGGGGGGGTTGGGGGGCTTGAGCACCCAAGGTAAGGGAGATATGCACCTGGAGCAATTTCTGAAGTTCACTGCAGTGCCCCCTAGGGTGCCCAGTGGAGTCCTGGCATGTGAGAGGGGATCAGTGCACTAGGAATGCTGGCTCCTCCCATGACCAATTGGTTTGGATTTGGTCGTTTTGACATGGGCGTCCTCGGTTTCCATTATCGGTGAAACCAAGGTCAGCCATCTCTAAGTCCAGCGATCTCAACATTTAGGTTGACCATCCTCTAGGGTTGACCTAAATGTTGAGATTTGGCTGGCCCTCGACCGTATTTATCAAAACGAAAGATGGATGCCACATCATGTTCGATAATACGGTTGGCTCCGCCCCTTCCCGGGCTGTCCCCGGAGATGAGCGCCCCATTTGATTATGCCACTCCACGTCATATATCTGAAGTTTAAGGATGGGTTATGGGGAGTGTTTGAATTGGTTATATTGGTTAACAAAGCTGCAACCAGTTTTGCCACAGATTAATTTGTTGGTCTGTTATTTGTATGTATGAAGATATGAGGTGGGAGCATGCTATGTACTTACTTAGCCTGTTAGCAAAGGTGTTTTGTTGCTCCTGACTAGTATGCAAATGTGTTTGTGGGCTGATGTTTCCAGGGACCATAGCTAACTTTCTCAGAAAGTTTTCTATAGAGCTCATTTGCTTATGAACCACAACTTTGATAGGAAAGAGGCCATTAGCTTGCCAGAATCCCATGAGTTAATACATCAGCCCTTAAATTAGAAGAACAATTTTGGTCTTAAATAGATGCGCAATGTATATTGATTCAAAATATATGTTCTTAAGTCTTGATTGACTGTTTAATTTTTCTAATAACAGTATAGTTCACTGGGTTCACAAATAAAAATATTTGTATTCTACTTTAATTAAAGGACATGACCAGAGGAGGTGTATATTATCTGTGAAATGCAGACTATAAGTACAAGTGTTATTAGCCCTGACCAGCCCACTGTATACTCTCCTCCCCCCCCCCCCCCCCCCCCCCAATGCACCACCCTCTCCTAGTATTCATTGGCACCTACAGGGGGTTTCCTGGTATCCAGTGGAGAGATGGAGGTAGGAATGATTCTAGTTGCTTCTGCTCAGCAACTCTATTTTCAAAAATGGTGCTGCCATGGCCTTGGTGGAAGTCTCACAGAACTATCACTAATGATTGAGCTGCCAAAAATGTTTTGGCCAATAAGCCTACAATGGTAAGTGGCTAATAAGCCATTTCAGCCATGGACTGAATGAACCCTAGTTATTCAATGCAGGAGTATGCGTTTCGCTGCAACTAAATATTCAGGTATGACTGTTATTCCTGAAGTTAAAGTATGACTGCTATTTCTAAAGTTAACCAGTGTCAGACTTGTGAGTTCTTGTACCAAGTAGAGTGCTGTTGAGCCCAGTACTCAGACCAGGTTCTGCTTGGCGGCTGGACAACCCCAGGTTTCACCTGCGCTGACCGCCATTCCCCAGAGGTTGAGCCCCTAGGTGTGGGCGGCCTGCAGGACTTACGGGATAGAGCTGGAAGCGGGGTGATGAATGTATCAGCCAGGCAGGCAGCAGGTCAAGAGAATAATCCAGGTACAGGCAAGTCAGTAGGCAGGCGGCAGGCAAGAGAGTAATCCAGGTACAGGGGAAAGTCAGTAGGCAGGCAGAAGGCATAAGTACATAAGTACATAAGCACTGCCACGCTGGGAAAAGACCAAAGGTCCATCAAGCCCAGCACTCTGTCTCCGACAGCGGCCAATCCAGGCCCCAAGAACCTGGCAAAACCCCAAAATTTAATAACGATCAATGGACTTTTCCTTCAGGAATCTGTCCAAACCCCCTTTAAACTCAGCAAGGCCAGCTGCCATCACTACCTTCTCCGGCAGTGAGTTCCAGAGTCTAACCACGCGTTGAGTAAAGAAAAACTTTCTCCAATTTGTTTTAAACCTATCACATTCTAATTTCATCTTGTGTCCCCTGGTTCTATTATTGTTAGAAAGCGTAAACAAATGCTTCACATCTGTCCGCTCTACCCCACTCATTATTTTGTAGACCTCTATCATATCACCCCTCAGCCGCCTTTTCTCCAGGCTAAAGAGTCCTAGCCTTCTTAACCTCTCCTCATAAGGCAAGAGAGTAAACCAGGTACAGGCGAAAGTCAGTAGGCAGGCGGCAGGCAAAAGAGTAATCCAGGTACAGGCGAAAGTCAGTAGGCAGGCGGCAGGCAAAAGAGTAATCCAGGTACAGGCGAAAATCAGTAGGCAGGCGGCAGGTAGAAGGGTAATCCAGGTACAGGCAAAGTCAGCAACGATGGACCAGTAGATAAGAAGCAGACTACAGAGTTAGAAACACCTACCAAAGTAGAAGCCGAATCATGGAGTCCAGGGAGAGCTCAGTTGATAAAGTGCTGGCGTCTGACATCAGCAAGGAGAAGGGGCACAGCCATAGGACAAGATCAGTGGAAGGAGGAACTAGAAGACCAATAGGAGAGAAGCAAGGGAAGCCAGGCAGAGGAAGAGCAGACCTAGGTGGGTGGAAGCAAAGCAATCAAGGAGCCTGGAAGCCAGGCAGAGAGAGAGAGCAGAAATAGGTGCATGGAAGCAAAGCAATTAAGGAGCCTGCAACCACCTCTCTCTGAACAAACCCAGAGAGGACTACACACACATGGCTCAGGCAGTGCCAGTCAAGTGTGCGTGTTGATGGGACCCCGCACAGCCCGAGGACGCCGCTTGCGTTGAGGTAGGGGACATGACAACCAGGCATTGGCCTATAACCAGATCTATGCCCAGTTAACTCGCTACATAAAGTTAAGACAGCTTTTTTGCTGAAAATCACCACTAACTGGCTAAGTTTCCTCTCTGCCCTAACTGCATCCCTGGACCACTCAGAAACAAGCTGGTTTCAGCATAGGTGGTTATAGGGGATATTCAATGGTATTATCTTGTTAATTGCCACTGAATACCCCCTGATAGACCTACACAAGTAATTTAAAATCACTTTGAATAATTGACTCTTTTGTCTCCCTTCCCTTTCTATTGTAAAATATAAGCATGTGGAAAAGTAACAGAACTCACTATGAAAAGAAAATATAAAACTATGCTAAAGTAGAAAGAACCAACAAACCCCTTTCTACAAACCTTTTTAATAAATGTAACTTTACTTCTTATTTCTTGCTTGTACTTTTGAAGTATGTGTGTGTGTAAGCATTCCATATATCTTTTCCTTCATATCACTTATAAGACCAATTAAAGCAAAGTCAGACCAATCAACATGTTTTTGCAATCAGTTTTGAAACAGGAGCTAGGCATGGCCCCATATTCTTTTTCAGAACCTTCATTTGAATTTCCCTTAAAGGTAGTACTTTTAGGTGTTGAGTGCATGCCTCGTGTCTGTCTTTTGGAATCATGTCTAGTACAGTGATGAGTGTTCCATAGCTATAGATCTCTATTTGTTTCAGAACATTTTATACTTTTTCAGTATGTTAGTCCACTTTTAAACAGTAATATTTGGAAATAAAACAAAACATAAAAAAGAAAATTAGATGATACCATTTTTATTGGACTAACTTAATACATTCCTTGATTGATTAGCTTTCAAAGATAACCTTTCGTCTTCAGATCAGAAATGAGGAACTGTTGACAAATATCAGAATATATCAGTGAAAGCATTTCAATATTAGTCTCACAGGAAGAGGGAAGGGGTTGGTGTTGTGAGAAACAGGGTGGTTGAGAGACAGGGAGAGATGGATGAGTGATAAGAAGGTGATGAAGCAATATAATTTTATGGTTTATAATGTGATAGAAAACCCAGATCTTTATTAAGTCCTATCTGGTGGGTGTCAAAATGTTTCATCATTTTGATTTCAAAGGTCTTATATTCTTGGGTTGTCTAAAAATCTCCTTTTAGTATTCTCACCATAAAATCATTGAAGCTGTGCTCTGGTTTTGTACAGATCTGTCCCACAGAGGTGACATCTTTGTTGGCATTGTGATGTTTAATATAATGTCTGTGTAAACTGATTCTCGTCTTTAGTATCTGGCTTGTCTCTCCAATGTAGCACCCTTCTTCACATCTTTTGAACTGAATGATATATACCAAATTTTGAAGAAAAGCATGTGAAGGATCCCCTTATGCTTGAATTTTTTTCCCATGTGAGTGACTGTGGAATCCTGTGACATATATTGGCACAGTTTGCAGTTTGGTATATTGCAGAAACATGTGACATTCTCTTCTTTCTGAGCGTCTGTTGGGAGTTTGCTTTTCACTCATTTTTATTTCAAATTAGGTGGCTGTCAAAAGGCCAGCATAGGTGGAGCTGGGAATATTTCTTTCAGTAATTTATCCAGATGGAGTAGTGGCTTTTATGATTCTTCTCAGTTTTTCCGGCTCTGAATTTTATCTCACTACAAGGGGGACTCTCTCTATGGTTTTCTTTTCTTTGTACTTCAATAGGTTTTCTCTGGGTGTTTTAAGGGATGAAGCAATATTCTTGGAGATTATTTTGGGGTTGTAGCCTTTTTTGTTTGAAGGTTTCAGATTTTGAGGTATTTATCTCAGTCTCTTGGATCAGAGCAGATATGTTGGTATCGTGTAGCTTGGCTGTATATAATGGATTATTTTGAATGTAAAGGGTAGAAACTGGAATTGTGAAGGTAACTACATCTGTCCGCAGGTTTTCTAACATAACATTTGGTCTTATATCCTGCTTACACCTTGCAGTTCAAAGCGGTAACAGTAACGTCAAGAACCAGAGCAATCCTCTGAGAGGAAAGTTTAAAAAAACAGTGACAATTAAAATTATGGTTAAAAATCTTTTTGTACTACAAATTTCTGAAAGAGCAGAGTCTTAATATTCTTCTAAATGGCAGATAAGAATGAGATAACCTGTATATAGATGTTTGTATGTAGCCATTGCTGATGAAAACTGTGGTGTCTAGAAAGTTGACTTTTTCTGAGGAGTAGTCAATTTTGAATTTGATTGTAAGATGGTATGTATTGAAAGAACCTAAAATTGTTTTAGAGTCTCTTCTCCCTCAGTCCAATCATAAAAATGTATTTTAGGGGTTTAGTCTGATACATGTTCAAAAATGTTTCTTCCCGTTCTGCCATGAAGATGTTTGCATATTGTGGTGCCATTCTGGTGCCCATAGCAGTGCCCATGATTTGCAGACAGATATTGTTAAAGTGGAAATAGTTGTAAGTTAGAATGAATTTGATTAATTTTGTAATAACTTCTGGTGAGTATTGGTGGTCCAGGGTAGATGTTTTTAGGAATTTATCACATGAAGCTATGTCATCTGCAAAGGGATGTCACTATATACTGATTCAACATCCACTGTGACCAGAAGTGTGTAAGGTAGTAATTGATTTTTTTTTTTTACTTGTTTGGAAATTCTGTGGTGCCTTGTATGAGGCTCTATATCTTGTTGGGTATAGGTATCCTCTCTATAAGTCCATATATTTCTTCCGTGAGTGTGCCAATGCCAGATATGATTGGTCTGCTAGGGTTTATGGATTTTAGGTATCATGTAGAATGTGCCCACAGAACATACTGTTTCAGGAAAGTCACAGGATGATTTTTTTTTTGTCCTTCATTTCAGAAATGTATTGAAACTGGTGAAAAGCCCCAGAAACAGCTTGCTTTATTTTCTATTAAAAGCCTCCTCACATCTTTTATTTGTCTCTTTTCAGTAAGGTATCTATTGTTAAATCACGAAAGGAAAAGAGTCTGAGAATTCCATGCCTCATTTCCTGCTGATCTGTCTGCTTGGTTTTCCTTTTTCTCTCGCACTATAACCCAGGACATGAACCAGTGTAAATCTCAATATTCCATTGGACACTAGGTAATGTCCTAGGGTGTGATGTGTTCTCTCAGTTTTGAAAAATTCTTTTAAAGTCACTACTGAGGATATTATCCCCACTATTATTCCTTTCAGATTGCCTTGCTTTGAATCTTCAGGGATTCCCATTATGTGAATAATTTATCTTCTTCCACTTTGCTATATAATCATCTACTTTTATTGTCACTTCTTGTAGCTTTTTCTCTTTCTGTGACAGATGGTAGACAGTTACCAATTTACATTTCATATTATAAGCACAGTTTTCAGCTTTTCCAGCTCTCTTGTCTAACTTTTTTAAAGTCTGCACATATTGATCTTGTCTTTTCCTTTATGGCGTGTACTTCTCAAGCTATATCCTGTAATACTTCTCAGACATAGCTTAGAAACTTTCTCAGCTCTAGAGCTTTCTTCACTAGATTCCAAAGGCAAAAAGGGCACACTCCTTTGGAAAGTGTGCACTCTTTCCAAACAAGTTTGCCCTCTTAGCAAATAGTGCACAGTTTTGCATCCTCTTTGCAAATAGTGTGTACTCTTTGCAAAATATGTGCACTATTATCTGCAAAAAAGAAAACATAAACTCTCAGATTCTATATATGGCACCCAGAATTGCATGCCTAATTTTGTGTGTGTGCCAACGATGCCCGCAGAAATTAATCTACCTCAGCCCCATATGACCCTTGTCCTTCAACTCTGTTTGCTGCCTCTTACCTACTCTATAAACTTGCTGAAATTCTAACTACCAGTTTTGCTACCAGTCAGGTTTCCTCTCGTTGGAAGGCAGTGGTTGTATGGCCTAAACAGAAAGATATTCATCAATCCCCTGATATGGTCTCGAATTACCGCCCTATTTCTAACCTGTTATTTCTGATCAAAGTGCAGAATTCTTTGTCTTACACAGTTGACAGATCATATATGGTCTCTGCTCTTCAAACCAATCAGCCAGACTTCTGTACTCACTACAATACCAAAATTGTCTTTATAGCCTTGATTACTATTGTACAGGCCATTTTAGCCCATAACATAGGAGTATTGTTATTATCAATTGATCTTCCACATTTGATCTCATGGATCATTCCCTGCTCCCGGAGAGGCTATGGGAAGTCAGGGTCAGAGACAAGGCATGGTGCTGGCTTCAATCCTATCTATCTGGCCGCTTGTTCCATATACTCTAGCGTGATACATTATCAGATTTCATCCCCTCATGTTGGGAGGTGCTCCAAGACTCTCTTAACTCCACTACAATATTTTTTATTTAGTAACTTTCAATTATACAATCACATCCAATAAATGGAATTCTCAGAAACTCAGAAATAAATAAACAAAATTCACAAAAATACCCTAAAACAGGAGGTAAAACAAAATTCTTAGCATTGTCTATATTATAAGGAAAAAAGTATCCAAAAATAAGAAATTAAAAAACTCAGGAAAAGGAGAAACACTTTACGGGGTGGACAACTAAATTACAAACACTTCTCAGCCAGCTCCTACAATATACCTTACACTAAGAGACATCATATCACTACTCTCAGCCCCTCTTTTGATACCACAAAATCTATCAAGTGCTTAGGTTCACTAAAGACATAAGATTTACCTTCACAGGCAATACAACATAAACAAGGAAAGGATAACAAAAAAGACATCCCCAGAGCTTGCACCCTAGGCTCCAGTGTCAGGAATTCCTGGTGACACTTCTGGGTACTCTTTGAAATATCAGGAAATAGTCAAATATCAGAACCTAAGAACATCTGATCCATATGACGAAAGAACAGTTTCTAGACTACATTCCATTGCGGTTCCAGTGCAAATGTTACAAGCAAGGTAGTTCTCTGAGTCACTATTTCTAGTGATGAGTCCAGAAATTCAGTCAAATTGAGACCAGATGCAGATGCTCCTTGCAAGGTCTCTCCTTCTCTAGGTCTTGATAAATTCAATATTGAGCTCACACAATTGGTGGCAATGATTCAGATGGCATTAACAAAACCTCTTTCAGATATTTCTTTACTTTATCAATAGCTGTAATTAACGGTAGTTTAGGAAGGTTCAAAAACCTCAAGGTATTCCTCCTGGACTGATTTTCCAAATACTCCATTTTTCTGGCCATTTCATATCTTTGAACAAAGCACTGTGCACCTCTTGTAACTCTGAAACCCTGGAATTCAGAACAGTCACTTTATAACCTTGCTGACCCTCTACTTGAAGCTGGGCAGTAAGTGTGCCATTCATATTAGTTAGTTATTTCATATTAGTTCGATAGTGTTTAAATGGAACTTGAAAAACTGGGATTGGCTGTTAAATATTCTAGGATACTGAGGAGCTTAGAGAGGTTCTGGTGGGTCTGCTAAAAAAGGGGGTCTAAGGGATTGGACAAGGACGGTATGGTCCATCTTCACAAGAGTGGTAACAGAAAAGTAGTTGGAAAATGCAGGCCAGTAAGCTTTACCTCAATGGTTGGAAAATTAATGGACCTCTACCGAAGGAAAGGATAGTGAACTATTTGGTTACAAAATCTGAGGTAGCATGGTTTCAGAGGTAGATCACGAGAAACTGACCTGATTGCTTTCTTTGACTGGGTAACTAGAAAATAAGATCAAGGACATTTGTCAGATGTTGTTCACTTGGACTTACAGCAAAAGTTTTGATGCTGTCCTGCACAGGAGGCTCATGAACAAGCTGAGCAGCATAGGGGTAGGTTCCAGGTTGGTGGACCGGATTAGGAATTGATTGTGATAGATAACAGAGGGTACTGGCACAGTAAATGGAATTCGCTCTGAAAAGAGAAATATGATGTTAGTTCTGTTCAATATCTTTGTGAATAACACTGCAGGAGGGTTGGAAGGAAAAGGATATCTTTTTGTGGATGACACAAAAATTAGCAACAAGAGCAGGGCTTTTTTTGTACTGGTACGTACCAGTACGGTATAATGACACCTTTTTTTATTTGCCTCCTCATCCCCCCATCTCCTGCCTCTCTCTTATGGTCACAGCTGCTTTTTCCAATCAGCTACAGCAGCAGGCAAATCAAGAAGTAGCAAGTGTGGGGCTGTAATGCAGGGACTCAAGCTATCAGCTCTGCCAATCCTCTGCCCCAGAACAGAAAGTTGACATCAGAGGGGCAGGGGGATCAGCAGAGCCGACTGTGCACATTTGAGCACTGCAGCCCTGCGCCGATTACTCCTTGATTTGCCCACCAATGCTGCTCATTGGGAGAGGCAGCAGTGACCGCAAGAGAGATGCTGGATGGGAAAGAGGACGCAAGGGAAGATGCTGAAAGGGAGAGAAGAGGCAAGGGGAGAGAGGGTGCAAGGGGAGAAATGCTAGATGAGAGAGAGGTTGCAAGGGGAGAGGTGTTGGATGGGGAGAAAGGGGAGAAATGCTGGATGGGGAGAGAGAAGGCAAGTTAAAATACTGGATGGAAGAGAGGGGGCAAGGGGAGAGATGCTGGATGGGGAGAGAGAGGAAAAGGGGATAAATGCTGGATGGAAGTGGGGAGGAGAGGAGGGGCAATGATAGATGGAAGTGGGAAGGAGAGAGAAGGGCAGGCAGATGTGGGGAGGAGAGGGGGAAATGCTGGATGGAAGTAGGGAGTAGAGAGGGGCAAGCTGTAGGTAGATACAGTCAAAAGAGGATAGGATAGTAAGAAAGAACTAAGGGCTCTGTTTAATAAGTCGCACTGTAGATGCGCTAACTTGTTAGCGTGTGCTAATGCCAAAGACATCCATAGGAATGTATGGGTGTCTCTAGAATTAGCATGCACTAATTTTTAGTGTGCGCTAAAACGTTAGTGTGCCTATAGCACGGTTTAGTAAACAGGGCCCTAAATGTGGACAGAGGCAGAAAATAAAATCGAAGAAAGCGGAAAGGAAAAGGAGGAGAGATAAATGACAAACAAACAGGAAATCCTGGCAATAGAGTTAAGAGAAGACAAAGAAAGCAGAAACCAGAAAATGGGACCAACACATTTGGAAAAAAAAAAGTACATGGCCAGAAAACAAAGGTTGAAAAAAGAATTTTACTTTTAGTTTAAGATAAAGTAGTGTGGTAGCTGTGTAAATTTTTTTTGTTTTATTTGTAGCTAATGTAATGAATGAAATATGTCAGTTTTTAAAAATTACTTCTGCTATCTTTATAGCAGTACAAAGGGAACATATTTTTATTTTTCTGGTATCATCCTGCATGCCAGAGTCTGGCTGGGGGGGTGGGGGGGGGGAGGTTCAGCTGAATTTTTATCTACATATTTTATTAGTTTATGGTTACTCTTAGGGGTTCTTCTGTTGGACCTAGGGACTTGTATATTATTTTCAATGATGCCTTTTTATATGCCCAATGGCTAGTGAATTAAGTATGACTACTTTAGGAATGGAGCCATAGATAGTTGTCCCACCCTTAAGCTTGGCCCTGTATGAGTACTGGCACCTTTTTTCCTACAGAAAAAAAACACTGAACAAGATGGACACCACTGAGGAAGTATATAGAATCAGAAATGATGTAAAAAATAAATTAATTAAAAAAAAAAAAGCTTGAGGAGTTGTCAAATGCTTGATGATTAAAATTTGATGCAAAATGCATAATCAACTATTTGGTGTATGAACAGTGCGTTTTTTCTAGTGAAAAAAGGTGCTGGTACTCAAAAGCCAGGCCACCCTTTAGGGGTGGGGTGATCACTGAGGGACCCACCCCACCATAGCCAGGACCCCTGCAACCAGTTACAGAATCTGTGACAAGGCAGAATTGGTGTGTAGAGCCTGAGCTCTTTCATTAAAACTTGGGGACTATGGGTCAATTTTAGCAGACAATGGAAAAGGTGCCGGTACTCAGTACCCCCTCAAAAAAAGCCCTGTGTATGAAAATCCAGAGCAGTTTTAAGTGGTTCAGATGCACTGAAGGGCTCCATGGAGAAAAAAGAACTGAGCTGGCCTCACGTCATGATACCAGTTCAGTAAGTCCTAGACATACCCAGATGACGTGGCTGTAAAGCTCTATCAATTTCTAAAACAAGATACTCTTCAACACACCAGTCTCTATCCAGTGACATCGTACATTACTAAGGACTGCTTCTCTTCAGAGAATCTTTGCTGTACAGAGGGAGAGAGACTTCCATTTTCCATAACTTGGTTTTTTTAAAGTTTTCCCAATTAATGAAGATTTTTTTAAAGGACTAAATACCTTTTTACTCTTGTTACATACAGCCTTCCAGAGATGACCTCATTCAGTGAATAACAATCTTCAGTATATTGTTGCAATTATCTCAGCTAGTTGATGGCAAATAAAGCTTATTGCATATAAATGTGTTATAATAAGCCTGTGATAAAAGAACCTAGAGTAGAATTATGTGCTAAATCAAATTCTTTTACAATATTTGGCCTTATACATAATAAAAGCAGTTGATACTCTACTAGGATGCTTTTGGTAAAGGAAATGATTATGTATTCAAATACTATGACATTATTGTTCTTGTGTTCAAGGTACTAATGAAATATTAAATCTAAATTTAATTTGCCTTCATTTAGGGCTTAGAAACGTTCCAACAGAAAGTATTTGCAACCTTGGCAAATAAAACTAATCCAATTATGTGATACAAAAATGATGCTCAGAGACCAAATATAATGACTCTATGCACAGGATCCCCATATGGAATACCATCATATCATTATCTGTCTCTTTACAATAAACATCATTATCCCTTTCCTGAAATATGGCACCGACATCATGGTGTCCACAGCATCTAGAATTTGAGTAGGAAGCACAATGATCATGTTTCATCAATGAGGTCAAGTGCTGCCTGCTTTTCCTTACCAAAGTGCATCATTTGCAAGACATCAAAAAGCACTTAGGAGTCCTTAGGAGTGGAGGAGTAGCCTAGTGGTTAGTGCAGTGGACTTCTGATCCTGGGGAACTAGGTTTAATTCCCACTACAGCTCACCTAACCCTCCATTACTATGTAAACTGCTTTGAATGTAGATGCAAAAACCACAGAATATCAAGCCCCATTCCCTTCCCTTTCCCTTTCACCAAGCTGCAATAAGCATTACTGAAGCTTAACATGGCATACTGAGGCATCCCACAGTATTAAAAAAATACATTTTATGATTTCCCTCAGGGAGAGTGGGTGGGCCTGCACTAATCGGTGCAGCCATTCACTCATTAGCATGTGAGCTCTTACTGCCTACAAAATAGGTGGCAGTAAGGGCTCACACGGTAATGGCCAAGCGCTAATGGCAACATTAGCACGTCACCCTTCAAGCTCACTTGGTCCTAGATATACGCTTATTTCTTATATATTTGTCTCCACCACATTCTCCTGCTTTTATACTTTGTTCAATTATTTCAATTCTTTCAATTTTTGCCTCAGTGGTGCTTATTACCTAATAATTAATTTTTTGGCAATTTATGTAGCACCAAATTCCTTATCGGCTTCTATGCAATCATTTTGATTATATTTTAAACACTTATCTTTATAGATATTCGGACTGGGGGCTCAAAACTGTCTGACATGCATGTTTCGCCTGCTAGGCTGTGTCAAGGACTTCCCCTAGAAACTTAAACATAAACCGTCTCAATTCATTAAGCATGAGTTGTACCTTTACTTCTCACACAGCCTTTCACATAGTGGGTAAAAGAACTTTTTTTCAAACAAAAATGGCTATGTGGTAAGTTAAACACTTGCCATGCGGACATTTCCTGGGGAAGCCCTTACCGCCTCCTATTTAGGAGACGATAACGGCTCCCGTGCTAACCGCAGCACTGCCCAGTTACCACCAGGTAAGACATAAGTACATAAGTAATGCCACACTGGGAAAAGACCAAGGGTCCATCAAGCCCAGCATCCTGTCCACAACAGTGGCCAATCCAAGCTAAGGGCACCTGGCAAGCTTCCCAAACGTACAAACATTCTATACATGTTATTCCTGGAATTGTGGATTGTTCCCAAGTCCATTTAGTAGTGGTTTATGAACTTGTCCTTTAGGAAACCGTCTAACCCCTTTTTAAACTCTGCTAAGCTAACTGCCTTCACCACGTTCTCCGGCGCTAAAAAAAATAACATTATTTTTGAGCACCGGAAATGGCACACCGGCACTACCGATGGGCTCCTGTGGTGGCCTGGCGGTAGGGCTGGTTTGCCACAAGCCATTGCTGCAGTAGCCCAACTACAGCTTTGTAAAAGGGCCCCTAAGTGCTCCTGCATTAATCAGTTAGCTCATGCTAAGTATAACATGCATGCTGGTTAGTGCAAATATGCCCCTCCCACAAATAGTTTTACAAAACTATTACCACATGTTTTAGCATGCAAAAACAGGCAAAATACTGAGCAGTGCTTTAATGTGTTTATGCGGTAGCCTGCTGTCATGCACAAACCGCATATTAAGATGCCCTTTACTGTTCAATAATAATAATGGAGTCCGTGGTTATATGGTCCCCTTTTATAACCACCTAGTCTCGGAGAAGGCTGTAATATGTGGGAATTCTTTCTCTGATCCTTCTACTTACCATAAAAAATATATCATTTGGACAAGTGGGGCAATAGGGTTCCTGCCTCCTTACACCCCCCCCCCCTAAGATATAGTGGACAGGCCACCCCTAAAATATGGGGTGGCAGAGAAGACAGAGGCTATGTTCTTTCCAAGGAGAAAGTCTTTATTCCTTACCAATTTAGATAATAACAGCACCAATCTGGAACTGATGGTATTTTGCACCCCAGCATGCACCATTTCCAGTGCTACATGAATATTTCCTGAAGAAAGAAAGACCTACCTTTTACCAACTGCAGCAAAAGGAGGCCTGCGCTAGCATTGGCGCATGCTTTGATGCATGTCAAGGCCCCCTTTTACCGCAGCAAGTAAAAGATAGGTCTTTCTTTTTTCAGGAAATGGCTGTGCGGCAAGGGAACCACTTATCACATGGCCACTTCTGGGAGGGATCACTTACCACCACCCATTGAGGTGGCAGTAAGGATTCCAGCGCTAACCTGGCAGTAATCGGGCAGCGTAAGCACCAGCACTACAAAAATAGAAAATATTTTTGTAACACTGGAAATGGCACATGCTGGGGGTGGAAAAAGAAGAAAAAGAGAAGAGTGGGGGAAGATAGGCTCTTTCCAATCAATAGGGGAGACGTATATTTAAAAAAAGTATATTTATTATAACAGGTTGACTCAACAAGGCCGTGTTTCGGCGCCTTAGCACCTTCTTCAGGAGTCTTCCAACAGTATTTCGAGTACTTGAATGATTAATACTCCAAGAAAAAACAATTTCAAAGAACATGCAGTTCCTTCTCATTCAGAGCAGTGGCAGAAATACATACAGCAAGCATAGCCGTAGTAACACGGGTGGGAAATACTACCAGGCTCCTGAAGTAGCCCAGTGGTAGTTCTGGATTGGTAGAGGCGCTATTACCAAGCTGTGGCAAGCAGCAGGCCCCTTTTTGCCACAGCTTGGTAATAGGAGCCCTAAATTGGAAAATCGGCCATTTTCTGGCTGCGGCAAAACACGGGGCTCTGTTTACTAAGGTGTGCTATCATTTTTAGTGTGTTCTAAAAATTAGCACATGCTAACCGTGTAAACGCCGACAGGAATACTATAGGTGTCTACACGGTTAGCGCACGCTAATGCTTAGTGCGTGCTAAAAACTCTAGTGTGCCTCTGGCGTGGCTTAGTAAACAGGGCACATGGCCTTAGGATATGGAAAAGACACATGTAAGAGCAAACCTACTTTTTGCCAAAGATAGTAAAAAAAAGGCCCTTAGCATGCACAGATGACAAAATTAGCACAGAACACTTTAGCGAGTCCTGCATTAGGCCACTCTTGTTGCATTAGGTGCATGTTAGTATATAATGCAGCTTAGTAAAAGGGCCCCTACATTAAGACAAATTTCAGAAAACATATGCTCCTAGGTGTGGCTGAAAATAGGTCATAAATATAGGAGCTCAGCCTTTTGGAATATAGAGCCCATACTTTTTTTTTTGGTAGAAAAAAATATTTTTTATCTGTATGCACATGAAAAGATTCATATAAAGGAAACATGGAAGCCTCATATACATAGAAGGCACAAATGGGAAATTAGTAGGAATTCACGTTGTGCATTTTGGACAGCCCTTATTCCTTTTGTTCAAATGTTTTTATTTTTATTGAATATAAACCATATGGCATCACATTAACAACCAGAAAATAAATAAACGAAAATTCCATATCCACAACTCCATAACATGACTGGTGAAAATTACAAAGGGCTTCTTTACAAAGTCACACTAGTGATTCCCCCCATGGCAAATGAGAGGAAGTTTGTAGGAATTTAATGGGCTTCCTCTCATTTGCTGCATGGGAATCACTAGAGCTGCTTTGTAAAAGAAGCCCAAAATGAACAGCTCAAAACCCCACCCGCCCTCAGGGATCCATCACAAACTTAACCTTATTGATTTCGAAAATTGCTGCAGGAGTGACCATAATGCACAAATGTAGATCAGTTTATCACAATTCTAAGCCATTGCTGATTCATAACATTAAACTATTTATAATGTATTCCACCATAAAATCTGATTAAGCAGTTCAAAATGTTCCTAGTAAGATCAGCTTAACTGCAACTAAAATCATAATGTCCAACAGCTTTCATTATAATTTACTCAGGGGCCCTTTTACAAAGGCACACTGAAAAATGACCTGCAGTAGTGTAGATGCATGTTTTGGGTACGCGCAGAATCATTTGCCCATTTTTTATTTTTGCCGAAAATGGACGTGCAGCAAAATGAAAATTGCCACATGTCCATTTTGGGTCTGAGACCTTACCACCAGCCATTGACCTAGCGGTAAGGTCTCATGCGATAACCAGGAGGTAATGGGCTATGTGCGTAAAATGCCTATTACCGCCCAATTACTGCCCACGTGCCAGAAAATACAAATATTTTCCGACGCGCATAGCGGACGCATGTCAACAATGGAATTACCGCAAGAGCCATGCGACTTAGTACATTGATGTACATTGGGTGTGCATAGGTGCCTACACGACTTAGTAAAAGGATTTAGAAGAAACCAAAGCCTTGGACTTCCAAATCATATGTCTGTACAGTAAGGGCTCCGAAAAAGACAATATAAACTGTATTTTACACCATATCTGTCTCCAGTAATTTTTCAGTAAACAACAATGAAATAGCAGATGTGAAAATGTGCCAGGCTGTAGCCCACAAGACAAACATTCATTGCTCCTCCTAGCATCAACTGTCTTGTTATTAAAAGGTGTCTAATATAATCTATGCACCTAGAAAAATATGGCTTGATGCAAGGTCTTCATTTTAGTCAGACTGAAGCCTTTCTGCCAAATCTGTTGCCACATCTTGGGCATCAAAGAACAACCGCAATCCATTTCTCATACTTTCTCCACACCCAGGATTTGATTTGGTAGCCAAGTCTTGGCCTTATAAAAATTAGAGACAGTATAGGGAAGACTCACAGCAATATATTCAGGTTCATCAGCTAATTCTGCACACTCAAGTTTAACTACTTCAATATAATGGTGCAACTGCAACTATTGAAAATGATGAACAGAGAATAAATATATATGATAAGTATCCACATGCAGATGATAAGGAACACATTCCCCATTACAAACTAACCGGTCAATATTTAGCCCACAGTGGTCAGTGTTTTTTTTTTAATGTTGGAAAAATAGAGGTAATATTTTTGAGAAGACCATCAACACTGAGTTGGCCGGGATCTGTAAAGCCCTGAAAGTACTGAGTTCAGATCTCTAATCAGAGCCTTGGCAATAGTCTTGACTCTTCTTAATCTATGAAACCACAGATCAGGGAGCTTCTTCACTCTTTGTTCTAGTTTGCGAATGATTTCAAATCAGCAGTCCAAATGCTGGTTATCTCTACATCAAACCACTTTAGCTCATTGTACCTTGGCCTGGCAAATAACCCATTAAAGGTGCTACAGGCAGTCCAAAGTGCTGTAGCCAAACTGGTGAGGGGTATAGCCAGGTACGAACATATTATTCTAATATTATTCAAGGTGCACTCACTACTCATGAAGTAGCATATTCAATTTAAGATACTTAAAATCATTGAGCCTTTGGTGGTACAATATATTAACCCATTAGTGCCCAATGTCCCCATAATAAGCCATATGGGAACATATTGATTTGTAACATTGAGCACTAATGGGTTAATGCAGTTATAAGGATTTATAAGCCAGCATGGTATTGCAGTTGGAAAAATTCTGGTGGTTACACATCTCACCATTACACCAATGTCATCTACTAAAGACCTGCACTGGGTGTCTCAGTGGGCAGCCCTGCTGAATGGAATAGATTACCCCAAAATTTGAAATTATTCGACAATCACTCTTAGTTCTTCAAGTATTTAAAAGGCCTATTTATTTTACCAAGCACTAAATTTCTAGACAATACTGACAAGATTACTGTGATAACAATATAATGACAGGAATCTGGAAGATCACTTGTGGATTGCATTTAACAATTTATTTTAAATGCTGGAAATTAATGAGAGATTTCATTGCTTATTTGTATTGTGGGTTGGTGATGGGATGTTGGAGCTTGTTTAAATTTGGAAAGGTATCATGAATCAGAAAAGAACATATATTGATGAACAATATAAACTCGGAGGAAAACGTGGTAAACTAGGGTACTGGTCAAGAGGATTATATAATAGGGTGTGAGAGAATAAATGGTAAGAATGCAGGATAGATACTGTAATGGCAAAACAACACTACACGTTTGTTAGTATTGATGATTGTAATATTACCATTTTGAGATTTATGAATATTGTGTAAATCACCTAGAATTATGGACAACAGTGCATACATGTTTTAAATTTAAATTTAAATTAAACTATCCAAAGATTATGACTAGTGTTAGGAAGCTGGTAAAAAGCTACCACTTGGATAGATCACCTCAGCAATCCTCAAGCTCACATCTCAATCAGCAAGAGACATGTATAAAAGAAGGAAGGAAGCAATGAGCAAGCATTTGCTTTAGTTAATAAATATTTATACCTTATTTTCCTTTTAAAAAATACCCCTTCAAGTAACTAACAAATACAAAGTGCAATATTCCTCTTCTGGAAGCCAGCAACATGCCCTGTGTATCATGCTCCCAAACATTCCTGGCACACTCCCATCCTGCCCACTTGCATCACACCAGCAAAGGAAAGCCAATAGACAGGACACAATTCTGGCCCCCTAGGTTTCTTGTATGGCTGCATCAGGCACATGTGGCTAGCTACAACCCTGGCCCCTTCTCTATCATGTACAATACAGTTGACTGGATATACTGAGGGGAATAGATACCATGGTATCCAGAAATGAGCTGATACACCTACAGATTAATGCACTGTGCCTCTCAGGTACCCTTTTTAAAAATGATAGAAAAGCACTCTCTCTATTATCTCTTGTAGGATGCTGGTCCATAAATAGGCTAAATTGAATCGCAGCATCGAAAGAGTAAAGGTTCACTTTATCAATTTCTACTGTGAGCTAAAAATGCTACCGAGGCTTAGTAAAAGAACTCTTAGGCACTAGGGGGTCATTTTACTAAGGCACACTGAAAATAGCCTGCGCTAGTGCAGGTGCGTGTTTTGACACGCGCTGGTCCATTTTTCAGTGTGCCTGGAAAAAAAAGGCCTTTTTTGCCAAAAATGGACATGCATCAAAATAAAAATTGGCGCACATCCATTTGGGTCTAAGACCTTACCGCCACTCATTGACTTAGCAGTAAGGTCTCACACAATACCAGGTGGTAATCAGTGCACGGATACTGCCAATTACTGCCCGGTTAGCGCCATGTGCCAGAAAATAAAAATTATTTTCCGGGCACGCATCTCGACATGTGTAAAAATAGAATTACTGCCCAGGGCACATGGCAGCCGGGTGGTGGTAGTTCTAATTTGACATGCACTCACCTTAGTAAAAGGGCCCCTAGGTTTATAGAAAAGGCCCTAAGTGCAGTTACACATTAACTATAAATTAATGCTAATTAGCACCGATTAACGCCATTTAAGGGCTATTATTGGTCTTTAAGGCCAATCGGTGCCTAATTTAGCAGTTTAAATTAGGCACTATTCCATCACTTATGTGCCCAGATTTACATGCTAGTCAGAAATTTAGGCACACAACTAGAGCTATACGTTCCTCTTTCTTTCCAACACAATTTAGGTTGCTTCAACAGGCGGACTATTCTGCCACAGTTGGACTACTGTAATTCACTGTATGCAGGGATCAATCAGAGTTACTCCTAAAGATGCTTCAACTGTTACAAAATTGTTGCAGCTAGATTGATCTTTAGTAAGAAACAATATGATCATGTAACGCCATTGTTTAGGGAGTTGCATTGGTTGTCGGTGAAAGTCAGAATGAATTTAAATTGATATGTATGGTCCCCATAGATTGTTTATGGCTGTTGCCCAACAGACCATATCTTTTTTGTCTCATTTCTTAATTTACTACGGACATATGTAAACAACTGAATTTGGCTTGTCCCGCTATATATCTGCTAACCATGGAATTCTCTATCTTTGCAACCATGAAATATGGATATATAGATCATCTAGGAAGGCTTGAAAACTGTATTATTTGAGAAATCTTATAATGTTTGATTCTGATTGTTATAAGTGATATCTTTTGTTACTCGCTTTGATTCCTGAGGGATAATAGCAGGTTATAAATGCAGGGAACAGAAGAGAATCTGGGGGCATTTGCTGTGCTGCACCATACGTAAGCTACTTAATGATAGCATGGCCAAAAGCTTTTGGAGCAGCAGGGACCCAGTTATTTTTTCATGAGAAGAGAAGAAAATGCTACTCAACTAGTGCTTGCCCAGAGGAGGCAGTATGATGCACTGGGGAAAAGGGGAATAGAGGGGAAAAAAATCAAGATCAAGCACTAGATCCCAGGAACAAAGGAGGACCCTATGTAATAAGGAGAGACCTTCTCATTTATCCCAAGGGGAGCCCTAAAATCCAGAAGGAAACAGAGAGGATCTGAGGCAGTGTTCAAAGAACTTATGAAATTTTCCATTGCAAACTATGGATGCAACACCCAAGAAATGTGCCATATATAAATACATTTTTGATTTTTGTTGACAAAATTCCTCAATAAATATATATATTGTGTTGGTATACCACTAGGGTTCAAGAACTATTAATTGGGAATGTGGTAATTTGACTCCATGGACAGGCTTAGAGCACTCACAGACACAGGCAGAAAAGGGTTAAAAGTAAACTGAAGAATTCTTTATTATTGTGTTCTCATATATAAAATCAGTGCAGTGCTATTAGTGTTCTTATGGAACACTAAGAAAGCAGTCTTACTAGGGATGACTTCTAGTCACAGTCAAAACACAGTGTTACCATTCCAAACACAGTCTAATGCAGGTTTGCCTTCACCCTGGGCACACAATATTTTAGTCTTCAAGGTAATTGCATAAACTTCCTACTTTGATCGTCTTTCCCACATAGACTCTGGAGATATAAGCTTGAGGGCCATTCTGTTCCCTGAGCTTCCCCCATGTACTATAGCCTAGCCAACTCCTTGGGAGGATTCCTTCTGTCACATGCTTTCTCCAGGGGACCCTCTATATTCAGAGTCTTTTGCCTCAGAGGCTCTCTGAACTACTTTTTCTCAAGGCATTTAACTGCAAAATCAGTGGAGTGTTCTCAGGGACATCTGCCACTATACCACTCACTCCCTCACAGGAAGACAAATTAGTCTTTATACATCTAGGCCCTCAAGGAAAATTCCTTCAACCTGATTTGAGAATTATCACAGGGTAGAAAAATAGTGAACCAGGACTCAGCTCCTTGACAACTGAGATCATTGGATTTCTGTGTATCGTTTTAGGTTTGTTTTTTGTTTCGTTTTGTTTTGTTTTTTGTGAGTTAAAGCAAACTGGAATTAGAGTTAAATAATTTTAGAAATAAAAATTCAATTCTGAGAAACCTGAATGCTAGAGAAGCCAGACTGACTATGGATATGATTGGTTAGGATTGTGTGATATGCTGATAGTCTTGACCATATAAGAAAATAGATACAACATAGAAGCAGAGAAAATGATGGCAGATAAAAACTGTATGGCCCATACAACCAAATCCCCTTTCTTCTTCCTTAGAGATCCTCTTTGCTTGCCCCATGTTTTCTTGAATTCAGATACAATCCTTATCTCTGCCTCCAGGTATTCCATGCTCCACCACACTTTTTCTTAGATTACTCCTGCATCTACCATCTTTCGCCTTTACCCGATGCCCCTCATTCCAAAGCTTCCTTTCAATTGAAAGAGGACTACCTTCTGCGCATTTATGCTATGAAGATATTTAAATGCCTACATCATATCTCCTCTCTTCCACTTTCAAAAAATACATATTGAGATCTTTAGGTCTGTCCTCCATATGCTTTATGACAAAGACAGGGACCATTTTAGTAGCCACCTTCTGGATTAATGCCATCCTGTTTATATCTTTTGAAGGTGTGGTCTGCAGAATTGTACACAGTAATCCAAATCAGATTTTACCAGAGATTATACAGAGGCAACTCCACCTCCTACAATGGCCATTCCTCACGCTATGCACCTAAGTATGCTTCTGGCTTCTCCCATAAACCTTTCCACCTGTTTGGCCACCTTAAAATCATCAGATACAGTCACCCTCAGGTACAAATCTTCTTTCATGCGCAGAAGTACTTTACCTTCTATTTCATTCTGGTCCCTTGAAGTCTTTTTTCAGCCCAAATGCACAACCTTGCATTTTTTAGTATTTAATCTTAGCTGCCAAATTATAGCAGTCCAAAATTCAGATGGTGGGAGCACATGTAATTCAAGCTACAGCCCAGCACCTCCAACAACATCAATATAGGGATAAATTCACAGATGCATCTTCACATCAAAAAGTAGAAAATTCAGATCTTCATATAACACTTTTTATTGTTCTCATATGTTAAAACAGCTCCACATTGATAAATTCATGAATGACCTGTCACTACCCATCATGTTTTGTATGAAGATCTAACATTTCTACTTTTTGATGTGAAGATGCATCTGTGAATTTATCCCTGTATTGATGTTGTTGGAGGTGCTGGGATGTAGTTTGAAATCTGGACCCTCTTCATGCTATCCACAACTTCCAGGGTGTTCACCCTACTGCAGAGTTTGGTATCAACTGCAAAGACACAAGTCTTACCTGGCAGCTCTTCTGCAATATCACTTACAAAAATATTAAAAAGAACCAAACCAAGATCCAATTCCTGGTACCGCTCCACTGGTAATGCTCTTATCCTTAGAGTAAACTCTATTTACCATTACCTTTTTTGCCTCCTACTCAATCAATTTCTAACACAGTCGATCACTTTGAATCCCATACCATAGATGCTCAGTTTATTTATAAAGCATCTATGGGAACCGTGTCAAAGGCTTTGCTGAAATCTAAGCATACACATCTAGTGCTCCCCTTCAATCCAACTATCTGGTCACCAAAAGAAAGTAATTAGATTCATCTAACCTACCTCTAATAAAATGCTGACTTGGATCCTGCGGTCAATTGGATTCCTCTTTCTACCCTTCAATACCTCTATCTTGCATACTCCCTCTATTCCTTCCACTCAGCCGTGCACTGTCCCTCAACTGCTACCCAGCTTCGGTCTCTCTCCATTCACTCCCTTTCATGCCCCCCTTCCTCTCTCCTTTCTTGCACTTACTCTTCCTCCGCTAACCCCTCATCCTTCTCCTTTCATCTTCTCTAGTCCCTCCCCTTCCACCAATTCCTTGCCTCCTTTCCTCTTCTTCCCTTGATGCTCTGCCCCTTAAAAGAGGGAAATGTTTTTAACCTCCAAAATAAATGTTTCTTCTGCCCATTGGTAGTCTTTGTAATGGTGCTTTCCCCTTTTTTTCTTGAAACTCTTAGAAAATCCTACTTGTATGACCATGGTTAGCTGTTGTCTTCAGAAATGCAAAGTTGATTAACTGTAGCAGGTGTTATCAAAAGACCGTAGTTCACCAATCACACCACCAATCCCAGCCCCCCCCCCCTTAGAGTTATTCTCTCTCATTTAACATTATATTATCAGAACTGAGGAGAGCAGTTGGAACAGAGCGGCATAAGATCTCTTGTACATGTGTAGTGAATGCCTTTGGGACCTTCTAGAAAGCTCTGGAATAAATGTCTGTTCAGTGCACAATAAAGTCATATGGTTCACCTTTGGGAATGGTAAACTGTTCTCTCCAGAGAACTACTGTAAATGCAAGGGGCTTTGCATTCTTGATGACAGAATCCCTATGAGGTAGGTGAGATGGTCAAGACTTTCAACCAAACTGAATACATTATTCACTGTGAAGTAGAAAATGAAACTATTCATGGTCTTGCAAACCCTGCAAGTAGTTTTTACCCATGGGGTTTGTTGCTGTAAGGAAAGCGGAACTATATGAATAATTGTAAATAATAATAAAACATTACCCCAACAGATTGGTGCCTTTTTTCTTCCCCTGATCAAACTCAGTCCTCTGGAATGCCTCAGAACTATATGAAAAAATGTGCCAGTGTTTAACAATTTGAATACTTTAGCCATATTGAAAGTGGGCAATAATCAAAAAGCCCTTTTCTGTGGTCAAAACTGTTCATTCATAAATGTCCTTATATGGACTTCAACCTGAATCACAGAAAATGGTCTCTTAGGGTGGAGTGAAGTGCCAATTTGAAAATCTTCCAAATTCTTTTTACAGCCTCCAGATAAAATTGCAGTATTTTATCATTTAATGACAGATGGCAACTATTACAAATAGGAAAGATCAAACTAATGCAGAAAATGAACCTGCTGTTAACATTTAATCTAGGGGCCAATTTAAAGTCTTGATTGCAGAACACTCCCTTCTACCACAATATTAATCTGAAAGTATTGTAGCAATAGTTCCAGTTTCAAGTTTTTATTTCAATTTGACCTCTGTAAATGACAATAACTTTTCTCCTGTTGTTTATTTCCTTGGGGTTTGTTAATGATGTGGGCTGAGCATGCTCATCCCATACATAGTATAGAGTGCTCATGAAGGCCACAGTTCAAAAAAACCCAAGCACACTGGAGGCATAGAACTGTGCAACAGGCAGGGAACTCCGCTCCAGAACCTGCAAAGGAAGAAAAGATGGAGTATCCGTGTCCTGCTAACCAAGGGGGAGGAGGAGCAGTTATCACACAAAGCAAGAAACCTTGATGCTATAAAGGAGGAACTCACAGTAGACCTTTGCTTTTTGGCCCAAAGTGAGGCCCAGTCCTGCAGACAAAGACAAAAATAGACTAGCCATTGGACAATGTGTAGATATAGAGGGATGAAAAGGTGGCATGAGTTATATTAGCAGAAGGAGAATAGAGAGATCATCATGTGTAATTAAACTCGAATTCATTGCCAGAGAATGTGATAAAAGCAGTTAGCTTAGCAGGGTTTAAAAAAAGGTTTGGCTAATTTCCTGAAAGAAAAGTCCATAAGACATTATTAAGATGGACTTGGATATATCCACTGTTTATTTCTAGAATAAGCAGCATAAAATCTGTTTTATTGTTGTAGGATCAGCTACTTGTGACCTGGATTGGCCACTGTTGGAAATAGGATACTGGGCAATGCTTATATTTACGATAGGAGATGAAATGGGGAAAGAGTAGGCAACATGTACCTCAATCACATAACCAAAGCACTCATCCACCCATGCACTCATAGCCCACACATATATATGCTCACACCCATTCCTATTTACTAACACACTAGCACGCACATAAGTAGATAAGTATTGCCATACTGGGAAAGACCAAACGTCCATCAAGCCCAGCATCCTGTTTCTAACAGTGGCCAATCCAGGTCACAAATACCTGGCAAGATCCCAAAAAGTAAAAAACATTTTACACTGCTTATCCCAGAAATAGTGGATTTTCCCCAAGTCCGTTTAATAACGGTCTATGGACTTTTCCTTTAGGAAGCCGTCCAAACCTTTTTTAAACTCCACTAAGCTAACCGCCTTTACCACATTCTCTGGCATACATACCACCCACTGAACTATATATACCTATCACTCACTTACACGCATCTCCCTCATGCAAATGCAGATAGAGACCCACCAACTCACTGGCAAGCACACACCAAACCCCCCTACACATCTGACTCCCAACTCTTGCCTATACCCTGTCTATGAACCCAACCCTCACACAACACTCAGCCCCTTACTCCATTAAGAGTAGTCTTGAATGGAGGAGTAGTCTAATGGTTACTGTAGTGGGCTTTGATCCTGGCGACCTACGTTCAATTCACACTGCAGCTCCTTGTGACCTTGAGCAAGTCACTTAACCCTCCATTGCCCCAGGTACAAAAACTTAGATTGTGAGCCCTCTAGAAATGGAGAAAGTACTACTACTACTACTATTTAGCATTTCTATAGCGCTACAAGGCATACGCAGCGCTGCACAAACAAAGTACCTGCATATAATGTGTACAGCACTGTGTATGTCTACTAGCACTATAGAAATGATTAGTAGTAGTAGTAACCTAACAATTAATACAGTGGACTGAGAATCAGGGGGATTGGGTTCAATTCCCACTGAAGTTCCTTATGACTCTGGGCAAATCACATAATCTTTCATTACCCCAGGCACAAAAAATAAATACCTGTATATAATATGTAAACTGCTTTGATTGTAACCACAGAGAGGCAGTACATCAAATCCCCTCCCTCATTCCAGTTCACAAATGTTCTACTCATAACTTTCAGTGTTTTTTTTCATTAGTAGAATCTCTCTAAATGTAACGTTGGCCTGCAAGAGAACAAGCAGTCACATTCAAAATATGTTTGACTAAGTACTACAAAAACAGTGTATTTTATGCTTTCGTTTTCCAGCAGAATTTCTAGATCCCATCAGTACAAATTACCCACAACCTATAATTGCATAGCACTAATATACTGCATAGTTATGCAGTGCTGAATATTAAATCAGTTCCTTGCCAGTTAGCAAGGCTGAATCTTGCTCCCAATTTTGTATTTCATTTCCCCATGTTACACATTAAGCATCATGATCAAGCGAGTTTGAAGTATGGAGACATAAGATGACATGATCTCATCTTTGCAAATGCTGCTACTTATTGTTAAAGGTGATAATGAGGAGGAAATGAAATAGCAAACACCTAAGGTCAGGGTTAGGAAAGGATGCTGTACGGAAAATAATGTAAGTCTTAATCAAGGTGGTTGGCAAAAGTGAATACATTAAAGCTATTGCTGCTGAAGATCAGGCATACACAAAAATGAATATTTGCTTCTTGAAAGATTTCTGCAAAGTGGAATTGTAAGTGCTAGAATTGCCATATTGATCTGTGAATGTGGTCCAAGAAAGGGAATGGCAGGTTCTGCATTTAAATAACGTGTTTAAGAGTACCGTGTGTTGCATAAAAAACAAGCTGCATGAATAGTATTCCAATGTCATTCTGACACCACTGTTTTTGACACCGACAGTAGAAAGAAGATAAATTGAAAGCAAAAGGTAGAATCTTCAGTAGAGCCCTTTCTAAAAACTATGAAAATTCAGAAAGCCACAGAGGCATTATGTTCAGATTTGAGAAATCAGAAAAATAATGGAATGTCCAGGACTATAGGCTATAATCAATTTTCATGTATCCAAAAGACTTTTTCCTTAGCTCATGATTATTTAGCATCAGGAAAATATGCAAACACAAATATATTTCCTTGTTGCATTTCTGTGTACAGATTAAGTATTTCTATGAGCTTATGATATTGATAGAGGAACATCCATTGCTATTTGGCAAACATACTCCAAGATCCTAATTTGGCAAGCTTTAAGCTACTGATGATGTGTATTTTTAGTCCTATAGGTAAACTGGCCTTATAAGATCATTATCTCCTCTCCTCTACCCCCATCCCCCCAAGTAGGAAGGGATTTGGATTTAGCTTATACCTTTTTCAGATGTAGCTCAAGGTGAGTTGTATTCAGGTACAGTAGTATTTTCCTGTCCTTGGAAGGCTCACAATCTAATTTGCACCTGAGGCAATAGAAGATTTTGGAATATATTTACTAAGTCAAACATTCTTAACATGCCTTTAAAGTTAAGGTGCATTAAATGCTAATGCATCAATACATTCCTATAGGTGCATTAGTGTTTAATGTGTGTCAACCATTAACACTCATTAAAAATGCTAACGCACCTATAGCACGCCTTAGGTCTAAGTGTAGTAGTAGTAGTAAGTGACTTTCCCAAGATCAACAGAAGCAGTGGTGGGATTTGAAGTCGGCATCCCTGGTTCTCAGCCCACTGCTCTAAGCCGGTGGTTCCCAAACGTGGTCCTGAAGGTACCGCAGCCAGTCAGGTTTTTCAGGATGCCCACAATGAATATTCATGAGAGAGATTTGCATGCAGTAGAGGTAGTGCCTGCAAAATCTCTCTCATGAACATTCATTGTGGGTATCCTGAAAAACTGACTAGCTGGGGTGCCTGTAGGACCATGTTTGGGAACCACTGCTCTAAGCATTAAGCCAGTGGTTCCCAAACCTGGTCCTGGAGGCACCCCAGCCAATCAGATTTTCAGGATATCCACAATGAATATTCATGAGAGAGATTTCTACGCAATGGTGCATGTAAATCTTTCTCATGCATATTCATTGTGGATATCCTGAAAACCTGGGTGCCTCCAGGACCAGGTTTGGAAACCTTCATTAGGCTGCTCCTCCACTCCTTTTTAGTTCCCCCTTCCCCTGATAACCCAACACCCAACATTCATCTAAGTTCATTCAAATTACTGCCATAGATAATTGAACTCCTAGTGTCTCCTAGATCAGATCATTTATATTCCCTCAATGTGCCCAAAACTTAGAATCCCTTTTTCATTTTAACTCTTACAGGGACATAGTTCTGAACAGGTGAAACCTTGGGGGACAGAGCAGGGGCATAATCGAAAGAGAAGGGCACCCATCTTTTGATACAAATCAGGAAATGTGTGTCCTTCTCTCAGGGTCGCCCAAATCGGCATAATCGAAAGCCGATTTTGGGCGTCCTCAACTGCTTTCCATCGAGGGGACAACCAAAGTTCACAGGGGCATGTCGGCAGCATAGCGAAGGCAGGACAGGGGCGTGGTTAAGAGATGAGCATCCTCGGCCGATAATGGAAAAAAGAAGGGCGTCCCTGACGAGCATTTGGCTGACTTTACTTGGTCCCTTTTTTTTCATGACCAAGCCTCGAAAAGGTGCCAGAACTGACCAGGGACAGCCAAAGTTCAAGGGAGCATATCGGAGGTGTAGCGAAGGCGGGACTTGGGCATGCCTAACACATGGACGTCCTCGACGCATAATGGAAAAAAAAAGGGTGTCCTTGATGAGCACTTGGATGACTTTACCTGGTCCTGTTTTTCTTATGACCAAAGCACAAAAAGGTGGCCGAAATGACCAGATGACCACCAGAGAGAATCGGGGATGACCTCCCCTTACTCCCCCAGTGGTCACCAACCCCCTCCCATCCCCCCCAAAAAAAATTTTAACATTTTTTGCCAGCCTCTTTGCCATACCCAGCTCCATCACAGCAGTATGCAGGTCCCTGGAGCAGTTTTTAGGGGGTGCAGTGCACTTCGGGCAAGTGGACCCAGGCCCGCCTGTTACACTTGTGGTGGTAAATGTGAGCCCTCCAAAACCCACCCGAAGCCCACTGTACCCACATGTAGGTGCCCCCTTCATCCCTACGGGCTATGGTAGTGGTGTACAGTTGTGGGGAGTGGGTTTGGGGGGGGTTGGGGGAGCTCAGCACCGAAGGTAAGGGAGCTATGCACCTGGGAGCAATTTTTGAAGTCCACTGCAGTGCCCCCTAGGGTGCCCGGTTGGTGTCCTGGCATGTGAGGGGGACCAGTGCACTACGAACGCTGGCTCCTCCCATGACCAAATGGCTTGGATTTGGTCGTTTTTGAGATGGGCGTCCTCGGTTTCCATTATCTGCGAAAACCGAGGTCACCCATCTCTAAGGTCGACCATCTCAACATTTAGGTCGACCATCTTTAAGGTCGACCTAAATGTTGAGATTTGGGCGTCCCCAAACGTATTATCAAAACGAAAGATGGATGCCCATCTTGTTTCAATAATACGGGATGTCCTGCCCATTCGTGGGGACGTCTTCAGAGATGGGTGTCCTTAGAGATGATCGTCCCCGTTCGATTATGCACTTCATTGTGATGTCATCAAGCATTTCTAAGCTGCCCTGCCATTGGTTGATATTATATTTGTATAAAGTTGTGTTGTCACAGATTGGCATCAATATTCACCTGCTAATTTCCTAATAGCGAAAAATATATCTAAAAGTGCAACTCCTCTGCAGGGTTATCTAGATAGGGAGACTCTTGCTGTTGTGAAAAGGCAAGTTGATGAATGCACACACAGCCAGGGATGTTTTAGTATAGGGGCTCTAAATGAGATTATAGCCTTGGGGAAAGCCACCAACTAGTTCAAATAGTAACTTGCTGTGAAACAGTTACAGTATATCGATTAGCATTAGTGTATGCTGTTTATGACTGCCCACAGATCCAGCTAACTAAAGCTTAAAGAGTCAAGCTACTGCTCTGATTAGCAGGAAAGGAACCTGTCTGACTGAATCACTCTTTGTGATTGACACAGACAGGCCAGCAAGTGGTAAAGCTATTCTGTCTGATTAGACTCAATCAAAAAGAGCAGAGAAAGCAGGAAAGTATCATTTTGGAGATTTTGACTGAAGACAGGGAATAGAGCAGCACAAAAAGGGGACTTTTCAAAGTACAACAGAAGACAAAGAAAAATGTTTGTATAGTTTCAGATTCATATCAGTGCTTCCTGTGTGCCTGTAATCTGCTTGCACCAAAGACAAAGCCTGTAGATCTCCCTATGTTCTAGGTGGCTGATAATTTGCTACTAAATTATTACCATGCAAATTGACATGGAGCTATGTGTAATTATATGGTAAAGAAAACGAGCAACATGATAAAAGATTGCCAGGTATAGCAGATTAAGTGACAAAAAATGGCGGTAACACAGTAAGGGGTCCTTTTACTAAGGTGTGCTGAAAAATGGCCTGCGTGCATGTATTGGATGTGCGCAGGTCCATTTTTCAGCGCACCTCCGAAAATGGTTGTGCAGCAAAATAAAAGTCAGCGCGCATCCATTTTGGGCCTGAGACCTTACTGCCACCCATTGACTTAGCGGTAAGGTCTCACGTATTAACCGAGTGGTAATCGTCAGCACGTGTACACTGCCGATTACTGCCCGGTTAGTGCCACACAGAAGAAAATAGAAATTATTTTCTACTGTGCGTATTGGACATGTGTAGAAATTAGAATTACCACCAGGGGCACGCAGTAGCTGGGCGGTAGCTCTAATTTGACACGTGCACGCGTAGGTGCCTACACGTCTTAGTAAAATGGCCCCTAAATTAGGACAGATCAAGACAAGTATAGCCCATCTAGTCTGCCTAAAAGGTGGCTAGAGTTGCATCTGCTACTCTGTGTAGCTTAAACCCCTTTGCGTCTATTCTGAAGTATGAAAGTAACTTAAGCACCTGATTTTTTAAAAAAATAGTTGACCGGTCAATATTCTGCTGCCAACAATCAGCGTATTTTTAAGTGCTGATTGTAGCTGGCTAAATTAGTCCTGGATATTCAATAGTGGGCCATGTATAGGCATTGGCATAGAAAGTCTCTTACAGGACATGTGCTGGCAGCCCATATTCAGCCAGGATCTGCAGAAAAGTTTATATTTCCCTCCACCCGGCCCCTCAAGCAGTTCTGATCACCCCCCCCCCCCCTTTGTGGGCAGTTCTGATCCTTCATCCTGTTTCCCTACCCCCCAGGCATTTCTGATCCCCCCTCCCAGACAGATGCAATTTCCCATTCCTCTCCCCCCTCAGTCAATTCCAATCTCCCCTCCTGCCATCGCAAAGTCAAAGCAGGCTCCCCCTCGGGCCTATCTTACCTGACAGGATGGTCTAGAGGTCGATAGGGGCTCCTGGTTGAAAATGGCTGCCATGACTTCTAGCAGTAGACTCTTGGTACGGTACTACCACTAGTATTGCGAGAATACCACTAGAAGTTGCAGTACTAACGCTACTACCAAAAGTATCGTTAGAGCAGTGATTTTCAATCTTTTCCATCTTATGGCACACTGGCAAGATGCTAACATTGTCAAGGAACACCATCAGTTAAGAATGTGTTTAAAGTTCAATAGCTAATCTTTTAAAATAAATCAGTGGGAAATCTGTGCTTGGTTATGTTTCATGATGTCCCTTGTCTGAGGGCGGATGGTTGACAAGCACACCCTCAAATCCTCCTTCAGTGTTTGAAGCCACGACCTGTTCTTGCTCATCATTGTGTTCATAGCAGAGAAACCAGATAAGATGTTGATAAAGGAAGAAGTGATTTAATCGCCATCTTTGTGATGATGGGGTATTCCTCTCGGAGAGACAACCAGAATGATGCCATATCTGTTGATGAGTGTTTCAGTTTCAGTTCTCTATTATTTCTGATTTCTATCAGCTCATCTTCTGACTCATACACACTTAACACAAAAGGATCTCTCACCCAGTCCAAGGAAGATATATCAAATGATGGGAAACATTTTTCAATGTTTTTACTCAGCAGTGATAAAGTTCGTAGAACTAAATCAGCAAGATTTTTGTCCAGTCTGAAACTTTTTGTCAGTTCAAATAGTTCAACATTTATCTCGTTTTTTGATTCTGGCTCCCCACAGTGTTAGTGGTCCTTTTACTAAGCCGCGGTAAAAAGTGGCCTGCAGTAGTGTAGGCGTGTGTATTGGGTGCGCACCAGACCAGTTTTTACCACATCTACAAAAAAATGGGGTTTTTTAAATGGGACAGGAAATGGGCCAGTGGTAGAAATAAAACCAGCTCATGCCTAAAACTAGCCTGAGCCCTTAACGCCACCCATTGATCTAGCGGTAAAGGCTCACATGCTACACATGCGGTGACCGGTTGGCATGCGCCAATTGCCGATTACCGCCAGAACCGGCGCGCATAGGAGAAAATAAATACATAATTCATCCAGGTGTTATGGGCATGCACCATATCTGAAATTACCACCAGGAGGGTGCGCTGGCCTGGTGGTAGTCTCATTTTGGTGCATGCTGCATGCATGTAGAGCCTACCACATCTTAGTAAAAGGGCCCCTTAGTTTTCCTTAAAGGAGAAAACTTTGCCAGTACAAGTAACATTTTCATTCTTTCCCTGCATAATCTTGTTAAGAGTGTTCAAGGCTTGCAAAATGTCAGCTAGGAATACAACTTTATTGCACCAGGTCTCATCACTATGTACATCAGCCAGCTCAGACTCTTCCGACTTAAAAAAAATTAGCAGCTCTTTTCTCAGTTCTTACAACCTTAAAAGCACCCACGCTCCAGATAGCCATCTCACTTCTGTGTGCAGTAGAAGTTGTGTGTAAGCAGCTTCCATTGCAGTGCTGAGAAAAAAAAATCTCAATTTTAATAGCTCATTCTTGATGTAGTTAACCATTTTGATCATCTCAGCCAGTAATTTTTGGAGTTCAGGTACTTACTGATTTTGAAATGAGGGCCTCTCTGTGCAGGAAACAGTGTATAAAAACAATGCCAGGGTTCTCTTGTTTGGCCAGTGTGACGAATCCTCTTAGGCTACCCAACACAGAGGGAGCACCATCTGTAACAATGCTAACGCATGATTTCCATGATAAATCACGAGAATTGAAACAGATATTGACAACATCAAAAATGTCTTGGCCTCTTGTTGTTTCTGGAAGCGATTTGCAAAGTAACAATTGTTCAATGATGTCTCCATTGTACATAAACCTGCTGAATGCTAGGAGTTGAGCTTGTCCAGTGATGTCAGTGGCTCGTCCAACTGGATGGCAAAGAAATCAGCTTCTTTAATGTTAACTATCACTTGTGACCTCAACATCTTGAAACATGAAGCAAAGAGAAGCAATAATAAACAAGTTATCCACAAACACAAAGACAAGAAGAAATTATTCAGCTTACATCAATCGGCGTCAGAGAAAGTTCTTTAAGATAAGCAGCCAATGCATCCAGAGAGTGAAAATCTTTAGTAATGCTGTTATAAGTTACTTGCATGCGTGCAGGGAAAAAGAGACCATAGTAGGCATTTAATTCTTTCAGCTTAGGACGATAAGCAAGAAGCTGTTTCCTTATCTTAACTGTATTTTTACTGATCAGGTAGAAGTTGAAAAATATGACCTTCATATTTCACAGGCGCACGCAAGCGGGCTCTCTGTATTGTTTCTGCAACTTAAGGATAGCTAAGCACCCTCATTATGACAGGTCAAGGAAACTTATTATGAATGCTGCACTGAATGGGAATTCGGTGAATTGTAGTCCAAGTAAAAATGGTATAAATTTCTCCAAAAAAATGAAAAATATTGTGACCATCCATATTTTCAGGTAAACTGACAAACCTTATATTATTCCTTCTTGCTCTATTGTTATTATCTTCTAAATCCCGTTCCAATTGAGAAATTCTTCTGACTTGTAGTTGAAGTAACTTTGGGCCCCTTTTAACAAACTGCAGCAAAAGGGGGTGAGCGCTAGCATCGGCGCATGTTTTACACACATGCTGAGGCCTCCTTTTACCACAGCTGCTACTACTACTACTACTACTATTTAGCATTTCTATAGCGCTACAAGGCATACGCAGCGCTGCACAAACATAGAAGAAAGACAGTCCCTGCTCAAAGAGCTTACAATCTAATAGACAAAAAATAAATAAAGTAAGCAAATCAAATCAATTAATGTGAACGGGAAGGAAGAGAGGAGGGTAGGTGGAGGCGAGTGGTTACAAGTGGTTACGAGTCAAAAGCAATGTTAAAGAGGTGGGCTTTCAGTCTAGATTTAAAGGTGGCCAAGGATGGGGCAAGACGTAGGGGCTCAGGAAGTTTATTCCAGGCGTAGGGTGCAGCGAGACAGAAGGCGCGAAGTCTGGAGTTGGCAGTAGTGGAGAAGGGAACAGATAAGAAGGATTTATCCATGGAGCGGAGTGCACGGGAAGGGGTGTAGGGAAGGACGAGTGTGGAGAGATACTGGGGAGAAGCAGAGTGAATACATTTATAGGTTAGTAGAAGAAGTTTGAACAGGATGCGAAAACGGATAGGGAGCCAGTGAAGGGTCTTGAGGAGAGGGGTAGTATGAGTAAAGCGACCCTGGCGGAAGATGAGACGGGCAGCAGAGTTTTGAACCGACTGGAGAGGGGAGAGGTGACTAAGTGGGAGGCCAGCAAGAAGCAAGAAGCAGATTGCAGTAGTCTAAACGAGAGGTGACAAGGGTGTGGATGAGGGTTTTGGTAGAGTGCTCGGAAAGAAAGGGGCGGATTTTACGGATGTTGTAAAGAAAGATACGACAGGTCTTGGCGGTCTGCTGGATATGAGCAGAGAAGGAGAGAGAAGAGTCAAAGATGACCCCAAGGTTTCGAGCTGAGGAGACAGGGAGAATGAGAGAGCCATCAACAGAAATAGAAAATGGGGGGAGCGGGGAGGTGGGTTTGGGGGGGAAAATGAGAAGCTCGGTTTTGGTCATATTTAATTTCAGGTGGCGTTGAGACATCCAGGCAGCAATGTCAGACAAGTACGCTGAAACTTTGGTTTGGATGCAAGGTGAGATATCAGGGGTAGAAAGGTAGATTTGGGAGTCATCAGCATAGAGATGGTAGGAAAAGCCATGGGATGAGATTAATGAACCAAGGGAAGAAGTGTAGATAGAAAAGAGGAGGGGACCAAGAACAGAACCCTGAGGTACGCCGACAGGCAGAGGGATAGAAGTAGAAGAGGATCCACCAGAGTGAACACTAAAGGTGCGGAGGGAGAGGTAGGAAGAGAACCAGGAAAGGACAGAGCCCTGGAATCCAAGTGAGGACAGGGTATCGAGAAGTATGCTGTGATCGACAGTGTCAAAAGCAGCGGAAAGATCAAGAAGAATGAGGATGGAATATTGACCTCTGGATTTAGCCAGTAATAGGTCATTGGAGACTTTAGTAAGCGCAGTTTCGGTTGAGTGGAGAGGGCGAAAACCAGATTGTAATGGGTCAAGAATAGCATGTGAGGAGAGAAAATCAAGGCAGCGGCGGTGAACAGCACGCTCAAGTAATTTGGAGAGAAAAGGAAGGAGGGATATGGGTCGGTAATTAGAGGGACAAGTAGGGTCGAGTGAAGGCTTCTTAAGGAGAGGTGTGACCACAGCATGTTTAAAGGCAGCAGGGACAGTCGCAGTGGAAAGTGAGAGGTTGAGAATGTGACAGATAAAAGGAATAAGAGTAGTAGAGATGGCATTAAGAAGGTGGGTGGGAATGGGATCAGAGGAACAGGTGGTACATTTTGAGGAAGAAAGGAGAAGTGTAGTTTCCTCAATAGTAACTTCAGGAAAGGAGGAAAGGGAATGAGGGGAAGGAGAGAGAGGGGAACGGACTAGTGGAGGGAGAGGTGGTGAGGTAGAGAAAGCAAGGTTTATCTTTTCAACCTTGTTGTGAAAGAATTCAGCAAGGGTCTGAGGAGATAATGAAGGGGGGGAGGGGGCACCTTGAGGAGAGAGTTCAATGTGGTGAAGAGAAGTCGAGGATTAGAGCCAAGAGAGTTGGTCAGTTGGATATAATAATCCTGTTTGGCACATAAAAGAGCAGATTGGAAGGAGGTCAGCATGAATTTAAAGTGTAAGAAATCAGCAAGGGCCCGAGATTTCCGCCAGAGGCGTTCGGCGCAGCGGGTACAGGAACGTAGGTAGCGGATATTAGAAGTCAGCCAAGGTTGGGGTTTTGTACGCCTTACAGGGCGGGTCATCAAAGGTGCAAGAGTGTCTAAGGCAGAGGATAGAGTATTGTTGTAAGAAGAAACAGCCTCGTTGACAGACGTGGATGGTGCCACAGTAGAGAGGAGGTTTGAAACATGGGAGGATAGAGATGAAGGGTCAATATCGTGAAGATTCCTAGATAAATTAGATAGGATAGGACGGGACGGGGAGGGAGGAGATTTAAGTGTGAAAGTTATAAGATGGTGATCAGAGGAGGGATGATCAGAGACAAGGAAACTAGAAGGTGAACAGTTGGAGGAGAAGATGAGATCAAGACAGTGACCATTTTGATGAGTGGGGGAGGTGGAGCATAGTTGGAGATTAAAGGAGGACGCTAAAGCGAGTAACTTGGAAATATAAGAGTTGGAAGGATCATTAGCAGGAATATTAAAGTCACCAAGGATGAGAGAGGGGGAGGAAGGATCATGGAAGAAGGCAAGCCAGGCGTCAAAGTCACTGAGAAAGGATGAAAGGGACTCATCAGGGGGACGATAAATGACCGCTATTCGAAGAGGCAGAGGAGAGAAAAGGCGGATAGAGTGGACTTCAAAGGAGGAAAAACAGTGAGATTGAGGTGGAAAAAGGGGTTGAAATCTGGAGGAGGGAGAGAGAAGTAGTCCAACACCGCCCCCACGGCCAGCAGGGCGAGGAGTATGTGAAAATAGATAACCGCCATGGCACAGGGCTGCGACTGAAGCAGAGTCATCAGGGCAGAGCCAGGTTTCTGTTATGGCGAGCAGATGGAGGTGACGCGAGATAAAGAGGTCCTGGATATAGGGGAGTTTGTTACAGATAGAGCGGTGAAAGGGAAGTCTCGCTTTCCTACAGGAAATGGCCAGGCAGCAAATAAAGCACTTGCCGCGCAGTCATTTAAGGGGGGGCTGTCCAGAGTGAAGATCAAATTGTTGTTTCATAGTTTCTTTGTTCCAATGCATGGTTGCATGCCACTCAGTCAATACCTTAATCACCTGGCTCATTGGCATGCAAGGTAATCCTTCTTCCTCATTAAACCATTCACTTCCCAATTGCATACATCCCTTCTTCAACCATTTTTCACTTTCCTGTTCCTCTGGCTGCCACATTTCAATCTTATCTACATTCGTAAGTGGCCCTTCCTGTGTCTGTCTAGTATTATACAAAATCTTTTCACTTTGCTTAACCACCTCCGTTGCTGCTGCATCAGCCATTGCATTACCTAGTGCCTCAAAGGTTGGCCTTTCAGTGTGGGCCGGGGTCAACACAACTGCCGTTTTCCTACCTTCTCGTTCCCTTCTCGCCAAAATTTCAAACAGCAAATTCCAATATGTGTAATGTTGTAGATTTTTACCTGCACTAGTTATCATCCCCCTACGTTGCCATTTTAATATATGATACTGTAGTGAACTTGCAACGTAACCACTATCAGTATATATGGTGACATTTTGAGTCATATCAGTTTGTTGTAAGGCCGTAATAACGGCCAAAAGTTCAGCATGCTGTGCAGTATGGTCAGGAGGGGTTTTATATTGTACTTGTGTTATCTTTGTTAGATTCTCATCCACCTGCACGCAGGCAAAGCCTGCAACAGTCCTTTCACAAGCTCCATCTGTAAACCATATCAACCCATCAGATAAGGGTTCAAAAGTAAGACAGTGAAATGTAGGGATTTCTATAGTATCGATCTCAACCTCTTGATCGACAGGAAAAAGCAGATCTATCTTATTTCTCTGTTCTTTAGTTAATGGTATTATTCTTATATCTTGTCCTAAAAGTACTGCTTGATATTTTCCAAATCTAGTGGCTGTCAATGCCGTTTGGCTAGGGCTCAACAGCGTTTTAATCGTGTGGTTGGTATGTATTATAATAGGAACAAAAGGCATTTGTGCCCTCCATTTGCCTACCGCAGCCACAATAGCTGTCAATAACTTTGGTATTTCTTTCATTCCCTTTTCCACATGATTAAAAGAGCCTGATAAAAAAGCTACTGGTGTATTTACTTCATTGTTTTGATTAATCATGGCTGCCCAACTGTTTCCCATGTCTTTTACCCATAGATGCACAGGTGATTGGATATCTATTACTGCTAAGAGTCCTGGGGATAACAAATCCCTCACAATCTTAGCCAGTACTATCTTATCCTGCTCTTCCAACACAATTAGTGTATTCTTTGGTGTGGCTGCGGGCAGTTTCAAATGTTTATAAAGTCTCATTACTTTTTGTGTATAATTTGGTATCCATTGTCTGCAGTAATTTAACATTCCCAAAACAGCACGTAACTGGGTAACTGTTTGCGGTACCGGAGTCTCATTTAAAATAGATATAACTTCCGGTATAATGACCTTATGTTCTGCTGAAACATTTTGTCCTAAAAAGGTGACAGTAGACTGAGCTACAACACATTTCTCCTTGTTACATTTATATCCTAACTCTCCTAATAACAAAAATAATTTTCTAGTCCATTCTAGGCATTCTGCTTCAGTCTCAGCAGACAGTAGAATATCATCTACATAGACAAACAATGACACCGTGTCAGGCAATCGACTCATGAAATCCTTTAAATCCATCATTAATTGTTTCGAGAATACCGATGGACTATCAGTAAAGCCTTGCGGCATCCTAGTCCACCGGTATGCCTCATTCTGTACTATAAATGACGTCAAATCCCTAGACTCTGGATGAAGAGGTATTGAAAAGAATGCATTAGACAAGTCAATGACAGTATTGTACGCATATATATTCTGGGTGTGCAAAAGGGTAGCGGGGTTCGCACAAATTGGAAATTGATTTTTTGTAACCTCATTTAGCTCTCTTAAATCATGTACTATCCTTACATTATTTTCCCCTTTCGGGACCGGAAACAATGGGGTATTGTACGGAGATACTGAAGGTTCAATAATACCACATTTCAATAATTTACCAATGTGCTCCAGGGTTTTGGATACTAATTTAGGTCGTATGGGGTAAGGGTCTTGCTTCGGCCCCTGTGCCCCTTCTATTAATTCTATCTTGTGGGGTTTTGCATTTACGGCTAGTCCATATGGTGAATCACTTGTACTCCAAATATGTTGCGGTAATTCTTCCATAACCCTTACTTTATTTTCATTATTCAACTGTTGGACCATGGTGAGCAAACCTGGTATTTCTTTATCTCCAAAATCTAAACACAGTCCTAATCGAGACAACAAGTCTCTACCACACAAATTTACTGGGCAATCGGGTGCCACTAAGAAGGGTACCACAACCTCCCTTGAACCGTGCGGTTGGCATTCCAGGCGCACCAGAGTCGGCTCCGTTAGCCTTTTTCTTTGTTCTATCCCCGTAAATCCCACTGTTGTTCTATACTGATTTAAAAGCTTAACTCCCTGTGGTTTTGCACATAACACAGAGGTACTCGCCCCTGTATATATCAAAAATCTCACAGGAGTTCCATATTTTCCAATTGTCAATGTAATAAAGGGCTCCCTTGTGTCTAACCTGAAAATCATTCCCTCTTCCTGACACGGGTCCGCTTCCAGTCAATAGCATTGGTCTGGAGTATTCTGCCAAGTTGGAAAGGCATTCACAGTGCCCTGTCCCTGTGATTGCATCGCCGGCTGCTGTATTGCAGTCTGTGGGGCACTCGCAGGTATCCCTACTACTTGGGGCATCAATCCTTGCTGCGTCTGCATTTGTACTTGGGGCATTCCTGTATTCTGATAACATTCTGAGGCATAGTGGCCGTATTGCTGACATCCCCAACATTGTACATGTGCCCTCCTATTAGGTGATGGTCCTGATCCTTGCATCCCTCGACCTCTACCCCTTCCTCTAACCATGCCTCGTCCCCTTGGTTGGTACGGCCGGCTATATCCCGGTTGTACATAGTAAATGACCTGTGGAGGTGGAGCAGAGGGCGTCAAAATTGTTTCTTGTTTTTTGTTTCTATCCTGTTCCTTGTTTTCCAAATCCTTTAACTGCATAGTCATTAACTTAGAAGTTAATTTAGCATGTTCTTTCTGAGGGGTCTCTATCATTTTACGATGCACATTGCTAAAATGCATCAACGTCTCCCGTATTTCTGGCCACGGCTTTGAGGACAGGGCAATGACAGCATCTAAATTCTTACGCATATTATCAGGCAGTGTGGACATGAATAGGTGTAAAAATACTGCTACATTATGGTCCACATCCGCATCTTGCCCTGTTTCAGCCTTATACAAATTTATACATTTTGTTAAATGCGCCGAAAAATCAGTTTTAGGGTCCCATTTATTTGCCGTTATGGCTGAAAAATCAATCGGGGTTGGATACATCACATGCAGAGCTGCAGAAAGAGCAGCCTTAATATCTCCTACATATACATCCCCATCCGCCGTATGTGACGGCAGGCGCTGATATCCACACTGCACTGCCAGTTGAGATATACTAATACCTGACGCCGCACACAGGGCTTTAAAATCTCCAATAGTCAATTGAGTTCCTGCTGTTGCCTGTTCTATTCCATCTAACCACATACGGGCTCCCTTCACTATACTGGGAATTTTTGCAACTAAAGTTGTAACATCTACGGGAGTGTATGGCTTGTAATGGCGTACTCGATTGCCAGCTGCGTCTAAGCGCGTCATAACTGGCATGACCTGTTCACTGAAGCTGGAGGCCATTGCCCCACAGACTTCCTGCTTTTGTTCTTCTTCCAAATCACGTTTTATTTTGTGGAACCAATTATCCCAGAATTCCAATCCCTCTTTTACAAATGTTCCACTCCCTATACCCGGGCAATATTTGTTGACAGCCTTTAATAATTCCTGAATGTCCTCATGTGTACTAGGACCATTTTCATCGCACGGCAAGGGGAGCCGTTTTACATTTAACAAGTGTCTAGTAGCCCCCCACCATTCCTCACCATATTTAGTACTATTCAGTCTCATAAGTTCTGCAGCCACATGCGTGCCTCGAAAAATTGGCCTGGGGGGCCCTGGGGTTAAAGATGTTGGCATAGTTTTTGTTCACTTATGAGTTGGGGTTGACATGGTCATGGGAGGCTCGGAGTACATCCGCAGTCGTCCCTCAATTTCAAATTGGGTGGTCAAATCATATTGTTCAGAAGTAATTATATCCTTCACATCAGGATATACATTCGGGGCATTGGTCCTAATCTTTCTCTCTTTTTGTTGGACTCATTTTTGTTCCCTTTTTTGTTCATTCCTGCCCCATTCCCAATCCTTATCATCCCCTCCCTTTTCACTTTCTGAATCACTGGGGGGGTCATCAAGAGCCGAATACCCAGCGCATGGCACAGGGCGCTTTGGCTTTGATTCCTTCATTTTATCAGTCGCCCTTAGGGGGCACAACGTGTCCCTGCTAGATTCATACGACGGGGGATTATTTCTTTTATACATTTCTGCCTCTTGTTGTATCCTATCTACATCAGCATGAAAAAGATCTGCTGCTACAGAAAATAAATTCCAAATTGTAAGATGCTTCTCTAAACTTTTCTGCTTTTTCTTATTTTCCTGTATGTATCTCAATAGAGACAACAATTTTGGGCGATCAAACGATCCATACTGAGACCAGCTCAAAAAAGAATCTTTTGCATCATATTTGACCCATTTCTCATGTGTTTTTTCAATCTGTTTTTTATCTAACGGGAATAATTCTATGACGTGCTGCAAAGGGGTGCATTTTTTTGAACTATCTAAATCTAAATACAAAGTGTATACAGGGGGCTTTTCTTTCTTATCTGCCCCTTTCCCTTCCATTTTATTCTGACTATTACAATTTCTCCGATATAACCACAACCTACAAAAATATACTAGGGTGCTTAAGCAAAAAATATATACAAGAAAGAGAACTACAAAGGGAAACAAATATACAAAAAGAAAAGTCAGTGTGCACTATTACTCACGCGTCTTCTTATTTCTTTTTAAGCAAGCCCAGGAGTCGTCACCTGTATGTCCACGTCAGTAGGTTGATCACTCCCACGTCAGTGGTGCACAGAAGTCAGGCTTAAACAACGCTTGCTCTCAAAATCCTGTAAAACTTTCGTTAACAACAAACACTTAATTTGTCATTCGTCTCACCCTTTCGTTCCATGTGCGGCATAAGTCCTGCCGCGGTCGCCACTTTGAAGAAAAGGCTAGACGAATTTCATATTCAATATAAAAAGTTTATTCACCTTTTAGTTCACAATTTACTGTATAGCATCAATGGGTTATGCAGGAAGCATATCTGTACAGGCAAAGAAGTCAGAATGCTTAATACACAGATTTCCCGTTGGTCTTATATACCATTTTTCTTTGGCATCTGACTAATTCTTATACAACATTCCTGTGCAAGTCTCTGAATACCACAAAGCTGTTAATCATGTGCAGAACATGCTGCATCTGTTTCCCCTTATTGCTCCCTTTTCTTTCCCACAGACTTTCTGGAGCTGTGCCTTTGGCTGATGTTTAATGTCTGTCACATTCTTTTCTCATGCCTCAGGAGGTTTTAGTGTTGACCCAGCTTGTTCTGATCATGGAGCCTTCCACTTCCATTTTTTATGCTTTTATTCAACAAGAGATAGGCTTACCCTCTAAACGACAATGATAAGCACTAATTGCGCTAAGATGAACTCTTATGGAGTTGGTCTTGAGACCAGACTCTTACAAGTGTAGAAGGTATTCAAGCAGGGTCTATGTAGGACAAGAGCGAGGATCTAGGGCCTTGCTGTCACACCAGACGGCAAACCTCCTCCATTTGAAAAAGTAACACCGGTTCGTAGAATCTTTTCTGGAAGCAAGCAAAACTCTGAAGACACCTTCAGAAAGACCCAAGGAAGCGAATTCTACACTTTCAACATCCAGGCCGTGAAAGCCAGAGACTGGAGGTTGGGATTCAGAAGCACCCCCTCGTTCTAAGTGATGAGGGTTGGAAAACACTCCAATCTCCACGGTTCTTTGGAGGATAACTCCAGAAGAAGAGGGAACCAAATCTGACAAGGCCAGAAGGGAGCAATCAGAATCATGGTTCCGTGGTCTTGCTTGAGTTTCAGTAAAGTTTTCCCCACCAGAGGTATGGGAGGATACGCATACAGAAGGCCTGTCCCCAATGAAGGAGAAAAGCATCTGACGCTAGCCTGTCGTGGGCTTGAAGTCTGGAACAGAATTGAGGGACCTTGTGATTGCCTTGAGTGGCAAAAAGATCCACCGAGGGGGTGCCCCATGATGGAAGATCTTGCAGACAATGCCCATGTTCAGTGACCACTCATGAGGTTGCATTATCCTGCTCAATCTGTCTGCCAGACTGTTTACGCCTGCCAAGTATGTGGCCTGGAGAAACATTCAGTGGTGGTGAGCCCAAAGCCACATCCTGACAGCTTCCTGACACAGAGGGCAAGATCTGGTGCCCCCTGCTTGTTGATGTAGTACATCGCAACCTGATTGTCTGTCTGAATTAGGATGATGTGACTGGACAGCCGATCTCTGAAAGCCTTTAGAGCGTTCCAGACCGCTCGCAATTCCAGGAGGTTGATCTGAAGACCTTTTTCCTGAAGGGACCACACACCTACATGAGCTCCCCACCCCAGGAGGGATGCATCCGTTGTTAGCACTTTTTGTGGCTGAGGAATTTGAAAGGGACATCCCAAGGTCAAATTGGATCGAATTGTCCACCAATGAAGGGAATTGTGAAATTCAGTAGACAGCTGGATTGCATCCTCTAGATCCCCTGCAGCTTGATACCACTGGGAAGCTAAAGTCCATTGAGCTGATCTCATGTGAAGATGCGCCATGGAATTTACATGAACTGTGGAGGCCATATGGCCTAGAAGTCTCAACATCTGCCGAGCTGTGATCCATTGAGACACTCTGGCCATGGAAACTAAAGACAGAAGATTGTCTGCTCTTGCCTCGGGAAGATAGGCGCGAGCTGTCTGTGAGTCCAACAGAGCTCCTATAAATTCCAGATTCTGGACGAGGAAGAGATGGGACTTGGGGTAATTTATAAGAAACCCGAGTAGCTCCAGCAGTTGAATAGTGATCTGCATGGACTGTAGAGCCCCTGCCTCTGAGGTGTTCTTCACCAGCCAATCATCGAGATATGGGAACACATGCACTCCCAGTCTGCGTAGCGATGCTGCAACTACTGCCAGGCATTTTGTGAAGACCCTGGGCACAGACGCCAGACCAAAGGGCAGTACACAATACAGGAAGTGCTGCGCCCCAGACAAAATCAAAGATACTTCCTGTGAGCTGGAAGTATCGGGATGTATGTATAAGCATCCTTTAAGTCCAGAGAGCATAGCCAATCATTTTCCTGAATCATGGGAAGAAGGGTGCCCAGGGAAACCATTCTGAACTTTTTGTGGACTAAAAATTTGTTCAGGGCCCTTAGGTCTCAGATGGGATGCATCCCCCCTGTTTTCTTTTGCACAAGGAAGTACCTGGAATAGAATCCCAGCCTTTCTTGCCCTGGTGGAACGGGTTTGACCGTATTGACCTTGAGAAGGGTGGAGAGTTCCTCTGCAAGTACCTGTCTGTGCTGGAAGCTGAAAGACTGAGCTCCCAGTGGGCAATTTGGAGGCCTGGATATCAAATTGAGGGAGTATCCTAACCGGACTATTTGAAGAACCCACCGATCGGAAGTTATGAGAGGCCACCTTTGATGAAAAAAGTTTAACCTCCCTCTGACCGGTAAATCATCTGGCATGGACACTTTTACAGCGGCTATGCTCAGCTGGAGCCAGTCAAAAGCCCATCCCTTGCTTTTGCTAGGGAGCCATAGGGGCCTGCCTTGGTGCACGCTGTTGATGAGAACGAGCGTGCTGGGGATGAGCCTGAGAAGGCTGTCGAGAAGGAGGATTGTACCTACGCTTGTTATAAGCATAGGGAGCATTCTTCCTTCCCCGGAAAAATCGTCTACCAGTTGAGGCAGAAGCAGAAGGCGCCCGGCGGGAGAGATGGTCCATAACGGTTTCCCGCTGCGTGATCTGATCAACCATTTGCTCAACCTCACCAAAAATGTTATCCCCCGGCAAGGGACATCCACAATTCGCTGCTGGACGCTATTGTCCAGGTCAGAGGCACGCAGCCATGAGAGTCTGAGCATCACTATACCTTGGGCATCGATTCTGGATGCAACATCAAAAGTATCGTAAGCACCCCTGGACAGGAATTTACGACACGCCTTCTGCTGCCTGACCACCTCCTGAAAAGGCTTGGCCTGCTCCAGAGCGAGCTTATCAACCAAGTCCGCCAGTTGCTTCACCGTGTTCAAGTGGATGCTCATGTAGAGCTGGTAAGATTGAATTTTGGCCGCGAGCATAGAGGCCTGATATGCCTTCCTCCCAAAAGAGTCCAGGGTTCTAGATTCTGTTCCCAGGGGCGCCGAGGCAAAGTCTCTAGAACTCCTGACTCTCTTGTGAGTGGAATCCACAACCATAGAGTCGTGAGGTAACTGCGACTTCATCAACTCATGTTCTCCGTGAATCCAATATTGGGACTCAGCCTTCTTGGGAATGGTGGGCTTACTTAATGGTTTCATCCAGTTCCGCATAGGTGTCTCCTTGAGCACATTATGCAAAGAAACCCTGGATAACTCCTTAGGTGGCGAAGGATAGTCAAGGACCTCGAGCATCTCAGTCCTGGGCTCATCCTCAGAGACCACTGGGAAGGGAATGGCCACAGACATTTCCTGGACAAATGAAGAGAAAGAAAGACTCTCTGGGGGAGAAAGCTTTCTTTCTGGTGAGGGAGTAGGATCAGAGGGGAGACCACAAGACTCCTCAGAAGAGAAATACCTGGGATCGTCCCCTTCATCCCATGAGGCATCCTCATCAGTGTCGGACAGGAGTTCCTTAACTGCAGTCCTAAACCGGGCCCGTCTTGACACCGAGGAACCATGTCCTCGATGGTGATGTCGAGAGGTCGACTCCCATGCCGGCGGCGATGAAGCTCCCTCCATCGATGTTGACGGGGAGTCGACCTGGGTGGCAGCCGATGCCAATGCCGCAGGCGACACCGGCGTCAAGGACCTCACCACAGGCATAGAGCCAGCTGCCGCTTCTACCGATGGTGCGGAGGGCGCAAGCACCCCCGGCACCGGAGCAGACCGATGCAGCAACCCCTCCAGAAGACCAAGAAGAATGGCTTGGATGTGCTCGTCTAGAGTTGCCGTCGAGCAAGGCTGCGGGGTCGGTACAGGAATCAGCGTCAGAATCTGTGGAGGTCTAGGAGGCGGAACCAGGCTGCCCGAAGACCGACACCTCGCAATCGGAGGGTGAGCGCTCCTCCCGGCGTTGGCGCTTCATGGGTTCCGAATCCTTCGACGCCCTGGAGCTTTCGGTACCGTGCTTGGAAGGAGACCGATGCTGATGCTTCTTCACCTTCGCTCGATGCACGTCATGCAGACTCCTCTGTACCGACAAAGAGGACGTGTAATCCACACGCCTTCTCGGGGTCTGGTCCGAGTCTGGTCTCCGGACAGCCATTACCTGCGCTCCTGAAGTCGATGCCATCCCTGGTGCCGATGTCGACGCCGAGGACGGTCTTGAAGATCTTGTCTCGACACCTGTGTCCGCTTTTTTAAGCTAAGATACAACTTACATGCGTCTGGGTGATGGTCGAATCCAAGGCACTGAAGACACCATGCGTGGGGATCAGTACCTGAGATTGACCGGTTGCACCGAGTACACTTCTTGAAGCTGCTGGGAGTCCTCGATGACATGGATGGAAAAATAGCGGCGGTGAAATAAAAATCTGCGATTCTGGTTTGAAGAAGCACACAAAAGGAAAAACGCGTACGGGGGAGGTGAACGAAAACTTAAGCAGGGGAAAAACTACAAGAAGATAAAGGAAAGGTTTTTTTTTTTTTTAAAGAAAACAGGTAAACTAAAGAAAAAGAAAAACGAAGTAAAACTTTGTAAAACGACGAAGGCTCTTTCCGAGGGCCGAGAAGAGAGGAGACAAATACAGCCACTCTCTACCGCGGAAAAATGGAAACTGAGCGGGAACACTCACGTGACGGGCGGAAAGACGGCCACACATAGGCTCTGGCAAAGCTTTGATAATTTTTGCTTTGAAAAATTTCCGTTCCTGGGGCCGCTGTGGACGTCGACCCAATCGTGATAACAAGCAGCCTGCTTGTCCTCGGAGAAAGAAGACTACAATAGAATATGAAGAAAAACTTGATGCAGAGACAAAAACTCATAGTAACATCTTTTTCGGGTACATTACAAGCAAAAAGCCTGTGAGGGAATCCGTGGGACTGTTGGCCATAGTGGAGAGATTGAAGGAATTTTTTGCTTTGGTCTTTTTGGAAGAAGATGTAAGAGATCTACCTATACCAGAAACAGCTTTCATGGGTGATGATGCAGAGGAACCAAAACAAATCTCGGTGAACCTTGAAGATGTACTTAGCCAAATTGACAAGTTAGAGTGATAAATCACCTGGACCAGATGGTATACACCCCAGGATACTCAAAGAACCCAAACATGGAATTGCTGATCTGTTTTTAGTGATCTGTAACCTGTTGTCACGCTAGTGAGGAAAAGTGAGCCCTTGGGCCACTGCCGAGGAGCAGCAGCAGCAGGCAAATCACCCAAACAGGAGGCAAGGCAGACCACAGACAGACGGGCACAGGCCGGACTGGAGCAGCTGGACTGGAACAGAAGCACTAAGCAGATGCAGGAGAATAGACCATGAATCAAGCAGAGTCCTACCGGCAGGCAGCAATCAGAAGAATAAACCAGGAAACCAGCAGGGTCAAAGGCAGGCGGCAATCAGTAGAATAAACCAGGAAACAAGCAGAGTCTTGGGCAGGCAGCAGACAGTAGAATAAACCAGGAAACAAGCAGAGTCTTGGGCAGGCAGCAGACAATAAAATAAACCAGGAAACAAGAAGGGTCAAAGGCAGCAAAGCAAGCTTTCAAGGCAGGAACCGCAACAGACCAACACGGACAAGAACACAACTGAAGACCTCTGTTGCCAAGGCAAAGTAGAAAGTTTCCAGGTGGTTAATAAAGGCAACATACAAGGGAGTTCACCAGGTAAGGGTGCTGCTAAGTTCCAAAAATCCCAAGACAGTCTAGAAGGCTGGAAGATCCGGACCGGACAGGCATGACTTCTGGAACATGGGAAACAGCAAACAGACAGTCCATTGCAGCCACCAGGTCTGACCACCAGGTGGCGAGATGAATGAGAGCATAAAATATGGGCACAATCGTGACACCTGTCATTAAAATAATCAGTAGTACCTGAAGATTGGAGGGTGGCCAATTAACACCAATTTTTAAAATGGTTCCAGGGGTGATCCTAACTATTATAAAGAATAAAATTATGGAACACGCAGACAAACATGGTTTAATGGGACAGAGTCAGCATGGGTTCAGCCAAGGTAAGCCTGCCTCACCAATTTGTTTCATTTTTTGAAGGTGTGAATAAATATGTGGATAAAGGTGAGCCAGTTGATGTAATGTATCTAGATTTTCAGAAAGCTTTTGACAATGTTCCTCATGAGAGACTCCTGAGAACATTAAAAAGTCATGGGATAGGAGGCAATGTCCTTCTGTGGGTTAGAAATTGGTTATTGGACAGAAAACAGAGGGTAGGGTTAAATGGCTATTTTTCTCAGTGGAGGAGGGTGAATAGTGGAGTGCCACAGGGATCTGTACTGGGACCGATGCTATTAACATATTTATAAATGATCTGGAAACTAGAATGACGAGTGAGGTGATTAAATTTGCAGATGACAAAAAAAAACTATTCAAAGTTGTCAAATCACATGTGGTTTGTGAAAAATTGCAAGAAGACCTTAGGAAACTGGAAAGCTGGGCATCCAAAAGGCTAAAGAGGTTGGAGCTCTTCAGCTTGGAAAAAAGACAGCTGAGGGGAGATATGATTCAGGTCTATAAAATCCTGAGTGCTGTAGAATGGGTAAAACTGAACTGATTTTTCACTCTATCAAAAAGTACAGACACTCAATGAAATTACAAGGAAATACTTTTTTTTAAAAAGGAGGAAATATTTTTTCACTCAAAGAATAGTTAAGCTCTGGAATTCGCTGCCGGAAGATGTGGTAACAGCAGTTTGCATATCTAAGTTTAAAAATAGGTTTGGATAAGTTCCTGGAGGAAAAGTCAATAGCCTGTTATTGAGATTGACATAAGGGAAGCCACTGCTTGCCCCGGGATTGGCAGCATGGAATGTTGCTACTAATTGGGTTTCTGCCAGGTACCTGTAACCTGGATTGGAAACAGGATACTGGGCTAAATGAACCATTGGTCTGACCCAGTATGGCTATTTTTATGTTCTTACTCTAAAATTATTTATTCATTAGGATTTATTTACTGCCTTTTTAAAGGAATTCACTCAAGGCAGTGTACAGCGTGATGGTATAGTATTTACAATTTCAACACAATTTGTAATAAAACATTTTAATAGACAGCATTGGGTGTAAGCAAAGATGGAACAAGTAAAAAATATAAGGGGACTAATTTAAGAAAGTTGCACATGAGGTCAGAAAGGGGTGTGTGTTGGGGGGGGGGGCTTTCAGGCTCACTGGTGGGTATCACATTGTCTGATGTACATTAGAGAGGGTGTGGTTAGAGATACTCCTTGGGAGGAATTAGTGTTCTTGGAAATGTGTAGAGGGTGATCCAGTTCCTTAAGTACTCTGGGTCATTTCCTTTAAAAGCCTTGCAGATCAGACATAGAGTTTTAAATTTAGCCCTGGTAGCCAGTGAAAGTTTTGCGATTATGGTGTGATGTGCTCACATCGCTTATAACCTTCTATTAGTGTTGCTGCAGCATTCTGAATCAATTGGATCTGTTGCAGAACCTTTGTAGTCAGACCAGTGTAGAATGCATTACAGTAAACCAATCTTGATGTTAACATGCATAACTGAGTCAAGGTAATCCTTCTCAATGTAAGGAGAGAGGCAGTGCAGTTGTCGCATATGATGGAAGCAGCTCTTGAAAGTTGCTTGGATTTGGTGGATCAGAGTAAGTGTTGATTCTAACTGTATTCCAAGGTTCCTGACTTGTGATTTGAGGGGAAGTTTGTTCTTCCCAAAAGAGATTTTGATGTCAGGTATGTGCACACTTGTGTTAGGGACTCATAGAAGCTTGGTTTTACTTGGGTTCAGGCAAAAGTTTGTTGTTTTTAGCCCATTCTTGAATAATGTTGGACAGTTAGTCAGATTATTCAGGGTTGTAGGTAAGACAGGTTCAATAGGTATGAGTAGCTACACATCATTTTTGCAGATGTAGAACTGAGTGTCCATTGACTGAATCAGCTCAGCTAGTGGCTTGAGGTAGATATTGAACAAAATAGGTGACAGTATCAATCCTTGTGGTACCCCACAGGGAAGTGCCCATAGGAGCAATGAAGTGACTGTTGCTTATCTGATAGGATCTGAATCAAGTAAGTATTGTTCAATTGATACCTGTTTTTGACATATCATGATCCAGTCAAAAGCTGCTGAGAAATCTAGCAGTACTAACACTAAGGCAAATCCCCTGACATTGATCTAGCCAGTTTCTTTCTTCTAGCTAATCATGAAGTTGAACACAAACTATAAGTTTTTCTAGAAATGAGATATTAGATACTGGCTGGCAACATTCAAGTTTGTCCTGTTCAAGGTTGTTCTTCTTTAGCAAAAGAAGCACCACTGCCCTTTTTAATGCTGCTAGTAGTTGCCCATGATAGAGAGGAGTTCACAATTATTGTGGCACATTCTATGAAGCCTCTACTTGCCTACTGCACTATCTTTGATGGGCAGGGGTCAAGGGAGCAGGTAGTTGGTTGAAGGTCTATTCTATTCAATTCTATTACCAGCATTTCTAGCCTGCTAATTTCCCTTAGGAATCATAGTGGGTAACAAAAAGCATCACTTACATAATCCAGTCAGTCAACAAAATATTTCTCAAATAGAAAAGTTATTTTAAAAAACCCACTCTTTTACATAGATTATCAACTTGATTTTTCAATGTCAATTGTGTGTCTAAAATAATACCTAATACACTTGATGATTTTTCAAAGTTCATACTTTCCCCAGTTTTAAGTCAGGTTTTGTGGATTCTAGTCAGTAAATTATCAAAGTACAGTAACTTAGTTTTGGCTGTAATTAACATTAATAACTTTGAGGATGCCTAGTTATGAGTTCTAGAGATACAATCTAAAATAGCAGTCTCAAAATCCAATATTTCATTTGATAAAAATGTCATCGGCATAAGAAGCTATATAAAATAGTGAAGAGCTCTAGATATTTCCCAACAAACTCATAAAAACATTAAACAACAATGGCAAAATAGGGGGGCCCTGAGGCACTCCAAATATAGAACTCGAGGTTTTAGCTGATTTTTCCAACACTTACCAAGGCCCTCCTCTGTTACTGGGTTAAAAGAGTCCCACATGTCTGTGTCAGGAGGGGGTGTTTGTGTGCTCCTAGATAGCTGATTTGAGACTGGATGGGATGGCCTGTAAATCCTGGCAGAGACTTTTAATTTTGTTGGAAAAGTATGCAGCAAAATCATTGCTGGGTGGGCTGGTTCTGTTGTGGGGGTTGCAGTAGGCTGTTTACTATGCTGAAAAGGTGCTGCACTGAATTGCAGCCTGTTCAATACATTGAGAGAAATATTGTTTGTTGGTGGCTGTTAAGCGTTGGCAATATTTTATTGTGTGTTTCCTACAGTTTAGCTTGTCCTCATCCAGGCAAAATTATGCCATCTTCTTTTTGTAAAGTAATACTTCAAAAACAGAAATTTTACCTAAAGGCATGGACATTGAGGAATGTGGGGGTAATTCTGTAAGTGGAAACCTTATTTTAGGCACCCCAATGTTGTACAGTGAAAGCCTCTGTTGTAGTGTAACTGAGCATCAGCAAACAATATTTAAAAGCCTGCAGTTACATCGGCCATAGATCTGGTGTAACTGTAGGTGCATAAATGCAGTATGGACATGCGTAACTTACAGCACTCTTTATGTTGTGTGTGTGAGTGAAAGCACTGCCCATGCACCACCCATGTGTTCACCTCCTTGCATTTATACATCATGCCACTTGCATGTGCTGTTACAGAATACCAAAGTCAATTTGCCACCACTTATGCATGTCAGCTGATTTTCTGTACATTTACATTCTTTTCTTTCCAATAAATTCCTTCATTAGTTGAAATCGGTTATAGCCAAGATCTTTCTTCTCACCGCTACTTTTTCAAGAATGTTCCTTTAACTCTTACAGTTTTCATAACATGTAGTATATATTAACTTGTATTGTTTATTACTTATGTAAGCCACATAGAGCTGAATAATTGTATTCAGATAATGTAGGATACAAGTATCAAATAAATAAATAAATGGCACATAATTGTGGGTGGAACAAAGATCACTTCCAAATACATGCCACTCTTCTATAGAATATTAAACTGTCACATTAATCTTTAGACACACTTCACTGATGCATTTCAAAGGTAGGAGGAGCTCGAAGGACGGGGACCCGTTTCACCCATCGGCTTTGTCAAGGGAGGTATCATTGGCACAATATTGTGTTCATTCTCTCTAATGGGCTGGGGACGAAGAGAGAATGAGCACAATATTACACCGATGATACCTCCCTTAACAAAGCTTGTGGGTGAAACAGGTCCCCATCCTTCAAGCTCCTTCTAGCTTTGAAATGCATCAGTGAAGTGTGTCTACAGTCTAAGATTAATTTGACATAGTTGTAGGTGCCCAGTTATAGAATTGCCCTTCACATGTACATGTGTTCATCTGCCCCAGAACATGTCTACACCAAATGCATTTCTTTAATGTGTGGGGTAATTTTCTAAGAGGGATTACTTTGGCATATATGTGCACAAATTACTTTTATAAATCTACCTCTAACATGTTTAAAATAAGATAAATGATTTTAATGGAAACTTGTGAATGGTGATGGCTGGCATCCTGACCTCATAAATAATAAACAATTTGACAGAGTTTTCTCCCTTCTCTGAGTGAAGATCTCATTGACTATATAAGAAAAGAAAGTGGCCGACTGAGATCTGAAGAACATCTTACATATTCGGAAGACAATCTCTGACATAGGAATGGTAGTCCCCTTAGAAACATATTCAGTCAATCAATAGTGCTAGTCACAAGTGCCCCAATGAGAACTACATTGATAGGTATTAGTTTGTAACAAATTGTCACTAGTTGTGGCTGTAAAATGGAGCGCCTACCATTACAGCAGAAGCAAGAAGGAATATCAACAATCAAGAGAGAGAGAAAGGAAGAGACAGCAGACAAAGGGGAAATGGGACTTGATATACCACCTTTCTGAGGTTTTTTTGCAACTACATTCAAAGCGGTTTACATATATTCAGGTACTTATTTTGTACCAGGGGCAATGGAGGGTTAAGTGACTTGCCCAGAGTCACAAGGAGCTGCAGTGGGAATTGAACTCAGTTCCCCAGGATCAAAGTCCACTGCACTAACCACTAGGCTACTCCTCCTTTAGGAGGTCCTTTTCCCAAGGTGCACTGAAAAATGGCCTGCACTGGTGTAGACAAATGTATTGGATGCACTCAGGTCCATATTTCAGCATACCTGCAAAAAAAAAAAAGGCCTCTGTTTTTTTGCCGAAAATGGATGTGCGGCAAAATAAAAATTGGTGCACATCCATTGTGGGCCTGAGACCTTACCGCCACCCATTGACTTAGTGTTAAGGTCTCACGCGTTAACCGTGCGGTAATGGTCTATGTGTGTACAATGACAATTATCGCTCGGTTAGCACCATGCACCGGAAATAGGTCTATGTGCATACAATGCCAATTACTGCTCAGATAGCGCCATGCGCCAGAAAATTTCTGGCACGCTTAGTGGACATGCATAAAAATGAAATTACTGCCCGGGCCATGCAGTAGCTGGGCGGTAGTTCAAAATTGACGTGCATAGGATGCGCATACGCGGCTTAGTAATAGGGCCCCTAAGAGAAGTAGAGAGAGAATAGTCATAGCTGTACTCCATAGAAAAATGAGTTAGCTGTCACTCTTCAATGGTCCAGATTCTGGTAAGAACTATATAGTTTATATCAGGACATTTTCAGAAAGGTAAGTTTGTTTTCCAATATTCCTTGAGGATATTGTGTGGTTACAGTAACACCCTAGATCTGTGAAGAAAAATTTACCAGATACTGAACAACAGATTACCCCCCCCCCCCCCCCCCCTGTTTAGTAAAGCTTAGCTGGAGTTATCTGCAGCAGGGTCCATTTTATTCCTATGGGGCCTGCTGCAGATAACTCAAGCTAAGCTTTAGTAAACAACCATCTAAATTAGTAAATGTTGACATACAAACAAAAATGCTTATTTTCTCATTTTCAATTTATTTGGAAGAAGAGATTCTTTACGTTTGTTGTTTTTTAAAATACATTTTTATTATGGTATAACATCCTTCAACATAGAGGATAAAACAATTTCAAACAAAGAATAGTCAGTAAATAGTAAAAACAATCAGATAATGCCAACTGAAAAACTCTGCTTTCACTGGTTATATATTTGCAGTTTAAGACTATATCTTTTGATTCTGTTTTTATTGAGATTTTATCTAATACATTACAGCTCAACTACATCCTTGCTAGTTCAAAAACACATTTTAATGTTTTCCTAGAAATTAACAAGTACTTAAATATTTACTCCCTAGTTAAATTCAAACAATTACAGTTAGAAATTATAACATGCGTTTCATTGTACTACTAAGAAAACAGAATGTATAGTGTGATAATCTACTCTTATGTACATCTCTAAACACTTATGTAAAAAGCATATTCTAAGCACAAAAGTTACACATCCGAAAACAGAGAAAACTGCAAAACACAAATATAAAAAAACTTTACGGGTCAAGTTTAAAAGGCATTTCTGCAGGTAAAACTGTCTTACAAGCAGAAATAGGCTCTATATTCATATATTTACCCAAACTACGTGAAAGTGTCCCTTAGGATGAGGCTGAGAAAGGATTAATGTTCACATGTATTCTTCCTAAAACATATATGTATGCATATGAAATAAGGAAAATTATATATACTAAATAGCAAGTGTAAATGTATGCTTGTGTTTGCCCTTTGAAAACTTCTATTTCTATTTGATACATAAGTTAGGCAGCCTGTTACAAAATGACTATTTTAGTGGACAATTTTTAAAGATATTGCCATAGATAAAATAGTACATTATACACTAAAATGTGCTTTTAGAAAATTGCCTATGTGTGGCTAATCATATGCATACAGAGCCCCTATACATAAAAATTTACCTATACTAAGAGAAAGTATTCCCCAACTGGATAGAGATGAGAAAAGATTTGCACACATGCATACTTTCCATTTTCACAATTATCCCCAGGATTATATATAGGTTGTCCAAATTTGGGTGTGAATCCAAAATCTGTGCATAAACTAATTAGTCAATTGGATGCTAACAATCCAATTAAGGGAATTAACAAGCACTTACTTGGCAATAATTAGGAGTTATGCGTGGATCTCACTATTCCCTGTTCTATAATGTGCAGCTAAATTCTATAGTATACATCTCAAAAGGGGGCCATGAAAGGGGCAGGAGAGGGCCGGGGCATTCCCAGAAATTAGGTCCAATGTTATAGAATACCAGCATTTGCATTCCTAATTGTCATCAGTTGGGCGCAAGCATTTACACCAGCTTATAACACATGTAAGTGCTCATGCCCAAAGTTAGGTTCAAAATGTATGCTAAAGCCAGTATTCTGTAAAGGACATTCTGCACAAAGCGCCTTTTACAGAATACTAGCTTAGTGCAGACTTTAACAGCGCCTAATTTGGGGCACCATTTACTGAATCTGGCTCTGTGTGTGCAAAATTTCCCAGGTAAACTTCCACTTGCTAGCATGTGTGCATAATGTGTGTGAGTAGTTTTCCAGGGGCAAATTTATCTAAGAACTTTACACCTATGCATGCTATTAAAAAATTTCCCCTTTAGAATCTATGAAGCGACAGGTTATTTTGGCAAATAAAGTCAGGAATCTGGAAAACTTATCCTAGGCACTGCATTTCATTTTGTCTATATGCCACAACTTATTTCACTAACATCCATCTCTGCATAATAATTGATACTTTTAATTTGTTTAAAATAAACAAACTAGGTGAGTTTAAAATAAATGAATTAGCTAAGAAACTGACAGTTTGCTTCCAGTACCCCCTTGTGATGATTTCATTGTGTGGTATTTTTCTCTTTCACCTATAGCAGGGAGTTCATAGAGTTTTGTCTTTTTTCTTCAGTTTCTCCACTTTTTTCCTCATGATTTCTCTGAAATGATCTTTTTCCTTTGTTTGTTTTTCCTGAAGATCTCTGTTTGACACATCTCCTTCTTCCTTAATTAAGACCTGCAACTCCTTTTCCCACTGTTCAAAAAAAAAAAAATCATTTGATTTTCTGAAAATAATAAAGGAAGACATAAAACATCTAGCTGTTTTTTAGATGGCACCAGGTAAAAAGATACTTCAAGGATTTCTAAAATATCATTGTGGTCATTTAGTAATATGTGATAAAGTATTAGGGCCCTGTTTACTAAGCCATGCTGTAGGCGCACTAACTTTTTTAGCATTTGCTTAATGCTAGAGATATCCCTAAGACTATATGGGTGTCTCTAGCATTACATCTATGTTGCCTATAACCTGCAGTAGTTGGGCCACACATATGGACAAAGGACACCTAAAAGCTATTTTAGTAAATGTAGGATATATTTTATTTATACAATTTGGGGGAAATGAAGTAAGGTCGTGCAACCTTTGTGTCTTGCTTTTACAGCGGTATTCCTGAGCCTGTAAGAATATCCACAAATTGTGAACTCGGTATCCCCTGAAGAAGCCTTTTGGTGAAATGGGTCTGTTGGGTTCCGGTTGCCATTCAGGAGAAACATACACGTCAAGCTCAGATAGCCAAAATAAGCTGAATTTTGATTTATTCTATATGTTCGGCAGTGTATTGTATTGGTTACACAGTGATTATTTTTTCTTTTTTCTTTTGCAAATAAAAAAAAGATTTAAAAATACAACTAAAGGATATGAATAATTTTGTCCAACCTTCGTGGTTGGCTGGGGGGTTTTGACCTATGATTATAGAAAATAGGCACAAGACAAAAATTGTCTAGTTGCCACAGGCCTGCAGTGGCAGATCATTTTTTCTGAGGTCTATTCCCCCTATCCTTTGTTAAAAGTGGTGTGAATCACATTTTGTACTTTGCTCGCTCTGTGTGTGGTGTCTCTAGCATTAGCCATAGCTTGAAATGAGGAAGGAGCTTGATGAAAGGAATGCTGCTGCAGATTTTATTAAGCAGTTAATGAACAGAGAATGTGAGGTTAAACTTTAGGCTATAGTCTGACAAAGCTGTAGGCAATGGCTGATTCACATAGTGGCTAAGATGGAGGGGGCCCAATAGGGTTTGGGGACACATAATAAGAGGATTACTAACTGTCATGAGTAGGGGTCATCAAACCCTGAGGGGGGGGGGGGGGGGGTTGCAGCTGCTCTTGAATTTATAGTGTTTATTCATGTTCTCTGTGAGTCAACATTACTTGTCTAAACCTCTCCTCAACTACTTAGGGTCTTCTTTTTTTTTTTTTTTTGCTTCTCTAGACCTTATTTCATTTCCCCCAAATTGTATAAATAAAATATATCCTACATTTACTAAAATAGCTTCTAGGTGCCCTTTGTCCATATGCGTGGCCCAACTACTGCATGTTATAGGCAACATAGATGTAAGAACAGATGGCAAGTTGCAAAAGTACTTCAAAATGGTTGATCACTTCATGGACTGTATTTCCTTAGCTACACTTTTTGTGAAGAGTGTAAGGTACTATGGCCTTACACTGGGGCTTCTCAGTTAAGGAAAGCTTCTTATACTTAGTTCTATAGTCTCTTGATTTTTTTTTTCAATCAGATTTTGAAGTAATGATTCCAAATAAAATGAGGCAAATCAGGATAAAAGTAAGAGAAAACAAAAACTAACTTCAACTAGAACTGTACCGAATAGCGTATTTGGCCAAATATGAAATATGAAAATATTGGCCGAATACCAAACATGGATAATGGCCATTAAGCTTTAACATAACAAATAATTTTAAAAAGCAACGTGAAATTATATATCATTTATTTCAGTAGGATTTAGCAAAGTAGAGCCCCAGATTATTCATAATCAAATTTAAATCACTATTAAGGAATGTCAAACACAAATAATGTATTTGTCGGCCAGATCCAACCGAATATGAATATTTGGCACAGCCCTAAATTCAAACACATCAAAAATGAAGAAGTCCACATTAAGAGGAAAAAGATGCCCAATTAAAGAAAACCAAAAACAGGCAAGCAAGTAATAAGTGAAAAAGCCCACCCTTACCACAACACAGCAAATCAAACTATGACTTCCTAAATTTCAGCTTCCAAACTTAATCAGCTATTATGATCTGATAGAAATTTTTCTAATTAAGTGGGATCCCAATAAACATAATCATTTGCCTAGTAAGTAATCATATACTTTCATGGGAATTTAAACAAAATATAGCCTCCATGCAGCTTTATAGGGGTTAGGCCCCTGCCTATACAATTACAATACAGAGCTTATTAACCTCCTGTACTCCATACCACAGATGCACATGGATAATGCGTCAATGCTGTATGAACTTTTGTCTCAGTATTTGCCAACTCCTGCCTCACTTTGGCTGTTGCAAGAGATGGGCAATCATTGCAAAAGGAACCTCCTGTTCAGAGACAAGAACTTCTGGTCAAGTCAACAGTCACTTTGGAGCCTTGACTTGTTTGCTCAGAGCCCTGAGTTCTAAGAACTGCATCTTTGATAATGTCAAAAGACATACTTGTTATTCTTCAAACCATAACACCCAGATCAAAACCAATCATTTATCTTATCTTTGGAGACAGAGCCTCTATCAGAACAATATATAAAGCATCTCTGGGTGTCAAGATTTATCTGATACTATCATCAGATCCCAGAGCTGTCATTGCCTCATGGTCTCATCAGCTCATGAACTCCACTGAACTCCTCTACTCATATCTTCAATGTTGGAACACTTCAGAGCATGCCTGGCCAACATGACCACCTTCTGGCCTACATCTCCATCTCAAAAGAGTATAGACTTGCTTTACTGTCAGGTTGTATAAACATGTTCTGTTGTGTTAGTGGGTAATTAGCAGGTGGTCTCATTTTCTGTGCCTAGGGAGTATGTTTACTCTGAAACAAGTGTTCATACAACAATGTTTAAAGAATATTTGTCCACAACTTCATTCTAAGCTATCTAGCATTTGTACATAACTCTTATATTCTAATTATCTCCATATTCATTCTTGGTTGTTTTCCTTGCTTGTACATAAATTGACTTCTAATTTTATTATTTGGAACTCATGTCAGTTGTTTGTCAGTGTGTACAGGAGCTAAGGACTCAAGACTGCCCAGTCAGGGGGAAATGTCACTAAATCCTAATTTTCTAGGGTGCTACCATAATACAGTTTGCATGTCCCTACCTACAGAAGGTGGTGTGTTTCTGATTTGCTCCTACAGAAATTGGAGGTCCCACCAAGATGGTTTTAATCAAAATTAATATACCGACAAACTGTGTAATTAATATTGCTTTCAAGAGTTGAAACACAGGGTGTAATTGTTTTTCCTTCATGCTTTAATCTTTTTCTGGTCTATGTATTAGAGTACAGTGTGTTTTGTCTTACACTCTGGAAGTCCAGAGTGTTCTTGAGTGATAACAGAGTTGTTATTTTTATGCCAGTAATTTTGTGCATGGCTATGCTATGAAAAGCAAACTTCAGTCACTTTATTTCTTTAAGTGTTGTGTATTGTAAGTTAGTGAGAACGGATGGATTAGACTTGTATTAATCTTGTGCTTTTCACACAGGAAGATAGAACTCCTCTGTCTGGATTGTCATGTTAATATACCATCCAGTGTTTCTTTATTCTAGAACTGAAAGGACTGCTCAGTATATTTTTATTATCACATCAATATGATTTTCTGTATACATTAGTAATGGATGAACCAATTCTGGACACAGACACATTCACATAGTTAGCCTGTAACATTGCTGTGATTGGCTACACAAAGTCCTAAGTAGAGATAGAACTTACTCTGTTAGGAGAGATAAGAAGGCAAGCGTTTGTTGTTACGACAAACCTGTGATAGATAGAATGAAGCTCAGGATAGCTGTCAAGTTTTGAACTCAGAGAAGGAGATAGTAGAACAGGAATGATTTAATACACTGAAACATCTTGAATATCTGGCTGATAGAACTTACTGTTCTCAGAACCCACAAGTACAAGCCAAGTTTTGGACAGAAGAGCAGTTGGCTCTGGAAACCTTAAATAATCTGTTCACACAGTACCAGAGGATCCAAACAGATTATTACCATCTAAAATGACAGTGGAGTTATTAAATAGCAAAGTCTGAACTTGTTTACCAAGGTTAATGATATGGAGCAGTGTGGTTTTGATTCTATGAGGCAATTGAACTGTGTCAAAGAGATTTGACAGACAGATCCCTGGGGAACAGATGTATGGGGAATTTTCTACATAGTTCTCCAAGCTATGGAGTAACAGTGCTTCTACTCACTGAATGGTTAAAACACACCAGCCACAGTCTTTATCTCTGCTCCCTAGCTACCTCACAAAGCAAAGCAACTGTTAAACACACTGGATGCCTTCAGAGCAAAAGTAGATGTGCAAACCTGACTAGGCTAAGAAAAAATATTTGAGGCTGTTGAGCCAGGGCTGCTGAGAGGCTGGGGCAAGATTCCCCAGGCCCGGCCTATATGAAACCAGCCCTAGAAAAGCCATGCACAATACCAGCACTGTTCAAATAAAACAAAATCATAAACAATTATCTTGTAGTCAATAATCAACAAAAATCCTCCAACTGTGTATTACATTGTGCATTCAGATACAACGTTGGAGGACCTGGGACTTGTGCGATGATAGATAACAGTGACCATCAGTTGGTGGAGGTTATGTTTGTTTTCTGAGTACAATCACATTTATTAGAGAATATATTTTTGAATAAATAGATTGTTTTATGAGAATTGCATGGTGTTATAATTTAAAGATTAAAAGAAGACCTGAATATAATAGATATATGTACTAGAATATGATAATTCAGGTATTTAACATATGAAAACTTAATTTTTGATATTCCAAAATATTTGTTCTAGATATGCAAAAAAATCAATGGCAAGCAAAAATTATAATAGTGCTTTACAGACCATTATGGAAGAATTAAAACTGCTGAAAGAACTACTATGGAAGCTAAGGAGGATACCAGGGAACTTAAAGATGATTTGGCCATGATAAAACAAGAGGTAACAATATAAAACCCACATAGAAATACTAGAAAATAAGCATAAAGCATCAAATGAGAACATTAAAGGTCTCTGGCGCCAGGTAAAATGTATTTATTAACTTGAGAAAGATCTAGAAGACTCAAATAACAGAGCAAGAGATATTAATTTTCATATTCTTGGATTACTTGAAGGCAGAGAGGGACAAGATAATCATTAAAGGGGTCTTTTACTAACGGTTTGCTCAAGTTATCTGCAGTAGGGCCCATAGGAATAAAATGAGCCCTGCTGCAGATAACTCGAGTTAATCTTTAGTAAAGGACCCCCTAAATTTCTGGAAACATTCATACCTTCACTGCTCGAGCTCAAATTCAATAACGATTTTGAAGGACATAACGCATCACATCGCATCGGAGTCGAAATGACAAATTTCCTATGCCTGTTGTGGTCAGGCTTCTAAGGTTTAATCAAGCTGTGGAAATAATGCAAAAGGCCAGATCCTGTGCTCCAATCAAACTTGAAGGTAACACCATTCTAGTTGTACCAGTTCTTAATAAAACCTTTGCACAATTGCATAAACAATTATTAGCCTACAGACCTAAACTAGAAGAAGTAAATGCTCATTTTTGAATGTTCTACCCAGGCTGCATGAGGGTCACACTACATAATCACACATAATCTTACAGATCCTGATGTTCTTGCTAACTTTTGAGAGGAAATATTACCAAGAAATATAGATGACTCTTGAAATCGTAATGTAACTCATCTTTCACATACGAACATAAGAGTAGCCATACTGGGTCAGAACAATGGTCCATCTAGCCCAGTGTCCTGTTTTCCAAACAGTGGCCAAGTCAGATCACCAGTACCTAGCAGAAACCTAAATTGTAGCAACACTGCATACTACAAATCCCAGGGCAAGCATTTGTGTCCCTATGTCTGTCTCAATAGCAGACTATGAACTTTTCCTCCAGGAATTTGTACAAACCTTTTTTAAACTCAGATATACTAACCGTTGTTACTACATCCTCTGACAGCAAATTCCAAAGCTTAACTATTCTGTGAGTGAAAATATATTTCCTCCTATTTGTTTTAAAAGTGGTAACAGCGGTTAGTGTATCTGAGTTGAAAAAAGGTCAGTGACCACTCGGGGAGTAAGGAGGAGTAGCTTGTATGTTAAGGAGGGCCTTGAATCAAATAGATTGAAAATTCGGCAGGAAACAAAACACATCTTGGAATCCATATGGATTGAAACTCCATGTGTAAAGGGGAAAATGATAGTGATAGGAGTGTACTACCGTCCGCCTGGCCAGGATGAACAGATAGATGTAGAAATGTTATCAGAAATTAGGGAGGCTAACAAACTGGGCAACACGATAATAAAGCAAAGATACTTACCTGTAGCAGGTATTCTCCGAGGACAGCAGGCCGATTGTTCTCACGATTGGATCGACGCCCGCGGCGGCCCAGGAGACCGGCAAAACATTTTGCAAGCAAAATAAGAATCTTTGAGAACACTCCGGAGCGCGGACAGAGCACACTGCGCATGCGCGAATGGCTTCCCGCCCGCCGCATGAGCGTGTCATCCTCAGTTTAATAAAAAGCAAACCAGATAACTAGAACAACTCCAAAGGGGAGGAGGATCAGCCTGCTGTCTTCGGAGAATACCTGCTACAGGTAAGTATCTTCGCTTTCTCCGAGGACAAGCAGACTGCTTGTTCTCACGATTGGGGTATCCCTAGCACCCAGGCTCACTCAAAACAATGAACATTGGCCAATTGGGACTCGCAACGGCGAGAACAGAACATAGATTGACCTGAAAAGAAACACAACTACATGAGAGTGCAGCCTGGAACATAATAAAAATGGTCCTAGGGGGGGTGGAGTTGGATTCTAAACCCCAAACAGATTCTGCAGCACCGACTGCCCAAACCGACTGTTGCGCTGGGTATCTTGCTGAAGGCAGTAGTGAGATGTGAATGTGTGGACTGATGACCACGTCCGCAGCCTTACAAATCTCTTCAATAGAAGCTGACTTCAAGTGAGCCACTGACACAGCCATGGCTCTGACATTATGAGCCGTGACATGGCCCTCTAGAGTCTGCCCAGCTTGGGCATAAGTAAAGGAAATGCAATCTGCTAGCAAATCAGAGATTGTGCGTTTTCTGATGGCAACTCCTCTCCTATTGGGATTTTAAAAAAAAACAAATAACTGGGCGGACTGTCTATAGGGCTTCGTCCGCTCCACATAAAAGGCCAATGCTCTCTTACAGTCCAAGGTGTGCAACTTGTCTTCACCAGGGTGGGTATGTGGATGGGGAAAAAATGTTGGCAAGACAATTGACTGGTTCAGATGGAACTCCGACACCACCTACGGCAAGAACTTAGGATGAGTGTGGAGGACTACTCTGTTACGATGAAACTTGATATAAGGTGCTTGCACTACCAGGGCTTGGAGCTCACTGACTCTACAAGCTGAAGTAACAGCCACCAAGAAAATGACCTTCCAGGTCAAATACTTCAGATGGCAGGAATTCAGTGGCTCAAAAGGAGCTTTCATCAGCTGGGTGAGAACAACGTTGAGATCCCATGACACTGGTGGAGGTTTAACTGGGGGCTTTGACAAAAGCAAACCTCTCATGAAGCGAACAACTAAAGGCTGTCCAGAGATAGGCTTACCCTCTACACGTTGATGATAACTACTACTACTACTTAGCATTTCTATAGCGCTGCCAGGGTTACGCAGCGCTGTACAAGTTTAAACATGGGGAAGGATGGTCCCTGCTCAAGAGAGCTTACAATCTAAAGGTAACAAGCTTTGTAGTCAGTGTAGAGTGGCTAGGCGCCAAAAGCAAGGGAGAAGAGATGGGCTTTGAGTAAGGACTTGAAAATGGGCAGGGAGGGTGCATGGCGTATGGGCTCAGGAAGTCTGTTCCAGGCATAAGGTGAAGCGAGGCAGAAAGGGCGGAGTCTGGAGTTAGCAGTGGTGGAGAAGGGTACAGATAGGAGTGATTTGTCCTGAGAGCGGAGGTTACGGGTGGGGACATACGGGGAGAGGAGGGTAGAGAGGTAATGGGGGGCTGTAGATTGAGTGCACTTGAAGGTCAGTAGGAGAAGCTTGAACTGTATACGGTAGCGGATCGGGAGCCAGTGAAGCAACTTGAGGAGAGGGGTGATATGAGAGTATAGGTTCACACGGTAGATGAGACATGCGGCGGAATTTTGGACAGTTTGGAGGGGGGATAGGTGGCTAAGTGGGAGACCAGCGAGGAGGAGGTTGCAATAGTCGAGACGAGAGGTAACGAGTGAGTGGACGAGGGTTCGGGTGGTCTGTTCAGAGAGGAATGGGCGAATTTTGCTAATATTATAGAGGAAGAAGCGGCAGGTCTTAGCTGTCTGCTGGATATGGGCAGAGAAGGAGAGGGAGGAGTCGAAAATGACTCCGAGATTGCGGGCTGAAGAGACGGGGAGGATGAGGGCGTTGTCAACAGAGACGGAAAGTGGGGGAAGAGGAGAGGAGGGTTTGGGTGGAAAGACAAGGAGCTCAGTCTTTGCCATGTTCAGTTTCAGATGCCGGTTGGACATCCAGGCAGCGATGTCTGAAAGGCAGGCCGAGACTTTGGCCTGGGTTTCGACTGTGATGTCGGGAGTGGAGAGGTAAAGCTGGGTATCATCGGCATAGAGATGGTACTGGAAACCATGTGATGAGATCAGCGAGCCCAGGGAAGAGGTGTATATCGAGAAAAGAAGTGGTCCTAGGACAGATCCTTGAGGAACCCCAACAGAGAGCGGGATGGGGGTGGAAGAGGAGCCATTAGAAAATACTCTGAAGGTGCGTTGGGAAAGATACGAGGCGAACCAGGAGAGGACAGAGCCCTGGAACCCGAATGCGGACAGTGTGTCAATAAGTAAATTATGATTGACGGTGTCAAAGGCGGCAGATAGGTCGAGGAGGATGAGGATGGAATAGTGACCTTTGGATTTGGCAAGGAACAGGTCATTGCAGACTTTAGAGAGTGCTGTTTCTGTCGAGTGTAGTGGGTGAAAGCCGGATTGAAGCGAATCGAGGACAGCCTGAGAGGAGAGGAAATCAAGTGGAGGAGTGGCCTAGTGGTTAGGGTGGTGGACTTTGGTCCTGGGGAACTGAGGAACTGAGTTCGATTCCCAGCACAGGCAGCTCCTTGTGACTCTGGGCAAGTCACTTAACCCTCCATTGCCTGCCGCATTGAGCCTGCCATAAGTGGGAAAGCGCGGGGTACAAATGTAACAAAAGAAAAAAAAAAAGGCAGCGGCTTTGGACAGCGCGTTCAAGTAATTTGGAGAGGAAGGTTAGAAGGGATATGGGGCGGTAATTGGAGGGACAGGTGGGGTCAAGTGATGGTTTTTTTAGAAGTGGTGTGACTACAGCGTGCTTGAAGGTGTCAGGGACAGTAGCAGTGGAGAGAGAGAGGTTGAGGATGTGACAGATTGAGGGGTTAACCGTAGGAGAGATGTTGGTGAGCAGATTGGTGGGAATGGGATCAGAGGAACAGGTGGTGCACTTAGAGGAAGAAAGAAGGCGAGCAGTTTCCTCTTCGGTGATCTCGGGGAAGGAGGCCGGGTTAGGTTGGTTGAGGGGGTGGGTTAAGAAATCACAGGGAGGAGAAGGCTTGGAAGTGAATTCGAGGTTTATCTTCTGCACTTTATCGTGGAAGTAGTCAGCAAGTGTTTGAGGGGAGAGTGAGGGGGGGTGGGGGCGGAGGGCACCTTAAGTAGGGAGTTGAGGGTGGGGAAGAGGCGACGAGGGTTGGAGCTAAGAGAATTGGTTAATTGAGAATAATATTCCTGTTTGGCAAGGAATAGGGAGGACTGGAGGATAATCTTGTCAAAAAAACAGTATGAGCTGTTCTCCTTACTTCCGTAATCTAATACCACAATACTGGAGAGCAGCAAAGAAATAAAACCCAAAGGGTAAGATAATTTGCAGTTCTTAATGAATATAGGTAAAGCCCTCAGAGACCAAGGATAAACCGAGGTCTGACCTGCAAGACTTTAATATCTACAAGAGATTATGCGGTCTGCGGTCCTATCTCGTTCATAGGGCTATGTTTTACCCATATTACTTTGCTTATGATCAAAAAATCATTTGAATAAATGTATCAAAACAATCAGTCTTATTGCTGAATATTTGTTAGATAATACGATATAGATAAATGACAGTAAAAACTTCAAAACTTAGCTTTCACTGAAGTAGTGCAATAACCCCTCTGGTTAAGCAAGTCTTAAATTGAATAAACAACAACGGGGCCCATATCGTTTCGCCTTATTATAGGCTTCTTCAGATTTTGCCCAATAAGATTGTCAAACAGGGGTATCACCTCCGCTGTTTCCTCCTTGCTGCTCGGGCTCATGCCACCATTCCTCTCCCAAATCGTCGCCCATGTCCTACACAATACTCCGAATTCCAAACTGCGCGGGGCCGCGGGAGGACGGCAATAAGACTGATTGTTTTGATACATTTATTCAAATGATTTTTTGTTCATAAGCAAAGTAATATGGGTAAAACATAGCCCTATGAACGAGATAGGACCGCAGACCGCATAATCTCTTGTAGATATTAAAGTCTTGCAAGTCAGACCTCGGTTTATCCTTGGTCTCTGAGGGCTTTACCTATATTCATTAAGAACTGCAAATTATCTTACCCTTTGGGTTTTATTTCTTTGCTGCTCTCCAGGACTGGAGGATAGCATGAATTTGTAATGGGTGAATTCTGACAGGGTGCTGAACTCTTACAGAGTTGATCTTGAGACTAGACTCTGATAAGTGTAGAAGGTATTCAAGCAAGGTCCGTGTAGGACAAGAAAAAAGATCTAGGGCCTTGCTGTCACACCAGACGGCAAACCTCCTCCATTTGAAAGAATAACACTTTTTGGTGGAATCTTTCCTGGAAGCAAGCAAGACTCGGGAGACACCCTCTGAAAGACCTAAAAAGGCAACTTCTAAGCTCTCAACATCCAGGCCGTGAGAGCCAGAGACTGGAGGTTGGGATGTAGAAGCAACCCCTCGTTCTGGGTGAGGAGGGTCAGAAAACACTCCAATCTCCACGGTTCTTCGGAAGACAACTCCAGAAGAAGAGGGAACCAGATCCGACGAGGCCAGAAGGGAGCAACAAAGATCATTGTTCCACGGTCTTGCTTGAGTTTCAGCAAAGTCTTCCCTACTAGAGGTATGGGAGGATAAGAATACAGAAGGCCTCTCCCCCAATGCAGGAGAAAGGCATCTGACGCTAGTCTGTCGTGGGCCTGAAGTCTGGAACAGAACTGAGGGACTTTGTGATTGATCTGGCCTTGCTGAGTGGCAACTGGCATTGCTGAGTTTAAAGGGGGTCTGGACAGATTCCTGAAGGAAAAGTCCATTGATCATTATTAAATTTTGGGGTTTTGCCAGGTTCTTGGGGCCTGGATTTGCCGCTGTCGGAGACAGCGTGCTGGGCTTGATGGACCTTTTTGTCTTTTCCCAGCGTGGCAGTGCTTATGTGTTTATCTGAGTGGCAAAAAGATCCACCGAGGGGGTGCCCACGCTCGGAAGATCCTGTGGACAACGCCCATGTTTAGCGACCACTCGTGAAGTTGCATGATCCTGCTCAACCTGTTGGCCAGACTGTTGTTTATGCCTGCCAGATACGTGGCTTGGAGAAACATGCCGTGATGGCGCGCCCAAAGCCACATCCGGACAGCTTCCTGACACAGAGGGCGAGATCCGGTGCCCCCCGGCTTGTTGGTGTAAAGCATAGCAACCTCATTGTCTGTCTGAATCAGAATGATTTGGTTGGACAGCCGATCTCTGAAAACCTTGAGAGTGTTCCAGATCGCTCGTAATTCCAGAAGGTTGATCTGAAGACCCTTTTCCTGAAAGGACCAAGCTCCTTGAGTGTGACGTCCATCTACATGAGCTCCCCACCACAGGAGGGATGCATCCGTCGTCAGCACTTTTTGTGGCTGGGGAATTAGAAAGGGACGTCCCAAGGACAAATTGGATCGAATGGTCCACCACTGAAAGGAACTGCAAAAGTCGATGGCAAGATGGATCACATCCTCTAGATCCCCTGTGGCCTGGCACCACTGGGAAGCTAGGGTCCATTGAGCTGATCTCATATGTAGGCGTGCCATGGGAGTTACATGAACTGTAGAGGCCATGTGTCCTAACAGTCTCAACATCTGCTGAGCTGTGATCTGGTGAGACACTCAAGCCATGGACACGAGGGCCAGGAGATTGTCTGCCCTTGCCTGAGGAAGATAAGCTTGAGACGTCCGTGTGTCCAACAGAGCTCCAATGAACTGGGACAAGATGGGACATGGGATAATTGATCACAAACCCCAGTAGCTCTAGCACTCGAATAGTCATCCGCATGGACTGTAGAGTGCCTGCCTCCGAGGTGCTCTTCACCAGCCAATCATCAAGATAAGGGAACACATGCACTCCCAGTCTGCGCAGCGATGCTGCGACAACAGCCAGGCACTTTGTAAAAACCCTGGGCGCAGACGCAAGGCCAAAGGGCAGTACACAGTACTGAAAGTGCCGAGTTCCCAAGCGAAATCGAAGATACTCCCAGCTCACAGGAAGTATCAAGATGTGGGTATAGGCATCCTTTAAGTCCAGAGAGCATAGCCAATCGTTTTCCTGAATCATGGGAAGAAGGGTGCCGAGGGAAACCATCCTGAACGTTTCTCGGGCTAGGAATTTGTTCAGGGCCCTTAGGTCTAGGATGGGATGCATCCCCCCTGTTTTCTTTTGCACAAGGAAGTACCTGGAATAGAATCCCAGCCAGGGCCGGTCTTAGGCCGAGGCGGCCATATAGGGCCTCGCACTTAAGGGGGCCCCACGCACCTCAGTCAGCCTCCTCCGCTCCATCCTGGCGCTCCAGTATTTAAATTTAACTCATTCCGACGTCGCAGTAGCTGTGCAGCGTCAGTGAAAGCGCAGCCCGATGTCTCTCCACCAGCCTTCCCCTTCGCTCGTTCGTTCCCTCTCAGTGTCCCGCCCTCGCAAGGAAATGACGTCGGAAGAAGGCGGGGCACTGACGGACTGAACAAGCGAAGGGAAGGCTGGTGGAGAGACATCAGACAGCGCTTTCATTGACGCTGCGCAGCTGCTGCAATGGAGGTAAATTTAAATACTAGAAGATTTGAACTAGAGAAGGGGGCGGGCAGGGCCCAGGGAGAGAGGATTAATTGCTGGACATGGAGGGGAGGGAGGAGAATTGCTGGATATGTATAGATGGAGGGGGCAGGGGAGAGAGGAGCATCAATGGACATGGATGGGAGGGCAGGGCCCAGGGAGAGAGGAGAAATTGCTGGACATGGAGGGGAGGGAGGAGAATTGCTTGATATGGATGGATGGAGGAGGGAAGGGGAGAGAGGAGCATCGATGGACAAGGATGGACATGGATGGGAGGACAGGGCCCAGGGAGAGAGGAGAAATTGCTGGACATGGAGGGGAGGACAGGGGAGAGAGAGTAGAATTGCTGGATATCGATGGATGGAGGAGGGAAGGGGAGAGAAGAGCATCGATGGACAAGGATGGACATGGATAGGAGGGCAGGACCCAGGGAGAGAAGAGAAATTGCTGGACATGGAGGGGAGGGGAGAGAGGAGAATTGCTGGATATGGATGGATGGTGGGGGGCAGGGGAGAGGAGATTTGCTAGATATGAATGGAGGAGAGGGCAGGGGAGAGAGGAGAGTTGCTGGACATGGATGGATGGAGGGGAGGGAAGACTGGAAGGAGATGCACATGGATGGAGAGGAGGGAAGAGAGAAATCTGGACATAGATGGAGTGGAGGGCAGGGAAGAGAGGAGAAATGTTGGGCAGGAATGGAGGGAAGGAAAGACAAAGGAAGGAGATGCACATGGATGGAGGGGAGTGAGGAGAAATGCTGGATATGGATGGAGGGGAGATTGCTGAATTTCAGGGCTGGATTGGAACACTTTGAAGACAGATGCTGAAACTGGAGAAAGGATAGGGACAGGGCTACAGATGGTACACAGGACACATAAGGACACAGGAGGATGGTGGACATGGTGAGAGAAAAAATATCAAATGAAAAGAAGACACTGCATAAAACAGAAGACATTGGGACCAAAGCAAATAGAAAAACTAAATGATCAGACAACAAAGATAGAAAAAAGTATTTTATTCAGAATTTATTAATTCGAATATGTCAGCTTTTGGAAATGTGCATCTGTGATATTTGCATGTAAGTTTCAATTTTTCTAGTATTGCTGCATGCTGAGTCTGACTTCTTGAGGTAACTTTCCAGTTCAGTATTTTGCCTTCATATCTGTTGTGTCATGTGTTTTTCATGTGTAATCAAGGTGCAGTATCCTGCTAGCATGTAGTATTTGCAGCTCTTTTTGTTTTGTTTATTTTTCACGAGGTAGTGTATTGGTGTTTTAGAGCCTGTTGTAATTACAGTTCTAACTCTCTAAAAGGAGTTTGCAAAGTTTATATATAGTTAGTTTGTGAGTGTCCCTTTAATTGTGGAAAAACCTCCACTTTAAATATATTACAAAACAATTGAAACCTCCAAACAGGAAAAATACAAAAGTATTTATTATATCCTTGTTTTATCAGGAGTAGGTTAATATCATTGGTTCCCTAAGAAGGAAAAAGAGAAAAAAAACCCAGACGCAAAAAACTCACATTTAGTGAGAAAACGCAAATGAGATGAAAAACTCTCTTACCTTCTTTTATTATAACTAATAATAAAGGGGCACCCACCCAAAGCTAAACTATCACAGACTAATCCCAGCCCAAAACATGCAAAAAAAGGCTACCTACGGGAAAACAACCCCTACCGGAGGGCACAGCAATCCTTACAGTTCATTAAACAGGCATTATGTTAAACATCCTCATACTAGCTTTTACTATCAAACAGCAAACTAACCCCTAAGTGGCTGGTACTTAGCTTTGATTAAGCAGACGGTCTCTAGTCCACAAATCTTGACGACATCTGCTGCTGTAAATTACTATAAACAGCTCTGAGCTGCAAATCGCTGAGAGTTCCTGTGAGCTGCTGTGAATGCTGAAAACTGGTACTCCTCCTGGGAGCTCCGGAGCTCTACAAAAAATCTTTCACCAACGAAGAAGACGTCAGCCCTTCAACAAGAGCGCCTTGTTTCGCCAACTTTGTGGCTGCATCAGGAACGGCACTTCAGAAAATCCATCTGATATTTGAACAAAGAACAATAAAAGCTGAATCTGTGTCGTCAAAAAATAACAAAGATGGAACAGGAACAGGAAATTGAATGTAGATCTACTTATACTCTTAAGATGACGTCATCACGTCGTTAAATAATTGCGTATCCAATCAGAACTTAAAAAACAAGGGAAACTACTCCTACAGACCATCAGTAGTAGGCATTCCATTCAATGTTTCTCTTTAGTCCTGTAAGTATAACTGATTTTAATAGATAGATCCAATGTTGTTCCTTACGCCATAAAATTGTTTTAATAGCCCCCCTCTCTTTCCCATTAGAACTTGATCAATGACCATACATTGTAACTGATTGAAATGATGTTCAGCCTGCACACAATGGCGAGTCATAGGTGCTTCCAACTTAGAATTTGTAATACAGTGCCGATGTTCAATAACCCGAGTTTTAAATTAACGAGTAGTGTGCCCTACATACAATAAATTGCACAGGCACCGAAAAATATAAATCACGTTTTTAGATTCACATGTAGTTCTGTGTCTCAATTTGTAAATCTTCCCATCTGAAGATTTAAACTCAGAGGTCTCAATTGTTATACCACAAATCGAACAGTGACCACACTTTTGATGGCATCCTTCAAGCTGTACCATATTAGACCACACATCGGCTACACTAAGTTGATCCTGTAGATTTTGATTCCGAGCAAAAGATAACATAAGACGATGATCCTGGAATGCTTCCTGGGTAAGCATAACATTCCAATGCTTCCTTAATATAGCAGAAATTTGGGGTGATCTGTCTGTAAATTTCAACACACAGGAAATAACTTTGTCCATACTTTTAGTCCCAGTGTGGTAATTGTCTTGAATAAGCAAATCCCGATGTTGAAACAAAGCTCTTTTATAAGATTGTTTAACCAGCTTGTCTGGATAACCCCTTTCTTTGAATTTATCTTGCAGACCCCCAGCCAGTTCTTGATACCGTTGGGTAGTGTCGCAAATCCTGCGATACCGGAGGAATTGCGAATAGGGAAGGCTGCGTTTAAGATGAAAAGGGTGCATGCTATCATACTTAAGTAAGGAATTTCTATCCGTGGGCTTAACAAAAACTTCTGTTCTTAATATCCCACATTCCTTCTTAACTAACACATCCAAAAAACTAATCTGGTTAATATGAGAGTTGCATTCAAATTTAATAGTTGCATGACTACTATTAAGATATTGTACAAAATCCCCTAGTTGTTCCTTAGAGTCCTGCCATAACAGGAAAACATCGTCAATATAGCGGCCCCAGTACTGCACCTGAGCAAACCCCGTGTTGTTCTAAACATACTTCTCCTCAAACTGTCCCATGAAGACGTTCGCTACAGAGGGGGCAAATGAAGCCCCCATGGCTATACCAGAAATTTGAAGGTAAAATTCATCATCAAAAGTAAAATGATTGTTGAACAAAGCCAATTCTGTAAGATGCATAAGAAAATCAGTAAGGACCACATGAGGCCAGGGGCGATCATCCAGTGCCTTCTTCACGGCTTCCAGAGCTTCTTTTTGTGGAATGGAAGTATATAATGCGCACACATCAAGGGTGACTAATAGACACGATTTACTCACCATCAACCCACTCGAAATCTGTAAAAAGTGTGAAGTATCTTTAATGTATGCTGGAATTTCTTGCACCAAAGGGCTTAAAAAAATAATCCACATACTTGCAGGCACGCTCCAACAGCGAATTCCTCAAGGACACAATAGGTCTACCTGGAGGAGCTTGAAGCTGTTTGTGAATCTTAGGGACCGCATAAAATATAGGTACCACTGGATGAACTGGACACAAAAATTGACTTTCCTTTTTGCTAAAGAGACCAAAATGTAAAGCTTCCTTTATAACTTCCTGGACCTGTTCAATCAAACAAGGAGTAGGGTCCTCTGTCAACTTACAATAAGTGTTCTCATCTGCCAATTGATGTTGAATTTCTGCCATATAATCAGATTTATTAAGGACCACTATAGCACCCCCTTTATCCGCTTTTCTAATCACTATCGAATTTTCTGATTTCAATGTCCGCAAGGCCTGGAATTCTTCTTGGGACATATTAGCTCTGCCCCCAAACTGTGTACCTTCTAGTTGTTGAACATCTTGCAGAACCAAATGTTTAAAAATCATAAGCGCAGCATTTGGCGGTCCGGGAGGAATCCAGGTGCTTTTAGCAACACAATCGGAATAGGCTCCCCTGGTGTTTTCTATGTTGTAAAAAAAGAGTTTAAGTTGAAGAACTCGTAACAACTTTTCAAATTCCACCCGAAACTGAAAAAGAAGATGTTTGGAAGTGGGGACAAAAGACAACCCACGTGCAAGTACCCGATCTTCAGTAGGAGTAAGCCGATAATTTGAAAGATTAATCACAGCGAGTCGTCACTCTGTCGGGATCTCGTAGTCCCTCTGTATTTGATTTCGCCTCGATTCCAGGATCTCCAACCACCTCGTCCCCGCTGGTTCATTCGTCTGGTGGACATGCCTTGATATTGTTCCCCATCCGTTTTTTCTTCTTTATCTTCCTCATCACTAGATGAATTAGATGACAACTGAAAGCCTACCTGCTTTCTCTTGTCCTCGATTTTATCCAAATTCACTGGTTTTTGCCAGCTATAGACATACCCCTCGCTGTAATCTTTCTGATCCCTTTGTATTTTTTTGATTTTAGTTGTCTTAATCTCTTTCTTAAATTTTTCTAATTTGTTGTCAAAATCTTCTCTAAGTCTATCATAATCTGCAAGAGATTTCAATTGTTCTATCTTTTCCTCCAACTTGATATGTAGGGGCACTAGAGAAGTGCTTCAGACATTTATTGATTACATTAACATGTATAATCCCCATATTAAATTTATTATTAATATACAGGACTCTGAAATCCAGTTTATGGATATTAAAATTATGAAAACGGTTGATCATGGTTTTGTTACTACTATTCATAAAAAAGGGCACAGACAGAAATACCATGCTGCATTATTCAAGTCATCACCCTGGTTCCCTCAGGAAGGGCATCCCAGTAGAGCAGTTTATACGCCTTAGGTGCTTGTGTTCCACAGTATATGAATATAAATGTCAAGCCAAAGAAATGAGGAGCAGATTTATAGCGCATGGATATCCACCTAAGGTAGTCAAAAGGGCTTACAAATGGGCTTTGCATGCTCATAGGGAGTGGTTGTTCTTACCAAGAAAAGGCTCAAAAAGGCTCAGACAATAACCCCCCCCCCCCCCCCATTTGTGTTAGCCCATATTCTTTTCAGGCTACAGCTATAGCTAAAATAGTTCATACGCATTGGGATATATTAACATATCACGCAGCACTACAAGAGCGACTGAAGGTAGCATATAAGTGTAATATTAATATGGGGGAGATGTTGAAGTGTCCTCAAATTAATAGATCTGATGGGATGCATTCTCCATGTGGTCATTGTGTATACTATGGGTATTCATTGAATACTGACCATGTAATGATTCCAGGCACAACAAAAAAATTTTTTTACAGTGCAGGACCACTTGTGAGACACAGCAGGTGGTATACTGTATTATATGCCCGTGCAAGCTATATTATATTGGTCAGACATGACGAAAATTGAAACAGCGCATTGCAGAACATCTAAGTAGTATAAGGCATGAGTGATTGGAAGCCCTGTTAGTGGCTCACTGGAAGGATGCTAAACACTCAATCGAGGATTTGAAATTTACTGTGTTAAAGCAAGTAATTTTGAACCACGGAGGTGATATTAGTGAAGCATTGAGATTACAAGAAACAAAGATTTATTTTCACATGGCGAACCATGGCCCCTAGTGGGCTTAATCTGGAGATTGAATGGTAATGTGGGGAATAGCCAGTAATTAAAACTTTTAATGAGGGTGTAGGATTCCCTATTTATATGCGGAACTAGACTGGTGAGGGTATTCCGGTTTGTGTTCCGGAAATGAAGGGAGCAGGATCTGGGCGCGATCCCTCCGGTAAGCAGCCTACAATTTAAATTTTTGTATAAGTAGTTTTGATAGTGGAAGTGAGGTGGAATGTGGTTGTGTTAAATATGTGCCTTTATTTGTAGAGAGGTATGTTGTTCCTCCTGATGAAGATATTGAAATACGGTCCCGTATCGGGGAACAAGGAGAGCAATTCAGATGCTTGAAAATTAATTTTAAAGAGAGTTTGAATGATGCGAACTAACTGGTGATTCATGTTGAAATCGACTCCTGAGTCCTATTGAAGAATTGGAAGTGTGTGATCTGAATTTGAACTGATGAACAGAGTTGAAATTCATTTCTGGGTCCTACTGCAGGACTAGCGCTGTGCCAGTATCAAAGCAATGTGGAACATTACTATTACCTTAAGTTAGAAGGAAGATTGGTGGCAGGCCATAAAATTTAAGGGAGAAAGAATTCATTCAAGCTTCATGATATCAAATCAAGAGTTTAACCTGCTCATTTGTTGAGTGGTGTAAGAACTTTTTCAGAACATGGGAGAGCTGCACTAGCTTTACTAGCGCATATTGAATAGTGATAGAAGCAGTATTGGACTAATTTAACTGTTTTACTATTGTGTGTTAATTAAGATACAAGAAAGTATGCATTTCTTCAAGGAGCAGGATGTGAAGGAACCGTGATCACAGTGTTTCGGGTGAGAAATGAGCATGTGTGATGAACAAATGGGTGTGAGTGAAAGGTTCAATGTTTTGCAGGCACATGTTAAATTAATATTGATATTGACATTGAATAAAATTAAATAATTGATACACACAAGTTCTTTGGAGAAATATTGTTAAAGGTTACATTAGAGTAGTTCTTGAGTTAGGAATTGTCCCCCCCAGTTTCAGAAACTCGATGCTGTTCAAAAATACCATCCTGGAAGCCCAGGCCAAATATATTCCATGTATTAAAAAAGGAGTGAGGAAGACCAGCCAGCATGGTTAAAAAGTGAGGTAAAGGAAGCTATTAGAGCTAAAAGAAATCCTTCAGAAAATAGAAGAAGGAACTGACTGAAAAAAATAAGAAACACCATAAGGAATGTCAAGTCAAATGCAAAGCTGATAAGGAAGGCAAAGAGGGACTTTGAAAAAAAGATTGCATTGCAGGCAAAAACACATAGTAAAAATATTTTTAGGTATATTAACAGCAAGAAGCCGGCAAAAGAATCGGTTGGACCACGACCGAGGGGTAAAAGGGGCAATCAGGGAAGACAAAGCCATAGCGGAAAGATTAAATGAATTCTTTGCTTCGGTCTTCACCGAGGGAGATTTGGGAGAGATACTGGTGCCAGAAATGGTATTCAAAGCTGACAAATCAGAGAAACTGAATGAAATCTCTATAAACCTAGAGGATGTAATGGGGCAATTTGACAAACTGAAGAGTAGCAAAATCTCTTGGACTGGATGGTATTCATCCCAGAGTACTGATTGAATTGAACGATGAACTGGTGGAACTATTGTTAGTAATATGTAATTTACCTTTAAAATCAAGCACAGTACCGGAAGATTGGAGGGTGGCCATTGTAACCCTGATATTTTAAAAAGGTTCCAGAGGGAATCCGGGAAATTATAGACTGGTGAGCCTGACACTGACTTGGGGAAAATCCACTGCTTATTTCTGGGATAAGCAGCATAAAATATATTGAACTTTTTTGGGATCTTGCCAGGTATGTGTGACCTGGATTGGCCACTGTTGGAGACAAGATGATGGGCTTGATGGACCCTTAGTCTGTCCCAGTGTGGCAATACTTATGCACTTATGTAAGGAGGGTCCTGCCTTAATCCCTCCAGTGGTCATTTGGTCATTTAGGACACCTTTTCATTACTTTGCTGTGATTGAAACAAGTCTAGACCAAAATGTTTTAACTTTTAACCCAGTGGCGTAGCCACAGATGGGCCTGGGTGGGCCAGGGCCCACCCATTTAGGACACAGGCCCACCCAACAGTAGCACATTTAGCGGTAGCTGGTGGGGATCCCAAGCTTTGCCAGCTGAAGACTAACAAAAACGCTACTCTCCACGACACCAGCACCTACACATGCTCAGTTTTCAGTGCATGCCTGCTGCAGACTGCCAAGGTGGAAAGAAGCGTTTTTCTGCCAGCTGAGATTTTTTTTGGTGGTGGTGGGGGAGAATGCTTGGTGCCCACCCAAAATCTGTTGTCTGGCTACGCCCCTGTTTTAACCTTGGATGTTTTTGCATTATTCCATTATGGCAGAAAAATGCCAAGTTTTAGGAATGCCCAAATCCCGCCCCAACGTGCCCCTTTGTGATTTGGATGCAATGAATACGAACTGCATAGAAAAACATCTTAAAATGGGTTTCGAAAATAGCAATTTGGATGTTTTTTTGGGGGAAAAAGGTCCATCTGCCACTTTGTGCTTCTTTTTGAATGTTTTCCCGTTTCAAAAATGAGACCCTTTAATGTAAACTGTTTTTTGGATGTATTGAAAGGTGGTATATCAAATTTTAATGAAGAAATAATAAACAATGCTGTCTCTGTAATCACAATAGACATGAACATGGTTCCACTGACTTCCAAATTATGGGGCTCTTTTACTAAGCTGCACTAACAAGTGGCCTGCGGTAATGCTAAAACATGGGTTTCCCCACAAGCTGAGGCCACTTTTAGTGCAGCTGTAAAATCGCCACATTTCTTATTTCCCCAATTAGCGCATAGCCATTAACGCATGAGTCCTTACTGACACCTGTTTTGTAGGTGGGAAGGACTTGTGCGCTAAACATGTGCTAATCAGTTGCCATGCAGCAATGTAGCTGCACTACCCAATTAGCACTGGGCATGCCTACTAACCACCACCAAACACAACCCCTGTGCTAAAAAATAAAAAGTACTCTTTAGCACATGGGAAGCATGAGCAGATGCCCAAACTACCACAGGATATCTGAGCGCACCCTGTGGTAGTGTATTTTCTTGCACAATAAGTACACATTAATGCTTACTGCCACTTAGTAAAAAGACCCCTATATTTTGAAATATACTAGTTGAGTATATTTGTATAATATAACAAAATTGGCATCTACCTTTTAGAATTAAAAAAATAACTTCTTTATTTCTTAGGTTAGTCGTGCTGTACCTGATTCTTTATAGCTCTTTTCAAGTCCATATCTATGCGTGTCATGAGATCAAGGTGTGAAACAGAGCGTTTTCCTGCTTGTAAAGCTTCTTTACTGTAGAGGATGAAAATTTACATAAAGAGATTAGAAAATTACCCAGACTCCATCAAATTCTACTAGACACTCTCTTTAAGCTAACTGGAATTTTACCAAGACATAAATGAATTTGTTTTCTATTTCTTGCTTCCTTGCTCTCAATATTTTACAGTTAAATTCAATTTACAACTTTATTTTTCTCAGTACAAATAATGATAAACTGTGTATATATTGCAGTGATTTCTATATTACTTAAGTGAACTTATTTGAGTAAATGGAAAATTAGAAAACAGCTATGGTATCAGAACACAAAAAGAACTCTTAAAAATGATCTTTAGTTTTGTTACCATTGCACCAATTGTTTCAGTAGCCATGTGAAACATACTCAGTAACAGACAAGTAGAACCACTGAGAGTATAGTTTTCAATGTGGGCTACTATTAAGATTTTATTTTACTATTAACCCCAATTATTAGTACCTAGATCTCATTGCATAAAATGGAACCTGGGCTAAAATAGCAAATGTTAATAGTATATAACACATCTTAATAGTAGCCAACATTGATAACTATGCCACCCTCTCACCCCTGATTTTCAAGGACAAGTGAGAGCTCACTGGACACCGCTGGAACAGCAACACTTTCCAAGGCTTGGGCCTCTCTCTTGAGGCAAACCCATTCCAGGGTGTCCTACTCTTCTCAAAGAAAAGAGAACTCTCTCCAGGGACCTTGCCACTCCAAGTTTGGGGATCTATGCCACCCCCTCACCCCTGATTTTCAAGGACAAGTTTGGGGATTTTTTTTGTTACATTTGTACCCCGCGCTTTCCCACTCATGGCAGGCTCAATGTGGCTTACATGGGGCAATGGAGAGTTAAGTGACTTGCCCAGAGTCACAAGGAGCTGCCTGGGATCTAAACCTGACTCCCTTTTGATTGACTGAGGGCAATGGAGTCTATCACCTATCCCTCCAAGCAGTGCTCACCTATCTCTCTTACCACCGGCTGACCCATGTTCAACAACTGTTCACATGGAAACCTTCTCTATTTCAGCCTTCAAACTTCTTGTTTGAATATTTGCTACTACCACCAAGATCTGCACCTGCAGCAGTTCCACTTGGGCCCTCACCCTGGGCTTCCATGCCCTCTACAGCAGCCCTCCTACTTATTGCGGCTGCAGCTCCAGTGGCTGGTGACAACTGAGTATGGGACCGACTATCCAGCACCATCCATTCTGAAGGCTGGTCAATTCAGCAGGTGAGTTGTTACACACACTGCTTAGCGGTTTCTGACTTCCATGGCCCCCATCCTGCTGACAATATGAACCAATACCTTTTCTGGGGTCTGATGGAACAATGGCATAGGGTGCCTTAACCAGGCATTTGGTTCATCCTGCAGCCCCAGATCTGCTTACCAAAAGTGGCCCAGTAGGCACTATAAAATACAAGTGACCAATGACCTAAAACTGACATGCCGCTAAGGGGGAGGGGGCAGGGAGTTATCAACATGGGCTACCATTAAGATGTGATACTTTACTGTTAACCCCAGTTATTAGTAACTAGTTCTCATTGGAACTTGTGCTAAAATAATATGAATTAGTGGTAAAATAACATGTCTTAATGGTATCCCACATTGATAGCTACATCCTCAAATGTAATATACATGCCATACATTCTTGCCAACCTATGCTATTGTAGACCAGCTGAACAGTTAACTCTCTGAGGCTTTTTTTCCCCACGTGCAATTTTGTACGGTATTATACTACTAAGTGCAATTTCAGCTATAGAAGACATTCAGATTATCTAAATTTCTTTTGAAATTGATTTTGTACCATCCAAAGAACAAGTGCTAGTTTATTGGGTATATGCACAAGAAATTTCACCATTGAGAAACAGGTTATTTTAGATTGATTCATGACTTTATGACTTACAGTATAAGAAAGAAGCAAGGGATAGACCAAAATCAAGGTAGTCCTATTGTACAATATACCATCTCACTGAAAGATAAAGGCCGTATACAAGACACTGTACAATTATAGTGATAGTCCTGGGGATGATTCATTTGACCACACATTTTGTAGTTTATTACATTTTTATGCTTTGAATTTATGTTTTATTTAATATTATATATGTAACCCCACTTAACTCCCTAGATAATGTGGGATATAAATAATTACATTAAATTGAAATTTTTTTGTCAAAACCAAAACACAGCTAACATACACTTGCCATAAATTCATACACATATTCAGATTACAAATATATATATAATTTTTTTTTTCAGACAAAAAAAATATATATATATATAAGTATATAAGTATTGTCATAATGGGACAAATCAAAGGTCCATCAGGCCCAGCATCCTGTTTCCAACAGTGGCCAATCCAGGTCACAAATACATGGCAAGATCCCAAAAAAGTACAAAACATTTTATACTGTTTATCCCAGAAACAGTGGATTTTCCCCAAGTCCAATTTAATAATGGTCTATGGACTTTTCCTTTAGGAAGCCGTCCAAACCTTTTTTAAACCTGCTAAGCTAACTGCCTTTACCACATTCTCTGCCAACATATTCCAGAGTTTAATTACACGTTGAGTGAAGAAACGTTTCTCCGAATTCTTTTTAAATTTACTACTTTGTAGCTTCATCGCATGCCCCCTAGTCCTTGTATTTTTGGAAAGCGTAAACAGATGCTTTACGTCTACCCGTTCAACTCCACTCATTACTTTATAGACCTCTATCATAACTCCCCTCAGCCACCTTTTCTCCAAGTTGTAGAGCCCTAGCTGCTTTAGCCTTTCCCCATGGGAAGTCATCCCATCCCCTTTATCATTTTCGTTGCCCTTCTCTGCACCTTTTCTAATTCCACTATATCTTTTTTGAGATGCGGGAATGAGAACTGAACACAATATTCAAGGTGCAGTCGCACCATGGAGCAATACAAAGGCATTATAGGTCATTTTTGTTTTCCATTCCTTTTCTAATAATACCTAACATTCTATTTGCTTTCTTAGCCACAGCAGCACACTGAGCAGAAGGTTTCAATGTATCAATGATAACACTTAGATCCCTTTCTTGGTCGGTGACTCCTTATGTGGAACCTTGCATGACGTAGCTATAATTCGGGTTCCTTTTTCCCACATGCAGCATTTGCTCACATTAAAAGTCATCTGCCATTTAGACGCCCAGTCTCCCAATCTTATAAAGTCCTCTTGTAATTTTTCACAATCCTCCTGCGATTTAACGACTTTGAATAACTTTGTGTCGTCAGCAAATTTAATTACCTCACTAGTTACTCCCATCTCTAGGTCATTTATAAATATGTTGAAAAGCAGCGGTCCCAGCACAGACCCCTGAGGAACCCCACTAACTACCCTTCTCCATTGAGAATATTGACTGTTTAACCCTAACTCTCTGTTTTCTACCTTTTAACCAGTTTTTAATCCACAATAGAACACTACCTCCTATCCTGTGACTCTCCAATTTCCTTTGGAGTCTTTCATGAGGTACTTTGTCAAACGCCTTCTGAAAATCCAAATACACAATATTAGCCAGCTCACCTTTACCCACGTTTGTTCACCCCTTCAAAGAAATGTAATAGATTGGTGAGACAAGATTTCCCTTCACTAAATCCAAGTTGGTTTTCCAGCTCATAATCGAAAGTGATCGCCGGCCATTTCCCGACACAAATCGGGAGATGGCCAGCGATCTCGGAAAAGCGGCGAAATCGGTATAATCGAAAGCTGCTTTTTTTTTACAGCATCGCCGCTTTCCCGTCGCTTCGCCGGCGAAAGTTCAAAGGGGCATGTCAGCGGCAAAGCAAAGGCGGGACATGGGCGGGTATGGGCGTGGCTACCAGATAGCCGGCTTTCGCCGATAATGGAAAAAAAAAATACGGCGTTAAGCAGTATTTCGCCGGGTTTACTTGGTCCTTTTAGTTTCACGACCAAGCCTCAAAAAGGTGCCCAAACTGACCACATCACCACCAGAAGGAAGCGGAGATGACCTCCCCGTACTCCCCCAGTGGTCACTAACCCCCTCCCACCAAAAAAACCCACTTTAAACACTTTTTTTCCAGCCTGTATGCTAGCCTCAAATGCCGTACCCACCTCCATGACAGCAGAATGTGTTCTGTCCTCCAACAGCCTTTTCCTTCTTGTGATGTGGCTCTGGGGTGAGTGTGACACCTTTTCTGTTATTTGCACTGCAGAGTCACATCAGCAATGCATTGTGGTGGGTGTAGGTATTAGTAGTTGGTAGGCTCTACTCCCCTGGTGCTTTCCCCCTGCTTACTGGGTCAGAGTGTGCCCTGTTTTGTTTCCTGTTGTAGTCCATGCGGTAGTGGCCATTTTTGTAAGCCAGTTTTAGTTCCCTTTCCTGTGTTACCCATGTTAGAGAATGCAGTTCTTACCTTGAATGGTGCCAGCTCTGACCTACTGCTAATTTTAGTACCAGGGGACTCTTTGCCAGTGGGGCACAACCTCTGATCTGCAGTTAACTGTGAGTAAACGTGGTTATTTCAAGAAAGGACTTTTTCAAAGAGATTAGTCTTCAGGTGTCAACTGGTGTGCCAAAGTTATATAGCAGCAATAAGTCCTAGAGGCTGTATGCAGGTCCCTGGAGCAGTTTTAATGGGTGCAGTACATTTGTGGGTAGTGGGTTTGGGGGGGCTCAGCTCCCAAAGTAAGGGAGCTATGCACGTGGGAGCTTTTCTCAAGTCCACCGCAGTGACCCCTAGGGAGCCCGGTTGGTGTCCTGGCATGTCAGGGGGGCCAGTGCACTAAAAATGCTGGCTCCTCCCATGGCCAAATGCCTTGGATTTGGCCGGGGTTTGACATGGCTGACATAACTTTCCATTATCGCTAAAAAACGAAGCCGCCCATCTCAAACCCTGGCCAAATCCAAGGCATTTGGCTGGCCGGAACCGTATTATCGAAACAAAAGATGGCCGGCCATCTTTTTCGAAAATACGGGTCTGGCCAGCTGTTTGTGGCACCGCCAAAATACATCGCCGGCGCCGTTCGATTATTCCCCTCTTTGTTTCATTAATCCATGCTTTTGAATATGCTCTATAATTTTGTTCTTTATAATAGTCTCTACCATTTTGCCCGGCACCGACATCAGACTCACCAGTCTATAATTTCCCAGATCTCCTCTTAAAAAATTGGCGTTACATTGGCCAGCCTCCAATCTTCCGGTACCACACTTGATTTTAAGGATAAATTACATATTACTAACAATAGCGCCGCAAGTTCATTTTTCAGTTCTATCAGTACTCTGGGATGAATACCATCCAGTCCAGGAAATTTGCTACTCTTCAATTTGTAGAACTGGTTTATAGAGAATTCATTCAGTTTCTCCAACTCGACAGCTTCGAATACCATTTCTGGCACCGGTATCTCTCCCAAAGCTTCCTCGGTGAAGACCGAAACAAAGAATTCATTTAATCTCTCCAAAATGGCTTTGTCTTCCTTGATTGCCCCTTTTACCCCTCGGTCATCTAGTGGTCCAACCGATTCTTTTGCAGGCTTCCTGCTTTTAATATACCTAAAAAAACTTTTTAATATGCGTTTTGCTTCCAACGCAATCTTTTTTTCGAAGTCCCTCTTAGACTTCCTTATCAGCGCTTTGCATTTGACATTCCTTATGCTGTTTCTTATTATTTTCAGTCGGTTCCTTCTTCCATTTTCTGAAGGATTTTCTTTTAGCTCTAATAGCTTCCTTCACCTCACTTTTTAACCATGCCGGCTGCCATTTGGTCTTCCTTCCTCCTTTTTTTTTTTATTATTCATATTTTTTATTAATTTCAATTTAAACAAAGACAATAATCTTTGAAAGATACATCAATATTTGGATGAACTAACAAAGGAAATAATACTAAAAGAAATTAATAAACATTGATTTCAACAGTCCACAATATTGAGAGATTCTAGATATTACCAAAGAAAGTTGGTTTAAACTAGGAATAGAAATAATCACGTCAGAAAAAGAGCAGGAGGTTGTCCCATTATCAATTTAACCAGTTCCATACCTATTTAGTCAGTCCTTTTGTTTCTTAAGAAATCTAGCCAATTGTTCTGGTTCAAAGAAGATATATCTAACATCTTTAAAGAAAATTAAGCATTTACATGGGAATCTTAATTGAAGATAGCATTAATGTCCAAAGTTCTCTGTTTCAATTCCAGAAACTTCTTTCTCCTTTGCTGTGTCCACTTTGAAATATCCTTCCTCCTTTTTTAATATGTGAAATATATTTGGCCTGGGCTTCCAGGATGGTGTTTTTGAACCGCATCCACGCCTGATGTAAATTTTTTACCTTCGCAGACGCTCCTCTAAGTTTTTTTTCACTGTTCTTCTCATTTTTTCATAGTCTCCTTTTAAAAGGTTAAACGCTAATGTATTTGATTTCCTATGTATACTTACTTCAAAGTTAATATCAAATCCGATCATATTATGATCACTGTTATCAAGCGGCCCCAGCACCATTACCTCCCGCACCAGTTCATGCACTCCACTAAGGACTAGGTCTAGAATTTTTCCTTCTCTCGTCGGTTCCTGTACCAGTTGCTCCATAAAGCAGTCCTTGATTTCGTCAAGGAATTTTACCTCCCTAGCATGCCCTGTTACATTTACCCAGTCAATATTGGGGTAATTGAAATCAACACTTACAACAAAATTCTACTGAAATACAACCCGGTATTGGAGGTGTATAATCACTAGTATTCATGAAATGTGGAGAAAAAAAGACTTCAGAAACCATGGAGATACGAGGCAGTTTAACGCGGTGAAGTAAGAAATATGGGAGGTAGCTGTCTGTGATAAAGTTTTGGCCCTTGAAACAGCCTGATAGTGGCGAAACAGGGTCTCCTGTTCGGCTTCATGAATACCGTATGCTATGGAAGACAGTACGGATTGACAGCAACAAGAACATTCAAGTTAAGTAACAATTGTTTCACCGGATGTATATAGTTGGTATAAGCCTCTACCATTGAGTATTGTGGAAGGTGTATGTGCATGTATTGCATGAATAAGAAGAGTGGAGTTTTTTTTGTGAAGACTAGTGATTGAAGAAGAGGAGTACTCTAAAAATTGAAAGGTTGTTCCTGCATAATGAGTATTCTCCATGGTTTCTGAAGACTTTTTTTCTCCACATTTCATGAATACTAGTGATTATACACCTCCATTACCGGGTTGTATTTCAGTAGAATTTTGTTGTAAGTGTTGATTATATTCTACTATTCCTTTTGGGGTTAATCAGTGTAAATGGTAATTGAAATCACCCATTATTATTGTGTTGCCCAGTTTGTTTGTGTCCCTAATTTCTGATAACAGTTCTGCATCCATCTGTTCATCCTGGCCAGGCGGACGGTAGTACATTCCTATCACTATCCTTTTCCCCTTTACACATGGAATTTCAATCCATAGTGATTCCAAGATGTGTTTCCTGCAGAATTTTCAATCTATTTGATTCAAGGCTGTCCTTAATATACAATGCTACCCCTCCACCCATTCAATCCACCCTATCACTATGATAAAATTTGTACCCCAGTATGACAGTGTCCCACTGGTTATCCTCCTTCCACCAGGTCTCAGAGATGCCTATTATATCTAATTTTTCATTTAGTACAATATATTCTAACTCTCCCATCTTATTTCTTAAGCTTCTGGCATTCGCATATAGACATTTCAAACTATGCTTGTTGTTCATGCTCAATACTTGACAGCATTAATTTGCAATCTTTTGTCTGATTTTCATTTTTATTTAAGGACACTTGATCTACTACCGTCTCTTTTGCAACTTCTACACAGCTCTCAATCAGGCTTCAGACCACTCTACAGCACCAAAAGAGTCATAACAACTCTGATAACAAAATTCAGAATCTTAATATGGCCAAGGTCCTACTACTGCAATTTGACATGTCAAGTGCTTTCGATCTAGTAGACTACACAACACTAATGACACTTCTTGACAACATAGGAATAAGCGGAGCAGTGGCCACCTGGTTTAATGGTTTCCTAAGGACCAGAGCCTATCTCGTAAAGATGTCCAATCAGTTCTCAGCCTCCTGGATCCCTGAATGAGTACCACAAGGATCCCCAATATCACCAATACTATTCAATATCATAATGGCTCCACTCAGCAACAAATTGGAAAAAATGGGACTTAACCCATTCATATACGCTGATGTCGTCACTATATATACACCTTTTCACAATAACATCACAGAAATTTTGGAAAAGGTTATAAAAGGGCTGGACCTTATGGAAAAATGGGCCACAACCTTCAAACTCAAACTAAATAGAGATAAAATCAAATTCCTGGTCCTATCCAGTTCACACTACCCAACCACCTACCAAACCTTCACAATTGACCAACAAATGTACCCACTACTACTAATTATTTCTATAGAGCTACTAGATGTATGCAGCACTGTATACATTATATGCAGGTACTTTTTGTGTCCCTAGAGGGCTCATAATCTAAGTTATTTTGTACCTGGGGCAATGGAGGGTTAAGTGACTTGCCCAAGGTCACAAGGAGCTGCAGTGGGAATCGAGCCCAGGTTCCCAGGATCAATGTCTGCAGCACTAACCATTAGGCCACTCCACCACTCTTCCTAGTGCTACTCCTCCAATTGAAACAGAACTAAAAATATTATGAATCATCCTTGATAAACATTTATATCTTGAAACCCAGGTCTCTGAAGTTACATCAAAGTTTCAAACCCTATGGAAATTGATAAGGATCAGAGATTATTTTCCCAGACAATCATTTCGTCTGATAGTACAATCGCTGACACTACCCCAACTAGACTATTGTAATGCTGCATATGTAGGATGCAAAGAGAACATACTAAAATCACTGCAAAACTGTTCAAAACACAGCAGCAAGAATGATATTCAGAAAATCTAAATAGGAAAAAGTAACCCCACTACTTATAAAGCTACAATGGCTCCCAATAAAGGCCAGACTATTTTTCAAATCGAGCACTCTCATCTTCAGAATACTGTTTGGCATGTCTCCTGACTACATGCTAGACCTGATCGAACTGTCTCCAAGAAATGTAGGCCAAGAAACTAGAAGCTACCTACTCCTTCACCTACCTAACTGCAAAACCTTAACCTACAAATCCATACACATGGCCAGATTTAACTATTTGGGTTCCAAACGGTGGAACTCAATTTCCAAAGCGATAAGAAGAATCACACACTATCCTCAATTCAGAAAAGAACTAAAAACCTATCTTTCCAAAAAATTCTATGGTTAACCAAATGAGACAATGTTAGTCCACACACTCTATACTTCTGTAATGCATCATTGTAATCTCTCATAACTGTTAATTGTAAGCCACATTGAACCAAAACTTGTTTTTGGATAATCGTGGCATACAATAATGAACAAATAAATAAATTGCTTGCGTAATTATCAATAAAGAATTTTAAATTAGCACGCAGCTTCCCAATGCCTAATTTTTGGTAACCTGTAGAGAACTACTCCCTTTATGTGCAATAAAGGTTTATGAAATTACCCTCATTTAAGTAGGTCTAACAGTGTGCCTGTTTCTAGGTACCAAGAACATGCCTATCTGATACATATTCTATAATTAAAAGTAGGCATCTACTTTTATTTATTCTATTCTCTGTTTCTATTGGTCACTCACTCCCTTTAAATAAAGGTTCTAAGCAACATATACATTTACAAGAGACTAGTATAATACTAGGAGTTCCATCATATTAAACATTATGGTCCCTGTTTATTGAGCCGCACTGTAGGAACGGTAACTTTTTGGCCTGCATTAATGATAGAGACACCCATTATATTCCTATGCTCCTGTGATTTCAATCTCAGTCTCAACAAAAGAAAGGCATGGTCAACTAAGGGGCCCTTTTACTAAGCCGCATAAGCTCCTACGCGTGCCCTACATGCACCAATTCAGAGTTACCACCCGGCTACTGTGTGGCTCTTGCGTTAATTTCATTTTTGCCACACATACACTATGCACGTCCAAAAAATAATTTGTATTTTCCGGCGCACACCCACTATGCGCATCCGGAAAAATATTTTTTATATTTTGACCTGCGTAGGTCATTACCGCCCGGTTACCGCATGAGACTTTACCACTAGGTCAATGGATGGTGGTAAGGTCTCAGACCCAAAATGAACGTGCGGCAATTTTCATTTTGCCGCACGTCCATTTTCGGCAAAAATGTTAAAATGGCTTTTTACAGGTGCGCTAAAAAATGATTCTGTGCGTGCCCAAAACATGCATCTACACTACCACAGGCCATTTTTTAGCGCACCTTAGTAAAAGGACCCCTATATGTTTAGAATACTAGTGTAACAGGTCAAATGTGTGCCTATATTTTAGGTGAGAGCACTTACACCTGCCATACATCCACACTGTGAAAGTATTTGCGTAAAAGGTATTTTAGAAATTACATGCATAAATGTGTGCTCTCCTCACATGTTAACACCCACCTGCAAAATATCCGCCATTGAACACTGGCACATACTTACAGAATAGTATGTAGCTGGAAACTGCTCATTTATGCGCAGATGTGTTCACATATATGCCTAAATGACTAGAATACTGGCATTTATATGTATACTCACTGCCTAAATCTCCATGTAATGTCATATTTTCTCATATTTCTGGCATTCACAAACAAATAATTCAAAATGTGTTTTTTTAAAAAATCTATCTGCATTTATAGCTTGGGGTAATTTGGAATTATCTCTTTCTGTTCTTTATTTAAACACTAGTAAAAGAGGCCCGTTTCAGAGCAAATGAAACGGGCGCTAGCAAGGTTTTCGTCGCCAACACCCCCCTCCCTCCCCGGCCAACCCCCTCGTTGTTCTGCCATTGCTCCACCCCCAACATCATGACGTTTGACGTGAAGGCGGGGCCAGGAGCGATTTCCCACCCCCCCGCCTCCCTCCCTGCCAACCCCTTCGTTGTTCTGCCATTGCTCCGCCCTCGAGGGCGGGGCCCAGAGCAATTTGGTGGCTTCACCACCACGAACCTTCAAACCTTTTTGAAGGAAGTCAGGGCTTAGCTTCACTGATGTCAGTGTCCTCAGAACGTTGAGGGTGAGTTTTATTATAGTAGATAATTAAACAACTTCAGCCTTTAAAGCAATATTTTGTATTTTACCAGTACCTTTCAAAGATACCTTACTCCAAACCATGTACCCTGTTTGATTTCCAACACAGTAGAATAGAGAATAGAGCAGTAGCTAGGACATTTCCCCTTACAATTCACGATACAAAATATATAAATAATAAAATTGTGGTATACGTTTCACTACCAGACACTTTATGAAACAACGAACCCTGCTAAAAAGATACTCAGAACCTATATAGCTAACATCATACCAAAACAGCACTAGCTCCAGTATTTAAAGTGCAAGAACCCTATAGTATTTATGAAAAGGCAACATTGCCAACATTATAACATGGGGCATAGCTAGGGTTCAGTCTAGATGGGCAAACGCCTACCCAATCTGGTGGTGAATCAGGTGCTGCTTTTTTTTTTTTAAGTATCAGGTAAAAACAGAGCCAGACACACTAGCAATTAACTCAGCCTCACGGAAATCAGTGTTTGTTACTGATCTGTCCTGCTCCAGCCAGCAGCCCTTCTGTGCCTAGGTTTAGAACTTAGTTCCAGACCATCTGTTCTGCATCTCCTGGACCACCATACTAGCCTATGTGTCTCTGTGAGCCTGCCCCCTGGCACCCACATTAGCACACATACCTGGCTGGTTAATCGATTGTGGCACTGGGAGGGCTTCCTCTACTTCCTGCCAGCAGTTTATGCACTACTGTTGCTGCTGCCACATTCAGCTCTGAAGGACTGTCCCTGTGCATAAGCACCCTCTATACAGTGGGGGAAATAAGTATTTGATCCCTTGCTGATTTTGTAAGTTTGCCCACTGACAAAGACATGAGCAGCCCATAATTGAAGGGTAGGTTATTGGTAACAGTGAGAGATAGCACATCACAAATTAAATCCGGAAAATCACATTGTGGAAAGTATATGAATTTATTTGCATTCTGCAGAGGGAAATAAGTATTTGATCCCTCTGGCAAACAAGACCTAATACTTGGTGGCAAAACCCTTGTTGGCAAGCACAGCGGTCAGACGTCTTCTGTAGTTGATGATGAGGTTTGCACACATGTCAGGAGGAATTTTGGTCCACTCCTCTTTGCAGATCATCTCTAAATCATTAAGAGTTCTGGGCTGTCGCTTGGCAACTCGCAGCTTCAGCTCCCTCCATAAGTTTTCAATGGGATTAAGGTCTGGTGACTGGCTAGGCCACTCCATGACCCTAATGTGCTTCTTCCTGAGCCACTCCTTTGTTGCCTTGGCTGTATGTTTTGGGTCATTGTCGTGCTGGAAGACCCAGCCACGACCCATTTTTAAGGCCCTGGCGGAGGGAAGGAGGTTGTCACTCAGAATTGTACGGTACATGGCCCCATCCATTCTCCCATTGATGCGGTGAAGTAGTCCTGTGCCCTTAGCAGAGAAACACCCCCAAAACATAACATTTCCACCTCCATGCTTGACAGTGGGGACGGTGTTCTTTGGGTCATAGGCAGCATTTCTCTTCCTCCAAACACGGCGAGTTGAGTTCATGCCAAAGAGCTCAATTTTTGTCTCATCTGACCACAGCACCTTCTCCCAATCACTCTCGGCATCATCCAGGTGTTCACTGGCAAACTTCAGACGGGCCGTCACATGTGCCTTCCGGAGCAGGGGGACCTTGCGGGCACTGCAGGATTGCAATCCATTATGTCGTAATGTGTTACCAATGGTTTTCGTGGTGACAGTGGTCCCAGCTGCCTTGAGATCATTGACAAGTTCCCCCCTTGTAGTTGTAGGCTGATTTCTAACCTTCCTCATGATCAAGGATACCCCACGAGGTGAGATTTTGCGTGGAGCCCCAGATCTTTGTCGATTGACAGTCATTTTGTACTTCTTCCATTTTCTTACTATGGCACCAACAGTTGTCTCCTTCTCACCCAGCGTCTTACTGATGGTTTTGTAGCCCATTCCAGCCTTGTGCAGGTGTATGATCTTGTCCCTGACATCCTTAGACAGCTCCTTGCTCTTGGCCATTTTGTAGAGGTTAGAGTCTGACTGATTCACTGAGTCTGTGGACAGGTGTCTTTCATACAGGTGACCATTGCCGACAGCTGTCTGTCATGCAGGTAACGAGTTGATTTGGAGCATCTACCTGGTCTGTAGGGGCCAGATCTCTTACTGGTTGGTGGGGGATCAAATACTTATTTCCCTCTGCAGAATGCAAATAAATTCATATACTTTCCACAATGTGATTTTCCGGATTTAATTTGTGATGTGCTATCTCTCACTGTTACCAATAACCTACCCTTCAATTATGGGCTGCTCATGTCTTTGTCAGTGGGCAAACTTACAAAATCAGCAAGGGATCAAATACTTATTTCCCCCACTGTATAAGGCTACCAAATATGTGTTTCCCTTCCCTGCTACCCATTAGTTTCTCTGCTGAGCCTACTGCTTTGGCTCTGCTGGTCCCATCCCTCCAAAACAGGAAATTACATCAGAAGGGGCAGTACCAGCACAGCTAGTAGCAGTGCGTACAGGGCAACGGCCCTGCACCTGGTTTCTATTTTTGTTTGCTGCTGTACTGCAGACTTGGGAAGGCAGTGGGTCCGACGGATATGCTAGCAAGTGAGTGAGCAAGCAAGGGAGAGGGTAGAAAAAAAGAGATGGGGCGATGCTAGATGGTGATGGTTGGTGAGAGGGGGAGAGAAAGAGATGGACTAAAGCTGGATGGGGAGGAGAGAGAGAGAGAGAGAGACAGGACAATGCTGAATGGCAGGACGTTAGAGAGACAAACAGGGCAAAGCTGGATGTTGGGGGAGGAGAGAGATGGGCTGATGCTGGGTGATGGTGGTTGGTCACTGACTGCCTATTACCCCAAGCAAGCATATCTAACTGGTTTGAGCCTCCGCCACCATCCATGTGCACATTGTGACCTGAACCCATACTGAAGGAGCATATTTGCCTGCCAGTAAGCGCAGCCTAAGAATTCTGCTAGCGTGTAGCTTCTTTGTAGGGATTTTAGCAGTCTAATTTGTTCTGTTTCCCCAATAGAAGTATAGGTGTTCTAGGACCTGGTATAATCAGAGCCAGCAGCACTCCCTTGATCCCTCCACTGGTACCCAGGTTAAAAAAAAAAGAAAACTCTTACATTTCTTTATAATAAAATCAAATTTAAACTAAGCTAAAATGATACTTTTATCCCGCTTATTTCCTAACAAGGTCCGAAGTGGTTTACAACTTGAAAAAAAAACCTTAATATATTACATAGATTTAAAAATCTAAACAATAAATCATGACTGTTCTAAACATCTAAATGCACATATTTCTTAAGAAGAAAAGTTTTTAGATCTTTTCAAAATAGCACATAAGAAAATTGTTTTTTTTTAAACTGAGCGGTAGGTTATTCCAAATTTGGACAACCTGGTATGAAAAGGAATTCTGCAAAACCTTTTTAAAATCTAATTCCTTTAAAAGAAGAACCAACTAAGTCCACCTGATGCAACGAATGTGTAGCGCTCAATCTAGATAAATAAAATACCAAATGATTAACCTGCTCTGATGTCAAAACCATACCAAATCTTTAAAATAATACAAGATTTAAAAAATATTCATGCCTGTAATGGAAGCCCATGTAGCTCCCTCAGTAAAAGAGACACGTGATCAAACTTATTTATTCTATAAATCATGCAAACTGCCATAGTCTACAATTGTAAATATTTCATCAATTTTGATGATATACCCAGATATAACAGGGCTAGGCTGTCAGTACAGGAGCTTGGAGGGTAGAGAAGGGAAGGGGAAATGCTGAAATATTGGGGAGGGGTAGGAAAGCAAAGATGCTAGGCTACAGAGAGCAGTAGGAAATGGCAGGGGAAGTGCTGGGCTATGGGGGAAGGGGTATGGGGAAATAATGTTCATGGGGAGGGAACCACCCTAAGGTGGAGGAATGAGAACACCCCTACAGACAGTCATGGGTAAACACAAGGTAGTGGTGTGCACGATGGCACTTCCAACCATGAAATACAGGAGGCTAGAGTCCAAAACAAGGAGTTTATTGTATCAACTAAGACTTGACACAGTGCTGTATTTTGGCGTTTCTGCCTGTGTCAGAAGTCTTAAAGCAAGGAATGCACTTCACTGCAGGAAAAATGTCTTTAGATAAAGCTTCTCCCTGCTATATGCAGAGATGTTTTTCCTGTGACGAAGTGCATTCCTTGCTTTAAGACTCCTGATGCAGGCGGAAATGCTGAAACATGGTATTGTGTCAAGTCTTAGTGGTACAATTGATACAATACACTTGTTTTGGACTCAAGACTCCTGTGTTTCATGGCTGGAGTGCCATCATAGACCTGCCTTGTGTTTACTCAAAACACTGTTCATACCTTTATGCCTAATGCCTACCCATGTTGACTCTAGGTCCATCCAAAATGTCAGGACAGGGTATGCCACTGATTATACCAGGTCCTAGAACACCCATACTTCTCCTGTTGGGGAAATAGAACAAATTAGACTGCTAAAATCCCTACACAGGAGCTACACACTAGCAGACTCCTTCACTATGATCTCACACACAGAACACGGACAGACCCTCAACTAATATAGAATAAGGAATCACAAAACAAAAATTGCAATAGAAACCACAAAAATCTAAAGTCTGTGAGCAGTGCAAAACTGAAAAATAGAATACGTTTCCTTCTGTTCTGCAAAATACAGAAATAAAAGAGATACATGCTTCCCAAAGCTGACACATTCAAAACCTTAAAAAATGAAAATATCTTTTCATTTTCTTGTCTACCTTTGTTGTCTGGGCACTTTTTTTTTCTAATTGGGCTGGTCCCAGTCTGTTCCATTCCTAAATCCATTTCTAAGTTTGCTTCTTCATTTCTAACAAACTATGATTAAGTATCATTAGTGCCAGGGGGACCAGACCCAGAGAGGATTTGCAAATCAACTTAGAGAAAATGGGATCAACACGGCAGATGATGTACATGGTTGAACCAATGACTGCAGAAAGAATGAGATTTGGCAGTTAGGTTGAATGCTGACTATTTCTAAGAGGGAAAAGCACGGGACTCACATTCCAAAGGACCCATGAAGCTAGAGGACAAGGAAACAGACCCTGGAGGACTAGCATCATCGGAAGTATAAAAGCTGCTATGGTGGGTGACAATTTGGGAGGAAAAACATTGGACAAAATCTTCAGCACTAGGTAAAATCAATGATAAAGCTTGTGTATCAGTGGAGGCCAGTTCGGACAATACAGAAAACAGCTTTTTAGGACAGTTTGCAGCATTATTAACTAATTTGCTATAACATTCCCTCTTAGTCTATTTCAGCCTAAAATAGTAATTGAGCTGGTGTTCCCTTCACAGAGTTAACACCATTGCAGATCTTGTCCACCTCCAAATTTTCTCAGTCCTATGTGGTGTCAATAAAAGGGCTGCCTGGAGATATGAAAACCAGGTCTATGGGGTGTCATCAAATCTAGTGCCAGATGTAAAGAAGAATCCCAGAAGGAAGCTTGGTCATGAAGGGACCAAGAAGGAAACTCCTCCTCAGGAAAGAAAGAGTAAAGGGGTGTCAAATATGACCAAAACTCCTTACTGATTGAAAAGTCAAGTGAAGCACATGACGTTTAGTAAAGGTAGAGACATTAAAAGTAATGAGGAAAAAAGTCAGACCAAGAAACTTGGAAAGCCAAAAAATGATTGACGTGTATAGAATGCCCCCTTTTGGACAGTACAAGATCTAAGGTATAGTCAACAGAATGTGTAGGGAAATTAAATTTGCTGCTGGAGTCCAAGATCAGCAAAAAGGTAGACAAACACCCTATCCTGAAAATGAATTGGGTGATTAAATCCAGATTGAAGTCACCTAGAATAAGTAGATTATCGTAATTTTATCATGGTCTCCTAGTTGGTTGGACAACAGAGCACACTCTCTTGGTATCACAAACTTTATCCATACTGCTCTTGATAGAGGCAACAAAGTTCTTCTTGTGTAGTTAGACTTATTGTCACTTTTGACCTTATTAATCACCATATTCTCCTTCAGTAATTGTCAGAACTTGGAATCTTGGGCTCTGTTTTATCTTGGTTCTGTTCTTATTTTAAAAACAGAAGTTATCATGTGTATTGGTCTGATGCTATATCATCTTCCTATGACATTTCCTACGGGGTTCCCCAGGGCTCAGTCCTGGGCCCCATTCTTTTTAATATCTTCTTAGCATCCCTTTCACTGCTTATTCATTCCTTAAGTATTAATTTTTTCTTTTATGCCGATGGTATTCAGTTGCTCTTTCTTATTTGCCCAGGAACACCTCATGTTACCACTGGGATTACTTCCATAAGCAACAAAATTGCTGGCTTGTTATCTTCTCATGGGCATACGTTAAATGCTTCTAAAACTACTGTGGTTCTTTTTTCTCTTAAGTCCTCTCCTACACTTCCTGTCCTTCCAACCATTTGGGGTGACCAAATAACTCTTGCTCAATCTGTAAAGATTTTAGGAGTCACTCTAGACAATCAACTATCTCTCAGGTTTCATTGTTGGTCAAGAAATCTTTTTTTGTTCTGAAGCAAATTCATTCAGTCTATTCTTTTTTTTTTTTATAGGTCTTCTCTTCGTTTGCTCATTCACTCTTTAGGTATTTTCCACTTAGATTATTGTAACTCAGTTCTCTTAGGCGTTCCATAATACCAATTGCATCATCTTCAGGTTATTCAGAACACTGCTCTCAAACTTCTCTATGGGGCTAAGAAGTTCAATAGTGTAACACCCTTCTTTCTTATGGAACACTGGTTGCCTATTTGTTTTTGTTTACTGTTTAAGTTATTACCTATGTCTTTCCTTATTATTCACTCTGGTTCCCCATCTTTTCTACACAGCTTTCTTCTTCCCTAACAACTATACTTTGTGTTCTGCTAATCAGCACCTTCTTGTTGTTCCTTCTCACCTCCAGATTCGCTCTGTTTGGTGCTGTTCTGCTTGCTTTAGTATTCTTGCTCCTACTTTATGGCATTCTTTACCTCTATATCTTCATTCTGAACTATCCTTTCTGAAATTCAAAACTCTGTTCAAAGTTTATTATTTTCACTGTGATTTTCCCTCTACCAAAGCTTGACCCCCTTCTTGTCTTGAAGTAGATTCTTTTTTTTTTTTAGGCCGCACAGCAGCTTTTGTTTTCTTTAACCCTGTTTCACTGTGTCTTGTTGTTTTGCACTTCCTCCCTCCCTTTTGTATCCTTACATAGATAATTTGGGTCATTTGTTTCCATATTATTTATTTGTAACCTAACTCCCTTTGAATCTTTCCTGACCCCTATATATTATTTTACACAGGCAGTCAGTTGAAATAAATAACTGCTAATCTCCTGCCATGCCAATTCCCTAGGGACAGAGATTGATGAGTACCCTGGGGGAAGAGGCATGAAGAATGCAAGTAGAGAGTCTTCTCCAGAGCACAACCATGTCTCAGTAAAACAAGGCAGATCACTACTGGTGTCTTGCACAATTTCACAAGTAGCCATGATCTTAGACTGAAGGGACCTATAATTAAGAAGAGCAGTTAATGAGAAGGTATATGGGGGCTAAGCACAGCATGGTGGTAATCTTCCAATCAAAACCCTCAGCACCTAAGGATTATACTCTTGGGGTGCCAAGGAATGGTTATTCAGCTTCTTGACCCTCTACAGAAGTGTTTCCCAAGTAAGTCCTGGAGTACCCCCTTGCCAGTCAGGTTTTCAGGATATTCACAATGAATATGCATAAGATTTATTTGCATACACTGCCTCCATTGTATGCAAATCTCTTTCATGAATATTCATTGTGGATATCCTGAAAACTTTACCAGCAAGGGGGTATTCTAAGTCTGACTTGGGAAACACTGCTCTATAGAATTGATACAGTTACCACAGATTGGTCTGGTAATTGGTCTTTCTTAATCCATGGCCATCTTGTATGTGATACTGTATGTCCAATCTTGGAGACTGGAAAGAATTGGTAGACAGGCAGTATCACCAGTCCTTTTGTGGTATCCAGGCATTAAGGAGTCATAACATAGGTGTCCTGAGTTCTCCTTCTGCCTACAACTTAAATAGGATGGTTTTAGCCATCTTTTGCACAAAAGTGAAGTAGGGAAGGTTCTTTAATAAAATTATATTCCTATGGTGGAGAGGGATCTGATATAAGACCTGCAGAATCCTTCTGTTCAGAGTTAAAATCCTTAAACATACTAGGCAGATTCAGGGCTCTTGCAGTCTTGGAATCAGGCATTAAGGACTAATATATGTTATAAATAGAAATCAAACAAAATAAAACATGGAAAAGAAAATAAGATGATACCTTTTTTATTGGACATAACTTAATACATCTCTTGATTAGCAACCTTCGAAAGCTAATCAAGAAATGTATTAAGTTATGTCCAATAAAAAAGGTATCATCTTATTTTCTTTTCCATGTTTTATTTTGTTTGATTTCTATTGATAACCTTTAAGAGTGGACTAACACGGCTACCACACCTCTCTACTTAAGATGGACTAATATATGAAAGTCCCCTTTCTGAATCTGAACTCAAACCATTTAGATGGCAGTGGTCCAGAACAGTGGTGTGCCACTTATAACACTAAAGCCTACTCATCCAGTTAGATCATGGGTCTGAGAAAGTTTTCACAGCAACGGCTAAACAGGAACATCGGTGAATGCTTGGAACATCCTTCTAGGCCAGGGGTTCTCATCTTAGACCTCAGGACACACTCAACCAGTCAGGCTTTCAGAATACCCACAATGAATATGTATGAGACAAATGTGCATCTGGTGGAGGTAGTTCATGCAAATTTATCTTATGCAAACCTGATTGGACTGAGTTTGGAATTGTTCTAGGCTGTTCTAAGCTCTGGGACAAATTCTACATATTGGCATCATCAGATGACATCACCCATTTGTGTGGCTATTTGTCAAAAGAAAAAGATAGTTTAGTTTTGCTTTGCTGTCATTTCATGGAACTTGAGTGTTTTTAGCAATTTGCACTACATTATTTAGCATCCTCAATACTTGGCAAAATCCCATTTTATTTCTCATAACTTCACATTCTACTACTACTTTTGAATTATAACAATCAGTTTTGAATTATAACTTTACATTCTACTACTACTTTTGAATTAAAACAATCGGGGTATATGCATTTTTTGGAGCTATCCTATCAAGTGAATGGAGCCCCTTCCCTCTTCTACCCTGGAGACTCTTTTATCAAGCCATGCTAGTAGTTCCCGTGCAGCAACACCGATGGAGACCACTCATAGTGAATGGGCTTTGTTAGCATTATCACACCAGGAGTTGCTAGCATGGCTTGATAAAAGAAGCCCTTAGTTATTATAACCCGCCTTGCCATTGTGGTATATTAAGAACTAATAAACCAAAAACCGTTTTTCCATATCACAAGCAATACTACAATACTACCAAAAGTGTCTGGATAAAACAATATTTCTATAATAGTTTTATTGTATAAATCAGCAGTATTTACTCTTCTGAGGAATAAAGAAATGTCAATCTTTATTCTTCTATACATTTTAAGGGAAATTCTATAACGTAGGCGCTCACAGTTATGTGTGCATTATGTACATAAATGTTTGGAATAACACCACTTACGTGCATATGTGCACACACACACACGTTAAGTGCTAGTGTGGCACCTAAGTGCTGTTCTGCAAATACCCAGTTAATATATATAGCATAGATTTGAAAGGGAGTGTACACAAAGGTGAAGAATGGATGGGGATCCCACTTTCATAATAAAGCGAAGATACATACCTGTAGCAGGTATTCTCCGAGGACAGCAGGCTGATTGTTCTCACTGATGGGTGACGCCCACGGCAGCCCTGAGGTCCAGAAATCTTCCTAGCAACAAAAGATTGCTAGAGCCTTCGGTCGCGCGCGAGCGCGTGCATGCGCATCCATCTTCCCGCCCATCGCGCAGGGACATCAGTTACATCAAAAAGCAAAGATGAAAAGAAGGAACAACTCCAAAGGGGAGGAGGGCAGGTTTGTGAGAACAATCAGCCTGCTATCCTCGGAGAATACCTGCTACAGGTATGTATCTTCGCTTTCTCTGAGGACAAGCAGGCTGCTTGTTCTCACTGATAGGGTATCCCTAGCCCCCAGGCTCACTCAAAACAACAAAGAATGGTCAATTGGGCCTTGCAACGGCGAGGACATAACAAGGATTGACCTACAAAGAAAACAACTAACTGAGTGCAGCCTGGAACAGAACAAAAAGGGCTAAGGGGCGGAGTTGGATCCTAAGTCCCAAACAGATTCTGCAGCACCGACTACCCAAACCAACTGTCGCGTCGGATATCCTGCTGAAGGCAGTAATGAGATGTGAATGTGTGAACTGAAGGCCACATCACAGCCTTGCAAATCTCTTCTACAGTGGCTCACTTCAAGTGAGCCACTGACGCTTCCATGGCTCTAATATTATGAGCCGTGACATGACCCTCAAGAGTCAGCCCAGCCTGAAGGAAATGCAATCCGCTAGCCAATTGGAAATGGTGCGTTTCCCGACAGAGACTCCCCTCCTATTGGGATCAAATGATACAAACATTTGGGCGGACTGTCTGAATGGGCTTGTCTGCTCCAGATAGAAGGCCAATGCTCTTTTGTAGTCCAATGTGTGCAACTGACGTTCAGCAGGGCGGGTATGAGGTCGGGGAAAAATGTTGGCAAGACAATTGACTGGTTCAGATGGAACTCCGACACCACCTTCGGCAAGAACTTAGGGTGAGTAAGGACTACTCTGTTGTGATGAAATTTAGTATAGGGAGCATGGGCTACCAAGGCTTGAAGCTCACTGACTCTGCGAGCTGAAGTAACTGCCATCAAGAAAAAGACCTTCCAGGTCAAGTACTTCAGATGGCAGGAATTCAGTGGCTCAAAAGGAGGCTTCATCAGCTGGGTGAGGATGACGTTGAGATCCCATGACACTGTTGGAGGTTTGACAGGGGGCTTTGACAAAAGCAAACATCTCATGAAGCAGACTAAAGGCTGTGCAGAGATAGGCTGACCTTCTACACGTTGATGGTAAGCGCTGATTGCACTAAGATGAACCCTTACGGAGTTGGTTTTGAGACCAGACTCTGATAAGTGTAGAAGGTATTCAAGCAGGGTCTGTGTAGGACAAGAGCAAGGATCTAGGGCCTTGCTATCACACCAAACGGCAAACCTCCTCCATTTGAAAGAATAACACCGCTTCGTGGAATCTTTCCTTGAAGCAAGCAAAACCCGGGAGACACCCTCAGAGAGACCCAAGGAGGCAAATTCTACGCTCTCAACATTCAGGCCGTGAGAGCCAGAGACTGAAGGTTGGGATGCAGAAGCGCCCCCTCGTTCTGAGTTATGAGGGCTGGAAAACACTCCAATTTCCACAGTTCTTCGGAGGATAATTCCAGAAGAGGAGGGAACCAAATCTGATGTGGCCAAAAGGGCGCAATCAGAATCATGGTTCCTCGGTCTTGCTTGAGTTTCAGCAGAGTCTTCCCCACCAGAGGTATGGGAGGATATGCATACAGAAGGCCGTTTCCCCAATGCAGGAGAAAGGCATCCGACGCTAGCCTGTTGTGGCCTGAAGTCTGGAACAGAACTGAGGGACCTTGTGATTGAGCTGAGTGGCAAAAAGATCCACAGAGGGGGTGCCCCACGCTCAGAAGATCTTGCGTACCACGCTCGAGTTGAGCGACCACTCATGAGGTTGCATAATCCTGCTCAATCTGTCGAACAGACTGTTGTTTACGCCTGCCAGATACATGGCCTGGAGAAACATGCTGTGACGGCAAGCCCAAAGCCACATCTGGACGGCCTCCTGACACAGGGGGTGAGCTGGTGCCCCCCCTGCTTGTTGACGTAGTACATGGCAACCTGGTTGTCTGTCCGAATTTGAATAATTTGGTTGGATAGCCGATCTCTGAAAGCCTTTAGAGCGTTCCAGATCGCTCATAACTCCAGGAGATTGATCTGAAGACCTGATTCCTGAAGGGACCAAACTCCCTGGGTGTGAAGCCCATCCACATGCACTCCCCACCCCAGGAGAGATGCATCCGTATTCAGCACCTTTTGTGGCTAAGGAATTTGAAAGGGACGCCCCAAGGACAAATTGGATCGAATGGTCCACCATCGAAGAGAGTTGCGAAACCCGGTGGACAATTGGATCACATCCTCTAGATCCCCCGCAGCTTGATACCACTAGGAAGATAGGGTCCACTGAGCTGATCTCATATGAAGACGAGCCATGGGAGTCACGAGAACTGTGGAGGCCATGTGACCTAACAGTCTCAACATCTGCCGAGCTGTGATCTGCTGAGATGCTCTGACCATGGAAACAAGAGACAGAAGGTTGTCCGCTCTTGAGTCCGGAAGAAAGGCATGAGCCTTCGTTGAATCCAGCAGAGCCCCTAAGAATTCTAGCTTTTGAACTGGAAGGAGATGGGACTTTGGGTAATTTAAAACAAACCCTAGTAGCTCTAGAAGCTGAATAGTCATCTGTATGGATTGTAGTGCTCCTGCCTCTGAGGTGCTCTTCACCAGCCAATCGTCGAGATAAGGGAACACATGCACTCCCAGTCTGCGTAGCGATGCTGCGACCACCGCCAGGCACTTTGTAAAGACCTGAGGTGCTGAGGCCAGACCAAAAGGCAGCACACAATACTGGAAGTGCTGCGTTGCGAGACAAAACCGAAGTTACTTCCTGTGGGCTGGAAGTATCGGGATGTGAGTGTAAGCATCCTTTAAGTCCAGTGAGCATAGCCAATCGTCTTTCTGAATCATGGGAAGAAGGGTGCCCAGGGAAAGCATCCTGAACTTTTCTCGGACCAGGAATTTGTTCAGGGTCCTTAGGTCTAGGATGGGACACATCCCCCCTGTTTTCTTTTGCACAAGGAAGTACCTGGAATAGAATCCCAGCCCTTCTTGCCCTGTCATACCGGGGTACAAAGTATATCGTAGTGATAGGGTGGACCGGACTGGTGGAGGGGTAGCATTGTATATTAACAACAGCCTTGACTCAGATAGATTCCAAACTCAGCAGGACACAAATCACACCTTTGAATCATTGTGGGTTGAAATTCCATGTATAAAAGGGAAAAGGATGGTGATAGGAGTGTACTACCATCCACCTCGCCAGGATGAGCAGGTAGACGCAGAAATGATAAAAGATAAAAGAAATCAGAGTCGTAAACAAAATGGGCAATGTGATAATAATGGGTGACTTCAATCATCCAAATATAGACTGGGTAAATGTAACATCGGGACACGCAAGAGAGGTACAATTCCTTGATGAAATCAAGGACAGCTTTATGGAGCAGCTGGTGTAGGAGCCGACGAGAGAAGGAAAATTTCTAGACTTGGTCCTTAGTGGAGCGCATGATCTGGTGAGGGACATTATGGTACTGGGGCCGCTTGATAACAGTGATTATAATATGATCAGTTTAGATATCAACCTTGAAGTAACTATACACAGAAAGTCAAATACGTTTGCGTTTAACTTTAAAAAAGGAGACTATGATAAAATGAGAAGAACAGTTAAAAAAAACTTAGGGGGGCAACTGAGAGGGTAAAAACTGTACAACAGGCATGGACGCTGTTCAAAAATACCATCCTGGAGGCCCAGGCCAAACCTATTCCGCGAATTAGAAAAGAAAGACAGAACTCCAAAAGACAGCCAGCCTGGTTGAAAAGTGAGGTGAAGGAAGCTATTAGGGCTAAAAGAAACACCTTCAGAAAATGGAAGAAGGAACCATCTGAAAATAACAAGAAGCAGCATAAGGAGTGTCAAAGCAAATGCAAGGCGCAGATAAAGAAGACCAAGAGGGATTACGAAAAAAAGATAGCATTAGAGGCAAAAAAAACATAGCAAACTTTTTTCAGTATATTAAAAGCAGGAAGCCGGCAAAAGAATTGGTTGGGCTGCTGGATGACAGAGGGGTAAAAGGGCCGATCAAGGAAGATAAAGACGTAGCGGAGAGATTGAATGAATTCTTTGCTTCGGTCTTCACCGAGGAAGATTTGGGTGGGATACCGGTGTCGGAAATGGTATTTCAAGCGGACGAGTCGGAGAAACTTACTGACTTCACGGTAAACCTGGAGGACGTAATGGGGCAGTTCAGCAAACTGAAGAGTAGCAAATCTCCTGGACCGGATGGTATTCATCCTAGAGTACTGATAGAACTGAAAAATGAGCTTGCGAAGCTACTGTTAGTGATATGCAATTTATCCTTAAAATCGAGCGTGGTACCGGAAGATTGGAGGGTAGCCAATGTAACGCCAATTTTTAAAAAAGGTTCCAGGGGAGATCCAGGAAATTATAGACCGGTGAGTCTGATGTCGGTGCCGGGGAAAATGATAGAGGCTATTACCAAAAACAAAATTACAGAGCACATCCAAGGACATGGATTACTGAGACCAAGTCAGCACGGCTTTTGAGTGGGGAAATCTTGCCTGACCAATTTACTTCAATTCTTTGAAGGAGTAAACAAACATGTGGACAAAGGGGAGCCGGTTGATATCGTGTATCTGGATTTTCAAAAGGCGTTTGACAAGGTACCTCATGAAAGGCTACAGGGGAAATTGGAGGGTCATGGGATAGGAGGAAATGTCCTATTGTGGATTAAAAACTGGTTGAAGGATAGGAAACAGAGAGTGGGGTGAAATGGGCAGTATTCACAATGGAGAAGGGTAGTTAGTGGGGTTCCTCAGGGGTCTGTGCTAGGACCGCTGCTTTTTAATATATTTATAAATGATTTAGAGATGGGAGTAACTAGCGAGGTAATTAAATTTGCTGATGACACAAAGTTATTCAAAGTCATTAACTCACGACGGGATTGTGAAAAATTACAGAAGGATCTTACGAGACTGGGAGACTGGGTGGCTAAATGGCAGATGGCGTAAGTGCAAGGTGATGCATGTGGGAAAAAAGAACCCGAATTATAGCTAAGTCATGCAAGGTTCCACGTTAGGAGTTACGGACCAAGAAAGGGATCTGGGTGTCGTCGTCGATAATACACTGAAACCTTCTGCTCAGTGTGCTGCTGCGGCTAGGAAAGCAAATAGAATGTTGGGTATTATTAGGAAAGGTATGGAAAACAGGTGTGAGGATGTTATAATGCCGTTGTATCGCTCCATGGTGCGACCGCACCTTGAGTATTGTGTTCAATTCTGGTCGCCGCATCTCAAGAAAGATATAGTGGAACTGGAAAAGATGCAGCGAAGGGCGACTAAAATGATAGCGGGGATGGGACGACTTCCCTATGAAGAAAGACTAAGGAAGCTAGGGCTTTTCAGCTTGGAGAAGAGACGGCTGAGGGGAGACATGATAGAGGTATAAAAAATAATGAGTAGAGTGGAACAGGTGGATGTGAAGCGTCTGTTCACGCTTTCCAAAAATACTAGGACTAGGGGGCATGCGATGAAACTACAGTGTAGTAAATTTAACAAATCAGAGAAAATATTTCTTCACTCAACGCATAATTAAACTCTGGAATTCGTTGCCGGAGAATGTGGTGAAGGCGGTTAGCTTACCAGAGTTTAAAAAGGGGTTAGACGGGTTTCCTAAAGAACAAGTCCATAAACCACTACTAAATGGACTTGGGAAAAATCCACAATTCCAGGAATAACATGTACAGAATTGTTTGTACGTTTGGGAAGCTCGCCAGGTGCCCTTGGCCTGGGTCCTGGGCTCGATGGACCCTTGGTCTTTTCCCAGTGTGGCATTATTTATGTACTTATGGTGGAACGGGCTCGACCGCATTGGCGCTGAGAACAGCGGAGAGTTCCTCTGCAAGTACCTGCCTGTGCTAGAAGCTGAAGGACTGAGCTCCCGGTGGGCAATTTAGAGGTGTAGAAGTCAAATTGACAGTGTACCCGAACCAGAGTATTTGGAGAACCCACCGGTCACAGGATATGAGAGGCCACCTTTGGTGAAAACTTTTTAACCTCCCTCCGACTGGCAAGTCGTCCGGCACGGGTATGTATATGGCGGCTATGCTCAACTGGAGCCAGTCAAAAGCCCGTCCCTTGCTTTTGCTGGGGAGCTGCAGGGGCCTGTCTTGTTGACGCAAACGAGCGCGCTGGGGCTGAGCCTGAGAAGGCTGCTGAGAAGGTGAAGTGTACCTACGCTTATTGTAAGAATAGGGAACACTCGTCATTCCCTGGAAAAAGCATCTACCAATTGAGGTAGATGCTGAAGGCGCCCGGTGGGAGGGATTATCGAGGGCGGTTACCCACTGGCTGAGCTGTTCTACAACCTGCTTGACCTTCTTGCCAAAAATGTTATCCCCCCCACCCCGGCAAGGAACATCCGCAAGCCACTGCTGGGTCCTACTGTCCAGGTCAGAGGCATGCAGCCATGAGAGTCTGCGCATCACTATACCTTGAGCAGCAGACCTGGACGCAATATCAAAAGTGTCATAAGCACCCATAGACAGGAATTTACGACATGCCTTCAGCTGCCTAACCACCTCCTGAAAAGGCCTGGCTTGCTCCACAGGGAGCTTATCTACCAGGTCCGCCAGTTGCTTTACATTGTTCCGCATATGGATGCTCGTGTAGAGCTCGTACGACTGAATCTTGGACATGAGCATAGAGGACTGGTAGGCCTTCCTCCCAAAAGAATCAAGAGTTCTAAATTCCCACCCCGGGGGTGCCGAGGCGAAATCCCTAGAACTCTTGGCCCTCTTGAGAGCGGAATCCACAACCATAGAATCGTGAGGTAACTGAGTCCTCATCAACTCAGGTTCTCCGTGGACCCGATACTGGGACTCAACCTTCTTAGGGATGGTGGGATTAGTTAAGGATTTCGTCCAGTTCCTAAGCAATGTCTCCTTCAGGACATTATGCAAAGGAGCAGTGGACGACACCTTAGGTGGTGAATGATAGTCGAGGACCTCGAGCATCTCAGTCCTAGGCTCATCCTCAGTAACCACCAGGAAGGGAATGCCCACAGACATTTCCCGGACAAAGGAGGCAAAAGAAAGGCTCTCCGATGGAGAAAGCTTTCTTTCCGGTGAGGGAGTGGGGTCAGAAGGAAGACCACAAGACTCCTCGGATGAGAAATACCTAGGATGCTCTTCCTCCTCCCACGAGTCCTCCTGCTCGGTATCGGACAAAAGCTCATGAACAGCAGTCTGTAACCGTGCCCGCCTCGACTGCGGGGAACCATGTCCCCGATGGTGTCATCGAGAAGCCAACTCCCTCGGCGGTGGCACTGAAGCTCCCTCCAACGACCTGGGTAGCAGCTGATGCCGCAAGCGGTACCGGTGCCGGAGACCTCACCGCAGGCAATGAGCCAGCCGGCACTTCTGTCAACGGCACTGAGGACGCAAGCACCCCCCGGTGTCGATACAGACAGGCGCATCAGCCCTTCCAGGAGACCTGGAAGAATGGCTTGGAGGCACTCGTCCAGAGTTTCCATCGGGAAAGGCAGAGGAGCCGGTACAGGAGACGGAGGCAGAACCTGCAAAGGACGGGGAGGCGGTACCGGGCTGTCCATCGACCGACGCATCGACACCTCCTGAATAGAGGGGGAGTGGTCCTCCCGGCGTCGACGCTTCTCGGGTGCCGAGTCCTTCAACGCCCCGGCGCTCCCGGTACCGTGTCGAGAAGGAGACCGATGCCGATGCTTCTTGGCCTTCGCCTGAGGCATGGCATTGATACTCCTCGGTACCGACGAGGACGTCAAATCCAAATGTCTCCTCGGGGTCGGGTCTGAAGATGGTCGGTCCCAATGGGCCTGCGAAGCAGGAGCCTTTGAGACAGGTGGAGACCCACTCGATGGCTCACTACTTCCAGCGTGCAGTGGTCTGCGGACAGCCATTACCTGCACTCCCGAGGTCGATGCTTGCTCCGGTACTGACACTGCCGAACTCGGTACCTCTGTCGATGTCGACGCCAAAGTACCGGGCAGAGCTCCAAACAGACTGTCCCGTTGAGCTTGTCTCGCCGCTTGTGTCCGCTTCTTGAGACTGAGACACAATTTGCAGATGGCTGGGTGATGTTCGAGCCCAAGGCACTGAATACACCACGCGTGTGGATTAGAACCCGAGATTGCCCGGTTGCAGCAACCGCACTTTTTGAAGCTGCTGGGAATCCTTGATGTCATGGCCGGAAAAATAGTGGCGGCGAAGTCAGTCATCGATGGTACCAAAAATAAAGGCACAAAAAAAGGGAAAAAAACACGAACGGGCAGCCTAAGACGGCCGCAACGGCGGCGAAACGAAACTTAGCCGGCCCAAACTAAAAGTCTAAGGAAACTTACTTTTAACTTTTTTTTTAACAGCAGCTCAACGGAGGCAAAAGAAGAGGAAAGAACAGGAGAAAACACATAAAAAACGTGATGAAAAAGCCGAAGGTTTCTCAGGATGCGCTGAGAAGGACCAAAACACAGTCTCTCTCAACCGCGGACAAAAAGAAACTGATGTCCCCGCACAATGGGCGGGAAGATGGCCACGCTTGTGCGTGACCAAAGGCTCTAGCAATCTTTTGTTGCTAGGAAGATTTCCAGACCTCAGGGCTGCCGTGGGTATCACCCATCAGTGAGAACAAGCAGCTGCTTGTCCTCGGAGAATGTAAGTTACATGTGTACTGATTGCACTTGGGCACCTACACTTTTATCAGCTCTATGACTGACATTAACTGTAAGTGCCTGCTATGTTATACCAGTATGATAGATATATAAAATTTGAAAAATCATTAATACATTAATGATAGAGGAAAAGAAGAAAGAAAGATGAGTACAAAGAAACTAAAGTTTTCACATTAATAATTCTCAAGTCAACATCATGAGATTCACACTGGCTTAGTCATCTACCAGACCATGTATCAGAAAAAAGAAAACACTAACCTCAATCATATTTACAACCAACTGTGAAAATTACATCATCCTAGAACTGCTCTCTCTGCCACAAATTTTTCCAAATGAACAGGATCAACAAAAAATATACTTATTATTCTCTAACATGACTAGACACTTACAGGGAAATTTTACAAAAAAATGTAGCCCTAAAGCCAAGAAAGCCTTTCTATGTAATTGAGTAGGTCTAGTCACATCAGGGAAAACCTTAATATGCTGTCCACAAAAAGTCACAAAAACACAGTCAATCCCACAATCAGCCCAGGAAACTATATAATCATGTCAGAATGTTTAATCCAATGAACAAACTGAAAAAAAATCTTTGTTTTAAAAGGGAACAAAGGAGGATTCAGTATAGGCTATATCCACAGCCAAGCTTAATCTCAGTGAATTTAGCCACAGATTTGTCTCACTTAAGAACCTCTATACATCATTAACAATCCTGATTTTTGTTTCCCTTACTTTTATTTCTTTTTTATCAAATGTGTATTTTATATTTTTTTATCAAACAAAGATTATAAAAAAGTTCACTAGGAATCTGTATAATCAAAATGTCACAATATCCACTGATAGAAAATTATCAAAAAATATATGTCCATGCACTAAGCAAAATAACAGCACTGGTATTTCCAAAACCAGACAGGAGCGAACTTATCTCAACTGTGTGTTCCATCGCTAACTCACTAAGGGCCCTGTTTACTAAGCTGCATTATAGGCACAATAGTGTCTTTAACGCGCATTAACCATGTACATAAGTTAACCGTGTATGCGCCTACAATATCCCTATAGGTACCTACATGGTTTGTGAGTTTGACGGCACTGAATGCATACTCCCTTTACTGGAGGAAAGATCTTTAGTATGTATACAGTATGTCCTCTGATACCCTTGTCTGTAAAAACCTTGGTAAATCAGGCCCAAGAAACTCTCATCTTGTTTTTGCTTTTGTAATTTTGTCAGCTTGTCCTCATTTTTCATACGTCATAGCTTTAAAATTAATCAACTTTTCGTTTTTGAAAATATACAGCCAAAGAATGTTCTGTAGAAGGTATTCTTTGGTGTTAAATATTCAGTGGGTTGGAAACCCAGGAAGGATAACAAATTTTAGATAAGATGTTTTACTTGATTAACATGCTTCACAAAAGAAAATGTAAGGCAGCTTTCAGGTGTTATTCCAAGATGTTCTTAATTAAGTCTCTTGATATTTTAAGTCTTAACAGTTTTTAACTAAATATTACATTTTCAGTGGCATCTGCAATCAGAGTTTATTCCATATGTGTAAAGGAATTAAACAGTAATATAATCCTAATACTATGAATACCAGATCTGATGGACATCTTAAAATAAATCCTTCCTATAAGAAACAAATATCCTAAACGTGTATCAGTGTGTCAGTTGTTGCACTGAGCAGACACATACATTTTAAAAAATAACTTAAGTTTACATTACTATTTGTAGAATTGTTTTAAAGACAATTGCAGGGAGGTTGTAAATATTATGCTTTAAATTACTATTTCTCATGCTTTTCTTGTAAACCGTTTTTGTAGACTAGTTTAAAGCTGAGAGAGTAAGGTAGAAGTCTTAGAAATCAGGGGCCATTAAACATTTTGGACCATGGACCACATTGGAGCTTTCAAATCATTGCAAAGGTCAGGGAGTTTGTGAAGTTGTCAGGAATCCCCAGCACCATTCCCCCCCCCCAAAAAAAAATGTTCCTCCTACCTCTTGACCAGCAGCCCAATGCAGCTGATGTGGTTGAGGCTCCAAGGCCTTAATTTCGGATCCATGGCATATAATTTAACAATATACATCTCCCCTTTCTCTCCCCCATGGTACAGTATCTCCCCCTCCCTTCCCTACTACTCTCCCCCACATAGTCTAGCATGCACTCTCTCTTTCCTTTATCCCCTACCCAGTGGCCCAGCATCTCCCAGACCAGTGGCTTCCTGATCTCCCCTCTATCTTTCCTACTCCTCCCCCACATTGTATAGCATATCTCCACTCTCTCTCTTCCCTCAAACCCCCCTTGCTGTATCTAACCTGAGGCAGTGGTTATCAATTCAAAAATCTCATGTGCACATCTCAGAGCCTTCCAAGTACCCTGTGATATCCCCAGGGCCTGCTCAAGGGACAGTGGCATCCTGAGCCAACTTTTGATTTGGCTCATTCCCCATTGTCACACACCCCCTCAGGCTATTCCCCCCCCCCCAGTCTACCTTTAAAGGCAATTTCACCCTCCTGAATACCGACAGCGTTTCACCTAACATTATTTATTTATTTATTTGTTTGTTTGTGACATTTATATCCAACATTATCCCAAACAAGTTTGAGTTCAATGTGGCTTACAATAAACAGCATAGGATACATAACAAAGAATAATCATGAAAATAATTTGTTGTAAGAATCCAATTTTACTATACAATATCATAAACATACTGTGATAGCTATGGATGCCTAACATTTAGAAAATCTATTATGAATGAGAAATTCTACATGAAGCAATGAGAAAGTTAATGGTAAACAGAGTAATAACCAATTCAGGTAATAATTAATTATTTGAGATATGGTTGTTTTTTGTGAGGGTTTGTTTGAATAGGAATGATTTGAGGATTTTGCGGAATCTAGCATATTCCTGTATATTTTTTTATTTTGGGTGGTAAGGAGTTCCACCATTTGGTTCCCCAAATAAGTGAAGTCTGCAGTTTTGTAGATCACTTTTTTGCAATTTGGGAGGTGTAGTCTGAGATAGTTTCTTGCCTGATATTAAGTGTTCTGCATCAACCTCTGTGTCTTCCCTCTGCCGCCCCTGTAGAAACAGGAAATTATGCCAAAGGAGGGGCAGGGCATGGCAGGGCTGAAGGAAGAAGCACGAGATGATGCAGATAGCGTTAGGTGAAATGTTGTCTGTGTTTGGGAGGGGGAAATTGCCTTTAAAGGTAGACAGAGAAAGGTGGCGTGAGACAGAATGAGGAAGGGGGTTGCCGGCTCTTCTTTTTTCCCTGCACATGCAGCACCATCAGGTAAGCTCTTGGCCAGCTTAACCTATAGGGCTAGTGACATCACAGGCTCAGGCATTTGGTAACCTTTATCTCCAGTACCCTGGGCTAGAGCCTCACCTGTTCCATAGGTTGAGCCGGCCCTGGACATCCCACCCCGTTTACAGTTTTGTGTATGTGAGGTGCTGGGAGCATGGAAGAGCACAGGGAAGGCTCTCGGGGGCACATGTAAGAGTTTCTATAATTACTGTTGCTGCCATGGGCTGGCAGGATATAGAGGGAGTAGGAGCAACTGAGCGAAGTGGGGGATTAAAATCTGAACAGATCAGGGTCTGTATGGCACTGGGATGATAATGCAGACTAAGGAACATGTATCCAGATGCTGGTTCTGGGGACCCTTGTTACAAATAAACAGAATACAAAACAGAGGCTGGTGGCATTTTACGGATTAACCAGTTTATAGAGGCTTCAGTTTTGATAAGAGGAGACTCATTTTATGAAAGCAATCTGAAAATAATGAAACACAGGCCCTCTGGGAGATAGAGTTAGATTCCTCATGACAAACCGAACAAACGAACTGTTGCTCTGGGAATCCCTTTCAAAAAATAATAGGATCTGAATATGTGGACAGAAGTCTAAGTTACAGTCTTAGAAATCTCCTCCATGAAGACTGACCTTAACTGGGACAGGAATGGTACTGAAATTTTGAGCCATGATATGTCCCTACTATGGTCAAGCATGCCTGGGCATAAGCAAACGAGATGCAATCTGTTATCCAATTAAAAGTGTGGACTTGGATATGACAGTCTCAGGTTAAAAGGTATCAAAAGAAATTAAAAAGCAAGGTTGACATTCTAAAGATTTTAGTCCAGTCTAGATAGAAGGCCAAGGGTTTTTGTTTTAATCCAGTGTGCAAGCCATGCCTACCATCCATCACAGACATATGGCATGGGGAAAAATGTTAAAATCCAATGCCACCTTAGGCAGGAACTTAAGGTGAAGGCATAGAATCAAATCTCTATATAGGGTGAGTCATTCACTAAGGCCCAGAGTTCACCACCACCAAAAATAAGACCAGCCAAGTCAGATACTTCAATGTACATAAGTCTAGTGGCTCAAAAGAAGCTTTCATCAGCTGTTAGAACCATATTTAGGTCACAACAGACAATAGGAAGCTTGATAGGAAGCCAACACTGAAGGGCAGGACCAGAAAGGACACGAGTGGGAAGTGGCAGCAAGAAATTGCTTGACTCAGACATTTTTAATGAAGTGAAGATACTTACCTGTAGCAGGTATTCTCTGAGGACAGCAGGCTTTATATTCTCACAAGTGGGTGATGCCAACCTGTGTCGCCCGGTACGAGAAATATGAAAATCATAAGCAGAGCTTTGTGGAGCACGTGCGCAAGTGCCTTCCCGCCCGCTGTGAGAACGCAATCTCCTCAGTTTTATACTACAGCAAAAAAGTAAGAATAAAAAAAGGAGACAACTCCAAGAGGAGGTGGGAGGGATTGTGAGAATATAAAGCCTGCTGTCTTCGGAGGATACCTACTACAGGTAAGTATCTTCGCTTTCTCTGAGGACAAGCAGACTATCAGATTCTCACAAGTGGGGAATCCCTAGCATCCGGGCTCACCAAAACCAACAAGCACCGGCCAATTGGGTCTCACAACGGCAAGGACATAACAGAGATTAACCTGAAACTATATACAATCTGAATGAGAATGCAGCCTGGAACAGAATACAATGGGCCTAGGAGGGTGCAGTTGGATTTTAGACACCAAACAGATTCTGCAACACTGTCTGCCAAACCAACTGTCACATCGGGTATCCTGCTCAAGGCAGTATAGTGTGATGTGAATGTGTGGACTGAAGACCAAGTCTTCAATGGAGGTTGACCTCAAGTGGGCTACTGATGCAGCCATGGCTCAGACATTGTGAGCTGTGACATGACCATCTAGGGCCAGCCCAGCTTGGGCATTAAGTGAAGGAAAAGCAATCTTCCAGCCAATTAGAAATGGTGTGTTTCCCGATTGCGCCCCCTATCCTGTTAGGATCAAAAGAAATAAAAAGTTGGGCAGACTGTCTGTGAGCACAACTTGATGAGATAACCAATCTCTGAAAGCTTTACAGCGTTCCAGATTGCCCGGAGCTCCAGGAGATTGATCTGAAGATTCGTTTCCAGGGTGGACCAAACACCTTGGATGTGAAGCCCATCTTCATGTGCCCCTCATCCCAGGATTGATGCATCCATTGTCAGCACCTTTTGTGGTTGAGGAAATTGGAATGGAAAACCCAGAGTCAAATTGGTTCGAATGGTCCCCCACTGAAGGGAACGTACACGCTCAGCTCTGGGGACACTTGGATGAAATCTTACAGGCTCCCCATGGCCTTTTACCACTGAGATGCCAGGGTCCATTGAGTTGATCTCATGTGAAGACATGTCATGGGTGTAACATATACTGTGGAAGTCATGTGGCCCAACAATCTCAACATCTGCCGAGCTGTGACCTGCTGTGAGGCTCGAACCCTGGAAGCCAGTGCAACAGAGTGTCTGCTCTAATCTCCGGAAGATAGGCTTTAACCTTCTGTGCATCGAGCAGGGGTCCCATGAACTCCAATTTGTGGGTGAAGATGGGACTTGGGGTAGTTTAAAACAAAACCTAATAGTTCAAGCACCCGAATACTCATCCACATGGACTCCCAAGCACTGTCCGGAGAGGTGCTTTTTACCAGCCAATCATCGAAATATGGGAACACATGGACTCCCAAGTCTGAAAAGCGATGCTGCAACTACTGCTTGACATTTGGTGAAGACCCTGGGAGCTGACGCAAGGCCAAAAGGCAACACGCAGTACTGACAGTGATGTGTTCCCAGCTGAAATTGAAGATGCTTCTGGTGGGCTGGAAGTATCGGGATATGAGTATATGCATACTTTAAGTCCAGAGAGCATAGCCAAAAAAATTTCTGAATCATTGGGAGAAGGGTGCACAGGGAAACCATCCTAAACTTTTCTTGGACTAGGAATTTCTTCAGGGCCCTTAGGTCTAGGATGGGACGTATCCCCCCTGTTTTTTTTTTTTGCACAAGTACCTGGAATAGAAGCCCCACCTTTCCTCCCCTGGTGGAACAGGTTTGACCGCATGGGCCTTCAGAAGGGTTGAGAGTTCCTCTGCAAGAATCTGCCTGTGCTGAGAGCTGAATGAATGAGCACTCAGTAGACAATTTGGAGGTTTTAGATACCAATTGAATGAGTATTCGAGACGGACTATTTGAAGAACCCACTGGTCGGAGGTTATAAAGGGCCACCTTTCATGGAAAAACTTCAGCCTCCCCCCAACCGGCAAGTCATCTGGGACAGACACTTGTACTGCAGCTATGCTCTGCTGGAGCCAGTCAAAGTTCGTCCCTTGCTTTGCCTGAGGAGCAGCAGGGGCCTTTGGTGCACGCTGTTGACATGAATGAGCTCACTGGGGTTGAGCCTGAGCAAGCTGGCGAGCTGAGGGATTGTACCTATGCCTCTGATAGTAATAGGCACTCCTTCTTGGTTTGCCAAAAGTCCTGCTCCAGAGGGAGCATCTCAGACAGATCTGACAACTTGCACACCGAGTTTTGCAAGTAGAGGCACGTGAAGAGCTGGTAGGATTGTATTCAAGATATGAGCATTGAAGCCTGGAATATCTTTCTCCCAAAAGAATCCAGGGTTCTAGCTTCTCTACCTGGGGGCGTCGAGGCATAGTCCCTGAACTCTTGGCACTTTTGAGAGTGGATTCCACAACTATGGGATTGTGAGGCAACTGAGGCTTATCAAAACCAGGTGTACTGTGGATCCAATACATGGTATCGATCTTCTTAGGCATGTCCGAAACCGACAAAGGAGACTCCCAATTCCTAACGAGGACTTCCTGGAGTACCTCAAGGACAGGGACAGTCACAGCATCCCTAGGAGGAGACATGAGTTCAGGACCTTGAGCATCTTGATCCTGGGCTCGTCCTCCGCTTCCAAAGGAAATGGAATGGCATCAGCCATTTCCTTAACAAAAGAAGGGAATGAAAGGCTCTCCGAAGGAGACTTTCTCCCTTCAGGTGGAAGGGAGGGTTCAGAGAGAATTCCATAGGACTCATCCAAGGAAAAGTACCTTGGATCCTCTTCTGAATCCCATGAGCGCTCCTCTTCAGTGTCAGACAATAGCTTCTGGTGGGAGTGTCTAGACTGAACCAGCCTCGATGTGGAGGAGCCATGTCCTTGAGAATGGCATTGAGAAGTTGGTTTCCACTTGAAGCTTCCTCCACCGACATCGTAGGCCGCACCGCAGGCTGAGGGCCAAGTGGGGCTGCAATGGGAGGCAGGGTAGGTACAAGCACTCCCGATGCACACAATTGCAGAAGACCATCCAGATGCGCTCGAGGACAGACACCAGGAAAGGCTGGGGTGCCAGCTCAGAAGCAGGTTGCAGAACCGCTGGGGTCGATGCGGGAGCTGGGTCGGCTGCTGGGAGACCGACACATTGGTAACTCCTGTATGGAGAACCATTCCTCAAGGGCGATCAATGACAATTATTCTTGGCGTTCACCTGAAGCTTGTCATTGAGGCTCCTTGGTGATGACGAGGACAACATCAAATCCACATGTCGCCTAGGGCTTGGGTCTGACAGTGCACAGCAGGAGGCCTCGAGGTAGGTGGAGACCCACTCAATGTTTCACTGCTCCCAGTGTCTAAGGGTCTAGCAGCAGCCATGCTTACTGACGCTCCAGATACTGGTGCGATGCTTGATGTCAATGCCAATGCCTGCAACCTCAAGGAACTGGCCTTGGCCCCCAAAATCTTCTCATTGAACTTCTCTGGAAATCTGGGTCCTCTACTTCATACGAAGGCAGAGAACACAAGTTAATGGGGTTATGGTTGTGCCTGAGACACTGAAGACACCAGGGATGGGTGTCTTTCCCAGAGATCTGGGTCTGACAGTGCACAGCAGGAGGCCTCGAGGTAGGTGGAGACCCACTCAATGTTTCACTGCTCCCAGTGTCTAAGGGTCTAGCAGCAGCCATGCTTACTGACGCTCCAGATACTGGTGCAATGCTTGATGTCAATGCCAATGCCTGCAACCTCAAGGAACTGGCCTTGGCCCCCAAAATCTTCTCATTGAACTTCTCTGGAAATCTGGGTCCTCTACTTCATACGAAGGCAGAGAACACAAGTTAATGGGGTTATGGTTGTGCCTGAGACACTGAAGACACCAGGGATGGGTGTCTTTCCCAGAGATCGTCCGATTGCACTGAGTACAGTGCTTAAAGCCACTGGGAACCTTTGTGGATATGGAAGGAAAAACTTCCTTGGCTAAATGATAAAGGGGATGGGACGACTTCCCTATGAGGAAAGGCTAAAGCGGCTGGGGCTCTTCAGCTTGGAGAAAAGACGGCTGAGGGGAGATATGATAGAAGTCTATAAAATAATGAGTGGAGTGGAACGGGTAGACGTGAAGCGTCTGTTTACGCTTTCCAAAAATACTAGGACTAGGGGGCATGCGATGAAGCTACAAAGTAGTAAATTTAAAACGAATCAGAGAAAATGTTTCTTCACTCAACGTGTAATTCAACTGTGGAATTCGTTGCCAGAAAATGTGGTAAAGGCGGTTAGCTTAGCGGAGTTTAAAAAGGTTTGGATGGCTTCCTAAAGGAAAAGTCCATAGACCATTATTAAATTGGGAAAAATCCACTATGTCTGGGATAAGCAGAATAAAATGTTTTGTACTTTTTTGGGGATCTTGCCAGATATTTGTGACCTAGATTGGCCACTGTTGGAAACAGGATGCTGGGCTTGATGGACCTTTGGTCTGTCCCAGTATGGCAATACTTATGTACTTATGTAAATTAAATGAAGCAATGTTGCCTGAAAAAGGGACAAGGCACTGCAAAAATGAAGGGAAAAATCCTGGCCAGAGTCAAGGTCTAAAAGTGTCCGAATAATGACAAAAAAGAAAGGAAACTTAAAACCGGGCAAAACAAACTAGAAACTAAAGGAAAATATAAAAAAGGGAATTCCACAAACAGGAATACAATAAAAGATTAAAAAACTGGCCAAAAGGCACAAAAGCTCTTTGATCCAAGCAAACATGAGGAGATGGTAAAAAAACAAAACACACCCTCTCCTCACCACGGTAGAATAAGAACTGAGAAGACTGCGTTCTCGCAGCGTGCAAGAAAGCACATGCGCAAGCGTGGAGGAGCATGTCTCGAATGCCACAAAGCTCTGCTTATGCTTTTAATAAGTCCCGGACTGGGTGATGAGGGTCAGTGTCACCCACTTGTGAGAATCTATAAGCTTTCTTGTCCTCGGAGAATTTCGCTTTATTTACAACTAGTAAAACATGCCCGTTTCTTGCAGCAATGAAACAGGCGCTAGCACGGTTTCCTTCTGGACCTCCCCCCCGCACGGTTTCCTTCCGGACCTCCCCCCCTCCCTACTCACCCCGTTGGCGTTCGTCCGCCATTGTTGCGGACCTCGGCACGCCACCTTCATTCTGCTGACACTGCTCCGCCCTCGACGTCATCACGTTTGACGCGAGGGCGGGGCCCCAACACAGTGTTTTCGGTGGCTTCACCACCACATAGGCTTCGAACCGGAAGGAAGTGCCTGGAGGACCTGACAGTGACGTCAGTGTCCTCAGAACGTTGAGGGTGAGTTTTATTATATAGGATGTAGAATTGTAGAAAACTAAAGCTTTATGAGCATGCCCATGGCCTTGGACAGCTGTTCAGTCTCCTGCAGCAGGCTCATTAATGCACTGCAATGTAAAGGATTTGGTCTGAAGTAACACTGGTCTCTGATGAGATGACTAATTCATCTTGCACTTCATCACCAGGACATACAGAAGGGAGAAGGGAAAGATAAATACTAGTAGAGATCTCGCAGGTGAGTGGTGTGGCCCAGGGGGGACAGAACGTAAAGAAAGAGGGAAGGGTAGAAGGTTTGGGGAAAGGGACAGTTTCAGTATCTTTATCCACAGTCATCTACAATAAATGTTCCACTTTATGTGCAAAATCACAGAGCTCATCCTTCAGGTAAACCACCTCCTACCCCACCTCTCATTCTAAGATGTGAGGCTTTCTGCATAGGCATGCAGCAGGTCATCATGTTGCAGTTCAGACAAGGCTTTGGACATATTGCCAGGGCATCAACAAAAGTTTTGCAAATCAGCTGGGGAAGACAGATATGTATAGCTGCACCATGGTACTTCCTCTCATATTCTGGCCCTGCCAATCCTCCTCCTCCTGCCTCACTGTAATTTTTGCCTGTACTGGAACCACATCTTTAACTCCAGGCATCCTTCTCCTAGACTCTATGACAATAAAAGCATTCCATTTTCTGTTCCCTTGGGTCTTTCTTCTTCAGCAGAAAAATATAAAAGAATGAATAATACCAGAGACATGTAATGGGTGTCACATATGACTCATATTATTTCTCAAGGACCTGGCTAAAATGCTAGTAACAGCTCTTGTTACAGAGCAGTTTCTCTGGTCTGGGATCACACTGTCCCCAATTATCTCTGGCTCATGCACTCCACCAGTCAAGCATTCTGAAGTATATACTAGAGCTTTCAGCTACAAGTAGATACTTGCACTCAAATGTCAGGTAAGTATTAAAGAAACAGCCAATGGCCACTAAAAGGTAGGAAATGGCTTGCATAGGGCAGAAAAATATTGGGACCTAAGAGGACAAGACAGCATTCTGACAGCTGTAAGACAATAGATTCACAGAGGGATTAGAGAAACTATGCACAGCTGTAGACAGTAAGCTTGACAGAAAAAAAAGCAATGGCCGCAAACAGCACACAGAACAAATGAAATATACTTATGTTGTTAACTGCAAGGTGTAAGGTATCCGGAGAGTTTGTCAAATGGATACAGTACACTTGCTTGGCAAGTACAATAACAGACTGGAAGGAGGTCAGCAAGAGGGGTGGGATTTTAGCCAAAGGTGTCTACAGAGCAGGCACAGGAATACAGGCAGTAGATTATGAAGGTCAGTCAATGCTTGGGTTTGGTACACTTTACAGGATGGGGAATGGGAAGAACAAGAGTGTCCAAAGCAGGGGAGAATAGTGTTATAGGAACAGACTGCCACACTGATAATTTCAGATAATATAGTGAATGAGAGGATAGATGAGACAGTGATGGAGACAATTCATCGGTGAATAGCCTAAAGATTCCTAAATGTGTTGCTGGTGACAAGATGAGACTGGGGGGGGGGGGGGGGGGGGTGGCCAATTGTGAAAGCTATCAGATGACGGTCAGACAAGAGAAGAACTGAGGTGGAGAAGTTTAAGAGTGAGCAGTTGGAGAAAAAGACAAGATTGATGTAGAGGCTATGTTGGTCACTAGAGGTACTAGAGGTTGAAGAGCTGAAAACAAGAAATTTTTAGGCAAGAGAATCAAAGGGGTAATCACTATGAATGTTAAGATCCCCAAGAATGAGGGAACATGGATACAAGGAAACCAAGAGTTAAAGTCAGTGAGAAAAGAAGAGGGGGACAGCAGGAGATTGATAAATGATAGTTATGTGGAGAGAAAGTGGAGTGATTAGGCAGAGTTCTGTTCCTGCAATACCCATTCCCCAACACTGGAATCAGTCTCCCTGCTCCAGCATCAGCCCCAGGCCCTACCTGCCTCAGCATCAGTCTGCAGCCTCTAGTCCCTAGCTCCAATATCAGCCCCCAACCTTCAGCTACAGCTCCTACTTACCCCAGCAGCAACCCTGTGGACACAGTAGTACGATACACTCTTCCCACAGCTATGCTGCTCATGTTCTTCAGGCTACCATGAAATAAGGCACTTCCTGTTTCTCAGAAAAGCTCCTCATGAAGTGGTTTTTGCAACTACATTCAAAGCGGTTTACATAGTATATACAGGTACTTATTTGTACCTAGGGCAATGGAGGGTTAAGTGACTTGCCCAGAGTCACAAGGAGCTGCTGCCTGTGCCTGCAGTGGGAATCGAACCCAGTTCCCCAGGACCAAAGTCCACTCCTCCACTTCTGCTTTAATCAATAACTCCCCTTAACAGTTCCCTCCTCCCAGGTAGGAATTATCCTGCTCCCAGGGCATGGATAGGACCAGGAGGTGGCGGTGGGGATCTGCTGTTGGTGCTGACATAGGGGCTATTGGTTCTTGGAAGGGCACTGATTGTCGGGCAGGGGTATGTTCAGGGGGGAGGAGGTTATGATATTGGATATGTTGTGAGGAGGGGGGCTGGTCTTATCCTTTACTTCTGCTCCTTCAGCCAGGCAGAAATGCCGACATGCAACATTTTTACTAGCAACAAATATTCCACTCATAAAATGAGGACATCGTAGGCCCATGCAAGCCACTTCCTTGCCATGCCCTAATCATGTTCTCTGTCCATCTACGCATGGTGTGGTTCCCCACATGTAAATGGCATCTTTCTGAAATCAACTTTACATGTGTATGACCATCTACATATATAAAAGCTGCTATTTATACATAGGAATCATTGTAAAATAAGGGCCTTAATAAAGTACTAAAATATACATTTAATTTCTGGTATCATGAATTTTCTAGTTAGTAGAAGCATCTATTCAGTAAGTTTGATTTGTCAACAAAAGTCCCTTATATTTTATTTTTGCATCTTCTAATCTAGATTAGTAAATTAATTTTTTTTGTAGTGGCTAAAGCTAAATACCAGCCATATTATAGTATGTTAATGCTTTAGGATGATGGCCACCATTGAAAATAGGATACTGAGCTTGATGGACCTTTATTCTGAGCCAATATGGCTATTCTTATGTTCTTATGACAATTTACAAACAATACTGCACTGTTTATTTTTATAAACCAAATAATTAATACGTTATCACAGCTTGAGCTTAATAAAAGCAATTGGAAAGAATTTTAAGAATTGAAAATTGTGGATATTTACATTTTATCTGGAAGACTGCTTTAGCCTGCCATCTTGTGGCATATTTGTAGATTTTACTGCAAGACTGGAAGATTTCTTTTTCCTTTTTAATGTAGTATGAAAGATTAATAACATTTAAAAACTACTACTACTACTACTTAACATTTCTAAAGCGCTACCAGGGTTACACAGCGCTGTACAATTTAAACATAGAAGGACAGTCCCTGCTCAAGGAGATTAAAAACTACTGAGGGCCTACACAGGGTTTGAAATTTACCTAACACTACCCTAGAGTTTTCTAATACCAGAGAAGCTTCTTTTATACAAAGAGTCACTATCAGAAAAATCCTATTATCCACAAAAAAATTCCCACCCAATGTTTAATTCTTCATTCATTCATTCCATTTTACTAAACACACCTACTGTCAGCTGAAAATATTTCCAACAGTAAAATACGCATAGCAATTGATTTTTATAGAAAACCATTAACGTCTCACCACAGTCTTAATCCGCTAGCTAGTACCTCCTCTATCCTAACACTACCATCTCTAATTATCAATCAGCTACCAGACTTTTATCTTAAATCTTGTTGGCCTTAACCAACCATGATTACACAGCATGCCCATCAACTACTCAGTCTGCCTAGTCACCATATGACTGTTCCCACAGCCACGTCCTCATTCTTTTTGAAACCTTAGATTAGTTCATTTCCTGCCAGGGGTACAGCCAGAAAACAGATCTTGAGTGGGCCTAGACAAAAAGTGGGTGGGCACCAAGTGTTCTCTCCCCCCCCCCCCCCCCCCCACCCAACCTCCACCAAAACAATATCTCAGCTGGTGTGAAAATGCTTCTTTCCACCTTGGCAGTCTACAGCACACATACACAGGTGCCGGTATTGTGGAGAGTAGCGTTTTCGTTATCATCAGGGGGAGGTCTTCAGCTGGCCGAGCTTGGGATCCCCACCAGCTACCGCTAAATGTGTGCTACTGTTGGGTGGGCCTGAGCCCTAAGTGGGTGGGTCCTGGCCCACCCAGGCCCACCTGTGGCTACGCCACTACTGCCAGATATTAGCAGGACATCTATTCCAAAAATCGGAAGCCACCACCTAAAGTGATCTGTTTCTAAAAGCCTATCAAATGTCTCTCTGTAAGAGAAGGCACCACTAATAAATTTCCTTGTTTTGAGCAGAGATGTACTGTGTAAGGCCTCTGGTTGGTCTGACTATGGTAAAGCCTCCGATGGGCCTCGCTATGGCAATCCTCTGATAAAGAGCACATGGTAATCCACAGGGTAAGGCAAGTCTTTTTAATCCACCGGACCACAATTTTAGATTCAGGTAGCTCAGCAAAGCGATTCCAAAGCAAACAGCTCAAGAATCCCCAAAAACAAACAACTCAAAATTCTCAGCTGTGTCAGTAAAACAGCTCCAAAACAAATAGCCAAAAATCTCAGCAATTTCAGCAAACAGTTCAAAGAATTGCAGCTGAAAAACATTGTAGTCCAAAAGCATTGCAGCTCTAAACATTGCAGTTCCAGACCTTTCAGTTCCAAAACATGCCGTTCAAAACCCCCAGTTCAAGCATTGCAGGGCAAAACCCCCAGGTCAAGCAGTGAAGTTCAAAACCCACAGTTCAAGCAGTGAAGTTCCATTCCCTACTTCCCCTTCTCTGCCCAACTCTCCGGGCCAGGGAAGTAGCAGGGTCCCATCCTTTACCTGTCAGCCACTACTCCTGACAACCACCCATTCTGACCCTGTGGGAAACAGCCATGCTTTCTCCTTCAACCCCTGCTCTGGAGCAACCACTTCCTTCCCTTCCTAGCCCAGCCTCCGCACCAGGCTATTACCTTCTGGCCAAATTCTTTCCCTCTGGCTTTGACAAACCCTGCGATATCCTACCTACCACAGTCTCACTGTTTCTCATCCTTTGAAGTCCACTCCATCCGTCTATTCTACCCACTGCCACTCAGAGTTGCAGTCATTTACCGCCCCCTGATAAGTCCCTCCCTTCCTTCCTTACCGACTTCAATGCCTGGCTCTCCGTTTTTCTTGAGCCCTCATCCCCATCCCTCATTCTTGGTGATTTTAACATACACACTGATAACCCCTCCGACTCATATGCTTCTCAGTTCCTCACTCTAACCTCCTTCAACCTCCAACTGAGCTCCACCACCCCTACTCACCAATCTGGCCACTGTCTTGACCTCGTCCTCTCTTCTACCTGCTCACCCTCCAATTTCCGCGCCTCAGCTCTTCCTCTCTCTGACCATCACCTGATCACCTTCACACTTCATCACCCTCCCCCTCAGTCCCGCCCGACACTAACCACTACTTCTAGGAATCTCCAGGCTGTTGACCCTCCCACCTTATCCTCTAGTATCTCTGATCTCCTCCCTTCCATCACGGCCTCCGAGTCTGTCGACAAGGCTGTCTCCACTTACAATGCCACCCTCTCCTCTGCTCTCGACGCCCTTGCACCGTCCATATCCCGTTCCACAAGGCGTAATAATCCCCAGCCCTGGCTGACCCCTTGCTTGCACCCGATACCTTCGCTCCTGCGCCCAATCGGCTGAACGCCTCTGGAGGAAATCTCGCACCCATGCTGACTTCATTCATTACAAATTCACACTATCCGCCTTCCAGTCCTCCTTATTCCTCGCCAAACAGGACTATTACACCCAATTGACTAACTCCCTCAGCTCTAGCCCCCGTCGTCTCTTCGCCACCCTTAACTCCCTCCTCAAAGTGCCCTCCGCTCCTACCCTCCCCCCTCACTCTCTCCTCAATCACTGGCTGACTACTTTCGCGACAAAGTGCAGAAAATCAATCTCGAATTCACCACCAAACCATCTTCTCCTCCTCTCCACCCTATAACCCACTCCCTCAACCATCCAACCCAGGCCTCCTTCTCCTCTTTTCCTGATATCACCGAAGAGGAAACCGCCTATCCTCTCTCCTCCTCGAAATGCACCACCTGTTCCTCTGACCCCATCCCCACCAACTTACTTAACACCATCACTCCTACTGTCACCCCCCCATCTGTCATATCCTCAACCCCTCTCTCTCCACTGCAACTGTCCCTGACACCTTCAAGCATGCTGTAGTCACACCACTCCTCAAAAAACCATCACTTGACCCTACCTGTCCCTCCAACTACCGCCCCATTTCCCTTCTACCCTTCCTCTCCAAGATACTTGAACACGCTGTTCACAGCCGTTGCCTTGATTTTCTCTCCACTCATGCCATCCTCGATCCGCTTCAATCTGGCTTTCGCCCCCTACACTCGACGGAAACGGCACTATCTCGCCAAATCCAAAGGTCACTACTCCATCCTTATCCTCCTCGACCTATCCGCCGCTTTGACACTGTCAATCACAACTTACTTCTTGCCACACTGTCCTCATTTGGGTTCCAGGGCTCTGTCCTCTCCTGGTTCTCCTCTTATCTCTCCCACCGTACCTTCAGAGTACATTCTCATGGTTCTTCCTCCACCCCCATCCCGCTCTCTGCTGGAGTTCCTCAGGAATCTGTCCTTGGACCCCTTCTTTTCTCAATCTACACCTCCTCCCTGGGCTCCCTAATCTCCTCTCATGGGTTCCAATATCATCTTTATGCTGATGACACCCAGCTTTATCTCTCCACACCAGACATCACTGCAGAACCCAGGCTAAAGTATCGGCCTGCTTAACCGACATTGCGGCCTGGATGTCCAACCGCCACTTGAAACTGAACATGGCCAAGACCGAGCTTATTGTCTTCCCTCCCAAACCCACCTCTCCTCTCCCTCCATTCTCTATCTCTGTTGATAACACCCTCATCGTTCCCGTCTCATCTGCCCGCAACCTCGAAGTCATCTTCGACTCCTCCCTCTCCTTCTCTGCGCATATCCAGCAGATAGCCAAGACCTGTCGCTTCTTCCTCTATAACATCAGCAAAATTCGCCCTTTCCTCTCTAAGCACACCACCCAAACTCTCATCCACTCTCTCATTACCTCTCGCCTTGACTACTGCAACCTACTCTTCACTGGCCTCCCACTTTGCCATCTATCCCTCCCTTTAGTCCATTCAGAACTTTGCTGCACGTCTTATCTTCCGCCTGGACCGGTACACTCATATCACCCCTCTCCTCAAGTCACTTCACTGGCTTCCGATCAGGTACCGCATACAGTTTAAGCTTCTCCTTTTAACCTACAAATGCACTCTATCTACAGCCCCTCCCTACCTCTCTACCCTCATCTCCCCTTACATTCCTACCCGTAACCTCCGTTCTCAAGATAAATCCCTCCTTTCAGTACCCTTCTCCACCACCGCCAACTCCAGGCTCCGCCCTTTCTGCCTCGCCTCACCCCATGCCTGGAATAAACTCCCTGAGCCCATAAGCCAGGCCCCCTCCCTGCCCATCTTCAAATCCTTACTCAAAGCCCACCTCTTCAGTGTCGCCTTCGGCACCTAACCACCATACCTCTAGTCAGGAAATCTAGACTGCCCCAACTTGACATTTCGCCCATTAGATTGTAAGCTCCTTGGAGCAGGGACGGTCATAGTATTTTTTTTTTCTTGTTGTTACACTTGTACCCCGCGCTTTCCCACTCATGGCAGGCTCAATGCGGCTTACATGGGGCAATGGAGGGTTAAGTGACTTGCCCAGAGTCACAAGGAGCTGCCTGAAGTGGGAATTGAACTCATTTCCTCAGTTCCCCAGGACCAAAGTCCACCACCCTAACCACTAGGCCACTCCTCCCTCCTATTTAGTGGCTCAGGTTGTTCCTTAAACACCTTCCCATACACTTTGTTCTTTAACTCATAGCAGGCTTGTCTTGCCCCCACCTTCGAAGGCAAAGTGGGAATCTACACGCTCCTCTGCATTTTTCTACCTTGCTCCTGTCCTCTGGAACCTGCTTCCTCAGAATATCAGGTTGGAGGATTCATACAAATCTTTCCGAGACCTTTGGATAATGAACTGGTGCCTTGATCTGGCCTCACAGTGTCTTTCTGTTTTGTTTTTTTTAACGCTCTCTGCAACGGGAGAAAAGGAAATGACAACGTAATTGTATTTAAATTTTTATTAGTAATGTTAGTGATTGATTGAATTGATCGACCTACCAACCAGAAACACATCTGAATCAACATGAACGTACCTAAATCTCCACTACCCAAGCTGCAAAGGTCTCAAATACAAATCAACTTACGCATCCACCTTTTTCTACATCAGCGCCCAAATGTGGAATTCTCTACCAAAAGCCTTGAAAACCACGTATGACCACTTACACTTCAGAAAATCACTGAAAACCCATCTGTTTAAAAAGGTATACCCTACTGATCCAACATAAATGCCTGATCTCTGCGACACACCAACATTAAAGTTCGTAATAGTCACTACACAACTCTCCCGTTGTAGGATTACTTTATGTGATCCTACCACACGAACCTTCATCCTACCACATCACACCTTGTATTTGTTTACTCCGGAGTGTGCACACAACTCTCCAGTACGATGTAAGCCACATTGAGCCTACAAATAGGTGGGAAAATGTGGAATACAAATGTAACAAATAAAAAAAATAAATAAATTATTGAGTGTTTGGTCTTGAATGTTTGAGCTTTACTATCAATTATGGAGTTCCTAGTATCTTGCTGTTTGTTGTTTTTAATTTTAATTCTTTTACTTTTATTGTACACCATTTTGGTTTGATTACCAGAGAAACGGTATATCAAATGTAATAAACAATGACATATAACAATAATACAATAACAAACCGCAATAAGGGGCAGTTTCATACAAAAATCATAATACAACTAATACATAACCCTAGGACAACAAAAATGTTGAGAAGCCCCTTTAGTGGGCTCCTATCCAAAGGAACTGACCCCTTTACATCAAGCATCATTCATTCCTCTGAAACGTTTTATATAAACCACAAAACCACCATACACACATCCACCATAAATCCTATCACAGAAACATCCACACACCCCCTTCCCCTCCACCCTATCAGGCACAGTGTAAAAATCTAATCCAGACAACAGGCACTAAACTGTAATGCTGCATAGATTACATTAACAACATCAAGATGTCCCTAGAGATCCATAGAGGGGCATAATCGAAAGCGACGCCCAAGTTTTGTTGAGGACATCCTCGCAAAATGTCCCGATGGAGGGGCAAGGAAACCAGTATTATCGAAACTACTACTACTACTATTTAGCATTTCTTTAGTGCTACAAGGCGTACGCAGCGCTGCACAAACATAGAAGAAAGACAGTCCCTGCTCAAAGAGCTTACTATCTAATAGACAAAAAAAAATAAAGTAAGCAAATTGTCCATCTTTTGTTTCGATAATACGGTCGGGGACGTCTAAATCTTGAAATTTAGGTCGTCCTTAGAGATGGTTGTCCCTAGACTTGGTTGTTTCTGATGTTCGGCAACAATGGAAACCAAGGACGACCAACTCAGAAACGATCAAATGCAAGCCATTTGGTCATGGGAGGAGCCAGCATTACTAGTGCACTGGTTCACCTGACATGCCAGGACACCAACCGGGCACCCTAGGGGGCACTGCAGTGGACTTCATAAAATGCTCCCAGGAACACAGCTCCCTTACCTTGTCTGCTGAGCCCCCCAAAAAACCCATTACCCTCAACTGTACACCACTACCATAGCCCTTATGGGTGAAGGGGGCACCTAGATGTGGGTACAGTGGGTTTGTGGTGGGTTTTGGAGGGCTCGCTGTTGCCTCCACAAATGTAACAGGTAGGGGGATGGTTCTAGGTCCACTTGCCTGAAGTGCACTGCACCCACTAAAACTGCTCCAGGTACCTGCATACTGCTGTGATGGACCCGAGTATGACATCTGAGGCTGGCAAAAAATATTTTTAAAGATGTTTTTTGAGGGTGGAAGGGGGTTAGTGACCATTGGGGAAGTAACGGGAGGTCATCCCCGATTCCCTCCGGTGGTCATCTGGTCATTTCAGCCACCTTTTTGTGCCTTGGTCGTAAGACAAATAGGACCAGGTAAAGTTGTCCAAGTGCTCGTCAGGGACGCCCTTTTTTTTCCATTATGGGTCAAAGACGTCCATGTGTTGGGCACGCCCAAGTCCCGCCTTTGCCACGCTCCAGATAGAAGGCCAATGCTCTCTTGCAGTCCAATGTGTGCAGCTGACGTTCAGCAGGGCAGGAATGAGGACGGGGAAAGAATGTTGGCAAGACAATTGACTGGTTCAGATGGAACTCCGACACAACCTTTGGCAAGAACTTAGGGTGAGTGCGGAGGACTACTCTGTTATGATGAAATTTGGTGTAAGGGGCCTGGGCTACCAGGGCCTGAAGCTCACTGACTCTACGAGCTGAAGTAACTGCCACCAAGAAAATGCCCTTTCAGGTCAAGTACTTCAGATGGCAGGAGTTCAGTGGCTCAAAAGGAGGTTTCATCAGCTGGGTGAGAACGACATTGAGATCCCATGACACTGTAGGAGGTTTGACAGGGGGCTTTGACAAAAGCAAACTTCTCATGAAGCGAACAACTAAAGGCTGAGATCGGCTTACCTTCCACACGGTAATGGTATGCACTGATTGCACTAAGGTGAACCCTTACAGAGTTGGTCTTGAGACCAGACTCAGACAAGTGCAGAAGGTATTCAAGCAGGGTCTGTGTAGGACAAGAGCGAGGATCTAGGGCCTTGCTGTCACACCAGATGGCAAACCTCCTCCATAGAAAGAAGTAACTCCTCTTAGTGGAATCTTTCCTGGAAGCAAGCAAGATGCGGGAGACACCCTCTGACAGACCCAAAGAGGCAAAGTCTACGCTCTCAACGTCCAGGCCGTGAGAGCCAGAGACCGGAGGTTGGGATGCAGAAGCGCCCCTTCGTCCTGTGTGATGAGGGTCGGAAAACAGTCCAATCTCCACGGTTCTTCGGAGGACAACTCCAGAAGAAGAGGGAACCAGATCTGACGCGGCCAAAAAGTAGCAATCAGAATCATGGTGCCTCGGTCTTGCTTGAGTTTCAACAAAGTCTTCCCCACCAGAGGTATGGGAGGATAAGCATACAGCAGACCCTCCCCCCAGGCCAGGAGGAAGGCATCCGATGCCAGTCTGCCGTGGGCCTGAAGCCTGGAACAGAACTGAGGGACTTTGTGGTTGGCTCGAGATGTGAAGAGATCTACCAAGGGGGTGCCCCACACCTGGAAGATCTGGCGCACTACTCTGGAGTTGAGCGACCACTCATGAGGTTGCATAATCCTGCTCAACCTGTCAGCCAGACTGTTGTTTACGCCTGCCAGGTATGTGGCTTGGAGCACCATGCCGTGACGGCGAGCCCAGAGCCACATGCTGACGGCTTCCTGACACAGGGGGCGAGATCCGGTGCCCCCCTGCTTGTTGATGTAATACATGGCAACCTGGTTGTCTGTCTGAATTTGGATAATTTGGTGGGACAGCTGATCTCTGAAAGCCTTCAGAGCGTTCCAGACCGCTCGTAACTCCAGAAGATTGATCTGCAGATCGCGTTCCTGGAGGGACCAGCTTCCCTGGGTGTGAAGCCCATCGACATGAGCTCCCCACCCTAGGAGAGACGCATCCGTAGTCAGCACCTTTTGCGGCTGAGGAATTTGGAAAGGACGTCCCAGAGTCAAATTGGACCAAATCGTCCACCAATACAGGGATTTGAGAAAACTCGTGGACAGGTGAATCATGTCTTCTAGATCCCCAGCAGCCTGAAACCACTGGGAAGCTAGGGTCCATTGAGCGGATCTCATGTGAAGGCGGGCCATGGGAGTCACATGAACTGTGGAGGCCATGTGGCCCAGCAATCTCAACATCTGCCGAGCTGTGATCTGCTGGGACATTCGGACCCGCGAGACGAGGGACAACAAGTTGTTGGCTCTCGTCTCTGGGAGATAGGCACGAGCCGTCCGAGAATCCAGCAGAGCTCCTATGAATTCTAGTCTCTGTACTGGGAGAAGATTGGACTTTGGATAATTTATCACAAACCCCAGTAGCTCCAGGAGGCGAATAGTCATCTGCATGGACTGTAGAGCTCCTGCCTCAGATGTGTTCTTCACCAGCCAATCATCGAGATAAGGGAACACATGCACTCCCAGCCTGCGAAGCGCCGCTGCTACCACAGCCAGGCACTTCGTGAACACTCTGGGCGCAGAGGCGAGCCCAAAGGGTAGCACACAGTACTGGAAGTGACGTGTGCCCAGCTGAAATTGCAGATACTGTCTGTGAGCTGGCAGTATCGGGATGTGCGTGTAGGCGTCCTTCAAGTCCAGAGAGCATAGCCAGTCGTTTTCCTGAATCATGGGAAGAAGGGTGCCCAGGGAAAGCATCCTGAACTTTTCCTTTACCAGATATTTGTTCAGGGCCCTTAGGTCTAGGATGGGACGCATCCCCCCTGTTTTCTTTTCCACAAGGAAGTACCTGGAATAGAATCCCAGCCCTTCTTGCCCGGATGGCACGGGCTCGACCGCATTGGCGCTGAGAAGGGCGGAGAGTTCCTCTGCAAGTACCTGCTTGTGCTGGAAGCTGTAAGACTGAGCTCCCAGTGGGCAATTTGGAGGTTTGGAGGCCAAATTGAGGGTGTATCCTTGCCGGACTATTTGAAGAACCCACTGATCGGAGGTTATGAGAGGCCACCTTTGGTGAAAAACTTTCAACCTCCCCCCGACCGGCAGATCGCCCGGCACTGACACGTTGATGGCGGCTATGCTCTGCTGGAGCCAGTCAAAAGCTCGCCCCTTGGTTTTGCTGGGGAGCCGAGGGGCCTTGCTGAGGCGCAAGCTGCTGACGAGCGCGCGCGCGCTGGGGCTTAGCCTGGGCCGCAGGCTGTCAAGAAGGAGGATTGTACCTACGCTTACCAGAAGAATAGGGAACAGTCTTCCTTCCCCCATAAAAATGTCTACCTGTGGAGGTAGAAGCTGAAGACTGCCGGCGGGAGAACTTGTCGAAAGCGGTATCCCGCTGGTGGAGCTGCTCTACCACCTGTTCGACTTTTTCTCCAAAAATATTGTCCGCTTGGCAAGGGGAGTCCGCAATCCACGGCTGGATCCTATTCTCCAGGTCGGAGGCACGCAGCCATGAGAGTCTGCGCATCACCACACCTTGAGCAGCGACCCTGGACGCAACATCAAAGGTATCATATACCCCTCTGGACAGGAATTTTCTGCACGCCTTCAGCTGCCTGACCACCTCCTGAAATGGCTTGGCTTGCTCAGGAGGGAGCTTGTCCACCAAGCCCGCCAACTGCCGCACATTGTTCCGCATGTGTATGCTCGTATAGAGCTGGTAAGACTGAATTTTGGCCACGAGCATAGAGGAATGGTAGGCCTTCCTCCCAAAGGAGTCTAAGGTTCTAGAGTCTTTGCCCGGGGGCGCCGAAGCATGCTCCCTAGAACTCTTAGCCTTCTTTAGGGCCAAATCCACAACTCCAGAGTCGTGAGGCAACTGAGTGCGCATCAGCTCTGGGTCCCCATGAATCCGGTACTGGGACTCGATCTTCTTGGGAATGTGGGGATTACTTAGAGGCTTGGTCCAGTTCGCCAGCAATGTCTTTTTTAGGACATGATGCATGGGTACTGTGGACGCTTCCTTAGGTGGAGAAGGATAGTCCAGGAGCTCAAACATTTCAGCCCTGGGCTCGTCCTCCACAACCACCGGGAAGGGGATGGCCGTAGACATCTCCCGGATAAAGGCCGCAAAAGACAGACTCTCGGGAGGAGAAAGCTGCCTTTCAGGGGAGGGAGTGGGATCAGAAGGAAGGCCATCAGACTCCTCGTCAGAGAAATATCTGATGTCCTCCTCCTCCTCCCACGAGGCCTCACCATCGGTATCAGACACAAGTTCACGAACTTGTGTCTGAAGCCGTGCCCGGCTCGACTCCGTGGAACCACGGCCACGGTGGGGGCGTCGAGAGGTAGACTCCCTTGCCCCCACCGGCGAAGCTCCCTCCGCCGACGGGGAGCCTTCCTGGGAGGCGACCGCAGTTGGTACCGCAAGCGGCACCGATGTCGGAGACCTCACCCTGGGCAAGGGGCCAGCCGGCGCCTCACTCGACGGTACCGGTGGCGCAAGCACCCCCGGTACCGGAGGGGAAGGGCGCAACAGCTCTCCCAGGATCACTGGGAGAACGGTCCGGAGACTCTCGTGCAGGGCGGCTGTGGAGAAAGACATGGAAGCCGATGCAGGAGTCGAAGTCAGAGTCTGTTCCGGGCGTGGAGGCTGTTCCGGGCTGTCCAAGGTGGAGCGCATCGACACCTCCTGAACAGAGGGTGAGCGGTCCTTCCGGTGCCGATGCCTGCTGGGTGCCGACTCCCTCGGCGACCCAGAGCTCTCGGTACCGACGCGGGAAGGAGACCGGTGTCGATGCTTCTTTGACTTTTTCAAACGAAGCATGTCACCGGAGCTTCCCGGTACCGACGAGGAGGACGTAGAATCCAGCCGTCGGTTCCTCGGGGCCGAGGCCGAAGAAGGTCAGTCTCGGGGGGGGCTGTACCGCAGGAGCCCTCAGGGTAGGGGGAGACCCACCCGAAGGCTCACCGCCACCAGCAGGGGAATGGACAGCCCTCACCTGTACTCCAGACGAAGCACCACCGTCCGACGACATCAGCACTAGTGGAGGTCCCGGTACCACCGACGCAACCTTCCGATGTCTCGGCCCCGACGATGCAGAGGGTCGATGCCTCGATGCAATCGATACAGTCGCGGCCGAGGGCGGAGGTCTTGACGCTGTCGACGTCGACGCACTCGATACTCCCGGTGCCGATGCCGACGAAGAGCCCGAGAACAAAACGTTCCACTGGGCCAATCTCGCTACCTGAGTCCTTTTCTGTAAAAGGGCGCAAAGACTACAGGCCTGCGGACGGTGCCCAGCCCCCAGACACTGAAGACACGACGCGTGCCTATCAGTGAGCGAGATTACCCGGGCGCACTGGGTGCACTTCTTGAAGCCGCTGGGAGACTTCGATGACATGGGCGGAAAAATCACGCCGGCGAAATCAAAACTCGTAATTGTGGTAAGGCACCAAAAAGAGGGGGAGAAAAAAATTCGACCCGAGGCCTCAAAGGGCCCTACCCCAAAAACGAAAGAAAACTTATCGGGGCCAAAAACTAGAAATACGGGGAAGGGAAAAAGACCGTAAGGTCCTTCTCCGAAATACCTTTTTTTTTTTTTTTTTTTTAAGAGCGAAAAAGTCAAAAGACGCGCGAGGGTCAACTTAAGGGGCGCGAACGGCGCAAACACGACCGTACCGAGCGCGGACAAAAGAAGACTGACGAACACGAGCCGGTTCGGGCGGGAAGACGGCCGTGCATGCACGGTGCACATGGGCGCGCGAGGACTAGCAAAGGCCTTTGCTAGTGAAGTTTCCGATTGGAGGGGCTGCCGTGGACGTCACCCATCAGTGAGAACAAGCAGCCTGCTTGTACTCGGAGAAATATATATATATATATATATATATTTCTGTTTTAACCCCATTTATATTTTAGATGTTAACAAATGCAAAATGGGAGTTGTTGTTCCAACATGTAGACAACACTTATACATCCATTCCTGAATGCATTCTAGAAAAAACTCTGTATCACCAGATCCTTTTTTTTTAAATACTAGCAGGAATCAACACATCTGAATAGCTTGCATCCAGTTTGTTTGTTCTTTTTAAAATCTGCCTTCACACATCTGCTATAATATGTATAATGCTGCCAGGTTTTTATATTTAAAAAAACCCTATATATTTAACATAATAAATATATAAGGGCTTTTGAATAGCAGGTCCAATATGTTCTAAATCTTTTCCTAAGGGGCGAGTCATTTACAACTTTTTATATAATTAAAGGCTCAAACCTGGTAAAAAAAAAAGAAAATAAACAAGAAAACCCTGCTTTACAGTATTTTATCACCAAAATCTCATAATACCTTCATAAGTCCAAGCACTATGTTCTATAGTGCTATTTGTTTTGTCCCTCCCTTCCTTCCTTCCTTACTGACTTCGATGCCTGGCTCTCCGTTTTCCTCAAGCCCTCATCCCCATCCCTCATTCTTGGTGACTTCAGCATACACACTGATAACCCATCTGACTCATACGCTTCTCAATTCCTCACCCTAACCTCCTCCTTCAACCTCCAACTGAGCTCCACCACCCCTACTCACAAATCTGGTCACTGTCTTGATCTCGTCCTCTCTTCTACCTGCACGCCCTCTAATCTCTGCGTCTCCGCTCTTCCCATTTCTGACCATCACCTGATCACATTCACACTTCATCACCCTCCCCCTCAGTCCCGCCCAACCCTAACTACTACCTCCAGGAATCTCCAGGCAGTTGACCCCCCCACCTTATCCGCTAGTATCTCTGGCCTCCTCCCGTCCATCACGTCCTCCGAGTCCGTCGACAAGGCTGTCTCCAACTACAATGCCACTCTCTCCTCCGCCCTTGACATCCTTGCACCGTCTGTTTCCCGTCCCACTAGGCGCACTAATCCCCAGCCCTGGCTTAACCCTTGCACCTGTTACCTTCGCTCCTGCTCCCGATCGGCTGAACGCCTATGGAGGAAATCTCGCACCCATACTGACTTCATTCACTACAAATTCATGCTATCCTCCTTCCAGTCCTCCCTATTCCTCGCCAAACAGGACTACTACACTCACTTGACTAATTCCCTCAGCTCTAACCCTCGTCATCTCTTCGCCACCCTCAACTCCCTCCTCAAAGTGCCCTCCGCTCCCACCCCCCCTTCACTCTCTCCTCAATCACTGGCTGACTACTTCCGCGACAAGGTCCAGAAAATCAACCTCGAATTCACCACTAAACCTTCTCCTCCCCTTCATCCTATCGCCCACTCCCTCAACCAATCAACCCAGGCCTCCTTCTCCTCTTTTCCTGATATCACCGAAGAGGAAACCGCCCATCTTCTCTCCTCCTCCAAATGCACCACCTGTTCCTCAGACCTCATCCCCACCAACTTACTTACCACCATCTCTCCCACTATTACCCCTCCCATTTGTCATATCCTCAACCTCTCTCTCTCCACCGCAACTGTCCCTGACACCTTCAAGCATGCTGTTGTCACACCTCTCCTCAAAAAACCTTCACTTGACCCTACTTGTCCCTCCAACTACCGCCCCATCTCCCTCCTACCATTCCTCTCCAAAATACTTGAACGCGTCGTTCACAGCCGTTGCATTGATTTTCTCGCCTCTCATACCATCCTCGATCCGCTTCAATCTGGCTTTCGCCCACTTCACTCGACAGAAACGGCATTATCCAAAGTCTGTAATGACCTGTTCCTCGCCAAATCCAAAGGTCATTACTCCATCCTCATTCTCCTCGACCTATCCGCCGCTTTTGACACTGTCAATCACAACTTACTTCTTGACACACTGTCCTCTTTTGGGTTCCAGGGCTCTGTCCTCTCCTGGTTCTCCTCTTATCTCTCCCATCGTACCTTCAGAGTACACTCTCATGGTTCTTCCTCCACCCCTATCCCGCTCTCTGTTGGAATCCCTCAGGGTTCTGTCCTTGGACCCCTTCTTTTCTCTATCTACACCTCTTCCCTGGGCTCCCTGATCTCGTCTCATGGCTTCCAGTATCATCTCTATGCTGACGACACCCAGCTTTATCTCTCCACACCTGACATCACTGCGGAAACCCAGGCCAAAGTATCGGCCTGCTTATCCGACATTGCTGCATGGATGTCCAACCGCCACCTGAAACTGAACATGGCCAAGACCGAACTTCTTGTCTTCCCACCCAAACCCACTTCTCCTCTACCTCAGTTGATAACACCCTCATCGTCCCCGTCTCATCAGCCCGCAACCTCGGTGTCATCTTCGACTCCTCCCTCTCCTTCTCTGCGCACATCCAGCAGATAGCCAAGACCTGTCGCTTCTTCCTCTATAACATTAGCAAAATCCGCCCTTTCCTCTCTGAGCACACCACCCAAACTCTCATCCACGCTCTCGTTACCTCTCGCCTTGACTACTGCAACCTACTCCTCACTGGTCTCCCACTTAGCCACCTATCCCCCCTTCAGTCCGTTCAGAACTCTGCTGCACGTCTTATCTTCCGCCTGAACCGATACACTCATATCACCCCTCTCCTCAAGTCACTTCATTGGCTTCCGATCAGGTACCGCATTCAATTCAAGCTTCTGCTACTAACCTACAAATGTACTCGTTCTGCAGCCCCTCCTTACCTCTCAACCCTCATCTCCCCTTACGTTCCTACCCGTAACCTCCGCTCTCAAGACAAATCCCTCCTTTCAGTACCCTTCTCCACCACCGCCAACTCCAGGCTCCGTCCTGTCTCGCCTCACCCAACGCGTGGAACAAACTCCCCGAGGCCATACGCCAGGCCCCCTCCCTGCCCATCTTCAAATCTCTGCTTAAAGCCCACCTCTTCAACGTCGCCTTCGGCACCTAACCTCTACACCTCTACCCAGGAAATCTAGACTGCCCATCTTGACATTTCGTTCTTTAGATTGTAAGCTCCTTTGAGCAGGGACCGTCCTTCTTTGTTTATTTTGTACAGCGCTGCGTAACCCTAGTAGCGCTCTAGAAATGTTAAGTAGTAGTAGTAGTAGAGTTCTTTGCAATGGGTGCATAGACTAATATTGTAGATCCCCAAAATAAGCAGATATTCAGAAAAGCCTGCAAAAGAACTTGAGATAAAACTGAAGGAAAAGCTGGGTAATGGATTAAGCATAAAAATTTGTTTCCTTACCTATTCCGAATGGTTGCGAACCAATGAAGAACACACAAAAAAAAATTGGATGAGGTGCAATATCCTACTAGTGGCCCAACTTTATTATAGCTGGCAGCTGGGATATATCCTTAGTAGTGTAGATTAAAATAACTGTATAGATTGATGGGCCAATTGTTTTATAAATCTGCTGTTATCTACTCTGTTACTAAGATCAAATGAGAGAACAAAGTATATAATTAGAAACTGCATACCATAAGGAGAAGTGAGACACTTTCTTTTCCACCTTGTGCTGCTTTGATTGAGGACACTGAATTCGTGATTTTCTTGGTACTGGTTTCCTTGGCAAAGGTATATAACATATAGAAGGTAAGTAAAGCTGACAGAGGACACTAGCAAGTCTCCAGCCCACATATTGGAAGCAAGCTAAGCTCCTAGGAGTCGACAGAACTTTTCCATTTCTACTAGTGAAAGGATTGGTTGGACCATTTATTTCAGCCTGTGAAAAGAAAGGAAGCACATTAGAATTTGATGCTCACAAAAAAAGGTCTTCATGAAATAGTGCCTAAATAGGTGCCTGTTTGCCTTCTTAAACAGATACTACCTCATAAAATTACCCTCCATAATCTTAAGCTTAATTCCTCCAAGTCCAAAGCTATTTGTTTCTGTAGGAAATTACCAGTTCCAATTCAAGTTCCTTCCATCTTGGATATTCCATTGATCTTCTGTGACACAATTACTATTCTTGGGGTTCAATCTGATTCTTTTCTTTTGACTCTCAGATCTATGCTATTGTATGCTCCTGTTTCTGCACTTTAGGCAAAATTCACTCATTAAGATCATAACTATAGACCTTGGCTCTTGAATTAGTAATTTCATGTGTTCATCCTCAGTGGACTTGACTATTTGTAACTTTCTCTACAATGCATGGGAAGTATAATATTAAAATGTTTACAACTCATACACAATACAGCTGTTAAGGTTATTCATAACCTGCATAGGTCTGATCATGTGACTTTACTAGTTCTCCATCATTGGCTCATCAGTTGGAGAATTAAATTCAAAACTCTGCTTTTAACTCACTATGTATTTTTGTGGCACTTCCACTTATCTTAAATGGTACTTATATTTGGTAAGGGGTACCACATACATATTGGGGGGGGGGGATTTATAACAGGCCACCTATGTTTGAAGGCCATATATATGCTTACATCTCTTTATAAAATACTAGAGTAAACTAGCAGAAATTAAGACTTTAATAAAGTCATACACATGTATGCCAGCTTGGGAGAATCTGTAAATATACGCACATAAAGTACACACATATTTTATAGACTACCTTTGTAAATCATAACTCTGCCCCAGGGCATGCCTTCATGCAGATCATGTAAAAGCATGCCCCACCTTAGTGTGTTTACTTTCACACAAGATAATTTTATAAAAAGCCCTTGTATATGTGTAATAAGCCCTTTACACATGAAAATTCCTCTATAAAATTAACCTCCATAAATAGTGGATTTTGTAAGCCTGCATGTACAAGAGCAGCTAACAAAGGAGTTATCTTTAGTTAACTGCTATATTCATATATCCTCTGAAACTAACACTCTCCCCAGGGAGATGGTTTTGAATGCAGAGAGCGCATCTCAATTCCCCTCCCCCCCCCAAGTATCCCTCCTGTAATGGAAGGATTTTAGAGATTGCTTTTCAACTCTATCTGAGTGACCGGCAGTGCACTCACTCATTAAAATGATTTGGAATGTAGAAGATAAGACACAGCTCTAATTAATTTAGTATGTGAAGGGGGAGGTGAAGCATGTTTCGAGTTCAGACTGGCGACCTGGACTGAGAAACATGTGACCACATTCCCACATGCTCAAGCATATTTTGTAAGGCTTGTTTACTAAAACAGAGAAATTCTCAAGCATTCTGTAATTTTCCTTAGCTCTGAACTTGAGTTCTAACCCTAATAAAAAGTGGAATCTTTTGGGCTTATTTTCGAAAGATAAGGATGCCCATCTTTCAACATAAATCAGAAGATGGGCATCCTTCTCACAGGGTCGTCCAAATTGGTATAATCAAAGCAAATTTTGGGCGTTCCCAACTGCTTTCCATCGCATGGATGACCAAAGTTCAAGGGGGCGTATCGGAGGCATAGCGAAGACGGGACTTGGGTGTGCATAACACTTGGACGTCCTCGACCCATAATCGAAGGAAGCAAGGACGTCCCTGATGACCACTTGGATGACTTTACCTGGTCATGTTTTTCTTATGACTCAGACACAAAAAGGTGCCAGAACTGACCAGATGACCACCAGAGAGAATCAGGGATGACCTCCCCAGTGGTCACTAACCCCCTCCCCACCCTCAAAAAACAACTTTAAAAATATTGATTGCCAGTCTCTATGCCAGCCTCAGATGTCATACTCAGGTCCATCACAGCAGTATGCAGGTACCTGGAGCAGTTTTAGTGGGTGCAGTGCACTTCAGGCAGGTGGACCTAGGCCCATCCCCCCCTACCTGTTACGTTTGTGGAGGCAACAGCGAGCCCTCCAAAACCCACCACAAACCCACTGTACCCACATCTAGGTGCCCCCCTTCACCCATAAGGGCTATGGTAATGGTGTACAGTTGTGGGTAGTGGGTCTTTGGGGGGGGGGGCTCAGCACACAAGGGAAGGGAGCTATGAACCTGGGAGCAATTTATGAAGTCCACTGCAGTGCCCCCTAGGGTGCCTGATTGGTATCCTGGCATGTCCGGGGGACCAGTGCACTAGAAATGCTGGCTCCTCCCATGACCAAATGGCTTGCATTTGGTCATTTCTGAGATGGATGTCCTTGGTTTCCATTATTGCCGAAAATCAGAAACGGCCAAGTCTAGGGACGACCATCTCTAAGGACGACCAAATTTCAGGATTTGGGCGTCCCTGACCGTATTATCGAAATGAAAGATGGACGTCCATCTTGTTTCGAAAATACGTGTTTCCCCGCCCCTGGATGGGGATGTTTTGCGAGGTTGTCCTCATCAAAACTTGAACGTCCCTTTCGATTATGTCCCTCTATGTCAGTGAAATTGGGAGCTCGTCTGTGGGTAACGTATGTACTGTGCAGAGAACTATATTTCCTGGTCAAAGCAACACCTGGCTTTTGCTGTGAACAGGGCCCCCCCAGCTGATAACAGCCTGGATATAGAGATTAAGGATCAGTGATTTATGTATAGATATGATGTATGTATAGTGCATTATTGCTTCTTTTCCTGGTCAAGAGACTCCTAGCATTGCTTGGATGTAGGGACCAGAGATGTAATGATTGTTTCTTTTTAACTAATGATTGTTTCTTTTCAGTTATATAGCTTAATCGCTGTGTATATATTTTAATCATTGTGTATCTTAGACAATTATGAACCTCTAATAAAAGTCTCATTTACCTAATACGAATCCAAAAGAATCCACAGTAATTACTGTGTAGTCTGTGTCAGTGAGGCAGGCTGTAAAACCAGGTCAAAACATCTCCAAACTCCAGGTTCAAAAAAGAAGGTTAGGCAAGAGTTATATATGACCTGTAGCAACTGTGTAAATGCCAACCGGGAAATTCTACAAGGCATAAATGTACCACAGTTCTAAAATGCAGAATACATGTACATTTTGAAGGGCTGCCCAGACCAAACCTATGCTATACTATACATCAATTTATAATCCACAGTATCTCCATATGGATTACAGAAAAAGCATCATCCCAAATGGATGGAATAACACAAAATAGGTAAAATCCAAAAACAATACAATTAAAAATATCATAAATCAATCTATATCCATGTCTGAGAACATATAAGGCTTCAGTTTTTTTCTGAACAAAAGATTTAAAAAAACCCAGATTTTATGTAGCTTGGTATCCTATTCCAGACTTTCACAGCTGAATATTTAAAAGATGAATCTAAATCTCTCTTTAATTTCACTACCTTACAACTGGGGAAAGCCAGAGTATAAGAATACTCGGTCATGTTCCTCTCCAAAACAACTGTTTATATTGCTTTAATGGATATGGTATATTAACCAAATAAAATTTATTGTTTAAGTTTAAGAAAATTACTCAGCGTGTCACCAAAGCGTACTACCATTACATCACTTGAGAAGAATAGAGCTGTTAGCTACTTCTGCTAACTGTTGTGGCCATGTTCACACATCCCTGTGATTTCTTATGTGAACGTGATATGTAAATAAAAATGTAAAGGATATGTGTTCAAAATCTCAACTAACATACACCCAAAAAGACAATATAATACATTCAGTATATTGAAACATGATCCCAATTCTATTGTGCAATTGCTACTATCAAAGCGATATAAATATATGTATCACTTAGTTGTGGCACTTCTGAAATTGACGTACTGGTAGTGCGCTTTGGCGACAAGCTGAGTGATTTCTTACACTTTAAAAATTTTTTTATTTGGTTAATATACCATATCCCATAATGCAATATAAACAGTTGCTTCAGAGAGTATCAGGACTAAGTATTTATATTGTCTATACAGACTTGTTATTTTCTAATATTTTTAGAGTATAAGAATGAGCTATTCAAGAAGCTCTGCCACTAGATAATAAATGATAGTACTTAGTTAAACTTACAGGATTTGGGCCTGCAAGTAATTTAAAAAACATTCAAGCAATCTTAAAACTTATATGAGAGGAAACTGAAGCCAATGCAACTTTTTAAGAGGAAGACATACTTTAAATCTCTTCACTTTGCTACATTTACATCAGTGACACCTTTTCTAAAATCTCTACTTTTTAAAATCTTTATTTTTATTGAATTTGTCTTGCTACAAAAAAATTAAATAGTAAATAGTACCTAAACTTTCTACAATGCACTCCGTAATCTACTAAATTGTATACCTACCTCAGCAACCTTAACAGCTTCCAGGATACGACTATCCTTCTCATTACTCTTCTGTTTGTACAAAGTTTTCCATGCTGCATTTCTGAGACCTTCTCTATTTACATCCCCACGGAGCTCATGGCAGATCTTAACCAGACTATGCACTGCACCATAGCGAATAACCCAAAATACGTTATCACCTGTAAATTATAACATCTCTTTTAGCAATAGAGACATATTTAGTATAAATATATTATAGGTTATTTCCCATTTGTAGGGTGGGGGAAGCATTTTGACTATCTTGAACAGATTAAGGTTCATCTATATTTTGTACCTGCATAACTTGTAGCTAGCATTAGGTAGTTTGCTTTTGAAAATTAGATACAAGGCACAGATGTACAAAGAACTGATGGATTCTGCACCTGCAATTTCTATATAAGAACATAAGAGTTGCCATACTGGGACAGATCGAAGGTCCATCAAGCATAGCATCCTGTTTCCAACAGTGGCCAATCTAGGTTTCAAGTACCTGGCAAGATCCCAAAACAGTACAATATATTTTACTAGTAAAAAAGGCCCGTTTCTGACAAATGAAACGGGCGCTAGCAAGGTATTCCTCGGAGTGTGTATGTTTGAGAGAGTGTGTGTGAGATTGACTGTGTGAGAGAGAGGGAATGAGAATCAGAGTGTGCGCCGGGGGCCCATCACTCCCTCCTCCCTCCCAGTTGCAGGGTCCCCCTCCCTCCCTCCAAGTTTCAGGGTCATCCGCTCCCTCCCTCTGAGTTCCAGGGTCATCCCCTCCCTCCCTCTGAGTTCCAGGGTCGTCCCCCCTTCCAGTCCCAGGGTCCGTCTGAGTTTCAGGGTCCCCCCACCCTCCGTGTTTCAGAGTCTCCACCCTCCCAGTTCCAGGGCCACCTTCCCTCCCAGTTGAAACAGCTGTAGACTTGTTTCTGATGGAGCAACAATTTAAAAACGACAATGTGGAGCAGCACCTGCTAGGTTTGTTTGGGTTAGAGTGTATGGCAATGACTGCAGCCTGGCTGAGTAAAGGCAAGCTCCCAAGAGTCTGGGAGGAGTTAATTGTTTTAGTTGCAAGGAGCTGTGACCCCAGCTGACCTTGTTAATCACCCAGGGCAGAGTTAATTGCTTTACTTGCAAGAAGGTCTGGACCCCAGCTGACCTTGTTAATCACCCAAGGCAACCACTCCAGGTGCCTGAGAAAACAATTATCTCCCTCAGCTTGTTTCCTTTGTGTACTTGCTAAACCGGATATCTATGCCACCTCAAGTTTCCGGCTGGAGGCTTCAATTAGAACGTTGGAGGTGCCTTTTATATATAGAGATACTGCTTATCTCAGAAATAATGGTCCCAAAAAACTAGGCAGACAATTCACAACTCCAATGTGGAAGCAAACAAAGCAGATCAGTGGTAAATCCAAACAAATCTTTATTGCAGAACTTCAATCTAATAAAATGCCCGACATAGACCTTGTTTCGCTCAAAGGGGCTGTGTCAGGGGTTATACTGTGATCTTCATAACCAAAATAGCTAAATGGGGTATTCAATAATTTCCACAATACACAATTGGGAGCCAAATGAGTATGGAACCAGGGCAGATAAAAACCAGCACAATCTCTACTTCATAGTAAAAGGTGCTCTCCAGAAGATGGCAGTGTGCTACCACATACTTTAGTGTCACATAGAGAGTTGCACGGGGACAGAAATCTTACCCATCCCCGCCCCTGCTGGAATCTTACCCATCCCCACCCATCCCCACAAAACTTTAACCCATCCCAACCTGTCCCTACAAGAATTTAACCCATCCCCATAAGAATTTAATGGTACATAAAAGAAAATTCTGGTCAGCTCCCTCAGTTGATCTCTGGATTTGAGCCACAGCACTGTAGGCAAGGAAGGAATGGAAGTTGAAACTTGGAACACTCTGGTGTGCACATGTAAGATTTGTCTCTGATTTACTGGCACTGTGTGCTGAGAGGTCACTACATGCACGCACCAGTAGGTCAGGTGACATCCAATGCTCATGCCTGTATCAGAGCTGAGGTCTGTGAATCAGCCCAGGAGCAAAGAGGATTAATTGTAACATAGTAAGTGACAGCAGATAAAGATCTGAACGGTCCATCCAGTCTGCCCAATAGTCACACTCATTATCAATTCATGATTAAATCAGCAAGTGTGATATTATGTACTTGATTATGGTTTTTCTTTCGAGTTTCTGGAACATAGACCATAGAAGTCTATCTGGCCCTATCCTTATGTTCCAACTGCTGGAGTTGCCGTTGAAGCCCACTCCAGTCTATTTGTCTTCTCAAATAGACTGGAGTATGCCTTGTAGCGCTATAGAAATGCTAAATAGTAGTAGTAGTAGTAGTCATTTGTGGGACACAGACCGTAAAATTCTGTCCAGCACTGTCATTATGTTCCAGCCACTGAAGCTGCTGTCTAAGTCCTTTCCAGCCCATCCTAAACCAGACTGCCATGTAAGACACAGACCATACAAGTCTGCCCGGTATCAGCCCTAGCTCATCACAGCCACAGTCGCCATCTGAGCGTCACTTGACACATCCACACACATGCAGCCATTTAAGGTTAGGTTTTTTATAACTTCCATTTTCTAATTAGAGATCCTCTGTGTTTATCCCATGCCTTTGTGAATTCCGTCATCATTTGTGTGTCTACCACTTCCTTAATGGAAGACTTTCCACATTTGTGCTGTTAAAGGAAGGAAGAAGAGGAGGAGGAGGAGGAGACAGCACTCAAAGAACTTGGTACTCGGTAGATGAGAGGCTGGTGCAGGTGCAGCTTACACTTCCACAGGATCCCCGCAGAACTGCTTCCATCCCCGCGGGAAGCCCACAGGAACTGCTTCCGTCCCCGCGGGATTCCCACAGAACTGCTTCCGTCCCTGTGGGAACCCCACAGAACTGTTTCCGTCCCTGCGAGAATCCCGCGGGTTCTGCGGGATTCCCGCAAACCCCGTTCCCGTGCAGCTCCAAACCCCGTTCCCGTGCAGCTCTCTAATACAATATTCGACGTGTGGTCGCACCATGGAGTAATACAAAGGAATTATAACGTCCTCATTTCTGTTTTACATTCCTTTCCTAATAATACCTAACATTCGATTTGCTTTCTTAGCTGCCATCACACACTGAGCAGAGGGCTTCAAGGTATCATCAACAACGGCACCTAGATCCCTTTCCTGGTCAGTGACTCCTAATGTGGAACCTTGCATTAGGTAGGTATAGTTTAGCTATTGTTTGGGTTCCTCTTTCAGGCATGCATTACTTTGCATTTGCTCACATTAAACGTGATCTGCCATTTGGATGCCCAGTCTCCTAGTCTAGTAAAGTCCTCTTGCAATTTTTCACAATCCTTTTGCTATTTAACAACTTTGAATAACTTTGTGTTTTCAGCAAATTTAATTACCTCACTAGTTACTCCCATCTCTAGATCATTTATAAATATGTTAAAAAGCAGCGGTTCCAGCATACACCCCTAGGGAACCCCACTATCTACCATTCTCCATTGAGAATACTGACCATTGAACCCTACTCTCTTTTCTATCTTTTAACCAGTTTTTAATCCACAATAGAACACTGCCTCCTATCCCGTGACTCTCCAATTTCCTCTGGAGTCTTTAATGAGGTACTTTGTCAAATGCCTTTTGAAAATCCAGATACACAATATCAACTGGCTCACCTTTATCCACATGTTTGTTCACTCTTTCAAAGAAATGTAGTAGATTGGTAAGGTAAGATTTCCCTTCACTAAATCCATCTTGGCTTTGACTCATTAATCCATGATTTTGAATATGCTCTGTAATTTTGTTCTTTACAAGGTGTCTACCATTTTCCCCTGACACCTACGTCAGGCTCACCTGTCTAATTTCCTGGATCACCTCTGGAAACTTTTTTTTAAAAATTGGCATTACATTGGCTACCCTCCATTCAAAAAAAATGCTAATGCAGTGTTGTTTTTATGCTATTTAACACATATTCTAGATAACATCTATCATGCAGCTTCATAGTTTTGTGTTTTCCTGTTGAAGTAGTTTATCAATAGAAATCATTGTGTATGATGCTCTACTATATTGCCTGGTAAAAAAAAAGTCCAGGATACACAGATAATGAGGAGATAAACACAACATGACATCAGTAAGGCATACAAAGGATAAAATATTGGCAGACAAAAGTCCATCACGGACATGTTTCAGACATTGCCTGCATCAGGGGCATTATTTCTAAAACTAAAAACAAATAAAAACATATAAGGGTCCTTTTACCACAATGGGTAAAAAGCCCCTAAAAAAAGACATGGCCATGTGGTAAGATCATTTTTATCATGTGGCCATGCAGGGGGGAGCACTTACGCCACCCACTGAGGTGGCAGTAAGGGCTCCTGTGGTAACCGGGCAGTGCCGATTACGGTGGGTTAGTGCCACACTTGAAATTATGGAATTATTTTCCATAGTGTTAGAAATGGGGCATGTTTGAGGTGGAACTACCAATGGCAGCCGCATTGGGCCGGCAGTAAGTCCAGGTTGTCACGCAGCAACCCTTTAGTAAAAGGGACTCATAATTTCATGTATACCTACATGTATACCTGTAATTAAATAACTACATGTTTAAATTAATAATAAAGAACATCTACAATTCTGATCACTGCATCTCAAAAAAGATATAGCAGAACTAGAAAAGGTACAGAGAAGGGTGATGAAAATGATAAAGGCGATAGGACAACTTCCCTATGAGGAAAGGCTAAAGCAGCTAGGAGAAGAGACGGCTGAGGGGAGATATGATAGAGGTCTATAAAATAATGAGTGGAGTGTAACGGGTAGACGTGAATCACTTCTTTAATCTTTCCAAAAATATTAGGACTAGGGGGTAAGTAATGAAACTACTAAGTAATAAATTTAAAACAAACCGGAGAAAATATTTCTTCACTCAATGTATAATAAATTCTGGAATTGCCAGAGAATGTGGTAAAAGCAGTTAGCTTAGCAGGGTTTTAAAAATGTTTGAATAACTTCCTAAAAGAAAAGTCTGTAAGCCATTATTAAGATGGACATGGGAAAATCCATTGCTTATTTCTAGGATTAGCAGCATAAGATTTGTTTTACTGTTCTGGGATCTTGCCAAGTACTTGTGACCTGCATTGGACACAGGATATTGGGCTTGGTGGACCTTTTGGTCTGTCCCAGTATGGCAACATTTATATTCTTACCCTATGACAGTTTTAACAGTAGGTTAATTAAAGAAAAGCTTCACAGTTGGACAGTTTCATCATTGACGCTGTTTATGTTCAAGTATCCAGGGTTATAGAGAGCCAATAGTATGAAACTAAGGTTCACAGCAAAGAAGATGATTATTAAAGAGTATTGTAAGCATACAGAAATTCATTATTTAAAAACAAAATATATCAAAAGCAACAATTTTATATGCACCTTAGAGTTTTCTAACCTAACCCATGATATCACTTGTATTCTTAGAAAAACGCATATTTTACAGGTACTAGATTGCTTTTCAGCCACTAATATGAAGATTTCTATAAAATGTGAAAGAGATTATTGCACCTTCTGCTTTGCCAGCAATAAAAAATGCAATTAGTGAGCAAAGTCACATACTGGGATATTACAAATGTTGCCATTGTGCAGCCTGTAAAGTGATGATGATACCAAATGTGTTTTGTTCCTAAACACAGTAACAAATTTTGTCTTAAGATCATTTTCAAATTGTAACATTTGTAATGTAGTATATGTCATCTTTTGTCCTTGTAACCTTGCTTACCTAGGAAAGATGAAATAAATTTAAAATGCATGTGCTGGAACATAAGGGCAGTCTGAAATGAAAGACTCTGGATAAACCAGTTGTCCAACACTATATTCAAAAGGATCACAAATTTGAACAACAGCGGTTCCGCATTTTATATGTAGTAAAACCCCACTGGAAAGGTGGAGACACTGATCAATTATTGTTACAAAAGGAACAAAGCTTGATTTTAAATTTAAAACTATGAAACCTCTTGGTTTGAACCAGGAGTTAGATCTAAAAGTTTTCTATGATCGACAGCTTCTCTTTTACTCATAGTCAATCAGTTGTTTTACACATCTCTCAATCCATAGACCTTCTTACTAGTTTTCCCCTTCCCTCTCCCTCCCCTTTCTTCTCCCTTCCCTCTCCCTCCCTTTTCTCCTCTCGTTCCCCTTTTTTCTCTCTTTTTTTCCTTTTCCTCACCTCCATCCTCCCCCTTCTCCCCTTTGTTCCAGTTTTTCCTTACTGTATGTAAGCCAAATCATTTGTGCTTTTATCATCATTTTGTTTAAACAGTATGCACCGACACATTTCTCACATAATTACCCCAAAATCAGTCTTTTTATTTCATTTCCATCATAAGTATACGCTTTTTCTACAATGCTCATATTTTACTTTTTGTTTTTTTATGTTAACTATTTTGAGCCCTTGTTTTACTGGCGATGATCTAAGTTGTCAGTTCAGACATCAGATGGCAGTTTGTCATTTCATTTGTCATCAGTCACACTGACGTTTCACTCATACCACACTATGTATAATTACATTCAGTCAAGATCTATTTGCACTCAATTATGTTTGTATTTTAACTACGAGCATTTATTTTTCCTGACAATCAAGTTAGATTAACCAAATTTACTTTCTTTTTTGCATTTTTATCTAACTTGCATCTTCCTTTGCTACAGTTTTATCAATAGCCTTTGGGTTATGTTTACTAATGTGTGTTAGCGTTTTTAACGCACCTGTAAATTTAAGGCACGTTAAACACTAATGTGCCTATACATTTCTATGGGCACGTTAGTGTTCAACGAATGTAAATAATTTACGTGAATTAAAATGCTAACGCACCCATAGCGCTGCTTAGTAAACCTAGCTTTTGTCTTTTAGTTTATAAGTCACTGATGACATATGGATGATGTCACATGTCAATCACCTCTGCACAGGCATTTTTTCTTTTTAACAGTGGCATTCAGCATTATTCACTTTTCAGAATTCTTCGTGTGTCAGCTTTTCTTGTGTCTACAACTGAGTTGTTGTTGATTCACACTCACACCCAGACATCCATTTAATAATTTTGTTTTATTTTACAGGCACCAGTGTAGTAACATCTCATCACTTTTGCCTTTGTTATTTTTGGTTCATTGGAACCAAATATTTAAACGCTGTCTTTAAACTGTCTGCATAAACATGACACCTTACATTCATATACCATTTTTAATATCTTTTTGTTGTGCTAAATAACTTTCTGTTTTGTCCTAGGTGACACTTTCAGATCCCTCTGTTTGAGACAGCTTTAGAAACTGCTTACCAGACCGAGGTTTGTTTGGCTATTGATCTCTGTTGGCAAGTTTGTTTTATGCTAAGTTGACAAATAACATTTTTTTACATTTGTTTTATGTTTATGCAAATTGTTAATCAAAAGTGATAGGCTGCTCTTAAGTATTTTCATAATAAATATTTTTGTGGGACCCTCATATGGTGCTAACAATCACAATCTTGTTTATTGTCAGTGCACCCAGTTCCTCATAGGTCTCAATTTTTTCAATTAGTTTATCAGTTAATCAATTATTCAAAACTCATATTGATAACTTCCAATATCGTTAACCTTCCATTCATGTGCAGATATACCACTCAAAGTGTTCAAATGAAATAGTGCAAATATGCAAAACATTCAGCAAACAATGCACTTATCTTTAAAGAACTTGTAGTGAGACTGTAGCAAGCATAGGCGGTTGGTGACTCAGCTGTTTGGGAGAGGCTAAAGTGGGTGGGGCTAGGGTCAAGATATAGGTGTGGCTAGGGTGGTGTAGGGAGCAGAGTAGAACGGAATGGAGCAACTTAAAATCCTTGGAGTAGGGCACAACACCTACATCAACAGTAAAAGGTCAGTCGGACACTTTTGAACACAGCATGGAACAAGTCCTTCACTATGTAGCTCTGGTGCAGCTGCACCAGCTGTCTCCCCAGCACTTCTGTTACTGATGGTAATATGCACACAGAATATACTCTAGAAATTATATGCCAAAAAATATAAAAAATGCACCAAATGAATACAACATATTGGAAATATATGCAAATACTTTAACACTTGGCTTCCAGACATACCTAGCTCCCTAGTACAGCATCTTCCTGTTCATCAAGTGGGCAGTGATGTTCAACAATACTGTAACAGAAATCTTGTGGTTAATGGCAACCATAAAATGATTTGTCTATCAGTTTTTTTGGCAGGTTGCCAATGGCCACTAGGATTCAGATCTGCTGGCCTTTAGTTTACTATTGAGTTAACAAACATGTCTGGAATATATTAGTATTAGATGGAGAACCAGGGAAGCAAGGGTTCAAATCTCACTGCCACTCCTTGATATCATGGACAAGTCACTTAACCTTCCTTGGCCTCGGGTACAAACAGATTGTAGAGACATTCAGGTACACTAGAAATTTTCCTGTAACTTGCATTGAGCTACAGCTGAAAGAGGCATTGAGCTAAATCCAAATTCACAATCCAGTACTGGCATACTGTGAAGTCATTAAAAAAAAAAACCCTACAAAATCACTCAGGACCTATAAAGCAATTCTGCCATACCATAACAGTACTAACTTCCAGGGGTCATACAACAAGGGCCTTCCTAGGAAAAGGCAGCCTCATAAGCATTACAGTGGGCAATAGATCATCAAATACACCTAATGGAAAACTAAACAAGCTGGATTAGTACAGATCAATCCTACACAGACTCAATGCTAACAGAATATCCGGCCTTTTTCAAACACAGGTAAACCCTCAAGTATAGAATAAGTAACCACAAACTAAAAATCGAAATATATAGACAAAAATTAAACTGAACCCCGAAGAATCTGCATACAGTGCAGCACCAGAGAAATAGAAACACTGATATATGTTCCTTTGTACTGTGCAAATATTAAAAGAGCAGATGTAAATTTCAAAAACTAACTTACTACAGTTTTTACTAGTTTACGGAGACCAAAATATTTTTCCTTAATTTAGGATGAGCATACTTATAACAGCAGTATTATGACCCAACCTGAAAGAGGTGGTTTTGGCCTTCAAAAGCTAATCAAAAAATAAATGTAGTCCAATAAAAAGGTGTCACCTTATTTTCCTTTTTGTCTTTTATTTACATTTATTAACTTTTTAAAGTGGACTAACACAGCCACCACATTACTTTATCCTAAATTTAAAGTAAAATTCTGTTTTTTACCTTTGCTGTCTAGCCATTTAATTTTTTTTTTGGGTGGCAGCACTGGTGGTTAGGAGGTGGGGCTAGTGATTGGCAGGTGGGGCTAGTGGTGGGCAGACTTCTACGGTCTGTGCCATGAAAATGGCAGATACAAATCAAGGTCAGGTATACATATAAAGTAGCATATATGAGTTTATCTTCTTGGGCAGACTGGATGGACCATACAGGTCTTTCTCTGCCGTCATCTACTATGTTATGTAATTGTATTGGCCTCAGTCAATGTTATTGCATTCCTGTCTTTTAATTCTTTCCAAGTGTCTCCTTTTTTCTCTTCTGTCTTCTACACCTACTCCACTACATCCACCTCCAGCACTGATCTGTTTCTTTCAGCTTTCTTCCATTTTTTTTCTGCCATCCATTCAGATTTCATTCATGTTATCCAGATTTTAATCTCCCTCTTTTTACTGCGTCTACCTACAGCTTTCCATTTCTTTCCCCCACTCTGACCCTCCCATTCTTCTTCCTCTTACTCTCCAGTCTTTCACTAACTCTTTCCTCTCTCCCTTTCCATCCAGGATCTCTCTCTACTCCTGCAATCCAGCTTCTCTCTCCCTCCCCCTTCCACCCAGCATATCTTCTCTTGTCTTTCTCTCCCTCTCCCTTGCATCAAGGATCCCTCTTTTGTCTCCCCCCTCACTAGCCAGCATCCCCTCGCTTGCCTCTCTCCCCACTGCTAGTCACATTTTTTCTCTCTCTCGGAACATAAAGCATTGACCCATCTCTCTTTCCCTCCCCCCTCTCATTAAGTATTTCCTCTGTCTCTCCTTCCCTGCCCCCCATCCCCACCATTGCCTGTTTAGTTGTCTCCCTTCCCCTGGCACGTATCACTGCCCCTGTCTCCTCCCCCCCCCCCCCCCGCTCCATCTGGCATTGCTATTGTCTATCTCTCTTTCTCCCATCCAGCACTGCCCCCTCTCCATTCTATGCAGTATTTCCCCTCTCTTCTGTCTCTCTCCAGCACATCCAGTATTGCTTGTCACTCTCCCTCTGGCATGCAGCGCTCCTCCGCCCTGAACATTTAGCATTGCCCACGCCTATCTCTATCCCCCCCATCTGGAATTGCCCTTTTCTCACTGCCCCTCTCCATTCTATGCAGTATTTCCCCTCTCTTCTGTCTCTCTCCAGCCCATCCAGTATTGCTTGTCACTCTCCCTCTGGCATGCAGCGCTCCCCCACCCCGAACATTTAGCTTTGCCCATGCCTATCTCTACCCCCCACATCTGGAATTGCCCCTTTATCCCCATCCTAGGCAGTACTGCATCTTTCTGCTGTCTCTTGCTCTCCAGCACATCTAGCACCCCCCCTCCCCCAACCAGTATTGCTCTCCAGCATTGCCTTTCCCCTATCCAGTATTGCACTCTCACTCTCTCCCTTCTAGCATTGCATTCTTTCTCCTCTCCTTTCCAGTCTTACCCATTTCTCTCTCCATCCCCTTTCATGTTTCACCACCATACAGTATAATTTCTCTCTATTTGCATCTCGCCAGGTTTGTGCTAATAAACAAGCAACGCAGAGGCACAGGACTGCAGCTCTCTGCCTTCCGCTACTGCTTCCTGTGTTGGCCCAGGAGGCAAGACTGGCATAGGAAGCAGTAGCAGCAGGCAGAGAGCCACGGTTCCATGCCTCTGCCTCACTTATTTATTAGTGTGGACCTGGCAATGTGCAATGGGAGGGATATTGTGCTGCATGAAATTGGAGGGAGAGAGAAACAGGGTAAGATAGGATGGCAGTGAGTCCAGGAAAGATTGTGGTTCAAGCCTCTTATATGGGGCGCCTATGGTAGCAAGCCAGCTTCATAAACAAGAGCAGGATTCCCCAGGACCAACAATGGCCAATGTTTTGCAAAGCTGCTTCAGGGTCCACAATACCAATTGGCGATGTTGATAATAAAGAGGAATTTTTTTCAATTTGAAAACCAGCTGTATCAACAAATATCAGAAGTGGCGATAGGGGCCATTCTGTGGCAAATCTATTTATGCGTGCTTATGAACAAGAGTATGTATATACAGTCGACAAATTTCAATGTTAAACTTTGGGTTCTTTACATTGACAATGTTTTTCTATTATGGAATGGAAGAACATTGACAATGTCTTTCTATTATGGAATGGAAGATCTACAGCAGTTTGTTTTTGAATTGAATACCAATATTAAATTTGTTTTACATTATGATTGCCAAGAGATCTCTTTTCTAGATGTATTGGTGAAATAGACAAAGGGTGCATTTTTGGCAATGGTATTTCATAAGGACATAGATAAAAATACTTTTTTGAATTATGATAGTTGTCATTTACCCTCTCTCAAGAATAGTTTGCCATTTTCACACTTTATTCACTACAGGACAGTGTGTTCTGTTGACTCTGAGTTTCAAAGACAAGCACAAGATTTGTCCACTAAGCTATTGGTTAGCGGCTATCCTACTCATGTTATTAAGTTTGCTTACTGACGAGCAAAATATAATAATCAGGACCTGCTGAAAGCACCTAGATCTTCTTTTTGTAAGGATGATGAAGATGTGATTACTTATGCTTTGAAATATACTTCTGCTTCATCTAGAATTGTTACAGCCATGAAGAAACATTGGGGGTTGGTTATTACTATCTCCGCTTTACCATTTTGCCTTTAGTAGGGGCAGGAATTTGAAGAAGTGTTTAAGGCCCTCGGTATTACCTAACACAGACTGATATGGAGGAATTGACTGTGGTTCACGGACATTTTAAGTGTGGTGAATGTACTCTCTGCCATATTATGATTGAGACCTCTGAGTTTGTGAACCCAACAAATTGCAGAAATATGTTTTGAAGAATAGAACTACTTGCAAGATAGATCATGTCATTTAATGTTTGATTTGCCATGCCAGAAAGTGCACATGGGCCAAACTCACGGAAACTCTCTACTCGATTGACTGAACAAAAGAGTTTCCCTGCAGACACGGAAAGAAATGCTTGCTCCAGCTGCACATTGTGTCTGTTTTGAAACATTCTTTTGATGAGTTGTGATGTGTGGATTTATAGTGGATTGCTCCATTATGAAGAGGATGGGGACCAATGGAAAAATCAACAAGAACAGAAATGGATCTAGCTTTAAATTTTCTAGAACATGTTGGTTTGAATTTGCACATTGAATGGTGTCATTTTTTTCTGAACATCTGATTGGATGGAGGCAATGTCACTTTTGAAAAGAGGTGGCCAATTTGAATGATAGTGAAAGCCAGTTGACAGCAGCAGAGATGGAAGCGCTGTCTGTAGATGTATGAGAGATTGTGTGGGTATTGTTTTGCAGTTCCATGTACAAAGTTTGATTGTGAACCCTAAAGCAGCTTTGCGAAACGCTGGCCATCGTTGGTCCTGAGGGATCCTGCTCTTGTTTATTGAAGCTGGCTTGCTACAAGTTCTTTAAAGATAAGTGCACTGTATGCTGAAAGTTTTGAATATTTGCACTATTTCATTTGAACGGTTTATGGGTGGTACATCTGCACATGAATGGAAGGTTTTTGCCGATGATAAGAGTAGATCTTTATTGATCACATACAGCTCTATAAATCATTAGGTTTGGCGGTTTTTGAGGGTTTTCCTTTCTATTTTTGAAATTTAAGTCTCCTTTTATGAAGTGGAACATGTTATTTTGAAGTTGTCTTTTAAGACATAGACCAGTGGTTCCCAAACCTGGTCCTGGAGGCACCTTAGCCAGTCAGGTTTTCAGGAAACCCACAACGAATATTCATGAGAGAGATTTGCATGCACTGCCTCCACTGAATGAAAATCTCTCTCATGAATATTCACTGTAGATATCCTTAAAACCTGACTGGCTGGGATGTCTCCAGGACCAGGTTTGGGAACCAGTGACATAGAGGGGCATTTTCGACAGGGACATCCAAGTTTTGATTTGGACATCCTCACAAAACGTCCCGATCCAGGGACGAGGAAACCCATATTTTCGAAACAAGATGGACGTCCATCTTTTGTTTGGAAAATACCATCAGAGACATCCAAATCCTTAAATTTGGTCGTCCCTAGACATTGACTTTTCTGATTTTCAGCAATAATCGAAACCAAGGACGTCCATCTCAGAACAACCAAATCCAAGCCCTTGGGTCATGGGAGGAGCCAGCATTTGTAGTGCACTGGTCCCCCTGACATGCCAGGACACCAACCGGGCACCCTAGGGGGCACTGCAGTGGACTACAGAAATTGCTCCCAGGTACATAGCTCCTTTACATTGTGTGCTGAGCTCCCCAAAACCCACAACTGCACACCCTTACAGGTGAAGGGGGCACCTAGATGTGGGTTTCTGGTGGGTTTTGGAGGGCTCACTGTTTCCTCCACAAATGTAACAGGTAGGGGGGAGATGGGGCTGGGTCCGTCTGTCTGAAGTGCACTGCACCCAACTAAAACTGCTCCAGGGACCTGCACACTGCTGTCATGGACCTGAGTATGACATCTGAGGCTGGCATACAGGCTGGCACAAAATATATTTAAAGATGTTTTTTGAGGGTGGGAGGGGGTTAGTGACCACTGGGGGAGTAACAGGAGGTTATCTCTGATTCTCTTCAGTGGCCATCTGGTCATTTTGGTCACCTTCTTGTGCCTTGGTCATAAGAAAAACAGGTCAGGTGAAAACGTCCAAGTGATCGTCAGGGACGTCCTTTTTTTCAATTATGGGTCAAGGGACGTCCAAGTGTTAGGCACGCCTACGACACGCCCCCCTTGAACTTTAGCCGTCCCTGCGATGGACTGCAGTTGGGGACGTCCAAAATCAGCTTTCGATTATACCGATTGGATGTTTCTGTTAGAAAGAAGTCCATCTTCTGATTTGTGTCGAAAGACGGACGTCCTGCTCTTCGAAAATGAGCCCGATAGACATTTAGACCTCTTTGAAACAGGGACTAAACGTCTATGAACTGCCATGCCCTGCTTGCCACCCTAAACATGTCCAGACCATGTCCGCTTGCCATCTGCATGCACTTGGGTCTAAAATGTGAATATTTCAGGATTTGTAAAATGAGGACTTAAACATGTGTGAATGCTCTGTCCTATTAATTATGGAGTTCTCTTCTGTATTGTTCAATTTTATTATAAACCACTGCAATCTTCTCTAGAAGTGTCAGTATATAAAATTTTTTTATAAACATTTAAGTGCCTGTTTATGTACAGATTAAGCCCAAATATGGCTTGTCAAATAAGGGCCACAATGATAATCCACCATTCTGTCATCATCTACAGTAAGTGGCAAACAGCAAAAAAATGAACAGAATAAACTTAAAAGCTGCAATTAAAAAAAATAGAAAAGACAAAAACAAAGGCAAAATATAATAAGTAGAGAAATATGTATGAGTAAGTAGCAATAAATATATAAAAAATATTCTGACACCTTGGAACAGATTATTTGCACATCAATAAATTCTGTGGCATTTGCTAATGAGATATAAATAGCAATTTCTTGTTTCAGAGGGGAACTGAGGTACATGATGTGTATAATTCTGTAAACTAATGTTTTTAAGTTTATCAGTACTTACATGAATTTGACATTTGTGCAGGTAAATAGTGCAAGAGGTCATACAAACTGGCTTCCTTTAATTCCTTTGTTTGTTTTGGTAAATAGCCATGCTCTTTACAGCCAACAAAAGCAGTTTTTTGTATTTCTGAGATAGTTCCATTCAAACAAATGTCTGCCAACACCATGATGTATATGTAGGCTACTTCCCAGGGCCAAGCAGATATACTCCTTTTACAGTTTTCATGCTGTGTATAGAAATACCGTACTTAGTAAACACTGTTCTAAAATTAATACTAAAGAATACTTCCAATGGTCTTATAAATATTTTACAAAAGGTGCCACATTCAGCAAGCTTTTTGTAAAATACCTTGCATGTTTTGAATGTCCTGACTTGGATGTCCCCATTTGTACCTAGATGACTCATACAAAATCAGACTTTTCAGTTTTTCAATCCATAAGAAGAAAACAAACATGCTGCCATCTTTTGAATATACATTTTTTAGAACATACATATATTTTATTTGAAATTTAAGGGAACACTTCTATTACCTTCACTTGAAGAGACAGGGGACTCAAAATAAAATCTCTCATCAGATCCATTAAACCTTCAAGCAGGACATGTTTAATTTAGCAGCTTCTCCAAAAAGAATAAAGCAAGCACTGAATACAACCTAAACAATCAAGACAAAATAAATGTATATTGCTTATATTTATTTTATAATATTATCACAAAATAAAACAGAAATAACAAAGGTTCTGTTGAGGAATAAGGCACAATTTAGTTCCAGTTTACTAACAGCAATTTTTGTCAAGCAGTACTATTTATTTATTGGATTAAATTAACATAAAAGATTTCAGAGTAAAATTGTATTGCAGCTTCTATGGTGATTGACCTCCATTGAATATAGAAATCTCCCAGAGCTCCTGCCATGATAGATGCACAGATTTATTACCACATCCCTCTTAATGCACAGTGGGGTGGTCAGCTATCAACTTTAATCAGCATTTTATTAACAATTGTGTTTATTTATGTATTTTCTCAACTTGATATACCAACTGTCAGCTGTAGCCATTCAGTGGTATAGAAACAATAAGGAGCCCATTTTATTAAAATGTGGTAAAGCTTCAGTTACTGCACATTTACCACAAATTTAATGTGCTGTAAATGCAGGGAGATTGTCCAGATCTGCCACTTCATGTAACATGGTGCAGGGCGAACCATATATAATTTATAAGAAGGCAGGCGAAGTGGCACTCTCTTTTTTTTCCCCTTGGGCATCCCTCCCATAGGACAGGAAGCAATGCTCTGTTGTGGATTGGGAACTGATTGATAGAAAACAGAGGGTAGGGTTAAATGACCACTTTTCTTAATGGAAGAAGGTGGAGAGAGGATTGCCCCGGGATCTGTACTGGGACCAGTGCTATTTAACCTATTTATAATGATCTGGAATCTTTCTCCAGCCGCTAGTGCCAGGAAATCCTACATGAGTCCATGGTGACTGAAATGTCTCTTCCAGCTTAAGACAAGAATCAGGGTTTTATAAGTACATAAGTAATGCCCACTGAGAAAAGACCAAGGGTCCATCGAGCCCAGCAACCTGTCCACGACAGTGGCCAATCCAGGGCCAAGGGCACCTGGCAAGCTTCCCACATATCTTAAGCTAGAAGAGACATTTCAGTCACCAGGAATCACTGTAGGATTTCCTGGCACGAGCAGTTGGAGAAAGATTAGCTACTGCTGTGAAGTGAATTTAAAGAGCAGCAACATAGTTGGGAAGTATTGTGGGACGTTTGAGCTCTTCCTTCAAGGTAAGTGGTTTTTTGCAAGCTTGCTTTTTTGTATACTTTTGTAGACATTGATATTTTGCGGAACCCTTCCATTTAATATGTGTATACTCATTCACTTAAGATGCCTTTGTTGTTGTTGTTTAGAGACACTGGATTTTTTTTTTAATCGTTTTTTTTCTCCTGTTTGGCGTTTCTTCCACTGGTTCTTTTTTTCCCGTCTCTGACACTAGTGATAGGAATTGGACTTCATGTGTGATAGACTGGTTCGTTATAGTGTATCTATGGTCCCCCTAGTTGGGAGTTTTGAGGTGTCAATTGTTTAATTATTTAATATCATGGCCTTTAAGTGAATTATGTAAACGGTGTAGTTGGTACAACCTAGGCTATTTTTTCAGTTTTACTTTTTAGTTAAAATTATTACCAATTCCCACAAGTATGGCCGATCCTCTTCAACCTAACGATGGCCCCTTAGCTAAGACCTTATCCAACCATGGCCTTAACCCTTTCATCATGCAGATGATGTTACTATATATATTCCTTAGAGATCCACCCTGACAGAAATCACTAATGAAATCAAGGCCGGCTTACACATCATGGACGCATGGGCAAAGGCATTCCAACTAAAACTCAACAATGAAAAAACACACTGTCTCATCCTCTCATCCCAGTACGCACGGACAACCCCACAACCATCAGCATCCCGGACCACAGCCTCCCAGTCTCAGACAGCCTGAAAATCCTCAGTGTAACATTGGACCGCTACCTAACACTAGAGAGCCAAGTAAAATCCACAACAAACGAGTTAAACAATTCTTCCCGAGGGAAATATTTCGCAACCTGATACAATCAATGGTGCTAAGCCATGCTATTGCAATGGAATCTACACGGGATGCAAAGAACAAATCTTAAGGAAACTTCAAACCGCTCAAAACACGGCAGCAAGACTCATCTTCGGAAAAACATGATTTGAAAGCACAACACCTCTTCGCGGAAAACTACATTGGCTCCCAATCAAAGAATGCATCTCCTTCAAAATCTGCACTATGGTTCACAAGATTATTTATGGCAAAGCACCAGGATACATGGCGAACTTGATCGACCTACCAACCAGAAACACATCCGCATCAGCACGACAATACCTAAACCTCAACTACCCAAGCTGCAAAAATCAACTTACGCATCCAGTTTTTCCTACATCAGCACACAACTATGGAATGAACTACCAAAAACCATGAAAACCACGTACGACCACCTCCAATTCAGGAAAAAACTAAAAACCCACCTGTTTCAAAAGGCTTACCCCCCCCCCCCCCCCCGACGCAACATAAATGCCTGAACTCCACAACACAACAACACCACAGTTCGTATTGATCACCAAACAGTCTCATCTGTTCTTGTTTTCCTCTATGTGGTCCCACCACATGTTCCTTTATGTGGTTCCTACCACAACTTAACCATTATTTGTATTTTGTTCTACTCTGGAGTTTATCAACACCTCTCCGGTACCATGTAAGCCACATTGAGCCTGCAAATAGGTGGGAAAATGTGGGGTACAAATGTAACAAATAAATAAATGTTACCGCTTTATTGTGCCAGGAACATTGGCTACAAGTTGCCCATTGAATTACATTAAAAAATTTGGTTCTTACCCATAAGATTTACTGCTCGGATCAACCAACATATCTCTCATGGCTTCTGACTCCTATGTCCCTGGTCAACTCTCCGGTCATCACAACAACATTGCTTGATAATACCTTCCTTTCACTGTATCACTATCCGTGATCAAATCTACAGTGTAATGACCCCTATGGATTTCCTTGCTCTCTCATCCAACATTCAAATCAGAACTTAAAACATTCCTATTATGAGATGCCTTCCCTGCCCAAACTGGTTCATAGTTGTCCGGGTATCCCCTCTTCCATCCCCGGGATCCAGAGCACCAGCTGCCACTAGCTTAGTCTAATTAACTGATCACTGCTCTCCTTATCTCCCCTCCTCTCTTCTCTCCAAAATTTAATATGAATGACTAACTACCACCTTTGGTATTTCCAGCAAAAAAGTAAAAGTGATATATTGGTAAACTGAACTAATATAAACTATATTTACTGTGCCAGTGTATTGACACATAGACCAGTAATCTTTTTTCACAATCATTTTGTCTCCTTAATACTTCCAAAGTGTTTATTTCTATTTCTATTATATTTCTAGAATCATTCTTACCAGTTTTCTTGATGAAGTTCTCCTTTATAAACAGAAAGGAGTTGGAGTAATTCATTCAGATAGGCACCATTAGTTTGGACACACTGCCATGCAAGAAGACTGTGCCAAAAGAAACAATTCATCTCAAATTTTTTGTGGCCATACTCTGAAGAGATTGACAAGTTAAAACCTGGAGGGTACTGAAAAGAAGAACAATTACATCTCCTGCATAAAAACAGAATTGACTATATCACTGATGTTCATAGCAGTCTATGGGTTTCATTACCAATATGCATTAACCAATTAACTTGAATTAAAACACAATAGCACACATTCATTCAAGTTAGCCTCTTAAAGGGCAATTCTGTAACAGGGCACCTACATTTATGCATCACTTTACTCTCGATTGCAATATTCTCAATTTCACGGGTAAGTGTACACTAACACAAGTGTCAGTATAGCAACTAAGCACTATTCTGTGACAGCACATGCAAGTGGCATAGCGTGTAAATGCAAGTGGGGCATTCACATGGGTGGTGCTTCCACTTACATGGGCAACTTGCAGAATAGACCACACAACACTTATGACCCTACTCAACATCATGGGTATACACGGGGGCAGTCGCAGCATGGGTCAATGGTTCCTAAGAAGCAAATCTTACATTATAAAGATGTGCAATCAGTTTTCAGCTTCCTGGATCCCAGAATGTGGAGTACTACAAGGATCTCCAATATCACTAATATTGTTCAACATACTGATGGCACCACTCGGGAAAAAAAACTAGAAGCAAAGGGCTTTAATCCATTCATTTATGCTGACAATGTAACAATCCACATACCTTTTAAAAACAGCATCACTGAAATACTGGACAAAGTCAAAAGAGGCTTGGACCTCATGAAAAACTGGGCAACAAATAATCAAACGTAAATTAAACAGGGACAAAACTAAATTCCTGGTTCTAACCAATCCGCACAACCCCACAACCTACAAAAAATTCAAAATCAACAACCAAAAAAAAATCGAAACACAACTAGAAATACTGGGAATTGTTCTAGATAAACATCTATCACTGGAAAACCAAATATCAGTGGTAACATCAAAATGATTCAGAACACTACGGAGACTAAGGATAAGAGACTACTTTCCCAGACAATCATTCAGGATAATGGTACAAGCAAAGATACTATCCCACCTAGACTACTGCAATGCAGCATACATAGGATGCAAGGAAGTGCACTAAAATCACTACAAACCATCCAAAACACTGAAGCGAGACTAATATTCAAAATGTCAAAATACAAAAGAGCAACTCCACTGCTTGATCAACTACACTGGCTGCCAATCAAGGCAAGACTAATCTTCAAAGCTAGCACCCTCATTTTCAAGATACTAGTTGGAGTGGCACCAGAATACATGCAAGACCTGATCGAATTATCTCCAAGAAAAGCAAACCCGGAAACCAGAAGCTACCTACTTCTCCACCTACCCAGCTGCAGAAACATAACTTACAAAACCATTTACACAGCATGATTCAGCTTCCTGGGTTCCAAATGGTGGAACTCAATACCAATACAGAAAATACTGGACAAAGCTTCAGCAAAAATATGAACTATAACGTCAATAATAAGCTGAACTTACTTAAACGCTTAATAAATATAGAGTGTGGTATCAATTCTTTTTTCTTTTTTTCTATTTTCAATTCAAAGTGGAGAAAAAGACCTCAGCAGTCTCTGCATGGCGATACTGTGCTCAATGTGCTCAAACGCTAGCATTCCTTGGACTCCATTATAATCCCTGGTCTCAAAAAAACTCCACTAGTATATAATAAAATATATGTGAAATAGTAAATCGTGATGTTTAATTCTTCTAGCAATAATATTGTTAATGTTACTTAGCTTTCAATCTTGCCCAACGGGGCTCTCCGTTTCGCTATGAAATATAAGCTTCCTCAGGGGGCCAAGTAACTGTTGGCAAATCACGATACCTATAATCAAAAGTGATAATACCACACAGAACTTAATGTGAATAACAGCTAAATGTTATTTATAAAAACACAAGACATCCAACCACTAACCTTACAAAATAGCGTCTCTTACTCCTATGACACCGGCAGTGAAAGCAACAACCGGAAGGAGTATTACGATATTTATAATCCCAATAGGGCTGATCATACTTAATTAGCCCCACATTAGAAAAAATCATAATGTATTTAAAGAAATATATTCAAAAAAATGTATTCAAAAAATGCAGACCATTCTATTTGTGAATTTAACCCTCTTGGCTCTAGAGACTGTAATATATAAATCCACCTCTGTTCTTTTATAATTAGGATCTTATTTCTATCTCCTCCTCGGATATTATATGGGATATGATCAATCGCAAAACATCTCAATGAATCAAAAGTATGTCCTTTTTTCTGACAGTGCGCTACTATCGGGGCACCTTTCTTATTCAATTTAATACATGAGCGATGCTCTGTAATACGCTGATGTAACCGGCGTTTGGGTTACCTACATAGATTTTATGGCAAGGGCAAATGAGAATATATATGACATATGTTGATTGACAATCGGTATGAAAGCGCAATTTATACACTTTACCATCTATAGGATTTCTAAATTCGGTCACTTCTTGTGTAATGCTACATGTTTTACAATGTTGACATCTCTTATGTCCCCCTAATTCACTATATTGAATTAAGGAAGGTAAATTAGCGGGACTAACAATCTCCTTCAAATTGGGTGTTCTAGAGAAGGCAATCCTAACTTGTTGATCATGCAAAATCGGGTGTGATTGCATAATAGACCAATTTCATTGCTAGAAGAATTAAACATCACAATTTAGTATTTCACATATATTTTATTATATACTAGTGGAGTTTTTTTGAGACCAGTGATTATAATGGAGTCCAAGGAATGCTGGTGTTTGAGCACATTGAGCACAGTATCGCCATGCAGAGACTGCTGAGGTCTTTTTCTCCACTTTGAATTGAAAATAGAAAAAAAAGAAAAAAGAATGGATACCACACTCTATATTTATTGACTCAATACCAATAGCCAATAGAAGTATCACTGACTATCTCCTGTTCAGAAAAAGCTTTGAAAACCTACTTATTCAAAACATTCTACAACTAACCACACAAACTATGGACAACCTCCCCTACATCATAAATAAACTAATGTAACTCCAACCAAATGTAAACTGTAAGCCACTTTGAACCGAAATTTGTTTTTGGATAACAGTGGGATACAAGAATGCATAAATAAATACTGTAAGTTATGGGAGCCCTTGCCACTTTTAAGACCACAGTATACCAGATCTATAGCTGATGTAACTGTGGTCACATATATGTAGGTATACTGATGCTGAGCTCAGACACATTAGAGTGGCCTAGTGGTTAGGGTGGTGGACTTTGGTCCTGGGGAACTGAGTTCAATTCCCAGCACAGGCAGCTCCTTGTGACTTTGGGCAAGTCACTTAACTCTCCATTGCCTGCCGCATTGAGCCTGCCATGAGTGGGAAAGCGCGGGGTACAAATGTAACAAAAAAAAAAAAATTCAGGCACCTAGATGCCATAATAGAATAGATTCTCACTGCATAACATTGGGGAACCTAAAAGAAGGCACCCTTCTATAGAATTGCCCCGATAAAGAGCATTTCTATAAACTAGGTGCTAACATTTATGCACTCATTGTGCACATAAATTAGCACACTACCATACAGCTGACAAGAGAACCAAGATGGTGGTAGGCAGAGATGTCTGAGGGTTCAGCAATGTTAATACTCTATAGGGACTTCTTTGTTTGCTCATTCTGATAATATTGGTATATGGGGAAAAGAAAAGGAAAATTTAGCATTTACCTAACCAAACCCTGGACAGACCTCAGCAATGAAGCAACTTACTCTCGAAGTACTGCTCCCTCTGCTAAGGTGGAATTGACTTTGGCCAAGCAGACTTCAGCTCCAAGTTGATAGCAGCCCCCTCTCCCCCACAAATACACAACCTGGAAGTGCAACCAATGGATGTGGGGTTGGAGAGTAGATAGATGATGCCAAAGGAATTCATACACCAACTCTGATCTCGAAGGGGCTTATTGTGGTGACCTCCTCCCCTGTAAGGGGAAATATGAAGTGTGATAGTGCACCCAGACCCTCAATTGGAAAAATCTCTGGTGGAGGAGGAGAGAAATGAGGAGCTTTACAACTAGCTTTGTGGGGACAACAGAGACAAGCCACAGTGATTAAAGAGTCATTCTGGGATGCCATACAGGAGGTGAGTTCATCTCTTTCAGTAGTGATTACTACATTTGTGGATGACATGAGTGGAATTTTTCAAGTTTCACAAAAAGCAGGCATAGAAGATGGATGAGCAAGCACACAAGATGGATGAACAGTCCAATAGGACTGAAGCAGTAGGCACTAGGTTGCAAGCGCACCAAAAGAAAAATGCAACCTTAATGAAAGATAAGAATTTTCTACACTGCAAAGCAGAATACTTGGAGAATCAAGTAAGAAGAAAATTACTGAGATTATTAAATTTTCCAAGGTCATCTTTGATAACTACTATGGATATGGTGTGCAAGCATTTGATGGAAGTATAGGAATGGCAACTAAAACATTACCACAGAACCAAGAGGTACAACACAAGCCACAGCTAAATATAAGTTACAGAAGAAAAAAGGAGCCAAATGAACAAGCCAGTGGCCATAAAATTAAATTTATTAAAATAGCAAACTTTGATAGTGGTGTGTCCTTATTATAATTCAGTTGCTTTAATAGCTGCCCAGCATGTTTTGGCAAACACTGCCTGCATCAGGGCACATTCAACAATCAGGCAACTATGAAAACTACTGAATGGTAGGACAATAAGGACACACCACTATCAAAGGTTGCTATTTTAATACATTTCATTTTTCAGACATTGGCTGCTTCATTTGACTGCTTCTTTCTTCTGAATCATAAACATTACCCCTGCTTGTGAGAGCATATTGCTTGTCATTACCAGGAGAGATCAGTATCACATAAGTTCAGAGAATCTAGTTTCTCCTGAGGAAGAAACCAAATCCTTAGACTAAACAGCTGTTTTGGAGGTGATCACCAAGAAAAAAATATGGTTATATTAAAAATGGTTATAGAACACTAGTATATATGCGCATATGTACATACTTATGTATGTATTTGCCAGTATGCTTCCTAAGAACTATGCTGTAAATACACAAAAATCTTGCACAGTGAGTATTTGGAAGGGGATGTACTTATGAGTGGAGAATGGGTAGGACAAAGACAGAGTGTCTACTTACACATGTAACTTACAGAATACAGAGAAGATACCAGTAGCAGGCATTCTCTGAGAACAGCAGGCCATATATTTTCATATGTGGGTAATGTGTCCCACATTGCCTGGTTCAGAGCTTGAAAAAGTTTTCTATAGCTTTAAGAACGTGTGCAGCGCTACCACCACAGGGAGAAGAGAGGGTATATGAGAATATATGGCTTGTTGTCCTCAGAGAATACCTGCTACAGATAAGTATCTTCACTTTCTTCGAGAACAAGCACGCCAATAATTCTCAAATGTGGGAAAAGGCTAACTGAAAACAAACAACAGTGGTCAACTGAACCTCGCAAAGGTGAGGTCAAAGCACAAATTAAGCTGAAACTTTATACAAACTATGTGAGAGAAAAAATGGGCTTGGGGGGTGTGGAGATGGATTCTAAACCCCAAACAAATTCTGCAGCTCTGTCTGTCCAAACCAACTGTCGTGTCGGGTATCCTGCTCAAGGCAATAGTGTGATGTGAATGTGTGGACTGAAGACCACATTGCAGCTTTGCAAATTTCTTCAAAGGAGGCCAACTTCAAGTGGGATACCGACACCTCTATGACTCTGACACTGTGAGCCGTGACTTGAACCTCAAGGGCCAGCCCAGCTTGGGCATAAGAAATGCATTCTGCCGGCGAATTGGAGATCGTGCGTGTCCCAATGGTGACCCCCTCATCCTGTTTGGATCAAAAAAACCAAAAAGCTAGGTGGACTGGCTATGGAGCCTAGTCCGCTCCAAGTAAAACGCCAATGCTTGGTTGCAGTTCAGTGTACAGTGTGCTCTCGCCAGGATGGGCATGAGGTCGGGGAAAAAATGTTGGCAAGACAATCGATGGTTAAGATGGAATTCTGACACAACCTTAGGCAGGAACTTAGGGTGCATGTGGAGAACTACTCTGTTGTGATGAAACTTCATATAAGGTGCATCCACTACTAAAGCCTGAAGCTTTAATTTGTCTGACGTGGATTGGAATGGCCCATCTGCGGAATCGGAAAGAAGTAGGGAGATTATGGATGCCTGTCAAAGTGTCTTGTTCAAATGGTGACAGTGCGGATGCACAAAACTCAAAGTACTGGATTTCAGACATACTGATTTTGATAAAATGGGGGAATACCTGAAGAAGGAGTTGTTGGAGTGTGAAGGCGCAGATGTGGAAAAACAGTGGTCCAAGCTAAAGGCTGCTATAAATATGGCGACTGATCTTTTTGTGAGGAAAGTAAACAAGAACAGGAGAAGCAGGAAGCCTATATGGTTCTCCAAACAAGTAGCTGAAAAAATAACAGCAAAAGAGGCTTTGTTCAAGAAATACAAAAGAACGCAACATAGTAACATATAGTAACACAGTAGATGACGGCAGAAAAAGACCTGCACAGTCCATCCAGTCTGTCCAACAAGATAACTCATATGTGCTAAATTTTGTGTATACCCTACTTTGATTTGTACCTGTGTTCTTCAGGGCACAGACCGTATAAGTCTGCCCAGCACTATCCCCGCCTCCCAACCACCGGCTCTGGCACAGACCGTATAAGTCTGCCCAGCACTATCCCCGCCTCCCAACCACCAGCCCCGCCTCCCACCACCGGCTCTGGCACAGACCGTATAAGTCTGCCCAGCACTATCCCCGCCTCCCAACCACCAGCCCTGCCTCCCACCACCGGCTCTGTCACAGACCGTATAAAAGTCTGCCCAGCACTATCCCTGCCTCCCACCACCGGCTCTGGCACAGACCGTATAAGTCTGCCCAGCACTATCCCTACCTCCCAACCACCAGTCCCGCTTCCCACCACCGGCTCTGGCACAAACCGTATAAGTCTGCCCAGCACTATCCCCGCCTCCCAACCACCAGCCCCGCCTCCCGAGAGGATCACAGAAAAGATTATCAGATTAAACTCAAAGAAACAAAGAGGGAAATACGGCTAGCGAAAGCGAGATTGGAAGAAAAAATGGCTAAAGATGTAAAGAGAGATGACAGAACCTTTTTCAGATATATTGGAGAGAGAAGAAGAGATAGGAATGGAATTGCGAGACTGAAAGATAATGAGAATGGCTATGTGGAGAGTGATGAAGATAAAGCGAACGTGCTACACAACTATTTCTCTTTGGTGTTCACGGAGGAAAATCCTGGAGAAGGACCGTGGTTGGCTGCCGAGGGAACGTCTGGGAATGGAGTGGATACTGCGCCATTTACGGAAAAGAGAGTTTATAAACAGCTTGAGAATCTGAAGGTGGACAAAGTTATGGGGCCGGATGGGATACATCCCAGGATACATCTTTACAGACGTGAGAGGTTCCGCGAGATTGGAGACGAGCGGATATGGTCCCTCTTCACAAAAGTGGAGACAGGGAAGAAGTGGGAAACTACAGACTGGTAAGTCTCACGTAGGTGGTAGGAAAAATAATGGAGTCGCTGCTGAAAGAAAGCATAGTTAACTTTCTAGAAGCAGACGGGTTATAGGACCCGAGGCAACATGGCTTTACCAAAGGAAAATTTATTTTTGTTTTTTATTTTATTTGTTACATTTGTATCCCACATTTTCCCACCTATTTGCAGGCTCAATGTGGCTTACATGGTACCGGAGAGGCGTTCACAACTCCAGTGAGAACAAATACAATGTGATGTTGTAGTAAGACAAAGATCATGTGGCACAGTCAACGGAAGAGTTGTGTATGTCCATTACGTACTTTACTTATGTTGTGTTGCAGAGTTCAGGCATTTAAGTTGGGTCTGCGGGGTATGCCTTTTTGAACAGGTTAGTCTATAGTGATTTCCGGAAGTTTAGGTGGTCATATGTTGTTTTCAAGACTTTTGGTAATGCATTCCACAGTTGTGTGCTTATTTAAGAAAAACTGGATGCTTAAGTTGATTTGTATTTAAGTCCTTTGCAGCTTGGGTAGTGCAGGTTTAGCTATGTTCATGTTGATGTGGATATGTTTCTGATTGGTATGCCAATGAGGTCTGTCATGTATATCGGGGCTTCACCGTAGAAAATTTTGTGAACCAAGGTACAGATTTTGAAGGCAATGCGTTCTTTGATTGGGAGCCAGTGTAGCTTTTCCTGGCGAGGTTTTACGCTTTCAAATCACGTTTTTCCGAATATAAGCATGGCTGCTGTATTTTGGGCGGTCTGAAGTTTCTTTAAGGTTATTATTATTATTTATTGCATTTGTACCCCACATTATCCCACCTTTTTGCAGGCTCAATGTGGCTTACAGTGTGTTATAATGATATAGTCATTACATGATCTTAAATACAGTCGATAATAAGCTGAAGGTAGATGAGGATTTAGATGGAAAGGTCGAGTAAGAAGTGTTTTTTGAGGTACTTGGGTGGTATAAGGAGTGATTTGTTTCGTTAAGGATGTCTTTTGGAGGCCTTGTTGAAGAGATGTGTCTTCAAAGATTTGCGAAAGCTGGTTAAGTTGTCCATGGTTTTTAGGGCCATGGGTAGTGTGTTCCATATCTGTGTGCTCTTGTACGCAAAGGTAGTCGCGTATGCCTGTTTGTATTTAATTCCTTTACAGCTGGGGAAGTTCAAATGGAGGAATTTGCGGGCTGATCTTTTGGCGTTTCTGGGCGGTAGGTCCACTAAGTTTAACATGTAGAGTGGGGCATCTGCATGAATGATTTTGTGTACGGTCGTGCAGATCTTGAACTCAATTCGTTCCTTGAGTGGGAGCCAGTGCAGTTTCTCTCTTAGGGGCTTCGCACTTTCGTATTTAGTTTTTTTTAAAAATGAGTCGGGCTGCGGTGTTCTGGGCTGTTTGGAGTTTTTTAATGGTCTGTTCTTTACAACCTGCATACAGGGCGTTGCAGTAGTCCAAATGACTTATCACTAGTGACTGTACTAGGGTGCGGAAGATGTTTCTTGGGAAAAAAGGTTTTATTCTTTTGAGTTTCCACATCGAGTAGAACATTTTTTTCGTTGTATTCTTCACTTGGGTATCAAGTGTGAGGTTTCGATCAATAGTGACTCCAAGAATTTTCAGGTTTTCTGAAATGGGAAGTGTGCAGTATGGTGTGGTTAATGTTTGTTCTTTGCATCCCGCATAAATTCCATTGCAGTAGTCTACATGGCTTAGTACCATTGTGTCACGATGGTGACTGTTTCCTTGTCTGTGCTCACCTCGCCCTCTGGTGGCCAGAACCAGTGGCTGCTATGGACTGTCACACCTTCCAGACTTCAGTCCAGTCCAGTCCGGATCTTCCGGGCTGCCAGATTTGCTTTTCTTGTTTGTGCCTGAACAGCACCCATAACTGCCTTGTGATTCCTGCAGCTGAACTTCAGCTGCTGATGGGCTTTATTAACCGCCTGGAAACTTCTGTGTTTGCCTTTGCATCGCCTAAGGTCCCTGGTATGTTGGTGTGCTCTGTGCACTTCTGCCTAGTCCAATTTCTAGTCTGAGTTCCTTGTCTGGTTCTAGTTAGTTTGGGTGCAGTTTAGCTTTGGTTTTATTGCTTAGTTCCTAGTCTTGTTTCTGGTCTGTATTCCTTGTCTAGTTCTTGGTTGTCTGTGTTTCTTTCTTAGTGGACGCTTGTCAGCTTTCAGTCCTTGTTCTTGAGCCTGACTGCTTTCTACCTAGTGTGGTATTGTTTGTCTGAGAGTCCTAGTCTAGTATTCTGCCTAGCCTCCCTTGTGTATTCTAGACCCTGTGTGTATCCTGTTGGTATCCAGTCCCTGCCCTGTCCTGTAAGTCCTGCCAGCAGCCTGCACCCAGGGGCTCAACTCCTGGGGAACGGCAGTCAAGACTTGGACTTTCTTTTTGAACGGCGGTCAAGCGCAGGTGAAGTCTAGTTGTTCCTGCTCTGCCTGTTCCAGCTTGTTTGCCTCAGCTGCAACTCCAGTCCGGGGTTCCAGGCCTGTTCTGCCTTGTCTCTGGTTTGAGAGTGGTTTTGCCTGCCACTGCCGCTCCACGGCAGTGGTCCAAGGGCAAACAAACCCAGTGTTTCTGCCTTGAGAACCTAACACATTGATTGTATCAGGTTGCAAAATGTTGCCCTCGGGAAGAATAGTTTCACACGTTTGAGTTTCCACATTGAGTGAAACATTTTCTTTGTTGTGGATTTCACTTGGCTATCTAGTGTTAAGTTACAGTCTAATGTAACTTCAAGGATTTTCAGATTGTCTGAGATAGGGAGGGTGTAGTTTGAAGTGTTGATACTTGTGGGGTTGTCCGTGCTGTATTGGGATGAGAGGATGAGACAGTGTGTTTTTTCTTTGAGTTTTAGTTGAAATGCATTTGCCCTTGAGTCCATGATGTTCTGTCATGGTGATTTCTGTCAGTGCATGTTTGTAAGGAATGTATATTGTGACATCGTCTGCATAGATGAAAGGGATCAGGCCTTGGTTGGATAATGACTTGGCTAGTGGGGTCATCATTAGGTTGAAGAGGATTGGTGAAAGCGGTGATCCATAAGGTACTCCACAAGTCTGCCTTCCACGGTGATGATATATTTAAGTTTCATTTCACTTGAAATGTTCTTGTGGTTAGGAAACCCTTGATCCAGCTAAGTATGTTTCCACTAATCCCAAAGTAATCCAGTAGTCTTAGTAGGAAGTTATGATTTACCATGTCGAATGCACTAGACATCCTGCCAAATGAATCTTATTGACTTCTTTGACTGGGTGACCAAAGAACTGGATGAATCTACTTGGACTTCAGCAAAGCCTTTGATACAGTCCCCCACAGAAGACTTGTGAATAAGCTGAAAGGGTTGAACTTAGGACCAAAAGTGGTGAACTGGATAAGAAACTCGTTGACTGGCAGGTGGAAGGATGGTGGTAAATGGAATCCGCTTGGAGGAAAGAAAGGTGAGCAGTGGAATTCCTCAGGGGTCGGTGCTGGGGCCTATTCTGTTTAATATATTTGTGGGAGATATTGCTGAAGGGTTGGAAGGAAAGGTGTGCCTTTTTCTGGATGACACGAAAATAGCCAATAGAGTGGATACCCTGGAGGGATTAGAAACGATAAGAAGGGATCTCCGAACCTTAGAAGAATAGTCAAGGGTCTGGCAGTTAAAATTTAATCGTCCAATGACTAATAGTACACTCAAGCCTAGGTAATAAATCTAAAACACAGCCTCACACTAGCTATGTATATAAGAGATTTGTCACTCACGCTGTTAATCTCCCATCATGCATCCAACATACAATGGTGGAGAAAAAAACTCCATTAGTGATTCACCAGTTTGATGATTTAATATGTACAGTACTGGAGCATATGAGGCCTTCTCAAAGACGAGGAGATCCGAGTCGGGCATTATGCCAAATAGAACAGAAGTGGATCTTTTTCTTCAATTCGATTGAACCAGAGGGACTGAATGTTCGAGTTGAGTGGTCAGCGTTTTTTTGAAAGACTCTCAACATATGACTAATTGATTGTACGAGTAATTGGATTGCATGAGAGAATGACGTCAAAGCGGGCGGATACAATGGACTGGCTGATGTGAACCGGAAAGGGAGGAGTGTAATCCCCTTTATAAACATGGTGTCGGTGTCCCGCGGTCGGTTACCTGTTTGCTTGTGTTTTGGGATACAGCAGATGTAACACAGGATTAAATATTTGGATAAAACTGGAAAACCCCTGATGCAGCAGTAGAGAAACGGAGGCTCCCTATCGGGTTGATCAGCTGGTGGCACCGATGAGAACAGAACATTATAGCGACTGAACTAAAGACTAAGTGGTTTCTGGCGGGAACACCAGGGATGAGAAGACTGATTATATATAAGATAGTGGCTGGATGAGCAGAACAGCAAATAATTGATGTAAAGTAATTCTGTGTTGTTTAGATGCACACATGCGACTGTTACCCGAGAAGTTGAGGGGAGTTAGATACTCCGCATCTACCCACACTTAGTAGGATTACATCCTTAGTGGTAGCAAATGGTATGGAGTTTTTTTCAAGCCAGATGATGGTGCGCCGGGTCCACGCCTTATAGTCCACAGTGCCGGACTGGCTGGATAGCGTTACTGAGGCTTTTTTCTCCACCATTGTATGTTGGATGTGTGATGGGGAATTAACAGTGTGAGTGGCAAATCTCTTATATACGTAGCTAGTGTGAGGCTCTGTTTTAGATTTTCAGTTAAAATTTAATGCCAAGAAGTGTAGAATGATGCACTTGGGGTGCAGAAACCCAAAAGAAAGATACCAAATAGGAGGGGAGAGATTAGTAAGCTCGACTCAGGAGAGAGACCTTGGGGTGTTAGTGTCTGAGGATCTAAAGGTGAAGAAACAATGCAACAAGGTGACGGCCGTGGCCAGAAGAATGCTAGGCTGGATAGAGAGGGACATAACCAGCAGAAAAAAGGAGGTGCTGATGGCCCTCTACAAGTCGTTGGTGAGGCCCCACTTGGAATATTGTGTTCAGTTTTGGAGGCCATATCTTGCTAAAGATGTAAAAAGACTGGAAGCGGTGCAAAGAAAAGCTACAAAAATGGTATGGGATTTGCGTTGCAAACAGTACGCGGAGAGACTTGCTGGACATGTATACCTTGGAGGAAAGGAGAAACAGGGGTGACCATAATACAGACGTTCAAATATTTGAAAGGTATTAATCTGCAAATGAACCTTTTCCGGAGACGGAAAGGCGGTAGAACTAGAGGACATGAATTGAGGTTGAAGGGGGGCAGACTCAGGACTAATGTCAGGAAGTATTACTTTCACGGAGAGGGTGGTGGATACGTGGAATACCCTCCCGCGGGAGGTGGTGGAGATGAAAACGGTAATGGAATTCAAACATGTGTGGAATAAACACAAAGGAATCCTGTTTAAAAGGAATGGTTCCATGGAATCATAGCGGAGATTGGGTGGTGACACCAGTAATTGGGAAACAAATCGGGAGCTGGGCAGACTTCTACATTCTATGCCCTGATTGTGACTGGATAGGGATGGACTGGAGTGTAAATTTTAAGGGGTTTCGACGTTAGCTTCAGAACTTAGTACAAGAACAGTGCTCGGCAGACTTCTATGGTCTGTGCCCTGAGAAAGACAAGGACAAATCAAACGCAGGTATACAGATAAACTCATTTTACATGGTATGTGATACTTTATCTTGTCGGGCAGACTGGATGGACCGTACAGGTCTTTATCTGCCATTATTCACTATGATACTATGTTACTGACCCTGCAAGCTGAAGTAACCACTAAAAATATGACCTTGCAGGTCAAGTACTTCAGATGACAGGAATCAAGTGGCTCAATAGGAGCTTTCATCAGCTGGGTGAGTTCAGGGGCGGACTGACCATTCGGGCAACCGGGCAGTGCCCGAGGGCCCAGAGGCTCTACCTGGATGCCTGCCACTGCACACTACAGCCCTTCCCATTCCTACCTTGAAAGGCACACCACTAGTGATCTAGTGACCTCTGCAAGGGGGAATATGTTCTTTCCTGCCCGCTGTGCTGCCGCTATTCCCCCTGCCTGGCACCGCCGTATTTTTAAAATGGTGGCTGAGCCTCCCTGCGGAAGTCTTGCGAGACTGTCGAGATCCACAAGACTACAGCGGGCAGTCTCAGCTGCCATTTTGAAAACACAGCGGTGCTGGCGGGTGGGGGAATAGCAGCAGCACAACGGGCAGAAAAGAACATGCTCCCCCTGCAGAGGCCACTAGACCACCAGGGTCCTTCAAGGTAGGACCAGGGAAGTGGGGGCGTCAGCTGCAGCAGTAGGGGGAGACAGCAACATGGCCATAAGAAGGATGTCAGGCAGTGGCCAGGAGGGTGTCCATACCACTCTCCATGCACGGGGCCCCAGACCACTCTCAGTCCGTCTCTGGTGAGAATGACATTGAGGTCCCATGACATAGGTGAAGGTTTGACAGGGGGCTTTGTCAACAGCAAACCTCTCATGAAGCGAACAGCTTATATTAGTTGAATGTTCTAATGCATGCTTACTAGGTGTATCATTAGTATTGTGCTAACATTGTATTATATCTCTGGTATTTGAATTCCAGTGCTGTTAAATGTGTATATTTTTGATACTGTTGTACTTATGCTTGTTCTTGGTTATTTTACTATTGTTATGCTGTTAACAAAATTATAAGTTTTATGTTAAACTGTACCAACTGTACACCACCTTGGATGAATCTCTTCATAAAGGCGGTTAATAAAACCTATGAAATAAATAAACTAGAGGCAGTCTAGAGATAGGTTTATCTTCTACACAATAATCACAAACACTAATTGCACTGAAGTGACCCCAGACTGAGTTACACATACAGAAGACCTGTCCTCCAATGAAGGAGGAAAGCATTCAACGCTAGACTGTCGTGAATCTGCAGCCTGGAATAGAACTAAGAGACCTTGTATATGGACTGAGTGGGAAAGAGAATCACCGAGAGAGTGCCCCACACTCAGAAGATCTCGCAGACAATGCCCATGTTGAATGACCACTCGTGTGGTTGCATAACCTTGCTCAGTCTGTCTGGTAGGCTTAGATTTGCCTGCCAGGTAAGTGGCTTTGAGAAGCATTCTATGCCATACTGCTCAATGCCACATCCCAATGGCCTCCTGACACAGAGGGTATGATTAGGTGCCCCCCTGCTTGTTGGTGTAGTATATTGCAATCTGATTGTTCATTAGAATGAGTACAAATTTGGTTGATCAGTCGATTTCTGAAAGCCATTAGAGAGTTCCAGATTACCGGGAGCTGCAGAAGGTTGATGTGAAGACCTGTCTTTTAGGCTGACCAAGCACACTGAGTGTGAAGCTCATCTAAATGAGCTGAGCTCCCCACTCCAGATGGGATGCATTAGTCGTCAGCACATTCCGGGGCTGAGGAATTTGGAATGGAGTCCCAAAATCAAAGTGGATAAAACAGTCCACCAAAGCAGAGACTGAACTGGCTCTGGTATCACTCGGATGGCATCCGCCAGGCTCTCTGTGGCCTGACACCACTGAAATGCTAGGGTACACTGGGAAGTTCTCATGTGAAGATGTGCCATGGGTATCACATGGACAGTGGAGGGCATGTGGCCTACAACCTCAACATCTGCTGAGCTGTGACCTACTGAAGGGATTGAACTTGAGTGGCAAGGGCAACAAGAGTGTCCACCCTCAGCACAGGGAGAAAAGCTTGTGCCTGCTGCATATCTAGCAGGGTTCTAATGAGCACCAATTGATTGAGAGGGAGCAGATGGGGACTTTAAGTAGTTTAAAATGAACCCTAGTAGCTCTAACACCAGAATAGCCCTCCACATTGACTCCTAAGTACCATCCTTTGACATGCTCTTCACTAGTCAATCGTCCAGATAGGGGATCTTACGACTACTGATAGACACTTGGTGAAGACCATAGTAGCCGACGAGAAGCCTGGAAGTGATGTGTCCTCAGCCACAAATGAAGATACTTCCTGTGACATGGAAGTATTAGGATATGAGTATAAGCATCCTTTAAGTCTAGAGAGCATAGCCAGTTGTTACCTTGAAACACAGGGAGAAGGGCACCCAGGGAAACCATCCTGAACTTAACATAGTAACATATAGTAACATAGTAAATGCCGGCTGAAAAAGACCTGCATGGTCCATCCAGTCTGCCCAACAAGACAAATTCATATGTGCTACTTTTTGTGTATACCCTACTTTGATTTGTACCTGTCCTCTTCAGGGCACAGACCGTATAAGTCTGTCCAGCACTATCCCCGCCTCCCAATCACCAGCCCCGCCTCCCACCACTGGCTCTGGCACAGACCGTATAAGTCTGCCCAGCACTATCCTCGCCTCCCACCACCGGCTGGCTCTGCCACCAATCTCGGCTAAGCTCCTTAGGATTCATTCCTTCTGAATAGGATTCCTTTATGTTTATCCCACGCATGTTTGAATTCTGTTACCGTTTTCATTTCCATCACCTCCCGCGGGAGGGCATTCCAAGCATCCACTACTCTCTCCGTGAAAAAATACTTCCTGACATTTTTCTTGAGTCTGCCCCCCTTCAATCTCATTTCATGTCCTCTCATTCTACTGCCTTCGCACCTCCGGAAAAGGTTCGTTTGCGGATTAATACTTTTCAAATATTTGAACGTCTGTATCATATCACCCCTGTTTCTCCTTTCTTCCAGAGTATACATGTTCAGGTCATCAAGTCTCTCCTCATACGTCTTGTAACGCAAATCCCTTACCATTCTTGTAGCTTTTCTTTGCACCGCTTCAATTCTTTTTACATCCTTCGCAAGGTACGGCCTCCAAAACTGAACACAATACTCTAGGTGGGGCCTCACCAACGACTTATACAGGGGCATCAACACCTCCTTTCTTCTGCTGGTCACACCTCTCTCTATACAGCCTAACAACCTTCTAGCTACGGCCACCGCCTTGTCACACTGTTTCGTCGCCTTCAGATCCTCAGATACTATCACCCCAAGATCCCTCTCCCCGTCCGTACCTAACAGATTCTCCCCGCCTAACACATACATCTCCCGAGGGTTTCTATTCCCTAAGTGCATCACTTTGCATTTCTTCGCATTGAATTTTAATTGCCAAACCTTAGACCATTCTTCTAGCTTCCTCAGATCCTTTTTCATGTTTTCCACTCCCTCCCGGGTGTCCACTCTGTTGCAGATCTTAGTATCATCTGCAAATAGGCAAACTTTACCTTCTAACCCTTCGGCAATGTCACTCACAAATATATTGAACAGAATCGGTCCCAGCACCAATCCCTGAGGCACACCACTACTCACCTTTCCCTCCTCCGAGTGAATTCCATTCACCACCACCCTCTGGCTTCTGTCCGTCAACCAGTTCCTAATCCAGTTCACCACTTCGGGTCCTATCTTCAGCCCTTCCAGTTTATTTAAGAGCCTCCTGTGGGGAACCATGTCAAAAGCTTTGCTGAAATCTAAGTAGATTACGTCCATAGCTCGTCCTTAATTCAATTCTCCTGTCACCCAATCAAAGAACTCAATGAGGTTCGTTTGGCACGATTTCCCTTTGGTAAACCCATGTTGTCTCGGATCTTGCAACTTATTGGCTTCCAGGAAATTCACTATCCTTTCCTTCAGCATCGCTTCCATTATTTTTCCAATAATCGAAGTGAGACTTACCGGCCTGTAGTTTCCAGCTTCTTCCCTATCACCACTCTTGTGAAGAGGGGCCACCTCCGCCGTTCTCCAATCCTTTGGAACCTCTCCTGACTGCAAGGATATGTTAAACAAATCTTTAAGAGGACCCGCCAGAACCTCTCTGAGCTCCCTCAATATCCTGGGGTGGATCCCATCCGGTCCCATGGCTTTATCCACCTTTAGCTTTTCAAGCTGTTCATACACACTCTCTTCCGTGAACAGTGCTCTATCCACTTCAATCTCATTTATACTTTTTGCAGTCCATCGCGGTCCTTCTCCAGGATTTTCTTCTGTGAAAACAGAACAAAAGTATCTATTTAGCAAATTTGCTTTTTCTTCATCATTATCCACATAGCGGTTCGCAGTATCTTTTAGTCTCACAATTCCCTTTTTAGTCATTCTCCTTTCACTTATATACATGAAGAAATTTTGGTCACCCCTCCTTACATTTCTAGCCATTTGTTCTTCCGCTTTCGCCAGACGTATCTCTCTCTTTAACCAGGAATTTGATCAGGGCTCTGAGGATGGGATACACCCCCCCCCCCCCCTAATCTTCTTTTACACATGGAAGTACCTAGATTAGAATCCCTTCTCTTCTTCCCCTGGTGAAAAGGGCTCGACCACTTGGGACTTCAGAAGCGCAGAGAGTTCCTCTGTAATTACCTGCTTCTGATGACAGCAGAAGCGATGTGCTCTCAGTGGGCGATCTGGTGATCTTTATTGCCAATGTAGGGTGTAACTGAGACGGACTATTTGAAAAACCCACCGGTTGGAGGTTACAAGAGCCACATTTCTTTAAAAAATTTCAGCCTTCCTCCCAACCAGCAAGTCGTCAGAAATTATCACTTAAAGCAGCTATGATCTGCTGAAGCCAGTCAAAAGCTTGTTACTTGCTTTGACTGGTGAGCTGTCTTGGTTTTAGGCACACACTATTGACAAGAACAAGCACACTAGGGTTAAGTCTGCTGAGGCTGGCAAGGAGCATACCTATTCCTCTGTGACTAGCAGAGACCCCTCTTCGGCATGCTAAAAAATGCCCGGATAAGGAGGTAGTTGCAGAAAACATCCGGCGGGAGACAGTATAGATGGTATCAGTGTGCTTCTTGATGAGGTTAGCAACCTCCTCTGGCTTTCCTATCGTGGCATTGTTAATGTAGCACTAGTGTCCCTAACGAAGGATTTTTGAAATGGGGATCTCTGTTGGGTGTCTTGAACATAGTGAAACAGTGACGGAACACAAAATTGAGGTATGTTTGCTCCTATCTGTTTTTGGAAATACCGGTGCTGTTATTTTGCTAAGTGTATGGACATATGTTTTTTGATAATTTTCTATCAATAGATATCATGTCATTTTGTTATATATATTCCTACTCAACTTTTTTATAATCTTTGATAAAAAAATATATAAAATACACATTTGATTTAAAAAAAGATATAAAAGGGAAACAAAAATCAGTAGTATTAATGATGTACAGGGCTTTTTAAGGGAGCTGAATCTTCGGCTGAACTCACTAAGATTAAGTTAAAATGTGGATACAGCCTATACTGAATTCTCCGTTGTTCCCTTATAAAACAAAGTTGTTGTTTTTCTTTTTTTCAGTTTGTTTATTGGATTAAACATTCTGACATGACTATATAGTTCCATATATTTATTTTTTTCCATATATTTATTTTTTTCACTGTGGGATTAACTGTGTTTTTCTGACTCACAATAGTGGGGGCAGTGGTTTCCAACATGTCATTGTCCTGTTCACTTTAAACAGTGATACCCCCATTTAACTGGTAAAGCCACACAGTACAAAGCAGTTCAAAGCTGTGTCATTAATACCTTGAATTTTATAAATTTGCATATTTTTCTGATCTGCACTGGGAGTAGCTCTATTTGTAAAATTAATTCCAGCCCCTGTGTCAATCAAGGCAAAGTTATCATGACCCTCTATCCTGCTGTTAACATTGGGGCATCCACAGGTGTCCAATATCAAAGGTGCTACAAACCTTAATCTGTATTCTGAGGCTATATCCTTCCCATCATCCTGGGTGCTTTAAGCGAGTCCTCAGGTAAGTGAAAGGAGCCAAGTAGGATTATGAAGGACTGAGACATTTTGGTAGTTGGACATAGGTCGTCAGGACATCCCTAATCACTAGCCTTGTTTTCCTGAGCTGCTTTTAAGTTATGTTTTAATCTAATTCCACTTGCTGTGTGTGTTTATCCTGTTCCCATTTAATTTTCTCCTTTTCTAACTCATATCTCTGTGCTTTGAGCTCATAAAAAGGAATATAACCCAAGGAATTTCTAAACTTACCTCTGCCATGCCCTCTCCAGGGTGCCTATCCTCTATTTCCTTTGTCTGGGTTTTTTTGTATATTGGAGTGATCCCTCAGCTTGCCACTTCCTTGCTTCTGACATTGTAATTACTTGTGATGACCAGGACTTCCACACCAGGGGCGTAGCCACGGGGTGGGCCTAGATGGGCCCAGGAACTTTCCCTCCAGGCCTGCCCACCAACACAGAGCTGCCAAGTCTCCCGCGAAACACGTGGCGCCAGCTCCCATTTCCGGCCGCTGCTGCTTCTCCTGTTGAGCAGGAGCGGCCGCTACAAAAACAAAAAGAGCTAATTAAACAACCCAAAATGTTTTTAAAAAGCAAGCGCAGCACCACAGGCAGCCATCAGGCATTGGCTGTGGGCTCTGCAGCCGCTCCTCTCACCTCTCATGTCACTGTCTCTGAAGCTGAACCCTGCAGGAGCACATATTCATTAGCCCCTGATGCAGCCCAGTTGGGCGAAACACGGCCTGTGTCAGGCTTGCTAATTTTTTATTGATCTATATTTAATAAATATTGTTTTCCACTTACGTACCTGCCTTTCACAGGGCACAGACTGTAGAAGTCCGCCCTGCACTGTGTTATGGTCCTGTTGTGACTTGAGCAGTGAGCTCTTGTGCCCCGACTGAGCACGATGGATAGAGACGCTGGACAACCCCTAGCTTCACCTGGAAAGCGACCACCGTTCCCCAGGGGTTGAGCCCCCAGATGCAGGTGGCCACCAAGACTTCAGGAACCGGATGGGGTTGGGCTGCACAAACCAGGCTAGAAGCAAGGCAGGCAAAAACTCAAAGGGTGAGCCGGTACAGTCCAAGGGTCAGGGAAGGCAGCAAGGCAACAAGTATCAGGTTCAGTCCAAGGGTCAGGGCAGGCAGCAAAGCAACAAGTATCAGGTTCAGTCCAAGGGTCAGGGCAGGCAGCAAAGCAACAAGTATCAGGTCCAGTCTAAGGGTCAGGTAACGGTAGGCACGAGATGAGCACCAAACCTCTATAAGCATATAAGCCGATGCAAGGTGTGCAGGGAACTGCCGGCCTTAAATAGTCCCCGCATCAGCAGTAACCATGGGCAGGTACAGATTGGTGCCTGCAAGGGAAAAGGTGGAACCTCGAGAAAGGCGCCCAATCCCGTGCAACCAGGCCAAGTGAGCTACCTGCACCGGAAACTGGCATGGCTTCCGGAACGGCACCAGACCGTGTGGCCGGCCACCACATGATGGCCGCCCAATCAATCAGCTGGACCCGCGCCCATGGCCGGAGCGACATAGCCGGCCATAGGAACCGGACCCCAGAAGACTGCCGCCGACCTTGGGTTCTCATGTAACTCACTTCCACGTGCCACGTGAATTGGAGATTCTTAAAATGAGGACTGAGCAATAAGAGCGGCCTGTGTCAGCCATTTTGGAATGGTTGGCCTTAAATGAAAATAACAAATATTTTTTAATATCATTGGAAATTGAGGAGACTTATCAAAGTTGAAATTTAAGATCAAGTATTGTAAAGCAACTTTAGTGATGTGTATCGTGTGGTGAATATCAGATGAGAGTGGTTGGTTGTGTGGATGACGCTGTGAATGGCACGTGGAAGTGAGTTACATGAGAACCCAAGGTTATTGTGAATAAAGTATGTATACATATGGGCAATAATAAATGTATTCATGTTTGTTTGAATTCTGTAGTGGAGTACTGTGCCAGACCCTCGACCATTCTTCTAACTTTCGGAGATCCCTTCTCATCGTTTCTACTCCCTCCAGGGTATCCACTCTATTGGCTATGTTCGTGTCATCCGCAAAAAGGCAAACCTTTCCTTCCAACCCTTCAGCAATATCTCTCACAAATATATTAAACAAAATGGGCCCCAGCACCGACCCCTGAGGAACCCCACTGCTCACCATCCGTTCCTCCGAGCGGATTCCATTTACCACCACCCTCTGCCACCTGTCGGTCAACCAGTTTTCTATCCAGTTCACCACTTTCGGTCCTAAGTTCAGCCCTTTCAGCTTCTTCACGAGTCTTCTGTGGGGGATCGTATCAAAGGCTTTGCTGAAATCCAAGTAGATTACATCTAGCGCATGGCCTTCATCCATTTCTTTTGACACACAGTCAAAGAAGTCAGTGAGATTCATTTGGTAGGATTTTCCTTTGGTAAAGCCATGTTGCCTCGGGTCCTGTAACCCGTTGTCTTCTAGAAAGTTAACTATCCTTTCTTTCAGCAGTGACTCCATTATTTTTCCTACCACCGATGTGAGACTTACCGGTCTGTAGTTTCCCACTTCTTCCCTGTCTCCACTTTTGTGAAGAGGGACCACATCCGCTCGGTCAGACCCTGGGGGGGGGGGGGGGGGGGGGGGGGGACACAGTTCAGAGCTGCCTGCATTATCTCCACAGAGGCCTTTGGCTAAGTCTTTGGGTAGGCCCTGAATCCTTAGGTAGGCTACTTTTCAGGTTAGGCCCTGAATAGCAAATGTCATGTTCACATATATAAGAAAGAACAACCCAAATTATAAAACACATTGAAATCCTCTGTTCATAGTATGGCAGCACAAAAAATATGTTAGAAACCTAACTTCACATCAACATCATATAAGATTCATTATCCTATAAATGCAAATTGATGTATAATAATATATTATTGTAGTGCTCAGATTGCAGTGTACGTACTACAGCCATAAAACGGCTTATAACATATCACTGGGACCCACCATCACAGCACTAACCTCCCTCCCTTCCTATAATTGCTGAAAAATCAACAAAAGATGGTACTTAGCTTTAAATATTATGATGGATCATATGCTTCGGGATCCCTGTGAATGATCGGGCTGTGTTGACACTGACAATCTTGTATCTTTTTTTATATTTTTCTTCTATTGCTGTTTGTGCTAGTATCCATATTTGTGCTCATGTGTACCGTGGTTAAAAATGTTCATGTTCTCTACATGCTGCATGTTTCACCAAACTGGCGTCTTCAGGAAAACAAAAATAGGAAGGCGACAGCCCGCAATCCCATCATGGTCGATGTATTATTATACATCAATTTGCATTTATAGGATAATGAATCTTATATGTTGATGTGAAGTTAGGTTTCTAACATATTTTTTGTGATAACGTTAGAAGAAACAACATTTAGTGAACCCCAGATCTATATATATAAAAGGCAACCCCAACATTCTGAAGCCTCCACGGAAGTTGAGGCGCCCGAGATATCCGGTGTGCCCTGGAGTGTCTGCACCGCCCTCGCGTCAAAACATCATGATGCGTCAAAACGTCATGACGTCGAGGGCGGAGCTGTTGACACTCGAGGGCCGAAACGGCCCACAGCAAACAAGGCAAGTAGCTTCGAGGGACGGAGGGAGGGGGCCCCTTGCTAGCGCCCGTTTCATTCCGCTCAGAAACGGGCATTTTTTCCTAGTTATTTTATATTACATAGTATGGCAGCAGCCAAAAAAAAGCTAACAGGACTTTTGTAATTATTGCAAAATTAATAGAGAAAAAAATAGAAAATAATATAAAGTGACACTAAATTGTTCCATTATACAACCACACCTTGAATAGTGTGTGCAACTCTGGTCACCACATCTCAAAAAGAGATTGTGGAATTGGAAAACAAAAAAGTATAGAAAAACTACTATATAATAACAGGGTACAGAAGTTTGATCTCAAACTGAGGAAGAGATGACTGAGGGGAGTATGACAGAGATCTATAAATCCTGAGTGAAACGAGTAAATGTGTATCTGATGCTTACTCTTTCAAAATGTACAAAGATCAGAGGAAACTCCAAAAAGTTGCCAAGTAAATTAAAAAATAAAATCAGAGAAACTAATTTTTCACTCAATGTATAATTAAGTTCTGGAATTGGTTACCAGAGGATTTGGTAAACATACCGGGGTTACAAAAGATTTGGACAAGTACCTGGAGAAAAAGTCCATAAACCGTTATTAATGTAGACATGAGGAAAGCTGCTGCTTATCCATGGGGATACACACTATTGTAAAAACGGTAGAACAATTATGTGTAAGTCGTCAGTGTGGTAGTGTTCTACAGTGGGGGAAATAAGTATTTGATCCCTTGCTGATTTTGTAAGTGTGCCCACTGACAAAGACATGAGCAGCCCATAATTGAAGGGTAGGTTATTGGTAAAATGAGAGATAGCACATCACAAATTAAATCCGGAAAATCACATTGTGGAAAGTATATGAATTTATTTGCATTCTGCAGAGGGAAATAAGTATTTGATCCCCCACCAACCAGTAAGAGATCTGGCCCCTACAGACCAGGTAGATGCTCCAAATCAACTCGTTACCTGCATGACAGACAGCTGTCGGCAATGGTCACCTGTATGAAAGACACCTGTCCACAGACTCAGTGAATCAGTCAGACTCTAACCTCTACAAAATGGCCAAGAGCAAGGAGCTGTCTAAGGATGTCAGGGACAAGATCATACACCTGCACAAGGCTGGAATGGGCTACAAAACCATCAGTAAGACGCTGGGCGAGAAGGAGACAACTGTTGGTGCCATAGTAAGAAAATGGAAGAAGTACAAAATGACTGTCAATCGACAAAGATCTGGGGCTCCACGCAAAATCTCACCTCGTGGGGTATCCTTGATCATGAGGAAGGTTAGAAATCAGCCTACAACTACAAGGGGGGAACTTGTCAATGATCTCAAGGCAGCTGGGACCACTGTCACCACGAAAACCATTGGTAACACATTACGACATAACGGATTGCAATCCTGCAGTGCCCGCAAGGTCCCCCTGCTCCGGAAGGCACATGTGACGGCCCGTCTGAAGTTTGCCAGTGAACACCTGGATGATGCCGAGAGTGATTGGGAGAAGGTGCTGTGGTCAGATGAGACAAAAATTGAGCTCTTTGGCATGAACTCAACTCGCCGTGTTTGGAGGAAGAGAAATGCTGCCTATGACCCAAAGAACACCGTCCCCACTGTCAAGCATGGAGGTGGAAATGTTATGTTTTGGGGGTGTTTCTCTGCTAAGGGCACAGGACTACTTCACCGCATCAATGGGAGAATGGATGGGGCCATGTACCGTACAATTCTGAGTGACAACCTCCTTCCCTCCGCCAGGGCCTTAAAAATGGGTCGTGGCTGGGTCTTCCAGCACGACAATGACCCAAAACATACAGCCAAGGCAACAAAGGAGTGGCTCAGGAAGAAGCACATTAGGGTCATGGAGTGGCCTAGCCAGTCACCAGACCTTAATCCCATTGAAAACTTATGGAGGGAGCTGAAGCTGCGAGTTGCCAAGCGACAGCCCAGAACTCTTAATGATTTAGAGATGATCTGCAAAGAGGAGTGGACCAAAATTCCTCCTGACATGTGTGCAAACCTCATCATCAACTACAGAAGACGTCTGACCGCTGTGCTTGCCAACAAGGGTTTTGCCACCAAGTATTAGGTCTTGTTTGCCAGAGGGATCAAATACTTATTTCCCTCTGCAGAATGCAAATAAATTCATATACTTTCCACAATGTGATTTTCCGGATTTAATTTGTGATGTGCTATCTCTCACTGTTACCAATAACCTACCCTTCAATTATGGGCTGCTCATGTCTTTGTCAGTGGGCACACTTACAAAATCAGCAAGGGATCAAATACTTATTTCCCCCACTGTATGTAGGGAAGTCTCATAAGTCGCGGGGGGCGTCAGCTGAGGCTCTTGCGTGCCCCCGCGACAGTTGTAATCATAGAGTTGTCCCTACCACCCTCCTGTTTATAAATGGGGATAAGCAGTATGAAATCTATCTACATTTTGGGATCCTGTCAGGTATTTGTGACCTGGATTAATCTGTTGCAAACAGGACACTGCTAGACTTTTGGTCTAACCCAGTCTGGCAATTTTTTTTAATGTACTTAAATCTCATAGGTCTCCTTAAAAAGTCAAGTTAAGTATTTTATACCTCACCCAACAGAGACAAAACCCCACTGCACAAACAGTACCAAACAATGGTAAAAGGAAAAGAAACCCAAAGTAAGAGCTAGAGTCACAAATATTATTTCTTACTGAACAATATGAACCAGTGACTTTTTTTTAACAATTATGAATTTCTGAATTATACAAATGCCAAGAATAAACTTGATTTAAAAAATCTCTCTATTTTCTGTATCACAGATCTATTTGGACTCCAAATAAACTTTATAATGCAGGTTCAACTTTAAACAATAAATATTGGCATTGTAAGAGTTCTACAGGAACTTTATCACATATGTTATTTCAATGTTCTTTAGTTCAATCTTTTTGGCTTCAAGTATGACCTGTAATCCAATCCATATTTCACCTAGATTATGATATTTCATTCTCCATTGTGATTTTTAAATCAAATTCTCCTTCTGTAACCTTATCTAGCACTGATGCAAAACTTTTTAATGCTCTTCTCACTATAGCACAGATTACTATTCTAGCTAATTGGAAGACTGCTAACCTATTAAATGTGCATTTTGGTGGAACTCAGTGTTACAACACCAAAAATTTGAGTTAGCAGTGGCAAGAAAATATGGTTTCCTCCCTGTAAAAAAGAAAATGTGTTCGCCTGTTGCAGATTATTTGCAAAATATATCTTCTCTATAGCAGGCTATTAACCAATACTTTGTATATCTAACTGTTTTTTTTTCTCTCTTATTGTTCAACATGGACTCCTTTCTTTGTTACTATCTTTTTGTAATGTTTTCCTAAAAATTCAATAAGCTTTCTGGTTAAAATAAAAAAAAATAAAAAAAAAAAAAATATATATATATATATATATATATATGTAATGCTAACAATAAAAAAAGAAAAAAAAGGTCCACAGTTAAGAAGCATAGCACAGGGAGGGGCGCTCATTAGCTTCAAGCAAAATGGCTACCTAAAAGGAAAGCTCCGCTTCCCACAAGTACTTTTACTATTGTCATTCGACACAAACCATACTTTAGTAACAATTTATGCATCTATCTCAAGGAGATTCACACATGGCTTCGACAAGGCAAATTAAGCTGGATTCTACATTGCCACACCAAGGAATCAAGTGCTCCAAAACTGAGCCACCTTCTCCCAGTAAGGCTAAGATGGGCCCACAGGAGGAAACTTCACTTTCTACATTGCTACAGGAACTGCTACAGATTAAAGATCTTATCAAAGAAAATAAAGAGGTACTCACGGAACTTAAATAGGATGTGCTATTAAACAGCAATTATCATCTCATTCGCAGCATCTGGAAAAGGCCAAAAATCGCCTCACTGCACATGATGCACAACTACAATCCATACCTAAACTTACACGGAATATTATAAACTTGGAGGATCTTAATAATAGATTCCGGAGAAATATTAAAATATTGGGTCTTCCGGAAAAATGTGAAGGTACGGACATGAGTCAATATCTTACCAGATGGCTTATGAATACTTTGCAGTTTTCACTGGTGGTTCCCTTGGAGTTTGAGCGAGTACATCAATCACCATCTTACATTTGAGCGAGTACATCAATAGCCATGAAGCCTCGTCCAACTGTGGCATGTTTACTTCGCTATCAACCCACCATTCACACACTTCAATGCACCAAACTAAAAACGCTTTTAAAATTTGAAGGTAATTCTGTTATAATTGTGGCAGATCTCCATATGAACATGACTGCACATTGAAAACAGTTTCTGGCTCTTCACTCCCATCTCAAACGCACTGGAGCAGGTTGTTCTTTCCTACAACTATGAAGATCACCTTGAACAATCATACTAAATCCTTTCAAGATCCTCTTATGCTAAAAAGATTACTTACACCACAGACGTTACTCAGCCATGGATGATTCCCCTCCATCCTCTTCAGACTTTACCTGAACATAATTTGATTTCACTGCACTTTACATTTCTGTGGTGTTTTTTTGGTCACCTAACTCCGTTGCTGCTGACGACCTTTTATATGATTATTATCTCCCCAAGATTTTTCAGCTTTGCTTAATGCTTTATATTCTTCAATCATTGCATTTTCATATTTAAAGTTTTGTTTTATTTATACTGTTATAGTAGGTGCTATATCTGGGACCTATCGTTTGAATTAGTATGGTTGTTCATATTAATGGAAAGTTGCTTTCTTTTCACCATTAGCTTGATCTCATGCAGGCACATTCAGAGTTATACAGTACATAGTTCATGCTTTGTTTTTGATGCTGTTTCTGTCTTACGAGGATGCATTGTTTTTCTTTAATCTGTACCTATACAGTATCTGCTTAAGGGTCTGGGACCAAAGAAATACATGCAGTTAACAGGACACTTAACCGTTGTGACACAAAGAAGCTTGACATCTGATAAACATATGTACAGTACTGTTTATTATACGTACAGTATACAGTCTCCATTAACTGATGTTATACAGTCTCCGTTAACTGACATTAGGCTTACTTGAAGTAATCAGGCATAGTCCTCTGTACACTCCTGTGTCTGTGAGTTCCATAGACTACATCTGCCAAACGGTAAAAACTGTCATAGCACCGACACCCAGTGGCCTCCAGATAGGCCCACACGGTGTTGAGACTCTCCAGCGCTCTTGCAAAAGTGACAGGAGGTTGTTGAATTTCGTCAGCATGTGCCTTGCTGCTCATTTCATCATCAGCCATTGTTGCCTGTGTGTAGGCACATATCTCCACATCAGTGCTGTCGTCAGCTGTTTGTAGATCATAATCAACAGCTACGTAGTGATGAAACTCCTCTTCAGTAACACAGGCTGAGATGTCAATAGCCTGTTCATCTGACGCGTTTGCATCAGTTGCATCTGTTTTGTCCCTCTCCACATCCCTAACAAAGCTTGCCCGCTTGTAGCAGTTTACAATGGTTGCCTGTGTAACATGATTCCAAGCTTCTTTCTGCATATGTAGGGAATCCAACAGTGATAGATTACGAGCCAGTTCAACAGCACGTTTATCCTTGCCAGTCTGGTCATCCATAATGCTCATCAGACAACGTAGCACAAGAGCCTGATAATGCTGTTTGAAATTGGCTATTGTGAAGAAGGGGATAAGAGAACAGAGAGGGGGGGTACCGACGGAGGAGAAGATAAGGCCCAGAGGAGGGGACAACCCAGATTTTTAGCTCAGTGAGTTCCACATGTCAGGAGAAAGCATAGATCATTTTCCCCAGAGGGCTGGAGGCAGGGTAAAAACTATGATTCCCAGCAGCCCTTGAGGAAGTCTTACAACAGAATCAAAGACTTCCTATCCCAGCAGCCCCCAGTGGAGCCTATAAGTAGCCCCCATATTAACAAGCCCAAGGGAAAGGCAGGTAAAGGTGAAATCCAAGACACGGAGGGGAGGCCAGAAATGGAGGGGGAGCCTCTAAGCAGAGCTAATCAGGGGAGGATGATCAGCTGGGGAATGGAAAAGGGGAAGAAAAGGAGGAAGAAGTGAGGTAAGAGGAGCCAATGGAGATTGCAGCTCTGGCAAGATCCAAACGTAAAAGATTCAGACAGCAGGTAACCGCTTGGTGCGGGGTGTTGGTAAACAAGGGAAGGCAGTGGCTATCGTGGAGGAGCCAGGGAGCAACGGGGTCAAGTGGAAATAAGCCAGGAGATACAGCTGGCCAGAGAAGGGAGGGGACCCCTGGGAGCTCTCTGCCTCTGAACTGCTGATGGGATTTCTAAACTGGTCGCTTGAACTGCCTGTTTGGAAGTGCTTGTTTTATTTGAACTGCTTGTTTTTCTTTGTGGAACATTTTTTTGCTTTTGGGATTACTTATTTTAAATTGCATCATTGGGACTGCTGAGATTCATGTCCTGTTGGTTTATGAACTGCATTTTTGAAGCTGTGGAGATTCCTGAACTGCTTTGCTTTTGGAACGGCATTATTAAAACTACTTTTTCTAAACTGTTTGTTTTTCGGATTGCATTCTTGAAACCGCTGGGATAATTTCCTTGGCGGCTATCTCGGGAGCTGTGCTGGAATAGTACTGCTGACGTACCTTAGGTCGGAGGGTACACCTGGAGGATTACAGGAAGTTGTACCTAAGTGGAATATCATATAGAAAACTTGGGCCGGAGGCCAGAGCTTTCCTGAGAGGAGCGGAGGGATCTTTCACACTATTATGCCTTGATCCATAGGTTGGATCAGAGAGGTAGTGTTTGGTGACAGGAAGACCACCTTGACGTTAGACAGCCTGACATCATCACTGTGTGCAGCACAATTATCACAAATCAACAAAATCTGACGCTTTTGTGCCCGCATTCTAGTGTCTAACTTCTTTAGCTACTGCTTCCAAATTTCCCCAGTCATCCATGAATTGCGTTAGCCTTGTATGACACAGGAAGTCGCTTAACATTCTTGAAGCAATGGGGCTGCTTGCTCTTTCCAATGACGAGGGGTACCAACTTCTCACTCCCATCCCATATTGCAGCAAAGGAGGATCGTCAGTCGGTCCTTCGACATTTTACCTCCTGTAGTTTCGGCTTGTTTGAATGCAAGTGTTCCATCAGGAATCGCTCGCCAGTAGAGACCGTTTTCGTCAGCATTGAAAATGTCACGAGGTACAAACTTGTTCAAGATGGTAGGAAGAACTGAAACAACCCAATTTTTAGCACCAAAGTGATCAGCTTCTTTTTTTTCACCATGCTGTTTCTTGAATTTTATGTTGTCCCTCTCCTTCCATCTTTCCAACCATCCAACAGTGGCTTTGAATTCAGTTAGTCCAAGACTTTCAGCTAGCTGATTAGCTTTCTCCATAAGCAGTAGACCACTGACAGGAAACTGTCTGCTCCTGACTTGAGAAAACCACCGAAGAAGAGCATCTTCTATCTCCTCAGCTTTTCCCGCCCGTTTTCGTTTCCGGTGTGGATTTGCAATAGGCAATTACAGCAGTAAAAATATTCAAATAACAATGCAAAGTATGGCACGGTACACTACTTACAATGTCAACACAATACGTAATAGAACATTTTAATTGATAGTGAAGAGTATAAGCAAAGATGGAACAATTAGATAGGTAAGAGAGTAAGAAGAGATAGAAAGTAAGGTGACTGATTTAAAGAAAGTTGCACATGAGGTCAGAGAGACGGTTAAATATTATCTCAGCTAGGGTAGGAGTGGATAAACATGTCCTGCTGCAGTATGTGCAGCTTGTATCACTCCTTGTGTGTGTGAATGAAACTAACAAGTTAGTTACTTCTTCCATTAAAGGCCTGGTTGAAGAGCCAAGCTTTCACCCGCTTCCTGAAGTACAGATAGTCTTGTGTTAAGTGGAGCCTTTCAGGCAGTGAATTCCAGAGTGTGGGGGCTACTCTGGAGAAGGCCCGCTTGCAGGTATCACATCATGTAATGTCTTTTGGAGAGGGTGTGGTTAGTGAGAGTCCTTGAGAGGACCTTAGTGTCCTTGGAGGTATGTAGAGGATCATCCTATTTTTCAGATACTCAGGGCCATTTCCTTTAAGAACCTTGAAGATCAGACATAGGGCCCCCATTTACTAAGCAGCGTTATAGGCGCGTTAGCATCTTTAAAGCGCATTGACCATGTACGCGAGTTAACTGTGTATGCACCTATAATATCCCTATAGGCGCCTACACAGTTAACACACGCACTAATTGTAGACGCGTTAAAAATGCTAACACACCTGTCACGATTGTGACTATATTCCATGCCTACACTCACCTTGCCCCCGGGTGACTGGGCCCTGTGGTTGCTGTGGACCGTTTTTTCCTGTTTCCCAGACATCTTCCAGGTTCCATTCCAATCCTGATGTTCCAGCACTCCAGACTTGCCCCGGTGTTTCTGCTACCAAGCCTCACCTGTGACCTCATCTGTAATTGCCTTTATTAAGCTCCTGAGAATTGTCAGACTTGCCTTTGCAGCAGAGGTCTTCAGATATGCTTTCGTCTGTGAGTGTTTGTTGCAGTTCTAACTCTGCTAGCTCTTGTCTTGTGTGTCTTTAGCTTCAGTATCTGCCTTGTTTGTCTTCAGTTCTAGCTTCCTTACTGGTTGTAGCTGCCCTGTGTGTCTTTAGCTTCAGTTCCTTACTGTGTGTCTCTGCCCTGTCTGTCTTCAGCTTTAGTTCCCTTCCTGCTTGTATCACCCTACCCTACTTTTGTCTGCCTTGTTTGTAAACCCTGTATCCTGGTCCAGCCAAGCCAAGTCCGTTCCAGCATTTGGTTCCAGTCCAGCCAAGCCAAGTCTGTGCCAGCCTTTGGTTCCAGTCCAGCCAAGCCAAGTCCGCTCCAGCATTTGGTTCCAGTGAAGCCAAGCCAAGTCCGTGCCAGCCTTTGGTTCCAGTCCATCCAAGCCAAGTCCGGTCCAGCACTTTGTTCTAGTCAAGCCAAGTCTGTTCCAGCATTTGGTTCCAGTCCAGTCAAGCCAAGTCCGCTTCAGAGTTCTGTCCAACCAAACCTGTTCGAGACTCCTGTACCTGGTACCAGCCTATTGGTGTTTGGCCTCACTTCCAGTTTGGGTGATCCTCCTGCTGTTGTGCTGTTGCCGGTCTTTGGCAGCAGCCCAAGGGCTCACAAGTGGCGTAGTTAGACCTGAGAGTTTGGGTGGACCCAGAGCTAATATGGGTGAGCACGCACTGACTATACAAGTATGAGTAGTGTCTCTTGGGATCCTACAAAATAATGCCTTAGAATTCACTTGATGATGGATTTCTAAGTAGGCTGCCCAACAGCTGCCCTGCATCAGTATAACCACATACATACATAATGGAAAAATTGATATTTTTAAATATAATTACATTATCCCACAATCTCTCCACTGCAAAAAGCTATATACAAACTTGTGCAAAAACACACTCATATCCTTACTAAACCATAACAGCACTAATTCCAAGGACAGGATGAGCTACAACCTTATGCTTGAAAAGGCAGAACAGTAATTACACTAGGCTCTAAAACACCAATACACTACCTCGTGAAAAAAAAAAGCAAAACAAAAAGGGCAGCAAATACTACACGCTAGCAGAATACTGCACCTTGAACACACATGAAAAACACATGACAACTGTTTTATGCAGTGTCTTCTTTCCATTTGATATTTTTTCTCTCACCATGCCCACCATCCTCCTGTGTCCTTATGTGTCCTGTCCACCATCTGTAGCCCTGTCCCTATCCTTCCTCGAGTTTCAGTATCAGCTTTAGTTCCCTTCCTGCTTGTATCACCCTACCCTGCTTGTGTCTGCCTTGTTTGTAAACCCTGTATCCTGGTCCAGCTAAGCCAAGTCCGTTCCAGCATTTGGTTCCAGTCCAGCCAAGCCAAATCCGTGCCAGCCTTTGGTTCCAGTCCAGCCAAGCCAAGTCCGTGCCAGCCTTTGGTTCCAGTCCAGCCAAGCCACGTCCGTTCCAGCCTTTGGTTCCAGTCCAGTCAAGCCATGTCTGTTCCAGCATTTGGTTCCAGTCCAGCCAAGCCACGTCCGTTCCAGCCTTTGGTTCCAGTCCAGTCAAGCCATGTCTGTTCCAGCATTTGGTTCCAGTCCAGCCAAGCCAAGTCCGGTCCAGCACTTTGTTCCAGTCCAGTCAAGCCAAGTCTGTTCCAGCATTTGGTTCCAGTCCAGTCAGGCCAAGTCCGCTTCAGAGTTCTGTCCAGCCAAACCTGTTCGAGACTCCTGTACCTGGTACCAGCCTGTTGGTGTTTGGCCTCACTTCTAGTTTGGATGATTCTCCTGCTGTTGCCGGTCTTTGGCAGCAGCCCAAGGGGCTCACTACTCTGGATCACCCACAGCGCCGTGACAACACCTTAGTAAACAGGGCCCATAGAGTTTTAAATTTGGTTCTGTATAGTACTGACTACTGTATTGACTAAGGGTCCACAGTGATTAATGAAGAAGCTACCATGGATTCAATCAGTACACCTGATAGCTCAGATGTCTCCAAGTTTAGAATCATCTCAGGATTTGATTACTAAGAAATCAACTTTGATTCGTAGTATTGCAGACTGAAGAGTGGAACTGGCTATATTAAAGTATCTTTATTTTCATAAGAAGCAAGTTTGTTTCTGTGGACAGATAGATACAATGTTTCTAGATATAGCCAGAGCAACTCATTGAGAAAGAAAGCTTTCCTTCAGCTACAGCTTAAAGCAATGGTTGTGGGGGCTTATTTTTTTTTTCTTACATTTCCCATGTAAGGGGAGAAGTTATCAAGGTAGGCTACCATTAAGACGTGTTTCCTGTTAACTCCAGTTACTAGTAACTGGGTCTCATTACATAAAATGGGACCTATGCTACAATAGCACATTAGTAGTAAAATAGCATATCTTAACAATAGGCCACATTGAAAACTATGCCCCTAAATGTCTGGCCACTTAAGGGAACAACCAGTATGTGTTTATGCCTTGAAGCACTATAGAAGTGTTAAGTAGTAGTAGTGTTTTTGGATTCTATTCAGTTGAGAATTTCTTACATGATAAGCCTGTGGTGTAATATGATAATGCCACTTAATTTCGCTTCCATTTTTTTCCTTCATAGTTATAGTGGGTGGGAATAGTGGAGGAGTGGCCTAGTGGTTAGGGTGGTGGACTTTGGTCCTGGGGAACTGAGGAACTGAGTTCAATTCCCAGCACAGGCAGCTGCTTGTGTCTCTGGGCAAGTCACTTAACCCTCCATTGCCTGCCGCATTGAGCCTGCCATGAGTGGGAAAAAGTGTGGGGTACAAATGTAACAAAAAAAAAAAAACATGGGTTCAAATATAATATGATTTTGTTCAATTCCTATCGCTTTCGTTGTTCATTTTTAAAGTTTCTTTTGGGGCTTCAGCAGGAACATTTTTCCTCCATGATGTGGACTTGATGCTACTAAACCATAATTTTATGTTACCTAATTTTCCTGTAGTATTTTCTTTAAGTATTCTGGATTGCAATACATTTAAAATTAAGAAACAAAAAATTGTTATAAACAGCTGGATTCACACAATAAGCTCTAGTGTGAAGAATTCTAGATTAAGCAATTTATACTTAAATTAGCACATGAAATTAGTTACATCAAACAGAATCTGATTTTACTGATAAAAATAATATCTTTGAATACACTAAAGTTATGCCCCACAAAAGAATATTTACAATAGTGAAGCAATCTCTCTATATATCAAAATATTAACATTTAGTCAAATTCTTAAAATTGTTAGAAATTATTGTACTGTGCATTCTTAGACCATGAAATACCATTTGTTCGCATTGATGATTTGGTGTGTTAAATTACATGTTTGATTCTCAAAGAAGTAACAATATTTACAGTACTTATCTGAAAAATACATCATATATGATTCCATTATAATACCTACCAAGTCAAAGGTATGGGGATGTTGGTTTTGTTTCAAGTTATCATCAGAGGTTGACATTCTTCCAAGAGGCATATTAATACCACATATTATTTCTGCAGCTTTAAGCATAAAACGTAGAGCTGAAAGAACATTTGGATAGGGCTGATAGACGGTTTCACAGGAAGGAAGTACTAGAACAGCAAAATATCCACATTAATAAATTCTCTAAACATATATCTTATATATTGGATTTAAATAAAGGACAAATTGCAGACAGTATAATACATAAATGTTTTCTGACACTTTTTGAAAATTCCAACACACATGCCAAATGAGTAGTCACCCTATCAGGCTGATGTAACATGACTGTCTTAAAAATCTCTGACTTTTAAAACAGATTGTGTACAGAATCCTGTACAGAAGGAATGGATCCTCAGAAGCTTAGCAGAGATTGGGTGGTGGCAGAGCTGGTGGTGGGAGGTGGGGCTAGTGCTGGGCAGACTTCTATGGTCTGTGCCCTGAAAATGGCAGTTACAAATCAAGGTCAGGTATACGCAAAAAGTAGCACATATGAGTTTATCTTATTATGTAGACTGGATGGACCATGCAGGTCTTTCTCTGCCGTTATCTACTATGTCATCTAGATTGTTTTTATTCCCAAGATATTTTTAACTTTTCTTCCATGTAATAAAATAATGGTACACAAAAAATAATGAACTAAAAACGTTTGTGCTAAAATGGACATTAAAAGTAAATGTGCTAAAATAGAAGTAAAGTAAACAAAACTAAACAGAAAACAGTATGAAGACATACTAAAAAATCTATTTAGTTACCTGCAGCAGGTGTCTCCTTGGGCAGCAGAATATTTCATAATATGGATAACGCCAGAGAAAGAGCACAGCACTGAAAAGATTCTCCACTTCAAGTTGTGGAAGAGCTTTTGAGAAGCCTTGAAAGCATATGTCACTTACCAAATGTCATACAGGGACAGTTTCAGCCTTCATTAAAGCTCTGAATACAACAACATAGTGAAAGGGCGGGTATCAGAAGACGTATCCTTCTGTCCACAAAGAACACCTGCTAAAGGTTAAAACTTGATTTTCTCAGAGGAAAATAGGATAACAAGTGCTCATAACATGGGACTCCCTAGACTGCTTTCATCAGTCAAAGGAAAAACATGGAAGGCATAAGTACACACGTTTTGCCATACTGGGACAGACCAAAGGTCCACCAAGCCCAGCATCCTATTTCCAACAGTGACCAATCCAGGTTACAAGAACCCGGCAAGATCCCAAAACAGTACAATACATTTTATGCTGCTTATTCTAGAAGCAGTGGATTATCCCCAAGTCCATTTTAATAATGTCTTATGGACTTTTCTTTTAGGAAGCGAACCAAACCTTTTTTAAACCCTGCTAAGCTAACTGTTTTTACTACATTCTTTGTCAAACAATTCCAGAGTTTAATTACACATTCAGTGAAGAAATATTTTCTCTGATTCGTTTCAAATTTACTACTTTGTAGCTTCAATGCATGCCCCCTAGTCCTAGTATTTTTGGAAAAGAGTAAATAAGCAATTCAAGTCTACCCATTTCACTCCACTCATTATTTTCTAGACTTCTATCATATCTCCCCTCAGCTGTCTTTTCTCCAAGCTGAAGAGCCCTAATCATTTTAGCCTTTCCTCATAGGGAAGTTGTCCCATCCTCTATCATTTTTGTCGTCCTTTGCTGTACCCTCTTCTAATTCCACTATATCTTTTTTGAGATGTGGTGACTAAAAATTGCACACAATTTTCGAGGTGTGGTCGCACCATGGAGCAATACAACGGCATTATAATGTCCTCATTTTTGTTTTCTATTCCTTTTCTAATAATACCTAACATTTTATTTGCTTTCTTAGCTGCCACCTCACACTGAGCAGAGGGATTCAATGTATCATCAAACGTAACACCTATATCCCTTTCCTGATCAGTGACTCCTAATGTGGAATTTTGTGTTACATAGGTATAATTCGGGTTCCTCTATCCCACATGACTCATTTTGCACTTGCTCACATTACATAGTAACATAGTAGATGACGGCAGAAAAAGACCTGCACGGTCCATCCAGTCTGCCCAAGATAAACTCATGTGTATACCTTACCTTGATTTGTACCTGTCTTTCTCAGGGCACAGACCGTATAAGTCTGCCCAGCAGTTTTTCCTGCCTCCCAACCACCTGTCCCGCCTTCCATCACCGGCTCTGGCACAGACCGTATAAAAGTCTGCCCTCCCCTATCCTCGCCTCCCAACCACCAACCCCTCTTCCCCCCACCTGCTCTGCCACCCAATTGTAGCTAAGCTTCTGAGGATCCATTCCTTCTGCACATGATTCCTTTATGCACATCCCACGCATGTTTGAATTCCGTTACTGTTTTCATCGCCACCACCTCCCGCGGGAGGGCATTCCAAGCATCCACCACCCTCTCCGGGAAAAAATACTTCCTGACATCTTTTGTGAGTCTGCCCCCCTTCAATCTCATTTCATGTCCTCTCGTTCTACCGCCTTCCCATCTCCAGAAAAGATTCGTTTGCGGATTAATACCTTTCAAATATTTGAACGTCTGTATCATATCACCCCTGTTCCTCCTTTCCTCCAGGGTATACATGTTCAGGTCAGCAAGTCTCTCTTCATACGTTTTGGAACGCAAATCCCATACCATCCTCGTAGCTTTTCTTTGCACCGCTTCCATTTTTTTGACATCCTTCGCAAGGTACGGCCTCCAAAACTGAACACAGTACTCCAGGTGGGGCCTCACCAATGTCTTATACAGGGGCATTAAAACCTCCCTTCTTCTGCTGGTCACACCTCTCCCTATTTAAACTTATTAAACTTCATCTGCCATTTGGATGCCCAGTCTCCCAGTCTTGAAAGATCCTCTTGTAATTTTTCACAATTCTTTTGTGATTTAACAACTTTGAATAACATTGTGTTGTCAGCAAATTTAATTATCTCACTAGTTACTCCCATCTCTAGATCATAAATAAATATGTTAAAAAGCAGCGGTCCCAGCACAGATCCCTAGGGAACACCACTATGTACCCTTCTCCATTGAGAATACTGACCATTTAACCCTACTCTCTGTTTTCTATCTTTTGACCAGTTTTTAATCCACAATAGAACACTACCTCCTATCCCATGACTCTCCAATTTCTTCTGGAGTCTTTCATGAGGTATTTTGTCAAACTCCTTTTGAAAATCCAGATACACAATACTGACTGGCTCACCTTTATCCACATGTTTGTTAACCCCTTCCAAGAAATGTAATAGATTGGTGAGGCAAGATTTCCCTTTACTAAATCCATGTTGGCTTTGAGGCTTATTTTCAAAGCACTTAGCCTCCCAAAGTTCCATAGAAACCTATGGAACTTAGCCTCCCAAAGTGCTTTGAAAATATGCCTCTTTGTCTCATTAATCCAAGCTTTTGAATATGCTCTGTAATTTTTTCTTTATAATAGTCTCTACCATTTTGCCTGGTACCAACGTCAGGCTCACCAGTCTATAACTTCCCGGATCACCTCTGGAACATTTTTTAAAAATCAGCATTACCTTGGCCACCCTATTACTAATAGGTCTACAATTTCATTTTTCAGTTTTATCAGTACTCTTGGATGAATATCATTTGTCAAATTGCACCATTAATTTTCCAGGTTTATAGAGATTTCATTCAGTTTCTCTGATTAGTCAGCTTTGAATACCATTTCTGGCACTGGTATCTCTCCCAAATCTTCCTTGGTGAAGACCAAAGCAAAGAATTCATTTGTCTCCCCCGAGTTCCTCTTTTACCCCTCGGTCATCTAGCGGTCCAACTGTTTCTTTTGCCGGCATCTTGCTTTTAATATACCTAAAAAAATGTTTACTATGTGTTTTTGCCTCCAAAGCAATCTTTTTTTCAAAGTACCTCCTTGACTTCCTTATCAGCGCTTTTGTATTTGGCCTGGGCTTCCTGGATGGTATTTTTGAACAGCATCCACACCTGATGTAGATTTCTGACCTTCGCAGCTGCTCCTCTAAGTTTTTTTTTCCACTGTTCTTCTCATTTTGTCATAGTCTCCTTTTTGGAAGTTAAAAGTTAAAATATTGGATTTCCTGTGTGTACTTACTCCAAAGCCGATATCAAATCTGATCATATCATGATCACTGATATCAAGCAGCTCCAGCACCAATACCTTCTGCACCAGATCATGCGCTCCACTAAGAACCAAGTCTAGAATTTTTCTTCCTCTTGCTGGCTCCTGACCTATACCAGCTGCTCCATAAAGCAGTCCTTGATTTCGTCAAGGAATTTTACCTCCCTAGTACACCCTGATGTTACATTTACCCAGTCAATATCAGGGTAATTGAAATCACCCATTATTATTGTGTTGCCCAGTTTGTTAGCCTCCCTAATTTCTGATAACATTTCTACATCTGTCTGTTCATCCTGGCCAGGTGGACAGTAGTACAGTGCTATCACTATCCTTTTCCCTGCGAGAAGCAGTCACCTATAAGGGTATCACCCCGTCAATAGTTTAATATGCGCATCTCAGAATTTGACCTGACCATGCTTGAACAATAAGCTTGTGCTATTACATGGATTCTCTGTTTCTAAAACTTTTATCACATTTCATCAACCAAGCAGACTGTGATGTTGCTGATATGAGCTGAGAACAGAATATACAATGACAATCTCCAGCCTGGATGAAACAAGAAAAACTTGAGGAAGGGGTATTGCACCCTTTTTGTATGTATCATGAGGCTGCTGAGGCACTCTTCTATGTTTGACTTGCTACTGCCCTCAGGTAGTCACCATCCATCAGGCTATCATGGCTTAAGAAAATAAGCATTGCCATAGTGGGTCAGACTGAAGGTCCATTAAGCTTAGTATCCTGATTTCAACAGTCCCCAATCCAGGTCACAAGTACCTGATAAGAATCCCCCCAAATAAAAACAGATTCTATGCCGCTTACCCCAGGAATAAGAAACATTTCCCAAGTACATCTTAATAATGGCTTATGGTCTTTTCTTGTAGGAACTTGTCCAAACCTTTTTTAAATCCTGCTAAGATAAAGTCTTCTACCACATTCTCTGGCAATGAATTCCAAAGTTTTACATATTTGTTTTAAATTTACTACTTAGTAGCTTCATTGCATTCCCCCTAGTTGTTATACTTTTGGAAAGAGTAAACAATCAATTCACATCTACACATTCCACTCTATTCAGTATTTTATAGAACTCTATCGTATTTCAACATTTTATCCATCTCTTTTATTCTGCCTATACCGCAAAGTTCAAGGTGGATTTCATATTAAGAGCTAGAACATTTATCTAGGAAGCACAGTTTATCAAATAATAAAATAAACAGTTTACTGTTCTTGAGACACCATATTCACTTAACAGAGTAGTTTTATAGCTCTCTTAAACATGTTAAAACTGGACACAGATCTTATCTTAGGAGACAATAGGTTCCATGCTTTTGCCGCTTGATAAGAAAATAATTAGGTAGCATTGTTCCTTGACACTACCTCTAAGATTAAGAAAAGTTATACCACTAGAGTTACATATTAGATATAGTTTGTAGGAACATGACAGGCAAGTAAGTCTTAACATATAGCAAGGAGCTGTTCCTTGAAAGATCCTATATATCAAACAGAGTTTAAACATAATTCTGGATTCAGTTGGAAGCCAATGCAGCCTAACAGATGAAGGAGTAATTCTATCAAATTATAGAGATTAAAAATTAAACGGGATGCAACATTTTGTACTATTTGTAATCACTTTAAAAGATATTTGGTACAGCTCAAAGTCTATAGTGCAGTAATCTAGTTTAGACAGTATCTTATTTATTGCATTTGTATCCCACATTTTCCCACCTATTTGCAGGCTCAATGTGGCTTACATAGAGGATATCAGATACAATTAGTAGTGTGCAGATATTGAGTAAGGGAAGAAAGAAGGAAGTGATTAGGCGGGTAAGTATAGAAGGTGGACTTTCATAGCTGGGTGGGTTGGTGAAGTGGATTAGTGAAGCTATGGGTTCTCTTTGTAGGCCTTGTTGAAGAAATATGTCTTCAGAGATTTGCGAAAGTTCGTCAATTGATTTCAGGTCTGTAGGTAATGCATTCCATATCTGCGTGCTCATGTAAGAAAAGGTGGTGGCATGCATCGGCTTGTATTTTAGTCCTTTACAGCTGGGGAAGTGCAAATTGAGAAATCTGCGGGATGTTCTTGTGGTGTTTCTGGGAGGTAGGTCCACAAGGTTTAGCATGTAGATTGGGGAGTCTGCGTGAATGATTTTGTGTATCAATCACTGAACTACTAGTCTAAATTTAACTTACAATATATTTTGTACTCTTTACTCCAGGAGGATGAATTACTGAGAGAGATATTCCCATCCCCACCAGTGCTAGCTTACAGCCACCCAACTTAAAACACAAGCTAATTAGAAGTAAGCTCCTAACACAGACTCAAAAAGAAGAGAATGGCACACATCCTTGCAATATATCCAGCTGCAAACTATGCCAAACTATATCACAGGACCCCACAGTCATTCACAAAGGAAAAACATTCAACATAAAGGAATCCTTCACATGCTCATCTTCCAATATGGTATACATCATCCAGTGTAAAAAATGTGACCAAGGATGCTATATTGGAGAAACAAGCCAGATGCTAAAAACAAGATTTAACTTACATAGACATCACATGAAAAACTCCATTGCCAGCCAGGATGCCACGCCTGTGGGGCAACACTTTACAAAAACAGAACACTGTACTAGTGATTTCATATTAAGAATCCTGAAAGGTAACTTTAAAACAATACAGGAACGTAAGACCTTTGAAGTCAGAATGATTAAATATTTTGACACCCACCAGATAGGACTTAACAGAGATCTGGGCTTTCTAGCCCATTATAAGCCATAAAATTGTAAATTCTACTGCTTTGTTTGTCACTCTCCTGCCTCCATGCATATCCCCCTGTCTCACCCATCCACCTCCATCCCCACACTGTTAGATTGTCACTGAAATGCTTTGATGTCTCACGTATATATACTGTCATCTACCAAGATTTGCTTATTTCCGATCTGATGACGAAGGGCAACCTTCGAAAGCTAATCAAGAAATGTACTAAGTTATGTCCAATAAAAAAGGTATCATCTTATTTTCTTTTTCATGTTTTATTTTGTTTCTACTGATTAATTTATGTAACAAATGAAAAAAAGCTTATAACCAGTTGATTCACTTGGGAGTTCTAATATTTGATAATCCTTAATATTTCCAAACATGATTCTAATTTAAAAGTTATACCATCATTGTCAAAGAAAGTCTGAAGGTGGACAAAGCTATGGGGCCGGATGGGAGCTCAGAGAGGTCCTGGCAGGACCTCTTAAAGATTTACTTAATAGATCTTTAGAAACAGGAGATGTTCCACGAGATTGGAGACGAGCGGATCTGGTCCCTCTTCACAAAAGTGGAGACAGGGAAAAAGTGAGAAACTATAGACCGGTAAGTCTCATGTTGGTAGTAGGAAAAACACTGGAGTCACAGCTGAAAGAAAGGATAATTAACTTTCTAGAAGCCAACGGTCTACAGCACCCGTGCCAACATGGCTTTACCAAAGGAAAATCTGGCCAAACGAATCTTAATGACTTGACTGGGTGACCAAAGAACTGGAAGCAGGATATGCGCTAGATGCAATCTACTTGGATTCCAGCAAATTCTTTGATACGGTTCCCCACAGAAGACTCGTGAATAAGCTGAAAGGGCTTAACTTAGGAGGCAGAGGGTGGTGGTAAATGGAATCCGCTCAGAGGAAAGGAAGGTGAGCATGGGAGTTCCTCAGGGGTCAGTGCTGGGGCCGATTCTGTTTAATGTATTTGTGGGAGATATTGCTGAAGGGTTGGATTTGCCTTTTTTTGGATGACATGAAGATAGCCAATAGAGTTGATACCATGGAGGGAGTAGAAAAAATGAGAAGGGATCACCAAACGTTGGAAGAATGGTCAAGGGTCTAGCAGTTAAAATTTAATGCCAAGAAATGCAGAGTGATGCAACTGAGGTGCAGAAAGCTAAAAGCGAGACACCAAATAGGAGGGGAAAGATTAGTAAGATCGTCTCAGGAGACCGACCTTGGGGTGTTGGTGTCCGAGGATATGAAGGTGAAGAAACAATGTGACAAGGCAATGGCCGTGGCCAGAAGGATGCTAGGCTGCATAGAGAGAGGTATAACCAGCAGAAGAAAGGAGGTGCTGATGCCCCTCTACAAGTCATTGGTGAGGTCCCACTGGAAGTACTGTGTTCAGTTCTGGAGGCCGTATCTTGCTAAAGATGTAAAAAGACTAGATGCAGTGCAAAGAAAAGCTACAAAAATGGTATGGAATTTGCGTTGCAAACTGTACGAGGAGAGACTTGCCAACCTGGACCTATATACCTTGGAGGAAAGGAGAACAGGGGCAACATGATACAGACATTCAAATGTTTGAAAGGCATAAATCTGCAAACAAACCTTTTCTGGAGATGGGAAGGCAGTAGAACTAGAGGACATGAATTGAGGTTGAAGGAGGGCAGACTTAGGAGTAATGTCAGGAAGTATTTTTTCACGGAAAGAATGGTGGATACATGGACTGCCCTCCCGCGGGAGGTGGTGCTAAAAACAGTAATGGAATTCAAACATGCGTGGAATAAACACAAAGGAATCCTTTTTTTGAAGGAACAGATCTATGGAATCTTAGCGGAGATTGGGTGGCAACACTGGTAATTGGGAAGCAAAACCAATGCTGGGCAGACTGGGCAGATTTCTATGGTCTATGCCATAATCGTGACTGAATAGATATGGATGGGCTAGAGTGTAAATTTTAAGGAGCTTCGAATTTAGCTTCAGAACTTTTAGAACAAGAACAGAGCTGGACAGACTTCTACGGTCTGTGCCCTGAGAATGGCAAGGACAAATCAAACTCAGGTATACATATAAAGTATCGCCTACCATGTGAAATGAGTTTATATTATTGGGCAGACTGGAAGGACGGTACAGGTCTTTATCTGCTGTCATTTACTATGTTACTATCAGGCTCATTTTCGAAAGAGAAGGATGTCCAAAAAGTGACATAAAAGGCACATGGACGTCTCCCGTGTATAACGGATAGCAAAATGATTTCACCTTGGCGGGAACATGGTCATCCATTGTTAGACCTGATATAAAAGTGTCTAGGGCAGGGGTGTATCTGGACTCCGGCGGTAAGGGGGGCCAGAGCCAGAGGGAGGGGGCACATTTTAGCCCCCCCACCGACCCCCCCTGTCATTGCCAGACCCCCCCCCCCGCCACCGACTCTCTCCACCCCCCCTACCGCCATCAACCCTCCCCCACTGCCGTTGCTTACGTTTGCTGGCGGGGGACCCCAACCCCCGCCAGCCGAGGTCTGCTTCCACCTGCCGCTGCCTTTAAAAATATTTCTTCAGCTGGCGGGGGACCCCAACCCCTGCTAGCCAACCCAAGGTCTTTAAAGTTCTTCTTCGTCCTCCATGGCCGCGTGCTGCTGTTGAAAGCTGTTGAATTCAGTTCGGAGTCTGACATCGCAGCACGTGCTGAAGAAATATTTTTAAAGGCAGCGGCAGGTGGAAGCGGACCTCGGCTGGCGGAGGTTGGGGGTCCCCCACCAGCAAAGGTAAGCAACGGCAGCGGGGGATGGTTGATGGCGGTAGGGGGTCCAGGGCGAAATCTGTGGGGGCCCAGGCCCCTGTGGCCCCACGCAGATACGCCCCTGGTCTAGGGTAAGAGGTAAGTTGTCTTTAGACCCATTAGCAATTTTGTCGAGTTGGAGAGTGGAGGAATGGTTGTTTGGAGAGAAAGATTGAGAGTTGTTCAGTGCCCTGTTACCTTTTTCTGTGTCCCCTAGTCTGAATGTTTTCACCCTCACGTGCCTCTTTTGTGTTTGACCTTTTCACCTTTCCCTACCCCTTCTAGCCCCCAGCCCCTACTACTCCTTCCTTTATCTCCCCCATCCCTCTCCATTCACTGCCCCCAAATTCACATTTCATTCCTTATATCCCCTTACCTGTTTGTTGTCTGTGTTTCTCTCTTTGTCCTGTATGCTGCTGCTGTTGCTGCTGCTGCTGTGTGTGTGTTTGTGAAGACTGACGGTTGCTGCTTGGAGAGTGAGTGGCTAGAGGGTGTGGCAGGAGAGTGTGCAGTGGGTGAGAGAGTGATTGCTGTTTGGCTGTGGTGTGTGCGACTGCAATGTTTGCCGGTGGTGGGAGAGTGTCAGCTTGTGTTTGTTGGTGGTGGGTTTCACCAGGTTGGGAAAGGTGAGCACTGGTGTCATTGCATTGCACCTGTAGTGTGGGGAAATGGAGGCACTGAATGCACAGGTGGCTCACATAGAAACATAGAAACATGACTGCAGATAAAGGCCATATGACCTATCCAGTCTGCCCATCCTCTGTAACCCCTAATTCTTCCTGTTCCTAAGCGATCCCACATGCTTATCCCATGCCTTTTTAAATTCTGGAACAGTCCTCGACTCCACCACCTCCACCGGGAGGCCATTCCACGCCTCCACCACCCTTTCTGTGAAATAGTACTTCCTTAGGTTACTCCTAAGCCTATTCCCTCTTAACTTTGTCATATGCCCCCTCATTCCAGAGCTCTCCTTCATTCGAAAAAGGCTCTCTTCCTGTATATAAATACCCTTGAGATATTTAAACGTTTCTATCATGTCTCCTCTGTGCTACTGTTTGCCCGATGATGAGTGCAAAGGTAAATGCAGGAACTAGTCCGGTGCTAGCGGCCTCTAGTACCCGCATTTACCTTTGATCACTGGGCTGTCAGTGACCAGAGAATTGGATCAAGGGAGAAAGCTAGTTGTGGTGTATTTAGATTTTTGCAAAGCCTTTGAATCAGTTCCACTTAGACAACTAATAAATAAACTGAGTGCCCTGAGTATGGGCCCTAAAGTGATTGACTGGGTTAGGAACTGGTTGAGTAGAAGGTGACAGAGGATAGTGATAAATGGAGCACATTCTGAGGAAAAAGATGTTAAGTAGTAGTAGTAGTACAGTCGTGTGCCGCAAAGTTCAGTTCTTAGGTTGATTCATTTTTACACTTCTGTAAGCGATATTGCTAAAGGGCTTTATGGTAAGGTTTGCCTCTTTGTGGATCATACCAAAATGTGCAATAGAGCAGACACTCTTGATGGTGTGGATAACATAAGAAAGGACTTAAGAGAAGCTAGAGAAATGGTCTGAAATTTGGCAGCTTAGATTTAATGCTAGGAACAGCAGGGTCATGCATTTGGACTACAAAATCCCAAGGGAACAGTACAGTTTAGAGCGAAGGGCCAAAACCCTACAAACAGCACTACAATGAGCACTAGCCTGATAAAGGCAAAACACCTCTAATAACAACAACTTTTGTTATGGTATTATCAAGATTTGACGTCATTGCAGGGATATCAGGTCATCATGATCCAGTTAATGTGGCACCAAGTCTTGGGAAGAAGGTATAAAAATCCTCACCTTGAGGGTGTTATCAGCTAGTTGGCAAGTGAGCTGTTATCTGCTGGCTCCAAGACTGCCACCAGAATGAAGGTTCAATAATCTGTGGCATCACCTGCCGGCATAGACTCTTACCAGGCTGGAGGAGTCCACCTGCTGTTGCCCGATTCCAGATTCATCATCATCAGTTCCTGTTCTGACGACGGATCCAGTGTTCGTGAGTGATATCATCTGTCAGGTTGAACTGTTATCTCCTTAGTGCTTGAGTGCACTTAGGGGTTAGGAATCCTATTATTTCAGGATTAGGTTCTTAGTTCTTGACAGGTACTTGTGACCCTTTACCACCATTCTGAGGGTTTTTGAATAATTCACTATCTCTGATTACATTTATTATTATTTGCTGCCAGTACATTACAATAAATATCTTTACCTTTTATAATAAAGGAGCTTAGTCAAGATCGGGAGGCGGGGCTGGTGGTTGGGAGGCGGGGATAGTGCTGGGCAGACTTATACGGTTTGTGCCAGAGCCGGTGGTGGGAAGCGGGACTGGTGGTTGGGAGGCGGGGATAGTGCTGGGCAGATTTATACGGTCTGTGCCAGAGCCGGTGGTTGGGAGACGGGGATAGTGCTGGGCAGACTTATACGGTTTGTGCCAGAGCCAGTGGTTGGGAGGAGGGGCTGGTGGTTGGGAGGCGGGGATAGTGCTGGGCAGACTTATACGGTCTGTGCCCTGAAGAGCACAGGTACAAATCAAAGTAGGGTATACACAAAAAGTAGCACATATGAGTTATCTTGTTGGGCAGACTGGATGGATCGTGCAGGTCTTTTTCTGCCGTCATCTACTATGTTACTATGTTATGTTTATAATAACATTTGAGTCTTGTCTGTTAATCTCAGCAAAAGTATAAGTGTGCATAAGTATAACTATTGGACAGTTAGGATAAGGATCACAAATGAGAGAAGTTTGTTTGTAAGATATCCAAAGTGCCAAAATAAATTATACCTCTCACTCACTATCAGGGTAGTCCCCTGGTAATATGTGCTTTATCCCCACAAGGGGGTGAAGAACTTTTGTGTATGAAAGAGGAGTGAGACTTGTGTGTGACCATATGTAATGACCTTAAAGTGGCCAAACTGGTAGAAAATGCAACGGTGACCTAGGCACAGGTCAAGGCCGGGGGGGGGGGGGGGGGGGGGGCAGGGAGATGCAAGGAAATGGGGGGGGAGAGGCTACAGGCACAGAACAAGGTGGGGGACAGGGGGGATATAGAGAGTGAGACTTTTTTCCTTTCAAACTCCTGAAAGCAGGCTATTACGTTTTGTATGTTTTGTTGCTAGCTAGGGGAAAGGGGAGGGATCGCAATACTGTTAGGGCCAAAACAATCCCTGTATAATGAAAGAAAAAGAAAAACAAAACAAATGCCTATTTCTTTCTGTGGCGGGGTGGCTAGGGGAGAAGGAACGAGCACGGACAGGATAGAGTCTCTTGCTCATGCTAGTTCCAATGACAAAATGACTGCCAGGACCTCCAACAGTAGCCTCATGAGACTGTCACAGGAAGTCTCAGCAAAACTTGCATTGGAGCAGTGGCACAGGGCAGGAATTAGTGGGGTTCATTCCTGGCCCAGAAGAGGCCACTAGACCACAAGGGTTTCCTAAGGTAGGCCTGGGGAGGACCTACGGGTTGGGAGAGATGGTGGGAGGGGGGAGGTCTAAGTTTCAGTTCAAAATTCACAGGCATTTTCGGCTGAAACAAACACAGATTTTGGTCTGGTTTCAGAGCTGAATCCAAAACTGAAACCAAAATTTGGTCAGCCTCTAAGAGCCACATCATAAAGAGCGGTACTCAGAACATTAGAAAATTATCCGATCAGCTTAAAACCTTGAGTGAGGCAAGAACAGAAGCAGGCAGTCTGAATGACATAGCTGAATGGAACGCTATCAGAATGGATGAAATGCGTAGTACAACTAGACCACAAACAGGCTTATTTTCGAAAGGGATCGCCAGCGATCTTCCAACACAAATCGGGAGATCGCCGGCTATCTCTCAATCCCAGCCAAATCGGTATTATTGAAAGCCGATTTCGGCCGGCCCCAATTGCTTTTTCGTTGCGGCGCCAGCCAACCTTCAAGGGGGCGTGTTGGTAGGGTAACGAAGGCAGGAAGGGGGGCGGGGCGGGGTTATGAGATGGCCGGCTTCATCTTATTTTGAAAGAAAAAGGCTGGCTCAAAAGAGCATTTCGCCGGCCGACTTGGACCATGTATTTTTAGGACCAAGTCCCAAAAAAGAGCCCCAACTGACCAGATGACCACAGGAAGGAAGCGGGGATCACCTCCCCTTACTCCCCCAGTGGTCACCAACCCCCTCCCACACACAAAAAAAAATTAAAACATTTTTTGCCAGCCTATATGCCAGCCTCAAATGTCATACCCAGCTCCCTGACAGCAGCATGCAGGTCCCTGGAGCAGTTTTTAATGGGTGCACTGCACTTCAGGCAGGTGGACCCAGGCCCATCCCCCCCTACACTTGTGGTGGTTAATGTTGAGCCCTCCAAACCCCCCCCAAAACCCACTGTACCCACATGTAGGTGCCCCCCTTGATCCCTTAGGGCTATGGTAATGGTGTAGACTTGTGGGCAGTGGGTTTGGGGGGGATTTGGGGGGCTCAGCACACAAGGGAAGGGAGCTATGCACCTGGAAGCTAATTTTTTTTTTAAATTTTTAAGTGCCCCCTAGGGTGCCCGGTTGGTGTCCTGGAATGTCAGAGGGTCAGTGCACTACAAATGTACTCCTCCCATGGCCAAATGCCTTGCATTTCGCCAGGTTTGAGATGGCCGGGTCCGGTTTCCATTATGGCTGAAAATCGGAGCCAGCCATCTCATCTAAACCCAGCGATCTGCCAGCGATCCTGTTCCAAACCTGGCGAGCGATTTGGACGGCACCAAGCATATTTCGAAAATACGCTTGGCTCCGCCCGCTCACAGAGCCGGCCCCGAAGATGGCCGGCGCCGTTCAATTATGCCCCTCAAAGTGTCAGAACACAGAGTTTCAGCAGCTAAAGTTACCTGAAAGGATAGTAGCAGTTCTCACTCTTAGAGAAACAGGGTATGGGAAGGACACTTTGTACATTGCCAGATGGCATACACCATCTGTTAAAACAGAGGGGCTGAAGTTTTTACTAAGGAATAGAAATATGATGCTGTGTGATTAAACATGCCAAGAAAAACAGAAAATACAAAGTGATAATCAATGCATCTGAAACAATTGTACCCATCAAAAAGTTAAAGAATGAGGCTTTTAATTGTCTTGGAGGAGCGAGGAGGCTAGAATACATTCTGTGAAGGTTAATTTCAATGACACTAGTCAAGGATCTAGTAGCTGGACTGGGGTACAGAGATTTGAAAGTTACAGAAAAGGCAATTAACATAAAATGGCTGTTAGTTCCTACTATCTTCAGGGATATATTGGAATTTCCTCCCTGAACAGTGGGAAAAAGAAGCAAAGACCTTTAGATTCCATGTTACTGGCTCAAATCAGCACTGTCATGAACTGCACAAGAGACAGGAATGTGTTTACCTGAGCACAAGCCAAGTCCAGGACTGGAATCATCCAATGCTGAGAAAAAGAGTCCCATGCAGAACGAAATTGACACTGTGGTTGACCTGGATTCAGGGCAGCCAACTCCGCTAGTGTATGGCCAATGAAATATTCTGCTCAATATTCAGCCCACGGTAGTCAAAACACTGCAGCCAGGTTCAAATACAAAATCTCTTGTTTTGAAAGTGCCTCCCCTTTATTAATCAAATTATACTGGCTTCCCATCAAAGCGAGAATCACCTTCAAATAATGTACCTTTATCTTTCAAATCCTAAATGGCACAGCTCCGGACAATATGATACCATTAATAAACTTACCTCAAAGAATCGCTAAATATAAGGCAAGAAACTATCTGGACTACACCTCCCAAATTGCAAAGAAGTGATTTACAAAACTTGCACTCTACAGATTTCACTTTCCTAGGAACCAAATGGTGGAACTCCTTACCACACAAAATAAGAAATATACAGGGATATAATAGATTCTGCAAAATTCTCAAATCGTTCCTATTCAAACAAACCCTCAAAAAGAACAACCGTATCTCAAACAACTAATTATTACCTGAATTGGTTTTTACTCCTTTTACCATTAACCTTCGCTTTGCTTCATGTACAATTTCTTATTCATAATAGATTTTCTAAATGTTAAACAACCATAGATATCCCGGTAAGTTTATAATACTGTATTGTAAAACTGGATTCTTACAACAAATTATTTTCTTATGCATTATTCTTTGTTATGTATCCTATACTGTTTATTGTAAGCCACATTGAAAAACTTGTTTGGGGAATGTGGGACATAAATGTCAAACAAACAAATAAATAAATAGTCAGTGTTTTTAAACACTGACGGCAATGAACAGAATTAGTCCCAAATATTCAATTCCAGACCATGTCCGGGTACTAGCACTGAATGTCCAGTGCTAATTCTAGGTGTGCTGGCCTCAGATACATATGTGAGTCACCCTGGGCTCTCCTAGTAGAGTCCTGGTGGTCTAGTGGGGTCTGAAGGGCTCCTTTTACAAAATGGCCATCATGACCTCTAGCAGCAGCCTTGTGGTACAAGTGACTTCTTTGAGACAGCCACTACAGGTTGCGGCAGCCATTTTATAAAAGAAGCAATGACAGGCGGGTGGAGGGGGCAGCACTCCTATATTTGTAACCCACTAGACCACCAGGACTCTACTAGGTAAGAGGGGATGGGGGCAGGGGGGATTGATTTGCCCTTCTGTCACAGGTGGGGGGGTCAGGATCACTGGGGGGGGGAGGGGGCATCCTGTAAAGCTGATGCTGCAACCAGAAGGTTAACTAGGTATTGGCCAATATTCAGACCGGTGCCCAGTTAGTTTGGCAGCTAAAGTTTAGGACAGCCTTTCTGCTGTCCTAACTTTAGCCACTTACTTAACTGGCTAAAGGTCTGAATATGGATGCTAACTGGTTAAATCCCAGCTCTTCCCAGGCTTCATCCAAGAACCATATCAGCACTAACCAGAGTGTGCAGCGATACTCTGTGGTGCTATTTGATGGTGCTGTCCAGTTAAGAGCCACAGAATATCAGTATATAGGTGGTCACTAGCGATTTAACTAGGCAGGTTAATCTCTGAATATTGAGTGGATTGTTTCTAAAGCTTTTACAGCATTCTTTATATTAGCAGTGATGTTAGGGAAATGGAAATCTGAATTCAAGATTCCAACACAACTTATTATGTAAATGATAATGATTAGTTGCTCTTGCTTTCTCAGGTTAAATACCCAATGTACCTGAATGTAATGCACCTTGAGCTACTACTGGAAAAGGTGTGATCAAAATCCAAATAATAATAATAATTTATATTAACTCTCAGCTATCAAGAAGCCAGACCTACTGGACTGTGTTTTCTAAGTCACTATCCAGGGAGAAAAAAAAATGTATGTATGGTGACATCTGGCCATACCCAAAATAAAGGTTTGGTCAGTTTTGCGACATACTTTTTGGATCCAACATAGGGTGAGTTTCGTAGGATCCATAAAACACCGTTAACTCCACACCTCGATAGATGGCAGTTAACCATAAGGAACTTGGTTCAAAGAGGACCCAGATTCTCTTGACAGTTTAGGAAGCAGCTCTGTGTGACTTAGGAAAAACAGCACAGGGAAATAGAAAAAATAGCTTGCTTGCTAGTTTTATGTTGATAAGAATTTCACTATTTGTCATTTGCTGTTAATAACATACGCTTAAACACAGCTTCCTGCCTACACCTGAAAGATAGTGAGGAGATAAGAATCTCTTGGAGTTTTTGTGGTAATATTGGTAATCCATGCTTAGTGAATTCAACTATTTATATGATAAAATTGATAAATCTGCAGTGAAGTTGTTTGTTTGATTAAACAGTTGAAGTGAATAGCTAAATGGCACAGCAGACAGTTACCTGCTTTAGAGAACTAAGAAGTCCTTTTACAAAGCTGTGGTAGAAAGTGGACTTAACGCACCCTTATATGGGTGTTTCCCACATGCTAAGGCAATTTTTACCTCAGCAGTAAAATAGACAAATTTTCCATTTTTTTTCTTTAATGGCTATATGCTAATGTTTAAGCATATAAGTAAAAAAAGATCCTTTAAATATTAATCAGTAAGCAGTGAAAATAATTGTAGAAAGGGAGGAAAAAACCTCAAGAAGCTCTCAGCTAATGGCTGAAAGAGCAGGGTTTCTTCATCATCAGCAAAAAACTTCCCTATGGAATCTTATTCCAAATTGTGATATGAAATACAAACAAACAAAAGCTTATCAAAAAAACAGCTCTAGGTACTTAGCTATCAAGACTCTTTCTTCCAGCTTTCTCATAAATCTGACTGTGACCTTTTTCCCTATTTATTTTGTAGTTCATATGTTAATGCTGCCATTAGCATGCGGCCATTATAAAAAATTACCGCGGTAGTACATACCAACACCTATTTTGTAGGCAGTAAGGGCTCCCATGGTAATCCTATGCTAACTGATTAGCGCAGAAATGCCTGTTCTCCGCCCCAGATATGACTCCTCTAAGAAAACATTTTAAAATATTTTTAGCACGTGGGTGCATGCCTTTTACAGAATAATACTTGAGCCAATTTCAGTGCCAAACTTTGGGCACACGAATTTACACCAATTTGAAACCTGGTAAATCCTGACATGTAAATTAGGCACAGATCCCTGGTATTCAGTAATACTGCATGCATCTTTAGTGAACATCCCCTGACCTGCCCATGCCCATCTCATGGCCACACACACTTTTGATCTTAATAATGGCTTATGGACTTTTCTTTTAGGAAATTATCCAAGCCTTTTTTAAACGCTGCTAAGCTAAGTGCTTTTACCACATTCTCTGGCAACGCATTCCAGAGATTAATTACTCGTTGAGTGAGGAAATATTTTCTCCGATTCATTTAAAATTTACTACTTAGTAGCTTCTTTGCATGCTCCCTAGTCCTAATATTTTTGGAATAAGAAAGCAAGCGATTCACACCTATTACTACTACTACTTAACATTTCTAAAGCGCTACTAGGGTTACGCAGCGCTGTACAATTTAACCTATTTGCACAATGCGCACTCTTTCCCTATAGTGCATGCATGAACCATCAGGTATATACAAGCATGCACAAATAGTCATGCATTCTTTATGAAAATTGCATACTATCCCCCAGATTTTATATAGATTGCCCAAGTTGGGCACTTAGGACAGATGCCTGCGCAAATTAATGAGTGAATTAGACTTCAACAATCAATAATTGTTATTGACAATTTGGATGTGTGTGGGCATCTGCCCTAGGCGCTGGTCTATAACATTCACACTAAACTTTTATAGCACGCAACACAAAAAAGGCATGGTCATGGGAGGGACATGAGTGGATCAGGGGGTGTTCCTAGAAGTTAGGTGCGATGCTATAGAATACTGTCAGTTACATGATCAAATATCAAAAATTAGGTGCCAGCATCAGGTTTTGACAAGCATTTATGATGGTGCCCAAGTTAGGCACGAAATCCTCACTTAGCTAGTATTCTATAAAGGGTGCTCACCATGGAGCACCCTTTACTGAATATTAGTTTCCACAGATCTTTCCAGCAGCTAACTTGGGGTGCCATTTACTGAACCCCCCCTCCCCCCAAAAGTGAAAACTATTATCAGAGAAAGACATTAGTCTCAAACAACCACCCATTCCTACTAAACATTAAAAAATCCTTTTCACAACACAAAATGTCTGGAAGTGCATTCCATTGATGCAGGCCAGTTATTTATACATCATGCATCGGGGTTCCTATCTGTAAAGCAACTGATATAGCAAGAATTTCAAGCAGACATGATAAGAAGGGAGGAGTAGCAATATTACTTAAAAAGAAATTGGCATATGTGCTAAAATCTTGTGTCTCAGATTCCCACGGACGATTGGCTTTAGCCCTAATCCTGGAAGAAATGCATACTAAGTAATATTAAGGCCTTTAAATTCCAAAATTTCCTGTGGCAAGTAGTAATGCAGATGCAGAACATGTGTGCTAGTGTTCACTTTAAGGAGAAGCAGAAAAATACCTTTGTTCCCGTATCCTCTGTAGTATTACATCACTGCTAGTATTGAGGGATACCCCTAAATGACGTAATCCCTGATTTTCAGCAGGACCCTTAAATTCCAGGGTCTCCTACAGCATGTAGCCATATGGCCAAAGAGTGTGCCCAAAGCAGCACTGGGTGAACATCGAAAGAAAGCTCTTTGGGGTTCAGTTTAGAATTGTAAATGTTTCTTTATTTATTTAATACAGGCAAGAGGAAGACTTAGCCCATGGACAGATATGTGGTTGTTGGACCTGACTCTGCTGCTGCTTTGAATATTTCCCTGAATACAGCTTCAATTAGCTTGGCTGAAAGACTCCACCCCTGTGCCATGTGGCTTTTTCATAAATAACTGCTACATGCATGATTATTTTATGATATGGTTTTAGATGTATTTTATTGCTGTTTTTGTGTACTTTTTGTATTTTGTGTGCTATGATTGTAATTCACCTTGAGCTGAAAGGTTAAAGCAGAATATAAATGCTCATGTTAAATTTATATCTTCTTCATCTTTCCAGTAACTGCTGATGAGGGAATGAGGGCAGCCAGGCCCGTGGAACTCTTATCAGAAGACATAACTGTGATACCAATATTGCAATCATTAGAATTTCCAGAGCTACAGGCAGTTGAATATTATCTTGGATGATGTTTGGTCTGTGGTCACCAATACTGAATCTATGATTAGGGGGATAATTGGCCAGCTGTGCTGTTTCTCTCAAGAAAGAGTTACCAAATGGGAAGATTTGGATGTCAAACTTTCCTCTGTTGAGAACAGGCTTCAAGTTATTGAGTCTCAAAATCCTAATCTATAATCTGTAGGAGCCCTGGATAACCTGTCAACCCACTTTATTGAGCAGCTAGAAAATTCCTTGTGACCCAGAAACCTCAGGTTTTTACATTTTCCTCAAACTAGATGCTCTGCTGAAATACAATTATACAAGTATCTCAAAGAGGTTTTGAATATTTCAAATGTTGCAGATATAAAAATTGCTAATATTTCTAGGAGAGCTGATGTGGAGAATGGGAGAATGTGCCAGAAGAGGAGGAGGGGGGGTTGATTCCAAACAGAAGAAACCCTAGATTTAACTATTTTTTTTTAGAAAGTCCCTCTGATAATAGTTCTATCCTTCTTTAAAAAGAAAAAGAAAAACATATATTTTGTGAGGAAAGGATTTAATTATTTCTGGCTACAACAATATAATGAAACCTTATCTGGAATTGAAATCAAATGTTCTTGCAACCGTGGAGGGGGGCGCACTTGAGAGCCCACACAAAATGGAGGCATAGGAGTCTGTGGAGCCTCATACAATAATCATCATTTTTTCATCATTCAAACTCGGTGAAACACCTCAACCTTACATCATAATGCCTCTGACCAAGAAGAACAAGCACAAAGCGAGGTGTACAACATGGCCAAAGTGGCAAGGCAACTCCAACAAATTTCCTCCCTGCTGACAGACATCAAAGTGGTATCAAAGATATAAAAATGAGCCTACCCAAATAAACAGTAATGGGCCGATGATCAGAAGCAAACGCAGGCACTAGAGGCTGACAGAGCCATATTAGCGCCTGTGTTTGCTACAGCCCCATGATCACAGCCCCCGAGTATGTGAAACAATGTGCTCGCGTGCTCTGATTGCAACTAGCATGCTCGCTGGCCATGGCAAACCCTACGCCAGCTCATAAGTACATAAGTAGTGCCATACTGGGACAGACCAAAGGTCCATCAAGCCTAGCATCCTGTTTCCAACAGTGGCCAAGCCAGGTCACAAATACCTGGCAAGATCCAAAAAATTACAAAACATTTTATGCTGCTTATCCCAGAAAAAAGCAGTGGGATTTTCCCGAAGTTCATTTTAATAATGGTCTATGGACTTTTCCTTTAGGAAGCCGACCAAACCTTTTTTAAACTCCGCTAAGCTAACCGCTTTTACCACATTCTCTGGCAACGAATTCCAGAGTTTAATTACGCATTGAGTGAAGAAAACTTTTCTCTGAATCGTTTTAAATTTACTACTTTGTAGCTTCATTGAATGCCCCATAGTCTTAGTATTTTTGGAAAGAGTAAACAGAAGACACTTCACATCTACTCTTTCCACTCCACACATTATTTTATAGACCTCTATCATATCCCCCCTCAGCCATCTTTTTTCCAAGCTGAACAGCCCTAGCCACTTTAATCTTTCCTCATCGGGAATTCATCCCATCCCCTTTATCATTTTTGTTATCCTTCTCTGCACCTTTTCTAATTCCACTATATCTTTTTTGAGATGCAGTGACCAGAATTGAACACAATATTCAAGGTGCGGTCGCACCATGGAAGGATACATAGTAACATAGTAGATGACGGCAGAAAAAGACCTGCACGGTCCATCCAGTCTGCCCAACAAGATAACTCATATTTGCTGCTTTTTGTGTATACCTTACTTTGATTTGTACCTATGCTCTTCAGGGCACAAACCGTATAAGTCTGCCCCGCACTATCCCCGCCTCCCAACCACCAGCCCCACCTCCCAACCACCGGCTCTGGCACAGGCACAGACCGTATAAGTCTGCCCAGCACTATCCTCACCTCCCCAGCCCTGCCTCCCCACCCCGGCTCTGGCACAGACCGTACAAGTCTGTCCAGCACTATCCCCGCCTCCCAACCACCAGTCCCGCTTCCCACCACCGGCTCTAGCACAGACCGTATAAGTCTGCCCAGCCCTATCCCCGCCTCCCAACCACCAGCCCCGCCTCCCGATCTTGACTAAGCTCCTGAGGATCCATTCCTTAGGAGCTTAGTCAAGATCGGGAGGCGGGGCTGGTGGTTGGGAGGCGGGGATAGGGCTGGGCAAAGGCATTATAATGTCCTTATTTTTGTTTTCCATTCCTTTGCTAATAATATCTAACATTCTATTTGCTTTCTTAGCCGCAGCAGCACACTGAGCACAAGGTTTCAGCGTATCATTAACGACGACACCTAGATCCCTTTCTTGGTCTGTGACTCCTAACGTGGAACCTTGCATGACGTAGCTATAATTCGGCTTACACATGCATCACTTTGCAGTTGCTCACATTAAACGTCATCTTCCATTTAGATGCCCAGTCTCCCAGTCTCGTAAGGTCCTCTTGTAATTTTTCACAATCCTCACACAATTTAACGACTTTGAATAACTTTGTGTCGTCAGCAAATTTAATTACCTCACTAGTTACTCCTATCTCTAGGTCATTTATAAATGTTAAAAAGCAGCAGTCCCAGCACAGACCCCTGGGGAACCCCACTAACTACCCTTCTCCATTGAGAAAACAGAGAGTAGGGTTAAATGGTCAGTTTTCTATCTTTTAACCAGTTTTTAATCCATAATAGAACACTACCTCCTATCCCATGACTCTCCAATTTCCTCTGGAGTCTGCCCATGTGTTGATAACTCAATGCAATCATACAAAAACCTATACTGACCCATTTATTCTGGAAAAACACATAGAGAAACAAGACGTTTTAGCATCCATGGATACTTGAATCACAGGTTGAGCATTTATATCATATCAGCCTTCTGATGTGTATTCCTACTAACGCCTACTATTTACACATCTTGATGTGAAGTTTTCTGATTCCACAATGGCGTACTAAGATATTCTTATAAGCTATTATCTGGTATTTACATTTAATATTGATATGTTTGGACGATAACTATTGTGCTAGTGTTGGGGTCCCTGGATCTTGGTTGCTCCTGCCCCATGTGAGATCAAACCCTTCCACTAGCTAACCTCTCCTCAGAGAAGTGTTTGTGCAGCTGGTGGCTGCAGTATAAGAAAATTCTTACATATTAAATCATTTGCAGGTCAACATTGCTTTTCTACAGGAAATCCACCTGAACACTAATGAATCAGCTAAATTGAAAAGCAATGGGATTCAAGACTATTTATGCTGCAGTACATGATAAGAAGGGAGGAGTAGTAATATTACTTTCAAAGAAACTGGCATATGTACTGAAGTCTTATGTCTCAGATCCTCACAGAAATGGGCTGTAGCCCTAATCCTGGTAGAGATGCATACTTTTGTATTGCTTAATACATATGGCCCTAATATAGACAATGTACATTTTATCCATGAGATCTTTAGATAACTTACACTGGTCGAAGTGGATCTTATTATAATGGGGGGGGGGGGGGGGAGATTTTAATTTCTCTCTAGATGGAATACTGGATAGGAAATCCAACACCAGATAACAATCTTCTAAATCCCAACAGATATTTAGTAAATTATTACAGGACAGTTACTTCACCCCCAGGGACAAGGAAAATATGTTTCATTCAATTCCAAATGCCTTTTATATGTATCTTGATTACCTGTTTATATCGAAAGACTGGTACCTGGCCTCATAGATGCAAGAACTGAACCAAGGCACATCCCAGATTATACCTGTGTCACTTTGAACCTAGAGATGGATCCACATACTGACCCAATTAGGATATGGAGGTTTAATGCAGCCCTATTAGAAGTTGAAGTTATCCTTAAAAATGTAGCAGATTGTACTACAGAATACTTTCAGAGCAACCTAATTGATGAGGTGCCCTACTATATATATATATATGGAATGTCCATATGGTGTACTTGCATGGGCTTATTATTCAATATACCACCACTAAAAATAAAACTAGCCAAACAAGAAATCTTGGCCCTAGAGCACGAGATTTAAATCCTGGAAACTCAATATGTTTCTCAATCAATTCCAGCTTTTGAAATGCAGTTACACTGGTTTCCTATTATGACGGGCACAACAAAGATATGTGAAGCTGGCTAACTATATCAGGGCAAAGCAGAAACCAGAAAATACATGCAATTAGGAATGGAGATGTTTTATATATATCACTGGCTGATAGAGCTGCTCAAATCGTATCTTTTTATCAGTCTCTACATACCAAAACTGCAGATCGCAATATGGTGGACTTGCAGGCCTTTTTTTTTTTTAACATGCTTTTCCCCACTGGATTTGTCACCAACCTAAAGTACTAACCTCAATAAACCTGCTCACACAGATGAAATTCTAACTATTAGGTCTCTAAAGCACAGAAAGCACCTGAGGTGACGGTTATACCAGTGAATTCTATCAAGCTTTTCAAATCCCTTTGGCTCCTAAACTATTAAACATGTATCAAACAGTCTTGCATCTCAGAAGCAGTGCTGGGACCTTTACAGAAGCCATGTTTGTGGTACTTCCTAATCTGGGAAGGGATCTTCACCTTACCAAGAATTATAGGCCTATTTCACTCCTAACCTATGATTACTTGACTAGCCAAATTAATGCCTACTCTTGTACGCTATTCTCAATGAGGCTTTATCCAGTGACGTATGGCTCAGGATAATGCCAGAATATTATGTCATATCTTACGCGCAGCCAAACATCTCTGTTCCCAACTTGTGTTGTGTGGCTTGATGCCTAAAAGTCTTTCAACTATGTTGAATGGGCAACTTTATTTTATACACTGAACTAGTTTAATTTGGAACCCGACTTTAATGATATGATTACGATTCTGTACACCAAACCTGTTGGGAGACTGAGGGTGGAAAACCAGTTTACATCACATTCACTCTTACTACAGGCATAAGACTGGGTTGCCCCCTGTCTCCACTACTCTTAAACCTTGTCCTAAAGCCTCTTCTGATGCAAATGTGTCAACAGGTGGACCTACAAAGCATATATCTTCAAAACGTTGAGGTGAAAATTAAAGATTTTTGCATATGATGTCCTTCTCTACATTTATAATTCTCACGACACTATACTAACCTTGCTCGATCTTTTGAAGTCCTTTGGAACCCTTTCTGAATACACTATCAACTGGGAAAAAAGGGAAGTGATGTCACTCAATATACACTGTACCCAAAGTTCAATAGCTTCTTTTGGCTTAAAGTGGTGTCCTAAGGAAATAAAATATTTGGGAATAAGGTTTCAGAATACAATTGAAGATACTTTGACAGCTAATATGGTGACAATATTAAATAAAGTAAAAACTACTTGCTTATTTTGATATATACTTTAGGAACGATGCCTCTTATTTTCCCCACTTCTTTCTACAAACAAGTTGACTCTATACTCACATGATATTTATGGAAGTCAAAATCACCTTGCATTTCACTCAAAATGCTCAAATGCCCATGGAATCTTGGAGGAGTCAGATTCCCTGACTTTCATAAATATGCCAGCAGTATGCTGTTAGAGCTGCTTGTTGGGGGGTTTTAGAGGGCATAGATGCAAGTACTCCTGTTTAGCTACGAGAAAGACAAATCATCTCACCATATCCACTATCCATATTTGTCGGTACTACAGCTCTTCCAGTTATTCAATAATGGCCTACTTTATTAGTGACAGCTTCTGCTGTAGTAGACATGGACTCTGCTCTGCATACACCTTTACCTAATATTACAGCTATGCCCCTGTGAAATAACAAAGACCTCTGATAAATAACCAACCCATCTTTTGGATTTGTGGGATACATGAGGTATAAGACCTCTTTGTGATTTGTTAGACTCTCATGCTCATTCAATTACATCTTTTTCTGGTCTTCAATGCAAATTTATAATAAAATATAATACAATATATCCACTTATATTCCACTGGAAACCATAGGTTCACTGTGGATAACAACTATAAGAAGTTGGTACAATGCCAGGAAAAACACTCTCTAATAAAACTAGATCACAAAAAATACAGCAAAATCATTCCAAATGTTTTTCTGTTAATATAGTTACCTAGTAGATGAAGGTAGATAAATACCTACATGGTCCATCCAGTCTGCCCAATAAGAAACTCAGAGCATCTGTGAATATAACATATATATTCTTGATCTTGAACTGCCCTTGCCATTTACAAGACATGGTCTGTAAAGTCTGCCCAGACTGGAAATATTCCCCAACTACTGGAGTTGCCAATGAAGCCCACTCCAGCCCATCCAAATCTATCTAGCCATAATTGGGGCATAGACTGTAGAAGTCTGCCTGGCCCTGGCCTTATTTCCCAATTACTGGAACCACCATTTAAGTACCACTAAGTTTTGTTTTGCTTCCAATCTCTATCATATAGGAATCCTTTGTGATTATCCCACGTATTTTTTAATTCTGTTACCATTTTTTCTCCACCACCTCCCTCAGGAGGTATTCCAGGCATCCACCATCCTTTCTGTGAAAAAGTACTTCCTGACATTACTCCTAAGTCGATCCCACCTGCAACCTCAGTTCATGTCCTCTAGTTCTACCACTTCCCCATCTCTGAAAAAGATTTGTTTGCATATTAATACATTTCACATATCTAAACATCAATATCCTATCACCACATCCCTCTTTTCTTCTAGGGTATACATATTCAACTCCTGAAGTCCCTTCTCATACATCTTTTGGTCCAAACCCCATATCACTTTTGTTGCTTTTCTTTGAACTGCTTCAAGTCTTTTTACATCTTTAGTGAGACAGGACCTCAAAAACTGGACACAATACTCCAAGTGGGACCTCATCCCCATCTCTTTTCTTTCACTGTTTATACCTCTTTCAATGCAAGTAACATACTTCTGACTACAGTCACTGCCTTGTCACATCTGAGACGATCACCCCAAGGTCTCTCTCCTGAGTTGTGCTTATCAATCTCTCACTTCCAATTTGGTATGTCTCCTTTGGATTTCTGCATCCCAAGTCCATCATTTTGCACTTCTTTGCATTACATTTCAACTGCCAATGTTTAGACTACCATTATAATTTTTATAGATCTCTTCTCATGTTTTCTACTCCCTCTGGGATATCCATTCTGTAATCTTCATGCCATCCACAAAAAGGCAAACTTTCCTCCTAACCCTTCAGCAATGTAGCTCACAAATATATTAAATAGATTAGCCCCAGCACAAATCCATGAGGCACTCCACTACTCACTTTCCTTTCCTCAAAAGTAGGTTCCATTTACCACCAACATTTGTCATGTCAATCAACCAAATTCCAATCCAGTTTACCACTTTGGGTCCTAACTTCATACTGCTCAACTTATTCGTGAGCCTCCAGTGAAGAACCAAATCAAAGGCTTTGCTGAAATCCAAGTAGATTATATCTAGTGCATGTCCTTTATCCAGTTCTGTGGCAACCCAGTCAAAGAAATCAAATCAGATTTGTTTAGCAGGATTTTTCTTTGGTAAAACCACACTGCCTTGGATCTTGCAGTCTATTAGATTCTAGGAAGTTCACTATAGTTTACTACAGCAGAGTTTCCATTATTTTTCCAACCACCAAAGTGAGGCTTACCAGCCTGTAGTTTCCTAATTTTTCCCTGCCCCCATTTTTGTAAGGCGGGATCACATCCGCTGTTCTCCAGTCCCGTGGTGCTTTTCCTATCTCCAAGGATCTATTATATAAACCCTTAAGAGGTCCTGCCAGGGTTTCTTGGATGAATCCCATCCAGCCCCATGGGTTTGTCTACTTTCAATTTTTCAAGTTCTACATAAATGTTTTCTTCTGTGAATGGTGTGACATCTACTCTATTCCCCTATATACACCTGGCAGTCAGCCATGGTTCTTCTCCAGGATTTTTCTCTATGAACACAGAAGTATTTGTTTAGCACATATGATTTGTCCTCATTACTCTCTACATAACAGGAGTCAGCAACTCTGTCTTACAGTTCCACTTCTAGCCTTCTTCCTTTTAGCAGTCTTCAATTTCTTCCGAAAAAACACATACCCCCAGATTCTATATAGCGTGACAGACACTGCACATGCAAATCCAGTCATATTCTGGATTTGCATGCACAATCTAATTACTTAACAAGCCAATCAGCGCTGATAATTGCTACTTTAGCAAGCAATCATTGATATTAATTAGAATTTACGTGCAAAACTTGCTAAGCATATTATATAAAGTGGTGTGCTGTCAAAAAGGGGACATGAAAATCTACATGCATGGTTATAGAATACACCTGCTCCATATCTAACTTAGGTACTGGTATTTACACTAAGTTTTGTTTGGCATAAATGGACACCCCTAGAGTTAGGCACAGGCATGGCTGCTAGGTGTATTTCATAAACTGGCAAGGCATATTCTATACCACATCTAACTTTAGGTGTAGTTTATAGAATATGCCTAGGTGTATTTTTTTCAACATTATATATATAATCTAGCCCATAGTCCATAAAAAAAGTAACTCTTCAGGATGCGTATTCCAGAGTTTCACCGTATGATATGGCAGAAAATTTCCATATTTTACTCCCTTCGGTTTTAGAAAGTTGAACTTCATAGAAGGTCATAAAACTCTCTTTCCCTGACCTAATAATGAAGGTAAAAGTAATACCACATAATGACTATATAATCTCTTGAAAGTCATTGTAAACATTTTAAACATCACTCTTTCCTCAATGGTAAGCCAATACAATCTACACATTGATGGCTCTCGTATCTTGTAGTAGAGCATAGTAGTCACACTGCCGAATTCTGATTTGCCAAAGCCTCGAAATTCCCAACTCAAGTACTGTCTGAATAAAAGATTACAACATTGCCTTGCATCCCTTTCTAGGGCTCTCCTGAGCTCTACAAACTCTTAAGTTTCGGGTTTCTAAATTTTATAAATTACTGATGGTGTATTGTCACAGACAGCCCATTACAATTCAATCCACATGGGATTTTGAATAGTCCTTCATATTGACCCAAAACAATGGTGTATATTATGGATGAAAATGAAAAGATCTCTACTATACAGATCCATAGTATATCCATACAGATACTACATTCATACTATAATCATTTTGGACACCAATCCAGCAGTACCGAATCCAATTCTATGCGTTGCTGGTCCTATCGACACCTATCTGGCATTTTGGTACATATGCTGACACACTGTAAAAATACATCAAAGAACAGTACTACTTTTTGGTGGAATTTACTTTGTCAAATAGCTAAATCTGAATGGTGGAATGTAAGAACACTCTACCTACATACTAAAGAATTTGGTCACCTCCACTTACTAATTATGGAATATCTCATGCTGATGACCCTGGATAAAATTATTTCATATTTGGCTGACCTTTCATATTTCTTATACTTACATAATCAGAATTAGCCATTACTATCCAATGCTGCAATTAATGTTGTTTGATTGATTGTTCAATATATGATATTAGGATACTCCTAGACATTGAGCCATCTATTTGATCAATACAATGCCTTTTATATTTGTTCTGCTCATGTTAGGTTCTGTTTGTTTTTCTTTTGTATTTGTTTTTTTTTACATAAAATTCAACAAAACATTGGAACTAAAAACGTTCTTGCAACAGGAGGTTCCTGCTTTCTTTGATTCCTATGCAAGTGTTTGATAATACTGAATGGGAATCAATGTTTTCAATGAGCCCACTCAGTTTGAAAGATTACTTTTAGAAAAGTCCTCTGTATGGGAATCAATGTGTTCCATGAGTCCATTCAGTTTGAAAGATTACTTACAGAAAAGCCCTCACAATGATTTCTATAATTGATGAGTTAGTTAGGTATAGGTCCTATACTTCTTAGTCAACATAGAATGTGGAGGTTCTATTGGGTTTCACTAGCTTTATCTTTTCCATGTTTCTAGATTTATATCCTTCCTCCTCCCCATGATGTGGATTAGATTACTTGCTATGCTTAACTATTTATTTATTTAACAATTGTATTTATAATTTCGTATTTTTTTCTGATGTAAGCAAGTTAATTTTCTTTCATTTGTTATTTGAAATGTAATACTTCAATTCCTTTAAATAAAGATAAATAAATAAATAAATACAATTCATATGTAAACATTTGAAACTACTTTGAAAATTCACAGGCTACCAGTGTAGTTCTTTGAACAACATTGTTATATCATCTGCTGTCAGACTCCCACTGACTAACTGAGCTACAAAGTTTAGAACTATCTATAGAAATTTTATAAGACAAGCAGATAATCTTAATTACAAAATATTACAATAATCTACATGCGGTAAGATCAAAGCTTGGACAACTTTCCTAAAATCCTGCTTAGCTATTAAATGCTTCAATCCTTTTATGGTTCTCAGCTTAACAAATTCATTACAAATATTTTTTTTAATTTGTGGGCACACTGTTAGTTGTGAATCTAAAATCAACCCAAGATAATGTACTTCATCAGACAAAGTAATAATGTATTTATTTGTTACACTTGTACCCCACATTTTCCCACCTATTTGCAGGTTCAATGTGGCTTACATAGTACCGTAGAGGCGTTTGCCAATTCGGTTGATAACAAATACAAGGTTATGTTGTGACGTACAAAACCCCAACCTTGGCTGACTTCTAATATCCGCTACCTACGTTCCTGTACCCGCTCCGCCGAACACCTCTGGCGGAAATCTCGGGCCCTTGCTGATTTCTTACACTTTAAGTTCATGCTGACCTCCTTCCAATCTGCTCTTTTACGTGCCAAACAGGACTATTATATCCAACTGACCAACTCTCTTGGCTCTAATCCTCGACTTCTCTTCACCACATTGAACTCTCTCCTCAAGGTGCCACCTCCCCCAACTCCCCCTTCATTATCTCCTAAGACCCTTGCTGAATTCTTTCACAACAAGGTTCAAAAGATAAACCTTGCTTTCTCTACCTCACCACCTCTCCCTCCACTAGTCCGTTCCCCTCTCTCTCCTTCCCCTCATTCCCTTTCCTCCTTTCCTGAAGTTACTATTGAGGAAACTACACTTCTCCTTTCTTCCTCAAAATGTACCACCTATTCCTCTGATCCATTCCCACCCACCTTCTTAATGCCATCTCTCCTGCTCTTATTCCTTTTATCTGTCACATTCTCAACCTCTCACTTTCCACTGCGACTGTCCCTGCTGCCTTTAAACATGCTGTGGTCACACCTCTCCTTAAGAAGCCTTCACTCGACCCTACTTGTCCCTCTAATTACCGACCCATCTCCCTCCTTCCTTTTCTCTCCAAATTACTTGAGCGTGCTGTTCACCGCCGCTGCCTTGAGTTTCTCTCCTCACATGCTATTCTTGACCCACTACAATCTGGTTTTCGCCCTCTCCACTCAACCGAAACTGCGCTTACTAAAGTCTCCAATGACCTATTACTGGCTAAATCCAGAGGTCAATATTCCATCCTCATTCTTCTTGATCTTTCCGCTGCTTTTGACACTGTCGATCACAGCATACTTCTCAATACCCTGTCCTCACTTGGATTCCAGGGCTCTGTCCTTTCCTGGTTCTCTTCCTACCTCTCCCTCCGCACCTTTAGTGTTCACTCTGGTGGATCCTCTTCTACTTCTATCCCTCTGCCTGTCGGCATACCTCAGGGTTCTGTTCTTGGTCCCCTCCTCTTTTCTATCTACACTTCTTCCCTTGGTTCATTAATCTCATCCCATGGCTTTTCCTACCATCTCTATGCTGATGACTCCCAAATCTACCTTTCCACCCCTGATATCTCACCTTGCATCCAAACCAAAGTTTCAGCGTGCTTGTCTGACATTGCTGTCTGGATGTCTCAACGCCACCTAAAATTAAATATGACCAAAACCGAGCTTCTCATTTTCCACACCAAACCCACCTCCCCGCTCCCCCCGTTTTCTATTTCTGTTGATGGCTCTCTCATTCTCCCTGTCTCCTCAGCTCGAAACCTTGGGGTCATCTTTGACTCTTCTCTCTCCTTCTCTGCTCATATCCAGCAGATTGCCAAGACCTGTCGTTTCTTTCTTTACAACATCCGTAAAATCCGCCCCTTTCTTTCCGAGCACTCTACCAAAACCCTCATCCACACCCTTGTCACCTCTCGTTTAGACTACTGCAATCTGCTTCTTGCTGGCCTCCCACTTAGTCACCTCTCCCCTCGGTTCAAAACTCTGCTGCCCGTCTCATCTTCTGCCAGGGTCACTTTACTCATACTACCCCTCTCCTCAAGACCCTTCACTGGCTCCCTATCCGTTTTCGCATCCTGTTCAAACTTCTTCTACTAACCTATAAATGTACTCACTCTGCTGCTCCCCAGTATCTCTCCACACTCGTCCTTCCCTACACCCCTTCCCGTGCACTCCGCTCCATGGATAAATCCTTCTTATCTGTTCCCTTCTCCACTACTGCCAACTCCAGACTTCGCGCCTTCTGTCTCGCTGCACCCTACGCCTGGAATAAACTTCCTGAGCCCCTAAGTCTTGCCCCATCCTTGGCCACCTTTAAATCTAGACTGAAAGCCCACCTCTTTAACATTGCTTTTGACTCGTAACCACTTGTAACCACTCGCCTCCACCTACCCTCCTCTCTTCCTTCCCGTTCACATTAATTGATTTGATTTGCTTACTTTATTTATTTTTTGTCTATTAGATTGTAAGCTCTTTGAGCAGGGACTGTCTTTCTTCTATGTTTGTGCAGCGCTGCGTATGCCTTGTAGCGCTATAGAAATGCTAAATAGTAGTAGTAGTAGTAGTAGCAGATGAGGTGGGTGTGGATCAGGCGTCATGGGTCAAAGGGAATGAAGATTAGAAATTGTCCAGTACGATCATTAGTTATGCTGTGTTGCTGGGTGTGGGGATTTACGTTGGATCGATGGGGTAGGCCTTTTTGAAGAGGTGAGTTTTTAGTGATTTCCTGAAGTTTAAGTGGTCATGGATTGTTCTCACCGCATTTGGGAGTCCGTTCCATAGTTGTGCGCTTATGTAGGAGAAGCTAGATGCGTAAGTTGTTTTGTATCTTAGTCCTTTACAGTTTGGGTAGTGTAGATTTAAGTATAATCGTGATGATCCAATTCTATTTCAGGTTGGTAGATCTATGAGATCTGTCATGTATCCTGGGACTACGCCGTAGATGATTTTGTGGACCAAAGTGCAGATTTTGAAGATGATCCATTCTTTGATTGGGAGCCAGGGCAGCATTTCTCGTAGGGGTTTAGCATTTTCGAATCGTGTTTTACCATATATCAATCTGGCTGCTGTATTTTGGCCGGTCTGGAGTTTTTTTGTGAGTTGTACTTTACATCCCACATAGATTCCGTTGCAGTAATCTGCATGGCTTAGGACCATTGATTGTATTAGGTTTCGAAAAGTTTCCCTCGGGAAGAAAGTTTTATTCGTTTGAGTTTCCACATTGCATAGAACATTTTCTTTATTACGGTATTTACTTTGTTCTCGAGAGTAAGATTGTGGTCGATTGTGACGCAGAGTATTTTTAGGCTGTCTGAAGTAGGGAGTGCTCATGGTTGCGGGTTTGTAATTGTTATGTTGAGATGAGAGGATGAGGCACTGTGTTTTTTCAGTGTTCAGTTTCAATTGGAATGAGTTTGTCCAAGAGTCCATGATGTTCAGGCCATCATTGATTTCATTGGCTATTTCTGACAAGTCATGTCTGAAGGGAATGTAGATTGTAACGTCATCTGCATAGATGAATGTGTTGAGACCTCAATTGGACAAGGACTTTGCCAGTGGGATCATCATCACGTTGAAGAGTATTGGTAATAATGGTGATCCTTGAGGTACTCTGCAGGCTGCTTTCCACGATGGTGATATGTTTCAGTTTGATTTTACTTGGTATGTTCTGGTGGTTAGAAAGCCCTTCATCCAGTTAAGTATGTTTCCATCAATCCCGAAGTGGCCAAGGAGTCTCAGTAGTATAGTGTGGTTTACCATGTCGAATGCGCTTGACATGTCGAATTGGAGAAGTATGCTTTTACCTATGGCTATTTCCTGCTTGAATTTGGCCAGGAGAGTGACTAGGACAGTTTCAGTGCTATAATCAGGTCAATATTCAGCCTGTGGTAGTCAGCAGTTTTTTAAAGTGCTGTCTCTGGCTAAATTAGACCCAGATATTCAATGCCAGACCACACCCAGGCACAGACATTCAATATCTGAGACTTCAGCGAACTCAGAAGTTATGCAGCTGGTAGCCAATATTCAGTGTCGGTGTCCACATACCTAACCAGGCAAAAATAAGACTTCATTTTATAAAATCCTGTCTGCCCAGTTAGGTATGAAGGCTCCAGCACTGAATATCACCAGTGCCTGCACAACTTCTGGGTCTGTCCCGGTACTGCCCAGATTGTACCAGGATATCAGAACTGATATTGGCAGCCAGCCAACTCAGTGTGGTTTAAGCAGGCAGGAGCCTCTCCTGGCTGTTTAAACCACACTGGATCTCAATCCCCATACTACTTTCAATACTTAAGTTGAAAATTACAATGTTTATTTTTATACATGATTATCGCTTCTGTTTTCTTAAAATTGGTGGTAAAACCATTTGAACTGCACCACTCAGTAAGCAACAATGATGATATTTTCATAAGCACAACAAAAGGGGCAAACAGCCTGATTTGTGACTGTCTTACAGGGCTATAGTTCTAAAAGCCTTGAGAGGCCATTATTTAAAGCCCCCCCCCCCCCCCCACAGTGAGGTGGGGCTGGTGGTTGGGAGGCGGGGATAGTGCTGGGCAGACTTATACGGTCTGTACCAGAGCCGGTGGTGGGCAACGGGACTGGTGGTTGGGAGGCAGGGATAGTGCTGGACAGACTTGTACGGTCTGTGCCAGAGCCGGTGGTTGGGAGGAGGGGCTGGTGGTTGGGAGGCGGGGATAGTGCTGGGCAGACTTATATGGTCTGTGCCCTGAAGAGCACAGGTACAAATCAAAGTAGGGTATACACAAAAAGCAGCAAACATGAGTTATCTTGTTGGGCAGACTGGATGGACCGTGCAGGTCTTTTTCTGCCGTCATCTACTATGTTACTATGTAGGAGGTGGTGGGTATTCGAATTCCCTTTTATCAATATTTTCAAGGGAAGGATTTCTTATTAGGAATGGATGTCAAAGGAAATGTATTCGGTGATCCTGCCCAAATAGAGGTGAGTAGTCAACGCAAACTTCTGTCCCAGATATATGTCACTTTAACTCAAAATGAACAGCCACTTCGGGCCCAGGTAGAGCCGAAATGGGAATCTTGGGGATGCCTTTGGGAGAAAAGAGTTGGGATTTAATATACCAGTATGCCCACACATGTATGCAAATAACATAATATATACAGCTCCAGTATCAGTTGCTAACAGACCCTACTGGACCCCAGTGCAGGGGGGAAGCAGATGCGTCTACCTTATGCTGGAGAAAGTGTGGTATGATCAGAACTCTGGAGCATTTATGGTGGGAATGTCCTATAGTGTACAAATTTTGGCAGCTAGTATGGGATAAGACCAAACAATGGACAGGGGAGGATTGGTATGCAGACAGGCAGGCATGTATCTTAGGATCTAGCTCACATTGGTCCCCAGATAGTGACAGTTCCAATGGGCAGACAGCCATGTGCAAAATCCGTCTTTTTGATAAAATCTCTAGGGAATTACAGGGGTAGGGGGACACATACGCTCAATTCTGGCAGGGGGTAAGAGTGAGTCTCATTGGGGATGGAATGGGCAACTTGTAAGGCATATTTTATTCATTGTAAATTACAGATTGGGGAAGGAATACTGGTTTTCAGCTGGGAAGGATGGGAGTGGATATTAGTTATTAATGTGTGAGGGGTTTTTCTCCATGCAGCATTGGCTGACTGCTTCCTACGCACTGCTACATGGCTTATGCTACAGTCTATTTCTTGTTGATTACGCTCTTATTGATTTGTGATATCCCTTTTACTTCTGTACCCACACTAGGTTACATGTAATCCCTGATTTAATAAGGACATGGGGGGGGGGAGCTGAGGGGGGTAGGAGGGTTAACAGGGAAAAGATTGGGACTTCTTTGGAGGTGGGGTGTTTATACTAGTTTGTTGGTTAGTTTGTTTGTCTGCATTTTCACCAATGCACATTACTTTCATATTCATAAGTAATTCTGTCATGACTGCATAGATATTGCTGCCTAGACTGCATATTTGTGCCTGGAAGTTGTATTTGTTATTAAGGTTTTGGTGGACCAATAAAAATTACAGTTAAAAAAAAGAGGGCAAACAGCAATCATCAGCATAAATACTAAAGCATATTTATAACTTGTGCAACAAGTTACATAAAGAAATCAAATAAATGTAGAACAGCATAGTTGATAGTGTTGGGCCCTATGGAATACCACTAGCAGACACACTCAGCTCAAAAATTGATATGTATCTCCTGTTTCTTCTCAGGTTTGATCAATGCTACTTTTATCATCACTTTAGAAATCAGTGAACATAATGTATTATTCAAAACATGTGCTAGGTTAAGCCTTGACTGTGCTTTTTGAGTTTGGGCTGGAGACGATGGAGACCAGAGCTTTTTCTATGCAGATGCTGTTGGCTACATTCTTTTACTTTTGACATTGGACCTCATTTTTCTTTTAAATGCAGGTATTGCAGTACATTTGAATCTGTGAATGTATTGTGTAAACCTATGTGACCACTGACGAAGATTTTTCCGAAACTTGGACAGGTTGGGTCCTGTTTCCATTAAAGTTGACATTTGGAAATTCTTGCTGTTTGTCCTTCCTTGCATCGCTGCTGCCGTTTGGTTGTCTAAGTTAAGCCTTAACATCTTTGTAAATATAATTGGCATTTTATCTATTAGGGATGTAACCAGTCACATACTTTGCAAAATTTCCATTTTTTCCATTTGTCATTACTACCAGCAACGAGCAAGATAGGAGTCTAACACAGGCAATAACTTCAACTCTTTTGCATGGAAAAAGTTATCTAACTCCCAAGCTGAAGGCAAATGGTCATTACGATTTATAGATGGTTGATTAATTAGTTTACAAACTATAGTAAATAATTCAGCCGAATGTGAAACTACTGCATTTAGGGCTTCTTTTACAAAGTCGCACTAATAATTCCTGTGTGGCAAATGAGAGGAAGCCAATATCCTATGGGATTCCTCGCTACCACGGCTTTGTAAAAGAGGCCCTTAGTTTTTCCCATATACAGTAATATATCTTTTTTGCTTTGTGCAATGGAATTTTACATATTTTATTTTCATATATTAATTTCTCGACTCAGGCGTCTGACTTCATCTATGCTCTTTCAGCTCATCACAAATAGTGTTTTCACTGTCTTAATTGCTCTGAATAGCAAAGGGCATAGTTTGATTGCAAATAACTCTTCCTTTTTTCAACCAAAATAAGTCCAAATAATGCTGCATTTCTATATCCCAAAGTGCAACTAACTCATCTGTATCTTTATCATCTGGTGCTCCTTCAGTGGAGGTGAGCTTCATTCCTGTCACAGCATACACAAAATTAATCAATATCAAACAACAAAAATCTTGACTTAGTCAGAGAACAATAGTATAATTCTAGGAGTTAGTCTGACAGAACAAAAATAGTATAATTCTAGGAGTAGATATTCAAAGTGATTTAAATGGCCAGAAGAGGCCCATGGCTATTTAAATCATTTCTGCAGGGCTATTTGGGGGTACTCAGCAGCTCTTAACTGGACAGTGCCACTGAATATCCTCACTAACTACCCATGCTGAAATTAGCTGGCCAGTGAGAGGTCCGGGGGCGGAGTTAGGGCAGAGAAGACGCCTAAATGGTTAGGGGCAATTTTCAGTCCTCTAACCAGCTGAGCAACCGCATCAAGTTAGGACAGAAAAAAAGGCTGTCCTAGCTTTATATGGAGAGTTAGCTGAGCACCAGGGTCGTGCCAACACAGTAAGCGGGGTAAGCATGGCAGGGGGGCGCCTCCCTCTAGGGGGCGCCGCCGCACCATGCTCACCTCGCTCGCCCTCCCGCTCCCATTGTTCAACTGCCCGCCCTTTTCTTCCCCCCCCCCCCAACATCCCTTTTATTTATTTTTTGTTAAATTTACCTCCATGGCGGTCCAGCAGCGCAGCGTCAGTTGAGGAGGCGGCGCTCCCGACATCTCTAGCCTTCCCTTCGCTGTGTTCCGCCTTCTTCTGACGTCAAGGAAATGACGTCAGAAGAAGGCGGAACACAGCGAAGGGAAGGCTAGAGATGTCGGGAGCGCCGCCTCCTTCACTGACGCTGCTGGGCCGCCACGGAGGTAAATTTAAAAAGAAAAAAAAAGAAAAGGGATGTTGAGGGGAGAGAAGAGGGTGGGCAGTTGAACAATGGGAGCGGGAGGGCAGGGGAGAGACGAGCATGGATGCGAAGGGGGAGGAGAGAAGAGGGCGGGCCAGGCCAACTGGGACATGATGGGAGTGGGAGGACAGAGGAGAGAGCAGCATGGATGCGAGGGGGGGTCATGGAAGGGAGAGAGGAGAATTGCTGGATAGCGATTAATGGAGGGTGACAGAGGAGCATGGATGGGAGGGGCAGGGCTCAGGGAGAGAGGGGAATTGCTGGATAGGGAATTAGGGATGAATGGAGGGGACAGAGGAGCATGGATGGGAGGGCAGGGCTCAGAGAGAGAGGGGAACTGCTGGAAAGGGATGAATGGAGGGGGCAGGGGACAGAGGAGCATGGATGGGCATGGATTGGGAGGGGCAGGGCTCAGGGAGAGAGGGGAATTGCTGGATAGGGATGAATGGAGGAGACAGATGGGCATGGATGGATATGGATTGCAGGGCAGGGCTCAGGGAAGAGAGGGAAATTGCTGGATAGGGATGAATGGAGGGGGCAGGGGACAGAGGAGCATGGATGGGCAGGCAGGGCTCACGGAGAGAGGAGAAATTGCTGGACATAGAGGGGAGGGAAGAGAGATGAAGGAGATGAAATGAGGGAAAAGGAAGAGAGGAGAAAAACTGCACATGGATGAAGAAAATAGGCAGAAGCTGAGGACCAGAAATGAAGAAGAAAGGAGGAAAGGAAAGAAATAAATGGAAAGGAAGCTCTGGAAACGGAGTTAAGAGGACAGATAGCAGCAGAATCAGATACTGGGCCAGCATGATCAGAAAAAGAAAGTCACCAGACAACAAAGGTAGAAAAAAATCATTTTATTTTCATTTTAGTGTTTGGAATATGTCCACTTTGAGAATTTACATCTGCTATCTTATTTTGCAATGTATAGCAATTTGTTTCTAAGAATATTGCTGACAATTCCTGTCAGTGTGGCAAGTGGTGAGCGATCATTTTCACGGGGGGGGGGGGGGGGGGGGGGAGGGGGGAGGGCCGCCGCTGCCGCCGCCGCCAACTGATAGTCTGCAGGGGGCGCCAGAGACCCTAGGCACGGCCCTGCTGAGCACTGATCCGATTATTGACTGGTGCCCCGTTAACTTCCGGGTCCTGGCCTGAAGTGTTGCCAAACCCCTCCCTCCCCCCTCAAGACCCCCTTCCGATCCCCCTCCCTCCCTCCAACAACCTTTATGAGGCAAGGTCTCCCCTTCCCAGCTTCCCTACAGCCTAAACAATCTCCTCTCCACTCATGATAAGCCCCCCCTGGCCTACCTAAAGTATCTGGTGGTCCAGTGGGTGTGATGGGGGCAGGAGTGAACCCCCATCTCTAGAAGTAGCCGCTAGGGAAATGGGCAAATAGGATTCGCTCCTGCGCCTATCACCCCCACTGGACCACAAGGGACTTTAGGTAGGACCTGGGGGTTCCTATCAGTGGGGGGGGGATGAGTATTAACATGGGGGGGGGGATTCTTGCCTCATGAGAGGGAGGGAGAGGGTTTGATACTCTTCTGGGATGGAGGATAATGGAAGCACAGGATAGCTGCATCCCATATGCAGGCCCTGATCAATATTCAGCAGTGGGAATAACTGTCTTATATGGAGCCCAACTGAATACGGGTTGTGACCCGCAGAAGCTGCAGCGGCCAGCACATATTAATTAGCTCTGGATATTCAGTGCCGGTGCCTGTACATGGCCCAGTGCTGAATATCCAGGGATATTTCTGCCCATGGCAGACAGCATTTAAAAAAATACTGACCACCTCTGGCTGAATATCTACAGTACCTTCTAGTTCTTTCAAAGGAGAAGAAAAGGCTCTCAAAAGTATGTTCCCTTTTGGAGTTTAAAGAAATCTCACAGGTCATTACTTTAATCATTGGCCCAAAAAACTGTATTATGAATAATCCATAATTTTCTATCTTCCAATTCTATAAATGTCACTATTCTTAATTATACAAATCTTCTAGTTATAAATTTTAAGTATTTTGTTGAAACTTGCCTGACCAAAGTGTTATTTTCTCATTCACATTCACGTGACAATTCATAATACTAGCTCAAAATAATCTCCTCCCCCCCGCCCCAGAGCATAACTCACCCTCATAGTACTGATCCTCCTTTTTAAACATTCTATCATCCTAAGATTAAAAAGCTTTGATTTGTTTACAAAAAGATAACGTCTTTTCCTGATGCAATTGAAGGAGTAATGAGGTCCAAAGAACTTGGAGTAAAATGATAAGTGTACTAGGCTGTATGCATTTGCTGAGTGGCCATCAGGCACATACAAATATAACTGCAGAAATAATATAGTCTACTTTAGAAGGTATACAAAGATACTGAGGGCCATCGTTCAAATATAATTTTAAATCAAATCCCTGTTGCCACTGGTAATCAGGCAATGCATACAAAATAGAGGAGATACAATCTAAGACTCCCCCAGCGACCTATGCTGCTGGAGGAAGACGACAGCCCCAACTCCCAGAGTTCCTGGGTGGAGCTTGAGAATCTTCAGAAGCGGTTAACCAGGGCGGAGCTGCATGCGAGTACGTTGGCACAATACCTAAAAAAGTCATGGGTCCCTAGAGGTTTGCGTATAATTAAGGAACCGAAGATTTTTGTGACAGATAAGACCTTTTTGGATAAATGGTCCGCTATACTGAATAAATGTAGTCGAGATCTTATGGCTCTAATTGTAGAGACCACTATTCAAGTAGAAATCAATCTTAAAAGCCAAATCACCACTATGGAGGAGAGTTTGAAAAGCATTTTGATTCCAGATGAATATGATAAGCAAATGGAAGAATTGAAAAAGACAATACAGACGATGAAAGACTCCATTAAACAAGTGAAGATAAAGAAGCTAAAAAGAGATGAACGGGATTATCAACTGGGAAGAGTATACCCGAGATGGGTAAGAAAAAGGTGGCGTTTGAAAATTCATCTGAAGATAGTGGTGAAATGAGCACTGGTAGTGATCAAGAGCAAGAGAATCAAGGCAGTGATGGAAGAGACCAATTAAATAGGAATACGAGAACTAGGGGGGCTCAACAAAGGCAGAGACAACAACCCCCTAGAGGACAAGATCGATCGAGGGACTACAAGAATCGGAAGACACGCAAACCATAGTAAACATTTCTACATATGCTTTATCTGAAGATCAAAAAAGTGTATTGAATTTGGCACTAGGTTTTGTACCTACGGCTTACCATGATCCGTTCCGCCTAAGGGTAGCACTGCAGAAGTTTTTCAGGAAATTACAATGTAAGCTATATTTTATGGACCACCCGACCTCCATTGATATATCTATTGTGAAGCCTTCCTCTAAATGTTATCCACCGGGTGCTATAAACCCAGTGGTGTTAACCTTTAGGGAATTGGTTCTTAGAGATCTGGAGAGAGCTGAGATGGAATATGGATCTTTGAGACTGAAGAATAATTTATCCACGAGACAATGGTTAGCACTAGATAGCTTGATAAAAGAACCACAGATTATAATCATAAGAGCGGATAAAGGAGGAGCTACAGTTGTGTGGAATAAAGAACAGTATTTGGAGGAGGCTAGTAGACAATTGAGTGACCGTACAGCATATAGAGTATTGACCACCGATCCGATGGAAGAGCTTAAAAGAACAATCAAGGATCTGGTATCTGAAGCAGTTAAAAGAAACATGTTAACAGTTAAGGAAGGTAGATTCCTAGTAGAAGAGGATGCTCAGACTCCAAAGATATATTTTGTTCCAAAGATACATAAATGTCTGACTGCTCCACCGGGACGACCTATTGTCTCCACGAGATCATCAGTATTAGAACCGTTATCTATTTTTGTTGATACATTTTTGAAACAATCAGTTCTACAGATGCCCTCATACATTAAAGATTCTTCTCATTTTTTAAGACATCTGGAATCTGTTGATTCAGTGACTGAGGACATGTGGTTGGTTACCCTTGACATCGTGTCACTCTACATGATGATTCCTCAAGAGGGGGCTTTACAAGTGGTTAAAGAGACAACAGAATCCCGGGTAGGAGCTCAACGGATTTCTTCTCAGTTTATTTTATCATTAGCTGAATTAGTTATTTGCAAAAATTATTTTTGGTTCAATTATATGTTTTACCTTCAGACACAAGGTGTGGCCATGGGGGCAACTTTAGCCCCCTCAGTGGCTACTCTATATGTTGCTAAACTTGAATCCAAAATATACTCCTCAATATTCTTCACATCTGTACAATTATGGAAACGATTCTTGGATGATGTCTTTTTTATATGGGCTGGATCCAAACCGGCTCTTGAAGAGTTTCTCAGCTGGTTGAATACCTTAGATTCGAATATCACATTCACAATGGTTGCAAGTAATAAGGCGATAGAATTTTTAGATCTTTGGATCTATAAGGAGATGGATAAATTATATTCCTCTCTTTATAGAAAGCCTGTGAGTAAAAATACTTTGCTACAATTTGGTAGCTTCCATCCTCACCATTTGAAATATAATTTGCCTGTAAGCCAATTTTTGCGAGTCAGAAGAGTTTGTTCCACGTTATCTGATTTCAAACAGCAAGCTAAAGCATTAAAATCTAGATTTTTAGCTAGAGGATATCCGAGATCCTCTGTGAAGAAAGCGTACACAAGAGCACGGTTTGCCCAACGCTCATTGCTATTGCAGGAGGGGAATAAGAAGGGTGAAGAAGGTTTGACATGTGTCTTGCCTTTCAATCAGATGAGTCAGAGAACGGTACAGTTTATAAAGAACCACTGGCATGTTCTTCAACTATACCCGTGTTTCGGGGAATTTCCTGTGATATCTTATACAAAAGGGAAATCTATAGGAGAACGTTTAAGTATAAATAAGTTTAAGAGCTTTCCCCCAGCTGTACCATCTAGAGGAGGTCAGAAGACATGTGGTCATTGCCAGTGGTGTGCTCTGGCGGTGACAGGTGAGGTGTGGATGCCCCCTGCAAAAGATAAGATTTTTAAAAATGAGTTAACAAAATTTATTATATTCCTATGTCTAAAAATAAAGAGGGGGAAATGAAACAAGTTCGATCTCAGACCAATCCTCAGACCAGCGATCAGGATTTACAAGATATCTCAGCATTGTTGGAACAATCATTTTCAGATATATCTCAGCGACAAACTCTATTAGTATCATTGGTCTTTGAACAAGATCTTAATGTTATCATGAAACAATACTTTAAAAATGCTATGAAAAATTTTTGTGGATCAAGGGTTTGGATTTATCCGGATGTCACCAAGATGACTCAAGAAAAAAGAAAACTATTTCTTTTACTTAGAGAGGAAATCAGGGCAATTGGAGCTAGTTTCTTGTTATCCTACCCATGTAAATGTATTGTGAAATATCAAAATGTGAAATATGTTTTCTTTGAGTCAGACCAACTTAAAACTTTTTTGGATCAAAAAAAGCTCTCCAGTGTAACTCCAGTGAGAAGTACAATAGCTGATTAATATTTAAGATTGTGTAAAAAAGAGAAACGCCTTAATTATTTTGATATATTTCCTTTGATCTCCTTGTCTATGTTGGAACGCCCCCAATTATTGAGGTCTAAGGAAGAGAAAATATATCTTTATGTTAATGATTTTGATAATCATATGTTTAAATGATTTTCTAACTCTGTGTTTCTAATACAAGATGTAAGGCTTGTTTATGTTAATAATAAATAAATAATAAATAACATTTTTAAAAAAGATTTTTTAAAAATGATAGAATGACGGACTGCGGTAGCAGTGGGGTTGTATACGCGATCATGTGCCCGTGTGAGCTTATATATATTGGTAGGAGTGCAAGACCTATCAAAATTAGATTGAACGAACAAATCTAGAATAACAACACAAAATATGCAAGCCCCTCTGGTGGAACATTGGCTGCAGAAACAGCATAAAATAGAAGATCTGAGGTGGAGGATTGTGGAAAATATAGAAAGAAGGAGGGAGGGGGGTTCTATAGCTAAAATTTTAAATTTTAGAGAACAGTGGTTTATATTTTGGCTCCAAACGGTTATACCTAAGGGCTTAAATGCAGAGTTAGATTGGAGGTCTCTGATCTAAAAAAGGGAAGCCGAGGATACTCTGTGGGGTCGGGGTTATTGACGTCATTGAGTAAGGGTTGAAATAGAGTTCTGAAACACGCCACCGGCATCTTTACTAAGAAACATTATGGTAGAGCTGGCGCTAGGAAGACTATGGGGTAAGCAGTTAAGAAAATTATAGGGCAGGATATCGCTTCCAGGGGTTAGTTGAGGCCAGACACCTAGGAGAGATAGAGTTTGATTTAGTATTTTTCTTTTGCAGGGGTAGGTCCTTGAGACAGCTTGCCGTTGCAAGCGAAACATGCATGTCGGACAGTGATACCCCCGAGTCCGACAGATAAGATAAGTGTAAAAGTGGACACGTTTTCTATATAAACTATAGTTTAAGTAGCCTGTAAAAGAATAAACTGGGCCAATGAAGAGGTTGATGTTAATATCAGTCGCCACATAAAGCCTGTAAGGGTGGTGGACGACACACATCACTGAGGCACTCTATAAAAGTATATAAACGCTATAAGAGAATATTGACTGCTGAAGATTTCTTTGAACAATATTTAAGTATATATGTGGTGAAGAAATACAATATATACATTGTGGACTGGCTTGGTTAACCTTTTTTATTGGACATAACTTAATACATTTCTTGATTAGCTTTCGAAGGATGCCCTTCTTCGTCACACGAAAGCTAATCAAGAAATGTATTAAGTTATGTCCAATAAAAAAGGTATCATCTTATTTTCTTTTCCATGTTTTAATTTGTTTGATTTCTATTGATAATCTATTTCTTAAAAGTGCCACCACTCTGGCCCTGGTGACAGCTTTTGTCTGGCTACAGATAAGAGGATGAGTGGAGCAGTGGCAGAACATGGCTTCTTTTGCTCCCAGTACCAGAATCTGGTCATAGCTACCTCATGCAGGACAGGATATGTACATAATTTATGAAACCACGCTTTAGCGATACCAATGGCCTGACACAGAAGATTCACAATTCTTGGAATTGATCCAAGAACCTTCAACACAGAAGCTCATGGCAATTGGCAGAAAGCCAGACCAGCACAACCCACCTCAATTAAAACACTGAGTAAAACAAGACATGTAGCATTGTGAAAATTTGTAAAATTACCAAATACCTGTGGTTATGGAGGCTATGTACCCTTCAGAGATAAGAGGGTTAAATAGTTATTCTTTAAAGGTAACAGATTTTCAAGATAATACCCTAAAGTGACCTGTGTGGCATCATTGTGGTACCAAACTTTGTCTATTTTGTACTTCCAAATAAAACATAACATTTTACCTTGTAGAAATGTGTAAAGCCGGTCTTTATTTTCCTTATAAGCCACTAATTGATCAGAGAGGTGGAAAACAAAAAGCCTCAAGAATGTCAAAAATCCAATCTGTGAAAGGAAGTAACATTGTTTTCATCATCTACACCGTTGTATTTTTCTCATTCTGCTGTCTAAAAAAGTACAGCACAAAAGACATTAAGTAGGAGTTTGTTTCAATGATGTATACAACATACACTATACTTTCAACATAAGAGATATGGAAATCTGCAAAAATTAAGAACAAAAAACAAAAAAAAAATCTTGATTTCTTAAGTCTTTATACACTTCCTCACAACAAATCCTAATTAGCTTTGTTCTCAAAAATTACCTTAACAAGGTCTGTAAAATCTTAACCAGCCAATAGAGCAGCAGATTAAGATTTTAACTTTTAAAATCTGGCATGGTATAGAATCCAAGATTTTAGCACCTTGTATTAGGGAATATAGACCAGAAAGACCATTGCATTCAATGGAGCAGGGTCTCTAGGAAAGACCTAGGAATGTCTCATTGGCTGCAACAAAGAAACTTGCTTTCTAAGTGTGGATCCAGTTTTATGGAACAAATTACCAAGAGAAATGCAAGATCTAAAGGATATTATATACAGTGGGGGAAATAAGTATTTGATCCCTTGCTGATTTTGTAAGTTTGCCCACTGACAAAGACATGAGCAGCCCATAATTGAAGGGTAGGTTATTGGTAACAGTGAGAGATAGCACATCACAAATTAAATCCGGAAAATCACATTGTGGAAAGTATATGAATTTATTTGCATTCTGCAGAGGGAAATAAGTATTTGATCCCCCACCAACCAGTAAGAGATCTGGCCCCTACAGACCAGGTAGATGCTCCAAATCAACTCGTTACCTGCATGACAGACAGCTGTCGGCAATGGTCACCTGTATGAAAGACACCTGTCCACAGACTCAGTGAATCAGTCAAACCTCTACAAAATGGCCAAGAGCAAGGAGCTGTCTAAGGATGTCAGGGACAAGATCATACACCTGCACAAGGCTGGAATGGGCTACAAAACCATCAGTAAGACGCTGGGCGAGAAGGAGACAACTGTTGGTGCCATAGTAAGAAAATGGAAGAAGTACAAAATGACTGTCAATCGACAAAGATCTGGGGCTCCACGCAAAATCTCACCTCGTGGGGTATCCTTGATCATGAGGAAGGTTAGAAATCAGCCTACAACTACAAGGGGGGAACTTGTCAATGATCTCAAGGCAGCTGGGACCACTGTCACCACGAAAACCATTGGTAACACATTACGACATAACAGATTGCAATCCTGCAGTGCCCGCAAGGTCCCCCTGCTCCGGAAGGCACATGTGACGGCCCGTCTGAAGTTTGCCAGTGAACACCTGGATGATGCCGAGAGTGATTGGGAGAAGGTGCTGTGGTCAGATGAGACAAAAATTGAGCTCTTTGGCATGAACTCAACTCGCCGTGTTTGGAGGAAGAGAAATGCTGCCTATGACCCAAAGAACACCGTCCCCACTGTCAAGCATGGAGGTGGAAATGTTATGTTTTGGGGGTGTTTCTCTGCTAAGGGCACAGGACTACTTCACCGCATCAATGGGAGAATGGATGGGGCCATGTACCGTACAATTCTGAGTGACAACCTCCTTCCCTCCGCCAGGGCCTTAAAAATGGGTCGTGGCTGGGTCTTCCAGCACGACAATGACCCAAAACATACAGCCAAGGCAACAAAGGAGTGGCTCAGGAAGAAGCACATTAGGGTCATGGAGTGGCCTAGCCAGTCACCAGACCTTAATCCCATTGAAAACTTATGGAGGGAGCTGAAGCTGCGAGTTGCCAAGCGACAGCCCAGAACTCTTAATGATTTAGAGATGATCTGCAAAGAGGAGTGGACCAAAATTCCTCCTGACATGTGTGCAAAACCTCATCATTAACTACAGAAGACGTCTGACCGCTGTGCTTGCCAACAAGGGTTTTGCCACCAAGTATTAGGTCTTGTTTGCCAGAGGGATTAAATACTTATTTCCCTCTGCAGAATGCAAATAAATTCATATACTTTCCACAATGTGATTTTCCGGATTTAATTTGTGATGTGCTATCTCTCACTGTTACCAATAACCTACCCTTCAATTATGGGCTGCTCATGTCTTTGTCAGTGGGCAAACTTACAAAATCAGCAAGGGATCAAATACTTATTTCCCCCACTGTACTTTCATAAGAAATGCAAGGCTTAGTTATTCATGACAGATTTGGAGCAAGTTAGCAGATTTTACGTAGTAACATAGTAAATGACAGCAGATAAAGATCTGCATAGTTCTCAAATCATTAATGAACAATCCAAAAGTTTTATTACAACATTTTACTAGCTAAGTTCCACTTTACTATGTCTTCTCCTCTCCCACCGAGATACACAACACACAATCTGAATGTGGTATAAAATATTCATTCTTGATCATGATCCATCCTTGCCATTTTCAGGGCTCAGACAGTAAACGTCTGCCTAGCACTTGCCCTATTTCCCCAGCTTCTGAGTTTGCTATCAAAAGCCATTCCAGCCACTCTTCCCTCTATGCTGAGTGGGATTCCTTCAACTGCATTGCTGCCAGGGGGGGTAGTGCTTCAATACTGCATTTTCAATTGCAAGGAACAGGCAGGTTCCCTGGAATCATGCAGAACTTGCTCGTCTCTCATTACTAAAAATGTTCTAATGAAACACGTCCCCCACTGGCAGGACTGTGCGTGGAGGACTCCCGCTCAGCTCAGAGAGAACAGGGGCCCCAGCCTAATCTGTCTTGCTATATACAGAACAGAGACCATAGAAATCCATCCTACATAAGCTTCACTTCCCCACTGCTGGACTTGTTGTCAAAGTCCACATCAGCCCAACCAGAAATATCCTGACATACACAGGATACAGACAATAGAAGTCTGTCCAGTACTGGGCTCACTTCCTCAATGCTGGAGCAGCCAACTAAGCACCACTCCTGCCCATTACAAATGAACTTATAGCTATTGATGTGTTAAGTTTTGTTTCGATATTATCCTCTATTTATTTATTACATTTGTATCCCGCGCTTTCCCGCTTATCACAGGCTCAATGCGGCTTACATAGTAACAAGAGAATACAATCTGTAGTAACAGAATCAACAAGGAGGTATGTGACAGGACAAATGAACAAGGAGTAAATGGGATAGAAGAGGTGTGAGAGAAAGGATAGGGATAGGTAAGGAGGTGGGGTGATAAAGGAGAAGTTGGAAGAACATGGAGGATAAGAAGGTGGTAGGAGATATTTTCTGAATCATTGTTGTTAATGATTAGTTGAACCGGTAAATAGATGGATTGCTTATGTTTGCTTATGGTATGTTAAGTCATTTGGGTAAACCTGTTTGAATTGATGAGTTTTCAACAGTTTCCTAAAGGGAAGATATTCACTAATTGACCGAATGTATCTGGGTACAGCATTCCAGAGTTGGGATCCTAGGTAAGGGAAGTTAGATGCATGGTAGGTTTTGTACTTTGGTCCTTTGCAATTGGGAAGGTGCAGGTTAAGTTATGATTGTGAAGATGTTGACATGTTTCTAGTCGGAAGGTTTAATGGATTGACCATGTAACTTGGTGATACTCCATGGATGATCTTGTGGATTAGAGTGATGGCCTTAAAGTTGACTCATTCTCCAATAGGGAGCCAATGAAGTTTAATTTAAGGGATCCATTGTGGCTATTGTTGAATTCTGTAACTGTTTTTGTCTTCACCACTTTCACCAAGAGGACATTCCAGGCATCCACCACCCTCTCCATAAAAAAGTACTTCCTGATGTTACCCCTAAGTCTACCACCCCACAACCTCAATTTACGTCCTCTAGTCTTACTGCTTCTCTGTGTCAAGTATTTAAATGTCTATATCTCTCTCCTCTATCCCTTTGTTCCTCTCATATGTGTCTTGGCACAATCATGATATTTTTGTCACCTTCCTCTGGACCGCTTCAAGTCTTATGTCCTTAGCAAGATACTGCTTCCAAAACAGAGCATAATAATTTCTACAAAGGCATTAAGACCTTCCTTTTTCTGCTGGTGATTGTTCTCTTTATGCAGCCCAGCATCCTTCTGGCTATGGCTACCACCTTGTTCACATGTTTTGCAGCCTTGAGATCTTCAGACACTATCCACCCAGGCCCCTCTCCTGGTCTGTGCATATCAACTTCTTACCCACTAGCACACACAGTCCTTTGGATTTTATCCCCAAGTACATCACTCTGCACTTCTTCACATTATATTTTATTTGCCAAACATTAGATCTTCTAATATTTGTAGAATCTCTCTCATGTTTTTTTTTATTCCCTCCGGGTATCCACTCTGTTGCAAATCTCTTGTCATCTGCAAAAAGATCCACTTTTCCTTCTAACTTTTCAGCAATGTCACTCACAAAATAATTGAACATAACTGGCCCCAGTACTGATCCATTCATCACTTGGGTCCAAACTTCAGTCTGCTAAGTTCTTGACGAGGCCACTATGAGACCTTGCTGAAATCCAGATAGACAAAATCTAGCACATGTCCTCAATCCAAAGAATATAATCAGATTCATTTGGCATAATTTTCATTTGATATGTTGTCTTGATCTTCTAACCTGTTGGATTCCAGGAAGCTCACTATTTTTTCCTTCAGCAGAGACTTACTGGCCTGTAGTTTCCGACAACGTCTCCCAATGACTTCTCTGTTATTACGTTTGTGCAGGGGAATCAAATTTATTGTTCTCTAATCCCATTGAATTTTTCTCATCTCCAAGGATTTATTAAATGAATCTTTGAGAGGACCTGCCAGAACCTCTCTGAGCTCCCTCAATATCCTGGGATGGATCTCATCTAGTCCCATGACTTCGTCCACTTTTAATTTATTCAAGTTGTTCGTAAACACTTTCTTCAAGTGAATGGCGTGATATCTACTTTTATTCCCATATATACCTTTGTCAGCCAACTGAAGTTCTTCACCAGAATTTTCTTCTGTGAGCACAAAAGTATTTGTTTTGCACATCTGCTTTTTCCTCATCACTTTCCACATCGCAGTTCTCAGCAGCCTTCAGTCTCAACTTCTCCAATATACCTGAAAAAAGTTCTCACCTCTTTTTACATCACTAGCCATTTTTTCTCTCTTCGCTTCTTTGAGTTTTATCAGGTATTCTTTTGTGTTTCTCTTCTTACATTCTTCTGTACTCCTTGAATGCCGCCTCTTTTGCCTTTATTTTTTCAGTCACCTATTTGAAGAACCATATCAGTTTCCTTTTATAAACTTTCCTTACATTGCGCTCCATTGTCATTTTTATAGCTACTTTCAGCTTGGACCTCTGTCTTTCCATTTCTCTCATATCCTCCCATCATATCAGCTCTTTCTCTTGGCATTCTCTCATTTTACTAAAATTGTAATGTTTGAAATCCAGGACTTTTGAGTTTTGTGTGTCCAAAGTCCATTTTAGCTCTTACATAAAACCATACTGTATGATGATCACTACTGCCCAGGTGGGGCACCTACCCAGATGTTAGACATACTGGGGCTGATATACAGACAATTCAAAAACCGGAATAGGTAGAATATATAATCAATAAATACCTCTGTCTACCAAAATTACAAATAGTTGACAAGTCAAACAGATCAGAATTTGGCAATACAACAAAAGTGGAGAAAAAAAGACATCAGGTATAACAGACCATCTCGTTGTTAAAGGACAAGCCTTTTGTATAATGAGAGGACCGTATCAATCATGTGTCTTAAAAAAAACTCCACACTATATGTCATAAATTAATTTGCCAATTGTTTAGCTGAATACTTTGGCAACATTTGTAAAGGAGATACTCTCAGCCAATTCTAAATTCAACAAAACTTTTTCAAAAAAGAAAAAAAGAAAAAAACTTGGAAAGAGTACTTATCTGAACCGGAGAGTTATAACTTCGGCTAATCGTTCACTGTACTCCACAAATCAATGTTCAAATCCCGACAGGGAAGCCCTGTTTCGCTAAATGCAAGCTGCTTCAGGGGAATTCTTCAAAAACCATCCAAGTTTTTAGTTGTCACGCCGTCTCCTCTGGTCAATGGTTCAAAAACATGGCGGACGGTTTCTTCACTCGCACAATCCGTTTTATGCTGAGCGTCTGACGTCACTATGCTGAACTCCAATCAGAGAAACGCTCTCCATTCTAGCGCTATATTCAAACCCCCAGGCATGACTGTCTTAAGTTCGAAAATCCATCGTTGTTCTCTTTGTCGCAGGAGGCGTCTAATATCGCCTCTTCTTTCAGAAACCCTCATCTGTTCTAATACAATACATCTTAACTCTAAGAATCGATGATGAAACTGAACACAATGTGAAACCATAGGTTCATGTGTTTTCTCTGATTGAATACAATGTCTATGTTCAATTAGTCGAGTCTTTAAGGACCGAGATGTCTGTCCCACATAACATAATCCGCAAGGACATATGATAATATAGATCACATTGATTGAAGTGCAATCCGTTATGGAGTATAACTTGTATCGCTTATTGGAGATGGGGTGTAAAAATTGATTCGAACTTAACATGATATGACAAACTGAACAATGCCCACAGACTCCATGAAAACCGTCTTCAAGTCTTTCGAATCTATCATAATGCCAGACCTCTGCTGGACACAACGTATCATTTAGATTGCGATTACGTTGGTAAGCAAAAATGACTCGCAATTCTCTAAAACAAGGGTGAACTCTCAACATTCCTAAATGTTTTCTAACAATCTTAGATATTTTGTCCGTGTGTGCATTATAGCGTGTTACAAAAGTTAATGCTTCTTCCGGCTTCTGCGTTTTCGGACTAGAGTGTAGCAACCAGTCTCTATGATTGTTCCTGGCACGTTTCTTAGCTTTAGATACCAATTTTCTCGGATAGCCTCTATTGATCAGCTTTGATTCCAGCTGTGTAGATTGTAGTTGATAACTCTTAGTAGAAGAGCAAATCCTTCTATATCTAAGAAATTGGGCAAATGGAATATTCATTCTGCAGTGATGAGGATGCATACTGGCAAATTGTAAAGTGGTATTACGATCTGTGGGTTTGATGTATACTGAAGTGGCCATACATTGGTTTTCTAACGTGACCCAAATATCCAAAAAGGCAATGGCAGAAATGCTGTGTTTGGCTTCAAATTTGATTGTGTCATGGCATGAATTTAACTCTTCAACAAATCTATTCAATTGTTCTACTGTGCCATTCCAGACCATAAAAATATCGTCTATATATCTGAGCCAACACACAGCATGTTCAAATAGAGTGGACGTATAAATCCATCTAGTCTCAAAAAATTCCATAAAAAGGTTGGCAATGGTAGGAGAACAAGCAGCCCCCATGGAGACTCCTGTTTTTTGGAAAAAAAAATTTTTGTTCCAGGTAAAATAATTTTTGGTCAATGTGATACGAATTAAATCAATTATGAAATCTGTGGGTATCATCTGAGGACGAGGTCTGGAATCCATAATCCCTTGTAATACTAAGATTACTTCCTCTTGTGGTATTGATGTATATAATGCACAAACATCTAATGTAACCAATAAAATGTTCGTTTGTTCTTGTAACTGTAAAGCTTCCAAAAGAATTAAAAAATGAGAACTATCGCGTACATATGATTTTATCGAAAACATATGAGGTTGTAAGATCCTGTCTATATATTGTGCTGCTCGTTCCAATAAAGAGCCCTTCGCTGATACTATAGGTCGACCGGGTGGTTGTTCCATATTTTTATGGATTTTTGGCAATGTATAAAAAACAGGAACTTTGAAAAAACGATAGTTCAAAAATTTATATTCCTTTTCAGTAAGAAAACCTTCTTTTTTACCTCTATCGGATAAATTATGGATAAGATTTTGAACCTCCTCAGAAGGATCTTCCACCATCTCCACATATGTGTCTCCGTTGGCTAACTGACATGCAATCTTTCCAAGTTTTTTTCTTTTTTTCTTTTTTGAAAAAGTTTTGTTGAATTTAGAATTGGCTGAGAGTATCTCCTTTACAAATGTTGCCAAAGTATTCAGCTAAACAATTGGCAAATTAATTTATGACATAGTGTGGAGTTTTTTTTAAGACACATGATTGATACGGTCCTCTCATTATACAAAAGGCTTGTCCTTTAACAACGAGATGGTCTGTTATACCTGATGTCTTTTTTTCTCCACTTTTGTTGTATTGCCAAATTCTGATCTGTTTGACTTGTCAACTATTTGTAATTTTGGTAGACAGAGGTATTTATTGCTGATATACAGACCCCAGGAAGAAGCCCAGCTAACTGCCACAGTCAGCGGTCAGCCCAGATGTTCAATGCTGAGCCATCTATCCCCAAATAAACATTGCAAGATAGCTGGTTAAGTGCCACAAGTTATTTGATATATTCTTATTAGCCATCTCTGTTGATATATTCTTATTAGCCATCTCTGTTTTCACTGTTATTCATAACTGGAAAAATCATAAGCTAGTCACTCTTTCTTTTTGGTGGGCTTCTATTTGTAATGTCCTTAAATATGAAAGGATATTGGCTGAACGTAACTCATCTTTGGCGAACTTCCACAAAACATGGGATCCACTGAATGATTTTTGTTGTAACATAGTAACATAGTAGATGATGGCAGAAAAAGACCTGCACGGTCCATCCAGTCTGCCCAACAAGATAAACTCATATGTGCTACTTTTTGTGTATATCTTACCTTGATTTGTACCTGTCCTTTTCAGGGCACAGACCGTATAAGTCTGCCCAGCACTATCCCCGCCTCCCAACCACCAGTCCCGCCTCCCACCACCGGCTCTGGCACAGACCGTATAAGTCTGCCCAGCACCATCCCCTCCTCCCGCCACCAGCTCTGCCACCCAATCTCGGCTAAGCTCCTTAGGATCCATTCCTTCTGAACAGAATTCCTTTTAAGTTTATCCCACGCATGTTTGAATTCCGTTACCGTTTTCATTTCCACCACCTCCCGCGGGAGGGCATTCCAAGCATCCACAACTCTCTCCGTGAAAAAATACTTCCTGACATTTTTCTTGAGTCTGCCCCCCTTCAATCTCATTTCATGTCCTCTCGTTCTACCGCATTCGCATTTCCGGAAAAGGTTCGTTTGCGGATTAATACCTTTCAAATATTAGAATGTCTGTATCATATCACCCCTGTTTCTCCTTTCCTCCAGAGTATACATGTTCAGGTCAGCAAGTCTCTCCTCATACGTCTTGTAACGCAAATCCCATACCATTCTCGTAGCTTTTCTTTGCACCGCTTCAATTCTTTATATATTCTTAGCAAGATACGGCCTCCAAAACTGAACACAATACTCTAGGTGGGGCCTCACCAACGATTTATACAGGGGCATCAACACCCCCTTTCTTCTGCTGGTCACACCTCTCTCTATACAGCCTAACAACCTTCTAGCTACGGCCACCACCTTGTCACACTGTTTCGTCGCCTTCAAATCCTCAGATACTATCACCCCAAGATCCCTCTCCCCGTCCGTACCTATCAGACTCTCCCCACCTAATACATACGTCTCCCGTGGATTTCTATTCCCTAAGTGCATCACTTTGCATTTCTTCGCATTGAATTTTAATTGCCAAACCTTGCGTTTGTAATTTTCTCCTGCTCCTTTTTGTTTAGTTACTTATTTTTTCTTTATTTTCAGGACTGTATTCTTATTTCTTATCTCCTTTCTTCTTCTTTCTTAGTACTGAATTAACAAATGCATAATGTTAGCAGAATACGGATTTTTGTCATTAATTTAGAGACATAAGATTGTTTATGGTTATGTTCTGTTCTTGTATGTTATACTAAACTCTATAAAAATATTTGAACTTAAAAAAGGAATCATTAAACCATGTCTCTGTGAAAGCAACAATATCCGTCAGCCTCTAACATCAGGGTTTGCAGATCCTCAACTTCATTACTTAAACTACGAGTATTTGTGCTCATTGCTTTCAAGCAACATTTTACTGGCATTATTTTCTGTATAATGTTTTGCCTAGTCTCCCCTTCTACTTTCTTGATGATGGCATTAACATTATCTTCCCCATAGCCATTGCAGTTTTGCATTATATGGGGGTGACTTCTTGATCCACCTGCTTCTATTTGTCACCCCCACACACTAGCTTAAATGCCTAGTAACATATTGTCTGAATTTCTCACACAGGATCCTCCTTCCTGCCAAAGAGAGATGTAAGCTATCCTTACAGAATAGCCTTTTGTTTTTCCCATCTTCCTTAGGCTCTTCCAATTTTCCATTTATATTGTTTTATAGGGGGGGGTGTTCCTGTTTGTGAACCATTCAAAGATTTTCTTAGTAGTATATAAGATACATAAATAGCGCACACCTGTAACTAAGATGACTGAAACACTCCTAGAGGAAGAATCAAGCTTCTTCTATTGCATGAAGTGAACCTGAAGCAAAGGTCTAAATATGGCAAACACAGAGCCATCAAAAGAACTCCAGAATAAAATTATTCAAAGGTACCGGTATATACTGAGGAAAGGCTATAAGAAAATTTCAATGTGTTTGACTATCCATTGAGACACTGTCAGGTTCACCACTGTAAAGTGGAATGTGACTGACATTACCAATATGGCACTCCCTCGATCAATATATCCCTACAAAATCAGTAGCCATTGGTTAAGGAAACTGCTGAGGACAGTTAGTCTGATACAGATGTCTCTTGCAGAGATTGGAAAAAATAAATATGTACAGTTGATTTGTTAGTTGTGATTACAGTTAATGATTTTTGTAAAACTATTTTTGTACAGTTTAACTAAATTTTTGTACTCTGCTTCGAGCTGTAAAGATTAGGCAGAATAGAAATAGTCAAGTTAAAATTAACTGTTCAACAGTTTCAAAATTTTGCCATAAATACAGCCTATATCAAAAGGTGGCAAGAAGGAAGCACTGATAGATCACAGGGAGTTAGAGGATGCAAAATAGGTAGTGTCAACACCGCAAGAAATACCTTGCTAAAAGACAGTCTCTGTCTCAGGGAAGTTGCCTCCTCCTGCCTGCCACAAGCCAAGAGAAACATTGCAGACTAAGCAAGGCTGTTTCCCCCATCTGTCACCAGGAAAGGGCATCGCTGAAGCCAAGTGAGTTACTTCCCTCTCTAGCATCTACCATCAAGAGGCACTGTGACCAAGCAGAACTACTTTCCCCCATTTGCTAACATAGGAATTGCAGCTGTGCCAGGAACTCACCTCAGGAAAGAGAACTGAGCCCATCTTTCTTCACCCAATAGTGTGCAGAACAAAGGAGAAAGGAGTAAAGCTATTCGCCTTCACACCTACTTTCCCATCAAAGAAAAAAGGAGCAACCTGCCTAACTACCACTGAGGAAAGAGGAGATAGAGTACAAAAAAGTCACCTGCCCCTGCCCCATTTCCACCAAAGAAGAGATGAACCATAAGGGAAGGCTTACTAAGTTTATATCTTTCTAAAAATGGTTTCCTGATCATTGCTATAAACTCCAAGCATATAAATCAATTAAATATTTAAAAAGGCCACCAAGTGGTCAACAATAAATAGGATATAAACTTCTAAGCAAACAAGGTAAACACTAAAAATGTCAACATTCAGGCCTCAATGCAATAAGCAGTATGTTAGAACACTGTACTAAAGTAAAGCACACAGCGCTTTAATGCATGCACTAGAGACCTTTTACTCCTGATGCAGTGGCATTAAAGAATGTGCACTTACAGAAAAAAACAGCATAAACTGTTGCCAAGTAAAACATCTTCCTTTCTGTCATGAATGGATACTGGCTGACAAACTGACAGGAAGGGAGAAATTAAAGGGGGAAAAAGGCGGTTGGATACCAGCCTGCCCCTCCCACAAAAACTTACAGACACCCCATGCAAAGACCTATCCTCTATCCCAGGTAGCATGGAATATTGCTACTATTTGGGTTTATGCCAAGTGACCTGGACTGGCCACTTTTGGAAACAGGATACTGGGCTAGATGAACCATTGGTCTGACCCAGTATAGCAATTCTTCTGTTCTTACGTGATCCTCTGATGTCACCAACCAGCTCCCCTCCCCCTTTGACTGGGGTCAGGCACTGCAATTTTTCAAGAACGTAATGGGACAAGTCCATCACCACTGCACAATTTCTTGGACCAAGTAAGTAAAAGTGATCTGGGGGAAGGGGTCTTGCAACACTGGAGACTCTCTGATCCAATACCAGGATGGCTACTGGACGCAACTGAGGTTGGAGTCCTCTAGGGTGAAGTGTACTTCACTTCAGATGACCCTTTTGCTCCCGCACTGCATCTTTACTGTAGCCTTAGCTTGAGTAAAGATTCAGCTCTACGAGACAAGTTTAAAAACAACTGTGCTAAAATGTAGCACTTTTTTTTTTTAACATTGGAAGCAATTTAAAATTCAGACTTTCATTATTTTTTTGTGTGCCCACTACACAGTGATTTTAGTACTTATATATTTCCATTCTAAAAATTCTTACTGCATCAACAGTAAGATTAGCACAAGAAAATCAAGAGTAAATCACTGCACTAAAGGACAACACAGCTCACTACATTAGGACCTCAGTTATTTAATATTTCATAAAGGAATGGTGAAATTATTCTTACCTGTTCATTTCCTTTCCTTGAGTCTTGCTAGACCAGTTCAAACCAATGGGTTGTGTCCCCGTACCAACAGATGGGAGGTAGACTAATTTAAATATTCCAGTGACATCACCGATATAAGGAGTGGTGCAGCCTTAAACACTTCAGTATGCCAATGCCAAAGTCAAAATGAAATAAGACAAACAAAGAAACAAAAATCCAGGTACCCACCAAGAGAACTCTGATAGTAACCAAATTCTTCAATTTAGAAATATATAAACAGCTAGCATTATGAGGTACTGAGCGCTCAGAAGGATATCCCAGAGCTGCAGTCTTCCTAGGAAGGATACTGGACTGGTCTAGCAGGACTCACAGAAAGGAAATTAACAGATAAGAAAAGTGAAATTATTGTTACCATCTTGCTAGACCAACTGAATATACCAGGTCCGCTGAGAGGGGAGGAGCAAGGAGGACCTGCGCTAAAATGTAAGGCCCACCCAAGTACCTTTTAAAACAGCAGTTCTTCACTGGCAGCAAGCATGAGCAGCCAGCAACAGAGACACGCGGTTCTGTCAGCTGCACAGCCTTCCCTGTTGTTTTAAAAGGTAATTTTTTTCAGAAGGCACATTATTAAACTATCCTAGCCAGGGAATATTGGGGGGGGGGGGAAGGGGGATGGTGGGCCCCTTAACATTGCTTGCCCCCAGTCCTGGCTTTGTCTCTCAGCAGCCCTGGGATGTACCAAAGTTTTATCTCAGGGCAGGAAGAAGACAAGGCCTCCTCCATAACAACTCCCCTAAAGGCACTATCTGCTCAGGTCAAAACATCAATCATGTAGTGTTTAATGAAGAAAAGCAGTGATGACCACATTGCTGCCTTGCCAATATCTTCTGAAGAAACCACTCTGGCTAAGCCACTTGGGACCATGCTGAATGCACCCTAAGGCTTTAGGACCACCTTGTGGTTGGAAAGGTATGCAGACTGAATAGCAGCTATAATCTATCAGGCAATACTTAACGTGGAGGCCACTTGACCATTGCACAGACCACCGAAAAGGGAAAAAAATGGTCTGATCTTCTGAAGCTGTTGCTGACCTCAAAAGTAGCAAAGATGCAATCTGGGAACATCTAACTTATGGAGCAGTTTGCCAGAATCCTCCTTCTTGGCAGCCCTGAACATTGGGCAAAAGACAGATGGATTTAAATTTGAAGGATGACACCACCTTTGGGAACGATCTCGCTCCAAAGCCCTCTGCAATGGCTCAAAGAGCAATTTGTTCTCAAAAATAACTTCATGTCCCACAAGGGAACTACTGGATGCTTCAGTGGATATATATGTTTAATCCCGCAAAGGACATAAACTACAACTGAATGGGAAGCAATGGGCATACCTCACATCATGCAAGGGCTGCAACCTAAACTCTAAACAAGTTAAGAACCTTTCTTGTTTTTCAATTTTTTAATCAAAAAGCAAAACAATTTTTATGCAATTTCAACACGATTTTGAAGATCAGATCCCAATGTAAATAAATCATTGTCCACAGTAAACAATAAGCTCTATCTGAATATATGGGGGGAGGGGTTTCTATAAGATTCACATTCTGTTTTTAATTTAAGACACATATGGATGATGTAATATGAAAATTCAGGTTTGTTTAGGTATCATTTCTTTTTTATTTATTCAGAATAAACTAATAAGTATAACAAACTTTCTTGGAAAATAGATACAGAAAAGGAATACAAAATAAGTGGATAAATCTGTATAATAGAAATTACATTTCTTGAATGCTATTCACGCCTCAGAAAAAAAGGATGAGGTATACCATATATAATTCTAGATAATAATAAATAAGATCTTAAAGACACAAACCTAGGTAATTATTAATTTATGCAGACGCATTAATTCTTTCTTAAATAATTTTTACAAAAAGCTTTTTCGAGCTTTATAGTTATCAGGCTTATTTTCGAAAGAGATTGCCGGCGATCTTCCAACATAAATTGGGAGATCGCCAGCGATCTCTCAAAAGCGGCCAAATCAGTATAATCGAAACCCCCTTTTTTGACACCATTGCCGCTTTCCCGTCGCTGAGCCGGCGAAAGTTCAAGGGGGCGTGTCGGTGGTGTAGCGAAGGCGGGACATGGGCGGGCATGGGCGTGGCTAACAGATGGCTGGTTTCAGGGCATAATGGAAAAAACAAAAGCAGCGTTAATGAGTATTTCGCCGGTTTTACTTGGTCCTTTTATTTTCACGACCAAGCCTCAAAAAGGTGCCCCAACTCACCAGATGACCACCAGAGGGAATGGGGGATGACCTGCCCATACTCCCCCAGTGGTCACCAACCCTCTCCCACTCTAAAAAAAATAAAAACCTTTTTTGCCAGCCTCGAATGTCATACCCAGCTCCCTGACAGCAGTATGAAGTCCCTGGAATAGTTTTTGCTGGTTGCAGTGGACTTCAGGCAGGAGGACCCAGGCCCATCCTCCCTCTACCTGTTACACTTGTGGTGGTAAGTGTTGAGCCCTCCAAACCCCCCCAAAACCCACTGTACCCACATGTAGGTGCCCCCCTTCACCCAAAAGGGCTATGGTAATGGTGTAGAGTTGTGGGGGAGTGGGTTTTGGGGGGATTTGGAGGGCTCAGCACCCAAGGTAAGGGAGCTATGCAGCTGGGAGCTATTTGTATATATATTTTTTTAATTTTTAGAAGTGCCCCTAGGGTGCCTGATTGGTGTCCTGGCACATCAGGAGGACCAGTGCACTACAAATGCTGGCTCCTCCCACGACCAAATGCCTTGGATTTAGCCGGGGTTGAGATGGCCGCTTTTAGTTTCCATTATCGCTGAAAAACAAAAGCGGCCATCTCAAACCCAGCGAACTCTGGCATTTGGCCAGTCCAAACTGTATTATCGAAAGAAAAGATGGCCGACCATCTTTTTCGATAATACGGTTCCGGCCAGCTGTTTGTGGCGCCACCAAAATAGACCGCCGGCAATCTATTTCGCCGGCGCCGTTCAATTATGCCCCTCTATGTGACCTAGGCTGGTGTATGTAAACTTGATTTTTCAGCAAGCTGGATTTTCACTTCTAGATGTTGATGGTTGGAACTGCTGCCTGGTCAATTTCCAGTGTATAAACTTGTTGAGCTCTTTTTGATCAAGAACTCTAACTTTTTAATTCATATTTGTATGAATATGAATTAAAAAGCAAATATTTTGTTTATTTTTTTGATCTCCTAGATATGTGCCATTTACATTTAATTCTATTTATATTTTAATCATAAATATTACTTTTAAAGTTTACTTTTAATGTTTTGTCTAACTATTGATGATTAGTTATATATATATATATATATATATATATATATATATACACATATATATATAGAGAGAGAGAGAGAGAGAGAGACAGAGACAGAGAAATATAGATATTCAAACACACATATAGATATAATTTTTTAATTTTAAATATTTTATATGTTTTAAATTTTTTTAAGGGCCGTTATTCAGAATGCGGTGCTCAGCATTTTGCTGACCCCCACTAACCTTATACCTAGAAACCCACTGCAAGTCTATGTTGAGGCTCTAGCATTCAATTTCCTGTGGAGCCAGCGAAACCATAGCCAGTTAAGTGTGATACACTGAAGATGCTTACCTGTAGCAGGTATTCTCCGAGGACAGCAGGCCATATATTCTTACACATGGATAACGCGATCCCACATTGCCAGGGCCGAAGTTTATGACAAACTATACAGAATTTTGTGAAGTGCGAAACACCCTCCACTGTGCATGCGTGAGTGCCTTCCTGCCAGCCCCGAGAGTGCAGTTACTGCAGTATAACATTAAAGTCTGTATAATAAAAAGACAAAAAGAGGTGAAAACTCCAAGGGTAGGTGGGAAGGTTGTGAAAATATAAGGCCTGCTATCCTAGGAGAATACCTGCTACAGATAAGTATCTTCATTTTCTCTAAGAACAAGAAGGTCTATGTATTCTCACACATGGGGAATCCCTACCTATCGGGTTCACCGAAAACCACCACCATTGGTCAATTGGGCCTCACAACAAGGACATAAAAGAGATCAATCTGAAACTATATACAAACTATGTGAGAGTGCAGAAGGTAACAGAATAAAATGAGCCTAGGGGGTGAAGTTGTAATATTGTATGTCCAAACTGACTATCCCGCCATGTATCCTGCTAAAGGCAGTAGTGCGATGTAATTTGTGAACCTCAGACTATGTTGCAGCCTTGCAAATTTCTTCAATGGAGGCTAACCGCATGTGGGCTACCAAAGCAGCCATGGCTCTGATATGAGCCTTGAAATGACCCGCCAGAGTCAGCCCGGCCTGGGCATAAGTGAAAAAAATGCAATCTGCCTGACAATTAGAGATTGTAAGTTCCCTGATGATGACCACCATCCTGTTGGGATTAAAAGGAACAAAAAGTTGGGCGGACTGTATGTGGGGCTTAGTCTGCTTCATGTAATAGGCCGATACTCGCTTGCAGTCCAAGATGGGCAAGGCGCTCTTGCTAGGATGGGCATGAGGACAGGGAAAAAATGTTGCCACTACAATCAAAGAGTTCAGATGGAACTCAAGCTTCTCCTTCTTACCTACAAATGCACTCAGTCTGCTGCCCCTCACTATCTTTCTACCCTCATCTCCCCTTACGTTCCCGCCCGTAACCTCCGTTCACAGGATAAATCCCTCCTCTCAGTACCCTTCTCCACCACCGCCAACTCCAGGCTCCGCTCATTCTGCCTCGCCTCACTCTATGCTTGGAACAACCTTCCTGAGCCCTTACACCAAGCCCCCTCCCTGCCCGTCTTCAAGTCTTTGCTTAAAGCCCACCTCTTCAATGCTGCGTTTGGCACCTAACCCTTACCGTTCAGTGAATCCAGACGGCCCCAATTTGACTGCCCCTATCGGACCAACCGTTCACTTGTCTATTAGATTGTAAACTCTTTGAGCAGGGACTGTCTCTCTTTGTTAAATTGTACAGCGCTGCGTAACCCTAGTAGCGCTCTAGAAATGTTAAGTAGTAGTAGTAACTCCAACACCACTTTAGGCAGCAACTTCGGGTGTGTGTGGAGGACTACTCTACTGTGTTGAAATTTTGTATAAAGCGCATCCACTACTAAAACCTGAAGCTCACTGACCCTACAGCTACCAAGAAAATGACCTTCTATGTCAAGTACTTCAGAATTCAGTGGCTCAAAAGGAGCTTTCATCAGCTGGGTGAGAATGATGTTGCGATCCCATGATACAGGTGGAGATTTGACAGGGGGCTCTGACAAAAGCAAACCTCTCATGAAGCAAACAACTAGAGGCTGTCCAGAGATGGGATTACCTTCTACACACTGATAAGCACAAATTGCACTAAGGTGAACCCTTACAGAGTTGGTCTTGAGATCAGACTCTGAAAGGTGTAGAAGGTATTCAAGCAGGGTCTATGTAGGGCAAGCAAGGGGATCTAGGGCCTTGACCTCATACCGGATGGCAAACATCCTTCATTTATAAGAGTAACACCTCTTAGTGGAATCTTTCCTGGAAGACAGCAAGACTCGAGACACCCTCTGACAGATCCAAGGAAGAGAATTCTGAGCTCTCAACATCCAGGCCGTGGGGGCCAGAGACTGGAGGATGGGATGAAGAAGTCTGAATGAGGGTGATGAGAGTCGGAAAATACTCCAACTTTCACGGTTCTTCAGAGGATAACTCCAGAAGAAGAAGAGGGAACCAGATCTGAAACTCAAGGAAGACTGTGGGGCCATGAGTCTTGCTTGAGTTTCAGCAGTCTTCCCCATGAGGGGTATGGGAGGATACACATATGGAAGACCTCTCCCCCAGTGAAGGAGAAAGGCATCTGAATCTGACGTGGGCCTGGAAACTGGAACAAAATCAAGAAAACTTGTGACTGATGTGAGTGGCAAAGAGATTCACCGAGGGTGTGCCCCACGCTCAGAAGATCTCACGGGCAATACACCAATGTTGAGAGACTACTCGGGCAATTGTCATTACCCTGTTCAGTCTATCAGCTAGGTTGTTGATTTTGCCCACCAGATAAGTGGTGCAAAGGAGCATTCCATGCCGGAGAGCCCAACACCACATCCGAGTGACCTCCTCACACACAGAGCATGAACCGGTACCCCTGCTTGTTGGTGTAATATACTTCAATCTGATTGTCCATTTGAATGAGTACAATTTGGTGAGACAGCCAATCTACAAAATCCTGAGTGGTGTAGAATGAGTAGAAATAAATCGAGTTTTTACGCATTCCAAAAATACAAAGACTAGGGGACACTCGAAGAAGTTACGTGGAAATACTTTTAAAACAAATACAAGGAAATATTTTTTCATTCAACGAATAGTTATGCTCTGCAACGCTTTGTCAGAGGATGTGGTATCAGCAGTTAGTGTATCTCGGTTTAAAAAAGGTTTGGACAAACTGCGGGAGGAAAAGTCCATAGTCTGCTATTGAGACAGACATGGGAAGCAACTGATTGCCCTAGGATTTGTAGTATGGAGTGTTGCCACAATTTAGGTTTCTGCCAAGTAATTGTGACCTGGCTCACTGTTTAGAAAACAGGATACTGGGCTAGATGGGCCACTGGTCTGACCCAGTATGTCTACTGTTATGTTCTTTTCTCTGAAAGCTTTAAGAGCATTCCAAATAGCCTGAAGCTCCAGGAGATTGTTCTGGAGATATGTTTCCTGGGGGGACCAAGCACCTTGAGTGTGGAGCCCACCTACATGAGTTCCCCACCCCAGGCAAGATACAACCACTGTCAGTACTTTCTGTGCCTGAGGAAATTGGAATGGAAGTCCCAGAGTCAAACTGGATTGAATAGTCCACCACAACAGGGAGCGATCAAGCTTGGGGGACACTTGGATGACATCTTCCAGGTTTCCAGTGGCTTGGTACCACTGGGAAGCTAGGGTCCACTGAGTAGGTCTCATGTAAAGACCTGTGATAGGCATCACATAAACCATGGATGCCATATGTCCCAACAACCACAACATCTGCCGATCCGTGACCTGCTGAGAGATTCTAATCCGAGAGGGCAATGCAACCAGAGTGTCCATTTTCAGCCCCAGGAGGAAGGCTCGAACCTTCTGCACATTGATAAGGGCTTCAACAAACTCCAAATTCTGGGCAGGGTGTAGATGGGGTAGATTAAAATGCAATACAAAAAAAACTGAAAAACAGCCAAACATAATCTCAAAGGGTCATATGAAAAGAGATTGCAAAGCAATAGCTAACTAGTGGGAAATACCCTCAGAAACCAAAGTCTTTGCCAGGGTCTGAACACCAGGACACTGATATCTACATGAGGTTTTTTGTGCCTGTGATCTTGTCTCATTCATAGAGTATAATATCCCACCTGTTTTCAAACAAAACTATTCACAACAAAACTAATAATTTGAAAAACAATCAAAAATGAAAAATTAAACATTCCAAGCTTAGCATGAATAAACTTAGCTTTTACAAGGCTGGCTTGGTAACCCCACAATCCAACTGTTAACTTTCATTTGGGGTTACCAAGCCAGCCTTGAAAAAGCTAAGTTTATTCATGCTAAGCTTGGAATGTTTAATTTTTCATTTTTGATTATGTTTTTCAAATTATTAGTTTTGTTGTGAATAGTTTTGTTTGAAAACAGGTGGGATATTATACCCTATGAATGAGCCAAGATCACAGGCACAAAAAATCTCATGTAGATATCAGTGTCCTGGTGTTCAGACCTTGGCAAAGACCTTGGTTTCTGAGGGTATTTCCCACTAGTTAGCTATTGCTGTGCAATCTCTTTTCATATGACCCTTTGAGATTGTGTTTGGCTGTTTTTCAGTTCTTTTGTATTAGATTACCTCAGCAGGATTAACAGTCCATACTGTCTATTGATTTAGTTATCGTAGTTTAAAATGAACCCTAGTAGCTGAGCACCCGAATAGTCCTCCGAGAAGTGTCTTCCGACGTGCTGTTCACCAGGCAATCATCGACATAAAGGACCACATGGTCTGCCAGTCTGTGTAGCGACACTGCGACTACCACTATCGTGTATTGTGTGTTGCCATTTGGCTGACATGAGGCCAAATGGAACACATGACACTGGAAGTACTGTGTTCCAAACTGAAACCGTAGATACTTTTGGTGGTCTGGAAACATTGGGATGTGGATACATGCATCTTTTAAGTCCAGAGAGCATAAACAATCATTTTCCTGAATCATGGGGAGAAAGGTACACAGGGAAACCATCCTGAACTTTTCTTTGACCAGGAATTTGTTCAGGGCCGTAAGGTCTTGGATGGGACGCATCCCCCTGTTTTCTTTTGTATGAGGAAGTACCTGGAATAGAATCCTGGCCCTTCCTTCCCTAGTGAAATGGGCTCGACTGCATGGGCCTTCAGAAGGGCTGAGAGTTCCTCTGCAAGTATCTGCTCGTGCTGAGAGCTGAAGAAATTAGCTCTCGGTGGGCAATTTGGAGGTTAATAATGCCAATTGAAGAACGCACCAGTCCGAGGTTAACAGTCCGAGGTTAAAAGGGGACACCTTTTGTGGAAAAATGTCAGCCTCCCCAGACTAGCAAGTCATCCGGCAAGGATACTGGGACAGCAGCTATACTCTGCTGGAGTCAGTCAAAACCACATCCCTTGCTCTGCATGGGAAGCAACAGGAGCCTTAAGCACATGCTGTTGATGTGAAGAAGCGTGCTGGGGCTCAGCCTGAGAAAGCAGGCGAGAAGCGGCGGCATACCTACGCCTCTGTAATAGGTACCCCTTCTCAACTTGCCAAAAGACTTCCTAGAAGAGGAAGACAGTGGGAGACAGAAGAGATATCATCAGTGTTTTTCTTGATCTGGTCAGTGACCTCTTCAACCTTCTCTCCAAAAAGGTTATCCGTCCGGCATGGGGCATCCATCAGACTCTGCTGAACTGCAGGTTCCAAATCAGAGACATGAGGCTATGAGAGTATGCGCATCACTATACTTTGGGCAGAAATCCTAGATGCCACATCAAAAGTGCTGTAGGTGCCCCTGGCCAAGAACTTATGACATGACTTCTGCTGCTTGGCCAACTGGAGAAGTGACTCAACCTGCTGTGGTGGGAGAGTGTCAGCCAAATCTAGTAACTTGTGCACCAAGTCACGCAAGCGGACGTTCATGAAGAGCTGGTATGATTGTATCCGTGACACGAGCATAGAGGCCTGAAACATCTTCCTTCAAAAAGAGTCCAAGGTTCTAGCTTCTCTGCCCAGGGCTGCCAAAACATAGTACCTAGAACTCTTGAACCAAGTGCTAACGTCAGCGCCCAGCGGGCTAAAGGTAAATCAAGCTCTGAGGCAACAGTTTAAACAACATCTCACTTCAAAGGGCTGCTTCCATCAGCGAGTCCTGCTGTCTCTCTCCAAGCTGTCATCTACCAACCAACAATCACAGCCTGAGGCATGATGACGGGTGTTGACGTGAGCGCCCAGCGGGCTCAAGGGAAATCAAACTCCGCGGCAGCAGTTTAAACAACTGCTCACTTCAAAGGACTACTTCCAGTAGCAAGAACTGCTGCCTCTCTCCAAGCTGTCATCTACCAACAATCGCAGCCTAAGGCACACTGTCGGGTACTGATGTCAGCGTGCCCAACGGGCTCAAGGGAAATCAAGTTCTGAGGTGGCAGTTTAAACTAGGTATCTCTCTGTCTCCCTCAGCTTCTTCAAGTCTGCTACTCTAGTCTCAAGAGAACGGACTCGTTCTCTGAGAGCTAGGAGCTCTTTGCATCGAGCACACACATATGACTTCTCATCAACTGGGAAATAATCATACATAAGACACTCAATGCAAAAGACTGGATAGCACCCCTCTCGCTGCTGGACTACTGTCTGCATCTTAGTATTATAGAGTTGTTTAATTAAAACTTCTTAAGTTACTAGGAATATCAGATGTATATAAAGAGTCTTAAGACAGGTGTAATTTATTTAGTGTTTGTTTCTCTAAAACCAAACAAACAATTAAAACGCTAAGGAAAATTTCCTTCTTGTCCTAATTAGAATAATTGACTATAAATCAAGAGTCAAGCTAGGAGTGCGTGAGAGTTGGGGAGGGTGGAATTTAGGAAGGGTGGGACAAGTGGAAGGTGGCACAGAAGTCAAGTACTCAAGGTGCCTATTAAGAGAGTGGGAGAGGGGATTGGGGGTTGGGTTAAATGCCATAAAATACTCCAATCATTTAATCAAAAAAAGGTGTATATAAAACTTTCCTACAGAAACCCACTCAGATGCTAAAGAACACCGGAAATTATGCTGCTAGTGGGTAGGTGCTTAATTTGAATCCCCAGCCCAGGACAAAAAGGCTGGATTTATTATATTAATCAGGAAGAGTGTTCAGGCTACTACACACAATGTTATTCATGATGTCACTGGTAGATTTGTGATAGTACATTTAAATATTGAGTGTCAACCATTGCTTTTATGTAATGTGTATGCACCCAATTGTTACAGCAAGATTTTTTTTTATAGGCAACTTCTTCAACATCTCCAGAGCTTTGATGGAGTTCCACATTTGGTTGGTGGAAACTTTAATGCAGTGGATGATCCAGTGTTAGATAGGGTCATGTTCTCTGGGTCTTACCAAACTGTCACAGACTCAGGGACAACGTGAGCTCTTGGGATGCTGTCAACGAACAGGACTGGACTGAACAAGCAGGACTAGAGCAGAACAGAAGTGCAATAAGCACATAGGCAGAAACAGACCAGAAGTACACAGAGCACACAGGCTGTACTAAGACACAAACCAGGACTGGACTGGAGCAGACTAAAAGTGCAATAAGCACACAGGCAGGAACAGACCAGAATTGCTTAGACCACATGGGCTGTTCCAAGACACAAACCAGGACTGGACTAGGCAGGGAACACAGGGCCAGAACCAAGTAAAGCCAGAAGAGAAAACACTCAAACGTGCCGCAAGGCCGAACTGGAACCCATGCACACACAGCCCTATCATACGGACCGCAAGGCCGAACTGGAACCCAAACACAACAGTAAAAGGAAGAAGAGACTAGGCAGAACTCTAGGCAAGGCTGATCTCAAGGCTGGGCCACACAAACAATAGATCAAACAGGCAATAACCAAGATGGAAGTGCTAACACTAGCACACAGACAAGCTGAAGAACTAAGGCAGAAGTGCTAACCCTTGCACAAAGACAAACAGAAGAACTAAAGCAGAAGTGCTAACCCTGGCACACTAACTAGGAAACAAGACAGAAGTGCTACACAAGCACGCCGACTGGGAAACAGGACAGAAGTGCTACACCAGCACACTGACAAACCTGGGGACCTCTGGCTTTCCAAAGGCCCTGAGGACCTTCCTTATGAGGGCAAGACCCGGGAGACACCCTCTGCAAGACCCAAGGAGGATGTAGAAGCGACCTCTCGTTCTGGGTGATGAATGTTGGAAAACACTCCAATCTCAATGGTTCTTCGGAAGACAACTCCAGAAGAAGAGGGAACCAAATCTGATGCGGCCAGAAGGGTACAATCAGGATCAAGGTTCTGCAGTCTTGCTTGAGTTTCAGCAAAGTCTTCCCTACTAGAGGTATGGGAGGATATGCATATAGAAGGCCTGTTCCCCAATGAAGGAGAAAGGCATTTGTCGCTAGTCTGTCGTGGGCCTGAAGCCTGGAACAGAACTGAGGAACTTTGTGATTGATCTGAGTGTCAAAAAGATCCACCAAGGGGGTGTCCCACGCTTGGAAGATCTTGCGGGCTACACCCATGTTCAGTAACCACTCGTGAGGTTGCATCACCCTGCTCAGTCTGCAGCAGACTGTTGTTTACACCTGTCAGATAAGTAGCTTGGAGAAACATGCCATGACGGCGTGCCCAAAGCCACATCTGATATGTTTCCTGACACGAGGGCAAGATCCGGTGCTCCTCTGCTTGTTGGTGTAATACATCGCAACCTAATTGTCTGTTTGAATTAAGATGATTTGGTTGGACAGCCAATCTCTGAAAGCCTTTAGAGAGTTCCAGATCGCTCACAATGCCGATGATTGATCTGAAGACCTGCTTCCCGGAAGGACAGGCTCCTTGAGTGTGAAGGAGCTCCTCACCCAGGAGGGACGCATCCGTAGTCAGCACCTTCTGTGGTGAGGAGTTTGGAAATGTCATCCATGGTCAAATAGGACTGGATTGTCCACCACTGAATGAGAATTTCAAAAATTGGTGGAGAGTGGGATCACATCCTCCAGATCTCCACAGATAAATACCACTGGGAAGCTAGGGTCCATTGAGCTGATCTCATGTGTAGATGTGCCATGGGAGTTACATTAACTGTAGCGGCCATATGGCCTAAAAGTCTCAACATCAGCTGAGCTGTGAAATGTTGAGACGCTCTTGCCTCGGGAAGAAAAGCCCAAGCTATCTTCGTGTCCAGCAGTGCTCCAATGAATTCCAATTTTTGGAGAGGAGTGATATGGGACTTGGAGTAATTTATTATGAACCCCAGTAGCTCTAGCACCTGAATAGTCATTCACATGGACTCCAGAGTACCGCCTCCGAGGTGCTCTTTACCAGCCAATCATCCATTTAAGGAAATACATGCAACTCTCAGTCCCACGTAGCGATGCTGCGACTACAGCCAGACACTTTGTAAACACTCTGGGCACAGACACCAGGCCAAAGGGCAGTACACGGTACTGAAAGTGCTGTGCTCCAGGCCAAAATCAAAGATACCTCCTGTGAGCTGGAAATATCTAGATGTGGGTGTAAGCATCCTTTAAGTCCAGAGAGCATAGCCAATTGTTTCCCTGAATCATGGGAAGAAGGGTGCTTAGGGAAAACATCCTGAACTTTTCTCAGACTAGGAATTTGTTCAGGGGCCCTTAGGTCTAGGATGGGACGCATCCCCCGTTTTCTTTTGCACAAGGAAGTACCTGGAATAGAATCCCAGCCCGTCTTCCCCTGGTGGAATGGGCTCGACCGCTTGGGTCTTTAGAAGGTAGAAGAGTTCCTCTGCAGGCACCTGCTTGTGCTGGGAGCTGTAATAATGAGCTCCCGGTGGACAATTTGGAGGTTTGGATTCCAGATTGAGGGTGTATCCTAACCGGACTATTTGAAGAACCCACCGGTCGGAGGTTATGAAAGGCCATCTTTGGCGAAAAAACATTAACCTCCCCACAACCGGCAAGTCGTCCGGCACGGACACTTTTACTGTGGCTATGCTTCCCTGGAGCCAGTCAAAAGCCTGTCCCTTGCTTTTGCTGTGGAGCAGCAGGGGCCTTAGGCGCACGCTGTTGATGACAACGAGCGTGCTGGGGCTGAACCTGGGCAGGCTGCCGGGAAGTCAGAGTGTACCTATGCCTAGCATAGGAATAGGGAGCACTCCTACTCCCTCCAAAATACCTCCTAGTTGAGGAGGTTGAAGCAGAAGACGCCCGACGGAAGAGAGAATCCAAAGCATCATTGTGCTTCTTGATCAACTAGATCCTCTACTTTCTCACCAAAAAGGTTGTCCCCCTGACAAGGAACATCCGCCATTCACCGATGGATCGAATGGTCCAGGTCAGAGACATGCAGCCATGAGAGTCTGTGCCTCACTATACCCTGTGCAGCGATCCTGGATGCTACATCAAAAGTGTCGAAAGTACCCCTGGCCGTGAATTTACGACACACCTTCTGCTGCCTGACCACCTAGCAAAAAGGCTCGGCCTGCTCCGGAGGGAGGGCATCAACCAAGCTGGACAGCTGCCTCACCAAGTTCTGCAAGTGGAGGCTCGTCAAAGAGCTGGTATGACTGAATTCAGACGGCGAGCATAGCGGCCTGATACGTCTTCCTCGCAAAAGAGTCTAAGGTCCTAGCTTCCCTGCCTGGGGGCACCAAGGCATAGTCTCTAGTATTCACCTACTATGTTATGTTATGTTACTCTTGGCTCTTTTGAGGGTGGAGTCCAGCACTATGGAATTGTTGGTAACTGAGACCTCATCAACCCAGGTTCGTCATGTATCCGATACTGGGAATCAGCTTTCTTTGGGATCACAGGACCAGACAGAGGGAATGACCAGTTCCGCATAAGGATTTTCTTCAGTACCTTATGTAGAGGAGCCATCACAGCCTCTCTAGGTAGAGACGGATAGTCCAGAACCTCGAGTATCTCAGGCCTGGGCTCATCCTCACCCTCTATAGGGAAAGGAATAGCTGTAGCCATTTCCCGGACAAAAGATGTAAAGGACAGACTCTCCGGGGGAGATAGTCTCCTTTCTGGTGGAGGGGAAGGTTCAGAGGAAATCCCATAGGACTTGGCAGAAGAAAAGTAGCTTGGACCTCTGACTCCCACGAATGCTCCTCTTCAGTGTTGGATAACACCTCTCTCAGGGCACTACAAGACTGAGCCTGTCTCAACGCCGAGGATCAACGTCTTCGATGGTGATGTCAAGAGGTCGACGTCCACCTGAATTGCGGCAAAGCTTCCTCCACCAACGTCAAAGGGGAGTCAACCTGGGTCACAGGCAGCACCGAAACCGGGGACCTCACCGCAGGTGGGGGGCCAGACGCCGCTGCAGCGCATGGTATGGAAGGCGCAAGCACCCCCGACACTGAAGCAGACTGGCGCAGCAATCCTTCCAGAAGCTCTGGAAGCAGGGCCCGGATGCGCTCCTTGAAAGCCACCATCGGAGAAGGCTGCGGGGTCGGTGGAACAACCAATGCCAGAATATGCCGAGGTTCGGGAGCAGGTACCAGGCTGCCAGGAGAACGACGCGTCGGCACCTCCTGCATAGAAGGGGAGCGGTCCTCTCGGCGCCGACGCTTCTCGGGTGCCGAGTCCCTCGACGCCCCGGAGTTCCCGGCACTGTGTGCCAAAAGAGATCGATGACTGTGCATCTTTGCCTTTGTTCGACACCCATCGAGACTCCTCGGTACCGATGAGGACAACGTGGAATCCTCACGTCTCCTCGGGGCCAGGTCTGACGAAGGTCGATCCCGGGGGGGGGGGGGGGGGGGCCTGCATAACAGGAGGCCTCGAGATAGGTGGAGACCCACTCGATGCCTCACTGCTCCCAGCGCAAGTTGGTCTCTCAGCAGCCATTACCTCTGCTCCTGACGTTGATGCCTCCCTCGATGTCGACACTGCCGACCTCGGTATCGATGTCGAAGGACCGGACCGAGCCCCAAAAGCTTTTCTCTTTGGGCTTCTCAAGATGCTTGTCCGTTTCTTCATACGAAGACACAGACTACAAGTGGCTGGGCTATGGTCGGGCCGAAGGCACTGGATACACCATGTATGAGTATCGGCACCTGAGAAAGTCCGGTTGCACCGAGTAAGTTTGAAGCCGCTGGGTGTCTTTGATGACATGGGAGGAAAAACGGCTTCAGCAAAATCAGAGGACACGATGGTGCCTATTAAAAGAGAAAAAAAAAAGCACAAAAATAAAGGAGGAACCCGACTGTGCGGCCTAAAGGCCGGCCAAGTTGGAAAAAAAAGAAAACTTAGAAAAAGGAAAAAAACTAAGAAGACAAACCATGAGACACTTTAAAAAAAAAAAAAGGGAAGAAAAATAAAGAAAATAAGCGAAAAAACTTGCAAAGTCAGTCATAGAAAACGCTTTCCCGGGCCTCAATGAGGAGTGCAGATAGATACCTGCCGCACCTCAACGCGAAGAAAAAAAAACCTGAGTCATGCTCACGTGATGGGCAGGAAATCAGTGCACGCTGCACGCATGCAGAAGACTCTGGCAAAATGGAGTTTTTATCTTTTGCTTGCCAAACGCCAGTTCCCGGGCTGCGCAGACGTTGACCCCACATGTGAGAACAAGCAGCCTGCTTGTCCTCCGAGAATATGGAAAAGACAACCCCTCAAATAAATCTGTCCAGATGCATTTTATGAAAACCTGAAAATCTGTATAGAGACTGCCTGATGATGAAGAAGCTGATCTACCTAAATGGGCCAAAGTGCTCGATTCCAAACAGTGGCCAGAAAACATCCAGAAGCATTTAACATTTGGTGAAACAGAAATAAGAAATTTATCCAAAAGTTTCCACCTAAACGAAACGGATTGTGAGAATATCTGAGGGAAAAAAAATAATATCATTATTGCCTTTACAGCGTACTCTTGACATCAATCCAATTTCCTCAAGTAAGCATGAAAGAGGTTTTTTTTACAGATGAACCTTATTGTGACTCCGTCTTCTTTGTTGGTGAACACAATAACAGAACTGATGTTGATCAAAACAGTTGGGCCTCCCTAACTCAGTTTGATCCATAGCAGCCAGCTCCATGGGTGCTATGGGTGTTTGACATCCATTGAACAAACTCTGTGTCAAAGGAGAGGTAATTTCCATTGGGTTTAACACTATCAAAAATTCTGAAAAGTTGGCTCCTATGGTTTAATCTGTCAAAATACATTCAGTCTTAGATGCTTCGTGGACATTGTTCTGCAACAGACATGAGAAGTAAACAACAAAATCGAGATACTGAACCTATTGCTGGCATGACTCAGATTTGGAGCTTCATATGAAAAGGCAATTATTAATATTTTACTTTAAGAATTTACAGTAATAATATTCATTGAAAAATCATTGGGTGTGTCTGCAGTACACACCAAATGCAAACAAGCTGCAGTATATACACTGACAAACTAGACTAGCAAAATTCAGACACTGAACCAACTCATGGTATTAATCAGATTTGGAATGTCTTGTGAAACCTGGCAAAAGGCACGTATATTCAAAATTACTCTGGATTTATATGTAGTCATCTTTCAGTTCCATGTCTCCCGTTTTATGCCTGCCCTATTCTTTCTGATAAGTGATGAGATGCATTGAACTAAGTATCCATAATGGCAACAGCAGGACAAAGTAATTTGTGGCACTTATTTTGTATATGGCGAGGCTCTATCCGTGTTCTGTGTATGTATGACTGAGGTGTAGTACTCTGCCGATATAGTTTCTGAGTAGAAAATCCTGTTTTTTGTTTTCCCACTATGTGTGTTGATATTCTAGTGACTGGTGTAATATTTTCAATGATGTCTTTTTATATGCTCCATGGCTGGTAAAATGGGTGTGGCCACTGTAGGAGTAGAAATTTCACAAATCACCCATATATAATCAACCAAAAGTACTTCTTAAACTATGAAATCACTAGCGGAACACAATAAATTTGAAAGGGAAAAGCCTCATTACCCTCACCTCCACCCGTCTGAAAGAACTTTAAGGGTGAAAAGGACTTAACAAGGGTTACACTTTTATCATAGACATAAAAAAACCCTTGTAGGAGCACAGCCATAGACAGTAATCCCGCCACCGGTACGAGTACCCCTGTATGAGTACCAGTACTTTTTTCCCTCCAAAAAAAGCACTGGCATGTATGTAATATATTTCACACACAGCAAGCTAGTTACAAAGTCTGAACTTCTTGCTTTTATTATAACAAACAGCAGCAACAAGAAGTGACATATTACCCTGGTACACCCTTCATTTCATTGAGGAATATTGAGAAATCATACCACTCCTGGCTAATTAAATGGCACTTAACCAGTTATCCAGCAATATTCAGCGGAAGATAGCCTATCTCCCACTGAATAATGCCAGTTAGCACTTAGTGGATAGCCAATTATATCACACGATATACCCTGCTATCCACTTAAATTCAATGCATCACCTACTAAGTTTGGCCGGTTTAAACTTAACCAGCCAGTGCTGACATCAACTTCACTGGTTAAATTTAAACCAGCCAAAAAGCCTTATCCTACCAGTAAAACTTCATGAACCAATACATTTTTTTCCAGTTTGAAAGCACCATAGATATTGAGTAGTATATACAACAAAGTAATCCAATATTTAAAACATACAGTACCTTTGAAAGTTTGACTTCATTTGAATATAAATATGATTTATGCACTGCATCACAACAAATCCTATACAAAACAGATTCAGCAATGAAAAACAGTACACGAATGTGGTCCGAATTTACTGGAGCCTGGTCCAAAGAAACCAAAAGGATATCTAAAGCTTCTGAAAGAAAAGAAATTTAAAATCAAAAATTAAGACAGAGATTACTAATTCATACAAACAACAACATATATGTTTTGAAAAGGAAAAATACAGTAAATCTATTCAAAAGGGGTTAACCAGGCAATTAAATCTCACTGAGCTGGCCATTCCTAAATATGCAGTGGCACTTAACTGAACAGTGCCACTAAATATCCATGCAAACCACCAAAGCACTAACCGGCTAGGTTAGGGGAAGTCCAGGAACAGAGTGTGGGCAGAGCTAGCACTTTTAATTGGTTAGCAGCAATATTCAGTCTGCTAAACTGATTAAGTGAGTGGATAAAGTTAGGACAGCTGAAAGTCTAAGAAGATAAGCATTGCCAAGCTGGGATAGACTAAAGGTCAATCACACTCAGTATCCTGTTTCTAAGTACCTGGCAAGATCCCAGAAAAGTACAACAGCTTTTATGTTGCTTATCCTAGAAATAAGCAGTGGATTGTTTCCAAGCCCATCTTAATAATGGCTTATGGACTTTTCTTTTAGGAAGTTACCCAAACCATTTTTAAACCTGCTAATCTAATAAATAGAAGATGTAATTTGTACATGACTGTCATCAATAAAAATATATTAAAAAAAAAAAAAAACCTGCTAATCTAACTGCTTTTACCACATTCTCTGGGAATTCAAGGATAGGCCTGAGGATAGGAAAATATTATAGGCAAGACAATCGACTGGTTCAGATGGAACTCCAACATCACCTTCGGCAGGAACTTAGAGTGCGAGCAGAGGACTACTCTGTTGTGATGAAACTTAGTATAAGGTGCATCCACTACTAAAGCCTGAATCTCACTGACCCTACAAGATGAAGTAACAGCCACCAAGAAAATGACCTTCCAGGTCAAGTACTTCAGATGGCAGGAATTCAGTGGCTCAAAAGAACCTTTCATCAGCTGGGTGAGAACGGCATTGAGATCCCATGACACTGGTGGAGGTTTGACATGGGGCTTTGTCAAAAGCAAACCACTCATGAAGTGAACAACTAAAGGCTATTCAGAGATAGGCTTACATTCTACAACCTGATGATAATCACTAATTGCACTAAGGTGAACCCTTAAGGAGTTGGCCATGAGACCAAACGTTTAGAAGGTACTCAAGCAGGGTCCGTATAGGACAAGAAAGGGGATCTAAGGCCTTGATGTCACACCAGACAGCAAGCCTCCTCCATTTGAAACAGTAACACCTCTTAGTAGAATCTTTTCTGAAAGCCAGCAAGACCCAGGAGACACCCTCCAAAAGACCCAAGGAAGCAAATTCAACATCCAAGCTGTGAGAGCCAGAGACTGGAGGTTGGAATGTAGAAGCAACCCTTCTTTCTGCGTAATGAGGGTCGGAAAACACTCCAATCTCCACGGTTCTTCGGAGGTCAATTCCAGAAGAAGAGAGAACCAAATCTGACATGGCCAATAGGGTGCAATCAGAATCATGGTTCCGTGGCCTTGCTTGAGTTTCAATACAGACTTTCCCACTAGAGGTATGGTAGGATATGAATACAGAAGACCTGTTCCCCAATGAAGAAGGAAGGCATCCAACGCTAATCTATTGTGGGCCTGAAGCCTGGAACAGAACTGAGGGACCTTGTGGCTGAGTGGCGAAAAGATCCACCAAGGGGGTGCCCCATGCTCGGAATATCTTGCGGGATACGCCCATATTCAGAGACTACCCGTGAGGTTGCATTATCCTGGTCAGTCTGTCGGCCAGGCCTTTGTTTACACCTGCCAGATAGATGGCTTGGAGAAACATGCCGTGAAGGCATGCCCAAAGCCACATCTGGACAGCTTCCTGACATAGAGAGCGAGATCCGGTGCCCCCCTGTTCGTTGGTGTAATACATAGCAAACTGTCTGTTTGAATTAGAATAGTTTGATGGGACAGCTGATCTCTGCAAGCCTTTAGCGCGTTCCAGATCACTCGGAGCTCCAGGAGGTTGATCCGAAGATTCACTTCCTAGAGGGACCAAGCTCCTTGGGTGTGAAACCCATCTACATGAGCACCTGACCCAAGGAGAGATGCATCAGTCATCGCCACTTTTTGCGGCTGAGGAATTTGGAAGGGTAGTCCCCCAGGTCAGATTGGACCAAATTTCCACAACTGAAGAGAGCGAACAAGCTCCAGGGACACTTGGACGACATACTCTAGACTTCCCTTGGCTTGATACCACTGAAAAGCCAGGGTCCATTGAGTAGATCTCACGTGAAGACATGCCATGGGTGTAACATACACTGTGGAAGCCATTTGCTGCGATGTCCAAACCTTGGATGCAAGGAAGAGAAGGTTGTCCGCACGCGTCTCCGGGAGGTAGGCACAGATGGTCTTGGTACTGAGCAGGGCTCCTATGAATTCTAATTGTTGAACCAGTTGGAGATGGGACTTGGGGAAGGTTACATCGAACCCTAGTAGCTCCAGCACCCAGTCAATCACATGGACTCCCGAGCAGCTGTCTCTGAGGTGCTCTTCACCAATCATCGACATAAGGGAACACATGAACTCCCAGTCTGCGTAGCGATGCTGCAACTACCGCTAAACATTTTGTTAAAACCCTGGGAGCTCACACGAGGCCAAAAGGCAACACGCGGTACTGAAAGTGTTCCCAGCCAAAATCGAAGATACTTCCTGTGGGCTGGAAGCATTGGGATATGAGTATATGCATCCTTCAAGTCCAGACAGCAAAGCCAATTGTTTTTCTGAATCATGAGAGGAAGGGTGCCCAGGGAAACCATCCTGAACTTTTCTCGGACCAGGAATTTGTTCAGGGCCCTTAGGTCTTGGATGGGATGCATCTCTTCTGTCTTTTTCTGCACAAGGAAGTACCTGGAAAAGAATCCCTGCCCTTCTTCCCCTGTTGGAATGGGTTCGACTGCTTGGACCATCAGAAGGGTGGAGAGTTCCTCTGCAAGTACCTGCCTGTGCTGAGAGCCGAAAGAATGAACTCTTGGTGGACAATTTGGAGGTTTGAAAAGCAAACTGAGGGTGTATCCGAGACAGACTATTTGTAGAACCCATCGGTCGGAGGTTATGAGAGGCCATCTTTGCTGAAAAAAACTTTAACCTCCCTCCAAATGGACATTTTGACAGCAGCTATGTTCTGTTTGAGCAGTCAAAAACTCGTCCCTTGCTTTTGCTGGGGAGCAACAGTGGCATTGGGCGCATGCTGTTGATGAGAACAAGTGCGCTGGGGTTCAGCCTGATCAGGCTGGTGAGGCACAGGCTGTACCTATGCCTGGAATAAGAATAGGTGGCACTCCACAACTTACCAAAAACCTCCTAGATGAGGAGGTAGCTCCATAAGATGTCCAGCAGGAGAGAGAAGACATAGCCTCTGTGTGCTTCTTGGTCAGTGATTTCTTCAACCTTCTCTCCAAACAAATTATTCCTCCGTCAAGGGGCATCCGCCATCCTCTGCTGGACCGAGTGGTCCAGGTCAAAAACATGCAGCCATGACAGTCTGTGCATTGCTATACCTTGAGCAGAGATTCTGAATGTCACATCAAAAGTGTCATAAGCGCTCTGGCCAAGAACTTGCAACACGTCTTCTGCTGCTTAACCAACTGGCAAAACGGCTCAGCTTGCTACGGATGGAGTGCATCGACCAAGTCTGACAGCTGCTTCACCGAGTTCTGCAAGTAAATGCTCGTGAACAGCTGGTAAGATTGAATATGGGCAATGAGCATAGCGACCTGATACATCTAATGGTTCTAGCGTCTCTGCCTGGGAGATCCAAGGCATAGTCCCTAGTACTCACTACCATGGAATCATGGGGTAACTGAGATCTCACCAGCCCAGGTTTCCCGTGGATCTGATATTGGGTATCAATCTTCTTTGGGACCAAAGGGACAGACAGAGGGGGTGCCCAGTTCCTGACAAAGACTTCTTTGAGTACCTCATGGAGAGAAGCCATCAGTGCCTCCTTAGTTTGAGAGGACCTCAAGCAGCTTGGACCTGGGCTCATCCTCCACTTCAAGGGGGAATGGAATGGCCTCAGCCATTTCCCAAACAAAAGAGGTGAAGGAGAGGCCCTCTGGTGGAGACAGTCTCTTCTCAGGTGGAGAGGAAGGCTCAGAAGGGATCCCATAGGACTCATCGGAGAAGAAGTACCTGGGATCCTCCTCTGATCCCCATGAACACTCTTCTTCAATATCGGACAGCACTTCCCTAAAGGATGTCTGAGACCAAGCCCGCCTCGACGTTGAGGAGCCATGCCCTCAGAAAAGGTGTACAGGAGCCAGCTCCCGCCTTGATTCCAGCGAAGCTTCATCCACTGACATAGAAGGGGTACCAGCCTGGGTGGCAATCGACACCGGGGATGCAAGTGATGCTGGCGTCAGAGACCACACCACGGGCTGAGGGCCAGGCGGGGCCGCAGAAGGCATGATAGGTGCAGGCACCCCCGATGCCAATGCACATCACTGCATGAATCCCTCCAAAAGCTCAGGTAGCAAGGCACGGATACACTCATCAAGAGCCGCCATCGGTAAAGCAGAGGAGCTCGTTGGACGTCAGGTTGCTGAATAGCCTGAAGTGCGAGAGCAGGATCCCAGCTGCTGGGACAAGTATGCATCGGCACCTCTTGAATGGAGGGGGAGTGATCCTCTGGGCATTGATGCTTCTTGGGTGCAGAGTCCCTCGGTGCACTGGAGCTCCCAGCACCGTGTGTCGACGGAGATCAGTGACGATGCTTCTTGGCCTTCGCCCAATGCACCTCACCCAAACTCCTCGGTGCCAACGAGGATGATGTCGAATCATCCCGTCGCCTCGGGGTTGGGTCCGACGATGGATGGTCCCAGGAGGCCTGCACAGCAGGAGGCCTCAAGGCAGGTGGAGACCCACTCGATGCCTCACTGCGCCCAGTGTCTTAGGGTCTCGCAGCAGCCATTTCTACCTCAACTCCTAATGTTGATGCCTCCCTCGATATTGACACCACCGACCTCAATGTCGATACCGCCGGACCAAACTCCAAAAGGTTTCTTGTGTTGAGCTTCTTGGGAAATTTGGGTCCATTTCTTCATAAGAAGACAAAGGACACAATTTGTCAGGCTATGGTTTGGCTCGAGACACTGAATACACCAAGAATATGCATCAGTACCTGAGATGGTCCAGTTGCACCGAGAACAATGATTGAAGCCACTGGGAGTCTTCGATGACATGGAAGGAAAAATGGCTTCGGCAAAATTAAGGTTGCAATTTTGCCTGAAAAAGAGGAAAGAAGGCACAGAAAAGCAAGAGACCCATCCGAGCAGGCCTGAAAGTGGCCCACAATGAAAAACAAGAAAACTTAATGTGGGCCAAAAACAAACTAAGAAATAAAGGATTTTTTTTTAATAATGGAAATGTAAAGAAGAAAAAAACAGAACAATAAAATATACCATGAAGGCACACAGAAGCTTTTTTCCTGGGGGAATATAAGGAGCAACGAGATGAGCCACTACTTCTCTCACGGAAAAATAAAAAACTGAGAAACGCAGTCTCGCTGCGGGTGGGACGGCACTTCGCACATGCATGGTGGAGCGCTGCTCGCACTCAAGAAATCTCTCAAATTTTTTTCTCTTGGTATACTATTGACCCAGGTGACACGGGATCATCTACCCACTTCTGAGAATGTAAGTCTGCTTATCCTCAGAGAACACATGTTTTATTATCATGTTATATTGTGTGGAATATTTAGTCATAAAATATTACAATAAAATCTGCAATTATACGTAAAAGGTAAAAAAAGGTCAAAGATGCTTTCAAAGCAAACATAGAATAAACAGTACCTTCCTGGATTTTGCCTTTGCACTGAGCCAACAAAATTAATTCTGTCCACGCTACTGTAAGATCCACATATTCCCCAGAGCCCAAGGAGTGGAAACCTGATCTTCTCTGAAAGGAAAAAGAAAGCATAGGGAAATGGGAGTTTAAAAAATAAATTTTTATCTTACATCAGAACATAAGAATAGCCATACTGGGTCAACCCAAAAGTCCATCCAGCCCAGTATCCTGTATCTAACAGTGGCCAAACCTGGCAGAAACCCAAATAGTCAAAAACAAAATAGGGGATAAACCACTCCACAATAAACGTATAGCAAACAAAACAGGAGTAGTAATAGAAACAAGGAAACCAAATTAATTCGTTTCAATATGAACGTTGTATAAAAATTATTTTCTTCCTTGTGAAACTCTGAAATGGGGCAGGGAGGCAACAGACATTCAAACCCCAGCAGTATAATCCTTGACCCCTGAGGCAGGCAGGTCTTCCCACCTAAACACGGCCCCGTGTCGGGTCTCTGTTTGGTGCCAATAAAATTGTTTTGTTCAACACTCCCTGCGTTGTAGCTCATGTTGCATTCTCTACTCTTCTGCCTACCTGATGCTTCCTAGCCCCATTTCGGAGTGTAACAATGATCAAAATAATTTTTATGCACAATGATGCATATTGAATATTTATATTATTCATTATGAACCTAATTAATTTGGTTGTCACATTTCTATAATTACTCCTCCTATTTTCTTTGCTAGAAACCCAAATAGTAGCAACAGTCCATGCAATCAATCCAAGGGCAAGCAGTGGTTTCCCCATGTCTATCTGAGAAGTTCTGAGAGAAGAGGACATCTCTGTGGGTAAGTGACATTATTTTATCCTGAGCTTAGTAACTTAAAGATTAGGGTTTAAAAGAGGAATTGTAGGATATTGATAAACACAGAATTAAAAAAAAAAAAGCAAGCAAACTTTATTAGCTAGTCTCCATACCCTTTTCCCCATAGCTTTAAAACTTTAAGTTTCTGCCACAGCATTAACAGATAGTCTCTAGAAGGCACAGAGTTTTATATTTAAATCTTCAATTCAGAGTTATGTAAATGCTGGGTGGTTTAAAAGAGAACTCTCGGGGAAAATTGAGCTTTCCATGATAATAGCCACCTTCATAAGGAGTTGTTTCAGGACCTCATACAACATAATGTAATTCAAGGATATTTGAGGGAAAAGGTTCTGCACATATATATGGTACGGGATCATTCATAATTCACAGATAGTCCTGTTTTAATCATTATGTTGCTGCTGTTGTTGGTGCTCTCTTGTTACTGTTGCTGTTCATCTCTCTCAGAATCAGTCTCCAGATCACCGCAGGTTCACGTCTTCCCCTGCTCAGCTCTCGCATTCTCCTTCCTAGGTCAGCGAAGCCTATAGAGGCAGCAACTCACACCGATCTGGGGACACCACAGGTCCTGCGTTTCTCTCGGACTCCGGGCCAAAGGATAACGCAGGGCCTGCAGCTAACTCCGAACTTCCCTCCTCCTCACAAGAACCTCCATAATCAATATGGCAACTAGGGGAGTACTCATTCCCAAACACCCTCCCCAACTCCCAACCACCCCTAGCTCAACTCTTCATTTATAGTCAATTACTCAAGACAAGAAGAGGGGACTTTTTAATTTTCATTAGAGTTTTAATTACATTTAATTAGTTTCTCAGTAGCAAACCCTAAATAAATTACAGATTACACCAGTCATAAGGATCATTATATTCATCTAAAATCCCTAGTACCTTAAGAAGTTTTAAACAACTCAATATACTAAGATGCAGACAGTAGTCCAGCAGCGAGAGGGGTGCTATCAAGTCTTTTGCATTGACTGTCACATGTATGATTATCTCCCATTTGGTGAGATGTCATATGTGTGTGCTCAATGCAAAGAGCAGCTCCTAGCTCTCAGAGAACAAGTCCGTTCTCTTGAGGCTAGAGTAGCAGACTTGGAGGAGCTAAGGGAAACAGAGAGGTACATAGAGAAAGACTAAAGGGACATTGTAGAGAAGTCCCACCTTCAATCTATTAGCCCTTGTGCTGCCTTGGAGGAAGGAGGGCTTCTAAAAAGAGAGCATTACCCTGGGGCAGCTGGAAGTAATCATGTAGACAGGACCAGCACACCAGGTAATGAAATATCCTCTGCCACTAAGGACGTGTCTCCAGGAACTACTGCCCAGGTGGGAAGGGTTGGGGCAGCTGTTATAGTTGGTGAATCGATTATTAGGCATCTGGATAGCTGGGTGGCTGTGAGGATCACCTGGTCACTTGCCTGCCTGGTGCAAAGGTGGTAAAAATCATGCGTCACCTAGATAGGATTTTAGATAGTGCTGGGGAGGAGCCAGCTGTATTGGTACATGTGGGTACCAATAACATAGGAAAATGTGGGAGAGAGATGCTGGAAGCCAAATTTAGTCTCTTACGAAGAAAGCTCAAATCCAGAACCTCTAGGGTAGAATTTTCTAAGGTGCTACCCGTTCCACGCGCAGGGCCCAAGAGCCAGGCAGAGTTCCAGAGTCTCAATGCATGAATGAGATGGTGCAGGGAGGAGGGTTTTAGATTTATGAGGAACTGGGCAACATTCTGGGGAAGGGGGAGCCTATTCCGAAAGCATGGGCTCCACCTTAACCAGGGTGGGACCAGGCTGCAAGCATCGGCGTTTAAAAAGGAGATAGAGCAGCATGTAAACTAGAAACTGGGGGAAGGCCGACAGTTGCTCAAGAACCTCTAGGGTAGAATTTTCTAAGGTGCTACCCGTTCCACGAGCAGGGCCCAAGAGATAGGCAGAGTTTCGGAGTCTCAATGCATGGATGAGACAGTGCAGGCAGAAGGGTTTTAAATTAGGAACTGGGCAACATTCTAGGGAAGGGGGAGCCTATTCCGAAAGGATGGGCTCTACCTTAACCAAGGTGAGACCAGGCTGCAAGCATCGGCATTTAAAAAGGAGATAGAGCAGCTTGTAAACTAGAAACTGAGGGAAAGCCTACAAGTTGCTCAGAAGTGAATGGTTTGGAATAAGGTATCTTTCAAAGATATCACCAAAACAGGGAAGATAGGGTATCCCGATAGTGAGGTTGCAAAAGAGACCATAGTAGATCAAGTGTCCTTAAATAAAAAATAAAAATCAGATAAAAGATAGCAAATTAATACTGACAAGTACTGAGCATGATGTAAATAAGAAGCAACAACATAGTTTGAAATGTCTGTATGCAAAAGCCAGAAGTCTAAGAAATAAGATAGGTGAGTTAGAATATATTGCACTTAACAAAAAATTAGATATAACAGGCAACTCTGAGACCTGGTGGAAGGAGGATAACCAGTGAGACACTGTCATACCGGGGTACAAATTATATCGTAGTGATAGGGTGGAACGAATTGGTGAAGGGCTAGAATTGTATGCTAAGAAGGACCTTGAATCAAATAGATTGAAAAATCTTCAGAAAACAAAATACATTTTGGAATCCCTATGGATTGAAATTCCATATGTAGAAATGTTATCGGAAATTAGGGAGGCTAACAAATTGGGCAACACAATAATAATGGGTGCTGTTCCTCTGATCCCATTCCCACCCACCTTCTTAATGCCATCTCACCTGCTCTTATTCCTTTTATCTGTCACATTCTCAACCTCTCACTTTCCACTGCAACTATCCCTACTGCCTTTAAACATGCTGTGGTCACACCTCTCCTTAAGAAGCTTTCACTCCACCCTACTTGTCCCTCTAATTACCGACCCATCTCCCTCCTCCCTTTTCTCTCCAAAATACTTGAGCGTGCTGTTCACCACCGCTGCCTTGATTTTCTCTCCTCACATGCTATTCTTGACCCACTACAATCTGGTTTTCGCCCTCTCCACTCAACCGAAACTACGCTTACTAAAGTCTCCAATGACCTATTACTGGATAAATCCAGAGGTCTCTATTCCATCCTCATTCTTCTTGATCTTTCCGCTGCTTTTGACACTATCGATCACAGCATACTCCTCGATACCCTGTCCTCACTTGGATTCCAGGGCTCTGTCCTTTCCTGGTTCTCTTCCTACCTCTCCCTCCGCACCTTCAGTGTTCACTCTGGTGGATCCTCTTCTACTTCTATCCCTCTGCCTGTCGGCGTACCTCAGGGTTCTGTTCTTGGTCCCCTCCTCTTTTCTATCTACACTTCTTCCCTTGGTTCATTAATCTCATCCCATGGCTTTTCCTACCATCTCTATGCTGATGACTCCCAAATCTACCTTTCTACCCCTGATATCTCACCTTGCATCCAAACCAAAGTTTCAGCGTGCTTGTCTGACATTGCTGTCTGGATGTCTCAACGCCACCTGAAATTAAATATGACCAAAACCGAGCTTCTCATTTTCCCCACCAAACCCACCTCCCCGCTCCCCCCGTTTTCTATTTCTGTTGATGGCTCTCTCATTCTCCCTGTCTCCTCAGCTCGAAACCTTGGGGTCATCTTTGACTCTTCTCTCTCCTTCTCTGCTCATATCCAGCAGATCGCCAAGACCTGTCGTTTCTTTCTTTACAACATCCGTAAAATCCGTCCCTTTCTTTCCGAGCACTCCACCAAAACCCTCATCCACACCCTTGTCACCTCTCGTTTAGACTACTGCAATCTGCTTCTTGCTGGCCTCCCACTTAATCACCTATCCCCTCTCCAATCGGTTCAAAACTCTGCTGCCCGTCTCGTCTTCCACCAGGGTCGCTTTACTCATACTACCCCTCTCCTCAAGTCGCTTCACTGGCTCCCTATCCATTTTCGCATCCTGTTCAAACTTCTTCTACTAACCTATAAATGTACTCACTCTGCTGCTCCCCAGTATCTCTTCACACTCGTCCTTCCCTACACCCCTTCCCGTGCACTCCGCTCCATAGATAAATCCTTCTTATCTGTTCCCTTCTCCACTACTGCTAACTCCAGACTTCGCGCCTTCTGTCTCGCTGCACCCTACGCCTGGAATAAACTTCCTGAGCCCCTACGTCTTGCCCCATCCTTGGCCACCTTTAAATCTAGACTGAAAGCCCACCTCTTTAACATTGCTTTTGACTCGTAACCACTTGTAACCACTCACCTCCACCTACCCTCCTCTCCTCCTTCCTGTACACATTAATTGATTTGATTTGCTTACTTTATTTTTCGTCTATTAGATTGTAAGCTCTTTGAGCAGGGACTGTCTTTCTTCTATGTTTGTGCAGCGCTGCATACGCCTTGTAGCACTATAGAAATGCTAAATAGTAGTAGTAGTAGTAGTAGTAGTAGTAGTAGTAGGGTGCTTTCAATTACCCTGATATTGAATGAGTAAATGTAACATCAGGGCATGCTAGGGAGGTAAAATTTGTTGATGAAATCAAGGACTGCTTTATGGAGCAGCTGATACAGGAGCCGACACGAGAAGGAAAAATTCTATAATGGAATATAGTGGAGCGCACGATCTGGTGCGTGAGGTAATGGTGATGGGGCTGCTTCACAACAGTGATCATAATATGATCAGATTTGATATTAGCTTTGGAGAAAGTATACACAGGAAATCCAATACGTTAGCGTTTAACTTTCAAAAAGGAGACTATGATAAAATGAGAGGAATAGTGAAAAAAACAAAACAAAACTTAGAGGACCAAATGCAAGGGTCAAAAATTTACATCAGGCATGGATGCTGTTCAAAAATATCATCCTGGAATACCAGGCCAATTATATTCAATGTATTAAAAAAGGAAGGCGCGCTTAAAGCCACTGGGTGCTTTATTGGACATGGACAGCCAAACCAAATGAACCGATAGTGTCGAAAAACGGATAAGGCACCAGAAGAAAAAAAAAAAAAAAAAGAGAGAGAAAAACTTTAAAACTGGCAAAATAAACTAAAAATATACGGGGAAGAGGAGGGAAGAACAATGGGAACACAAAAAAATACATCGCCGGGGATCACATGCACCCACAGTAATTAGACACTCCCTTTCACCCTACTGAGACAGGTTTTGCCTCATCTCTCCCCACCAGGTCCTCCACAGATGTGTCTGACTCTGTGAATGGTGGTAAGGGAAGCTAACGCCATTGTGTCACACTTTTAAATGTGCATTTTTCAACTGTTAAGTGAATTAGCAATATAAATTGTCATAGTTCTGTCTTTGATACTAAGAGCCTGATTGACAAGCTTTTTTCCCAATCTGTGTCTATGGAAAAGAAGCTTAGTGAATTAGTTTCTAAGTGTATTTGAATATTTTTAAATGATTTACACATTTTATTTCAGAACAGTTGAAATCAGAAAGAACTGTATTGCAATCTATACACCAATTTGCTTAATTTCTTTGAAGGCTTGAATAAATATGTCAATTAAAGTGAGCCAGTTGATATAGAGGCTTATTTTCAAAGCACTTAGCCTCCCAAAGTTCCATAGAAACCAATGGAACTTTGGAAGGCTAAGTGCTTTGAAAATATGCCTCATAGTGTATTTAGATTTTCAAAAAGCTTTTGATGAAGTCCCTCATGAGAGACTCCTGAGAAAATTAGAACGTCATGGGATAGGAAGCAATGCTCTATTCTGGACTACTTGGTCATTGAACAGAGGGTAGAGTTAAATAGCCTTTTTTCTGAATGAAGGAGAGTGAATAGTATAGTGGAATGCCACAGGATCTGTACTGGGACAGGGGTTATTTAACAATTAAAAATGATCTGGAAGTTGTAACAACAAGTGAGGTGATTAAATCTGAAGATGAGACAAAACTATTCAAAGTTATTAAGACATAAGAACATAAGAGTAGCCACACTGGGTCAGACCAATGGTCTATCTAGTCCAGTATCCTGTTTTCCAAACAGTGGCCAAGCCAGGTCACAAATACCTGGCAGAAATCCAAATCATGGCAACACTCCATATGACAAATCCCAGAGCAAGCAGTTGCTTCCCGTGTCTGTCTCAATAGCAGACTATGAACTTTTCCTGCAGAAATTTGTCCAAACCTTTTATAAACCCAGATACGCTAACCACTGTTACCACATCCTCCAACAAAGAGTTCCAGAGCTTAACTATTCGTTGAGTGAAAAAAATATTTCCTCCTATTTGTTTTAAAAGTATTTCCATTTAACTTCCTCGAGTGTCCCCTAGTCGTTGTACTTTTGGAAGAGTAAAATATTGATTTACTGCTATATCACTCAGTATTTTGTAGACCTCAATCATATCTCCCCTCAACCGTCTCTTTTCCAGGCTGAAGTGCCCTAACCTCTTTAGCCTTACCTCATACAAAAGGAGTTCCATCCCCTTTATTATTTTAGTCGCTCATCTTTGAAGCTTTTCTAATTCCGCTATATCTTTTTTGAGATACAGCGACCAGAACCGAACGCAATATTCAAGGTGAGGACGCACCATGGAATGATACAAAGGCAATATACTATTTTCGGTATTATTCACCATCCCCTTCCTAATAATTCCTAGCATCCTGTTTGCTTTTTTGGCCGCCGCCACACACTGAGAAGAAGTTTTCAGCTTATTATCTACAACAACACCCAGATCTTTTTCTTGAGCGCTGACCCCAAAGGTGGACCCTAGCATCAGGTAACTAGAATTCGGATTATTCTTTCCAATGTGCATCACCTTGCATTTGTCCACATTAAATTTCATCTGCCATTTGGACACCCAGTCTTTCAATTTCCTAAGGTCTTCCTGTAATATTTCAGTTTACATGTGTTTTAACAACCTTGAATAGTTTTGTATCATCTGCAAATTTGATCAACTCACTTGTTCCGATTTTCATATCATTTATAAATATGTTAAACAGTACCGGTCCCAGCACAGATCCCTGTGGCACACCACTCTCCTCCATTGATAGAAATGACTATTTAACCCTACCCTCTGTTTTCTGTCTAATAACCAATTCCTAATCCACACCAGAACCTTGCGTCCTATCCCATGACTCTAATTTTCTCAGGAGTTTCTCTTAAGGAACTTTATCAAAAGCATTCTGAAAATCTAGATACACTACAACCAGCTCACTTTTATCCACATGTTTATTCACACCTTCAAAGAAATGAAGCAAATAGGTGAGGCAAAATGTCCCTCAGCTGAACCTATGCTGACTCTGTCCCATTAAACCACGTTTGTCTATGTGTTCCATAATTTTATTCTTTATAATAGTTTCCGCTATTTTGCCTGGCACTGATGTCAGGCTTACCGGTCTATAATTTCCTGGATTACCCATAACATAACATAAGTAACATAGTAACATAGTAGATGACAGCAGAAAAAGACCTGCACGGTCCATCCAGTCTGCCCAACAAGACAACTCATGTGTGCTACTTTTGTGTATACCCTACTTTGATTTGTACCTGTGCTCTTCAGGGCACAGACCATATAAGTCTGCCTAGCACTATCCCCGCCTCCCAACCACTGGCTCTGGCATAGACCGTATAAGTCTGCCCAGCGCTATCCCTGCCTCCCAACCTCCAGTCCTGCATCCCACCACTGGCTCTGGCACAGACCGTATAAGTCTGTCCAGCACTATCCCCGCCTCCCAACCTCCAGCCCCGCCTCCCACTACCGGCTCTGCTATCCAATCTCGGTTAAGCTCCTGAGGATCCTTTCCTTCTGAACAGGATTCCTTTATGTTTATCCCACGCATGTTTGAATTCCGTTACTTTGTACCTACGTCACATGCCCCCTAGTCCTAGCATTTTTAGAAAGCGTAAACAAACGCTTCATGTCTACCTGTTCAACTCCACTCATTATTTTATAGACCTCTTTCATATCTCCTCTCAGCCGCCTTTACTCCAAGCTGAAGAGCCCTAGCCGTTTTAGCCTTTCCAAATAGGAAAGTCGTCCCATCCCCTTTATCATTTTTTTTGCACTTCTCTGCACCTTTTCTAATTGAACTATATCTTTTTTTAGATGCAGCGACCAGAATTGAACAAAATATTTGAGGTGCAGTCGCACCATGGACTAATACAAAGGCATTATAACATCCTCATTTTTGTTTTCCGTTCCTTTCCTAATAATACCTAACATTCTATTTGCTTTCTTAGCCACAGCAGCACAACGAGCAGAAGGTTTCGACGCATCATCAATGACGACACCTAGATCCCCTTTCTTGGTCGGTGACTCCTAACGTGGAACCTTGCAGGATGTAGCTATAATTTGGGTTCCTCTTTCCCACATGCATCACTTTGCACTTGCTCACATTAAACGTCATCTGCCATTTAGACCCCCCAGTCTCCCAGTCTCGTAAGGTCCTCTTATAATTTTTCACAATCCTCCTGTGATTTAACTATTTTGAATAACTTTGTACTGTCAGCAAATTTAATTACCTCACTAATTACTCCCATCTCTAGGTTATTTATAAACATGTTAAAAAGCAGCGGTCCCTGCACAGATCCCTGGGGAACCCCACTAACTACCCTTCTCCATTGAGAATACTGACCATTTAACCCTACTTCTTTGCTTTCTATCTTTTAACCAGTTTTTAATTCACAATAGGACAGTAACTCCTATCCCATGACTCTCCAATTTCTTCTGTCAAACACCTTCTGAGAATCCAGATACACAATATCAACCGGCTCTCCCTTATCCACATGTTTATTCACCCCTTCAAAGAAATGTAATAGATTGGTGAGGCAAGATTTCCCTTCACTAAATCCATGTGGGTTTGTCTCATTAATCCATGCTTTTGAATATGCTCTGTAATTCTGTTCGTTATAACAGTCTCTACCATTTTGCCCGGCACCGACGTCAGACTCACCAGTCTATAATTTCCCAGATCTCCTTTGGAACGTTTGTTAAAAATCGGCATTACATTGGCCACCCTCCAATCTTCTAGTACTACGCTCAATTTTAAAGATAAATTACATATTACTAACATGTTATATTTACCCAGTCAATATCTACAAAACAATATCTACAATAGCTCCACGAGTTCATTTTTTCAGTTCTATCAGTACTCTGGGATGAATACCATGCAGTCCTGGAGATTTGCTAGTCTTCAATTTGTAGAACTGCCCATTACATCCTCCAGGTTTATAGAGAATTCATTCAGGTTCTCCGACTCATCAGCTTTGAATACCATTTCTGGCACCGGTATCTCTCCCAAATCTTCCTCGGTGAAGACCAAAGCAAAGAATTCATTTAATCTCTCCACTATGGTTTTCTCTTCCCTGATCACCCCTTTTATCCCTCGGTCATCTAGCAATACAACCGATTCTTTTGCCGGCTTCCTTCTTTTAATATACCTAAAAAAAATTTACTATGTGTTTTTGCCTCTAACGCAATCTTTTTTTCAAAGTAGCCTTCCTTATCAACGCTTTGCATTGGCTTGACATTCCTTATGCTGTTTCTTATTATTATCAGTCTGTTCCTTCTTCCATTTTCTGAAGGATTTTCTTTTAGCTCTAATAGCTTCCTTCACCTCACTTTTTAACTATGCCGGCTGTCGTTTGGTCTTCCGTCGTCCTTTTTTAATACGTAGAATAAATTTGGCCTGGGCTTTAAGGATGGTGTTTTTGAACAGCATCCATTCCTGTTGTACATTTTTTCACCATTTTTCTAATTTTATCATAGTCTCTTTTTTTAAAGTTAAGTACTAATGTATTTGATTTCCTATGTATACTCACTTCAAAGCTAATATCAAATCCGATCATGTTATGATCAGAGTTATCAAGCGGCCCCAGCACCATTACCTCCCGCACTAAGGACAAGGTCTAGAATTTTTCTCTCTCTCATCAGCTCCTGTACCACCTGCTCCATAAAGCAGTCCTTGATTTTGTCAACAAATTTTACCTCCCTAGCATGCCCTGATGTTACATTTACCCAGTCAATATCTACAAAACAAAAGGAGCAAGTTCCCACATGCCACCTTTTTCTTTTGATGTAGGCAGGTTTCAATCTAATGTTTTGTTTTGTTTTTTTTTAAACTGTACTTAGAAACAATAAGTCTGATTGTTAAGCACCTGATTCTCATAACATGATGTCTGTTTTGGTGGCCCTTTACTAGGTGAAAACATCTCTGCATGAATACAGGAAGTCCCTATAACCAGACCCTCCAAATGACATAATGATTTACAATTTAGAACTAATTACTACTCTAAACGATGAAACCAATATTTCCTATGTGTACATCTGTATGCTGCACAAGCCGGCATGTTTGAAAATATAAGTGAGATCAAATAAAGCGAAGATACTTACCTGTAGCAGGTTTTCTCCGAGGACAGCAAGCTGATTCATCTCACATGTGAGTAGACGTCCGCGTCGGCCCAGGAAACGGATGGGTCGACATCCACATTGGCCCAGGAAACGGCAATTTTTTTAAGCAAAAATAAAATAAAAGTTTTGCCAGAGTCTTCTGGCTTGCGTACCGCTCACACACGGATGACTTCCTGCCCATCTTGCGAGTGTGCCCCAAGCATAGAACAAAGTAATAACAACTGCAAAGGGGAGGTGGGCGGGTTTGTGAGAACAATCAGCCTGCTACAGGTAAGTATCTTCGCTTTCTCTGAGGACAAGCAGGCTGCTTGTTCTCACATGTGGGTATCCCTAGCAACCAGGCTCACCCAAAACAATGAACATGAGTCAATTGGGCTTCGCAACGGTGAGGACATAACATAGATTGACCTGAAACCATAAACAACTAACTGAGAGTGCAGCCTGGAACAGAATAAAACTGGGTCTAGGGGGGTGGATTCTAAACACCAAACAGATTCTGCAACACTGACTGCCCAAACCAACTGTCGCGTCGGGTATCCTGCTGAAGGCAGTAGTGAGATGTGAATGTGTGGACTGATGACCACGTTGCAGCCTTGCAAATCTCTTCAATGGAGGCTAAGTGAGCCACTGATGCAGCCATGGCTCTAACATTATGACCCGTGACATGACCCTCCAGAGTCAGCCCAGCATGGGCGTAAGTGAAGGAAATGCAATCTGCTAGCCAACTGGAGATTGTGCGTTTTCCGATGGCGACTCCCCTCCTGTTGGGGTCGTAAGAAACAAACAACTGAGTGGACTGTCTGAAGGGCTTCGTCCGCTCCACGTAAAAGGCTAATGCTCTCTTGCAGTCCAAGGTATGCAAACTGCTTTCGCCAGAGCGGGTATGAGGACGGGGAAAAAATGTTGGCAAGACAATTGACTGGTTCAGATGGAACTGAGACACCTCCTTTGGCGGTAACTTAGGGTGCGTGGGGAGGACTACTCTGTTTTGATGAAACTTGATATAAGGTGCATATACTACCAAGGCCTGAAGCTCACTGCCCCTTCGAGCTGAAGTAACAACCACCAAGAAAATGACCTTCCAGGTCAAGTACTTCAGATGGCAGGAATTCAGTGGCTCAAAAGGAGCTTTCATCAGCTAGTGAGAATGACGTTGAGATCCCATGACACTGGTGGAGGTTTGACAGGGGGCTTTGACAAAAGCAAACCTCTCATGAAGCGAACAACTAAAGGCTGTCCAGAGACAGGCTTACCCTCTACACGGTGATGAAAAGCACTAATCGTAGTAAGGTGAACTCTTACGGAGTTGGTCTTGAGATGAGACTCTGACAAGTGTAGAAGGAATTCAAGCAGGGTCTGTGTAGGACAAGAAAGAGGATCTAGGGTCTTGCGGTCACACAGGCAAACCTCCTCCATTTGAAAGAGTAACACCTCTTCGTGGAATCTCTTCTGTAAGCAAGCAAGACTCGGGAGACACCATCTGAAAGATCCAAGGAGGCAAATTCTAAGCTCTCAACATCCAGGCCGTGAGGGCCAGAGACTGGAGGTTGGGATGTAGAAGCGACCCCTCGTTCTGAGTGATGAGGGTTGGAAACACTCCAATCTCCACGGTTCTTCGGAGGAAAACTCCAGAGAAGAGGGAACCAAATCTGACGCAGCCAGAATGGTGTAATCGGATCATGGTTCCACAGTCTTGCTTGAGTTTCAGCAAAGTCTTTCCTACTAGAAGTATGGGAGGATACGCATACAGAAGGCCTGTCCCCCAATATAGGAGAAAGGCATCTGACGCCCTGAAGTCTGGAACAGAACTGAGGGACTTGTGATTGATCCGAGTGGCAAAAAGATCTACAGAGGGGGTGCCCCACGCTCGGAAGATCTTGCGGACTACAACCATGTTCAGTAACCACTCGTGAGGTTGCATTATACTGCTCAACCTGTCTGCCAGACTGTTGTTTACGCCTGCCAGATAAGTGGCTTGGAGAACATGCCATGACGGCGAGCCCAAAGCCACATCTGGATGGTTTCCTGACACAGAGGGTGAGATCCAGTGCCCCCCTGCTTGTTGATGTAAAACATGGCAACCTGATTGTCTGTCTGAATTAAGAATACTTGGTTGGACAGCCGATCTCTGAAAGTCTTTAGAGCATTCCAGATCACTCTTAACAACTCCAGGAGGTTGATCTGCAGACCTTTTTCCTGAAAGGACCAGGCTCCCTGAGTGTGGAGCCTATCTATATGAGCTCCCCACCCCAGGAGAGATGCATCCGTCGTCAGCACTTTTTGTGGCTGAGGAACTTGGAATGTTCGCCCCATGGTCAAATTGGATCGAATCGTGCACCACTGAAGAGAATTCCAAAAGTCTGTGGACAGTTGGATTACATCCTATAGATCCCCCGCAGCTTCAAACCACTGGGAAGCTACGGTCCATTGAGCTGATCTCATGTTTAGACGTGCCATGGGAGTTACATGAACTGTGGAGGCCATGTGCCCCAGAAGTCTCAACATCTGCCGAGCCGTGAGCTGCTAAGATGCTCGAACCATGGACACCAGGGACAGAAGGATGTCCGCCCTTGCCTCGGGAAGATAAGCTCGAGCTGAGTGTTCAGCAGAGCTCCAATGAATTCCAATTTTTGGACTGGGGTGAGATGGGACTTGGGATAATTTATGACGAACCCCAGTAGCACCTGAGTAGTCATTAGCGTGGACTCCAGAGCACCTTCCTTCGAGGTGCTCTTCACCAGCCAATCATCGAGATAAGGAAACACATGCACTCCCAGTCTGCGTAGCGATGCTGCGACTACAGCTAGGCATTTTGTAAACACTCTGGGCGCGGATGCCAGGCCAAAAGGCAGTGCATGGTACTGAAAGTGCTGTGCTCCCAGCCGAAATCGAAGATACTTCCTGTGAGCCGGAAGTATCGAGAAGTGTGTGTAAGTATCATTTAAGTCCAGAGAGCATAGCCAATCATTTTCCTGAATAATGGGAAGAAGGGTCACTTGCTTTTGCTGGGGAGCCCTAGGGGCCTTAGGCGCACGGTGTTGATGAGAACGCACATGCTGGGACTGAGCCTGAACCAGCTGCCGAGAGGCAGGAGTGTACCTACGCCTATTGTAGGAACAGGGAGCACTCCTCCTCCCTCCAAAAAACCTCCTGGATGAGGAGGCAGTAGCAGAAGATGTCCGGCAGGAGAGAGAATCCATGGCATCATGATGCTTTTTCATCTGATCAACCATATTGTCTACTTTTTCTCCAAAGAGATGATCCCGCCGGCAAGGAACATCCGCCATTCACTGCTGGATCTTCTGATCCAGGTCAGAGACAGCAGCCATGAGGGTCTGTGCTTCACTATACTTTGAGCAGCTACTCTGGATGCCACATCAAAGGTGTCGTAAGACCCCCTGGCCAGGAATTTACGACACGCCTTCTGCTGCCTGACCACCCGGTGAAAAGGTTCAGCAAGCTCCGCAGGAAGTGCTTCAACTAAACTGGACAGTTACCTCACTGAGTTCCATAAGTAAATGCTTGTGTAGAGCTGGTATGTTTGGATCTTGGCGGCGAGCATTGCGGCCTGATACATACGCCTCCCAAAAGAATCCAAGGTCCTAGACTCCCTGCCTGGGGGCGCCAAGACAGTCTCTAGTACTCTTGGCTCTTCTGAGAGCAGAGTCCACCACCATGGATTCGTGAGGAAGTTGGGCCTTCACCATTACAGGCTCTCAATGGACTCTGTACTGGGACTCGGACTTCTTGGGGACCACTGGGTTAGCGAGAGGGCAAGACCAATTCCACATCAGCACTTCCCTGAGTGTATTGTGCAGGGGGGGGCTGTTGCAACCTCTGCAGGTGCAGAAGGATAATCCAAGACTTCGAGCATCTCTGCCCTGGGCTCATCCACAACCTCCATAGGGAATGGAATGTCCTTAGACATTTCCCGCACAAAGGATGAGAAAGTAAGACTCTCAGGTGCAGACATCCTTACTTCAATCGGCGGAGTACATAAGTAATGCCACACTGGGAAAAGACCAAGGGTCCATCGAGCACAGCATCCCATCCACGACAGCGGCCAATCCAGGCCAAGGGCACCTGGCAAGCTTCCCAAACGTACAAACATTCTATACATGTTATTCCTGGAATTGTGGATTTTTCCCATTTAGTAGCAGTTTATGGACTTGTCCTTTAGGAAACCGTCTAACCCCTTTTTAAACTCTGCCAAGCTAACCTCCTCCGAAAAGTACCTGGGGTCTTCCTCTTCTCCCCATGAGCGCTCCTCATCGGTATTGGACAGCAGCTCCCTAAGGGCAGCCCAAAAGCAAGCCTGCCTCAACTTCGAGGATCGACGACCTCGTGGGGGATGTCGAGAAGTCGATCCCTGCCTGGACTCTGGTGAAGCTTCCTCCACCGACATCGAGGGGGAGTCGACCCGGGTGGTAACCGGCTCCGGTACCGCAAACGGCACCAAGGGCGGGGACCTCCTCACAGGTGATGGCCCAGATGCCTCCTCTACAGTCTGTACGGGAGGCACAAGCACCCTTACACCGAGACAGATTGACGAAGCAACCCTTCCAGAAGCTCCAGAAGAAGGGCCCGGATACGCTCATCGAGAGTTGCCATCGGAAAAGGTTGTGGGGTCGGTGCAGGTGTCGGTGCCAGAATCTGCTGGGGTTCGAGAGCCGGTATCAGGCTGCCAGATGACCGATGCATCGGCACCTCTTGAATGAAGGGTGAGCGGTCCATCCGGCACTGACACTTCTCGGGTGCCGAATCCCTCAGCTCCCCTGAGCTCTCGGTACCGTGCCTGGAAGGAGATCGATGATGATGCTTCTTAGCCTTTGCTCAACGCCCGTCATCGACACTCCTCGGTACCGATGAGGATGACATGGAATCCACACGCCTCCTCGGGGCCGGGTCCGACAAAGGTCTGTCCCGGGGGGCCTGCATAGCAGGAGGCCTCGAGATGGGTGGAGACCCACTTGATGCCTCGCTGCTCCCAGCTCGATGCAGTCTCTCGGCAGCCATTACCTCCCTCGACTTCGATGCCGATGCCCTCGGTACCGAGGTCTAAGTCGACGTCGAAGGACTGGACCGATCAGGAAAAAGTTTCTCACGCTGAGCCTCTCGAGCCACTTGGGTCCGCTTCTTCATCAACTTACACAGCTTACAAGAAGCTGGAAGATGGTCGGGCCCCAGACACTGAAGACACCACGCGTGAGGGTCGGTGCTTGAGATAGTCCCATTGCAGCGAGTACAATGCTTGAAGCCGCTGGGAGTCTGCGATGACATGGGTGGCAAAATAGTGTTGGCGAAATCAAAAGGCTTGATGGTGCCAATCAAATTAGGCACAAAAAAATAGGGAAAAACCCGACTGCGAACGAAAAAGAAAGGAAACTTTAAGAATGAGAAAAAAACTAAGAAAAATGAAGGAAAAAAGGGTTTTGTTTTGTTTTTTATTATTTTACTGAAAGTAAAACTAATAAAGAAATGAAGAAAAAATAGCGATAAACGCTTGAACCACATCTCCTGAGCGAAAAACTGGCAGCGAGGAACAAAACCCGACCATCCAGAACCGCGGGAAAAAAGAGACTAAGTGCTGCACGTTCGCATCGCGGGCGGGAAGCCGCCCACGCATGCGTGGTGGGTTGGCCCACACGGCGGAACGTTCGTGAAGGTTCTTCAGCTTTGAAGTTGTTCCATCTCCTGGCCCTTCGCGGACGATGACCCACAAGTAAGAGTTTGAGCCTGCTTGTCCTTGGATAATGTCATGTTGCATCTCCCCATGAAACTGAAATGTTAATTGAAAAACTAATCTTAATATATAGATTAAGCATATTAAGATGCTCATTTTCAAAGCACATAGACTTACAAAATACACAGTAATCTAAGTAACTTTGTTAAGCCTCTGTGCTTTGAAAAGAGCCTCAAAGTGAATATAATGGAACAAATATATCTGATTAAAAGCTCATTGCTGTAAAACACATAAAAATGTATCCACAGTATTCAATTAAAGAACACATCAGCGTTTTTCTGTTAATCAAATGTGTGAATGTGTGTCTTAATCTTAAAAAAAAAAAAAAGATATACAAGGCTGAATAGAATGTGCTAAAGTTTAAGGAACCGTAAAATCTTAACCACAACTTGATGCTATTGAACACTAATATGCAGAAATAAAGGGACTGTTGAATGAAAGGGAACATTTTTTATCCAATATATTGTACCTGGAAGTAAATAGGGAGTACCTTCTATATGAATGAAAACATGTATATATATATTATGTTCTCAATCTCAGACAAAAAAAAATGAAAAACAAAAAAAAAAACCTGTGAATTCACATTATTATTACAAAACTACAGAACAGTCAATATTTTGATTCATCCCCCCTGGGGCAGTGGTATTAAACCTAAAAATAAACTGCTGTTCAAACTTTAACAACAGTTTGTCAATATTTCCTCCTGCAAAGTCCATGACATAAACAAAATAAAAATAAAAAAGTCTTCAAAGGAGTGTGATTTCAGTATAGCATGATCAATCAATAGTTTGTCCTCGATTTGCCTTTTTAGACAAATACTATGCTCAAATTGCCTTGTTTTAACTTGGCATTTGGATTCACAACATACAGCAGTTACATGCACAAATGAAGTAAGTAATACACAGGAAATCGAATACATTAGCGTTTAACTTTAAAAAAAAGGAGAGTATGATAAAATGAGAACGGTGAAAAAAAAAAAAAAATTAAGAGGAGCGGCTTCGAGGGTCAAAAATGTACATCAGGCATGGATGCTGTTCAAAAAGACCATCCTGGAAGCCCAGGCCAAATATATTCCGCATATTAAAAAAGGAGGACAGAAGAACAAACGACAGCCGGCATGGTTAAAAAGTGAGGTGAAGGAAGCTATTAGAGCTAAAAGAAAATCCTTCAGAAAATGGAAGAAGGAACTGACTGAAAATAATAATAAACAGCATAAGGAATGGCAAGTCAAATGCAAAGCGCTGATAAGGAAGGCATAGAGGGACTTTGAAAAAAAGATTGCATTGGAGGCAAAGAGAGACATATTTTCAAAGCACTTAGCCTTCCAAAGTTCCATAGAAACCTATGGAACTTTGGAAGGCTAAGTGCTTTGAAAATGAGCCCGTAAAAATTTTTTCAGGTATACTAAAAGCAGGAAGTTGACAAAAGAATCGTTTGGACCACTAGATGACCGAGGGGTAAAAGGGGCAATCAGGGAAGACAAAGCCATAGCGGAGAGATTAAATGAATTCTTTGCTTCAGTCTTCACTGAGGAAGATTTGGGAGAGATACCGGTGCCAGAAATGGTATTCAAAGCTGACAAGTCAGAAACTGAATGAAATCTCTATAGACCTAGAGGATGTAACAGGGCAATTTGACAAATTGAAGAGTAGCAAATCTCCTGGATAGAACTGAAAAATAAAATTGCGGAACTATTGTTAGTAATATCTAATTTATCCTTAAAATCGAGCATGGTACCGGAAGATTGGAGGGTGGCCAATGTAACGCCAATTTTTAAAAAAAGGTTCCAGAAGTAATTCAGGAAATTATAGACTGGTGAGTCTGATTCGGTGCTGGGCAAAATGGTAGAGATTATTATACAGAACAAATTACAGAGTATATTCAAAAGCATGAATTAATGAGACAAACCCAAAATGGACATAGTGAAGGGAAATATTGTCTTACCAATCTGTTGCATTTCTTTGAAGGGGTGAACAGACATGTGGATAAGGGTGAGCTGGTTGATATTGTGTATCTGGATTCTCAGAAGGCGTTTGACGAAGTACCTCATGAAAGACTGCAGAGGAAATTGGAGAGTAATGGGATAGGAGGCATAGGAGCCAACTTTTCAAAATGATTGGAGGTGCTGAATTTTTTTTTTAACAGGTGGTGCATTCCCCTCCCCCCTCAATTAAGATATTACCTTATTTCCATTTTCTGTATTTATTAACATAGCTACCACACTACTTTATTCTAAACTAAAAATAAAATTCATTTTTTCCTACCTTTGTTGTCTGGCCATTTATTGTTTCTAATTGTGTTGGTCTCAGTCTCTTGTTTCTTCTTTCCTCGATCTTAACTCTCCCCCCTTTCCATCCAGCATCTACCCCCTCTCTCTCCCCTTTCCATCCAGCATCTGCCCCCTCTCTTCCCCTTTCCATCCAGCATCTGCCCCCTCTCTATCCATGTGTAGTTTTTCTCCTCTTTTCCCTTTCCGTCATCTGAGTCAGTATGCATCTCCTTCCTCTTTCTTCCCTCCTCTCCATCCATTGTCCAGCATTTTTCCTGTACCCCTCCATCCATTGTCCAGCATTTCTCCTCTCTCCCCGCCCCTCCATCCATGTTCATCTCACTTCCTCTCTCTTCCCTCCATCCATGTCCAGCATTTCTCCTCTCCCCTCCATCCATGTGCATCTCCCTCCTCTGTCTTCCCTCCCCTCCATCCATGTCCAGCATTTCTCCTCTCCCCTCCATGTGCATCTACTTCCTCTGTCTTTCCTCCACTCCATGTCCAGTCCAGCATTTCTACATTCTCCCCTGCCCTCCATCCATGTGCATCTCCTTCCCACAATCCATGTGAATGTCCTTCCTGTCTTCCCTCTCCTCCATACATGTCCAGCATTTCTCCTGCCCTCCCCTTCATCCATGTACAGCAACTCTCCTCTCTCCCCTGCCCTCCCCTCCATCCATCCATGTCTAGCAACTCTCCTCTCCCTGCCCTCTCCTCCCATCCATATCCAGCAATTCTCCTCTCTCCCCTGCCCTCCCCGCCATGTCCAGCAATAATTTTTTCTCTCTCCCCTGTCCTCCCCTCCATCAATTCATGTCCAGCAATTCTCCTCTCTCCCCTGCCCTCTCCTCCATTCATATCCAGAAATTCTCCTCTTTCCCCTACCCTCCCCTCTCATCCATGTCCTGCGAATTCTCCTCTTTCCCCTGCCCTCCCCTCCATCCATCCATGTACAGAAAGTCTCCTCTCTCCCCTGCCCTCTCCTCCATCCATATCTAGCAATTCTCCTCTCTCCCCTGCACTTCCCTCCATGTCCAGCGATTTCTCCTCTCTCCCCTCTCATCCATTTCCAGTGATTTTTCTTCTCTCACCTGCCCTACCCTCCCTCCATCCATCCATGTCCAACAAGTCTCATCTTTCCCCTGCCCTCTCTTCCATGTCCAGCAATTTCTCCTTTCTTCCCTGCCCTCCACTCCCCTCCATGTCGTTACTGTCCCCAAATGTAACCCATGCCCCTTTTCAGCCCCTCCCCCCGAGTTCCAGTCCCAACCCCAGTCCGACCTCTTCTCCCACAACAGCCCTCCTTCCTCGCGTTCCTGCCACCCAGAATTTAAAAATCATTTTACCTCGGGTCCCGGCAGCAGTGAAAGACGAGCAGGCTCGCCTTCAGCCTTCCCTTCTCTTTCAGCTCTGGTCCTGCCCCTATTTCCGCGAAGGCCGGACCAGAGCTGACAGAGAAGGGAAGGCTGAAGGCGAGTCTGTTCACTGCAACCAGGACCAGAGATAAAATGAGTTTTAAATTCTCGGCGGCAGGAAGGCGAGGACGGAGGGCTGTTGTGGGAGAAGAGGGCGGGCAGGGCGGGCTGGGGTTGGAATAGGAACAGCTCATTCTGGTTGGGTGATGGGTGACGAGTAAGAAAATATTGGGGTGCTCGAGCACCCACAGCACCCACGGAGTCGGCGCCTATGATAAGAGGTAGTGTCCTATTGTGGATTAAAAACTGGTTAAAAGATAGAAAACAGAGAGTAGGGTTAAATGGTCAGTATACTCAATGGAGAAGAGTAGTTAGTGGGGTTCCCCAGGGGTCTGTGCTGGGACAGCTGCTTTTTAACATATTTATAAATCATCTAGAGATGGGAGTAACTAGTGAGGAAATTAAATTTGCTGATGACACAAAGTTATTCAAAGCAGTTAAATCGAGGGAGGATTGTGAAAAATTACAAGAGGACCATATGAGACTGGGCGTCTAAATGGCAGGTGACATTTAATGTGAGCAAGTGCAAAGTGATGCATGTGGGAAAGAGGAACCCGAATTATAGCTACGTCATGCAAGGTTCCATGTTAAGAAAGGGACCAAGAAAAGGATCTAGGTGTCGTTGTTGATGATACGTTGAAACCTTCTACTCAATGTGCTGCGGCAGCTAAGAAAGCAAATAGAATGTTAGGTATTATTAGGAAAGGAAAACAAAAATGAGGACATTATAATGCCTTTTTATCACTCCATGGTGCGACCGCACCTTGAATATTGTGTTCAATTCTGGTCGCCGCATCTCAAAAAAGATATAGTGGAATTAGAAAAGATGCAAAGAAAGGCGACGGATATGATAAAGGGGATGGGATGACTTCCTTATGAGAAAAGGCTAAAGCGGCTGGGGCTCTTCAGCTTGGAGAAAAGACAGCTGAGGGGAGATATGATAGAGGTCTATAAAATAATGAGTGGAAAGGGTAGACGTAAATCGTTTGTTTACTCTTTCCAAAAATACTAGAACTAGGGGGCATGCGATGAAGCTACAAAGTAGTAAATTTAAAACGAATCGGAGAAAATTTTTCTTCACTCAACGTGTAATTCAACTCTGGAATTCGTTGCCAGAAAATGTGGTAAAGGCAGTTATCTTAGCAGAGTTTAAAAAAAGGTTTAGATGGTTTTCTAAAGGAAAAGTCTATAGACCATTATTAAATTGGATTTGGGGAAAATTCACTATTTCTGGGATAAGCAGCATAAAACATTTTGTACTTTTTGGGGGGGATCGTGCCAGGTATTTGTGACCTGGAATGGCCAGTGTTGGAAACAGGATGCTGGGCTTGATGGACCTTTGGTCTGTCCCAGTATGGCAATACTTGTGTACTTATGTCTAAATAAGCAACTTGAATTCTTTTCCTCTTCTTGGATTATATAAATGAATTGCTTGAGAGAAACCTTGAATAGAGAACAGCATCCACATTTAAAGTGTCCTTTGAGAAGGGCCAAACTCAATGTTTTGGGTCTTTTACATTCTTACCTCAATAGTACCCTATCCTAACGATCCAACTTAAATGCCTTAACCCTGCAACACAACAAAACCAAATCTCGTACTTTATTTATTTATTTTATTTATTGCATTTGTATCCCACGTTTTCCCACCTCTTTACAGGCTCAATGTGGCTTACAATACATCATGGATACTGGAAATAAGAAGAGGATATACATTTGGTTTTACAGAAGGATTTTGGGTTACATGGTCATGAATATAAGATAGTGGAATTGCAGAAGACATTTACAAACATTAGGAATACAAGATAGTGGTATAACAGAAGACATTATAAGACATTAGACGCATTACGACGTTTCTGGGTATATTTGGAGGTTGTTACATGTTTTGATCTTTGTGGTATATCTTTTCAAAGAGATGAGTCTTTAATAAATTTACGGAAGTTGGCCAGTTCATTGGTCGCTTTCAAATTGCGTGGTAGCGCGTTCACATCTATGTGTTCATGGTATATACCCATACTAAAATGGCCCTTTTCAAACTAATAATAATATCCAAGAAAGACATTTCTCTTATCATAATTAGTTTAAAATTTCAAATTGCTATCTTGAGCATTCAACCAACTATCTCTTAAACTATCCCCTTTATCCCTTCAATATAGAGACCCTTTATGTTTATATCATGTATTTTTGAATTCCATCACAATCTCCCACCACCTCCCCCCCCCCCCCCCAGGAGGGAATTCCATGAATCGACCACCTTCTCCATGAAAAAGTACTTCCAGATGTTATTCCCAAATTGACCACCTTCTAACCTAGACTTTATATCCTCTATTTTTAACACTTCCCCATCTCTGGAAAACAGTTGTTTGTATATTAATATCGCTCAAGTATTTAAATGTCTGTGTCATAACTCCCCTATCCCTCCTTTCCTCTAGGGTATACATATTCAGATCAAGTCTCTTCTCATAGAGCTTTTGGCACAAACCCCATACCACTTTTGTCATTTTTCTGTGAACCACTTCAAGTCTTTTTAGGGTCCAATATTCATCTGGTGATGTTCAGCATTTTGCTGACTACCACTAGCATTAAACCCAGAAATTCAATGCCACGCCATGTCTGGGCACCAGCATTGAATTTCTGGGTTTCCGGAGTCAGCTATCGCATAAGCAGTTAACTGTGATATTCAGCATTTAACCGGCTATGGGTTACCACATAAAGATAGGACTAACTTTTATACAGTCCTATATATGCAATCATAAGTGCCAGCTCTACAGGTGCCTCGGCACCCCCAATATTTTCAAGATATACTTTATTAAATTTGGACAGCAAAAGAAGGCTGGAAGTGTTTCTGTATCCCATTTATTGCTTCCATCTCTCTCTATAGCTTATTGTCTGGAATAACTGATCAATGGCTACAAGGACAAGAGAGAGTGCTGTTTTATAGACTGGCTGTATCTAATTGATAGGCTTTAGGGGTAGGAGGGAGCTACTGTAACCAAGAACAGAGGCAGTTCCTGACTGCACCTGTCAATGAGGAGGGAAAGAGCAAAAGATAGACAATGAAAGAAGACTAAGTCACATAACTTTATTGACATGAGAATTTTACATGTGTTTCCACAATAATACGTTTAGCAATTAAGGTAAAAAAAAAAAAAAAAAGACAGAGAAGAACTGAGAGAAAAGTAGAGGAGCTAGGAAGGAGTGAAGAAGTCTGAAAGGGGTTACTGGCTGGGAGATAGGATGCAGAGATGCCAAATTACCTAATTCCAGGCTGTAGATTTGGAGACAGCCCTGGATTTCTGATCATCCCATCCTGGTGCACTATGGGACTTGCAGCACTGATTTCAATAAGCATTCAATAAGATTTCAATAAGGATCAGGAACTACCAAGGTGGTTTGATAACAGGAGACAGCATGATGTCACCACACCACCCAAGAAGGTTTTAATTCTCCCCAATGCAGCCGCTGCCATCTTGGTACACCCAAAGCAATGAAACTGATAAGGCAACAAGCTCCGCCTACTGGCTTCAGCCCACATAATGGGCCAGATAGGTGCATGCCGTTTTCGGTTATCAAACCTCCTTGGGAACTACAAACCTGCATTGCTTTGGGATGCAAGTTCAAAATCAGCATTGGCCCAAAATTTCCAGCCACAAAGTGGGTAATGTGGAGGGGCATAATCGAACGGAGGCGCCTATCTCTAAGGACGGTGCTGCGAAAGGGCAGGGCAACCCGCATTATCGAAACAAGATGGGCGGCCATCTTTCATTTGGATAATACGGTCAAATCTCAACATTTAGAGATGGCCGGCCTCGGTTTTTGTCTATAATGGAAACCGAGGACGGCCATCTCAGAAACGATCAAATCCAAGCCATTTGGTCGTGGGAGGAGCCAGCATTAGTAGTGCACTGGTCCCCCTCACATGCCAGGACACCAACCGGGCACCCAAGGGGGCACCTGCAGTGGACTTCACAAATTGATCCCAGGTGCATAGCTCCCTTACCTTGGGTGCTGAGCCCCCCCAACCCCCCCCCTCCAAATCCACTACCCACAACTGTACAACACTACCATAGCCCTTAAAGGGTGAAGGGGGGCACCTACATGTGGGTACAGTGGCTTTTGGGTGGGTTTTTGAGGGCTCCCATTTACCACCACAAGTGTAACAGGTAGGGGGGGTGGGCCTGGGTCCGCCTGCCTGAAGTGCACTGCAGTACCCACTAAAAACTGCTCCAGGGACCTGCATACTGCTGTGATGGAGCTGGGTATGACATTTGAGGCTGGCATAAAGACTGGAAAAAATGTTTTTTAATTAGTTTTTTTGGGTGGGAGGGGGTTGGTGACCACTAGGGGAGTAAGGGGAGGTCATCCCGATTCCCTCCAGTGGTCATCTGGTCAGTTCGGGCACATTTTCGAGGCTTGGTCGTGAACAAAAAGGGACCAAGTAAAGTCGGCCAAATGCTCGTCAGGGACGCCCTTCTTTTTTCCTTATCAGCCGAGGACGGCCATCTGTTAACCAAGTCCCTGTCCCGCCTTCAGTACACTGCCGACACGCCCCCTTGAACTTTGGCCATCCCTGTGACGGAAAGCAGTTGAGGTCAGCCAAAATTGGCTTTCGATTATGCCAATTTGGCTGGCCCATCTCCCGATTTGTGTCGGAAGATGGGCACCCTTCTCTTTCAAAAATGAGCTGGTTAGCATCTCTAAGAATGCACCTGTGAAGCACTGGAGGTGGCAGAAAGTAGCTGTTAGGGGAAGAAAGACTGGGGAATACAGACAGAGACTGGGTAATACAGACAGAGGCTGGGAGTGGATCTGTGGGAAGAGGACTAGAGGGAGCTAGGAAGGGATGAAGGGCCCTGAAAAGGGCTACTGGCAGGGAGAGAGAATTCTGTTGTGAAGGAGGGAGAAAGAAGCTATAAAGTGAAGAGAGGCTGTGTGATAGAGACAAGCTAAAAGTGGAGCTGTAGGAAGAAGAATAGGAAGGGGTACACTAGGAGAGAGAATTCTGTTGTGAAAGGCTGGAAGAAACAGAAAGGAGATGTAAGGGTGAGAGGGGATGGGTGACAGGGACATGAAGTGGGAATGGAGCTGTGGGGAGAGGAACAGAGGGGGCTGGGAAGGAGTGAAGGGAACTGAAAGGGGTTGCTGACAGAGAATTCTATTACGAAGAGCTGGAAGAGGCAGAAGGGAGATGTATTTATTTATTTTATTGCATTTGTATCCCACATTTTCCCACCTATTTGCAGGCTCAATGTGGCTTACAGAGTTTGATTATGACATAATCATTCCATGATATCAGTTACAATTAGTAATGTTCAAAGATTAGGTAAGGGAAGAGAGAAGGAAGGGTTTAGGCAGGGTAGAAGGTGGACTGTAATAACTGTGTGGATTGGTGAGGTAGTTTTGTAAGGCTATGGGTTCTCTTTGTAGGCCTTGTGGAAGAGATGTGTCTTCAGGGATTTGCGGAAGTTAGTTATTTCGTCAATAGCTTTCAGGGCTGTAGGTAATGCATTCCACAACTGCGTGCTCATGTAAGAGAAGGTGGTGGCGTGTATCAGCTTGTATTTAGCTGGGGAAGTGCAGATTGAGAAATTGCCAGGATGTTCGTATGGCGTTTCTGGGAGGCAAATCCACAAGGTTTAGCATGTAGATTGGGGCGTCTGCGAGAATGATTTTGTGTACTATCGTGCAGATCTTGAACGAAACGTGTTCCTTGAGAGGGAGCCAGTGAAGTTTCTCTCTTAGGGGTTTTGCACTTTCATATTTAGTTTTTCCAAATATGAGTCTGGCGGCGGTATTCTGGGCTGTTTGGAGTTTTTTGATAGTCTGTTCTTTGCAGCCAGCGTACAGTGCATTAGAGTAGTCCAGATGACTTATTACCATTGACTGTACCAGGGTACAGAAGATATATCTCGGGAAGAAAGGTTTTACTCTTTTGAGTTTCCACATGGGGTGGAACATCTTTTTCGTTGTGTTCTTCACTTGAGTATCAAGTGTGAGGTTTCGGTCAATGGTAACTCCAAAACTTTTTAGGGGGAAAGATGCTGGGTTATAAGAAAAGGCTGAGAGAAGAGCTGTAGGGAAAATAAGAAGAAATAAGTGAACTGAAAGGGGTTACTGCCTAGGAGAGAGAATTCTGCTGTGAAAGGTTGAAATAAAGAGAAAGGAAATGTAAGGGGGAGAAGGGCTGGCTGATGGGGACATGCACTGGGGGTGGAGCAGTGGGGAGAGGAGGTGGTGAAGGGAATTGAAAGGGGTTACTGACAGAAAGGGCAATACATGTAAAATTATGAATGGCTGAAAAGAGCTGTATGTGGAAAAGAGGCCGAGTTATGGGGACAGGCTGAGAGTAGAGCTATAGGAAGAGGACTAGGAAAGGGTAAGTCAATTGAAAGAGACCACTGCCTGGGAGAGAAAATGCTGCTGTGAAAGCCTGGAAGACACAGAAAAAAAACTGTAATGGGGAGAAAGACTGGATGATAGGGACAAGCATTGATACTGGAGCTGTGGGGAGAGAAATAGAGGGAACCAGGAAGGGGTAAAGGGAAATGAAAGGGAATACTGGTAGGAAGAGTGAATTCTGTGAAGAGCTGGAAGAAGCAAAAAGTAGTTGTAAAAGGGAAGAGAGGTTGGGTAATAAGGACAGAACCTTGGAGCTGGGGAAGGTATAGAGGGGGTTATGAAAGTTGAAGAGAGTTAGAAGGGTTATTGGTTGGGAGACAGAATGCTGTGGTAAAGAGCTGGAAGTGTCTGAAAGCTCTAAAGAGAAGAGAGGCTGAGTGATGGAGACAACACTAAAAGTGTAGCTATGTGAGTTGAGAAGAAACAGGCTGCGAGGGTGAGAGGAACTCAGGGACAGAGCATGGGCTGTGATGGGAGGATACATGATTTGGGAGAGAGGAAGAAGTGCAGGCAGAGGGGACACAAAATGCAGAGGAAAGGAGCTGAAAGAGATGGAATGTATGTGTGTGGGATTGGGAAAAGAAGCAAAGAAAGATCAAAGGAAAGTGGTCATGATGGAGGGAAGAGACATAACATAGTAACATAGTAAATGACGGCAGAAAAAAACCTGCATGGTCCATCCAGTCTGCCCAACAAGACAAACTAATATGTGCTACTTTTTGTGTATACCCTACTTTGATTTCCACCTGTCCTCTTCAGGGCACAGACCGTATAAGTCTGCCCAGCACTATCCCCCGCCTCCCAACCACCAGCCCCGCCTCCCACCACTGGCTCTGGCACAGACCGTATATGTCTGCCCAGCACTATCCTCGCCTCCCACCACCGGCTGGCTCTGCCACCCAATCTCGGCTAAGCTCCTTAGGATCCATTCCTTCTGAACAGGATTCCTTTATGTTTATCCCACGCATGTTTGAATTCTGTTACCATTTTCATTTCACCACCTCCCGCGGAAGGGCATTCCAAGCATCCACTACTCTCTCCGTGAAAAAATACTTCCTGACATTTTTCTTGAGTCTGCCCCCTTTCAATCTCATTTCATGTCCTCTCGTTCTACCGCCTTCGCACCTCCGGAAAAGGTTCGTTTGCGGATTAATACTTTTCAAATATTTGAACGTCTGTATCATATCACCCCTGTTTCTCCTTTCTTCCAGAGTATACATATTCAGGTCATCAAGTCTCTCCTCATACGTCTTGTAACGCAAATCCCTTACCATTTTCGTAGCTTTTCTTTGCACCGCTTCAATTCTTTTTACATCCTTCGCAAGGTACGGCCTCCAAAACTGAACACAATACTCTAGGTGGGGCCTCACCAACGACTTATACTAAAGGTGAGATGGGTGAAAAGTGGCATGAGGGGGTAACACTACAAGGAAGTGAGATGAGAAAAAGTAGAGAGACAAGGAATGGAGAGTCAAACACATGAAGTAAAGAGAAATGAAATAAATGAGAAGACTAGAAAAGAATTTGTAAAACACAAAGAACATGAAGGCAGAGAGGAAGCATAAGGGAAGTCCACAAATAAGAGGTCAAGGGTAGGGAATAGCTGGTATTTTGTCATTCTCCTCCATCCCTATAGTCACCAGGATAAATAAGTTATTTTACTGAAGGGACATGGAGGAGCAGAGGGAGTTTTAGCAGTATATGATGCCATCATCTGAAAAACCTTTGTAATGGAGATGTCCTATAGTCAAGTTTCAAACAAAGAGAAAAGGAGAGGCAACATCATGCTCCTTTTTCACAAAAATAAAACAATCATCCTCCCTGAGTATGGATAGGCCAGGCTAGACTGGAAGGTATAGGACTATGATATGGATGGGCTGTGGGTGAGAGGGGGGGGGGGGGGGGAGGAGACGAAAAGTGAGGTGGAGTTGGGGAGGAAGAGAGACTAGTGGGACATTCAGTGCTTTCCTAGCTCTTCATTTAACCACAAGTCCTCCCAGTATGTACAATACCTCTATGTTCTACATATAAATATGGCCTGGCCTGTTGTGCCCATAAACTTGCCATACTTTGTTTTCCTTTTTACAGACATGGTCATGTGTGCCGGGCTGAGTACACCCAATCATTCTGAAGAGTCCTTCTGGTTTTTTTGTACTATTTTCTATTTTTTATACGCTGTGGTGCTCATTTTCAAAGCACACAGACCATGGGCGTAGATTGGGGGGCGCGAGGGGGGGCATTGCCCCCCCCCCCCAAACAAGTCGCACCGGCGAACTGGCGGGGCTTAATTGTGTCTTCCCCGCTGGCGCTGCCTCGGTCCCTGACTCCCTGCAGCATTTTTGTCTTCACCCGTCCTGTACCCGTCACCGTCAGCGCTGCCATTCATTCTCTCACAGGCAGCCTCGTTCCCGCTCCCCTTTGCCTCGTCCACTCCTCCGGCTCTCTCTGATGCACTTCCTGTTTAACAGAAAGTGCATCAGAAAGAGCCGGAGGACGCAGCAAAGGGGAGCGGGAACGAGGCTGCCTGTGAGAGAATGAATGGCAGCGCTGACGGCGACGGGTACAGGACGGGTGAAGACAAAAATGCTGCAGGGAGTCAGGGACTGAGGCAGCACCGGCGGGGAAGACCGAGGCAGCATGCTGGCTGGTGGCAGGGAGACAGGGAGAGACAGTCACAGGAGCACTGTTGGGGTGATGGGGTAATGCTAGGTAGAGGTGAGCGAGAGAGGTGGGGAATGTTGGTGGGGGGAGATGCATGGGGGAGAGAGAGGGAGAAATAATGCTGGATGTGGAGGAGGAGAGAGGGACAGCAAGAGAAAAGGGGAAATGTTGGCACATGGAAGTGGGAGGGAGGGAGACAGAGAGAAATGCTGTATGGGGATGGGAGGGATGCTAAAATGGGAAGGAAGAGAACGAAAGAGATAGATGTTGGGCCCAGGGTGCAAGGAAGGGAGATACTGAGAGTGATGTGGGCAGTGGGGGAGAAGAAGGAGGGAAGAGAGGTTGTACATGGGGATGGATGAGAGGGAGGGATAGATATACATTAGAGGGGAAAGAGAAAAAGAGGGAGATTGTGGATCCAGGGACAGAAGGGAGTGAGGGAGAAATGCTGGACAATTGGAGGGAGGGGAGAGAGAGAGGAAGAAATGCTGGACCACAGGGAGGGGGGGGCTGGAAGATACTGGGGTGTGGATGTGTGTGTGGAAGGGACAGGGAGATATTAGGCTACAAGGGGAGAAAGGGAGCAGGCGTGCTGGGCTAGAAGGTTGGAGGGAGGAAGATGCTGCAAATGGTGGAACTATTTGGGAGAGGCCAAAGGGGAGGTGGGAAGGAAACAAATGAGAGGATGATAGTGATGGGGGGGGGGGCAGAAATGTGGTAATGGAGAGTTGATTAAAGATGAAAGGAAATGGAAGGTTGGAGGAAGGACTGAGACGAGGAATGGGGCAGCTAGTGGGTGAGAGAAGGAAATGGAATTTGATAGCTGAAAACTAAAAAGGAGAAGGATGAGGACGAGGGTGAAATTTAAGTGAACAGAGAGGCAGCAAAGAAAAAAAAAAACAGAGGAAACAGCTAAAAAAGAAATAATGTGTCAAAGGTAGGTGTAGTGAAGGAATGGAATACGACAGGAAAGAAGAGAAAATACAAATGGACAGCAAGCAGTTGAAGGAGAATTAGCAGAAAGACAGGAAAAGAGGAAACTGGAACCAGCATGATGGAACAGTAAAATGTCCAGACAACAAAGGTACAAAAAAGTATTTTATTTTGAATCTATTAAATGGAATATCAAATGGAAAGAAGACACTGCATAAAACAGAAGACACTGGGACCAAAGCGAATAGAAAAACTAAATGATCAGACAACAAAGGTAGAAAAAAGTATTTTATTCAGAATTTATTAATTGGAATATGTCAGCTTTTTGAAATGTGTATCTGTGAAATTTTGCATGTAAGTTTCAATTTTTCTGGTATTGCTGCATGCTGAATCTGACTTCTTTAGTTAACTTTCCAGTTCAGTATTTTGCCTTCATATTTTTTGCTTTCTAGTTTCTTGTGTCATGTGTTTTTCACGAGGTAGTGTATTGGTGTTTTAGAGCCTGGTGTAATTACAGTTCTGCCTTTTCACGCATAAGGTTGCAGCTTGTCCTGTCCTTGGAATTAGTGCTGTTATGGTTTAGTAAGGTTATGAGTGTGTTTTTGCACAAGTTTGTGTATAGTGTATTGCAGTGGAGAGATTGTGTGGTGGCTTTACTGAGGTGGCACCAAAACATCAGAAAGGGTGTAGAGCCTAAATCATGACACACTACCTCTTGAAGGATCTACATATAGAGCTTATGCATTTCTAAGGTCAACACTGGCATGGTATGGGAAAGAGGGTGGGGAAATACTACTGGAGTGGAAGAGGGAGTGCTGGGTAAGGAGGAAAGAAGGAAGGAAAGGAGAAAGAGCTGGCTTGATATCTCATACATATTCATTATGGTTATTCCCAAAAAAGCCAGCTCTTTTTCCCTTCCTTCCTTCCTCCATATTAGCATATCATTTGCATATGTATATATGCAAATGAATATGCTAATATGCTCCGCCCCATCCTTTGCCCCCCCAAAAGAAACAGTCAAACTACGCCTATGACACAGACGTATATAAAGTTATTTGGAGGGGCATTTTCGATATGATGTCTAAGTCCGACTTTGGACATTTTGCAAAAAATGTACAAAATCTGAATAGGAAAGAAGGTCATTTTCAAAAAAGAAAAACATCTTAAAAAAATATATATATATACTGTTTAGAACAAGGTTTTGTGAATTGGACGTTTTGTTTTTTGGTCCATTTTTGAAAAAAAAAAAAGCATCCAAGTGCAAAACGAACAAAATCAAGCCACTGGTATGTAGGAGAAGCCAGCATTTTTAGTAGACTGGTCCCCCAGACATCCCAGGAAAGCAATAGGGCACCCTAGGGAGCACTGAAGTAAACTTTATAAAATACTGCCAGGTACACATCTCACTGTTGCTCCCTTATCTTGTCTGATGACCCCCCAAAACCCATTATCCCCAAATGTACACCACTACAATAGCCCTAATGGGTGAAGGGGGCACCTATATGTAGGTACAGTGGGTTTTCAGTGAGATTTGGAGGGCTCACAGTTTCCTCCACAAGTGTAACAGGTAGGGGGGAGGTATGGGCCTGGGTCCACCTGTCTGCAGTGCACTGCACCCACCATTAGTCTACTCCAGGAACTTGCATGCTGCTCTAATGGACCTGAGTATAACATCTGAGGCTGGCATAGAGGATGGCAAATAATGTTTTAAATTACATATTTTTTTTTTTTTTTTGGGGGGGGGGGGGTTAGTGACCACAGGGAGTAAGCAGAGCTCATCCCTGATTCCCTCCATTGGTCATCTAGTCATTCATGGCACCTTTTTGTGCCTTATTCGTTATAAAAACAGGTCTAGCTCAAAATGGCTTAGTTTTAGTCCTGGACAGTTTTCCTTTGTTCCATTACAGTGGAAAAACGAAGTCTATGTGCTTTGAAAATGTGCCTCTAAGTCAACATAGACACATAAAAGCATACACTAAATAACAAAAAATAAAATGCAATTTACTAGTGTACCTTGGATCTGTGAAGCATTTTCCTGGCAAGGCCAAGGAAGTTCTCTTGTTCTACTGATCCTTCTGCACTGTTGAACTGAAGGATGAATTCCTCAGTGATTTCCAAAGGATTTCTAAAATAAAAATACAATTAGAATTAGATACTTAAGTAGAAATTAGGTCTAATTTTTTTCTTTTAGTCCTACTCCTACCAGATCAGTCCAGAACTTGTGTGTTATACCTGCCAATCACCAGATGCAGACAAGACACCATATGGTTATTTTACTTCTCTCCACGGCTTTGACACTATTCCTCATGATTTTTGTTAGAAAATTTGAAAGTAATTTGTATGTCTGGAAAAGTTTATGACTGTTCTCTTCTTTTCTGAATGGTCTAAAATATTGTGCTTAATAGAAAGATGATTGTTCTAATTGGATAGTTTACATAAGTACATAAGTATTGCCATAATGGGAAAGACCAAAGGTCCATCAAGCCCAGCATCCTGTTTCCAACAGTGGCCAATCCAGGTCACAAATACCTGGCAAGATCCCAAAAAAGTACAAAACACTTTATACTCCTTATCCCAGAAATAGTGGATTTTCCCCAAGTCCAATTTAATAATGGTCTATGGACTTTTCCTTTAGGAAGCTGTCCAAACCTCTTTTAAACTCCGCTAAGCTAACCGCCTTTACCACATTCTCTGGCAACGAATTCCAGAGTTTAAATACACGTTGAGTGAAGAAACATTTTCTCCGATTCATTTTAAATTTACTACATTGTAGCTTCATCACATGCCCCCTAGTCCTAGTATTTTTGGAAAGCATAAGCAGACACTTCACATCTACCTGTTCAACTCCACTCATTATTTTATAGATCTCTATCATATCTCCCCTCAGCCGCCTTTTCTCCAAGCTGAAGAGCCCTAGCCGCTTTAGCCTTTATCATTTTCGTCAACCCATTCCCTTTATCATTTTTGTCGCCCTTCTCTGTACCTTTTCTAATTCCACTAGATCTTTTTTGAGATGCAGCGACCAGAATTGAACACAACATTCAAGGTGAGGTCACACCATGGAGCGATACAAAGGCATTATAACATCCTCATTTTTGTTTTCCATTCCTTTCCTAATAATACCTAACATTCTATTTGCTTTCTTAGCCGCAGCAGCACATTGAGCAGAAGGTTTCAACGTATCAACAAAGACGACACCTAGATCCCTTTCTTGGTCGGTGACTCCTAACGTGGAACCTTGCATGACGTAGCTATAATTAGGGTTGTTCTTTCCCACATGCATCACTTTGCACTTGCTCACATTAAACGTCATCTACCATTTAGAAGCCCAGTCTCCCAGTCTTGTAAGGACCTCTTATAATTTTTCACAATCCTCCTGCGATTTAACAACTTTGAATAACTTTGTGTCATCAGCAAATTTAATTACCTCACTAGTTACTCCCATCTCTAGGTCATTTATAAATGTGTTAAAAAGCAGCAGTCCCAGCACAGACCCCTGGGGAACCCCACTAACTACCCTTTTTGCATTGAGAATACTAATCATTTAACCCTACTCTCTGTTTTCTATCTTTTAGCCAGTTTTTAATCCACAATAGAACACTTCCTCCTATCCCATTTCTCCAATTTCCTTTGGAGTCTTTCATGAGGCATTTTGTCAAAGGCCTTCTGAAAATCCAGATACACAATATCAACTGGCTCACCTTTATCCACGTTTGTTCACCCCTTCAAAGAAATGTAGTAGATTGGCGAGACAAGATTTCCCTTCACTAAATCCATGTTGACTGTCTCATTAATCTATGCTTTTGAATATGCTCTTTAATTTTGTTCTTTATAATAGTCTCTACCATTTTGCCCGGCACCGATGTCAGACTCGCTGGTCTATAATTTCCCGGATCTCCTCTGGAACCTTTTTTAAAGATCGGCGTTATATTGGCCATCCTCCAATCTTCCTGTACCACTCTCGATTTTAAGGATAAATTACATATTACTAACAATAGCTCCACAAGTTCATTTTTCAGTTCTATCAGTACTCTGGGATGAATACCATCCGGTCCAGGAGATTTGCTACTCTTCAGTTTGTAGAACGGCCCCATTACATCCTCCAGGTTTATAGAGAATTAAGTTTCTCTGATTCGTCAACTTCGAATACCATTTCTGGCACAGGTATCCCATCCAAATCTCTCTTGGTGAAGACCGAAGCAAAGAATTCATTTAATCTCTCCGCTACAGCTTTTTCTTCCCTGATCACCCCTTTTACCACTCGGTCACCTAGTGGTCCGATTCTTTTGCCAGCTTCATGCTTTTAATATACATAAAAAAATTTTACTATGTGTTTTTGCCTCCAACGCAATCTTTTTTTCAAAGTCCCTCTTAGACTTCCTTATCAGCGCTTGCATTTGACTTGACATTCCTTATCCTGTTTCTTATTATTTTCAGTCAGTTTTTTTTTTTTGTTACATTTGTACCCCGCGCTTTCCCACTCATGGCAGGCTCAATGCGGCTTACATGGGGCAATGGAGGGTTAAGTGACTTGCCCAGAGTCACAAGGAGCTGCCTGTGCCTGAAGTGGGAATCGAACTCAGTTCCTCAGTTCCCCAGGACCAAAGTCCACCACCCTAACCACTAGGCCACTCCTCCACTCCACAAGTTCCTTCTTCCATTTTCTGAAGGATTTTCTTTTAACTCTTAATAGCTTCCTTCACCTCACTTTTTAACCATGCCGGCTGTCATTTGGTCTTCCGTCCTCCTTTCTTAATATGCGGAATACATTTGGCCTAGGCTTCCAGGATGGTGTTTTTGAACAGCATCCACGCCTGATGTAAAGTTTTGACCCTCGCAGCTGCACCTCCAAGTTTTTTTCACCATTCTTCTCATTTTATCATAATCTCCTTTTTTAAAGTTAAGTGCTAATGTATTTGATTTCCTATGTATACTTACTTCAAAGCTAATATCAAATCCGATCATATTATGATCACTGTTATCAAGCGACCCCAGCACCACTACCTCCCGCACCAGATCATGCGCTCCACTAAGGACTAGGTCTAGAATTTTTCCTTCTCTTGTCAGCTCCTGTACCAGATGCTCCATAAAACAGTCCTTGATTTCATCAAGGAATTTTACCTCCCTAACATGCCCTGATGTTACATTTACCCAGTCAATATCAGGGTAATTGAAAAACACCCATTATTGTGTTGCCCAGTTTGTTTGCGTCCCTAAATTTCCTTTAACATTTCTGTGCATTCGTCTGTTCATCCTGGCCAAGCGGACGGTAGTACACTCCTATCACTATCCTTTTCTCCTTTACACATGGAATTTCAATTCACAGTGATTCCAAGAAGTGTTCTGTTTCCTGCAGGATTTTCAATCTATTTGATTCAAGGCTCTCCTCAATATACAATGCTACCCCTCCACCAATTTGATCCACTCTATCAGTACGATATAATTTGTACCCCGGTATGACAGTGTCCCACTGGTTATCCTCCTTCCACCAGGTCTGGAGATGCCTATTATATTTAATTTTTCATTTAGTGCAATATATTCTAACTCTCCCATCTTATTTCTTAGGCTCCTGGCATTCGCATATAGACATTTCAAACTATGTTTGTTGTTCCTATTTACATCATGCTCAGGTTTATCTTCTGGAGTTCCACAACTGCCTCCTCTTCCCTTTTGCCAGAGGTATTAAATATATATATGATTTCTATCTGTCAGTTACTGGCACCTCTTGGTGTTCAGTACAGACTTTACACAAATTATCTTCAGTTCTTTTTTTCCTATAAAAGGCTCATGGTCAGATGCATTTGATTTTTTTAGGTTATGTTTGTCAATGATGAATTCCTGGATGAAAGCAAGTACGTTTAAATTAAATATACCTAATACTTAAGTATTGTTTCTTTCAGGTCAAATGATTCATGCCCAGAAGAAATACTGTTTAATGATGTCAAAATACCCATTGTTCACGAAGCACATTATTTAGGGGTAATTTTAGACTTCTCTTTTTTCTTTTTTTGTTCCCATCAAAGCAGTAGTAAGAAGCATTTTCTGTAAGCTGAAAGTGCTCAGAAGACTGAAAAATCTATTGATATGTAAAAATTTTAGATCTGAAATTCAAGCTATGAAACTGCTAAATTGCTACAAGATTTGATCATATCACTCCTATTTTGCATGAATTGCACTGGCTCCCAGTCAGAAGCCAAGTGTAAGTTCTGACACTAGTACATAAAGCAATTAATAGTGAAGTTCCTTTACCACTGGCCACACCATAAATATTTATTTTCCAACTTGCACACTGAGCTCATTAAATAAGTTACTATTGGATGTGCCTCCTTTTTAGCATATTAGATTGGATGATTACCAGTCAAGCATATTTTACGTTACAGGGTCATGTTTGTGGAATTCTACTGCACAGGAACTACAATGTATGAAGAATTTTCTCCAGTTCTGGAAGTTGTTGAAAGCTTTTTTTTTCTGAAGTTTTTTAATAGTAGACATAGGGGCTCATTTTCAAAGCACTTAGAAATACATAGAGGCATATTTTCAAAGCACTTTGGGAGGCTAAGTTCCATATGTTTCTATGGAACTTTGGGAGGCTAAGTGCTTTGAAAATAAGCCTCATAGTAAGCTATTATATTCTGTACATCTAAGGGTCCCTTTTACTAAGCTATGGTAAAAGGGGCTCTGCATTAGCATTGGCTCAAGGATACACTGCATGCCAAGGCCCCCTTTTACCACAGCGGGTAAAAGCCTTTTTATTTTTTTAATAAAAAGGGAAATGGCCCTGAAGTGAACCACTTGCCACACAGCCATTTTTCCCAGGGGAACCCTTACCACCACCCATTTAGAAGGCGGTAAGGGCTCCTGTGCTGCCCAAACAGTAACCCGGGTAAGCCCCCAGCACTAGAAAATAAAAATGTATTTTCTAGCACCGAGTTGGCATGTGGCATAGGCCGGGGTAGGCTCAAATAGCCACACACCAACAGCCCTACCACCCATTAGTAAAAGGGCCCTATAGGCGGTAGGTGGCCCAACTGTTTGGGGAGGCTAAAGGGGGCTGGGTTATGGGTGGTACCAGGGGTGAGGCATACATCCATAATTGTCTGACAACACAAAAAAAATAAGTAAAAGTAAAACAGTCACAATTAATACCTTTTATTAAATTTAGATATGTATTATATGTCAAAGAATAAAGTGGTTGCTCAAAGAATATATTAACCAATTTATACTATTCAAAAATGTTAGCAATTAACACTACTATTTCCATCCATTTCAGTAAGGCCAACACACAATCCCTTAACCACAAACACTATGCACAAACTTGTGCAAAAACACACTCAGAACCTTACTGTACCATAACATAACTAACTTCGAGGACTCAAATAGCAAGAACATTAGGCATGAAAAGGAAGCACTGTAAATACTACATTGGGAAGACCTTAATACACCAATATATCACCCATACGGAAAACAGAGACCATCAACAGTATGAAACAAGGGATCATATCACAATTCCTCATGTACAGCTACAAAACAACCTTTTAGGGTGGCTAGTTTCACAATGAGCTCCTTTTATTAACGACCAGATAGAGATAAGAGTTTTCAATTTTGGCACAGTATAAGCCATCACAAGAACAAAATATAAGAAAACCAATGGACTGCATTAGAGGCTTATTTATTTATAGCATTTGTATCCCACATTTTCCCACCGATTTGCAGGCTCAATGTGGCTTACATTTGCCGTAATGGCGGTTGCCATTTCCGGTTAGCAGAGTTACAAAGGCATTGCTTTAAGGTGCATACATACATGGTAAAGAAGAATACGTTATGGTATAGCATATAAGTTCCAGAGTGATAGGATTGTAACATACATTAGGACATCGACTATAGATAGACCTTATTTGACATAAGGATTAAAGTGATAGTGCTTGATCATTATTAACGGATAGGTTACTTATTCAAGTGGTAAAAAGTTTGATTATTCTAGTTCATGTGCAATCTTATTATTTAGTTTATAGCTCATTTAGTTATGTTTAAACAAAAGATCTGCATAAAACAAAATATTTTATTTTTATTTTGACTTATAAAACCTGTCTCTGCCCCAATCCAACATTGACCCACTGTCTTGCCCCCCACCACCATCCATGTCTCCCCATCTATCTCTCCTCTCGTCATCATAAGTACATAAGTACATAAGTAGTGCCATACTGGGAAAGACCAAAGGTCCATCTAGCCCAGCATCCTGTCACCGACAGTGGCCAATCCAGGTCAAGGGCACCTGGCACGCTCCCCAAACGTAAAAACATTCCAGACAAGTTATACCTAAAAATGCGGAATTTTTCCAAGTCCATTTAATAGCGGTCTATGGACTTGTCCTTTAGGAATCTATCTAACCCGTTTTTAAACTCCGTCAAGCTAACCGCCCGTACCACGTTCTCCGGCAACGAATTCCAGAGTCTAATTACACGTTGGGTGAAGAAAAATTTTCTCCGATTCGTTTTAAATTTACCACACTGTAGCTTCAACTCATGCCCTCTAGTCCTAGTATTTTTGGATAGCGTGAACAGTCGCTTCACATCCACCCGATCCATTCCACTCATTATTTTATACACATTGCATCATCACCCCTCTGTCTCTCCTCCCTCACCAGTCACCATCCAAGTTCTGTTAATTTCCTATTTCACAAAAAAAGTCTTAAGAATTGCTGAACGAAGCATCTATATATTTTCATAACTGGGTAACCAGGCAGTACCATGCGTTAATGCATTGCTAAATCTCCTCCTAGGACTCTCGTTTACAACCACCCTCTCCTGTTCAGCAAAGCAAAGCAATAAGAAATCCAAATACTCCTCCCGCACATCTCACCCCATCAACACTTACCCACTTGCTCGATCCTCTACGTCCCTCCCTGGCTCAGTCGGTGACTACATGAAAAGAGCCGCATACTGCAACACTCAGGCTCACAGTCACAGCCCCAGGCTCTGCCACCAGAATGGACAGTGCAGGAAGTGTGTCACAGTGGGAGGTTCTGGCACAGCCAGAACCGCTGGTGAAGGAGCTGCCTTAGGGAGATAGAGCAGGCAGCTGGTAAGAAAAGAAGTGAGCGGGCTCAGTGGGGGGTGGGCGACGGCAGAAAACATGATTTTGTTCCTGGCTGCCCCAGGGATGAATTTGAGGAGGAAGGTGAGAAAGGTCATGGTTGGGCTGGGGAGGCTGTCCATGGTTGGTGCCCTAAATGGATAATTTATTTGTTTCAGAATACGGCTACCATACCTAAACAAGCAAATAGTGCCAGCACAGAAATCAGCTAATAGCTATATTCGGCTCCACTATCTATATGGATAGCGGCACTGAAAATACTACTATCATGCCTGTGACAGCACCAGCTGAACACTTGAGTAGATAGTTATTATGAGTCTGATGTGCTAAAGGGTTTCTCCTATTTTATGCCTATGGGGGGAAAACAACCTTGTAAATCCAGAGCTTTGTGTTTATAAGAAAAATGTGCAGTTCTTCTGGACCACTGTACAAAGTAACAGAAAAAGACCAACAGACCATACAGTATGCCCAATTATTCATGTTCAAAACAGAGCTACTAGCCATGGAAACCTGAGATTTTAAGATTCTGGTTCATATTCAAGTTAATATTTGGTTCTCCATCATCTTGGTGTTTGCAGGATATAAGACCACAGGGAAAAAAATAGAAGTCAAAGTTAGACATGTTTACTTTTCAGTGAAACACTAGAAATATTTTGGTTGACCTGAGGCTTTTAGACCGAACACACTACATTTGAAGAGATAAATGCATAGAAAGATATCTGTGACCAAGGTAATTGTCAAAGGATAAGGAGCAAACACATATCAGAAGGATCCTAGGAAAATCACTTAACCCTCCAATGATTCAGGTACAAAACTTAAGAGACTAGGGATATGAAAATACCTACTGTACCTGAATATAACTCACATTGAGCTGCTACTGAAAATGGTGAGAGTTAAATCCAAAATCCAAGTCCAAGAATAATGCAAAATGTGAATAAAAAAAGGAGTGTGTTTAAGTATGCACATAACTTATTTTGTATCATTAACACACATATACACCATGAAACCTACAGTATGTTCACCCATTGCTACGTAACACACCTAAGTTAGAACCAACTTGTCTTTTGGAGTTTCATGACTATGGCTGGAAAGTTGTTTTTTTAGTTGCTAGTCTATGTACTTCTCTGTTGTGTGTGTGGTCATACCCTGCTCTTTGACTTCCAATTTGTTTATCAGATGTGTACTTTTTCCATCAGTAGGTCTGCTTTTTGTGTGAACTTTATCCAACAATATTTTATACCACTTTCCCAATAAAGGCTGCAATGCAGTTTACAATATAAAAACAATCAAATTGAAGTAAACATTTACGGAAACATTGCTTATCACCCCATCATACCAGTCCAGATGCCCAAGTTTATGCTCTTCTGCCAACAGAAGGAAAACAGAGAACTGGTTTTCTAACATTACCCTATATAGAGTCCTGTGCGGGCTCTACTCTCCCACTATTTCTCTGTCTCCAGCAGATGGTAGGTGGGCAGTCCCATGCAGGAAAGGGCAGGCTCTATAGGAAGTTAAATTAATGAAATCAGATGGAGCTTCTCCAGCGGTAAGAGCCCATTAGGATCACTTTCCCTTCAGGAAAATGCATTCAATCAAGAGACCTTCTGGACTGGTTTGATCTCTGGTGCCATATTCCTTCCCCCTGCACCCAATATCGGACCTCTTGCCTTGCTTCTATGTCTTTCTCCCACTCTTTGAGCTGAGGCCAGAGAGAAGTAAGGGTAATTTATTTGTTAGCTGCTTAGCTAGTGTGCATAGTTTAAAAAAAAAAAGGCAGATATGAGTATGGTATGAAAAGGAAAGCCTAATACTATCCCCTAAGCCTCAATGGATTGCAAGACAGCAAATATTTATTTATTTAGTCATTTATTATCTGCACACAATCTAAGTGGAGTACAATAAAAATATCAATGCAGACACTTGCAACAGCATCTTCCATCAACCGGGAAAATGTAGGGGCATACTGGGCACAGCAAATGCTGCATGGCCTGTGGAATCTCTGCCACACATGCTGTCACAAGTGAACTTTGTTGTATCTGTGATGGAGAACTGCAGAGAAAGCTAGGTGCTGATGCCACACAGGTGGTAAAATGCAGCAGAATGCTCAGGGTCAGGTTCTTTGGTGGCCCAAAACAACAAACATTGGTCAACTCTGCCTCATAACGGAGAGGACATAACGTAGGTCAACATGAAACTATATACAAACTAGCTGAGTGCAGCCTGGAACAGAACAAAAAAGGGCTTAGGAGGGTGGAGTTGAATTATAGACCCCAAACAGATTCTGCAACACTGACTGCCCAAAACGACTGTCATGTCGTGTATCCAAGGCAGTAGTGAGATGTGAATGTATGGACTGAAGACCATGTCACAGCCTTGCAAATCTCTTCAAAGGAGGCAGACTTTAAGTTGGCCACTGACGCGGACACTGCTCTGACATTGTGAGCCGTGACATGACTCTCTAAAGTCAGCCGAGCTTGGGCATAAGTGAAGGAAATGCAATCGGCTAGCCAACTGGAAATGGTGCATTTACCGATGGCGACTCCCCTCCTGTTCGGATCAAAGGAAACAAACAACTGGGCGGACTGTCTGAAGGGCTTCGTCCGCTCCATGTAAAAGACCAACGCTCTCTTGAGGTCCAAGGTGTGTAAGCTGCTTTCGCCAGGGTGGGCATGAAGACAGGGAAAAAAAGGTTGGCAAGACAATCGACTGGTTCAGACAGAATTCAGACACCACCTTCAGCAGGAACTTAGGGTGCATGCAGAGGACTACTCTGTTGTGATAAACTTAGTATAAGGTGCATCCACTACTAAGCCATGGAGCTCACCGACCCTACGAGCTGAAGTAACAGCCACCAAGAAAACGACCTGCCAGGACAAGTACTTCAGATGGCAGGAATTCAGTGGCTCAAAAGGAGCTTTCATCAACTGGGTGAGAACAACGCTGAGATCCCATGACACTGGTGGAGGTCTGACAGGGGGCTTTGACAAAAGCAAACCTCTCATGAAGCAAACTAAAGGCTGTCCAGAAAGGCTTACCTTCTACACACTGATAAGCACTAATCACACTAAGGTGTACCCTTATGGAGTTGGTCTTGAGACCTGACTCTGAAAAATGTAGAAGGTATTCAAGCAGGGTCTGTGTAGGACAAAAAAGGGGATCTATGGCCTTGCTGTCACATCAGACGACAAACCTCCTCCATTTAAAAGAATAACACCTCTTAGTGGAATCTTTCCTGGAAGCCAGCAAGACTAGGGAGACACCCTCCGAAAGACCAAAGGAAGCAAATTCTAGGCTCTCAACATCCAGGCTGCGAGAGCCAAAGACTAGAGGCTGGGGTATAGAAATGACCCCTCATTCTGCGTGATGAGAGTCAGAAAACACTCCAATCTCCACGGTTCTTCGGAGGACAATTCCAGAAGAAGAGGGAACCAAATCTGTTGCAACCAGAAGGGCGCGATCAGAATCATAGTTCCGCAGTCTTGCTTGACTTTCAACAAAGTTTTTCCCACTAGAATTATGGGAGGATACGCATAAAGAAGCCCTGTCCCCCAATGAAGAAGGAAGGCATCTGACGGTAGTCTGTCGTGGGCCTGAAGCCTGGAACAGAACCAAGGAAATTTGTTGTTGAATTGAGTGGCAAAATTATCAAACGAGGGGGTGCCCCACGCTCGGAAGATCTTGTGGGCTACACCCTGTAATGGAAAAGTTTGTGTTTGACATTGAGTTCTGCCCATGTATTATTATCATATCCTTCAAAGTACATAATGAGTTCTACCTATATTTAATGTTTCTTGAAAGTACATAATGGACTCTCAGGGCAAGAATTCATAGCATTTTATCATATTAAATGATGAAGTAATTTGTACTAAATGGAATGACAACATGCTTAGGGCTGAGGATGATGTTTCACGTGAATCTCTGGAAACCTGGCCAGTTCCTGGGGATGCATTAAGAAACTGTCACATCCTTAACTACACGTCAGCCTCATTCAATTAAACGAGATCATGTTTATTGGTCAGTATAAAAGCTGGGAGTGAAGGGCAGACAGCCAGAGGTTTCAGCCCAGGAGCAGATGTGTTGCCTAGGCCCGTTGTGCCTACTGAGACTCTTGTTTGGCTGCACCAGAACCTCCCAGCCGCTGACAGGAGATGTTGTCTGCAACTCAAGCGGCGATGTACTTGAATGAAGTTTATATAATAACCTTTGACCACCTCTATAGTATATATCTGACAGAAATATACTCGAAAGAACCTAAAGCAGAACACACCCATATTCAGAGACCACTCGTGAGGTTGCATTATCCTGCTCAGTCTGTCAGCCAGACTGTTTACGCCTGCCAGGTAAGTCACTTGTAGAAACATGCCTTGACATTCTGCCAAGAGCCACAACTGGACGGCTTCCTGACACAGAGGGTGAGATCCAATGCCTTCCTGCTTGTTGGTGTAGTACATCGCAACCTGATTGTCTTTTTGAATTAGGATAATTTGGTTGAACAGCCAATCTCTGAAAGCCCTTAGAGTGTTACAGATCGCTCGGAGCTCCAGGAGATTGATCTGAAGATCCGTTTCCCGGAGGGACCATGCTCCTCGAGTGTGAAGCCCATCTGAATGAGCCCCCTACCCCAGAAGTGATGCATCCATCATCAGAACTTTTTGTGGCTGGTGAATTTGGAATGGTAGTCCCAAGGTCAGATTGGACCAAATTGTCCACCACTGAAGAGAGCGTACAAGAGCGGAGGACACTCGGATGACATCCTCCAGACTTCCCGTGAATTGATACCAGGGTCCACTGAGCAGATTTCATGTGACGACATGCCATGGGTGTAACATACACTGTGGAAGCCATGTGGCCCAACAACTTCAACATCTGCCAAGCTGTGACCTGCCGCAAGGTCCAAATCTTGGACGGGAGAGACAGAAGATAGTCTGCAAGCGTCTCCAGAAGATAGCCTTGAACTGTCTGTGTGTCGAGCAGGGCTCCTATGAACTCCAATTGTTGCACGGAAAGAAGATAGGACTTGGGGTATTATACTATGATCCCTAGTACCTCCAGCACCTGAATAGTCTTCCGCATGGACTCCCGAGCACCTACCTCCGAGGTGCTCTTCACCAGCCAATCATCGAGATAAGGGAAAACATGCACTCCCAGTCTGAGTGGCGATGCTGCAACTACTGCTAGACATTTGGTAAACACCCTGGGAGCTGACACAAAGCCAAAAGGCAAAATGCATTACTGAAGGTGATATGCTCCTAACCAAATTCGAAGATACTTCCTGTGAGCTGAATGTATCGGGATGTGTGTATACGCATCCTTCAAGTCAAGAGAGCATCGCCAGTCGGTCTCCTGAATCATGGGAAGAAGGGTGACCAAGGAAACCATCCTGAACTTTTCTCAGAATAGAAGGGCCCTCAGGTCTAGGATGGAACGCATCCCCCCTATTTTTTTTCTGCACAAGGAAGTACCTGGAATAGAATCCCTGCCATTCTTCCCCTGGTGGAACAGGTTCAATCGCATGGGCCTTTAGAAGAGCAGAGAGTTCCTCTGCAAGTACTTGCTTGTGCTGAGAGCTGAATGAATGAGCTCTTGGTGGGCAATTTGGAGGTTTGGATATGAAATGGAAGGTGTATCCTTACCGGTTGGAGGTTATGTCCACCTTTGGTGAAAAAATGTTAACCTCCCCCCAACCATTAAGTCGTCCGGCACGGACACTTTTACTGCCACTATACTTTGCTGGAGCCAGTCAAAAGCCCATCCCTTGCTTTTGCTAGGGAGCAGCAGGGGCCTTGGCCACACACTGTTGACAAGAACGAGCGGGTTGGGGTTGAGCCTGAGCAGGCTGGCAAGCGACGGAAGCGTACCTATGCCTAGTATAGGAATAGGAAGCACTCCGTGCCCTACCAAAATATCTCCTGGATGAGGAGGTGTTCGAAGAAGACGTCCAGCGGGAGAGGAGAAGACATAGTATCAGTATGCTTCTTGATCTGGTCAACAAGCTCCTCAACCTGCTCTCCGATAAGATTATGCCCCGTCAAGGGGATTCCGCCATTCTCTGCTGGACCGAATGGTCCAGGTCAGAAACATGCAGCCATGAGAGTCTGCGCATCGCTATACTTTTGGCAGAGATTATGGATGCCACATCAAAAGTGTTGTACGTGCCCCTGGCCAAGAACTTGCAACATGCCTTCTGCTGCTTGACCAACTGGCAAAAGGGTTCAGCCTGCTCCGGAGGGAGCACGTAGACCAAGTCAGACAACATCCTTACCAAGTTCCGCAAGTAGACACATGTGAAGAGCTGGTAAGATTGAATACGAGCGATGAGCATAGTAGGCCAATACATTTTTCTCCCAAAAGAGTCCAAGGTCCTACTTCTTTGCCTGGGGGAGCCAAGGAATAGTCCCCTAGTACTCTTGGCTCTCTTGAGAGCGGCATCCACTACCATGGAGTTGTGGGATAACCGAGACCTCGCCAATCCAGGTTCCCCATGGATCCGATATTGGGTATCAATCTTCTTCGGGACCACAGGGGCAGAGGGGACACACCCAGTTCCACACGAGGACTGCCTTGAGTACTTTGTGTACAGGAGCAGTCATTGCCTCCTTAGGTGGACAAGTGTAATCCAGGACCTCGAGCATTTTAGCCCTGGGCTCCTCCTCCATTGCTACGTGGAATAGAATGGCTTCAGCCATTTCCTGTACAAAGGTTGTAAAGGAGAGGCTCTCCGGTGGAGACAACCTCCTCTCAGGTGGAGGAGAAGGCTCAGAAGGGATCCCATAGGACTCACCGGAGGAAAAGTACCTGAGGTCCTCCTCTGATTCCCACGAACATTCCTCCTCGGTATCGGACAGCACTTCCCTCAGGAATGTCCAAGACTGGCCTGCCCTGACTTTGAGGACCCATTCAAGAACGGTGTTGAGGAGTTGGCTCCCACCTTGACTCCGGCGAACCTTCCTCCACCAACGTCGAAGGAGAAGCAGTCTGGATGGCAATCGACACCTGCGCTACAAGCGACTCCAGTGCCGGAAGCCACACAATAGGCTGCGGGCTAGACGGGGCTTCAGCAGAAGGCATGGTAGGCGCAGACATCCCCAATGCCGATCGATGCAGTAAACCCTCCAAAAGCTCTGTGAGCAAGGCCCGGATACACTCGTCGAGAGCCGCCATTGGTAAAGGCTGTGGGGCTGGTTGGAGATCAAGTTGCAGAAATGCCTGGGGTGTGGGAACAGGATCTCGGCTGCTGGGAGATGTACACATCAGCACCTCTTGAATGGAGGGGGATCGATCTTCCAGGCATTGACGCTTCTTGAGGGCCGGATCTCTCGGCGCCCCAGAGCTCCCAGCACAGTGCGTCGAAGGAGATCAGTGTCAGTGATTCTTGGCCTTCGCCCAATGCACCTCACCTAAGTTCCTCAGTGCCGAGGACGACATTGAATCTTCCCGTCGCCTCGGGGTCGGATCTCACAAAGGCCAGTCGTAAGGGGCCTGCACAGCAGGAGGCCTCAAGGCAGGTGGCGACCCACTCGACGCTTCACTGCTCCCAGTGTCTCTGGGCCTTGCAGCAGCCATCCCTATCTCAACTCTCGATGTTGATGCCTCCCTCGGAAGTTGACACCACCAACCTCAATGTCAAAGGACCAAACCAAGCTCCAAAAAGTTTCTCTCTTTGAGCTTCTCAGGAAATTTGCATCCTTTACTTCATATGAAGACGACACAATTTGCTGGGCTGTGGTCAGGACCAAGGAATTGAATATACCAAGAATGTGTATCAGTACCCGAGATGGTCCGGTTGCACAGAGTACAACGTTTGAAACCACTGGGAATAGACCTAGGGTAGCCTCTTTCCCAGAAGCGCATGGCCATCTATTGTTAAAAAAGTTTACCTGAGAGCAAAATTCTCTCAGAGAGAATGGTTACTACAATATCGCCACAACCATTGTCTCAAAGGAACGTAATGGTGTGTGCTGCTGCAGACACTGAAGATCCCCTTCAAAAAACTGATTGCACTCATCTATATAGATATGAAGAAGTTTTGATATTTTAAACATTATCTAAAATTACAGAATTTCAAAACACTATTCTAAAGGTTATTGTTTGGGACATTGTATGTATTTAGTTGATATTGGGTCCCCACATATTAAATATACAGTCTGTAGAAGTGGAGTTAACAGAAAAGAAAGGCACAAAAATAGAGAAACCAGACCGAGCAAGCCTAAGTGCGGCCCGCAATGAAAAGAAAACTTAAATGTGGGCCCAAAAAACTAAAAGAATAAAGGTACCTATCTTTTTTTTTTAATAATCAAAGAAAAGAAAAACAATGGGAAAAAAACAGCGAAAATTAAGGCTCTTTCCCGGGTGAAAAAGGAGTCACGGACAAAAACGCTGCTCCTCACACGAAGAAAAAACAATTGAGGAGTGCGTGCTTGTCCTAGGAGAAGGGTAAATAGTGGGGTTCCCCAGGGGTCTGTGCTGGGACTGCTGTTTTTTTTTAAACACATTTATAAATGATCTAGAGATGGGAGTAACTAGTGAGGTAATTAAATTTGCAGATGACACAAAGTTATTCAAAGATGTTAAATCGCAAACCAGAAAAACAGGACAATGCAAGCTCTATAAGAGGCTTTCTCTACTTGAATGTACCAGGGTTGAGACCTCCCTATGGTGCCCTATATCCTCAACATGTCTTTCTATAGCTAAGGAAAGGCTTACCATAGAGTGGCTCTTATTCTGCAACTCGTATATCACCTATATATTTGGGAGTGGCCCATTTTCTTTTTGTCACTCAACCTCTTCACTTATATTTATCCCTCAAAGTCCCCAGTGATAGCTTAGGTGAGTAGTTAACATGGTCCCATGCATGGAAAATACACACAAAACAGCTGACTCATCAAAATGTAAATGTTTTTAATTAACAAACAAAGAGGGAAGGAGAACTAGGGATCAAAATAGGCTATGCCTAGGACGCCAGGGGACTGAGGAGAGGTCCTAGCATGGCTTGTAGGGGCTAAGGAGGGGCTGATGTAGGTGGGAACTGCAGGACAATGGGCTCAACAATGGCCATCAACCAGATGAGTCTGTTGCTCAGCTGCCTTACCTCTGCCACCAGCCTCCTTAGGTTAACTTGCATTGAAGCCACATTCTGGCTTCCAGATACAAGACTACAGAGCTGGGTGTTATGGAAAAGTTCTCTCATAGAGCCAGCACATGCAGGTGCAGATTACTGTGCAGTAAAATGTGGCTCAGTGGATACCACCATGCAGGGGGAATCTCCTCCAGCTACAGGACAACATAATGACCTTCTTCCTCAACTCATGAACACAAAACATAGGGAGGCCCTACAGGGATAAGATGGGTAGTGCCTAAAAAAAAAAGAAAAAAATAGATTCAGTGGAGGAAGAGAGTTCCTTGGCTTCTGGGGCCAGTCCTTTGGTGCCTGTTCTGAGAGCACCAATATTGCAATGGGAACTGCTGTGGTAGCTTCTTGTGAAGGTGCTTCTCTGGTAGCTGCTGCTGCAGTAGGTGGTATTGTTGCTGTGGGTAGTGCTGGCATGGGTACAGCTGCAGTGGATGGTACTGACATGGGTACAGGCGCAGCAAATAGTGGTGTTGCTGCTGAGGTGAATACTGCTCTGCCATTCTCCTCTTCCTAATCTGAGGAGGAGCTGCTGGTATCTGTTGAAAGAAAGGCACAAGGATAAAGTTCCAAAGGTGACATGAAAGGAACTGTGAGCAAAAGTTAGGTGGAGGCAGACGTCAAATTCCCCAAACTGTGGTGTTATGCTGGAGGAAGGGTGATGTGAGAATAGGATGGTACTGCAACACAGGAGTGGGATTATGAGTAGGTTCCAAAGCTCTATGAGATTTGCAGTGGCACTGTACTGAAGAAAAGAGTTTGAGAAATAATGTAGAAGTCATGAGAAAAGGAACAGGTTGTGGAGGCAATAGCATGAAGTTAGTACTGTACATTATTGCTAAATTTATTTTTCTTGTAGGCCTTGCCCCTGTAAGGAGTAATAAAAACATGTAAAAATGTATCTGCATCTGAGAGGAATAAAAGATAGGTAGACTAAAAAATAGCTGCAATAGTAACTACTAGTTAAAACTATACATGATAATGTGAGATATCATCTTTGTGAAGAATATGTACACAAGGGATAACAGAAAAACTAGATGCATGAAAATCGCAGAAAGCTGGTATGTTAAATTATAAAAGTTGCATGCAGGACAAACTTTTCAATCTATGCAGATGGAGCAGTGCCAAGTTACCCAGTTTGAGGAAAGGTTTGGCTAGTTCTGGTTTTGAACAAAGAGCCTGATGCAATGTTGCAATTGTAGTTCCTGATTTTATCTGTTGAAAATAGTGTTGCAGGTCTCATTATGCATCAGGAGAGGCTCCTGGAACTGAGTAACTTGGCAGCTCTTCAGATGTGACCTGTGCACCTACCATTGGTCTGCTGCATGATCCTCTGCACCTGGTTGAGCCACTCCCACTCATGAATCCTGAGGTGGCATTTTTTTTTCTTGATTTCCTCAAACTAGGAAAATAGAAACATACACAATGGCATCAGATAAGAATCAAAACAGGCATCTAAGTCTGCCAAATTTCCTTCCCATATATCCCAGTTGTTCTCCGTCTTCCCGTCACTTCCTTGCATATATGAGTACTCTGTGCTTCTACCAGGGTTTCTTAAACTCTATTACCATTTCTGCCTACACAACTTCCCATAAGAGCCTATTCTATTTATCTAGCAACCTTTCAATGGACATATTAAATAGAAATTATTCATCTAGAGTACCCAGCTATTCTAGCTCCATTGAAAAAGATCTCTCCCAGCTATCAACTATGTCCACATTAGGAAATGCTAGGGAAATACTTCTGAAGCAGCTAGTTCAGGAACTGACAAAAGGAGGAGCTATTTTAGATTCAGTCTTTAGTGGAATGTAAGACTTGATGCAAGAGGTTAAAAACTCTGGCAAGTCAGATGGAAAGCACTGATATGGAAGGCTAAAAGAGTTCTTAAAGAAGCTTGCCATAGCAGCAAAAACTTATAAAAACCTTTTCAGGGGCATTAGAAGCTAAAAGCCTATGAGGTAGTCAGTTGCCCCATTAGATCATCAACAGGTAAAAGTGGCACTCAGGGAGGTCACGGCCATAAAAGAGGGACAAAATGAATTATTTGCTTTGGTCTTTACTGATGAGGATGTAAGGGGACAACCCTCTGCCAGAAAATGTGCTACAAAACAGAGGGTATAAAACAAATCTCAATGAACTTGGAAGATGTAATAAACCAAATTAACAAGTTAAAGATCAATAAATCACCTGGACAGACTGTATACACCAAGAACTGAAATCAAAAATAAAACTGCAAATCTATTATTTAGTAATCTATAACCTTTCATTGAAATCATCCATGGTACCTGAAGAAGAGAAAATAGGCAATGTAATGCCAAAGGGTTCCATGGGTGATGAAGGAAATTACAGACCAGTAAAGTCTGACATCAGTACCAAGCAAAATAGTAGAAATTATTTTAAAAAATTACTGAACAAATAAACATGGTTTAATGGGATAGAGTCAACATGGATTCAGCCAAAAGCCTTGCCTTACCAATTTGCTACATGTTTTTGAAACTGTGAATAAATATCTGGATAAAGGTAAGCCGTTGATGTAGTGTATCTAGATTTTCAGAAATCTTGTGACAAAGTCTTTATGAGAGACTCCTCAGAAAATCAAATGGCCATGGGATAAGGAGGCAATGTTCTGTTATGGAGTGGGAATTGATTAAAAGATATAAAATAGAGAATAGGGTTAAATGGCCAGTTCTGTAAATAAAGGAAGGTGAATTGGGAGGGGGGGGGGGGGAATCTGCACTGGGACCAGTACTTTTTGACATATAAATGATCTGGAAATGGGGACCATGAGAGAGGTGAATACATTTTTAGAGGACACAACACTGTTCAAAGTAATTAAATCACATGAAGATTTTAAGAAATTGAAGAAGGATCTTATGACACTGGAAAACTGCAGAACGAATTTAGGGCTAGAGATTCCCACGCAGCAAATTAAGCCCATTCAATTCCTATGGGCTTCCTCTCATTTGCCACACCAGGAATTACTAACGCAGTTTAGTAAAAGAGGTCCTTAATGTGGACATGTGCAAAATGGTGCGCACTCAGAATAACCCAAATTATAGCTACACTAGTAAAAAAAGGCCCGTTTCTGACACAAATGAAACGGGTGCTAGCAAGGTTTTCCCCTCGGAGTGTGTATGTTTGTGAGAGTGACTGTGTGTGTGAGAGAGAGTGAATGTGCGAATGTGTGTGTGTGTGTGTGAGAGAGAGAGAGAGAGAGAGAGAGTCTGGGTGCGAGTGTGTCTGTGAGAGAGAGAGAATGTGTGCAAGTGCGTATGTGAGACTATGTGAGAGAGAGTGAATGTGTGTGTGTGTGTGTGTGTGTGTGTGTGTGTGTGTGTGTGTGTGTGTGAGAAAGCGAGTGAGTCTGGGTGCGAGTGTGTCTGTGAGAGAGAGTGTGTGTGTGAGAATGAGAGTGTGTTCAAGTGTGTATGTGAGACAGTGTGAGAGAGAGTGTTTCACACAGATACAGTGTGTGCGAGAGAGAGAATGTGTGTGAGACACAGACTCTCTGAGAGACTGAGTGTATGAGACCAAGAGAGTGTGTGAGTGACTGTATGACACAAAGAGAGTGAATGTGATACAGTGTGAGAGACAGTGTGTGAGAGTGAGAGAGAGAAAGACATTGACAGAGAGAGAGAGAGTGTGTGTGTGTGTGAGAGAGAGTGTGTGTGTGACAGAGATACCTCCCCCCCCTCTCTGGTGTCAGGCCCCCCTCCCTCCCTCTGGTGTCAGCCCCCCCCCTCTCTCTCTGGTGTCTGAGTGTTACTGTGCAGGATGCTGACCTCTGGCTGTGCTTCAAGGAACTGACCAATCCTATTTAATAGAATACACCTCCAACATTCTGAAGCCGAGAAACCTCGTGTGGTTGGTCACTTCTGCTTGTGACGAACTCGGAAGTACGTGATGTCAATTCAGGAGATGGATACAGAGAGCAGGAATGCCTCAGCCATGCAGTCAGCTTCAGAATGTTGGAGGTGCATTTTATTATATAGGATGATGCTAGGTTCCACACTGGAAGTCACCAACCAGGAAAAAGATCTAGGTGTCATCGTGGACAATACACTGAAATGTTCTGCTCAGTGTGTGGCAACAGCCAAAAAATCAAACAGAATGTTAGGAATTATTAGGAAAGAAGACAAAACTAAGATTATAATGCTTCTGTATCACTTCAAGGTGCAACCCCAACTTGAACACTGTGTGCAATTCTGGCCACCACATCTCAAAAAATATATAGCACAATTAGAAAAGGTAGAAAGAAGGCAACCAGAATGATTAAGGGGATGGAACACCTTTCATATGAGAAAAGGCTAATGAGGTTAGGGTTCTTCAGCTTAGAGATGAGATGGCTAAGTGGGGACAGGTCAGAGGTCTACAAAATCTTGAGTGAAGCAAAACGGGTAGACTCAAATTCATTGTTTACTCTTTCAAAAAGTACAAAAATTAGGAGATATGCTGTAAAATTACAAAGTAGACTTTTTTTTAACATAATACATAATTAAGCCTTGGAACTTGTTGCCAAAGAATGTGGTAAAAGCAGGCACTGTAGCTGGGTTTAAAAAAGTGTTTGGAGAAATTCCTGAAGGCAAAGTCCATAAACTGCTATTAAGGTAGACTAATTAGCTAGACAACCCCTTGAGCTAGCCGGTTGGCAAATGGATAGCTAGATCCGATATTCAGAGGTCATCCAACCCAGCAGGGTTTAACTGGGCAGGGACCTCTCGTGCCTAGGTAAACCCCTTTGAATACTGGGACCTTGATTTCTCTAGCATCCACCTTATCCATGTTTACATACAGTTCCTTCTACAGGTATTTCACTGAGGGCCCTTACCTCTCAGGGGTAGGAGGCCTGATGGTTGTAGTGCCAGAAGAGAGGCTGCCACATACAGGCATGCAGTCCTTTTTCGTTCTGATGCTGGGTTCAAATCCCACTGCAACTTCCTCTGATCTTGGGCAAGACACTTAACCTTCCATTGGCTCAGGTACAAATACACTGTAAGCTCTCTGGGGATAGGAAAATATCTAAAGTACCTGAAAGTAACTCACCTTGAGCTACAACTAGAAAAAAAAAGTATAAAATAAATCCAAATTCCCTTGTTCTTCCCCAGCTCTCTTCCTCGCCCACCACAATCAACTCCACAAAGAGCTGAACATCAATTGCGGGAAAAATTGGTTTTCTTCACCTGTGCGATTCCTGAAGCAGAAGTTATTGTAAACACACACACACATTTTCTGATTGGCACTATCTGAAATTTCCTTGAGGTGGAAGTTCAATCAGAAGTGATTACAGAGGATGGAATCCAAGATAGCATTGTAAATGGATGTGTGTTTAGGAGTTCCTGCATTTGTCTGTGAAAGGCTTTGTCCTTACCTGGATTGCTGCACTGCCACTGACAAGAATAAAGCTAGGGCTCAAGGTTCCTCTGGACAAGCATTTGCTCCCAGCCACATCATTAATTACAGGAGGGGGGAACCATCATTAAGTCCCTGGAAGAGCAAGAAGTGCTCTTACCTCAAGAAGCAGAATCTTTCCATCACAACTGTTGAAGCTGTGTAAAGGAGACTCCAGAACCCTAATAAAGTCTTCTGAGGTGTTAGCAGTAGAACATCAAGCAATTGAATAAGTGAAGCACAGGGCTACAGAGGAGAACCTAGAGGCTGAGGAAGCAGCAGACCAGCTGGTAACAGCATATCTGTCACCTGGGGCTGCAACAGGTCAGGTTGGCAATATTTCCTTATTAAAGATGTCAGTACTTCGTCCTGTGATAGTTCTGATGCCCAGTGGGAGGGACCTTAAGTGGGAGGGACATTAAGCTGTTCAGGTTCAGCAAGTAGCCACTGAGATTATCTGAGAGGGCAGTGGAGAGATAAAGATAACACTTCTTTTCGATACGATAGACTCGATGAGTACCGGAAAAGCTATTTTTATGATTAAAAATCCAATTATATGGAATGTTCTACCTCAATATTTACAGTCGATGTCAACTTTACCTTCTTTTCAGAAGCAATTAAAAGCATACCTCTTTCAGGAAGCATTTTTTTGCAGACCTAACTTTAAAAAAAAGTTTAATGCTTTTACTTTACTTTAGCAGATGGCTTTATTTCAATTTTTTATTCTTTTTAGTATTTAATTTGTTGCTATATTTGGTCTATTTGATATATTTTGAGGGTTTGTGTCTATTATTTTGTAAGTCACTCAGATATGTAGATGAGAGGGATATAATATTTTACAAACAAACACTTTGTGATTCACTTTTAAACAAGACATCAATGAAATCTCCAACGAAATCAACCAAAGTCTACACATCATGAACATCTGGGCAGATGCATTCCGACTAAAACTGAACGCAGAAAAAACTCAATGCCTCATACTAACCTCCCAATACAACACGACCAAATTTACTGCTATCAACACACCTAAACTAAACCTGCCAATATCAGAAAATTTAAAAATCCTTGGAGTCACAATTGACCGACACCTAACACTTGAGACTCATGCGAACAACACAACAAAAAAGATGTTCCACTCCATGTGGAAACTGGAAAGAATAAAACCATTCTTTCCAAGATCTGTCTTCCGCAACCTAGTACAATCACTCATACTCAGTCATCTGGATTACTGCAACTCACTATACGCAGGCTGCAAAGAACAAATATTGAGAAAACTTCAAACAGCCCAGAACACAGCAGCCAGACTCATCTTCGGAAAACCAAAATACGAAAGTGCAACACCCTTACATGAGAAACTACACTGGCACCCACTCAAGGAACGTATCACCTTTAAGTATGCACGTTAGTTCACAAAATCATTCACGGTGAAGCCCCTGCATACATGTCTGACTTAATAGACCTGCCACCCAGAAACGCCAAAGGATCATCCCAAACTTTCCTCAGCCTCCACTTCCCCAAGTGCAAAGGCATAAAGTACAAAGTACTACATGCATCAACCTTCTCCTACATGAGCACGCAACTCTGGAATACACTACCACGCAACCTGAAAACGATCTATGAACTAACCGACTTCCGTAAACAATTGAAGACCTATCTCTTTGAAAAAACTTACTGCAAGGATCAAAACATATGAATTCCATGCACACCAACAAAATGTATCAAGACATTCTCTTCTAAACTCTCTTTCCCCATATTCTCTCCCACTCAAAAATCTACCCACAGATAAAATTGCAATACCCTAACGCTCTCTTGCTATTATTCGATCACCCTATCATCCCCCCTATGTCACATCCCATAGTTTCTACGCCCCAAAGATGATTGACTTAACTTTGTCTTCCATAACTCTTCACAATGTAACCCATAATCGCAATGCAACAAACTGTATTTCCATAATTCATAATGTATTGTAAGCCACACTGAGCCCGCAAATAGGTGGGAAAATGTGGGATACAAATGTAATAAATAAATAAACAAGCCATAGAAAAGATGGGATATCATGAAGACACACTGGAAGGTATTGAGAAGCATGAACTATGGAGTCTCAACATCTGCCGAGCTGTGACTTGCTGAGACACTCGAACCGTGGACACCAGGGACAGAAGGTTGTCTGCCTATGAACTCCAATTTCTGAACAGGAGAGAGGTGTGACTTGGTGTAATTTATTATGAACTCTAGTAGTTCCAACATCTGGTCATCCGCATGGACTCCCGAGCACCGGCGTCTGAGGTGCTCTTCACCAGTTAGTCGTTGAGATAAGGAAACACATGCACTCCCAGTCTGGGTAGTGACACTGTGACTACTGCTAGGCATTTTGGGCGCAGACGCCAGGCCAAATGGCAGTTCGCAGTATTCAAAGTGGTGCGTTCTCAGCCGAAATTGAAGATACTTCTTGTGAGCTGGGAGTATCGGAATGTGTGTGTAAGCATCTTTTTAAGTCCAGACAGCATAGCCAATCATCTTCCTGAATCATGGGAAGAAGGGTGCCCAGGGAAACCATCCTGAACGTCTCTCAGACTAGGAATTTGTTCAGGGCCCTTAGGTCTAGGATGGGACGCATTCCCCTGTTTTCTTTTGCACAAGGAAGTAGCTGAAATAAAAATCCCAGCCCTTCTTACCCTGGTGGAACGGGTTCAACCGCATGGGCCTGTAGAAGGGCAGAGAGTTCCTCTGCAACTTGTGCTGAGAGCTATACTAATGAGCTCCCGGTGGGCAATTTGGAGGTTTGGATTCCAGATTGAGTGTGTATCCTAACCGGACTATCTGAAGAACCCACCGGTTGGAGGTTACGAGAGGCCAGCTTTGGTGAAAAAACATTAACCTCCCTCCAACCGACAAGTAGTCTGGTATGGACACTTTTACTGTGGCTATGCTTTCCTGAAGCCAGTCAAAAGCCTGTCCCTTGCTTTTGCTGGGGAGCAGCAGGGGCCTTAGGCACACGTTGTTGACAAGAATGAGCGCGCTGGGGCTCAGCCTGAGTAGGCTGTCGGGTCGCCGGGATGTACCTATGCCTATCATAGGAATAGGGAGCATTCCGCGGCCCCCCAAAAAACCTCCTAGATGAGGATGTAGCAGAAGGCACCCAGCGGATGAGAAAAGCCATAGCATCATTGTGATTCTTGATCTGGTCGACCAAGTCTTCCACCTTCTCTCCGAAAAGGTTATCCCCCCGGCAAGGTTTATCCGCCATCCTCTGCTGAACCGAATGGTCTAGGTCACAGACACGCAGCCATGAAAGTCTGTGCATCCTTGAGCAGAGAGTCTGAATGCCACATCAAAAGTGTCATAAGCGCCCCTGGCCAGGAATTTACAACACGCCTTCTGCTGCCTGACCACATGGCAAAAAGGCTCGGCCTGCTTCAGAGGAAGGGCATCAACCAAGGCAGATAGCTGTCTCACCAAGTTCCGCAAGTGAATGCTCGTGAAGAGCTGGTAAGATTGGATACGGGCAGCAAGCATAGCGGCCTGATACATCTTCCTCCCAAAAGAATCCAAGGTCCTAGCTTCTCTGCCTGGAGGCGCCGAAGCATAGTCTCTAGTGGCTCTAATGAGGGCAGAGTCCAGCACCATAGAATTGTGGGGTAACTGAGACCTCATCAACCCAGGTTCACTGTGGATCCGATACTGGGAATCAATCTTCTTAGGGATCACGGGACCATACAGAGGGAATGACCAGTTTTGCATAAAGACTTCACGGAGTACCTTATGCAAAGGAGACGTTACTGCCTCCTTAGGTGGAGAGGTGTAGTCAAGGACCTCGAGCATCTGAGCCCTGGGTTCATCCTCCACTTCCATAGGGAATGGAATGGCCTGAGCCATTTCCCTTACAAATGATGAAAAGGAGAGGCTCTCAGGAGGAGACAGTCTCCTTTTAGGTGGAGGGGAAGGTTCAGAGGGAATCCCAAAAGAGTCTTCGGAGGAAAAATACCTGAGATCTTCCTCCGACTCCCACAAGCGCTCCTCTTCAGTATCGGAAAGCACTTCTCTAAGGGAGCTCTGAGACTGAGCCTGCCTCGACGCGGAGGATCAACGTCCTCGATGGTGATGTCGAGGGGCTGGCACCCGCATGGATCTCAGTGAAGCTTCCTCCACCGACGTCGATGGGGAGTTGACCTGGGTGGCAGCCGACACCGAAGACGCAAGCGGCACCGAGGTCAGGGACCTCACCGCAGGTGAAGGGCCAGAAGCAGCTGCAGAAGGCAGCACAGCAGGCGCAAGCACCGCCGACGCCAAAGCAGACTGGAACAGCAGTCCTTCCAGAAGCTCTAGAAGTAAGGCCCGGAAGCGCTCGTCAAGAGCCGCCATCAGAGAAGGCTGGGGAGGGGGGGTCGGTGGAGCAGTCCATGGCAGAATTGGTTGAGGCTCAGGAGCAGGAACCGGACTGCTAAGAAGCCGACGCAATGGTACCTCCTGTATGGAGGAGGAGCGGTCCTCCCGGTGCCAACACTTCTTGGGTGCCAAATCCTTCAACGCCCCGGAGCTCCCGGAACCGTGTGTCAAGGAAGAACAGTGACAATACTTCTTCACCTTCACTCGAAGCACATCACCAAGGCTCCTCGGTGCCAACGAGGAAGACGTTGAATCCTCACAACTGCTTGGGGTCGGTTCTGATGACGGACGGTCCCGGGGGGCCTGTACAGCAGGAGGCCTCGAGATAGCTGGAGACCTACTCGATGCCTCACTGCTCCCAGCGTGTTGAGGACTCTCAGCAGCCATACGTACCTCTGCTCCCGACGTCGATGTATCCCTCGATGTCAACGCAGACTCCGCCGACCTCGGATCCCATGCCAAAGGACTGGAACGAGCCCCAAAAAGTTTCTCTCTGGGCCTCTTGTGCAAGTTGGGTCCTTTTCTTCATACAAAGACAAAGGGCACAACGAGCTGGCTATGGTCGGGCCCAAGGCACTGGATACACCAAGAATGGGTATCTGTACCCGTGATGGTCCGGTTGCACCAAGTACAACGTTTGAAGCCGCTGGGTGTCTTCGATGACATGGAAGGAAAAACCGCACTGGTGAAATCAAAGGACTCGATTGTGCCTAAGTAAAAAGGGCCCAAAAAAGGGGATAAAACCGTCCGCCATCAAAAAAGCAAGGAAACTTAAACCAAGGAAAAAATTAGCTTGAGAAAAAATAAAGGATTCTTTTTTTTTTTTTTTTTTTTTAAGAATGAAATAAAAGAGGGGGGAAAAAAAAACAAACAACTAAAAGTCACACACCAAAAAAGAGAAGGCTCTTTCCCGGGCACTAACAAGGAGCACAAAATAAACCTGCCACTCCTCGTCACGGAAAAAAGAAAACGGAGGTACGAGCTCGCGCAGCAGGCAGGAAGTCAGTCCACACATGCACACCAGAAGGCTCTGGCAAAGGTTTTCTTTTTGCTATAGCAAATGCTGGTTCCTGGCCAACGCGGACGTCGACCCAGTTTTGAGAACAACTCAGTCTGCTTGTCCTCGGAGAAAAAGGAACTACAATCGTGATAGGAAAGGCATTCACAGACCTACAAATATCCCCCCCCCCCCTTAAAAAATGCCAGGAACCTCAAGCTGCTTAGTAGGTGTAAAATAAATTCTATAGAAACTTAGCCATTAACATTTTTAACTTGCTAAAAGGAGAGTAGTACAACTACTGGCAGTGTATACGTATGATATCCAGCAAGGTACACAGAAAAATTGCTTAATCATATTGTCTGGAGTGACTATTAGAGGCAAGATTGTGATCAATCAGCACAACACACTACCACCGGCACACTCACCCAAAACAAACATCATGCATAGAGCTTTGCTGGAATAAGTTTTTTATTGCCCTTAAGAGAAACCTAGGACATTCTAAATAGCAAAATAGCATTGGTTTAACTGCTCTTACAGTGTTCTGTTCTCGCCGATGTGCAGACTTCAACTTAACTTGCTCGGCCTACATTTGATGGGTTTCATCAAGCCTGCAGCCACTCCAGACTTCTGAAAAATCACAAAAGTCACATCTCTCTCCATGATCCTAGAACGTGTAAAGTTGGACAATCGCAGCCTTAACTATTGCCAAGAAATAAGGGGAGACACACACATCAGCACAATTTAATAAACCAAAGTTCTAACCAAGGGATTAAAAAAAAAAAAAAGGAAAGTGAATCCCTTATCAGCAATGCGGCAGACTCCTATCGCAGCACTAGAGATCAAAAGGCAGCAATTCACCAAAGTCAGCTCTGTGGTCTTCCTCCTGCAAAGTGTCACCCTCTCTACTGCAACTTCCTGCTTCACGCTAAGTAGGAAGCTGCAGTAGAGAGGGCGAGACATAACAGGAGGAAGGCCAAAAAGCTGGCCTGTGTGAATAACAGACGCTGCCAGCTGACTGCAGGAAAGTGTAAATGGTGACACGCACAGGGAGGATAGGATCTTTTTTTTTTTTTTTAACCACAGGAACAAGGTTTTTTTACCGTTCCTGCAGGGCGGTATAAAGTTCTGTTGCCGTTACCGCGGATGGTAACTGTGTCAGTCTCTACTCCATATCAATCATTTGGAGCTGTGAGCAACTTATGGCAAATCAATATTGGTGGCCTCAAATGTCTCACGATGTACAACATTATGTCAAGTCCTGTGTCAACTGTGCCAGAAATAAACCTGTGCACGCACCGCCTTTGCTTGGAAAGTTGTACATACCCCGAAGCTGTGTCGAACCGGACCCCCAAATATTCTAGAAATTGAGAGGGGGTCAGGTGACTTTTGGCTATATTGACAACCTAGCCCAGAGATTGACGTACTGAGACCACTCTGGCTGTAACATGATGACTCTCTTCTGCAGAGTCTGCTCTGATGAGCCAATTGTCTAGTTACGGGTGAACCCGGATACCCTCTCGCCTGAGAAAGGCAGCTACTACCACCATTAGCTTGGAAAAGGTTCGTGGAACTTTGGCGAGGCCAAAAGGCAAGGCCCGAAACTGGAAATATTTTCCCATCACCGCAAAACGCAAAAACCTCTGGTGCGGGGGCCAAATTGGTATGGGCAAGTAAGCTTCTTTCAGGTCCAGAGACGTGAGAAACTCTCCTGGCTGTATCGCCGCTATGACGGAGCGCAGAGTTTCCATGTGAAAATGCCGCACATTCAGAGATTTGTTGACTTGTTTTAAGTCCAGGATAGGCCGAAAAGACCCTCCTTTTCGCGGCACCACGAAGTAAATGGAGTAACGGCCAGAGCCGCATTCGGCGGAAGGCACAGGGGAAACCACCCCAATGTGAATCAAGCCTTGCAAGGTCTCCTCTACCGCCGCCCGTTTGGCAGCAGAACCGCATCGGGACTCCACAAACACGTCTCATATCGGGGCATTGAATTCTATTCTGTAGCCTTCTCTGATCAGGTCCAAGACCCACTGATCTGAGGAAATCTTGGCCCACTCCTCGAGAAAGAGGGAAAGTCGTCCTCCTATCACAGGAATTGAGGAGGGGGCCGGCGCACCATCATTGAGAGGGTCGCCCTTGAACGCCAGGTCTTGAGCCTGCTGCTGCAGAAAGTTTGTCCGAGCGAAAGGAGTTCCTCTGCTGAAAACGGGCACGCGAAGTGAACCCAGCAGAACGCCCCGGGCGGTACCTTCTAGCTTCACGGAAGCAAGGTCTGTAAGAGGAGGGAACCGCCTGATCTTTGGAAGAAGGCCGCGGCCTATCCTCGGGTAAGCGCTGGGGTATGGCATCCCCCAGGCCTTTCACAATTTTCTCCAACTCCTCACCAAACAGGAGAAGGCCTTGAAACGCCAGCTTCACCAACCTTTGCTTAGAGGCCATGTCAGCTGCCCAATGCCATACCTACAGAAGACGGCAAGCCGCCACCGCTACAGCCATCTGTTTAGCCAAAGCTCTAACCAGATCATAAAGGGTGTCAGTCAAAAATGACAAGGCCGACTCCATCCGCGGTGCCACCTCCGTAAGCTCCACTCTATCTCCGGGCTGTTCCACTACCTGTTGTAACCAAGCGAGGCAGGCTCGGGCAGCATAGCAGCTGCATGCAGACGACCATAAGGATAGGCCTGAAATTTCAAAGGACCGTTTCATAGCTGCCTCCAGGCGACGGTCCTGCATGTCCTTCAGGGCAACTCCTCCTTCCACTGGAAGGGTAGTTTTCTTTGTCACAGCCGTGACTAGGGCACCCACTTTGGGCGCTGCTAGGCGCGCCAAATGCTCCTCACTTAGAGGGTATAATTGCCCCATAGCCCTGGTGACTTTCAAAGGCCCCTCGGGGTCAGCCCACTGAGCCGTGATAAGCTCTTGGATGGAGTCATGCAAAGGAAAGGCTCAAGCAGGCTTCTTAGTACTTGCCATCCTCGGATTACCGGAGGAGGTCTCAGTACTCCCAGGGTCTTCTATAGAGAGGACCTGCAAGGCATCAGTAATAAGCGCTGGCAGCTCATCACGGTGGAAAATCCTCACCGCGGAAGGATCATATGGATCTGGTGGCAATCCTGCACCTTCTTCTGGCTCTCCAGACCACAAAGGCCTGCCAGACCCCTCAGAGTCCTCACATCCCGACCACGGGGGAGAAAAAGGGGGTGCGCCACTCTCTGAAGGGGAATCCACTGGAGGGGATACAGAAAGCAGGGCCGCAGAGGACCCCTGCAGAAGTGCTCTTTTTAACATGTATGCATTATGCAGCAATAAAACAAATTCAAGGGAAAATGGCTCACCCTGGCCTCCCGGTTCCAGTCCGGGGGGAAACAGCTCTTTTATTAGCCTCTACACGAGGCGCCCCTCCAGGCTCAAACCCCTCCGCCTCAGCGGGGGTCGCGCCATGCTGTTCCAAAATGGCGCCCGCTGCCAGCTCCACGGAGTGGGAAGGAAAATCGCTCGCCATGCTCAGGCCGGCTCTGCCGTCTGAAAAGCACGCCTTACAGAGCCCCGCTGCAGATTTGCGCTTGCCACAAACAGAACAGCGCTTTACTTTCTCAGCAGCCATCGCAGAAAATGGCGGAAATTCAAAATGGCGGATTTGCGCAAACATCGTCCCGAACGCGGGCCCTCCCCGGAGGAGCTACAAAATGCTCTTACCTCACCAGACCGAGTTTCTGAGCTCCGGTCACGCTGCACAATCAGAAGAAAACCTTTTCTGGGATCGCAGCACCAAAGCACAACGCGACTTTTTTTTTTTTTTTAACGCTGTGAGGAAAGTTTGAGGCAACAGCGAAAGAGGCAAATTTCCAACTCCGGAGGATCAGTAGCATAGGAAAGGCAGGGAAAGGGCGAACCTATGTGCCTGCATCCACAGCGTGGGCAAAGACAGGGACAGGGCTTGCCTATTTGTCTACTTCCACATTGGGGGCCGGGTAAGGCAGAGACAGGGCTAACTTATTTGCCTTTAAAGTGGGCACCATCAGCCACAACACCCCTGCTACAACTGGCAAAAGCACAGGAGCCACACCAGGCAGACTTTCTGAAGGAGCTTGAACAAGCTGCAACCACCCTGCTGGGGAGATTGAGAATACTGAAGAGGCAGATGGAGCTAGCTGGCCATGAGGCACTATGGTTTTTCAGTGCTCTCTATCTCCCCCTGCTGGTTGATTGACACAACCCACTCATAATGGATTCATCTGCTTGATGACAAGGAAACTCAGTATAATCGTAGCAATGTAGTTCTTTATGTTCATCCTAAGTTCTTACTAAAGTTAGTCTCATCTTTTCACATCAATGAGGAAAACAGTACTCCCCACTCTTTGCCTTAAACATCATAAAAGAACAGACTCAATTAGAAAATAAGTGCAGCTGTTTGACTCCTTCATCCTCAAAGTGCGAGTTCCACCATCTGCAAAGCAAACTTCAGAAAATTGTCTAGCATCCGATATTGAGTTGTTACATACAAACTCTTCTAATCAATAAAGTGGAAAATCATTATATCAGAGTCACTGCAGCTACCATGGCTTTCCTGAAATTGGATTTGCTGGCACCATATGAAAAGCAGCAACCTGATCCTCACTTCTTACCTACATTTCACACTATTAAAAGTCTGCTAATCGGGCGGTACATCAAATGATAAAAAATATGAATATATATAAATAAATATATTGCTTGGATCAGTCCACAAATCAGAGAGAGTGCATTTGGTCAAGCTATGCTGGCCAACCTACTACTACTACTAATCATTTCTATAGCGCTACTGGACGTACACAGAGCTTCACACTTGAACATGGAGAGACAGTCCCTGCTCGATAGAGCTTGCAATCTAAGTAAGGGATAAGGGTTAGGACAGACAGGACATATCAGGGATAGGGGACAGTTGAAGGTTTAGAAGTTAAAAGCAGCATCGAAGAGGTGGGTTTTTAGCCTAGATTTGAAGATGGCCAGAGATAAGAACAATTCTGGAGACTACACCTTCAAAAATATATAAACAGGATGGAGTCAGTCCAGAGGGTGGCCACTAAAATGGTTAGTGGTCTTCGTCATAAAGCATATGGGGATAAACTTAAATTTCTCAATATGTATACCTTGGAAGAAAGATGGGAAATATGATAGAGACATTTAAATACCTATGCAGCATAAAAGCACAGGAGGTGAGTCTCTTTCAATTGAAGGCTCTGGAATGAGGGGGCATAGGATGAAGGTGAAAGGGGATAGACTCAGAAGTAACCTGAGGAAATACTTATTCATGGAAAGGGTAGTGAATTTGTGGCACAGCCTCCCAGAGGAAGTGGTGGAGACGAAAACAGTATCTGAATTCAAGAGAGCTTGGGACAAGTACATAGGATCTCTAAGGGAGTGATAGGGAGCATAGATGGGCAGACTGGAAAGGCCATATGGTCTTATCTGTCTACATTTTTCTATGTTTCTGTAAGCATTGCCATACTGGGTAAGACTGAAGGACCATCAAGCCCACTATCTTGTTTCCAACAGTGGTCAATCCAAGTCATGCTTTATTCATCTCTACACTGGAAAATGGCTTTTAACTTAGATAACTGCCAATGTTGCAAAATGCCGCAATCAGGGAATGCCAGACTTTTTGATTATGTGTCACCTTGGTTTGTTAAATATCAATGGCTGCCCATATCCTTTAGAAGTGGTAGATTTAAGACCCTTTGTCTAGCATATAAATCATTATGGGAGCCAACAACTGTTGTACCTAAGTAGGTGTACAATTTTATATACACCTGTTGGATGTCTTAGGTCAATGAAGGGTTTCAGGATAATGATAACTGCCTTAGTAAAAGTCCATTGGGCAATTACAAAGGATAGGGCCTTCTTTTGGCAGGCCCCAGCTCTCTGGAATGTTCTACCAAGGGAAATTCAAAGGGAAGTAAACTATAAGAAATTTAAAGCCCTATTGAAAATTAACTTCTTTAAGCAGACTTTCAATCTGTAGCCCGGGCGATATTAAGACTGGACCGTCCATCAGAATGTTCTCACTTTATTTATATTACTAGCCATTGAGCCCGTGTAAACGGGCTAGTTTTGGAATGGGGGGGGGTTCCGAGCCTCCCCTCCCGAGGTCGCCGCCGCCCCCCCGCTAGTTGCCGCCGGTAACCCCCCACCCCCCGGCCCGAGCACTGTCTGTTATTTAACTTACATCGCACCACGCAGACGCAGCAGGCACATCAGCAAAGCTGCCATCGGGACGGGCTTCCTTCTCTGCCTGTGTCCCGCCCTCGTGTGACGTAACGCGGCGAGGGTGGGACACAGGCAGAGAAGGAAGCCCGTCCCGACGGCAGCTTTGCTGCTGTGCCTGCTGCGTCTGCATGGTGCGATGTAAGTTCAATAAGAAAGACAGTGCTCGGGCCAGGTGGAGTGGCGGTGACTCCGGGTGGGGGGAGCGGTAGCAGTGACCTCGGGGGGAGGGGGAGGGCGGAGCGGTTGCGAGTACGTCTGCGGCATGCGCAGTAGAGACTTCCCGCTCTGTCCCGCCCCCCTCATCACGTATTGATGCAGGGGCGGGGCAGAGAGGGAAATCTCTACTGCGCATTTGCGAGTGAGTACGACACTCGCCTTTTATATGTTTGATTGATCATATGGAAGAATGAATGTGATCTTGTGCATCTGCAGTAGGTCTACTCTACTGATTTATGAAGTTCCCTTTCTTATTCATATTTGGCCTTGTTTTGTAAACCGCTCTGGTCCGGTAAGGGGCAGCAGCATATCAAGTTTTTAAACAAACATAAGTACCTGGCAAAATCCCAAAAGAGTGAAAACAGATTTTATGCTGGCTATCCAAGGAATAAGCTGTGAATTTCCCAATCTTTCAGAATATTTGTTTTTAACAATAAATTACATAGTACTAAATAGCTCCACAAGTTCATTTTTTAGTTCTCCATATACCATCTAGTCCAGGTGATTTACTACTCTTTAGTTTGTCAAAATGCACCCTTACATCTTCCAGGTTTACAGAGACGTGTTTCAGTTCTTCCAACTCATCATACCATTTCTGGCATGGGTATCTCCCCCACATCTTTGTCAGTAAAGACTAAAGCAAAGAATTTAGCCTCTCTGCTATGGCTTTGTCCTCCCTGATTGCCCCTTTTACCCCTTGGTTATCCAGCAGTTCAACTGATTACTGGCTGCTTGCTTTTAATATACCTAAAAAAAAGTTTCTACTATGTGTCTGTAACATTAGCATCTGTTGCAACTTTATGACAGGATGCACATGGACAATAAAAAACAAATTATAGATAACTGAGAAGTCTGAGATTGGGAGTTACCAGCATGTATACCTAATTCAGTACTGCTTGTTGATGGGAAACAGTATGGTTTTCCACCTGGAATGGGCATTTTGTATAGTCAGGACTGATTGTGCACTTAATTTTCTCAACCTCCCTAAGAGTTGCATAAATGTTTTGAGCTATGTAATCAACTAAAGAGATAACGAGAATGCTGCTGTTAGGAACAAAATTTATTACAGATTTCATAGGATAACAGAGGAACTAAGGCTATGATAGAATTTTAAAACGGAAGACAGAGAAGCTATTTAACTCTGAGATAGATGCACAGTAACAGGCCACAGGATACAGGGCTTTGCTAATTCTCTATTGGTTTAGCTTTGGATGTTATTTTGAAGTCACATTATTCGAGTTGAACCTAGAAAGGCTCACCTGTCCAGGAAGAACTGAGGCCAATGTTTACTTTTGGGCAGCCATGTTCAAAGATGTCTGGTTAGCTTGACATTTTCCTAGAAGGGAAATCATGTCAACCCAGATAAGCTAAAGAGAATAATGAAATGGACCAATGAAAGGTTCTGAAAAGGGGGCTGAAAAGTGAGCCCATTGAAAGTAACCAATGGTAGGCTGACAAGATGTCAGAATAAACTTTCCTCCCTGGAATTTCCCAAAACTTTCCTTGGACTGTTTATGGCCACAGAATCATCAAAGACCTCAGAACACAAAAAGGAACAGGGACGGAGCCTTATATTGAGGTCCATAATCTAAGTTTATAAAAAGCAAGTACTGGAAAGGAGTTTTTTTTGGTTGCTGAAGATACTGCATGGCAATGAGTAGATGAGGAAGAAAGTCTCACTGACTGACTTTTCCTGCATTAAGGGAAAAGCTGATAACTCTCATTTCTGTGGATTGGGCTTGTGCATTGTCATTTATCTCAGAGTAAACAAGCAACTAAGGGATAGTTAGCTAAGTAAACAATCAATATGGAGACACTGATGTTATCTTTACTTTGGCTTGGCTAGGATTGACTCTGCTAATGGTTAACTTATTCTTTAAAAGTAGCTACAAAAAAAATAGATTTCTGATCTAGACAAGCTTCTTGCTGTATTGCAAACCTTCATTCTTATATATCAATAATTTTCAATTGTGATCTCTTCCTAATTGATGCCTGAATAAAAGAACTTAATTTTCAGAAAACAGTTTCTTTATATCGCCTCCGGGTTAAAAACATAGCTTTAGGAGAAAGAGTTAGACATGTCATAGGCACTTTTCCCATGAGCTCTGGGAGAATTGTTCTATCCCAACTCCATCAGATGATGTCACCTATTTGTACGTCTGACTCAACCCTGCTTTAAAAAAAAAAAAAAAAACATTGAATTTTAAATTTAAAAAAGTAAACTCTGTACCTATGTTCTTCATGTTTGACTTCTGATGGGCAACTTTCCCATGCTTGCTTCAAAAGTCTCTGTTGAAAATGAATGTGCCGATCAGCAGATAATATTCCAAACTTTTTTATCACTGGCAATTTAAAAATGGGCATCTTTGAATAAATGACCTATAAATAATTAAATGAAAACATCTGTTATTTAAAGCAGTAATATAGCCAGACTTCAATTTTTGGGTGGGCATGACCGACGTATTTCCTCTGTCCACCTCCTCCCCTTCCCCCAGGTAAAGATTTATTTTATTTATTTATTAGGATTTATTTTCCGCCTTTTTGAAAGAATTCACTCAAGACTGTACAGTAAGAACAGATCAAACATGAGCAATAGGCAATTACAGCAGTAAAAATATTCAAATAACAATACAAAGTATAGCATAGTATACTACTTATAATGTCAACACAATACATAATAGAACATTTTAATTGACATGAAGGGTATAAGCAAAGATGGAACATATTGATAGGTAAGAGAGTAAGAAGAGTTAGAAAGTAAGGTGAAAGTTGCACATGAGGTCAGAGAGATGGTTAAATATTATCTCAACAGCTGAAGAATCTTCTGGAGTACCCCAAGGCCTGAGTAGTCTCATACCCACGCCAGTCACCAGCACGTATCCAGCCACCAACACTAACACTGCCACCCCCCCCCCCCCCCCCCGCACATGTTCAATTCAACCAGCATCCCCGTGCATGAATGCACAGTGGTGCCAATTGAACTGAACAGGCATAAGAGGTGGGGGGGCAGTGCTGGCATTAGCAGCTGGAAGCACACTGCTGACTGCTGCAGGGAACAACTGCCAGAAAGAACTCTTCAGCTGGCGGGGCCTGGGGATCCCCACCAGCTACACCAACGATGTGCATCATCACTGGGTGGGCCTGAAATGACCCCTACCCACCTGGGCCCACCTGTGGCTAGGCCACCGATTTAAAGAAGCACTTATGAAACAGTGAAAACCTAGAATATGATGATAGATATCAGTCTCTGTTTTACTACTACTAATCATTTCTATAGCGCTACTAGATATACGCAGCGCTGTACACATTATATGCAGGTATTTTCTCTGTACCTAGAGAGCTCACAATCTAGGTTTTGTACCTGGGGCAATGGAGTGTTAAGTGACCTGCCCAAGATCACAAGAAGCTGCAGTGGGAATCAAACCCAGGTTGTCGGGATCAAAGCCCGCTACACTAACCATTAAGCCAATCCTCCACTCTTCCTAGTGCTAAGTTCCATTCAATTACTTGATTTACCTTCATTTTGCACTGTTAAGAAAACATGGAAGAAGCACATCTAAGTTCTAATACCATTATTGCCCCTATCATATGAACCGAAAAACTGTTCCGCAATGAAGCAGGCCATTACCCTAGGCCTAAATAGGAAAAATGGTTTCTATAAGATTGTCGGAGGACAATGTAGTAAGCAGTACATTAAACAGCAGGTGATGAAATATAGTTTACTCCATTGGGAGTAAAAGTAATTACAGTACATGCAGATTGCGGGAAAATTAGGTTCTTACCTTGGTAATTTTCTTTCCTTTAGTCACAGCAGATGAATCCATTACGAATGGGTTGTGTCCATCACCAGCAAGGGGAAATAGAGAGTACTGAAAAACCATAGTGCCTCATGGCCAGCTAGCTCCATCTGCCTCTTCAGCATTTGAAGCTTCCAAAGCAGTGTTACACCGCAAGTAGCATAACATGAACTTTCCTCACAGCGGATGAACGCCCCAGAACAGGAGCAATAACACAAAGAAGGGACGAACTGAACCTCCTATAACAGAACAGAAATCCTGAAGACTGTTTTCCAACTTCTACCAATGAGGGAACATATCTACAGGAAAAACTGAACATAAAACAACATCAATCACACAATGAATCACTGAGGGAGGGCTCATGGATTCATCTGCTATGACTAAAGGAAAGAAAATTACCAAGGTAAGAACCTAATTTTCCCTTCCTTGTCATCAAGCAGATGAATCCATTACGAATGGGATGTATCAAAGCAATCCCTAGATAGGGTGGGAACAAGCCACACCACGCGCTAGCACTTGTGCTCCAAAATGCGCGTCTCTCCTGGCAGCCACATCCAGCCTGTAATGTCGGGCAAAAGAGAGCTTAGAAGCCCATGTCGCTGCACTGCATATCTCTTGAAGAGAGAGTGTTCCAGTTTCAGTCCAAGAAGAGGAAATCGCTCTTGTGGAATGTGCCTTGAAGGCTTCAGGCGGAGGCCGGCCAGACAGCAGAGAGGCTGAAAAAATAGCTTCCTTGAGCCAACGGGCTATAGTGGCTTTAGACGCTGGAGACCCTCTGCGCGGACCTGATAACAGGACAAAAAGATGATCAGAGGTCCTAAAAGCATTTGATATGCGCAGATATTGCAACACAGCCCTTCGCACATCTAGGAGGTGCAATTACTACTACTACTACTATTTAGCATTTCTATAGCGCTACAAGGCGTGCGCAGCGCTGCACAAACATAGAAGAAAGACAGTCCCTGCTCAAAGAGCTTACAATCTAATAGACAAAAAATAAATAAAGTAAGCAAATCAAATCAATTAATGTGAACGGGAAGGAAGATAGGAGGGTAAGTGGTTACGAGAGGTGGAGGCGAGTGGTTACGAGTCAAAAGCAATGTTAAAGAGGTGCCCAAAGGCTTCCGGAAACTCCTCTCTGGAAAAGGAAGGCAGGAAAATAGGCTGGTTTAGGTGAAACGCTGAAACCACCTTAGGCAGGAAGGAAGGCACGGTACATACCATAACTCCGGACTCTGAGAATTGCAGAAAAGGGTCTCGACAGGACAGCGCCTGGAGCTCAGACACCCGTCTCGCTGAAGTAATGGCCACCAAAAAGACCGTCTTCAGGGTCACATCCTTCTCTGAAGCTCGCCTTAGCAGCTCGAAGGGCGAACACTGAAGGGCCTTTAAAACTAACCCCAGGTTCCAGGCCGGACACGGAGCCCGCATGGGAGGACGGAGCCAAAGCACCCCTCTAAGAAACCGTGCCACATCCGGATAAGCAGCCAGGGAGAGGCCAGTGACCTTCCCTCGAAAACATGCTAAGGCTGCCACTTGAACATGCAGGGAATAATAGGCAAGGCCTTGTTGTAAACCATCCTGCAAAAAGTCAAGTATCGGCGAAGACAGAAGCCCACATAGGTGTAATCACTTTAGCAGCACACCAAGCCTCAAATTGGCACCAAATCCTGGCATAAGCCACAGAAGTGGAACGCTTGCGGGCCTGTAGGAGAGTGGAAATGACTTTACTGGAATAACTGTTGTCTCTCAATTGCGCCCTCTCAATAGCCATGCGTAAGACCAAAGCGGCAGGCATCCTCCATGGTCACTGGGCCCTGTGACAACAGGTTCGGTACCAGAGGCAAAGGAAGGGGAGCCTCCACCAGCATCCACCGGAGGTCCGCATACCACGGCCTCCTGGGCCAATCCAGGACAATGAGAACCACCTCTCCTTGATGTAGGCGAATCCGCAGGAGTACTAGCCCTAGCAAGCGCCACGGAGGGAACTCATACAGGAGGCCCTGAGGCCAGGGTTGAGCCAAGTCATCCAACCCCGGCGAGCGAGGATCTCTCCATCTGCTGTAAAAGCACAGGACTTTGGCATTTGCGCTTGAGGCCATAAGATCCGCTACAGGCGTCCCCCACTTGGCACAGATCTGAAGAAACACTTCGTCTGCCAGTTCCCACTCCGCTGGGTCGATTTGATGCCTGCTTAGATAATCGGCTTGCACGTTGCTCTGACCTGCAATGTGAGCTGCTGACAAAAATTACAGATGTAGCTCGGCCCAGTGGCAAATCTGTGCGGCCTGCGCAGCCAGTGCTCTGCACTGAGTGCCGCCTTGTCGATTTATGTAGGCCACTGCTGTCGTGTTGTCCGACAGAACTCTGACAGCCAATCCTTCCAGGGTCGAGTGAAAAGCTAGAAGAGCCTGGAAAATCGCTTTCAACTCCAAGCGATTGATGGACCACTCCGACTCCTCGGGTGTCCAGAGACCCTGGGTATGCCTTCCCCGGCAATGTGCACCCCAGCCCTTCAGGCTGGCATCTGTTACCACCAGGCACCAATCGGGGAGTGCTAGCAGCATTCCTTGCCACAGCATGCTGAGAGCCACCACTCCATACTGAGCTGGGCCGCAGAGAGCCACGTGAGTCTGCACTGATAATCCTGAGAAACTGGAGACCATCGTTCAAGCAGGGAGCACTGCAGAGGTCTCAGGTGCACTCTCGCCCAGGGCAACACTTCCAAGGTGGTCATCGTTGACCCTAACAGCTGGACAATGTCCCAAGCGCGGGGGCGAGGCATCCTCAAGAGCAGACGGACCTGGATCTTAAGCTTGCACTGCTTTTGCTCGGGAAGAAGAACAAACCCCGAAGCTGTGTCGAAACGGACCCCCAAATATTCTAGAGATTGAGAGGGGGTCAGGTGACTTTCGGCTATATTAACGACCTAGCCCAGAGATTGACCTGCTGAGACCACTCTGGCTGTAACATGATGACTCTCCTCTGTCGAGTTCGCTCTGATGAGCCAGTCGTCTAGGTACGGGTGAACCCGAATACCTCTCGCCTGAGAAAAGCAGCTACTACCACCATTACCTTGGAAAAGGTTCGGGGAGCTGTGGCGAGGCCAAAAGGCAAGGCCCGAAACTGGAAATGTTTTCCCATCACCGCAAACCGAAGAAACCTTTGGTGCAGGAGCCAAATAGGAATGTGCAAGTAAGCTTCTTTCAGGTCCAGAGACGTGAGAAACTCTTCTGGCTGTACCGCCGCAATGACGGAGCACAGGGTTTCCATGTGAAAATGCCGCACTCTTAGAGACTTGTTGACTTCTTTTAAGTCGAGGATGGGCCGAAAAGTCCGACCTTTTCGCGGCACCACAAAGTAAATGGAGTAAAGGCCGGAACCGTGTTCAGCAGTAGGCACCGGGGACATCGCCCCTAGGTGAATCAAGCCTTGCACGGACTCCTCTACCGCCGCTCATTTGACGGCAGAACCGCATCGGGACTCCACAAACACATCTCTCACTGGGGCATTGAATTCTATTCTGTAGCCATCTCTGATCAGGTCCAAAACCCACTGATCTGAGGAAATCTTGACCCACTCCTCGAGAAAGAGGGAAAGCCGTCCTCCTATTGCAGGAATCGAGGAGAGGGCCGGCGCACCATCATTGAGAGGGTCGCCCTTGAACTCCAGGCCTTGAGCCGGTCGCTGCGGTACGCTTGTCCGAACGAAAGGAGTTCCTCTGCTGAAAGCAGGCACGAGAAGTGAACCCAGCAGAATGCCACGGGCGGTACCTTCTAGCTTCACGGAAGCGAGGTCTGTAAGAGGAGGGAACTGCCTGACCCTTGGAGAGAGGCCTCAGCCTATCCTTGGGTAAGCGCTGGGGTTTAGCATCCCCCAGGCCTTTAACAATTTTCTCTAACTCCTCACCAAATAGGAGAATGCCTTGGAAGGGCAACTTCACCAACCTTTGCTTAGAGGCCATGTCAGCCGCCCAATGCTGTAGCCATAGAAGGCGGCGAGCCGCCACCGCCACAGCCATCTGTTTAGCCGAAGCTCTGACCAGATCATAAAGGGTGTCAGCCAAGAAAGACAAGGCTGACTCCATCCGCGGTGCCACCTCAGTAAGGGGCTCTGCGCCATCCCCGGGCTGTTCCACTGCCTGTTTCAACCAAGCGAGGCAGGCTCGGGCAGCATAGCAGCTGCATGCAGACGCCCGTAAGGATAGTCCTGAAATTTCAAAGAACCGTTTCAGAGCTGATTCCAGGCGTCGGTCCTGCATGTCCTTCAGGGCGACTCTTCCTTCAACTGGGAGGGTAGTTTTCTTTGTCACAGCCGTGACTAGGGCATCCACTTTAGGCACTGCTAGGCGCGCCAAATGCTCCTCACTTAGAGGGTATAATTGCCCCATTGCCCTGGCAACTTTCAAAGGCCCCTCTGGGTCAGCCCATTGAGCCGAAATAAGCTCTTGGATGGAGTCATGCAAAGGAAAGGCTCGAGCAGGCTTCTTAGTACATGCCATCCTTGGATTACCAGAGGAGGCTTCGCCACTCCCAGGATCTTCAATAGAGAGGACCTGCAAGGCATCAGAAATAAGCGCTGGCAGCTCGTCGCGGTGGAAAATCCTCACCACAGAAGGATCATCTGGATCCAATGGCAATCCTGCACCTTCCTCTGGCTCTTCAGACCACGAGGGCTGCCAGACCCCTCAGAATCCTCACATCCCGACCACGGGGGGGGGGGGGGGGAGAAGGGAGGTGCGCCACTCTCTAAAGGGGAATTAGCCCTTCTGCGCCTGTCTTGCGGCCAGCTGTCCGTGAAAAACGCGCCTGACGGCAATCCGAGTCCAGGCTCCACTGGAGGGGGAACAGTTAGCAGGGCAGAATGAGACCCCTGCGGGAGAGCTCTTTTTAACATGAATGCTTTATGCAGCAGCAACACAAACTCAGGGGAAAAGGGCTCACCCAGGCCTCCCGATTCCAGTCCGGGGATAAAAGTTCCCCTGTTAGCCTCCACACGAGGCTCCCCTCCAGTTTCAAACCCCTCTGCTTCTGCGGGGGTTGCGCCATGCAGCGCGTCCAAAATGGCGCCCGCTGCCAGCTCCACTGAGTGGGAAGAAACATCGCTCGCCATGCTCGTGCCGGTCTGAAGAGCCCCGCTGCTGATCTGCGCTTGCCACAACGGGAACAGCGCTTAACAACCTCCGCAGACATCGCCGAAAACAGCGGAAAATTCAAAATGGCGGATTCGCGCCAAAAACGTCCTGATCGCGGGCCCTCCCCGGAGGAGCTACGAAACACTCTTACCTCACCAGACCGAGTCCCAGAGCTCCGGTTACGCTGCACAATCAGAAGAAAACCTCTTTTCTGGAATCGCAGCGCCAAAGCGCAGGGTTTTTTAAACCCTGTGAGGAAAGTTAGAGGCAACAGCAATAGAGACAAATTTCCAACTCCGGAGGATCAGTATAGTGGGAAAGGCAGGGAAAGGACGAACCAATGTGCCTGCATCCACAAAGGAGAGTGTGGGAAAGGACAGGGCCAGGGCAAACCTATGTGTCTACATCAACATTGGGGGCCGGGTAAAGCGAATGCTACATACCTGTAGAAGGTATTCTCCGAGGACAGCAGGCTGATTGTTCTCACTGATGGGTGACGTCCATGGCAGCCCCTCCAATCGGAATCTTCACTAGCAAAATCCTTTGCTAGCCCTCGCGCGCCAATGCACGGCCCTCTTCCCGCCCGAAACCAGCTCGTGCCGGCCAGTCTCATATGTAGCAAGACAAAGAGAAGGGAAGACACAACTCCAAAGGGGAGGCAGGCGGGTTTGTGAGAACAATCAGCCTGCTGTCCTCGGAGAATACCTTCTACAGGTATGTAGCATTCGCTTTCTCAGAGGACAAGCAGGCTGCTTGTTCTCACTGATGGGGTATCCCTAGCCCCCAGGCTCACTCAAAACAACAACCATGGTCAATTGGGCCTCGCAACGGCGAGGACATAACTGAGATTGACCTAACAATTTATCCAACTAACTGAGAGTGCAGCCTGGAACAGAATAAACATGGGCCTAGGGGGGTGGAGTTGGATTCTAAACCCCGAACAGATTCTGAAGCACTGACTGCCCGAACCGACTGTCGCGTCAGGTATCCTGCTGCAGGCAGTAATGAGATGTGAATGTGTGGACAGATGACCACGTCGCAGTTTTGCAAATCTCTTCAATAGTGGCTGACTTCAAGTGGGCTACCGACGCTGCCATGGCTCTAACATTATGAGCCGTGACATGACCCTCAAGAGCCAGCCCAGCCTGGGCGTAAGTGAAGGAAATGCAATCTGCTAGCCAATTGGATATGGTGCGTTTCCCCACAGCCACTCCCCTCCTGTTGGGATCAAAAGAAACAAACAATTGGGCGGACTGTCTGTTGGGCTGTGTCCGCTCCAGATACAAGGCCAATGCTCTCTTGCAGTCCAATGTGTGCAGCTGACGTTCAGCAGGGCAGGAATGAGGACGGGGAAAGAATGTTGGCAAGACAATTGACTGGTTCAGATGGAACTCCGACACAACCTTTGGCAAGAACTTAGGGCGAGTGCGGAGGACTACTCTGTTATGATGAAATTTGGTGTAAGGGGCCTGGGCTACCAGGGCCTGAAGCTCACTGACTCTACGAGCTGAAGTAACTGCCACCAAGAAAATGACCTTCCAGGTCAAGTACTTCAGATGGCAGGAATTCAGTGGCTCAAAAGGAGGTTTCATCAGCTGGGTGAGAACGACATTGAGATCCAATGACACTGTAGGAGGTTTGACAGGGGGCTTTGACAAAAGCAAACCTCTCATGAAGCGAACAACTAAAGGCTGTCCTGAGATCGGCTTACCTTCCACACGGTAATGGTATGCACTGATTGCACTAAGGTGAACCCTTACAGAGTTGGTCTTGAGACCAGACTCAGACAAGTGCAGAAGGTATTCAAGCAGGGTCTGTGTAGGACAAGAGCGAGGATCTAGGGCCTTGCTGTCACACCAGACGGCAAACCTCCTCCATAGAAAGAAGTAACTCCTCTTAGTGGAATCTTTCCTGAAAGCAAGCAAGATGCGGGAGACACCCTCTGACAGACCCAAAGAGGCAAAGTCTACACTCTCAACATCCAGCGCAGGGAGAGTACTTCCATAAAGGACGCCCCTCACATGCGCTCCCTGCTTTTTTTTTTCTTTTTTACCTTTTTTGGGGGGCCCTTTTCCTTTCCAATTCCCTCATAGGAGCCCTAACGAGAGGTGCAGACCTCCCGTTAGGGTTCCTACGGTAAGGGAATCGGAAAAACGGTAGTGCATCTCATTATAATGGGCTACAACGGTAGTGCAGCTCATTATAACAGCTTTTGAATAATTTGCATTCCGTTTTCGTTGCCTGCTACCGTGGCAGGGAAAATGCCCTTAGTGCATGCCCCCCGGTAAACTACTTGCGTTTTAAACTGGCTGGAACCAGTTTAAAACGCAAGTTGTGGGCTCGTTAGGTTTAGTGCATCTGGCCCTCAGTGCCACTGTTTCAACACCCAGTCACCATTAACAAAACAAAGAACAAATTTGATCTCTGCAATGGAAACTATCCCACAAGCTGTCACCATCTTGCTCCACCCCCTTCCCATGAATTCCTTTTCAGTGGACAGCAAAACAATGAGTCCACAAAACACATACTCAGGAATATTATTGCAGAAAAGAAGGATCAAGTAAGTGAAGATATAAATATAAGACATTTACTACATAACAAGTTTTATTAGCAGTTTTTCAAAGTACAAACACTTAAAAGCCAAACAGTAAACAAAAATGTGATATCTTTCACTGAACGCAAAATAATCTCTATGCTTTTTCAACAAACTGGCAATAAGATCTATTTTCCAATTACTAGTCAATCTTTCCAAGATCTTGCTCATACAAACTATTTTCTACACCAAGAAATCAGAAATCCTCATGGTTGCTTCCTAGGCTTTTCCTCCATTCAGAGCCACTAGATGTCACCAGAACCACAACAACAGTATAAATGCTTCCAAAGAAATCATGTCAAGAGTTAGAGTTATAGAACTTATGAGTGGTTCAATAATCAGTCCAAGAAACTGCAACAGCAACTGAACCATCTGGTTGTGCACAGTATCAACAATGTATCTTATAATAAAATAATTTAGTATTTCTAAACACCCTTCCAATTTAGTTCAAGACTGCTTACAGCACTTTTTCAGGTAAGAGAACTTCTGTCTTGAAAAGTAATTTTACTTTAACATACTTTTTATTTGTACCCCGCGCTTTCCCACTCATGGCAGGCTCAATGCGGCTTAGGTACTTAATTGTACCTGGGGCAATGGAGGGTTAAGTGACTTGCCCAGAGTCACAAGGAGCTGCCTGTGCCTGCAGTGGGAAGATGAGTCTTTGGGTGGTGGGAAAGGACAAATTGTCCTATAAGGCATCTCCTGATGGGTCACAGACTGCTGTGGCGGTGCACACCAGCAGTACAGGAATTGCTGCCAGCCCATGAGCCCCTATGGAGAAAGCAGACTCACAGTAGATGCATCATTACTGTTCACATCAATTGCAGGCTGTGCGATGCGACCAATGCATGGAACAGTAGCATCTGGTGTGGTAACAAGATAAAGCTGGTGCCAGGAGCAGTATGAAGGACAAAGAGACTGGTAGAGATGAGCCACTCATGCCTCAGCAGAGTTTTGGCCATAATACCCCCTCCCTGAATGTGGAGCTGTATGTAAGGGACAATGAGCAGGACCATACCAAACTGAACTGACACCCCCACCAGTGAACTGAGAGCAATTTTGGACCCCTCCATATTTGTGCCTGTACAACCACAAAGGCATTGGCATGGTACTGACAGTTTGGGGGGGGGGGAGACAGGTGTGCAGAAGTACGTGGAGGTGAAGATGGGGATTATACAATAGGATATGGATGAATGGGTGTACATATATGTGGAAGTATTCAGGCAAATATATCCAAGGGTACTCAAAGAATTCAAGCACGAAATTGCTGATCTGCTGTTAGTAATATGTAACCTGTTGTTAAACTCGTCTATAGTACCTGAAGATTAGAGGATGGCCAATGTGACGCCAATTTTTAAAAAGGGTTCCAGGAGTGATCCAGGAAATTACAGACCAGTAAGCCTGACGTCCATGCCAGGCAAAATAGTGGAAACTATTATAAAAAATAAAACTACAGTACATATAGACAAACATGGTTTAATGGGACAGAGTCAGCATGGGTTCAGCCAAGGGAAATCTTGCCTCACCAATCTGCTTCATTTCTTTGAAGGCATGAATAAACATGTGGCTATAGGTGAGCTAGCTGATGTAGTGTATATAGATTTTCAGAAAGCTTTTGACAAAGTTCTTCATGAGAGATTCCTGAGAAAATTAAAGAGTCATGGGATAGGAGGCAATGTTCTGTTGAGGACTAGGAATTGCTTATTGAACAGAAAACAGAGAGTAGGGTTAAAAGGCCATTTCTCTCAATGGAGAAGGATCTGTACTGGGACTAATGCTATTTAACATATTTATAAATTATCTGGAAATCAGAATGACAAGTGAGGTGATTAAATTTGCAGATGACAAAACTATTCAAGATTGTTAAAATACAAGAGGGCTGCAGGAAGACCTCAGGAAATTAGAAGACAGGGCATCCAAATGGCAGATGAAATTTCATGTAGACAAATGCTGCACATTCCCAATCTGAATCACAGATACCTGATGTTAGGGTCCACCTTGGGAATCAGCACCCAAGAAAAAGATCTAGGTGTTGTAGACAATACAGAGAGATCTTCTGCCCAGTGTGGTGCGGCAGCCTAAAAAGCAAACAGGATGCTAGGAATTATTAGTAAAGGATGGTAAATAAGACCAATACTACTATGATGCTTCTGTATCGCTCCATGAAGCAACCTCACCTTGAGTATTGCTTTCAGTTCTGGTCGTTGTATGTCAAAAAAGATATAACAGAACTGGAAAAGGTTCAAAGAAGAGTGACCAAAATGATAAGGGGGATGGAATTCCTCTCATATGAGGAAAGGCTAAAGAGCTTAGGGCTCTTCAGCTTGAAAAAAAAAAGATGGTTGAGGGGAGATATGATTGAGGTCTATAAAATCCTGAGTTGTGTAGAACAAGTAGAAGTAAATCACTGTTTCCTTTCAAGAAGTGCAGAGACTACGGGACACATAAGAATAGCCATACTGGGTAAGATCAATGGTTCATTTAGCCCAATATCCTGCTTCCAACAGTGACAAATCCAGTTCACAAGTACCTGGAAGAGAAACCCAATTAGTAGCAACATTCCATGAAACCAATCCCAGGGCAAGCAGTGGCTTCCCCAAGTGAAAAAATATTTCCACTTATTTGTTTTAAAAGTATTTCCATATATTTCGTTGAGCGTCCCCTGGTCTTTGTACTCAATGAAGTTACATAGAAATACTTTTAAAACAAATAGGAGGAAATATTTTTTCACTCAAAGAATAGTTAAGTTCTGGAACTCCTTGCCAGCGGATGTGGTAACAGCGGTTAACATATCTGGGTTTAAAAAAGGTTTGGACAAGTTCCTAGCGGAAAAGTCCATAGTTCGCTTTTGAGATGGACATGGGGAAGCCACTATTTGCCCTGAGATTGGTAGCATGGAATGTTGCTACTTGGGTTTCTGCCAGGTATTTGTGACCTGGATTGACCACCATTAGAAACAGGATACTGGGCTATATGGACCATTGGTTTGACCCAGTGTGGCTATTCTTATGTTCTTCTGTAAAGAGTCTGGCACAATTTAAGCCCTGAACATGTCAGGCCATGGGCCTCCTTGGAGCACGAAGACCTATGCTGCCACCCCTATTGCCCCTAACTAAAAGCAGCCCTGTGTAATGTCCTCCCACAAAATCCCATGGCATACCTGTGGACCACTGACAAGCACACCAATCTAAAGCAAATCCATCTAAAGCAAATGGGATTTTTAGACGAAGAATTTGTCTGTGGTTTTCAAACTTTTTTTCATGCTCTTCCTGCATGCCAAATTTGGTATTTTATCGTTACGTTTTTGAAGAGAAATGTTGCTAAAGGACACACAGACAGGGGTCCCTTCTGCATAATTATTTCCAATATTCTGCATTTTGAAAAGCATAACAATTTAACTGCAAAGCATCTTAATAGACATCACATGAGACTGGGAGAAAAAAAGTTGTAACTAAGTAACGACTGTCGTTGCTAATGCAATATATCACTACTTTACACAAGCCATCGGAGGAGCTGCTTCGCCACAACCAATTTTTTCTACCACTCTCAACTGCGCTGACCCAAAAACCTGATAAGCGGGTAAGTTTGTGAAACTGAGACTACCAAGTCAGTGCGAAAATACAGCAGTACTGCCAAGTGAGCTATCATCTACCAATTTCAGGGTTTGGTAAGGTTCCGTTTCTGGAGGGGGAGTTGTTTTTTACCTCACTGCCGTTCACTATGGGTCGTCTCCCCTCCTTGCTTTACCATCCAGCTCCCTTGACTACCAGGGGGAAAGCGAATGTGTAACACCCTTAAGCGCATGCGCACCAATACGAACTGTCACAGGCCTTCAGCCAACTGTTACGCCTCGCGCCGCAGCGCTACTATTGCGCAAGCTTCTTGTGCATGGGCTGAGGTTTGGTACCTGAGTTGTAGAGGCCAGGGACCCGTTAGCTCCAAGAGATAAGTGGTCAGCCAAATGGCTGAAAGACAGACTGGTGTGGGCTTCCACATTTCTCCTCTGCCCCTTTCTGGTGCAGCGTATGAGCTGCGTCTGGGCTGGAGGTTCCCTGGGTCCTACCCTTCTAAGCAGTGGGATTCGAGGCAAAGATGAAGAGATATTTCTGTGAGATCAACGTGGTGTGGGAGAAGCATGATTGTATCCTTGCTGCTCTGGCTATTCTCTCTCTAGTAGGTCCTGATGGCCTTCAGGTAGTGGTAGAAAGAGTAGTTACTCACCTGTAACAGGTGTTTTCCGAAGACAGCAGGCAATATATTCTCACTGATGGGTGACGTCACGTCGGCCCGGAGGACTTTCCAGCAAAGTCCATGACAAAGTCTAAAATGTCCCCCGTCGCGCGGGCGGATGCAGTGCGCATGCGCGCGTCCACTTTCCCGCCCGCCGCGCGGGCACATTCCTCAGTTAATTACAAGAATTAGAGGAATACAACTCCAAAGGGGAGGTGGGAGGGTTGTGAGAATATATTGCCTGCTGTCTTCGGAGAACACCTGTTACAGGTGAGTAACTACTCTTTCTCCAAAGACAAGCAGGCCAATATTCTCACTGATGGGGTATCCCTAGCCCCCAGGCTCACTCAACACAACAAAGAATGGTCAATTGGGTCCCGCAACGGCGAGGACAAAAAACAAAATTGACCTGAAACCAAATTCAACTATTGAGAGTGCAGCCTGGAACAGAATAAACATGGGCCTAGGGGGGTGGAGTTGGATTCTAAACCCCAAACAGACTCTGCAGCACCGACTGCCCAAACCGACTGTCGCGTCGGCTATGCTGCTGAAGGCAGTAATATGATGTGAATGTGTGGATCGAAGCCCACGTCGCAGCTTTGCAAATCTCTTCTATGGTGGCTGACTTTAGATGAGCCACCGACGCAGCCATGGCTCTAACATTATGAGCCGTGACATGACCGTCCAAAGTCAGCCCGGCTTGGGCGTAAGAGAAGGAAATGCAATCTGCTAGCCAATTAGAGATGGTGCGTTTTCCGACAGCAACTCCCCTCTTGTTGGGATTAAAAGAAACAAACAGATGGGCGGACTTTCTGAAGGGGCGCGTCCGCTCCACGTAACAGGCCAGTGCTCTTTTACAGTCCAAAGTGTGCAACTTGCTTTCGCCCGGGCTCAAGTGAGGAGGGGGAAAGAATGTTGGCAAGACAATTGACTGGTTCAGATGGAACTCCGACACCACCTTCGGTAGAAACTTTGGGTGGGTGCGGAGGACTACTCTGTCATGATGAAAGACAAGGAATGGTGCATGAACTACCAGGGCTTGAAGCTCACTGACCCTACGAGCTGAAGTAACAGCCACCAAGAAAATGACCTTCAAGGTCAAGTACTTCAGATGGCAGGAATCTAGTGGCTCGAAAGGAGTCGTCATCAGCTGGGTGAGAACGACATTGAGATCCCATGGCACTGGAGGAGGTTTGATAGGGGGCTTTGACAAAAACAAACCTCTCATGAAACGCATGACTAAAGGCTGTCCAGAAATCGGCAAGCCATCAACATGTGAATGATAAGCACTGATAGCGCTAAGGTGAACCTTGACCGAGTTAGTCTTAAGACCAGACTCGGATAAATACAGCAGGTACTCAAGCAAGGTCTGTGCAGGACAAGAGAAAGGATCTAAACCGTTACTGTCACACCAGACGGCAAACCTCCTCCATTTAAAAGAGTAACACTTATGTGTGGAATCTTTCCTGGAAGCAAACAGAACTCTGGAGACACCCTCAGAGAGACCAAAGGAGGCAACCTCTAAGCTCGCAACATCCAGGCCGTGAGAGCTAGAGACCGGAGGTTGGGATGTAGAAGCGCCCCCTCGTTCTGAGTAATGAGGGTCGGAAAACAATCCAATCTCCATGGCTCTTCTGACGAAAGTTCCAGAAGAAGTGGAAACCATATCTGGCGGGGCCAAAAAGGCGCTATCAGAATCATGGTTCCCTGGTCCTGCTTGAGTTTCAGGAGAGTCTTCCCCACTAAAGGGATGGGAGGATAAGCGTACAGGAGTCCTGTCCCCCAAAAAAGGAGGAAGGCATCCGACGCTAGTCTGCCGTGGGCCTGGAGTCTGGAACAGAATTGAGGAACCTTGTGAGTGTCCTGGGAAGCAAAAAGATCTATCGATGGAGTTCCCCAAACTCGAAAGATCTTTTTGGCAATAGTCATGTTCAAGGACCACTCGTGAGGCCGCATAACTCTGCTCAGCCTGTCGGCCAGACCATTGTTTACACCGGCTAGATAAGTGGCTTGGAGAAACATTCCATTTTGATAGGCCCATAGCCACATCTGCACGGCCTCCTGGCACAGAGGACGGGATCCGGTACCCCCTTGCTTGTTGGTGTAATACATTGCCACTTGATTGTCTGTCTGAATGAGAACAATTTTGTTGGCTAGCCGATCTCTGAATGCCTTCAGAGCGTTCCAGATCGCTCGCAATTCCAGGAGGTTGATCTGGAGATGCTTCTCCTGAAGAGACCAAGCTCCTTGAGTGTGAAGCCCATCTACATGCGCTCCCCACCCGAGCAGGGATGCATCCGTCGTCAGCACTTTTTGAGGCTGAGGAATTTGGAATGGGCGTCCCAAGACCAGATTGGATCGAATGGTCCACCAACTGAGGGAATTTCGAAAATTGGTGGACAGCCGGACAACATCCTCTAGATTCCCTGTGGCTTGAAACCACTGAGAAGCTAGGGTCCATTGAGCCGATCTCATGTGTAGACGTGCCATGGGTGTCACATGAACTGTGGAGGCCATGTGGCCAAGCAATCTCAACATCTGCCGAGCTGTGATCTGCTGAGATGCTTGCACTTTGGAAACCAGAGACAGAAGTCTGTCTGCCCTGGGTCCTGGGAGATAAGCACAAGCTGTCTGTGTGCACAACAGAGCTCCTATGAATTCCAATTTTTGCACAGGGACGAGATGGGACTTGGGGTAATTGATGACAAAGCCCAGCATCTCTAGCACCTGAATAGTCATCCGCATAGACTGTAAAGTTTCTTGCGGGGAGGTGTTCTTCACCAGCCAATCGTCCAGATAAGGGAACACATGCACTCCCAGTCTGCGTAGCGACGCTGCCACAACTGCCAGGCACTTTGTAAAAACCCTGGGTGCAGACGCCAAGCCAAAAGGCAAAACACAGTACTGAAAATGCTGTGTTCCCAGCCGAAACCGAAGATACTTCCTGTGGGCTGGAAGTATCGGTATGTGAGTGTAAGCATCCTTCAAGTCCAGAGAGCATAGCCAATCGTTTTTCTGAATCATGGGAAGAAGAGTGCCCAGGGAAAGCATCCTGAACTTTTCTTTGACCAGATATTTGTTCAGGGCCCTTAGGTCTAGGATGGGACGCATCCCCCCTGTTTTCTTTTCCACAAGGAAATACCTGGAATAGAATCCCAGCCCTTCTTGCCCTGGTGGTACGGGCTCGACCGCATTGGCGCTGAGAAGGGCGGAGAGTTCCTCTGCAAGTATCTGCTTGTGGTAGGAGCTGAAAGACTGAGCTCCTGGTGGGCAATTTGGGGGTTTGGAAATCAAATTGAGGGTGTACCCGCACCGGACTATTTGAAGAACCCACTGGTCGGAGGTTACGAGAGGCCACCTTTGGTGAAAAAATTTTAACCTCCCCCCGACCGGCAGGTCGTTCGGCACAGGTACTTTGACTTCGGCTATGCTCTGCTGGAGCCAGTCAAAAACCCGTCCCTGGTTTTTGCTGGGGAGCTGCAGGGGGCTGCTTCGGTGCCCGCTGCTGACGAGAGCGAGCGGGCTGGGGTCGAGCCTGAACCGGCTGACGGGAATAAGGAGTGTACCTACGATTTCTAGAAGCGTAGGGAGCACTTCTCTTTCCCTTAAAAAACTTCCTAGCAGTGGAAGTGGTTGCAGAAGGCGCCCGGCGGGAGAGAGAATCCATAGCGTTGTCACGCTGGTAGAGATGATTAATCATCTCTTCAACCTTCTCTCCAAAAAGGTGATCCCCCCGGCATGGGATATCTGCTATTTTCCGCTGAGTTCTTTCCTCCAGGTTAGAGGCACGCAGCCATGAGAGCCTGCGCATCGCTATACCTTGAGCGGAAAAGCGAGATGTCACATCGCAAGTGTCAAAAATGCCCCTGGACAGGAACTTGCGACACGCCTTCTGCTGCCTGATCACTTGGCGAAAGGGTTCAGCTTTCTCCTCAGGGAGTGTATCCACTAAACTCTCAAGTTGCCTCACAGAGTTCCGTAAATGCACACTCGTGAAGAGTTGGTAAGACTGGATTTTGGAAGCGAGCAGACCAGCCTGATACGCCTTCCTCCCAAAAGAGTCCAGAGTTGCATATTCTCGCCCCGGGGGCGCCGAGGAGAAATTTCTGGAACTCTTGGCTCTTCTGAGGGCAGAATCCACCACCGCTGAATCATGAGGCAATTGGGTCTGCATGAGACTGGGTTCCCCGTGGATCCTATATTGGGACTCAGCTTTCTTAGGGACGGTTGGACTTGAAAAAGGGTTCTCCCAGTTCCTTAGCATAAGTTCCTTAAGAGTCTCATGAAAAGGAACTGTGGCAGAAGATGAAGGTGGAGATGGATAGTCCAGAACCTCAAGCATTTTGGCTCTGGGCTCGTCCACAATTTCCACGGGGAAGGGGATGGCCTCAGACATCTCCCGAACAAAAGATGAAAAAGACAAGCTCTCGGGAGGAGACAGCTGCCTTTGTGGCGAGGGAGTGGAGTCAGATGGAATGCCTTGAGAATCCTCGCCAGAGAACTCCCCATGCATTCCTTCATCATCCTCGGATGAGGTACCATCAGATGGGGCTAAAAGCTCAGACAGAGCCGCCCGAATCTGAGCCCGTCTCGACAAAGAGGCTTGATGGCCTCTATGATGGTGCCGAGAAGTTGATGGTCCCTGAGGCTCCGGGGAAGCTTCCTGCTCCGATGCCTCGGGAGAGTCAACTTGGGAGGTCAAAGGCACCGGCACCGGAGACGGCACCGGTGAGACAGACCTCACCACAGGCTGAAGGCCTGATGCAGGAACATCCGGCATCGGCAATGTCGACACCTTCGACGCCGTCGGCACCGGTGCCTCTGAAAGCATCGACACCGGCCCCGTCGACGCCGTCGGCACCGACAACCTCGATGCCGATTGCCACTGCTGCATCATGTTCAAGAAAAAAGGGAACATGGCCTGCATACTCTCATCCACAGCTGGAGTCGGAAAAGGCTGCGGGGTCGGTTGAGGTGCCAGAGGCAAAGTCTGCTGAGGTTGGGGAGTGGGGACTCGGCTGCCAGCGACCCCACGCGTCGGAACCTCAGTAATAGAGGGAGAGCGATCCTCTCGGCACCGACGCTTCTCGGGTATCGAGTGCATCGATGACCCGGAGCTCCCGGTGCCGTGTTTCGAAGGAGATCGACGACGATGCTTCTTGGCCTTCGCCCGACGCATGTCATCGAGATTCCTCGGCACCGGAGAGGAGGACGTGGAATCCACACGTCTCCTCGGGGCCGGGTCCGACGCAGGACGGTCCCGGGGGGCCTGCACAGCAGGAGGCGCCGAGGCGGGTGGAGACCCACTCGATGCATCACTGCTCCCAGCGTGCATGGGTCTAAAGGCAGCCTGTCCCCTGTCTCCCGGTGCCGACGCCTCCTTCGACTTCGACGACGTCGGCCTCGAAGACATCATCCTCGACGGCACCGACTTCACCGGCACCGACTTGCCCGGCGCCAGTTTGGAGGGCGCCGACTTAGACGACGTCGATGACGTCGACGGCGCCGATGCCGAAGCACCGGGCCCAAAAATCTTCTCTCTCTGGGCGTCTCGAGAGAGCAGTGTCCGCTTCTTCATGGCGAGACACAATTTACAACTCTCCGAGCGGTGGTCCGGCCCAAGGCACTGAATACACCACGAGTGTGTATCAGTGCCAGAGATGGCCCGATGGCAGCGGGCACAAGGCTTGAAGCCGCTGGGCGTCTTCGTTGACATCTCGGGAAAAATTGTCCCTGCCAAATCAAAAGACGCGATTGTGTCTAGAAAAATAATGACACAGAAAAACAAAAAAAAAAGACGGGAAAAAATACCCGACCGAGCGATTTAAATAAAATCGCAGACTAAAATAAAGGAAACTTAATAAACGAAAACAATCTAAGATAACAAAAAAAGGATACTTCGCTTTTTTCTTCTTTCTTCACCTCCGGGCACAGGAGGAACACGAAGACGAGATCGTCGAGCTCCGTGTCACCTCAGACGCGGAGAAGAAAAAACTGAGGAATGTGCCCGCGCGGCGGGCGGGAAAGTGGACGCGCGCATGCGCACTGCATCCGCCCGCGCGACGGGGGACATTTTAGACTTTGTCATGGACTTTGCTGGAAAGTCCTCCGGGCCGACGTGACGTCACCCATCAGTGAGAATATTGGCCTGCTTGTCTTTGGAGAATAGTAGTTACAATCCTTGTAGGTTTCGGTAGCTGACAAAGAGGTCAGATTGGGAACAGGAGACAGTACAAGGCAGTGACGTAGCCAGACTGCCAATTTTGGGTGGGCCTGAACCCAAAGTGGATGGGCACAAAATTTTCTCTCTACCCCCCTCCCCCAGCAAAACTTAGTCACACTATTCAGATGCATTTGTCACACAGGGTAAAGTGCTGCTTTTCAGTGCATCAGATTTCAGACAATTTATTTACTACCTAACACCCTTTTCAATGAGCTTTCAGAGGCCAAAACCTCCTGCCTAAGGTCAGTATAATGCTGTTACGGTATCCTCTCCTGACCTAAGGAAGGAAGTATTGGTCTCTGAAACTTTATTAACAAAGGTACCATATTACTTTATCCTAAATTAAAAATAAATTTATTTTCTTTACCTTTGTTGTATGGCCATTTACTTTTTCTCATTGTGTTGCTCCCAGTCTCTAGATTCTGCTTTTCTTCGTTTTCGCTTAACTCTTCTGCCACTGTTTCCTGGCCATTTCTCATTTTTCTCTCCTTTTTCTTTGCTTTCTTCAATATTTTTCTGCCTCTCTCTCTCTCTCTGTCCAGATTTAATTCATTCTTACTATCCATTCTTTAATTTCCTTCATCTACTTATGGCTTTTCATCTTTTTCTCACCCTTGTTCTCCCCATGCCCCTTCCTCTTATTCTCCAGTCTTTCACTACTCTCCTTTTCCATCCAGCAGCTCTCTTCTTTCTCTCCCCATACTTCCAGTGTCTCCCCTCTCTCTCCCCATCCTTCCAGTAGTCTCCCCTCTTTCTTTCTGCATTCTTCCATCCAGCATTACCTCTTTCTCCCTACCCTTCCATCCAGCATCTTCCCTCTTACTCCCTACCCTTCCATCCAGCGTCTCCCTCTTTCTCTCCCCATCCTTCCACCCATCTACCCTCTCTCCTGATCCTTCCATCTAATGTCTCTCTCTACCTCCTTCTAACCAGTGTCTCTCTATCTCTCTACCCTTTTCTGTTCAGTGTCCCTTCTCTCTCCACATCCTTCTAGTCTCTCCCCTTTCTCTCTGCATCCTTTCATCCATCTCCCCTCTTTCTCTCCCCATCCTTCCATCCAGTGTCTCTCTCTCCATCCATCCGTTTTCCCTCTTTCTCTCCTCATCCTTCCATCTGTTTTCCCTCATTCTCTCCCCATCCTTCCATCTGCTTTTCCCCATCCATCTGCTTTTTCCCTCTTTCTCTCCCCATCCTTCCATCTGTTTTTTCCCTCTTTCTCTCCCCATCCTCCCATCTGTTTTTCCCTCTTTCTCTCCCCATCCTTCCATCTGTTTTTTCCCTCTTTCTCTCCCCATCCTTCCATCTGCTTTTTCCTTCTTCCTCTCCCCATCCTTCCATCTGCTTTTTCCCTCTTTCTCTCCCCATCCTTCCATCTGCTTTTTCCCTCTCCCGATTCAGGCCCGCCAGAGCCAGCCCTAGCTCCCATTACCGGCCACTGCTGCTTTTCCTATTGAGCAGCAGGGCCGGCGCTACAAAAAGAAGAGCTGAGCGCTAACGACAACAAAAGTTGAAAAAGAAAAGCGCGGCACCTCCGCAGGCAGCCTTGAGGAGCGACGCAGGGGCAGTGATGTAAGAGACGGGAGGAGCCTGCAGAGCCAGCAGCCAATGCCTCAAGGCTGCCTGTGGAGGTGCCGCTCTTTTTATTTTCAACTTTTTTTGTCGTTAGCGCTCAGCTCAGCTGAGCGCTTCTTCTTTTTGTAGCGCCGGCCCTGCTTCTCAATAGGAAAAGCAGCAGTGGCCGGCAATGGGAGCTGGTGCTGGCGCGGGCTTGGAGGAAAAGTGGGCGGGCAGTGTCTGTGCGCTTGGGTGGGTGGGCCAGAGCTGAAATTGGGTGGGCCTGGGCCCACCCAGGCCCACCCATAGCTATGCCCCTGGTACAAGGCTATCTAGCCCAAGGAGGTTAGTTAGATACGAGCCGTCAGCCGAGGGGCTTTCTATCCTATTATATGGGTTGAAGCTAGTAGGCGGAGCTTGCTGGCAGTAGGAGATTGTCACCACACTAGTTCACCCAAAACATAGCAAACGCTATTTGAAAACAATAGTAAAAGATTATTAGAAATTAGGGACCGCCTATGCGTGGTCCTTCTTTAAAAATTCAAAAGCTGTTCCACCTTTTAAGGCACTGGAGGACAAAAGTTTTTTTTTTACTTATTTGACAGCTTTTTAATTTATTTGAAAGCTTCTCATCCTAATTCTCACCTCCCAACGTTCTATGCGTCTGGCTGCCTGTGTTCGTGGCTTTCTTCAGAGCTGGTCTGCTAGGCTCCGAAGCACAGGCTGACGTCACACGCAGCACTGACCAACCGCACGACAGCAGCACAAGGCCGCCCTAGCCGCCATGCCCCTCCCCCAAGGTCACCGCCGCTCACCCCTCCACCCCCCACGAGGTTGCCACAGCCACTGCTGCCCCCCTCCACCCCCCTCTGAGGTCGCCGCCCAGGCCCAGCCACTTTCCCTCCAGGCCCGCCCACCCAACAGACCTGCCAAGTCTCCCGCGAAACACACTGCGCCAGCTCCCATTTCCGGCCACTGCTGCTTCTCCTGTTGAGCAGCAGCGGCCGTTACAAAAACAACTATTTTTAAAAAGGAAGCGCGGCACCGCAGGCAGCCATCAGGCATTGGCTGTCGGCTCCTCTCGCCTCTCACGTCACTGCCCCTGGAGCAGACCCCGTAGGAGCGCAGCGACGTGAGAGGCGAGAGGAGTGACTGCAGAGCCCACAGCCAATGCCTGATGGCTGCCTGCGGTGCCATGCTTGCTTTTTAAAAACGGCTGTTTTTGTTTTTGTAGCGGCCGCTGCTGCTCAACAGGAGAAGCAGCAGTAGCCGGAAATGGGAGCTGGCGCCGCATGTTTCATGGGAGACTTGGCAGGTCTGTGTTGGGTGGGTGGGCCTGGATGGAAAGAAGGGGATAGAGAGAGAGACACGGGATGGAAGAATCGGGAGAAGGGGGTAGACGGATGGAAGGATGGGGAGAGAAAGGGGGGTAGATGAGGAGAGAAAGGGGGAGATGGATGAATGGATGGATGCAGAGAGAAAGGGGAGAGACTGGAAGGATGTGGAGGATAGAAGGAGGGGGAGAGAGACAGATGAAAGGATCGGGGGAGAGGGTAGATGGGTGGAAGGATGGGGAGAGAAAGAGGGAAGACGCTGGATGGAAGGGTACAGAAAAAAAAAGGAGGCACTGGATGGAAGGATGCACAAAGAAAGAGGGGAGACATTGGGAGGGGGTCCTGAGACCAGAGAGGGGGAGGGGGTCCTGAGACCAGAGAGGGGGCGATGGAGGGGTCCTGAGACCAGGGAGGGGGTCCTGAGACCAGAGGGGAGGGGTGGTCTTCAGACCAGAGTGGAGGGGGTCCAGAGACCTGAGAGGGGGGGAGAGGGAGGGGGTCCTGAGACCAGAGAGGGAGGGGGGAGGTATCTCTGTCACACACACACTCTCTCACAGTCAGTGTCTTTGTCTTTCTCTCTCTCACTCTCACACACTGTCTCTCATACACTCTATGTCTCACACTGTATCACATTCCCTCTCTCTGTGTCACACAGTCACTCTCAAACACTCGATCCCATACACCAGGGGCGTATCTGAACTGCGGCGGTAGGGGGGTCAGGGCCAGAGTGAGGGGGCACATTATAGCCCCCCCCCCCCGCCGCCGCTGCCGCCATTGCCGATCCCCCTCCCCCCAGCCGCTTCCATTGCCAATCTCCCCCCGCCGTTGCTGTCGCCTACCTTCGCTGGCGGGGGACCCCAACCCCCGCCAGCCGAGGTCCGCTTCCTCCTGCCGCTGCCGGCTGCCTTTAAAAGAATTCTGTTTCTGAGTCTGACGTCCTGCACGTACAACGTGCAGCGACGTCAGACTCAGAAAAAACTTTCGGCGCCAGCTTTGCAGACTGCAGTGGAAGAAATGAAAGGACCTCGGCTTGGCTGGCAGGGGTTGGGGGTCCCCCGCCAGCTGAAGGAATTCTTTTAAAGGCAGCGGCAGGAGGAAGCGGACCTCGGCTGGCGGGAGTTGGGGTCCCCCGCCAGCGAAGGTAGGCGACAGCAACGGCGGGGGAGGGTTGGCGGCGGTAGGGGGTCCAGGGCGAAATCTGCGGGGGCCCAGGCCCCTGTGACCCCACGCAGATACGCCCCTGCCATACACTCTCGGTCTCACAGAGAGTCTGTGTATCGCACACATACTCTCACATTCTATCTGTCTCACACACACTCTCACATACTTTCTCACTCACAGACACACTCACACCCACACTCTCTCTGTCACACACACATTCACTCTCTCTCTCACACAGTCACTCTCACACACACTCTCGCAAACATACACACTCTGAGGATAACCTTGCTAGCGCCCGTTTTATTTGTGTCAGAAACGGGCCTTTTTTACTAGTGTAGATATAAATATCATGAAATAAAAACTGAATATCACTAACACAACTTAAAAATTATTTTAGCTGGATGAAACACCACTAATAAAGACTGTATTTTGTGCTCATTTTTCTACATTGTTTTATACAATACAGTAATGCATGGCCAAATTTCAGTAATGATGTCCTGTTTTTTGATGGGTTTATCTTAACTTATTTTTCTCCGAGGACAAGCAGGCTGCTTGTTCTCACTGATGGGTGACGTCCACGGCAGCCCTTCCAATCGGAACACTTCCTAGCAAAGTCCTTTGCTAGTCCTCGCGCGCCGATGCGCACGCGCGGCCGTCTTCCCGCCCGAACTGGCTCGTGCCGGCCAGTCTTCTTTTGTCCGCGCTCGGTACGGTCGTGTTTCGCCGTTCGCGCCCCAAAGTTGACCTCGCGCGTCGTTTTATCGACTTCGTTAAAAAAAAAAAAAAGAGGTGTCCGAAGGAGACCTTTATGGTTTTCTCCCTTCCCGTACTTCCAGTCTTTGCCCCAGTAAGTTTTCTTTCGTCGTCGGGGTAGGCCCTATTTAGGCCTCGGTCGAAGTTTTTCTTCCCCCTATTTTTGCGGTGCCATTTTCGCCATTTCGAGTTTTGATCTCGCTGGCGCGATTTTTCCGCCCATGACATCGAAGTCTTCCAGCGGCTTCAAGAAGTGCACCCAATGCGCCCGGGTAATCTCGCTCACTGACAGGCACGCGTCGTGTCTTCAGTGTCTGGGGGCTGGGCACCGCCCTCAGGCCTGTAGTCTGTGTTCCCTTTTACAAAAGCGGACTCAGGTAGCGAGGTTAGCCCAGTGGAACATTTTGTTCTCGGGCTCTTCGTCGGCACCAGCACCGGGAGTATCGACTGCTTCGACGTCGTCGGCGCATGGACCTTCATCTTCACCCCCGATTGCATCGAGTGCATCGAGGCATCGGCCCTCTGCATCGGGGTGACATCGGAAGGCTGCGTCGGCGTCGGTATCGAGACCTCCTCGGCTGCTGATGTCGTCGGACGGTGGTGCTTCTTCTGGAGTGCAGGTGAGGGATGTCCATTCCCCTGCTGGTGGCGGTGAGCCTTCGGGTGGGTCTCCCCCCATTCCGAGGGCTCCTGCGGTACAGCCCCCCCGAGACCGACCTCCTTCGGTCTCGGCCCCGAAGAAGCGACGGCTGGATTCTACGTCCTCCTCGTCGGTGCCGGGAAGCTCCGGTGACATGCTTCGTCCCAAGAAGTCGAAGAAGCATCGTCACCGGTCCCCTTCCCATGTCGGCACCGAGAGCTCTGGGTCGCCGAGGGAGTCGGCACCCAGTAAGCATCGGCACCGAGAGGACCGCTCGCCCTCTGTTCAAGAGGTGTCGATGCGCTCCCCTTTGGACAGCCCGGAACAGCCTCCACACCCGGAACAGACTCTGACATCGACGCCTGCATCGGCTTCCATGCCTTTTTCTACAGCCGCTCTGAACGAGAGTCTCCGGGCCGTTCTCCCAGAGATCCTGGGAGAGCTGTTGCGCCCTACCCCTCCGGTACCGGGGGTGCTTGCGCCTCCGGTACCGTCGAGCGAGGCGCCGGCTGGCCCATTGTCCGGGGTGAGGTCTCCGACATCGGTGCCGCTTGCGGTACCGACTGCGGTAGCCTCCCAGGAAGGCTCCCCGACTACGTCGGCGGAGGGAGCTTCGCCGGTGCGGGCGAGGGAGTCTACCTCTCGACGCTCCCACCGTGGCCGTGGTTCCACGGAGTCGAGCTGGGCACGGTTGCAGACACAGGTCCGTGAACTTGTGTCTGACACCGATGGTGAGGCCTCGTGGGAAGAGGAAGGAGACATCAGATATTTCTCTGACGAGGAGTCTGAGGGTCTTCCTTCCGATCCCACTCCCTCTCCTGAAAGGCAGCTTTCTCCTCCTGAGAGCCTGTCTTTCGCTTCCTTTGTCCGGGAGATGTCTACGGCCATCCCCTTCCCGGTGGTTGTGGAGGACGAGCCCAGGGCTGAAATGTTTGAGCTCCTGGACTATCCTTCTCCACCTAAGGAAGCGTCCACAGTACCCATGCATCATGTCCTCAAAAAGGCATTGCTGGCGAACTGGACCAAGCCATTAACTAATCCCCACATTCCCAAGAAGATCGAGTCCCAGTACCGGATCCATGGGGACCCAGAGCTGATGCGCACTCAGTTGCCTCACGACTCTGGAGTTGTGGATTTGGCCCTAAAGAAGGCCAAGAGTTCTAGAGAACATGCTTCGGCGCCCCCGGGCAAGGACTCTAGAACCTTGGACTCCTTTGGGAGGAAGGCCTACCATTCTTCTATGCTCGTGGCCAAGATTCAGTCCTACCAGCTCTACACGAGCATACACATGCGGAACAATGTGCGGCAGTTGGCGGGCTTGGTGGACAAGCTCCCCCCTGAGCAAGCCAGGCCTTTTCAGGAGGTGGTCAGGCAGCTGAAGGCGTGCAGAAAATTCCTGGCCAGAGGGGTGTATGACACCTTTGATGTTGCGTCCAGGGCCGCTGCTCAAGGTGTGGTGATGCGCAGACTCTCATGGCTGCGTGCCTCCGACCTGGAGAATAGAATCCAGCAGCGGATTGCGGACTCGCCTTGCCGTGCGGATAATATTTTTGGAGAGAAAGTCGAGCAGGTGGTAGAGCAGCTCCACCAGCGGGACACCGCATTTGACAAGTTCTCCCGCCAGCAGCCTTCAGCCTCTACCTCTACAGGTAGAAGATTTTTCGGGGGAAGGAAGACTGTTCCCTACTCTTCTGGCAAGCGTAGGTACAATCCTCCTTCTCGACAGCCTGCAGCCCAGGCTAAGCCCCAGCGCGCTCGCTCTCGTCAGCAGCGTGCGCCTCAGCAAGGCCCCTCGGCTCCCCAGCAAAAGCAAGGGGCGAGCTTTTGACTGGCTCCAGCAGACCATAGCCGACATCCAAGTGTCAGTGCCGGGCGACCTGCCAGTCGGAGGGAGGTTGAAAGCTTTTCACCAAAGGTGGCCTCTCATAACCTCCGATCAGTGGGTTCTCCAAATAGTCCGGCAAGGATACACCCTCAATTTGGCCTCAAAACCTCCAAATTGTCCACCGGGAGCTCAGTCTTACAGCTTCCAGCACAAGCAGGTACTTGCAGAGGAACTCTCCGCCCTTCTCAGCGCCAATGCGGTCGAGCCCGTGCCATCCGGGCAAGAAGGGCTGGGATTCTATTCCAGGTACTTCCTTGTGGAAAAGAAAACAGGGGGGATGCGTCCCATCCTAGACCTAAGGGCCCTGAACAAATATCTGGTCAAAGAAAAGTTCAGGATGCTTTCCCTGGGCACCCTTCTCCCCATGATTCAGGAAAACGATTGGCTATGCTCTCTGGACTTGAAGGACGCCTACACGCACATCCCGATACTGCCAGCTCACAGACAGCATCTGCGATTTCAGCTGGGCACACGTCACTTCCAGTACTGTGTGCTACCCTTTGGGCTCGCCTCTGCGCCCAGAGTGTTCACAAAGTGCTTGGCTGTAGTAGCAGCGGCACTTCGCAGACTGGGGGTACACGTGTTCCCATATCTCGACGATTGGCTGGTGAAGAACACATCCGAGGCAGGAGCCCTGCAGTCCATGCAGATGACTATTCGCCTCCTGGAGCTACTGGGGTTTGTGATAAATTATCCAAAGTCCCATCTTCTCCCAGTGCAGAAACTCGAATTCATAGGAGCTCTGCTGGATTCTCGGACGGCTCGCGCCTATCTCCCAGAGACGAGAGCCAACAACTTGTTGTCCCTCGTCTCGCAGGTACGAGCGTCCCAGCAGATCACAGCTCGGCAGATGTTGAGATTGCTGGGCCACATGGCCTCCACAGTTCATGTGACTCCCATGGGCCGCCTTCACATGAGATCTGCTCAATGGACCCTAGCTTCCCAGTGGTTTCAGGCTGCTGGGGATCTAGAAGACGTGATCCACCTGTCCACGAGTTTTCTCAAATCCCTGTATTGGTGGACAATTTGGTCCAATTTGACTCTGGGACGTCCTTTCCAAATTCCTCAGCCACAAAAAGTGCTGACCACGGATGCGTCTCTCCTGGGATGGGGAGCTCATGTCAATGGGCTTCACACCCAAGGAAGCTGGTCCCTCCAGGAACGCGATCTGCAGATCAATCTTCTGGAGTTACGAGCGATCTGGAACGCTCTGAAGGCTTTCAGAGATCGGCTGTCCCATCAAATTATCCAAATTCAGACAGACAACCAGGTTGCCATGTATTACGTCAACAAGCAGGGGGGCACCGGATCTCGCCCCCTGTGTCAGGAAGCCGTCAGCATGTGGCTCTGGGCTCGCCGTCACGGCATGGTGCTCCAAGCCACATATCTGGCAGGCGTAAACAACAGTCTGGCCGACAGGTTGAGCAGGATTATGCAACCTCACGAGTGGTCGCTCAATTCCCGTGTAGTGCGACAGATCTTCCAGGTGTGGGGCACCCCCTTGGTAGATCTCTTCGCATCTCTTCGCAAACCACAAAGTCCCTCAGTTCTGTTCCAGGCTTCAGGCCCACGGCAGACTGGCATCGGATGCCTTCCTCCTGGACTGGGGGGAAGGTCTGCTGTATACTTATCCTCCCATACCTCTGGTGGGGAAGACTTTGTTGAAACTCAAGCAAGACCGAGGCACCATGATTCTGATTGCTCCTTTTTGGCCACGTCAGATCTGGTTCCCTCTTCTTCTGGAGTTGTCCTCCGAAGAACCGTGGAGATTGGAGTGTTTTCCGACCCTCATCACACAGGACGAAGGGGCGCTTCTGCATCCCAACCTCCAGTCCCTGGCTCTCACGGCCTGGATGTTGAGAGCGTAGACTTTGCCTCTTTGGGTCTGTCAGAGGGTGTCTCCCGCATCTTGCTTGCTTCCAGGAAAGATTCCACTAAGAGGAGTTACTTCTTTCTATGGAGGTGGTTTGCCGTCTGGTGTGACAGCAAGGCCCTAGATCCTCGCTCTTGTCCTACACAGACCCTGCTTGAATACCTTCTGCACTTGTCTGAGTCTGGTCTCAAGACCAACTCTGTAAGGGTTCACCTTAGTGCAATCAGTGCATACCATTACCGTGTGGAAGGTAAGCCGATCTCAGGACAGCCTTTAGTTGTTCGCTTCATGAGAGGTTTGCTTTTGTCAAAGCCCCCTGTCAAGCCTCCTACAGTGTCATGGGATCTCATTGTAGTTCTCACCCAGCTGATGAAACCTCCTTTTGAGCCACTGGATTCCTGCCATCTGAAGTACTTGACCTGGAAGGTCATTTTCTTGGTGGCAGTTACTTCAGCTCGTAGAGTCAGTGAGCTTCAGGCCCTGGTAGCCCAGGCCCCTTACACCAAATTTCATCATAACAGAGTAGTCCTCCGCACTCACCCTAAGTTCTTGCCAAAGGTTGTGTCGGAGTTCCATCTGAACCAGTCAATTGTCTTGCCAACATTCTTTCCCCGTCCTCATTCCTGCCCTGCTGAACGTCAGCTGCACACATTGGACTGCAAGAGAGCATTGGCCTTGTATCTGGAGCGGACACAGCCCAACAGACAGTCCGCCCAATTGTTTGTTTCTTTTGATCCCAACAGGAGGGGAGTGGCTGTGGGAAAACGCACCATATCCAATTGGCTAGCAGATTGCATTTCCTTCACTTATGCCCAGGCTGGGCTGGCTCTTGAGGGTCATGTCACGGCTCATAATGTTAGAGCCATGGCAGCGTCGGTAGCCCACTTGAAGTCAGCCACTATTGAAGAGATTTGCAAAGCTGCGACGTGGTCATCTGTCCACACATTCACATCTCATTACTGCCTGCAGCAGGATACCTGACGCGACAGTCGGTTCGGGCAGTCAGTGCTTCAGAATCTGTTCGGGGTTTAGAATCCAACTCCACCCCCCTAGGCCCATGTTTATTCTGTTCCAGGCTGCACTCTCAGTTAGTTGGTAAATTTTTTAGGTCAATCTCAGTTATGTCCTCGCCGTTGCGAGGCCCAATTGACCATGGTTGTTGTTTTGAGTGAGCCTGGGGGCTAGGGATACCCCATCAGTGAGAACAAGCAGCCTGCTTGTCCTCGGAGAAAGCGAATGCTACATACCTGTAGAAGGTATTCTCCGAGGACAGCAGGCTGATTGTTCTCACAAACCCGCCCGCCTCCCCTTTGGAGTTGTGTCTTCCCTTCTCTTTGTCTTGCTACATATGAGACTGGCCGGCACGAGCCGGTTCGGGCGGGAAGACGGCCGCGCATGCGCGGTGCGCATCGGCGCGCGAGGACTAGCAAAGGACTTTGCTAGGAAGTGTTCCGATTGGAGGGGCTGCCGTGGACGTCACCCATCAGAACAATCAGCCTGCTGTCCTCGGAGAATACCTTCTACAGGTATGTAGCATTTGCTTAATCTGCCTTGGGAAGCCTGGTGTTATAAAGACTGGAAGTAAAATTAAACCCTTCTTTCATTGGGGCACATGGATTCACATCTTCATCTCATCTCTTTTATTTATTTATTTATTTATTTATTTGGTTCACTTGTATCCCACATTTTCCCAGCTTATGAAGGCTCAACGTGGCTAACAAAGTTACTAGAAAATTACATAATACAACAGGATAAAATTGTTCCAAAAAAGAATGTCAAACACAAGTACAGAAGCAGCTGAAATAAGAGAATACGGATGGGAATACAGGAGCAACAAAGGGAAGCAGAAAGAAGGTAAAAAGTGGGAAAACAAACAAAATGGGAAAAAAAGGGTTTAGAGAGCATTGTGGACTGCGGGGTAGGCTTTATTGAACAAATAAGATTTTAGTAATTTTTTTAATGTTTGATGATCCGGTGTCTCTTTCAGGAGTCTCGGCAAAGCATTCCAGGTTCGCGGGCTGATGAACGAAAAGGAAGATGCGTATATCGTCTTGTATTTTAGATTCCTGCAGGAAGGATAGTACAGATTAAGATAAGTAGATTGTGTACAAGTGGATTATTCTGTTATGAGCATGTTTCAGGGACAAGTGGTTTTCACAAGTCAAAATATTAAAAATCAATATTTTCTTTCATGCAGATCTCTCATTTGTTTAAACATAATGAAATAGGCTATAAGCCCCTAATGCAGTCCATTGGATTTTTTATATTTTGTCATTGTGATGACTTATACTGTGCCAAAACTGGAAATAGTGAGACAGAATAACAGAATTCAGTAATATCCAAAACGTATAAACATTATAATTGTGTTTGCATTTGGGTAGTAACTGAGAAAATGCTGTTATCAAATCATATTAGGAAATTTTACTTCGACTTGGTTAACATCTGCTGAATATGAACCAGCTAATAGTTTAAAGGCTAGATTGTGTTTTCTGAACTCATGCTGACTCAACCCCCCCCCCCCCCCCCCCCCAAGTTCCTCCATGGTTAATTTTAAAGAAGAAGCTAAAACATGATTTATTCTGGTCTTACAATAAACTATGCATCACCATTTGGATAACATAAATGTCATTCAGTGCCATTTGTTCTACTGATGCTTTCCCTTAGCTATCATTATTCCCGGGACTCATCTATATACAAACACAGCAGGGAGACAAAGGTTACCTCCCATCCAAAAAAAGCCATTCCTTTTACAATCAAACAGACTTGAAGAAGAAATAAATATATATCACAGAACTGGAAAATGTTACATTTAGACTGACACTGGACTTCTGCATGAAGCATAGCTCTACGCTCATTATTCAATATCTCTGTTTTAAATAGTAATAAACAATATTAAGTGTACTTTTATAATATACCACTGTATTTCACAAAACAAAAGGAGCAAGTTCCCACAAACCATCTTTCTCTTTTGATCTAAGCACAGGGGGGAAAAAGAGTTTAAATTCTCCTGTTTGGTTTGATCGTGTGCCTTTGGACCTAGGCCAAGTCTTAGGGCAGACCAAGCTCACGCTATACAGAGACAAAGGACTACAAAGCCCGGCACACTCAGGGAAACCAGTAAGCACCACCAGAAAGGGAACTAGACCGCTCGTATGGGCCACAAGGCCGAACTGGAACCCACACATACAGAGTCTAAACGTACAGGCCGCAAGGCCAAACTGGAATTCAAACACAAAAAAGGAAAGGGAAAAAGAACAGAGAGAAGTCCCAGAAGGGACTGGCACTCAGGCTGTGCAGAGTGCGCCACACAGAGTCACCAACAAAAGGTCACAAGACCAAACATACAGATACTAACAACAACCAGAATAAGGGAACCTATGCAGAGAGGCAGCTTAAGCTGTGCCACACAGCTTACACGAACAGTCTTCACAGGATCCAAACAAGAGCTGCAGCAAGTAAAGGGTAGAAGGGAAACCACACAGAAAGACAGCTCAAGCTACACAGCTAGGCAAGGAGCAGTCCTCAGTAGATCCAAACAACAGATACAACAGGTAAAGTGTTAAGGAGACTACACAGAGAGATTGCTCAAGCTACACAGCTTAGACAAGGAGCAGTCCTCACAAGAACCAAACAACAAATACAGCAGGTAAAGGGTTAAAGGGAAACCCAAATGAAGAAAGGAAGCTCCCATGGACTCACCCAGCAAACATGGTAGGATAGAGTAAGGGCAGGGCATGATAGGTTAAAAGCTGAGCACACTGAGAAGCAGCACACAGCTGAACAACAGCAAAGCAACCAGAGGGAGCAGACTCCTACAGACTCAAAGAACAAACACAAACAAATAGAATAATGGCAACCACACAAAAGAGAATTCACACTGTGCCACATGCACAGACTATGCAGAAACAAGGTAAGCTCACAGCTGAAGGAAATAATGCTAGAGCGTCCTATGCAGGCAGAGGTAGGCCTCAGACGTCAGCCCAATCAAGAGCGAGACCCATTCGCTACCCTGCCTGTCCCACTAGGATCATAACAGCTCCCAGGTTTCAATAATTCATGTTTAGAGTCCTGTTTACTAAGGTGTGCTAGCGTTTTTAACCTGTGCTAAAAATTAGCATGCACTAATGCTAGAGACACCCATATATTCCTATGGGTGTCTCTAGTGTTAGCGTGTGCTAAAAACATTAGCACACCTAAAGTGCAGTTTACTAAACAGGTCCATTAATATGGGATTTAAATGTTATAAATAAGAAAATAAATAAATAGAAACTCTGAATGTTGAGCACCTGATTCTCATGACATGATGTCTGTTTTAGTGGCCCTTTACCAGGAGAAAAAGATCTCTGCATGAATATAACACATGCTAGGGTATCCCCATAGGCGCCCCGTATAAGAGGCTTGGGGAGGCTAAGCCTCCCCAGCCCAATCTTGATCATGTGGGCTACTGCGGCCTCATGGAAGGCACTGGGCCTGGCGTCGCTGCTGCTGGCGCCGGGGCTGGAAAGCGTCACTCGGCTCCTGCTGTTCGTACTGCGGGGGCGGCAAGAGCGGTGCTCGGCGTCCGAAGTGCTCTTCTTCCCGGTGCCACCCACATGCACCGAAGCACTGCTGCGGCCAAGCCGGCCCCTGCGCTGCAGCCTGCCGCACGCCGAGAGCTCGCTGAGCCGCCTCATGCTGTGCCTGTTGTCGGCCCGCCGCAACCTCGAGCTCTGAATCTTCTCCTTCTCCAACCCGCAGCTGGCGCGGACCGTGCTGCTGCTGCACCGGCGGGGCGTGCGGGTCTGCCTCATCGCCGACTCCGATTACATGGCGGTGAAAGGCTCGCAGGTCGGAGTGTTGCGGAAAGCAGGTATCGCAGTGCGGCATGACCAGCACACGGGGTACATGCATCACAAATTTGCAGTGGTTGACAAAACTGTTCTCATCACGGGCTTTCTTAATTGGACAACACAGGCTATCCAGACCAACAAGGAGAACATCCTGATCTTGGAAGATGTTACAGTGGGCCAGCATGATCAGACAAAGGTAGAAAAGATCATTTTATTTTCATTGTAGTGTTTGGAATATGTCCACTTTGAGAATCAGGTGCTCAACATTCAAAGTTTGTATTTATTTACTGATTTATGGCATTTTATCCCACATTAAACATGAATTAGGGTGTTTTGTGGCTCTACATGAGAATTGTGATGATATGATCCCTTGTTTCATATTGTTGACGGTCTGCATTTTCCGTATGGGTGGTATATTGGTGTATTAGGTTCTGCCCAGTGTAATATTTATGGTACAGTAAGGTTCTGAGTGTGTTTTTGCACAAAGTTGTGCATAGTGTTTTGCAGTTGAGCAACCACTTTATTCTTTGACATATGATACATATCTAATATCTAAATTTAATAAAAGGTATTAATTGTGACTTTTATTTTTATTTATTTATTTTTTTCTGTGTGTTATCAGACAATTATGGATTTAAGCTCCACCCCTGGCCCCACCCCATAACCCCGCCCCCTTTAGCCTCCCCAAACAGTTGGGCCACCGACCGCCTATGGGTATCCCTATAACCAGCCCCTCCAAATGACACACTGATTATGATTTATAACAAATTACAGCTCTACCTATAAAAAGTTATTCCGTTATACTTCCTCTATGTATATTCATATGCTGCACAAGCTGGCATGTTTGAAAATAATAGTGAGATTAAATAAAAATGTTACCAACAATAAAGAACGACAAGGTGGATGCAGCAGCTCATAGGTTTGTTTTCTTTTGAGTGTACGTGGAAAAACAGCTGTGCAGGGGAAAGGAAAGAGAGATTAACCTAATTGACTTCAACTTTTTTACGTCATGCTGTCTCCTGTTCTCAATCAAACCTTATGTGGTCTGGGAAGCCATATATGGCACAGTGAAGTAATCCCTACAAGCCTAACCAGGTACATTTTGAAGTGTGTGTGTTTTCTCCAAGAAAAAAACACCTTTAGACATTTGGGACTTCGGAACAAGTGAGAAGTATCACTTTCTTTTATGATCATTAATGCAGGTGACAGGCCTTCAGCTCCCCATTCCTCCACCTAAGGCAGTGTTTCCCAATTTCAGACCTGGAAAACCCCTTGCCAGTCAGGTTTTCAGGATATCCACAATGAATATGCATGAAAGAGATTAGCATATAATGGAGGCAATATATGCATAAGTGCATATAAGTACATAAGTATTGCCATAGTGAGAAAGACCAAAGATCCATCAAGCCCAGCATCCTGTTTCCAACAGTGGCCAATCCAGGTCACAATACCTGGCAAGATCCCAAAAAAGTACAAAACATTTTATACTGCTTATCCCAGAAATAGTGGATTTTCCCAAGTCCATTTAATAATAGTCTTCGGACTTTTCCTTTAGGAAGCCGTCCAAACCTTTTTTAAACTCCGCTAAGCTAACCGCCCCTACCACATTCTCTGGCAATGAATTCCAGAGCCCAAATACACATTGAGTGAAGAAAAATTTTCTCCAATTCATTTTAAATTTACTAAATTGTAGCTTCATCATGCCCCCTAGTCCTAGTATTTTTGTAAAGCGTAAACAGACGCTTCACATCTACCCGTTCAACTCCACTCATTATTTTATAGATCTCTATCATATTTCCCCTCAGCCCCCTTTTCTCCAAGCTGAAGAGACCTAGCCGCTTTAGCCTTTCCTCATAGGGAAGTCGTCCCATCCCCTTTATCATTTTCGTTGCCCTTCTCTGCACCTTTTCTAATTCCACTATATCTTTTTTGAACACATGGAGCGATACAAAGGCATTATAACATCCTCATTTTTGTTTTCCATTCCTTTCCTAATAATACCCAACATTCTATTTGCTTTCTTAGTCGCAGCAGCACACTGAGCAGAAGGTTTCAACGTATCATCAACGACGACACCTAGATCCCTTTATTGGTCCATGACTCCTAACGTGGAGCCTTGCATGACATAGCTATAATTCGGGTTCCTCTTTCCCACATGCATCACTTTGCACTTGCTCACATTAAGCGTCATCTGCCATTTAGACGCCCAGTCTCCCAGTAACGTAAGGTCCTCTTGTAATTTTTCACAATCTTCCCGTGATTTAACGACTTTGAATAACTTTGTATCATCAGCAAATTTAATTACCTCGCTAGTTACTCCTATCGCTAGGTCATTTATAAATATGTTAAAAAGCAGCGGTCCCAGCACAGACCCCTGGGGAACCCCACTAACTACCCTTCTCCATTGAGAATACTGACCATTTAACCCTACTCTCTGTTTTCTATCTTTTAACCAGTTTTTAATCCACAATAGTACCTCCTATCCCATGCCTCTCCAATTTCCTCTGGAGTCTTTCATGAGGTACTTTGTCAAACACCTTCTGAAAATCCAGATACACAATCCAGCTTATTTTCAAAAGAGAAAAACGCCTATAGTGCGACCTAAATCGGGAGATAGACGTTTGTCTCGCAAAGGCGCCCAAATCAGTATAATCAAAAGCCGATTTTGGGCGTTTCCAACTGTACTCCGTCGCGGAAACGAATAAAGTTGACGGGGGCGTGTCGGAGGCATGGTGGAGGCAGAACTGGGGCGTGGTTATCAGCCAAGGAGAGATGGGCGTCTTTAGCTGATAATCGAAAAAAAAAGGCGTTTTTACCGCGATTTTGGGTCACTTTTTTTGGACCCTTTTTTTTTCACGAACAAGTCCCAAAAAAGTGCTCCAACTGCCCAGATGACCACTGGAGGGAATCGGGGATGACCTCCCCGGACTCCCCCAGTGGTCACTAACCCCCTCCCACCAAAAAAAACCCACTTTAAAAACTTTTTTTCCAGCCTCTATGCCAGCCTCAAATGCCGTACCCACCTCCATAACAGCAGAATGTGTTCGATCCTGTCACAGCCTTTCCCTGGGTCAGATGTGGCTCTCGGGTGCAGTACAGGGTCACATCAGCATTGCATTGTGGTGGGTGTAGGGTATTGGGCTCCGTGATTTCATTAGCTTGTGTTACAGTCTCACGATGTTGGTAGTTGGTAGGCTCTTCTCCCATGGTGCTTTTCCCCCTGCCTACTGGGTCAGAGTGTGCCCTGTTGTGTTTCCTGTTGTAGTCCTTGCGGTAGTGGCCATTTTTGTAAGCCAGTTTTAGTTCCCTTTCCTGTGTTAGCCACGTTAGACAACTTAGTTCTTACCTTGAATGTGGCTGAAAGAGGGCATTGTACAGCATTCTGCCAGCTCTGACCTACTGCTCATCTCAGTACCAGGGAGACTCGTTGCCAGTGGGGCACAACCTCTGATCTGCAGTTAACTGTGAGTAAAGGCGGTTATTCCAATAAAGGATGTTTTCGGAGAGATTAGTGTTCAGGTGTCAACTGGTGTGCCAGTGTTATATAGCAGCAACCAGTCCTAGAGGCCTGCCTGTATGCAGGTCCCTGGAGCACTTTTAGTGGGTACCGCAGTGCACTTCAGCCAGGTGGACCCACGCCCATCCCCCCCACCTGTAACACTTGTGCTAGTAAATGGGAGGCCTCCAAAACCCACTGTACCCACATGTAGGTGCCCCCTTCACCCCTAAGAGCTATGGTAGTGTTGTACATTTGTGGGTAGTGGGTTTTGGGGGAGGGGGGTTGGGAGCTCAGCTCCCGTGGTAAGGGAGCTATGCATGTGGGAACTTTTTCTGAAGTCCACTGCACTGACCTAGGGTGCCCAGTTGGTGTCCTGGCATATCAGGGGGGCCAGTGTACTACGAATTGTGGCCCCTCCCACGACCAAATGGCTCGGATTAGGACGTTTTTGAGCTGGACGTTTTTAGTTTCCATTATCGCTAAAAAAAACAAACGCCCAGATCAAAAATGTCTATTTTTTCGAAAATACGGTTCGGCCCGCCCCTTCACGGACCCATTCTCGGAGATAAACGCCCATGGAGATAGGCGTTTCCATTCGATTATGCCCCTCCATATCAGCCGGCTCACCTTTATCCACATGTTTGTTCACCCCTTCAAATAAATGTAGTAGATTGGTGAGGCAAGATTTCCCTTCACTAAATCCATGTTGACTTTCAGGCTTATTTTCGAAAGAGAAGGGCGTCTATCTTTCGACAGAAATCGGGAGATGGGCATCCTTCTGTCAGGGTCGCCCAAATTGGCATAATCAAAAGCCAATTTTGGGCGTCCTCAACTGCTTTCCATTGCGGGGACGACCAAAGTTCACGGGGGCATGTCGGAAGCATAGCGAAGGCGGGACTGGGGCGTGCTTAACACATGGGCGTCCTCGGCCGATAATGGAAAAAAGAAGGGCGTCCCTGACGAACACTTGGCCGACTTGTTCCTTTTTTTTTACGACCAAGCCACAAAAATGTGCCCTAAATGACCAGATGACCACCAGAGGGAATCGGGGATGACCTCCCCCTACTCCCCCAGTGGTCACTAACCCCCTCCTACCCTAAAAAAAATTTTAAATATTTTTTCCAGCCTTTATGCCAGCCTCAAATATCATACCCAGCTCCATGACAGCAGTATGCAGGTCCCTGGAGCAGTTTTAGTGGGTACTGCAGTGCACTTCAGGCAGGCGGACCCAGACCTATCCCCCCCTACCTGTTAAACTTGTGGTGATAAATGTGAGCCCTCCAAAACCTACCACAAACCCACATCTAAGTGGCCCCCTTCATCTCTAAGGGCTATGGTAGTGGTGTACAGTTGTGGGGAGTGGGTTTTGGGGGGCTCAGCACCAGGGGCGTAGCTATGGGTAAGGTTCACCCAGTTTTGCCTCAGCCTCGCCCACCCAGAAGCAGAAGCAGAGTGTCAGCTCCCGGACCCCAAACAGTTTGCCACCGCCGATCGCAATTCCGACTCTACCCCTCTCTTCCTCCCTCCCTCGGTGCTGCAGTAATGTACCTGGGATCCTGGCAGCATTAGTGATGTATCCACGCTGCCTTCGCACTGCCCCGGAAGCCTTAATGCTGCCAGGATCCCAGGTACATTACTGCAGCACCGAGGGAGGGAGGAAGAGAGGGGTAGAGTCGGAATCGCGCGATTCTGGACCTCGCGGGCGGGCGCCTTCGTACTGCCCCGGAAGCCTTCTCTTAGAGAGGGCTTCCAGGGCAGTGCGAAGGCAGCGTGGATACATAGCCAATGCTGCCGGGATCCCAGGTAGAAGCGCCGGAGGGAGGAAGAGAGGGGTAGACGGTCACGGAATCGGTGATCCTGGACCTCGCGGGCGGGCGGGGCGCAACTTGATCTGGGAGAGGTGGGGCACAGCAGAGGGAGGGGTGGTGAGCAGAGGGAGGGGTGGTGAGCAGAGTGAGGGAAGGAGCAGGAGATGGATGGGACTGGGAGGGGTGGTGAGCAGAGGGAAGGATGGGACTGGGAGGGGTGATGAATAGAGGGTGGATAGGACTGGGAGAAATGGGGCACAGCAGAGGGAAGGAGCAGGAGATGGATGGGAGGGCAGGGCCCAGGGAGAGAGGAGAAATTGCTGGACATGGAGGGAAGGGTAGGGGAGAGAGAATTGCTGGGTATGGATGAATGGAGGGAAGCGCAGGGGAGAGAGGAGAATTGCTGGGTATGAATGAATGGAGGGGGGCAGGGGAGAGAAGAGAATTGCTGGGTATGGATGGATGGAGGGGGGCAGGGGAGAGAAGAGAATTGCTGCGTATGGATGGATGGAGGGGACAGGGGAGAGAAGAGAATTGCTGGGTATGGATGGATGGAGGGGACGGGAGAGAAGAGAATTGCTGGGTATAGATGGAGGGAAGAGGAGAGTTGCTGGACATGGGTGGATGGAGGGGAGGGAAAAGGAGAGAGGAAGGTTGCTGGACATGGGTGGATGGAGAGGAGGGCAGGGGAGAGAAGAGAATTGCTGGGTATGGATGGATGGAGGGGGGCAGGGGAGATAAGAGAATTGCTGGGTATGGATGGATGGAGGGGACAGGGGAGAGAAGAGAATTGCTGGGTATGGATGGATGGAGGGGACGGGAGAGAAGAGAATTGCTGGGTATGGATGGAGGGGAGAGGAGAGTGAGGAAGGAGATGAGATGAGGGAAAAGGAAGAGAGGAGAAAAACTGCGCATGGATGAAGAAAATAGGCAGAAGCTGGATCCACTGGACAGTCAAGTCTGCAGAGGACCCAGCTTTTACTTACGGATATAGAGCAAGAAATGAAGAAGAAAGGCGGAAAGTAAAGAAATAAATGGAAAGGAAGCCCTGGAAACGGAGTTAAGAGGACAGATAGCAGCAGAATCGGATACTGGGCCAGCATGATCTTAAAAACAAAGTCACCAGACAACAAAGGTAGAAAAAAATCATTTTATTTTCATTATAGTGTTTGGAATATGTCCACTTTAAGAATCAGGTGCTCAACATTAAAAGTTTATATTTATTTACTTATTTATGGCATTTTATCCCACATTAAATATGAATTAGATTGGAACCTGGGATCATTTAATGTTTTTTTTTTCCTGGAGAGAGTAATGCATTGCCTCCCCTCCCCCAGGCTCTCTCCCCGGCTATAGCCAGCTCTGCAATTTTGAGGGGAGGTGGACGGGGGGGGGGGGGCACAGAGGTGGACAGGGGAGAGAGCCTGTTGTTAAACATTTACCAGCACACCACTGTCTAGTGCCCACCCATCCAACCTGTTGGCCCACCCAAAAATTGACTTCTGCCTACGCCACTGCTCAGCACACAAGGTAAGGGAGCTATACACCTGGGAGTTTTTTCTGAAGTTCACTGTAGTGCCCCCTAGGGTGCCCGGTTGGTGTCCTGGCATATCAGGGGAACCAGTGCACTATGAATGTTGGCTCCTCCCATGACCAAATGGCTTGGATTTGGTCATTTCTGAGATGGGCGTCCTCGGTTTCCATTATCGCCGAAAATCGTGGACGACCATCTCTAAGGTCAACCTAAATGTTGAGATTTGGGCATCCCCGACCCTATTATCGAAACGAAAGATGGCCGGCCATCTTGTTTCGATAATATAGGTTTCCCTGCACCTTCGCCGGGACGTCCTGCGAGGACGCCCTCAGGAAAACTTGGCCGCCCTGTTCAATTATGCCCCTCCACGTCCCATTAATCCATGCTTTTGAATATGCTCTGTAATTTTGTTCTTAATAATAGTTTCTATCATTTTGCCCGGCACCAACGTCAGACTCACCGGTCTATAATTTCCCAGATCTCCTCTGGAACCTTTTAAAAAAATCGGTGTTACATTGGCCACCCTCCAATCTTCCGGTACCACGCTCGATTTTAAGGATAAATTACATATTACTAACAATAGCTCCGCAAGCTAATTTTTCAGTTCTATCAGTACTCTGAGATGAATATCATCTGATCCAGGAGATTTGCTACTCTTCAGTTTGTAGAACTGCCCCATTACATCCTCCAGGTTTACAGAGAATTCATTGTTTCTCTGACTCGTCAGCTTCAAATACCATTTCTGGCACCGGTATCCCACCCAAATCTTCCTCGGTGAAGACTGAAGCAAAGAATTCATTTAATCTCTCCGCTATGGCTTTGTCTTCCCTGATCGCCCCTTTTACTCCTCGGTCATCTAGCGGTCCAACCGATTCTTTTGCCAGCTTCCTGCTTTTAATATACCTAAAAAAAATTTACTATGTGTTTTTGCCTCCAACGCAATATTTTTTTCGAAGTTCCTCTTAGCTTTCCTTATCAGTGCTTTGCATTTGACTTGACATTCCTTATGCTGTTTCTTATTATTTTCAGTTGGTTCCATTTTCTGAAGGATTTTCTTTTAGCTCTAATAGCTTCCTTCACCTCAGTTTTTAACCACGCCGGCTGTCATTTGGTCTTCTGTCCTCCTTTTTTAATATGCAGAATATATTTGGCCTGGGCTTCCAGGATGGTGTTTTTGAACAGCATCCATGCCTGATGTAAATTTTTGACCCTTGCAGTTGCTCCTCTAAGTTTCTCCTTTTTTAAAGTTAAATGCTAATGTATTTGATTTCCTATGTATACTTCAAAGCTAATATCAAATCCGATCACATTATGATCACTGTTATCAAGCGGCCCCAACACCATTACCTCCCGCACCAGATCATGTGCTCCACTTAGGACTAGGTCTAGAATTTTTCCTTCACTTGTCGGCTCCTGTACCAGCTGCTCCATAAAGCTGTCCTTGATTTCATCAAGGAATTTTACCTTCCTAGCGTGCCCCGATTTTACATTTACTCAGTCAATATCAGGGTAATTGAAATCACCCATTATTATTGTGTTGCCCAGTTTGTTCGCATCCCTAATTTCCTTTAACTTTCTGCATCCTTCTGTTCACACTGGCCAGGCGGACGGTAGTACACTTCTATCACTATCCTTTTCCCCTTTACACATGGAATTTCAATCCACAGTGATTCCAAAAAGTGTTTTGTTTCCTGCAGAGATTTCAATCTATTTGATTCAAGGCTCTCATTAATATACAATGCTACCCCTCTACCAATTCGATCCACCCTATCACTACAATATAATTTGTACCCTGGTATGACAGTGTCCCACTGGTTATTCTCCTTCCACCAGGTGTCAGAGATGCCTATTATATCTAATTTTTCATTTAGTGCAATATATTCTAACTCTCCCATCTTATTTCTTAGGCTCCTGGCATTCGTATATAGACATTTCAAAGTATGTTTGTTCAAATTTACATGATGCTTAGTACTTGACAGTATTAATTTGAAATCTTTTGTCTGATTTTTATTTTTATTTAAGGACACCTGATCTACTACGGTCTCTTTTGCAACCTCATTATCAGGATACCCTATATTCCCTGTTTTGGTGATATCTTTGAAAGATATGCAAATCAAGTTCATGCATATTCATTGTGGATATCCTGAAAACCTGACTGGGGCAAGAGGTACTCCAAGACCAGACCTGGGAAACATTGACCTAAGGCACTGGCGAGCCCTTCAAAACCCACCAAAAATCTACTGTACTGGTGTATTTTGGAGGGTTCACACTTTCCACCACAAAAGTGGGTTATAGGCCTGGGTCCCCTTCTCTACAGTGCATTGCACCGACCACTAAGCAAGGGACCTGCTTGCTGCTCTAGAAGGACTAGCAATAACATCTGAAGCTGTCATAGACGCCAGTATATACCATTTCTTTCACACCTTGGGGGGGGGGGATTATACCTTAATGCTTCCAGTGGTCATTTGGGGCACCTTTTGGTCACATTGAAACAGGTCTAGCCATGCGCCGGTGGGCAGGGGGGGCGGAGCAAGATGGCGGCACTCTGAGTGTCTCGTGAATGACCTCTGTGCTAGCAGCATTTCCAGTCTATATTTTTTCTTTACTTCTTTAAACAATAATGCCTCATACAAAAATGAAAGGCTCCGTGAAGGTCAGTACCCCGCCGACCAGAACTTCATTGCCCACGCAGCAGAGCATAGAGAGATATACCACGAGGCAGCCTACCATTCTGATGTCGGAGAGATTCCCGCTGAGCCTTCGGATCAAGGAGAGTCCGAGACCTTGGGACTGGACACAACATTATCCCCTCCAACTCTTTTCCCGCCACCGCAGCCAGCCGGATTCGATCGATGGGGCGGAACTTCCGCACCTGAGGTAGATGGAGGTCGACCACATCGCAGGCCCAAGAACGATGTTCCGACTGAGGCCCGGAGAATTTTGAATCTCCTGGCTGAATTAGAAACAGCTAAAGCCACGGCGGTGGTAACGCTGGAGTCTATTTGGAATGAACTCCAGCGCCTGGATCGGACTGTGATGAATTCAGCAGTCCAAATAGAGACATTAGTGAGTACAGTTCAAAATTTATCCACAGCTCTTGTTACTATGAAAACTGAAGTTAATGAGAAAATAGATTCTATGAATATAGAAATGAATTGAGTGAAAGAAACTTCGGTACAACTTGTAAAGGATAACTCTATCATACATCGTAAAATGGAATATTTTGAGAATTATAATCGAAGGTTAAACCTTCGTTTATTGAACTTTCCTCGAATGCCTATATATGCTCCGTTGGAGATATTTAAACGATATTTGATTGAGAATTTGAAATTTACCCCAGAACTATTCCGCCTTTAAATAAGATATATTATTTGCCTAATAATAAGAAGAAAAAAGATGGACTACAGAATTTACCACAAGCTCAGGAATTGAATATTTCAGAAATATTGGAAACGTCATTAACAGCAGTAACAGAGAGACAAACTTTACTTGTTTCATTTATATTCGAACAAGATCAAGAAGCTGTGATAAGATTAGCCTTGAAAAACTTGCAAACATTATTTTATGGAGGAAAAATATGGGTTTTCCCTGATGTCACCAAGCAAACCCAGGAGAGAAGAAAAGCTTTCTTGGCGTTAAAAACTGAGACAATAGCCTTGGGAGCATAATTTAATTTAAATTATCCCTGAAAATGCAATATAAAATATCTGGGAATAAAATATGTTTTTCTCTATCCAGAACATTTAAGACAGTTTATCGACCAAAAAAAAGTTATTAATGGTCCTGCGTAATTCGCATATTCATGATCTATGGTTTGGCGAATATTATCAAAATAATTGAAGATAAAGTGTTAGGCCTTTTTCTTTAAGTGTATAAATATTTTCTTCTTTAGAGTCTCATCTCTTGATTTTATAAGGATCCTCCCACCACTATTTGTTGTCTAATATAAGATGTAAAAGTAATTCTTCTGCTTAGATTTGATTTTTTTAAAGTTATTCTTGTCTGGTTTTTTCCTGTTCAAGTTGTAATGGCTTGTAAAGAATATAAATCTATAAATAGATAATAAAAAAAAAAGAAACAGGTCTAGCCATAAAGTCTTTTTTTTTTTAATTTCAAAAGAGGTATAGAAATTACAATATATAAGCTGACATCAAAGAAGAAACAGTATCAACATTGCTTGTACAAAATACAAATCATGTGAAACCTATTATCTTTTTGAAAATGGTCACATTTTCAATACCCTCAAACAAAAAAAAAAGAAAAAGAAAAACAAACGCAACTACAGAAACACCCCCCTCCCTCCCAACAAATTGGGTAACAAATCTAAGTGAGAGAATTAAAGTGCCCACCATCAATCTCAAAAGGACTATTAACAGCGGAACACAATAGTGAATCACAATTTATCCTTTAAAGGTCGCCATATCTTGGTCCATACTTTGGAAGTGAGTAATATCAAACAATAATTAAATATTCCATTTAATATATGCATCGCAACTTGTTGAGCCACTTGCGAATTGAGGGTACACCTGGGTTTTTCCATGAGGCTGCCAGAACCAACCTGGCAGTGCTGAAACATACGACGTACACACAGAGCACCACAAATCCTTGCAGACTCGAAAACCACACAGGAAACAGTAAAGATGACTCAAGGAAATATCTTGACAGTGCTTAATGTAAAAAGTTTATTGTACAACTTTATAAGCACGACATGGCTGTGTTTCGGCCAACTGGCCTCCCTCAGGAATCTCAGAAGTCTCTCAAAGACTTTTATTTTTTTGGATTGGAAACGTTTTGTCGTCGGTCCAGAGAAGCGGTTGGATCTGAGAGTTATGAGGTACATTATGGCAGTTTTCTTCTTTCCCACCAAGACTAGAGCACTTCACGGAGTGGTTCCACTTTACCTGTTTTCACAGTGATTTTTACAACATATAGAGGGGCATAATCGAAAATGGGTGCCCATCTCCGTGGGCGCCCATGCGAAGGGGTGGGACAAAACGTATTTAAAAAAAAAGATGGGCGCCCATCTTTTGATAATATGGGTTGTGCGGGGCAAATGCCTAGGATTTGGGCGTTTTTGAGGTGGGCGCTATCGGTTTTCAGCGATAATGGAAACCGAAGGCGCCCAGCTCAAAAACGAACAAATCCAAGGCAATGGGTCGTGGGAGGGGTCAGGATTCGTAGGACACCAACTGGGCACCCTAGGGGGCACTTTTACAAATTAAAAAAAAAACATTTAAAATAGCTCCCAGGTGCATAGCACCCTTCCCTTGTGTGCTGAGCCCCCAAATCCCCCCCCAAACCACTCCCCACAAGTCTATACCATTACCATAGCCCTAAGGGGTGAAGGGGGCACCTAGATATGGGTATAGTGGGTTTTGGGGGCGGTTTGGAGGGCTCCCATTTACCACCACAAGTGTAACAGGTAGGGGGGATGGGCCTGGGTCCACCTGGCTGATGTCCACTGCACCCACTAACAACTGCTCCAGGGACCTACATACTGCTGTGATGGAGCTGGGTATGGCATTTGAGGCTGGCATACAGGCTGGAAAAAAACGTTGATAAAGTTGGGTTTTTTTTTGGTGGGACGGGGTCAGTGACCACTGGGGGAGTCAGGGGTGGTGATCCCCGATTCCCTCCGATGGTCATCTGGTCATTTAGGGCACTTTTTTGGGACTTGTTCGTGAAAAAAAAAGGGTCCAAAAAAGTGATCTAAATTCACGCTAAAATGCCTTTCTTTTTTTGATTATCGGCCGAGGGCGCCCATCTCTCCTCGGCCGTTAAACATGCCCCAGTCCCGCCTTCACCACGCCTCCGACACACCCCCGTCAACTTTGCCCATTTCCGCGACAGATTGCAGTTGAAGACACCTAAAATCGGCTTTTGATTATACCGATTTGGGTGCCTTTGCGAGATGGGCGCCCATCTCCCGATTTGGGTCGAAATATGGGCGCCCATCACTTTCAAAAATAAGGCCGATACTGACCTCAGTTTTGATCCAATTGTACAGACATCTTTGAGAGACTCCTGAGGCAGGCCAGTCAGCCAAAACATGGCCATGTCGAGTCTATAAAGTTGTACAATAAACTTTTAACATTTAAGTATTGTCAAGGTATTTCCTTGAGTTGTCTTTGCTGTTTCCTGTGTGGTTTTCGAGTCTGGGAGGATTTGTGGTGTTCTGTGTGTACATCATATGTGTCAGCACTGCCAGGTTGGTTCGCTGTTTCCTGTGTAGTGCTGAAACATAAACACATTAGTGTGGATCTGTCCCAGAATTGCTTTGCTGAGTAAAAATATACCAGGGTCCCAGGCAACCAACAAACCAGTAAGTAATTTAAGCCAAAATCTGACACTTTTCCAAAAGGCTTGAGCCTTGGGACAAGTCCATCAAATATGGATCATTGTTCCAATGCTTGAACATCCTTGCCAAAACTGAAAAGAAACTGTAGGATACCATTTATACAGCCTATCCGGTGTTAAATACCAATGGTATATCATTTTAACATGATTTTCCTGGGTGTGAAATGACACTGCTTACTTAGGCAACAGGGCTTCAATGCAATCAGCTTCATCATCATCTGACCCAATTTCCCTACCCCACTGAGCCCTGTGTTTAAAACCAGGAGGATATACCTCAATCAACCAGCTGTATAAAACAGTTATTCAAGTACTTAGTATTATGAAACTCTTACAAATGTCCTCAAGATATGCAGCATCTCTAGTTAACAATGTAATACATGGGATTGAAGGTCAGCTGGGGATGGAATGAGTGGAATGTTTTGGCTGTAATTATGTGTTGATATCTCTGTTATGGGAAACAGGCTAGTTGTTTAAGGGATGCCAGCACCTCTGGGAAAGGCACCTTCAACCTGTGCAGGTCTGGGGGAATTATTCTCTGTTATGGGAAACAGGCTGGTTGTTTAAGGGATGCCAGCTTGTGCAAGTCTGGGAAAGGCACCTTTGTTTCACACTATAAAAGAGGGGGGAGCAAGGGACCTTCTTTAGAAGCTTGCCTGAACGTAGGGACGCCTTGTTCAGTGAAGGGTATTTCCCTGCAATCTCTGAGGAAGAGCTAGTGCTTCCCTGGTGGTCTTCCCAGATGCTGACTGAATTGCGGGTGCTGTAAGTATCTTGGTGTATGTGTTCACATATGTATCACCAATAAAAGCGATATACCGCATATTGTGTCTGGTGGCTTTTGTGTTGTCATAAGCACAGCGCCCCCTAGTGTTACACTTTCAAAAAAACTTCCCTCTTATTAACAAATGTTTAAGTTGTAAATAAGCAAACCAATGGAGGGGGGGAGGGGTAGAAGTTGGAAAGTGTGTGCAAGAGCTTCCAATGTCATCAAAGTAGAATCATCATAAAGGTCACCCCAAACTGACAGTCTACTACTATCCCAATCTCCAGTGGGATAACTGGCCTCACAAGCCTAGCTTTACATTTATTAGACAAGGTAGGTGGATTATAGGAAGTCAAGTAATCAACTATCCTGGGCTGCTGTATTTGAGGGTCAGGTATAAAGCTTTTTGTCTTGGGCTGAGGAGGGTGAGCCCTTGAGCAGCAGCTGAGTTCACGCTGCCTACCTAACCTGGAGGCTAGGTAGGTCCCGACTGGGGGTCAGGTGAGTCACACTTAGGGTTACCATATTTGCCATGACAAAAAAAAAAAGACACCCATCACACCCCTTTTCACACCTCCTGCACCGCAGTGCCACCTTGACCCCCCCAAGAAAAGGAGGAATAAAACCAGTTTCACTCCCTCTCCCCCCATGTATGTCCCCTCCCCAATCTTATTTTACAGCTCCATCCCCCCACCCATCCACATACATGATTCTGATCCACATCCCCTCCCATCCCATAACTTTTCCTTTTCGTGCCTGGTGGTCTAGTGGCCTCTCTTCAGGGTAGGAAAGAGCACCCTATTTCCTGTCCATGGCTTCTGCAGCCCATTCGCTGCCAGCGCCACTTCAAAATGACCCCAAAAGCTCCAATGGTGACCTCGCAAGACTTCTGCAGAATTCTCATGAGGTCACTGCTGGAACTCTCAGCAGCCATTTTGAAGAAAGGCCACTAGAGCACCAGGCACAAAAAGGAAAAGGTACGGGAGGGGAGGGGAGAGGAGGAGGACACCCTGAGGCTGGCTTGCCCGAGTCATATGTCAGTGGGAGGGGGGATTGGAAGGAGGGGGTTAGTGATGTTCTGGGGGCTGGAAGGGAGGGTTATTGGAAGGAGGGGCTTGATAATACTGCAGTTGGGGGGGGGATTGGAAGGAGGGAGTTTGAAGATTTCTGGGGCAGCCCACCAGAGTACAGCCCATCAGCCAGCCAGCCAACCTGCCCACCCACCTGCAAACCAGGACAAACGGGCAGGCTGGCAAAATCTGCCAGGACACCCCGTGGTGTCCTAAAAAAAGGACATGTCTGGGTAATCCCAGATGTATGATAACCCTACTCACACCCAGGCTAGGACCAGGGCTGCCGAAGCCTAGACTTTCACCAGAAGAGTAAGAGTACTATAACAGTGGCCACATCAGGCGAGCAGGTCCAGATACCAACAGTTGTACAGAGGAGGCTCAAGAAAGTCCAAACAATCCCAGAGGTCAGGGCAAGCAGCAGGTAGAAACAGCCCAGATGTCAACAGGTGGCTCTTATAAGAGCCCTAGGGTAGAGGAAACCATCAGGAAGACCCACTGGAGCAAGGCAGGAACCATTAGGCCTGAATATAGAGCACGGCGAGGCAGAACAGACAGGACTGGAACAAGGCAAAGCAGGCAAAGACACTGGAACAGGGCTAAGCAAGAACAGACAGGCAAGACTCTGGAACAAGGCAAGGCATGAACACCGGAACAAGGGCAGGCAGGCTGGAGACACAAACTGGCACTAGAACAGGTGTAGCAACGCACTAGGCAAAAGCTAAGAGACCTGTTGCAAAGGCACTGGTTGAGAGTCAAGAACTTCCTTATATACCACTAGACAGGAAGTGATGTCATCAGTTAGTGCCCTCTTGCAGGCCTAGAAAAGGAAGTGCAGTGTTCCAAACAGTAGAACAAATTCTTCTGGCACAGAATACTGCTGGAGACCACGGATAACAGTTGAGGGGCACGACAGTACCCCTTCCCTGAAGCCCCTACCCTGGACTCATGGGTTCGGGTTTGAGGGGATAAAGATGATGAAAAACATCTTATAAGTGCAGGAGCATTGACAGCAGGTTCCCAAATATTATTCTCAGATCCACAGCCCTTCCAAGCAAGAAGATAGTGTAGTCTCCCCCTAATCCTAGCATCTAGAATATCTTGCATACCATGAGACATTTGGGGCCACTAGTATTGATGTACCCTAAAATGAAAGGTCTCATTTTTTCCCGAGCACCCTGTAGGTTTGAAGTTGCGTGTTCAGCAGAAGACCCAATTCCTTGATTGCTTAGGGTTCCAGAGTGTTCTCCAGAGGTACAGTGATCTGGGAGACAGCACGAATCTTTGCAGGGTCCATGATGGGTCGGGATTTGGAGATGGAAGGTGAGGAAACCTTACCCTGGAGTGGCACTCCTGGTGAGGTGGCGGTTTCATGGCTTGTTTCTTGACGGAAACATCTGAATTGGAGGCAGAGGTGGCCGGCAGATCAAGAGGCAAAGGTGAATCAATCTTAGGTAGGATTAGCCGAAGTTGAACAGGCGTTAAGCAAGACTGAAAAAAAGTTGGACCCCAGGCTAGAATATCTCTGGTCACCAATTGATATGAGGTTCATGTTTCTGTAACCAAGGAAGCCCCAAAATTATTTGATTGACAAATCTGGGGAATACATAGAATTCTATTGTATCTTGATGCTGGGAGCCCACCTGAAGAGAAATAGGTCTAGTAATTGTCAACAGATGCCCTGGCAGATCGAGGAGACACAAAGAGGTTCTCTGAGGGGAGTAACAGAAATGTCATACTGGCATATTGATGGTGTTTTATGTGGTTTGATTACAATTGTACTCTGCCCAGATTTTTAGATGGGCAGACTACAAATTGTTTTAAATAAATAAAATAAGCTGTTTGTCCACAAAGTTCCCGGCAGCTCCAGAATCAAGGACGACTTGGACAATGATTTATCTCCCTATTGAAGAGTGACTGGTATGGTAATAACAGAGGTTGTAACAACTCGGAATGGACCTAGGGAAACCTTCCCTACCTATCCTAGGCCCTCAGGTTTTCCCTGTTACCTGGGACATCGATTAGCATAATGTACTAGGTCAGCACAGCATAATCATAGGTCTTACATTCTCCAATGTTCTTTCTCCTCCTCCAAAAGTCAAGAACATCCTATCTGCATGGGAACCTCCTCTTCCAGGGTGGCAGGAGCAGCTGGTATCTATGGGTCCATGGGGTTCTGAAACTAGGTTGTCAACCATGTAGAGTGGCATCTGCCTCCACATTCTTTAGTCCTCTCTTGAATACAAATACCAATCTTGATATATAGGAAAACCAGGTCACCCAAATTGGTGGGGAAATTCCACCCCGTAAGTTCTTCCTTAATGTGCTCTCCAGGCCCTGCCAAAAGATGGCCACCTGGGCTTCCTGATTCCATTACAATTTTGAAACCAGGGTCTGGAATCAAATAGCATACTGCCCCAGTTAGTGTCCCTTGTAGGTACAGGAGCTCAGAAGCTACCAAGGAGAAATGCCCCAGCTCATCAAATGCCTGCTGGAAGCATGTGAGGAAGTCCTTGAAGTTGGACATTTATTTATTTATTTTCCAATATTTATAACTCGCTTTAAATCCAAAGCAAGTAGTAGGATATATTTATATATGTTATGATAAGAGGATTAATAAATAATTTTGCAATGGTACATAGCTGTGTTTAATGATTATATTTCAATTAAGTTTTAACTGCCAGACCCTCAACCATTCTTCTAACTTTTGGAGATCCCTTCTCATTGTTTCTACTTTCTCCAGGGTACCCACTCTATTAGCTATCTTCACCTGCAAAAAGGCAAACATTTCCCTCCACCCCTTCAGCAATATCTTCACAAATATATTAAACAGAATAGGCACCAGCACCGACCCCTGAGGAACTCCACTGCTCACCTTCCTTTCCTCTGAGTGGATTCCATTTACCACCACCCTCTGCCACCTGTCAGTCAACCAGTTTCCTATCCAGTTCATCACTTTCAGTCCTAAGTTCAGTCCTTTCAGCTTATTCATGAGTCTTCTGTGGGGGACCATATCAAAGGCTTTGTCGCCCTTATCTGTACCTTTTTTAATACAGTGGAGATACGGTGACCAGAACTGAACATAATATTCGAGGTGTGGTTGCACCATTATAACATCCTCATTTTTGTTTTCCATTCCTTTCCTAATTATACCTTAACATTCTATTTGCTTTCTTAGCTGCCGCACACTGAGCAGAGGGTTTCAGCATATCATCAACGATGACGCCTAGATCCCTTTCCTGGTCGGTGACTCCTAATGTGGAACCTTGCATTACGTTACTATAATTCGGGTTCCTCTTTCCCACATGCATCACTTTGCACTTGCTCATATTAAATATCATCTGCCATTTAGATGCCCAGTCAACTAGTCTCGTAAGGTCCTCTTGTAATTTTTCACAATCCTCTTGTGATTTAACAATTTTGAATAACTTTGTGTCATCTGCAAATTTAATTACCTCACTAGTTACTCCCATCTCTAGATCACTTATAAATATGTTAAAAAGCAGCAGTCCCAGCACAGACCCCTGGGGAACCTCACTATCTATCATTCTCTATTGAGAATACTGACCATTTAACCCTACTCTCTGTTTTCTATCTTTTAACCAGTTTTTAATCCACAATAGGAAACTACCTCCTATCCCATGACTCTCCAATTTCCTCTGGAGTCTTTCATGAGGTACTTTGTCAAACGCTTTTTGAAAATCCAGATACACAATATCAACTAGCTCACCTTTATCCACGTTTGTTCACCCCTTCAAAGAAATGTAATAGATTGTTGAGGCAAGATTTCCCTTCATTAAATCCTTGTTGGCTTTGTCTCATTAATCCATGCTTTTGAATATGCTCTGTAATTTTGTTCTTTATAATAGTCTCTACCATTTTGCCCGGCACCGACGTCAGACTCTATAATTTCACAGATCTCCTCTGGAATGTTTTTAAAAAATCGGCGTTACATTGGCCATCCTCCAATCTTCCGGAACCATGCTTGCTTTTAAAGATAAATTACATATTACTAACAATAGTTCCGCAAGTTCATTTTTCAATTCTATCAGTACTCAGGGATGAATACCATCTGGTCCAGGAGATTTGCTACTCTTCAATTTGTCAAATTGTGCCATTACATCCTCCAGGTTTATTTATTTATTTGTTGCATTTGTATCCCACATTTTCCCACCTATTTGCAGGCTCAATGTGACTTACATAGTGCTGTAGCAGCGGTCACCGGTTCTGGTCTGAACAAATACATAGTGTGCTCAAGTACAAGTTGTGATTGTGGTAGGGTATGGTTCACCTTCGGTAAATGCATTGGGAAAGATGAAGTGTGAAGAGGGGAATAGGGGTGAGTCCATTATAGTCTTGGTGTTGTTGTGTAGCAGGCTTTCTGGTTCTTATGTTGGGTTAGTGGGGTATGCCTTTTGGAACAGGTTCGTCTTTAGTTTTCTTCCGGAACTTTAGGTAGTCGTATGTTGTTTTTACTGTTTTTGGTAGTGTGTTCCTTAGTTGTGCACTTAAATAGGAGAAGCTGGATGCATATGTTTTGTATTTGAGTCCTTTGTTGTTTGGGTAGTGGAGGTTAAGATATGTTTGAGCTGATCTTGTTGTGTTTCTGGTTGGGAGGTCTATGAGGTCTTTAATTCCGTTTCTCTGTCTCGTCAGCTTTGAATACCATTTCTGGCACCAGTATCTCTCCCAAATCTTTGCACTGGAAAACATTATCAGAGTGCAGCATGCTCCCAGCCCCGCTTAACTGCTCAATACCTTGGATCCCTATTCCAGACTGTTGATCCACTCCAGGGGCGTAGCCAGACATCAGATTTTGGGTGGGCCTAGGCAAGAAGTGGGTGGGCACCAAATGTTCTCTCCCCCACCCCCACACCAAAAAAATATCTCAGTTGGTGGGAAAATGCTTCTCTCCAGTCTCCACCTTGGTAGTTTGCAGCAGGAATGCGATGAAAACTGAGCATGCGAAGGTGCCAGTATTGTGGAGAGCAGCATTTTCATTACCATGTGCTACTGTTGGATGGGCCTGAGCCATAAAGTGGGTGGGCCCCGGCCCACCCAGGCCCACCTGTGGCTACGCCACTGATCCACTCCCATGCTCGATTGGTGAAGATAGTGGCTGTGCAAATTGTTGAGCAGACAGGATGAGAGAGAAACTTTGGAATGTCACTGTGACCGGGGTCTGTGGAAGGAGTGATGGGTAACTTTGTATCTCTAGAGGTATGATGAGCTATTCTGTAAATATCAACTCAACTTACATAGCACTTTTGTGCAAAGGGGCATACACAGGACATTGAGGGGACTCCCACTTAATTGCATAACTTACACAATACTGTAAGTTATGTATGTCCCTGCTGAATTTAGAAGCGTCTGAAATTACACCAGGTTTCTTACATTAAGCGTGCCTCGGCAATTTTTCTTCGCTAGTTTCACGGTAAAACTCTACTGTGAATTTCTAAGCATCGGTCCCAATGTGAGGAAAGTGTCAGTTTGGCTTGCCTCCCTGCATATCTAGTATGCCTCCTGTCCTGTTGCCACCCCAAATACTTCCGTCTAGAGAGACCTCACTGTTTCTACCCATTCTTAGAAGAAAAGATCTCAATGCCCAGAGTTACGTTAAAGAACATAAGCAAGCTCTGTCTCGTGTGTGATTCTGACTATGCAGATACGAACGACCATCAATCCAAAGTAGAAAAACAACAATTTCAGATTTTTACAACATTTCAGTTGTTCACTAAAATTCTTGAACTTAAAAAGAACTACAAAGTCCAAGATTCCCAGAGACGGATCGTCTTGATTGGGCGGGTGAGTGACGTCAGAGAGCGCGCTTTGGCACCAAGAAGAGCGGGCGGGCGGGCATGCGCGGTAGCTACCGTTACTACTGTGGTGAATGTGATTGTAGGGCCCGGGACGGTGCTGTTGCTTTGATCCCGTACTTTAGGACAAAAGTTGTGCTGTCTTAAGCCCCGCTCTTTCATGCATCCCCGGCGGCCCGACGGTTTCGATGGTTTGGGTTATCGAGGTGGCGGTGCTGGGGGCAGAGAGGAGGTGCTGGCTCCGGGCTCCGCTGCAAGGTCGTTTGGGTCCTCCGAGCCGTTGCCGCCCCACCACTGGGTGAGCACACCCCCGGACATCCCCGGCAGCCGCAACCTGCACTGGGGGGAGCGCACGCCACAGTATGGGGCTGGCACGCCTATTTGCCCGGGGCAGAGTGAAGAGAGTGTGACGGGTTCTGCGGGTGGCAACGGTGAGTAAAACAGCACCCGCACCTCCACCCACCCACAATTAGAGGGAGGGCTGCACCCGAGCCTGGTTTTCTTTATAGGCATAATGAATATTTGTAAAGGTAGGCCAAAGGCCATTGTAATTCGCATGACCTGCTTACCTGGAACGCTAGGCCCGTTTGTGGGGTTCTTAATTCGAGTTTTCTAAAGCTCAGGTGGGAACCTCAGAGGAAGTAGAAGTAGTTGCGTTAAAAGTACTTAGTTTTATTGGGTTAGTAACAGACGCAAGCTTGGCCCTCTCAGAATATGAGAAGATTCCCAGCAAGTAATTTGGTTTTAGGTTTCCAGTTTTTGAAATTGCCCTTGTTCTGTATCATCAATACATATAAGGGTTTCATAGAGTCTGATGGAAAGATGCTGGTGAAATAGAGTGGAGTAGTAGCAGCTTGGTAAATGGGAAAGAGGAGGGTCAAATCATATCTCTGTGAACTTTTTGAACAAATAAGTCACTTCACACTCAATTGCCTTAAAATCGGAGGTTCCCAAACTTGTGGACCCCAAGCCTGTTGGGTTTTCAGGGTGTTTGCAATGAATATGTATATGAGAGATTTCCATATGGTGGAGGCAGTGCATGCAGAATCTTGTGCATATTCATTTTGGATATCCAGAAAACTCAGCTGATTGTGGGATTCCTCAGGACAGGCTTGGGATCCTCTGACTGAAGTTATCTAAGACAATGGAGGTTGAGGTTGACTGACTTGCCTATTTTGACATGGAAATAACTGATGCACTTGAGAATGGAACCAGTCAAGCTCAGATTTGGAAAAGGTGAATTAGTCTAAATGTCAAATTCCAAATATGTGTCTAAATGCCAAATATGTGTCTAGCTCAGTTTTTGTGATATGGGGAGGATGGGAGTAAAACTTGGTGTTAACAAAAATGAAAAATAGTTTTCTTATTCGCTGTGGCAGTCTGCCAAAATGAAAAGTTCTATGTTGGGTTTCTCTTTTTCTTCCTTAGGAAACAGTAATGAATTTTGTTAGGTTTCCTGTTGCTTGCATCACTATCATTCATAAAGCTGGAGTTTTTCTGTTGCAGCTGTTGAAAGTCTGATAATCTCAGTGCTTAAGAAAGAGATTTAGTGAAAAACATGTGCCATATTAAAAGATTAATCCAAGCATCATTGCCTTTTTTTTCTTTCCTATCCTTTGTATGTTGTGTGGTCTAAAATAGAAGAAATGGACAGACTCTGGGCCCATAAGTGTGGATGGAAATACCATCACCATTCCCTGAAAAAAATAGTAATTGCTGCCTCTTTCTCCCAGACTTGTGGATTTTGATAGTTTGGATACTATTCTTTTACATTTAAAAAAAATGCTACTACTTTTGCTGCTAGTCTTTATTATTTCTAAACAGATAACCAAACATGGACATATCCACTTCATTGTACCCCCAGCAGTCTGTGATTGAAATGATATCTAAATCTGCTTCCCTTATTAAGGCTTGCAGATGTGCCTAGGCTGTTGTGCTTTTCCAGCTATATCTTCTCTCCGTGCCTGCATTGATTTTTTGATTAGAAGTCCTGGTGGAATTACAGGCACTCACATGGCCAGATCTGTGTAGCAGGCTTCACCAGGGGACCTAGGAGGCCAAATGTTTTGGAAACAACTGATTAGGCATGAAGGGAATAAGGAGGGATCTTATACAAGATTGTGGAATATAAAGTAGGAAGACAAAATTAGCTGTGTTCAATAAGGAGAAATCTTGCAGGTGGTCACATTCTGTGGATTGTAGCTGTATCCTTAGTAGAGAATAATATAAGGACAAAGTTTGTCCCCACAGGCTCTGTACAACTGTTTATAAATCACAAATAGAAAACAATAACAGCAAGCAACTGAAATAACCCCTCATGCCACCACCTACAACAATATCCAACTTCAGCTATCTCAAGGAACCCTAATCTACACCTTTAAAATGCCCACAGGGACAAAATAAAGCGCACTCTGTAGGCCCTAGCAGGGGAGAAATATGCCCAATGAAGCACTGTTATGATTTTTTTTAATGCTCCTTGATGCCAGGAGCAATGGATGAATCAGTTGCAGTGACAGTAAGATTTTTGAGCAACTGGGCATGTAATAGAAAGACAATGCAGATGGTAGGAGTCTGATGAGCAGACAAGTCTTGTTGCCACATCAAAGGCAGACAAGACACAAATTGTCATTTATCATTTAACAGTGCTTCATTTAAATCCAAAAGCAGCTTCTGCAGTTTATGATTGAATTCAGTTGCCACTTGTCTAATAAGTGTTAAGTTTTCACATATTGATACTAGCATTTTTATAGATGCTGTTTCATCTAGTTGGAACAGCCTGTTCGACTAGTCTCAAAGTTATAGAAAATGACACAGGGACATAGTTTGTCCCTGTGGTTAACTGCGTGTCCCTGTCCCCGTGTCATTCTCTAATTCTTAGCATGGACAGACTAGATAGGCCAAATGGTCTTTTCTGCCATCATTTATACTGTTAAGCAGTAGGGTTTGTGTTTGTCAGCATAATAATATAGCCCTTTTTGTTTTTGTGACGGACTAAAAATTAAAATAAGTACTTTACATAAACGATAAATGGGTTTTCATACTTCAAGGCATTTATCAGAAAGGTAGTGGTAGAGTTGTAACAAGCATGAAGCTATATAACAGCTTTACAGAGATTCTTTGACTCTAGATTCAGTTGTTGAAATACTTCTTGTAAATGTGTATTAGTAAAATACAGTTGTGCACATTTTAAAGAGAAAAAAAATGTAAACTGTTTTTCTTGCAGTTGAGGGATGTGGTGTAGACCAGGGAACTTAATGAGGCAATAAGATTTTTACCTGGTAAATTTAACAGTGTTCATATAAAACCACAGCCCAGTTATTGCTCCTGCCTGACCTCCCCTTGTGGGTATTTTTAGCTGTGAGGAAAGGTGGGTTAGGTCAGATGAGGTTTAATTTTGAAACCTAGGGGTGTCATATCTGGACAGCCTTGTGCATAGATTTACACTCCAAGAAGAGGGGAGAGACAAGGGAGATACTGTACAGATGTTTAAATACTTGGAAAATATTAATATGCAAATCTTTTCCAAAGGATAGGAAGCTGTATAGCTAGGGGACATGATATGAAGCTGCAAGGAGGCAGATTTAGGATTAGCATCAGGAAATACTTTTTTACAGAAAAGGTGGTGGATAACCAGAATGCCCTTCCAGATAAGGTGGTAGAGATTAAAAAAAAAAGCATGGGATAAATACAGTGAATCCGGAAATGGCAAGAGTTTGAAAAACAAGCATTGAGAACTTCAGATCAAAACAGCAGTAAAATAACTTTTGGAGCTCTATAAAGACTTGGGGGGGGGGGGGGGGATGAGTGACCTTCATGGAGGGCCAATTACAATTCTACAGTCCTGTTCATTTTACTAAAGAGACTAGATGGATCTTTTTTTTTTCCTGAGGCTATTAATTTACCATATTGCAGATTTTACTGTTGCAACTCTAAAGAGTGCCTGATCAGAATCCCTGTCTGTTAAAGTTCTTAGTGATTTAGCAGGTGCAGGATCATTTAGTATTCCTCAGGAGTAGTGTCTCCAAATGGGTTAATGTTAAATCAAAATAGAGGACTTCACAGATCCAAAAAACCTTAAAATATTAGGGGGAAAAGGGACCTCAAGCATTGCAAGACATTGACACCAAAGCCATAATTCAATCAGTGCTCCAAAAAACGAAAAACCCTTTGAAATTTTATATAACCAAACATGAGCTGCAATATGTCATAATCTTATTTTTTATACATTTTTAAATTTTTGACCTATTATCAACTTGAAGAGGAATAAACTGTGGCACTTACCTTAAAAAGATCCTAACAGTCACCAGTTTCACCTAAATAATGCTTGATCGGAGGATCTTCTTACGATACTACTTTAAATGTTGCGACTCTGGACTCAATTCCCTGTGCGCTGATATTTGAAGTTTTTTTTGATCTGTGAAGTCCTCTATTTCATTTGATTAGTTGTCATTTTTTGAATAGTGGACTGTTTTGCCATTGTCTTGTATTAATTTCACCCTACCAATCCAACATAAATGCCAATCTCTGCTACACGACAAAACTAAAATACGTAATGGACTTAACACAATCTTCCGCTGTACGATTCCCTTATATGGCTATACCACATGAAATTTATCTTGCCACATCACCACTCTGTAGTTGTTTGAACTTTATCTTACCACAACATCACTTTGTATTTGTTTACACTGGATTCTGCAAATGCCTCTCCAGCACTATGTAAGCCACATTGAGCCTACAAATAAGTGGGAAAATGTGGAATACAAATGTAACAAATAAATAAATATCACTAATAAACCTTGCTCCTAAACCAAGGTATATGGCGTATGATCTCAGTCTCTGAGTTACTGCTAATGGTTAACAAAGTACATGTAGCATGTCGAAGAGAGCTGATATAACATGTATAAACATTACGAAAATATGCTTGAAAATCCTAGAGCCAATACACTGACTCTCAAGGATTATTCTTAAGACCTGCCTAGGTATTGTCTCAACCGTTGTCCTAACTAGTCTTGAAATCTGTGCAGCTAAGAAAAATCATGGTACCGTTTCTGTTTACCTAACTGATCTTAGACATAGGAAATAGCTTGTGAGATAATGATCCTGCAGATCTTTGAAATCTTCTATCCTATGAGCTGTATGACCTACAATGGTCTAATGGACTCTCTTCTCTTTCAGAGCAGCTGAATAAATTTGCAGGATTTGGTATTGGACTTGCAAGGTAAGAGATCTTTCTCTTATATTAATGATTCTCCGAGGACAAGCAGGGCAGTTGCACTCACAGCTGAGTGATGTCATCCAACGGAGCCCAGTGCTGACTAGCGAGATTATTATAGAACTTTCTTCCTTCCCACCTGAAATGTGAGTGAAGATCCCTCAGTCTTTGTTTTTCTGCAGAGCAGGGAGGACGTGTCATTGTGATTTTCTCTATAGTGTTTTCCTATACAGGTATTTTTGTCCCTTTTGGTTATTCTTTTTCCATATTCTAACTTTATTCTGTTTTTTTTTATTTCTTGTAGTGTCTTCGGCTGTTAGTTTCCTTTTTTTTTTTGCGAGTTGCTAGGCCTGTTTAGGCTGGAGCACTGACTGCCATTTGAACGCTGGTTCTTTTTGTTGTTCACAACTGAGATTAATTTGCCCATGATTCTTTAATCAATGTCCAAGAAAGACCCTCAGTGGCTTCATAAGGTGTGGCCCTCAGTGGCTTAATAAGGTGTGGCCCTCAGCGGCTTCAGAAGGTGCATTTGGGTGCTTTGGGCCTGACCATGAGCCAAACTATTCTCGCTATTTGTAAATGCAGTTGTCCTCACGTAGGGTGAGGAGGGTTCAACAGGGGAGAGTGTTTGGCTCCTCGAAGGCTGTACATCAAAGTTGGTACCAGAAGCATCGACCTCGATGGCTGCTAAGACTTAAAAACACTACTGGGAGTACATCAACATTGAGAAGGTCTTCACTGGTCCGCATCGGACCTGACACCAAGGGCACCTACGGGTTCGATGTCCTTGTCGGCACTAAAGGACCATGATGCATCAGAGGAAGCCTAAGAAACTTATGTATTGGTCCTCTTCGATGCACGGTGCTAGGAGTTCTGGGGTATTGGCATCATTGATACTTAAGTGCTGGCACCAGGAGGAGTGCTCTCCCTGTTTAGAAGAGGTGCCAGTGTGCAAGACTCCGGGTAATCGGATCCCCACTTCAGTTCAGCACCAGCGCCTTCTCAGGCTGCTGGTCTCCAGGCTCCTTCCTGTGCCAATGCCTACCTTCAATGAGCAGTTCCAAGCCATGCTCAGGGAGGAGCTGGCATAGATGCTGCAGTTGCAGTCCACTTAGGATTTGAGGGCATCTGCGCCAACTACAGATTAGCCCCATCCATGCCTGTAGAGAGATCCTCGACAATGGCGCCTCGAAGGGTGTCCACATTGACACATGCAGTACTTCTGTGATGTTGGGGGAAGAAGCTTCTCCCGAGTCTGAGGGTAGGGCTGTACCTTGGTGCTCACTGGGGCATGGACATAGTTCCACTGAGCAGGAACAGACTCACCTAGTCTAATCGGAGTACGGTGAGGAGTCTGCATGGGACTGCTAATGGGACTCAGAAGAAGACCCTCATCGCTTCTCAGAGGAGTACCTTCAGATCCCTCACTACTTCAAGAGACACATAAATGTCCACCTGAGATCTTTAACTGGTTTCATCAAGGAGATGGCTTCTTGCCATCCCATTTGTTAGAGGTGGAAGATGAGCCCAGGGCAGAAGTGTTAGCTGTTCTGGACTATGAGTGTCCTCCTAAGCGGGTCATGATACCATTGCACCCTATTTTAAAGATGCACTGGCAAAGAATTGGGAATCTCTCCTCTCAGTGCAGGTCACACCTAAGAAGGTGGATATGCAGTATCGAGCCCTCTCTAACCCAGGAGCCTTCTGGATACAACTGCCTCACCACTTTTTGGTTGTTGAATCTGCCCTCAAATGAACTAGGAGTTCTAGGACTCATGCTTCAGCTCCCCCCCCCCCCCCCCCCCCCCCCCCCGGGTAGAGAAGCTCGGAACCTAGACTTGTTTGGGAGGAAAGCTTTTCAGGTCTTAATTCTCGTTGCCCACATGAGATTCCTTATCTGGTGGAAAACTTGAACGAATTTGACTGTGGGTCTGCCATTCCAAATTCCACCACTTCACACCCAGAGAACTTGGTCTGTTCAGCAAACAGATCTGCATATCTTTTTGGACCACTCTAAAGGCTTTGAGATTGTCTACAGAACCAAATTATTATTATTTAAACAGACAACCATGTTGCAATGCTCTATGTGAACAAGCAGGGGTGTGTGGGATCCTACCCCTTGTGTCAGGAAGCAGTGGGGATGTTGCAGTGGGCCCTTCACGGAATGGTCCTCCGAGCCACATACCTGTCAAGAAAGGAAAATTGTCTAGCAGAGAGACTGAGCAGGGTTTTGCAAACACATGAGTGGTCTCTCAACATGGTCATATCCTACAAGATCTTCTGAGACTGGGGCACCCCCTTGGTGGATCTTTTTGCCACTCATCTCAACAACAGTCCCCCAGTTCTGTTCCAGGCTTGGGCCATATGGCAGACTAGAATCGGTTGCCTTTCACCTACATTGGGGGAAGGGTCTTCTTTATGCTTATCCTCCAGTATCTCTCATGGAGAAGACTTTGCTGAAACTGAAGCAGGACTGGGGAATTATGATTCTAATCGCCCTTTAATGACTGAGGAAGATCTGGTTTCCTCCTCTTGTGGAGTTGTCCTCTGAAGGACCGTGGAGACTATTTTCCAACCCTCATCAAGCAGAACGAGGGATTCCTTCCGCAATCCCAACCTCTAATCTGGCTTGAATGTTGAGAGTGTAGAATTCAGATCCTTAGATTTGCTAGAGGGTGTCTCTCGCATCTTGCTAGCTTCCAGGAAAGTCTCCACTAAGAGGTGTTACTCGTTTAAGTGGAGGAGGTTTGCGGAATGGTGTGAGGGCAAGACCTTAGATTGTCTCACTTGCCCTACACAAAAAACTGTTTGAATACCTCCTGTACCCCCTCTGAGCCTGATTTGAAAACCAGCTCTGCAAGGTTTAATCTCGGTATGATTAGTACTTGCCATCATTATGTGGGAGGTATGCCCATCTCTGTACGGCCTCTAGTTGTCTCACTTGCCCTACACAAAAAACTGTTTGAATACCTCCTGTACCCCCTCTGAGCCTGATTTGAAAACCAACTCTGTAAGGTTTAATCTCGGTATGATTAGTACTTGCCATCATTATGTGGGAGGTATGCCCATCTCTGTACGGCCTCTAGTTTGCTTCATGAGAGGTTTGCTATTAACAAAGCCTCCTATCAGTCGTCCAACTGTGTCATGGGATCTCAACGTTGTCCTCATCCAGCTGATGAAAGCTTTCGAGCCACTTGATTCTTGTCATCTGAAGTATTTGACCTGGAGTGTTGTGTTTTTGGTGGCAATCACTTCCACTCACATGATCAGTGAGCTTCAGGCCCTAGTAGGTAATGTACCTTACACTGTTTCTCCACAGTAGAGTAGTTCTCCGCATGCACCCTAAGTTCCTTCCTAAGATAGGGTCTTAGTCAATCATTCTGCTGACATTTTTCCCAAAACCACATGCCAATCCTGGCGAGTGTACTGTGCATACCTTAGATTTGCAAGCAAGTCTTAGCCTTCTATGTGGAGTGGACTAACACCCATAGATAATCCACCTAGCTTTTTTTTTTGTTACTTTTGACCCAAACCGGATGAGGGTAGCCATCGACAAATGCACAATTTCTAATTTTTTAGCAGATTGCATCTCCTTTAGTTATGCCCAAGCTGGGCTGACTCTAGAGGGTCACGTTCAAGGCTCATAATGTCAGCCTCCATAGAGGAGACTTGCAAAGCTGCAACATGGTCATCCCTCAAATCTCATTTACTATCTTGAGCAGGATACCTGATGTTCAGGCAGGCAGTCCTGAGGAATTTGTTTGGTGTCTAGAAGCCAACTTCCACCCCCCCCCCCCCCCCCCCCAGGCATGGTTTTCTTCAGTTCCAGGCTGCACCTTCACAACTAGTATGTAAATAGTTTCAGGTTAATTGGCTTTCAGGTTTCAATGTTTCAAGTCCCTATTATCTTAGGATTGTTTTCGGTGAGCTTGGTAGCTAGGGAATACAACTGCCCTGCTTGTCCTCGGAGAATGCGAAGATACTTGTAGCAGATGTTCTCCGAGGACAGCAGGCCAAGCATTCATACATACTCTCCCACTTCCCCTTGGAGTTGTATTTTTGAGCTGTCTAATATGACTAAGGGACCCACACTCGCACGTTGAGTGGGAAGGCAGTAGCGCATGCGCAGTGGGATGCTGCTAGAAAGTTCTATAATAATCTTGCTAGTCAGCAGTTATGAGAATACTTGTTCTCTTAGGACAGCAGGCCACCTGCTACAGGAGTGGAGGAGTGGCCTAGTGGTTAGAGCACCGGTCTTGCAATCCAGAGGTGGCCGGTTCAAATCCCGATGCTGCTTCTTGTGATCTTGGGCAAGTCACTTAGCCCTCCATTGCCTCAGGTACAAGCTTAGATTGTGAGCTCTCCTGGGACAGAGAAATATCCTGTGTACCTGAATGTAACTCACCTTGAGCTACTACTGAAAAAGGTGTGAACAAAATCTAAATAAATACATGTGAGTAACTTTACTAAACTGCATATGAATCACTGGCAATGTAGCTGATACTCCAAGCTTAGAGTTTTGAATTTCGTCAATCAATTGGTTACAAAGCAGTTTATTAAATGCTAATAAACCATAGTAGACCTTGGGTGATGACTCATAGTAAAGAAAATACTACTGTATATCTGAGTGCAAATCCTTTTAGTGACTTTCGAAGTAATCATAAACTACTTACAATGGTTTCAGCGTGTTCTGACCTTTTACATGGATATAATTACCATTCTGCAGGAAACAAATTGATATATTACATGGTTTCTGTGAAAGTCCAGTTAAATTATACAGGAATTCTATGAGGAAGTCCATAAGTAAACCTATGCCAGCCCCCACTTGCTCCACTAGGAGACTGATTTTTCTCTGTCTCTCTTTCTCTCTCTTGAGGAAAGGATCTCTTAAACTATCACAGAAGGTGTCACTTTGCCACAAGAGTTCTTTTGAAAGTCATTTGCTGTTATGAGAGAAATCCTATGGTATGCACTCTTCTAAAAGTTGACAGACTTACAGTTAAAACACACATAACCAGCAATCCCATAAGACCAGTTCTATGTGGCTAACAAAGATGCAGTGAAAGAGAATGGGACTTGATATACTGCCTTTCTGTGTTTTTTGCAACTACATTCAAAGCGGTTTACATAGTACATACAGGTACTTATTTGTACCTGGGGCAATGGAGGGTTAAGTTACTTGCCCAGATTTACAAGGAGCTGCAGTGGGAATTGAACCCAGTTCCCCAGGTTCAAAGTCTGCTGCACTAATCACTAGGCTCCTCCACTCAAGACCACATCTTACAATCGTCTATCAAAAAAATAACAAAAAATTTAATAATCATCATATATATCTACTTTAAATATTTTTGAAATAGGAATGATTTCAAATGTTTCTGAAATAATGTATAACTAGGTAATTGTCAGGCTTGTTCTTCATGAATCTTCCCAGGAAGTTGAGGTTGCCCAGTTGCTGAACTAGGTAGGCTTGCTGCTTATTAGCACGCTCTCTGCTTTGAGCAGGACCCACCCACTCAAACCTAGTATTCTACCACTAGACATCTGTTTCCAGAGGAGTGATGTACCACTTAACCAAGGGTTACCTATATTTTGACTTTCTTTTGCTCCTAACCTGGGTCTGTATTTCATTCCTTCTTTTTACTGGTCTTATGCTATGTGTATGTGCTGTGGGTTTTTTTTTTTGTTCATGTTTTGTAAGTTTTAAACTAGAAAGATAACAAACCAAATCTGGAGAACACAATGGTGAACAATGAGACAGTAAAAAACAAATGAATTAAGGTAGAGCCTACTACATAAGAACAGCCATAGTGGGTCGGATCAATGATCCATCTAGCACAGTATCCTGTTTCCAGTAGTGACCAAGCCAGGTTACAAGTACCTGGCAGAAACCTGAATAGTGGCAACATTGCATGCAACCAGTCCCAGTGCAAACAGTAGCTTCCCCGTGTTTGTCTCAATAGCAGACTATGGATTTTTCCTCCAGGAACTTGTACAAACCTTTTTTTAAACCCAGATACACTAACTGCTGTTATTACATCCTCCAAACAAATAAACCAAGCTATATTGCACATTCGTTTTGTTTCTTTGCTTCTCTTTTCAAATTCCAAACTAGGTTCCAACCAACATGACAAAGTTCTTAAAGAATTCAAATGTTTATTATCACAAAATCCAGTACACGTTCTTGACTTGTAACATTCTTGACATATAAATATTTTAAATCTGTGGAAACACATTAAAATGTTGTAAAGTAAAATTTTATCAAAACGTTTTCATCTTTTGCAGTGCACGGACGCCTTCACCAACATACGGCATGCTTTGCAAATTGCTGCCTCAGGGTGTGGTCTGTTGTAACTAAAGATTAAAATTAGCAGTCAGAACCAAATATATACATTTAAAATTAGCTAAATATATTAATTTCTACATACCTTATATGTCCTCTGGCAAAGAGTTCCAGAGCTTAACTATTTGTTGAGTGAAAAAATATTTCCTACTATTTGTTTTGGAAGTATTTTCATGTAATTTGCTTGAGTGTTCCCTAGTCTTTGTACTTTTTGAAACGGTAAAAAATCAATTTACTTCTAGTTCTACACCACTCAGGATTTTGTAGATCTCAATCATATTCCCCCCCCCCCCCCCCCCCCTTCAGCCATCTCTTTTTCCATTGTATGGGGTAAGTGATATCTCTTGAAAGAGGAAAAAGTACTGACATTAATGTCCCAGACCTCTTCCAAAAGCCATACTTGATAGGACAGGAAAAAAGTCATATTTGCTAAAGTACCCTCATTGAGTCCACAAAACTAGCTTATAGGTGAAGGTTTAAGTTTAGCATTAAAGAATTTCATAGGAGTCCAAACTGGCGGAGCAGGTGGGGGAAGAGAGGTTGGTGGTTGGGAGGCGAGGATAGTGGAGGGCAGACTTATACGGTCTGTGCCAGAGCCGGTGATGGAAGGCAGGACTGGTGGTTGGGAGGCGGGAAATACTGCTGGGCAGACTTGTACGGTCTGTGCCCTGAAAAAGGCAGACAAATCAAGGTAAGGTATACACATATGAGTTTATCTTGTTGGGCAGACTGGATGGACCATGCAGGTCTTTTTCTGCCGTCATCTACTATGTTACTATGGTCTGTTTGAAGAAATATATTGACTGCAGTATTGGTGATGAAAATATTGTCCCGTTTGTAGATGACCAAAAACGCTGCCATTGTGCTTATGTTAAGTCCACCTGTGTTTCTTCAGCCCATTCTTTCTTCAGTCCAACTGAATGGTGTGGCCACCGTTCTCACATTTTTTGGTGTAGTTTTTGAAGCCTCATGGCCCATAGTCCCGATATGAGTCAACAAGTTCAAGTAGGGATGGATCTTTCTTAGTAGTCTTGGTTGCCAGCATATTTATTTAAACAGTACATCTGCTGCCATCTGAAGAATTGAGATAGAAGGTGCACACATTCCCGAGCTGTAGTAAAGTCGAGCATACACCCATGTTAGCAAAGCTACGCTACATCCAGATATTCTTCTGATGCCATCTGATTATTTTGCCAGAAATCTTGATTTGAGGATTATGCCAAAGTAATATGCAGTTAGACTTACTCCAGTTGATCTCAAGCCAGCTATCTAGGTCTTTTAGACATTGATATGTATGGTTGATCAGCCCATTATCCCACACTTGGGCAGGAAGGTGCATACCTACTAGATATTGTAATGGAATTGGGGGCTGCCAAGGATTTTTCAAGCTCCAGCCAATCAAGATTATACATATAATTTACATTGTACAATTGTAACGCCTATTGAAGAATAAAGGCTTTATGGTAGGAAAGGAAGACTGGAAACCCTATTCCATCTTTACTATTTTCAGGGGTTTCACGTCTCATAAAAATTTCTGTAATACAGAATCTATTTTTTATGGAAACCCTTATGTTCAAGTGAAGGTAACATACTTAATAGAAAAATTACTTTTGGTGACAGTCATCTTAATAGTCTCTGAACGGCCCCACCAAGAATAATGGAGAGGTGACCATGTTAAGGTGAGATCAGTGGCCAATTGAAAAATCTTGGTATAAGCATTAGGTAAGGTAGTAGTCAAATCTTTATATGAAAAAATACACCTAGGTATTTTAAGCACTGTGAAACCCAGACAAATCTGTAACAGTTTTTTGTAGATTTTTATACCTGAAACCGAAGAGTATTTTCGAACCGGTTCGTGGAAGGCTAGAATAGTACAGTCCAGTTATATTGCATAGGCCGAGACTTTGAACTCTCTCTCCTGTGACGTAATCTTGATAATACTGACATTTTGAAGTATGGCCTACAGAAAAGGTTGTATAGCCATATCAAATAATAAGGTAGACAGAGGGCATCCCTGCCTAGTGCCTCACTGCATGCCAAAAGGATAGGTCTTCTTTAACAAAAATTCTGGATTTAGGATTGTTTTAAATATAATTCTTGCAACACATCACTGCTAAGGGACATCCAAACCATTGCATAACTGCAAACAAGACTACTCTGTGTGTTCAAATGCTTTCTTGACGTTAATCACAAGGATAAATGCTGAGCGATTGAGGGACTTAGGTATGACAGATGATGTAATAAGTGTGCGTTGTCTGTTATATACTGATTTTTCATGAATTCCACCTGGTCCCTATGAATTATTTTTGGCAGCACTGCTCCCAGCTATGTGGCTAAATTCTTAGTAAATATTTTTCAATTAACATTTAGAAGTAAGATGGGGCCATAACTAGTGATATGCAAGGGATCTCATCAACACTGCTATGTCCGAAGAATAAGCTGTAGGTGACGAGTTGAAGTCATAATGTTGTAAGATTTAAGTGAGGAACTCAGGAGAGAGTTAAAAAGTCTACAGAATTCTACTGCTATACCATCTGGACTTGGAGATTTATCCAGGGGCAGTATTTATGGCTGTTTGAAGCACTTCTTGTGATGATGGAGCTTGACGGAGCTGATTTATCAGCATCTCCTAAGACAGGGTGGTATAATTTATCCAAAAACTGTTGAAATGCTCTTAGAGAATTTTGAACCTCTAAAAAGTATAGAAGCCCAAAAACTTACATAGAAAAATGTAGTTAGATAAACACCTATCCAGTCTGCTCATCCGTGTCATCTGCTCTCCCTATCACTTCCTTAGAGACCCTTTGTACTTGTCCTAAGCTCTCTTGAATTCAGATACTGTTTTCGCCTCCACCCCTTCCACCTTAAGGCTGTTCCACAAATTCACCACCCTTTCCATAAAGAAGTATTTTCTCATGTTTATTCTATCCACTTTCACCTTCTTCCTATGCCCCTTCGTTCTAGAGCTTCCTTTCAGTTGAAAGAGACTTTCCTCCTGTGCATTTATGCAGCAGTTTTACAGCCTTACAACTTGAAGAGGCTTGTTTCTTTTGAGCCGCCTACCTTTTTTCAGTTAACTGGCATATTCCCTCTGGGCTTCTGCAACTGCTTCCAAAGCATTCTCCAAGAGAATTTTATTGGTTTCTCCTTTTATTTGGTAAGAAGGATTCAAAGAACATCCATTAATGGACATCTGGTTATTTTTGAGCAGTTGGACCACTAGATGACCAAGGGATAAAAGAGGCACTCGGGCAAGACAAGGCCATAACGGAAAGATGAAATTGATTCTTTCCTTTGATCTTCACCGAGGAAGATGTGGAAGAGATACCAGTGCTAGAAATGGTATTCAGTGCTGATGAGTCCGAGAAACTCATACAAATCTCTGGAAGATGTAATGGGGTAATTTCACAAATTGAAGCGTAGCAAATCACCTGGACTGGATAGTATACATCTCAGAGTACTGATAGAATTGAAAAATGCACTTGCCAGAGCTTTGTTAGTAATGTGCAATTTACCTTTAAAATCAAGCATGGTACTGGAAGATCTGAGGGTGGCCAATGTAATGCCAGTTTTTTAAGAGTTCTAGAGGTGATCCAGGAAATTGTAGACTGATGAACTTGATGTCGGTGTTAGGCAAAATGGTAGAGACTGTTATAAAGAACAAAATTACAGAGCATATACATTAGCATGGATTTAGTGAAGGGAAATCTTGCCTCACTAGTCTACTACATTTCTTTGAAGGGGTGAATAAACATGTGGATAAAGGTGAGCCGGTCAATATGATGTATCTAGATTTTCAAAAGGCATTTGACAAAGTACCTCATGGAAGACTCCTGAGGAAATTAGAAAGTCATGGGAGAGGAGGTAATATCCTATTATGGATTAAAAACTGGTTAAAAGATAGAAAACAGAGAGTAGGGTTAAATGGTTAGTATTCTCAATGGAGAAGGTTAGATAGTGGGGGTTCCCCATGGTTCTGTGCTAGGACTGTTGCTTTTTAACATATTTATAAATGATCTAATGATGGGAATAACTAGTGAGGTAATTAAACTTGCTGATGACACAAAGTTATTCAAAGTTGTTAAATTGCAAGAGGATTGTGAAAAATTGCAAGAGGATCTTGGGAGACTGGGCATCCAAATGGCAGATCACGTTTAATGTGAGCAAGTGCAAAGTGATGAATGTGGGAAAGAGGAACCCAAACTATAGCTATGTGATACAAGGTTCCACATTAGGAATCACCACCCAGGAAAAGGATCCTAGGTGTCATCACTGATGATATGTTGAAATCCTCTGCTCAGTGTGGAACGCCGGTTAAGAAAGCAGATAGAATGTTAGGAATTATTAGGAAAGGAATGGAAAACAGAGCTGAAACTATTATAATACCTTTGTATGATGCGACTGCACCTTGAATACTGTGTTCAGTTCTGGTCACCGCATCTCAAAAAAGATATATAGTGGAATTAGAAAAGGTACCGAGAAGGGCAACAAAAATGATAAAGGGGATGAGATGACTTCCCTGTGAGGAAAGGCTAAAGTGGCTAGGGCTTTTCAGCTTGGAGAAGAGACAGATGAGAAGAGATATGATAGAGGTGGAGTGTAACGGGTAGACTTGAATTGCTTGTTTACTCTTTCCAAAAATACTAAGACTAGGGAGCACGAAATGAAACTACTAAGTTGGCAGAGTTTAAAAAGGGGTTAGACGGTTTCCTAAGGACAAGCCCATAAACCACTACAAAATGGACTTGGGAAAAACCCACAATTCCAGGAATAACATGTATAGAATGTTTGTACGTTTGGGAAGTTTGCCAGGTGCCTTTGGCCTGGATTTGCCTCTGTCGTGGACAGGATAATGGGCTTGATAGACCCTTGGTCTTTTCCCAGTGTGGCATTACTTATGTACTTATAAAGTTAAAACGAATCGGAAAAATTATTTCTTTACTTAACGAGTAATTAAACTCTAGAATTCGTTGCCAGAGAACGTAGTAAAAGCAGTTAGCTTTGCAGGGTTTAAAAATGTTTGGATATCTTCTTAAAAGAAAATTTCGTAGGCCATTATTAAGATGTAGTTGGGGAAATCCTCTGCTTATTTCTAGGATAAGTAGCATAAAATCAGTTTTACTGTTTTGGGTACTTGCCAGGTTCTTGTGACCTGGATTGACCACTGTTGGAACCAGGACACTGGGCTTGATGGACTTTCATTCTGTCTCAATATGGCAACGCTTATGTTCTTGTTATATGCTGCTTCACTGAAGAGATAGCAGCCCAAGTATTTCAGTTCTTTCAGACCCTTGACTTTGTGGTCAGTCTCTTGTAGGGCAAATGTTTCCTGTCAGGGCCTACACTAGTTAGGTGAGTGAATCATCACTATTTCTACATCCAGTTGCTTCTGTGCCAAATGGAGCCTAGTTAATGGGGCTAGATGCAGGAGCTGTAATCAGTAGCAGTGTCCATAAATTTACTCATGGCCTCAGGCTCATATGAAGTCCTTACAGAGTTCTCTCACTGGTCACTAGAAGTGTAGTTTACGAGTTCAGTTATTTTATTTTTGTTACATTTGTACCCCGCGCTTTCCCACTCATGGCGGGCTCAATGCGGCTTACATGGGGCAATGGAGGGTTAAGTGACTTGCCCAGAGTCACAAGGAGCTGCCTGTGCCTGAAGTGGGAATCAAACTCAGTTCCCCAGGACCAAAGTCCACCACCCTAACCACTAGGCCACTCCTCCACTCCACTCCCACTGCAGCTCCTTGTGACTCATGGCAAGTCACTTAACCCTCCATTGGCCCAAGTGCAAAAGCTTAATATTGTGAGCCCACCAGAAATATACAAACTCCAGATGCCAGGTTGCCATGTTGATGATATAGGCTCTGCAGCCCTGAATTGTCACTTCACTGAGCCCTCTGTCTTTTGTCTCTTTGAGAATTCATTATACATTTTGTAGTTAGCATCATTTTTGTTCCTTGCGTGTATTTTAATTTATGCTGCTGTCATTGTTTTGAAGACATTTTATGTTTTAAAGTATTGCTTAATTTTAACATTTTTTACTTTTCTAAAAGTCTTTTTACAGAAAATGTCTTGGCTCATCCTTGTATCGTTCTCCGGCGCCAGTGTCAGGTAAAGTCTATAATTTTAGGTGTTTCTGTATCTGAAATGAAGTAAAAAGAAACATTTTCCATATATTTTCAGAAAGACAGAACAATGTTTATCTTCAAGGTGAAAAAAAAAAGTGGATAGATACCTTTTGAAATATCAACTGGCTTCAGACCTATGTCAATCTGGCTTCAGACTTGGGTATGCAGCAGAGACAGTTCTTGTATCCCTGCAGGACAAATTCCACATAAACCATGACAGGAGGTTCGCACTGATACTAGTGCTGCTGGATTTCACAGTAGGCTGTAGACCAAGTTTGTCCAACGTACGGCCCGTGGGCCAGAATCTGGCTTACCAAGTGGGTTTTTTTTCTTGCCCTTAGAAGTTTGGCAATTCTTGTGACGCTTACAAGCGGGATTCCTGCTTCCCCACTGCAACTCAGATCGCTGCATGCTTGAGCCACGTGATGATGAAATTTGGGTTGGTCTTGTGGTTACAAGTTTTGTGAGACTTGAAACTGCGAGACCAACCTGAACTCTCAGTACTACATGGCTCAAGCTTGCAGAGAGCTGTGTTGCGGTGGGGAAGCAGGAATCCTGCTGTTTCTTCTGTAGCTAAAGCCAGGTGAGGGTAAACGATTGGTTGAAGACTTGGGGGGGGGGGGAATCGTGTGAGAGAGAGAGATTAAGTGAAGGCTGGGGTGGTACATGAGAGAGAGAGAGAGCGAGAAGGGGACAATTCACAATTGTATTTTGCCATTATTTGACGAACCATTAGACAAAATACGACTGTATGTGTGTTGGCACTCCAAATATAAAATATAGCTTGGCCCCCGATAGAAAAAGGTTGGACAAGCCTGTTGTAGACCATAATACCATGCTTGCATCACTGGTAGAAAAGGGTATTGGCACAACATTTGCAAGGTTCAAATCCTGTGTGTAAGACAACAGTCATAGTAGCATAGTAAATGACGACATTGAAGCAAGCATAGTCTATTTAGTCTGCCCAGTAAGATGGCCAGAGTTATACCTGTTACATTGTACAAGTTAAACCCCTCCATGCCTTTGTTTAGAGTTGTACTTGCCACTCCATGCCTCCTCCAAACATCTCTTCTGCTCTCTTCCACTACCAACCCTTATCCTCAGTGCAATTCAACATCTTTCCCTTCCATCTGTGATTCAACATCACCCACATTTCCTCACCCAGTCTGCCTTTAAAGGTGGTCGTTGTTGATCCTCACCAGCGGCAGAATTGCAGATATGCTGCTTGCAGCCTAGACAGAAGCTTTCCCTCTGACCCATCCTGCCCATGGAGAAACATCTTCCAATCGAGGGAATTTCTCGGCTGTTGATTTTGGTTAAACTTGTGCTACAGCTGGGTTATCATCCAGCTATCATAAGTTCAATAATTATCCTTCCTTTAATCAAAGATTAAAATCTTCATCCAGTTGTTTGAATTATAGACCTATTACAAACATCCCTTTTCTGCCAAAATATCAGAATCTGTTGTGGGGCCACAACTTCAAGACTATATGGATTTATTTGATTTACTAGATTGTTGTCAATCTGGATTCAGAAAATTTGTCTTCTAGCTCTAATCTTTGAATTGAGAAGTTTAGTTGATAAGGGTACTCTCTCTGTTCTCATGCAGTTAGATCTGTCAGCCGCTTTTGGTGTGGTTGACCCTGATTTTTTGTTACTTAGATTGAGTCAAATTGGCCTTTCTGGTAGGGTGTATTATTTGTTTTCTTAAGGAAAGGGAATGGGACTTGATATACCGCCTTTCTGTGGTTTTGCAACTACAACTACATTCAAAGCGGTTTACATAGTATATGCAGGTACTTATTTGTACCTGGGGCAATGGAGGGTTAAGTGACTTGCCCAGAGTCACAAGGAGCTGCAGTGGTTCCCCAGGATCAAACTCTGCTGCACTAACCACTAGGCTACTCCACTCCAAGTTAACAAAGTGTTCCCCTTCCTGGTCACCTGGCTGTGGAGTACCGCAGGGTTTTTCATTGTCTCCCATTCTGTTCAATATTTATTTTAGCTCTTTGGGAAAGTTACTTAAATCATTGAATTTGCCCTACTTTATTAATGCAGATCATCATATTATTTTTCATGTTACTTCCACTATTTGATTTATTTGAATACATTCAACATTATTTTTTCTACAATTTCTAAATGGATGATGGATAATTGACTTAAGCTAAATGCAGAAAAACTGTTATGTTGTGGGTTAACGATAAATCTCAATCATTTCCAACTACAAATTCGACCTTAGGGGATAAAACAGTTCCATTTCAGAAAGTAGTTAAAAGTTTAGGGGTATGGATTGATTCTGACTTGAATGAGGATATTCAAATTAAGAAATGAATCACTTTTGCGTAAGCTGAAATATCTTAATTAGATTTGTTCTTATTTTTCAATAGATGAATTACAAAAATTGGTTCAAACATTTTTTTTTCCAGAATTGATTATTGTAGCATTCTTTTATTTGGGCTTGACTGGCAAATCTTTGACAAAAATCCTGTTACTTCAGAATACCACTGCATGCTTACTTTTTCTTTACAACTAAATATGATCACATTACTCTGTTGTTTCATATTTTACATTGGTTACTGGTTCAGGCTAGGATTCATTTTAAGGCTCTTTGTTTTTTTTAAGATCATGAATGGTTTTTGCCCAGATTATCTTTCTTCTCTATCCATTATTAAACCTCTCAAGAGTACAACCAGGTTTTTGCATGTTAACAAGTTATAAACCTAGATTAGGTTCTACTTCTAGGATACTGTTTACATATGCAGCAGTTCCTATTTGAAAAGCTTTGCCTTCCGAAATTCATGCTGAAATTAATTACAGCACACTCCACTTACCTGCAACAGAAACCTAGTCTTAAATTTTTCTTCTTCATTCCAGTGTTACACTTATCGAAGGTGTGCCAAACCGGAGTAAGTTATGATCCGCTTAAGTACAATGCCTTGAACACATTTTTTACAACTTCACTGATTTGCTCCGGGGCTTGTAAAGTCCTATTGCATCGTGAATGATCTATCCAACCTCATTGGCTCCTCAGTTTGTGATGTCCAATTGCTGTGCTTCATAGCAGTTGAATACTGTATCATAAGGCCGGAACCCAATGGGCTGTAGTGGTGGCGGAGTACCAAAAGTGTGGCCTATAAAGTTGAACCGAGCCCCTAAACGCGTTTGATTCCGCATCTCTATCAAAACTGTGGGCTGTAGCGGCAGTATAGTACCAAAAGTGTGGCCTCTAAAGTTGAACTGAGCACCTAAATGCTCTGCCTGTACAGAAATGGCCGTGTCACCACTCATGTGTAAAGCACTTTCACTCGCAGATGGGATCAATGTTATAAAAAGACTGGACAACAAGGAAAGTCAGGCTTTCATTACAAAAGAGTATGGTATATATCCAAGTCAAATCTCACGCATCTACAAGCAGAAAGACAAAGTTCTTTAGGATTGGCAGAACACTACCAATCCTGAAAGGAAACGCAAGAGAACTGGAAAAACAAGAGATGTGGAAGAAGCTCTTCTTCGCTGGTTTTCACAAGCAAGCAAGAAGCTGTCGGCTTCCTGTCAGTGGTCCCCTACTGATGGAGAAAGCCAATCATTTGGCAAAAAACCTTGGATTGGATGGTTTCAGTTCAACTGTTGGATGGCTGGAACAATGGAAAGTAAGACACAACATCAAGTTTAAGAAATAGCATAGCGAAAAACAAGATGCAGTGACATGGGTGTGGAAAGATGGGTATCAAATGTTCTACTGGGCATCATCAAGATTAGCAACCGTGTGACGTTTTCAGTACAGATGAAACAGGTCTTTATTGGAGAGCTATTCCAGCTGGGACACTGGCATTCAAGCAGGCTGAGATTGCTGGAACAAAAGTGCCAAAGGAAAAACTGACAAAGCTACTCTCATGCAACATGGTTAGAAGTGAAAAATTAAAGCCACTAACAATCGGAAAAGTAAACAGCCACGTTGCTTCAATAATGTTAAACAACTCCCAGTGGCCTATGAGGCAAACAAAAATGCTTGGATGACCTGAGAAATTTGGTTGCAATGACTGAAAAAATTGGATATCACAATGCACAGGCAAAAGCGTGAAATTTTGATGCTATGTGACAACTGCAGCACACAATGTTGATGTTAGACTATCAAACATGAAGGTTGTGTTCCTACCACCCAACACAATTTCAGTTATCCGGCCAATGGATCAAGAAGCATTACAGGGCGCTGGTGCTGCGTCATCTGATGGGGACAATGATGAAAACATTAGCAAGAGAGTGGCTGAGTTGGCTTGCAAGCTAAGCCTACTGGATTCACTACACATGCAGGAGGAGGTCTGGTGTCATGTTAGTAGCCAAAGTACAATTGCCAGCTGCTACACATGGGCTAGCTTTATGAAAGAATGCTATGATGAGAAACCTGTGGATTTCCTAACAGGTGTTACTCCAGAGGAGTTTGACCGCTGTGTGGCTGTTGATGACGACCTGCAGACTTTTGTGGATATAAACGATGAATAGATTTGCTCAGAGTTGCAATCTGAGGCTGAGGATGCTAGAGACACATGATGAGCCAATGGGGGTGGAAGGTGGCAGTGAGCATGAAGCAAGACCCACTGTGACATTTGCTGCTGCATTACAAAGCATGGACATTGTAAGAGCTTATCTAGAAGGTAATAGTTGCCAGAGTTATGAACATTTTTATGACCTGCTGAACTTTGTCTGCAACACAAAACACGGTACAGAAAACAATTGCAGATTCTTTTAAACCTTTTAAATAACACTAGTTTTGTGTTGCCAAATTTATATTTGTTTTATTGATCTTTTTCAGAAAATTGTTAACAGTCCAATAGCAGTACAAGTTTAAGCTGCACTGGCTTTGTGTGATTTCTTAACCGAAGTTATCATTTTCATACTATTATTTATGTGCATGCTTTGGTTAAATGCAAGTAAAAATCCAGTCAGGAGCCCTTGCACTTAACGGAGTGCACTGTATTTGAGGTTTCGAAAATTACTTAAAATGTGGTTATTTACATGATATTAAGTTGTATTTTATAAATTGTTGGTTTTTTTTATATTGTATTATGTATGTTTTGTTATTTACTATAAACTGTTCTTAGCTTTTGGTTGGGCTACGATATATAAGATTTGATATATTATGAGGCGTGACGGGTAGAGAAAAAGCTTTGGAACAGGCCACAGGCAGCATATGTGCAATTCTGCTACTTCCGGAGACCTACAGAAGACCACCTTTTAAGGTACACTGGTGCGGGGGAGGGAGGATTGGGGGGAAGATGCTGTACCTTGGGTGGGGGGAGGGAGTGAGCTTCAGACCCATGAGTGGAACTGGAGGGGCTACCGATGGAAGCCATGGCTGAGGCAGTAAGCTCCAGCGGCCACGAGAAGATTGGTGCTGCTCATCACCACGTTTTTGTTGCTTATGGGAGTGGGGGGGAGGCGGGATTGAGGGAGGGGCAGATGCTGTACCCTGGATGGAGGGAGGGGAGTGAGCTGGAGGGGCTACAGATGGAAGCTATGGCCGAGGTAGTGAGCTCCAGTGGCCACGAGAAGCTTGGTGCTGCTCACCACCACGTGTGTGTTGCTGCTCATAGGTGTGGAGGGGAGGGAGAAAGGGAATAGAGGGAGATAATGGACACCAGGAAAAAAGAGAGAGAGAGACTAGGGGGAAGGAAGAGAAAGGGAGAAATGTTGGATCTGGGAGTAGGAGGTAGGGTGATTCAGTCTTTTAGTGAAGGGAAGAGAGAGAGAGGATTTGATATACATCCTTTCTGTGGTTTAGTCAAAGCGGTTTACATATTATATACAAGTACTTATTTTGTACCCCGGGCAATGGAGGGTTAAGTGACTTGCCCAGAGTCATGGGGAGCTGCAGTGGAAATAAATTCATACAATACCTTTAATTGTTTGATTAATTGCGACTAAAAATTTTAATTGAAAGACAGCTCTAATTTAAATATCTCCTCTGTACCTTCTTTCCTCTTGAGCAGAGCTTCTGACCCCATGATAGCTGCCAAATAAAATTGTGTGAACCCCTTGAATAATAATGATGCATCTATGGTGTGACTCCAAATGTGGGTTTTGTGATCTCATTTGGGGTGCAGACCTACAGTTTGAGAAGCTCTGCGCTTAAATAGGAACATAAAGACAGGTAAAAACTATATGGCCTATCTAGTTTGCCCATCCATGCTATGTACTATCCCTTCCTCTTCCTTGGAGATCCTATGAACTTGTTCCAAACTTTCTTGAATTCAGATACAGTTTTTGTCTCCTCTATCAGGAAGCCATGAATTCACCATCCTTTCTGTGAAAAAGTATAAGAGCATAAGCATTGCCATACTGGGACAGACTGAAGGTCCATCAAGCCCAGTATCCTGTTTCCAGCAGTGGGCAATCTAGGTCACAAGTACCTGGCAACATAGGAGCCAACTTTTCAAAATTATTGGGGGTGCTAAGCCCAATGGAAATAACCCCTCCCTGGACACATACAAGGAATTTTCTCAATATTGGGGGTGCTCAAGCACCCACAGAGTTGGCTCCTATGCCTGGCAAGATCTCAGAACAGTAAAACAGATTTTTTTGTTGCTTAGCCTAGAATATGCAGTAGATTTTCCCAAGTCCATCTTAATAATGGCTTATGGACTTTTCTTTTAGGAAAGTATCCAGACCTTTTTTTTTTAACCCTGCTAAGCGTACTGCTTTTACTACATTCTCTGTCAATGAATTGATTACTCATAAGTGAAGAAATATTTTCTCTGATTCGTTATAAATTTACTACTTAGTAGCTTCTTTGCATGCCCCTAGTCCTAGTATTTTTGGAATGAAAAAACAAGCAATTTATGACTACCTGTTCCACTCAACTCAGTACTTTATAGACCTCTATCATATCTCCCCTTAGGTCTCTTCTTCATGCTCAAGCTGCTTTAGCCTTTCCTTATAGGGAAGTCATCCTATCTCCTTTATCATTTTTATCGCCCGTCTCTGTACCTTTTCTAATTCCACTATATCTTTTTTTTGAGATACGGTGACCAGAACTGCACACAGTATTTGAGATGCAGTCGCACCATGGAGCGATGCAAAGGCATAACATTCTCAGCTTTATTTTCCATTCCCTGATTAGCTGTTGAAGGTAACCCTTTAAAAGCTAATAAAAAAATGTATTTAGTCCAGTAGAAAAGGTGGTATCTTATTTTCTTTTCTGTTTTGTTTTGTTTTATTTCTATTTATTACCTTTAAAAGTGGACTAACACGGCTATCACATCACTCTACATACCTTGTTGAACACTACATATAATTTGCCTTCAGTGTATCTACGTACTTATTTATCCTAATACCTTTGCCTTATCCATTGTCCCATCTGCTGCCTCTTAAAGATGTTTCATTGTATGTTGCTGACATTGTGAACATATCTGTTATGATCTAATGCATTGCTTATTAAGGTGTTCCATTTTTTTATATATAAGTTCTGCAGTGTTCTTTTGATGTATATATTTGAGACTATCATATTATGAAATTGAATCCTAGTAATAGCAGTTACCTCTAACTTTATTTCATCGATTTAAGTGTTTTACTTTGAAATCTGCTCATTTTACTATTGTGCTGTTAATACAACGTAAGTTGTTTATCATGCAGTGCTTGTTGTACAGCACCTTGGGCGACTCTCTTCATAAAGGCAATTAAATACCTTGCCAGTGGAATTGGGAGTGGTGTCATCCATTGTGCAATTCAGGAAGTAACTGAAATCACTTTAAAACTCCAGCGTTTGGAGTCGCAATGTAGGGTCTGCTCACTGTTCAGTGCTAGTTGCTGTGTTTGTTTCTTTTAAATATATACTGTCTCTGTGCTAATGATTATGTACATTCCTGTGTTGTATACTCCCTAGGGTGATTGGATAGAGCAGTTTATAAATAGTTTAAATCCAAATAATTAAAAATTAGGGCTGCAGGAAGATTAAAAAAAATGTAATCACGATTAATCACATTGTGTGGTAGCAATTAATATGTAAGAGATTTTTTTTTTAAGAAAATACGACAAACACAAATAATTCCTGAAATCCAAGCATAAACCACTTGTTTATTAGTAGTTTCAAACAATAATGACTGTACCAGTTTGACAATATTATTCTTATTAACTGACAACCGTAAGTGGATAATACTGCTGAATATCAAACTAAGAAAGGGAAAACCAATATATGTTATATGCAATTTTATTAATAAAGATCGTGTTTATCCACCACTGATCTACTTTTTTGTCTTCCACTTTGGAGTTTGCGGATCATTTGCCTTGTCGTTTTCTGGGATCTGCCATTTCTTTGCAGGATGTCAGTTAAAGCACTATATCCCTAATGAAGCTGGAGGGTGAAACGAGCCCTGTTGGCATAGAGAAGCACGCTGCATGATAAATAGTTTTTTTTTAATATATTAAAATAAATAGGAACAATAATTAGTAAAATAAAAAAAGATGTGAAATGAAAGGGGTTTTGACAATGAAAGCTTGAGGTCCTGTGTGAACTTCAATCTTTCATTTAAAGAAGTGCTTAGAGAGCGGTCCATGGACCAGTCCACTAGGGTGTTGTATTACCACGGACCTCTAAGACCTTTCTTAGTTTGATATTCAGCAGTATTATCTAAGTTGTCAGTTAACAAGATAGTGTGGATAGCGGGTCAATTTAGTTGAATATTATTCTTGACATGTGATCTATTAGTGCAGATGTCTCAAACATTTAAAACAAGTTCCTCTATATCAAAAGAAACTTCCCCCTTAGATTGCAGGCCTTCTGGGGACAGAAATACCTTGTGTACCCAAATGTAACTCACTTTCAGTTGGTGTGATCTAAATCAAAATAAACAATCCTATGCTAGTGCACATCCATTGCTCTGTATATCTGGGTGAGGTGTCCTTGGAAAAGTAAAAACATATTTTTGATGACATGGGTTTTTTTCCCCCCATTAATTGAATTATGTGGTTTTACTTTTCCAAGGACACCTCACCCAGATATACAGAGCAATGGAAATCTTAATTGATGATCTCAACAATAAACAAACAGGTCAGTTTTTGGGAACCAAGATGGAGAAACCCAGACACTGCTAAATGGAGCTTTCTTTTTTGCTTACCTGAAGAAGCATAAGAGGGAAAAGCAGGTGATTTTATTCTGCACTGCTGCTGGTGGTAGAGGGGCTGATACATTTGCTCTTTTCTTTGCCCAGTCTTATTATGGCTTTAACTGTGGAGTGCTCCTAGGAGGTATAGGGAGTAGAAGGGACCTCATGATGTGAACATAGCTGCAAGGTCAGCGGCCAGGCCCATTGCTTCTGCCGGTGTGAACATTGCAGTCGCAGTTCACAGTGGGAGAAGCAGTGGGCCAGGTTCAAGAGAGGTAAATGAGGGATCCGTTAATCATGATTAAATATTTTATTGCACATTAAAAAAAATAATTCTGCAGCCCTAGTAAAAATATGTAACAATTTTTTTGTTTTCAGTGCAGTCAGCAGAAAACAAGAACTGTTTCTTGACTTCAGTAGTGCTGGTTAGTTTGTGTTGGCAGTACGAACTAGGGCTGTACCGAATATTTGTATTCGATTCATCCCTGAATAGTGCCCCGAATATATTATTTATATTTGGCTGAATAGTGATTTAAAATTGAATATGAATAATCCGGTTCTCTACTGTGCTAAATCCTACTGAAATAAACACTTGATCTCTGGTTTCATGTTGCTTTTTTTATTATTTAAAGCTCAATGCCCATTATTTGTATTTGGCCAAATAGGAAAATATGTTATTCAGTACAGCTCTAGTATGACCAAACAGAAATATTCTTAAAAATAATTCAGATTTGTCCAGAATCGATCCAACTATTAAGCTAAAGGTAGTAATATGTTTTTCTTGTTCATTTCAGTAGGGCTGTCTTCTGCAATCTGCGAAAGAATTTCAGCTCTGATCTCACATAGCATCAAAGTGTTTGAACTTTTCAGATTCATATAACTATTGAATTGAAAAAGTGGAAGTATAGAATAGCTCTATACTAGCAATTTAAAGTAAAGTTTTTAGATGTTTAGTTAACATGTGCAAATAATTTTTATACATGTGCTGTATTGGGTAAAGGAATGCTGCTTAATGATTAGACACCAGACTGCATGTGCCGGTCTAGTCTCTAACTAGTGGAAACATTCTGTTTACTAATTATGTAGTAGTAGTTTTATAGCCCTGTACAGTTGCACATAAGACAAACCCATGCTCAGTAGCACTTATAATCTAGTGAAAAGATTATCGTAACAGTGTATGCTTTGGTAACAACTGTTTGCTTAATAGAATCACAAATTATATATGTCTTTACATATTTTTGTTTTTTTCAACAGGTTAATTATCATGCTAAAAATTATCATCTCACACCATTTACTATCATTAATGTTATGTACAGCTTCAGTAAAACCCAGGTGTGTATTTGTAGCCGTCTTCTAAAACTGTTTTGTAACACAATTTAGAATGTTTTGGTGCAGTAACTTTCATATATTTCTACAGAATTCTCCTTCAGCTTTAATCTGTTAAAAGGCATACACTACGTATAGTAAGTGAGCAATGTGAAAGAACTAACCATAAGAAAAGGCCCATGTAGGCTTCTTTCACCAGGCGCAAGAGGGAAATGCATCTTGGCTTTTTTTTTTTTTAACCAAGGAAGTGCAGGTCATTACAAGTCTCTTTCTTCCCTTCCATCACTGCCTGATCTTCTGTCTGTTCTGATCCAATGGGTGTTACCTTTTTCTACCAGCAGCTGGAGGTAGATAAAACTGAATTCTGCCAGTGACATCACCAGCATAAGCTAAGGTGCTCCCTAGAACAATCCAGTATTTTTCTCTACCTTCAGCAGGTGGTAGGTTGTGCTGACTGTGTTCGTGTCTCTAGCCTCGGTCCCTGATCTGCAGGCTGTGGCCGTGGCTGCACAGTGTAGTTGAGCCTAATGGCCACTCCCGTCAGTCTCAGGACCATACCTGGTTGAACTCAGAGCTTGGCTCCGAAGTCCTTAGTTGCACTTCTTTAATGCCACTGTGAGACTTTGGCTTGGTACTATAGGGCCTTGCGTGAGGGGCATGGGTCCCCATACCCCCACCCTTCTTGCTTGTTTAGGTGTGCTTCCCACTCCCTTCCCCATGGGCTCCCCCTGAAGCTCCCAGGCTTTCCAAAAGTGATCTCTTTGACAGCACATATACAAAAAAAAATAATAATAATAATAATCAAGTCAATTGGCCTGGCTAGCTTTATGCTCTTTGTCAGGAGCTAATGTTGTTAAAGTAAAAAACTAAGTAGGGAATTTCACACTAAATGCACCCAGAGAGTGCCGGGGACAGCAGAGATGCTGGAGCTCTGGGCCAGGGTAGGCTGAGGCAGTCTGCCATGTGGTAGAGCAAACTGGCATCACACACTGTGCAGTCTTCAGAGCCAGCAGCTGAGCAGGGATAATGGATTATTTTTATAGTGGACTCATCTTTTTTTTTTTTTTTTTTCATTCAGTGAGCATTTTACATATGCTGTTCCGTTTCCCCTCCCCTTCAGCTCAAATGAATGCATTTCTGTCATTCACAGTGTGTATGCCAAGGCACATTGGCACTTAGAATCCTCGTTTTCTCTCTCAATTCAGACTGGGAGGACAAATCCCTAGTCATGTAACGGGTTTTTCATTTCTGTGAACCCTGGGTTCTTCTGCGGGGATGTTCTGGTGGGGTCCATGAGGGGCCCTGGTGCTTTTTGGCTTCAGAGCTTGACCCAGATAGTTAAGCAGGCCCTATACAGGCCCCCTCTTAGGACTAATCCTAGCCCTTCCCCTAACCCTTATCTTCTTGATGGGGGGGGGGGGGGGGACCCTAAGGGGATCGGTTGGGGTCTCAGTGCTGTAGAATGTATCTGGTTATTTTGGGGATTCCGAATTCTTCAGAGTGAGTGGAGAAGTCCTGTTGGATTCCCAAGTCCCCCGTTGACTCCAGTTCCAAGGACCCTTCTTGTCAGGAGGCTGTGGAGGAGTGATCCCATGGGTTCCGGCCCTTATCATGAGAAGCTGTCTCATCTCTTCATTGATTATGCTTAAACCTCTTACAGTGGACCCCTCAGGGCCCTAGCACGTTTTTCACTCCAATAGGCCTTGGAGTGAAAAACGTGCTAGGCCTTTATCTTCTTGATGATGGTAGAGTCCCTAGATGGTCCCCTTGGGGTCACTGGGGCTTTTGCTTGTCTCTCTGCCTTTGCTAAGGAGGTGGAGAAGTTTTGGATCTTCCTGAAGATGGATTCCCTGGTGGTCACAAAGGTGACCGCTATACCTGTCCAAAAGGGTTTGGCCTTTAGGGTGCTCCATGATAAGTATGTGGAGCACCAGCTCCACCTGGCCTTTGAAATGGGGGCCCCAGCATTCAGGCTATGTGTGATCTGGTGGGACAAACCGGTGAACCTTTCAAGAGGGGTGCCTCTGGATCCTCCTCAGCTGATGCTGGTCACTATGGGTGTGAGTCTCCTCGATTGGGGAGCTCAATATTTTGGGCATGTGGCACAGGGCACCTGATCAAGCCAGGAGGCATCCTGGTCCATCAACTGCCTGGAGATCTGGATGGTCCATCTGGCACTACAGAAGTTTCAGTAGTTCTTGAAGGGAAAGTGTTCAGAGTGATGTCAGACAACGCCACATTATTGGCGTACATCAACAAGCAGGGCAGAACCAGGAGTCTGGTAGTGGCCCTGGAAGCAGTGAAGAAGAGATGCTGCGAGAATACTTCCAGAAAGGGAGAGAGCTTCATTGGTAAGTGTCACAAAATGCCTAGACACCTGCCTAGGGTTACCCTGCGGCCACTTAGCGGGTCTATCCTCAGCACAGCTCAGGTCCACCTGCACCTGCTGCTTGTGCTCTACGCTAGCGCACTCTTCCCACGACTGGGTCACAACTGCCACTGGGCGAGTCTCCCGCTCCCAAATTATCCCCAGTGATTTCTAGGTTACCGGAGGCCACACTCCTAGTGGTCCCTGAGTTCCCAGAAAACACTCACAGACCCAACACGCTAACCATCAGGATTCTTTATCAGTCCAGACAGGCAGGACAAGCAAACAATTATGTTTATTCTCTTTAAAAAAAATTGAACAGTGAACCAAAAGAAGTGCAATCAGCAAACAATAACAGGTAACTGAAATATGGATCAATTATAACACTAACTAAACATCTATATACTTATTTCACCGATCCTCAGCAAAGAGATCTGTCTCTTCTCTCCTGGGCTAAGACTGGAGGCAAAGGTCAGTACATACTAAAGAAAATGAGCTCCTGGGCCAGTCAGAGCCCAGTGAACAAGATTTAAAAGTATACTGCTGCATGCTTCCTGCTTGTGTTTAAAGAAAAAGAACATTCAGTTCCTTTAACAGATTTACAGCAAAGAAACACCACCTGTTGGCCAAATAGGAGAAATACACTTCAGGACATAAGGCAGGAAAATATCCAATACATTTTACAGACCCAAAACTCTCTTTATTCACAGAATTTGCTGGGAAATTGTTTTTAAACTTGGAAAAAGGTAGAATTAAATAGATAACCTCAGGTACTTTATTTTAAATTACTCTGCTTAGCAAAGGAATTTAAGCAATAGTTTTTCATAAAGTCTCCATTACAGTTCCATAGGCTAGCATTTAAGGGAGCTATCTTACAGTTACTATAGTACCAATATAAAGCACAGCTAATGCGCACAAGAAGCCTCCGTTTAGACTTTAATTCCTGCCCACCCCGGCCTACTGTCTGGCCCTTGAACCATTTAAGAGGGTATAAACTTAATTAGGGCATCTCTATCAGCCAGTAATTAGCTCTTAGAAATGCAGTCTACTTAGATCTGTAGAGGGGAACCTATTAACATTAAAACAATAAAAACTAAATATTAGCATAGTCTAGCATATAACTTGCAGTCTTAGGTGACTTGAGTTTACACATCTCCACTCTATTTGCAACTCAGTTAAGAAATCACCAATAATAAGATGCAGGTAACAGTACAGCAGCAAGATGGTGGCTGTCCAGTCTTTTACACTTAGTGTTGTATGTTTGATTATTTCCCAGTTGATGAGAACTCATACTTGTTGCAAAGAGCTTCTAGCACTCAGGGAACGGGTCTGACCTAGAGGCTATAATAGCAAACTAGCAGGAGCTGAGGCAGACAGAGGTTTATAGAGGAGGCCTACAGGGACGTAGTAGATAAGTTCCACATGCATTCTGGCATCCTCTGTGCTGCAATGGAGGAGAAAGGTCTCCTGAAGGGAGAGCATCACTGTAGAGGCAGAAAGTGATCCTGTAGACAACACCTGCCCTCAAGGGGATGCAGTGTCCTGTCCTCTTGCACCGATGATATGTCTCCAGGGGCTTCTGCCAGGGAGGGAAGGGTTAGGATGCCTATTGTAGTTGGAGGTTCAATTAGGCATGTAGATAACTGGGTGTCTGGCAAACATGAGGATCCTTAAGTCATTTTCCTGCATGATGAGAAGGTAGCTGACCTCATGCAGCAGCTATTATTTATTTTTCTACGTTTATATCCTGCTTTAACCAAAGCAGGTTACAATCGTACATATATAATTTAAACCAGTACATACAGAACCACATCAATCTACATTTCAACCTCCATCTATGCATCCATCAAATCGAAGAAAAATGTTTTTGAGTTCAGCCTGAAACTCTCCAGAAAAGCCTTCACAAAGCAGTGGGTTTTCAAGTATTTTTTAAACAGTTGGACGTTCCCACAAAGTCTCAAATGCCCTGGAAGCTTATTTCATGTAGTAGGTCCTGCAATTGAAAATACACTTGTACAAGTCTCAAGAAGGCGATATGTTGAAATTACCAGATGACATAATTGTTTTGCCATCATAGATCGTAAAAATTGCCTTGGCTGATACATATTGAGAATGTTAAGAAAATACACTTGTATATTATACTTTCTGAAAGACACATTCAACTCTTGGAGTATTGAACTAGATGTCATAAACATGTTGAAAAGTAGAGCAGATAGAGCCGAGCCCTGCAGTACGCCTCGATTTATCAAAAACTTATCAGAAAAAGAATTTCTTCTCTTATCTAACAGTCAAACTATTGCAGTACCTGTCCTCAAATACCCATGTCATGGAGAGTTCTTAACAAGAGGGCGCAATCAATCATATCTAATGTTAACTAAACAATATCAAATATTGTGATACATACCAATCCTTAACTCATCTGTCATAGATGGTGGTAGAAATTTCACGCTGTGATTTTTTTTTTTTCTGAAACCATATTGATGGTCATCCAACAAATGGTTTCCATCAATTGTTTTAAAAACTCCTTTTCAGTCACTTTTGCCAAAAAAGGCAAAACTGAAATCGGTTTATAATTACTAGGTACTGTCACATCAACAGATAATTTTTAGCAAAACTTTTACTGTAGCTTGCTTCAGGGAGCTGCACAAATGGATATCCTGCAACAATGCGTTTACAATTCTCATCAAACGCAGTGTTGTAAAATCTGTTAAGGAATGAAATGATACTGAAGAACAAGGATCATAAAAAACTCTAATTGGAGAGAGACACTGTATCATTATTATAATATCGTCTTTGCTTACCATTTGAAAAATTGTTCCATAATTCTGACAACACCTCATCAGAGGCCCTAATATCCACAGTTTTATCAGCTGTTTGAGATGTATAGTTTTTTGGGGGTTTTTTGCCGCCAATCACCATAAATTTGAGGGGACAACTCCTGATCAAGAGTACCTAGATAAGATTTTAGGCAGTGCTGGAGAGGAGCCTGCTGTCTTGGTACACGTGGGTACCAATAACATATAAAAATGTGGGAGGCTGTGGAAGCTAAATTCAAGCTTCAAGTAGAAAGCTCAAATCCAGAACCTCCAGGGTAACATTTTTCAGAAGTGCTCTCTGTTCCATGTGCAAGAATCAAGAGTCAGGCAGAGTTCTGGAGTCTCAATACGTGGATGAGGTGATAGTGCATGGAGGAGAGTTTTAGATTTGTTAGGAACTGGGCAACATTCTGGGAAAGTGGGAGCCTATTCCGGAAAGATGGGCGCCACATTAACAGGGCGGAACCAGGCTGCCGGCATCCACGTTTAAAAAGGAGATAGAGCAGATTTTAAACTAGAAACTGGGGGAAGCCCAACAGTCGCTCAAAAGTGCATGGTTCAGAACAAGGTAAATTTAAAAGATATCACCAAAAACAGGGAAGATAAGTTGTCCCATAGTGATATTGCAATAGAGACCATAGTAGACCAGGTGTCTTTTAATAAATAGCAGATTTTCAAGATTGCAAATTATGTCTGTCAACTGCTGAGCAGGTTGTAAATAGGAACAATAAACCTTGTTTGAAATGTCTATATGCAAATGCTAGAAGCCTAAGAAATAAGATGGGAGAGTTAAAATATACAGCACTGAATGAAAAGATAGATATAATATCTGTGAGACCTGGTGGAAGGAAGGTAACCAATGGGACACGGTCATACCAGGGTGCAAATTATATCACAGTGATAGGGTGGATCGAATTGGTGGAGGGATAGCATTATACTTTAGAGGGCCTTGAATTGAATAGACTAAAAATTCTGCAGGACACAAAACACATCTTGGAATCCCTATGGATAGAAATTCTGTGTGAAAAGGGGAAAAGAATAGTGATAGGAATGTACCACTGTCCACCCTCTAGGGTGAATAGACAGATGCAGAAATGTTATCAGAAATTAAGGAGGCTAACAAACTGGGAAACACAATAATGGGTGATTTCAATTACCTCGATATTGACTGGGTAAATGTAACATTGGTTCAGGAATGAACAAGAGGGGGAACAATTCTAGACCTAGTCATTAGTGGAGCGCATGTTCTAATACAGGAGGTAATGGTGCTGGGGCCACTTGATAACAGTGATCTTAACATGAATAGATTTGTTATTATCTCTGGAATAAGTACACACAGGACATCCAATAAGTTAGAATTTAACTTTCAAAAAGGAGACTATGATAAAATGAGGAGAATGGCCAAAAAAAAATAACTGAAGAGGAGCAGCTGCAGAGATCAAAAATTTACATCAGGTGTGGATGCTATTCAAAAATACCATCCTGGAAGCCCAGGCCAGATATATTCCATGTATTAGAAAAGTAGGAAGGAAGGCCAAATGACAGCCAGCATGGCTAAATAGTGAGGTGAAGAAAGCTATTACAGCTAACAGAAAATCCTTCAGAAAATAGAAGAAGGATCTGACTGGAAATAATAGGAAACAGTATAAGGAATGGCAAGTCAAATGCAAAGTGCTGATAAGGAAGGTAAAGAGTCTTTAAAAAGAAGATTGCATTAAAGCTCCCCCCCCCCCCCCCCCCCAAAAAAAAAAAAAAAAAAATTAGTAAAAACTTCCTTGATTAGAAGCAAGAAGCCAGTAAAAGAATCAGTTGAGACCGCTAGATGACCGAGGGGTAAAAGAGGCACTCAGAGAAGATAAGTGGACCTACCACCTAGAAACGCCAAAAGATCGGCCAGCAAATTCCTCAATCTGAACTTCCCCAGCTGTAAAGGAATTAAATACAAACAGTCTTACGCTACTACTTTTGCGTATAAAAGCATACAGATCTGGAACGCATTACCCATGGCCATGAAAAATATAGACAATCTAACCAGCTTTCGCAAATCTTTGAAGACATATCTCTTCAACAAAGCCTACTAAAAACATCCTTATAAATCATTCCTCAAACTACTCAGGTACATCAAAAACACCTCTCACAACACTTACCTTCAGCCTATTATCGACTGTACTTAAGATCATGTAATGACTGCATCATAACACTCTGTAAGCCACATTGAGCCTGCAAAAAGGTGGGATAATGTGGGGTACAAATGCAATAAATAATAATAAGGCCATAGCAGAGAGATTAAATGAATTCTTTGCTTTGGGTTTTTACCCAGGAAGATGTGGGAGAGATACCAGTGCCAGAAATAATATTCAGTGCTGATGAGACGAGAAACTGAAACAAATCTCTGTAAATGTAGAAGATGTAATGGGGCAATTTGACAAATTGAAGAGTAGCACAGATTGCCTGGACCGGATGGTGTACCCTCCATGATAGAACTTTATTTATTTATTTAGATTTTGCTCACACCTTTTTCAGTAGTAGCTCAAGGTGAGTTACATTCAGGTACTCTGGATATTTCTCTCTCCCAGGAGGGCTCACAATCTAAGTTTGTACCTGAGCCAATGGAGGGTTAAGTGACTTGGCCAAGATCACAAGGAGCAGCAATGGGATTTGAACCAGCCACCTCAGGATTGCAAGACTGGTGCTCTAACCACTAGGCCACTCCTCCACTCTCCTCTCCTCCACTCCACTTGCACAGCTATTATTAGTAATGTGTAATTTATCTTTAAAATCAAGCATTGTCCCGGAAGATTGGAGGGTGGCCAATGTAACACCAATTTTTAAAAGGGGTTTCAGAGGTTAGCTTGGCAATTATAGACCTGGTGAGCCTGACGTTGGTGCCGGGCAAAATGGTAGAGACGATTTTAAAGGGCAAAATTACAGAGTATATACATAAGCATTGTGCCAACATGGATTTTGTCAAGGGAGATCTTTCTTCACCAATCTACTACATATCTTTTGAAGGGGTGAATAAACATGTGGATAAAGCTGAGCTAGTCAGTATTGTGTATCTAGATTTTCAAAAGGCATTTGAGAACGTACCTCCTGAAAGACTCCTGTGAAAATTAGAAAGTCGTGAGATAGGAGGTAGTGTCCTATGTGGATTAAACACTGGTTAAAAGATAGAAAACATAGAGTAGGGTTAAATAGTCAGTATTCTCAATGGAGAAGGGTAGATGGTGGGGTTCTCCAGGGTTGTATGCTGGGACTGCTGCTTTTTAACATATAGTGGAGTTCTCCAGGGTTTTGTGCTGGGACCAATGCTTTTTACCATATCTAAAGATGGGAGTAACTAGTGAGATAATTAAATTTGCTGATGACACAGTTGATCAAAGTTGTTAAATCACAAGAGGATTGTGAAAAATTACAAGAGGACCTTATGAGACTGGGAGACTGGGCGTCCAAATGGCAGAGGACGTTTAATGTGAGCAAGTGCAAAGTGATGGGTTTGGGAAAGAGGAACCCAAACTATAGTTACATGATGCAAGGTTCCACATTAGGAGTCTCCGCTCAGGAAAAGGATTCTAGGTGTTACTGTTGATGATATGTTGAAACCCTTTGCTTAGTGTGCAGCGACAGCTAAGAAAGCAAATAGAATGTTAGGAATTATTAGGAAAGGAATGGAAAACAAAAGTTAAAATTTTATAATGCATTTGTATTGCTGTATGGTGCGACTGCACCTCGAATACTGTGTGCAACTCGTCACCACATCACAAAAAAAGATATAATGGAATTAGAAAAGGGTGATGAAAATGATAAAGGGGATGGGACGACTTCCCTGTGAGGAAAGACTAAAGTGACTAGGGCTCTTCAACTTGGAGAAGAGAGGAGATATGATAGGGATATGTAAAATACTGAGTGGAGTAGAACCGGGTAAAGGTGAATTTCTCGTTTACTCTTTCCAAAAATACTAGGATTAGGGGGCATGCAGTGAAGCTACTAAGTAGTAAATTTAAAACACACTGGAGGAAATACTTCTTCATTCAATGTGTAATTAAATCGTGGAATTTGTTGCCAGATAATGTCTTAAAAGCAGTTAGCAGGGTTTAAAAAAGGTTTGGATAATTTCTTAATAGAAAAGTCCATAAGCCGTCAAGATGGACTTGGGAAAATCCACTGTTTATTTCTAGAATAAGCAGCATAAAATCTTGGTCTGTTCCAGTATGGCAACGCTTCTGTTCTTGTGGTCTTATGAGACGCATCTGCAGGCTTTCTCAGCAGTCCATATTGTGGGCAATGTGCGGGTGGACTTTCCAATCGCGCTGTCCTGGATCTAGGAGATTGAGAACTGGGGCTTTAGGCTTCTCAGCTCATTATGGACTGCTGGAAGCCTTCTTAGTTTGACTTTTGACATCCAATGCAAAGATGGAGTGCCTTTTCAGTTGCCAGACGGACCTGCCCTCTCAGGGGTAGATGCCCCCCCCCCCCCCCCCCCCCCTTTGTCCTTTCTTTCCTTCTTGGGACCTCAATCTGGTCCTCCGAGAGCTGTCCAAGGCTTCGTTCAAGCCCCTTCGCTTGGCTTCCATTAAGAATCTTACCCTCAAGACAGTATTTTTGGTGGTTATCACCTCTGCTAGAAGGGTTTCAGAATTGCAGGCCCTGTCATGTTGGGATCCCCAGCTCTCCTTCTCGGAGAAACATAGAAAACAGAGAATAATTTAGATAGATAAAGATCATATGGCCTATCCAGTCTGCCCATCCATGCTATCTACTCTCCCTTTCACTCCCTTAGAGATCCCATGTACTTGTCTCAATCTTTGGAGGATTTCATATCCTTCTGCACTTATTATCCTTTTCTTCTGAAGGTGGCATTTCTGTTCCATGTGAATCATTGTTTGCCCTCCTTTGTGGTTCAGGGATCATCACCGGAGGATCAGAGACTTTACAAGCTTTACATCCGGAGGACTCTGTTAGGTACCTCAAGGAGATAAATAAGTTTTATGTCTTGGACCATCGCTGCATTTTTCCATGGCTCTTGGAAGAGCCAAGGACTCGAGGGCCTCCATTGTGAGGTGCATTATGGTGGCTATTGAGTCCACTCACATTAGCAGGAATCATCTGGTGCCTGAGGGGCTCTAAGCCCACTCTTTTAGGTCGAAGTCCATTTCCTGGGTGGAGTTCCAGGTGGTATTCCCTGAGGAGATCTGCAGAGCGGTGACTTTGTTGTCACTTCATTCCTTTGCTAAGCACTACAAATCGGGTGTGCTTGCCAGAGCCTGCTTGGACTTCGGCAGAATTGTCATTCGGAGGGGCCTTGTCTTCCCCCACCCATCAGATCTGCTTCGGTACATCCCATTGGTTCAGAGCAGTGGAGTTGATATCCCTGTCAGAATTCACTTTTCTCTATCTCCACCTGCTGGTAGAAAGGGATAACACCCATTGGTTCAGAACACTGTTGCTGACTAAAAAAAAAAATATGATCAGGTAAGACATTTCTTATACTTTTCTGCATTTAAACACATGTATTTGACGTGGAATATTCTTTATAAAATCCCCAAACTGCTTAGTACATATGATACAAAACATGTATGTGGGCAAATACCTACATATTCAGTTTGTTGCCTTTTCTATAGTTATTGTCCAATAAGCATATAAATATTTTGGAACTGCATACCTTGTATTTTGAAAAGAGATGGGCCAGTGGAGGGATTCAAGAAGAGGAAAGGTGTCACATTGTTGAGACTTGAAACTGATTCTTGCAGCAGCAGCATCCTAGGTTTATTGCAGTGAAGAAAGATGAGTGGGGCCACTATTTGGATTTCTGCCAGGTACTTGTGACCTGGCTTGGCCACTGTTTGGAAAACAAGATACTAGGCTAGATGGACTATTGGTCTGACCCATTATGGCTCTTCTGTTCTTATATTGAGGAGAAGGTTCCAGAGCAGACATCAATGAGGGCCATAGATAAGTGTTTTAGCAGTTGGCATGAAGTGGAAAGAAACAATTTTAGTGTTGAGGAAGAAGTAGCAGGAATTAGCCAGGATCTGAATGTGAGATAAAAGAATGCCATGTGTTTGAGAAACTAAGATGATATTAATTCTTGGAGAAGGGCGGAATAAATTTGATTTTGGACAATATTGAGTTTGAGGAGGTGCTGGTGCAAGATTCAGGAAGAAATAGAGAGCTTAGAAACAATATAGTAGCTCTTCCTTTCTCTTTCCTAATGATTAATTCCTGTTCTCCCTCAACCAGGGGCAGACTTGACAGTGTTCTGGACCCTTGGGCAGTAAGGGCCATGTGCCCCTAACTATCTATCAAAAGTGGTTAAATTATATGGAAGCTAGGGGAGAGTGGGCCCCCTAGTATGAGGTCTCTTGGGCACTTCCCTATTGTTCCAATGGTCAATCCGCCCCTGCCCTCAACCATTTTTAATGAAAATATGCAAAACATGTTGACAGTTGCCACAATATGATTTTCACTGTTACTATTATAAGTTCTCTGAGGACAAGCAGGCTTTTATCTTCTCACAAGTGGGTTATGCAGATCTGTGTTGCCTGGTCCAGAATTTTGCCAAAGCTAAAAAATATACCTTTGTGGACTGCTAGCTACATGAGTGCCTTCCTGTCTGTTGCGTGAACACAGTCTCCTCAGTTATCTTTTTTCCATGTGTGGAGAAGGTGGTCCTCTCCTCACTCATCCTATTTTTCTAGTGTGGCTCCTTTACTTGGGCCTCTTTCAAACCCGTCCTTTTATTTTCCTTAGTTTTCTTTTGCCCGGGGTTGCTATCTTATCTTTCTGTCATCGGGCCGTTTTTAGGCCCTGACTTCGATCAGGTCTTTCCCTTTATTTTTTTCGTGCCTTGCCCCTTTTTCAGGCACCATCAAATCGTTTAATTCAGCCAACAAAGTTTTTCTGTCCATGTCCATGAAGATTCTCAGTGGCTTCAAGCGCTGTACCTGGTGCAGTCAGACTATCTCAGAAAAAAACGCTCATTCCTACTGTCTGCAGTGTCTTGGGCCCGACCATAGCCCTGCTAACTGTGTTCTCTGTCTTCATATAAAGAAGAGGACCCAGGTTTCCTGAGTGGCTCAACAAGACAGGATTTTTGGAGCCGTCCAGTTCCTCGACATCAGTATCGAAGTCGGAGGCGTTGGCAGCGACGTTTAGCATCGCACCAGTATCGGAAGCATCGGTAAATATGGCTGCTTCTAGACCCTTAGACACTGGGAGCAGGCATCTGAGACAGTCTATCGTCGGACCCTACCCTGAGGTGACGTTTGACGTCATCCTTGTTGGTACCGAGGAGCCTTGGTAACACACTTCGGGTGAAGGCAGAGAAGCATTGCCATCGGTCACCCTTGTCACGTGGTGCCAGGAGCTTCAGGGCATCAAAGGATTCAGCAACTGAGAAGTATCGGCACGGAGAGGATCTCCTTTATACAGGAGGTGCCAATGAGCCTGTCTCCATGCAGCCGAGATCCTGCGCCCGCATCGACCCAGCAGTTCTGCAACCTGCGCCTCAGTCAGCACCCCAGCTTTTCCTGGATGCATCTGAGTGTTGCTCCCTGAGCTGCTGGATGGCCTTATGCAATTGTGTGCATCAGTACCGGGGGGGGGGGGGGGGGGGGGCTTCTGCCTACCCTACCTCCTGTTGTGGCCCTGTCTGGCCCTCAGCCTGTGGATCAACCTCTGACGCCAGTGCCGCTTGCAGCCCCCGTGTCGACTGCCACCCAAGCCGACACCCCTTCAATTTCAGTGGAGGCAGCTTTGCCGGAGTCGAGACAGGAGTCGACTTCTCAACGCCACTCTCGAGGACATAGTTCCTTGGCACCGAGGCAGGTTCAGTCTCTGCAGTCCCATAGGGAGAAGCTGTCTGACACTGAGAAAGAGCGCTCATGGGATTCAGAGGAGGATCCCAGATACTTTTCCTCAGATGAGTCTTATGGGGTTCCTTCTGAACCCTCCTTGCCACCTGAAAGGAGACGGTCTTTGCCGGAGAACCTTTCATTTCCATCTTTTGTTAAGGAAATGGCTGAGGCTATTTCTTTTCCTTTGGAAGTGGAGGATGAGCCCAGGGCTAAGATGCTCAAGGCCCTGAACTATACATCTCCTCCAAAGAATGCTGTGACTGCACCTCTCCACAAGGTACTCAAGGAAGTCCTCATCAAGAACTGGGAGTCCCCTCTGTCAGTCCATGTTATGCCCAAGAAGATTGACACCCAGTACCGGATCCACGGTACATCTGGTTTTGATATGCCTCAGTTGCCTCACAATTCCATGGTGGTGGAATCTGCTCTCAAAAGAGCCAGGAGTAATAGAGACTATGCCTGGGTGCCTCTAGGCAGAAAATCTAGAACCCTGGATTCTTTTGGGAGGAAGATGTACCAGGCTTCAATCCTCATCTCCTGTATACAATCCTACCAGCTCTTCACAAGCGTCTACTTGCAAAACTCAGTGCGACAGCTGTTGGACTTGGTGAATTCACTCCTTCGGATCAGGCAGAACCTTTTCGCCAGTTGGTCAAGCAGCAGAGAGCATGTTGAAAGTTTTTGCCAGCGGCACACACTTGATGTGTCATCCCAGGATCTCAAGGTATAGCAATGCACAGACTGTCATGGCTGTGTGTTTCTGACTTGGAACATTCTGTTCAGCAGAGGTTGGCGGATGCTTCTTGCCAGGAATATACCCTTTTAGAGAGAATGATGAGGTTGCTGACCAAATCAAGAATCATACTGATACAATCTCTTCTTTCTCCTGCTGAGTGCTTTCTGCATCCATCTCCTCAAATAGGAGGGTTTTTGGCAAGCCAAGGAGCGGTTCCTACTACTATTGTAGTCATAGGTACACTGCTTTGGCTTGCCAGCCTACCCAAGCATCCCCAAAGTGCATTGTCACATCAACAGCGTGTGCCTAAGGACTTCTGCTGTCCAGTCGAAGCAAGGGATAAACTTTTTTATATGCTCCAGCAGAGCATAGCCGCAGTAAAAGTGTCCGTCCCAGACGACTTGCCAGTTGGGGAGAGGCTAAAATTTTTTCACCAAAGGTGACCTCTTATAACCTCCAAATGGTGGGTTCTTCAAATAGTCCGTCTTGGATATGCCCTCAATTGGCATCTCAAACCTCCAAATTGCCCACCAAGAGCTCATTCATTCAACTCTCAGCACAGGCAAGTACTTGCAGAGGAACTCTCCACCCTTCTAAAGGCTCGTGTGGTCGAACCCATTCCACCAGGGGAAGAAAGGCAGGGATTCTATTCCAGGTACTCCCTTGTGCAGAAGAAGACAGGGGATGCATTCCATCCTAGACCTAAGGGCTCTGAACAAATTTCTAGTCTGAGAAAAGTTCAGGATGGTTTCTGCGGGCACCTTTCTCCCAGTGATTCAGAAAAACGATTAGTTATGCTCTCTAGACTTAAAGAATGCATTTACTCACATCCCGATATTTCCAGCCCACCAGAAGTATCTTCGATTTCAGCTGGGAACACATCACTTTCAGTATCGCATGTTGCCTTTTGGCTTCTCGTCAGCTCCAAGGGGCTTCACCAAGTGTCTAGTAGTAGTTGCAGCATCTCTGTGCAGACTGGGAGTCCATGTGTTCTTGTATCTCGAAGATTGGCTGGTGAAGAGCACCTCAGAGGACGGTGCTCGGAAGTCCATGCGGATGACTATTCAGGTGCTAGAGCACCAGGGTTCATTTTAAAGTACCCCAAGTCCCATCTACACCCTGTCCAGCAATTCTAGTTCATAGGAGCCCTGCTCGACACACAGAGGGTTCGAGCCTACCTCCCGGAGAAGAGAGTGGACACTCTTTTTTCGCCAAAGTCCAAGGTTCGTGCCTCTCAGTTAGTCACAGCTCAGCAGATGTTGAGATTGTTGGGTCACATGGCTTCCATAGTGTACGTTGCTCCCATGACACATCTTCACATGAGATCAGCTCAAGGACTCTGGCTTCTCAGTGGTTTCAAGTCACGGGCAGTCTAGAAGATGTCATTCAGGTGTCCACAGAGCTTGTACGCTTTCTTCAGTGGTGGACCATTTGATCCAATTTGACTCTGGGACTTCCATTCCAAATTCCTCAACCACAAAAAGTGCTGACGACGGATGCATCTCTTTTGGGATGGGGTGCTCATGTAGATGGACTTAACAGTCAAGGAGCTTGTCCTCCCAGGAAACAAATCTTCAGATTAACCTCCAGGAGCTCTGGGCGATCTGGAACACTATAAAGGCTTTCAGAGATCGGCTGTCTCTTCAACTTGTTCTCATTCAGACAGACAATCAGGTTGCAGTGTATTACATCAACAAGCGGGGGGGGGGGGGGGGCACTGGATCACGCTTCTGTGTCAGGAGGGCCGTCTGGATGTGGCATTGGGCTTACAAACACGACATGTACCTTCGAGCCTCTTACCTGGTGGGCGCAAATAATACCCTGGCCGACAGGCTGAGCAGGTTCATGCAACCGCACAAGTGGTCTCTCAATATGGGCATAGCCTGCAAGATCTTCGAGTGTGGAGCACCACCTTGGTGGACCTTTTTGCTACTCAGATTAACCACAAGATTTCTCAGTTCTGTTCCATGCTTCAGGCCCGTGGCAGACTAGTGTCAGATGCCTTCCTCCTCAATTGAGGGACAGGTCTTCTATATGTGTATCCTCCGATACCTCTAGTGGAAAAAACTTGTTGAAACTCGAGCAAGACTGCGGAACCATGATTCTGATCGCACCATACTGGCCACGGCAGATATGGTTCCCTCTTCTTCTGGAATTATTCTCTGAAGAACCGTGGTGACCCTCATCACACAGAATGAGGGGTCGCTTCTACATCCCAACCTCCAGTCTCTGGCTCTCACAGCTTGGATGTTGAGAACCTAGAATTTGCTTCCTTGGGTCTTTCGGAGGGTGTCTTCTGAGTCTTGCTGACTTCCAGGGAAAGGTTCCATTAAGGTGTTACTCTTTTAAATGGAGGAGGTATGCCATCTGGTGTGAGCGCAAGGCTCTAGATCCCTTTGTTTGCCCTACACAGACCCTGCTTGAATACCCTACATTTTTCAGAGTCTGGTCTCAAGACCAACCCCTTAAGGTTAACCTTAGTGCAATTAGTGCTCATCATCAGCATGTAGAAGGTAAGCCCACCTCTGGACAGCCTCTAGTTCGATTCCTGAGAGGTTTACTTCTTCTATCAAAGCCCCATGTCAAACCTCCACCAGTATCATGGGATCTCAACATTGTTCTCACCCAGCTGATGAAAGCTCCTTTTGAGCCACTGAATTCCTGCTATTTGAAGTATTTGACCTGTAAGGTTGTTTTCTTGGGGGTTGTTACTTTAGCTCGTAGGGTCAGTGAGCTTCAGGCCTTAGTAGTAGATGCATCTTATACTAAATTTCATCACAACAAAGTAGTCCTCCGCACACACCCTAAGTTTCTGCCGAAGTTGGTGTCTGAGTTTGATTGGCTTGCTAACATTCTTTCCCTGACCTTGTACCCATCCTGGCGAAAGCAGCTTGCACACCTTGGATTGCAAGAGAGCATTGGCCTACTACATGGAGCGGACAAGGACCCACATACAGTTCACCCAATTTCTTTTGATCCCAACAGGATGGGGGTCGCCATCAGGAAACGCACCATTTCAGTTTGGCTGGCAGATTGCATTTCCTTTACTTATGCCCAGACTGGGCTGGCCTTGGAGGGTCATGTCACAGCTCATATTGTCGGAACCATGGCTGCATCAGTAGCCCACTTGAGGTCAGCCTCCGTTGAATAAATTTGCAAGGCTGCAACGTTTTCTTCAGTCCACACATTCACATCTCACTACTGCCTTGAGCAGGATTCCCAACATGACAGTCGGTTTGGCCAGACGGTGTTGCAGAATCTGTTTGTCTACAATCCAAATCCACCCTTGTAGGCCCATTTTATTTGGTTCCAAGCTGTGCACTCATTCAAATTGTATATAGTTTTAGGTTAATCTGTGTTATGTCTTTGCCGTTGTGAGGCCCAATTGACCAACGTTTGTTTTTGGTGAGCATGGATGCTAGGGATTCCCCACTTGTAAGAAGATAGCAGCCTGCTTGTACTCAGAGAAAACGAAGATTCTTACCTGTAGTAGGTATTCTCTGAGGACAGCAGGCTTCGTATTCTCACAGTCCCTCCCACCTCCCCTTGCAGTTGCCTCCTTGGTTATTTTTACTTTGTTTTTTTGCTTTACTGTTAAACTGAGGAGACCGCATTCTTGTGATGGGCGGGAAGGCACTTGTACATGTGTGGTGGAGCGCAGCTCCTGCTCCACAAAGCCTCTCTTTTTTAGCTTTGGCAAAATGCCAGACCAGGCGACGCCAATCTGCGTCACCCACTTTTGAGAATATGAAACCTGCTGTCCTCAGAGAATATCTGCTACAGGTAAGTATATTCGCCATCTCCATTTGAAGCTTGTTTTAGTAGAGAATTAGAATTTTCTATGCATTTTAAGAACATTGAGTACTGTGGATATTAAATGCCTTTGTTTCCTTTGTTTTTATAGTTTGAGGATTTTTTTCAATATTAGTTACGGTGGTGGGTTTTCGAGCATTTGAATTGTGTATGTACTGAAGTACAGTATATATTTTTATATCAACTGTATATAAATATTAATTTATATTGGAATCTTTGAAATTGCAGGGTCCAAGAGCTCTTTGGAAAGGAATGGGAAGCACATTCATAGTTCAGGGAATAACTCTTGGTGCTGAAGGAATCATCAGTGAATTTACACCTTTGCCACGGTATCTTATTTTAGTCAGTATGCATAATGTATATTTTTGAGAACTTAAGTAAAAAGGTAAAGTAGTGTTTAGTGAAAGTTTAATGATACCTAAATTACACTTTAATGGTGTATATTCATTCAGTCTTGATTACTCTTGATCCTCATAAAGCATCAATACAAGTTGCGTAAAACTCAAGCATACAATAAATACACAATAATAAAAAATAAAAACATAAACATGTTAGCACAGCTTATCCACTGCAAAAGTGTATAAACGTATTGTATCTTTCTGCATTTAGGCATTCTGATGTCCAGTATGTTGCACCCAGTGTTGATGTGTAACTGTTCCCAGTTGTTTGCTACAGAAATCTTCAATTATGTTTTATCAATTTTCCCAATGCTTGCTTTGTGCTGCCTTTAGCTACATTTAGTACATGTAGGGCCCTGTTTACTAAGGTGCACTAGCATTTTTAGTGCACGCTAATGCTAGATACTCCCATAAGAATATATGGTGTCTTTAGAATTAGCGCGCACTAAAAATGCTAGCGTACCTACAGCACGCTTAGTAAACAGGGCCCGTAGTCTGCTGCCTTTTGCTACATTTATGAAACTCCCATCTTCTGCTTTAGGCTCACATCTTATTAATTTTTCCTTTGTCAGGTTTTGATCTGCTTGTGGTTTCTAAAGTAACTGTGTTCAGATTTTGGATGTGATGTCTGCCCTTCAGTTAGAACAGATTGTAAAAGATGCTACCCATCGTGCAGGACACATTCTTGATCTGATTTTTGTGCCATCAGTATGGGTCAGGAATAACATGGTGGCTGTACGTATGTTGGGGTGGACTGATCATGCAATATTGTTGTTTTCTTTACCAATATTCAAGGCAGATACAAGTCATAGCACTTCCTAGCATTGTAGTCGCCCATGGGTAGATAGGGATTTATTAGTCTCAGAATTGGCTCCCAGGTTAGGAGATATTCTTCTGTCCACCTGGAAAATATGGTTTCACACTGGAATTCCATGTTAGAGGTAGCTCTTGGTGTGGTAGCACCGAAGCAGATTTTTCAGAAAAAAGAAGGTATTAAATCTATCTTTGTTGTCAACTGGGATGAAGCAGGTGAGAAGAGAATTCAGACTGGTTGAGAGACTATGGAATAAAACGAAAGATAATGATTTAAGAGACAATTATGTGGTGAAGTTACTAGACTATACTATTGTGATGCGGAATGAATATGAGATTTATTTTAAAAAGTGCATTCTGGGAGCAATTAATCACCCTAGAGAGCTATATCATTTAGTACATAGTTTGACACACATATCAGCTACTGTTAAAGCACTGTCGCCATTTTCTCTGAAGGAGCACATGGGTTTTTGTAAATGGAAGGTATCACAGATTGTTTCTAGGTTTTCTGGAGAGGTATCTGTAGATGACCTGCAGGATGACAGAGGGATTAAGTGGGAGGAACTTACTGAAATTGGTGTTTTGGAGATTAGTAAATATTTGGCTCGTTGCCACCCTACAGGGTCAGTGATGGGCGTGTGCTGTCCTGGCATTCTTAAATATGTCAGCTTTTGTGGTACCTGAATTAGTAGAAATAGTTTGTTGGAGGAAGGGCATTGTCTTTCTGAATTAAAATTAGTGACATTACATCCTATTATTAAGAATGCCGAAGTGGGTGTGGAAGATCTAATTATAGACCAATTTCTGTTTTGCCAGTTTTGGCTACAATTTTGGAGTTGTCATTTACAATCAATTTGACAGTTTCTTGCAGGAACAGGATCCTCTTGGATGACTTTCAATTTGGTTTCCACAAATGATACAGCACGGAGACTTTGTTGGCTTCTTTTGTGGATGAGAGAAGAATAGGTTTAGATAGACATTAATGTTATTTTTTTGCCTCTTTGAGCAGCTTTTGGTACAATAGGCCATGGTATTTTATTGCAGCATCTTGGTGCCTGTGGCCTTGTTCATTTTTGCATAATAGGAAAGCAAGTAGTTTGTATTGGCACGGGGTTGTCATCTGAACATCAATTGATGAGGGTTGTCATCTGAACATCAAATGTCGAGTGGAGTGCCTCAAGGCTCAGTATTATCACCTGCTTTGTTTAATGTATATCTCCAGCCATTGTGTATTTTGTTGTTATCCCTAGGAGTCTCCTATAGGACTTATGCTGATGATATACAATTTTTGTGCCTATATCTGTGATTGATAATGATGTGCTATCTCAGTTGCACTCAATTTTTGAGGCAGTGATGGACTTCCTTAAACAAAAATCGGATGCAAATAAATGTAGCTAAAACAAACATAATGTGGATTGTTTTGGATCCTATTGAGTTACTAGAGGGAATGGTATTAATATGTGTGCCAATTAAGATTGTTAAGCAAATTAAAAATTTGGGGGTTCTGTTGGATTCGACCTTTAAATATAACCAAACATTGGTTTGTTCTTTATTCTTCAAACTCAGAATGTTGTCTCGCTTGAAGTCTGTTTTATCTTGATATGATCTTAAACTGGTAATACAGTTTATGATATTTAGCAGTCTTGATTATTGTAACGTATATCTTGGGCTGCCAAAATATTCTGTTCAAGTGCTTCAAATAGTAATGAACTCAGCAGTTCGATTATTAATGGGAGTCTCCCGTTTTGAGCACCTCTCTCCTTGTTTGAAATGCTTGAAATGAATGCTGGTACAGTGGAGGATATTGTATAAATTGCTGCTTCTGGCTCATCAGGCCATGTATCAGGGTGCAGCTGTTTACTTGAAAACTGCATTGCAGTAGTATATACCGCCACGATCATTGCGATCATGGTTTGTGCTTTGCAACACATACATTTGGAGCTTACAAATCTGGTCATTTTTTCCATCCGTGGTCCAATTGAATGGAACAATTTACTATTGCAACTCCAGTGTAAAGCCAGTAGTCCTGCATTTCGGAAACAGCTCATCCTTTTGTTTAAGGCTTTTTTTCTGCTTTGATTGATTCTTGTATTTGTAACCTGTTTGATTTTGTGTTTTGTTTTTGCTGAATGTTTTTTTTATGGATGTTTAAATGTAATCCACTTGGATAAGGGCAGACTAGAAGAAAATAAATCTAAATCTGTATTTGTTTTTGCCAATTGTTTTCACTTGTGTACTGGTCTTAGAATAGGGGTTTTGTTTTTGTTTTTTTTTCCTTGCTTTGCAAATTTGTTGTATCATTCCCCACAAGTACCAGGAGGTTCATGTTCAGTCCTTCTACTCACTTTCATATGTCAGCATGTATATATTCTGGTCTGATGAACTTGATATTTCTGCTGTGTGTGATGAGATGGAAAGTTGCTCCAAAAACCAGAAAAAGGTCCCTTGCCTGAAGTGAAAATTGAAAGTGTTTTCAACCCCCATAAACATTCTGGCTTCCATTTCCAGCAGCTTACTGTTTCCTTTTAAACTTTAAACATTTTATTGAGCAATTTGAAAAGCAAACAATGAAAGGGGAAAAATACCTGTACAGAGGTGAACCCCTACAATCTGTCCAAACTATAAGAATGAAACAGTCCAAGCTGGTAAAAAGCTTTCTCTAGGAAGAACTGTCAGGTATTCCATCAGAGCAACATATTGCAGTCTCTGGTACCATCTAGTGGTCAAAAGGGGCAAATTTGACTTTTCCCACTGCTGTAGCGTATCTAGCCGCATATAAACACAGTACCAGTAACATAGGAAAAGCCAAATCATCAGGGTACAAATTGAACAAAGACAGCTCAGAAATAAACACTGTTAATACCATCATTTGTTGATAAGCACATTAAATGTCCAAAAATATGCACAATTCCCAAACTTCGCACCCAGAGAGTCCTCCCAAACTAACCCCATTTCCTTTTCCCACTGAAACATATAACCTAACGTCTTAAAATCTTGACCCTACAAATGTTTACACAAGCTAGAGATCAGACCCCTCAAGACAAAAGACTGAAGCCACTAGCTTCCGGGGGCACCATGGCATACCCACAAGAACCCTCATGGGAAAAGATTGCAGGCAATGGTGAACCCTTAAGTATAAATAAAAATCCACCTGAGGAAGACCAAACTGCCAACTTAAATTAGCAAAAGTCCACAAGAGGCCTTCATCATACAGTTTGTAAACAAATATTAACCCTCGATTCACCCACCCCAGCAGATAAGGGTGACACCTAGCGCACCCTCCTTCCTCCAACAAATAAGTAATTGGTTGCAACCAAGAGCTCCAAGGAGGACCCATATAGATGCCTAAGAACCTGATGCCATACCTGAATAACATGGCACAGGAAAACGTCCAGAGCCACCGGGTCCTTCCCAATGCCCCCCCCCCCCCCCCCCGAGTCCCACAAAACAGCACAGAGTGAAAGGGGCTGCATTTCACTCTGTTCAATCTGTATATAAGGCTTAAGCACACCCTTTATAAAGGAGGCTGTGCTTTCCACTCTTCAAAGGTTGCTTCACCTAAAGGCAGGGGAGCTCATCCCCTTTCAAGGGGAAGGGCTGGGATGATGCTTTTTATTTTGTCGTCAAGGGCAACTCCTTTTGGTCAATCTTGGACTTAAAAGGGGTTAGTGCCTGCCTGAGAGTTCTTCTGTGTCGTAAGGTCAGGCTGAGAGAGTCCTTGACTTTTCTGGACTTCATGGAAGCCTATTTGCACATCTCAAGTCGCTTCCTACAATTCTGTGTTCTTGGCTGGCATTTTCAATTTAGGCTGTTGCCCTTTGGGCTAGCCACAGTGCCTTGTGCCTTCACCATGGTCATGGTGATAGTGCGCCTCTGCAAGCAGGGGATCCAAGTGCATCCTTACCTGGACCATTGGTTCATTTGAGCTGACTCAGAGGCAAATTTCAGAACAGGTGTGGAATCAGTAATCCTGGTGTCGCTTCAGAGGGCGCTGGTGGGCTCCCTGCTTCCAGGATTTCAAATTGAGGCTTCTCCTGCCTGGGGTACTTCAGAAGAGCCTCCTCTAGTGGGATTAGCCACACAACTTTCTCAAAGGAGTTCCCTGGACTTTCCTAGTTAGGTGGTGTTGACGACAGATGCCAGCAGTTCTATGTGGGAGCCCACTGCCTTGGTCAACCCATTCAGGGTCTCTGGTCCTGGTCAAAGTTGAGATGGACCATCAACCAATTGAAGATGAGGTCTGCTTAGTGCCATAATACTTCTTTCCACTAGTAAATGAGAAACGGTGGGCTGGGTCATGTCTGACAATGCCATGGCAGTGGTTTGTCAACTGGAAAGGAGGAACCCCTAGTGTTGGAGGTCAGCTGGTCATGTAACTGGGTGGAGGAACATCTTAGCGTTCTCAGCAGGTGCAAATCATGGGGCAGTCAATAAGCAGATGGACCGTCGCAGAAGAAATACACTGGACCCAGGGGAGTGGGAGTTCTCACAACCTTCCAGAGCCTGGTGGTGCCTGCCATGCTGTGATCTGATGACGTGGTGGAATTCCAAAAGTTCTCTATTCTTCAGTCACACACAAAAGCCAGCTCAGCCAGAATCAATGCTCTTGTGCAACCATGGTCGCAGTGGGAGTCCCTCTAGGTGTTTCCTCCCTAGTATCTAATTGGCAAAGGTCTTCAGATGGTAGCTAAGTCAGCCATTTCTTGTAATCCTAGTGGTTCGAGACTGGCCTTGTCAACTCTGGCATGTGGACGTCATCTGTCTCCTGGGGTCAGGGGCTGCTGAACCAGGGCCCAGTGGTCACTGAAATTCTTTTGTCCTTGAGAGGCTGCGCTTATAGTGCAAGGGTTACTGTCCCTCTGTCACGATGTTGAGGGTACAAATTCTCCATATCCTATGTTTACATGCAGGTGTGATGTGTTTGATGGGAAGTGCAAGGAATGTGACCTCTCCCCATAGCAAGTGGATTTAATCTCCACTGTGGACTTCTCACAGCGTGTTCAGGATCAGAGATTGGCTATTTGAGGGTTCAAATGGTGGCTCTTTTGCCTCCAGGGCAAGGTTCATCTTTTTCCTTTAGAGGCTTTCCCTGATGTCACGCAGTTCCTGTGGTGTCGAACACATTCTGGCCTTGCTCTGGGTGGACTTGTCACAACAGGAACCTTAATTTAGTACCCAATTCCCTGGCGGGCCAACCATTCGAGTCTATGAAGCAAACGTCCTGTAGGATATCACTTTGAAGGTGGTGGTCTTGGTTACTATTTTGCCCAGCGTGTCAGAGTTACAGGCCTACTATTATAGAGACCCATATTTGAGCTTTGCAGAGGAGGTGGTGTCTCTCCATAATACCTATCCTTCTTGCCTAAGGTGGTTTACCCATTTCATGTGAATCAGGTGGTATCACTTGCCTTTTCGGTGGGGGACTAGGGAAAAGCTTCCCAGAAACTACATAAACTCAGTTTTCTGGGTGCTCCTGCAATATGTTTTTGTGATAAATTCCTTTTAGAACTCTGATATACTGTTCATACAGTTTCAGGGTCTGCACCGAGGGCAGGCAGCCTCCTAATATCCCATTGTGTGATGGATTAAGGCAGCTATCGAGACTGCCTATATCCTTCGAAATATGGCGCTGCTAGGTCTTAAGGCCCATTCCACACAGGCTGAAGACCAGGTGGTTGCTCCAGACAATATCTGAAGAGTGGCAACATAGTTGTTGCTTCATTCTTTTGTAACACATTACAAGATTGATGTCTTGGCCGGGGGTGAGGCAGCCTTTGGCAAAAGCTGTTGTTCAGAAGGCCATGACATACAGAACCTTTGTACATCTCATCTGTCTGAACTAATCTAGCAGCATGAAAAGAGAGGTGAAATTCATATGTTAATTTTCTTTCCTTGAATTCTGCTAGATCAGACCCCAGGACCCATCTGGGACTTAAGACTTGGAGTGTGCAGAATTGTTTGCTGTCCCAGCTTCAGCCTGTTGTGCAAAGTTTTTTGATTGTTAAAAGTTAAACTGTAGTGCAGTGGCTCTTTATGGGGTATTGAAGTTTGAATCGTTCTTTACATTGGTGATTTATTTTGTTGCATTGGGTTGCTTTGACATTGACATGCTGAAGATTTCCAGACTACACAGCCCTTATATCGGTGATGTCAGAGAAAGTGTTCAATATTTCTATCACCATATGTTGGTGGGGAGACAACACATTCATCTGGACTGGCCTAAAAGGATTCAAGGAAAGGAAGAGTGGAGGAGTGGCCTAGTGGTTAGGGTGGTGGACTTTGGTCCTGGGGAACTGAGGAACTGAGTTTGATTCCCACTTCAGGCACAGGCAGCTCCTTGTGACTCTGGGCAAGTCACTTAACCCTCCATTGCCCCATGTAAGCCGCATTGAGCCTGCTATGAGTGGGAAAGCGCAGGGTACAAATGTAAAAAAAAAAAAAAAGATAACAGGCAGGAATGAATTTCACTGTATCCTCTACTCCCCCCAATCTAATCCAATCTAAACATGACCCCACGCCTGCCTTTTGCTTGCTGCTGACGTTGCAGCTGCCATTCAGACCCAGAGAAGCAGCAGGCCCAGCATAGGAGCAGGAGACAAAGTAAATGAGCTAACTGGAGGGGGAGAGGAAAGCTAGGGTAAAGCAGGAAACATGGGGTGGGGTTGAGACAGAGCAATGCAGAACATAGTGGTAGGGGAAGAGATGAAGCAATACAGAATATAGGGGGGGGAGGAGAAATGGAGCAATGCAGAATATGGGGGGCAAGGTAATACTAGACGGTTTGGGATGGAGGAGAAAGACAGATAATTATTTATTTACTAGTAAAAAAGGCCCGTTTCTGTTAGAAATGAAACGGGCTCTAGCAAGGTTTTCCTTGGAGTGTATGTTTCAAAAAGAGCGTGTGTGAGAGATGCAGCGTGTGTGTCAGAGAGAATGTAAGAGAGAGAGAGACAGAGTGCATGTGTTTGTGCGAGAGAGAGAGTGTGTGAGAGACAGTGTTTGTGTTTCTATGTGACACTGTGTGAGAGAGAGGGACAAAGACAGTGAGTGTGTGAGTGAGAGTGTATGTGGCAGACAGAGAATGAGTGACTGCGTGTGTGGTGTGAGGAACCCCCTCACCCCCTCCCTCTCCCCTGCCCCCTTGCAGCCAGGCATGTGCAGCGACCCTCCTCTCCCTGTGTTCCCCCTGCAGCCACCCATGTCCAGCATCCCCCTGCAGCCACCCATGCCCATCAACCTTCCTCTCCCCCTGCTGCGTCCTTCCTGTCTCCCCTGCTCCCCCTACAACCACCCATCTGGTCTCAGGCCCCCCCTCAGCATCCCTCCTGTCCCCCTGCAGGCACGCATGTGCAGCGTCCCTCCTCTCTCCCCTGTCCCCCCTGCAGCCATCCATGTGGTCTCAGCCCCCCCACCTTCAGCATCCCTTCTGTCCCCCTGCCCCCCCTGCAGCTACCCATGTCCAGCGACCCTCCTCTCCTGTACAGCCACCCATGTCTGAGGACACTCCTCTCCTTTTTCTCTGTTCCTCCCCTGTGGCCAGCCATGTCCATCGACCCACCTGTCCCCCCTGATGACCACCAACCCTTCTGTCCCCCTGCCTGCCCTGCAGTGTCCGTCCTGTATCCCCTGTCCCCCTTGCAGGCACCCATGTGGTATGTGGAGCCCCATCCCTATCTCCCTGTTCCCTACGCCCCCTGCAGCCACCCATGTGCAGTGACCCTCCCCAGCCGGCGCAGCACCCAAAGAAAGCCCCTTGTCCCCCCCTTCGCGCATCACCCGACCCCCCCACCGTGGCACATCACCAAGCCCCTCCCCCCCTCATCAACCCCCTCGCCACCCGCAACCGCTAATACAAACTGTGTCCAGCGGCTGCTGCTTCTGCTATTCAGCAGCAGCAGCCCGTACATAAAAAAAAAAAAAAAAATCCTCCTAAAACACACCTCCATTGAGGAGCATCTCACATTGGCTGAAGTCTCAGCATGCGCTCCTCCTCTCCCCTCTGACGTCTCGGCGTTTCTCCGGGGTCTTCCGGCAGGGGCACTGACGTTGAGGGGAGAGGAGGAGCGGCTGCAGAGACGTCAGCCAATGTGAGATGGTTCTCCACGGAGGTGCGTTTTAGGAGGTTGTTTTTTTGTTTGTTTGTTTTCTTTATGTACGGGCTGCTGCTGCTGAATAGAAGCAGCAGCAGCCGCCGGACAGAGTTTGTATTAGCGGTCGTGGGTGGCGAGGCGGTTGATGTGGGGGGGGGCTTGGTGAAGCGGCGGGGGAGGGGTTGGGTGATGCAGCGAGGAGGGAAGGGGGGTAGGGTCTTTCTGATGCCCCGTTGCTCGGGTTGTTGTGGCGATGCGGCGGGGGGGGGGCACTTAGAGGTGCACCGTCGAGGCTGTTTGTGTGTGTGTGTTTGCGTGTGTGTGTGTTTGTGTCTGTGTGTTTGCGTGTGTTTGTGTGTGTTTGTATGTATGTGTTTGTATGTGTGTGTTTGCATGTGTGTGTGTTTGCGTGTGTGTGTTTGCGTGTGTTTGCGTGTGTGTGTGTGTTTGCGTGTGTGTGTTTGCGTGTGTGTGTTTGCGTGTGTTTGCGTGTGTGTGTGTGTTTGCGTGTGTGTGTGTGTTTGCGTGTGTGTGTGTGTTTGCGTGTTTGCGTGTGTGTGTGTGTTTGCGTGTGTGCGTGTGTTTGTGCGTGTGTGTGTGTGTGTTTGTGCGTGTGTGTGTTTGTGTGTGTGTGTTTGTGTGTGTATGTGTTTGTGTGTGTGTGTGGAGGGGGGGGGGGGGTTGCGGGTGGCTTTTGTGGTCGTGTGGTTGGGGAGTTTGCCAGCAGTCTGTAGCGATTTCTAGGCAAGGGGAGGAGTACGGAAACACTCCCCCTGCCTGGGTCGTTGTTTGTTGGAGGGGGTTGCCAGTTGGTAGGGGTGCCTTTATGGATCCCTTTACTCTCTGTGTTCCGCCCTCGAGGGCGGGGCAGAGACATGGTGAGTTGGATGGCTTCACCACCATGAACTTACGAACTGTTTAGGGATTTTGCAGATGGCTTCAGCAGGTTGTCTTCAGAATGTTGAGGTAGCGTTTTATGTACAGATGGGGCGTGGCTGAGGGCGGGTCTATGAGTGAGGGTGACTGGTCCTAGCCTATGAAGACTACAGGATTTTTGTGCTTCTCTGCCTTGGAGTGAGCTTCAGAACGTTCAAGGTGGGATTTATTAATATAGATAATGGCATTTGTGTCCCACATTATCCCAAATAGAGTTCAGTTTCAATGTGGTTTACAATCTAAACAATTTAGTACATACATATTATAGTTATAAATCTTCTGATAAAAGGAAAATGTTGATTAAATCTTCCATATACTTCTATATATGGGGCAATATGGTTGATTGGTTCAGTTTTGGTGGTAGTAGGGTGGAGTTGCTGGATGATTGGGAGTAGGGTAGAGACAGGTCAATTCTGCACAGTGGTGGTTGTGAGAGGAAAGAGATGGGGGAGGGGGGACAGATGGGGTTATAATGGATGGTGGGGGGGGGGGGGATAGAGAGGGATGGGTCATTACTGGATGATAGAGAGAGAGGAGCCATGCTGGATGGCAGGGGAAGAGGGACAGATGTTGGAAATGGAGAATGGAAGAAAGAAAGAAGTGAGATGTTGGACATGAGCAGAGGGGAAGATTGGGGAAATGCTCATGGATAGTGGGGAATGGAAAGAAAGAGAAAGAGAGTGTACATGTTTGTTGGGTAAAGGAAGGGAAGAAAGATTTGAGAAGGAGGTAGAAAAATGGAAAAAAAGTTGAAGGTGTAATACGGATATAGTGCAGAAAGTGAAGAAGAAAGGAAGAGAAAAGAAATAGTGAGTGGACACGAGGTCCTGGAAACAGTCTAGAGCACAGATAGTGAGAAGCAACCAGAGACAAAGGAACAAGATGATTAGAAAAATATAATCACTAGCCAACAAAGGTAAGAAAAATGACTATTTTCAGTTTAGTAACTGAAATAGGTCACTTTTTTGAGAATTTACATGTGCTGTCCATTTTTCACTGTACAGCAGGAAATATGAAGGAATCGCTTTATACGACTAATTGTGCAATTAAGCATTTTAATCATGATTAATCATGTGGGTAACATTTTTAATCAATAAGCAGCCCTAGTTTTATTACTATATAACCATTTTGCAGTTTTTCTGATGATTTTATTAATTTTGTGTTTGTGCCCTGCTTGGTCTTTGGATTAGTGGTAAGCAACATAGTCCTTCAAGGACTGAAAACAGATCTGGTTTTGAGGATAACTGAATATGCAAAATAACATGGTTCAGATGAATTGTTTGAATGTTTATTGTATAGGTGGGTGGTGATTAACAGTTTTAATTAAAATTAATTGTAGAGTCAAATCAAATCACATAGTTAATCGCATAAAGAGTCCCCCTCATGTTTTCTCCTGTGCAGTGCAAAATATAGACAGCAGATGTAAATTCTCAAAACTGACATATTTCAATTACTAAACTGAAAAGAAAATTGTTTTTCATACCTTTGGGCTTATATTGCCCTTTTGTCTTTTGCTTATTTTGCTTCCCTCTTCATTTACATTCTCCCCTTTCTTCATCTCCTCCCCTCCATTTCTCTGTCTGCAGCAGCAGGTCTTTCTAGCATGAGCTCAGCCATACCAGTGTTTTTTTTTTTTTTTTTTTTTGCCCAGGCACCAAATTTAAAAACCTAAAAATTGTCTGCAGTCCATGAAACCATATCATGTCTGAGGGCACATGAGCTCTGAAGCATCAAATAGGCCTCTTCTCATGCCTGCAAAAAGGGGCCTGATGCAGTCTAAAAGCAAATACAGCTCATCATTGGATAATTTTTATATAGGCTCAATAAAATGTTACCACAACTTGCAAAGAATTCATCCATTTTGTAAGTCTGAAAACAGAAATGTAATCCCCTAGCCCCCCCCCCCCCCCCCCCCCCCATTACGACAGCTGGATATCCCAGCAAAGGCTCTGAGAAAACCTGGCTGTGGGTACCCAATGCTTTAAAAAAATGTGTTTGCATTTACATTTTAATACATTAATCACATTAGTGTGTTAAATGTCCACCTTTAGTTTATTGTGATCTGTTTTGGTGCAGTTGGTATGCTAAAGCAAAATATAAATTGTATTATTTATTGTTGATATCATGAAAAGAAAACTTGTTTACAGCTCTCAAGTGATAAAGTTGTCTGTCTTTTGTGACTTGAGCGTGGGAGACTCAACGCAAATGAAAGCATCAAAGTATGAGAAAATAGTAGGTTTCAGGGGGACCGTTCTGCCATTTCTGTTGGGGTGCAGTGACTAGTAAAATTTAAAAGTATTATGGTTCTGCTTCCAGTTTGTAGTTCTAAGGCAGTTAAGAAATTCCTTGTATCCATGGGTCAGCGTTCCCTCTAAGATGTTTGGGAGTCCTCCAGCTGCATTCCTGCCAGTGGGGGAGAGGGTGCTTCAATCTCATATTTTCAATTGCTAAGGACAGGTAAGTTCCTTGGAGTCCTGCAGAGCCTATGTGTCTCACACTATTGAAAGTGTGATACTGAAACAGCACCCCCTCCCTTCTTACTAGCAGGAATGTACATAGAGGACTCCCGCACAGCTTAGAAGGAATATTGCCATGGGTCATAGGACTCCTTAAGATATGATTACAAAGTAGCTTTATTTTCTAGTATGTGTGATTTTTAAAAATCCTGAATATCAACTCTTCTTTTCTTTTAGGGAACTTTCCCATAAGTGGAACCTTAAGCAGATATCAGGGCACCTCCTTTTAAAAGGGTAAGAATTAATTTCTGTTTCTTTTTTTTTTTTTTTTTTTTTTTTTTATAATTTCTTTATTATATTTTAACATAATAAGTACATCTCCACATATTTGCAACAATCAACCTATGCATAACATATTCATCTCTTCTGCTATAACAATATTTGCGAATAAACACTTAACAGTCTTTCTCCCATTCCTCCCCCCCCCCCTTTCTTAGTGTGGTGATTTACATGTTTCTTTCATCTTTTCATAAGGTTGCCAAATTTGTTGAAACCTATGCAATTGGCCTTTTCTCAATGCGGTCAGTTTCGCCATCTGATGTAGGTAATCAAGTTTGTGCTTTACGACTTGAATATTTGGTACCTCTATCTGTTTCCATGCTCTTGCCACTATCATTTTGGCCGCTGCAAAAATTTGGCTAGCCATTTTATGTTGGTGTACCTTACATTTTCCCGGTCGGAAGTGCAAGAGACAATATTCCGGCCTATGTGGGTATTCTATCTTTATGACTTGGTATACCATTTCTCGAATTTGGGTCCAGAATGTTTGCATCTTGGGACATTCCCACCATATGTGCATAAATGTACCTCTATTACCACATTCCCTCCAGCAATTCGGCGATATCTTATGATATATTTTTTGTAATCTATCTGGTGTATAGTACCACCAGTACCATATTTTATAACCATTCTCAGCCACTGATTGAGTGATAGAGGCCTTCAACAAATATCTAATTCCCTTCATCCAGCCTTCTCTTGTAAAGGTTTGTTGTAATGCCCCCTCCCATCGTCTAATATAATGATCTTGAGGGCTGGACATTTTTAATAGTGCTTTATATATTCGTGATACTCCCCCTTTGCCCCCTCCTCCCTTAAGTGCCTTTTCTAACCTTGTTTCTGTAAGTTCTAGTTCTTCCCCTGCCCGTCTTTTTATGTAGTTTCGCAGGCTATGATAATATGCCATATCCCGTTCTTCCAACTCGTATTCCTCTTTTAATTCTTCAAAATTTTTAATTTCTCCATTATTCCATATTTGGCCTAGCATATATAGTCCCTTTCGGGCCCAATTTTTATACACATTTTCTGATTCTCCTAGCGGAAACCCTGGAGCCCCACATATATCCATTTGTAAAAAGTATTTTCTCTCTGGAAACACCTTTCGTCGTATCCGTAACCATGTCTCCAGTAATAGGCCAATACCCACTGGTACCCTTTTAGTTAGTGACATAATTTCAGTCCCCTTCTTCCAAAGTATACCTCCTATATAGCGGGTGCTCATCCATGATCGCTCCCAATGCAGCCATTTTTTATTGTTTCTAGGAGTCCATTCTGCCAATATTCTTAGCTGGGCTGCTTGGTAATATAAGTGGAGATTTGGTACTCCCATTCCCCCCTCCACGGGCAGTTGGAACATCATATCCCTATTTACCCTGGGAGGTCGCTTCCTCCATATGTAAGCAAACATTTTCCTATTTATTTGTTGGAAAAACTTTTGTGGGATGGGTATCGGAATGGCCATAAACAAGTATAATATCTTTGGTAAGAGTATCATTTTTATAGCTTGGATTCTTCCCATCCATGATATAGTAAGTCCTTCCCACCTATCCACTTCCTCAAACAGTTCTTTAACTTTTTGGGGGTAATTTGCTTGATATAATCCTCCTATTTCCGGAGTGATCTGTATCCCTAGATATCTAATTGATTTATTTGTCCATGTAAACGGAAACTTATCTGTTATCTCCTGCACTTCCCTAGGTGGTGTTGCAAGATTTAATATTTCTGATTTATTTATGTTAATTTTAAATCCTGAGACCCTTCCATAGTTTGCCATCACCTTCATTGTCTCTTGTATTGATTGTGATGGATGAGTTAGTGTCAAGAGAACATCATCAGCATAAAGCATTATTTTATGTTCCCTTTGTCCCCTTATTACTCCCCTTATATCTTTGTGTGTCCTTATTTTCATAGCTAGGGGTTCGATTGATAATGCAAATAATAATGGTGAAATTGCACATCCTTGCCTTGTGCCTCTGTGTAACTCTAGTATATTAGTATGTGTCCCATTTATCTTTAATACCGCCATCGGTTTCGTATATAGTAGGCGCAACCATGTCATAAATCGTCCTTCTATACCTATCTGGCGTATTACTGTAAAGAGAAACTCCCAATCTACACGATCAAATGCCTTTTCCGCATCGACCGAGAATATGATTGTTGGTGTTTTTTCATCTTGTATTTGTTGTATGATATGCATTAATGTCCGAGTATTATCATGTGCTTGGCGTCCCCTAATGAAGCCCGCCTGATCCTCGTGCACTAATCGTGGCATTACCTCCTGTAGGCGGCGTGCCATTATTTTAGTAAAGATCTTATAGTCCGTGTTCAGGAGAGATATTGGCCGGTAGGAGCCACATTGTAGTGGGTCTTTCCCTGGCTTTAGGAGTATGGTCACCTCCGCCATCCTCCATGAGTATGGTAACTCTTGCGCCTCTTCGAAAGCGGTAATAGTGTTCAGTAATATAGGGGCTAAAAGTTTTGCAAATTTTTTATAAAATCTAGCAGGGAAACCATCTGGTCCGGGAGATTTGTTGTTTGGCAGATCTGTTATTGCCTCTTCTATCTCTTCTAATGTTATGGCTTTTGATAGCGCTTCCTGTTCCCTTCCCGATATTCTAATCATCCCCAGGTCTTGTACGTATTGCTCCATGTCCTCCCTTGATGTTTCATGTTCTGCTTGATATAGCTGATTATAAAAATCCCAAAATACTCCTGCTATTTCCTCTGTTTGTGTTATTAGTTCCCCTGAAATGTTATGTATGCCATGTATATAATTGCGTTGTGCCTGTTTTTTAAGCTTATTAGCCAGTAATCTGCTTGTTTTATTTCCAAATTCATAGTATTCTTGTTGTATTTGTTCTAACTGTCTGGCTATATCCGCCAATTGTATTTCATTAAGTTGACTTTTAAGTTGGCGTATTTCTTCTGTTTTTTTACTATCTGTTGGGTTTTTTTTATGCATATTCTCTAACTTCATGATTTGCTTCCGCAAATTAGTTTCTGCTTCTGTTTTTTTCTTATTGATATAAGCTTGCTTTGCTATGCATTGGCCCCTAATGACTACTTTCAGACCCTCCCATATACTTGCCGGTTTAGCCTCTCCATTATCATTGAACTGTATATACTCTTTTATATTATTTTCTATTTCTAGGGCACTTTGTGGGTCCATCAGTATTGTTTCATTTAGGCGCCATCTTCTCTTCCTTGCCTTCCCTCCCTCTCCCGCCACCTCCAATAATACCATCGAGTGGTCCGACCAGCTGCACTGTTCTATTTCCACTAGTTTGATATTATTGCTCAGTCCTCTGCCCCCTAGCCAATAGTCAATTCGTGAATAGGTATTATGTTTGGGGGAGAAAAAGGAGTAGTCTCTCTCTGTCTTATGTCTCTCTCTCCATATATCTATTAGATCCCATCGGGCCATCCACCTTATAAGGGCTTTCCTATCTGTTTTTGCATATTCTACCCTCCCTCCTGAGTTATCTAATTTAGGATCTAACGTGAGATTAAGATCACCTCCCACCAACAATTCCCCTTGTATATTTTCCTCTATCACCTTTTCCACTGTGTCTAAAAATTCTTTTTGCCCCACATTAGGAGCATACATACACACTAGAGTATATTGTTTATTATATAATGACACTACCATCAATATATATCGCCCCTTTTTATCTTTCACTGTAGTATGCACTTGCCATGGGAGGGATCCCGATAGCGCTATCAGGACTCCTTGTGTTTTTTTATTCTCCCTATTGGAAGCACATTGGACAATTGTATATCTTTTATGTTTCATCAGATGCTCGTGATCTCTTCTTAGGTGAGTCTCCTGGAGAAACGCTACATCTGATTTTTGTCGGGCCAGTTCTCTATACACCTGCCTACGTTTCTGTGGCGTATTAAGGCCTCTTACATTTAGTGTTATACATTTAAACATTTTACAACTTGTAATAATAAACTTTCAACATATTTATCACCATATTGTAACATCATAACATTCTGTCCCCTTTTTTTTTCCCCTCTCCCTCCATCCCGTAATTCTCCCCTATGTTTTATCTTCCCCCCGCTCTCCCCTCTTAACTTCCCTCCCCCCTCCCACTCCCTTCCCCACATCCAGAGCACTCGTTTCATCTCCATAAAAGATAAAAACGGTGCTTTATAGAGAGGAAGTGACCCCTTTGCCCTTCTCTAGTTAGTTATTACCATTTTTGATTCCCCCTCCCCGAATTTTATATAGTTTTAACATTTCCCTCTGTTCTTTCCCCTTATCTACTTGCCTCTCTCCTTTCGTTCGATTAAATCTTTCAGAGACTTATTTTCCCTGATAGGTTACGCTCCACCAAACAAAGCCTTATCTCTAATCATATCAACTATTGAGTATTTCAGTTCTTATCATTACCCTTAACATTTAAGTTCATGTGAGGCGTCCCGCTGACTGCTGGCGTTGCAGGCGTTTGCGGCCTACTCGTTGCCATTTTGGGTAATTTCTCATATTTGTCTGGGACCGCCTCGCTTCCCCATCCGCAGATGTTGATGCTGGGATATCTTCGGGCAGCAATTCGCGTGCTTCTGCTAATGTTTTCACCTGGTGTTGTCTCCCATCTTTATAGAATACCAGGGCAAATGGGTGTCTCCATCTATATTGAAGTCCCATCTCTCTTAGTCTCCTGGTGACTGGTTTCAGGTCAGCTCTCCTTCTCAGTGTTGCTGCCGCCAAATCCTGGTATATCTCGATTTTGTATGTGTCCCATTTAAAATCTTGTTTTTGGCGTGCTGCTTGAAGAATTCGCTCCTTTAGCTTATAATCTCGAAAACAGGCAATCAGATCTTTGGGAAGGTTATTTCTTGTAGCCCCAAGGGCTCTATGAGCTCTGTCCAATATAACTTGTTCAGGTTCCAGGGGCCGCTCAGGAGTCGCCACCAATGCGCTTACTATCTGTTGTATCACCTTCTCCGTTTCTTGGTAAGTGGGAGACTCCGGCAACCCCCGAAATCGGAGGTTATTCCGTCGGCTGCGGTTTTCCAGATCTTCTATCTTGTCAGCCAGTGCTTCATGTCCCAGGTCTATATCATGAACTCTCCGGTCCAAGGCCACCATGTTTTCTCCCTGTTCTTCTAATCTTGTCTCTGTTTCCTCCACTCTATGACCAAGTTCTTTTATTTCGCTTCTGAGGTCTGCCCCCATCTTAGCTAAATCAGCACGCATAGCTTTTAAATCAGAACGGATTTCATTCAGTAAAGTTCTTAATTCTGGGAGGGATTCCTCCTCCTGGTTCAGTTGTTCTGGCGTCGGGAACATATCTTCTGTAGAGGGGTTACGTTTTCTGTCCCCACTTGCTACATTTTCCTCTCCTCCGGCCGCCATATTGTTTTGCCTCGTGCTTCCCGCATATGCGAATTGGGAAAGGCTTGGCGTCGTGGCGCTAGGCTCCATCGCTTTTATTTTATCTTTTGTTTTTCCGTTGCGCTGATGGGCCCGCTCTCTTGCGCTCTAACACGAGGCCGAAGTTTGTTTCTCTCCCCGCCCTTCCTCCACCTCTTCGCGGCGTCTGAGGCAAAACTTCACCGTTCGCTACTGGCGGCAGATCGGAGCCAATTTTCTTTTACCTGCACTGTCAGAGACTCAACACCCTCCGGTATATATTCTTTAATTTTTGCTTACGGTAGGGAATCTTTCTGTTTTCGCTATGGGCAAACAGGAGTTCAGCATTTATGCTTCCATTGCTCCCGTGACGTCACTTCCTCCCTTAATTTCTGTTTCTTACAGCATCACCTTAACACTTACAGTGAAGTACGTCAAGTTAAAATCCCCATGCACAAGAGTTAACAGAACAGCATATAAACAGTACACTTCCATACCCATCTCTCTCATCTAATGTCCAAACTTATTTCTAATGAGACAGGCTTTTACTGCCTTCCAGAATGACAGAGTTGCATGTCTAATGGTAAAGATTTCCAGGCCATAGAGCCTAGCCAAGGAAGTAAGAATACATTTAATTGAAGGCAACAACAAAAGTACCACCTGAGACAAACATAGAGGTCTCCCCAGAGTATACCATACGGTACATTCAGAAAAGTACTCTGGAGAGCTGTGTGATGAAAGCATGAATAAAAATAAATTGCTGTAGTAAATATTTCTTCTGTAGTCTGTGTGCAAAAGTGTATTTAAATTCATAAATAATGAGCTGCTGCAGTGTAAAAGCATGTAGACCATTTCTAGTTAAGTCCCCTTACAATTAGGAGTTCCAATTCTCATAACATAGAAGAGAATAAAGGAAAAATATTAATTTAAGAAAAGATCCAGGTATGTGGGCAAGGTTAAAGTGGCTAGGGCTCTTCAGCTTGGAGAAAAGATGGCTGAGGGGAGATATAATAGAGATCTATAAAATAATGAGTGGAGTAGAAAGGGTAGACTTGAAGTATCTGTTTACTCTTCCCAAAATTACTAGGACTAGGGGGCATTCAATGAAGCTACAAAGTAGTAAATTTAAAACGATTCTGAGAAAATGTTTCTTTACTCAGCGAGTAATTACACTCTGAAATTCGTTGCCAGAGAATGTGGTAAAGGTGGTTAGCTTAGCGGGGTTTAAAAAAAAGGTTTGGATGGCTTCCTAAAGGAAAAGACCATAGACCATTATTAAAATGGTTTCGGGGAAAATCCACTGCTTATTTCTGGAATAAGCAGCATAAAATGTTTCGTACTTTTTTGGGATCTTGCCAGGTACTTGTAACCTGGATTTGCCACTGTTGGAAACAGGATTCTGGGCTTGATGGACCTTTGGTCTGTCCCAGTATGGCAATACTTATGCATGCTTGAAAACATGTTTGCAGGTCAGTTTTCTCAAAAATATTACAATTTGAAGTGTAGTTTTCTGAATTTTACCTGGAAAGTAGAAAACTTTTGCATGGGCAGCCAATATTCACACACAGACCAAAAACAGGGTAAAAACTGTGCATTGAGCCAGGATCTTACCTGAGCAGTTCAGGTCATACATTGATAAGAACTTAAACTAAATGGGAGTGTGGTAGAAGGAAGCCAATTCAAATTGAGCTGTTAACCCCATTAAAAACAGTGGTAAAAGCAATGAAAGAACAGCCCTATCAAATGCATGGAGGTAACCTGCATGGAGGGGCAGTTAAACATGTCTAATTACCTTGCTGGGCAGGCTGCAGTCGTGTGAAAAAGTCCCACCCACCCCTGCCTCTCCTGATTTCCCTTATTACATGTATGCCACACTGAATGGTTTCTGATCTTTAAACAAAATGTAATATTAAACAAAGGGAGCCTGAGTAAACACAGTTTTTAAATGTATTACTTAATGTATTGAAAGAACAAAGTTATCCCAGACCAATGTGAAAAAGTAACTGCCACATATACTTTTAACTGGTTGCACCACTTTTAGCATCAATAATTGCAACCAAACACTTACTGTAATTTGATATCAGTTTTCAGGTCACTGTTGAGAAATCTTGGCCAATTCTTTGCAAAACTGCTTTAGTTCAGACACACTTGTAGTTTTTTGTGTATGAACGTTAGTTTTCAGGTCCTGCTATTGCATCTCTATTTGGTTCAAATCGGGACTTGATTAGGCCCATCCAGAACTTTTTTTTTCTCCTTAGCCATTCAGATGTGTTTTTGGATCATTGTCTTGCTACATAACCCAATTACACTTTAGCTTTAGCTCAGGAACAGATGACTGGATATTCCTCTTAAGAATTTTCTGGTACATTGCAGAATTCATGGTTACTTGTTAATGCCAAGTCTTCCAAGTCCTGAGACAGCAAAGCATCATCACACCATCACCATGTTTGACTGTATTGTGATGTTCTTATTGTAGAATGCTGTGTTTGATTTGTGCCAGACATAAAGGAGCCTGTGTTGTCCAAAAGGTTTTACCTTTGCCCACAGAACATTTTCCCAAAAAGCATGGGGATCATCAGGTCTGTTTTGTAAATGTGAGATGAGCATTGATGTTACACTCAGATAGCACTGGTTTCCATGTTGCTACTCTTCCATGAATTCCATTTTTGCCCAGTCTTTCTTACTGTAGAGTCTCTAACACTGGCCTTAGCTGAGGCTAGAGGCCTACAGTTTGGATGATGATCTAGGAAGTTTTGTGACCACTTGAATAAAGTTGTCACTGCACCCTTAGAGTAATTTTGGCAGGCGAGGCTGGTCACTCCTGGAAAGATTTACCACTGCTTAAAGTCTTCTCCATTTGGAGATAGCGTTTGACTGTGGTTTGGTGGAGTCCCAGAGCTTTAGAAATAGCCTTGTAATCATTTCTAAACTGGTAGAATTCACCAAACATTTTTTCTCTTCTCTTCTGGAATTTCCTTTGATTTTGTCATATGGTTATTGTAGAAACTCTGTGGTGACCACTTCACTGTCATAGTGAGGTTTAAATTCAACAGGTTTGGCTAAAATCAATCCTGACTGTGTTCAATTGGCTGAATCTTATTATCCACTTAAATTTGGTCCATTGGTTGATTAAGAGGGCAGTTATATTTTTACATGAGTGATATGGGTGTTTGGATTGTTCCTTAAATAAATGAAATAATTATTTAAAAATTGTATTTACTCAGGTTCACTCTGTCAAATTGCACTTTGTTTAAAGATCAAAAACCATTCAGCGTAATATGCATGCAATAATAGGGGAAATCGGGGGGGGGGAGGGACTTTTTCACATTACTGTAGATGGACAATTTTAGTCTTTATCTTCTGCCATCTGCTATGTTACTATATAATGGGAGAGAAATGGACAGGGAGGACAATATGTAGAGGGAAGAGAAGAAAAATCTAGAAAGCTATGAGCATAAGTATTTAGGGGATAAAGTTTCAAGTTTGCAAGCTCTGGTGTAAAGGCAGATATGGATTCTGGGCTGTCAAAAAAGAACATGTTTAAATAACTGCCATGACTGCCTGGATTGGCCGCTGTCATGGACAGGATGCTGGGCTTGATGGACCCTTGGTCTTTTCCCAGTGTGGCATTACTTATGTACTTATGACTAGAATATGTCTTTCCAGGCTATATTCCAGCTGGTGAGACTTTGCCTATTGATAACACCAGTACTGGTTTAAAGACACACTGGGCCCAGAGGCATTTTATCCATCTTTAGCCATTAACCTCTGCAGGATGTTGAGAGGTGTGGGAGTTTGTCCGCTCTTCCTGCCTAGTGACTAACATCTAAGCAACCATCTTCCTATGTTGAGGAGGACCCGGCGCTCCAACTGGTGAGAGCGCGCCTACTGATGACATCACCTGTATGGGTTTAAAGAGATGCTGGACCATGAGGCGGTGCGCCGAAGGGGTATGCAAAGGGGCCTGCCCCACCCCTTTGTATGTAACTTTGGGGGACATAAGAGTAGCCATACGGAGTCAGACCAGTGGTCCATCTAGCCTAGTATCTTGTTTTCCAAACAGTGGCCAAGCCAGGTCACATGTACCTAGCAGAAACCCAATTAGGAGCAACATTCCGTGCTACCAGTCCCGGGGCAAGCAGTTGCTTCCCCATGTCTGTCTCAGTAGTAGACTGTGGACTTTTCCTATCAGGAATTGTCCAAATCTTTCTTAAACCCAGATACGCTAACCACTGTTACCACATCCTACGGCAAAGAGTTCAGCGTTCATTCATTAAGAGTGAGAATATTTCCTCCTATTTGTTTTAAAAGTATTTCCATATAACTTCCTTGAGTGTTCCCTAGTCTTTGTACTTTTGGAACAAGTGAAAACTAGATTTACTTCTTCTCATTCTACACCACTCAAGATTTTGTAGACCTCAATCATATCTCCCCTTATCCATCTCTTTTTCCATGCTGAAGAGCCCTAACCTCTTTAGCCTTTCCTCATACGAGAGGAGTTCCATCCCCTTTATCATTTTGGTTGCTCTTCTTTGAACCTTTTCTAATTTCGCTATATATTTTTTTGAGATATGACGACCAGAACTGAACGCAATACTCAAGGTACAGTCACACTATGGATCGATACAAAGGCATTAATAGTATTTTCAGTTTTATTTACCATTCCTTTTCTAATAATTCCAAGCATCCTGTTTGCTTTTTTGGCTGCTGCCACACGCTGAGCAGAAGATTTCAGCATATTATTTACGACGACACCCTAGCATCAGGTAACTGTGATTCGGATTATTCTTTCCAATGTGCATCACCTTGTATTTGTCCACATTAAATTTCATCTGCCATTTGGATGCCCAGTCTTCCAATGTCCTAAGGCCTTCCTGCAATATTTCATAGTCCGCACATGTTTTAACAACCTTGAATAGTTTTGTGTCATCTGCAAATTTAATCACCTCACTTGTTGTTCCGATTGCCATATCATTTATAAATATGTTAAATAACACTGGTCCCAATACAGATCCCTGTGGCACTCCACTGTTCACCCTCCTCCATTGAGAGAAATGACCATTTAACCCTACTCTGTTTTCTGTCCAATAACCAATTCCTAACCCACACCAGAACCTTACCGCCTATCCCATGACACTCTGTTTTCTTAGGAGTCTTTCATGAGGAACTTTATCAAAAGCTTTCTGAAAAATCTAGATACACTACATAACCGGCTCACCTTTATCCATATGTTTGTTCATGCTTTCAAAGAAATAAAGCAAATTGGTGAGGCAAGACTTTCCTCGGCTGAACCATTCCTGACTCTGTCCCATTAACCTATGTTTGTCTACATGGTCTGTAATTTTATTCTTTATAATAGTTTCCACTATTTTGCCCTGGCATTGAAGTCAGGCTTGCTGGTCTGTAATTTCCTGAATCACCCCAAGAGCCCTTTTTAAAAATCAGCATCACATTGACCACCCTCCAATCTTCAGGTACTATGGACGATTTTAACGACAGGTTACATATTACTAACAGCAGGTCAGCAATTTCATGCTTGAGTTCTTTGAGTACTCTTGGATGTATACCATCTGGTCCAGGTGATTTACTACTTTTTAATTTGTCAGTTTGGCTCAGTACATCTTCCAGGTTCACCAAGATTTCTTTCAGTTCCTCTGCATCACTGCCCTTGAAAACCATTTCCAGTACAGGCAGATTTCTTACATCTTCTACCATAAAGACAGAAGAAAAGAATTCATTCAGTTTCTCCACTATAACCATGTCCTCCCTGAGCGCCCCTTTGCTCCTTCGTGATCTAACGGTCCCATGGATTCCCTCACAGGCTTTCTGCTTCTGATGTACCTGGAAAAATTGTTACTGTGAGTTTTAGCCTCTGTGGCAAGTTTCTCTTCTTATTCTCTTTTAGCCTTTCTTATTAATGCTTTGCACCTGACTTTCCAGTGCTTATGTTTCTTCTTATTTATTTCATTTAAATTATTTTTCTGTACTTTGAAGGACAGTCTTTTCGCTGTAATAACCTCTTTTACTTCATCTTTTAACCACGGTGGCTGTCATTTTCTCTTGTTTCCACCTTTGCATATACATGAAATGCATCTGGACTGGGCTTCCAAGATATTTTTGAATAACGTCCAAGCCTGATTTAGTGTCCTAACCTTAGCAGCTGATAGTTTTTTTAACCATTTTTCTCATTTTATTATAGTCAACCTTTCGAAAATTAAATTAAATGCAACTACAGTAGATTTCCTTTGAAGGCCTGTTACCAGGGAAGCACTTATGGGGGCCAGATTGAGACTGAAAGCTTTCTGAAAGTCAGATATGTTGTTGTGTTAATAAGTGAGACCTGAGGGCTGTTAGGAGTGTGATTGCTACAAGGTACCTGGAAGAGAGCCCTCCCTTAAGGTAGGGACAGTAACTAAAGATTAGTAAATTAAATAGGGAAATTATCGTTTAATTTGCTAGTTAGAAAATGCCCAGTAATTCTCCATTCCCAGTTAGGCTGTTCCAGAAATCAGATAGGAAGACAGATTTTTTTTTTTTTAATTAAATCATTGATTAGTAGGTACATCACAATGTGGCAGAAGAGAAGCAGAGCTCCAGCGTTCCAAGCAAGGTGAAGAAATGAAGAAACAAAAGAGACCAAAGCATAGATAAGTCTGTATTGACACTTGGGAAAGGGAAAAGGACAGTGACAAAAACACAGATTTAGGGAACTACCTGTTTAGGGGTGAGAAACCTGGGTACCTGAAAGACAGAAACAGTGTCACTTAATGGGAATAAACAGTAGCTGTAAAGAAAGGAAAGAGAGAGAAAAACTTTTAGTGATACTTAATCTGATTGCTGCCTTTAAAGTTGCTTTTCAATCCTGCTAGCAACTGATGTATTTGGGAACCCATCGATGAAGAGACTTCAAGGTTAAATAAAAGTGGTTCAGTAGAATTAGTGTGTTTATGCTAATGTAAGCAAAAATAACAAACTCTTCAAGTTTAAAAATATAGTTAATTCCATGATATACTTTTTTGTTTTTGTTAATAAGGTATCTGCCCCATATTATCAAGCTGATCAATCCATAGACTGGTGGGTTGTGTCCATCTACCAGCAGGTGGAGATAGAGAGCAAACTTTTGCCTCCCTATATGTGGTCATGTGCTGCCGGAAACTCCTCAGTATGTTCTCTATCTCAGCAGGTGGTGGTCACACACAGCAGCAGCTCTGGCTAGGCCTCCAAGCCTAATTTTTAGGTTTTGTTGAGTGCCTGGGGTTGAGGGCTCTTTTGAGCAAGTGCAAACCTGGTGGTGCCAGGTCCCTCCTTTTCTCCCCCCTCCCGCTGGCTCCGTTAAAAAAAAAAAAAAAAAAATTTGAACGTCCTTAAAGGCGTTTATTTCGACGTTTATTTAAGCGTCTATTGCAGCTACTCACTGGGACACCAGGTCGTTACAACTCGGAGCGGACAGCAGGTAATTTTTACCTTTTTATAGCGGGCAGGGGGTTCCCCGATTCTTCTCCTCGTGGCATATGGCGTCGGAGGGCGAGGGCGCAAAGGGTCGCTCCCCGGGTCGCTTGAGCGCTTCTAGAGGGGATGCGGGGGTCTTAAAGCCTGATTCGCCCTTGTTGGGTGACAGTTTCGTGACCGATGAATGTCCCGGTCCTTCCTCCAGCGTGGCGGTTTTTCCCGCCATAAACGCCCATCCCCCGCTCCTCGCCTCCGCCATCTTGGCCGGCCACGCGGCTCGGACGGCTTCTTCTTGGGCCGCCCTTGAGGTTGGAGACATTAATGCCATGAACGCCCTTAATTTGGGCGACGGCACAGAAGCGGCTAAAGTTAAGAGCCGTTCTTCCCGCGCGGCTCCTTCGCGGAGTTTCGCGCCGGACGCCATTTGGATGCGCAGCATGTCTCTCCCCCGCTATTGCGAGCGCCGGTTGAGGGTGCGTCTAGGGCTGTTGCCCAGGCTGCGGAAGTGCACAGTCTGGGGGGTTTCTCCCCCGAGTTTGTTTTGCTGCTGCATCAGGCCTTCCTCATGCACAACGCTGCCCCTGCTCCCTCGTCTGGTAAAGAGGTTGAGGTTCCCAGAGGTAAACGCCCTCGGGTTGATTCCCAGGCCTTGGAGGAATTTGTCTCCTCCGATGTAGATGAGGGCAGCGTGTCTGAGGTCCTCCCAACGGTCCTTTGCGGATTCCTTGGAGGAGACGGATCCCCGCTCGGATGGAGCGGATGACCCCTCTGCAGCGCGGCTTTTTAGCCCAGAGGATTTGCCCAACCTGTTGTTACAGGCCATGGACACTTTGAAGATTTCCTCTCCGGAGGACGTCTCTCCCTCAGCCCCTGTTGGCTCTGCCATTATGCTGGGGACGAAGCGCCCGCCTAGAACCTTCCACGTGCATAATGCCATGCACACCTTAATTTCGGCTCAATGGGATGTCCCAGAAGCGAGCCTTAAAGGGCTAGGGCTATGTCCCGCCTCTATCCTTTGGCTGTGAGTGAACGTGAGGCCTATCTGTGGCCTACCGTGGATTCTTTAATCACTGCGGTGACTAAGAAAACGGCGTTGCCGGTGGAAGGTGGCACGGCCCTAAAGGACGCCCAAGACAGAAGATTGGAGGCGGCCTTAGGTCGTCCTTTGAGGCGGCGCTTTAAGTTGCAGGCCTCAGTTTGCGGCTCCTATGTGGCCAGGGCGTGTCTGACTATGGTGCAGCGGGCTTTCCCTCGGATCATTCCTTGAGGGCTGATTGGCCGGCCCTGGAATCGGGCTTAGCCTATTTGGCAGACTTGCTGTATGATGTCTTGAGGGCCTCAGCGAAAGGCATGGCTCAGACAATCTCTGCGCGGCGGTGGCTTTGGCTGAAACATTGGTCTGCTGACCACGCCTCTAAATCCCGCCTGGCTAGGTTGCCTTTTAAAGGCAAGCTGCTCTTTGGGGTCGAGCTGGACAAAATCGTGACCGATCTCGGCACGTCTAAGGGCAAGAAATTACCAGAGGTCAGGGCTCGGGCTAGTACTCGTCCCGGTACCTCCAGAGGACGGTTGCAGGAAGCCCGGCGGTACCGCCCGGGCAAGTCGGGTTCCTCTGCCCCCTCTTCCTTCAAGAGGAATTTCTCCCCCAAGCAGCATTCCTTTCGCAGAGACCGCCGTCCCGGAGGTGCTCCCTCCGGTCCTCCCCCAGGGTCTCGTACCCAATGACGGGGTCTTGGTCCACGCCCCAGTGCAGATTGGAGGACGGCTGTCCTCGTTTCTGGGCGAGTGGACCACAATAACTTCAGACGCGTGGGTGCTGGAAGTCATCAGAGACGGCTACAAACTAGAGTTCTGCCGACCCTTAAAAGACGGGTTTGTACTCTCTCCCTGCAAGTCTCCGGTCAAAGCTGTGGCAGTGCAGCAGACCTTGGACAATCTGATCCGCCTGGGCGCGGTCGTTCCGGTGCCAGAAAGTCAGCTTGGCAAGGGACGTTACTCCATTTACTTTGTGGTACCAAAGAAAGGAGGTTCTGTCCGGCCTATCCTCGACCTCAAAGGGGTCAATCGGGCCTTGAAAGTGCGGCACTTTCGCATGGAGACTCTCCGCTCTGTTATAGCGGCAGTGAAGGCAGGAGAGTTCCTGGCATCCTTGGACATCAAGGAAGCGTACCTGCATATTCCCATCTGGCCTCCTCATCAACGCTTTCTGCGTTTTGCAGTCCTGGGACGACACTTCCAGTTCAGAGCCCTCCCTTTCGGGTTGGCTACTGCTCCGCGGACCTTTTCCAAAGTAATGGTGGTCATCGCGGCCTTCCTACCAAAGGAAGGGGTACAAGTCCATCCTTATCTGGACGACTGGTTGATCCGAGCCCCCTCTTATGCAGAGTGCGGCAGAGCTGTGGACCGGGTAGTTGCTCTTTTGAGCTCCCTGGGATGGATCATCAACTGGGAGAAGAGCCAGCTGCGCCCGACTCAGTCCCTGGAGTACCTGGGAGTTCGATTCGACACCCAAGTGGGCAGAGTGTTCCTGCCAGACAATCGGATTGTCAAACTTCAGGCTCAGGTGGACCAGTTCCTAGTAGCCTCTCCCCTTCGGGCTTGGGACTATGTGCAGCTGTTGGGCTCTATGACGGCCACGATGGAAGTTGTGCCCTGGGCCAGGGCTCATATGAGACCACTTCAACACTCTTTGCGGCAGCGCTGGACTCCGATGTCGGAGGATTATGCTGTGCGCCTTCCCTTGGACCCAGCAGTGCGCAAGGCGCTGAGCTGGTGGATGCAGACAGACAAGTTGTCTGCGGGAATGCCTCTGGTGACCCCAGAGTGGATTGTCGTCACGACGGACGCCTCGTTGTCGGGCTGGGGAGCCCACTGCTTGGGAAGGACAGCGCAGGGGCTCTGGTCTCCTGCAGAGGCAAAGTGGTCTATCAACCTCCTGGAACTCAGAGCCATTCGGTTGGCGCTTTTGGAGTTCATCCCGGTACTGGTGTTGAAGCCTGTACGGGTCCTGTCGGACAATGCCACGGCTGTGGCCTATGTCAACCGCCAGGGAGGTACCAAGAGCGCCCCTCTAGCCAAGGAGGCTATGAATCTTTGCCAGTGGGCTGAAGCGAACCTGGAGCAGCTTTCAGCAGCCCACATTGCCGGAGTCATGAATGTCAAGGCGGACTTTCTCAGTCGCCATACCTTGGAGCCCGGAGAGTGGCAGCTATCTGCTCAGGCGTTCTTGGACATCACGAAGCGCTGGGGCCAGCCGAGCCTAGATCTGAGGGCGTCATCGGCCAATTGCCAAGTGCCGTGCTTTTTCAGCAGAGGACGGGACCCTCGATCCCTGGGAGTTGATGCTCTTCTCCAACAGTGGCCGGCACAAGAGCTTCTCTATGTGTTCCCGGCTTGGCCCATGTTGGGCAGGGTGCTAGACCGGGTGGCAAAGCATCCCGGCAGGGTAATCCTGGTGGGTCCGGATTGGCCCAGGCGTCCCTGGTATGCGGACTTGATCAGGCTCTCAGTCGACGATCCTCTGCGGCTGCCAGTGGAGCAGGGCCTGTTACATCAGGGTCCCGTGGTGATGGAGGATCCCTCCCCCTTTGGTCTTACGGCCTGGCTATTGAGCGGCAGCGTCTGAGGAAGAAGGGCTTCTCAGACAGGTCATCGCCACTATGCTGAGAGCGAGGAAGCGCTCTACTTCTACTGCTTACGCCAGGGTTTGGCGTATCTTTGCAGCGTGGTGTGAAGCAGGCTCACTTTCTCCCTTCACTGCTCCAATTTCCTCAGTGTTGGCGTTCCTGCAAGAAGGTCTGGAGAAAGGCCTGTCGCTCAGTTCCCTTAAAGTCCAGGTAGCGGCTCTGGCTTGCTTCAGGGGCCGCCTGAAGGGTGCTTCCCTGGCTTCGCAGCCAGATGTGGTGCGCTTTCTCAAGGGAGGTAATCACCTGCGCCCTCCTCTGCACTCAGTGGTGCCTGCGTGGAATCTCAACCTGGTACTAAGAGCATTGCAGAAGCCACCTTTGAACCCTGTCGAGGGCATCTCTGAAAGACCTGACGTTGAAAGCAGTCTTTTTGGTGGCTATCACTTCAGCCAGAAGAGTTTCCGAGCTCCAGGCGCTCTCCTGTCGAGAGCCTTTTCTGCAGTTCACTGAGGCAGGAGTGACTATTCGCACAGTGCCTTCCTTCCTGCCCAAGATTGTTTCTCGCTTCCATGTGAATCAGCAGCTCTGTCTCCCTTCCTTTCGTAGGGAGGACTACCCAGAGGAGTACTCTGCTCTTAAATATCTGGATGTGAGACGAGTCATCATCAGATACTTGGAAGTGACCAATGATTTCCGGAAATCGGATCATCTGTTTGTCCTGTTTGCAGGTCCTCGTAAGGGTCTGCAGGCTGCTAAGCCTACAGTGGCAAGATGGGTCAAGGAAGCCATTGCAGCGGCTTATGTGGCCGCGGGAAGGTGCCGCCTATCCAGCTGAAGGCTCACTCCACGAGAGCTCAGGCGGCCTCGATGGCAGAGGCCGGATCCGTCTCCTTGGAAGAGATATGCAAGGCTGGCAACTTGGGCTTCGGCTCATACATTCTCCAAGCATTACCGTTTGACTGTGGCTGCACGGGCGGAGGCCCGGTTTGGAGCTTCAGTGTTGAGGTCAGGGATTTCAATGTCCCGCCCTGGTGAGTACTGCTTCGGTACATCCCACCAGTCTATGGATTGATCAGCTTGATGATATGGAAGGTAAAATTATGTATAATCATACCTGATAATTTTCTTTCCATTAATCATAGCTGATCAATCCATAGCCCCTCCCAGATATCTGTACTGTTTTTATTCTGGTTGCATTTCAGGTTCAAGTTTAGTCTTCAGTTACTTCAGAAAGACTTCGTGTTCAAGTTTTTTCACTTGGATTCTTCAAGAGTTAAGACGAGTTTGTGTTACAGTGAGCTGCTGCATTCCTCTCCCCTCCGTTTTACGGGGCTGGATTGAGACTTAAAATTCTGCCGGCACTCCCTCCCGCTTCGTGCGGCTGTAGGGCAGCTTTATACCCCTCCCGCTTCGGCGGTGTTAGGGTCAGTCAGCTCCTCCCGCGGTTGCGGTTGCAGGATAAGCCAGATCCCCCCGCATCGGCGGGTGTGGTGTCCCTCCCCCGCTCCGCGGGGATGAGCTGGACGGATTCCCCTCCCCCACTTGTGTGGGGATGAGCTGGGTTAATTCCCCTCCCCCGTTTCGGCGGTGGTGAGCTGGGCAGAGTGTCCCTTCGTGGGTGTAATTCTCTAAGTGCTGAGTCCTGCGGATGGAGCTTTGATATCGACATACTGAGGAGTTTCCGGCAGCACATGACCACATATAGGGAGGCAAAAGTTTGCTCTCTATCTCCACCTGCTGGTAGATGGACACAACCCACCAGTCTATGGATTGATCAGCTACAGTGGGGGAAATAAGTATTTGATCCCTTGCTGATTTTGTAAGTTTGCCCACTGACAAAGACATGAGCAGCCCATAATTGAAGGGTAGGTTATTGGTAACAGTGAGAGATAGCACATCACAAATTAAATCCGGAAAATCACATTGTGGAAAGTATATGAATTTATTTGCATTCTGCAGAGGGAAATAAGTATTTGATCCCTCTGGCAAACAAGACCTAATACTTGGTGGCAAAACCCTTGTTGGCAAGCACAGCGGTCAGACGTCTTCTGTAGTTGATGATGAGGTTTGCACACATGTCAGGAGGAATTTTGGTCCACTCCTCTTTGCAGATCATCTCTAAATCATTAAGAATTCTGGGCTGTCGCTTGGCAACTCGCAGCTTCAGCTCCCTCCATAAGTTTTCAATGGGATTAAGGTCTGGTGACTGGCTAGGCCACTCCATGACCCTAATGTGCTTCTTCCTGAGCCACTCCTTTGTTGCCTTGGCTGTATGTTTTGGGTCATTGTCGTGCTGGAAGACCCAGCCACGACCCATTTTTAAGGCCCTGGCGGAGGGAAGGAGGTTGTCACTCAGAATTGTACGGTACATGGCCCCATCCATTCTCCCATTGATGCGGTGAAGTAGTCCTGTGCCCTTAGCAGAGAAACACCCCCAAAACATAACATTTCCACCTCCATGCTTGACAGTGGGGACGGTGTTCTTTGGGTCATAGGCAGCATTTCTCTTCCTCCAAACACGGCGAGTTGAGTTCATGCCAAAGAGCTCAATTTTTGTCTCATCTGACCACAGCACCTTCTCCCAATCACTCTCGGCATCAGCCAGGTGTTCACTGGCAAACTTCAGACGGGCCGTCACATGTGCCTTCCGGAGCAGGGGGACCTTGCGGGCACTGCAGGATTGCAATCCGTTATGTCGTAATGTGTTAACAATGGTTTTCGTGGTGACAGTGGTCCCAGCTGCCTTGAGATCATTGACAAGTTCCCCCCTTGTAGTTGTAGGCTGATTTCTAACCTTCCTCATGATCAAGGATACCCCACGAGGTGAGATTTTGCGTGGAGCCCCAGATCTTTGTCGATTGACAGTCATTTTGTACTTCTTCCATTTTCTTACTATGGCACCAACAGTTGTCTCCTTCTCGCCCAGCGTCTTACTGATGGTTTTGTAGCCCATTCCAGCCTTGTGCAGGTGTATGATCTTGTCCCTGACATCCTTAGAACAGCTCCTTGCTCTTGGCCATTTTGTAGAGGTTAGAGTCTGACTGATTCACTGAGTCTGTGGACAGGTGTCTTTCATACAGGTGACCATTGCCGACAGCTGTCTGTCATGCAGGTAACGAGTTGATTTGGAGCATCTACCTGGTCTGTAGGGGCCAGATCTCTTACTGGTTGGTGGGGGATCAAATACTTATTTCCCTCTGCAGAATGCAAATAAATTCATATACTTTCCACAATGTGATTTTCCGGATTTAATTTGTGATGTGCTATCTCTCACTGTTACCAATAACCTACCCTTCAATTATGGGCTGCTCATGTCTTTGTCAGTGGGCAAACTTACAAAATCAGCAAGGGATCAAATACTTATTTCCCCCACTGTATGATTAATGGAAAGAAAATTATCGGGTATGATTATACATAATTTTACCATTTGCATGTGTAACCTAACTTGCTAACGACCTGCTAATTGGCATTAACCAATTATTGCACTATTTGGTGTTAATTGGCAGAATTATCGCCCCTAATCAGTATTTTGTAACCCTTGTGCACAAATTTCAGGGCATGCAACTTCAAGGGGATGTGGACCTGGACCTGATTGGAGCATGGGTGGCTCAGAGGCATGTGAAGCAGTTATGCTCATGGGTTACAGAATACTAACATTTACTTGCTTAGTTGCCTCAATACTATTTATGATGTCTAAAAAGGGGAGGAATGTGAATGAATTATTTTGGTGTTTTTTTTTAATTTCTACAGACTGACCTATGTGATAGCAACACCTTTTTATTCAGCGAGCTTGATTGAAACCGTACAGGTAAAATATTGGACTATCTTTTTGTTGATTAAAATGTTTACTATATTGGCCTTCAGAGAAATTAATACTTTAAAGACTGTACTGTCATTTTATGGTCTAAATTTTAAACTTTTTTTTTTTTTTTTACTCACAAACAGAAGAAAGGAAACATACTGCTTTGGAAACATATAACTCCTTGGTGGTGTAGGGAAATTTTGAGCAGCATTGGAAGGAAATGGCTTTATTCTTGACTGAGATGTTAGAGGGTCAGCTGCATTGGAAATGCAGCTGTATTTTTTTTTTCTTTTCATTTGCATTGATTTCATTTTAATTAAAAAAAGACTCTTAGAATTGAAGTCAAAACTTTATAAATGTTTTATAATATGGAAACCTTTTGAGGTGCTGAAATTCATTTCCTTATCATCCATGCCAGATCAACCTATGCTAGTGGGTTATGTCCCCCTGCCAGAAGATGGAGCCAGAAAAAAGCAGCTCGAAGCTGACTTCACGTCCCTGTAGGGATTGGTGCTGCCTTCAACTTCTCAGCATTTCCCTGGCTCCGGGTGATGGCACAGATACGTGGCCTGGTACAGCAACTATGAGTACGCCAAGTAGGCTGCGTCCATAAAGGATGTAGACCCAGATTCCTGGTGGAGCATAGTCTGGGTTACGCTGTGGGCAACAGCAAACCAACTTCCCCCCCACCCCCCTGAAGCAGAATAGAGGACTAGAATTGGTGGAGGCTGGTGCACAGAGCCCTTGTAGTGCCAGTTCCCCCCCCCCCCCCCCCCCCCCAATTCTCATGGGGTTTGTGGCTGCAGTGCCTGCTGTTGTCATGCCCTACTCTTGGGAGGAGGTAAATTCTTGAATGCCAGCTGATTAAAGTTTTTTGGAAAAGGAATTAAAAAGCATTCATTGCCTCTTCCCAGACTGTCTCGTGGTCTCCATTATTAAATGGACTTGGGAAAAATCCACTATTTCTGGGATAAGCAGTATAGAATGTTTTGTACTTTTTTGGGATCTTGTCAGGTATTTGTGACCTGGATTGACCACTGTTGGAAACAGGATGCTGGGCTTGATGGACCTTTGGTCTTTCCCAGTATGGCAATACTCATGTACTTATGATACTGTCAGATTGGGACTTGGTCGGGAGTCTGCAGTGATCACACTCCCACCCCTTCTTTCCCTCTATTTGTTTCCAGTATGTCTAGAGAAAAAAAGGGAGATGGCATACTGTCAGCCTGTGCATTTGGCCTGGTGGAAACAAGCATCAAATAGGGGAGTATAATCTGTAGAGATTTAGCATCCAGCTAAACATGAAGCTGGAGATGCTTCTCGGATTGATCTGTGGCCTATGTAGTGTGCATGGAGTAAGACCTAGTGAGCGTTCCTATGGGTTCAGCAGTCATTTTATTTCTGTTTTGTTCCAAAAATACATAAGTAAAGCATGTTGGGCCCTTTATCCCTCTTTCCCTCTGATAGATAAACAAGAAGTTAATGAAAGCAGCATACCTGCCCTCACACAGTTCTGTTCGCTGAGTTCCTTTCCCCTCATTCCCTCCCAGCTGAGGGAACAATGGTAGTAACAGCCTGTAGAAATGATTCTGTCCCTCTACAAAAGCAAAGCTTCCCAGAGTGTCTTTAAAACTAGATTTGGCTTATGATCTATGAAAACTTTCTAGAGCCAGGGGGGGAAAAAAGTCTTGGGTGTCCTGCTTTGGCAGCACCTTTGAGTTCCTCTTTGAGCTCTTTCTAACCCAAATTTGTGTCCGTGCATGGAAGAAACCACAAGATAACCTTGACGGTGTTTGGGATGCTAGAGCATTCCATTGGCTGGGACAAGAGGAAGAGGAGATGGCTGATTCAGCTGATAGAGTGAGATTGCTTCCTCAGAAAGAGAGTGTCTCAGTAGGGAAGTATTTTGAGAAACAGAAGCTGGTGACCCTTATTTTATAAGACTTGATCTCTAGGTAGCTCTTGAATGGCCATGAGAGATAGGAATCTATAGGGGAATCCTATATTCTTGGATGATTGTAGGCCATCCCCAGTACTTCTTGATATATCTGATAGCTAGAGATTGGATCTCCTCAGGCTGCAACACCTAATTCTAGCCTTTTGATTGGCTAAGATCAAGGGTTTTATATTCTCTTTGTGGTGAAGAGAAGGACAAGATATTGGATCACCTAGAGAGAATTGTCCTTTATGACGTAATTAGAAACACAACATTCAGGGACCTCCATAATAGAAAGATTTGAGTCTATTTATTTATTTTTGTTACATTTGTACCCTGCGCTTTCCCACTCATGGCAGGCTCAATGCGGCTTACATGGGGCAATGGAGGGTTACCAAATATTCGTATTCGAACAGTGCCCCAAGTACATTATTCGTATTCTGCCAATATTGATTTAAATTTGAATAATCCAGGGTTCTACTGTACACACTCTCCCTCATGCTGCACCTTGCAAAACCCCTTTCAGTTCCTCCCCACTCACCTGCTCAACCACAGCCAGCAAGAATTTCCTGTTCTGCCCAGTCTCGTTGGCAAAAGACTGGCAGAATCAGTGACAAGTTGGGGAAAGCCAACCCCCAGGAACTGGAAGCATTGCAGGCAGCAAAACCAGCCCCCATAGTGATGTCAACAGTCCTGCTGTCTGATTGGGCACAGGAGTTGAGAACCAGCCCCCATAATGATATCAACAGCAGTCCTGCCATCTGAAATCAGGTTGGGGGTTGGAGCAGCTTTAATCTCTAGTTCGGAGAGTGCAGACAGTGAGAGCCAGTGTAGCAGTTTTAATGTTGTTATTAAAAAAAAAAATAGTGTGCAGCATAGCATGACTGTGGTTGAGCAGGTTTGGGGGAGGAACTAAAGGTGGGGGTCAGGGAACAGGGGAACTGTATCTGTTTAGAAGGGTGGGCAGAGGTTTGTGAGCTGCAGTGACATCTGGGTTCTGAAATATGAGTGTTCGGATTCAATTCTGAATGCTGCTGTTTTTAAATAGTATTGTTTTTCCATTTCAACAGAAGTTAAAGCACTACTGTAGCTCAATGCGTTTTGGGGTTTATTTTGCATTTTTGAAAGGAATCTTGCCAAATTTTCAATAGTTTCCTAAATCCGATATACATTTACTTTTACATAGATATTTCATTTATTTATTTGCTTAGGTGTTGCCTTCAGATATCAAAATTCTGCTAAATCTTACTGAAATAAACACTTGATCTCTGATTTCACGTTGTTTCTTTTATTATTTTGAAGCTCAATGCTCATTATTCGCATTCGGCCAAATAACATTTTTCATTATTCATATTTGGCTGAATAGTAAAATATGCTATTCGGTACAACCTTAATAGTAACCTTACTTCAAGTAACAGTATAAAGAGAACAGAGGTTTTTAAGATGCCTTCATGAGACCTGACAGGTCCTGGTCAAGTTAATGGCTGGTAAGTCTTGCCCAATAGAGGGAGATGATACTAGGAGCTCCTTTGGTTGGATCCTGCTTATTGTCTGGTCAGGGCTAGTTCAAGATAGGACCACAGTGTTTCAGCCATGGCATACTGCAATATTGAATGAGTTGTGCAATTTCATCCTTTTCACGAGGTAACAGTATTTTGGAGACCTACTGGAGCTTTAGGGACCAATATTCAGCAGCTAGCTTGAATTATTTATGGAAGGTTCTTCCTCATCTTTGGCCCCTTCCCCCAAATACTGATCATGGTCCAAATTCAGAGGCCATAAGTAATACTAGGCAGCTCCCTCCATTCCTTAGGAAGGTAGTCCTATACAGAAGGCACCCTTCCTTGTTGTAAACTCCTGTGTCCTGGCTATGCTCCTTCACAGAAACACCTGGAATCTTTTAACTGGCTAGCCCACTCAGAACACGAAAGTCCTCATAGGCAGAGCTAGACTCTGTCTTACAAATGATAACGTTTGGACAATGCCCATGCCTCCGTTGCACCTCTAAGTGCCTGAGTGTGGATATGAAGGTCTGGGTTCCACACCTTAGGTATAGGAGTTCTGAGAGCAATCGTTGCTGATCTTGGGTATATCCCACTGATCTGGCATGGACAGTGAGGAAGGAGAACTTTGGACATATCTGTTCATTTCTTTTCTTTGAGTCCTGCCAGGTCCACTCTAGAACCTACCCAGGGAAGCCATGGCAGTCAAGAACTCTAGATCTGACAAATTTAGAAAGCTAATGGTATGTTGTATCCCACTCTGGAGGTAGTTTTTCCTTGATGTATGGAATTCTCGTTCCTGGGTTAATCTGACTCTACCAGGTTTGATTTTGAGGGTGAATCGGAAACCCAATGCATAAGAATTGTCTTCTGTAGTCTTAACTTTGATAAACGGTGCTGAGGAGCTGAAGGCAGCACAAGCCCACTATAAGACAAGCTCTGAGCTGTTTTTCTATAGCTACATCAGTTCATTGGGGGGAGGGGTATAACCCACTCCTGTGGACTGGTCTGGCAGGGCTCAAGGAAAAGAAATTAACAAGTAAGTCCAAATGTTCCTTTCTTCTCGACTGTGCTTTATTCTTGCTCTAGATATGTCCTATAGAGCTCCCAGCATATAATGATTGAATTGGAGAGAATGTTAGGATTTATCAAAGGTGCTAATTGGAAGCCCAAGGTTGGGGGTGGGTTTTTTTTGGGTTAGTTAGGGTTTTTTCTTTTCTTTTTTTCTTTTTGGGGCTGTCATGAAATGCTTAGCCACTCGCCTGGGGTTACCCCTCAACCACTTAGAGGGTCTATCCCCAGCACAGCTCAGGTCAGCCGGCACCTGCCACCTACGCTCTACACTAGCACCCTCATTCTACTGATTGGGTCACAACCAATTTTGGACGAGTCTTCAACTCTCAAGTTATCCCCAGTAATTTCTAGGTTACTGGGGCCACACTCCCAATGATCCCACAGTTCCCAGACAGCACTCACAGACCCAACACATAAACCACAAGGATTCTTTATCAGTCCAGACAGGCAGAGGCAATGAACAATTATTTATCGTCTTTAAAAATTGAACAATGAACAAAAAATGTGCTATCAGCAAACAAGTGGTAACTGAAAAATGGATCAATTAGAAGACTAAAATATTTGTTTACTTCCTAGAAAGTACCTGGGGAGACCTGGACATATAGCTGCCTACTAGCTATCAAATATAACTGTTTTACAGGACTTCAGCAAAGAGCTCACTCTCTCTCTTTCTTTCTTTCTTTCTCTCTCTTTCTCACGGGCTGAAATGGGGAAAAAAACAGAAAAAAAAAAAAGAAATGAGCTCCTTGGTCAATCAGAGCCCAGTGAACAAGTTTTAAAAGTATACTGCTCACAGTACTGTACATTCACTTCTTCACCGAGTGAAACTAAAAAGAGGGCATTCATTTTTCTATAACAGCTTTAAAATAAAGCATTCACCAACTGCAGTTTTTCAGGCTTAAAATAACACTGTTCTGTCACAGGGGCCTTTGTACTTAAGTCTGCTAAAATTTAGCATACTATTTTACAAATATAGGAAAGTACTGAAAGAGAATGGGGATGGGATTTGATAAACCACCTTTCTGTAGTTATAGTCAAATTTGTATTATATACAGGTATTTATTTTATACCTTGGGCAATGGAGGGTTAAGTGACATCCTCAGTCAGAAGGAGCTGCAGTGGGAATTGAACCTGGTTCTCCTGGTTTTAGGCCACTGACTGAACCCATGGGGCCTGTCTACAGAGGTGAAACACCCTTCACTGTGTCAATCCACTAAAGAAAAAGCTGATTTACTCTTGTGTCTTTAAATGGCCCATCATTCCAAGCAGACAGAAGGATAGGCTGCTTATTTCCTACAGATACATTTTTAAGCATTGCCTTTACATGGAGAGGCTTATGTTGTACTAATGTCTGTATTAGTTTTTGTCCATCTGTCCTGATTTTTAACTTTTGAATATGTGCACCAGCTCAGACAAACTTAGGTTGGAGCTAGGTTGCTGGGGAGACTTTATAGTTTTCTAAGTTAGGCAGTGTTTTGGGTCACAGAAATGTTCCTAGATAAGCTACAATGTTTGTCATAATGCATTAAGGTTTGAACCATAGCTACATAAACGTCTGCCCCATCTACTTGGATTTATGTTTATCATTGAAAATCAAATGATGATGCTTCAATTGCATAAAATGAAACTATAGTTCAGAAATGAGAGAACAATAAATACAGTGGGGGAAATAAGTATTTGATCCCTTGCTGATTTTGTAAGTTTGCCCACTGACAAAGACATGAGCAGCCCATAATTGAAGGGTAGGTTATTGGTAACAGTGAGAGATAGCACATCACAAATTAAATCCGGAAAATCACATTGTGGAAAGTATATGAATTTATTTGCATTCTGCAGAGGGAAATAAGTATTTAATCCCTCTGGCAAACAAGACCTAATACTTGGTGGCAAAACCCTTGTTGGCAAGCACAGCGGTCAGACGTCTTCTGTAGTTGATGATGAGGTTTGCACACATGTCAGGAGGAATTTTGGTCCACTCCTCTTTGCAGATCATCTCTAAATCATTAAGAGTTCTGGGCTGTCGCTTGGCAACTCGCAGCTTCAGCTCCCTCCATAAGTTTTCAATGGGATTAAGGTCTGGTGACTGGCTAGGCCACTCCATGACCCTAATGTGCTTCTTCCTGAGCCACTCCTTTGTTGCCTTGGCTGTATGTTTTGGGTCATTGTCGTGCTGGAAGACCCAGCCACGACCCATTTTTAAGGCCCTGGCGGAGGGAAGGAGGTTGTCACTCAGAATTGTACGGTACATGGCCCCATCCATTCTCCCATTGATGCGGTGAAGTAGTCCTGTGCCCTTAGCAGAGAAACACCCCCAAAACATAACATTTCCACCTCCATGCTTGACAGTGGGGACGGTGTTCTTTGGGTCATAGGCAGCATTTCTCTTCCTCCAAACACGGCGAGTTGAGTTCATGCCAAAAAGCTCAATTTTTGTCTCATCTGACCACAGCACCTTCTCCCAATCACTCTCGGCATCATCCAGGTGTTCACTGGCAAACTTCAGACGGGCCGTCACATGTGCCTTCCGGAGCAGGGGGACCTTGCGGGCACTGCAGGATTGCAATCCGTTATGTCGTAATGTGTTACCAATGGTTTTCGTGGTGACAGTGGTCCCAGCTGCCTTGAGATCATTGACAAGTTCCCCCCTTGTAGTTGTAGGCTGATTTCTAACCTTCCTCATGATCAAGGATACCCCACGAGGTGAGATTTTGCGTGGAGCCCCAGATCTTTGTCGATTGACAGTCATTTTGTACTTCTTCCATTTTCTTACTATGGCACCAAAAGTTGTCTCCTTCTCGCCCAGCGTCTTACTGATGGTTTTGTAGCCCATTCCAGCCTTGTGCAGGTGTATGATCTTGTCCCTGACATCCTTAGACAGCTCCTTGCTCTTGGCCATTTTGTAGAGGTTAGAGTCTGACTGATTCACTGAGTCTGTGGACAGGTGTCTTTCATACAGGTGACCATTGCCGACAGCTGTCTGTCATGCAGGTAACGAGTTGATTTGGAGCATCTACCTGGTCTGTAGGGGCCAGATCTCTTACTGGTTGGTGGGGGATCAAATACTTATTTCCCTCTGCAGAATGCAAATAAATTCATATACTTTCCACAATGTGATTTTCCGGATTTAATTTGTGATGTGCTATCTCTCACTGTTACCAATAACCTACCCTTCAATTATGGGCTGCTCATGTCTTTGTCAGTGGGCAAACTTACAAAATCAGCAAGGGATCAAATACTTATTTCCCCCACTGTACATGATAAGCATTATGAATGAAGTCTTTACAAAAGTTTCCACAGTTAAACAGATACAGAGCAGTGTGATTGTACTAGGGCTGTACATTTTATGCGTTTTAACGTGATTAACACATTAAAAGTTTTAACTTACGTTAATAATTTTAAAGCATTAATCGCATCAAGCTGCTTGCTTCTGGTTCCGCTACGTATCTTTCTCTTTCCTCCTTTTCCAGACTCTTCTTCCCCCCAGCATATTTTTCTTTCCTACCACTGCCTCCCTCCCCCCACCGCTGTCTTACACCGGCAGGCTTTTCTCTCCTGCCACCCCCGTCGTCGCTCTCTGGCATCTCATCCCCCCCCCAAACTTGCCTTGTACACACAGCGGCATTGAGCACACACTGCTCCGTTCCTCTGTAACCGGAGCCCTCCCTCTCCTGCGTTCAACTCCTGCAGCAGGAAACAGGAAGTTTCATCAGAGGAGGCAGGATGCTAGAGAGAGCGGTTACAGAGGAATGGAGCAGTGTGTTCTTAATATCGCCATGTGTACAAGGGAAGTTTGGAGAGCCACGAGGAGTGGGGAATGAAATGAGAACACAGGGTTGGCAGGAGAGAAAAGGCTTCCGGTGTGCAGTTAGGGGAGTAGGAAAGAACAAGCTGCAGGAGCATCGGGGAGGGAGGGGGTCAGCAGTAGGGGAGAAAAATATATGCAGGAGTGAGGAAGAGTCTGGGAGAGAGTCACAGGGTGATAGGAAAGAAAAGACTGTGTGGGGTGGGGGTAGGAGAGAACACGAGGTGGCTGGAGAGAAAAGGCTGTAGGTACACCAAGGGAGGAGGGGAGAAGTGATAGGAGAGAAAAATTTGCCAGTCAGAGGAAGGGGAGGAAATTCAGACCAAAGTATCCTGTCTCCTCACTGGGTTGTATGTGGAAATGAAAATTTTGCAATGGAGAGGAAAGGAAGGGATGAGATGGTACCCATAGAGAGGAAGGGAAGGGATGAGATAAGGTGGTGCCCATAGAGAGGAAGGGAAGAGAAAAGAGATGGTGCCCATAGAGAGGAAGGGAAGAAAGATGGAGGACATGGTACCCATGGAGGGGAGGGGAGAGAGACCAAAGAAGGGAGGTACAGCGCTGCGTACGTCTAGTAGTGCTATAGAAATGATAAGTAGTAGTAGTAGATGGTGCCCGTGGATGAAGGGATAGAAACAAGATGGATATAAGGAGGAAGAAAAATGGCAGAAAGTTTGAATGTGAAAGATGTATATAGTGGAAGAAATGAAGAAGAGAGAAAAGAAATAGGAGAGAGGACCCCCTGAAAATAGTTTAGAGCACAAATAGAGGAACAGAACCAGAGATAGGGAATAAGATGATTAGAAAAATAAAATCACTGGACGACAAAGGTAAGAGAAATTATTTTATTTTCAGTTCAGTAACTGAAGAACTGTATGTGAGTTTTGAGAATTTACATCTGCAGTTTATATTTTGCACTATACAGGTGAAAATGTGAGGGGGCCACTTTGAGATTATTCATGTGATTAAAAATTTGACTCAATGTGCAGCCCTAGATTGTACTGTGGGTGGCTTGTGAGCTGTTTGTACCTGTATTCCTTGACCAACTCGATATGGTGTGAAAAACTTCACAAAAGACACAGCTTTCAAAGTGTGCATGTGTATGTAACCATGGTGATCACAAAATTTCCCTCCCCTAAACTAACCCAGTCCTTTATTCCCACATGTAAAAATACGAGTACTCTGTAACAAAGTGCAAAAAAAAAAAAGTTAAGTATATCTCTCATTGTAGAAATTTTCATTCTTATAATGTTAGCATAACTGCAAAGTCCTTGAACTTTTACCCTCAGATTTTATAGTAATTTTAAAAGTAAAAAGTACTGTGTATACCTTTACTTTGAAAATTGCCTAACAAAACAGTATCTGCACACACTTGCATCTTCTTTTTGTGCTGGTGCTTTTTATGACTAAAACACATGTGAAGGTACAAGAAATGTGCACTTGGTGACCGTCTACACCCCAAGGAATACTTCCCCCATTAGTAGATAATGGTGTATACTTTGTCCACATTGTATGGGGGGGGGGGGGGGGGGGGGGGGGGGGAATAAGTGTATCCTTATACAGTTTTCAGGCAGATTACTTTGAAAATTTCCCTCCAAATATATCCTTGACAATTTTTTAGATTGTTGTGGAAATAATTTTGAAAATGTAATTTCTTGAATTTTCAATTATAATGGCTTCATGTAATTTAGGTGTGCTAGATAGGTTCTGTTTCTCTGCATGTTTGTAGTTTCTATGTAGCATTTTCAGCAGCAATATGTTCTTGGGTTTTTTTTTTTTTGTGGTATGCAATACTTGCAAATGGATCATAGGATAAAATATAATCTGTTTTGCTGATGGCAGCTAAGCAATATTTGGTTGTTTTTAAACTTTGAGTAAATTCATTAGAGCAGTGGTTCTCAAATCAGGACTCATCAACCAGTCTACTTCTCATATTGTATACAAATGTGTCTCGTACGTATTCATTATAGAAACATAGAATCATGACGACAGATAAGGGCCAAATGGCCCATCCAGTCTGCCCTTCCTCTGTAACCACTAGCTCCTTCTTTTACTAAGGGATCCCATGTGCCTGTCCCATACTTTCTTAAATTCTGACACAGCCCTCGTCTCCACGACCTCCACTGGGAAACCATTTCACACATCCCCCACCCTTTCCATGATATAGTATTTTCTTAGATTTCTGCTAAGCCTATTTCCTCTCATTCCAGAGTTTTCCTTCATTTGGAAAAGGCTCATCTCCTGTACATTATTCGTATTGATGTCCTTAAACTTGTTCCTATATGTTTTATGACAGAGACCATTTACCAATTTAGTAGTCGCCCTCTGGACAGACTGCATCCTGTTTATATCTTTCCATAGGTGTGGTCTCCAGAATTGCACGCAGAACTCCAAATGGGGCCTCACCAGAGACTTAAACAAAGGCACTTATCACATTTTTTTTCCTGCTGGTCATCCCTCTCCTTATGCACCCAAGCATCCTTCTGGTTTTGACCATTGCCTTTTCTACCTGCTTGGCCACCTTAAGGTCTTCGGACACAAACACCCCCAAGTCCCGCTCTTCTTTCGTACACAGAAGCACTTCACCCCCTATACTGTACAGTTCCCTTGGATTATTGTAACCCAAGTGCATGACCCTACATTTCTTAGCATTAAATCTTAGTTGCCAATTTTCAGACCATTCTGTAAGCTTCACTCGATCCTTCCTCATGTCAACCACACCCTCCAGGGTGTCCACCCTATTTTACAGAGTTTGGTGTCATCTGCAAAGAAACAAACCTTACCAGACATCTCCTCCGCAATATCACTCACAAAGATGTTAGAGGGCCGGCCTGAGGACTGATCCCTGCAGTACACCACTGATAACGTCCTTTTCCTCAGAGCAAGCTCCATTTATCACTACCCTCTATCTCCTCCCATTTAACCAGTTTTTAACCCAGTCAGTCACTTTAGGTCCCATACCAAGAGTACTTGGTTTATTTATCAGTCGCCTGTGCTGAACTGTGTCAAAGGCTTTGCTAAAACCCAAGTACAGTATATCTAGTGCCCCTCCCACATCCATCTGTTTGGTCACCCAGTCAAATAAATCAATCAAATTTGTCTGATATGACCTACCTTTAGTGAATCCGTGCTGCCTTGGGTCCTGCAGTCCATTTGATTCAAGAAACCTCACGCTCTCCACTTTAGAAGTATTTCCATTAGTGTACTCTCCACAGAGGTCAGACTGACAGGTCTGGAATTCCCAACCTCCTCCTTACGTCCGCTCTTGTGCAGAGGGACCACATCCACCCTTCTCCAGTTCTCCGGGACCACTCCAGACTCTAAGGAGGCATTCTACATGAAACAAATAGTGTGGAATCTTTATGGATAGAAATTCCATGTGTGAAGAGAGACAGTGAGTACTGTTCTATCGTCTGTCAGGATAGAACAGACAAATGAAGAAATGTTTATGGAAAGTAGGAAAGCTGGCAAATTGGGCAACATTATAATGGGTGATTTCAGTTACCCCAATATTGACTGGATAAATGTTACATCAGGATGCACTAGAGAGGTAAAATTTCTAGATGTAATAAATGATTGCTTCTTGGAGCATCTGGTCCAAGAACCAACAAGAGGGAGAGCTGTTTTTAGATCTAGTCTTTAGTGGAATGCAGAGCATGGTAAAAGAAATAACGGTGTTGAATCTGCTGGGAAACAGTGATCATAACATGATCAAATTTGAGCTATCTGGAGTGGAGTCACTAAGGAAATCTACTGTAGCAGCATTTACTTTTTGAAAGGATGACTATGACAAAGGGAGGAAAATGGTTAAAAAAGCTAAAAGTGTCAGCTACAAAGGTTAGAACTTTAAATCAGGCGTGGACCATTTTTAAAAATACCGCTGTGGAAGCCCTGACCAGATGTATTCCAAGTATTAACAAAGGTGGAAAGAATAGCAAACAGCTAGCATGGTGAAAAGGTGACGTGAAAGAGGCTATTAGAGCCAAAAGAACATCCTTCAAAAAAAATGGGGAAAGGATCCTAATGAAGAAAATAAGAAGCAACATGAGTAATGTCAAGCTAGATGCACCGTTTTTTTTTTTTTTCCTCTCCACCACCTCCCTTGGGAGGGCATTCCAGGCATCAACCACCCTCTCTGTGAAAAGAAATTTCTGACTTTACTCCTAAGTCTACCACCCCGTAACCTCAATTTATGTCGTAGTTTTACCATTTTCCCTTCCCTAGTGTGACATAAAAAATGTCATATTATATAAAATAAAAACTAGTTTTTAATCACCCAGCCTTTGTTCTTACTTCTGAATGACTTTTGTTCCTATGTGCTATAGTGTATAGATTTTGGTTCTGTATTAATACCTTTCAAGTATATAAATGTCTGTATCATATCTCCCTTGTCCCTCCTCTAGGGTATACATATATTCAGGTCTTCCAGTTAGGCTTGGTTATGGAATAGAAACAGTCTTTGTATCCCTACTAGATGATCTTCACAGAAACTGAGACCGGGGATTTGCCTCGGTTTTAATACTGCTAGATTTCTCAGCAGCTTTTGACACTGGATCATGAGATTATGCTAGCACGACTGGCAGAAACAGGTATCGGTGGAACAGTTCTTGCCTGGATCAGATCCTGTCAGACGGGCAGCAGTCTATATTGTTCGGCAGCAAGGATCGATACTGTCACCTATTCTGTTCAGGATCTACCTCAAGCCACTAGCCAAGCTGATTTGGTCAATGGACACTCAGTTCTACATCTGTGCAGACGACGTGCAGCTACTCATACCCATTGAACCTGACTTATCCACAGCCACTGATTACCTGGCTAACATCAATTCAAGAATGGGCTAAAAACAACAAACTTTGCCCAAACCCAAGTAAAGCCAAACCTCTAAGGGTCCCTAACACAAGTGGGCACATACCTGACATCAATCTCTTTTGGGAAATATGAACTCCATCAAATCACAAGTCAAGAACCTTGGAATACAGCTCGGTTCAACACTTACTCTGATCCCTCAAATCCAAGTAACCTTCAAGAGCAGCGTCTGTCACTTGCGACAACTACTCTGCCTGTCTCCTTATATTAATAAGGCAAGCCTTGTCTCAGTTGTGCATGCCATGATAACATCAAGACTGAATTACTGTAATGCACTCTACACTGGTCTGACTATAAAGGGGTCTGCATCAGCCCAAATTGATTCAGAATGCTGCAGTAGCATAGACTGTTAGCAATGTGACCACATCACACTATTTTTTCCAAAATCTTTACTGGCTACCAGTACAGTACAGGGCCAAATCTAAAACTCTGACCTTCAAGGCCCTTAAAGGAAATGGCCCAGAGTACTTAAAAGGATCTCCCTATACACACCTCCAAGGTCACTAAGGTCCTCCCAAGGAGTATCCCTAACCACACCCTCTCAAAAGACATCACGTGATGTGAAACCTGCAAGTGAGCCTTCTCCAGAGTATCCCCCACACTCTGGAATGCACTCCCTGAAAGGCTTTGCTTAACTGAAGACTAGCTATGCTTCAGGAAGCAGGTGAAAGCTTGGCTCTTCAACCAGGCCTTTAATGGAAGAAGTAAAATGATACCAGCTGCACATTATTATTATTAACATTTGTATAGCGCTACTAGACGCACGCAGCGCTGAACACCTGACACAAAGAGACAGTCCCTGCTCAATAGAGCTTACAATCTAAAAAAAACTATAGCAGGACATGTTTATCTACTCCTACCCTAGCTAAGATATTGTTCAAACACTTTTCTGACTTCATTTGCAACTTCTTTAAATTATTCTGCCTCTTAACTCTGTTTTATCTATGTATTCCATCTTTGCTTACATGTTTTGCTGTCTATTAAAATGTTTTATTGTGTATTGTGTTGACATTGTAATGTAGCATACTATCTGGCTTATTTTCAAAGCACTTAGCCTCCCAAAGTTCCATAGAAACCTATGGAACTTAGCCTCCCAAAGTGCTTTGAAAATATGCCTCAAAGTCATACTTTGTATTGTTTGAATATTTTTACTGCTGTAATTGTCTATTGCTTATGTTTGACTTATTCTTGTTGTATACCGCCTTAAGTGAATTCCTTCAAAAAGGCAGTAAATAAATCCAAATAAATAAATGGAAGGGCTGTAGACCCCCTGTTCCTGTCCCACACAAAACTGCTTGTATAGTTTCTTCATTTTTGAGTTAGGGTTAAAAACGAATTTAGTTAGGGTCCTCTTTAGTGCAGTTGTCACATCTCCATGAAGACAAGACATCTCTGTATAGCCTCTAGATTTCTTTATGCAGGGCTTGCTTTTATTGAAGCCTCCTATTAAATCTCATGCAGTGTCTTTGGGACTTCAACTTTGTCCTAACCCAAGCTTCATTTGAGGCACTAGACTCAAGTGATCTGAAGTACCTGACCTGAAAGATCCTGTGTTTGATGGTAGTAAAATTAGTACACAGAGTTAGTGAACTCCATGCTCTAATAACTGATCAACCCTTCACCAGATTTTTCAACAATAAGGTCGTTGTGTGTACCTATCTGAAGTGGTATTGGTTTTCTTCCTTAAGTGGTCAATGAGCCTGTAAAATTTTTCGCTCAGCCTCTTGCCCACAGAAGTTAAAGCTCTAGTGATTTGTGTGCTTGAGATGATTTCTTCTTTATTTTGTCTAGGAGGGGATCTCTAGTGTGTTGCTGACAGAACACAGGGAGGGAGGAGGAGGAGGTTTTTGAGGTTGTTGGCCTGTGCCAGCACTTGGCAATAGTGTACTGAGGACCTGATTTAATCAGAAAACAGCCTTCAAGAAATTAGGCCCTAAAGGAGCTTCAATATGCTTCTACTTCATACCCGTTGAACCTGACTTACCTGCAGCCCTGAATAAACTGATTACCTATCTAACATAAATTCAGGAATGGGCTAAGCACAACAAACTTTGCCTGAACCCAAGTAAAACTGAGCTTTTTTGGGTCCCTAACACAAGTGGACACGTACCTGACATTAAAATATCTTTTGGGAAGTATGAACTCCCCCTCAAATCGCAAGTCAGGAACACTTTGATTCCCCAGATCCAAGCAACCTTCAAGAGCTGCTCCTTCTGACAACTATGCTGCCTCTCTACTTACATCGAGAAGGAAAATCTTATCCCAGTTGTTCATGCCATGATAACATCAAGACTGGATTACTGTAATTCACTCTACAGTGGTCTGACTACAAAGGGTCTGCACCAGTTCCAGTTGATTCAGAATGCTGTAGCAAGACTCATAGAAGGTTGCAAACGATGTGACACCATTTTTGCAAAAACATCATTGGCTGCCAGTACAATACAGGGTTAAATTTAAAATTCTGATCTTCAAGGCCCTTAAAGGAAATGGCCCTGAGTACCTGAAGAATAGGATGACCCTCTCTACACCACCAAGGACACTAAGGTCCTCTCAAGGACTATCACTAACCACACCCTCTCCAAAAGACATTAACGCTGTGATACCCGCAAGCGAGCCTTCTCCAGAGTAGCCCCCACACTCTGGAATGCACTCCCTGAAAAGCTCTGCTTAACACAAGACTCGCTGTACTTCAGGAAGCCGGTGAAAGCTTGTCTCTTCAACCAGGCCTTTAATGGAAGAAGTAACTAATTTCTTAGTTTCTCACACACACACACACGTGCAGCAGGACATGTTTATCCACTCCTACCCTAGCTGAGATAACATTTAATCATCTCTGACCTCATGTTCAACTTTCTTTAAATTAGTCACCTTATTTTCTAACTCCTCTTACTCTCTTATCTATCAAAAGGCAGTAATAAATAAGACATAAGAGACATAAGCATCGCCATGCTGGAACAGACCAAGGGTCCATCGAGCCCAGCACCCTGTCTCTGACAGCGGCCAAAAGAACAAGCATTTTGTCCCACCCATCCCAGAAATAGTGGATTATTCCTACATCCATTCAATAACATTCAATGTCCTTTTCCTCCAGGAAGCCGTCCAATCTTTTTTTAAACTCCGCTAAGCCAACCGCTCCAACCACCTTCTCCGGCAATGAATTCCAGAGTCTAACCACGCATTGACTGAAGAAAAACTTTTTACTACACTGCAGCTTCATCACATGCCCCCTTGTCCTAGTATTTTTGGAAAGCGTAAACAGGTGCTCCACATGAACCCGTTCAATCCCACTCATTATCTTATAGACCTCTATCATATCTCCCCTCAGCTGCCTTTTCTCCAAGCTGAAGAGCCTCAGCCTCTTCAGCCTTTCCTCATAGGGAAGTCGTCTCATCCCCTGAATCATCTTTGTCGCCCTTCTCGGCACCTTTTCCAATTCCACTATATCTTTTTTGAGGTTTGGCGACCAGAATTGAACACAATACTCGAGGTGCGGTCGCACCATGGAGCGATACAATGGCATAATAATATCCTCATTTTTGTTTTCCATCCCTTTCCTAATAATACCCAACATTCTATTTGCTTTCCTAGCTGCAGGAGCACATTGAGCAGAAGAGTTCAACGTATCATCAATGATGACACCTAGATCCCTTTCTCGGTCCGTGACTCCTAACGTGGAACCTTGCATGATGTAGTTATAGTTTGGGTTCCTCTTTCCCCACATGCATCACTTTGCACTTGCTCACATTAAACGCCATCTGCCATTTAGACACCCAGTCTCGTAAGGTCCTCTTGTAATTTTTCACAGTCCTCCCGTGATTTAACGACTTTGAATAACTGTGTCATCAGCAAATTTAATTATCTCACTAGTTACTCCCATCTCTAAGTCATTTATAAATATGTTAAAAAGCAGCGGTCCCAGCACAGACCCCTTGGGAACCCAACTAACTACCCTTCTCCATTGAGAATACTGACCATTTAACCCTACTCTCTGTTTTCTATCTGTTAACCAATTTTTAATCCACAATAGAACCCTACCTCCTATCCCATGACTCTCCAGTTTCCTCTTGAGTCTTTCATGAGGTACTTTGTCAAACGCCTTCTGAAAATCCAGATACATAATATCTACCGGCTCACCTTTTCCACAAATAAATGATGGGTTGCTCTTTCTCTTGAACTGTGGTGGAGATGAGCGAGGGAGGGAGATAGGAAGAAAGGGATAGTGAGAGGTCTCATACATTGGCAACTAGATTCAAATAAGAGTTGTCAAGGTCTGTGTATGTAGCTAAAATTTACCTTTATTATGGCCATTTTACAATAGAAATGTCCTCTTGCAATTATGTGTCAGTATCAATTAATTAATAAATGCCCCTGAAACTACTCATTTATAATTTACTTATTTTCTAGTGTGACATAAAAAATGTCATATTATATAAAATAAAAATTAGTTTTTAATCACCCAGCCTTTGTTCTTACTTCTGAATGACTTTTGTTCCTATGTGCTATAGTGTATAGATCTAATTAACAGTATGTATTCTTAATTTAAAGTTTCAGATTGTGCCTCACTAATCTGCTTTTTGTATTTCCTTTTTGTGTTTCTAGAGTGAAATCATTCGTGACAATCCTGGAATTTTGGACTGTATTAAAGAGGGGATGGGTAGAGTGATGGGCATGGGAGTCCCTCATAGCAAACGACTGCTTCCTCTCTTAGTCTTGACCTTTCCCACTGTTCTTCATGGAGTTCTTCATTATATCATCAGCTCAATTGTCCAAAAGATCACTTTGTTCCTATTAAAGAAAAAAAATCCTAGTCTAGAGAGCTCTAGTCAAGTGCAGAGTATGCTGGATGCTTATTTCCCTGAACTTATTGCAAGTTTTGCTGGCAGCCTTTGTGCTGATGTCTGTCTTTACCCATTGGAGACAGTTATGCATCGCCTTCATATTCAAGGAACACGCACAATAATAGACAATACAGACCTTGGCTACGAAGTAGTTCCTATCAATACCCAATATGAGGGAATGAGAGACTGTATTAACTCTGTAAAACAGAAAGAAGGCATGCTAGGCATTTACAAGGGATTTGGAGCTGTGGTAGTACAGTATGCACTACATGCAACAGTTCTACAGATTACAAAACTCATTTATTCCATGCTATTACAAAATGCTACATAAAACTCGTACCTTGTTTTAGCATAGGTATCACAAGCAAATCAAATTTTAAGATTTAAAAATGTAAAAAGGATGATATGTCCACTCAGTGGATACAGATGTATATAATTAAAAAGAAAATCTGGAAGTTCTTATAAGAAATAACTTCTTCCAGAACCACCTGTAAGCCTTTAAGAGAGGATGGAAAATTATTTGCTGCTTTGGAATGGATATGTTTAAAAAAAAAAGTGTGAGGAGTATTGGCTTAATGTTTGTCCTTTGTTTATAAACTAGCAGAAATGATGTGCCATAATGGCGTTCATGTATATGAAATAGATTATAATAGTTGTAAATTAATCTTGGTAGCAAATTCAGACTGCCATTGCAATTGTCTACAAAAATATTTTGTATGAATTATAAGTGACATGCTAAAAGGTCTATAAAGTATTTGCATGCTTAAAAATGTCCTTTATGTGGATAAATTGAATTGTTTTCTAAACTAATCATGAGAACACATTTTAATTAGTGTGTTTACAGAGGAAATTCTAAAGGCACAGTCTATAATGCTACTTTTCCACTACATTGACATGTTTTGGAAGTAGAAGCAAAATTACGTTTTCTTTAGGACTACTCAGACACTTATACTGCACCCTATGGGCATTGGTCTAACTCAGAAAACCTGGACATTTAGGGCTTGATTTTCTAAAATGCTTTCGCACTCTGTTTATTACAAAAGGCTTAGCAAATCAGACCCTAATTATGTTGTTAGATATTATTTTGGACATATTAAACATTGTTCTGCTTGGGAGTCATATGAATGTATGTTCAATTTATTTTATTTTTTAAACTGAAAAATATATATAATGGGTTGTTTCATAAGCGTTGTGAGCTCTTGAGATCATTTTTAATATATTTATGACCCTGTTTTACTAAAGTACTGTAAGGATTTGCAGTTGCTAAAAGTCATGTACAGTAATGCCAAACCTCTTCCTTAACTGTTGGAGCATTCATTTTCCTATACAGTTAATGAAGTGGAAATGGATTACCACATGTTAACTATGTTGCAGCTAACACTACTCAAATAGTTGTAACTGTTGTGTTAAATTAATGCATGCTAACTACCCCCACATTAACTGTAGGGCACAGTCCCACTCCCTGCCCTATCCCACCCCACCCCACCCCATTCTCCGTTAGCTCATAATAGCAGCAATTAGTGTTTGTTAATGTGGTATACATGCTGTCCCGGTAAGAAAGAAGGTCTACACAGCTTCAACACATGCTAGCTGCTAAATAGACCCCTTAGAGATTTGCCTTCCTCTAAATTTAAGGCATCTTAAACTAGGTCAACTGAGTTTTTTTGCATTCGTCTTAAAGCATACACTGTAGAATCATTAAACCAAAAGGGGTTTCATGTAAAATAGTAGTACTAAAAAGGAATACATCTCTTGATGCTTCTATTTCACACAAGTGAAGCGTGATAAATATTGGTGGATACTGCCTGATATAAGAGTGGAAGTTTGTATTTTTAAACATGTGCATTTGTACTGGAGGTATATTGTACATCAGTAATACACTGCCTCACCAGTTCACTAACATTAATGTAGCTGTGCTCAGAAATATGTAAAGCTGGCACATGGTTTAAACGTCTTTTACCTATAGATTGAAGTATGGACTAAATCTGTAGTTGACTTTATTCCCACCATCTGAAATTTTGTTGGGTTTGTGAAATGAATTTGTTTTCTCTGTCCAGTACCATAAAGACAAGTCTGCATTAAAAAAAATTAAATAAAACTATCACACCACAATTTGGAATTAGTCATACTCAATAATTATATTTCAGTGCATGGTTTCCATTGTATACAAATAAGTCTAATGTATAAATCCATTGCGGAGCGTAAATCTATTTGGTTGTTCCACAAAAAGGCAGTATATCAAGAACTGCACAAAGAAACCCAAAAGCCTGACTGTAACATATAGTAACATAATTGATGATAGCAGATAAAGACCTGTACAGTCAATCCAGTCTGCCCAACAAGATAAGCTCATTACATAAAGTATGATACTTCATATGTATACCTGATCATGATCTGTTCTTGCCATTTTCAGGGCATAGACCATAGAAGTCTGCCCGGCACTGTCCTTGTAAAACTTCTGAAGTTGTTGAAGCCCCTGAGAAGCTTCAGTCCAGTCCATCCCTTCAGCCACGATCAGGGCACAGTAGAAGTCTGCCCATCACTGGCCTTGTTCTCTAACTTCTGAAGCTGAAACTGTTCAGCCATGTTTGGGATAGAAACCATAGAAGTCTGTCCAGTACTGGGTATGTTTCCCAATTACCGGTGTTGGATCGATTCCTTCTAAACAGAATTCCTTTGTGTTCATCTCACACATTTTTGATTTCTGTAACCCAGGGGCGTAGCCAGACCTCACGGTGGGAGAGGCCTGAGGTGGGAGGGGGGCATATTTTGATGTGCCGCTACTCACCACTGCTAATACCTTGGCTGGCGGGGGTCCCCAACCAGCTGAAACCGTCCAGCACCGGTCTCCATCGCCGCCGCATTACCTGCCCTGCTGTCTCTTCCCCTCATGCCCTGCACGCTCCTTTTAGTGCAGGACATGAAGGGAAGAGACAGCAGAGCAGGCAACGCAGTGGCGCCAGAGACCGGTGCTGGATGAAGGCTTCAGCTGATGGGGGTTGGGGACCCCAGCCAGCAAAACCAGGGGCCCAGAAGAAATTTGGGGGGCACAGGCCCCCGTGGCCCCACCTAGCAACACCACTGCTGTAACCATTTTCATCTTCACCACCTCCTGCGGGAGGGCATTCCAGGTATGTACTACCCTCTCGGTAAAAAAAATACATCCTGATATTATTCCTGAGTCAGCCCCCCTTCAACCTCAATTCATGTCCTCTAGTTCTACCACCTTCCTGTCTCTGGAAGAGGTTTGTTTGTGGATTAATACCTTTCAAATACTTGAAAGTCTGTATCATATCACCCCTGTTTCTCCTTTCCTCCAGGGTATACATGTTCAGGTCAACAAGTCTCTCTCATATGTCTTTCTGTGGAAACCCCATACCATTTTCATTGCTTTTCTTTGGACTGCTTCGTCTTTTTACATCCTTAGCAAGATACGGCCTCCAAAACTGAACACAGTACACCAAGTAAGGCCTCACCAACGACTTGTACAGGGGCATCAACACCTCTTTTCTTCTGCTAGGTATATCCCTCTGTGTTCAGCATAGCATCCTTCTGGTCATGGCCACTGCCTTGTTGCATTGTTTCATCACCTCAAGGTCCCTCTCCTGAGCTGAGCTTACCAGTCTCTCCCCTCCTATCTGGTACATCTCTTTTGAATTTCTGCATCCCAAGTGCATCGCTCTGCATTTCTTCGCATTAAATTGTAACTGCCAGACCCTTGACTGTTCTTCCAACGTTTGGGGATCCTTTCTCATGGATTCTACTTCCTCCAGGGTATCCATTCTATTGGCTATCTTCATGTCATCCGCAAACCTTTCTTTCTAAACCTTCATCAGTGTTTCTCACAGATATATTAAACAGAATTGGCCCCAGCACCGATCCCTGAGGCACTCAGGCACTGTTGTGGCCTTTGGATAGAGTTTGGGGACACCTGCTGTATAGACAGTGGCATGCAGACTGAATTATTGTAACATCACGAGTCAATCCTACAGATCAGGGTAATGTGCAGAGGCATGTCCTGTCTCTGTACTGTAGATAGTGTGATATGCACAGCACCTTGGTGCACTCAATTCATTGGAAAAAATTAAATTTTAACACATCTGTTTCATTTTGCTTTAATGCATACATAAAACCGGGCAAACGAGCATACAGCAACCAAAACAAAAAAAAACCTTCTGAATTATACAAACAGCTTAAAAGAACTTTATGAAAACAAATATGAAATTTATGTGTGCTTTAATAAGGTAATATCTCATATAAAGTACCATTGATGGTGGAAGGGAAGGGCAAGGAATTTTGGTTTTAGCTCATTCTTTTTTAGTAGTAGCTCAAGGCAAGTTAATTCAGGTATAATAGATTTTTCCGGCCCCAAAGATCTGAATCACAAAGAATGTCATGGTGGCTTCCTGGTACTTTTCCACTAAGTGGATTACCTTATATAGGTTCAGGAAGAAGGCACTAGTTTTTAAATTATTTATTATTATTATTCATCTTTCATAGGGTGCACCTTGTACATGACACGTTTCACAGATGTGTGCAACAGCTGAATCTAGTCTTGAGTGGGGTTTTTTTTTTTAGTCTTTTATATGGCTTTAATATGGAGAAATTCAGTTTGTCAGATTTACTGTGGTATGTCATAAAAGCCATGGCTATCAACATATTCATATTTTTAATACGACCATTCCATATGCGTTTTTTCAATTCAGTGGCTTAATTAGATACCTTTTGCACTATTTGGGTTTGTTTACATAAAAAAAATACCTGTGTTAAATTTTTTTAAATGTGAAAATGAGGAAATAAAGTAAACTGTACCTCAAGTTTTATGGTCACTGTTTTCTTTCTATGTAATATACTTTATTGTAAAATATTCATGCATGCTCATTGTGATTTGTTTTATTTGTTTGAAAATCAGATCCATTTGTTGGGCCTCAGAGGCTGAGTTGGGGATCAGTTTTTTAAATGATGGTTCTCTGTTATTGTAAACACCATTAATTCAGCTGCTAGTTTCCATAATTCTGTACAGTAAAGCCAATTTCACAGGATTTGGCTGTCATCACAGAATTGAAGTAGTCAAGCTGGCCAAAGAAGTAGGTGAATGGAAAATGGAGATGTAAAGGTTTCTTCCTGCCTTCCTTCTACCCCACCCTCCTTTACATAATAGTTCAATCTTCTTCCCACAGACTTGCACACAGATTTAAACTTTTCATTCATAATTATAAGCCATATATTGTACCACATCTAAGTGGTATAGAAATTAGTACATACATAAAACAGAACAAACAATTACCAATCAAAGCAAACTAAAATGTTACTGTTCTGAATTGTAAAAATAGCTTGACTTCGTGAAAAAGCAATTCTGAATAAATGTGCTTTTAAATGTTAACAAAAGACCAGATATTACTTTTCTTCACGCAAAGCTAGGGGTAAAGAATTCCATGGAGTCAAATTATCCTCACAATTGAAATGACAGTTTTGCTGGCAAACCTTGACTAGGTATCTAGGCAGAACATAACGATGTATCAAAGAACCTAGTTTTTCACCATTATATTATGCATCATTTTTAAAAACAATGTATAGATGTTTTATATATCTCACTGGTAGGCAATGCATAATTAAAGTTTACTTGATCATGGTGTTTATTTGTAGAAGCCTTATTTACCAATTATACTTAGTCTGTACCTTACAGCACTCAATATACTTTAATGGAGGAGGAAAGACTTCAATAAAGTAGTGCTTCCAAATTTGTAAGTAGCTACTACAACCAGACATCATCAGTCAAAAAACTTCCCCCGTCCCTATTCTTATTATTTATTGAACTCATTTTATTATTTTTAAATAAAAAGGTTAAACAGCTTTAGTGAAGATCACCATCCATTCAGTTCTTCTAAATCACGGTTCATTTCACAGCTACTCAATATAGCAGCTTGAATTTGCAATTTGGATATGCATAAACTGGCATTTAGAGGTGTATACACACACATCTTTACTAAGCCGTGCGCTAATGCTGACACAGCCCATTCAAATGGGCTGTGAGGGCATTGCCATGTGACAGCTGCTAGCTGGCTTAGTAAATGGTGGGGGGGGGGGGGGCTAGAACGCCAGGATATACACATCCAAATCACAAGTATAGCAGGGACGTATGCCTGAGTTTGTTTTAGGTGGAAGGTAGAGCTAAAATAAACATGTGCATTCCCCATTTCAGAAGGAGATTATGCATGACCTTTAAGATCAACCTTGATTTACAGCTGCTCCTAGGAATGCCTAGGTTATTTAAATTGCGCGTTTTGTTCAATGCTTCATGGGAAGTATTAAGGGACATTGCACCCTTAATCCACCAGTGTTTCTTTCCTCCCCCCCCCCCCAAAAAAAAAAAGCAATACTGGCAAATGTTAGGCTATGTGACAGCTTGGGGAAACATTGATGTGTAGGTTTCTAAAATGGCAGACACATTTGTGTTTATTTATTTGTATCCCACATTTTCCCACCGATTTGCAGGCTCAATGTGGCTTACATTTGCCGTAATGGCGATTGCCATTTCCGGGTAACAGAATTACAGTTGGTGTTGCGTTAAGGTGCATATATACTTGGTAACATACATGGAACATAACATATGGAACAGATCATGGTATAAAACATATGGAACATATACATATATATACATATCATGGAACATAACAGATATGGTCCAAACAAAAAAAACAGCACCACGGGCCTTTAAAAATGGAACACAGTTCTTTAATGAATGAGCCTTGACAAAAAGACCCGACACGGGCCGTGTTTCGGTGACTAGCACCTGCGTCAGGGGTCACAGTGATGACGTGGAAAACTTGGGGAATAACTCGAATATATTCCTCTACAATATATTATTCCTTACCCCACGTCTCATGTAGTAAAAGCTACAAAGCACCAAGGCACTTTCACTTTCTGTATCAAAATGGATCCATTTTGATACAGAAAGTGAAAGTGCCTTGGTGCTTTGTAGCTTTTACTACATGAGACGTGGGGTAAGGAATAATATATTGTAGAGGAATATATTCGAGTTTTTTTTGTTTGGACTTTAGTTTGTACTTTGTTCCCTCTCTTTTGTTACATAACAGATATGGAACAGATTCTGATGTATATGTATATCATGTGTATACATATATGGTGAAACAATACATTATGGTATCGCATGAAGGTACCTAAGTAATTCATTGAATTGTAACATACATTAGGTCATCGACTATAGAGACACCCTATTCGAACTAAGGTTTAATGGGTAATGCTTGATCATTAATAGAACAGGGTTAATCAATCGTGGTAAGGTTCCGGTTTTATGTAGATTGTATTTAGTGTTATTGTTTAGTATTTAAGATGGATGTTTATGGTATGCCTTCTTGAAGAGATCTGTTTTCAGTAGTCTTCGGAAGATGGTTAGGTCTTGCGTTGTTTTTACGGCCTTCGGTAGTGCGTTCCATAGCTGTGTGCAGATGTATGAGAAACTGGTTGCATATGTGGATTTATATTTTAGCCCTTTGCAGTTAGGATAGTGTAGATTGAGGAATGTGCATGATGATCTTTTTGCGTTCCTGGTAGGCATATAGGTCGGGGCTTCCCCGTAAATGATTTTATGGACCAGGGTGCACACTTTGAATGCAATTCGTTCTTTTAATGGGGAGCCAGTGTAGTTTTTCTCTAAGGGGTGTGGCGCTTTTGTATTTCGCTTTCCCAAATATGAGTCTGGCTGCTGTGTTTTGAGCGGTTTGAAGCTTCTTAATGATTTGTTCTTTGCATCCGGCATAGATGGCATTGCAGTAGTCTAGATGACTTAGCACCATTGATTGTATTAGGCTGCGGAATACTTCCCTTGGGAAGAAAGGTTTGATTCTTTTAAGTTTCCACATTGAGTGGATCATTTTCTTTGCTGTATTTTTCACATGTTCTTCGAGTGTGAGATTTCAGTTAATTGTGATTCCCAGAATTTTCAGGCTGTCTGAGACCGGGAGGGTGTAGTCTGGGGTGTTTATGGTATGGGGTTTGTTTGTGTTGTATTGTGAGGGTAGGATGAGACATTGTGTTTTCTCTGCGTTTAGCTTTAGTTGGAATGTGTCCGCCCACGAGTTCATTGTTTGGAGGCTTTGTGTGATTTCATTTGTGATTTCGTTTATGTCTTGTTTGAACGGGATGTATATCGTGACATCGTCTGCATAGGTGTATGGGTTGAGTCCTTGGTTGGATAGCGATTTGGCTAAAGGTGTCATAAGTTAAAAAGGGTTGGTGAGAGTGGTGATCCTTGAGGTACTCCACATTCAGGTTTCCATGGTGTTGACGGTTTTGAGTTAGAAATCACTTGATAAATTCTTGCTGTTAAGAAGCTTTTAAACCATCTTAGTACATTTCCTCCAATCCCGAAGTAGTCTAGGATGTTCGAGAGTATTTGGTGGCTGACCATGTCGAACGCGCTGGACATGTCAAATTGTAGGAGTAGCACATTGTTTCCAGTTGCAATTAGTTATTTGAATTTGGTTATGAGTGTGGTTAGCACTGTTTCAATGCTGTGGTTGGATCGGAATCCTGACTGTGATTCATGTAGTATTGTGAATTTGTTTAGGTAATTGTTGAGTTGTTTGGTTACCATACTTTCCATTAGTTTTACCAACATGCAAACTCATGTGTATGCCTCAGCATATAGGCGTGTATGTCGCAGAGTTGCCTCTGTTGATATTGTATCCATTAACAGAGGCAGCAGAGGGGGATAATATCACTGGAGCCACACTCTGGTTATAAATTTTATTGTTGACCTGACATTTTGCCAACTGCTTGCGTCAGGGGTCAATCAGTCAATCCAACAAAATACTGCTATAAAATGGCATTGAGAATGTTTGTGAAGATTTTGTCTCAATGCCATTTGGAATAGTGTACTAGTATTTTGTTGGATTGACTTGACCCCTGATGCAGGCACTTGCCAAAACATGCCTGTATCACATCAACAATAAACCTTATAACCAAAATGTGGCTCCAGTGATGACATCCCCCTGCCATCTCCACTTTTTGCTGTTTTCTGCAATGGAACGTTTTAGTTCTTCTGTTTCTCTTCTGATTATAGTAGATATTACAATTTGCAAAATGGGTGCTGCTGCTTCACATAGCTAGCATGTACACATCCATTCTTTTATGCATTTTAGAAAAGGCTTTGTCTGCAGATTCTTTCTTAAATGCTAGCGGAATTTGAGACATCCCAACCTGGAAGTCTCAATTCTGGTGTCTACATTTTATCTAAATTTTACCTTCATGAATCTCAAAATTATTACTTCCCAAGACTTCTTTTGGTGGAACGTAGTTCTGCCTGGACTAATCAATCATAGTTTCATTTTTCTTAAAATTAATTTAAAATCCATTTTCTATGATGTAACTCTGAGTTTAATTTTAAAAGATTACCTGGCTCCTTCTAGATCTGGTGTAGGAGCAGTGCAGTGAAACTGAGTGGTCTATGTGTGTGCACTGAGTGTTCCACATGCTGATGGAACTCTCAGGAGAGTTACAAACAGCTCAGGCTGGCAGTTGGGAGGTGAATTTAGTGCTGAACTAACCTGTATTGGTGGTCTCAGTTCAGTAAAGTTTCTTAACCTGCACTACCCCAGCTGCAAAGGACTTAAATACAAGCTGATGCATGCCACTACCTTCTCCTATATGAGCACGCAGTTATGGAATGCACTACCTGCAGACTTGAAAGCAATCAACGAAACAACTATCTTTCGAAAATCTCTGAAAACATTCTTCTTCAACAAGGCATACAATGAGATCCTAGTACCTCACTAAATCACCTCACTAACCCACTCAATTATGAACGTCCACCTTCTATAACTACCCTAATCACTCTCTTCCTTCTTCTCTCTTCCCTTCCTTGATCACTACACATTACTAAATGTATCTGAGATCCTGAAATGACAATGATAACAAATCTATGTAAGCCACATTGAGCCTGCAAATAGGTGGGGGAATGTGGGATACAAATGCAAATAATAATAATAATAAAGTAAAAAAAAAATCTGTTGAAAAACAGATTAATATTTTCAGTTGATTGAGAAGTGTGAGAGTGACTGGACTTAATTTAAGAAGCCTTGTGGGTTGTTTTTTAGGCTTCTAGAGGTGTGTTTGAGAGTTGAGGTGAGACGCTCCTGAATAAAGTGGAAACCAATTGAATATTACAAACAATATTATTAATTGTTTGATCATATGGTGTGGCATGACAAGTTTATAACTTATCACACTGAGAGTTAGTGTCCATTGAGTAGTTTTATGTACACACTTAGACTTGTTCATGTTGAAGTAAGCTCTGTGAGAAATGAATAATACGTCTCTACAGAGATTTTTTTTTTTTAATTACTTTGGGAAAAGTAATTTAAAATTAAATTGGAATTTATTACAGCTGAGTGCTGGTACTTTTCAGAGAACTTTAAGGTCTATGAGTTTGATCATAACCTCTAGAGTTTTGATCATAGGTCCAGGAGTCTTAAATTTGTGGAAAATATACTGAAATTTAACATTCTTTAGGAAAATTATTTGTGGGAGGGTGTAGCTTAGGGCTCAAAAATTATAAGTTCTTTTTACTGGGGAAAGCTAGTTAGGGAAGTAACATAAAATTTCAAACAGAATTCTTTGACCAGCTAAATTAGTTAGAAAACAGGTTTCTTTACCTTTAAGTTTTACAGAATAGTATAGTAGGTATAACCAGACCTGGTTCCAGTTATTTCAACTCATCTAAGGTACCCAATATGAAAAGAAAGACCAAGAGCAGAAGAAACTCAAGAAAGCTTGAAGAAACAGCTAAGTTTATTTTATTTATTTATTTGTTACATTTGTATCCCACATTTTCCCACCTATTTGTAGGGACCGATAGATTGGTGCTATGCCTTCACCTCTCTCTTCTTTTCTGGTCCAGTGTGTGATTTTGTATCCTGGAGGGCACAGGTCTAGGATTATAGGGTCCTTTTGGTCATGGATCCAAGTTTCAGTGAGGAAGAGTAGGTCGAGGTTTTCTGACATGATCCAGTCTGTTAGTATTGCTGTTTTATTTACAGCGGATTTGGCATTGACATAACCCACTTGGATTGTTTGGAATGGGTCTTCTGTGTTTGGTATTAAGTGGACTTTTATTAGTTGTCGTTTCTTTGTTGAGGTGAGTTTGTTTGGGCCCTTCTTTCCCTTCCGTTGTGGTTGTTCGCATGTAAGTGTTCTTCCTTTGTTTAGGTTGTTATCAGTTTGGTGAGGTATGGTGTATTTGATCAATCTATGATGATTGTGTAGTATGGGTGGGTGGTTAGTGTTAAGGAGTAGATTATTAGGAGTAGTTTGAGGGTATTCATGCAGTGCAAAAGGCTCCTCAGGCACGCCCATCCTGCTGAAGATGTCTTCAGTTCACTAGCAATTATTCAGTTTTTACTTTGGTTTTTACTGTCAGGCCTTTCAAGCCTTGTCAGTTGTAAAGTCTCAATGTCTTGAAATATAATAGGCACTTTACTCACGGTCTGGTGATCTGACATGTTGCCCAGGGCACACAGACTCTGCAACCGTGGGAGCTGTGTCTATGTTGGAGGTAGACACCAGAGGGGGGGGGCAGCAGCCTCAGGCTGCCGCTACTTCTTTGCTCTGAGCCCCTCAAAGCCTGTCTCCGTGGCCTCCGCCGCGTTGCCCCTTCTCCTCTTGTCGCTGCTGCTGCGCTCCGGTCTCGATGCTGTCAACTGAGCCCTCGGCGGTTCCCTCTGAGAGCGTCCTCACGCCTTCATAACTCCCATGCTCCTGGGGCAGCTCCACCGGACAGTGCTCCTCTTTCCTGCTAAACAAGTACACTAAAAACTGAGATACCTAAGAGACTAGTGTAAAAAAATATTTAATACTTACCTGCATGACTGGTGAGGAACCTGTAAAAAAACAAAAGACAAAGAATCAGTAGAGTAAACTGTAAATGTTAATTTGTGTTAGAATACAAATTTTGTTTATTAAAGGAAAATACTTATCTGACAAATTTTCTGTGAGTTCTGAAAAGCAATGGTATGGTAATCTGTAGAACAAGAAAAACATAATTCAAGTTTGATATTCAGTTATAGTAATAAATTTATTTTATCTTAAAAGTATAGCACTTGCCTGTTTGGGTTTTATTCACTTTAGATCTTTTCCCCTCCTATTTTTGAAATAGGATGGAGAGGTTAGTGTCAGTATTTGGGCCTTTACCTCCGTTTTGGTGAAAGTATATCCGAGGTATTAACTGGGTACTGTAGGATATACATTTCACTCTTGAAGGTAGGGTCACAATGAGAACAGGCAAAACTACAAAATCCTCACATATGGGTGATGTCACCAACAGAGCCAAACACAGGAACTAGCAAGCTAGTAACCTTTTTTTAGAAGCCTTTGTGTAGGCTCTCCACACATGAGCACCTATTCCTGCCTGCTGGTATAGGGAGGACCTCCTCAATCTAATCTTTTCCACAGAGCTGATCGTATCTGTTTTTATGTCATGGTTGCCTCAGCACCTTAAAGGTTTCCCCCCCCCCCCCCCCCCAAGTCTCACTGTCACCTAGCCTTTTTGTGAGTACCCAGTAGTTCTCAGGATTTTGGCATTTTTAGGCCTCAAGCTCTCAACTGGTGGTATTTTTGTCACCATTGAGTCATTTGATTTCACTAAAGCTATTTTTCTGGATGAAATTTTGCAAAAGAAGACCCCCACTGGCTTCAGAAGTTGTTCCAGTGCAACAAATCATATCCATTACTGATACCTACTCATGGTGCCTGCAATACCTGGCCATGATCCCTTTCTTGGTATTCTTTGTTCACTAATGTCAAAGAGAGATATTCGTGGTAGAGAAAAGCTTTTCAGCGGTAAGAACAGTCCATCAACATTGGTCTCCATGGGCCGAAGAGCTGTAGTAACCCTAGGTCACACATAAATTTTGCCTCAAAATCTATTTAAAGTTAAAATAGATCAAACAGAACAGTTTCTCCTTTACATGGTAGGGAATCCCTGCCCAGTGCATCCCATGATGCACTGGGCAGGGTGCTGCTAATTTGGAGGGAGTGCTACTTCTTTCTCCATGACACAAGGAGGTACGGGGAAGGGGGCTGCTAGACCACCAGATGGGGTGGGGTGGGGTATATAGCCCACTGGGCCACCAGGTATTTTTTTGGGTGTCGGGGGAGGGTTAGGGAATGCTGGAGATCCACCAGCCCCCTGTGTCCTTGTATCAGGGGGTGTGTGGAGGCTTGGGGGCACTAGGCCACCAGGACCTCAGCCATTGGGGGGGGTTTGGGGTCCACTGGGCCCCGAGGACTGATGGTGGCAGCCTGGGCTGCCTAGCATGCACAGTGGGGGGGGGGGGGGGGGGAGGAAAAGCCTTAATTATAATGCCAACTCTGAGCTGGCATAGGGTTAAGGCACTATTCGGCCCATACAATCAGAGCACAGTGTTCTGATCATATGGGCGGAATACCAGAGAACTGTGAAAATGCGGGTGCTAGTCCAGCACTAGTGGCCTCTAGTACCCGCATTTACTTTTGATCATTGGGCCCTGAATTTTGATAAAGTTTGCCATTAATGTCATTTCGGACTTTGATTTCGCCGGCGTGATTTTTCCGCCCATGACATCGAAGCCTTCCAGCGGCTTCAAGAAGTGCACCCAGTGCGCCCGGGTTATCTCGCTCACTGATCGACACTCGTCGTGTCTTCAGTGTCTGGGGGCCGAGCACCGCCCTCAGAACTGTAGTCTGTGTTCCCTGCTTCAAAGGCGGACTCAGGTAGCGAGACTAGCCCAGTGGAACGTTTTGTTCTCGGGCTCTTCGTCGGCATCGGCACCGGGATCTTCGAGTGCATCGACGTCGTCAGCGTCCAGACCATCTTCCTCGGCCGCCCTTGCATCGAGTGCATCGAGGCATCGGGCCTCTGCATCGGCGCCGAGACATCGGATAGCTGCATCGACGTCGGTGGTACCGGGACCTCGTCTGCTGATGTCGTCGGACGGTGGTGCATCGTCAGGAGTGCAGGTGAGGGCTGTCCATTCCCCTGCTGGTGGCGGTGAGCCTTCGGGTGGGTCTCCTCCCACCCTGAGGGCTCCTGCGGTACAGCCCCCCCGAGACCGACCTTCTTCGGCCTCGGCCCCGAGGAAGCGACGGATGGATTCTACGCCCTCCTCGTCGGTGCCGGGGAGCTCCGGTGACATGCTTCGGAAGAAGTCGAAGAAGCATCGACACCGGTCTCCTGCCCGCGTCGGCACCGAGAGCTCTGGGTCGCCGAGGGATTCGGCACCCAGCAGGCATCGGCACCGAGAGGACCGCTCACCCTCTGTCCAAGAGGTGTCGATGCGCTCCACTCTGGACAGCCCGGAACAGCCTCCTCGCCCGGAACAGGTCCTGACGTCGACGCCTGCATCGACCTCACAGCCTTTCTCTGCAGCCGCTCTAAACGAGAGCCTCCGGGCCGTTCTCCCAGAGATTCTGGGAGAGCTGTTGCGCCCTACCCCTCCGGTACCGGCGGTGCTTGCGCCTCCGGTACCGTCGAGCGTGGCGCCGGCTGGCCCATCGCCCAGGTTGAGGTCCCCGACGTCGGTACCGCGTGCGGTACCGGCAGCGGCCACCTCCCAGGAAGGCTCCCCGACTACGTCGGCGGAGGGAGCTTCGCCGATGCGGGCGAGGGAGTCTACCTCTCGACGCCCCCATCGTGGACGTGGCTCCACTGAGTCGAGCAGGGCGAGGTTGCAGACACAGGTTCGTGAACTTGTGTCTGACACCGAGGGTGAGGCCTCGTGGGAGGAAGAGGAAGATCCTAGATATTTCTCTGACGAGGAGTCTGAGGGTCTTCCTTCTGATCCCACTCCCTCTCCTGAAAGACAGCTTTCTCCTCCCGAGAGTCTGTCTTTTGCTTCCTTTGTCCGGGAGATGTCTACGGCCATCCCCTTCCCGGTGGTTGTGGAGGACGAGCCCAGGGCTGAAATGTTTGAGCTCCTGGACTATCCTTCTCCACCTAAGGAAGCGTCCACCGTTCCCTTGCACCATGTCCTAAAAAAGACATTGCTTGCGAACTGGACGAAACCCTTAACTAATCCCCACATTCCCAAGAAGATCGAGTCCCAGTACCGGATCCATGGGGACCCAGAGCTGATGCGCACTCAGTTGCCTCACGACTCTGGAGTTGTGGATTTGGCCCTAAAGAAGGCTAAGAGTTCTAGGGAGCATGCTTCGGCGCCCCCGGGCAAGGACGCTAGAACCTTAGACTCCTTTGGGAGGAAGGCCTACCATTCCTCTATGCTCGTGTCCAAGATCCAGTCTTACCAGCTCTACACGAGCATACACATGCGGAACAATGTGCGGCAGTTGGCGGGCTTGGTTGATGCTCTTCCCCCTGAGCAAGCCAAGCCTTTTCAGGAGGTGGTCAGGCAGCTGAAGGCGTGCAGAAAATTCCTGGCCAGAGGAGTTTATGACACTTTTGATGTTGCGTCCAGGGCCGCTGCTCAAGGTGTGGTGATGCGCAGGCTCTCATGGCTGCGTGCCGCCGACCTGGAGAATAGAATCCAGCAGCGGATTGCGGACTCGCCTTGCCGTGCGGACAACATTTTTGGCGAAAAAGTCGAACAGGTGGTAGAGTCTCTCCACCAGCGGGACACCGCATTCGACAAATTCGCCCGCCGGCAGCCTTCAGCTTCTACCTCTACAGGTAGACGATTTTTCGGGGGAAGGAAGACTGTTCCCTACTCTTCTGGCAAGCGTAGGTACAATCCTCCTTCCCGACAGCCTGCGGCCCAGGCTAAGCCCCAGCGCGCTCGCTCTCGTCAGCAGCGTGCGACTCAGCAAGGCCCCGCGGCGCCCCAGCAAAAGCAAGGGGCGAGCTTTTGACTGGCTCCAGCAGAGCATAGCCGACATCCAAGTGTCCGTGCCGGGCGACCTGCCGGTCGGAGGGAGGTTGAAAGCTTTTCACCGAAGTTGGCCTCTCATAACCTCCGATCAGTGGGTTCTGCAAATAGTCCGGCAGGGGTACACCCTCAATTTGACCTCAAAACCTCCAAATTGTCCACCGGGAGCTCAGTCTTACAGCTTCCAGCACAAGAGGGTACTTGCAGAGGAACTCTCCGCCCTTCTCAGCGCCAATGCGGTCGAGCCCGTGCCATCCGGGCAAGAAGGGCTGGGATTCTATTCCAGGTACTTCCTTGTGGAAAAGAAAACAGGGGGGATGCGTCCCATCCTAGACCTAAGGGCCCTGAACAAATATCTCGTAAAAGAAAAGTTCAGGATGCTTTCCCTGGGCACCCTTCTCCCCATGATTCAGCAAAACGATTGGCTATGCTCTCTGGACTTGAAGGATGCCTACACACATATCCCGATACTGCCAGCTCACAGACAGTATCTGCGATTTCAGTTGGGCACACGCCACTTCCAGTACTGTGTGCTACCCTTTGGGCTCGCCTCTGCGCCCAGGGTGTTCACAAAGTGCCTAGCTGTGGTAGCAGCGGCACTTCGCAGGCTGGGAGTACACGTGTTCCCATATCTCGACGATTGGCTGGTAAAGAACACGTCCGAGGCAGGAGCCCTGCAGTCCATGCAGATGACTATTCGCCTTCTGGAGCTACTGGGGTTTGTGATAAATTACCCAAAGTCCCATCTTCTTCCAGTGCAGAACCTCGAATTCATAGGAGCTCTGCTGGATTCTCGGACGGCTCGCGCCTATCTCCCAGAGACGAGAGCCAACAACTTGTTGTCCCTCGTCTCCCGGGTGCGGGCGTCCCAGCAGATCACAGCTCGGCAGATGTTGAGATTGCTGGGCCATATGGCCTCCACAGTTCACGTGACTCCCATGGCCCGCCTTCACATGAGATCTGCTCAATGGACCCTAGCCTCCCAGTGGTATCAGGCCGCTGGAGGTCTAGAGGACGTGATCCACCTGTCCACGAGTTTTCTCGAATCCCTGTATTGGTGGACGATTTGGACCAATTTGACTCTGGGACGTCCCTTCCAAATTCCTCAGCCACAAAAAGTGCTGACCACGGATGCGTCTCTCCTGGGATGGGGAGCTCATGTCGATGGGCTTCACACCCAAGGAAGCTGGTCCCTCCAAGAACGCGATCTACAGATCAATCTTCTGGAGTTACGAGCGATCTGGAACGCTCTGAAGGCTTTCAGAGATCGGCTGTCCCACCAAATTATTCAAATTCAGACAGACAACCAGGTTGCCATGTACTATGTAAACAAGCAGGGGGGCACCGGATCTCACCCCCTGTGTCAGGAAGCCGTCAGCATGTGGACCTGGGCTCGCCGGTACGGCATGGTGCTCCAAGCCACATATCTGGCAGGCGTAAACAACAGTCTGGCCGACAGATTGAGCAGGATTATGCAACCTCACGAGTGGTCGCTCAGCTCCCGAGTGGTGCGCCAGATCTTCCAAGCGTGGGGCACCCCCTTGGTGGATCTCTTCGCATCTCGAGCAAACCACAAAGTCCCTCAGTTCTGTTCCAGGCTTCAGGCCACCGGCAGACTGGCGTCGGATGCCTTCCTCCTCGATTGGGGGGAGGGCCTGCTGTATGCTTATCCTCCCATTCCTCTGGTGGGGAAGACTTTGTTGAAACTCAAGCAAGACCGAGGCACCATGATCCTGATTGCTCCTTTTTGGCCGCGTCAGATCTGGTTCCCTCTTCTTCTGGAGTTATCCTCCGAAGAACCGTGGAGATTGGAGTGTTTTCCGACCCTCATCACGCAGGACGAAGGGGCTCTTCTGCATCCCAACCTCCGGTCCCTGGCTCTCACGGCCTGGATGTTGAGGGCGTAGATTTTGCCTCTTTGGGTCTGCCAGAGGGTGTCTCCCGTATCTTGCTTGCTTCCAGGAAAGACTCCACTAAGAGAAGTTACTTCTTTCATTGGAGGAGGTTTGCCGTCTGGTGTGACAGCAAGGCCCTAGATCCTCGCTCTTGTCCTACACAGACCCTGCTTGAATACCTTCTGCACTTGTCTGAGTCTGGTCTTAAGACCAACTCCGTAAGGGTTCATCTTAGTGCAATCAGTGCATACCATTACCAAGTGGAAGGTAAGCCGATCTCAGGACAGCCTTTAGTTGTTCGCTTCATGAGAGGTTTGCTTTTGTCAAAGCCCCCTGTCAAGCCTCCTACAGTGTCATGGGATCTCAATGTCGTTCTCACCCAGCTGATGAAACCTCCTTTTGAGCCACTGAATTCCTGCCATCTGAAGTACTTGACCTGGAAGGTCATTTTCTTGGTGGCAGTTACTTCAGCTCGTAGAGTCAGTGAGCTTCAGGCCCTGGTAGCCCAGGCCCCTTACACCAAATTTCATCATAACAGAGTAGTCCTCCGCACTCACCCTAAGTTCCTGCCAAAGGTCGTGTCGGAGTTCCATCTGAACCAGTCAATTGTCTTGCCAACATTCTTTCCCCGTCCTCATTCCTGCCCTGCTGAACGTCAGCTGCACACATTGGACTGCAAGAGAGCATTGGCCTTCTACCTGGAGCGGACACAGCCCCACAGACAGTCCGCCCAATTGTTTGTTTCTTTTGATCCCAATAGGAGGGGAGTGGCTGTAGGGAAACGCACCATTTCCAATTGGCTAGCAGATTGCATTTCCTTCACTTACGCCCAGGCGGGGCTGGCTCTTGAGGGTCATGTCACGGCTCATAATGTTAGAGCCATGGCTGCGTCGGTAGCCCACTTGAAGTCAGCCTCCATTGAAGAAATTTGCAAAGCTGCGACGTGGGCTTCTGTCCACACATTCACATCCCATTACTGCCTGCAGCAGGATACCCGACGCGACAGTCGGTTCGGGCAGTCAGTTCTTCAGAACCTGTTTGGGCTTTAGGATCCAACTCCACCCCCCGAGGGCCCTGTTTGTTCTGTTCCAGGCTACACTCTCAGTTAGTTGGTAAATTTTTTTAGGTCAATTTCTGTTATGTCCTCGCCGTTGCGAGGCCCAATTGACCATGGTTGTTGTTTTGAGTGAGCCTGGGGGCTAGGGATACCCCATCAGTGAGAACAAGCAGCCTGCTTGTCCTCGGAGAAAGCGAATGCTACATACCTGTAGAAGGTATTCTCCGAGGACAGCAGGCTGATTGTTCTCACAAACCCGCCCGCCTCCCCTTTGGAGTTGTGTCTTCCCTTAAGAGTTTGTCTTGCTACATACTGGACTGGCCGGCTTGAGCCGGTTTCGGGCGGGAAGACGGCCGCGCATGCGTGGTGCGCGCGGGCGCGCGAGGGCTAGCAAAGGACTTTGCTAGTGAAGATTCCGATTGGAGGGGCTGCCGTGGACGTCACCCATCAGTGAGAACAATCAGCCTGCTGTCCTCGGAGAATACCTTCTACAGGTATGTAGCATTCGCTTAACTCTCAGGGAACCCACCAGAACTGTTGCCGTTGCCTATGGTGCGATTAAACAATATCAGGACCAACTTGGGTGGATCCTAATACTGGATTTAAGATTACATCAAGATGTGATACCACTTGTAGCAGCAGTAATGTTTACATAGTCCAATGTCCATGTAATCTAATCGTCGTTGGACGTAGTAGTACTCCTATAAAGGTGAGACTCAATGAGCACAAGTCTAGAATTCTTACAGAAACCTTGCAAGCTTCATTAGTTACACACTGGCACCAGGCCCGTCATCAGTGGCAAGAGTTGCACTGGTGCATTATAAATATAATCTAAGTAGGGTGGGAGGGAGGTCAGATAGCCAAATGTTAAACTACAGGGAACAGTTTTGGATTTACACCTTACAGACTGTCAGTCCAAAAGGCCTTAATGCAGAATTAGAATGGGCCGCCTTAATTTAATCCTAGAGTCCTGATTGGTGGGTTTCACTATCGGCTGATTTTAAAAGCGGATAGTAAAAAAAAGCCGTCACCATGTTTGATGATAAGAACACTTCAGCATACAATGGCTTGGCATTAAAAAAAGGTAATGGCATTAATGTCTTTTTTTTTTTTTTTTTTTGCCTAAAACATGCACTTGAATTTTGATTTGATATTTTTTTATACAGTGGGATTGATCCTTGAGTGTGCTAACAACCCTCTACAGCTGATAACTCAAGCTAAGTGACAGCATATCTGTATTGTTTGAATGTATATTAGTTACTATTAAATGAAGGAAGAATGGAGTTTCTCTATACAAAGTTATACAGAAGATTTCATATAAGCACACAAAAAAAATTTATATTGGACCAGTGATGAATTTGTGCTGTTCAGAGTGATATCACCTGACCCCCATACTGAGGTCCATGAAAAAAATCTTTAGAAGACTCGGATATACAAGCTTATTTTTATAGAGGTGATTGCATTACTTTGGGCACAAAATTAAATCCAAAATATGACCAGCAATATGAGTAGAATCCTTCAGTAATTGGTGGGCACTTCTATTTGCTCTCCATCTCCCCCCCCCCCCCCCTCCCCACACCCCTTCTTCCCACCCTTCAGCTCAACTTAAAATTTAAATACCTTAGCTAGCGTGGATCCCCAAGCTGTGCAAGCTGAAGACTTTTGAAGCCCAACATACTCAGACAACCGGAGCAGTCAGCGGCAGCTCTCTCAGCCACTGACACGGGCATCCCATTAATTATCTGGCTGGCTGAGAGGAGTTATGATGGACTGTGAAAGTCTTCAAATGGCAGGGCATGGAGATCTCTGCCAGCTACACCAACAGTGCAGCACTGCTGGATGGGCCTGAACTGAAGTAGACAGGCTCAGGCCCTCCTAAGCCTACCCGTGGCTACACCTCTGGCTAAATCAAAATGCTTCTCTGTTTATGTTAATTTCCATTCTGTTCTTATACTTATATGTTACACCCTTGGGTCATGCTTATTTCCCATTTCTTTTGTTTACACCTGACTATTCAGTCCATGCAGTCCTAGTGTTCGATACTTCATGTTAGCATATGTTAAAACATTGAAAAAAAAAAGAAAAATAATTCTAAACCGAGCAAAATGAAAAATAATCAGAATTTTCTCCCACTGCACACCCCTACCATGCAGCAGCCCCTCAAAAAGGCTGATGTCATCCAATCCAAACTTGCCTCTAGTGGAGGCATTTCAAACATACATACATGTAGTCTCTAAAGTTTTCCCTGCAGGGAAAGGGATGCCCCTATTGAAAGTGCAATTATATGCTGTTTTCACCTATTGTGTGCTACAAATTTGTTTTTTCATTTTGGTAGCCCCAAATATTCTTCAAATATACCCCTTTTATGATTGTTGATAGTCTACAAAACCCAAATACCTGACACGTTTTAAGGAACACCGACCTTTAGGGGGTAAAATGACCCCACTAAGGAATATTTTTTGAAAAATACACTGATATTATCATTCAGCACAGCCACTGAATACTAGCTCCTGGTTATATTTCTGATGTAATGTTGAATCCCTAATGATTTGTTCCATGGAAAATAACTTGTGATTAATAGAATGGTATTCATTGCCAACTCATGCATTTCACAATTTAAGCCTTACTATTTGGCATGTAAAAGAGTGAGTCTGAGTTTAATTGTTGTCATGGATGCAGTGCATTCCATTACAAATAATGGTTTCCTGTGGTAAAAGCCCTGTTAGATTTCTACTTCCTCTTTTCTTTCAAAGCGGAAGTAGTGCCAGAATATAGTGCCAGACAAGGATTATAAGGCGCATCTCCTTCTAGTTACAATACTAGCTTTTCTCTGGCTTTCCTTTCCCTGCCAGACCATCACTGATCCCCTGCACTTATTTCATGCTCTCTTGAATTACTGTTTTTCTCTCCATCACTTTCTCTGGGAATTAGATTTTTTATCCACTACATTTTCAGGGGTTTAATACACTACACTCCTTAGCTGATTTCACTAGCAAGTTATTCTAATAATTTCTCCCTTTGTTAAACCACTATCAGGGGCATTTTTGAAAGAAAGGGCGTCCAAAAAGTGACACAAAAGGCACATGGGTGTCCCCGTGAAAGAAGGTTGCCAAAATCCAATAATCAAAACTGGGCATAAGGACGCCCATCTATGGTTATCCCCACAGGGGGCATGTTAGGGGCGGCATTTCGAGATGGGTGCCCTCCAGTGTTTGCGGATTAATACTTTTCAAATATTTGAACGTATGATACAGACGTTCAAATATTTGAAAAGTATTAATCCGCAAATGAACCTTTTCCGGAGGTGCGAAGGCAGTAGAACGAGAGGACATGAAATGAGATTGAAGGGGGGCAGACTCAAGAAAAATGTCAGGAAGTATTTTTTCATGGAGAGAGTAGTGGATGCTTGGAATGCCCTCCCGTGGGAGGTGGTGGAAATGAAAATGGTAACAGAATTCAAACACGCGTGGGATAAACATAAAGGAATCCTATTCAGAAGCAATGGATCCTAAGGAGCTTAGCCGAGATTGGGTGGCAGAGCCAGCCGGTGGTGGGAGGTGAGGATAGTGCTGGGCAGACTTATACGGTCTGTGCCAGAGCCAGTGGTGGGAGGCGGGGCTGGTGGTTGGGAGGCGGGGATAGTGCTGGACAGACTTATACGGTCTGTGCCCTGAAAAAGACAGGTACAAATCAAAGTAGGGTATACACAAAAAGTAGCACATATGAGTTTGTCTTGTTGGGCAGACTGGATGGACCATGCAGGTCTTTTTCTGCCGTCATTTACTATGTTACTATGTTAGTGTATAACGGCTTGCGAAATGGTTTTGCATGGGTCGGAACATGGGCGTCCATAGTTAGACCTGAAATAAAAGTGAACAGAGTAAGGGGGAAGTCGTCTTTAGACCCATTAGTGATTTTATGCAGTTGGAGAGTGGCGAGAGCGTTGTTGGGAGAGAAAGCTGAGAGCTTGTTGAGTACCTGTTACCTTTGTCTGTGTGCCATAGTCGGAACATTTTCACCCTCACCTGCCTCATTTGTGTTTTTCCTTTTCAGCTTTCCCTACTACTACTACTACTACTGCTTGACATTTCTAAAGCGCTACTAAGGTTACGCAGCGCTGTACCCCTTCCAGCCCCCAAACCCAGACACCACTACTCCTTCCTCTATCTTCCCCATCCCTTCTCTCTGTCCCTCTCCATTCACTGTCCCCAAGTTCATAATTCATTCCCTTACCTGTTTGTAGTCTGTTTGTCTTAGTCCTGTGTACTGCTGCAGGGTGTTTGTGAAGACTGTTGTTTCCTTGTCATCAACAGCAGATGAATCCATTAACTGATGGGTTGTATCCGCCTACCAGCAGGTGGAGATAGAGAACACTGAAGAACCACAGTGACCCTTGGACGGCTAGCCCCATCTGCCTTCAGTATTTCTCTATCTCCCAGCAGGTGTGGACGTAGCTTGATCAGCTCCTGGATTTCTGCCTGGGGTGGCTCCTGTGCTTTGCCAATTGAGCAGGGGTGTTGTGGCTGGTGGTGCCCACTTTAAAGGCATATAGGTTCGCCCTTTCCCTGCCTTACCCATTCCCCACTCCTCCCAGAGTCCCTCTGTTGCTGCCTGTCTCCAACTTTCCTCACAGTGTAAAAAAAAAGCACGCTTTTACTGTGTGGCTGTTCTGAGGCTTTCTCCAGAGATTCTGGTTCAGTGCAGCTTGACCGGAGCTCGTTGACTCAGTCTTCTGAGGTGAGAGTGGTGCCCAGCTCCTCCGGGGAGGTTCCCGTGGACAGCGTTCTGAAGGGGTAAATTTTGGCGCGAAGCTGCCATCTTATTGCTATATTTCCGTCCAGTCAGGCGATGGCTGCTGAAGGAGTTAAGCGCTGCTCCTGCTGTGGTAAGCGTAGGTCAACAGCGGGGCTTTGAAGTACGTGCTCCTTAGATGATTGAGCTAGTATGAGCATGGCGAGTGATGACTCTTCCCGCTCGATGGAGCTGGCAGCGGGCGCCATTTTGGAAGCGCTGCATGCCTCGACCCCCACGATGGCGGAGGAGTCTGAGTGCAGCGGGATGCCTCGTTTCGAGGCTGCCAGAGGAGCTCCAACCTCCGTTTCCCCTAATTCAGGGACGGAGGGCCAGGGTGAGTTTTTCTCCCCTGAGTTTGTGCTACTGATGCATAAGGCCTTCATGCTGAAAAGAGCTCTGCCGCAGGTGTCTGACACTGCGTTGCATCCTGGGTTCCCTCCGGGTGTTGATGCCCCAGGGATGGCTTCAGATGTTATTTCTTCCCCCGAACGTTGGATACATGCTAAACATAGACCAGGGGCGTAGCTACGGCCAGGCCCACCCAATTTCAGCTCTGACCCACCCACCCAAGCGCACAGACACTGCCCGCCCACTTTTCCTCCAAGCCCGCGCCAGCACCAGCTCCCATTGCCGGCCACTGCTGCTTTTCCTATTGAGAAGCAGGGCCGGCGCTACAAAAAGAAGAAGCACTCAGCTGACTGAGCTGAGCGCTAACGACAAAAAAAGTTGAAAAAAAAAGCGCAGCACCTCCGCAGGCAGCCTTGAGGCATTGGCTGCTGGTTCTGCAGGCTCCTCCTGTCTCTTACATCACTGCCCCTGCGTCGCTCCAGGGGCAGTGACGTAAGAGACGGGAGGAGCCTGCAGAGCCAGCAGCCAATGCCTCAAGGCTGCCTGCGGAGGTGCCGCACTTTTTTTTTCAACTTTTTTTGTCGTTAGCGCTCAGCTCAGTCAGCTGAGCGCTTCTTCTTTTTGTAGCGCCGGCCCTGCTGCTCAATAGGAAAAGCAGCAGTGGCCGGTAATGGGAGCTAGGGCTGGCGCTGGCGGGCCTGAATCGGGAGAGGGAAAAAACAGATGGAAGGATGGGGAGAGAAAGAGGGAAAAAGCAGATGGAAGGATGGGGAGAGAAAGAGGGAAAAAACAGATGGAAGGATGGGGAGAGAAAGAGGGAAAAAGCAGATGGAAGGATGGGGAGAGAAAGAGGGAAAAAACAGATGGAAGGATGGGGAGAGAAAGAGGGAAAAGCAGATGGAAGGATGGGGAGAGAGAGGGAAAAAGCAGATGGATGGGGAAAAGCAGATGGAAGGATGGGGAGAGAAAGAGGGAAAACGGATGGATGGGGAGAGAGACACTGGATGGAAGGATGGGGAGAGAAAGAGGGGAGATGGATGAAAGGATGCAGAGAGAAAGGGGAGAGACTAGAAGGATGTGGAGAGAGAAGGGACACTGAACAGAAAAGGGTAGAGAGATAGAGAGACACTGGTTAGAAGGAGGTAGAGAGAGACATTAGATGGAAGGATCAGGAGAGAGGGTAGATGGGTGGAAAGATGGGGTGAGAAAGAGGGAGATGCTGGATGGAAGGGTAGGGAGAAAGAGGGAAGATGCTGGATGGAAGGGTAGGGAGAAAGAGGTAACGCTGGATGGAAGAATGCAGAAAGAAAGAGGGGAGACTACTGGAAGGATGGGGAGAGAAAGAAGAGAGCTGCTGGATGGAAAAGGAGAGTAGTGAAAGACTGGAGAATAAGAGGAAGGGGCATGGGGAGAACAAGGGTGAGAAAAAGATGAAAAGCCATAAGTAGATGAAGGAAATTAAAGAATGGATAGTAAGAATGAATTAAATCTGGACAGAGAGAGAGAGGCAGAAAAATATTGAAGAAAGCAAAGAAAAAGGAGAGAAAAATGAGAAATGGCCAGGAAACAGTGGCAGAAGAGTTAAGCAAAAACGAAGGAAAGCAGAATCTAGAGACTGGGAGCAACACAATGAGAAAAAGTAAATGGCCATACAACAAAGGTAAAGAAAATAAATTTATTTTTAATTTAGGATAAAGTAATATGGTACCTTTGTTAATAAAGTTTCAGAGACCAATACTTCCTTCCTTAGGTCAGGAGAGGATACCGTAACAGCATTATACTGACCTTAGGCAGGAGGTTTTGGCCTCTGAAAGCTCATTGAAAAGGGTGTTAGGCTATTAAATAAATTGTCTGAAATCTGATGCACTGAAAAGCAGCACTTTACCCTGTGTGACAAATGCATCTGAATAGTGTGACTAAATTTTGCTGGGGGAGGGGGGTAGAGAGAAAATTTTGTGCCCACCCACTTTGGGTTCAGGCCCACCCAAAATTGGCAGTCTGGCTACGCCACTGACATAGACGGGTAAATTCCCCGTCTGAAAGTGGTGCATATCCTTCCCCCCCCCCCCCCCATGGTCAGGCTGTGGGGAATCTGAGGGATCTGGCAGGCCCTCAGGGACAGATGATCCAGAAGAGGGTGCCTGTTTGCCACTGGATTTGGATGATCCCAATGCGGTTTGGATTTTCCACCGCGACGAGCTGCCAGCTCTCATTGCTGACGCCTTGCAGGCCCTCTCGATTGATGATCCTGCTGAAGGCGAGGCCTCCTCTGTTAATCTTAGGATGGCGAGTACTAAGAATCCTACGTGGGCCTTTCCTATGCATGACTCCATCCAGGAGCTTATTTCACCTCAATGGTCTGACCCTGATGGGCCTTTGAAAGTGGCCAGGGCTATGGGTCAGCTTTACCCTCTGAGTGAGGTCCACTTGGTCCTTTTTGGGATGCCTAAAGTGGACGCCTTAGTCACAGCTGTGACAAAAAAAGACCACTCTCCCAGTGGAGGGAGGGGTCGCTTTGAAAGACATGCAGAACCGGCGGCTAGAATCCGCATTGAAGCGGTCCTTTGAAATATTGGGCCTTGCCTTAAGGGTGTCTATTTGCAGTTCCTATGCAGCCCCCGCCTGTTTTTCCTGGTTACAACAGGCAGTAGAGCAGCCTGCGGAGGGTGCGGGGTCCCTCTCTGAGGTTGCCCCGCGGTTGGAGTCGACCCTGTCATTTTTGGCTGACGCCCTTTATGATCTGGTCAGAGCTTCGGCTAAGCAGATGTCTGTGGTGGTTTCTGCCCACCGCCTTCTTTGGCTGTGGCATTGGGCGGCTGACATGGCCTCTAAGCAAAGGCTGGTGAGGTTACTCTTTCGGGGCCTCCTGTTATTTGGAGAGGAATTGGAAAAGATTGTTAAAGACCTTGGGGGTTCTAAGCCCCAGCGGTTACCCGAGGATAGGCCGAGGCCTTCTTCTAAGGGTCCTGTGTTTCCCTCCTCTTCCAGACCTTACTTCCGTGAAGCTCGCACGTATCGCCCGGGGCGCTCTGCTGGGTTTTCTCAACGTGCCCGTTTTCAGCAGAGGAACTCCTTTCACTCGGACAAACGTTCCGCAGTGGCCAGGTCGCGGCCAGGAGTTCAGGGGCATGCTCCACAATGATGGGACGCCGGTCCACTCCTCTATTCCTGCAGTAGGAGGACGTTTTTCCCTCTTTCTCGAGGAGTGGACCAAGATTACTTCAGATCAGTGGGTCCTGGACCTGATCAGAGAAGGTTACCGATTGGAATTCGGTGCCTCGGTTAGAAACGTGTTTTTGGAGTCCCGATGCAGCACTTCCCTCAAACGGGCGGCGGTAGAGGAGACCTTGCAAGTCTTGCTGCACCTCCCGCCGAACGCCGCTGTGGTCGCTACTCCATTTATTTTGTGGTCCCTTGAAAAGGCGGGCCTTTCAGACCGATCCTTGACTTACGAGAAGTCAATGAGGCCTTAAGAGTGTGACAATTCTGCATGGAAACCCTGCGCTCCGTCTTTGGGGCGGTTCAGCCAGGAGAGTTTCTTACATCTCTGGACCTCAAGGAAGCTTACTTGCACATTCCTATTTGGCCCCCGCACCAGCGGTTCCTCAGGTTTGCGGTGTTGGGCCAGCATTTTCAGTTTCGGGCCTTGCCTTTCAGCCTAGCCACAGCTCCCCGTACCTTTTCCAAGGTAATGGTGGTGGTAGCTGCCTTTCTCAGGCGAGAGGGTATCAGAGTTCACCCTTATCTCGATGACTGGCTCATCAGAGCGGATTCGGGAAATGAAAGTCGTCTTGCCACAGCCAGAGTGGTGACAGTCCTGCAGACTCTGGGCTGGGTGGTCAATATACCCAAAAGTCACCTGACCCCCTCTCAGTCTCTCGAGTATTTGGGGTCTGGTTCGACATGGCCTCGGGGTTTGTCTTTCTCCCCGACCACAGGAGGTGCAAGCTTCAGAATCAGGTCCGTCTGCTCCTGCGGATGCCTTGCCCTCGAGCCTGGGACTTTGTCCAGCTACTGGGGTCAATGATGGCCACCTTGGAGGTGGTTCCCTCGGCGAGAGCGCATATGAGGCCACTGCAGATTGCCCTGCTCCATCAATGGTCTCCGATTTCCCAGGAATATCAAGGCAGACTCATGTGGCTCCCTGCAGCCCGGCACAGTATGGATTGGTGGCTCTCCGACAGGATGCTGCGACGAGGAATGCCGCTCGCGTTTCCTTCTTGGTGCCTGGTGATAACGGATGCCAGCCTTTTGGGCTGGGGAGCGCATTGCCAGGGAAGCTATGCTCAGGGTCAGTGGACACCTGTGGAAGTGTGGTGGTCCATCACTTGGAACTGAGAACAATATTCCAGGTTCTTTTGGCCTTCCACAAGACTCTGAAGGGGCTTGCTGTCCAGGTTCTGTCAGACAACACGACAGCGGTAGCCTCCATCAATTGTAAGGGCGGCACTCAGTGCAGGGCCCTGGCCGCGGAGGTCGCTCAGGTTTGCCACTGGGCTGAGCTCCACCTGCAGCTTCTGTCAGCAGCTCACATAGCAGGTCAGAGCAACGTGCAAGCCGATTTTCTTAGCAGGCATCAAATTGACCCGGCGGAATGGGAACTGGCAGAAGAAGTTTTTCTTCAGATTTTTGCCAAATGGGGGACTCCCGGAATGGATCTTATGGCATCAAATGCAAACGCCAAAGTCCCTCGCTTTTTCAGCAGAAGGAGAGACCCTCGCTTGGCGGGTTTGGATGCACTGGCTCAACCCTGGCCCTCGGGCCTCCTATATGTGATCCCCCTTGGCCCTTGATAGGGCGAGTCCTCCTGCAGATTCGACTACACCGAGGATTGGTGATTCTCATCGCTCCAGATTGGCCAAGGCGTCCGTGGTATGCGGATCTCTGCCGGATGCTGGTGGAGGCTCCATTTCCTTTGCCTCAGGTTCCGAACCTGTTGGTTCAAGGCCCGGGGACTATGGAGGATCCCTGCCGATTTGGTCTTACGGCCTGGCTCTTGAGAAGGCGCAATTGAGAGATAAGGGCTACTCTAACAAGGTCATCTCCACTCTCTTGCAGGCCCGCAAGTGGACTACTTCCGCAGCCTATGCTCGGATATGGCGTAACTTTGAGGAGTGGTGCATCCAGAAAGAGGTCACTCCCGCGTGGGCTACGGTCTCGCTGGTCCGGGAGTTTTTGCAGGATGGCTTACAAAAAGGCCTGGCTTACAATTCCCTTCGGGTGCAAGTGGCAGCATTGGCATGCTACCGAGGGAAGGTCTCTGGCTATCTGAATACGTTATTTATTCTATAACGTGTCTGTGTCAAAAGGTTTATATAGGGATGACCACGAGGGCTCTGAGAACCAGGTTGTCAGAACATAAATCCAACATTTTTATTTTATTTATTTTTATTACATTTGTACCCCGCGCTTTCCCACTCATGGCAGGCTCAATGCGGCTTACATATTGTATACAGGTACTTATTTGTACCTGGGGCAATGGAGGGTTAAGTGACTTGCCCAGAGTCACAAGTAGCTGCCTGTGCCTGAATTGGGAATCAAACTCAGTTCCCCAGGACCAAAGTCCACCACCCTAACCACTAGGCCACTCCTCCACTCAAACATCAAACGTAAGGCCATGAAACAGCCACTTGTGGAGCATTGCATAGTAATGGGACATTTTTGATGATTTGAAATGTTGTGCGATTGACAAAGTGGAGTCATCTAACAGAGGTGGCAATAGAAAGCTGTTGTTACAAAGAAAGGAAGTGCAATGGATTTTTGAATTAAAATCGGTTGAACCGTGGGGCCTTAACAGCTCAATTGACTGGCATGTTTTCTTTTGAAATATCTATTCCTGTGTTAGTTCACTTTAAGAAGCTGTAGAAGGAGAAGTATATATATTTGAGGACTGTGGGCGTGTGACGTCGCAGACGCCATTTTGAACTTATTTCTGTGACTAGAGGCAAGTGTAACAAGGGTTGTTGCTTTAGCCAGTACGACTTCTTTTTCTTGTGAATTTCATCAGTATGTTGTTTTCCAGATTTCGGATACCTACCAGCAGGTTCCTGACAAAGCCGTGATTGAGTGAAATGGTGGCCCCGTCGAACCTTAAGTCATATGCTGGACTCGCAATCTTGGAATTCTTGAGCTAAGCTAAGTGTCTGTTTGAAATATAGAGGAAGTCTTAGCCAAGTATTTACGGAATTTGCAAAGTGTAATGGATAGGAGTTTTTTGCCCTATGATAGAATCTAAGCACTGGATACATTGTGACTAACTCAGTAACAGTGTTCAAAACCTGAGACAAAGTGTCCAAGGTTTCTGAGGGCTTTTTCTCCTAACCTATAAGTGTTCAAGTAGTACTAGAGCTTTTTGTGAATGATTGAAGCTAAAGCCTGTATTATTTGTATTAGATTACTAATAGCTTTAGCTGCTGCTTAATTTACGTATTAGTTGCAAACTATGGGCGTCCCCAGCTGTTCTGTGTTTTGGGCATCCTCATTTTGATTATGGGTGATAATGATAAACGCCCCCTAGCTGCTCTTCCCATTTGGAAGTTTGCATTCCCTTTATTGGCACCTCTTTAAAACGGCTTTCTCTGTCCTTGCACTTTAGAGGTTTTTCTTTAGATTATGGGGTGGTATTTCAAAATGTTTTAGCTTCAGTTATAGTAAACCTTGTTTTTGCCACTGTATGGTTTTGTACACCTGTTCGTTTTTTTTTTTTTTTGGGGGGGGGGAGGGGGTTGGTCTCATCTGCTGGGGGGGTTGGCACCAGCCTTCCTCCTGACATCAGTGCCACTTCCGTTTGCAGTCTTCCAAATCTCTGCCACAGTGAAAGACCGGTTGAGCCGGTCCCTTTCTGCTTCGTTGTAGCAGCCAGCCTCTGGCCTATGGGAGCAAAGAGATGAATGTGCCTCCTCTGGATTTCCTGAACCAGCAGTTCAGGGTCGCTGAAATTACCCTTGCGGGTGGGTGGTTGCTTTGGTGCCATTGTACCAATGCGATGCAAAGAATCTTGTACCACAAGTTCAAGGTAAGCTCATACCTCTCAGACACCTCTTCCCTTTCTGCTATGTAGGTGCTAAACAAACACTTCTTGCATCTTGCAGGACAGCTGGTCAAGAGGATAGCAAGAGACAGCAGTGGACTGTAATACACTGCACTCTGAGGGCCATGATTGTTTCTACCCAATTCATTGTACAGATGTCTTTTTCTCTATTGGACACACTCAGTTGTGGCTGCCTGTGGGGTGGGGGAAGGGGAGAGGCCCTGAGAATGGATGTGTGCATCCGTCATGGTCAAGGGCTCCCCATTCTCTCTATGTTCTCTGCATTCAAATCTTACCTCTATTTTCAACAGGTTCATGGGTATCTGCAGCAGGTAGTTTTTCTCCCGCTTTCTACCTCATGTGTCTCCCCGCTAGGTTCCATCCTTCTTTATGTGGTGAACCCCAGTCCCCTTTTATGAAGTGCCCACCCATTCTGAAGGTTGTTGGGGGTGGCGGGGGGGGGGGGAGCATATATGCACTGAATGTCTTTTCCACATTATTCAACACAGTCCTACATTCCTCCATAATTATGGAACAACATTTCTAAATTCTATCCTGCAAACTATTTTCAAGGTGGCCACAAGTGCGTGCCTACCATGTCCTTGAGCCCTTAAGTCATGGTGAGGGAGAGGGGTTCTGGTTACAGTTCCTATTCTGAATTACCTGCAGGTGGCTACAGCCCGGTGCCTATATAATTCCCCTAGCCTATGCCCTTCTGTACCTGTTGTATTATATTGCAATTGTGATGAAGTAAACATCCATCTAATGCTTTTACCGTTGTTTTCCCTTTTCTTCTCAGCACTATATACCATTGCTGATATATTCAATGTGAAAAGATGACCCAGCTGTTTGTAGCTCCTTCCTGGCCCTCACCAATGTGATTTGGTTGTGGGTAAGGGTGTCTGGTGATCAGACAGCAAACATCGTCTATGCGCTACCTATGGTTATCTGCAAGTTTCTACTTGGCAGATCACTAATGCTAGACAACATACCTATTCAGTGCTTTTTTTGTGCCGGTACGCAACGGTACGGCGTACCGGCACCTTTTTTTGCCCGCCCCCCCCCCCCCCCCCCCGCGACACTCCAGGCGAGTCCTGCACTTAGTTTTTTTTTTTTTAAAGACTCAGAACGCGCGAACGATGCAGCCGGCAGCAATTGAAAGAGGCAGTCTGGGCTGGCGTCTGCGTCAGAGCTTTCCTCACCCTCTGCGAGTCCCGCAAAACAGGAAGTTGTAACAACAAAGGCGGGACTCGCAGAGGGTGAGGGAAGCTCCGACACAGACGCCAGCCCAGACAGCCTCTTTCAATCGCTGCCGGCTGCATCGTTCGCGCGTTCTGAGTCTTAAAAAAAAAAAAACTAAGTGCAGGACTCGCCCGGAGTGTGGCGGGGGGGGGGGGGGAGGGGGGAAGGATTGGGGAGAGAGAGAAAGAGGGAAACCAACAGAGGGAAGGATTGGGGAGAGAGGGAAAGAGGGAAACCAACAGAGGGAAGGATTGGGGGGAGAGAGAAAGAGGGAAACCAACAGAGGGAAGGATTGGGGAGAGAGAGAAAGAGGGAAACCAACAGAGGGAAGGATTGGGGAGAGAGGGAAAGAGGGAAACCAACAGAGGGAAGGATTGGGGAGAGAGGGAAACCAACAGAGGGAAGGATTGGGGAGAGAGGGAAAGAGGGAAACCAACAGAGGGAAGGATTGGGGAGAGAGGGAAACCAACAGAGGGAAGGATTGGGGGGAGAGAGAAAGAGGGAAACCAACAGAGGGAAGGATTGGGGAGAGAGGGAAAGAGGGAAACCAACAGAGGGAAGGATTGGGGAGAGAGGGAAAGAGGGAAACCAACAGAGGGAAGGATTGGGGAGAGAGAGAAAGAGGGAAACCAACAGAGGGAAGGATTGGGGAGAGAGAGAAAGAGGGAAACCAACAGAGGGAAGGATTGGGGAGAGAGGGAAAGAGGGAAACCAACAGAGGGAAGGATTGGGGAGAGAGAGAAAGAGGGAAACCAACAGAGGGAAGGATTGGGGAGAGAGAGAAAGAGGGAAACCAACAGAGGGAAGGATTGGGGAGAGAGGGAAAGAGGGAAACCAACAGAGGGAAGGATTGGGGAAAGAGGGAAACCAACAGAGGGAAGGATTGGGGAGAGAGGGAAAGAGGGAAACCAACAGAGGGAAGGATTAGGGAGAGAAGGAAAGAGGGAAGCCAACAGAGGGAAGGATTGGGGAGAGAGGGAAACCAACAGAGGGAAGGATTGGGGAGAGAGAGAAAGAGGGAAACCAACAGAGGGAAGGATTGGGGAGAGAGAGAAAGAGGGAAACCAACAGAGGGAAGGATTGGGAAGAGAGGGAAACCAACAGAGGGAAGGATTGGGGAGAGAGGGAAAGAGGGAAACCAACAGAGGGAAGGATTGGGGAAAGAGGGAAACCAACAGAGGGAAGGATTGAGGAGAGAGGGAAAGAGGGAAACCAACAGAGGGAAGGATTGGGGAGAGAGGGAAAGAGGGAAACCAACAGAGGGAAGGATTGGGGAGAGAGAGAAAGAGGGAAACCAACAGAGGGAAGGATTGGGGAGAGAGGGAAACCAACAGAGGGAAGGATTGGGGAGAGAGAGGGAAACCAACAGAGGGAAGGATGGGGAGAGAGAGGGAAAAACAGATGGAAGGATTGGGGAGAGAGGGGAAAAACAGATGGAAGGATTGGGGAGAGGGGAAAACAGATGGAAGGATGGGGAGAGAGAGGGAAAACAGATGGAAGGATGGGGAGAGAGAGGGGGAAAAACAGATGGAAGGATGGGGAGAGAGAGAGGGAAAACGGAAGGATGGGGAGAGAAAGAGGGAAGACGCTGGATGGAAGAATGCAGAAAGAAATAGGGAAGACACTGGAAGGATGGGGAGAGAAAGCAGAGCTGCTGGATGGAAAAGGGGAATAGAGAAAGACTGGAGAATAAGAGGAAGGGGCATGGGGAGAACAAGGATGAGGAAAAGATGAAAAGCCACAGGTAGATGAAGGAAATTAAAGAATGGATAGTAAGAATGAATTAAATCTGGACAGAGAGAGAGCCTGAAAAATATTGAAGAAAGCAAAGAAAAAGGAGACAAAAATGACAAATGGCACAGAAGAGTTAAGCGAAAACAAAGGAAAGCAGAATCACAGACTGGGACCAATATGGAAAGAAAAACAGTCACCAGACAAGAAAGGTAGAAAAAAATCATTTTATTTTAATTTTAGTGTTTGTAATATGTCCAATTTGAGAATTTACATTGGCTGTCTTATTTTGCACTGGGTATACTGGAGCTGTAAGAGCTTACAGAGATTATTTATCATGAAAATAAATCACGTTATTTTTTTCTCCTATAGTACTATAATATTTTCAATGATGTCTGTTTATATGCGCCATGGCTGGTATAGGGGGTGTGGTTAATGTGGGTGTGGCTATCATAGGGGTGGGGCCATATGTGGTGACCCCGCCCATAATGAGTACCGGCACCTTTTTTTCTACAAAAAAAGCACTGTACCTATTATTTACACAACCCAACCTCCCCCCCCTTACCATACAGCCATGCAGTTTGGAAGGAACAGATGGCCTTCTGTATGGCCCCAGCATTTGATAATACCACATACAGTGGGGGAAATAAGTATTTGATCCCTTGCTGATTTTGTAAGTTTGCCCACTGACAAAGACATGAGCAGCCCATAATTGAAGGGTAGGTTATTGGTAACAGTGAGAGATAGCACATCACAAATTAAATCCGGAAAATCACATTGTGGAAAGTATATGAATTTATTTGCATTCTGCAGAGGGAAATAAGTATTTGATCCCCCACCAACCAGTAAGAGATCTGGCCCCTACAGACCAGGTAGATGCTCCAAATCAACTCGTTACCTGCATGACAGACAGCTGTCGGCAATGGTTACCTGTATGAAAGACACCTGTCCACAGACTCAGTGAATCAGTCAGACTCTAACCTCTACAAAATGGCCAAGAGCAAGGAGCTGTCTAAGGATGTCAGGGACAAGATCATACACCTGCACAAGGCTGGAATGGGCTACAAAACCATCAGTAAGACGCTGGGCGAGAAGGAGACAACTGTTGGTGCCATAGTAAGAAAATGGAAGAAGTACAAAATGACTGTCAATCGACAAAGATCTGGGGCTCCACGCAAAATCTCACCTCGTGGGGTATCCTTGATCATGAGGAAGGTTAGAAATCAGCCTACAACTACAAGGGGGGAACTTGTCAATGATCTCAAGGCAGCTGGGACCACTGTCACCACGAAAACCATTGGTAACACATTACGACATAACGGATTGCAATCCTGCAGTGCCCGCAAGGTCCCCCTGCTCCGGAAGGCACATGTGACGGCCCGTCTGAAGTTTGCCAAGTGAACACCTGGATGATGCCGAGAGTGATTGGGAGAAGGTGCTGTGGTCAGATGAGACAAAAATTGAGCTCTTTGGCATGAACTCAACTCGCCGTGTTTGGAGGAAGAGAAATGCTGCCTATGACCCAAAGAACACCATCCCCACTGTCAAGCATGGAGGTGGAAATGTTATGTTTTGGGGGTGTTTCTCTGCTAAGGGCACAGGACTACTTCACCGCATCAATGGGAGAATGGATGGGGCCATGTACCGTACAATTCTGAGTGACAACCTCCTTCCCTCCGCCAGGGCCTTAAAAATGGGTCGTGGCTGGGTCTTCCAGCACGACAATGACCCAAAACATACAGCCAAGGCAACAAAGGAGTGGCTCAGGAAGAAGCACTTTAGGGTCATGGAGTGGCCTAGCCAGTCACCAGACCTTAATCCCATTGAAAACTTATGGAGGGAGCTGAAGCTGCGAGTTGCCAAGCGACAGCCCAGAACTCTTAATGATTTAGAGATGATCTGCAAAGAGGAGTGGACCAAAATTCCTCCTGACATGTGTGCAAACCTCATCATCAACTACAGAAGACGTCTGACCGCTGTGCTTGCCAACAAGGGTTTTGCCACCAAGTATTAGGTCTTGTTTGCCAGAGGGATTAAATACTTATTTCCCTCTGCAGAATGCAAATAAATTCATATACTTTCCACAATGTGATTTTCCGGATTTAATTTGTGATGTGCTATCTCTCACTGTTACCAATAACCTACCCTTCAATTATGGGCTGCTCATGTCTTTGTCAGTGGGCAAACTTACAAAATCAGCAAGGGATCAAATACTTATTTCCCCCACTGTATGTAGTGCACAAAGTAGAGAGACAGACCCTGGTTGGTGAAAAAGTTTAACATTGTAATAATATAATAATGGCAAATCTTCTGCAAGATATAAGTTTGTACACCAGGGTCTGTCTCTCTACTTTGTGCACTACATATGTGGTATTATCAAATGCTGGGGTTGATATGAAAGGAGGCAGAAATCTGGGTTACATGATAGGTGAACTGTGACAGAGAAACTTTGGTACATGTGTGATAAGTGTGGCCATACAGAAGGCCATCTGTTCCTTCCAAACTGCATGGCTGTATGGTAAGGGGGGGGAGGTTGGGTGGGCATTTCTGTTGAGGAACATAAACGCCCATCCAGCCTCTCCCCCCTTTACCATAGAGCCCCACAGCACAGAGTTGTGTAAATAATAGGTACAGTGCTTTTTTTGTAGAAAAAAAGGTGCCGGTACTCAAAAAGTTTAACATTGTAATAATATAATAATAATAATAATAATAATAAATAACCAAACTATTTACAATATATTTTTGGGTCCTATCAATGAGGCCTCTCCTGTTTCTCCATGACCCTTCTTAAAATTTCTATTGTCAGCAGCAGGAGACGGCTGTGTGTTTCCTGCCGCTGCTGTACAGAGTGCCGGAGTGCTGCAGCCTCCAGCAACCAGTTGTTGCAGGAGTTGCAGTGGTGCAGCACTGTTGTCCAGTGGTGTTGCTAGGGCTGGTGGTGGTGGTGTTGCTGGGGCTGGTGGGTGCTCCTCCGCCTCCTGCTTCTCCCCCTCCAGAGGAGGCATATCTGCCCATTCACCACCCACAACCACCATTTCCTCCTCCTCCTTCTCCTGTGGTGATGGCACCGCCTCCTCCTTCTCCTGGGTGATGGCACCGCCTCCTCCTCCGGCTGCTGCTGCCACCGCCGCCCTGTGTATATAAAAGGATTGTCCTTGAGATCAGCACATCCAACCTGGCTTGCGTAGTGCAGGAGCTGGCTGGCCTGAGGCGGGGGGGGGGGGGGGGGAGGTGTGGTGAGCCCTGGGCTCTATACCCATGGGGTGTGAGATGCAGGAGATGACATGACAGGGAACCCTGGAAGCTGATCTGACACAGAGTACACAGGATGTAATAGCAGACCATACTCATTGGTCAGCAGCATGTTTGCATTATGATTTGTGACTATGGTTGGCTGACCAGTTTTGTTTTTTTTTAGGGGGGGGGAAGCACATAAGTTTAATATGAGGCAATGACATCCACTAAGAGTTGGACCTCAGGCAGGAATAACATGAAACAGTATCCACCCCAGAAAGGAGGATACAGAAGTGAGGCATGTCATCTCATTCATCTCAGAGGAGGTTAGTTGGAAGTTGCAGCCACACTCATGGGAGGGTAGCTGCAACCTCGGGCCTTGATCTGGGGACAGAGGTGTTATGACAGGACATTTGCATTATTACATATATACATTTACAAATGAGCATAGGTGCCCTGTTTATAATACTTACGTCAAGCCTTGAGGCGCCGTCTCACTGTCCTGATCATGTCAGGGCTCTCCCTCTTGATTCGGCGGAACCTCTGGGGGGGGGGGGGGGGAGGAAAGGGACTCGAGGTCCCTACGAATGGCAAATCTTCTGCAAGATATAAGTTTGTACACCAGAAATCAGGGGATGGCCCTTCTTGCCTTCAGCACACAAATTCATTTGGAAATCAAATAGGAGAGACTCACAACACTGATGGGGGGGGGGGGCATTACATTGGTACAGATGATGTCATTGAGGGGGACATGAGGACAGAGAGTACCATTTCTGTGCAGTATTGTAGGGATGTGGGAATGTTTTTCCTTTGTAGTACATAGATTCTATTAATGAATGTGCATGTGTACATATCTCTGATTACCCTTGAATGCAGACTACAGTTTGTGCTTACATTGCTGAGGGAGCTCTTATATGTGTAGCTACAGGAGGGGGCCCTGATAGCCCAGGAGTGTGGGGGGGGGGGGGGGGGAAGCAAACACTTACCTTTCCAACCTGTCCCTTATTTGACAACAGGCTTAGATGGAGACAGTCCTGGGGGCAGGTGGTGGTGGTACATAAAAAGAATTCACTGGTGTTTGAGGCAATTGTACACCAGGTACAAGCTTTCAGCATTGCTGAAACTGGACTCTCTTTGTAAAGACATGTTTGTCAGGGAATAACCGTTGGAAAGCGTGCATCGCCTTATATGGACGCCCATGCGTGATGGACATCTTTACGTGCACAGTTCCATATATGGACGGGTCAGCACGTGGACGTCCTGGCCCCATATATGATGGGTCACCACATGGACGACCATGATGCATGGCCGTCCATGACGTGCATGGACCGTCGTCATGCATGCGGGGCCTTATTTGTATGAGTACGTGTTCACACGTGCGGAGTCTTTCTTATCTGAATCATTATCAAGTGTGCGAACCTCTTCATATATACACAATAAAATGGGTATGTTCCTTATATTTCCCATAGCTGCCAAAGGATGTCCCTCTTACAGGCCCGCTGTCCTCCGGTGGGCCTTGCAAGATGGACGTCCTTCGGCAGTTCTGTGAGACACATGTCCTTGTTCCTGTATTTTACACTTATGAATGTTCTTTATATTTTTCATATCTGGATGTCCGCAACTACATTCACTGTACTTACGGAAGAACCAGGTATATCAAAGAAGTCCAAAGTATAGTAAGAAGGACGTCTTTCTTGTAGAACTGCCGAAGCACGTTGCGGTTCTGGAAGATGGGCATATTTCCTATACTTTGGGCGTCCCTGATTTGGGCGTTTTCAACTGCGATAATGGAATGTCTAAGGGCGTCCTATTTCTATACTTTGGGCGTCCCTGATTTGGGTGTTTTCAACTGCGATAATGGAATGTCTAAGGACGTCCATACTATTTTTCGGTTATACCTACCTGATTTTGGCCGACTTCGTGAGGACATCCAAATTCAGATTTGGATGACCTTTCGAAAATGCCCCTCCACGGGTGCTGACTTTTGTGTTTTGCTCTGGGGTGAGGCAAGGGGTAGGTAGGGCACTTCTCCAAGCCTGTAGAAGTCTAATTATTATAAATAAAGATATTTTGCATTTGCTTACAAACTATCATATGCTATTGTATATAAGAGAAGCAGCTATACTGGGAAAGGATTAGATGAATTGTGTTTAGTACATAATTTTGAAAGTGAATTGTAGATGCTAGAACTAATTTTTTGCTCTGCTCACTTTTCAAATCTATCTGTATATCTCTCTCTATATATATTTCTTTGCGTACCCTTTCTTTATGGAAAATTAAAGTTGCACTGAGGCACCATGCTGATCATTGTGGCCACTCAAATAAATTAGCAAAAAGGTGATCCCATCCAAACCAGTCAGAATAGCAAAGCATGCAGACATATCACTCTATAGTGAAAAAATGGAGGAAAAAGGGGCCTCAGTAGATGCCGTGGCTGATGTCCTGCTGTAAAGCACTTATACTAGTTGGCAACACAAGGCTGTTTGATCATAGGCTCTCCTTAAAAAAAACCTCCCAACAAAATTCAAAAATAGAGCTATGTAAACTTTGTTTTTCTTTTTTGTGTATTTTTTTCTTGAAAAATGCAATATTTTCTTAAAATATTAATCACTGATTGTGTCCACATACATTGAACTAGCTGGTAAGGTCAACATAATCATCAATGGTGATCATATCAAAAGCAATCTCAATCAAGGTACAGGAATCCCAATGGGGACCCGTTTTGCGTCCGCTTCTTCAGGGCAGGTCATTGAAATATCTCCAGTTCCTTCAATACGCTCTGATGTCGGAGCACATTGAATGAACTGGAGATATTTCAATGATTCAACTCAACCAATCTGTGGTGCTTTTTTCCTTTCGCAGAGAGGACAAGAGGCTCAGTATTCTTCCTTGAAGCTTCTTGATGTGCATAGAGTCCTCATTAGATATCTGGAAGTCACGAATGAGTTTCACAAATTGGACAGACTGCTTGTGCTTTTTGGTAAACAGAGACTTAGCCTCATGGCTTCCAAGCCCAAAATTATTAGATGGCTGAAGGAGACTATCATATCAGTTTATTTACTTGCAGGAAAGCAGGCTCCTCAGGCTTTGTGGCCTCATTCTACAAGGTGTACAGTGATATCCTAGGCAGAGACTACCTTACTGTCTGTGGCAGATATTTGTAAGGTTGCAACATGGGTGACGCTGCATACCTTTGCCAAGCACTATAGGGTGGATTTTGCGATGTGCTCGGAAGCCAGTTTTGGACCAGAATCCCACTCACTCTAGGGATTGCTTTTGAACATCCCACAGGCTCTGGAATAGTGGAAAGCTACGTAATGGAAGGAGAAATTAGGTCTTACCTGATAATTTTCTTTCCATTAGTCCTCACCGTTCCAGAGGCCCACCTGAGGTTTCTTAGATGTTTAGTTGGTGCGATAGAATAGGTCAAATAATGACTGTCACCTTGCATGGTGCTTCCTGCATACCTGTGGTTCTCTACAAGTTGTCCAGAGATGAGAGAGGTCCACACATGTTTGATCATCTGGTTAGTGTTAGTGTGATAATGTGTGCCCGGCAGGGCATGGAGTCCTCAGAAAACACACAGAGTGCAGTGCAAAGGTCAAAAGGAGACGCTTTTATCCTATGCCACAGAGAAAATAAAAATGCCTGTTTCCTCACAGCCTTTTTTCTCTTAGTAAAGTATGTCAATCTCAGTCCAGTAGAAATACAGTGTCTGTGCTTCTCTCTATACCCTTTCATAACATACTTAGTACTCTCTTCCACGGCTGGCTCCCAGCCAAGCCCAACCCAGGGTCCATTAACACATTCTCCTGGGTTCCCTCTAAACATACAACCCAGCAAGTATTCCCTGACTATAATTCGGGTGTCTCCTATGTGCCAGTCTTCCCACACCGGTTCTGAAGCCTTAACCCATTAGTGCCCAATGTTCCCATATGTGGGAACAAATATGGGAACATTGGGCACCAATGGGTTAAGCTGGAGACACCACTTCCCTGGTCCTTGACTCAGGTACTATGCATTTACCTTGGACCTGGAGCTTCTGTATTAGGGCCTCTTGCTCTATCTCTCTCTTTGGATCTGGAGCCTCTATCAGGACCTCTAGCTCTCTCTTTTTCCTTGCCACCTCTGTATCAGGGCCTTTCTCTACTCCTCAGCTGCAGGAGGGCTTTTACTCTTCACTCCTTGTCAAGCCCCGCCCTCCTGGCCAGCAAGCTCAGCATTCTTCTGCTCATTTGCCTCTGCAATTCAGTCTCTGGCATGGTAGTTTTAGTGCCTCTTGCCGTGCAGTGGCTGAACTGCAACCTCAGAGTGAGAGAATTTCTGGGGATGCCTAGCCCTATGGCTCTCACTCTGTTTCAGTTAGGTTAGTGAGTTGGTGGTTGTGTTTATTCTGAGTTTATCCTTACTGCTTGTCTATGTAAATATTGAAGAGCTGGACTAATATATCGCAGCTCAGTTTTCAGTTCTCTATCTCCACCTGCTGGTTGATGGACACAACTAACCCACAGGTTCTGGAATAGTGATAAGGACTAAAGGAAATAAAATGTCTCCTTTCTGGCACTGAATTTTGAGCTTCATATGTAGAATTTCTTCCAATGTGACTGCAAAGTGTTTACCCCATATACAGTGGGGGAAATAAGTATTTGATCCCTTGCTGATTTTGTAAGTTTGCCCACTGACAAAGACATGAGCAGCCCATAATTGAAGGGTAGGTTATTGGTAACAGTGAGAGATAGCACATCACAAATTAAATCCGGAAAATCACATTGTGGAAAGTATATGAATTTATTTGCATTCTGCAGAGGGAAATAAGTATTTGATCCCCCACCAACCAGTAAGAGATCTGGCCCCTACAGACCAGGTAGATGCTCCAAATCAACTCGTTACCTGCATGACAGACAGCTGTCGGCAATGGTCACCTGTATGAAAGACACCTGTCCACAGACTCAGTGAATCAGTCAGACTCTAACCTCTACAAAATGGCCAAGAGCAAGGAGCTGTCTAAGGATGTCAGGGACAAGATCATACACCTGCACAAGGCTGGAATGGGCTACAAAACCATCAGTAAGACGCTGGGCGAGAAGGAGACAACTGTTGGTGCCATAGTAAGAAAATGGAAGAAGTACAAAATGACTGTCAATCGACAAAGATCTGGGGCTCCACGCAAAATCTCACCTCGTGGGGTATCCTTGATCATGAGGAAGGTTAGAAATCAGCCTACAACTACAAGGGGGGAACTTGTCAATGATCTCAAGGCAGCTGGGACCACTGTCACCACGAAAACCATTGGTAACACATTACGACATAACGGATTGCAATCCTGCAGTGCCCGCAAGGTCCCCCTGCTCCGGAAGGCACATGTGACAGCCCGTCTGAAGTTTGCCAGTGAACACCTGGATGATGCCGAGAGTGATTGGGAGAAGGTGCTGTGGTCAGATGAGACAAAAATTGAGCTCTTTGGCATGAACTCAACTCGCCGTGTTTGGAGGAAGAGAAATGCTGCCTATGACCCAAAGAACACCGTCCCCACTGTCAAGCATGGAGGTGGAAATGTTATGTTTTGGGGGTGTTTCTCTGCTAAGGGCACAGGACTACTTCACCGCATCAATGGGAGAATGGATGGGGCCATGTACCGTACAATTCTGAGTGACAACCTCCTTCCCTCCGCCAGGGCCTTAAAAATGGGTCGTGGCTGGGTCTTCCAGCACGACAATGACCCAAAACATACAGCCAAGGCAACAAAGGAGTGGCTCAGGAAGAAGCACATTAGGGTCATGGAGTGGCCTAGCCAGTCACCAGACCTTAATCCCATTGAAAACTTATGGAGGGAGCTGAAGCTGCGAGTTGCCAAGCGACAGCCCAGAACTCTTAATGATTTAGAGATGATCTGCAAAGAGGAGTGGACCAAAATTCCTCCTGACATGTGTGCAAACCTCATCATCAACTACAGAAGACGTCTGACCGCTGTGCTTGCCAACAAGGGTTTTGCCACCAAGTATTAGGTCTTGTTTGCCAGAGGGATTAAATACTTATTTCCCTCTGCAGAATGCAAATAAATTCATATACTTTCCACAATGTGATTTTCCGGATTTAATTTGTGATGTGCTATCTCTCACTGTTACCAATAACCTACCCTTCAATTATGGGCTGCTCATGTCTTTGTCAGTGGGCAAACTTACAAAATCAGCAAGGGATCAAATACTTATTTCCCCCACTGTATGTGATCCAATTTCTAGATTCCTTTCCATACATTAGGATGGAGTCATCTGTCTAATCATGTATCCAAAAGGGCATACAGCCAAGGTTTGTTGTTAGGTCAACATATATGTTATTGAGGCCTTCTTACCTATGGAACTGATTTCAGCCCTACTCTACCGTTGTTCTTCACTAGATTTCAGTGGAAATCCCTAGCTTCCTTAACTTCTGGCATGTGTTGTCCATCATAGAACAATTGTGAAGAACAGATACATACCACAAGATAGAGAGGTCCTTTGGTAACCTAACAATACATTTTCACTGCCTAGATCATACTAATCCTTAATATCTAAGCAATAAATCAGATGTACTATCTGTAGCTGGGGTGATCATGAGATAAAACTTGGTCAAGCTTTGCTGCAGTTGAATAAGTTGCATTAGTATTATCCCTACACTGAGATCTGGCCTTATTTAGGACAACTGGGGGTTATTTGCAAACAGGGCAGTTGCCTTGAGCTGCAATGCTACAGGGGGCCTAAAACTCAAGGAGATAGTCTACAGGTGGGCTTTAGGGCCGCTTTCTAAATTTCTGCTCTGGGCCCCAGCATGTTTAACACTTGCCCTATCAATCATGTATAATGGATGCTAAAAAAAAGTGAGTTAAAAACATAAGACAAAAGGAGAAGAAGGTAGAAGAAGAATGAAGTAAAATGCTGAACAAGGAAGGAGTAATGGACTGTATTGACAGGGAAATGGTGTTCAAAGCAAGGGAGAAAGACAAGATACACAAAACTTCACAAACAGATGCAATTTATTTACAGCAAATAAAAATAATACTTCCCCATAACAAACTCATCTGATCGCAGTCTCAATCTATCCTGGTGCTGGGGGAGTTCCTATGTGTCCAGCAGAGGCAATCAGTAGCCGTATCATGGGAACCTGGGCACCTTAGCCCCACAGGTGAAACTCCAACTACTAGAATTTCACAGCCCCATTAAATAATGTTATTTCTCTTCATGGCTCACATCCTGTTTGTTTGAAGCAGCTGGCATTGTTCGGACACCACTCATTACTTAACTTATTTTGTGGGTTTCTTCCTTACTACACAATATGATTTGGACAAAAACAAGTTAAATGACTAGAAGTAACAATGTATGCATAGCATTCAAGGATAGACTTTTAAAAAAACAGAATGTAAGCATATTTATAAAAGATGTAACAAGGAGTGAATTAAAGGACATAAATATGTTTATACAGTAAACTGAACTATCTAGAATTATCCAGAGGAAACAGGCATATTTATATAGTGATTAGGCCAGTGCCATTACAGGGACACAGAAGGAGAGAATTAAGGGTAGTGTTCAGAAGATAAGAAGAATTGCTTCAAGGAGTGTGCAACATTCTGGTACTGTCACCCATGTCTTCTCCCATTACTTTTCATTTTTTTTTCCATTTTAAATGTTTATTGAATTTTCAACTTTACAAACCCCAACAAGATCCCCCAAATTCACAAACAAAAAATGATTAAAATACACATTAAACCCTGTTATCCCCCTCCCACCCTGAAGTAATCCTCCCGAAGAAGTCCAACATAGTCAAGCGTGTTCCTTATTGGTGAAAATAACCTCCCCAAAGTCCAATATCAAACGTCATTCATAAGCAGAATAGTGAAATTTAACTGACACAAAAGTAGAGGTAATATAAGAAAATATAACAAAATTCTCTTACAAGAGACATTCACAATCAGTAATAAATCCTTAGATAAGCATCCAGAATATATAAAGAACATTAGCCTGGATCATCACCTTTAAGCTAATAGAAGTCGTTTATGTAGATTGCCCAGATTCATACCAAAGAAGGAAAGGTTTCCAAATTCTTTCAAACTTTGTCTTATGTCCCCTTTTCTGCATTGTAAAATAACTTAAGTAATAAGACTGCTATAAAAGAAGTCTCAAAAGTGACACAGATGGAACTATCTTTGTATTCCACAATCTTGCCACTTCTCTCCTCAAAACTGCTATACAAGGAAATAACACTCGAACAACATCTTCTGAGATGTATCCTGGGTGGCACTGGAGGAGGAATAATTTATGGACCAGAGGAATCTGGAGTTGAAACATGGTGGGAAAGATTTGGCTCCAAGAGGCACAAGATTTCCAAATAATGGAGTAGGACCACCAGATGTGCAAAAAAAGGATCATGTTCTTCCACATTGTCTCCAACAAGAAACTGAGTGGTGTGTCGAGATACAATGTTTAGTGGGCAGTAGCGGCCCTACCATTAGGCCACCTGTGGTGGGGGCCTCAGGCAGCACTCTACAGGAAACAGCACTCTCCCCTTCCCTCCTCGATCCTCTTCCTCGCATTTATCTGATTTCTTTTCCAAAAGGCAGCAGTGGTAGCAGCAGCTGCAGCAATTCCCATAGGCTGTCCTGCTGCTGGCACCGGTCTCTTCTCCCTGTTGCTGCTGCCTCATGAAGTGGGATATGCAGTAGAGTGAAGAGGTTGTGCCAGCGGCAGCCTATGGGAATCGCTGCCACTGCCTTTTGGAAAAGAAGAAAATAAGGTAAATGGTGCGGGGAAGAGGGCTGAGGAGGGAAGGGGGGAGATGCCAGACAATGCTCAGGTGGGGGCGGCATCTCATCCCTGCCTCAGGTGGCAGATTGCCTTGGGCTGTCCCTATTAGTGGGACAAAAATACCAGCAATATAACAGCTTAAGACCATTTTCCACAAGGTTGGATGATATCGAGAGCTTAAAAGCATATGGTATGGTGTGCCAAGATGGCGGACTGACTGGTGGACGCTCTGCAGCATCTCTGAATCTTTCCCTGATGCTCAAGATTTTTTCTGATGGAGAAGAAGCTGATCTTTCCTCTCTAAACATGCCGCACACCAAGCTGAAAGGGGTAGTCAAGGGTTTACCGGTGACAAACTCGGAAACTGCTCTACTTCAGACGACGCTTGACAGATATGCCACTAGTACTCCATGACAGACTGGTTTGAGTCAAATTCCCACAGTGGGAGACATTGGTGGATCATCGTTCTCACAGGGAAACATCATTATCATCACCGTAGGTTAATCCCCCGCCTTGCCCAGCAGGTCTCAGAAGTGGGCTACACTTCCTGGAAACGTCCGAAGATGGCGCAACAGGAGTCCCTGTTATCGGAGCCCAAGCTGAGACGCTGGGAGTATTAAACAAAGTTGAACTAATAGCTCCCGAGGCGGTAACTTTAGATTCCATCTGGAAAGCGATACAGACATTGACTACTACAGTTGCTCCAATCGTGAGTAAATTGGACTCTTTAACATCCGCATTAGAGACTTTTAAAAAAGAATCGGAAAAAACCAATGGTGCTGTTCAATAGGATCTCTCTACTCTAAAAGTAAAAACGGACTTGTTAGTAAAAGATAAATTGATCATACACCGAAAGATAGAGCAGTTTGAAAACTACAATAGGCGTTTGAATTTAAGGTTGCTGAATTTTCCAATTTCTTCAGAAATGAATGCGATGGCTTTGTACAAAAAATATTTGACTGAAAACCTTCAATACTCCCCAGATCTAATTCCCCCAGTTAACAAAATATATTATTTACCTGATTTAAAATGTGGGGAGAAATTGAAGGATGTACAGGATTTACAAAATTTAACTGCTCTTCTAGAACAATCCGCTATTGAAATCTCTGAAAGGAAAACATTACTTGTTTCATTGGTCTTTGAACAGGACCTAAATTCCATTCTGAAGATGTTTTTCAAAAATTCTACAAAAACATTTTATGGAGATAGAATATGGATCTACCCAGATGTGGTGAAAACCACACGGGATAGAAGAAAAGCTTTCCTGGCTCTTAGAGAAGAGACCCGATTGTTGGGGGCAAGATTTATTTTGTCTTATCCTTGTAAATGTTTGGTAAATTACTTAGATAAAAAATACGTTTTCTTTGAACCAGAGCAACTTAAAGTTTTCTTAGAAATGAAAAAAGTGACCAGTCTCTGAATATTAAGAAAATCTGGATTGACATATAATTTATGTGAAGTTAACCAGGCCTTCTATGTTTAGATGTTTTTCTTTATATTGTTTCCACCAGTTGATACTTAATGCCCCCCCTTACTGGTTTGACTAGGTGGTCTAAGAAAGAGTTCATTATTTTCTTTTGCCTTCTCTTAAAGTTTAAGAGAGGTTAATTTAGTTATTTCCTAATGTTTATCATATATGCTCTGTTTTTCTGTAACAAGATTTAATGCTTGTAATTTAATGTTGAAATTATAAATAAATAAATAAATAAAGTGTATGGTATGGTCTCCAAAGTTTTATCATTCAAGGACTTGTCTAAGTCTCTCTTCCACCATGTAATATAAGGGGAGTCATGAGATGGAACTTCCAATAATAAATTACACAGCAAGATATTAGCTTACATTGTAGGACCCCTATTTCTAGGAAAACCTCAAAGGCTCAACTCTTCCTTGCTAATTAAACCATGGAGTAAAAAAAAAAATAGAATTCAGTAGCTGGGATTTGATACTTTTGCTGTATTTTCTGGAAGGAAAGGAGCACACCCCTTGAGTATAAATGACCCACTGTAAAAATACCTGTATGCTCCCATGATTCCAAAATCTGCATATCCCAAGATGGTGCATATAGATGCAGTGCCACTGAGGGTACCAAAAATGAGAAGGATTTACCCTTCAAAAGCTTCTTCCCAGTTTAATGCCAAATCCTCATCACCAACTGCAGTGAGGGAGGCAAATTAGAACAAGAAAATCTATAACTTTCCGGGCACCAAATTAAGTTAGCCCAGTGAATATGTCCCGGCATATGTCTCTCAATGTGAGCCCATGCTTCTGGAGACCTAGCACCATTCAAAAATGCCCCACAAATGGGCAGCGTAAAAATATTTTTCATAATAAGGTACACCCAACCCACCTGCCTGGGATATAGCATACATGAATTGCCTGGACATCCTTGGCGGCCACCTCTTCCAAATATAAGAAGACAAGTACTTCTGGGGCAATTTAAGTTGCATATCAGTTATAGCCAGGGGCAACACTTGAAAAAGATACAACAATTTAGGCAATACCACAATTTTACTTACAGCTACTCTTCCCAACTAAGAGTGATGTGTTTAATGCCAACAGTCAAATTTAGAAAAAAGGCTAGGAAGCATCTTTCTATAATTAAGCTTGTACAAATCAACCACTTACAGAAATCCGCACTCTCAGGTACAATATACAATATGTGCCCCAAGGCTCACAAAAAAGGAACTGTTTTAGTTGAGACACCTGTCCTGCAGATAAAATAATGTTCAATAACTCTAATTTTGATGTATTCATTTTAAACCCTTTATACTTTAAATATAATGAGGAAAGATCTCTTTAGTAATTCACCAATCACCAATGACTCTCCTTTTAGCTAACAATTTCCAAAGTCCCACTTGAATATGTTTAAAAGAAATAAATAGCAATGGAGTATGATTGTTATGAAAAGGGAAAAAAGCCTTAGAACCCAACCTTCACTTTATGACTCTCATATAGAGTGATAGGATTACAGGGTAATCATAGGCATCAAAAAACCCTTCATCTTAATCTCCAATCTGCTGGTTAACCCTTATTAATTGTGACGAATGAACAAAAATCAACTTAGCTTTTCCAAAACGTATGCTGTAGACCCCACTGACTGTGGCCAGAGTTTTGCTCATAGCTGTTTCAAGGTGCCATAGTCAAATCAGCTTATATTTGCACTTCTTTTTACAGTGTCACTGGGTTCCCTTCAACCCCTTTGTAGGCTTCCAGAACATTAACATAAGACCACTTCACAATCCCATCCCTTCTTTCCATCCCTCTCCCCTCCTTCCCTTCCCACTCCCCCCTCCCTGCAGTCCATGCCAGCACCCAGCCATTACTGTATTGATAGACTGGGGGCAGGAGGAAGGACCCCACCCTTCCAGGGGATGTACGCAGTACCAAAACATACCCCTATGCCAATAGTTCCACACCCTTTTGGATTGTGCACATCTACAAAAACACATATACATTTATTTATTTATTTTATTTTTGTTACATTTGTACCCCGCACTTTCCCACTCATGGCAGGCTCAATGTGGCTTACATGGGGCAATGGAGGGTTAAGTGACTTGCCCAGAGTCACAAGGAGCTGCCTGTGCCTGAAGTGGGAATTGAACTCAGTTCCTCAGTACCCCAGGACCAAAGTCCACCACCCTAACCACTAGGCCACTCCTCCACTCAGGTCCACACCTCTCAGCTTTAGAGTCCATTTCGGCAAACTTTGCAAAGATAGACAAGAGCATAATCCAAAAATATAATAAATGAACGTCGCTGAACTCCAGCTGAGTATTTTCCAGATATCATGCTGGATTCACAACTTGACACGTTGTTACTTATGGAAACTGGGTTGAGACATGGGGAAGAAACTTATTTGTTCAGTGCGGCCCCTGTAGGTTTTAAAAATATATCAATGGTGAGGTCATCCAAGAGAGGGTTAGCAATGTCTTATGCCAATCAATTGTGCTTGTGGAAATACTATCCAGTTCTCTTCCTTATAAAGAGATTTTAATTGCTAGAATGCTGGCTCCTCTATCTTGTCATCTAGCTTTATTTTATTGTCCGCTGGATTTATCAGGCAATATTTGGGACAATGTTTGTGAAACTATTGCCGAATTAGTTATCATTTTTCCAGACATATTAATTCTGGCTGATTTTAACCTCCATTTTGATGATTCCACTTCACCAAGTACTAGGTTTTTTTGGTTCCTTACTGAGGGGGGCTTTTACTAAGCTGCGGTAACATTTTTAGCTTGTGGTAGAAATCAGCTGGTGGTAAACGCCGAGATGCCCATTATAGTCCTATGGGCATCCGGCATTTACAACCAGCTGATTTCTACCACGACCTAAAAATGCTACAGCGGCTTAGTAAAAGGCCCCCTGAGTGATTTAGGTTTAAGGCAATTTGTTAAATTTCCTATGCATAAGGAAGGGCATTTGCTAGACTTTATTGTATCTTCTGGTTCGGTTAACTTTTCTATAGAGAATATGGGGCATGTTTATTATTCTTGGACCGATCACGCTTTTATAACATTTTCAGTGGAAGGTATACAAGGAAAAGATCTTAAATATATAGAGTTTCCAAATATAGAGATAAGGAAGGGATGTATGAATCCTGATTATCTTCTTCCACTAGTTACACCATTTCCTAGTGATTTCTTGGATAAATCTTTGGAGGACATGGTTTCTACTTAGAACTTTGTTCAAAGTAAGGCTCAGGATCAATTTTCAGTTGATCATCATGTTATTACTACCAGGTTGCCCAACAGTCACATTCATTATCAATCTAAAATTAAATCAACAATGAATGAGATATTATATACTTAATCATATTATTCTAAGCAACTACTAAAGAAAGGTAATAAAACACAGATTTTATTTTCCCTTGATAAAAGACTGTCAGGACAGAATGAAAAAGGTGTAGTTCTATTAAGCCCTTCTTTGGAAGTTCTTGGTAACTTCTTTTGTGAAAAAGTAAATAAGCTGTGTCAGCCATTTGTTCAGGCAAATGGAGTTAAGAACCTTATTAACTCTGCAATTCTATCAGATGTGGTACATTCTGTACCAATGGCCCAATGGTCAAGTTTCCAATTATGGTCTCTCATTAATATCTCTAAGGTATCATAAGAAAGAACTGGGGCATCATCCAAACTCATAAGGTATTTGAATATCACCGACTACGGATTGCCTTTTCTCGTGACAGAAATGAAAGAGATAATCAGTCCAGCGGACTTACTGGAACACAATGTGAATGAGGGAGGAAGACATGTCAGATGTTGCTCTTGTTCGTATTGTGACATATCCATTGAATGCACGGAATGTCAATCCAAGAGACAAGTGCAACTATAAGCTACGGTTCCGGACATTGTGTAAGTCCGACTATGTGGTATACATACTACAGTGCCCTTGCTTCAAATGGTATGTGGGCAAGACCCAGCGAAGATTCTCAGTGCGATTGGGTGAACACAAATCGTGTGTAACCAACAAGAAACTGGGAGCACCGTTGGTAGCCCACTGCGTAGAGTTCAACCACTCCTTTAACTCTTTCAAGGGTTGGATTATTGATAGTGTCCCTGCAGGCAGACGAGGAGGCGACCAAAACAAGGTCTTATTACAGTGTGAGCAGCGCTGGATCCACAGACTCGATACTTTGGAACCCCACGAATTGAATTCACGAATACATTGGACAGCCTTTTTCACTTGAGAAAACCAGTTTTCAATTCTTTGCAAAGGAGATTTTTTTTTATTTGTCATACCTTGAGTTTGAATATGAACTCATACAACCTTCACAGCCAAATTTTTTCTGCAAATAAACTACCCGGATTGGACTTTTCAAAGGAACGTTGCTAGATTGTTTCATTTGGATGTTTTTCTTTTCAATGGAACGTTGCTGGATTGTTTCATTTTGATTTTCCTATGTTTGATTTTCATTTTTTATTCCTACCGCTCTGCCATATATATTTCTTTAGATAACAGAGTAATGACACTTTATTTTTTCTTTGAGCAATTAGTTTGAGTTAATGACATTGACAGTCACGTTAGCCAAAGTCAGCATGTTTTGTTCAGCTTCCAACAGCTGACCGGAGCATTTAAAAGTGGTGGCGCCATTTTTGCAGATTGGCTCCGTACGAATTCATTTGAATAGCTCCCAGGGTATAGGATGGTTTTCAGCGCCGCGGCACTGCGTTTTAGTTTCATATGAGTGCTCAACGGGCTTTTTTGTTTTTTGTGTTCTAGCTCCTATGATCGCATGCTGAGGACCCTTGACAAAGCGGAAGCAAAACGGGTCTGTCGGGACCTCATTCTTGCATAGCATCCACGGAGCATCAGAGTGAAAAGATAAGTGTGATTTGATGATTTTGCCACTATCAGATCAATGAGAGGTTTTTCACCCATGATTACTTTTTTACTATGAGCCTCAAATGTTTCTGGTCATTCGAGCCAGGCTGAGCCACAGCAGTATGAGGTTTTCCTCTCATTGTTAACATTAAATTATGAATGGTAGCACGCAGTAGCCTTTGTGTATGCGCAGCAGAGATTCACTCAGTGTATTGTTGTAGAACTTACAAATTGTGAATCAGATCTTTATTGTAATATAGTGAAGATCAGGCATACAAATCTGTCTTTGGTTCATGTGATATGATACAGACGTTCAAATATTTGAAAGGTATTAATCCGCAAACTAACCTTTTCCGGAGAGGGGAAGGCGGTAGAACGAGAGGGCATGAAATGAGATTGAAGGGGGGCAGACTCAAGAAAAATGTCAGGAAGTATTTTTTCACGGACAGGGTGGTGGGTGCTTGGAATGCCCTCCCGCGGGAGGTGGTGGAGAGGAAAACGGTAACGGAATTCAAACATGCGTGGGATAAACATAAAGGAATCCTGTTCAGAAGGAAGGGATCCTCAGGAGCTTAGCCTTGAATGGGCGGCAGAGACGGTTGGGAGGCAGGGCTAGTGCTGGGCAGACTTATAGGGTCTGTGCCAGGGCTGGTGGTTGGGAGGCGGGGATAGTGCTGGTCAGACCTATACGGTCTGTGCCAGAGCCGGTGGTGGGAGGCAGGGCTGGTGGTTGGGAGGCGGGGATAGTACTGGGCGGACTTATACAGTCTGTGCCCTGAAAAAGACAGGTACAAATCAAGGTAAGGTATACACAAAAAACTAGCACGTATGAGTTTATCTTGTTGGGCAGACTGGATGGACCGTGCAGGTCTTTTTCTGCCGTCATCTACTATGTTACTATGTTATTCCAATTTTGTGGTTGAGAATTGAGGCATGGATTGACACCATTATTATTACATATGGTAAATCAGAGTTTGGAATTAGGGATAGTCCCCAAGCCTTGGAAACATGCCAACAGTGAAGAATATAAAGGAAGGTAGGCTGAAAGACAGTTCAGGTAGGCCAATTTATGACTCTGGGCAAGTCACTTAACCCGCCATTGCCCCATGTAAGCCGCATTGAGTCTGCCATGAGTGGGAAAGCGCGGGGTACACATGTAACAAAAAATAAAATCTGCCTCTTACAGCAAAAGTAACTGAACAATTGGTTTTAGGGGGTGGGGGGGGGGGGGGGGGGGGGGGGGGGGGAGAGAGTTAGAGAGGACCATAGTACAGAGATGTTGATATCAGCTATGTTGAGTGAAGTTTATGAGCACCTAGATGGTGGAGTAATAGTTCTTGCTGCGTCGTTAGATTTATTCTCAGCTTTTGATCTGATAGACCACACATTACTACTACAGCGTTTGCATTGCAACGGTAGGCCTAAAATGGTTTGACTCATTTTTGAGTCAAGAACTTGTCAAGTTTCTTTAAATTCTTTGATTTCATCAGAATTTCAACTGGATTGTGGAGAGCCTACACTGTTATTTCATATATTTTAAAGTCCCCTTTTGACCTTAATTCAAAGTTTGAGCATAAGAACATAAGTGTTGCCATATTGGGGCAGACCAAAGGTCCATCAAGCCTAGTACCCTGTTTCCAACAGTGGCCAGTCCAGGTCACAAGTATCTGGCAAGATCCCAAAACAGTAAAATAGATTTTATGCTGCTTATCCTAGAAATAAGTAGTGTATTTTCCCCAAGTTCATCTTAATAATGGCTTATGCACGTTTCTTATAGGAAGCTATCCAAAGATTTTTTAAAGCCTGGTAAGCTAACTGCTTTTACCACATTCTCTACAAAAAATTAAAAAATGCCCAACGCTTGTATTGCAATATCTTAACAAACAGGAAAATGCAGCAATATAGCTCACTAATCTTCCAAGACCTCAATGGTAGCTCATTTCACATAGGAACTCAGTCCTATGACTTACTTAACTCTTCATCGGTCTTATAAATGTATATATTTATTAACTAACTTTACTTTTTTATCATTTTTATAATTTGACGACTTTTTCAACATTTTAAAAAATGGAAGGCTTTTCTTAGCTTGCACAGAGAGACCCGCAATCAACATGAGTCATGTTTTGCCAATAGGATGCATCAGGGTAAAACTCTGTCTCTGGAAAACCTCCTCTAGAAAATCAAACTGATAGTGTTCTCCAATATTTTTAGATGTAATTTGGGAATATCATTCTGTTAGATCCTTGCAGTCTGAAAATTTGTCTTATTTTTTTATTATGTATGTATGTTTTTATTTTATTTATTTATTAGGATTTATTTACTGCATTTTTGAAGGAATTAATTCAAGGCGGTGTACAGTAAGAATAGATCAAACATGAGCAATAGGCAATTACAGCAGTAAAAATATTCAAATAACATACAAAGTATGGCATAGTATACTACTTACAATGCCAACACAATACGTAATAGAATGTTTTAATTGATATTGAAGGGTATAAGCAAAGATGGAACATATAGATAGATAAGAGAGTAAGGTGACTAAGTTAAAGAAAGTTGCACATGAGGTCAGAGAGATGGTTAAATATTATCTCAGTTAGGGTAGGAGTGGATAAACATGTCCTGCTGCAGTATGTGCAGCCCGTGTCACTCCTTGTGTGTGTAAGTGAGACTATAAGTTAGTTACTTCTTCCATTAAAGGCCTGGTTGAAGAGCCAAACTTTCAACTGCTTCCTGAAGTAGAGATAATCCAGTGTTAAGCGGAGCCTTTCAGGCAGTGCATTCTGGAGTGTGGGGGCTACTCTGGAGAAGGCTCGCTTGCAGGTATCACATCATGTAATGTCTTTTGGAGAGGGTGTGGTTAGTGATAGTCCTTGAGAGGACCTTAGTGTCTTTGGAGGTGTGTAGAGGATCATCCTATTCTTCAGGTACTCAGGGCCATTTCCTTTAAGGGCCTTGAAGATCAGAATTTTAAATTTAGCCCTGTATTGTACTGGTAGCCAATGAAGTTTTTGCAAAAATGGTGTGATGTGGTCACGTCGCTTGCAACCTTCTATGAGTCTTGCTGCTGCATTGTGAATCAACTGGAGCTGGTGCAGGCCATTTGTAGTCAGACCGTTTTATAATGCATTGCAGTAATCCAGTCTTGATGTTATCATGGCATGCACAACGAGGGTAAGATTTACCTTCTCGATGTAAGGAGAGAAGCAGCGTAGCTGTCACAAATAGTAGAAACAGCTCTTGAATGTTGCATGAATTTGGGGAATCAGAGTAAGTGTTGAATCTAACTGTATTGCAAGGTTCCTGACTTGTGATTTGAGGGGGAGTTTGTACTTCCCAAAAGAGATTTTGATGTCAGGTATGTATCCACTTGTGTTAGGGACCCAGACAAGCTTGGTTTTACTTGGGTTCAGGCAAAGTTTGTTGTGTTTAGCCCATTCTTGAATTGATGTTAGGTAATCAGTTTATTCAAGGTTGTAGGTAAGTCAGGTTCAGCGGGAAGACAGCAGACTTAATGTAGTTTGCATATCAAGGCCCTATCCAGCAGCATGGAGAGCATGCTAACATGGCCATTACGCCATATGTATTGGGTGAGCCTGGGCTCACGCAATCACAGATGTTGATTTGTGTTGTAGGCAGACTAGAATATTTTAAATAAATAAATAAATACTTAGATATCACTGAGCTGTCTGTTCCTTTTCAGCATCACAGGCGAGAGATCCAGGAAGAATTCCACAGGGTAGGTATCCCACTACTGAAATACAGTCAAAATATTCTGGCACCTCTGGGAGACCTCTAATATGAAGACTGTTTCTCCAGGTCTGATTCTCGATATCTTGAAGCCTCTCCTCAAGGTCCATAGTCTGTTGCTGTATTGCCGCTAATTTTTGTTCCAACTCCTGTGTTTGTGAGATTTGATCATCCAGTCTCAGTTCTGTTTCCTTTTTGCGACATCCTAGCTCAGCCATATCCGCTCTCAGGTCTTTGCTCAGTGCTGCTAAGTCCACCTGGGTAGCTGATATTTCGTCTTTTAGCTCCTGAAACAGTCCTCTAATTTCCACCAATGCCATCGTTGAAAGCTCTGCACTCCCTTCTTGATCCATCCGTGATTGCGTGAGCCCAGGCTCACTCAATACGCATGGTGTAACGGCCACATTACCCTGCTCTCCATTCTGCTGGATAGGGTCTTGATATGCAAACTACTGTAAGTCTGCTGTCTTCCTCTTAGCTGCCATAGTCCTTCAATAACTGAATGTTAATATTAAGTTTTCCTGCTTAGGTGCTCAAAAAAGAGGGTGTTAATTCACTTGATGGTTGCAGGTTTCCCCAGTAGGGCAAAGAGCCTCAAATTCAAGCTTCATTCAGCCCGATGACCTACTTTTCATTTTTATTTTCTTCATATCAGCACAGCTTTTGTCAAGAGAATAAAAATAATCTGCCCGATATTCAAACCAATTAGCCAGCCAATGACCAATTGAATTGCTTGGTTGGGGTTAGCCACTAATATTCAGCAGCACTTAACCAGCTATATGCCGCTAAATATCAGTGTTGAACACAAAGCTATCTTGGGGGTGTTCATGGGGCAGAGTCAGCACTTGGACGCTTAAGTACTGATATTCAGCACTTAAGCAACCAGGGTTAATGCTTAAATGGGACTGCTTGAGAGATGAATAGCGACTTAAGCGGCTATGTGCTAGCTGGCTTAAAAATAACTGGATATTCAAAGCTGAAGCCTGCACAGGTTCTAGCTTTAAATATCCAGGAAAAACGCTGAATATTAACACCAATATATTTATTCAAAGCTGTTTTGCCAGGGATTGGGAAAGATCATTTTTGCAGTTAAAAATACCACTTACCAAAGCCAAAGCAGAAATGTTTTTCTTGAGAAATTTATATCATGATCCCCTGGAGTACAACAGAAAAGCAGAGTAGCTACCCAGCATACAGATGTGTTTAAAAAAAAGTAAACATTAAACTGATGGCATGGCCAGAAGTATGTAAAACAGAGCAGGGAAGCAGGTTACGATACCCCCCCCCCCCAAATTAGAAAAGCCCTGGCTCTGATAGAGTGCCCACCTTTTGCCTCAAATATTTATCATCTCTCTGTCAAACTGAGTAGGAAACCGGATCATGGTTGCTATGTTTGCGGTCATTGTTTTGTCTCTCTTTACTACCACCAAACAAAAAGCTTCTTATCACAAAAAAGAAACCCTTGTGTTTGCTTAACAAAATAACTTATGAGCAGGCACCTAAAATTTATTTGAGGAACTAAAATGGAAAGGAAAATCCTTCATGACTCTCTCCTAGGTACTCATTTATAAACATATTTACTTACAGCCTACATTATCTGCAAGTCTAATTTGATTACAATCTACATAAGAGGAAGGGAGTTCCCTTTGTGAGTGGCTCATGCAAATCAACAAAAGATTATCCAAACATGCTTTTGACAACAGCCTGATGGAATTCCTTAATTTAGGGTTGGTCATTATCTGTGATCTACAGAGTTAAGTATTTATAATTCACTTTTATTCTTGTTGCATTTTTCAACAGGGGAAAAAGCACGTAGGAGCTCATAATCAAAAGAAAAAAAACCTGCAAAAAATGGCATAAGGGGCAGACGGACGTATTTCTCACATGAAAATGGTTAAACCATATAATCAAAAAAATTTAAAATAAATTTAAGTCCAATGTTTGCTGAAAGAAAAACTTTTTGAGACTGGGTGTTTTGGGGGCATGTCATGGGCGTGAGATGGGCAGTGTAACCTGATGTATGTTTTTTTGCGATAATGGATAGTAAAATGATTTCCTTGTGCTAGAAAGAAAGACATCATGAATTAGATCTGCTTCAAAAATGACTAGCTCAAGACCAAACTTGCCTTTGGACCCATTTATGATTTTGCTGAGTTGGAGAGTGGAGAAGCGGAATTGTTGGCTTGTGAAAAAGGGTGGAGAGTTGCTGAGTGGTTTGTTACTGTAACCAGTGGTATTTAAAGGAAAAAAAAGAGGGGAAAAAGAGAATTTTGTAATGCGTTTTCTACCTGGGTTTGCATAGGTGCGGGCTGCAGGGGCCATTTTTTGTGGTCTGGTTGTTCCATTGATGACCAGCAGGTAGTTACCCTTGGGGTCTTGAGGCCTTTTGGGACCTTCTGGGAGGAGGTTGCGTCAGGCGCGACCTTCCTGGATGCTGCCTGGCTGAGAAATGAGGTTTCCCAGGCTGGGAGCATTCAGGAAAATGGTCAGTCTGGGCCTTGTCGGGTCTCTGTGCATGCTTAGTAGCACTCCAGAGATGCGACTAGGCCCAAACTGAAGCCAAGGCCTCGATTTTTAGGCCTATTGGTTTCAGTTCTGCAGTTTTTGCATTGTTTTTCCCACAGTTGCTGAGGGTCCGTCGGGACCTGTTTCACTGGTCAGGGTCAAGTGAGGAGCCTTCTGGGGTCAAGTTAAGGGGTCTGGTGGCCCAAGGTTTTATTTAGTTTTTTTTCTTTTAAATTGCATTTTTTGGGCCTGTTTGGCTAGGAGTTAAGGGGTTAATTTTTAGAAAAATGTAAAGGTAGTTTGGGGTTCCTGAGAACCTCCTGAGATGGAGTAGTACTTAAAAATTTCTGGCAAAAATAATTTTGTGGGGGAAATGAGAAGGTTTGCGTTTGAGGTATTTCTGGCTTTTATATTTGGTTTGGGCAGGAGTCATTTGGAGGGACGTGTGGGACATTAGTGAATGTTTTTGGAGTGGATGTCCTCGGTTTTGGGGGGGGTTCTGGGTGTAATTTTTTAAATACAAACTAGCACACATGACCAGCTTCTCCTACATGAGTACGGAATTATGGAATGCACTTCCCACTCACTTGAAAATGATCAAAGAATTAATTAATTTCCTCAAATCTCTGAAAACCTATCTCTTTAACAAGGTCTACCTCGAGAACCCTTAAATAACTTTAACACAAAACCTCTCCACATGTATCCAGAATGTATAACTGCTTGACCAGATCCTGTCTTCTTTGACTTCTTTGTAACACCAATTGTACCCTGGTATGGCAATGCCATAACAGTTCTTTGTAAGCCACATTGAGCCTGCAAAAAGGTGGGAAAATGTGGGATACAAGTGCAATAAATAAATAAACGTCTGTAAATGGGGACCAAAATTTGTGAAAAAAAAATGAAATATGGTATATGATGGGCTTTAGGATAACAGGTTCTTTTTAGTGAATTTTGTGGAAATTTATGTATTAATTTTGGTAAAAATGTCTCTTTCCCATTGATATTAATGGGATCAAAATGGAGACTTTGGACCTTCCAGTTAAGTTCCATAGCTTTCAAAGTTTTATGGAATGGATTCTGATTGGCTACCAAAGGTCACCTGATGACTCCGAGTCTCTATCACCCCTAGCAACAAGTGCTCTGACAGTTATCAGCAGTGTTGCCAGGTGGGCGGTTTTACCGCCCAATTGGGCGGTTTTCCGCGACCCGCCGCGGGAAATTTTTGCCCGCGGCGGGTTGCGGTTTTTTGGGCGGTTTTTTTAGGCTTCCGGGCGGCTTTTTGGGCGGCTTTTTGATTTTTTTTCGGCCGCGGGGGGCGGGGTTAGTGACGTTTTTGGGCGGGGTTAGTGACGTTTTGGGCGGGGCCGATGACGTGGGAGGCGGGGCCGATGACGTGGGAGGCGGGGCCGATGACGGGGAGGCGGGGCTGATGACGGGGAGGCGGGCCCGATGACGTGGGAGGCGGGGCTGGTGACGGCGGGGGCGGGGCCGGTGACGCGGGGGTGGGGGTGTCATGGGCGGGGTTTGTGTTTGGGCGGGTTTTGGGCTGGTTTCTGGCCTGGATTGGGCTGGAAAAAAAATTTCTACCTGGCAACCCTGGTTATCAGAGGGGCCGAAGATTTCAGAGCCAGTGACTTTCTGAAGGCAGCCTGTCATGCTGCTGCCGGCAACCAACATAGATTTTACAGGAGCACAAGGGAGGGAGAGAGATGAGGGAGCACTGTCAGACTCGCAGGAAGGGGAACAGATGAAAGGGAAAGAGAGACTGAACCTGGAGAGGGGGGAGAGAGATGCGGGGGTGCCGGAAACAATGGGGGAAGGGGCACCAGCACCACCAAAGCAAGTTGACTCAGGGTGCCACTTTCTCTTGAGCCAGCTCTGCCTCGGTGTCTCACTTCCCAAAGTCCTTGCCTACACCTGCTAGCCCTCCAGCCACACCCATCCCTTGCTCTATATCTCACCCCCTTCCTCCACCATACTTTCACTGTCCCCCAAACCCCCCACACCTCCCATTCAAACTCCTTACCTGCTTGTCTGCTTGTTCCTTTGTTTGTCCACTCCCAGTTTGTTACTGTGCTTTGTGTTGTTGCTGTTTATATGAGGACTGTTTGCTGGTGCTAGGTCTTACTGAGTGCAGTAGATGAAGAAGTGCACAGTGGTGTTACTGAGTTTAAAGGGTTATACCTGTAGTGTGGGGACACTTGCACATCAATCATGGATGCACTGAAAGCTATTGTGGCTGATGCTTTGCTGGATGTGGATGAGAGTTTGGAGGGAAGGCCCAGGAGGAGATATCCCAATCCCAGAGTATTTAGGCCAGAACCCACTTCATGAACCTCACTGACCAGCAATACCTGACTAGGTACCACTTTGACAGGCCTGCCATACAGCACCTCTGTGACCAGCTACAACCCTTCCTCCAGACCAGGACACGCAGGAATAATCCAGTGCCAGTCCACCTTAAGGTCACGGCTTCCCTTGCCTTTCTTGCCACTGGCAGTTTTCAGTCAGTGCTAGCAGTCAATGGAGGTCTCGTCCAGCCCGCCATCTCCAACTGTCTTGCCCAGGTCCTCGATGCCTTCCTCACCCACATCTTACACTATTTTATCTTCCCCACTACTACTCAGGCTCTCCAGAACAACATGGTTCAGTTCTATGCCATAGACCTCTTCCCCTCAGTCATTGGTGTCATCAATTGCACACACGTCACACTCAGACCCCCCCAGGTACATGAGGAGACCTATAGGAACAGAAACTCATATCACTCCATGAACATGCAGGTCGTGTGTGATACTCAGGGGGAGGTTGTGGATGTGTGTGCTCAGAACCTGGGGTCCACTTATGATGTATATATCCTGGAGCATTCTGGCATCTACAGTAGGTTTGACCAAGGGGTGATCACTGGTGGCGCCTAGGTAAGCAGTACTGGGATTCCTAACCTCCCATACCTACTCCCCTCCCTTATATCACCACCCTCCCTCCATCAAGATGCTCCCAGAACCCACACCCATAACCCGCACTCCACAAGGTCCACATACAAATACACACCCATGTCTTTGATTCCTGCTCCCCCCACAGGTGACAGAGAATACCCCTAGTGAACCTGGCTAATGACTCCTATTGTCCATTCCAAAAATGAGGCAGAGGAGGAATATAATATGAGCTACAAGAACACTCACACCATCACTGAGCACACCTTGGCCACCTGTGTAGTAGAAACGTTTGTGCTTGATATTGAGTTCTGCCTAAGTATTGTTATCATCTCTCTATATAAAACGCACCTCCAACGTTCTAATGAAGCCTCACCTCCAAGCCGGAAACGTCTCTCTTTGTGGTGGTGTAGATATCCGGTTTGCCCATGAGTGTCTGCCCCACCCTCGTGTCACAACGTGATGACATCGAGGGCGGAGCACTGACACTCGCTGAAAGCTTCATTACAACGCAGGAGGTGTGAGGAGAAGTGGCGAAATGGACAAGGCACAGAGGCAGAGGCGGAGCTACACACAAAAACAGAGCATCGCGAACAATAGAAGAACCCGGGTAAGCGTTACACTGAAACTCGGAGGAAGCGAGGGAGAAAAGCAGCCTGAGCATGGGAGGGAGGCAGGCAGGCAGGCAGCCTGAACATCGGAGGGTGGGAGGGAGGGAGCCAGCCAGCCAGCCTGAATGTGGGAGGGAGGGAGCCAGCCAGCCAGCCTGAATGTGGGTGCGAGGGAGGGAGCCTGACCGTGGGAGTGGGAAGGAGGGAACCTGAACGTGGATGGGTGGGTGGGAGGGAGGGGGCCACAACCCTGACAGGCGGAGGGAGGGGGGGCCACAACCCTGAAGCTGGGAGGAGGGAGGGAAGACAGGGGGGAGGGGGAAGGAGGGCGGGAGACGGAGGGGGGGCCATGCCGCACACTCTCATTCTTTCTCACACACACACACTCACACACAGTCACACACACACTCTTGAACATTCACTCTGTCTGTCTGTCTGTCTCTCTCTCTCTCTCTCTCTCACACAGTCACTCTCATACACACTCCGAGGCACACCTTGCTAGCGCCCGTTCTCACACAGACAGCCTCACTCTATGTCACACACACAAACACACTCGCACATTCACTCTGTCTCTCTCTCTCACACAATCACTCTCTCAAACATACACACTCCGATGAACACCTTGCTAGCGCCCATGTCATTGGTCTCAGAAATGGGCCTTTTTTATTAGTATTTAATGTTTCCTTGAAAGTACATAATGAGTTCTGCCTATCATTTTTAATGTTTATTGAAAGTTCATAATGAAGTAATGATATCATAGTTAATGCTCTCTTGAAAGTACATAATGGACTCTCAGGACAGAAATTGATAGCATTATCATATTAAATGATGAAGTAATTTGTACTAAATGGAATGACCACGTCGGTGTAACCACAATAGATCAGATTCACTGTTCCCTCAGTTGCTTAACCAAACACACTGTGAATCAAATAAACACATTGACAACCACTGCTTGTGTTATTGCTGAAATGAGAGGAAAAACCTCATACTACAGTGGCTCAACTTCATAAGCGAGCAGCAACAGAGCAACCAGCACAGCACAGATAAGTTTTTTGGCTCTAAAGACATCGCCTAAGTCATTTGGGCTAGAGATTATAGTAAAAAAAAATTTTGAGAGGTTTTTGTGCCTATGATTACTTTTTCACTGTGGGCTCAGAGCGATTTCATTATTAAACTGTTTTATAGACTTTCACATTCTTTGTTAACTGGTCCAGTTTCAGTAACCGAGTTGAGCCACACTAAATGGAATGACAACATGCTTAGAACTAAGGATGATGTTTCATATGAATCTCTGGAAACCTGGCCAGTTCCTGGGGATGCATTAAGAAACTGTCACATCAGCCTTATTCAATTGAATGAGATCATGTTTATTGGTCAGCATAAAAGCTGGGAGCTAAGGGTGGCCAAACGGAGGTTTTTTTCAGAATGGGAGCAGATGTGCTACCCAGGCCCTTTGTGCCCACTGAGACTCTCTGCCTGGCTGCAATCCAAGCCTCCAAGGCCACTGACGGAGATGTTGTCAACTCAAGCGGTGATGTATGATTTATGATTTACTTATTTGAATAAAGTTTACGTAATAACCTTTGACCGCCTCTATAGTCTGTTTGACAGAGATATACTCGAACAACCTGAAAAGCAGATTCAGATGTCTGGACCATTCTGAAGGGGAGCTCCTCTACAACCCAGGAAAAGGTTGCAAAGATATTCATGGCCTGCTGCATGCTGCACAAATTTGCACTGCAACGAAAACAGCCCCTGCCAGGGGACACACAGAAACGGCAGCAGGCAGAACAAGATGACAGTACTGACCTTTCCAGTAAAGGTCAGTACAGTATTTATTTGTTGTCATCATATCTTTTATATTCTCCCACCACTACCACCACCACACTACCCTCCCATCCCTCCCCCAGCACACACACTCCTTCCCAGCACACCCACCCCTCTCCCTTATCACACCACCCACCCTCTCCTCCCAATACTCACCATCACAGCACAGTAAGTATTTGCCCTCATCCTCCCCCTTTCCCTCCTCCTCCATCACCTCTGGGGGGCCACTTCCACCCCTTCCTGTAGCTGCTAGGGATGGTCCAGGCCTTGCAGGAGCAAACACAGTGTCTGAGTCATCTTCTGTGGGGTTTTCACTACCCTCAGACTCTGAGGGGCGTATCTGGAATCCGGCGGTAGGGGGGGCCAGACGTCTGACGTCTGACGTCAGACGCCGAACTGGATTCAACGAATCAGCACTGCAGCGTTACTTCCTGGAAGCATGGCCACGGAGGAAGACGAAAAACGGAGATTGCGGGTCGGACCTCGGCGCCAGCAAAAGTAAGCAGCGGGGGAGGGTTGACGGCGGGGAGGGGGGCCAGGGCGAAATCTGCGGGGGCCCAGGCCCCTGTGGCCCCACGCAGATACGCCCCTGCCTCAGAGGTGTCAGGAGATGCAGCTGCTTCTGCTCTCCCATAGAAAGCAGGTCACCTGATTGGCCTTGTGGCTGAGTTGCTGCTGTGCCCAGCACCAAACAAGGCAGTGTGTGCCACCCCAGAGGGACCTGACTTCAAGGTAGATCCACTGGCCTGGGGTCCTATGAGTCCCATCCATGCCCGCTTGGATGCTGGTTGCTTGGCCACAGCTGAGGAGGTTACTGTGAAGCTCAGGGCCGGTCTTAGGCCTAGGCAACCGAGGTGGCCGCATAGGGCCTCGCGCTTAAGGGGGCCCCACGTGGCGCACCTCAACTCCGCCTCCTCCATCCTGCTCCGGCCTCCGGGTGCTGCCTTCAACAGTTCTGCGACGCTCCGAGTCCTGCCACCAGACCCAGCCAGATGAGACTGCTCTGTGCCTCTCCGTGGTGTGAGACTCCTAGTCTTGGTGCCTGACTTCTGCGCTCCCAGCAGCACCCCGTGACCTCCTGACCGCTGATGCGGCGCGTAGCCCGCCCACCCCCGCTGCAACACAACTTCCTTCCTCAAGGGCTGGTGGACTAAAGGGAAAATAGAAGCAGCCGGTAAGTCCTAATTTCTCAGTGATTTTGACCATGTATAGAAGGAAGAGAGAGAAAGACTGGACCAGGGGGAGAGAGATACTGGGGAAACAGAGGGAAGGAAACAAGAGAGACCTGCTGGAGCAAAGGGGAGGTGGAAAATGTGGAGAAATGCTGGTCTGGGGGGATTGGTGGAGGGAAGAGACAGACTGGATCAGGAGGAGAGATGCTGGACTATGAGGGAGGGAGGGAGAGAGGCTGGACTAAGGGTGGGGGTACAGGGGGTAGGGAAGAGAGAAGGGAGAAGCTGGACATGGAAAGGAACAGGAACATAGGAAATGCAGACCATGGAAGGGAGCATAGGGCAAGCGGAGAGATGCTGACTATAGAGGGAGGATATGGACACTAAGAGGACAGTTGCTGAATATGGAGGGAGGATAAAGACAGGGACACTGAGACACTGATGGACAGGGTGAATAAGGAGAGAGAGAGACAGGGGAGAGACCGAAGGATAAAGAGAGAGAGAAAATGCTGAATGGAAGGGGGAGGGAGTGGGAGATGTTGGATGGAGGGAAGAAAGAGAGAAACACTGGATGAAAGATCATGTGACAGAGGGGAGAGAGGGGACATGCTGGTTGAAAGGGGGAGACAAAGAGGACATGCTGGATGGAAGAGGGAGAGAGGGGGCATGCTGGATAGAAGATGGGAGAGGTGGGAAAAGCTGGATGTAAGTAGATATAGAGAAGGGGAGAAGCTGGAGGAGAGAGAGGGGACATGCTGGATGGAAGGGGAGGAGTGGGGACATGCTAGATGGAAGGGGGAGGGGAAGACAGAGAAAAGGAGACACGGAAGGGGGAGCGAGGAGACACACTGGTTGGAATGGGAGAGTGGGGGGGGGGGGCAATGGATGAATGGGGAGAGGGGGATACGCTAGCTGGAAGGAGGAAAGAGGAAATGCCTTATTTCCATTTTTTTTTGCTTTATTTTTATTTGATAATTTGTAATGTGATTGGAATATGTCATTTTAAAATTTACATCTGCTATCTTTACTTTTGGTATATATTTTAGTGTTGCATTCATTGGAGAGTCTAGTTTCTTGGGGTTTGATTTAATTTCAGAAGTTCTTAAAATCATATTAGTGTATTTTTAAGAATATGGGTTGAAGAAAATTTAAATACTTTACATATGACTGTACATCTGAGGTATGCCTAGTTATATTGCTACTACTACTACTACTACTTAGCATTTCTATAGCGCTGCCAGGGTTGCGCAGCGCTGTACAAGTTTAACATGGGGAAGGACAGTCCCTGCTCAAGAGAGCTTACAATCTAAAGGTTACAAACTATGTAGTCAGTGTAGGTAGCATGAATGGGGAAGGTGGTTAGGCGCCAAAAGCAAGGGAGAAGAGATGGGCCTTAAGTAAGGACTTGAAGATGGGCAGGGAGGGCGCTTGGCGTATGGGCTCGGGAAGTCTGTTCTAGGCATAAGGTGATGCGAGGCAGAAGGGGCAGAGTCTGGAGTTAGCGGTGTTGGAGAAGGGTACAGATAGGAGTGATTTGTCCTGAGAGCGGAGGTTACGGGCGGGAACATACGGGGAGAGGAGGGTAGAGAGGTAATGGGGGGCTGCAGATTGAGTGCATTTGAAGGTCAATAGGAGAAGCTTGAACTGAATACGGTAGCGGATAGGGAGCCAGTGAAGTGACTTGAAGAGAGGGGTGATATGAGAGTATCGGTTCACGCGGTAGATAAGACGTGCGGTGGAATTTTGGACAGCTTGAAGGGGGGATAGATGGCTAAGCGGGAGGCCAGCGAGAAGAAGGTTGCAATAGTCAAGACGAGAGGTAACGAGCGAGTGGACGAGGGTTCGGGTGGTCTGTTCAGAGAGGAATGGGCGAATTTTGCTAATATTATAGAGGAAGAAGCGACAGGTCTTAGCAGTCTGCTGGATATGGGCAGAGAAGGAGAGGGAGGAGTCGAAGATGACTCCGAGATTGCGGGCTGAAGAGACGGGGAGGATGAGGGCGTTGTCAACAGAGACGGCAAGTGGGGGAAGAGGAGAAGAGGGTTTGGGTGGAAAGACAAGGAGCTCAGTCTTTTCCATGTTCAGTTTCAGATGCCGGTTGGACATCCAGGCAGCGATGTCTGAGAGGCAGGCCGAAACTCTGGCCTGGGTTTCGACAGTGATGTCGGGAGTGGAGAGATAAAGCTGGGTGTCATCAGCATAGAGATGGTACTGGAAACCATGTGATGAGATCAGCGAGCCCAGGGAAGAGGTGTAGATCGAGAAAAGAAGCGGTCCAAGGACAGATCCTTGGGGAACCCCAATAGAGAGCGGGATGGGGGTGGAAGAAGAGCCATTAGAAAATACTCGGAAGGTGCGTTGGGAAAGATAAGAAGAGAACCAGGAGAGGACGGAGCCCTGGAACCCGAATGAGGACAGTGTGTCAAGAAGTAAATTATGATTGACGGTGTCAAAGGCGGCAGATAGGTCGAGGAGGATGAGGATGGAATAGTGTCCCTTGGATTTGGCAAGGAACAGGTCATTGCAGACTTTTAGAGAGTGCTCTTTCTGTCGAGTGTAGTGGGCGAAAGCCGGATTGAAGCGGATCGAGGACGGCCTGAGAGGAGAGGAAATCAAGGCAGCGGCTGTGGACAGCGCGTTCAAGTAATATGGCGAGGAAGGGTAGAAGAGAGATGGGGCTGTAAATTAATCTATAAGCATTTGCATTTTTGTCTACATATTTCTATTTTTAGTTCATGGTTACTTATTTTATACCTGGTAAGGGTTTATCTGTGTTCTGTGTGTGTAAAAGACCAGGTATTCTGTTAACATTGAATGTCTATGTAGGGCTGATCTGTTCTAATCCAGCTTGTTTAGTTTTCCAATATTGATATTGCATTGTTTACGCTGCGGCCCTTGCTGTGTGACTCCTGGAAGTTAGTGCTATTATGGTATTGTAGAATTGTTCTTTAGGTCCTAAGGACATTTTTTGTGTTTTATATCACTTTATTATGTGTGGTACTAGTCTTTGGGATGTGATTTTTAGATCATGCCTTTCTCAGCAATAGCTCAAGGCGAGTTACATTCAGGTACAAAAGTCAATTCTTCCTTCTTCATGGAAGCTTTGCGGCAGCAGGGGGAGCTGATTTCAAAGCAGTACACCCATGAGCAGGAGGACTAGATTTAGGACAGTCAGTCTATCTCCAATATAGCTGATTTATGGAAAAATTTGCTACTGTAAATGTGTTGTGGTTTTGTCCTTAATGGGAACCTATGCACTTACATCTTTTTTGGCTACTTGGGGATCTCAGTGTTGCCTCTCTGGTTTGAGGGGTTACAGAGTAATTTGAAATAGGGGAATTTGAAAGCACTAGATCTTTTCTTAATTAATATTTTTCCTTTATTCTCCTTTGTTATGAGAATTGGAACTACTAATTGTAGTGGACTTGAACTGAATAATTTCTGGGGGGGGGGGGGGTCATGATAGCATTGTGCTTATTTCAATCAGTTTTTCTGTATAAGTTTAGCTTTATTTGTCTTTATTTGAAATTTCATAAATAAAAAAGTTTCTAAAAATGGAATAATCTTATCAATGGGGTGGAGCTAAGGTGGGGGTGGGGCCCCACCAAATTGGTCTGCATAGGGCCCCGCACTTGCTAAGACCGGCCCTGGTGAAGCTGGTCTGGATGGTGGTGGTACTGGAATGCTGGCCTCACTAGTTCCTCAGGGTGCCTGTTGGGTGGGCAATGTGCTGGACAATCTGTGTAATCATGCAGATGTCGCCAGATCCCCAGAAGCTGCAGCCACATATTGTGCCCAGCATCCCTGCTTTCTTGCTGCATGGTATGCAGCATCAGCAGACAATCTTCTTGGGCTTGGAGCCTCTGTTGCTGAACCTGAACTCCCTCACACAGCAGCTGTAGCTTCTGGCGCCGTCAGCCAGCTGCACAGTTTGGGACATGAGTTTGTTGGCCAACCGCACAACCTGCTGCCTGTGGCAGGAGTGTCCCCTATGGACCAGCTGTGGCTCTTCTGACTTCTCAGCCTCTACAGGAGAATAGTTATAGTTTACAGTTTATTTAAAATTTGCTATATCGCTAATGCTAACTAGCAGATCTCAGCGATTTACAATAATTAAAATCAATATTAAAAAGGAAAAAAAGTACTTCTTTTTTTACATCATATCACTATCCCTTTACCCTGCTCTGTTTCTTCCCTGCCTCCTACAGACCATGGCTTGTCTGGCTTCAGATCACGGGTGGCTGACAGATGGCCAATGGTGCAAAAGTATGGGAGAAACATCTGAGGCCAGATTTTTCACCTTTAGAGGGCAAGGTGGTTGCAGTTGGTAGAGACAGTACTGTTGTTATAGCCATTACAAACCAAGATGAGTCACATTGAACCAAGAGTGTGTATATATCCGAGAATAATGTTTTCCCGTTTTCATTTTTTTTTTTAGAGTCTTCAGGCGCTTCCCAGTTTTCAATATACTCGACCTATTAGGGAAAGGGAATGGGACTTACATACCGCCTTTCTATGGTTTTTCCAACTACATTCAAAGTGGTTTACACATTATATATAGGTACTTATTTGTACCTGGGACAATGGAGGGCTAAGTGAGCTATGGCTTTGTAACCTATTCCTCTCAAAATGTCACAAAGGGTGGTGTACCGATACTGCTTGCCAACTGGAAAGTACCTGGAATTATGATATACTCAGTTCCGTCTGGATTGAAGCGTGCATCCACTCCACTGTTCCCTTTAATTTTGACTGACTCTTGTACGGACATTAACATTATAAACGTCACCGCCTTGCGGTGTCGAGTGGTTAACTACTTAATTCCGGTGGGTAATCCTCTACAAAAAGAACTGTATGCAACTACAGTTAACAATACCCTTCACATACAGAATGTGACTACCATTTGCCCATACAATATCTGGATATGTTATGTATGAATGAGACGGTGGTGCAGGATGCCAAGAGGCCTTTTAGGGGAGTGGCATTCACCCTCTTCCATAGTCCCCCTGCCCTCTACCTGTGTTAATACTAGGATTAATCCCTAAATCACTATGGTGCAATATACCGTTACCTTTCCTAGACTACTGAAAGTACCCAGGTGTCACTTGAAACGGGCATGATACGGAAACTCTGATCAATCGCTTACAGCGAATTGGAGGCAACTTGGAAATTGCTTTAAAATTACAAGGTGATTGTAATCTCACTGTTTGGGACACACAGAAACAACTCTTAACAGTTGATCTGCAGTTCCTGCAATTATTCAATTATACAGGAAAGAAACAAGTTAAAATGATAGAGAATATATCACAATTTGAAAGTTGGACTGCCTGCTCAGTAAAGAAATTGTATTATATAATGCAGTGAGATAATTTTAGGACCCAATTGTACATAAATAATCCAGAACCATGGCGACAGATGTTTAACATTTCCAAGTCTGGATACTGAAAGGTAGTATGATTCAAAGCGGAACAAACAAAACTTTTAATGATGTAGGATGTACCCGGGTGGGTGATAATCAGGTTTGTGGACTATCAGGGGCATAATCAAAAGAGAAGGGCGCCCATCTTTAGACACAAATTGGGAGATGGGCGTCCTTCTCTCAGGGTCGCCCAAATCGGCATAATCAAAAGCCGATTTTGGGCATCCTCAACTGCTTCCCGTCGCGGGGACGACCAAAGTTCACGGGGGCGTGTCGACAACATAGCGAAGGCAGGACGGGGGCGTGGTTAAGAGATGGGCGTCCTCGGCCGATAATGGAAAAAAGAAGGACGTCCCTGACGAGCATTTGGCTGACTTTACTTGGTCCCTTTTTTTTCACTACCAAGCCTCGAAAAGGTGCCTGAACTGACCAGATGACCACCAGAGGGAATTGGGGATGACCTCCCCTTTCTCCCCCAGTGGTCACCAACCCCCTCCCTCCCCCCCAAAAAATTAAAAAACATTTTTTGCCAACCTCTATGCCAGCCTCAAATGTCATACCCTGCTCCATCACAGCAGTATGCAGGTCCCTGGAGCAGTTTTTAGTGGGTGCAGTGCACTTCAGGTAGGCGGACCCAGGCCCATCCCCCCCCCCCCACCGTTACACTTGTGGTGGTAAATGTGAGCCCTCCAAAACCCACCCAAAACCCACTGTACCCACATGTAGGTGCCCCCCTTCATCCCTAAGGGCTACGGTAATGGTGTACAGTTGTGGGGAGTGGGTATTTTTTTGGGGGGGGGTGGGGGGGCTCAGCACCTAAGGTAAGAGAGCTATGCACCTGGGAGCAATTTGTGAAGTCCACTGCAGTGCCCCCTAGGCTGCCCGGTTGGTGTCCTGGCATGTCAGAGGGACCAGTGCATTACAAATGCTGGCTCCTCCCACGACCAAATGCCTTGGATTTGGTCATTTTTGAGACGGGCGTCCTCGGTTTCCATTATTGGCGAAAACCAAGGTTGCCCATCTCTAAGGTCGCCCATCTCTAAGGTCGACCTAGAGATTTGGGCATCCCCGATCGTATTATCAAAACGAAAGATGGATGCCCATCTTGTTTTGATAATACAGGATGCCCTGCCCATTCACAGGGACGTTCTCAGAGATGGCCGTCCCCGTTCGATTATGCCCATCTGAGTCCCTGTATATGAACCATGTCTGTTGCAGCACACTATCAATATATGCACTTGGAAGACTGTTTTTAGTCAATTACACTGAAGTAATACCAACTGCTACACACACTGTATAGTATCTTCGCAATCCATATAAATTAATAAAGTAACTTATACTCCCCCTCTTAGTCAATGTTTCCACAATGTATCTTTGCTAATTTTTTGGTAATCAAACGTATATACTGTATAATATTACCCATCAAAAACAACAACAAATTTACCAATACCAGGAATTGACCCGCATGTTTTTCCCATTAATTGATTTGACCCGATTGAAACAGATTATTAACGTTACCATGATGCTGCAATATCTGGACACTCTCAACCAATCTATCCTGCAGCATGAGCTAAATTCCTTGATAATGTCTCATCAATTGAGGGCAGTAGGAGAATCTTTTGTGCTATTATATACCACTACTGGACTCTTCACTATACTGAGTAGTCAATCATAGCTTTAGAATTTGTTTGTTTCCACCTTTTGGGATTAAATGGCTAACTATAGAGCAGGTCCCACCCAATTTTCAGGAAGACCGGGTTTCATTTTTACCATTGTGAGAACAATATTGGATTTTTTAACTTAAAGCAGGGTTTCAATGATACTATTGAATGGTTGTTTAAATTATCAGAGTCAATAAAGTTCATTGAGAGTTCTATGATGTCATCACATTTTAATATATGCTTTATATATATTTTAGGAAATCATGGACACCATGCTGTTTGCCTGATAACTATGGTTTATGTAGAATATATAAATACTGATTTTGGTGAGTTTTGGCATCTATCGTCTATGAGGAAGGCTTCTCTGAAATGAAATACTCCTCTCTTAGTGGCACTAGCGGGGGAACATAAGGCACCCAGGGACTGAGCTGGGAAATTGCAGAAGGGGCTAAATCACTCACCCACACGAGACTGGACCTGTCTTACCCAAAGGAGTCTCCGAGTCTCCTGCTGACAGGGAGATGTTGGTTTCCACCTCCTGTGACTCAGCCCCAGAAGGAGAGAATCCACCAGAGACCTGCTTCTCTGGGCAAAGCATTTATTGACTGAGATTGGTTGGGTGGGTCTAAAAAGGTCCTGGAGGTTCAAACCCCAAGAATTTGCACCAAACTACTTTCAAAAGTAAACTCGCCAATCAAATTCCCCAAAGACCCACACTGACCCTTTCTCCCCACATGCAGTCGAGCGCACAGTTCTCTGTTAATGGGCAGTGCTCAAGTCTGTGCTCTCGCCCTTGTTACTTATATTAAACATTAAACAATTGAAAGGGAAGACAAAGTACTTTAGATCATGTTTACATTAGTAATATTCCATCTGACAAATCACAAACAAAGGAAAACAAGCACTCCTAAGTAGAAAAACTCATATTCTGCAAAAGCCTAAAATAACGGGAAATTGGGAATAGGATCTCTCTCTACACACTTCATGAAAGACTTCTTGAGGAAATTAGAAAGGCGTGGGATAGGAGGTAATGTCCTATTGTGGATTAAGAACTGGTTAAAGATAGAAAACAGAGTAGGGTTAAATAGTCAGTATTCTCAGTGGAGAAGGATAGATAGTGGGGTTCCCCAGGGTCCTGTGCTGGGACCCACTTGTAGCGCTATAGAAATATTAAATAGTAGTAGTAGCTGCTTTTAAATATATTTATAAATGATCTAGAGATGGGAATAACTAGTGATGTAATTAAATTTGCTGATGACACAAAGTTATTCAAAGTTGTTAAATTACAAGTGGACTGTGAAAAATTGCAAGAGAACCTTACGAGACTAGAAGACTGGGCATCCAAATGGCAGATGACATTTAAAATGAGCACGTGCAAAGTGTTGATTGTGGGACAGAGGAACCCAAACTATAGCTATGTGATGCAAGGTTCCCATTAGGAGTCATCACCTAGGACAAGGATCTAGGTGTCATTATTTATTATATGTTGAAACCTGCTCAGTGTGTAGTGGCGGCTAAGAAAACAAATAGTATGTTAGGACTAATAAGAAAAGAAATAACAAGAATGAGAATATTATAATGCCTCTGTATTGCTCCATGGGGCACCTCAAATACTGTGTGTAATTCTGGTCACAGTTTTTCAAAAAAGATATAGCAGAATTAGAAAAGGTACAGAAAAGGGCAAGAAAAATGATAAAGGAGAGGGGACGACTTTGCTATGAAGAAGGACTAAAGCAGCTAGGGCTCTTCAGCTTGGAGAAGTGACGGCTAAGGGGAGATATGATAGAGGTCTGTCTATAAACTACTGAGTGGCATAGAGTGGGTAAAAATGAATAGCTTGTTTACTCTTTCCAGAAATACTAGGACTAGGGGGCATGCAATGAAGCTACTAAGTAGTAATTAAAACAAACCAGAGAAAATATTTCTTCATTCAAAATGTAATTAAACTTTGGAATTCGTTGGCAGAGAGTGTGGTAAAATTATCTTCCCCTGTTTGATTGAGCCACCAAGTATCTACTGCCCACTTCCTACGCATCACCTTCATTCTGAAAACTGTAATGAATCACCACATCCTTGATGTTCTCACCCCAAGTGCAAGCTAGGCATGGCCCAGAGTGAAAGATATCATGCTGTGCCAAATATGTCAGTGCTTATGTATGCTCTTGGGTATCACTTCAGCCTTATTAGAGGAATGTATCACACAGATATGTCTAACCATAGATGATTTCTGGGAATTCTGTTACAGAATATCTCAATTAGCATAACGTGTCATTTCCCCACAGCATATAAATAGTCCCTATTCAGAAACTTTCCAAACAAGCAAAAAACAAATTTTAAAAAATCCACCTCTTCATCAGTATAGCAAATGCATCTAATACTTCGGAACTGAACAGTGGGGAATGCCTTTTTCAAATGCATCGGCTGATGACTGTCAAACTTAGGGCCTCTTTTATCAAATCATGCTAGTGGCCTCTGGTACAGTAATGCCACTAGCAAGGCTTGATAAGAGGCCCTTAGATTGTAGGAAACCCTTAGAAAGGAACAGACTATTGTGACAAGCTGAGGATTTTTTCTATAGACCATAACATCCAAAGAGGGAATCTGTTTAGAAAATTTCAAGTGCAAGTTCAATGTATTTCATCATTGAACAAGTTCCTTAAGTTTCTCTTCAGTAGACGACCAAACCACAAAAAAAAAAAAAAAAAAAATCCATTAACCTAAACCATACCATCACATATTGGAGCCACTCAAATGCATATAAAAAAGATTCCTCAAATTTTGTAACATCCAGATTTGCTATGCTGAAAAAGTAGCCAAAAACAAAAACCCAAAACACTGGGTACTTGCTGGAGTTGTAATTTTCTTACCAATGTTTTTTGAGTCATCTCTACAGCTGAAGATTACAACCCCAGTGAGTACCCACTATTTTGACTATGTTAGCACAGGAAGTTATATCTAATTGAATCCCTATATTTACCAGTAGACAATCGGTCATAGGAAGGAGACCTGCATTGGCTACACAGCATAGGTAGGCGCAAAATCTGTGCGGTAACTGTTGGGGGCATTTCCAGCATGTTCAAATATAGTTACAGCACATAAGAATAATTTATTAAGGGACATCTGCGTTATCTACACCACTGGCAGTGTTTTGTTTTATTTTTTCTACCAGTAGACTGAATGATATTTAATTATTTTTGCTGCTGAATTGCTGTCTACATATTTACATCTTATATCATATTTAATTACAATGTATGTACCCCTGATGTTTATTGTTGCCTGAGAATTCTTTTTATTGTCTATATTACAGAATCAACCCCCAATTCTAGAAATTTGCACACTAAATTTTACATTTACTTCCAGATTCTATATATGGCACCCAAAAATTGGTGCCAATTCAAGATGTGTGCCCAATTAAATTGGCTCACAATCCAATTAGTGCTGATAATTGGATGCTAAATGGCACTAATTAGCACCAGTTTGGACCTGCATGCACATCTCTTGAAGTGCCCTATTCTAGTAACAATGTGCACCCACATCCCACAGCATACAATTCAAAAGGGGCCATAGCCATGGGAGGTGCATAGGCAGGTCAGGGGTGTTCCTAAAATTTCCACGCAGTGTTATAGAATACCGTGGATGTGCGCCCAACTTGGGCACCAGGAATTACACCTGGTTCCTGTAGGCCTAAGTCTTGCCGTCTAAATTTGGGTGCTGAAATCGGCACTCTATGCTAATCTGTAATGGGGGCTTATCTTTGAATGCCCATTATAGAACAGCATTGAGCATCGATATTTTTCAGTACCAGTTTTTGAATGCCATTTATAGAATTTTCTCCTTAGTGTGCAGTGTTTATTTATTTGTTAGGATTTATTTACCGCCTTTTTGAAGGAATTCACTCAAGGCGGTGTACAGTAAGAATAGATCAAATATGAGCAATAGACAATTACAGAAGTAAAAATATTCAAATAAAACAAAATATGGCATAGTATGCTACTTACAGTGTCAACAGAATACATAATAAAGCATTTTAATAGACAGCATAGGGTGTAAGCAAAGATGGAACATATAGATAGGTAAGATAGAGTAATAGGAGTAAGAAAATAAGGGCTCCTTTAACTAAGTAGCGGTAAGCCCAATGTGGGCTTACCGCTCGCTGTACAGGAAGTACCGCGGGGCTACCACAGCAACCCAGCAGTACTTCCCACCCCTAGCATACCGTTGGTAATCAGGCAGTGCCGCATGCTGCTCAGTTACCGCCACCTCAATGGGAGGCGGTAAGGGCTCCAACCTGAAATGGCCGTGCAGCAAGTGCTGTACTTTCACCTGGCCTTTTCCTGTAGGAAAGCGAGACGTCCCTTTTACCAGCTGCAGTAAAAGGGGGCCTCGGCGCAAATGTAAAACAGGTGCCAGCGCCGGTCCTCTTTTGCCGTGGCTGGGTAAAAGTGGTCCTAAGGGACCAAGTTAAAGAAGTTGTACATGAGGTCATAAAGGTGCTTGAATATTATATCAGCTAGGGTAAGAGTGGATAAATGTCCTGCTAGAGTATGTGCAGCTGGTGTCATTTACTATTTTTGCACATGCAAGTTACAGAACAAGGTCAGTATCACATGCAGTGGCGTTCCTAGGCTGGCTGACACCCGGGGTGGATCGCCGATGTGCCCCCACCCCGGGTGCAGCGTGACCCCCCCCCCCACGATATTACACCCCCCTGGGTGCATTTTTACCTGCTGGAGGGGTGCCACGCGCCTGTTGGCTCCGAGTCCGCTCGTTCCCTGGCTGCTGCTCCCTCTGCCCCGGAACAGGAAATAACCTGTTCCATGCAGAGGGAGCAGCAGGTAAGGAATGAGCGGACTTGGAGCCAACAGGCGCGCGGCACCCCCCAGTGGCGTGCACCCGGGGCGGTCCACCCCCTCCCCCTTGGTATGCCACTGATCACATGAAATATAATAATAATGGTCTGATAACTGATGTTAACTAGAAATAATTGACACTAAATAGTGTTAATTAGCACCAATTAGTTACACATGCAACTGACCTTAGTATCCTATAACATGTGGGCACAAACTCCAAAGTGTGCAATGGGGGTGTGGACTGCAGAGGAGCATAGATGGGTCAGGAGTGTGTCCAGGACTTGTGCACACATGTTATAGAATACTTGTAGTTACACATCTGACTGCTGCAGTTGGCCATGAGCAAGTACATCAGCCCTTGAGCTGATGTTAGGTGCCAATATGGACTTACGCTAGTAGTCTAGAATGTTAGTTTCACATGTAACTGCCATTATAGAATTGACACTATGGGGCCCTTTTACTAAAGAGTTGCCTTACGACAATCTGGAACTATTGCCTGCCCACTACAGCCGCCGGTGGTAGTTCCGCCCCCAGCCGGAATTTTTCAAAATGATCACTGCAGTAATCGGCGATAATAGGGCAATGCCGCAGGCTGCCCGATTACCACTGGGTTAGCACGGGAGAATTTTACCGCCACCTCAATGGGTGGCGGTAAGTGCTTCCCCGAAATGGCTGTGTTGTAAGTGCGAACCTACCGAATGGCCATTTCTTTTTCCCACCTTTTTACCCACTGCAATAAAAGTGAACTCTGCACATGGCAAAAACTTGCACTGCCGCTAGAGCCCAGCCCCTTTTACCGCTGCTTAGTAAAAGGGGACCTTAGAGCCTAAATATTTGGCACCTAACGTTTGGTGACCTTTCATGAATTTACTCCATATTGTTTTAAGTTGTATTGGAATTTTTATTGTTTGTTTGTTTGTTTATTGCAACTGCAGATAACCCTTGCAATTCTGCAGAAAAGAAAAGTAGCCAAATAGTTCAGATACCTGAATTTTAAAAAGTTAAAGAATAACTTTAGTCATATAAAACATATGAATAATAAAGCCATAACTTATCTCACAAGCAAACTTTAATAGTAAGTGACTCATTGAGTTGGGCTTCCCAAGGTTTACTATACTTATCTGAGATAAGCAAAGATACTACTTGCTACCTCTTCTAAAACTTGGCAAAATCTTGCTTTCTGCTAAGTGAGTCATGATTTCATGTTATGTGTAATCAGCATTCCCGGTATTCTTCAGGAGCAAACATTTTCAGGTAGCATGTGGTACACTTTGAAGAGCTCAAAATAAGGAACAACTAAAACAAATTCAAGAAATGATAGGAAGGATGAGGGAGAAGAAAGACAGCTATTTTAAAAGGATTTCCCTTTCATAGAGGCCTATTTACTAAAGTGCACTAAAAACGCACATATGCATCATTTGCTAATGGCCAAATATTGAAAAAGCATGCATCCGTATAATGACGGCCACTATATAGATAAGTGCCTATCCACTAATATTCAGCGGCACTATCCAGATATTCTTACAGACCCACCTCAGGTTTCTGAACTCTAAATGCATCACTCTGCATTCGTTCACATGTAATGGAAGACACAACTAACTAGTCACCTGCACAAGGACTAATACTAGCTCTACATAATGTAGAAAGACTTGCTTATCCACTCATATTCCAGCTGAGATCCTTTTCATAAACAATTTTTCTTTAAGTTAGTCACCGTTATTTTCTAACTCTTTCTACCTTATGTCTATATGTCCACCTCCACTTACACCGTATGCTGTTTATGGGGTCCCTTTACTAAGCCGTATAGGCGCCTACGCGCACCCAACATGTGTCAATTTGGAGTTACTGTCCAGCTACCACGTGCCCCTTGCAGTAATTTCATTTTTGACGCACGTCCGCTACGTGCACCACAAAGTATATTTTATTTTCTGGCACGCGGTGAAAGTCGGGCGGTAATTCCATCTTGACGTGCGTAGGCAATTACCGCACGGTTAACGTGAGAGACCTTACTGCTAAGTCAATGGCTGGCAGTAAGGTCTCAAACCCACAATGGACGCGAACCAATTTTTATTTTGCCGCATGTCCGTTTTCGGCCCAAAAAAAGGCCCTTTTTACAGGTACGCTGAAAAATGGACCTGCGCGAGTCCAATACATGCGTCTACACCAGCACAGGCCATTTTTCAGCGCACCTTAGTAAAAGGACCCCTATGTGTGTTGTGTTGAAGCTGTAAGCAGCATAATGTGCCATAATGTGTACTGTTTGAATATTTTTACTACTGTAATTGTCTATTTCCTACCTCTGGCTTATTCTTGTTGTACACCACCTTGGATGAATTTCTTCAAAAAAAGAGATAAATCCTAATAAAGAAATACTTTGAGGCTTAACGGCTAAGCATTTCACCAGTCTTCCAGTTTTTGAGACTATTTTTCATATTGCCTGCTTCCTCTTTGGAATCTACTATGTTGCAAATCTTTGTGTCATCTGTAAAAAGGCAAACGTTTCCTTCTTTCTGGCAGCATTACTTACAACGATATTGCCACTACAGGAAAAAAGCATGATGGACCTCAAGAACTGGTATAAAGGAGTAGAATTTATTAACAGATCTGACACAGGCTGTGTTTCAGAAAACTGCCTGCGTCAGGGGTCAGCTGGTAGTAACATAGTAGGTGACGGCAGAAAAAGACCTGTACAGTCCATCCATTTTGCCCAACAAGATAAACTCATATGCGCTACTTTATATGTATACCTGACCTTGATTTGAGTCCCGATCACATTTTTAATTTTATAATAAACTTTTTAAAATTGATTTCTACAAGGTCATCATTTTTTTATTTTTATTTTAGTCATCTTAGCTGTTTTGTATCTGCCATTTTCAGGGCACAGACCATAGAGTGAAGTAGCTGAGTACATCTTCAGCACTATGCCATTGGTTTTCACATTCTATATTTTGCTGATCAAGCAAAATATAGCATTTGGTGTCCAGTCATTTTTGTAAAGATGCTGGACTATTTTGTTTCATTTGCCTGAGCGATTTCCTTATCTTTAGAATATACAACCAGCTGATGGTAATGATGACTTTTAGACATATCAGCAGCATTTGCTATCCTTAATCATTTACATTGTCTAGAATGCAGGAATTTAGGATAGAGGATTCCATATCAAATTGGTTCTTCTCTTTTCTTATTGGTCTACTTATTGAGTCGAGGTGAGAAATAAAACATCTGGATGGAAGTTTATATCTATTGGGTGTACTGTGAGGATCCACATTATTGGCAGTATTATATGATATCTATTTTTCCCCTTTGTGCTATTCTTTATGCTGGTGGTATTATACTTTTTATTACAGAAAAAGGTGGTCTTGCTGAACAAATCAGTCTTGTTGAGAATTGTTTGATCATTGTTTTTGATTGGCTGACTGACGACATAATAAGGGCCCAGTATATAAATGGTCTAGTTCTACTGACTGTTAGGGTTGCTAATCATATTGGGGTCCTTTTACAAAGGCGTGCTGAAAAATGGCCTGTGGTAGTGTAGACGCGTGTTTTGGGTGCGCACAGAATCATCACAGAAAAAGGTGGCATGTAGGGACTTGCTCCTTTTGTTTTTTTGGATTGTAGTGGTATATTATAAAAATGCATTTGATATTTTTTATTACTACTATTTAAAAGACAGATATTGAATGGGGGCAGAGCTGCTGTGCCTTTGTGCAGGGATCTGGGGTCGGTCTGGGTGGGCCAGCATTGTCCAGTTCAGCACGCTGTTGGCTGCCAAGTTCATACAAAGTTAATTGTGTTTAATGGAAAATAAATCTGTTGGCTCAGGCTGCTTGCTATGTGAATATTCCATCATTGTTTTCATTATAAACAATATATCACTCTTCTTCTCTTGATTCTCTAATGTTCTGTAACAACATCACTCTGTATTTGTTTCATCACCGGAGGTGGATAACAGCTCACGGTACTATGTAAGCCACATTGAGCCTGCAAAGAGGTGGGAAAATGTGGGGTACAAATGCAACAAATAAATAAATAAAAATTTCAGCGCACCTGTAAAAAATGCCTTTTAACTTTTTGCCAAAAATGGACGTGCGGCGAAATGAAAATTGCCACATGTCCATTTTCAGTCTGAGACTTTACCGCCAGCCATTGACCTAGTGGTAAAGTCTCACACAGTAACTGGGTGGTAATGACCTACACATGCCAAATGCCACTTGGCAAGTGTCTGATACACACAGCAGAAAATAAAAATTATTTTTCGGACATGTGCCAAAAATGAAATTACCACAAGAGCCATGCAGTAGACGTGCAGTAACTCCATTTTGACGCGTGTTGGGTGCACGTAGATGCGTACGCGGCTTAGTAAAAGGGCCCCATTATTCCTATCCATATTATTTTATGTTGTTTAAGAATATTATTGGATTCTCAATTGAATATAAAACCTCAAATTTGGAATTTAATCAGGAATTATTTTTGTTGAATTATGAGTATTACAAATGTTGAAAAACCATATCACCAATGGATTTTTGTTTTATTAATCAAGCATTATTCACCACTACTCTTGATTATTGCATTGCTGTGTAATTTGGTTTGCCAGCTTCATCAATACAATCTATGTAGACAGTTCAGAATGTGGCAGTTTGGTTAGCTGTTGGCTGTTCAAGATTGATCATATCACTCCTTGGTTACACAGTTCCTACATTGGCTCCTTATTGTGGCTTGTACAAAACTTAAGATTTTGATGCTATTATTCAAACCTTTACATGGAAATGCCCCCAGCATATTTGCAATCGGAGATTGTTCCTTATATTACAAATTGCCCATTGCGGTCCTCTTCTCAAGGATAGTGATTATATCTAAACAAAGGACTATAACTAAATCTCAGACTAGGCTAAGCACAATTACTATAGCAGGGAATAACTTGTGTAGCTGGGTCACCCATCCAGGACCCAGCCAGGCTCGACCCTGCTTAGCTGCCTCTTCCTCCACACGACTGTTGCCTTCACTCCACAGCAATCTGGCTCCAGGCCCTGCGAGCTCCCAGGACTTCCTCCTCCCTCCGTTCCTTTCACAGAGGCACATTCGCCCAATGTTTATAAGTAAGAGCTTTTATCTTCTTGCTTCAAATCAACAAAACACCCTTCACTCCAGGTTGTTTAGGCTAGCAGCCCAGAGCACAATTCAGGTTCAAAACAGTCCATATAACTTCAAACTCAGGTTCAAAAACAGTCCATATAACTTCACTTTAGCTCAGATCACTTCACCTAGGGAACAGCACAACATCAGAGGGAAAAACCCAATAGCCTGGTAGGTTGCAGCCCAGACCTTTTTAGTATGAAACAGTTTACACAGTCTTTCTTGTACCTTCTTACAGCACGGTTACACAGCTTTATTCCCACCTGGTTCAGGCTGGGGTTTCAATTGTGCCCAGCTCTCTTTCTCACCCACAGGCTGCACCTGTTTCCTCTTTAGTAGAGATTTCCCCCAGTGCCTTAGCCTCTCTCCTCCGGTCTTCCACCAATCTCTCCAAGGTACAGCTAGCCACCCTTTTACAGCAGCTTTTTGGGTTTGAGCTAGAGTTCCAATCTCCATCTATTCCACCCCTAGCCCTTCAGTAATCTCCATTTTATCCTCCTCTCCAACTTCCCCCGCCCCCAATCTCTCCAGCTGGCCCTCATCACCTTCCTCAGAGACCATTTCCCAATCTTCTATCTCCTCCCCTAACTCTTGCACAGCCGGGTGGGGAAGCGAAGGATTCTGGGACTGGTAGTTCCTCCCCTTCTTCCTTAACCCAGCCAACCTCTCTGCCTCCGGTAGCCCAGCTTTCTGGATGTGGGTGTTGTGCACATGAAATCTGCCCCGTTGGGATTCTCCGGCACCCTGTACCCCCTTTCTTTGTGCCTTTCCGGATCCCCTTTCACCTGCACCCTCACACTTGGCATGTTTACTGTGTTTATTAAGAGTTGGAAGGCTTTTCTGTTCTCTAGATTATTTTAAGATATTTTATATTTATACTTCATGTTATATATGTGTTCATCTTCTATTGAATTCAGATATTTTATTATCAATCTAGAAACAATTGATGGGAGGGATATAAATTCATTAAAAAAAAAAAAAATCATCATCCCAATGATGGATGTAAAAATAAAACAAAACTGGAGATCAGAGTCAGGGGTTCCCATCTAGCCCAGCTGAATCACCAAACAGACTGTGTCATTGTGATAAAAACAAAAAAAATATTTTCCTATCATCTAACATTTGTTTAATGCAAAGTCTTACAGCAACTTTCCTACTGGACCAAACCTACCATCCTCCCTCCCTCCCTCCAACAACTTTGCTACATTCTGTTTACTGCAAGAAAATTATGTTGGTATGCTTCAGTTCAACCTTAAGGTTACATAGAGGCATATTTTCAAAGCACTTAGACTTACAAAGAGTTACGTGGAGGGGCATTTTCGATATGACATCTAATCCGATTTTGGACATTTTTCACAAAATGTCCAAAATCTGAATAGGAAAGAAGATCATTTTCTAAAAAGAAAAAATCTTTGTCATTTTTGGATGTTTTGGGTTTTTTTGTCAATTTTCGGAAAAAAAAAGAATATGTGCAAAACTTAGAGATTCGTGCCATTGGGATGTAGGAGGAGCCAGCATTTTTAGTAGACTGGTCCCCTAGACATCCCAGGAGACCAACGGGGCACCCTAGAGGGCATTTCATAAAAATGCTCCCAGGTGCACATCTCACCTTTGCTCCCTTATCTTGTCCTCTGAGCCCTCCAAAACCCACCCAAAACACAAAGTCCCCCACTACAATAGTCCTTTTGGGTGAAGGGGGCACCTACATGTGGGTACAGTAGGGTTTTGGTGACTTTGGGAGAGGTCACAGTTTCCAACACAAATGTGACAGGTAGAGAGAGATAGGAACCTGAGTCCCCCATTCCATAGTGCACTGCACCAACTACCATGCTGCTCTAATAGACATGACTTTAACATCTGAGGCTGTCATAGAGGCTGGTAAATTCATATTTTTATTCACATTTTTGGAGGGGGTCAGTAACCACTTGGGAGGGGTATTGGGGGGGGGGGGGGGTCACCCCTGATTTCCTTCAGTGATCATCTGGTCATTTAGGGCACCTTTTTGTGCCTTATTCGTTCTGAAAACATATCTAAATCAAAACATCTTAATTTTAGTCCTGGACATTTTTGTTTTATTCCATTATGGCTGTAAAACATGCCCCCTCATTCCCTGTCCTCCTTTCCTGAAGTTACTATTGAGGAAACTACACTTCTCCTTTCTTCCTCAAAATGTACCACCTGTTCCTCTGATCCCATTCCCACCCACCTTAAGTACATAAGTATGCTGTTCACTGCCGCTGTCTTGATTTTCTGTCCTCACATGCTATTCTTGACCCACTACAATCTGGTTTTCGCCCTCTCCACTCAACCGAAACTACGCTTACTAAAGTCTCCAATGACCTATTACTGGCTAAATCCAGAGGTCTCTATTCCATCCTCATTCTTCTTGATCTTTCCGCTGCTTTTGACACTGTCGATCACAGCATACTCCTCAATACCCTGTCTTCACTTGGATTCCAGGGCTCTGTCCTTTCCTGGTTCTCTTCCTACCTCTCCCTCTGCACCTTCAGTGTTCACTCTGGTGGATCCTCTTCTACTTCTATCCCTCTGCCTGTCGGCATACCTCAAGGTTCTGTACTTGGTCCCCTCCTCTTTTCTATCTACACTTCTTCCCTTGGTTCATTAATCTCATCCCATGGCTTTTCCTACCATCTCTATGCTGATGACTCCCAAATCTACCTTTCTACCCCTGATATCTCACCTTGCATCCAAACCAAAGTTTCAGCGTGCTTGTCTGACATTGCTGTCTGGATGTCTCAATGCCACCTGAAATTAAACATGACCAAAACCAAGCTTCTCATTTTTCCCCCCAAACCCACCTCCCCTCTCCCCCCGTTTTCTATTTCTGTTGATGGCTCTCTCATTCTCCCTGTTTCCTCAGCTCAAAACCTTGGGGTCATCTTTGACTCTTCTCTCTCCTTCTCAGATCATATCCAGCAGATCGCCAAGACCTGTTGTTTCTTTCTTTACAACATCCGTAAAATCTATCCCTTTCTTTCCGAGAACTCTACCAAAACCCTCATCCACACCCTTGTCACCTCTCGTTTAGACTACTGCAATCTGCTTCTTGCTGGCCTCCCACTTAGTCACCTCTCCCCTCTCCAATCGGTTCAAAACTCTGCTGCCCGTCTCGTCTTCCGCCAGGGTCGCTTTACTCATACTACCCCTCTCCTCAAGTCGCTTCACTGGCTCCCTATCCGTTTTCGTATCCTGTTCAAACTTCTTCTACTAACCTATAAATGTACTCACTCTGCTGCTCCCCAGTATCTCTCCACACTTGTCCTTCCCTACACCCCTTCCCGTGCACTCTGCTCCATGGATAAATCCTTCTTATCTGTTCCCTTCTCACTACTGCCAACTCCAGACTGCGCACTTTCTGTCTCGCTGCACCCTACGCCTGGAATAAACTTCCTGAGTCCCTACGTCTTGCCCCATCCTTGGCCACCTTTAAATCTAAACTGAAAGCCCACCTCTTTAACATTGCTTTTGACTCGTAACCACTCGCCTCCACCTACCCTCCTCTCCTCCTTCCTGTACACATTAATTGATTTGATTTGCTTACTTTATTTTTTGTCTATTAGATTGTAAGCTCTTTGAGCAGGGACTGTCTTTCTTCTATGTTTGTGCAGCACTGCGTAAGCCTTGTAGCGCTATAGAAATGCTAAATAGTAGTAGTAGTAGTTAGGCACACCCTCATCCCGCTTTTGAAACGCCCCTGACACACCCCCTTGTGATTTGGACGCACTGCAGACAAATTGCAGAGATAAACGTCTGCAACATAGATTTTGAAAAAACTGATTTGGACATTTTGAGAAGAAAAACTTCCAAATGGTGCTTTATGACACTTTTTGGACGTTCTTCTCTTTCGAAAATAAGCCCCTTATGGAACAGGGGGAGGGGGAGAGAGGAATGCATTTCCCTCTAGTCTACCCCAGGCCTCCTCTCCAAATTGCAGGGCTGGCTACATCTGAAGAGAGAGCCTATTGCTAAACATTTCCCAGCACACCACTGGTAGCATTATACTTTAATGCAGGCCTTGAATCGAATATGCTAAAAGTTCTGCAGCACATAAAACACATCTTGGATAGAAATTCCATGTGTAAAGGGGAAAAGGATAGTAGTAGGAGTGTACTAATGTCTACCTGGCCAGGATGAACAGACAGATGCAGAAATGTTATCAGAAATTAGGGAGGCTAACAATCGGGGGAACACAATAATAATGGGTGATTTCAATTACCACAGTATTGACTGGATAAATGTAACATCAGGGCACACTAGGGAGGTAAAGTTCCTTGATGAAATCGAGGGCTGCTTTATGGCACAGCTGGTTCAGGAACCAACAAGAAGGGGAACAATTTTAGACTTAGTCCTTAGTGGAGCACCCGATCTGGTGCAGGAGATAACGGTGCTGGGGCCACTTCGTAGAAGTGATCATAACATGATCAGATTTGATATAATCTCTGGAGTAAATACACACAGGAAATCCAATATGTTAGCGTTTAACTTTCAAAAAGGGGACTATGATAAAATGGGAGAATGGTTAAAAAAAACCCCAAAACAACAAAAACTTAGAGGAGCAGCTGCAAAGGTCAAAGGCATGGATGCTGTTCAAAAATACTATCCTGGAAACCCAGAGCACATGTATTAAAAAAAAAAAAAAGGAGAAAGAAAAGCCAAATGACATCCAGCATGGTTAAAAAGTGAGGTGAAGGAAACAAAGCTAAAAGAAACTCCTTCAGAAAATGGAAGGATCCGACTGAAAATAGTAGGAAACAGCACTCCAAGATTGCTTAGGTTTAGTTCTGAATTGACTTAGTGATCATAAATTAGTTCTTAGCAAACAAAAAACAGTGGCATGTTGGTTCACTACCATGCTAAATCTCTTTGGTATCCCTATCCATCCGGCTGAGTCTTTTTGTTATCTTGGAGTTATCTTAGATTCTCAGCTCACCTTTTCCCCACATATATCTAGTACTGTATATATAAGACCAGTTTTCTTGTTCTCCGCCAACTACACTCTGTCTGCAGATATTTTGACCAAGATGCTTTCCACTCTCTTGTTCTGTTATTAATGATCACCAGACTTGATTATTGTAATATCATGTAAAGTCCCACCAGGTCATGGCATGGTCTGGGTCACCAGATCTGCTCCCTCTAGCACGTTCCTTGGAAGAGGTCAGGAAAAATCCCCCTGATCCAGCTCTTTTCCAGTCCAGGCTTTCTACCTCTAGCTTAGACACTCACATAGCAACCAGGTTCCAAAACATAAATAGCTTTTATTCAGCACAAAGAATTAGATTCCATTAGCAAAGTTCAGTCTTCAAAACTCAGCACAAGTCCCTCTGACATGTGCTTCAGGATTCAAAGGAAAAATCAACCCCAAAAGAATTAATGCAAAAACAGCACAGGAAGGGTTTCTCTTTTCTTCCCTAACCCAGCTGGCATTTTAAGTCCATAGCAGTTCTTAAGTTTCTCATAAGTTTGAGCCAGCATTTCCAGGACACAGCCTAGAGCTGTGCCCCTTAATGAACCTCACTCTAACCAGGTTAATTCCCCCAGCTATAGGCTTGGACTGCTCAATAACACTCTCTGCATCCTTCATATGGCTGACCCTGACCCCCTCTCTTTCTTCAGACAGGTCAGTAACATTTCCCCAGTGAAGACTGGACACCAATTCTTTCTTCCAACCACAGGCTAGGACTACCCAGAGTCTCTGCACCCTTCATATGGCTGACCCTGACCCCCTCTCTCTCTTCAGGCAGGTCAGTAACATTTCCCCAGTGAAGACTGGAGACCAATTCTTTTTTCCAACCACAGGCTAGGACTAGCCAGAGTCTCTGCACCCTTCATATGGCTGACCCTGACCCCATGGGCGTAGACTGGGGGGGGGGCGAGGGGGGCAATGCCCCCCCAAACGACAACGACGACGTGGACTGGCGCTAGAAGTAAAAAAAAAAAAAAAAAAAACAAGCAGGCACGCGCTCATCTCCGTCTGCTTCGCTGCTTCCCTGCCCTCTCTGTCTGCGTCCCGCCAGAAAGGAAATGACATCAGAGGAAGGCGGGACACAGAGAGGGTAGCGAAGTGGACGGAGACGAGCGTGTCTATCTACCCCCTCTCTTCCTACCTCCCTCCGGCGCAGGCAGCAGCAATCTTCTCTAAGCCTTTCTTGTTCCTGGCAGCGGTAGCGACGTACACACTGCCTTCAGCTCTGCCCCGAAGCCTTCTCTTCAAGTTCCTGTTCCCGCATAGGTGGGAACAGGAACTTGAAGAGAATGCTTCCGGGGCAGACCGAAGGCAGCGTGTATACGTCGTTACCGCTGCCAGGAGCACAGAAAGGTTGAAGAAGACTTCTGCCTACGCCGGAGGGAGGCAGGAAGAGAGGGGGTAAACGGAGTCACGATCCTGGACCTCGTGGGGGGGGGGGCAGCAGAGGGAAGATGGATGGGACTGGGAGGGTGGAGAGCAGAGGGAAGGAGCAGGAGATGGATGGGACTGGGAGGGGTGGGAAGCAGAGGGAAGGAGCAGGAGATGGATGGGACTGGGAGGGTGGGAAGCAGAGGGAAGGAGCAGGAGATGGATGGGACTGGGAGGGTGGGAAGCAGAGGGAAGGAGCAAGAGATGGATGGGACTGGGAGGGGTGGGGAGCAGAGGGAAGGAGTAAGAGATGGATGGGACTGGGAGGGGTGGGTGGGGAGCAGAGGGAAGGACCAGGAATTGAATTGGACTGGGAAAGGAGGTGAGCAGAGGGAAGGAGCAGGAGATGGATGGGACTGGGAGGGTGGGGAGCAGAGGGAAGCCTACTGGAAAGAAGACACTGCATAAAACAGAAAGACACTGGGACCAAAGCGAGTAGAAAAACTAAATGATCAACAAAGGTAGAAAAAGTATTTTATTCAGAATATATTAATTGAAATGTGTCAGCTTTTTGAAATGTGCATCTGTGATATTTTGCCTGTAAATTTCAATTCCTTCCTCCATATTAGCCTATTCATTTGCATATGTATATATGCAAATGAATATGCTAATATGCTCCGCCCCATCCTTTGCCCCCCCCAAATGAAACAGTCAAACTACGCCTATGCCTGACCCCCTCTCTCTTCTTGGGCAAGTCAGTAGCATTTCCCCCTTCTCTCACTAACCAGGCACTGCATTAACTTTAGGGTCCTCTTGCTCCGGGTTAAGTAGCCCGTTTACTCCCTGCAGCTGGTTCTCTGTGAGGAAGGTTTCTCCTGCCCTCAGACAGAGTACTGTTCTTCTCCTTCTCTCTCCTTTTCCCCTCCTGTCTTCATCACAGCAGGCTTTTTATCGCCCTGCCTGTTTCTAAGCCTTACTATGGCTCCTGCTATACTGCTTACTGAGTCAGGAACAAAGGCTGGATATTATTTCTGGCATGTCCATAAGGATTGAGGCCAAGATGCACTAAAGTCGTCGTTAAAGCCGTTTCCTACTGAATCCCATAGCGAATCGGTAGGGAACGGCTATACATCAAGGAAAGGGAATGCAAATGAGCTACTCATTGTAGCTCACTTGCATTCTCTATTCCATTGTAAAACTGTTGGCCAATTGGCCGGTCAAGCATGCGCAGAACATCAAAGCGTTATGCTGGCTGCTCTGTGCATGCCAAATACACCTCAAGTGCCAAGTGCTCATCAGGAGCGTCCTTTATGGACGTTCTTCACTCTAGTGTATTATAAAAAAAATCACAGGCTCCGATGCTGCAGGCATCCGCTGCACCTACCATGGTACAAATAGAAGCAATTCTGGAGACTGTCATTACGATTTCCATCCACCCAGCGCCATCTTCCACCCAATCACAGCGAAGGAAGCATTCAGCCGAGCTACCCCTGATATCTCACCTTGCATCCAAACCAAAGTTTCAGCGTGCTTGTCTGACATTGCTGTCTGGATGTCTCAATGCCACCTGAAATTAAATATGACCAAAACCGAGCTTCTCATTTCCCCCCCCCCCCCCCCCCCCCACCAAACCTACCTCCCCACTCCCCCCATTTTCTATTTCTGTTGATGGCTCTCTTATTCTCCCTGTCTCCTCAGCTCGAAACCTTGGGGTCATCTTTGACTCTTCTCTCTCCTTCTCTGCTCATATCCAGCAGATTGCCAAGACCTGTCGTTTCTTTCTTTACAACATCCATAAAATCTGCCCCTTTCTTTCTGAGCACTCTACCAAAACCCTCATCCACACCCTTGTCACCTCTCGTTTAGACTACTGCAATCTGCTTCTTGCTGGCCTCCCACTTAGTCACCTCTCCCCTCTCCAATCGGTTCAAAACTCTGCTGCCTGTCTCATCTTCCGCCAGGGTCGCTTTACTCATACTACCCCTCTCCTCAAGTCGCTTCACTGGCTCCCTATCCGTTTTCGCATCCTGTTCAAACTTCTTCTACTAACCTATAAATGTACTCACTCTGCTGCTCCCCAGTATCTCTCCACACTTGTCCTTCCCTACACCCCTTCCCGTGCACTCCGCTCCATGGATAAATCCTTCTTATCTGTTCCCTTCTCCACTACTGCCAACTCCAGACTTCGCACCTTCTGTCTCGCTGCACCCTACGCCTGGAATAAACTTCCTGAGCACCTATGTCTTGCCCCATCCTTGGCCACCTTTAAATCTAGACTGAAAGCCCACCTCTTTAACATTGCTTTTGACTCGTAACCACTTGTAACCACTCGCCTCAACCTACCCTCCTCTCTTCCTTCCCGTACACATTAATTGATTTGATTACTTTATTTTTTGTCTATTAGATTGTAAGCTCTTTGAGCAGGGACTTTCTTTCTTTTATGTTTGTGCAGTGCTGCGTACGACTTGTAGCACTATAGAAATGCTAAATAGTAGTAGTAGTAGAGCTGAGCTAAATGCTTTTTCCCCTCCTGCGAGGTAACCCTGGCTCCGATGCTGCAGGCTCTCAGCTGAGAGACCCGGATGTCTCTGAGCCAATCACAGCGCGTTTAGCTGAGCTAAACGCGCTGTGATTGGCTCAGAGACTTCCAGGTCTCTCAGCTGAGTGAAGCACGGCCAAAAAGGACGTTTTTATTATTCCAGGGTTGAATGATGTCCAAAAGAGAGCTTGCAGGATCGGAGCCTGTTTGATTTTTTTAAATAAAGCTTCACTTTTAAAAAAAACGTACATTTTGGGTGGCCTCCCCCCCCCCCCCCCCCCGGCAATAATAAAAGCGTCCTTTTTGGCCGTGCTTCACTCAGCTGAGAGACCTGGAAGTAAGGGAGGGACATCCAAGCAAGTAGAGTTGTAGCCGAGCACCGGTCTTGTAATCCAGAGGTGGTGGGTTCAAATCCCATTAATAGTTTTGTTAAAAAAAAAAAAAAGGACGAGCACTTGGATTTTTTTTCCACTTTTTTAAGTTGTATGAAGTCTTTATTGAACATTTATCAAAACAGCATCGGAGCCTGTTTAATTTTTTTTATATATATAGTGAAGAACGTCCATAAAGGACGCTCCTGACGAGCACTTGGCCGTTTTTGCCCCCTGATTTTTTTTTAAACATTTTAATAACTTTTCCAATCCTGCACAGCCCCAACCAGAGGTACAGACCTCTCATTAGATTTTCCAGCGTTTTCCAGCTTTAAGGCAATCGGAAAAGGTTAGTGCATCTCATTACCATAGGGTTTCTACACGATTTGCTCATCTGCATTCCATTTTAGTTAGCTGCTACCGTCGTTGGAAAAAAGTGTTTAGTGCATGCCAGGGTTTACTACTTGCTCGTTAATGGCTCGTTAAGTTTAGTGCATCTGGCCCTGACTCCTTTCCCTCCAGGAAAGCACTACAGGTGTGGAGCACCTCCCTTCCTGAGACCATGTCTGGTTTTCTCCCTTCAAGGGTTCTGTGTCTGTCCTAAGAAAGACCTCACTAAGCACTAGTGGGAAGGGTTTAGAACCTGGGGGAATCTGTCCTCTCTGTAATTATACTCTCACCCCTCTCCTGCTGCAAGCCTTCCAGTGACGCACAGCCAGCTGTCCAGGTAAAATTCCTCTCCCTTCTTATAGTATTTACATGGCAATAAAATATGAAGAGACAACAGGGAGACCAGGAGTGTGTCTCATACATTACAATATTTAGGATGTTCCCAATCAAAACAAAACATAGCCATTAAAATAATATGCAAGGCGCAGATAAAGAAGGCCAAGAGGGATTACGAAAAAAAGATAGCATTAGAGGCAAAAAAACATAGCAAAATTTTTTTTCGGTATATTAAAAGCAGGAAGCTAGCAAAAGAATCGGTTGGGCCCCTGGATGACCGAGGGGTAAAAGGGGCAATCAAGGAAGATAAAGACGTAGCAGAGAGATTGAATGAATTGTTTGCTTCGGTCTTCACCGAGGAAGATTTGGGTGGGATACCGGTGTCAGAAATGGTATTTCAAGCGGACGAGTCGGAGAAAATTACTGACTTCACTGTAAACCTGGAGGACGTAATGGGGCAGTTCAGCAAACTGAAGAGTAGCAAATCTCCTGGACCGGATGGTATTCATCCTAGAGTACTGATAGAACTGAAAAATGAGCTTGCGGAGCTACTGCTACTACTACTACTACTAACTAGCATTTCTAAAGCGCTACTAGGGTTACGCAGCGCTGTACAATTTAAACATAGAAGGACGGTCCCTGCTCAAAGAGCTTACAATCTAAAGACAAGAGAACAATCTAAAGACAAGTGAACAATCTAGAGGACGAGTGAACAGTTAATCTGATAGGGTGGATAGATTGGGGCATTCTATCTATCTCGAGCGGTTAGGCGCCGAAGGCAGCATTGAAGAGGTGAGTTTTAAGCAGAGATTTGAAGATGGGTAGGGAGGGGGCATGGCGTATGGGTAAAGGAAGATTGTTCCAGGCATAGGGTGAAGCAAGGCAGAATGAGCGGAGCCTGGAGTTGGCAGTGGTGGAGAAGGGTACTGAGAGAAGGGCTTTGTCCTGTGAGCGGAGGTTACGGGCGGGAACATAGGGGGAGATGAAGGTGGAGAGGTAGTGAGGAGCCGCAGACTGAGTGCACTGGTAGGTAAGGAGGAGGAGCTTGAATTGTATGCGATATCTGATCGGAAGCCAATAAAGTGATTTGAGGAGAGGGGTGATATGAGTATATCGGTTTTGGCGGAATATAAAACATGCCGCAGCGTTCTGAACTGATTGAAGGGGGGATAGATGGCTGAGTGGGAGGCCGGTGAGGAGTAAGTTGCAGTAATCAAGGCGAGAGGTAATGAGAGCGTGGACGAGAGTTCTGGTGGTGTGCTCAGAGAGGAAAGGGCGAATTTTGCTGATGTTGAAGAGGAAGAAGCGACAGGTCTTGGCAGTCTGTTGGATATGCGCAGAGAAGGAGAGGGAGGAGTCGAAGATGACTCCGAGGTTGCGGGCAGATGGGACGAGGAGGATGATGAGGGTGTTATCAACAGAGATAGAGAGTGGTGGAGGAAGAGGAGAAGTGGGTTTGGGAGGAAAGACGAGGAGCTCGGTCTTGGACATGTTCAGCTTCAGGTGGCGGTTGGACATCCATGCCACGATGTCGGATAAACAGGCCGATACCTTGGCCTGGGTCACCGCGGTGATGTCAGGTGTGGAGAGGTATAGCTGGGTGTCATCAGCATAAAGATGATACTGAAAACCATGAGACGAGACCAGCGAGCCCAGGGAAGAGGTGTAGATTGAGAAGAGAAGGGGTCCAAGGACAGATCCCTGGGGAACTCCAACAGATAGTGGGATGGGAGTGGAGGAAGATCCATGGGAGTGTACCCTGAAGGTGCGGTTAGTGATATGCAATTTATCCTTAAAATCGAGCGTGGTACCGGAAGATTGGAGGGTAGCCAATGTAACGCCGATTTTTAAAAGAGGTTCCAGGGGAGATCCGGGAAATTATAGACCGGTGAGTCTGATGTCGGTGCCGGGGAAAATGGTAGAGGCTATTATCAAAAACAAAATTACAGAGCACATCCAAGGACATGGATTACTGAGACCAAGTCAGCACGGCTTTTGTGTGGGGAAATCTTGCCTGACCAATTTACTTCAATTCTTTGAAGGACTAAACAAGCATGTGGACAAAGGGGAGCCGGTTGATATTGTGTATCTGGATTTTCAAAAGGCGTTTGACAAGGTACCTCGTGAAAGGCTACAGAGGAAATTGGAGGGTCATGGGATAGGAGGAAATGTCCTATTGTGGCTTAAAAACTGGTTGAAGGATAGGAAACAGAGAGTGGGGTTAAATGGGCAGTATTCACAATGGAGAAGGGTAGTTAGGGGGTTCCTCGAGGGTCTGTGCTAGGACCGCTGCTTCTTAATATATTTATAAATGATTTAGAGATGGGAGTAACTAGTGAGGTAATTAAATTTGCTGATGACACAAAGTTATTCAAAGTCGTTAACTCGCGACAGGATTGTGAAAAATTACAGAAGGACCTTACGAGACTGGGAGACTGGGCGGCTAAATGGCAGATGACATTTAATGTTAGCAAGTGCAAGGTGATGCATGTGGGAAAAAAGAACCCGAATTATAGCTATGTCACGCAAGGTTCCACGTTAGGAATTACAGACCAAGAAAGGGATCTGGGTGTCGCCGTCGATAATACACTGAAACCTTCTGCTCAGTGTGCTGCTGCGGCTAGGAAAGCGAATAGAATGTTGGGTATTATTAGGCAAGGTATGGAAAACAGGTGTGAGGATGTTATAATGCCGTTGTATCACTCTATGGTGCGACCGCACCTTGAGCATTGTGTTCATTTCTGGTCGCCGCATCTCAAGAAATATATAGTAGAATTGGAAAAGGTGCAGCGAAGGGCGACGAAAATGGTAGCGGGGATGGGACGACTTCACTATGAAGAAAGACTAAGGAGGCTAGGGCTTTTCAGCTTGGAGAAGAGACAGCTGAGGGGAGATATGATAGAGGTATATAAAATAATGAGTGGAGTGGAACAGGTGGATGTGAAGCGTCTGTTCACGCTTTCCAAAAATACTAGGACTAGGGGGCATGCGATGAAACTACAGTGTAGTAAATTTAAAACAAATCAGAGAAAAGTTTTCTTCACCCAATGCATAATTAAACTCTGGAATTCGTTGCCGGAGAACGTGGTGAAGGCGGTTAGCTTAGCAGAGTTTAAAAAGGGGTTAGACGGTTTCCTAAAGGACAAGTCCATAAACCGCTACTAAATGGACATGGGAAAAATCCACAATTCCAGGAATAACATGTATAGAATGTTTGTACGTTTGGGAAGCTTGCCAGGTGCCTTTGGCCTGGATTGGCCGCCGTCGTGGACAGGATGCTGGGCTCGATTGACCCTTGGTCTTTTCCAAGTGTGGCATTACTTATGTACTTATGTCATGCATGTAAGTTTGATCATGTCTCCTCTTTGTTACAAAAGTTTCATTGACTCCCTGTCAAAAAACATATTACACTTACTTTCAAGGCACATAGACTTGGTCTCCCCCATTATCTCGCATCTCTAACTATTCCTTACTCCCCTATCCGACTCCTCCATTCCATCAATGACCACCAACTGGTTCTCCCTAACCCTAAAGCCACTCAACTTGAATTCACCCTACATCATGCTTTCTTTTTTTGTGGCCCCTTTTTACTGGAATTCTCTCCTCTTATCGTACGATCTGAATTGTCTGTCCATATTTTTGGATTGTAAGCTTTATTGAGCAGGGACTGTCTCTCTGTATCAGGTGTTCAGCGCTGCGTGCGTCTGGTAGCGCTATACAAATGCTAATAATAATAATAATCTTTCAAAACTTAAGATTACGTTGAAAGCCTGGCTATTTAAACAATCATTTAACCTGTTCAATTGAGGGGTGGAAGGCTTGTGTTAATCTCACTACTGTTCCTTCTAGCTCATATTCCCTAGCCTGCTGCTCTCATTTATTGTGTGGAAAATTGAATAACCTAGCATTATACTCATGCTCCATGAGCAAGACTTGGAAAGATGTAAGTGCCTTTGGAGAAAGAACAGAAGGCATGAGGTCACACGGGAAAGGCTCTTAAACATTGGCTACAGGACATGTGCTCTGGGTGCCTGAAATAGCAAATAGAAAACAAGAGGCAGAACTGAGGTGATAGAATAGAAATAGGGGAACCCCAGACCACATGCACACCCCATCTCAAATCAAGTCCAAATTCTGCCACATTACAGCTTGGTAACTGCTAGAGAGTGTGTTAAGGGAAAAAGACTTAAACAAAACACCAATCTCTCCAACATTTGCAATGCCAGAAAGGAAAAGCATCCTCACATGTAAGAGTCCAGGGTCCCAAAATGGTTCCCATGGTTCAATGTTCAAAGAGACTGTGACCATAACTACCAGTAATTTGTACACACCAAATCCAGTCATGTCCCAGGAAACATGCACAAAAGAATGGGGCATTAAAATCATTGCATCACCCTACTGCTATCCCACATTGGCTGGGAAATATTTGGAAAAGTACACCTACAACCTTACTTCTGTACTCTGGCATGTAGAAGCTTATCAGGTAGGTGCTTTTGATTTAATGTAACCTCGCCTCTTTATTTGCTTACTTTATTTATGAACTTTCATTCATGCCACAGCACTGACTCAATAACTTGAACATGAGCACTGCATGTCAGAAACTCCAGTGGTTCTATGTTGCAATACTGCACTTCCCAGTCCTAGGATATTGCTTCACTCAGCAAGAAAGCCCTGATTAAACCTCACATAGCTCTGTGAATCCTTGGCATATCAGCTCAACAGAGACCCAGACACAACAATTAGATTCACAGCTTCCTGCACATAATTGAGGGAAATCTATGGGAGCCAGTGTCTATAATGGATAGCGCAGAAGAAAAATCTGCTGTATTACATAGGAGCCAACTTTTCAAAATTATTGGGGGTGCTAAGCTCAATGGAAATAACCCCTCCCTGGACACATACAAGCAATTTTCTCAATATTGGGGGTGCTCAAGCACCCACAGAGTCGGCTTCTATGCTGTATATTATATGCAATACTGGTTCCATCCCATCTAACTGGCAAATGTGACAGATACAACAAGTGGAGCATAGCCTAAAAGGTGATAAGACCAGAGTGTGTGGCATATGGCTTTTGCCACAAGGCATGACAGGAACTCTGGAGTTAAGCATATACCTCCAGACTAATGGGCTGATGATCAGAAGCAAACGCAGGCGCTAGAGGCTGTTAGCACCATACTAATGCCTGTGTTTGCTTCCGTCCCATAATCAGAGCCCCCAAGTGCATTAAATAATGTGCTCGCAGGCTCTGAACGCAACTACAGGCAGATGATCAAAAGCCCCACGCTGTTCCAAACAGCGCTCTAAAAATAGCGCTGGAACAGCACAGGGCTTTACCGCACCTATGATCAGAGATAATTGCATGCAAATTTAAGCATGCAATTCTCTCTGATCATGGGGTAGTAGTGCAGGAGGATTGTGCCTGAATCGTCCTGCACTTATTTGACAGGTCTGGGCTGTCAAAAGATTCCCACTTCAGGCACAGGCAGCTCCTTGTGACTCTGGGCAAGTCACTTAACCCTCTATTGCCCCATGTAAGCCGCATTGAGCCTGCCATGAGTGGGAAAGCGCGGGGTACAAATGTCACCAAAAAAAAAAAAGCCCATACTTGTCAAACACAGGGGCTGGAGGTCCATGGGACCACCAGACCCCAACTATCCCTGCCCCCGAGCAAGGCGAAACGGGGGCTGGAGATCCGATGGGTCTCCAGCCCCCTCTAACCTTCACAACATTCCTGAGAAGTCCCTGGTGGCCCAGTGGGCCGCAGTCAATCCCCCCCCACCCCCTACCTTTAGTTGGAGGAGAGAGGTGGCCTCCCTCCTCTTCCTTTGGCACCGCCTGCAAAATGGCGGCTCCCAGCCCTGCCCAGTGTATCCTGGGATGTGCTTGGCAGGCCTTCACACCATATAAGGGAGTTTCTCCTGCACTTCAACCCCATGATCAGAGAGAATTGCGTGCTTAAATTTCCATGCAATTATCTCTGATCATAGGTGCGGTAAAGCCCTTCGCTGTTCCAGCGCTATTTTTAGCGTGCTGTTTGGAACAGAGCGGGGCTTTTGATCATCTACCCTTAATAAATGCTCATACTCTACTTATACAGTAGCAGTGCAGGAAGCCCCAGATATGCCAAATGCATTTTCTTAGGTAATTGAGTGACCAGAAGAAAGTAGAAACGTGTGAATTACCTTACATAGATCATGGTATTGAAAAAACGTACTGCAGGGAGAGGCTGCACAGCGCTGAAAGTATGTTAGCCTACTATGATATAGTGAATGAGTGCCACAGAGGGTAACTACCAGCAGGCTCCCTTAGTATCACTTGACAACCAAAAAAACTGCCTTTCACCCAGTTGTGAAGTCATAGCACCATATGTCTAATTGGTCTATTGAAAAAAAAAAAAAAAGAACAAAAGGTATAAGGGAGTTGTTATCAACATGGGCAACTGTTAAGCCCTGTTAATTTACCACTAACTCATGCTATTTTAGCACAGGGCCCACTTTATGCAGTGAAACCTAGTTACTAATAACTGGTGTTAACAGTAAAATAACACATCTTAATATGAGCCCATATTTATAACATCTCCCTACAGTCTGTTCAGGAAGGATCACATATTTGCTTTCTACCTGCAGACATGAAAAATAGGCTTTAAGGGTGAGAGCTGCCCTTCTCAAATCCTAGCAAACCAATTCATATTTTGCTGCAGCTATATCATGTGATAGTGACTGGGTATGTAATGAGATAGCTCCAGGGCTTTTTTTGAGGGGGTATTTGGGGGTACTGAGTACCGGCACCTTTTCCATTGTCTGCTAAAGTTGACCCATGGTCCCCAAGTTTTAATGAAAGAGCTCAGGCTCTACAAACCAATTCTGCCTTGTCATAGATTCTGTGACTGGTTGCAGGGGGCCTGGCTATTGTGGGGTGAGTCACTCAGTGATCACCCCAACCCTGAAGGGTGGCCTGGCATTTGAGTACCGGCACCTTTTTCACTAGAAAAAACACACTGGATAGCTCACTTCAGATGAACTGGGGTACTTCCTTGATCTCAACAGCCTTATTTTTGTCTGTTATTTTCCCATTACTTGATGGTCACCTCGTATTACCTATGATCTCATTCGCTTCAGCAACCTGACTGTGGTAACATAAGAATAGCCATATTGGGTCAGACCAATGGTCCATCTAGCCCAGTATCCTGCTTCCAACAGTGGCCAGTTCAGATCACAAGTACCTTACAGAATCCCAAATAGTAACAAGATTCATGCTACTAATCCCAGAGATAAGCAGTGGCTTTCCCTATGACTATCTCAATAGCAGACTATGGCCTTTTCCTCCAGGAACTTGTCCAAACCTTTTTTAAATCCAGATACACTAACCACTGATACCACATCCTGTGCAATGAGTTCCAGAGCTTAACTATTCGTTACGTGTAAAAATATTTCCTCCTGTTTGTTTTAAAAGTAGTACCATGTAACTTCCTTGAGTGTCCCCCTAGTCTTTGTACTTTTTGAAAGACTAAAAAAATCGATTTATGTTTACCCATTCTACACCACTCAGTATTGCAGGGCTGACTAAACCCAGGGAGAGAGCCTGTTGTTAAAAATTTACCAGCTCACCACTGCATCCGATTCTGCTCCCAAATACACTCCCAGCACTAAAAATATAAAAAGTGTGAACACTGAAAGTCTGAGCCTTTAAACATGCAGGCAAAACACAGCGAAGGTGACACAAAAGATAATGTCGAAGCAAAAGGTCCAATGGACTCAGGTAGTTCACATCAGAATTTTTCTTCAAAGTATGCATTGGACATTTTGCTTTGACATCATCTTTTGTGTCACCTTTGCTGTGTTGTGCCTGCTTGTTCGACCTGCGTGAGGGTTTTTGTTCTGTTCTTATCGATTCCTTTAAACATGCAGCCAGACAACAATTCAGATGCAAACAAAAATATTTCTTCATGTAGTAAAAGGTACACCAGTTTTCCTTCCATGCTTTTCCGGCTCACAGCTAACCATCTAAAAGGAAGGGTTCTGGTCTCCTGCCAGCCCACCAAATGAGTACATTCTCATGAACAAGATACAATTTTCTCTTGCCCTGCCTTGCAGTAGATGGCTGCAAACCTCTCTTCAGGTCCTTTGCAATCCTCTCTCTAGGGGCCTTTTACCAAACTGCGGTAGAAAGTGGCCTTAGCACATGGTTGTGCAGGGCATTCCTGTGCGCTAGGGACATTTTTCAGCAGGGGTAAAATGGCCAAATTTCTGTTTTTTTTTCTATTAATGGCCACATGCTAATTTTTCCATTAGCGCATGAGCCCCTGCTGCCACCTATTTTATTGGCGGTAAGGGCTCACACGCTAACTATGTACTAATCGGTTAGCACACAGCTATATACCTGCACTAACATGCCTACTCTTTGCCCCAGACCTACCCCCAGCACTAAAAAATATAATCTATTTTTGGTATTGGCATGCGTTCCCCATGCGCTAAAAATTACTGCAGTATGCCTCAGTGCACTCTGCAGTAAGGCATTTTAAGCTGCGGTAAGCACACGTTAGTACTTACTGCAGTTTAGTAAAAGGACCTCTTAGTTTCCTGCCTTGCAGGATAAGAACATAAGAATAGTCATATTGGGTCAGACCAATGGTCCATCTAGCCCAGTATCCTGCTTCCAACAGTGGCCAATCCAGGTCACAAGCACCTGGCAGAAACCCAAATAGAAGCCGCATTCCATGCTACCAATCCCAAGGCATGCAGTGGCTTCCTTCATGTTCATCTCAATATCAGACTCTAGAGTTTTCCTCCAGGAACTTGTCTAAACCTGTTTTAAACCCAGATATGCTAACCGCTTTCACCACATCCTCCAGCAGCAAGTTCCAGAGCTTAACTATTGTCTGAGTGAAAAACTATTCCTTCCTATATGTTATAAAAGTATTTCCATGCAATTTCATTGAGTGCCCCCTGGTCTTTGTATTTTTTGAAAGAGTGAAAAATCGATTTACTTTTTTTTTTTTTTATTATTTATAGTTTTCAAATAATACAAACCATGTATATACATACAAAGAATGTTAGAAAATAATATTACAGGATATCTCCAAAACTCTAACACAATTAGGTAATAGTTCTTCTTACTTTGACCACAATAAGTCGGACAAGATACTAGGAATAAGTTAAGGAATTATTTTCTTAATAATTAATTGAGAGGAAAAGACACATAAACCAACTAGCTGATATTACTAGCATATCAAACTGTGTGATGATTCAGGTAGATCCAATACCACCACTCTCCTCTTTGGCAACCACCCATGTCTGCAATTTCTCAAGGTTAAGAAACACATAGTTAACATCATTTAAAGAAACAAAACATCTACACAAATATTTCAATACAAAAGATCCACCTAATGCGAGTATTCGTGGTTTTAACACCAGAAACTCTCGCCTTCTTTTCTGTGTTTCTTTATTCAAATCAGGAAAAACTTGTATCTTGGCCCCCAGGAATAATGTTTTCATATGTTTAAAATATAAACGAAGAATATTATTCCTATCCGGCTCCAGTGCAAAAGTCACAAGGAGAGTAGTACGGTGAGTTATCACCTCTAAAGAACTTTCCAGAAATTCTGTAAGGTTAAGTCCAGGTTGAGAGCCTTGGGAGGGAGTTCTGATTCCTGAGATATATTGAGCTCTGGTAATTGGTGGAAAACCCTCTACCGGAACTCCCAGAATTTCACCAAAGTACTTTTTTAACATGTCTATTGCTGGTATCAGTGGAGATTTTGGGAAATTTAGAAATCTTAAATTATTTGTCCTTCCTCGGTTATCAAGAAATTCTAGCTTCCTAGCCAGAATTTCCCTTTCTTTAGCCATTACTCCTGTTAAGTTCTGCAGTTTTTGTGTCTCTTCTCCTAGTGTCTCAATTTTCCTCTCATTTTCTTGTAATCTCCCGGATAGGACACTTTGTTCTTGCTTTAACTCTAGATATTCTGTTTTAATGGAGCTTGTTACCTGGGTTAGGGTGATATTAATTCCCTGGATAGCGTCCCACAGCGTCTTCATCGTTATAACATCTGGTTTTATTTCCACTGGTCTTCTCTCAGGAGCAGCCTCCAGAATCAGGGGAGATATCAGGCTTTCAGCCCTTATACTACCAACAGTGTTCCGTTCTGGGGTTGAGGTGGCGGCAGGGCCCCCTTCTGCAGCTCGAGATCTCACCACTTCGGAAGGGTCATCGAACTGCTTCCCTGCCAGCACTAAGCTGCTTCCGGGTCGAGGAGGAGCTGTAATCTGAGGTGGGCTTAACGAAGCCGCCTCTATGCTTTGGTCCGTCTGACCAGCATCGGGTCCCATCAGCGTTGGCATCTGCAGCTTCAATGCCTGGACTCCGAACTGTTCCAGCGTCTTTTGCTGGGTAGCCGGTTTTGCGGGGTCGGAGGAGGCTGAAGCCCCGGTCTTGCCCTTCCTCTTCCCCATAATATCAACGGGGGAGAGTGCTGCTTCCCAGGTATATCTGCTGAAAAAATCAGGAGCTCTCAGACGTGCGTCCTCTCACAGCGCCATCTTGTCCTCCTCAAATCGATTTACTTTTACCTGTTCCAACACCACTCAGGATTTTATAGACCTCAATCATATCCTCCCTCAGCTGTCTCTTTTTCCAAGCTGAAGAACACTAACCTCTTTAGCCTTTCCTCATATGGGAGTGATTCCATCTCCTTTATCATTTTGGTCGCTCTTCTTTGAACCTTGTCTAATTCTACTATATCTTCTTTGAGATACGGCGACTTGAGGTGAGGTTGTACTATTGAACGATACAGATGCATCATAATATTCTTGGTCTTATTTTGCATCCCTTTCCTAATAATTCCTGGCATCCTGTTTGCTTTTTTGGCCGATGCCACACACTGGGCAGAAGGTTTCAGTGTATTATTTGCAATGACACCTAGGTCTTTTCCTTGAGTGCTGACTCCTGAGGTGGACCCTAGCATCAGGGAATTGTGATTCAGATTATTCTTCCCAATGTGTATTACTTTGCATTTGGCCACATTAAATTTAATCTGCTATTTGGATGCCCAGTTTTCCAGTTTCCTAAGGTCTTCCTGTATTTTTTCACAATCCGCATGAGTTTTGACAACTTTAAATTGTTTTGTGTCATCTGCAAATTTAATCACTTCACTTGTTACTCTGATTTTCAGATCATTTATAAATAAGTTAAATAGCACTGGTCCCAGTACATATTCCTGTGGCACTCCACTATTCTCCGTTGAGAAAAATGGCAATCTAACCCTACCCTCTGTTTTCTGTCCAATAACTAATTCCTAATTCACTGAAGGACATTGCCTCCAATCCCATTACTTTTTAATTATCTCAGGAGCCTCTCATGAGGAGCTTTGTCAAAAGTTTTCTGAAAATCTAGATAGTTACACTACCTCAACCGACTCACCTTTATTCACATATTTATTCACACCTTCAAAGAAATAAAGCAATTTGGTAAGACAAGGCTTCCCTTGGCTGAACCCATGCTGACTCTGTCCTATTAAACCTTGGGTGTCTACGTGTTCTGTAATTTTATTCTTTATAATAATTTCCACTATGCCAGCCACTGAAATCAGACTTACCGGTCTGTAGTTTCCAAGATCACCCCCAGAACCCTTTTTAAAAATTGCTGTTATATTGACCACCCTCCAATCTTTAGGTACAACAGATGATTTTAACGACAGGTTACATATCACTAACAGCAGATCAGCAATTTCATGTTTGAGTTCTTTCAGACCCTGGGTGTATATCATCCGGTCCAGGTGATTTATCACTACTCTTTAACTTGTCGATTTGGCTCAGTGTCAGGCTTATTTTCAAAGCACTTTGGGAGGCTAAGTTCCATAGGTTTCTATTGAACTTTGGAAGGCTAAGTGCTTTGAAAATAGGCCTCTACAGTCTTCCAGGTTCACCAAGATCTCTTTCAGTTCCTCCACATCGTCACCCTTGAAAACCATTTCCGGTACAAGTAGATCTTTTTCATCTTCTTCCATAAAGATCAAAGCAAAGAATTAATTCAATCTATCCACTATGGCGAAGAGATTGAAAAAGAAACAAGTGAAGTGAACACATTTGCAGATTTTGAGGAACCAGGGGCAGACAGACTACTAGGACTTAAGGACAATAGGGCAGTGCCCTCAGGCCCATGGCAGTAGGGGGCCCACTATCCCTTAGCCTACATGTATTTTATTCACTTTTGATAAGTGGTTAGGGGCCTATGACCATTATTGCCTGGGGGCCCAGATCATTGTCGGTCCACCCCTGTGAGGAACTACAGGGAAACCTTACCAAACTGGTGACTTGGGCATCTTAATGGCAGATGAAATTTAATGTGAACAACTGAAAAGTGATCCACATAGGAAAGACTAACCAAAATTTTAGGTACACAATACCTGGGAGTCTACACCTAGGAAAAGAGTCTTAGCATCACTGTGGACAATACATTAAAAGTTTGGAGGGCCTTTGTACTAAGATGCGCTAAGAAGTCCTTACTCAAGGCCCATCTCTTCTCCCTTACTTTTGGCGCCTAACCACCTTCCCATTCCTGATACCTACACTGACTATATAGATTTTACCTTTAGATTGTAAGCTCTCTTGAGCAGGGACTGTCCTTCCCCATGTTTAAACTTGTACAGCGCTGCGTAACCCTGGCAGCGCTATAGAAATGCTAAGTAGTAGTAGTAGTAGTAGTAGTAGTAGTAAATGGGCTTAGCATGTCCTAACATGGAATTTTCCCCACTCGCTAAGCCCATTTTGACTGCATCCCTCAAAATGAGCTTTTTTTTTTTCATTTTTGTAGATCCCACACTGTATTTATTTATTATTAATACTTACATCCCACAAAGAATGGATAGGCATTAAAAATAGACATTTCCTTTCATTATCTAGTGGTGCATTTAGACAATAGCTATCCTACATCTAGTACAAAAATCTTTACAAAGTGACCTTTAAGCATTTTGCGGAATTTTAGGTATTCATCTATCTGCCTTATGTCTTTAGGTAATGAGTTCCATATTGTTGTGGCTAGGTAGAGAATCCTGGTGAGTGGATGGATTTGTATCAGGTGCCCTTGTAGCTGGGGAGGTGTAGTAGTAGAAATTGTTGGCTTTCAGAGCTTTCTTCCACAGAAGAATTACAAGGGAGCTCAAGTAGTCTGGGGCTGTTTCATACAGTAATTGAAAAATTGTTGCAGAAATTTTAAAGTAGACTCTTGCTTTCAAGGGGAGCCAATGCAGACCTAGTAATAAAGGTGTGACTCTTTGATACTGGGACATCTTTAAAATCAGACGTGCAGCTGTGTTTTGGGCAATCTGTAGTTTCTTTATGCTTGATTCCTTTCACCCGGCACAGGTCCCATTGCAGTAATCAATCTGTGATAAGATGAGTGATTGAACTAGGGTTCAGAATGTGTGTTTGTGGAGAAGAAGCTTCTAATTCTTCTCAATTTCCAAAGTGTCCTAAATGTAGTGACTGCTGCTATCTGTGCGTCGTTAAGTGTTAATCTATGATTACCCCTAGGACCTTTAAGCTGTTTTCAAGAGGGTAGCAGGTGTTGCCTAATGTGATGATCTTTTCTGCAATTGGATGGTGAATGTTATTTAATGCAAGCAATTTAGTCTTCTCTGTTTAGTTTTAGTTGGAAGGTGGAGGCCCATGTGTCCATGGTTTCCAGACGTTGAACCTTGTTTTGTGTATTAGTAACGTCCCCTGTAAAGGGAATGTAAATCATGACATCATCCGCATATATGTGAGGACTGATGCCACCTTTTTCTGTGCTGTGGTGTGGCCTAATCCTGATTGAGAGTGGTGCAGAATGGAGTGGCGTGACAGATACTTCATCAGATGTTGGGATGCCAGCCCTTTCTTGGTCTTGACCAGCAATGGGATGGAGGCAACCAGTCTGTGGTTTGTAGTGTCACTAATCTTGGCTGTCTTGTTCTTGGGAATTGGGGTTAGTATTATGATGTCCTTATTGCTGGAGAAGGTTCCTTCATGTAGTACTATGGATATATGTTTTGCTATTAGGTCTAAGAACCAGCGAAATGCATCTCTCATGATTTAATTTGGGCCAGTGGCGTTCCTTGGTTGGCTGGCTGGCACCTGGGGCGGATCGCTGCTGTGCACCCCCCCTCGATGGAGCATCATCCCCTCCCCCGGGTGCAGTGTTGTTCCTCCCCGGCGCATCCTCTGAAAACAACCCCCCCTCCCCCCCCCCCCCCGGTGCATTGCCTCATACCTCCTGGGGTGCTGGGAGCTGCCGTGCGGCTGTCAGTTCTGCCGGTTCCCTGCTCCCTCTGCCCCGGAACAGGAAATAACTTCAAAGGGAGCAGGGAACCGGCGGAGCCAACAGACATGCAGTTGCTCCCTGCACCCCCCCTCTGCAGTGTGCACCTGGGGCCCCCATCACCCCGCCCTCGGTATGCTGCTGATTTGTGCATGCATCAAGCATGCAATATGATTTTGCATATTTATGCATTAAGGCTTGGATTTCCAGTGTGGTTGACTTATTGAATGAGAACCAGGTTCTATCTGCTTGTATGGGGTCATTGTAATAGCCCTTGTTGTCTAGGTAATTTTCAATAAAACCTTTGGTTGAGGTAGTTCTGCCTTAATTTTGGTGATTTTTTTGTTTGAAAAAAATTGCAAAGCATGAGGGACTTTAAAAAATATTAACACAAGAGTACTTAGCACTTTTAAGGAGGCATAAGGGGCCCTTTTATGAAAGGGTTGCCGCATGGCAATGGGCTTATTGCACGGCAACCTGGAACTTTTGCCGGACCAATGTGGCCGCCGGCGGTAGTTCTGGCTTGAGTGTGTGCCATTGCCGGCAAGCTGGAAAATGTTTTTTGAAATTTTACCTCATCGGATTACTGCAGGAGCCCCTACCGCCACCTCAGTGGGTGGCGGTAAGTGCTTTCTGCAGCATGGTCACATGGTAAGAGTAATCTTACCAAATGACCATTTTTGGGGGGATCTTTTTACCCACTGTGGTAAAAATGGCCCTGGTGCATGGGAAAAATGGCCTCCACCGCTACCGCAGGGCCCTTTTTACCGCAGCTTGGTAAAAGGGCCCCTAAGTGCTCCTGCATTAACCCTGTGCTAACCAGTTAGCATGTGGTAATGTGAGCACACTAGCTGGTTAGCACTCACTCTCCACTCATGACATGCCCCCTCAGAAATAATTCTAAAAAGAAAAATAGCTTATCCATGAATATCATGTGCAAACAGAAAAGTTATCACAGGACAGTTAATAAAAGGGCATCGTAACGTGTTGTGCTGCAGCTTTAAAAAAAAAAAAACCCCAAATAGAATTCTGGGAATTAGTAGTGTGATTACTGTGTTAGTCCACTTTAAAGGTAATAAATAAAATTAAAACAAAAAAAAGAAAATAATTTTATACCCTTTTATTGGACTAACTTAAGTCATTTATTGACTAGCTTTCAAACATCAGAACCTTCTACCTCTGCTCAGGAAAAGATGACAACTATTATTAGGGAAGGAATGGAGAATAAAACAGAATATCATATTGCTTTTGTATCAGCTCATGGTGTGGCTGTGCCTTGAGTACTATGTGAAGTCCCCTTAACTCTAAATAGATACAGTAAAACTAGAAAAGGTAGAGAGAAGAGCAATGAAAATAGTCAAGGTGGTGGAACCAGTGGCGTACCTAGCTTGCTTGATACCAATGTGTGCAGCTACTTCTGGTTTTGTTCCGACACTTGCACATGAAGCTGTGCTTACCATGAAACCTTTGTGTGCATGTGTCCAGTGGGCTCCCCTCCCCCCCCCCCATTTTGCATGCAAGTTCTGCATGCATAAAATGTGCATAGACTTAAAATTCTGCATGCCATGGTATTATACTTGCAGTAGAAGCCGACATCCACGTGCGGTCTACCCCACGGCTTTCTGCATCGGCCCCTTCGTTGGTGAAACATACCTTTGTGCAATGCTTAGAGAATGCACTTTTCAACTTATTTTATATTTTGTAAAGCTTAACAGTTTCTTTTCAAATCAATAATCCTTTGTTAAACCACTTTTAACTAATCTTTGGGGGATTTGGGGGGGTGGGGAAGGAGTCACTTTCCAGAAATGATTCCGAACAGTTCAAGCATCAGAACATTACTCCAACTTTGTTACTATCTACTGAAAATGACGGGTAAATTGCTTGGGGTAGATATTTCAAAGTGATTTAAAGGGCCAGAAATGGCTTCTGGCCCTTTAAATCACTTGTCCAGGGCTAACCGGCATATTCAGCGTCACTTAACGAGACAGTGCCACTGAAAATGCCTGGTTAGTGCCTAAAACGGAACTGGCTATTTTGTGGGTTCTGGGGCGGCGTCGGCACTTAGCTGTTAATTGCTGAAATTCAGTACTTATGCAGCTAGGATAATTAACCACATAAAACACAATCCTGTCTTTATGTGGTTCATCATAGCCAGTTAAGTGCAATATTCAGAACTTAAGTGGCTATGTTTTCACTGCCTGCACATACCGGAATTTCAGTGCCATAACCCAGACATGACCCGGCACTGAATTTCCAGAAATAAAGTTGGCAGCAGTCAGCAAATCACTAAAGGCCACCAGCTGAATATCTACCCCCCTTATTCTTAAAACTGTGGTGTGCCTTTAAGTATCAGTTAAAAAGGAAAACAGCCTTGGCTGTAATGTTTTTACAGAATTCTTTAAGTCTTGTATTTTTGCTAAACTCTTTCAAATACAGTTTTGAGTATTCTTAGACTTTCTGTGCATTTCTGGCAAGAAAATTGTGAGTGTACATATAGATTTCATTTCATGTTTCTGCAGAAACGAGCCCTGGTGATGAAACTTCCTCCTGATGACATCAGCTGCCTCTGATGGTAAATTCCTGAGATAACATCACCCCCTCAAGCTGGCTCGGTTCCTGACTTCTTCTCCAATGAATATCTACCTGTCTAACCAGAAAATCAATAAGGGAAAATTATTTCAGGCATTTTTGATCTTTCATATTCTTCTTCTGAACTATTCCCTACATTTTGCAAGGTATCTGAAAGTAACTCTTATTGCCAGTAATAAAATAAAAGATAAGGAATGTATTTCCCTATCTACTGTGGTGTATTCAGAAGGTTCCCTCATGATTACATTTCAGTCAAGCAAAACAGCATTTCCTCTCTATTAATTCACTTTTTAATCTGTTCAAACAGAACTGCAAAAACTAGTGCAGCAGTGAAGCTTCACAGAATTATAACTATGGTAAAGCAGCTACATGCTTTGTAACCACATATATTTGGGTGGAATTAGGTTCCAGCAATGTGAAATTTTTGTTCCAATACATCATAACTTGCTTATTTTGATTGGTGTCTCCTAGACTGACATACATGGAAGACAATTTTGTATAAGGTATCTAGGTAGGAAAATGGATATTTAGGTCCATTCATTGAAAAAAAATTCCATTGTTTTATTTGCTAACTTTGGATCTTCTGAAGGGGTTTGTGCATGTATTCTACTATGTACAACTTAGAAGTACTAAGCCCCTGGGATCTTTTCCAGGTGACATACTGGACACATCTCTGCATTTCACATAAAAACATAAGCATAAGCATTGCCAAACTGGGACAGACCGAAGGTCCATCAAGCCCAGCATCCTGTTTTCAACAGTGGCCAATCCAGGTCACAAGTACCTGGCAAGATCCCAGAACAGTAAAATAGATTTTATGTAGCTTATCCTAGAATCTGCAGTGGATTTTCACAAGACCATCTTAATAATGGCTTATGGACATTTTTTTTAGGAAATTATCCAAACCTATTTTAAACCCTGCTAAGCTAGTTGCTTTTATCACAATCTCTGACAATGAATTTCAGAGTTTAATTAATTGTTGAGTAAAGAAATATTTTCTCCGATTTGTTATAAATTTACTACCTAGTGGTGTCTTTTCATGCCCCTAGACCTAGTATTTTTAGAAAGAGTAAACAAGCAATTCATGTCTACCCATTCCACTCCACTCAGTATTTTATAGACCTCTATCATATCTCCCCTTAGCCGTCTTTTCTTGAAGCTGAAGAGCCCTAGCCGCTTTAGCCTTTCCACAGAGGGAAGTCGTTCCATCCTCTTTATCATTTCGTCACCCTTCTTTGTACCTTTTTAAATTCCACTATATCTTTTTTGAGATGCAGTGACCAGAACTGTACACAATATTCGAGGTGCGGTTGCACCATGGAGCGCTAAAAAGGCATTATAACATTCTCAGTTTTGTTTTCCATTCCTTTCCTAATAATGTCTAACATTCCATTTCCTTTCTTAGCCGCTACTGCATACTGAGCAGAGGGTTTCAACATATTGTCAACGATGACACCTAGATCCTTTTCCTGGGCAGTGACTTCTAATGTGGAACTTTGCATCACATAACTATTGTTTGGGTTCCTCTTTCCAACATGCATCATTTTGCACTTGCTCACATTAAACGTCATCTGCCATTTGAATGCCCAGTCTCCCAGTCTCATAAGGTCTTCTTTGAAATGTGTTTGCTCTTTTCATAGCAGATTGAATTACCACAGATGTATATGAGCTACATCTTACTGAGTCTATTGAACCTTTTATATTGAAGGTCTAGAAACCCGCTGTACACCTTTTTGCCATATGCAGATCTGCTCTTCATGGAAAAGGCCATGAATTAGAACTTAATGGAGGACGGAAGACCAAACGACAGCCGGCGTGGTTAAAAAGTGAGGTGAAGGAAACTATTAGAGCTAAAAGAAAATCCTTCAGAAAATGGAAGAAGGAACCGACTGAAAATAATAAGAAACAGCATAAGGAATGTCAAGTCAAATGCAAAGCGCTGATAAGGAAGGCTAAGAGGAACTTCGAAAAAAAGATTGCATCGGAGGCAAAAACACATGGAGGGGCATAATCGAACGTGAATGCCCATCTCCATGGGTGTCTATGTCCGAGAACGGGTACGTGAAGGGGCGGGACAGACCGTATTTTGAAAAAAATGGGTGCTCATCTTTTTTTTCGATAATACGGTTTGTGCCCGGCAAATGCATCAGATTTGTGCGGATTTGAGCTGGGCAGTTTCGTTTTTCAGTGATAATGGAAACTGAAGGCGCCCAGCTCAAAAACGAACAAATCCAAGGCATTGGGTCGTAGGAGGGGCCAGGATTCGTAGTGCACTGGTCCCCCTCACATGCCAGGACACCAACCAAGCACCCTAGGGGGCACTTGTAACAATTAGAAAAAAAAATTAAATACCTCCCAAGTCCATAGCTCCCATCCCTTGGGTGCTGAGCCCGTCAAATCCCCCCCAAAGCCCACTGCCCACAACTCTACACCATTACCATAGCACTTATGGCTGAAGGGGGGCACCTACATGTGGGTACAGTGGGTTTTGGGGCGGGTTGGAGGGCTCCCATTTACCACCACAAGTGTAACAGGTGGGGGGGGGGGGGTGGGCCTGGGTCCACCTGGGTGAATCCACTGCACCTACTAACAACTGCTCCAGGGACCTGCATACTGCTGTGATGGAGCTGGGTATGGCATTTGAGGCTGGCATACAGGCTGGAAAAAAAAGTTGTTAAAGTTGTTGTTTTTTTATGCTGGGAGGCGGTTAGTGACCACTGGGGGAGTCAGGGGTGATCATCCCCAATTCCCTTCAGTGGTCATGTGGTCATTTAGGGCACTTTTTTGGGACTTGTTCGTGAAAAGAAGGGTCCAATAAAAATGACCCAAATTTGCGCTAAAAACGCCTTTGTTTTTTCGATTATCGGCCAAAGGTGCCCTTCTCTCCTCAGCCGATAAACACGCCCCAGTCCCGCCTTCACCATGCCTCCGACATGCCCCTGTCAACTTTGCCCGTTTCCGCTACAGATTGCAGTTGAAGACGCCCAAAATCAGCTTTCGATTATACCGATTTGGGCGCCTTTGTGAGATGGGCGCCTATCTCCCGATTTGGGTTGAAATCTGGGCGCCCATCACTTTCGAAAATAAGGCTGATAGTAAATTTTTTTTTAGGTATATTAAAAGCAGGAAGCCGGCAAAAAAATCGGTTGGACCGCTAGATGACCGAGGAGTAAAAGGGGCGATCAGGGAAGACAAAGCCGTAGCGGAGAGATTAAATGAATTCTTTGCTTCGGTCTTCAAAGAGGAAGATTTGGGTGGGATACTGGTGCCAGAAATGGTATTCAATTTTGACGAGTCAGAGAAACTTAATGAATTCTCTGTAAACCTGAAGGATGTAATGGGGCAGTTCTACAAACTGAAGAGCAGCAAATCTCCTGGACCGGATGGTATTCATCCCAGAGTACTGATAGAACTGAAAAATGAGCTTGCAGAGCTATTGTTAGTAATATGCAATTTATCCTTAAAATCGAGCATGGTACTGGAAGATTGGAGGGTGGCCCATGTAACGCCGATTTTTAAAAAAGGTTCCAGAGGAGATCCGGGAAATTATAGACCGGTAAGTCTGACGTCGGGGCCGGGCAAAATGGTAGAGACTATTATTAAGAACAAAATTACAGAGCATATTCAAAAGCATGGATTAATGAGACAAAGTCAACATGGATTTAGTGAAGGGAAATCTTGCCTCACCAATCTACTACATTTCTTTGAAGGGGTGAACAAACATGTGGATAAAGGTGAGCCGGTTGATATTGTGTATCTGGATTTTCAGACGGCGCTTGACAAAGTACCTCATGAAAGACTCCAGAGGAAATTGGAGAGTCATAGGATAGGAGGTAGTGTTCTATTGTGGATTAAAAACTGGTTAAAAGATAGAAAACAGAGTAGGGTTAAATGGTCAGTATTCTCAATGGAGAAGGGTAGTTAGTGGGGTTCCCCAGGGGTCTGGTTCTGAGACCGCTGCTTTTTAACATATTTATAAATGACTTAGAGATGGGAGTAACTAGTGAGGTAATTAAATTTGCTGATGACACAAAGTTATTCAAAGTTGTTAAATCGCAGGAGGATTGTAAAAAATTACAAGAGGACCTTACGAGACTGGGAGACTGGGCGTCTAAATTGCAGATGACGTTTAATGTGAGCAAGTGCAAAGTGATGCATGTGGGAAACAGGAACCCGAATTATAGCTACGCCATGCAAGGTTCCACGTTAGGAGTCACAGACCAAGAAAGGGACCTAGGTGTCATCATTGATGATACGTTGAAACCTTCTGCTCAGTGTACTGCTGCAGCTAAGAAATCAAATAGAATGTTAGGTATTTTTAGGAAAGGAATGGAAAACAAAAATGAGGATGTTATAATGCCTTTGTATTGCTCCATGGTGCGATCGCACCTCGAATATTGTGTTCAATTCTGGTCGCTGCATCTCAAAAAAGATATAGTGGAATTAGAAAAGGTGCAGAGAAGGGCGATGAAAATGATAAAGGGGATGGGACAACTTCCCTATGAGGAAAGGCTAAAGTGGCTAGGTCTCTTCAGTTTGGACAAAAGGTGGCTGAGGGGAGATATGATAGAGGTGTATAAAATAATGAGTGGAGTTGAATGGGTGAAGCGTCTGTTTACGCTTTCCAAAAATACTAGGACTAGAGGACTTGTGATGAAGCTACAATGTAGTAAATTTAAAGCGAATTGGAGAAAATGTTTCTTCATTCATAGTGTAATTAAACTCGAGAATTCATTGCCAGAGAATGTGGTAAAGGCAGTTAGCTTAGCGGAGTTCAGAAAAAGGTTTGGCCGGCTTCCTAAAGGAAAAGTCCATAGACCATTATTAAATGGACTTGAGGAAAATCCACTATTTCTGGGATAAGCAGTATAAAATGTTTTGTACTTTTTTGGGATCTTGCCAGGTATTTGTGACCTGGATTGGCCACTGTTGGAAACAGGATGCTGGGCTTGATGGACCTTTGGTCTTTCCCAGTATGGTAATACTTATGTACTTATGGAGCTTCTTTGAATTTTAAGAGGCCAAAGACACATGAAAGGTGATTTTCTAAAAGGTAAGCTAGGTTGGAAAGCAAAATAAGCACCTATTTTAAGCCTATTTTTCAGGGCGCTCAACTATCTGTGAGAAACTATTAATCAACTCTGTTTCATGCAGTACAATCTTTATAGGTCCTGAATGTTTTGTATTCTCGGTATGTCTAGCACTGGATTTTGGAGGGGGGGTGTTAAAAAATGTCAGCCCCGGGTGTCAACTACCCTAGGTACTCCACTGTCACAAAGTGCAAGTTTTCTTACCCGCTCTTTCTATATAAGCTCAGGCCCTGCTAGCTTCCATTCTAGTGGAGGTTGATAATTGTTGTACTCATCTTATCTGAATAGGTTACGATGCCTTTGAAACCTGGCCACAGTCTTTGCTTCTGCAACTGCAGCTAGACCGCTGGCATGACTGTGAACTTCCTGCTTGCTGAAAGATGTCCACTCCAAGTTACTTGATGCTGCTTGGTATAAGAAACTTACTCTTCAAAGAGAAAATGAAAGAAACAATGAACATGATTAAAGATCATTGTCCCACTCTTCAGTAGTTTAACCTTCTACATAAAATTATTGATCTGCTGTTAGTGATCTGTAACCTGTCGTTAAAATCATCTGTAGTATGTAAAGATTGGAGGGTGGCCAATATAACGCCGATTTTTTAAAAACGGTTCCAGGGTGAGCCGGGAAATTACAGACTGGTAAGCCTAATGTCACTGCCAGGCAAAAAAGTGGAAACTATGATAAAGAATAAAATTATGGAACACAAAGAAAAACATAGTTTAATGGGACCGAGTCAGCATGGGTTCAGCCAAGGGAAGTCTTGCCTAACCAATTTGCTTCATTTCTTTCAGGGCATGAATAAACATGTAGATAAAGGTGAACTGGTTGAAGTACTTTTAGCTAGATTTTCAGAAAGATTTTGACAAAGATCCTCATGAGAGACTAATGAGAAAATTAAAGAGTCATGGAATAGGAGGTAATGTTCTGTTAAGGATTAAGAATAGGTTATTAAACAGAAAACAGAGAGTAAGGTTAAATGACCATTTTTCTCAGTAGAGGAGGGTGAATAGTGGAGTGCTGTAGGGATCTGTCCTAGGACTGGTGCTATTTAACATATTTATAAATGATCTGGAAATTGGAACAACAAGTGAGGTGATTACATTTGTAGATGATACAAAACTATTCTAAGTTGTTAAAGCATATGAGGACTGTGAAAAAATGCAGGGTGACCTTAGGAATTTGGAAGACTGGGCATCCAAACGGCAGATAAAATTTAATGTGGAGAAATGCAAAATGATGCACATTGGAAAGAGCAATCAGAATCATAGTTACATGAAGCTAGGGCCCATCTTGGGAGTCAGCACCCAAGAAAAAGATCCAGCTGTCATTATAGACATTACGCTGCTATTGAGATAGACATGGGGAAGCCACTGCTTGCCCTGGGATTGATAGCATGGAATGTTGGTATTATTTGGGTTTCTGCCAGGTACTTGTGACCTGGATTGGCCACTGTTGGAAGCAGGATACTGGGCTAGATGGATCATTGGTGTAACCCAGTATGGCTATTCTTAAGTTCTTATGTTATGTTTTTATATGCTGAAATCTTCTGCCCTGTATGTGTTGGCGGCCATAAAAGCAATCAGGATGCTAGGAATTATTAGGAAAGAGATGGTAAATAAGACCAAGAATACAATAATGCCTCTGTATCACTCCATGGTACAACCTCACCTTGAGTATTGCATTCAATTCTGGTAGCCGTATATCAAAAAAGATTTAGCAGAATTAGAAAAGGTTCAAAGAAGAGTGACCAAAATGATAAAGGGGATGAAACTCCTCTTATATGAGGAACATCTAAAGAGGTTAGGGCTCTTCAGCTTGGAAAAGAAATGGCTGAGAGGAGATATGACAAAGGTTTACAAAATCCTAAGTGATATGGAACAAGTAGAAGTGAATTGATTTTTTACTCTTTCAAAAAGTACAAAGACTAGGGGGACACTCAATGAAGTTGCATGGAAATTCTTTTAAAATAAATAGGAGGAAGTATTTTTATACTCAATGAATAGTTAAGCTCTGGAACTTGTTGCTGGAGGATGTGGTAACAGTGGTTAGCATATCTGGGTTTTAAAAAGGGTTGGATAAGTTTCTGGAGTAAAAGTCCATAGTCTGCTATTGAGATAGACATGGGGAAGCCAGTGTTTGCCCTGGGATTGGTAGCATGGAATGTTGCAACTATTTGGGTTTCTGCCAGGTACTTGTGACCTGGATTGGTCACTGTTGGAATCAGGATATTGAACTAGATGGACCATTGTTCTGACCCATTATGGTTATTCTTATGTTCTTATTGGCCATCTTTGCCAGGAATACTTAATGCAACCAGTACAGATGAGGTAATTATTACCCCAAGAGATATTTTTATCATTCTTTTTGTTATACATCCAAAAAAAATAGTACATCGATGTCAAGCAGTATGGTACATAATATTTCTTATATGTACCATGCTAACAACCAAAGCAAGCAAAACAACCATTTAACTATAATGGATTCAATGATATTTATCCCCATTACCCACCACATTACCCCCACCACTAGCACCATCCCCAAGGCCCTATCAGCAATGGATTCAGCTAGCAAAAGGGAAAGTTGACAAGTCACGATCAAATAAAAATTTAGGTATTCAAAGCAGTACTTTTTGCCCTGTGTGGAAACATGTCCAGGTAAATTCCCCAAATCCTTAAGAAAGCATCCCAGCAATTCAGCCTCAAACACCTTAGCTGAATCTTTTCCATCACATTAAGCCATTGCATAAAAAAAAAAAAAGTAGGACCTCTCTCCAATGAAGTAAAATACATTTAAAAAACTCATGAGTCAGTAAAAACATTCTACTGAAGGAAAAAAAAACCACTATCAGTGGCATAATCGAAAGAGAAGGGCGCCCATCTTCTGACACAAATCAGGAGATGGGCGTCCTTCTCTCAGGGTCGCCCAAATCAGCATAAACATTTTTTTCCAGCCTCTATGCCAGCCTCAAATGTCATACCCAGCTCCATCACAGCAGTATGCAGGTCCCTGGAGCAGTTTTTAGTGGGTGCAGTGCACTTCAGGCAGGCGGACCCAGGCCCATCCCCCCTTACCTGTTACACTTGTGGTGGTAAATGTGAGCCCTCCAACACCCTCCCAAAACCCACTGTACCCACATGTAGGTGTCCCCCCCTTCACCCCTTAGGGCTATGGTAGTGGTGTACAGTTGTGGGGAGTGGGTGTAGGGGCTGAGCACACAAGGTAAGGGAGCTATGTAGAGGGGAGCAATTTGTGAAGTCCACTGCAGTGCCCCCTAGGTTGCCCGGTTGGTGTCCTGGCATGTGAGGGGGACCAGTGCACTACAAATGCTGGCTCCTCCCATGACCAAAGGGCTTGCATTTGGTTGTATTTGAGATGGGCGTCCTCGGTTTCCATTATCGGCGAAAACCGAGGTCATCCATCTCTAAGGTCAACCATCTCAACATTTAGGTTGACCATCTCTTAGGTTGACCTAAATGTTGAGATTTGGGCGTCCCCGACTGTATTATCGAAATGAAAGATGGACACCCAACTTGTTTCGATAATATGGGATGCCCCGCCCTTAACGGGTAATGTCCTCAGAGATGGGCGCCCTTAGAGATGGGCGTCCCCATTCAAAAATGCCCCTCTATGTAAACCCTATCTCCCCCACCACAGCACAACATATAAGATGCTAAAAGTGGTTCAGATCTAAGTTATGCCTTGGCCTCTGAGATAGTGATGCAAGCAACCAGCTTCCACTCATGCTATACTCTTAGTAAGGCTGGATACTGAAAGATAACACACACATATTTAGCATGTAGGCCAATGCAGATCTTGGAAAATTCCCTTTTCTTAGCCTCTAGGTATGCTGAGCAGTTCTGAAAGATTCTTATCCGCTTACCTTCAAAGCAGAGCTCCTTTTCAGTTTTCTAAGACTGCATGATGGCTTACATTATAACAAAATGTTTAAAAAATTTCACTATGATGATTCTTGGGTAATTTGCATTGACTCTTTTCTGCCCAAGACAGTGGGCCCTTTCAATTTGTATCATCTCCAGGTTATTATCTGACCAAAGTTCTGCTGCAAGCCAGTGCTCCACAGCCCCAGACATGTCATGATCAGGAACAGAAATGTAGATCACTGCACTGGGACCTATTCTCAAGATCATCTAAATTTGTCCTCATGTGCTGTAGGCAGGCCTTTCAAAGTGGCAATCTTTCCAAGGGTCCCACACAGCTCATCTTCACTCCTGCTCAACTTCTTCCATGTTCTTACTTAAGGCCCTGAAAGACTGGGTTGCAATGGCCAGAGATTTGATTCAATTTAGAGTCTAACGCTTTGACCATCCCTTGTGTATGAGTTGGAATCAACAATTCACCTACCAGTCTGTCCCCATTTATGTGAGCATATTATGTTATATATATATCTGTAACCCAGTTGTGCTGTGAACTACAGTTCTTATGCTGTTGACCCCCTTTGAGCACATATTCCCTGTAAAGGCTGACTGAATTTCAGTTTTGCTTTCAGCTTTGGGGCCAATACCGGCCTGAAATCCAGGTTCGGCCATGCTTTGGTTTCAGCCCAAAATGCGGGTGTATTTTCAGCTGAAACAAAACTCCCCCTACACTGGAACCACAATGCAACCACTCTCTGCCCCCACCGATCATAAATTCTTCCCTCTTACCACCCAAAGCCACTCCCCAGGTGTACCTTAGGGGCAGGAGCATAGTGGCCTGGTGGTCTAGTGGCCTCTTTGGGGCAACGGCAATCCCCAGTTGCTCCTGCCCATGCCAGCTCCAATCTCAAAATGGCTGTTGCAACCTCCTGCAGCATTCTCACGGGCTACCACGGGAATTCGTGATAGCTATTTTGACTACAGAGCTGGCATGAGCAGGAGTGACTGGGGATTGGTCCTGTCCCAAAGAGGTCACTAAACCATTAGGGTTTCTAAGGTAGGCCCTAAGGAGGGCCTACAGGTGGTAAGAAGGCACAGCTTGAGGTTTGGGTGGGGGGGCCGGGTGCAGTCCAGGGGAACCCACTCTGCTGGGGGGGGGGGGGGGGAGCTGTGGTGAACCTGCTTTCTGCCATGTGAAGTTCCAACTAAAGTTAGACAAAAGGAAAAGACTCAACCTGTGAAAACAACCCTAACCCAACTGAAACAGCAGCCTTTCTTTAAATTATGCTACTCACCGTCTGTCTCTACAAAACATTAATCCTTCCTTACCTGTGGGAGACTGAGTTTGGACATGGTTTGAGCAGGACTAAAATCTATTGTGTATTCCATATTTCACAAAAGGAACACAAGCATATGGGGGGAAATTCCCATGATTAACTATCTAACATCAGTTCAAGAATGGGCTAAGCACAACAAAATTTGCCTGAACCCAAGTAAAACTGAGCTTCTCTGGGTCCTTAACACAAGTGGACACGTACCTGACATCAAACTCTCTTTTGGGAAGTACTAACTCCCCATGAAATCACAAGTCAGGAACCTTGGAATACACTGATTTCCCAAATCCCACCAATCGTTGAGCTGCTTCTACTATTTACGACAACTACACTGTCTCTCTCCTTACATTGAGAAGGAAAATCTTATCCCAATAGTGAATGCCATGATAACATCAAGACTGGATTACTCTAATGCACTCTACAGTGGTTTGACTACAAAGGGTATGCACCAGCTCCAATTGATTCAGAATGTTGCAGCAAGACTCATAGAAGGTTGTAAGAGAAGTGACCACATCACACCGTTTTTGCAAAAACTTCATTGATTACCAGGACAATACAGGGCTAAATTTAAAACTCTATGCCCGTTCTTCAAGGCCCTTAAAGGACATAGCCCTGAGTACTTGAAGAACAGGATGACCCTCTACACACTAAGGTCCTCCTAAGGTGTAAAAGGCTCTGCTTAACAGGAGACTATCTTTATTTCGGGAAGCAGGTGAAAGCTTGGCTCTTCAACTAGGCCTTTAATTTAGGAAGTAATTGACTTAGTCTCACACACACAAAGAGTGACATAGGCTGCACATACTCCAGCACTCCTACCATAGCTGAGATGACATGACATTTAATCATCTCTCTAACCTCATGTGCAACTTTCTTTATTAGTCACCTTACTTTCTAACTCCTCTTACTTTCATACCTATCTGTATGTTCCATCTTTGCTTACACCCTACACTGTCTATTAAAATGTTCTATTATGTATTGTGTTGACATTGTAAGTAGTATATACGCCATACTTTATTGTTATTTGAATATTTCTACTGCTGTAATTGTCTATTACTTATGTTTGATTTATTCTTACTGTACACCGCTTTGAGTGTATTCTTTCAAAAAGGCATTAAATAAATCCTAATAAATAATAAATAATGTTGGATTTTACACCTGCTCAATCGCACATATAGGTTTTAAAAAAGTGCTTATTTCAGCCAAGGATTAAAGGACTAGTTCTCCAAAATCCCATGTGGTTAGTATCCACCTCTGACATGAAACTATGATAAACTTGTGGCCTCACTACTTAATTGGTGGTACTTATATGTTTAGGTTAATAAAATGGGGCAGCTACAAGTGGAAGTGTCGGCATTTACACATAGAAATTATGAAATTGCCACTTCCATGTGTAAGTGCCAACATCCTCTCTTTTTTCTAATGATTTTGCTACTTTCTCACTTGAAGCATACATCTCACTGTGGGATTCTATATTGCAATCCCAAATACCATTGCCTCCTACTCCATATGGTGGCAAAAATGAGCAGATCAGAATCAGGTGTAAATTCTTCAAATCTTTATTCTATGAGGATAAAATAAAACCAAACAAGTCTGACACTGGCCATGTTTCACCTACACAAGAACTGCATCAGGAGTTAGATACTACTAACAACAGATAAAACTATGTTAGTAAAATTAAATAAATACTAAAATATATACACTGAAAAATATATGCACTAATAAATGCCAAAAAGTGTACATAAAAACTCATAGGTACTGGTCATGTTACCCAAGATCCTTAAGCAATACTAAATGTATTCACAATGTAATGTAAGCCACATTGAGCCTGCAAAGAGGTGGGAAAATGTGGGGTACAAATGCAATAAATAAATAAATAAAGCCATAATAAAGCCAAACTCATATAACACATAGACATCACGGGACACTTAAATAAATAGTAATTAGTGTAATAAATTAAATGTAACATAAGGATACTTACCCAAGTGGTTGGAAAGGAGGCTTTGTTGTGTTAGCTTTTAAGTTGGTCTATATTTATTTACCTGTTTATTTACCTAATTTTTAGCTATAGCCAAGTTGGTAAGGTGATTTTTGAGCTCCACCTGGGTAGGTGTCTTTATTTTATACTTTATTTATTACATCAGTCCACTGTACAGACTCTACCCAGCAGTGATCTGAATATAGTGATCCTGATAAAGAGGCCCCTGATCGTCACTGGGACAGAAGACTGGAAGATATAAAGTTTTTGTTTTGGGATACTGGTCCCTTTTTGTTCCATGTGCCACTAAAATTACGGCAACAAGGGAAGGCCTTGAAGCTGTCTGCTTCCTTGGTATGATCTGGCTACCAAATTCCCCATGGAGTACCAGTAACAGTGTTGATAGTCGCTTTTGCATTCTCTTGTATTGTTTTTATTGTTGAGAAGGACTCTACAGATAGATCTCTCATGTCACTCTAGTCCTATGTGTCACATCATCATACCACCTAAGTCTCCTCATTTTCCTACCAGTTGTATTTTGTGCTAGTTGTAGCTGCAGAACTTGCAGTTTTTGTACATTTATATATACCTCCGAATTCTATATATGGTTCTAAATATTGCACACAGATAGTTGGGGGTGCACCCAAATTCCACAGACAATTTACTTGCTAAACGAGCAATCAGCATTAATTGGGCGCAAACAATCAATTATTAGTGCTGACTGGCAACAATTTATAATTACACACACAACTTGCTATGCACTATTCTATAAAGATGTGCACAACAGAAAAGGGGACTCGGTTATAGGAGGAACATGGACGGGTCAGGTGCGTTCACAAAAGATACCTGCATATTATAGAATTCGGGGGGATCTGCACCTAATTTAGGCATCAAGATTTGCCCCACATTTGAGCGCGGATTCCAGATTTACGTGCTACCCTTCAAGTGCTGAACTCGGAGCACCATTTACAGAGAACCATTTGGCACCACATTTTTAGGCATGCAATTTGGCGCTAAGCACCTTTTATAGGATTGCGCTTAGTGCTCATTTTTTTTTCAGTACTGATTTTTTGGAGTCATTTATAAACGTGGGTACAGAGTGCATTACAATAATCAATGCATCCTATAATAATTACTTATATCACAATAGTTAAATTATGCTCTGATAAATACTGCGATATATTGCAGACCAACCACAGGTGCCAGAAGTTGTCTTCATTCTTGCTGCTATCTGAACATCTATTTTTAATTAATTAAGGAAAACAACCCAGCACAGTACCAACAAAATATAGGTAAAGATGCGATAACCTGTGAATAGAGACCTTGGCAGTGACTCGTTTCATGCCAGGAGCACTGCCATATCTAAGACCTCCTTTAAAATGTTTACTACTAGCTTTGGATGTAAAATTTGGCCTTCCAAGGTTAGTACTGGCAGCTACAATGGCTGCAACCCTAAATGTGACCTAGAGGGGCATAATCGATCGTCGCCGGCCAAATAGTTTGCCGGCGATCTATTGTGGCGGCGGCGCTACAGCTGGCCAGAACTGTATTATTGAAAAAGATGGCCGGCCATCTTTTCTTTCGATAATACGGTTTAGCCCAGCCAAATGCCAGAGTTCGCCAGGTTTGAGATCGCTGGTTTTGTTTTTCAGCGATAATGGAAAAAAAATGCCAACCATCTCAAACCCGGCAAAATCCAAGGCATTTGGTCGTGGGAGGAGCCAGCATTTGTAGTGCACTGGTCCCCCTCACATGCTAGGACACCAACCGGGCACCCTAGGGGGCACTTCTAAAACTTTAAAAAAATATTTAAAAAACCTCCCAGGTGCATAGCTCCCTTCCCTTGGGTACTGAACACCCCAAATCCTCCCCAAACCCACTCCCCACAACTCTACACCATTACCATAGCCCTAAGGGGTGAAGGGGGCACCTACATGTGGGTACAGTGGGTTTTGGAGGGGTTTGGAGGGCTCAACACTTAGCACCACAAGTGTAACAGGTAGGGGTAGGTCTGCCTGCCTGAAGTGCACTGCACCCATTAAAAACTGCTCCGGGGACTTGCATACTGCTGTCAGGGAGCTGGGTATGACATTTGAGGCTGGCATACAGGCTGGCAAAAAAGGTTTTGATTTTTATTTTTTTAATGTGGGAGGGGGTTGGTGATCACCGGGGGACTACGGGGAGGTCATCCCCCATTCCCTCCAGTGGTCATCTGGTCAGTTGGGGCACCTTTTTGAGGCTTGGTCGTGAAAATAAACGGACCAAGTAAACCTGGCGAAATAATGCTTAATGCCGCTTTTTTTTTTCCAATATCCGCAAAAGCTGGCCATCTGGTAGCCACGCCCATGCCCGCCCATGTTCTGCCTTCGCTAAGCCGCCGACACGCCCCCTTGAACTTTCGCCAGCGAGGCGACGGGAAAGCGGCGATGCTGTCAAAAACGCCGCTTTCAATTATACCGATTTCGCCGCTTTTGAGAGATCGCCGGCCATCTCCCGATTTATGTCGGGAAATGGCTGGCGATCACTTTCGAAAATAAGCCTGCTAGTCACCAAAAACAATGCTAATTTCTTCTAATTCAGATTTAAAAATTAGTCTGTAATAATCATTGTTGCACTGCATACAAACCATACTCTATTCTTTCTAATTGTTCTGTTGGTCTTATTTCTAGTTCAGAATTTATTATGCATAAAACACATACTTCAAGCCAAGCTGCCCAATCAAGCCAGTCAATGGCCTAACTTGCATCCATATCTGTGATATCAACAAATAGAGTAAACCTCATCCAACTGGATTCACTGAGGTCTATCATTCAAAAATGAAACAAAGCATGCCATTGCCTAGCCTCCAACTCCTAACTTCCTTAAACAATATACTAAAGTTGAATAATCCATAATGCTGCCGGCTGAGAATAAATCAACCACAGCCACCACAAATCATTGCCTCATTCAAGCTCCTCTGAAGATCGTCAGTAGCTAATACCAACACTGTCTCAGTTTTATGCCTTTTACAGAAACCATCTTGATAAATATGGAGGCATGTAGATTCTTCTTCCCTGTCCTCCCAACTGTGATACTTCTTCCTTTTCAAACAATTTCCCTAAAAATGGGAGGTTTAATATAGGTCTAATTGCCAATGATTGCTGAATGCATATCTCTTTTAAGTAGTGGACTAACAACTTTTTTCTAATTGTAATAGAAAATCCTGAATTGACACTGACACTTATGACAGATTGAAACATCTGTTTCTCAATAATATGTATTTGCCCTATCATAGTAAATGACATGAAATAGTGATCTGACCAGGTGACATCATTAATCTCCAGGAGCCCCACTGCCCACTTCTCAGTCATTATCTCATGTGAACAAATATGGTCTGACTTATGACCATGATAAAAACTTTAAAAGGGGAAGCTGCTTTATTCTGGTATAACTAAATTGACAGATGCTGGTGGAACCTTATAGATTAAATAATTTGAGGCATGAGCTTTTGAGAACTAGAGTCCTGTTCATCAGAATCATCAGATGAAGTAGTTTCTGGTTCTCAAAAGTTCATGTCTCAATAAATTGGTTGCCTATAATAGAGGTTCTCAACTCTGTCCTTGGGGCACAACCAGCTAGTCAGGTTTTCAGGATATCCATGTTGAATATACATGAGATAGATCTTGTTGGAATGTAATTGTATTTTACATGCATTGCCTGTCACCTATTATTTCTCTGTGATTACTCTGTGACCTCTGATGTGAATTACTTAGAGAGGTCACACAGCTATGCAACTTCCTGTGGGGGTTAGATGCAGCACATGCAGCACATGGAGCACATGGAGCTCATGATCTCTCCTAACCTGAGAGGATCTATGGTGGTGTGAGCATCCATTACCATCTAAGCACATGGAAGGAGCTGATAATACAAATGTATAGTAATATGTATATATAAGCCTGTCTGATTATAATCTAACTACAAACTGTGAGTAAACAGATGTTTTGTTACTTCAACTTTAAAGTGACTCAGCAGTGAATTATTCAGGGGTGAATGAGAGAGAGATGAAGAAAGAAATTAACATTTCTAAAGCTGAAGCTGTGTGTACTAAAATCTGCTAATTATTTACTACAAATAATCCAACAAAAGGGTTATGGGCCCAGGGCCAGGAATTGAAAAAGAAGAGAAATATTACCAGGCAGAAAAAAAAGGCCACATTTTTCTCTTAAGTTTTAAAGGAAAGATTCAGTCTGTCTCTCTCTCCCCCCACACAGCAGACAGAAGGCTAAGAAAATGGCTGAGGGAAGAAATTCACCATTTTTCTATTCTCTCAAGGTGCCTAGATTAACTGAGTTTAATTATCGGCAGTGGGAATTAAGATTCATATGTCTCCTTCGAGCAAAAAGATTAAATATATGCTTAGACCAAGACAGAACAGCTGAAAATATGGCTGAATGGGACAATGCAAACTATTATGTGAAGTGCATGCTTTTGGAAGCTCTCTCAGAGAAACAAGCCATATTAGTGGAGGGAAAAGATACACCAAAGGACATTTTATATAAACTGAGAACTATGTATGCAACTACATATGCAAAGCAGCAACCAATTTGGTTGGCAGAGTTGAATGAAACCAAATTAAGGGATAAAAGTAAATGTAATGATCACATTATGCATCTTATGTCTTCATTTCAAAAGCTAGAACTTTCTGGAATTCCATGTGTGATGCATTGAAAAGAGCATTTCTTTTTACCTCACTATCAAAGAAGTTTGATGTTTTTAGGTCTGTAAATGAGGCCATTGAAGGGCAATCTTTTAAACAGGCAACATCAAAACTAAGGCAGGAATGCATAATAAATGATTCTGAGGAGATGTGTTCTCAAAGTCAGTCAGAGAGAAATGAAACAAATTTCTTGGCAAAGAACAGAGGAAGGCGGAGCTATGGGAAAACTCCACCCAAGGGCAAGCTGATTTGCTACTCATGTGGAAAGGAGGGACATGTATCTAAATGGTGTAAGGAAACACAAAACACTCCCTCTAGCTCACCTAAGCCAATGGAACTAAAGAATTTTCAAACCAGGAAATGTATGAAGGACAAAGATAAACACAAGGGCTTTCTAATGGCAGAAAAATCTTTGACTATGGTAAATAATAATTCAAATGAAAGTACTTGGATTTTGGATTCAGGGAGCACATGCCATTTAACCAATTGTAAAGATTTCTTTCAGGAAATGTGTCCAGAGGAAGGTATTCTTAAAACTGCAAACGCAGGGACTGCTAAGATCCAAGCAAAAGGTATTGGATTCTTAAAATGCAAAGTGTCTAATGAAGTTAAAGAAATTCCTGTAAGTGATGTCTTGTATATTCCCCAAGCAGTTTGCAATATGCTTAGTGTATCTACATTAGATAAGAAGGGATTTGCGATTCATTTTGAAAACAGTAAGTGCACAATCTCTAAAAATGATGAAGTGTATGCTGAAGCTTTTATGCATAATGATGTTTATAAGCTGAACATTTCAGGTGAAGCCTCACATATGGCGCAAGTAAGGAAGAATGCTGGTAAAATGGAGAAATGCATAGACTGTGTTACTCAAAAAGGTGTGAGACCCTCATTTCCTGCATACACAGGAAATAGGAGTAATAAAGTACTGGACTTAATACACAGTGACTTATGTGGACCGTTTAATATCCCATCATTGGGAAATAACAGATTTGTGCTAATATTCTTGGATGATTTCTCTAGATATTGTGTGGCCTATTTGCTGAAAGAAAAAAGTCAAGTCACAGACATGCTGAAGAAATACGTAGCCATGGTGAGCAATAAATTTGAAAGAAAACCAAAGGTTCTTCAGACCGACAATGGTGGTGAGTTCACTTCACAAAGCATGCGCACATTTCTAGAACAAGAAGGCATTCAGCATATCACAACAGTAGCTTATACACCAGAGCAAAATTCTGTTGCAGAGAGAAAATTTAGGTCAATTGTGGAAATGACCAGATGTATGCTGTCAGATAGCAATCTCCCTAAAAGACTATGGGGGGAAGCCATTCTCACAGCAGTGTACCTACAAAACAGAATGCCAACTAAAGGCGCGGAGCGCACACCACATGAGACATGGCATGGTAGGAAGCCAAACCTGTCACACATAAGAACATTTGGAAGTACAGCATATGCTCATATACCAAAGCAAAGAAGGCATAAGCTGGATTCCACAACAGAAAGGGGCATTTTAGTTGGCTATGCTCCAGGACACAAAGGATATAGAATTTTGAATCTGAAAACTGGCATTGTTGGCATAAGACATGTTACATATTTTGATGAAAACAAAAGGGTTGATAAAGGCTGGATTATCCCAGATGAGCCTTATCATCCAGAATATGAAACTAGAACCATAATAGACATGCCAGTGTATATAAATGCCATACCAAGGCAGATGTCTGAAAGCAACTCACCTGTATCTAACGAGGAACAGGCAGAGGAAGCAGACACAGAAAGGATCATTGAAGAAGACAGTACAGTTGGAGAAGGGGAATCAATTGGAGAAGGACTCTCAGATATAGAGGATGCAGAAAGGTCAGACCAACCTGTAGTCAGACGCTCATCCAGGGAAAACAAAGGTGTTCCACCCCCAAGACTGTCTTACCTAACAAAGTCAGCAGAAGCTCAAGAGCCCTTAACATGGGATGAGATTGAGAAAATGCCAGCAGAAGAAGCTGCTGAATGGCATAAAGCTGCACAAGAAGAAATTGATGCATTGGATAAAAATAATACTTGGATTCTTACAAAATTACCTCCTGGCAAGAAAGCTATAGGATGCAAATGGGTATTCAAGTTAAAAAGGAATGCACAAGGAAAAGTGGAAAGGTATAAAGCCAGATTAGTGGCAAAGGGATATCTTCAAAAATATGGAGAAGATTTTGATGAAGTGTTTGCACCTGTAGTGAAACACACGACAATAAGAACACTTCTGAGCATTGCAGTCTCAAAAGGCATGCAAGTCAACCACATTGATGTGAAAACAGCGTTTCTTCACGGAGATATAACTGAAGACTTGTACATGGAACAGCCAACAGGTTTCATAAATACAAAACAAAGACAGCTAGTGTGTAAATTAAACAAAGGTCTTTATGGATTAAAGCAAAGTGCAAATGTTGGAATGAAAAATTGCATGAAATATTGACAAATTTAGGATTTAAGCAAGGTGAAGCAGATAAATGCTTGTACACTAGGTGCACAAATGGACAATATGCATACATTTTAGCTTTTGTTGATGATCTGCTCATTGCAAGCGAAAGTGAGCAAGAGTACAAGGGCATTGTAAAATGTTTAAACCACAATGTTGAGATAAAAGAACTTGGTAATGTGTCATACTATCTTGGTATAGAAATTGAGAAACAAAATGATGGTTCTTATCTTCTAAGCCAGAAGCAGAAAATAAATGAGCTTATTGAAAGTTTAGGTATGCAAGATGCCCAAGTTGTAAGCACTCCCATGATCACTGATTTTCTGAAGGATGAAACAGTAAGAGAACCTTTACCAGATAACATCCAATATAGATCAGCCATAGGTAAGCTTTTATATCTAGCTACCACATACAGGGCTGATATAGCAAATGCAGTAGGAATTTTGAGCAGAAGGGTCAGCTCACCTACCAAATCAGATTGGACTGCAGTTAAAAGGATGGTAAGGTATTTAAAGGGTACCATTGATTGTAAATTAAAGATTTCAGCCAATAGTAATCCAAAACTAATATGTTACTGTGATTCAGATTGGGCAGGGGATCATTCTGATTATAAATCCACAAGTGGATATGTGTTTATGTATGGAAATGTACAAATTTCATGGGCCAGTCATAAACAAAGTATTGTGAGTTTGTCTTCTACAGAAGCTGAATACGTGGCCGTATCGGAAGCGTGCAGAGAACTGATGTGGATTGAAAAACTTTTGCTGGATTTTGGAATAGCTGAAAAAAGACCAATCCAGATAATGGAAGATAATCAGAGCTGCATCCGACTGTCACAGAATGACAAGGTTCAGTCACGCACCAAGCACATCGCAACGAAATACCACAACGTGCGAGAGTTGGCGAAAGAAGGGGTCATCAGTCTACACTATTGTCACACCAGTGAGATGACAGCTGACATCATGACCAAACCGTTACCCAGAGAACATTTTGTGAATCTGCGTATAAAGCTTGGACTTTGTATGAATAAATAATTGCATGACAGTTATGCATGAGAAGGGGTTTGTTGGAATGTAATTGTATTTTACATGCATTGCCTGTCACCTATTATTTCTCTGTGATTACTCTGTGACCTCTGATGTGAATTACTTAGAGAGGTCACACAGCTATGCAACTTCCTGTGGGGGTTAGATGCAGCACATGCAGCACATGGAGCACATGGAGCTCATGATCTCTCCTAACCTGAGAGGATCTATGGTGGTGTGAGCATCCATTACCATCTAAGCACATGGAAGGAGCTGATAATACAAATGTATAGTAATATGTATATATAAGCCTGTCTGATTATAATCTAACTACAAACTGTGAGTAAACAGATGTTTTGTTACTTCAACTTTAAAGTGACTCAGCAGTGAATTATTCAGGGGTGAATGAGAGAGAGATGAAGAAAGAAATTAACATTTCTAAAGCTGAAGCTGTGTGTACTAAAATCTGCTAATTATTTACTACAAATAATCCAACAGATCTACATACAATGCAGATCCCTATCTCATGCACATTCATTGTGGGAGTCCTGAAAACCTAACTGGCTATGTGTGCTCTGAGAACGGAGTTGAGAGCTACTGGTCTCTAAGGAGCCACCTGCCTCTCTCAATTTTATGAGCAAGAGTATATGTGGGACCATTAAATAATTCTTAAAGTTCCTGCATTTCCAACCTCAACAGGAATTCATACCCTGCCATCACTGTCATTGCAACATCATATTTGGTTTTTGGATTTCTATATCACAAATTAATTGCCAAAGACTTTAAAACTGTTTTACCTCAACTTATAGAAGGTAATAAATTAATAGGAAATTTAATTTTATCCTACTCCTAATTTTACTAATTATATTTTCATACTTTTTGATTGATTAATTATTATCTTAAACAAAACATTAGACCATATTATCAAAAGCATCCTGTTCTTCTGTCTGTCAAAGTGCCAGAAAACCATCAGGACAAAGAAGTGACAAGTACATGTTCATTCTCCTGGAAACAAAAGGAGAAAGGAGATGAGACTTGATATACCAATTTTCTGTGGTTACAATCAAAGCAATTTACATATTATGTACAGATACTTATTTTGTACCTGGGGGGCAATGGAGGGTTAAGTGACTTGCCCAGAGTCACAAGGAGCTGCAGTGGGAATCGAATCCAGTTCCCCAGGGTCAAAATACACTGCACTCAGGGCCGTGCCAACACGGTAAGTGGGGTAAGCACGGCAGGGGGGCGCTGTCCTCTGGGGGGCGCCGCCGCACCATGCTTACCTCGCCCTCCCGCTCCCATGTCCCAACTGCCCGCCCTCTTCTCCCCCCCCCAACATCCCTTTCCTTTTTTTTTCTTTTAAATTTACCTCCGTCCGGCAGCGCAGCGTCAGTGAAGGAGGCGGCGCTCCCAAAGTGTCTAGCCTTCCCTTTGCTCAGTGTTCCGCCTTCGTCTCATGTCAAGGAAATGACATCAGAAGAAGGCGGGACACTGAGCGAAGGGAAGGCTAGACATGTCGGGAGCGCCGCCTTCTTCACTGACGCTGCGCCTACGCTGCCGGATGGAGGTAAATTTAAAAGAAAAAAAAAAGGAAAGGGATGTTGGGGGGAAGAAGAGGGCGGGCAGTTGGGACATGGGAGCGGGAGGGCAGGGGAGAGAGGAGCATGGATGCGAGGGCAGGGTTTATGGAAGGGGAATTGCTGGAAAGGGATGAATGGAGGGGGCAGGGGACAGAGGAGCATGGGAGGGCAGGGCTCAGTGAGAGGTGAATTGCTGGATAGGGATGAATGAAGGGGACAGAGGAGCATGGATGGGAGGGCAGGGCTCAGGGAGAGAGGGGAATTGCTGGACAGGGATGAATGGAGGGGGCAGGGGACAGATGGGCATGGATGGATATGGATTGCAGGGCAGGGCTCAGGGAGAGAGGGGAATTGCTGGGTAGGGATGAATTTAGGGGACAGAGGAGCATGGGAGGGCAGGGCTCAGGGAGAGGGGAATTGCTGGATAGGGATGAATGGAGGGGACAGAGGAGCATGGATGGGAGGGCAGGGCTCAGGGAGAGAGGGGAATTGCTGGATAGGAATGAATGGAGGGGGCAGGGGACAGATGGTCATGGATGGATATGGATTGCAGGGCAGGGCTCAGGGAGAGAGGGGAATTGCTGGGTAGGGATGAATTTAGGGGACAGAGGAGCATGGATGGGAGGGCAGGGCTCAGGGAGAGAGGGGAATTTCCTGTTTACGCAAGGGCGGGATGCTGAGAGAGAAGGGGAAAGCTGAAGGCGAGCCGGCTGTACTCTGCTTCAGTCAGGTTAGTAAAATGAATTTTAAGCTAAGGCTGGACAGCAGGAAACAAAGGAGGGCTGTTGAGGGAGAAGAGGGCGGGCAGGGGGGGTTAGAACTGGAACTCAGGGGGAAGGTGGGGTTTGGGGCATCACTACACATGGAGGGGAGGGCAGAGGAGAATCAGTGGACATGGATGGGAGGGAGGGGAGACAGGAGAAATCACTAGACATGGAGGGGAGGGCAGGGGAGAGAGGAGAATTGCTGGATATGGATGGGGGAGAGGGCAGGGGACAGAGGACAGTTGCTGGACATGAATGGATGGAGGGGAGGGGAGAGAGGAGACTTGCTGGACATGGATGCAGGGGAGGCCAGGGGAGAGAGGAGAGTTGCTGCACATGAATGGAGGGCAGGGGAGAGAGGAGAGTTGCTGGACATGGATGCAGGGGACAGAGCACAGTTGCTGGACATGGATGCAGGAGACGGCACATACACTCTCTGTCTATCAGACCCTATCTCTCTGTCACACACACACACTCTCTCTCGCACACACAGTCTATCTCTCTCTCACACACACACACACACACACACACACACACACACAAAGACTATCTCTCACACACTCTCTCAAACACACACACACTATCTCTCTCTCTCACTCATTCTCTCTCACACACACACACTGATATTAGACATAATACAACAATGTAAATTATTCATTAGCATGACAACACATTTATCCTAACAATCCCTTTCAAAACATTAATTGCAGAAAGCCAATACCTTGCTAGCGCCCATTTCATTGGTTTCAGAAACGGGCCTTTTTTCCTAGTTGTATTACATTTTTGGTATTTGAATTCCTATCATTGAATTATATCTCTGGTATTTGAATTCTAGTGCTGTTAAATGTGTATATTTATATTATACTGTTTCATGGTAGTTCTATTATTTCAATTTACGTTTTTCAAGTTTACCTCATTTACTGTATTTATGTTTAGTTTTGGTTATTTTAATATTGTTATACTATTAACAAAATTGTAAGTTTTATATTAAACTGTACCTCAATAAATAAATAAATGTGCTAAGCGACATATGAGAAGAGACTTGAAGACCTCAATATGCATACCCTAGAGGAAACGAGGACTAGAGGGTGGGGGGATATGATACAGACATTTAAATACTTAAAATATATTAATATATAAACTAAACTTTTTCAGAGATGGGAAAGAGGTCATGAGTTGAGGTTGCAGGGTGGAAGACTTGGGAGAAACATCAGGAAATACTTTTTCAGCTACCTTATGCATATATGTACAGTATAGTCTCGATTATCCAACCTTTGCTAATGCGACCATCCAGCATAATCAACAGACCCTCTGGTGATGTCACTGCATTTATTTATATTAAAAATCTTTGTTTTAGAACAATTTTTGAAAATCAGGAACTCTGCCTTTGTTTATGAATTGTTTGACGGGTTTACACAGTTTTTATCATATTATTTGACTTTTCACTTATCCAACAATGGGTCGGTTCTGTTTATGTCGGATAATCGAGACGGCACTGGTATTACATGTAGAGGGCTTGGAAAGAATTCCAGGACCCATGCTTGGCATGCTTTTCCAACTTGTTAGTTCCTGCCTTACCTGTTCTATATTCAATTTGAATGACACATCATGACAAACTGTATGAATCATTTCTAACATTTTAATACGGAGTAAGATGAAACACACATAGGCATATATATATATAAAGAGAGAGACTTGATAACATCAGTGTGAAATTAACTTCAAATAGGATGGGTAAAAACATTAGACAAATTCAGTAGAGTTTTAGGAGCAGTGATTTAATAAATCCCATTGCATTGTCTATTTCACCCAAACTGAGGCTAGTTTGCTCATCAGGGCAAACATTGCAACGACTTCATCTACTAATCTTTCTTTTCTCAATCAGTTTTTTACAGGTTGATCATTTCTCTTCAGATGGCTGGGATGGTGCTCTCAGAAAGTCATTTTAAATTTTCTAACTGTTCCCATAAAGGCATTAAAGACGACTATAGCCATATTATCCATATGATCTTGAAGAAAGAAGTAAGTAACACTATATTCAATGGCAATTGATTAAGAATAGAAGCTTGCTGCATGACTGGTAGCGCTATAGAAATGATTTATAGTAGTAGTAGTACATGCTAATGTGACTTTCTAAAAATAAAACATTAAAATCATCTTTTAGGGCTTTCCCTCCTAATTTTATATTCTAATAGTGAGATTGATGGTAGCAATCAATTACTTATATTTTTTTCAGTTTTTTTTAATCAAAATACACTTTATTAATAGAAAAATTGATTTCAATTAAAATCAATATTACAATGCAATTAAAAATTTTAGTTCCATCACTATATTACACATTGAGATTATATAAACAATTACAAATGATAAATAACAGTTACTTTCTGAAAAGGTTAAGCCAGTGTTGATGCAAACCTTTTCCTATCAAGCGGCCAAAATTTGGAGCATTTTGCCTGAAGACATTATAGGGCTCATTTTTTAAACCGAAAAATGTTGAAAATACAGTATAAAGCAGCAGATGGATGTGGTTTTTTTTGCAAAAACATCCAAAATGTTATTTTCATAAATCATTTTGGTGTTTAAATATGTTTATTGGCCAATCATGAAACATATCAATTTTAAGATGTTTTTCTCTGCAGTTTGTCTAAATCGCAAGGGGGCATGTTTTGTGCAGGATTAGGGCAGGCTTATGATTTGGACATTTTTCTGCAATAAGGGAACATTGCAAAAATGTCCAAGTCAAAAAAATAAGACTTTTTGGCTAGATCTGTTTCAATAACGACTAAGTGCAGAAAAGGTGTCACGGACCAAGAAAGGGATCTAGGTGTCATCGTTGATGATACGTTGAAACCTTCTGCTCAGTGTGCTGCTGCGGCTAAGAAAGCAAATAGAATGTTAGGTATTATTAGGAAAGGAATGGAAAACAAAAATGAGGATGTTATAATGCCTTTGTATCGCTCCATGGTGCGACCGCACCTCGAATATTGTGTTCAATTCTAGTCATCGCATCTCAAAAAAGATATAGTGGAATTAGAAAAGGTGCAGAGAAGGGCAACAAAAATGATAAAGGGGATGGGACGACTTCCCTATGAGGAAAGGCTAAAGCGGCTATGGCTCTTCAGCTTGGAGAAAAGGTGGCTGAGGGGAGATATGATAGAGATCTATAAAATAATGAGTGGAGTTGAACGGGTAGATGTGAAGTGTCTGTTCACATTTTCCAAAAATACTAGGACTAGGGGGCATGCAATGAAGCTACAATGTAGTAAATTTAAAACGAATCGGAGAAAATGTTTCTTCACTCAACCTATAATTAAACTCTGGAATTCGTTGCCAGAGAATGTGGTAAAGGCGGTTAGCTTAGCGGAGTTTAAAAAAGGTTTGGACGGCTTCCTAAAAGAAAAGTCCATAGACCGTTATTAAATGAACTTGGGGAAAATCCACTATTTCTGGGATAAGAAGTATAAAATGTTTTGTATATTTTTGGGTTCTTGCCAGGTATTTGTGACCTTTATTGGCCACTGTTGGAAACAGTATGCTGGGCTCGATGGACCTTTGGTCTTTCCAAGTATGGCAATACTTATGTACTTAGATGCCCTAACTGACCGGATGACCACTGGAGGGATAAAGTCATGACCCCCTCTTAATCCCCCATTGAACACTGACCCCCTCCCACCCCCCTAAGAGGTGAAAGCGACAGTACATACCAGGCTCTATGACAGCTGCAGACAGTGCCGGTCCAAGGCAAGATGCTGCCTGAGGCGGAGCTAAGATGCCACTCCCCTGGGCCGAGATGCCGCTCCCCACCCCATGCTGAGATGCCTCTCCCTCCTGAGCCGAGATGCTGCCCCCTTCCTTCTTCCACCCCGTTCATGGCGTTTACCTGTTTCATCATGTTCCAAACCCGGCAGCAGCCGCGATTCCCATACGCTGCCCTGCCGCTGGTACCCGCCTCTTCCCTTTACTGCAGCTGCCTGAGCCTCTGACAAAACAGGAAGTTACATCAGAAAGGCGGATCCAGTAAACGGAAGAGGCGGGTGCCAGCAGCAGGGCAGCGTATGGGAATCGCTGCTGGGTTTGGAACGTGACGAAACAGGTAAACACCATGAACGGGGTGGATGAAGGAAGGAGGAGATGACGCTGCCCAAAGAGTGGGGAGATGCCACTCCCTGAAAAGTGCCACCCGAGGCCCCCGCCTCAGGTGGCCTATAGGTCGGGCCGCCCCTGGCTGCAGATAATGGCTATTCCTCTTAGAGCAGCAAGCAGGTCCCTGGAGTAGCCTGATGGTCGATGTAGTGGACTGTAGAGAAGGGAGCCCTTATCCTATTCTAACTGGCATATTTGTGGTGGAAAGTGTGAGCACCCCAAAAACCACAAAATACCTACTGAACCCACATATAGGTGACACCTTCAGTAAGGGCTATAGTAGTGGTGTACAGTTGGTACAGTATGCTTTTTTACTATTCTTGGAGGGCTCACCATACAATATAAGGGGGTTATGATGTGATATGTACTTGGGACATTTTATGTGAAGCTCCCCCTAGGCTGCCCCACTACTCTGATGGGTGTCTGTGTGGCCACTCTAATAAGACTGCTGGCCCCCAGAAGTCTCAATGGCCTGTTTTTATACACTTTTCCCTTGGGCATGTTTTGTTTGAAAATGGCCCTTAAAGAAAGACGAACTGAGCACAAAAAAGTCTAAAATAGGGCAATTTTTCAACCAAAAAGAGAGACACTTTTTCTGGTTTGAAAATGACTATGGTTGGTACTGGATTTTTGGATGTTTTTTTTGCAAAACAGTCCAAAGTAAAATTTGAAGGCCATAACAAAAAATGCTCCTCTATATTATTATAATCATTTTCAGAAATGTTTAAAAACCCATTTATTCAACAAGTTTGTGCTTTGTAGGATTTAAATACTGTATTTGCTTAGAAAGGTGTGATTCCTAGATATGCCTAGATATTTCTTATTGTAAATCCACACTGAACTGTCAAAAGTATATGCAGTATATAAACAATTTGATGTAAGATTTAAACTAGATTTAAAAATAGAGATAGCTGTAAAGTCAAAAGCAGCATCTGCTGCATTTTAATTACGAAAAATACATGCCTGTTAAGGAAAGCATTTAACTAGAAACAACTTTCTGATGGCATGGAGGGACATAATTGAAAGGGACGCCCAAGTTTTGTTGAGGACGTCCTCGCAAAACGTCCCGATGGAAGGGGCAGGGAAACCTGTATTATCAAAACAAGATGGACGTCCATCTTTCATTTCGATAATACCGTCAGGGACGTCCAAATCTTGAAATTTAGGTCATCCTTAGAGATGGTCATCCCTAGACTTGGTCGTTTCTGATTTTCAGTGATAATGGAAAACAAGGATGTCCATCTCAGAAACGACCAAATGCAAGCCCTTTGGTCATGGGAGGGGCCAGCATTCGTAGTGCACTGGTCCCCCTGACATGCCAGGACACCAACCAGGCACCCTAGGGGACACTGCAGTGGACTTCAGAAATAGCTCCCAGATACATAGCTCCCTTACCTTGGGTGCTGAGCCCCCCAACCCCCCCCCCCCCACCAAAACCCACTACCCACAACTGTACACCACTACCATAGCCCTTACAGGTTAAGGGGGGCACCTAGATGTGGGTTTCTGGTGGGTTTTGGAGGGCTCATATTTACCACCACAAGTGTAACAGGTAGGGGGGATGGGCCTGGGTCCGACTGCCTGAAGTGCACTGCACCCACTAAAACTGCTCCAGGGACCTGTATACTGCTGTGATGGACCTGAGTATGACATTTAAGGCTGGCACAAAATATTTTTAAAGATTTATTTTGAGGGTGGGAGGGGGTTAGTGACCACTGGGGGAGTAAGGGGAGGTCATCCCCAATTTTCTACGGTGGTCATCTGGTCAGTTCGGGCACCTTTTTGTGGCTTGGTCATAAGAAAAACAGGACCAGGTAAAGTCATCCAAGTGCTCGTCAGGGATGCCCTTTCTTTTTCCATTATGGGTCGAGGACATCCAAGTGTTAGGCACGCCCAAGTCCTGCCTTTGCTACGCCTCCGACATGCCCCCTTGAACTTTGGCCGTCCCTGTGACGTAAAGCAGTTGGGGATGTCCAAAATTGGCTTTCGATTATACCAATTTGGACGACCCTGTGAGAAGGATGCCCATCTTCCGATTTGTGTCGAAAGATGGGCATACTTCTCTTTCAAAAATAAGCCTAATGGTCACCCCTGCTCTCCCTCCTTGGGCCTGTCACTGGAGTTATAATCATAGATCAATCTGTGAATCAACTTGCAGAAGGTTCAGACAGGCACCATTAGATAATCCTGCCTTTGATTTGGGGCATTTACCCCTTCATAAAGGCACTTATTTTGTACTCATGCCACTTCCATGTGCAGCTTATTATGGAGAGTAAAATTATTACATTTTAATGTGAGATTTAGGCGGGGGGGGGGGGGGGGGGGGGGAGTGGGAGAGTTATCAATGTGGGTTACCATTAAGACATTATTTTACTGTTAATGCAGATTATTAGTAAGTAGGTCTCATTTCAGAAACTGGGACTGGTGCAAAAAAAAAAGCAGGAGTTATGGTAAAATAACCCATCTTAAAGGTAGCCTACTTTGACAACTTTCCACCTTAATCCTTTCATTTTGGTCAATATTCCCAGTGAAGGGGTCCATTGGAGCCTAACAGGCCAAAAAGGGCCTCACACCTTTCATTGGATATTAGCCAAAAAAAGAATAAGGAGTGATCAATAACTTCTTATATATTACACTGAAATATTGAGTTCATTACCCTGACCAAAGAGTCCTTTAGGGTTAGCTGTACTAAGGGGGTCTTTTACTAAAGATTAGGAATAAAAAGGGGCCCTGCTGCAGTTAATTCGAGCTAATCTTTAGTAAAAGACCCCCTAAGTATTTTCTCATCCGATACAGAAATAAAGGCTGACAAAAGCAGGTATAGGAAATGCCTTTTGCTGCATTAACATATATTTCTGACTAGTTGTACCCCGATTTCTACAAATTCAAGTAATGTAAAACCTCTTTAATAAATCAGGGACATGGACGGCAGGTCTATAAAGGCGCATCTATACCTAAGCCCACATGGTGCTGAAAGAATAAAAGGCACCTATTTTCCTTTACAGAATACTAGGGTAACCTGATATATCCACGCCTATGTGGTTAGGTGTGAGAATTTATGTCAGCTATAGAGCTGGTTTAAATGCTCATACTTACATGCTGGAGAGCCTTGTGTAACTTATACAGTTTCTCCTTTTTGGGCAGCCAGCTTTGGAACGCTCTACCCAGACCAATCCGATTAATTAACGACTACTTGACCTTTAGAAAAATGCTGAAAGCTCATCTCTTTAAGCAAGCCTACCCTAATACCCCAACCTAATCTTACCAACCTCCACTCACTCCTAATTCTGTTCTGACTTAGATACCGACCTCCCATCCTTCTCTTGTCCATCTCCCCTTAATTTTATTCCTCCTTACCCCTTTTCTCCCCATTCATACTATCCTATCCTGTCTACCCTCTCTTATCCTAATCATACATTATCAAGCTCAATTTATCATACACTATCAAGCCCAACTTTACAATGTTTCACTACTGTTTTTGAAATTTCTATTATATAACTTTGTATTTCAAATTACTATGTAAGCCGCATTGAGCCTGCATTGTGTGGGAAAGCGCGGGGTACAAATGTAATAAATAAATAAATACTATCCTATATGTTACGCATGTAAGTGTCAGTCCTGCCCTGACTCTGCCTCCGTGAATGCCCACCTATAGAAATATGCACATAGTTATAGACGAGTGCTTAGGCAGAGTTTTGGCATTTACATGCATACATGCACAGATATATGTTGCTATTCTAAACATCTGCGCACATAAAAGACGCATCAGTCTTAGCATCGACTTTATAGAATTACCCCTTTATGTGAAACCATAAGCACTGCAAATGTAATGAATCCATGATTAGTTTCTGTACATACAAATGAGACAGTGCATCTAGGGGGTCAGTTACAAAGGCGTGCTAGCTTTTTTAGTGCATGCCAATGATTAGCGTGTGCTAAACGCTAGAGGCGCCCATAGGAATAAATGGACATCTGTAGCTTTTAGCGCTTGTATATTTAACAACCACGCTAAAAACGCTAGTGCGACTTTGTAAAAGGACCCCCTAGTGAATATTCAGTACTGCCATGTCTAGTTAAAAATAATACACTTGGTATGGAATTTTGAAAATGATTTATGTTTTGGTCAGAAAAAAGTATCTGCGGAAAATGCAGTTGTAAATTGCTGTAGGCGCTCATCTCTTGGGCAGTTTTCAGATAGTAACAATAGTGATTTTTATGGCACTACTGGACATGAGGAGCTGTGATATGTACTCAGCTATAATATATCCCTTTCCCAAAGAGCTTATAACCTAAGTGAGTACTGAGGCAGTGTGAGAAAAAGCAACTTGCTTGGTTACAGAGTGTGCCAGTGGTAGAAGCTGGAATTGAATTCTGACTTCCAGCCATTTGCTCTAACCACTGCACCACTTTCTCTCAAGTGGAAAGCATGCACAATTTTTTCTTTGGAAACTGGTGCAAAAGAACCTGTGACCTCTGTATCTGTCCACACTGTTTCGAGAATTCCCTTCTTGCAGATTTTCTCATAAGATATACTGTGTCTCCAACTTTGTATAACTGCTTCAAATGAGCTGGGCACAGCGTGACTTCCATTTTCTGGCAAAATCAATCTGGACCACCAGAAGCAGTTGTAATATAAGTTCTTTAAGTGAGCTTGGCATATGTCAGTCTTTAAGATATCCCAGTGAAAAACTTTGGGTCTAATGCTACCTTAATTTACAGTATCGCTTTTATCTCTGCCCCAAATCCTAGTGAGACTGGGGTTGGGGCTGGGCTATATATTTATTTATTTTATTGAATTTGATAGACTGTATATCAAACAAACACCTGTGCTATCTTTCTTTGTTTTAAGGTTGGTACTGTATTATAGTTTTAATACTGTAAACTTTGGGGCTTCTACTTGCAAAACACAATTTATAAATATAAAAATGAAATTATGACACAGTATTCAGAATCCAAGTTACATGGCAACATAATGACCAGCACAAAGTAAAAAGCATGCATATATCCTTAGAAGGATTTTTGTGTGTGTGTGTGATTGATTGGATTTTTATGACTTTCTTGCAGATGACAAACTATGGCAGAATTCGATCACATAGCTGTCCACAGGTGGGTAAAACATTTTATATTTTATTTGTAGTTATGCTCTGTTGTTCTCAGTTCAGATGTTAAATTGTCTGGAAAAAAATACACATGTGACTTCTTTGCAGAAAGCAAAACAATATCAAACATGAAATGTTCAATTTAAAATACCATTATAATAAGGAGTCATAATCTATGGCTTGCCTGTAATAATCTACGCTGCAGAATAGAAAACCCAGTTTAGGGGTGTAGTTATCAATGTGGGCTACAGTTAAGACATGTTAATTTACCATTAACTCATGCTATTTTACCACAGGTCCCATTTTATGCAATGAAGTCTAGTTACTAAAAACTGGGGTTAACATTAAAATGTCTTAACGATATACATTGATAACTTACCCCCTTAGAATGTACTGTGTCAGGGCCAATGGGATGGTCATCATGAATATGGAATCCTTAGACTGGAAGGGAGGATGATTGCTCTTGCTGTAGGCTAACAGTTTCTTTGAGAGATGCAGGGCAAGGTTGCTTGAGCTAAGGCAGCTCCTTTGTTGAAAAGTATGTAGTGGGATTCAGGAGCCACCTATTGGCCACATCCTGAAACAGCAGCCATAATGTAGCATTGTAAACACACCAAAATGGGAATGCTATAATTAAGATACCCAATTTATGCAAAGGAACTATCATCCCCTTCTTCCTATTGGCAATTCCTTGCCCCATGCACCCAAGCATCATTCTGGCTTTTGCCAAAAAGGATTGTAGAGTTTATTAGTCATTCTATCTTATGTAAACTAACTCCCATGGATAAGGTGTGAATTTATTCCTGGAGTTTATTATGAAAAGGAAAAAACTGCTTAGTCTTGATTGATAGGGAGAGGCACTAACCCAGTGGTCTTCAATCTTTTTCATGTAAAGGGCCACAAAGTGGACATGAGAAAGATTTTAGGCTTACACATGTAATTTTAAATACTGATTTAGATTCTACAAGGATATATATTTTTAAAACTCACTTTATTTTGGCTTATTAACAGTTGCAAAACCCATAAATTTGACTCCTGAGTAACACTGGGTGTCTGCATATTTTTCAGAAATGAAACTCTCTCAATTATAGGCCAGCAGAGATAGTGCATAACCGTAAAGCTGGTACGAAACTTCTATCCTGCCTTTGGAATCACCCTCTGTGACCTGTCTATTAAGACATATTGTTAGTTGATAGTGTTTGGAAAGAAAAATTGTGTTGAGAACCTGAGGTAGCTTTTAAAATAAACCTGGGTGGAGTGGTGTGCAGTCTAAAATGAATAATTCTGTCCCTACTACCAAACATTTCTCCATTTTTCCCCACCAACTCTTCATTGCCCAGCACCTCCCTCCTACCCATGTTCCCCCCTCAATTAATTGAGCTTTAATAATCAGTACTCAGGTCAGGCAAGGGCTCTGCCTCAGCACAGATGGATTCTGCCAAGTTCCCTCAACAGCAGCAGCAGTATCAGAAGAAAGCTTTGGAGGGCTGCTTCTGAAGGCAGCCTCGGAAAAGGCCCCATGTTGCTCCACTGGGTAACATATGCCTCATATTGGCACTCATATGCATAAATGTGACCATGCAAGGCATGCAGACACCCAGAGGAGCTTTACAGTGACATTTTTTGTCTACCTGCCTACCGACTTTGGAAAATTTTAATTTGCTCATCAGAAGGATGCAGCAATTTTTCAGGTAGTAGTTATGGGACCGCAAATATTGACTACTGGGCCGCATGTTGGAGGCCACTGCACTAACCTCTCACTGCCTGACAACAAAACGATCCTGTCTACTCCACTCCAGAAAAATTCAGTCCAGTCTACTGTCTCTGTTTTTTTTTGTAAAAATCACCATTATTGGGTTCTTCCCCCCTCCCCCTTCCCCACCACACAAAAATAACAAAGCAAGAGAAAAAGTAAGCATAGCAACAGATACGTATCAGCTAATTCAAAAGTTTAAAAAATCCTACCACTTCAGCAGTAGATATGCACCTCTGTTACAGCCGAGCAGATTATCTCCTGGCTCTTCATCAGCCTCCACACAGACTGGTTCATTCTCTCCTCTCTCTCTGATCATCTTCTTTAGGACCCAACTCCTTGCTTCTTCTCTGGGATCCTAAGGGTGTGTGTGGAGGGGTGGGAGGGGAGAGGGCCAGTCAACTTTCTCCATCCTTCCTAGAAAAAAAATTGGTAATCCACCACTATATTAACCAATTCATATTCACTGGCAGAGCTGAGTACCTTACTGAAGTGCGGTAAGCAGTTAGCACTTAGTGCATGGTGGCGGTAGCAGTTATATGGAGTCCTTAGAATGGAAGGGAGGATGATTGCTCTTGCTGTAGGCTATCAGTTTCTTTGAGAGATGCAGGGTAAGGTTCCTTGAGCTAAGGCAGCTCCTTTGTTGAAAAGTGTGTAGTGGGATTCAGGAGCCACCTATTGGCCACATCCTGAAACAGCAGCCATAATGCAACTGCAGACACACCAAAATGGGAATGCTGTAATTGAGATACCCAATTTATGCAAAGGAACTATCATCCCCTTCTTCCAATTGGCAATTCCTTGCCCCATGCACCCAAGCATCATTCTGGCTTTTGCCAAAAAGAATTGTAGTTTATTAGTCACTCTATCTTATGTAAACTAACTCCTATGGATAAGGTGTGAATTTATTCCTGGAGTTTATTATGAAAAGGAAAAACTGCTGGGTCTTGATGGATAGGGAGAGGCACTAACCCAGTGGTATCCAACCTTTTTCATGTAAAGGGCCACAAAGTGGACATGAGAGAGATTTTAGGCTTACACATGTAATTTTAAATACTAATTTAAATTCTACTAGGATATATATTTTTAAAAACTCACTTTATTTTGGCTTATTAACAGTTGCAAAACCCATAAATTTGACTCCTGAGTAACACACTTAAGTGTTTGGAAAGAAAAATTGTGTTGAGGGGGGGGGGAGGGGAGAGGGACAGTCAACTTTCTCCCTCCTTTCTAGAAAAAATAGGTAATCCACCACAATATTAACCAATTCTTGTTCACTGGCAGAGCTGAGTACCTTACTGAAGTGTGGTAAGCAGTTAGCACATGAATTAGTGCAGGGGTAGGCAACTCCGGTCCTCAAGAGCCACAGGCAGGTCATGTTTTCAGGATATCCACAATGAATATGCAGGCAGTGTATGCAAATCAAGTTCATGCATATTCATTGTGGATATCCTGAAAACCTGACCTGCCTGTGGCTCTCGAGGACCGGAGTTGCCTACCCCTGAATTAGTGCTGCCTGCGGCTCTCGAGGACCAGAGTTGCCTACCCCTGAATTAGTGCATGGTGGCGGTAGCAGTTATGTGCTAGCAGGACATTTAGTGTGTGCTAATTCATGTGCCAAGGACTAGATTCAGTAAATTGTGGTAAAAAAATCAGCACAGAAACAATTATGCGTTGGGCGCTATTCTATAAAGGGTATCCGCATGGGGCAGATTAGGCGCTTAGGAGCTATTACTTAAGGCATCTGTATTTACACCTGCTGAATACAGGTGTAAATGCCAACACCTAAACTAGGCGGACTGAGCATATTCTATAAAAAATGCATGTAATTCATAGGAATGCCCCCCCCAAATGCCCCTAAACACATCTCTTGACATTATGCGCTAACTCCCAATTATGGTCAATTGGCACCAATAATTGGCTGTCAATTACTGGCACTGATTGGCTCATTAATCAATTAAGTTGTGCATGCAGATTGGCTATGTGCACTGATTTGCATGTGCAACTTTAGTCATCCAGGGGTACATGCATAGCATGGCATAGGGTGGGAAGTGAGTGGATTATTGGTGGGGGATGAGCAGAGGCTGCACTCTGCAGTTAGTGTACGGTAACTTACCACACACTATTACTGCAGTCAGGGCCGCTGAGAGATTGAGTCGGGCCAGTGGCAGGACTGCTGCTGCTGCCCCCTAGACACCGTGTAGCCAGACTTCAAAAATTGGGAGGGGGCACATTTTGCCCCATCTTCCTGCTCCCCCGCTGCAACTCCACATACCTTGGCTGGTGTGGGTCCCCAAGCCCTTGCCAGCAGAAGCCTTCCTCCAGCACTGTTCTCCACCGAATTGACTGCCCTGCAGCTGCTTCCCCTCGTGTCGCGCATGCTCAATTTCATCAAAACCGAGCATGCGCAACATGAGGGGAAGCAGGGCAGGCAATGCTGCAGAGAACAGCGCTGGAGGAAGGCTACTGCCAAACAGAGGCCCCGAAGCCGAACCCAATTTGGAATCCTGTTTCTGCTCCTCCCTAGCCTCTAAGGGGGGCCTGGCACCGGAGTCTGTCTCCTGCTCCTGTCGGGACCCGGGTGATCACCTGGGTCCAGTCAGGAGCAGGAGAGAGAGACAGACCCTGGCGCTGGGCCCCCTTGGAGGCTGGCCCCAGAGGAATCTTGTCCCCCTGCCCCCCCCCCCTCGGTGGCCCTGATTGCGGTAGATAGTGCAGCTCACTGAACACCACCTCAGTAGGACACAGTATGTGCATCCATACTGTAAAGGTTTTTGCTTTGTGGTACCCACTGGGCAGATGCTGGAAATGCCCCCCCAACAGTTAAAAGAGGTTTTGCAGTTAACAGGAGGTAAAAGCAAAACTTTACCACACTTTTGTAAAAGGATTCCTTAGTGTGTCTGTGCCATGGACTTTTTCTCAAAAATCCACAAACATACTCTCTTTTGTAATTCTGTTCCTTGAGGTAAAGCACAAAGGAAAATACAACAGGGTCAATATTCAAAGCAATTTATCTGGCCAGAACAGCCCCTAACCAGAGCTAACCGCTAATTTTCAGCTGGTTAGCGCCCAACTACAAACCAGCTATTTTGGAGGTGTTCTGAGGGTGGAGTTAGCTGGTTAATGCCGATATTCAGCACTTAACTGGTCATGTTAACCACATAAATAGGACCATATAAAAAGGTGTCCAATCTTTATGCAGTAACCCACAGCTGGTTAAGTGTTGAATATCAAACTTAACCAGCTCTGCATAAGCTGACTCTGCAAAACCAGATAGTCAATGCAAAGCCCGGACATAACAAGAATAACGTTGGAGGCGGTCAGCAAAACACTGAGCGCTGCTGGCTGAATATCAACCTCAACATTTTTTCAAAGTAAAAAAATATCACCAAAATCCTGTCTGCATTAGAGAGTTGCACCGGAATGGGAATTGTGGGAATCCCGCAGAACCTGTAGGATCCTGCAGGTATGAAAGAAGTTGCTATGGAATTCCCATGGGGATGTAAAAAAATTGCCATGGGAATCCCACGGGAGTGTAGTCAAAATCTCTGTTGACTCCAAAATAAGGCTTGGAATGCATTGATAGGGTCTTTTACTAAAGATGATCTTGAGTTAACTGCTGCAGATCACTCGAGCTAACCAGCCAAACTTGCTTCTGCTTTCTGCTTATCTTCAGCACAAAACTTTACCAGACTCTCACACATCACCCTCCTCATGTGCAGAGTTGCCAGGCGGTCAAATATTTTCTAGCCCAATTCAAACACCCCAACAGTTTTGATACCAAACATAGCATCATCCTATATAATAAAACTCACCCTCAACGTTCTGAAGACACTGACGTCAGTGAAGCCAAGCCACTGACGTCACTTCCTTCAACACAGGTTCGAAGGGTTCGTGGTGGTGAAGCCACCGAAATCGCCAAGTTGCTAGGCCCCACCCTTGCGTCAAACGTGATGGCGTCGAGGGCGGAGCAATGGCGTATGGTGCATGGAGCAATGGCGTCTGAACGACCAAGGGGTCGGTAGGTACGTAGGCAGGGAGGGAGAAGGGGGGGGTGTTGGGGAGAAAAACCTTGCTAGCGCCCGTTTCATTTGGTCCAGAAACGGGCCTCTTTTACTAGTAACTATAATAATCAGCATTATTTATGTAATTATGACTTAATATACTGCCTTTAACTGACAAGCAGAGCAAAGTGGTTTACATTACTTATAATAACTTTGAAATTAAAAGAAAACTATAATATTTTTGACAGGAAAGATAATACAAGCATTCATAAAAGAGACATATTATATCAAAACACAACGCAACTGTTAAAGAAGTGTTTGAAAAAGAGAGAGCAGTGCTTAGGAGCATTTAAAATTGAGAGGTTGGGATAATTTGTAGAACGTTTATGTGAAATTGTGAAAGTGAGGAAAGTGCTAGATTTTGGTTAAAGGATTTAGATTATCTCTTGATTGAATTCTGACTTTAATACAAAAGGTACTGTAAAGGAACTTTTAAGTAAAGTGGAGGAGTTTTGCTTTGTGAATCTGGAACAGTGAGACTCTGGGAGAAGCAGTTTCTTTGCTGATTTCCTGGAAGTGAAATTCTACAGCTACCCAGTTCTAAATACTAAACAAACACTTTTCCTTATGCACTCCTTGGTCAAGCTCCATTATTTTATATCTGCAGTCTTTACATGTTCTCTGTCCCTCCGAGGGGATGCTATGACTCTTTGGTTCTCTTACGATTTCTACTTCCCAGGGATGCTGTGACAAGTTGGTTCTCTCCTGTAATCATTTCTACCTCCCAGGAGATGCGGTTCTCTCCTTTACTCAAATCTACCTCAGAGGGGATGCTGTGACAAACTGCAAAACCCCTCTAATCATTTCTACTTCCAAGGGGATTCTGTGACATATTGGTACACTCATTATTTCCAGAGGTTGCTGTAACAAACTGGCTCTCTCATCATTTCTACCTCCCAGGGATGCTGTGACAAACTGGAAAACCCCTCTAATCATTTCTACTTCCAAGGGGATTCTGTGACATATTGGTACACTCTTCTTATTTCTACCCTTCCAGAGGATCCTGTGGCTAACTGGTACACTCTTCTAATCATTTCTGTCTCCTAGAGGTTGCTGTAACAAACTGGTTCTTTTATCATTTCCGCCTTTCAGGGGATGCTGTGTCAAACTGGTTCTCTAATAATTTGTACCTCCCAGATGATGCTGTGAGAAACTGGTCCTGTCCTCTAATCACTTCTACCTCCCCAAGGGATGCTATGGCAAAACTGGTACATTTCTCTTCCATTTCTACCTCTCAGGGTGTGTTGTAGCAAACTATTACATTTATCATTTTTGTCTCCCAGGAGGAACCTGCAGCAAACTGGTACACACAGTTCTACCTCCACGGTTGCAAATTAGTAATTTCTACATCCCAGAGGGAGCTGTACCAAACTGTTGTCTCCTCTAATCATTAATTTCTACCTCTCAGGGGATGCTGTGAGAAACTCTTCTCTTCTCTTATCATTTCTACCTCCCTTGGTGTGCTGCAGCAAGCTATTACACTTGTGTTTATCTTCCAGGAGGCCCTGTAGCAAACTGGTACACAGTTCTACCTCCAAGGTAGAAAATTAGTGCAATACTCATCATTTCTACCTCCCAGAGGGGTCTGTGCCGAACGGTTCTCTCTTTTAATTATTTCTACCTCCCATGGCTTCTTGTGGCAAAATGGTGCAATACTCTAATCATTTCTTCCTCCCAGAGGTCACTGTACCAATCTGGTACACTTGTGTATAGAGACTGATTGAATTTCAGTTTTAGTTTCAAATACACCACTGAAACTCTTCCAAAGTCTTTTTTCTGCCTGATTTTGGTTTTAGCCAAGAGGTTGCTTTAATTTTCAGCCACGTTTTCAGTTTTGGTCAAAAATTACTATATGTTTTCAGTGGGCACTGAAAATGTGTGCTTTGTCCCTATTATTTCTCTCTCTCTCCTCCCTCCCCTGGAACAGACATTGCCATCTCCTCTCAGACCTCTCAAAGTGCCCCTCCCCCTACCATTGGGCTGCCCTGGGCCTAGTTTATAGTCTCTGGTGCTCTAGGGTTTAGTTAGGGCATTCCATTCCAGCTCTGCTCTCAAAATGGCTGCCAAGACTAGGGCATCACTCCTGCCCGGACTATACCACGAGACCACCAGGGATTGTAAGGTAGTCCGGGGAAGTGGGGCTATTCATATTGTATTAACTATATGTTAAATATGGTTAAACTTCTCCCTTGCAATGCTATTACAGGCACAAGAGATTATCTTCTATTGAATTTTTCTTGCTAGAAGAACATCAAATATAAGTCTACTCTGGCTAAAGACTTCTCTCATTTGGGCACCATGTCAGATTTATATGTAACTACTTATCCTTCTGTAAATTTCTGAAAGTTTTCCTAATCAATAAGTTTTTGTCCTAAGCAATCAATGCAAGTATTTCTCTATACTGTATCTATGTCTGTTACTGCTGTGTTAATTTTCTGTGCAGTTTAATCTAACTCATTAATATTTCTCTGTTTATACATTACTATCATTGTATACGATCTACTTAATTTGTAAGTCACATTGAACTGGCCTATGTAATTCCAGATAATATGGGATATAAACACCAATAAATAAATAAATAGTACTCTTTTCTTTTGAACTATGATTGAAGTAATGTAGCTATGATCTTGCACAATAGTTATTAGGGGAAGGTAATGATTTTTTTATAATCGTGATTAATCACAGCATGCATTTGGGATATTTCTATTGCCCTTTCCTACTGACTCTCTCCTATTGAACACATTTATCTCTCTCACCCTCTTTGTTTTTTTTCTCTCGTGCCCCCCTCTCCAGCCTTCACCCAGATTCTCTCATACCTCCATCACCCAGATTGTCTCATTCCCCCTTTCTAGCCTTCACCCAGATTCTCTTATGCCCTCCTTCCCAAAGATTCTCTCATCCCCCTCCCCCGTTTTTTTAAAATGCAGGCCCGTCCCCTACCTCCCGTTTACCTGAACTGCTTGGATTCTGGATTTTCCATTCTTTCTTATTGCCTCAAATTCTTTTTTCTTCCCTTGCATGGTCAGCCGGGCTCTGCAGCTACATGAGCCGTGACATGCAGGAAATTGGGGAAGTCTCACGTGACTTGAAACTGCGAGACTTCCCCAACCTCCTGCACAGTGTGGCTCCTGTAGCTGCAGGGCCTGGCCACGCAGGGGAAGAAAAAGAACTTTGAGGCAGCGAGAAAGAAGGGAAAATCTGGAGCCCAAGCTGTTGAGGTAAACACGGCGCATGGGTCGGGTCCGCATTTAAAAAATTAGCCAGAGTTAAAACACTATTAATGCATTAATAGTGTTATTAATGTGTTAATTGCTCACCCCTAGTTTATATCAGTGATTTTTTTCATCTCACGGCACACTGTCAAGGCATTAAAATTGTAAGGGCACACCAATTTTGTAAGAATATATTTTAATTTATCATTTAAAAAAATGAGTGTTAAGATTGTGTGTATTTTTTTTATATATAAATTGTCAGCAAGGCCACCACCTTCAGGCCTTCCTGCAGGTATGAACTCGACTGACCCTGGAAGGGCCCTTCCCTGGACACAGCACTCCCAGAAGCAGACTCCAAAAATATGCTTAAAACCGCTTTATTCCATTAGCAAGGCCAAGACATTTCCTCTTCCAGACACAGTCCTGGGTTACAGCACATGTCACCCCTTGTTCCTCCCCCCTGCCGGCCACAGTTTCTGGATACAGTTTAAATCATTCACTGCTTGCCCAGCATGGCCTGATTCCTGGACACAGTTTTAAATCACTCACTGTTTCACCAGCATGGCAGTATTCTGAACACAGTTCAAGTCACTCACTGTTTCCCCAGCATGGCACCACTTCTGGACACAGTTTAAATTACTCACTGCTTCCTAGCATGACATGACTTCTTTGCACACGTTAAATCACACACTGCTTCCCCAACATGGCATGACTTCTGGACACAGTTCAAATCACTCACCGCTTCCCCAGCATGGCCAGGTTCCTGGACACAGTTCAAGTCACTACCTGTTTCTCCAGCCGGGTCTGACTTCTGGCCACAGCTGAAATTCACTGCTTTACAGCACAGCACCTCCCTCCCCCTTGAGTGGAACAGCTGCTTAACTTTCCTCCAAGCTTTCCACAGGCTTGAAGAAGGTTTGTTATGAAGCCTTTTAACTTCTTCCCTTGTACCTGAGCTAGAGCAGCAATCTCCATGGGCTCACTTCCACAGTCATCTTGGGCTTGGATCTCCTCTCCGACCTTTTTCTCCCCCTCCCATTCCATGGGCTCCTCTCCCTTTATGTTCCCCAGCTGGTCCTCACCCTCCTGATTATTCCTCCTCAACCAATCCCCCTCCTCTCCCTCGAGATCCTGGGACTTGTAGTTCCCTTGCTGCTCCCTTTGCTTGCTTCCAGGGCTTTGCAGGGGTTCTTGGGAACTGTAGTCCTCCTCCCTTCTCCGGCTCTCTCTGTGGGGGCGTGGCTTCCCAGCTCCTAGGATCCTGGGACTTGTAGTTGGAATCCTGGGTATGAAACCTACCCATCTTACTCCTTTCCCGGATCCTTTCTTCCCTGACCCTCAGGGGTTCCTCACAAAATCTATCCAATTTTGGCAGTGTCACAAAATGCTCATCATATATATACACATTTCTCTCAAAGATATAGCAACCAAAACTGAAATACCTTCAAAGGGTAACTATAGTGAACATAGTACCGTATTTTTCAGACTATAAGACGCACCGGACCATAAGACGCACCTAGGATTTAGAGGAGGGAAATAGGACAAAAATTTTTTTTCGGACTATAAGATACACTTTTTCCCTTCTCTAAAACCTAGGTGCATTTTATGGTCTGATGCGTCTTGTCCAAATGCAGGGCCCCCGATCTCTCCATTTTTCAGGGGGCCCCCTCCCTCCATCCCTCCCTCCGTTTTCCAAGGTCCCCCCTCCCTCGCTCGCTCACTCCATTTTGCAGGGTCCCCCCTCCCTCGCTCCATTTTGCAAGGTCCCCCCTCCCTCTCTTGCTCCGTTTTGCAAGGTCCTCCCTCCCTCGCTCCGTTTTGCAAGGTCCCCCCTCGCTCCCTCCAAATTTTAAAAGTTTTACCTGGTCGTGGTCGAGGCAGCAAAAAGCATGCATGCCTGGGCGCGTCAGTCTTCCGTTCTGACGTCTCTTTCTCTCTGTTCTGGTCCTGCCCCTTGAGGGCGGGACCAGAGCTGAGAGAGACGTCAGAACGGAAGACTGATGCGCCCAGCGTGCATCTTTTTGCTGCTGCTGCCGCAACCACAATCAGGTAAAACTTCTTTTTAAATTTGGAGGGAGCGAGGGGGGACCTTGCAAAACGAAGCGAGGGAGCGAGGGAGGGACCTTGCAAAACGGAATTACGGTGCTTTTAAAACTACATTCGGACTATAAGACACACCCCCCATTTTCCTCCCAAATTTGGGGGGGAAAAAGTGCGTCTTATAGTCCGAAAAATATGGTAACTGCCACAAATATAAAAAATAGGGTATTATACCAACATAAGAAACAACAGCTAGAGGAGATACATTTCAAAAGTACCATAAAATACTGAGAAGAGAGACATCAGCCAGATAAAGAAGTACTCCTGGATAATGTGAACAGGAAAAATGTAAGTATGACCTGAAAACACAAATAGGATCCTATAAGTGCGATCACTCAAGCACCTGCATTTTGTGTGCATGTAGTTTTGAAAACGCCATCTACTACATTTCAATGTAAAAAAAAAATTCATTATTAAGACAAATTCATCTGTCTTATATCTGATACATAAAAATGTTTTCTTTAGTACAAAAATGTTCTGATGACCCACTGACAGCAGGTTATCTGTAAGCTCCTTGCTGTCTGACTGGAATCAAATCATCATCAATTAGACAATATGTAGCAGCATTAGAACAAACATGTAAAGTAAAATCATTAATGTAACTTAGTTTTAAAAGGTTTGAAACCAATCTTACATACTGTATAAAGCTATATAATATAATGGCAGATTATCAGATGCAGGAAGGGAGATTAATCCCCCTTGGATGCTGTGCATTTTCTGTCAGCATAGGAGCCAACTTTTCAAAATTATTGGGGGTGCTAAGCCCAATGGAAATGACCCCTCCCTGGACACATACAAGGAATTTTCTCAATATTGGGGGTGCTCAAGCACCTACAGAGTCAGCTCCAATGTCTGTCAGGACTTAGTGGAACCCTGTGGGTTAAAATATACATTTTGTATTTATTTATGTTACCTGGTGGGGCTGGAGGTTGCTCCGTGTCAGGGCAGCAGCACTGAGAGGTAGCGCTGTGGGTTGGTCCCGCTAGTCAGCTGGAGAGTGGGAGCTGGCAGGATGCGGGCTGCAGCATGAGAGCCTGTCTGGGAGGTTGAAGTGACGGTTGTGGTAGTAGCATCGGCAGAATGCAAGAGAAGTCTCTATAGAGCGCTGTTTTGGGTCCGTGTCACTGATTGATGTCACCACGTTGGAGTGGTGATGACATTGATTGATTCACACATGCACGCAGGGCCATGATTGTAGGTGGACCCGGAGTTTTAGAGAAGCTACTGAGTGTCACGGAGAAAATGGAACCTCTGGGTCAGACACAGTGAGGCAGGGAACTTTGGAGGCTGTGGGCAAGGCAAAAAGCAGAGTAGCCATGCGCACATGCACATTAGTGGTGATGTCAGTGATGGGAGCTGGTGCAAGAAGGGTCTGTAGCTGATATGTCGGCTCATGGCAGAGCCATGCAGGGGTCACATGCTGGCTCAAATTAAAGGTTAATCTTCCATTTTTGAAGATAAAAAAAGGTATGTGGGGATATAAAAAATGAAAAATGTATTTTAGTTTATTTAACTTGGAACATTTATTTGTGAAGTACATGTACTTTGGGGGGGGGGGGTATATCACTGTTGGGAGGTCGCATGGCTGGGCTCGAGCAAAGAGTCTTAGAAAATTCTAAGCTGCACAGTGTGACAGTAGGGTGCGTGATTAGATGCTGGACGGAAGTGTGCTGTGATGCCGTCTTCCTAAAGTGAAAATATTAATTTTTTTTTGTACAGTTGGCACTGGTAAAGTGTGTGAGTGAGGTCTTCATTGTACTAGTTAAAATATAGAGCCATGCGGTATTTCTGTTTGGGCTTAAAGCTGTATGGATGGAGACTGACAGATTTACACTGTTTCTTAAAAACTGGATGTTTCCTAAAGTTTTCTATATACATGTAAAAAAAAATAAAGGAAAAGAAACTGTGCTTTGACAGTAGTAATAAGCAAAGCACAGTTCAGTGAATTTAGCAATCAGAGGAATTTTTAAACTACCTCTGAAAACTGTTAGAAAATAAAAACTAATGGTGAAAGAGATTCCTTTTAAGGAAAGGAAGCTCTGAATTAATTGAAGTTTGTTTAGTTGATTTTTGTTTATATAGCAGTTTTATACTGCTGTTTTTCAGAGAGAGAGAGGACGTGGGTGGAGACTGACTGATTGGCCACAGTTAATGCAGTAGAAAATTGTTTTGGGTTGTTCTAGAACAATTGGCAAACACAAAATTTGTATTACAAAATTTGGACACAGTGAAGAGTCTGCAAAATTTGCAGAGTGAGCAATTGAAAGTTTTGGGGGTTTTTTTTTACTGAAGTGGGAGGGCTAAAGACTTATTTTTTTCTTTTTTGGGGGTAGCTAGTGAAAACCTTCAAATCTGAAAATTAATCCTGTATTTTTATACATGGGAAATAATTGAGTAGGGACTTCCAGAGCAGGACAAATCTTCATTTGTAAGTTATTTGCCAGGAAATTGCTTTTAAACTTGGGGAAAGGTAGATTTAGAGTTAAATAGGTTATCTCAGTGTCTTTATTTTGAAGTTACTCTACTTATTTAGCAAAGACAGATTAATGAATTTAGAATTTCTTTGTTTAACATTTAAAGCCTCTATTACAGTTTCACAGGCTAGCAGTTAAGGGACTATTCTAGTTTACCATAGTATAAGTTTAGAGCAGAACTTTCTGCTACAGCCTACAACATTAACAGATAGCCTCTAGAAGACACAACAGGGCCTAGTTTAGTCATCAATCCAACCCACCTTCCTCAACTCCCACCTACCCCTAATACAACTCTTCATTTATAGTCAGTTATTATAATTTGGTTAACAAGTGAGGAGTCCTCTTCCAGAGTTTTAATTACATTTCATTACTTTATAAGAAGAAGACACTAAAAATATCACACAATATACCATATAAACTATATTAGACTAATATCCTTAGTACCTTAGCAAGTTTTAAATTATTGAAAAACTCAAAAATACTAAGATGGAGACAGCAGTCCAGAGCGAGAGGGGTGCTATCCAGTCTTTTGCACTGAGTGTCACATTTATGATTATCTCCCAGTTGGTGAGAGGTTTTATGTGAGTGTCCAATGCAAAGAGCTCCTAGCTCTCAAGGAACAGGTCTGTTCTCTTGAGGCTAGACTAGCAGAATTGGAGGAGCTGAGGGAGACAACAGAGGTACATAGAGGAGATCTACAGGGACATTGTAAAAAAGTCCCACCTAGGGCTGCCGAGAGACTGGGTCGGGCCTGGGGCAAGGCCGCCCTCGAGGTTGTTGCCGCCGTGCCGCAGTCCCCACCCGCCCCCCTCTGTCTGCCACTGGGCCAAGCCCCCTGCATTGAAATCATCACAGTGCCTCACCTGCCACCTTGCTCCGTGACTGAAAGCGCAGCAGCGGCAGATTGGATTCGCCTCCCTTCGAGCCTTCCCTCCCTGTGTCCCGCCCTTGCAGAAGTTACATCAGACAAGGGCAGGACACAGGGAGGGAAGGCCCGAAGGGAGGCAAATCCGATCTGCTGCTGCTGCGCTTTTAGTCACGGAGGTGACAGGTGAGGTGCTGTGATGATTTCAATGTGGGGGGCCCGGCCCGGTGGCGGACGGTCGACGGAGCCAAGGGCAAGTGAGATCGGGGACTATGGCACCGGGCCCCCCTTGGAGGCCCAGGCCTGGGGAATTTTGTCCCCCCGACCCCCCCTCTCGGCGGCCCTGGTCCCACCTCCAGTCTGGCAGCCCCTGTGCTGCCTTGGAGGACAGAGGTATCCTAGAAGGAAAGCAGCACCCTGGTAAAGTACGAAGTACTCTTGTAGCCAGGCCCTGCCCACCAGGGGATGCACTATCCTCTTGCACTGATGATATGACTCCAAGAACTTCTGCCCAGGCAGGAAGGGTTAGGACAGCTGTTGTAGCTGGTGATTAAATCTGCAGATGACACAAAATTATTCAAGGTCCTTAAAACATTTTTCAACATTTCCGTAAAGTTACTTTTATGCATTTATTCAACTGCAATATTCTTATAAGTCATATCACTGATTATGTGGACTGAACTTCATTTAGGAGTCCTTTTATTAAACAGTGCTAATCTTCTGTGTACATAGTTTTATTCTAATTCATAGTAAATGAGATGCTGTGATACAAATTCATGCAAAGCATCTTATTAATATGAGTGTGATACAAAACAGTGTGTGACATCAGTTTTGAAAAGGAATTAACTACACTTCCCAGAGGTGTAACTATTTATTGTGTGAAATTTCCTTAGCTAAATTTCTATAGGCTCATTTTGGGGTCTTTTTACCAAGTGGTGGTAAAAGGACCCCTGCAGTTGTGTGCGCAGGTTTGCCGCATGCTGAGGCCTCTTTTTACCGCCACCGGTAAAAGGACTTTTTTAAAAATGGAAATGGTGGTGTTGTAAATGTAACACTTGCCACATGATCATTTCCCAGAGGAACCCTTATCGCCTCCTACTTAGGAAGCGGTTAGGGCTCCCATGCTAACCCGGCGGTACAAAAATTAAAAATAAGTTTTTGGCGCCAGAAATGCCACACAGTGTGAGTCAGTACTACTGCTGGGCTGCCGCGGTAGTGCAGTGGTAGGGCCGAATCGCCACGCGCCCCTGAGATAGCCCTGTCGCGGCTTGGTAAAAGGGCCCCTTGTATAGGTAGAAATATATTGTGTAAAAAGGATTATAGCTTGATTTCCATACATTACACCTAAGTCTATTCTCTTCCAGTTTTGTGTACAGAGCTTGTTCCAGAATTCTTCCCCCCCCCCCCCTCGAAAAATGTGTATGCCCTGTACATTCTCAGAGAACAATAGTTCAGACTTATCTGGGGGCTGTGTGATTATTTATATTTTTGTACAGCATAGGGTCTGAGCCAAATTTGATTGCTTTTTAAATTTTGCAACTTAATTCTGCTTAATTTATAGGTGTATATAATTTTAATTTTATATTTTTTATCGTTATTTATAATTATAACCATTTCTTTCAGGGGGTTAATAATTACATTGTTTCTTTTGAACCAAAAAACAGATGACCTGTTAATAGCCACTTGAGCTCTCCTGAGGTACTTCGCTGGAACATAAATCTGTTTCCTAGAGAAAATAGTTCTCATTTAAGTTATGTGGTACGCACTGGTTGATTAGATACTGACCTCCACCTTTTACATTCTTTTTCTAGGAGAAAGAAAAAATTTTGGAATGCATATTCAACTTCACCTGCGTTTGCAGTGACTCGAACCTTTGGAAAAATATTAAGGAAAGTTTTAGAAGGCACTGCCCAGCTTTTAAAAATGAAACAATGTTTAAAGAGCACTGCCCAGCTTTTAAAAACGTAAGAACTTTCTGGCTTTACTTCATCTAGTGATCCAATGAAAAATGTTTTTGTTTTAGATTAGGAGAATATAAGAATATATGAACATTCACTGGGAAGGAGGAAAGAAGGAGCAGCTGGAGATAGAGAGGCTTTAATTTCTTTAAGTTTAGGAAGGGAGTTGGGCATTAGGACAGGTATTCAATCATTCTCTGATAGTTGGTGCTACCCAAGGAGCCCTTTTACTAAGCCGCAGTAGGGCTACCGCGTGGGTAGCACGTGTTGGATTATTTGTAGTAAATAATTAGCAGATTTTAGTACACACAGCTTCAGCTTTAGAAATGTTAATTTCTTTCTTCATCTCTCTCTCATTCACCCCTGAATAATTCACTGCTGAGTCACTTTAAAGTTGAAGTAACAAAACATCTGTTTACTCACAGTTTGCAGTTAGATTATAATCAGACAGGCTTATATATACATATTATTATACATTTGTATTATCAGCTCCTTCCATGTGCTTAGATGGTAATGGATGCTCACACCACCATAGATCCTCTCAGGTTAGGAGAGATCATGAGCTCCATGTGCTCCATGTGCTGCATCTAATGTGTCTAACCCCCACAGGAAGTTGCATAGCTGTGTGACCTCTCTAAGTAATTCACATCAGAGGTCACAGAGTAATCACAGAGAAATAATAGGTGACAGGCAATGCATGTAAAATACAATTACATTCCAACAAACCCCTTCTCATGCATAACTGTCATGCAATTATTTATTCATACAAAGTCCAAGCTTTATACGCAGATTCACAAAATGTTCTCTGGGTAACGGTTTGGTCATGATGTCAGCTGTCATCTCACTGGTGTGACAATAGTGTAGACTGATGACCCCTTCTTTTGCCAACTCTCGCACGTTGTGGTATTTCGTTGCGATGTGCTTGGTGCGTGACTGAACCTTGTCATTCTGTGACAGTCGGATGCAGCTCTGATTATCTTCCATTATCTGGATTGGTCTCTTTTCAGCTATTCCGAAATCCAGCAAAAGTTTTTCAATCCACATCAGTTCTCTGCACGCTTCCGATACGGCCACATATTCAGCTTCTGTAGAAGACAAACTCACAATACTTTGTTTATGACTGGCCCATGAAATTTGTACATTTCCATACATAAACACATATCCACTTGTGGATTTATAATCAGAATGATCCCCTGCCCAATCTGAATCACAGTAACATATTAGTTTTGGATTACTATTGGCTGAAATCTTTAATTTACAATCAATGGTACCCTTTAAATACCTTACCATCCTTTTAACTGCAGTCCAATCTGATTTGGTAGGTGAGCTGACCCTTCTGCTCAAAATTCCTACTGCATTTGCTATATCAGCCCTGTATGTGGTAGCTAGATATAAAAGCTTACCTATGGCTGATCTATATTGGATGTTATCTGGTAAAGGTTCTCTTACTGTTTCATCCTTCAGAAAATCAGTGATCATGGGAGTGCTTACAACTTGGGCATCTTGCATACCTAAACTTTCAATAAGCTCATTTATTTTCTGCTTCTGGCTTAGAAGATAAGAACCATCATTTTGTTTCTCAATTTCTATACCAAGATAGTATGACACATTACCAAGTTCTTTTATCTCAACATTGAGGTTTAAACACTTTACAATGTCCTTGTACTCTTGCTCACTTTTGCTTGCAATGAGCAGATCATCAACAAAAGCTAAAATGTATGCATATTGTCCATTTCTGCACCTAGTGTACAAGCATTTATCTGCTTCACCTTGCTTAAATCCTAAATTTGTCAATATTTTATGCAATTTTTCATTCCAACATTTTGCACTTTGCTTTAATCCATAAAGACCTTTGTTTAATTTACACACTAGCTGTCTTTGTTTTGTATTTATGAAACCTGTTGGTTGTTCCATGTACAAGTCCTCAGTTATATCTCCGTGAAGAAATGCTGTTTTCACATCAATGTGGTTGACTTGCATGCCTTTTGAGACTGCAATGCTCAGAAGTGTTCTGATTGTCGTGTGTTTCACTACAGGTGCAAACACTTCATCAAAATCTTCTCCATATTTTTGAAGATATCCCTTTGCCACTAATCTGGCTTTATACCTTTCCACTTTTCCTTGTGCATTCCTTTTTAACTTGAATACCCATTTGCATCCTATAGCTTTCTTGCCAGGAGGTAATTCTGTAAGAATCCAAGTATTATTTTTATCCAATGCATCAATTTCTTCTTGTGCAGCTTTATGCCATTCAGCAGCTTCTTCTGCTGGCATTTTCTCAATCTCATCCCATGTTAAGGGCTCTTGAGCTTCTGCTGACTTTGTTAGGTAAGACAGTCTTAGGGGTGGAACACCTTGTTTTCCCTGGATGAGCGTCTGACAACAGGTTGGTCTGACCTTTCCGCATCCTCAAAATCTGAGAGTTCTTCTCCAATTGATTCCCCTTCTCCAACTGTACTGTCTTCTTCAATGATCCTTTCTGTGTCTGCTTCCTCTGCCTGTTCCTCGTTAGATACAGATGAGTTGCTTTCAGACATCTGCCTTGGTATGGCATTTATATACACTGGCATGTCTATTATGGTTCTAGTTTCATATTCTGGATGATAAGGCTCATCTGGGATAATCCAGCCTTTATCAACCCTTTTGTTTTCATCAAAACATGTAACATGTCTTATGCCAACAATGCCAGTTTTCAGATTCAAAATTCTATATCCTTTGTGTCCTGGAGTATAGCCAACTAAAATGCCCCTTTCTGTTGTGGAATCCAGCTTATGCCTTCTTTGCTTTGGTTCATGAGCATATGCTGTACTTCCAAATGTTCTTATGTGTGACAGGTTTGGCTTCCTACCATGCCATGTCTCATGTGGTGTGCGCTCAGCGCCTTTAGTTGGCATTCTGTTTTGTAGGTACACTGCTGTGAGAATGGCTTCCCCCCATAGTCTTTTAGGGAGATTGCTATCTGACAGCATACATCTGGTCATTTCCACAAGTGACCTAAATTTTCTCTCTGCAACAGAATTTTGCTCTGGTGTATAAGCTACTGTTGTGATATGCTGAATGCCTTCTTGTTCTAGAAATGTGCGCATGCTTTGTGAAATGAACTCACCACCATTGTCGGTCTGAAGAACCTTTGGTTTTCTTTCAAATTTATTGCTCACCATGGCTACGTATTTCTTCAGCATGTCTGTGACTTGACTTTTCTCTTTCAGCAAATAGGCCACACAGTATCTAGAGAAATCATCCAAGAATATCAGCACAAATCTGTTATTTCCCAATGATGGGATATTAAACGGTCCACATAAGTCACTGTGTATTAAGTCCAGCACTTTATTACTCCTATTTCCTGTGTATGCAGGAAATGAGGGTCTCACACCTTTTTGAGTAACACAGTCTATGCATTTCTCCATTTTACCAGCATCTGCACTTATCTGAATGCCAGTGGCTAGTTGCTTACTGTAAAGATCCTGGATCACCTTAGAATCACGATGTCCCAGGCGGCGATGCCAGATTTCCAGACTACATTTTCCATCATTCTTCCTTACTTGCGCCATATGTGAGGCTTCACCTGAAATGTTCAGCTTATAAACATCATTATGCATAAAAGCTTCAGCATACACTTCATCATTTTTAGAGATTGTGCACTTACTGTTTTCAAAATGAATCACAAATCCCTTCTTATCTAATGTAGATACACTAAGCATATTGCAAACTGCTTGGGGAATATACAAGACATCACTTACAGGAATTTCTTTAACTTCATTAGACACTTTGCATTTTAAGAATCCAATACCTTTTGCTTGGATCTTAGCAGTCCCTGCGTTTGCAGTTTTAAGAATACCTTCCTCTGGACACATTTCCTGAAAGAAATCTTTACAATTGGTTAAATGGCATGTGCTCCCTGAATCCAAAATCCAAGTACTTTCATTTGAATTATTATTTACCATAGTCAAAGATTTTTCTGCCATTAGAAAGCCCTTGTGTTTATCTTTGTCCTTCATACATTTCCTGGTTTGAAAATTCTTTAGTTCCATTGGCTTAGGTGAGCTAGAGGGAGTGTTTTGTGTTTCCTTACACCATTTAGATACATGTCCCTCCTTTCCACATGAGTAGCAAATCAGCTTGCCCTTGGGTGGAGTTTTCCCATAGCTCCGCCTTCCTCTGTTCTTTGCCAAGAAATTTGTTTCATTTCTCTCTGACTGACTTTGAGAACACATCTCCTCAGAATCATTTATTATGCATTCCTGCCTTAGTTTTGATGTTGCCTGTTCAAAAGATTGCCCTTCAATGGCCTCATTTACAGACCTAAAAACATCAAACTTCTTTGATAGTGAGGTAAAAAGAAATGCTCTTTTCAATGCATCACACATGGGAATTCCAGAAAGTTCTAGCTTTTGAAATGAAGACATAAGATGCATAATGTGATCATTACATTTACTTTTATCCCTTAATTTGGTTTCATTCAACTCTGCCAGCCAAATTGGTTGCTGCTTTGCATATGTAGTTGCATACATAGTTCTCAGTTTATATAAAATGTCCTTTGGTGTATCTTTTCCCTCCACTAATATGGCTTGTTTCTCTGAGAGAGCTTCCAAAAGCATGCACTTCACATAATAGTTTGCATTGTCCCATTCAGCCATATTTTCAGCTGTTCTGTCTTGGTCTAAGCATATATCTAATCCTTTTGCTCGAAGGAGACATATGAATCTTAGTTCCCACTGCTGATAATTAAACTCAGTTAATTTAGGCACCTTTAGAGAATAGAACAATGGTAAATTTCTTCCCTCAGCCATTTTCTTAGCCTTCTGTCTGCTGTGTGGGGGGAGAGAGAGACAGACTGAATCTTTCCTTTAAAACTTAAGAGAAAAATGTGGCCTTTTTTTCTGCCTGGTAATATTTCTCTTCTTTTTCAATTCCTGGCCCTGGGCCCATAACCCTTTTGTTGGATTATTTGTAGTAAATAATTAGCAGATTTTAGTACACACAGCTTCAGCTTTAGAAATGTTAATTTCTTTCATCATCTCTCTCTCATTCACCCCTGAATAATTCACTGCTGAGTCACTTTAAAGTTGAAGTAACAAAACATCTGTTTACTCACAGTTTGCAGTTAGATTATAATCAGACAGGCTTATATATACATATTATTATACATTTGTATTATCAGCTCCTTCCATGTGCTTAGATGGTAATGGATGCTCACACCACCATAGATCCTCTCAGGTTAGGAGAGATCATGAGCTCCATGTGCTCCATGTGCTGCATCTAATGTGTCTAACCCCCACAGGAAGTTGCATAGCTGTGTGACCTCTCTAAGTAATTCACATCAGAGGTCACAGAGTAATCACAGAGAAATAATAGGTGACAGGCAATGCATGTAAAATACAATTACATTCCAACAGCACGTGCTAAACTGACCCTACCACCAGGATAGTGTGGGTGCCCCATGGTAATTCCAAAGTTGATGCACACAGTTTTCCGCGGGGGGGGGGGGGGGGGGGGAGCGTTCCTGGTGGTAATCGGCAGTGGCACCACATTGCTGCATGCTGCTTGATTACCACAGGAGTAGTGTGTGAGCCCTTACCACCAAGTAAATAGGTGGTGGTAAGGGCTCAGGCGGTAAATAGCCACATGCTAATTTTAATATTAGCACACGGCCATTTACTGCCCCATTTTTAAAAAGGCCTTTTTATCTGTCACATTGAAAAATGGCCCAGAGCACAACAATTTCACGTGTTTACACTTGCGCAGGCCACTGCAGCTTTAGTAAACGAGCCCCCCAATTGAGGAGGGAAGTTATCAAGGTGCAGTAAAAGGTGGGCTTTCATTGCACTTTGATTTACCGTGGGAATACGGGCGGCTTAAGGCAGTCTGCTGCCTGAGGTGAGGAATGAGATGGCACCCCCCCACACCTCTCCCCAAGGCACCGGGAATTAGAAAGAGGGGGCTCCTTCTCAGAGCTACAGTCAGGGCAGGAGGGTGGTTGGGAGTGAATGCAACAGCAAACCAACAGAAGCCAAATTATTAAGGGGTCCTTTCACCAAGCTGCGCTAAAAAGGAAATGAAAAAGTGGCCAGCACTGGTGTTAGTGCGTGGGTTTTCTGCCACTTTTAATTTGGCTCTACAACGGCTGCCTCGCCATATTTTTTTGTAATGGCCACAAGCTAATTTCCCCATTAGCACTTGGCCATTAGTGCGGGAGCCCTTACTGCCACCTATTTAGGAGGCGGTAAAAGCTCCCGTGCTACTCCCGCACTAATCGGGTAGGGTGTGATAATGTGCCTGTGCTACCCGATTAGCTCAGGCATGCCTACTCTCCACCCATGGGTGCGTCTCCTGCGTTGGAAAATAAAAAATATTTTCCAGTATGGGATTAGCGCACATTAGGCCTACCGTACCTTAATAAAAGGGCCCTTAAATGCGTTACAAATCATGAAAATGCATAAACCACATAAAACCAAAGTCAACCAGCCTCAACCTTCCCACCTGTTCTGGTGTATCTGCAGTAGAATAATAAATAGTTTCAAATCTTTGTATTTCTTTGTTTCTTTTTTTTTAATTCTTTTATTTAAATTTAAAAATTTTCAAGCCTCTCCTTATTAATGTTTCCTCTTCCACATTTTTCTCCCCTCCAGTTTCTATGCTTCTTCTGTTGTCCATTTTATTCTCTCTGCATTTCCTGCAGATTTGTCCCACAATTGCCATTTTTTGTTTTTGCTATTGTTATAGGCTCCATTTTTAAAAAAGTTTTCACTTCTTCCTTATGTTTCCCTTTATCCCACATATACTCTTCTGTTCTCCTCTCCTTTCCTGCTCACACCTCACCATCTCAGTAATTCCCTCATCCTTTACTTCTTCCTCCACCCTCTCTCCTTCCTTCTCTCCATTTCTGTCTCTTCCCAGCTTTCTCAGCAATTCTTCCTTCCCTTTCCTCTTGCTTTTTTCCATCTCTTCCCTCCACCTTCTTCCAACCTTCCCCATCTTTTCCTCCCCCCCACACCTTTTCCTTGTCTTTCTCTCATCTTTCCCCTTTCCCCTGCCCAACTCTTTCCCTCTCCTGGCATAGGCATTCTCTCTCACCCTTCAACCCTTTCTGGTGTACACTCTCTCTTTTCCTCCCCTGTCTCTGCAGTCTCCATCCCTTCTTCCCCTTATCTTCCCCCCTCCCACCCCCATATACACAGTCTCTCAATCTACTGCCACATACAGTGTGAAGTAACATAAAATTCTACAAATGGGCTATTAGAGTGTACCATACCATACCAGCACCAGCTCCAGTAACTCAAACTGCATCAGCCCTACTTATAAAAAGTCAGCATAGATTCAAACAAGGTTTGGACAAATTCCTGGAGGAAAAGTCCATAAATTGGTATTAAGGTAGACCTGGGGAAAGCCACTGTTTATCCCTGGGGGCAGGTAATATGGAATCTTGTTACTTTTGGGATCCTGCCAGGTACTTGTAACCTGGCTTGGCCACTGTTGGAAATAAGATGCTAGGCTAAATGGTCTTTTGGTCTGACCCAGTATGGCTATTCTTATAGAGCAAACAAAAAGAGAAGAAAAGAACTCCACAAACCAAGAAGCGAAAAAGCAAAGGTGGCCAAAGGAAAACGAGACTTGGGCAACAGGTACCAATAAAGATCCTTTATTAAGAACTGAGCCAACACAGCCATGTTTTCGCACAATGTCTATGTCAGGGGTCCTATGAAAGATAAAATGATAACAATAAATATAGCAATGAAAACAATAAATAAGACAATAAAAAGTAAATATATTTCTATATGACATATGGAAATATGATTTAATACCAGGTGAGTATAAAAAAAAGCACATCTACCTACATCATAAGTTATTAAAAAAAGCAAGTGAATAAGAGCATGCATGTTAAAAAAAAAGCTATATTTAGCAAAACACATTTAGAATAAATTAAATTAAGGCACTGCTAGTGAACAAATGTAATCATGGGTTAAAGGAAAAAAATATGGATATAATATGGATATAAATGCAAGAACCAGAATGACTGAAGGATCAATATAAAAACTCATAATGAAAAATATATAGTGAAAACAATAAAATGGAAGGAATGGAAAATGATTAAAACAATACACACACACACACACACACACACATAATGGAATGAATGAAGTAAAAAATTATGTATAACCACAAATTTTAAATAAGAACCAAATACATGTTGTCCCTGCATATGCAGGTTATCTAGTAGAAAATATTGATGACTTGCAACTGGAACAGGGCAAATGGTACATGCATAAACTATGAGAACATTATATGGATATTTAGTAGTGATATTTAAGAGCATGAATGAACCAAAGGGAAGCAAAGGAGGGAAAGAAATAGGGAATATGACTGTTGTGTGGAAAGCGAAGATACTTACCTGTAGCAGGTATTCTCCGAGGACAGCAGGAATTACATTCTCACATGTGGGCAACGCGGTCTGCAATGTTTGGTCTGGAGCTTGAAACAAGCTTTACAGAGCTCTTTGGAGCTTGAGTTGCACTCCACTGCGCACGCACAAGTGCCTTTCTGCCTGCCACAAGAGCACGGGATGAACAGTTCAATACTATAGCATACTGTAAAGAGGAGACAACTCTATGGGGAGGTGGGAGGGTATATGAGAATATAAGGCCTGCTGTCTTCGGAGAATACCTGCTACAGGTAAGTATCTTCGCTTTCTCCAAGGACAAGCAGGCCTATAATTCTCACTTGTGGGAATTCCTAGCTACCATGATCACCGAAAACAACAACTGTAAGTCAATTGAACCTCGCAATGGCGAGGGCAAAATACAGATTAACCTTACACTATATACCAACTGAGCGAGAGTGCAGCCCTGGAACAAAACAAAATGGGTCTAGGAGGATGGAATTGGATTCTAGACCCCAAACAAATTCTGTAGTACTGTCTGTCGAAACCAATGTCACGTTGGGTATCCTACTCAAAGCAGAATTGAGATGTGAATGTGTGGACTGAAGATCACGTTGCAGCCTTGCAAATTTCTTCAATGGAGGCTGACCTCAAGTGAGCTACCAACGCAGCCATGGCTCTGACATTGTGAGCCTTGACATGATCCTCAAGGGTCAGCCCTGCTTGGGCGTAAGTGAAAGAAATGCAGTTAGAGATTGTGTGTTTCCTGATGGCGACCCCCCCCCCCCCTCATCCTGTTCGGATCAAAAGAAACCAAAAGCTGGGTGGACTGTCTGTGGGGGCCTAATCTGCTCCAAGTAAAAGGCTAATGCTTGCTTGCAGTTCGAGATATGCAGTGTGCTCTGACCAGGATGAGCGTGAGGTCGGGGAAAGAATGTTGGCAAGACAATCAACTGGTTCAGATGGAACTCCAACACAACCTTCGGTAGGAACTTAGGGTGTATGCAGAGGACTACTCTGTTGTGATGAAATTGGTATAAAGTGCATTCACCACTAGGGCCTGAAGTTCACAGCCACCAAAAATATGATCGTCCAGGTCAAGTACTTCAGATGACAGGAATCAAGTGGCTCAAAAGGAGCTTTCATCAGTTGGGTGAGAATGACGTTGAGGTCCCATGACACAGGTGGAGGTTCGATAGGGGGCTTTGTCAATAGCAAACCTCTCATGAAATGAACAACTTGAGGCTATCCAGAGATGGGCATACCTTGTACACAATGATGGTAAGCCTAATTTCACTGAGGTGAACTCTTACTGAGTTGGTCTTGAGGTCAAAATTGGAAAGGTGTAGAAGGTATTCAAGCAGGGTCTGTGTAGGGCAGGAAATGGGATCTAGGGCCTTGCTCTCACACCAGATGGCAAACCCTCCTCCATTTGAAAAAGTAACATCTCTTAGTGGAATCTTTTCTGAAAGCCAGCAAGATTCTGGAGCCACCCTCTGGAAGATGCAAGGAAGCAAATTCTAAGCTCTCAACATCCAGGCCATGAAGGCAAGGGACTGGAGGTTGGGTTGCGGAAGAGATCCCTCATTCAGAATGAGGGTCAGAAAACATACCAATCTCCATGATTCTTTAGAGGACAACTCCAGAAGAAGAGGGAATCAGATCTGCTGAGGCCAGTAAGGAGCGATCAGAATCATGGTTCTGTGGTCTTGCCTGAGTTTCAGCAAAGTCTTCCCCAGAAGAGGTATGAGAGGATAAGCACACAGAAGACCACTCCCCCAATGAAGGAGGAAGGCATCTGATGCTAGTCTGTTATGGGCCTGGAGTCTGGAACAGAAGTGAGGGACTTTGTAATTGATCTGAGTGGCAAAGAGATCCACTGAGGGGGTGCCCCACACTCGGAAGATTTCATAGGCAATGCCCATGTTGAGCAACCACTTATGCGAATGCATGATCCTGCTAAGTCTATTGGCCAGGTTGTTGGATTTGCCTGCCAGATAAGTGGCCTTCAGGAGCATTCCATGACAGATGCCTTCATCCGGTTGGCCTCCTGACACAGAGAGCGTGATCCAGTGCCTCCTCTGCTTGTTGATGTAGTACATTGCAATCTGATTGTCCATTTGAATGAGTCAATAAATAGTGGTTACAAGTATTCCTCTCAGTATTTAATTTTTATGTTTTTTATATCGGAGGAAATTATTTTTTTTGAGTAGAAGAGCTACTTATCTTAGTTGTAGCTGTAGCTGAATAAGAAGGGAATGCTCGACAGAGAGTCCCAGTCTTCTTAAGAAGCTGGACCCTTGGCTACTGCTGGTATCCTAAAAGAAGGAATAGCATTATGAGAGAAGGCCAGGATGAATGAGTACAATTTGGTTGATCAGCCAATCTCTAAAAGCCTTTAGAGCATTCCAGATTGCCCACAGCTCCAGAAGGTTGATGTGAAGATATGTCTCCTGGGCTGACCATTCACCTTGAGTGTGAAGCCCATCTAAATGAGCTCCCCTCCCCAAAAGGGATGCATCCATCATCAGAACCTTCCTGGGCTGAGGAATTTGGAATGGGAGTCCCAGAGTCAAATTGGATTGAATCGTCCACCAAAGCAGAGAGTGAACCAGCTCCAGGGACACTCGGATGACCTCCTCCAGGTTCCCCATGGCCTGACACATGGGAAGCTAGGGTCCACTGGGTAGTCCTCATGTGAAGATGTGCCATGGATATCACATGGACAGTGGAGGCCATGTGGTCCAACAACCTCAACATCCTAACAGCCTCAACATCTGCCGAGCTGTGACCTGCTGACTGACTCGAACTTGAGTGGCAAGAGCGACAAGAGTCTATGCCTATGTCACAGGGAGAAACACTCAAGCTCATTCTGTATCTAGCTGAGTTCCAATGAACTCCAATTGTTGGACAGGGAGCAGATGGGACTTGCGGGGTAGTTTAAAACAAACCTTAGGAATTCTAGCACCCCAATATTCCTCCTCATGGACTCCTGAGCACCGCCCTTTGACATGCACTTCATCAGCCAATCATCCAGATAGGGGAACACATGGACTCCCAGTCTTTGTAGCGATTACTGCAAGACACTTGGTGAAGACTCTGGGGGCAGATGTGAGGCCAAAAGGCAAACCGTGGTTTTGGAAGTGCTGCGTCCCCAGTTGAAATTGAAGATGGGGGGTTGCGCTATATGTTAAAGAGGGAATTGAGCCAAATAAAATAAACATTCCACATGAAACAGATAGCAGCGTGGAATCATTATGTATAGAATTTCCATGTGTGAAGGGAAGGCGTATTCTTTTAGGGCTGTACTACTGTCCGCTGGGACAGAACAAAGAGACAGATAAAAAAATGTTTACAGAAATTAGGAAAGCTGGCAAATTGGGCAACATTATAATAATGGGTGATTTCAATTATTCCAATATTGACTGGATAATTGGTATATCAGGGACTGCCAAGAAGATAAAATTTCTAGATGTAATAAATGACTGCTTCTTGGAGCAACTGGTTCAGTAACCGACAAGAGGAGGAGCCACTTTGGATCTGGTCCTTGGTGGCATGTAGGGCATAGTGCGAGAGGTGGCGGTGTTGGGTCTCCTGGGAAACAGTGATCCTAACATGATCAAGTTTGAGCTACAAAGGAAATCTACTGTAGATGCATTTAATTTTTGAATGGGCGATAAAATGAGGAAACTGATTAAAGAGAAGCTAAAAGGATCAGCTACAAAGGTTAGGATAATAAATCAGGCATGGACGTTATTCAAAAATATCATCTTGGAAGCCCAGACTAGATGCATCCCACATATTTGCAAAGGTGGAAAGAAGAGAAAATGACAATCACCATGGTTAAAAGGTGTAATAAAAGACACTATTAAAGCCAAAAGAATGTCCTTCAAAGAATGGAAAAGGGATCTAAATGAAGAAAATAAGAAGCAACATAAGCACTGGCATGTCAGATGTGCTGAGCCAAATCGACACATTAGAGTAGTAAATCACCTGGACCAGATGGCATACTTCCAAGGGTACTCAAACAACTCAAGCATTAAATTGCTGATCTGTTGTTAGTAATATGTAACCTGTTGTTAAAATAGTCCGTAGTACCTGAAGGATGAAGGGTGTCCAATGTGACGCCGATTTTTAAAAAGGGGCCAGGGGTGATCTGGGAAATTACAGACCAGCAAGCCTGACGTCAGTGCTGGGCAAAATAGTGGAAACTAGCATGGGTTCAGCCAAGGGAAGTCTTGCCTTACCAATTTGCTGCGTTCAGTTCTGGTCGCCGTATCTCAAAACTGATATAGCGGAATTAGAAAAGGTTCAAAGAAGAGCGACCAAAATGAAAAAAGGGGATAGAACTCCTCTCATATGAGGAAAGGCTAAAGAGATTAGGGCTCTTCAGCTTGGAAAAGAGATGGATGAGGGGAGATATGACTGAGGTCTACAAAATCTTAAGTGGCGTAGAACAAGTAAATCGATTTTTTACTTATTCCAAAACTACAAAGACTAGGGAATACTCAAAGAAGTTACTTTGTAATACTTTTAAAACAAATAGGAGGAAATATTTTTTCACTCAATGAATAGTTACACTCTGGAACTCTTTGCCAGAAGATGTAGTAACAGCGGCTAGTGTATCTGGGTTTTAAAAAGGTTTGGACAAGTTCCTGGAGGAAAAGTCCATAGTTTGCTATTGAGATAGACATGGGAAGCAACTGCTTGCCCTGGGATTGGTAGCGTAGAGTGTTGCCACGATTTGGGTTTCTGCTAGGTACTTGTGACCTGGCTTGGCCACTGTTGGAAACAGGATACTGGGCTAGATGGACCATTGGTCTGACCCAGTATGGCTACTCTTATGTTCTTATACAGTATTATGTATGTTGCCTGTGTAAATTATAGCCCCGTCTAACAATTACACACTATGTCATATGAAAGAGTAATGTTAGTTGGTGCCATTGTCCCTAATCGCTGTTGTATAATTTCTCATTGAAATGGCATAGTGTGTAATTGTTAGGTGGGGCTGTCATTTACATGGGCAGTTTACAGAATACTGTAAGTTGCATGAGTTCCTGTTGCATTTAGGTGTGACTCAGTTATGAAAATTTGTGCCTATTAATGCCAGTTAAAGCCAATTATAGTTATCACCTATTAATGCTTAATAAATGCCAGTTATTAAGTTATGCGTAAAAGTGCATGTTTAAATGTGTACACCATTTATAGAATTAAAAGTTTACTGCATGAATTAAGAGTAACTGTTAGCGCACAGCTGCAGTAACCATTACCATGTTACGGGGCAAGTAATGGGCAGGGAATGGGCATGGATTGTGACTTCTATTTACTGCACATTAGCTTACTGCATGCTGTTAGAAATGCAATGGTGTGGATGTGCGTACCACCTCCTAAAATAGTATGGATGTACTTACGATCTCCTATCTGCAACTGCGCTTATCACGTGGTTCCTGTGTAACTATAGGAACATGCTGAGAATGCCCCCAACAGTTAGCACATAGGCTTTGCACATACCGCAAGTTAATTTTTGCATTTAACATGTAGTAACTGCAAAACACTAACACTACTGCCATAGGCGTAGACTGGGGGGGCAAGGGGGGGCAATGCCCCCCCAAACGACGCGAGGCGCCGCCGCGCCATTAGTTTAAAAAAAAAAACACATGCAGGCACGTGCTCCTCTCCATCCGCTTGGCTTCCCTGCCCTCTCTATCTGCGTCCCGCCTTCCTCTGACGTCATTTCCTTTCGGGCGGGACGCAGACAGAGAGGGCAGGGAAGCCAAGTGGACAGAGAGGAGCGTGTCTGTCTACCCCTCTCTCTTCCTTCCTCCCTCCGGCGCAGGCAGCAGTCTTTTCCAGCGTTCCTGGCAGCGGTAGCGTTGTACACGCTGGCTTTGGCTCTGCCCAGAAGCCTTCTCTTCAAGTTCCTGTTCGCGCATAGGTGGGAACAGGAACTTGAAGAGAAGGCTTCCGGGGCAGACCGAAGGCAGCGTGTACATCGCTACCGCGGCCAGTAATGCTGGAAAAGACTGCTGCCTGCGCCGGAGGGAGGGAGGAAGAGAGGGGGTAAACGGAGTCACCATCTTGGACCTCGCGGGGGGTGGGGAGCAGAGGGAAGATGGATGGGACGGAGGGATGGTGAGCAGAGGGAAGGAACAGAAGATGGATGGGACTGGGAGGGGTGGGGAGCAGAGGGAAGGAGCAAGAGATGGTTGGGACTTGGAGGGGTGGGGAGCAGAGGGAAGGAGCAAGAGATGGATGGGACTGCGAGGGGTGGGGAGCAGAGGGATGGACCAGGAGATGGATGGGATTGGGAGAGGTCAGGCACAGCAGAGGGAAGGAGCAGAAGATGGATGGGACGGAGGGATTGTGAGCAGAGGGAAGGAACAGAAGATGGATGGGACTGGGAGGGGTGGGGAGCAGAGGGAAGGAGCAAGAGATGGATGGGACTGGGAGGGTGGGGAGCAGAGGGAAGCCTACTGGAAAGAAGACACTGCATAAAACAGAAGACACTGGGATCAAAGCGAATAGAAAAACTAAATGATCAGACAACAAAGGTAAATAAAAGTATTTTATTCATAATTTATTAATTGAAATGTGTCAGATTTTTGAAATGTGCATCTGTGATATTTTGCCTGTAAATTTCATTTCCTTCCTCCATATTAGCATATTCATTTGCATATGTATATATGCAAATGATATGCTAATATGCTCCGCCCATTCTTTGCCCCCCCCAAATGAAACAGTCAAACTACGCCTATGACTACTGCACTTTAGTAAAAGGGCCCCTTAGTAAATTGGTCCTATTAAAATAGCAATTGAAATAGAAGCAAAGAAATAAAGCAAAATGTTAATGAAGGAAAAGGCTCAGGCGGCTCTAATTCTGAAAAGAAATGTAAAGCATACTGTCAATTTTGTTTTTAGAATGAAAAACGCACAGCTGTATCCAAGATGACATCAACATCATCCACAACAACTCCGTGTGAAATAAATGCTACTGTGCTTCCGTTATGGAGACATTACGTGAATTTGTAATCAACAGCAAACCAACATTTAATAGGATTATTGCCCTAAATTCTGCAATGTGACAAGGATTTATGTTAGCTCCGATGTTATATTTCCATCAAAATAATTACAGCTCTTTGAAGGCCATTTTCAAAGCCATTTCCGTACACGAAACAAGGTTCGATGCACAGAAATATACAATGGGCCTGATCTTCAAAGAGACTTAAGCAGGCAGGAGAGGCTCCTGCCTGCTTAAATCGCGCTCTGCAGGCTGGCTGCCAATATTCAGTGGCACTTTAACAGAGCAGTACCGCTGAATTTTGGCATTAACCAGCTATTTATAAACTGGACAGGAGGGAGGTGTTCTGGAGGCGGAGAGCAGCCAGCAGCTATGTGGTTGCCAGCAATATTCAGTGCCAGTGCCCGCATAGCTAAGCAACCAATAGGACCGCATAAATAGCAGTCCTAACTGTTGTCACTTAGAAGTCCTTTTACTAAGCTGTGGTAGGCTCTACACGCATGCAGCACATGACCAAATGAGACTACTGCCAGGCCAGTGTGCCCTCCTGGCAGTAATTTCAGATTTGGCGTGCGCCCATAACGCGTGGATGAATTATTTATTTTCTATGTGTGCCATCAGCACTTGGCATGTGCCGACCGGTCACTGCACGTGTAGCGTGTGAGCCTTTACCACTAGATCAATGGGTGGCGTTAAGATCTCAGGCCAGTTTTGGGCGCGCGCTGCTTTCGTTTTTACAACAAGCCCTTTTCCTGTCCCATTAAAAAAAGCCATTGTTTGTAGATATGGTAAAAACTGCCTGGCACATGCCCGATATACACGTCTACACTACCACAGGCCATTTGTTACCGCGGTTTAGTAAAAGGGCCCCTTAGCTATGTGGGTGCTGACACTTAATATCGGCTGGCACCCGTATAGTTTCCAAATACTAGCCAAAGAAAATAACATCAATTTATGGAGGTCTCAGCCGATATTCAGCCAGGACACGCAAAGTATGTTACGTTAATCTCTATCAACTGTTAAATGTAAGCCACATTGAACCAAAACTCGTTTTTGGATAATTGTGGGATACGAGCATAAATAGATAGATAGATAGATAGATAGATAGATAGATAGATAGATAGATAGATAGATAGATAGATAGATAGATAGATAGAATAAGTGCTCATGCTTGAATATCATCTGGGATCCACATAAGTTTGAGTGGCCAGCAGCAGTCTGGTCAGACTCAGATATTCAATGCTGGTGCCCAGACATGGCCCAGCATTGAATATCCAGGTCTAACTTAACCGGCAATGGTCAGCATTACAAAAAAATACACAATGACCGCAACTGGCTGAATATTGACTTACCAATCTCTTGAGGCAGGAACTTTTTAAGGGCCAGAGTCCACATGCATCTGACAAAGTGGACTTTGCTCCTTGAAAGCTCATGCCTCAATAAATTGGTTAGTCTATAAAGTGCCACCTGCCTCTGTCAACTATGCGCAGAATTGTACACTATAAAAGTATTTGCACCAAAAGCAGGGCCAGATACTTTCCCCTACCCCATTTTCTAATGGAAATTTTTACCTTTGACGATTAAAGTATACAAGATCCAAGATGGCATCATTGGCTGAGTATGCTTAGCTCAGGCTCAGCTTATGCAGTATTTCTTTCCTCGGAAATCAATTTCTTACCTCCTTTGTGATGGTTTATTCAAAGGCCAGGACTAGAAGGGCCTCTTCCTTGGTTCAGACTACAATATCACACTTTGCAGTGGTTCCAAGTCAGGCTGGAAATTTAAGTGCTGCCCTCACTGTCAGGTTAGGAGCTTCCGCTCAGCTTGAGGTGTCTCTGAGCTCTGAATGCTGCTGTCCTTCATTGCCTCCAGGTGGTGGAAGGAAGTTTGTGTCAAAGATGCTTGCGATGTTGAGACTTTCAACAAAAGCAATCAAAGCAGTTTACTATATTCAAAAATATTTTAAAAACTAGGCTAGAAAAGAATTACAACAACCAACAGAACAGGAAAGAGCAGATAAAAGAACAGAGCTAAGAAAAGAAAGCAAGTGCAGTCAGCTATGCACTCCCATCCAACCAAGAAACTAGAAGAGCCTAGGCAGATTTTGACGTGGGCACTGTCAACAGCAATGAAGGGTTGGGAGATGTCACCATTGTGAGTTCCCTGCTGTAGCCTCTGACTTTACCTCAAAGGAAAACCAGAGGACAGGAAGCTATGCTGGAATGACCAGCATATGGGAGGGGAGATCTGGTGTTGCAGAAAGACTGCGCTTTGTCTGATGGGCTGGAGAGATGCCCCTTCTCTATCTGTGCAGACTTTGATGGCTAAGAGACCAGCTGTTATTTCACTGGAGACTATCTGGGCAGCATTGGTGGCACTGGAAAAAGCTGTTAAGTAATAAAGTCATTGGGATGGAAGCCAGATTTAAAAGTATGGAAGAATATGAGAGAAGCTTAGAGGAAGCTTCTACAGAACAGAGCAGGGAAGGAAACTTGGACTACTGGAATATCATTGTACCTCCACACAGGCATCTAGATCAGCCTTGATGCAAGACAGTAGATCATTACATTTTAAGCTGAAGGTGCTAGACATCAGAGTAAGGCAAATGTCTGCAGTCTCACAGATGGAATTATTTAAGTTTTTAACGTAAATTCTTTAAGATATCTGAATGGTGTGATTCCTTACCTCCCTTCCCTCCCCCCTGTCTATAAAATATAGATTACCTGTTCTTCAAGAAGCATGTGGAAGCGAGGGCTGCACTAGGGAAAACTTTATAAATTTCAATGAACACTCTATATTTGACAACTATTTTGGTGAGATCATCTGAAGAAGAAAGGGTCCATTCTATACTACTGGTTTCCTTTGTATTGAGACTTTTTTTTCTTTTAAGCAAGGTTATATGTTGAGATCTGCAAGTTTGGGCATTTCCTAATATCTGTAAGCAGACACAAAATAGATGTAAATTGGTCTTGGTAGTCTTTTTCTGATTTCCTTCAAAATGTTTAGTGAAATATCTGAATGTTAAATATATCTTTTTTACCTCAAAGTTCTAAGAGATTTTTGGGTACTAAAAAAAGTCTACAGCTTGCTGACGGGGTTTGGGGTTTGGTAGATGCTCAAAACATGATGTATCCATAGCCTCTCTTGCATGTCTATTTTTTATTAGCGACTAACTACTACTACTACTATTTAGCATTTCTATAGCGCTACAAGGCATACGCAGCGCTGCACAAACATAGAAGAAAGACAGTCCCTGCTCAAAGAGCTTACAATCTAATAGACAAAAAATAAATAAAGTAAGCAAATCAAATCAATTAATGTGAATGGGAAGGAAGAGAGGAGGGTAGGTGGAGGCAAGTGGTTACAAGTGGTTACAAGTCAAAAGCAATGTTAAAGAGGTGGGCTTTCAGTCTAGATTTAAAGGTGGCCAAGGATGGGGCAAGACGTAGGGGCTCAGGAAGTTTATTCCAGGTGTAGGGTGCAGCGAGACAGAAGGCACGAAGTCTGGAGTTGGCAGTAGTGGAGAAGGGAACAGATAAGAAGGATTTATCCATGGAACGGAGTGCACGGGAAGGGGTGTAGGGAAGGACGAATGTGGAGAGATACTGGGGAGCAGCAGAGTGAGTACATTTATAGGTTAGTAGAAGAAGTTTGAACAGGATGCGAAAACGGATAGGGAGCCAGTGAAGGGTCTTCAGGAGAGGGGTAGTATGAGTAAAGCGACCCTGGCAGAAGATGAGACGGGCAGCAGAGTTTTGAACCGACTGGAGAGGGGAGAAGTGACTAAGTGGGAGGCCAGCAAGAAGCAGATTGCAGTAGTCTAAACAAGAGGTGACAAGGGTGTGGATGAGGGTTTTGGTAGAGTGCTCGGAAAGAAAGGGGCAGATTTTACGGATGTTGTAAAGAAAGAAACGACAGGTCTTGGCAATCTGCTGGATATGAGCAGAGAAGGAGAGCGAAGAGTCAAAGATGACCCCAAGGTTTCGAGCTGAGGAGACAGGGAGAATGAGAGAGCCATCAACAGAAATAGAAAATGGGGGGAGCGGGGAGGTGGGTTTGGGGGGGGAAAATGAGAAGCTTGGTTTTGGTCATATTTAATTTTAGGTGGCGTTGAGACATCCAGACAGTAATGTCAGACAAGCACGCTGAAACTTTGGTTTGGATGCATGGTGAGATATCAGGGGTAGAAAGGTAGATTTGGGAGTCATCAGCATAGAGATGGTAGGAAAAGCCATGGGATGAGATTAATGAACCAAGGGAAGAAGTGTAGATAGAAAAGAGGAGGGGACCAAGAACAGAACCCTGTGGTACGCCGACAGGCAGAGGGATAGAAGAAGAAGAGGATCCACCAGAGTGAACACTAAAGGTGCGGACGGAGAGGTAGGAAGAGAACCAGGAAAGGACAGAGCCCTGGAACCAAGTGAGGACAGGGTATCGAGAAGTATGCTGTGATCGACAGTGTCAAAAGCAGCGGAAAGATCAAGAAGAATGAGGATGGAATATTGACCTCTGGATTTAGCCAGTAATAGGTCATTGGAGACTTTAGTAAGCGCAGTTTCGGTTGAGTGGAGAGGGCGAAAACCAGATTGTAGTGGATCAAGAATAGCATGTGAGGAGAGAAAATCAAGGCAGCGGCGGTGAACAGCACGCTCAAGTAATTTGGAGAGAAAAGGAAGGAGGGAGATGAGTCGGTAATTAGAGGGACAAGTAGGGTCAAGTGAAGGCTTCTTAAGGAGAGGTGTGACCACAGCATGTTTAAAGGCAGCAGGGACAGTCGCAGTGGAAAGTGAGAGGTTGAGAATGTGACAGATAAAAGGAATAAGAGCAGGAGAGATGGCATTAAGAAGGTGGGTGGGAATGGGATCAGAGGAACAGGTGGTACATTTTGAGGAAGAAAGGAGAAGTGTAGTTTCCTCAATAGTAACTTCAGGAAAGGAGGAAAGGGAATGAGGGGAAGGAGAGAGAGGGGAACGGACTAGTGGAGGGAGAGGTGGTGAGGTAGAGAAAGCAAGGTTTATCTTTTGAACCTTGTTGTGAAAGAATTCAGCAAGGGTCTGAGGAGATAATGAAGGGGGAGTTGGGGGAGGGGGCACCTTGAGGAGAGAGTTCAATGTGGTGAAGAGAAGTTGAGGATTAGAGCCAAGAGAGTTGGTCAGTTGGATATAATAATCCTGTTTGGCACGTAAAAGAGCAGATTGGAAGGAGGTCAGCATGAACTTAAAGTGTAAGAAATCAGCAAGGGCCCGAGATTTCCGCCAGAGGCATTTGGCGGAGCGGGTACAGGAATGTAGGTAGCGGATATTAGAAGTCAGCCAAGGTTGGGGTTTTGTACGCCTTACAGGGCGGGTCATCAAAGGTGCAAGAGTGTCTAAGGCAGAGGATAGAGTATTGTTGTAAGAAGAAACAGCCTCGTTGACAGACGTGGATGGTGCCACAGTAGAGAGGAGGTTTGAAACATGGTAGGATAGAGATGAAGGGTCAATATCATTACAGTATACAGTGTACAGTATCCTCCCCCCTCAGGTATTAAGCATTTCCCCGTTCCCACCTCAGCCCTTCAACAAGGTGTCCAGCATCTCTCTGCTTCTCACCCCAACCCTTCCTGAGGTGTTCAGTATCTCCCTTTCCTTTCCTCCTTCCTCTCTCGAGGTGTTCAGTATCTCCCGTTCCTTAATTGCCCCCCAACAAGGTGTCCAACATCTGCCCCTCCCTACCTCCCCTCCCCAAGGTGTCCAGCATCTCCCCTTCCCTAAAGTAATCAGTGGCTTCTCTTCCCTATCCCCTCTATGCTAGCACCAAGGCCACAATGTTGAGCATCTTTGCATAGTCAGGGTCTGCCAGATTCTGTCCCTTCTGAAACAGGAAGTTTGGAAGGGGTGGAAGACCTTGAACATACATAGATGCTAAAGGCCCCATGCTGGGTATGACATTGCAGGCTGGCCAAAAAAGTTTTAGTCTTTTTTTTTGGGTGGGAGGGGCTTGGTGACCACTGGGGGAGTAAGGGGAGGTGATCCCCGCTTCCCTCCGGTGGTCATCTGGTCAGTTGGGGCACTTTTTTCAGACTTGGTCCTAAAAATAAATGGACCAAGTCCTGCTGGCGAAATGCTCATTCGAGCTGGCCATTTTTTTTTTCATTATAAGGTGAAGCCGGCCATCCCGTACCCACGCCCCCGTCCCGCCCCCATCCTGCCTTCATTACCCTACGAACATGCCTCCTTGAAGGTTGGCCAGCGCCGTGACGAAAAAGCAGTTGGGGCCGGCCAAAATCGGCTTTCGATAATACCGATTTGGCCGGGATCAAGAGATCGCCGGCGATCTCCCGATTTGTGTCGGAAGATCGTCGGCGATCCCTTTCGAAAATAAGCCTGAAAGTAGTTAGTATTTTTTTTATTAAAAAAAAGATTTACCTGTTAGAGCTGCTGTCTAATAGCGTCTTTAAGTTGTAAAGTTCAGTAACGTTTAGTGAATCAGTTGGTGTTTGAATTACCTTTATATCCTGTTTTATTTGTATATTATTTGACATTTTCACCCCTTTCTCTGGGATCCCCAGTTTCTATTTGGGGGCTTGATGGGCGACCTTTAAAGTTTTGTTATTATTAATCTGCAGTATCTCTTATTGCTGAACAAAATATCTCTTGTTGAAAGACAAAGTTATTTTTGTTTGTATGATTATAGCTTAAAAGCAAATAAAAAAGAAAAGAAAGAGGTTTGGGATCTGGTGTGACAAGTCTGACTGTGATGTTACAGAGTGCCTGATAAGAGTGGCTAAAAGCAGCAGCAGCTGAAGAGTGTCCTTCCTGTAGCAAAGGGTGTTTAAAAGTGAGTTTAGACTTGAATAGATAGGGAAATTCCATATATTTTCTTTACATAACTAGTTGTCCAAGTATTTTACATTCCTGTGCAAGTCACTTAACAAGAGCCAAAGCTGTTAACAGAATAGGGAGGCAGTTTTCTTTATTGAGTTTGTTTAAGAAAGGATGGTAGGTACAAAGATAGTCAAGATTCAATCTTGAAGAGAGCTCCAACTCCAACGCAAGTAAGATGAAGAGTTCAAGATCACAAAAGGTGAAAACTTCAGAGAGATATCCTGAAGTAAAAGAACAAATGAGAAAGACTGAGATAGAATACACACATACACACTTACCTGATAGTTTGGGTTCCAAGAAGTACTTCTGTAGCTTATACCTGCAAAGAGAAAATGGTTTCACAAAGAATCAGTTCCTGAAGATTTAACAGGAACATTTGTTTAAAACTATAAATGTTTGATTAACAAGAAGTTAGGCTGTACTTCCAAGATCACTAGGGTGATGCTTTCCTTTTAGGAGACCTTCTTCCTCCAAGCCAGCACAGGGGCTGCCAGACTGGAGGTGGTACTTCTCTACAACGTCCCTGTTGTAAAAGGGGGTACACTTCTACCGCTAGGATGAGGGAGCCACCAGGTTTGCTGCGCCCAGACTTCTGGAACAAACATTACTGACACAGGAACTCAGGAACAAGAAGGATTTATTAGCAGGGGAGTTCAAACCCCTAAACTCTGCTATAATGTCCATTAGGGTAAGCCCCCCCCCCCCCCCCCCAGGCCTTAGCCCCCTGTTCAGAAAAATATGAACAAACAAAAGAAAAGAATAGAATAGGACAAGCCGTCCTCAGGATATAGTTTCTCCTGATGGAATGCAGTCTTCCCCAAACATTCAGTGTTAACCAGGCCCAAACCCTCAGCAAACATGCAGTTCCCCTAGAGTTCAGGCCCCATAAGGGTTTTTTAACTTCTCCTCTTTCAGCAGGACAGTTCACCATCCCACAGTCCAGCCAGTCTCCCTGGCCGCTCCTTGGATCAGAAAACAATACATCCTCATTAATAGACTCTGCCCCTGTTCAGAAATAGCCAGCCGCCCGCCCTTTCCTCCGTCTTGGATAACCCTTGGGAAAGTAGGGATGGCAGTCCCTCCCCACTTCACAAGGCCTCCTCCCTAGGGCCTTCTCCCATACCTTTAGGGACTGCGTATGGCCACTTTTTCGGTCTCCCATTCCATGGAAGCTGGCTCTTCTTCCTTAGGCTGCTCTAGGGCTGGACTCCTCCCTTCCTCCACATACTCCATGGCATCTCTCTCCTCACATATCTCCTCTTTTCTCTGATGACCCAAAGCCTCCAGGAACTCTCCCCCCCCCTTCTCACAGCTGGGGGGAATTATATATTGACGGTGAAGCCATGGAAACTGAGCTTCCTCCTTCCATCTCCCTCTAGTGGGGAAAGGAGTACCTAGCTCACCTGGCCTTGAGCCCGTGCTCCCCCTGCTGGGCAGGGAGATCCCTTCCCCTTTTTCCAGATTCTCCTCTTCTCTGCCTCTTGCAAGGACTCCTGGGACCTGTAGTTCAGGACTCAACTCCTTCTTTGGGGCATACAGAATGTCAGCCTTGTCACACTGTAGACCTCCTCTATGTACCTCCCTGTCTCCCTCAGCTCCCTACTCCAGGGCTGCCGAGAGACAAAGCCAGCAAACACCCCCCTGCATCCACCCCCGGGGCCCCTGCTTACTTGCTTGTCTCCTGCCCCCCCCCCCCCCCGAGCCTGCTTACTTGCTTATCTCCTGCTGCACTCTGCTGCACAGGTCTTTCTTCCTGCCATGTCCAAACAGGAAGTACTTCACACAGGGGGCAGGAAGAAGGACCTGTGGCTGGCAGAGCACAGTTAATGCGATAACATTATAACTCTGCTCTGTGACACACAGGAGCAGGAGAGACCAATCAGCCATCTGAGCCATACCAGTGCCAGGTGGGCCCCCCTTGGAGGCCAGGCCCTTGGGAATTTTGCCCCCTCTGCCCCCCTCTCAGCAGCCCTGTGCTACTCTAGCCTCAAGAGAACGGACTCATTTTCTGAGAGCTAGGAGCTCTTTGCATTGAGTGCTTACATATAACCTCTCACCAACTGGGAGATAATCATACATGTGGCATTCAATGCAAAAGACTGGATAGCACCCCTCACACTGCTGGACTGCTGTCTGCATCTTAGTCTTATTGATTTGTTTAATTAAAACTTCTTAAGGCATCAGGAGCCAAAAACACTCACACACTCCAAATGCTCCAGTGCTAGAGCAAGGACAAACACAGCTTCAACCATGCACCTCCTCCCCCAATAGTGATTGTTTCCAGAAAATGAGAGGCATACGCTGGGCCTAAGCTGCAAGCATAGGGATTGAAGGCAGTTGGGTGGACTTCCTTCTGGCAAGCTTAGCAATTCCAGGATCCAGAAGCAATGGCTGTTCCTGATCCTGTCACTCTCTTACCCTATTCCTGGGACTGTTGCAACATTCCAGCAGAGGGAAGAAGAAGGAGGATCAGAAAGTTCTGCAGGGAGGGATAGAGAGGGAAAGATTGCTGAGAAAGAGGCTGGACTGCTACAGACTGATGGCTGAATTCCTTGAGATACTAAAAGAAAGAAGGAGGAACAAGACCTTATCCAACATATTTCAGGTAGTATGAGTAAGCAAACTGATGGATCAGAATGTAGCTGTCACCCGAGGCAGGTAATGGTTTTCAACAATTTGGGATCCTCTTTAAATTCAGGCGTATCATTAAGTCCCAGTGCCTCTCATTGTGATCTGCTTTGGGAAGCCTGGTGTTGCAAAGATTTGAAGTAAAATTAAACTCTCCTTTCATTGGATCACATGGAATCACATTTTCACCTCATCTCTTTTGTACAAATGGATTATTCTGTTTTGAGCATGTTTCAGGCACAAGCGGTTTTCATAAGTCAAAATAATAGAAATAAATATTTTCTTTCATGCAGATCTCTTATTTGTTTAAACATAACTAAATGGGCTATAAGCCCTAATGCAGTCCATTGTTTTTCTTATATTTTGTCCTTGTGATGACTTATACTGTGCCAAAACTGGAAATACAGTGAGACAGAATTCAATAACATCCAAAACTTATTAATATTATAATTGTGTTTGCATTTGGGTAATAACTGAGAAAATGCTGTTATCAAATCATATTAGGAAGCCTGACATTGACTTGGTTAACTTCTGCTATCGATCAGCTAATAGTTTTAAGGCTAGGTTTTGTTTGCTGAACTCATGCTGACTCATTTTACCTCTACCAGATTTGTTCCTCCTTGGTTAATTTTAAACAAGAAGCTAAAAAATGATTTACTCTGGTCTTACAACAAGGACTTTACTTTACTGTATTGGATTTATATTCCACACACGTCCGAGTCGAGGACTCAGTTCTGTGTGGCTTACATTAAATTAATCAGATATATAAATACAGGTTGGTTTTGCTTACATAAATTAAGCAGACATAGGTGTAGTTTGACTGTTTCATTTGGGGGGGCAAAGAATGGGCGGAGCATATTAGCATATCATTTGCATATATACATATGCAAATGAATATGCTAATGTGGAGGAAGGAATTGTAATTTACAGGCAAAATATCACAGATGCACATTTCAATTAATAAATTATGAATAAAATACTTTTATCTACCTTTGTTGTCTGATCATTTATTTTTTCTATTCGCTTTGGTCCCAGTGTCTTCTGTTTTATGCAGTGTCTTCTTTCCAGTAGGCTTCCCTCTGCTCCCCACCCTCCCCAGTCCCATCCATCTCTTGCTCCTTCCCTCTGCTCCCCACCCCTCCCAGTCCCATCCATCTTCTGATCCCTCCCTCTGCTCCCAGTCCCATCCATCTCTTGCTCCTTCCCTCTGCTCCCCACCCCTCCCAGTCCCATCCATCTTCTGTTCCCTCCCTCTGCTCCCAGTCCCATCCATCTCTTGCTCCTTCCCTCTGCTCCCCACCCCTCCCAGTCCCATCCATCTTCTGTTCCTTCCCTCTGCTCCCCACCCCTCCCAGTCCCATCCATCTCTTGCTCCTTCCCTCTGCTCCCCACCCCTCCCAGTACCATCCATCTTCCCTCTGCTCCCCACCCTCCCAGTTCTATCCATCTTCCTTCTACTGTCCCCCCCCCGCGAGGTCCAAGATGGTGACTCCGTTTACCCCCTCTCTTCCTCCCTCCCTCCGGCGCAGGCAACAGTCTTCAGCTTTTTCAGCGTTCCTGGCAGCGGTAGCGATGTACACGCTGCCTTCGGTCTGCCCCAGAAGCCTTCTCTTCAAGTTCCTGTTGAACAGTTTGGGGCAGAGCCGAAGGCAGCGTGTATATCGCTACCGCTGCCAGGAACGCAGAAAAAGACTGCTGCCTGCGCCGGAGGGAGGGAGGAAGAGAGAGGGGTAGACGGACACGCTCCTCTCCGTCCGCTTGGCTTCCCTGCCCTCTCTGTCTGCGTCCCGCCTTCCTCTGAGGAAGGCGGGACGCAGACAGAGAGGGCAGGGAAGCCAAGCGGATGGAGAGGAGCGCATGCCTGCATGTGGTTTTTTTTTTAAACTAATGGCACGGCAGCGCCTCGTCGTCGTTTGGGGGGGCATTGTCCCCCCTCGCCCCCCCCAGTCTACGCCAATGTAAAGCAGATATACATGTTCAGGTTAGAGGTGAGAGAGGAGGGAGAAAAGAGATAAATGGACGATTTAACATATTTAGGGTGGGGTGTGCAGTAACATAATCTCATTATAGCTTGTTGCAATGTCTGTCATTTGATGCTAGGTCACATCGACCAGCAAGAATTTCTTGTACAAAAATGTTTTAATTTTTTGTGAAAGCTTTCATCGGTGATGTTGTATTGTTTGTGTCCTTGGGCAGTGCATTCCACCATCTGGCTGCATTGAATGGGACATTTGTGGTGTGGGCTGTTTTGTGGACCACTCCTTTACAGCTGGGAAGATGTACAATGAGATAATCTCTCAGCTTCTCCTTAAGGATTGGTTGTGGTAGTTCTACAAGCGACATCATACAGCTTGGTGTGGTGACGTTTACAATCTGGTAGATGAAAGTGCACATTTTGAAGATTACTCTTGTTCTTACTGGTAGCCAGTGTAGATATCGTAGCATTGGTGCTGCATAGTCGTATTTGGATACGCCGCAGATTAGGCGTGCAGAGGTGTTTTGTGCTGTTTGTAATTTTTTGAGTATGTATTCTCTGCATCTCGCATAGACCACATTGCAGTGGTCTACCTGGGGCAGAACAAAGCTTTGGACTAGAATGCAAAAGGTGGATTTTGAAAAATATGCTCTTAGTCAACGTAGTTTCCATAGGGATCTGAATACTTTGATGTTAAGGCTCAAACTTGCTGTTCTAATGTTAGGTGTTAGTTGATCAGTATTCCTAGCACTTTGACGTTAGTCTCTAGGGTGTTTTCTGTTTGGTTGATATGAATTTTGTTGCTTAGTGATGGTTTTGAAGGACTGGTTATCACTATGAACTTTGTTTTTTCTCTGTTGAGTTTCAGCTTGAAAGTAATGGCCCAGGTTTCCATCAGGTCAAGTGGTAATTTCTCTTAGTACCGCAATGATGTCATCAGCAAACAGGATGCAAATGGTTACATCATCTCCATAGATGTATGTTTTAAAGCCATTCTCTTCTAGTTTATGGCACAAGGAGGCCATCAGAATATTAAATAATGATGGAGAGATGTGGGAACCTTGAGGCACTTCACAGTCTGGAATCCATTCCATTGATAGGGATCCTGGCATCTTCACTTTGTAGGTTCTTCTGCTCAGGAATTCCTCAAACCAGGATAGAACCTTGCCCCCTATTCCTATGTTGTCTAGCATGTTTAATAACAACACATGGTCTACTAAGTCAAATGCCGATGACATGTCAAATTGGAGGATCATGACTCTCTGACCCATGCTGATCTCTTTTCTCAGTTCTGACCCCATAGATGTTAGAATGGTTTCTGTGCTGTGGCTTTGGCAGAAGCCCGATTGAGAGCTGTGCAGTATGGAAAAGTGTGTCAAATATTCCATGAGTTGATTTGTGGCTATGTCTTCCATTACCTTGGTAAGTAGGGGGATGGAAGCCACAGGTCTGTAGTTGTAAACTACATCTTGCGTGATCTTGATATTTTTTGGGATGGGGGTTAGGGTGATGCCTCCTTTCTCCTTTTGGAATTGGCCCTGGTGAAACATGGATGTAATGTATTTCATTAGGCAATGTATGAATGCATCCGGGGCGTTTTTTAGCAGGAAATTCAGGCAGGTATCTAGCAAGCATTGTGATTTGGTGTATCTATTCACTAGATTTTTAACCATGTCAGTGGAGGGAGGTGTGAAAGTTGTATTCCGGCAGGGTGTCCTCCGTGCTTCTTCTTGTGTCTAGGTACTCTCCTATGTTGATCGTGGGGGTAGGTAGGCCTCTTTTTAGGGTGGGGATTTTTTGTTCGAAGTAGTTGCCAAGTCTTGGGCCGAGGGATGTTGTCTGTTGTCTGCTTCCGATCCTGTGTATCCAGCAGGCCATTTACCAGTCCAAAGAATTTTTTAAAGTTTAGCTGATGAGCCCCCCCCCCCCCCCCACCTTGTCTTCATAATACTTAGCTTTGGCTGTCCTGATTTTGTGCCATTGTGCTTTGCTTTCCTCGGATTTGTGGCGAATCCACTTCCTCTCAACTTTTCTGCAGGCTTTTTTCACTTGCGCTAGTTCCTGGTTGAACCAGGGATGTATTGTTCTCCTTTGGTGGTTTTTCAACTTCTTCAGTGCTATTTTGTCCAGTATTTTTTTTGTTACATTTGTACCCCGCGCTGTCCCACTCATGGCAGGCTCAATGCAGCTTACATATACAGGTACTTATTTGTACCTGGGGCAATGGAGGGTTAAATGACTTGCCCAGAGTCACAAGGAGCTGCCTGTGCCTGAAGTGGGAATCGAACTCAGTTCCCCAGTTCCCCAGGACCAGAGTCCACCACCCTAACCACTAGGCCAGTATTGTACAGCTCTCCTCGTCCCATATATTCAGGAAGGTAGTTGTGTCATGCTGGTCTAATACACTGCTTTGGTATGTGATGAGCCTGAATTGGTCTGCGTCGATTTTTCCTCTTGATTTCTTTGAGTTGGATCAGGCATTGTAGAAACTCTTTTTGTCCCATTTTGGTCACTGAGCATGGTGTTGGTGACCATAGGGCATCTCTGATTTTCATCTCGTGATGGTTCTTGAGTCTGTAAGCTAGCGTGTCTAGCTGGTGCCCTTTGTTGTGGGTGATGTCAGTAGTTGGGGTTGGAAGTTCCACAGTTCCAGGAAATTCATTAGATGCTATCACTATCACTCTGACAGTCCAAGTGAAAGTTAGTGTCACCCAGTAGAACTACATTGTTGTTGTGAGTGCAATTGTTTGAGAGAAATTCCATGAAAACATCTTGTGCATCTGTCCACTTTCCAGGTGGCCGATAAAATAAGGTAAAGCAAATGTTTTCCTGGGGTGTGTGGTCATTTAGTTTGCAAGTGATAATTTCCAGATATGGGGTTGTAAGATCAGATGTGAGTTCAAGGTTAAGGAAGGATTTGTAGAGGATGGCGATACCACCTCCTCTTTTAGTGGTCCAGGTTTGGTGTGAGATTTTGTATCCTGGTGGGCATATGTCCCTAATCACCTGGTCATTGAGGTATCTTAGCCATGTTTCGGTTATGAAGAGTAGTCACAGGTCATCCCATCAAGCTATGCATCACCATTTGGAAAACATAAATGCCATTCAGCTCCAGCTGTTCTACTGCTGCTTTCTCTTAACTATCATTATTATTAAAAATCATTATTCCCGGGACTCATCTATATACAAACACACAGCTGGAAAGGAAAGATGAACCCCTCCCCACCCCTCCCCACCCCCAAACCCATGCCTTTTACAAGCAAACAGACTTGAAGAAGAAATAAATATATATCACAGAACTGGAAAAAGTTGGCACATTTAAACTGACTCTGGACTTCTGCCCTCATTATCAAATATTTCTTTTCTAAATAGTAGCAATAAACAATATTAAGTGCATTTTTATAGTATACCACTGCATTCCACAAAACAAAAGGAGCACGTTCCCACAAACCATTTTTCTCTTTTCATCTAGGCACAGGAAAAAAAAAGATTTTAAATGTCAGGAAGTATTTCTTCACGGAGAGAGTGGTGGATGCTTGGAATGCCCTCCCACGGGAGGTGGTGGAGAGGAAAACGGTAACGGAATTCAAACATACGTGGGATAAACATAAAGGAATCCTGTTCAGAAGGAAAGGATCCTCAGGAGCTTAACCGAGATTGGATAGCAGAGCCGGTAGTGGGAGGCGGGGCTGGAGGTTGGGAGGCGGGGATAGTGCGGGGCAGACTTATACGGTCTGTGCCAGAGCCAGTGGTGGGAGGCGGGACTGGAGGTTAGGAGGCAGGGATAGCGCTGGGCAGACTTATACGGTCTGTGCCAGAGGCGGTGGTGGGAGGCGGGAATAGTGCTGGGCAGACTTATACGGTCTGTGCCAGAGCTGGTGGTTAGGAGGCGGGGCTAGTGCTGGGCAGACTTATACGGTCTGTGCCCTGAAGAGCACAGGTACAAATCAAAGTAGGGTATACACAAAAGTAGCACACATGAGTTGTCTTGTTGGGCAGACTGGATGGACCGTGCAGGTCTTTTTCTGCCGTCATCTACTATGTTACTATGTAAATGCACCCAGGTTTCAACCTAATTCATGTTTAATGGTAGGATATAAATGTAATAAATAAGTAAGTAAATAAATAAATAAATAAATAAATAGATAGAAACTCTGAATGTTGAGCATCTGATTCTCATAACAGACAACATGATGTCTGTTTTAATGGCCCTTTACCAGGAGAAAAAAAAATCTTGCACGAATATAACACGTGTTAGGGTGTCCCTATAAATCAGCCTTTCCAAACGACACACTATGATTTATAACAAATTACTACTCTGCTTATGAAAAGGTATTCCTCTGTGTACATCTGTATGCTGCTCTAGCTGGTATGTTTGAAAATATAAGTGAGTGAGAATAAATAAAAATGCCACCAACAATAAAGAACAATGTGGATGCAATAGGTTTGTTGGCTCTGTTTTGAGCGTACTGGAATGACGGCTGCGCGGGGAAGAGAAACAGAGGCTAACCTAAATGGGTTCAACTTTTGACGTCATCCCGTCTCCTGTTTTCATTCAACCTCCTTGGATATAGTCCCCCGTACACACACCACCATCCCCCACCCTTCGTCTCTTCCTCTTTGACCGGATCTGCGGAGAGCCGGAATTGTAACAGATGCACACAGCCGACATCAGAAGCAGGAGTGAACGCAGAAGCTGTAGCGATGTCGGCGTTTTCTGCTGGCAGCGGCAGCTCGCTGTTTGCCGGGTTCCGGGCGCTGGGGCTGTACTCCAACCATTTGCCGCACGTCGTACGCTATCACCGTAAGCACCGCCAGTTCTATGTAACGACTGCCGTGGGCCGCAGTTTCCACACGTTCAATGTGAGTACATCGCCGGCCACGCGCCCTACAGCGTGCAGCCTCCACCTGTGTGTGTTCAGACACGGGCAGGAGATGAGAGGAAACGGAAGCATAGTACCAGTCCAAGCCAGGGTGGAGGGAAAGGGAATTGTTTTTATAACTTTTTAATCACTTTATGCTTAGTTTTATTATCCCTTCTTCTCCCTCGAGTCTTTCAGGGGACAGTTTGTCCTAATGGGTTAGTTCTGCGCATACCATGGATGGAATAAACCTCACTCTTTAGCCCCAGGGTATGTGGAGTATGATTTGTGGACAGGGTACGTACGCCTCTTGAGGAAATCTCGCACCCACTCAGATTTCCTTCACTACAAATTCATGCTATCCTCCTTCCACTCCTCCCTATTCCTTGCAAAACAGGACTATTACACCTATTTGACCAATTCTCTCAGCTCCAACCCCCGTCGTCTCTTCGCCACCCTTAACTCCCTCCTCAAAGTGCCCAACGCTCCCCCCCCCCTCGCTCTCTCCTCAATCACTGGCTGATTACTTCCGCGTCAAGGTGCAAAAGATCAACCTTGAGTTCACTACCAAGCCATCTCCTCCTCTTCACCCTTCAACCCTCTCGAACCAACCAACCCAGGCCTCCTTCTCCTCCTGTCCTGACATCACCGAAGAGGAAATCGGTCACCTTCTTTCCTCCTCGAAATGCACCACCTGTTCCTCTGACCCCATCCCCACCAACTTACTTAACACCATCTCTCATACTGTCACCCCCTCCATCTGTCATATCCTCAACCTTTCTCCATTGCAACTGTTCCTGACACCTTCAAGCACGCCGTAGTCACACCTCTCCTCAAAAAACATCACTTGACCCTACCTGTCCCTCCAACTACCGACCCATCTCCCTACTACCCTTCCTCTCCAAAATACTTGAGCGTGCCGTCCACAGCCGCTGCCTTGATTTTCTCTCCTCTCATGCCATCCTCGATCCACTTCAATCCGGTTTTCGCCCTCTACACTCGACAGAAACAGCACTCTCTAAAGTCTGTAATGACCTGTTCCTTGACAAATCCAGAGGCCACTACTCCATCCTCATCCTCCTCGATCTATCCGCCGCTTTTGACACTGTCAATCATGATTTACTTCTTGCCACACTGTCCTCATTTGTGTTCCAGGGCTCTGTCCTCTCCTGGTTCTCCTCCTATCTCTCCCACCGCACCTTCAGAGTTCACTCTCTTGGATCTTCCTCCACACCCATCCCCCTATCTCTTGGCGTTCCCCAGGGATCTGTCCTTGGACCCCTTCTCTTCTCAATCTACACCTCTTCCCTGGGCTCCCTGATCTCATCTCATGGCTTCCAGTATCATCTCTATGCTGATGACACCCAGCTGTATCTCTCCACACCTGATATCACTGCAGAGACCCAGGCAAAGGTATCGGCCTGCTTATCCGACATTGCTGCCTGGATGTCCAACCGCCACCTGAAACTGAACATGTCCAAGACCGAGCTCATCGTCTTTCCACCAAAACCCACTTCTTCTCTTCCCCCACTTTCTATCTCCATTGATAACACCCTCATCCTCCCCGTCTCATCTGCCCGCAACCTCAGAGTCATCTTCGACTCCTCCCTCTCCTTCTCTGAGCATATCCAGCAGATAGCCAAGACCTGTCTCTTCTTCCTCTTTAACATCAGCAAAATTCGCCCTCTCCTCTCTGAACACACCACCCGAACTCTCGTCCACGCTCTCATTACCCCTCGCCTTGACTACTGCAACTTACTCCTCACCGGCCTCCCACTTAGCCATCTATCCCCCCTTCAATCTGTTCAGAACTCTGCCGCACGTCTTATATTCCGCCTGAACCGTTATACTCATATCACCACCCTTCTCAGGTCATTTCACTGGCTCCCGATCAGATACCGCATTCAGTTCAAGCTCCTCCTTACCTACAAATGCACTTAGTCTGCTGCCCCTCGCTACGTCTCTACCCTCATCTCCCCTTACGTTCCCGCCCGAAACCTCCGCTCACAAGACAAATCCCTCCTCTCAGTGCCCTTCTCCACCACCGCCAACTCCAGGCTCCGCTCATTCTGCCTCGCCTCACCCTATGCTTGGAACAACCTTCCTGAGCCCTTATGCCAAGCCCCCTCCCTACCCATATTCAAGTCTTTGCTGAAAGCCCACCTCTTCAGTGCTGCTTTCGGCACCTAACTTTTACCTTTCAGGAAATCCAGACTGCCCAATTTGATGGCCCCTATCGGACTGACTGTTCATTTGTCCTTTAGATTGTAAGCTCTTTGAGCAGGGATTATCTTTCTATGTTAAATTGTACAGCGCTGTGTAACCCTAGCAGTGCTTTAGAAATCTTTAGAAATGTCAAGTAGTAGTAGTAGTAGTTTGTCCTAATGGGTTAGTTCTGCGCATACCATGGACAGAATAAACCTCACTCTTTAGCCCCAGGGTATGTGGAGTATGATCTGTGGACAGGGTAATGAATGTTTGGATGGCTGTGATTTTTCTATCCTTCCTTGGGTGTAAAGTACATGCTGTAGGCACAGAAAGCCGCTTTAGCTGTCACCTGCATCCTGTGCACAGCTCACGGTAGCAAGAAGTACCTCAGATAATACATTGGCATATAGTAGGGTTGTGCATTTAGTTTCTTTTACACATGTAAATTTGAATTAATTCATGCTCAGGGTAATGTTAAAGCAGGCTGGTTATGTGTGAAGGCAAGGTAGGCACCTATACTTTTATAAAGACACATAGAGGCATATTTTCAAAGCACTTAGCCTATGGAACTTTGGAAGGCTAAGTGCTTTGAAAATATGCTGCATAGGCACCTAGGTACCTTCAAATAGTAGGGTTTAAGCAGCAGAAATCATGCAGTAGATTGAAGCCACAGACAGGAGGTGTAAATTTATTTATTAGGATTTATTTACCGCCTTTTTGAAGGAATTCATTCAAGGCGGTGTACAGTAAGAATAGATCAGACATGAGGAATAGGTAATTACAGCAGTTAAAATATTCAAATACAATACTTAATAGAACATTATAATTGATAGTGAAGGGTAAAGCAAAGATGTAACATATAGATAGGTAGGAAAGTAGGAAGAGTTAGAAAGTAAGCCTGCAAATAGGTGGGAAAATGTGGTTTATAAATAAAAAAAATAAATAAAAAAATTAAAGAAAGTTGCACATGAGGTCAGAGAGATGGTTAAATATTATGTCAGCTAGAGTAGGAGTGGATAAACATGTCCAAACATGTCCTGCTGCAGTTTATGCAGCCCATGTCACTCCTTGTGTGTGTGTGAGTGAGACTAACGTTAGTTACTTATTCCATTAAAGGCCTGGTTGAAGAGCCAAGCTTTCACCTGCTTTTTGAAATAGAGATAATCTTGTGTTAAGTGGAGCCTTTCAGGCAATGCATTCCAGAGTGTGGGGGCTACTGCAGAGAAGGCTCGCTTGCGGGTATCACATCGTGTAATGTCTTTTGGAGAGGGTGTGGTAAGTGATAGTCCTTGGGAGGACCTTGGTGTCCTTGGCGGTGTGTGGAGGATCATCCTGTTCTTCAGGTACTCAAGGCCATTCCCTTTCAGGGTCTTGAAGATCATAGTTTTAAATTTAGCCCTGTATTGTACTGGTAGCCAGTGAAATTTTTCAAAAATGGTGTGATGTGGTCACGTTGCTTGCAACCTTCGATCAGTCTTGCTGCTGCATTCTGACTCAACTGGAGCTGGTGCAGGCCCATTGTAGTCAGACCATTGTATAATGCATTGCAGTAACTCAGTCTTGATGTTATCATGGCATGTACAACTGGGATAAGATTTACCTTCTCAGTGTAAGAAGAGAGGCAGCATAGCTGTCGCAAATAGTAGAAGTAGCTCTTGAAGGTTGCTTGGATTTGGGGAATCAGAGTAAGTGTTGAATCTAACTGTATTCCAAGGTTCCTAACTTGTGATTTAAGGGGGAGTTCATACTTCCCAAAAGGGATTTTGTTTTAGGGACCCAGAGAAGTTCGGTTTTACTTGGGTTCAGGCAAAATTTGTTGTGTTTAGCCCATGCTTGATGTTAGGTAATCAGATATTTTATAAACAATGGTATCAGTTCAAGAAAGTTTGGTGCCTAAATTCAGGTGACCTATCTGATACTAAGCATGAATTCTGTAACTGCAATTGTGTTTAATTGACTTTCTAGAATGCATAAATGCAGACTTACTCTAGTAATGTCAATAGTAGACCTAAATGTGGCAGTTATGTGTAAATGACATTATTTTATAAAGTTAGTGTGTAAGTGCTAGGCACATCCATACCCTTTACACATGTATGCCCCTTACAATTGCACAAGATAGAATTCACACTAACACTACAGAATGGGGACTAAGTGCTAGGCTGTATAGCGAGAAGTGTAACCAGCAAAAAAAAAAAAAAAAGGAAGTGTTGATGCCCTTGTACAAGTCATTGGTGAGGCCCTACCTAGAGTATTGTGTTCGGTTTTGGAGGCCTATTTTGCTAAAGATGTAAGACTTGTTGGGCAGACTGGATGGACCGTTCAGGTCTTTCTCTGCCGTCATCTACTATGTTACTATGTTGAAGCAGTCTAGAGGAAGGTGACAAATGATATGGGGATTGCATCAAAATATGTATCAGAAGAGACTGGAACACCTGAATATGCATACCCAAGAGGAGAGGAGGGTCAGGGAGATATGATACAGATGTTTAAATACTTGAAAGGTATTAATATAGAAACAAGTATTTTCCAGAGAAGGGAAAATGGTAAAACTAGAGGACATGAATTGAGTTTGCAGGGTGGTAGACTTAAGAGTAATGTCAGAAAATTCTTTTTCACAGATAGGGTGGTTGATGTCTGGAATGCCCTCCCGAGGGAGGTGATGGAAAAAGAAACTGTGGTGGAAATCAAAAAGGCATGGGATGAACAGAGATCTCTAAAATAACAAGAGTTTCATATGTGTTTGCATTTCGAGTGGTGCTGAGATGGCACCTCTGACTGTTTCAACTAGGGTTGGTGCTGGGCTGGCTTGTACGGTCTGAGTCTCGATATAGCAGTCCGGCTTAGGATGGTCTGTACAGAGCTTCAACAGAAACTGCAGTAATTTGTAACGGGAGGACTGTGCCAGGCAGACTTTTAGGGTCTGTGTCCCGCAGATGACAAGATGGATTTGGATAGGCTGGAGTGGACTTTGATGGCAACTCCAGTAGTTGGAACAGAAGGACAGAGCTGGGCGGACTTCTACCGTCTATTTCCCAGAAATGCCAAAGAAGGACAATGATCAAGTATATAATATCAGGTTCATTGTTGATTTAATCTTGAATTGATAATGAATGTGATTGTTGGGCAGACTGAATGGACTGTTCAGGTCTTTTATCATCCGTCACTTACTGTGTTACTATGTAAGTGTAAATTAGGGTCAATCAACAGCAAGTAATGCCAATTATTGATAGCACCAATTATGGCTTAATGGCATCACTTCATTACTAGTGGTCTATAACTTACATGCATAAAATTTCACAGAAGGTGCATAAAGTTCCATGCGAGATTATAGAATGAGGGGGAATATATGTAAAGCATGGCTCTATCTGTTCTTTGTCCAAACTCTGCCCCTAAACACAGCTATATGGGGGTGTATAAAAGTACTAGTCTTTTTAGCACTGCATGTATTTTGATGTCATTTTATAAAATGTGTGCATTAAAAAGCCTTTATGTGCAAAACAACCTTTACAAAATTACCCCCATAATGAAGTTAATGGGAAAGGGTAAACAAGACGAAAAGAGGGAGAGAAAAAAAGGAGGCTGCACACCTGTCCTGCACAGCATAGACACTTAAAAGCAACAGATCAAATGTAATTATCCTGGAGTGACCCAATTCTAACAATCTTTTAGTTGTGATAATTATGAGGCTTGTTGTGGGGTAGGAATATGATTTTCATTTTCTTCCTTCTTATGCCTCTCTCATGGCCACCAAGAGAACTCCGATATCTGAATCATACCACTAACCGCTCCCTTTCTCCCTAATTCCTGGATGGTGCTGTCCATCTCTTTCAACATTTGTGATCCATCTTTGAACTGTAAAGGTATAGGTGGAATACAAAAACTGGAATAATAATAATATCTGTTCAGGGGATACTTGTACACTTTCTCGTATGCTATACCCTGGCAGGCAGCTGTGGTAGAGGGGCAAAAAAACCCCCTGCCTTTTATCTGTGTCGGTATCACAGAGCTGGCAGGAGAGGAGGCTGCAGGGCATGAGCCATTCACTGAGGGAGGAATGACACTGTGCAGCGCAGGTGGAGAAATGTTCCACTAGTGCTAATTATGATTCACAATATACTTTAAAGTTTTTTGCATATTCCTTTTTTTTGTAGTCTTTGAAATTAAATTTGATGTATAAGTTCTGTGATTTGACAGGAAAATACAGAAATTGGGAGCTCTGCTGTGATTCCACTGCAATGTTTTGTGTGTGTGTGACCTTATGCCCATCTGTTTACCTACCTGGTCAGACTGTCAGCCTTTTATGAGGTAGTTTATGTTTGAATTTTATTGATCAGTGAAACTAGCAAGTGACTTGCCAATGTTGTAATGCTGGCAACCATGACACAAAGAAGTAGACAGGAAGCACATCTTCAGTTGATTGCCATGCAATGTGTCTTCTTTGATTCTCAGTGGCAAGGCACTAACCAGTAAGCTGTTGGAGAATGCTTCCTGTCTATTGCTTTGTTCTGGAGCTGCTCACACTGGAATGTTGGCATAGTACTGTGGCTCGGCATGAGAGAGGAAGGGAAGAAGAAAGCCAGAGAGAAAAGAGATAAATGGGAAGAAAATGCAAGAGAGGCTGAAGAAGGAGCGCAGGTAGGTGAGAGGAACTATGGTGTTAGGGATGGAGAAGAACAAATGTGGCTGAATGAGAGAGGAAACAGGATATTTCAAAGCGGGGGGGGGGGGGGGTTAAGATGGGCTATCAAACATATAAATGGCAAGAGGCGTACTCACTCGCAAATGCGCAGTAAAGACCCTCTCTGTCCCGCCCCCGCGTCAATACGTGATGACGGGGGCATGACAGAGAGGGAACCTGCGCACCTGCGAGTGAGGGAACTGCCGTCGCCACCGCTCCCCCCCACCAGGGTTGCCGCTACCGCTCCCCCCACCCACCCGGAGTCACCGCCGCCACCCACCCTCCACCCGGCCCGGGTACCTGGCTTCACTATTCAAACGCTGGAACGCAGCACACAGCTCATCTGAGCTGCCATTGGCCTTCCTTAACTGCCTGTGTCCCGCCCTCGCCGACGTTACGTCACACGAGGGCCGAACACACGCAGAGAAGAAGGAAGGCCGACGGCAGCTCAGATGAGCTGTGTGCTGCGTTCCGGCGGTTTGAATAGTGAAGCCAGGTACCCGGCCCGGGTGGCGGAGGGGGCGGCGGCAACCCGGGGGGGGGGGAGGGGCGGCGGCGACCTATCCGGGGGGGGGGGGCTTTCAAACCCCCCCCTTCCTTTACTAGCCCGTTTTTACGGGCTCAATGGCTAGTTTTACCAGAAGTCGTGCTATTTTAGCATAGGGTCTCATCTTTTTAATGAGACCTTGCATTAAAATATCACAATTTGTGTTAAAATAACCCATCTTAATGGTAGCCCACATTGATAACATCCCCCCAAAGTGTTTTATGGGACTCGGGAAAGTCCTGGAAATTACCATTAATGTACCTTACATTGAGGTAAAAACAAAACATTGAGACCTCTTGCCCAAGCAGTGGGTTAGGCAGACTCTTCCATTTCCTTTGCTGTAGCCGGAGGAGCTCTCTGGAGCTGCTGCACAATCACATCATCCAAGTGGGCCCCGCCTGGGCTACCCTTGGCACCTTTTGCCTAAGCAGTGGGCCAGGCAGACTTTTCCATTTCTGCTGTATCTTGCTGCTAGCATCTACCTGCATGGCATTTGGTAGCACTATCCCATGTACCAGAACATTCTGATTTGAAATTTAATCTCCTTACTTTCTCCTTATCCTCGGGGTGATCAAGTCTGTAAGAACATAAATGTTTATAGCAAATGTAGCTGGACCTGAAATTTCATGCTTTGCAATTAAGTATGCAAGCTGTTGAATCTTTTAAGTGCAGTTAACAAATCCTGCATGTTGAGTTGGAGCTTAACTCCAGTATATATCTGTCCTCATCTCTTCCACCATCACGTCAGATTATCCTTTTATTGTACAATCCAAGTCACAATTCTGATGTCAGCAGGAGTCGGGGAGGGCAAAGGAAACTTAGGTTCTCATTTTCAAAGCATATAGATTTACATAATAGCCTTTGAAACTTTTGTAAATCTATGTGCTTTGACAATGAGCCTCAAAGTGTGACATCCGTGCAGTCTAAGGTGAAGAAGACGGAAGCACTTGCTCATACTTCACTCCCTGCCTAGTCTCATCCATTGAAATATATGCAGCGTAGTTTGATAAGAAGCAATGAAGTATGACACAATAAGGGAAATAGAGCTGCCCCCAAATATTTTTCCACATGTATCCACTCATTTATATTAGAATTAATGGAAAAAAATAAAGGAGGAAACAGACCCAGAAATGTGTACAAACAGCAACTTGTGGGAAAGTCATTAAGCCTTGCATATATTGTAATGAGCCTGATACATATTGAATAACAGTGTAGGAAGAAGCCAATAAAGCTGTGGAAAAGGAGTTTATTCAGGGTTTCAAGGGTGCTTGGTTTGCTGCAGGATTTTTTTTAATTCCCTCAAGTATAGCATATGATTAAGTTTATTAGATGGTGAATAAGGTCTTGCTGTGAATTTCTGAGCATTTTGCATACTAAACATTTCTCATTTTCTCTCTTCCAGGTGAAGAAACTTGGCATAGTTGCAGTGAGTAAGTATGCGGTGCTCAACACACATAGACTATTGCAGTTCTGCTTGAATCTCTTTCCATCTTTATCGAGGGACACCTGAGTACTGTGATGCTGCTTAATACCATGTGGTTCCCTGTTTTCAGAGATTTTGCAGTGTTTAACTTTATTCAGAAAGAAAGGCTTTTGTATTTTTGGCCTCTTTTTTTTTTTTGTGCTTGTTACTCTTTATTTTGTTGCTTGCTTTTTTTTTTTTTTTTCTAATTCCTACTTCAGATTCTTTTCACTCCCCTTGCCCCAGCTGGTTTTCTTTTCCATCCCTACAGCTCCTCTGCTCTCTGCTCTCGCTCTCTTTTCCCCTAGCCCATCAGCCTTTCTGTCAGCAGCAGTGTGGCTGTCTTTGGCCTGGGCACAATATGGCATAGTTCTGCTATTGTATATATGACAAAAAAGGGGGGGCGAGAGTATTAATACTATGTAACACCACAATTTCTCTCATATAATGGCAATAAGTACTTTCATAAGACTAAAGTTCTGTGAGGTGCATAATTTAAATTTTTTGAAGAAAAGGGGAAAAAGCCTCTGAAAAGCCCAACCACCAACCCAAAGAGTTGTTAATGAAGATGAGGGTTGAGGAAAATCAAAGGGCTATTATATCTTCACTGGCATCAAAACCCCCCTTATTTGTATTGTTTAAATATAGAAATTCTAACCTCATACAACTGACTTAAGGTGGATCCTCAAAAAAAGTGAAAAAAAGTTACTTAAATCTCAAATGCAAAAAGCAACGTGCAGATGGTCGTTCCGTCGCACCGACTTTGGCCAGAGTTTCGCTGTGTGCTGTCTCAAGGCGTGGGAGACCAGTAGTATCAGGCACGTTCTGCCTTGTTACAATGGGACACCTGCACTAGTAATGATCCCCTTTGGCCTGACTCCCACCACTACACTGGCAGCTTTTCTACTCACCCAGGCTCCAAATTATAAGAGCCCAAGGTTTTTGCCTTCCTTGCCCCTGTGTGTTTGGAATCTTCCTCATTAAGTCCTCACAGAGCCATAAAGGCTGCTTGCATACGCAGTTAGGATTGTTACGGTCCAGAAGAGAGGAGTTTTTGTATTGCACCCTGTAAAATTGTTCGTTCTCCAAGGACAAGCATGCTTCCATATTCTCACAAGTCGGTGACGCCAATCCGCTTTGCCCAGTCCAACATTTGCCAAAGCTAAAAAAGAGAGTTTTGTGGAGCGCAAGCTGTGCTCCATTGCCTTCCTGCCCATTGTGCAAACGCAGTCTCCTCAGTTCTTTTTCTGCGTTAGGAGAAGGTGTTTTTTTTCTTGTCTTCTCATTTGTTCGGTTAGAGAGCTGTATTTTGTGCTTTCCAGCAATTTTTTTCTGTCTTTACATCTTGTTCTTTTTTTGTGTTGTTTGAATGGTTAAATAGTTGCTCCATATTTAACTATTCTATCTCATTCATTTTGTAAATGTATTTCATAACCTCTCTCAATGCTTTTCTTCAAGCTGAGGAGCCCTAATCTGTTTAACCTCTCTTCATAAAGAAGAAGGTCCATCCTCTCTCATTTTTGTTGTTCTTTCGATCCTTCCCTTCTGAACCTTCTCTTCCTCTTATCCTTTTGAGAGACAAATGTTTTTTCCCATGCAGACTACTTTATTCTTTATTAAATGTATAGCTTTTTCTGTATACCTCTTGAAAGAGACCACTCATAATTATATTTTCCTCATCGTACCAGACCAATCCAGATTAATGGATTATGTCTATTTACCAGCGGAAGGAGATGGAGAAAAACATTTAAAAGTAGTTTGACCCGTAAGAGTATCATACAGCCTGGAATGTTCAGTATTTTTCTTTGTCTCCAAACAGCTGGTGGTTGGAATGTGCAGCTCTTCTGTGGTGCTTTTCAGCCAGCTCCTGCCTCCATTCCCTTTGAGTGTCAGTTGAGCATGGGGTTTCCTCTTGGAGGATTTTTAGCTCCTGTACTTTTACTGCAGCTATAAATGGAGCTGGGTGACATCTGGCGGTGCCGGTTCCCCCCCCCCCCAACTCCCTGTTTCAGCAGCCTATAAACACATTCTACTGTTTTGTGTGTGAGATTAATTGTGTCAGCTTGTATCTTATGTCTGGGAACTTTCTCTATCAGTAAGTACTTTCCTGATCTCTCTTACCGTTAGGGCTCCCAATAGTCACGGCGTAGGGCGCCAACTCGTTCCTTAGGCGTGTTCTCTGTGGTTCTCGGTTCCTTCCCTCGTTTGTTTTTTGGTCAGGAGGCTTCAACCCATGGAAATTCCTGCCCTTTTGGGTAGCTTACGTTATTCCTTTGTCAGTGCTTGTCAGCCTTCACTGGGTCAGGCTGTGACTGACTGCTATAGCACTTTGTCTCTTGACACAGTCTTCTGGGCCTAGGGCATTGTTTATCCCAGATGTGCAGGTGCAAGCTTGGGTCTGATTCTCCCTAGAGGGTATGCGGCATCTGGCCCCCCTTCTTTCTGTGCATTTGGTCAGGTATTCCACTTTATAGGCCACAGCTGCCTTGCTGCTGGGCTCGGATCAGCTCATTATTGCTTCGGGCCTGTGTTGCCAGACTCTTCTCAGTCAGCTCGTTCTGGCATTCGGTGCTTTGGGACTCCTGGGCCAGGCTAATGTTTATTCTTGCTCCTTTAGTGTAGCTGGACCTGCGACCAAGCTTGCTGCCTCTTCAGCACTGCTGCCAAGCCTCTTCTGCTCCTGAGTGTGACTGTTGCCTTTTTAAGCAGTATTTTCTTGTGCAACAATTTTCCCAAGGTTTAGCTCGGTACGTCTTTCTGTCCTTTGTGCCTTTTGTAGGGTCTCTTGCTTACATTGGACTGTTCCATGATTAGTCTCAAGCTTGATAGACTTCCTTACAGCTGGGATTTTTTTTTCCAGTTTCTTCACTGGTGGCAGACTTTTGGCGGTTTCGGTTTGCAGCTTGCACTGGTTTTTGTTTCAGATGTGCCTGCCTTCAGCTGTTGTATGTTTTCTTTGATCCTATTGGTTTTGCTGCCTTCTCTGGGTGGATGCAGCGGATATGCTGCATGTACTGCAGACTATACAGGTATTTCTGTCTCGGCAGCATTCTCTCTTTCTGACTGCAGGGGTTCTCTTTGCCATTCAGCATGGGGATGCGCCACTAAAAAGGTCTGCATTGTTTTGATGTTTAATTAGCTCCATGTTAGCCTGTAGGGCTTACATTCTGGACATAGGCATGTCTCTCTCTCCTTACAATAGCATTTTGCACCTTCTTGGCTGTCGTCTGCATGCCGTCCTTGCGAGTAGGCATAGCGCCATTACTGCATGTCTTTGGCTCCCATTTCCGACTGTGGCCCTCTCCTGCTTGCCAGATAGAATGGGGCTGTGTCTGCTGTTCCCCTTTCTGTGGCCACTGCTTCCTTCCAGTCTGTTGACTTCTCCATCTATGGTTGGGGCCTATGCCCTTTCCTGATCTAGGCAGCATGGTTTCATTGCTACCTCTGCTTTACAACTCTCTCGACGTCTGTTCAGTACAGCACTTTTGTTGGTTTTGAATCAGCACCAGTGTTCAATTGGGAGCGTGGTTTCTGAGCTGTCTGTTCAACGCAGTCTTGTCACTGAAGGTAGACATGCAGTTCCGACTCAATCTGGGGAGCGCAGCTCCATTATAGAACTATTTATTTATTTATTTATTTATTGCATTTGTATCCCACATTTTCCAACCTATTTGCAGGCTCAATGTGGCTTGCAGAGACCTGTTATGGTATCACCATATCAGGGTAAAGAATACAATTGGTGTTACAAAGAAGTCAAAGGAAACAAGAGGATTTGGTCAAGCAGTTATAGATAGGTACATTCTGAATAAAGGTGGATAGGTGTTGTGTTATAGTTTAGTTATGGGTTCTTGTGGTAGGCCTTGTCAAAGAGAGAGGTTTTCAGTGATTTGCGGAAGTTGCTTAGTTCGCTGATCGTTTTCAAGTGAGTTGGAAGTACATTCCACAGCTGCGCGCCCATATAAGAAAAGCTGGCTGCATGTGTTAGTTTGTATTTTAATCCTTTGCAGCCGGGGAAGTGTAAGTTAAGAAAGGTGCGGGAAGATCGTTTGGCATTTCTGGGTGGCAGGTCTACATCATGGACTGTGGGGTACTGCTCCATTGTGGAATGTGCAGCACTACTCTGTTGTGACATGAGGAGCGCAGCTTTGCCACTTAATGTTGTGTTCTCCTCCAGTACAGTGTTTAGGGTGCTGATCCATTACTGGGTATAAGACCATCTCAGTCGCTTTATGTTGGGTGCAACTCCGTGGCTGGATGTGCATCATGCCTCCTTTGCTACCTATGACCACGGCTTCTTCTCTAGTACAGAGCACTTTTTTTCTTGTATGGTTCCCAGCTCCTTCTCCCGGTGAGGCGCACCTCTCCTTCTAGGTGTATGGGACGCAGCTTACGTATGGAGCGCTGCTTATTCTCGCCATCTGGAGCATAACCACTTCTCTACCTTCAGGACTCGATTTTATATGGGAAGCTCTCCTAGAGAATGACACTGGGATGTGGACCTGTGGCTAACCATGGGGACAGAGCCTGAGTTGATGGGGACAGACTTTGTCCCTGTGTCATTCTCTAAAAGCTTGACACTAGCTTAAAACGCATCCATAAAATGCTAGTATCAATATGTAAAATCTTAACACATCTTAGACAACTGGTAACTGAATTCAGTGATCAAAAGCAGCCTCTGCAGTTTTTTTTTTATTTAAGTGAAGCACTGTTAAATGACCTCATTTGTGTCTTGTCTGCTTTTGATGTGTCAACAAGTCTTGTCTGTTGATCAGACTCCTACCATCTGCAACATCCTTCCATCACATGCCCAGTTGCTCAAGCAGATGTATCCATTGTTCTCCGAGGACAAGCAGGCTGCTTGTTCTCACTGATGGGTGACGTCCACGGCAGCCCCTCCAATCGGAAACTTCACTAGCAAAGTCCTTTGCTAGCCCTCGCGCGCCCGCGCGCACCGCGCATGCGCGGCCGTCTTCCCCGCCCGAAACCGGCTCGAGCCGGCCAGTCTTCTTTTGTCCGCACTCGGTACGGTCGTGTTTTCGCCGTGTCGAGCCCCGGAAAGTCGACCTCGCGCGTCCAATTTGTTTTGAGCGTGTTTTTTTCCTTCGGGAAAGCTTTACCTTAGTCGGGAAGTGCTCCGGAAACCCCCCGCCGGGTTTCGTGTAAATCCTCCCCGTACTTCCAGCTTTTTTGCCCCGGTAAGTTTTCTTTCGTCGTCGGGGAAGGCCTCTTTTCGGCCTCGGTCGAGATTTTTCTCCCTCTAAATTTTGGTGCTTCAAATTCCGCCATTTCGGCTTTTGATTTCGCCGGCGTGATTTTTCCGCCCATGACATCGAAGCCTTCCAGCGGCTTCAAGAAGTGCACCCAGTGCGCCCGGGTTATCTCGCTCACTGATCGACACTCGTCGTGTCTTCAGTGTCTGGGGGCCGAGCACCGCCCTCAGAACTGCAGTCTGTGTTCCCTGCTTCAAAGGCGGACTCAGGTAGCGAGACTAGCCCAGTGGAACGTGTTGTTCTCGGGCTCTTCGTCGGCATCGGCACCGGGATCCTCGAGTGCATCGACGTCGTCAGCGTCCAGACCATCTTCCTCGGCCGCCCCTGCATCGAGTGCATCGAGGCATCGGGCCTCTGCATCGGCGCCGAGACATCGGATAGCTGCATCGACGTCGGTGGTACCAGGACCTCGTCTACTGATGTCGTCGGACGGTGGTGCATCGGGTGGAGTGCAGGTGAGGGCTGTCCATTCCCCTGCTGGTGGCGGTGAGCCCTCGGGTGGGTCTCCTCCTACCCTGAGGGCTCCTGCGGTACAGCCCCCCCGAGATCGACCTTCTTCAGTCTCGGCCCCGAGGAAGCGACGGATGGATTCGACGTCCTCCTCGTCGGTGCCGGGGAGCTCCGGTGACATGCTTCGGAAGAAATCGAAGAAGCATCGACACCGATCTCCTCCCCGTGTCGGCACCGAGAGCTCTGGGTCGCCGAGGGAGTCGGCACCCAGCAGGCATCGGCACCGAGAGGACCGCTCACCCTCTGTTCAGGAGGTGTCGATGCGCTCCGCTCTGGACAGCCCGGAACAGCCTCCACGCTCGGAACAGGTACTGACGTCGACGCCTGCATCGACCTCTCAGCCTTTCTCTGCAGCCACTCTAAACGAGAGCCTCCGGGCCGTTCTCCCAGAGATTCTGGGAGAGCTGTTGCGCCCTACCCCTCCGGTACCGGCGGTGCTTGCGCCTCCGGTACCGTCGAGCGTGGCGCCGGCTGGCCCATCGCCCAGGTTGAGGTCCCCGACGTCGGTACGCGTGCGGTGCCGACCGCGGCCACCTCCCAGGAAGGCTCCCCGACTACGTCGGCGGAGGGAGCTTCGCCGATGCGGGCGAGGGAGTCTACCTCTCGACGCCCCCATCGTGGACGGGGTTCCACGGAGTCGAGCAGGGCGAGGTTGCAGACACAGGTCCGTGAGCTTGTGTCTGACACCGAGGGTGAGGCCTCGTGGGAGGAAGAGGAAGATCCCAGATATTTCTCTGACGAGGAGTCTGAGGGTCTTCCGTCTGATCCCACTCCCTCTCCTGAGAGACAGCTTTCTCCTCCCGAGAGTCTGTCTTTTGCCTCCTTTGTCCGGGAGATGTCTACGGCCATCCCCTTCCCGGTGGTTGTGGAGGACGAGCCCAGGGCTGAAATGTTTGAGCTCCTGGACTATCCTTCTCCACCTAAGGAAGCGTCCACTGTTCCCTTGCACCATGTCCTGAAGAAGACATTGCTTGCGAACTGGACCAAGCCATTAACTAATCCCCACATTCCCAAGAAGATCGAGTCCCAGTACCGGATCCATGGGGACCCAGAGCTGATGCGCACTCAGTTGCCTCATGACTCTGGAGTTGTGGATTTGGCCCTAAAGAAGGCTAAGAGTTCTAGGGAACATGCTTCGGCGCCCCCGGGCAAGGACGCTAGAACCTTAGACTCCTTTGGGAGGAAGGCCTACCATTCCTCTATGCTCGTGTCCAAGATCCAGTCTTACCAGCTCTACACGAGCATACACATGCGGAACAATGTGCGACAGTTGGCGGGCTTGGTTGATGCTCTTCCCCCTGAGCAAGCCAAGCCTTTTCAGGAGGTGGTCAGGCAGCTGAAGGCGTGCAGAAAATTCCTGGCCAGAGGAGTTTATGACACTTTTGATGTTGCGTCCAGGGCCGCTGCTCAAGGTGTGGTGATGCGCAGGCTCTCATGGCTGCGTGCCGCCGACCTGGAGAATAGAATCCAGCAGCGGATTGCGGACTCGCCTTGCCGTGCGGATAACATTTTTGGCGAAAAAGTCGAACAGGTGGTAGAGTCTCTCCACCAGCGGGACACCGCATTCGACAAGTTCGCCCGCCGGCAGCCTTCAGCTTCTACCTCTACAGGTAGACGATTTTTCGGGGGAAGGAAGACTGTTCCCTATACTTCTGGCAAGCGTAGGTACAATCCTCCTTCCCGACAGCCTGCGGCCCAGGCTAAGCCCCAGCGCGCTCGCTCTCGTCAGCAGCGTGCGACTCAGCAAGGCCCCGCGGCTCCCCAGCAAAAGCAAGGGGCGAGCTTTTGACTGGCTCCAGCAGAGCATAGCCGACATCCAAGTGTCAGTGCCGGGCGACCTGCCTGTCGGAGGGAGGTTGAAAGCTTTTCACCAAAGGTGGCCTCTCATAACCTCCGATCAGTGGGTTCTCCAAATAGTCCGGCAAGGATACACCCTCAATTTGGCCTCAAAACCTCCAAATTGTCCACCGGGAGCTCAGTCCTACAGCTTCCAGCACAAGCAGGTACTTGCAGAGGAACTCTCCGCCCTTCTCAGCGCCAATGCGGTCGAGCCCGTGCCATCCGGGCAAGAAGGGCTGGGATTCTATTCCAGGTACTTCCTTGTGGAAAAGAAACAGGGGGGATGCGTCCCATCCTAGACCTAAGGGCCCTGAACAAATATCTCGTAAAAGAAAAGTTCAGGATGCTTTCCCTGGGCACCCTTCTCCCCATGATTCAGCAAAACGATTGGCTATGCTCTCTGGACTTGAAGGATGCCTACACACACATCCCGATACTGCCAGCTCACAGACAGTATCTGCGATTTCAGCTGGGCACACGCCACTTCCAGTACTGTGTGCTACCCTTTGGGCTCGCCTCTGCGCCCAGGGTGTTCACAAAGTGCCTAGCTGTGGTAGCAGCGGCGCTTCGCAGGCTGGGGGTGCACGTGTTCCCATATCTCGACGATTGGCTGGTGAAGAACACATCCGAGGCAGGAGCCCTGCAGTCCATGCAGATGACTATTCGCCTCCTGGAGCTACTGGGGTTTGTGATAAATTACCCAAAGTCCCATCTTCTCCCAGTGCAGAAACTCGAATTCATCGGAGCCCTGCTGGATTCTCGGACGGCTCGCGCCTATCTCCCAGAGGCGAGGGCCAACAACTTGTTGTCCCTCGTCTCGCGGGTGCGAGCGTCCCAGCAGATCACAGCTCGGCAGATGTTGAGATTGCTGGGCCACATGGCCTCCACAGTTCATGTGACTCCCATGGCCCGCCTTCACATGAGATCTGCTCAATGGACCCTAGCCTCCCAGTGGTATCAGGCCGCTGGGGGTCTAGAGGACGTGATCCACCTGTCCACGAGTTTTCTCGAATCCCTGTATTGGTGGACGATTTGCTCCAATTTGACTCTGGGACGTCCCTTCCAAATTCCTCAGCCACAAAAAGTGCTGACCACGGATGCGTCTCTCCTGGGATGGGGAGCTCATGTCGATGGGCTTCACACCCAAGGAAGGTGGTCCCTCCAAGAAAGCGATCTACAGATCAATCTTCTGGAGTTGCGAGCGATCTGGAACGCTCTGAAGGCTTTCAGAGATCGGCTGTCCCACCAAATTATCCAAATTCAGACAGACAATCAGGTTGCCATGTACTATGTCAACAAGCAGGGGGGCACCGGTTCTCGCCCCCTGTGTCAGGAAGCCGTCAGCATGTGGCTCTGGGCTCGCCGTCAGGGCATGGTGCTCCAAGCCACATATCTGGCAGGCGTAAACAACAGTCTGGCCGACAGGTTGAGCAGGATTATGCAACCTCACGAGTGGTCGCTCAATTCCCGGGTGATGAGACAGATCTTCCAGGCGTGGGGCACCCCCCTGGTGGATCTCTTCGCATCTCAAGTGAACCACAAGGTCCCTCAGTTCTGTTCCAGGCTTCAGGCCCACGGCAGACTGGCGTCGGATGCCTTCCTCCTGGATTGGGGGGAGGGCCTCCTGTATGCTTATCCTCCCATCCCTCTGGTGGGGAAGACTTTGTTGAAACTCAAGCAAGACCGAGGCACCATGATTCTGATTGCTCCTTTTTGGCCGCGTCAGATCTGGTTCCCCCTTCTTCTGGAGTTATCCTCCGAAGAACCGTGAAGATTGGAGTGTTTTCCGACCCTCATCACGCAGGACGAAGGGGCTCTTCTGCATCCCAACCTCCAGTCCCTGGCTCTCACGGCCTGGATGTTGAGGGCGTAGACTTTGCCTCTTTGGGTCTGCCAGAGGGTGTCTCCCGTATCTTGCTTGCTTCCAGGAAAGACTCCACTAAGAGAAGTTACTTCTTTCATTGGAGGAGGTTTGCCGTCTGGTGTGACAGCAAGGCCCTAGATCCTCGCTCTTGTCCTACACAGACCCTGCTTGAATACCTTCTGCACTTGTCTGAGTCTGGTCTGAAGACCAACTCCGTAAGAGTTCACCTTAGTGCAATCAGTGCATACCATTACCAAGTGGAAGGTAAGCCGATCTCAGGACAGCCTTTAGTTGTTCGCTTCATGAGAGGTTTGCTTTTGTCAAAGCCCCCTGTCAAGCCTCCTACAGTGTCATGGGATCTCAATGTCGTTCTCACCCAGCTGATGAAACCTCCTTTTGAGCCACTGGATTCATGCCATCCGAAGTACTTGACCTGGAAGGTCATTTTCTTGGTGGCAGTTACTTCGGCTCGTAGAGTCAGTGAGCTTCAGGCCCTGGTAGCCCAGGCCCCTTACACTAAATTTCATCACAACAGAGTAGTCCTCCGCACTCACCCTAAGTTCCTGCCAAAGGTCGTGTCGGAGTTCCATCTGAACCAGTCAATTGTCTTGCCAACATTCTTTCCCCGTCCTCATTCCTGCCCTGCTGAACGTCAGCTGCACACATTGGACTGCAAGAGAGCATTGGCCTTCTACCTGGAGCGGACACAGCCCCACAGACAGTCCGCCCAATTGTTTGTTTCTTTTGATCCCAATAGGAGGGGAGTGGCTGTAGGGAAACGCACCATATCCAATTGGCTAGCAGATTGCATTTCCTTCACTTACGCCCAGGCGGGGCTGGCTCTTGAGGGTCATGTCACGGCTCATAATGTTAGAGCCATGGCTGCGTCGGTAGCCCACTTGAAGTCAGCCTCCATTGAAGAAATTTGCAAAGCTGCGACGTGGGCTTCTGTCCACACATTCACATCCCATTACTGCCTGCAGCAGGATACCCGACGCGACAGTCGGTTCGGGCAGTCAGTTCTTCAGAACCTGTTTGGGCTTTAGGATCCAACTCCACCCCCCGAGGGCCCTGTTTGTTCTGTTCCAGGCTACACTCTCAGTTAGTTGGTAAATTTTTTAGGTCAATCTCAGTTATGGCCTCACCGTTGCGAGGCCCAATTGACCAATGTTGTTGTTTTGAGTGAGCCTGGGGGCTAGGGATACCCCATCAGTGAGAACAAGCAGCCTGCTTGTCCTCGGAGAAAGCGAATGCTACATACCTGTAGAAGGTATTCTCCGAGGACAGCAGGCTGATTGTTCTCACCAACCCGCCCGCCTCCCCTTTGGAGTTGTGTCTTCCCTTGAAGTGTATTGTCTTGCTGCATACTGGACTGGCCGGCTCGAGCCGGTTTCGGGCGGGAAGACGGCCGCGCATGCGCGGTGCGCGCGGGCGCGCGAGGGCTAGCAAAGGACTTTGCTAGTGAAGTTTCCGATTGGAGGGGCTGCCGTGGACGTCACCCATCAGTGAGAACAATCAGCCTGCTGTCCTCGGAGAATACCTTCTACAGGTATGTAGCATTCGCTTTGCTGGCATCAAGGTACATTTCAAACATTTAATTGACACTTATTTTCCTGTTCATCCACTACACAGTGCTGGTTCTCTTCTACACCCATTTCTGAAAGGCAATCTAGTTATCTATGTAAAAACACTAGCCGTTGAGCCCGTGAAAACGGGCTACTTTTGGAATGGGGGGGGGGGTTCCGAGCCCCCCCCCCTGGAATCGCCCCCCCCCCCCTCCACCCGGCCCGAGCAGCACTGTAAACTTACTTCAGCACGCAGCAGCAGGCACATCAGCAAAGCTGCCGTCGGGGCGGGCTTCCTTCTCTGCCTGTGTCCCGCCCTCGTGTGACGTAACGTCGGCGAGGGCGGGTCAAAGGCAGAGAAGGAAGTCCGACGGCAGCTTTGCTGATGTGCCTGCTGTTGCGTGCTGATGTAAGTTTACAGTGCTGCTCGGGCCGGGTGGAGGGGCGGCAGCAACTCCGGGGGAGGGGGGGGGAGTGGTTCCGATGTCTGCAGCATGCCAGTAGAGACTTCCCTCTCTGTCCCGCCCCCGTATTGAAGCGGGGGCGGGGCAGAGAGGGAAGTCTCTACTGCGCATTTGCGAGTGAGTACGGTCACTCGCCGTTTATATGTTTGATAGGCAAATGAATCTTTGAGAAGGTTGTACCAAAACTAGATTGAAATGGAAAACTTGAGTCCATCAACATGAGCAACTCGGGATCCTCCACAATCCACATTCCCAGAAAGTGTCGTCATATCTGTTGAAGAGGCCCCTTCAAAAGTATGAAAATGAATGTTAGCAGCGAGTGACTTTTCTGAAATAATACTTCCTCTGATGGCTATTGTTAATGAACTGGACAGTTATTTATGTTAGAGTAATGCAGATGACATTGTCCTGAGTTTTAAACAGTGACCGACAAGATGGTCAGGAGCACCCCTGCTTGGCTAATGAAAATACTGAACATTCCAGGCTGCACGATACCCTTAAGGGGCAAATTACTTGGAACAGACTTTCTCTTTCTCTTGTCTATTGGTAGGTGGACATAACCCATTAGTCTGGATTGGTCTGGTAAGACTAAGGGAAAGAAAATTATCAAGCAAGACATAATTTTGCATTTGTGTTAGCTGCAGAATTATGCCCCATAATGCTGTTACCTTAACAGTGAATTATCTTCTATTTTTACTTACAGGCAATGCGGTCCCAGAAGACATCATGTGTTTGGCAGCAGATAGAATGCTGGTCTTTGTTTCACATGGGAAACATCTCAAAGCTTTTGCCCGCAACAAGGAGGTTTTTATCTAGTTCATTACTGATTATTGTTCATGCAAAAGATATTGAGAGTAATTCTCAAAAGGTTATGTAAGGTTAGGTGCCAAATGTTGCACGCTAAGCGCAGGTTCTATAGCAGCAATTACACTTGTAATTACTGATACAGTATACTAGTTTAAGTCCACACTAGCTAAATGGCTGGTGCAAATGTTCATGCCTAATTGCTTTGACATATACACACAAACCAGGACTTGTAGCCACCAACTCAGAGAGAGTGCTTGAAACAGTTCACACCAGTATAATATAATAGAAATTTTTGTGTATGTAGAGTACCCTCAGATATTTACCACTATTACTGCAGTCAATAATGCTGCTACAAAGTGGCATAGCACTTCTTTCATCGGGTAACTCTAACAAATTTTTTGGGATGAGCAACATATGCTCATTTTTTCATGCTTCCAAATCACTTCAGTGCTATAAAATCGCTTATCACTTTTAAAAATATATATACTAGATGAAAACTGTGCACTTATCTTGACAAATTCTTGCCTCGCTGACAGAACTATCTTGCCACGCTGAAACATTTCATCAATTGCCTTCCCCTGAAACCGCCCGACTCCGCGGGGTTTCAATCACTTTCCTAGAACCCATGTGTATAAGTGCTAGGCATGCCCCTTGGAAATTGAAGAGAAGCAGACCAATTATATGTAATCGTACAGTTTGTTCACTATGTGTACGCCTTCTCTTCAGTTTCCACATTGGGTATTGCCTTGTTGCCATTTACCTTATTTTTATCAGACCCACCCATGCGCTTCCCAAGTTCATGCCTCCCTTTCGGTTGTGCACAATAAATTTTTGCGCTCACAACTTTTTTAGAATCCTGACTCAGGGAGTTGTGTGTAACTGCAAATTGGTGCCAATTTGCACCAATTAGAGCCTATTGCTTATTACCAATTAGCTCATTATTAGATTAAGTTTATTGCATAACTACCACTATTCTATAACTTGTGCACACAACTTTGCACACTATGGACTAGATTCAGTAAATAGTGCTCAAAATTTAGCACTGAAAAAATCAGTGTTGAACGGCATTCTAAAAAGGGCACTCTGGGATGGGTGCTTTTTATAGAATAGCGCATTGCGAGAGGATTTACACCAACCGAAACCAGGTATAAATCCTGGTTAAGCGCGGATCCCCATTATTCTATAATACTGTGTGCACCTTTAGTGAATGTCCCTGACCCGTCTGTGCTCCTCCCATGGCCATGCCCCTGTTTGAGTTGCATGCGGATCTTTATAGAATAGTGACTAGTAAGATGCGTGTGCAAATACTAATTTATATTTCTTAGTCCAATATGTGAAAAAAAATGTGTTTTGCTTGCAGGTAGTTCATACCTATGAGGGTCACAATGCAGAGATTCATCTTATTCAGCCCTTTGGTGATCATGTGATCTCTGTGGATCATGATAACATCCTTATTATTTGGGATGTACAATCAGAAGGTAAGGTAGTAAAAATAACTGCATTTTTCAGGTACAAGAAAAGTTTGAAATTTTACCTCCATCTTACAGTAACATAGTGGATGATGGCAGAAGGTCACCAGGCTCATCCGCTCTGCCTACACATTCAAGGGTACAACCCAACTTCCAGCCACAAGGTTTGACTGTCCTTATCCAGGATAAGTCAAGTCCTTATCCTGGGTAAGTCAACACAGAAGCTCCCTTGCTAGTCTTTCCTTCACCCCGTTTTTCTCATATCAGACCTCAAAGCTCTGAAACACTGAATAGCCAGCAGTACTAGTGTGACTGCTGCCCAAGTACAGCCTCCTAGGTCCACTGAGAAGCCCTTCCAGATAGACCAGGCTACTTATTTGCTCTCCGTCTTCTAATTACTACAGTACCTGTGACTTGCCAGGCAAACCTAGCTGCTAGTTTGATTCTATCATCACAGCTAACCGTCTGGGTCTTCTCTGTAGCCTGCCAGGCAGAGCCAGTATGTGAGCATCTACACTACTGTACAAAATCAAGGGCAAAAGAGAAAACCTTGCACGTTGACCTCCTGTCATTCTGCCTAACTCCGTTTCAGTGCCAGCCCTTTAATTCCTGGATGCAAAGATAACAAGTATATCTTACAAGCCATGGGTTTGGAATCAAAATAAATGTAATACAGATACCCATGGTAGTGAAGGTTTACAGTTCATTTCCATAATAAAATCTTTGCCTTTACTGGAGAAAGGAGTTCTGAAATTGTAAACTGAAAATGCCCCTAATGGGATTAAATAGAGAGTGAATGCAGGACACACTCCTCTTGGGTGTAGTTTCCTGTTGGCAGTTGTGAATTGCATTCTTAAAATAAACCATAGGTGAAAATATATTGTACAAAAATAGAAATGCTGGAGCTCATTATCTTTTGCAGAATGGACAGTTTTTACACTGTGTTGTAACAAATTTATAGCAACTGAGCTTATTACAGAAAGCGCGGGGTACAAATGTAAAAAAAAAAAAAGTTAACAGCAATGCAGGCTATTTCTCCAGGGGCTCTCATTTATCAAACATATAAATGGCAAGTGACCGACTCACCTGCAAATACGCAGTACAGCCCGAACGTTGAGACGTCAAAAGTCCAAGCCCCGCCTCCAACAGCTCCAGAACCAGAAAGGAGGAGTCAGAGGTGGGGCGAGGGGCGGAGAGTACACTAAACAGCCCGAACGTATGTGGAGAGAAGGACGGGGCATGGGAATCGGAGGGGGAAGGAGGAACGAATGAAGCCCCCCCTCCCCGACGTTGCCGATGCCGCTGCTCCCGCCTCCTGTCACAGTAACACCTATACAACACGGCCGGGACCACAATCAAGTCAAGTGCAACGGGATAACAAATACGCTGCGCGTGACACATGCGAGAGGTTCGCCAACCCACGCGACTCTTCCATTCATACTTCCACAGCCGGCCAGCGCCCCGCCTTCCTCTCCTGATTGGCGGAGCCCCGAGGAGAGGAGCCATGGTGACGGTGACGTTTCACCCCAAGAGGCGTGGCCCCGGACGCGGACATCGAGTGCTGCGGTTTCGGGGGAGGAGCCATGGCGGCGGTGATGACGTTTCACCCCGAGAGGCGTGGCCCTGGACGCGGACATCGAGTGCTGCGGTTTCGGGAGGGCATGGGAGAGAGCGGGTTGGTGGGGGGGGAGGCCAGGGGAGAGAGGGCTGCTGGACATGGGGGGAGGGCAGGGGAGAGAGGAGGGTTGGTGGACAGGAGGGGGGAGGCCAGGGAAGAGAGGGCTGCAGGACATGGGGGGAGGGCAGGGGAGAGAACACGGTTAATGGATGGGGGGGAGCCCATAGAAAAAAAAACTCGCCCGTTTTAACGGGCTTAACGGCTAGTAGGTCATATAACCAGCAATTAAACAGCAGTGTCACTTGGGGGAAAATTCTATACAAAAAAAATCTAAAATTCTACACAGTGTTTATACAAAATTCTGCATGCTTTATTTATAATTCTTTTATGCTGAATTCCCCCATAAAAAGACCTGAACCCTTTGGCTTGAATCTGTTCCCCTTCCTCTCAGCAGATACAGCCCTCAGCTTTCTCTCTCTGTTCCCTAGTTATTGCCCCCCCTCCCCGGCTTTCTTTCCCTCCCTACTCTCCAGCAAGACCCCTAACCCTCTGCCCCTCCCTCAGCTCTCTAACTCCTAGCAAAATCCCCAGTATTCTTTCCCTAAACTCTCTTCTTTTTGCTATCCTCCCCTCCCTCCCCATTATTCTCACTTCCCAGGAACACCCTCCCAGCTTGCTATGTCCCCCCCCCCCTCCCCCCGAGCAAACCCTTCTCAGCATTCTCTCCCTCTGTCCACCAGAAAAAAAACAGCCTGCCCTTTACCTCCACAGGGTCCCCTTGCCCCTGACGCAGCAAACCCCTCTCAGGATGCTCTTGTTTCCTCTCTTCCTCCACTGAAAAAAACCCTCAACATGCTCTCTCCCCCCTTCCCTTCACCACAACCGCATTCCAGAGAAAACCCTCAGCATGCTTTCTCCTATGAGAACACCCCCACCTGCCAGAAGAAAAACTTAACGTACTTTACCCCTTCAGCAGTTGCTGCTGTTCCTGCTTTATTCAGTTACCAATGCATAGCAAAGAGGAGAAGAAGAGCAGCTGCTCATTGCGCTGCATTTTCCTCCTCTGGTGTCAGAGAGCTAATTTGAACCGTGCGGCTGTACAGTCTCCTGACAATTCAAGGCCCAGGGTATCGGAGAAGGAGGATGGGGGTCAGGCAAGTAACCACTCTCCTCCTCCTCCTGCTGTGCATTGGTAGGTGTATGGAGCAGGGATGACTGCAATTGTGTTGCAGAGGTAGAGAGAGTCTGGTGAGTGTTCTTTCTGGTTCTGGCGTGGGGGGAGGAGAGAGAGAACCACAGAGGGCTTTGCAGGCGCAAGGTGGGGAGGACAGATTCCAGCTGCTGCTCTCTGTGCTGCTGACCTTTTGCCTCTGAGGAATTCTGCGCAACTGCATAATAAGAATTTTGCACAGAATTCCCCCAGGAGTATAATGGGTTCATGGCACCTCTCACACAACACTGTTTTATAATTCTAGTCAACATTTTGCATTGCATAAAATAAGTGAAAGGATGCAGGTGTTTCAATCATTACAAACTACTTTCTCCCCTGTTATGACAGACTCAACAGTCTACACCATCCCCTCTGATTTCAGCTCAAGCACATAGCTTTCTCTGGACATCATTTAATTTACCATCCTTATATTCTGTAGCTACATCACTTGCTAAAATGAACCTTTCTATCTACTCCATTGACCATTTTCCTTCTGATTGGATGAAACTACTCTCCCTTGGTCTTCTGCTGTTTGCGCACCATATTTTGACTAATGGTCTGTAGGTACTGTACCATCTGCTATTGTCAGTCCTGTACTGAAGCAGGCTTCACTAGATCCCATTGTTCCAGCAAACTTATCATCCAGTTTTTAATTTACAGTTTCTCTCAAAATTAACTGAGTTTGTCTTCTCACAGCTACAATATCATATTGATTCAGTAAATGCTCTACACCCCTGTCAGATGAGCTTCCTTTCTGGTTTCAGCACTGAGACAATGCTTACATCCTTTTTCAGTGAGTGGAGTGGAGGAGTAGCCTAGTGGTTAGTGCAGAGGACTTTGATCCTGGGGGAACTGAGTTCGATTCTCACTACAGCTCCTTGTGACTCTGGGCAAGTCACTTAACCCTCCATTGCCCCAGGTACAAATAAGTACCTGTATATACTATGTAAACCACCTTGAATGTAGTTGCAAAAACCACAGAAAGGCAGTATATCATTCAATTTCCCTTTCCACAGTAAATAAGATGGTGTTTTCATAGCTTTTGCGGTATCATTAGATCTCTCTGCAGCATTTGACCTGGTCAGTCACACACTGTTACTTCATTGTCTCTGTATAGGTGTTGCAGGTTCTGTTCTTGACTGGTTTACCTCTTTCCTGCAAAACCCTTCCTTCCAAGTTCTCATGTCATCATCTCTGTCCAGTATATACCCTCACCTGTGGAGTACTTCAGTGCTCCATCCTTTCCATAACATTATTCAGTCTTTTCCTTAGCTCTTTGGCTACACTTATACAGAGACACATGGCATCAGTACCTGTGAAGGGTGTTGCAGTTTGGCTTCACAATCACCATCTTGCTTTAAAGCCTAGGCAGAATGATCACCTGCTGGCTCACCGGTCATTCTGCTTTAGAGGATCTTAGTCCCACTTTCTTTGATTTGCCTGTATCACTAGTCGATTCTTTCCATTATTTGGGAGTAATTCTCGATTCTAGGCACTCAGTCTCATCAGTTTTATGTACAGGTTTCTTAATTCTGCTGCTGCAACTGTGGTCAGTCCACAGCTACTTGGACAGCGAGTCACTACATATACTTCATGCTTTTATTACATCTTGCCTTGACTACTGTAATACTGTTTATGCCGGAATCCCAAAACACGTGTTAGAAACTGAAAACCTTACGGAACATGGCAGCCCTTATCCTATGCTATGCTAAATGGTGACATCATGCTACACCATTGCTTCTTCGATTACATTAGTTACCCATTGAATTCAGAATCAAATTTAAAATATTGACACCCATATAGAGCCCTACATGCTGGCATTACCACCTTTCTATCTTCCCTCACCATTCCTTAGACTCCCACTCGTTTTCTTCAGTCTTTAAATGACTATAGATTGGTACTTCCTGGCCCTTCCAGAGCTTGTTGAGAATCTAGTGTTAAGTAGTAGTAGTACAAAGCACAGTATGTTCTTTACTTCTGGTGTTGTTACTCTGTAACTCTGGTGTGTTTATCGCTGTATGTGCTGAACCTTCTTATGTACAGTTCATATCAGTCTTTAAAACTTTTTTTCAGATTGCTTTTTTCTAATTAAGTGATGGAGGGAGTTAAGTAGTCCTCTGCTATGTCTATTTATTTTTTTTGCTGCATAACCTCACTGTCAGTTGGATGAGTGCAGAGTTCCTGACGTAGAATCAAGAACGATGGGTTGAATGTATGTTCTGTATGTTTGCCTTCTCTCCTATTTATTTATTTTGACATTTATACCCCACATTATCCTGAAAAAATTCAGTGTGGCTAACAATAAGTAAACAGCAGACAAGGTTTACAAAGCCATAAACAAAATATCAGATATAGAACATTGATGGCCTTTTGCAATGTAAGATACTCCATCAATGGATAAAAACCTCTCAAAGAGGAGAGTTTTCAGTCTCTTATGAAATACCAAGTGTCACGAAATGCCTAGTTGCCTGGGGCTACCTCACGACCACTTGGAAGGTCTATTCCCAGCACAGCTCAGGCCCTCCTTTACCTGCTGCTTGTGCTCTGAACTAGCACCCTCCTCGCACCAACTGGGTCCCAACTGCTTCTGGGCGAGTCTCCCACTGTCGGGTTATTCGCCAGTGATTTCTAGGACAATGGAGCTACACTCCCAGAGGTCTCACAGTTCCTAGAAAGCACCCAGAGAATCAAAAACACAAACCACCAGGATTCTTAGTCAGTCCAGATGAGCAGAGGCAGTAAACTAAAGAAGGTTTATTGTCATGAAAAATATTGAACATTGAACTATAAAAACAGATGGAACAAAAGCAGCACATAATAGCAGGTAACTGAATATGGATCAATTATAAACTATATAAACATTTTATCACTACCTGAATAGTGCCTGGAAAGTACAGGAAATATAGCTGCTCACAAGTTACAGAATATAAATGATCACAGAGTCTCAGTAGAGAGGTCTTTCTCCCTTTTCTTCCAAACTGAGACTGACAAATGACCTCACAGTTAGGTGGGAAAAAGAAAACGGTCACTTCTGGTATAGCTTTAAAAAGAAAAACAAAATAATTGCCATCTGCTGGCCAACCAGGAGAAACACATATCAGCAAAACAACCAGGATAAATACATGTCATCGGCAAAACAATACAGTTCATAGGCTCAGAAACCCACTGCTTCGTCACACCAAGTAATCAGGCTGACCCTTGTTTACCATTGGCAGTGAATTCCAGCACTTAGCACCCTGGCATCTAAAGTCAGCAGAGTAAACTGACTGATAACACACCCTCTTGCATTCTGGAAGATGAAGTCTAAGGTGGTCACTATAACCAGAGGTTATATTGTATAGTGGAATAGTTATTAAGGGCTGCATATAATCCGGTGTCATTCCATATAATATTTGAAATACAAAAACACATAATTTAAAAATAATTCTGGCTTTTAATGGGCAACCAGTGTGGCTTGCATAATAATGGAGTGGTTCTATCAAAACGCAATACCTTGAAGACAAGCCTAGCTGCAGTATTTGGGCCATTTGTAGCCTTTTTAGGATGCCCTCCTTATATCCAGCATAGATGGAATTGCAGTAGTTGAACTGAGTTAAAACCGGGGATTAAACTAGCAGTCTAAAGATGTCTGGTGAGAAATAAAATCTGATTCTCCTCATCTTCCAAAGAGTCCTGAATGATTTTTTCACTACTGAGGAAACCTGAGGCTCGAACATATTAAGTTCCTTTCGCTCTTTTAATTTTATTTTATGCCTTGTAAACTGCCTTGACATGTTCGACATATAAGGCAGTATATTAAGCCTAAATAAATGACAAATGATCTGTATGACGTCAGAGCTTAGAGCAGGGCAGTAGGCATCCGTGTGCCATACTGGTGGACTTCTGCTGTCAGGTCCCCGTGTCTGGTGTAGGATCTCTACTTTCCCTCTCACTCTGCAGGAGTGCTACAATACCACAATCTATATGGGGTAGTATGGAGATACTTGGAGCGATACTTCAGGCTCTTGTTTTTTGCCCATCCCACTATGCTCTTGTTTAGGAAGGAAGCGCAATGAAGAGAGGAGCTACATGGGGCCCAGAGTGCTGCTCGCTCTTTTCTGTACAGCCCAATACAGATGCTGACTTTGTAGCAGCCGTTTGGCATGCAGGCTAGATGAAGAAAAGGGAAGGAATGTAAGGAAAGGTGGCTTGAAGAAGAACATGGGGTTGGGGAGAGAAGTGAAAGAATAGAACATTGCAGGATAAAATAAGAGGCAGAACATGAGTGAGTGGAACACAGAACTGTATGGGGAGTGGCAGGTTTGTGAACCCTATAGTACTGGCAGAAAGTCCCCACTTTGAGCCTGGCTTTTCTGCTTACCCGGTCAGTTAAGGATGCTGCGGAGAAGTTATGGTCATCACTTAAGGAGGGCGCTTACTGCTTGGATGATCACAGGGTTTCTTTGGGATTTTGATATTCATTGGGATGATGCCCTAATCTGGTTCCCTATTGGATTTCCATTCACTTATAACTTTATAAATGTTTCAACATAGCACTGGGTGAAGATTTGATCTTCAGTTGCCCTATAACTTTGCTTCTTTTTCTGGACTGCTCACAGGCATCAAAGGGGCACACGTCACAGTTACAGTTCTTTTAAATGCAGATGAGCACTGAAAAATGACCTCTCACAGGGTGGTTTCAGTGACCATGTTCACAACAATCCCTTCTTGCCTTGCCACAATGTCTACCAGACCCATTCCTTGTAGTTCCCACTCTCAGCTCTGGCAAGCACTCCTTACCCTCTCTTCCCTTACATTTCTAAAGAGGTATCATTTTAGTTTCTATCCAGCTTTTAAAGGCACCTCCTGTACCACACAAAAGATCAAACTATGCAGCCAGTGACCTTCAATTTCCTGCTCATTGAACCAGGGTGAAAAATTTGAACCAAAATGTGGCCACCCACATATATTTTCATCCAATCTTCCAAGAGACTATCCAAGCGACAGTGCCTCTCTATTCCTGCAGAGTTTCTCCTAGTCCAGAGACTAGTATTCCCTGGCTCCATCAATGCTTGGGATGGGAAGTATCCCCTGAGAATGCCTGTGAGTTAACAAGGATGCAGATTTCACTCACTTGCTTAATACTGCTCCACTGGGAGAGGTCCCACAAGGGTGAAGTTTCCTATTGAGGGGGGGGGGGGGGGGGGGGGGGAGACTTGGTTTCATCTTCAGAGGGGATGATCTGACTTAGCTGTAGACATGAATCTATAGTGAAGGCCATTATAAAATAGGCATCTTTCTGGACTTTTCATATAGACACCCTGTTCTAAAATTACCCCAAAGGGGACAGTTCTATAACAACCAGGCAACCTCAGGGCATGTGGTAGAAGACTATTGTATAAAGGAAAATAGGCTCCTGCTCTGCTTTATAGAATACTAGTAAAAAAGGCCCGTTTCCGAAACCAATGAAACGGGCGCTAGCATGTGGCTTTTTTGTGTGTGTGTGTGTGTATGTGTCACAGAGTTATTTTGTGTGTGTGTGAGTGTGTGAGGGTGCGGTGTGTGTGCAGGTTGTTGATGTGTGCCTTTTTTTTGTTTTGTTTTTTGCTTGGGGGTTGTGGGATGTGCTGTGCTGGCAAAGTGGGTTGGATTGGTGTGTGGCTTTGAGGGTGTGTTTCTGTTGTATTGTGTGTGTGTGGTTTTGTCTGTCATGGAGGTTTGTGGAGGGGGGTCTTTCTGTTGGTGAAATGTAAATGTGGTTGTAGGGGGGTCAGCCTTTGCTGAGTGGTGGTTTTTTTTTTTTTGTGTTGTGCTGAGGCAGCAGTGTTGTTTTAGATGGGCGGAAGGTAGAGGAGCACGTTCTTTGTCTGTCGGTATTTTTTGGCCGTTTCAGGGCTGCTGTAGGGAGGGGAATGCTGGAAGAGAAATGTGCTGTTGGAAGCGGCGCCATCTTTTTCCATTGGGCTGGGGTTCTGGGCATCCTGGAGGTGGGTGACGGCTTGCCTGAGGATGGGGATGGTTGTTTTAAGTTGGCGGAAGGGAGAAGAGCACGGTCTCGGGCCATTGGGGGGTGATCCGGTATGTTTGGTCCATTTCAGGCCGGCTGCAGGGGAATGCCGTCTTTTTCCGGGTGCTCGGGGAATCCCCGAGGTGGGAGACAGCTTGCCTGAGGCTGGGGATGGTTGGGCACGTCCTTGGCTGCTTCGGCAAAAGGGGAAGAGGAAGGGGGTGGGGAGTTACCTGCAGCCGCCTGAGAAACCATGTATTCTTTGTTTGTTTTGTATTATTAGTTTGCATTTCTGTTGAAGAAAGAGTGGATGCCTTTCGAATGATGGAGGTGGTGCGTCGGTGTGTGGTTGTTTCGTTAGTTTGGCAGCCAGTCTCCAGTGATTCCTAGGCAGGGAAGGAGTACTCCTCCCCCTTCCTTGGTCGCTGTTTGCTGCTGGCTGGGTCGCGGGTAATCCTTTCAGCTGGGCCGCAGCTTGTCCTGTTCGCCCACGTCCCGGGCACGTTGTTTTCCGGCTCCTCCGACTCCATGTCAAGCTATCCCAAATATAGTCTTTGCTATAGGCCCTCTGGCACTCTTCAGTACTGGCATTAAGCATTTAAAAATTTCTCTTCCCCCTCCCCCCCCCCCCCCCCCCCCCCGGTCTATTTTTGCACATACCCACAGCAGGAATATTCTTCTCTCGTTCCAGCGGTGGTTCTGTGCTCTCCGTGCTGCACAGGTAATGAGCCATTCTGCTGGGGAATGCTCCTCCCTTATTGTCACGTAGTTTCCTCTGATTGGTCCGTCTTGTGTTGCCTGGGAACGGTATTGTGATGGTCCTTTGTGTTTCAGAATGTTGAGGGTGTTTTTTCTGATTGGTCTGTCATGCGAGGGCGGGGCAGAGAGACATGGTCAGTGTTGTGGCCTCACCACCATGAATCCATGAACCCTTCAGGGAGTGATTGAGTGACTTCAGAACGTTGTCTTCAGAACGTTGAGGGTGAGTTTTATTATAGTAGACTAGCTTAATTGGGTAAGGATGATCACTTATACCAGCCATGGAGCTGATATATATGTTAGCACCTAAGTGCTGCAAATATCTGCCCAAGTTCTGCCCCTTGCAGATGCACACTATGGGGCTCATTTTCAAAGCCCTTAGCCTTCCAAATTTCCATAGAAACCTATGGAACTTTGGAAGGTTAAGTGCTTTGAAAATATGCCTCTATGTAAGTTAAATGAGTATTTTCCGAATATCTGTTAGGCAGCGTGCTGGTATATACATGTGTAAGAGTGGGCACAGGCCACCTTCAAATCCGGGCTAAAGACCTACCTGTTTGATGCTGCTTTTGACTCCTAACTTGTCACTTTCTCGTAACCTTTATCTTGTCTTCCTCTCTTCAATAGTCCCTTTCCCTATGTGTTCTTCTGTCTGTCCTACCCTTATCCCTTATTGGTCCTGTCTGTCTGTCCTGATTTAGATTATAAGCTCTTTTGAGCAGGGACTGTCTTTTCTTCATGTTCAATTGTGAAGTGCTGCGTACGACTGGTAGCGCTATAGAAATGATTTATAGTAGTAGTATATGCTACTATTTTAAACATTTACATTCGTAACATGCACCTAAATGTTGGCATCTAGCTTATAGAATTGCCAAGATAATGTGTAAGAAATTTCTGTCCGGTAAACTGTCATAACCAAATCAATTTTATATTTGCAGAAGAATATCTACAATTGAATTTTGATAAGAAAGTGTTTACCGTCTCTGCAATTATGCATCCTAGTACGTACCTGAATAAAATTCTGCTTGGTGGTCAGCAAGGAAGCCTGCAATTGTGGAATGTAAAGTCCAAGTAAGAAATCTTTTTAATTCTTAATGAGTTGAACCTAGCCCAGCAGAGATCATTTACAGAAATTTGTGATCATGTGAGGCTATTGATAAAGCTGGGGAATGTATAATGGTTTCTGGAGATAAGAGGATAATATCAGTTCAAAGCAATTCTGAAAACTCATTTATTTGTTTTGGTATTTCCTGACTATTGCTAGGTCCAGGGTGCAGTAGTCGACTGCTTTCTTTTTGTTTGTTCTCCTTCTCTCCCTTTCTTCTCATCTCCTGTTTCTCTTTCCTGTATGTTATGTAATTCATTTCATGCTCCTTTTTGTTTCGAATTGTACACTGCTTTGAATTTAAAGTGAAAGGCAATATATCAAATACCAACTAAACTAGCATAGAAATGCAACTCTGTTCTGCTGAGTGACAAAGCCTGTAGATTCTGCCATACACAGAAATAAAATTATGCCATTGTTATATCCATGCCTGCCATACTACAGAATACAAGTGCCATACCAAATTGTTTTAAGCATCTTTCCTGATATTACCATTTTGGCAAGATGCTCCTAAATTATGGTATAAGTACTAGATCCTGTTAAGGATATAATGACATTATGTACACCACATGAACTAATTAAAACGCATAGGGGCAGTGTCTACAAATGGGTAAATATTGTGCATAAAAAAAAGAGAAAAACCTCCGCAAGCAATCCCAAAAGAACCCAAAAATTGGAGGCTGCCAAAGGACGAAGACTGAAGCCCAGGTCCAAAGTATAGATCTTTACTAACAAAATGACCCAACCTGACTGTGTTTCGGCGTGATGCCTGTCTCAGGGGTACTATAGTGTAAGAACATTGATAATAAAGTATAAAGAAATGTGACCCATTTAGAGGCTCATTTTAATGCAGATAGACTTACAAAGTAACATAGGTTACTGTGTAACTTTGTAAATCTGTGTGCTTTGAAAATGAGCACCTTAATAGAAAATGAATAAATACAGTAAACGTGATATGTAAAACAAACCCCATATGTAAAAGGGATGGGATTTGATATCCCGCCTTTCTGTGGTTACAGTCAGTGGTTTATATATTATATACAGATATTTATTTTTGACCCTGGGACAATAGAGGGTTTAGTGAGTTACCCAGAGTCACAAGAAGCAGCAGTGGGAATCAAACCTTGGTCTCGGGCCACTGGACTAACAATTGGGCACTCTTCCACTCATGGAAACTATTATTGCTGACCTTAGAGTCAAAAATACTTTACGCAGTGACAATGTTATATATGGTGATGTACCTGCAATAAAGAGGGAGCAAAATAAAAGGATAAAAAGGATGCAAGATGTGAAAAGAGACCCAATAACAGGGGGGGGGGGGGGGGGGGGGGGGGAGGAGTCAAGATGGTGCTGATTAAGCAGTATATCTGCTCTGTCTCTGAGCTCAGAGGTTTGCAGGAGCAACAATTGTTAAGTGCAAAGGAAGACCCCGGACTTACCCCTCTGAATCCTGTGGTACTTTGGCCCTGGTGCAGCAGAAAATTTTGAGCTTTGTGTTTTCTGCTCTAGCTTTGGGTGGGGGTTTCTCTGGAAGGAGGCCCCAGAGCATGGTGTCTTTGACGTGACCAATAATGTCCTGAGGCGCCTCTTCGACCCGGAAGTGATAGTGTTCAGTTCTTGCAGGAGAGGCCGGCAATTGCTGAAGTTGCTGGTGCGACTAAACCTGAAGTTGGGGCATAGATGCATACCTCCTTTGCTGCAGAGGGGAAGCTTCCCATGAGGTTGGTGAAGGTGTGGGATGGCTTCTATCTGCTTAAATTTGGCCATTGGCAGCTAGAAAGAGCCTCCAGTTATGTGGAGATGAGAATGAGACCGGAGAAAGTCACTTTGTAAGAATTGTGCAATGCTTTCACCCCATGTCCCCAGTCCTGTTTAAAAAGATAAGTTTTCAAATTAGCCTTAAGAGAGGTTAAGGAAAATTTACTGTGGAGGTAAATAGGAAGTGAGTTCCAGATGGAAGGAAAAAGAAAAAAAAAAGTGTTTCTGGTTGATTCGTAGTGTGCATTTTTTTGGGCTGGGTGAACAAGTCGGTGATCGTTGATAGAACGGCAAAGCCTGGAAGAAGCTTAGAGGATAGCTAAACATGAGAGAGAGTCTAGGAGACCAAGTCTTGGGGCTTTGAAAGTGAGAAGTGCAATCATGTATGCAATTGTTTAGCAACAGGGAAGGAGCTGTTTTTTTCAAACTCAGGCAACCAGTTCCTGAGAAAGATATTAAGAAATTTGAGCTAGATTTGTCAGCTATGAAAGAAGTTACAAGGAACATTAGTTAAATATTGTGTTCCATAGCGACCCACAGATGAATCCAGAGACTTGTGGGTTGTGTCCCTCTACCAGCAGGTGGAGATAGAGAGAACCTCCGAGGTTTGATATATGTGGACCTGTGCAGCCAAGTAAACTTCAGTATTCTGTCTATCTAGCAGGTGTAGGGACATATCTGTGCAGCTCTGGTTTGATCTGGCTACTGGTGTCCTTTGGGCCTAGTTTTGTACAGTCAGGGGTTGAGTGGCTGTTTGTAGCTTCTGGTGTACACCTGGTGGTGCCAGGTCCTTCCAGGTCTTCCCCTACCTTTCCTCCATCGCCCGGGGCTGTGAGCTGATCGGGTGTTGCCTTTCTCTCCTGAGTGAAAAGGTAAGCGTCTCTTTAAGAGACTTTGTTTTTGTTTAATCGTATGGAGAAGCTAGATGGGCTGCTGAGTCTGTTTGAGGGGCAGGTGTTTGTGGAGCATGTCAGTGCCTTCTGAAATGGCTAAGCGCTGCTTCCGGTGTGGGGGCCGGAGAGCAGCGTTGGGGGAGTGTGAGTCGTGCCGCCGTCAGCCCACAGCGGGTGTTCAGCGCGATGGGAGTTCCCCTCGGGCGTCTGGTGAGTTTGAAGCGCAGGGGATAGTTTTGGCGGTTTCATCGGGGCAGTTAGTTCAGTGCGCATTGGCGGGCGCCATTTTTTCCTCTCAGGTGCGACCAGCTCGCACGTGGCGGTTGACAGACAGGAGGAGGCACAGCACGCTTCTGTGGCACAGGCTCCGATGGAGGAAAACAATTTAGAGGGATTTTGTTTTATTAATGCACAATGCCTTTCTTCTGAAGAAATCAGGAGCTTCTCTTCAGGCAGCCCCGTCTCTTCCTCAGTAAACTTCGGTTGCTGCAGCCTCTCAGTGTTTCCTGCCAAAACATCCCCGGGTGGAGATCTTTTGGATCCTGAGGAGCTATCTGACACAGATGGCCTGGTTTTGTCTCCGGGCTGTCCCTCAGAATCATTGGATTTGGCAGATGAGGTCACCCTGCTTTCTGAGGAGGCGGATGACCCGACGGCTGCCCGCCTTTTTCGCAGGGAAGAACTTCCATCCTTGATTAATTAGGGCTTTCGAGGTTTTGGCCATTTCCCCCCTGAATCGTCAGGGGGAACAGGTCCAGTACCCTCTATTATGTCTGGCACCAAATGCCCACCTCGTTCCTTTCACGTGGATGAGGCCATAAAAATCCTTATTTCGGCGCAGTGGGATACAGCGGGACAGTGGGCTTAAGGTTGCTAGAGCTACGCGCTGCCTGCTGCTGACTTAGACTTGCTGAACGTTCCTACGGTGGATTCATTAATCACAGCGGTCACTAAGAAAACCACTCTCCCTGTGGAGGGTGACATGGCACTCAAGGACCCTCAAGATCGTAAGTTGGAGACTTGAAGCTGGCCTTTGAAGTAGCGGCCCTTTCCTTGCAAGCTTCAGTTTGTGGCTCCTATGTGGCGTGGGCATGCTTTATCGTGGGTACAGAAAGCCTCCTCTCTGGAGGACTTTGTGGCTGTTTTGCCAGCTTTAGAGTCCGGTTTAGCCTTCCTTGCGGATCTTCTTTATGATCTTTTGAGGGCTTCGGCGAAGGAGGTTTCCCTAGCGGTTACCGCACGTCGCTGGCTGCAGATGTGACCTGTAAATCACGGCTGGCAAGGCTTCCTTTTAGGGGAAAGCTTTTGTTTGGGACAGACCTAGAACAGATTGTGAAGGACCTCGGTGACTCTAAGGGCCAGCGCCTCCCGGAGGACAGGTCCAAATTTGCGCGACTAACGGGACCTAGACCTAAGTTTAGGGATACACGCAGTTACTGTCCAGGTTGCGGGGCCTCTTTTCAGAGAGCAAGGCCTTTTCAGAGACTTCAGCTCTTTCGAGGTGAGAGGCAGGCCTTCCTTTCCGGGAACAGAAACCAGCCCGCAGCCAGGTCCGCCCAATGATGGGGCCCTGGTCCATCTCTAGCCGGTTATTGGGGGCAGGCTGTCCCTATTCCTGGTGGAGTGGACCAGGGTAACATCCAACGGATGGGTCTTGGAGGTTATCAGAGACGGCTACACGTTGGAATTGGCTCGTCCGATAGTAGACTAGTTTCTGGGATCTCCTTGCAAATCTCCCGCCAAGGTGCGGGCAGTTTGTCACACCCTCCTCAACTTACGATGACTGGGAGCCATCCAGTCTGTACCCCCAGCAGAAAGAGGGTGCGGTCGATACTCCATTTATTTTGTGGTGCCAAAAAAGGGCGGTTCTTGGTGACCCATCATAGATCTCAAGTGCGTCAACAGGTCCTTACGAGTTCGGTATTTCTGCATGGAAACCCTCCGCTTGGTAATCGCAGTGGTACAGCCAGGGGCGTTTTTGACGTCTCTCAATCTCAGAGGCCTATTTACACATTCCAATTTGGCCTCCCCACGGGCGTTTTCTTTGCTTTGCAGTGCTTGGTTGTCATTTTCAATTCAAAGCGATGCCCTTCGGCCTAGCCACAGCACCTCGGCCAATCTCAGAAAGGAAGGGATTCAAGTCTATCCTTGTCTAGACGACTGGCTTGTGCGGGCGTCTTCTTTCGAGGAGAGTCGACGGGCAACTGACAGAGTGGTCGGGTTGCTTCAATTGCTTGGTTGGGTGATCAACTTGCCGAAGTGCAGCCTTATGTCCTCCCAGACGCTGGAATACCTGGGAGTGTGCTTCGATACCTGAACAGGTTTGGTTTCTCTTCCTTCAGCTCGAGCACAGCAGTTGTAGGGTCAGTTACGAGCTCTGTTCCAAACTCCGAACCTGCGGGTTTGGGACTGTGTACAAGTTCTGGGTTTCATGGCCTCCACCTTGGATGTCATAAAGTGGGCCAGAGCTCACATGTCTCCTCTCTCTGAGGATTAAGAGGTACGGGTACCTTGTTTGACCCGTCTGCACACAATCATGCATTGGTGGTTCATTCAAAAGAATCTGGTGTCAGGTATTCCTCTGCAAACCCCGGAATGGAAGATTGTGACCACGGATGCATCGCTGTCTGGTTGGGGGGCTCATTGCCTCCAACAGACGGCCCAGGGCATTTGGACCTCGATGGAGGTATCTTGGTCCATCAACCGCTTGGAGTTGCAGGCGATTCATCTGGCCCTCCGTGCGTTTGTCTCTTCTCCATGGTTGTCTAGTTCCAGTTCTCTTGGACAATGCGATGGCGGTCACCTACGTGAACCGTCGGGGGGGGGGGGGGGGGCACCAGGAGTGCACCACTAGCGTGCGAGGCGGCCCTGATCTGCCATTGGGCAGAGACTCATCTCACTCTTTTGACGGCGGCTCATAGCGGGGTCACCGAATGTGCGAGCGGACTTTCTCAGTCGCCACCAGTTGGAGCCTGGGGAGTGGACACTTCCCCTCTGGCCTTCGATCACATAGCTGCCCGTTGGGGGATTCCGGTGATGGACTTAATGGCCACCGCATTCAATGCGAAGGTTCCTCGTTTCTTCAGCAGGAGAAGAGAGCTGGGCTCAGAAGGCATCGATGCTCTTCTACAACCTTGGCCCAGGGGCCTGCTGTATGCCTTTCCCCCATGGCCTATGGTGAGCAGGTTACTGACTCGCATTGCCAGTCATCCCGGTCGAGTGATCCTTGTGGCCCCATATTGGCCCAGACATCCCTGGTACGCGGATATGGTCAAGCTCCTGTTCAATTGTCCTCTCCGGCTCCAGGCGCACTACTGTCTCTTGCTGCAGGGACCAGTCATGATGGAGAATCCCTCCCCCTTTGGTCTTATGGCCTGGACTCTTGAAAGGGCGAAGTTGAGAAGGAAAGGGTATCCGGACGCGCTTATCGCTACGATACTTCAGGCTCGGAAAAGATCCACCTCAATAGCTTATGCTAGGGTGTGGCATACCTTCGATTTGTGGTGTGCGAGTTCGGGATTGTCAGTGACTTCGGCTTCGGTATCGGTTATCCTCGCATTTCTTCCAGAGGGTGTACAGAAATCATTCTCGTTGAGTTCTCTTAAGGTGCAGGTGGCAGCTCTGGCATGTTTTTACAGGCCAGCTTCAGGGGGCGTCGTTCGCCTCCCATCCGGATGTGGTTCGTTTTTTGAGCGGCGTAAATTGGTTGCGTCCTCCGCATGTGCCAGTTCTGCCATCCTGGAACCTTAATCTAGTTCTCAAAGCACTTCAGCGTCCTCCTTTCGAACCCTTATCGGAGATTACAGTTAAGGATCTTACCTTGAAGGCGATTTTCCTAATAGCCATTACTTCGGCTCGGAGAATTTCAGAGTTACAGGCTCTTTCGTGCAGAGACCCCTTCCTGCATTTTACGGAGGCGGGGGTATAGATTAGGACAGTTCCTTCGTTTTTGGGGCAGTCTCTGCATTTGCCGACTTTTCGCTGGGAAGCTTACCCCGAGCAATTCCGGGCTCTTCACTGCCTCGACTGTCAGACTCTTCTCAGGTATTTGGAGGTGACAAATGAATTTCGTCTTTCTGACCATCTCTTCATCCTTTTTGGGTCATATGGCTTCCAAGGCCACCATAGCCCGTTGGGTGCGGGAGGCCATCACTTCGGCCTACGAGGCATTGGGCAAGCAAGCCCCTGCACAAATTTTGCTCATTCTACACGAGCTCAGGCTTCCTACTACTACTACTACTACTACTACTACTATTTAGCATTTCTATAGCGCTACAAAGCATACGCAGTGCTGCACAAACATAGAAGAAAGACAGTCCCTGCTCAAAGAGCTTACAATCTAGTAGACAAAAAATAAAGCAAACAAATCAATTAATGTGTAGAGGAAAGAGGAGAGGAGGGTAGGTGGAGGCGAGTGGATACAAGTGGTTACGAGTCAAAAATAATGTTAAAGAGGTGGGCTTTCAATCTATATTTAAAGCAGGGACTGTCTTCTATGTTTGTGCAGCGCTGCGTACGCCTTGTACCGCTATAGAAATGCTAAATAGTAGTAGTAGTAGATTTAAAGATGGTCAAGGATGGGGCAAGACGTAGGGGCTCAGGACGTCTATTCCAGGCATAGGGCGCAGCAAGACAGAAGGAGCGAAGTCCCGTTTGGTTTCTCTGGAAGATATCTACAGAGCCACTACATGGGCTTCGGTCCATACGTTCACTCGTCATTATCGGGTGGATGTGGCAGCTCGGCAGGATGCGATGTTTGGTTCGTTGGTGATTTCTGCCGGGTTGGGGGTGTCCCGCCCTACTTGAGGACTGCTTGGGTACATCCCATAAGTCTCTGGATTGATCTGTGGGATGCTGTGGAAGGAAAAATTAATTCTTACCTGATAATTTTCTTTCCATTAGTCCCAACAGATCAATCCAGAGGCCCCCCACTGGATTTACTGTCTGCGGTTTTGTTTCGGTTGGTTAGTTTTTTGGGTTTCATTGTTCTGAATGTTCCTTCGTTTGATTAAATAATAAAAACAAATACATTTGGAAGTGGTGGAAGTATGTTGGGCATTTGGTCTGACAATGTCAGGAGAGTTTTCTATTGTTTCCATTCCACTGCTTTGATATCGTTCATGCTGAGGTTTACTTGGCTGCACAGGTTCACGTATAGCAAACCTCAGAGGTTCTATCTCCACCTGCTGGTAGAGGGACACAACCCACAAGTCTCTGGATTGATCTGTTGGGACTAATGGAAAGAAAACTATCAGGTAAGAATTAATTTTTTCTAACACATAAGAAGCTAGAGACTTTGGAAAATTATGAAAGGTGGTTAAATCTGAGGTTCATTAATTTTCCTAAGTCTCGTGTTTTTCAGCAATGGATATGTTAAAGAAATATATTATGGAAATTCTTCAAGTCCCTAAAGAGACTATTCCACCAATAACTAGGGTTTATTATGTGGATTGGTAGGGAGCCCCTTCCAAGGAAGCAAGGAAATAACATTCATCAGATACTTTCAACCTTTCTGGGTATCTAGATGTTCTTGGCGAGTGGTATTTTCTGCCACGTTGATTGCTTTTTTTTGTGTGTGTGCTTTGGAGCCAGATTGTAATTGGCTGCTATTTTCGTTATAAGGAGGTTGAATTTCTGGCTCATAAAGTTCAAATATTTCCTAACCTTTGTAGAGCCACTCGGCTCAGGAGACAGGCCTTTTTGGCCTTAAAGACTGAACTTCTGGCTCTCTTTTTTTGGGAGGGGGGCGAGAAGAATGTGTTTTCTTCAGTTTCTGTGGTACTGAGGCAGTGGGCAGATTTTATAGCGCACAAAGATGACATCGGAAGCCGAGCTGCATCTCTTCGAGCTCCGTCCCTTCCACCTGCAGCCCTCCATTTCTATGCAGGTTAAATCTGGGCTTTTCTCCTTAATTCACTTAAAAGAAAAATGTTCAGCATTTTTATTGTAAAGTGCCTGTCCTGATAACACTAGTTTTAAATGCTGTTACGATTTTGTGCAGTAAAGCCTTTCTTTGATTCTGGTAGTTCATAAAATAAGACCCTTACTTCCTGGATCTTGCTTACAACTCTACTGCTCTGTGTTGCTTAGTCTGCTGCACAACACCTGGCCAGTAAGTCGCCATTATTCCTTTGTTTTTATCATTTAAGCCTTTTTACTTTTTATCGTCCTGAAGTCTTTGGAATTGCATTAGTTTTTAACTGGCTTTTTAACATATGCTACTACTTTTTATAGAGTATCGTTGCCTGACCATTTCAAGAAGGGACTTGTGCTTAGTTGTCTCTATATTGGTACTACTAGTTATCATTTCTATAGCAGTACTAGACGTATGCAGTTCTGTACACCGAACATGTAAGAGACGGTCTCTACTTGACAGAGCTTACAATCTAATCAAGACAAACAAGACAAATAAGAGATTAGTATGTACTGAACCTATGTTAGTCTTGTGTTCATAATTGTTCCATAAATATTTTAATTTAAATTAGGTGCACAAATATAATTTTTGTTGATGTAATATCTGTAAATTTGCTTCAGATTAAGCAACACACACTTGCACCATTTTGTAAGCATATTTGTGCATACTTTGAAGGTGGTTCCCTCACACTGAATGTGTCCATTTGTTTGTATTTTATACATCTGGTTGTTATTACATTCATAATTGATTCTTGTGATGTGTGTAATTTTTGAATTATTTTAATATATAATCATTTAATTTATGAATCTATCAGCATTTTAATTGTAAGTTGTACTATGTTGCAAATATATCCCCTGACGCAGCCTAGAAGTAGGCGAAATGTGGCCACATCAGGCAGTTTTATTAAAATATATTTTAATCTTTGATCCTGGTGATTTTACTATCCTCTTTTGCTCAAAAACATGAAGGCACACCTTGAAACTTTTGTCTCATGGGTAAATGTTCATAGATTAAAATTAAATCCCAGCAGATAGAAGCCATGTTCTAGGTTCCATCCTAAGAGTATGCACCCAAGAAAAAGATCTAGATGTTATCGTGGACAATACACTGAAGTCTTCTACTCGGTGTGTGGTGGTGGTGGCGGCGGCCAAAAAAGCAAACAGAATGCTAGGAATTATTAGGAAAGAAAGAGAAAAAATAAGACACAGAATATTATAATATCTCTGTATTGCTCCATGGTGTTATGTGCAGTTCTGGTCACCGTATCTTAAAGATACAGCAGAATTAGAAAAGGTTCAAAGAAGGGCAACCAAAATGATAAAGGGGATGGAACTCCTCTCATATGAGGAAAGGCTTAAGAGGTTAGGACTCTTCTGCTTGGAAAAGAGATGACTGGGGTGGGGGGGATATGATTGAGGTCTACAAAATACTAAGTGATGTAGAACGAGTAAATGTAATTCAAATTTTTATTCTTTCAGAAAGTACAAAGACTTTGGGGCCACTCAAGGAAGTTACATAGCACTACTTTTAAACCGAACAGGAAGAAATATTTTTTCACTCAATGAATAGTTAAGCTCTGGAACTTGTTGCCAGAGGATGTGGTGTCAGTAGTTGATGTATCTGGGGTTAAAAAAGGTTTGGACAAATTCCTAGAGGAAAAGTCCATTGTCTGCTATTGCGACAGAAATGGAGAAAGCCACTGCTGTCCCTGGGATCAATAGCATGATTGTTACTACTATTTGGGATTCTGTTAGGTACTTGTGACTTGAATTGGCTACTGTTGGAAGCAGGATATTGGGCTAGATGGACCATTGGTCTGACCCAGTATGGCTGCTGTTATGTTTTTATTCTCCTGATACTTTTTGTGCTAGATAGGTTTTGTTTATTTTTGTAATTTAACCACTGGTGTTTTTGAAAACAGGATGCTTTGCTATAAATTTCTAAAATCTTTTCTTCTTTTTGATAGTAAACTTTTATACACATGCCAAGGATGGGGCTCTGGTGTGACAGCACTTCAGCAGGTAAGTTCTGTACTGCCGTGAGAAGACATCTAGTACAAGTACTTTATAAATGTTACTCTAGACTGAGATTTACCCCCACAGCAGCTGCCACGCAGCAATGCTGACACTTCCCATTCACTTTGAATGGATTGTGTCTGCATTACCGAACTGGCAGCCGCTAGTGCGGCTTTGTAAAAGTAGGGGTTAGTTTGTTGCATCCTAGCTTAACTTGGTTGTATTGTGCTAACAAGACAACTTACATACAGTAGACAAGTGGGCTATTGATAGCAGTTTCATTCTTCACTGCATCTTTTTCATTGTTACTGTTTTAACCATTTAAAAAGAAGTGCAGTTTGTTAATGGCTTGGTTAGATAATTTTAAAAATTTGAAATATGTTCTTAATATAAAATAACTGCCGTATTGAGTCAGACCAAAGATTTGATTTAATCTTGGCATTTATATTCCACTTAACCATCAATTTCTATGTTGAGAATAATCAAAGTTGAAAACTCACATTATAATATAAAATAAGATTATACAGTAAAATTCTTTTCCATACAGTTAAAATAGTGGAAACAAATCTGTCAAGCCTAGTATCCTGTTTTGAACAGTGGTCAATCCAGGTCACAGGTATCTGACAAGATCCCAGAGAGTTCTCAGAGGATTATATACTTCTTTAAACATATCAAGCAGACATTTTTGAACATAATTTGAGTTGTGCAGATTTTTTTTTTCTTAATTATGTAGTTCCTGGTTCAACTAGACCAAAGTTTTGAAAAATCTTTAGGCCTTTTATTTCTCATGTGTTCATTTCATGGAAATATTTTATTCATTTAAAAATAATTTTGTGTGTTCCCCCCACCCCTTTTCACTAGTTGTTCTGCACAGCCAGATCAGAAGTGCTTGGAGAACAAAAATAGATGCCAGGTGGCAATCATTTGGTCCAGGCACTAGCCATGACTTTTTATTTCTACTGTCCCTCAACAGCTACTGAACAGTTTCTAGAGTGGTAGAGACCAAGCATGAACAGTATGATTTGTGAACAGGAATCCATGATCATTGAACTTGAATCAAGTTTGTTTTCTACTTATGGTTTGGCTTTTTTTTTTTAATTCCTAATTAGGGATTGTGATTTTTAGATTGAATGTAAATGGGTCACGGCATTTGAGAGAGAGAAGAATTTTGTGTGTGACGAATGGCTTATGTACCTGCAGGTGTACCCTAAAACTAATGTTTAGATTGGAGATTTTCCAGCAACATCAATGGTCTATGACAGCATCTAGAAAACTGAAACCTAAACAAATGCTGAATAAAAATATGGGTAAATTAAAAAGAACAGGTTTGGCTTTCTAAGGTGCCTACTGAACTTTGAAAGTAATTTTATAACAATTTGCCTAGGTTTGGAGGCTAAAATCCTGTGGGTAAACCAACACAAAATATATTTAGATTGAATCTGTGGACACTTACACCTGCTCAAGAGCCGGTGTAATGTTAGCGGGTAAAATATACGTGCAAATTGTGACTGTGCCCAAGGTCCATCCCAGAACACACCTACACTTAAGGCATGTACTTTTATGCACATACCCCGTAGGGTAATTTTATAAAAGCCACTTTGTGTGAAAAAATCATTTATAAAATGACTCCCACTGTGACAGAGTATTGATTATTTTGGCGGACAGCTGCTTTGACCATTCAGCTTTCTTCTTCAGTAATGGACAATTAAATATTAACAGATTAAAGATACTTGTCCACTCAATCAAAGCATTAAAGTAGATGGTTAGCGGATATTTAATAGATGATATTTGTAATATAATTTTTCATTCAGCTAGACCTGTCCATATCAGTGGGTTGTGTCCCCTCCTGATGTGGAGAAGGAGGTTGAGATTCTGAACTATTCAGTGATGCCACTGGTATAAGGGCTGGGAAATGCCGGAATCCTTCAGTATTTCTCTACCTCCAGCAGACGGTGAGCTTGGGCTGGTGCAGTAGGTAGGTGAGTAGGTCTGATCCCCCGGGTGGCAGACTACAGCCTGCATTTCTGGGGCCAGTCTGGGTCATTTGCTCCTGGGGTTTGGACCACAGTCCTTACTCCAGTGGATCTAGGAATGCTCAGAGCCTCATGCCCCAAGCTTTAGCCCACAGGCTGCAGTTCACTGGGCTTGCTAGCATGGGGGGGGGGGGCTGCCTTTTTTTGAGTCCCCTCTCCCTCCTGACCTAGGCTACTGCAGGGCTCAGAAAAAAAAGCTTTATTCTAGTTTGGAGGAGTAAATCCTTTTGTGAGAGAAAAAAAGCCCAAAAGTGAAAGTAAGAGCAGCTATTTGCAGAGCCGTTTCTGGCTTGGAGGGCGGTTGGGAGGAGAGGATTACCCTGGTTCTTGGTGGAGGTGGGTCAGGCGGGTCCCAGATTGATGTCGTGTGTCTAGATTTTCAGGAAGCCTTTGACAAAGTTCTTCATGAGAGACTCCTGAGAAAATTGGAGTCATATGATAGGAGGCAGTGTTCTACAGATAATGAATTGGTTATTAGACAGAAAACAGAGGGTAGTGTTAAATGGCCATTTTCTCAGTGGAGGAGTGTGAATAGTGGACTGCCACAGGGATCTGTGGTGGAACTGGTGCTATTTAACATGTTTATAAAAGATCTGGAAATCGGAACAAGTGAGGTGATTAAATTAGCACATTACACAAAACTATTCAAAACTGTCAAAATATATGCAGACTGTGAAAATTTTATGTATTTATTTATTTTGGGGGGATTTATTAACCACCTTTATGAAGTGATTCACCCAAGTCGGTGTACAGCAGGTACAGTTTAACATAAAACTTACAATTGTGTTAACATATCAATAGTAAAATAACTAAGAATACACTAAATGCAGTAAATGAGGTAATCTTATACACATTTAACAGCACTGGAATTTAAATACAATGTTAGCGTGATACACCTAATAAGCATGCATGAGAACATTCAGCTAACATTGATATGATGCTAAAGATGTTCTACAGTACGATTTACCATATAGCTGAGGGAACAAGAGCAGATATATGATGGGAACAAGATGCGTGGTACAGTGTCAGTTGCAATAATTTGATGGTTAGCTAAACACATGGTAAGTTCTTTGTATAGTTAAGCAAGAGATAAAGAACTGATCTAAGTTTTAGCAAGCTAGTCCAGGTTCAGAATAAGTGTATAGTCAGTCACCCTGTGTGTATTAAAGGCTTGGGAGAAGAGCCAGGCTTTCACCTGCTTTTTGAAGTAGAGGTAGTCTCGAGCTAAACGTAGCCCCTCTGGGAGTAAATTTCAGAGCATGGGGGCTACTCCTGAGAAGACTCACTGGCGGGTATCACATCGTACAATTTCTTTTCACGAAGATGGAGATAGTGATAATTCTTGAGAGGACCGTAGAGGTCTCAAAGGTGTATAAAGGGCTATTTTTGTCTGAGGACCTTGAAAATCAAATATAGAGTTTTAAATTTAGCCCTGTAAGATACTGGTAGCAAGTGTAGCTTTTTCAGAAATGTGATGTGGTCATGCCACTTGCAGCCTTCTATCAGTTGTGCTGCAGCATTCTGAATTAGTTGGAGCTGGTACAAACTCTTTTTGGTTTGACCAGTGTACAGGGCATTACAGTAGTCTAGTCATGATGTTATCATGGCATGGACCACTGTGGTCAGACTCGTCTTTTCAATTTATGGAGAAAGATTTCGTAGCTGCCATAGATGATAGAGACGATTTTTGATGGTTGTTTGAATTTGTGGTATCAGAGTGAGTGAGTCTAGCAGTATCCCAAGAGTCCTGACCTCTGATTTTAGGGGGAGTTCATACTTCCCAAAAGATATTTTGAAGTTGAGTATTTGTCCACTTGTGTTTGGTATCCAAAGAATCTCAGTTTTGTTTGGGTTCATGCAAAGTTTGTTGTTGTTTGCCTATTTCTGAGCTGCGATTAGGCAGTCAGGCAAATTACTCAGAGCTGTGGGTAGATCTGGATCAATGGGTATGAGTAGTTGCATATCATCAGCATAGTTGTAGAAAACTTTTGTGTCCATTGACCGAAGCAGCTCAGCCAGAGGCTTGACGTAGATATTAAATAAAATGGGAGATAGTATAGATCCCTGTGGCGCCCAAGGTAATGATTTGCTGTTGCTGAACAGAACTGATTGTTGTCTATCTGACAGGATTTAAACCAAGTAAATAATGTGCCACTGATACCTGTTTCTGCCAGTCTTGTAAGCATGATGATATGATCCATGGTGTCGAAGGCTGCCGAGAAATCGAGCAACAGTAATATTGAGGCAGATCCCCTGTCATGGTTTCTGTACAGATCATCAGGAATGGACACAAGAACTGTCTCTGTTCCATACCCAGGTCTGAGACCAGATTGACATGGGTCTAGCCAATTTCTTTCTGTTAGCCAGTCATTGAGTTGAGTGCAGAATTACAGGAAGAACTTATGAAACTGGAAGACTGTGCATCCAAATGGCAGCTGACATTTAGTGTGGACAAATGAGTGATGCACATTGGGAAGAATAATCCAATTCATAGTTACCTGATGCGAGAGTCCACCTTGGGAGTCGGCACCCAAGAAAAAGATCTAGGTGTCATTGTAGACAATACACTGAAATCATCTGCCCAGTGTGTGATGATGGCCAAAAAAGCAAACAGGATGCTAGGAATTATTAGGAAATTGATAACAAATAAGACCAACAATACTATCAAGCTTATTTTCAAAAGAGAAGGACGCCCATCTTTCGACACAAATCGCAAGATGGGCGACCTTTTCACAGGGTCGGCCAAATCGGTATAATGGAAAGCCGATTTTGGGCGTCCCCAACTGCTTTCCGTTGCGGGGACTACCAAAGTCCCCGGGGGCGTGCCGGAGGCATAGCGAAGGCGGGACTTAGGCGTGCCTAACACAAGGGCATCCGCGACCCATAATGGAAAAAAAAAGGGCGTCATTGACGAACACTTGGACGACTTTACCTGGTCCTTTTTTTTTTTCTTACGACCAAGCCACAAAAAGGTGCTCGAACTGACCAGATGACCACCGGAGGGAATGGGGGATGACCTCCTCTTACTCCCCTAGTGGTCACTAACCCCCTCCCACCCTCAAAAAAATTTTTTTAAATATTTTTTGCCAGCCTCTATGCCAGCCTCAAATATCATACCCAGCTCCATGACAGCAGTATGCAGGTCCCTGGAACAGTGGGTGCAATGCACTTCAGGCAGGCGGACCCAGGCCCATCCCCCCCCCCCCCCCCCCCACCTATTACACTTGTGGTGGTAAATGTGAGCTCTTCAAAACCCACCGGAAACCCACTTAACCATATCTAGGTGCCCCCCTTCATCCGTAAGGGCTGTGGTAGTGGTGTACAGTGCTGGGGAGTGGGTTTTGGGGGGCTCAGCACACAAGGTAAGGGAGCTATGTACCTGGGAGCAATTTGTGAAGTCCACTGCAGTGCCCCCTAGGGTGCCCGGTTGGTGTCCTGGCATGTCAGGGGGACCAGTGCACTACGAATACTGGCTCCTTCCACGACCAAAGGGCTTGCATTTGGTCATTTCTTAGATGGGCGTCCTTAGTTTAGGGACTGTCTTTTGTGTATGATGTACAGCGCTGCGTAAGCCTTGTAGCGCTATAGAAATAAGTAGTAGTAGTAGCAGTTTCCATTATCACCGAAAATCAGAAACATCCATCTCTAGGGACGACCTAAATGTCAAGATTTGGGCGTCCTCGACCGTATTATCGAAATGAAAGATGGACGCCCATCTTGTTTCGATAATACTGGTTTTCCCACCCCTTTACCGGGACGTCCTGAGGAAAACTTGGGCGCCACTTTCAATTACGCCCCTCTATAATGCCTCTGTATCACCATGGTGTGACCTCGCCTTGAGTATTGCGTTCAGTTCTGGTCGCTGTATCTCAAAAAAGATATAGCGGAATTAGAAAAAGTTCAGAGAAGAGCAACTAAATTGATAAAGGGAGGGATGGCTTGGAAAACAGCTGAGGGGAGATATGATTAAGGTCTACAAAATCCTGAGTGGTGTAGAACGAGTAGAAATGAATCAATTTGTTTTACTCTTCAAAAAGTACAAAGACTAAGGGGACATTCAGTGAAGTTATATGGAGATACTTTTAAAACAAATAAGAGAAAAAATATTTCTTTCTAATGAATAATTAAGCCAGAGGTTTTCAACCCAATGGGGCTCACCTAGCCAGTTGGGGTTTTCAGGATATCCCTATTGAATTCCTGAAAACCCTGACTGACTTGGTGTGCCGCAAGGACTGGGTTGAAAACCTTTCAATTAAGCTCTGGAACTCGTTGCTAAAGGATGTGGTAACAGCAGTTAGCGAACAAGTTCCTGAAAGTCCATCGTCTGCTATTGAGAGACATGGGGTAGGCACTGCTTGCTCTGGGATTGGTAGTATAGAATGCTGCTACTATTTGAGTTTCTGCCAGGTACTTGTGACCTGGATTGGCCACTGTTAGAAACGGGGTACTGGGTTAGATGGACCATTGGTCTGTCCCAGTGTGGCTATTCTTACGAAGGAATGGGTGAAAGAGGGTTTGGTGTTGAGAGGAGAGAGAAAACTGGTGAGGACTAGTTAGTGGGGAGAAGTGTGGTGTGTGGATGGACTAAAGAGAGAGAGAGAGTGTGATATGAACAGGCTAGAGCAGTATTTCCCAATTTGGTCCTGGAATACCTCCTTGCCAGTCAGGTTTTCAGGATATCCACAATGAATATGCATGAAAGAGATTAACATATAGTGGAGGTAATGCATGCAATTCAATTTCATGTATATTCATTGTGGATATCCTGGAAACATGATTGGCAGGGGAGTGCTCCGGGACTGACTTGGGGGAAACACTGGGCTGGAGGAGAGAAGAGACTGACAGGACCCTAGCTTTTGATTTGGGCACATGAGTCTTTGCCATGCTCACATTACCTGCTTTTGCCAGGATATAGGCTTGTCACTCATAACAGCAGTTTTTTGTTTATTTGTTGGCAAGGAGAAATTTGTGTTGATTTTGGGTTCTGCACCCCTCAGTCATTTTCAAAGGTTGGTCCCTATGGTAAGGATTCATATTTGTCAAACTGGACATCCATTAGGATGGTTTTGTCCATTCTGCTAAAGGTGGTTTCTTCTTCCCATCTCAGATGGTGGTTCTTCAAGCCTTTGAGCATGGAGGTAGTTCAGATCTCTCTTGCAAGCATAGACCGGATGTAAGGGGGTCTTGGTCCGTAACGTGTAGGTGACTTGCCTCTTTCTTAAGTCCGACAGGCTGTTTATCAAGGGCCACACAAACGTGTAGTGGCTTCTAAGGCATCCTTAGCATGCTGGATAATTGTGACCATTGAAGTGGCCTGCATAGTTAGGCACAAGGCTGTTCTTGAAGTGAATTCAAGCTCATTCAACACAGGCGCAGATGGCATCATGAGCGGAGGCCCAAGCAGTTTCTCTGGAAGATATCTGCAGGGCTGCAATGTGGTCATTACGCCATTCTTTTGTGAAGCTTGACAAGCTGAATGTCATGGCTAAGGGTTGAGTCAACATTTGTTACAGTCATCTATCAGGGAGTCTTGCCTTCTTCCCCTTCTCAATGAGAGACTTCTGTGGTGCATCCCACTAGTATGGACTGGGCTATCTGAATGAAAAGAGAGGACAAATTTAATCATACCTGAATTTTCTTTCCTTGAATCCCTCTAGACCAGTCCAGAACCTTCTGTGGTACTTGGGATTCTGGGGGAATTTGATTTGCTCTCTGCCATTCATATTTGAATCATAAAAGGCTAATTAATTTGCTCTGCAGAGGTTTCCATAAGGGAAATTATTTATCTAGGTCCCATGCTGCATGGACGACAGCAATACTGAAGGATTCCAGCAAGCCTCAGCCCTTATATCAGTGATGTCACTGGAATAGTTGAGACTCTCTACTTCTATTTGCTGGTCAGGAAGGGACACATCCCACTGATATGGACTGGTCTAGTAGGATTCAAGGAAAGGAAATTACCAGTTGTGAAAATTAGTTGTTCTTGTTTCCCATAATAATGGAAATTTAGTCACCATAAGAATTGAAAAACTAAATGGCAATATTTAATGTTTTTAATGTTATCACTGTTTTGCAGGCTCCAGCACTGGATGTAGTTGCAATAGGTCTTGTATCTGGTCAAATCATTATACACAACATTAAGTTTGATGAAACGCTGATGAAATTTCAACAAGACTGGGGTCCCATCACTTCAATTTCTTTCCGAACAGGTAAATTTCATCAATCGGATTCATGTAAAGCAGTTGAGCTTCCTAATCATAGCAAAAGTGAAATTATGCCACAAGAAAGAAGAAAGTAAAAAAAAAAAATGCTTGGATTTTTTGTAAAGTGGTTCTGCTTTAAAAGAGAAAGTTTATAATGATTGAAAGAGAGCTACAGTGTTGTTATAAAATGTCACCAACAGTGTAAACAAAGAACAGATTGAAGTCATCTGTGTACTTCTGCCATTAGACAGCCAAATGCTTGCAGGAAAAACTGAAGTCAGTTGTATTAGTTATCAATCTTAATTTCAGCAGTAGCTGATTTCAATTCTGCCAGAGCAGCCAAAGAAAAGATCTGAGCATGGGTCTGTACTAGATGACTTTGCCAGGCTGAAGAAATCTGAAGCATTCGAGCACTTGAGCACCATCTGATCACAGTGCACGAAGGGGGTCTATAAATGTTAAGAAAGGTGGTCACATATTGAGGAGCATCACCATTAGACACCTTCTGAACCAACATGGTGGTGTATGCAGATCTATCTCATATGTATTAATTGTGGATATCCTGAAACCTGAAACAGGTTTGGGAATTGCTCATTTATAGCATTGTAAAAAAACAAAAAAGAAACTTATTTTAGACTTAGATGGGCCTTATTAACCGTGTCTGTCATTAGTTTACATCAGTGGCGTAGCCAGACAGCCAACACTTTTTCTGCCCCTGTCCTACTTCCACATGTTACCCCCACATTTCACCCTCTCATCCACCCCCATGTTCAACCTCTCTTCCTCCTCCCTCTCTCCTTCTGTCCACATCACTCTCATTGTCTCCCTTCCTTGTGCCCTTGGTCCAACATCTCTCTCATTCTTCCTTCTTCTTCCCCATACAGCATCTCTCCCTCTCTCCTACTTCATTCTATGTCCAACATTTCTCTCTCTCTCTCCCTCCCACTCCACATCCAGCATTTCTTCCTCTCTCTCCCCCTCCATCCTCATGTCAATTTCTCCCTCTCTCACCTCTACCCCCCCTGTGCAGCATCTCTTCCTCTCTCCATCCCATGCAGCAGCTCTTCCTCCCACCCCACCTCCAACAGTTGTCTCCCCCAACCCATGTAGCATCTCTCCCTCCCATCCCATGTCCAACTTTCTCCCTCACTCCTTACCCCCCTGTGCAGCAACTCTCCCTCCCACCCCACCTCTCTTTCCCTTTTATCCCAAATAATTATTTTTTCTTACCTACACCCCATGCAGCATCTCTTCCTCCCTCACCTCAAAAAATTAATCCTCTCTTCCCTCCCCATGTGCAGCACCTCTTTCAGCCCCTCCCCTCCCTGCAGTTCTTTACCTTTGTTGTGATCCTTTATTTGAATCTCCCCTCCCCAAACATTTATCACATCAGCTTGTCCTCCTGTCCTGCTCCTACCTCAAGGAACTTCAGCGTCTTCCGCTGCTCAGTGCCTGCTGCCTGAAATTCTTCTCCCCGCTGCTGCCTCGGTCCCTGCAGCGTTCTTTTTTTCCGCCCGTCGCCGGCAGCGCTGCGATTCACACAGGCTGCTCCGCTCCCCCTTGCCGTGTCCATCCAGCCCTCTCTGATGCACTTCCTGTTTTCGTAGGGCCAGATGCACGCGGCAGGGGGGAGCGGAGCGGCCTCTGTGAATCGTAGCGCTGCCAGCAATGCTAACGGGCGAAAATAAAGAATGCGGCAGGGACCGAGGCAGCAGTGGGGAGAACAATTTCAGGCAGGCAACACTCCCGGACCAGACCCAAAAGCTGCGACGATGTTAGGTTGGGGCTAGTTAGGGTGGGCGGGCCTGGAGCAAAAGTGGCTGGGCCTGGGCCCATCCAGGCCCACCCGTGGCTACGCCCCTGGTTTACATGTTATAAAACAGTGCAAAAACTAGCAAAGGATTATATTGTGACAAATTTTCAAGAGGAAACAGCTACCCCCACAGCATTACAGTTTTATAGTTACTAAATATTAAAGGGGCAAAGGGGAATCCACGTAAGATAAAATTGAAAATGTTTTGCCTTTTTTTTTTTTATTGCAACAACAACCAGAAGAGAGGGAGTCCCCAAAGCATGACAAGACAAATCAACTAAACAAGAAACATCTTTACACCAAGCCATTTCTGAAGGCCCTTTGTGCTTTTTTGTTTTCTTTCGATGATTTGCTTTATTTTATTAAAAATGATCAGAAAATTCTTTGTAACATTTCACAAAGCAATATCCTCAAAATATTAGATCTATAGAGGAGCCTAGTCCTTCCAATTGTTTTCCTATTCTGAATATTATTCAGTAAAGGTTCTCATCAAGTTCCTTATTCCATTATGGTTTTGTTTGTTCTTCTTTTAAATTTTTTAATATTTATTTTATTGCAATAGATGTAGTAAACAAAGGAAACAGGAACAATAAACTAGGTAGCACAGTGGCAAAAAATTATTTAAAACCAAGCCACCTATGCCCACCCCAGTCGATATGAATAACAGCAAAAAAAGAACGCAATAAGATCCCACTATTGAGATTTTTGTTTTTTTAGGCCTATCAAGCATACCTGCAAGACTCCACAAGCCAACTCTCTTCCTGCCCCCCTCACACATGCATACCCTCTCTTCACCCATTTGTACTCCCCACAGTCATACCACTCCTATAAACCTAGCATCTCCCCTCCCTGAGGTGCCTGTATAGTTGGATCAGAGGCAGGATATCCTTTCAAAAATCTATGCCTCAAGGCTACATAGGAATGCGTATCTCTGTGGGGCATATGGTAGTAAGCCTGAATTTCAAAAAGGGCTAGTTCTCTCACAGTGGCGAGCCATTGGTGCATTGGCAGTGGCTTCTCAGATGCCCAATAAGACAGAATCAGTTTTTTTGATTAGTGACGTTGAATTAAATAAAAAGCGCCTTTGTGGTACAGACAAGTCTCTGTGTTTCCAAGGGTTCCTGATTTCCCAAAAGCAAAGAACCATAATCCTATTCAGGAGTGCACTGCAGAACCAGCAGAGATTGACGCTAAATGATTAGGGCATCGTATTCTAAGAAGGTATGTAACAGGGTCCCAGTCATATGCTTACAGTCCTGTCCTCCCACAGCCCCAAAATGGCCCCCTTCTCCTTAGTTATATAAGCTCTGTGTAGAATTTTATATTGGAATTCCTGCAGGGGAACAGATTTGATGAACTCCGTTCAAGGTAACAAAAAATTCCAAAAATTGTCATTCAGTATAGTCCTGCCCTAACTCATGCCCCAGAGTGCTCTCAGCTTATGAAGCCTGTCTAGGAGCATGGTAGTTTTCAGAGCTTTGTGCTAAAATGACAACTTATTAAAGGAGGCTGGCATTTTGAGTATTAAGTGGTCCAAGGTCCAGTCCCACTCCTTGGTGTACTGTTGGGACAGTGTGTCCCAATAATGTCTAACCTGAAGGTAGGACAAAAAATGCTTGTGGGACAGATGTTACCCATCCTGAATCTGAGAAAAAGAGGGAAACGACCCTACTCCTAGCTCTGCAGTACTGGCCAGAGTTCTGCACCCCTTAGATGCCCAGTCCCAAAAAACTGATTACCCTCAACCTGCCGAAAAATTGGCATTGCCCTCTAATGTTAGAACTAGGAAAGCCTCTGAACACTTTCCTTGTTTTTTCTGCCACTACCTCCACATCCTATGCAGCAGATCTTAAAACCAGATCTGCTAGAAATGTGAGATCTGGCTTTCCTGGCCATGGATCAAATTAATAAGCTGGAAGGGAGCACTCCACCCCTTAACCCCAACCTGGGGGGGAAATTTTTTTTCCATTCCACTAAGTGTCTCGTGCACCCACTGAAGCAGGGCAGCCATGTTGTATAAGCAGATATCTGGAACTTGTAGCCCACCCTGAGATTTATCCAGGACCAATTTGGCCATCCTAATCCTGGGATATAATCCTTTCGTGTCAACTAAATGGACATGGTCTGAAGGGGATACAGCAGCTTCAGCACCAGAACCATTTTCACGAAGCCTATCTTACCCATCTGTGATAACAGAAGATCCTGCCATTTAAGAACATAAGTATTTGGACAGACCAAAGGTCCATCAAGCCCAGCATCCGGTTTCCAACAGTGGCTAATCCAGGTCACAAATACCTGGCAAGATTTCAAAAAAGTGCAAAACATTTTATGCTGCTTAGCCCAGAAATAGCAGTGGATTTTCTCCAAGTCCATTTTAATAATTGTTTATGGACTTTTCCTTTAGGAAGCTGTCCAAGCCTTTTTTAAACCCTGCTAAGCGAACCGCCTTTACCACATTCTCTGGCAACGAATTCCAGAGTTTAATTACAGTAGTGTCCAAAATATATGTTGCATTGGCGCTGTAAATAACTGCAGGAGTGGCACTCAAATGGCTAGGTACCGCTTAGGTGTAGATGTTGGGGGAGTAGCCAGGGCCTGCTGCCAAGGAGCACTCTGATCCCCTGCCAGTACCAGTTATTCTGACTTAACACAGTTAACTTGCAACCCCGATATTCTCCCAAATGGTAAAGCTGGGTCAAGATGTATATTCGCTTGATCCAGATATAATAGTATGTCATCAGCAAATAAGCTAATTTTACATTCCCGTCCCCTATAACGATCCTCTGGATAGAGACAGCTGATTGGATCTTGGTGGCTAAAGGCTCTGTAGCTAAGTGAAACAGAAGAGGGGAAAGTGGACAACCCTGGCATGTGCCTCTCTGTAATGCAAAGGGTGAAGATAGACTGCTGTGTATCAGTAAGCGGGCAGATGCCTAGTGTACGGAGCCTGCACCCAGCGTACATACCTGCCACGGAAGCCATATTGGCCTAGAGCCCAAAACAGATATTCCCTATATATGTTATCGAAGGCCTTTTCCGTATCGAGCCCCACAATGGCCAATGTGCCCCCGTTCCATCTATGGTCATGGAGTGTTGCTACAACTTTCATGAGAAGGTAAATATGCATTGAGGCATCTAACTAATGTAGCTGCTAAGATCTTAACATCCTGATTCAGGGGCGAGATCGGCCTGTAAGAGCCCACTTGCATCTGATCTTTTCCTGGTTTGAGGATCAACACCACATGTGCCACATTGTCCCAAACCTGGTCCCTATCCAGCACCAGGGCATTACACGTAGCCCTCAGCTGGTCAGCCACCAGTCTTGCAAATATGGTAGTACTCTGGACCAAACCCGTCAGGGCCTGGGGCTTTTGTGTGTTGCAATTTCCTAATGGTCATTATGTTCTCCTCCTTGGTCAGCAGGGTATTAAAGGCTTGAAGCTGTTCTTCCCCCAACTGAGGTAAGGCCAGATCCTGGAAAAACTGGGCCAGGGCCTCTTTGTCAAGTACCCTCATAGAACAACATATACTTTTGGGAAACCCAGATAGTTGAGCAGTTTGTCTTCCCCTAGGTATCCCTTATGGTTGTAATCACCTTTTTGTTTTTTGGAGAGCGCAGCAAATTAGCCAGAAGCTTACCGGTTCGTCCACCACACCTGTGAAGTTTGTAATGTTGAACGTATAGGGGTTGTTCACCTTTCTAATGGTGTAGGGCATCTATCTGTCTTCTGATATCCCCCAATTTAGCCCTTGTAGAGGGATCCATACTCTGAGTGTGTTCTCTCCTCAAAATGCAGTACTCCTGGGTCAAATTAAGTAATACCTTATCCCTCTCCTGCTTTTTGTGAGAAATACACAAGAGAATATGTCCCCTCAGAACTGCTTTAGATGTAGAACAGGTAGTTTTCTGCAACACATCAACAGTAGTATTGTATTGTTGGTATTCTAACTAATGAGCGCTCAGAAAAATCCTAAAATCCAGATCACAATGCAAATGAGGCGCCATCTTCCAAGAGTACCCCCCTCGCAGTGGAAGTAAATGCTATTGTAAGAGTAACTACAGCGTGGTCATATGCTTCCGGACTGAGGAGGGCGACCTGGACCTCAGAAAAAAAGACTACTGACTACTAACCATCAGGAAGTAATCCAACCTGGCATAGATGTCATGCACATGGGAGTGAAATCAGTGTCAAAGGGATGGTAGACTTGCCACACATCCAATGTCTAAATGCTGGATCTAAAAATTGACTATCTTTGCATCATGATTCGTCCCCTGTCACCTTGTGTGTTTACAGTCTATAGAGGGATTCGCTGTAATGTTAAAATCTCCCCCTACAATAACTTTATAATCTGGGTAATCCACTAAGCAAGACAGGAGCTGGGGAAAAACTTATGACTATACACTTTGGGTGCATAAATATTACAAAACAGTAAGCATACCGCCATAGCTTGCCCAACAGGATGATGTAGTGATCCTCCTTGTCTTGTAAACACTTGTGTACTTGGAAGGGTATCTGTTTGTGGATGAGTAGAGCCACTTCTTGCTGATGTCCCTTGAAGGCTGAGTAATACACTTCTCCCACTCATCCCCTTCTCAGTTTTTCATTCTCCAAGCTGGTAAGGTGGGTCTCCTGTAAGAAAGCAATCTCAGTATGCAACGTTTTCAAATAGTTAAGTACTTTGCTATGTTTGATGGCAAAGATCCATCCTAAGCACCACTTATGAACTCTTACGCCGGAATGAATTAACTTTCTATATCTAAATGTCTAACCTACTCTATAATTTACCATTTATGAACTCTAACATAATACCACTCTGTAATCTATTTTCTCATTTATGAACCTTAATGCAATACTACTTTGTTTCTGAATCCGGAAATGGCAATCGCCATCACGGCATAATGTAAGTCACTTTGAGCCTGCAAATAGGTGGGAAAATGCGGGATACAAATGCAGTAAATAAATAAAGTTGAAACTGTCCACATTCAAAGTAACAAGCTTCAAGTTGGCCATCCTGCAATGCTAAACTGAGAATAGCCCAGAAGTACCCCAAGACACATACTCATGGGGAAGGTCTCCCAGCTGGCCCCCTCCTCCCCAGAGTAATGCACTTCCCCAAATACACAGGGCTCTGTATCCCCTGTCTAAGCATACCACTCCATCATTAGCATGCCCTGTAGCTAGGCTTTGTCCACAGTACACACTCACTAAAATAGGCAACCCCCCTGGTCCCCTTCCTTCCTCTGCGGTTCTCATCCATATCAGCCACACATACATTGTCACATTCATCCATAACCCGCACCCGTTCCCCCAACCCCCTTTCCTTTCCCCACAGCAAATGCACTCCCTCCCTCCCATAGAGTGCCCATCTCAGGGGAGTCCATCACGTGTCTCCATTCATGTGGTTCGAGGCCCCCATCGCCCCTTAAAACTCAGGGAGCTGCCCTCGGCAGCAATGTAAAAGTTCCAGTCCACAATGGCACTACATGTCCAAACAAAAAGGAGCATTATGGCAGAGTAATCCAGTGTGGCTGAACCCCCAACACCTCAGCAGTCTCAGTTTAGCTCTCCGGGCATCGCCCAAGGCAGCTCATGGAGGAATACAACAGGGGTTAGCCAGATCATAACGTGGCCACAACCCCCCCATTTGTTCAATTGGGGAAAAGCGCATTAGATAATACTTAGAGGTTCTCCCCAGGAGATGCTAGTGCAGCACCCATGGACAGCCAGCGGCCAGGTCTCACTCTCAGCATCTTTGCTTTCAAGTCCAGTCACAGTGTAACACAAGGTGTCAATGTTGTCCACTACCACAACAGCCTAAGGCCAACATGTTCAAGAGAGTTAAGTCCAGCAAAAGCTCTCCTGACTGACCCAGGCAGGAGCAGGATCGAGGAACCCTCTACAATAAAAGATAAATGGAGCCAAGTGAGTTCGGTAGCCCGCCATTATGCAGGTCTATTCAAACCCTTCACAAAGCTCTTGGCCTCCTCCACCGATTGTAGAAGAAACGATTTGCCATTGCACCAAATGTGTGATTTTGCAGGGTAAATTAATGCAAATTGCAGGCCCTTCTGATGGAGTGCAGTAAGGCGCCATAAGCTTTCTTTGTGCTGCCACCTTGATTAAGAAATCACTGAAGAGCAGGAGTCGCACACCCTTGTATTCCACCATCTCTCCCTTCCTGTAGGCCCTTAGAATTTGCTCCTTCTCCCACCAGTTGAGGAAACAAGCTCTCTCCCTGTGCCCTGTTGCCAATTCAGTGTGCATGCTGGCTGCAGAATTGCCCATCCGCTGGGGCGACGCCCAATTTTTCTGGCAACCATTGGATGAAGATTCTATAAAGGTCTGCATCTTTTAACCCTCTCCGGGAGTCCCACAAGCCTTAAATGGTTTTCTTGTTCCTCAATCTGTTCCTGAAGGGTCTTAGTGTTTGCCTAAAGCTTTTTCACCTGGTGAGTAAACTGGATCTCTCTATCCTCTTGCACCAACACTCTGCTGTCCACTTTGGTAAGTGTTTAGCCTTGTGAGTTATAGCGTTCCTACAGCTCATCCCCTGCAGACTAATTTGAGTTGGTCCTCTAGGGCAGCCGCCATGGAGTGGACAGTTTCCTGCACCCTCTGCTGGGATCATGAACATGGCTGGGGGTCAGTCCGCTATTTTGGTGGGGCTGCTGCTAAGCTTATCACGAGGTGCCTTTGAAATCTTTGGTGGCATCCCCTGTGCTGCCAGCTGAATTGCCCTTTTCAGTCCAAATTGTTCTGGGGGTGTTCAGCTCCAGTCAGGAGTGTAAGAAAGACGTGATGAAAAGTGCCAGTAAAAGCAGATATAAGGGTAACCGTGCTGGAACTCCTCTTTCCTGCATTCACTCAGACTGGATGCATCACTTGACCCCCAGCTTTGTTTGTTCTGACAGATTTATTTGCACACCGTGTAAACAACACAGACTTGCTGAAGTAATTACTGCCCATTTAATTTCCACATGCATTTCTTGAAATATTGTTTCTAATTTAGAATTGTTTTTATTATCACTATTATTTAGGAAATTCAGCCTTTATTACAAGTTAGTGGCATGTCAGTTTATGGCATGTTCTTTAAAAAATGTGGAGTTGAAAAATCTGTCAATTATTGTCTTTTTATTATTTCTAACCAGTAGACATAACAAACTGAGTATTTCTTCCTGGTTGTGTTATTACAGATGGACATCCTGTCATGGCCGCTGGTAGTCCTGTCGGACACATTGGACTGTGGGATCTAGAAGAGAAAAAACTGATAGGTCAAATGCGGGATTCCCATTCTGCAGCAATTGCTGGCCTGACATTTGTCCATGGAGAACCACTTCTTATCACAAATGGTGCAGATAATGCCATAAGGGTATGTTATATTACTTTCTACTTTCTTCACACAAATTATTGCCCTGAATTAGTGGTATTTTAAAATAAATTTGAATATTCCATTTTCAAACAAATACACAAATATACACTTGATAAAGAAAAGCACTGTAGAAAGTACACTGAAAAATAAAAATTTATGATAATGAAATAATACAATTGAGAGAAAAACCAAGAAACAACCCATAGCAGGGCACTTAAAATAGTGCAATCAAAAGAAAGGGAAAGGCCCAACTCTCATTCAATGGAACTCCTGTTCAATCAACATCTAGTGACTCGGATCTCTCTGCATTCCAAAATAATACTGGGAATCCCAACTTGTTAGAATCAAGGCAAAATTTCAGTTGTTCAGGGTCAAGGAAGAACCTGTCTTAAAGAGAAACCACTACTACACATTTAGAAGGTAATTGTAGCTGGAATTGACCACCAAGGGCCAAAACTTCCTGTCTCATAGATTTAAAAAAGTTTCTTCCTATGTTCTTGTGTAGACTGACAAATATCAAGAAATATTCATATCTTCTCACCCATGAACAGTAAACGCTGTGATGAAAAAGGAACCTGTGGGAAAACAGAAACCACAATTAAAGTGACATGGCTTTTCTTTTCAAGAACCTGATTGCTCTAGAAATCCGGTGAGATCTAAACTCTGCAGAAAGTTCTCCAGCCAGTTTTTATTTATTTATTTTATTTTTGTTTATTACATTTGTACCCCACGCTTTCCCACACATGGCAAACTCAATGCGGCTTACATAGTAACAATATAAAGAATTACAAAGTCGTAAGAAGAATATACAGTTTGTAGTAAATGCAATATTAATGGGGTTAACGGATAAGTAAATTGAACATAGGAGGAATTGGGTGCAGAAGGAAATGAGCGTTGGGAGGTAGGCGTAGGGTGATGGAGAGGAATGGATATGGGGTAGCAATAAGGATAATGGGAAACATGGTCAATGTATAAACAATCGTCAATAAGAATCATGTGGGTAAGCTTTGGTTAGGTTGAATCGTTAGGGTAGGCTATCTTGAAGAGATGGGTCTTCAGTGCTTTTCTGAAGGGCAAAAGGCCGTTAATGGTACGGATAGGTCTTAGTAGAGCGTTCCAAAGCTGGCTACCTGAAAAGGAAAAATTGGATGCAGTTGATCCTGAGTAATCACATTCTGAACTTTTCAAACCGACGTTCTGTTCCAGTTGGCTGTGTATAAGCTTTAGCTGAAAGAGAAAGTGTTGAAGCAGTTTTCTTTAATGCCCTCTCCATATGCTTCTTAGAGATCACCAGGTTGGAACACAAAATATTTCAGCAAATTAAAAGCTCTTAAATTATTTTATTGAAAGTGACTTCAGCAAGGAGTAGAGCCTTTCGCTGTGTTGACCATTTTTGTGGAACTCTTCAAGTTGAATTTTAGCAGTATTACTAGTTATATTGGTTTTCGTAAAGCCTTAAAGACCTGGTTTTTTTAAGAGTACTTTTGGCAGTTCTTAAAAGAATGTGAGGGAAGTAATCCATTATTACATTTAACTATACTGTTGTATTGCTATTTTGTTATACTGTTTTGTTGTGTTTTTTGCTGTATTACTGTGTATTCTTTGTGGATTATGTTTTGTAAAGTGCTTTAAAACCTTGTTGTATTAGTATATCAAGTTATTAAATCAAATCAAGATATTCCATTATATGACTGAAGTTCTTATCTTTTTACCATCACAGCCTGTACTTCATGCAATTTAGCCATCACAGATACTCCTGATACTGTTTTAGGTTTCCCAGAGGATACTAATGCATCCTGATGAATCAAAGCACCATGTTAGTCAGTTTTGCAAATAGTTTATGAAGTGAAGGCATCCCTTACCTATCGAGAGTAACACACTGTGGCTTCAGTGGTGGGAATTACAAACTCAGTCACAGCAACCACAGCACTGGCTTCTCTGTGCACAGGAAGACTTGCTTCCATCAACGTCAGAGCACAAAAGGAACTCTCCTCTGAAATCAGTGCATCTTCCAACATTACCAACTGCCGCTATTCCTTTTGAGACTAGACACATCAAATTGAGAGCAGGCAGGGCCGTTCATTCAGTGTGACCAAATGCAGTATCACATTCGCTATTCATGGAGGATGCTGCTTCCTGTGTAGCCCCCCATGGACTTTCTCAAACTCATCTGGAGCTGTTGAAGCTACAGGATAGTAGTTTGATAAGGAGTAGAAAGTTGAGATTCAGAGGGAAATTCACTAATTTTTCCCTTACGTTCTCTTGTATTCAGTGATAGTGAATCAGTCATGAGCAGCTCCTTCCAAGACTTCTCATCAGGCAGCCATCTTGGTTTTCCCCTGACTTAGTGGTGTTTTGAGAGTACCTCAATATTGTTTATGTAAAAATGAGATTTAATTTATTGTGGTGATTGTCTTTCCCTTATCTGTGGGCATATTTTTCTCATTGATACTTCTAGATATTTTTGATATTTGTCACAAACATCATGGATTTTCTCTGCTAAAATGGGTGCTTCCTTATCTGCCAATCCAGAAAGGATGGGTTATACCTGTCCATCAGCAGATGGTGGTAGAGAATAAACACTTTTGAGCCCTTCCTTATATCACTTCAAGGGATGATCTTATATAGGACATTGTGCAAACATGTATTGCTCAATATTTACTGACGTGTACCAGTAGAGAATAAGGGGCCAATGTTGAGCAGTATCTAGCTGCTTAACCAGTGAAGTGGATAAATCCCCTGGTGGGAAACTTCCGTTTTCAGACAGAACTAATAACGTTTATGGTTACCTTCCATTTTCCCTCCTGCTAAAAATGTTCATTACATTTTAGTTCCGATATCTGTGTGGCCTGCTTCTATATTTTAAGATGTTTATACTTTTTTCAGGAACATATTTCTTGGCCAAGTAGTGCATTACTATGGCCAAAATATGCAGTCTTGAAAAATTGAAAGGTATGTGGGATAGTGCATTTATTTACAGAAAAGGTCCTCACGATGAGTAGCCAATAAAGCCTGAACCTATTTTTGTATCTGAAAACTATAATTTATTACAGATAGTTAATACATAAAAATGTTCTGCTGTTACTCTGCTTTTTGACCCTTATCAAATCAAATATTCAAGCTGCAAAAAAAAAAAAAAAAAAAAGAGAGAAAACAGAGGTCAGTATTCAGTAGTATGTCCACTGCTTGAAAATATCTCATAGGGGTTCTTTTTCTAAGCTACAGTGAAAAGTGGCCTTAGCACACCCTTACATTGGTTTTTGTCATGCGCGAATGCCATTTTTACTACAGCCGTAAATGTTGCCGTTAGCATATTACCATTTAAAAAGAAAAAAAAATTGCTCAAACACTATTCCTGCACTTACCAGTTAGCGAGTGGGAATGTAGATGCGCTAACTGATTAGTGCAGGAATGTCCACTCTTTGTCCCCAGACACATCCCTTCAAAAAAATTGTTTTAAACATTTTTAGCACATGTTTAGTGTGCATACGTTTGGTACTTACTGCAGGACACGTAAGCGCGGCCCATGGTTTGCCATTTTAATGCAGCTTAGTAAAAGGGCCCCTAAGTGGATTTTCAGCCAGTCCATTTAAGTTGACCAGTGGTTCTGAACTTAAATGGATAAGTTATTAGTTTAAACTATTGTCTCCTATTTGCACATCCATCTATTGCCATTTTACACACAGTTTTTGGACCTGTCCCTGGCCTCTATTATATTCATATGTTTTATTTGTTTGGCATGAAATTTGATTTAAAAAAAAAGCAAACAAATTAAAAAAAAAAACACTTGTGCTGTCAGCATCTGTTGCTAACTGCATTCACATGTTTTGAATATCAACCTAATTTTTTTTTTTAGTTTCTGAAGCTTCTAGTTTGTGTAATGACTTGAGTTAATAATGAAATCCCATGCAGGCAGTAATAAATATTTTTGTCATGCAGCATTATTTCGGTGATACATACCTTCCGTAGCAATGCACAGAGTTGATTGTACTTACACTCTGTACTAATCTTTTCCTTAGCTTTCATCAAGTTCATGACATTTTGTCCAAAACAATGGTTTGAGTGTACAAGTTCCTCATTTGGGTTCTTCTCAAACAGGTGTGGATCTTTGATGGCCCTGGAGGTATCGGTCGTTTGCTGATGTTCCGAATGGGACACAGTGCACCACCAACAAAAATCAGATACCATGGACAAAACGGGCAGCAGATTCTCAGTGCTGGTAATTTTTGTTATTCGCCCATTGAGGCTCAAGAACAGGAACAAAGTGATGCCATATATTAAATCAGTTCTCCTTCCTTGACTTTGTGTGCTTTCTCCATTTTATTACAGGCCAGGATGGAACTTTACAGTCTTTCTCCACTGTGCATGAAAAGTACAATAAAAATTTAGGACGTGGTAAGTAAGAATGTATATATTGTTGTCCACACCTGTGTAGGCAAGATTCCACGTAAAATCACACATTAGGCAGCTACAGACATTGCAGAACACAGCCATTAGTTGCCCCTCTGTGTGTGTTAGGTAACATCCGTAAGTATGGTTATGTCACCCTATTTTATTCTGTTTCACTGATTTCCAGTATGGTATAGATTTAAATTTAAATTGTTAGTGTTGGGACACACAACCTTTTAGGCAGGTGATCCTTTTTATTTGGTGTCAGTGCTTGTTCCTTGTTAGGACATTAAAGTCATTGGCGGAAAACAAATTGTCCCTGCTACTTATGGCTGGGGCTCACTGGAGGTCCACTTGTCAAAATGCAGATTTTCTTCTTGGGCGGGAGGGGTTGGTAACCCATCTTGTGGAATGGCCTGCCTGCTTTGATCTTGCTGAAGAATTGTCAGTTTTGACATTTTCTTTTTCAGACGTATTTGATGGAATTAACTATGGGAGTTGAGATATAGGTTTTCCTCTGAGGTACCTGTGGATTTACATACTGTGTATGCGTAGGCTACATGTTTTGCTCTTTTATTTATTTACTAGTAAAAAAGGCCCGTTTCTGACACAAATGAAACGGGCGCTAGCAAGGTTTTCCTTGGAGTGTGTATGTTTGGGAGAGTGTATGTGAGAGTGACTGTTTGAGAGTCAGAGTGAAAGTGTGAGTGTGTGAGAGAGAGTGAGTCTGGGTGTGAGTGTGTTTGTGAGAGAGTGTGTGTGAGAATGAGAGTGTGTGCAAGTCTGTATGTGAGACACAGTGTGAGAGAGTGTGTGTGTGTGGGCAAGAGAGAGAGTGTGTGTGTGAGACACAGATTCTCTGTGAGAGTGAGTGTATGACACCAAGCGAGTGTGTGTGTGAGCCGTGCCCTCCCAATCCATGGCCATCTGTCCCCTGCCCCCTCCATTCATCCTTTTCCAGCAATTCCCCTCTGTCCCTGAGTCGTGCCCTCCCAATCCATGGCCATCCATGTTTGTCTGTCACCTGCCCCCTCCATTCATCCCTATCCAGCATTTCCCCTCTCTGCCTGAGGCCTGCCCTGCAATCCATATCCATCCATGCCCATCTGTGCCCTCCATTCATCCCTATGCAGCAATTCCCCTCTCCCTGAGTCCTGCCCTTCCAATCCATGCCCATCCATGCTCCTCTGTCACTTGGCCCCTCCATTTTTCCCTATCCAGCATTTCCCCTCTCTGCCTGAGGCCTGCTCTGCAATCCATATCCATCCATGCCCATCTGTCCCCTCCATTCATCCCTATCCAGCAATTCCCCTCTCCCTGAGTCCTGCCCTTCCAATCCATGCCCATCCATGCTCATCTGTCACCTGGCCCCTCCATTTTTTCCTATCCAGCATTTCCCCTCTCTGCCTGAGGCCTGCTGTGCAATCCATATCCATCCATGCCCATCTGTCCCCTCCATTCATCCCTATCCAGCAATTCCCCTCTCCCTGAGTCCTGCCCTTCCAATCCATGCCCATCCATGCTCCTCTGTCACCTGGCCCCTCCATTTTTCCCTATCCTGCATTTCCCCTCTATGCCTGAGGCCTGCTGTGCAATCCATATCCATCCATGCCCATCTGTCCCATCCATTCATCCCTATCCAGCAATTCCCCTCTCCCTGTGTCCTGCCCCTTCCAATCCATGCCCATCCATGCTCATCTGTCACCTGGCCCCTCCATTTTTCCCTATCCAGCAATTTCCCTCTCTCCCTGAGTCCTGCCCTCCCAATCCATGCCCCTCTTTCCCCTGCCCCCTCCATTCATCCATTTCTAGTAATTCCCCTCTCTCCCTGTGCCCTGCCCTCCTAATCCATACCCATCCATGCTCCTCTGTCCCCTGCCGCCTCCATTCATCCTTTTCCAGCAATTCCCCTCTGTCCCTGAGTCGTGCCCTCCCAATCCATGCCCATCCATGCTCCTCTGTCCCCTGCCGCCTCCATTCATCCTTTTCCAGCAAGTCCCCTCTTGCCCTTCCATGACCCCCCCCTCGCATCCATGCTACTCTCTCTCCCATGTCCCAGCCTGGCCCGCCCTCTTCTCCCCCCCCCCACTTCGCATCCATGCCTCGCATCCATGCCCCCCCTTCGCATCCATGCATCCCCCCCCCCCCCCCCCGTTCGCATCCATGCTTCCTTTTTTTTTTTTTCTTCTTCGTTTTAACTTTACCTCCGTGGCGGTTCGTGCAGCGAAGCGTCAGGGAAGGAGGCGGCGCTCCCGACGTCTAGCTTTACGTCGGGAGCGCCGCCTCCTTCCCTGACGCTTCGCTTCCCGATTTGTTTGGTTTGAGGCGAGGGCGGGGCAGAGACGGCTGGCTGGCTTGAAGGCTTCACTGGGAGTGACGTCAGATGGCTTCAAGGCTTCAAGGCTTCAGGGCTTCAGCTTGAAGCTTCCGGCTTCAAACTTCCGGCTTCACAGAACGTTGTCTTCAGAACGTTCACGGTGCGTTTTATTATATTAGATTTTTTTAAATTATAGAACAAGCTGCATATGTGTTTAGTGTGGGTTCATTTACCAGATTATGTCCTATCTTAGAATGGAGTTCCTTTTCTCTGTGTTTCTTTTTTTTGTTGACTAAAACAAACTGCCTGGTTTGTTTTAGTCAACGAGTATCACAAATTTAATAAACTATATACCATACTGCATGAAGAATATTAAGCACTGCCTGGTCTATCTTAGTCGAGCAGTATTGGAAATTTAATAAGCCATATACCATACTGCATGAAGAATGGCAAGTACATTTCAGTGAAAATTAGCGTCCAATCTGTTTTTGTTCCTATTATTGTTACGTCTGCTTATGGGATCTAGATTCTGCAAAACTTTCACAGGAAAATATAATACACCTCAGTGCTTTCTTCCATCGGGCTGAAGTTCATCTGCTTTTTAACAATTTTTTGCTGAATATTTTACAGCCTGTATCCTGAGCAACAGGTTCTGTAGAGCTGAAACTTAGCCATGTCAGAAACAAAACAAATTGAAGGGTAAAAAACAAGAGCAGAGGCAAAGGAACAAAAAGAAATAGACACTGAAACATATGAGGCAAATATTCATTCTGGCACTATCAATCTAAGCTTTACATGTTACCTGCATAATTACAAAGTTACCACCATGCTCGTGGTATTTGTACAATTTTAAGAATGTAAGAGCTGCCGTTTTGGGTCAGACACAGAGGAGCAGAGGAGTGGCCTAGTGGTTAGGGTGGTGGACTTTGGTCCTGGGGAACTGAGGAGCTGAGTTTGATTCCCACTTCAGGCACAGGCAGCTCCTTGTGACTCTGGGCAAGTCACTTAACCCTCCATTGCCCCATGTAAGCCGCATTGAGCCTGCCATGAGTGGGAAAGCGCGGGGTACAAATGTAATTTAAAAAAAAAAATCTAGCCTGGTATCCTGTTTTCCAAAAGTGGCCAGACCAAGAGGCCTACAGTGACGTTGTAGAGAAGTCCCACCTCCAGTCTGGCAGCCCCTCTGCTGTCTTGGAGGAGGGAGGTCTTTTAAAAGGAGAGCATCATCCCGGTGAAGTTGGAAGTAATCCTGTAGCTAATATCAGCCCACCAGGGGATGCAATATCTTCTCGCATGAGGAAGTGTCTCCAGGAGCTTCTGCCCAGGAGGGAAGGGTTAAGGTGGCTTGGTGATTCAATTATTAGGCATGTAGATAGCTGGGTGGTTGGTGGATGTGAAGATTGCCTGGTCACTTACCTGCCCTGTGCAAAGATGGCAGACCTCATGTGTCACCTAGATAGGATTTTAGATCGTGCTGGGGAGGAGTTGGCTGTCATGGTACATGTGGTTATCAATGACATAGGAAAATGAGGGAGGGAGGTTCTGGAAACCATATTTAGGCTTTTATGTAGAAAGCTCAAATCAAGAACCTCTAGGGCAATATTTTCATAAGTGCTACCCATTCCACATGCACAGGGCCTAAGAGACAGGCAGAGCTCCGGAGTCTCAATGTGTGGATGAGACGATGGTGCAGGGAGGAGGGTTTTACATTTGCTAGGAACTGGGCAACATTCTGGGGAAGGGGGAGCCTATTCCGGAATGGTGGGCTCCACCTTAACCAGAGTGGCTGGCATCGGCATTTAAAAAGGAGATGGAGTAGCTTTTAAACTAGAAACTGGGGGAAAGCCGACAGTCGTTCAAAAGCGCATGGTTCGGAACAAGGTATCTTTTAAAGATATCACCACAACAGGGAAGATAGGGCATCCCGATAGGGAGGTTGCAATAGAGACCATAATAGACCAGGTGTCTTTAAATAAAAAGCAGTCATATTTTCAAGATTGCAAATTATCACTGTCAAATGCTGAGCAAGATGTAAATAGGAACAACAAACATAGCTTGAAATGTCTATATGCAAATGCCAGAAGCCTAAGAAATAAGATGGGAGAGTTAGAATATATTGCACTAAATGAAAGATTAGATATAATAGGCATCTCTGAGACCTGTTGGAAGGAGTGTAATCAGTGGGACACTCATACCAGGGTACAAATTATATCGTAGTGATAGGGTGGATAAAATTGATGGAGGGGGTAGCATTGTATGTTAAGGAGGGCCTTGAATCAAATAGGCTAAAAATTCTGCAGGACACAAAACGCATCTTGTAATCCCTATGGATTGAAATTCCATGTGTAAAGGGGAAAGGACAGTGATAGGAGTGTACTACCGTCCACTAGCCAGTCAGGTTTTCAGGATACCCACAATGAATATTCATGAGAGGTTTCCATGCAGTGGAGGTAGTGCATGCAAATCTCTCTCATGAATATTCATTGTGGCTATCCTGAAAATCTGACTGGCCTGGGGTGCCTACAGGACCAAATTTGGGAACCACTGGGGTAGAGTACTGCATCAAGGTATGATGTCATGATGCTAGTCCAGCCTAGCACATCAGCAAAGAATAACCATGCAAGTTGAAGCCTCTGTTGCTTCTTCCTTTTAAAATGTTACTAGGTGGGTTTTGATTATGCACGGCAAACTCTACTGTGTATTCTTTGTTATGTAATTGGCACATTGCTATGTGCAAATTTGTATTTGTATCAGAATTAACAATGTTCAATAAAGACTTCTAAAAAAAAAAAATGTTACTAGGTGGGACTGAACCAGAATTGGTATTTTAGGAGTTGATGGATGGATAGCTAAAAATTAATAGCAAGCATGCACAAAGGCATTAGTTCTGTCATGTCATAATGTTCATTGTATTTGGTAACTTGTTTTGTTTTTCCTTGCATTTATCTTGAAGGTTCAATAAATAAAAAGAAATCCAAAAGGAAAGGCCTTAAGTATGACACACTGAAACTCCCACATATCACTACGTTTGCATCAGGTGAGTAGTACTTCATGCTTTTTGTTAATAAGGAAGATGAGTCTTGCTTGTCTCACTGAAATCTGATGGTAGCTCCTTTAAAATTTTTTGGTTTCCATAATCGTCTGAAATCATTTGTAGGCTGGAAATGGACACAAGTTAAGATTTCACATCCATATATAGTATGGCCGTTGTTTGAGCAAAAATTGTGATTGACATTAATTGTATGATTAAAAATTTGATTGCAGTTTATAGTTAGTTACCTTATTGTGCAAAACAAAGGCCTTCATTTTGAACTCTGAGTCGGCATAGACAGGAGCAGTGGCCTGTCTTACCCTAGATAACCAGATTATTCTTGAGTTAGGTGCAGGGGAACCCTACTGGGGGTGTGGGGGGGGGGGGATGGAGATGGATACTCTTGAGGAGGAGGATATCAATAAAACTAATCCTCCTGATATTCAGACTACTCTTCAGTAAGCTAACTGGGTAACGTTAGGACAGCAAAAGTCATCCTAACATTACCTGATTATCCAACTGGGTTGTGGGCTGAGTTTTGCCACTGTCTGGTTAACTGCCCAGATAGAACCACGGCAGTCAGAGGGGATATCCAGCAGGACTAAGCAACAGTGATTAAAAATGTGATTTCAGAATAGGCCCCTATTTGACCTCGCCACCTAAGCAGCTTTTTATAAAATGAGGGGTTCCCTCACATTGGTAGCTTTACAAAAGGGCATGTACTTTTAAGTAGTAAAGCAAGCCCCCGCCTTGGGATTTTTTTGTCATTTACTTAGATTTATTTATTTATTTATTTATTTATTTATTTATTTATTGCATTTGTACCCCACATTTTCCCACCTCTTTGCAGGCTCAATGTGGCTTACAATACATCATGGATAGTGGAAATAAGAAGAGAATAGACATTTGGTGTTACAGAAGGATTTGGGGTTGCATGGTAATGGAATACGTGATAGTAATATAACAGAAGGCATTATTAAACATTTCTGGATATATGTGGGGAGTTTCACATGTGTTGATCTTTGTGGTATATCTTGTCAAAGAGGTGGATCTTCAGTAGTTTGCGGAAGTTGGTCAGTTCATAGATCTCTTTTAGGTTGCGTGGCAACGCGTTCCAGAGTTGCGTACTCATAGGAAAAGGTTGATGCGTGCATTAATTTGTATTTTAGACCTTTACAGTTGGGGAAATGAAGATTGAGGAATGTGCGAGAAGATGTTTTAGCATTCCTAGGTGGTAGGTCTATCAGGTTTGACATGTAGGCTGGGGCATCGCCATGGATGATTTTGTGAACTAGGGTACATACTTTGAACGTGATGCGTTCTTTGAGTGGGAGCCAGTGTAGTTTCTCTCGTAGGGGTTTTGCACTTTCGTATTTCGATTTTCCGAATACGAGTCTGGCTGCCGTGTTCTGGACTGTTTGGAGTTTTTTTGAGTATATAGTCACATGCACACATAAATGGCCCCTTAATTCCAACTAACACAAAAGTGTGCAGTTTGAAATGATGGCAATTACTTTGCTGGTGGGCATGTCAGCGATGGAGTTTGGGTGGAGTGTGCAAGTACAGTGGAACACTGGGGGTGGTTTGAAGGCAATGTTATGTAACTGTGTATTAATGGAGTGCTTATAACCAGAATAACAATAAATAGTGTCAAAAACCAAGTGTGAGAACTTTTATTTACAGTAACGTATGTATTGACATACGTTGTACAGTATTTCTGCAACAATCGTTTACAAAGCAAAAAGTAAAAACCATACAGTATTACAAAGCCTGAAGTCTGAGTTCAAAACTAAATGTAGACCATTGCTTATTTTTTAAAGTCAGTAATCTTTAGCTGTTTTAGGTTAGCGATATGCGTTTTTCTTGCAAAATCTGTTATTTGCGTTAGGTGCATGATTTCGAAAGGTTCTGCCCCTTGTTCCTTCACAAATCTGATAACTTTATCAACAGGTGAAATTTTCATAGTTGGTACATCATCGTTGTAGTCATCCTCATTGTGATTGGTGCTTTTTCTGGGATATGTTTTGGTTGAACAGCCTGTATAATGTCCTCCTCTGACATAAATTCTGTATTAGGAACACGTGCATCATTATTTTCGTCCCACTGTAACCAGTTACTAATAATTTCTGCAAAAGTTTCTATATCAAAGTCCTTTAACACATTGTAGATATAGGCAGCTTATTGTTTGTTTGTCTGGTTAAACATGTTGATATCTGTTTCATTGAAGCCTTCAAAGTCAGACTCGCTGCCAGATTCACTGGAAGAACTGCTTTCAGCAAAGGCATCACCCAGCCTTCTCATCCAGTAGTTTTCATTGGATAGCTGTTTTACATCATCCCATGCTTTAACAATATAAGTAATTTCTTTCAGATTCAACTTTTTCAGAAATTCAGGAATGTTAGGATTTTCTGATGAAACAAGGGCAAAAATGACCTCTCGTCTGTAATTGTGTTTGAAGTTCTTGATTATGTCCTGGTCTAGTGGTTGGATTTTGGATGTGGTGTTCAAGGGAAGGAGCAGTTATTGAGCAACAGGAGTACCTTTTCCTTAAGCATTTTAAACGCAAATGCTTCCAAACAGGTGGAACAAATGATTGGTGAAACCATTCTGGTCATCCATGCATTTTTGCTGCTTTTTATAAATTACAGGCAATTTTGATTTATTTATGTGATTGAAGCATTGTAGATTTTTAAATTGGCAAACCAGCAGCAGAGGTGGCTTGTGACTACCAGTTTTATTTGTGCATAACAGCAGAATGATTCAATCTTTAATTTTATTATAGCTTGCTGTTTTATTGGGCTCATGTTTAAACACCAGCGTTTTATGTGGTAACAGTTTTTCTCCGAGGACAAGCAGGCTGCTTGTTCTCACGAATGGGTGACGTCCCCGGCAGCCCCTCCGATCGGAGATCTTCACTAGCAACAGCGTTTGCTAGCCCTCGCGTGCGCATGCGCGACCGTCTTCCCGCCCAAACGGAGTCTGGTGGTCTTCCCTCTGATCCTACTCCCTCTCCTGAAAGGCAGCTTTCTCCTCTGGAGAGTCTGTCTTTCGCGGCCTTTGTCCTGGAAATGTCTGCGGCCATTCCCTGTGGTTACGGAGGATGAGCCAAGAGCCGAAATGTTTGAACTTTTGGACTATCCTTCTCCACCTAAGGAATCGTCTACTGTACCCATGCATCATGTCCTCAAAAAGACATTGCTGGCGAACTGGGCGAAGCCCTTATCTAATCCCCACATTCCCAAGAAAATTGAATCCCAGTATCGGATCCATGGGGATCCAGAGTTAATGAGGACCCAGTTGCCCCATGACTCTGGTGTGGTGGATCTGGCCCTTAAGAAGGTCAAGGGTTCTAGGGAGTACGCTTCGGCACCCCCAGGCGGTGACTCTAGCACCTTGGATTCTTTTGGGCGGAAGGCCTACCATTCTGCAATGCTCATTTCCAAAATCCAGTCATACCAGCTCTATACGAGCATTCATATGCGGAATAATGTGTGGCAGTTGGTGGACTTGGTGGACAAGCTCCCTTCTGAGTAGGCCAAGCCTTTTCAGCAGGTGGTCAGGCAGCTGAAGACGTGTCGTAAATTCCTGGCAAGGGATGTTTACGATTCTTTTGATGTCGTGTCCAGGGCTGCTGCTCAAGGTGTGGTGATGCGCAGACTCTCATGGCTGCATGCCTCCGAGCTGGAGAATAGGCTCCAGCAGCGGATTGCGGATGCTCTTTGCCGGGGGGGGATAACATTTTTGGAGAAAAGGTCGAACAGGTGGTAGAACAACTCCACCAGCGGGACACTGCCTTCGACAAATTCTCCCACCGGGCGCCTTCAGCATCTACCTCAACTGCTAGACGTTTTTATGGGGGAAGGAGGACTGTTCCCTATTCTTCTAGTAAGCGTAGGTACAATCCTCCCTCCCGCCAGCCTGCTGCTCAGGCTAAACCCCAGTGCGCTCGTTCACGTCAACAGCGTGCGCCTCAACAGGCCCCAGCAGCTCCCCAGCAAAAGCAAGGGACGAGCTTTTGACTGGCTCCAGCAGAGCATAGCCGAAGTCCAAGTATCCATGCCGGACGATCTGCCGGTTGGGGGGGAGGTTAAAATTTTTTCACCAAAGGTGGCCTCTTATAACCTCCGACCAGTGGGTTCTTCAAATAGTCCAGCTGGGGTACGCCCTCAATTTGATTTGAAAACCTCCAAATTGTCCACCGGGAGCTCAGTCCTTCAGCTTCCAGCACAAGCAGGTACTTGCCGAGGAACTCTCCGCCCTTCTCAGCGCCAATGTGGTCGAGCCCGTGCCACCGGGGCAGGAAGGGCTGGGATTCTATTCCAGGTTCTTCCTTGTGGAAAAGAAAACAGGGGGGATGCGTCCCATCCTAGACCTAAAGGCCCTGAACAAATATCTGGTCCGAGAAAAGTTCAGGATGCTTTCCCTGGGCACCCTTCTTCCCATGATTCAGGAAAACGACGCGCTATGCTCTCTGGACTTAAAGGATGCTTACACTCGCATCCCGATTCTGCCAGCTCACAGACAGTATCTTCGATTCCGTCTGGGAACACGGCATTTTCAGTATTGTGTGCTTCCCTTTGGTCTCGCCTCTGCGCCGAGAGTGTTTACAAAATGCCTGACTGTCGTAGCGGCATCTCTACGCAGACTGGGGGTGCACGTGTTCACTTATCTCGACAATTGGCTGGTGAAAAACACCGCCGAGGCAGGAGCTGTACAGTCCATGCAGATGACTATTCGACTCCTGGAGCTACTTGGGTTTGTGATAAATTATCCAAAGTCCCATCTTCTTCCAGCCCAGAAGCTAGAATTCATAGGAGCTCTGCTGGACTCTCAGACGGCTCGTGCCTACCTTCCGGAAGCGAGGGCTGACACTCTTCTGTCTCTTGTTTCCAGGGTACAGGCGTCTCAGCAGATCACAGCTCGGCAGATGTTGAGATTGCTCGGCCACATGGCCTCCACAGTGCATGTGACTCCCATGGCCCGCCTTCACATGAGATCAGCTCAGTGGACCCTAGCTTCTCAGTGGTACCAAGCTGCTGGGGACCTAGAGGACGTAGTCCTGCTGTCCACGAGTTTTCTCCAGTCCCTGCATTGGTGGACATTTCGGTCCAATTTGACTCTGGGACGTCCTTTCCAAATTCCTCGGCCACAAAAGGTGCTGACGACGGATGCGTCCCTCCTGGGGTGGGGAGCTCATGTCGATGGGCTTCACACCCAAGGAAGTTGGTCCCTTCAGGAGAAAGGTTTGCAGATCAACCTCCTGGAGTTATGAGCGGTCTGGAACGCTCTAAAGGCCTTCAGGGATCAGCTGTCACATCAAATTATTCAAATTCAGACAGACAATCAGGTTGCCATGTATTACATCAACAAGCAGGGGGGCACCGGATCTTGCCCCCTGTGTCAGGAGGCCGTCAGAATGTGGCTTTGGGCTCGCCGGAACGGCATGTTTCTTCAAACCACGTATCTGGCAGGCATAAACAATAGTCTGGCCGACAGATTGAGCAGGATAATGCAACCTCACGAGTGGTCGCTCAATTCTAGAGTGGTGCGTGAGATCTTCCAAGTGTGGGGCACCCCCTTGGTGGATCTCTTTGCCACTCAACTCAATCACAAGGTCCCTCAGTTCTGTTCCAGACTTCAGGCCCACGGCAGGCTAGCGTCAGATGCCTTTCTCCTGGATTGGGGGGAAGGCCTCCTGTATGCTTATCCTCTCATACCTTTGGTGGGGAAGACTTTGCTGAAACTCAAGCAAGATCGAGGCACCATGATCCTGATTGCTCCCTTTTGGCTGTGCCAGATCTGGTTCCCTCCTCTTCTGGAATTGTCCTCCGAAGAACCGTGGAGATTGGAGTGTTTTCCGACCCTCATTACTCAGAACGAGCGGGCGCTTCTGCATCTCAACCTCCAGTCCCTGGCTCTCACGGCTTGGATGTTGAGGGCGTAGCTTTTGCCTCCTTGGGACTCTGAGGGTGTCTCCCGTGTCTTGCTTCCAGGAAAGATTCCACTAAAAAGAGTTACTCTTTTCTATGGCGGAGGTTTGCCGTCTGGTGTGACAGTAAGGCCGTAGATCCTCGCTCCTGTCCTACACAGACCCTGCTTGAATACCTTCTGCACTTGTCCGAGTCTGATCTTAAAACCAACTCTGTAAGAGTTCATCTTGCGATTAGTGCATACCATTACCGTGTGGAAGGTAAGCCGATCTCGGGACAGCCTTTAGTTGTTCGCTTCATGAGAGGTTTGCTTTTGTCAAAGCCCCCCATCAAATCTCCTACAGAGTCGTGGGATCTCAATGTCGTTCTCACCCAGCTGATGAAACCTCCTTTCGAGCCACTGAATTCCTGCCATCTGAAGTACTTGACTTGGAAGATCATTTTCTGGTGGCAGTCACTTCAGCTCGCAGAGTCAGTGAGCTTCAAGCCTTGGTAGCTCATGCTCCTTATACTAAATTTCATCATAACAGAGTAGTCCTCCGCACTCAGTCTAAGTTCTTGCCGAAGGTGGTGTCGGAGTTCCATCTGAACCACTCACTTGTCTTGCCAGCATTCTTTCCCCGTCCTCATACCTGCCCTGCTGAACGTCAGCTGCACACATTGGACTGCAAGCGAGCATTGGCCTTCTATCTGGAGCGGACACAGCCCCACAGACAGTCCGCCCAAATGTTTGTTTCTTTTGATCCCAACGGAAGGGGAGTGGCTGTGGGGAAATGCACATTATCCAGTTGGTTAGCAGATTGCATTTCCTTCACTTACGCCCAGGCTGGGCTGACTCTTGAGGGTCATGTCACGGCTCATAGTGCTCGAGCCATGGCAGCGTCAGTGGCTTACTTGAAGTCAGCCACTATTGGAGATTTGCAAAGCTGCGACGTGGTCATCTGTCCACACATTCACATCTCATTACTGCCTACAGCAGGATACCCGAAGCAACAGTCGGTTCGGGCAGTCGGTGCTGCAGAATCTGTTCGGGGTTTAGAATCCAACTCCACCCCCTAGGCCCATTTTTATTCTGTTGCAGGCTGCACTCTGTTAGTTGAATAAGTTAGATCAATCTCAGTTATGTCCTCGCCGTTGCGAGGCCCAATTAACCATGTTTGCTGTTTTGAGTGAGCCTGGGGGCTAGGGATACCCCATTCATGAGAACAAGCAGCCTGCTTGTCCTCGGAGAAAGCGAAAGCTACATACCTGTAGAAGGTATTCTCCGAGGACAGCAGGCTGATTGTTCTCACCTACCCGCCCGCCTCCCCTTTGGAGTTGTGTCTTCCCTTGTCTTTGCTATTTACTGGACTGGCAAACACGCTTGCGTTCAGGCGGGAAGATGGTCGCGCATGCGCACTGTGCATGCACACGCGAAGGCTAGCAAACGCTGTTGCTAGTGAAGATCTGCGATCGGAGGGGCTGCCGTGGACGTCACCCATTCGTGAGAACAATCAGCCTGCTATCCTCGGAGAATACCTTCTACAGGTATGTAGCTTTCGCTTTTGTGAACAAGGCCATTTCATCACAATTATACACTTGCTCTTCTGTATAGCCTTGACTGAGTTAGCAGCGCTTTCGCTTGTTTCCATCCATCTCAAATTGAAAATCAGGGTGGGTGGAACGTGGTAAGCAGGGTATGCATGGCAGGGGGGCGCCAGAAACTGATGCTTACCTGTTGCGCTCCTGGTATCTTGATGTGATACTGCGTGGGGTGGCCTATGCTCTGTATTACATACACACCCTGCGCTATCATTACACAGAGTGGAGCCATGTTCATGCTGCCTTACACACTGTGCAGGCTACTGACATGGCAAAAGATGATGTGCGCTGCATTGCACCCAAGCAGCGCATGCATAGTACTTTCTTCTGTAGCAGAACTAGTGCCTAAAAAGCAGGCAGAGCTCTAAAGTCTCAATGTGTGGTTGAGACAATGGTGCAGGAATGAGGTATTTAGATTTGTTAGGAACTGGGCGACATTCTGGGAAAGGAGGAGACTGTTCCGAATGGATAGACTCCACCTTAACCGGGATGGAATCAGGCTGCTGGCACTAACTTTTAAAAAGGAGATAGAGCAGCTTTTAAACTAGAATTGGAGGGGGGGGGGGGGGTGGGAAGGAGCCGACAGTCGCCCAGGAGTGCATGATTCGGTGTGAAGTATCCTTGAAGGATACTATTGAAACAGGACATTTAGGGAATCCCAGTAGAGAGGTTTCAACAATGCTTTAAAGTAAGCCAGGTGTGCTTAATCAGAGAGCAGGATAAAGGATGCGCAATATCCCCTTCAACTTCTAAGCAGCTTGTAGATCAAACAAAAACACACAATTTGAAGTGCCTGTATACAAATGCTAGAAGCCTAAAAAATAAGATGGGAGAGTTAGAATATATAGCACTAAATGATGAGGTAGATATAATAGGCATCTCAGAGACTTGGTGGAAAGAGGACAATCAATGGGGCACATGGACAAGTTCTCAATACTACACGATTCCAGGATTCCGCCCCCACCACAGTACCGAAACTGTCCTAGTCACGCTCCTTGCCAAATTCAAGCAAGAAATAGCCACAGGTAAAAGTATACTTCTCCTCCAATTCGACATTTTGAGCGTATTCGACATGGTAAACCAGAACATACTACTAAGACTCCTTGGCCACTTGGGATTGTTGGAAATGTACTCAACTGGATAAAGGGTTTTCTAACCACCAGAACTTAACGAGTAAAATCAAACTCAAACATATCACCACCGTGGAAAGCTACCTGTGGAGTACCTCAAGGATCACCATTATCACCAGTACTCTTCAACATGATGATGATCCCACTGGCAAAGTCCCTATCCAACCGAGGCCTCAACCCGTTCATCTATGCAGACAGCGTTACAATCTATATTTCCTTCAGTCATGACTTGACAGAAATAACTAAGGAAATCAATGACGGCCTGAACATCATGAACTCCTGGGCAAATTCATTCCAACTGAAACTGAACACTGAAAAAACACATTGCCTCATCATCTCATCTCAACACAACAAGTACAAACCCACAGCCATAAACACCGTAGAACACACCCTCCCTACCTCAGACAGCCTAAAAATACTCGGCATCACAATTGACCGCAACCTTACCCTTGAGAGCCAAGTAAACTCCGTAATAAAGAAAATGTTCTACTCAATGTGGAAACTTAAACGAATAAAACCTTTCTTCCCGAGGGAAATCTTTTGCAACCTAATACAATCAATGGTCCTCAGCCATGCAGATTACTGCAATGCAATCTGTGGGATGTAAAGAACAACTCGCAAAAAAACTCCAGACCACACAAAATACAGCTGCCAGGCTGATATTTGGTAAATCATGCTTCGAAAGTGCTAAACCCCTCTGAGCAAAGTTGCACTGGCTCCCAATCAAAGAACGGATTATCTTCAAAATTTGCACCTTCGTTCACAAAATTATCTACGGCATAGTCCCAGGATACATGATAGACCTTACAGATCTACCAACCAGAAACAGAACCCGATCTTCACGATCATACTTAAACTTACATTACCCAAATTGCAAAGGACTTAAATACAAAAAAAACCTTGCGCATCTAGCTTCTCCTACGTAAGCGCACAACTATGGAATGGACTCCCAAAAGCTGTAAAAATAATCCATGACTATCTACACTTTAGAAAATCATTAAAAACCAACCTCTTCATAAAGGCTTACCCCACCAAGCCAACGTAAATCCCCACACCCAGCAACACAGCACAATCAATGATCATACTGAACAATATACAATCTTCATTCCCTTCGACCTTCACGGTGCATGACATGCACCTACGTCATTCGACCACAATACAACCTGTATTTGTTATCAACCGACTGGCGAACGCCTTTACGGTATTATATAAGCCACATTGAGCCTGCAAATAGGTGGGAAAATGTGGGGTACAAATGCAACAAATAACAAATAATAATAAATATAACACTGTGTTAACAGGGTACAAATTGTATTGCAGTGAGAGGATCAAATTGGAGGAGAGGTTGCACTATATGTTAAAGAGGGAATTAACATTCCACATGACACAGATAGCAGGGTGGAATCATTATGGATAGAAATTCCATGTGTGAAGGGAAGGAATATTCTTGTAGGGCTGTACTACTGTCTGCCGGAACAGAACGAACAGACGGATGAAGAAATGTTTACAGAGACTAGGAAAGCTAGCAAATTGGGCAATGCTGTAATAATGGGTGATTTCAATTACCCCGATATTAACTGGATAAATGTTATATCAGGGAGTGCCAGGGAGATAAAATTTCTAGATGTAATAAATGACTGCTTCTTTAAGCAGCTGGTCCAGGAACCAACGAGAGGGGTAGCCATTTTGGATCTGGTCCTTGGTGGCATGCAGGGCATAGTGCGAGAGGTGGCAGTGTTGGGTCCCCTGGGAAACAGTGATCATAACGTGATTGTTTCAGCTACTATCTGGGATGAAACCACAAAAGAAATCTACTGTAGCTGCATCTAATTTTCGAAAAGGTGATTATAATGAAATGAGGAAAATGATTAAAAAGAAACTAAAAGGATCGGCTGCAAAGGTTAGGACACTCAATCAGGTGTGGACATTATTTAAAAATACCATCTTGGAAACCCAGTCCAGATGAATTCCACGTATTTGCAAAGTTGGAAAGAAGAGAAGACGTCAGCCAGCATGGTTAAAAGTTGAAGTAAAAGAGGTCATTACAGCCAAAAGATTGTCCTAAAAAGGATCCACACAAAGAAAATAAAAAGCAACATAAGTACTGCCAAGTCGGGTGCAAAGCATTAATAAAGAAGGCTAAAAGAGAATATGAAGAGAAACTTCCCACAGAGGCTAAAGTCACAGTAGCAGAAAACCTGAGTGCTTTCTGTACCATATATCCCATGTATGCTTTGATTTTCAAAGATGATACTTTAACTGAGTAATTGCTTGCATTGTATTACAGAGACAGCACGTCAGAGTGATTGGGATGGAATTGTTGCATGTCATCAAGGGTATGTGAGCTGTACAACCTGGAACTACCAGAAAACATCTATGGGAGCACACAAACTGAAACCAGAAAGGTTGAAGAAGAACAAACCACTTCACATATATGCAACAGTAAGTTTCATTAGTTTCATTATTTTTCAGAAGGTTTTGTGTGTGCTAGGGAGAGTTTGGACATTTCTAAAATAATATTTTTCCGGGTCCAGTTGTATGTGAGATTGTAGTGTCTGCCTGCTACACCAGCTTTCCTTACTGTATTTCAAGATACAGAAAATAAACATATTCTTGCCCAGTTTAAAAATACATATTTCTTTACTACTTGTTTGATGCAGATCAGCTAAATGTTTCCTGTACTTATGGATGGAATGGTTTATAACAGTATAGAAATCAAAAGAAGGCCATTGTTATGTAGGAAATGAGTTCATAGATCTGATACTGGGTTAGGTGACAACTGGACTAGTTCCCTTTTACTAAAATGTGCTAAGCGGTGAGCATGTAAATTAGTTCACGGTTACTGCACTGGCACAACAGTTCATACTTTGGGACTAAATTCTATAAATAGTGCCCAAATTTTGGTGTCAATTAAAAAAAAAATTAGTGCTAAACACTATTCTGTAAATGGTGCTTAGGGTGTGGGACCACGATCAGTGCCTAGTTTTGGGCCCCAGGATTTACACCAACTGAAACCTGGTGTAAATTATCATGGATCTCCCTTATTCTGTAACACTGTTCAAGTTATGAGACCTGCAGCACTGAATTTAAAATTGCCCGCTTAAATGCCTGCTTAAATTTAAATTAGTGTCAATAATTGATTAGAACCCAATTATTGGCACTAATTGGCTTATTTGTCAATTTGCACGTTCAAATTGGGTGCATGCCCAAATTTGTACATGCAGTTTTGAGCGCCATAAATAGAATTAGGATGTAAATGTGTTACCTTTTATGGGATGGGAAAGTAATAGGTTATGATGTGGTTCTGATTTCCTCAGGAGCTGTTCCAGGATCTGGTGTAGATGAAAGGTGGTCCTTACTACTGTGCTGGAAATGTACAACTATGCCCAACTTCTCCTTTATTCCTTAGTCTTAAGAGTGGGTGCAGCAAGTTTCTTGTTTCTACTGTTCAAGTAACAGCACAGGGTTTTAAGTGGCTGCTGTTACTGTAAATACTCTGTGTGTATCTGATTACGATTATCACACATCAATCACCCCACGCAACTTACCCCAGCTGATAGCTGAAGCACTTACGAACCTAGTCCTTAGCCTTATACCTTGTACAAAATACACACAATAACACACAAGTTACTTAGAAACAAAATTCAAAAGATTCCAAAAAAATAATACGTTTAGTTCAGTAATACAAGTGCCAAGCAAGTCTGAAATATACAAAAGAAATGGTTAGAGAGGCCCTTTTTCTCCAAGCCAGTTCACTGCCTTGGGAGCAAAGAAGCCCCCCCCCCCCCCCCCCCCCCCCGAACCCTAGTCTGTCACTCATATTTATACAATACATATTATACAATAATCCGGAAACTAATTACCATCTTAGCACATCCCACTAACCAATCATCTAATCGCACGTGCTTATGACACCCAACTATGTCACCCAACTACTAGAGACCTCTCTCCCACCATACCTTTGTCACAAATTCCATGCCTCCCTCCTCATTCTACTTCAGCAGTTTTTTGTATCACATATCCATCCAAACTATAATTAAGTTATTTTTACCATACCAACTGACCGTCTGGTTCAGCTAGCAGACTGTTCCAACTTCCCCTTTTCACTATCTAAATATAATATGGTTTCAAACTGTATAAAAAGGAAATATGATCCAAAGATTAATATAAATATAACTAAATATCCATTAGTTATCTTAATTACATTGGACCACTCTACATGTATGTACTTATCTACTAAAAGCTTGTAACAAAGTTCACAATCGATAAATTCTTAGGCTGTCTTGTATAGTATCTTGCCATAGACATGACCTTAACATTGGTCAGCAAAAATACAGAAAAAAAAACAGGTTTTTTTTTAAACATTCTTAAGACGCACCTCCCTCCCTAAGATCTTCTATAACCATCTCCACACCCACACACATCTGTCTCGGTGAAGGGACCACTTCCCCTTCTCCCATCGCCCAACAGATCACACTAAATGAGTAAACATGTTTTTGGGTCCAGTCCAGTCAGGAGTAGTGTGGGTCACATGCCTGTCCATGCACAATTTCACAAGGCCACCCTGCAGCCTGATCTAGTTAGCAAGGATTGAAAACAGCATACATAATAATTAGGAGGGGGGGGATGAAATAAGTCTTACAGGTAACCCTTGTTTCATTATTTAAAGTGGTGTTCTGAAAATAAAAACATTAAGGGTCTGAGCCCACCCCAAGTTCCCTACTACTCCTAGATTTCTCCTTATATATTGTCCTGGCTAGATTAGGGTCTTTGGGCTGGAAAGCTCTCCCCCATATGCAGGTTATTTGGCTGAGGAGGCAAGGAGCCAAAGACAAGAATTTGAATAGAGCATGGGGTTTTATACCCCATGAAAGTTCCCTCCAAAACTAATCTCCTCATTATAATACTGGTCACTGTGGAAGCTCCTTTTCTTTAGCAATCGGTGATGCCTTGATAAAGTTAAGGAAATATTGTTTCCTTAGGATAGCTAATGGGTGTTACTGCGGGTACCCTTAGAGCAGGACTAGAGAATGACACAGGGACAACGTTTGTTTCTGTCCCCATCCCGTCCTCACAGGCTCTTTCCCTGCCCCATTCCTGCAGGCTCTGTTCTCATCTATAGAAGGCTCAAATATTTTGATTTTATAATTAAATCTTTTTATTAAAGTGTAAAAAGGAACAATATTCTGTGCAACTGTAATCAAATGAGAGAGAGGACAACTGCCTGAACCACTTAAAACAAATGTTCTTCAAACAAGAAAGCCCAAGTTATCTAAGCTGAACTAAACCTTTATGCACCACAAGACCAACTTATTGTTTCACTGTAAGACAGGGACTGCATCTGAATACATAAGGTCAGATAGAATTATGCAATGGTATCTGAACTCCACATAGTGCAAGGCAAGTTTGTTTTTCAATTCTGTCGGTATTCTGGGATGTATACTATCCAGTCCAGGTGATTTGCTACTCTTCAGTTTGTCAAATAGCGCCATTACATCTTCCAGGTTTGCAGAGATTTGTTTGTTTCTCTGACTCATCAACACTGAATACCATTTCTGGCACTGGTATCTTTCCGTCATCTTCCTTGAAGAAAACTGAAGCAAAGAATTATTTAATCCAGGCTTGCACAGCCTACGGCTTAGGGGCCAGAACCTGGCCCACCAAGTGCTTTTTTTTTTCTGGCCCTTAGAAGCTTGGTAATTCTTGTGATGATTACAGCAGGATTGCTGCCTCCCCACCATGACTCTGCTCTCTGTGGCTCAAGCTTGCAGAGAGCCAAGTCATGGTGAAGAAGCAGGAATCCTGCTTGGAGAGGGAAAAGAATTGAGTGTGTGTGTGTGGGGGGGGGGGGGGGGGGGGGGGGGGGGGGGGTTACATAAGTGAGAGAGACACTAGATGAAGGCTGGTGTAGGGGGGGAGGGGATAATATGAGCAAGATTGGGTGAAAGCTAGGGAGGGGATGATGAACTGTCATATTTTGCCACTATTTGACAAAACGTGCAGCAAAATACAACGGTGCATGTTTTGGCCCTTGAAATGTTACAAAGTATAAAATGTGGCCCCTGATAGAAAAGAGTAGGACAAGCCTGATTTAATCTCTCCACTATGGCCTTGTCTTCCCTGAGTTTCCCTTTTTTTTTTTTACTTCTTGCTCATCTGGTGGACCAACTGATTCTTTTATTGGCTTCTTGCTTCTAATATAACTATAAAAAAAAGTTTTTACTCTTTTTTTTGTTTGTTTGCTTGTTTTTTTGCATCCTACGCAATCTTCTTTTCAAAGTCTTTCTTTGTCTTCATTTATCAGTTAGATCAACTAGATCAAAGGCTGCAGAGAGGTGAAACAGCTTCCCCTCATGTGTTGCCCATTCTTTGTAGCTTAGTTAACCACTCTGCTAGTGCAATCTCTGTACTATCAGAATTCCTAATGTGTCTGGTCCACAGATCCAAAGAAGTTAAGAAACCCTGTACTAAGTTGATGGTAATTCAAAGTGGCCAAGTGATTGTTCTCCATAAAATCTGGGACATCTATCACAACTGACATCTATCTCAGCTGAAGGACACATGTTACAGCTAAGCCCGCCTGTGCAGATTAACCATGTGATCTTTTTGCCTGGTGTTGATTAGGCTTTGAATGTTAATGGTGGCTTTTGTTAATCCTGGCTGTTCCTGGAAGGGGGAGGAGATGATGAGGGGTACCTATATATGTTAAACAAAATGTCAAATCTAAGTATGTTGATACTTAGATTTGACATTTTGTTTGTTTATTAAAAGCTTGATATAATGCCTTTCCAAAACACTAGGTCAAAGTTGTTTTGTAATGTTCTTGTTTTTAAATAAAAGCCTTTTATCTCACCCCCCCCAAAAAAAAAAAAAAAAGTTACGTCCTGAAGTAACATGGCCTCGGTGGTCTCCAACCTTTTTGCCATGACTTATGTTATCAGGGATTTATCTTTAAATTTAGATTCAAGTCAAGTTACAACCAATATAAATAAGAGGCTGACAGCAGAATATCAGGAATTACACAAATAGAAAAAAAAAAAAATCATTACGTGAAGTAAAAAAAAAAATTTGGGCCCCACCCTTGGATCTAGTAAATAGGTTTTCAAAGCTTTATGAAACAAAAAATAAATCCTCATTATACACAATTCACATAGGAGATTATTCTAATAACATATAGCCAGAAAAACAATTTGATAGAGCAAAACCGGCCTTAAACTGTATATTTTTAGTTGAAGGAAAAGCTAACGGTAAGTAATTACATCTTCTAGAAGCTGATGATTTCTAGATTTCAATACTTTCACCAACTGAGATCCACTTTCAGAGTGCAAACAGTCCAAACACAACGCAAAGTGCCTTAAAAATGACCGAAGACTTCACATGCAACCAATGCAGTACTCCTAATAAAGGACTTGTATGGTCCATCCAAGTTTTCTAAAATATTAACCTAGTGGCTGAGTTCTGATTCATTTGAATTCTAGAAAGTTGCTTAGAAGAAAGACTCAAATATTTTATTTTATTTTATTTTGCACATTTATATGTACCCCACATTTTCCCCACAGTTTTGCAGGCTCAAAGTGGCTTGCAATTCACTGAATGGCTATTGCCAGATCAGAGATGAGATGGTTACAATCAAATTAGATAGAATAGAGGAAACAGGGAAAGGGTAAATGAGTCTAAAATGGTCCGTAGATATGTTGGTAGGAAGAGCTGCAGGTTATAAGTTGAATCCGAGGAGTAGGCTGAACCTGGCTGGAAGAGAGGTACATCAACTGGACGCACCAAGATTTATTTATTTGTAGCATTTGTATCCCACATTTTCCCACCTATTTGCAGGCTCAATGTGGCTTACATTATGCCGTAATGGCGATCACCATTTCCGGGTACAGATTTTCGAATTGTAGTACTTTTTTGTGCATACATACATGGTAAAGAAGAGTACATTATGGCATTGCATAAAGTTTTCTAAGTGATATAATGAATTGTAACGTAAGTTAGGTCCTCAACTATAGAGATTTATTTATTTATTTTATTGCTTTTGTATCCCACATTTTCCCACCTATTTGCGGGCTCAGTGTGGCTTACAATACATTGTAACGATGTCATTTTCAATTTAGGAAATAGATTGCTTTATAGCGGTGGGGTTAAACAGTCAAGCGGCACAAGTTTGGTTTTGTCTAGTTCGTGTAGAGTCTATTTATTTTGTATATAGGATGGATCATTATGGTAAGCCTTCTTGAACAGATTCGTTTTCAGTAGTCTACAGAAGACTGTTAGGTCATGTATTGATTTTATGGCTTTCGGTAGTGCGTTCCATAGTTGTGTGCATACGTAGGAGAAGCTGGATGCGTATGTAGATTTATATTTTAGTCCTTTGCAGCTGGGGTAGTGGAGATTGAGGAATGTTCGTGATGATCTTTTTGCGTTCCTAGTAGGCAAGTCTGTGAGGTCTGCCATATAGGTCGGAGCTTCCCTGTGAACGATTTTGTGGACTAGGGTGCAAACTTTGAACGCAATTCATTCTTTTAAAGGGAGCCAGTGTAATCTTTCTCTTAGGGGTTTGGCGCTTTCGTATTTCGTTTTCCCAAATATGAGTCTGGCTGCTGTGTTTTGAGCTGTTTGGAGCTTCTTAATGACTTGTTCTTTGTATCCGGCATAGATGGCATTGCAATAATCTAGATGACTTAGCACCATCGATTGTACCAGGCTATGGAATATTTCCCTTGGGAAGAAAGGTTTGATCCTTTTAAGTTTCCACATTGAGTAGAACATTTTCTTTGCAGTATTTTTTGCATGGTCTTCGAGTGTTAGGATTTGGTCGATTGTGACTCCCAGAATTTTCAGACTATCTGAGACCAGGAGGGTGTAGTCTGGGGTGTTTATGGTGCTTGGTTTGTTTGTGTTATATTGTGAGGACAGAATTAGACATTGTGTTTTTTCTGCATTTAGCTTTAGTTGGAATGCATCCGCCCATGAGTTCATTATTTGGAGGCTGTGTTTAATTTCATTTGTGATTTCTGTTAGATCGTGTTTGAACAGGATATATATCATGACATCGTCTGTATAGATGTACGGGTTAAGTCCTTGGTTGGATAGCGATTTGGCTAATGGTGTCATCATTAAGTTAAAAAGCATTGGTGAAAGCGGTGATCCTTGTGGTACTCCATATTCAGGTTTCCATGGTGTTGATGTTTTTGAGTTTGATATCACTTGATAGGTTCTTGCTGTTAGGAATCCTTCGAACCATCTAAGTACGTTTCCTCCAATCCCGACGTAGTCTAGGATGTTCGAGAGTATTTGGTGGCTGACCATGTCGAACGCACTAGACATGTCAAATTGTAGTAGAAGCACATTGTTTCCAGTTGCAATTAATTGTTTAAATTTGGTTATGAGAAATGGAGTCCATTAACCGCCACTCCTGCTTCTATGGCAACTGGCGCAGCGACCCACACACTCTCCGACCTCTTCAACGAGAAGCAGCTGAAATATAACGAATTACCATAACCCAGTAGTGATAGAATTGTTAATTGTGCAATAATCTTTTAGGCAATAATGACTATTACTCTTTATAGCCACACCAGGATTGTTCAAGACTGGAGTAAGAACAATCTTGCAAATACTAGAGGGAAAACAACCTTTCTTCAAAACTGCATTAAAAAAAAAGCCAGAGAATATCCTTCACGACCATTTATGCAGTGTGTCAGCAGGACATAGATCTAAAATATAGTTCCCCTTGCTGAACGTTAGAACCATCCATGTACTGAGATAGGCAGAACAGTGCACAGTCTCCTTGGACACCCATCAAAGGTTTTCTTTTATGTTGTTTTTGTTTTTTGCTAACTTGTAACCTCAAGGGGTATAAGTCGAAACATAAATCACATCCGCATTTCAATGATTACTAAACGAATTGTGCAAGGGCTCTACTTTCTACTAAAAGTAAGAGGCCAGACATCTTGCCCCTTGGATATCTATTGATGTATCGGGGAGAATATCAGGAGCCTTAAATAATAAATATTTAAAATAAAGTATTAAAACTTTTGTCCCTTGCGGAAAGGGGGATTTTGAGGTAGTATTTGGGTTATTTTGTAATTGATGTTGTGGTGAAATGTATTGATGTTTGGTTTGTATTTTTAAATTGATTGTGTTCTTTATTTTATTATGTTGTAAGCTGCGTTGGGTCGTTTGAAGAAAAGTGGTGCAAATAGAAATAGAAAAATCAAATATTAAATGCTAAATAAGAATGTTGGTTAAAACATCAAAATGCAGGTTGTGCAGTCTTACGGGCCCCAGTTCAGTCTTTGAAAGAGCACTGGGTTGGAATAGCAGCAGCAGCTCATAATCCACAGGCAAGTCATACTGCACACAAGAATGAGTAAAAGCTCGTATGCTTGACTCGGTAACCCCCAAATACCTACGACATCTACTATAGCAAGGCTTTGTTCAGTTTGTTTTTGGGTCATAGTTTCCCCTTGCTCAAGCACATGAAACAATTAGGTCAACATATGCGGAGTGGAGGAGTAGCCTAGTGGTTAATGCAGTGCACTTTGATCCTGAGGAACTGAGTTCGATTCCCACTGCAGCTCCTTGTGACTCTGGGCAAGTCACTTAACCCCCCATTTGCCCCTGGTACAAAATAAGTACTTGAATATATGTAAACCGCTTTGAATATAGTTGCAAAAACCTCAGAAAGGCAGTATATCAAGTCCCATTTCCCTTTCCCCCCCCCTTTAATGTTCTTTTTCTCTTTCATTCCCTTTATTTTTGCCTGAAGGCTGTCGATATTACCAGTTGTGGAAATTTTGCTGTAATTGGCCTTTCAACAGGAGACGTGGATAAGTACAATATTCAGTCAGGCATTCACAGAGGACATTATGGCGACGGAAAAGGTGAACACTGCTAAGTGCTCTTTTTGTTCATTAAGGAAAAGCCATGTAGAATAGTAGAACTCTGCCAGTAGGCCATAATTCTTAATCCTGGCTGATATCTGGAAAAAATCAACAGTGAATCTCCCCTTTCTAGGGGCAATTTTCAAACCATGTACACAACCTGCAGACTTTCCACCTATTTTCAGAAAGAATTGTCCATTGAAAATTGCTTAAGAAAAAGTACACATACAAATTTTATGCATTTTATTTGGATATTATTTCCAGATAAAATTATATGCATACTTTTGGAAATATAAAATATATGAATATGTATCATTCCTACCCATAGGAACACCTGTGTGGATAAAATTGTGTATTGTTGTTCAGTGCAGAAAATTACGTGCAGAAAGGGTTAAAAAAAAGTAGCTGAAGAAAAGGTTTCTGCATATAAATCTTTATTTTATGGTGGGAATATCTTTGGAATTTGTCCCCTGTACTTGAGAGAACAAAAATAATGATGCTTATAAATAACCCTGAGAAAGATAGACAATTTATATCTACACAGTTCTCCAACCCATTCCCTGTAACGTGTAAGCTGCTCAGACATGCCCATTGATGGGCAATATGAAGTCCTCAAATTAAAATTGGAACTTATGCACTAATGTTCATGAATGTGCATCCCTGATTATCTGTGGAACTGATCTATTGGAGAAAGCAATAATTTTTTAGCAACTGATGACAGCCGTTTAATTGATTGAGGATGATTATTATTATTAGCTCTATGCTCATATTAAATATTGTGTAGTAATACTTTGTTTTTCTAGACCACCTTTGCAATATTAGTTCAAGGCAGTTGACAGCATTTTGTCAGGTAACTCCTTGCTCCCAAGAGCTTAGAGTCTGTAGGTACCTGAGAAAATGGGTGGTAATTAGTGCCCAAGATCACAAGAAGTGTTGGTGGAAGTTACCATCTGCTACCTGTTCGTTCCAGTTCGATTATTGTTGTCAGGATAGTTTATTCAGGGAGAAATTTGTCCATTCCTGATGTTTTTATTATTACCAATTGAGATTATTTTGAAATGTATACTTTTGTTTGTTTATATAACTTCTTTAATGTTGCCACTGAGTGTCTTGGAATGTACTGATAAATTCTCTCCTTAATGTTCTTGTCCTTCTCTAAAGCCCATGAAGGTGCTGTGAGAGGAGTAGCTGTGGATGGATTAAACCAACTGACGGTCACAGCTGGTAGTGACGGACAGATGAAATTCTGGAAGTTCAAAACGTTTGTTCTAGTTCACTCCCTTGATCTAAGCTCACCTCCAAATGTGGTGTTCCTTCAGAGGGACAGGTGAGATGAGCATATTTGGTGTACTGAAGCAGTTCACAAGGTGTGAATGCTGGGCAGAACGCCTGTTAAAAAGATTCCAGCAAATGCACAATTAGAATGTGATGTACCAGAGAAGGTGTAGGAATCCAGTGTTGCTCTTTTTGCACTTGTAAGCATCATATGTATCTTATAAAGTTCTGTTAATTTTTGTAGCTAAGTACAGCAGGAAGGTGCCTATTCCTGGTCATCTATACCAGACCAGTCCAGACTAATGGGTTGTGTCCAACTACCAGTGGAAGGAGACAGAGAAAATAGTTCCAAGTAAACCGCCCCGTAAGGGTATCGTGCATCCTGGAATGTTCAGTATTTTCTGTCTCCTAGCGGATGGTGGACGGATCGTGCAGCTGCTCTAGATTGCTGGCTGGTAGCTCCTGTTCCAGATTCTTCTGGTGACAGTGGAGCCAGGGGTGTGCTGGTAGCCGTGTTGGGGCTAGTTGTAGATGATACTACTACTACTATTTAACATTTCTAAAGCGCTACCAGGGTTGTGCAGCGCTGTACAATGATACTCAGTGGTTCTGAGTTCATCTGCCAGCTAGGGTGATATCCAGTGACCCTGGTTCCCTCCCCTCCCCTACCTCCACTGGCTGTCTTTCTAGCAGGATGAAGAAGGTTATTTAAAAAAAAAAAAAAAGGAAACTTTGTTTTTCCCTCCTTTTCTGCCTCTGAGGGTAAACCTTTATTCCTGTCACTAGTGAAGAAGGTTGTTTAAAAAAAAAAAGAAACTGTTTTTCCTTCTTTCTGTTGCCTGTTACCCGATTCATTTTCCCGCCTTTGGCAGTGCATTCTAGGGGGCCGTTTGCGAAGTTTCTTTGAATTTCGCTGGCCGACGTCTGATTCTGATCTTGGACACTTCCGAGCTGGTACCAGTTGCTTTGATTTTTTTTTTTTTTTTGTGGGGCATGGCTCGTATCTAGATCACGAAACTACAGACATTCCGGTCTCTGCTGCTTCAGGCATCTTGCTTGAGATGCCCCTGCTATTTGATTCTTGTTTTGGCAGTAGTTTTTTTTCCCTTCCTTAGGGAGGTTCTGGTTCTCTCGTCCCCATGGATCCCTCCTGTCTGCTCTAGTTTGTGTGCAGGATACTTTCCTTCTGGTGGGGGTCCGAGTTGCCCTTGGTGTGCAACTGCTAGCTCAAATCCCTCTTCTGAGTACCCTCGGGAGCGCCATTCTTGCCAGTCTTTTACTTGGACTCAGTTCAGTGTCTATGGGAATGTGTGTTTTTAGGACTAGTTTGCCATAGCTCTTCCTTGCTTTCAGGCGGGAGTTTTAGCCTGGCACAGGTGGATTTTGCCTTTTCTAGTTTCAGGCGCCTCCTGGCACATTTGGCACTCCTTCCTTTTTCTGTAAGGGGTGCAGTTCTTTCCTGCTGAGCAGATCTATTCCTGTGCATCTGGATTACCGCCTCTTAGCTCTGCACTTTTCTCTATTTTTCTGCAGGGAAGTGGTTCTATTCTAGGTCTGGAGTTTGACTCTCCCTTAGCTGGTTTTTCCTCAATTTGGTGTTAGTGACCAGTTTCCTCTTTGTTCCTGGCCTGGCGAGAGTTGTTTCTTCCTCACTTCCTTACGGCTGCATTTTGCTCCCTATGGTCTGAGGATTCCAGATCTGTGATGCTTACTTCCCGCTTGATGGGAGTTCTTTCTCTACGTTGACTGCTGCTCCGTATCAGTTGTCTAGGAGGGCGGTCATTGTGGCTCAGAGACCACTTGAGGGCCAAGAGTGTCTCTTGGGGCATGGGGCTTTCTCTTCTTGTAGTTTTAGTCCCTCTGGGCCAGGGGAGTGCAGCGCCAGGTCTGCATTTCCACAAATTGTGCTCCTTTCCTGTTGGCCTCCTGGCAGCACCTTCTCTGGCTGTTCCCCGGGGCTCCATTTATGCATTTTGCTTGTTGAGCACAGCTCCATCGCTGCATGTTGGGCACGGCTCCACAGTTCCAGGTTGGCTCCATCACTGTATGTTGACAGCTCTATCATGGCATGTTGAGTGAAGTTCCTTCGCTGCTTGTTCTGCAACCTTTCATCTCTGCATGTTGAACGCAGCTCCATTGTAGCATGTTGATGTAGTTCTTTCTCTGCAGGTCTCAGTGTGGGCACAGTCCTACGTCTGTGTGTAGAGCACGGCTCTGTGTCTGCCTGTGGAACGTAGCTCCTTGTCTGTGTGTGGCATGCAGCTCTCTCTTTGCGTATGGAATGCAGCTCCCTGTCTGCATGCAGAGTGCAGCTCCGACCGCCTGTTGAGTGTAGCTCCATCTTTATGTGTTTAGCACAATTCTTCTCTGCAAATTGGGCGAAGTTCCAGGGTGGTATGTGGAGCACAGCTCTGTGACTGTAGGTGCTACACAGCTTCATGTCTTAGTAGGAAGCGCTGCTCCTTGCCGGCGTCTGGAGCGCTGCTCCTTGTTTGCTTGTGGAAAGCAGCTCCTTGTCTGCACTTTATACACAGTTCCATTGCTACCACAGCTTCAGTTCTGCAGGCACCTCTAACATCCAGCTCTTTCAGTGGGGCACTGCTCATCTTCTGCCTGTTACTCTCAGCCTTTTCTCTGCTTGTTCAGTGCATTTCTATCTTTGCCAGAGGTGTGCAACTCCTTTCTGTGCCTGTGGTGCGTGGCTCAGTTTATGTGCTTTGAGTGCAAATCCGTTTGTTCTCGTTGAGCACGGATCCTACTCTGCCTGATGAGTGCAGCTTCAGTTCTGTCCCTTGAGCACAGTTCAGTCTCTGTGGAGCGTATTTTCACCTTTGCCTGTTGGGCACTGTTTCACCTTGTCGGTCAACCCCGGCTCTTTTCTGCGGGTTGGATACAGTAACTTCTCAGCAGCTGTGGCATACCGCAGTTTAGATTGCTAGACAAGGCTGTCTTGTCTCCAGTTAGCTACCATTCCTGTGGCACCTTTTCTTGCCGTAGCCTCTTGGTGGCTGGTGAGAAGCTTCTCCATTGCTGGAGTTTGAATTAGTCTCTGCTCCTTTTGTGGCTACTTGGCACCTTGGGGGTCTTTTCTCCACAGTGTGGCTTTCGACTCTTTCTTTTTGTCTCCTTTTATTCTCTTGGCTCTGTTCTTTCATCCATAAGTCCAGAGGGAGCTGGTTGAGGAGTACTCTCTTTCTACGGTTGTACCCTGGTATGCTGTTGCCCTTTTCTTCATGGTTCTCCTGAAGAGACTAGCTCTCCAGTTAGTTGGTTCTCTTGACTCTGGAGTCTCTTTTTGTTCTGTGGAGTGATTCTCTCACTAGGCGTGGGTCTGGGTGGTTCCTGGGCCTTGCTTCCTTCTATGAAGTGTGGTGCACTGTTTAGGGTTGCTTACTCCTAGTACTTGTTAGGGTCGCTTCATCCGACCATCTTGGACTCTAGGCAGACCGGCAGGTTTGGGAGTTAGTCTTGCCAGGGTTCAGAGAAGTGAATCCTGGTCTAGGAGAGACAGTTCTTCTCCTTGTTGCTCGGATATGACTGTTGCCTTCCTTCCAAGGGGGGTCCTTTGGCTGATTCTTTTGCTACTCTTGGGACAGGGGTACGTAATTTTTCTTTTGCTCAGCATGTTTGTTTTACGTCCTATGGCTTCAGTTCCTTTTCTAGTGTCTAACTCTGTTCCATTTTGGTAGTCTAGTGGTTCGGATATTCGAATCCTTTTTTGCTGATCAGTTGTTTGCTGTGTGTATAGCTTTGTTGATTTTTCAACCTTCTGCATTCTTTTCTCCTCCCCCCCCCCCCCCCCCCCCCCCCCCTTTGGGAAATTGCTTTGCTACATCCCATTAGTCTGGACTGGTCTGGTATAGATGACAAGGAAGGAAAAATTATGTTCTTACCTGATAATTTTCTTTCCATTAATCATACCAGACCAGTCCAGATGCCCTCCCTGGCTAAAGTCTGTCAGAGTGTTGTTTCTTTTAGGTATCCCTGGCTGTTCCACAACGCTTCAATACGATGGGATGTCCTACAGCACTGCCTACTACATCTTCTCTATTCAATCTTCTGCCACTTGTTGTTGTGCCAGCTCTTTATGACTCCTGTTACTTGGCATCACGGAGTTCTTTCCCCGGATTCAGGGGTAGATCTCTATGTGCTTGGGCAAGCTCAGTATGGACCATTCCCTCCCACTTACTTTAATGTGAGGGGAGGTTGCAGTTGCCTTTGGCCAAGTAGGAACAGCGAGGTTCGGCATATTGCCTCCAAACGTTTGCCTGTTTGGTATTAACTGTGTTTTCTTCTAGACTTCAGAGCACCATTGCTTGGCTATTCGAAATACTGAACATTCCAGGCTGCACGATACCCTTAAGGGTCAGTTTACTTGGAACTATTTTCTCTGTCTCCTTCCACTGATACATGGACACAACCCATTAGTCTGGACTGGTCTGATATGATTAAAGGAAAGAAAATTATCAGGTATGAACATAATTTTTCCTTTTATAAAGAGACATAGAGGCATATTTTCAAAACACTTTGGGAGGCTAAGTTCCATAGGTTTCTATGGAACTTTGGGAGGCTAAGTGCTTTGAAAATGAGCCTCATAGACACCTATGTGTCTTTATAAAATACTAGCACATGTGTACTTGTCCTAATTTTATAAGTGCACATGTATACGCAAAAGTAGTTTATAAAATTCTGACTATGTTGTAATCAGGTATTTGAAGCTAAGCTATTTTTTTTCTCATTGTTTGAAGAATGTTCTGTCCTTCCATATATGTTTTTTCTTTTTTGCCAGTGCTATGCTTGGGATTGCATCTGATGACTTCAGCATCAGTGTTGTCGATATAGAAATAAGAAAAATTGTCAGGAAGTTTTCTGGACACAAAGGACAGATTAATGACATGGTAATTGTATGAGTGTATGTCTTAAAAACTGAGCAAAACTGGTTTTATGGTGTGGTGGGAGACAGTAGGGGGTTATCTTTTTTTTTTTAGTTGAGTTCTTAGTTAAAACCTAATGGTTAAGTACCTAGAGGGTAGTTGTCAAAGCTTTATATTATGTGGGTAAATGACTGTTCTTCTATATAAAAATCCCAATTAAAAAAACTTCCCTCCCGTCTCTGCAGGTAAACATACACATTCATGCTTACGTATCTACCTGCAAAATAGTGTAGAGGGAAGGAAAGATATGCCAGGGACTATCATTTTTAAAGATCCATGCTTTCTCTTATATGCTTGCATCTGCTTCAAAACAAGTGCACAAAAAGGCACACCCATTCTGTAGCTAGCCTGAAACTGCCCACCTGATATGTGATTTAAGAGCAGGAAGAAGGCACAAAGAATCCAGGCCTTTTATTTAAAAGATTGTTTATTGAGATGAGCATTAACAGGGAAGTAGTTACTGTTGGGTCAGTGCTGCAGGTGTTGGTGAATTATCTCTGCAGAGCGGATAGGGAAATCAGAAAGCAGAGGTGACCAACCCAAGGAAATGTAACCACAGGTCCAAATCTGAAGTGTTTATTAGAAACTGACCCGACAAGACTATTTCAGCACAGTGCCCGTGTCAGGCGTCGTTGCCTGTGTAATAACTGATGTAGGTACAGCACTAGCAGGTACACAAGTATCTCCGTGCTTGAAAGGAAGCAGTGCTCCGATAGATGAAGCTTTCAAGAAAAAAAGCGAGAAAAGGGATTTTGTATATTTGGTGATGGGATTATTTCCCCTCCCCCCCCCCTTTTTTTTTTAAAGATCACATTCCGTCATCAGAATGACTATTTTGGCATAATTTATTGGTAAGGTGTCACTGCTTTCCTGGATGGAGCACCGCTTTATCATTTTAATTATTATTACTATGATTATAATGAAGAGCTCAAACAATTTGTAGAAAATATTTTAAGATCTTACTTTTAGTCAAGATGTCTGTACAGGTGGGAGACACTGGAAATACTGCTGTTAAAAACTCATGAGAAAGAATTGTATTTTTCTGTGTAGACTTTCAGTCCTGATGGGCGCTGGTTGATAACTGCATCCATGGATTGCTGCATTAAGGTGTGGGATCTTCCGTCTGGATGGTAAGTTTTCTAGAAACTGACAGTACAGCTTTTTCCTTCTCTATCTGTCCAGAAATGAATAAATACAGAGGAGTCTTTGATACTTACTTTGTTTACAAAGCTTATAACCTGTCATGGTGGGGTATAGTCAAACATTTGCACTAAACATAATGCACAAACTCAGAAGAAACAGATGGAAAATAACAAAAGACAAAGAAAAAATAAGCTCTTCTAAATAAATAGGACTTCCCTTGTCATCAGCTGCAGACAAATCCAGGGACTTGTGGGATATGACCATCTACCCAGCAGGTGGAGATGGAGAATACTGATTGACCAAGGAGAATACTGTCCTATGTGGCAGAGTTCAGTTTGGTACTCTCTATCTCCAACAGGTGGTAGGCGGTCTCTCACAAGCTTCTGGTTTCTCCTGCTTCCATGACTCCTGTTCTGGGTTCCCTGGTTCAGTTGAGCTTGGGGGTGTTTAAGCCAGTAGAGGTGCCTGACGTGGGGGTACACCTGGTGGTACCAGGACCCTCCCCCCACCCTTCTTCCTCCTCCTTCTCCTCGCAAAACTTTGCGGAAAAAATAATGCTGGAAGAGAGCAGTTTTCTGCTTATGTGGCATTCTGGAGGAGAGGGTGGTGTCTGTGCGCTCCTGCAACTGTCTGGATTCAGCCATCTGATCGGAGTCAGAAGGCCTATGGGCAAAATTGTGAGTATAAACTTTCATTCTTCCATTGTTGTATAAGAACTAAGTAAATGTAATTAGTTACTGTATTTACAAGTAAAAGTAACAAAATTTTTACTTAAATAAAATAAGTACAAGAAACATTTTTTACTTTTACCAAAGTAATAATTTTACCAATTTTTACTACTTTTACGTAGTTATTTCTGATGCTTGCAACTAGTTAAAAGTAAAAGTGGCAGAGACTCCTAAATGATGATTCCTCAGTAAACCAAATTTAACAGCAAAACCTGGAACAGGATTTTGCAGTTGCAAACCTAGTTATACAAACAGTGGATTATCTCATTTTAAAATTTGGTGTTCAGGGAATACAGCCTATGAGAACAATAGAGTTGCCTGTGCTTGTTGAACTGATTGCTAGTCTCTAGCCAAACAGAACAGAGATGAGTTCGGTCACTTTAAAGCGGTGATGAAGATTAACTGGTTGCACATCTTGGTGAACAGACACATATCTCTATCACAACATACTGCTGGACATCACATGAAAAATTTTACATTGGCATGACAGTCCACTGGATTGATATTCTGCTTGTCTGGCCTTTAGACTGAAGAGTTTCCATACATATGTCATTCTTGCATCAGATGAAAAATAGGACAACAACGATTTCAACTTTGTGAAAGCCTTTTCTGTAACTGGACAGCATGACAGTGATAGCAAAGATGAAGATGCAAGTGATGAATTAGCACTACTAGTAATACAGATGATAATGACAATGAAGATAATAAAGCATTCTTTGCTATAAGTAAGTCAAGTGTTTCAGACAGAGATTCCTTTGATCAATACCTGCAGACCCAGTTAAAAGGTATCGGTAATATTGCGGCCTGGCATGATTTGAAGGAACTTTTTATCAGACTGAACAATCCACTTCCTGATAGTGCAGTTGTTGAACACCTTTTTAGCTGTAGTGGATTAAAGATTCACAAGCGCACTCACATGAATGACAGTCATTTTCAAATTTTAGAGCCCTGTTTACTAAGCTGCGCTGTAAGCATCCACTAACGATTTTAGCACACACTAATGCTAGAGACACCTATAAATTCCTATGGGTGGGTGTCTCTAGCGTTTGCCTGTAGCACGCGCTAAAAACGCTAACGCATCTTAGTAAACAGGGCCCTTAGTTTTACTAAAAGCAAAGTACATTGAATTGTAGAGCAGTAAGATTGTTGGGATAAAGATGCTAACAGTAGTTGCATTCACTGTAGTTATAATACTTTTTGAGTAAAAAGTAAAAGTACCGTATTAGGCAATAACATAATATCACAGAGTTGGTTGATTATTACTCCGAGTGAGTGCTCTACTTCCTTTGATTTTGTATGTATAGATAGCATTAGTAGAGGAGTGCCTTACACATTTGACAGTATCCTAGGAATAAGCAGTGGATTTTCCCAAGTCTATCCTAATAATGGCTTATGGACTTTTCTTCTAGGAAATTATCCAAACCTTTTTTTTTTAACCCTGCTAAGCTAATTGCGTTTACCACATTTTATGGCAACAAATTCCAGAGTTTAATTACTCATTGAGTGAAGAAAAATTTTCTCTGATTTGTTTTAAATTTACTACTTAGTAGCTTCATTGTGTGCCTCCTAGTTCTAGTATTTTTGGAAAGAGTAAACAATCGATTCAAGTCTACCTGTTCCACCCCACTCATTATTTTATATACCTCTGTCATATCTCCCCTAAGTCATCTCTTCTCTAAGCAGAAGACCCCTTAGCCACTTTAGCCTTTCCTCATAGGGAAGTCGTCCCATCCCCTTTTTCATTTTCGTCGCCCTTCTCTGTACCTTTTCTAATTTCTCTATATCTTTTTTGAGATGTGGTGACCAGAATTACATGCAGTATTAAAGGTGTGGTTGCACCATGGAGCAATACAAAGGCATTATAGCATTCTCATTTTTGTTTCCCATTCCTTTTCTAATAAGTACATAAGTACATAAGTACATAAGTAGTGCCATACTGAGAAAGACCAAAGGTCCATCTAGCCCAGCATCCTGTCACCGACAGTGGCCAATCCAGGTCAAGGGCACCTGGCACGCTCCCCAAACGTAAAAACATTCCAGACAAGTTATACCTAAAAATGAGGAATTTTTCCAGTCCATTTAATAGCGGTCTATGGACTTGTCCTTTAGGAATCTATCTAACCCCTTTTTAAACTCCGTCAAGCTAACCGCCCGTACCACGTTCTCCGGCAATGAATTCCAGAGTCTAATTACACGTTGGGTGAAGAAAAATTTTCTCCGATTCGTTTTAAATTTACCACACTGTAGCTTCAACTCATGCCCTCTAGTCCTAGTATTTTTGGATAGCGTGAACAGTCGCTTCACATCCACCCGATCCATTCCACTCATTATTTTATACACTTCTATCATATCTCCCCTCAGCCGTCTCTTCTCCAAGCTGAAAAGCCCTAGCCTTCTCAGCCTCTCTTCATAGGAAAGTCGTCCCATCCCCACTATCATTTTCGTCGCCCTTCGCTGTACCTTTTCCAATTCTACTATATCTTTTTTGAGATACGGAGACCAGTACTGAACACAATACTCCAGGTGCGGTCCTAATATTCTGTTTGCTTTCTTAGCCGCCACTTCACACTGAGCAGAGAGTTTCAACGATGACACCTAGATCCTTTTCCTGGTCGCTGACTGCTAATGTGGAACCTTGCATCACGTAGCTATAGTTTGGGTTCCACATGCATCACTTTGCACTTGCTCACATTAAAAGTCATCGCCATTTGGATGCCCGGTCTCGTAAGGTCCGCTTGCAATTTTTCACAATCCTCTTGTGATTTAACAACTTGTAATAACTGTGTGTCATCGGCAAATTTAATTACATCACTAGTTATTCCCATCTCTAGATCATTTATAAATAAGTTAAAAAGTCTCCTTTTGAGAATACTGACCATTTAACCCTACTCTGTTTTTTATCTCTTAACCAGTGATTTTGGGTCTCGGCTCCTTTCATATGGCAAATTCCCGCACAGAAGAAACCTGGACCTTGCTGCTCCTATATCACTCTCAGCTGCCTTTGCAGCCTTCTCCAAGCTACTCCTCCCAATTTCATTTTTAGTCTGTTGCTTACTTCTCTTTCTGGGGTCTTGGCTATGCTGGCGTGGGTTGTCCTCTTTTCGTGGTGTGAGTATATTTCCTTCTTATCTTGAGCTAAGGGGAAAAATCTCCTAATGGTTGCCTGGCCTGCTCTTTCCTGGCTGCACAGGCAGCCTTTGGCTTGTGCCCAAGCTTGCAGGGGCGTTTGTTGCCCTCTGTTGTCTGTACTCCTGGTACTGGATTGTGGGGTTCCTTATTTTGGTTGGTGCGGCTGTCGCAAAACACCTAGCACCCACCTGTGGTTAACACTGTGGCCACCTGGAGAGTCTGTCCCCATTACTACTCAGGCCCACCTGCACCTGGGCACGTGCTCTGCACTGCACCCACCGACTGGGTCCTGCTTGCCTCTGGGCTACCCCGGCGAATTATAGGACACTGGGACCACACTCCCAGGGGTCCCACAGTTCCGAGAAAGCACTCACAGACCCAAAACACAAACCACCAGGATTCTTATTTAGTCCAAGACATCAGAGCTAATAAACTAATGGGTTTATTATCCAGTCCAAGACATCAGAGCTAAGAAACTAATGGGTTTATTGTCAGAAATAGAACAGTGGACAATATAAAACAGGTGGAAAAGCAACAAGCAATAATAGGTAACTGAATAAGGATCAATTTTAAAACTTTCTAAACACTTTGTCACTACCTGGGTGGCACTTGAGGAGTTTCAGGAAAATAGTTGCTCACAGTTCTTGAACAGGGCCTCAGAGTAGAGATGTTTACCCTCTGCACTCCCTATCTGAGACGGGGGAAAATACAGTACTTTCTGGCTGGATTTTAACTCCGGTGCCAATCAGAGCCCAGAGCACCAACTTTAAAAGTATTTGTCCAATGGCACTTCAGGTTGCCTTTCCACAGGGTTAAACTGAAAAGAAAACTGCTTTCTCTACAACAGCTTTAAAACAGAAAACAAACACCACCTGCTGGTCAAAGAAGAGAAATACACTACATGAGAACATTAATACAGTTCACAAGCTTGAAAACCCTCTGTTTCTCCACAGGTTCTGTGCCACTTGGACTGGTTTTTCACCTTCCTGGGCATGGCCATTTTTCTCCTTTCTGATGTGGGAGGAACTGGCAGCCCATGTCCACATGAGCATCCAGTGGTGCGGGGCAGGTCAGTCATCCTGGCATGGCCTCCCTATGGCAGAGAGTCCATGCAGTGTTAGGAGTCTGACTTCTGGTTGTCTGACCTGTTTTTCAGTCCCTTGTGGCATTGTCAGCCTTCCGCTCCCAACGGCTTTCGTGGACTTTGAATTCAACATATGGCAGCATTTCCACCTTACAACTGTTTGCATCTTTAGCCACCTTGGGGCCCTTCTAGCATGGGCGATTGCTCTTCAGGTTATTTAGCACTTGCACAATTGGTCTTTAGGCCACTGTAGCCTTGCAGCTTGGAGTAGGTGCCAGGTGGGATGCCCTCTGGGCGCTGGGCAGGTTGCAGTCTTCTGTTTTTTTTGCTGCTGATCAGCGGAAGACAGTTTGTGGCACCTTCATCGACCTCTCTATGACTACTTTTCCAGGACCCTCCAATTGGGGGCTACACAGGCTTCCTGGCCTCACTGTCCACTGCATATTGTCAGGTTCTTCCTTTGCTGTTAGCAGCTCCAGCAGTGTCAGCCTCCAGCCTTTGCCTTACAGTAACAGCTTCAGCTCAGTGCATGGGTTTGGCCGCTTGGCTAGTTTGTGGTTCTATGGTATCGGAAGAATTTGGCTCTTTTTCATGGCTGTTGAGCTTCTTCCATTGGTACATATGGAGCGCAGCTCCATCAGTGTCTGTACAGCATGGTTTCCCCTTTCCACATGTTGTGCTGCTCAGTATTTGTCTGTGGAGCACAGTTCTGGCTACATCTGGTGGCCAAATTACCATATCTAGCGTGTTCCACTCATTCTTTGCTGGAATTCAGTTCTCAGTTTCTTCTGTCGATTGGAACGGCTCCATATCTGAATAAGGAGCAACCCCTTTTTTTTCTGTGTGGAACGCAGCCCTAGTCCTGGCTCTGAACATGACAGTCTATGCCTAGTAGCCGTGGCTCTTTTGTGGGGCACTGTTCCATTTCTAATGACTGAGTGCAACGCCGTCGCTGCCTGATAAGCAAGGCTTCATTGATGAATGTCTCTGTATCATCTCTGTTTGTCTAGCAAAGTTCTCTCTCTCTCGCTTCCCCCCCTTCCATATTGCTCCAGTACAGTTGGCTTCATCTCTGTCTATGGAGTACAGCTTCCTCCTGGGTTTTGGGGTATGGCTCCTTCTCTACGTATATGCCCAAGTCCACCTCCGAATGCGAGGTGAGGTTTCATGGCAGGCTGTTCCTCATTGCTCAGTCTCTGGATGCGTAGCTCAGTTCCATCTGTGATTACGGAGCACTGCTCTTTGTTTGGCTCTGGGATTTGCAGCTCTTTCACTGGATCTGAGTGCAACTGCATCTCAGGATGAGGAGTACTGTGCCATTTGTGGAAGTGATAGTGCACCTGTCTCTGAATGTGCACAACAGCTTTGACACTGTTCCATATCTGACTCTGACTGGCCTCATCATCTGTGACTTTCCCACTTTGTTCGGGAATCTGTTCTAGCTGGGGAGCATGCTTCTGGTATTCTCTAGTGCACAGCTCAGCCCTTTCTGTATGGAATGTCGCTAGCTGGCATTGTATTTCAACTCATTCTATGTCTATAGGGTTCTACCTGGCTCCGAGCTTGGGGAGCAGTCTCACACTATTCAGAGCCTCAGCCCTTTCGTGCAACAGGAACCTCTGTGTTTTACGTTGGATTTCTCGAACTGGCTCCATCTCTGCATAGTCAGCATGACTCCAGCTTGGCATTTTTTTGCTTGGTTCCATCACTAATTTGAAATCCCAATAGTTTTCTTTGCAGATTTCTTTTTCGTGTCTTGGAGTCCAAGGTGACTGTCAGCATGGTCCCGCCATCGTTGATTGTAGTGGTATCCACATTTTACAAAATCGCTTTTATGAGTATTTCCAAGAAACTTTACAAGCAACATAAGACATTAAACAAAATAGATCAAATCATGTAATGGTAATAAATAATAAATTAAGCCCACATCACGGGAAAGGAAAGAGAGAGAAATCGCAAAGGAAAAAATAACTAAGGAAGATTAGGACTATAATTTCCATATATGAGACCCTATTACTAGTTTAAACTCTAAACAAACATGCCTCACCAGATCAGTAAATAGAATCAATATAATCAAGGTTCTGCTAAACATTTTGCTAGTTGCAAAGAATCAAAAAAGATACATTGATTCTCCTGATATGTAACCATACACTTACAGGGGAATTTTAAGAAAAATGACGTCCCCTTGGCCAAACCTGTAATTTCAAAGCCAAGAAAGCCTTCCTAGTTAATTGAGTAGCACGACTTTCATCTGGAAAACAATTATTCTTAAAATAAGCCTTTATAACTGTAGTCTTATCTACCTCATTTGAAAAAACAACCAAGAGGGTGGCCCTAGATGGAATATATTATCCGTTGAGTCCTCCAGGAAGGCCAAAATATCTGCACTTGCTGATGGAGCCAGGTCACCTTTCTGTTCTGGAATGAGCACTGCAAATTGGTCTCCCTGCTTATCTTTTCTTACAATTCCATACTTTCCTACCTATACTACTACTAGTACTACTTAACATTTCTAAAGCGCTACTAGAGTTACGCAGCGCTGTACAAATTAACATAGAGGGACAGTCCCTGCTGAAAGAGCTTACAATCTAAGAGACAAGTGAACGTCCGATAGGGGCGGTCAAATTGGGGCAGTCTGGATTTACCATTCATTTTCCGAATGACCATCACCTGGTCCTGCCAGGTACAAATGGGCAATCTTGGAGGTGACTAAGGTATCAAGCTTTTTTCTTTGCTACTCCATTTCTCTGGAACTCGCTTTCTTTAGTTCGCCATGCTGAATTATCTATTAAACAGTTTAAAACTGCTTTGAAGACCTGGCTTTTTACACTTGCTTTAACCCTGGTTGAGGGGGGGTGTGGCCCAAAATGCTTAGGCTAAAAGCCCTGCTGTCATGCCCCTTCTCTCTCCTGAGACAAACTAGCCCCGGAGAAGTCGAAAAATCACCACAGGAGAACAATCCACCCATGGTTCGTCCAAGAACTTATCACAGATGACAAAAGCATGCAGGAGACCTGAAAGGAAATGGTCCTGCAACAAATCTGATGAAAACAGAGCACAATGGCGCAAATCGATCCAAAAATTCAAATCGGAAATCAAGAAAACCAAAGTTAAATATTATGAAGATAAAGTAGGGGATAATCAGCTAAATTTAAAAATCTTTTCGGGCTGGTAAATGGCCTGATTTGGGGACACAGGACCTGATAACGAGCAATAGACAACATCCTTTGGCTCAAGAGCTGGCAAACTCTTTCGAACAGAAAATCTCCAACATCAAAAGATGTCTCCCCACCCCCACGAACTACATAGGTGAATACTTAGACATGACTAATGAAACAGATGATCCCACACCAGCAGATAAAACATGGACAAGCTTCACACTCTCTTCACCAACGTGGTCAAAAGTCTCGTGAAAACATACGCCAAATCACAATGCCCTCTAGACACATGTCAAAATTTCCTGCTAAAAGAACGCCTCTGATTCATTCATACACTGCCTAACAAAATACATCACTTCCATTCTTAACCAGGGCCAATTCCCAAAGGAAAAAGGAGGAATCATCCTAACCCACATCCCAAAAAAATAAGATAATGTGGAATGTTATATCCAACGTTAGACCTGTTCTATCCTCGCTAAACAACTCATAGATTATATGACACACTTACCATACTGCACAGCTCTCAGTCAGGCTTCTGCTTAAACCCACAGCACAGAAACCGTACTAACATCACTGATGTCGGACTTGAGACAAGTGATCAGCACCGGTTTCAGAGCCATGATCCTTTAACTTGACGTCATCAGCTTTTGACCTGGTCGACCACGGGCTGCTAGTAAACATACTAGACAACATTGGAATAGATGGCAAGGCCCTATCCTGATTTGAGGGATTCCTGAGCAGCAGATCCTACAAAGTGAAGATGCCAGGATCCCATATTCGCAGAATGGATCCCAGACCATGGAGTGCCTGAGGGCGCCCCAGCTCCTCTCTAACATCATGGTGGCCCCCCCAGGACACAAACTAAAAACAAACTGCTTTAAAACTTACATTTATGTGGATGATGTAACCATATACATCCCCTTTGCAGATGACACCATGGCTGCAAAAAGAGAAATCAGATGTGCACTTGACCTTATGAAAACCTGGGCCAAAACTTTAACTCAATAGAGAGAAAACAAAGTTCATGGGATAACCAACCCTTCCAAACCAATAACAAGCAACAAAATTCAAATAGCTCAAACGGAATACACCCTAGAGACAAATGTGAAAGTACTAGGAATACTGATTGATCAACACCTGACACTAGAACCACAAGCGTCCGCTTTAACATCAAAAGTATTTAGATCCCTTTGGAAATTATGACGATTAAGAGCGTATTTTTTGAATCCTGCTAAGTTTTTTGCTGACACCGAATCGGACCGCTCATGGGTGTCTGATGATGATCCAAGGTACCTCTCGGAGGAGGAGTCCTATGGTATTCTATCAGACCCCTCCCCAACAAGGAAATGCCCAAGTCTCCACTAGAGAGTCTCTTCTTCTCTGCTTTTATGAAGCAGATGGTGGCTGCCATCCCAATTCAGTTGGAGTCAAAGGACAAACCCAGGGCTGAGATGTTCGAAGTCCTGGACTACGAATCTCCACCTAGAGAGGCTGTGAGTGTCCCGCTTCACAAGATCCTACATGGTGTTAGGTGAAGAACTGGGAGTACCTTCTGTTTGTCCCAGTCCTCCCAAAGAAAATTTACACCATGTATCGGATTCAGAGTTCACTTGGATTTGATAAGCTGCAATTGCCTCATTCTCTGGTGGTGGAATTCACGCTCAAATGAGCCAGAAGTTCCACAGATTTTGCTTCAGCACTCCCAGGCAGAGAAGCTCAAACTCTGGACTCATTTGGGCATAAGATGCTTCAGACCTCAATGCTCATATCCCGTATACAGTTATACCAGCTCTACATGAGCATCTATTGTGAAACATGGTGCACAGTGTATCTGATTTGGCAGATTCTCTTTGCCAGCAAGCCAAGTAGCAGAAGACATCATAAATTCTTGGCCAGCAGTGCATTCGATACTTTGATGTGGAATCTAGGATCTCTACTCAGAGAATAGCGATGGGCACAGACTCTCATGGCTGCGTGTCTCTGACTTGGACCCAGCAGTCTAGCGAAGGTTGCCAGATGCCACTTGACGGATTGATAACATTTTTTGGAGGGAAGATGGAAGAGGTTGCAGAACTCATCATGAACCACACTGATATCATTGACACTCTCTCACGGTGTGCACCTTCTGCACCCTCTTCCTCCTCCTCTAGGATGTTTTTGGGTAAGTGGAACAGAGGTCCCTACTACTCTGAAAGGCATAGGTACTCTCCTCGCCCCACTTAGCAAGCTGATCCCTAGCGCACTCATTCTTGTCAACAGTGTGTGCCTAAGCCCAAGCCGATTCATCAGTCAAAACAGGTGGGGGGGGGGGGGGGGCAGTTTTTGACTGGCATAGCCGCAGTCAAAGTAACTGTACCAGATGATCTACCAGTAGGTAGACGATTAAGAGTGTATTTTTCGAATCCTGCCTTCTGAATTCTAGTCCAAAGTCTGTCTTGTCCCTGATGGACTACTGTAATTCAGTCTATGTGGGATGCAGTGAATACATATTCAAAAAAAATTACAAACGGCACAAAATACTTCACGCATGATCTGTGGCGCAGCCAAATACGCCCACACTACACCACTGCTGCAATACCTACACTGGCTACCAATAAAAGCAAGAGCAATCTTCATAATTTGCACCTTCATTTACCAGATTGTATACAGCACTGCACCAAATTACATGATATCACTAGTTGAACTACTCAAGGAAAAACTGAGACACTACCTCATCGTACACTGTACCAGTTGTAATAGGGGTGACCTACAAAGCAGCACACACTGCAGATTTCCCATTTAATGCTGCTAGATGGTGGAATACATTGCCAAAGGACACAAGACACAACATCAACTATGAAAGTTTTCGCAAAAAATTTAAAACATTATACAAAAAATTCCTGATTGATGCAACCTAGCATCAAATAACAGACAGCACAACGAATATACCCAAATTTTGATAGTGCACTACCTCCCAAGTTATACTGCACTACCTCCCAAGTTATGTTTACTTGCCTATCTCTATTCTCCCTCTTCATACATCCCAGACCTGTATGAAATTTGTATATAAGATTTGTATATCTGAGTAAATTTAATGTAAGCCACATAGAACTGAGTCCGTAATGTAAATCATCCTCCTCTTCACACATGGAAGGTATCAATAAAGATTCCACGTTGCATTTTGTTTTCCTGAAGAACTTATCCTGTTTGACTCTGCCATTCTCATCATATAGTACCACCTCACTACCAGTTTGATCCACCCTGTCATTTTGATAGAATTTATATTCCAGTTTCATGGTATTCCATTGGTTGTCCTCTTTTCACCAGGTCTCACAGTTGCTTATGATGTCTAACTGTTGATCTACTGCAATACATTCTTCTGTTGCAATATTGGGGTCATTTTCAAAACACTTAGACACACAAAGTACCATAGGTTACTATGGTACTTTGTATGTCTAAGTACTTTGAAAATAAGCCCTTAAATTTTTATTGTGAAAAAAAGACAAGCAAAACAAAGGAAGGCTACGGACAAAAATTGTGAAGTTAAGTAAACCATACTATCTCTGTTCCACAACAGTTTTCTTATCTTTATAAACCCACCCCCTCCTTTTGCACCTTGGAGGCAATTGCCAAAATGAGGTAGAATCTCTCTAGCATTCAACTACAATGGAATGGCATATTCTGTAATTTTAACATTGTGTGGAAAAAAATTGCTTTCATTGTTGTTAGTGGTGATTCATATGAGTGAGTGAAGGGCATTGTGGTTCAGAAATATGTTGTATAAATATGGCCTTATATTGATTTCATAGAAGTCCTTGCTCTTGCAGTTCTAAGCAAATCTGAATCTTATTTTTATTTTAATACAGACATGCATTTTTAATCGAGGCACATTTTAGCAAATACAGTTATTTAAGCTTTTCTTCTTGTGTCCTTCCCTTGCAGCCTCATTGACTGCTTCATGATGGATTCAGCTGCCCTCAGCATCACCATGTCACCTACAGGAGATTTTCTGGCTTCCTCTCATGTTGATGATCTTGGAATTTGTCTCTGGTAAAATGTCAGACATTTTAATGTTTCAATTAACAACTTTTTGTTTCTTTTACATAGTAACATAGTAGATGACGGCAGAAAAAGACCTGCACGGTCCATCCAGTCTGCCCAACAAGATAACTCATATTTGCTGCTTTTTGTGTATACCCTACTTTGATTTGTACCTGTGCTCTTCAGGGCACAGACCGTATAAGTCTGCCCCGCACTATCCCCGCCTCCCAACCACCAGCCCCACCTCCCAATCACCGGCTCTGGCACAGGCACAGACCGTATAAGTCTGCCCAGCACTATCCTCACCTCCCCACCACCAGCCCCACCTCCCAACCATCGGCTCTGGCACAGACCGTACAAGTCTGTCCAGCACTATCCCTGCCTCCCAACCACCAGTCCCGCTTCCCACCACCGGCTCTGGTACAGACCGTATAAGTCTGCCCAGCCCTATCCCCGCCTCCCAACCACCAGCCCCGCCTCCCGATCTTGACTAAGCTCCTGAGGATCCATTCCTTCGGCACAGGATTCCTTTATGCTTATCCCACGCATGTTTGAATTCCGTTACCGTTTTCATTTCCACCACCTCCCGCGGGAGGGCATTCCAAGCATCCACTACTCTCTCCGTGAAAAAATACTTCCTGACATTTTTCTTGAGTCTGCCCCCCTTCAATCTCATTTCATGTCCTCTCGTTCTACCACCTTTCCATCTCCGGAAAAGGTTCGTTTGCGGATTAATACCTTTCAAATATTTGAACGTCTGTATCATATCACCCCTGTTTCTCCTTTCCTCCAGAGTATACATGTTTAGTTCAGCAAGTCTCTCCTCATACGTCTGGTATGGGATTTGCGTTACAATTCTCGTAGCTTTTCTTTGCACTGCTTCAATTCTTTTTACATCCTTAACAAGATACGGCCTCCAAAACTGAACACAATACTCCAGGTGGGGCCTCACCAACGACTTATACAGAGGCATCAACACCCCCTTTCTTCTGCTGGTCACACCTCTCTTTATACAGCCTAACAACCTTCTAGCTACGGCCACCGCCTTGTCACACTGTTTCATCGCCTTCAAATCCTCAGATACTATCACCCCAAGATCCCTCTCTCCGTCTGTACCTATCAGACTCTCCCCGCCTAACACATACGTCTCCCGTGGATTTCTACTTCCTAAGTGCATCACTTTGCATTTCTTCGCATTGAATTTTAATTGCCAAACCTTAGACCATTCTTCTAGCTTCCGTAGGTCCTTTTTCATGTTTTCCACTCCCTCCGGGGTGTCCACTCTGTTACAGATCTTAGTATCATCTGCAAATAGGCAAACTTTACCTTCTAACCCTTCGGCAATGTCACTCACAAATATATTGAACAGAATCGGCCCCAGCACCGATCCTTGAGGCACTCCACTACTTACCTTTCGCTCCTCCGAGCGAATTCCATTCACCACCACCCTCTGGCGTCTGTCCGTCAACCAGTTCCTAATCCAGTTCACCACTTCGGGTCCTATCTTCAGCCCATCCAGTTTATTTAAGAGCCTCCTGTGGGGAACCGTGTCAAAAGCTTTGCTGAAATCTAAGTAGATTACGTCCATAGCTCGTCCCTGATTCAATTCTCCTGTCACCCAATCAAAGAACTCAATGAGGTTCGTTTGGCACGATTTCCCTTTGGTAAATCCATGTTGTCTCGGATCTTGCAACTTATTGGCTTCCAGGAAATTCACTATCCTTTTCTTCAGCATCGCTTCCATTACTTTTCCAATAACCGAAGTGAGGCTTACCAGCCTGTAGTTTCCAGCTTCTTCCCTATCACCACTTTTGTAAAGAGGGACCACATCCGCCGATCTCCAATCCCTCGGAACCTCTCCCGTCTCCAAGGATTTATTAAACAAATCTTTAAGAGGACCTGCCAGAACCTCTCTGAGCTCCCTCAATATCCTAGGGTGGATCCCATCCGGTCCCATGGCTTTGTCCACCTTTAGCTTTTCAAGTTGTTCATACACACTCTCTTCCGTGAACGGTGCTCTATCCACTTCAATCTCATTTGTACTTTTTGCAGTCCATCGCGGTCCTTCTCCAGGATTTTCTTCTGTGGAAACAGAACAGAAGTATCTATTTAGCAAATTTGCTTTTTCTTCATCATTATCCACATAGCGGTTTGCAGTATCTTTTAGTCTCACAATTCCCTTTTTAGTCATTCTCCTTTCACTAATATACCTGAAGAAAATTTTGCCACCCCTCCTTACATTTCTAGCCATTTGTTCTTCCGTTTGCGCTTTCGCCAGACATATCTCTCTCTTGGCTTCTTTCAGTTTCATCCGGTATTCCTCCTCGTGTCCCTTTTCATGAGTTTTTTTGTATTTCTGGAATGCCAACTCTTTAGCCTTTATTTTCTCAGCCACTTGCTTGGAGAACCATATCGGTTTCCTTTTTCTCTTGCTTTTATTTACTTTCCTTACATAAAGGTTCGTGGCCCTATTTATAGCTTCTTTAAGTCTGGACCACTGTCCTTCCACTTCTTGTATTTCCTCCCATCCCATCAGCTCCTTCCTCAGGTATTCCCCCATTTTACTAAAGTCAGCATGTTTGAAATCCAGGACTTTGAGTTTTGAGTGGCCACCCTCCTCTTCAGCCGTCATATCAAACCAAACCGTTTGATGGTCACTGCTGCCCAGGTGGGCACCCTCTCGGACATTTGACACATTATCCCCATTTGTGAGTACCAGATCTAGCGTCGCTCCCTCCCTCGTGGGTTCTGACACCATTTGTCTGAGCAAAGCACTTTGAAAAGCATCCACGATCTCTATACTTCTTTCCGATTTCGCAGACAGAACCGTCCAATCTACGTCCGGCAGATTGTTGCTAGTTTTAAAGAATAATAATTCCTTAGCATCCCTCCAGACCAGTCCAGGTGAGTAGGTTTGCCTTCTCCTACCAGCAGATGGAGACTGAGAACTATTAACACTAGTGGCAACATTTAAGTATCTGTGCAGCCCCTCCCTAGTCAGTATTTCTTATTCTCCAGCAGATGGTAGGTGTGGTGCAGTCAGTGACTGGTCTGCTAGACTGGGTAAGAGGGGCTTAGTGCGGGTGAATTTTAATTGAGCTTCCTTCTGGCCAAACGGGGGGAAATGGGGGTGGGGGGGAAGGACAGTATAGACAGGACACTAGTCTTGTCCCCCAGGTCTTGATGTGGCTTGACCTTTCCTGTAGTACTGGGTCCTCCCACTACCATAGTCAAGATTGCTGATAATTAGAGCATGAACGAGTATGTGAAGTGCAATCTTTCAGAAAGATGTCTAATGACCAGATGAGTTTGTTTGTAGAAGCAGAGTTTTTACGGTGGAGATATTTGATGACTAAGAGAACTTATTGTCCACACAAACATATGGAGTCATGTCAAGTGACTGTAATAATGTAGAAGAGGTGCAAGAAAAATGTAGTTGGGGCCATTATAGAGCCCTGCAGGACCCCACATGTAAATGAAAAAGGGTTTGAGAGGACAATTTGCCAATTCACTAGATACTGTCTGCAGGATACGAATGAAACCAGTCAAGTGCTGTCCCACAAATGCGTATGTAGTATAAATGAGCATATCCTATGGTATTCAGAATAGAGCCAGAAGGAAAGGACCACTTTCTAAACTATTATAAAACAGAACCATTTTTTGGTAACCTGGGATTTTGTCATGTTGATGGCATTGTGCACAGTTTTAAAAAGCTGTAAATTTTATTTCATTATGTTATCAAAGATTAGTCCAGAATAATGGGTTGTGTCCATCTGCCAACAGGTGGAGACAGAGAATACTAATGAACTGTGCCATACAAACACCTGTGAATTAGAGCCCAGTCAGTATTCTCTATCTTCAGCAGGCAGCTAGATGTTCCCTGTGCAGCTCTGTGACTTTCTCAGTGGTCTGTCCTGTTACCAGGTTTAGTTGAGGTGGGGTTGAGATAGTGCTGTGCCTCAGGTGTAAACCTAGTGGTGCTAGGTCCCCATGGCAACAAGACCTATGTCTGACAGTAGAAGTGGATGTGCATCGACCACTGTGCAGGGCAACCAGGACCGATCAGTGTCTGATCAAACACCGAGGAGGTGGGAGGATTCTAGCGAAGGTTGCCGGATGCCACTTGACGGGTTGATACATTTTTTTGGAGAGAAGATGGAAGAGGTTGCAGAACTCATCATGAAACACACTGATACCATTGACACTCTCTCACGGCGTGCACCTTCTGCACCCTCTTCCTCCTCCTCTAGGAGGTTTTTGGGTTAGTCGAACAGAGGTCCCTACTACTGTGAAAGGCGTAGGTACTCTCCTCACCCCACTTAGCAAGCTGATCCCCAGCACACTGATTCTTGTCAACAGAGTGTGCCTAAGCCCAAGCCGGTTCATCAGTCAAAACGGGGGGGGGGGGGGGGGAGAGTTTTTGACTGGCATAGCCACAGTCAAAGTAACTGTACCAGATGACCTACCAGTAGGAAGGAGGGTAAGTTTGTTTGTTTGGTTTTTTTTTCCAAGAAAGATAGCCCCATTTTAACCTTTGACCGATGAGTTCTTCAAATAGTCCATATCGGTTATGCCCTCCAGTGGCGAAGGAGACCACCAGATTGCCCCCTGAGAGCATCCTTCTTGAGCTCTCTTCACAAGGAAGTACTCGCAGAGGAACTTTCTGCCCATTCGGTCAAGTCCATTCCACCAGATGAAGAAAGAAAGAGATTCTATTCCAAGTACTTCTTTGTGCCAAAGAAAACAGGGGATGCGTCCCATCCTAGACCTCAGGACCCCAAACAATTTCCTGAGAAAAAAAAGTTCAAGATGGTTTCGGTGGGGTCCCTTCTCCCAATGATTCAGGAGCAAGATTGGCTATGCTCTCTGAACTTAAAGGAGGCCTACACACATATACCAATACTTCCAAGCCACAGGAGGCATCTCAGATTTCAGGTGAGAATACATCACTTTCAGTATCACAACCTGCCATTTGGCCTTCCATCAGCTTCCAACAGTAGTCGCAGTGTCGCTGTGCAGATTGGGAGTCCATGTGTTTTCCTACCTGGACGATTGGCTGGTGAAGAGCACAATGAAAGATTGTGCTCGAGAGTCTATGCTGAGAACTGTTCAGGTGCTAGAGCTACTAGGGTTTGTTTTAAACTATAAGCAGCAAAGCAGAGATATTCCAGAGAAGGAGAAGATTCAAGTTAAACCACAAGTAGATTTATTGAGAATTAACTGTACTCAGCCAAGTTTCAGCACTCATGCCTTCGTCAGGGGTATGTAAACATATTTTAAAACAAATAATTAAAAATTGACATACAAAAATATTTTAAAAAATATAAGAAATGTGTATAGATATATAAATATACTTATGAAATCACAGAAACAAATCCATTAAATGAAAAATAACCTGTTTAATATGGTTGAAAAAATGGAAGGAAAAGCCTTAAAGAGCTCAAAATCACACAGGATTTAAAGAGCTGTAAGGATCCAAAAGATCTCTTACTCTTTCATCATTAGCAAAAACCTTCCCTAGAAATTTTTTTTCAAAAACTAGCTCTATTACACACCCCCGGGCCAGCGATGGCCAGCGTTTTGCTAAGCTGCTTCAGGGTCCATGACGGCAGGATGTCTTCTGTGAAAAACAAAAAATGTATTGGGGCAGGCTCTAGAAATAGTAGAAGACACTGAATAAAATAAAAGCATTCTCGTACAGACACAGCGCTTATCATGTGTCCTCTCTAGCAATCTCCAACACAGTGGAGCAAACAAAATGACTTCTATTTAAACAAGCTATGATGTCAGAAACTTTCAGTTAAGCCCACCAATGAGAATTCTTAAACTAAAAGTGTGGAACACTTTATAGGAAAAGTTTTTTTTTTAATTAAAAGAAATGACACCATTCTACTCTTGAATTGAGTCCATTGGGTTCTAAAGAATGCAGCTTGAAAATCCACTTCTGTTCCAATTGCAGTAAAATTATATGACTATCTCCACCTCTTTGAAGAGGCGGTACATACTGTAAAACAACACATCAGAGGTCGTAGAAGAGATGCTTAGATTTCTTACAGTGCAAGATTTTTCAAGAGTGGGGCACACCCTTTGTGGATCTCTTGGCCACTCCTTACAGTGACAGTGTCACTCAGTTCTATTCCAGGCTCAGAGCATACGACAGACTAGCGTCAGATGCCTTCTTCCTCCACTGGGAGAACAGCTTTCTGTATATGTATCCTCCCATTCCTCTCATGGGGAAGACTTTTGCTGAAACTGAAGCAAGACCGGGGAACCATGATCCTGATAGCCCCATATTGGCCCAGGCAAATCTGGTTCCCGCTTCTTCTGGAGTTATCCTCTGAAGAACTGTGGCGATTGAAGTGTTTTACGACCCTGAAAACAAAGAACGAGGGATCTCTTCTATATCCCAACCTCTAGTCTCTTGCCCCCACAGCCTGGATGCTGAGAGCTTTGAATTTGCTTCCTTGTGTCTTCCTGAGGGTGTCTCCAAGGGTTTTGCTGATCTCCAGGAAAGATTCCACTAAGAGGTGTTATTCTTTCAAATGGAGGAGGTTTGCTATCTAGTGTGAGAGCAAGACCCTAGATCCTTTTTCTTGCCCTGCACAGACCCTGCTTGAATACCTTCTGCACCTCTCCAAGTCTGGTCTTAAAACCAACTCTGTAAGGGTTCATCTCGGTGCAATTAGTGCTTACCATCATCATGTGGAAGGTAAGCCCATCTCTGGACAGCCTCAAGTTATTCGCATAATGAGAAGTTTGCTTTTGACAAAGCCCATGTCAAACCTCCGCCTATATCATGGGACCTAAACGTTGTCCTCACCCAGCTGATGAAAGCTCCTTTTTCAGCCACTTGATTTTTGTCCACTGAAGTATTTGACCTGGAAGGTTTTGTTTTTGGTGGCAGTTACTTCAGCTCGCAGGTCAATGAGCTTCAGGCTTTAGTAGCAGATCCACCTTACACAAAATTTCATCATAACAGAGTAGTTCTCTGCATACACCCTAAGTTCCTGCCTAAAGTAGTTCCTGAGTTCCATCTGAATCAGTCTATCATCCTTCCAAAATTCTTTCCCAATCGTAATGCTCATCCTGGCAAAAGTGCACTGCACAGACCCCGCAAGCAAGCATTGGCCTTTTACTTGGAGCAGACAAGGCTCTATAGACAGTCCACCCATCTTTTTGTTTCTTTTGATCCCAACAGGATGGAGGTTGCTGCATTTCTTTTACTTATGCCCAAGCTGGGCTTTCTCTTGAGGGTCTTGTCAAGGATCATAATGTCAGAGCCATGGCGGCATCAGTAGCCCACTTAAGATCAGCCTCTATTGAAGAGATTTGCAAGGCTGCAACTTTTTGGGTTATGCTTTTAGCCTTATTGCTAAAGATGGTAACAATCCTGAGGTTACATCATACTTAGTGTTTTGTTTTTACCAGTGACCAACAATTAGTGAAACATCAGTGTGTAGCTTCTTGGGTGATAGCAAGATAAGTTTTGGTCTAGCCCAATGTTCTAAGGTAACTTTCCTTAGAGGAAAAATAGAACTGAAAACATCCTCTGACTAATGACTGTGAGATAAAGGAACTTGATGGGAAGGTGTATCTAGGATAGAGGAAGGAGCGACAGCCAAGCATAAATCACTGAGAGCTAAGATTACATACATAACATAGTAACACAGATGACAGCAGAGAAAGACCTTGCATGGTCCATCCAGTCTGCCCAACAAGATAAACTCATATGTGCTACTTTATGTGTATATCTGACCTTGATTTGTATCTGTCATTTTCATTAGTAAAGAATATTGTAGGAGACTAAGATTGATATTGAAGAGTACATCAATATCATGGAATAAGATACAAGCCATTAATCAACTGGCAATTCCTGCATTCTTGTACAGCTTTGGAATTGTAGACTGGCCTCTTAAAGATCTTGGAAAACTGGATATACAAACAAGAAAAGTCCATCAAGCTCACAAGGTCATTTAAAAGAAGTATCATATACCAATACTGTTTATTCCTCTGTATTTCATTATTGGTGAAGCAGCAGTGTATTCCATTGTCTAGATCAGTGATAATTGTAGGAGTTTGAATGTGGTTTTACAGCTTGATAATTGTTTACAGCTGGCTTAATGGGAATGGAAGGGTGGAGGCAGAATTTTATTTCTACATTCCAAGATTTGTTAAGTGAGTGTAATAATTAGGGATTCTTTATAGTGTAAAGTTTTCTATGCATAAATGCCATGTATCTCTTGGCTTATTAGTAAGTCTTAAAAATAGTGCAAGGGGCTTTTTGAAGTCTTCTGCCTTTAATCTTGTTGTACTAAGGGTATCTTACAGTAACACAATGAGTATAAAATGCTGAGATTTACATTTACAGGAAAGAAGTAGCCAAGTGGTATTAATTGGTGATACAGAAATTATCCTGGCAAAATCTGCCTTACCACCAATGTCGTTGCTATTAGCAAATGGGTCTAACCATTTGTAGCGCAAAAGAATATGAACTACATAATTACCAGCTGACCCTGCAAGAGACGATACTAATACAGTGACATCTGCCGTTGATCATGTTGAAAATACCATTTAGCAGCCTGCCAATTCAGTCTCTCCATTTTTTACTTTCATTGGCGTTCTATGTTATAAGGGGGCAGTGATTGTCCAAGTTTATTTGATATACTGCCTATCAATGGAGATCTAAGTGGTTTATATAATAGAATAAAATAGGGAAAAGTGACAATCCAAGGTTTGTAAACGTGTATTTCCAGCCTTAAAAATTACCTTTTGACGTAGTTTACAAAACTGCAATTTTTCCTGCATACATGGGGCCCAATTTACACAATGCTTTTAACCAATCTCCAACTTTGGTAATTAAACTAACTCATGGGAACATGCATATATATTTTTTTAAGCCAGTAAGTAGCTTCTGATCCATTTCTATATTAAGTATGTTGTAGTATATGTTTGCTTTTTTTGTTTGATTTAGGTCCAACAAGTCACTGTATTCACTAGTTTCATTGCGGCCTCTTCCTATGGATTATGAACCTTCTACAGTAATGCTTCCTGGAACTTGTCCTGCCCAAGGTAATTATGAAGCATACAAAATCAATCAGTAGTTCAGAATGCAAAGGGTTTTGGAAACCTGTTCAAATCTTCTTAGTCTCAATCAACATTACACATGCCTTTAGAATACTGCAAGTGTAATCTCAAAGACATTACTCATCTATCCTTACAAATGAAATAAGGTGATAATGTGCAGAGATCATTAAAGCCAGGTGCCAGACATATTTCACTTGAGAAATTGTCTCAAGGGAAAAATGTGAAAATGTCAAAGTTGATATTGCAACTGGAAGAAGTGATAAAGAAAACAGGTCATAATTTATTAGGCTTTTAAATTATCTGTGTATATTTCTATCTAGAGAGAGAGAAATATATATATATATATATATATATATATATATAGTATGTTATGTTTGCATATAGGTATAGGCTCACAGCCCTTGGTACAGGTAAAAGGGTACAAGCTGTCTCTGGGTGTGTGTTTAGAGGGAGAAAGAAAGGATAGGATATTTGTTCAGAGGAAGAAAGAAACCTTGCAGGTGTGCAGAAAAAGAAGAGAGAGAGAGAAAAATGTTTGTGTTCGGTAGCCTGTTTTGATACAATTTGTAATTATCATTTGACTCCATTTCTAATGGGTTAATGGTTTGTCTTTGAGATTACATTTTTAGCATTATATTTTCAAAGGTAAGGAGATACAAGACAGATTAATAAAACACAAGATGCATACGTAAAGGAGTATGTGTTGTTATTTTCATTGCTCTGAACTGAAGGTTTCTAAAATCTTTTATTTTGATTGCAATAACCTTGAACCATTTCCAGTATACATGTGATGCATCCTTGTCCTTGAAGTTTGCAGCCTTCCATACCCTACAGGAAAAGCATGCATTTTATACCAATATGTAGTACTGGTCAAATGTCATAGTACCTACTAAATAACATGGTGTAGTACCCATCATGTGTCATTTTTGCACTCTGATGAATAGTACCTGTCCTGGAAAGGTAAAATGCACACACATCTTTTAAGTTTCTCACTTTCCCTTTATGTTCAGATGTTTTCCAGTTAGTGTGCCCTCTAGGGGTTTGCAAGCAGGTTTTAGGAGATCCACCAGATCTGATAAAAATGATTGGAAAAAGTCCCCCAGAAGATTACACAGTTATCCCCCACCCACTCTACCCAATATCTCCACCTAAGCAGAGAACATCAGAGGGTAAATGTCAGTAGGGTGTCCGAGGGCATTTGGTGGAGCAGCCTTTTTGCTGTGCATTCATAACCTTTCTCTCCTCAGCTGATGTTCTCCAACATGATTTTTCATTTTCCCATGGCCACCACTTCTTCTGGACATTAGTGCTAATCCACATTTATACATTCTACTCGTCTTTTGCTCCACTTCCCTTAATACTGACATCTGATGCTACTATGAAGTTCTCGAATCTCCTTATTCTTGGAGACTTTAATATTCACATGGACAGTGTGACCCATGCTCATTCTGGGTACTTCACCTCTGGGTTTTTTGGGGTTTTTTTTTGTTTTTTTTTTTGTTAGCTAGTCTTGGCGTAACACAACATATTTCAGTTCCTACACACTGCAGGACACACCCTTTATCTGGTCATGACAAGTGCTACCACTGTTTTGCACCTTTGCTTTTTGCATATTTTAGCAGTATCCTGGTTGGACTATTATTGCTTTTTCTTTAAAATCTCATTAACTTCTCCCTCAGTACCCCCATCCTCCTGTTGGGTTATTGGTCAAGACATATCCATCATTTAGATTTGCTTACTTTACCGTCACTGCAAGAGTCCTTTCCTAATGATTTCCAAGACCTTTCACCGGAAGAACGGGAATTCTTCCCTACATAAAATTCTACACCTGATCTCACCAATGACCTTCATGCAAAAACGCACAACAAGGTACCATCCCTGGTTTCTCCCCAGCCTGCACCTGTGGTGGCAACAGGCGGGGAGGGTGGAACACCTTTGGCGGAAACATAAAACACCAAATTCGCTTACATGTAGTAGGCAGACCCAGCAACATTACATAGCTCAAAAACGAACAGCAAAAAGAACTATTTTTCTAATCAGATCCAAAAGGTTTCTAATTCCACCAAACACCTTTTAAAGTCTTCAATACACAGGTATCTCTGTATGCACAGAGTACCCCTACTATTAACCTCTCTTCGTATACTTTAGTAACCTGCTTCCTCTCAAAGATTGAGAAATTTCGAGCCTCTTTCACATCTACCAGCGCTCCAGTTTCCACTGATTCTTCTCTCCTCCCTGTACCACACAGATTTAATCAGCATCTTAGACTTTCCTTAATATTCCTTCTTTTCAGGCCTTCACAAAGATTCTTTCAAAACTAAACGCCCATTTTTTGCCCCTTGGACCCTTTAGCCTGGTGGTTAGTGCAGTGGACTTTGATCCTGGGGAACTGAGTTCAATTCCCACTGCAGCCTTCTGACTCTGAGCAAGTCACTTAACCCTCCATTGCCCCTGGTACAAAATAAGTACCTGAATATATGTAAACCACTTTGAATGTAGTTGCAAAAACCTCAGGCGGTATATCAAGTCCCATTTCCCTTTCCCTTCCCATCAAACTGGCTGAAATTACCCCCCTCTAGGACTACTACTTTTCATCTGCTCTATAACTATGAATAGTCTTTCCACAGGCAAGGTCCCTACATCTCTTAAAAGTGCCCTCATCAAGCAACTCAAACCTTCCATTCCTGTCAAATCCTGGAATCTGTAGTACTTCAGCAACTCCAATCTGCATCTACCTCAATCTGGATTCAGGGCGGGTTACAGCAGTCTTGAGTGAACTTCACTGTCACTTAGAATGTGATAAGATTGCACTAGTGGAGTCATGGATCTTTCTGCTGCTTTCAACATGATTGATCACAACCTAGTTGGCGGACTTGGTGGACAAGCTCCCTTCTGAACAGGCCAAGCCCTTTCAGCAGGTGGTCAGGCAGCTGAAGGCGTGTAGGAAATTCCTTACCAGGGGGGTCTTTGACTCTTTTGATGTTGCATCCAGGGCCGCTGCGCAGGGTGTGGTGATGCGCAGGCTCTCATGGCTGCGCGCCTCCGACCTGGAAAATCGAATCCAGCAGCGGATTGCGGATGCCCCTTGCCGGGGGGACAATGTTTTTGGGGACAAGATCGAACAGGTGGTTGAACAGCTCCACCAGCGGGATACCGCTTTCGACAAGTTCTCCCGCCGGCCGCCTTCGGCCTCTACCTCTTCGGGTAGACGTTTTTATGGGGGAAGGAGGACGGTTCCCTATTCTTCCGGTAAGCGTAGGTACAATCCTCCTTCCCGCCGGCCTGCTGCTCAGGCTAGACCCCAGCTTGCTCGCTCTCGTCAGCAGCGCGCGCCTCAGGCCCCTGCGGCTCCCCAGCAAAAGTCAGGGGCGGGCTTTTGACTGGCTCCTGCAGAGCATAGCCGACGTTCCAGTATCTGTGCCGGACGGCCTACCGGTCGGGGGGAGGTTAAAATTTTTTCAGCAAAGGTGGCCTCTTGTAACCTCCGATCAGTGGGTTCTCCAAATAGTCCTGCTAGGGTACTCTCTCAATTTGACCTCAAAGCCTCCAAATTGCCCACCGGGAACTCAGTCCTTCAGCTTCCAGCACAGGCAGGTACTTGCAGAGGAACTCTCCGCCCTTCTCAGCACCAATGCGGTCGAGCCCGTGCCACTGGGGCAGGAAGGGCTGGGATTCTATTCCAGGTACTTCCTTGTGGAAAAGAAAACAGGGGGGGGTGCGTCCCATCCTAGACCTAAGGGCCCTGAACAAATATCTGGTCCGAGAAAAGTTCAGGATGCTTTCCCTGGGCACCCTTCTTCCCATGATTCAGGAAAATGACTGGCTATGCTCTCTGGACTTAAAGGATGCCTATACGCACATCCCGATTCTGCCAGCTCACAGGCAGAATCTTCGATTTCGTCTGGGAACATGGCATTTTCAGTACTGTGTGCTACCCTTTGGGCTCGCCTCCGCGCCCAAAGTGTTCACCAAATGCCTAGCCGTAGTAGCGGCTTCTCTATGCAGGCTGGGAGTGCATGTGTTCCCTTACCTCGACGATTGGCTGGTAAAGAACACCTCTGAGGCAGGAGCTCAGCAGTCCATGCAGGTGACTATTCGACTCCTGGAGCTGCTAGGGTTTGTGATAAATTATCCAAAGTCCCACCTTCTTCCAGTTCAGAAACTCAAATTCATAGGAGCTCTGCTGGATTCTCAGACGGCCCGTGCCTACCTTCCAGAGACCAGGGCCGACAATCTGCTGACCCTTGTCTCCTCGGTGCGGGCGTCTCAGCAGATCACAGCTTGGCAGATTTTGAGATTGCTCGGCCACATGGCCTCCACGGTTCACGTGACTCCCATGGCCCGCCTTTTTATGAGATCAGCTCAATGGACCCTAGCCTCCCAGTGGTGCCAGGCTGCTGGGAGCCTAGAGGACGTGGTCCGCTTGTCCACGCGGTTTCTCCTCTCCCTTCATTGGTGGACAGTTCGATCCAATTTGACCCTGGGACGTCCCTTCCAGATTCCTCAGCCGCAAAAGGTGCTGACCACGGACGCGTCACTCCTGGGGTGGGGAGCGCATGTCGATGGGCTCCACACCCAGGGGACTTGGTCCGTCCAGGAACAAGGTCTACAGATCAACCTCCTGGAGTTGCGAGTGGTCTGGAATGCTCTCAAGGCTTTCAGGGATCGGCTGTCCCATCAAATTATCCAAATTCAGACAGACAACCAGGTTGCTATGTATTACATCAACAAGCAGGGGGGCACCGGATCTCGCCCCCTGTGTCAGGAAGCCGTCAGCATGTGGCATTGGGCATTCCGGTTCGGCATGTGGCTTCAGGCCACGTATCTGGTAGGCGTAAACAACAGTCTGGCCGACAGATTGAGCAGGATCATGCAACCGCACGAGTGGTCGCTCAGTTCCAGAGTGATTCGCGAGATCTTCCAAGTGTGGGGCACCCCCTTGGTGGACCTCTTTGCCACTCAGACCAATCACAAGGTCCCTCAGTTCTGTTCCAGGCTGCAGGCCCACGGCAGACTGGCGTCGGATGCTTTCCTTCTGTTTTGGGGGGAAGGCCTGCTGTGCGCGTATCCTCCCATTCCTCTGATAGGGAGGACTTTGCTGAAACTCAAGCAAGACAGGGGAACCATGATTTTGATTGCTCCTTTTTGGCCTTGTCAGATCTGGTTCCCTCTTCTTCTGGAGTTGTCTTCCAAAGAACCGTGGAGATTGGACTGCTTTCCAACCCTCATCACGCAGAACGAGGGGGCGCTTCTCCATCCCAACCTCCGGTCTCTGGCCCTCACGGCCTGGATGTTGAGAGCGTAGACTTCGCCTCCTTGGGTCTGTCAGAGGGTGTCTCCCGAGTCTTGCTTCCAGGAAAGATTCTACCAAGAGGAGTTATTTTTTTCCTCTGACGACGGTTTGCTGTGTGCTGTGATGGCAAGGCCTTAGATCCTCGTTCTTGTCCTACACAGACCCTGCTTGAATACCTTCTACATTTATCGGAGTCTGGTCTTAAAACCAACTCTGTAAGGGTTCATCTTAGTGCGATTAGTGCATACCATTACCATGTGGAAGGTAAGCCGATCTCTGGACAGCCTTTAGTAGTTCGCTTCATGAGAGGTTTGCTTTTGTCAAAGCCCCCACTCAAACCTCCTACAGTGTCATGGGATCTCAATGTCGTTCTCACCCAGCTGATGAAACCTCCTTTTGAGCCGCTGGACTCCTGTCATCTGAAGTACTTGACCTGGAAGGTCATTTTCTTGGTGGCAGTTACTTCAGCTCGCAGAGTCAGTGAGCTTCAAGCCTTGGTGGCTCATGCTCCTTGTACCAAATTTCATCATAACAGGGTAGCCCTCCGCACTCACCCTAAGTTCTTGCCGAAGGTGGTGTCGGAGTTCCATCTGAACCAGTCAATTGTCTTGCCAACATTCTTTCCCCGTCCTCATACCCGCCCTGCTGAACGTCAACTGCACACATTGGACTGCAAGCGAGCATTGGCCTTCTATCTGGAGCGGACAAGCCGACACAGACAGTCCGCCCAACTTTTTGTCTCTCTTGATCCCAACAGGAGGGGAGTGGCTGTCGGGAAACGCACCATATCCAATTGGCTAGCAGATTGCATTTCCTTCACTTACGCCCAGGCTGGGCTGACTCTTGAGGGTCATGTCACGGCTCATAGTGTTCGAGCCATGGCGGCGTCAGTGGCCCACTTGAAGTCAGCCACTATTGAAGAGATTTGCAAGGCTGCGACGTGGTCATCTGTCCACATATTCACATCTCACTACTGCTTTCAGCAGGATTCCCGACGTGACAGTCGGTTCGGGCAGTTGGTGCTGCAGAATCTGTTTGGGGTTTAGAATCCAACTCCACCCCCCCAGGCCCATTTTTATTCTGTTCCAGGCTGCACTCTCAGTTAGTTGGAAAAGTTTAGGTCAATCTCAGATATGTCCTCGCCGTTGCGAGGCCCAATTGACCAATGTTTGTTGTTTTGAGTGAGCCTGGGGGCTAGGGATACCCCATTTGTGAGAACAAGCAGCCTGCTTGTCCTCGGAGAAAGCGAATGCTACATACCTGTAGAAGGTATTCTCCGAGGACAGCAGGCTGATCTCACCTACCGCCCACCTCCCCTTTGGAGTTGTGTCTTCCCTTCTCTTGTTTTTGCTTGGTACGAGACTAGAGAACACGAGCGATTTCGGGCGGGAAGACGGCCGCGCATGTGCACATCGCAGGCGCGCGCAAGAACTAGCAAACTCTGTTGCTAGGAAGATCTCCGATCGGAGGGGTTGCCGTGGACATCACCCATTTGTGAGAACAATCAGCCTGCTGTCCTCGGAGAATACCTTCTACAGGTATGTAGCATTCGCTCTATACTGGGTCAGGCCAATGGTCCATCTAGCCCAGTATCCTGTTTTCCAAATAGTGGCCAAGCCAGGTCTCAAGTACCTGCCAGAAACCCAAATCGTGGCAGCACTCCATTCTACAAATCCCAGGTCAAGCAGTTGCTTCCTATGTCTGTCTCAATAGCAGACTATGGATTTTCCTCCAGGAATTTGTCCAAACCTTTTTTTAAACCCAGATATGACTGGCTGATCAGGGCCTCGTCGGAGCAGATGGGTTGTCGAGTGACTACCTGGGTTATGGCACTTGCTGTCTCAAAGGTAGGTTATCAATCTGCACAAGAGTCATCTGGTCCCAACATGGACTTTGGAATATCTGGACGTATGGTTCGATGTGACCCAGGGCCAGATGTCTTTCCCAGAACGAAGACACAAGCTTCAAGAACAAATTCACAGCTTGTTGCGAATTCTGAATCCCCGAGCTTGGGATTATGTTCAGGTGCTGGGCTCTACAGTGGTGTCCTTGGAAGTGGGGTCTTGAGCCAGAGCTCCCATGCATCCGCTCCAGCAGTCTTTCTTGTCCCGGTGGTTTCAGGGCTACAATTAGTGTCTCATGTGGAGAACTTTGGCAAAGAATGGTATGTTGGGGTGGCTTTAACCAGACAAGCTCCTCTGAGGTGTGTCTCTGGCGTCTCCCCATTGGGGATAGCTGTAGCCAGATAGCCTGACAGGTTGGGGAGCCCACTGTCTTCAACACTCTGCTCGGTCTGTGGAGCTGCATGGCAGCACTGTGGCAGCCCAATTGGCTGGGGCTTAGAGTGGTACATAATGCTCTTCAAGCCTTTCAGTCTGTTCTGGTGGGCAAACCAACTCGGGTTAAAACGAACAATAATGGAGATAAAGGACATCCTAGCCAAGTACTCCTATGAATGGTAAACTGATCAGAAAGCAACCCATTTTACCTACATCCTAGCTTTCAGACCTTGATAGAGTATGGATTATAGTAATGAAGTACTCTCCCACTCCATATTTTTCTAGTATAACATACATAAAGCTCCACACCACTTGATCAAACGCATTCTCAACATCAAAACGTATCAATAGAGGGAATTTGATAATGTTTTGCCAGTTCTAGAGAGGCCAGAATTTTACGAACATTTTTAACCGTATGTCTTATCGAACAAACCCAACCTGAGGCTTTGCTATAAGAGATGGCAAAAATTGGGCAAATCTGTTTGCAAAACTTTAGCTAGAAGTTCAGTCTCAAAATTTGAGTAGTGAGATGGGGCGTAAGACTCAGGTAAGGTTATGCTATTTCCCGGTTTGGCAGTACCACAACTGGGCCAGTTTTAATATGTCCAGCAAAATTTGAGACCTTGTAGCCTTAGCAAGCATAGACTTAAGTGAACCTACTACATTATTTTTCAAATTTTATAAAATTTCTCTCTCAAACCATCTGGTGCTGGACCCTTATGTAACTCTGCTGACCTTCCCAGCCAGTTTTATCCTCAGTGAGAGCCATGCTCAAAGTGCCCCTATCTTCCTCAGCCAGGCTGGGCAGATCCATAGTAGACATAAAGCTCCCTGCTGGTTTCTAAGCATTTTGACGTGCTGTGGCCCTTCCCATGCTTTTGCCAGCCTTGCTAGCAATCTCCCACTTTATTACTGTGTTTATAGTAAAAGTAGTACTTTTGTGCTCTTTGGTGAAGCAAGTCATTTAAAGCTAATTGGGATCTCAATATTTGAGCTTTGGCATGTGGGGAAGGATGTAGACCATAAATATTGCCTGACTTGTTTTTCCAGCCTAAGAAATTCCTGATCTTGAACTCTTTCTGTGAATAGTATAAGCTAATATTTCCCCTCTCAATACGGCCATAACCCAAAACTAATTTATATACAAAACAAAAATATTAGTCTTGTCATAGGAGGGGGCAAAAATATTTTGACAATGGGAGGGGAGGCCTTACAAGTCAAAAAAAATTGAAAACCCTTGGGCTCAGAACAATGTTTTCCTACCTTTCTAAGCCTGTGTGTGCCATACAGCCACTGCAGAGCAGTATGGGCGTGGAAGAAGATTCATATGTCAAAAAAGAGGGAAGCACTGAAAGCGCTGCCAGCTTCTTCCGAATTAAAAAAAAAAAAAGTGTTCCTCTTGTCTCAGCCTGGGTGAAAAATCATAGACTAGAAGAGCACAAAAGGAGGAGGTGCTGTGAACAATATGGGGATAATTCTATAAAATGAGTACATAACGATTACATGCATAAATGATTAGAATATTGGCAAATAATGATTATGTGCACATAAATGCCCCAAATTCTGCCTAAGTTCTAGTCTGTAAATACATGTATATGTTAAATAATGCATATTTGACAGATGGGTGTACACAAGTGGAGCATGGGTAGGAATCACACTTAAGCTTATAACTTATAGAATACTATAAGTATTCTGAATTTTAGGTGCAGGCACTCACACCAGCTCTATAACTGGCTTAAGTGCTTGCGCCTAAGGGGATATGTTAGTGTCCTAAGTTCTATAGTGCATAACAGTGAGAGGGGCATGGATATGGGCAAGGGTACTCCAAGCACTTACCTGCTAACTTTTTAGAATACTGTTAGTTACGCAAATAATTGACAACATTTAGGCACAAACATTTACATCAGCCTTTTACATATCATAAATGATTATGCCTAAAGTTAGCCGTATAAATGCTGACATTCTAGTATTTTATAATGCTAATTTTGTGCTTAGCACACATCATCCGAGTGCCTTTTATAGAATAACCTCCTACAGCAAGTCAAAAGAAATATCTAACAGTCGCCCCCTCTGGCAATGGCTTATTGCTACTACATCGGAGGCAAGCAATATGCATTCTACCTTCAAAATTTTGATATTATTAAAGATGAGTGCAATGTGATAATGTTTATAAATATTATTTAGTCTTAAAATCATATATATTAGGGCCCCTATGTGGTTAAATGAGTAGTAGGCAAGGGGCCAGTAACAAGGCTGAGCCCCAAGCCTGCTCATTTGAGGGATAGGGGCTTTCAAGAGAGTGGGGAAGGAGGAGGAAGGTGAGGGGTAGTGAGCATGGAGAAAACAGGAGGAGATTTTGTGGGGAATTGAAGGAGAGGATGAGTGGGGGAAGTTGTGACAGAAGGTCTGTGAGTGGCTTTGGCAGCTTTGCAATGTGAGAAAAATGCCTGGGTTTGCTGGACAGTCGTTTTCATGGCATCTGCCTCTGTCTCTGAACCCTGTCCCACTCCTGTCACCGACCACAGCAGCAATTCATATTCACTGCCTGCTTCGGCCCGCAGGCTTCCCTCTGCCGCATCGCACCATTGAGGAAACAGGAAGTGATGTCAGGGCGGGACGCGACAGAGGGAAACCTGCAGGGCCGGCGCAGGCAATGATTAAGAATCACTGCTGCATTGTTTCTCAGCTGCAGCTTTGGGTGAACTGTGTGTCAGACGGCGGTGGTGGGAAGCAGGGATTCGCTGTTCTTGCAGTCTTGTGCCTTCTCCCAAGCTACAGGCCAGCTGTATGATGGCAGTGTGCACATGACGCATACCCTTATCTCCCATCTCCTTGCGCGGCACCCATGTGTGCCGTGGCGCACAGTTTAAACACTGTCCTACAGTGATATGACAGTTTTTGCCCCCTTCTGATTTTCCCTATTGCATGTATGTCACACTGAGTGCTTTCTGATCTTTAAACAAAATGTAATATTAGACAAAGAGAACCTGAATAAACACATGACAGTTATTAAATTACTTCATTTATTTAAAGAATAAAGTAATCTAACACCCTTATCACCCCTGTGAAAAAGTAACTAGTAACTGCCTTATTAGTTACCGTATTTTTCGGACTATAAGACGCACTTTTTTCCCCCCAAATTTGGGAGGAAAATGGGGGGTGCGTCTTATAGTCCGAAGGTAGAGATTTAGCAGGCCAGCCCGCCCTCCATCCGAGTTCAGGATCGCCCTCCCTAGGGTTACCTCCCCTCCCCCCGGCCCTGTCATGACCTCTCCCCTTACTCACGCGATCTTCCCTGGTGGTCTAGTGACATCAGGGCAGGAAAGAGCCCCCTCTTTCCTGCCCAGCGCGCTGCTCTGCATCCTCCTGTATGCTGCCTGTGACGGTCTCGGCGAGATTCAAAATGGCCGCTGAGAATTGAAGTGGCCTCGCGAGACTTCAATTCTCGGCGGCCATTTTGAATCTCGCCGAGACCGTCACAGGCAGCATACAGGAGGATGCAGAGCAGCGCGCTGGACAGGAAAGAGGGGGCTCTTTCCTGCCCCGATGTCACTAGACCACCAGGGAAGATCGCGTGAGTAAGGGGAGAGGTCGTGACAGGGCCAGGGGGAGGGGAGGTAACCCTAGGGAGGGCGATCCCAAACTCGGAGGGAGGGATTTGGACAAGACGCACCGGAGCACCTAGGTTTTAGAGGAGGGAAAAAGTGCGTCTTATAGTCTGAATTTTTTTTTTTTCCTATTTCCCTCCTCTAAAACCTAGGTGCGTCTTATGGTCCGGTGCGTCTTATAGTCCGAAAAATACGGTAATAACCGGTTGCACCACCCATGGCAGCAACCAGACACTTTCTGTAATTTATCAGTCTTTCTCACTGCTGTTGCGGAATCTTCAACACCCTTCTTTACAGAACTGCTTTCATTCAGACACATTTGTAGGTTTCCATGGATGAACTGTTCATTTCAGGTTTTGCCACAGCATCTCTGTTGGGTTCAAATCAGGATTTTGACTAGGCCAGTCCAAAACTTTAATTTTGTTTCTCCTCAGCCATTCAGATGTAGACTTGCTTTTGTGTTTTGGATTATGGTCTTCCTGTATAACCCAGTTACGTCAGCTTCAGCTCACAGACAGACCTATACACATTCGCCATAATAATTTTTTAGTATAGTGCAGAATTCAGTTGAAGGGACCTCAAACCACAGAACGAACAATAACTCTCAGTAACCATAAGACTGACAAATGATATGGGAGCCAAATAGAAAAACAGATGGATTTGAGAAGGTCTGCATTCTGTGGTTACTGAGGCCCTTTTCCCATAATACACAATATATTATTTTGTTTGTCCTATTGAGTACAGTAGACTATATAGATTATTTGTGTGGCTTCATAGATTTGATTATTTATTTATTACATTTGTACCCCGTGCATTCCCACATATAGCAGGTTCACATAGTAAAAAAAAAAAAAAAGCATTATTGTGGGTGACTCTAGATCTAAGTATTTCTTCACTTTTTGAAGTGTCCTTCAATACTGGCAAGTTTTCCAGGTCCTGAGGCAGCAAAGCCATCACTACACCATCCCACTACCACCACCATGTTTGACTTGGTGGTATGATCTTCTTACTGTGGAATGCTGTATTTGCTTAATGCCAGATATTATGGGACTTGTGTTGTCCAAAGAGTTCACTTTTGACTTTTTCTATAGAATATTATCCCAACTGCTTGGGGATCATCCTGATCTGTTTTTGAAAATGTGAGGCGAGCATTGATGTTACTTATGGATAGCAGTGGTTTCCACCTTGCTACTCTCCCATGAATCCCATTTTTCCCAGTCTTTCTTATTGTGAAGTCAAGAGCACTATAGCTGAGGCTAAAGAGGCCTGCAATTCTGTGAATGATGATCTGGGAAGTCTTTGACCTCCCAGATGGGTTGCTGCTGCATCCTTGGAGTAATAATTACTCCTAGTAAGATTCACCACTCTTCCAGTATTCTCCGTGTGGAGATAATGGCTCTCACTGTGGTTCAGTGGGATCTCAGAGCTTTAGAAATTACTTTGTAACCTTTTCCAGACTGCTATTTGAATTGAATTGGCAGATAAAGGATTTATATGTTTCATTTTTACCACATATCAACACTTATAGTGCTCAAACTGTATTTTTATCAGTAGTGATCAGAGTTGCTTGTTACATATGCACAATTTAAAAATGTCATGTTTCTTTGAAAGATGTGGAGGATACGGAAGATGAAGATGAGATGAGGGATGAAATCATAGAATATGAATCACCAGAGCAGCTGGAGGCGCACCTAGTGACACTATCTACGTTGCCGCAGTCAAGATGGAAAAATCTCTTGAGTCTGGATGTAATCAAGGTACCCACATTGCCACATATCCATCTAATGCACACTGATGTTTCACTGATGTTTTAATATTGGATTTGGGATAGGAAGTAGTGTACTATTGTGGATTAAAAACTGGTTAAAAGATAGAAAACAGAGAGTAGGGTTAAATGGTCAGAATTCTCAATCGAGTAGGGTAGATAGTGGGGTTCCCCAGGGGTCTGTGCTGAGACTGCTGCTTTTTAACATGTTTATAAATGATCTAGAGATGGGAGTAACTAGTGAGGTAATTAAATTGCTGACGATACAAGTTATTCAGAGTTGTTAAGTTACAAGAGGATTGTGAAAAATTACAAGAGGACCTTATGAGACTGGCAGGACTGGGGCGTCCAAATGGCAGATGACATTTAATGTGAGCAAGTGCAAAGTGATGCATGTGAGAAAGAAGAACCCGAACTATAGCTGCGTAATGCAAGGTTTCACATTAGGAGTCACTGACCAGGAAAGGGATCTAGGTTGTTGTCATTGATGATACGTTGAAACCCTCTGCTCAGTGTGCAGCGGCGGCTAAAAAGCAAATAGAATGTTAGGTATTGTTAGGTGAGGAATGGAAAACAAAAATGAAGACATTATGATGCCTTTATATTGCTTCATGGTGCGACCAGACCTCCAGTATTGTGTGCAATTCTGGTCACCGCATCTCAGAAAAGACATAGTGGAATTAGAAAAGGTACAGAGAAGGGCGACAAAGATGATAATGGGAATGGGAAGACTTTCCTGTGAGGAAAGGCTAAAGCAGCTAGGGCTCTTGAGCTTGGAGACAGCTAAGGGGAGATGTGATAGAGGTCTACAAAATAATGAATGGAATGGAACGGGTATTCGTGAATCACTTGTTTACTCTTTCCAAAAATACTAGGACTAGGGGGCACGCAGTGAAGCTACAAAGTAATAAAATATTTCTTCATTCAATGTGTAATTAAACTCTGGAATTCGTTGCCAGAGGATGTAGTAAAAGCAGTTAGCGGGGTTTTAAAAAGGTTTGGATAGCTTCCTAAAAGAAAAGTTCATAAGCCATTATTAAAATGACTTGGGGAAAATCCACTGCTTATTTCTAGGATAAGCAGTGGATTTTGAGATCTTGTCAGGTACTTTAAAAGGTATTAATATGCAAGCTATTCTTTTTCAGAGACGGGGAAGCAGTAGAGCTAGAGGTCATGAGTTGAGGTTGCAGGGTGGGAGACTTGGGAGCAATGTCAGCAGGGGCTACCTTTGAGCAAGGCCCAGCAAAACTTCCATAGCCGCTCAATGGTAGGGGCTGCCTACAGCTGAACCCTCCCTCTTCTCTTCTGTACCGCAGCAGGGTCTGGCATCTCTATAGCCCCCAAACCCCCCTCCCCCACTGCCAATCCTCTATATGGCAAGGTGATTCATGGAAGACACAGCGCTGAAGGCAGCCTGTCTTACTTGGGCCAGCAGATCCTTCCCTTTGCTGTGTCTTGCCTCTGTGATGCAATTTCTCTTGAACAGGTTGCAGCAGAGGAAAGTCTCTGCCAGCCCCAAAGAGAGAGGCCCCCTTCAGCAGTGCTGTGTCTTCTGTGAGCTGCCTCGGCATATGGAGGACCAGCGGGAGAGAGGGGGAGCAGTAGAGATGCCAAACCCAGGCGAAGGGGAGAAGAGGAGGGGAAAAAGAGACAAAGACCTGGAGCAAAAGGGAAGAGGGGTCAAGAGGGGAAGCAGAGGGAAGAGAAAAAGGAGAGAGACCTAGACCAAAGGGAAGGGGGAAGAGAGGGGGCAGATGCTGGACTGGGTAGGGGGGTGAAGAGGGAAGAGATACTGGCAAGGGGGGGAGAGACCCTGGACCAAGGAGAGAGGGAGAGAAAGATACCAGACCATGAAAGGGTGGAGAGAGATAAGACAGTGGACTGGGGGGGCATGGATAAATAGAGGGAAGAGAGACCCTGGTCCAAAGGGGAGGGGAAGAGAGGGGAGAGATGCTGGACTAGGGGGTAGTGGAGCATAGCTGAAGATGAAATGAAGATATTCAAGCAAGAAACGTAGAGGCATAACAGTCAGATGGGTCAATAGTATGAATGTTAAAGTCCCTGAGAATAAGAAAAGGAGAGGAAGGCTCAAGAGAGAAGGAAAGCTAGGAGTCGAAGTCAGTGAGAAAGGGAGAAGGACTTATCAGGGGGTCGATAAATGACTGCTATCCAGAGAGGTAGTGGCATGAATAGGTGGATGGAGTGGATTGCATAGGAAGAAAGTAGTGAGACTGAGGTGGAAGAAGTTGAAATCTACAAGAAGGTGAGAGTAGCAGTGTGGCACCACCACTACAGCTAACCGGGCACAGTGTATGGGAGAAAAGGTCATCTCTAACACAGGGCAGCAACTGATGCAAAAAATCAAGTCTTCCTTAGAGCAAGAATATGGAGAATATAAGACAGAGGTTGTGAATATAGGTAGGCTTGTTGGAGATATTTACTCTTGCCCCAAAGTTGGCATGAATGTGTATGTGTACTCTACATCTGTACCTGTGTATTTTATAAAATGTGTGACAGCCTCCGACTATTAAAGAGCAGCACCATTGTGGTATGTGTCCGCAGAGATGTGCCCAAATGGAAACACCCTTTGGGCTCAGAGGGACACCAGAGGATGCTGAGGCTGAAGGTTCGTTTTGAGTGTTGTTGAGGATTGTTGGGTAGTTTGAGAGCTTATAGTAAGCAGGTGATTGTTTCTCCCCACATGTACAACATGGGGAAGAGGATAATTAATTCCAGACCTTCTCTTGCTTCTCCTCCTATAACTGTTTGTCCTATAGATAAGAATGTGATAGTGGGTACACATGGAGTAAAGGGGAAACTTCCTTGAAAAGTACATCTTTCAGCCTCTGGTCAACAGACTCTTCCACCTCCACCTACTACTACTTGAACATTTCTGGATTTACCTCTCTTGTTTTGTCTCCAAACTCTACTAGAGTAGTATTCAAATGCTCATTGTTGGTATGTCTTCTTTGAGAGTTCCTGTTGCCATCTTCAGAGGAAAGGAAGCAGTGGACTGTTAGTTTAGTCAAAGAAGTGTCTTTGATAGATATTTGGAAGGTAGTAACCCAGACTGAAGAGATGTTAACAGGGAATGGCAAACAGCTAAGAATTCCTTTCAGGAGATGGTTGACAGGTTAAGGACATAAACTCTGATTTGGTTACTGTGACAAACATATTTCTTCTATAGAATTCCAGATTGTTTCCATGTAGGCAGCTTGTGCCTCTGCAACTAAAGATAGTCTTAGGGGGGAGATTGTCAATGTGAGCTACCATTAAGACAGATTATTTTCTCCAAGGACAAGCAGGCCAATAATTCTCATATGTAGGTAACGCGGTCCGTGTTGCCTGGTCCAGTGCTTGAAAAAACTTTAAATAGAACTTTAAGAGTGCACGCCGTGCATACGAGTGCCGTCCCACCCGCCGCAAGAGTGTGGGACTTGCAGTTCTCTTTTTTCCACGGTGAGGAGAGGACGACGTTTTACTGCTCCTCACAACTCGGTTCGGGATTTCTTTGAGTGCATATTTTTTTGTGTGCCTTCCTGGTTCCTTTGCCCTGTTCTTTTTTTGGGGTTCCTTTTTTCCCCTTTCTTGTATGGTTTAGGTTATTTTTGCCTTCTTTTAATTTTCCATTGTTTTTACCGTGCTCAGTAGGCCATACTTAGGTCTGAGCTCCGGTCAGGCTGTCCTGCTTTTTTTCTGATACTTTGCCCCTTTTTGTTTGGTGCTGAGTCCTTTGATTTGGCCACGGCTGTTTTTCCTTCCATGTCATCGAAGGTTCCCAGTGGCTTCAAGCACTGTAGCCAATGCAGTAGGCTCTGGCAAAGACACCCATACTGAGGAGCTGGACTGGAATCCAAGAAAGATGTCTCTGATCAGTTTTCAGTTCTCTATCTCCACTTGTTGGTTGATAAATGCAACTATCCCACAGGTTCTGGAATAGCGGGAAGGACTAATGGAAAGAAAATTATCAGCCAAGACCTAATTTCTCCTTTTTATTTGTGCAGGCATTCTCTTAGTTGCTATTATTTGGAGAGCTTTGTTTTATTGAGTGAGTGTCTGATTTATCATTCATATTTGTTTTTTTATTGCATTATCTGTTTTGTACCCAGTTTGGAATATTAATGTAAGGAAATATTTCAAATCTGACAAAGAAGCAAATCTCAGGGGGAAAAAGTACACTCCCTTACAGAAGGATATAAATTAATTTGTGTGGCAAAAACATTCTGTGCAGGGGTAGATAGAGGATGTTTTGTTTGGTTCTGTTAGGTTTTTGTGTAGTACGTATAAAATAATTTGTAAAACAGTTTTTGTCTATAAGAAACCTCTTCAGAATGATGCATTTCTATATATATTTTGTCCTTTTTCAGAACAATAAAATGTCATACAAAGCTTAATGTTCTCTAATCTTTGCTGGGCTTTTCTCGGGATTTCCTTTTAAATATCAGCTTCTACAGACTTGGAGTGGTGAGTGAAAAGTTTTAATTGATATTTTCTAATCAACAGAAAAGGAATAAACCAAAAGAACCACCAAAAGTGCCCAAAGCTGCTCCGTTCTTCATACCAACAGTTCCTGGCCTGGTGCCACATTTTGCATCTTCAGAGCAGGCAGATGTACATCAGGTAAGAGAAAACATTAGTTTATCGTATATTAACTGTCATAGTAAAAACTAGTCAATGTTTTTCCCTCACCTTTTTTTATGTATTCCCCTGCTTGGTTTGGGAACCTTCTGCTAGAAATGTATCGTTTTTCAAAAGTATATGGTAATTTGTGAAATAGTCATTAAGTTAAAAGCAAATATTTTTCAGTATGAATTTAAATTGTTTGTATTTCTTTTAGTCTAAAGTGGTAAACCTTGGAGTACTGGCACAGAAATCCAACTTCTATAATCAACTTGAAGAAGCCCTAACTAATCATAATTGTAAGTTTTAGCTATTCACTTTCTCTAGCAAATGTACTTTTGGGTGTATTCTAAAATCTTGCTGTGAAACTCTTAGAGAATGAGAAAAGGAAACTTTATAAGAACTATATACCTTTTTTGTGCTATGCTATATTTAAAAATTTCTTTTGGCAAGGAATGGTAATACCTGCCTAGTATTGATTAGACATTTTAGACCTGATTTTGTAAAAGCACGTATGCAAGTAGCAATAGCACCAACTGCAAAAGTGTCTTCGGGCCAGGTACACAGATAACTTTAGCCATTCAAATTGCTGAATGGCAATCCATTTTAAACATTAAGGGCCCTGTTTACTAAGCCGTGCTGTAGGCGCGCTGGTGTTTTTAGCGCTCACTAATACTAGAGACACCCATATATTCCTATAGGTCTCTAGTGGTAGCGCATGCTAAAAGCGCTAGCGCACCTTAGTAAACAGGGCCCTAAAAATTCAAGTAAAAAAAAAAAAAAAAGACGAAGCCTAACAGCTTCATAGATGCATGTAAAGGTTGGAAAAAAAATGCTGATAGAATGGAGGCAGTGGGATGCCTCCAGTTAGAGACCATGGGTCTGAGGAATGCATATCCAAAACCACTTTACTGTAGATCAGTAGTTCCCAAACCTGGTCCTGGAGGCACCCCAGCCAGTCAGGTTTTCAGGATATCCACAATAAATATTCATGAGAGAGATTTGCATGCACTACCTTCAGATCTCTCATGCATATTAATTGTGGATATCCTGAAAACCTGACTGACTGGAGTGCCTCCAGGACCAGGTTTGGGAATCACGCTGTAGACGGTGTTCAGTTGCTTGATATAATCATCTTGCATTTTTTAAATTCTGATTGTGCTTTATCTTTTGCATAATTTAAAGTGCCGTATGTGGCATAAAGAGTTAAATTCTTCCTTTTCGTCCATACCAGACTAGTCCAGACCAATGGGTTATGTCCATTGACCAGCAGATGTAGACAGACAGAAAAGTAGTTCCAAGTGATTCACCCTAAAGGGTATCATGGAGCCATAGGTTCTTCAGTATTCTCTCTCTCCAAGCGGATGGTTGATGGACTGTGCAAATCTTTGGTGCTTCTCAGCCAACTCCTGACCCAGTGTTATCTAGATGTCAATTGAGGTCAGCAGTTATCTGGATGTCATTTGAGCAGGGAGTGTCCTTAAGGATAATTTTAGCTCCTTTTTAAAGATTTGGCTGGAGGTTGGGTGACACTCGGTGGCATCGGGTCCCTCCTCCCACCATCCTTCTTTACGCTAAGAAGTAGCAGTGGCAAGGCTACAGGTTGAAAGGATTTCTTTATACTCTGGTAAGGCAATATTTATGTATTCTTAACTGGGTAAGTATTTTACCTTTAATTTTTGGTATTTCTCAGCCACTCCACCTTGAGGTTTGTTTTTTTACTTCATTTTCAACTGAGGGTGGGAATTTCCTGCTCTGCAAGTCTTTCATGATGCTTTCATTTTCATAAGCTCTTTCAGCTGAGGACTTAATTTTCCTAAATGCTGAAGAGAGATTATTTTTTGATCCCTTTAGCTGCTGGTGCGGTTTCACAACTTTTTGTTTATATTTTTCCTCAGCTGACTTTTTTTTTTTTTTTCCAAACCTGAGTCATACAACTATAATTCTTTCCAAGTACCTTGGTGGTAATGGAGTTGAACAAGATTAGGGAATAGCTGGTATTTTGCCATTCTCCTTCAGCCCTACGGTTCACCAGGATAAATAAATTACCTTACCAAAGAGACATGAGGGAGAAGAGGGAGTTTTGGCAGTAGGTGATGCAGTGGTTGAAAAGTTCTGTAGTGGAGAGGGACCTTCTGGAGGGGCATTTTTTATATGTTTCAACGTCCAAAAATCCAGTAGCGAACATGGCCATTTTCAAACCAGAAAAACGTCCAACTTTTTGTTTCAGAAATGGCCATTTGCTAGACAGATGCACAGTCCCAAACAAATATAAACTCAATACAGGCTGTGTTTGGACCCTGAGGCAAAAATAAAACACAAATATACAATCACTTGCACGAAATGCACAGTCATGTAGATGCAAAGCCTGCGATAGAAGCAGGACCATTTTCAGGAAAAAAAAATCCAAGGGAAAAACATGCAGAAACAGGCCATTGGGATGTATGAGGGACCAGCATTCTTAGTAGACTGGCCACACAGACATCCCAACAGAGTAGTGGGGGCACCCTAGGGGGTACTGCAGTGGACTTCATATAAAACGTCCGAGGTACACGTCACCATTACCACCTTACATTGCATGATGAGCCCTCCAAACCCCACAAAAAGCCTCCTGTACCCAACTACACCACTACAATAGCCTTTATGCCTGCAGGTGTCACCTATGTCAGTGTTTTCCAAGTCTGGTCCTGGAGTACTCCTTGCCAATCAGGCTTTCAGGATATCCACAATGTATATGCATGAAAGAGATTTGCATATCATGGAGGCATTATATGCAAATCAAGTTCATACATATTCATTGTGGGTATCCTGAAAACTTGATTAGCAAAGGGTACTCCAGGACTGGACTTGGGAAATACTGACCTATATGTAGGTACAGTAGGTTTTTGGTGGGTTTTGGAGGGCTCACACTTTCCACCACAAAGGGAACCAGTTAGAGGGGGTATGAGCATGGGTTTCTTTCTCTACAGACCACTGCACCGTTCACTAGGCTACTCCAGGAGCCTGCTTACTGCTCTAATAGGACTGGCCACAACATCTGAAGCCGTCGTAGAGGCTGGTAAAACCATGCCACGGATCCTGCAATCAGATACAGAAACTGTTCTATCCTCTGTTTTAGCTGTAGTTCCCAACTTCTTCCTTATCTTGTTTTGTATGAACAGAAACCACATCTGCCCATCTCCAGTCTTCTGGAACAACTCCTGGCTCTAATGAAGCATTGCAAATGTCCGACAGTGGAGCAGCCAGAACTTCCCTAAGTTCACACAGTACTTTCAGATGTATCCCATCCAGTCCCATTATTTTGTCTGTGTTTAAACTAGTTCCTCATGAATGCAGTATTCTGACGGTCATTTGCAGTCTACCTCTCTTCTATTTTTGCCTATTTTCTGTGGTCTTAAAATATTTGTTAAGCCATTCCACTTTTTCCTGCTCAGTCTCTGCATAGTTCTTCTTTTAACCTTTGCATCTCAAAATGCCACTTTTGCAAACACTACTGTCATTCTAATATCTAAAAAGAAAAAAAAACATTTATTAAACATTTATACATATATTGCATTATTCATAAGTATGTTGTGGTTTACATAAAATGCAGTGTAATTTTGAATTTATGGAGTAGGTACTTGAAATGCCTGGCTTGTGCATATTAACCTTATATACTCCAGAAGGAAGTTCTCTTTGGTACAGTGCAAATATAAAGTTATGCACTGGCAGTAAATTTGAGAGACTGACTCATAGCATACTGTGGCTTACAAGTGAAGTTCATTCCTATTATAGTAGGTACAAAGCTAACTCCTCTTGGGGGCAGTATCTCATGAGAAATTGGAGGCAAAATATGAAACTAGTCCCAATTACATTGGGCACCACTGACTTGCAATTTCTTTTAATGAAGCATACCTTGATATGTTACTTGAACATATTACACCATATGAGCTCCAGAAGGAGGTGGTCTTCAGCACAATACAGGTATTGAGTACCAGCACTAAATCTAACAGTCTGAAGTCATACCAAAGTAGTGAAGAAATACAGAATAAGCAACAATATCAAGGGAGATTTTTGCAGTGTGTTCTTTATGTATTGAGTGCATTAATCTTATTGCCAAGAAATTAGAAAAAGGGAAAACAATGAAGGGATTCTGTGATCTGAAGGTAAGCCTACGGTATACCCCCCCCCCAAAAAAAAAAATTTGGGACAATGAATTGAAGAGTCATGTGATAGACTTTGGTGCTGCAAAATTAAACTCTGCATTTTCCCAATATCAGCTATTGTCTAGTAGATTGATCTTTAGTCTTGCATTGTACAGACATCAAACGAAATAAAACATGTTTCTAGATGGTTTAGCACAGTGGCTTTCAACCCGGTCCTCAAGGACCACCTGGCCAGTTGGGTTTTCAGGATATACACAATGAACATGCATGATATGTATTAGTATTCACTTCCTCCATTGCATGCAAATATCTCTTGTGGATATTCTGAAAAACTGACTGGCCATGTGGTCACTGAGAACTGGTTTGAAAACCACCAGTTTAGCATGTTGTTGGAGCTAGACAGCTTTGGAAAGTTGGCAGGTATTGTCATTTTGCAACAGTAATACAGAAAATTGTGGCTTTTTTGAGTATCATGCATAATTTAGTGGTTCTTTGTGAGCACTTGGGAGGGGGACTTCTGTAGCGTTCTATATCTATCTATATATCTCTATGTATTGCCCATTCAGCAAAGGAAAGTAGGTGTCTGCTTTCCTTTTGTAGGATATTAGCATAAGAATTGAAATACATGCCTATAATTTTGGTGTGAGCATAGCCATAGAGCTGCTTTAAATGCTTGTACATGAATATCACTGAAAACAGGTGTAGCTTGTAGCATTCTGTAAGTTACACATGTGAAAGTCCTACCCATGCTTCAGCCAGGCTCAGCCTATATGTGCACCCTTCTGTCAATATTTACAGTCTAGATCTTAGATACAGTTTGGCCATTTACATCAATATGTGTGTGCACACAGTGCATATATGCCATTATACCAAATATTAATTTGTGATCAGTGCGTAAATCCTAGAATTACTCCCGTAGCATCCAGCCTCACCACTCCATGGAACCTTGGTGCAAGCTGTATGAATTAAGCATAACACAATCAGTACAAGTATTAATGTGCAGGGGTTTTTTTCTCCTTTAAAACAGATGATTCTGCAGTTAAAATGTTGAAGGAAATGGGACCATCTAGTATTGAAACAGAGCTGCGCAGCTTGGCTCCAGAAGGTGGCGGCTCCATAGAGGCAATGCTCAGCTTCTTAAAACTAATCGGAAGCATGCTGAAGACAAAACGTGATTTTGAGCTGGCTCAGGCTTATCTTGCATTGTTCCTTAAGGTAATCATGTATTCTTATTTAACATTTTGATTCAAAAACACATTTCAGTATGCAAGTCTTTGCCTGTGTCATGAACCACTTGGCAACCTAAAGTGACCCTAAGGGAGACAAACCACTAAATATCTCCACAGATAACAGCAGATATTCTGCTTTTGTTAAGTTCTGTCCATTTATGCTTTTGACTTGACTTATCCTATTTAAGTGTTGGGTGCTCAAGCAATTCTATTATATGGATTATGAACTAGAAAAGGTTGGGCTGCATGTCTGCTGACAGCACAGGACCTAGGGAGAGAAGAGCCCCATCCCACTAGGGAAACATCAGACTACTGCTATTATAATCTTTCAAAGTAAAGTTTAAATTTAAATAAGTGGGGTAAGCATGCAGAGCGTGGCTCATGGAATTCTTTCCAATCATTCTGTGTGTACGTGTGTTTCTGTTGTCTCTGTGTGTCTGACCTGAAGGGAAGAGGGTGGAGCGGTTTCAGTGGAAACTGTACCCAAACATTCCATTTGTATGGCAAGAATAACGAACTGAGACAATTTTGCAAGTTACACAAGAAAACCACATTGAATTTGTGATCAGTATAGCTATTCTTATGCTCTTATGAATTGAGGAACCATCAACATCAGGAAAGGCTTCCCCCAAAATTGAAACTTAAAAAAAATAAATTAAAAATTAGAGTTCACCACTCAAGAGCCCAAAGGTTCACAAAATATATTCCTGAGGAAAATATTCCTAACATCACAAAAGATAATCTAAATGGGTCAACAACCAAAGCACCTGCATTTTGCCCTTTGAATTACTTTGAGCTGCCATTAATTTCCCAGGAATAATGAAGCTTACGAAGTTCACTTTAAGCTGCTTTATTGGATTTACATAATAGTGTGCTGTTTAGCCTGCATTAGCATCTTATTAAGTAGCCAGTGATATCTTAAACTAACATGTGTTACAGTAATATAACACATGATATTACTGTTTAACACATATTAAGGGACAAACATCACACATTATTCCCTTAATTCATGTTAGTAAGCACCCTCCTCGGGGTAATTGTATAAAACATTTGCATGTGTAAAGCACGCTTTATACACAGGAAATGGCTGTTATAAAATTGTGCAACCAAGATGGTGTATACTTGTATGTGCATTGCATATAAGCATTGATGGTCCCTGTGAGCAGAGTTGTGATGTACATGAGTACCTATCAGAGGAGATTAGAGAACTCCGATTGTGTTCATTTGCTAGGCAGCCCACATTAAAATCAATTTTGACAAAAGTTTGGAAGTGTTGCTCCTCCAGGACAAAAGATGGAATTAGTTGCATTCTATTAAACCCATAACTTCAGAAGATGTAATGTCCTTTAGATTTACGTTTGGGTAAAACTTAGGATAGACCTGCTGGTTATCAGAATGATATTGTAAAATCAAAGAAAGAAAGAAATATTACTGGTACTGAAAGAAGAAGCAGGATTAGCTTTTGGATCCACAGAGATTTTGGTATCAGATATAAAAGAATAATCTGCCAGCTTTTGTCCTTAAATCACACAATGTAACAGCAGCAAAGTCTGGCTCAATAGAAGCATCCTGATATTAAAGAATCAAATCTACATTTTATTTTTCACATGGAAGAGGTAAGCGTGTGCAGGGTTGGAAAGAAATTTTGAAAACTTATGCAGTGGCCCAGATTTTTAAGAGCCAGGAAAAATTATTCACCCTATTATCTGTCACATTCTTTTTTTTTTTTTTTTTTTTTTTGTACCTTTGGTACTTTTTCATTTATTTCAAACTTTGTTGCTCTGTTTCGATTTTCTCTACCCTCCCTCCAGCCATTTTCTGTCCTCTCCCTCCACTCCCCTGCATCTCCTGTTTCTCCTTGCAGCCCAGTGTGCTGGACAACTCTGCGTGCAGTACCATAGTATGGGGCTGTCTTGGGCCATGGCAGTGTGTCATTGTGACTCAGGGCAAGGAGTACCCCATCCTCAGGTCATGACTCCAGCTTTTCTATGGCATCCAGCAGTAGTCATAATCTGGGAGGAGGTGCCAGTGCCATCTGCCTATGAACCTGAGGCAGTGCTAGATACCATGCACCAGTTTTTAGTTGCCGGGACACCCAGATAGCTGATATTTTTCCTGCTGTGGGCATTACCAATCAGTAAAACCTTATTATAAAATGAAAAGAAAATGCTGAGGAGTTTGCACCCTGGTCAGCAGGCAGGCAGACCTTCAGGAAATGATTATAGCATACATTGGTGGTCACTCATGGACCTTCTGAAAATTCATGTGTAAATCTGTTAGAGATTATCCTTTAATGATTGCCTCCAACAATTAGAAATATATAGCTCCTATTCATAAACACATGTAAAGCTTTTAACACACAAAACCTATGTTCGTGCAAAACCCCCATTAAGTAAAACTGACTTTACACTAAATAATGTGGGTTTTTTGTATTAAAAGTGCAGCTTGCATTTTTGAATAAAAAGCGTAGGGTCTCAGGGGCTGAAGAGTTAAATATTTTGTATGACCCGTTCAACACAAATTTGTAAATTATGATGGAATCATATTAGTGACAATTTTAGTGTAGTGAGCGCTACACTGATGTCACAAGTTCTAATCAAAGTGCATCTGCTTATATTTTCTTGAAAAAAATAAATTTTGAAACAATTTAAAACAATGACAGTGCATATTTAGACATTTTTTCATATATGAACCAATCTCTATCAAAACCTTTTCTGAATTTGTAGAAATTCAACAGATAAATTTTCATTTCATTTTGATATCATGATGAAGACCAAAAACTTCATAAGTGGAAATATCACTAAATCAGTTTCTTGCGGGGAAATAGTCAGTTCAAAATTATGGTTAAATACTTGGGAGTATCGATTGATTTCCAGCTAATGTTTACTGAGCAGGTTACTATGTTATTATGGAAAGTGTTTGGGATGTTGTGTCAACTACGTTCCCTTAAATATATTTCGGATGAGCCTTCTTTGCACTCCTTCATACATGCATTATTGATTTCACGGCTTGATTAGGAAATGTAATCTATGCCAGTTTGTCATCTACCAATATGAAGAAATTACAAATGCAGTAAAATGCGGCTGTTAGATTTTTGGGAGGTGCCTGTAAATGTGAACACATTACACCATTATATTTAAAGTACCATTGGTTACCAGTAAATTATAAGGTACAGCAGTGATTCCCAAAACTGGTCCTGGAGGCACCCCAGCCAGTTAGGTTTTCAGGATATCCACAGTTAATATCCATGAGAGATATTTGCATGCACTGACTCCACTGTATGCAGATACCTTTCATGAATATTCATTGTGGATATCCTGAAAATCTGACTGACTAGGATGACTGCAGGACCAGGTTTGGGAGCCACTGGGGTACAGTATACGTTAATAGTGTTGGTGTATAGGGCATTTTATGCACAATCCCCCTCGTACCTGGCCACATTAGTTATACCGTTTACCTCCGCAAGAAACTTGAGATCTGCAAATGAAAACCATATGTTGCTACCAACAGTGGCTGTTGCTAGGAAGAGTGCTTTTTATTACATGGTGCCGTATTTGTGGAACCATCTTCCACCTTTTATTAGGAATGAGGCCTCCTTACCGTGATTTGAAACTTTGTTAAAAACGTATTTCTAACAGGCATTTGGGCCAGCTGCTGTAGGATTGCATGCCTCAGTTTTGTTTCAGAATTAGAAATAAAGAAAGCAAATATATGTTGGGGGAGGGGGGGGGGGTCAGGGAGATGGATATACTGTTGAAGTATAATAATGTTTTTTGGGTTGTATGTGTGTGAGTAGGTCTATCCTATCATCAGTGGAGCTCTTTTTAATATATTTGATAACCGTTGTGAATTTGTGGTAGATCAATAAACCTAAACCCCAGTAGATGTGCTTGGGTATTTTTGTTGACTTTGGTTTTCTCTGTAGACAGCAAAATCTATTTATTTATGACCCTTACAAAAAGGACTTGTATTTCCAAATCCAGGAAGAGCTTGGTATAGTATTAGATTTGGCAAATATATATCCACCTATATAATTATATGTATGCTTTTAATGATGGTTGCAGAATTACTCCAAAGTACATGTACAGCAATTTCTTATAATTCTTCTAAGAGTCCAAAACAACTTCTTTTAAATTTAATATTTTCAAGCCTGTTTCTTTTTCTTCTTGTTGTAGTTGCATCTTAAATTCCTTCCATCTGAACCAACACTGTTAGAAGAGATGTCAACATTGTCAGAACAGCTTGAGGAAACTTGGCTCCACTTGCAGACCCTTTTCAATCAAAGTCTGACTGTGTTAAGCTACATGAAAAGTGCTTTATTGTGAGAAGCCATTTGCATTCCTAAGTGCTGTGCACTGCCTACAACTAGTATCATATGTCAAACGTTTTCACAGTTTTGAATGCTATCAACCATTTTGTTTGGCCAGATTGTCAGGTTTTTTTTTCTTTTTTTTTAATAAAAGTTTTTAAAACTGATTTCCATGTCTTTCGTATAGTTTCAAAGACAATCCATGCATTTTTTTAACCTCATCATCCAGTGAGCCTTACACTGGAAAAAACCAGATGTCTGTATCTAGTCCTGCAATCATACTATTGATTGATGAATATGGATAAAAGCCAATTTTCTGCATACATATTCCAGTTTTGCATCATACAAAGCAAAGATTCCTTCCATCGGTGTAGAGAGCTATATGATTTTTCTAAATTCTATTACCATATGCACAGTGGAAAAATTATCAATAAAACAAATGTTGCTGCCTTTTCTGAATAGCTCAGAGTAAGCTGCAAGCATATTAAGTGCGAAAACATGTTGCTTTATAACATTTTAATACAGCAGAATTGTCTGTAGCATATTCTTTTTTTATATTTACACACAAAATTGCTGGATAATCCATGAATATTATGACTGAGAAGTAGACCAAAAGAACTTTTGAGACATTTGTTTCATTTAGGTACATAAGGAAGTAATACATTGAAAGGAGCTATTTTGTCATATTGCACAACAGTTGTATTGAAAAGAAAAAAAAGCAATATGTATTATGAAGGAAATACAGATGTCATTACAGAAAACTTGTTCATATTTGTGTTCTCGAAATGAAGACCTTTCTAATATTTTCTGCTTCTTTGACCATCAGAAAAAAGACTGATAGATTCATGTAGCAATCCTGTTTATGCAGCAGTCCTGTTTATGCTGAATACAGTTTTGTGCAAACTAAAAGGTGGAGGGAAGATGATTGTGTTTATGCAAGGTGCTGGTCTCTAATATGCTACATCATGAGTTTTCTTTCTATGGGCATTAGAATGACATACTTTTATGTTAGAAGTTTGAGGAGATGTGTCTAAACAGTTATTACATCAACCTTTCAGGTATTAATGGTACATAAATAATGTCTTCATAATTTGGTCTGAAGGAGAAGAGAACCTTAAACATTTCCACAACTCCTTCAATGCATCCTAGCCCACAATTAAACTCATAATAGACTACTCCATGGAAAGTAATTTTTAATGCATTCATCATTGCCTGCGATTAAACAAGATTATTCACATTGCAGCATCTCCTGTCTCCTCCAAATGTCTCTTCTGCTTCTTCCATGCCCCAACCCACATCCTCAGCGCAATCTGACATCTCCCCCCCCCCCCCCCCCCCAGCACACCTGTGTACCTCAAAAGTGGTCTGTTGAGTTTTCTCCAATGGCAGCATTGCACATATTCTACCTACAGCCTGGTCCAAAGCTTTCCCTCTGACCTGTCTTGCCCATTCTGAAACAGGAAATAATGTCAGAGGCGGTGGGATGAGCCAGAGGAGAAGCTTTGGAGCAGGCCACAGGCAGTATGTGTGCAATGTAGAAGACCACTTTTTAAGGTAGAATGGCAGGGGGGGATTGAGAGAGGGGCAGATACTGAATCCTGGTTGGGGGAAGGGGATTGAGCTGCATAACTGGAGGGGCCACCAATTAAAACTATGGCCGAGGCAGTGAACTCCAGCAGCCATGAGAATAGCTTGGTGTAGTGTTCACCAGCAAGTTTATGTCACTGCTGATAGGGACAGAGGGGAGGGAGGAAGAGGTGCTGGACAGTGGGAGGGAGGAAGGGAAGAGAGAGATAATGGACCCTGGGGGGGGGGGGGGGTGGAGAGGAGAGGGATGGAAGGAAGAGAAAGGGAAATATGTTGGATCTGGTTGGGGGAGGAAGGGAGATTCAGCCCTTTAGGGTAGAGACAGGGGATGGGATTTGATATACCGCCTTTCTGGCCTTACAGTCAAAGTGGTTTACATATTATATACAGGTACTTATTTTGTACCTTGGGCAGTAGAGGGTTACGTGACTTGCCCAGAGTTGCAAAGGGCTGCTGTGGGAAATAAATTACTTTTAATTGTGTAATTAATTGCACTTAAAATTTTAATTGAAATGCAGCCCTAATTTTTAAACACTACAGTTCAATCTACAATGTTCACTTAACAAACATCAATATAAAGGAGTTCAGCTGACAGATACAACTACCTTCATAAGTCCAATTTACATCCTCCACACACACACAAAACTTACATACAGCCAAGCTGTAGGATACCACCACATTTGCTCAGACCCTTGTGGATGTGATAGAGATCAACACAACTGTAACAGAATCCTTTAAACAAAATGGCCATTGCCCCAAAAACATCAAGAAAATTGCATCCTCACTCAAAACACTTAGAGAGAGCCTACTGTATTACCGTACATGGAAAAGAAAATTGTGACGTGAACAGCTTGTAGTAACATAATCCAGAACTAGAAAACTTAAGGAAAGTTATAGAAGATCTTCAACTCCTATTTCTGAAGAATGAATTACTAAAAGAAATATTACATAAGTATTGCCATATTGGGACAGACCAAAGGTCCATCAAACCCAGCATCCTGTCTCCAACAGTGGCCAATCCAGGTCACAAATACCTGTCAAGATCCCAAAAAGTACAAAACATTTTATACTGCTTATCTCAGAAATAGTGGTTTTTCCCCAAGTCCATGGACTTTTCCTTTAGGAAGCTGTCCAAACCTTTTTTAAACTCCGCAAAGCTAACTGCCTTTATCACATTCTCTGGCAACGCATTCCAGAGTTTAATTACACGTTGAGTGAAGAAACATTTTCTCAGATTTGTTTTAAATTTGCTACATTGTAGCTTCATCGCATGCCTCCTAGTCCTAGTATTTTTGGAAAGCGTAAAAACACGCTTCATATCTACCCATTCAACTCCACTCATTATTTTATAGACTTCTATCATATCTCCTCTCAGCCGCCTTTTCTCCAAGCTGAAGAGACCTAGCCACTTTAGCCTTTCCTCATAGGGAAGTCGTCCCATCCCCTTTATCATTTTCGTTGCCCTTCTCTGCATCTTTTCTAATTCCACTATATATATATTTTTTAGATGAGGCGATCAGAATTGAACACTATACTCGAGGTGCGGTCACACTATGGAGCGATACAAAGGCATTGTAACATTCTCATTTTTGTTTTCCATTCCTTTCCTAATAATACCTAACATTTTATTTGCTTTCCTAGTCGCAGCAGCACACTGAGCAGAAGGTTTCAATGTATCAATGACGTCACCTAGATCCCTTTCTTGGTTCATGACTCCTAACGTGCATGACGTAGCTATAATTCGGGCTCCTCTTTCCCACATGCATCACTTTGCACTTGCTCACATTAAACGTCATCTGCCATTTAGATGCCCAGTCTCCCAGTCTCGTAAGGTCCTTTTGTAATTTTTCACAATCCTCCTGCGATTTAACAACTTTGAATAACTTTGTGTCATCGGCAAATTTAATTACATCACTAGTTACTCCTATCTCTAGGTCTTTTATAAATATGTTAAAAAGCAGCGGTCTCAGCACCAGACCCCTGGAGAACCTCACTAACTACCCTTCTCCATTGAGAATACTGACCATTTAACCCTACTCTCTGTTTTCTATCTTTTATCCAGTTTTTAATCCACAATAGAACATTACCTCCTATCCCATGACTCTCCAATTTCCTCTGAGTCTTTCATGAGGTACTTTGTCAAACGCCTTCTGAAAATCCAGATACATAATATCAACCAGCTCACCTTTATCCACATGTTTGTTCACCCCTTCAAAGAAATGCAGTAGATTGGTGAGGCAAGATTTCCCTTCACTAAATCCATGTTGACTTTGTCTCATTAATCCATGCTTTTGAATATGCTCTGTAATTTTGTTCTTTATAATAGTCTCTACCATTTTGCCCGGCACCGACGTCAGACTCACCGGTCTATAATTTCCCGATTCTCTGGAACCTTTTTTAAAAATTGGCATTACATTGGCCACCCTCCAATCTTCCGGTACCATGCTCGATTTTAAGGATAAATTACATATTACTAACAGTAGCTCTGCAAGCTCATTTGCCAGTTCTATCAATACTCTGGGATGAATACCATCTGGTCCAGGAGATTTGCTATTCTTCAGTTTGTAGAACTGCCCCATTACATCCTCCAGGTTTACAGAGAATTCATTAAGTTTCTCCGACTCGGCTTCGAATGCCATTTCTGGCATCGGTATGCCACCCAAATCTTCCTCGGTGAAGACTGAAGCAAAGAATTCATTTTATTCCCCTTGTCCCATTCTGACCACCTGCCATCTAAAATGAAACAAAAACTTATAAGAAGTAAACTCCAACTAGATTTCCAAATGGAAGAAGCACAGACTATTGAAATTAAAATGATCAAGCAAAAAAAAAAAAAAAAGGATTCAACAGAAGGTATTACATGACCACTTCTTTGTACCCCCCATCCGTACCCCTTTCACTGTGCTGTACTAATATGCATTCATCCTAAACCTAATAACGTTTGCACTAATTGAACCCATATAATGCCACTGATCTGATGCAGAAAAGATAACTCTTGAAAGATTGTCAAATATAGCTTTTTATTAGACTAACATGAAACAGTTCCCAGATAAGCACCTGTTCCAGATTGTTGTTCAAGCGATGATCATTTCTACTATAGATTATTGCAACTTGATCTACTTGAGTTTTCCAGATAAACAAGTAAAAAGGATGCATAATATACAGAATGTTGTGGCTAAATTCATACATGGTGGGAAGGGTTTGGATCATGTGACACCATATCTGATGGCTCCCTTGTAGGGCAAGAACAGAATTTAAACTATTAGGAACCGACTGAAAATAATAAACAGCATAAGGAATGTCAAGTTCAATGCAAAGAACTGATAAGGCTAAGAGGGACTTCGAAAAAAATGATTGCGTTGGAGGCCAAAACACAGTAAAAAAAAATTTAGGTATATTAAAAGCAGGAAGCCGGCAAAAGAATCGGTTGGACCGCTAGATGACTGAGGAGTAAAAGGGGTGATCAGGGAAGACAAAGCCGTAGCAGAGAGATTAAATGAATTGTTTGCTTCGGTCTTCACCAAGGAAGATTTAGGTGGGATACTGGTGCCAGAAATAGTATTCGAAGCTGATGAGTCAGAGAAACTTAATGAATTCTCTGTAAACCTGGAGGATGTAATGGGGCAGTTCTACAAATTGAAGAGCAGCAAATCTCCTGGACTGGATGGTATTCATCCCAGAGTACTGATAGAACTGAAAATTGAACTGGCGGAGTTATTGCTAGTAATATGTAATTTATTCTTAAAATCGAGCATGGTACCAGAAGATTGGAGGGTGGCCAATGTAACGCCGATTTTTAAAAAAGGTTCCAAAGGAGATCCGGGAAATTATAGACCGGTGAGTCTGATGTTGGTGCTGGGTAAAATGGTAGAGACTATTATAAAGAATTACAGAGCATATTCAAAAGCATGGATTAATCAGCAGTTCCAGGTGAGTTACATAAGAAGCTAAAAATATACAACTTTATATCAAACATCACAAATTTACAGAGGCAGAGCTGAGAGAGTAGGGAAGGCAGGCTGAAGGGCCTGCTCGCCTTTCACTGCTGCCGCTAGACCCCACAGGTAAGATGACTTAAATTCTGGGAGAAGGCGAGGGGCAGGTGGAGGACTGTTTTGAGGGAGAAGAGGGCGGGCAGCGCAGGTCGGACTGGCTCCTGGCTGTGAACTTTCGGTTCCGGCAGGCCAAATATTGGGGGTGCTTGAGCACCCATAGCACCCACAGAGTCGGCTCCTATAGTCAGAGCCATGGCTGCGTTGGTAGCTCACTTGAGGTCAGCCTCCACTGAAGAAATTTTCAAAGCTGCAATGTGATCTTCAGTGCAGACATTCACATCTCACAACTTCCTTGAGCAGGATACCTGATGTGACAGTCAGTTCAGGCAGACAGTGTTGCTGAATCTGTTTAGGGTCTAGAATCAAACTCCTCCCTCCTAGGCCTATTTTATTCTGTTCCAGGCTGCACTCTCATTCAGATTGTATATAGTTTCAGGTTAATCTGCGTTATGTTCTTGCCGTTGCAAGGCCCAATTGACCAGTGTTTTTTGTGAGCCTGGATGCTAGGGATTCCCCACTTAAGAGAATCTATAAGCCTGCTTGTCCTTGAAGAAAGCGCAGGTGTTCTCCAAGGACTGCAGGCTTTATATTCTCACAATCCCTCCCACCTCCCTTTGGGAGATGTCTCCTTTGTAGCTTTTTACTTTATTTTTTTGTTATAGTATTAAACTGAGGAGACTGCGTTTTCGCGACGGGTGGGATGGCACTTTCGCATGCACAGTGGAGCATGTTTTGTGCTCCACAAAGCTCTGGTTAGACTCTGGTAAATTCTGGACAGGGCGACACGGGCCTCCGTCGCCCACTTGTGAGACTATAAAGCCTGCTGTCCTTGAAGAACACCTGCTACAGGTAAGTACCTGCGCTATATTCACCCACCATTCAGATAAGTTACAGAGTTAGGACAGCTGAGGAGTAGGGCTAAACTAAATGGATAGAGCCAGTGTAGTCATGATCCTATCCATATACTCAGCACTGTTGCCTAAATGGATAGAGCCAGTGCAATCACGATCCTTTCCATAATGGACAGTTAAATAATATGAACTGTTCTCTTACTTGTACTGCAGTGTTTTATGTGGGAGGTGAGTTAAGTCATGAGTCTGCATTCACATGTGTCTGTGAGATTGCCTATGTACGTGAGTTCTGTTAGAGCTCTTTATAGGAGAAAAGGAAAGCTTTTTCATTTGCTGACCAGCACCTTAGTGCTTTTTCAACATTGGGCTGTGCCTTTTTTTTTTTTTTCTGGTCCCAGGCTCCCATATTGTTTGCTACTTGTATCGTTCCACTATTGTGATTTTTTACATTTAGCTCCACGAGCAAAGAAATGACCTTTCACTTCCCTCACTCCAAAACCATTTAATGTGTAAAGTAGGAATGTTGTTTACTTTTTCAGAAATGAGAAATGTTTCAATATATTATAATTGGTGGACCTAATATATAGGAGGCATTTAAGTGTAACTATTGACATCACAGAAAACTGAGAAATGTAAAGGACAAATGTGTTCAGTTTGTTTTTAAAAATAAAAACTGCTTAATATTATTTTCCAATATTAGTAGTGCTGCCTTCTTCAAAATTCCAGATTTGCAAATAATTTACTTTCTACAGACAACATGCTTAAATCAACCATAAAGAGAACAAATATAATTGAAAAAGTGTACTTCTACAGCCCTAGGGAAATGCTAAGAACAAACCTTGCAGAAACAATATAAAATGACCCAGCTTCTATTTTGCACTGAATAAAATAATACTAAATCATTTTAATATTCATAATGTAAATCTGACTGCAGCTGTGAGATTTTTTTTTTCCTCGCAAGCCTGAATTGTGTTGTAATTGAGTGCCTGCTGCTGAACAATCTCTGGTGGCTTCCATGTTCACGGGTGGTTGGGTATGACACAGAATTGTGAGTAAAACACTCTGCTTCTAGCACTAAAGCTAGGTCGCTCAGTAAATGCCGTGTTTGGTCACTCAGCCAAAATATGAAACTTGTGTGTTTGACAAGCAGCAAGCACAAATCTAACTCTATAGCTGCTTACTAGGGAATTCTATATACGATGCCTAACGTTATTTGCCATTTCCATGCAGAAAAGCATTATACCAGAGGCAAGGCACCAAAACTGCCCAGAAATGGCAGATCAGCACAGAACTACACTTACTGGGCAGCAGTTATAGAATAGCACCTGTGTTTCTCCTTGCCTGGAAAAGGAATTTAAATGGAATGGAGGAGTAGCCTAGTGGTTAGTGCAGCGGACTTTGATCCTGGGGAACTGGGTTTGATTCCCACTGCAGCTCCTTGTGACTGTGGGCAAGTCACTTAACCCTCCATTGCCCCAGGTACAAAATAAGTACCTGTATATATGTAAACCACTTTGAATGTAGTTGCAAAATACCAAAGAAAGGCAGTATATCAAGTCCCATTTCCCTAATGTTGGGAGGGTCAGGGGCATTCCCTTAAAATGCATACAGTGTTATAGAATTCAGAGGATCCACACCCATCTGTTGTGCCAAGATTTACACCTGGTTTCAGTTGGTTTAAATGCTTGCACCCAAAGCTGGGTGTGGATTTTGGTGCTATGCACTATTCTGTAAAGGGCACCTATCCCAGAGCACCCTTTGTAGAATACCATTCAGTGCCATGTACTGAATCCAACCCTTAATGTCTAGTGCTTACACACGGTAGTGGAGTGCCTCAGGGATCGGTGCTAGGAGCGATTCTGTTCAATATATTTGTGAGTGACATTGCTGAAGGGTTAGAAGGTAAAGTTTGCCTTTTTGCAGATGATACTAAGATTTGTAATACAGTGGACACCCGGGAGGGAGTGGAAAACGTGAAAAAGGATCTGCGGAAAATAGAAGAATGGTCTAAGGTTTGGCAATTAAAATTCAATGCAAAGAAATGCAAAGTGATGCACTTAGGGAGTAGAAATCCACGGGAGACGTATGTGTTAGGCGGGGAGAGTCTGATAGGTACCGACGGGGAGAGGGATCTTGGGGTGATAGTATCTGAGGACCTGAAGGTGACGAAACAGTGTGACAAGGCGGTGGCCATAAGTAGAAGGTTGATAGGCTGTATAGAAAGGGGAGTGACCAGCAGAAGAAAAGAGGTTTTAATGCCCCTGTATAAGTCGTTGGTGAGGCCCCACCTGGAGTATTGTGTTCAGTTCTGGAGGCCTTATCTTGCTAAGGATGTAAAAAGAATTGAAGCGGTGCAAAGAAAAGCTACGAGAATGGTACGGGATTTGCGTTACAAGACGTATGAGGAAAGACTTGCTGACCTGAACATGTATACCCTGGAGGAAAGGAGAAACGGGTGATATGATACAGACATTCAAATATCTGAAAGGTATTAATCCGCAAATGAACCTTTTCCGTAAATGGGAAGGCGGTAGAACTAGAGGGCACGATACGAGATTGAAGGGGGGCAGACTCAAGAAAAATGTCAGGAAGTATTTTTTCACAGAGAGAGTGGTGGATGCTTGGAATGCTCTCCCGCGGGAAGTGTTGGAGAGGGAAACGGTAACGGAATTCAAACATGCGTGGGATAAACATAAAGGAATCCTGTTCCAAGGGAATGGATCCTCAGAAGCTTAGCTGAGATTAGGTGGCAGAGCCAGTGGTGGGAGGCGGGGCTGGTGTTTGGGAGGCGAGGATAGTGCTGGGTAGACTTATACGGTCTGTCCCAGAGCCGGTGGTTGGGAGGCAGGGATAGTGCTGGGCAGACTTATACGGTCTTTGCCCTGAAAATGACAGATACAAATCAAGGTAAGGTATACACAAAAAGTAGCACATATGAGTTTATCTTGTTGGGCAGACTAGATGGACCATGCAGGTCTTTTTCTGCCGTCATCTACTATGTTACTATGTAAATACCTAGAGATATTCAGATAGCAAACTTTAGGGTACCAGGATGCCAGTAGTATTTATTTACTGCCTTTTTGAAGAAATTCATTCAAGGCAGTGTACAGTAAGAATAAGTCAAACATATGCAACAGACAATTACAGCAGTAAAGATATTCAGGTAACAAAACAAGGTATGGCATGATATGCTACATTGTAATGTCAACATAATGCACAATAAAACATTTTAACGAACAGCATAGAATGTAAGTAAAGATGGAACATATAGATAGATAAGATATAGTAATAGAAGTTAGAAAATAAAGGGACTAATTTAAAGATAGTTGCACATGAAGTCAGAAAGGTGCTTGAATATTAATATCAGTGATTCCCTTGTAAGTGTTTTATTTCCTTATTATTTGTTGAACCTAAGAAATTACAAGAGTTTGTGGAGTTGAAAGAACAGATGAAGAACCCTCTGCAGCAACTTCCTTTAATTACCATTGTACCATTACCATTGTTAATCAGCTGCAATTACCGATTAACCTTCCTCCCTTAGAAAATGTGAATTGTAAGATTAACCATTTTGAGTTTTTCTTATTTTCTTTGAGATTGTTTTCCTACTACTACTTAACATTTCTAAAGCGCTACTAGGGTTACGCAGCGCTGTACAGTTTAACAAAGAAGGACAGTCCCTGCTCAAAGGAGCTAACAATCTAAAGGACAAAATGTCAAGTAGGGGCAGTCTAGATATCCTGAATGGAGGTATAATGGTTATGTGCTGAAGGCGACATTGAAGAGGTGGGCTTTGAGTAAGGATTTGAAGATGGGCAAGGAGGGGGCTTGGCGTATGGGCTCCAGGAGTTTATTCCACGCATAGGGTGAGGCGAGGCAGAAAGGGCGGAGCCTGGAGTTGGCAGTGGTGGAGAAGGGTACTGAGAGAAGGGATTTGGCCTGTGAGCGGAGGTTCCGGGTAGGAACGTAAGGGGAGATGAGGGTAGAGAGGTAATGAGGGGCTGCAGATCGAGTGCATTTGTAGGTAAGTAGGAGAAGCTTGAACTGTATGCGGTACCTGATTGGAAGCCAGTGAAGTGACTTGAGGAGAGGGGTGATATGGGCATATCGGTCCTGGTGGAAGATAAGACGTGCAGCAGAGTTCTGAACGGATTGCAGGGGGGATAGATGGTTAAGTGGGAGGCCAGCAAGCAGTAGGTTGCAGTAGTCAAGGTGAGAGGTAATGAGAGAGTGGACGAGTGTTCGGGTGGTGTGCTCAGAAAGGAAAGGGCGAATTTTGCTGATGTTATAGAGAAAGAAGCAACAGGTCTTGGCTATCTGCTGGATATGCGCAGAGAAGGAGAGGGAGGAGTCGAAGATGACTCTGAGGTTGCGGTCAGATGAGACGGGGAGGATGAGGGTGTTGTCAACAGAGATAGATAATGGAGGGAAAGGAGAAGTGGGTTTGGGTGGAAAGACAATGAGCTCGGTCTTGGCCATGTTCAGTTTCAGGTGGCGGTTGGACATCCAGGCAGCAATATTGGATAAGCAGGCCGATACTTTGGCCTGGGTTTCCGCAGTGATGTCTGGTGTGGAGAGATAAAGCTGGGTGTCATCGGCATAAAGATGATATTGGAAACCATGAGATGAGATCAGGGAGCCCAGGGAAGAGGTGTAGATTGAAAAAAATAAGGGGTCCAAGGACAGATCCTTGAGGAACTCCAACAGAGAGCGGGATGGGGGTGGAGCAAGATCCATGAGAATGTACTCTGAAGGTACGGTGGGAGAGATAAGAGGAGAACCAGGAGAGGACAGAGCCCTGGAATCCAAATTAGGATAATGTGGCAAGAAGTAAGTTGTGATTGACAGTGTCAAAAGCGGCGGATAGGTCAAGGAGGATGAGGATGGAGTAATGACCTTTGGATTTGGCAAGGAATAGTTCATTACAGACTTTAGATAGTGCCGTTTCTGTCGAGTGTAGGGGGCGAAAGCCGGATTGAAACGATCGAGGATGGCATGAGAGGAGAGAAAATCAAGGCAACGGCTGTGAACGGAGCGTTCAAGTATCTTGGAGAGGAAGGGCAGGAGGGAGGTGGGGCGATAGTTGGAGGGACAGGTAGGGTCTAGTGAAGGTTTTTTGAGGAGTGGTGTGACTACAGCATGCTTGGATCTCCCAATTGTGGACATTTATATAATATATATTGATGAAAGAAAATGTTTTCTTTTTCCTTTATATTAATTTCTGTTTTTCTTTACATTTATGTAATAAATGTGAATGTAATTAAGTAAAATGATAAAAAAATAAAAAAATAAATATCAGCTAGGGTAGGAGTAGATAAACATATCCTGCTACAGTATGTGCAGCCAGTGTTAGTTACTCTGTTAGTTATTCCTTCTATTAAAGGCCTGGATGAAGAGCAAATCTCTGTTTCCTGAAGAAGAGACAGTCTTGTATTAAGCAAAGCATTTCAAGGAGTGCATTACAGAGTGTGAAGGCTATTCCAGAGCAGGCTCGCTGGCCTGTATCACATCTCATGATGTCCTTTGGAGAGGGTGTGGTTAGTGATACTCCTAGGTGAAACTTTAGTGACCTTGGAGGTGTGTAGAGGAAGATCTTGTTCTTCAAGTATTCTGGGCTATTTCCTTTAAAGGACTTGAAGATCAGACATAGAGTTTTAAATTTAGTTCTGTATTGTACTGGTAGCCAGTGAAGTTTTTGTAAAAATGGTGTGTTGTGGTCATGTCGCTTACAACCTTCTATCAGTCTTGCAGCAGAATTCTGAACGAAGGGAGGTCTACAGATGAATTTGGTAGGATGGCATTCTAAGCATTCTGTCCTAGTGGAGACTTGTGAACATGTGTTGGGAATGATCATATATAGTCTGATGATACTAAAGCACTCATTCCAAAGCAGATGGACATCTCATAATGGCCAAAAAAGGCCTCCTCCTGAAAATGTCCAAATCATGATTTTCAAAAGGCAGAATGTGGACGTTATAGACTACAGTTCATCCAAATAGCAAGGGTATGTGTTGGAGGTATGTTTTGGGCGTGACTAGAGCAAGCCCAAAATTGGGATGTCTTTCAGTGATAATAGAAAGGAAAAAACATCTAAGTCAAAAAAGGATGTTTTTATCTAGACCTGATTCAATCACATCCAGGGTACAAAAAGGTGCCCTGACTGAGCAGATTGACCACTGGAGGGATTAATTTGGTTTCTGGATGTTCCATGGGCACTCCCAAATTTACACATGTAGTTGTAGAATGTGGCCCAGTTTGCATAAAGTTATGCGCAGGGATTTATGCCACATTTTCACTGGTGTAAATGGAGGTGCGTAGTTTTAGGCTCTGGGATAGCAACTAAGCATATGCTATATACTGTGCCTAAATCTAGGCACCGCTTATAGAATATGCTTAGGCAGAAATGTTGACCATGCAGATTTTGTAGGTGCCTTCTATAGAATCTGACCCAATGCTCCTAAACTGGAAGCAGCGAGAAGTCTTCCAAAGGAGCTCTTTAATCTGGATCAAAGTTTGATCCATGATATCTGCAAAGTTGGTTATGATGTGCAGACCCTACTCCAGAAGAGCTTGCTAACTATTTTTTGGAGAAAGCGTCAGGATAGTAGTTTGAATATTTATGGTGCATCTGCTAATGTGAGAGTGCACCCAGATTTGGGGAGAATTTTCTCCTGTAAACTGCGATCAGTTGGATGTGGTCTTAGTCATTTTGACTGATCTCCACTCTTATTGGATAAAACTGTCAAAACTGTTTTGACTTTGTAGTTGGGAGAGATTGCCTTCGACAACAGGTACTGTACCTTTCCATCCCTCTTGAAACAAGTGATTCTTAGACCAGTATTAACGAAGACATGTTTTGATCCAACCTTTGTGGTAAATTATTGCCCAGTAGCTAATCTCCCATTTGTGGGAAAAGTACAAGAAAAGGTAGTATTGTATCAACTGAATTTGCATCTGGATGGAAACTTTATTCTTCTACTAGTCAATCTAGCTCTTGTCAGAATCATGCCATGGAGATATTTTAATTTGAAGTGGTTGATTATTTTAAAGTTCAATGAAAGTAGGACAAAAATTGTTTGTTGGTTCTTTTAGATCATACTTCAGAGCTTTTGACACACTAGACCATCAGATCTTGTTGAATTATGTATCATTGGTGTGTAGGCTGTGGTACGTCAATGGTTTAAGTGGTCTTTTTTTAATGAATATGACATATGTTTATCCATCTTAGAACCTTCCAATATTAACTTCCATTTATCAAACAAAGCTCTCAAATATACAAGCCTAACCAACCTAGGGTATCCTTTCTCTTAAAATATTTGTTGAAGAATCTTGGACTCAAGTTTGAATTGTTCTCTAGATGAACAAACATGATTAATTCTCAAAACTTGACCTATAGGATGAGCAGTCTTCAACCTATGAGGATGGCACTATCAAATCTAAGAAAATTATTACATGCCACACATTTCCTAAAAACAGTGGCAGCCAATTGGCTGCCTTCTTTAATCACCAAAACATCCAAAATAGATATTTTATTATGGTTGGACTCCCGTTCATCTTCTTTTCCCAAGACTTACCCAAGTAATTCCCCATGTATTTTATCTGAATTCTCCCCCTTATTTTCCTTGAGTGTTACAGCTTTCCGTCTCAACTGGGCTGAGGTTCTGGCCATTTCCTTGCCTCTGAGGTGGGCAGGTACAGACTTTATGGACAGAAGGCCACAATTCTTTTACAAGCAACAAAACTATAAATTGGATTTTCTTCGTTTATTCTGAGTACTACAATAAAGAACACTTTCTTAAGAATTGAGTCTACTGCTGAAGCTTCGGCTTGGGGATGGTTTATGCCGGCTGTTTAAGCTACACTATAATTTGCCTAGAACAGTACAATGGTCCTCTACTTATTGATGCTTGCCAAGTCTTTTATAAATTACTAGTGTAGTTTTAAAAGGCAGCATTCAATGTCCATTTAGCTGACTGGATAACCTATACAAAGTAATCCTAATAATTTCCCAAATCTGGTCTTTAATGAAATCAGCACAGAAAAATGACAAACAGCTCTTGAAAATGGTTAATATGCCAACCTTTTTTCTTTTCATGCTCCTTTATGCTGAAATGCAAACCCTGGGGACAAAAATTATTTAAAATAGCAATGTCAGTCTCAGCTAACAATGTTTCAGCGACACATAATACATCAAGAAATAGATCATTAAGCAAATACAAAGTAATAGAAGTCTTATTTTTTTTTTTACTGACCTGGCATTCAGAAGGCAGAAAATGAGCAGTGTTGGAGGAACTGCCTTAACACATTCCCAATTACCAGTAGTTAGAAACAGAAGTCTAATCAAATAAGAGAGTGCTAGATATGTGCACAAGAAGATTTTTCACGTCAGTTTTTCAAGTCCCCTAAGCATTTTTAATAAGTTTGAACCTGTACCAAATTAATTAAAATTTTACGTACACAAAGTGACATCTATTTGCGTCACCGATGCCAAATTACATAGGAATCCCTTGTGCCACTTAAGAGATTTTTGATTTTTATAAAACTACTATCGCAAATCTTAGTTTTCGACATGACTTAATTACTTACTTGCTGACATCATCCGTGATGTCATTGCGCATTGCTAAACAAAAAAAATGTCAAAAGAAGATTAAGTTTTAATTAAAATACATAGGGATCCTTTTAGAAAGCGGCGGTAAGCCAAACGCAAGCTTACCGAATGCTAATCTGGAGCTACCGTCGGCCCAATGCGGGCACCAGCGGTAGTTCCAGCCACAGCACACGCCATTTCTCGCAGTAGAGAAAACTGGATCATTTTTTTTTTTAGTGTGGTGCTAATCTGGCAATAATCAGGCAGCTCCACACGCTCCTTGGTTACCACCGGGTTAGCACTGGAGCCCTTACTGCCACCTCAATGCCCCCCCCCCCCCGAATGACCACGCAGTAAAAGCAATCTTACCGCATGGCCATGGTTATTTTCAGAAAGAGAGGAACAACTCAATCCCTACGTAGGTCAATCAAGCAAGCAGAGGAAGGAGTAGGGAAGGCTGGCTCTTTCCAAACAACAAGGGAGACATATGCACAGTAATAGGTCTTTATTGAAAAACAGTAAACGACTTGATACATACAGCTGCTGTGTTTCGGCACCTAAGCACCTGTGGTGTATTAAAATAGTACTTTCAAGGTCTAATACAAACAGTATGCAAATGCTGTTTGTTTTCTAGTTCTAGCACAAAAACAGAGCTCAAAACAAATGTTGTAGTCCAAACTCGAAAAGGATACTTCTAACAACCATCCTAGCAGTCTGAATGAAGTGCTGAAAGCCTTGCTGTGGTAAAAAGGGCCACAGCGCATGACAAAAACAGCCCTTGCCACTAGCACAGGGCCCTTTTTTACCGCAGCTTAGTAAAAGGACCCCTTAGACTTGAAAAAGGATATGATGCTAAAAGATCAGATTTAAACATTTGGACTGTTCAGGTTGACATTGACTGTGTTAGAAACTCTAACTTTTGGGTTGTGCTATTTAAAATTTGACATCTCAGTAACATTACATTAGGGCTTATATCCCGCTAACACTTGTTCAGTTCTAAGCGGTTTACAAACGACTTAAAGGGTTGTAGAGGTCAGAACATTCCTTTGATAATTACTATGGATTGCTTTGGAGTTCAGTGGGATTCTAATATAATACATACTTTTTAAATAAAAGAATTTTAATCTTTTTCTGAAACATGAGATATGATTGTGAATGGGAGAACATTCCGGCAGTGTCTTTCCAGGGTCTGGCTGCTTGGACAGCTAGAGATTTGTCGAAGAGTGTTAGTCTCTTCTTACCCATGGATGAGGGGAAGTTGAAAAAGTTGGCAGTTTCTTGTCTCCTGGTTCTTGCAGAGGTTGCGAAGCAGAAGTGAGCTAGTAGGTACAAAACCACACAACATTGTTTGAAATAGATGCCACTTTGTGCACATACAATTTTAATTAATTTATTTCAGGTTTGTGGTTGATCTTGCAAAATGTTTAAGGGGTTCACTTTTTTTCTAGACATAGTGGGGTTTTTCATCCAGTTTTCATAAAACTTGCTGGCTGGCAGGCAGGCAGGCAGACAGGAGCAGAGAGCAGCAGAGGTCTGGGACCCAATCGAAAGGAAGGAATCAAGATGACCACCAAGAGGGACAACTGATTCATGGAGAAACAGTGGAATATTCAGAACGGTGGGGGCTAATGTAGGAGTGAGTGGATTTTGACAGTAACAGATGGCTTCAGGTTTGGAAGGATTTAATTTTCATCTGTGCTATTAAAGCCATTGAGCAACTGAATCAAGACATTGGCTAAGGGGATACGAGTCTGGGGCAGTGCAGTCGACATAAGAGATGATCTGAACATTGTCTGCAAAACAAAAACAACTCAGACCAAGGCTTTGAATCAGAGTGATCAGAAGGGGTGAAAGAAACGTTAAACAGGACTAAGACCAAGACCAAACCCTGCAGAACCCCACAATTCAAGAGTTGTGTGGAAAACTGGGTAGAACTGCATTTGATGGAGAAAGAGCAGCCCCTTAGGAAGGAGATAACTAGTTAAGGGCACTACCTTTACCCCACTAGCAGCCAGCTGTGCGATAACTAACAAATGATCAATTAAATCAAGTGCTACACTCGTTTCCAAAAGTATGTACAGCAGGTAAAAGTGCACATGAAATAGTACTATATGTATTCTTTCACTCAAATATAGGATAGGCAATTTAGAAAAAACCCCATACCTATTCATAAAGTACTGTTTTGCCTGTGGAAATAACTCACAATGGAATGTGCATTTGTTAACATGCATTTGATTTGTTAACACACCTTCAAATTTTTAAAGGGTTACTGATTTGAAGCACATAAGCACTGCCACGCTGGGAAAAGACCAAAAGTCCATCAAGCCCAGCACTCCGTCTCCGACAGCGGCCAATCCAGGCCCCAAGAACCTGGCAAAAACCCCAAAATTTAATAACGATCAATAGACTTTTCCTTCAGAAATCTGTCCGGACCCCCTTTAAACTCAGCAAGGCCAGCTGCCGTCACTACCTTCTCCGGCAATGAGTTCCAGAATCTAACTAAGTGCTGAGTAAAGAAAAGCTTTCTCCGATTTGTTTTAAACCTACCACATTCTAATTTCATCTTGTGTCCCCTGGTTCTATTATTGTTAGAAAGCGTAAACAAATGCTTCACATCTGTCTGCTCTATCCCGCTCATTATTTTGTAAACCTCTATCATATCACCTCTCAGCCGCCTTCTCTCCAGGCTAAAGAGTCCTAGCCGTCTTAACCTCTCCTCATAGGGTAGTCATCCCATCTCTTTTATCATTTTTGTCACCCTTCTCTGCACCTTCTCCAATTCCTTTATATCTTTTTTGAGATGAGGCGACCAGAACTGAACACAATACTCCAGGTGTGGTCGCACCATGGAGCGATATAATGGCATTATAACATCCTCATGCTTGGTTTCCATCCCTTTTCTAATAATACTCAACATTCTGTTCACCTTCTTAGCTGCCGCAGCACATTGAGCTGAAGATTTCAACGTCCTATCCACTATGACTCCCAGATCCCTTTCTCGGTCCATAACTCCTAACGTGGAACCTTGCATAACATAGCTGTAATTCGGGTTCCTCCTTCCCACATGCATCACTTTGCACTTGTCAACATTGAACTTCATCTGCCATTTGGACGCCCAATCTCCCAGTCTCACGAGGTGGTCTTGTAATTTTTCACACTCCTCCTGCGACGAGACGACCCTGGATAATTTTGTGTCATCTGCAAATTTAATTACCTCACTAGTTACTCCCATCTCGAGGTCATTTATAAATATGTTAAAAAGCAGCGGTCCCAGCACAGACCCCTGAGGGACCCCACTAACCACCCTTCTCCATCGAGAATAATGGCCATTTAACCCTACTCTCTGCTTCCTATCCTTTAACCAGCTCTTAATCCATAATAATACACTGCCTCCAATCCCATGACTCTCCAGTTTCCTTTGGAGTCTTTCATGCAGCACTTTGTCAAACGCCTTCTGAAAATCTAGATATACAATATCCACCGGCTCCCCTTTGTTCACCCCCTCGAAAAAATGCAGTAGATTTGTGAGGCAAGACTTCCCTTCACTAAACCGTGCTGACTTTGTCTCAGTAGCCCATGCTTTTGTATGTGCTCTGTAATTTTATTCTTTTTTTTTATATATATTTTATTCACGCAATAACAAGTTGTAAATGCCAAGTACAAACATCACTGTCCCATGTACATTCCAACGTCACCAGTCCATATTTATATTCAACAGTTATATCCATCTGAAAATCTTTGGTACAACCCGCATTGCATTTTGATACTTAATCCCCCCATTCATAGTGCCTTACACTCCATCAAATATTCCAGTCCACTTCTCAACTTTCATACCCTCCCTCCCCCCCCCCCTCATTCATCCCTACATTCTCCTTCTCCTAGTATCCCTTCATGTGAGTAATTGTAAGCATGTCTCCCACAGCGCGACATACCTGCGGATCTCTGGTTTGCTAGCCTTAGAATAAATTCGCTTCTCGTGTGTGCCTACCTCCCTCATTTTCATTTTCCATGCCGCTCCTAATGCACCCTCTACAGTGCCCCAGAACTGTAGTATTGTTTTTTTTACCAACAAGAGGGAAACATATACCAGCCTCCTATATGGTTGAGTTAGACCCTGCCCAATTAAGAGTGATTGTTCTCCGAGCAGCAGGGTTGCATAATCCCAGGTCAGTGTTTTCTGCACCACATTATTAAGCAGCTGTATAGCCTCATTCCACAACACCAGCTCCGGGCACTCCAAAAAAGAGTGTAGCAGCGTCCCCTCCGCCCCCTGGCATTTAATACAGCGATTATCAGTCCATAATCCCATCTTTGCCCCTTTTGCCCTGGATATGTGCGCCCTGTGTAAGATCTTGTATTGCGTCTCCTGCAAGTCAGCAGCCTTAACCATGTCATACAATGTTGTAAATAGTTTCTGGAATGTTTGCTCGGTATATTTGGTACCCAATTCTGCATTCCATTTAACTATCAATATCCTTATTTCCTCCTCCCGCCGGTGTTCATTTAGCACTCTATACCAGGTCGACAAACTATTTAGTTGGTATGGAATCTTAAGGAGGATTCTGTCTAGCTGGCCCCATGTCCATGCTTCCCCATACTTTGATTTGATGGTAGCCCAGTAATGTCTGATTTGAAAATATTGTAACAGATTTTTGTTCGTCAGGTCCCATTTCTCCTTTACCCTGTCAAATGTGTCAAAAGTATCTGTGTCACTTTCCAGTAGTTGTCCCAAGATCCTACATCCATTATCTCTCCACTTTGTGAATGCTGTTCTACCCATCCCAGGTGGGAATGCCTCATTGCCCACTAGGCTCATAAAGGGTGAGACATCAGGCGTTCTCTGCTGACGCTTCCTCCACCACCCCCAAGCTCTTCGCATAGGTCCCAGAAGCTCTCTCCTATCAGTGATATTGATGTCGCCACTGGCGCCCCCATGAATTAAGTTAGTAAATGACCAGGGTCTACTCCAGATCTCCATCCCCCGCTCTGGTAGGTACCTCTGCTGCCCTATAATGCCCTCGTAGATGAAGCGCATTAGCGCTGCGACATTATACATACGGAGGTCTGGGAGGCCTAGCCCACCCTTCTCCTTCCTTAGTGAGAGTTTAGTCTGACTTATTCTTGCCCCTTTCCCTCTCCAAATGAAGCTCCTAATAATTGACCGAAACAGTCGTTCTTCTTTTCTTAGTACCCATATAGGTGCTGCCTGTATAGGGTAAAGAATTTTTGGGAGAAGAATCATTTTTACCAAAGCTATTCTGCCCATCAGGGAGAGTGGTAGGTCTTTCCATTTATCGCACAATTGTCTGATGTTTTCTATCTGATTAATCACGTTTTTCTTGTAGAAAAGTTTTGTATTGGTGCTAAGAAAAACCCCCAGATATCTCATCGCCCCCTTGACTGGTGTTATGGGTAGTCCCTCCATCCCGGGATCACCCTCTATTCCTGATAGCGGAAGTAACTCGGATTTGGCACAGTTCACTCTCAGTCCTGATACATCTCCAAAGTCCCTAATTAACTCAAGGGCCCTAGGCAGATCTCTGGGGCCATTTGCCAAATATAATAAGATATCATCAGCAAATAAGTTCAGCCGATACTCCTTATTTCTCACTTGGATGCCCCGTATCTGCGTTGTGCTACGGATTTTTATGGCCAATGGCTCGATTGCCAATAGAAAGAGAAGTGGGGAGAGGGGACATCCCTGTCTGGTACCCCTGCCCAGAGAAAACCGCTCAGTAAGCTTCCCGTTTACCATCAGTCGGGCCATAGGGCTTCTATAGAGGGCTTCAATCCAAGATACTACCGGGCCCGACATTCCGAATTGACCCAAGGTCTCGAATAGGTATTGCCAAGATATACTATCAAAGGCCTTCTCCATGTCAAGCCCAGCTATAACTTCCAGCCCCCCCTCTCCCCGGAATTTGTGAATGGCCATCATAGCTCGCACTATGTTCATAGAGCCATGACGACCTGGCACAAAGCCCACCTGGTCCTCATGAATTAACTCGGGTAGTACCTGATTCAACCGCCTAGCCAGTATGGCCGCTAAAATCTTTATATCTTGGTTTAACAAGGATATTGGTCGGTATGAACCCACCTGTTCCACATCCTTGCCAGGTTTCGGTAATAACACCACATGCGCCTCATTATGCTGTATAGTCAAACCCTCTCCCACAATTCCATTAAACCATGCCTTCAGTGGAGGAGCCACCAGGTCACTCAATATTCGATAATATTCAGGGCCAAACCCATCGGGCCCTGGTGCCTTAGTAAGTTTTAGCGTTTTTATACCTGTCCGTATTTCTTTCTTCGTCATAGGCCCATTTAAAGAATCCAATTGCGGCCCTGTCAGTTTTGGTATCTGTAACCCCTGAAAAAAGGCTGTTGTCTGAACAGCATCATATTCCCGCTCCTGGTACAGAGAGCTATAATATTGAATGAACTGCTGCCTAATTTGATGTTCATTAGTGAATACCTCTCCCCGAGCATTCTTTATAGAAAAGATTAATTGCCTTTTACGTGGGGGTCTCACCAGATTTGCCAGTAGCCTTCCCGCTTTACTGCCCCATTTAAACAGTTTAAACCGCTGGTAGTAGATATCCCTCTCTGCTCTTGCCTGTAATATGACATCAATCTGTTTTTTAAGATGGGTCAGCTGCACCTTGTGCGTGTCATTTATATTCTGCATATGTGCCCTCCTGATATGATGGTATTCTTGTGAGAGCCGCAACAAATCCGCCTCTCTTTTTTTCTTCTTGCCTGCCACATATGCAATGATGTACCCCCTCATAACAGCTTTGGATGCCTCCCAATAGGTGCTAGCATTGACCTCTGGCGTGTTGTTATGTGTTTGATAGTCTAACCATTTAAGGCGCAGAAATTCTCTAAACTCCTTATCCTGGTAAAGGTAGGGTGGGAGCCGCCACACCTTTTCGCCTGGCTCCGCTGCAAAAGATACCGCCATCGAAACTGCCGAGTGATCGCTAAGTGCGCTATCTGCTATTTCTGCTTTCACAATTTTTGGTACCAGGGAAGGTGCCACCAATAAGTAGTCCAGTCTCGAATATACCTTATGTGGGTGTGAGTAAAACGTATACTCCCCATCTTGGGGGTGCAACAGCCGCCAGATGTCTACCAACCCTAGCTGGGATGTCACAAAGGGGATCCCTCTATCTTCCCAGCTCCGCACCCTCATTTTCATAGGTTTGCAGTCATTGGTGGGGTCTGCTACTATGTTAAAATCCCCTCCCATTACAATCTGGTAATTAGAGTAAGGTATTATTCTTGCCACAAGGTCTGAGAAGAATCTATGGGAGTATACATTGGGTCCATATATGTTACAAAAGAGAATTTGTTGTCCCCATAATTCACCCATGGCTAACACATATCTGCCTTCTTTATCTTGGATCACCTTATGACAGTGAAATGGGATTTGTTTATGTATTAGAATTGCCACCCCCCGCTGCCTGGAATTATATGCTGAGTAACTAATTTCTCCAACCCATCCCCTCTTTAGCTTTTGATGTTCTGAGGCTGTAAGGTGGGTTTCTTGGAGATATGCAATATCAGCTTTTTCTCTTTTTAACCAAGAAAGGATTTTGGTGCGTTTAATAGGGGAGTGTATGCCATCCACGTTAAGTGTTATAATTTTAAGACTACCCATATCCCAGACACAGATGCCTATTGACCTGAGTGTCATTTTGACATACCTTGTCAGCCTCCCAGCCGGGCCCGCAAGGTCGGAAACTGTGTGTGCCAGCCTCCCAGATGGTGTTCCCATATCTTTGCTGCTTCCACAATGCAGTCACCCTGTGCCCCACATGTCTCACAGTTTCAATCATCAAAATCCTTCTCCAACCCTCTATCCTCCTTTCCCCTCTGACATCCAATACATTCAAACCCTTAGTACCATACAATTTCCCATCCCGCCCCTTCCTCCCTTGTCCCTCCCCCCCTTCCTCTTCCCCTTCCCCCTTATTATTGGTCCTCATCCTTCACCTACCCAGTACAGCCCAAAGAGGACTCAACCCCCACCCCCCCGTCTTTCCTTATTATCCAAGTATTCATGCAAAACTGGATGTTATAAACATTAATACCTAGGAACTTTCTCTATACAACTATTTGTTTGTTTCTCCAACTACTGTCAACAGTATCTAAGTAGCATATACATATTATTAACCAACACATGTTTTTTTTTTTTTTTTTTTTTTTTTTTTTTTTGGTGTTTTTTTGTCGTTTTTGTTCCATATTTATCTGCCCACTGGCTCTCTCCGCTCCAAACTCCCAAATTTAAGGCAGTAAAGTAATGCTTTACCCTGCAGCTTCGAGTCCACGATGTGCTGGCTGAGCAGAGCAGTAGGGCCCAGTAGTTTCTCCTACATTACTGTGATATAAGAACTCCCTGTGGGCATCCATTTCTACCACTCCGTCTGCTTCCCTTGGCTCTTAATTAAGCAGTGGGACTTCGATTTTAGCTGTTCATTTTTAGGTCTAAGTAATGTTCCGCCATTCAACTCCAAGTCCACGATGCCCCGTTAAGGCCTCTCATTTAGATTCGATGGTCTCCTCTCCCGTTTTCTCCTTCCCCTTCCGCTCTCTGTTCCGGCTCGTGTTGGGCCCGGTTTTTGGTTTGCTTGCAGGTCTCCAGGAAGGCCTTCGCCTCTGCCGCTTCCGATAGTACCAGGACCTTGCCCTCATACCATATTCGTAGCTTAGCTGGGTATTGCAAGGCGAATTTTACTCCTTGTTTATAAAGCGCGGAACACGTGGGCGCCATTGCCTTCCGCATAAGTGCCACTCTGGCAGAGTAGTCGTTAAACAGCAGCAGCCGATGCCCTTCATATTCCAGTGCCTCCCTTGTTCTGGACGCTTTCAAAATACGCTCTTTTGCCTGCCAGCTCGTATAGTGAGCGATCGCTGTGCGGGGCCTAGCAATGTTCTCTCCCCTTGGTCCAATTCGATGCGCTCTATCACAGCAGTAGGGGCCTTCCTGAATATCCAGTCCCAGTCGCTCTGGGAGCCATCTAGCAAAAAAATCATAGAGGCTCTGATCTTTTACCGTTTCTGGTAGCCCTATGACCCGCAGGTTGTTTCTGCGAGAGCGGTTTTCCTGCTCTTCCACCCGCTCCCGCATAGCATCCATTTCCTTCTGGAGAGCAGCCATCTGCACAGCGGTATTCCGTGCTTCATCTTCCCGTGTAGAGATTCGTTGCTCCACCTCGCTGATACGGGCCGCATGCGTGTCGAACTTTTCATTTATTTCATCGACCGCCGACTGTAGCTTGTTCAGTTTGTCCGCCAAGGCAGCAGACACCGAACGAGAGATCTCCTGAGTCCATTCCGGCAGGAGCGCTGAAGTCGTTGGTATTTGATGTTGCGGTTCCGCCATTTTAGACACGCTGCTCTTCGGGATGTTCGGCGGTTTTTTTTTTGTGCTTTTGAGGGCATGCCTTAGATAGCCACCTTGTTATGGATTCCTAGTGGCTCTAGCCTTAGTCCCCAGCACTTTTCCCCCGTTCAGAGCTATCCAGTTTTGCTTAAATTGCTGATATTAGCAGGTAGGGTGCGGAGCCTCCTCGTTTTGCTGCCGCTTAGGTAGCAGGCATCACGTGACCCCCGTAATTTTATTCTTAATAATAGCCTCCACCATTTTTCCCGGCACCAACGTCAGACTCACTGGTCTATAATTTCCCGGATCGCCTCTGGAACCCTTTTTAAAAATCGGCGTTACATTGGCCACCCTCCAATCTTCCGGTACTACACCTGTTTTTAGGGATAAATTGCATATTCTGTAAAGGAATATTCTGTAAAGGAAAGTAAACGTCTTCTTTCCTTTATACAATACTAGCATAACTGAGTGTGGGCGCATCTATCTATCTATCTATCTATCTATCTATCTATCTATCTATCTATCTATCTATCTATCTATCTATCTATCTATCTATCTATCTATCTATCTATCTGTGTGTGTTTAGGTGTGAGCACTCACACTAGCCATAGAGCTACATTCAGGAGATATGCACATAACTTGTACCATTCTATATATTAGGTGTGTATCTGTGCACCCCATCCACGCTTCGCCCAGACTCCACCTATGTGAATGCCCATCTGCAAAGTATGCACTATCGAAGATACTGCAAACCTAGGAGTCCTGTTACTAAGGTGTGCTAGCAGATTTAGTGCTCACTAATGATTAGCATGCGCTAATGATAAGATGCCCATAGGAATATAATGGGCATCTTATCATTTAGTGCACACTAGTCATTAGAGCACCTTGGTAAAAGGACCCCTTACAGAGCAGCACATAGCCAGATTATTGTCATTTACACATGTGGGTTCACAGATATGATTAGAATACTGGCATTTACGCGTGTAATTGCTGTCTAACTTTAGATGGCACCTTATAGAATGCAAAATGGACTTGATTCATATTAACCTCTAAATAAACATGCATACAATTTATTTAATTTATTTATTCATTCTTATATCCCACCTTATCCAAAACGTGAATTTTGGTTCAATGTGGCTTACAATAAAACAGTGAATATAACAGTATACATATACTGGAATAATAATTCTACAATTAGGGCCCTGTTTACTAAGCTACGTTGTAGGCACCCACATTTTTTAGTGTGAGCTAATGCTAGAGACACCCATAGGAATAGGGCATCTGTATCATTAGTGCGTGCTAATTTTTAGCATGAGATAAAAAGTTAGCATGCCTATAGCGCGGCTTAGTGAACAGGGCCCTTAATGATTACATAGAGAGATATTTTTAAACAGGTAAGTTCTTAAAGCTTTACAGAATGGAAGATATGAGCTTGTGCTTCTAATTTCTTTTGGAATGAGATTCCACCATTTGGATCCCAACTAAATCCGGTTGTATGAACAGATTTGTATGTAACATTTTACATCTAGGTAGGTGCAGTAACAAATATTCTCTTGATTTTGGCTTTGCATTTCTAGCTGATAAGACGGTTAGGCTGGTCATATAATCTGGAGCCATCCTGAACAAAATTTTGAATATTAATGTGCATGTTTTTAAACAAAATTGACCTTTGATTGGAAGCCAATGTAGTACAGTAAATAAAGGAGTGGCTTTATTCAATTTTGGTACCCCATAAATTAATTGTGCTGCTGTATTTTCTGCTGTCTGAAGCAATTTAAGTATAGATTCTTTACTTCCTACATATATTGTATTACAGTAGTCCAAGTGTTTGAATTAGTAATCTAAATGAATTCTTGTTAAAGTAATTTCTAACTCTTTTTAGTTTCCACATTGTCTTGAACATTTTGGCAATTACCGCAAGAGCTTGTTCTTCGAAAGAAAGATGTTGGTCAAAGACAACTAGAATTTTTAGTTTTGCATCAATAGGATAGACATTTTGGTCAGTTGTGAAATTGGGATAAAAAATGATTGAGTATGAGCTTGATAGTACCAGGAATTTAGTTTTTTCTCTACTTAATTTGAGTTTAAAAGTCATAATTCATTGTTCCATTATATCTAGGCCTATCTGTAATGTGTTTGATATCTCTGAAATGCCATTTATGAAAGGGACATAAATGGTAATGCCATCTGCATAAATGAAAGGGTTAAATCCCATGCTATTTAATTTCTTTCCTAATGCTGCTAGTATGACATTGAACAATATTGAGATCGGGGATCCCTGTGGTACACCGGACTCTGAAATCCATGGAGTTGATATAACATTATTCATTTTTTACCTGGTAAGATCTATTGTTTAGGAATCCCTCAAACCACTTGTAAACCTCCCCACAAATTCCCATATTATCCAGTAACCTTAGTAATATAGTATGAGCTACCATATCAAAAGCACTGGACATGTCAAATTGTAGTAGCAGAATTTTCTGTCCTTTTCTGATTATGTTCTTAAATCTTATTGTCAATGTAGTTAAAACAGTTTCAGTACTATATAATGGTTTAAATCCAGATTGTGATTCATGTAAAATGGAATGATGATTTAGGTAATACATTAATTTTTTTTTACCACCAATCCTTCCGTTGTTTTTGTTAATAGTGGAGTTGAAGCAACTGGTCTATAGTTTGTAACCTCATTTCTTTTTGCCATAGGATTTTTAGGGATGAGCATTAATATGATATTTCCTTTGTTTATTTGAAAATAACCATTGGAGAACATGTAAATCAGGTGTTCAGTAAGGTAATCAATAAACCAGTCAGGTGATAATTTCATAATATAATTAGGACATCCATCTAGTAGACTGTTTAACAAAAATAATTTAACAATAGAGGTTGATGGAAATTTGAAAGAGTCCCAATTTCTATTTACTTTACACTGATCATTATAACTCTCTAACTCCTCTAGAAAGTCATCTATAGGTATTTTTGGGTTTATAAGATCTTTCCTAATTTTTTAAATCTTATGCTCAAAGCAGTGAGCCAATTCGTCAGCTAAAGTTGAAATGTTCGAGGATACAATTATGCTTTGGATGTTAAATACATTATTCATGAGTCCAAATGGTCTTTTAGTATCAGTGCTTTCAAATCCTATATATTTGCTATAATACTGCATTTTACAATCAGTTGGGACATATTAAAAAGTTTGACTATGTGCAATAAGGTGGCCGATTTAGTCCAAATAAGTTTATATACGAGTAATGGGCAGGCTGCCCTTAGGGTATGTTCTTCTCCATTAAATGGGCTGGCCAATTGTATGGTAAAAATTTCTTTCTTATTTGTCCTGTTGTAAATCTTGACATTTCATTTAAACAAAATAAGTTGTAATGGTGTTAAAATTTACTAATTAACCCCCCCTGTTTACTAAGCCATGCTATTGGTTGCTGTGCAGTAATGCCGACGCAGCCTATTCACTCTGAATGGGCTGTGTCCGCACTGCCTCGTGGTAGCCGCTAGCACGGCTTAGTAAACAAGGGGGTAAATTGTGAAATTAACTTTTAAAAAAAAACCAAAAATGGGAGAAAAAGCTATAAATTAATTTTTAAAATGTGTGTGCGCATATCCCTAAAAATTATCCTCCACAAATATGTTTCTTTAATAATAATAAAAACCCACAATACAGGAATGGAAATACTCATTTTTTAAATTCTCTTTAAACACTTCCCATGAATGCTGGCATTGATAAGCTAGTTTTAGTGTTTACTGGGCATGCTAAGAACTGAAGAGCTTATTAAACCCCTGCACTGGGAAAGCATATGATCTTTTTGCAGTACATCCATGGTTAAACCTATTGTGGTCATTTTCAGAAGGCACACACTCGATGACCATCTGATGTTCCAAACACAAATTCTACTGTAAGTGCAGCAAATAAAACTTACACTCTCAAACAGTGCAGGTGGAGGATATGATTGCACATTTCATGTGTTATCATCATCATTGTTTAGCTCTGGAGTGAAATTCATACTGCTGTGAGCAGCACTGGAGTGGTCAACAGGAAAACAGAGAAATAAAAGCACAAGTGGAGGGATGTGTAGTAATGGATTAGGTCTGTTGGAATTAGTCTGGCTGATATTCAGCCCAGATGTTAGATTTTTAAATGCTGACTGCTGCAGGCAGAATCAGTCCCATATATTCAATGCAAGGTCATGTCATGTTTGGGCACTGGCATTGAATATTCAGGGCTAACTGAAGTTTTGCTGGTCATCTGATCTTATGCATATCTCAGCCAATATTCAGCTAGGACCCACATAAGCGTCAGCCTAGCAGTACTAGCTAACTAGAGATCACAACAGCCGTTTTGTTACAGCAGCCCCGACTGGCAGGAGTGAGTGGGCTCCTGCCCTTTGGACCCCACTGAATCACCAGGTGTCTAAGAGATAGACCTAGGAGGGCCTATGGGAGTGAGGAGAGTGGGTAATGGGAGTTCAGTTGTCCCTTTCGCATTTTGGGGGCAAGGGGAGTAGAGTGGGTAACAAGGAGCTCAGTTGGCCCTTTTGCACTTTGGGGGTGGGGCATTGTCATTATGACTACTGCTGACTACATTGCAGAAATTAATAAACAGTTATCTAATGAAGAACGTTATCATCCACTAGACAGTGATCTGATGGAAGAACTTAAAAAGGAGATTAATTTTTGGATCTCCTTTGTTTTCGACTCAGGATTTCTGACACCAAAAGAGAAAGAGTTTTACTAGTATTACCATCCTGTAATACTAGTTATATATGTACTGCCAAAGATTCATAAGACTCTTGTGAATCCCCCAGGTAGGCCAATAGTATCAAGGATTGGCTTTATTCTAGAACCCTTATCCGTCTTTGTGGATTCCTTCTTGAGACCTTTGATCCCCTTGGTTAAATCATATATCTGGGATTCCTTGCATGCCATTAATTTATTACAAGAATTTGGACCTAACGGACATCATTTTATTCACATTCGACTTGGAGTCACTGTACACTAACATCCCCCAACAACATGCCCTCCAGATTATCACCGACGTTCTAAATGACAGAGATAAGAACATTAGAGTACCCACTGCTTTTATTGTTCAATTAGCGTCTATAGCTCTCCAAGAAAATCAAAGGGACTACTATGGGGACCAGCATGGCTCCCAATATTGCCATCTTATATTTGGCCTTTTTTGAGCATCAACATTTGGAGACACATCCATACCAGGATGAACTGCGTTTCTGGAAGAGATATATTGATAATGTCCTGGTGCTGTGGAAGGACACCATTGAAAAATTGAAAGAGTTCCACGAGTGGCTGAATAGCCTAGATGTGAATTTAAAATTTACAATGCATTATGACTCCAATTAAATTTCCTTTCTAGACATTCTTATAAAGAAAGATACATACAGTTTTAATACCACAATATATAAAAAACCCACTGACAAGAATCATTACCTCCATTTTCAAAGTTACCACATCAGAAATTTCAAGGAGAATCTCCCTCTCTCCCAATTCTTGCGACTAAGAGGAGTGTGTAGCAACTACACTGATTTTGAACACCAAGTGGTATCTATGGCAAAGAAATTTCAAGACAGGGGTTACCCAGAAGATTGCATCTCAAAAGGCATCAGGAAAGCCATGGCTGCAGACAGGGATGAATTACTCACAAGGAAAGAAGAACGAAGGAGGCCGGATATTGTATGCAGTATGAAATTCTCCAACCTCTCCAAAGATATCAAAAGGATCTTACGCAAACATTGGCTATTTTGGAGGGTCATCATTGTTTCCAAAACAAATGGCTCACTGTGGCTCACACACAAAGCAAAAATATAAAGGAGATTCTAGCCCCCTCAGCTCTCCCTGCCACATTACCTACAACACCATTATTTACTGGACATAAACCTTGAGGTTCATGTTCTGTATGCTCATCCTCAGTGACTATCTCAGTGTTCATCCATCCACGGATGGGAAAGGAATACCCTCTCAAACATTCTTCCAATTGCAATACAGAGGGTGTTGTTTATCTTATTCTCTGCCCCTGTGAACTCATTTACGTGGGTAAAACCATCAGAAAAATTAAGACGAGAATGATCGAACACAGAAGTAACATCAGGAGACAACATTTAACAGCACCTTTAGTACAACATTGTATCAACTGCTCCCATAGTTTTTCTGATCTTCAGTTTTTAGTTTTCAAATTGATCAAAGCATCATGGTGGGGAAGTGACACAGAGAAGACTTTGCTACAACAAGAACAAAGATTCATCTTCGAATTGAACACAGTCTTCCCTGCTGGACTCAATGCGGAAATTGATTTATCAGTTTCTCTATAATACCATCACCCAAAGAGCATTACACACGTAAATAATGAATATGATATCTATGAACACAAATATTATATTAATCATGATCCAACTATATAATTGATACTGAAGAAGGCTATCTCTAAATGAAATAAGTATCATTATCTCGTTAGTTTTGTCTAAATAACAATCTGGTGACTACACTTTTTCAATTTTTACGCACTTTATTATTTTACGCTTACAGTATTGTAAAAATCTAATACTTATTACTTCCTTATGGTTTCCTCGCAACCATCCATTCACACACATTCATTCTGCTATTACCTCATCTCTCAATCCACTTATTTTTTGTTTTCATTGGGTCCAAGGAGATCACATAATACATAGATTTCACAAACCCATAGGTGTGCAAGCTATTGTTACAACTTATCAAGTGCATGACCTTCCTCTCAATCTCTTTCTGCTATTATGAAAGTCCTCTATTCCTCAACGATAGTCCATTCCAAAGGGTACTTTTCCACAGCTGAGTAATTTCTCCAAACTGATATATCACTGGCCAAATTCTCACAACGTGTTAATAAGTTGTCAATGATTATTCTTCCGTCTTTGTATTACGCTTCTTCCTCGGTATCTCACTTATATGTTCTCATATCTCTTAACTGATGCGGTATCTCACTTATATGTTCTCATATCTCTTAACTGATGACACCTTTACTTTCTTCGGTAAATCTAGATGAACAGCACCTTCCAATGTCAAACCCAGCCAAACCCTACGCACTCAATGCGTTTCACCTGATGGCATATTCAGGGGTTTAACTATAACGAAATAGACACATAACCATACTAGTATCCTATATCACAATCACTAAACATTCAAATCAAACTATTATGTAGCTGTATCTTTTATCTTCAGACCAGCTGCTTGCACAGGATTGATCTCCCACAGGAGTTCCGGATTAATGGCACTGCTGCTAAAAAACGCCAGCGCATGCGCTCTCTTTATATACGGAGGAAATATTTTGTAGCCAACCAGTATCAGGAACTCACATCCCCACCCATTCTACTTCCTTATTGAGCCCAATCGGAATCACCATTTCCCATTCGTAAATCAATCTTTGTTCTTTATTCATCATTTTTTGCAAAATATTTCCCCCTTCAGCTGCTTCAAATTTTATTAGGACCATGAACCGAAGTTCTGTTACAGCGTGGTTCCGAGACATCCAGTGCTCCACTAACGGAGTTTCCATTTTAAACAACCTTATATTACTAAGATGTTGTGCCAGGCGATGCTTTATTTTTTTAACTGTCTGTCCAATGTACCACAAACCACATGGGCATGTGATCGCATATATGACCAAATCTGACTCAATCAGTCCTGCTCTTTAAATAAAACTTCTTATTTGGTTGATTAGGAAACCCATTTCGTTTCCCATGCATATTGGCAATACACACAGCCCTTACACTTAGTGTGTCCTCCTTCCAACCTTTGCTTGTTATTTCTGTTTACTAAGTTCTGCCCCCGAGAATACGCATACCTAGGTTTTCTCTCAAATCCTTCCAGGATGCCCAACATTGACCAGTGTTTATTAATAATGTCCCTGATCCTAAAAATACCCGGACCATTAGGTAAAACACAAGTGATTCGATTCTCTTCTTCTTTTTTATGATCCCTTGGATTTAACAGCCACATCCGCTGTGCATTATAAGCCCTCTTGAAAGCTTACCTGGGATAACCCCTCTGTAGGAATTGATTCCTCATATCTGCTGCTTGATTCATAAAATCATTCTTTTCAGAACACAATCTACGAATTTTCAAAAATTGTCCTACTGGTATGCTGTTTTTTAATGTACGCGAGTGGTAACTCTCATAATGAAGGAGGGTGTTACGGAAATTTTGTTTCTGAACTTCATTTATTTATGTACTTTTTATATTACAAGTTTTTACATATGTAATGTTTACTATATGTGTTATGTTTGTCCTAATTTATAACTATTTATGATTAATATATTTGTGTTTTGTGTGTTAGACCCCTGAGGCAGGCGCTTGTACGCCGAAACATGGCCCATGTCAGGTCATTTTCAGAATAAAAAGGACGTCAATTATCTCAATCCTGAAGGCCCAGTGTTGCTTTTTTTCTGATTCTGCTTATATTTGTATGCTGTTTTACCCTTTCTTCTGTGTCTCTACTTTCATATTTCAACACCTTTCCTACAGTTATTAACTTGATATGTATAATCTATTTCTATAAGACTAATTTCTCCTTTGGGTTGGGGAATGTAGTCTTGGCATACACTGATTCTTATAAATTACTTTGTGGGAATGGAGGACTTTTCTCATATGTACATTCAGTTGTTCAAGATCTTTACGAGGTCAGTCTACAATTCCAAAGCTGTACAAAAGCATGGATATTTTCAGCTGATTAATGGTTTTTATTGCATTCCATGATATTAATGCACTCTTCGGTATCAATTTTAGTCTCCTGTAATATTCTTTGCTGAACTTTTTTCTCAGTAATTTTGGCTAGATTGTCGCTCCTTTTGTCTTGCGTGAAAACTCTTGTAGTTTGTGTCCAGTGTGAGGTGAATGTGATCATTCTGAGGTTTGTACCACCCCTCTGCCTGCTGTTTGAATAGAGTGGAGCAGCATTGGCCTTCAATCTGATGCAGCCAGGACTGAGAAGCCGCACTCTGGAGCTGGACTATAAAGGAGGAGGTACTGTGTAAGGGATTATTTCCTAACTGGAAGCATCTGTATGTGGAAATGGATCACAAGAAGGAGAGACTGTGTGTGGAAGGGAGTAGGTTAACCTCAGACCCAGGGACACCTGTTATCTCAAAAATCTATATGATGGCTAAGCAACGTGAACCCAGAAAGCCAGTTATCCTATTTATTAATATAACCAAGGGATCACAGACACATATATAGAGAAATTATGGAACTGACAGTGCCAACCAATGTTGTGCAGCTTTGAGACTGAACGACTGCCTCAGAATTGTAATCATTTTGCACCTGAGGTTAGTAAAGAGAGCTGGAGCACTCCACTTCAGTTATGTTTTGGAAGATGTTCTGTTCCAGGATCTTGAAAGGAAATCCCTTCTCCCCATGGAGAACCCTTGGAGAAGAGTGTGCATACTGAAAGATGAAGGGGAAAAACCCCAGGAAGAAATAAATATTCTGTGGAGGTCCAGGGGTGCTAATCAAATGATGGACCACCCTGAGACAAGGATAACCCCCCCCCCCACACACACACACACACACACACTGGTTTTAATTAAACAAGAGTATCATGGTAGGACCTTGTAATTCTCATTATTATATGAGTTCAGGAACATTATGACAACACTGTATATGACATTTCCAAGAAAAGATTGGCATTATTTATTGCTATCCATATTTCTTATCAATGTGAATGTCTTTCTGAAAACCAATTATTCGTGAATGCATCACTTTCAAAAGAGAGAATATAATTATAGGACTAGGATTACATCTTCTACAGTCTTTGGCAAGGAGTTCATTGCTGTTTGGCCCTCAGGATCTTGAAAGTTTAAAGTCTCAGTTCTCAGCTTTTGTCTGAGGGAATATTAAAAGGGTGAACTAGAATAGATCACTTTCTGCTTGCCATCAGGCAGCATCTGGATAGAAAAGCAACAGCTTATCCTCTCTGCTGAAACTCAGACACCTTGCCAGATGGGGGCAAAGAACAGAATTAGAAAGTGGAAAACAACAAAGCAAAAACTCAATAGTCAGAACAGAGGTGCAGCCCTGACTTACACTAAAGCATAAGGCAGGCACAGAGGCTCTTGTTAGTAGAAAGGGAGAGGGTGGGGGTGCGCTTAATCTTCAGGATCCTCAGGTGTTGGAAGAATTTGCTTCAAGTTCTCATTTCCCACAATTAAACTATCACACATGCAGCTGATGCTTACAAAGGTTCCCACCACCCCTTTTTTGCACATGTAGATAGCTTACAATTATTTGCAGAAGAATAAACAATCTGATTCCATTCATCCAGTAGAAATTAGTCAGCTTGGTTCAAACCTTTCATTCTGCACCACTCTGTTATAGGGGTAAATATGTATTATAGTTTCATGTGCTTGTTGCACCTCTGGCTTCACACAAATAGGGAAGTACTACGCTGTAAGAGCATTGACCATTTACATCAGCCCAAAGAGTTACACCAAGTGGTTGATGAGTAGCTGTTTACCAATGACATACTTGCAGTTTCTCATTGTCACAATTGTGACTTTTTCTTGGTTTGTGCTCCTCTCACCCTCTGGTGGCCAGAACCGGTGGCTGCCATAGAGTTTCCAGACTCTCTCTTCAGTCCGGTCCAGATATTTTAGCCCTCCAGCTTGGAAGTTTGGCAGCTAGCCTCACCCTTAGCTGCCTTGAGAATGCTGCAGCTGAGCTCAGCTGCTGATCGGCTTACTAGCCACCTGGAAACTTTCTAGTTGGCCTTTGCAAACGCCAAAGGTCCAGGTTAGTGTTTGGTGCTGATAGGAGCACTTCTGTCTGCTTGTTTGAGCTTCCCTGCTTTACCCTTCTGGTGCTGATAGGAACAGTAATCTGCTGCTCATTGCAAAATGTCACCCTATCAGTGTTTGGGCAGCCAATGGATCAGACACTGACAGGAAGAGTCGCACCCAACTCCCCCTCCCCTAATGTTAGAAAAAAACTTGCTCCAGTAGTCTAGTGGTCCTTTCCCCTTCCCCTCTTCTCCACTTCTAAAAATATCCCTGCAGGCCTGAGTCAAGTGCACTGTACATTGTGGTAAACAGGCCCCGAATGACCATTACATGGGGAACACCTTGGACAAGCCTGAGGCCCTACGCAAGGCTAGCCGCCCAACTCTCCTCCAAAGAACCCCAAGGGTTGCGCTATGGGAAGTGCTGCTAGCGCCACCGCGGTCCATCAAGCCCAGTATCCTGTCCAGGTCACAAGTATCTGCAAGATCCCAAAACAGTATAGTAGATTTTATGCTGCTTATCCTAGAAATAAGCAGTGGCTTTTCCCCAAGTCCATCTTAATAATAGCTTATGGAGCTAAACCTTTTTAAAACCCTGCTAAGCTAACTGCTTTACCACATTCTCTGGCAACGAATTAAAGAGTTTAATTACATGCTGTGTGAAGAATATTTTCTCCAATTTGTTTTAAATTTACTACTTAATCGCTTCATTGTGTGCCCCCTAGTCCTAGTATTTTTGGAAAGAGTAAACAAATGATTCATGTCCACCCATTATTTTATAGACCTCTATCTCCCCTCAGTCATCTCTTCTTCAAGCTGAAGAGCCCTAGCCGCTTTAGCCTTTCCTCTTAGGGAAGTTGTCTCATTCCCTTTATAATTTTCGTCGCCCTTCTCTGTACCTAATTCCACCATGTCTTTTTTGAGATGTGGCGACCAGAATTGCACAAGTAACATGAAAAACTACAGTCTCAGTGATAGGGTTGGTTTAATCTTGAATCAATAATGAATATTGCTGTTGGGCATACTGGATGAACCATTCAGGTTTTTATCTGCTGAAATCTACTTTGTTACTATGCTAACTTCCAGTCCTTCCATGCTTCGGCTTCTATTCGCTTAGAGGTTGTGGTCTTCATCTGTTCCAGTGTTTTCCTGTGTTCCTGACCTTGGATTGTTTACTGACCACGCATTGTGTTGCTGCCTGCCCAGACTTTCGGATTGCTCTCTGTTTTGCTGCTTCACTGACTCTTTGCTCCTGGACTGTGTCTGCCTGCCTGCAAGCCTGGTCAGCGGTTGTGCAACCCCGCTGGTTCCAGAAGTCCTGGTGGCCGCCTGCACCTGGGGGCTCAACTCCCAGGGAATGGTGGTCGCTCCCCAGGTGAAGCTAGGGGTTGTCTGGCTGCCTGATCGAGTGCGGTGCCACTTCATCTTCGCCGTGCTCAGTCGGGGCACAAGGGCTCACATTCACCAGGTCATAACACCCTCTCAATCTAGTTCTCTCTTTATTTGTAATACAGTGTAATAAATAGGTGATCAATGTAACAGTCAGGCTCATTTTCAAAGCACTTAGCCTCCCAAAGTTCCATAGAAACCTATGGAACTTAGCCTCCCAAAGTGCTTTGAAAATATGCCTCAATGTAAACTAGATAACAAATGTCTATTTTTGATATTGTACTACCTTTAAGTTGAGAGTTGCACAGGGACAGAAACTTCACCCATGTTAAGATCCACTCCATCCCTGCAATTAACCTCCTTCATATTCACCCATACCTGCAAGAGTCAATGCTATTACTTACTCACTCAGAGCCCTCCATTTTCTCCCTACTCCAACAGCTTCCTGTGTTTTTTTTTTTTGGGTGGTATGTACTATTCAACCAATGAGTATTCCAAGCCTCAGTCTGGTGTTCCGGCTGCATTCCAGGCCTTATTCTGGTGCTCCAACTGCTTCACTCAGAGCATTCCAAGCATCCTTCTGGCATCACCAGAGATTTTGACTACACTCCCATGGCCACCGCTTCCATCCGCACGGGAATCCTGCAACAACTTTTCAATCCCCGTGGCGACTTCTTCCATCCCTGTGGGAATGCTGCAGGATTCCTGTGATCCCCATTCCCATGCAGCTCTCTATTCTGGGGTCCAGGGTATACACACTACAATAGTAGCTAGTGATGAAGGAATTCTGTTTAAATATGTAAAGAAATCCTTGACACCTCATTTGAAATATTAAGGTTCAGGCAGTAGGGGCACCAAACTGGTCTGCATAGGGCCCCGAAATTGATAAGGCTGATCCAGTCCACGTCTTCACTTCTTTCAGGTGGACTCCCCTTTTTCATATTGGGGTTTGGGATTCCCTGTGACACCTATTTTCTTTCTCACCCCCTTATCTTCAGGTGGTGGAGCCTGATCTCTCTGGTACCCCACTGCTTCCTCTTCTCTTCTTTTGCTTTGCTTTATGCATAGGTTTGTTTGCACCTGTGTGGACAAAGCTGTGCAAACAGATAGATGCACAACTGCCAGTTCTGGTTTTGAACTTATATCCCAAAGCAGCCTAGGATTTGTAGTCCCTGATTGAAATCAGTGCTGCAGGCCTCACCCACAATACACCAGGATACGGTTGCCTGAAATCCAGGACTGGTCTAAAATCTTATTCCTTAAACTGTGCAACTTGGAAGATTTGATAGATGGCAGAGCTGCCAAGTTTCCCAATTCAATGAGAGAGTTTTTAGACCAGTCACCTCAAAACTGGAACTATATTTTTGCTCCACTTCACCCTGGTCTCACTGAACACTTTCGGATACCAGCTAGCTTTTCAAGTCAGCACCTGAACCAGGGCCACAACAAAAGTTTTATTTCTACTGAGGTGGGTGCAGGCTGGGGCCAGGCTTGATCCCAGTAGGCTGTAGGGTTTTAAGCCAGACGTTTATCAGTGTGGGAGCAAATTAACTTCACTTTCACTCCAAAGAAACTCTCCACTCCAGGATTTGTATTTTATGCAAAAAGAACTTTACTGGAACGCTGCAACAGGCAGCTATCCAAACTTCATACTTGTCCTAATACCAAACAGTTCATGTTGTATCCAATAGGTCCCTTTGCTGAATAAAGGTTTTGTGCCAAGACTTTTGATAACAACTCCAACCAATGAATTAAAAGTCTCTTTATAAATCCTAGGGTATTTACATATTTACATTTCTATCCTGTCCTCCAATACCCATCCTTTCTGGCAGAACAATCCAAGGATGTGCTTCCTGTACTTTCTGCAGCAAGCTGGGCTTTTATCCAGCTGCCGGACCTCCTCAGGACCAGTCCTCCCTGTATGTCCTTCCTCCAGAGTTGCACTTCCAGTAGCTGCTGCCTCTGACACTGAACAGGCTCTTTCTTTTTCTGCTCCCAAGCTGGGTTAACCCTTTCTACCCACCCGGGGCACTCCTCTCATTGCAGTTAATGCTTTTGTTGGCAAAAACCTCCTCTTTATTCAGCCTTTGCTTATTAAATTAATTCTTTGCTTCAGTCTTCACCAAGGAAGATTTGGGAGAGTTACCAATGCCAGAAATAGTGTTCAAAGCTGATGAATCAGAGAAATGGAATCAAATCTCTGTAACCCTGGAAGATGTAATGGAGCAATTTGAAAAACTGAAGAGTAGCAAATCGTCTGGACCATATGGTATTCGTCCCAGAGTACTGATAAAATTGAAAAATAAACTTGCAGAACTATTGTTAGTAATATGTAAGTTATCTTTTAAATCAAGCATGGTACAGGAAGATTGCAGGGTGGCTGATTTTTAATAAAGGTTCCAGAGGTGAGCCGGTAAATTTTAGACCAGTGAGCCTTATGTTGGTGCCAATAAAATGGTAGAGACTATTATAAAGAACAAAATTACAGAGCATATTCAAAAGCATGGATTAATGAGACAAAACCAACATGAATTTAGTGAAGGAAAATCTTGCTTCACCAATCTACTACATTTCTTTGAAGGGGTGAACAAACATGGATAAAGGTGAGCAGGTTGATAACTGTGTATCTGGATTTTCAAAAGGCATTTGACAAATTACCTCATGAAAGACTCCAGAGGAAATTGGAGAGTCATGGGATAGGAGGAGGTAGTGTTCTATTGTGGATTAATAACTGGTTAAAAGTTAGAAAACAGAAAGTAGGATTAAATGGTCAGTATTCTCAATGGAGAAGGGTAGATAATGGGGTTCCCCAGGATTCTGTGCTGGGACCACTGCTTTTTAAAATATTTATAAATGATCTAGAGATAGAAGTAACAAGTGAGGTAATTATGACACAAACGTTATTCAAAGTTGTTAAATCACAAGAGGATTGTGAAAAAGTACAAGAGGACATTATGAGACTGGGAGACTGGGCATCCAAATGGCAGATGACGTTTAATATGAGAGCAAGTACAAAGTGATGCATTTGGGAAAGAGGAACCTGAACTATAGATATGTGATGCAAGGTTCCACATTAGGAGTCACCAACCAGGAAAAGGATCTAGGTGTCATCATTGACGATACATTGAAACCCTCTGTTGAGTGTTCAGTGGTGGCTAAGAAAGCAAATAGAATGTTAGCTATTATTAGGAAAGGAATAGAAAATAAAAATGAGGATGTTATAATGCCTTTGTAATGCTCCATGGTGCAACTGCACCTCGAATACGGTGTTCAATTCTGGTCACCTCATCTCAAAAAAAATATATAGTGGAATTAGAAAAGGTACAGAGAAAGGTGACGAAAATGATAAAGGGAATTGGATGACTTCCCTATGAGGAAAGGCTACAGTGACTAGGGCTCTTCAGCTTGGAGAAGAGAAGGCTGAGGGGAGATATGATAGAGGCTTATAAAATAATGAGTGGAGTGGAATGGGTAGATGTGAATTGCTTGTTTACTCTTTCCAAATATAATAGGAGGCATGCAATGAAGCTACAAAGTAGTAAATTTAAAACAAATCAAAGGAAATATTTCTTCACTTAATGTATAACTAATTTCTGGAATTTGTTGACAGAGAATGTGGTAAAACCAGTTAGCTTAGTGGGATTTTAAAAAGGTTTGGATAAGTCAATATTAAGATGGACTTGGGGAAAATCCACTGCTTATTTCTAGGATACACAAATTGAAAAAGGAGAGCTAATTGGCTCAACAGCAATATCTTGAAAAAAGGGCGTCTCATCCAGTCACAGCGACACTTGTATGTGTCTGGCTTTTAATGAGCCTGTGTGCTCGTGACGAAATGTAATCATCGACTGCCCCCAACCTCCAGTGGTGCACTAGAATTATTTGCTGTGAAGTTCCTTATATTAAATTCTAAATATATATGCTTTGATATCGCATTCTAATCATCACTCTTTTTTTATTGTGATTTTTTCACTAGTGCATTCACGGGGTTTAAAGTCTTTCCTTACAATATTAGTTATACTGTTGAAGTCAAAATAAAGCGGTATGAAAAAGGACAAGTATAAACTTATCTCAATTATCCTTGGAAGCTGTGGGTTCTTGTGTTACTTTCAATCCAACGATTGTTGTACCCCTCAGGCTTCACTTATAGAACTTAATCCGGTCTCCGAGATTAATGGGCATTAATCTCGGAGACCGGATTAAGTTCTATAAGTGAAGCCTGAGGGGTACAACAATCGTTGGATTGAAAGTAACACAAGAACCCACAGCTTCCAAGGATAATTGAGATAAGTTTATACTTGTCCTTTTTCATACCGCTTTATTTTGACTTCAACAGTATAACTAATATTGTAAGGAAAGACTTTAAACCCCGTGAATGCACTAGTGAAAAAATCACAATAAAAAAAGAGTGATGATTAGAATGCGATATCAAAGCATATATATTTAGAATTTAATATAAGGAACTTCACAGCAAATAATTCTAGTGCACCACTGGAGGTTGGGGGCAGTCGATGATTACATTTCGTCACGAGCACACAGGCTCATTAAAAGCCAGACACATACAAGTGTCGCTGTGACTGGATGAGACGCCCTTTTTTCAAGATATTGCTGTTGAGCCAATTAGCTCTCCTTTTTCAATTTGTGTATGCTACAATTACTTTAAGGCAGAGCATAGCCATTCATTTTTCTTTTTGTATTTCTAGGATAAGCAGCATAAAATGTATTGTATTGTTTTGGGATCTTTGCCAAGTAATTGTAACCTGGATTGGCCACTGTTGGAAACAGGATGCTGGGCTTGATGGACCTTCGGTCTGTAGTAGTATGGTAATGCTTATGTTCATATGGTCCTGACCCGGATACCCCCTCTGCTCATGGGTCCTGGCAAGGGTGAATGCAACCAAAAACCATGTGCTCACTAATCTATCACTTTTATAACCTACCAACCCTTTCCAACTATGACACCTATGCCTCGATGATCAGAAGCATATTAGAGGCTATTAGTGATGTACTAGTGCCTGTGTTTGCTCCCCCCACCATGATCAGAGCCGGCAAGCATGTGAAACAATGAGCTCGCTGGCTCTGACTGCAAGTAACATGCAAATACATGTAAAACAAGACATTAAATATTCCTCCCCAATGCTCAGCTGGCAGCTTGCCAAACAAGGGTGCTGTTGCCGTGGCAAAACCTACGCCAGCTTGGAGCTGGCGTTAGGTTTTGCAGAGCATTGGTGAGGCATGGGGAGCCCTGTACAGCATGCATCTGTATACTTGCAGGTGCCTCTTTCCAACCCTGGACAGAAGCCCCCCAACCGCCCCCCCCCCCCCGACAGAAAGGGCTAGAGGTCTGGCACCCCCTGATCCTTGAAAATACCACCTCTAAAATGGCAGCGCCCTGCCCTACCCAGTGCTCTAGGTGGGGCTTCCCTGCCATATAAGGAAGAAAACCCACTCATTGCATCCCAGGATGCACTGGGCAGGTTAAGATGCTGCCATTTTGGAGGTGGTGCTGGAAGGAGGAGGGAGTGCTACTCCCTCCTCTGTCTTCAAGGTATGGGGGAGGTTCAGGAGGGTCTGGAGGTCCAGTGAACCTCCAGTCCTCTAGCCTTCTCTGTCCAGAGGGGGGTTGGTGGGGGGGTCTGGAGGTCCACTGGACCTACAGCTCTTTGCAGTCATACGTTTGACAGATCTGGATTTTTTTTTTGACAGCCCGGACCTGTAAACAACTTCTGTGGGAGGATTGTGCCTTGGGCGAATGCCCAGACACAATCCTCCCACAGAAGTACCCCCATGATCAAAGCTAATAGCGTGCATAAATTTGCATGCTGTTAGCTTTGATCATAGTGGCGTTATTTCCCCACGCTGTTCCGGTGCTAATTTTACAACACTGTTTGGAACAGCGCAGGGAAATTAATTATCAGGGCACTAGTGTTAGTTACTCTCTGCTAATCCTCCTTCTGGGCTGGGCGCTCCCTCTTCCATCCATGTTGTTCTCACTCCTCCTAGTAATCCCCTGAGGAAATTTCCAAACTCAATTTACCAGGGGATTACATGGGTAAAGTTTTATGTGACAAATTCTGTGCGAGCTTTACAATGACAGATTATTTTGCTTGGAAACAGAACCTGGAGGTGGATGCCTTATTGTTTTTGCATTATTCACAGATAGAAAACAGGGATTGGAAATCAGGCTTCCAAATAGCAAACTAGAATCCACGTTTTTGTCTGTTTGGAAAAACATTTTACTGTAACAATGATCCAGCTATAATATACAGTTTATAAAAGTGGACTGTTTAAGGTAGCCAGAGAAGTAAGGTGCAACCATTTTCTCTCCTAGAACTGTCCATGTGTGCAGTCTCTCTTCAACTGCTATTATTATGTACGTATGGCCAGAAAGCAGGATATTTGTGCGTCCTGTTCCCTCACAAGCAGGCGCCTTGAGAGAATTCTATCAAAACAGGAAAGAAAAAGAAATCTCGTCCAGTCCTATATAAAGCCACTTGCCCGTTCAGAAAGTCATGGAACCGTGACAGGTCCTGGGGAAAGTAGCTGACATTGAGAGCAGGTGGATGCACCTGTCGAACTCGCCTTTGTTTTCACGGACGCCTGAGAGAGACAGGGCTGGGCGAGGCTAACCTTTCCCTGGGGTGGCCGCCGGAGCGTTTCACAAACAGTAACACCAGGGGGCGCCCGCCGGCCGCTCGCTGTCAGCCGCTTCAGGTGGGAGGGATGGAGTGCGCCCGGCGGCGGATGACGTCACGGGAGTCTCTCCCCCTCCCTTCCCCTCCCCGCTCTTTATTCTATAGGCGGCTGCTATAGCCCTGCTGGTAGCTTTTATGCGGTGCCTCTGCTGCCGGAGAGGAGGATGTGTTTTGCCCATCAGGGTGTCAGGGAACTCCTGCCGGTATTTCGTATCGTCTCCGGTCGCTTGTGGCTCTGATCTCCTGGATCCTCCTGCTGTCACACCTTTCTTGGACAAGGGGTGGGGACCGACCTGTTCTCCTGCTAGTTGCCGGAGCTCTGGGCGCAGTGATGGGTTGTTTCTGCGCCGTCCCGGAGGAATTTTATTGCGAAGTTTTGCTTCTGGATGAGTCGAAGCTGACCCTGACCAGCCAGCAGCAAGGTGTCAAGGTAAGCAGCGGCGGGTTTAGTGGCAGCGCTTGCGAAGCTTTTGTTTGGGTGAGAGTCAGAGCCGAAGGGGGTTAGAGCTGTTGAGTGACCGATCACCGGGAGATGCAGGTGGCAAACGCTGTGCGGCGTGGGAGGAGCCGCAAATAGGTTGCAAAAGTGGAGATCCGAGATCCAGGACAAACCCCCCTGCATCTCCTCGCCTGAAGCCCGTGGGTCACCGAGTGTCACAGTCTCTCTGCTGACGGGCGAGCACTAACTTTTGGCTTCTGTTCCGGCAAACTGCAAGAAGTCTTACGTGCACTTTCCCAGTGTGTGCACTTTTTTTCCAGCTAGAGATCAGGATCGTTTCTCTCTGAAGTAAGTTTAGAGAGTTGGAACATTCTGTGAGTGCCCCGCCTTTGTAAAAGTGGAAGGTAGTAGTTCTTCCTTAGGACAATATCAGTCTTCCGGCTACTTGCATGACAATATGAGCTGCTGCAGGCCTGCAACGGGAGGTGTCCGTGTGTAAAAAGGAGTCAGCTGCTACCTCTTCCTTTCCAATAGTCTCAGCACGTGAATCTGACAGGGAGAAAGAGAGCTGGGAGCTCAGAAATAGAGCTCTACAGGCACAGTCCCAAAGGCATGACTCTTAGAAATTGGAAGGGGATGATGGAATGAGCCAGTAACTGCTACTCTGTGCTCCTTCAGATATATTTCCTCCATTCACCAATGTTTGCTGTTGTCAGAATCGGGATGCTTGGCTACCTCTGGTCTAACTCTGGGGCCCCAATGCGCAAAAGTCCCCCATAAAAAACATTTCTTTTAGATCCCTGGTAGAACTTGGCGAGTTTCAAACAGCGAGCAATGCTCAAAGGAAATCTCATGCTCACAATTACAGCAAGCAGCTCGATAGGGAAAGCGCCAGCGCATGCATAGAACAGCCACCTGCTAAGCAGCACATGTATAGGACAGTCGCTCGCTAAGCAACAATGCTGTGCGCATGCCCAGAACAGCGTATGCTATGGACGTACCTCCACAGCATTTCACTGCTACACACGGTTTTCATGCATGCACATATAAGCAATAGACTACCCAAGGTGTGAAAGTTTCTTATTGTGGGGTTCCGCGCCAAGTTTCATTTCCGGGGGGGGGGGGGGGGTGTCATTTTTTATATGTGCAGGGTAATTTTTTATATGTGCATGTGTGAAAGCCATGTGTAGCTTTTTTCAAAACTGCATGTACTGTGGGCACACCTGCACACATGTGCAAATGCTATTTAAATATGACAGCAGACTGCTCTGCTGAGAAACCACCATCACGCTACCACAGCTCCAGACCTTCCGTGTACGTTTGCTAGCTAAAGGTAGGTACTCCTTTCTGTGCATTGCTCGGAATGCTCATATTAATACTAACCAGCTTGTGGTAATACATTTGCATAGAATTCTCATTGGCTGCTACTGTGAACAGTAAAAACCATACAGAACTTCTTCATGCATTACTCGCTGAATAAAATGAACGCTAAACTGGATTGAACCAATCAAAACCGGATGTTTCTTTGTGTGACAAATTCTGTGCGAGCTTTACAATGACAGATTATTTTGCTTGGAAACAGAATCTGGAGGTGGGTGCCTTCTTGTTTTTGCATTATTCACAGATAGAAAACAGGGATTGGAAACTAGGCTTCTGAACAGCAAACTAGAATCCACTTTTTTGCCTGTTTGGAAAAAAAACATTTTACTGTAACAGTGATCCAGCTATAATATACAGTTTGTAAAAGTGGACTGTTGAAGTAAGATTTGTGCATAGGGGTCCTTGGACTGGCAGCCCTCATGGATCCATGATAAGTTGAACTTGGCGTTCCTAAAAAGTCTTTTGGAAATAAGGATACTGGCTCACAAGTTGGCACGGGCGTCCCTGAGGAAACGTTTGAGACAGGGTTCCTTGTTGGACGTTGAGAGAATTCAACGGTATAGCAAGTCATCAGCTTCAAACAAAATAAGTTTGCCATTGTATGCTCTATTTCCCTGTGTTTTGAATCTACATATGAACCTATAAGTGGACATTCATGGCATCAGCCCTTTAAATTACAGGTGCTGTTTGTTTGTTTTTGGTTTAGTGAATCCTCCTCTAGTACAGATGCCTACTGAATAATTTTCTAGACTTTGCATTTAATAGATTGTTTGTTTATTTATTTGTTACATTTGTATCCCACATTTTCCCACCTATTTACAGGCTTAATATGGCTTACATAGTACCGTAAAGGCGTTTGCCAATTCTGGTGTGAACAAATACAGTAATGTTGTGGTAGAATAAGGTTCGTGTGTACAGACACATTAGGGAATCGTAGAGAGGAATAGTTATTATATGTCCATTACGAGCTTTGGTTTCGTTGTGTTGCAGGGTACAGGCATTTAAGTTGGGTCGGTAGGGTTTGCCTTTTTGAACAGGTTAGTTTTTAATGATTTCCGGAAGTTTAGGTGATCATAAGTTGTTTTCACGGCTTTTGACGTTCCATAGTTGTGTGCTTTTGTATGAAAAGCTGGATGCAAAGAAGTTTCAATTAATAAAGCAATTTAGCATTTTATATATATATATATATATATATATATATATATATATATATATATATATATATATAATAAAGGAGGGCTGTGATAGAGAGCATTGATGATGTATAGAGCTTTGCACATGAGCCACCCTTGTGGCTAGTCTCATTAAAATTGAGCTCTGCTGAAAGGTCAGCCTATACTGAACTCTCTTTGCCCCCTTCAAATTATAAACCTTTTATGGTATAATTTTGCAGAGTATAAGTGTATCCTTTAGGCGTCTGTTACTATATTATATTAGGGATTGACTCTTTATTTGATCCATGTGCCCCCTCACTTCGGCTCTGGCCCCCCCTACTGCTGAAGTCCAGATACGCCCCTGCTACATAGTGCTGTGATAAATTGGTTTAAGGGTTTCTTGACTGGTCGTTGTTACAGGGTAAAGATGCAGGGGGGGGGGGGGGTTGTCAGATGTTTGGAGCCTCTCTGTGTGGAGTACCACGGGGTTCACTCCTCTCTCCCTTTTTGTTTCATCTTGTTACAGCCATTGGGGAAAGCGCTTGATAGATTGAATTATATTCATTTGTTTACACAGGTGATATAATTTTAATGCTGTCTCCTAAAGTTTATGATGAAATGTTGAGAGGAATACAGAAATGTGTGGAGATTATAGAACAGTGGGCCATTCGTTATCCTCTAAAACTTAATTGGGATAAAACAAAAGTGTTTTGGTTAGGTCCGATTAGGAACATAATGGGTAAAGAAATTTTTATTGGGACCAATAAATTCAAGTTTGAATTTTCCACATGTATTTTAGGGGTCCAGGTGGATAGTTAGCTTATCATGTTAGATCAAGTAAATAAAGTGTTTAAAAGTTCCTTTTTTTTTTCTACTGAGTAAAATAAGACCTATTCAAAGAAGTTTTTGAGTTACCCTGTTTTAGACTTTTAGTACAATCGTTATTGCTTTCTAAGTTGCATTATTGCAACGTTATAGATGCAGACTGCATGTGTGGTTTTGAAAAATCTCCAGACAGTTCAAAACTTAGCGATGAACCAATATCATCATATTTTCATGAACTTCATTGGTTACCTGTGGTAGTGAGGTCCCATTTTAAATTGTGTTCCATGGTTTTTCGGCCTCTTTAAGGGGGACACTCCATCATATTTGATCTTCTAAATAGACAAGTAGTACAGTTGGTTCAGTTAAGTCTGTTAGTATCGGTATCATTGTCTTACAAAGGTGCTTCAGTTTGGAGGTCCCTTCCTGTTTCAGTCCGTTCTTTAAGGGATTATCTAAGATTTAGAAACAACTAAAAACTTTTCTATTTAAGAATGATGTGGGGCTGATTTACATTTTGATTGTGATGTATAATTTGTAATTCTGGATTGTTTGTTTTTGTGACCTGTAAGGAACTCTAGGGCTTTTGCAAAATATAAAACCAATACATAATGGTTTACTAAACTGCAGTAAACTCTGGGCTTAGATTGGGACTCTACCACTCTCTAAGCCCAGATTGAACGTAGCATTTTTTCAGGATTTTTTTTTTTTTTGTTTTAATTGCAGCTCATGTGCTAATGTTGCCATTAGCTGCACCATATGCCTGGAATAGACTTCCTGAGCCGGTAGGTCAAGCTCCATCTCTGGCCGTCTTCAAATCTAAGCTAAAAGCCCACCTTTTTGATGCTGCTTTTAACTCCTAACCCTTATTCACTTTTTCAAAACCCTTTTTTTATCATCCTCACCTTAATATTCTCTTATCTCTTGTTTGTCCTGTTTGTCTGACTTAATTAGATTGTAAGCTCTGTCGAGCAGGGACTGTCTCTTCATGTTCAAGTGTACAGCTCTGTGTACGTCTAGTAGCGCTATAGAAATAAGTAGTAGTAGTACTACCCACACAAAATGAATGCAGGAGCACTTTACTGTTTCCTATTTAGGAGATGCTAAGTGGTCCCACATTAACTCTGCATTATTCAATTAGTGTGCACTAATTACAGCCAGTGGCAAAGCCAGACCTCGATGTGTGTGTGTGTGGGGGGGGGGGGGAGCACATTTTGGCCTGCCTCCCCCCCTGCTGGCACCTCCTCCTCACATACCTTGCCTGTCGAGGGTCCCCAATCCCCACCAGCTGAAGTGTTTGTCCAGCGCTGGTGTCCACCGCATTGCCTGCCCTGCTCTTCCCGTCACAGCGCCATGCGTGCACACTCATTTTAAGTGTCACGCGTGCTCACTTTTATTAAATCGAGCATGCACGTGACAGGAGAAGAGCAGGCAGCTTGGCGGAGACCAGCGCTGGACAAACGCTTCAGCTGGTGGGGGTTGGGGCCCCCTGCCAGCCAAACCAGGGGCCTCAGAGCCACCTTGGTGGGGGGGGGGGGGGGGGCGCAGGCCACCATGGCCACCCGTAGCTATGCCACTGTTCACAACACAATAGTTGGATAATGTGGGAACACCCACTCTCAGCCTCCACCGAAAAACGTTTGTATAAAATAAGTAGTCAGCGAGTTATCACAGGGAAATTACCACCAAGTGATTTAAACACATTTTGCAGTAGCCTGTTAGTGTGTGCTAACCTTATGTTAAGGGTTTAATGTCCTTTAGTAAAACGACCCCATGGATACGAATGGATTTGTTGGCTTGCCTTTTTGTCGTAACAATACCTTACCATCCTCCCCTGTCTAGAAATAAAAATAGCTATGCCATTCTCCCAATACCTTGCCATCCACATAAAGGAGATTTAGACTTTTATTTTTTTAACCAGATGACTTATTTGGGGAGGTGGTTCAGTTCCTGATTCTTCCAGTACTCGACTATTGGAATGTTTTTATAGTTAGGATTACTGGGCGTGTCATTTACTTGTAGCACAGAGTGCTGCATCTCATAAGAACATAAGAACAGCCATACTGGGTCATCTAGCTAATGGTCCATCTAGCTCAGTATCCCGCTTCCAACAGTGGCCAATCCAGGTCAGAAGTATCTGGCAGAATTAGTAGCAACATTCCATGCTACCAATCCCAGGACAAGCAGTGGCTTTCCCCATGTCCATCTCAACTGACTGTGGACTAACTCCAGGAACTTGTCCAAACCTTTTTTTAAACTCAGATATGCTAACCACTGTTACCACATCCTCCAACAGCGAGTTCCACAGCTTAACTATTCTTTGAGTGAAAAAATATTTCCTCCTATTTGTTTTTAAAGTATTTCCATGTAATTATTGAGTGTCCCCTGGTCTTTGTACTTTTTGAAAGAGTGAAACATTGATTCACTTCTACCCATTCTACTCCACTCAGGATTTTATAGACCTCAATCATATCTCCCCTCAGCCATCTCTTTTCCAAGCTGAAGAGCCCTAAGCTCTTTAGCCTTTCTTCATTTGGGAGAAGTTCCATCCCCTTTATCATTTTGGTCCCTCTTCTTTGAACCTTTTCTAATTCCGCTGTATCTTTTTTGAGGTACGACAACCAGAATTGAACGCAGTACTTTAAGGTAAGGTCACACCATGGAGTGATACAGAGGCATTATAATATTCTTGGTCTTATTTTTTAAGGTACCATGTTGGGATTTGAACTCAATCATTGCTTAATTAACTTCACTGGTTACCTATTGTGGCCTGAGTACAACTTAATCTCTTATGGTTGGTTTTTCTGGCATTGCATGGCAAAGGGTTTAAATATTTGTTTTTTTATTTAGATTTTGCTAGAGAGTTGTACGGGGACAGAAATCTTACCCATCCCCGCCCGTCCCTGCTGGAATCTTACCCGTCCCTGCTGGAATCTTACCCGTCCCCACTGGAATCTTACCCATCCCCATCCATCCCTGCAAAAATGTAACCCATCCTAAACCGTCCCCACCTGTCCCCTCAACAATTAGCCCATCCCCACCCATCACTGTAAGAATTTAATGGTACATAAAAGAAAATTCCAGTCAGCTCCCTCAGTCTCTCTCTGGATTTGAGCCACAGCACTGTAGGCAAGGAAGGAATGGAAGCTGAAACTTGGAACACTCTGGTGTACACATGTAAGATTTGTCTCTGATTTACTGGCACTGTGTTTTGAGAGGTCACCACATGCACGCGCCAGTAGGTCAGGTGACATCTGATGCTCATGCCTGTGTCAGAGCTGAGGTCTGCGCATCAGCCCGGGAGCAAAGAGGATTAATTGTAACATAGTAAGTGACAGCAAATAAAGACCTGAATGGTCCATCCAGTCTGCCCAATAGTCACACTCATTATCAATTCATGATTAAATCGAGTGTGATGTGGAGGGGCATAATCGAACGAAAACGTCTATCTCCATGGGCGTTTATCTCCGAGAACGGGTCCGTGAAGGGGCGGACCGAACCGTATTTTCGAAAAAAATAGACGTCCATGTTTTATTCGACAATTTGTGAGCTGGGCAATTTTGTTTTTCAGCGATAATGGAAAATGAAAGCGCCCAGCTCAAAAACGAATAAATCCCCCTCACATGCCAGGACACCAACCGGACACCCTAGGGGGCACTTTTACAAAAACAAAAAAAAAAGGTAAAAGAGCTCCGAGGTGCATAGCACCCTTCCCTTGTGTGTTGAGCCCCCCAAATCCCCCTCAAAACCCACTGCCCACAAGTCTACACCATTACTATAGCCCTAAGGGGTGAAAGGGGGCACCTACATGTGGGTACAGTGGGTTTGGGGGGGTTGGACGACTAAGCATTAAGCAGCACAATTGTAACAGGTAGGGGGGGATGGGCCTGGGTCCACCTGCCTGAAGTCCACTGCACCCCCTAACAACTGCTCCAGGGACCTGCATACTGCTGCCAGGGAGGTGGGTATGACATTTGAGGGTGAAAATAAAAAGTTGTGAAACATAATTTTTTGTGGTGGGAGGGGGTTAGTGACCACTGGGGGAGTCAGGGGAGGTCATCCCCGATTCCCTCTGGGGGTAATCTGGTCATTTAGAGCACTTTTTGGGGCCTTATTCATGAAAAAACAGGGTCCAGGAAAAGTGCCCTAAATTCTAGCTACAAACGCATAATTTTTTTCCATTATCGGCGAAAGGCGCCCATCTCTGTTCGGGTGATAACCATGCCCCAGTCCCGCCTTTACCATGCCTCCGACACGCCCCCGTCAACTTTGTACGCTTCCGCGATGGAGTGCAGTTGAAAACGTCCAAGTTCAGCTTTTGATTATACCGCGTTATTCGTTTTTGTGAGATAAACGTCCATCTCCCGATTTAGGTCGGAACTTGGGCGTTTTTCTCGTTCGATTATAAGCAGGATTATATACTTGATTATGGTCTTTCTTTTGTGTTACTGGAACATAGACCATAGAAGTCTATCTGGCCCTATCCTTATGTTCCAACCGCTGGAGTTGTCATTGAAGCCCACTCCAGTCTATGCGTCTTCTCATTTGTGGGACACAGATCGTAAAAATCTGTCCAGAACTGTCCTTATGTTACAGCCACTGAAGTTGCTGTCTAAGCCCTTAACAGCCCATCCTAAAACAGACTTCCATATAATAGATACAGACCATACAAGTCTGCCCGATATTGGCCCTTGGTAATCACAGCCAGAGTCGCCATCTAAGCATTACTTCACACATCCACACACATGCAGCCATTTAAGGTTAGGTTTTTTATAACTTCCATTTTGTAATTAGAGATCCTCTGTGTTCATCCCACGCCTTTTTGAATTCCATCATCATTTGTGTCTCTACCACCTCCTTAATGGAAAATTTTCCACATTTGTGCTGTTAAAGCAAGGAGGAGGAGGAGGAGACAGCACTCAAAGAACTTGGTACTCGGTAGATGAGAGGCTGGTGCAGGTGTAGCTTCCACTTCCACAGGAACCCCGCAGAACTGCTTCCATCCCCGCGGGAACCCCACAGGAACTGCTTCCGTCCCCGCGGGAACCCCACAGGAACTGCTTCCGTCCCCGCGGGAACCCCGCAGAACTGCTTCCGTCCCTGCGGGGTTCCCGCAAACCCCATTCCTGTGCAGCTCTCTAGATTTTGCTCACACCTTTTTCAGTAGTAGCTCAAGGTGAGTTACATTCAGGTACTCTGGATATTTCTCTGTCCCAGGAGGGCTCACAATCTAAGTTTGTACCTGAGGCAATGGAGGGTTAAGTGACTTGCCCAAGATCACAAGGAGCAGCAGCGGGATTTGAACTGGCTACCTCTGGATTGCAAGACCAGTGCTCTAACCACTAGGCCACTCCTCCACTCCAATATTTGTTTAATATTTAAACTTTGTGTGTGTGTGCTCACTCCTCTCTGTAGGTGCTGATGGCTTTGAGTTTGTGTGGCTGTCAGGATCTATTGTTTTGCTGCATATTCTCTTTGCTGCTCCTCTGAAGGCGCTGCCCTAGGGGGCTGCCTAGTTAGGACAAGCAAAATGGTACCAATCCTAGAACTCGGTGATTCTTGCTGGAAAATGGAAGGGATGAGAGAACAGAATTGAAACAGTCAAATGTTTTACAGAGTTCGACAAAGTGGAGGGAGTTCCCACTTGAAAAAAAAATGTTCAGGGACAAGGGTTCACAAAATGATGTGGAAAGGAGGAAGACTTACAGATCTACTTGTTTACTGAGAAGGTGGTAGATACAGGGATAGAGTCACTCGCAGCCAAATTTCTGACAACTCAAACACACATTGGGCAGGCTGCTGGCTCAGTGTCAGTGCTGTTTGCTGCTGTTTGGAGCACTTTTTAAAATTCTTGGGTCAGGTCTTCAGTTCTTGGGTCATTGGGGGACACTATGAAAGTAGGATTCACTGCCCATGGTGGTGGTAGGGGAGAATTCCCAATTGTTACAATAGCAAACCCTAGTTGGTTAAATTTAAGGTCTATGATTGCAGGGCTCCACAAGGCATGCTGAGGATTGGGATAAGTAAGGTATGGGGGGGGGGGGGTGTAAAAGAGGGGGGGGGGGGAGGAGTCTTGAGTACTTGGGAATGAGGTGTGAAGATGTTATAATGCCGTTGTATTGTTCCATGGTGCGACCGCACCTTGAGTATTGTGTCCAATTCTGGTCGCCGCATCTCAAGAAAGATATAGTGGATTTGGAAAAGGTGCAGCGAAGGGTGACGAAAATGATAGCTGGGATGGGATGACTTCCCTATGAAGAAAGACTAAGGAGGCTAGGGCTTTTCAGCTTGGAGAAGAGACAGCTGAGGGGAGACATGATAGAGGTATATAAAATAGTGAGTGGAGTGGAACAGGTGGATGTGAAGCGTCTGTTCACGCTAATAGTAGGACTAGGGGGGGCATGCGATGAAACTACACTGTAGTACATTTAAACAAATAGGAGCCAACGCGTAATTAAACTCTGGAATTCGTTGCCGGAAAACGTGGTGAAGGCGGTTAGCTTGACAGAGTTTAAAAAGGGTTTGGACGGTTTCCTAAAGGACAAGTCCATAGACCGCTACTAAATGGACTTGGAAAAAATCCACAATTTCGGGAATAACATGTACAGAATGTTTGTACGTTTGGGAAGCTGCCAGGTGCCCTTGACCTGGATTGGCCGCTGTCGGAGACAGGATGCTGGGCTTGATGGACCTTTGGTCTTTTCCCAGTATGGCATTACTTATGTACTTATGTAAGACTCTGGCATCATACCCCAGACTAGCTTTCAAATGAGCTCGACAACCAAAGCAGTGATAAAAAGTCACTTTAAGACTAAAATTTAAGATGGCTAGCTGCTCTAATAGAAAGATGAGGAACAGCGTTTCAGCGTGGCAGTACTAAGCCTGTCTCCCTTTGCACGAGGGTGTTGTGATGCCACTTGGTCAGCATAATCCAGACATGTTTGGAATGTAAATTAGGTTCCTGCCCAAAGGCTGACAATACTCCCTCCCACTTAGCCACCAAAAGAGGGTCACAGATGGACTGATATGACCTACCTATTAGGTGTTCATTTTTGATTTACGTTGTACATAGTTTTTAGGCAAGCAGCCAAAGCAAGAATTACAGTTTGACTAAGCTGCATGGTAGAGTGTAGCCAATACCGTGAACCAAGTGGGAAACACACGTAAAAGAGAAGTTTAATCTGTCAGGCTCATTTGTTGCAGGTTAGCTGGTTAATTGAATGGCATTTTGTGCAGATGCTCACTTTAACAATCTTTAGCTTGCAAGGATTTGTCAAGTTTTTCTATTACGGTCCATCTTCATCAGTTTTTCCCTTTTTAAATAGAGGAAAGTACTAAAGTTAAGTGTTCTCTGATGTCTTTTTAAAAATGTTTAAAACAAAACCCCTGCAGTTCAGCAATGATAATTACATAGCCTATGCCAGAGCACTCAGGAGTTGAGAAAAAAAGAACAATGTTCTTGAGAGAATTTCAGTAACAATTTTCAACTATATTTTAGGTAATTTAGAAGGTATGTATTCTTTTGTTAACATTTTTTTTATTTTGCATTGTAATTTTTTAATCGAAAGTAGCAGTGAAATGGTCCTAGGCAGGGGTCAATATTGAGATTTCATGTCTTGTTCAGCCAGTTCTGAGAATGTTATACTTAAGTGTAATTAATACAGGGGCTCTTTTACTAAGGCACACTAATGGATTTAGTGCATGCTATGGGATGCATGGCTGTTAACGCACACTGATCCGTTAGCATGCCCTAGTAAAAGACCCTACAAGAACAATTTTTTGTCAGCATAAAATGTTCTTCAGCCCATTGTCCAACATCAAATAATATTCCCTAAGCAACAGTTTGCCCCCAAGGTCCTTGCGTTCCGAGGGCTCTTATTTTCTCTCTGAAACACTTTTTCATTTTGCAGAGATATTCGAATGATCATAGTTTGGGCACTTACTCTTCAGAAAGGAGTTATAGGCATATTTATTCTGTGACATTCGTTGAGATATATTATTTGCATCTTGCCCGATGTGCTCTTGCATGTTTTAGTTATTAACAGAGGTATATATTATTTATTTATTTGGCTTTAGCTGTCACCACTTTCAGTTGTAGCTCAAGGTGAGTTACATTGTTACACTAGGTATTTCCCTAGTGGGTTCTTGCCATGGGCTGGGGGAGGGGAGAGGGAAAGAGGGGCATTTTTGGGGGTAGGAAGGGACTGGGGCTCAGTTCAGTAGCACTCTTCTCTGCCCTTCTGAACTAAATGGAAATCTACATCCATCAAGGACTAGACTTGCATAATTTATGCTGTCTGAAGCTAGCAGATGGAATGTGACTTATGAACAGCTCTCCAACTGAGCGAGGTGAGATGTGAGAATAGTTCTGGAGGTCTTATACAAAAGAGATTTTAGGGTAATTGGTGCTTTTAAATAAGGAGAAAATAGAAAAAAAAAAAAGCAAACCAGTGTACCAACACAATGTAAAGGATATTGGCAGATAGGAGTGTCAAAGTTCAAGATCTAAGCTGGAGGAAAATGAAAAGATAAGTCCAGCATGGCAAGTAGGCACCAGGAGTGTGTTTTAAATAAAAACACTTTTAGTGGTGATTCACCACCCATAAAGTATCGTGATGTGATTTTGCACTGTACAATTGAGGCAGAAGTAATTTTGGGTGTAGGATTCAATATGTTTGGACCTGAAGAACTCCTTTTCGATCCTGTCTTCCTCCAGTACTTCCGGGTTCGTCACAAGCAGAAGTGACCAACCACACGAGGTTTCTCGGCTTCAGAATGTTGGAGGTGCATTCTATTAAATAGGATTGGTCAGTTCCTTGAAGCACAGCCAGAGCTCAGCGTCCTGCACAGTAACGCTCAGACACCAGAGAGAGAGGGGGGGGGGGGGGGGGCTGACACCAGAGGGAGGGAGGGAGGGGGGCCGGACACCAGAGAGGGGGGGAGGTATCTCTGTCACACACACACACTCTCTCTCTTTCACAGTCAATGTCTTTCTCTCTCTCACTCTATGTCTCACACTGTATCACATTCACTCTCTATGTGTCACACTGTCACTCACACACTCTCTTGGTCTCATACAGTCAGTCTCACAGAGAGTCTGTGTCTCACACACTCTCTCTCTCGCACACACTGTATCTGTGTGAAACACACTCTCTCACACTGTGTCTCACATACGCACTTGCACACACTCTCATTCTCACACACACACACTCTCACAGACACACTCACACCCAGACTCTCTCTCTCTCTCTCTCTCTCTCTCTCTCACACACACACACACAAACTCACACATTCACTCTCTCTCTCACACACAGTCACTCTCACATACACTCTCAAACATACACACTCCGAGGAAAACCTTGCTAGCGCCCATTCATTTGTGTCAGAAACGGGCCTTTTTTACAAGTAGTATTTATATTTTTGTTTTATTTGTATTTGTTAATTCATGATGTAGTGTTGGCAGTTTATCAGTTTTTTAAAAAATTTGCATCTGCTGTTTTTATATTTTGCACAGTACAGGTGAAGGTGCATCACTATTTCTTTTTCTCTGGTGTTCAGTGTGTGCAGAATCTGGCTTATTGGGAGTTAATGTTTGTTTACATATTTCTGTTTTTAGTTTGTGATTACTTATTCTATACTGGGTGGGGGTCTCTCTGTGTGAAGAGATATGGTTTTCTATTAGCATTGACTGTGCAGGATCGATCTATACCAATGTGGCTTGCTTAGTTTTCCAATAGGTTTATTGATGATCTAGAACCCAATTAAGTGTTTATGGTGCCGTCTTTACCTAGGTAGATCCTTGCCGTTTAAGTTACTGCTATTATGGTATGATAGAATTGCTCTCTAGGTCCTGAGAGACGTTTATAGTCTTTCATATTAATTCACAATATACCTGGCATTAGATTTTTGGATTTGGATTTAGATCACACGTTTCTCAGTAATAGCTCAAGGCAAGTTACATTTAGGTACAAAAAACCATCACTTGACCCTACCTGTCCCTCCAACTACCGCCCTATCTCCCTCCTTCCCTTCCTCTCCAAAATACTTGAGTGTGCCGTTCACAGCCGCTGCCTTGATTTTCTCTCCTCTCATGCCATCCTCGATCCACTTCAATCCGGTTTTCGCCCTCTACACTAGACAGAAACAGCACTCTCTAAAGTCTGTAATGACCTGTTCCTTGCCAAATCCAGAGGCCACTACTCCATCCTCATCCTCCTCGATCTATCCGCCGCTTTTGACACTGTCAATCATGACTTACTTCTTGCCACACTGTCCTCATTTGTGTTCCAGGGCTCTGTCCTCTCCTGGTTCTCCTCCTATCTCTCCCACCGCACCTTCAGAGTTCAGTCTCATGGATCTTCCTCCACCCCCATCCCCCTATCTGTTGGTGTTCCCCTGGGATCTGTCCTTGGACCCCTTCTCTTCTCAATCTACACCACCTCCCTGGGCTCCCTGATCTCATCTCATGGTTTCCAGTATCATCTCTATGCTGATGACACCCAGCTGTATCTCTCCACACCAGACATCACCGCGGAGACCTAGGCAAAGGTATCAGCCTGGATGTCCAACCACCATCTGAAACTGAACATGTCCAAGACCGAGCTCATCGTCTTTCCACCAAAACCCACTTCTCCTCTTCCTCCACTTTCTATCTCAGTTGATAACACCCTCATCCTCCCCGTCTCATCTGCCCGCAACCTCGGAGTCATCTTTGATGTCCAACCGCCACCTGAAACTGAACATGTGTTATGACTGGAGATGTGTGAGCCCTTGTGCCCCAACTGAGCACGGCGAAGATGGAGAGATGCCGTACTCGGTCAGGCAGCCAGACAACCCCTAGCTTCACCTGGGAAGCGACCACCGTTCACTGAGAGTTGAGCCCTCAGCTGCAGGTGGCCACCAGGACTTCTGGAACCGGCGGGGTTGCACAGCCGCTGACCAGGATGGCAGGAATATGGACACAGTCCAGCACCAGAACTCCGAATAGGCAAGAACAGTCAAAAATTAGTCCAGGGTCAAGGCAGGCAGCAAACAAGTGAAATCCAAGAACTAGCCGAGGTTTGGTACACAGGAAATCAGGAACAGGAGATAGCCGGCGAACAGCACTCCGACAGCAACTCCTCAGAACAATCAAGGCCGAAGCAAAGAAGGCCTGGAGGCAGTGCTTTAAATAGTGAAGCAATCATAGCAAACCAAACTCAGGTGCATCCAACATGGCAGCCCCCATAGGAGATCCTCCCACGATCAGATATGGAGTTCCTTCCTGTTCTCGTTTAGACAAGATGGCTGCCCCCTCCTGAGCTAGCCAAGATGGCTGCTGCTCTTGCTCCAAGCCGGATGACGGCTGCCGGGTAGGAAACAGAAACCGACCCATCCTGGAGAAGTGTAACAGAGCGTAACATGTCCAAGACCGAGCTCATCGTCTTTCCACCAAAACCCACTTCTCCTCCTCTTCCTCCACTTTCTATCTCAGTTGATAACACCCTCATCCTCCCCGTCTCATCTGCCCGCAACCTCGGAGTCATCTTTGACTCCTCCCTCTCTTTCTCTGCGCATATCCAGCAGATAGCCAAGACCTGTCGCTTCTTCCTCTTTAACATCAGCAAAATTCGCCCTTTCCTCTCTGAACACACCACCCGAACTCTCGTCCACGCTCTCCTTACCTCTCGCCTTGACTACTGCAACTTATTCCTCACCGGCCTCCCACTTAGCCATCTATCCCCCCTTCAATCTGTTCAGAACTCTGCCGTACGTCTTATATTCCGCCAGAACCGATATACTCGTATCACCCCTCTCCTCAGGTCACTTCACTGGCTTCCAATCAGATATCGCATTCAATTCAAGCTTCTCCTTCTTACCTACAAATGCACTCAGTCTGCTGCCCCTCACTACCTTTCTACCCTCATCTCCCCTTACGTTCCCGCCCGAAACCTCCATTCACAGGACAAATCCCTCCTCTCTGTACCCTTCTCCACCACCGCCAACTCCAGGCTCCGCTCATTCTGCCTCGCCTCACCCTATGCTTGGAACAACCTTCCTGAGCCCATACGCCAAGCCCCCTCCCTGCCCATCTTCAAGTCTCTGCTTAAAACCCACCTCTTCATTGCTGCGTTCGGCACCTAACTCTTACCGTTCAGTAAATCCAGACTGCCCCAATTTGACTGTTCACTTGTCTACTAGATTGTAAGCTCTTTGAGCAGGGACTGTCCCTCTATGTAAATTGTACAGCACTGCGTAACCCTAGTAGCGCTTTAGAAATGTAAAGTAAAAGTACAGTAGGGATTTTCCTGTCCCTGGAGGGCTTACAATTTAAGGGCCCTGTTTACTAAGGTGTGCTAGCATTTTAGCGAGTGCTAATGTTATATATTCCTATGGGTGTCTCTAGCATTAGAGCATGCTAATTTTTAGTGTGTGTGCTAAAAATGATAGCATGCCTATAGTGCGGCTTAGTGAACAGGGCCATTAGTTTTCTACCCGAGGCAATGGAGGGTTAAGTGACTTGTCCAGGATCTCAAGAAACCTTTCTTCCCTGGTTCCCAGCCTGCTGCTTTAAATAATAGGTACAGATAATACATATTATCTGTATTAGCTATACCTAATGTTTGGTGCGTACGCCTTGTAGCGCTATAGAAATGCTAAATAATAGTAGTAGTAACTTAACAGCAAGCTAAACACTTGCAGAGCTGAAGCCTGGTATTTCAGCGAAATCGCTTGCATTGAGGGTCTGGATAAAAAGCGAGCGCGTGTGTGTATATGTTAACTTTGGAACAGCATGTTATAAATACATCACAAAAATAGTCATAAATGGAAGCTGCATCTACTCATACCTATTAATATTGTTGATGTCTGTTACAGTGCTGCTGAAGATGCTGGACTGGGGAGCTAGAGCTGACTGAGTTAAATATTAATATATTATTTTGCTGTGTTATTATTTTTGATTTTTTTTTGTACATAATTCCCTGGAGTGTAATCACGGTACATAATACCATCAATAACAGAGATACTGATGCCCAGATGATCGAAAGCCCCGCGCTATTCCAAACAGCGCTGTAAAAATAGCACTGGAACAGTGTGGGGCTTTACCGCCCCTATTATCAGAGATAACATGCAAATTTATGCATCTTATTATCTCTGATCATAGGGTAAAGTGCAGGAGGATTGTGTCTGAGCATGCGCTCAGGCACAATCTTCTCGCACTTGTTTGACAGGTCTGGGCTGTCAAAAGCCCACAACTGTCAAACACAGGGGCTGGAGGTCCTGTGGGACCACCAAACCCCAAACAGCATGCCCCCACCGAACCCCCACCCCAAGCCGCCACGGGGGCTGGAGGTCCAACGGACTTCCAGTTCCCCCGACCACCCCAACATAAGTTCGGGGGGGGGGGGGGGCTGGAGATCTGGTGGGTCTCCAGCCCCCCTGATCCCCCCCCTAGCATCCCCCTCAAAAGCCCTGGTGGCCCAGTGGGCTGCAAATCAAACCATCCCCAACCTGGTGGTCTAGTGGCTCTCTTCCCTGGCCCCCCTACTGTATCTTTATTGGAGGAGGGAAGTACACTCGCTCCTCTTCCAGCAGTGCTGCCTTCAAAATGGCGGCACCCAGCCCTGCCCATTGCATGCCTTATATGGTGTGAAGCCCCACCCAGCACATCCCTGGATGAAAGGCTGTATTGAGCAAACTGTTATGGATTCTTTCTCGGCAAAAGTAAACTGCGTAGGGACTGAACTTGTGAATTAGTCTGCTGGTAGGGGGACATAAACTGCTGGTCTGGACTGGTCTGGCAGGACCCAAGGAAAAAAAAATTAACAGGTATGACTATTTCACCTTTGTTCTACTACAGCTTGTATATAGCTGTCCTATGTTTTTTCCTGCTTCTTTTTGGTCCAAAACTGTAACTTCTGTCCTGGACTGACTTACTGGATGAAAGGAAAATGCTCTCAGTGAATTGATTGTTGTGCCTTCAGCATACCAGCTCTTGCTTGTCCCGGCCCCAACCACACAAACAGGTTCTTAAAAATACTAAAAGTAACCCGTCCTGATGCTCACCGGGCAAGCAAGGGTTACTTTAGTTTTCTGGAGGAACACAAAGCAGACAGTGATTAAACTCATGCTCTAAACTGAGTACATGGCCTTGTCAGCATGTCAGAGAGCACCTGTGCCATTTGGATGAGGTGCAATTTGTCACTGGACCGACATGAGTAAGCTGTGACAGCTAAGTCGCTGTTGCACATACCAAGTACCATGTGAACAAGTGCAGAAAAAAAAGCAGACCACCTTTGAATGGCACTTCCTGAAGGAGAAGGTTAGAACTGCAAAGCTAAGATTGTGCCTAGTGAATGAAATAGCGGACATTCTTGCCAGTCCACTGAAGCGGCAGGTTCATGAGACTGAGCGGGAGAAGCTGGTCAAACAGGAAATTGATGATTAACGTTGATAAGGTCTCTATGAGAGAGGAGGAGGACGGTTTGAGTTCAGTAACATAATACAGGGTTTGTGTTTCTGTGTAGTGTTTCTGCTGTTGTCCTGAAGAGGGCACAGTGTAAAGTATTTATGTAACTGCTTAGCAACACTGTCCTGTCCTTTTGCATGTGAGGAAGAGAAAGTATGTATCTGTTCTTGTCTATAGTGATTATGGTGTGCAGTAAACTAGCTATGTTAGAGCAAGCACGCCATTCCTATTTTGTAATTGGTTTGTATGTAATTTGAAATGCTTGCTTATTTCTGTATTACATTATTAGACTATAGTTGGGTCCCAGGGTTCCTTGTGCTGATTAGTTTATTAACAATCTCTTTCAAAAATAAGCTTCCTGGCCTTTGTCGCTCGTATTTTCCCCTTACTTTCTTTTCAATTTCATTTTTTTTCTTTTTCTTAGCTTCAGTTAATCTTTATTTCTTTCCCTCTCTTCCCATGCCTTTTCTTCTTGCGTTCTCTTCCCTTGTTATTCATTTTCCTTTCTTTCTGAATCATTTTGGGGGCTTACAGGACAACCTTACGTGAAACTGGAAAGTGAAGAAAAGTTGTAGTCAGTGGTTCTTATGGCCTGCTCCCCCCCCCCTCTTTTTTTTTCTTTTTCCTCTGAATGCCTAACTCCCATCCACCCATTCCTATTTCTGAAAGGAGCTGGCAGCCCCATTACCCAGTTGGGCCGGAGTCTGAAGTGCACCCTTTTATGCAGCTGGAAGGGGGACGTGAACAAAGAAATTGGGATGAAGAGCAATTCTTTCTTACGCTGCCCGTGCCTCTGGGACAGATTACAATTCAGTCAGTCAGCTACAGCCCCTTGTAATATGTTGGTGTAGAGATGAAGAGATCCAAAGACTGAAGCACTGCATTCTGATAGTCTCACAGTGTCATGTGACTAGGGCTGGCCTAGCCACAAGGTGGACTAGGTGTCCGCCTGAGGAAGCAGCATTTAGGGACTGCAGGAGCAGCTCTGATGTGCATGAAAGCCTTCCCCTGCTTTCCTTTTTGCTGCCAGGCTAGCCATTAGTGCTCCCCTCTATTTTTCCCTGGCTGGCCGGAATATTAAAGAAGCATTGGTGCTGTGGGGACCCTGTAAGCACAGACCTGCACTGAAGTGCTGCTTTGTCCCAACCCTTCCAAGGTAGATTTTCTGTTGGGAGGGATGGGGATTGGAGAAAGCAGCACTTCAGTGTAGGTCTGTGTTTACAGGGCCCTTACAGCACTGATGCTTTAGCCTGGGAAGAGGTAGGGGGTAGCAGGGCCAGCACTGCAGCAAGAAGGGAAAGGTGGGAGATGAGAAACTGGACAACCAGGAGGGAGGGATTAGAGGGGAAAGGGCAACCAGGAGGGGGATTAGAGGGGAAAGGGATATACTCATCACTTGCAGATAGGGAGAGGTTTAGAGATAGGAAAGGGGGTCAGTGGTAGGCTGAAGGCTTTGAGTGCCTCTTGAGCTGGCCCTGCACATCGCAGCCATCTGGTGCAGTGCTTTTCAGATGTCATAGGAAAGTGATTGATTGCTCTTATAATGAGAATGTTTTGAGGCATGGTTATCTTCATTAAGAATTAAAAAAAAAAGACTTAATTTCAACATTGACCTCTGTACATGCTGAATATGATGAGGTAGTGATCCTCTGGTAATCTATTGTGTCCCACCCCACCTCTCTACTTTGGCAGTGTCACTCGCACTTCTGTAAGGGCTGGACAGAAGGGGGTGACTGAGCTCACATCATTCCTTGGTCGGACCTGCTCCTCCTCTCTGGTATTGGGTTCCCTTTTTGGGCAGAGACTGGCAGGTGCTTCAGGACTGTGGCCTGTCTACAACTTCTCTTGCTCTGATCCGACACAAACTGGCACAGAGATTACTGAAGTCTGTAAGAGTACAAAGTGCCATGGCACTGTCCTGCATGCCTGTTCTGTATGGTTTCTAGTTGCCTTTAATTTTTTTTTTCAGTCTTTCATTTTTACCTTGCCACATACAGTGACCTGTAGTTGTATTGTCACCACTGATTTCCTTAAAACAAGCAAACAAACCCTAAACTATTAATCCATACAAGTAGGGAGTTGAACCAGAACTGGTTCAGCCTGGTATGAAAATTTGGAGCCAGCTGGCAACCTTCTCTAGCTTAAAAAATTGAGCAAAATTGAAAAGCTAAAAGGACAAAAAATCTTCATGTTAAGAAAATTGAGGAAAATGGCCACCATGGTAATGTAAGCTGAAAGGTAAGGGATGAAAAGACTAGCATTCATAAACTATAAGAGATTGCAGAAAGAGAAAGAAAGGCAGGTAACAATATATGGAGAAGCTAAGAGAAGCTGGGAAGGTAGTCAGAACAAAGATACAAATGGAAGGGGAAGAGATGCCAGACCATTGGGGGGAGGGACTTAGAAGATGATTGTAGCACCCTGAGACAGTGTCTTACCTGATCCATAGTTTAGTTGAGTTGACCTGAGGTGATCATTGAGGGAGTGCTAGGGTTAAGAATGCAGGAAACAGACTCAATAAGGATAGAATTGAGGTAGGCTTCAAACAATTTTCAGAAGACTGTGTGTTTGTGAAGAGCTAACTAATCCAATGGGGCTGAATGAATCCAAGAGTATTAAATGAACTTAGGTAAGTTCTGGCAGCTCTACTGTTTGACATTTTCAGTGGTACTTTGAGTTGGGAGTGGTTCTGGTGGATTGGAGCTGGGCAGGCTTGGTTCACATTAAATGGAAATAAGCGGGAGGCTGGGAAATATGGTCCAGTATGTCTGACCTCTTTGATGAGTAAATGGGGGGGGGGGGGGGGGGATGGGGATGGGACTTGATATACTGCCTTTCTTTGGTTTCAATCAAAGCAGTTTACATATTATATATGGGTACTTATTTTGCGGCAATGGAGGGTTAAGTGACTTGCCTAGAGTCACAAGAAGCTGCAGTAGGAATTGAACCCAGTTCACCAGGATCAAAGCCCACTACACTAACCATGAGGCTACTCTTCCACTGCCTAGAACAGAGGTTTGTGCAGTGTCTGTAATCCCTCCATCTGAGGGAGCATGGTTTTACCAAAGGGCGAGGTCTTGTTGGACTAATATGGTCAATTTCTTTGTTTGACCAGAGAATTGGATCTGGGAAGACGGCTAACTGTGATTTACATAGATTTCAACAAGGCCTTTTGACACAGCTTCACATAGGTGGCTTATAAATAAACTGAACACCTTGGTCTGGGCTCAAAATTGACTGATTAGGAGAGGAAGTTGTGGAAGGCAGGAAAAGTTAGTGATAAATGGTGTTCACTCTGAGAATAGGGGTGTTACTAGTACTGTGTTGTAAGGCTCAGTTCTTTTCAATATTTTTGTAAGCAACATAGCAGAAAAGCTATCGAGGAAACATTTGTCCTCCCCCCCCTTTTTTTTATTACACCCAATACCAAAATCTGTAACAGAGTGGACACCCTAAATTGTGTGGGGAAACTGTAACATGAAGAATCTAGCAAAGCTGCTAAAAACTGGACCATTCTTCAAGCTCAAATTTAATGATTTAAAAAAATTCAGGATGCAAAATCCCAAGTAGGCAGTGATGTTCTGTGTGCAAAATGAGTACAGGATCAGATGGGATCAGATAAGTAAGGCAATGACAAAAGTCAGAAGGATACCTAGGTGTAGAATGAAGACTTGTCAGCTGGGAAAAGGAGGTGGTGATAGTTCCTCTGTATAAATCTCTGATGCGACCTCATTTGGAGTGCTGTGTATAATTCTGGAGACTACACTGGAGAAATCAGATGGAGCCTGCCATGGGACAGGTACTAAAATGGTCAGCTGTCTTCATTATAAGGAATATAGGGGCAGTCTTGAAGATCTATATATGTATAGCCTGGAGAAAAGGCAGGATAAGAGAGAGAGAGGCATTTAAATATCGCAATGATATTTATTTATTTACAACATTTATATCCCACAATATTCCCGCCCATGGGCAGGCTCAATGTGGCGTACAATAGTTAATAAACAAACCATAACACAATAGCACAAAGTACAGTGGACAGGGTCACAGGAGGGGGAAAGAGAGGTCTGATGAGGGAATGGAAGAGAGGGTGGGTGATTAGGTATCACAAAGTGAGCTGTGGGCTAAAAGGCTGCAGCTCCTGCCGGACTCGTGGTAAATGCTCTGCCAAAAAGGAAGGTCTTGAGACGTTTCTTAAAGGTTGGGTGATCTGAAGTGATTTTGATCTCCCGAGGCAGCCCGTTCCACAGTTGAGTGCTGAGATAAGGAAAAGAGGAGCCATAGATGGCCTTATATTTGAGGCCACGAGAAGCAGGATAATGGATATAAACCTCTTGCAACAGAAAGGAGGCTTTGGAACAAGGGGTGCAGACCTGCCAAGTCTCCCGCTTTCAGTGGGTCATCTCCTGCACTCCCACAGAGGAGCTGGGATCTCCTGCTGAGCATCCTCCCCTTCCAGTGGCAGCAGGAGAGGTCTTCCTAAAATATCATCTCCTGCTGCTGCTGATCCCGTGACAGCAGGAACTTGTTTTAGGAAGACCTCTTCTCCTGTAGCTGGAAAGAGAGGCAGCAGAAGATAATTCAATAGGTAATTGGGCTACAAATCATTTAAAAAAATTGAACAAACAGAAAACAAAAATGCTCTGGTTTGACGATATAGCTCAAATCCCGAGTACAACAGTCACACTGTCTTCCGGGGAAGACTTAAAAATTTGAAGATCATTCCAGAGCGTTAGGAGTAATTACTCCACATTATCATATGACAGATTACTGCCTTTAGTAAAAGATTATTTTTCAGGCTCCGACAGTTACGGGCAATAAGATCTTCATAAGTGAAAAGATTTTAGAACTCTAGCACAAGTGGTTTTGTTACTACAATTAGATTGCTGCAATTCGCTTTGTTCTCTGATTTCAATTAAGTTGTTAAATCATTTATTGCTGATGCAGAACACTGCTATTAAGCTAATAAGTGGTATTGGACATTTTGGTAGTGTATCTCCTATTTTTCAAGATTTTCATTGTTTGATACGTAAACGTATTGATTTTAAAATCCTTTTCTTAATATTCAAATCGATATTTCGTTTAAATTATGAGGGTTTGAGTGATCTCCTGGTGTTTCCATCTATGGACAGAAAATTAGGTTTCTTAAGAGCTTTGAAACTAGGCTTTTCTCTTAAAAACTATCCAGTTTAAATCTATTTGTGAGTTTTCCTTTCATTTTTATGGGGCCGGAGTATGGACTAAATTGCCTCTTAATTTGAAGTTCACACCTTCTTATTTTTCTTTTATGAAAATGCTAAAAACTTTTGTTTGAGCATAACTCTGACTTTTAAGAATTTTTGTTTTTAGATTTAATTTTGTTTTTGTTGTATTATGTTTTTATAAGTATTGTTATATTGGTTTTAGATTGTGAATTCCTCATTATTATTGGAGCCTTTGTTATTAACTGTAAACCGCTGTGCATACTTTTTGAAAACTAGCAGTATACAAAACTCCGATAGTATAGTATAGCACTGCTAGTGCCGCTGTGGATGGGGCGGGCCTTAAATCTCCCAGGATGAGCGTGAAGGAGTTTAGACTCAGGAGTAATCTAATGAAATATTTATTTTACTGAAAGGGTGGTAAAACAGCCTCCAGTGGTAGAAGGCTGGAGGAGTCAAAGAAAGTATGTGATTTATCAAAGATCTCAGAGAAAAAGGGATTATAGTGCAGACCAGTGACTAGGCAGGCCATAATGTTCTTTTTTTTCCTGCTGTCCTGTTCTGTTTTTCTTCTATCCTGAAAGAGAGCTTAGGACACAAGTCTCCTAATGAAAGCTTTAAGGAAATAGACTGAATTCTTCCTCTGAACTCCTGGTTCATTGTGTACTGCAGGCAGTGATTGTATTTCCAGGTCTTAGTGTAAACCTGGGTCTCCCACAGGTCATAAAGTTGAGTCTCACCAGGAAATTCAAGTGTAAAGGACAAGGTAGGTTGTAGTGTATTACTGTTCTTGTGCTTTTAACGTGATGACTGTTTCTTCTGGTTGAATCTTAGGAGGAAATTTGGTACTTCTCCAGTGTCCTGAAACTAGTGGTGTTCCTTAGGGGTCCATTCTTTCTCCTACTCTGTTCAGGCTTTTCCTAAGCCCTCTTGCTGTGCTTATCCAGTCTGAGTGTTCATTGTTATTTGCAGATGATATTCAGTTGGCTCACTACGTACATCCTTCTTATCCTGACCTAGGCCTCCTTAATGACCACCTGAAGGCTGTTATCAGTGGCTTATTGACAACATCCTGAAACTTTACCCCTCTGTAATGTGGATTTCAGGCTGGTGATCTTCACCAACCAGTTTGCCCATCTTGGCCAGTCACCAACTTATTCTTTTTAGTTCTTTGGGGATGTTGGGTTTCAATTTAGGATACAAAATCAAAATTTGAGGTTTGGATATTTTCTGTTCCGGCCTTTTTGTTTCATTTGTGTTGCATATGTTTCGGTTTGTTCTTAACTTGAACTTGATTTTTCAGATCTGACGAAGAAGGGCAACCTTCGAAAGCTAATCAAGAAATGTATTAAGTTATGTCCAATAAAAAAGGTATCATCTTATTTTCTTTTCCATGTTTTATTTTGTTTGATTTCTATTGATAACCTTCTTAACTTGATAGAGGTTCTTATCATACTCATCCATGCTCTAATTATTAGCAGATAGCAGTCCACTGTATATTCTATTTATTGCACTGTCATCCCTAAGAAGGCTTCAAAATGCCACTATTAGTTATCTACTCCATCAGTAGGTTTGATCATACTACCTTCTTATTCTTGGAGAATTAATCTCCTGTAGAATTAAATCTTAAGATTTATTTATTTATTTTTATTTATTTGTTACGTTTGTATCTCACATTTTCCCTCCTAATTGCAGGCTCAATGTGGCTTACATAGTACCGTAAAGGCGCTCGCCAATTCCGGTATGAACAAATACAAAGTTTAGTGGTAGAATAAAGATCATTGTAACAGACACATTAGGGAATCGTTGGGGGGAATAGATTAGGTTATGTCCAGTATGAGCTTTGGTTTCGTTGTGTTGCAGTGTTCTGGCATTTATGTTGGATCAGTAGGGTATGCCTTTTTGAACATGTTGGTTTTTAGTGATTTCTGGAAGTTTAGGTGGTCATATGTTGTCTTCACAGCGTTTGGTAGCGCGTTCCAATAGTTGTGTGCTTATGTAGGAGAAGCTGGATGCATAAGTTGATTTGTATTTGAGTCCTTTGCAGCTTGGGTAGTGGAGATTTGGGTATGGTTGTGTTTCTGGTTGGTAGGTCTATGAGGTCTGTCATGTAGTCCAGGGCTTCGCCGTAGATAATTTTGTGAACCATGGTGCAGATTTTGAACACTATTCGTTCTTTGATTGGGAGCCAGTGCAGTTTTTCTCAGAGGGGTTCGGCGCTTTTGAATCGTGTTTTTCCAAATGTAAGCCTAGCTGCCGTGTTTTGAGTAGTTTGAAGTTTCTTTATGATTTGTTCTTTGCATCCCGCATAGATTCCATTGCAGTAGTCTGCATGGCTAAGTACCATTGATTGTATCAAGTTGCGAAATGTGTCCCTCGGGAAGAAAGGTTTCACGCGTTTGAGTTTCTACATTGAGTGGAACATTTTCTTTGTTGTAGGTTTCACTTGGCTCTCTAGCATGAGGTTTCGGTCTATTATAACTCCGAGAATTTTCAGGCTGTCTGAGATAGGGAGGGTATAATCTGGGGTGTTTAAGTCGGTGGGTTTGTTGTGCTGTATTGGGATGAGAGGATGAGACAGTGTGTTTTTTTTCTGTGTTGAGTTTTAGTTGAAATGCATTCGCCCATGAATTCATGGTGTTCAAGCTGAGTTTGATTTCATTGATGATTTCTGTTAGATTCTCAATTTAACATTCAAAATTTATAGGTCAAGGAGTCCTGCCAGTCATAACACCCTTCTCCCATATATACCTACTCTTGCTTTGCACTCCCAGGAAGAGAAACTACTCACTGTTCTCTGTATGCTTGCCTCGCACCGGAAATGCAAATCCTATATGAAAAGCCTGTATTATTTACGAACTCTCCTCTAATGGCTGTGCACTCTAGGGCCAAGTAATTCAGCCATTTGCTTAACTGGAATTACCTCTTATACTACATCTTTGTTCATTGTAACTTTATTCACTCCTTAGATGATTATTTTCAACTAACAGTTGCACTGTACCTACTTGAATGTGATTGTATCTCTGCTCAATTATTCTTTCCTGTAAGCCATACTGAACCTGAGTTTTCTTGGGATAATGTGGGTTACAAATGACACATATATATAATTTACTTATGCTATTTGGCTTTTAGTCCTTCTATTGATCATGGAGGGGATGCTGACACATGACTTTTTACCTCTTTTAGTTTCCAAACCTTTAGTTATTGATATGTATTGTAAATTGCTCTGTTGAACACATTAGGGACAGTATTGCAAATGGTAAAATAAAAAGTGCTTTATCTCATGTCAGGTTTTAGTTTGACAGCATTTGCGCTGTGGGGTCGCAGCTATCAATAACTCGAAATAGTGGTCTGATTTTATGGTGGGCCTTGCAAAGGTGCTGTAGCTCTTGACAGGGCTCCAATTGGGAAAAGACAGGGAGCCAGTATAATAACAGTATGAAGCATAGAAACTGGAGGGCACAGAAAATGTTCTTTCACAACCGCCTTTGTGCCTGTGTTTTTTTCCTAACTGGGCAAACTAGCAGAATCGAAAGGAACAAAGGAGTTTTACAGAACGAGCCATAAATTAATCCATTTTCAAAATTACTGTCACCTATTTGAAATAGATTAGTAATTTGTTGAGTATTCTTACAGATGAGACCAGCAGTTTTCAGGCCTCGGGGGAATACCGGTCTAATAAATGAACATCGAGGGCCCTCCTCTCTTGCCTCCCTGTGAACACTTAACTAAATTAATGAAACCAATATGACAGCAAGACAGAAAGCCATTAACATTTTAATTAAGTTACCTTTTAGCCAGCCTGAGATTTTGAAGAAGGGTATTTGTGGTCTGTTATGTTTTCAGGATTTTAATGGCCCATAATTTCCTGGTGTACGGACTGGAAAAATGTAATGTGTAGGCAGTGTTTGTGCTCTTTCTTGGTGCCACTTCTGGGTAACTGATAACTGTAGGCTTTTAAGATTGTAGGGTACCTGTTTTAAAGCAGAAGAAAGAGAGAATTGGGCTGAATTTTGGAAACATTCAGAGGTGAAAGAATTTGAAAAGGGTTGCAATTTTCTATAGGTCAATGTTAGCAAAACCATATCTACTAGCTAGTACCCCTAGTAACAGAACAGTTGAGCAATACATGATGTAATCGTTGAGTGCATAAGAATATACTCAGGAAATCTCAGCAGTGGGTGGCAGCAGCTTGATCAGTCCATATACTACATTGCCTACAAGCACTCAATAGACAAAGCATTTAAAATACCAGTCGGGCTTGGGGGTGGGGGAAGGCCATATTCAAAACCAGTGGCGATGAAAAGAGTAACAGAATTAAAAAATGCGTGGGACAAACACAAAGGAGTCCTGTAGAAGGTGTAGAACCAAACAAGCTTAGCAGTGATTAGATAGCAACAACAGTATTTGGGAAGCAAAGCCAGTGCTGGGCAGACTTCTATGATCTGTGCCCCAATCATGGCTAGACAGATTCAGCTTCAGTAGCTGGAAAACAAGGTCAGTGCTGGGCAGACTTCTACAGTCTGTGCCCTGAAAATGACAAGGACAAATCCATGATCTAGTATACATATGTAGTATAACATCATACTTTATGCGATGAGTTATCTTGTTGGGCAGACTGGATGGACTGTACAGGTCATTACCTTGCCATCATCTACTATGTTATGTGTTTGCCCATAGGCAATATTTTGCATAACACAGCATCAGCAACTAGAAAGCTTGGGAGGTTGGGAGGGGCCCAACTAGTCTCAAAAAAAATATCCTGCCTGCGTTTTTTACCTGTTAGAATGGGTCCAGAAATAATATCAGGAGGAGCTAAGGCCAGATCTGACACTCCTTTGCCCAAATTGGTTTTAATTGTCCAGCAAGGAAAAAGGTTCTTGGTCAGCATCTATGGACAGGTGTTTGGTAATATCTTTGACTTTTTTACTGGCTAACACTGTTTTATACTTACTACCCTTGCAGTGGTTACATAAATTCTTTGCAGTTTCCTATTGAAAACTCTTCTGACCTTTTTTTTTTTTTTTTCAGATGTGTTCTGTGGCCAGAAAAAGAGAGATTTTGTTCATGTTCTCTTTCTGCTCCTCCGAGCTGTCTTCTATTAGTCCCACTAGCTCTATAGTGGGAGAAGGCTCAGTTAAAAGACAAGCTGTGTTCATGTATAAATATTCATACAGCATGGGAGAAGAAAGATTAGGCAATTCTCTTACTGCCATTTTCCATATAAATTACATGACTCTTAATTTTCCTGCAGACTGCTTGTTCTTTAAGAAGGGTCTTTTACACTGTATTAAATATTTGCACGTCAGGATCCTGCCAGCTACCTTAGATAAACAGTAGCTGAATATTGTGATTCATAAGACAGTCCAACAATTTACTTTTGCGTGTCTCTTTAGTTGAGAGCCCAAGGCAAATTACCATAGCTACTGTAAATTGTTTTATATTGAAATACAAATAAATCTGCAGAAAGGTAACAGAATATCATAAAAAAAATCAATAGTAGTTTTTTTTTTCTTGGTTTCTCAATTTGCTGCTGCAGAAAACATTGGTGAATTGCTGATTGCTTATGACAGTGGGACTGTAATAACACTGGGTAGGTATATAATATAGGTAGACAGTGTACAAGGTCTGCCAGTGGAAACTGCCTGTTTCTCCTGAGTAGTGGCTATTAATTGTCCTGAGGTGTGCCAAACTCTGCTTATGATACTTAATAGCTGAAGGGACCAGAATATGACACTAAAACACATTTTTTCTGGTTGGTGATGTTGTCTATGAGTGTGTGTCCCTTCTTCAGGGGGAAGTGACTAATGACTTAACCCAGGTAACAATCTAGTATGGAGGAATAGGCCTGAGTTTGTTTTCTGATTTTTCAGCTGTCTCTACTCATTAACCAAAGATGTGCCTAAGAGCTGACTAATCTTCCCCTGACAAGTCACTGCAGCATGGAGTGGGGGAGAAATTTTATGATGTGGTAGGGTTTGCTCTGTTAGACTGAGGGGGGGTCTTCCTTGATGGCTTAAAGCAGGTAATGTCCTTGCATAGGATGTGGGTCCATCAGAGTGACAGTTTATTTGCAAGTACCTCTGCTCCTGTACAGCAGTCTTCACTGGGTTTTTTGCTTGCAAGGCCTATGTTAGGGCTCCCCAAATTTGTCCTGAGGATCCTCACAGCAAGTTGGATGCATTGGAGACTCCAGCCTATGCATTATGGGTAGTCTGAAAATGTGGCTAGCGGATGAGTTTTGGAACCCTCTGCCTTATGTCGTTCATCATTTAAAATACGAATATTTTGCAGCACTTCTGTTGCATATGTGCATGTCTGCAAAGAAAAAAAATATTTTCCTTTTAGATTATGTAAGGAAAGCTCCTAATCAGGTATTTGAAAACCATGTTTCAGGTAGTTTAACTGTTTGTAATGTTACGTCTCATTGAGTCTTTAATGTTGTCTTCTTATGGTGGGATTAGGGGAAGACCACTTAACATTCTGTTCATGTAAACCCACACAAACATGGACAGGTTGAGACGATTTGTTCTTATCTAATGTTAAAGGTTGGATACTTCAGTGGAATACAGAAAGCTTAATAATAAATCCTCTTTTCCCTTTCATCTCCTTTTGATCAGGAGTTTAAACACACACTCGTTCTTTGTTGTTTTAGTGTAGAAACTCTATTAAGATGGTCTTTTATTGTTTTGCCTGTTTGGTGTTTAAGTAGTAATAAAACTGAGGCTTGCCCCTGTTGAAGGCAGGATGCTGATCTGACTCATCTGAGGTAGCCTCTAAGCCTGCAGGGTTTCTCAACCCAGTCCTTGGGGGAACCTCAAGCCAGTCTGGTTTTCAAGATATGCAAAAGGAATATGCATGATAGATATTGGCATGTACACCTCTATTGTATGCAAATATATTTCATGCATATTCATAGTGTATATGTTGAAAACTAGACTGGCTTGGGGGTTCCCCGAGGTCTGGGTTGAGAAACCCTGTAGGTATCCCCTGGTATAAAATCAGGCTCTATGTGAGAGGTTTCAAAGGTGCGCATTTAAATCTACAGGCTGACCAAATTTCAGGTTTGAATTTGGTCATGTTTCAGCCAAAAATGCCAGTACATATTCAGCTGAAATGAAAACTTCCCCCTTCCCCTGACAAAAAGCGCTGCCCACTCTGCCCCTCTCCCATCCAAAAGTGCCACTCTCCTACCACCTGTAGGCCCTCCCCGGGCCTACCTTAGAAGCCCTGGTGATCTACTTGGGGCAGGAGTGATCCCTAGCTGATACTATTCCTGCTATCTCTGCTTTCAAAATGGCTGCCGAGACCATCAGTAGCCATCTCATGAGACTCCGCTGAAGGTCTCGGCAGCCTTTTTGACGGTGGAGTTGGCAGGGGCAGGTGTGACTGGAGATCATTCCTGCCTTAGGCCACTAGGATTTAAGGTAGGCCTGGGGAGGGGGGAACTCTATCTGGTCATGGGGAGGGGTGAGTAAGTGCTGTTTAGGGACCGGGATGGGGCCCAGACAGTTTTGGTTTTGATTAAAACAGAGTGGCAGATTTCACCTACAGATTTGGTTTCTGATGAAAACTGGTTTTGGTTGGCCTCTCTTTGAAGCCTGTGTGCCTTTTATAAAATAGACACCCAGATCCAGCCACTATAGGGGAAGATCCTATATATGGCACCTGGAAAATCCACGCAGAAATCATTTTCACCTAAGTGTATTCTATAAGATTTAGACATGGTATATAGAATACGCTTAGTTGATATCCCAGCGCCTAAAATTGCACGCCTCTATTTACACCAGTGAAAATGTGACGTAAATTCCTGCACGTAGATTTACACAGACTGGGCCATATTCTAGAACAGGGTTGTCCAACCTTGGTCCTCGAGGGCCGTAATCCAGTCGGGTTTTCAGGATTTCCCCAATGACTATGTATAAGATCTATTTGTATACACTGCCTCCATTGTATGCAAACTGATCTCATGCATGTTAATTGGGGAATTCCTGAAAACCTGACCTGGCGAGGGCTGAGGTTGGACACCCCCCCCCTGTTCTATAACAATGCACATAAATTTGGGAATGCCAATTTCTCTGCTATAGCCATGCCCCTTTTGAACTGCGTTGCTTTGGAATTTAGGCGCAGTTCATTACAGAATATGTTTAGCGAGTTATGCATCTAAGTTTTAATTATTGCCAATTAGTGCTCATTATTGCTTGTTAAGTGCTGTTAAAAACACCAATTGGCTTGTTAAACCAATTAAGTTATGCGCACTGCTATGGAATATGCTGAGATTTTGGTGCAGAACACTAGGCGCGATATATAGAATCTGGGGGATAATGTGCAGATAGTGATGCACACATAAGTACATAAGTAATGCCACACTGGGAAAAGACCAAAGATCCATCGAGCCCAGCATCCTGTCCACGACAGCGGCCAATCCAGGCCAAGGGCACCTGGCAAGCTTCCCAAACGTACAAACATTCTATACATGTTATTCCTGGAATTGTGGATTTTTCCCAAGTCCATTTAGTAGTGTAGGCCCCCCTACATCATTGCATCAAGAACTTTTTGGCTAGCCCAGCCATAGTACCATAAGGAGTAAAGGAATGGTAAGCTGAAGCTTCTGCACTTGCTTGGAATGGGGAACAAGCTCACCATTACTGAGCAGGAGAAAGAATTGGAGCAGTTGGAGAAACAACTGGTGATTCTGCTCCTGAGAAGGATACAGAGGATATCCCTGGGATTTACAAAAAGAAGGCGCGGATAGTAGTGTTCCTGTTCAGGGTAAAATAAATAAAGGGGAGCCTCTAAAGACCACAGAGTTGTAAAGGAACAAATAAGTGACTGCAATTGTTTGATGCTATTTTGATTTTTTGCTTCTGCCTGTAGTCTTGCTATTGTTGTGACTTTTTGCTTAGTTTTGTTCAGAACCCCAATTCTGGTCCGGACTGATTTGTTGTGAGCCAGTAGAGAGTTTGGATTGCTAGACCTAAAGCCCCCAAGTAATTACTGGTCCCAACAACAAAATAAATATATGCGAGTGTCCTGCCTAAAACTGATTTGGGCAGGAAGAGATTATAGTGTGCAAGTAAATGTCAAGAATCCAGCTCTTTTATTAAATGTGGATAAGCATTCTGATGAGCAGAAGAAAGCATGAGAATCCATCAGTACACGTAGGAAAGGAAGCAACAGAATTTGCAAAGCAAGGAAAACAACTTTATGGATTTTAAATTGTACCATTATGCATATTTGGTGGTTGCAGTGCCGAGATGGTAGCAGTTGGAGCAGGCATTAGCAAGTCCCTTTACATCACAAGCTCAAAGAATCTTGCCTCGCTCTCCATTGATTTGCTGTGGCAAAGACAGTACAATATATGTCAGGGTGTTTGAAATTGTGGCCAAATCCAGAGTTTATTTCCTTTAGTATAATTCTGCATTGAGAGGAATTTGTTTTGTATATCAACTGGTAAATTGTAAACCTTTTGATGTATTTAGTCTGAGTATATTCTTTGCCTAAGTATTGTTTTCAGAGGATGGAAGTGAGGCATTGTGTAGAACATTCTACTACTATTAGTATGAATTCTGATTTGAAGGATTTTTGTACTGCTCTTTTAGGCCAGCCTAAGAAGGCTTCAGTGATCTACCATTGCCCCTGGTACAAATAAGTACCTGAATATACTATGTAAATCGCTTTGAATGTAGTTGCAAAACCCACAGAAAGGCGGTATATCGTCCCATTTCCCCCTTTCCCTTACCAAGCAGCGAAGCTTAATTATTTTATTGATTTACAAACACTCGATATACCATGGAACGCGTAAAAATGCAGCTAAGCGATTTGCAAAATTAAAAGTCCAAGAAGGAGGAGGTAAAGTGGGAGGCTTCTTATTGGTTGCTTGCCTTCTAAGCATGCTGGGCTAGTAGTGCCCCTTCCCTTTTTCTTTCCTCCGTGAGAACATGGTAGAAGCATCTCTCTGACCTAGTAGCAGTGCCTGCCTCCAAAATCACTATAATTCCATCAAGTCTTTTTATCAATCTACAACCTACTATTTTACTGTGCAGCATTCCTCTCCCAGTTCCCTGAGTCTAGGGTGCACTGGTTGAGAGTGGGCTCTGGTAGGAGAGACTACAATACTTTTCAAGCAACAAAACTGTAAGTTTATTTTCTTCTTGTTTGAGTTATGACATTAAAGATTAAGAATTGAGATTCTGTCCTGGTGATGTTGTATGCTTACAGTACTGAATTTCACTTCATACTAATTATTCTGGGAGTGAGGTACCAGAACAGCGATAAGGCTTGCCTGAAACACTATAAGCCTTATAAAGTAATTTTACTGTAGCAGACTGGATAAGTTGCAGGTGCTTTAAGGAATAAAGCGGCATACTGGGAACAAGAGTTGCAGTAGTAAAGTACGTAGTTAAACTGCTTTTCAGTAGTTAATCCAAAAAGTTCTATTACCCCAAAATAGTTTGTAGTTGCCCAGTAGTTGATCTATATTTTAAGTAGGTAACAACAACAAAAAATCTCAGTTCTATTTTTTAAGTTCTGCATCGCTTGTTTACTGATTTACTAACACCCCAGCTAGTGCAGTTTTCTTATGATATAATATCTGCGGTTCTGGTGCAAGTGATTGGATGGATAGGAAGGAAGTACTGTGACTGGATAAAATGCAGAATTGCATAGGGGACACTTTGAGTCGTATTATCAAAGCATTTAGACTTACAATAGGGGCTTATTTTCGAAAGGGTTAAACTTCTAAATAGCAGCATAAAGCAGCATTTGGACATTTTTCTCATCAAATGTACAAATTAGTATTTTTGAAACCCATTTTCCAGACGTTTTTCTATTCAGTTTGTCTGCAGTCTTTCCAGATTTCAAGGGGGCGTGTTAAGGGTGGGATTTGGGTGTTCCTAAGACCTGGACATTTTTCAGCCATAATAGGACAAAATGAAAACGTCCAGGACTAAAACTAAGATGTTTGAGGCAGACCTATTCTGAAAAGCCAACTATCCTACTGTCCTAAGTAACTACTGCCCTATATCCAACCTCTGTTATATGTCTAAAATTCTTGAAAAACTTGTACTTTCTCAACTAACCACCTCCTCTGAAACATTTCTGGTTTTACACCCTAGACAGTCAGAGTTCAGATCTCACTTTAGTACGGAAGCTATCATGGCTGCCTTATTAAGTGAAATTCATTCTCGCCTCGATAAACATAAAATAGTTTTGACAATTTCTCTGGACCTCTCAGCAGCTTTTCATCTGGTCAGTCACTCTCTGCTTCTTTCTCACCTTTCCAATCTTCGGATTTCTAGTTCAGTACTTTCTTGGTTTACATCATTTCTGTCCCACCACTTTTTTCAGGTTGTGGCTTCTGATTCTATTTCTCAGAAACCAGAAGTTCACTGTGGAGTTCCACAAGGTTCAATTCTTTCCCCTTTTCTCTTTGAATCAGAGAAGTAAGAGGACTCGAAAATAGATTAATCTACTGGAATCTCTGCATACCTCTATGCAGATGGTATCTTGTTAATATATCCTACTTGTCCTTTCTCTCCCTCTCTAGCTGTTCTTCAGACTTTCTTGGATGCAGTAGCTGACTGGTTATTAGAACACAGGTTAGTATTAAATAAAAATAAGACTGTAGCTTGCTGGTTTACTGCAACTTTACCTCGACCAAATCTCCCTATTGACCTGTTTGGAAATTCAGTTACCCCAATAACCAGTTTTTGATATCTTGGAGTTATTTTGGACTCCTCATCTTTCTTACCCCAGATCTCACATCTGCCAAAAACTAGTTTCTTTATATTCTGTCAGCTACGAACTATTTTGCATTTTGTAAACTATGATAACTTTCATACCCTTATTCTGTCATTTTTTTTGTTTGTTTTACTGCTCGAAGCAATGTCATGCTGGTTTACCCTGGGCCACCTTGAAGAAACTACTGACTCTCCAAAATATGGCTACCAGACTTCTATGTCATGTAAAACACTCGGACCACATAACTTATTTATTGAAAGAACAACGCTGGTTGCTCGTGGAGCAGCGGATTATTTTCAAAGTAGCATCTTTCACTTTTAAGGTCTTTAGAGTAGGCACACATACAATTAGGGTTACCATATTTGGTCCACCTAAAAAGAGGACACATGCTCTGCCCCCCACCCACAACCCCCTAAGGGTGTCCTATCCCCTCCCCTTACCTTACTCTAGTGACCTCTTCGGGTCAGGAAAGAGCCCCCTCTTTCCTGCCCGGAGCTCTGCCCTGCATTCTCTCTCTTTCCCTTGCAATGCTGATGGTCCCGGACTCCCGGCGCCGATTCAAAATGGCCACCAAGAGTTGACTTGGCCTCGCAAGATTTCTCGTGAGGCCGCTTCAACTCTCGGCAGCAAAACCTGGAACAGACAAATGTCTCTGTCACAACAGACTGCTGGTTATCCAGTGGAACATTTTACATTGGGCTGACTGTCCACTGGATTGGTAGTCTTTAGAGAGGAAGTCTGCTTTTCTTTTCTTGACTGCACATATTTGACATTCTTGCATTAGCTCTTGAAGATATTCAAACAGAGTTTGCCATCGGATGAAAAATTATTAGACCAACAACAGACAATGATTCCAACTTTGTGAAAGCCTCCTCTGTAATTGGGCAGCATGACGATGATGATGAAGGTGGAAATGATGAATTACTTCAGATGCAAATGATAATGATGATGATAAAGTATTCTGTGCTATACAGACGTCAACCTTTTTTACTTTCACTTAAGTAAACGTTTTAATGTGTTCACTGTATTTTTACTTTTACTTAACGTACAAATAAATGTATGTTTTAATACTTAAGTATTTTGACCTATCACTTTGGGTAAAAAACTGGGTTTGTATATATAGATAAAACATTTTTCAAAAGATTTGGATGATTGTAATAGTGTTGTTCCATGATGAACTTTGATAATCGGTCTTCTCTTGAACAGCACTAGCGATTTCTGTGCGGCAATGCTGGATTGCTAGCATGGCTTGCTAAAAGGTGCTTTTTAGCTTAGTCAGTTAAAGTAATGCATGGGGAGCATCCCTTTTTTGTTTTGGATGTATCACGTGCCTTTTCAGTAATAGTTCATTGCAAATTACATTCAGGTAGAATGGGTGTTGCTCTATCCGCAGAGGGCTTAGGGGTCCTTTTACAAAGGTGTGCTCGCATTTTTAGTGCATGTATTAAATATGCATGTGCTATACACTTGAGACACCTATATATTCTTATGGACATTTCTAGCATTTAATGCATGCTAAAAACACTAGCATGCCATTGTAAAAGGACCCCTTAGTCTTTTAAACCTGAAGAAATGGAAGGTTAAGTGAATTGCTCAGGTCTCAAGGAGCAGCAGTGGGATTTGAACCCTGACTTCTGTTTCTCCTCTGCTGAAGTTCTGCTTTAACAGGCATGTACTTCTGTTTTTATTGTTGGAAATCTGGGGAGAAGGCCTGAACTATGAAAATGTAAGACTTCTGGTTCACTTTATAAGCAGGAGCCATAATATATACATATTATCAGGCATATTTTCAAAGCACTTAGACTTACAAAGTTCCACAGGTTAACTTTGTAAGTCTAAGTGCTTTGAAAATGAGCTCCTTAAGTAGTGTAGCTAGATAATCATTGCCCTCATTCTTTCTTTGCCCCTTCCACAGTGGCAGGCCCAAGAGCTTGATGTGCTTGATCAGTAATGAAGGTGCCAGTAACGAGTGAACTGTAGCAGCTGTTGAAGTCTTTTCTCAAAGAATGTAATCCAGTTATGGCCTTTTGTCTTCTCAAGGAGGCCAGTAACCCAGTCTACTTTTCTCAAGATTGTCCTGTCTTGTCTATCTGAGAGGAATGTAAGAGAATGTTCCATCTTCTTGAGTTGCTGCATATTTCTGTTGGTCTTTGCTCTATCACATCAAACAGGAATAGGACACTGTTACCCATCACTGTTTTGTGGTGATCATTGAGAGTTTTAACTTTGTGTTGATAGGTGGTGTAGGACCTTTTTTCATTGCTGTAATCTCTCAACCAGTAATGAAGGGTGAGATTTCAGTTGTAGGATTGCCAGTCAGTCACCAGGCCTCATTTTGTTATCTAGGCCAGTATCGTTAGCTTTGATTCTGGAAGGCAGTTTTTTGTACCTTTGGTAAATTTTTCAGACTTGGGCGCCAGAATGGAGGTGCTGCCACTGCCTTTAGTGCTTGCTCTTGTCATATTATAAATTTTAGATTACCTTTTTTACCATCTTATATGTTAAGTACTGTGGGAGCTGCCCGCTAGTGCGTATCCTTTTCAAGACCACTTCATGTGACTCCCCTCCCCCTGTATATTATTTAATGTTTTAAGTTTCTTTCTTATAGTTTAACATGCGTTGAGCATTGGATTTTTCAATGGAATAATAAAACTGAGATTGCATTACTTTCCACAAGAGAACAAATATTTGAAATCAGCCTTAGATTCTAGCCCATAGTTGTTTAAAGTTACACCCGGGTATGCATTACCGAGCCATACCCAGATATTGGTATCCAATATCTGGGGATAAGGCAGCTGCCAGAAGTTAAGAACATAAGAATAGCCATACTGGGTCAGACCAATGATCCATCTAGCCCAGTATCCTGCTTCCAATAGTGGCCAATCCAGTTATCCGATTACTACTGCTTTTGATTATGCAGATGTTGGTGCTGACAATCGGTGATATCTGGATATTTTCTGGTTCTGTCTTGGGTCTGCCACCAGACCTCCTGATACTGTCTGGTTAATGCTAGGGTAGTGGATCATAATTTCAGTTGCATTATTATCCAGATCATGTTTTTGATAATCAGTGGGTGGCACATTTTTAGATAGGAGTGGCTCATACCGGATAAGTGCTACTGAAGTTTGACCCCTAGGTTTATAGTTTCATTTCTGGGGACAGTAAATATATCCTTATACCAAAAGTTAAGTAACTCTGAGCTTCTTTGAGGGTGAAACAAAACCTCTTAAATTTTTATTTTTTTATTTTTTACACAATCTAGGAATTTGCTTCTGTCCTCCTGTGTTTCCCACCTTACACCCAGCTTTAAACAAATAGCAATTTTAAGAATAAATCAATTGGAAGCTGTGTATTTCTGGAGTGGTAAGGCTTGGTTTTTCCTTTTGCCCTTTTTAAGATTGAAAGCATTTAAAAGTCTTTCATATTAGTTTAGGGTGACTTGCTCTAAAGTCCCTTGATCCTTTTGTGATTTCCAGACTGCCTGCCTCTGTGTGATCTGACTTCTAAAGCAATTCAGCAGGAGAAAATCATTTAGGGGGGTTGAGTCAGGTTTTCAGAGATATCTGTTTGTTTTAGTGCAGACTACGCTGGGATAAGGGGGTGGGCAGGAATAAGCTTGGGCTAGTCGTATTAGATACCGGCTCAGTCTAGAGGCATTTCACAAGCACTTTTCACACACCGACTTAAGTGAATTCCTTCAAAAAGGTGGTAAATAAATTATAATAAATAAAGGACTTGGGGATATTTTGCCTTAGCTTTAATGCAGGACGACAGAAAGGTGTGAACTTAACCTCTCTTGCAATTGCCTCGATATGATCAATTAAAACTGGGGCAAGAATAAGAAAGAATAAGCAGAAGATTTTTCAGGTAGAGTTGTTAGCTCTTCTGGAAAGGCACTTGCTGGGAATTATGAGAATAACAAATCTTCACTAAGGTGCTCTTTCATTCAAAAGGAAAAATATATACTACAGGGAAACACTAAAATGTTACTCTACTAAACCTAGGGGGCTCTGTTCACTTAGATTCAGGACCTAAACTAATTTACAGCTTTAAGTTATATACACACTCTGTCGTCAACAACAAAAGTATCTTCTACAACTTTTTGGACTAGTCCCCTGCCATTTTTCTTAATGGTTCAAGAACTTGCAGTTTCAAATACAAGCTCAAGGCAAGTCATAATTCAGATGCAGAAAGCACTTCCTTGCCTTAGAAGGGCCCTATTTACTAACACGTATTATTGGAAATAATGCAGCTTAATGTGTTCTTTTTTTTTTTTTCTGTCGTATGTGTTAATGAGCTGTGAAGCATGAAAAGAAGCTATTATTATGGAAATGTATAATACAGCTTATGTCAGACCTCATAAGATCCATTATTCATTGAAAGTTACCAACAGCTGAAGAGATGCCATTAACTCTTCCGTCCCCGCCCCAGAGCACTGGCTGATCTGATCTGTGAACAACTGCTGGAACCACAAACAAGCCAGAAAGGGCCACAGCCAAGAGTTTGTCGCTTTTCTACTTGGACACCCTGGGAATGTAAATTATAATGATACTTATCTTTATTAGCAGCAGATGAGAATTCCAGCAAATGAATAGATATTCAGGCTGTTCTTGAGTCTACAGATTATCTAGTGCTTCACCATCCAAGTTGTAAGAAAATTGGTTACAAATCAGTACTTGCAGTGGGATTTGCTTATTAGGGCACAGAATGGGAGTGGAGGAGTGGCCTAGTGGTTAGAGCGCCGGTCTTGCAATCCAGAGGTGGCCGGTTCAAATCCCACTGCTGCTCCTTGTGATCTTGGGCAAGTCACTTTACCCTCCATTGCCTCAGGTACAAACTTAGATTGTGAGCCCTCCTGGGACAGAGAAACTGAATGTAACTCACCTTGAGCTACAACTGAAAAAGGTGTGAGCAAAATCCAAATAAACTGTTTGAGATTCTGTTGCTACTATTTGAGATTCTACATGGATCAGCAATGTGGCTGTGCAGGCTTCTGTTTCTGTGAGTCTGACGTTGGAACACTGAACGTTGCTATTATTGGTGATTCTACATAGAATGTTGCTAGTGGAGGAGTGACCTAGTGGTTAGAGCACCGGTCTTGCAATCCAGAGGTGGCCGGTTCAAATCCCACCGCTGCTCCTTGTGATCTTGGGCAAGTCACTTAACCCTCCATTGCCTCAGGTACAAACTTAGATTATGAGCCATTCCATGTAGAAGCCTGCCCTTGCAGATCAGCAAGGTGGCTGCGCAGGCTTCAGTTTCTGTGAGTCTGACGTCCTGCACATACGTGCAGGACGTCAGACTCACAGAAACAGAAGCCTGCGCGGCTGATCTGCAAGGGCAGGCTTCTACATTGAATGTTGCTAGTGGAGGAGTAGCCTAGCATTTAGTGCAGTGGAACACTGAACGTTGCTACTATTTGAGATTCCGTTGCTACTATTTGAGATTCTACATGGAATGTTGCCACTGGAGGAGTGGCCTAGTGGTTAGAGCACCAGTCTTGCAATCCAGAGGTGGCTGGTTCAAATCCCACCGCTGCTCCTTGTGATCTTGGGCAAGCCACTTAAACCTCCATTGCCTCAGGTACAAACTTAGATTGTGAGCCCTCTTGGGACAGAGCAACTGAATGTAACTCACCTTGAGCTACTACTGAAAAAGGTGTGAGCAAAATCTAAATAAATAAAATGTTGGAACTCCTTACCAAAGTCAGTTAGAGGTCAGTGTGGTTATGTGATATTCCATAAAATGTTAAAAACTTTCCTCTTTGGAAATAATTTAGATGTGATACTTCTCTCCCTGCCTAGTCAATTTTTGGTTACTGAATCTTGTTTTCATTGTTGTGTATTTTTTTTTAACTTTCTTTCTATTGCAATGTACTATGTATTGTGGTCTAGTAGTATGTTCATTTTGTGTTCTGTATGATGTGATTTCACTACATTGTTAGCCACATTGGACTCGGGTTGCTGGGATAATGTAGGATATAAATGTCATAAATAAATAAATAAATCGGGAAGCATAGTATAAAGGTGAATACAGCTGCTTTGCAGGCAATTGCTGCAGATGAGGGCACAATTAGAAAGTAATCACAGTAGGTAAATCATCCTAACAATTAGCAGGAGTTGCTGTCTGTCCTAGGGATGCAAGGGCAAGCAGAAGATTAGGCACCAACTCTATAGTCCCGAGGCTGTGCACACACTCTTGGCATTGCTCTCGGAGAAGTTCTAACAGTTCCTGCAGATACTGCTGCAGGCAGTCTATGATCAAGTGGTTACCACAAAGGTTCAGATGAAAGTCCTAATGAAGAAGAGTCCCTGGAAAACAAACTCTCACGGTAGAGATTACTTGGCTCACTAGGAGGTGCAACCCTGGATTAACTATTAAGCAAAATAAACAGGTGCTATAGGGATCCAAGGGTAGGGATGCAGCACAGAGTTTTTTTCCCCCCTCTAGCTATCATGGCCTTAACTCTTTCACTGCTGTCTACCACACCCATTATCCAACATGAATTTCAGTGCTTTTCTAATGATTGTAATATATTTACTTATTTATTTATTGGGATTTATTAACTGCCTTTATGAAGAGATTCATCCAAGGTGGTGAACAACAGTTACAGTTTAACATAAGAATTACAGTTTTGTTAACAACATGACAACAGTAAAATAACCAAGAATAAATATAAATACAATACAAATACCAGAGATATAATACAGTGTTAGCATAATACTAATGATACACCTAATAAGCATGCATTAGAACATTCAACTAACATAGACATGATGCTAAAGATGTTCTACAACATGGCTTACCGTATAGCTGAGGGACCAGGAGCAGATATATGATGGGAACAAGATGCGTGGTACAGAGTCAGTTGGGATAATTTGATGGTTAGCTGAACTGTAGGCAAGTTTGTTATATAGTTAAGCAAGAGATAAGGAACTGATTTAAGTTACAGTGTGTGTAGCAAGCTAGTCTAGGAGCAGAATGAGTATATAGTCACCCTAAAGGCTTGGGAGAAGAGCCAGGCTTTCATCTGCTTCCTGAAGTAGACGTAGTCTCGAGTTATACATAGCCCCTCCGGGAGTAAATGCCAGAGTGTGGGGGCTACTCCTGAGAAGGTTTGCTGTGGAGGCAAATAGGTCACATTGTACAGTTTCTTTTGACAAAGGTACACATAGTGATGATCCTTGAGAGGCCCTTAGAGGTCTTAAAGGTGTGTAAAGGGCTACCTTATTCTTTATTTAAGAACTCTGGCCCATTTTGAGGACCTTGAAAATCAAATCTAGAGTTTTAAATTTAGCCCTGTAAGGTACTGGTAGCCAGGGTAACTTTTGCAGGAAAGGTGTGATATGGTCACGCCACTTGCAGCCTTCTATCAGTTGTGCTGCAGCATTCTGAATTAGTTGGAGCTGATACAAACTCTTCTTGGTTTGGCCAGTGTACAGGGCATTACAGTAGTCTAGTCATGATGCTATGGCATGGACCACTGTTGTTAGACTTATCTTTTCAATATATGGAGAGAGATTTCGTAGCTTCTATAGGCGATAGAGACAGTTTTTGAAGGTTGTTGAATTTGTGGGATTAGAGTGAGTGTCCCAAGATTCTTGACCTGTGATTTTAAGGTGCGTTCATACTTTTCAAAAGGCATTTTGAAGTTGGGTATATGTCCGTAGGAAAGGTATGGGGCTCACAATAAAGTTGGGTTTTATATACCAGGAGTATGGTTTTATAGATAATGTGATGGGGTAATGGTAACCAGTGTGCTGCTTTCAGGAGAGGTGTTAACTTGATTACATTTTTTTGTCACAGATTTTAATGGTGATGTTCTATATTAATTGTAGCTGTTATAAAGTGTGTTACAGTAATCTAGTTGACTGATTAGAGAGTGGACTAATATATTTAATGCTGGTGAATATATTAGAGATCTGATTGATTGGATCTGTCAGAGGAGTGGCCTACTGGTTAGAGCACCGGTCTTGGCGTCCAGAGGTGGCCAGTTCAAATCGCACAGCTGTGCCTTGTGATCTTGGGCAAGTCACTTAACCTCCTTTGCCTCAGGTACAACTCACCTTGAGCTACTACTGAAAAAGGTGTGAGCAAAATCCAAATAAATGAATAAAAAAAATAAACCATTTCTTGATGATGGTAGAGATTTGTAGAGTCCCATAAGGATCTATCTTATCCCTCACGCTCTTTAACCCCTCCTTACCCTCTCTCAATCCTTAGAATTCATGGCATTTGTCTACATTCAGTTGCTATATGCCCTTAGACCTGAATGATACCCACAAGATTTATTATATCAACCATAATCTGTCGCAACTAACAAACTGGCTTCACAAGTACAAACTGACTTGATAAGTCAAGATGTGTTCTCTAACTTTCCCATGCCACTCTACCTCTGCTTATTCTGCTCTGTGCCAGCCTTGGAGCTTTCCCTCTGCCAGGCTTCACCCAGGCCAAAACAGGAAGTTGTGTCAGAGTTGGGGCAGAGCATGGCAGAGGGGAAAGCTCTAAGGCTGGCACAGACAGCATATCAGAATCGCTGCCATGCCAATGACCACTATAAAGAAAAATGCATTGGAAGGTAGACTGGGAGGAGGAGGGGAGGATGCTGGACTGGGATGGGGAGAAAGGGAAGAGGTGATGGACCACAGGGGGAGGGGGGACCAGGGCAGCTGCCCACGTTGCCTGTCCTAACACTGGTATGCAATGCTTTCTCTAAGGACTAAGTTGACATGAGCATTTCTTACAGACACAGACACACACATATACATAAACGTTTGCAAGGAGGCTGGAAAGAATTCAGTGAGTCATGCTCTGGATGCTTTCCTTACTTGCTCAGCTGTAGTTTAGCTGTATGCTTATAACTACTCTGTATTTTACTTAGCTACTGGATGTTTAATGCTTCTTAGAGGGAACATTGCTGTCCCCCATATGAGCACTAACCTTTTATATAAAAAAAAAGGGGGGGGGGGGGGAAGCACTTTTGAACACTGTATGGAAGGACTCCAGTGTCTATCAGTTGCTTCCTCCAGTACCTCTGTTAACAGGGCTGTGGAGTCAGAGTTGGAGTCAGTAAAAATGTACTGACTGAACTCTAGCTTCACGATAAAACCTTACAACACTATGGTAAATGTATCCTTTTCTACTTATGAGTATAAAGTGTGTGTGTGGTACATAGTAACACAGTAAATGATGGCAGATAAAGACCTGCACAGTCCATCCATTCTGCCCAACAAGGTGACCAGAGTTGTACCCGCCACTCTGTTCAGGCCCCTGTCACCCATGCTTAAACACTGGTTGTCTCCACCATATCAACCATATAAACAAAAAAATTAAGGCCTAATATCAGTAGGAGTCTGAGTCGGACAGTAGAAAAACAGAGGAGTCTGAGTCAAAGGTTTGGTGTAATGACTCCACAGCCCTGTCTGTTACTGATGGTATAATGCACACTGTATAACTCCAGGGAATTATGTACAAAAAAAAATCAAAATAATGCATGCCAAATTAATATGGAGGAACACTGCAGAAACGGAGTACTGTATTCTTCTACATCAACAAATACAAGGAAAAGGAGTAGTGTGAGCAACAGGGGGCTCTCCCATGGAAAAACAGCAGGATGATGGATTTTTTTTTGTTACATTTGTACCCTGCGCTTTACCACTCATGGCAGGCTCAATGCGGCTTACATGGGGCAATGGAGGGTTAAGTGACTTGCCCAGAGTCACAAGGAGCTGCCTGTGCCTGAAGTGGGAATCAAACTCAGTTCCTCAGTTCCCCAGGACCAAAGTCCACCACCCTAAGCACTAGGCCACTCCTCCACTTTATTCTTCAGGACCTGACACAGCACTGTGTTTTGGCAAAAAAAGCCTACATCAGGGGTCTACAAACAATGGACGTACATCAAAAATTACATATCTATATATATCTATCTCTATACATATGACATGTACAAAAGTTTATAAGAAATTGTATCCAAGTACATATAAATATATAAAAAGATACAAAAAATTTGTTTGAAAAGCATGACTATGTGATAAAATCATAAAATATAAGGTAAAATCAAAACATAGACTTCATGTGATAATATACAACTGTCTAATTATGTCAAAAATACCAGAGAAAAAGAATAAAACATAAGAACATATTAAGTGAAAACTAAAATATTTAAAAAATATATGTATAAAAAAAAAACCAGGAAAGCATCAAGACAAGCATGAAGTTGCAGTAAAACAAACCTGTTCAAAAGATCACAGAAGAGTATAGGTAATTGTAATCACTGGAAAACAGTCTGTAAAGAAATACAAAGTGGTAATATTAAACAATAAAGGCGAGAGTACTTGTTCATCTACTATCATTTAATAGAAACCATATATAAGGGAGAATAAAAGAAGGTACAAGAATAAGATGAGTCCCAAAGAGATCTAGGGAATACGCCTTTATAAACCCATAAAAGTACAACGTGAATATAAGGCATAAAACACAAAATATTGGAGAAGTGCCAAAAGGTGATTAAGAGGTAAAACCGGTGCATGAATGTAATCATAAAATGTAATTCAAAAGCATTCTGAACTAATGATCTAGCCTAATCTATAGCCGAATAAAACATGGCAAGCAAATTAATACAACATATTAAACAGAATAATATTTGCAGTATTCTGGAAACATATGCAGGTACTTTAACACTTGGCTCTTAGTCAGCTCTACCTCCTTAGGCCACATCTTCCTGTTGGCCATATGAACAATGATGTTCAGCAGCACTGTAATAGAAATCCTGAGGTTACTGGCAACCATAAAATGATTTATCTATCAATGTTTTTGGTACGTTTCCAAATGTCAACAAGCTTCAGCTCTGCTAGCCTTTAGTTTTACTGTTGAGTTACTCAATATTAGGTACAGCTAATACAGAGTCGGTATTATCTGTATTAGTTGTACCTAATGGTTACAGCAGCAGGCTGAGAACCAAGGAAACCAAGGTTCAATCCCATTGCTGCTCCTTGACATCTTGGACAAGTCACTTAACCCTCCACTGCCTCATTTTAAAAAACTTAGATTGTAAGCTCTCCAGGAACAGGAAAGTACCTACTGTACCTTAATGTAACCTGCCTTGAGCTACTGAGAAAGGTGTGGAGGAGTGGCCTAGTGCTTAGGGTGGTGGACTCTGGTCCTGAGGAACTGAGTTCAATTCCCACTTCAGGCATAGGCAGCTCCTTGTGACTCTGGGCAAGTCACTTAACCCTCCATTGCCCCAGGCACAAATAAGTACCTGTATACAATATGTAAGCCACATTGAGCCTGCCATGAGTGGGAAAGTGTGGGGTACAAATGTAACAAAAATAAATACCAGATATACTGTAAAGTAATACAAAACACTACATATGTAATGCCAATTTTTTAAAAAAAGGTTCCAGAGGTGATCCTGGAAATAATAGACCATGAGACTGACGTTGGTGCCGGGCAAAATGATAGAGACTATTATAAAGAATAAAATTACAGAGTATCTTGGAGTTTTTGACTCCCGTGGAGGTTACATTGAATACCATCTGGAAGGCGCTTCGGGACCTAACGGTGGCAGTAAATAATTTTGTTTCAGATATAATTTTATTAGAGAGTTACATGGACAATTTAACTGAACCTTTTGAGAGTGAAAAATTGATATAACAAATGATTCTACACGAGCAAGAAGTGGTTATGATCTTGAAAATGATAATAGACCAGAAACTTTGAATAATAAAATGAACATTATTATTATAGATGATTAATATCGAGATTATTGTTTTTCCCAGAGTTCCGAGTAGGACTCCTAAAGTTTTCCTCAGAAATATTTCCTCAATTATTACTTTAAAAGGAGTGAAGCCTGTGAAAACTGGGATTACTTTAATCAGTGGGATCTGAATTAGAGACTTAGGTATATGTATTGTTAAATAACTTCTGGTTTTTAAAAGAGAGAGAATGTAATCAGATCTATTATTTCTAACAGATATTGGACAATAAGTATGTTTTCAATGAAATGATTTGACTATACACCGTATTGGCCTTGAAGAAGCCAACCAGATGATCAATGTGGAATAATGAATTAGACGAGTAATATCTGGGGATAATCAGGTTAATACCACGTTTTGTTTTCTGTTTACTGTTTATTTGACCTCCTTGTCTTGTTTCACTCTTCCTATTTAGTGGTCTAAGGAAGAGAATAGAATTACCTGACTGAAATAATTCCTATATATTATTTTCTCTGTATTTCTGGCAAGTTGTTTTATCGCTTGTAAAAATTTAAATGGTTATAAAAAAAATTACAGAGCATATTCAAAGGCATGGATTAATGAGACAAAGCCAACATGGATTTAGTGAAGGGAAATCTTGCCTCGCCAATCTATTACATTTCTTAGAAGGGGTGAACAAACGTGGAAAAAGGTGAGCCGTTCGGTATTGTGTATCTGGAATTTTAAAAGGCATTTGACAAAGTACCTCATGAAAGACTCCAGAGGAAATTGGAGAGTCAAGGGATAGGAGGTAGTGTTCTATTGTGGATTAAAAACTAGTTAAAAGGTAGAAAAGAGAGTAGGGTTCAATGGTCAGTATTCTCAATGTAGAAGGGTTGATAGTGGGGTTCCCCAGGGGTCTGTATTGGGACTGCTGCTACAACACATTTATAAATGATCTACAGCAGGGGCGTAGCCAGACCTCGGCGGGAGGGGGGTCCAGAGCCCAAGGTGGGGGGCACTGTTTAGCTGCCTCCCCCCACCACCGACCCCCCTGCCACTTTGGACCCCCCGCCACCGCCAAAACCCTCCCCAATCGCTGCCAGGTACCTTTGCTGGTGAGGGTCCTCAACCCCTGCCAGCCGAAGAGTCTTCAGCACCGGTTGAATCTGGCACCTTGGCTGTGTGATGATCTGTTTCGAACTTCTGACATCCTGCGCCGTGCACGTCCTGTATGTAGCCCCATGCAGGATGTGCATGCAGAACATAAGGTGTCGGAAACAGATCATCACACAGTGAAGGCGCCGGAGTCCACCGGCGCTGAAGAACACTCTTCAGCTGGTGGGGGTTGGGGACCTCCACCAGCAAACAAGGTACCTGGTGCATCGGCGGCAGCTGAGGGGTCAAATGTAGAGGGGGCCAGGGCTTAATCTATGGGGGCCGATGTCCCCCATGGCCCCATGTAGCTACGCCCCTGATGGGAGTAACTAGAGAGGTAATTAAATTTGCTGATGACACAAAGTTATTCAAAGTTGTTAAGTCGCAAGAAGATTTTGAAAAATTACAAGAGGACCTTACGAGACTGGGCGACTGGGCATCCAAATGGCAGATGACATTTAATGTAAGCAAGTGCAAAGTGATGCATGTAGGAAAGAGGAACCTGAACTTTAGCTACGTGATGCAAGGTTCCACATTAGGAGTCACCACCCAAGAAAAGGATCTAGGTGTCATCGTTGATACGTTGAAACTCACTGCTCAGTGTGCGGTGGCATCTAAGAAAGCAAATAGAATGTTAGATATTACTAGGAAAGGAATGGAAAACAAAAATGTGGACATTATAATGCCTTTGTATCGCTCCATGGTGTGACCGCACCTCGAATATTGTGTGCAATTCTGGTCACCGCATCTCAAAAAAGATGTAGTAGAATTAGAAAAGGTACAGAGAAAGGCAACAAAAATTATAAAGAGGATGGGATGACTTCCCTATGAGGAAAGGCTAGGGCTTTTCAGCTTGGAGAAAAGACAGCTGAGGGAAGATATGATAGAGATCTATAAAATAATGAGTGGAGCGAAACGGGTAGATGTGAATCGCTTGCTTACTCTTTCCAAAAATACTAGGACTAAGGGGCACACAATGAAGCTACAAAGTAGTAAATTTAAAACAAGTTGGAGAAAATACTTCTTCTTTCAATGTGTTATTAAACTCTGGAATTCATTGCCAGAAAATGTAGTAAAAGCAGTTAGATTAGCAGGGTTTAAAAAACATTTGAATAGCTTCCTAAAAGAAAAGTCCATAAACCATTATTAAAATGGACTTGGGGGAAAATCCACTGCTTATTTCTAGGATAAGCAGCAGAAAATGTATTGTACTGTTTTGGGATTTTGTCGGGTACTTGTAACCTCGATTGGCCACTGTTTGAAACAGGATGCTGGTCTTGATGGAGATTCGGTCTGTCCCAGTATGGCAATACTTATGTTCTTATGACATATAGATTAATTCTACTATACCATAATAGCAGTAACTTCCAAAGGCCACAAAATAAGACCCTACCTAGGAAAATGCAAAACCATAAACATTGCAGTGGGCAGTAGAACATCAATATACCTATTGGAAAACTAAACAAGCCAGGTTAGTACAATTCAGCCTTGCATAGACAGGCAGTGCTAACAGAAAACCATGTCTCTTTCACACCTTCAGAACACAGATAGACCCTCAAACCCAGTAAGGAACAAGTTACCACAAACTAAAAATAGAAATATGTAGACAAATGTTAACTGAAACCCCAAGAAGCCAGACTCTGCATATGGTGAACACCAGAGAAACAGTGATGCATATCCCCTTGTTCTGTGCAAAATATAAAGATAGCAAATGTTAATTTCATAAAAACTGACATATTCTAATCACTACATTACAGATTAACAAATAAAACCAAAATGGAAAATAAGATTGATAGCATTTTATTGGACTAACTTAATACATTATTATTTTATTGAACTAAATACGTTTTCTAATTAGCTTTCAGAGGCCAAAACCTCTTTCATGAGGTCAGCATAGTAAGCTACTGTTATGGTATCCTGTCCTGACCTGAGGAAGAAGGTTTTGTTCTCTGACAGTCAAAAATGTATTAAAATTAGTCCATTAAAAACATGTCACCATATTTCCATTTTCTATTTACGTTTATTAGCATGGAAACCACACAGCTTTATCCTAAACTAAAAATAAAATTGTTTTGTACCTTTTATCTGACCACTTATCTTTTATCTGTGTTGGTCCCAGTCTCTGCTTTCTGCTTTACTCCATTTTCTCTTAACTCTCTTTCTAGAATTTTCTGTCCGTTTGTCATTTTTCTCTCTTCTCTTTTATTCAGCTTTTTTATGTTGGTTTCTATCTCTGTCCAAATTTTAATTCAGTCTTACTAGCCAGTTTTCATTTTTCCCTCTTTTTACTGTGTCTACCTACAGCTTTCCATCTCTTTCCCTAAGCTCAGTTCTCCTATTTTCTTATTTCACAGTCTTTCTCTTTCTCTTTCTCTTCCTCTTCCATCCAGCTTCTGCCCTTTCTTCCCTTCCATCCAGCCTTTTCCTCCTCTTTGTGTCACTAAACTGCACCCCCACCCTCCGATACCCAAGCTGCTGCCCAGACATGACTCACTGGGCAATAGTTTCTCTACCCATGGCTACTGGCTCTGCCCCAGTCTAGAACAGGAAGACAACAGAGGGGGGTGGGACCGGCAGCAACAGGTAGAGAAACTGCAGCCCCATGAATAATGTCTGCTGTTATGCTGCTGCTGTTGGTCAGGAAAAGTAGCAGCAGCAGCGGCGGTGGGAATGGCTTTGGTAAGGAGGTAGGGAAGGGATCGCTGACTTTGCTGCGCAGCTTAGGGTGAACAGTGGTGCATGCGCACCATTTTCTTTCCGAATCTGGGACAGCAGCTGCTCCCCCTGTCTCCCACCTAGCTACACGTCAGTGGAAACCATCAATGGTGTAACCAGACCTCCAATTCTGGGTGGGCACAATGTCCTCTTGGCAGCCTGCCCTCCACCCCAACTCAACTTACTCAACATACTAAATACCTGAGCTGATGAAGAGCCCACAGCCTTGCCAGCTGAAAAGCTCCTTGAAAACATCCTGAATTTTCTCCGCTACCTGGCAGGTGGCAGCAGCAGCAGCTTTAGTGAGCCATCTGACACCAGCGCCTGGTGCATGCGGTTTTTGCACATGTGTGAAAACTGAGGATATGCTAAATGTCGATGTCATTCGGCTCACCCACAGGGGAGAAAGTTCATTGTGTCTTTAAGGAGCTCTTCTGCTAATGAGCCTTCAGGATCCCTGCCAGCTACAGGAAGGGTGTGCTGCTGCTGCTGCTGAGTGGGCCTGAACCTAAAGTAAGTAGGCCCCCCCACCTTGTGGCTATGCCACTGGAAATCTTACTTTGGTAATGGTACAGAACTTACAGAGGGAAGAAAGGAGGAAGAGAAACTCATGTATGGATAAAACGACCAACTCCAGAAAGGATCCTGCACAATGCAGGCTTATAATAGTGGACATTGAGACCTGTTTCCTCGCAAACACCACATTATAGCTTTTAACAGCTCTGAGATTTCATTCTAAACTGTACCTTTGTATGTTGCACAATGCAGAGCAATTGTCAAGGGAGCTAAGGTAATGTGTGAAGAGTAAGCTATAGGTATAATATAATCGATTCTCTCTGACCGTGTCTCATTGAGGGACTGGCTTGTGGCACAGAAGTGCATTGATATAACTTTATAAGAGCTGTAGAAAAAAAAAGATATCAAATGTATAAATGGCGAGTGACTGACTCACCTGCAAATGCGCAGTAGAGACTTCCCTCTCTGTCCCGCCCTCGCGCCAAGACGTGATGATGTCAGAGGGCGGAACAGAGAGGGAAACGGAGTCGGACTGTCGGATGCTGCTGATGGAGCCTGGAAACGAACATCGCGCGCACCAACCTCCCCCCTCCCCCCCATCTCCGCCGCCGCTCCCGCCCCCCTCCGTATCAGGCCCCCTGCACTGACCTGACAGCGCCTCTCACCTCCGTGTGGAAGTGCTGCAGGCAGCAGCAGAGCGATCTGCTGCTGCCTACAGCGCTTTCACACGGAGGTGAGATGCGCTGTCAGGTCAGTGCAGGGGGCCCGGCACGGAGGGGGGAGGGAGTGGCGGCGAGGAGGGTAGCTGGAAATCTCGCCCGTTTTAACGGGCTTAACGGCTAGTATATATATAAAGGAGTGGACATATTGTACACAGTGCATGCTACTGGCATTTGTCTCATATAATTCTAAAATAGGAGTCATTAGGAATGACCATATATTAAATTTGGCTCTAGCCTAAGGCCATGTGTCGGCAAAAAGGTTTTTAAAGCAAGAGAGTTTTTTGCTGATTTGCCTCACAAGCACATTTACCACAGTTGTATCACCAACAAGCTTATGTGGGTTCAAAGAGGGATTACTCATCTGATATCACATCCCTTTATTCTATTCATATGTATTAGCTATTTAAAAGGAAAGAGATTTTTTTTTATTATTAACCAGTTCTGCAGCGCCACCCTTGTGATCAACAGGGTTCTATTTTCATGTGACTCTTAATCATCGGACTGCTCTTCCACATAGTTGTGACTGACACAGTCGGGCCTCATTGGCAGAAAGATAACAAGTAAGGTAGATAACCGTCAAGGATCCCACCTGGTCTCACTGGATTCTTAACTCTTGGCTGCTGGAAAGTGACAGAGTATGATAGGAGATGGACAACTCTACACATGTCTGGCTTGTTTATACATTTCCTCCACTTTCTACTGGTCTGATACACTAGGACACTTGTTTTTTTCTTAGTAAAATTCATCCTTTCATTTGTGATGTTAGAAGGTACAAGAATATAATGATGTGCCTTGCTTCATGACTACTGTTGGCGTCTGTTCTTTCTTTGGCACAGTGCAGATCGATAGTCCTTGCTGTATAATTTGATTTAAGAAAAAGACTGCATTGAGACAGAGAAAAGGGCACTTTAACACTTTATAACATTTTTTCTTTTGCAAACAGTTTTCTTTGTCATGGCCATATCTGAAGAAGGGCTTCATGTGCTTTTGAAAACTCAAGAACATCACCCTCTTGCATTATTGTTACACTGATTGTACAAAAGCTAGAATGATCCACAGAAAATACTAACTTTTTCCAAGACCAGTAGGCTGATAGGATATTATTTAGGCCTTATATGTAAGAGGCTGATGAAGGCTTGTGTGTGTGTACCTACTGCCCTCTCCCCTTGTGTGATAAAATGTAGCCTCTATATATTTAGGATTACCAGATGACTCCTGGTCATCAGGGACCAGTTTATGCCAGTCCTTCTAACCCTTTTGTAATTCATCTCTTATTTTATCACAATTCTGAGCAATTGCGTTTCTTCGCTGCTAATCTTGTAGAACTGTTGTCATTAACAATTTAGCAGCAGCTGGTATCAATGCCTGCTGAGGTTTCAGGTGATTGAATATTAATTTGTCAGGATGAAAAATGGTCAGAATCCAGCAAACTGCACTGTGAGATGATGGATCCTGAATTTAGAGTTTACAAACCAATGGGGGCAAGAATCTGTCTAAAAGTGCTTCCATAATGTAGATTTCCAGGATTTGGAGCCCAAAAGCTAACCCTGGCCATTTGTGTTTTTAAAGTAAATTGATCTAGAGAAGCCTCTCGGGTTGGTGCTGAGAGTGACCCCGGAGGCATACAGATATACTACAGTTTTAGTGGTGGCTGTGGCAAAAATGTACAAATCTCTATCTAAAATCCATTTGCCATGCACACAAGGTGGTATAGCGGTCTCCTGACAGCTGGCTATAAAATTAGAGCAAAGTCTATGGCAGGCACACAACTCACTTTGAAAACAAGGAGGGAGGCTGGTTTCGAGTTTAAATAATAAAGTTCAATTTATCTGAGCCTTCCCAAGTGCCAAATCAGATGCAGTAACAAGAATATGGAAATAGAGACAGACTGGTGTATAATATTTGAAAAAACTGTTCAGAATGTTTATAGCCCTTGGTCTCCCTCTATTCCCCTGCATCATTTCTTATATGCTCTAGTAATAGTCTTTAGGGCATGAGGTATACCTTGGGCTTTACTCCTGCATTTTCCCTTCACACTCCTCCTATGCAGTGCAGTTGTCATTGCTCCAGATGTGTCTTTCCTCACTGACTTATGGTTCTTTGCTCCTAGTGTTTCACCTTAGACTAGGCAGGTCTGGATATTACCAGGACTCGGACCCCACTTTCTGTCTCATGCAGGTCTCCAGAACTCTCCAGCTTCAAATCTTTCCCTGTCATGATTCTAGGTTAGCAGCAGCTTCTCTGTTTCTGTTTCTCAAGGACAGTCAGGAACAAAGATCTCCCTAATCATAGGAGCCAACGTTTCAAAATTATTGGGGGTGCTAAGCCCAATGGAAATTATCCCTCCCTGGACACATACAAAACATTCTCAATATTGGGGGCTCTCCAGCACCCACAGAGCTGGTTCCTTTCCTCCTTATGAAATGTTCTGTCTCAGGGATAGCTGTGGATCAGACTGCCAGTCCTTGTGCTTTCTCCTCCTTAGCCCCTGGAGCAGAGAGCCAAAACTGAAATGAACCCTAGAGAAGGGAACCAGTCTTGTCCAGTTGTATAGCTCTTCCCTGCTGGACTCCGCTGGAGGAGGAAAAGGCTGGATCCTTCTTAAGCTTTGGGACTTTATCCATATCCAGATATGCCCTCAAGTTTTATTCTATTCCAATCTTTTATACATCACTCAAGAGCCAATAAAACAGACTCCTGTTGACCACACAATGAGGAACCCCCCCTCTTGTGATTTTCTTGGCATGATACAGGAGTGGTTTTGCCATTGCCTTCTCCTGTGCAGTGTTAAGCACCACTATGTTGCAGTTGCCCAGCATAGGGAGACAAGACCGGGACTGGCAATGCTACTAGAACTTGCCCGGCATCAAACCCAAGGCATAGTTGGGTAAGCGACTTGCTCAAGGCCAGAAGAAGCTGCCACAGGATTTGAACCTCAGCCCTCCAGTTCCCAGCGTGCTGCTCTATGCATTTGGCTACTCCCTCCACTCTTTGGATTTTTATCCTCGCCTCCAATTCTGGAGGACATACTGCTTTTGGGCTGTTTCCCCAGAGTAGACCACCTACTCATATGATTTGAATAGCACCACTCTGGAGCGGGGACCCAAAATGTTTCTCTGGTCAATTCATAGGTGGTTTGCTACCTCATGGATAGCTGTATTGGCATCAACATGTTAAGGGGGACTAAGAGAAGCCCCTTACTAATTCTTGGTCTTAATACCTGATTACAATAGTGATTATATGCAGAAGAGCATGGGAGAAGTGTGATACATGATGTGAGTGGGTGGGAGTTATTTGAGAAGCCTTATTCGTAATTTCCATAAGATCTGCATAAGATCTGGATTGATCACTGTTGGAAACAGGATGCTGGGCTTGATGGACCTTTGGTCTTTCCCAGTATGGCAATACTTATGTACTTATACAGGGACAGACTGAAGGTCCATTAAGCCCAGTATGCTGTATCCCACAGTGGCCAATTCAGGCAAGAGTAAAACAGATTTTATGCTGCTCCTAGAAATAAGCAGTGGATTTTCCCAAGTCCATCTTAATAATGGCTGATGGACCTTTGTTTTAGGAAATTATTCAAACATCTTTTAAACCCTGCTAATCTAACTGCTTTTACCACATTCTCTGGCAATGAATTCCAGAGTTTAAACTGTACATTGAGTGAAGAAATATTTTCTCTGGCTTGCATTAAATTTACTACTTACATGCACATGTAAAATCCAGTTTCAGAAAGATGTTTATATGTAGAGATTAACACTATATAGAGATTTCAAGTGGTGGGGTTTGGGCATGGTCTGGGCAGGACTTGGTTAGGACTGAAATCTGCACGTGTATGGGGGAGGGGACAATGTCCGCATCTCCTTTTACATGTGCTCAGCGAGAAGTATAGGTTAAACAAATAATTATTTTGGCCAGGTGTTTACATGAAGGATTAAGAGAGTCATTCTCCTTAATCCCATGTAGTTTGCCTCCCTTCAAAATGAAACCATATTAAAATTGCGGCATCAATACTTAATTGGTAGCATTTAAATGTTGAGGTTTGTAAAATGGGGCAGCTTTACATGGAAGTGTCAGTACTTAGAAGTTACAAAATTGCCATTGTATGTGTAATTGTCCAGACCTGCACATAGAAGCTGCCAGGTTCATGACATTCATTTTTTTCAGCATGCATATTTGTAAAATGGCTGCTCCCTCTGCACATTCTAACAAACACAAATGCACTCCTGCAGGTATTTTAGAAAAGCCTCTGTCAACAGATCCTTTTCTAAAGTACTACTGGAGTTGAACACATCCTAACCTGGACATCTCGGTTCCAAAGTGGCCAAGCAGGTAGAAAAAGCCAGAAAGGTACTTGGGTTCATAGGGAGAGGAATGGCCAGCAAGAAAAAGGAGGTGATAATGTCTCTGTATACGTCTCTAGTGAGACGTATACAGACTGGAGGGAATTCTATAAATTGGCGCTCAAAATTTAGTGCTGGAAAAGATCAACGCTAAATGCAATTCTATAAAAGGCACATCCCCTTTATGGAATCGCTCTTAGCACCAATTCCCACACTTAACTTTAGACACTAGCATTTACCCCGCTGAAACCTGGTGTAAATGCTAGCACACGAGTTAGGCATGCTGAGGCCATATTCTATAAGGACACATGCAACATTTCGGAAGGCCCGTGGCTATGCCCCCTTTTGAGCTACATGCTAGTAGAGTTAGGTACCATGCATTATAGCAGTGTTTCCCAAGTCTGGTCCTGGAGTACCCCTTGCCAGTCAGGTTTTCAGGATATCCACCATTAATGTGCATGAAAGAGATTTGCATATAATGGAGGCAGTGTATGCAAATCAAGTTCATGCATATTCATTGTGGATATCTCAGCCAGATGTGTTCATAAATTTTAATGAGTGCTAATTAACTACAATAATTGGTTGTTAGCACCCAATTATTGATGGTTAAGGGCTCGTTATTCAATTTATGTATGCATCCTGGAGGTGTGCCCAAATTTTGGCACACACTTCTAGGCACCGTATATAGAATCCAGGGGACTGTGTACAGTTCTGGACACCACACCTTCAAAAAGATAAACAGGATGGAGTTGGTCAAAAGGGTGGCTATTAAAATGGTCAGTGGCCTTAGTTATAACACATATGGGGAAAGACTCAAAGATCTCAATATACATATACTTCGGAAGAAAGGTGGGAGAGGAGAGATATGTCATAGAATTATTTAAATGTCTTTAGTACACAAGGTTGAGTCACTTGATGATATAGTTGATGTAGTGTATCTAGATTTTCAAAAACCTTTTGACAGTCTCTCAGAGACTCTTGAGGAAATTAAAAAGCCATGGGATAGGAGGCTAATGGATAGAAACATAGGATATGGTTAAATTGCCATTTCTTTCAGTAGAGGAGGGTGAATTGTGGAGTGCTGCAGGGATCTGTACTGGGATCTGTGCTATTTAACATATTTATAAATGATCTAGAAATGGGAATGATGAGTGAGGTGATTTAAATTTTTCAAATTACACAAAACTATTGAAACTTGTTAAAATTCATGTGAACTGTGAGAAATTGCTAAATGATCTTAGGAAATTGGAAGACTGGACATCCAAATGGCAGATGAAAATTAATGTGGACAAATGCAAAGTGATGAACATTGAGAAAAATAATCCAAATCATAGTTACCTGATGTTAGCAGCCAAGAAAAAGATCTAGGTGTCATTGAGGGGCATAATCGAACGCAAACACCTATCTCCATGGGCGTCTACGTCCGAAAACGGGTACGTGAAGAGGCGGGACAGACCGTATTTTCAAAAAAATGTACGTTTTTCAGCTGGACGTTTGGTTTTTTTAGCAATAATGGAAACTAAAAACGCCCTGCTCAAAAACGTCCTCATCCGAGCCATTTGGTCATGGGAGGAGCCAGGATTTATAGTACACTGGCCCCCCTGATATGCCAGGACACCAACTGGGCACCCTAGAGGTCAGTGCGGTGGACTTCAGAAAAAGCTCCCACATGCATAGCTCCCTTACCACGGGTGCTGAGCACCCAACCCTCCTCCCCCAAAACCCACTACCCACCATATGCAAATGAATATGCTAATATGGAGGAAGGAATTGAAATTTACAGGCAAAATATCACAGATGCACATTTCAAAAAGCTGACACATTTCAATTAATAAATTATGAATAAAATACTTTTATCTACCTTTGTTGTCAGATCATTTAGTTTTTCTATTCGCTTTGGTCCCAGTGTCTTCTGTTTTATGCAGTGTCTTCTTTCCAGTAGGCTTCCCTCTGCTCCCCACCCTCCCAGTCCCATCCATCTCTTGCTCCTTCCCTCTGCTCCCCACCCCTCCCAGTCCCATCCATCTTCTGTTCCTTCCCTCTGCTCACCATCCCTCCGTCCCATCCATCTTCTGCTCCTTCCCTCTGCTGTGCCTGACCTCTCCCAATCCCATCCATCTCTTGCTCCTTCCCTCTGCTCCCCACCCTCCCAGTCCCATCCATCTCTTGCTCTTTCCCTCTGCTCCCCACCCCTCCCAGTCCCATCCATCCCTTGCTCCTTCCCTCTGCTCCCCACCCCTCCCAGTCCCATCCATCTCCTGCTCCTTCCCTCTGCTCCCCACCCCTCCCAGTCCCATCCATCTCCTGCTCCTTCCCTCTGCTCACCATCCCTCCGTCCCATCCATCTTCTGCTCCTTCCCTCTGCTGTGCCTGACCTCTCCCAATCCCATCCATCTCTTGCTCCTTCCCTCTGCTCCCCACCCTCCCAGTCCCATCCATCTCTTGCTCCTTCCCTCTGCTCCCCACCCCTCCCAGTCCCATCCATCTCTTGCTCCTTCCCTCTGCTCCCCACCCCTCCCAGTCCCATCCATCTCCTGCTCCTTCCCTCTGCTCCCCACCCCTCCCAGTCCCATCCATCTCCTGCTCCTTCCCTCTGCTCACCATCCCTCCGTCCCATCCATCTTCTGCTCCTTCCCTCTGCTGTGCCTGACCTCTCCCAATCCCATCCATCTCCTGGTCCATCCCTCTGCTCCCCACCCCTCCCAGTACCATCCATCTTCCCTCTGCTCCCCACCCCTCCCAGTTCCATCCATCTTCCTTCTACTGCCCCCCCCCCCGCGAGGTCCAAGATCGTGACTCCGTTTACCCCCTCTCTTCCTCCCTCCGGCGCAGGTAACGGTCTTCAGCTTTTTCAGTGTTCCTGGCAGCGGTAGCGATGTACATGCTGCCTTCGGTCTGCCCCGGAAGCCTTCTCTTCAAGTTCCTGTTCCCACCTATGCGGGAACAGGAACTTGAAGAGAAGGCTTTGGGGCAGAGCCGAAGGCAGCGTGTACATCGCTACCGCTGCCAGGAACGCTGAAAAAGACTGCTGCCTGTGCCGGAGGCAGGGAGGAAGAGAGAGGGGTAGATGGACACGCTCCTCTCCGTCCGCTTGGCTTCCCTGCCCTCTCTGTATGCGTCCCGCCTTCTTCTGACGTCAGAGAAGGCGGGACGCAGACAGAGAGGGCAGGGAAGCCAAGCGGATGGAGAGGAGCGCGTGCCTGCATGTGTTTTTTTTTTTAACTAATGGCGCGGCGGCGCCTCGTCGTCGTTTGGGGGGGCATTGCCCCCCCCCAGTCTACGCCTATGCTACCCACAAATGTACAACACTACCATAGCTCTTAGGGGTGAAGGGGCACCTACATGTGGGTACAGTGGGTTTTGGAGACCTCCCATTTACCAGCACAAGTGTTACAGGTAGGGGGGGAATGGGCCTGGGTCCACCTGCCTTAAATGCACTGTGGTACCCACTAAAAGTGCTCCAGGGACCTGCATACATGCAGGCCTCTAGGACTTGTTGCTGCTATATAACATTGGCACACCAGTTGACACCTGAAGACTAATCTCTCCGAAAACGTCCTTTATTGGAATAAGCATGCTTACTCACAGTTAACTGCAGATCAGAGGTTGTGCCCCACTGGCAAAGAGTCTTCCTGGTACTGAGATGAGCAGTAGGTCAGAGCTGGCAGAATGCTGTACAATGCCCTCTTTCAGCCACATTCAAGGTAAGAACTAAGTTCTGTAACGTGGCTAACACGTGAAAGGGATCTAAAACTGGCTTACAAAAATGGCCACTACCTCATGGACCCAGTAAGCAGGGGGAAAAGCACCATGGGAGTAGAGCCTACCAACTACCAACATCGTGAGCATTTGCCACAAGCTAGTGGAATCAAGAGGAGCCCAATACCCTACACCCACCACAATGAATTGCTGATGTGACTCTGCAGTGTGCATAACAGAAAAGGTGTCACACTCAGAGACACATCAGAACCAGGGAAAGGCTGTCAGAGGATAGAACACATTCTGCTGTCATGGAGGTGGGTATGGCATTTGAGGCTGGCATACAGGCTGGAAAAAAAGTTTTTAAATTGTTTTTTTTTTGGTGGGAGGGGGTTAGTGACCACTGGGGGAGTCCGGGGAGGTGATCCCCGATTCCCTCCAGTGGTCATCTAGGCAGTTGGGGCACTTTTTTGGGACTTGTTCATGAAAAAAAAGGGTCCAAAAAAAGTGACCCAAATTTATGCTAAAAACGCCTTTTTTTTCCGATTATCAGCTAAAGACGCCCATCTCTCCTTGGCCAATAACCACGCCCCAGTTCCACCTCTGACACGCCCCCGTCAACTTTACCCGTTTCCGTGACGGATTGCAGTTGGAAACACCCAAAATCGGCTTTTGATTATACCAATTTGGGCGCCCACGGGAGAAAGACGCCCATCTCTCGATTTGGGTCACAATACAGGCGTTTTTCTCTTTCGATTATAAGCAGGATTTTGGACATTATGCTGAAATCTTCTGCCTAGGGTGCGGCAGCAGTCAAAAAAGGAAAAAGAATGCTAGGAATTATTAGGAAAGGAATAGAAAATAAGACAAAAAAATACTATAATGCCTCTGTATCGCTCTATGGTATGACCTCACTTTGAGTATTGTGTGCAGTTCTGATCTCCATATCTCAAAAAAAGTTGCAGAATTAGAAACGTTTCAAAGAAGGGTGACCAAAATGATTAAAGGGTAGAACTGCTCTCATATGAGTAAAGACTTAAGAGGTTAGGGCTCCAGCTTGGAAAAGAGAAGGCTGAGGGCGGATAAGATTGAGGTCTGTAACATCTTGAGTGATGTAGAACGAATGGGTAAAAGTGAATCAATTGTTTTATTCTTTCGAAAAGCAAAAAGACTAGGGGAAACTCAATGATGTTACCTGGTAATACTTTTGGAAGAAATATTTTTTTTCACTCAGTGAATAGTTAAGCTCTAGGACTCGTTACCATAGGATGCGGTAACATAGGTTTGTTTGTTTATTTATTTATTGCATTTGTATCCCACATTTTCCCACCTCTTTGCAGGCTCAATGTGGCTTACAGTACATTATGAATGGTGGAAATATATTAGAAAATAGACATTTAGTGTTACAGAAGGATCTTGGGCAGCATGATAATGATGAAACATAATAGTAGAATAACAAGCAGATATTGTAAGACAGTTCTGAATATATGTGGAGGAGTTGTGTATGTTCACTTTGGTTGCTGTTTTTGGTATGTCTTGTTAAACAGATGGGTCTTCAGTAGTTTGCAGAAGTTCGTTAATTTGTAAATCGTTTTTAATTTGCGCGGCAATGCGTTCCATAACCGTATGCTCAAGTAGGTAAAGCTCTGCCAATTGCTTGTGACCTGGGTTAGCCACTGTTGGAAACAGGATACTGGGCTAGATGGATCATTGGTTTGGCTCAGTATGGCTATTCTTATATTCTTATCTGGGTTTAAAAAAGATTTGGACAAGTTCCTGGAGGAAGGATCCATAGTCTGTAGAAATGGGTAAAGCCACTGCTGCTGTTGGGATTGGTAGCATGGAATCTTGCTGCCATTTGGGATTCTGCCAGATACTTGTGATCTGGCTTGATTACAGTTGGAAGCAGGATACTGGGCTAGATGGACTATTGCTCTGCCTCAGCATGGCTACTCTTATGTTCATATGGAAGTTGTGGATTGAGGAGGCATAGGATGAAGTTGAAAGGGGACAGACATATAAGTACATAAGTATTATACTGGGACAGACCGAAGGTCCATCAAGCCCAGCATCTTGTTAACAACAGTAGCCAATCCAGATCACAAGTACCTGGCAAGATCCCAAAAAAGTACAATAAGGGTGGTGAATCTGTGGAATGGCCTCCTAGTGGAGGTGGTGGTGGAGACAGATTGTATTTGAATTCAAGAAAACTTGGGAAAAATACCTAGGATTTGTAAGGGAGAGGACGGGTAGATGGTGTGGATGTATAGACTGGATAGGCTATACGGTCTGTATCTCCCTTCATTTTCTATATTTCTGTGTGATATATCATTTTGTTTCTTCATCTTCTATCCTTTCTCTGTTGTCATTTTTTTTTACGTCAATTCCTTTATTATTTTCACTCAGCTCTCATAAGAACATAGACATTGCCATTCTGGAATAGACCAAAGGGCTATCAAGCCCAATATCCTGTTTCCAACGGTGGCCAATCCAGGTTCAAGTACCTGGTGAAATCCCAAAAGAGTAAAAGCACATTTTATTGTGCTTATCCCAGTGTTTCCTTTTCTCTCTTTTGCAGATCTTTTGTTTGCACATGTTTTCCCCTCTCCCTTTTCAAATTGAGTTCACAATATTTTTTTCTGCCACTAATGGAGCAATATGGGGGCCTCTGGGGGAGATAAGTCGATGGGTGGTAGGGGCAGCATTGGATTTTGTGGTTATGTTTGTACTTCCGCAAGTACAGTGGTAAGGATGCGAATGAGCTTCAGTAACTATGCCTTTTCTCACACGGCAGCTACCATTTACATCGAAGAGGATCGGAAAAAGACATGTACTGCCCCCAACAGAACAGGCATAGAAAAGGCATCTTTGGCAAGCTAACTTTTACAGAATGCAGAAGTTGGCTGATTGTTTACAAGCTCGTGGGCAAGTAAAAGCTATTGAGCTGAAGCTGTAGCTGGCGCTGAGCCATGGGCATTGTGCCTGAAGTACAAATTTTCATGACTGGCATGTCTTCCAATCTTGAAGGCAGTCCTAGAAACTTGGTTTCCTCTAGTGCATGCAGCAGAGCTAGTGAAAATTGTGCCCTTCCCTCTATTTGTTTTAAATTGCTTGCTTTGATCTGACACGTTCAGTGATTTGTTTGCTCATTGCTGAAAAATTCTTGTGTTGGTGGGGGGAGGGAGGGGGTTGGGTGTTTTCGCTAGAAGCGAATGACTAATCACGCTTGGGAAGCTGAGTTAATCTCAGGTTAGTTACAATCCTGCCAAGACACTCTCTCCTTTGTACTGAGATGCTAATTTTTGGTCACCAGCTACTGTGAACCAAGCACATTCCCCCCCTATTTAAATCCTCCTTAGTTTTAAGGGGAAAATACAGGAGACCTCACAGTGCCACAACAGGCCTGAGCCAATCTGCCAGTGACCTGGAGTGAATTTGCAGGTTTGTTGACATAACTCGCATATTCCCATTTTGTGTATAAACACACGGTGCCTGTTGAAAGCGTGCACCAGTTTATTATATCTGACAAAGTACCAGGTACTGCATTTTAGATAAAAAATAAAAAAATAATAAAAAAAAATCTGGTACCTGGCCAACTTTTTATTTCATGTACAGAACTTCCCTCAATATTCTGAAATGCCAAGTAGTTTGTTACATGAATAATACTTCTTCACATGCCTTCTGCTTCTGGATTAGTAAATCTGGTTTTCCTCGCTTTTCCATTCAGCACTACAGTTCATATTGGCTGGAGCTCCTTAGTAAGGAGACCTGTCTGAGCTATTATTTTCCTATGTTGGCAAAGAATTACAATTTTTAAAAAGTGGTGGTGATGAGTAGGTTGGTTTTAATTCTAAGCTGAATTTTTCTCAAGATGTTGGTAGCATAGGGCCAGCTACTTGTTTTTCTCCAAATAATTTCTTTGCTCTCCCCTTTTCTTTTCCCTGGACTGTGATTTGGTTTGTTTTGTTGACGGAATTGCCACCTGTGCAATGTGCCCCCTAGCACCCCTGCTTCACTTGCTATACTGTGGCCACCACAGGGGAGAGAGTGGATGGGGAGCGAATTTTGTGCCCCCATCTTCCTCCCATGTGTGATGTGCAGCTGCACCTCCCGCACAGCCTTTGGGATGGCCCAAGTTTATAAAAAACAAAACAACAAAAAACAGTTTTCAATCTTTGACTTTCACCTTGTCTTTGGAATCTAAAGACATGGCCATTCTGTGTACTTCATTATTTTAATGAGACGACTTCACCGCTTACTCTTGGGGTGCTGCAGGTTCCAGTGAGGATCAGCATAACCCATGCTGTGTTTAGATTTATCAAGGTGCTGGAGCGATGAAATACTAGAGAAAGTTTGTGCAGGAACTTCCTGTGATTTTAAGAAATAATTGGGTCCATATTTATTACTCTGCAGTTGGCATGACCTTTAAACTTTTACCTGTCCTAAGTGCTGCAGTTGAAATGCTGTGCAATGTGTTACAATAATTACCTGATACCCTGAAGAAGCAGCGAAACGCTGGCCAACGTCGGCTCAGGGTAACAAAGCAGGGAACAGCGCAGCATGGAGCAGCAGTAATATAGAACGCCAAGCTATAAGCTAAGTGTATTGTATTAGATATTGAGCATGTTCTAGATATTAACACGCTATTTTCAAAAATATTCTTTATTTCAAAAAATGTATATTAACAGTATCTATTATATAATTGCGGTCCACTAAGAATCCCTGTGGCTGCATATACAGGGTTTTTGCCTATGATGAAGAGAAGACTAGTTGGTCTGTTTCAGCTCCGACAGATGGATATTTAATCTGGGAGCTCTTTGAGGCTTTTCCCCATTACTATTCAGGGCAGGACAGATCCCCAGTCTTTCCTGCCGCTGCCGGCTCTGACCCTCTTGCTGCCGCATCTTCTTTAAAATGGCTGCCGAGATTTCCAACAGCGGCCTTGCAAGACTTGAGCGGAAGTCTTGACAGCCATTTTTGAAGAGCAATGCGGCAACAAGGGGGTCAGCGCTGGCAGCGGGCAGGAAAGATTGGGGATCTTTCTTGCCCCAAAGACCCCACTGGACCACCAGGGTGGCTTCGGGTATGTTCCATGAGGGCACTCTGCGGCTCAGGGAGGGGAGGCAAGGAGTCAGATTGCAGCAATAACGGGGAGCGGAATGGAGCACCGTGGGGCCCTGTACAACTGCTCCTGTCGCCCCTGCCTAAGATCGGCCCTGAAGGAGAGACAACATGATTTAAAATGAGGAGTAAAGCAGCGATCCTCACCATTTTCTTTGGCTGCTTAACTTTGGTTACCTTCCCCACCCAGCCCACCCGTCTTGACTTAGACTATTGCACGTTAGCTGGGGCAAAGAATGGGGGAGCTAGCCAATTATTTAGAGTACACAGTGGTGTTGAATACATACAAATAATAAGAATTGTAATTTATCTAAGGGTTAACCCAAACTCAGGTGACTCTGGTGTAGTCAGACCACATCATGTATGGATGAGGCTTGATTACCCCTAGACTTGGAGGAAATGGGGTATGGACAGTTGTAGGGTGTGAAACAGTTGGATAGAGGTGAGACTAGTGCTTTAGTAGAAGTTTCAGTTCTGCAAAAGATGTCATAAAGAGACTTTTACAGGCCATACACATTGGGGCTCATTTTTGAAAGAGAAAAACATTTAAAAAGTGGCATAAATCAGCATTTGAACATTTTGTTTGGCAAAACATTCAAATCAATCTTTTGAAACTTAGTTTCTAAACGTTTTGCTATGCAGTTCGTCCACAGTGCATTCAAATCACAAGGGAGCGTGTTGGGGGCAGATTTTGGCCGTTCCTAAGACTTGGAATTTTTCAGCCATAATGGAACAAAACAAAAACATCCAGGGCTACAATTGAGATGTTTGGCCTAGACCTGGTATTTGTCACGACTAAGATGCAAAGAAGTGCCTTAAATGGCCAGATGACCACTGGAGGGATTAAGGCATGACCCCCTCCCACCCCCAAAAGATATGAAAGAAACCGTACATACCAGTCTTTATGACTGCCTCAGATGTTATAGCCAGTCTTATTAGGGAACCCAGGCCCATATCCCAACTGTTACACATGTGGTGAAAAGTGTGAGCCCTCCAAAACTCACCAAAAACCTACAGTACCCACATGTAGGTGACCCCTGCAGCCATAAGGGTTATTTTAGTGGTGTACAGTTGGGTACAGTAGGTTTTTGGTGGGTTTTGGAGGGGGGTAACAGTGAGATGTAGACCTTGGAACTTTTATGTAAAGCTCATTGCAGCGCCCCCCTAGAGTGCGCCACTGCTCTGCTGGGATGTCTGTGGTGCAAGTCTGTTAGAAAGCTGGCTCCTCCTACATTCCAATGGCTTGTTTTTGTGTTTTCCCCTTGAATATTTTCTTTTTTTGAAAATGTTTCAAAAAGATAGACTCACTGAGCACAAAAACATCTAACAAATGGCCATTTTTGAAACAAAAGGATAAACATTTTGCTGGTTTGAAAATAGTTACATTCGCCACTTGAATTTTGAACTTTTTGATCAAAATGTCCAAAGTCGGATTTAAAAGTCATATCAAAAATGCCTCTCATTGTGTGCTTAATGATGGACAGAACCCAAATGTTAACAGCTGATAGGTATTGTAACTGTGATGCCAAGGCTATCCCCTCCTGTAAATTAGGCAGAGTTTTGGGGTCTTTCGTGATGTTACATTTTTGTATGTGAACCTGCATAACGTAGTGGTTCATTAAATTGGCCACAGCATGGTATAATCATATAGGGGGTCTTTTACTAAAGCTTAGCTCCAGTTACCTGGAGCAGGGCCCATTTTATTCCTACAGGCCCTGCTGCAGATAACTCAAGCTAAGCTTTAGTAAAAGACCCCCACAATCTTTCTTTTGTACTATTGCTGATGTCTTTATTGAACTAGAGTTGTTTTGTATGGGAGGGAGGAGGAAACTGAGTCGACTAGCCATGAAGTGGGTATGTTCTGCCCCCAGGGTAGAGTGTGTGTGCTTTGTAGTTATCCTTTATAGCTCTCTCAATCCTTAGGATCTCCAGTTCTACTGTACTTCCTGGTGTGGTGTTTGGCAGTACATCCTGGTGTGGTGTTTGGCAGTACAGTTATATAGTTCAGCATGTTAGTGTAGCTTAGTACATAAGTAGTGCCATACTGGGAAAGACCAAAGGTCCATCTAGCCCAGCATCCTGTCACCGACAGTGGCCAATCCAGGTCAAGGGCACCTGGCACGCTCCCCAAACGTAAAAACATTCCAGACAAGTTATACCTAAAAATGCAGAATTTTTCCAAGTCCATTTAATAGCGGTCTATGGACTTGTCCTTTAGGAATCTATCTAACCCCTTTTTAAACTCCGTCAAGCTAACCGCCCGTACCACGTTCTCCGGCAACGAATTCCAGAGTCTAATTACACGTTGGGTGAAGAAAAATTTTCTCCGATTCGTTTTAAATTTACCACACTGTAGCTTCAACTCATGTCCTCTAGTCCTAGTATTTTTGGATAGCATGAACAGTCGCTTCACATCCACCCGATCCATTCCACTCATTATTTTATACACTTCTATCATATCTCCCCTCAGCCGTCTCTTCTCCAAGCTGAAAAGCCCTAGCCTTCTCAGCCTCTCTTCATAGGAAAGTCGTCCCATCCCCACTATCATTTTCGTCGCCCTTCGCTGTACCTTTTCCAATTCTACTATATCTTTTTTGAGATACGGAGACCAGTACTGAACACAATACTCCAGGTGCGGTCGCACCATGGAGCGATACAACGGCATTATAACATCCGCACACCTGGACTCCATACCCTTCCTAATAACACCCAACATTCTATTCGCTTTCCTAGCCGCAGCAGCACACTGAGCAGAAGGTTTCAGCGTATCATCGACGACGACACCCAGATCCCTTTCTTGATCCGTAACTCCTAACGCGGAACCTTGCAAGACGTAGCTATAATTCGGGTTCCTCTTACCCACATGCATCACTTTGCACTTGTCAACATTGAACTTCATCTGCCACTTGCACGCCCATTCTCCCAGTCTCGCAAGGTCCTCCTGTAATCGTTCACATTCCTCCTGCGACTTGACGACCCTGAATAATTTTGTGTCATCGGCGAATTTAATTACCTCACTAGTTATTCCCATCTCTAGGTCATTTATAAATACATTAAAAAGCAATGGACCCAGCACAGACCCCTGCGGGACCCCACTAACTACCCTCCTCCACTGAGAATACTGGCCACGCAATCCTACTCTCTGCTTCCTATCTTTCAACCAGTTCTTAATCCATAATAATACCCTACCTCCGATTCCATGACTCTGCAATTTCTTCAGGAGTCTTTCGTGCGGCACTTTGTCAAACGCCTTCTGAAAATCCAGATATACAATATCAACCGGCTCCCCATTGTCCACATGTTTGCTTACCCCCTCAAAAAAATGCATTAGATTGGTGAGGCAAGACTTCCCTTCACTAAATCCGTGCTGACTTTGTCTCATCAGTCCATGTTTTTGTATATGCTCTGCAATTTTATTCTTAATAATAGCCTCCACCATCTTGCCCGGCACCGACGTCAGACTCACCGGTCTATAATTTCCCGGATCTCCTCTGGAACCCTTCTTAAAAATCGGAGTAACATTGGCTACCCTCCAGTCTTCCGGTACTACACTCGATTTTAGGGACAGATTGCATATTTCTAACAGTAGCTCCGCAAGTTCATTTTTTAGTTCTATTAATACTCTGGGATGAATACCATCAGGTCCCGGTGATTTACTACTCTTCAGCTTGCTGAACTGACCCATTACATCCTCCAAGGTTACAGAGAATTTGTTTAGTTTCTCCGACTCCCCCGCTTCAAATATTCTTTCCGGCACCGGTGTCCCCCCCAAATCCTCCTCGGTGAAGACCGAAGCAAAGAATTCATTTAATTTCTCCGCTATGGCTTTGTCCTCCTTGATCGCCCCTTTAACACCATTTTCGTCCAGCGGCCCAACCGACTCTTTGGCCGGTTTCCTGCTTTTAATGTATCTAAAAAAATTTTTACTATGTATTTTTGCTTCCAACACTAATTTCTTCTCAAAGTCCTTTTTTGCCCTCCTTATCTCCGCTTTGCATTTGGCTTGGCATTCCTTATGATCTATCCTGTTACTTTCAGTTGGTTCTCTTCTCCACTTTCTGAAGGATTGTTTTTTGGCTCTAATGATTTCCTTTATCTTACTGTTTAGCCACGCCGGCTGACGTTTAGTCTTTTTTCCCTTTTTTCTAATACGTGGAATATATTTGTCCTGAACCTCCAGGATGGTGTTTTTAAACAGCATCCATGCCTGATGCAAGTTTTTTACTCTGCGAGCTGCTCCTTTCAGTCTTTTTTTCACCATTTTTCTCATTTTGTCGTAATCACCTTTTCTATAGTTAAACGCTAGCGTACTTGATTTCCTAGTTTCACTTCCTTCAATGCCAATATCAAAACCGATCATATTATGATCACTGTTATCAAGCGGCCCTCGTATCGTTACCCCCTGCACTAGATCATGAGCACCACTAAGGACTAAGTCTAGTATTTTTCCTTCTCTTGTCGGCTCCTGAACTAGCTGTTCCATGAAGCTGTCCTTGATTTCATCAAGAAATCTTATGTCCCTTGCGTGTACAGATGTTACATTAACCCAGTCTATATGCGGGTAATTGAAATCCCCCATTATTATTGTGTTGCCCAGTTTGTTTGCGTCCCTGATTTCCTTTAACATTTCCGCATCCGTCTGTTCGTCCTGGCCAGGCGGACGGTAGTACACTCCTATCACTATCCTTTTCCCCTTTGCACATGGAATTTCAATCCACAGTGATTCCAAGGAGTGTTTTGTTTCCTGCAGAATTTTCAATCTATTTGATTCAAGGCTCTCGTTAATATACAATGCTACCCCTCCACCAATCCGATTCACCCTATCACTACGATATAATTTGTACCCCGGTATGACAGTGTCCCACTGGTTATCCTCCTTCCACCAGGTCTCAGAGATGCCTATTATATCTAATTTTTCATTTAGTGCAATATATTCCAACTCCCCCATCTTATTTCTTAGGCTCCTGGCATTCGCATATAGACATTTCAAACTATGTTTGTTGTTCCTAAGTACATCATGCTTAGTACTTGACAGTATTAATTGGCAATCTTTTGTCTGATTTTTATTGTTATTTAAAGATACCCGATCTACTACAATCTCTTTTGCAACCTCACTATCAGGATACTCTATCTTCCCTGTTATGGTGATATCTTTGAAAGATACCTTATCCCGAACCATGCTCCTGCTTAATGTGTAATTTTTACTCCTAGTGGTCAATACTTTGCTTGGAATTGCTTCCTCCCTCTCAGCTGAGCAAGAGTGTTTTTTGTTCCTCTTACTGTCACTTCCTGATTATCTGTGCTCTGATAGGTCAGTCCCTGACAAATGCATGTGACCTATTCCCTCCAGTTAAGAGCTGCCCTCTTTGACTTTAAGTGGCCTTCATTGTGACCTAGTTTCAGGCTCTAACCCTATTAGTCCTTTGTACTTGCCTTCTGGCCTTGTGTGTGGTGCTTGTTGCCCCCCTCCCCCCCCAAAAAAAAAAAAATCTGCAAGGCAGACATTCCATCTTGTCTCAAGAGCTTGCTTCTCTCTCTCTCTTCCTGTCCTCTTGAAGGTCAATTCTGTTTTTTTTTTAACCATATATCCACAAACTTTGCATCCTACCTCTCACTGCTTCAATTCTTCTATCAAATATCTTCACCTCTACAATAAACAGCTTCTCCTTCAGAACTTCACTTTCACCTCCCAGCAACTGTGATTACCAATTTGAAGGCTCTGGCCCTGAGGCATGAGACTTCTAACTTCAGCTACGCACTACAAATAAATGGCTTTGGTTTACCTTGGAAATATACAACAAGCGTCTTCTTGTGGATGCTGGAGTGCGAGGTTTATACTGTCTGATAAATATTTCATGTACATGCTTTAGGAGATCAGAATCAGAATATAGGCTGAATGTTGCCTTTCTGCTCAGTTCGCCACTTGGAATAGCTCTTAAAATCAGAAGAAACACTTGAATGTTAGGATGTGAGGTTTAGAAAATCCAGTATCTCCCTTTTTTTAGTAGTTTTTCACTACAAAAAGTAGTGTGTTCCATAAAATGGTTGTCAAATACAGTATTAAATAAACTCTCCAGAATACAAGAAACACTGTTAGTAGATGACCATGTTGCTAGAAAGCAACAATCCATTTTAAGATTATAATCCCCAAGCCTTCTGCCAAGGAACTCTTTGGCATATGATCAAATTTCTGGAACTTCTGTCAGTTTTTCATGGGCCATCAAACAGCTGCATTGCAGCAGGAGGGTGCTGAGATCACCACAAAACCCCCAGAAGATCTCTGGGAGTTAGGGGACCATAGAAACAGAGAAGAATGAAGACAGATAAAAACCATATGGCTTATCCAGTCTGCCCGACCATTCCATTTATTTATTTATAATACAATTTATAGACTGCTCTTTCCTATTCTAGGCAGTTTACCAAAATGACAGCCATAATAAAATTAAACAAAAACAATATCTTCCATACAAAATCAATTACTAAAACAAGAAACTAAAACAAACAGCTCTCATATCAACTAACACCACTCACCAGCAATTAGCCTGAGAGAAAAAGAAATAAGCCTTAAACAGTTTTCTAAATTGCAGATAGTTCTCAACCTTTCTTAATTCAATGGGGTAACTCATTCCACAAATGAGAACCTTCAATCATAGGCGGTCGGTGGCCCTACTGTTTGGGGAGGCTAAAGGGGGCGGGGTTAGGGGTGGGGCCAGGGGCGGGGCTTACATCCATAATTGTCTGACAACATAGAAAAAAATAAGTAAAAATAAGTCACAATTAATACCTTTTATTAAATTTAGATATTAAATATGTATCATATGTCAAAGAATAAAGTGGTTGCTCAAAGCATATACTAACCACAATTGCTCAACTGCAAAACACTATGCACAAATTTGTGCAAAAACACACTCATAAACCTTACTGTACCATAACACTGGGCAGACCCTAATAAACCAATATACCACCCATACGGAAAATGCAGACCGTCAACAATATGAAACAAAGGATCATAATATCACAATTCTCATGTAGAGCCACAAAACACCCTTTTAGGGTGGAAAGTGTTCACAATGAGCTCCTTTTATGAATGACTATATGTAGATCCTTCAAGAGGTAGTGTGTCATGATTTAGGCTCTAAAACCCTTTCTGATGATTTGGTGCTACCTCAGTAAGGCCAATACACAATATCTCCACTGCAAAACACTAGACACAAACTTGTGCAAAAGCACACTCATAACCTTACCAAACCATAACAATACTAATTCCAAGGACAGGACAAGCTACAACCTTATGCATGGAAAGGCAGCACTGTAATTACACCGGGCTCTTTAACACCACTGCACAACCTAGTGAAACAAAAAAACCCCCAAAAGGGCTGAAAATACTACACGCTAACAGAATACTGCACCTTGATCACATGAAAAACACATGACACAACAGATATGAAGGCAAAATACTGAACTGGAAAGTTACCTCAAGAAGTCAGACTCAGCATGCAGCAATACTAGAAAAATTGAAACTTACATGCAAAACTTCACAGATGCACATTTCCAAAAGCTGACATATTCCAGTTAATAAATTCTGAATAAAATACTTTTTTCTACCTTTGTTGTCTGATCATTTAGTTTTTCTATTCGCTTTGGTCCCAGTCTCTTCTGTTTTATGCAGTGTCTTCTTTCCATTTGATATTTTTTCTCTCACCATGTCCACCATCCTCCTGTGTCCTTATGCGTCCTGTCTGCCTTCTGTAGCCCTGTCCCTATCCTTCAGTATCCCGATCCAGCTCTTAAATTCAACAGTTTTCCCTCCATCCATATCCAGCATTTCGCCTCACTCCCCTCCATCCATGTCCAGCACTTTCCTTCTTTCTCTCCTACCCTTCCATCCAGTGTCATCCCTCTTTCTCTCTACATCCTTCCACCCATTACCCTCTCCCAATCCTTCCGTCCATTGTCTCCCTCTATCTCCCCTTCCTTCTAGACAGTTCTCTCTCTTGACCCTTTTCCATTCAGCATGTCCTCTCTCACCCCATCCTTCCAGTGTCTTTCCTCTTTCCCTCCCTACCAGCGTCTTCCCTCATTCTGCCCCCTCCTTCCAACATCTTTCCTGAGTCTGCCCCCCTTCAATTTCATTTCATGTCCTCTCGTTCTTCCGCCTTCCCATCTCCGGAAAAGATTTGTTTGTGGATTAATACCTTTCAAGTATTTGAACGTCTGTATCATATCACCCCTGTTCCTCCTTTCCTCCAGGGTATACATGTTCAGGTCAGCAAGTCTCTGCTCATACGTCTTGGAATGCAAATCCCATACCATTCTCGTAGCTTTCTTTGCACCGCTTCCATTTTTTTTAACATCCTTCGCAAGGTACAGCCTCCAAAACTGAACACAATACTCCAGGTGGGGCCTCGCCAATGACTTGTACAGGGGCATCAACACTTCCTTTCTTCTACTGATCACACCTCTCTCTATACAGCCTAGCAACCTTCTCGCTAAGGCCACCGCCTTGTCACACTGTTTTGTCGCCTTCAGATCCTCGGATACTATCACCCCAAGATCCCTCTCCCCCTCAGTACCTATCAGACTCTCTCCGCCTAACACATACGTCTCCCGTGGATTTCTATTCCCTAAGTGCATCACTTTGCATTTCTTGGCATTGAATTTTAATTGCCAAACCTTACACCATTCTTCTAGCTTCTTCAGATCCTTTTTCATGTTTTCCACTCCCTCTGGGGTGTCCACTCTGTTACAGATCTTAGTATCATCCGCAAATAGGCAAACTTTACCTTCTAACCCTTCGGCAAGGTCACTCACAAATATATTGAACAGAATTGGCCCCAGCACCGATCCTTGAGGCACTCCACTACTCACCTTTCCCTCCTCTGAGCGAACTCCATTCACCACCACCCTCTGGCATCTGTCTGTCAACCAGTTCCTAATCCAGCTCACTACTTCGGGTCCTATCTTCAGCCCATCCAGTGTATTTAAAAGCCTTCTGTGGGGAACTGTGTCAAAAGCTTTGCTGAAATCTAAGTAGATTACGTCCATAGCTCGTCCCTGATTCAATTCTCCTGTCACCCAATCAAAGACCTCATTGAGATTCGTTTGGCACGATTTCCCTTTGGTAAAACCATGTTGTCTCGGATCTTGTAACTTATTGGCTTCCAGGAAATTCACTATCCTTTCCTTCAGCATCGCTTCCATTACTTTTTCAATAACCGAAGTGAGGCTTACCGGCCTGTAGTTTCCAGCTACTTCCCTATCTCCACTTTTGTGAAGAGGGACCACCTCTGCCGTTCTCCAGTTTCTCGGAACCTCTCCTGTCTCCAAGGATTTATTAAACAAATCTTTAAGAGGACCCACCAGAACCTCTCTGAGCTCCCTCAATATTCTGGGGTGGATCCCATCCGGTCCCATGGCTTTGTCCACCTTTAGCTTTCCAAGTTGTTGATACACACTCTCTTCCGTGAACGGTGTTATATCCATTCCATTCTCAGGTGTACTTTTGCCAGTCCCTCGCAGTCCTTCTCCAGGATTTTCTTCAGTGAAAACAGAACAAAAGTATCTATTTAGCAAATTGGCTTTTTCTTCATCATTATCTACATAGCGGTTCGCTGTATCTTTTAGTCTCACAATTCCCTTTTTAGTCATTCTCCTTTCACTAATATACCTGAAGAAATATTTGTCGCCCCTCCTTACATTTCTAGCCATTTGTTCTTCCGCTTGCGCCTTCGCCTTCGCCAGACGTACCTCTCTCTTGGCTTCTTTCAGTTTCACCTGGTATTCCTCCCCGTGTTCCCCTTCTTGAGATTTTCTATATTTCTGGAACGCTAACTCTTTAGCCTTTATTTTCTCAGCCACTTGCTTGGAGAACCATATCGGTTTCCTTTTTCTCTTGCTTTTATTTACTCTCCTTACATAAAGGTCTGTGGCCCTATTTATTACTTCTTTCAGCCTGGACCACTGCCCTTCCACTTCTTGTACGTCCTCCCAGCCCATCAGCTCCTTCCTCAGGTATTCCCCCATTTTACTAAAGTCAGAATGCTTGAAATCCAGGACTTTGAGTTTAGAGTGACCGCCCTCCACTTCAGCTGTCATATCAAACCAAACCGTTTGATGGTCACTGCTTCCCAGGTGTGCACCCACTTGGACATTTGACACACTATCCCCATTTGTGAGCACCAGATCCAGTGTCGCTTCCTCCCTTGTGGGTTCCGTCACCATTTGTCTGAGCAGAGCAATTTGGAAAGCATCCATGATCTCTCTACTTCTTTCTGATTTGGCAGACGGAACCTTCCAATCTACATCCGGCAGATTGAAATCTCCCATCAACAGAACCTCTTTTTTCTTTCCTAATTTTTGAATATCTGCGATCAGATCTTTATCTAGTTCCTCTAATTGTGTCGGGGGTCTGTAGACAACACCCACGTGAACAGAGGTTCTATCATCTCTTTTTAAGGTGATCCATATTGCTTCTTCTTTTCCCCAGGTCCCTGTCATTTCAGTCGCCATGATATCATTCCTCACATACAGAGCTACTCCTCCACCTTTATGACCCTCTCTATCCTTTCTAAATAAATTATAGCCTGGTATGCTTGCATCCCATTCATGGGAACCGTTGAGCCACAGAAGTATTTCCTCAGGTTACTCCATATTTGGGTTACCAGATCTCTAAAGAATGTGATTTTTGCATATGGAAGCAAGCAACCTAATCTACATGTTAATCGTCAGTACTTGAAATCCAAGATAATTAGGAATTCTTTATGGATAAATGCAAAATTTCCCTTATTTTTCTTTGCAGGAAAAAAAAGTGTACATAGACTGGCGGACAAAGGGACCAATGGAGGGGGAGCAGATCTACATAAAACCAAGGGGAGCACATCTGAAGTTTCAGATGGTCATAAGCCTGATTTGTTTGGTATCCTTGGCAGTATCAACCAGAGTAGGATCAGCTACAGTATGTCATAGCTCAGAAAGAGTGGGGGTGGGGGGGGGGTATAGAGTCTTAATAGCAAAAAACAAAATAAAGGAGGAAGGAACTGCTGAAAGGGGTAGTTTCTCTTCTGCAGTATTGCTAATTTTCAGTGTTACACAGCCTCGGGGGAACTGATTTAATCTGAAATGTTTCTTTAAGTGATACTGTATGCAAAATGGAATGTTTAGTTAGATTCCAAGCAATCTGCTTGACTGGAGTACAATGCGTTCATTGCTTTTAAAATGCCTCATTTTATTTTATTTTTTGAGTATCAATAAGGCAGTCTAATAAACTACAGTAGATTTAGTGTGTGTGTGTTTGTGTTTAACTTCAATTTCTGTGCAGATTTCATGGGTGCTCAAATGACCCCTTTTGCAGGGGGGCTTTCAGCACACTTAACAGGAAGTACAAGGGTCAGAGCATGTTGGTGTGCTTTCCATGCTAATACAAATGAGCTGTATATGGAATTTTAGTGCTGACAATTAACTTTATCTCTTTGAAGTGAAGTAAAATTTAACTTCAGTTTACTTCTGTGAGAAATGAATGGAGGTTAAAATGTTAGCTGGCAGTAGACCTTGGATTCCCAGCTTGGGTCCTCTCTGGGCATGGTTAACCCTTGATGATTCCCAGGCAAGTAAGCACTTTGCCCCCACCCCTAGAAATCTAAATGTTTTCAGCTGAAAAGAATGGTCCTCTCCCCCCCCCCCCCCCCAGTGAATCTGACTGTGACGGAAAACCAGCAGAGGAGGAAGCAGAAGGTAAGAAGTGCTGCCCAGTGACTCCTGTAGTCAACTAGAAGACGATGTACAGGGATTGGGGGAATAGACAGACCTCCTGAGGCAGTGGTGGCACCTGTTTTCCACTCCAACTCTTCCTTCTACGAGTAGCTAACTTACCAGAGCAAAACTCTACCTTGAGAGCCATTGAATTAGCACATCAGAGAGAACCCTTCCTAAACATCTGGGCCTTAGGCACTCGCCTAGTTTGCCTATGCCTTAATCCTACCTTTGGTGCTCTGGATGCAGAATTCCCAGTTTAATGACCTCTGAATCTGTTGTGATATCCCCCTTCTCATTCAGGGTGACCTGGTGCTCAATATGCAGATTATATGCAAATTAGTGTGCTACCCCTTCTCGCTCAGGGTGACCTGGTTCCCAATAAGCAAATTAAACAGGCCTCATCAACTGCATATTTCTCAGGCAACTCTTTATTCCAGCCCCTGGGCACACTTCTTCTAGCTTAATACTTTATACATTTATAGGTCTTCACACTGAGCCTCCCCGCACAGATACATGGGCTCAGTACTTGTTCCAATACTTTGGGGACTTTTAACCCCAGGCTTTGCAGTCTGCTTCTCTCAGTACTTTGGACACACAGTCCTGGACACCCAGTCCCCTGTTCTGGACACACAGTCCTTTCTTCTTTGGACACACAGTCCTTTCACTGAACCCACAGTTCTTATAAGTACTGAGGACACACAGTCAAACACTAATGCTTTAGGGACTTCTTACCACCGGATTTTCAGCCTGCTGATCTCCTTTGGACACACAGGCCTCCACAAGTCCATAGGGTTAACCATTATCTTCCAGGGGGATCTCTCTTCTTCTGCTGCCAGCTCACTTCTCTTCCTTTCACCACTCAGGTGGGGTATAAAGTGGTTAATTAGCTACACAGGACCCAGCCCATAACCTCCTACACCTGTGGACATCCCAGGTCCTAGCGACCTCCACCTATTCTCCTACTAGTGCCCTCTAGTGGCCTAGCCTGGATAGGACAGCCTCATACTTATCACACTGTAAGAGCAGAGTCCAGGAACTCTCCCATCTCAGTGAGATCTGTGCCCAAGACGTCGTTATCCAGAACCCCATGTTCTAACCCATTCTCTACTATGCCCGCTCTCCATTTCCATGCAGTAGGTTTCCCTAGTCCACCAGTCCATGCCCCGATCATTTATTTCACTGCCCATTAAATCATCCCATCCCCCACTCAGCTACTCCCCACCTATCATCTTGCCTACCTGCTTCCTATTTGTTAACCCATGTCCAACTATCTAACCTCCTCTCATCCAGCGTTTACAGATGTGAGTTAAAGTAGACTTCCACCTGTGACCATTGAACTTAAAATTGCCAATTCCGTCTGTACATTATTTGCAGTAAGTGCCTGGTAGTTCCTTTGCCAGCTATTCATTGTATTTACTCAGTTCTAAGTTGAGGAAATGTGGCCACAATACATATGGCAGAGTCACCTATTGGAATAATGATTGATAAAGATCACTGCCAAACTGTTTCTGACAGGCAAAATCTATCTGCCGTCTACAAATACAGTAACGTCTCAATTATCCAAACTAAACAGGACCAACCTGTTGTCAGATAAATGAAAAGTCGGATAATACAGAAAACAACGGTAACCCCTCAAACAATGCAGAAACAAAGGCAATAAAAGGAGGGTCCTGGCTCATAATGATGCTGTTTTGCGGTAAAAGTAGGGTCCTTTATTCGGAAAAGGGACATCACCACCCAACCTACACAAGATGTTCCAGGGAACCAGCACCGCTAACAGGCACAGCGCAGATGGGAACAGATGGTAACAGCCCAAGCAGCACAGCATAAAACTCCGGTGCTGACCTATCAGCCTTCACCATACGCCCAAGAGTGATGTCACTCTTTTAAGGTGGTTTGTGTAGGAGTGGATGGTTTGGGTGAATGTTTGGTGTTGAAGAATGCAAGAGTGATGGTTTGTGTTTTATTGTCCATGGGGAGTATTGAGTGTGGCTTGTTCTCCTTTATTAGATTTTTTTTGTTTCAATGACGTAGTGATTTTGGGAATGTTTGTGTAGTGGGAGATTTTAATATTCTTTTTGATCCATTGGAGGAATTGTTTTTGAGAAGGGAACATGTTCTCTTTGGTGCCTTATCAGCTTTGCAGCTGAGACAGGTTGTTGATGAAGCTTCTCATAAGGCAGGTCATGTTTTAGACCTTCTTTTATATGCCCAAGATTGTTGGAGGCTTTGTGTTGGTCACTAGTTGTTAGGGCTGTTGCATGGTAAGACCATTTCTAATATCTTTTGTTTTTCAATTTGTTAAAACAGGTGAGTGTTATGAGTAAGGTGCTGGGGTTTTAAATGTTCAACCGCAGTTTGAAATTAAGGCTTTGGCGAACCAATGGTTACCTACCTTATATATTATTGATGAGATTACTGTTAGTGATGCTGTTGAGAGGTGGACTAGGACTTTGAGTGATGCATTGGATATGGTAGTTCCTATGAGGAAGGTGATGCAGAGGAATGGTCATAGACCGTGTCGTTGAAGTAGTGAACCAGTGATGCAAGTTAGGAGAGAGTTAAGCTGAGAGAAAATGGAGAAAATCTTGTTATTTGGAGAATTATGATAGTTATAAATTAGGTCTGCTTGAATATCTCAATCTCTGTGAGTGGATGAGAAATGAACTATTATAGAAAGCAAGTTCAAGAGGCTTTGAATAGACCAAAGGAATTGTATCACTTGGTAAAGTATTTGATTAATGGATATATGTATAAGTGTGAGAAGAGTGGACCTGATGCTAGGGCTTATGCAGATTTTTTGATGAATAAAATAGCTAGCTTAGAGGAGAAGATAAGAGCTTCTGACTATCGGGGGAGGAGAAGATAGGAGCTTGTGAATATCAAGGGAAAAAAGAGCAGGAGTTGTAAGATTTGCAGTTGAGATGGGTTGAGTTTGAGGAGGTTAGGGTCCAAGAGATGGTGAAGATTGCCTCTGTGATTACTTTTACTTGGTCTTTGTCTGATCCATTCTTCTCTGGAGTCATCCGTCAGTTGACTGATAAGATTGCATTACTGCTGACATGTACAGTATTGTAAATAAGTCCATCACAGAGGATGAGCTTCCGGCTGTTTGCGAGCAAGCTACAGTGAAACCATTGTTAAAAAATGAAAATTTAGACCCAGGGAGCATGGGAAGTTAAAGACCTATTTCTGTGGTCCATTTTGTCAGGAAAGTGATGGAAAAATCTGTTGTACAACAACTTGAAGCTTTTGTGGAGGATAGTAATTGTTTGAATGAGTTTCAATATGGGTTCAAAAAGGCTCATAGTGTGGAGACATTGTTAATTTCTACAGTAGATACTTTATGGAATGGATAGAAATCAATGTGTTTGATTTTCTTAGATATTTCATCTTCCTTTGATACTGTTGATGGGGCTATATTATTGGCTAGATTACAACAGTTGGGTATTATGGGTAAGGTGTATGAATGGTTTGCCTCTTAACTATCAGGATGTGTATTGTTTGTTTAAAGTGGAGGGGGGTGGGTTTTTTTAAAACTATCTCTTTTCTAAGAGGGGTGCCACAAGGTTCTGCCTTGTTGGCGCTCCTATTCAACATCTATATGGCCCCTTTGTATGAGGTGTTGGGATACTTCGTGTGGAGTATCGGCTGTATGCATTTGACATCCAGTTCTTTTTCCCAATAACAATGTGGGGAAAGGATCTGTGTGTGTAATTGACGTCTTATGTGAGTGAAATCTGTAAATGGATGACATCTAATAAGCTTGCTTTGAATGTAGATAAAACAGAAATTCTTATTTTGGGGAGGGTGATGGATGATTGTTGTTCCAAGTCAATTTGTGTGGGTGAAATTGATGTGCCTGTGCAGAAGGAGAGAAAGTTATTGGGTGTGATTTTTAGGTGCTCAACTTACAACTACAGAACATATTGTGCATGTGGTTGAGTCAACCTTTCACAAATTGCGTTTATTCTTTCAATTGAAATCTATGTTATGTTTGGCTGATTTTAGGAGTGTGATTCAGGCTATGGTTTTGTGAAAGATAGATTATTGCAACTCGCTTTATTTGGTGGAGTGCTCCTAATTTACTGCTTCTCCGGCTCCATTTACTAATTGTCCTCCTCTCTAGTAAATTTAAACCTTACAGATGTTGCTTTTCTAATTCCCACCCCTCCAGTGAGCCTGGGATGGCAGTCATGCAGTACTGTCCTTGTTTGCTCTAGGCCAGTGGTTCTCAACTCAGTCTTCAGGACTCACCTAGCCAAGTCAGGTTTTCAGGATACCTACAATGAAAATACATGAGAGAAAGTTGCATGCATTACTTCCATTGTATGCAAATCTATCTTATGAATATTTATTATAGATATCTTGAAAATCTGATTGGCTAGGTGTGTCCCAAGGACTGGGTTGAGAACCACTGATCTAAGCACTAGTGTAATTACAATCGCAAGTATCTAGTAATGAGCCAAACTACAGTTTTGTTTTGTTTTTTACCATTTAGATTGGCCACAATGGTCTTATGGAGCCAAATCTAATATGAGGAAAATTAAAATACAAGCTTCCATTTTAGAGAATTCTTGAGTGACGTGACTTAATATCTGGAGAAATTAGCTCATGGCACTTGGTTTTCTTCAAGCTGCAGAAACATATCTTTAGCTTTAACCCGAGGAGCAGTTTCCTGTTCTGTGCGATTTTTGTTTTTTTCACACTTCAGTTTTTCAAAGGCTGAAGACCACAATGAATAAGAGTGTGAGGTTAATCCTTCTGTGCACAGAGGGTTATGCATGGACAGGTTTCAGTTGTACTGCGGAAATCATTGTCAAATAGGTCATAATGAATGATGACATTCCTTTCACGTATCGTAACTGTGTGGCGGCATCTGAGATACCTTCCAGCTCTAATTAAACTACATTTTTAGAATGAAATCCTATACAGATAATAACATTAATCCACACCCCTTGCTTCCAAAGTGGTAAAACAAACCCCCCCCCCCCCCCCCCTTTAACAAAGCCACGTGGCAATGCCGACACAGCCCATTCACTTTGAATAGTTTGTGTCGGCATTACTGTGCAGCTTTGTAAAAGGGAAGAATAGTTTCTAGGCAAGAATTACCCAAGCAACAGTTTAATACCTTGTGTTTATGGTTGCAGCCATTGGAGTCTACCAGGCAGAGACTGATTTAAAAAAACAAATTACAGTTGGCAATCAAGATTGTGTTGCTGGCTACTTGAAACAAGCCAAACTATTTGGTGTGTAACTTATCTTTGGGAATAAGTCCTCCTCTAGATTTAAAAATTTTTTTTATCGGATTTTAGATTGTAATCACATTAAAGAGAACAGTATGTTTACTAAGGTGCGTTTGCGTTTTTAAGGCGTGTTAAACGCTAACACGCGTATACATTTCTATGAGTGCATTAGTGTTTAACGCGTGTAAACCATTTACACGTGTTAAAAATGCTAATGCGCCCATAGCGCTGCTTAGTAAACATAGGCATAGATGTTGTGATAATAGGAAAACAGAAAACTGATACAGAGGAAATCCACTTTTCCATCATCTAAAAATATAATTATGTACATCAAAGAAAAATTGGATCTAAGACATCAGGAATTATCTAAAAAGAAAAAGGGAAATAATATAGAACATAGACCTGATACCTAATTCCAAAACCCACTCTTATAATGTATTAATCTCTGCAAACAACAACCCAGACATTCAACTATTCCTTAGCAGGATCAAAATCATTCAGCTGTTCAGGATTTTTTAAAAAAAAAATTACCCTTATAATCTATGAAACAATTACAAGGAAAACATAAAATCTTCTGGCATTGCTTCTGGGAATTCTTAGCCAAATCAGGAAAAAAAAATGTGAATTTTCAAGCTCAAAAGCAACTAACTTTTATGTAACGAATGTAAAGATGAAAAACATTATTGTGGTCCAAATTCAAGAGCAAACGTGACAACCAAAGTTCCTTGTGTGATGACATCCAGTGAGGATTCTAGAAAGTCTTAGATTCATTGCACCTCTTTGGCCCTGTTCAGCCCTTCCTTTTGACCTTCTCCCAAGAGAGAAGTATTGAGCTTTTACTATTGGTTTTAGTGATTCCATTGGTATTTTCAAAACTTCCAGAAGAGATTTTTTGACCATATCTTTTGATGGACGAGCCAGACTGAGATCTTTTGGAAGCAATTCTGTAACTGAGCGTCTCCAATTAGGCACACAATAGGAGCTGTCAAAGCACTTACATTTAGCTGCTTGCATTCAGGCCAGCCATAGAGCTAGTGTAATTGCATGCCTGTAAGTGTGGCAGGGATGCACATAAATTGGAGTATTTTGTAAGTTACGCACACAGGTGGGACCTAGATAGGGCACCCACTTGCATTCTGAGGTGCAGGAGCTTGAATTACATTTTGGAGCTCTGCCTTACATGTGGCTGACTCCCAAAGCAATGTTTTTATGTGATTGTTATACTTACCGTATTTTTCGGACTATAAGACGCACTTTTTTCCCCCAAAATTTGGGAGGAAAATGGGCGGTGCATCTTATAGTCCGAAGGTAGCGAGTTTTGGATCGCCCTCCCCTACTTACGTGACGCGATGTTCCCTGGTGGTCTAGTGACGTCGGGGCAGGAAAGAGCCCCCTCTTTCCTGCCCAGCGTGCTGCTCTCCGTGCTCCTGACTGCTTCCTGACGGTCTCGGCGAGATTCAAAATGGCCGCCGATCTCGGCGGCCATTTTGAATCTCGCCGAGACCGTCAGGAAGCAGTCAGGAGCACGGAGAGCAGCGCGCTGGGCAGGAAAGAGGGGGCTCTTTCCTGCCCCAACGTCACTAGACCACCAGGGAACATCGCGTCACGTAAGTAGGGGAGGGCGATCCAAAACTCGGACAAGACACACCGGAGCACCTAGGTTTTAGAGGAGGGAAAAAGGAAAATTTTTTTTTTCCTATTTCCCTCCTCTAAAACCTAGGTGCGTCTTATGGTCCGGTGCGTCTTATAGTCCGAAAAATACGGTATCTTCATATATGTATCTCCAATGCAGGGGTTCAGTCAGCATTGTGGTTGGGGAGGATGCAACACATTTCCTCCTCTCCCCCTGCCACCTCGATATTAATCTTACCTTTGCTGGTGGGAATGTCCAGTCCCCGCCAGTGGATGAGATCTGCTGCCTGAACTGCCCAATCAGGAAGAAGTTGGTGACCTCCTTTCCGGGCACTGATGTCTGCACTCTTTGCTCATGCTCAGTTCATGCATGAATGGAGCGCGCACAAAGAGTGCAGGTATTGGCGCCTGGAAAGGACACTGCTGATTTCTTCCTGCTTGGGCAGCAGATCTCACCCATGGGCGGGATTGGGCATCCCCCCCCCCCCCCCCCCCCCCCCCGTGGCTATGCTGCTACTCCAATGCAGCAAGGCTATCGGCCTAGTTGTGTTTCCAAAGTAGTGGAGAACTAAGTTTCTTCATACAGCAGATATTTCCCCTCCCACTACTAATAACTACTAGCAGTGTCTGTTAACTTTTAAGCCCAGTGCTAGTAAAGGGAGTTTTTCTCTGGATGACAGCACTGAATATCTGGGTATAAGATGGCCACTGGAAATTTTCCAGATTAGTACCAGTACCTGCATAGCTATTTTGCTGCCTTGCCTTATTCAGGTGAGCCCACTGCTGAGCAAGGTTGTCTCTGTGAGAGTTGTTCAAGGTCCTTGGTCACTAGAGTCCTAACTCTCTTTTTAAAGCTACTGTAAGGTTCCATACATAGAATCAAGTTGACTAAAAATCCTGTGCAAATCGCTGAATAATATGTTTGCTCGGCTTGCTATGGATCTGTGTGATACAACCTCTGGGTTAGAGTATTGGCTGTTGTGTTAGTGGTGTATTGGTAATGGTTAACTTTACACCTCAGAGAATTATGCGCCAAAGAATTCCAAATTGTGTGCTAAAAAAATATCTCAATTATGCATAAGCATTTGTTTGTATTTTTACACAACAGAATAATACTTAAATATTGTTAGAAATACATGCTAGTGCACAAGGGAACGGGTTTTAAATTTTGTGCTCACCTTTTTCAGTAGTAGCTCAAGGTGCATTACATTCAGCTACGCTAGGTATTTTCCTGTCCCCGGAGGGCTCACAATCTAATGGGAGGGATGCACAAAAGATTTGTGATAGAGGGAACTCTATGCCAATCCAGCGCAGGAAAAACAGCACTGAATGCTCCAAAGTGATGAGTGTGCAAATTCATGCCGTGTTAAAATTGTGGCAGTAATTTGCTACTCATTACTCTGGGATAAGTTTCCTGTCAGTGCATGAATGCTGATTGGCTCAGGCACCAACAGGAAAATCAAATAACAAAATGAAGCATTCTGTGCGCCCCCTTCCTCCCAACTCCTTCCCCAAAATTGAGCCCGAACCTCCTCCCTGCCCCTGAAACCTAAAAGAATCCCTGGTGGTCCTCTCCTGCCCCCCCCCCCAAATCTAAAAGAATCCTCGGTGATCCCTCACCCCCCACCCCCCGATCTGATCCGTCGAACCACCGTCCAGGCCATACCATGCCATGCCGGGCTGTGCTGAGCCCGATCCCCTAATCGTCACTGGCCCTAGTTGTCTAGTGGAATCCCACCCCTCCTCCCAAACCTTGCCATATGAGGCAGGAAGGATGCCTACTCCCTCCTGCCGCTGGGCCCATCCTCTCAAAATAGCAGCACCTGCCCCTTCCAGGTGCATAGGGTAGGGCCTGTGGAGGAGTGGCCTAGTGGTTAGGGTGGTGGACATTGGTCCTGGGGAACTGAGGAACTGAGTTTGATTCCCGGCACAGGCAGCTCCTTGTGACTCTGGGCAAGTCACTTAACCCTCCATTGCCCCATGTAAGCCGCATTGAGCCTGCCATGAGTGGGAAAGCGCGGGGTACAAATGTAACAAAAATAAAATAAAAATACCATATAAGGACCTTATATAGTGGTTGGATTGGTGGGAGAGAAGGGGTGCTGCTAGATACCTCTTCTCTCAATGCTGCTCATACCTGGCATTATTTTTTCCGGCACTAAACATGCCTGAGAGCTTTTTTTAAACATTGCTATGGGGTACTGAATGACTGCATTTAAACGCATTTACAAGCATTAAAACACAGTCTGCGCTTATAGTTTCCATTAGAGCATTCTGTGCACCCTAACACCGGCGCTAATAGTCTCTAGTATCAGTGTTAGGTTCTGAGCATTGGCCCATAAGTTTGTACCTGAGGTAATGGAGGGTTAAGTGACTTGCCCAAGACAGAATGTGAATCCTGGCTTCCCTGGTTTCTTTGCCTGCTGCTCTAATGTTAGGCTGCTCCTCCTTTAAGCGTGTTTATAACGATTGTAATTATGCTAAATATCATTCCAGTGAACAAAGAGAACTTCTGGGGCCAGATGGTCTGTTCAGCTATCAACCATGCACATACACAAGTGTGCTGCTATGAAAATTCCACATCAGCATGGTGCTAAATAAAATATATCACAGTAGCACAACAGCATCAGACTTTTCTGTTGTAGTGAAGCGAGTTCATTTTAAGTTGTATGCAATAAACATGTTTGATTTCTCTTTAATGTTTTCCTCTCGCTTCTCTTTCTCTGTCTGTGGTGGCTGCCTTTAAACACTTCACACCCTCATCCTACCGTGTAGGATTTCTTCACTTCCCAAATGTACCCACAGTAATCTGCCTCCACCTATTTATTTATTTATTTATTTGTTTCATTTGTACCCCACATTTTCCCACCTATTTGCAGGCTCAATGTGGCTTACATAGTACCGTCAAAGGCATTCGCCAAGTCGGTTGATAACAAATACAATACAAATACAAGGTTATATAGTTATCGAGTGAGGTAGTTGTGAAGGGTCGAAAGAAATGAAGATTGTATGTTGTCCAGAACGATCATTGGTCATGCTGTGTTGCTTGGTGTAGGGGTTTACATTGGATCGTTGGGGTAGGTCTTTTTGAAGAGGTTGGTTTTTAGTGATTTCCTGAAGATCCTATGAAGATCCTCCCTATCTCTTCACACAATAGGAATCCTAAAGGACCCTCAATTCCTGATATTTACATATGCCTTATGTAATCTTAAGAGGTAGGAGTGTGGTGGTGGGGTTGAGTATGTTAGATTAGGGGGAATGGAGGAGTTAGGGTTGGGAAGCAGTGGAGTGGGGTCTGTTTGCAGAGGAGATGCATTATGTGTATGTGGGTGGGTGAGGTCTGTGCCAAGACTGTATATGGCTGAGTGTGTGGATTGGGGGGGGGGGGGTTGGGAATGAATAGACTACTCTTTCCCTTTACACACTTCATTTTCTGATGGACTTTTCCCTGTGTTTGATGCCCCACATTTTTGTCTTTCCCTTGCTCCCTTCTCCAACAGTTACCTACCCTTGATCCTCCTCCTCTAAATCCTATCTGTATCACAGTCCTGGTATTGACTCCAGTTCAGTTGGCAAGGATGCAGCTTCCTGCCACCTGCACTGCTTTATGGTGAGGTCAATTTTTTGTGTGGCTGGTGGTGAGGCCTGAACTCCCAACCAGCCAAGCTACAGTTAGATAGCCCTGGTTTCCTGGGTTGCTATTTTAATTTGTTAAGGGTTGGGCGGGAACAGTCTGTTCACCATGACCCAATCAGAAATTTTATGTGGCTACAAGCAGGAGAGAGAGAGAGCAGTGAGTGGTCTAGGTCTAGGTCTGGGCTGGAACCCAGAATTGGTGGTGTGAGGTGAAAAACTGAAGAGCCCACTGGCCTGAATGGGAGGCCCCTCCAGACATTTGAACCCTGGTAACCCAGTGAGCCTGACCCCCTTTCCTGCTCTGACCTGTAGCCAAAATATGATAGATCCTCTCCCAGTTTTGAGGGTCAGCTTCCTTCCACTCTCCTGTCTCCTCTGCCAGGGCCCTAACACAATGAGTTCCGGGGGCGATGGGCGCAGGAGTGATCTTCACTCACTCCTACTCCAGCAGCTGCCTCTGCAAAATGGTCTGCCCTCGGTGGTACTCTTCAAGGTACTATCACTAGATTGCCTTAGTCTCATAGCATTACTACTAGGGATCAGACTCTATATTAGGCAGTGTCATTTTGAGTAGAGGCAGCCCATGAGGCTGAAATAGGTGGGGATCACTTCTGCCTTCATTGCCCCAGACCCTTTGAGGGGTGAGTTGGGTCCTGGGGGTGGGTTAGGACATGGGAGCTAACCCTCAGATTTAGGTATGTAGTGGGTGGAGTTTTTTGAAGAGGGTCTTCACAATATTGTAGCCCCGCATTGGGGCTCAAGAGGGGTCGGTCCAACTGGGTCACCAAGGATTGGAAGTCTGGGGTAGGGGGTGGGGATGCCTTAATTCGGGGCAGTGGGCCCTTCAATTTTTACTTGCTTTTATCACCCTACGAAGCAGCAATTTTTTTCCCATAGGGAATAGTAGGGGTGAGCAGACCCTAAGAATTAGGTTGGGGGTGTGGGGGGTGGGGGGGGGGAGGAGGCATCAGGCCCACTGCAGCACGGTGGATTGTAAGACACAAGAATATGGGGGCAGCAGTGTTCCACACATGCACACCTACATAAAAAACATTTATTTATTTTTTTGTTGCATTTGTATCCCACATTTTTCCACCTATTTAAAGGCTCAATGTGGCTTACATTGTGCCGGAGTGGCGATCGCCGTTTCCGGGTTGAGAAATACAAAGTGATATTGCATTAGAGTTCATAAATGATAAGGTAAATTACAAAATAGTTTTGCATTAAAGATCATAAATGATAGAGTAGATTATAGAGTAAGTTAGACAATCAAATATAGAAAGGTCATATCCTGCATGAGAAGTAGAGTGGTAGTGAGTAATGTGTTAGGCGGGGAGAGTCTGATAGCTACTGAGGGGGAGAGGGATCTTGGGGTGATAGTATCCGAGGATCTGAAGGCGACGAAACAGTGTGACAAGGCGGTGGCCATAGCGAGAAGGTTGCTAGGCTGTATAGAGAGAGGTGTGATCAGCAGAAGAAAGGAAGTGTTGATGCCCCTGTACAAGTCGTTGGTGAGGCCCCACCTGGAGTATTGTGTTCAGTTTTGGAGGCCGTACCTTGTGAAGAATGTTAAAAAATTGGAAGCGGTGCAGAGAAAAGCTACGAGAATGGTATGGGATTTGCGTTCCAAGATGTATGAGCAGAGACTTGCTGACCTGAACATGTATACCCTGGAGGAAAGGAGGAACAGGGGTGATATGATACAGACGTTCAAATACTTGAAAGGTATTAATCCGCAAAAAAATCTTTTCCGGAGATGGGAAGGCGGTAGAACGAGAGGACATGAAATGAGATTGAAGGGGGGTAGACTCAAAAAAGATGTCAGGAAGTATTTTTTCACGGAGAGGGTGGTGGATGCTTGGAATGCCCTCCTGCGGGAGGTGGTGGAGATGAAAACGGTAACGGAATTCAAACATGCGTGGAATATGCATAAAGGAATCCTGTGCAGTAGGAATGGATCCTCAGAAGCTTAGCCGAAATTGGGTGGCAAGAGCAGGTGGGGGAAGAGAGGTTGGTGGTTGGGAGGCAAGGATAGTGGAGGGCAGACTTATACGGTCTGTACCAGAGCCGGTGATGGGAGGCGGGACTGGTGGTTGGGAGGCGGGAAATACTGCTGGGCAGACTTGTACGGTCTGTGCCCTGAAAAAGGCAGGTACAAATCAAGGTAAGGTATACACATATGAGTTTATCTTGTTGGGCAGACTGGATGGACCATGCAGGTCTTTTTCTGCCGTCATCTACTATGTTACTATGTTATATGTGTAACGTTCATTAGTGGCAGCGTAAATGAAGCAGTCAAGTGTAGAGATTTCCGTTTTGTCTAGTTTTGGTGAAGTTTCGTTTTCTAGTATTTAGGGTGGATCATTGTGGTATGCTTTTTTGAACAGGTTGGTTTTCAGTAGTTTTCAGAAGATTGTTTGGTCATGCATTGTTTTTATAACATTTGGTAGTGCGTTCTATAGTTGCGTTCTTATGTAGGGAGAAGCTGGATGCATATGTTGATTTGTATTTAAGTCCTTTGCAACTGGGGTAGTGTAGATTCAAGAATGTGCATGCTGACCTTTTTCTGTTCCAGGTTGGCAGGTCTATGAGGTCTGACATATAGATCAGGGCTATATATAGAAGGTGCAAATTTTGAACGCAATTCGTTCTTTTAGTGGGAGCCAGTGTAGTTTTTCTCTTAAGGGTTTGGCGCTTTCGTATTTCGTTTTTCTAAATATGAGTCTGGTTGCTGTGTTTTGGGCAGTTTGGAGTTTCTTAATGATTTGTTCTTTGCATCTGCCATAGATGGCATTGCAGTAATCTAGGTGGCTTAACACCATTGATTGTACCAGGCTGTGGAATATTTCCCTTGGGAAGAAAGGTTTTACTCTTTTGAGTTTCCACATTGAGTGGAACATTTTCTTTGTTGTGTTTTTTGCATGGCTTTCTAGAGTGAGATTTCGGTCTATTGTAACTCTGAGAATTTTCAGGCTGTCTGAGACTGGAAGGGTGTAGTCTGGGGTGTTTATGGTGGTGGGTTTGTTCGTGTTAAAATATTGTGAGGAGAGGATGAGACATTGTGTTTTTTTCTGCATTGACCTTTAGTTGGAATGCATCCGCCCATGAATTCATTATTTGGAGGCGTGTGTTTGATTTCATTTGTGATTTCTTTTAGATCATGTTTGAACGGGATGTGGATCGTGACATTGTCTGCATAAATGTAAGGATTGAGGCCTTGGTTGGCTAGCGATTTGGCCAGAGGAGTCATCATTAGGTTAAAAAGGGTTGGTGAAAGTGGTGATTATTGTGGTACTCCGCATTCAGGTTTCCATGGTGATGATGTATTCGAATTTGATATCACTTGGTATGTTCTTGCGGTTAGGAAGCCATTGATCCAGCTAAGTACGCTTCCTCCAATCCGAAAGTATTCCAGGATGTTCAGTAGTATTTTGTGGCTGACCATGTTGAACGCGCTGGACATGTCAAATTGTAGGAGAAGTACACTGTTGCCAGTTGCAATTGTTTGTTTGAATTTGGTTAGGAGAGTAATTAGTACTGTTTCGGTGCTATGGTTGGATCGAAATCCTGATTGTGATTCATGTAGTATTGAGAATTTGTTTAAGTAATCGGTAAGTTGCTTGGTTACCATACTTTCCATTAGTTTGACTGCCAGAAGGATGGATGCTACCGAACGGTGGTTGGTTATGTCATTTGCTTTTTTCTTTGACTCCTTAGGTATGGCGGTAAGTAGTATATTTCCTTGGTCCTTAGGGAAGAATCCATGTTGTAACATGTAGTTGATATGTAATGTTAGGTCTGTTATGAAGCACTGAGGGGCGGATTTTATTAGGTTATTGGGTATGTCCAGTTTGCAATGGGATTTGGTGAATCTGTTGAGTGCTAGGGTGATGGTTTCGTCGGTCAGTGGATCAAAGTTTGTCCAGATTCGGTCTGCTGGGTATTCATCGGGGATTGTGTCCAGACCGTCAATGAATTTTTCATGGTCTGTGGTGTTAAGTGGTAATGTGAGTCATAATTTTATAATTTTCTCATTGAAGTATTTAGCAAGGTTGTCTGCTGATGGGGTGTCTGTGTTGGTTGTGGTAACCGGTGTGGTGTCTAGTAATTTGTTCACAAGTTGGAAAAATTTATGTGTGTCTTTGTAGTCTGGTCCTATTTTGGTTTTGTAGTATGACCTTTTGGTTTGTCTTATTGTATATTTGTATTTTCTTTGCGTTTGTTTCCATGCGTTAAGTGTGTTTTCCATCTTTCATTTTTTTCCATGCTCGTTCGAGTCTCCTAACTTGTGTTTTTAATTTTTTCAGTTTTTTGTTGAATCATGGTATCGAGCTGTGTCTTCATGAGGTTCTGGTTTGTAGTGGTGCAATTTTGTCTAATATGCTCCTGCATCTATTGTTCCAGATTAGGAGGTAGTGTTTGGAGTCTGTTTGTGTTATCCATTCATTCTTGTAGATCTGTTGCCAAAATATTACAGGGTTGATCTGGCCTCTTGTGGTGTAGGTTGTGCGTTCTTGCTCATGGTATGAGCCTTTTTTTTGCCATTGTAGGGCTAGGTTTAGTTTGAGGCAGTCTGACCATGGTATGTCTGTCCATTTTGTATCTGTTAGTATTAGGTTTGATTTTGAGGACACTTTGTATGTGATAAGGTCGAGTGTGTGTCCTTTAACATGGGTAGCTTGCATAGGAGGCCAGTTGAGGTCCCATAGTTGGAGGAATTCCTTGCATTCACGTTCATTGGTTGTGTTAGGGTCTTCAAGGTGTAGGTTTATGTCTCCTATTATAAGTAGATTGGAGTTGGATACACAGGTATTCGATATGAAATCCATGAAGTGTGGTTGGCATTCTTGCCAGTTACCTGGTGGTCTATAAAACAAGACAACGTTAAGGTGGTCAAGCAGGGTGGTATGGTGGATTCTAACTAAGGAGATTTCAAGATTTGGTGTTACGGACTCGGCTGTTGTTGTTACGGTGAAGTGAGATCTATAGATTAGTGCTATACCTCATCCTTTTTTCTTTTCTTGTCCAATGGGTGATTTTGTAGCCTGGGGGACAAAGTTCTAGAATTATGGGGTCCTTATGGTCATGGATCCAGATTTCACTGATGAGTAATAGATCGAGGTTGTCTGCCATGATCCAGTCTGTTGTTGTTTTGTTGACTGCTGATCTGGCATTTATGTATCCCACTTTAATTGGTAGGGGTCGGCTGGGTTTGAGGTTGTGTTGATTTTCATTAGTTGTCTATTCTCCTGTAGTGTGGGTTTATTGTGACCTTTCTTTCCTTTGTAGTGTTTTTGTCCACATATGGTAGTTCTTCCATTGTCTTGGTTGTTGTTATTCTGTTGTTGTTACAAACTGTCTGCAGGCCAAAGCATGCTGTAAACTTTCCACTGCTAACCTCCTGATTTACAGCATGCTGCAATATGTTACTGCTGTGGGGAGGCTGATGCTCCAAGCTGGGCACTAAAGCCCAGAATGCAACAGTGCAGAAATCAATGGCAATGCAAAAGAATAGCTAAGGGATGTTCAAATTTAATTATATTTAAATTTTATGCATGGTTAAATCACGCTATGAAACCAAAAGCAAGGAGAAAAACATGCCTGGTCACATACGCACAAGGGTTTTCCTGTAAGCACAGCTCTTGAGCGCATGCCCACATCCAAACAATACCAGAAGTGCAAACACACATCAGCACTGTTCTGTGTTTTTAATATGAGCCTTTCAAAAACTGCACTATAAATTTCTGAAAGGCTCATATTTAAGCACAGATAAACAGGTGCGGATATGTGCCTTTGCTTTTGGTGTGCTTGAACTCGCACATATGTTTATTTCTCACTTCATCGCTTAAAACTTGTACAGGCTTCCTTTCGGCTTATATAAAAGGTCAACACCGGCAGCTCAGTCTGAAAACATCGATGAGAAATCCTCTCCTCAAAACCCTTAATGCTGCCCATTACCTAGCATTAATTTTAAAGTGTTAAGAGGCTGTCATATCATTCTGTGCATTGCAAAGGAATACTTACCTCATTTACATCCATTTCAATAAATTTCAATGCAATGTGTGGCCATATTTAGTGCTGATGTTAACACCCGTGCTTGAACCCTCTGTGTATTTGTCACACATTAACGTGCGCGCACATCTAGTGCTAACCGCTGGCGTTAATTTAGAGCATTGGCTCACCAGAGGAAAGTGTAAGCAGGGCGTAGCTACAGGTGGGCCTGGGTGGGTTTTGTCCTTCTCAGTGTGAGCTCCAATCAGGTGCCTTGTCTTTTTAGGCGCCGGTAATCCTGCACAGCCACAGTAATACTTGAGTCGCATTCAGCCATGTGCAGGAAGCACCTCTTGCGAGTCTGTTGTAGCTCCAGTTTAACCTAGTGCTCCAGCCTCCAGCAAGCAAGCATGTAGCAGCCCTCTTGCCTGCCTTGTGTGCTGCTGTTCGGGCCTGGAGTTGGGCATCAGGGGACCTCTGCCACAGGTTTACCTCTGCTAAGTCTGCTCTGCCTCAACTTCCCCACAGCTGTTGTTGCACTATTGCAGGCAGCTCGTTTAGCCTGTGCTCCTCACTGATGCCTGCTTCCATGGCCCATGCGCACCGGGTCTGGCATGGTTCGACTCTGGGGCAAAGTTGGGCCAGGGAGTTGGTACTCATGAACCCCAGTGCTGCTTTTTTAACTTGGTCAGCTGGCCCCCATCCCATGGTGCTGGAGAAATCTGGACATTCATCAGACCCAGACAGCAGGAGTCAGCAGGTACTGCACTGCAGTGGTGTCCCTCCTGAGTCAAGCCTACTACCTCTGAAGTCTCCTCTCCAGCACACTGATCTGGGCCTCCTTGGGGCACTGCAGTAGACTTCTGCAGGGAAGCGCTGCCCAGGTTAAAAAAAAAGTGTAATGTTGAATTGCTGGTGGGCTTCTGGGCGAGGTAAGCTCTACATTGCCCGTGTTAAAAAAAATGCTTGCATTTAATGCTGGTGTGCTTCTGGGTAGGAGGGATTGGGTAGGGCAAGGCTGAAGGCAGTCTATGGTGGAGGGGTAGGGCAGGGCTGACCCTGAGCTACATGGAGAGGTGGGAGGTAGGCAAGTAAAGGGCTGATACCAAGCTCCAGGGAGGGATCGGGTAGGGAATGGAAGGGTTCCCCTTACCCACACTAAGCTCTCACACCTTCACAGTTGCCACTGATTGGGGCAGCAACTACGCCTCATCCAGCTTGAGTTTATTTATCCACTTTGGGATCCCCCTGTCCTCCATGGATCCTGGCGGGGGTACAGGCAACCAAAGACCCCGTGTCTCCCCCAACTCTAACCTTTTATTACCTTTTTTACTCCTCCCCTTTCTGTCACTCACATATACAGAACCATTTTCTCCCTGCACTTTATTCCACAAATCCACTGCTTTGGGCAGGATCCTCACACCTCACTTAATTTGAATCCTCTCTCTCTCGCTCCCCCCCCCCACCTCCAGTACTTCTGGAGAGTTCTACCAACACTCTAGTAATCCCCATTATAACAGGAGATTACATAAAGATATGAGAAATACACATTTCCCAAAGCTGACTTATTGCACTGACTAAAAATAAAGTAAAACATTTTCTACCTTTTGTGTGGACAATTTATCTAATCTTGGTCTCTCTTAGATCTCTTCCTAATTTCTTTTCCAGGGTTTCCTTTCAGTTTTTCATTTCTTACCTCTTCTCCTTGTTCTTTCCTTGCTGTCTCACATCAGGCATTCCTCCTTTCTCCTTCAGGCACCCTTCCTTGACACCTCCTGCAGCTAGTGTTTCTTTTTCTTCCTTATCTTCTTCTTTTGTGTCAAGAGCTGATGAGACTTAGGAGAGGAGGAGGAGTATCCTAGTGGTTAGAACAGTGAGCTCAGACCCAGGGAAGCCAAGGTTCAAATCTCACTGATGCTTTTACACTTTCTCTGCCCAATGCTCTGCCTTGTTTGCAGCTATCCTTGGTGAGAGGGAGACTGCAGACTATATCTATGCATCTGCTGCATCCTGCCTATCTGATCTTCTCATTGGCAATGGGAGTGGGGGCACTGAACTTGGGTGCCTTTTTGAACTTGTAGGGCAGAACAGAGTGGATGTTAATTCGCTTGCTCTTCTCCTTGGAGAGGCAAGTTTGTGTGTGTATGGGGGGGTGGGGGGGAGGGTTGCATTGCATTTCTTGTTGTGACATGGGACTCGCCTCTCTTGAAGTTCATAGAGGAGGCCCGCACTAGGCCTAGCATCAACAAGGACACCCCCAAGAATTTCTGCCTGGGGAAGTTACCCTGCTGGTTCTGCCTTAGTTAAGGCTATGGTTGAAGTCTTTTAGAGCTCCTCCCATGATCTGCAGGAATCTAATGTAAACTGATCATATACAGAATCTCTTGTAACCCTAAATCAGTTTTGCCAATATCCAGTTACAATTTAATTAATATGGTTCCACATTGTGCACATTGGGAAAATACTTTGGAATTAAATATGGATTAGTCTGCTCCTGTGTTCACACTGTTTATGGGAGGTTTAATTTTATTGCTTTAGCCGGGGTCCGGATGGTTTCTTGTATCTCATGGGGTCAGTTGGCAGGATTGTAACCTGCTATATTGTACATTCTCACTTTTGCCTTGAAGACCAAGAGCTGACCATCTTTAACTTTCCTCTGATTTCATGGCACAGAAACAGAGAAGCAAAGCATATGCATAGATCCTAGCAAAATGAGTTTGAGAATTGTTCATATTACAACCAAACCCATTCATTTAAGCTTAGGAGTCTTTATAAACACTTTCTTTGTAGATCCAACGAGAAACACCCTTTTGGCCATCAGGCTCTTTATTTGGAATAATTTTATATCTGGATTAAGTGGTCCAAGAATAAAACTGCCTTCCAGAGTGGATTTAGTTATAATAGTTGAGTGTTAATATGGTATTCTGCCCGGCATTGTACTGCGAACAAATGCATTAGTGAATATGTTTTCACCACTGAATTAGAGGTAGGTCTGAACACAGTGCCGGAAAATCAGAGTAATGGGATTTATTACAGTCCTGTGCAGACCACATACTGAGTCTGTTTACAGAACAGTCCTCCACCTCATACAGTATCAGAGTATAACAGGTCATTAGAGCAAAAACCTACTCTTTATCAAGTGCCTTTTGCATTAATAAATGCTTTTTCAATGGGCTGCCACTAATTTTATCAAGTATTTAGGGAGACACATGAAAACAGCAGCTAAAGAGATGTCTTCATCTAAATATATACATACAGCTAGAGAGAAAATATAGAGCAACAGCACATTAAAAATACAGAAAAGCATACTATCTAGTAAGGAACTAGCAAAATACATAAATCCAAATTAAACTATTAATGTTTTCCTGTTCATTATCTATTTTTTTTTTTCCTGAACCTGCAATTTCTTCCTGATTTTTTTGACTAGGGCTGGAATCTGGTGCTATGAACCTTCATTTGCAACTTTCTGGAGATTTTTCTTTTTTATATTCTCCCCCTCCCCTCTTTTCCACTGTCTAAAAAAACAACAACTACCCCCCCCCCCACCATACTTTAGTCCAGTCATTGCAACTTCATTCCTGGAGTGGGTCATGCATCATGACTCCTTCTAGACCCATGCAATCCTGAGTCTTAAATATAACCACTAGGTGTTGCCATTTCACAGTGACTGATTCCCTTCCCTAGAACCTTTGAACATGACCTCTGTAGCGTCTCCAAACACCAGCTTGCTAGGGAGCAAAAGACGAGCTGGGAATCAAACCCTCGTTCCTTTGTATGGCAGTGTGGGCAATTGACAGACCAAAATACATAAGCAACTAATTATTCAGAGGTTTTATATATATATATATATGTGTGTGTGTGTGTGTGTGTGTGTAATATTTGTTAATAGAATTATATATTTATATTGCTATTTATGTATTGTTGTGAGCTACTTATTTTTAACATATTCTTGGTCTACATTCCTCATTGAAAAACAAATATTGATCTGTTTATAGATGGATTGTACAAGTGCTAAAATTCTTGAAAAAAAGACATAAACAGGATTTTCAGCTGTCCAATTTATATAGAACTATGAACAACATTGGAGTTTGTGGTGAATGACACTGTTCAGAGATGTGAAGTAAAAAATAGGAGCTGAATGTTTAACAAAACTGTCTGATTTTAGAATACATTTAGGTAAAGGATACACAAATAGGAGGCAGGAAAACTTGGAGAAAAGACCTTAGTCTACCTTGAAGAAAAAGCATTCACCACTGTCAACCAGCAGCACAACAAAGGCTACCCAAGGAAAACATCAGCGGTCAGAAAAACTCCACAGTTCAAGTATCACGTATCAAACATTGTGCTAAATAGTTTCATTTTTTTCGTGAAAACCGTATTCATAATTTTTTCAGTGTAAATAACAGTAGAAAACTTCTTAATACTTAGCTTGTTCAGAGCGGTGCACAAGCCAGAGTATGTTGGTGAAAATTCCATTATCCTCCACGTTATCCTGAATAAGAAAAAATGCCAGTACAACCAAGAAAGAGCCAGACCCTCTGGCTTGTCTCTGCAGCTTCAAAGGGACACTCTTAGGATTCTCGACAGTAGCCCTGTTTTACTTACGCTACTTTAGGAGAATCACTAAATTAAATGCAAAACCACAGAAAAACAGTAAAAATAAAAGGAATAAAAAAAAAAGGCAATAAAATATTAATGAGAAATTTGACATTGCTTCAACCAAATGCTGCCTGGCTCATGAATTTCAAAGATGGCTGCTCTGTAGTAATCTGGGTTTCTTATTGGACTATTAAATCCAATTATAATGACTTACTAACGTTTAGGGCCCTGTTTACTAAGTCGTGTTGTAGGTGCACAGTCTTTTTAGCGTGCGATAAAAATTAGCATGTTCTAATAATAGAGACACCCATTATATTCCTATGGGTATTTCTATCGTTTGCGCGCCTACAATGTGGTTTAGTTAACAGGGCCCTCAGTGTTGAGTGATGGTCAGCATATGGAGAAGGAGTATTTTCATTATTCACGGACTCTCTCTAAGGCTGAAAGAGAGGCCCTTCAAGATTTGAAACAGCTTGATCAGATTGTAATCTGCCGTGCTGATAAGGGCGGGGCAATCATGATTCAGCTACTTATTCAACAATATAGCGTGCCTAGGATCAGTTACTCAGTATATCTCTAAATATCTCCTAAGCTATATACTTCAATATGCTGTTTTAAAGGAGGAAAAAAGCCTCAACAGACTCCTGAAACTTAGCTCTATGGCTTATCTGTTTTCACCGGAGTTCTATCTGTCATCACAGACTTAAAAAATACCTCCTCTTCCCTGTTATTTATTCATTAATTAAAAGTCATAGCTTGCACTTATCTTCGCTTTGACTTATTGCTGCACTTTATTGCGCTCAGTCTTTCCTTGCCATGGCCGACTCTGGTCCAGGTTTCGGTTTCTTTTCCACTTCCTGCTTCAAGGTCCGTGGTGCTGGCGTGTTAGCGTAACTGTAAATACATACAAACAATCACTCGTCTGCCTTTCAGGTTACTCACATATCCTTTTTGCTCAACATACCCTGCTCCTCTCTAGTCCCTTCTAACGGAGAGGTCCTACCACTTCCTACTTCCGTACTTATCTTTGTAATCCACGACGTCACTTCCGTTATTACTTTAGATACCCTATAGTAAGAACGGAAGTGACGTCGCTGTTTTTATGGACTGCTTGCCTTTTGGCTTTCATAATTCTTCTTTTCTATATATACATTACTGGAATGCCCATTGCAAGAGAAGTTTTTATTTAAAGCTTTAACTGTCTCCATTCTTGTCTTTTTCTAAGTTACTGTGCCATATGTTAAGCTCACTAGCAGGGGACCCTTTGCTAGGCTGTGTGTTGTAAGAGAGAAAGCTGGGAGAGTTTGGACAGTATTTTTGGCTTTAAGACACCGCATATTTATTATATATCTTCTAATGGGTAATCCTCAGTCACATTTTTGAGCAGTCCATATTTTGCCTACAGCTCCCAGGGATGGATTCTTTTGTAGCTTCCTCTCATGAGAGAGTGATGATAGTCCCAGTGGCCTTTCATAAAAAAGGAAATAAGATGATACTAGTGCTTTAAAACAAAGGGGAGAAGTAGTGAAGGTTGCACAAGAGGATAAAATAAAGGGTCCTGGTGGAGAAGAGGAGGCAAAAGCACAGAGCTTCAGCTGATGTGAAAATAAGTGTAACCCTTCCTGCTTAGATCAATCCTAGCTGGCGTACTTTACATAAAATATATATAGTTTATTGGTAGGTCCAGGTTGGGACCAGTAATCACCGGGGGGGGGGGGGGGGGGGGGCCTTCAGATACTCCACACTCTCCACTGGTACTCAATAACTCAGTCCAGGCCTGAACCAAAATGTTTACTTAAAGAAACAGTCTAAGCAAAGAGGACAAAAATGACAATAGCAATATTATAGACAGAGAGCAAAAATAGAGGGCAAGTCTGTAATGAGGCACTTGTAGTTAAGCACCCCTTTGCATGCGTAAATGCACAGAAAAGTAGCACTTAGTGTAAGTGCACAAAGTTCTGTAATAGGCCACTTAAGGGCTATTGCACTGAAATGCATGGGGAGTGTCTATATGCATGGATTGTAGGTATTATATGGGCAGGGCTCTCACTTAACATGTGCAACTTACAGAATTCTCAAAGTTATGTGTACTTTGGTGCATACAGGTGCCCACAGTTATCGGGTCTATGCCAAGTGTGCGTTCCAGCACTCAGATGTTAGGCAGCTGATAACACGTTACGCTGGTATTCTGTAATGACACCTAGATGCTCTTATTGCACATTATCGGGGTACCTAGAAGGAGGTGACCACTTATAGAATTGCCCCCTTAGTCACTTATTGGTTTGTTTTAGGTTTCTCAACTCCTGTGAGACTTTCTTTTTTTACTTCTGTACACTTCACAGTTGGATTACCCCTAGATGGGTACACCATTGTCAGATCATAGGTATATTCTTTGCACACATTCCTGCTTCTCACGGCTAGGGTCCTCTTTTACTATCTGCTCCATTCCTTCCTCCTTTTCTTTAGAAGTAGTGGTGGGCTGGTTCCCTGTTCCACATTACATCTTCAAGCAAGTGCAGAAGTCTCAGCAGCCCTCACTGTTCACCACATCTCTAGTCATGTATGGTACTATGACTGGGCTAGCCAAAGTCTCTGATACCCTCCAAAACTTGGTACAGTGGCTGGGGTATCACAACCAAAGAGCCCAGTCCACTCACTCTGTAGTACAATAGTCAGAGAAGCAGGAACCATATTCAAATTTCAAGCAGGGCCTTCTGTATTATTCCAGCCAAAGTTTTCATCCAAAAGGAGTCCCCTCCCCCTCCCCGGTATTTGCATTGTATTTCATATTGTATCACTTCCCTTCCCCTTTCCTCTTCCTTTTTTGATTAATTTCAGGTGGCACAGAAATCGGGCATGCAGCACTTCATACTTACTGCCACCATCCCTTCTGCTGCCTTCTCTTTAAAGTATAAACTACAGTGGCAAAGACACACTGGACCCTGTACAGCTCTTACTTCAGATGGAAGTGGCAAAGGAAGTAGTAGCAGCAGGCAAGGCATGCTGCATATGAACTCCTTGTTTTATTTATTTATTTGGATTTCTTAACAGTGTTCAAGAAGAGATTTACCAAGGTGGTGAACAGCAGATAGAGTGTGACATAACTTATTGTATTAACAGCAAAATGACCAAATGTCAGAGTAAAATACAGTTAAAACAATGAGGTAAACTTGGAGATAGACAAATGTAAATCTTAGTACCTGTAATAGCAATAATATGATACAGTTTCAGAAATGTGCATATTAAAAAAGCTCAGAATATTCATATATGCCAGAGTAGGGGGGGAGTGTGGGAAAGAAGAGTTGATGGAATTCCCAGCACAGACCCCGAGACCAGAGTACTGGGGAAGGGGTAGGAGTCGGGATATGTATATGTGGTATGTGCGAGTATAAGTGTGTAGTTGTCTGTAGTATGGCTTGGGGGGGTGTTATATGCTTACTAAAATTAAAATGTGATAGTCATCAAGGCTTACCTCCCTGTATCAGAGCACATCGGGGAGGGGGGGGGGGCATTTATCTCTGTGGATTCAAGAAATATGACCTGCTGAGTTCTTGTGATGTCTTGTTATTTGTGTTCTTTTATTGATTACTAGTAAAAAAAGGCCCGTTTCTGAAATGAAACGGGCGCTAGCAAGATTTTCCTCGGAGTGTGTATGTTTGAGAGAGTGTGTGTGAGAGTGACTGTGTGAGAGAGAGAGAGAGAGAGTGAGTGAGTGAATGTGCGAGTGTGTGTGTGTGTGTGACAGAGAGAGAGTGAGACTGGATGCGAGTGTATCTGTGAGAGAGAGAGTGAGACTGGGTGCAAGTAACATAGTAACATAGTAGATGACGGCAGAAAAAGACCTGCACGGTCCATCCAGTCTGCCCAACAAGATAAACTCATGTGTATACCTTACCTTGATTTGTACTCGCCTTTTTCAGGGCACAGACCGTACAAGTCTGCCCAGCAGTATTTCCCGCCTCCCAACCACCAGTCCCGCCTCCCATCACCGGCTCTGGCACGGACCGTATAAGTCTGCCCTCCACTATCCTCGCCTCCCAACCACCAACCTCTCTTCCCCCACCTGCTCCGCCACCCAATTTCGGCTAAGCTTCTGAGGATCCATTCCTGCTGCACAGGATTCCTTTATGCACATCCCACGCATGTTTGAATTCTGTTACCGTTTTCATCTCCACCACCTCCCGCGGGAGGGCATTCCAAGCATCCACCACCCTCTCCGTGAAAAAATACTTCCTGACATCTTTTTTGAGTCTGCCCCCCTTCAATCTCATTTCATGTCCTCTCGTTCTACCGCCTTCCCATCTCCGGAAAAGATTTTTTTGCGGATTAATACCTTTCAAGTATTTGAAAGTCTGTATCATATCACCCCTGTTCCTCCTTTCCTCCAGGGTATACATGTTCAGGTCAGCAAGTCTCTGCTCATACGTCTTGGAACGCAAATCCCATACCATTCTCGTAGCTTTTCTTTGCACCGCTTCCATTTTTTTAACATCCTTCGCAAGGTACGGCCTCCAAAACTGAACACAATACTCCAGGTGGGGCCTCACCAACGACTTGTACAGGGGCATCAACATTCCTTTCTTCTGCTGATCACACCTCTCTCTATACAGCCTAGCAACCTTCTCGCTAAGGACATCCGCCTTGTCACACTGTTTCGTCGCCTTCAGATCCTCGGATACTATCACCCCAAGATCCCTCTCCCCCTCAGTACCTATCAGACTCTCACCGCCTAACACATACGTCTCTCGTGGGTTTCTACTCCCTAAATGCATCACTTTGCATTTCTTCGCATTGAATTTTAATTGCCAAACCTTAGACCATTCTTCTAGCTTCCTCAGATCCCTTTTCATGCTTTCCACTCCCTCCCGGGTGTCCACTCTATTGCAAATCTTAGTATCATCCGCAAATAGGCAAACTTCACCTTCTAACCCTTCGGCAATGTCACTCACAAATATATTGAACAGAATCGGCCCCAGAACCGATCCCTGAGGCACTCCGCTACTCACCTTTCCCTCCTCCGAGCGAACTCCATTTACCACCACCCTCTGTCGTCTGTCCGTCAACCAGTTCCTAATCCAGTTCACCACTTCGGGACCTATCTTCAGCCCATCTAGTTTATTAAGTGTGCCTGTGAGAGAGAGAGAGAGAGAAGTGTGTGTGTGTGTGTGTGTGTGAGAATGAGTGTGTGTGCCAGGGGCCCCCCTCCCTCCCCTCCCCCCTTCCTCCCAGTTCCAGGGTCGTTCCCTCCCTCCCTTCCTCTGACTTTCAGGATCGTTTCCTTCCCCCTCCCTCTCTCCAACTTTCAGGGTCGCCCCCCCTCCCCCTGACTTTCAGGGTCCCCTCCCCCTCCCTCAGACTTTCAGGGTCCCTCCCTCCGAGTTTCAACCTCCCTCCCTCCCTCCGAGTTTCAAGCTCCCTCTCTTCCGAGGAGTCATTGTGGCTGCCCACACACCCTTCCATGGGGCCCGGAGGGGCAGCCATGGCCATCGCCTGCTTTCCTCCTCTTTCGCACCGCTCCGACTCCTGAGATGCGCCACTCCGACTCCTGAGGTCCCCCCTCCCGCACGCCGACTCTGCACAGCAGCACGCTGTCCGTGGCTCTGCCCTCTTCGCTGACGCCCAAGAAGGACTCCGACCTTTTTTTCCTTGCCATTGGTTGTGACGCTGTCGGTTACTCCGCCCCTCAATGCTTCTGTTTCTTTCAAGCACCGCCTCTGTCCCTGTGCCCTGCCCCTTTCGCTCCTCCTCCTCCGGCTCTGGCCAGCCTGATCTACGGAGCCTAGCAGACCAACTGCGAAGAAAGCCATGGACACAGGCAGCAAGATAGAACGTTGGAGGTGAGAATTATTATATAGGATATCTTTAGCCTGAAGATTTTTAATGGCCTTATTGACCTTTGTGGCAGTTTAAATAAAGTTTTGTTATTTTTAAAGAACATTCATGTAAATGTTTTCAGAATACAATTAATGTATCATAATGGACAGTATGGTAGAATATTCATATTACACAAATATAATACAAAGTCAGCTGGAGACTATTGAGGAAAGGGTGGAGGAGAAAAAAGAGAGAGCTTAAGACTTTGCCAATGGTGGCACACATTTTATGGCACCCTTGAGATCCCTCTGCAGCACAGTGGTTGGGGCTTCTGTATTAAAGAATAAGGTCTGTATTATGTGTAGCTAAATCTGTAACATAAATGAGTAACACATTATGTTGTTATATAGCATTTGCTATATCGATTGTTACAGTCACTTTTTAGACAAGTGACTCTTGATCCTTGCTTAGAGTTCATAAGTGAAAAATTGATTATTTTATTCCTAATGCACTGAGAGCATTCAGAAAATTCCAGATGGGGCTTTCCAGTCAGATAATATGATCCTTTTTCTTCTAATGAAGAGAAAGATGAAAGGAAAAATGCTACAGATGCAGAGGGAGCTCAATTCACTCTTAGAAATTATTTCCTGGCTCTGATCGCCCTTCTAGTAGAATGGTAGCTGTCCTCAATAGAGTCTCTTGGTAAAGCACTATGAGCATTTGGTTTCAGAAAAGTTTCGTGTTAGTAACAAAAGAAATATTTGTAAGGTTAATGTTCATACAAATGTTAGATTAAATATCCTTTCAAGTTACAGATAAACTTGTGATGTGCAAAAATACAGTGTAGGGTGGGGGAGAGGGGAGAAATCATTTTACCTAAATCACATCTTATAAGATGGAAGTATGGTAGGTCTTATAAATGGACAGCTATTTTAGGTTCCATACATTAAAGTGCATCTACATATCATGTGGTTTATTATAGTGCACCTGCCATACATATCAGATGGTGCTAAAATCTCCTTTATTATTTGCAAGGTGGCACATGGTTCAGTTTTACAACCTTGTGGAATTTACCCTTTGAGGCAATATACAGTCAAGTCAGAGGTGCTTGAACTGGATCATTGAGGCCCCCCCCAAGCAAAGCAGCAACAACAACAACAACAAAAACAAAAAAATAGATCCATCTTCCTGTTTCCTAATGTACTTTCTCTTTCTCTGTCTCCTCCACCATCTCTGTTGCCCCCTCCCCGCTCCCCTCTGTACCTCTTCTTCATATCCCTTTCTCTCTCTACTGGTGGTTCACCTGTCCACCTCACTCTAGAGCTGGGAGGGACAGTGAAATAACTTGCTCATGGTTTCCACCACAAAAGCTTACTTTAAAGTGAAGGTGCACAGAATGCACTGAAGAAGTGCTGTTTTATCTGTGTGCAGAGTGAGCAGTCATTTCATTGTCCCTGCCTGGCATATGCTAGTCTTGTTTTTCTGGTACCTGAGGCTAGGATAGTGAAGCAGCTGGAGTTGGTTTTATTGTTGGTTTTATTGTGTCCTTGACAAAATACTAAACTCGGGATCCTATTCACTAAAAAGCATGGAGGTACAACCTTGAAACTGGATAGTGAATATTGTGAATCTTAGAAAACTTGGAAAACTCAATGTTATGATGATAATTCTAATTTACCATTTAAAAAGACCTCATCAAACCAGTGCAATAACTCTTTGGTTACATGAACCTTCATGTAAATCACTTGTGACTGTAACTGGCTTAAAAAAGTAATCATCGATTAGAAAAACCTCCTATATCAAACTTTCCAAAAACATCAAAGTGTGTCCAGCTTATACCAAAATCATGAAAATAAATACTTATATCAAAATATCAAAAGCACACTTATCTTACTGGAATATCTTCAGCGAAAATCATCTCCATCCGTGACAGACTTCCAAACAATCAGTCAGTACTGTGGCTTTTCCATGCAGCACTGTTTCGTTTGAACACAAGGGCAGAGCAGTGTCGGTCCCGACGGGGACCCATTTCACCAACGGCTTCTTCTGGAGACCTGATTCTCCTACCACACTGGCTGACTCAAATTTTTCATTGTGTCTGTGAAAGACTTGGCCAAGGAACTGGGATTTGGAGATAAGATGGGGTGTGGGACAATCTAGGGGTCATGACCTATGTTCTCTTCCTTTTAGTACTCATCTCTGCATACTGGGGAGCAGTGCTAAATGTGTGCTCTGAGGTTGACATTGCTGTTCTCATGGCACCATACGTGTCTTGCATAGATCAGCAAAGGAGCGGTTGCCTCCAAGCTGTGGGAAGGGGAGAGTCTTGGTATATGCATATATTGCTACTCTCAGTGCTGTGGATTATTTCTGTGTTGTTGAGTGGAAAAGTGCTGTAGCATCCCACTCCAAGGAACCTGGTATGAAGGAGAGGAAGTTTGGCAGGAAGGGGGAGGGGAGGACAGCAGCGCTCAAAGTGGATTGATACGTACCAGGAGAATTCACTCCAAGCTCTGATCTACTGTCACTCCCATCAAGGATCTGACAGACTGCATGCCACAACCCAGAACTTTGAAAGTTCATCAGTCATTTCCAGGATGACCGGGCAGTAGTCATGGATGATTTTTGCCTAAAAAAATGAGTGTTTCCCTGTGGGGTTTTCCTTCAAGTGGTAGGAATGAAAAGTTAGACATCTCTAAAGTCTGCTGTTTGAATTTGAGTAAGTTTAGGACAGTTAAGAGGATCAGGAAAGCTTCTGCTAATAAATTCTATTGTGTTTTCTGGATCAAGTTTCATCTTTGGTTCAACAGCAATCATGATATAGCCTCCGATACTTCTGTCAGTTGCTGATCGAATATTCTATTTGTTTTATTTATTAGGATTTATTTACTGCCTTTTTGAAAAAAATTCACCCAAGGCGGTTTACAGTAAGAATAAGCAGGATATAGGTAATAGAAATTATAGCAGTAAAAATATTCAAATAGTAAGCTACTGAGACTTAAAATATCAACACAATTAAAACATCTGAATAGATTTACACCTGCATTTGAGTTTGTACCTCGTGACATTTTCAATGCTGACAAAACGGTCTCTACTGGCGAGCGATTCCTAATGGTACACTTGCATTCAAACATGCTGAAACTACAGGAGGTAAAACGTCGAAGGACCGACTGACGATCCTCCTTTGCTGCAATATGGAGTGAGAAGTTGGAACCCCTTGTCATTGGATAGAGCAAACAGCCCCGTTGCTTCAAGAAAGTTAAGCGACTTCCTGTGTCATACGAGGCTAATGCAAATTCCTGGATGACTAGGGAAATTTGGAAGCAGTGGCTAAAGAAGTTAGACACTAGAATGCGGGCACAAAGTTGTCAGATTTTGTTGCTTTGTGATAATTGTGCTGCACACAGGGATGATGTCAGGCTGTCTAATGTCAAGGTGGTCTTCCTGCCACCAAACACTACCTCTCTGATCCAACCTCTGGATCATGGCATAATAGCCAATTTCAAACAACATTATCGGGCTCTTGTGCTACGTCGTCTGATGAGCATTATGGATGACCAGACTGGCAAGGATAAACGTGCTGTTGAACTGGCTCGTAATCTATCACTGTTGAATTCCCTACATATGCAGAAAGAAGCCTGGAATCATGTTACACAGGCAACCATTGTGAACTGCTACAAGCGGGCAAGCTTTGTTAGGGATGTGGAGAGGGATGAAACAAATGCAGCTGTTGCAAATGTGTCAGATGAACAGGTTATTGACATCCCAGCCAGTGTTACTGAAGAGGAGTTTCATCGCTACGTAGCTGTTGATTATGATCTACAAACAGCTGACGACAGCACTGATATGGAGATATGCGCCTACATGCAGGCAACAACGGCTAATGATGAAACAGAGGATGAAATGAGCAGCGAGGCACATGCTGACAAAATTCAACAACCTCCACCTGTCACTATTTTGCAAGAGCGCTGGAGAGTCTCAACACCGTGTGGGCCTATCTGGAGGCCACTGGATGTCAGTGCTATGACAGTTTTTACTGTCTGGCAGACATAGTCTATGGAACTCACAGACCCATTAGTGTACAGAGGACTATAACTGATTACTTCAAGTAAGCCTAATGTCAGTTAACGGAGACTGTATACTGTATGTATAATAAATAGTACTGTACATACAGGGCCGTGCCAACACGGTAAGCGAGGTAAGCATGGCAGGAGGGCGCCATCCTCTGGGGGGCGCCCCGCCGCACCATGCTTACCTCGCCCTCTTCTCCCCAGATCCTTTTCCTTTTTTTTGTTTAAATTTACCTCTGTCCGGCGGCAGCGTAACGTTAGTGAGAAGGAGGCGGCGCTCCCCCGCCCCGACGTGTCAGTCTTCCCTTCGCTCAGTTCCGCCTTCTTCTGACATCAGAAATGACGTCAGAAGAAGGCGGGACACTGAGCGAAGGGAAGACTGACACGTCGGGGTGGGGGAGCGCCGCCTACTTCTCACTAACGCTATGCTGCCGCCGGACAGAGGTAAATTTAAACAAAAAAAAAAGGAAAAGGATCTGGGGAGAAGAGGGCGGGTAGTGTAGCGATCGTTTTTGGGGGCGGGGCTGGGCCAACTGCAGGGGGGCGCCGGAGACCCTAGGCACGGCTCTGTGTACATATGTTTATCAGATGTCAAGCTTCTTTGGGTCACAGTGGTTAAGTGCACGCTCCGGTTAACTGCATGCATTTCTTTGGTCCCAGACCCTTTCACTAAAGCGGATTGCACTGTATGATCCATGCTTAAATTTTACATACATCCAGGAAAAGGGAGTGTGGAAATGTGAAGGTTATGGGGCAGGGCGTGGATTCCAGTTATGCATGCAATTATAGAAGAAGAGGGTTCGGCTTGAAAATTTAGGTGGGGGCATTTGCACTGCATTTTTGTTGATTCGAATGGACACACCTAAATTTACACGCAACCCCTGCGCTTAAGCGCTATTCTGTAAAGTCTGCCTAACTTTAGGAGCAACTTATAGAATAGTACTTAAGCATTTCTTTTTTCACGCCGATTTATTTTAGGCATGATTTATAAAATTCATCTCCATATATGGAAATGTAACATTATTTTTCATTGCCTTGTTGTGTGCTCAAGGCGAATAGCTTAAAATCATAATCAAAAGACAACAAAAACAATGCGACCTTCCTATAGTAAGCAATAAAAATGTAGCTGAAAATAATAAGCAAAATTAGAAATAATTCTACCTCTATATTTCATATTACCTACACTTAGCAAAGAGCAGGTCGGGGAATGATGAGCTAAATTTCAACACCCAAACCAAAAGTTAGTTCCAGGGCCACAATTTATGCTCATTCTTTGTAGACATCCTAAAAAACAGAAACCAAAACTTGGGTTTCAGGAACCTTAAGGACCAGGCTGGCAAACTGCTCCCCAAAACTCAGAAGTTATGGTAGTTGAAATGCAGGGCTTCTGATGTTAGATTTTAACCAATAAATGCTGATTTAAAAACAAAAAATTATTGGCTAAACACCAGAAAAACCTCTAGAATTCTTTCATTCTTCCCCTTGCTTGTCTTGGATTGTCCACTCTATTTTTGTGCCCTTCCTATACTGATGATATTCTGTGCAAGTATATGTATTTGATTCCAATGGAAAATATACTCAACAATGGCACTAGCTAAACACTATGGGGTCTTTTTACTAAGTTCTTTCTCTGCCAATCTCAGAGACTCTATGACTTTTAGGTGTAATTGTCGATAGAAATTTAACGCTGGAGCAGCAAACAAACTCAACCACTAAGAAAGTATTCTTCTCACTTTGGAAACTGAAACGCATTAAACCATATTTCCCAAGAGATGTATTCTGCAATTTAGTTCGCTCATTAGTCTTAAGTCACCTTGATTACTGCAGTGGTATATACGCAGGGTGCAAAGCTCTGCTTCATACCAAACTTCAAACCGCCCAGAACACAGCTGCTAGACTGATTTACGGTAAATCGAGGTTTGAAAGTTCAAGACCACTGCGTGAGAAACTGCATTGGCTTCCTATCAAGGACCGGATAACTTTTAAAGTTTGCATCCTAGTGCATAAAATTCTCTACGGTGAAGCTCCAGCATATATGGATGCCCTTATCAGCTTACCACCTAGGAACGCTTCCAGATCTTCGCACACGTACTTGAATCTTCACTACCCAGCCTGTTGTGGCATCAAGTATAAAACCGCCTACGCATCCACCTTTCCTTACGTTAGCGCTCACTTGTGGAATGGATTACCAAAATCTGTAAAACCTATTCAAGATCATTTGGTCTTCCGAAAGTCTCTAAAGACCCTATTATTTGGGAAAGCTTACGCTGCAGATCTGCCTAGCATCTCTAACTTCTGAACTGCTGCAGACGTTACGACATATTGAATTCTATTACACTTTCTCCTTTTCCACTCCTTTGCTGTTACTTGCTTCTCTTTACTTCATTGATTTTGATTGTTAGCTGCATTGATGTGTGTGTTTTTGCAGACTGATGTAAGCCACATTGAGCCTGCCCATGGGTGGGAAAATGTGGGATATAAATGCTATAAATAATTAAATAAGTTGCAGCACGTTTTGGAGTTAGCGCAAGACAGCTGAGTGCGTCCCGCAGTACTCCATTTTTAGCTGCATTAGTCACGTGATAGCACCTAATGCAGCTTTGTAAAAGGGCTCCTAATTTTATTTTATACTTTCAAAGATCCCCTAACTGGAAACTGAAAACCCCTTTGAAGCCCTATTTGTGTGATTTGGCACGAGAGGAAGGAAGGCAGTTGTCTTTTGGAAGTTATTGCTGTGGCTGCCAGTTTCATCTATTTTAGAGCTTGAGTTTTCAAACAAATGTACTTAAATTTAATTAGTACAGTAGAACAGCTTAATTTTTATAAAAGGCTTTATCGCTGAAGAGGCACTTGAAGGTGCGACAGCTGCGCGTGCACTCCCTCTTCCAATTAGCTACAGCTGGGCAGTGCCAAATGACTCCATAATGCGTTGTTTTTAAGCACATTTCATGGAGAACTCACTAGTGTTGCATGTAATTACCATTTATTGCACCTCATAACAAGGGCTTTTGCATGAAGCCTGATTACATATCCCAAAGTGTACTGTTGAGGCACAAGATAAGAAAGCATTTGAACTGTGCTGTGTAAGTAGGCTATCTCTTAGGAATAGAGTTTCAAAAGTGTTCCAAGTTCTTACTGTAATCATTTTCTTGAGCAGCAATATTGCTTCTAATATGATGAAATGACTTGCTGTATTTCAGGTGGAACCAGGAATTGTTTTGTATCCTGTGTTTTCCACCGAGAGTAGTTATTTTGTGAATTTCATGGTCGTTCTTGCTACACTGATGTTGCTGTAATTGTTTTCTGTTTGAGTGATATGCTTTCATTTTGGAAACTTAAAGCCTAACTGTTAAAACTGTTTTATCGGATATGTTTCAACACAGTAGTGCCAGGTGAACCGGCATAACACGCCGGTACCACTAACTGGATAAGATTACGTATCATAGTAGGAATTATGAGACCGTTGTACCATATCCCTGCATATTAAATTTTGTCCTATTAATTGGAGCGCTGAACTCATGACATTTCGATGCGTAAATGATGCTATGCAACAAAATTGCATGCAGATTTTCAGAATGCCCCTGACCTGGCCATGCCCGCTTTAGTATATGGCAAATCTCGATTTGAGGCAGCAACGTCCCTTCGTGAGACGCTTCACTGGCTTCCGATCAAAGAGCAGATTGAATTCAAAGTCTGTGCTCTTTCCCAGAAGATTATATACGGGGACGCTCCAGCCTACATGTTCAGCCTGGTTGAACCTCCCACCCAGAAATTCCGTGCAGTCGTCCCGCACCTATCTCAACCTCCACTATCCTAACTGCAGGAACTTAAGATACAAGCTGCTCTTTGCCTCTTCATTTTGCTTCCAGTGTCCCCGTTATTGGAATGTTCTGCCATCAGCATTAAAAGAGACTACTGATCACAGTCTATTCAAGAAATCCCTGAAGACCTACCGTATTTTTCGGACTATAAGACGCACCTAGGTTTTAGAGGAGGGAAATAGAAAAAAAAATTTTTCCGGACTATAAGACGCACTTTTTCCCTCGTCTAAAGCATAGGTGCGTTTTATGGTCCGGTGCGTGTTGTCCAAATGCAGGGCCCCCGATCTCTCCATTTTCCAGGCCCCCCCGTCCCTCCCTCCCTCCGTTTTCCAAGGTTCCCCCCTCCCTCCTTCGCTCCATAATTCCATTTTGCAAGGTTGCTCCCTCCCTCGCTCCGTTTTGCAAGGTCCCCCCTCCCTCGGTTTTGCAAGGTCCCCCCTCGCTCCCTCCAAATTTAAAAAGTTTTACCTGGTCGTGGTTGGGGCAGCAAAAAGCATGCATGCTGGGCGCGCATCTTTTTGCTGCTGCTGCCGCAACCACAACCAGGTAAAACTTTTAAAATTTGGAGGGAGCAAGGGGGGACCTTGCAAAATGGAGCGAGGGAGGGAGGGGGGACCTTGCAAAACGAAGCGAGGGAGGGAGGGACTTTGCAAAACGAAGCGAGGGAGCGAGGGAGGGACCTTGCAAAATGGAATTACGGTGCTTTTAAAACTACATTCAGATGACGCACCCCCCATTTTCCTCCCAAATTTGGGGGGGAAAAAGTGCGTCTTATAGTCCAAAAAATACGGTACCTATGTGATCGATCATTCTCCTCAGCTGCTTGATCTTCTGCATCTCCACTTTCCTTTCCCTTGCAGTTTTCCCTCCCTTCCCCTTATCTACTTTATCCCTCTGTTTTGCACTACTGCTATTATGTTGTACTTTTCTCCTAACATTGTACGCCACATAGAGCCTGCCTTGGTGGGAATATGTGGGATATAAATGCTCACAATAAATAAAATAAATAAATATCAATATGGCAGCTTTAGAAATGAGGTGGCTTTAAAGCATGCATGGTGGCACTGTTTGCCATAGCAAAATAACACAAAGAAAATCAGGCAAGGTGGAGTCAGAGGGGGCAAATTCTATAAAGTGCTCAAAAATCAACATTAAGCAATATTCTTTAAAGGACACTCCAAGGTGCGTGCTTTTTATAGAATAACGCTTACAGCTGATTCTTGCAGCAAAAGTTGCACACCAGAATTTACACCAGTTGAAATCTGGATCTTTAAAAGATAAATTATAAATTGTTTTGAAAAAAACTGGAGAAAAAAAATGCTACAGAAAAAAAATGTTTGTTATTAGTGATTGGTGACTGATGATATTTAAGTGAGTTACAGTTGCTGGGAGAATTTGTACTATTGATTGAGAGTCCCTGCATATTAAAGTTTGTCCTATTAATTGGAGCGCTGAACTCATGACATTTCGATGCGTAAATGATGCTATGCAATAAAATTGCATGCAGATTTTCAGAATGCCCCTGACCTGGCCATGCCCGCTTTTGAGTTGTATGCTATGGGATTTAGGTGCTCAGGGTTATAGAATCCTATTTAAAAATATCTCAAACACTAAATCTTAAAGTTTTTCACAATTCCTCAGTGGCATCTCTCTTCTCTCTCCAGTATGTATTCATAACACAACACTATGTGATAAATGTGGATCTTCAGAATTTAATTGACAGCATACACCCTCTAGGAAACTTGTCCCAACAATTTTGGTGTTTGTTAATCACATCTTCATTGATCCAACATTTTAGATTTTTCTTCTAATCATAACGATCTATATTTTCAAAAAACTACATCTTGCCCTTTAAATAACTTTTTTCTTTCTTATTTTAAATTTTTTATAAATCAAAGATGTAATGATCATGACACTTAGCTTTAAATAGCATTCAGCAGCAATTTTTCTCCCGAGTCAAACCCCCGCCAACATGGCCAGGTTTCGAAATTCTTCATCAGGGAAGAGGTTCGCTGAGAAAATAGGGGTTATAGAATAGCACACAAGCAGATGTGCACACACGTCCAAATTAGTGCCAATTAAGTACCCATTAATTCATACTTGATAGCTCGTTAACTAATTTAGTTGCAGGCGCATCTTGGATCCCTGTCTAAATTTTGACTAAACATGAATTTGTTGATTTGTGCTGTTGGGCAATTTAACAGATAACTAAGGGTGGGAGAGGTGGGGATTTTAAAAAAGAATACTCAAGACAGTGAGAGCAACACTGGATCTTTTCTGTTGAACCTTGGGTTTGAATATGGCTGTGGAGTGGCAAGCCTTTTATTGAATAATACACCTTTAAGAATTGACCAGTTTGTGATCAGTTGTTCCTGTGAGCGTGAGAGAATGGGTAGGCAGGCTAGAAATGAACAGGTCTCGGAGGAAATTGGCAGTAGTTCCTTTATAAGCCAGTATTTCTTGAGTGTTGATGGTTTGAGACGGACCTTAAAAGCCCCATTTTATATAGTGGCTTGGTGTGGAAAATGGGACGTCCGAGTCAGTAAGTTCACATTTACCCCAAAGTATTTTACAAAAGGCTCTACCAAATGTGGATTCTTTTTGTAAAAGGAATGATCCTAAAAAACAAGTAGGCAGGCAGTCTGCAAAAGCCAGACCAAAGGAAATGGTGGACAAACCACAAAAAGACTGCAGAAAATACAACAAGAATGGAGGGTTTTGAACACAGAGCCCAACTTGGCTGAGTTTCACCAAATGGATGCTTCAGGGGCTAAAATAACTACTAGAAATATAATTTAAAAAACACATTGTTACTAACTACATAAATAGATAAAAAAGTGCAGCAACATAATAATAAAAACATGTAAAATATTAGTAAGTAGCAAAACTTCACCAACCAGCTAAAAACACAAATCTCAACATAATATCAAATTAGAACATGCATTAAACAATCTGTTATGGGAGTTGCTGTTGAGCACGATGTGAGAAGGCTGCGTGTTGGAAGAGCTCCCACCGTTGTCAATATAACTCAGGAAAATAAAGACGACAAAATAATTTTTTTCTTAACCTTTATCTTTACAAGCTACCACTGAAGATGCAATTGATAAAAATGGCTTCAAATAAATCAGAAAAACAAAATAGGATCGAGCTCGCGTCCCCACAAAAGAACACAGGCCCTGGCTCTGAAGTCAACTCAGCAGCTATATTGGAGGAAATCCGCTGTCTCAAAGAACTAATGTGTGAGACAAAAGGCGATGCCACTGAAATCAAAGAAGATATCTCCACTATCAAATCTGAATTGTCAAGATTTAATAACAGAATTGAAGTCCTAGAAAACAAAGCAATGGCTACCGATGAAAATATTAAACTCCTCCAGCGTCAATGTAAGAAAATTTCAATACTGGAACGTGAACTAGAACACGGTAACAATCGAGCACGCCGTAACAACCTTCGTCTGTTAGGCCTTCCGGAAACAGTAGAAGGGCCAAATATGATCTCCTTTTTGGAAAAATTCATACCCGAAGTTCTTAATTTACAATTTGGCAAAGACTTTGAAATAGAACAAATACCTGAGACAAATAGTCTTCAAGGTACTTACGTTTTAATCAAGTCTCAGATATTATGCAACAGGCCAAAACCAGAGCTCCTACTAAGTATGAAGGCTCTGTGTTGCAATTCTTACCAGATCTCAACAAGAATACTATTAAACAGAGAAAATTACTACTTGCCTTTCGGCCAAAGCTGAAAGAGATAAACGCCAGATTTGGAATCTTTTACCCACCGCGCATGCGAGTCACTTTTAATAATAAAACCAAAGATTTCACGGAGCCAGATGCCTTGTCTAATTACTTGGAGGAAATATCTCCGAGTAACATAGACGTATCATGACAATTTAACTTTCAGCATTATTACCTAGTACTGCTCTCCGGGATCCAGAAACAAAGCATTCAATATGCAGTTTAAGATGGATATAAATTGCATACGCAAGTATACTCTCTTTTCTATACAAAGTATGAATGCTGTCTTAATGCTTTCTTGTTAAATTCATACTTGAGTTGTGTAATCGCATTCACTTTAAAAGATATACGCATATAAGTCTGTAATTACTATTATATTATTGTAGTAGTTGTTGATATGGTACATTACTCTGAATGTGAGATATGTAACAAAGAAAAAAATGGTGGGAGTCTCTCCTAATGCGCATTCTTTTTCTCTCTCTCCCATGTGTTCTTCATCCTGTACCGTGATACTTGTGCATTTCCATTTTTTTATGCACAAGATTAGCAGTTACTGTATGCATGTCTAAGTATCATCTTCATACGATTGTTAAGATGTCTCTCATTCTCTCTGTTATGTCATAGTGTTTATTCTAGAACAAATTTGAACAGAATATCCCTAAAATTCTTAGAATGTTCAGTACAAAAATATCTTTTAATGTAAAGGGTTTAAAGAATCCCATGAAGAGAAAAAAAATCTTAGCTTATATTTCAAAATTAACTCCCGATCTAATTATGTTACAAGAAACTCACTTATCTGTAATCGAGTCTAGTAAAATTTCCTGCCTCCTATCTTTTCCCCAGCAGTAAAGAAAAAAAATGGTGTTATTGTGTTAATTAAAAAACATAAGGTGTTGGATGTACTTATAAGGTGTTCCTATAAAACTGACAGTATGGGCAGATGGGTTAAAATAACTATTAAAATATTCAATAAAACAATTTACTTACTTAATATCTACAGTGGTGGAAATAAGTATTTGATCCCTTGCTGATTTTGTAAGTTTGCCTACTGACAAAGACATGAGCAGCCCATAATTGAAGGGTAGGTTATTGGTAACAGTGAGAGATAGCACATCACAAATTAAATCCGGAAAATCACATTGTGGAAAGTATATGAATTTATTTGCATTCTGCAGAGGGAAATAAGTATTTAATCCCTCAGGCAAACAAGACCTAATACTTGGTGGCAAAACCCTTGTTGGCAAGCACAGCGGTCAGACGTCTTCTGTAGTTGATGATGAGGTTTGCACACATGTCAGGAGGAATTTTGGTCCACTCCTCTTTGCAGATCATCTCTAAATCATTAAGAGTTCTGGGCTGTCGCTTGGCAACTCGCAGCTTCAGCTCCCTCCATAAGTTTTCAATGGGATTAAGGTCTGGTGACTGGCTAGGCCACTCCATGACCCTAATGTGCTTCTTCCTGAGCCACTCCTTTGTTGCCTTGGCTGTATGTTTTGGGTCATTGTCTTGCTGGAAGACCCAGCCACGACCCATTTTTAAGGCCCTGGCGGAGGGAAGGAGGTTGTCACTCAGAATTGTACGGTACGTGGCCCCATCCATTCTCCCATTGATGCGGTGAAGTAGTCCTGTGCCCTTAGCAGAGAAACACCTCCCAAACATAACATTTCCACCTCCATGCTTGACAGTGGGGACGGTGTTCTTTGGGTCATAGGCAGCATTTCTCTTCCTCCAAACACGGCGAGTTGAGTTCATGCGAAAGAGCTCAATTTTTGTCTCATCTGACCACAGCACCTTCTCCCAATCACTCTCGGCATCATCCAGGTGTTCACTGGCAAACTTCAGACGGGCCGTCACATGTGCCTTCCGGAGCAGGGGGACCTTGCGGGCACTGCAGGATTGCAATCCGTTATGTCGTAATGTGTTACCAATGGTTTTCGTGGTGACAGTGGTCCCAGCTGCCTTGAGATCATTGACAAGTTCCCCCCTTGTAGTTGTAGGCTGATTTCTAACCTTCCTCATGATCAAGGATACCCCACGAGGTGAGATTTTGCGTGGAGCCCCAGATCTTTGTCGATTGACAGTCATTTTGTACTTCTTCCATTTTCTTACTATGGCACCAACAGTTGTCTCCTTCTCGCCCAGCGTCTTACTGATGGTTTTGTAGCCCATTCCAGCCTTGTGCAGGTGTATGATCTTGTCCCTGACATCCTTAGACAGCTCCTTGCTCTTGGCCATTTTGTAGAGGTTAGAGTCTGACTGATTCACTGAGTCTGTGGACAGGTGTCTTTCATACAGGTGACCATTGCCGACAGCTGTCTGTCATGCAGGTAACGAGTTGATATGGAGCATCTACCTGGTCTGTAGGGGCCAGATCTCTTACTGGTTGGTGGGGGATCAAATACTTATTTCCCTCTGCAGAATGCAAATAAATTCATATACTTTCCACAATGTGATTTTCCGGATTTAATTTGTGATGTGCTATCTCTCACTGTTACCAATAACCTACCCTTCAATTATGGGCTGCTCATGTCTTTGTCAGTGGGCAAACTTACAAAATCAGCAAGGGATCAAATACTTATTTCCACCACTGTATGCCCCCAATATTGGCATGTCAGGGGGACCAGTGCACTACAAATGCTCTTCCTATGTCCAAATGACTTGCATTTGGACGGTTTTGACTTGGACGTCTTTGGTTTTGAAAATCGCCAGAAGTCAAAGACGTCCAAATCCAAGAACGTCCTTGGATTTGGACATCTTTGATGGTATTTTTGAAACGAAAGATGGACATCCATCTTTTTTTGAAAATACGCTTTTCTCTGCCTCCGGATTTGGACGTTTTAAGATATATTCATGGACATTCAATAAAGATGAGAATAAAGAAGTGGGTCACAACCAAAAAGTCAGTTTTCAATATTCTTTCTCCAGATCATCAAGTTCCTCTAGTAGCAGTGATTCGCCAGATGTTTTTTTAGAAACACGAAAGGGAAACTACAGAAGATTCCGAGGAAACAACCACAAAAGAGGAAGACGCTCTCGTCCACAATCAAAGAACAAACAGAGGAGAGATCCTTGGTGATTAATTTATTCACAAGATCATTAAGCAAAACGGAAGAAACTGTGATAGCCAAAGTTTTTTCTTTTGTTCCCAGCATTCATTTTGATGATTTTCAATTCAAAATGGACTTTGAGAAATTTATAAGAACTTTACAATTGAAAGTATTTTTCAGAGAGACATCCGGAGCAGAACACAGTGGCTTCAAGATCAAATCAAATTGGACACCTCCCAGCCCTTTAGATGCAACAATCTCAACTTTCCGCCAGGTTGTTCTGAATGAGGTATCAAAAGCTACCTTCAATCGTAGAAAGAACAACTTAACAGAGGGACAGAGATTAACGTTTAAATCCTTAAAAAAGATAAATCAATTGTTATCAAAAAAGCCAACAAAGGTGGTTCAATAGTGGTACAAAACACCGCAGATTACATAAAAGAAGCAGAACGACAATTAAATGATGTTAATACATATAAGATCTTGAAATTAGATCCTACCACCAAATTGCAAAAAAGAATCAATAGTATTGTATCTGAAGGAACACGGATGGGCATTCTCACAAAAGGAGAGGCAAAGTTTTTGAATAATTTGAATCCCACAATACCAGTTTTTTACCTACTCCCTAAGGTTCACAAAAACAGTGAAAAACCACCAGGACGCCCGATTCTTTCTTCCCGTGGATCTCTCTTAGAACTGCTGTCTATGTTCGTGACCGCTGTCTATGTTCGTGGATTCCTTCAAGTTGAAAAACATCCAGCATATATCAAAGATACAACGCACTTTTTGAACATCCTCAATGAAATCAAATATGAAGATCAAACATTTTTGATGGTAACATTAGACGTCTCATTATATACGTCGATACCACAAGACGATGCACTCACAGTTCTCAGACAGGTATTAGATGAATGCGAAAGACCATATAAAGTCCCAACAGAGTTCATCATTGCTTTAGCCAGGTTAGCGATGAAAGAGAAGTTCTTTCTCTTCAATGATCAACTTTACCATCAAATATCCGGGGTTGCAATGGGCACAACTTTTCCACCTTCCATAGCTTGCTTGTTTATGAACAACTTTGAAGAACAGTGGATTTTTAAGTCACCATTTTTGGAATGCATTTATTCATGGCACAGGTACATTGACGATGTGTTTCTACTGTGGAAGGGTAACTTCTCTGTATTAAAATCCTTTGTTCTTTGGGTAAACTCTTGTAATCCTGCAATTCAATTCACTTACAATTATTCGTTTGAAAACATTAATTTCTTAGATGTGGACATTACACAACAACATGAAAAATTAATTACTAAGGTTTATCAAAAAACAATAAATAAAAATACTCTTTTACACTCTACAAGTTGTCATCCTAAACACTGTAAAGAGGCATTGCCATGTTTTAGAAGAATTTGTAGCAATAATGACGACTTTAAACATCAGTCAAAAAAATTAATTCATGAATTGAAAGGATGTGGTTATAAGGAAAATCTTCTCCAAAAAGCGTACAAATGTGCAAAATTCAATGGTAGAAATTGGCTATTAAAGAAATCAAACAACACAACAGGCACTGATGCAATCGCATGTTATGTTCAAAAACACCTCCTTGAGAATGTCACATTCAAGAGGAAGAAATCTGAAAGAGATTCTAGATTCTGAGTCCATCATATCTTCCTACAAAAAAGACAGAATCAAAGAATATGATTTTGGGACATTTCAAGTGTGGACAGTGTAAAAATTGTGAAGTCACAATGTAAATCTTTTAAAAACCCATCTGATTAAAAAAAAACGTACAATTTAAGATATTGCAGTAATTGCAATAGCAGTTATGCAGTTTATGGAATTTTTTGTCCCTGCGAAAGATTGTATGTAGGGAAAACTACAAGGCGTTTTAAGACCAGACTCAATGAACATCGGAGCAACATCAAAAGGGTCAAAATAGAGGCCCCATTATTTGATCACTGTGTCAAATTTAACCACAGATTTGAACAGCTTAAATGTTTCATTAGTGATTTAATTAAACCAAATATCAGAGGAGGTGACCATGCAAAATTTTTATTGAAATCTGAACAAAGATGGATACACCGTTTGAACACACTGGATCCGTTTGGTTTAAATAACATCATTGAATGGAGGGTATTTTTCAATTAAACAGGTTCATCATTGATGAGTATTGCAAATTTCTATTAATTACGTTTTTTAAGTCAAATATCACGTTCAATAAAGACCAATAAACGTAGGGACAATGCCATAATGATGATCATTTAATTGTAAGCGGCACAAATTCTATCAAGCAATAGTGTTTGAGATATCACGGTAGCTCAATCCTACAGAGTTACACCTCAAACAATAGAAAATGAAATTAACGAATATTACAAATACTCCCAACATGGAACTCAACATTGAGATCTTAAATAAAAAAAAGGTTCAAACAGTAGTTATCCAATATCATAATGATCTATCAGATATGGAAATCAAGAGAATGAACATTATAGCTTTTAAGACAGGCAATCATTAAGTTAATGGACAATCAGATTGTAAGTGCCACAAGGTGCTTTTTGATTGGTCCATTCATACCATTCCAAGTAGTTAAATATCGCGAGTACTCAGTGGTTCACGGTTTGTAGTATCAAGCCGATGGTAAAACGAGATAGAATGTAAGTTGAAAGTGCAGTGTCTTCAATTAGCCAAATGTGTTATTGTTATGTTTTGTGAAAAATATATAAGGTTTTATTTGAAAACTTGCTAGTTTGTTGCCCTAAAAATGAAGTATATGATATATATTTTTTCTCAGTCTCATATATAAATTACTGGATTCCTCTCAACAGTTGTTTGGTAACCCTAAGTGTTGGAGTCCTTGATTTCTTCCTCTCATTAATTGTCTACGAAATTCTATTTACAGCATAAATGGCCAGGCACTAAGTCCAATTTAAGTGCCTAGCCATTTACAGTGTAAGCCCCTACTGCCTCCTATTTACTTTATGGTAAGGGCTCACGTGCTAATCCCGTGATAAATGGGCAGCACGTGGCAATGTGGCCACACTGCTGATTACCACCAGGAATGCACCGCTTGGTAGAAAATAGAAAATGTTGTTATACTGCGGGAAACTGAGCATGCTAACTTTGGAACTACTGCTGGGCTCCTGCACTACCCTAGCAGTAGGGCTGATTTGGTGAGCTCCCTAACCGCACCTTTGTAAAATGGTGCCTTAGTCTGAAAATATTTAGCCAATTCATCTGCATTAGGCAGCATTTCTGGTGAAATCATTTGAACTCTATCAGTATATGTTAACAAATTAAATACCTGAAAAAGACATTTTGAAGAATTATTTGCTTTGGTTGTAACTTTTTCATAATGATTCTTTCTTGCCTCTAAAATAACTTTCTTATGTAACTTAGGGCTTTTATAAAGCTGCGCTAGTGATTCCCACGCGGCGAATGAGAGGAAGCCCATAGGAATTGAATGGGGTTCCTCACATTTGCTGCGCAGGAATCGCTAGCGTGGCTTTGTAAAGAAAGCCCTTAATCTTTTGTGTCCACTCTATATAGCTGTCTTGATTTTTGGTTTTACTCCAAATTCTTTCTAATCTCCTACAGTTCTTCTTAAGTAAAGCCAGGGTTTACTTAAAAAAAAACTTATATAATGCATATAATAATTTACAAAAATGTGCTTGGGCAACAAGGAAAAATACATACCTAGATCAGTGTGAAAACAGGCAGTTCTGTTAGGTGAAGCAATATAAATCTTAGTTTGCTTAAAAAATGTTTCAAAAATGCAAAAGAGAACAAGAATGAAATACAAAATGAACAAAGTACTCATATAGTCTTTCCATCTCAAACACTCATATCATTGCTTTAGAAACCAAACCCTGCACTTCTGCCAGCCTTTAAGCATTCACCATGGTCACATGACCTTTCCTTCCTATGGTCTAAGGGCCCTGTTTACTAAGCTGCACTGCAGGCGTGCTACTGTTTTTAGCAAGTGCTAATTCTAGAGACACCCATAGAAATATATGGGTGTCTCTAGCGTTAGCACACACTAATGTTTAGCATGTGCTAAAAATGCTAGCGCACCTTAGTAAACAGGGCCCTAAAAAACTTAAAATATTTTAAACATAATCTTTTAGTTTATAGGAAATTATGGTACCCCCCCCCACCACCAAAAAATAGAAATATTTAAAAACTATATATACATACACATTTATTTTCACTATGCAGTAACAAAAGAGACCCAGTTATTTATTTATTTTTAAATAAAAATGTCCTGTTTTGAAAAAAAAAAACCCAGACCTGAAGACCAAGCTAATCAATAGAAAGACTTGAACCCACAATGTCAGCTTCACAGACAGCTAGTCTAATCATAAGGCCAGAACTTTCCATGCCTGAAAACTCAAAAAAAGAAGAACAAAAAACCTTATGTAGTCCTTTCCTTCTCAAATACTCAAATCATTGCAATAGCAATCAAAACTTAACCTACTTCCAGCATATAGGCATTCTCCATGGACGCACAACCTTGCTTCCTGCAGACTAAAAAGCATTATAAACATTATCTTTAAATATGTCTATAGTTATTTTCACTATATAATAACAAAAACACCTAACTTGTTTTTAAATGGCCCATTCTTTGATCTAAAGAACAGCAGCAAATGTTCTTGGGGGAGCAGCAGCATATGTTGAGGGACTTGAACCCACTGCCTGTGAACCTAATAATGTGGGTTTGAGTCCTGCAACATATGTTTTTTAGTGTTTATATCAAAATGAGATGACTTGCATAAGGCAGTGGTATATTCATTCAAGGTGGATGTGTTGCATACTCACTCCCTGCCACATCTCTCCCTTCCCTTCCTGGCCCTGCAATGCTCTTGCAATTCTCTCCTTCCCCCCCCCCCCCCCCCCCCCCCGCAAGTAGCCTATGAGTGCCGCCACTGGCAGTGCCCAGGTGAAGACTGGAGGTGGTTTTAAGGGACCAGGGAGGGAGGGAATTGTGAAAGCTCTGTGGGGAAGGGAATGGCGAGATGCAGCAGAGGGAGAAGAGATGGAAATGCAGCAGGAGATGCACCCCATGTGGAAATTTTCTGGCTGTGCCACTGTCATAAGGTGAGGAATGTTTCAGCTGACACTGTTTTCTATGTTGATGTTTTAAACACTCTGATTTAAGGGGAGGGCAGAAGCATTCTGTTCATTTGGCACACCAGAGCTATAAAGTATGGCTACCTCATTTCTTTTACATAGTGGGGCAGGTGTTCTGCCTGGCAAGTATCCAGTATGTCAATTAAATACTCATGCTGAATGTAAAAGGTTGTGAGGCAGATGTTTGAAGGAAAAAAAAAAGGTTCTATTAAGTCTGTAATTATTAGACTATACATAAAAACATGTGAGAAGTACTGGTGTGGAAAGAAAAGACTAGAGGTTTCAGTAAGCCTGTTAATTTAGATTTGTAAACTGCTTTCATGTAATATACATCAAAATTCATTAATAAATAAAATTAAAATGGAGCACAGTGTTACAATGGAGATCAGGCTGACCAGAACTCAGCCTTTATAAATAACATTTAATTATTAAACTAATTGACTGAGTTAAAAAAATATAGGCAAAGAGGTTCCAAATGGCTGAGTATAGATTGTTTAAAATGTGTGTTTTGTTTTCTTGGTGGTATTGGATAGTTTCATTGTTCTCCATTCTTTTTATAATCTGATGGAAGAGGAGCGAACTCAACTGGCTATTTAGTCATTGGGGCTTGTTTTCCCCATAGAAGTCTCATTATGCCGTGGTGACTGCAAATGTCAACGTCCTACTCCATTGGTGAAAAGTTTAGGATTGGCACAGAGATTGTAAAAAATAGAAAATACATTTTGCAAATAACTCTTTTTGTGCTTCATCAGTCTACCTTCTCCATTTCAGGTTTCGTGCCCTAGCATCTGATCTTTCTCTTGACCTCCATTGTATACAAAGAGAAGAGAATGCATTTTCTGATGCTTCATTTCACATTCTGGAATGGAAGTTGTCTGAGCTTTCAAAAGTAATTAGGAAAAAAATCTTCCTTTTATCTCCCAAACACGTGAATTTGATACCTATCAGTCAAACATGTTCATTTGAATGCAGAGGATTTTTGAAGTCTTCAAGTTGCATAGTCCCTAGTTTGACAATGTAAGCTGAAGACTCAGCTCTGATAATTCGTCTTAGATGGATAATTTTGGGAAAACTATTTCTGTGGTTTCCTAGATGTTGCTTTGATGCTTACTGTATGTCTCTCTGTCTCTCTCTTTCTGCTTAAAAATAGCTTGATCTTCAGTTAGCATCCTCATAGGAGGCTCTTGAATAAACTGGACAAGCTGAAATTAGGACCCAGTATGGTGAACTGGATTACAAACTGGTTGATAGACAGTTGTCAGAGGGTGGTCGCTAATGGAATTCACTTGGAGGAAGGAAAGATGAGTAGTGGAGTGCTTCAAAGATCAGTTACATAAGAACATAAGAATAGCTATACTGGGTCAGACCAATGGTCCATCTAGCCCAGTATCCTGTTTCCAACAGTGGCCAGTCCAGGTCGCAAGTACCTGGCAGAAATCCAAATAGTGGCAACATTCTATGCTACCAATCCTGGGGCAAGCAGTGGCTTCCCCATGTCTGTCTCAATAGCAGACTATGGACTTTTCCTCCAGGAACCTGTCCAAACTTATTTTTAAACCCAGATATGCTAACGGCAGTTAACACATCCTCCGGCAAAGAGTTCCACAGCTTAACAATTCGTTGAGTGAAAAAATATTCCCTCCTATTTATTTTAAAAGTATTTCCATGTAACTTCCTTGAGTGTCTCCTAGTCTTTGTACTTTTGGAACTAGTCAAAAATCGATTCACTTCTACTTGTTCAACACCACTCAGGATTTTGTAGACCTCAGTCATATCTCCCCTCATCCATCTCTTTTCCATGCTGAAGAGCCCTAACTTCTTCAGCCTTTCCTCATGAGAGGAGTTCCATCCCCTTTATCATTTTTGTCGCTCTTCTTTGAACATTTTCTAATTCCGCTATATCTTTTTTGAGATACAGCGACCAGACCTGAACGCAATACTCAAGGTGAGATCGCATGATGATGTAATACAGAGGCATTATAGTATTTTCGGTCTTATTCACCATCCCTTTCCTAATAGGGCTGTATATTTAACAAGTTAATAATGCAATTAAAGCGTTAAATGTTTAACTTGTATTAAAATTTTTATCACAAGTTAAATTAGCATTTGGTTAAGTCTCTCTCCCTTTATTTTTTTGTGCCGGGACCTTACTTCTCCGATGCTCCAGCAGCCCCCGCTCCTCTGTGTGCTCCAAGCCTCTCTCCATAACAGGAAGTTCAATCAGAGGGGACAGAACTTCTTGTTACAGTGTCTTCAGGGTGCAGATGAGTGAGTCTCACAGGGAGAAGGTGCTGCTGTGTGAGGCGCTACTCATCCTTGTGCCATGCTGTGAGGAGCTGCCGGGTGAGAGAAAAAGATGTGGACCGGGAGGGGGGGGGAGGAGGAGGTGGACAGCAGTGGGGAAAAAGAGGAAGAGGAATAGAAAATTTGAGAAAGTTATAATGGGGGTGGGGGGAGAGAGAGGAGGACCATGGTAGTAAAAAGAGGAAAAGAGAATATGTGTGAGAGAGAGAGAGAAATGCGGGGGAGGGGATGGTGGCGGTGGCAGTGGGAAAAGGAAGAAAACAGAAAATGAGAGAGAGAGAGAGTGTGATATGGGGAGGGGACCACGGTAGAGAAAAAAAGGGACAAAATCTAACTATGAGTAGATAGAGGTAGCTAAGGAGAAATGGAGGAATAAAGAAATGAAAAATAGACTTATATTGGATGAAAATTAGGAAAGGAAGGCAGGAGGAGAGAGATTCCTGGAAAAGAAGAACTTAGAAGACCAGCAAGAGGGAAGTGAAAGAGAAACCAGTACTATGCTAATAGAAGGTAGAAAAGAAAGCCTTTTTATTTTCAGTTATTATACACTAGAGTATGCCAGCTATGGGAAATGCTTTTGTATTTGGCAAAGTGTTGGAGGAAATGTGTTTCTGTTTCTTTCTCAGGTTTTATATTTGAGCGTTTATATGCTTCTTTTTTTAAAACTTTTGATCCACTATCCTGTTGGGTGGGGTCAATCTGAGAGACTCTGATGGTCTAGTCTCTATGTACGAGAGATTAGATGATCTATTTCCTCTCCTGAGACAAATTGCCTGGCACATAGCAAAAATGTGCCCACAAACAGGGATGCATGGAAATAGGGTAACACCATTTCTGAATTAGAGCATGCATTTAAATCTAGATTTGGTAAGAGACCACAGGGGCTTCTAGTATTGCAGTGTTGACTAATATGCCATCTGCTATTTGCCAAACTTTTTTTTCTTTATAAACCTATCACTATATACTGGTGACCAAACACGAGCAACCTCTTGTTTATATTACAGAAGGGACTATATTATTTTTAAATTATGGTAATGCAATTGGATTAGCTATTTTCTGAAAGCAGTCTGTAGTGGTTCATAGGATGAACCAGAACCCATAGGAGCCAACTTTTCAAAATTATTGGGGGGTGCTAAGCCCAATGGAAATAATCCCTCCCTGGACACATACAAGGAATTTTTCCAATATTGGGGGTGCTCAAGTACCCACAGCGTCCACAGAGTCGGCTCCAATGCCAGAACCCCCCCTCCCCACCTGTCTTTACTACTACTACTACTATTTAGCATTTCTATAGCGCTACAAGGCGCATGCAGCGCTGCACAAACACAGAAGAAAGACAGTCCCTGCTCAAAGAGCTTACAATCTAAAAGACAAAAAATAAAGTAAGCAAATCAAATCAATTAATGTGAACGGGAAGGAAGAGAGGAGGGTAGGTGGAGGCGAGTGGTTACAAGTGGTTACGAGTTAAAAGCAATGTTAAAGAGGTGGGCTTTCAGTCTAGATTTAAAGGTGGCCAAGGATGGGGCAAGACGTAGGGGCTCAGGAAGTTTATTCCAGGCGTAGGGTGCAGCGAGACAGAAGGCGCGAAGTCTTTAGAATTCATTGTAGCTAATATAGAGATGTTATTACTCTTATGACAAAGCTTTTGTTCTCACTTGAAAGCATTGCTGATGGGTTTTTCAATGATTATGCTTTGTTTTCAGTTGTAAAACAACTGAAAGCCTCTAGCAGTTATATCATATTTGTGACATCATGAACTTTTATTGTAAACTGTTTGACATCGATTTTGAGTGGGAGAGAATCTGGTGCCATGACACATTTTGTTTAGATTAGCAATATTGTGGTATCTGTTTTGCTGACTTAAATTAAGTGTTCATGGCCTAATGTATTCTGTTTGTACATGGAGTAATTTAAACTCAAAGCAAAGCATGATCATTGAAAAACCCATCAGCAACGCTGTATTTTGTCCTCATTTTTCTACACTGTTCTATACAATACAGTAATACATGGCCACATTTCAGTGAAGATATCCTGTTTCCTGATGGGTTCATCTTAACTGTTATTGTGATCTGCCTTGGGAAGCCTGGTGTTATAAAGATTGGAAGTAAAATTAAACTCTCCTTTCATTGGTGCACATGGAATCATATCTTCACCTCATTTCTTTTGGACAAATGGTTTATTCTGTTTGGAGCATGTTTCAGGGACAGCGGTTTTTATAAGTCAAAATAATAAAAATACATATTTTCTTTCATGCAGAACTCTCATTTGTTTAAACACAACTAAATGGGCTATAAGCCCTTAATGCATTCCATTGGTTTTCTTATATTTTGTCCTTGTGATGACTTGTACTGTGCCAAAACTGGAAATACACTGAGACAGAATAATAGAATTCAGTAACATCCCACTGCATTCCACAAAACAAAAGAAGCAAGTTCTCATAAACCATCTTTCTGTTTTAAGCCAGTTCATCCATTTGGTCACCCTCTACCACTTTTTATTAGAAATATAGAAACATTTAACCCAAGCACTCTGATCAGAGTTAGATAACTAAGGACTTCCTTAAAATACATGCTAACTAGAATCTGTGCTGATAGGAAATGGTTAATAAGAAAATTAAGAAATCAAACCACCGTGTTGGCTAATGCCGACACAGGCCATTCACTTTCAGTGGACTGCGTCGTCATTGCTGCTCTGCAGCCGCTAGCGTTGTTTAGTAAACAAGGAAAGGTTCCTACTGTTTTGAGGAATTCTCCATAGCCTCTAACTTGTTGTGCAAATAGAGGCAATCCTTAAGGTCAGAGGTACTATTACTTTGTAAGGAAACAATTTTGTTATCAACATTTTGAACTAAAGAAGTAAATTGAGACATTTTACTATAAAGTTCTTTAAAATTACAAACTGCCTAGGCATGAAAGAGCAGAATCTAGGCACTTGCATCCTTCAATAATATCTCAGTGAGAGATACTACCATCCATATATCTTTAAGCGTAATTTCTGGTTGAGGTAAAGGAGTCACTTCAGCTAACCCTGTTGGAAATAACCATTGCTTTATTTGAGGGGGTACTGGGGGGCATAGGAGCCAACTTTTCAAAATTATTGGAGGTGCTAAGCCCAATGAAAATAACCCCTCCCTGGACACAGGACACATACAAGGAATTTTCTCAATATTGGGGGTGCTCAAGCATCCACAGCACCCACAGAGTTGGCTCCAGTGATTGGGGGTACTGAGTACCAGCATCTTTTCCATTGTCTGCTACAATTGAGTCATGGAACCCAAGTTTTAATGAAAGAGCTCAGACTCTAAACACCAATTCTGCCTTGTCATCGATTCTGTGACTGATTGTAGGGGACCTGGCTGTTGTGTGGTGGGTCCCTCAGCGATCACCCCACCCCTGAAGGGTGGCCTAGCATTTGAATACCGCACCTTTTTTGCTAGAAAAAATGCACTGGAAATAACACTAACACAGGCAAAAATGTATTTTATCCCAGAGGATTATCACCTTGCTTCTCAGGTTCCCCTTCTTGGGACCCAGATTGAATCAGTTTACTAGGCTGGGCTGGCTGAGTTCTAGACCAGTGTTTCCCAAGTCCAGTCTTGGAGTACCCCTTGCAAGTCAGGTTGTCAGGACATCCACATTGAATATCCATGAACTTGATTTTCATACACTGCCTCCATTATATGCAAATCTCTTTCATGCATATTCATTGTGGATATCCTAAAAACCTGACTGGCAAGGGGGACTCTGTGATCGGACTTGGGGAAACACTTTTTGAGACAAAGGACTCAAAGATACGCCCTCATAGGAAAGAGATGTCATACCATACTCACTCTTAGCTGCCACCATCAAATGTCTATTCATCGGACCAATCACCTTAGGAGTAGAAGTACCCACAACGTTAGTCTTGTTCTTCCTTTTCCTTCCCTTTCCTTCATCATTATAATAGAAAAGAGAGAGGGGGACTCACCACTTCCGGTTACTTCAAACAAGTTATCACACCCACGCTTATGTTATGTTCTCCTTGGCTGCTTGGATGCTTGGAGGCTCCAAGGGGCAGGATGTGCCCCTTTGGGCATGTGCCTGTGGCCGTGTGCCACAAAGGTGGCACCCTTTTGTAGCTGGAAGAAGGGAGAGACTTCTCTCGATGACATCAGATGACATTGTTGCCCCTGCCCTTGGGAAGGAAATGATGGCACTGCTCTCCTCGGCCCCGAACTCTGGTTAGGTCCACCCCTCTGCTCAGATCTCAAGTGCAGCACCCTTTCCTAGTTGAAAGAAGGGAGAGGTGTCCCTCGATGTCAGATGCTGTCGTTCCCCCTGCCCTCAGGAAGGACACGATGGCACCGCTTTCCTCGGCCCCTGAGATCCTGGTAGGTCCGCTTCTCTCACGCCAAAGCATCTTGTTTGTGCATGCATTATGTATAAGTACCAAATTTTGTACTGAAGGAAAATCAATTTATTCATTCACAAGTACCTGGCAAAAACCCAATTAGTAGCAACATTCCATGCTACCAATCCCAGGGCAAGCAGTGACTTCCCCCATGTCTGTCTCAATAACAGATTATGGACTTTTCCTCCAGGAATTTGTCCAAACCTTTTTTAAACCCAGATACATTAACTGCTGTTACTACATCCTCTGGTAAAGAGTTCTAGAGCTTAACTATTCGTTGAGTGAAAAAATATTTCTTTTTATTTGTTTTAAAAGTATTTCCAACTTCATTAAGTGTCCCCTAATCTTTGTACTTTTTGAAAGAGTAAAAAATCGATTCACTTCTACTTGTTCCACACTACTCAGGATTTTGTAGACCTCAATCATATCTCCCCTAAGCCATCTTTTTCCACACTGAAAAGCTGTAACCTCTTTAGCCTTTCCTCAAATGAGAGCATATCTTTTGTCCATGCCCACAACTCACCCATTTTGCTGTCATGGGAGTGCCCTTTTTTATGATGCGTGCGCTAGAATTTAGGTGTACCTCTTAATAGAATAGGCCAAAATAGATGTGTGCAAATTCTAATTAGGTCTAATTAGTACTGATAATTGCTTATGGCTCAGTTATTGGCACTGATTGGCTCATTGTTCAATTAAGTTGTGCATGCAATTTGGCCATTCTGCCAAATGTGCGCATGCAGCTCAAAGCGACATATGTAGAATCCAGGGGTAACAGTATAACACACTTTAATAAAAGGGCTCCTAAGCGACTATTTATATTAATAATTAAATTTGTTAATTCTAAAATTCTCATGGTCAAAATGTGGATATACTTAATGTTTTGTAAAAAAATATGAATTTGAGTACATAAAAAATAATTTCACAGAAAAATTGGAATATATATTTATAATATGCAATAACTCTAAATAACAAAAAGAAGTGATGAAATGTTTCATTTCATATATTTGATGGCGATTACTTGAAGTAGCCCACGTGAACAATTTTGGAAGCAAACTGTTAGTGTTTGTAACAGGTTGGCTATCCTTTGAATCAACTGCAGCCTGACATCTTCTGTGAATTGACTCTACCAGGTTTTTCAGGTTTTCTGGTGATGATATATGATACTAGCAGCTGATTATTGGCTCAATAAGGTTTTGCTTGTTGCTTGGATACTTGTAACCAAGCACTTCAGTCATTCTCAAACCTGTTCTAAAGAACCACCAGCCATTTGGTAATTGCGGAATATAATTGTAATTGTCTCACAATTCTCCTGTCTGCTTGGGAGTTGAAGCCTTTTTTCTTCCTCTCCTTCCTAAATTGCAGTGCTTCATGTCACCTGAAAATGTGTGTACAACTTCTGAACTCCTAGTTGTGACTCCATGGCCCATTTTCTGAGCAATGTCATGGAAACTATAGCCCTCATATCTCAAAGCAATTGCTGTAGCTCTTAGGTGGCTAGTCGGCCCTTTTTGTAGTTTGCAACCTGTAAAGTACAAAATTATTTTTAAACTATAATATTTTAACATTATTTATAATATTTAGGGACCCTTTTACTAAGATGCATTAGGTGGGATACCGGTGCCGGAAATGGTATTCGAAGCTGACAAGTCGGAAACACTTAATGAATTCTCTGTAAACCTGGAGGATGTAGTGGGGCAGTTCTGCAAACTGAAGAGTAGCAGATCTCCTTGACCGGATGGTATTCATCCCAGAGTACTGATATAACTGAAAAATGAGCTTGCGGAGCTATTGTTAGTAATATGTAATTTATCCTTAAAATCGAGCGTGGTACTGGAAGATTGGAGGGTGGCCAATGTAACGCCGATTTTTAAAAAGATTCTAGAGGAGATCCGGGAAATTATAGACCGGTGAGTCTGATCTCTGTGCCGGGCAAAATGGCAGAGACTATTATTAAGAACAAAATTACAGAGCATATTCAAAAGCATGGATTAATGAGACAAAGAGGGGCATAATCGAACATCGCCGGCCAAATAGTTCGCCGGCGATCTATTGTGGCGGTGGCGTTACAGCTGGCTGGAACCGTATTATCGAAAAAGATGGCCGGCCATCTTTTCTTTCGATAATACGGTTTAGCCCGGCCAAATGCCAGAGATCACCGGGGTTGAGATGGCCGGTTTTGTTTTTCAGCTATAATGGAAAACAAATGCTGGCCATCTCAAACCCGGCGAAATCCAAGGCATTTGGTCGTGGGATGAGCCAGCATTTGTAGTGCACTGGTCCCCCTCACATGCCAAGACACCAACTGGGGGTGTCAGTGCGGTGGACTTCACAAAAAGCTCCCACATGCATAGCTCCCTTACTTTGGATGCTGAGCCCCACAACAACCCACTACCCACAAATGTACAACAGTACCCTAGCTCTTAGGGGTGAAGGGGGCAACTACATGTGGGTACAGTGGGTTTTGGAGGGCTCCTATTACCAGCACAAGTAGTGCCTTAAGTGCACTGCGGTACCCACTAAAAGTGCTCCAAAAAGTGCTCCAGGGATCTGCATACATGCAGGCCTCTAGGACTTGTTGCTGCTGTATAACCTTGGCACACCAGTTGACACCTGAAGACTAATCTCTTTGAAAACATCCTTTATTTGAATAAGCACGTTTACTCACAGTTAACTGCAGATCAGAGGCTGTGCCCCATTGGCAAAGAGTCTCCCTGGTACTGAGATTAGCAGTAGGTCAGAGCTGGCAGAATGGTGTACAATGCCCTCTTTCAGCAACATTCAAGGTAATAACTAAGTTCTCTAACGTGGGTAACACATGAAAAGGATCTAAAATTGGCTTACAAAAATGGCCACTACCTCATGGACTACCGGAAACAAAACAGGGCACACTCTGACCCAGTTAGCAGGGGGAAAGCACCATGGGAGTAGAGCCCACTACCCTACACCCACCATGATGCATTGCTGATGTGACTTTGCAGTGCACCTAACAGAAAAGGTGTCACACTCACCCCAGAGCCACATCATAACCAGGGAAAGGCTGTCAGAGGATAGAACACATTATGCTGTCATGGAGTTGGGTATGGCATTTGAGGCTGGCATAGAGGCTGCCAAAATATGTTTATAATTGTGTTTTGTAGGGTGGGAGGGGGTTGTGACCACTGGGGGAGTACGGGGAGGTCATCCCCGATTCCTTCCCGTGGTCATCTGGTGAGTTGGGGCACCTTTTTGAGGCTTGGTCGTGAAAATAAAAAGACTAAGTAAAGCCGGCGAAATTCTGCTTAACGCCGCTTTTTTTTCCATTATCGGTGAAAGCCGGCCATCTGGTAGCCACGCCCATGCCTGCCAATGTCCCGCCTTCGCTAAGCTGCCGACACGCCCCCTTGAACTTTTGCCAGCAAAGCGACGGGAAAGCGGCGATGCTGTCAAAAATGCCGCTTTCAATTATACCGATTTCGCCGCTTTTAAGAAATCGCCGGCCATCTCCCGATTTATGTTGGGAAATGGCCAGCGATCACTTTCGAAAATAAGCTTGAAGGTCAACATGGATTTAGTGAAGGGAAATCTTGCCTCACCAATCTATTACATTTCTTGAAGGGGTGAACAAACATGTGGATAAAGGTGAGCCAGTTGATATTGTGTATCTGGATTTTCAGAAGTACCCCATGAAAGACTCCAGAGGAAATTGGAGAGTCATGGGATAGGAGGTAGTGTTCTATTGTGGATTAAAAACTGGTTAAAAGATAGAAAACAGAGAGAGTAGGGTTAATGGTCAGTATTCTCAATGGAGAAGGGTAGTTAGTGGGGTTCCCCAGAGGTCTGTGCTGGGACTGCTGCTTTTTAACATATTTATAAATGACCTAGAGATGGGAGTAACTAGTGAGGTAATTAAATTTACTGATGACACAAAGTTATTCAAAGTCATTAAATCGCGGGAGGATTGTGAAAAATTACAAGAGGACTTTATGAGACTGGGCGTCTAAATGGCAGATGACGTTTAATGTGAGCAAGTGCAAAGTGATGCATGTGGGAAAGAGGAACCCGAATTATAGCTATATCATGCAAGGTTCCACGTTAGGAGTCACGGACCAAGAAAGGGATCTAGGTGTTGTCGTTGATGATACGTTGAAACCCTGCTCAGTGTGCTGCTGCAGCTAAGAAAGGAAATAGAATGTTAGGTATTATTAGGAAAGGAATGGAAAACAAAAATGAGGCTTTTATAATGCCTTTGTATCGCTCCATGGTGCGACTGCACCTCGAATATTGTGTTCAATTCTGGTCGCCGCATCTCAAGAAAGATATAGTGGAATTAGAAAAGGTGCAGAGAAGGGCGACGAAAATGATAAAGGGATTGCAGCGACTTCCCTATGGGGAAAGGCTAAAGCGGCTAGGGCTCTTCAGCTTGGAGAAAAGGCAGCTGAGGGAAGATATGATAGAGGTCTATAAAATAATGAGTGGAGTTGAACGGGTAGATGTGAAGCGTTTGTTTACGCTTTCCAAAAATACTAGGACTAGGCATGCGATGAAGCTACAATGTAGTAATATTAAAACGAATATGAGAAAACCTTTCTTCACTCAGCATGTAATTAAACTCTGGAAGTCGTTGCCAGAGAATGTGGTAAAGGCAGTTAGCTTAGCAGAGTTTAAAAAAACGGTTTGGAAGGCTTTCTAAAGGAAAAGTCCATAGACCATTATTAAATGGACTTGGGGAAAATCCACTATTTCTGGGATAAGCAGTATAAAATGTTTTGTACTTTTTTTTGGACCTTGCCAGGTATTTGTGACCTGGATTGGCCACTGTTGGAAACAGGATGCTGGGCTTGATGGGCTTTTGGTCTTTCCCAGTATGGCAATACTTATGTACTTATGTAGGTGCTTAAAATGGTGTTCTGCGGGACGCACTCAGGCATCCTGTTGTAATTACCAAATCTGCCTGTGCTAACTGCGCGCTAAAAATATAATTTTTTTTTTTTTTGAGGGGACTTGTCTGGGGGTGGAAAGTAGGTGTTTTCGCACTTATCAGCAATTGCAGCCATATTACTCCATACTAACGGGTGAGTGAATGGGTAGTGGTGCTTAAGGGTTTACATGGTAACTTTTTTATTGCAACATTAGCGCATGGTGATTAATGCAAAAAAATAAAGAAAGCATTTTTATTGGCTGCGGTAAAAATGACCTTAGCGTGCAAGAAACACCTAAGGGTGCACTATGGCAACATTTTACTGCAGCTTTGTAAAAATGTCCCTTAATTACAAATTATTAAAAATGTCCTTATATTTTTAAATACTATGAGCAATGAAATAAGGCTTGGAAATGGTCTGTGGTGTAACAATCAGGGTACTATAATTTCTTTGTTGTCTCCAGATAAATTGATGTTATTTAAACTGATTTAAGAATGATTGATAAAACGACAGGAAGGAACCTCCACATATGTACAGAACAGAGGAGCTGAGAGGCAAAGAGAACAACTGGAGGTATCACCAAGGATCTTTATCATTGAGTGGACCCAATATGGCCAGGTTTTGGCAAATATGCCTGCATCAGGGGCCACACAATTTCCAAGCCTTAAGAATGATTGATAACAAATGGCCATTGTAAACCTTACGTACTGGGCCCTGTTTACTAAGCCGCACTAGCGTTTTCAGAGTGCACTAATGATTAGCGCATGCTAAATACTAGTACATAGGAATATATGGGTATCTTTAGCATTTAGCACGCACTAAAATTGCTAGCGCACCTTAGTAAACAGGGTCCACTGTCAGACTATATTATCTGATCAAATGGTACATTTCTACCACTTCTCACAAAATGTGGCTATTTTCACTTGTCAACCAAAATGTTTTGACAACAGCCCCACGTTTGTTGTATGGACTTTCGAAACATGACCATGTATCGCCTTTACTGCGGCAGTTGTGCTGTCTTCCTGTGGCGTAAAGAATCAGATTTAAATTGCTACTACTAGTTCATTTGGGATTACATCAGGACTCTTCTTACTATCTGCGTAATGTATTGCAAAGTTACTTGCCAAGATCACTGCGTTCAAGTATTTGTGCACTTGTGCCGACTTACACTTGGGTCTGAATATTACAGGAACTGGCATGTTTTCTGTAGCCGGCTCCTCAGAGTGGAACAAGCTGCCCTTAGCACTGAAAGCACAATAGATTGTAGCGAATCGATGCTAAAATGTCACCTGTTAAGCCAAACGTTTGACCTACCATGATTTGTCTTTGCCTCACTGACTCCTACCGCCTTGCGGCATTTGTATTTCTAAGTTGTCTGTTGATTATATTTTAATTGTGTGTTATTTTGTTTCTGGGCTATAAGTAATAAAACATAAACATAATTGATAATAACTTGACAGCTATCTTAGGTAAGTAAGCAACCAGCACAGAACCTACATTTCATATTGTGTGTCCACAATTTTGACCACTTGCATATTTTTAGTGATATTTTCCCACTGGAATAGGAAATATGAGGGTCCTTTTACTAAGCTGAGGAAAAATATGAGGACCTGTATGCAGGTCTTTCCTTCAAGTGAAGGCCATTTTTATCACAATTTTTGCATTAATGGCCATAGGGATTAGACAGTTGGCTTCAGCCAGACAGGATGAACACTGATTATCTTCGAAAGAAATTAGAAATTTGTGGATTTGTGGGAAACAAAGATGACTGCATGGGATGATGACCCCAAACAATGTGAACACCCAGGAGCATCCTAAGCTGGAATTGTGCCCTGTGTGACATGCCCCTTAGCACTCCTGTCCCACCCACTATGTCACTGCCAATCAGAGAAGACAATGGCGGGGAACAGTTTTTGCACCCCCTACTCCCTCGTGCCCTGTGCAGTTGCAGCACTTGTACAGCCCGTGGGATGGCCCCATGAATACTTCCATGACCATACATTAGAGTGTGAGTGGAGTTTCTGCCCCATATCACTGGAAGATGATGTTGGTGGGGATCTCTGTCTGAGATTGCAGGCTGCAAGAGAAATGCAGCAACTATTCATTATTTTGGGAGGTGCAACCAGAGAACAGGGAATAGTGGGATTAGAAAAGGTACAGAGAAGCAGGGGTGTAGCCAGCCCTCGAGGTGGGAGGGAGCCAGAGCCCAAGGAGAGGGAGCACATTTTGGTTGCTGCCCCGCCCCCCCCCCCCAGCCGCCTCACCATCCACTGCCGCTGCTGTACATCTTGGTTGGTGGGGGTTCCAACCCCCGCCAGATGAAGCACCGCCGCCACAAATACCTTGGCTGGTGGGGTCCCCAACTCCCACCAGCTGAAGACTTCATCCAGGTCTGGTCTCCAGCGCCAACGCATTGCCTGCTCTACTCTCTCTTCCCCTCAAGTCCAGCACACTCCTTTTTGTGAAAAAAATGCTACAGCCACTAAATATTACCCACATTGTTTTCTTCTATTTATATAATTCTTGGATAATAATGATGTAGGTTTTTTTTCTGTATAAGATGTTTGGTATATAATGCTAAACTTTGAATAGATGGGAAAAAATAGAAAAAAATACTTGGGTTTCATTGTTTAAAACATTGATTCCCAAACCTGATCCTGGAGGCACCCCAGTCATTCAGGTTTTCAGGATACCCAATATGAATATTCATGAGAGAAATTTGCATGCAGTGGAGGCAGTGCATGCAAATCTATCTCATGAATAGTTATTGTGGATATTCTGAAAACCTGACTGGCTGGGGTGCCTCCAGGACCAGATTTAGGAACCACTGGTTTAAAATACAGACTACAGTTCTGCAAATACAACTGATACAGTACTAGCTAGGCTGTGTGTGTGTGTATGTGTACAGATGGAACTATTGTCTAACTTCTGTCTTAACATCATGGTGCATCACACATTTTGTGTTAACAGAGCAGTTCATATTTTTCTTTCAATTTCAGGGTCCAGTTATTCTATTTAGAATTATTTAAATATTTTGATGACTCGCAAGATTCTTATAAGCTATTATTCTGGAGCTCTTTTGAGCGAGTAGGATGGTAATTGTTACCATTTAGTTTTGAGGACTTTGTGACTTTACTGGATTGGTGAGCACACTGAGTGTGCTATAGGAGCTGCCCTCGAAGGGTTAAGAGTATGACACCAAATACTTAGTGATGCTTATATGTAGAAGTCTTCAAATTTTGGGTCACGTGATTGGTGTGCACTGTGCTTTTTTTCTTTTCTTTTAAATTCTGAAGTGCACGCATTGTGAAGTTGTCATGGAGTAGCGAGTCCACAATAATAGCCTTGCAGGATAGTATGTAATATAATGGGGACCAGCTGTCATTACTTCATTGTTAGTAATTTCATGGTCTCTGGTGAGGGCATGGGGGGGGAGAGCGTGCAGCACAGTATGCATATCTGAAAACAGGAAAATACGTAGGTGGTTTTCCGAGACATTTGACTTGCTGACAAACATACGGAGAAAACTATATATACTCTTCCATAAAATGGCTGTGTCCAATATTGCTTAACATTTTTCCAGTAGTTATAGACTGTCAACTCTGTGAGAGAGGTTCAAATCTTAGTCCATTTTTCAATCCTTCGCTGGAGGGAGATGTTCACAAGTTCTGAGGTTAGCAGGAAGAAATGAGAGTCCTATTGTATTCTACTTGCTGACACCTACTGGCCTGAACTGGGATATGCACACTGTGCTCTGAAAAAAATCATGGTCTATGATTTCCCAGCCAAGGACCGTCCCTGCAGTGGTTGGACTAGTGAAGGCAGGGCTTTTTTTGAGGGGGTACTGAGTACCGGCACCTTTTCCATTGTCTGCTAACATTGACCCATGATCCCCAAGTTTTAATGAAAGAGCTCAGGCTGTACACATCAATTCTGCCTTGTCATAGATTCTGTGACTGGTTGCAGGGGGCGTGGCTATTGTGAGGTGGGTCCCTCAGTGTTCAGCCCACCCCTGAAGGGTGGCCTGGCATTTGAGTACAGGCACCTTTTCCGCTAGATAAAACACACTGAGTGAAGGTTATAAGAAAATGGAACTCACGGTAATTATGAACGAAGGCTTATGGTGCTGTTACTCGGAGCTCAATTTCTAATTTTGCTGGAAGCTCAAAGAGGCAAGAGAAAACTACTAAGCTAAAAAGAAACACAATAACAAAGAATAACTCATAGGAAGCCTCCTTTAGTAGGAAAATAACTGCAACAAAATATTCTAGTGATGTCAGTGATAATAAGAATAGAGTTCACATTATCATTAAGTTGGTAATTCCAAGAATCCCAAGATAGGCACGCAGATCCATGTAAAGTAGAATTTCAGCATAACTAGCCTAGAAACTGGCTGTTGAGAAATGTTCCCTGCAATTGAATTGTTCTCTTAGAAAATGGGTAGGTAACAGTGTGTGCATGTGTGTTGATAACGAGCTGCCTTTAGTTCACGATTACCACTACTGCTTAGTTCTAAAGTGCTGCCAGGTCTATGTAGCACTATACAGATATTTGTAAGAGACTGTAAACTCTGGAACATGGACTATCTACTCAAGACACTGCACATAACAAATGAGAGATTTTTAAGGAACTGTATTATAGAAAAGTAGTTGGCATGTAAAAGTAACCTCAAAAATGTGATTTTTAAGCCTGGATTAAAGCCTTAATCTATTTTGTCATCAAGTCTTCACTGTCCAGCTCTGTTGCACTACCTGGTATTCAGCTCTAATACAGTTTCCTTTCTTTGCCCTGTAAATTCAGCAAACCTATCTGCTGAAAAAAGGATAAAAGCTTTTTCCTGTCTAGTCTAGCTATATACCAGAATCTACTCTAATATATTTACTCTAACATATCAAAAAGTCACTTAGGGCCCTGTTTACTAAGGTGTATTAGTGTTTTTAGCTCGCCTGAACTTAGCGTGCTCACTAACCATGTAGGTGCCTATAGGGATATTGTAGGCGCGTACATGGTTAACGCATTATTTATAACGCTGCTTAGTAAACAGGGCCCTTATTTTAAATGTTTTAAATTTGCATATACATCAATTGCTGACCACTAGACCTGCCAAGGTGTCTGTGCTTTGTGATTACTACATCACAAGTGACTGTTGAAATATTCAGAGTCAAAGCCAACACATGTCCTGTACCCATGTGCCTTTATAAAATAGGTTCGCACAGTGACCCCATGACAATGCACAAATCGTCTTGCACAAATTTATTCCTGCTCTAAGAAGGTGATTGGGTATGCATGATATTCGGTGGGGTTAATTTGATAACAAAGCCTACCTGAGAAATCTTAAATAGCACCGATTTTAAGCATGTTTAATAAAGGCTATATAGGTGCATTTGTATATGTACATTTTATTTAAAAAAAAAAGTCTTCCAGGTCCAGCCACAATAATGCACAACTGCCAATGCACAAATTTACACCAACATCTAGTGTGTACTTGGATGTAATCTCCCCTCCCCTCCCAAAAAAAATACATAAACAATATTTGTAGCTTGGGACCAGTGCCAGAACCGGAATCCTCTGAGAGAGTAGGTTCAGTGTCTCAATGACTCAGGCAAAGTCCATGCTGTGTTCTGAACCAACTATTTACTTAAGTCCCTTATTTGGCAGTCACGACAAAGGCAACAAGTAGCAATCAAAGTATATATAATGGCTTTGAGGCCATTCACTCCTAGCTCCAATCTCGGAGAAAGCCCAACTTGCCTTATTCGCACTACTGAGGCTACTAGAGGTAAACACAGTTCATTTAATCAACTGCCTACTACTGTAGGTAGCACTGCAGTACAGTTAACAGTTGATCCCACTTAGTTTAGGTGTTGGCTGCCATAAGAAAGGCAATACAAGATCCAAAAAATATTCTCAAAGAATCATAAAGTAAGTGTGGATAACAGAGAAATTCATACATATGAAAAAAAACCAATCCTATATAATAAAACGCACCTCCAACATTCTGAAGCTGACTGCATGGCTGAGGCATTCCTGCTCTCTGTATCCATCTCCTGAATTGACATCATGTACTTCCGGGTTTGTCACAAGCAGAAGTGACCAACCACACGAGGTTTCTTGGCTTCAGAATGTTGGAGGTGCATTCTATTAAATAGGATTGAAGCACAGCCAGAGCTCAGCGTCCTGCACAGTAACGCTCAGACACCAGAGAGAGGGAGGGGGCTGACACCAGAGAGAGGGAGGGAGGGGGGGCCTGACACCAGAGAGAGGGGGAGGAGGTATCTCTATCACACACACACACTCTCTCTCTCTCTCTCTCTCACAGTCAATGTCTTTCTCTCTCTCACTCTCACACACTGTCTCTCACACACTCTATGTCTCACACTGTATCACATTCACTCTCTGTGTCACACAGTCACTCACACACTCTCTTGGTCTCATACACTCAGTCTCACAGAGAGTCTGTGTCTCACACACACTCTCTCTCGCACACACTGTATCTGTGTGAAACACACTCTCACACTGTGTCTCACATACGCACTTGCATACACACACACACACACACACACACTGAGGGGCATAATTGAACGAAAACGTCTATCTCCATGGGCGTTTATCTCCGAGAATGGGTCCGTGAAGGGGCGGACCGAACCGTATTTTCAAAAAAAATAGACGTCCATGTTTTATTCGACAATTTGTGAGCTGGGCGTTTTTGTTTTTCAGTGATAATGGAAAATGAAAGCGCCCAGCTCAAAAACGAATAAATCCAAGGCATTTGTTCGTGGGAGGGGCCAGGATTCGTAGTGCACTGGTCCCCCTCACATGCCAGGACACCAACCGGGCACCCTAGGGGGCACTTTTACAAAAACAAAAAAAAAGGTAAAAGAGCTCCCAGGTGCATAGCACCCTTCCCTTGTGTGTTGAGCCCCCCAAATCCCCCTCAAAACCCACTGCCCACAAGTCTACACCATTACTATAGCCCTAAGGGGTGAAGGGGGGCACGTACATGTGGGTACAGTGGGTTTGGGGGGGTTGGACGACTAAGCATTAAGCAGCACAATTGTAACAGGTAGGGGGGGATGGGTCTGGGTCCACCTGCCTGAAGTCCACTGCACCCCCTAACAACTGCTCCAGGGACCTGCATACTGCTGCCAGGGAGGTGGGTATGATATTTGAGGGTGAAAATAAAAAGTTGTGAAACATCATGTTTTGTGGTGGGAGGGGGTTAGTGACCACTGGGGGAGTCAGGGGAGGTCATCCCCGATTCCCTCTGGTGGTAATCTGGTCATTTAGGGCACTTTTTGGGGCCTTATTCGTGAAAAAAACAGGGTCCAGAAAAAGTGCCCTAAATTCTAGCTACAAACGCATACTTTTTTCCATTATCGGCGAAAGGCGCCCATCTCTCCTCGGCCGATAACCACGCCCCAGTTCCACCTTCGCCACGCCCCCATCAACTTTGTACACTTCCGCGATGGAGTGCAGTTGAAAACGTCCAAAATCGGCTTTCCATTATACCGATTTATTCGTTTTTGTGAGATAAACGTTTATCTCCCGATTTGGGTCAAAATCTAGGCGTTTTTCTCTTTCAATTATAAGGTGGACTGTCTCACAGACACACTCGCACCCAGACTCACTGTCTCTCTCACACACACACACACACACACACACACACACTCACACATTCACTCTCTCTCTCACACACAGTCACTCTCACACTCCGAGGAAAACCTTGCTAGCGCCCGTTTCATTTGTGTCAGAAACGGGCCTTTTTTACTAGTAATTTGTATAATTAGTTGGGTCCTCAGTGTGGGATTTCAAACGTAGGAAATAGAGACAATGCTCTTCCCTAATTCACATCAGAATAGAATCAGTATTCACAACCGTAGTTGCGTCCGATGATGGTGTGAAGTTTCAGTCGGTTTGTGAATATTGATTCTATTCTAGTCCTACTGTCCAGGACTTTCATTGTTTAGTGTAGGATTTCACGGGTGGGTTTTTTTTTTTTTTAATGAACCTGCAAACTTTGTGATTGACAAAACTGGACTTGATTTGTGTACTGGTTCTGGCTTTTCTGTTGTGTTCACTTTTTGTTTGACTTGAACACCTCATAAAAAACATAGGGTCATGGTCCCATTTTGTTTGTTCAGTGAGTAAGACCCTTAAGGGGGAAGCTATCAGTATGGGCTGCTGTTAACACGTGTTATCTTACTGTTTAACCCCAGTTGTTAGAAACTTGGTCTCATTGCATAAACTGGGACCTGTGTTAAAATAGCATTAACTATTGGCAAAATAACACATCAAGTAGCCCACATTGATAACTACGCTCCTTAGTTGGATTTACTTGAGGGCCGTCTTTTGAGATACTGCTAATATTCATTGGCCATCAGGACCTCTTAAGTTACTGATAGCCATTGTCCCTCCAGGACTAAGCATATCTGCAACTTTAGACGTTTTCCTTCAAATGGCCTGCAAAATGTTTAATTATTTGTTTGCAACAAACTGAATGTTTTATGGATATTGCTTTCAGCCTTTCTGCGCAGATTTATCAAAAGTGCCTTAAGGGCCATAAAATGTAAATAACTCATGAATCTACGGAGGGATCAATAGACTAAGAGGCCCTTTTTCAAAGCACATAGACCTACAAAGTTACATAGGTTACAGTGTAACTTTGAAAGTCTATGTGCTTTGAAAACGAGCACCTAAAATGTCTTGTCTACTTAAGGCAAGCACTGGAAAAGATATTGTCATGATAACGTTGTTGGTTCTCAGTAATAAGTTTTACCAAATAAATCATGTAATCATCATGCTGCTAGCAAATGTTAACATAATAGCTGGAAATCAGTAACCAGACACCCAAGTGGCTGGAGGCTCGTGTGTAGTAAAGTTAAGTAAAGGCGTTGATCTAATTATGAAGGCCTTTGCTTTCAGGAGGCTAGATATAACCGTTCTTTCTATGCAATAAAAGTGGCCCCTTTATCAGACAATGCTGAACTGAATGCATGAATGCTGCTGAGCAGAGTTGACAAAGCCGGAGAATGCTTCTGAAAGGCCTCTGTAAATTCTTTCCCACAGAAATCGACGAAAGGTTCGGTTGTCCTTGACTACGTATTCCGGCACCTAAATCTAGTGGAGATAGATTACTTTGGGTTGCGTTACTGTGACAGAAGCCATCAGACGGTGAGTGAGAGACAGCCCATGTGATTTTTCCAGCCGTAAAGTTTGCCCCTTTCCTGACCTTTCAAGATGTGTTCTTAGACTGTGTCATGTATTCAGTGACCACAAATACCTATCTTATGCAGAGTTAGAAAGTTGCATTCATGCTGAGTTGTTTTATTTTAAAATAACAGTGCCAATCAATATGCTAACAAGATTTAGTATAAATGACAATGTTTAAAATGTCAGTGGAAATAAACTCTAAAGATGCATTTTTCTATGATCTGTTTCATACATGGAAATGGAAGTTAATTTTAGAAAATTTGTGGTTTTACAGTAAAAGGATTCTGAAGATTAAATAAAACAAATGCTTATTAGTATATCTGATCACAGTGCTGCATATCCAGCATTTAAATTTTTGTTGGCCGATTTTTCAATTTCTGACATTAAATCCTTAACCAAAAAAATTCCTGATTAAGAATGAAACTGTCGACACAAAGATTCAAAAGTGCAAATGCTGAATATACAGGTGAGGCCAAGTCTTTAGATTTAATATTTATTTTTCATTTATTCTATTACGAAAAGCTAAAGGCAGTCCACTGTGTGCAAGTATGATTTAATATTTATTTTTCATTTATTCTATTATAAAAAGGTAAAGTCGGTCCTCTGTGTGCATGAACAACTTATGGGGGCCGCTACTTAAGTAAAAGTTTCTTAGTAGACTTATTAGAGAGGTGGTTTGCCGTTGCCCTGCCCAGTTATCTTTACCCTGTAGCTAAGGCCAGGCACTCATTTACTGACTGGAAGTGGATAGATGGCAGGGCTACCTGATAGAAATCCCAGTGCAAGATTTGAACTCAGGTCATAAATGCAGTAGGAAAGCGACCTATCCAATGCACCACGAAGCCTTCTTATTCCTTTTATACACCTCATCAAACAAATCTATTAAGAAACTCCAAACAGCCCAAAATACCGCAGCCAGACTCATATTTGGTAAAACCAAATACGAAAGTGCGACACCCTTAAGAGAGAACCTTCACTGGCTACCACTCAAGGAATGCATCGAATTCAAGATATACACAATCGTACACAAGATCATTCACGCAGATGCCCCACTTTACATGTATAACCTAGTGGACCTACCGCCCAGAAACGCCAAGAGATCAGCCCGCAAATTCCTCAACTTGAACTTCCCCAGCTGTAAAGGACTTAAATACAAGCAAGCATACGCCACCATCTTCTCGTATAGAAGCACACAGCTATGGAATGCGTTACCCCCAACCTTAAAAACCATGGACAATCTAAGCAACTTTCGCAAATCCTTGAAGACACATCTCTTCAACAGAGCCTACAAAAAGAACCTCTAAAGACACAAATCACCACACAACCCACCCACACAACCAATTACACCTCCTACATCATCCTATTTAACACCCCCTTCTCTTTCTTCAAATATCTTCGTCCTACCACCGACTATTTCTATTATCCTCTCATGAATATGTCATAATAACACTCTGTAAGCCACATTGAGCCTGCAAATAGGTGGGATAATGTGGGGTACAAATGTAATAAATAAAATAAATCTGAGGTGAAGTATAAGTACATAAGTATGATAACGCAAAAAATATTTTTAACAGTCCCTAACCAAGTTTTGGGTTGGCGGCTGAAAGTACTGGCTGATAACACACCCTGGATTTTCACCGTGCAAGACGCAGGCTTTGATCTCCACACTGTGCAAATATATGCACTGAAAGGAGAACAAATAAGAATGCCAAAAAGACAAATTGTTCATTAGAGAACATATGGCTAATTAGAATATAGATTGTTAGGTCTGCTCCTTAATGTAATGTAACACCAGACACCTACTGATCCTTATTCTAATTAGCCATGCGCTTTGGGATTAAATAGTTTTTCATAGTGACATTCATTTTTGTCCTTTCTTTTCATTTGCATGTTATTTGCGCCGGCAGCCCATTCTGTTTTGTTTTCTGGTTGCCTGCCAACAGTTCATTAGCCAAAATAGGCATGTAATAGGGTGTCTTGTTCTGGTTCAGAGGTTTTCAGTGTTTGGGTGAAGATCCATAAATGCCTCTTGAAAGACTTGTGGGGCAGAGGGGGAATCTGAATGCAAGATAGTGTTATGAAAAATGAGGGCTGGAAAGCAAGACCCCCTGAAAACCATGTGATTTTGAAACCAAAGTAAATTAGTCATCTCATCACTATAGCTGTATTAACTTAAAAATGTACATTTTACAGCACTTGCTGTGGAATAGGGTGCTATGTTACAAGTTCAGGGTGGCTGGGTTCCTTTGATTTTTTTTGCAGTTCTCTTGAGTGGTTCCTGTATAGCCAAAGGCCCAGATTCTTTCTTTTAGATTTCCATTTATATTTCATGGTAGTGGTGGGCAATTGTAGGTTACATTCAATAATAGATAGGGATAGGATTATTTTCCATTTGCTTTTATCTTGTCAGTACTGAGGCTCAGGAAAAGCTGAAATGCTTCTGGCACTAAGCAGCAGTAATCTTACCTTCTGTTTTTTTCCCCTGAACTTCTTTTGAAACTCCATGTTTTATTTCTGTCTGCCTGCCTTCCTTCTTTTCCTATCCCTTTCTTTTCTCTTCTGCACTTGGATTTCCAAATGTATTGCCTTTGTCTTTTTATTCTTTCCAACCTAAAGAAAGTTGTAAACAATTATATATAAAGGAGTGAAAGAGTCCTCTGAAAATTTAGCAAAACAGAACAAAATGTGGCATGGGGGAAAACTGTTGAAAAGACAACAAAAAAGTAAAAAAAAAATCTGATCAGATTGGGGGGGTCCTGAGAAACGAATTCCCTGAAAAGTGACCCAATGCATTTCAATGGGTGAAGCATTTCCACCTTTCACAATGCTTGTCCCAGTCCACACCCCCACCCCCCACACAATAACAACCCTAACATCTTCCCCACCATGCATGTTTTTCATACTTGCACTGCATTTTGAAGGTACCTGTAATTGGAGAGGTTGTGACCATGAACAGCAACAGTGAGTGATGCACAGTTGCTTATGGAGTTGCAAGTTTTCCCATGGTCCCTCTACCAGGGGCGTAGCCAGACACCCAATTTTGGATGGGCCTGAGCCCAAGATGGGTGGGCAGAAGAACTCCGCCTTGTCCCACAAGTGATTTGGTCTCTCCCTCTCTTGCCTGCTGCCATATGGTATCTCAAACATTCCCCCTCCCCTGCTAACCTCTTAAATAGCAGATTTTCACCGACAGCAAGCAGCAACTAATACACACTGCTCATGTTGGCCCGACAGCCTTCCTTCTGATGCAACTTCCTTTTTCCGCATAGGCAGGAATACATCAGAGAGAAGGTTATGGGGCTAGTGCAGGCAGTATGTAACAGTCGCTGCTCACTGCAGGCAAAGATTTGCTATTTAAAAGGTATGCAAGGAGGGACAGTTGTTGAGAGTTTTCGGCTGGTGGGACTTGGGAATCCATTCCAGCCACATCATAGGTGTGCTGATACTGGGTGGGCCTGAGCCCAAAGTGGGTGGGCCTGGGCCCACCCAAGCCCACCCTTGGCTACACCACTGCCCTCTACAACTTATTAATAGCTTTGTAGTACATATTTTTGGCATTTACTAGACTGTTGTATTTTTCTGTATTCTTCTGTTTGTTCTTATATCTGGGATATAATTCTTGTGGTTAGTCCTAGGTTGAAGGACTGGGGGAGTCATAGAGAGGAGAGAAGGAAATAGAGAGGCAATACTGACTGAGAGGAGCACAAGAGGGGAGCGAGGGACAGGAAACCACAGTAAGAGGTTAAATGAAACGTAATGCCTCTGTCTCCATAACTTTTCTTTATATAAAGGTATTGTCATGAATAAAAAACAAAAGTAATGTTTGAAACTTGCTCTTTTATTATATGTATTTACTTTTCTACATAGTCACCACTGGGAGAGGGGAGATATGATAGATTTTTAAATACCTCAATGGCATAAATACATATAAAGCGAGTCTTTCAATTGAAAGGAAGCTTGCAATGAGGGGGCATAGGGTAAAGGTGAAAGGAGTTGGACTCAGGAGTAACTTGAAAAAAAACTTTTCACAGAAAGACTGGTGAATTTATGGAATGACCTCTCGGTGGAGACAAAAAACAACCGGATTTCAAGAAAGTCTGGGACAGGTACATAGGATTTCTCAGGGAGAGGAAGAGATTAGTAGATGGCATGGATGAGCAGTCCGGGTAGGCCATATCATCTTTATCTGCTTTCATTTTTCTCTGTTTCTCTGTTTTATTCATCACACGTTTCTGCCAACAATTCTTTGGCGGCTAAGAAAGCAAATAGAATCCTAGGAATTATTAGGAAAGGAATGGAAAACAAAAATGAGAATGTTTTAATGCCTTTGTATAACTCCATAGTGCGATCGCAGCTCATAAGAATGTACGAATAGCCATACTGGGTCAGACCAGTGGTCCATCTAGTCCAGTATCCTGCTTCCAGCAGTGGCCAATTCATGTCACAAGTATCTGGCATAATCTTAGATAGTAGCAAGATTTATGCTATTGATCCCAGGGACAAGTAGTGGCTTTCCCCATGTCTATCTGAATAGCAGATTATAGACTTTTCCTCAGGAAACTTGTCCAAACCTTTTTTAAACACAGATACATTAACCACTGTTACCACATCCTCTGGCAACATGTTCCAGAGCTTAACTATTCATTGAATGAAAACATGTTTCCTTCTGTTCATTTTAAAAGTAGTACCATGTAACTTCATTGAGTGTCCCCTAGTCTTTCTACTTTTTGAAAGAGTAAAAAATTGATTCACTTTTACCCATTCTACACCACTCAATATTTTGTGGATCTCTATTATATCACCCTTCAGCCATCTCTTTTCCAAGCTGAAGAGTCCTAACCACTTAAACCTGTCCTCATAGGAGAGGAGTTCCATCCCCTTAATCATTTTGGTCACCCTTCTTTGAACCCTTTCTAATTCTGCTATATCTTTTTTAAGATATGGCAGCCAGAATTGTACACAATATTCAAGGTGTGGTCGCATCATGGAGAGATACAGAGGCATTATAATATTCTTTGTCTTATTTTCTATTCCTTCCCTAATAATTTCTAGCATCCTGTTTGCTTTTCTGGCTGCTACTACACACTGGATAGAAGATTTCAGCGTATTGTCTACGATGACACCTAGATCTTTTTCTTGGGTGCTGACTCCTAAGATGGATCTTAGGACTCAAGTAACTATGATATGGATTATTCTTCTCAATGTGCATCACTTTGCATTTGTCCAGAATTGCATACAGCTCGAATACTGTGTGCAATTCTGGTCACCGTATATCACAAAAGAGATATAGTGGAATTAGAAAAGGTACAGAGAAAGTCAACAAAAATGATAGAGGATAGGATGATTTCCCTATGAAGAAAGGCTAAAGCGGCTAGGGCTCTTCTGCTTGGTGAAGAGATGACAGAGGTCTGTAAAATACTTAGTGGAGTGGAACGGATAGATGTGAATTGCTTGTTTACCCTTTCCCAAAAACACTAGGACTATGGGGCATGCAATGAAGTTACTAAGTAGTAAATTTAAAACAGACCAGAGAAAATATTTTTTCACTCATCGTAAAATTAAACTGGTATTCTTTGCTAGAGAATGTGGTAAAATCAGTTAGCTTAGCAGGGTTTTAAAAATGTTGCTGAACCACAGGCATCTATGGATGGTGTGAAAGCAGTTCCCAGAAAACACAGATGGTAGACACTAGCTCAATCATTTGTCAATTGGGACAAGATCATAGTAATTAAATAACAAAGCATCCCAGAGAATCTAAGTTGCCATGTTCGAGGTGGGAACAGTGCTGCATCTTTGCTTGCTGTTGGGCTTATTTGATGAAACCCAGAACATGACAGCAGATAATGTCCTTACACCATCTAGTGTGCTCTATGCCATTCCTAGTGCAATGCTATAGAACCTGGCTGCCCTAATTTCCCCCTCACTTTTCAGCTAGGGATCCCTTATGGTTATGTCAAGCTTTCTGAATGTGTTTTTTTTTTACCATTTTGCCTCTATCACTTGCACTAGGGGGCTGCTCCATGCCTCCACCGTGCTTTTCATAAAGGTTTATAAACTTCTAGGCCCGGAGTCTGAAAAAGATTAAAAATGGTAGAAACAAACTTTGCCAGAAGTTATTCTATTTTAAATGCACTATGTTGATACTTTTGGTAACTGTTAGTGAATTATACACAGAATTAAATATGGACTAAACAAAGTAAAACCTACCTAATCATTTACATATATATATAAAATAATAATCCATGTATCCAGGAGCAGTGTTTAGCAAACCCTTTTCTTCATTTACATTACATGAAGGGTAACTCAAGATTTACCCTTCTGACTTATGGATAAAGATCACATCTTTATCCATAAGTTAGAAGGGTAAGTCTTGAGTTTTTTTTAAGACCCACCATGTAATAAAACTCTGCTTTAATTTTAGAGTTCTTCATAATTAGAGCTGTGCTCTGTATGGTATGATTACACAGACTTGTTAACATTAAATCCTTAACCAAAAATTTAAGCAATGTTCCAATTGGGTTTTTAATGATCTTAAAGGATATCTTTGGATACTGTCATCCTAAATTACCTACAATTCTGTACTTGGAATTTAGTTTGATTCTTTGAATGACTGGCATATGTATTTTCTGGATGAAGAGGGTTGCGTTCCCCTTCAGTCTAAGTACTGGATAAGAATATGATCTGTTGTAATGAAATCAACTTATAACACTTTGAATTATGCATGAGCATCTTATTGGGAGTTATAAGGATGACTATTATAGAAATAGAATTTAAGATCATTTCATTGGAGTTAAGGCAAATTTTAGTTTTATTTAAAAAGCACACATTTTGGAAATCGGTACTTCTGTAGTTGTACTTTCTTGGCCAACGGTTAGCTGAAGCTGTGTCTTCAGAGGGCCCTGAATGTTTTTTAAAAGGCCAGAAGACATCAATGTGGTTCAGTGAGTGCCAGGAGGATCCCAAAAAGATATACAAAGATGCAGAAGGATGTACACAAAAAATTCAATAGCATTTAGGGTAGAAATTAAAGCATAGATGCTGGCAGATAAGGTCCAGTTGCCCCACCCCAACCACCCAGTTGATGTCTTCTGTTTATATGCTGATCCACTTAAAAAAAAAAAACAATAAAAAAGTCCCACACTTACAGACAACACCACTCCACTAACCCCATGTATTTATCTAACCTCTCAATCCTGTTCCTATCACTGTTTACTGTAAACGGTTACTTTGATAGTCTATCCTCGCTGAAAACTGCACAGTTATACAGATCATTATGATTTCAATTTAAATTTTTTCATTCATCTTTATGCACGAAGCCAAGGGTGAAAAACAGTTTATTGAGGAAAACAAACTGAAAAACACGGATCTTATTGCAAGATAAAATATAGACAAGAATAACTGGGATAAAATCTCAGAACTGCGTAACAGCTGGATTAAAACTGCCTTTGAATACTTGACTGAATCAAATGAAAAGATAACAAGGTTACTATTCACTGTGGCAAGAGTATAAAATCAAATGATAATTTATCTATATAACTTTATTTGGATTTTCGGTGAAGCTGTGTGTTCAAGTCTGAATGCTGAAATGCTGGCATAATTTTATGTAGATAGTTTATTTGTGGAGGAGTAGCCTAGTGGTTAGTGCAGCGGACTTTGATCCTGGGGAAGTGGGTTTGATACAAGGAAAGCAACAAGAGCAGTGAGGGCTATTGCTGCAGATGAGCTGAATTCCTGAGTTGGCACGAGTGACCTGTATAGTAGAAAGATGATTAACTGGGTCTAACTGAAGCACTATTTTAAAACAATGCTAAAATCTGCTGCAAAAGTTCTTTCAAAAACATGCAAATACTTTGCACTTGAAATCTTCTACACAATCCATTTCCACTGTAATTCTTTTCTCCTTTGAACAGAAGGTCATTCTCAGCTCTCTCAAGTTCTTTGAATGAAAAGTTCTGATTTGTAAGCTTTTACAGCTAGTAGTTTTTTCTCTTTTACATTTCTGCCTTTTCTAAGTGCCTCGTAGCCTAGTGTGATGGCAGGCTGGCGATGTGCAGTAGTATTGACCAAGTTGAGGAGGTCAGGTGGACTTATGATCTCGAGTAGGGACCCAGAAATAGGACTGATCTGTGTCTGAGTTCTGCCTTTTCAAAAAGGCATTGAAAAAAAAATGTTATGATAAGGAACTTTTGTCTGCCCTTGTGTACTGCCTGGCATGACACAGCTTTGAGGGCTGCATTTGTGTGCCCTGTACTTCATCTGTTATGTTGAAAATTTCACATGTCTCTACTGTAACCAGTTATGAAGCTAAACCACACTCTTCCAGAGAGTGATGGGACAGGTCAAGATGTCAGTAGAAAATAATTAAATAAAACACACACACATACTTGACTCAGTTTGTGATTTGGTTTGGGCAAAGCTAACACAGATTTGAGGAAAGGAAGCAGAATTGAGCTTTTTAGAAAAAAAAGTTATGGAGAAAAATATCTCTGCATGCAAAATCAGTTTTACTTATATGGTACTATTTCTGACATAAGCACTTTACCAGAAACCAGACTTAGGGGACGATATTTTTAGTTTTTAGCATTAATAATATTTAATATTTTTTTGCATTTTAAATAATATATGGATTTAAATAAAAGAACAAACATGTTTGATGCGCTGAAGGAGGCACACCTGTTAAAAATATAGGTGGGTTGAAGGTTTCCTCTGTTAACTGGAATATGCAGATATAAATAATCAGCCGTGAGCATGGTGGTACAAACACTGCTGGTAGCTTTGCTATGATTTTTGCCTAAGGAAAATGTAAGTGCAGAGATGTGTGCCTGCTTTTTCTGTATGTGATTCTGAATAAATTATACTAAATTCTCTAATTTGTCCCTCAACCTATCTTTGCTTCTGGGCCTGTATTGAACTGTGGTAGAGGTATTTGAGCTATTTAGTCATGCACATTTTAACACAATTTCCTTTGGGCAACATATCTTTTGACCTGTGTAAATAGCTTTGAATCTTGCTGTCTCTGGAGACTGCTGCAGATCTTGAGATGACTTGGTTGCTTTGATTGTATACCTTCTGTTAATTTTGATGAATTTTCTTTGTATAGTGCATGCTTGCTGCCAGGAGTAGTGAGCTCTGCTTTATTGGTAGTGATGTCTTAAGATCCTGCCTCTCTGGTGTGCTGACAAAGGGGCATACACATGGGTGTAACATAGGAAAGGCTCCCACGTACACGGGTAACCTATAGAATATGTGACTCACTGAACAAAAAGTTACCAAAGGTGGGGGATTGCAAAAAACAGAGGTAAAAGCTATAAAAGTTTGGAGGGATAAATCTGGGCAACTTTTGTTTTTGAACTTTGATCACAGTCTATACAAAACATGATCAAAATTTTATCTGTAACGTCCTATGGATTAGAGATAGAGGTGTTGTAAGTTTGCTAGTTTTCAAATGCGTTTTTCTGAAAAACTTACTTTTATTTTGTTTCTCATTTTTTAAAGACCTAGTCTATACCTGAGGCTGAAATGTTGATGCTTTAAAATTTGCAGCTACTGGGGGCTAATGTTCTGCCATAAACTGCAGTAAAGGTTTAGTAAAAAGCCTCCTTAATCTCGTAAATGAGTATGCAGTCCTTTTGGAGTGGAGGAGTAGCCTAGTGGTTAATGTAGCGGACTTTGATCCTGGGGAACTGAGTTCAATTCCCACTGCAGCTCCTTGTGACCCTGGGCAAGTCACTTAACCCTCTATTGCTCCAGATACAAATAAGTACCTCTATATACTATGTAAACTGCTTTGAATGTAGTTGCAAAAACCACAGAAAGGCAGCATATTAAGTCCCATTTCTCCTTTCCTTTTCCCTTTGTAAAATGGGAAAATGACCTGTTCAGACCACACCCCTACCTCACCCCCTTGAAATCTGTGCATGGTGTGGATTTCTACTTCTAAACAGTGTCATCCTGAAATTGCCATTTAAATGTGTATGCAATCTGCATATATGTAGATACAATTTACACATGATGTTTCTAAAAGAACCCCCCTTAAAGTATTTGAATATAGTCCTTAATTCTCATTTCGTAAGGCTGATGTTACAGTTTCTGGACAATTTTGGTAGCTCTTCTCTGGACTGCGTCTACTCTGGCTATATCCTTTTGGAGATATGGCTTCCAGAACTGGCCAGATGAGTCCAGTGACTTATGGAGCGTATAACTTGTGCAAGGTGTTATCATCTCTTGCTTTCTTCTGGTAATGCTACTTTATTGAGGACTTTGAGGAACAGGCACATCTTACACAATATCCTTTCCATTACATTTTTTATAGAAAATATATAGAGCTGCTATTATAGGCCTCCAGGCATACTTAACAGCATTAACAGACTCAAATACTCCAAAACAATAGTGAGAACATTTTGTTAGCATGTAGTTCATTTCAGCAGTGGAAGAGAGTTTGCGAGTGATGGGGTTTGGGGCAGAAACTGTCTGAAAATTCTTTGGGCTCCTTCTCTTGCTGTGCAGAATACACCCCTGAGGCTTCCTCAAGCCCAGCCACCATTTGAAGACACACCAAAGGCTCAGCGCCAGTTAACCCCATCAAGTTGGGCTAGACACTTACCCAACATCACCCCAATCTCTCTAGCGGGGCTGAATGGAGGAGGGCTGAAGATGAGTAGACTGAATGCAGCTCCATGATGTCAGATGCTGGAACGTCTATTTAAAGGAATACACCTCTGAGGCATTGCGCTGAAAAGGCATGCCTAAGTGGCAGGTCATGCCCCTTAGTGAGCCCCTTCATATGACCCACGTGAGATAGGGAACTATCAATGAACAGTATCCACCTAACTGAAAATAAGCAATAAGAATGCTTCAGTCTTGATAAGAACACAGCTTTATCCAGGTCACTATTAATCAGGGTACTGTAAGCTAATTTTAATATTTCTTACACCACTTCGTTGCTTTAGGTAACCACTTATTTGAATTAACTGTAACGATCCATTCATGGAGCCAGTTGTGTCTTTCAGTTTTCTGTAAAATGACTGTTTATTGTTGATTCTCAGTTGATTGTACTGTGCCTAGAATTTCACGGTTAAGCGAACTATACATGCCCAAATTAAATTAAGGAATTTTAGTGTGCATTAACCTATGAATTAACAAATGTACAATCAATATGTGCACATAAAATTCTAACATGCATAAAAAAGCTAATTAAATGAATGAGTTAAATGAACCAAAAGAATATCTAAAAATTGGGTAAAAAGCTGAATGAATAGAAAATGAGCCAAACAAATATTTTGTGCACATCTAGATTGTGTTTTTCCTGCTCTATTTGTGCTTTAGCCTATTGTTTCTTCTTGCAGGTACTTGTTTAACAGTGTTATTTGCAAGGGAGGGGGCATACACAAGGGTGGAGCATGAGTGAGAGACAGGTGGGGCTCCCACTTACGCATGTAATCCCCCTTTATAATGGGAATTTACTGGACTGATGAGAGACCCCTCCCTAGAGTCATGGGGGAGGGGAGGGAAATTGGTTGGAAAGGGGAGGGTGAGAAGTACAAATCCGAGGGGAGTGTTCATGGGAAAGTGCTGAGGGAAATGTTCTTGGTTGTTGAATAATAGTAGGGGTGGAGTTTGAAGTTAATAAAAGTTAGTTGTGGGTAGCCCGAGGTCTTTTGTTGCCTCTACCCCTGCCAGTACCGGTGTGGAGAGGAGGGTGTCTTAGATGGGATCAGTAAACTAAGGTTGAACTAAGTAGAAGTTTTTGCCAGTAACAGCATTAACCGTGAAGTGGAGGAGTGCTCCAGGTGAGAAGCCGGGGAACCCAGCCTGGCAGCAAAGACAGGAAAGAGTCTGATTGGAGCTAAAGGCAGTAACCCTGAGAGGTACACATTTGGGGTAAGCTAGTCCATAGTGGAGATCGCTTGCTGCAACTGTGCTGCAGGCACAGCTTTAGACTGTTCACCCAAAAAGGATGGATAATGGACAGGAGGAGGTGTAAATATTTATTAAGATTTAACAATTTGCTTTATGAAAAGATTCACCCAAGGCAGTGCACAACAGGTGTAGCTTGATGTGGAGGGGCATAATTGAACGGGGGCACCCATCTCTAATGACGTAAAGCGGCGTACCCAACCGTATTATCGAAACAAGATGGGCGCCATCTTTTGTTTCGATAATACGGTCGGGGATGGCCAAATCTCAACATTTGGGCCACCCTTAGAAATGGCCGACATTGGTTTTCGCCGATAATGGAAACTAATGGCGGCCATCTCAAAACTGGCCAAATCCAAGCCATTTGGTCGTGGGAGGAGCCAGCATTTGTAGTGCACTGGTCCCCCCTCACATGCCAGGACACCAACTGGGCACCCTAGGGGGCACTGCAGTGGACTTCATAAATTGCTCCCAGGTGCATAGCTCCCTTACCTTGTGTGCTGAGCCCCCCAAACCACCCCCAAACCCACTCCCCACAACTGTACACCACTACCATAGCCCTTAAAGGGTAACGGGGGGCACATAGATGTGGGTACAGTGGGTTTCGGGTGAGTTTTTGAGGGCTCCCATTTACCACCACAAGTGTAACAGGTAGGGGGGGATGGGCCTGGGTCCGTCTGCCTGAAGTGCACTGCAGTACCCACTAAAACCTGCTCCAGGGACCTGCATACTGCTGTGATGGAGCTGGGTATGACATTTGAGGCTGGTATAGAGGCTGGCAAAAAATGTATTTTATTTCTTTTGGGGGGTGGGAGGGTGTTGGTGACCACTGGGGGAGTAAGGGGAGGTGATTCCCAATTCCCTCCAGTGGTCATCTGGTCAGTTCGGGCACCTTTTCAAGGCTTGATCGTGAACAAAAAGGGACCAAGTAAAGTCGGCCAAATGCTCGTCACGGCCGGCCTTCTTTTTTCCTTTATTGGCCGAGGACGGCCATCTCTTAACCATGCCCCTGTTCCGCCCTCGGTACATTGCCGACACGCCCCCTTGAACTTTGGCCGTCCCTGCGACGGAAAGCAGTTGAAGCTGGCCAAAATTGGCTTTTGATTGTACCGATTTGGCCGGCCTTAGGAGAAGGCCGGCCATCTCCGGATTTGTGTCAGAAGATGGCCGCCCTCCTCCTTCGAAAATAAGCAGGATAGACAACTTATTTTGTAATAATAGCATAACAGTAAAATACAGAATTAGAAGTGTGAGGTAAACTTGGAAATAGACAGTAGCAGTAATTTGATACAGTATTGGTAAAATTCAAATTAAAACAGCACAGTAGGACATTCATATAGACAGACAAGATGGGTAAATCAAAGTGGGTAGCTAGAATGAGGGTAAATTTCATGTATGTTGAAAAACGTATGTGTAGCTGGTCTCGTAGGATGTGTAGTAAGCTAGTCCTGTGGTCTGAGTGACTGGTTGTCATGGCCATTATAGGCTTCGGAGAAGAACTAGACTTTCACGTCCTTCTTGAAGTAGAGCTAGTCTTGAATTAGGCATATTCCCTCTCAGAGTAAATTAGTACATACCATAGAATTTATACATAAACAATTGAACAGATACCAAAGTATTGAACCTGAAACTTTACCTCAAGTTGATCGAGTTCTCTGTTTGGAATACAAATTGATTTATTGATACAGAAAAGGATTTGTGTGCCTCCAGAATGCCCGAAGTCTGGATGAACTGCTTGTTGCAAAGTTTTCCAGTAAAGTTCTTGTTTGGTTTGTAAGACAGAATCTGGATTAACACCCTACGGTCTACCAGATTTTTTCCGGCCCTGGCCTGCGCCTAGCTCGAAAGAAGAATAAAACTGTTTGTGGCCTGGGTCAAGGTTGCCCGACCCTGAGAGCTAGACAATGCCCGAGGACATGGGTGTGATAGTGAGACCTGGGTTACATGCACATAACTTATAAATATACTATAAGTTATGCAGGTATCTGCAGCACTTAAATATTCCAAGAAAACCAAACAGTGGAGAGCAGTCACAACACCCACACAGTAAAGTGGTTCTTTATTAAAATAACAAAGGGCACGACACAGGTCGTGTTTCGTCCTAATGGTCTGCGTCAAGAGTTCAAAATGTATTTGTGAAAGCCAATGTAATTTTTAATATTCTTATGCCAAACAGAAGAAGAGACCTCTGTGAAACTTTTGCAGTATTGAAAAATTTCATGTGAGGCCTGACCCGTTGCTCCACTCTGTATCCTCTCGTCTCGTGGCAGGTTGCTCTGATGACTGAGTATTTTTCTGTCCTTCAGAAGTTTCATAGAGGTCTCTCTTCCTGTTTTGGCATAAGAATATTAAACTTCTATTGGCTTTCACAGATATATTTTGGACTCCTGATTCAGGCCATTAGCTGAAACACGACCCATGTTGGGTCCTTTGTTATTTTAGTAAAGAACCATTTTAAACGCTTTTATTGCACATTTTACTGTTTAGGTGTTGTGAATGCTCTCCACTGTCTTGTGGCGATTTGGCCTTTCTTTCTTTTTGGGTTGCACTTACACACTCACCAGTACTATGGATGGCATAAGTGGTCGTGCCTTAAATGCTACACGTATATATTGCCAGTTTCCCTAATATTCTAAAAAAGGGAAGTAGATGCCTACTTCCCTTCATTGAATAGGCTCCTACTGCATGCCCTCCTGATCCCTAATTCAAAGCACCCTATTATGGAAGTGCCACCCAAGAGCTGTACAGACAGAACATTCTCAAGACCAAAAACTGCTGAGACCGTGAAAATGTGGCAAAAAGATACAGAAATAATCCCAGTTGTATTGATATCATCAGCCTGATTAAAAAGAACTTCCTAGCACACCTTGACGTGTTTGCATGCTTATTAAATGTATCATTAGGATTATGCGAACATTGTATTATATCTCTGGTATTTGAATTCCAGTGCTGTTAAATGTGTATATTTTTGATACTGTTTCACGATAGTTCTATTTAGGTTTCAATGTACTGTTTTCAAGTTTACCTCATTTTTTTGGGGGGTGGGGAGTCTTTTACTAAACCGCAGTAGAGTTTTTAGCTTGCAGGACATATCGGCTGGCGGTAAGTGCCGAGTCACCCATAGGAATATAATGGGCACTTCGATGTTTACTGCCAGCTGATTTCTACTATAAACTAAAAACACCATCCCGGCTTAGTAAAAGACTCCCTTCTTGTATTTATGTGTATTCTTGGTTATTTTATAATTGTTGTGCTGTTAACAAAATTGTAAGTTTTATGTTAAACTGTACCTGCTGTACACCACCTAGGGTGAATCTCTTCATAAAGGCAGATAATCCCAATAAATAAATAAAATGTTACTTGTACCTATTTTACCTTATGTGAAGTCCAGAAGGAGGCTCTTTTTGGCACAGTGTAAGTATTGGGATGAGAACTGTTGCTAGGTTTGGAAGACTGAGATCATGCCCAACATGTCCTGGGTTTATGAATGAGTTTAATCCCTGTTATGGTATGTGTGAAACAAATACATTTGTAGCTGTTTCTTCATGGGGTCATTTGTTTCAGTGAACATACTGGCGCTTCTCATTGACTTCTGTGATTTAATCCATAGTTTTGATGCTAGTTTGATTTATTTTTTCAATCTGCATATTGAAGCTGCTGATTTTCATCTTAGATATCATTTCTTAGCATCATTTCTAGTAGGCCATTAATGATGTAATTTCATAGGCTGATCATTTTCTATTTCCCTATTATAGTGAGAATTTTTACTATATTGAAGAGGAACTTTCTGATTATGTCCATAGCACATAAACCCCCCTGTTTACAAAGCTGTGCAGCAATGCTGACACAGCCCATTCATAGTGAATGTAAGGACAGAGAAGCAGAGGATTTACTCAAGTGCCATGTTTTTTTCCCTTCTGGCCTACCATTTTAGAAGGTGAAGTCCATTGTGGTACCATGGATGTCGATTTTTAATTGAGCCTCAGACCAGGCGATGTATTAAAAACATTTTTAAGTATCATATTCCAGGAATTGACTTGATCATCTACAGGTAGTATGAAGGCACAGTGGTACAATGTGTTGCCAAGACTTCCAAGTTGCCCCTTTTTAACCCTCTAGAAAAGAAGAAAACTGTTTCAGAAAGGGTAAAAGAATAGGGGAAAATGAAGGAACAAGACATTAAATAGTGGTGCCCATGAGAAGGGGGAGAAGGCCATGGCTTTTGGTAGTATAAGTGAAGTATAGAAACATGATGGCAGATAAAGGCCGTCTAGTCTGCCCATCTGCACAATCCACTATCTCCTCCTCAAGTCTAGGGTGTGTCCTGCAGCATGGGTAGGCCTTAAACAAATTGAATGAAATGTAGGCTTCTCTTATGCAGAGATTTGTTGTGGAATCTAATGGGATCATGTGAATATTAAAATTGCCTAAAACCAAACCGAATTGATACTATAATCATGAAAGAGAGAGCATCCAAGTCAGTGGCAACTAAGGTGGGTGGGTAATAAAGTAATGATAAATGGGTTCCAGGCATAACATGAAGGCTTCATGATAACAAAGATCATTGCTAGTCAGCCTAGATATTAATAATAAAAAGTGTGCCCCCCCCCCCCACCACCACTTGTCTGGTAGGCCAGAGCATAGTTAAGAAGGAATAACCAGGAGAGAGACATTGAGTCAAGTATGGGTCCTTGTTTTAACCATGTTTCAGTAAGGCAAGGTAGATCTAGATGTTTGTAATAAGATTATGTACTGAGGCCAGCTTAGAATGTTAATCTAATACTATTCTGTTTGGTGGTCACCTGGAACCACTGCCTCTGAGCTCTGCTTGCATTCACATTTTTTTTTTCAAAAAGCTGGGCCAGTAGGAAAAACATAGTCCCTTTTCTTTCCCTGGTTCAAAGTGTGAGGATCCCTCTTTCTTTAGAACTTGTTTGAGTGCTACTCATGATGACTCAAGTGCAGCAGAATCAGGAAAAAGAAGGCAGGGGAACCATAGCTCATTTTTCATGCCAGAATTTGAGAAGCAAAGGAGTTGGAGTGTGAACTGAAAGCTACACTTGAATATCTCTAGTTTTCTGTTGAAATAAGGAGAGATAGCAAGTTTGTCTCATGGCTTCTGTTGTCCCCCCCCCCCCCCCCCTCCACTTTCAGTTCACCTGAAACACCACTGAGTAGATGTATGTTCTTTAGAGGAAAGTCATATGTAAGAATTTAAGGAGGTTCTGCATGTTTTATTGCAAAGTCCCTTTGCATGGAAGGAAATACACTTTTTCTTTTTTATCTGATGAGGCATGAACTGCTGGTGGTGTGTTCTTTTGTTGTAATAACTGTTTCCCTAAAACATTGTCACCTAACTCAGAGGTATTATCTTGCCAGCTCTATGCTGTTGCAGCTGCACAAGAAATCCAGATAGTTTACCAGCATAGTTTCAGAATCAGAAGCTATAAAGAATACACTGGCCAAATCTAGGTGTTCTACAGATCCCACCAACTGACATGTCAATAAATGAAATTGTCATCCCACAATAACTTGGCAAACAGAACTACAATAGCTAGTTTTACAGAGCCTTGATTGACCTTGCTTAAAGCTGCTCTGCAACATATGATAACATAACTCTGTGGGTTTCTCAGACTACAGTATGTGTCATCCTTGAACAGCAGACATCTTATCTTGAGGTCTGTTGAACCTAGAATGCAAACTTTCAGCAAAGGCTGGACTACATACCATGTAATCTTTTGTCTTTTTGTGTTAATAAAAACTGTAGTCATAACATAGTAAAAATGTTTTACTTCTGGGTCTCAGCATATTTTTTCCACTATACATATAAATGTGGATTTTTCAAACTTTCTTGCCCTCATTGGAAAGTCTTCAACACATACAGTGATTAGTATGTCAGTTAGTTTTAGAGTGGCATGGAGTGACTTTTTTTTGTGTGTTAAGTACTGTTGAGGAAATGGACATGTTTGTGAAGCAAAGGCATCATCTCACTATCACACTGGAAAATAAAATCGGAGTGTGGGGTGTGGGACATACGATGATATGCGTTATGGAAGTTCTTAGTGTGATAGCAAGCCAGTCAGCTGGACAAAACCAGGTAGCCAAAACAGGAAATACAGCTGCACAGAAGAGAAACAAGAGCTTACAAATAAAGCTCTACAAAACAAACAGACAAAAAACTAAAGGTGACTTGGGGAGGGAGGAAGGAACAGAACAGTATCCAAGCTAGTCATTCCTTCCTGGACTTTGATTAAAAAGATGGAACAGTGGTGAAAAGAAACAGTCCACAGTTCACTGTCACCTCAATTCCAGTCCCTCCTAGACCACTCTGTTTTTCTGCTGTCAAAGACGGCAGTTAGAAAAATGCCATCCCCAATGTAGTCTTTGCAATAACAAAAATGACTAACCATATTGAAAGCCACAGTACATGCTTTCCATGATCCAAAATGAGCTGAATGTCATTGGAGAAGGAAACCAGCACAGTCTCTGGCCTCCTCTGAAAACCTGCATCAAGGAGACTGGAGCAAACCCCTGAGGCAATGATGTATTCACAATCAGTCCCAGTGTAGACAGGTTGTAGAAGTAAGAATTGAGATGTGCAGGTCAGTGCATCTCAAGTTTCACCAGTGTTTTTGAACAGAATCTGCTGATATGGAACTTGTTCTAAACTACAGGAGAAAATGGCCATTTATACAGCAGTGCTAGGGTTTACTAAGCCAGTAGCACGTCTGGCTGTGCGCTAGTGCCGACACAGCCCGTTTACTTTGAATGGGCTGTGTCGGCAATGCTGTGTGTAAGCCACTCGCACGGCTTAGTAAACAGACCCCCAGGTGTGTACAGCATAAGCATACATACTCGTGATCTTGTAATCTGCTAGGAACTGTGGACTATGCAGAATATAAATATTTTTAAATCAATACATTTTAGAAAAATAAATGTATGTATCGATTCAAAGCCAGCACATAACCGGTTATGTTGTACAATGGCAACAAAGCAAGATATATGCTGGTATATAAGTGGTTATCTTCATGACCTTAGGAACATAACTGGGTATTATCTCAACACTGGGAAATGAAGGGGCGACTTTTCTTAATCCTCCCAATGCGTCACGTCTGTGCTCACCTCACCCTCTGGTGGCCAGAACCGGTGGCTGCTATGAACTGCCATAGACTGTCTTGCTGTTCCTACCCGGTCCAGACTTTAGCCCAGTCCAGTCCGGATCTTCCAGGCTACCAGATTTGTCTGTCTTGTTTGGCCCTGCACAGCACCCGTAGCTGCCTGGTAATTGCTGCAGCTGAAGCCTCAGCTGCTGCAGGGCTTATTAGCCATTCTGAAATCTCTCTGCTTGCCTTTGCATTGCATCTAAGGCCCTGGTATGTTGGTGCTTGTTGCACTTCTGCTAGTCCGGTTGTTTGCCTGAGATTCTTTGCTGTTTCTAGTTAGTCTGTGTTTAGTTTAGTTTAGGTTTTCTTGCTTTCCTTGCCTGGTTTCTTGTTTGTAATTCTGTGTTTAGTTTCTGTTTGTCTGTGTTCTGGCTTTGGGGCTGCTTGCAGCTCTTAGTTCTGTGTCTTGTTAGTCAGTGTTTGTTCCCTGTTTATTGGCTGTTCTGCAGCTTTCTGTTCTGCCCTTTAGCTTTCCCTTCCTTGCCCAGTCTCCTGCCTTGCTGCCCATGTTCCTCTCTTTCCCCTCTGACCCTCAGTCCCTGTGCTGCCTTGCTGTTATCCAGTCCTGCCCTGTCCAGCAAGTCCTGCCGGCAACCTGAAGCCAGAAGCTCAACTTGTGGTGATAAGTGGCCAAGTGCAGGTGAAGCCTAACTGCTTGCCTGAGATTTGCCCTGTTTCTAGCGTGGGGTGGTTTTGCCTGCCACTGCCGCTCCTCGGCAGTGACCCAAGGGCTCACAACCTAGTTTCCAGATATTTGGTCCCCTTCTGAAATGGGAAATAAATGTGACCTAATGAATAAAAAAGTACCAAAACTGGGGTTACAAATAAGAGAGAGAGGCTATAAAAGCTTTGGAGGGGCAACTTTCATTTTTGAAAATTCTGTGTACTACAGGGTCAGTAGAATGTGGCTGTGCTATTTTTTTCACAACTTTGATGTTTTTCATGTTCTACTGCCTAAACACTGCAGGGGGTTAATTATTATTATTTTTTTATTGATAAACATTTCTCACTATTTAGTCCATACCTGAGACTGAAATTTGGCAGGATTGTGCAATTGATATCCCTCTATCCCGTGGTATAAATAAGTCACATACCCTACTTTTGGTACCTTTTTGCTCATTGGATAACAAATGTCTGTGAACTTGCCATGCCCTTGACCTGCCCAAAACATGTCAAGACCATGTTCCCTTGCCATTTGCATGCACTTGGGTGTGATATGTGCATACTACTCCTGCTGGAATTCTGTGCAATTGCGGAGCACAGCATTTGTGTAGAATTCCGCAAGCCTGTGTAGAATCTGTGCTTCGAGGCTGGATGACAGACCTCCCCACCACCTCTGATCCATGGTGGGCCCTCCTTAGCCTGCAGCAAAGGTAAGCAGGTTGACCGACTCCCCAACTGCCTTCCCAGGCCTATCTGGTCTGGTCTGGTGTCCTCTTCAGGGGCAGGAAAGAGCCCTACTATTTCCTGCCCACTTCAGCAGCTCTCTGGCTCATGCCGCCGCATTTTCAAAATGGCCACCCAGACTTCAGACGGTAATTTTGTGAGAGCGGCAGCAGCGGGCCGGGCAGGGAAGAGCGGGATTCTTTCCTACCCCGAGGAGGTACTCCCATGTAATCCCCTACCTCACGGGTGAGTGCAGGGCAGGCTGAAAAAAATGTTGATGGCCTGTGGGTGCAGGAAGGGAGGGAGCTGTAAAAAAGTGGATGCTGTATGTATGTGGGTGGGTGGGTGGGTGGAGGGGATTGTAAAAAAAAAGGTGGATGCTATGGGTGGAGGGAGGGGGCTGTAAGAAAAAGGTGGATGCTATATATGTGGGTGGGGGTGTTTGGGAGGGAGGGCGCTGTAAAGGTGGATGCTATGTGTGGGTGTAGAGAGGGGGCTGGAAAAATACGGATGCTATAGGGGCTGGGAAATATAGATGTATCTGTGTATGGGGGGGGGCTGTAATATTGGTTAAATTATGACAAACTTGCAGAATTTGCAAATTTTGTGCACAGAATTTTTGAAAAGTTTTGCAAATAATTTAGATTTTTTGGGGCGCAGAATTCTGGCAGACATAATAGTATCCCAGCATTGTAAAATGGATACTTAGACATTTACAAAAGATTAATGTTTAAGTGCTGGGTTATGCATGCATAAAATGAGGGCCAATGTGTAAAAGCATGCTACTTGCGCTAAGAGTCCTGTTTTGCATGCTATTTGCGTTCAGAGCCCGTGAGCGCATTGTTTCACGCATTCAGGGGTTCTGATCATGGAGCAGTAGCAAATGCAGGCACTAGTATGGCGCTAACAGCCTCTAGCACCTGCGTTTGCTTCTGATCATCAGCCCATGACTGAATTGTTCCTCTGTCAGGCCCAACATCACAATTAAATTTCCTCAATGAGCCAAATACATATTTTGGGTTTGCTACTCTCAACATTCAACTATATAAAGCTTCTTAGCTTTCAGAATCTGCTCTCTGTTAGAGCTCGTGTTCTTTAAACTACCCAAAGCCACCTGAGTATGCTCCATCTTCCACCTCTTTTCCGACTGCCACCTCTGTCTCTTCAAGCATTAATAAGCTTCCTCATCATCTGCAGCAATAAACTTTTTGTTTCAAATTTTTACCTGGAACTCCACCCACTTCTCAAATCTTCATCCTTTGACTCCTCCATCCCTGCCAAATCTTCCCCCTCCAATTTCTCTTAATTATGTTCTTTCTAGAACCACGCATTGGGTACTATGTCTACAATCATTGATAAAATCAGAAAATGGACTGACTAGGGAACCAACTCGCCCCTAACCTCTGTCATCCTATTCCTCACCCTGTCTGTGCCAAAAATGAAATCAATGGTGGGACTGTCTTTATGCATGAGAATCAACACCATGTGCCACAATTCAGTATCCTCTAGTGCTTGCAAAATAACCCTTCCTCATCAGCTGATTTCTGTCCCTCCAAATGGATATTAAACTCTCCCAGAAGAGAAACAAGTGAGAGAAAATTGTTACATAAAAAATTGAAACAGCAAAAAGTGGAGATGGTAAAGGGGATAATGATGTCACTCTTACTTTGATTGTAAATTTTATTGTTGACCTGACACAGCCGTGTTTCAGCACGTGCCTGTGTCAGGAGTTCTCATTTTTCAATGTGAGTTAACGCATTCACAAACTTTAGCCTCTCATATAATCGGTTGATCCAACAAAATACTGCTACACCATTCAAAATGACATTGAATCAAAAAAGTCTTCACAAACTCACTCATTCCTGGTCTGCAGTAAAACCTCTCTTCACAACCAGATCCTGAAGCCCCAACCTACACTCTCCAAAGAATTTGCCTAACCTACCCAAAATTCCATAACTAGGAGATGGTACTATATACACAAATATAATTTGCAGAAGGGGTTGGGATGGTATAGGCATAGGGAGAAGGTGGGAGAGAAGGGGGTATGGTAAAATATTATTTTCTACTTGGTCATAAGCATTTATGCTCAGAATCTACAGGAAAAGGCATAGACATGTAGCAGAGAGAAATCTATATGGCCCCGCAGATGGAAGAGGGTAAGGGAGTGCAGAAAGGGAGTGCAGAGTGTAGAATAAGGGGAATCCGAGGATGAAGGAATCAAGAAGCAAAGGAAGCAGAGTGAAAATAATGGAAGGGAGGGGTCCATGGATCAAGGAAGGGAGGAACGATCCACTCACACTCTACAGCCCCTCTAACCCCTTCATTCACATAACATAGTAACATAGTAGATGACGGCAGAAAAAGACCTGCACGGTCCATCCAGTCTGCCCAACAAGACAAACTCACATGTGCTACTTTTTGTGTATATCCTACTTTGATTTGTACCTGTGCTATTTAGGGCACAGACTGTATAGTCTGCCCAGCACTATCCCCGCCTCCCAACCACTGGTTCTGGCACAGACCGTATAAGTCTGCCCAGCACTATCCCCGCCTCCCAACCACCAGCCCCGCCTCCCACCATCGGCTCTGGCACAGACCGTATAAGTCTGCCCAGCACATGTTCTGTACTCATCCTATTTCAACTGATAAAGTGACTTGCTGAAGGTCATAAGGAGTAGGAGTGGCAGTGACAGAAACGGGATTTGAACCCTAGCTTTCTTGGTTTTCAGTTTACAGCTCCAGTCACTAGACCACTTCCTCATCCACTGTTATCCTCAGCCTGACAGCTGTTTGCAGGTCAAAGAAGTTAACCCTAGACTGCAAAGGAGGAAGGACAGACCTGGCCTAAAACTCTTCCTCTTGCTGCTGAGAGAATTAAAACGTTGCCAGCCAGTTGCTATCTGCCTTTCTTGGCTTGGTCCCTGGGCTTCCTCCTCCCCCCACCTTCCCTCCATGGCGTTTCAGTGGGAGCTGGACAGTACTGTTGAAAGGCTAGGTTTTGTGGCTGCTCCTACAGCTGATGAATCGTGGAAGATCGAGGGGTTCTGTATGTAATATCCCTTTTACTGAATATGTGGTAAAGAGCGCCAGATACAGATTTATTAGAGAGTCTTCAATCTTCACTCATCATAAATATTTAAACAACTTTGTGTTATACCATGTGTTTTAATGCTGTTTAATATGAGCAAGGTCACTCTGTGGTTATGTTTCTTGAATGTAACCTTAGGAAAATGATTATCAATTTATTTCATATTTCCAAAGCTACCATGTACCTTCTGCTGACGTGCAATTGCTTGTGCTGACATTTCTTTTAAGATGATGTACTCCCATGGGGGAATAGGGGAATTTGAATGAGCATTTCAGCCTCAGGATACTTCCTGAAAGACCGTAGGATTTTATTTTTAAACGAGTGATGTGTATAGTGCTGTCTAGGCTTTCAAAATCTGTGTATCACTTTAGATGCTTAGACTCTTTTTTACTGTTGACGTGTGTTTCTCATAATTTATTTATAGTCTTGGTAAATTATTCATTTGGCCATTAAAAGCTTCATAGCTAAAGTAAGTAACCATTAAACTGATACGGGAATTTGGCTTTTTTCTTCATGAGTCGTGTGATACAGATTGTATAAAATTGGCATTCAAATATTAGACCTAATTCTGTTTCCTGTCTGAAATTATATGCCATTCATTACTGAAAAGTGTTCTAGTGCAGCAGTTAGATTAGTGTATGATGGTGATGTCTCAGAGCAGAGAAGACAGTCTAACGGGGTGAATTGTTCATTTGTTTTAGCTAAATTAGCTTTGTTTCTTGGCATGTATCTTCCATGAAGTAGTATGGCTGCCATGTTAGTCCACTTAGATACACAGAAATAAATATAAACAAACTGTAGGTACTCAGGGCAGTGGCGTAGCTATGTGGGGCCTGAGGGGGCCGGGGCCCCCGCAGATTCACCCCAGGACCCCCCTCCCGGCGAATCTGCCCCCGCCGCCGCCTACCTTAACTTTTGCTGGCGGGGGATCCCACTCCCCGCCAGCCGACGTCTTCTCAGTCCTTCCTGCTCTTCAATTTGTTTGCTGACGTCCTGCACACGTAATTGTACGTGCAGGACGTCAGACTCAGAGAACAGTTCTGACGTCCTGCATGTACAACGTGCAGGACGTCAGCAAACAAATTGAAGAGCAGGAAGCGACTGAGAAGAAGACGTCGGCTGGCGGGGAGTGGGATCCCCCGCCAGCAAAAGTAAAGGTAGGCTGCAGTGGTGGCGGGTTCGCGGCGGGAGGGGGGGGTCGGCAATGTCGGCGGTGGGGGGGGCGGCGCCGGGGGGAGGGCTAAAATGTGCCCCCTCCCCCGGGCTCTGGACCCCTCACCCGCGGAAGGCTGGCTACGCCCCTGACTCAGGGGCATGTTTGCTGAAAGCATTAGGATTTGGAGTTAACACGGATTTTAGCACATATTATCTGAAGAGTGGAGGAGTAGCCTAGTGGTTAGTAGAGCAGACTTCAGTCCTAGGGAACTGGGTTCAAATCCCATTGCAGCTCCTTGTGACTCTGGACAAGTCACTTAACCCTCCACTGCCCCAGATACAAAATAAGTACCTGTATATAGTATGTAAACCACTTTGATTGTAATCACAGAAAGGCAGCATATCAAGTCCCATTCCCTTCTCTTCCCCCATCTGACATTTTCTCTTTGAGGGTATTTTTTATGCAGGTCGTGCACTGATGTAGTCAGAGTGTAGTAACTGCTAGGATTTAAACCAGGAACACTTAGCGCCTCCCATGTCAGAAGCGCTAAGTGATCCAGTGTTAACTCGGCTGTTATCCAGTTAGTGCTCGTTACCTAGAATACGCCAGTAGGATAATATTTCCATGCCCATGCCACGCCTTCTCCCTCCAAAATTCCCTAACAGGTGTATTACCACAGAATGCCACAAAGTGGTGACACTCTATGTAATCAACAAGACCTTAATTATATAGATTTGGATGTTGACAATAAAGGTCTTGTTGATATAGAGTGTCACCGGTTTGTGGTTTTGTCACCTTTGCTGTGTTGTTGATAACCTGAGTGGAGCTGGGAGGGCTTGGTCTTCTGTGTTCTTGTCTTCAGAATGCCGTCATGTGGTACCTCTGTTAGCGTGCATTGAGGGCTTAATGCCCTTTAGTCAACATGTCCCTAAATTAATAGAAAAGGTATTTCTGACTAGCTTTACAGAGCTATGTACTCTGGAATAAGCTTCCTTTTTCACTATGCCGGAACAGAATCTGTTGGCCTTACAGAATCAACTTGACGTGGATACTTGTTTAGGCCTTTCCAGTGTGCTACTGATTAATTAGGTCCATTAGTAATTTATAATTTTGTGTGACGCATTAGCTGTGTTCTATGATTTTCTGTAATACATTTGTATATGTTTTGTGTAACATTACCTTTATTATTTTATTATATTCTATTGTTGTATATGTCTTAGAGATTTTTGTGATAAGTGGTATATCAAGGATGACAATAAATAAACATAAAGAGGAACTGTGTATCTTAAATGACCAATTGGGGCAGTCAGATTGAGTAATTATGGCTTTTTTTAGTGAGTAAATCCTCTTTATGGAACAGATATGTACTAGGGGACAAAGTTTGTGTTTTTTGAGAATAAGCGGTAAGTTATTTAACTGCTTGGAAATGATGAGTATTTTTAATTAGACATAACTTGAACAATGCAATGCATACTAATAGGTAGGATACGTTGAGATTAAAATAAAATAACATGCGTTGACATTAATGATAAATTCTGTATGAATTTTTTCAAACTGCTTATTTCTGTAATGAGGAAGCCCTTAAGGGGCAATTCTGTAACTTGGCACTTCTAGGTAGGCATGTCGATACCATGCACTGGGCACCAGTTCAATTACAGCGTGTGCCAAGATGCAGTTAGAGAAAATCAGTGTAAATCCAAATTGGCATTTATGGACCATTTATGCCAGCTGAATGGCAGACATATGCGTGCCTCAGGACTGGATTCAGTAAATGGTGCTGAAAATTTGGTGCCGAAAAAATCAGCGCAGAACAGTATTTTATAATGGGCATTCCATGATTGGTGCCCTTGATAGAATAATGTGTAGCGCCGGGATCAGGATCCGCACACGCTCATCTGTGATTCGGCACAATGCCCACATCTGGGTCGTTGCCTATGTAAAGGTTAAATGTCTGTTTCACTACTACTACTACTTATCATTTCTATAGCGCTACAAGATGTACACAGCACTGTACACTTGAACATGATGAGACAGTCCCTGTTCGACAGAGCTTACAATCTAATTAGAGCAAACAAACAGGATAAATAAGAGATAAGGGAATAACAAAAGTGGGAATGATAAAATACGGGTACTTAACAAGTGAGTAAAGGTTAGGAGTTAAAAGCAGCATCAGAAAGGTGGGCCTTTAGCCTAGATTTGATGATGGCCAGAGATGGAGCTTGATGTACCGGCTCAGGGAGTCTACTCCAGGCATATGGCTTAGCAAAAGGAATGGAGTCTGGAGTTAGCGGTGGAGGAGAAGGGTGCAGATAAGAGAGATTTACCCAGTGAATGGAGTTCTCGGGGAGGAGTGTAGGGAGAGATAAGAGTGGAGAGGTACTGAGGAGCTGCAGAGTGAATGCACTTATAGGTCAGTAATAAGAGGAGTTTGAACTGTATGCGGAAACGGATAGGGAGCCAATGAAGTGACTTGAGGAGAGGGCTAATATGAGCATAGCGACACTGGTGGAATATAAGTTGTGCAGCAGAATTTTGAACAGATTGAAGAGGAGAGAGATGGCTAAGTGGGAGACCTATGAGAAGCAAGTTGCAATAGTCTAAGCGAGAGGTGATAAGATTGTGGATATGGGGTCTGGTAGTGTACTCAGAAAGGAAAGGGCAAATTTTGGTGATATAGAGAAAGAAACAACAGGTTTTAGAAGTCTGCTGAATATGTGCAGAGAAGGAGAGAGAGAGGAGTCGAAGATGATTCCAAGGTTATGAGCTGATGAGACAGGGAGGATGAGAGTGTTATCCAAAGAAATAGAGAATGGGAGAAGAGGAGAGGTTGGTTTAGGGGAAAAGATAAGAAGCTCAGTCTTGGTCATGTTTAGTTTCAGATGGCAGTGAGACATCCAGGCAGCAATGTCAGACAGGCAGGCTGATACTTTGGGCTGGATTCCTGATGAGATTTCTGGTGTGGAGAAGTAGACCTGGGAGTCATCAGTGTAAAGGTGATAGTGAAAACCATGGGATGAGATTAGAGTTCCAAGGGAAGAAGTATAGATGGAGAAAAGACGAGGTCCCAGGACAGATTCCTGAGGTACACCAACTGATAGTGGGATAGAAGTGGAGGAGGTTCCACCAGAGTATACACTAAAAGTACGATGGGGGAGATAAGAAGAAAACCAGGAAAACACAGAGCCCTGAAGTCCAAGTGAGGACAGCATATCAAGGAGTAGGCTGTGATCAACATGGTCAAAAGCAGCAGATAGATCGAGAAGGATGAGGATAGAATAGAGACGTTTGGATCTGGCCAGGAACAGGTCACTGGATGCCTTAGCAAGTGCTGTTTCAGTTGAATGAAGAGAGCGAAAGCCAGATTGAAGTGGATCAAGAATTTCTTGAGATGAAAGGAACTCAAGACAACGGCTAAAACCAATAATCACTTCAAAAGCATCTCAATGCATCAATCCTGGGAATACAGTATAGATAATATCCTCAGTTCTTTCATTCTCAGTAAGCAATGCCAACACATCTAAACACAAAAGCAACATAGCCAATTCTTTCAGATAAAAGCACATGCTGGCAAGACAGTAGAACATTGAGCTTTGAAAAACAGAATAATCACTCAGTGTTCTAGCATTTTCTTATCTGAAAGAATTGGCGATGTTGCTTTTGTGTTTAGATGTGTTGGCATTGCTTACTGAGATTGAAAGAACAGAGGATATTATCCAGACTGTATTTCCAAGATCAACATATTGAGATACTTTTCAATTGATTATTGGTTTTGGCACCAAGTGTGAAACAGACATTTGTTCCTTATAAGTACATAAGTACATAAGTAGTGCCATACTGGGAAAGACCAAAGGTCCATCTAGCCCAGCATCCTGTCACCGACAGTGGCCAATCCAGGTCAAGGGCACCTGGCACGCTCTCCAAACGTAAAAACATTCCAGACAAGTTATACCTAAAAATGCGGAATTTTTCCAAGTCCATTTAATAGCGGTCTATGGACTTGTCCTTTAGGAATCTATCTAACCCCTTTTTAAACTCCGTCAAGCTAACCGCCCGTACCACGTTCTCCGGCAACGAATTCCAGAGTCTAATTACACGTTGGGTGAAGAAACATTTTCTCCGATTCGTTTTAAATTTACCACACTGTAGCTTCAACTCATGCCCTCTAGTCCTAGTATTTTTGGATAGCGTGAACAGTCGCTTCACATCCACCCGATCCATTCCACTCATTATTTTATACACTTCTATCATATCTCCCCTCAGCCGTCTCTTCTCCAAGCTGAAAAGCCCTAGCCTTCTCAGCCTCTCTTCATAGGAAAGTCGTCCCATCCCCACTATCATTTTCGTCGCCCTTCGCTGTACCTTTTCCAATTCTACTATATCTTTTTTGAGATACGGAGACCAGTACTGAACACAATACTCCAGGTGCGGTCGCACCATGGAGCGATACAACGGCATTATAACATCCGCACACCTGGACTCCATACCCTTCCTAATAACACCCAACATTCTATTCGCTTTCCTAGCCGCAGCAGCACACTGAGCAGAAGGTTTCAGCGTATCATCGACGACGACACCCAGATCCCTTTCTTGATCCGTAACTCCTAACGCGGAACCTTGCAAGACGTAGCTATAATTCGGGTTCCTCTTACCCACATGCATCACTTTGCACTTGTCAACATTGAACTTCATCTGCCACTTGCACGCCCATTCTCCCAGTCTCGCAAGGTCCTCCTGTAATCGTTCACATTCCTCCTGCGACTTGACGACCCTGAATAATTTTGTGTCATCGGCGAATTTAATTACCTCACTAGTTATTCCCATCTCTAGGTCATTTATAAATACATTAAAAAGCAACGGACCCAGCACAGACCCCTGCGGGACCCCACTAACTACCCTCCTCCACTGAGAATACTGGCCACGCAATCCTACTCTCTGCTTCCTATCTTTCAACCAGTTCTTAATCCATAATAATACCCTACCTCCGATTCCATGACTCTGCAATTTCTTCAGGAGTCTTTCGTGCGGCACTTTGTCAAACGCCTTCTGAAAATCCAGATATACAATATCAACCGGCTCCCCATTGTCCACATGTTTGCTTACCCCCTCAAAAAAATGCATTAGATTGGTGAGGCAAGACTTCCCTTCACTAAATCCGTGCTGACTTTGTCTCATCAGTCCATGTTTTTGTATATGCTCTGCAATTTTATTCTTAATAATAGCCTCCACCATCTTGCCCGGCACCGACGTCAGACTCACCGGTCTATAATTTCCCGGATCTCCTCTGGAACCCTTCTTAAAAATCGGAGTAACATTGGCTACCCTCCAGTCTTCCGGTACTACACTCGATTTTAGGGACAGATTGCATATTTCTAACAGTAGCTCCGCAAGTTCATTTTTTAGTTCTATTAATACTCTGGGATGAATACCATCAGGTCCCGGTGATTTACTACTCTTCAGCTTGCTGAACTGACCCATTACATCCTCCAAGGTTACAGAGAATTTGTTTAGTTTCTCCGACTCCCCCGCTTCAAATATTCTTTGAATATTCTCTGAAACACACAGATCAGCTTCAATAAGCTCAGGATGCTCTCTTAACTTTGATGGAAGATAGAACTATACACTTCTTTACCATGAGCTTAGTTCCTGTAATTGCCCCCTGTTACAGTCAAGTTTAGAAGCCTCAGTTTTCAGCTGAAATTATAGGGAATTCAGGAACTTAGAAGTAATGCAGTTAATTAGGCATATCATATTACAGACTGATATTACATCCTCTTTGAAAATTCTAAGAGTCTTAATTCATGATCTGTTAAGCTTTTACCTTATATTTCCTCTGTTATTTGGAAATATTTCTTTAAATTAAAATTGATCTGATCCATTAAATAATTCTTTGATCAAAAGGCACTATAGACATTACTTCATAATTTAGTTCTAGAACAATTAGACTACTGTAACATGGTTTTTGTACGTTTTCATTTGACAGACTTAAAGAGAATGTAACTAGTACAAAACACTGCAGCTAAAATGATTACAGGAGCAAAGCATTGTGGACATATTACACCATTGCTCAAACCTACCTGTAATGCCAAAAATTCATTATAAACTACTCACTATTGCCCATAGAGTATTTCATTCTAGTCTCTTCATTTTTATATGGGCTTCTTATACTTTATGCTCCATCACAACACAACGTTTTGGTGCTTCCATCTTTCTGACAAATTTGTTATGAAACATAGCATTCCTCCATTTTTTTCTGTTCTTGAACTGACCCTACTACTACTACTACTTAACATTTCTAGAGTGCTACTAGGGTTACGCAGCGCTGTACAATTTAACAAAGAGAGACAGTCCCTGCTCAAAGAGCTTACAATCTAATAGACAAGTGAACAGTCGGTCCGATAGGGGCAGTCAAATTGGGGCAGTCTGGATTCACTGAACGGTAAGGGTTAGGTGCTGAATGCAGCATTGAAGAGGTGGGCTTTAAGCAAAGACTTGAAGACAGGCAGGGAGGGGGCTTGGCGTAAGGGCTCAGGAAGGTTGTTCCAAGCATAGGGTGAGGCGAGGCAGAATGAGCGGAGCCTGGAGTTGGCGGTGGTGGAGAAGGGTACCGAGAGGAGGGATTTATCCTGTGAACGGAGGTTACGGGCAGGAATGTAAGGGGAGATGAGGGTAGAAAGATAGTGAGGGGCAGCAGACTGAGTGCATTTATAGGTAAGAAGGAGAAGCTTGAATTGAATGCGGTATCTGATCGGAAGCCAGTGAAGTGACCTGAGGAGAGGGGTGATATGAGTATATCGGTTCTGGCGGAATGTGAGATGTGCAGCAGAGTTCTGAACAGATTGAAGGGGGGATAGATGGCTAAGTGGGAGGCCGGTGAGGAGTAAGTTGCAGTAGTCCAGGCGAGAGGTAATGAGAGCATGGACGAGAGTTCGGGTGGTGTGTTCAGAGAGGAAAGGGCGAATTTTGCTGATGTTAAAGAGGAAGAAGTGACAGGTCTTGGCTATCTGCTGGATATGCGCAGAGAAGGAGCGAGAGGAGTCAAAGATAACTCCGAGGTTGCGGGCAGATGAGACGGGGAGGATGAGGGTGTTATCAACTGAGATAGAAAGTGGAGGAAGAGGAGAAGTGGGTTTTGGTGGAAAGACGATAAGCTCGGTCTTGGACATATTCAGTTTCAGGTGGTGGTTGGACATCCAGGCAGCAATGTCGGATAAGCAGGCCGATACCTTTGCCTAGGTCTCCGTGGTGATGTCTGGTGTGGAGAGATACAGTTGGGTGTCATCAGCATAGAGATGATACTGGAAACTACTGAACAATCTTCCCTTACCCCTACACCTTGAACTTTCATATACAAGGTGCAAGTCTTGATTGAAGACTTTTTTTTAATGAAAAAACTTATAATAATTGGTTTAGTGCCATGTGGTTCTGTGTCTGGTTATGGGTTATGGAGGGAGCTCTGTGAGGGCACAGTGAACCTTATCTTTGCTGTCTACGAAAATTCTAACTCTCATTCCACCATTACATTTGTAACTTTGTAAACTGCTTAGACAGCAGTGCCAATTAGCAGTATATCAAATTGAAATAAATTTGAACTTGAACTTAATTACACGTTGTGGTCCAAAATCTGCTTCAAATAGCCATGCGCAAGTAGTTATGAAAATTAATAGATTAGCTGCTAGCCTGATGTTAGGCAGCAGAGAGGAACTGATTCTCTTTTTGGTGACAGTGAGGCTTAGCTCCCTACGTGGCAGCAGGATCATGGCAGAGTGAGATGAAAGCTGAAGTATAGCTCTCCGGTTCATTTTCGAAAGTGATCGCCGGCCATCTTCCGACACAAATCGTAAGATGGCCGGCAATCTCCTGAAACCGGCCAAATCGGTATAATCGAAAGCCAATTTTAGCCGGCTTCAACTGCTTTCCGTCGTGAAGCCGGCGAAATTTCAAGGGGCGTGTCGGTAGGGTAGTGAAGGCGGGACAGGGGTATGCTCACGAGATGGCCGGCTTCGCCTGATAATGGAAAAAAAAGCCAGGCTTGACTAGCATTTCGCTGGCTTTACCTGGTCCCTTTTTTTTCATGACCAAACTTCAAAAAAGAGCCCCAAAAGACCATCGGAGGGAATCGGGGATGACCTCCCCTTACTCCCCCAGTGGTCACCAATCCCCTCCCACCCAAAAAAAAATCCAAGTGCTCGTCAGGGACGTCCTAAATCAAAAATATTTTTGCTCAGCTTTTTCAGTAGTACCAGTGGGATTTGAACCTGCCACCTCTGGATTACAAGATTGATGCTCAAACCACTTGGCCACAGCTCCACTTACTTGGATGTCCCTCCCTTTTGATTATGCCCCTTCAGGTGTCTCTCAGCCAATCACAAACAGGGGTCAATCTCAGCCACTCACAGACAGCTAAATGCGCTGTGATTGGCTGAGCGAGACCCCTGTCTGTGATTGGCTGAGAGACACCTTAAAGGGCATAATCAAAAGGGAGGGACATCCAAGTAAGTGGAGCTGTGGTCAAGTGGTTAGAGCACCGATCTTGTAATCCAGAGAGGTGGCTGTCCAAAAAAAAGTGCACGTCAGGGATGTCCTTTCACTCAAACAAAAAAAAAAAAGAACATCCCTGACAAGCACTTGGATTTTTTTTCCACTTTTTTGAAGCCAGCCATCTGTAAACCCGGCGATCTCAACATTTGACCTAAATGTTGAGATTTAGCCGGCCCCAACCGTATTATCGAAAGAAAAGATGGCCGACCATCTTTTTCGATAATACGGTTGGCACCGCCCCTTTGCGGAGCGGGCCCTGAAGATGGCCGGCCACATAGATGGCCGGCGCTGTTCGATTATGCCCCTCATTGCCTCTCAGGTTTCCAAGTTTATTAATGTCTCGCTATCCTACCCATTCTGAGTAGCTTACAATAAAACTAAGATAGAGTAAGATAGGAGGAAAGACAAAGTTAGTCTTATACCAGTGAAAAATAGTAAGTATAGCTGTGTATTGCAGAAATTCAACCCTCCATCTCACAGCCTTGACGGTATGAACCACGATTTTAAACTTTGCTTTACACCAGTGGCGTAGCTACGTGGGGCCTGAGGGGGCCGGGGCCCCCGCAGATTCACCACCGGACCCCCCTCCCGGCGAACCCGCCCCCGCCGCCGCCTACCTTTACTTTTGCTGGCGGGGGATCCCACTCCCCGCCAGCCGACGTCTTCTCAGTCCTCCCTGCTCTTCAATTTGTTTGCTGACGTCCTGACGTACAATGTGCAGGACGTCAGCAAACAAATTGAAGAGCAGGAAGCGACTGAGAAGAAGACGTCGGCTGGCGGGGAGTGGGATCCCCCGCCAGCAAAAGTAAAGTTAGGCTGCAGCGGCGGCGGGTTCGCGGCGGGAGGGGGGCGGCAATGTCGGCGGGGGAGGGGGGCGCCGCCGGGGGGAGGGCTAAAATGTGCCCCCTCCCCCCGGGCTCTGGACCCCTCCCCCACGGAAGGCTGGCTACGCCCCTGCTTTACACATCATTGGGAGCTGCTGCAGACATTTGAAGAGAGGCTCGGTTTGCTCAAAAATTTCTGCACTCAGCATTTCTTGTGAGTTGCAGGTACTGGTTCTTTAGAATCTTAGCGTAAGGCAAGTTGCAACAAACCAGAAGAGAAATCACGTAGACTTGGATGACAGTAGAAAATCAGGTTCATCAAGGAAGGGATGGAGGTGACATAGCTGAAAAAGCTATCCAAAATACTGTTGGGACCTGAGCTTCACTAGTGGTCTGTCCAGTATCAGGCTTATTTTCGAAAGAGAAAGGTGCCCATCTTCCGACACAAATCGGGAGATGGGCGTCCTTCTCTGAGGGTCGCCCAAATCGGCATAATCGAAAGCCGATTTTGGGCATCCTCAACTGCTGTCCGTTGCGGGGATGACCAAAGTTCACAGGGGCGTGTCAGCAGCGTAGCGAAGGTGGGACTGGGGCATGCTTAAGAGCAGGGCCGGTCTTAGCAAGTGCGGGGCCCTATGCAGACCAATTTGGTGGGGCCCCACCCTAGCCCCGCCCCCTAGCTCCGCCCCCTCCCTAGCTCCAGGGCCGGCCACCCCTCCCTCCAAGCTCCCAGACCGCTCCCTCCAAGCTCCAAGGCCCCCAGCTCCAGGGCCTCCCTCCCTCCCAGCTCCAGGGCCCCCCTCCCTCCCTCCCAGTCATTTTTTAACATCCCCCTCCAAAATCCAGTACTAGGTATGCCGAGAATACAAAACACTCAGGACCTATAGAGCAATTCTACCATACCATAAGCAGTCATTTCTACTAAATCACACAAAGAAAAGGAAAACATCTTAAAACACTACAGTGAGCACTAGAGCATCAATTCACCTATTGTAAAATGAAACCAGACAGAATAGTACAGATCGTCGTCGATCCTGCACAGTCAATGCCAAGTGAAAGCCATGTCTTTTTCACAAACACAGATACACCCTAATCCACTATAGAATAAGTAGTAATATTAAAACTTTCTATTTAGACAAAAATTAAACTGAACCCCCAAGATGCCAGACTCTGCATACAATGCAACACCACAGAAACAGAAAATGTCCCCTAGTACTGTGCAAAATATAAAGACAGCAGATGTAAATTTGAAAAAAAACCTAACAAATACCAATCACCACTTTACAAATTAACAAATAGAAATAAAACAAATATAGAAAATAAAATAATACCATTTTATTGGACTAATAGACTTAGCTTTCAGAGGCCAAAACATCCTTCCTCAGGTCAATATAGTATAGTACTGTTACAGTATCCTATCCTGACCTGAGGAAGGGGGTTTTGTTCTCCAAAAGTTAGACAAAATGTATTAAAATTAGTCCAATCAAAAGATTACCTTGTTTACATGTTCTATATTATAAACATTTATTAACACATCTACAATACTACTTTATCCTAAAGCAAAAAAATAAAAAAAATATATTTTATTTACAGTTTGTTGTCTCAGGTTTCTCCTTTCCTCATCTTCTTTTCACTGTCTTCCTTCCATCCAGCACCTGTCTTCGGTCTCTCTCTGCCATCCAGTGTCTGCCCTCTCTGCTGTCCCCTCCATCCAATGTCTGCCCTCTCTCCCTGTGCCTTTCATCCACATCTGCCCTCTATCTCTGCCCCTTCCATGATCCATCCACCATCTGCCCCTGTCTGCCCTCTCTCTCCCCTTTCTATCCCTTCCATCCACTGTCTGCCCTCTCTCTCTCTGCCCCTTCAATCCACCATTTGCCCTCCCTTTGCCATCCATCCAGGGTTTGCCCTCCCTCTCGCTCCCCCATCCAGGATCTGCCCCTCTCTCCGCCCCTTTTTTTCAGCCCCCAGTTCCAGCCCCACTATCCCACCAGTCCCGAGCTTCAGCCCCCCAGCCACTTCTCCCTGTCCCCTTTTCAGCCCCCAGTCCCCAGTTTCAGCCTCCAGTCCCAGTGCTAGCCCCCTTATCCCACCTACCCTCCTTTTCAGCCCCCAGTTCCAGCCCCCTTCATCCACATGCCTTGTATTAGGGCCCCCTTTTCAGAACCATTCTCCCACCTGACCCACGCATGCCCCATTTTCCAACCAGCCCCAGGCCCCATATGGCCCCTTCTCAGACCCCAGTGACAGTCCCCTTCTCCCATCCAAGAACCCCAGTCCCCTCCCCTCCACACCCCTCCCCACCCGTCCCCTTCAACCATCCAAGAACCCCCTCCCCGCCCCCTTCTCCCATCCATGAATACCCCTCCCACCTCAGTCCCCATATCCCATTCAAGAACCCCAGTCCCCTCCCCACCTGTCCTCTTCTCCCATCCGAGAATCCCCTCCCCAACCCCAGTCCCCTTCAACCATCCAATAACCCCCTCCCCACCCCCTTCTCCCATCCGTGAATACCCCTCCCACCTCAGTCCCCTTATCACATTCAAGAACCCCAGTCCCCTCCCCACCTGTCCTCTTCTCCCATCCGAGAATCCCCTCCCCAACCCCAGTCCCCTTCAACCATCCAATAACCCCCTCCCCACCCCCTTCTCCCATCCGTGAATACCCCTCCCACCTCAGTCCCCTTATCCCATTCAAGAACCCCAATCCCCTCCCCACCTGTCCTCTTCTCCCATCCGAGAATCCCCTCCCCAACCCCACCCCCTTCTCCCATCCATGATCCCCCTCTCCACCTCCCCATTTGAGAACCCCCACCCTTCTCACATCTGAGTCCCTCCCCGCCTTTAAAAAAACAATTTGGAAGCGTCGGAGAGACAGTGACAGGCAGCACTTCGGTCTGCCCTGCTACTAAAAATCTCTCCGATGTTGTTCGGGCCTTCCCCACATTGAGTCCCGCCCGCCCTCGCGGTAATTGGAAGTTACCTCAGAGGAGGGCGGGACTCAATGTGGGAGGCCCAATGACGTCCAACAGATTTTAGTAGGAGGGCGGGCAGACGAGAGGCACTGCCTGTCACTGTCTTCGGCGCTGCCAAATTGCGTTTTTAAAGGCAGGAGTGACAGGAGCACCCCCCCCCCCCGCTGACATTGGGGGGGGCGGACCGCCCCACCACGCCGCTGTCGCCGCCACCGCCGCGCATCGGATTCGTTGGGAGGGAGGGAGGACGGAAGGACGGACTGGAGCTCAGGCGGGCGGGGCGACCTGAGGCGCGCGGGGCCCCATGCAACCGCCTCGGTCGCCTCGCCTTAAGACCGGCCCTGCTTAAGAGATGGGCATCCTCGGCCGATAATGGAAAAAAGAAAGGCGTCCCTGACGAGTACTTGGGCGACTTTACTTGTACATAAGTACATAAGTAGTGCCATACTGGGAAAGACCAAAGGTCCATCTAGCCCAGCATCCTGTCACCGACAGTGGCCAATCCAGGTCAAGGGCACCTGGCACGCTCCCCAAACGTAAAAACATTCCAGACAAGTTATACCTAAAAATGAGGAATTTTTCCAGTCCATTTAATAGCGGTCTATGGACTTGTCCTTTAGGAATCTATCTAACCCCTTTTTAAACTCCGTCAAGCTAACCGCCCGTACCACGTTCTCCGGCAATGAATTCCAGAGTCTAATTACACGTTGGGTGAAGAAAAATTTTCTCCGATTCGTTTTAAATTTACCACACTGTAGCTTCAACTCATGCCCTCTAGTCCTAGTATTTTTGGATAGCGTGAACAGTCGCTTCACATCCACCCGATCCATTCCACTCATTATTTTATACACTTCTATCATATCTCCCCTCAGCCGTCTCTTCTCCAAGCTGAAAAGCCCTAGCCTTCTCAGCCTCTCTTCATAGGAAAGTCGTCCCATCCCCACTATCATTTTCGTCGCCCTTCGCTGTACCTTTTCCAATTCTACTATATCTTTTTTGAGATACGGAGACCAGTACTGAACACAATACTCCAGGTGCGGTCGCACCATGGAGCGATACAACGGCATTATAACATCCGCACACCTGGACTCCATACCCTTCCTAATAACACCCAACATTCTATTCGCTTTTCTAGCCGCAGCAGCACACTGAGCAGAAGGTTTCAGCGTATCATCGACGACGACACCCAGATCCCTTTCTTGATCCGTAACTCCTAACGCGGAACCTTGCAAGACGTAGCTATAATTCGGGTTCCTCTTACCCACATGCATCACTTTGCACTTGTCAACATTGAACTTCATCTGCCACTTGCACGCCCATTCTCCCAGTCTCGCAAGGTCCTCCTGTAATCGTTCACATTCCTCCTGCGACTTGACGACCCTGAATAATTTTGTGTCATCGGCGAATTTAATTACCTCACTAGTTATTCCCATCTCTAGGTCATTTATAAATACATTAAAAAGCAACGGACCCAGCACAGACCCCTGCGGGACCCCACTAACTACCCTCCTCCACTGAGAATACTGGCCACGCAATCCTACTCTCTGCTTCCTATCTTTCAACCAGTTCTTAATCCATAATAATACCCTACCTCCGATTCCATGACTCTGCAATTTCTTCAGGAGTCTTTCGTGCGGCACTTTGTCAAACGCCTTCTGAAAATCCAGATATACAATATCAACCGGCTCCCCATTGTCCACATGTTTGCTTACCCCCTCAAAAAAATGCATTAGATTGGTGAGGCAAGACTTCCCTTCACTAAATCCGTGCTGACTTTGTCTGGTCCATTTTTTTCTTTCGACCAAGCCTCAAAAAGGTGCCCAAACTGACCAGATGACCACCGGAGGGAATTGGAGATGACCTCCCCTTACTCCCCTAGTGGTCACCAACCCCCTCCCACCCTAAAAAAAAAACTTTAAAAAAGTTTTTGCTAGCCTCTATGCCAGCCTCAAATGTCAGCAGTATGCAGGTTCCTGGAGCAGTTTTAGTGGGTACTGCAGTGCACTTCAGGCAGGCAGACCCAGGCCCATCCCCCCTACCTGTTAGACTTGTGGTGGTAAATGTGAGCCCTTCAAAACCCACCAGCAGCCCACTGTACCCACATGTAGGTGCCCCCCTTCACCCCTTAGGGCTATGGTAGTGGTGTACAGTTGTGGGGGGGGGGGGGGGGGTTGGGGGCTCAGCACACAAGATAAGGGAGCTATGCACCTGGGAGCAATTTCTGAAGTCCACTGAAGTGCCCCGTAGGGTGCCTGGTTGGTGTCTTGGCATGTGAGGGGGACCAGTGCACTACGAATGCTGGCTCCTCCCACAACCAAATGGCTTGGATTTGGTTGTTTCTGAGATGGGTGTCCTCGGTTTCCATTATCACCGAAAACTGGGGATGACCATCTCTACGGACGACTATCTCTACGGTCGACCTAAATGTTGAGGATTGGGCGTCCCCGACCATATTATCGAAACAAAAGAGGGACGCCCATCTTGTTTTGATAATACGGGTTTCCCCGCCCCTTCACGGAGCCGTCCTGCGAGGACGGCTCCAGGAAAACTTGGGAGCCCCGTTCGATTATGCCCCTCCGTGTATCCCAGATTATGAACCTGACAGCTGGAGGGAAGAGCTGCCTTTTGAGAATCACAGAGTTCAAATATTTTTTTTTTGTAAACCTTGTTCATTGTTTTGAGTTGTGATCCGCCTAGGATTGCAGAGATAGGTAGACGATAAGTGCATTAAATGAAGTGAATAGTTCTGTCTTTTGTGGGTGTTACCTCAATTTATTTTGGCACAGCCAGTTGGAAATGTTTCCCTGGCATTCATTCAGATTAGTAATCATTTTATCAGAGTCTGTACTAAGAGGGCACTGTAGCTGAATATAGTCAACATATTAGTAGTAGATGATAGGAGTCTATCGGAAGGGGGGAGGGGCATGTACAGTAAATACTGAACCATCCCAAAGAGTGAGGTTTTTAGAGATGGTGCATCCCAGGGTATAAATCTAGTAAGATTTAAGTTTAGTAGTGAGGGCCAGCATGATCCACTATGCAAACCATGCACCTGGCTGCACAGGGTAGCAGTCTTGGGAGGGTAGCATGGTTGGCACAATAAATTGGTGAAGCCTAGGCTTGGTGACGCAGCAGGTGGCAGACAGGCTGAAAAGTAAAAAGCAGCATGGGTCATTGAATCTGATTGAAGCTGCTTATTGGCCTCCTGGTATACAATAGTCCTGGCCCTCATCATAACAAATAACAAATTTTGTTTTCTCATTACTCAGGTATAAGCTAGGTAACCACCTAGGTGATACATATTAACCCCAGGTTACAGATATTTCTGTTTTGTCTCTCTCCTCTCCCACCCTCCCCACAGACTACAAAAGGAAAAAAGAATCTTAGAGCAGGGATTTTTGCTTGTCTGCCTGATAGTTAAAATTTTTTTAAGTACTAATTAGAAGCAATTGTGAGGGGCAATCAGTAGGGGCGGGGTGGGGGGGCAGACCTTAAATGGAGTATTGTTTTTGTGTGAGAGCAATGGGGATAGCTGTGTTTACCTCAGTGCGGCTGGAGCCGGTGTGCCACTAGTGCTGCCAACTCCTACTACCTTGTATGTGTTGAAGCAGTGACCATTTCAGAACTGGGAGGAGAGCCTGAGTCTCCTGAGCCAGTGCCATTCGGCTTTCTCAGGATTTGAGCCGGCTTCTGTTTCCACTGCACTGACTGTGATAGAGCTGATTTTTTGGCAGGAATGGTGGCCATTTTGCCACTGGACCACCAAAATTCTGTGTGACCTTTGGGGGTGCAAGGACATTTGGATTTGACGGCTGGTGAGATACTCTTCCTCCCTTTGGAGGGGGCCCAAGAGTGGCTGTGACAAGCTCCTCAGAGGAACCCAGGACCACATGTGTAACAGGCCCTCACAAACTGTTTGAGGAGGGTGCTTGTGGAGTTTAGGTGTTGGGCTCCTTATTAGTCAGGGGCAACTTTGGAGGTACTGCATGCACTGGGGGCTCAAGGACACTCCAGGGCATCAAACTGTGGAAGCAAACAAGCCAGGCTTCCAAGTACAGGCCTTAATCCTGCCTTCGTTCTCAGTTTAGGAAATGTGAGGGGACGATGGACTTGGAGGAGGAAGGCTCTCTCCTGGGAGCTGGAGAGAGCTCTGAGGACGACAGTGATTCTCCAGTAATTAGATTGTTTCACATAGAAGAACCACCTCTCCTGATTAACTAAGAGGCATATTTTCAAAGCACTTAGCCTTCCAAATGGAACTTTGGAAGGTTAAGTGCTTTGAAAATGTGCCTCTAAGTGATATTAGCTTTCTGTATCTCAGTGGTGATGTAGGAGGCCAAAGATGGGGACCCCATCTTCAAAGGGCTGAGTGGGCCCTCCAAGGCCTTTCTGTTCTCTCTGTCTCACTCAGAGATGGTTCATGTTGAATAGGAGGCACTGAAGAGATTCTGTGGGGTGCCAAACTCATGGATAGGGTTTACCCCCTCTCTTGAAGATCTGTATAAGTTTGTCTCCCTAAGGTAGATGCCTTTGTGATGGCTGTAACAAAGGAGACTTTATCTTGGTGGTCATTGATTCAGGAAATTAGAGTTGCTCCTCAAGAAGGTGTTCAGAGCATCAAGTGGAGGAGTGGCCTAGTGGTTAAAGCACTGGTCTTGATATCCAGAGGTACCTAGTTCAAATCCCACTACTGCTCCTTGTGGTTTTGGGCAAGTCACTTAACCCTCCATTGCCTTAGGTACAAACTTAGATTGTAAGCCCTCCAGGAACAGGGAAATACCCAGTGTACCTGAATGTAACACACACTGAGCTACTACTGAAAAGCTGTGAGCAAAATCAAAAACATTTGGTGCTTGGGGGGAGATTCTATATATGGTGCCTTAAAAAATCAGTGCCAACTAAGCATGTTCTATAATCGGTACTTAAATTTAGGCACCGATTATAGAATATTCTTAGTTGATATTTCAGCACCTACGTGTATCCATTTACACCAGCGAAAACATGGTGTAAATCCCAGCATGTAGATTTAGGCGCACTGGGCCATATTCTATAACTAGGCACATACGTTTTGAACTTTATTAATTTTAAACAATACAATATTTGTAGAAACATACATCTGCATATATTATTGAAATAATAAAAAAAATAATAATAAAAAATGTGACAGTGGGTTGGTAAAAATAAAGTAGAACAGCATATACTATACATTTTGGAATGCACATGAAACGATCATTTCCCCGCCCATAACTATGCACTTTCTGCCTTTGCATGTTAGAAGTTTGGCGCATTTCTATACAGAATACACTTAACAACTTGTGTGCCTAAATTCTAGTCAGTGCCAATTAGTGCTCATTAGCTTGTTAAGCTGTTAAGTTACACGCATTGTTATAGAATCGGCGCGGATCCCTATGCACGCTTTATAGAATCCAGGGGTGGAGGTCCAAGCTTCGGTCTATAGTAATTATGTAGATTTTTGCAGATGACACCAAAATTTGCAACAGAGTGGACACTCTGGAGAGAGTGGACAACCTGTGATGTGATCTGGTTTGCCAGTCAAAGTTGAATGTGAAGAAATGCAGAGTGATATTCTTGGGGTGTAAAAATCTAAAGGAGCTCTATGTACTAGGGGGTGAGAAGCAAATATTCTCATGGACTGGGAGAAGGACTTTGGGGTGACGGTGTCTGAGGATCTCAACCTGAAACAATGTGACAAGACAGTGGCCATGACCAGAGGATGTTAAGTACATAGTGAGATGTGTAACCAGCAGAAAAAAGGAGGTGTTAATACCCCTGTACAAGTCATTTATGAGGCCCCACTTGGAGTATTATGTTCAATTTTGGAGGCCATATCTTGCTAAGGACATAAAACGTCTTGAAGCAGTTCAGAGGTAAGCAAGAGAAATGGTATGGCGTTTGTACCAAAGATGAGAAGAGACTTGTAGACTTTAATATGTATACCCTAGAGGAAAGGAGGGATAAGGAAGATTGATACAGACAAATATTTGAGCAGTATTACTATACAAACACATTTTTTCCCGAGTCTGTACTAGAAATTGTAAACTGTGTAATCACCTCAGGGATTACTTGCTGTATATCAAATGTTGAAAATAAATAAAAAATAAAATAAATGGAGAAGCATTAGAACTAGAAGACTTGAATTGAGGTTGCAGGATGGCAGACTACAGAGTAACAGGCACAGCAAACAGGAAGAACTTCTACAATGAAACAGCACAAGCAGAAGGGGCCAAAGGACGATTCAACACAGGAAATGGTGATTAACACTGCTTTAGTCACTGCTTGAAAGGGGGGACCTGACACGGTCCATGTTTCAGCGGTACAAACCACCTGCTTCAGGGGTCACAATGGCCTGTATGATTTAACCAGCAGGAATCTCTTCTACCTCATTAAATAGTGTTGAATATCAGGCCTGTAAATTTTTGAACTACAAAACTTTGGGTTTTTATTGTGGTAAAATTACTTTTTATATAAATAAATGATTGGCGGCTGCCCAAAGTCTTTGCTTAAAGCACCATACTTGAGATTACTTTAGTTTGTGAAGAATTAAATAATAAAACACTTGGGGCCCTATTAACTAAGGAGCGCTAGCATTTTTAGCATGTTACAACCATATAGACCACTGGTTCCCAAACCTGGTTCTGGAGGCACCCCAGCCAGTCAGGTTTTCAGGATATCCACAATGAATATTCATGAGATAGATTTGCATGCAGTGGAGGCATGTGGTAGCCGGGCGGTAGTTCCAATTTGGCGCACGTTGGACGTGCATAGGTGCCTACACCAGTGGTGTAGCTACGTGAGGCCAGGGGGGCCAGGGCCCCCGTAGATTTCGCCCTGGACCCCCCTGCCAATGACCTGCCCGACCCCCCCCTCCCGCTGTCAACCCGCCGTCGCCTGCCTTTGCTGGTGGGGGACCCCAACCCCCGCCAGCAAAGGTAGGCGGCGGCGGGAGGGGGGCTCGAGAGGGTCAGCGGCAGGGGAGGCAAAGTCGGCAATGGCGGGAGGGGCAAAGTCGGTTATGGCGGGCGGGGGTCGGTGGCGCCAGGGGGAGGCTAAAATGTGTCCCCTCACCTCGGGCTCTGGACCCCCTCCCGCCGAAGTCTGGCCAATGCGCCTTAGTAAAAGGGCCCATGTATGAAGTAGTGGCCAAAACATGTAGGCTTGTTGATATCTATGTTCTAATTGGAAGGAAATCTGTTTTTGTTAGGTGTATGATTTCTCACAGCTCAGTTGTTACAGAAGTCATAGTAATGGTAAAGTTATCTTTCTATCAGTTTTTTTTAACCTTCTGCAACATAATTTGACTTTTAATGAAATTTGTGAAAATTCCCTTAAAATACCTAAAACAAAATTGTAAACTTCCAGGAGAAATTAATAATGTGTGTAATAAATGGAAAACCATAATCAGGTAGCAAGTTCAAGTCCACTTGTATTTGTAAAGACAAAAATGGCAGAAACAGTATCTGACCTTTCTTGCTAATATTGCTGTTTTGTAATTCACACTTTTTGAATCTAAATTCACCTATGCTACAAGGAATGGTTATGCACATACTGCAGCAGGACATGTTTATCCACTCTTACTTTAGCTGAGATAACATTTAGGGGACCTTTTTCTAAGCCGCGACAAAAAATGGCCTGTGGTAGTGCGAGCGTGTCTTTTGGACACACTGGGCCAGTTTTTACCACGTCCTGGAAAAAGGGCCTTTTTTAAGGGGCTGGAAAATGGACGTGCTGGAAAATAAAAACCAGCGCACATCCATTTTCTGCCTTAGACCTTACTGCCACTCCTTGACTTAGTGGTAAGGTCTCACACGCTACTCAGGCGGTAGGCATGCAGCATGCATCCACTGCCGTTTACTGCCAGTTAAGTGCCACGCGGTAGAAAACAGAAAATATTTTCTACCACGTGTTTTTGATGCACGCCAAATGTAGAATTATTGCCTGGGGCACGCGGTAGCTGGGTGGTAATGCTGATTTCGCATGCACTGGATGTGCGTAGTCCCTTACACGCCTTTGTAAAAAGGCTCCTAAATCATCTCTCTGACCTCATGTGGAACTTTCTTTAAATTAGTCTCCTTATTTTCTAACTCCTCTTACTCTCTTACCTATCTATGTTCCATCTTTGCTTTACGCTTCACTATCCATTAAAATGTTCTATTACATATTGTGTTGACATTGTAAGTAGTATACTATGCTATATTTTGTATTGTTATTTGAATATTTTTTACAGCTGTAATTGTCTGTTGCTCATATTTGATTTATTCTTACTGTACACCACCTTGAGTGAATTCCTCCAAAAAGGCAGTAAATAAATCCTAATAAATAAATGCACAGTACTTGTAGTCCGCCAACTCCCAATCATAGATTTAAAGCGGATAACACAAGTATTAACTATTACACAATGATGAAGAGAAACGGATTCCAGAAAAAATGATCACTAAAGCAAACATTTTTTTTAAACAGATAAGCTTTCAATTGTTTTCGAAACAATAAGAAAAAAATTAATCTTTCTAATATAAACTGCGAGTGAACACCACGTAGAAATTGCCTGATAAGAATGACTCCGATAAAGATTTCTTAAATCTTACTTTTACAAATGAGGGAAAATAAAGAAAGTATGAATCTATGGCATGTAATAAAGTAGGAGATAAGGGAAATGAAATTAAAGAAAATAAATATTGTGGTCATTTACAGCAGCAAATCTTATATATCCATCATGCAAGCTTAAAAATAATTTGGGGTTCTAATGGGCAGCCAATGAAATTTAATCAGTGTAGGTGTAACATGATCAAGTCTCTTCTGCCCCATAATCATCTTAGCTTCCTAAACGTTAATTTTTATCCACCTAATAAAGCACTTAATTTCATCCACTAACTTTTTTTTTGTTTGTCTTTGCAGTATTGGTTGGATCCCGCAAAAACTATTTCGGAGCATAAAGACTTGACAAACAGTATGTACTTCAACCTTACTTTCCATGGCAATGTGATAGGGAGAGGCAGGAGGTACACATCGGGTGTGAAGCAAACTGATTTTGAAGGGGTTAAAGTTACATATGTCTCAGTATGGATAAGCCACTGAATTCAGCAATTTGTAATTTGACAAATATTGTGCAGATTTAATCTTGCCCTTAATATATTTTGTTACTTTTTAGAAATCAGAGCCTAATCTGTATAATAGATGATAATTAGTACACTGGTTAAAGCTTATTGTGTGCATGGTTTCCAGGAATACATGTTAAACTGCTTACCATAATACTATATATTCACATATTTTTAATCACATCATAGTGGAAATGTTTTGAGAAATGTGCTACATGACTCTGATGGAGTCAGTTCAATGGCGATGGGCTCCCTAGGCAAAACTTCAGCCTTACAACTCCCTACAGTAAGCTTCCAGATCCCTTAGCTTGCAGCCCTCCCCCCCCCCCTAAGATTTTGGTAATTAAACTCCTCACACAAACATCCTATAGAAATGCAGGTTAAAGTGTGTGCTGATGGTTCTTAGAATTTGTGTGACTATCAGGACCTGTTGTTTGCTTGGACTGCAGCTTCTGTTTTCTGCCCCCAAGAAGCTGCTGCACTAGGCAACTACCTACTCTTGCCTAATGGCTGAGCCAGCCTTGAGCTCTGATTACTTTTTCCCACATTTTGACATAGAATAAGCTGTGGTAGAGGCGGTTAGCTTGGCAGGGTTTAAAAAAGGTTTGGACGGCTTCGTAAAGGAAAAGTCCATAGACCATTATTAAAATGGACTTGGGGGAAAATTCACTGCTTATTTCTGAGATAAGCAGCATAAAATGGTTTGCACTTTTTTGGGATCTTGGCAGGTATTTGTGACCTGGATTGGCCACTATTGGAAACATGATGCTGGGCTTGATGGACCTTTGGTCTGTGCCAGTATGGCAATACTTATGTTAAGGCAGAATGAAAATGTTTTTTTTGGCTCAGTTTTGTTTTCTGACTCAGTATATCAGTGGTTTCCAAACTTGTCCTTGGGGCTTCTCAGCCAGTCAGGTTTTCAGAATATCCACAATGAGTATTCATGAGAGAGATTTGCCTCCACTGCGTGCAAATCTCTAATAAATATTTGTTGTGGATATCCTAAAAAACAGACTGGCTGGGAAGCCCCCAGGGCAGGATTGGGAACCACTACAGTAGACTTTTGCTGTTCCTTTGGCTTTGCAGCTTAATTAGAACCTGCTCCACTAGAACTACAGTGCCCCAAATATAATACTCCAAAGTTGTGAATGTATTTTGGGTGGCTTGGCAGTTTCCCCCTGCCCCTTTGGGCTTTCAGTTCAGTCAGGATTAGGGCTGGGATCTGGTACCAAAGGCTTCATTTACAACTGCTCTTGGGGCTTTATCACTCTGTTTTATATTTCTTCCCAACTCATTTTGCCTAGTCACTGAACTAATAGATCAGAGCTGGAGGTTATGCACTTGGCTTTTGGAATCTTGCAGTCCTGGGCCTTAAATCTGGCCTAGGATCTGCCATTGTGTCCTAACTGGGACTCCTCCATTCAGGAGCTGTGGACACTCAGTGAACAGAAGACTTGACGTGAAAATTGAGTCCATCTCCTCAGCCTAAATTGTCAGGGCAGTCCTAACTTCCAGTATTTTTTCCTCCATTATTATTCCCATTCTTTCCTTCCTCTCTAAATCACTCGGCACTATGATAATCTTAGTAGAGGCCATGAGCCCTGGAACCTTATAGAACTTTATAGAATCTTCTACAAAGCAAATCAAGTTTTTGAGGATACTTATTGTCAAAATCAACTAAAAAATATCATCCTCTTCCCACGAATACTTATGAAGATGAGACTCCCAATAAACTTGCATAGTAACATAGTAACATAGTAGATGATGGCAGAAAAAGACCTGCACGGTCCATCTAGTCTGCCCAACAAGATAAACTCGTATGTGCTACTTCTTGTGTATACCTTACCTTGATTTGTATCTGCCATTTTCAGGACACAGACTGTAGAAGTCTTGCCCAGAACTAGCCCCACCAGCCAAACACCAGCCCCGCCTCCCAATCTCGGCTATGCTTCTGAGGATCCATTAAACCACTTTTAACTCTTAACTCTTAGGAGTGCTTGCTGTCATCATTTGCTGTGGCTGTGGACAGCAGGAAGAGCCTGTGCATCTTCATGAGATAAGTTTTTGATACTTTGAGATTAAAATAATTGGGGAGGTTTTTCTGCCTATGAAGTCAGCAAGCACTCCTAAAAGTTAAGAGTTAGTGGCTCTTGTGCCCAGAAGGAGTTCAACTGTGAAGGAGTCCGTTGAGGCTTTTCCTCTCTATTTTTATAGTATAAAATTGATAAATTAGAAAATTGATAATACCTTTTATAAAAGTGGAGTCTGATCTCAGTAATATTCATGGGAAGAGGATGACTTTTTTTAGTTGACTTCCTGGTATTTTATGCCATTGTAGACATGATGGCATGGATTCCCCTTCCGGAGAATTTTGAATGTTCTCACAACATCCTCAGCCCCTGTTTAGCCATTGAACAGAAGGTGGATCTTGAACTGAACTCAGGCCTCTTTGTATAGGACTGGCATTAGGCCATCAGCTTCATCTGAAATGCTAATAGTGCTTCAGATAACAAGTGAAGTATAACCTAAGATTTTCCAATTATATAATTGTTTAACAGTTGAAGAAATATTTCTTTTTTGGAAGCTGGCACTGAAACACATAATTGCTGAATTATCTAGGGCTTATAATTTTTTTTCTGAGTTTTCAAGAACTTTTATATATTATTATGAGCTGTGTCAATTTCATGGTTGGCTTCCCATCAGGTCTTTGGAGTACTGATGTCACTGCAGGGGAGTCTATACCCTCAGTGTTTGGAAAAGTGTAATATTTCACATTATCTCTGCAAATGAATTGCTTTTTTGATATCTCAACCATATCTTGACCTCTGTGAGTGTAACCAGATTTATGATTCTTGCAAATATGTGGTGATCTGAGTTCTTTAAAGTTATTGGAATGTTATACAATCAAATCATAGATTTTTCTCTAAGAAGGGGCAAAACTGTCAGAGAAAAGAAAAAAGAGAGTACTTTTTTAGCCCTCCTAAAACACATGTTAAAATTCTACTAATAGAGTATTTGGATAAAAAGGATACATATATTAAATTAAAACCTATTTTAATTTGTTTCAGATACAACTTACAAGATCAGCCCATTTGGGCAGGGAAATAACTCAGAGAAATACCTGAATGTAATTTGCCTTGATTTGGAAAAGTTAAATAACAAATCTAAAATCCAAATCCAAGTGTAACCCTGGTCTCACCATAAAGTTCCGGGCACCAGCTAGCTCTTTGGGTCATTCTGAGCAGGCCAGTGCTGGGCTTGATCCCGGTTGGCCGTAGGGTTGTAAGCCACACTTTTACTTTATTCTTTATCAGTCTGGGAGCAAATTAACTTTCACTCCAAAGAAACTCTCCACTCTAAGATTTGTATTTTATGCAAAACAGAATTTTACTGGAACGCTGCAACAGGCAGATATCCAAACTTCATACTTCTGTTTAACAAACAGTTCATATTATATCCAACAGGTCACTTTGTTGAAAGAGGTTTTAGTGCCAGTCCAAGACTCTTGGTGTAAATCTTATCTACTTAATAGTCTCTTTATAAATCCTAGGGTATTTAAATATTTACAACAACACCAGTTCAATACCCATCCTTTATGGCACAACCGTCCAAGGCTGTGTTTGCATCGCTTTCTGACCTGCTGGGCTTTATCCAGCTGCCGGACTTACTCAGGATCAGACCTCCCTATCTATCCTCCCTCCACAGGGGCACTTCGTGAGCTGCTGCCTCTGGCACTGAACATCTTCTTTCCTATTCTGCTACTGAACTGGGTTAACCCTTTCTACCCACCTGGAGCATTCCTCTCACTCCAGTTAATGCTTTTGTTGGCAAAAAACTCTTCTTAATCAAGCCTTAGGTTATTGGGCCTGTCCAGGACACCCCTTCTCCTCACAGGTCCTGGCAGGAGTGAAAACAATGAAAGACCATGTACTCACTACACTTTTATAGCTTCTCAGCTCCACTCCAACTTTGACACTCATTGTCACAAATCCTCCTCCTGGCCTGGGCTCTCCCCCCTCCCATCCATTCTGCTGTCCCTCCCCCTAGTGACTCTGGAGAGTTCTACAGCAGTCTGGTAACCCCCGAAGAAAGTTCCAAGCTCAGTTTACCAGGGCATTACACAAGAAACACGTGCTACTGCCTTGTAACGCTGTGGAATGCACTTCCAGGTCAGCTTCAGCAATGTAGTAGTGTAACACAGTTTAGGAAATTGTTGAAGACAAAATTGTTTATCGTGGTGTTTTGTTTTTTTTTATTTTGAAGATTGAATTGTTATTATGGTCTGTTTTGTTTTATGTTCTGTGATATGAATAATGTGAAGTGTTTTTTTTGTAAACCACCTAGTTATTGGTGGTATAGAAATTTTTTTAAATACATAAGATAAAAGCAGGATCAAACAAAAAGCCATGAGGACTCAGATTTGCTTTGTTGACTTCATTCAGAAAGAAGTTTCTTCCATGCTGATGCAAAACATTTTTAAGGCTGATTGATTCAAATTTGTTTCTCTGCACCAGTCAGCCATATTTGCTGCCATGTGTATTGGCTTACAGATCTTTCTTGTAATATGTTAATGACTGTTTGCTGCTGCTATTGATTTGTATCTGCTGTGTACATGCACGTAATTCTCTCCACTTGGTCACTTTTTGGTTAATATTTTGAGGAAAGAGACCTCGGAACTATCAGCCCTGGGAAGGAGACAATCTGACTCATTATAGAATAATGACAATCTGCAAATCAGATACGGGATAGATCAGTACCAGGGAGAGAGCTGTGATTTGAGGCTCACTGCAGACTGTTGTAAATAGCTAGACTTAGATGTCCAAGAGTCAATCCAACAAAGAAATCCACTACAAGCTGCAGGCAAAGGTTCCTAGCAGGGGTGTTCAGGCTTCCTCACCCCCCCTTTCATTGTGTGTTTGCTTCATTTTACTTTAGCATATGCTATGTGACAGTAGCACACACTCAAGGTTCCCCTAACCCTCTCCTTTTAAACGTTTACTTTGCACCCTGACTTTCCCTGGATCTCGTCCCATCACCTGTTACCATTTTCAAGTACAGCTGCAGCAAGGAAGGAGTGACCAGGAATTGATTCTGCTCACTACAGACCCTATGGGTGATGGGGTATGAACTAGGAGTGGGGTGAGGGGAAAATACAGGAGAAGCTGAGGAGGGAAGTTATAGAGGGTTTAGTCAGTTGGGGGTTGCACCTTACAAGAAAATAAAACAATTTTGTTCATTTTCTTTCATTTCATTTGTAAAACAAAACAAAAGAAGATGTGAAACTTATACTTCATCTTTAAAGGAATTGCGTATCCTTAATTCATGATGCCTTAGCTGTGGGCCCCTTATTAACAGCCAGAATCAAGGTTAGAACAGGTTTTGATGGGTATGAGTTTGTGTGAGCATGGCTCTTTCTTCTATGCGTCCCTACTCACTACAACTTATTGTACATCTACAAACAAAACACACTCGCATTACTGTGGGCCAACACTTTACAAGACCAGAACACTGCACCAGTGATTTCATAGTAAGAATCCTGAAAGGTAACTTTAAAACAGTACAGGAACGTAAGACCTTTGAAGACAGAATGATTGAATATTTTGACACCCAACCGACAGGACTTAACAAGGATCTGGGTTTTCTAGCCCATTATAAACCATAAAATTGTATTTCTCTGTTGATCACCCTCCTCTCACCTACCCACATCCATCCTGTTAGAATATCAATGAAATGCTTTGATGTCCCCATGCATACCTCCTACCCACCCCCACCCTCCCACCCTGTCAGACTGTCAAAGTAATGCTTGGATGTTTCACTTATATATACTATCTGCTACCACATTTGCTTATTTTCGATCTGACGAAGAAGGGCAACCTTCGAAAGCTAATCAAGAAATGCATTAAGTTATGTCCAATAAAAAAAGGTATCATCTTATTTTCTTTTCCATGTTTTATTTTGTTTGCTTTCTATTGATAACATTGAGAATAGGAAATGCCTGGTCTGGATCAGGTAAGATGCTAGATAGGGAGTATAATAACACTCCTCATACTCCTTCCGACTGTCACTGGTGTAAATAAAGTATTTTCTGAAATGGCCATGGGGTTGAGGTGTGCCAGGGGTAGAGTCATGTGGAAGAGTGGGGCAGGGCTGGGGCATGTACTAAAATATCCCTATCAAAAATTGGGCTCCCTTGGCAGCTCTGTAAATTACTCCCAACTTCTATCTCTTTCTAGAAGAGGCCAGAATGTCCAGCTGGTCAGATGTATCTGTCTGCCTGAGCAAGCATCCTTCACTGCTAAATTCTCGGGTTTCCTACGTAGTATAGTTCAAAAACCAAGCTGCCAGCAATAGAAGTAACCAGTTGTCAACCTTGCAATGAGAGAGCAGTTGATTTTTTTTCTTGCTGATATTCTGTTTGGATTCCTCTTATTATATATGTTGGACCAGTGTAAATTTTGCTTATGATAATTTTCTTTGTGTTTTTTTACACCGTCACTTTGTATACAAATTGATTGCTGATTATGTAATGATATTTACTTTATAAATGTGTTTATTAAAAACATTGAATTTGGGCATGATTGAGGCAAATATAGTAAATGTAACAAGCTTTATGATAGAGCAGTGTATTGAATTTCAGCACAGTTTCTGAAAGTATGCAGACCAATCACCATGGAAACATATACATTCTAGTGATTCAGTTGTACATTAGCAGCAAAAATTTGTACTAGAATCTGGAAGAGTGTTGTATGGACTTTAGAAACCCATTAAAATACTGGAGACTGCTTTCTACGGCATTCAGCGTCTTGTGTTCCAATATTTTAATGGGTTTCACACTCTGTGATGCTGATTTATCTGAACCATATTGACCCCTGAGGAAGGCTTGTTGCCGAAACACGGCCCGTGTGGTTCTTTTGGGTCAGTTTACCCCTTGCGAATAAACTTTTTGGATGCTCTTACTCCTTGTTCGTATTGGTCATTTGGATTTTGTTTTGCTTTCACCCCTGTTGTTTTTTGCTTGCTTCTCTTGTGGAAGTTGTGGAGCCCCTTTTTTCTTTTTTTCACCATAAAACAAGAAAAACATTGTGAGTAGTTCATGTTGGCACAAAAGAAAAGAAGCTGGCATAAAACCTTCATTAACTCTAGCTGCAGAGGAATGAGGTAACATTTCCTTCCTTCCTTGTCAGACCACCTATTAAAGCCCCAACATTAGAAAACTATGCACTCGGTCTCCAAGTTTTCTATGCACTTCTTTGCATGTTGGTTTAATAGCCAAAATCTTCATTAAATTTAAAGAGCAGAGCACGGATGTCTACATAAGTCTTTTTTTTTGCGCAAATCTCCTCATGCATAAAGTAGTAATAACAGCACAGAAAATTGTATATGGAACCTGTATTAAGTTGTGTGTTAAGACTACCATACTTTATTACATTGGCTTCTTAGAGAGTAGAGGGGCAGGGACAGTGTTGAGTAGAAAACATAGGTGGCAGATTGGAAGGTGGGTGGGTCTTTAAAGTCTCATTTAATGTATGTCTATATCTACCCAGAATGGCATAGACTTGTAGTGAGGGGAGATGAACCTAACTGACTTGGACAGAAAATGGTATTCTGTAGGTGGTAAGCATGTACAATTAAGTTACACAGAAACATAGAAAGTGATGGCAGATATAAATCATACAGCCTATCCAGTCTCTGTCTATTGATATGAACTACTAAACTCTACAATCCCTTCCTCTTGCCCCAAATTGTCTTGAATTCAGATACAGTCCTCATCGCCAACATAAAGAAGTATTTTCTTAGTTTATTTCTGAGTCTGTCCCTTTTCACCTTCATCCTATATGCCACAAAGGTATTTACATGTCTCTCTCATATCTCCCTTCTCCTGCCTTTCTTCCAAGGTGTACATATTGCCAGCTTAAAGTCTCTCCCTGTGCTTTATCACAAAGATCACTGACTGTTTTAGTAGGCACCCTCTGGACCAACTCCATCCTGTTTCTTTGAAGGTAGTCAAATGAAGTCTGAGTGGCTATTCCTCTCCTTATTTACCCAAGCATCCTTTTGGCTTGTGCTGTCATCAGTTAGGATGTATCTCTGACTAGAGCAGTATAAATGGGTAGAGCCAGGCAGCTGGGTGGGTCAGTAGATCTTTTTCTGTTTTTTACTGTTTTCATTGTGTACCTACAATATGTACAGTGACATAATGGTTTCACTTTGATTCGGGTGGCCATTCTATCATTGTAGCATCAGAAGTAATTGGTACACTAATAGGTTATTGACCTCTTATCTAGAAATGGTGGGACCAGAGCAGAGCTGAGGCATGTTGATTCAGTGAGGGGTCTAGTTTTGTTACTTCTTGAGCTGTGCATGTTTCTGTGGCTATAGCAGAGGCTTCAGGTTGCTAGAAACTGTTAAAAAACAAAACATTAAACCTCTTAAAATATGGGGTTTAGAGTAACAGTGCTGAGTGACTTTTATTATACTACTATTGTAGTGGTAATACTATTATTACTTCTGCCAGAATTCTGTGCCAAAAAACACCTAAATTCTGCACACAAAATTTGCAAATTCTGCAAGTTTATTACTCATAATTTAACCAATATTACAGCCCCCCCCCTGTACACAGATACATCCATATTTTCCAGCCCTTCCACCCCACAGCATCCACCTCTTTTATTTTACAGCCTTTTCCTCTTTTTTTTTGTTTTTAGAGCCCCCACTTTTTTACAGTCCCCTCCCCTCACAGCAGCCACATTTTTTACAGACCCCTCCCTCCATAGCAGCCCCCCTTTTTTACAGTCCACAACCCCCACACACATATAGCATCTACTTTATTTTTACAGATTCCTCCCTCCCACCCACATACATTTTTTCAGCCGCTCCTGCACTCACCCCTGTGGCAGGGGGGAGCTGCACAGGAGTGACTCGTTAGGGCAGGAAAGAACCCCACTGTTTCCTGCCCGCTTTCGCTGCTCTGGGCAGTGTCACCGCTTTTTCCAAATGGCCGCCAAGACTTCCAGCGGCAGTCTCATGAGATTACCGCTTGAAGTCTCGGCGGCCATTATGAGAAAGCAGTGGCAGCGGCCCAAAGCAGCGGCAGGGTCCAGGAAAGAGTGGGGTTCTTTTCTGCCCCTGACGAGGCCTCTAAGACCACCAAGGTATATTCAGGTAGGCTCGGGGGGGGGGGGGGGGGGGGGTGCGGCAGGACAACCAAGACTTGGGGGAGTGGTGAGCAGCAGGAGGCCGGTTGGACAATAGATTCTGTGCATACATGTAGAATTCTGCACAATTTCTGTGCTCCGCAGTCACGTAGAATTCCGGCAGGAGTAAATGTAGATAAACAATCATTACCAAGTACTATTGTAAACTTGGTTGTTTGAAAATCATTTTGTAAAATTTGTAAATAATAATTTTGTCTTATTTTTCTAGCGGGACCACCATATACCCTGTATTTTGGTGTTAAATTCTATACAGAAGATCCTTGTAAACTTAAAGAAGAAATAACAAGGTATAGTATAAATGCACCATAGGTGGAAATTTGGAGAGCTGTGAATAACCCCGTGTGTATAAAGTTCAGTCTTATCTATACTGCCAAGACTATTTTGTGGATGTTCGTTATGTGCTTCATTTTTTGAGAGAGAGAGAGAAATAAAAGCACAAGGAGCCTTCAAGGGTAGGAGTGTCAACTCAAAATATTTATTGATCAGACCCGACACGGACTGTGTTTCAGCGAAACCGCCTGGGTGAGGGGTTTACCAATGTGGATGATGATGAATTTTGAGAAATCAGTCAGAAGAAAACAAAGTTTCTGGAGAAATAGTCTCAAAATGCTGATAAAATGCTGAAAAAGTGCAGGTACAATCTAAAACTATATGAGCAATGTCCCACATGAGGAAAAACCTTCCTTTTTTTCATGTGGGGCATTGTTTATAAAATACTAGCACAAATTCTGTCCTTATAAAATACTAGCACAAATTCTGCATAGATAGTGAGTTTGCTGACATTTTGGAGTATAACTTTATAATCATTTTTGTGCATATATGGCTTTTATAAAATATCGACTCATATAAAAATACATGATGTATGACATTATGGTTTATGTGCCTTTATGAACTACTAGCGTTAAACAACTGAAAAAAATAAATCATGCCTACCTTGAAGCCACGAAAAGTTACAGCTGCCCAGAGCAGTTGTCAGTGTCCATGTCTACATTATAAAATATGCGAATCTACGTACATATATGAGTAACCTGGGTGTGTACTTGCAAACTCCACCCCATACACATCTGTTGGCAAACTGCATACCATAATATCATAGCAAGGGTAGCAAATTACCTGGACTGGAATGATATACATCCCATAGTACTGACAGAATTAAAAATTAAAATTTGTAATTTGTAACTTATACTTAAATCAAGCATGGTGCCTGATGATTGGAGGGTGACCAATGTAATATAACATAAGCTGCTCCTCTTTACCCTGCAGCCCTCAGCATGGTCACACAATTTCTGGAGGGGTTCCGCATTCTGCAAGAGAAATCTATTCCTTGAAGTGGATGTCTGAGAGTTAATATTTACAAGCAGACATAGTGATCAAAAGCAGAGCATGTGTAGCAGTGCTATGTAGTGCTACAGTGCATGAATATAATGAATTTGAGTATAATTGGGCAAGTCACTTAACCCCTCCATTGCCCCAGGTACAAATAAGTACCTAAGCCGCATTGAGCCTGCCATGAGTGGGAAAGCGCGGGGTACAAATAAAAAAAAAATCTGTGGATGTAGCGAATATGCGTTTTGTCAATTTGTGTACGTGAGCCCACCAGATTCTATATATGGTGCCCAAAATTGTGTACCCACGTTGTGCGTAATTGAGTAACAAGCTGCTAACTAGCTAACAACCATTTCAGATAATCGACTCCAATTAGGATTTGTACGTACATCTTTGCTAGGCTCTTTTCTATAAAGATCCAAATTTTATAGCGCACAACTCAAATGGCTGCATGGCCATGGGAGGGGCATGGGCGGGTTAGGGGCATTCACTAAAGATGCACACAGTATTACCGAATTCCGAGGACTTATGCCTAACTTACTTGCCAGGATTTACACCATGTTTGCTGGTGTAAACCCTTGTGCTCAAAGTTTGGCACGGAAATTGGGTCAAAGCGCTATTCTATAGAAGGTGTGCAACTTGGAGCACAAGACGTGGATATTTTTGGCACCCAAATTTGGACACCATTTACTAAATCTAGTCCAAGATGCAGTCCTCTATGAACCTTTTTTTCAGACTGCCTTTTCAAATTTTGTTTAAGGTGCCTCACAGCAGTCTTAGAATATGTTTACAATATTTCCACAGTCCCTTCTCAAAAGAGCTTACAATCTAAGTAGTACCTGAGGATTTGGGAGGTGAGGTGACTTGCCCCAAGGTCTAAAGGACTGTGGATGGGAGAAATGGGATTTGAACGCTAGCTTCCTTTGGTTGAAAGCCATTGCTCTAACCAGTCACTGCTGAGTCATGCTGGAGCACTAGATAACAATGTGCTGTATCTGCTTATAGCAAACTTCCTTGAATCCACTACAGTGCATTCAATTTGATGAATAATGGGTATAGAGGGGAGAGTTTATATGAACATATGTGTAGTGTGTGTGTGTGTATACAAGAAAGAGAAGGTGAATATGGTCTAAGAAGACAGGACAATGTGAGGTAGCTAAGTATTAAGTTGCTTGTTTAGTATGTGAGGTCTGACCACATGGTTAAAAAAAAAAAAAAGAACTGCTTTAGCTGTGAAAAAATCCTAACCAGTATGTGTTAAACATCTTACTGCTAAAATCTGTTTATTTTCACACCATGATACACCAAGAGGCATATTTCCAAAGCACTTAGACTTACAAAGTTACTTAGAGGGGCATTTTCGATATGACGTCTAAGTCCAACTTTGGACTTTTGGCTAAAAACGTCCATAATTCAAGTGGGGAATATAGCTATTTTCAAAACAAAAAAAGTCTTTTTTTTAAATGGCTATTTGCTAGATGTTTTTATGCTCTGTGCATTTATCTATTGGTCAATTTTCGAAAAAAAATAAGTTCAAGTGAAAAATGCACAAGCCATTGGGATGTAGGAGGAGCCAGCGTTCTTAGTAAACTGATCACACGAACATCCCAGGAGAGCAATGGGGCACCCTAGGGGGGCACTGCAGTGGACTTCAAATAAATGCTGCCAGGTTTACATCTCATCGCTGCTCCTTTATCTCGTCTGGTGAGCCCCCCAAGACCCACTATGCCCACTATTGTACACCACTACAATAGCCCTTATAGGTGAAGGGGGCACCTCTATGTGGGTACAGTGGGTTTCTGGTGAGTTTTGGAGGACTCACAGTTTCCTCCACAAGTGTAACAGGTAAGGGGAGATATGGGCCTGGGTCCACCTGTCTGCAGTACACTGCACCCACCACTAGACTACTCCAGAGACCAACATGCTGCTCTAGTGGACCTGAGTATAACATCTGAGGCTGGTAAGTAATGTTTTTAAACACATTTTTGGTACTTCTGAATGGTAGGCAGCATTGGCGGGGGGACCATGTCATCGTTTAGACAATTTTTATGTATTCAGAAGTGACCCATTAGTAAGAGTGGGGGGGGGGGGGGGAATGTCATCCGTGATTCCCTCTAGTGGTCATCTGGTCATTTAGGGCCTCTTTTCGTGCCTTATTTGTTATATAAAGACAGGTCTAGCTCAAAATGTCTTAGTTTTAGTCCTGGACGGTTTTGTTTTGTTCCATTATGGCTATGTCCAAGTGTTAGGAACACCCAGATCTAACCCTTAACACGCCCCTGACACTCCCCCTTGTGATTTGAATGCACTTTTGACAGACTACATTGAAAAATGTCTAAAAATTGGTTTTGAAAATACCAATTTGGACTTTTTTTTTTTTTTAGAAAAATGTCCAAATGCAGATTTATGCCACATTTTGGACGTTTTTCTCTTTTGAAAATGAGCCTCTTAGTATCCTATGGAACTTTGTAAGTCTAAGTGCTTTGAAAATGAGCCCCCAAGTATGGTAAATGCTGCAATATTGCAACTCCCTTATTTTCATGATCAGTTTTGTAATATGTACAGGGACCCTATCAACTGACAACTTAGTTTAATCACCCTTCACTGCTGCCCTTAATCAGCAGTCCCTGGCGTTGGCTATGCATGCCAAAACAGACTAAGGGAGGCCTGATAGGTCACCTTTATTTGGTAGCACAATCATCTCATAATCCCAAGCCGGGCATCTCATCCTCAGATGATGTTAATACTGTTAATTTTTCCATCACACCAAAAGTTAACATTTTGAGATTTAAATCTGGAGCTTCTATTTCTTTTAGGTTACATGGAATGACTTGTTGATAAACATTTTCACATACTTAATAGTCTTACTCCCTCTTGCCAATATTCTAATGTATATAAGAAGTGTCTCAGATGGATTTTAAGGCTTTCTTTACTTCAGTGTAGACAGAAACACAAAAAGGCAAAGATCTGCCACAGAAATAGCAAACCAAAAGAAAAAAAGCAGATCAAAAAAGACAAAAAAATGGAACAGGAGGGTAACAGAAGAAGTGGTTTATTACAAGGTTACCCGACGTGGCCACGTTTCGCCCTCAGGCTGCGTCAGGGGTACAAAAAACTAATAGGGTAAAAAGCAAAGTTAACCCCTAAAAGTAGTCATACAACCACCTTACATAAGTGCTTCCCAAGCTTAGTCAGCAGACTTCGCAATGCTATGTTGACTAGCTATATATGCCCCCTGAATAATTTTAAACTGCATCTCTTGCAAATGATTGATCTTTAGAGAAGAAGCAATGTCTTATTACAGAGGGCTCGCTTTAACAATATGTACTAAGTTTAAGAACATAAGAATAGCTATACTGGGTCATACCAATTGACCATCTAGCCCAGTGTCCTGCTTCCAATAGTGGCCAAGCCAGGTGGCAGAAACCCACATAGTAGAAACATGCAATGCTACTAATCCCAGGGGAAGCAGTGGCACCCTCCATATCTATCTCAATAACAGACTGTGGACTTTTCCTCCAGAAACTTGTCCAAACTTTTTTTAACCCAGATTTGCTAACCCCTGTTACCACATCCTCCAGCAGCAAGTTCCAAAGCGTCTCTGTACTTTTTCCAGAGCGTGACAAATTGATTCACTTTTACCCATTCTACACCACAGGATCTTGTAGACCTCAATCATATCCGGTAGTCTCTTTTCCAAGCTGAAGAGCCCTAACCTCTTAGTCTTTCCTTATGTGAGAGGCGTTCCATCCCCTTCATCATTTTGATCGTTCTTCTTTGAACCATATCTAATTCTACTATACTTTTTTTGAGATACGATGACTAGAACTGAAAGCAAAATTGAAGGTGAGGTTGCACCGTGGAGTGATAGAGAGGCATTATAATATTCTTGGTGTTATTTATTAATTTGTTACATTTGTACCCCACATTTTCCCAACTATTTGCAGACTCATTGTGGTTTACATAATACCGTAAAGGCGTTCGCCAGTCGGTTGATAACAAATACAAGGTTGTATTGTGGTCGAATGAGGTAGGTGTGTGTCAGGCACCATAAAGGTCGAAGGGAATAAAGATTGTATATTGTCCAGTACGATCATTGGTTGAGCTGTGTTGCTGAGTGTGGGGATTTACGTTGGATCGGTGGGGTAAGCCTTTTTGAAGAGGTTGGTTTTTAGTGATTTTCTGAAATTTAGATGGTCATGGATTATTTTTACAGCTTTTGGGAGTCCGTTCCATAGTTGTGCACTTACGTAGGAGAAGCTGGATGTGTAAGTTGTTTTGTATTTAAGTCCTTTGCAATTTGGGTAATGTAAGTTTAGGTATGATCGTGATGATCCGATTCTGTTTCTGGTTGGTAGATCTATGAGGTCTGTCATGTATCCTGGGACTACACAGTGGATAATTTTGTGGACAAAGGTGCAGATTTTGAAGTTGATACGTTCTTTGATTGGGAGCCAGTGCAGCTTTTCTCAGAGGGGTTTAGCACTTTTGAAGCATGATTTACCAAATATCAGCCTAGCAGCTGTGTTTTGGGCGGTCTGGAGTTTTTTGTTCTGACAACTGAATAATTTTGTTCATTTGCAAATTTAATCAGTACACTTGTCGTTTCGATTTCTAGCTCATTTATAATACGTTAAATAACACTGGTCTCAGTACAGATCCCTGTGGCACTCCACTATTCATCTTCCTCCACTGAGAAAAATGGCGATTTAACTCTACCCTCTGTTTTCTATCCATTAACTAGTTCTTAATCCACTACAGAACATTGCCTTCTGTTTCATAGCTGTTTAATTTTCTCAGGAGTTTCTCATGAGGGACTTAATCAAAAGTGTTCTAAAAATCTATATACACTACATCAACCTTTATCCATTTGTTTTATTCATGCCTTCAAATAAATGAAGCAAATTGAGGCAAGACTTCCCTTGGCTGAACCCATGCTGACTCTGTCCCATTAAATCATTTTTGTGTTCCATAATTTTATTCTTTATAATAGTTTCCACTCTTTTGCCCAGTACTGAAGTCAGGCTTACTGGTCTGTAATTTCTCGGACCAGCACTGAAGTCAGGCTTACCAGTCTGTAATTTCTCGGATCACCCCTGAGACCCTTTTAAAAAAATCGGCGTTATATTGGCCACCCTCCAATCTTCAGGTACTATGGACGATTTTAACGACAGGTTACATATCACTAACAGCAGTTCAGCAATTTCATGTTTGAGTTCTTTGAGTATCCTTGGATGTATTTCATCCAGTCCAGGTGATTTACTACTCTTTAATTTGTCAGTTTGGCTCGGTATGTCTTCCAGGTTCACCAAGTTTTATTTCAGTTCCTCTGCGTTGTCATCCTTGTTACTCTTGTAGTAGTACACATTTCTTGTATGCTTTCATGCAGGAAGGATTTTAACATGGAAAAATTCATGTGAAAATAGGGCTATTGGTGGTCAATCTGGCAGTAACTCTAGTGCACCTGCAAATAGCATCCAGGATTGGGCTTAATGCAGGGACATTAGCTAGCAGCCATATTAATGCACAGTGGGAGTTAATTTTGTAAAGCCTTTTCTATGTGTAAAGCCTGTTTTACATGCAGTAAAGGGCTTTTATAAATTTGTATGAACTCTGTATGTGCATGAAATATATGCACTTGAAAAGAGTGTGCTTGTTTGTATGTTATCCCCTGGATTTTATATACAGTGACCAAAGTTGTGTGCCAAATTTTGGATACGTGCCTAAATTGTACATGCAACTTAATTGATCAGTGAACCCTTAACTAGCAATAACTGGACATTAGCAACCAATTATTACAATTAATTGTCATCAAGTAAAATTTGCACTTGCAACTGGCTGTGTGCTGTTCTGTCTGTCTCGGCGCCTAACTCTCACAGCGCATATCTGAAAAAGGGTGTGTGGCTGGGGGGGCATTTCAAAAAGTTGCGTGTTGAATTACAGAATTTGCCCAAAGTGCGCCTATGTTTGGCACTTCTATTTACACCTGCTTTTAGCAGCGTAAGTACAGTGTCCAAAAGTTAGGCACTGGATCTGCGCCAGTGGTATTCTATAAAGAGCGCACCTCTTTATAGAAAAGAGCTTAGTGTTCAGTTTTTTTCAGTGCGCAATTTTGGGCACCATTATTATTATTATTATACAAAACGTATAAACCACAAATACCATGTATAGTTCAATGTGGGTAACAATACATTAAAAAAAAAAAAAAGAACACGGACCAATCATTCAGATGATACTTATACACCATTTGTTGAATTCCTTTGTATCTGTGCATAGGTGTTCTTGGGGTCTTGTGGATGGAGGCAGAGCTGCAACATATGCACATTTTTTAAAATAAAATGTGTGTATGTAGAGTACACAACACTTTAAAATATCCACTCAAAATTATGAACATCATTACCAGTGGGAATGATCATCTAGTGCAACACCTTCTTAAGAATATTCACTTTTGATATTCCCAGTGCATTTAACTTATGAAGGAAAAAGACCTCAAAAACCAAGTGGCGCTTTTTCAGAACTTACATGATCACCACAGGTAATACATGTCAAAAACATTTCTGATTTTTTCAGCAATTTTTAGCAATTTTTCATTAACAATGTGTCATATAATTATTAGCTTCAGTCAATCTTTAACTTTGGAGCTTGAAAAAATACCAGATCATGGCACACTTTTTACTGTTCCCAACAGGGTCCTATTTTGCCCTTGGCTTTCTCAAGGGATAGAAGTGTACCCTCACTGTCTGTGCTACATTTTTAGACATAGTTCATGCATCATTCCAACTTATTCAGACATGCTCCACTGTCGATGCGCTTTATGACCGTATATCAGAGAAATTCTAAAAAAGAGCCACTTGGTTTTTGAGGTCTTTTTCCTCCATAAATTAAATGCACTGGAATATCAAAAGTGAATATTCTTAACAAAGTGTTGCATTAGATGTTCATTTCCGCTGTATGGTATGGTGTATGTAGAGTACACACACTTACAACTATTTTCTAGCAAGTGGAAAGTTCTGCATAGGTGTTTGCGTGCTGTTGGGGCTGATTCTAGGAGACTGTTTTAAATGCACATACATAGACCTTTTTAGTCTGTAATATTCAAACCTATATTTTCTCTTGGTGTTTAGCATCCCCACACAGTGAAATTGTCCGTCTACAGTTTCTTCCATCTGTTGATATAACTTCTCCTTTGAATTTTTGGGTTTCTAGACAACTTTTGTGATTTTTTTCAAAACAAAATGTCCTGCTGACTATTGATCTGAAAGTGTACGTCATAGTTTAATGCCATGCCAAAGCAGTTGGGCAGAATCTAAAATTTTGAACTAGCAAGATTAGACTGATATCTTGGCTGAGATTCCACATCATTCCAATCAAATACCAATCATTCATTCAATATGCAAAAAGCCACAGAAAGAAACCACCAACTCGATTATCCCATATTAAAGGGCACAACAATTAAGCACATTAACAGTAATGACCCATACCTGTTGCGTTTATAAAATAGGCTTAAAATATGTGCTTTTATGGACTTATCATGTAGGCATCCTGTTATACAATTTATTTATTTGTTCTGTTTACATGGTGTAGTTGCAATTTACAATTGGCTTACAATTTACATTTGGTGGAGTTATAGTCATTCTTTGCAGTGCAAGACCTCATGTTTAGTTCATGTGGTTATTTGAGGATTTATGAGGAGGAAGATTAGAAGGGAGATGGTATCTGTGGGGTTTGTTATTTCCGTTTTGTTTTGGAGTTATTTTAATTTGTTTTGCAGGGTCAGTTTGAGGAGGAAAGGTGAGGTGGTCTCCGTGGTTAGTTGTAGAATTTTTTGAAGAGACTGTCCTGAAATGGAAGAGGTTTGGGATGCTTTTTATGGCATGTGGTATTGAGTTCCAACATTTGGAACCCAGGTAACTAAATCTTACTGTATAGATGGTTTTGTAGGTAGTGTTGCTGCAGTTAGGTAGGTATAAATGTAGGTAGTTTCTTGTTTCTGGGCTTGCGTGTATTCTGGTGCCATACCAAATAGTATTTTGATGATTAGGGTGCATGCTTTGAAAAATAGTTTTGCCTTAATTGGTAGCCAGTGTAGTTTCTCAAGTAGTGGGGTTGCTCTCTCATATTTTGACTTCTTGAAGATCAGTCATGCTGCTGTGTTTTGGACTGTTTGTAGAGATTTTAGTGTGTTTTCCTTGCATCCTATGTATGCTGCATTGCAATAGTCTAGTTATGATAGTATCGTTGATTGAACTAATTTCCTGAATGATTGTTTTGGAAAGTAGTCTCTTATCTTTCTTAGTTTCCATAATGTTCTGAAGCATTATGATGTGACTGCTGATACCTGGTCGTCCAGTGTTGGGTGTTTGTCGAGGATGATTCCTAGTATTATTAGTTTTGTTTCGATTTGGTATGTCAGTTGATTTTGAAGTTTTGGTAAGATGTAGGGTTGTGTGGGCTGGATAGGACCAGGAATTTGGCTTTGTCTCTGTTCAGTTTGAGTTTGAAAGTTGTTGCCCATTCTTCCATGAGGTCCAGACCTTTTTTGATTTTGTCCATTATGTTTACGATATTTTTGTGAAAAAGGTATGTAGGTGGTGACATCATCTGCATATATGAATGGGTTGAACCCCATTAGTTTCGTTTTTTTGCGAGTGGTGCCATCATTATGTTGACCAGTATTGGCGATCCCTGTGGTACCCCACATTCAGAGATCCGTGGGGTAGATAGTTGGTTAACCATTTTTACAATATATGATCTGGTCCTTAGGAAGCCATTGAACCATGTTGCCAGTGCCCCGCTGATTCCCATGTTGTCGAGCAGTGCCATTAGTGTGGTGTGATCTACTAGGTCGAACACACTTGACATATCGAATTGTAGTAGTAATACGTTTTGTCCTTGGCTTATTATGTTTCTAAATTTTGTTAGCAGGGTGGTTATGACTGTCTCAGTGCTATGTTGTGGCTTGAAGCTGATTGGGGTTATGGAGAATTGAGAATTTTGTCAGGTATTCCGTTAGTTGTTGTGTTACATCGTTTTGGTCAGCAGTGGTATTGAGGCTACTGGTCTGTAATTGGTGATGTTGCTGATTTTGCTAGTTGCATTTTTGGGGATGGGTGTGAGCACTATGTTGCTTTTGTCTGTTGGGAATTGGCCTATCTCCGACATGTAAGTGATATGTTTGATGAGGTACTCAGTGAACCAGTTCGGTGGGTATTTCATCATATTGTTGAGGCAATTGTCAAGTAGGCAGTACGCCGGTTCATATTTTGACAGTAGTGATTCTATTGTGTTTAGCTGGGGTGGTATGAACATGGTCCATATTCTGTCTGCCATGGTGTAGTTGTTGTTTGTTTCGCATTTTTGTAGATGGTCTGTGATGGTTATTTGCAGTTTCATGAGGTTTGATCTTGTAATGGCTATTTTGGTTTTGAAATGATGTGCGAGCTCATCTGCAATTGGTGGCATTTCAGTTGACAGCAGTACATTCTGGGTTTTCAGTAGTTTGTTCACGAGTTTGAATATTTTTTTCATGTTGGTCTGTTTGGGGTTCATATATGAGCTGTAGTGTTCTGCTTTTACTTTCTTTATACTGTTTGTATATATTCTTATTGCTTTTCTCCATATGGCTTTGTGACTGTTTTGTTTTTGGCCCATGTCCTTTCAAGTTTTCTGCATAGATTTTTCATGTTTAGTAGGCTGTTGTTAAACCATGGACGTGGTTGTTTTTTGGTTTTTGTTTTAGTTTTTAGTGATGCTATTTTTTAAAATGCAGATGTTAAAACTGAAGCCTATTAATACATAGATCCCCTGAAAAATGGTCAGCTGTTCTTCAGTGACTGTGACAATTTGCCATTGTCATGAAACACTTAGCACCCGAATGAGGTTACCCTGTGGCCACCTGAAGGGTCTGCTCAGCACTTCCAAGCCTCTCCTGCACTCGGGCTCGTGCTCTGTACTAGCACCCTCCACCCACTGACTGGGTCCTGCTTATCTCTGGGATAGTCTCCCACTCTCAGGTTATTCCCCAGTGATTTCTAGGGCACTGGGGCTACACTCCAGGGGTTTCCACAGTTCCCAGAAAGCACCCACAGACCCAAAAACATGAACCAGGATTCTTAGTCACTCCAGGACAGCAGAGTCAATAAACTAAATAAGGTTTATTGTCACAGAACTTGAACAGTGAACAGAAGAAGGTGAAATCAGCAAGCATTAACAGGTAACTGAAAATGGATCAATTATAAAACTATTTGTCAACTACCTGCATAGTACCTGGGGAGTTTAGAAACTGTAGTTGCTCATAGGTTATAAAATATAACTACTCACAGGGTCTCAGTAAAGAGATCTTTCTCGGGAAAATCTAGTACCTTCAGGCTAGATTTGAAATCCAGGGCCATTAAGAGCCCAGGGCATCAATTTTGAAAGTAATTGCCCAATTATTATTATTTGTTGCATTTGTATCCCACATTTTCCCACCTCTTGGGGTACTGCAGATTGCCTTTCCATAAGCTGAAACTGGAGATGAGGAAGTCTTTTTATGCAACAGCTTTAATGCTCAAAACAACTGCCTTCTGCTGGCCAATTAGGAGAAATACACTTCATGAAATAATACCGTTTTCAGGCTTAGATTCCCACTGTTTCAACACAGCCATCTTGACCCCTTAAGCACTAGTATGATTGGCATCCAATGTTTACTCACATTTCAGTTTCATTATTTATTAGTATACCTTTAATACAATTCCTGTTCCACAACATATAGCAAGTTAAAGTATAAAAGTTACGTGTGTGATTTGTTTTAAAAAAAGCATGGTATTTAGATGAAATCCAATGGGGTTTAAATAAAACACATATTGACACAGCGGTCTAATCCCTGCCTCATATAGATTTGATGTAGCCATATTCACCCCCTGCTTCAGAAGGGGAAGAGCAGACTTCACTCACAAGGCGTTCTGTACCTACCGGGCTTATCTTACAAACAAAATGATTTACTTGAAGAGCATTCCCCTGTCTGTGGCATTATTATCTTGTACTTATTAACTCCGTAATATCATTTGCAAACAGCATACCTTATTAAATTGAATCATAGTGAGCTGAAAGTACAAGGTTGCAGTTAATGCATTTTTCATGATCCCTGCTGCTGTTTTCACTTGTATGAGAAGAAATGTGCATTTGAAATCCGTGGTCCTTTTCGGTCTCATTTTATCCATGCAAAATATCTGGCATAGTGTTGTGCTCTGAAACTGACTCGCACATTTTGGTAATATTTTTGTAAACATAGAAGAATGCATAAAACCTGAAAATATGTTATACTAGGAAAACAGGCCCGTTTCAGGAGCAAATGAAACGGGCGCTAGCAAGGTTTTCCTCCCCAAACCCCCCTTCTCCCTCCCTCCCTACCTACCGATCCCTTCGCGCCCCCTTCTCCCTCCCTACCTACCTACCTACGGACCCCTTCGTCGTTCTGACTGCATCGGCATTGCTCCGCCCTCGACGTCATGACGTTTGACGCGAGGGTGGGGCCCCTAGCCTGGGCGATTTCGGTGGCTTCACCACCATGGCCTTACGAACCGTTCTGGATGGAAGTGACAGTGACGTCACTGTCCTCAGAAGGTTGAGGGTGAGTTTTATTATATAGGATTATATTGAAGTGCCTGGCAAGCAGTGAAAATTTTTTTAACCTAATTTGCAATGGCCTTATTTTCCAATTCTTGAATTGTTTGAATCTTTTTTTTTTTTTTTTTCCTTTTCTTGTTTCCTGTGCCTTGGAAGTACAAGATCATGCAGTGGGAAGCAGTACCAAAAAGGGCATTTAAAGTGCTGACTGTTAACACCTCACCACTGAATAGGAAATACCTTTCCTTAAATGTCTTTTGCATGATGATCATGTATTTGTGCACAGCTTGAAAGAAAATAAGAAAATGGGGAATCAGCTTGGTGCTCAATTGCCTTTTTTATGTCAACTTGTCCTCTTTTTTTTTTTTTTAAATCCTATCTATTGTTTGATCAAGATGAGTTGAAACCTGTGATATTCTAGATAAACCAATGTGAGAAACACTGAGGGGTCCTTTTACTAAGCTGTTGTAAAAAGTGGCCTTAGTGCATCTTTCCCATTTTTACTGCAGTAGTAAAATGACTGATTTTCTATCTTTTGTATTAATGGCCATGCACTAATACATGCACTAATGTCGCTATTAGCGCGGAGAAAAATATTACTGTGTGAGCACTTACTGCCAAACATTTTGTATATGGTAAGGGCTTACGTGATTATGCAGCACTAATTAGTTAGCATGTGCTAATATAGATATGCTGATTAGTACAGAAATGTGTGAAGAGTAGCCTAGTGGTTAGTGCAGTGGGCTTTGATCCTAGGGAACTGAGTTCGATTCCCACTGCAGCTCCTTGTGACCTTGGGCAAGTCACTTAACCCTCCATTGCCCCTGGTACAAAATAAGTACCTGAATATATATAAACCGCTTTGAATGTAGTTGCAAAAACCTCAGAAAGGCGGTATATCAAGTCCCATTTCCCTTTCCCTTTTCTGTTCCCAGACGGACCCCTCAACCAAAAAGTAAAAAAAATAATTTTTAGTGTGTGAGCATTACTCTAGGACGCCTCAGCATGTCCCTCAGGTAAGCCCTTTTATGCTGTAGTAAGCACTTGCTAGAATTTCGCAGCTTGGTAAAATGACTCCTGAATTAATTTATATACCCTTGGATGCCCTGAATTAGGGAGGATGCTCAGATTTGCTGTTTGCAACATTCACATGGTCAACCACTTAATGCTACTTGCATTTTTATTACCTTTATATATTGCTTTCCTCCATTTTAGACACAAAGAAATACATAATACATAAAATAAATATAAATCTAATATAATAAAACGCACCGTGAACGTTCTAATGAGGACAACGTTCTGAAGCCATCTGACGTCACTCCCTGAGTCCCTGGCTGTAGGGTTCGTGGTGTTCGTGGTGTGAAGCCATCCAGCCGTCTCTGCCCCGCCCTCGCGTCTAAACAAACAAATCCGGAAGCGAAGCGTCAGGGAAGGAGGCGGCGCTCCCGACGTCTACCCTTCCCTTCGCTGTGTTCCGCCTTCAAAACAAGGCGGAACACAGCGAAGGGAAAGCTATACGTCGGGAGCGCCGCCTCCTTCCCTGACGCTTCGCTGCACGAACCGCCACGGAGGTAAAGTTAAAAAGAATAAAAAAAAAAAAAAAAAGGGATGCATGGATGCGAAGGGGGGGGGCATGGATGCGAGGCATGGATGCGAAGGGGGGGGGGCATGGATGCGAAGGGGGGGGAGAAGAGGGCGGGCCAGGCTGGGACATGGCAGAGAGAGTAGCATGGATGCGAGGGGGGGGGTCATGGAAGGGCGAGAGGGGACTTGCTGGAAAAGGATGAATGGAGGCGGCAGGGGACAGAGGAGCATGGATGGGTATGGATTAGGAGGGCAGGGCACAGGGAGAGAGGGGAATTACTGGAAATGGATGAATGGAGGGGGCAGGGGACAGAGGAGCATGGATGGGCATGGATTGGGAGGGCAGGACTCAGGGAGAGAGGGAAATTGCTGGATAGGGAAAAATGGAGGGGCCAGGTGACAGATGAGCATGGATGGGCATGGATTGGAAGGGCAGGACTCAGGGAGAGGGGAATTGCTGGATAGGGATGAATGGAGGGGACAGAAGGGCATGGATGGATATGGATTGCAGAGCAGGCCTCAGGCAGAGAGGGCAAATGCTGGATAGGGAAAAATGGAGGGGCCAGGTGACAGAGGAGCATGGCTGGGCATGGATTGGAAGGGCAGGACTCAGGGAGAGGGGAATTGCTGGATAGGGATGAATGGAGGGGACAGATGGGCATGGATGGATATGGATTGCAGAGCAGGCCTCAGGCAGAGAGGGGAAATGCTGGATAGGGAAAAATGGAGGGGCCAGGTGACAGAGGAGCATGGATGGGCATGGATTGGAAGGGCAGGACTCAGGGAGAGGGGAATTGCTGGATAGGGATGAATGGAGGGGACAGATGGGCATGGATGGATATGGATTGCAGAGCAGGCCTCAGGCAGAGAGGGGAAATGCTGGATAGGGACAAATGGAGGGGCCAGGTGACAGATGAGCATGGATGGGCATGGATTGGAAGGGCAGGACTCAGGGAGAGGGGAATTGCTGGATAGGGATGAATGGAGGGGACAGATGGGCATGGATGGATATGGATTGCAGAGCAGGCCTCAGGCAGAGAGGGGAAATGCTGGATAGGGAAAAATGGAGGGGCCAGGTGACAGAGGAGCATGGATGGGCATGGATTGGAAGGGCAGGACTCAGGGAGAGGGGAATTGCTACATAGAGATGAATGGAGGGGACAGATGGCCATGGATGGATATGGATTGCAGGGCAGGCCTCAGGCAGAGAGGGGAAATGCTGGATAGGGATGAATGGAGGGGGCAGGTGACAGACAAACATGGATGGCCATGGATTGGGAGGGCAGGGCTCAGGGACAGAGGGGAATTGCTGGAAAAGGATGAATGGAGGGGGCAGGGGACAGATGGCCATGGATTGGGAGGGCACGGCTCACACTCTCTCTCTCATATACAATGTCTTTCTGACTCTCACTCTCACACACTCTGTCTCACACAGTATCACATTCACTCTCTATGTGCCACACAGTCACTCACACACTCGCTTGGTGTCATACACTCACTCTCACAGAGAATCTGTGTCTCACACACACTCTCTCTGTTGCCCACACACACACACTCTCTCTCACACTGTGTCTCACATACACACACTCTCATTCTCACACACACTCTCTCACAAACACACTCACACCCAGACTCACTCTCTCTCTCACACACTCACACTTTCACTCTGACTCTCAAACAGTCACTCTCACATACTCTCCCAAACATACACACTCCAAGGAAAACCTTGCTAGCGCCCGTTTCATTTGTGTCAGAAACGGGCCTTTTTTACTAGTATAGTAATACAATATACAATAAAAACAAAGCCTGCACCAACAATAATTGTTCAAAAAAGCATACCCCAATGACCCAACATAAACACCTACACCCTGCAACACAGCAAAACCAAAGCTTGTAATAGACCCCTCCTCAACCCCTATCATACTTGAAATACATGTACCTTTATCCAACCTAAATATCACCTTGTATTTGTTTCTCTACCAGACTTGGTGAATGCCCTTTCAGTACTATGTAAGCCACATTGAGCCTGCAAATAGGTGGGAAAATGTGGGATACAAATGTAACAAATAATAATAAATTTCCTGAAAAAATATATTCTGTTTTGCATACAGTGACATGCATGTCTTAAAAGAGTTCAAGAATTGAGAACCACAAATGAAAAGTATATTCATTCATAACAGCACACTGTTAAGTAGCAAAATACCTGATGGGTTGTATTTGGTCATTTATTGGCCACCTATGTGAATAATTGGCATACAAAGACCACAGTGTTCCAGGAGGAAACCAGCAAAAGGTCTTCCAATCCAGGAAGCTCAGTGGCAGACATTTCTGTATCTCACTAGTATTTGAAATGAAAAATGTTTTGCCTGGGAAGTGGCTGACTTATGGTAAATCCAGCTGTCCAGTTTGTCACTGTGCTATAAGAAGTGCCGTCTGCAGCTTCATTCCTGGTAAATGTTGCAAGGAGCCTTTATGACCAAGCGTCTTGTTTCACCAGTACTACTTTCTGATGAAGTATATATTAAAGTGTTTGCATTTTAAATATTTAGTTGAAACCCATTAGTACAGTACTTCGATGTTGCGAAAGATAGATAACTTATCTAACAAAGATGGTTCTATTTCTGTAAGTCTGTGGGCCTTTTTCAATAGACATTTCTTCATGGGCACAGGAAGGGAAGATGCCCTTTTCGAAGAAGACTCTGTGAGTCTTAACACTGTGCATTTTTGATGTAGGAAAGAGGACAGATGCACAGCAAAGTCAGCAAATGACCTTTGATTTTAAATACAGTTCATTCAGATTCCGAACTGAATGCTTGGCTTTTGCTTTGAAAGGGTAAATAGCAATCAGAGCTGTTCTGATTTGGCTGGTGTAATACGGGATCAGAATGCATCAGAATGATTTCTGATTGAAGGACTATTTAAGAAATGTGTTTTCCTTTGCCCTTTAAAGTTGTTCAGGTAGAAACTGTGTAAAGCTCTTTGGGATCCAGTTAGCTGTCAATTAAAGATTCATCCAGCCTACATCATATATCAGTGCTGGTTCTTTTTATTTTCTTCTTTTTTTGTGTGTTTTCCCCTATTTTGAGGAAGCAGGATAAGCATAATTCAGGAAGATCAGATATGAATGACATTGATGGAAAGACGTTGATATGAATTATGCTTGGTAGCATTCAGAAAGGACAAAACCATAGCAGAGAGACTAACAGGCTCATTTTCAAAAGAGAAAAACATCCAAAAAGTGACATAAGTCTGCATTTGGACATTTATCTTACAAAGATGTCCAAATCATTATTCTCAAAACCTCTTTTTAGATGTAACATAGTAGATGACGGCAGAAAAGACCTGCACGGTCCATCCAGTCTGCCCAAGAAATGTGCCACTTTTTTGTGTATACCTTACCTTGATTTGTACCTGTCTTTTTCAGGGTACAGACCATAAAAGTCTGCCCAGCACTATCCCTGCCTCCCACCATCGGCTCTGGCACAGACCGTATAAGTCTGCCCAGCACTATCCCCGCCTCCCAACCACCAGCCCCGCCTCCCACTACCGGCTCTGTTATCCAATCTCGGCTAAGCTCCTGAGGATCCATTTCTTCTGAACAGGATTCCTTTATGTTTATCCCACGCATGTTTGAATTCCGTTACCGTTTTCATCTCCACCATCTCCCACGGGAGGGCATTCCAAGCATCCACCACTCTCTCCATGAAAAAATACTTCCTGACATTTTTCTTGAGTCTGCCCCCCTTCAATCTCATTTCATGTCCTCTCGTTCTACCGCCTTCGTATCTCCGGAAAAGGTTCGTTTGCGGATTAATACCTTTCAAATATTTGAACGTCTGTATCATATCACCCCTGTTTCTCCTTTCCTCCAGGGTATACATGTTCAGGTCAGCAAGTCTCTCCTCATACGTCTTGTAATGCAAATCCCAAATCTTTCTCTGAAGTCCGTCAGAAGGACGTCTAAATCTCAAGGGTGTGTGCCAGGGGTGTGTTCAAGGCGGGACTTGGGTGTTCCTAAGACTTGGACGTCTTTCACAAATAATGGAACAAAACAGAAACGTCCAAGACTAAAACCAAAGACGTTTCGGGCTAGACCTGTTTTTATAACGAATAGCTGCAGTGGGAATTCCCCAGGATCAAAGTCTGTTGCACTAACCACTAGGCTACTCCTCTACTCCACACAAGAGGTGCCCCAAATGACCCGATGACCACTGGAGGGACTCGGGGATCACCTTCCCTTACTCCCCCAAATCACAAAGCATTTTTCCAAAAAGCATTTTTTTGTAGAAAATTATCTTTACTGTTTTGATTTTGGACGTTTTACAAAAAACGTCCAAATTCAGACTTAGATGTCATATCCAAAAATGCCCCTTGTGCATTTCACTTGCCCAAAGTCACAAGGAGCAGCAGTGGGAATTGAACCTGTGTTGCCAGGATCAAAGCCTGCTGCACTAACCATTAAGCCACTCCTCCTCTGCTTTGGACATCTTGCATTTGGACGTCTTTTGTTCGAAAATGTACCAAAAAAAGGACGTCCAAATCACATGAAGTCCATAGCATTTTCAAACACAAAAGATAGATGTCCATCTTTTTCAAATATGACCTTCTTTGTTGTTTGGAATTTGGACGTCTTTGTAAAACATCCAAATTCTGATTTAGATTTTTCTTTCGAACATGCCCTTCTAAATGAATTAGTTGCCTTTGTCTTCACTGAGAAAGATGTGGGGGAGGTATGCTAGATATGTATGGTACTATTATAACTGCAAAAGAGTGTAAATATATCAAAAATCCTAAATGTCACTCTTTTATTCACTCAATAGTTGGACGTAGGACTTTGACCTAAGCTAAATTTTTATATATAAATATAAAATAGCCTCAACAGCCCAGGGAACCTCTCATTAGGACTCCACTGAAATGGCCAACATCATAGGCTCCTACCGCCTTCCGAAAAAACTCACAGAAGTAAAAAAACTCCCAAACAATGCACACTTACGGGAGAAAAAGATTCTGTGAACAAAAAAACGGAAGGTGGAGTATCTTACAATATCAAACAATGATCAAAGTCTCCACACCCTTCTACCGTGAATATTGATGGATCTGAAAAATTACAGTATCCATTACTGAACTTTCTTGAAAAATAGTGAACTGAAGAGTATAAGGGGCATCAACCGCAGCACAAATACTATACCAATCACTTATCACATAGCAATGACTGAAAAGCTCAAAAAATCAATGACTTAGCTTAAATTAGGGTGTGGAGACTTTGATCATTGTTTGATATTGTAAGTTACTCCGCCTTCCGTTTTTTGTTCACAGAATCTTTTTCTCCCGTAACTATGCATTGTTTGGGAGTTTTTTGACTTCTGTGAGTTTTTTCGGAAGGCGGTAGGAGCCTATGATGTTGGCCATTTCAGTGGAGTCCTAATGAGAGGTTCCCTGGGCTGTTGAGGCTATTTTATATTTATATATAAAAATTTAGTTTAGGTCAAAGTCCTACGTCCAACTATTGAGTGAATAAATGAGTGACATTTAGGATTTTAGATAGGTATGGTAGAAATGCTAGTTAATGGTGATGAGTCAGACTAGCTGAAACAAATCTCTGTTAACTTGGAAGATGTAATAGGGTAAATTGATAAAATAAAGGGTAGCAAATTACCTGGACTGGAATGGTATATATCCAAGAGTACTAATAGAACTAAAAAATAAAATGTAGAATTTGTAACTTATACTTAAAATCAAGCATGGTGCCTGAAGATTGGAGGGTGACCAATGTAATGCCAGTTTTTAAAAAGGATTCCAGAGGTGACCCTAGAAATTATAGATTGGTGAGCCAGATGTTGATGCTGGGAAAATGGCAGAGATATTGTAAAGAACAAAATTGCTGAACATTGAGTGGGAAGGTGGGGAGAGAGAGAGGCTGAGCAGAGATATGATAGAGGTCTATAAAATCATGAATGAGTAGATGTGAATCACTCGTTTATTCTTAAAAAAAAAAAAAAAAAGCACTAGGGGGCATTACTGAAATACCAGTTAACCCAGTTTATGGTACAAAAATGTAAATTTAATTTTTCTTCTTATTAATTTAAAATCCCATTTTTATTTTCTTGTAGGTATCAGTTTTTTCTACAGGTGAAGCAAGATGTTTTGCAAGGTCGCTTACCCTGTTCTATGAGTATTGCTGCTCAGCTGGGAGCATATGCAATCCAGTGTAAGTACTTCTAATGTACCTGCAGAAAATTCTCCTCACCTCCTAATGCGAGCCTTGAACATGGGCCCAGGGAATAGGAAAATTGATGTTTTTCAACATAGTCCCCCTGGTGGTGGTGGTGCGGGGTGGCTAGAGGTGTTTTTTCACTTTGATACATTACCCTGGGGGGCTATATTTAAAAACAAACAAACAAAAACCTCTCCTTGGCATGTCCCCTTCCTTTCCTCCCTCCCTCCATCCCACTCTCTCTCCCAATGGTTCTTTAAGCAATCAGTCATTCATGCTGCTCAGCCATAGACTTCCAAAGAAGGGTGACAGGAATCCTGTTGCATTTGTGTCTTTTATCTGACGGGAGGAGGGAGGCTGGGATGCTGTGACTTTGGGCTGGGATTACTTATTTTTAACGAATCATCTGGAGTTGGTGGGGGGATGGTGCCTTTAGTGTGTTTTTATTTCTCTATGACAGTGGTTCCCAAACCTGTTCAGGGGAAACCCCAGCCAGTGAAGTTTTCAGGATATTTACAATGAATATTTGAGAGCCCCTGCTCTAAGAAGAGCCATCGGTAGAGGGGAGGGAAGAGTTTGCAGTCATGCAGAGGTTTTTATTTTTATAGACAGATTCATCGGGAAAGAGGGATAGAAGTAGTTGGCCACCTAAAAACTCCTATATAAAGTTAGACTTCTCCAAAGCAGGAATGACCTTGTGCGTGTTTGTGCTTGTAAAAGTCAGTGTGTATGTGTATTTCATAAAATACATGTAAAGGGACAGAGCAGACCCCAGGTCCACTCCACCCGGTCTCTCTTCGCAGGAGCACTTTCAAATCTACATAAAAGTACTTAGCAGTACTATCTGGGTAAGGGCCGTTGAATATCTTGCCAGGAGCCAGTGGAATCTAACCATGAAGGAGCTGCTCCATCCTGCTTAATTCCCACAGAATATTAACCTCCCCCCTTTATTTAATATGCAGATATGTTAGCAGAATCTGGGATTGAGAGATATGAAGAGAAAGGAATTTGTAGAGACTTATAAGGAAAATGCAGAACTGCTTAACACATTTCTGTTTGGTGTTAACTCAGGAAGGGTGTGAAGGAGCACAGTAAGCTTTACAAATAGTCTTCTGCAAATCTTTTCAGGTCTCTCTCACTAATATTCCTGTGTTCTTGAGGAGTTAGCTAAAGTAAAGGCAGTGGCATTCCTAGGGTGGCTGACACCCGGGGCGAATCGCCGATGCACCCCCCCCCCTCTCGGGTGCAGCGCCCCCTCACCCCCAGTGAAAGGACACCCCCCCCCCCGCGGGTGCAGTGCGACCCCCCCCAGGTGCAGTGCAACCACCCACCCCCGGCGAAAGGACACCTCCCCCCGGCGAAAGGACACACCTCCCCCTGGCGAAAGGACACCCCCCCGGGGTGCATTTTTACCTGCTGGGGGGGGTGCCGCGCGCTTGTCTGCTTTGCTCATTCCACCCTCTGCCCTGGGACAGGAAGTAACCTGTTCCGGGGCAGAGGGAGCACGGAACGAGCGGAGCAGACAGGCGCGCGGCACCCCCCCAGCGGTGTGCACCAGGGGCGGACCGCCCCCACTGCCCCCCCCTTGGTACGCCACTGAGTAAAGGCAGATAAAGTAATTTTAGAGAACATCCCTCCCATATCTATTGAAACATCTGAGGATACTAAGGTAACTAAGAGAAGTTCTGGCAGATTCACTGTGTAACCTTTTCAACACTTCTTCAAAAGGTCACACAGTAAAGCTGCTAGAATTTGTTTACTTCCCTTAACATTTGGACCTCATCACTTTGTCTACTTTTAGTTTTGCTATCTCCAAAAGGACAGTCTCTTCTGAAAATCATTTCAGGGGTATCTCACTACTTTTTCTTCCATTTCTCTTAACTTTTTCAGATATTGTTGCTCCTCTCTTTCTGCACTCTTTTGTAGTTCATGAAGGCTAACCTTTTTCTCTGACCTTTTAAACTATAGAAGCCTCTCTTTCCTCTTACATTTCTTTGTTTTCCTAATAAATGTTTTTTTTTACCTTTGTGTTCTGCTGGCTGTTTGTTGTTTATTTATATGTTAAGTGTTGTCTGTAACAGATTACATTACCTATATTTTTAAATAAGGTTGTGCCCTTGAAGTAAAAATCCCTGTAATCCTATAGTTCTCTGTAATAAGCTCTTTTTGAGCACGTGTCCCAGATCCCTGTGCCTTATGGAACTCTTTCTATTGGCTTGCCTTTTTCTCTGCACATGCTGGGCTAGTTGCCCCCCTCCCTCTCTCTCCAAAGAGTCTGAAGCATATCTCCTCTGTGAACTGAAACTGCCTATGCTGTATATGGAAGAAACTATTATGAGATAAGTACTTATAATTTTGCAAATGAATGTTAAAAATGTCATAAAATTAAATATATAAAAAATTGAGTGGAAATTTAGAAATCCTAAATGGACTGATGACGACATAAGGTGTAAACCTACTTCCATATACTTGAGAAAATCTGCACAATGGAAGCTCACCTCTGAAGGTCCTTTACCTACAGAGAAATGTATTATAAAATTGAAATTGCAGAATGGTTTAGTTGTGAGTTGATATTTCCTAGGTCATTTCAAGTGAATTTACATCCGCAAGCCTTGCATATGAGCCGGAGCTCTACCACAAAAAATACCACTGTATGCTATAATCAATGAACATGCAAATTACTGCCACATTAAAATTGTGTCATCAATGCACAATTCATTGATAAATGTCACTTTTCCTGAGCGGTGATTAGTTCAGGCACTGCTAGAAAAGGTAACATAAAAAAAACCCCAAAAACATACCAGCATCTCCCTCCTGTTCTTACAGTGCTTTGTGGAGGACCCCCCTCTACCTCTGACATGACCCGCCCCCCCCCCCCACTTATCCGCAATTGAGATTTCCATGGTAATCTAGTGACCCACCCCTCCCTCGGATTCAAACCTCTTTCCTCAAAAATTAATCCCTGGTGTCTAGTGGCACCCTCCCACCCTGATCCCGCCCAGTCCCATCCGAGCCCACTCAATGTACCTAACAGGAGAGGTAGGAGCGATGCCCACTTCTGCCTCCAGTGCCACCATCTCAAAAATTGGGGGCACCTAGCCCTGCGGGGTGCATCCTGGGTGTGCATCAGGTGGGGTCTGTCTGCAATATAAGGAAATAGCAGCAGGCCCCGCATGGTGCATTCCCAGGGTGCACCGTACAGGGCTAAGTACTACCATTTTTCAAGATGGCGGTGCTGGAGGCAGGAGCAAGTGGGCATCACTGCTGCCTTTTCTGTTAGGTATGTCAAATGAGAGGGTGTCAGTAGACACCAAGGAAATGTTTTGAACTGAAGGGGGTGGGGGGAGAGGAGTTGGTTCAGTTTGTGTCATTGGAGAGGCGAGGCCGCTAGACCTAGGGGACAATTAAGGTATCTAGGGAGAAAGAAGGTGCTGGTAGACACCCTCACTTTTCAGTCAACCCTTCTATGCTGCCCTGGATCCTGGCATAAAGTTTTTGTTGTAGTCATGCGGGCAAAGCTTTTTTTTTTTAATTTTTTTTGCATGCTGCATGATAGCAAATGTACTATATTATTTGCATTTATTTAAATGCAGTTGTGGTAAGGGTTTCCACGTGAGTTAATACCTGAGCTGAAAACCTTTCTGTGTTGCTAACCCATTGTAAAACTAAGTTAAACCCATGGTGACCAAATGGGAAGCTTTCTGCATCGGCCTCCTAGTGTCCAGTACTAAATCCAAATCAGCCTCCTTCTATAATTGCTTAAAGACCCAGGACTTGATTTTCCTTTTTATGGACATTAGTATATATAGCTTTCCAGATATTGCTCTTTTTTATTTCCCTGCACTGTATTTTATTTTACTAACCTGAGGGTTCTTACTTATCTGAGATTTTTGTCTACAAACCCTCAATAGTCCTTGTTCAGAATCCTCTTTTGTTGGCTTGCCAGTCTGTTCTGGAAGGTACTTCACTTGGTTTTGAACAAGTGGACCCCAGTTTTGCTCAGTAGACCTTGTAACAACATACCATGATCTCAGAAGCCAGAATGCTACTGTTGAATCTCAGTTTATATGCTTTACCCTGTATCTTTGCGAAGGAGAATTGAAGATAACACCATCTATGCATCTAACTGACTTTTCTGGGGTTATGAAATCAGTCGTGATACATTCTGGAGTATTCCCAACAGTATAATTCACGTCAATATGGATGGGCAACATTGAATAATAATCAGTAGGTTCGAGTTTCCACTGTAGCTCCATAATGTCTTGGATCTTGGTATCCAGCAGATGGAATGTCTCCTGGGACATGATGTCTGGTCAGAAGAGACTGCTTCTGTGCCTCTCAAAAGGAAGTAACCATCCACCAATACCCTTTTCTTCCTAGGCACTCTGGTTGCTGATCCTGCAGTGTTGGGGTTTGAGTTTTGGTTCTTTCTCTCCCTGGATGATATCTTCTCTTCCATTTCAGACCTTTGTCCTGGCTTTTCAGCTTCAGGGAAAGTGGAGTCGGGATGCAGAGTCTAATAGCTGAGGTAATCAAGGTCCAACTGTCATGTGATCCATTTTTATCATCCCTTCTGTCTTGAGTGCTTCAGTAAGCATTTCATTAATATAGCCCTCATTGCAGATTCTTCTCAGCCTTGCCATCTTCTGTCTGTGGTACTACCATTTTCCTGAAGGAGTTGACCTACAAAGGCATTAATAAACAAACAGACCTTTTAAAGATGGAGAAACTACAAAACAAGAGACAAACAGTGAAGCAATTCCAAAAGGCATGGGATAAATGCAGAGAATCTCTCTATACAGCAAGAGAATGGAATCACATTGTAAAACATTTCCACTCAAAGCAAAACTTTTAATGGATTTCACATCCAAAAAAGCATAAAAGAGGAACCTTTACGGAGCAGCAGCTAGAACCATGTACAAAAGAGGGGTCAACTTGCACAGAGTTGCAGTTACAATCTAAACAAAGGCAATGAGGAGGAAACCTGCATAAAGAGGTAGTTACAACCCTAACTACTTTAGTGGACAGACTAGATGTCCCATACTGGTCTTTTATCTGCCACCATTTATTATCGGCCTTTTTCAGGCTGAACTAGTTCCTCACAGGTTAAGATATCGTTCTGGACAGAGGCAGATGTAGCAACAGTTTTAGTTATCCAGTGTTTCTCAGCTATCCTTTTAATGTTAACTTTGTTACCAGTTGAAAGAATTGCAGAAAAACTACCAAAGTCCCTAAGTTTTTCTTTGCTGTCCTGAAAGTAAAATCACCTAGCCTCTCTTCTGTGAAATCTGTCTTCCCACTTCACATTCAGACTACCTGTTTGCAATTATATTTGCTTGTTCACTTGTTGCTTTCAAGTGTGGTATGGTTTTATTTTAATGATCACACTGCAATATATATTTACATAGGTATCTATGAGATGTGTAGTTTAATGTGGTTTCTTTTGTAAAATCTTATTGCTTAAGGTACAGAAAACACATAAGACTGGCTAAAAGAAAGGTCCCTCTGAAATTTACTTGAGTGCTAATTATCCCAATCGAGCATCAATTAATCTGAATAATGTATGCTTTGTTTTTTGGGATTTTTTTTTTTTTTTGGACCATTGGTAGCTGATTAGGGAGTCGGTCTCTTTAGTGGGATTGGAAAATGGGGTGAGAGAGAGGGAACAAGCAAATGCCTCAGACATAGACGGTCAGTGGCTCAGCTGTTTGGGGAGGCTGAAGTGGGACGGGCAGGGTCAGGGTGGAGTCTGAGACCATAATTATCTGAGAACATATGTCAAAAAATGAAAGTGGCAAGAAAAATTAAACAGTGCAAACTTCAGTAGATATATATAGCTCTTTTAGGCAGTAGAATTACAGTGGATTGGAAAAATTTGTTTGTAAATGATTCCTGCACTTCCTTAGAGGCCTGCCTCACTCTCTCGCTCATCCTACCTCCCTACCCCTCTCTCTTATATCCCACCTCCCCAAACCCCCGTATCTTCTCTCCCTCTTCTTCCACCTTCAGAGAGGTTGTTGATTTTGCCGTCCCATGAGATTGGGAGATGCAAGATCAACAGATTCTTCAAGGTCTTGTTGCTGAAAATGAGCTCAGCGGCTGCACAGTGCAGTTGGAAGGAAAGTACATTCCTGCAGTATAGACAGCCAGAACTTTTGAATGACACAGAATTGCCAATGCCAAGGTCCAAACCCAGGCACCATGGCGCTCGGGATTTGCTGAGCCTTGACTTGAAGGACCCATACAGGGTGAAGGAAAAAAAAAAGTAACCTCTAATTTTTTTATGCTGTTTTGAATTTCAACATGAAATGTTATACACATAAAGTAGCACATATGAGTTTAAATTGTTGGGCAGACTAGATGGACCGTGCAGGTCTTTTTCTGCTGTCATCTACTTTGTTACTATGTTACTATGTTATAGCTTTACTTGTGCTGAGTGGAATGAGGTTATCTTTAAACACTGTGAAGTTACACACTTTTTTAGTGTGACCATTCAGCGATTTTTGTGCATTCAAAAATGTTTGCACTGTAAAACTACCATTGTTTTGAAAAAAAAACAAAAACAAAACCAAAGTACCAGCTTACTATTAATGACATGACAGTGGTGTAGGCTTTTGTCTGGGGAGTATTGTTGGAGGCCTATCAGAAAATCCACCCAAAGCAGCAAACAATCGCTGAACTGGAAGCACTGCAGATAATCCTGGACAGCCTGCCACAGGGACTGATCGACAAAAACTTCCCAAAGCAACTGAAGGCTTGTATTGAAGCTGGGGGTGGATAATTTGAACATTCATAGTGACTGTAAAATTCTGACACATTATTAATTGCATCATTTCAACGACGTTATTTTACTGTGTTTTAGCTTGAACATTTTTAACGTGCAAAATTTGCTAGGTAGAAATGCTAAAATGTTAGTAACGTCAACATAGCTTAAGATAATTAAATGTTTAATAGTAATACGTAAGTATGATGTCTAAATAAGTACATACAATTTCTCATTGAAATTCAAAGCAGTTGCTGAGAAAAAGGCAAAAAACTCTAGGAGGTTACTTTTTTGCCTCACTCTGTATATATCTAATGTTTCATATTACGAGCATACAAATCAAAACAGATCTATAGTTTCAGTAAAGGACATATAAGCATACGTTAACCAATAGTTACCCTGTCACTGAAAAGCGCAGTGCATATACTCTAGGGAATCAGGCACCAAAATAATACAACAGAACAAGCAAAACATTATTTGCGGTATTCTGGAAATATATGCACTTACTTGAACACATAATACAATGAATAGATATCTTTGCTGTGGCATGAGGTGGGGGGGGGGGAAGGGTAAGGAAACTGCTGGACATGGGGGAAGGGAAGGATGATGCTAGACCAGAGTGCAGAGATGCTAATGGTGGTCCATCCCAAAGAGTGAGACGTACTACCCTAATGAGTGAGACTGAAGGCCAATGAGTGAGGTTTTTCTTGCAGTGCACTCGGCTTAAAAATTAGCATGGTCGTGAAGGGACTGAGACCCAAGGAAGGGCTGCTGGCTACTCTTATTGACAAATAATGCCTTCATTTACACTTAAAAATGGATTTCTGCTTCACGGGTGACATGTTACATACTTTAAACTTGGTTATTTCAAGCACTTACCAACACTATATCACATATACATCTATGGAAACAATTCAATTGTATTTAAAGATCCCTCAAGAGGTAGTGTCCCATATTTTAAACCTGATCACACACAAGTCTGCTATGAAGATAAACACCTCAACATACATCATATCTTGCTAAATTTTGTAAACCCATGTTTGATGTTTTGACAAACTAAAATTAAAGTTTTGATGTTACCTCAGTAAGACCTACACACAATGCCTCCACAAACTTGTACAAAAACACTCTCAGAAACTTACTCTACCTAAACAGCACTAATTCCCAGAACTCTATGAAAAGGCAGCACTGTAAATATAACCCTAAAACACCAATCACCACCTAGTGAACAACACATGACTGTAACAAGATCTATACATGGGCTCTATATGCTAGCAGAATACTGCACCTTGGTCACACACTCAAAATGCAGACACTCAACAAATGTGAAGCAAGGCTCCAAAGTTCAGTAATAGAGAGATGAAGGCCAAAAATCAGCGGGAAACCTCTTTTGAAAATAAGCCTGTTAGCCTCTTATACGGGGCACCTATGGCATAGAACTGCTAAGATTTTAAGCTGTGCTACCAACCTTCCCCTGTGGCCTTCTAGCAGGATGACCTATGTTCCTTTGTCAGACAGGCACCTGCAGTAGAGCCATGACCAATAGTGCGCAAATGCTGATGCACATACTTGCACCTTCTCTGAAGCTGGTTAAATGTATGCACATACTCTAAGGATGCACTGACATATTTTAGAAAATATGTATGTGCATCACAGTGCTGCTCCTGCTCCACCCACACTACACCACCAGGAACTGCTCCACAAGGCGCACATAGAACTGTTAACTAAATTGTCACTGTACGTATACATCCATATACTTTAGCTATTTAAATTTATCAAGGGACTTTTCTATATGCAAAACAGGCTTCACATGTGGAAACGTGATTATATTATTACTCTCTACATGTACTGCTTTGTCAGGCAATATAGTTATGGCATATACAAATATACCAAACATGCAATTATATTTAGTGGTCAGTATTCTTAATGGAGAAAGATAAATAGTGGGGTTCACTAGGGTTCTGTGCTGGGACTGCTGCGTTCAAATGCCCAAATGCCTGTGATAGCCGAACATGACCCCTGAAGACGCTCAATGGAGCGAAACACTTGCGTGTAGGGTCTTGGAGTAAATGGAATTGTATTGCCACTAAAATAAAACCAGGTGCAAGTACGGCAGAGATGAACACTGATTTACATTCCTCTAGCCTGCCGGTTGAGAGTAGTATCAAGGATATTGAAGATTAGACTGAATGACTTCTGGTTTATAAGAACAAAGGAAGTATACGTATATCGAGTACTGCAATCATACTCCAGTAAAGTATACGGAGTTAGATCATGGACATGTGGTTATAGAACTGATAACCCTATTGGAACTTATATTATCAACTAATGAGAAGAGAGATCCATCAAAAGGACTATACTCGATAGGAGTATAAAGGAGTATAACAGTGGAATAAGTGATTGTTATAGTGGTTCTTGATGACGTCTTCTGTGGAATGTTATTTAGTACTAATTTTGTATTCAGATATTTTGTAATTTTGCACAACAGTATGTTTGTGGATGAATGTTGGAATGAGGTGGTTTATGTAAGTGGATTTTTAATGTTTATGCACTGAACAATAATGTGAAATATTTGAGTAATGTGATATAAATAAAGATTTACAATTGATTGCAACATTTGTTTTACTAGTTAAATTGCAAGAGGACCTTATGAGACTAGGAGACTGGGCATCCAAATGACAGATGACATTCAATGTGAGCAAGTGCAAAGTGATACATATAAGAAAGAGGAATCCAAACTATAGCTACACAATGCAAAGTTCTGCATTAGGGGTCACCACTCAGGAAAAGGATCTAGGTGTCATCATGCTCAATGTGCAGCGGCAGCTAAGACAGCAAATTAGGAATTATTAGGAAAGGATTTAAGAACAAAACTGAGAATATTATAATGCCTTTGTATCCTTCCATGGTGCGACACACCTCGAATATTGTGTGCAATTTTGGTCACCATATCTCAAAAAAGATATAGTGGAATTAGAAAAGGTACAGAGAAGGGCAATGAAAATGATAAAGGGGATGGAATGACTTCACTATGAGGAAAGGCTAGAGTGGCTAGGGCTTTTCAGCTGAGAGAACAGACAGCTGAGGTGTGTGTTTGGGGGGAGGGATATGATAAAGGTCTTTAAAATACTGAGTACACTGGGATGAGTAGACATGAATCACTTGTTTGTTTCTTCCAAAAATACAAAGTCTCAGGGGCCCACAATGAAGTCACTAAGTAGTGAATTTAAACAAATCGGAGAGAATATTTCTTCATTCAATGTGTAATTGAACTCTGAAATTTATTGTTAGAGAATGTGGTAAAAGTAGTAGCTTAGCAAGATTTAAAAAAGGTTTAGACATGTTCCTAAAAGGAAAGTCCATAAGTCATTATTAAGATGAACTTCGAAAATCCGCTGCTTATTCCTGGGTTAAGCAGTGCAAAATCTCTTTCTCTTTTGGGATCTTGCCAGGTATTTGTGACCTGGATTGGTCTGTGCTAAGAAAAGAATACTGGGTTTGATGGACCTTTGGTCTGTCCCAGTATAGCAATGCTGATGTTCCCAGCAGATAATCCAGCCTATAGTTTAAACACACTTTTCTCAGAAAACAGAATACCCTTGAACTAAGAGAAATCCCAGCATTTCCTTATTGCACAGTCTTCTTGATGATGACATTTGAACACAATAGCAGTAGCAGATGTCTTCCTTTTCCAGGATATGTCCTCAGATTAGCTGTAGTAAAAATAAGAGGCATTACTTAAGACATGGCTTAGTCCCCTCCGAAGGGACACCACCTTGTAGAGGTGGAGGGGCTTGTGTGTTTCAATGACTTAGAGGGCTATGCTGAAGGGTTACCCATATCAGACAGGCCTCTGAGGAGAAACCAGACAAAGAGTGTCCCAAACTGGGAGAGTGGTAAGATGGTGACCTAAAGTTTGTATGCCCAACGGCCCAGCTGCCCTCTGAAGTTTTGTCTTCTTTACGTAAATTTCCTCTCTGCAATTGCAGTTACCTTAACTGAGAGGAAGGGGACAACCAGCGGTCAGCCGCCGATGGCCAGAGTTTTATCCCCTGAGCAGCAAGTGCGGGACCGCTGCGCGACGAACTGCCCACAGATGAAAGGGTTGGCGAGTCCTTTGATTAGCGCCGGCGAAGGAGCGTCGACGTTCTTGGACCTGGAAAAAACAACTCCATCGCTCCCGAATTATTCAACCATCATGTCCAAAGGAGTGGAGGAGTGAGTTGGAGGTATATGCTGAAACGGAGGACGTTTACAGCAGAACCCGAATCGGCGGAACCACTCCTAAACACCTATGAGAAATCAACTTGGAGTTTTTGGCTCCCGTGGAGGTTACATTGAATACCATCTGAAAGACGCTTCGGGACCTAATGGTGTCAGTAAATAATTTTGTTTCAGATATAATTTTATTAGAGAATTACATTGACAATTCAACTGAACCCTTTGAGAGTAAAAAATTGATATAACAAATGATTCTACATGAGCAAGAAATGGTTATGATAATAGACCAGAAATTTTGAATAATAAAATGAATATTATTATAGATGATGATTAATATTGAGATTATTGTTTTTCCCAGAGTTCCGGGTATGACTCCTAAAGTTTTCCTCAGAAATATTTCCTCAAATTATTACTTTAAAAAGGAGTGAAGCCTGTGAAAACTGGGATTGCTTTAATCAGTGGGATTTGAATTAGAGACTTAACATAGTAACATAGTAGATGACGGCAGAAAAAGACCTGCATGGTCCATCCAGTCTGCCCAACAAGACAAAATCACATGTGCCACTTTTTGTGTATACCTTACCTTGATTTGTATCTGTCATTTTCAGGGCACAGACCGTAGAAGTCTGCCCAGCACTAGCCCCGCCTCCCAACCACCAACCCTTCCTCCCCCCACTGGCTACGCCACCCATATGTATTGTTAAATAACTTCTGGTTTTTAAAAGAGAAAAAATTTAATCAGATGTATTATTTCTAACTAATATTGGACAATAAGTATGTTTTTCAATGAAATGATTTGACTATACACTGTATTGGCCTTGAAGAAGCCAACTAGATGATCAATGTGGAATAATGAATTAGAAGAGTAATATCTGGGGATAATCAGGTTAATACCACGGGTTTTTTTCTGTTTACTGTTTAATTGATCTCCTTATCTTGTTTCACTCTCCCTATTTAGTGGTCTAAGGAAGAGAATAGAATTACCTGACTGAAATAATTCCTACATATTACTTTCTCTGTATTTCCAGCAAGTTGTTTTATCACTTGTAAAAATTGAAATAGTTATAAATAAAAAATTAAAAAAAAAAGACATGGCTTAGTGAAATGAGAAAACTATATACATACTTTACGTTCCAAATGGAAATAAAAAATACAAACATACTTTACTGTAAATTATCTGTATAGCTACCCACAGTTACGTACTAGTGTATCAGTTGGCTTATTAAACATTTACCCTCAAATTGAACTGTAGTAAGCTTTCTGTTGTTCATGTGACTTTACACAGCTTGTACAGCAACAGATATGACTGGATGTGCAGCTGAAATGTTGAAAAACAGACAGGTTGCTTATTGATTTCTTCAGGCGATATGATACCATCTTTTTCTCTGTTTTCTTTCTTTAATAGCTGAACTGGGAGACTATGATCCGTATAAGCACGTTGCTGGTTACGTGTCGGAATACCGGTTTGTTCCAGATCAAAAGGAAGAACTAGAAGATGCCATAGAATGGATACACAAGACTTTAATGTAAGAATTCGGGCAGTGGGTCTCACTGCAGTTAGGATGCTTGAACAGTGTGAGTGATAGCGTTTGAGAAAATAAGGAGACACTGCTGTGCTGGAGATCTTGACTGCATGAAAGTGAAACTTAACAAATTGGAGAGTAAATATTCACACAAATTAGAGAGTAAATGTCAAGCTACTGATGGCCTTGAAACAGAGCTACAATAATCCAGATGTCCAAAAGAAAGAGCATGAAGCAACGTACTTAAGGATTTTGATTTTAAAAAGGGAACAATCACTGCCGGCAACCCACTGGCACAAACATTTGTGAGTAAAGGGAGGAAGCAATATGCAGGACCACAGGAGCCTCCGGAGCTTGCTCCCATTATGCCAGCACTTGCAAGAGTTCAGAGCTGCTGGGTGGGTCTGAGCCCTAAGTGGTTGGGCCCAGGCCCACCTGTGGCTACTCCCCTGCCTTTTAAGTAAAAAATAAATTTAAAAAAACTACCTAATAGACATGTAATAGCACACTATTAGTTCATTTTGAGAGCAAAGAGAAGAGATCTTGTTACTCCCCTACTCGGAGAGGAACTTGGTTGCCAATCTCTGTACAGATCTCATGTAAGATCTGGTGGTAATGCATAAAATACATACTACTTTTTTACTGATATCTTTGTTTAGTTATTAACACTATATACACCTACTAGAATCCTTTGCTCCAGTCAACAAATGCTTGATGATTCCTTTTTTCCATCACAAAGAATTTGATACAACCTTGTACCATCATCTTTAGTGTAATGGGTCTTATGTTATGGAATTCTTTGCTACTACATTTATTTCTAGAAGCTTCATATCAAAAATATAAGATATGCCTTAAAACACATCTGGTTGTAAAGGTTTTTGGACACTAGATATTTACCTATAGTGGGAAATATAGATAAGTGCAGATTTTAGATCTGTCTACAGTTTAGAAGCAAATTCTATCTTTCTTATTTCTTCTATTAGATTATATAACTTTTAGTTCTGATTTTATTTTAATTTTGATTTTAGTATAGTACTGGATTGTAAACTGCTTAGATATTATTTTTTGATGAGTGGTATATCAAGAAATAAATAACTTGAATTTGAACGTTTTACAAGTACCTCATGTTTACCCTTAAATCATTTCTAGTACAAAGTTCTTCCTTTTGGCCTTTCATTGGCCCCAAGGGTGTGCTGAAGTGCCTTGTAATGGCTACAGCACTTCTTCACAAGGAAGGCTGTGATAGCAAGAGTGAGGGTTGAGGTTGGGCCTTCACAGTTACAGTCAGACAAGGGTCAGGCGGCAGGCCTACTGCTAACAGGTTCCAAAATCGCAGGTTAGCTGCAGTGTTAAATAAATTCTGGCCTGGCCCAAGCCAGGCATCAAAAATCAGGATTGATATAAGGTTCCAAAAAAAAATCTTTGCTTACTTTAGTTCGATTTCTGATAGCTTACATGTAAGTACCAGAGGCAAAGGCTGTAGGGCTGTTTCTCTCTGGCTTTACTGTACTCTGGAGTTTTATCTGCTGACTGCTAGCCCTCTCTGCTCTGTGCTATAGGATCTGCCTTCAGAAGGTTTTTCTGTGAGTGTTAAGGGTAACTGGCAACTTCCTTTACACTCCATCACAAAGGCCATTTAGTATTTCCTTACTGGACGACTGGCTTCTATTAACTCACTAGGAGTCACAAGCTTTGATTCTCCTGGAGAAGATGATCGCTGTCCTACATTCTCTGAGATTCATTATCCACTTTGTCCATGCTTCATCCAACCATCACTTACTTTACAGGAGTTGTATAGGACATCATCCAATCCAGAACACTTCTCTCATATATCAGAGTCCAGACTCTTATATCCCATGTTCCCACTAGGGGCATAGCCAAACAGCTGGCTTAAGGTGGGCCCAAAATTTCATTTCTGCCTCCCCTCCGGCACCCCTTTAAAGTGTAAGAAATACCTAAATTTCATCTCTGCCCCTCACCAAAAACAAACAAAAATACCTGAGCTGGTAGGGATCCCCAAGATCTACCAGCAGAAGCTCCTTCCTGTTGAATGAACTTACACTTTGTGTGGTGAGCAGCAACAGTGTCCTTGTGCCACCACTAGCTTCCACGCATGCTTCTGTACATGTGTGAAAACTGAACATGCACGGGGAGCAGATGGCCAGCAGCAGCGGCTTGGGGATACTGCCACTCACAGCACAAGGTATAAGTTCATTTGGCAGGGAGGAGATCTTTAGCTGATAGGGCTTGGGGATCCTTCCAGCCACACTAACAGAGTACAAATTTTAGATGGGCCTGAGCACAAAGTGGGTGGGCCCTGGCCCCTCCCATGGCTAGGCCACTGGTTCACACAGTACTGTCAAAGCCAGAGCTTACCTACGGATGCTGGGGGACATGGTGTTTGCTGTTCATGTCATTGCCCTAGCTTAAAAATAGTGTCCTCTGTGGAATCTCACATTTTCATTGGAATCAATGTTCCCAACTCCTCTCCACTATTCTTTATCCACCTTTTCTATGTTGGCAGGGGCAAACTGACCATTGGGACAATAAGGCAGTGCCTAAGGGCCCACAGTAGTAGGTGGGCCCACTGACTCCTAGATTCTATCTAGTTTAATCATTGTTGATAGGTGTTTAGGGACTCATGACCCTTAGTGCCTGGGGGCCCAGATCACTGTTAGCTTGGATTTATGCATCTAACATTACTAGCAGGCATTTCCTTTTTGTCATGGCAACATTATGTAGTACTCACTATAGATGTCTCCAACTGAGGGTGGGGAACTCATATTGACAATCACCATTCCCAGGGAATGTGGTTGAAAATGAAACAACATGTATATCGCTTGGAACTCAGGCCAGTCTTCTGTGCCCCATGAGGGTTCTTCAAGACCCTCTGTTGTAGTTCAAATGACAATCAAGTAGTAATTTTATTTTTAATGTGAAAAAGCAAGCGTGTTGAACGATTCAAGATGGCTGCCGCTGATGTCGGACACTTCTGAGGACTCTCTTAACCTTTTACGATGCCGAAGAAAAGGGGCCGTCCGGTCTCCGCAGCCTCTACATGGCAGAATACTTCATTAATCTAATCCTCTATTCAGAACTATGTTCAAAGAGCCCAGATACTCACAGCATCGGAAGGCAGCCCGCTTGGTCGACCGGGGGTGAATGGAGACTCCATGGCGACCCTAGGGCTGGAGCTTTCGCTCAGCCCCGATGGCAGAGCCCCTCCTCCACAGCCCTCTGCGTTCAGAACTCCTACGCAGGAAACCCCTGTCGCGCTACTGACTGGCGCGAGCGGTGGGGAAAGGGAGGAAGTAAGACCTGCGCAGGGAACTGAGCCTAGAGAAGTTCAAGGCAACCAGAGAGAGGAACAACTAACAACCAAGAAGCCAGAATTGACGGATACTTGCGAGGAAACACGGAAACAACTTTTTTCCTTAACGGCTTCCACAGAGGTAAAAACTTTAAATTTTCCTTTATTAGAGAAACCCAAGGAAGTAACACTTGACACTTTATGGACTCTGATAGTGACTTGGGGAAATCCCTAAATCCACAAATTAAACAAATTACCCACGATTTAGCTAGTCTAGATCAACGGGTACAAGAGACTGAAACCAGGATTGAGCCTTTGATGAACCAACATAAGGAACTGGAAAAAGAAGTTAAAGAGTTACATTTACACCAAGACATAATGATAAAGGACTTAATAACACTTAGAAGGAGAACAGAATTTTTGAAAAATGTGACAAGAAACAATAATATTAGATTTTTGAATTTCCCTAAACAATTTGGGACATCACCTAGAGAAATGCTACGAAAATATATAATGGAGATACTAGGAGTTAAGGAGGAACTAATTCCCCCATTCACTCAAATATATTATCTACCTTTGAAAAATTTTGTATCTCAGGAAAAACCAGCTCTAGATGTCTCGATGAGGTTGGAAGCCCCAGATAGTGAATCAATAATGCCATCAACATTGATAGCCACGGTGGCCCTGTCACCAGACAAGAACTGGTTAATGAAATTATTTTTCCAAAATAAAGACAAGAGCTTTCTCGGACTTAAGGTTCGACTCTTTCTTGATGTTACTAAAGAAACACAGAAACGCAGGCAGAGATTTCTTCTATTGAGACCAGGTGTACTCCAATTGGGGGGAACTTTTTTCCTAACCCCTGTAAATGTGTTATAAAATATCAATCAAATAAGTTTGTATTCTTTGAACCCTTGCAATTAACCGCCTTTTTGGCAGCTAAAGGTTCTATAGGGGATATTGGAACATAGCTCTCACTGAAGTAATTGGAGTATTGGCTGAAGCAACTGACACAGCTAAGTTTCTTTGATAAATTTTCTTAAAAATATCCATATTTGTAGATCTTGAATCCCAAATATTGTGGACTTTAGTAAACTGGCATTAATGTTACTTAAATACTTAAATGTTTCTTTTATCCCTTAAGGGGTATAATGTTTGCCAGTGTTTAATTTCCAAGGAGTATTAATGTGCTTGTTTTTGGTATTGTAAATCAATAAGTAAAAAAAAAAAAAGCAAGGGTGCTCAGACTCCCTTCACCACTGTTGTGAGGTAACCAGAATCTGGGACTATGCCATTGAAACTGTATGCAAATAGAAACCGCCTCATACACGGACTACAAAATTGCAAAAGCTTAGCAGGATTCTTTAGCCCCTCAAATGTACTCTCAATTTGAGTGTTCCAATTTACTTTTTTCCAGAGTGGGGAATGCTGGAAATAAACCTCTTTGCCAGTGAAGAGAATGGAAAGCTTCCTTTCTGCTGTTCAGTCTTCTTTCCCTTTATGTCTCGCACCAGATGTGCTGGCAATTCCATGAACTTAGTGGTTTCTATATGCTTGCCTTCTAATTCCACTCATACTAAGGGTGCCCCACAAGTTTTACCTAAAGTTGTCATGTATTCCCATTTTAATGAGGAAATAGTGCTTCATACCTTCTGTCCAAAGCCCCATTAAACTCATGTGAGAAAGCTCTTCGTACTCTTAACATAGTAAATGATAAAGACTTTCACAGTCCATCCAGTCTGCCCATCAAGGTGGCCTGAGTTGAATCTGGCACTCTGCACTGTTTCCACTTCTCCATTATTAAATACTGATATACTTTATCTCTGTCTCTCCTTGCCAGTTTTGGGGCACACACTGTAGAAGTCTGCCTGGCTCCGGTCTTACTTCTAACTACTGGAGTTGCAAGAGCCCACTCTAGCATTCATCCTGATTTGTTTTTGCCATTTATGGGACCCAGACCATAGAAGTCTACCTAGCATAGGTCTTACTTCCCAAACTCTGAAGCTGCCATCAAAGCTCACACCAGTTATGAGGTCATTTAAATTTTGCTTTAATTGGATTTTATCCTTTTTCTATATAGTGTTCTTCTGTATTTATCCCATTCATTCTTGAATTCCGTCACTGTTTCTGTCTTCACAACCTCCCATGGGGAGGACATTCTAGTCAGCTACCACCCTTTCTGTGAAACAGTTATTTCCTGACATTGCTCCTAAGTCTCTCTCACCCTGCAACCTCAACTCATGACCTCTAGTTCTACCGCTTTCCTGTCCCTAAAAAGGTTAGTTTACATATTAACACTTTTTAAGTATTTAAACTTCTGTATCATTTCCCCCATCCCTCTTTTCCTCCAGGTTATACATATTGAGGTCTTCAAATTTCTTCTCATGTGTCTTTTGGCACAGGCCCCACATTATTTTTTGTCGCCTTTCTCTGAACCGCCTCAAGTCTTTTGATGTCCTTAGCGAGATACTGCCTCCAAAATTGAACACAATACTTCAAATGGGGCCTCACCAACAATTTGCAAAGATGCTGTTATGTACTACTTACAAAGAACTGCATCCTTGAGAAAGTTGATCCAACTGTTCGTTTCTTTAATCCAAATACTACTGGTGTACCTGTTAAGAAAATCATTCTACTGAACAGGCTAGCCGCTTGTACAAAGTTCTGCTATGAACAAGCAGATAATATTCCTCTCAGCCTTAAATTCAAGTCTCATCAAATTACTGTAGAGCTGCTCTTTGTCTCTGTCCGAAGTCATCTTCCTGCTCCAGTTTTATAGGCTAACCAAGGCTTCTCCAGCCAGGCAGGCCAAATATGCTGCTTCCCTCTCCTTTGCCATGGGCTGAACATGTAACTCCTCTCTGGCCATTTGGGCCAACCTTCCCAAGATCTAAGCTGTAATGGCAGAATTTGGTGTAGAAAGGGAATTTTGTGTAAATATGTACAGAATTCCTCCAGAAGAATAAAACAATGAGGCAAATCAGTAGAGATGAGCCGAATGAAGAACCAAGAAAACTTTAATACTCAAATTACATAACCAGCATCCGTGGCACAGAAAACATACTCGATACAGCCATGTTTCAGCCAACAATGCTTGTGTCAGGAGTCATGAAATTCTAAAAAAACACAGTGCCACTGACAAAATCAGGTGAAAACACCGATCACAAAGCCAACCTTGGCTAACACACGCTAAAAAGATGTCACAATTTTAGAGATGTTTTACCACAATTCAAGTACACTAACCTAATAATTCTTCCAGGAGTCATACATTCTTGTAAAATATTGGATACGTGTTCTTCTGATAAGTTCCTTTTTCTTCCAATTAAACAAAAATATATTGTTGTTGAACTTAATTATTTTGCAGTCCAAAAGGGTGTAGCTGTGCTAACTAAATTAGTAAATTATACAAATACGTAGATAAGGCACATTTCAAGGCCACAGATAACAAAATCTTGCTTTTCCTGGGATTCCCTACATACAGAAGATTTGCTTTTTAGCCCTTTCCTTTGCTTGAATTGTGCATTTTCAGAGTTCAGGTGTTGCTGATGAAAGTTTGAACCCGATGAGCTCTTTGCCGTTCTTTGGTCCTCGCCAGGATGTTTCTGGCTCGGAAATGAAATAAAATCGGAGCACACTGAAGCATTCCTTTGTAAACATGTGGTAATAGTTCTTACTGAAAGGTTACCATCTGCTATTTTAGCTGCCTCCCACTTACTTTCTTATCATTGCTCACTTTACTGTGTCTTTTCATTCCAGCAGATCTAGAGAGTTGTCACTTATTTAACAAATCATATTAAGCTCATTTTCTGATGTGAATCATCACTAATTAAGCAGCAACACATCTAGAAAAGCCCCTTTTAATGAGAATGGGAAATCACCCTTGATACTTGGGTACTTACAGACAGTAAAGTTGCTTGTGTTTCTTTTTTTAAGACTGCATGATACATTTTTTGAATTGATGTCAGCACCATTATTGCAATATTAAATGTTGAACAAATTGTATAACTTTTCGGCAGGAATATTTGTTTCCCTTTTGGATGCTATGAAGCAATTTATTTCATATTGCTCAGTCTGTAAATATCTAGTCGGAACTTTCCATAGCCCTTACATAGAAACAGAGAAAAATGAAGGATGGCCTGTCCAGTTTGCCCATCCATACCATTTACTATCCCTTCCTCTCTCTCTTTCTAATCCCAAGCTTTCTTAAATTCAGATAGTCTTTATCTCTACGACCTCCACTGGGAGGCTGTTCCATTAATTCATCACCCTTTCCCTGAAGAAGTGTTTCTTCAGGTTACTTCCGAGTCTGTCCTTTTTCACCTTCATCCTAAGCCCCCTCAATCCAGAGCTTCCTTTCAGTTGAAAGAGAGTCACCTCTTATCCATTTATGCCACTGAGGTATTTGAATGTCTCTATTATATCTTCCCTCTCCCACCTTTTTTCCAAAATTTACATTAACCATTTTAATAGCCGTCCTCTGGACTGAGTCCTTTCTGTTTATATCTTTTTAAAGGTGTGGTCTCCAGAACTACAGTATATATAGCTTATCCCTCCTTAGCTTCTTGGTCCCCATTCCCTCCCGAACCAAATCCCCAATCCCCACTCATCCTATTCTACCCAGTCCCTGAGTGCTCACTCACAATCCTGCTCAAGTCCTGAGTCCCGAGTCCCCACTTTTTCTCCCAAGACCAATCCAATCTTAAGGGTCCTTTTATGAATCTATGGCAAAAGGGGGCCTTCGCTAGTGTTGGTGCATGTTTTTGATGCACACCATGGCCCCCTTTTACTGCAGCAGGAAAAAGGAAGGTTAAATGGACATGTGGCATGTGAAGCAGTTGCTGCTCACCCATTTTGGGTGGGAGTACTTCCGCCCACTGAGGTGGCAGTAAGGGATCTCGTGCTACCCTGGCAGTAACCAGGCAGCACATGTCACTGCACGATTACCCCCAGGTACACACTGGCACTACAAAAATAAAATTATTTTTGTAACGTCTGAAATTGCGCGTGCTTGGGGTGGGACCTACCGCTGGGCTGGTGTGGTAGCCCGGTGGTACTTCCCTTTTAGTGTGCGGTAAGCCCGCGTTGGACTTACCATCAGTTTGTAAAAGGGCCCCTTAGAGTGTCTATCTAAATCTGAGTCGTCTTCTCCCAAATACTCTTGTCATCAGTATCTGCCCTCCTGCCTCTTTCTCCTCTTTCCTTAGCATCCATTGCCCCTGCTTTCCCCCTATTTCTGTCTCTCTCTCTCTCTCTCTGTTCCTTGTGTCTTCTCATACATATGCCATTGCTTGTCTAAGTCTCCAGCCCCCCTTCTCCTAGTACCCAGCCCCAGCATCAACCTGCAGCCCACTTCTCCTCCAGTCCCCAGCATTTTCATTAATCTGAACACTGTGCTGGAGCATGTTGCTTCACTCCCCATTTCCTGTGCTGTAGGCCATGTGGCAGGTCAGAAATGGTAGAAGAAGTACTTCTATTACTCATGAGGTTCTTCCATTTCAGACCTGCTGTGCAACCCGTGACACAGGAAGCAGATAAATAATGTGGTAATGGGAATGACGGAAAATTTTTCTTCCACTGTTAAGGGGTGGGTCAGAGAAGCAGATTTCATTGTCCTTAAGTTTGAGCATCCAAGCCGGTGCCTCACTGGCTCACCCCTTAAGCCATCACTGCTCAGAGTAAACTCAGTCAGACAACTGGGCAACAGGCGCTTTGGCTTAGGGCTAGTGGGTGCCATTGTGATCACCAGAGAGGAAACCAAGAACTGATTGGGTGGGAAGGGGATAAAGTGAGAAAAGATGAACATGATGGATGGCTGATGAGGTAGGGGACAGGAGGTGGCTGGCTTGGGAGATGAAATAGAAGAGGAGGTAATCAGTGGCTAGAACTGGGAGGAGGAGGCAAGGAGGCGGTTGGTGATTGGTTGACGAATGGGCTGGGGGTGAAGAGAGAGAAGGAAGCTGGGGGAGAATGAAATGGGCAGAGGAGGCAAGGAGGCGGTTGGTGATTGGTTGACGAATGGGCTGGGGTGAAGAGAGAGGAGGAAGCTGGAGCTGGGGGAGAATGAAATGGGAGGAGGAGGCAAGGAGGCGGTTGGTGATTGGTTGACGAATGGGCTGGGGGTGAAGAGAGAGAAGGAAGCTGGAGCTGGGGGAGAATGAAATGGGAGGAGGAGGCAAGGAGGCGGTTGGTGATTGGTTGACGAATGGGCTGGGGGTGAAGAGAGAGGAGGAAGCTGGAGCTGGGGGAGAACGAAATGGAGGAGGTGATGGTTATGTGAAAAAGGAAAGGAAGTGAAGGCAGCAGTAGTTCATGTAGGTGAATAGAAAAAATGGGAGGGTATGGAGACTGACAATGAAAGGGGCATGATAAAATAGGGGAGTGACTAAGGGAAAGCTGGAAGAGAGATGGGTAGATTGAAGAAGAGGCAGCTAGAACAAAATGAGGAACCTTAGGATGTAGAGAAACAGGTGGCAGGAGAGGGGGAATGAGATGTGCTAAGAAGTGGGGCAGGTAAAGGAGTAAGAAATGAAAGCAAAATAGAACTGAACGCCTTACCTCTGGAAAACAGGCTAACTTTGGATTGCATGTTATTCTGCCAATGAGTGAAAACATGGTTGTTTATAAGCTACAAGCTGGACACCAATAATCAAATTGCAACCCCTGAGAACTTAATCTCTGAAAAATCGATCATGGCTTAGTTCTAGGGTCCAAGCTATGATAGAGATAATAATCACATTTGTTTACATTATGATCATGAATAACACTGGCTCCATGTATTGTTAGATCGTATGCTACAATGTACAAAGCCTTTTCTATGTAGTGTTAAGTTCTGTGTTACACTGTACAAAACCTTTTTTCTTAGTCTTCTTAGTCTGTTCACCACCTTGAACTTTATGGTTAGGCAGTTTGCAAATACCAAATTAAATAAAAAAAAAAAGAGGAGAGATTCTGACAACAAAGATTAGAAAACAGTAGGGCTGCATTTTGCTGAAAAGTTTTAGTCGCGATTGATCACACGATTAAATTTTTTTATCTCACTGTTAATCATGGGATTAGAGTTGGGCCATAGCCAGCTGTTCATGGGGGAGGGCACAGGGATGGGTGGAGGCACATTTCCTCTCTCCGCACTAGATATCTTACCATTGCTGGTGGGATGCCAAAGCCAGTTGAAGAAATCCAGTTGAAGTGTCCCCCTTCCTCTTTGTGCTGCCTCAGCAGGGAGGTGCCTCCAGCCACCGATACCAGCACTCCCCAAGCATGCTCAGTTCATACACAAACTGAGCATGCTTGGGGGGTGCAAGCATTGGTGGCTGGAGGTACCCCGCTGACTTCCTTGCTCCTGAGGCACTACGAGGAGGAAGGGGGTGACTCAGGAAGTGGATTTCTTCAGCTGGCAGGGCTTCAGCTACCCCACCAGCCATTGAACAGGTACTGTAACTTGGGGGGGGCTTCACCCATTCTCTGTCTCGTATGCCCCCCTGTGCCTTCACCTGTTCTCTCTCTCTCTCTCTCATGTGCCCCCTTGTGCCTTCACCCATTCTCTCTCCCTCTTTGCTCCCGTGCCTTCACCCATTCTCTCTCTCCCTGTGCCCCCCGTGCCTGCCATCTCTCCAAGACACGGCGGCGGATCTCCCCTCCTCTCCCAGTTTACCTCATCAGTTGCCTTGCATGTAGTAAATCTACACCCTGCAGTGGCCGGCAGCAAATTGAAATTCTGCCTCAGCCTGCACTGGGCCTTTCCTTCTGACCTGGCCCACCTTTCTGAAAATAGGAAGTTGTGTGAGAAGGGGGCAGGATAGGTCAGAAGGAAAGACCAGGTGCAGGCTGAGGCAGCATTTCAGTACTCTGATGACCGCTGCAGGGTGAAGATTTACTGCAAGACAACTAATGTAAACTGGGAGGGGAGGGGAGAGCTGCCAGCGGTCCCAGAGGGAATCAAGAGATGCCAGACTGAGTGGGCGGTCAATCAGTAATCACAATAAAATTTTAAAATCACGACTAGTGATTAACGTGTAAATCGCGATTAACATGCAATCCTAGAAAACAGCATATAACTTGTTTCTTCATTTTCTGAACCTTATTGGGAGAAAGCCTGACTTTTTTTTTTTTTTTTTTTTGCAAATGTTGCTTTGACATTTTGAATCCACACCTTCTTTGGTCAAGGAGAACCATTAAGTTGGTAGTTCTATTCGTAAGGATGGCAACGTTGGCTTGACTCATGCTGTTGCTGTTTTAGTGGTTTGGAACTCTTATGCTTACCTTGCATATGGGGTCTGTGGTTTTTCCAGAAGAAATTAAAAGCCTGATAATTTTTGCAGGTGTTTTTGGTACCTGCTATTTTTTAATTTTTTTTTTTTTAGTATGTCACGTGGAAGTGTCTTATTGTATATTGTTGCTTGGTTTGTGGAGGAGTAGCCTAGTGGTTAGTACAGGAGGCTTTGATCCTGGTAAACTGGGTTCAATTCCCACTGCAGCTCCTTGTGACTCTGAACATAATCACTTAACCCTCTATTGTCCCAGGTACAAAATAAGTACCTCTATATAAAATGTAAACTGTTTTGATTGTAACCGCAGAACGGTGCTTAATCAAGTCCCATCCCCCTTTTATGTACTCTTTCAATTGTAGGCAGCAAAGAACAGAAGTGGGAAATGGATCCAGGCACTTAAAACACAGACCAAGGAGCACCAAATGCGTAATTAAAACTTTTATTGATCACTCTAAGACTCAACATGGTCTCATGTTTCGGCAGAAACGTGCCTGCCTCAGGAGTCTCATAAAAGTATCGTGTTGTGAAAATAACCATCACAAATATCTTCTGTTGTGAAAATAAAAGTCACAAATGAGTCTGTCTTCAAAGGCTCAATTGTTGAGAGAAAGACCATTCATTAGAAGAGTAAAGAGCTGCGTAACCCTAGTAACGCTCTAGAAATGTTAAGTAGTAGTAGTAGTAAAGAGTCTCAAAGACATGCGCTACCAATAGATGCCAGTAAACAGAACTTCTGTTCTTTGCTGCGTGCTTCCCCATGGGATTCTGGTGTTCTTTCCGTTTTTGTGGTTTGTCTGCATTTTCAATTGTATATCATGTTGAATTTTGCTTTGCAGTGTATAAGCTTTTTATAAATCATTTAAATAAAGTAAACAAATTTTGGCAATAAAATTGATATATGCCTATACAGAAATTTCAAACCCAATTATCCAGTTAAAACTGGCCTGCCGAAAACTGCTCTATTCAGAATGGCTAGGAAGAATGTACAGGGTTCACAACACATTCAGTTTGTTCCTAGGGAGCATGTTTAAACTGAAGAATTTGGGGGGGCGGATAAGGTACATGTAATAGAATTTTCAAACTGACTCCTATACTCATGATTTTCTTTGAACATTGCCTACCAAAATCTGTGGGTCTAAAACTGCCTGTGGACATTGATAAGGCAGGCAACTGACAATTATGCGCACTCATATATGCCAATATAGGTAGATACAATACAGAATTGCATCAGAATTTCAAGAATTATGCCATGGGATTTTGTAACTGTTATGGTGTTATAAAGAGATGCAGAGGGAGAACACCTACCTGACTTCCGAGTCAGTAGGAAGCAGGATATGAATTGACAAGTCCCGGGACTGGAGACTTCATAATATACCACTCACCAATGGTGATATACTTTGGGCCCTGTTTACTAAGCTGCGTTATAGGCGCGTTAGTGTTTTTAACGCGCGTTAACCGTGTACACACCTATAATTCTTATAGCGTGTACGTTATTTGTAGACGTGTTAAAACGAGAGGAAGCCCATTCAATTCCTATGGACTTCCTCTCATTTGCTGCATAGGAATAGCTAGTGTGGTTTAGTAAAAGAAGCCCTAAGTTATTGTGTAGTCTCTGGTGGGGGGGGGGGGGGGGGGGGCATTAACTAATGGTCAGCTACTAACAGCGTGTTTATGTGCTGCAGGGCCTATTTTATTCCTGTGGTTCCTGCATTAGATAAGTATAACAACCGTGTTAGTGCATGCTGTCTGTTAGTACATGGCTCTTCTTTGTGTTAAAGTTGTTTTAAACCATTAGTGCTCAACGTTCCCATAGGGGATTTCATTATGGGAACATCGGGCACTAATGGGTTAAGATCACATTTTTCCTCTGCGTAAGCTAAAAATACAAAAGCTCCTTTTTCATGGGTCTGGAATACAGTTCATTTTTCTTGTTTACACACCCTTGCTGACTTGAAATCAGTTCAACCAATCTGAAATTATATATGTCCGATAGATATTTAACTAGCATGTGCCATGTTAGCATTTTCTGATCTAATTGTGAAAGTTATTTACTTTCATTTTAATTTGCGTGTTAATATTGGGCAGGGCAGATATTGATGTGGCTTGTTGGGTAATAAAATTAAATGCAGCCCTTGAATTTGTTCTGCATTTATTGTACTTGGGTAGCAAATTTAATCTTATCTAAAGCTCCTTGTAGACAGGCAGTGCAATATCACTCAATTAGTGTCTCTTCTCCCGAGAATGCTCATTTTTAGTTAACAATAATTTGTATTTATATAGTACCTGTCACAAAAACAAGATTGTGCCATGCATTACAAGTTGAGAGTAAGGCATGCAAGCAGCTATGCTTTGGGCAGATCATTTGTATTCTTCACCTGTGTAAAGTATATTAAATGAGGCAATGGACCATGTTGCCATTGTAATCGGTCAATTAAAGTAGGGCAAACTGAGCTGGCAGAGGGTTCAACTGATTGCCATTGACTCTCTACATGGAGTTCAGTAGAGGCCTAGGCTTTCTGTTGACATGTAGTTTGAAGTCAGCGTTAGGATACTAAACTACATAACTTCCCTTAGTAATTAGTGACAGCAACTAACTTTATAGAGCATTTTCTGTGCAGAAAATGGCTCTTAAAAACTGCACAGGGTTCTGTGTGTGTGTGTAAAAACTAGATATGCTGAAATAGTGTCTACTTTTATGTGCACTGTGTGTAGTAGGCATTCCCTGGGAGCATGGTTGAGACAGCATTGTGATGTAATCAGGGGCGTATCTGAGGTTCGGCGGTAGGGGGGGCAGGGGCTAGAGTGAGGGGGCACATTATAGCCCCCTCCTACCGCCGTCAGCCGCCCCCTACCGCCGTCAACCCCTCCCCTACCGCCGTTAACACTCCCTCCCTCCCCCGCCTACCGCCGTCACCTACCCCGAGGTCCGCTTCCTCCGGCTTTTTAAAATATTGCTTCAGCTGGCGGGGGACCCCAACCCCCCCCCCCGCCAGCCCAGCCGCGATCTTTAACTTTTTCATCCTCGTCGTGCAGCGCGCCGTGAAAGCTGCATGCATCTTTAGTTCCAGTTGGATGGAGTCTGACGTTGCAGGGTTAATGGCGGTACGGGGGTCCGGGGCAAAATCTGCGGGGGCCCAGGCCGCTGTGGCCCCACGCAGATACGCCCCTGGATGTAATGCACATAATTTATGAATGCATACACAGGGCTTGATTTTATAGCAGGACGCTAATGTGAGAAGTACAAAAAGGTACTTGTTTTCTAAAAGCAAATTAAGCATCAATAGGTACTACGCGGCGGTAAGTTCAATGTGGGCTTACCGTTTGCCATTCCGGAACTACCACCGGCACCGGTGATAGTTCCAACCCCCCCCCCCCCCCCCCCCCAGTGCACAGCATTTCTAGCGCTAATGGAAAGATTTGAAAATCAATTTCTGCAGGGGGTTACCCCCCCCCCCCCCTTGCGCGGTAAAAGCAGTCTTACTGCATGGCCAAGTCTTTTGTTTCAGTCTTTTTACCTACTGTGGGAAAAAGGGCCTCAGCACGCAGCAAAAATGGCCCCTGCTGCTAGCGCAGGGACCTTTTTTTACCGCAGCTTAGTAAAAGGACCCCGAAGGCGGGGTGCACTCAGGCATCCCACAGTAGTTTTGGGATTCGTGCGTGCTTCCCATGTGGTAAGCACATTAGTGCTGGAGGATGTGTCAAGGGGCAGAGAGTATCGGTTAGCACATCTACATTGCCGTTCTCTAACCGATTGTTGCAGGATTAGCGCGTGGTCCCTTAACAAATAGAAAACAGATGTCGGTAAGTGCTCATGCGCTAATCGGGAAATTAGCACTTGGCCATTAATATGGAAAATGGGGATAATGCTGGTCACTTTTTAGTGCTGCTTAGTAAAAGGGCTCCTATGTGCCTTTATAAAATAGGGTCCCAGATCCAGGTTAAACAGAGCATAAATGCTAGTGCACACATTTTGCATCGTATTTCAAGAAGGTGCAAGTTTGGGTGTACACTCTACACATGTGGGTTATAAAATACGCTTCTACATTTTAAACTCTGCCTCTACTGAACCCAAACTATGCCCCAGGAAATACCCACATGCAGTTTGCATAAAAGCAGACACACCCTTCCCTTCTCACTCTGATGTTCACGCATGTGGTCACACAGGGTCCCTTAAGCGTCGGTAAGCCCAACGCAGGCTTTCTGCACATTATCCCGGAATTAACCGCCAGCCCAACATGGCCGCTGGCGGTGGTTCTGGCTCGAGTGTGCGCCATTTCTAGCATGCCAGAAAATATTTTAAAATTTAATAGTGTGATGCTGACCCGGTGGTAATCAGGGCCGGTTACCACCAGATTCTTCAGGAGTCCTTACTGCCACCTGGGGTGACAGTAAGTGTTCCCCAACCCACCCCCACCCCCCACATGGCCACACAGTAAGAGTACGCTTACTGCATGGCCATTTTTTAAAGGGGCTTTTTACCTGCTGTGGTAAAAAGAGCCTTGACACGTGGGAAATACGGCCCCTACTGCTATTGCAGGGCCCTTTTTTTCTGCAGCTTAGTAAATGGACTCCACAGTTTCATAAAAATAAAATCCATTTTCTGTGTTTAAAACAGGCTTTACGTGCAGAAAAAGCTTTATAAAATTACCCCCGTAGACTGCACATACAAACTTGAGATCATTGGAGGTAAATTATTTGATAATACCATCACATAAAAAAATATAGCTAGTTGTTAAATAACTTCTGGTTTTTAAAAGAGAGAGAATGTAATCAGATGTATTATGTCTAATATTGGACAATAAGTATGTTTTTCAATGAAATGATTTGACTATACACCGTATTGGCCTTGAAGAAGCCAACTAGATGATCAATGTGGAATAATGAATTAGACGAGTAATATCTGGGGATAATCAGGTTAATACCACGTTTTTTTTCTGTTTACTGTTTAATTGATCTTATCTTGTTTCACTCTCCCTATTTAGTGGTCTAAGGAAGAGAATAGAATTACTTGACTGAAATAATTCCTACATATTACTTTCTCAGTATTTCCAGCAAGTTGTTTTATCGCTTGTAAAAATTTAAATGGTTATAAATAAAAAAATTTAAAAAAACATATAGCTAGATACCTAACGTCATACAACATTAGCTGCATAGTTCTGACACTGTGGAATTCCCTCCTGTTGGAACTTTGACAGGAGAGTTTCTATCAGAAGTTTAAGATAGGCCTAACAGCTTGTTTATTTCAACAGACCTTTAACCTGTGAGATTAGCACTATCTAAGCTCCTGATTTGGGAAGCATAAGAATGTAAATAAGGATGCTGTCTGTTCTCGAAAGGTGCTGTCTGTGAATTGTCCTACTGATGTGTTCCACTCTAATTGTCCATTGGAAATTTTGTTCTACTAAACTCCCCTCTGTAATAATAGATACCCTTTGTCACATTGTATGGTTTACTTGTTTTAGTACTTTAATAATATGTACACCGCTTTAATTTAAAAGGCGGTATATCAAGTGAAATGAAATAATATGTGTAAGTAAATATATTTTCACCACCTTTGAGCAGATATAAATTTGCTACCTATATACAGTAGGCTTAACATAGGTGCCTGTTAAAAAATTATCCTCTTAAAATCTACGAAGTCCCTCCTGTTTGTCAGTAAATTTCAGTATATCAAGTTTTGTAAAAAAAAATAAAATAACAAAATTCAGATCTTATTCACCATAAAATGGACAAGTGACAACCTTAGAAAACAGTGGTGAAAAACTAGAAAGCTTAGGAAAACATAGAAAAAATGTTGTTGGAGTACTATTTTTTTTTTTATTATATTTTTTTTAAGGAGGAAAAGACCTCATCAAACTGGTACTGATAGTGCTACAATAATGTAGTTCTTAAGTGTAAGTATCTACCATTTTGCGGTGGAAAGAACTACTACAAAGCTTAGGGCCCTGTTTACCAAGCTGTGTTGTAGGTGCGCAAACCTTTTAGTGTGCGCTAAAAATTAGCATGGACTAATGACAGAGACACCCATTATATTCCTCTGGGTGTCTCTATTGTTAGCGCATGCTAAAAAGTTTGCGCATCTACAGCATGGCTTAGTTAACAGAGCCCTAAGTATTGCTTTGATTGATTAATCCATAGATGTTTAAATTTTCTTGATATGATTAAGGTAATAGACTGATTATGGAGATTTTTCTGGTCTATGATTATTTTTTTACTGGTTAAAGATAATTACACTTAAGAACTACATTATTGTAGCATTATCAGTACCAGTTTGATGAGGTCTTTTCCTCCTTTAAAAAAGAAAAGTAAAAAAAGTAATAATAAAAAATGTAATACTCTTCAATATTTTTTCTGTATGTTTTCCTGAGCTTTCTAATTTTTCACCATCATTTTCTAAGGTGTCACTTGTAAATAAATCCAAGAGGCATTGGACAAAATAAATATAATCACTGTCACTTTAAAAGGAAGAAACAGATTTTTTTTGTTTTGGTTTAACCTTGGTATTTCAATTGGATCTCTTCTCTAATGTGATCTAATCACATTAGAGATGCTTAATTATTTGTAATTTTGTTTCCTGTTTGGAGGACTTTTTATGATCTTTTTGGGGTTTTTTTTTCTATAGTTAAAATGCTTGATCTACTTCAAGTTTTTCTTGCTGTAAATGGTAAAGTTTATAAATAAATAAATAAATAAAGAGGAGGAAGAATAGCAGAACATCAAAATGCATGTAAAATGTAAAGGGCCCTGGTGAATAAGGAGAGACAAAGGCATAAATAAACAGACAAAAGACAAAACGGCAAAGAAACATTTTTTGTTTGTATTTTATGTTTTATTTGTTGTCATTTGATACAATTTGATTATACTCTGCTTAGTTTTTGATAGGTGGAATATAAATGTTGTAAATAAATAGTATTTTTAAGCAAAATATCTTTGGAGTTGATCCTATTTCAGACAAAATAAAATATTAGTGCCTCTCCTTTACTTGAATGTAGTCAACTTGCTGATCTGCTCATCTAGGACCACATGCTAGAACCCACTCAGCGTAAGGGCAAGAAAAACCTTAGCATTGTGTAAATCTATGAGAATATCCTGCAGGGTTGGCATGGAATAATGATTTTGATGGAGAGCCTGGTTGAGTGGTTTTGAGTCTATTCATATTCGGATCTTCCCATTAGGTTTTCTAACCACCTGAAGTGCTGATACTCACTCCGATGGCTCTTGCATCTTAACCAGAATTCAGTGCATAAGTTGCATATCACTAGCAGTAGCTCTGCAAGCTCATTTTTCAGTTCTATCAGTACTCTAGGATGAATACCATCCGGTCCAGGAGATTTGCTACTCTTCAGTTTGCCGAACTGCCCCCTTACGTCCTCCAGGTTTACCGTGAAGTCAGTAAGTTTCTCCGACTCGTCCGCTTGAAATACCATTTCCGACACCGGTATCCCACCCAAATCTTCCTCGGTGAAGACCGAAGCAAAGAATTCATTCAGTCTCTCCGCTACGTCTTTGTATTCCTTGATCACCCCTTTTACCCCTCGGTCATCCAGCGGCCCAACCGATTCTTTTGCTGGCTTCCTGCTTTTAATATACTGAAAAAAAATTTTACTATGTTTTTTTGCCTCTAATGCTATCTTTTTTTCGTAATCCCTCTTGGCCTTCTTTATCTGCACCTTGCATTTGCTTTGACACTCCTTATGCTGCTTCTTGTTATTTTCAGACGGTTCCTTCTTCCATTTTCTGAAGGCGTTTCTTTTAGCCCTAATAGCTTCCTTCACCTCACTTTTCAACCAGGCTGGCTGTCTTTTGGAGTTCCGTCTTTCTTTTCTAATTCGCGGAATATGTATGGCCTGGGCCTCCAGGATGGTATTTTTGAACAGCGTCCACGCCTGTTGTACAGTTTTTACTCTCTCAGTTGCCCCCCCAAGTTTTTTTTTTACCGTTCTTCTCATTTTATCATAGTCTCCTTTTTTTAAAGTGCAGTTGCTATCCAATCTACCATAACCAATGAAGAGATCCAGAAACTGGTCATATACATGGGTGCTTGTCCACTTAATGTTTGTTTCAGCAGTGCCAAGGGCAAATGCACAATTGATGTTGGGAGAGTAACTGCAGTGAGTGATAGGCTTCAGCACCAGACATGTCATATCATGATATAGAAATCTACTTTGTAGCTGTGCTTGTCTTTAGGATTCATTAAGGTTGCTGTAAAATCATCTCCATTATTTGTAGCTCCGTGTTGTCAAACATGTTGATTAGCTTCAGGGGACTATGGAGAATATCCCAATATGAGAGCCTCTTCTGGCACGAGGTTTGTTGTGGCCCCTCTATACAACTGGAATCTCACCAGCTTGGCTTCAGCTTGTAAGCATGCATATTACTTCTTGAGGTTTTTGTTTTTATCTCTTCTATGGCATCATTATCATCAGCCAGCTGGCTTCTGCATGCACTGGCAAATGTTTTATTTCATACAGAGTTTTACATGCAGTGGGCATGCTTCCTTCTTTGCCTAATGACTTCCATTACAGTAGCAGCATATACCCTTCTGGTTGGCTGGCTTCTAACCATCTGAAAAGCTGGCATGCTGGTGGTCGCCTGTGCTCTGACTTATGCTGGGACAGCTGATGGACTTTTTCCTTAAGGTCATGTCCTTCGTGTGCTTAATGATGTCATTCAGGATTAGCCTTTCTGTCTGGAGAAGCTTCTGTCACATAGTGTCATCCCTGATGTCAATGTCAATTCTATCCTGTATGATCGAGTCTTCTAGATCTTCGTATTTGCATGACTTTATTATACTTCTGTTAGATATGCGTCAAAAATGAATTTGTTTCCTGCAGTCTCTTATTTAAGATGTACCTTTCGTAAGTCACATTTCTTTTTGGAAGCATCGAGGATTTCATTCATATCAGTTTTGTCTGTATTGCTCTAGAAGTGTCATACAGCTCATACGCTTATGTGCCAATAGATAATGGCAGCTCATTTCCTCATCGGCTGTTCCTCTAGATCAATTGCAATATCATAATTTTGCCACTGGCTCATGAAATGCTTAAAATTTGTATCACCATCCCCTGCCAAACCCGGTGGCAGCAGAATGGGAATGTGTATAACCTTCTATTGCTAATTTACTTCTGACACCATGCAGTGCATTGAGACACTCCCAGGTTTGTTAAACTTGCTTTATTTTCCAGCACAGCCACAAAAGGATGTGATGTATTCTACCCAGATATACCTTCTAGTTACTTGTATTAAGTGTCCATCACACTTATATAGTTGTCTTGGCATTGCCTCCAGGTATGGTTATTTTTTTGTACTAAAGTTTGTATCGTATAGACTGAAATCCTTTAATATAAAATCAAATTACATCTGGAATATTTTTACCTACTGAAACTGATGCTTCTGCTTTGTTGAATTCTAGTGAGAATATTTTAGCTGTGCTTACTTTATTCAAAAAGCCTACATTTTGGATTATGGTTTAAGACTTACAGATGTGTGCCTAAATTGTGTGGGAACAATATAGGGTTTGATTGGTTCTAATTTTGCTCCTTCTTCTGCTTGTTTTGAGCACAAACCAGCTGAAGTGAGTTGTCTTGACTGTGATCATGTGATTTCGTGTTATTGACAAGTGGCTGAATGAAGGTATTTATTTGGATTTTGCTCACATCTTTTTCAGAAGTAGCTCAAGGTGAGTTACATTCAGGTACTCTGGGTATTTCCCTTTCGCTGGAGGGCTCACAATGTAATTTTGTACCTGAGGTGATGGAGGGTTAAGTGACTTGCCCAAGATCACAAGGAGGAGCAGCAGCAGAAGCGTGATTTGAACCGGCCACCTCTGGATGTCAACACCGGTGCTCTAACCACTAGGCCACTCCTCCAATTCATGCTAATTCATTGAAGCCCAAGGGTTAATGTGAAACATGATATTGCAAATGTCAGGTTAATGTTTTATCTTTGGGAAGCAAGCCCTGACACACTTAAACTTCTCAGCTGAAGCTTCACTCTGTGAATAGAGGTGGGATTAAATTCAGTGGAATGTTTGTTTTGCAACACCTTCAGGATCAAACATGTGACTTGCAGCTCCTATATAATAAGCTTTTTAAAAGTATTTTGCTTCTAAATTTTCTCCATCAAGATTGAATGTTTAACTGCAGGGCCCTACTAGTGGGATTTTGGACCTATCAGTGGGGTTATGTTTTGAAAGATGGGGGTCCTGGTGAGCAGGGGGAAGGCAGCTGCTCTGAAGCCTTTATTGCCTGACTTTCTTCCACTCAAAAAAACCCCAAATGCAGTTAGCTGTGTTTAGTCTATAAATCATCTTTATTGATGTGGCCCCAAATAAAAGGAGATTTTAGGAAGAATGAGCATAGGAAAAGATATATCTCCGAAGGGTAAAACTGAAAAAAAGAGAAACTGGATCAGTTTGTGTATAACAGTGTTTAGTAAATTCAGTCTTCTCCCTAGTACTACTACTACTACTTGACATTTCTAAAGCGCTACTAGAAGGTAGTTCTCTTTCTGCTCTAGCAGGACTATTTTCCATTTCTCCTTCTGAGCTCCAGCACAGATTGGTTCTCTCTCCTAAATCTTCCTCTTTGATTCTCTTAGGTCTCTGAGTGGGCCCCCTGTCTCTTTAATCCTACGCTGGAAGATAGTTGGACACATCTCATAACACTCAAATACCTTTGCAGTATTTAGGGAAAGTATCACAAAGAATCCCCAAATTTAAATATTTTAAAATCCAGTCCTGCACCTTGGGTCTAAATCAAAAGGACGTTATAAAATATGCAAAAATGTCAACATTTTTTCCTTTCTGTTTGGGGTAGACTGCGGTTCAATCCCTCACAGATCTGGCTGAACTTTCAAGATATTTTGTGAGGATGTACTCTCCATATCCTCTAAAGTTAGTCACCCTTATTTTCTAACTCCTGTTGTTCTATCTTACATGTCTATGGGCCCTGTTTATTAAGGCGCATTAGCATTTTTAAGGCGCCTACAATTAGCATGTGCGCTAACCATGTAGGCGCTTATAGGGATATTGTAGGCATATACACTGTTAACACACATACATAGTTAACGCGCCTATAACGCGGCTTAGTAATCAGTGCCCTATGCGTTTCACCTCCTCTTACACCCTATGCTATTAATGCGTATTGTGTTGGTATTGAAAGTAGCATACCATGGCATATTGTATGCTGTTATTTGAATATTCTTACTGTTATAATTATTTGTTGCGTATGTTCTGGTTCTTTTTCTGATTCAATTTAAAAAAAAAGTGGTAAATAGATACTAATAAATAACAAAAATGCCTTGGCTTATTTGCTGTGGTAAGTTTTAAACCATTTTTACAGAACTAGGCTGTAGAGAGTCACTGAATGATTACATAATTATGTTGGCTCTGGCTAAATGTATTTATTTATATGATCACCTATCATTCAGTGTCAGGTGTTCTACAATTAAAACATCTAAAATAGTGAAACAATATATATCAACATATTACCAACATTCTTAACAAACTCCATAAAAATAATAAAAATGTTTAAAAACTAAACAAGAATAAAATATCTTCATACTCTTTCTACACTTTAGCATGTCAGTCTGTAATCGTACTATGCTTGAAAAAGTGTTCCCTGAATTTAGGACAGCTACAAATATTTTGATAGGAACATCATACAAACCTTCCTGACAGGCACAGAGATGGTAAGGCATTTTCTAAAGGCTAAACAGGCTAAAGGCCTCCTCTCTCTTTAATGATGTAGTTACCTTTTGTACCTATAATGGACAGAAGGTACGGCTGGGAGCTGCTGAATCCTTACTTAACCCATGGAGCTTCTGGGGGTTCCTTCAGCAGGGGTTTGTTTCAGGACCTTTAAGACTGAGGATACATTCTTGTGGCTCTGGGATAAAAACAGGTGCACACCAGCTCTGGGATTTCTAAAATGAATAGTTGAGAAAAAGCACATTTATTTTCTGGTGATAGCCCTAAATTTAAACAGTCAATTCAAGCAGGTATAGGTGTCTCACTTTCGATGTTCCATTGGCCTACTTAAAAAAAAAAAAAAAAAAGGTTTGAACAAGTTCCTGAAAGAGACGTCCATAGTCTGTTATTGAGATAGACTTGAGGAAGCCACTGCTTGCCCTGGGATTGGTAGCATGGAGTGTTGCTACTAATTGGGTTTCTGCCAGGTACTTGTGAACTGAATTGGCCACTGCTGCAAGCAGGATACTGGACTAGATGGACCATTGGTCTGACCCAGTATGGCTACTCTTATGTTCTAAACTAACTTGGGCTCTCCATGGTGGACACCTTGTTCTGCTAGGAATTAGCCTTTTCAGTGTCTGTGAAGGAGATAAAGGAATAGGACAGGTTCTGCTAGGTCTGCAGCTATGATGGCTCTGCTACAAATGGAAGTTCTGAAAGGAGGTTCTCCAGCAGTGGTACTACCTTTGTAAAGGAAACAAGAGATCCTAAAGATTAAGAAAGTAATCATTATGTCCAGGAATGTCCAACCCTATCCATGCTAAAGGATTTTGGAGAGGAGGAAAGTCATAAGAAGAGATCAGGCATAGGGAGGGAAGTAGAAGCCAGGTATAGGCACAGGAGAGCCCAACAGTGCCTATACCTGACTTCTACTTCTAGGTGTGTTAAAAACGCTAACACGCCTTAGTAAACAGGGCCCATAGTTACTGCATCTCCATAGTATACAGAGAGATTACAATCAGTGTAACGAGCAAGTTTCAATAGAAGCATCAGCTACTTGAAAAGAAATTAAACAGTCACAGAAGTAGATTGAAAAAGTATTGAATCTTTTTTTTTTCATTTTATACTTTTATTTTTGTTTTTGAGAATGTGATACTTCCCCCTTCTAAATTTTCCAGCTTTATTTATTTTTGTTTTACAGTCTTTTTCCAAATAAGACACACTTCATTATATAACAAAGATTTCTCTTTGAATTGTTTTTATTCTAATAATCTATCCTTATAATGTCCTTTCCACCAGTATAAAGTTCAAAACTAGAATTCAATCAGTGTTTTACTTTTATTCCTGTAGAGGCGCTTCCAGTCACCTTTAACACTTGAAACCCTCTTCCCCCACCATAAAGAACACGATATAAAGCATAGTCTGCTTGTAGATCTCCCTTTCTTTGCTCACCAGATTAAACTATAGCAGGCAGGAATAACTGACCAGCTAATATAGATGGAGTTCATACAGGACAGATGTACCATTCAGAATGTAGTTTCTCTACTGTAGCTCCTCCTGGCAGGTCTCTGGATGTGCTATGTTGCCTGATACTGTGAGTCCGGTACCAGGGAGTGAGCTTTTTCCTTATGATGGTATGCACATAGGATTGTCTTTCGAATACTCCTTATACAGAGGGTCATGCACAAACATCTGTGAACTTTCCTACACATGCATCCATCCATCATAGTATATATGACAGATGGAAGATACATGGATACTGATACTCCCACATCTGAAACATATGATGGTGCACAAACCTTTCTTTCTTTGACCACTGAGGCAGCTTCTTGGGGTCTGAACTCATATGACAAAGGTACTTGAGTTATATCACAGTATCCCTCACTAAAAGTTGAAGCTAGAGATCATGGTTGTGGCAACCCAAGGAGCTTCCATTTTCCATGACCAGTCGAGCTGCCAGAGACAGAGGTAAGGCTGCAGCAGTCATTGAGAGGGATGATACCTGGGCAGCTTCCACTTATGGCATCTTCTCCCACATCCAAGGCCCCAGGCAAGAGATGGGACAAGGTATAATGGATAGCATTCAACCATGGAATGTGAATCCAAAAAGAGTATCCATCCCTACACACAGATGTGCTGCTCTCGAGAATGCTTGCAACTTGCCCTGAAAAAGTTAACACAACTGGAAGTGCTCTGCTAAAAAGACAAAAAATGATCTCTTTGGAAGAGTTATGTCTTGCTGATGTGGTGGTACTGCTGTGGCTGCTTGAGGAAATTTTTTTTTTATGATTACTGACGTGAGAAAATGAGTTTTAGGATGAATGACAGGGGAATGCTGGGATCTTGTACCACCTATTTGTGGTAGACATTTAAAGAAATGTAATATGACAACCTGTAAGAGACAGAAGTGATAGATGGAACCAAAAGAATACAGTTGTATCTGGAGGTGCTATGAGAACAATGAAATAAAAAAGAAAGTGAAAGACAAGGCAAAAAACATAGTGGGCAAATAGCATATATCAGTACAGCAAAGTATTGTAGCTGGATTTTGGCGAGTAAGATTTTACTGTAAAAATTTCAAAAGTAGAAACAAGTCTTATTTACTGCACTTTTACAGGGGTCAAGTTCCTGCTGAAGCAGAAGCAAATTACCTCGCAGTTGCCAAATCACTGGAAATGTATGGAGTCGATCTCCATCCCGTTTATGTAAGTAATGTTCATTTGAAATTAGATAGCAAGGACTGATAACACTTTTGAGGGTGCATGATTGCATTTTCTACTAAAATATACTGGAGTTGATAATCAGAAGGGTTTAACTGGGTAGGAATGAGTCCTGCCCAGTTCAACCCCTTTGAGCTACTGGCTGCTGATATTCAGCAGTATTTGGGTAAGGTGTAGGGTAGGGTCATGGACTTGATATTCACACATACAACCAAAGCAGTTTACATATTCTGTGCAGCTATTTTCTCTGTCCCTACTGGGCTCACAATCTGTTTTTGTACCTGGGGCAATGGAGGGTTAAGTGATTTGCCCAGGGTCACAAGGCACTGCAGTGGATTCTCAACCCACTGCATTAACTATTAGGTGGCTACTCAATTTCAACAGCACTGCCTGGTTAATAGGTTAATATCACCGTTAACAGACCATCATCTAACCATCTTGGTTGAGGTGGGGCAAAGTTAGGGCGGAGCAGCAGCTTAGCCTGTAGGTGGTGATATTCAGTCCACTAACTTACTAAGGGCCCTGTTTACTAAGCCGCGATGTAGGCGTGCAAACTTTTTAGCTTGCACTAAAAATTAACGTGCGCTAGACACCCAATGGGTGTCTCTATCGTTAATGTGTGCTAATTTTTAGCACAAGCTAAAAAGTTTGGATGCCTACAGCGTGGCTTAGTAAACAGGGCCCTAAGTAAGCACATGGTTAGGACAGCAAAACAGCTATCTTAACTTTATGCACCAAGTTGCATAAAGTGGCTGGTGCTTGGTTAACCTTCGGGTCAGTGGGCATACCCAGATAGTTAATGATGAGACCATGCATGCCTTGACTATCCAGGGTTAGGTCAACTTATGGCTGGAAGTGGCTTGCAAGCTGTTTACTGCTGTAGGCTGAATATTACCCCACTGTAGTTAAGAGGTGATGAGCACCCAATGCCATTGCAATTGAAAGGAACATCGTGTTACTGTCCAGACATAAAATCACATTCTGGTTCATCATCTTCCTATAGATCATTGTTTTCCAAGTCCAGTTCTGGAGTACCCCCTTGCCAGTCAGGTTTTCAGGATATCCACAATGAATATGCATGAACTTGATTTGCATATGCTTGCCTCCACTATATGCAAATATCTTTCTTGCATATTCATTGTGGATATCCTGAAAACCTGACTGGCAAAGAGTACTCCAGGATCAGACTTGGGGAAACACTGCTAACGATAATGTGATACTGAGATACTGTCTGCCTTTTTATAAAACAGCATTCTGATTAACCCTGCACATTAGAGTCTAGGCCCTAACCTGCAGGTCTTTTGTTATTTACGACTGTCTTTCTTCTCCCTGAATAAATGTTTAATCAGGCTTAATATACTGCCTTTGTGCAAGGCAAATCAAAGTGTTTTACAATCATAAAAAGTAAAACTAAAAGAAGGGAACTCCAGTGATCTGGTGGGACTGCATAAAGGAAATTGGTAGAACTGCCTAATTTGGAAAAACAGATGAAAACAAGAAAAGGAGAGCAAAGAATTAGAAAGGGCTCAGATAAGAACAGAAGATTAGAGTTTAGTTGTAGCATAGGTAAGGTCATGGAGGACCTCAAACGGATCTGGGTTTTTAGTGTGCTAAAAACTCTAGCGTGCCTTAGTAAACAGGGCCCTAGGCGTGTTCTGCGCTAAACAGTTAGCGCAGATACATTGCTGCATGCTAACTGATTAGGGCGTGGATAACTCATGAACCTTTACCGCCTTCAAAACAGGTGTAGTTAAAGGCTCACGTGCCCATTAATGCTGGAAATAGAAAAACTGGCCATTTTATTCACGTGTCTAAAAATGGTCTTTGCACATGGGAATGACTAGCGTAGGCACATGCTAAATTCACTACAGTTTGATAAAAGGGCCCCCATAGTGAATTTCATTTTTCTAACAGATCAGACATCTGAAAAATCTCAGCCTTTGCTACATGCAAATAAATCACCAGTTCCAATTTTTTGGACAACTGTCCATAAGTACTAGATTGTGACTGTTGAGTTGTAATCTTCCTAGAATCCCCAAGATAGTGCAGAATAGAAATTGTGAAAATAAATGAAGTAAATGGATGAGATCATTACGCAGATATTTATCAGTTTGTCTTGTGAAGAATCCCTTTAGAAAAGCTAGAAATAAATGAAATCCACAGGTGCCTGAATGAACTAGCTTCCATGATATTTGCATTTATTGTAATTTATGTTTGATAGAACAGATTTACTCAACTGTTCATACTGGTTCAGAAATAGATTTGCTGAGCAGTAGGGTATTATGTTTTATCATAACTCCATATAGGTATCTCAGCATATTAGATCCAAAGAACTGAAGCGTGGACTTAAGGAGCAATATTATTAAAGCAGCAGGAATAACAGTAAAGACCCTGAACAATATACAAAAATGGTTATTGCTGCTTAAATTCTCTTCTGTTATATTGAGGTCAACCCAGAGCATCCTTCATTTTGCCTTCTAAGTGGTTCCAAACTTAGAGAAATCGGGTTCTCCCATTGCAGGCATGAGCCTATTGCCTTGCTTTTAAATTATGAATCTTAGAATTTTGGTTTTGGGTTCCTTGTTGTCTAAGGATAGGCAGCCAGAACACTTTCAGGTCATTTTTTCTGGGGGTGTTTTCACAGTGGAATGATTGTTACGAGTGTGCAGTTTTTCCCAATATTGCACATATGTGCGAACCCTTACTCATGTGCGCAACTGTCGGGAAGGAGTCACAGTGATTCCTCTAATTTTGACCACCGATGCATTTAGGGGGTAATTCTATGAGGAGCTGTCTAGGGGTAGGTGGCAAAAAGACACACAAATGGTGGTATTATAATCATTTACGCACATAGGTAGCCACTTAGAGAATATCGAATAGTGGAAAAGTAGGTGCCGTGATTTGATGGTATGTGCTTTGATGGTGGACATGCGCATGGATGAAACGTGGGCATAGAGCACATGTACACATGTAAATTATGCAGTACTATAATTTGTATGTTCTAGCCCACAGGTAGGCATGAGCATTAGCAACAGCTGTAGAGCTGGACTCTAGCATACCAAGGGTGGGGCAGTGAGGGCGGTCCTCCCCGGGTGCAGGCAGCAAGGGGGTGCGCTGAGCTGCTGTTGGCTCTGCCCATCTCCTGCCCCGTCTGACATCAACTTCCTGTTCTGGAGCAGGGGGCTGGCAGAGCCCAAACCCCCCTTGCTGTGAGGAGGGGGATGCTCCACCCCAGGTGGCAGCATAGATAAGTATGGTACGGGAGCTGGAGTGAGTGCATTTTTGGCCACTTGTACTAGTATTCCATAAATAAAAGTAGGTGCCTACTTCATTACAGAATAGGCTTAAAATATGAACCATAGCCATTGCTTCTGGTAGGTACCCTGTTATAGAATTACCCTCTTACTGCATATAACATTGACTGTAATGCTGAATCTGAAATTCTACAACATTGGGGTGCAAGTCTCATCAATTCCCATCTGCGAGAGTCCAACACAGGTGTGGTCTTTTGGAGTTAGCCTACTTAGGGAAATCAACCACCTTAGACAAATTGTAAATCTTTCATAAATAAGCACTGTGGATGCCATGAAGACCAAACATGAGCTCAAAGACCAGAGTTCAAGAAATCTGCTGTAGAACATGTATGCATTAAGAGGCCTGTTTCCTAAGCTGCATTAAGCACTACTGCATGCTTAACACAGCTTAAAATGGCATTGGGATGCACTCAGGTATCCCTCCTTGCCAAATTAACACACGCTAGCCGCGCACTAAAAATGTATTTATTTGTTTCTGGGAGTGGAGAATGGGCATTCCTGCATGCTAACTGATTAGTGCAGGAACAGTATGTGAGCCCTTACTGCCTACAAAATGGGTGCTGGAAAGTGCTCGCGCTTATTTTTTAATGGCAACATTAGCGCATAATCACACAAAAGTTAATGGGATTCCCATATGGATAGTAAGCTTTCTAGAAGGATGCTGGTGTAGAAGGAGGAAAAACCCTTGAGAAGCTTCCAGCTGTAGATTATAACACTGCAGGAGCAGGACTTCCTCATCAATGGCAAAAAACTTCCTTTCTTCTCAAAGCAGCAAAAAACAACTTTGCTTGGTCTTTTTATAATGAGAAACAGTAAAACAAATAGCTTAGCTTTAGCTGCACATCTCCTTTCTTATTGCTAACATGGTCTTCAGCCCGACCATGACCAATGATGGCCAGCGTTTTGTGAGGCTGCGTCAGGATCACCGGTGCAGGAAATTTAAATTCCATTTTTTAAAATCTGACGGTCAGCTTTTTTTGAACAGCATTTAAATTTCCTGTACCGGTGCAGTCTCGCGAAATGCTGGCCAACGTTGGTCAAGTTCGGGCTGAAGACCCTTTCAGCAATAAGAAAGGAGATGTGCAGCTAAAGCTAAGTTATTTTTTTTTTTTTACTGTTTCTCATTATAAAAAGACCAAGTGAAGTTGTTTTTCGCTGCTTTGAGAAGAAAGGAAGTTTTTTTGCCAATGATGAGGAAGTCCTGCTCCTGCAGTGTATAATCTACAGCTGGAAGCTGCTCAAGGCTTTTTCCTCCTCCTACACCAGCATCCTTCTAGAAACCTTGCTAGCCATATGAGAATCCCATTAACCTTTGTGTTATTTTGATATTAGGGGTGTCTCTTCCTCTTAATACTGTTTAGTTAACAATAGCACATAGCCAAGAATGCAAAAAATGGCAAAAGGCCATGTCTACAGCCACCGTAAAAATAGTTTTAGCCTTTTCGAAAAACCCATTTAAGGGTGTGCTAAGACCACTTTCTACCACAACTTAGTAAAAGGACTCCTACATTATTTATGTGTCAAAACTGGATGATTTGGTTTTTCATTTCAAAAACTAATCAAAGAACAATAGAAAATAAGCATGAATTCAAGGAATACCTTAAAAAATGAACACATCTACAAAATATTTAATTTGTCAGCAAGTATGCAGTAAACCAGTCACGCATTCATAGATGGACATTAATGCTTAGAGTCACTTAAGTTGAAAGAATTCTGCATCTACCGCTGTTTGCTTTGTTGCTTGATGTGTAGGATAAGGATGCTTTATAGGGAAATAAAGTGAATTCTGTCTTTGGCTTTTCCAGGGAGAAAACAAGTCTGAATATTTTTTAGGTTTAACTCCTATAGGAGTTGTCGTCTACAAGAATAAAAAACAAGTTGGAAAGTATTTCTGGTATGTATAATTCAGTAGTGAAGCCAAAGTTAAAAATCTTGGGTCTGTGTGAAAAATAAATGTTGCTAAATGATGCTCTGGTACACAGCAGGCACTTTGAATTCAAAGTAATAAGCAGAGGTACAAAAAACCTTGACAGATTTTGAAAGTAAGCATTCATAAGATGTAGAAAGCACTGTAAGGCTTGGCTGTTATATCTGGCTTTTATTTAGGGCATTTATTCTGAGGCTGTGGCTTTGTTACACAAACTGTGAAACCACAGTGAAGTTTCCATGTTGTTGGTTTAATTTATGGGTATGACTTTTATGTATTTCATTGTACTTATTTTGCCACTGTTTGTTTTGATTCTATTGGTTTATTTCTATTATGTGTTAAATATGTATTGTAATTTAATGTTCATATATATTCCACTTTGAGCGGCATTTTAGAAAGGACATGCAAGTGGGGAAATTCCAGTGTGCAAGTCAGGATGTGTGGAATTTTCATACTATTTTACAAGAAGCTCTGCAAACATAAAGCCTCTTGTAAAGTAGCAGCAGGGCTGCATTTCCCACTATGTCCAGAGGGAACAGCAATTTTAGAAAGCTGGATATGGGTTGAAAAAACATACTTCCCTTCTTCACATAGAAGTGAGAGCAGCTTTCTAAAACATCACTGCTCCCCAAGTCCTGCATTTGTGTACCCACCTCATCACAGCCGTACCTTGATGCCAGCCTGCCAGTCGCCCTGCCCCTTCTTCCCAACGTCATTCATCATCTCCTCCCCTGCCATCACCCGGCCATCACCTGAACCCTGCCAAGCTCTCCCCCCTGCCTATCACCCAACCCCTGAAGCTTTTAGTAAAGTCTGCCTTCTCCCTGAAGCCCCCATGTGCGAGCAGAAGCCCAACATGTGGTAGCCTCCCTCAGAGACCCCCCCCCCCAGGGGCTAAAGGGAAATGGGACTTGATATACTGCCTTTCTGAGGTTTTTGCAACTACATTCAAAGCGGTTTACTTATATTCAGGTACTTATTTTGTACCAGGGGCAATGGAGGGTTAAGTGACTTGCCCAGAGTCACAAGGAACTGCAGTGGGAATCGAACTCAGTTCCCCAGGATCAAAGTCCACAGCACTAACCACTAGGTTACTCCTCCAGGCCCTGAAAAACAGATGTTGGGCCATTAGGCCCCCGGACCAGTCCCCAAGCTTACTGAAGCTCCCTGGTGTCTAGTGGGGTAGGAACAATGCCCACTCTCATGGCCACCAAGATCTCTAGCAGTATATTGCAGTATTATAACTAGAGGTCAGGCCCCGAGGGAGGCTTCTGGTGAAGGCTGCCACTTTTTGAAGGCTTTCAGGGATTGGATGAATGGGGGGAGGGTGTCATTGCTGTTGGGGATCAGGTGATGACAGGAGGGGTTGTCACTGCTGTCAGGGTCAGGTGATGGGGGATTGTTGAATAGTGTCGGGGAGGGTGTGGTGAAGCTGATGTTGAGGTGGGGTTGTGATGGGAGAGGGGTGGTCTGTCTTTGTGGGACCAGTAATGGTGGAATTTAGCACTGCCTCTACAACAGGCACTTAGTTGTGCCTTGGAGAAAGTCCACTGCAGACATGGATTCCCTATGTGAAATAGGGAATTGCACACCTGTTTTGTCATTTCCCTCTACCCCCAAGTCCCTTTGCCATTTGGATATCGTGAGCTTCCACACATCTGAATGGACCATGTATTCAAATAACATTTAAAGGCTGCCATATAGATGTGTGGATGCTTCTAAAATATTCTAAGACGGGAGGAAACAAATCAAATAAGTATGAGACATCAGATGCTGATTTAATCTTGTCAGGAATCATAATCTTTTATATTTTGAGACTGGAAATTTTCTTTCCATGACTTTTGGGCTTCCAGTTTAATCAGAATCAACCTCTACTAGGCTATGGTGTTGTGATTCATTGATTGTGACTACCTTTATAAAAGAATCCCTTCTCAAATTATAGTCTAGCCACCATAGCAACAGTACTTGACCAGGGGCCATAGGGGCTGCAGCTCCCTCTAGAATCTGTAATCTTGACCCCAAGTCTGGCCACTTGGTGTTACTGTTGAGCCATTACTGGGACTCCCTCCTCCAAGTGGTTGTAAATGCTGCTTTCACAGCATCCCTTGTACTACCACTGAGCCATCACATTGTCCCTTTAACTTTTTTTAAAACAAGGTTTAATCCTCTTCCTTGTACCCAGTGGGGTGAGGTGGCAGGGCATTAGTCCTCCTTATTGTTTTCATTTTTAGCCCAAGGACCATCCTTAGCTTGTAACTGAAACCCTGTTCTTGGAGCTTTACTAAGGTATATGCAGTGGAAAAACATTTATTATATATCCTCCTGTGTAGTCTGGCTTGTCATCTTTATCTGTGATAGGATTATTTGCACGTTGTGATGACTTCTCTTGGACCAACATAATTACTTAACAATGTCCCAGCAGCAGGCATTACTTTCACAGTTTCTTTTCTGCTGGATTTAATAAACAGGCTGTTTTGCCTTTTTTTCCCCCCCTAGGCCTAGGATTACGAAAGTGCACTTTAAGGAGACACAGTTTGAACTCCGAGTATTGGGAAAAGACGTAAGTTTTGATTGTTTGCACTTTGAATATAGAGAAGGATGAATGTGTTGGTTTGTACGTCAATATGCAGAGTGGCATAACATCACTTTAATTCAGTCTGTGAAGCATAGAGGTAAAACACAATATCTGAGGTTCAGCTGAGCATTTCAGCCATTAAGTGCTTCAAAATCCTGTTGAATGTGAAAGGAGAGGGAAGTCTATTACCCGGATGATGCAGGGTTAGCAGGAAACTCCATATGAGATGGAGTTTAAATAACTGAAAGACCCATTTTACATAACACATCAATATGGGATCTTGGATGTCCAGGTTGGGATGTGCACAATTCCCCTGATATTTTACAAAGATGTCTGCCAAATACAGAGCCTTTTGTAAAATACTATACTATAAGGATGTGCAGGACTGAATGTGTATTTGTTTGCACGTCCAGTGGGAATGGTGATTTTAAAAAGCTATATGTGAGGATAAAGTATCCTGATCTCCTCTAAATATGCATTGGAGTAGCTATTTAAAATTGATGCTCCCGAAATCTATGCACCTTATTAACCTGTCACCCCCATCCCCTCCTGTACCAGGTACATTGTCCCTCCTTCCCCTGAACCCCCTGGAACATCAAGAAGACCCCCAACCCGAGGACACCTGTCCAGAAGACAAGTCTCTCCCTGATCCTACCCTCTTATTTGTCATCTTGACCCCTAGTGTCAGTAGCATGACATTACCTGTAGAGATAACAATAAAAGTCATTTCTTGCAGTTTGTTCACTGCTACACACTCAGAGAGCTAAAAAGGTGAAACAAAATAAAGGGACAATACAAGTGGAAAGCAACCAAGAGGGACACCTCAGAAAGAGAAGCTCCAGCTCCACATTTCACAACTCAGCCTTAACTAGTCTGCATTGTCAAAGCTTATTCCAACTCCCTCCTGATGGCTAACTCCATTAATGAATTTTCTTAACTCTGTAAAAGTTGCTGCTTTTGAATGGCGAGCAGTGTCATCAGTTAGGCTTCTGGTGATACCCAGCAATTTCATATGTCGATAGAAAGGGGGCTTGATCCTTATAAAAATATGCTTATAATCCCAGAGCTCATATGCTAACCATTTCATACTGACTACTTCCCCACACCTTTTGGAGTCACATTGATATCAATGGGGGAGTTGGCCTTTTCCAATAGCAGACAATTACACTTCTTTCTGCAAGTAACATGCCAGTTACCAATCTTGCATGTTTTTGTGAGCTTCACCATGTTGCGTCTTTCCCTAAAAGCATCCCAAAGCAGAGTTGGGGAGGGGTCTGGCAATGATGTGAGACAGTTTCTTGAACCCACATCCTGAAACTCTGGATAAAAGGGCAGATCAACCACCTATGAAGGAATGTGCCCACTTGGATACAGTAGCACCAGCAAGGATCCGAGGCCTCTGGATCCCATATTTGCAAGCAGCTGTGGTAAAACATAGACCCACATTAGAATTTGAATCTCTGAATTTAAAAGGGCTGTAGTTATGGATCTTTGGACCATAGTGGGACCCAGAATGAGTCACGATCTATTGGACCAAGGTCTTCATCCTACTGTGGGGGGTATGTATTCTTAACAGGTTCCAGAGACATTGAGAGTGCCCAGTACAGGCAGGTCAGCCACCCCTTAAGCATCCTTTTTTTAAACAGTGTTTTTTTATATAGGAGTTCTTATCTTACAAACCCAACCTTTCTCTTGGAGCTTGTGGCAAACTGTCTCACTTTGAAATATTGAGAAAACTAAACTGACCATCCTAATTTCTCAACTCCCTGTAAGTTTGAAATACTTTATTAAAGAACAAAAGTAAGGGAACATCCCTAGTTTGTATGAAGGCCCCACAATTACTTCCCCCATCTCTCCAGCAAATCTTAGGGCAGGTATTGGAATATGTGGTGTGTAATATGGAGATACTTTCACTAGGTTATATACTTTCTTCTAGATTTTTAGGACCTGCGGTGTGAAATATTGTCCTTTAAGTTCTGTAAGGTCACTTTACTCCTGTACAAAGGGTAAAAGCAGAAAGAGGGATGAGGTATACCAACTGCTCTTCTAAGCCTATCTATTGTGTAGGTGTGCCAGGCCTATCTTATAGTGAGAGCATATGCAAACACATGCATTAATAGATAAACTTGAAAGTTGGGAAGGGCTAGTCCATCATCCTGTTAGAGACAGCGTGTTTCAAATACTAAAATTGTCTGTTTTCATATTCCAAACAATTGTAATATTTGGTGCTCCAGCTTCTGAAAAAAGGAGCAGGGAACATGGATCGACAAATGCATAAAGAGGAAGCGTATTAGGGTAAGCAGTAGTGCAATCCGATTCAGTCAAAATTTTTTCGATTTGATTTTTTTCAAAAAAATTGGTTTTTTGATTCAATTTGATTTGATTTAACTAGATTGAAATAGTGAGGCCTACATGCTAATATTATAACACAAAGGGTAAAAAAAAAAACCCAGGCAGCAGCAATTGAACAAAGGCAAACTTTAATGTGAGCACGCCATGCTGTGTTACATCATGTGAAAATGAAGTCTGGTCAAGTCCTACATCTTCCAGATTTATTAAGAAAAATCATTTTGTCCACTTTGGCTGGCTTCAGACAACTGCGTCTTACAGCTATAATTTGTCCAGCAGCAGAAAAATGTTCAAAACATGTAAACTTCTACAAAACAGATGAAGATGTGATTCCATGTGCCCCAATGAAAGGAGAGTTTAATTCTACTTCCATTTAATTTCAATATATTCTATCACCTTTATAACTCCAGGCTTCCCAAGGCAGATTACAACAACAGTTAAGATGAGCCCATCAGGAAACAGGATATCCTCACTGAAATCTGTACATCTGTATTGTATAGAACAGTGAAGAAAAAAGTGCACAACCAACAGAGTTTATAATTCCGGTTTCTACCAACTACAATAATTTTTGAAGCTATTTTAGTGATAGTCAGCCTTCTGGCATCGGAGGCTCTTCTCAGGCGCGTCCCACCTACTCTAATACAACTTCCTGTTTTCTGTAGAGGTGGGACGCGCCTGAGGAGAGGCCCGGACGCTGGAAGAAGGCTGACTGTGTGAATCGCCGGTGCCGGAGGGACAACGTTTCAGGGCAGTGAAAATGACCATGCGGACGGGAGAGAGTGGGCAAAAGATGTAACACTTGGGGGTGGGGGGATGGAGAAAGGAGAAAGAGCTGCCCAAGGAGGTTTAATAGACTGGAGTGGAAGTGAGAGCAGCTTGGGTGACTGCAGGAGGGAGGGAGGGAAGCAGTGGCTTGGGTGACAGTGGGTGAGCGGGCGGGCATGAGGGAGGTGGGGAAATCCCGAATCGAGACTCCCGATTTTTTTACAAAAAGAATCGATTCAACCAAAACGAATTGATAAATCGATTTGAATCGTGAATTGGACAGCATTAGTAAGCAGTAGCATTTTGATAGTGCTTATTCTGCTTAATCAGGAGGTATCAATATGCTTGTAAGTCTCCAACTCAGTTTCGAGACGCCTTCAGTGAGGGTCCATAATTCAGTTTTTATACAACATTTGCAGATTAGTAGAACTCTATACTCCCAACTATTTGAATTAAACAGCCAATTTAAAAACAAGCTCACCTATCCCTCTCAAACAATCCCTGCCAAAAAGAGTGCAGGGGATGAGCATGGTCTTGGTGAGATTAATAGAGAACATAAAAACATAAGCGTTGCCATACTGGGACAGACTGAAGGTCCATCAAGCCCAGTATCCTGTTTCCAACAGTGGCCAATCCAGGTCACAAGTACCTGGCAAGATCCCAAAATAGTACAATACATTTTATGTTGCTTATCCTAGAAATAAGCAGTGGATTTTCCAAAGTCCATCTTAATAATGGCTTATGGACTTTTCTTTTACAAAGATATCCAAACCTTTTTTAAACCCCACTAAGCTAGTTGCTTTTACTACATTCTCTGGCAACATTCCAGAGTTTAATTACACGTTGAGTGAAGAAATATTTTCTCCGATTTGTTTTAAATTTACTACTTTGTAGCTTCATTGCGTGCCCCCTAGTCCTACTATTTTTGGAAAGAGTAAACAAGCGATTCACATCTACCCATTCCACTCCACTCGTTATTTTATAGACCTCTTATCATATCTCCCTTCAGCCGCCTTTTCTCCAAGCTGAAGAGCCCTAGCTGCTTTAGTCTTTCCTTATTGGGAAGTTGTCCCATCCCCTTTATCATTTTTGTTGTCATTCTCAGTACAATTTCTAATTCCACTATATCTTTTTTGAGATGCGGTGAGCAGAATTACACAAGTATGATAATTTACAGATAATTTCTTTAAAAGTGTTTCATATCGGAGCAGTAATCATGGGCAAGATGTCAATAGAGAGCAAAATGAGAATCCAGACACTGCGTGAGCAAAGTTTCGGAGCAAAGACGATAGTGGCTGCATATCATCCCAAGAACTAGAAGCTCCAAATTTGCTGGACCTAAACCCTTTGGACTACCATGTCTGGGGAGCAATGTTGGAGGCTTTTCACAAGCTTCACCCAAAGCCGCAAACAATCGCTGAACTCAAGAAAGCACTGCAGTTGATCCGGGACAACCTGTCAAAGCGACTGAAGGCCCTCGTTAAAGCTGGGGGTTGGTACTTCGAGCATTCACAGTGTCTGCTAAATTCAGACACATTGCTAATTGTATCATTTGAATGATGATAGCTTACTGTGTTTTAGCTCAAACATTTGTAACGCACAAAAATTGCTAGGTGGTAACACTGAAATGTCAGTACCATCATCATAGCTTAAGATAATTAAATGTTGTTTAATAGTAATACGTAAGTACGATGACTAAGTACTTAATATTTCTCACTGAAATTCAAAGCGGTTGCTGAGAAAACTGCAAAAAAACCCTCTAGGGGCTTACTTTGTTTTTGCCTTGCCCTGTAGATCCGGGGAACATCCACTTCTTACCTCCTAGGATAACAAAAAATATACAGAGAGTGTATAAATGCAAATGAAATAACTGCAAGGGCTATGACAATAAACTAAGGCGAGGTAGAGTCTCATATATTGTACATGATAATGTTTGTCTCACTTATCAAGTGAATTGCTTATTCGTGTTTGTTTCTTAATCATTGACTCAGCCTCCACCATCCTAAATCTACAAACAAAATCACATGTGGCTAATACCTCCTAGGATAAGCAGCATGGAATCTGTTTCTCTTTTGAGATCCTGCCAAGTACTTGTGACCTATTTGAAACAGGATACTGGGCTTGATGGACCTTTGATCTGTCCTGGTATGACAATGATTATGTACTTATTAATTTCCACTTTAACAGCTATCTGGAACTGTAATACTTTCATGTCCTTTGTACATTTATGTTCCTCCTCCACTTAAGTCGGGCTTTTAATGGCACAAGCTTCTTCTCTCTGTTCTTCCTGAAGGCTCCCAAAGTAGAAGTAATTTGACCTCTCAGAACTGCCTTAGCTGTGTCCCATATAGTAAGACACAGAATTGAGTTAAAAATGTACCTATTCCTGTCAGACATCATTAACAATTTGTGGGTCTACCAACAAATGGGGTTTCATAGCATAGGTTCTTGAAGGAGAATCACTCACCAATTGTTGTAAGACCAAAGTTACACATGCATGATCACTAAAAGTATGTGTCCTAGTGGTTAGAGCACCAGTCTTGCAATCTAGAGGTGGCCGGTTCAAATCCCGCTGCTGCTCCTAGTGATCTTGGGCAAGTAACTTAACCCTCCATTTCCTCAGGTACAAGCTTAGATTGTGAGTCCTCCTGGGACAGAGAAACATCCAGAGTACCTGGATGTAACTCACCTTGAGCTACTACTGAAAAAGGTGTGAGCAAAATATAAATAAATGCCATTAGCTGAAATAAACCAAATATCAAATCTCTAGTAAGTGATAAACTGAAGAATAGCTTACAGTTCCATCTCCTTTCTCTTTTCATACATTATATAGTTGCAATTTTTTGAGGTGGGCCTTTAACACTGTTGATTCTGTAGATGGTTGCGCTCTAGTATGTGATCTATCCTTTGGTATCAACACAGTATTGAGATCCACTGCTTAAGTAAATAAATAGCCTCTTATGGCAGAGATCTTTAATGTGATAAGATGACATGAAGGAAAGGTGTTATCTGATGTTTGGGGCATAAACATTTGCTAAGCAGAAGCATAGCCAGGTTTTGATGTCAGGGGAGCAGACCTTTTGTACAGTAGTTGCCGGTGTAAGGCTGAAGGGCTAATCTGCATAGGCACCATTTCATTCAAAATCCATTTGGGGAAGCGACTGCTCCCCTTGCACCCCACCTAGTTGCGCCTTTGTTGCTAAGGTAATGGTGACCCCATCCAAAGCCTCAATTAGAATTATGTATTTTCCTTCCTTATCTGATACCACCTCTTGAATCACAAAGAAACACATTTCAGCTATCAGGATGGCTTCTCTATTGATTTATTTGAGGCTGAGTAAACTCTGTCAATCCTATCCATGCAACGAGTTGCAGTCATTAGAGCTTGTTGATGTTCAAAGTGGTGAAAGCAAACTGACAGTGCACAGTTGGTTTGGCTTCATGGGTCCTCTAATAGAAGCTCAATATGCCCTCTCCAAGAGGATTTCCTTTTCAGGGGCCCCTGAGACAAAGCGGCAGAAAGTTCTATAACTATGCAGCCTTTCCCACTGCACAGATTTTCCCCCTCCCTCTACATTAGGTATCATACCTTTGCTGGTGGGAATGCCGAAACCCCACCAGTTGAAGAAATCTACTGCCTCCATCTGCCACTCCTCGAGCATTATCAGTTCATGCACGAACTTGGGGAGTGCAAGCGTTGGTGGCTCGAGGCATGCCACTTACTTCCTCGTTCCTTAGGCAGTACAAGGAGGAAGGGGGTGACTCAGGTAGTGAATATCTTTGGCTGGAGGGGCTTCAGCTACCCTATCACCCTGATCCATTATCTCTCTCTCTCTCCCTCTCCCTCCCTCCCTCCCTCTCTCTGAGCCCAACATCTTTCTCTCTCTCTCTATTCCCTCCACTGCCCATGAAAAGGTACATGGTGCATGGGACTTGAGGGAACTTCAGGGAGGGGAAACGTGTTGGACCATCCACAGCAGGAGGGAGATGCAGGAGGGAGGTGGAAGGTGGGCAGCAATTATCAATCGCAATTAAATGTTTTTATCATGAATAATAATTACCATGTTAATTGTGATTAATGTGTAGCCCTATCCAAAATGTTTGAGGAATACACACCTACATATGCAGCCTGCTGACACCATTCCCTATACACTCCCCACTATGCTCCCTTAAAATCCCTACATCCTGGGGTTCTTCACGTGCAAATAGTGGCTTTTCAAAAGCACCAAGTCTAGCAATTTAAATGGGCAACAGAGGCTCCTGCTCAGTTAAATTGCAGTGACTAGGTGATCCCCGGATTTTCAACAGTACATAACAGGATAGAGCTGCTGAAAATCTAGGGATACTGCCACTGCACTCTCCAATTAGTTCCAGGACAGTCTGGAGACAAAGTCGGGGCAGAGCTGGGTTTTACTTTCAATCCACTAACAGGGTAAATGTCGGATAAAGTTAGGAGAGCAAAAATGCTGCCCTAACTTTATCTAGGTGCTAGTCTGACTATTGACCATACTCAGCAGGGCTGGCTCAAGGGATAGTGGTGCCCTGAGCCAACTTGCATTGGCAGTGCCCTCCTCCCTCCCCCAGCAGATTTGGCATCTCTCCCTCTCATGGCCAGTATCTGTTCTCCCTACCCCACCCCGTCCAATCTCACTTTCCCCCTCCCCATGGGTCTGGCTCTGCTAACTCCCCTCTCTCACTCTCCCCTGGTCCAGTGAGAAGGGGAGGGAGGGGAAAGACAACCTGTACATCAGGTGAGGCCAGAGGCTGGGTATATTAAGCCGGAAACTAGGCAACCTACCATAAGAACAGAGGAGCAAGAGAAGCTGGGCGACCGAGCACTGAGGATCTGTCATAGTTAATAACAAATTGTCTGCAAAAGCCAGTACCTGAATCACTAGCTGTTGAAATTGTTACTACTTTTAAGTTTGGAGTACCCCTGATTGTACACAGCAAGGCTCCAATGTGAGAAGAAAAAGTAGGGGTGATAATGGGCAACCTTGTCGGGTACCACAAAAAAATGGGAAAAGAAGCTGTGCTAATACCATTTACAAGCAAAGCTGCTTGGGGTTCCATATATAATACCTCTACCACCCTATAAAATCACCCAGAGATGCCCACATAAGATAGAGTTTCAAATAAAAACAGGCATCGCACTTGATTAAATGCCCATTCAGCATCCAAACTAGCCACAAAAAGAGATTTTGTTCCTTTTACAATATGACAAGGAGTGGAGGAGTAGCCTAATGATTAGTGCAGTGGCTTGAGAACCAGGGAAACCAGGTTCAATTCCCACTACAGCTCCTTGTGACTCTGGATAAGTCACTTAACCTTCCATTGCCCCAGGTACAAAATAAGTATCTGTAAATAATATGTAAACTGCATTCATTATAACCAAGAAAAGCTGTACAGCAAATACCATCTCCCCTCCCCCCTTTTTTATTGGCATGTTTTAATACACATATAAAACAGATTTTCTAACATATCTCCTTGGACAATTTTCATTGCAAAGGGACTTTTCTGTGTTTTGTCTGCTCTCTGATTATTGGGTTGTATACGATTGGATTAAGCTGGATGATGATGGCCATCGTTATATCCTCATTTTTAATGTAAAGACCAATTATCAGAAAATCAGGTGCTTCTAGCATTTTAACTTTTAGAAGCTTTTTCACCTTCTTTGAAAACTTCCATCTTGAGGTTAACCAAAAGTTTGTGCTGTATGTTAGATCTAGATAATTAGAAAGCTTTAAAGAGGGAAATTTGTTTTCAGTGTTAAATTTATAAATTGATAGGGGTGAAGGTGGGTAGGAAGAGTTTTATTCTTTCTTTTGAGGGTTTTTTTTTTTTAATTGCATACTGATCTTTCACTGGATCATTCTGGGCTTTGATCCACAATATTAATCCTGTGCTAGATTAAGAGTGATCCCCCTACTCTTCCTTTTCCACTTTGAATTTATAAGCCTCCTGCAAGTCCCTGGATCATATTTATGAGTCATAGGCAAGAGATGTGACGGCACCACCTCAGCTTCAAGCCCCAGCAAGCATTTAAAAAGATGTGGCACATCTTTAAAATCTGCTAGAGAGACTAAATTCTGTTTGATGTACTAACACAAAACATACAGAAACTTAATCGATACCCAACTGGAAATATGTTGCAAATACACTTTGCACCATTCCTTTATCAATGCTCATTTACATGCTTTTTTTCCCTTTGTTTTTTGGCCTCCTTTCTGAAGGGAAAATGGCTTATAAGATTGTCGTACCAACTAGTGTCCTATCCACACTAAAGTTTTTGTCAGGAGCTCATAGAGATCCTGATGGGTTTCTTTTTTTTTTTTTAATCTGTTTAGGTTCACCTACACACAGAATTATGTGTGCAGTTCCCAGAAAGTAAGTGTCATTAGTTTTGCATGGAACTACATTTTTTTTTGTTATAGTAAAGAAGGAATTATAGAGAAAATGGTAGTAAAGTCTTATTTTACTGCTTCAGATGTTTAATTGTTAGATCAGGTACATGTGCAGTCAGTGTGGACGTTACTTGGAGTAGAGGAGTAGCCTAGTGGTTAGTGCAGCAGACTTTGATCGTGGGAAACTGGGTTTGATTCCCACTCCATCACCCCAGGTACAAATAAGTACCTGTGTATACCATGTAAACCAATTTGAGTGTAGTTGCATAACCACAGAAAGGTTGGTATATGGAATCCCATTCCCTTTCATAAAGTTAGTTCTATGGAACAGATCTATTTGACATTTTGTAAAATGCTGAAAACTTATCTTTTTGGTCAGGCATAATTAATATATTTTCTTCTCTGTTTATGATGTTGTTAGAAGTGTATTACTATATTTGTGTAACATTAGATGTCGCCTTTACCGTACACCGTGCTGAACCCTAATTTTGGGAGGTCAAGAAGTATAGCATTAACGTTGACTTAGTTTTCTTTTCTGTTTATACAAACTGGGTCTTTCACAAATAGAATGGATCAAATAAGACACAATTATAAGGCCTCATCTAACAATACATATTGGAAGCAGTTCTATAAGTGGCACAGAAAGTAAACCATTGAACAGCAGGCAGAACAGATAAGGCACCTAAGTGCCCAATCCTTAAGAAGGGACCCTGCAGAGACAGGAATGCAAGCAAGACTTTAATTGACGGCATAAACAAACATGTGGATAAAGGTGAGCTGGTTGATGGTAAAGTTCCTCATGAGGGACGTCTGAGAAAATTAAAAAGTCATGGATAGGAGGCAATGTCCTTCTGTGGATTAGGAATTGGTTACTGGACAGAAAACAGAGGGTAGGATTAAATGGCCGTTTTTTCTCAATGGAGGAGGGTGAATAGTGGAGTGCCGCAGGGATCTGTACTGGGACTTGTGCTATTTAACACATTTATAAATGATCTGGAAAATGGAACGACAAGTGAGGTGATTAAATCTGCAGATGACACAAAACTATTAAAAGTTGTCAAAACACATACGGGTTGTGAAAAATTTCAGGAAGACCTTAGGAGACTGGAAGACTGGACATCCAAAGGGCAGATGAAATTTTAATGTAGACAAATACAAAGTGATGTACATTGGGAAGAATAATCCGAATCATAGTTACCTGATGCTAGGGTCCACCTTATGAGTTAGCACTCAAGAAAAAGATCTAAGTGTCGTGGACAATACACTGAAATCTTCTGCACAGTGTGTGGCAGTGGCCAAAAAGGCAAACAAGATGCTAGGAATTATTAGGAAAGGGATGCAAAATAAAACCAAGACTATTATCATGCCTCTGTATCGCTCCATGGTGTGACCTCACCTTGAGTATTGCGTTCAGTCTTGGTCACCGTATCTCAAAAAAGATATAGCGGAATTATTAATACCGTAAAATGAGTTCAAAGTGAGTTTGAACCAAGAAAAGAACTAGATTACATACAGATCTAGAAAACAATAAACAACTTAGATATTATTTAATAAACCTAGACTCTCAAATCATCCAAAATTATCAGAAATTGATAAAATTATCCATACTGTAACTCTCATTATAAATTTGCAAAATAAGCAAGTTTTTAATCCTTAAAAAAAAAAACTAATATAGTTAAAACTATATTTTAATGTAGATGGGAGAGCATTCCAAAAACTGGCTGCCAGATAAGAGAATAAAGACACATTTTTTTTAAAATAATCCCTCGAAAACTGAGAAGAGAGAGTGAAAATAAGCTAGCATTTTCTAGATATCGGGGAAACAGACCAGACATAATCTTGAATACCAAACATCCTAAGCCAATGCAGTTTAACAAGAAAAGGAATTATCCTATCAGATTTCTTTATGGAGTAAATCAGTTGTACTACCACATTCTGAATGGTCTGAATTATTTTCAACAATTTCTTGTATATCCCTAGATATACAACATTACAATAATTCAATTTACTCAACACCATGGATTGAACCCAAAAGTCTAAAAATGTCTTCTGTCAGATTTTCTAATACCTTTCAATTTTCTCATAACATAAAACGAGCTTCCAGATGTGGTAACAGTGGTTAGCACATCTGGGTTTAAAAAAGGTTTGGGCAAGTTCCTGGAGGAAAAGTCCATAGTTTGTTATTGAGATGGACATGGGGGAAGCCACTGCTTGCCTCGGGATTGGGTAGCATGGAATGTTGCTACTATTCGAGTTTCTGCCAGGGACTTGTGGCGTAGATTGACCATTGTTGGAAGCAGGACACTGGTCTAGATGGACCATTGGTCTGACCCAGTATGGCTATTTTTATGTTCTTCTTACATTCTTATTCCAGCAGTGGCCACATGTTGGCAGTATACTGTTAGTATAATAGACAATACTGACATCTAGTGGCTATATTGATAGTGCAGCGTCTTTTTTTTTTCTGAGACAGAGGAAACAGAGAAAATATGGGCAGATAAAGGCCAAATTACCTATTAAGTCTTCCCATCCATACCATACCATACTGTATTAAGTTTAGTGGCCAAATCACATCACCTAAATAGCAGTCCTATCTTTGGCCGCTATAAACTTAACCGGCCAGCATTGAATATTGATATAGCCAGTTAAGCTTGAGCTGGCCAAAAAAAAAAAGTACAAGGAGCTCATATGCTTTGCACGTTATCTCTGACAAGTGGAATAGATGCGAAACGCATGTGTTTGAAAATCCAAATGCACATGGCGTTCTTTACTTCCCTGACCTGGTAAAGGTAGAGCGGAGGGCAACAAAAATGATAAAGGAGAATGAATGGCTTTCTTAGGGGTCCTTTTACAAAGCGGCAGTAAGCCCACCAGGGGCTTTACCATGCGCCAATCTGGTGCTACCTCTGGCCCAACTCAGCATTTCTGGTTGAAATAGTCAGAAAGCAGTTCCACAGGCAGTAACCCGGTGGTAATCATGCAGCACCGTGCGCTACCCGGTTACAGCTGGGTTAGCTCGGGAGCCCTTACTGCCACCTCAATGGGTGACAGTAAGTACTCTCCCTGCATGGCTGTGCTCTAAGTAAAATCTTACTGCATGGCCATTTATTTTTTCGGCCTTTTTACCTTCCGCAGTAAAAAGGGCCTCAATGGGCAATGAAAACAGCCCCTGCCTCTAGTGCAGGGCTCCTTTTACCGCAGCTTGGTAAAAGGATCCCTTAGGGAAGAAAGGCTGAGTAAATTAGGACTGTTTAGCTTGGAAAAGAGATGACTAAGGGAATCACATGACTGTTGTGGAACAAGTTAGTAGGGTATGGTTTTTTACTGTTTTCAGATTTAAAACTTACTTAAAGTAATTTCTTAGTCTGTGCACAATTAAGTTGGAGAAAAGTAATGCCAAAAGTGTATGGCAAGACTGGTAGTATAGCTGGGTTTAAAAGAAGGTTTGGACAAGTTCCTGGAGGACAGATCCATAGTTATTAGCCAAGTAGATTTATGATTCACCACTTCTTCTGAGAATGACTAAGATGTGATGCATCTCAGCAGTGAGTTCTGCCAGGTAATTTCAAGTGACCTGAATTTGCCACTGTTGAAAGCACCTCATGTGTTTCATTCGTATTTTGTTGATATTTATCATATTTCTGTTGTATGCACTTACCTCGTGTGTTATAATGTGTCTTACTAAACTGGTGAGCAGCCCCTCCTTCAGAGTCAACGGAGGGAGGGAGTGAGCTATGTAGTGTGAGAAGCCCAGTCCCAAGGGGAGTGTTTATGGGAAAGTGCTGAGGGAAATGTTTCTGGTTATTGAATAGGGGTGGAGTTTGGAATTAGTAAAAATTGTTGTTGTACAGAGCACATGGTCTTTGGTTGCCTCTACCCCTGCCAGGACCTACGAGGAGAGGGAGTGTTTTAGACCCAGTTATCTAAGGCTGAACTAAGTGGAGGTTTCTGCCAGTAAAAGCATTAACCATAGAGTGGAGGAGTGCTACGGGTGGGAAACAGAGGTAACCCAGACTGGGAGCAGGAACAGGAAGGAGCCTGTTCATTGCCAAAGGTGGTAGCCCTGAGAGGTACACTTTTGGATGAGAGAGGACAGACAGGGAGGTCTGATCCTAAGAGGAGACAGCTTGCTGCAGGCACGGTCTTGGATTATTCTGCCCAAAAGGATGGGTGATGGACTGGTGGAGTTGTATATATATACATACCATAGGATTTACAAATGCAGTGGCATACCAAGGGCGGGGCGGTCGACCCTGGGTGCATGCTGCAGTAGGGTTGCAGGGAGAAGCTGCATGGCTGGCTGCTCCACCGGTTCCCTGCGCCCTCTGCTGTTACTTCCTGTTCTGGGGCAGAGGGCACAGGGAACTGGCGGAGCCGACAGCCAAGCGGCTGCTCCCAGCAGGCAAGAAGAATGCATCTGGGGGAGGGGGCGGCTTGGAGGTGATGCGGTGGGGGGGTGTCGTGCTGCACCCAGGGGGGGAGCGAACCATGCTGCAATGGGTGGGGGGGAGGGGGGGTCCACAGCGACCGAAGAACGCCACTGTACAAATGGACTACTAAATTTCACCAAAGTTTTAAACTGGCACTTAACCTCAGTTTGAACAAGTTATCTGTTTGGAATACAAATTGATTTGTTGATATTGAAAGGATTGTTTGCCTCCAGAATACCTGAATTCTAGATAAACTGCCTGTTGCAGAGTTTAAGTAAAGTTTGTGTTTGGTTTATAAAACCTGGACTGGAGTTGTTCTTTCAGTGAGAGTGAAGTTTATATACTCCCTGACTACTAAAGAAGAGTAAGTAGTACAAGTGTGGTTTAAAGCCCTACGGACTACTGGAGTAAGTCTAGCCCCAGCTTGCTCTCAGCTCAGTGAGTAACTAAAGTTTTTGCTGTGACCCTGGTTTCTGGTGCTGACCCGAAGAAATAACTGATATTCAGAACTCTGTATGGTGAGACCAGGGTTACAAACAGTAAGTGCAAAAATTTACCACAATGTAGTAAACAGACCCTTTAGTTGGAAGTTTAGTTAAAGTCCAGACTTTAATTCAATAGAAAATCAGTAGCAAGATACAAAGATGGCAATTGACAGATGAGCCCCAGTCAACTTGAAAGAGCTTGAGCTATCCTGCCAAGAAGAATCAGCAAAACTGTACCAGCCTGCTGTGCAGATTTGGTAGGTGCTTATCCTAAATAACGCGTGGCTTTTATAGTTGTAAAAGGAGCTTCCACCAAGTATTGAATGAAAAAGTGTAAAGACATATACAGTCGGCACTCTGACATACTTTTTGTAGCAGGATAACAAATTGTACCTTCCTTCAGGAAAAACATTCTGGTCCTGGGGGGGGGGGGGGGGGGTGTTGGAGGGAGAGGGTTAGTCTGACCCCTTCTCCAAATGTAGGTGTTGTCTAAAATTGAAAGGTAGTATAAAAATGAGTGTAGGGGGGGGGGGGGGGAAACCAGGCTTGGTTTTTCTCAAAGGAAATCTAGTAAAATAAATAGGAAGAAGTGTAGTGGGCTTCCTCCTCAGGGACCCATGAATGACCTTGGCCTTCTGTCTTAGGAGACCAAGGAGAAGAGAAGGAGAAGCCAGGAGTGGGACTTGTTTTGTCAGAGAAAAGAAAGGAAAAAAGGGTTTAAGCCAAAGCCTCAGCTTTCTTGGATAGATGACCATATCATGAGGGAGGGGCCAAGTATGATGCTCAGGAGTTCCATGTCCTAAAGGGTGGAGAGAAATGGAGTCGAGGAGTGAGAGTCCACATCGATGACCAAGGTGTGAGAGGAGGTACGACCTAAGCCCTGAGCACATCTGGTTTGCCGGAATCCAGAAAGCTCAGAAATGTTGTCGACAGATGAAATTTAATGTGGACAAATGCAAAGTGATCCACATTGGGAAAAATAATCCAATTATAGTTACTTGATGTTAGGGTCCACCTTAGGAGTCAGCACTCAAGAAAAATATCTAGGTGTCTTTGTAGGCAATATGCTGAAATCTTCTGCCCAGTGTGCGGCTGTGATCAAAAAAGCAAACTGGATGCTAGGAATTATTAGGAAAGGGATGGAAAATAAGACAAAGAATATTGTAATATTAATATTATAATAATAAAGTCATGGGATAGGAGGTAATGTCCTATTGTGGATTAAAAACTGGTTAAAATATAAAAAACAATAGGGTCAAATGGTCAGTATTCTCAATGGAGAAGAGTAGATAATGTGGTTTCCCCAGGGGTCTGTGCTGGGACTGCTGAAGGACTTGAAGAAATAATTCTTTTGATTGAGATGACTCTCTATTGGACCTCTTGAAGCACATAGAGAAACTGTTAAGATAAGTACTCCTTTTTAAGGATTTTCACAAGTATAGCATTTTGAAGCATTAGTGGAATACTAAATAAAATGTGAAGATGGCAAAGTAAGGAAGGGTTTTTATGCTAGTGATGATAACTTCAACTCCAAAGGATTTGTAATACCTGAAGTTTTATTGAGGCTTTTTCCTTCCATTTTTGCTGCTCTTTCAAGAGGTGTTCATCTAATGGTGAATACTTTTGGTATGATCTGAAGGGAAGAGTATTCAATTTGTTGTTATATTGGTTTCATCCTTTCCTCTCACTCTATATATTGTTATAGTAGATTTTAACATATTTATAAATGATCTAGAGATGGGCATAACTAGTGAGGTAATTAAATTTGCTGATGAGACAAAGTTATTAAATCGCAAGAGGATTGTGAAAAATTGCAAGAGGACCTTATAAGACTCTGAGACTGGGCATCCGAATGGCAGATGACATTTAATGTGAGCAAGTGCAAAGTGATGCACGTGGGAAAGAGGAGCCCAAACTATAACTAGGTGATGCAAGGTTTCACATTAGGAGTTCAGAAAAAGGATCTAGGTGTCATCGCTGATAAACCCTCTGCCCAGTGTGCAGCGCCAGCTAAGAAAGCAAATCGAATGTTAGGAATTATTAGGAAAGAAAACAAAAATGAGAATGTTGTAATGCCTTTGTATCGCTCCATTGTACGACCGCACCTCAAATACTGTGTGCAATTCTGGTCACCGCATCTCAAAAAAGATATAACAGAATTAGAAAAAGTACATATAAAGGGGATAGGACAACTTCCCTGTGAGGAAAGGCTAAAGTGGCGAGGGCTCTTCATCTTTGAGAAGAGACAGCTGAGGGGAGAGATATAATAGAGGTTTATAAAATGCTGAGTGGAGAGGAATGGGTAGAGGTAAATCACGTGTTTACTCTTTGTAAAAATACTAGGACTAGGAGGTACGCAATGAAGCTACTAAGTAGTAAATTTAAAAGAAGCTAGAGAAAATATGTCTTCACTCAACATATAATTAAACTCTGGACTTTGTTGCCAGAGAATGCGGTTAAAACAGTTTGTATATTTTCCTGAAAGAAAAGTCCAGAAACCATTATTAAGATGGAATTAGGAAAATCCTACTTATTTCTAGGATAAGCAGCATAAAATCTGTTTTACTGTTCTGGAATCTTGCAAAGTATTTGTGACCTGGATTAGCCACTATTGGAAACAGGATACTGGGCTTGATGGGCCATCTGTCCCATTATGGCAAAGCTTATGTTCTTATACAATGCTTCTGTATCGCTCCATGGTGTGACCTCATCTTGAGTATTGCATGTAATTCTGATCACCATATCTCAAAAAAGATATAACAGAATTAGAAAAGGTTCAAAGAAGGGCAACCAAAATGATAAAGATGCTGGAACTCCTCTCATATGAGGGAAAAGGCTGAAGAGGTTATGGCTCTTCAGCTTGGAAAAGAGACTTGTGAGGGGGGATATGATAGGTCTGCAAAATCTTGAGTATTGTAGAATGGGTAAAGTGAATTGATTTTTTTTTTACTGTTTCAAAAAGTACCAAGTTAGGGTAACTCAATGAAGTTAAATGGTAATACTTTTAAAATGAACAGAAAATATTTTTTCACTCAAAGAATAGTTAGCTCTGGAACTCATTGCCAGAGGATGTGATTACAGCAGTTAGCACATTTTGGGTTTCAAAAAGGTTTAGACAAGTTCCTTGAGGAAAAAGTTCATAGTCTGCTATTGAGATAGAGATGTGGGAAGCCACTGCTTGTCCCGGTATTGGTAGTATGGAATCTTGCTACTATTTGGGATTCTGCCAAGTATTTGGGACCTAGATTGGCCACTGTTGGAAGCAGGATGCTGAGCTAGATGGACCATCGGTCTGACCCAGTATGGCTGTTCTTATGTATGTTCTTATGACAAAGAAAAGATGCAAGCTCCATTATGGAGGGGAGACGTGCTCATGTGTAGAGTGATTGCCCAGACGGGAGTGAGAAGGAGCAGTGAGATATTGAGACGTGAAGACTGGGGCTGCTGCAGGTCCCAGCCAATACAGAGGCACTTGTAATGAGCAGAAAGACGAAGGAGAGTACAGGACCTATCCAAAAAGAGGAAACATGCAGGAGTTCTTGAATGACTGCATACAGCGAAGGAAACCAAGTGACATCTGTGAGTAAGTCTTAAATCTTCTGTCACCATTTTACTTTATTCTTGTGGACTGTTTGTCCCATTTTCACTGCCCATTTTATACATTTTTGTTCACCTGGAGAATGCCTAATAAATGGGTATTTGTATATAAATTCCTACCTGCCTTCCTTGTTAAGCATGAGTCACTTGAAACTGTCCAGAAACTATTCAGAGACTCATCACCAAACTGCCAGGGGTCCTTTATTCATGCTCTCTCAGCATTGGAAAAGAATGATGAAGGATACACAGTACTGGAGTGCAGAGTACTGGAATGCACTACCACGCAACTTAAGGATGATTCACGATTTAACCAACTTTCACAAACTACTGAAGACTCATCTCTTTGATAAGGCGTACCACAAAGATCAACAAATGTGAACGACACCTGCTTCCTATATTACTATCAGGTTTTTCCCTTCTTCTTTTCATTGTCATGTTACCCAAGATTCTTCTGTAACACTAAATACCTATTTTATAATGTATTTCCACTATTCATGATGTATTGTAAGCCACATTGAGCCTGCAAAGAGGTGGGAAAATGTGGGATACAAATGCATTAAATAAAAAATAAATAAAATACTGTAAGAGTTAACCACATACACCAAGAATTAATGTGTGTGTACCTGACTTTGGGATCACCTTCAGCCCCACTAATTGGAGGACTGGTTACATTTACATAATTGTTCTTTAAGTTTGAAAGTGTAGAGTATGTTTTGTAGATCAGTGAAGCAAACTCTCACATTAATGTAGAATATGACTAATGTGAAAGGGTGCAAAGACTCTTTACAAGACATTAAGTGAACCATAAAAAAAGCATTCCACTGATTAATGCGGAGGGAGGGGTGGGGCGATGATGGGTAATCATAAGATGATGACAAGCAGTGGGATTTTATGGCTAACGTGTCAGACAGCCCAGATCTTTTTTTTTTTTCCCCTTTGGAATGAAATAGCTGCTTTCCTTACAATGTTAATATCCGTAGGCAAGCATGACCTAACCTATAGTTCTTTATCATATTGCTTATGTCAGCTGTAATAGAAGTTTCTCCCATCCATTCTGCTCAAAATATAGCAGAGGAGCTAGAAGGGCAGGTTTTTCTATTTGCCCAGTGACTCAAGAGTTGAGTAGTTTTGGTGGAGAGGAATTTCTATAACAGATCGTCATTGTGTGAAACTACAGGGGAGGGTAGAGTCAGATATATCAAAATGACATTTGTTTATTCACAGAAAGGGTGGGGAATGCACTATTATGTCTCCCAATGAAGATAGTAGAGAATAAAGTAGCATTGTTATGAAAGTGGCATGGGGCAAGCAAAAAGAATCCTTAGCTGTAGTAATGTGAAAGGGTAGAGATGTATCTGTGACATTGCAGTAAGTAGTCTAGACTGACCTGGTTGCCATTCTGTAATAGGTTTCTTTCAGTCAGGGGTTGTACAGCATAATATGTCAGTTTAAGTGGCTTGTGATGTTTTCAAGTAAAAGCAGTTGTGAAAGCATATACTGATTGCTTTAATTATACTTGGCACACTAAGATTGATTTAAAGGTCTAGGCAAAAAAATGTGTAGAAAGTCTGAGGGCTTTGGTTGCACAAACTTCCTATAACTCTGTAAAGGAAAAATATTTCACTGCAAAACATTGAGCAAGTAAAACATTAATCTTAAAAGCTCTGTTGGAAGAGATTAGCATTGTCCTGTGTCGGTTATAGGTGAGCCCTTAGGTTCCCTGAGGCCCCGCAAGACCTCAGAGGCCAGCCGCGCACCCCGAATCTTCACCCGCGGCGACCGCCATTCACCAAGGGTTGAGCCCCCAGCTGCAGGCGGCCAGCAGGACGGCCCCTTCCCAGTCCGGGACGTTCCTCGCGCCCACTTTTGCCGTTCCGCCCGGGCTCTAGCTCGCTCCTGGAACCGGGTATCTACTCGTATACAGAGCGAAATCAGGGCATCCAATTGGCCTGGGACCTCTCGTCCTGCCAATTCGTCCTTGATCCGTTCTTGTAACCCTTCCATAAAAATTGCCATCAAGGACTCCGGGTTCCAACGCAGCTCCGTGGCTAAGGTCCGAAAACGAATGGCATAATCGGCCACCGTCCCCTCACCCTGATGAATCCGCAGCAGTTCCGACGCCACGGAAGATGGTCTACCAGGAAGGTCGAACACCATACGGAAACGGCGCTGAAATTCACTATAGTCATCCAAGATGGGGTCCTGTTGTTCGTTTAGTGGGGCCACCCAGGCCAGGGCCTTCCCTTCACATAGGCCCATGATATATCCCACTTTACTTTGGTCCGAAGCAAATGCCTCCGGTTGCATCCGGAAGGCCAGGTTGCACTGATTGAGGAACCCCCGGCAACCTCCGGGGGCCCCATCATATCGTGCCGGTTCAGGGAACCGAGGTCCCGTGCGGAACCCTCCCGAACGGGGAGCTGCTGCAGCCCCCTGGACCGCAGCGGCCTGGTTCTGTACCTGAAGTGTTGAAAGTTGAGAGCATACGTTCTGGAGTGCCCCTGACAGGGCGTTCAGCTGCTCCTGCTGCTGCTGAAGTACCTTGGCCAGGTCCCGTAGATCAGGCTGCGTAGGCGAGCTCATGGCTTCCGTTTCCTGTCCTTTCCTGTCCTGTGTCGGTTATAGGTGAGCCCTTAGGTTCCCTGAGGCCCCGCAAGACCTCAGAGGACAGCCGCGCACCCCGAATCTTCACCCGCGGCGACCGCCGTTCACCAAGGGTTGAGCCCCCAGCTGCAGGCGGCCAGCAGGACTGCTGGAACCGCGGGGTGACGGCCGGTCTGGCTGGTAGTCAGCAACTCAGTCTCTGAAGGACAGCTAGCAAGGACGGCTAGCACTGAAGAGGAACACAGTCTCTGAAGACAGCTAGCAAGGACGGCTAGCGCTGAAAGGAACACAGTCTCTGCAGGTGGCTAGCAAGGGCGGCTAGCACTGAAAAGGAATACGGTCTCTGAAGGTGGCTAGCAAGGACGGCTAGCAATGAAGATGAACACAGTCTCTGAAGGTGGCTAGCAAGGACGGCTAGCAATGAAGATGGACCCAGTCTCGGAAGGTAGCTAGCAAGGACGGCTAGCAATGAAGATGGAACACAGTCTCTGAAGGTGGCTAGCAAGGACGGCTAGCAGTGAAGATGGGCCCAGTCTCTGAGGGTGGCTAGCAAGGACGGCTAGCAATGAAGATGGAACACAGTCTCTGAAGGTGGCTAGCAAGGACGGCTAGCAGTGAAGATGGACCCGGTCTCTGAGGGTGGCTAGCAAGGACGGCTAGTAATGAAGATGGACCCAGTCTCTGAGGGTGGCTAGCAAGGACGGCTAGCAGTGAAGATGGGCCCAGTCTCTGAGGGTGGCTAGCAAGGACGGCTAGCAATGAAAAGGAACACAGTCTCGGAAGGGCAACACTCCGCGATCCACTGTGTCGGCTTCTGACATTTGAAACGGAAGCCCTGGACCCTTCCCGTTCCGATGTTTAAATTCCCCGCCAGTCCATCCCATCCCTGGAAGAGGAGCCAATCCCTCCGGCCCTGACAGGCAAGGAGCGCCTGGATTGGCAGACCTGCCTAGCAGGCGGAGTCTCTCCTTCAATGCGCCAATCCGGCGCGAGTGGGCGGGGCTTGCCCGCTGGTCTGCTCTGGCCGGGGAGACGACGACGCCGGCGCCGCCATCTTGGCCGGCGTCTTCCCTTCTCCGAGGCCGGCGTTCGCTCCAGCGGGTTGCCGGCCTCGGGCCGACCCGCGGCAGCGCCGGGCCCGTCGGCGGCTCGTCCCCGCCGCACTGGACCCCGCGAGCCCTGTCGACCATCGCTTCCCGCCGCGGGAGCACAGGTAAGGGCCCGGGACGGGACAAGCATTAAGGATTTGGCATAATTCTCCATTTTTCCGGTAAGGTTTTTCTTGTTTTTTTTTCTTATCTATAGATTTTCCCTGGTAGAAATTACAGCAAATTCATTCCTAAAGCAGTTTGCAAGCAAATTGATTTGCATGTATTATTTTTGCAATTTGTTTTAAAGCATGCTTGCCCAGTTATAAATTCTGGCCTGAATATTCACATGCCACACTTCAAGGCTAGAGGGAGGAAGTTCTAGATAAGTATTGGCTAAGAATTTCCTAAAAGTGAAACAGTTAATGAAGGCCTTATTTTGGAAGACTTGTAGAAACTATTACAACAGTATTTATTTCTAATAGGAGGGAGGATGTAGTAAATTCCCACTTTTTCCTCTCAGAATGTTTTTACCTTGCAAGAAAAGAACTGTTTTTAGAAATAACAATTCAAACTTAGTATGGCACTTGCTAGTAAACTCAAGTTCTATATCTAAATAAGCAAGTTTCTCTCTCAGTTACGGAGCAAAAAGACTTCAGATGCTCAACGGTCTTTGCTCCTTTGAACAATGAACCATTGAATGTTTATATCCATTATTTACAGGGCAATACTCCCTTGTGGACAGCGCTTGAGCTCCTCATAAGTCTTAAAAAAACCTCCAAGTATATAATGATAGTTTTTACTATACTTTTCCCAATGGACTATATAAGTTTTCAACTATAGCATCAATGGTACTTATCTGGGCTTTTGAAGACCACTACGGCTGGGCACGCTCTACAGAAAATTTCCATTTCGCTACAAGCTTCTTAAGGAGCGATTTGAAGCTTGTAGCGAAACGGAAATTTTCTGTAGATTCTGTAGGTTTTAGATTTGTTAGGAACTGGGCAACATTCTGGGGAAGGGGGAGCCTATTCCAAAAGGATGGGCTCCACCTTAACCAGGGTGGGACAAGGCTGCTAGCATCAGCATTTAAAAAGAAGGTAGAGCAGCTTTTAAACTAGGAACTGGGGGAAGTCCGACAGTCGCTCAAAAGCACATGGTTCGGGATAAGGTATCTTTCAAAGGTATCACCAAAACTGGAAAGATAGGATACCCCGATGGTGAGGTTGCAAAAGAGACCATAGTAGATCAGCCTGCTTATAATCAAAAGAGAAAAACGCCTATATTGCGACCCAAATCGGGAGATGGGCGTCTTTCTCCCGTGGGCACCCAAATCGGTATAATCGAAAGCCGATTTTGGGCGTTTCCAACTGCAATCCGTCGCGGAAATGGGTAAAGTCGATGGGGGTGTGTCGGAGGCGTGGTGAAGGCAGAACTGGGGCATGGTTATCGGCCGAGGAGAGAAGGGCGTCTTTAGCTGATAATCGAAAAAAAGGCGTTTTTACCGCGATTTTGGGTCACTTTTTTTGGACCCTTTTTTTCACGAACAAGTCCCAAAAAAGTGCCCCAACTGCCCAGATGACCACCGGAGGGAATCGAGGATGACCTCCCCAGACTCCCCCAGTGGCCACTAACTCCCTCCCACCAAAAAAACCCACTTTAAAAACTTTTTTTCCAGCCTCTATGCCAGCCTCAAATGCCATACCCACCTCCATGACAGCAGAATGTGTTCTATCCTGTGACAGCCTTTCCCTGGTTCTGATGTGGGTCTCGGGTGAGTGTGACACTTTTTCTGTTATGCACACTGTAGAGTCACATCAGCAATGTATTGTGGTGGGTGTCACACCCTAGTATTGGGCTCCGTGATTCCACTAGCTTGTGGCAAATGCTCACAATGTTGGTAGTTGGTAGGCTCTACTCCCATGGTGCTTTTCCCCCTGCTTACTGGGTCAGAGTGTGCCCTGTTTTGTTTCCAGTAGTCCATGAGGTAGTGGCCATTTTTGTAAGCCAGTTTTAGATCCCTTTCACGTGTTAACCACGTTACAGAATTTAGTTCTTACCTTGAATGTGGCTGAAAGAGGGCATTGTACACCATTCTGCCAGCTCTGACCTACTGCTCATCTCAGTACCAGGGAGACTCGTTGCCAGTGGGGCACAACCTTTGATCTGCAGTTAACTGTGAGTAAGCGTGCTTATTCCAATAAAGGACGTTTTCGGAGAGATTAGTCTTCAGGTGTCAACTGGTGTGCCAATGTTATATAGCAGCAACAAGTCCTAGAGGCCTGCATGTATGCAGGTCCCTGGAGCACTTTTAGTGGGTACCGCAGTGCACTTCAGCCCATCCCCCCTACCTGTAACACTTGTGCTTTTAAATGGGAGGTCTCCAAAACCCACTGTACCCACATGTAGGTGCCCCCTTCACCCCTAAGAGCTATGGTAGTGTTGTACATTTGTGGGGAGGGGGGTTGGGTGCTCAGCATCCGTGGTAAGGGAGCTATGCATGTGGGAGCGTTGTCTGAAGTCCACAGCACTGACCTCTAGGGTGCCCAGTTGGTGTCCTGGCATGTCAGGGGGCGAGTGTACTACAAATCGTGGCTCCTCCCATGACCAAATGGCTCAGATTAGGACGTTTTTGAACTGGGCATTTTTAGTTTCCATTATCGCTAAAAAAAACAAACGCCCAGCTGAAAAACGTCCATTTTTTCGAAAATACGGTCTGTCCCGCCTCTTCACGTACCTGTTTTCGGACATAAACGCCCATGGAGATAGGCGTTCGCGTTCGATTATGCCCCTCCACATGTCCTTAAATAAAAATAAAAATCAGACAAAAGATTGCAACAAACATAGTTTGAAATATCTATATGCCAATGCCAGAAGCCTAAGAAATAAGATGGGAGAGTTAGAATATATTGCACTTAATGAAACATTAGATATAATAGGCATGTCTGAGACCTGGTGGAAGGAAGATAACCAGACACTGTCATACTGGGGTACAAATTATATCGTAATGATAGGGTGGATCAAGTTGGTGGAGGGGTAGCATTGTATGTTAAGGAGAGCCTTGTATCAAATGGATTGAAAATTCTGCAGGAAACAGAGCACATCTTGGAATCCCTTTGGTATGCCACTGCAACGAGAGAAGAAAAAATTCTAGACCTAGTCCTTAGTGGAGCGCATGATCTGGTGCGGGAGGTAGTGGTGCTGGGGCTGCTTGATAACAGTGATCATAATATGATCAGATTTGATATTAGCTTTGAAGTAAATGTACACAGGAAATTCAATACGTTAGCATTTAACTTAAAAAAAAAGATACCATGACAAAATGAGAAGAGCGGTGAAAAAAAACGTAGAGGAGTGGCTTCGAGGGTCAAAAATTTACATTAGGCATGGATGCTGTTCAAAAACACCATCCTTGAAGCCCAGGTCAAATATATTCTGCGTATTAAAAAAGGAGGATGGAAGACCAAATGACAGCCGGCATGGTTAAAAAGTGAGGTGAAGGAAGCTATTAGAGCTACAAGAAAATCCTTCAGAAAATGGAAGAAGGAACCGACTGAAAATAATAAGAAACAGCATAAGGAACGTCAAGTCAAATGCAAAGCGCTGATAAGGAAGGCAAAGAGGGACTTTGAAAAAAAGATTGCATTGGAGGCGAAAACACATAGTAACATTTTTTTAAGGTATATTAAAAGCAGGAAGCCGGCAAAAAAATCGGTTGGACTGCTAGATGACCGAGGGGTAAAAGGGGCAATCAGGAAAGACAAAGCCATAGTGGAGAGATTAAATGAATTCTTTGCTTCGGTCTTCACCGAGGAAGATTTGGGTGAGATTCCGGTGCCAGAAATGGTATTCAAAGTTGACGAGTCGGAGAAACTGAATGAAATCTCTATAAACCTGGAGGATATAAGGGGGCAGTTCTACAAATTGAAAAGTTGCAAAGCTCCTGGACCAGATGGTATTCATCCCAGAGTACTGATACAACTTAAAAATGAACTTGCGGAACTATTGTTAGTAATATGTAATTTATCCTTAAAATCGAGGGTGGTACTGGAAGATTGGAGAGTTGCCAATGTAACGCCGATTTTTAAAAAAGGTTCCAGAGGAGATCTGGGAAATTGTAGGCCAGTGAGTCTGAAGTTGGTGTCGGGCAAAATAGTAGAGACTATTATAAAGAACAAAATTACAGAGCATATTCAAAAGCATGGATTAATGAGACAAAGCCAACAAGGATTTAGTGAAGGGAAATCTTGCCTCATCAATCTATTACATTTCTTTGAAGGGGTGAACAAATATTTTGGATAAAGATGAGCCGGTTGATATTGTGTATCTGGATTTTCAGAAAGCAATTGACAAAGTACCTCATGAAAGACTCCAGAAGAAATTGGAGAGTCATGGGATAGGAGGTACTGTCCTATTGTGAATTAAAAACTGGTTAAAAGATAGAAAACAGAGAGTAGGGTTAAATGGTCAGTGTTCTCAATGGAGAAAGGTAGTTAGTGGGGTTCCCCGGGGTCTGTGCTGGGACCGCTGCTTTTTAACATATTTATAAATGACCTAGAGATGGGAGTAACTAGTGAGGTAATAAAATTTGCTGATAACACAAAGTTATTCAAAGTTGTTAAATTGTGGGAGGATTGTGAAAAATTACAAAAGGACCTTACGAGACTGGGAGGCTGGGCGTCTAAATGACGTTTAATGTGAGCAAGTGCAAAGTGATGCATGTGGGATAGGGGAACCCGAATTATAGCTACGTCATGCAAGGTTCCACGTTAGGAGTCACTGACCAAGAAACGGATCTAGGTGTCATCATTGATGGTACGTTGAAACTTACTGCTCAGTGTGCTGCTGTGGCTAAGAAAGCAAATAGAATGTTAGGTACTAATTGGATAGGAATGGAAAACAAAAATGAGGACATTATAATGCCTTTGTATCGCTCCATGGTGTGACTGCACCTCGAATATTGTGTTCAGTTCTGGTCGCTGCATCTGAAAAAAGATATAGAGGAATTAGAAAAGGTGCAGAGAAGGGCGACAAAAATGATAAAGGGGATGGGATGACTTCCCTATGAGGAAAGGCTAAAGCGACTGGGGCTCTTCAGCTTGCAGAAAAGATGGCTGAGGGAAGATATGATAGAGGTCTATAAAATAATGAGTGGAGTTGAATGGGTAGATGTGAAGCGTCTGTTTACGCTTTCCAAAAAAACTAGGACTAGGGGGCATGCGATGAAGCTACAAAGTAGTAAATTTAAAACGAATTGGAGAAACGTTTTCTTCACTCAACGTGTAATTAAACTCTGGAATTCGTTGCCAGAGAATGTTTTAAAAGCGGTTAGTTTAGCAGAGTTTAAAAAAGGTTTGGATGGCTTCCTAAAGGTAAAGTCCATAGACCATTATTAAATTGGACTTGTGGAAAATTCACTATTTGGGGTATAAGCAGTATAAAATGTTTTGTACTTTTGGGGGATCTTGCCAGGTATTTGTGACCTGGCTTGGCCACTGTTGGAAACAGGATGCAGGGCTTGATGGACCTTTGGTCTGTCCCAGTATGGCAGTACTTATGTACACTTGTACTTATGTACTTATGAGTTAGGATATGGGGTTGGAGGAGGGATTTAGATATTAATGTTGAGGAGAAAAAGAAAAACTGTTGAGAGTTCTCTTAAGAAAATGTAGTATTTATCAGAACACTTGTATGCTATGCTCTGTGTTCATTCTGCAGACACCATAAAAAGATGTTTATCTTGTCTTGGAGGCATTGATGTCTATAAATGGGAGTAACTAGTGAGGTAATAAAATTTGCACTTGCTCACATTAAACGTCATTTAGACGCCCAGCCTCCCAGTCTCGTAAGGTCCTTTTGTAATTTTTCACAATCCTCCCACAATTTAACAACTTTGAATAACTTTGTGTTATCAGCAAATAACCTATAAATGTATTCACTATGCTGCTCCCCAGTATCTCTCCACACTCGTCCTTCCCTACACCCCTTCCCGTGCACTCCGCTCCATGGATAAATCCTTCTTATCTGTTCCCTTCTCCACTACTGCCAACTCCAGACTTCGCGCCTTCTATCTCGCTGCACCCTACGCCTGGAATAAACTTCCTGAGCCCCTACGTCTTGCCCCATCCTTGGCCACCTTTAAATCTAGACTGAAAACCCACCTCTTTAACATTGCTTTTGACTCGTAACCACTTGTAACCACTCGCCTCCACCTACCCTCCTCTCTTCCTTCCCGTTCACATTAATTGATTTGATTTGCTTACTTTATTTATTTTTTGTCTATTAGATTGTAAGCTCTTTGAGCAGGGACTGTCTTTCTTCTATGTTTGTACAGCGCTGCGTATGCCTTGTAGCGCTATAGAAATGCTAAATAGTAGTAGTAGTAGTAATGTCTGTTAATTACAGAGACATTGCCAATATTCCATTTTTAACTGAATTTATAGGAAGAGTAGTGATTACTGAATTGTCGTAATTTATTGAGTGTGTTCTTTAAATTGAAATTAGACAATTGCAGCCATATTTAGAAGGGAAAGCTCTATGTGTGGTGGTTAAAGCATTAGTTTTGAGCATCTTTGACTATTGCAATATGTTTATACTTGATTGCCAATAAAATTTATTTGGAACTGCAGGTGATTCAAAATGTGACAGCCAGATTAGTGTTAGGTGCAAGAAGGTATGAAAATGCCCACCTGTTGTTAGTCTGTATTTGCTTCTTGTTAAAAATAAATAAGTTGAGGGCATTGATATTGAAAGTGATAATGTATTGAAAACCAATTTAATGAGCAGATTGGACAAAACATTATAGAGCCCTTTTACTAAGCTGCAGTAAAAGTTGGCCTTACAGCACCTTACATGGATTTTTCCCAATCATTAAGGCCAGAAAATGGCCGTTTTGTTTTTCTATTAATGGCCATGTATGCAATAGAGCTGGTGTAACTGCAGGCACGTTGATGCTGAAGATACACATATACTTTATAGTGTTCTATAAGGCAGTGCTTCTCAACCCAGTCCTCGGGACACACCCAGCCAGTCGAGTTTTCAGGATACTGACGATGAATATGCATGAGAGCAGGGGCGTAGCCAGACACCCAATTTTGGGTGGGCCTGGGCCCAAGATGGGTGGGCAGAAGTACTCCGCAAGTGATTTGGTCTCTCCCTCTCTCACCTGCATGCCATATGGTCCCTCAAACATCAGCACCTCCCCTGCATACCTTTTAAATAGCAGATTTTCACTGACAGCGAGCAGCAACTAATACACACTGCTCATGTTGGCCTCACAGCCTTCCGTCTGATGTAACTTCCTGCTTAGGCGGGAATACATCAGCGGGAACGCTGTGGGGCTGGTGCAAGTAGTATGTATCAGTCGCTGCTCACTGCAGGCATCTGGTATTTACAAGTTATGCAGGAGGGACAGTTGTTGGGAGTTTTCGGCTGGTGGGGCTTGGGGAATCCCTGCCAGCCACATCATAGATGTGCTGCTACTGGGTGGGCCTGAGCCCAAAATGGGTGGGCATGGGCCCACCCGAGCCCACCCTTGGCTACGCCACTGCATGAGAGAGATCTGCATACAAAGGAGGCAATGCATGCAAATCTGTCTCATGCATATTCATTGTGAATACTTGAAAACCGGACTGGCTGGGTGTGCTCCCAGTGTTGGGCTGAGAAGCTCCGCTGTAAGGTATATGTGTAAATGTGCATCTTGCCCTTGCCATGCCCAGGTGTCTACCTTTTTGCAAATATGCACTATGCAAGATATGCACGTATTTACAGAATAGTGCTTAGGTAAAAATTTGACATAGGTATATGGACCAGACAGAATTCTGCGGTCTATGCCCTGAACATGGCATGGACAAATCAAGATCAGGTATACATATGTTGGATCACCTCATATCTTATGTAATCTTCTCGGGCAGACTGGATGGACTGTACAGGTCTTTATCTGCCATCATTTACTATGCTACTATGTTATATGTGCTAGTATTCTAAACGTGTATAACATGCTGGTAAAATGCTAGCCCATATATTGTAGAATTGCTCCCTAAGGGCCCTGGAGAAGTTATTGTGCCCCAGGGATTAACAAACTGGATTAATCACTGCTAAGGCATGGATGTTCAGTAACATTGCTGTAGTCATGCTTATTATATTGTATTATAGTCTCCTTATTCTTCTTTGATGTGGCCTCACTCAATTATTATAAACTTTATTTTTATTCATTTCCTATGGATAATATTAGTTGTTGCCTGTTCTTATTTGATTTTATAACTTCTGTATTTATTCATGACATAGAGGGGCATAATTGAACTGGGCGTCCAACTTTAAAGGCGCCCATCTCTAAGGACGGCCTGACGAAGGGGCGGGGCATCCCGTATTATCGTTTCGATAATACGGTTGGGGACAGCCAAATCTCAACATTTAGGTCGACTTTAGAGATGGCCGACTGCGGTTTTCGCCTATAATGGAAACCGAGGACAGCCATCTCAAAAACGGCCAAATCCAAGCCATTTGGTCATGGGAGGAGCCAGCATTTCTAGTGCACTGGTCCCCTCTCACATGCCAGGACACCAACCGGGCACCCTAGGGGGCACTGCGGTGGACTTCACAAATTGCTCCCAGGTACATAGCTCCCTTACCGTGTGTGCTGAGCCCCCCACCCCCCCCCCCAAATCCACTCCACACAACTGTACACCACTACCATAGCCCTTATGGGTGAAGGAGGGCACCTAGATGTCGGTACAGTGGGTTTCTGGTGGGTTTTGGAGGGCTCCCATCTACCACCACAAATGTAACAGGTAGGGGGGATGGGCCTGGGTCCGCCTGCCTGAAATGCACTCCAGTACCCACTAAAAACTGCTCCAGGGACCTGCATACTGCTGTGATGGAGCTGGGTATGAAATTTGATGCTGGCATAGAGGCTGGAAAAAATGTTTAAAATTTTTTTTTTGTGTGGGAGGGAGTTAGTGACCACTGGGGGAGTAAGCGAAGGTGATCCCTGATTCCTTCCTGTGGTCATCTGGTCAGTCTGGGCACCTTTTCGAGGCTTCTTCGTGAACAAAAAGGGACCAAGTGAAGACGGCCAAATGCTCGTCAGGGACGCCTTTCTTTTTTCCATTATCAGCCGAGAATGGCCATCTCTTAACCACGCCCCAGTTGCGCCTTCGGTACACTGCCGACACGCCCACTTGAACTTTGGCCATCCCCGCGATGGAAAGCAGTTGAGGCCGGCCAAAATCGGCTTTCGATTATGCCGATTTGGCCGGCCCTGAGAGAAGGATGCCCATCTCCCGATTTGTGTCAAAAGATGGGCGCCCTTCTCTTTCGAAAATGAGCTGGATAGTGAAATATTTTGAATGTTATTAAAAATTTTAAAAAAAAAACCATTTGGGGTGTGAATGGGAATGGCCCCCTTTTACTCGGAAAATCAGAATGAGATGTTGTACCTCCGGGTCTTGCTAGGAATTGCAGAGGATTTGCGTAAAAGCCAGGGTATTTTCCATGGCAATTCCACTTTTATAGAAGAGTCTTCTACCTGACATTAGGATAGATTGCAATTCTTTCTTTCAGAAAGAAAATGAAGAATTCATGGCTGTTTCATAAGTCCGTTCTAGGTTGGGTAGCCTCCTTTGTTGGTGTTCTAAGTCAGTTGACGTGGGCATTTTCATTTGTTAACAATTTCTGGTTTGATACTTTTATAGTTAAATTTAGCATTTTTAAAGTTCTTTATTTTTTAATTCATTTCATAGTAGCCTGTTATAAGACACACTTTTTCCCCGCAATTTGTGACATCACTGTTTTGGGTGTCCGCATCTTGTAAATAGAACACAGAAAAACTGGGTCATATGCTTTTTACACTTGATTGGTAATGGAATGTTTGATATTTGACTTTTAAATAGTTAAGTTCTTTTTCTTATCCTATGCTTCAACGGCATTTAGGATGGACTCAGTTATGCGACTCATTAAGGGCTTCTTTTACAAAACTGCACTAGTGATTCCTAAGTGGCAAGTGAGAGGGAGCCCATGGGAATTGAATGGGATTCCTCTTATTTGCCACATGGAGAATCAGTAGCGTGGCTTTGTAAAAGAGGCTCCAAGTTAGTTAGTGTGGGCAATCTTACTATTTCATTGGTTAACGACAAATTCAGGTGAGTGATCTATAGAGTTGGTCGGTGCAGGGAAGTCTTAGTTGCCTAGAGAGCTGTTAAGTAAACATAGTAGATGACGGCAGAAAAAGACCTGCACGGTCCATCCAGTCTGCCCAAGAAGATAAATTCATATGTGCTACTTTTTTATTTGTACTGTCCTCTTCAGGGCACAGATTGTATAAGTCTGGCCAGCCCTATCTCCGCCTCCCAACCACCAACCCCGCCTTCCACCACCAGCTCTGGCACAGACTGTATAAGTCTGCCCAGCACTATCCCTGCCTCCCACCACCGGCTCTGGCACAGACCGTATAAGTCTGCCCAGCACTATCCCCGCCACCCAACCACCAGCCCCAGCACAGACTGTATAAGTCTGCCCAGCACTAGTCCCGCCTCCCAACCACCAGCCCCGGCACAGACCGTATAAGTCTGCTCAGCACTAGCCCCGCCTCCCAACCACCAGCTCTGCCACCCATTCTAGGCTAAGCTCCTGAGTAAGGTTAGTTATTCTTGGAGCTTTTATTATAATCATCTCACAATTTCTTGTTTGATGCTTTCATTTTTGTATTTTTTTGATAGTAACCTGGTATTAGGCACCTTTGCCAATACGCTTGCTAAGTTTTAGTAGCCTTACTTTGATATATGGACTATGCGCCCATAATAACATGTATGTAGTATTTATTTTGCTGATTTTGTGTTTCTCAGCTCCCATGGTCAATAATCATTATTGAGAGCCCGGTGGTGGGTTGGGTCCTTTTGGAACTATTGTGTTGTACGGTAAGCTTTAGTTGAGCACAACATATCTTATATTTATCTCATGTTCTATCTCACCAATAACACCACTTCTGACATTTTTGCATATTCACTCCAAAATTATTTTAGCATTTATTTTTTCCATTGATGAAAATAATCACAATGTTTTCCCCTCACTAGTCATGATGTATTTTTGATTTTACTAACATCTGCCACTCTTATGATCAACAAATGTGATTTGTTGGCTTTGATATTGGGACACTTCCCAATTTATTGGGATATGCATGTCATTCAAAGTTCACTAGTTATCATACAGTTTTATATTTTGTTTTTCACATTTTCTGTCTTTAGGTGGTTCCTTTCTTTGTCTTTTTTTCTGGGATTTTGTATTACTTTTTATTAAAATTGTTTTTATTTTTCATTTTTATCTCTGTTGATCTATGCTTTATTTGATTATTTTATATGTAGACTCCTGATGCAGGCGTTGCGCGCCGAAACACAGCCCATGTTGGGTCATTGATGTACAACATTGATTTACGCTGTTAATAAATGGATCTGTTCCATTTTTAAAGGTGCTTCTTTGCTTTGAATTCTTTCTTTCAGAAATAAAATGAAGAATTCATGGCTCTTTCTTACACCATAATTCTGTTCTAGGTTGGGTAGCCTCCTTTGTTGGTGTTCTACACAGTTCTACCATTGTAAAGGCTGTTAGAGTGCAGTTTTCTTAGTTATCTCAGAGATTGGGTGAGCTTCCTGTGAAAGAGGGGCAAGTGGGCTCGGATAGGGGACCTGCATTTTGGATTTGTGATGGTTCACAAAATGATGTTATTTATTGTTCTTTGGTAGGTTGATCGCATGCTTTTATTTAATTTCTTGTATGTATTGTATGTTGATTGTCCATTGTTCACTTCTTTGCATGGCCCTTTTAAGAGCCTAGAAGGTAGTCTATAAGTATCCATCAACCATTTGTTACTGCTTTTTAAGTGAATTATGCTGTGAAATTTCCAGGCTTGTGCTAAGAATTGTGTAGCTTAGTGTTCCCAAAGTTTGCTCAGGAGACAGACTTAGCCAGTGGGGTTTTCAGGATTTCCAACCTGAATATCCCAAGAGAAAGATGTTTATATATTGGAGACCCACTGTATGCAAATATATCTCGTGCATATTCAGGCTGGAAATCCTGAAAATGCCACTGCCTAGGTGTGTTTCCAGAACAAGGTTGTGAAACACTGGTTTAGCTAGCTGTAACAAAACTAGCCAGTAAGTAATGCATACGTAAACAAGAAATAACATTTAGCTAATAATATAGGACTCCTTTTACTAAAGCTTAGCACATGCTAAATGCTAAGAAGCCCATTTTATACTCATGCACTTCTTAACATTTAGAGCGCACTAATTCCATTAGTGTACACTAAGCTTTAGTAAAAGACAGGGCCAGCATTAGTGGGTTGCAAACGGGGCGGTTGCCCTGGGCCCTCATGCCACAGGGGTCCCTAGGCATGACTGAAGCTGAAGAAAGAATAACCTGTAAGTGGGCTTTAGAGTCACCCCTCTAGTTTCTGCCCTGAGCCCTTGTATGTCTAACACCAGGCCTAAAGGCCCCATAATTTGTATTTATTATTGGACCTGTCTTCCAAAAGAAAAACAAAAGCTCAGATTAAAGCTGTATTTTGTTCATGTTAGAATACAGCAGAGTGGGCATTGCTTTCAGATTTTTCTACCTGCCAGTTCCCCTTCCCAGCTCACTGCCAGTGCTTGCCTGATGATAGCTGACTCATCAGTGACCTGCAGGCAACCTTTATCTAACACAGAGAGACTAGAATTCCAGGATGAGTATAAGGCTTTCTTCCTTTAAAGCCTTTAGTTTTAGACTCTTGTTTATTATTGGTTTTCTTTATTGATCTTATCCTTTAATTCATATTTTAAGTTATTACTATGTAGTACCAGGATGCCCAATAATATGGTAGAAAGTGCTGTAAAAAGACACTATTTCTGGGAAAGAGGTATTTTGTGAACTGTGGCTAGGAAGGATAGTTTTTTTTTTTAAACAGGTGCTTAAATAGTGCAGCAAATACGTGCATAAGGAAGATCTCTCTAGGAAAGCTAGTTTAAATCTTGCTTCTGCTACTGACATTCCTTGAGACCTTGGGCAAGTCGCGTTATCTCAGGTACCTCCTTAGAGTGTAAGCTCTTCAGGACAGGGACATAATTGTACCTGAATATTTATTACCATTCTACAGCTAATATACAGTTGGCATTGCTTTGAAACACTGACCACAGCATTTAAAGTTATACCCAGATATTGTGCTCTTGGATGGTATCAGGTACCAGTGCTGAAAATCCTGGTATAGAGCAGACCTGGAAGTTTTCTGGGTAACCCTGATATCCAGTGCCTACACTCAGTTAATTATTTGGACAGGGTTTTGTCCGGATAGTTATCTGGGTTCTGACACTGAATATCGGAGGCACCCGGATAACTTCTGGCTCCGTCCCCAAACCGTCCCACATTATCCAGATAGTGCTGGGGAGGTCAGTAAAGATTTTTCGGTGAACATCACTTATCTGGGTAGGAGCCATTCCGACCTGGATAAGTGCCATTGAATATTTGGACCATTATTATGAAGTATTATCTTGACTTATTTTAAACACATATACATATGTTTCATATACACATAAACACTTCCCCCTTCCCAACCACACTCTGGAAATGCTTCCACTAAGGTCAGATACAAGATATGTGTGCATACTGTCTGGACATAAAACAACTTTGCTCAAGGAAATGTCAGGCCCGATGTTCAGCCGGCGGCAATCACCATTTTGCTGACGACCACGTTAAACCAGGAGTTCAGTTTCAGGCCATGTTCAGGCCCCAGGATTGAATTTCCAGGTATAGGACCCGGCTAAAATATAGCTGGTTAAGTGTGATATCCGGCACTTAACTGGCTACGGGGCACCACATAAAGGTAGGATTCCATTTTATGTGGTCCTGTTTATGCAAGGTTAAGTTCCCAATATTAGCCCTTAACCGGCTAATGATGACTCTGCCCCCAAAATAGCTGGTTTCAGCTTGAGCACTAACCAGGCATTTTCAGCAGCACTGGCTTGTTAAGTGCCACTGAAAATGGCCAGTTAGCAATGTACAGGAGATTTAAACTGCCAGGAGCTTATCCTGGCTATTTAAATCATTTATTATTATTATTTATTACATTTGTACCCCGCGCTTTCCCACATATTGCAGGCTCAATGCAACTTACATAGTAAATACAGTTACAAAGTCTAGATGAGAATCTTACAAGTTGTAAGAATATCAGGCCCCTGTTTTATAATTACCCCATTGGAATATTTTTATTTTTGGCTCACACCTTTTATTAGTTGTAGCTCAAGGTGGGTTACATTCAGGTGCATTACTGTTGGTATTTCCTGTCCCTGCAGGGCTCATGATCTGTTTGTAACTGAAGTGATGGAGGGTTAAATGACTTGCCCAAGATCACAAGGAGCTTCAGTGGGATTTGAACCAGGCTTCCCTGGTTCTCAGCCCATTATTCTAACAGGCAAAACCTAGGAAGGGGAAACGGATGAGACTTGATATACTGCCTTTCTGTGGTTACAATCAAAGTGGTTTACATATTATATACAGATACTTATTTTGAACCTGGGGCAGTGGAGGGTTAAGTGATTTGCCCAGGGTCACAAGGAACTACAGTGGGAATTGAACCCAGTTCCCCAGGGTGCTGCACTAACCACTAGGCTACCCCTCCACTCCAAACGTAAAGTTCAAATCCCAGCTCTTTTCTATGAGCCTGGCTTGTTAAGACTCTCCTTCTGTTTATCATTTTCATAGTGTTTAAAAGAATAGAACAGTTTCACACATACACCTTACTCTGCCACACTCCGTTTCCTTTCGTAGTGAATATTTTCTGAAATTCAGTTTCCTTCTAGTACATTTTATTACGCAAAGCCCACATTACAGGGAGGATATTTGCTCTAATGGTGAATAATGACCAGCTAACACAGTCTCTTTAATGGATGCCTCCTGTGTACTCTTTGCAAACAGAAAAGAATGTAGGATTGCATTATATCAATGTGAGGTGCAAGTACCTGGAGTGCTTTCAATTTGGTTTGGTTTTGTTTCCCTATATTTTTCAGTTATTTTAGATATAGACTGGGGAGAAAGTAACCTTATGAACGCAGAGGTTTTAATTTCTGTAAGGGTTCCCTGTACTTAACCTGAATAATTTCTTTTGAGACAAACGGTTCTTGTTTTTCCCCCTCCTAATTCAAGTGCTGTGGCCTTTGTTAATATGTTCTTCTGTGTACAAGTTATGCTTGGTATGCACTCTATAAATATGTTTCAAAAGAAAGTATTGAATCATGAGGATTACCTGTAGCGGAATACAATAGATAATGCTCAGGTGCTTGCAGTAGGACTTTGCAAGGGTGCTGTTTGAAGGCTGGAGTGGATGTCAAGCGTCTTGGTGGCCATGGCAATAGTGGCACAGAAGTGACATTTCTTAATTATAACTTACAAACGTGATTCTACAGAGAAGTTTCTGTTGGGATGCATTTCAAATGATAGCACCTTCCTGTTACCCGTTTCAAACATTTGAGACTCAGGCCCAGATGCATCAACCATACGTTAAAAAATCTAAACTGTAAAAGTCCTTAACGAAGTTGAAAAAACGAAGAATGCACTAAAAACAGAAGTCTCACATGTTCGGTTCAGTATTTGAAAGTCGAATGCATTACAGAAGTGTAATCCCCGTCGTTAATCTGCCCGTAAAGCATGCGCAGAGTAGCCAAGCGTTATGCTGGCTGCTCTGCGCATGCCACAAACGTCAAAACCCCAAACAGAAAAAAACATGTTGAAAATAAAAGGGGCAAAGGCGCTCGTCAGGAATGTCCTGTATGGACGCCCTTGCCCCCCCCCCCCCCCCCCCCCCCCGAGGTCACCGCTGCTCCCCGCTTCCACATGTATTAAATAAAAAAACAAAGTTTAGCAGCCCCGGTCCCCTTCCCTTCCTCTCTCTGTTTTTCTCCTTCTCCCAAAGCTCCGCCTCCCGCCATCCTCAGCCCCCATGCCCCGCCCCCAGGAGCTCATCGCCACCGCTCCCCCCTCTACCGGACCCCTCCCCTCCGCTTTACTGGCCTGCGCAGCGCCTCTCACCTCTGTGTGAAGGCGCTGCACGGGCAAGAGCAGCTGATCGACGATCAGTGCTGCCTTCTCCGACGTCCCTCTGTTCTTCCTGGGCCCGCCCTCCTCTGTCGTGGGTAACTTACATAGAGATGTACATCATATACAGATAGGAAATTTCTAATATAGGAAATTTCTAACAGCCTAGGTTTCTGTTGAAAAAGATACACATAGAATTGTGCACATAAAGATGTCCCCATAGAAATGTATGCATAGAAAATTTCAGACAATCTAGGTTTCCGTTGAACCTGGCTCGAACTTAAGGACTAGAATTGTGTATTCTGGTGACGTTACCTTATACTTGGTTTTAGGACAGATCATTTGAACCTGTTTAGGGGTCCCTGACTTATTGCTTCAGGTCAGTAAAGTCAGTCTGTGTCCACTTGGTAGGGAGAAACCTGTTGCAGGTCCAGTCTGGTACTCTGCAGGCCTCTTCCCCCTCTGGTGACTCCATGGGTCTCACTGCGGCTCATGCTTTGCTGTCGACATCACTCCACTTGTCTAGTCAGTCACTCTAGGTTTCTGTGTTCCTTTGCGTTTCCACTCATTGGTCCTTCTGTCGAGAGTCACTTCCGATGGACTCGGGCCCTCCAGCTGGCATGCAGACCAGTGTTGTCCACCCCAGTGCCTCAGACCTTGTCCGTTCCTAAACCCTGTCCACATGGGATCCCGGGGCATAGCTCCTTTTATCCGTTTGCTTAATGCTGTCTCCATGCCTCAGTTTTGTCCAGTCTTCGTTTCCGCTCTAATCAGTCAGCTGCTCTGTGATCTCGGGGCCAGCAACGGGGCCTCATCTTGTGCTGAGCCATCCTGATGGCCTAGCTCTATTTATTCTTTGGCTCCAGTCTCGCAGTTGGCTCTATGGGATCTCGGACCTTCCACCGCAAGGTCCGGCCATGGCGCTTGTTCTTGCGCCACACCGATCTCCAGCTCCAGTACAGCAGCTGGCTGTGTAGATCTCTGACTCTAGTTCAGCAATTGACTGTGTGGATAGGTCCGACTGTGGTGTTCGTCTGTCGTAGAGAGTTGCACGGGGACAGAAATCCTACCCATCCCTGCCCGTCCCTGCTGGAATCTTACCCGTCCCCACCCATCCCCGCTGGAATCTTACCCGTCCCCACCCATCCCCGCAAAAATTTAAACCATCCCAACCCGTCCCCACCCGTCCCCGCAAGAATTTAACCCATCCCCACCCATCCCCGTAAGAATTTAATAGTACATAAAAGAAAGTTCCAGTCAGCTCCCTTTCTGGATTTGAGCCACAACACTGTAGGCAAGGACGGACCGGAAGTTGAAACTTGGAACACTCTGGTGCGCACATGTAAGATTTGTCTCTGATTCATTGGGATTGTGTGCTGAGAGGCCGCCACATGCACGCGCCAGTAGGTCAGGTGACATCTGATTCTCGTGCCTGTGTCAGAGCTGAGGTCTGTGCACCAGCCTGGGAGCAAAGAGGATTAATAGTAACATAGTAAGTGACAGCAAATAGACCTGAACGGTCCATCCACTCTGCCCAATAGTCACACTCATGATCAATTCATCATTAAATCAACGAGTGTGATATTATATACTTGATTATGGTCTTTCTTTCGTGTTTCTAGAACAAAGACCACAGGATTCTATCTGGCCCCATCCTTATGTTCCAACTGCTGGAGTTGCCATCGAAGCCCACTCCAGCCTATTCATGTTCTCATTTGTGGGACACAGACCGTAAAATTCTGTCCAGCACTGTCCTCATGTTCCAGCCACTGAAGTTGCTGTCTAAGCCCTTTCCAGCCCATCCTACACCAGATTGCCATGTATGAGACACAGAACATACAAGTCTGCCAGGTATCAGCTCTAGTTCATCACAGCCAGAGTCGCCATCTAAGCGTCACTTGACACATCCACACACATGCAGCCATTTAAGGTTAGCTTTTATATAACTTCCATTTTCTAATTAGAGATCCTCTGTGTTCATCCCACGCCTTTTTGAATTCCGTCATCATTTGTGACTCTACCACCTCCTTAATGGAAGACTTTCCACATTTATGCTGTTAAATCAAGGAAGAAGAGGAGGAGGAGACAGCACTCAAATAAATTGGTATTCGGTAGATGAGAGGCTGGTGCAGGTGCAGCTTACACTTCCACGGGAAGCCCACAGAACTGGTTCCATCCCCGCGGGAACCCCGCAGGAACTGCCTCCGTCCCCGCGGGAACCCCGCAGAACTGCTTCCATCCCCGCGGGAACCCTGCAGGAACTGCCTCCGTCCCCGCGGGAATCCTGCGGGTTCCGCGGGATTCCCGCGGGGACGGAAGCCGTGCAGCTCTCTAGTCTGTCGTCAGGCTGATCTCTGGCTCCTGTTCAGCAGTTGGCCGTGTGGGGTCTTTAGCTCCTTTGCCTCAGGCCCGTACATGGAGCTCGCTTGGCGTCACGCCACACTGATTTGGCACCTCAGTTTCGCTCTCAGTCCCGGCTTGGTCAGATGCCATCTCTGCCGTGTTTTTGCATTGGTTTCCCCTTTCCTCAGTGGGGGCTCATTTGCCGGTTCAGTCGCTTGGCTGCTGGAGAGCACCTCACAGGCGCTTCTCTCAGTCTACCATTTTGTTTGCTATACAAAGTACAGAGGAAAACAAAAAAAACACGCACACATACAAATAGCTAGAAAGAAAGCATAGGCACAGGTGTTTAAAACCCAGATAAGATTGATAATATAGAAAACAATAATGTTGTTTCTTTTTGTCAGACTCATTAGATATTCTGTCTTGAATATGGGGGCAAAACAAGCAACCTGTTAACTTGGCAATGAAAAAATACAATTAAATAACAGATGGGTGCAGGAAATAATTTCAGATAAAGAAACATGATGAAATAAAATAGCAAAAAGATACGTAAAGCTTTTAGAAAGTGCTGTAAGGAGCTACACACAAAAAAAGATTACTAATAGTAAGGAAAAGGTGCTCAGATATACTCAGTATACATAAATACTCATTGTCTCTGAACTATCGCTGTCAGGGAAAGAAAATAGGGTATAAAAAATTAAGCTTCCTGGGGAGTTGAGAATTCCTGAGAAACACACACTTCGTGTTTTGGAGCATTGCAGACCTGAAAGCTAAGCTTTTCTGAACTTTTCAGATTTTTGTGTTTGGATTGATTCATAGATTCTAAATTGCTTTCTTATTCGTGTGTCCCTCTCTCAATTTCTTCCTGCAAAATCAGCTTTTACCGCCATCCAAAAAAGAGAGGAAAGGAAGCTTTTTATTTTTCTTCCACTTGCAAAACTACTTGCTCCTATAGGGGCCCTTTTATGAAGGCACAATAGCGAACAGCACTACCACCAGGGCGGCGCTCCCTGTACTGGATTTCAGACATGCTCATTTTGGTAAAATGGGAAAATACCTGAAGAAGGAGCTGACTTCATGGGTAGGCATAGGAGAAATGGAAGCTGCCATAAATACAGCAACAGGTCTTAATACAAGGAAAAGAAACAAAAATGAGAGAAACAGGAAGCCTATATGGTTCTCCAAATAAGTGGTTGAAAAAATAAGGGCAAAAGAGGCTGCGTTCCAGAAATACAGAAGAACACAATGAGAGGATCACAGAAAAGATTATCAGATTAATCTCAAAGAAGTGAAGAGGGAAATACGGCTAGAGAAAGTGCAGGCAGAAGAAAAAATGGCTAAAAATATAAGGAGAGGTGACAAGACCTTTTCAGATATATTGGGGAAAGGAGAAAAGCTAGGAATGGAATTGTAAGACTGAAAGATGATAACTACTATTTTCATTTTTGTTACATTTGTACCCCGCACTTTCCCACTCATGGCAGGCTCACGTGGGGCAATGGAGGGTTAAGTGACTTGCCCAGAGTCACAAGGAGCTGCCTGTGCCTGAAGTGGGAATCAAACTCAGTTCCTCAGTTCCCCAGGACCAAAGTCCACCACCCTAACCACTAGGCCACTCCTCCACTCCATGTGGAAAGTGTTGAAGATAAAGCAAATGTGCTAAACAATACTTCTCTTTGGTGTTCACAGAAGAAAATCCTGGAGAAGGACTACGATCGGCTGCCAAGGGTATATCTGGGAGTGGAGTGGATATTGCACCATTCATGGAAGAAAGCATTTATAAATAGCTTGAAAATCTGAAAGTGGACAAGCTGTGGAGCCGGAAGGGATATATTTCAGGATACTAAGGGAGCTCAGAGAAGTCCTGGCGGGACCTCTTAAAGATTTATTTAATAGATCTTTAGAGATGGGAGAGGTTTCATGGGATTGGAGATGAACGGATGTGGTCTCTCTCCACAAAAGCGGGAACAGGGAAGAAGTGGGAAACTACAGGCTGGGAAGCCTCATGTCAGTGGTAGGAAAAATAATGGAGTCACTTCTGAAGGAAAAGAGAGTTAATTTTCAAGACTCCAACAGGTTGCAGGAAAATCCTGCCAAATGAATCTGTTGATTTCTTTGACTGAGTGACCAAAGAACCAGATAAAGGACATATAAAATGAAGTACAATCATCCAGCTGGAAGTCCTCCAGTGGCCTCCCTAAAGGTTCCCCACAGTCTCCCATGCCAGCACTTCAGGTAGAATTTTTAATATACCAGGTTGTCAACTATTTTCATATACTAGCGATATTTTCATTCTAGTTTTAGCTAAGAAAAGTTATGAGAAAAACAAAGTTAATAGTTATATTATATTTACTATACTGCCTTACATAAAACAAATATCAAAGCGGTTTACAATGCTCAATAAACAATAATTATATTAGCAAGACAGAGTAGGAACTACAGTAAAATAGGAAAGCACATTTGTAACAGATTAAGCACACCAAACAAACAATCCCTTCAAGAATTTACCCTCAATACCTACTAAAAGCTGAGGTAAAAAAAAATGTATGCCTTTAAAAGGTGTTAAACTGAACCAAACATTTTCCTCCCACGAATACCCTGGCAACTTGTTCCATAGATCTGGCCCCACCACAAAAAAATGCCTTTTCTGGTCCTTGACAAGTGTGCCTCCTTTATCCAGGCACTTTCAAACATCAGGGTGTTCACTAAGTATATGGTGATTGTTTAGCAATGTGCTGTACCAAATTATTTAACACTAAATACTAAAACTATGGGTCTGATATTCAGTGCCGCCGAATATCACCTGAGACTGCCCAAACGAGAGGTCATGGCAGCCATTTTCCCGAGGTGCCGCAAGGGGCAGGAGCAAGGAAGCTGCACTCCTGCCTCCAATGACCCCGCTGGACCACCAGGGATGTAAGTAAGTCCGAGGGGGCTTACCTTTACCATTGGGGTGTTGGAGGGAGGCGGGGGGTAGGATCTTAATGCACTGGGGGAGGGAGGGAAGGAAGGAAAGAGGGGGCATTGGGACAGGAGGGGGCTAGGAGCTTTTATTTTTTGAGAAAAAAATCATTTTGTGGGCCAGAGCGGCCCGATATTCAGCTGGGACCACTTAACTCTTATGCAGCTCCAGCTGAATATTGGCCAGCAGCCTGCCCACCCCAACTTGTCCCCTGATATTCAGTGCTGGTGCCTGTACATAGCTCGGCACTGAATATTTGGGGATAATTTAGCCAGCGACGATCAGTGTTTTAAAAAAATGCTGACCGCTGCCAGCTGAATATTGGTGGTTAAGATTCTATGGTTTAATAATATCAGTCAGTTCTCTGAGTTACTGCTTAAGGGGCCCCTTTACTAAGCTGTGGTAAAAAGTGGCCTGTTCTAGTTTGAACATGTGAAATTGGTGTGTGCTGGGCCATTTTTTACCATGGCAGGTAAAAAGGCCTTTTTTAAAATGGGGGCAGTAAATGGCTGTGCACTAATATTAAAAGTAGCGTGTGGCTATTTACTGCCTGAGCCCTTTCTGCCATCTATGTACTTGGCGGTAAGGGTTCACATGCCAATCGAGCGGTAATCAGGCAGCATGCGGCAATGTGGTGCACTGCCAATTACCGCCGGGAATGCACCCCGTGGTAGAAAATTGTTTTTTGCTGTGGGGAAACTGCGCATGTCAACTTCTGAAGTTCCGCTGGGTGCATGCTCTATCCTGGTGGGAGAGTCAATTTGGCACATGCTACCCACGCAATAGCCCTACCACAGCTTGGTAAAAGGGCCCCTTAACATGGTATGATACTTCTTGTAGAAAAACACATCTAAGGTTTTAAGGATCTTATTAACAGGGGCGTAGCCAGATTTCGGCGGGAGGGGGGTCCAGAGCCCGAGGTGAGGGGGCACAGTTTAGCCCCCCTCGGTGCCACCGACCCCCCCCCCCCCCCCCGCCATTGCCGATGCCGACGCCACCACCACCACCACCAACAATAACTTTGCCCCTCCCTGCCGATGACCCTCTCGACCCCCCTCCCCCGCCGCCGTCGCCTACCTTTGCTAGCAGGGGACCCCAACCCGCGCCAGCCGAGGTCCTCTTCTTCCAGCGCAAGGCTTTGTTCTGTTTCTGTGAGTCTGATGTCCTGCAGACATCAGACTCACAGAAACAGAACAAAACCTTGCGCCGGAAGACGAGGACTTCGGCTGGCAGGTGTTGGGGTCCCCCGCCAGCAAAGGTAGGTGACGGCAACGGCGGAGGCAGGGGAGGGTTGGCGGTGGGAGGGGGGTCGAGAGGGTCATCGGCAGGGGGGTCCAGGGCCAAATCTATGGGGGCCCAGGCCCCCGTGGCCCCACTTAGCTACGCCACTGCTTATTAAGCACAACTTTTTTCACAGAGCCCCAAGTGAAAAGACTTTTTCAGATTACAAGATCTTACTGTTTGAGGATCATTTAGACCCACTAGTACAGCTGCTGATTTTGCCACAAGATTACTACAATGCTTCGTACCTGGAAATTTCCTCAAGTCTAATAGACAATTGTCTGGCCTTTGGCACTCAGAATTATAATGGAGCGACTTCTCTTTTGATTAAATTACACTGATTGCTAGTCCAGGTTAGAGTTCATTTTAAGGTGTCCTGTTTCATATTTAATACTTTACAAAATAGTTTATAAGTTTAACTGTTCGTACTTTTAAAAAGGCAGTCAGTCTATATAATAATTTGTCAATCTGCGTCCCTGGATGGCTGGCTGGGTTCATAACTGTATGCAAATGAGCTATGCAAAGAAAAAGGCGCTACACAAAGAAAAGAGTTGTAGAAACGACTGACAAGCAAAGAACAATGGCTAGAGAAAGGCGAGCAGATTTAGAATGACAAAGGATTGCAGAAATGACGGAGGAGCAGTGAACAACAAACAGAGAAAGGAGAGTAGATTTGCAATGGCAAAGAGTTGCAGAAATGAGGGACGAGCAAAGAACACTGAATAGAGAAAGGAGAGCAGATTTGGAACTGCAAAGAGTTGCCAATCTGCCAGAAGAAGAAAGGGCCCATGAGAGGCAATGAAATATAGCAAGAAAAACGGCAACAGTGGAAAATATGACAGATGTGCAAAAAGCCAATGAAAGAAATAGGCACGCGCAGTTACAAAAGGCCAGGCACAGAAATGTAACAGCACAGCAGCGAAATGCTACCGCAGGAATTACAATAAGAGACTGTCATGGCCATTAGACAATAGCCTTGCTGGGCCCATTTCATTTTTTTGTGAAATTGGCTTTTTTGCTTGTGTAGCTGTAATTTAGGTTATTCCCAATGTGCATCACTTTTCACTTGTCCACATTAAACTTTATTTGCCTTTTCGATGCCCAGTTTTACAGCTATCCAAGGTCCTCCTGCAATTTCACACAGTCTGTATTCAATTCAACAACTTTGAATAGTTTTGTGTCATCTGCAAATTTGATCAGCTCACTCGTCCCTATTACCAGATCATTTATAAATATGTTTAAAAGCACCAGTCCCAATACAGATCCTTGCAGCACTCCACTATTCACCCTCCTCCATTGAGAGAATTGGCCATTTAACCTTACTCTGCGTTCTGTCTGTTTTCTTTCTTTTAACCAGTTTCCAATACACAGCAGAACATTGCCTCCTATCCCATGGCATCTAATCTTCAGATATCATGGCTGATTTTAATGACAGGTTACAGATTACCAATAGTAGATCTGCAGTTTCATTTTTGAGTTTTCAGTACCCTTGGGTGTATGCGATCTGGTTCAGGTGATTTGCCATTCTAATTTGTCAATTTTGCTCATTACGGGGGTGGGGAGGGGAATGGGACTTGATATACTGCCTTCCTTTGTTTTTTGCAACTACATTTAAAGCAGTTTATGTAGTATATACAGGTACTTATTTGTACCTGGGGCAATGGAGGGTTAACTGACTTGCCCAGAGTCACAACGAGCTGTAGTAGGAATCGAACCCAGTTTCCCAGGATCAAAGTCTGCTGCACTAACCACTAGGCTACTCCTTCACTCATTACACATTCAAGGTTCACCAAGATCTCAGTTCCTCTGTATTATCACCCTTAATTACAATTACTAGCACAGGTAGTTTTTTACATCCTCTGCTTGAAGACCAAAGCAAAGGATACATTTAGTTTCTCTGCTATGGCCTTGTCCTCCCTGAGTGCTCCTTTTAACTCCAGCTGACTTCATGGAGGCTTTCTACTTCTAATGTACATGAAAATGTTTGTGCTATGATTTTTTTCCCTCTATAGTAAGCTTTTTTTCAAATTCTTTCTTAGCCGTTTTTGCTTTGTATACACCTGTGCAGCTCTATGATGATAACAAAGGAATAAAGGCATTGCATGGCTGAGATTTGACTGAAAGCTGGGTGAGGATGGAGTCTGCACAAACATTGGAGAAAGGAAGAATTTGGACAGAGCTGTATAAAAGAGTGAGCAATAATGTGTGTTGGGGGGGGGGGAGTGAATAAGCAGCAAAGACAAATTACATTTTACCTTCTTTTCTGGAATGCACTCAAATCAAAGATTGTAAGCTATTGGTTCTGTATAACTCCCAGTCTTGTGTTTTAGACAATTTGTTAGATATGGCTATATTATTGTAAATTCCTTCTAATGTGAAGTGATCTCTTGTATGTTATCCACCTTGCATCCTCTTGGTTAAAGGCTGAATAAAGGCAATATAATACAATGCATACAATACAATATATGGTATCCTTTCAACTTGATGGGAATGAGATGAGAAATAGAGGCCCACTCGTCACATTAAACCTCGGATTCTATTTAGAGCACCTAGAGATAAGCGCCAAAATTGGTGCAAATTCTATAACAATTTGCATAACTTAACAAGCTTAACAAGCTATTGAGCACTGATAACAGCACTTAACAAGCAATAATGAGCACTGATTGGCACTGATTAGAATTTAGGCACACAACTCACTAAGTGTGTTTTGTAACAGTGTGCGCTGAACTTCTATCGCGGTCAGGCAAATCGTGGCATGGTTATAGGCGTGGAAATGGGTGTTTCCTGGGCGTTCTGAAATTTTCACACCTAGTTATAGAATATGGCCCAGTGTGCTTAAATCTATGTTCTGGGATTTTCGCCGCATTTTCATTGGTGTAAATGGATGCGTGTAGATTTAGGCGTTGAAATATCAACTAAGAGTATTTTATAATTATAGGAATATGTTTAGTTGGCACTGATTTCAGCGCCAATTTTTTAGGCATCATATATAGATTCTCCCCCTAAAGGGGTAGTTTTCAATTTCGCTGCAGATCTTGCAGGTCTGTTGACACTTTGGCCTACAAGTTCATTGTGAAAGGGAAACTTTCTGCAGCATTCCCTTTTGAAAATTTGACTTTTAAAGGCCTTGGGTACAAAGGTACTTTAGATCTGTTCCCACTTATGCAAATTGACTCTACCAATTAAAGTATGTGCAGAGATTTTAAAATCAAATCTGTTCTTGTATATTCATTTCCCAACTTCCTCTTGCACCCCAGGAATGCCCTTTTGCAATTTGGGTAAAAGAAGAAGATGCACTTTCTTCCACATAGAGGTTTGCTAGTTTTCACAGTCTGATTGCACAGATCAATGAGTATTTATCGATGTTAAAAAGCTTTGAAAACTACAGTCTAAATGAAAATGAAACAGCATTGTCTTTTTTAATTATATTTTTTTTATACCAAGGCCCTGGTGACACAGCAAGACCAGCCTCTCATGATGCCTAAACGTATGTGCCCTACACCCCCCATGCCATATTGATGCCCCAGAACCTTATCCAGTCCCTCCCACCCCTTTCATGTCCTTGTTACCAGTAAGAACTCATTATCCCTTCCTGTAGATGCAGTTGATTCCCACTCTCTTCACCCTGACACCTCTCAGCCAAGCTCTCCCTCCAGCGTTTTCCTGTGATGCCTTCCTGTGCCTCTCTCCCTTTATCCCTCACTACTCTTCCAACTTTGGCAACTCCTATCCTTCCCCTTAGTGGTGCTATCACTGATTTCCCTTTCTGTTCTGGAAGACTCCATCTTCAAACTTTACTTCCTCAGTCCTCTTCCAAGTAAGATCCCATCTTTTTCTGTTCATTTCCTCCCCCGTGATTTCGTTTCTCACCCTCTCCTAGATGTGTCAGCTGGAAAGTTACAAGAAGGCTGGGCCAGACATTCCACATTTCATATTCTGGAATGGCTTGGCGATTTCTGAAAATGAATTGCTTGCATGAAAGAAAGAAATTCTAATAACCAGTGGTGAAAATAGCTGCAGGGTTGATACAGAACTGGTTTTAGTCAAAAATGCCAGTAGCCACAGAGTTAAGGTGAAACCAAGTATTGAGCACTGGTACCTGGGTACCAGCTAAAATTGAATATCTGGTTTCAGTGGAGAGCCAGAAGTCTTGACTGGTTAGCGGCAGTATTCAGACCACCAACCAGATAAAATTAGGACAGAGCTTTAAAAGTTAGATGAGTCTCCAGCACCATGTCCAAATATGTACTTCAATGTGACCATTAATACACAATGAACATTGGGTCTCTAAATGGTATACCTCCAGAAAAGCTTTTTAAAATGACCTAGGTCCAAAGAAGTTCACCACCTGGCAAGATGAGCCCATTGACTGATGTCAGATGTCTTGGTTTTTAAAAAAAAATTTGATAAAATGCTATATGGATTGTTTGTTAATGGCTTGGTGGAATTTCCTTTATAGTAACGTTAAACTTAATGTAGAGGGCTTTGTTTCTCTTTCAGTGCAATGAAACGTCTTTCTTTTTTGAAACACCTAGCAAAACTGCCTGTAAACATCTATGGAAATGTTGTGTGGAGCACCATACTTTCTTCAGGTGAGTAGATAGGACTTAAGTGATCCTCCAGGCTATTTTGCCCAAATATTCAGCTGGCTAAATTAAAACCAGATAGTCATTGTGGGCTCCAATCTTGGGCACCAGCACTTAATATCAAGATTTTTTGTAATGCCCCAAAGTTATAGGGATATGGCTACACCAGTCAGAGCAGATATTCAGTGGCATTATCCAGGGTAATTTTTAAAGGATTTTTTTCCACATGTATGCATGTATATACAGGTAAAATACTTCTTATAAAATTATTCAGCACGTACAAATACATGCAATGAGCAAACATGTACTATTTCGTGATTTGGATGTAGTCATGTTTGGGTAGATTTGGAAGAGTACAAAAGTCCCCCCCCCCCCCCCAATTTATGCACATATTTGATAAAGTATATTGGTTCATTATATCTAAGACTAGCCATTAAGCCCATTAAAACGGGCAAGTATTGGTATGCTCTATTTTGATGTATAACTCCCTCCCTCCCCTCGGCTCCCCGCCCTCCCTCCTTCCCTCCCTCCCAGCTCCAAGGCCCGATTCCCTCCCAGCTGCAAGGCCCCCCTCTGTGCATCCCTCCCAGCTCCAAGGCCCCCCTACTTCTGACCTCCCATGTCCAGCATCCTCCCTCCTTCCCTGCCAGCTCCAAGGCCCCCGTCTCTCCCTCCCTCCCTCCCAGCTCCAAGGCCCCATTCCCTCCCCTCCCAGCTCCATGGCCTCCCCTCCCAGCTCCAAGGGCCCCTGTCCAAGCCAGCTCCAAGGCCCCCTCTGTCCCTCCCCTCCCTCGCAGCTCCAAGGCCCCCTCTTCTGAGCATTTCTCCTGCCTTCCCCTCCCTCCCAAGGTCGCCGCTACCGCTCCCCCCCCCCCCCCGAGGTCGCCGCCGGCCCCCCTCCACCCGGGCCCTCTGTTCTACATTTAACTTACAGCGCCAAAACCGCAGGCAGATCAGCTCCCATCGGCCTTCCTTCTCTGCCTTTGTCCCGCCCTCATGTGACGTAACGTCGGCGAGGGCGGGACACACAAGCTGGGAAGGAAGGCCGACGGGAGCTGATCTGCCTGCAGTTTCGGCGCTGTAAGTTAAATGTAGAAGAGGGGGTGGCGACGGCGACCTGCAGGGGGGGAGCGGCAGCGGCGACCTCCAGGGGGGGGAGCGGTAGCGTTAGCGGCAGCGTCGACGTCCGTGTGGCAGTGACTGCACTCCTCAGCGCAGAGTTTCCCTCTCTGTTCCGGCATCACGTCTTGACATGGGGGCGGGACAGAGAGGGAAATCTCTACTGCGCATTTGCAGGTGAGTCGGTCATTTGCCATTTATATGTTTGATTTGTGCAGGTATTCTACAAAGACACATAAGTAACTTTCTTTATAAAGTAAACCTAAAATAGATGCCCACTTGGCTTTCGTACCTAGGCAATCTCTTAAAAAAATTTGTATCTTCATTTTACAAAATGTTGCCTAGGTGGGAAAGCCAAGTGGGTGTCTATTTTAAGCCTGTTTTTTAAAGACACAGTCACCTATGTGTCCTTATAAAATATCAGTACAAAAGCAGCAAAATCTCAGCTAAAATCTAGGCAAATACATATGCACCTGCCCTAGAACTGGTGTTGGAGTATTCACGTAGGTGTGCATTGTATAACCTACATGCATATTTTGTGGCTCGCCCAAACTCCTCTCCCAAACATCCAGGTCGCATAAAAGCACTGCTGCTGGACGCGTTGAGGCATCTCACAGTAGTGTGCCGATCAGCGTACTCTAATCTCATGCTAAAACATAGAGGTTTTTTTTGGCATGGAAGGCTTGTTTAAGGGCAGAGAAAAGGTGTGCCCTGTGCTAATCGGATAGCATGGGTACATTGCCGCACACTGCCAGAAATAGGTGGCGGTAAGGGCTCATGATGTAAGGGCCATGTGCTAATTCAGAAATTAGCGCGTGGCCATTAATGGTACAAATGAAACTTTGGCCATTTTACAGCTGCACTAAAAGTGGCTACAATGTATAGAAAACCCATGAACTAAAAACAGCTGCAGTCACTTTTTAGTGGCCCACATATGTGTGAAAAATCCTTTATAAAATTACCCTGTAGTTCATTTGAGATTCATTCTCCCTTCATCTGGTCAGAAATTTAATGGTGAGAAATGCTCTTCTAGAATGTCAACTGAGGTTAATATTTGGCGTCTTTTCTCTTACTCTTGTATTAGTGGTCTCCAGATTTTTTTTCTTTTTAAATACTGCTTTTCTCTTTCATTGCTGCCCCCTAATTCAACAACAAGGTTTGGCATACTTTTGCTTTCTATCAGCTAATCAAGGGGCTAGTAACTGGAAAGAAAAAAAAAAAACAAAATAGGGTAAAAAAATGTAGCAACTTAAATTATTTTATTAGCATTTTTTTTAAATTAGACGCATGTTTATCTGACTGTCCGAGGAGCTGTCCAAACCGTGGTGCTGAATACCAATGATACACATTTTCACAAACCTCTAGCTATAGGGGTCATTCTTGTGCCTTTAATATATTTTACACTCTCTTTTAATGTTCCATTTGTATTTCTGGATTGAGAAGACTTTCCTCAAGCTTTCAGCGCTAGTGAGCATTCCCAAGTCATTCACACGTTTGATCTGGGATAGGGGAACTATATAAAAAGAGAACTAAAATGTGCTAAAAGCAAAAATAAGGAAAGCTAGGATAAGTGTATTCAGAATTTTGTGGGTGTGAATTTTCGGTTTCAGTTAAATAAATAAAGACTTGATAGAATAAAGCTTCATTTTTTGTCTCCTCTGTCAAGAAAACCTTTTTTCTGTGTCAAACATATGGACCCTATACAGTTTTGACTGTAATCCAGCTAGAATTATACCTGTCCAAGCACATTTGGGTCTGAGGGCAGCTAGAAGTAAATAAAATCTGTGTTTGTAGGTAGGTCTGTGGGCAGAGTGGAAGGCATCTGTGCTGGTTCCTACTTTTTGTGAGTATCAAATATCTTTTTGTAAGATCATGCCTAATAGTTTTATTTTTTAACAGATGTCTCCTGAATATTTGCTTGTATGACTGTTACAGTTTGAAACACTCACCTTCTGCAATTAATTTTGGATGAATCTAGCCGAAGATCAATATTTTTATTTTAACAGTAATATTAATATTTCACAATGAAACAGAAGGTCAAACTTTTCCTTATCTTATTGGATTCTTCAGATGGAAAGAAAAGCCTCAAAGAGCTCCAAATCCCATGATTTTAGGAGCTATACATCGATCTTTGAGATCACATTTTCATCACTGGATCTGGAACTCTTTTGAGGCTTTTCCTTCCACTTGAAGAATCCAATAAGATAAGGAAAAGTTTGATCATCTGTTCCATTGTGGAATATTAATATTATTGTTGGATATTGTCTATTGGTGACTCCACACCCCTGTTTTATTGTTATTTTTAGCCATAAACCCTGGGATTCTACATATGGCACCTTAAATTCTGTGTGGAAATCAAAGAATATTCTATAACAATGTGTGCAACTTAATTGGTTAACTAGCTAATCAGCACTGTTAATGGGATGTTACAAGCAATTATCAACACTAATTGACATTAATTAAGATGTACACATACAACTCGCTAAGCATATTCTGTAATGTGGTGCACCTAAATTCTAAGTCGCATAGTTAAAAAGGGGCGTGGCCATGGTCATATCTAAAATCTATGCACGTTGTTATAGAATACACCTGCTCTGCACCTAATTTAGGCGTCAGGGATTTACGCCAAGTAAAATGGTGTAAATGGCCTCGACTATATTTTGTTGTGTGGAGAGGTGGTCAGCATTATTCTATATACCATGTGGAAATTTAATCCTATTCTATAAACTCTAGGTGCAGTTTACAGAATACACCTGGGCATATTTTTTTTTCTACATGGAATTTTCAGGTGCCATATTTATTTAATCTAGCCCAAAATGGCCCCATTACAAAACTGTTTCAGGTGTTTAACACAAATTTTAATGTGTGCAAACTGTGCACAATGTTAACAGTTAAAACTAAACAGTTTCTACTGCTTGCTAATTGCTGCATTAAGTATCTAATATAGAAATTCAAATTATTGAGTATAGTATGGGTAGTTACTGTTCCTTGCAGTTAATGTAGAGGTTTTACTGTGTATTAACTGCTAACATGACAGATAATGAGGTGCAGTTAGCTACACCTCCAGAGGTTCAGTGTTATCTTTCATGCTGTTAACAAATAGTGAAAATTATTCTCTGCATTAACTAGATGGCTTCCCTCCCAGAAATGCTGGGAATACCTCCAACAGTTAACACACAGACTTTGCATCTTATCCCCCTAATTCTATAAGATTGAGCACCCAACTTTACACTTAGGACTAAATTCTATAAGTGGTGCCTAAAAATTCAGCACTGGAATAAAAATAGTACCTATCCCTATTCTATAAACTGCGCTTAAAGTTAGGCGCTGTTTATAGAATAGCAATTCTATAAACAGCACTTAGCGCCAGGAACTGCAACTACATTTAGGCACAACCGTTTACACTAAAGAAATCTCAATGTAAATCCCCACACCTAAATTAGGCCGGATCCCCTTTATTCTATAACAACATGCGTAAATTCAAGGAATGCCCCTGATTCACCCATGCCTCTCCCCTGGCCACACCCTCTTTTTGGACTCATGTGTAAAATGTACATACGTAGATTTTATTTAAACCAACTAGCACCATTAATTGCTTGTTAAGATCTCAATTATCAGCACTAATTGGTTTGTTCACTTAAATTGTGCACACAATTTTTATTGACTTTTATAGAATACAGGGGTTAGTGTGAAAAGTTGGGCGCTCAATTTATAGAATAAGTTCAGTTGCATTCAAAAGTTAAGAACATAAGAATAGCAATACTGGGTCAGACCAATGATCCATCTAGACCAGTATCCTGTTTCCAACAATGGTCAATCCAGGTCACAAGTACCTGGCAGAAACCCAAATAGTAGCAATATTCCATGCTACCAATCCCGGGCAAACAGTGGCTTCCCTATGTCTGTCTCAGTAGCAGACTATGGACGTTTCCTCCGGCAACGAGTTCCATAGCTTAGCTATTCATTAAGTGAAAAAATATATTTCCTTCTATTTGTTTTAAAAGTATTTCCTTGTAACTTCATTGAGTGTCCCCTGGTCTTTGTACTTTTTGAAAGAGTGAAAAATCAATTTACGTTTTCTACACCACTCAGGATTTTGTAGACTTCAATCATCTCCCCTTAGCCATCTCTTTTCCAAGCTGAAGAGCCCTAACCTCTTTAGCCTTTCCTCATACAAGAGGAGTTTCATCCCCTTTATCGTTTTGGTTGCTTTTCTTTGAACCTTTTCTAATTCCGCCATATCTTTTATGAGATATGGCAACCAGAACTGAATGCAGTACTCAAGGTGAGATCACACCATGGAATGATACAATTAAATAATTGGCTGTTCATTGGAGTTAACAGCTAATTATTGGCTTAAATTGGTGTTGGCTCCCTAGAAGCTGTGCATGCAGTTTCTGTCACATGCAACTTCTAGGGGTCATGGCCATGGGAGAAGCATGGGCAGTTTGGGGCATGCCTTGAGTTAAGCATGCAGGTTATAGAATAGTAAGGATTATGCACCTAACAGCCATTAGTTAGCTGCAAGCATTTACATCATCCTTTGACATGACATAAGTGCTCATGCCTAAGGTTAGGCACACAGAACTGCCATTATAGAAGTCACACTCGGCACACATCATCCCAAAGCCATTTATTGAATTTACTCCTGTGTGTCTTAACGTTGACTCTTAATGCATGTTAGGTGCAAAATCTTAACACGCCTTGGTGAGTAGATGCCAAAATGATTTTTTTCTCTGAACCAGTCAAGTATCCTGTGATGTTCTTAAATTTTATAAGTCTATTTTGTATAGAGTCAAATAAACTGTTGCATGAAAAAAAAACATTTCAGTGATATCCATGCATAATTTCTTAATGCAGAATTCCAGAGAATGATTCTAATTCCCTGTCAAGAAAATTTAGTAAATTTGGATCCATGACTTGCAGACACCGATACAGGTAAATATATGTTTTCTATATCCTAAAACACTGAAACATTATCATGTAATTTGAAGATTATGATGTTTCTGATTCCTTTTACAAAATTTAGAGAACTGTATAAAGCAGAGAGAATTTAACAAAGGCCTTATTGTTTTGTCTGACTAATGTTACCAGGTGTTACCCCTGTATTATTGTTAGATTTTAGCTCGTAGCAATAAATAAATCCTTGTATGAATGCTGAAGGATTAGAGAAGTAAGTTGTAGAAACACAAAGTATAAATCCACTTTGCTAAAATATCTGTACTTTGCTTGCATTCACTTTGCTTAGAAACACTCATTATACTGTCAGGTGAAACGCCATTCCCGCCCCTCCCCCCCCCCCCTTCTTAATGCCATGCTACACTGCATATCACCAGCTTTGTCCTTGCATCTCATCACTAAAGATCTTCTGTGCTTCTTCAGTGTTTTTCTCAATATAACTACCATTTTTTACCTCCCACCTCTAGGGTAATGCTATTCTATGCATTTCACCAGTCTTTATATGACAAAATGGGTTGTTGATGTTGTGGTTTTGTAGTACTCCCAAGTTCATAGACAAGAAAACTTTTCAAAACTATGTCAGAGGTTACACACCACTTTTGTTCTAGGCCCCTTGACCAAATATTGAAAATATTTTATAAAAGAGCTTTCTTGGCCCTTCATTTTATAAAAAAGAATTCAACAACATTGATTTGCAATATGTTGTTGTACAAAGGGCCTTTTAAGGCTCTTAGCATGATCATATCTTTAGGTGTCCTGTACCATCCTTATTTTAAGGCAGCAGGATGTTTTTCTCTTGTGAGTGCCACACGTGCACTAGTACTTTTGATAGGACTATCTGTAAATAGGTGTCCTTGTCTGATAACATCTCAATCAGTATAAGGCTATATAGTTCCATTGTGCTCTCCAGACAAAGATGATAGATGTATGAACTCTCACTTCTATATTAAGAATCAGAGCATGCACTGTTGCTTATGTCTTCATTGTGCTATCATTTGACATGACTTTCACATTGCTCATTATTTGTCACGATAGCAGGGGGTTTTTTCAAACAAGACTGACAGGTTTTGTCTCCCTGAATCTTAATCACTAGTATTGCACTGTAGATTGTTGGCAGAGATAATAGTGACGATACAGGCCCCCTCCCCCTTCCTGCTATAAACTTCATCTCTCTGACTTCTTAGAGAGGGACTATTGGTATAAGCTTGCATTAGAGCCAGTGAACTGACACATAGTGCATGACTTCCTAATGCAAGCCTAATGTAAAATGTTAACTTCTCAATGCAATAAGGAAACAGTGAAGAAATTACTGCCACTTTAAAAAGTATGGGCTGTCAAAAAAAAAACAGCACACAGTACCCCAGTAATAAGCAAATGTTTGCTGCATCGAAGAGTAAAATGGCTTCCTTCCTGTCACAGGGTGAGTGATGATTGTCTCATCCACAAGGGAGACTAAAACAATTCTGTTTCCTTCCTGTGGATTCCCCCTACCCACACACACAAAGTTCCTGGGGGTCAGTGGATCCCCAAACTCCACTGAGTACCCCCCAAAAAATAGTTCTAGTGTACCTTCCCAATCCTCCATTCCCCATCCACAAAGATAAACCCTGATTCCCCCAGATGCCCTAGTTGTCTAGTGGACCCAACCCCCCACCCTCAAGGAGGCCCCACTCCCTCCATACCACACGCCCCTGCATACCTTTATGTCAGAAGGTAGGAATGATGCCCATTTGCATTTCATCTTAGATTATTGAAGCCAAGCTGCAAGTCTTTTAGAATTGCTCTCACTTGGTGTTAGAATATAAGAATAGCGGCGAACTGGAAGGAAAGTGAAAGGCGAACTGGAAGGAAAGTGAAAGGAGGCTTAAGTGCAGCTTCCACACTGGATTTGGTGAACCGCCTGCCATGTTGTTTTCTGCTTATTGAATACTAAGCCTCCAGCTCTGCCAGGGTTGGAGGTTCGATTTCATCCAATGACTGAGTGATCCAGTAAATAACATCTTTGATAATCACTTTCTTTAAAACTTCAATCATTCCAGAGGAAGTGACGTCACGAGGCTAGATGGCTGCCTGAACATCTAGCTCCTGCACTTTCCCGCACCATTGAGCCACCATCCGTGCCCATCCACTCTAATATTGCCGTTTCATCGATTGGCAGAAGAGAGTGAGCTTTGCTGACCACGATGAGTAAATTATCGGGGCAGCAACACCGAGAGGGGGAGAGGCATTCTACTCGGCAGTTGGCGAAGGGCCTGTCCCGCCATGCGTCCCCGGAGCCATGAAGATCGTCCGATTCAGATACAGCGTCCTCTCAAGTGGACCAACGAAGCTTAACACAAAAAAAGAAATCTAACTCTAAAGATTTAACGAGATGCCTAGAAGCGATACGGGAAGAAATTAAGGCTTCCCGTCAGGAGATCTTGGAACATGTGGACGCCATCAGCATTGACTTACGGGAGCTGGGTGGCCGCGTGGAGGCCCTGGAGGAATGAACGGAGGAGCAGGCTGAAACAAGTGCGGCGATGGAATCGCGCATTTCTCAGTTAACGGAGCAAGCCGAGGATTTACAATATAAAATGGACGACCTCGAAAATCGGGGTCGTCGACAAAACCTGAGATTTCGTGGGGTGGCGGAGAGGACGTCCCGGTTGTCATACGCACCTTGTGCGAACAAATTCTGGGTGAGACCTGTGCTTCTGCCGAAATGATGATCGAGCGAGCGCACCGCTCTCTGGGTAAAGCAGTGGGAAATCGGCCGCGAGACATAGTGGTGCGCTTCGCGTCATACACCTTCAAGGACCGAATCTGGCAACGGACTCGCCAAAACAACACATTGGAATACAAAGATTCGCGAGTAACTGTCTTCCAGGACTTATCGTTATATACTTTGGCCCAGAGAAGGGCAATGAAGCCAGTCCTGGAGATTCTGCAGAAGGAGAAGGTTGCATACCGCTGGAGTTTCCCTTTTGCGGTATGCTTTGAACTAAAAGAATATAAGAATAGCCATACTGGGTCAGACCGAGAATCCATCTAGCCCAGTATCCTGCTTCCAACAGTAGCCAATCCAGGTCACAAGTACCTGGTAGAAACCAAATTAGTAGCAATATCCCATGCTACCAATCCCAGGGCAAGCAGTGGAATCCCCCATGTTCATCTCAATAACAGACTTTTCCTCTAGTAGCTTGTCCAAACCTTTTTTTAAAGCTAGATACACTGACCGCTGTTACCACAGCTTCTGGCAGAGAGTTCCAGAGCTTATCTATTCATTGAGTGAAAAAATATTTTCTTCTATTTGTTTTAAAAATATTTCCATATAATTTCATTGTGTCCCCTGGTCTTTGTACTTTTTGAAAGAGTGAAAAATCAATTCACTTTTACCCGTTCTGCATCTTCAGGATTTTATAGGCCTCAATCATATCCCCCCCTAAGCCGACTCTTTTCCAAGCTGAAGAGCCCTAACCTCTTTAGCCTTTCCTCATGTGGAAGGAGTTCCATACCCTTTATCATTTTGGTGGCTGTTCTTTGAACCTTTTCTATATCTTTTTTGAGATACGGCAACCAGAATTGAACACAATACACAAGGTGAGGTTGCACCGTGGAGTGATACAGAGGCATTAAAATGTTCTTGGTCTTATTTTGCCTCCCTTTCTTAATAATTCCTAGAATCCTGTTTGCTTTTTTGGCCACTGCTGCCACACACAGGGCAGAAGGTTTGAGCGTATTGTCTACAATGATGCCTAGATCTTTCTTGAATTCTAAGTTGGACCCCAGCATTAGGTAACTATGATTCAGATTAGTCTTCCCAATTTGCATCACTTTGTTTTTGTCCACATTAAATTTCATCTGCCATTTGGATGCCCAGTCTTTCAATTTCCTAAGGTTTTCCTGCAAAGTTTCACAGTCTGCATGTGTTTTAACAGCTTATTACCTCACTCATCATTCTGATTTCCAGGTCATTTATAAATATGTTAAATAGCACCAGTCCCAGTTCAGATCCCTGTAACACTCCACTATTCACCCTTCTATGTTGAGAAAAGTTGTCATTTTACCATACCCTCTGTGTTCTGTCAAATAACCAATTCCTAATCCACAAAAGGACATTGTCATTGTAATCAAGCTTTCACCCTTCGGCACACTGCTCTGCATCTGCACCGAATAGAGAATTAGTCTTATTACAATAATTTTGAATAGGCTGTGCATTTAAGATTTTGCACAGGGTTAGCTTGTACATAAGACCTCTTTCTGCATCACATGCCCAAAACATTGTTTGCTAAAACCATGCTAACTATGCGCAACTTCCATCACTCTTTGTTTTGGAGGATAAAAGTGTGTCTGCCTATATATTTGTGCATAAAGGGCTAGATTCTGTATATGGCACCTAAAAAATCTGCATGGAAACAATTATGCCTAAGTGTATTCTCTAAAGTACACATAAAGTTTATAGAATAGGCTTAAATTTCTGCATGGTATACAGAATATACCGAGTGGCTCGCCATGTGACTAAATTTGGTTGTATCCATTTAGGGCACATTCTGCTTTGTGTAAATCTCAACACCTAAATTAGGTACAGATCTAATAATTTAGAAACATCCAAGCCCCGCCCATGGCCATGCCCCCCTTTCAACTATGCGACTTAGAATTGAGACACACCACTTAGTGAGTTGTGTGCGTAAATCTCAATGCCAATTAGTGCTGATAATTGCTTGTTACCATCCAGTTAACAGTGCTGATTAGCTAGTTAACCAATTAAGTGATGCACATTGTTGTAGAATATGCTTCTGTGTCCACATGGATTTTTAGGCATCATATATAGAATCCAGGGGAAATGCCTCTTAAATAATAAATCCCACACATAGAAGTGTCTTTTGAGACAAGTAGGCACATATTAGTATGCAACCTTGGGTATAAGCTTGATTGGGTGGAGCACAGGTGGAGTCATGAAATGCTCATATAGGGCTCCTTTTACTAAGTGGCAGTAAGCCCAATGTGGGCTTACTGCTTGCTGTACAAGAAGTAGAACCGGGATACTGCAGCAGCCCAGCATGACTTCCCACCCCTAGTGCGCTGTCATTTCCAGTGCTACAAACATTTATTTATTTTTGTAGTGCCGGAGTGTACCCGGGGGGTAATCGGGCAGTTTACCACCGGGTTAACATGGGAGCCCTAACACCACCTCAATGGGTGCCGGTAAGGTCCATCAAGCCCAGCATCCTGTTTCCAACAGTGGCCAATCCAGCATTTACTATATCCTTCTCTCTCCCCATGTTAACCTTCTTCCCCATCTCTTTCAGCGCTCCCCATTCTCCTTAGGGCCACATATCTCCCTGGCCTGCTCCCACGGTCCATCCTCTGGCAGCTCCAAGGAGGTTTTAATAGACAGGAGACCAAGTGACATCAAAATGTTAAAGCCAATTAGGCCAGTCTCAGTTTCCCCTTCCCCGCACAGCTGTCATCGCCATACTGTCAAAAGAAAGCAAGTTGCTGCATCCACATTGTCACTCTTTATTATTGGTAGCATTTATTATTTATTTGGATTTGTATTTAATCTCATATTTTCAAACATGTCAATTTGTGCAGTATACGTATGTACACAGAAGAAGTATAATAGAATAACTTTTCATAGGAAGAGTAGTAATTTGTTATAAATCGTAATCAGTTTGTCATTTGGAGGGGCTGGTTATAGAGACACTCCAGCATGTGTTATATGTAAGCCACACTGAATCCAACTTTGCTTGGGATATTGTGTGATATAAATGTAAAAAACAAAACCCTTTATCCTCCACGTTTCAAGACACTGCCTACCCTGCTAGATAGTGATGGCACAAGGAAAGCAAGTTTGGTCCAGTGAAGACTAATGCAAAATATCTTGTTCCTTAGCTGGGCCCTAGTATTACCATATTAAAAATGCAACCATACTATGCCTCTGTGGCTATGTTCCACTAATGTTAAACAATTAACTGGATTTCTTGAAAGGATTATATAAATGTAGGATGCATGACTAGGGACACAAACATACACTTATTTATTCAATATCACAATTCCTCATGTACAGCCACAAAACAACTTTTTTTTTTAGGGTGGATAGTGTTCCTTTTATTATCAACCAGATAGAGATAAGAGATTTTAGTTTTGTCACAGTATAAGTCATCATAAGAACAAAATATAAGAAAACAAATGGACTGCATTAGGGGCTTATAGCCCATTTATGTTTAAACAAAAGAGATCTGCAGGAAACAAAATATTTAATTTTATTTTGACTTATAAAACCGTTTGCCCCTGAAACATGTTCAAAACAGAATAATCCATTTGTGTATCTAAAAGGTAAACTTCTACAACACAGATGAAGATGTGATTCCATATGCCCCAATGAAAGGAGAGTTTAATTCTACTTCCATTTAATTTCAGTATATTCTATCATCTTTATAACTAACATCAGGCTTCCCAAGGCAGATTACAACAACAGTTAAGATGAACCCATCAGGAAACAGGATAGCCTCACTGAAATCTGGGCATCTGTATAGAAGAACAGTGAAGAAAAATGAGCACAAACTAGAGTTTATAATTGCAGTTTCTACCAGCAACAATAATTTTTGACTCTGTTTTAGTGATATTCAACTTTTATTTCTTTACTCCTCCAGCTTTTAAGGCACTGTCTATCCAAATAAAACAGCTTTAGCATTGTTACAGATGGACCAACAATAAAGAACGACAACATGTGTGCAGTAGATCACAAGTTTGCTTGTTTTGAACCGAACAGCAACAACGGCTGAACGGGGGGGGGGGGGGAAACAGATTACCCAAATTGGCTTCATCCTCTCTTCTGCCCGTCTCTCCTATCTGCGTGGTCACTTTTTACTTCTCTGAAGCCTTCTCCCTCCTGCATTGGTGAATTGATTCACAATCAGCCTTCTGCCAGCATCAGGGCCTCTCCTCAGGTGCATCCCGCCTACTCAAAGCAACTTCCTGTTTTCCACAGAGGTAGGACGCACCTGAGGAGAGCCCCTGATGCTGGCAGAAGGCTGATTGTGAATCGCCGGTGCCAGAGGGAGAACGCTTTAGGGAAGTAAAAGTGACCACAGGGACGGAAGAGCGCAGGCAGAAGAGAGAGGAAAAGATTAAAGACGAGGGAGGGAGCAGAAAAAAAAATATTTATTGGTTTGAGGTGCATAGGCGCCATTTTTTCTAAACAGCTGTTTAGGGGAGTGACCGCTCCCCCTGCGCCCCACCTAGCTACGTCACTCATAATTGGAAAATCGTCTCTACTTAATACTCTATGAAAACTCTATTTCCGCCACTTTCAGCCCTAGTTCAGGCATACTGCAAGGGTCTAAATATTTTGTCTCCAACATTGTTTAGCATTTTCTTGGCTCCTCTATTGACCCTAGTACAATCCCTTGTCATGTCTGCATATGTGTATGCTGATCATATCCAAGTGCTTATCCCTTTAGACACTTGTTCTCCCATCAAAATTTCTACTGTTGATCACAAACTCGTTCAGATCTCAGACTGACTCAAAGTGTTGAGTGATGAAACTAGAACACAGATTAGCTCTCAATCCAAACAATCTAAAACCATATTCTGAAGATAAACAGGGTCCTACTCTATCCACACCAATTGTCCTTGCAAACACTCTTGTACCCCACATTGACAATGTCCGTATTCTCAGAATACTTGTAGAATCCAACCTATCATTTCTCCCTCAAATCTCTTAAGTTGTTAGACATTCGTTTTACTAAATGTGACTTATTTGTTCTATCCCCTCTCTGATTTTCCCAACAGCGCTGAATATACTGGTTCATTCATTAGTCATCTCCCAACTAGATTACTGTAATTCCTATAAAATCCTACTGCTAGATTTTAAAACTTTGCAAGCTGGACAACCCCTTTATCTCTTCTGCCACCTCATTCCTTACTACACAGTACAAACACTAAGATTTGCACAACACAATCAATTAGTAGTACCTAGTCACTGAGAAATAATCCATGAATACACTAGACATGCTATTTTTAGCGTGCAAGGGCCCCAACTTTGGATCAGTTTCCCCGTCCCTCTTCATCTACAGACATCACTTGAGAAATTTCAAACAGACCCAAAGACCCACATTTTCAATGAAGCATACCATTAATGCATTCCTAGTGGTTTCCTGGGAAAATCTCGAAGATGCTTGTGGCATTCCCTCTTGTCTCCCCCCCCCAACCATCCTATCTACATAGTAACATAGTAGACGATGGCAGAAAAAGACCTGCACGGTCCACCCAGTCTGCCCAACAAGATAAATTCACATGTGCCATTTTTTGTGTATACCTTACCTTGATTTGTACCTGTCTTTTTCAGGGCACAGACCATATAAGTCTGCCCAGCACTACCCCCACCTCCCAACCACCCGCCCCGCCACCCACCACCGGCTCTGGCACAGACCGTATAAGTCTGCCCAGCACTATCCCCACCTCCCAACCACCAGCCCTGCCTCCCACCGCCGGCTAAGCTTCTGGGGATCCCTTCCTTCTGAGGAGGATTCCTTTATGTTTATCCCACGCATGTTTGAATTCCGTTACCGTTTTCCTCTCCACCACCTCCCGCGGGAGGGCATTCCAAGCATCCACCACTCTCTCCGTGAAAAAATACTTCCTGACATTTTTTTTGAGTCTGCCCCCCTTCAATCTCATTTCGTGTCCTCTAGTTCTACCGCCTTCCCCTCTCCGGAAAAGGGTCGTTTGCAGATTAATCTATTATTGAAAACTAAGACTAGAAAAAATGATGCTGGCCAGAGAGAGCAGACATGTTCTGTGGTCCTATGTCCTGACAGTTGAAGGAGAGAAGTGTGGAAAAAGTCAAAGACCCAGTGAATTAGTGTGTTTTCAGGTGTCCAGAGTCAGGGGAAACTTGATGAGTTTGTAGCCTTCTAGCATTCAGAGATTTTTATCTGAGTTCCTCTGTTTTCATAAAATTAAGGCTGATTCTCTCAGAAAATTGTTTTCCAATTTTACATTGAGATCACTTCTTTGTCTTGATTCATATTTCAATCTTTTTTGCAAATGCCAGAAGGAAAACTATCCAGTATCCAATTTTCTTAATTTCAGAGCATACTAACATCTGACATTGTAACACTTTTTTTGTCTCTGAAGTGGGCGTAAATGAGGAAAAGGAAGAAAGATGATCTTTTCTTTTAAATGTTATCCTAAGTGCAAATTATCATTGGCTGTTTTTTTTTCTACTGCCAAAAATCTTACTTGACAAAAATAGGAACACCATACAGTAACTGAATACACTTCAGGTTTAATCATTATGATTAAACACTGATTTCAGGTAATTTTTCTTTCTGCATAAAGACTCCATGCCATTTCTTTATCCAATATTTTTGTTTTATGCATTTTGTTGATGTTGCCAACAATTTTAGGGGGTTGTTTACTAAATCTTAGTTCAAGTTATCTACAGCAGGGCCTTTAGGAATAAAATGGGCCCTGCTGCAGATAACTCGAGCTAAGTTTTAGCAAACAACCCCCTTAGTATCTGAGGATCTGTTGAACATATTTGAATCTCTAGAAAAATCAACTGATCTCCAGCTAAATTCTAAAAAAATCTCTAGAATATCTGAAAATCCTTGAAAGACAGGACATGGACTAAAATTTAAGGGAATATTCACAAATAAACTTGCATACTTACATTGCTTAGGATGGTTGTCTCATTGTATATGTAAATAATTTTTTTAAACATTAAACAGTCAAATAACAGCAGCAGCTTCTACAATATACAGTATATGTTATAGACTGTGACAAACAGTACAATTTCTCCCAATATTGAGCACTATTTAACTGGCCAGGAACGGCTCCTGACTGGTTAAATAGCACTTAACTGGCTATCTGCGAATATTCGCCGAAATAGCTAGTCTATCTTTGGCCGGTTTAAATTTAACCGGCCAGTGCTGAATCTTGGCTTGGCCGGTTAAGTTTAAAGTGGCCAAAAATAAATTGATTACTCAATGCCGGTCACCAGAAATGGCCTGGCATTGAATATCCAGTCTCACCACATCCCACAGGAGTTAGCCGGGCCGCCTCCTGTGGTCTGAATATCGGGCTCCTTTTGTTTCTAACCAAGTCAGTCAATTTAAATCTGTCCATTCTCACTCTGTGGAAATAACTGACATTTTACCAATTCTTATTACACAGAGATTGCAATCCTGAGACTCCCTGTTCAATTTTCATCTTTCTCTCCCCAATCTGACTTTCTATCTCCCCCCCCCCTCCACCACCACCATCCACAAAGCTTCTTTCCTTATACATTGGAGAAAGTATCCCTGTGCGCCTTCTGCTGGATTGTTCAGCTTTTTATCTCCCATTCTTCCATTTCAATTAAACTCATATGCCATTCCTTGAATGGGAGAGCCTTCTGTTTAACCCAGTGCTTCAGAATAAGATTTTGACCAATAGAAAGGATACCAGTATGAACTTCTGCTTGTCTGTTATGCCTTGTACACTCAACTCATCATTGCCCAGCATCTGTATCCCATACGTACAAGGGACAGTTTCTCCAGATGGATTAGTTTCGGGCATACTATAATAGGAAAGAACCTCAGCCCTAAGCCGTGGCATGTGGAATATGATCTCAGTCTCTCAAACTTACTGCTAATGTTCACCATAGAAATTGCATTGTGCCAAAGAGAGCTTCCTTCTGGAGTTCATAAGATGTTACGTGTATAGGCAGTTATGTAGGTGCATTTGGAAATTCTTTTTAATGAGGTCTGTGGCACCCAAATCAATAGGAAATATTTCTGTATTCTTCTGCCACATTTTCTTGGTCTCGGTCTGCATTTCTTGATACTTGAAGATATTTTCAATCTATATATGATTAACCAAGTACTCACTTTACTCACTTATGACTGAGTCCTCTATAATCAATGCTGTTCTGGTGGTTTTCTCTTTCACCACTATATCTGGTTTCTGTGAACTCAACTTTTTGTCTGTAGTAATAACCGCTTCATTTTCCATGATTATCTTAGGGTTATGATGCCAATGTTTTTCTGGCACAGCAATGTTGTATGTTTGCAAAGTTTCCTATGGATGAGATATAGAAAGGCACAAGGTGGCTTTCTATATAGAGATTTTCTGTGATCAGAACTTCATAGCCAGCCACAAGATGAGTGACCGCTTTCTTACAAAGACTACGCAAAACAGTGAAGTTCAATAAGTGGCTTGAGTCTTGGTGTAAAGAAGAAGGTTTTAGTCATAGGCTAATACATGGAAAAATAACAGGCTGTACTGTAATGATGGGCTACATTTAAACTAGAAGGCGGGGGTGACAAAAGGAAACAAGGGAATTCAGAAAGTCACCCCCAGAATAAACTTGATGGCATAGGGAAAGGTCATCTAAATACAGAAAACCACCTAAACTCTCTACGCAGATGGAAAGCAATGAGCACAAATGCTCATAGTCTAGGTAAAAAGGTTCAAGACTTGCAAGCCCTGATGTTTGAAGAAAACTTGGATATTGTTGCTATTGCAGAGACGTGGTTCAATGATTCCCATGAATGGGATGTGACTATACCTGGCTGTAATATTTTTAGAACTAGAGGACATGAAATGAGATTGAAGGGGGGCAGACTCAAGAAAAATGTCACGAAGTATTTTTTCATGGAGAGAGTGGTGGATACTTGGAATGCCCTCCAGCGGGAGGTTGTAGAGATGAAAATGGTAACGGAATTCAAAAATGTGTGGGATAAACATAAAGGAATCCTGTTCAGAAGGAATGGATCCTCAGAAGCTTAGCCGAGATTGGGTGGCAGAGCCGGTGGTGGGAGGCGGGGCTGGTGGTTGGGAGGCGGGGCTAGTGCTGGGCAGACTTCTACGGTCTGTGCCCTGAAAATGGCAAATACAAATCAAGGTAAAGTATAAACAAAAAGTAGCACATATGAGTTTATCTTGTTGGGCAGACTGGATGGACCGTGCAGGTCTTTTTCTGCCGTGATCTACTATGTTACTATGTAGAAAGGATAGAGAGGGCCAAAGGGGTGGAGGAGTGGCGCTGTATGTGAGAGAGAATATCAGAGCAGCTGAAATTCTGGGCACCTGGGGAAAGGAAGAAGCTTTATGCATCGTCCTGAAAAGGGAAGATGGGACCTGTATCCACACAGACCTCCGGCACAAATAGAGAAGCTAAACAAGGATCTGATAGAGGATATTCAAAAGATTGGTATGAAAGGGGAGGTGCTACTGTTGGGAGATTTGAACTTGTCTGATGTGGATTGGAATGTCCCGTCTGCAGAATCAGAAAGAAGTAGGGAGATTGTGGACGCCTGTCAAAGTGCCTTGCTAAGACAAATGGTGACGGAACCCACGAGGGAAGGGTTGATGCTGGATCTAGTGTTCACAAATGGAGAAAGTGTTTCTAATATCCGGGTGGGTGCCCACCTATGTAACAGTGATCATCACACCATATGGTTTGATATAAGGGCGAAGGCACAGTGTGGATGCACAAAACTAAAAGTGTTCTGTTTCTGTTGTGTTTCTGTTGGTGAGCCCTTAGGTTCCCTAAGGCCCCGCAAGGCCCCAGAGGACAGCCGAGCACCCCGAATCTTCACCCGCGGCGACCGCCGTTCACCGAGGGTTGAGCCCTCAGCTGCAGGCGGCCAGCAGGACTGCTGGAACCGCGGGGTGACGGCTGACCTGGCTGGTAGTCAGAACGAAGTCTTTAAGGGAGGACTAGCAGGGGCGGCTAGCACTCCGAGAGGGAACAGCACTGTCTCGGAATGAGGGCGAGCGGACGGCTAGCCCCAGCACAGTCTCTGGAGGATAGCTGGCCAGGGCGGCCAGCAAGTAGCACAGTCTCTGGAGGATAGCTGGCAAGGGCGGCCAGCACGTAGCACAGTCTATGGAAGAGGGCCAGCAGGACGGCTAGCAAAAAGCACAAACTCTGAAGGAGAGGCTAGCAAGACGGCTAGCCAAAAGTACAATCTCTGTAGGAGGGCTAGCAGGACGGCTAGCGAAAGTCACCGTCTCTGAAGAGGGCTAGCAGGACGGCTAGCAGAAGTCACAGTCTCTGAAGGAGGGCTAGCAGGACGGCTAGCAGAAGGCACTGTCTCCGCAGGAGGACTAGCAGGGCGGCTAGCAGAAGTCACAGTCTCTGAAGGAGGGCTAGCAGGACGGCTAGCAGAAGTCACTGTCTCCGCAGGAGGGCTAGCAGGACGGCTAGCAGAAGGCACAGTCTCCGAGGGGGCTAGCAGGACGGCTTGCAGAAGGCACAACTCTGACGGAGAGGCTAGCAGGACGGCTAGCAGAAAGTACAAACTCTGACGGAGAGGCTAGCAGGACGGCTAGCAGAAAGTACAGTCTCTGTAGGAGGTTAGCAAGGAAACACAGGGAAACCCACTGTGACGGCTTCAGTAACCAACGAACCGGAAGCGGTGAGTTTCCCTGTTTCCAGGTTTAAATATCGCGCCGTCCCGCCCCCTCCTCGGGAGAGGAACCAACCAACCCGACCCCAGGCGGCAATGGGCCTCGGGATTGGTCGGCCCGCTCTCCAGGCGGGGCCTCGGGACCGGCGCACCAATCCCGGGAGCGATGGGCGGAGCCTGTGCGCTGGTCCGCCCTTGGAGGCGTCGATGCAGGCGCCGCCATCTTCGTTGGCGCAACGCCCCGTTCCCTGGGGTCAGCGCTCGCCCGAGCGGGTCGCCGGTCCCCGCGACCGTGTCGGTCTTCCCGGAGGTCCCCCTTCGCCACCCCGGGCGTCGCTGAACCGCGCCCCCTCCACCTGGAGCACAGGTAGGACCGGGGAACGGGACAGTATCCTCCCCCGGATGCCCCCCTTCCCCCGGGGCCGGGTTTAGACGGAAACCGGGCGTGGAAAGCTCTGATCAGGTCTGGCGCATGGACGTTCGCCGCGGCCTCCCAGGAGTTGTCTTCGGGACCAAAATACTTCCAGGATAACAAATAATACAGCCTTCCCCGCCGCTTCTTTGAATCTAGCACCTCCTCTACTTCATACTCCGGATCAGGAGTAACCTCGAGAGCTTCATCCTCGGATTGGTGAGGGTGCCATCTGGACCCACGAAATTTCTTCAATAAGGAGATGTGGAAGGCATTGTGCACTCGTAGGGTCCTCGGTAACCGCAACCGGTACGTTACTGTTCCAATTCGTTCTTGGATAGCAAAAGGTCCAATGTACCGAGGTCCCAGCCTCCGGGAGGGCACCCGGAGTCTCAGGTACTTTGTGCTTAACCATACCTTCTGCCCCGGCTGGAGCACTGGGGCGGGTCGCCGGTGGCGATCTGCAAAGACTTTATTTTTGGCAGCTGTTTTTTGTAGTTGTTCCCGGGCCATCTTCCAGACCTTCTGCAGATCTGCTAGAGTTTGGTTCCCCACGGGGGTTAGGGCTGGAGAAGGGAACGGCCCTGGAAGCCGAGGATGTCGTCCGTATACCACGAAGAACGGAGAGTGTCCTGAGGATGAATGGTCACTCTGGTTATATGCAAACTCGGCCCATGGAAGCAGAGAGGCCCAGTTATCTTGACGTTTGTTGACAAATGCCCGCAAGAATCCTTTCAATGTTTGATTAATCCTCTCGACCATGCCGTTGGTTTGGGGGTGGTAGGCGGATGAAAAGTGAGTCTCTACCCCCAAAGCCGTGCACAAGGCTCTCCAGAAGCGTGAGGTGAATTGGGGTCCTCGGTCACTGACGATCCGACTGGGCAGCCCATGTAACCGAAAAATGTGCTGAATGAAGTACTGTGCTAAAGAGGCCGCCGATGGAAGGCTCGGTAATGGAACAAAATGAGCCATTTTGGAGAAACGGTCTACCACCACCCAAATCACGGTGTGACCCCGGGAGCTGGGGAGGTCGGTGATGAAATCCATGGATAACTCCGTCCAGGGAGCGGTCGGTACGGGCAGTGGTTGCAGGTCCCCCACGGGAGGCCCAACTAGTGGCTTAGTCCGTGCACACACAGGGCACGTAGTAACAAATTGGAGAATATCCCGCCTCATATGAGGCCATTGATACTGTCTAGCAATGAACCGGAGGGTCTTCTGATACCCGAAATGCCCGGCCCATCTAGATGAATGCCCCCATTGCATTATTCTTTCTCGGTCGGCGGCCGGCACTAACTCCTTAGTCGGCGCGGCCTCCCCCGTAGCCGCACTGAGACATGCCGGATTTAACATAGGGTGGATCTCCTTGGTCTCCTCAGGAACTTCAAATGCTCGGGAGAGCGAGTCCGCCGGGGTATTCTGAGAAGCCGCCCGAAACACTAACTGAAAGTGAAATCTGGCAAAGAATAACGACCATCGGGCCTGTCGGGGATTTAACCGCTGAGCCTCGAAGATACAGGAGATTCTTGTGATCAGTGATCACCGTAAATCGGTGCTCCGCTCCCTCCAGCAGATGCCTCCATTCCTGCAGGGCTAGTTTCAATGCCAAGAGTTCTCTATCCCCTACCGTATAATTCCGTTCTGCCGGGGAGAATTTACGCGAGAAGAATGAGCAAGGTTGACGCCGGCCTTCGGGGTTGACTTGAGAGATGACTGCCCCGGCCCCCAAGGCGGACGCGTCCACTTCTACAATAAAAGGTTTCTCGGGATCTGGAGCCAACAGGATGGACGCTGAATTGAACGCCTCCTTTACCTGGCGAAAGGCCGCTTGCGCCTCTGGCGGCCAATCCCGGACTTTCGCGTTCTTTTGGGTGAGCGCCGTCAGCGGAGCTGTCAGTTGGGAGTACTGAGGGATAAACTGGCGATAATAATTCGCGAACCCCAGGAAACGTTGCAGTGCTTTCAATCCCAGCGGTTGTGGCCACTCCCGAATCGCCCGGAGTTTGTCCGGCTCCATCTGTAGCCCCCCGGGTAACAGAATATGTCCTAAAAAGGGTAGTGACCGCTGGTGAAAGGCGCACTTGCTGAGTTTAGCGAATAGACGGGCTTGTCGTAACCGTTGCAGCACTGCGCGGACGTGGCCCGTATGCTCAGCGGGGTCTTTGGAAAAAACCAGGATGTCGTCCAGGTATACAATCACCGTGGAGTTCAGCAAATCCTCAAGCACATAGTTGATAAGTCGCTGAAACACCGCAGGGGCATTACATAGGCCGAACGGCATCACCCGGTACTCGAAATGTCCCTCGTGGGTGTTGAAAGCCGTCTTCCATTCGTCCCCTGGCCGGATTCGAACTAAATTGTAGGCCCCCCGCAAGTCCAACTTAGTAAACATCTGGGCTCCTTGCAGCCTGTCAAAGAGCTCGGGAATGAGCGGTAGAGGAAAGCGATCCTTCACTGTGATGGCATTTAACCCTCGATAGTCAATACAGGGCCTCAAGGATCCATCCTTCTTGGTGACAAAAAAGAATCCCGCCCCGGCAGGGGACGTAGAGGGCCGGATGAACCCTCTCCGCAGGTTCTCCCGGATGTATTCCTGCATTACCTTGGACTCTCCCCGGGACAGGGTATACAGTCGGCCCCGAGGTGGCATGGTATCCGTCCTCAGATTAATGGCACAGTCGAAAGACCGATGAGGCGGTAGCACCTCCGCTTCCTTTGGACTAAACACATCTGCAAAGTCTCTATAATCCATAGGCAGGGAGCCCAGCTCTACCCGTCCCCCACCGGGCACAATATTTAATGCAGGGCAGCTGCCGGTCCGGCCCTTACAACAGTTCTCCTGACAGGAACCACCCCAAGCCTGGATACGTCCCCCGATCCAGTCGATAACAGGACTGTGACACCGTAGCCATGGCAATCCTAGGACCACTGGGTGAATGGTCCGGGATAGTACCAGGAATTGGACTTCCTCCCGGTGATCCTCCCCCACCTGCAATCCCAACAAGGGGGTGATCTCAGTGACCGGCTGTGGTAGAGTAGTTCCCTGGATGGAGGTTATTTGCAGCGCCGGCCTCCGCGGGAGCGTAGGCCAGCCCATTTGTTGCAGCAGTTCGTGCCCGATGAAGTTACCCCCTGACCCAGAGTCCACCAGGGCCCGGGTCTGGATCGTGGTCTCTTGCCAACGTAACATTACCGGCAGTGTTATCAGGGAGTCCGGTAGGGGAGCGGAGTGCCCCAAGACCCCTCCCCTCAAGGTGCCTTGGGGGAGGCGTTTCCCGCCCGGGCGGGACAGGTCCGGATGAAATGTCCAGCCTCACCACAATAGAGGCACAATCCGTTCGACAAGCGTTTCTTCCTGTCGGAGGGAGCCAGCCGTTGACGGCCCATTACCATCGGCTCCTCCCCATCCTCCTTGGAGTCCCGGTTCCCACGGCGAGGGGACGGCCCTTTGCCCATCCGGGACGTCCCCCGCGCCCACTTCTGCCGCTCCGCCCGGGCTCTAGCTCGCTCCTGGAACCGGGTGTCTACTCGTATACAGAGCGAAATCAGGGCATCCAATTGTCCTGGGACCTCCCGTCCAGCCAATTCGTCCTTGATCCGTTCTTGTAAGCCTTCCATAAAGATGGCCATCAAGGACTCCGGATTCCAACGCAGCTCCGTGGCTAAGGTCCGAAAACGAATGGCATAATCAGCCACCGTCCCTTCACCCTGATGGATCCGCAGCAGTTCCGACGCCACGGAAGATGGTCTGCCAGGAAGGTCGAACACCATCCGGAACCGGCGCTGAAATTCACTGTAGTCGTCCAAGATGGGGTCCTGTTGTTCGTTTAGTGGGGCCACCCAGGCCTGGGCTTTCCCTTCACAGAGGCCCATAATGTAGCCCACTTTACTTTGGTCCGAAGCAAATGCCTCCGGTTGCATCCGGAAGGCCAGGTTGCACTGGTTGAGGAACCCCCGACAACCTCCGGGGGCCCCATCATATCGTGTCGGTTCAGGGAACCGAGGTCCCGTGCGGAACCCTCCCAAACGGGGAGCTGCTGCGGCCCCCTGGACCGCAGCGGCCTGGTTCTGTACCTGAAGCGTTGAAAGTTGAGAGCATACGTTCTGGAGCGCCCCGGACAGGGCGTTCAGCTGCTCCTGCTGCTGCTGAAGTACTTTGGCCAGGTCCCGTAGATCAGGTTGCGTCGGCGAGCTCATGGCTTCCGGTTCCTGTTCTGTTTCTGTTGTGTTTCTGTTGGTGAGCCCTTAGGTTCCCTAAGGCCCCGCAAGGCCCCAGAGGACAGCCGAGCACCCCGAATCTTCACCCGCGGCGACCGCCGTTCACCGAGGGTTGAGCCCTCAGCTGCAGGCGGCCAGCAGGACTGCTGGAACCGCGGGGTGACGGCTGACCTGGCTGGTAGTCAGAACGCAGTCTTTAAGGGAGGACTAGCAGGGGCGGCTAGCACTCCGAGAGGGAACAGCACTGTCTCGGAATGAGGGCGAGTGGACGGCTAGCCCCAGCACAGTCTCTGGAGGATAGCTGGCCAGGGCGGCCAGCAAGTAGCACAGTCTCTGGAGGATAGCTGGCAAGGGCGGCCAGCACGTAGCACAGTCTATGGAAGAGGGCCAGCAGGACGGCTAGCAAAAAGCACAAACTCTGAAGGAGAGGCTAGCAGGACGGCTAGCCAAAAGTACAATCTCTGTAGGAGGGCTAGCAGGACGGCTAGCGAAAGTCACCGTCTCTGAAGAGGGCTAGCAGGACGGCTAGCAGAAGTCACAGTCTCTGAAGGAGGGCTAGCAGGACGGCTAGCAGAAGGCACTGTCTCCGCAGGAGGACTAGCAGGGCGGCTAGCCGAAGTCACAGTCTCTGAAGGAGGGCTAGCAGGACGGCTAGCAGAAGTCACTGTCTCCGCAGGAGGACTAGCAGGACGGATAGCAGAAGGCACAGTCTCCGAGGGGGCTAGCAGGACGGCTAGCAGAAGGCACAACTCTGACGGAGAGGCTAGCAGGACGGCTAGCAGAAAGTACAAACTCTGACGGAGAGGCTAGCAGGACGGCTAGCAGAAAGTACAGTCTCTGTAGGAGGTTAGCAAGTAAACACAGGGAAACCCACTGTGACGGCTTCAGTAACCAACGAACCAGAAGCAGTGAGTTTCCCTGTTTCCAGGTTTAAATATCGCGCCGTCCCGCCCCCTCCTCGGGAAAGGAACCAACCAACCCGACCCCAGGAGGCAATGGGCCTCGGGATTGGTCGGCCCGCTCTCCAGGCGGGGCCTCGGGACTGGCGCACCAATCCCGGGAGCGATGGGCGGAGCCTGTGCGCTGGTCCGCCCTTGGAGGCGTTGATGCAGGCGCCGCCATCTTCGTTGGCGCAACGCCCCGTTCCCTGGGGTCGGCGCTCGCCCGAGCGGGTCGCCGGTCCCCGCGACCGCGTCGGTCTTCCCGGAGGTCCCCCTTCGCCACCCCGGGCGTCGCAGGGGTCGCTGAACCGCGCCCCCTCCACCTGGAGCACAGGTAGGACCGGGGAACGGGACAAAAAGTACTGGTTTTCTGATTTTGATAAAATGGGGGCATACCTGAAAAAGGAGCTGTTGAAGTGGGAAGGCGTAGGAGAAGTGGAACATCAGTGGTTAAAGCTGAAGGCTGCTATAAATATGGTGACTGATCTTTACGTGAGGAAAGTAAACAAAACCAAGAGAAACAGGAAGCCTATATGGTTTTCCAACCAAGTAGCTGAAAAAATAAGAGCAAAAGAGGCTTTGTTCAAGAAATGCAAAAGAAGCAACGAGAAGATCACGGAAACGATTATTGGATTAAACTCAAAGAAGCGAAGAGGGAAATACGGCGAGCGGAATAAAAAATGGCTAAAGATGTAAAGAGAGGTGACATCAGGTATTTTGGAGAAAGGAGAAAAGATAGGAATGAAATTGCAAGACTGAAAGATAATGAGAATGGTTATGTGGAAAGTGAGGAGGATAAAGCGAATGTGCTAAACAATTAATTCTCTTCGATGTTCATGGAGGAAAATCCTGATGAAGGACCACGGTTGGCTGCTGAAGGAATATTTGGGAATGGAGTGGATACTGCGCCGTTTACGGAAGAAAGAGTTTATAAACAGCTGGAGAATCTGAAGGTGAACAAAGCTATGAGGCCAGATGGGATACATCCCAGGAGCTCAGGGAGGTGATGGCGGGACCTCTTAAAGATTTATTTAATAGATCTTTAGAGACAGGAGAGGTTCCACGAGATTGGAGATAAGCGGATGTGGTCCCTCTTCACAAAAGTGGAGACAGGGAAGAAGTGAGAAACTACAGACCGGTAAGTCCCACGTTGGTGGTAGGAAAAGTAATGGAGTCGCTGCTGAAAGAAAGGATAGTTAGCTTTCTAGAAGACAATGGGTTACAGGACCAGAGGCAACATGGGTTTACCAAAGGAAAATCCTGCCAAACGAATCTCATTGACTTCTTTGACTGGCTGACAAAAGAAATGGATGAAGACCGTGTGCTAGATGTAATCTACTTGGATTTCAGTAAAGCCTTTGATACGGCCCCCCACAGAAGACTCGTGAATAAGCTGAAAGGGCTGTACTTAGGTCCGAAAGTGGTGAACAGGATAAAAAAACTGGTTGACCGACAGGTGGCAGAGGGTGGTGGTAAATGGAATCCGCTCGGAGGAAAGGATGGTGAGCAGTGGGGTTCCTCAGGGGTCGGTGCTGGGGCCCATTTTGTTTAATATATTTTTGAGAGATATTGCTGAAGGGTTGGAAGGAAAGGTTTGCCTTTTTGCGGATGACATGAAGATAGCCAATAGAGTGGATACCCTGGAGGGAGTAGAAACAATGAGAAGGGATCTCCGAAAGTTAGAAGAATGGTCGAGGGTCTGGCAGTTAAAATTTAATGAAATTCCTAACACAGGCTCACACTCCCTGTGTAACTGTAATGTGGAACCCCCACTCCGTTGTCAGCTTAATCCAATGTTTTGAAAGTGGAGAAAAAAAGCTTCAGAGTCACTGCCTAGCCAGTCCAACTAAGCAGACTATAAGGCTTGAGCTCGGCGTGCCATCATATAGCTTCAAACAAAACTCCACTCCCACATATACGTTGAATTCCAAATCACCAGATAACACTATGTGCACTGCTGTCTACTTTGTGTGTCCACTATAACTTAGATCAATGTACTGTATACTACTAGTGGTATTATTAAATCTTCCAATGTTCTGTAGAATGCAAATCTATCAAGTCTATCAAGAAGGTGTCACCCGAAACCACTTAGCTCGATACTCTCACTCTATTGTTCCTCTCCAGGTGGCACTCTCCACTTCATAACCCGACAGGGAGACCCCATTTCGCTGGTGCTGCATCAGGGGTTGTTTCCAAAATTTTTCCACACAAAATTACATCCACAGGTATTCCACTTCGTTTCCTGCTGAGACTTACTGCAGGTCGGTAAGCCTCCGTTCGTCTAAGACGCCATTTTAAAGGGGCATATGCTCCTCCCATCTCGTTCTCAAACACGGATTACGTCACTTCCTCCAGCTGTGTGTCAACTCTTCGTTCTGAGGTTCCTTAGTTGTATCATTCATAGATCTCAATTGGTACGGCTACATCTCCTCAAAAAAATGCCGACCATTCAACTCTAATGTTTAACCCTTCTGGTTCCACAGTGTTGAAAAAGAAAATCCATTTTTGTGCTTTCTGGCGAATAATTCTGCCCAGATCACCTCGCCTCTATGATGGTTTAATTTGTTCCAATACCATGCATGATAATTCATCAAATTTATGCTGTTGCCTCTCATTATGTATCACGATCAGTGCCTCATGTTTCATCAATTTCATGCATGATCGATGTTCCATCAATCTCACCTTCAAGCTTTTCGTGGTTTGCCCGATGTATAGTAATCCACAGGGGCATTGAATGACATATATATATATATAAATTTAGGCGTGCCATTGCCAACTTATATTACTATTCTGTAATAATATCTTGGCACCCAGAGTGCGGCATCAGCGTGCCTAACTGGAGGTTCATGGTTATTGAAGTGCTGCCTAAGAGTGAAGATAAATATGTGCAGATGTTATGAGCATACATATATTTGTGTAGGGAAGAAGGTCATAGGTTTATTGATAATAGATTAAATAATGCAGTTTTGGCTCTGAGGGAGCTTTTTAGGGTTATCAGAGATAACCCTAAAAAGCTTCAGTATTTTCTTTCACCCCATATTTTTCTGAGAAAGTAAAAAAAAAAAAGACCTCTCTGGTCCTGTTGCTTTGAATGTGGCACCTGCCACTCCAGTATCTCCTAGTGTGGGGCACAACTAGAATGATTTTAGGATTACAGTGGAGAAAGAGTTCTCTAAGGTAGTTGCCAGCTTAAATTATAAATATAATATACTTGAGCCATGCCCATTTTGGCTTTCGGTCAATGTTTAGAGTCTATGTTGTCGACCTTAGTTGGGATGGCTAATCGTTCATTGCAAGAAGGTGATATGCCACAAAGTTCAAAGAAGTCTTGTTTTTATTCTCCCTTTATTAAAACAAAATGATCTGGATCTATCTAACTCTGCAAATTATCATCCTGTGGCAAACTTATCTTCTGTAGGTAACATTAATAAAATGTGAGTGTTATACCAACCAAATGACTGTTTAGAGGAAAATGAGTTTCTCAATGTTTTCGTCATGGTAATAGTTCTCAGGCACTGCTTCGTTTGCTGATGGATATTTTGAAGAGGGGCCTGGATAAGCAGATAATGACAGTTATGGTTTGCCAAGGTATTGCTTCAGTTTGTGACACAGTTAAACTTGAAATCTCACAATCTAATTGGATGCAGTGCTCACCCGTAAGGTGGTTTAACTCTTCCCTGCAGGAGTGTAGATAAAAAATAGGGTGGAACAGGATTTGTCAGATTAGATGAATCTCAGTAGAGATGCTAAAAATGTTCAGCACTATCTGCTCTTTTTTACATAGTAACATAGTAACATAGTAACATAGTAGATGACGGCAGAAACAGACCTGCACGTTCAATCCAGTCTGCCCAACAAGACAACTCATGTGTGCTACTTTTGTGTATACCCTACTTTGATTTGTACCTGTGCTCTTCAGGGCACAGACCGTATAAGTCTGCCCAGCACTAGCCCCGCCTCCTAACCACCAGCCCCGCCTCCCAACCACCGGCTCTGGCACAGACCGTATGTCTGCCCAGCGCTATCCCTGCCTCCCAACCTCCAGTCCCGCCTCCCACCACTGGCTCTGGTACAGACCGTATAAGTCTGACCCGTACTATCCCCGCCTCCCAACCTCTAGCCCCGCCTCCCACTACTGGCTCTGCTATCCAATCTCGGTTAAGCTCCTGAGGATCCTTTCCTTCTGAACAGGATTCCTTTATGTTTATCCCACGCATGTTTGCTCTTTTTTAAAAGAACTGTTTCTAATTGCAACTGCTCTTTGGCCTAATGGATACGATTTCTGCATCAATGCGGAAAATGCACAAAATTATTGTTCCAGTAGAAAAGCATAAATTGCTATTCAGGAATGTGTTTAGTTGTTTGGGATTGGTGAAAGCATAGATTGACTGGAATAGTTTTGTTCTGGATGCTGCTAAAACAGATCTTGGGTAAGTAGGTCAGCCATTCCTTCTTATTGTGAAGCTAACATACGTAGCTATCTTTCTAAGTATAGAAGTAAGGAGTTGAGGGGCAAAAGCATATTAGGGAGTTAGTGGATTACTGAGTTAAGATTACTAAAACTATGACAGTTACCTAAAGTTGAGTTTTGGGCTGTGTTACATCTTTGGTGTTGTCAAGAGTGCTATGCAGGTTACCAGTGATCTCATTAAGAGCCGTGCAGGCGGTTATGAATGTTTCAGTGAGACTGATTTTTCAATGCGATAAGGCAGTGAATTTCTCCATAACTGGGGGAGTCCTCTTGCTGACCTTTAAATGCATCCACTCTATGACCCCTTACTACCTCTCATCTCTCATTTCTCCCTACATTCCTCCCCATGAACTCCGCTTTCTGAACAAATCTCTCTTATCGTCCTCCTTCTCCTCCACCGCTAGCTCCAGACTTCGTTCCTTTTGTCTTGCGGCACCTTATGCCTGGAACCGACTTCCTGAGCCCATACGTCTAGCTCCATCTCTACCTGTTTTTAAATCTATGCTGAAAACCCACCTTTTCACTACTGCCTTTGGCTCCTAACCCTACTCATTTGCCCTCCTTCTCTCCTGTTCCTCTTTACCAATAATTCCCTTGCCCATAAATGTCTTGTCTGTCTGTTTTTACCTAGATTGTAAGCTCTTTGAGCAGGGACTGTCTCTGTGTGTCTCGTGTTCAGTGCTGCGTACACCTGGTAGCGCTATACAAATGTTATTAGTAGTAGTAGTTTTATTGGCTGATTATTATTGATATTAAGATATGCTGACTTTTATTTCATTCATTCCGTACATATCTTCTTTCTTGTTGAGGTTGCAAAAAGCCAAACCAATCCATCTAAATGAATATATTAACTGTGCATCTTAATTTTGCATCCTGGTATGTATCTTTGTAAATGCACATTTCCTAAGTCTTGCCCTATGCAAGTGCAGCATTTATTGGTTTTCAAGCTGTAACTTACAACTCACTGCCCATTTCAAGTTCAAGTGCCTGAAGCCAACATACATACAATGGGGAATCCTTTTTCTTTCCTTTGTAGTTGTGATTTCTGCAGTATAGTGGGAAATAATGAAAGTACTGTGTGTATCGCTTGGTTATGACAGAAACTATAAGTCAGCAGCATGAGGTCACAACCTCTACTTGTTATCCTCTTTGTACTGTGGGTGACTAATAACTTGTAAGACAGCTTCCTATTACTAGAATATTGACTGAGGGCCAGATGCACTAAACTTAACGAGCCAGTAATGTGGTTTTTAAACTGGTTCCAGCCAGTTTAGCGCGCAAGTAGTAAACCAGGTCATGAACAAAAGGGTTCTCTGAGCCATTTTCCTGTCACGGTAGGAGCTAACGAAAACGGAATGCAAATGAGCTAATTACTATTATAATGAGAATGCGATGCGATGCACTACCATTTCCGACCCCATGCACCATGGAAAACGTAACTGGAGGTCTGCACCTCTTGTTGGGGCTGCTGTGAGTGAGACCCATGCAGAGGAGGACACCCATCGCAAAAATAGGAAGAAAAAAAACGTCCAAGTGCTCGCCAGGGACGTCCTTTCAAGTGCCTAACACTTGGATGTCCTTCACTCAAAAAAAAAGGACATCCCTGACGAACACTTGGATGTTTTTTTTTCTTCAGATTTTGTGATGGGTGTCCTCTTGGACGTGTTTTTCTTACGTGCCCAAAAACCACCGGAGATTGGCTGAGAGAGACCTGGAGGGGCATAATCGAAAGGGACGTCCAAGAGAAGGACGCCCATCACAAAATCTGAAGGGAAAAAAGCCCAAGTGCTTGTCAGGGACGTCCTTTTTTTTTTTTGAGTGAAGGACGTGTATGAAGCCGTCTTTGGCATGCGCAGAGCAGCCAGTATAATGATTGGCTGCTCTGCGCATGCTCAGCTGGCCGACTGGCTTCTCCTCCTTAGGAAGGAGATCACGTGCAAATGAGCTAACAGCGAGCAGCTCATTTGCATGCGATTTCTTTCATGCATGCCCATTTTTTACAGATTCACTAAGGGATCGGTAAGGGAAGGGCTCTTTCTGTGGAGTTAGTGCATCTGGCTGTGAGGGTTTACATTTTTTTTTCTCCTTTTTGTCTTAGTTGCAGGATTTATTATGGAGGAAGGAAAAGGTTATCTTGTGAATGTGTGTGGGATTGGCAAAGCACTGTAGACTATAACATTCCCAAAATATTTGACATGCCCTGAAAAAGGGAAAAATGTGGTCTGGCTTTGTTAAACATTCTGCTAGATCATATAGGGAGGTGGGGAGGGACTGAAATTAGTAGAAACAGAGAGAAAAAATTGGTAATGTTACCTAGTATCACCTGTTAATGAAAGTAGTAGTTACATCCTCCCCTTTGATGGTAACACTTCCAAGCACAAACTGATTAAATTCCAATTTGTAAGAAATTAATTAGTAGTCAAACAGGCACTATTATCCCCCAGCAATCTCTCTCTTTCTTGCATCTTCTCCCCTACAAACAAACAAACAAACAAAAAGCCCCAAAACATGTCATCTAGGAAAGGTATACTGCTAAATTAAAGCAACTTTTCTTCAGATTGTACCAGACCAATGCATGCCTTAAAAATATAGTTGCCAGTTTCCAGCAGCCGTGGTCAACATATTCAAATTCTGACCGTACATTGAATATGTATATTCAGTCTCGCTATATGAGTATAGCACTGACAGCTACCACCATATGTTTAGTTGAAGCCTTTAGGCCTTTTTTTCTGCAAGCCTAAACTAAATCTATAAACTAGCCATCTAGGGCAGGGATTCTTAACCTTGCTTTGTTGCCACACCCCTTTAACTGATTAAGGAAATCTTCACATCCCTTTTCTAAATCACTTGTCTACTAGCGACTACTGACAGCTCCCTATGTCGCTGACTTTTTGCTGCTAACAATGTTAACTGCTAACATGTCACTAAAATTACAGTAGTACACAGTTACACTACCAAAGAAGTCACACTAAAAGCTACAATGCTACATAAATTGTACTTAATATTGTTGAATAAAATGACCATTGGAAATCATATGTAGCAATTCAGTAATTTCAGTCATAAGTACATAAGTACATAAGTAGTGCCATACTGGGAAAGACCAAAGGTCCATCTAGCCCAGCATCCTGTCACCGACAGTGGCCAATCCAGGTCAAGGGCACCTGGCACGCTCCCCAAACGTAAAAACATTCCAGACACAAAGGACCTGATTGTGAAAACTGGAGATAAAGAATGCAAATTGCTGTTCTTTACCCTTGACCACCATTTAAAACTATAGTTCAGTTTAAGACAGTGCAACATGCATATTGTAACATGAATTTAGTCTGTTTCTGTTTTGGTCACATTCCTTTGAAAATTGTACTACTAACTGTTATCAATTGTATCGTGAGTTATAACATAGCAATATAAACTTCCATAACCTATCCAATGATTGGTCTTTGAAAAAGTTTGTAAAATGAGGATGCATATTTAGAAGCAGCTAGACCTTTATATATTATGGATTCCAATCATTAGAATGAAACAGCTGCATTAGAACTCAGAAGGTGTGGGAATATGATGTGAAGGACACACTCCCAGATCAGCTCTGGTCTCAGTTAAAAGGTCCTGGCCTTCCTTATCTGCTTCATTAAAACAATACCTGACCGTATTATCGAAACAAAAGATGGACGTTCATCTTGTTTCAAAAATAGGGGTTGCCCCGCCCCTGGATTGGGACATTCTGTGAGGACGTCCCTTTCGATTATGCCCCTCAGTGTGTTTTAAGCCTGTGAATTGTATTGGCTATTTTCCTGCTTTAATTATGTCTGGAAGTGTATTTCTCCTATTTGGTCAGCAGGTGGTATTTCTTTGCTGTAAAGCTGTTACCGAGAAATCAGTGCTCATTTCTTTAGTTTAGCATAAACAGGAAGCAAGATGCAGTATATTTTTGAAATGTTATGTTCTGGGCTCTGATTGGCCTGGAGTTTGACGCTAACTAGCAGTTACTGGTTTTAAGTTCAGTCTTAGCCAGGGAGAAAAGAGATATAGATCTCTTTGCTGAGGCTCAGTGAACAGATATATGTCCTGATCTTCCCAGGTACTTTTCAGAAAGTAAACAGATGTTTAGTTAGTGTTATAATTGATCCATATTTCAGTTACCTGTTATTGTTTGCTGATTGCACTTTTCTGTTCCATTGTTCAGTATATTTATGAGAATAAACACAATTGTTTGTATGCCCTGTTTGTCTGGAAAGAATCCTAGTGGTTTGTGTATTGGGTCTGTGAGTGCTTTCTGGGAACTGTGGGACCACTGGGAGTGTGGACCTAGTAACCTAGAAATCATGGGGGATAACTTAAGAGTGGGAGATTCACCCAGAAGTGGTTGTGACCCAGTCGGTGGGAGGAGGGTGCTAGTATAGAGCACAAGCAGCAGGTGCAGGTGAACCTGAGCTGAGCTGGGGATAGACCCTCTAAGTGGCCGCGGGGTAACCCCAGGTGGGTGGCTAGGCATTTTGTGACACACCTATAGGCATTTATGGCCAGATAAAGTTTATGATTATAGTTACTTGTATGGCAAAAGTTTATCGGTTTGGAGAGGTCTCATGTTGACCAAATAAGTGATATTTTAACATGGCCCCTACAGAGTATTGGCTCGAGATTACAAAAATAATGATTTCTAAGTGCAGAAACATTTCTGAGCCAGAGAAAAGCAGTATCTTGGGATGGGGGTGGGGGTGGGGGGGGGGGGGGGGAGAGAGAGAGATTCCTCCTTGCATAGAAATTTCAAGTTTCCAAGTTTATAATTTGATATACCGTCCATCAGTGTGCCATCTGGGTGATTTACAAAGTTTAATATCATAAAAAGAACAGAAAGGAAAAGTTACATTATCATTTGTATAGAATTAGACAATTAAGCTCAGACATCCAGAAGGCTGTGATTCTATTTAAATTCTTTATTCTGGAATAGAATTGCTTTCCATAATGTTGCCTTCCTGATGTAGAAGTTGCTTAGCTTTTGCACTAATTCTCTCTCTCTCTTTTTTTTTTTTTGCATAAGTTGACAGATTAGGTTCTGACTGCAAATTTTAATTAACAAGCTCTGTATTCTTACAAAAGTGTTGCCAATTGGCACAGAACCACCTACAATCAATAGTAAGCCACGAAACTGGCATGCACTTAGAAAGTATTCTGAGCATGTAAAAATAAAAAAAGGTAACTTGCATCATGTATACCTCACAGTAAAAAAAAAAGACTACTCAGAGGGCAATTCTATAACAGGGCACCTGGTAGAAGCTTATTCTATAAAGAAATGTAGACACCTACTAGTCCTAACCACTTACATACACACTTAACCTTTAGCCACAGAGCTGCAGATAAGTATTCTCCATGGACAAGCAGAATGGAAATATTCTTACTGATGGGTGACATAATCTGACAGATCCTGGTGTGGCAAGGGCTCCCCAGCATTCTTCCAGAAGCTTTTGAAAGCTGCCTACTGTGCATGCACATGCCATCGTAGTGTGGCACCAGCTCAGTCATGCTCTTTCTGCAGAGTAATGTGGATGTGTTTTGTCTTTCATTCCCATTACTCGCATCAAAATATGTTTTCACTTCAGTTTGTCAGAGTATGTAGGTGGCTCAGTGCCAGTATTCCTCCTTCCCCTTTTTATTTCTCTTAGGCAGGATTTTCGGCATTTGCATGTTTTCTTTATTTTTCCATCGCCCACTAGAACCCCTTATGCTTTAGGCACCCATTGGGGATTTTTTTTTTCACAATTGAGTCATTTGATTTACCTTGGCTATTTTCCTAACATATCCTAGAAAACTCTCAATGGTTTTAAGAAGCATTCCAGGTTTCATGAACATCCATAAACTGGTGTCTGTGGTGCCCGGAACCCAATCATCATAATCCCTCTTATTGTAAACTCTGTTCATGTATGTGAACAGTAGGTATTAAGGGTTGAGAGAAGATGCACAAATGGATTTTTGGCATCGAGAAGTCCAGTCCATTGAATTTGTTTCTGCTCCAGGCTGTTAATTTTAGGAACCACACCCCCCCTCCCAGGTCTGTCGATGACCCTTCCTTTTCCATGTTCCCTTTTTCAGATTGCTCATAAAATTTATGGGTGGATCCCGTGCCTAAGTTTATATATGTAAACTTGAATTACATTTAATTAGTGCTAATAATAGAGTCAATTATTGACATTAATTAGCTTGTTTAATTAAATTGCATGTGCAAATGTTGGCAACTTTTACAGAATTAGGGGGTTTGTATGGGTGTTCTGCTGTTTTGATGCCTTTCATATCATAATTCAAAATAGATTAGATCCTTGTGGTTTTTAGTTATCCAAAACTAATTTTGGCAATCTTTCATGCAAACTAAAAAATGAAAACTGAACTTGGATCCAAAATGAGCCACTCCATTCCATTCTATTATATATTATAGACTAAATTTTCAGAACTACATTCATGGGACCCTCAGTCAAGTTAGGGATTTTAGGGTAGATATCCACAATGAATATGTTCGTACACTTGTGGTTTAAGAATAGACCAAGTTGTATGCTCTGGCTTTCTAAAAAGTAGACCTCATTCGAGAAACCTTCATTTCACTGGCATTTAAAAACATAGCTTTTTACAAAATATTTGAATACGTATTCAGTTTACTGTACAAGGAGTAAGAAAGCTGGGGACTGGTGTCATTGATTATGGTATTTAAAATCATCGTAATTTACTAACTTATGGTGGGTATATTTTATATTTGATATGATTTGTAATCTGGAGGAATATTATCATGTTTCTTATGTTTATTGCTTTTGATACGAGATAAAAATTTTTTGTTTGATAACACTTGTAACAGAAAGTTTAGCCATTTGTAATGTCCCTCGATGATATTATTATATGTTTTAACATTTATATGATTTATTCATTTTTCATTATGTGTTTTTATTTGCATAGACTCCTGACGCAGGCCTATATGGCCGAAACACAGCTGTGTCGAGTCCCTTTCTCCCTGCTATCCATTGATAAATAAAGTTTATTTTTTAATTTCAACAACCAAGTGTGGACGCCTTACATTTTTTTATATATATTTACATTTTTTTACATATACTTGGATTTTTTTGAGTTCTTTCATTATTATTTTCTTATTTTTTATTTTTTTTCTTATTTTGTCTTTTTTCTTTTGTTAGTCCTCTTCGCTGTTTTGTTTGTTGCTATTTTTTGCGAAGACTGGTTTCTTCTGTTTTTTGCGCTATTGCTGTAATCCGCCTTGAACTGATGGTTGAGCAGAATATGTGTTAAGTTCCTGTTCATTGTTTCTGAAAGGTTTTCTCCTAACAGTTTTGTGGTATTTTACAATTCAAGTCATTACTTCCGGCTTTTCTTAATGTTTTGAATTTGCACTTGTATTTTTTTTTGCTTTAATATTATTGTATAAAAGGGTGAATTTGTTTTTTTTTTTTTAGTGGCAAGACAGCATTGCAGATGAGTAGGGACCTTTCTGTTCAACTACCACGGCCTGACCTGAATGTAGAAAGAAGTCGGAGCAAGACTTATCCTAAAAGAATAGCACAAACTCAACAGTCTGGTAAGTTGTATCCGATAAACCTTCATGTGTTGCATAAAGCTCAAATTCTTTAGTTTTCTTCTTGGATAATGAAGGTGCATTCTGCTTACCAAAAGTTAAAAGGAAGACTGCTGTGAACATCATGCATAATTTGGGGTTATACTATCAGTCTCAACATCGTTTTTTTCAAAGCTCTAAAGAGTTGTAGTCCAATTTACAATTTACATGGTATGTATTCAGGTATCGACATTTTGAAATGGTCTAATGAAGGGAGAGGAGACTAATCTTCCACAGCTCCATTCATGACTTTCCTCTTCCTCCTACCTACCTACCCAGCTCACTCACTTGTTGCCACTTCTGCTGTCCTGATGCATTCCCAGTTCAGTGATGGTGGCAAAAACAATAGAAAAGAGACTTATGGCCATTGCCCTGTGTACAGTGCTTTGCCAGTCTTGCCCCATCTGATGCAGATTTCCTGACCTGAGGAAGGTTTTGTCCTCTGAAAGCTAGTCAAAAAATGTATTAAATTTAGTTAAAGAAAGAAGCATCCTTTATTTTCAATTTTTGTTTTATTTTTATTTATTAGTTTTTAATTTAGTGAGTGGAGCATAGAAGCTTTTGAAATTTATTTCTGTCATCTCTATATTTTACACAGTGCTGGGGAACATACATCACTGTTTCTATTTCTCTGGTGTTGCACTGTATACAGGGTCTGGCTTCTTGGGATTTGAGTTTAATTTTTGTCCACATATTTATTTGTGGTTACTTAATTATACTTGGTGAGGACCTATCTGTGTTCATGTGTGAAAAAGGCCAGGTATTGGCATTGAATGTCTATATAGGATTGATCTGTACTAATCCAGATTTTTTCAATAGGTGTATTCATTTTCTATGACCCATTGTAGTGTTTACAGTGCTGCCTTTTCCTAGGTAGGCCCTTGTTGCATGACTACTGGAAGTTAGTGCTCTTGTGGTGTGGTATAATTGCTTTCTAGTTTCTGAGCGTCTTTTGTAGGGTTTCACAATATGTGTGGTGCTGGATTATGGATCTGGATTTAGTTAATACTTTTTTCAGTGGTAGCTCGATGTGAGTTACATTCAGGTACAAAATGCATTTTCCTGTCAATGAAGGTCTTACCATCTGTTTGTTCCTGAGACAGTGTAGGGTTTAGTGACTTATCCAAGATTTTAAGGAGCGGAAATGGGATTTGAACTCTGGCTTCCCTGGTTTTCACCCTGCTGCTTTAAATATTAAGCATAGCTAATACAGATAATGTGTTTATTAGGATTTATTTACTGCCTTTTTGAAGAAATTCACCTATACATACAATATTCCAAACATGTTTGGTAACTTATGAATAAACTAAAGGCCAGCAGATCTAAAGCTTTGTTTCCATTTGGCAAACTACGATAAAGAAAATTAATAGAAAAATCATTTTATGGTCATCAGTAACAGGATTTGTGTAACAGTGAACATTACTGTTCACATAGGCAACAGGAAGATGCTGGACTGGGAGCTGTGTTTAAATACTTGTTTATATTTCCAGAATACTGTGCAATATGTTGTATTGTTATGATGATCTGTATTGATTTTTTGGGAACATAATTTCTGAAGTTTATTCAATATACCTATTACCATTAGTAACAGAGATACTTGGGAGGGGGATGCAGCTGGTGTTGCTGCACCAAAATGACACAGTGAATGGGTTCTTGCTGTGTTCAAAAGTGCCCTCACATCCCTTTCCTGCTGACATAGATGTCACTCCACTTCTACCCCCAGGATTTTAACTTGCCATGCTATGCCTCACCCTTCCCTGTCCTAGCCTGCTTTAGCCTCTCTAAGCATCTGAGTCACCAACTCACACATATGCCTATTGTGAACTGGTCACCCTTCCAAGACCTGGCCAGGGCTGACCCTGCTTAGCTTCCATCACAAATGTTCACCAACACCAGGCTTCTTATAACCAAAGGTTTTATTAGTTGCCATTTAACATAATCTTCAGGGCTTATTTCTTCTTTAACTCAAACATTCCTTCTTCAACTCAAACATAACAAAAAGGCATTACTCAGAGTCTTCTAATTAACCCCTTTCCAGACTTAAAGCAGTTCCTCAAACTTCCACAGTTCAAACAGCAAAACAACAGCATTTACTTTTCATTTAAAGACTTTCTCAGATGGTAATGCAGCTGTCACCTTTTCAGCAGAGATTCAAAAGTCCACAGAGTTCAGCCCGAACCTTCAAGGCGATCTTCTTCCTCCCGCTGTCAGGTCTCCTCCTCCTCTCTTCTCTTTCACCACTCAGGCAGGTATAAGGTGGTTAATTAGCTTCTCCACCCCTATAGGCTCTTCCTCCTAATTCCAGGCAGGACCCAGCCCACAACCACTTACACCTGTTTCCAGCCCAGGACTCTTCTTGGTCCTAGCAACCTCCATCTGGACATTCCCCTACTGGCTCCCTCTAGTGGCTCATCCTGGACATTTTCTCCCATTCCTATGGGAACAGCGCCATCTAGTGGCCAACACAGAATAGGCCAGCCCCTTATTCTTCACACTATGGATATAACTCTTAAAGGGTCATGAATATATTGTTTGTACAATGAAATGATATCATCTGCAAGTTGTTTGTCTCATTGAATGTGCAGCCTTTTATAAAATTTATATAACGTCGAAGGAAAAAAACATGTTTATTAGGTAACACATATGGGGTGAATTCTATAAATGATGCCAAAAAACCCCGCTTAAGTGCTATTTTATAAGCTGCACCTAAAGTTAGGCACTGTTTATAGAATGGTACATAAGTCCTGGGGAGTTCACTTAAATTTAGGTGCATCCATTGCACCAATGAAAACATGGTGCAAATACAAGCTCCATTGTTACTGTATGGCATGAGCTTGGTCTGCCCTAGGCCTCGGCCTTGGTCTGTCCCAGGACTTGGCCTAGGCCCAAGGGCTCACGATCAACATACATTAGTTGCCAGTTTTTATTATTTGGAAGCACATTGGTGGAATATTCTGCCATAAAAAAATTAGGCTTACGGGACTGTTTTGAAAAGTGCTGAAATCTTTTTTTATTCCGGAAATTTTTGGATTCATAATAATGACACTGTTTCTTTTTGTCCTTCTTTAATTCTATTGTGCTTATTTAGATTTTTACAAATTGTAAGCCCAATTGAACACTATGGCTAATGTGGGATAAAAATGGCTAATAATGTAGTCAGCACTGTATGTTTAAAACGTATTGAAATTTCAGACATGTAAATTATTATTTGAGTGACTACACCATTATATTCTAAATTGTAGTTTGCGTTCTGTGCAGACCAGGCATTTAGTGTACCCCGGGATGGATGTAATGAAAAGGGAGGTGTGGCAGAGGAAAGCATTTAAAATGGTAGCAGTTGATCCTTGGAATAAGTTACTGGATATATTGAAAAAAACTTTCCTTATTGACTTTTAGAAAAGGTCTAAAACAGTAAATTTTCCGTTATGTTTAGACTTTGTTTTGGGGGGGGAGTTATCAATGTGAGTTGATGTTAAGATGGGTTGTTTTCTCACAAGTTGTGCTATTTTAGCCCAGGTTCTCATTGCATAAAATGAGACCACATGCCAAAATAACACGACTTGTGATAAAATAACCCACCTTAATAGTAGCCCATGTTGATAACTTCTCCCCTTAATGTTTGGATGTGTTTTTAAGATGTTCTGTTTGTTGTTAGTATCTTGCTTATATCCCATTTTGACTGGGATTTTCCCAATAAGAGGGTAATAGGGGCCCTTTTACTAAGCCGTGGTAGGCTCTACGCGCGTGCCAAAATGAGACTACCATCAGGCCAGCATGCCCTCCTGGTAGTAATTTCAGATTTGGTGAGCACCCATAACACCTGGATGAATTATTTATTTATTTCCTCCTACGCGCGCCGGTTCCGGAGGTAATTGGCATTTGTTGTGCGCCAACTGGTCACCGCACGTGTAGTGCGTGAGCCTTTTCTGCTAGATCAATGGGTGGCGTTAAGGACTCAGGCCAGTTTTGGGCGTGCACTGGTTTCATTTTTACTGCAAGCCCTTTTCCCGTCCCATTAAAAAAAAAATAAGAAAAAACCCCATTTTTTGTAGATGCAGTAAAAACTGGCCCAGCGTGTGCCCAATACACGTGCCTACACTACCACAGGCCACTTGTTAGCGCGGCTTAGTAAAAGGACCCCATAACTTTTTAAAATAAATGTAACATTTATAGACACACTTGTCTTCTCTGTAAGTAACCTATGTAAATGTCGTTCCCATCCATGCCCCTCCCTTGTGAGCACCCTTTAACAATTATGCGCTATGCCATGAAGACATGTAATTATAGAATTGCAATTAGATGCGCTAGTGCTAGGTACACATATAAGTATACACGTACCCATGTGGATGGTGGTATTCTATAAATTTAAACGCACAAAAGGTTAAAGAATGAGAGGGGAAAAATTTTTTTTTTTGGGGGGGGGGGCAGTTAGCTTGCTATGTTACTGTGATGCTTTGTGACACTTCTAAGGTACTAGGACATGTTAATTTTTTAATGTTGGTAAAAGCTTGTTTAAATTTTTATAGTGGAATGGAGATGTAGTAACTACATTTCAGCAATCAGATTAGAGGTTCGGAACACTTGAAACCATGAGTTCATGTAGCAAATAAATATGCCTCACTCTGTACTCGGGGAAACAATTTGCACTAGATCTATGCATCTTTCAAATCGGAGAGCATTGATAGCTTCATGTAAGAAGCATGTCCGGATAATTGTTTGCAGGCTAAACTGCTGCCTAAACATGGCTCTGAGGTGTCACAGTGATGAAATGTAATAGCATTTTTATTCCGCAGACATTGATTTAAAAGACACAAGAATAATAATTGTCTGCTATGTTTCATTAATAACAGTCTACAAAAATAAACTAGAAGCTGTAGTAGCTACAGCTGATGTTTTAATGTAATATCTTTGTGCTGAAGTAAGCCAGTTATGCATTGGATGCTGGTTAATAAAACGACTTCAAACCAATGGCAAAAAAACTTTTCGAGACACCTACAATATCAAATTTCAATCTTCAAGTGTCCAACCACCTGTATATATATACACACAGTGCAGCTTTGTCTATAAAGGTTAGAACAGAGCTGGCGCTAGAATAAACGCTCAGGGGGACTGTCCTTGAGGCAGCTCAGGTTTAAGCGAAACATATGTCGGACAATATTACCCCTGGGTCCGATGATAAATGGAAATAAGATAAGTTAAAAAGTTAAGCTATTGAGTGATTTTGAAAGCTAAATACGCTATAGCTGACCTGTGAAGATGAAGGATGTTGTTAACATTGCCATACAAAACAATTATGGTTAGCAATGAACATCGCTGAGGTCAAGTAAAAACGTTAAAACACTACTGAAAAAAGTTTTGCATTTATATATATAGGTGGTTGGACACTTGAAGATTGAAATTTGAAAAAAGGTTAATAAAAAGAAAAATATTTAGTATTTTCAGACCTGATTTTCAGCAGATGCTGGTTAAGTAAAACACCAAAGGCAGCACTTTGGGGAACAGCTCCATGAACTAGGTGTTAACATTTGTGTGCATTATCCCTAGATTCTATAAATGGTGACTAAAGTTGCATGCACAAACCAGAGCGCACAGCTGACTTGTGCACACAATTTAATTGCTTAACAAGCTAATCGGTGCTGATAATTTGCCATTAACAAGCAATTATTGGTACTAACTGGCACTAATTAGAATTTACACGCACAACTTTCTAAGCGTATTCTGTAAAGTGGTGCACGTAAATTCTAATGCGCGTATCACAAAAGGGAGTGTGCATACAGTAGGGGAAATAAGTATTTGATCCCTTGCTGATTTTGTAAGTTTGCCCACTGACAAAGACATGAGCAGCCCATAATTGAAGGGTAGGTTATTGGTAACAGTGAAAGATAGCACATCAAAAATTAAATCCGGAAAATCACATTGTGGAAAGTATATGAATTTATTTGCATTCTGCAGAGGGAAATAAGTATTTAATCCCTCTGGCAAACAAGACCTAATACTTGGTGGCAAAACCCTTGTTGGCAAGCACAGCGGTCAGACGTCTTCTGTAGTTGATGATGAGGTTTGCACACATGTCAGGAGGAATTTTGGTCCACTCCTCTTTGCAGATCATCTCTAAATCATTAAGAGTTCTGGGCTGTCGCTTGGCAACTCGCAGCTTCAGCTCCCTCCATAAGTTTTCAATGGGATTAAGGTCTGGTGACTGGCTAGGCCACTCCATGACCCTAATGTGCTTCTTCCTGAGCCACTCCTTTGTTGCCTTGGCTGTATGTTTTGGGTCATTGTCGTGCTGGAAGACCCAGCCACGACCCATTTTTAAGGCCCTGGCGGAGGGAAGGAGGTTGTCACTCAGAATTGTACGGTACATGGCCCCATCCATTCTCCCATTGATGCGGTGAAGTAGTCCTGTGCCCTTAGCAGAGAAACACCCCCAAAACATAACATTTCCACCTCCATGCTTGACAGTGGGGACGGTGTTCTTTGGGTCATAGGCAGCATTTCTCTTCCTCCAAACACGGCGAGTTGAGTTCATGCCAAAGAGCTCAATTTTTGTCTCATCTGACCACAGCACCTTCTCCCAATCACTCTCGGCATCATCCAGGTGTTCACTGGCAAACTTCAGACGGGCCGTCACATGTGCCTTCCGGAGCAGGGGGACCTTGCGGGCACTGCAGGATTGCAATCCGTTATGTCGTAATGTGTTACCAATGGTTTTCGTGGTGACAGTGGTCCCAGCTGCCTTGAGATCATTGACAAGTTCCCCCCTTGTAGTTGTAGGCTGATTTCTAACCTTCCTCATGATCAAGGATACCCCACGAGGTGAGATTTTGCGTGGAGCCCCAGATCTTTGTCGATTGACAGTCATTTTGTACTTCTTCCATTTTCTTACTATGGCACCAACAGTTGTCTCCTTCTCGCCCAGCGTCTTACTGATGGTTTTGTAGCCCATTCCAGCCTTGTGCAGGTGTATGATCTTGTCCCTGACATCCTTAGACAGCTCCTTGCTCTTGGCCATTTTGTAGAGGTTAGAGTCTGACTGATTCACTGAGTCTGTGGACAGGTGTCTTTCATACAGGTGACCATTGCCGACAGCTGTCTGTCATGCAGGTAACGAGTTGATTTGGAGCATCTACCTGGTCTGTAGGGGCCAGATCTCTTACTGGTTGGTGGGGGATCAAATACTTATTTCCCTCTGCAGAATGCAAATAAATTCATATACTTTCCACAATGTGATTTTCCGGATTTAATTTGTGATGTGCTATCTCTCACTGTTACCAATAACCTACCCTTCAATTATGGGCTGCTCATGTCTTTGTCAGTGGGCAAACTTACAAAATCAGCAAGGGATCAAATACTTATTTCCCCCACTGTATATACTGCAGAGGTTCATACACAGGAGTGAAGCTCCTACTTGCATGCATAACTTAAAGAATTTTGTAAGCAACAGCAGGTATCTGCCACACTGAAGTGCTAACAATTATACTCGCTCTTTGGTTGCTGTTACTCACACCTAAATGTTAAGCATGTATATATCCAGTTACACTTGTATTCTATAAAGTAAAGAAGACACCTACTTTCCTTTTTAGAATAGGTTCATATCGCATGCTTTCTGGATACATAATTTTAGGTTCCCTGTTATAGAATTGCCCCCTTTGTCCGTATGTTTAGCGGTGCATTTGGAGCACAAAGCTCATTACCGCCAGGTTACTGCATGAGTCTTTACCGCTAAGTGAATGGCTGGCGTTAAGGTCTCAGACCCAAAATAGACGTGTGGCTATTTTCATTTTGCCACACGTCTGTTTTCGGCAAAAAAAAGGCCTTTTTTACAGGTGCTCTATAAAATGGATCAGCGCACACCCAAAACCTGCACCTATACTGCCGCAAGCCATTTTTCAGCACGCCTTAGTAAAAGGACCCCTAGTTACTCCTATCTCTAGATCATTTATAAATATGTTAAAAAGCAATGGTCCTGACACAGACCCCTGGGGAACCCTACTATCTACCCTTCTCCGTTGAGAATACTGACCATTTAACCCTACTTTCTGTTTTCTATATTTTAACTAGTTTTTAATCTACAGTAGGACATTACCTCCTATCCCATGACTCTCCAATTTACTCTGGAGTCTTTCATGAGGTACTTTGTCCAATGCCTTTTGAAAATCCAGATATACGATATCAACCGGCTCACCTTTATCCACTTATTTGTTCACCCCTTCAAAGAAATGTAGGTGATTGGTGAGGCAAGATTTCCCTTCACTAAATCCGTGTTGGCTTTGTCTCATTAATCCATGCTTTTGAATATACTCTGTAATTTTGTTCTTTATAATAGTCTCTACTATTTTGCCCAGCGCCGACGTCAGGCTCACCGGTCTATAATTTCTCAGATCACCTCTGGATCCTTTTTAAAAAATCGTCGTTAAATTGGCCACCCTCCAATCTTCTGGTACCATACTTGATTTCAAAGATAAATTACATATTACTAACAATAGTTCCGCAAGTTCCTTTTTCAATTCTATCAGTACTCTAGGATGAATACCATCAGGCCAAGCAATTTGCTACTCTTCAATTTGTCAAATTGCGCCATTACATCTTTCAGGTTTATAGAGATTTCATTCAGTTTCTCTGACATTTCTGGCATTGGTATCTCTCCCAAATCTTCCTCTTTGAAGACTGAAGCAAAGAATTCATTTAATCTCTCTGCAATGGCTTTGTCTTCTCTGTGTGCCCTTTTTACCCCCTCTTGTCATCTAGTGGACCAAGTAATTCTTTTTCTGGCTTCTTGCTTCTTATACACCTAAAAAAGTTTTTACTATGCGTTTTTGCCTTCAATGCAATCTTTTTTTTAAAAGTCCCTCTTTGCCTTCCTTATATTGCATTTGACTTGCCATTCCTTATGCTGTTTCTTATTATTTTCAGTCAGATCCTTCTTCCAATAGCTTCCTTCACCTCAATTTTTAACCATGCCGGCTGTTGTTTGGCCTTCCTTCCTCCCTTTTTAATACATGGAATATAACTGACCTGGGATTCCAGGATGGTATTTTTGAACAGCATCCACACCTGATGCAAATTTTTGACCTTCACAGCTGCTTCTCTAAGTTTTTTTTTTCACCGTTCTTCTCATTTTATCATAGTCTCCTTTTTGAAAGTTAAATGCTAAAGTATTGGATTTCCTGTGTGTTCTTACTGCAGAGCCAATATCAAATCTGATCATATTATGATCACTGTTATCAAGCGGCCCCAGCACCATTATCTCCTGCACAAGATCATGCACTTCACTAAGGACTAGGTCTAGAATCTTTCCTCCTCTTGTTGGCTCCTGTACCAGCTGCTCCATAAAGCAGTTCTTGATTTTATCAAGCAATTTTACCTCTCTAGCATGCCCTGATGTTACATTTACCCAGTCAATATCTGAGTAATTGAAATCACCCATTATTATTGTGTTCCCCAATTTGTTAGCCTCCCTAATTTCTGATAACATTTCTACATCTGTCTGTTCATCCTGGCCAAGTGGACGATAGTGCACTCCTATCACTATCCTTTTCCTCTTTACACATGGAAATTCAATCCATAGGGATTTCAAGATGTGTTTTATGTCCTGCAGAATTTTCAATCTATTTGATTTAAGGCCCTCATTAACATACAATGCTACCCCTCCACCAACTCGTTCCACCCTATCACTACAATATAATTTGTACCCTGGTATGTCAGAGTCCCACTGGTTGTCCTCCTTCTATCAGGTCTCAGAGATACCTATTATATCTAATTTTTCATTTAGTGCAATATATTCTAACTCTCCCATCTTATTTCTTAGGCTTCTGGCATTTGCATATAGACAATTCAAACACTAACATAGTAAGTGACAGCAGATAAAAGACCTGAACAGTCCATGCAGTCTACCCACAGTCACATTCATTATCAATCTAAGATTAAATCAACAATGAGCATGATATTATATACGTAATCATGGTCTTTCTTTGATGTTTCTGAGAAATGGACTGTAGAAGTCTGCCCAGCTCTGCCCTCATGTTCCAACTACTGGAATCCAAAAAACAACAAGGCAAACGATCTGCAAAATCCAATATGGAAAAAGAAGCCAGCAGATCAATATAACATCAGAAAGATTTTATTGAAGATACAGTATGTAAACAAATTGCCCGACACAGGCCGTGTTTCGCCCACCAAGGGCTGCATCAGGGGCTAATTTGAAACCTTCTGAAAGGAGCAACTCTAAAAACGGAAAACTTGTGGTGTACAGTGGGGGAAATAAGTATTTGATCCCTTGCTGATTTTGTAAGTTTGCCCACTGACAAAGACATGAGCAGCCCATAATTGAAGGGTAGGTTATTGGTAACAGTGAGAGATAGCACATCACAAATTAAATCCGGAAAATCACATTGTGGAAAGTATATGAATTTATTTGCATTCTGCAGAGGGAAATAAGTATTTAATCCCTCTGGCAAACAAGACCTAATACTTGGTGGCAAAACCCTTGTTGGCAAGCACAGCGGTCAGACGTCTTCTGTAGTTGATGATGAGGTTTGCACACATGTCAGGAGGAATTTTGGTCCACTCCTCTTTGCAGATCATCTCTAAATCATTAAGAGTTCTGGGCTGTCGCTTGGCAACTCGCAGCTTCAGCTCCCTCCATAAGTTTTCAATGGGATTAAGGTCTGGTGACTGGCTAGGCCACTCCATGACCCTAATGTACTTCTTCCTGAGCCACTCCTTTGTTGCCTTGGCTGTATGTTTTGGGTCATTGTCGTGCTGGAAGACCCAGCCACGACCCATTTTTAAGGCCCTGGCGGAGGGAAGGAGGTTGTCACTCAGAATTGTACGGTACATGGCCCCATCCATTCTCCCATTGATGCGGTGAAGTAGTCCTGTGCCCTTAGCAGAGAAACACCCCCAAAACATAACATTTCCACCTCCATGCTTGACAGTGGGGACGGTGTTCTTTGGGTCATAGGCAGCATTTCTCTTCCTCCAAACATGGCGAGTTGAGTTCATGCCAAAGAGCTCAATTTTTGTCTCATCTGACCACAGCACCTTCTCCCAATCACTCTCGGCATCATCCAGGTGTTCACTGGCAAACTTCAGACGGGCCGTCACATGTGCCTTCCGGAGCAGGGGGACCTTGCGGGCACTGCAGGATTGCAATTCGTTATGTCGTAATGTGTTACCAATGGTTTTCGTGGTGACAGTGGTCCCAGCTGCCTTGAGATCATTGACAAGTTCCCCCCTTGTAGTTGTAGGCTGATTTCTAACCTTCCTCATGATCAAGGATACCCCACGAGGTGAGATTTTGCGTGGAGCCCCAGATCTTTGTCGATTGACAGTCATTTTGTACTTCTTCCATTTTCTTACTATGGCACCAACAGTTGTCTCCTTCTCGCCCAGCGTCTTACTGATGGTTCTGTAGCCCATTCCAGCCTTGTGCAGGTGTATGATCTTGTCCCTGACATCCTTAGACAGCTCCTTGCTCTTGGCCATTTTGTAGAGGTTAGAGTCTGACTGATTCACTGAGTCTGTGGACAGGTGTCTTTCATACAGGTGACCATTGCCGACAGCTGTCTGTCATGCAGGTAACGAGTTGATTTGGAGCATCTACCTGGTCTGTAGGGGCCAGATCTCTTACTGGTTGGTGGGGGATCAAATACTTATTTCCCTCTGCAGAATGCAAATAAATTCATATACTTTCCACAATGTGATTTTCCGGATTTAATTTGTGATGTGCTATCTCTCACTGTTACCAATAACCTACCCTTCAATTATGGGCTGCTCATGTCTTTGTCATTGGGCAAACTTACAAAATCAGCAAGGGATCAAATACTTATTTCCCCCACTGTATAATAGATTGGAAAAAACCAGCTCATACAGCAGATGCCTAAAATGATGTGACTCTTAACACAACACAAGCAGATGCACTGCTTGCGTTGTATTAAGAGTCACGTCATTTTAGGCATCTGCTGTATGAGCTGGTTTTTTCCAATCTATTATACACCACGAGTTTTCCGTTTTTAGAGTTGCTCCTTTCAGAAGGTTTCAAATTAGCCCCTGACGCAGCCCTTGGTGGGCGAAACACGGCCTGTGTCGGGCAATTTGTTTACATACTGTATCTTCAATAAAATCTTTCTGATGTTATATTGATCTGCTGGCTTCTTTTTCCAACTACTGGAATTGCTGTCAAATCTCACTCCAGCCTAACCAAATCCGTCTTGTCATTTACCGGATACAGGCTGTAAAAATTAGCCCAGCACTGTCCTCACATTCCAAATAATTGGAGTTTCTGTCGAAGCTCTCTCCAGTCCAGGTCCGATCTTAGCAACTGCGGGGCCCCGCCCCCTTGTTGTCAAGATATGTTTTAAACATTTTCTTTTATTTCAAATAAAGACAAATCAAGCAAAACTTGTATACAAAAACTAATTCAAACTTGAAAAATGCTATTCTAGGAAACCTTTGGGTTTAAAAAGCAAAACCATGTGCACGTAAGGACCAGGTAAATGAATTAAAACGAATCCCCTTAATATGTAATACTTGGTAGCAATAATGAAACATGATTGAATATTCACATAGCAAGCAGCCTGAGTCAACAGATTTATTTTCCACTGAACATAATTAACTTTGTATGAACTTGGCTGCTAATAGTGTGCTGAACTGGACAATGTTGGCACATTTAGCCACACCCGTTTACCAGCCATGGCGCATATAAACAGTAATCATTGAAAATATTACACCAGCACCCAAAATGACACAAACCAAATTAGCATACAGATTCTGCATGCAGCACAATACCAGAAAAACAGAACATTGCTGTACATTGCAAAATAAGACAGCAGATGTAAATTCTCAAATTGGACATATTCCAAACACTAAAATGATAATAAAATGATTTTTTTCTACCTTTGTTGTCTTGTGATTTTGTTTATCTGATCATGTTGGTCCCAGTCTCTGATTCTGCTGCTCTCTATCTGCTCCCTTAACTCCACTTCCAGGGCTTCCTTTCCATTTACTTCTTTACTTTCCTCCTTTCTTCTTCATTTCTTGTCCTACATCCATAGGTAAAAGCTGGGTCCTCCGCGGACTTGACTGGAGGAGGTATATAGTGGATCCAGCTTTTGCCTATTTTCTTCAGCCATGTGCAGTTTTTCTCTTCTTTTCTCTTTCCCTCATCACTGTCAATATGCATCTCCTTCCTCTCTCTTCCCTCTCCTCCATCAATGTCCAGCATTTTTCCTCTCTATCCTCCCCTCCATCCATGTTCATCTCACTTCATCTCGTGTCCTTTCTTTTCCCTTCCCTCCATCCATATCCAGCATTTCAACTCTCCCCTCTCCTCCATCTTTGTCCAGAATTTCTCCTCCATCCATGTGCATCTCCTTCCTGTCTTCCCTCACTTCCATCCATGTCCAGCAACTCTCCTCTCTCCCCTGCCCTCCCCACCCATCCATATCCAGCAATTCTCCTCTACCCTCTCCTCCCAGCAACTCCCATCTATGTCCAGTGATTCTCCTTTGCCCCCTGTCCTCCCCTCTCATCCACATCCAGTGATTTTCCTCTGCCCTTCCTCCTATCCATGTCCAGCATTTCTCCTCTCTCCCCTTCCCTCCATCCATATCCAGCATTTCAACTCTCCCTTCTCCTCCATCCATGTCCAGAATTTCTCCTCTCCCCTCCATCCATGTGCATCTCCTTGATGTCTTCCCTCACCTCCATCCATGTCCAGCAACTCTCCTTGCTCCCCTGCCATCCCCACCCATCCATGCCCAGAGATTCTCCTTTGCCCCCTATCCTCCCCTCTCATCCATGCCCAGAGATTCTCCTTTGCCCCCTATCCTCCCCTCTCATCCACATCCAGTGATTCTCCTCTGCCCCCTGCTCTCCCATCCCATCCATGTCCAGCGATTCTCCTCTGCCCTCCCCTCCATGTCCAGTGACTCGCCCGCCCCAGCCCCCAACTTAACTTACCCCCCCCCCCTTTTCAGCCTCCGAGTTTCTGAGGTCGGAACCCCAGCCCCAGCCTCATCTGTGCCCTCAGTTTTCTTCAGCTGCCTTCCTTCCAGCCACCCTGCATTTAAAAAGTTGTAGTGGAGGCAGCGAAAAAAGCAGGCTCGCTTCTAACCTTTAAGCCTTCCCTTCTTTCTCAGCGTGCACTGTGCCACCTTCGCAGAAACCGGAAACAGGAAATTGCATCAGTACACGCTGAGAGAGAAGGGGAAGGCTTAAAGGCTAGAGGCGAGCCTGCTTTTTCACTGCCGCTGCTGCCGCTGCTGTGACTTTTTTAAATGCAGGGCGGCTGGAAGGAAAGCAGCTGAGCAACAATATGGCAGGGAGCAACAGGAAGTGCCATGGGGCCCCTGGAGGCGCGAGGCCCTGTGCGACCACTCCTGTCGCCCCGGCCTAAGACCGGCCCTGCTCCAGCCCATCCTAAACCAGATCGCTATATGTGGGACTCAGACTGTACAAGCCAGCCAGCACCGGCCAGCCAGAGTTTCCATCTAATCACCACTTGACATGCAAACACATACAGAAAAAAAAATTAAAGGGTTGCATATCATTAATTTCCTAAATTACAGATCCTCTGTGTTCATCCCATGCTTTTTTTGAACTCCTCCACAGGTTTTTTTCTCCACACCTCCCTCGGAAGGGCATTCCAGGCATCAACCACCCTCTCCGTGAAAAATAATTTTCTGACATTACTCCTAAGTCTAGAAGTACACAAGGAGTGGGAAATAGACCAGGCAACCCAGAAAAAAATGAGGAGATTTCAATCAATGGTAGATAGTTTATTGATGAAGACTCCTAAGTCTACCACCCCACAACCTCAATTCCTGTCCTCTAGTTTTACCATTTTTCCCTTCTCTTGAAAATATTTGTTTCCATATTAATACCTTTCAAGTATTTAAACGTCTGTATCATATCTCCCCTGTCTCTCCTCTTCTCTAGGGTATACATATTTAAGTCTTCCAGTCTCTTCTCATATGTCTTTTGGTGCAAGCCCCATATCATTCTTGTTGCCTTCCTCTGGACTGCTTCAATTCTTCTTACATCTTTAGCTCGATATGGCCTCCAAAACTGAACACAATACTCCAGGTGGGGCCTCACCAATGACTTGTACAGGGGCATCAACACCTCCTTTCTTCTGTTGGTTACACCTCTCTCTATATAGCCTAGCATCCTTCTGGCTACGGTCACCGCCTTCGGACCTCAGATACTATCACCCCAATTTCCCTCTATCTGTGTATGTCATACTCTTACCACTTAACACATACATCTCCCATGGATTACTATTTCCTAAGTGCATCACTTTGCACTTCTTTGCATTGAATTTTAATTGCTGATCACTAGACCATTCTTATAGCTTATGCAGATCCTCTTTCATGTTTTCCACTCCCTCTGGGGTGTCCACTCTGTTACAAATCTTGGTATCATCCACAAAAAGGAAAACATTACTTTCTAACGCTTCGCCAATGTCACTCACAAATATATTGAACATAATCAGCCCCAGCACCGATCCTTGAGGCACTACACTACTCACCTTTTCTTCCTCAGAGTGAATTCCATTAACCACCACCCTGTGGTGTCTGTCCATCAACCAGTTCCTAATCCAGTTCACCACTTTGGGTCCTAACTTCAGCCTGTCGAGTTTATTCAAGAGCCTCCTATGAGGAACCGTGTCGAAGGCTTTGCTGAAATCTAAGTATATTACATCTAGCGTATGTCCTCGATCCAATTCTCTGGTCACCCAGTCAATTCAATGAGATTTATTTGGCATGATTTACCTTTGGTAAAACCATATTGTCTCAGATCTTGCAACTTATTTGAGTCCAGAAAATTCACTATCCTTTCCTTCAGCATCACTTCCATTACTTTTCCACTAACCGAAGTGAGACTAACCCGCCTGTAGTTTCCAGCTTCTTCTCTGTCACCACTTTTGTGAAGAGGGACCACATCTGCTCTTCTCCAATCCCACTGAACCTCCCCGGTCTTCAAGGATTTATTAAACAAATCTTTAAGAGGACCAACCAGAATCTCTCTGATCTCTTTTAATATCCTGGGATCCCATCCACCTTCAAATTTTCAAGTTGTTCATAAACAGTTTCTTCCATGAACAGTGCTATATCGTGCTATATCCACTCCATTCTCATACACACTTTTGCCAGTCAATTGAGGTTCTTCTCCAGGATTTTCTTCTGTGAAAACAGAAGTATTTGTTTAGCACATTTGCTTTTTCCATATCATTCTCCACATAGTGGTTCACAGCATCTTTCAGTCTCACAATTCCATTTTTAGTCTTCCTCCTTTCACTAATATACCTAAAAAAAAGTCTTGTCGACCCTCCTTACATTTCTAGCCATTTTTTCTTCTGCTTTCACTTTTGCCAGACGTGTATCTTTCTTGGTTTCTTTCAGTTTCATCAGGTATTCCTGTCTGTTTTCCTCTTCTTGATTTTTTTCTGTATTTCATGAATGCTAACTCTTTTTAATCAGTTTCCTTTTCCTCTTGCTTTTATTTACTCACCTTACATAAAGGTTCATAGCCATGTTTATAGCTCCTTTCAGCTTGGACCACTGCCTTTCCACTTCTCTTATGTCCTACCAGCCCATCAGCTTTTTCTTCAGGTATTCCTCCATTTTACTCAAGTCAGCGTGTTTGAAATCTAGGACTTTGAGCTTTCAGTGGCTGCCCTCCATTTAGCTGTTATATCAAACTGCTGCCCAGGTGGGTACCCACTCAGACATGAGACACTCTTTCCCCATTTGTGAGCACCAGATCCAGCGTCACTGTGCCCTCATGGGTTCCATTGCCATTTGTCTGGTCAGAGCTCTTTGAAGGCATCCACAATCTCTCTACTTCTTTCCAATTCTGCAGATGGAGCTTTCCAATCTGCATCTGGCAGGTTGAAATCTCCCAGCAACAGCACTTCTGTTTTCTTTCCCAACTTTTGGATATCTGTAACCAGATCTTTTCTAGTTTCTCCGATTGTGTCAGTGGTCTGTAGACAACCTCCATGTGGACAGAGGTTCCATCATCTCTTTTTAAGGCGAACCATATTTTTTCTTTCTTTCCACAGGCCCACATACAGAGCTACTCCTCCACCTTTACTACCATCTCTATCCTTCCTAAATAGATTATAGCCTGATATGTTTGCATCCCATTCACGGGAATCATTGAACCATGTCTCCGTGATTGCGACACTGTCTAAGTCTGCCTCTATCATCAAGGCATGGAGATCATGAACTTTGTACTTATGTTGCTTAGACTGCATTTGTGGTCATCGCTTTCCAACTACATTTCAGTGGCATTCTCATCTTCTGTTTAGTTTTTTGTTTAGCCTCAGTTCCTGCTGTGTTGGTAAGAAGTTATTTGCTAAGGTTGTTGTTTTCATTGCTTTCTTTTCTACTGTCACATCTTGTCTTTAACTTTAGCTGGGGGTGACCACTGAAAGTGACCTGCCTCCATATGCCACCCCCGCCTTCTAGTTTAAACGCCTAGAAACATATTGCCTAAATTTCTCCCAAAGGATTTTTTTCCTGCCACAATGAGATGCAGCCCATCGTTACAATATAGTCTTGTTTTTCCATGTATTTCCCCATCCTCCTATTTACCTAAAACCTTCTTGATGACACCAGGCTTTGAGCCAGCTATTGAAATTTTCAGTATTTTGCTAACGTTTCTCTCCATTTCTAAAAGTAGGTAGTACTTCAGAAAAAAAAAACTACTGTTTGTACCAGGGGCATAGCCAGACCTGGGCAGGAAGGGGATCCAGAGGTCAAGGTGGGGGGCACATTTTAGCCTGCCTCCCCCAGCCGCCGACCCCCCCCCCACCACCACTTTCGACCCCTCTGCCAATTTTGGACCCCCTCCACCACCACCACTTTCACCCCCCCCCCCCCCCAGCATGCTGCAAGGTACCTTTGCTGGCAGGGTCCCCAACCCCTGTCAGCCAAAGTCTTCTTCAGCGCCGGTCTCTGGCGCGTTCGCTGATCTGTGCTGTGAGTCCTCACATCCTGCACGTCCTGCACTTTTCTTTAAGTGAAACTGAGAAGTTTCACTTAAAGGAATGTACTGGATGTTAGGACTCACAGCACAGATTATCGAACGTGCCGGAGACTGGTGCTGAAGAAGACTAAGGCTGGCGGGGGTTCCCACCAGCAAAGGTACCTTGCAGCGGCAGGGGCCGAAAGTGGCAGGGGAGGGTTGGTGGGGGGGGGGGGGGGGGTCAAAAGTGGAGGGAGCAAGGACTAAATCTGTGGGGGCCCATGCCCCTGTGGCCCCACCTAGCTATTCCCCTGGTTGGTACCAAAGGTTTTAATCCTCCCCCAGCTCTTGAAAAGCTCTCTGCACTGCAAGTGGGGTATTATTGGCCAGGTCATTTGTACCCAGGTAGATGAAAACCTCAGTGTAAGACTCCTTAGTTTCTTCTCTGATTATAGTAAGTATTTGCCTGATACTCCTGGTAGCTGAGGAGCCTGGAAGGCATTTCACTTTGCTTGGCCCCTTGAACTGTGTTTCAAAGTTAATGCCTCTGATAATGGAATCCCCTAGCATCAACAGTTTTCTGGTATGAGTTTCTTTATTAGTGCTTTGGGGGTGTCATTTCTCTTGGGGCACCTTCATTGCTTTTTCTTCCACCTCAGTTCTATTTTGTGGAGCATCACAGTGCTGTAATCGATTAAAAGAATTCTGTAGGGGCAACAATCGTGAGGGAGAATTCCTCTGTACCACATTTTGTAGTCTACCTGAGCCTACTGTGATCCATCTATTCTTAGGTGGTTTTATTCTTTGAGTTAGTGGTGAGAAATTGGTATGATTCTCTGCAGTGATAGAAGCTGCTTTAAGTGGTAGGAGAGAGGGGTGGGGATGGGGAAGTACCAGTACCTTCATTGAAAGATTTTTTGGTTATAGTACACCACTTATGCCTGTTCATAAGAGGTTTACTGTAACCAAAAAGTCTTTCCCTGATGGGCCACCTGGCACTTCTCAATCCCTCCTTCCCCCAGCACAGCCCCAGTTTTACCTTTCTCCTTCTCTTTCCCTCACACTACCCACAGCCCCCATTCCCCCTCCCATCACAGTCCCAGTCCTCTCCCTCTCTTGCAATACAGGTAAAAGGCAGGAAAAATTATGCAAGGCCTTACCTCAGAGAACAGCTACATTCTGGAGAAATAGGCACATCGTCTGCATGCTTTACAGTCCAGAGAATGGGCACAGCGTCTGCATGCGTCCTCTCTTCCCACAAGTACTGCTGATGACCCAGAAGCCTGCTAGCATACAGAGGAAGTTGCATCATGGGGAGGGGGCAGGATGAGGCAGAAGCACATCATCCGGGTCGGCAGTGCAGTGTTCAATGCCGCTGCTTGAAAATGGAGATGAGGTAAATGCGAGGGGTGAGAGGTGAAGCAGCATTAAAAAAATTGTCTTGCGTTAAAATTTGAATGTGTTAATCGCATTAATATCACATTAATTGCCCACCCCTAGTATAAAGCTTCCTCTGCACACCAACAGTCAACCACACTAGGTGTCTGGTAAACCTATAGGTATCACCCTAACAGCAAAGTTACCTCTCTATATCCTACCTAGAACTGTCATACTATATATAAGTAAAGATACACGTTTCACTATACCTACATTCAGTTACTACTACTACTACTTGACATTTCTAAAGCGCTGCTAGGGTTACGCAGTGCTGTACAATTCAACATAGAAAGACAATCCCTGCTCAAAGAGCTTACAATCTAAAGGACAAATGAATAGTCAGTCCGATATTTGATTTCCTTATAACCCATCCTCCAACTCATGAATGCTGTGTTTCGTTTCTCTTAACTATGATTTAGCCCTTATTTGAGAGAGTGGGTTTGGAAGTGTGCCTTCCAGAAATGGTTGCTGTATCCAGGAGCTGTCATTCATGCTGTGGTGATGGCACTGATTTGCAGTCTCCTAGCAACTCTTGTTCCTCTTTGTTAATCCCCATCAGAGCTTTCAACTTTCTGGAATGGCTTAATGTTATTCGTCCTCCCCAGCAATGTGAAGAGGAACTGAGTACAGAGTAATTAATTTGAGTCAACATCAATTATATTATTAAAGCACTTTGGATGAATTAGTATTTTAATTGTTTAGTGTTGAGTAATGAGCATGTTTTGAATTAAATTAGTTGGTTTTAGAGCAGTAACACGCGTGTTTTCTTCCTTTTCTGCAAATCTATTGTGCTGTATAATAGGGCCACCATAAGAGTACAGTTTGAGGGAAGCGACAGCTTCCTGTGGGAGAACTCATTGGGGGGCACCAAAACTCATTGCTAGATACGGATGCACCAATATGATTTTTAAACAAATTTTTTCACTTTAATATCATCAACAACCTTTGTTGCTGCTTTCTCTAGTAACTCTGTCAGCCTCAAATAATGGAGGGATATCTCCTCTGAGGTGCGCTCATGGTGCTGCTTTTTAGCTAATAGGGAGTGCAACAGCAGCCCTCTTCCTTCTTTTCAAGGCCTAAAGACAGCACCACCTGGCCAGGTGATCTCAACTTGGATCCCTAGTCCTGCAGCACACAGTACTATGAATTGAGCCATAGAACCAGCTCTGAATTGTATGGTTTCCATGTAAGGGTGGCTAATTTGTAAGCGTTTGCCTTCAGGGCCAGCCCTGCTACTGTTCAGACTAGGCAACTGCCTAGGGCAGCAGCATTTTGGTGTGCAGAATGTCTTGTTCCTCCTTTCCTTTCTCCTGTTGTCGTTCTGCCTTGTCCCACTTACAGTAAGTTCTGCTTCTGAGGGGGAGTGGGACATGGCAGCCCTCGAGCATCAGCCTGTGGTTAAAGATCCTCACATTTGTGCCTTCAGCCCTTGGAGAAGGGAGAGCAATAGTAGCAGGTCAGGCCCATCAGGTAGAAGGAACGAGCAGAAGTACATAGTGGATAGAGAGTAGGGTAGAGGAGATGCTGGCCAGATGGGAGAGGTTGGGAGAGGAAATGGAGACGCTGTACTATGGTGGGGTGGGTTTGAAGGGCAAGGGTAGGTGCTGCCCTATGAAAATAAGGAAGGAGAGATTCTGAACTATGAGAGGTACTACTACTACTACTATTTAACATTTCTAAAGCACTACCAGGGTTGCGCAGCGCTGTACAATTAACAAAGAAGGACAGTCCCTGCTCAAAGGAGGTAGGGTAAGGCCTTGAGTTGCTCATGGGACACAAGCCTGAGGGTTCGCTTAGGGTATTGGATACCCTTGGGCTGGTCATTTACCTTTACAGTACATAGGAATATAAGAATTACCTTACTGGGTCAGACTGAAGGTCCAAGTGCTGTATTCTGACTCAACAGTGGCCAAATCCAAGTCACAACTATCTAGCTAGATCAGTGGTTCCCTTACTTGGCCCTGGAGGCACCCCAGCCAGTCAGGTTTTCAGGATACTCACAATGAATATTCCTGAGAGAGATTTGCTTGCACTGTATCCACTGCATTCAAATCTGTCTCATGAATATTCATTGTGAATATACTGAAAACCTGACTGGCTAGGGTGCCTCAAGGACCTGGTTTGGGAACCACTATGCTAGATGCTATGCTACTTAACCCATGGATAAACACTGGCTTTCTCCAGGTTTGCCATAGCAATCTGTTGACTTTTTTCCCTGAAATTTATACAAACCTTTTTTAAAACGTGTTGGCTGTGCTAACTACTTTTACCATCATATGCTCTGTCAAAAAATTCCAAAGCTTCAATGTACGTCGAGTGAAAAAATATTTGCTCTTATTTATTTTGAAATATACTACTTTTAGACTTTATGGCATGTCCTCTAGTATTTGTATTTTTTTGAATCAACAATCATATTTAATTTCATCAGTCATTTGTAAGCCAAGTCTCTCAGCTTTAAAATTCCTGTAATTTCTCATAATCCTCAAGTGATTTAACAATTTTGAATAATTTGTCATCTACAAATTTGATGACCTCATTCATTGTTCGCATTTTCAAATCATTATCTTAAAAAAAAACTCCACCTGAGCATAGCATCAGTGCAACACTTTAGCACAATTACCCTTCCAGCCTTATTGAATAAGTGGTCCATACTTGGATTTCATTTACTCTAATATTCTGAGCTGCTGTCAAGCCATAGCATCACTGGTCATAAGTTTCAAACTTGACAATTCAATCATCTATTTCTAGAAATTCATCAAACCAAATTTTAAGTGATTTTTCTAAGATTATATGTTCTATAATTTACCAAATCTCAAAATGTTTTTCTCCTGAATGAGGTTACACCTCCTTTCATCTATTTTGATTGAGTAACCACCTATTCTATCCATTGTTTGTCATATGAAACTTCCCCTGTCAGCTACTGATAAGCCGTTAGACATGCTTGTATAATTTGAACAATGAACCGTAGTCATGATTCTCTACTTCAAAATGGTTTTAAGACCTCAGCAGGTGATGTGCTTCATGAACTACTATGTGATTAGATTGCAGTGATTCATAGATTCTAGAGCACGCATGTTTGAATGGACAGTTTATTAAGAAATTAGAGATATTTTCCTTGTTTTCAGAAGATGTTATGCTATCTGATAGCACCATGTAGTCTTGAGAGCTGAGAGCCTCGCCCATTGGCTGACCTCCCGGAGGGGGATTTAAAACTGGAGCAGCACTTTGAGGAGTTTTAACTGATCATTTAGCAGAGAACAGCATTCAGCACTTTTGAAAGATCCACCTGCTAGCAGTTCATGGGTCAATGTTTTTCTCCTGCTCTACTTGTGCAAGCTTTGGAGTTTTATTTATTTATTTATTTGATACATTTATATCCCACATTTTCCCACCTATTTGCAGGCTCAATGTGACTTACAAAGATCCATAGAGGCATTCACCAGTCTGGTAAAGAAACAAATACAGGTGGTATTATGGTTGAGTAAGGAACATATGTTTCAGTTACAATGGGAATCAAGGAGAGGAAAGATTATTTAGTGTCTAGTACAAGCTTTGGTTATGTTGTGTTGTGGAGTGCAGGCATTTATGTTGGGTCAGCGAGGTATGCCTTTTTGAATGGGTAGGTCTTTAATGATTTCCTGAAGTTTAGGTGGTCGTAGGTTGTCTTCACAACTTTTGGCAGTGCGTTCCATAATTGTGTCCTTGTATAGGAGAAGCTGGATGCATAGGTTGATAGCGTTGCCCACCTGCTAACCTCATGGAGGTGGATTTAAAACTAAAAAACACTCTTGAGACGTCACACCTTAGGCAGCACATTGAAGGGAGGTGGCCAAAGGGACATGCCCCTTAGCATGCCCCTTGTCATGTCTTGGATGTGTCTTATCTATAACTGTGGTTTAGTACTTTTGTTTTTAGTTTTATGTATTATCTAGTATACATATTGATATATGCTTTTTAACAACTTATTCTCGTGCTTATAAGATTGCATCTCCTATGGCAGAACTGACTGCTGCACATATATATTATTAGGATTTAAGACCAGCCCTTATGAAGAGATTCACCTAAGGCAATGTAGAGCAGGTACAGCTTAGCATAAAACTTAGAATTTTGTTAACAACAAAATGATCAAACATAAGCATAAAACTTGGAGATGGCAAATTGAATCCTAGAAATAGGAGTAACATCCAAATCATTATTGGCAGAGTTAGTGATCTGGTAAGAAATAAAACTACTCAAGGCAGTATTTTTAATGCCAAACTTAGGGTCCTTTTTACTAAAACTTAGTACTCGCTTAATGGATATTAGCATGTTCTAAGCCACATGACCCATAGGTATAAAATAGGATGAGCAGCATGTAGCACGTTCTAATTCCATTAACCCTTGCTAAGCTTAATTAAAAATTTCTTTATCTCGCCTATCTACCAATCTAGGTGGCTTACAAAGAGAACATACATAATAAAAAAATAAAAACATTAGAATTAGACATAACAAAACATGATCAAATTTTGTAACAATAAAATCATTAAAAACCTTGCTAAAACAAATGAGCTTTCAACTGTTTTCAAAAAATAAGCAAAGATTTATTAGAGCATTATTCCAAAAAGATGGACCCTAAACCATAAACAGAGAACTTCTATATAAGTGAAGTCCAATGTGTTTTAAACTTGGAACCTCCAAAAGAAACTGGCTACTGGATTTCAGAGAGCGAGTGGGTTCATAAATCTTCAGAATGCCAGCAAGACAAGATGAAATTTTATGAGCAAGAATTTTGAAAATTTATATCAGGATTTTAAAATGTATTCACTAAATAGTAGGTAACCAATGAAATTGTTTTAAAAAAGGTATAATGAAAATGTGAAAAACCTGTTATCAGTCAAGTAGCAGCATTCTAGGCTACTTGAAGTGCCCATAAAAAACACTTTGGGAGTCTTAAAAGCAATATATCGCAGTAATGAAATAGAGGGCAAACAAGGACCCTTGGTAAATAATGACTGGATCAGAAATGTACAAAATGTTAAGTTGGTGCTGGAAAACATTAACATTATTTTTGTAAATGTGCATTCCATAAGAAACAAAATTTTATTAAATAGAGATATTGTAATTATTAATGCTTTCAAGGCACTAGGCATTACTAAAACTTGGTTGCTGATTTGATATGTTAATGAAATTTGCCCACAAGGTTAAGATGTTAATCAAATATGGCATTTTAAAGGGCATGGTATATGGTAATCAGCTCTTACCATAATCATGACAGAATTTTCATTTTATTCATCTCTGAGGCACTGTTTTTTACATTTTATTTTTTTGTAATTTACCAATATTTTCCAAGAATGATCTTGATCATTGCTGGCTCCAGGGGCGTATCTGCGTGGGGCCACAGGGGCCTGGGCCCCCGCAGATTTCGCCCTGGCCCCCCTCCCCGCCGTCAACCCTCCCCCGCTGCTTACTTTTGCTGGCGGGGTCCGACCCGCAATCTTCATATTTCGGCTTCCTCCGTGGCCATGTGCTTCCAGGAAGTAACGCTGCAGCGCTGATTCGTTGAATCTAGTTCGGCGTCTGACGTCCCAGCACGTCAGACGCCGAACTAGATTCAACGAATCAGCGCTGCAGCGTTACTTCCTGGAAGCACATGGCCACGGAGGAAGCCGAAATATGAAGATTGCGGGTCGGACCCCGCCAGCAAAAGTAAGCAGCGGGGGAGGGTTGACGGCGGGGAGGGGGTGGAGAGAGGCGGCGGCGGCGGCGGCGGCGGGGGGGGGGAGGCAAAAATGTGCCCCCCCTCTCTGGCTCTGGCCCCCCCTACCGCCGGATTCCAGATACGCCCCTGGCTGGCTCAAGGGATTGTGGCACTCCGAGCCAACTTTTGCATTGGCATCCCCTCCCCCCCAACCCACAATCTGGTACCTCTCCCTCCATCCTCACCCCCTGGGCCCCCTGCCTGTGAGGCAGTGACTCAGGGTACTGATGATAAAAGGGTGCCAAAATCCCTGTCCAGCATCTATCCCTCTAGGAGTTTTAATGTAGACCAGACTGAGATTTCGGCACCTTTTATCACCGGCACCCTGGGCCAGTGCTTCATCTGGCCTATAGGTTGAGCCGATCCTGATCTTGATACAGAAAAAGGTGGTAGTAAATAAAATTAAAAAAAAAAAAAAAAAGAATTAGGAAAAACGTATCACTCTATGTTCAGTCCATAATTCAAGGTGAGTCAATGAACAATTCTAGCAGAAATACCCTCAAATCAACAATATAAAGAAAAGGAAGAGAGCTAAATACAAGCTATAACCCTACCATTATGGAGTAGATGTAGCTGGTAGACTTCAAAATCTGCTCAAATCAATTTAAAACAGATCCAGCTATCCCTAAGTTGTTTAATTTAAACAAAAGTGAAGAATGGTTTATTGCATCAAATGTCACAGAAATATCAAACTGTAGCAACACAAGGTGCTGACCTTTACTTAAAAATTGTATGACTGTAGTTGTAAGAGCCAAAAGTAAAGATTCAGTACTATTTCTGACTCTAAAACCATGTTGATTTCGATGGATTATATTATAAATTTCTACAAATATTTGGATTTGCTCATGTACCAAGAACTCAAATAGCATAGCCATCCAAGGGATGCTGGTAACTGAGTGATAATTATCCACCACAGTAAGATTGGCACCCAAGGATTTTGGAAGTGGAGTAAATATAATCCATGACAGATCTTCTAAATAACAACCAGATTGCAAAGTAAAATCCACAAATTCAGTAATCCAATGATACTCATAGGAGCCTTTGCTAACAAATGCGAAGGACAAACATCCAATGAACGGGTCTTCCTACTGCCCCCCCCCATTTTACTAAGCCGTGAGGCAGTGCCAATACATCTCATTCAAAGTGAATGGGCTGTGTCGGCATTAGCGCACAGCAGCTGCTAGCGCAGCTTAGAAAACAGGGGAGGTAAGTCTGAACAACAATTTCTGAATTGTAGCAGAGGAAATCAACTTGAACCTATCTCCTGGAATATCATTTATGCTATTACTATCCAGTAGACTTACTATCAGGGGAATATTCGAAAGAGAAGGATGCCCATCTTCCGACACAAATTGGGAGATGTGCGTCCTTCTCTCAGGGTCGCCCAAATCGGCATAATCGAAAGCCGATTTTGGGCGCCCTCAACTGCTTTCCATTGCGGGGACGACCAAAGTTCATGGGGGCGTGTTGGCACCGTAACGAAGGCGGGACTGGGACATGATTAAGAGATGGGCGTCCTCGGCCGATAATGGAAAAAAGAAGGGCGTCCCTGATGAACATTTGGCCGACTTTACTTGGTCCATTTTTTTCACGACCAAGCCTCAAAAAGGTGCCCAAACTGACCAGATGACCACCGGAGGAAATCGGGGATGACCTCCCCTTTCTCCCCCAGTGGTCACCAACCCCCTCTCACCCAAAAAAAAAAATTAAAAACATTTTTTGCCAGCCTCAAATGTCATACCCAGCTCCATCACAGCAGTATGCAGGTCTCTGGAGCAGTTTTTAGTTGGTGCAGTGCACTTCAGGCAGGCGGACCCAGGCCCATCCCCCCCCCCCACCTGTTACACTTGTGATGGTAAATGTGAGCCCTTCAAACCCCACCCAAAACCCACTGTACCCACATGTAGGTGCCCCCTTCACCCCTTAGGGCTATGGTAGTGGTGTACAGTTGTAGGGAGTAGGTTTTGGGGGGCTCAGCACCCAAGGTAAGGGAGCTATGTACCTGGGAGCTGTGTCCCCTAGGGTGCCCGGTTGGTGTCCTGGCATATGAGGGGGACCAGTGCACTACGAATGCTGGCTCCTCCCACGACCAAAGGGCTTGGATTTAGTCGTTTCTGAGATGGGTGTCCTTGGTTTCCATTATGGCTGAAAACCGGGGACGACCATCTCTAAGGTTGACCTAAATGTTGAGATTTGGGCATTCCCGACCATATTATCAAAACGAAAGATGGACGCCCATCTTGTTTCGCTAATACGAGTTTCCCCGCCCCTTCGCCGGGACATCCTTAGATATGGGCGCCCTTAGAGATGGGCATCCCTGTTCGATTATGCCCCTCCACGTCATCAAAATTTATTTCAGGAAATGATTGTCTAATCTTATTGACTTTAGCCTGAAAAAACTGTGCTAATCGTTCAGCACAGAGTTGCAATTGTTCTGAGATCATGAGTAGCTTATCTGTATTAATTGTACTGTCAAAGAGTTTAAATAACACTTTACCATAATTATCAGAATGTTCTGTTTCATGATTGTAAAATTCTTTTTTTATCCAAATTAATCTAATTTGTATTCTCTACTTTCTCTTTTCCAATCCAATAATGCCTGCTGTTCCTTGCTCCTCCTTCATGTATGTTCAAACTTCCTACAACTTCTGTTCTTAAGAGCTAAGATTTCATTAAACCAAAAGTCTTTTTAAGCTAACTTTGGAGCAATCTCATCTAACATCGCATTAACTGTAATGTTCTATGTATGTATGTATCTCAGTGTTAGGGGTCTGGCTCAATCCTTTTCCTCCTCAGTTTTCCTACAATTTGAACATAATTAGTGGGAACTGTTATAGCAGATTTTAGATAAAAATTAAGAATCTGGTCCCGCAAACATTCCTGGAACTGCGACACAATCCATAGGTCCCACCACAGGTATGGCAGGTGCTGCAGGGGTAGGTGTGTTGCTTGCCCCTCCTCTTAACCAACACACTAATGGAATAACTGACTTCTTTCTATATGAGGAATCAGTGTACTTTACTTATATCTTCATTTCACATTCTTTTAGAGGAAAAAGGCCTCGGTCCCAGCTGGACATCAGGGAGTTAATTCAATGACCCTGCTACTTCCAGTGCTTTTCTATCATTGGCCTTAAAAAAAAAAACCTCCATTCAATATACTTTGATCAACAATCTTCTTTTTTATATTTTTCTTGTGTGCAATAATTATGAAGATTCCTCAAGTTATGACAAAGCAGATGTATATATTTAAATGCAGAAAGAGGTAAAGCACTTAACTTCATGTAGACAATCTGCTCCTGTTAGGAAAAACGGTAGTAAGAAAAATGTTTTAAGGCAATAGAGTGAAGGTAGGCAAGGAGAAGCTGCATGATGCTCCTGTCAGACCACTATCTTGTCTCCCTCTGAGGAACTATTGATATCAAATGGTAGCCGAGGAACTCACACAGGGTATAAGACTCTAAAGCAAGCTTGACTAAACAGGAACCAGGAATCAGGACTCAGAACTGAGGGTACTCCCTCAGGTGACAGGATACAGCAACAAGCTTAATTAAACAGGGACTGAAGGTAAAGGCAGAGAGGACCAGAGAAACAACACAAGACAGACAAGGCAGACAAACACTAGAGGGAACAAGACAAGACATACAGGCATGAACCAAAGCAAGGCAGAAGTGCTCCTAACAGTACCAAAAGGAAAAAGCATGGAAGCTAAAAGGGAAAGAAAGGAAAGCTCAGACAAAGCGAGGCAGAAGTGCTCCTAACAGCACACCACAAGACAGAAGTGCTCCTCACAGCACACCAACAAGACAAAAGTGCTCCTAACAGCACCAAAAGGGAAAAGCAGGGAAGCTCAAGCAAAGCAGGCAGAAGTGCTCCTAACAGTACGCCAACTCACCGCGACCTTTGGTGTTGCAAAGGCCAAGCAGCAAAGCCCACAGGTGCTTAATAAAGACCATCACCAGCTGAGGCTCAGCTGCAGGAATCTCAAGGTACGTAAGGGTGCTGCTTAGGTACAAACAAGCCAAGCAAGTCTGGCAGACTGAAAAATCTGGACCGGACCGGCCTCTGGAACATGCCTGGAAAACAGCAAAAGAAAGTCCACAGCAGTCACCGGTACCGGCCACCAGAGGGCGAGGGGAGCACAAACCAGGAAAACAGTCACAATCGTGACATTATAGTCAGCTCGGCCTTCTCAAAAGCTACGAGCCTCTTTGTAAATAGGCTTATAAGTACCTCTTGGGCAGCACTAGTGATTGTTTTAGATAAAGTAAGTTGGAATTTGATGCTAATATACAATTCCAAAGCTGTATAATAGTATCTAGCAAATTAAGTTAAGAAACTATGCTCACTAAAGAATGAGGTGCTGTCTTTTGGTGTTGAATATATCAATAATTCTGTCATAGTCCAATGAATCACACAGTTCTCTTTCAAATGATAACAGTGACAGATTATGGAGGCGATTGAGTCTCTTGATGCTGTTTTGATCCTGTTTACAGTTGAAAACAGTCATTCCACAGTGCAAGTTAACATCGGCAGAGTGATAAGTGATCTTAAAAGGGCATTGACATTTGGGAAAATGTCCACATTGCAGTTGTCTAGTACTTCGATTAAAGATGGAAAATTTATACCTTCTGCTATTTTGCATTTTAGATGCTGAACAAACACTGTTAATTCAGCTTCCTCTATGGTAATGCCATATAAAGTGCATGGGGGCAGTAGACTCTCTCTTTGGCCAAAGGCCTCAGATGTTGGCATACAGGCAGCAGAAGCAGTCATCATTCCAGAAGCATCATCTTGAAAACGATTATTCAGTTTACTTAGCAGGCAGTCAATTATCTCATTCCACAGATGTCTCAAATCTTCATTGTTTTGAAGAGAAGAAGATTTACCCAAAGTGGAAAAAAAAAACAATGAATCACCAAACTTTATAGGTAGTTTTGTCTTTCGAGAGGAAGAAACATCCCACTTTTCAATATCATATTTCTCCATAAGATCTTCTGTTCTCCCTAAACTGAACAAAAGCTTCTTTTAGACACTCTATAAGATTAATTTAATCTGTAACAGACAACATGGCACTCTGTAGTCCTTAAGTGGCAAAATCACTGCTTTCAAATAATTTCCCAAATATAACTGCCAGAAATAAGAATTTCTTTGTCTCTATCTGATGTAGAAGAGATAGGGAATCTAGTTTTGTCTGTCCAGCAGCATTTGAAAATTCAGCAAGTACTTCAAGAATAACATCAAAAAGCATCAATAATTTTTTTCACAGAGCCAGATTTTGAGCTCCACCTTGTGTCTGTTGATCATTCAAGTTCAAGGCACTGTCTATCAGGATGGAATTGTTTCTGTACTTCCAAAAAACGAGTATGCCTATATGTACCTGTCATAAAACTATGTAAGGAGTTCAGAATTTCAAAACATTTGCTGTCATGTCTGCAGTATCAACAGATCCAGCTGTCCTTTCCTTTATTACCCTTTTGTGTAGGTACCTGACACATACTGCAACAAGCTCACGTTTAGAGAGATCTTTGCATTCATCACCCAGAATTGCATAGTATGTATTATTGGTTTCATGTATTTCAAATTGTGGTAGCACCTCAGTAATAGCAACACAAAATCCCTTCATTGCCAAGTACTTTGTGATCCTGCAAAGAGGCTTCTTAGAGCCTATATTGCAAACCATAACATCAGTTCCAATAACAGTACCTTTAAAAAGGCAGCAGTGAATATACACAACAGCAATATGCATCCCATTGGAAAACCCAGACGTCAGGCTCATAGATCCCCATACAAACCACATTCTGCCGAGCAGAAACTCTTCACCTGCTCAGTCACATGCAGACCACAGACCAATACTCATCAATTACAGAATAAAGGACAAAAAATTAGAAATGTATTGATTTATTTTCTAAATTTTTATGCCACACTACCTCTGCAATTCTAAACAGATCACAATTCAACACATATTAATTGTAAAACATATTACAAAAACATAAAGACCTTCCTTACCCTACCCCTACATCCCAGCAGCCTGGCATCAGCTTTTCTGTTGCATACTCCCTACCCATCCCCGTAGCTCAGCATCAGCCTTTCCCTTCTCTACCTTACCCCCCACCAACCATCCCATTTCTAAGCATCAGCCCTATCCTAGTACCTAGGGTTACCATATGGCTCCAGAAAAAGGAGGACGGATTGAGCCAGCCGGGTTTTACTTCCATTGCTTTCAATGGAAGTAATTGAGCCAGCCGGGTTTTACTTTCATTGCTTTCAATGGAAAGCAATGGAAGTAAAACCCGGCTGGCTCAATCTGTCCTCCTTTTTCTGGAGCCATATGGGAACCCTACTAGTACCCCACTCCTCCCTCTAGCCTAGCATCAGCCCTGTTCTACTTCCTATCCAGCCCCTATGGAATTAAGTATAAAATACTTTTTTTTCATGCCCAAGGCAACAATGCAGAGCCCACCTCTGCATGTACCAGTCCATCCAGAGAAAACCGCCTACACTGCAGAGACCATCCCCACCCTAAAACCCAAGAAAGACAACTTTGTAAAAATTAAGCTGGGCACTATTAAAATTTATTGTTGAGGAATTTCAGGGTGGGGATGTGCTCCTCATTGCTTAAGGCAAAAGAGATATATTTAATGACTAAATACATCTTTTTTTTGGGGGGGGGGGCTTAGGCAGTGAAGAGTCTACCCCTACCCCCAGAAGCCCACCACCAGACCAGACTCAAGCCATCATTTTGATTACAAGAGTAATCAAAACACTGGCTGGTCACGGTGGTGGGCTTCTGGGTTGGGGGTAGGCTCTTCACTGCCTGCCTAGGGCAAAAAAATGTATATTTTAATCATTAAATATACATTTTTTGCCCTAGGCAGTGAAGTGCTTACCCCACCCAGAATCCCACCACCAGCCAGCATTTTGAGTATTAAAAAAAAAAACCTACATGATGATGTAAAAAAAAAAAAGTATTTCAAATTTTATTAGCCTGTTGAGAAGATGACGAGCCGCAAGAACGAGGCTGAGCGCGCTGCGCAGGATGGAACATGAGTCATCAGCATGCAGGGGGCTGAGAAGAAAGAGGATGACATGCACGCTGCAGGTCACCACGAAGTCAAGAGCTGCGACCATGTTTATTCAGTGCTGAGTCGACTCACTGCCATGCCGAGTCTGCCAAAAAGGTAGGTGGGACTGGGAGATCAGTTGATCGAGTCGCGGCGCGACAACGGTAGAAATGATTTAGTGAAAGGCTGCTGCTTTGGCTTTGCTCTGTGTTCTTTAAGTCAACCACACTTAAAACTGGGTAGGCGGGCCTGAGCTGAGATTGGATAGGCCTGGGCCCACCCAGGCCCGCCAGTAGCTACGCCCCTGTTTTAGACCCTCTTCACTTCTGACAAGTTATACAGATCTTTCTCACACTTGATTACTTTAATAATATTTTTCTTGGGCTTCCAAAAAAACCATTACAATTACTTCAAAATGCTATCACATGGGTAAGCTGGTCTGAGATAAAACAAAAGAGAATTAGATCAATTTCACCAATAAAAAACAGTCAAAATCTAAAAAGAATAATGGTGAATTTCAGGAAAATACAGGAAACTCTCATAACGTAACAATGTTCAAAAACATGGAGGAAAAGACCTCATAAACACCGATACAGGTAATTCTAAGCAGGGCCGCCGAGAGACTGAGCCAGTCCCCTCCCAATCGCTACCACTGTCGCCTCCCTCTCTTGCTCTCAGGCCGCCGGCGCCGCAATCCCCAGTCTCCACCCGCCCACCCCCAGCCCCATCGACAGCCCCCCTCCGTTCGCCACCAGGCACCCTGCATTCAAATCGGCAGTGCCTTACCTCTGTGTGAAAGCGGCAGATCGCCTCCCTTTGGGCCCTTCCTGTGTCCTGCCCTCGCAGAAACAGGAAGTTACATCAGACGAGGGCGGGACACAATGAGGGAAGGCCCAAAGGGAGGCAATCTACCACTTTCAGACGGAGGTGAGTTGCTGCCAATTTGAATGCAGGGGGCCCGGTGGTGGATGGAGGGGGGCTGTCGACGGAGCCGAGGGCAGGCAGGTGAGACCGGGGACTGCAGCACCGGCAACCTGGGAGCAGGAGGAGAGAGACCCCGGCGCCGGGCCCCTCTTGGAGGCCTGGGCCCAGGGAATTTTGTCCCCCCTGCCCCCCCCCCCCTCGGCAGCCCTGATTCTAAGGCATAGATTTCAAGTGTAGCCACTTAAAACTGTAATCGGTCAATATCAAAGCTCTGAAAAACCTCCAAATATTTCTTGATCGCTTTAATAATGTCAAAAAATCTTATCAATATGTCAAAATCTCAAATCTCTTCAATCATATCCACCAAACTAACACAATGTATCAAAAAACTGAAAAACACACTTTAGGCGCACTGCAGTTTTACTTTTCACTGTGTGAAAACTTCACAGCACTATGAACATCTCAGCTTCTGAGATATAATAAACCCATTTCTCCAGCTCAATTGGAGCCACATTGGCTGCCAGTCAAATTGAGAGCACTAAGTACCTGTGCTTGGTTTCTAAGGCAATTAATTCTGTAATAATGAATAAATTTGCTTTATCATTGTATAATTATAATCCTGGATGATTCTTATATTCTAGTTCTTATAATTTCTGTGGCCTGTAAAGAATGCATGTGCTCATAGTTTTGTTTGTTTTTTTGTGAGGAGGCCTTCAATGTGGAACAGTCTACTTATTTCTGTATTCAATTCTTTTTAACACTTCATAAGGGTTTAAAACGACAGTTATTTAGGTCTGCACTGTAGAACATAATTGTAATTGACTTAATATTTATGTGATGTGGAAGAGCATTTTTGATAAAATGTCCAAGTCGATTTTGTCCAAAACTCGAGTGGTAAACATAGGGGTCCTTTTACAAAGGTGCGCTGAAAAATGGCTTGCGGTAGTTTAGGCGCAGGTTTTGGGCGCTTGGTGATCCATTTTTCAGCATACCTATAAAAAATGCCTTTTTCTTATTTTGCAAAAATGGACGTCCGACAAAATGAAAATTGCCGCATGCCCATTTTGGGTGTGAGACCTTACCGCCAGCCATTGACCTAGCGGTAAAGACTCGCACGGTAACCGGGCAGTAATGACCTACGCGCTCCAAATGCCACTTGGCGTGCGTCCGTTACGTGCGCTCAAAAAATAAAAAATATTTTTCAGATGTGCATATTGAACGCACGCCAAAAATGAAATTACCGCAAGGGCCACATGGTAACTGGGTGGTAACTCCATTTTGGCACACGTTGGGCACGCGTAGGCATCTACATGGCTTAGTAAAAGGGTCCCATAGCCATTTTTGAACCTGAAAATGTCTGTCTTCTTCATTTGAAAATCGCCTTTTCCTAGACCATTTTGTGTTTAGTGTGTTTTTCTTTTGGGACCATTTTGGAGGAAAAAAAAAACATCCAAGAGAAAAGCCCAAAACCAGCCATTGGGATGTCTGGGGGGGCCGTCATTCTTAGTAGATTGGTCACACAGACATCCCTGCACAGCAGTGGGGCAGTCTAGGAGGCACCTTAATGGATTTGACATAAAATTTCCCAGGTATACATCTCACCAGAACCCCCTTGTATTGTATGGTGAGCCCTCCAGGAACAGAGAAAAACCTACTGTGCCTCACTGTACATCACTACAATAGCCCTCAAGTTTGCTGGTGTCACCTATAGGTGAGTACAATAGATATTTAGTGGGTTTTGGAGGCTCACATATTCCACCTCAAGTGTACAAGTTAGTGTGGGATATGGGCTTAGGTCCCCTTCTCTACTGTCCACTGCACCGACTACTAGGCTACTCCTGGGACCTGCCTGCTGCTGTAGTAAGAATGTCTATCAGATCTGAAGTGGTGGGAGGGGGTTTGTGACCTCTGGGGGAATGGGGGGGGAGGGTTATGCCTTAATCCCTTCAGTGGTCATTTGGTAATTTAGAGCACCTTTTGTCACTTATTCGTGATTGAAACAGGTCTAGCCAAAAGGTCTTAATTTTTTCCTTGGACGTTTTTGTTTTGTTTCATTATTGCAGAAAAAATATATCTTTTGGTACCGCCTACATCCTTCTCCCAACATGCCCTCCTGAAATTTGTACAACCTGTGGAGAAAAACATCTAAAATCAGAGTGTTGAAAATCACAACTTGGATGTTTTTGAGAGAAACATTGCCATCTACCACCTTAAGACATTTTTTGGACATTTGTTTGTTTTCAAAATGAACCTCATAATGTTATACATTTATGCTTTTAATAAATATTGTATATTGTATTTATATTATGAGTTGTGCTATGAGGTGCTTAGTAGTTGTAAAGGAAATGAAATAGATACTTTCAGAAGGCGCTAGGTCTGTGAATAACCCTGCTAGGCTATCATAGGAAGTTCTTTAATTCGCAAAAGAATTTTATGAAAGTGTTTCCAATGATAATTTCTCCATAGAGACAGATTTAATTATTTCCATTGAAGTTGGAAGACAGGGTATAGATTACATGCAGAAGGTTTGTGCTTAATTTGAATAAGAATCTGATGCATGCAGTTAGGGCTTACGAGCAGAATGTCAGTTTTGCATTTTCATGTGGTTGGTGTTTAACAGCTACATTTTTCTGATGGTGAAGGAGCTTTTAATTAGCTTCTTGATGGTAGATTGTACACGTAGTTCTGTGTGAAACCATAATTTACACAGACAGCGCCACTTCTTTCCACTTCAGTTAGTCATTGTTAGGAAACCTAAAATTAAAAACTAGCAATCAGGATTGAAATGCAAATTTCAGCGCTATGGTTTCATTAAACAGGTTGCTGTTTCTTTGGGGGAATTTTGACAGTCTTTCAACAGTTTAGTCAAGAGACATGAACCACAGAACATCCATCCTATAGCCTCTTTTTTACAGAAACAAACAGAAAGGGAAACCCTCAGAGGCAGCAATATGCAAAACAATTGGCTGCAGCAACTGGGGAACAATGGATTCTGGGAGGAAGGAGCACTGTAGGTTGGATTCAGTAAATGGCACCTAACATTAGGTACTAAATAGGAGAAAAACAAACTCTATTGAAATACTCTAACTCTCTAAAAGGAGTTTGTTGTATATAATTAGTTTGTGAGTGTCCCTTTAATTGTGGGAAAAACCCCACTTATATTATATTACAAACAATTGAAACCTCAAATCTCCAAACAGGAAAAAATACAAAAGTATTTATACTATCCTTGTTATATCAGGAGTAAATTAATATCACTGGTTTCTTGAGAAGGACAAAGAGAAAAAATCCCAGAAGCAAAAAACTCACAATTAATGAGAAAAAGCAAATGGGGTGAAAAACTCTCTTACCTTCAAATATTAACCAATAAAGGGGCACTCACCCAAACTAAACCACAACAGACCAATCCCAGCTCTAAACTTGCAAAAAGGCTAACTACGGAAAACCACCCCTATCGGAGGACACGGCAATCTAAACAGTTCATTAGGCAGGCATTGACTTAAAGTTCCTCATGCTGGCTTTTACTGTCAATCAACAAACTATCTCCTCTAAAGTTTGGTACTTAGCTTTAATTAGGCAGATAGTCTCAAGTCCCGAAATCCTGATGGTATCTGATGCTGCTGTAAATTGCTAAGGACTGTGGGCTACAGCAAGCTATGAGTTCCTGTCAGCTGCTGTAAATGCTGAAAGCCGACACTCCTTCTAAGGGGCTCCGGAGCCCTGCAAGTATTTTTTCAAAGAAAAAAGAAAAGCGTTAGTCCTTCAATTCTTCCACCAAGCAAAAAGGACATCAGCCCTTCAACAAGAGCGCCTTGTTTCGCCAGTTTTATGGCTGCTTCAGGAAGGGAGACTATCTGCCTAATTAAAGCTAAGTACCAAACTTTAGAGATAGTTTGTTGATTGACAGTAAAAGCCAGCATGAGGAACTTTAAGTCAATGCCTGCCTAATGAACTGTTTAGATTGCCGTGTCCTCCGATAGGGGTGGTTTTCCGTAGTTAGCCTTTTTGCAAGTTTAGGGCTGGGATTGGTCTGTTGTGGTTTAGTTTGGGTGAGTGCCCCTTTATTGGTTAATATTTGAAGGTAAGAGAGTTTTTCACCCCATTTGCTTTTTCTCACTAATTGTGAGTTTTTTGCTTCTGGGATTTTTTCTCTTTGTCCTTCTCAAGAAACCAGTGATATTAATTTACTCCTGATATAACAAGGATAGTATAAATACTTTTGTATTTTTTCCTGTTTGGAGATTTGAGGTTTCAATTGTTTGTAATATAATATAAGTGGGGTTTTTCCCACAATTAAAGGGACACTCACAAACTAATTATATACAACAAACTCCTTTTAGAGAGTTAGACCTAACATTAGGTGCCAGAAAGATCTGCACTAAACTCGTATCTTATAAAGGGCAGTCCGTGACAATTGCCATTATAACATAGCATTTCTATAACACTGCGCCTAAACTTTTGTAACACTCGTTACCTGCCCATGCCCCTCCCATGGCCATGCCCCCCCCCCCCCCCCCCATGGGTTGCACATGAGAATTTGGGCACACAGCATTATAGAATAGCATGTAGGCAGATGAATGTGTAAGCCCAATTAGTGCCAGTTAATGTCAATAATTGTTAATGGGTCAAACATTTTCTACTTCAAAAGGTTTTTTTTTAATTGAAAATGTCATATAATATAGAATGCAAGAAGATAACTCGCAAACATATAGGACTATGTAAGAGGGGAGCTGCCTCCACCCCTCATTCAAGCCCTCCCCAGGAGCAACACTAAAAGAAGCAAAACCCAGTATCAGACAGCAATACAGCAGAGTCTCAGAGCCAAACAAAAGGATGGTCCATCTAACAGCTCACAAAACGTTTTAGCCAGATATGCTTTATATTTATAAACAAGTCCTAGTGAGTTCTACTAAAAGTGAACATTAAGATAACATTGGCCTTTCCATGCCCACATAACAGCTTGAAGTGCAGTACCAAGCATCGCTCTCAAGAGAACCACTACTACTACTAATCATTTCTATAGTGCTACTTGACGAATGCAGCGCTGTATGTATTATGTACAGGTACCTTCTCTGTCCCTAGATGGCTCACAATCTTAAGTTTTTGTACCTGGGGCAATGGAGGGTTAAGTGACTTGCCTAAGGTCTCAAGGTGCTGCAGTAGGAATTGAACCCAGGTCTCCAGGATCAAAGTCCACTGCACTAACCATTAGGCTACTCCTCCACTCCGGACTAGAGCTGCGTATCAATTACAGTTGACCATCAGCAAGAGTGGTAAATATAAGCAGAGAGTATGTCAGTGAGGACTGAATAGCTATTACATTTTGGACAGTTTGCCATACTTGATCCCAGGAAGGCTTAAAGATGGAACAGTTGATGAGTTGACGGTCAAGGGATTTAAATTTCTGTCGAGCATAGCCAACAAAGATTAGGACAAAGAGTTGTCATTTTTGTATCATGTTTTTGTAGTATATAACATAAAAGAACAGTGTATCTTGGCTAGTTGCATGATGCCACTGAATCGTTTGATGTAAGACAAAAAGCCTAAATAGATTCCCAGGATTTAAGAAAAATATCAGTACGATTGGCTTTTTCAGCTAGCCGAGATTCATATCTGTATATAAGGCACAATGAATTCCACCAAAATGCATATGATACTTTGATATTGTCTTTCTATTCACTCTATAGTTTTCAGAGCAATTGGAATCAAAGCATCAGACAGTTTACAGTGTTCAGATGATAAATGCTCTGAAACAAAGTGAAAAATTACAGTTTTATAGGTTAAAGGAAACATAAGGTTGAGTATTGCAGAAATTCTATGTCATACCGAATTCCAGAATGATTGGGACAAGAGAAAAATATGTGTTCTGTAGTACCTATGGCAGACTGACAAGACCAACATAGGCTAGACAATTGGCTATTAATTCTGGTTTGCTTAACCAGAATCCAAGAAACTTTGTGCATGGTGAAGTATAATAACTGCAGTACTGGAGCTGAAGCTAAAGGCCTATTAGTTTTGTACAGAATAAAGACCAATGATTTTGTGTAATGAAAAGTGCTGTGTATTAACACGCTATGGATCTCCTCCTAGTTACCATGTTCTTATACTTAATTTTGTTCTACACATTTTGCTGTTATATTTTTTGAAAAATCTCAATAAAAATGACTTGAACTTAGTCCATACAGAAGGGTGGGTCAAAAAAATAGGGCTTGAGATAAGGGGGCCACTTCAGAATATCGTACAACACTTATCCATAACTAAGTCCATGCTTCATCTGCCAGCTGCAAGCCCGTTTCTGTCTCCCAGATAGCTTTGACACCAAGCTTCCATTTCAATGCCTCCTGAGCTTGGAAGAACTTGTATATAATGGATGCCTTATGCCCTTGAGGAAATATCACCTGTATTGAGGCTACCAGAAGGATATCAGGAAGCTGATGTCTCCACAGCTGAAGATTGACATAATTGAACCTTCTTCAAATTCTAAATAGGGTCAAAATATTTGTTACTGTGGTTATGCTTTCTCTGGATACCCCCTTCCCCTCAAGAAAAAAAAGCTGATTATTTTGAAAGGTAGCAAAACATTTGCAGGGAAATCGCAGTTGGAAGGAAGTTCCTGTTGAGTTAGTACCTTGCTGCATCCGCAAAAATTTCCTCCTTCTAAGCTGTATCCACCTAGATACATCTGGGAAAACAGATATTTTCCCCCCTAGGAAAGTAGTATACATAGACTTATAATATAATCTCAAAATAGCATCTTTGTCTTGTAAAAAGACAAAAGAAACCAGTAATGTATTCCCTCACGAGACTTCTGTTTCAGATGAATCTAAAATAGCTAAAACATCAAGTTCTGATCAAACTTCTGTCCTGCATTTTCCTCAGAAGTTGGAACAAAATAAATCTTTTGAACAAGTGGAAAGTTTGCTTCCAGAAATTTCGATAGAGTCCAAATAATATTGAAATAAGTCTTACTGTAGCCAATCTAGAAATAAGACAGTTCTGGAGATTCAAGTTCAGATTTTGATTTTAATTCTTCAAGATTTGTTTTCCTCAGGAATAGATTTCTATCTTGTGTATGTTGATATCACCCATTGGAAACTTTGTAAACACTGTAACATCGCTCTATAAGAAAACTGGGAATGGTGGAGATGGGAGTGGAGGAGTCACTAATGGTTACAGCAGTGGGCTGAGAGCCAGGGAAACCTACTTCAAATCCCATTGTGGCTTCTTGTGGCCTTGGGCAGGTAATTTAATTCTCCATTGTCTGCTATGAACTTAGGGGTCCACTGTAACAGAGTGGACACCCCGGAGGGAGTGGAAAACATGAAAAAGGACCTACGGAAGCTAGAAGAATGGTCTAAGGTTTGGCAATTAAAATTCAATGCGAAGAAATGCAAAGTGATGCACTTAGGGAGTAGAAATCCACGGGAGACGTATGTGTTAGGTGGGGAGAGTCTGATAGGTACGGATGGGGAGAGGGATCTTGGGGTGATAGTATCTGAGGATTTGAAGGCGACGAAACAGTGTGACAAGGCGGTGGCCCGAACTAGAAGGTTGTTAGGCTGTATAGAGAGAGGTGTGACCAGCAGAAGAAAGGGGGTGTTGATGTCCCTGTATAAGTCGTTGGTGAGGCCCCACCTGGAGTATTGTGTTCAGTTCTGGAGGCCGTATCTTGTTAAGGATGTAAAAAGAATTGAAGCGGTGCAAAGAAAAGCTACGAGAATGGTATGGGCAGTGCTTTTTTTGTGCCGGTACGCAACGGTACGGCGTACCGGCACCTTTTTCTCCTCCTCCCCTCCCATTATTTCCAGCGATTCTCCGCCTCTCTCCTGCCCTCCCATCGACGTGCAGCGATTTTTCCGTCCCTCCCCTGCCCTCACCTCTCCCATTTCCAGCGATTCTTCGTCCCCCAGCGTCCTCCTTCACTGCCTGCCAGCCAGCGTCGGACGCAGAAGCGAACGGTGCAGGCAGCGATTGGCTGGCAGCGTCGTAGCTTCCCTCTGCAAGTCCCGCCTATGCGTAAACAGGAAGTTGTAGGCGGGACTTGCAGAGGGAAGCTACGACGCTGCCAGCCAATTGCTGCCTGCACCGTTCGCTTCTGCGTCCGACGCTGGCTGGCAGGCAGTGAAGGAGGACGCTGGGGGACGAAGAATCACTGGATATGGGAGAGGTGAGGGCAGGGGAGGGACGGAAAAATCGCTGCACGTCGATGGGAGGGCAGGGGAGAGGCGGAGAATCGCTGGAAATAATGGGAGGGAAGGGCAGGGGAGAGAGAATTGCTGTACATGGGATGGGAGGGAAGGGCAAGAGAGCGAGAATTGCTGGACATGGGAGGGAAGGGCAGGGGAGAGAGAATTGCTGGACATGGGATGCCTGAGCATATTCCACAGTAAGCCCTTTTAAGCTGTGGTAAGTGTGCGCTAGCGCTTACTGCAGCCTAGTAAAAGGTTTCCTTGGATTGTGAGGCCTTCAGAGACAGGGATATACCAACTGTACCTGAAAGTCACTTGCCTTGAGCTACAACTGAAAAAGGTATGAGCCAAATCCAGATAAATAGAAGTTGTGATCACCTGGGACAGTCCCATTCCAGCTGAAGAAGTTTGAAGTAAGAAAACTGGCACAGTGGTGAAAGAGAAACTCAGGAACAGCATTGTTAGAAGCTTAGGGGAGACTCTTACAGAAACTTCTTCAGGAATTACCCCACGAAATAGCTAACTTTCGCAAATCACTAAAAACCTCTCTCTTCAACAAGGCCTACCATGAGAACTCATAACCTAACTTTAACACTCCTCCACTCTGCCCTTACTCTGAATGTCTTCTTTCTTTTATCACTTGAATAATTCTTCTTGTCATCTCTTGATCTCATTGTAACTCCAGTTGTATCATGTACCTTGTATGGCGACGCCATCTCTGAAAACCTCTCTCTTCAACACGGCATACCACAACATCCAATAACTGTAACCACAACACCTTACCACTCGACCTCCATCTCGATTGACTTCTTTTTATGCCTGTATTCTTAACTTTATCATGTCAACCCATTCTCTATGTAACGACAATTGTAACTTCTACTCTTGAATGGCGACTGCCATAACGGAGCATTGTAAGCCACATTGAGCCTGCAAATAGGTGGGAAAATGTGGGATACAAATGCAACAAATAAATAAAAAAATAACAGGTCTCTGTAAGCCACATTGAGCCTGCAAATAGGTGGGAAAATGTGGGATACAAATGCAACAAATAAATAAAAAAATAACAGGTCTCTGTAAGCCACATTGAGCCTGCAAATAGATGGGAAAATGTGGGATACAAATGCAACAAATAAATAAAAAAATAACAGGTCTCTGTAAGCCACATTGAGCCTGCAAATAGATGGGAAAATGTGGGATACAAGTGCAATAAATAAATAAATAAATAAACAAGCCACTATCTGCGATAATCAGTGGCAGATTGAGAGAAGTACCTGAAAACAAACTGTTCCTTTTATTAATTCAAAAGGAAGGCCTAAAAGCTACTAGGAGGAATCACAGTTCCAGTATGATTTGAAAATATGAAAGTCTTCTAATTTATGCATTAGCTTTAGTAGAGCTGCCTACTGTTGTGCCGGAAACTGGGTTTCATTCCTGAACGTGGCTTCTGCTGTTTTAGATGGCCAGGGCTGGGGGAAGTGCTGGGGCAGCATTTGCAACCCCCCTCCCCCTTAAGAGGACTATGAGCCACTATAGAGTGACAACACCTTATGGGCGTAGCCAGACAGCACATTTTGGGTGGGCCTAGGCAAGAAGTGGGTAGGCACCAAGTGTGCCCCCCCCCTCCAAAAAAAGATCTCAGCTGGTGGGAAAATGCTTCTCTCCACCTTTGCAGTCTGCAGCAGGCATGTGCTGAAAACTGAGCATGCGCGGTTGTCAGTATCATGGGGAGTAGCATTTTCGTTACCATCAAGGAGAAACTTCAGCTGGTGAAGCTTGGGATCCCCACCAGCTACCACTAAACATGTGCTACTGTTGGGTGGGCCCTAGCCACCCAGGCCCACCTGTGGCTACGCCACTGGGTCAGACTCAACATGCACCTACTGGGTTGCAAAAGGAATCATAGTTTATGGTTCTGTGACAAAAAAAATGTTCTGCTGTTTGAGATGGCCAGGGCTGAGGGAAGTGCTGGGGCAGCATTTGCAACCCCCCCCCTCCCCCTTAAGAGGACTATGAGCCACTATAGAGTGACAACACCTGATGGTCAGACTCAACATGTACCTACTGGCATAGGCGCCCGGTATAAGCCTCCCCAGCCAGAAGTGCAGCAAGGGCGGGGTGGGTGCAGCTCGTGAACATCTCCCTCCCGGCTCCCTCCCCCCCCCCCCCCCCCCCGACTGGTGCGCGACGGTCCCGATCTTTACCCCCCCCCCCGTCCCCCCGACTAGTACGGTGCCGCTCTCCCCCTCCGTTCCTGTCACATCGTCTTTCAACGAGGCTTCCTGTTCCCGTGGCAGCAGCAGCAATGATGTAAGCGCTGCTTTCAGCCTGCCCCGGAAGCCTTCTCGGGACAGCGCCCCTCCTACGCGGGAAGCTGTTCAGAGTGCTTCCGGGGCAGGCTGAAAGCAACGGCGCTTACATCATTGCTGCTGCTGCTGCTACGGGAACAGGAAGCCTCGTTGAAAGACGACGTGACAGGAGCGGAGCGGGAGAGCAATACGGTACCGCACTAGTCCGGGGGGGGGGGGGGAAGCGATGCCAGACAAGGGAAAGGGGGGTGGAGAGAGGAGGATGTGAGATGCCACATCTAAGGAGAAGAGGGAGGAAGGAAAGCAATGGCAGGGCATGGGAATGGGAAAAGGGGGTGGAGAAAGGAGTAAGAGTGATGGAAGCAAGAAGGGAAGGGAAGAGAAAGGTGGGATGCATGAGAACACTGGAGGAGAGAGAGAGAAAGTGGAAAAGTGCAGGGGAGAGCCAGAGAGAGATGGGGAGAGAAAGAGGGGACATGGAAGAGAGCAGGGGAGAGCCAGAGAGAGATGGGGAGAGAAAAAGGAGACATGGAAGAGAGCAGGGGAAAGCCAGGGACATGGAAAAGAGCAGGGGAAAGCCAGAAAGAGATGGGGAGAGAAAGAGGGGCCATGGAAAAGAGCAGGGGAGAGCCAGAGAGAAGATGCTGGATGGAAGAGGGGTACAGAGAGAGAGAGAGATTAGTGGAAAGATGGGGAGAGAAAGAGGGGACATGGGCAGGAGAGAGAAGCTGCTGGGGAGAAACTGGGGGAGACCCTAGCTGTCAGACGGAGAAATGCTGAATGAAAGGAGGGAGAAAGAGGGAAAAGCTGGAAGGAGGGGGCAGAAAGAGGGAAGACAATAGACGTAAGGGTAGGGAGGGAAAGAGGAAAGACACTGGAAGGATGGGGATAGAGAGGACATGCTGAATGGAAAAGGGTAAAGAGAGAGAACTGTTTAGAAGGAAGGAGATATAGAGGGAGACAATGGATGGAAGGAGAGCGAGACAATGGATGGAAGGATTGGGAGAGGGTAATGGGTAGAAGGATGGAGAGAGAAAGAGGGATGACACTGGATGGAAGGGTAGGAGAGAAAGAGGGAAGGTGCTGGACATGGATGGAGGGGAGGGAAGAGAGGAGAAAACTGAACATGGATGGAGTGGAGGGCAGGGAACAGAGGAGAAATGTTGGACAAGGATGGAGGGTAGGAAAGACAAAGGAAGTACATGGATGGAGGGGAGGGGAGAAATGCTGGATATGGATGGAGGCAAAATTGCTGAATTTAAGGGCTGGATCGGAACACTTTGAAGGCACATGCTGAAACTGGAGAAAGGATAGTGACAGGGCTACAGATGGTAGACAGGACGCATAAAGACACACAAGGACGCATAAGGACACAGGAGGATGGTGGTCATGGTGAGAGAAAAAATATCAAATGGAAAAAAGACACTGGGACCAAAGTGAATAGAAAAACTAAATGATCAGACAACAAAGGTAAAAAAAAGTATTTTATTCAGAATTTATTATCTGGAATATGTCAGCTTTTGGAAATGTGCATCTGTGATATTTTGCATGTAAGTTTCAATTTTTCTAGTATTGCTGCATGCTGAGTCTGACTTCTTGAGGTAACTTTCCAGTTTTGCCTTCATATCTGTTGTGTCGTGTGTTTTTCATGTGTAATCAAGGTGCAGTATTCTACTAGTGTGTAGTATTTACAGCCCTTTTTGATTTTTTTTTTGTTTCACTAGGTTTTAGAGCCCGGTGTAATTACAGTGCTGCCTTTCCACACATAAGGTTGTAGCTCGTCCTGTCCTTGGAATTAGTGCTGTTATGGTTTGCTAAGGTTTTGAGTGTGTTTTTGCAGAAGTTTGTGTATAGTGTTTTGCAGTGGAGAGATTGTGTATTGGCCTTACTGAGGTGGCACCAAAACATCAGAAAGTGTTTTAGAGCCTAAATCACGACACACTACCTCTTGAAGGATCTACATATAGTCGTTAATAAAAGGAGCTCATTGTGAACACTATCCACCCTAAAAGGGTGTTTTGTGGCTCTACATGAGAATTGTGATATTATGATCCCTTGTTTCATATTGTTGACGGTCTGCATTTTCCATATGGGTGGTATATTGGTGTATTAGGGTCTGCCTAGTGTTATGGTACAGTAAGGTTCTGAGTGTGTTTTTGCACAAATTTGTGCATAGTGTTTTACAGTTGAGCGATTGTGGTTAGTATATGCTTTGAGCAACCACTTTATTCTTTGACATATGATACATATCTAATATCTAAATTTAATAAAAGGTATTAATTGTGACTTTTATTTTTATTTATTTTTTCTGTGTATTATCAGACAATTATGGATTTAAGCTCCACCCCTAACCCCGCCCCCTTTAGCCTCCCCAAACAGTTGGGCCACCGACCGCCTATGCCTACTGGGTTGCAAAAGGAATCATAGTTTATGGTTCTGTGACCAAAAAAAATGTTTCTGTGATGGCTGAGCTCATAATGCCGTAGTCTGGCAGAGGCTGGTTCCTATTTAGCTGAAAACTCTAAGCAGGAGAAAATTGATGGGATAAAAATAAAAGCACACACTTTGAAAGGTGCACTGAAATTACTGTTTCCAATAGAGTGAAGGAAAGTAGCCAGCTGCATCCATCAAACACATTATGCACTTACCATCAAGTCTTCGTGCCCTTTGCTCAGTACTCATAGTTTCTAGCAGTGATGCACATTAGGCCAAAATGAGTTATTTTGATACTGCACACTCTTAACATAAATTTGCATAATGTGAAATACTTCAGAAGGTAGCACTTATGCAAATAATGTTTTGACATCCATTAAAGAGGTTTTTCTTTTAAATATTTATGTTGACAGCATTGCATTATTTTTATTATACTACAATATTAATCTTATTATACAAGGGTTCTAGAGCTTCTCATTTGGGGGGTTTATAAATATAATAGCAATTTAGAAAAAAATTGAAATGACATTTTCTTATGTTTTGAATATTGAAAAGGTTTGATATAGTTCTCCTGGGGAATTTGTTTACATTTAAAGTAGGACTGCATTTCAATTAAAAATTTTCATCATAATATGATGAAAAATTTTAATCACAATTAATCTTGTGATTAAAGGACCAGTATCAGAAGCAAGCAGAGATATGGTGGGGAACAAGAAATAAGAAAGAGGATGTGGGATGGTTGAGGAGGTCTGGCATGCTCCTGGGTGAAAGTGCTAGAAGTGGAATAAGGGGAGGAAATGAAGGGATTGGAAGGTTTGCGGCAGGATTGAGTGACAGTGTTTCAGGGGATTGGAAGTGCTGTGGAGTGTGAGGAGTAGAGAAGGATGCAAAAAGAGAGAGAGAGTGAGGTATAAGGAGGGGGATGTAGGAGCATGTGGAAAGAATGTGAGGGGATTGGAGACGTGTGAGGCTGGGGAGACAATAATATGAGTGTGGATCAGAAATGGGATCTGTGGAGAGAGTGATGGGATCGGAGTGATTGGGGGGAAGTGACTGAAGGGGTCAGAGAGGTGTGTAGGCTATAAAGGGATTATCACTTCCTCTCTCTGTTATCACCTTTTTTTTCCGTGTATTCCTCATTTTCCTCTGCTTCCTCATACCCACTATCCTCCCCTCCCTCTGTGCCTCCATCTCTCTGTCCCATTTCTCTTCTCTCCTGCTCCTCTCCACAAGGGTTGTGCCTAAATCTAGGCACATCATTTGTACCAATGAAAATGTGCAAATGCCAGCACCTAAATTTAGGTGTGTTGCCCTAATTGCACATGTAATTCCAATCTGTTCCCACGCTCCGTCTCAATCCTCCCATGACCCTCACATTGCTGCGTCCTCTTTTCCAGGATGCATGTAAAATTTAAGTATGGATCACATGCTTAAATTTATGCACATACACCCTAATTGATTTCAATTAGTGCCAATAATTTTTTTAAAAGCCAATTAGCACTAATTGGCTTGTTAAGCAATTAAGTTGTGCACACACATCTGCTAAGTGTGCTGATCCTTCAGGGGAAGACTATTCCATTGTCACAGGTGCATCATTCATTTTTGCGTATTGATTATTTTTTTAGTCTCTAAGCCATTGATGTCGTGAGTGGAATCCTCTATTATTGACAGTATTACAATTTCTGATCATCCAGGCATAGGACTTGAACTTCAGCTAAGAAGCATATTCCTTTATGGAGTTTCATCATTATGTAAAGGCACACATTGGGAATGTCTGTCAGCATAATCATCCTAGTAAGACATCAGTAGCAATGACCTGAGATGCCTTTAAAGCATCTCTTCGTAGGATGATTTAGTTTTGCTGCTCAGAAGGTCACACAGCTGCAGTCAGTTGACTGATTTGTTGCAGGTAATAGATATAAAGGAGCAGGCTTTGAAGGACAGGTGGGATGTGGAAATGCCAAATTTCAATATAATCACTTAGCAAATGGACCCAGGTTGAGATGTACTTACAGGGTGCCTCCAGATATTTTGCTAGTGATAAGGCTGGGAAGGATCTAGCTTCATATTTTAGAGGTAAGAAAAAATGAGCATTGATTAATGCTATTAAGGATAAGCATGGTAAGTTGCGGCTGGAGCAATGTGATATTTTGAATAGATTTTATGACTATCATTCACAGTTGTATCAGTCTGAAACTGCTGGTGTATTGATGAGCATTGACGAATTTCTTACTACTGGTTAAAGGTCCTTGTCTAATGCAGCAGGTGAAGGATAGTTTGGATGTTTAGATTATGGCTGCTGAGGTTCTGGCTGCCACTAGGTCCTTTGAAGCTAATAAAATACCTGGTTTGGATGGTTTTACTTCTGAATGTTTTTGCCTCACTCCAGAGGGGGACTTCTTTGAGTGGCTGGCACCAATTTGCAACAGTTGCCTTCCTGGTTTCAATTAGAGGAGTCACTGGTCAAGCCATTTCAGCTGATGTATCTGTTTGGAGCAGTTGAAGGATAATTTGATCCTCACATTAATGTTCTTAGCATTACAATCTCTGGATGCAAAGTTACTGCTAAGGACAGTGGAGTCTAGGAAGGCATCTCTTTGGGGGAGTTCTTATCTCCCCCTGGTTGAGAAGCAGCAGTTTTGGGCTAGGTGGGGTCAGAATAATATTTGGATAATAAACTATCTTATGCATGGGCAGTGTTTGATGTCATTCCAAGGGCTCAGATGTGCTTATGGGTTGCCTTTCTCACAGTGTTACAAATGGGTCCAGCTCTTGCATGCTCTTAAGGTCTGGAAGAGGAATCTGGCATTGCTGCCTGCTGCCTTGGGGATCTTGACTGTGTGGAGCATCAGAGCAGATATCGGTGTCTGCATTGTATAAACTGGTACATTCAGAGCAGAGTTCCAGATCCATTCCCTTGCATCAGATCTGGAGGATGGAGGCTGGTGTGCAAGTTTTGCATGTCAAGAAAGTTATGAACTCAAAACATTCGTACTACAGCATCTGCCTCAATTACACAATCTGTTTTTCATGGCACACAGTGTCCTTTGGACGCCTGTCCCAACTAAATTGTATGGATTCATGAGCATCTAATTTCTGTTGCAGATAACACAAAACTATTCAAAGTTGCCAAAACACATGAGGATTGTAAAAATTGCAGGAAGACCTTAGAAAACTAGAAGACTGGGCATCCAAATGGCAGAGGAAATTTAATGTGGACAAATGCAAAGGGATGCACATTGCGGAGAATAATCCAAATCAATATCTGATTCAAGGGTCCACCTTATGAGTCAGCACTCAAGAAAAAGATCTAGGTGTCATTTTAGACAGTATGCTGAAATCTGCTCAGTATGGTTGCTGTTGCCTTTCAAGAAATTCTGAGGGGATGGAAAAATGCATCTATGTTGAATGTTACTTTCTAGTGGAATTCTTTTTGTCTCCTGTACAAATTTTAAGCAATAGCTTCAGGACATGAGGGCGCAATTACAAGTTTTGTAGTGTTCTTCCTCATTTGGGATTTATAGATTAATGTGGAGCTGTGTTTGTTCATTATTTTTGTGGGGGGAAGGTTGGGGGGGTTCATTCTTGAACAATGTATGATTGTTGGTTGTAAATGGATTAAAATAATAAAGTTGTGAACTTTAAAAGTAAAGCATCAGAGTTAAATGTTTAAAATATGTTCTCCATATGGTTGAATATTGACCTGAATGTCATTTAACCAGTTCTACCCCTTTCTGTTTTCCTTGGGATGAATCAGGATGTTGCTACCGTCATCCCATCTAATATTTTGGCACATTCACTTACACCATATCTATAGCTGGTGTAAATGTGTATGCCTAAATGTTGATACATATTTGCCAAAATTACATTATTCTAAAAAGTTAGTGCTTAAGTGCAGGTATGCTCCACCCCAATGTTTTAGGATCCAAGGGTCGTGCCTTCGGCCTCAGTAGCAGCTTCTTTCTGTTGCTGGAGCACCTCCAAGGCAATGTCAAACTCTGCCTTCCTGCATTCAGAGGTGGAAGCAATATCAGCAACAGCAGCTGCTACTTTCTTTTCCTCTCTTCTAGTCTGAGTTTCTCAATTTGTTTTACTGCTTCTTGCTGACTATAAAGAACTCGTGACTTAGCAGCCTCGGCCTTAGCTCAGATCCAAATGGCTGCTAAACTAATTGCAGACTGACTGGAATGCCTGGTCCTGTGTGATTTTGAATTCCTAGAACTTTGAGATGTTCTAGAGCAATGCTTAGAGGTACCAGAATTTTGGTATTCATTCATCCCTGCAGGATCTTTGGGAGGTTCTTTGTCTTTAATTGCCTCTGTCACCATGGCCTGGCATGTTACATCTTAGCTTGCTATCTCTCTCTCTTTCTTTCTTTCTTTCTTTCTTTCTTTCTTTCTTTCTTTCTTTCTTTCTTTCTTTCTTTCTTTCTTTCTTTCTTTCTTTCTTTCTTTCTTTCTTTCTTTCTTTCTTTCTTTCTTTCTTTCTTTCTTTCTTTCTTTCTCTGGGTTAAAGTACTTTCTCTTCCTAGAAACTGGCAATATTATTCTGACTTTTGCTAGTATTGCTTATAGATTGACTGTAATTGCTCTATATGAAGGCTATCAGCTTTGCCTTTTATTCACCTCATTTATTTTCTGCCCTATTTTGAGATGGGGAGATGTGCAGTATGCTCCATCCTCTTCTAGTACACATTGAGGGGCATAATCGAACGCGAACGCCCATCTCCATGGGCGTCTATGTCGGAAAATGGGTATGTGAAGAGGCGGGACAGACCGTATTATCGAAAAAGATGGGCGTCCATCTTTCGTTTCGAAAATACGGTTTGGACGGACCAAATGCCATAGATTTGGTCCCTTCTGAGATGGGCATTTTTTTTTTTTTTTGCGATAATAGAAACTAAAAACGTCCAGCTCAGAAACGTCCCAATCTAAGCCATTTGGTCGTGGGAGGAACAAATGTACAACACTACCATAGCTCTTAGGGGTGAAGGGGGCAACTACATGTGGGTACAGTGGGTTTTAGAGGCCTCCCATTTACCACCACAAGTGTTACGGGTGGGGGGGGATGGGCCTGGGTCTGCCTGCCTGAAGTGCACTGCAGTACCCATTAAGAGTACTTTAGGGACAGGACTTGTTGCTGGTGTATAACCTTGGCACAGCAGTTCACACCTGCAGACTAATCTGGCTGAAAACGTCCTTTATTTGAATAAGCACCTTTACTCACAGTTAACTGCAGATCAGAGGTTGTGCCCCACAGGCAATGAGTCTCGCTGGTACTGAGATTAGCAGTAGGTCCGAGCTGGCAGAATGGTGTACAATGCCCTCTTTCAGCAACATTCAAGGTAAAAACTAAGTTCTGTAACTTGGCTAACACATGAAAGGGATCTAAAAGTGTCTTACACAAATGGCCACTACCTCATGGACTACCGGAAACAAAACAGGGCACACTCTGATCCAGTAAGCAGAGGGAAAAGCACCATGGGAGTAGAGCCTACCAACTACCAACATCGTGAGCATTTAACACAAGCTAGTGGAATCATGGAGCCCAATACCCTACACCCACCACAATGCATTGCTGATGTGACTCTGCAGTGCCCTTAACAAAATGGTGTCACGCTCACCCAAGACCCACATCAGAACCAGGGAAAGGCTGTCAGAGGATAGAACACATTCTGCTGTCATGGAGGTGGGTACGGCATTTGAGGCTGGCATACAGGCTGGCAAAAAAAGTTTGTAAAGTAGGTTTTTTTTTGGTGGGAGGTGGTTAGTGATCACTGGGGGAGTCAGGGGAGGTCATCCCAGATTCCCTCCGGTGGTCATCTGGTCAGTTGGGGCACTTTTTTGGGACTTGGACCTGAAAAAAAGGGTCCAAATAAAGCTGACCAAAATCTCATCAAAAACGCCCTTCCTGTTTCGATTATCAGCTAAAGACGCCCATCTCTCCTCGGCCGATAACCACGCCCCAGTCCTGCCTTCGCCATGTCCCCGTGATCTTTGTTCATCTCCTTGATGGACTGCAGTTGAGGATGCCCAAAATCAGGTTTCGATTATACCGATTTGGGCGCCCACGGGAAACGGATGCCCATCTCCCGATTTGGGTCAAAATATGGGCGTCTTTCTCTTTCGAAAATAAGCTGTATTGCCTACTTAATTATGTATGCAGCTTGAGCTAAATACTCTCTGTACAAGAGCTGACTTTTGCTCCTGGAATAGCCAGGTACAGCTCTGGAGATGTCTTGCCTTGTAGGACCTGGGGACAGCCCTGTACAGTGTTTGCTATTGCATGCTTCTGAGTTCACACAGTTCAGCCTTTCACCAGGAATGTTGTTAAGGCAATGCAATTGCTCCAAACAATTCCCTGCAGGTCACTATGATTTCTTCCACAAATTATTTTCCTGAGTCAACAGAAGGGTTTTTATTCTGCTTGAAGTCTTGCAATAAACTGATGTCAGCATTCCTCTGTCACTACACATTTGATGTTTTGAGTAAATGCACTGGCCCAGATGCACTAAATGTTTTTCATCGTTAAATGAGCCCTCAAGGAAGAATTTCCTATCCTTTCCATGCACTAAAGCCTATTTTCCGACGACAGTAGCAGCTAACGAAAACTGAAAGCAGATGAGCAATTCTTCTACAAATCCCATTGAAATGACATGCACTAACCTTTTCCGATTCGTTTAACGCAGGAGAACACCATGAAATCTAATGAGTCTGTACCTCTCGTTAGGGCTGTCTGTCTGCTAGAAGTTAACAAAATCCAATAACAAAAAATAACTGGGGGGGGGGTGAAAACGCGTCAGGGGCGTCCTTTATTGACGCCCCAGGTCGCCGCTGCTCCCCTCTCCCTCAGCACTAAAAAAAAAAAAGGATCGGGAGGGGGAAAAGGCACTCGTCATGAGCATCCCGTATAGACGCCTGCCCCCCCCCCGCTGCTCCCCGCTTCCCCCCCCCCCCCGCACGAAAAATCTCCAATTTTAGCAGCCCCGGGCCGGCCCTCCTCCCTTCCTGTATTCTCCCACACTAGCTCCGCCTCCTGCCATGCTCCGGTCCCGTGCCCCGCCCCCCGCCCCCCCTTTGGTCGTGGCTGCCGCTCCCCCCATCCAACGACCCCCCCTTTGCCTTACCGGCCCGTGCAGCGCCTCTCACCTCTGCTGCACGGGCAAGAACAGCTGATCGGCGAGTCAGAAGGCCTCCTCAGACGTCCCTTCTTTCTTCCTGGGCCCGCCCTCCTCTGACATCAGAGGAGGGCGGGCCCAGGAAGAAAGAAGGGACGTCTGAGGAGGCCTTCTGACTCGCCGATCAGCTGTTCTTGCCCGTGCAGCAGAGGTGAGAGGCGCTGCACGGGCCGATAAGGCAAAGGGGGGGGGGTCGTTGGACGGGGGGAGCGGCAGCCACGACCAAAGGGGGGGCGGCGGGGGTGGGGCACGGGACCGGAGCATGGCAGGAGGCGGAGCTAGTGTGGGAGAATACACAGGGCCGTGCCAAGGGTCTCTGGTGCCCCCCTGCAGACTATCAGTTGGTGCCCCCCTCCCCCGTCTCACTTCTTCATTAGATGTTTCTCCATTGCTACCTGTCTTTCCTTTAGACTGAAAACTACAGGCCCAGCCAGACCTACCACACCCTTCAATGTCAAGCATATACTAGAAGACTGTAAATTAGCTTACACAGGAAAGCAGTTTAAAAAAATAAACACAATTCCTGCTGTTTCTTAACACTGCTCTCCAGAGAAAGCACTGCCTTTATAAAGAGGCTTTTCAGTGGGACTTAGCCTATTAAAAACTATTAGCATAATTAGGAATGGCCAGCCCTTGTAACTGCAGAGACCTAAGCTTTGATTATGCATGTTCCTGTCTTTCTTACAGTAGGAGGGGGGGGGGGGGGGGCTCTTCATCTCATTTACACAGTCTGACCTCCCTGGCTCACTGGGAGCCCAGTCTCTTGGAGACTGCTATACATTGCAAAATAAGATAGCAGATGTAAATTCTCAAAGTAGACATATTCCAAACACTAAAATGAAAATAAAACGTTTTTTTTTTCTACCTTTGTTGGCTGGTGACTTTCTTTTTCTGATCATGCTGGTCCCGTATCTGATTCTGTTGCTGGTATCTGTCCTCTTAACTCTGTTTCCAGGGCTTCCTTTCCACTGTATGTATCCCTCATTGATAAGTCTCTGACTCTAAAGTTTAGCAATTTCATTAAAGCAAAATGTATTTTCAAATATCACAAACTCTCCCTATCCAAGCAGAATGTTTTATATAAAAACAAACACACACAAAAAGCAATCAGATTTTTACTTACCAGCTATTCTACACTATACGTCAGCTAAACTTCCTCTTTGAAGCTCAGCCAATTAAATGGATTTTAGCTGTAGCTATGATAATTATGTACACATCATTGCAGTCATGCCTTGCCCTCCTCTCAGTGTACATGCTCAAAAAACAAAAACTTTGAACCACTTACAGATAACAATTACACTATTTATTTTTTATTTCTCCCCAGTCTCACTTGCACACCTGCCTCCAAACCTGTTCTCTTTAATTTGAATGTTGTTCCAGCTCACCCTGAATGAAAGTTGTTCACACACCAAAGCCATAAATAGCTGCTGGTTGTACTCTTTGAAACAGCTTTAGCAGAGCAGCGTGTCTGTCTCAGCACTGGTGGGCTACCTTCACTTCCTGATGTGGGAAGGGCAGGGGAGAGAGGAGAATCACAACTTCAGGTAAAAGATTTTGCAAGTGAGTGGCGCCCTCTAGAGGTCGGCGCTCCCCTGCGTTGCTTACCTCGCTTACCGTGTCAGCACGGCCCTGAGAATACAGGAAGGGAGGACGGCCGGTCTGGGGCTGCTAAAATTGGAGATTTTTCGGGGGGGGGGGGGGGGGGGGGGGGGGGAGGAAGCGGGGGAGGGGGGCAAGGCGTCCATACAGGACGCTCATGACGAGTGCCTTTGCCCCCTCCCGAAACACACGTGTTTGTGGGTTTTTTTTTTGTTTTGACAGCTGGGCCTTTGTGGCATGCGCAGAGCAGCCAGCATAACGCTTGGGCTGCTCTGCACATGCTTTAGGCGCTGATTAACGACGGGTTTAACGATTCTGTGATACATCCTACTTTGCAATACCAATCCGAACATTTCTGGAGTGTTTTTGTAGTGCATGCCTCGTTTTTTTAAAATCGTTAAGCACTTTTACGATTCTTATTTTTTAACGTTTGGTTGATGCATCTGGGCCCACCGCCACTGAAGAATTCCAAGATTTTAACTGAGACCTACAGATTTCATTGCAACTCAAAAGATTTTATTGTTCTGCCCTTTCCCAGAGGTAATTGACATGCAGTTTAAACCAGAGTATAGAACATCACTATGAGAGGACTTGGAACTCTTGAATTGCAATCCTCTTTAGTGCAGTAATCAAACAAGAAAAAATAACTTACAGTTCAGATGTGCTGGACAAGACTTTTTGTCTTGCAAATTGGGAGTCTGTTCACCAGCTCTCTCTATCTCTCTCTCATATGCAAGAGAAGATGGGAGTAGTTCAACAACATGCTGAGAGTAGTGCTGTTTACACTTTTATACTGGTGAAGATAGCGTCACAGTGGCTTCAAGAGGGTCATACAGCAAAACACATCATAGGCAGTTTCTGTTCACAGAGGAGAATGCTGCAGACTAACTCTTACAGATCTAATGGGAAGAGAAGGAGGGGGGCAACTAGCCCAGCATGCACAGAGAACAAGGCTAGCCAATAAAAAGAGTCCCAAAAGAAACTGAGAACCAAACATGTACTCTGAAAGAGCCTGTTACAGGATTACAGGGATTTTTTTAGTTCAAGGGCACAATCTTATTGGTTGGTGGTGGTATGTTTCCTTGATTTGGGGGGGGGGAGGGGGGGGGGGGGGGGGGGGGAGGGTGAATGTGCATGTGATTGAAGTGTGACAGAGTGCATGTCTGAATGTATGTTTTTGTGTGTTTGGTGGGAATAGTTTCATATAAATAGAGCTTCTTTTTGAAAATTGGACCTGGAATGAAGTCCACTGGTACAAATTAGAAAGCTGCACAGGGACAGATATCTAACCCATCCCCGCCCATCCCTGCTGGAATCTTACCCATCCCCACCGGTCCCCGCTGGAATCTTACCTGTCCCTACTGGAATCTTATCAGTCTCCACCTGTCCCTGCAAGAATTTAATTGTACCTATAAAAAAAATTCTGGTCGGCTCTCTCAGTCTCTGGGTTCAAGCTGCAGTACTGCAGGCAAGGAAGAAATGGAAGTTGGGCATTTGAACACTCTGGTGCACACATGTAAGGCTCATCTCTGATTCGCTGACACTGTGTGCTGAGGTCGCCACATGGACACATCAATAGGTCAGGTGACCTCTGATGCTCCTGCCTGTGTCAGAGCTGAGCCCTGTGCATCAGCTCAGGAGCAGAGAGGGTTAATGGAAGACTTTCTACATATGTGGTGTTAAAGCAAAGAGAAGGAGGAGGAGGTAGCACTCAAAGAACTTGGTACTTGGTAGGTGAGAAACTGGCACAGGTACATCTTAACACTTCCATGGGAAATCCCACAGGACCTGCTTCCATCCCCACGGGAACCCCACAGGAACTGATTCCATCCCCACAGGAACCCTACAGAGCTGCTTCCTTCCCTGTGGGAACCCTGCAGCACCAGAGGGGATTCCCACAAACCCCGTTCCCATGCAGGTCTCTAGTACAAATGTAGCTATGCACATACTAAGTGAAGGGAAGTTTTCAGCCCAGGGAATTTATCCAGTTAGCAAGTTATCTATATTCTTTCAGAAGCACCAAACAAAGCTAAATATATTATTTTTCTTCTTCTATTTATGAAGAAGCTTTATAAATTTGTACTTCAGATACATTGCCCATAAATTTCACTCACTTAGGCAGTCTACCTTTGGCATCTGTGGCTTCCACTTGCCCACTTCTAGAGCTTGCACTAAATCAGCTGCAGGCAGCCTCTGAGACTGTTTTTGAAGAAGGAAGCATCTTTCCTTGCACACATACAGTATGTTTAAAAGGTTAGAAGGGAGAAATCCAGAAACAGTAATAAAATTCTATGTCTGTTAGAGTAGCAGGCAGACGGTGAATATAGTCAAAAGTATTTATTTTAAGGCAACTCACTTTATCAGTAGAAATCAATAAAAAAATATCTGCATATGACTAAGTTTTGCGTCAGAACCTAAAGAAATATGAGCCAATGTACTCATATATAAATTGTTCAAAACAGGAGGGCTCCACAAGGAGAATGCTAAAAAGTTGATAGAATTATCTTTTAGTATTGAGTAAAATTGGAGTGGAGGAGTAGCCTAGTGGTAAGTGCAGTGGACCTTGATCCAGCAGAACTGGGTTTGATTCCCACTGCAGCTCCTTGTGACTCTGGCAAGTCACTTAACCATTGCCCCAGGTACAAATAAGTAATACTATGTAAACTGCTTTTAATGTGGTTGCAAAAAGGTGGTTTATCAAGTCCCATTTCCCTTCCTTTCAGTAAGAAACAATTCAAACCAATTAAGAACAGCATTTGTTAATCCAAAGAAAGAAAGTAAATTTAAATAAAACATGTCACAGTATCAAATGCAACTGAAGTATCAAACTGTAATAATTATTTAATTTTCACTTAAGTGCATGTTTTATTGTGATATTCACTATGCTTTTTACTTTTATTTATGTATTAAAATGTACATTTATTTTTACTTTTATTTAAGTACTTTGAACACTGGTAGTGCATGTCTGTTCAATCATATTTTTTTTCAAGAGCCTCCCTGATACCTGTTCATATCATTTTTGTCCTGTCTGTGTCCTGCAGTGTCTCCCACAGCTGCCCTCTGTGTGACTGAGAAACCAAGAGGCAGTTCCAGCATTATTTCCAGTGTTGCTCTGTGACTGCTCATAGCTTGTCATCAGAAAAGCAGCTCCCCTCCTCCCCCCAGCCCTGTTCAGCCTGATCAATGAGTCACAGGACTGATCTCTCTCACCTTCATTTTAGCCTGATCAACTCTACTTCTGCAGTCCAGAGCAATCTTAATGGAAGTCTTTAGATACCACCCCTTGTTTAGGCCAGTGGAGCAGTTTACAATAATAAATTACAGGAGACTTAGAACAAAGTAAATCATAAAATCAGGTAAATAAAAATTTGATTTTATTTAGAGAGAAGAAATGCTGATCAAGGGAAGTTAAATCAGAATAAGCCAGAATCTTCAAGCCCCAAGCCCTTACCCCACAGGAAAATTAAACAACATTTTAAATTTAATTCATTAGGACCCAGGGAGCCAATATTGATCAATTAGTAGTAGCGTTGCATGATTATAATTATATGCTTGCTGTTGTAATTTGACAGTTGTATTCTGCATAACTTGCAAATTCTTTTAAAAAAAAACAGCTTAATTGATTCCATTCAATAGTGTTACTAGTCTAATTGGAGAGCACCAGTGCATGAGCAAGCACCTGCATGTCTTTTTGAAGTGAATATGGCTGAAGTGCACGAATACATCGAGGAGGGATAGAACAGGATTTAACATAAGAAAACTGATGCTCAAAAGCCAACTTATTATCCAGAAGGACACGGAGGATAAGAATAGTATCCTGTAGCTTAAGGGGATATTCAATATAGTAGGCGACATGTTTGGAGAATCGGCCTTATCAGTAAACCAGAGAGCTGTGGACTTTGATGGATTCAGTTTTATAATCAGAGCACATTCATAGTCCCTGAAATGTATTTATTTGGATTTATCTCATGCTTTTCATCGGTAGCTCTTTTGCGTTAAAAAAAAAAAAAAAAAGAAAAAAGCAAAAGCTTCATGCCAGTCCAGGATTTTGCTATATTATGATCACTTTTGCTATTTCTCAGGGGAAAAAAATCTTGTTTTGCAGGACCGCATCTATTTACGGTAGAGTACTGTGCACCCATTTTACTGAAGGCTCATCCTTTCCAAATAATTACAGCCACAATGTGCATATCATTTTTATTTTATTTGGATTTTGCTTACACATTTTTCAGTAGTAGCTCAAGGTGAGTTACATTCAAGTATACTGGGCATTTCTGTGTCCCTGGAGGGCTCACAATCTAATTTTGTACCTGAGGCAATGGAGAGTTAAGTGACTTGCCCAAGATCACAAGGTGCAGCACTGGGATTTGAACTGGGGCACCTCTGGATATTGAGACTGGTGCTCTAACCACTAGGCCACACATGTATTTTTATTCTTTCCAACCCAATGGAAGTTGGAGAGAATTATACAAAATGTCTGACTGTCCATCAATTTGTCTAGAGGCAAAATATCTCTGAAAATTTAACAGAATGGCATGAGGAGGAAAAAATACAGTAAAAAGACATGAGTTTAAAAATAGAACAAATTGGCCTGGGAATTTGAGATATATCTACACCCCCCCCCCCCCCCCAAAAAAAAAAAGAATGAATGGGATGAAACTTGGTACGAGGAAAAAACAGTAAAAAGACACAATCTCCTTAATTCTATGATGTTGCATGCACAAATTATAGACTAGTGTCACGTGCAACTTAACTGGTAAATTAACTGCTATTTAGCATTAACCAGTAATAGGCTGTATTTGATGATGGTGCTAATTAGCATTAATTTGCAATTACACACATAACTGCCCTTAGTATTTTACAAATTGAGCACGTAAAGGCCATACCATGCAACTGCAAGAGGGGCGTGGGCCATGGGTGGGTCAGGGAGCGTGCCTAGCACTTATGCACACAAGTCATAGAAAACTATCAGTTATGAGCCCAATTGACAACAGTTAGTTGCGAGCATTAACACCAGCCATTGAGCTATCTTAATTGCTTGCGCTTAACATTAAGCGGTTAACTGTGGATTTGCAGTAGTTATTTATCATGGCACTTACATGCGTAATTCCCGATACAGAATTTGTGCTTAGCTGTATCATCCCTGCTCTAACTTTAGGAGACCTGTATAGAATTCCTCCCTCTGGGTTCAAAAATAGGTCAAATCAAACCAGGAGTTCCAGAGAAATGATTCTTCCCCCCCCCCCCCCCCCCCCCCCCCCCCAAAAAAAAAAAAAATGACCAAATGTATTTCTCTGGTAAAAGGAGTTGCAGCTTCTGGAGCCTAGAAACTTAGAGTGAAACATATGGTTAGAGAACAGGGCAAGACAGTTTAAAGATGGAATTATCTATTATTCCAAACCCCTAAATTGCTCCTAGATCCTCTTCCTGGTCGGTGATTCCTAATGTGGAACCTTGCATCATGTAGCTATAGTGTGGGTTCCTCTTTCCCTCATTCATCACTTTGCACTTGCTCACATTAAATGTTATCTGCCATTTGGATGCCCAGTCTCCCAGTCTCATAAGGTTCTCTTGCAATTTTTCACAACTCTTGCGATTTAACAACTTTGAATAACTTGTATTATCAGGGTCTTCCACAAAAGCGCGCTAGCATTCCCAGCCTTTGCCAATGACCAGCTTATATAATAGTGCTTTTTTGGCGCCATATATATAGAATATAGCCTTATATATACTTTCAGATGTCTTGGTTACAGGTTGCGAGAACTTGATCCTTTCTTTTGCCTACGTGAGAACTCTGCCTTCCAGAACTGCTATGCTGTTCAGATCTAGTGTTTTTTACATCCTTGTTCTTCAGCTTAACTTCATTTGGGCACCAGATCTCCCTGCCTAGTTCCACTTGGTCTCTGCTGCTTAAGTCGCAGTTGCAGATCTAACCCAAGGAGAAGGTGGCCTGAAAAGGCAGAAGATGTCCACTTGATCAGCCATAACCCTTAGATTTACTGTGGCTGCCCTTAGCATTGAGCTGCTTCACGTTCCAAAGACTACACTGTGACATCAGTGACCCATACCACTACTGGTGGTGAGCTTCCTGAGCCACAACTCACTCAACTACTTTCCATGATACTAAATCTGTTCTCCTTTCCTCCTGCCCCTGCTGATAATCAAACCCCATAACACTACATCTGGAGAGGGTAATGTAAAGAATCAATAGGGTCTCCGTATCAACAGAGTAGAAAGGAAGATGTTTGATGGTATCACTGAAGAGCTGGACATGATGGAACAGAGCTTGATATCATCCACTGGGGAGTATGAGTTAGAAGGAGATTTATAAAGAGGCTAAACAGCATCTATGGGGATAAATGAAGTGGCAGTGCATGGCAGAGCAAGACGGCATGTTATTGGGGGGAAGAGTTCTGCTTTGGGTATTCCTGAATATACAGTGAGGAAAATCCTAACTGAAGTTCACAGCAGATCTGGGGAATATTTGAAAATTCTGTCAGTGTGAATCAGACTGAAATTCAACTCTTACAAATTTGATCTTAAATTACTTAAACATCTCTAGTTATGCACTCATATATATATGCATGCTCATAAGAACATAAGAATAGCCATACTGGGTCAAACCAGTGGTCCATCTAGCCCAGTATCCTGCTTCCAACAGTGCCCAATCCAGGTCACAAGTACCTGGCAGAAACCCAATTAGTAGCAACATTAAATGCTACCAATCCTGGGGCAATTAGTGACTTCCCCCATGTCCATCTCAATTACAAACTGGATTTTTCCTCCAGGAACTTCTCCAACCTCTCTTTTAAACCCAGATACACTAATCACTGTTACTACATCCTCTATCAGTGAGTTCGTGCTTAACTATTCTTTGAATGCAAAAATATTTTCTCCTATTTTGTTTTAAAAGTATTTCCATGTAATTTTCCATGTAAAATTGAGTGTTCCCTGGTCTTTGTACTTTTTGAAAGAGTGAAAAATCGATACACTTCTACCCATTCTACACTACTCATGATTTTATACACCTCAATCATATCCCCCCTCAGCTACCTCTCTCCCAAACTGAAGAGCCCTAACCTCTTTAGCCTTTCCTCATATGGGAGAAGTTCCACCCCCTTTATCATTCTGGTCGCTCTTCTTTAAACCTTTTCTAATTCCGATATATCTTTTTGAGATACGGTGACCAGAATTGAACACAATACTCAAGGAAAGTTTGCACCATGGATCAAGAGGAGGCATTATAATAATCTTGGTCTTATTTTGCGTTAATATTCAGCAGAGATAGGTGGCTATCTCACGCTGAATATCAGCACTTAGCCGGCTTTAGGTTATTTAACTGGCAGGAGCCATTCCTGGCCAGTTAAAAGTGCTAAATATTGGGTGTCATGTTTCTGTTCTACATATTGTGCTGCTTTGGCTGCTGCCTTTAGCTCTGCTAGTGCATTCGACGCTTTCTGTGCCATGGCAGTAGCAGCGCCCCCAATTTACGCCTTTACTATTGTTTCTCTGTTCTTTCAGTTTCTTTTACAAAGAAATAAAGATACAATAGTGTGCTATCTGTCAGTTTGTGCCACAGTTTTGGTCACAGTGTTTGTAAAATCGAGATGCCTTTGCTGTGGGTTTTATAGGTTTCTGGTGCCAGCTGTGTGAGGATGGAAATCCTGCCTCATATTTGTATGTGGAAGATATAAAACAAGAAGGCAGATACTACTACTACTATTTAGCATTTTATAGTGCTACAAGGCGTACGCAGCGCTGCACAAACATAAAAGAAAGACAGTCCCTGCTCATATCATATCAGATTATATAAAAAGGCAGTCTTTAATAAAGTAAAATGCTCCCAGGTTAACAATCATCTGTGCCCGACTTGGCCATGTTTCGCCAGTAATAATGGCTGTGTCAGGGGCAGAATAAACCAGCTGGTGTTTACTGCACACTTCACCTAGTCTGGTCCAGCAAAGTGATTCAATATAACACTGATCTACTAGCCTCCAGGTACAAGAACATTGCCTATATCGTATCACTTCAGAGAGGTGGCCACAGTAAACGGAAGAGGCAGGTGCCAGCGGCGGCAGGGTAGCATATGGGAATTGCTGCTGGGTTTGGAACAACACTGTGACAAGGTAAAACGCCGCGAAGAGGGATATTCCACTCCCTGAGATGCTGCTCCTGAAGAGTTCCGCCTGAGGCCCCCAACTCAGGTGGCCTAGTAGTTGGGCTGCCCCTGCTGCCCCTGACATGGCCATGTCGGGCACAGATGATTGTTAACCTGGGAGCATTTTACTTTGTTAAAGACTGCCTTTTAATATGATCTGCCTCCTTGTTTTATATCTTCCACATTGGATTTGGCAGATTCCCTTCCATGTTGTTTTCTGTCTTATAATTGTATGTGCCAGGCCATACCACAGATGCACAGTGACAGCTTTGCCCTTGATGTCACAGACTAGGGTTTGTGTTTTCTGATTCTCTCTCTCGCTCTACCTTTTGGAAGATGCCAGAAGGATGTAATTTTTGCTGCTAAGCTTTGTGGAATGTGGCTGAACTAGTCAGAGGAAGAGGTGGCCTGAATGTTATTTTGACAAAGCTTAGGCAGAAGGGTCAGAAAGAAAGTCTCATGCTGATTGTTCCTTAATGCAGGAACGCACTCTGTCAGCGTGTCACAGGAGCAGCTTAAAATCAATGATTGCATACTAAGAACCTGACAGGCCCAGTTGTCTCATAGCTGCTGGACAGAAACACACCTAGATTCGATTTTCTGTCAAGGGTTTAGAGTTATGAGTGAATAATTGCAATCTTTGAGACCCTAATAGTAAAACATTTCAGGTTTCTAGTTTTTTGCACTGAAACCACTGAAGAACCCATTGTTGGAGTTTTCTGTTGTCCAAGGGATGCTGCCATTTTCATTGGAGTACTTAAATTGGGAGGGGAGGGAGACTGATGCAGTGTAGGGAACAAAAAAATGTGTAACGGGAGCATTGATAGAGGTGCATTGGGTTCAAGTCAGAGACTGTAAGAATTTCCTTTCATGATTTTGGCCTTAGCCATTTTCTCTTGCTTCTGTGAGTTTCTAGTTAATTTGACACTAGCTTCTACTGAGCTCAAGCACCAGGATCCTTCATTCGTGCCCAGAAGTTTTCCTCCTATTTTATAATCCACTCAGAGGGCCCTGCCATGGCAGTGATGAGACTTGGCCAGGGACTGCCAGAATACAGTGCATATTTACTTTGAGACTGGCCGGTAGGCGTCACTGCTGAGTGGTGGCTGAGACAACTACCCCTCATCAGGAACAGTAAACACCATTTGCACAGCATTCCCAGGAAGTTCAGGGATCGGAAGCCAAATCTGTAAATTGAGGATCTTCTGCATAGCTCTTGACACTGAATCAGCCATACTGAGATGCGAACAACTTTCTAAGTGTATTTTATTTTCTTTTATATTCATCTTTTATCAGTAATTGTCTGTTATGACATCTTGAATTTTATTATGATGATTTTTGTATGCTATGGTTATTTTATATACTAACAGGGAAGGGACTTGAATATTGTGGGTCCAATATTTGACTGGCAGCGATCTGTGTTTTGTTGCCCACCGCCATCTAGCATTCAATTTCCAGTTTTCCAGACCAGCTAACATGTTGTAACCAGTGGTTATTAAATTTTTTTTTTAACATTGACTTCCGGATTGGGAATGCTCGTGTGTGTGTGTGTGTGTGGGGGGGGGGGGGGGGTTGCATTGTCAGTAAGGTGGACAGTCCAGGTGCGGGAGTCATGCATTCTGTGGCATTCTAGGCTACCCGGGAGAGGGAGAAAGTCGGCTGAAGGATTGTTGTAAGGCTCTAGCTTCCATTTGGGCCTAAGATTGAGCCAGGAATGATGTTTATGCTAATGCGTGACATCACAGGTGTATGCTGATATCATGAATAATGTCATGCATATGCGTAAAACCAAGGCAATGCCGACAAATGGCATTGGAGCTGAAAATGAACCACCAATTTAATTTACATTTTAAAGCGGGCAATGCTGGCTTGGACCCAGGGAGGATCCCTTAGCATAAGAGGCCAAATTAAATAATGACTTGCAGCAGGACTGCTGTAAAGGCTTACAGGAGATAAAGGGGGGCTTCAGAAAGCTCATATTCAGCCCAATTTCAGCGTGATTTTTCATGCGTACATTTTGAGGTAAAGAATACCGCCATGGATACCTGCCCTTTTAATACATAATATAAAAATCATTTTTAAAGTTCCTCAAAGGTTTTAAAGGGCCAGTGAAGGTGGTGGGAGGTTGATTGTGTGCTATGTATATGCAGCTCTGCAAAAATGCTGTTTAAGTTTGCGTTTAAGTGAAGTTGGTCTGTGTCTAAAATAAAATTCCTAATAGCTTAAAAAGTGGAACTTTTTAGACAGTCAAATTTAAGGATGGGCACACCTGAATCCTTCAAGTTTAATTTAAAAATGAAGCTTATTTATAGCTATTAATGTAGTGATTTTCAACCTTTTTCATCTCGCAGCACTCTGACAAGATGCAAAAATTATCAAGGCACACATCAGTTTTTTAAGGATATGTATGTTATTTAACAAATGAGTATTAAGATTGTGTTTAAAGTTCAGTAATTACATTTTTAATTATTGTGTTAACTTTATAGTAGAATATTTTTATTGAGGACACAAGTTGGCAAAGGGGCCACAAAACACAAAGATAATAATTAGTCACAAATAACATGCATTGAAAAACGTGGAAGGCACCATTCAAAAAATATTCTGATTCTCATGTCATCTGAGCCTTAGCAAAATAAAACTCTCTGCTTCTAAGCACATTGTGAAAAAATACAAAACCTAAAAAAAAAAAAAAATCCTAACACACATTTAAAAATATGTCATACAACAGTAGCACTAATTCCTATGATTCAAATGGCAAGAATCCTACATATGAACAGACAGTACTACAGATGTTACACTGTAGTGTAACACACCAATACACCTCCTCCTACTGGTAAAACAGAACAAGTGGGATAGCTATAGATCTCTACACAAAAGCTACATGCCCACAAAATGCCGTACCTCAGTCACACGCAAAACACAGACCCTCACCAAATACAGAATGGGATCACAAATTAGAAATAGAGATATAAAGACAAACATTGAACTGGGAACCCCAAGAAGTCAAACTAGGCATGTACCATAACATGGGAAAAATAAAAACAGAAATGCATTTTGTCTTATACATCGTGGATGTCTTTGTATTATGTTCAGTATATTTCCTAAACTAACAATCTAGTTAGTAAATTCAAAATAACAGGCCCTTTTACAAAGGCGCACTGAAAAATGGCCTGTGGTAGTGTAGACGCATGTTTTGGGCACACGCAGAATCATTTTTCAGCTCACCTGTAAAAAATGCCGTTTTCTTATTTTGCCAAAAATGGACGTCCGGCAAAATGAAAATTGCCACGCATCCATTTTGGGTCTGAGACCTTACAGCCAGCCATTGACCTAACAGTAATATCTCACTTGGTAACCGGGCAGTAATGACCTATGCGTGTCAAATGCCACTTGGCGCGCACCCAATGAAATTACTACAAGAGCCACGTGTTAGCTGGGCAGTAACTCCATTTTGGCACGCATTGGGTGCGTGTAGATGCTTATGCAGCTTAGTAAAAGGGCCCCTAAAACACTTAATTTTCAACCTTTGTTGTCTGGACAGTTTTCCTATCAGATTGATCCTAATTTTTCTGCTTCCCTGTCTGTATTTTGCTCTCTTTCCAGGGGCTGCTGTCCATTTCTCATTTCTTTTCTCTCTTCCTGTTTTGTTCCATTCCCTTATTATATCTGTTTCTGACATATTGATCTTTCTCTTTTAGCTCATTCCTCCCTTTATTTTTCTGCCTCTGTCAACTCAGATTTCAACCACTTCCTCACCCCCACAGTCCTCATCTACTTCTCTTTACTTTTTAAACTACCTATCAACTTTCCATCTCCTTCTCTTACCCCCTAGCTCTCCCAGTTCCTGTCTCATTCCTTCTCCTGCCTCCTAATCCCGTCTATCTTTCCTCTACTCCGTATTACTGTATTTTTACCCTCTGTACATATTATCCTTCTCTGATCCATCTCCTCGACAACTCCCCATGATCTCTCCCTCATGGTTTCTTTCCTCCCTCCAGCCTCCATTTGTTGGCCAAACAGCAAACGGGGTGGAGGAATGTCCCAAAGAAGGAACAAAAGTCAGATGTCTTCCAATAGGTTTATTCTCCTTAAAAAGTTACATGAATCCTCTGGACCCCATTTGTTGGCCAACATTCCTTCCTATCCCCCCTTCCTCCTTTGTATCCCAACATCTGCATGTTTAGTCCCTCCCTCCCACCCTATCTCTGTGGTCCAATATCTCTTCCCTCCCTCTCTGCCCCTGTGGTCCAATATCTCTTCCCTCTCTCCCTTGGTCCATCACTTCTCTCTCTCTCTCTCTCTCTCTCTCTCTCTCTCTCTCTCTCTCTTTCTTCCCTCCTTCCCCTCCGGTCCATCACTTCTCCCTCCTCTGCTCCTCCAGTTCATGGCTTTTCTCTGTTTCTTTCCTAACTCACTCCACGGGTCCAGCATTTTTCTTTTTCTTCCCTCCCTTCCCTTCCCTCCACCTCCTCATGGTTCCAGCATTTTTCTTTTTCTTCCCTTCCCCCTCCACCCCCAGGTGCATCCTCTCTTCCTCTCCCAACCCCCTTCTATGGGTCTACCTTAAATGACATCTTGAACTAGGTTCCCCAGCAACAGTAATTCACAGCTGCTGCTTGCAGCCTGCATGGAGCCTCTCTTCTGCCATGACCCCGCCTCCTTATGATACAACTTCCTGTTTAAGCAAAGGTGGGCCAGGGCAGGGAGATGCTGCAAGTAGCAGCTGTGAATTAATGCCGCTTCAAGAGAACGTCCTTCAAGATGTCATTTAACGAACCGGGGTGTCGAGGAAACAGGGTAGTGCTCTGGGTCCTGAGGTAGTGCTTGGGCCATCAGTCTGCCCCTGGCACACCAGTTGAAAAGCGCTGATTTAGTTTAACAGAATGTGAAGTGGTGTCAGAGCAAATGAGAGCTGAATACTGATTGGCCACACTGCTAAAGAAAGGAATCTGACTGAAGTAGCCCTGAGGGAAGATCAAGGGCAGACTTTGAAGGGAGAAGTGCTACAGAGTTGTTTGTGAAAAGATGTTTGTGGAGAAATTATTTTGGGGTGAAAGTTGTGAAGTTTGACTGAACAAAAAAAAAGTCTGAATGACTGTCAATGCAGTGAAAGTGATAAGAAGGAAAATTTGGTAGAAATTTAGTTGAATTCAAGAAAAAGTAAGTTCTGTCAAGAAAAAGATGTAGTTAAGGGAGACTTTAATTAGGATTTGATGTAAAGAAGTCAGTTTATGGGTTAAGCTGTTTAAACAAAGTTTCTGTCAGTGTTAAAAAATATACTTTTTCCTAATTTGGCAGAACTATCTGAGGTAATAAAAACATTTAAAGGAACCATTTCATTGGTTCTATGCTAATAATTCCAGTACTGGTAAACCAGTTTGGCTATCTACTCAAGGAGATTTAAATAAACCAGAAGATTTTAAGAATATTATTGAGAGTAAGGAAGCTATAAGAGAGAAAATGAATTTAAGCTGAAAACAAGAAGTACACAAGAAAAAGAGCCAGAACTGAATAAACAAGCTCTTGTTATGTATAGTTCAAACACATTGTATTTAGTGAGAAAAACAGAATAGTTTATTTAAATAATTTTTCCTCAGAACGATGAGTGAGTGAGTGAAAGCAGAATGTTTGTGTAGGTACAGTACTGCAGCTGAAGAGCTGCCAGACGAGAGAAAAACTCTCTTATTAACTAGTATATGGAAATAAAAATAATTTAGTTCAGAGAGGATCTCTAATTAGGGATGAAATATTGTATTTTGATTTTTTAGTCAAACACAGTATTTGGGGTATCCTGTCAGACAGGAACATAATAGTGAAACACAGGGAGGCAGAATCTTTCCCTTTATTTGTATTTAAAGTCAGATTTATCAGGATGAAGATAAGAGAAGATAGATGAAGCAAAAACAAGGGGCCCTTTTACTAAAGGGTTGCCGTGCGACAACCCGGAGCTACTGCCAACCCAACACTGGTGCCGGCGGTAGTTCCACCCTCAGTGCGTGGCATTTCCAGCACTAGCAGAAATATTTCAAAAATATTTCTGCGGGGGAGGGGGGGTTACTTGGCGGTAATCAGGCAGTACTGCATGCTGCCTGGTTACCACCAGGTTAGCACGGCAGCCCTTACCACCACCGTGCGGCCATTTTTAAAAACCTTTTTACCTGCTGTGGTAAAAGGGGCCCTGGCATGCGGCAAAAATGGTCGTCTCTGCTTGTGCAAGGCCACTTTTACCACAGATTAGTGAAAGGGCCCCCATGAGAACTTGCAGGACAGATAAGTAAAGAAAGAAGAAAAGAAGTATTTAAAATTTTTGGACTGAGAAATATTTTAAAGAGGGACACAAAACACAAAATTCTTACCTTTAAGGTTCTCCTCCCAAATCTTGAGATCCTGAGAAAGGAAGATGTGCATTATACAAAGACTTAAATTCTTTATATAAAAGAAACTATAATAGTTTTAAGGAAAAGAAGCTCAAATATACTGTTATTGAGATTCTGTTCTAGTTGTAATTCTAAAATTCAGTTCTGTTTAAGAGATTAGACAATAGGTTATAGAAAAAATACTGGATCCAGTTTAGTTATGTTCAGGTTTTAGTAAACTTGCAGGCTTATTTTAGAAAGTGATCGCCGGCCATTTTCCGACATAAATCGGGAGATGGCCGGCGATCTCTCAAAAGCGGCGTTCGATTATGCCCCTCTTGGGGGCTCATTTTTGAAAGAGAAAAACGTTTAAAAAGTGGGATAATGCAGCATTTGGAGGTTTTGCTTGCTAAAACGTTCGAATCACTATTTTTAAAACCTATTGTGCAGATGTTTATCTATGCATTTTGTCTACTGTACGTCCAGATCATGGGGGCGGGGGGCATGGGGGTGGGATTTGAGCCTTCGTAACACTTGGATTCAACACTTGGATGTTTTTCTGCCATAATGGCAAGTCCTAATTAATATTGACCCCTTAGATCTTAGATTGAAAAAAACTGTGATCATACTGTTTTAAAGAGGGTTTTATATTTCTAATATCAGACTGCTCTTTAATATTATGAATCAATCCCACATGAAGATTTTAGAGAGGCAGTTACTAACATTCATTAATGGAATAACAGATTATATTTGCTATCTAAGACTCACTAAATGGAAATATCATGTATTAAACTATTGTGTGTTTAGGTAACATGTTACCCTAGGCAGCATATTAATGATATGAAAAGCTTGAAAATACTTGCAAAGCACCTCATCATTATGCAAATTGAGATGCAAAACACCTCGCTATTATGCAAGCTGTGCTTTTCTTGAAAAAAAATCAGATGAAAGCTGATGTTGTTCTTCCTGCCCAGGCGCATCAGGCTGCTAACGAACAGCCTGCTCCTAGCTGTCATCTTAGGATAAAGTTTTTAGAGCCTGAGAAATTTTCTCATGAACAACTCAGAGGACTTATTACATTTATAACATCTGAATACCACAATTCAATAAATCCTGTAAGGATTTTATTTACTTTGCCGTTGCCAGTTATAGCAACCCCTCAATTTAGGTCCACAAAGCACCCTGTTAGTTTATTGTGCCATTCATACCTCCTGTTCCCTCCTTCCCCTGTTGGCCTGAATATAAATTTTCACTCCCAGAGCCCCTCTAAATGAAGCTTTTTGTCTCCATATCGTACTTCCCACTCTTCAAATTTGCTCTCCTCCTCCAAGTGTTCCCCAGTCTCCCTTAGCTTAACTTGGAATGTTCAGGGGCAAGAGGATGCAGTGACAATCCCTAGTCACTCCTGCCCTGCTGGCACTGAAATTCAAAATTGCACCAGCTTGATCCTAAGTTCTGCTGTATCCTGAACTGCAGGGCAAAAAGTTGCCTCAGGTCAGTCAGTACCATTTTATTATATGGTGCTAGTGGGAGAAGAGTGACTTGGGGATTGTTGCTGCTTCCTAAGGATCCAGAACTTTCTTGGGTAAACTGAGAGGAGTCTGGAGAGAGGGGGGAAAGTGAGAGGTAGCCCTGTTGCAATGCGGTGCATTGGGGTTTGATTTCTTGTCTCAGACCACATGAGCTAGAACTGGTGCTAGGGATTCACAGCACAGGTGTGTTTGGTGGTGGTGGTGGTGGTGGTGGTGAGATTGTAGCTGGATTTAACACCTATAATTGCAAGATTGCAGAAGAAGCCCTGGTAAGAACTTTTACTTCAGTGCAGTCACTGTAGAAAGTTGAGAAGGGCTTATACAATAAGGGAAACATCTTTGGGTAGCTGGAAATGAAAAATTCATATCATCATACCCTGGTCTGGTTCTAACTGAGTTGAAAGGCCAAAGGAAAGAACCATCTGAGCCATAAGCTGTTTTTCAAAGCAGTCTAGCTGCCTACATGTGGAGTTAGGTGACTCATTTCTTTGTCTGGCCTTTTTTGTCTTTATTAGATGCTCACGTATAGGTCGGTTTCACATATAAGTCACATCCTAACTTTTATCCCATCTGATGATTTACATATAACTCAAATGACCAACATCTCGCTTTCCTACTGTTTTCCGCCTGCCCCCTCCCCCTAGGGTCCAGTGTCTAATCTCCTGTAGTCAGCAACATCTTCCCCTTCCTTCCCTATGCTGCCGCTTTTCTCCATACCTCTTCTGGGCACTTCCCTGTCATGTCTGGGCCGGTGCAGGGCCTTCCTGTACAGGCCCATTACCTGCCATTTGCCCAACAGGAAATGCATCCTAAGCTACCTGGATAGCAGATTGAATACTGCCACGATCCAGATAAGTTTCAGCGCTGACTATTGTGTATACTTTATGATCGTTGCAGCCAACATTTTAAGGAAAATATTAGTCATGGTGAATATTGACCAAATGTTTCTCTGTTTTTTTTTTTTCTTTTAAAGGCATTTTCAAAGGGTATACCATCATTCAAGTGAGTCACAGACCTATATAAGTTTAGAGCAGGAGCAGTGCTGCGCATTTCTCTTGCAGAGTGCAGACATTTTATAGATAGGCGGTATTAATGTAGTTTCTGCAAAAAGGTTACAGCCTTCAGAGTGATGGCTTCCCAACTTCCTTGACTGTAGAGGCCTCTTTCAAGGTTTTGTATTATTCCTTCCTGGAGCCTAAAGGTTGTATATAATGTATTTTAAAAATCTATATTGCTTTTAAAGTGCTTGCTTGTTTGTTTTCTAATTGCATATATGTACTATATCTTTCAGAATTGTATTTTAACATATTGTATTGTTAGGTATCTCTAGGCAGACCTATATATTATGCTACTTAAGTAGTGAGAAACACATTTTACCTGAAATGTAATGGTTCTGCATTATACTCATGACAGTAGAAGGTTTTAGGTTTTGTAAAGCACTGTGCCTAAAGCCAGATCCATAAGAAGGCAATTTAAAGGTTGGCTATCTTTTCTCCAGGCTCAAACAACATAAACCGACTCAACACAAACACAGAAAACAGAGAAAATGAAGGCACCACCAAAATTATTGCATCTTCACCCATAAAAAGGTAAGACGAGCTCCCAAATTATTTTCAGTAGTTGTTTTTCAGTTGTCTGCTACTGAAGCGTAAGAGGGAGACATGTTTGTGGTTTTAGGGCAAGGCTCATTTTTAATGCGTGTAAATGGTGTGCACGCGTTAAACACTAATGCGCCTATAGAAATGTATAGATGTGTTAGCGTTTAATGTGCCTTAAATTTATAGGCACATTAAAAACGCTAACGCAGCTTAGTAAACATACCCCTTAGTGAAGCAGCAACTTTTTTCCCCTTCTTTTTTTTTTCTTTTTCCCTATATGCAACTGTGGACCCTATTTTGGAAGCATTTTTCTCAAGACACAAAATGGAAGAAAATCTTAGTAAATAGGCCCCTAGTGGGCTCATTTTCAAAACAGAAAAATGTCTAAAAAGAGGCATAAAGCAAACATTTTGGACATTTTTCTCACAAAAACGTCCAAATCAGTATTTTCGAAACCCATTTTTAGACGTTTTTCTATGAAGTCGTCAGAAGCATGTCCAGATCTCAAGGGGGCATGTCAGGGGTGTGTTCAGGCCGGGACGTGGGTGTTTCTAAGACTCCCCTGACTTAGACGTTTTTCAGCCATAATGGAGCAAAATGAAACCATCCAGGACTGAAATTAATTGTGGATTTTTCCCAGGAATAACATGTATAGAATGTTTGTACATTTAGGAAGCTTGCCAGGTGCCCTTGGCCTGGATTGGCCGCTGTCGTGGACAGGATGCTGGGCTCGATGGACCCTTGGTCTTTTCCCAGTGTGGCATTACTTATGTACTTATGGCTATGCTCTGCTGGAGCCAGTCAAAAGCTCATCCCTGGTTTCAACTAGGGAGCTGGCTGGGCCTTGGGTGCACAATGTTGACAAGAACAAGCACATTGAGACTGAGCCATAGTAAAAGTGACTGTTCCAAATGACCTGCTGGTGGGGGAAGGCTGAATTTTTTCCAGGAAAGGTGGCCTCTTGTACCCTACGACTGGTGGGTTCTTTAACTATTCCATCTCGGTTATGCCCTTCATTGGCGTCAAAGACCACCAAATTGCCCACTGAGAGCATCTTACTTCTGCTTTCAGCACAAGCAGGTACTTGCAGAGAAATCTCCATACTTCTAAAGGCCCATGTAGCCAAGCTTGTTCCACCAGGGAAGAAGGGAATGGATTCTATGCCAGGTACTTCTTTGCGCCAATGAAAACAGGGTGGATGCGTCCCATCCTAGACCTAAGGGCCCTGAACAAATTCCTCGTCAAAGAAAACTTCAGGATGGCTTCCCTGGGCACCCTTCTTTCCATGATTCAGGAAAATTATTGGCTACACTCTCTGGACTTAAAGGATGCTTATACTCACATTCCAGTACTTCCGGGTCACAGGAGGTATCTTTATTTTCAGCTGGGGAAACATCACTTCCAGTACTGCGTGTTGCCTTTTGGACTCACATCGGCTTCCAGGGTTTTCACCAAGTGTCTTGCAGTAGTCACAGTATTGCTATGCAGACTGGTAGTCCATGTGTTCCCCTATCTGGACGATTGGCTGGAGAAGAGCATTTCGAAGGATGGTGCTTAGGAGTACATGTGGAGAACTATTTGGGTGTTAAAGCTACTACAGATCATTTTAAACTACCACAAGTCCCATCTCCAGCAATTGGAGTTGAACGAAGCCAAGTTCCCGTCCAGAAATTGGAGTTCAATGAAGCCCTGCTAGACATGCAGCAAGCATGGACTTCTCTCCCTGTGCCGAAGGCGGAGACTTGTCACTCATGCCATTCAGGTCTGATCCAGCCAGCTGATCACAGCTTGGAAGATGTTAGGCCACATGGCCTCCACTGTCCATGTCATGCCCATGGAGCATCTTTACGTGAGAACTGCCTAGTGCACCCTCCCAGTGGTGTCAAGCCTCGGGGAACCTAGCAGATGTCATCCAAGTGATACCAGAGTTGGTTCAGTCTCTGCTTTGGTGGACAATTCGATCCAGTTTGACTGGAAGTCCTCAGCCCCAGAAGGTTCTGACAACAAATGCATCCACTTGGGCTGGGGAGACCACTTAGACAGACTTCATACTTAAGGTGTCTGGTCAGCTCAGGAGATAGATCTTCAAATCAATCTTCTGGAGCGCCGGGCAATCTGGAATGCTCTAAAGACTTTCAGAGATCGGCTGTTCAACCAAATTGTACTCATTCAAACAGACAATTGGACCATCCAGATTTGGCACTGGGCAAGTCCAACATGGGATACATCTGAAGGCTACTTACCTGGTGGGCAAATCCAACTGCCTGACTGACAGACTGAGCAGTGTCATGCAACCGCACGAGTGGTCACTCAGCATGGGTGTTGCCAGCGAGATCTTCCGAGAGTGGGGCACCCTCTCGGTTGATCTCTTTGCCACTGGGTTCAACCACAAAGTCCTTCAGTACTGTTCCAGTCTCCAGGCCCACAACAGACTAGCGTTGGATGCCTTTCTCCTTCACTGGGGGACCGGTCTTTTTTATATGTGTCCTCCCATCTCTCTTATGGGGAAAACTTTGCTGAAACTCGAGCAAGACCGAGGAACCATTATCCTGATTGCTCCATACTGGTCCAGGCAGATCTGGTTTCTTCTTTTTCTGGAATTGATTGGAGTGTTTTCCAACTCTCATCATGCAGAACGAGGGATTTCTTCTATATCCGAATCTCCAGTCTCTGGTGCTCACAGCCTGGATGTTGAGAGCTTAGAATTTGCTTCTTTACATCTTCCTGAGGGTGTATCCAAGGTTTTTCTGTTTTCCAGGAAAGATTCCACTAAGAGATGCTACTTTTTCAAATGGAGGAGGTTTGCCGTCTGGTATGAGGGCAAGACCCTAGATCCCCCTTCTTGCCCTACACATACCCTCTTTGAATACCTTCTACACCTCTCTGAGTCTGGTCTCAAGACCAACTCTGTAAGGCTTCACCATAGTGTGATTAGTGCTTATCATCATCATGTAGAGGGTAAGCCCATCTCTGGACAGCCTCTAGTTCACTTCGTGAGAGGTTTGCTTTTAACAAAGCCTCGTTAGGCCTCCACCTGTGTCAGGGAACCTCAACATTGTCCTCACCCAGCTGATGAAAGCTCCTTTTGAGCCACTCAATTCCTGTCATCTGAAGTACTTGACCTGGAATGTCTTGTTTTTGGTGTCTGTTACTTCAGTTCGCAGGGTCATTGAGCTTCAGGCCCTAGTAGCGGATCCACCTTACACTAAGTTTCATCACAATAGAGTAGCTGTCTAAACACACCCTAAGTGCCTCCTGTGATGGTGTCAGAGTTCCATTTGAACCAGTCGACTATCCTACCAACATTTTTTCCCAGACCTCATGCCCATCCTGGCAAAAACGCACTGCACACCTTTGACTGCAAGCGAGCATTGGCCTTTTACTTGGAGTGAATAGGTCTTACAGACAGTCCAGCTTTTTGTTTCTTTTGATCCCAATAGGATGGAGGTCACCATCGGGAAACGCACCATTTCCAGTTGGCTAGCATTCTTCATTGAGAATACTGACCATTTAACCCTACTCCCCATTTTCTGTCTTTTAACAAGTTCTTAATCCACAATAGGACATTTACCTGCTATCCCATGGTTTTCTAATTTCCTCAGGAGTCATTCACAAGGTACTTTTGTTAAATGCCTTTTGAAAATCCAGATATACCATATCGACTGGCTCACCTTTATCCACATGCTTATTTACTCCTTCAAAGAAATATAGATTGATGAGGCAAGATTTCTCTTGACAAAATCCTTGTTGACTTTATATGATATTTTCAAAGCACTTAGCCTTCCAAAGTTCCATAGAAACCTATGGAACTTTGGAAGGCTAAGTGCTTTGAAAATATTTTGTCTCCATAATACATGCTTTTGTATATGTGCTATAATTTTGTTCTTTATAATAGTCTCTACCATTTTGCATGGCACTGACATCGGGTTCACCGGTCTATAATTTCCCACATCACCTCTGGAAACCTTTTAAAAATTTGGCATTACATTGGCCACCCGCCAGTCTTCCAGTACCATGCATGATTTTAAAGATAAATTACATATTACTAACAATAAGGCTGCAAGTTCATTTTTCAGTTATATCAGTACTCTGGGATGTATACCATGCAGCCAGGTGATTTGCTACTCTTCAGTTTGTTAAATTGCCCCATTATATCTTCTAGATTCGTAGAGATTTGTTTGTTTCTCTGAATTATCAGCATTGAATACCATTTCTGGTACTGGCTTCTCTCCCACATCTTCCCTGTGTACCTCTTTTACCCCCTGAGTCAACTAGCGGTCCAATTGATTCTTCTACTGGCTTCTTGCTTCTAATATACCTAAAAAAGATTTTATTATGTGTTTTTGCCTCCAACGCTATCTTCTTTTCAAAGACTCTTTTTGCCTTCCTTATCAGTGCTTTGCGTTTGACTGCCATTCCTTATGGTGTTTCCTATTATTTTCAGTTGGATCCTTCTTCCATTTTCTGAAGGATTTTCTTTTAGCTTTAATAGCTTTCTTCACCTCGCTTGTTAACCAGTTCTAGCCGTCGTTTAGCCTTCTTTCCTCCTTTTTTAATACATGGAATATATCTGATCTGAGCTTCCAGCATGGTATTTTTGAATAACATTCATGCCTGTTGTAAATTTTTGACCTTTGCAACTGCTCCTCTAAGCTATTGTTTATTTTCTGTTTTTTTAACCATTTTCCTCATTTTATCATAGTCTCCTTTTTGAAAATTAAATGCTAACATATTGGATTTCCTGTGTGTGTACTTACTCCAGAGATTATATCAAATCTGATCACTATTATCACGTGGTCCCAGCGCCATTATCTCCTGCACCAGATCATATGCTCCACTAAGGACTAAGTCTAGAATCGTTACCCCTCTTGCTGGTTCCTGAATCAGCTGCTCTATAAAGCAGTCCTTGATTTCATCAAGGAATTTTACCTCCCTAGCATACCCTGATGTTACATTTTCACAGTCAATACTGTGGTAATTGAAATCACCCATTATTATTGATTTTTCCTAGAGCCAGATGTACTAAGGTCCCTGTAAAGAATCGCTCTGTATTTCCACTTTGGTAAAATTTATCGATTTGGAAATACAGAGGGATTCCCAAAGCGAATCATATGCAAATGAGCTGGTCACTGCTTTTGTGAACAGACACATTTGCATGTGATAGGGGAGAAGCCAGTCGGTCAGCTGAGCATGTGCAGACGGCTTTCATATATGCAGACAATCTGTGTGTATGAAAGTAGTAGAGGTAGCCTTTTTTTGTTTTTGTTTTATTTATAAAATTTTTTGCAAGCACAAGCAGAGGTGCTGGCTCCCAGTCCCTGCCGATGGAGTCCTGCTGAGCCTGCAAGATGGATTCTACACCAAAGTGGTAGAAAATGACATTCAACCCAACTCATCAGTGCTGCATAGCCCCATGTAATGACCACTGGATGGCATCAAGAGCAATTTAACAGAAAAGTCCGAAGAGCAGTGGCCACAGATTTGTCGGTTTACCTTTAAAGCGCTAGCTAGCAAGGAAGGCACTTTTATGAGCTTTGGAAATGAGCCTATTTGACCCAAGAAAGATATTTTCAGGTCAAAAACTAAAGTGCAAAGCGAGCCTGCTCTTGGAACTGCAAATTATACACTGCTGCTGAGGTCCAGTCTCCCTTGTGAGGAGGAGCAACCGGGGCCAGCCTAGTGAAACTGTCACCCGCAATTATGCCTGCCACCAAGAGCAAGCTCTGATGGGCTGATTCTTCCCTTTACTGTTTCAGCTATCATTCTAAGCAGTATATCTTCAGCTCCTGATCACCTGTTAAATTTTGCATGGTAAAGGTAGGAGCTGCTTCTGTGCATCGCTTTGCATACACATTTGTATAGTAATTAGCTCATTATAATAGCTTTGCATACAATTTTCTTTAGCTGCAACCATGACAGGAAAAGAGCTCAGAGAAACCTTTTGTGCATGTCTCGCTTTACTCCTTGTTTGCTAAACCAGCTAGAACCTGTGTTTTGTTAGCCGCTCTAATTTCTGATAACATTTCTGCATCTTTTCTGTTCATCCTGGCCAGGTGGACGGTACTACACTTCTATCATTATCTTTTTCCTCTTTACACATGGAATTCCTATCAATGGGGATTCCAAGATGTGTTTTGTGTCCTACACAATTTTTAGTCTATTCAGTTCAATGCTCTCTTTAACGTATAATGCTACCCCTCTACCAATTCAGCCTATCCTATCACTGCAATATAATTTGTACCCTGGTATGAGAGTGTCCCATTGCTTATCTTCCTTCTACCATGTCTCAGAGATGCCTATTATATCTATCTTTTTATATAGTATAATATATTCTTTTCCATCTTATTTCTTAGACTTCTGGCATTTGCATACAGACATTTCAAACAGTGTTTGTTATTCCCATTTACGTCTTGCTCAGTGGTTGACAGCGATAATTTGCAATCTTTAAAATCTGTCTGCTCTGTATTTATCATGCAGCTGGCTTGGCAATAACTTGTCATGTATATTCATTGTAAGTCAACAAGAAAGCAGTAATCTTTTATGAAATGCAAGTTCAGTGGCCCTCTCGGAGATGGAGAATGAGCTCAGTGTTTTTCTATCCATGTTCTTGAAGGTAGCTGTTCAGCTTTGGAGTTTATCTACTTTGTAATTCATTAGCCAGGATTATTTGTAATTTCTGAAATGCAGAGTTAGTCAGTCACAATAGATGGCAAGTACTTCTAATTCATATAGGTTGCCTGAGATTTTTTTTATGGTACTTATTCACTATTTCCAACCCCTCTCTCCTCGAAGTATGTCTAATCATGATAATAACACTCATTTTGAGAAATCATATTTCTGAGTTTTCCATTTCACTCTGTGCCTCAATGGCTGGCAATTTCAATTTAGGAGCAGAAAAGTATTGTGTGACCAGCCCAGTGACCTAGCTAAGAGCATTCCAAGGTTACAACGGAGTGCATGTTCTTTGAGAGCAAAGGATATAATGGGTGTACTACATTCTCCAGCCAAAGGTACTTTTCCAGTTTCTCCCTTTTCTTCTCTTTCACTTTCCAAATATGAGAGAAAAATAAAGTGAATTTTTGATGGAATATTGTGAGAGAAAAATGGCATAGGAAATAGAAGCTGCAGGCCTCCTGAAGGATGCAGGTACCTCTGAACATGGCATATCTCCAGATGAACTAGATTTTGCCTATGATAGTCTCTGCATGCTCCGACACCAGCATAAAGCCCACTTTTGTATAGACATTTTTTTGGGGGGAGGGGGAAGTTATCAACGTGTGTCACTGTAAAGCTGGGTTATTTTACCATAGGGTCTCATTGAATAAAATGGGATCCTCTGCTAAAATAGCCTGAGTTGTGGTAAAATAACCCTCAGTTCCATATGTGATAGTATGGTGATACTATTTTAGAAAATGTTTGCTGAATGCAGAGCTGTTTATAAAATACATGTTGCACCACAGAAAAAATAGGAATACAGAGAAGAATACTGGATGAAACTGAAAGAAGCCAAGAGAGATATACGTCTAGCAAAAGTGCAAGCAGACAAACAAATGGCTAGACATGTAAGGAGGGGCGACAAGAATTTTTTCAGGTATATTAGTAAAAGGAGGAAGACCCGGTGTTCTTGTGCAAAGCAAGATGGGTGAAAATATAGGAGTAACCCATTGAACATCTTGCAGGAGAGTCATTCGACATAATGCGATAAGTGCCTCATTTGTGAATTAGAAGATTATTAGACCTCTTTCAGGTCATATATATTTTTGAAACATTTGAGATTGAGGTTGAGTGGAACAATAGATAGAAGTGATTGACTTTCACACCTTTTTTGTTATTTTGGAAAATTTTTTATTCAGTTATTCACTATTATGTGATTAGAGCACTATTGTGTGGTTTTGTGAACGATTTGTAAAAAAATAAAAACCACGGAGAAGTTCTATGATTGAGATGCTCAATCACCCTTAGAGATTTAAATCACTTGCGTGTAGTCTCGTTTGGGTGAGTCAATACTCTGAGAACTCTCCAAATCAATTCAAAAAATGTGTTAGCTATTTGTTTTTTCAAGTGTGGGGTCAATCTTCTATCTATATTTTGTTTCCACTTTACTATTCTCTGGTTCTATTTTTTGATATTCCACCATCACATCCAGCATCTCCTCTCGAACTCCATATGCACCCTTTTCATGTCCAGTATCTTCCCAATACCCCACTCATGTCCAGTATTTCCCCTCCATCTCCTTATGCCTTCATATACAGCATATCTTCCAAGTGATCAGGATTCTCAAAGACACTGTGCATTTTTATTTTATTGCCACCACAGACTTCAGGAGGTGGCAGTGGTCATTGGGGGAGGGGGTCATAAGGAAGATGCTGTCCTCGGGGTGGCCTCAGTTGACATGGAGAGATTGAGGGGAAATGCTAAACATGGGAGGTGGGGCATAGGAAAAGAAAGGGGTGAGATGCTGGACACACGGGGATAGAGAGAGAGAGAGAGAGGTGAGATGCTGGACACACAGGGACAAGGAGAGAAAGGGGTGAGATGCTGGACACACAGGGACAAGGAGAGAAAGGGGTGAGATGCTGGACACACAGGGATAGGGAGAGAGAGGGATGAGATGCTGGACACACGGGGATAGGGAGAGAGAGAGAAAGTGAGGGGGAAAGGAAAGAGAGAAGGAGAGAATTGCTGAACACAAGATAGGGAAAGAGAAGGAGAGATGCCGGATATGTCTATAAAATGCTGAGATAGTGAGAATGCTTGTTTTTCAGATTTTGTTTATGGATGAACAGAGTCGCCAAACCCTTAAAACTTGGCTAATAGGTAAATTTGATCTCAGTTTATAAGTGTGAAAACTGCAAATGTTGCAAGGTGTTTCTGGCTACTTCCTTATGAGTTATACAAATGAGAAGTATATAGATGACTTTTTTCAAATGCAGCTACATACATGGTGAGCTCAGAAGGGGGGTAATGAAGATCCCATAGCTACCCCTTGTGTTTGTTCAAAATAATTCCCCTAAAAGATGGAAAAGTTTTTTGTGATACCTAAGGAGGCTAATTTCATCAAAAAGTCATTGGGGATCCGTTGAGATAAAAGAGATTTTTGGATTATGTTTTTTTTTCTTTGGGAGGATAGTGTGGAACAATTACATCACTTTTTGAGATGGCTGAACACGTTAAATTCAATCTCCAATTTGCATTGACTTTAGCAAAGAACAATTAGATTTTTTGGATATTCATCTATAGTGTTCAGGCTCTATTATTCAAACTACCCTTTATCATACTTGGGATTGTTTATTGAAGATATTTTGCTAACTGTGCTGAGAAGATTTATAAGACCACAATTAATGTGATTTATTGAGTTGATTGACCTTTCTGAGAGCATCTGCATCTCGTTCTGTTTCCTCTGATATTGTACAACATGCAGAGTCTGACTTTGGGGTTTATTTAATTTTTGTCTTTTTAGTTTGTGGTCACTTATTTTCTATATGATGAGGGTCTGCCTACATGCCCAAGGCCATGTGCTCTGTAAGCATTCAGTTTCTACATCGGGATCTATAGTTGTCCAGATTCTTCAGTTTCCCCAATTGGCATATGGATGTTGTAGGTCCTTCTACAATATTTACAGTGCAGTTCTTTTCTGGGTGGGCTCCTTGATATATAGGCTTTGTAAGTTGATGCTGTTATTGCATGCTAGATTATTTCTATAAGCCCTGAATGACTTTTGTAGGGTTTTGCACTACTTCACAATATGCCCAGCATTGGAAAACGTTTATGTTGCTGTTAATGAGATGACACCAAAGTAAGAATTGTTTGTTTTATGTTGAATTCTGTGGGGAAATGTCCGAGTTCTTTTCTACACCCATTGTCGGAGAAGGGGTTTCTGAGCATGTAGAATATCCCCGTAATTCTATAAACTTGGGTGTACGGTTTTGCAACTAGTGAATAAACGCACAAATTTAAAATAGCACCTAACAATTAAGTGGGTGCAAATTGGCTTTAACTGCCAACAATCCTTAAGTGGCGTTAATTGGCATCAATTTGCAATTACACACATAACTGCAATAAGGGGCTATTCTATAAATTTAGGGCCTGATATTCAAAATGATTTAGCTGGCCGCTAACTGGTTAAATTGCTTGGTTAGGTCTAGCCACTAATATTGAGTGGCACTTAACCAGCTAATTGTCACTGAATATGGTTAGCGCCAAGTACAAAGCCGGCTATCTTAGGGGTGCTCCAGGGGTGGAGTCAGCACTTGGCCACTTAAGTGCTGATATTCAGCACTTAAGCTGCCTGGGATAGCGCATAAGTGGGCCCACATAAATGCCTGACCTATTTTTATGCAGTAATCCATGGCCACTTAAATGATGAATATCAACTTAAGCAGCTATTTGTTATCCGGTTTAAAAACAACCAGATATTCAAAGCCAAATCCCACATAGGTCCTGGCTTTGAATATCCAGGAATAACACTGTCGGCTGAATATTGACCTCTTCTATAGTGCTTAACTCCATTGTGAGCGTTAACATGGGAAGAGCATGGACGGGTCAGGGTCAAGTAAGGCACTTATACACTAACTTTATAGAATACTGTCAGCTACACGTGCAACCTACAGTATTTAGGTGTGAGCAATTACACCAGCCTTTAATATGGTATAAAAGCTTGCACTAAAATTTGGTGTTCAAACATTGACTTAAGCTAGTATTCTATAACAACTTCAGTATCCAACTTTGCCATTCTAGAATTTTGCCCCTAACTTTTGCTGCCATGTATTGAATCTATCCTAAAATGTTCAAAAAGAATAAACAAGAACCACAGTGCAGTTTATAATACCACATATATTCCTCCACATATATTCAGAACTGCCCAACAATACCTGATGGTATACCACTATCATGTCTATTATTATCATGTTGCACAAGATCATTCTGTAACACTATTTCCTAATGTATTTCCACTATTCATGATGTATTGTAAGCCACATTGAGCCTGCAAAGAGGTGGGAAAATGTGGGATACAAATGCAATAAATAAAAATAAAATAAATAAAATACCAAAATAACCTTAGTTATAATAGTTTATTTTGGGCTTACAAACCGCACTTTGATCCCTTTTTTTTTGTTTGTTTGCTTCTTATTGGCATGAGCACCTTGCATCTCCTTTGTTTTCTGCAAAATATATATTTACATTTAACACCATGCTGGTCCAGTATGCAGTGTCAGGAACTGATTTTACATCATCATCTGGCATTGACTTGCAGAACCTAGATATGCATTCATTGAAAAAGTAGTTTCTCCTATTTGTTTTAAATGTACTGCTCTGTAACTTCATGGCCTGTCCCTTAGTCTTTGCACATTTTGAAAAAGTAAACAGTCGATTTGCTTTTACCCATTCCACTCCACTCAGGATTTTATACACCTCTATGATATCTTTCCTCAGCAGTTTCTTCTCTAAGCTGAAGAGCCCTAACCTCTTTATCCTTTCTTCATATAAGAATTATTCCATCCCCTTTATAATTACGGGTACCCTTTTCTGTGCCTTTTGCAATTCCACAGTATCTTTTTTGAGATACAGCAGCCAGAATTCCATACAATACTTGAGGTGTGGTCACAACATGGAGAGATACAGAAGCATTATGATATTCTTTTTTAAATACTCTATTGCTTGCCTAATGATCCTTAACTTTCTCGTGCTTTTTAGATGGCCATCACCACACTCCAGTCCAGATGCTTAGATCCTTTTCTTGAGTGGTGACTCCTCATGTGGAACCTTGCATTGTTTAGCTGTGATTAAGGTTGTTCTTTCCAACCTGTATCACTTTGTGCTTGCCACATTAAATTCTGTTGTTTGGGTTCTTAGTATTCCAGTCTTGCAATTTCCTCCTTCAAGTTCTCACAACCTGCACGTGATCGAATAACTTTGAATAATCTGATGCCAACTCCAGATTTGATCTTTTCGCTCATTTTCATTTCCAGATCATTTATAAATGTGTTAAAAAGCACCACTCCCAGTATAGATCTCTGTGGTATTCCCATTGCTTACCAGCTTCCACTGAAACAATTGGTTATCCACAACTGGATATTGCCTCATATCTCAAGACTTTTTAATTTCCACAGAAATCTTTTGTGAAAGAGTTTTTCAGATGCTTTCTGGAAATTCAGATATATTACTTCAACTGATTCTCCTTTTTCCATGTTTATTCGTGCCTTCAAAAAAGAATTCCTTTAGCTAAATCCATGTTAATAATATCCCTTTAAACCATGTTTATATGTTCAGTAGTTTTGTTCTTTGTAATAGTTTCTACTATTTTGCCTGACACTGACATCAGGCTCGCCTGCCGGTAGTTTACCAGATCTCCCTGGAAACCTTTTTGAAAATTGCCATTATATTTGAAACCCTCCAATCTTCATCATGTATGGTATATACACGATTATAATGATAGGTAGCAGATTACCAGTAGTAGATCTGCAGTTTCATTTTTGAGTTCTTTCAGTACTCTGGAGTGTATACCATCTGGTTTGGGTGAGATGCTACTCTATTTGGCCTATTTACTGTATATATTTGGCCTATTACATCTTCCAGGTTCACCACAATTTGTTTCTGTTTCTCTGAATCATCACCTTAGGTAGCTCTCTTATATCTTCCTCAATAAAAACCGAAGCAAAGAATTCATTTAGTCCCTCCAGTAAGACCCTAAGTATTTCTCTTATCTTGTGATCATCTAATGCCTCAAGTGAGTCCTTCTTAGGGTTCCTGCTTTAAAGGTCCATGTTAATACAGGCCAACAATAGTCTTTATTTTAGCACCTTCTAAATAAGTTAATTGGAAATGGCAAGTTAGGGGCCATTAGCACCATTCTAGCACCCGCATTAACTAGCACAGAATGCTCAGAGGGGTCTAGCATGGGAAACAATGAGCATGCCAGTCTTTAGAGCAGATAGCATAAAAATGTAGTCAAGCACATATAAATGAGACCATTTGGTATTCTTCCCTAATGCTCTGAAAATAGCGCCGGAATGCGCAGAGGTATCACATGGCAGTAGACTAAACTTAACGCTGGAAAATAATGCCAGTTCTGGGTTGGCATAAGACTTCCACCAGCACGCATGTGCGCTTTGCCAGGATATATGCCACCATACAATGCGAGTTCTGCCCATCTTTCTGTAAAGTGTAATAAAGTAAATTAATACTTAAAAAAAAAAAAAAGCAGGCAAGAACATTTGTCATATGTGGTAATATCCCTCCTACCCCATCACACCCTGCTCATAACCATTGGCATACGTAAATGCTGCATCAACACAGCGTCATACCGGAAGTAGAACGCCGGAATGACAAATCCCAGAAGATAAGTGCCTTTGTCTTTGTTGAATGCTTCTTTAAAACTTGCAGACGTTTGTCGATAAATTCTTTCTTGTAAATTTTGCAGATATTCTATTGTCTCTAGATCAGCTTAGTAGGAAATCCCTGTCCACTGAATTCAACATATGAAGATAAACATACCATCTTAATACTAGTGATGGACCAAAAAAAAAAAATCACCATTTGCAATTGTAATCTTAAATTCCACATAGAGGCCAAAACTGAAACTGCTACTGAAACTGTCTAAAAACGTTTGGCCAAAACTTGTCATCCAGTTTCATCCGAATCCGAAAACTGGTTGTATGAATTGAGCCAGTGATGCCCACTGGGGATTGTCAGAGTTTGCAGCCCTCTGCTAAACCCACAGGAGATTGCCCTCCAGATCCAAGAACTGCAAGCACAGGCTGAGAACTAGGAGAGTCATTTTAACAAGGGCTTCTCAAGTCTGGAACGTTTAGGTTCCCAAGTCAGTACTGATGTAGTTAAATATCCTCTGATACAGGAACTTTGTGAGAAAACGTTTTTAAAAAAATCATGATTATCAGCTTTTTATGCTTGCCCAACTGTGCACAAGTAACAAGAGAAAGTAGCATTGAAATGTTTCCCATTTTGTATTTAATTATAAAAATAATTAAGGACAAGCATGATATAGATTCTTACTAAAGTAGGATAAAGGAGACCAGAGACCGATCTACACTGTGGACATTATATCAGACTGATGTACAATCCAGAATTTAAAAAAAAACAAATAAACACAGTGCTGTTAGTGTATGTGAGGACTATGTGCTCTGAAAAATTGCAATCAAGAGCAATGCATTTCTCAAAATATTTTCTAATATATAAACTTCATTTAATTGTAATATCATTTCCCTACTAACACTATAAGCTGGCAGTACTTGTGCTTGAAAACGATCACTGCAGTTTCCTTTCTCATAGAATCTAGCTTCTGCACACCGGAAAAACGTTGCATCTTCATCATATCCAACAGAGCTTGGAAATTCTAGTTACCCAAATAGTATCCAAGCCAGAAATATATAATAACCTAAATAATGAAAGCCCTCCAAGCAGATTAGCATCCGCACACATGTACCTCAGCTAATGAAAACTGAAACTAAAAGCTACAGTGCTTTTACAATGGCTGGCTTTGTAACATGTGGATTCTGGCTGCTAGATTTAACAGAATGGGTGTTTTTAGTTTCCTTTGTTCGGAAAAATAGATTGCTAGCAAGAAGGAAGTTCATGAGACAGACCAGTGGCAATCAAATGTCAGTTATTATTTCATGAACTTCTTGCCTGACAAAGGGAGCATACAGTCTATATAGGCAAAAAAAAACAACAACTTATTTCAGAGGGTCAGCTAACAGTCAGGGTCTCACAAGTGATTCAGGTTTTAAAGGTACCTTTAAAATGACATGACACAATTTCCCTCGTTTTTCCTGCACTGGTTACATGAGAACAGTAAACCAGCACAATTTCTTTGACAGTTTTGAGTGTTCATTGGTTTGGTTTGTCTTACCAATTTTAACACACAATGGATATCGCTCAGGCAGATACTCGACTCCTGAAGCAGGCATATTTTTTGCCGAAACACAGACCATGTCGAGTCTGTGGTATCTGTTTTTTAAATAAACTCCTTTTACTGCAATTGACCTTTGGAGTTTCCTTTGTTTGATTGGCCTATGTCCCTTCTCTACTTCTCTGGTTGTCCCCCATCTGTTTAACACAACATTGAAGACATTCCATACAATACTGCAATCCAATACAAGTTATTAGTATTTCTATAATCACTACAACTATAATCTGTACAATTTTTCTTCCCCAAGAACCAAAGTAGGGTAACCAGGATCACAACCAGGACCAGTCCCAGTACTGTAACCCATATCTGAGCTTTTTGGAATGGAGATTTTTAAGATAGGCTGATGAATGCAACAATATCTGAGATTGGTCATGAACATAAACACAGCAACTAGTATTTATAAAGGCACAGACAGCTCCTTGGGCAGAAAGTAAATAATATGAGGCTAACCTATTCTGAATAGTAAATTCACGCATTTTGGGTCACCTCCTTATTAATAAGTCATATGTGTTGGACTAGATCATGGGCCATTATTTCAGCTACAGCCTGAAGTCTTCTTACTGCATGAGTAAGAGTCCTCATTCTATGCTACCACTTCCAAAGGTATTTAACACTCTGATCATTCACTATGATTTTAGATTCTTCTAAATCTCATTTCCGTAGCATCCTAGCTTTATTTGTGATCTGGGAAACATGTGGTTGAAGTATAATTTCTGAATAGTTATAAGTGGTCAAATGTGGATATACCTCCACTATTGTACAGGTTCCTCCCTATTTAGGAAGCAAATGCTGATAAGTTAAGTGACCACATAAGAAATAGTGTCCCATTAAGGCTTCTTTATTTAATGGAAAAGGTATTCTTCCCTGAAGGTAATCAATTGACTGTGAGACATGTGCACAAAAACCAGGGTATCCAGTGCACCAGGGATTATAGTAACCTGTAAAAGGGGCTGGGAAAAATTTGGCCTTGGCACCATAAGGATCTCAAATTGTCTTATTGTTTGAATAATCTACCGTAGAAGTTTGGATAGGGCATCCCCTCCCATCTTCCTGGGCATCACTACAATCATCATTATTGGGAAGTCAGTGGTACAATTTAAAAAACCCTCATCTTTCCATCAGTCCAGGAGCCATTGGCTAACAAGAGCCACTGACACCCTTTAGTGGTGCCTAGATATTCTTTTCCTGAAAGAATATGTATTCCACTAAGCCTATGTATTCCACTAAAGAATACATAGGCTTGGCATACTTGGCGAACTGTCAATTGGTTTGGGGAGAATAATCCTTTCTATGTCCAATCTCATTAAATCTGTCAAATTGACCAGGCTTGTTTCTTTCCGATTCTTCCCATTGTGGGGTTCCCTGTGCTGTTAAGGCTTTAACACCTAAAGGAAAAGCCAACAAAGGGAGACTGGTACTTGAGACCAGGAGTTTATGAAGACACATCAAACAATCAGGAGCAATAGCAACATCAATAACTTCTTTCAAAAGCTTAATAATGGCATTATGTTCATGAGCAGCTGTAACTGACATAGGAGCAAAAAGTAGAAAGAATTCAGCAACTATAGAATATCTAAAAAATTCAAATCATCCTTCTTCCTAGCACTAGGGAGGAATTCCTTACAGTCCTTTAAATGTTCTTCCAGTTCCCATGTGTCTTCCTGGGGTGGGGGGGGGGGGGGGGAGCCTTTCCAGTGCACTGTATAGAAGGTTCTACTTTCTTCAACCTTAATATCAAGGATACTTTCTACTTCATACAATTCTTTCACATTATCTAATTTTGATTCCCAGTCTTTAGAATCTCCCTGAGTAGGCTCAGCGATCTTTCCATCTTCAGATTGTTGGTACTATTCTTCAGGTTTTTGTCATCTTGCTTCACCTTTCTCTGAACCTTTAACTTGCTGTCATCTATTGGCGTCACTTTCTATTGATCCTTTTCCAGAATTCTAGCTTTATGACAATGAGAAGTGTGGATCCATGTAGGAAGTCCTTCACACTTCACTGCTGTATGTGTAGTCAGAAGCACTTGATACAGCCCTCTCTACCATGGCTCAAGACAATTCTTTCTATGGAACACCTTCACATAAACCTGATCTCTGGGTTGCAACTGATGGCATAATTTCTTAGTCTTATCTGGAAGGTCAGAAACAGCCTGCGAATGATAAGATTGTATTGTATTGATTAGAAGTTTGGAGTAAGACATGAGTTCACTTTTCATTAAATTCAAATCTGGTGGCACAAATACAGAGGGAAATGCTTTCATTGGTCTTCCAGTAACTATCTCATGAGTTGTCAATCCTGTCTTCCTATTAGGTGTATTTTGTAGAGTCATGAGCGCTAATGGCAAACTTTGAACCCAATTTAATCCTGTTTCCTGCTGTATTTTAGCAATCTTTGTCTTCAATATTTCATTTGTTCTTTCTACTTTTCCTGAACTCTGGGGGTGATAAGGAGTGTGGAACTGATGATTTACACCTAAGGCTTTCACTACCTGTTATACTACCTGCAAAATTAAGGGAGAAGCATTATCACTGGTGAGCCAAATAGGAACTCTGCAGGAAGTAATAAAATGCTGGATTAGCTTCTTGGCCACTGTAATTGCATCAGTCTTGTGGCAAGGAAATGCTCCAACCCACCCTAAGAATAAACACTCTATTACTAAACAATACTCAAAGCCACGACATTGGGCAGCTGGATATAATCCATCTGCTAATTCAGAAAAGGTTCTATTGATGTATGCTTGTGGCCTTGGCTGATCTTAACATGTTTACCTACATTATGCTGTTTACAGATGAGGCAAGTAGCACATACTTCCTCTTCAATTTTGGCAAATTTGGGGTTGTACCAATCTTGGGAAAATTTATGAGGCATCCCTCCTCTGCTGTTGTGTACCTGGCCATGGTACAAGGAGGCAACATGCAGGAGCAGGACATCAGGAAGAACCACATGGCCAGTGTGGATCTCCCAAAGCCCATCAGAATGCAAAGTGCATCCAGCATGTCTTCAGGAATCAATTTCCAATTTTGAGGCCTCCACTTGGGCTTGGATGACAGTCTGTAAGGGAGGCAAAGGAGATGGCAATACAAGGTACAGAGAAGGCAGAGTACAATGTTCACCTAAAGCAGCCATCCTAGCAGCATGGTTAGCAACAGAATTCCCCCAAGATACTTCAGTATGAGCTTTAGAATGACCCTCACATTTAACAAAAGCAATTTCCTTTACATACACAATAGATTTCAACATGGCAGAAACATAGGAGGCATTATGAATTTGTTTACCTGAAGATATTAAGAAACCCCTGTTCTCCCAAAATTTTCCAAAGTCCTAAGCAATTTGGGCACTATGAACATCGGGGAAAGGAGCATTTTCTACTATATCTGAAAGGGTACAAACAGCATATCTAACCCTTAGTTGCCCTTGGTTGTCTCAGATGCAGGAGCTATCCACAAAGAACACAGTCTGGATTGTTGAAAGGAGTCTTGCAAGATAGGACAAGGTTTGGTATTTCCAAAGTTGGACACAGCCATGGGGGCTCCCTGTCACGGAACCTGGGATTGTGAGCCCTTGGGCTGCAGCAGACAAGTCCTCTGGGAAGGTGCAGAGCAGAGGCAAACCAGGCACAGAATACAAACAAGATACCAGACATGGCAAATAGACAGAGCACACTCAAGACAAGGTGAAACCAGAACCTGGCTAAAGCGAAAACCAGGAACAGAACTTAACAAAAGCAGGAACCAGGAACAAAGGAAGGACACTCATATGGGCCACAAAGCCGAACTGGAACCCACCTATAACAGAGTCCAAGCATATGGGCCGCAAGGCCGAACTGGAACCCACACATACCAGAGGGAAGGGAAAAGAAACAGAACAGAATCTCTTGAGCAAGTACTACTCAAGCAGTGCAAACACACTGCACTAAACAGAGCCACAAACAAGGGGTCAAAAGACCATACACACAGGCACAAAGAAACTGAAGGGTAAAGGACAACCCCACTTAGACTCACATGGTAGAAACCACAAGGAAAAGATAAGAAAACCACACAGGGAGGCAGCACAGGGCTGTGCTTAGAACCAAAGCTATAAACGAATAGTCCTAACCTAGTCAAACAGAAATCACACAGAGAGGTAGCTCAGGGCTGAGCTAGTAGTCCTATCTAAATGGAAGAGCTGTCCACTTGTGCCACACACAGAGGCAGCTCAAGGCTGAGCCTAGTAGTTACAGCTAACAGAAGAACCACTCACTCAAACACAAACAGAACCAAACAGAGGATGTTCAGGGCTGAGCTAGTAGACACAGCTAAACAGAAGAACAGCCCACTCATGCCACACAGAGAGGCCACTCAGGACGGTGCTAGTAGTCACAGCTAAACAAAAGAACAACCCACTCAAACTCAAACAGAAACCTCACAGAGAGGACTCAAACAGAAAGCACATAAGGAAAACTCAAGACAAGGCCACACGGCCATAGTAAAGGAACACTCATGGCTGTGCCACACAGTACTCAAGGATAAAGGGAAGCCACTCATAGGAACTCTCTAGGCTGTATCATATAGCACTCAAGGGTAAAAGGGAATCCACTCATAAGAATACACAAGGCTGGCCACACAGCACTCAAGGGTAAAGGGAATCCACTCATAAGAATACACGAGGCTGGCCACACAGCACTCAAGGGTAAAAGGGAATCCACTCATAAGAATACACGAGGCTGGCCACACAGCACTCAAGGGTAAAGGGAATCCACTCATAAGAATACACGAGGCTGGCCACACAACACTCAAGGGTAAAGGGAATCCACTCATAAGAATACACAAGGCTGGCCACACAGCATTCAAGGGTAAAGGGAAGCCATTCATAAGAATACACAAGGCTTGCCACACAACACTCAAGGATAAAAAGAAGCCACTTGTAGGAATACACAAGGCTGTGCCACAGAGTCAAATAACAGACACTAGAGACAAAGTGAAAAGCAAGCAAACAGGGAAAGCTGCCTTTACATGCACAAATCAGATAAGGCGCAATGCTCACAAGAATCAGGAAACAAACACAGCAGACAAAGAGTTAAAGCAGGCTAAAGGGAAGGGCTGCTTCTAATACACAAGTCAGAAAGAAGCAGGGCTTACACTGCAGTCAAAGGTTTAAAGCAAACAAAGGGAAAAGCAAACAATGCCAGGTAGGGAAAGGGAAGGCAGGCAGAGACAGAGCACACACAGCTGCAAGGAAGCAAAGTAATCAAGGAAAGCAGCTGGCAACAACTATCTCTTTGAGCAGTGAAAAGTAACTAGGGAAACCACACAGGGAAACAGAACAGGCTATGCTGGAGAGCCTAGTTAACAAGGAAGTAATCCATTCAGGTTCAAACTAGAACCACACACACACAAAAACAGAACAGGGCTTTGCTTGGAAGCAAAAAAAACAGGCAAATAATCCATACAGGTTCAAACCAAAACCACACACACAGGGCTCAAGGCTGTGCCCAGAGGCACAACAAGACCACCAGTTCCCTCAGAATCAAACAACAGTACAACAAGAAAAGGGAACAATAGACCTGTTGCAAAGGCCACACAGGAAAGCTCCCTGGGTCCTTATAAAGGAGTAGGCTGGTGACGTCACAAGTAGGAAATGAAGCAGAAGCAGGGAGACCAAAGCGAGGCTTGGCTAACAGGAAGAACAACAACAAGAAAAAGGGCAGACTGGACAAGTCACAGAGCCAGATACAAACAGTAGGTCTGGACATAAGGGCATGGCCACAACTGTGACACTCCCCTTCATCAGGTTCATCAGTGAGTGGAAGCAAGGTTGCAGGGTTAAGAGCAGTACACCTCTGAACTATAACGTTGTTGAGAGAGAAGTCATTGCTCATGCTAAATCTGTCTGGCTATAGAAAAATGTTGGGTCTAAGCCTGTTTAAGGAGTGCTTTTACAGCATTTGGAACCTTCAAAATGAGAGGTGACTGCAGCACTATATTCTCTGACAATGACAATAAATAAGCAGCTGCAACCATAGCTCTTAAGCAGGGTGGGTATCCTTTGGTAACAGAATCAAGTGCAACACTGTAGTAAGCAATTGGCCTAGACTTCCCTCCACGCGGTTGAATAAGAACTCCGTAGACAATGAAATTCTGCTCATGGCAAAACAGGGTGAACAGAGTTGTGTACTCTGGTAAACCCAACACTAGATTCTGTATGTGTTCAAAAATATTGGAAAGATATCTGGTCATTAATGATAGATGTTTTCCACCTCCCGGGTTCAATAACTTATAAATATGTGATACTTAAAGACCAATGCTTTCAGAATAACCTAAAATCTAGTGAATGTACAATTGTTAACACTATGCTCTCACTGGCTTTGAAGGTAATTTTTTTGCATTGGAAATCCTTGGACCAAGTCACCTACCAAGAATGGTGGAACTTGTTGTTTCAGACTTATAAATATGAAACATATCTTGCAAAAATATCATTTCAATTTGCTCTGCATGAGGAGAAATGGTTTCCACTTCTATCTTACTTTAAAGATCCCTAGTGTGACATGTTGTGCTAACTACCACTGACTGCTGCTCTTTGGGTTTCTATGCCTTTTGCATGAAATGTACTTTTGCTATGTATTCTCCCTTTGATTTCTTACCAATTTTGTACAATTGTTCATTGTTACATAGTTGTTGTTTCTTGATTTACCTTTGTATCGAAAACCAATAAAAAATACTAAGACTAAAAAAAAAAAAAAAAAAAAAGGCTCCCGCACTACCCCAGTGATAACCGGGTAGTGATTACCACCAGATAAGCCCCCGGCGCTAGAAAATAAAAATACATTTTCTAGCGCCGGAGGTGGCGCATGGCAGAGGCTGAGAGTTGGTAGCCTGGCAGTAGGCCCAATTTGCCGCACACCAACACAGCAGTAGCCCTACTGGCCTTTAGTAAAAGGACACCTTAATAAAATTCACAATTTAAAAATTAAAAAAATAATAATAAATTTCAATTTCAGACTTGAAATATTGGTGCATTTAAGGGAAATTTTAGAACATAAAAAGACTGCACCAGATCAATGGGCCCACTGTTTTAAATGGTATGCGGAATATTTAAAATGGAAAAAAGAAGGGCGTCCCTGACGAGCACTTGGCCGACTTTACTTGGTCCATTTTTTCTTGCGACCAAGCTGTGAAAAGGTGCCCGAACTGACGAGATGACCACCGGAGGGAATCAGGGATGACCTCCCCTTACTCCCCCAGTGGTCACCAATCCCCTCCCACCCTAAAAAAAACTTCAAAAATATTTTTTGCCAGCCTCAAATGTCATACCCAGCTCCATGACAGCAGTATGCAGGTACCTGGAGCAGTTTTAGTGGGTGCAGTGCACTTCAGGCAGGCGGACCCAGGTCCATTCCCCCCCCCCCCCACCTGTTACACTTGTGGTGGTAAATGTGAGCCCTCCAAAACCCACCCGATACCCACTGTACCCACATGTAGGTGCCCCATTCACCCCTTAGGGCAATGGTAGTGGTGTACAGTTGTGGGGAGTGGGTTTTGAGGAGCTCAGCACCCAAGGTAAGGGAGCTATGCACCTTGGAGCAATTTGTGAAGTCCACAGCAGTGCCCCCTAGGGTGCCTGGTTGGTGTCCTGGCATGTGAGGGGGACCAGTGCACTACTAATTCTGGCTCCTCCCACAACCAAAGAGCTTGGATTTGGTCATTTTTGAGATGGGCGTCCTCGGTTTCCATTATGGCTGAAAACCAGGGACGACCATCTCTAAGGTCAACCATCTCAGCATTTAGGTCGACCATCTCTAAGGTTGACCTAAATGTGGAGATTTGGGCGTCCCTGACCGTATTATTGAAATGAAAGATGGACGCCCATCTTGTTTCGATAATACGGATTTCCCCGCCCCTTCGCGGGGCCGTCCTGCGAGGACGCCCTCATGAAAACTTGGGCACCCTGTTCGATTATGCCCCTCCACGTCACCTTACTAAGGAGTTAGGTAGCTATGTGCTGCAGGATGAAAATTTCACACATGCAACGCTACATTCATCTCTCTAGAGCAGGGGTTTACAACCAAGTCCTCAGGACACACCTAGCCAGTTTGGATTTCAGGATATATCCCTAAATTAATATGCATGAGCTAGATTTGCATGCACTCCCATCATTATATGCAAATCTATCTCATGCATATTCATTGTGGGTATCCTGAAACCCTGACTGGTTGGGCGTGTCCTAAGGGCTGGGTTGAAACCACTGTTCTACAGGTTTAATTGAGGGCTGGATTAACTGCACAAAAGATGAGGGGATCCTTAGTATTTTGAGGGTCAGAGGAAGATCAGAAGTTAACTTTTATTTTCAGCACTAGCTATATAAATTTAGCCAGTGATCCTTGGGGACAGAGAAAAGATGGGCTTAAATTTAGCCAGGTAACTTCTCTTTGGTTAGACAGGTTCAAAATTGGAGCTGCTATTCAGCTAAAATTGAACTTAACCATTTGTATTTTATCTGGTTTCCTTAGGCTTTGGGGAGCTGACTGAATTTCATCCAAATAGAAATTTAGAAAAGCAGAAACTTCTGTACCCTTTCTTCCTCTTCAGAAAGTTTTTCCTTAATTGTATTTTTTTTTTTAATTTGAAGTTGCTACTATTAAACTGTACCTATTTTGTACTACTCAGAGAATGGGTGGAATTTGATACAAATCTCAAATTACAATATTTTTGACTCTTCCCACGAAATGCATCTTTGGATTTTTCAGGAATTGGAGACTGCTAGTTCAAGGTTTAACAAACTGTTGCAAACTATTATTTTATAATGGTCTTTTTATTTTTTTAAAGCATCAAGAAAGTAAAATGTGACAATAGTCCAGAAACCCAAAGAAGCAAAGCAAGTGTTCCATGGAAAGAAAATGGTCCTCAAAGGTACTGTGACTCAAGCAATCATGTAGCATGGGGTGCGTTACTCGGAATATTATGAAAAGCTTGTGGTATTAATGAGAAGTCAATGACTGTAGTTGATATGGAGGCACAGCCTGCAGAGACAATATGGTCTTTGTCTGCCATCAGTTTCGATGTTTCTGGAACTGCAAGTGAGCCAGACAAAATAATCCCTTACATGTTTATCATTTATCTGAATTTGCTATTCTGCCTTATTTGTAGCACAGGTCAAGGTGGTTTACAATTGTTAAAAATTAATAGGAAAGGAACTCCATAATTAAAAATAGGATAGATATCAATCATTCAGTGTTATGTTATGTTACGCACTGCTTATATTCCACAGATACCACGCATGGTTCACTGCGGATCACAATGTAAGAAAAAATAGCAGAAATTCAGTACATATCTCGTTACAAATCATCAGACACTAACATATTTGACAATTATCTCATCTTGATTCTGTGAACAAAAATGTCTTAAGAGCCTTTCTAAGAACATAGTAATTAGTTAAGGTCTGAAGCTGATAATAGGCAACTTGATAATAAAGAGAAGAATCAAACACCTTTCATTTTGTAATCCATCTGATAGAGGGAAGAGCCAGTAACATTAAGTTCTGAGTTTTGGCTCCAGCTTTCATGTGTAATAGAGTAATCCAGTCCATAAGATAAAGAGAGGGCTCCCCATATATAGGGCCCTGTTTACTAAGCTGCGCTGTAGGTGCTCAAACTTTGTAGCGCATGCTAACGATAGAGACACCCATAGCAATATAACTTACACAAGAAGATATTAAAGCCAACGTAGATGCCCAATCATCCTGTAAAAGGAATAGCATCGTAATATTATCCACATAGATGTAAAAATGGACTTCTGTAATAATAATCCCAGGAGACAACGAAGGAGGTTAAATAACAATTCCCTCTGTAAAGTTAAGAAACCTGTAAACCAATGTAACATTCTATTACAAACTCTGATTTCACTCAGTCTGAGTAAAAGAATGCCATGATCATCCAGAACAAACACACAAGACAAATCAAACTGCACCACTACAGCTCTCTGACTCTGACTCATAAGTTCTTTATCGTGGACAACAATAGAAGCTATTACTGTCTCAGTACTATAGTTTTGCCAAAACCCAGGTTGTGATGGGTGTAAAATATTATCAGTTAAGTAGTTGTCCAAAAGTTGTAAAACATATTCTTCAATAACGTTTGTAAATATAGGGATTAAAGCCACAGGGCAATAGTTGCTAGGCGATGACAAATCACTATTAGCTTTTTTAGGAATGAGAGTCAAACACTATTATCAAATCTGGACAAAAACTGGCCATCTGATAGACAATTATTAAACCACTCGGTTAATACCGACCAAAATTCTCTGGCATATCACTCATAAGATGTGCTGTACAAGGATCTAAACTGCGTTTGGCTTTAGCATACCTGTTCAGAAGCGCTCACTTCAGTGGTGGACAGAAGTGGAAAGCAACTCCACAACTCATCTACATAAATATCCCTATTACAACAAATCTACTCATCAGGTTCTATTTTAGATCTACAGACATTCACCACCTTCTCCTCAGAAAAGGAGGCCAAAACATCAGCTGAAGGGGAAGTAGAACCTGCCGTAGACCTCAGATGATCTGACTTTATCAAATTGTTAACCAAGTGGAAAAGTTTGTGTGTATCTGGAACCTTCTCACCAATCAAATTAGTATAGAAATTTTTCTTCTTTTTAATTATGATCTGCTTGTATAATGAAATTTTCAAACGCCAGATAACATGTTCTGGTAGCCCAGATTTCCTCCAAACTCTCTCACTTTTCCTGCATTCTTGCTTCAAAGTAAGCAGTTCAGAATCAAATCATTTCTCAAGATTTGATATATCTTTTTTTTAATTTAGTCTTTTATGGTGCTGTCTCATCTAAAACTTTAGTAATGTGATCATACCAATCTTGGAAAAAGTCCATCAGAGGATAAACCTTATTCCAAAATAAAGCAGTGTCCAGTTTTCAGAATCCTACTCTTAATGTTAGAATATCACCAATTAACCGTAAAATTAAGTAAAAAATGATCAGTCCATGGTAGTAAAATCATGTGGATCAGCACTGGCCATGGGAAGTATGTCTAATGTGTGACCCTTCTCATGTGCATTGTATAGCAGGTGCGTTAAAAACCAAAAGTACCTAAGAAATCTAAAACTTCTATAGCATGGATATCCAGAATATCATTGAGATGCAAATTAACATCACCCACTAACAAAGTAGCCTGATATTGAACAGCATATTTAGCTATAAAATCCTGTCATTCATCCTTACAGATCCAATCGCAGTGTCTCTCCTCTTTCTTTTTATAATCTCCAGTTTTCAGTTTGGTTACTAGGGTAGAAATGTCTAGAACTCTCATCCTTCTTGACAAGCAGAGCTATTCAGAATTTATCATAAGAATTTTCTGAGCATAGGTATAAAGGTAATGAGGTAACAGGACTTTTCCTGCTTCTGCTGTTCTCATGGCCCAAAGCTGACATAAACTGGCCCCCTTAATCTGTGGCAGCCAGATTTTTCTCTTCACAGTGATTCTGAGCAATTGAATATTGCCTTTGTCCTGCTTTCAATCCAAGGAAATGGAATAAGCCTTTAGATTTCTGTCTTCAGTCAGCTACAATTCTCTTGGTGGTTTAAAATTTTATAAATGTAGCTGACCTCTCTTGGGGGGGGGGGGGGCGGTGATTGTAGCCACAAAGGAGGACATTGTGACGGTGAAACAATGGGGGAGCAAACAAACCATGATCAGTGCAAATGAATAAAAGCAATCTAGTGGAACAGAGGAGTAAAATCCTTAAGGCCTAAGCTGAAAGGAGAAGAAACCAAAACTTCCTACAAAACTGGTAGACAGTAAAGTCGTTCTATAATAAAACATCTTTATTGGTCAGCCATACAAATCAAATATTTGCATATGAAAAGTGTAAGATTCAATAAAAAAAAATAATAAAATGTTAGATCAGCTGCAATCCCAAATTAAGTCCTCGGATAGGAAATAGGTTCTCTGGTTTTCTTCCCTCCCCCCCCCCCCCCCCCCCCTCACGAACACATACTTGAACTGCTCAGATGACAGCTTCTTTAGGTTTCTGCAAAATAATTGAAAAACACAACACGCGCAGCTTTTTGCACCTTGAGCTGTAATATGTTTCCTGCTAATAGACCATTGCAGAAGAACTCAAAAGGTTTCCTAGTGGAGAGAAAAATGTTGGGCAGTTCACTCTTCTCCTCAGTAGAGTAAGATGAAAAAAATATCAAAGCTCCAAAAAAACTCAAAATACTTGAAAAAAAGGGAGAAAAAAGACATACTACTACCCCTCTCAACTGGATATGTGAAATGCATCAGGGTGTCCAGTCCCTGGCCTCTCAGGGTAGAGCTGGGATTCACCTTGAGAGTTTCACATAGCTCCTGAGGTAAACCATTTTAGGTTCCTGTGTCCTTTCTTCTTAACTCTTTCAATCTTCTTCAATCCCTTGGTTTTAGCAGTAGTCTTGACTTCACTGTGTTGCTGGTCTTTCAGTAAAGATTGCTTTTCTTATCTATTCCTGAGCCCCACGTGCTTTTTTCTTTTGGTACTACTGTGCTTGGACTTAGTTGCATCATTGAGTTCCTCTCCTTGTTTGGTTCCCTGTCTTATGAGCCAGCCTGACATGAGGAAGGCTTCTCCCTGGGTGGTGCCTGAGCCTCCTTGAGTTCTAGCAGTCTCTCCTCCATCCTTGAATTTTGATGAAGAACACAAAGAGATGCCTGGCTTTTTAAAATTTCTCCAAAAATAGTGGAGGAAAAGGGACCCCCCTCCCTCAATTGGTGACTGACAGGTGGGTCCATCCTCCATTTTGCTCACTTTGTAGGCAGCAAGGAGTTTTAATGACAGGAGATGGCATGAACCTATCTGGCCCATTATCTGGGCTGAAGCCAGTGGGCAGAGCTTGCCATCATATTGATTAGTCCAAACAATAGAAACTTGTGAGGTTTATATTGTTTTGCATTCTTTCTGTTAGGAGAGGATTGGGGAGGGGGGTATAAGAGGAGTTAGGGGGGTTTGGAGAGTTTTCGATGGGTCTGTGAAGAGGGGAGGGTTATATTCAAAATGTTTTTGTCATTGCTCAAGAGCTTGCTTTATTATTTGCAATGCTGTATTGCAGATTTCAGTGCTGCACCTTTATTTTTGCTTATGATGACAATAAAGATATTTCTACATAGACACAATAGCAAATACTGTGTGGTCCATCTGTAAAAAAAAAAATGTCTAAAGCTTTTCCAGTTGGATAATTGGATTGTGAGTCTTTGCTATCTGTATGCCTAGTATGTCTCTGCAATGTTTGCAACCTATTTACAGTGAACAGGATTAAGAAGAGGTAGCTAAGACACAAGAAAGAACTTGTTGAAGCAATGTCCCGTCCCGTTCCTCCTCAGACTCTTCTCTTACAGGCACCACAAGGAAACTGCTGCAACATTGTTTTAGCAATGTTGTTTAAGGCTCAGCCACATTCAATTAACACTACAAAAAAAAACGTGAAACTGTCAAAGTATGTACCCATAGATACAGGACACTACACACCTTGCTCACGGCATATTATTTTAGCGAGGAAGAACATGTGTCGTATCACAAACCAAAGCAACCCAACAACAAACCTAAAGGTGGGTTTCACTGTGCACCTGCTTTATGCATTCAGCACTGCCATAATGTGACAGTGACAGCAGCAATCCATGTCCTGGGTGCCTCTGTCTATCCCAGGATTACACTCCAACCGCCCAATGCAAAGCGATTTAACTGGGCAGGAAAGGCTCATGTCCGGTTAAATCAGTTGTGGCAACCTAAGGGCAGGCTGAATATTGATTGGCAAGTTTCCGTCTTCCACTTTTTCTCTGCAACTCTGCTCATTGTCTTGCACACAGAACCCCCTTCCTCCTGGAAGTCTTTCACTGCTCCATGTGCTCTCTGACAGCCTTTTTTTATTTATTTGAAAGCTTCCCGTATGCAGTTCCTCTGTATATATTCGTATGCTGTACAGGTCGGCATATTTCTAACTATAACTGAGATAAAATAACAACGAACAGTGACAACGTGGATGCAGCAGCTGATAGTTTAATTTGGAAGTACCGAGATGGCAGCTGCTGGGGCAAACTGGCTTCAGTCTTGTGACATCATGCCATCTCCTGTGTTATTAAACCTCTTTGGTAGGCTTCTGATTAGGCATAGCGATTCCAGAATGTTCCTCTGTTTGAACACAGAGGACACATGGTGGTAGTCCTGCTACTTCAGAAAGGGAGTAACTTCTTATAAGACCAAAGGGCTAGCCTTATTGAAAGGCACTACCTCATCACTGAATACACATTAATGCATGTTAACACACAGTAATGCAGTAGTGCTTTTTAGTAAATCTGGTTCAAAATCAAGCACACATCTGTTTCTTCTGTACTTTCAGGGGGATAGAATCTTTCAATCCCAGTGTTTGTTTTGCTCAGTTTATCAAAATTGGCAGTATATTATGTATTTTAGCAAACACTGAAGTAGCAATTCTGCTCAAGTGGGTTTTCAAATGAATTTATTCTGAGCACTTTTATATTTTGATAAGAGACAATGATGTCTGACACTTAAATACACAATTACTAGTTCGAAATAATGAAGCACTATTCTAGCCCAAAATTATCAAGGTGACTGTTTCACCATGCCAGGCTAGTAAACCTTGCTGGAGAACACATATTGATGCCCATGACTCCCAAAGGGTTAAAACATTTGTGATATGTTGTATTTTTCATTCAGTTTAATAATTGTAGAGGAACTGCTGAGTCTATGGTTTGCTAAGAAAGCATATTTAGACTTTCAAATTTGAAGACCAAAACAGCTGAGCTGCTTTCATTGTGGTGAACACACATTCATTCCACTTGTTAAATAGGATTTACAGTAGTTCTGTGAAAAATACATAATGCATGCAAAATGCTTATTATGTTATACAAGTGATTGGAGTAATGCGTGTATGAAAGCTTGGGCAATTCCAGTTTATCCCCTTCTGTATCACAACTGGTTAAGTATGGATTTTATGTGGAGTGGAGCTGTTCATGTGGTGTGAAAAATCCTTCTTACAGCTGGCAGGAGTTCAGTGGTGGCATTGTGCTGTATCCTGTTACAGTTCTCTGTAGAGATTTGCACGTTGGCCTCTATTTTTCAAGGGTCAAGATTACAAATCTGCCTTTGAAAAAGCAATAGCATCTCAGATCCCAGTTTGATTGAGCCTGGTTATCTGCAGTATTTTTCAGCAGCATCTGTGTCGCCACGGGTCTTTTGCCACTTGCGCTTGCAGTATTTCCTTGGAATGAAAAAATGTACCTCCTGCTTTATGTCTATCTAATGAAATTGGGCTTTATGTAGCTTTTCATAATTTGCTGACTCTTGCTCTTTAACTTTAGTGGGCTGTATAATTCTCCCAGTGACCGTAATAAATCACCAAAGTTTCCAAACCCCCGGCGTTGGAACCCATCAGGCGGTAGTGACCACGATTATGGGCAGCCTGTGAGGCGCAGGTAAGAGCATGGATCAGTGCTGCAGGGTATGCAGGTTCTTGAGTACTTCATTCATTCGAACATTTTTACATATCTTGTTCATATTTTTCTCTGTTATTTACTGAAAATTGTTATATTTTAATTCTAGAAAGCTGTATTGCTTCTCTAATACACACAGATTTGGCGGGTGGTAAAGGGAGTATATATCAAGCAGGACTGACCCTTTCTTTTTTGTTTCTGTATTGAAAATCACACTTGCATGGTATCATACATTTTTTTTGTTAGCATGTGGATTATTGGATTATAATTTAGGTTCCCATTTTTTTTAACTTCATTTCTATTACTTTTTTTTCCACCTCCCTTGGCAGTACAAGTCCCCCTTACTGACACAAGCTAAAAGGTAACAAAGCGCCCCCCTCTTGAATGTGCTAATCCTCTATCAAACCTGAGAGACAGGATACTTGAGAATGGGTCTTTGCGCCAAAGGAGAGCAAAGCACTGAGACCACAGACCCACCTCCACCTTTCCTTTTTGATTTTTTTTTAATGCCTAGAAATTTCAAAAATTGCTTTTCTATATGTAACATATCAGCGTAGAAGCTTTGAACAAAGTCAGTGAGGTCATCTTTCATTGTAAGGAAAAGACACTTGTGATTCTATATAGAAAGTTTTAAAAATCTAGTACATTGTTAATATGTGTGCTATAAATATTAAATCCGATATTTAGTGGGGGGGGGGGGGGGGGGGGGTTAACTTGTTTACCAAGCTGACTGGGCCTGCCCTTGTGTCTGCTGAATTGAACCATGTTGTGTTTAAAAAATATGTATTCCTTATGCTTCTTTCTACAGGAAGGGACAAAACAGTGGTGAAGATTCTGATTTAAAGCCGAGGAGGAGGTACGTGTATCAGGGAAGAATTCTTGATGATATTAGATAGAATAAAATGAAATTAAACAAGTTGCTAACAAGGTAGTAGAGTGGCAAATTTTAAGGCATCCATTTGATATGTACAGTTGTGTTTTGTTTCCCTCTTATCTCAAGGTTAATCAAATAACTCAGCCAAGGGGATCTCTCCCTGTCTCCTTCAGGCCAGTAATAGAGCACCTGTGGTAGAGGTTCATAAATTGATAATGCATTGTGACATATTCACTACAATTTTGTGAGAAAGAGCATGCACACAGCTTATACACTAAATAGTATGTGCACAGTAAAGAGTTTGATGAATTGCTTTTCCATTACATAGCTTCCCACTATTCCAGAACCTGTGGGATAGTTGTGTCCATCAGACAGCAGGTGGAGATAGAGAACTGAAAACTGAGCTGAGACATCTCTCTTCTGTCTGATCTGTTATATATATATATATATTATAAATCTCTTTTGGCATCTAGCCCAGTTCCTCAGTATTTTCTAACTCCAGCAGGTGGATGGACACACTTCTTATTCTCTGGTTCTGAGTGCTTGGCTCCTGAGTCAACTGGTCCCCAGTTGGGCTCTGTGGGTGGCTTGAGTCTACAGAGTCATATCTAGAGGTCTTAACTAGAGATCCCTGTCTCTGGTGCCCCGTGAATTTACTTCTTCCCTCCCTTCACCGCTTCTCTCTTTCTTGTGGAGCTCTCTTTCTAGCACAAACTTAAAAAAAAAAGGTTTGTCGGAGAGCATGGGACAGAGTATCAGTCTTGAGCCTTTCTCATCTGTAGTAAGACTTGTGGAGACTGTGCATTTGGGGGAGCAGCTGGCAGGGTAAGTCCAACTAAAGTTTGACTCAGAACCGCTTGGAAAGCTGCAAGTTCGACTTGGTGCAGGGGAGAGATTCTGACTCACCGCTTCGGACACGTTGTGTTGTAAATGTGACAGTCGGGGTGAATAGGAACTCCCATGGAGACAGTTAAGCGGTGTTCCCACCGTGAGACCCGCAGGCCGGTGTCAGGGTATTGTAGTGCATGTAAGTCGGAAATCCCCTGGGATACAGAGGAAATGGTCAGTGACAGCACATCTTTGGATTCTGCAAAGCAACCAAATAAGCCGGGTCTTTGGGCTCTCCTGCTGTGCTGGTCCACAGTTTGATACAGAAGAGCACAGGAACGGACACCATTTTGTCAGAATCAACTGGTAGTGAGGAGCAGCCTCTGTCTGATCACTTGCAGGGTACAACCTCCATTTTACACCCTCAGGACATGACAGAACATTCAGCTGCATTGGGAATCTTTGTTTTCTCCGGAGTTTATATTGCTCTTACATCAGGCCTATTTACTGAAGCAGGGACAGTTGGAGTTGCTGCAGGGTGCTTCAGTTTCTTGCCCTGCTACTCCTCTGGCTACTAAGAGATTTCATTTAGACCTTCAGGAGTGGGCATATAAAGCTATCTCTGCTTCTTCCTACTACTACTATTTAGCATTTCTATAGCGCTACAAGGCGTACGCAGCGCTGCACAAACATAGAAGAAAGACAGTCCCTGCTCAAAGAGCATACAATCTCCTTAGTCTATTCAGAGGAGCCATCATTATTTTTATTTTTTTATTTATAACCATTTAAATGTTTACAAGCGATAAAACAACTTGCTGGAAATACAGAGAAAGTAATATGTAGGAATTATTTCAGTCAGGTAATTCTATTCTCTTCCTTTGACCACTAAATAGGGAGAGTGAAACAAGATAAGGAGATCAATTAAACAGTAAACAGAAAAAAAACCCGTGGTATTAACCTGATTATCCCCAGATATTACTCGTCTAATTCGTTATTCCACATTGATCATCTGGTTGGCTTCTTCAAGGCCAATACGGTGTATAGTCAAATCATTTCATTGAAAAACATACTTATTGTCCAATATTAGTTAGAAATAATACATCTGATTACAGTCTTTCTCTTTTAAAAAACAGAAGTTATTTAACAATACATATACTTAAGTCTCTAATTCAAATCCCACTGATTAAAGTAATCCCAGTTTTCACAGGCTTCACTCCTTTTAAAGTAATAATTTGAGGAAATATTTCTGAGGAAAACTTTAGGAGTCATACCCGGAACTCTGGGAAAAACAATAATCTCGATATTAAACATCTATAATAATATTCATTTTATTATTCAAAATTTCTGGTCTATTATCATAACCACTTCTTGCTCATGTAGAATCATTTGTTATATCATTTTTTTACTCTCAAAGGGTTCAGTTGAATTGTCCATGTAACTCTCTAATAAAATTATATCTGAAGCAAAATTATTTACTGCCACTGTTAGGTCCCGAAGCGCCTTCCAGATGGTATTCAATGTAACCTCCACAGGAGCCAAAAACTCCAAGTTGATTTCTCATAGGTGTTTAGGAGTGGTTCCGCCGATTTGGGTTCTGCTGTAAATGTCCTCCATTTCAGCATATACCTCTAACTCCTCCACTCCATCCTCATTCTTCTTGATCTTTCTGCTGCTTTTGACACTGTCGATCACAGCATACTTCTCGATACCCTGTCCTCACTTGGATTCCAGGGCTCTGTCCTTTCCTGGTTCTCTTCCTACCTCTCCCTCCGCACCTTTAGTGTTCACTCTGGTGGATCCTCTTCTACTTCTATCCCTCTACCTGTCGGCGTACCTCAGGGTTCTGTTCTTGGTCCCCTCCTCTTTTCTATCTACACTTCTTCCCTTGGTTCATTAATCTCATCCCATGGCTTTTCCTACCACCTCTATGCTGATGACTCCCAAATCTACCTTTCTACCCCTGATATCTCACCTTGCATCCAAACCAAAGTTTCAGCGTGCTTGTCTGACATTGCTGCCTGGATGTCTCAACGCCACCTGAAATTAAATATGACCAAAACCGAGCTTCTCATTTTCCCCCCCAAACCCACCTCCCCGCTCCCCCCGTTTTCTATTTCTGTTGATGGCTCTCTCATTCTCCCTGTCTCCTCAGCTCGAAACCTTGGGGTCATCTTTGACTCTTCTCTCTCCTTCTCTGCTCATATCCAGCAGACCGCCAAGACCTGTCGTTTCTTTCTTTACAACATCCGTAAAATCCGCCCCTTTCTTTCCGAGCACTCTACCAAAACCCTCATCCACACCCTTGTCACCTCTCGTTTAGACTACTGCAATCTGCTTCTTGCTGGCCTCCCACTTAGTCACCTCTCCCCTCTCCAGTCGGTTCAAAACTCTGCTGCCCGTCTCATCTTCCGCCAGGGTCGCTTTACTCATACTACCCCTCTCCTCAAGACCCTTCACTGGCTCCCTATCCGTTTTCGCATCCTGTTCAAACTTCTTCTACTAACCTATAAATGTATTCACTCTGCTGCTCCCCAGTATCTCTCCACACTCGTCCTTCCCTACACCCCTTCCCGTGCACTCCGCTCCATGGATAAATCCTTCTTATCTGTTCCCTTCTCCACTACTGCCAACTCCAGACTTTGCGCCTTCTATCTCGCTGCACCCTACGCCTGGAATAAACTTCCTGAGCCCCTACGTCTTGCCCCATCCTTGGCCACCTTTAAATCTAGACTGAAAACCCACCTCTTTAACATTGCTTTTGACTCGTAACCACTTGTGTAACCACTCGCCTCCACCTACCCTCCTCTCTTCCTTCCCGTTCACATTAATTGATTTGATTTGCTTACTTTATTTATTTTTTGTCTATTAGATTGTAAGCTCTTTGAGCAGGGACTGTCTTTCTTCTATGTTTGTACAGCGCTGCGTATGCCTTGTAGCGCTATAGAAATGCTAAATAGTAGTAGTAGTAGTAGTAGAATAATTCGGGAGCGATGGAGTTGTTTTATCCAGGTCCAACAGCGTCGACGCTCCTTCGCTGGCGCTAATCAAAGGACTCGCCACCCTTTCATCTGTGGGCAGTTTGTCGCGCAGCAGTCCCGCACTTGCTGCTCAGGGGATAAAATGCTGGCCATCGGTGGCTGACCGCCGGTTGTCCCCTTCCTCTCAGTTAAGGTAACTGCAATTGCAGAGAGGAAATTTACGTAAAGAAGACGAAACTTCAGAGGGCAGCTGGGCCGTTGGGCATACAAACTTCAGGTCACCATCTTACCACTCTCCCAGTTTGGGACACTCTTTGTCTGGTTTCTCCTCAGAGGCCTGTCTGATATGGGTAACCATTCAGCATAGCCCTTTAAGTCATTGAAACACACAAGCCCCTCCACCTCTACAAGGTGGTGTCCCTTCGGAGGGGAGAGGAGCCATCATTAAACGAGGTGTTAGAGGAGGGAGATGATCCAAAAGTTATGAGGTTGTTTCATAAAGAGGAGATCAGTACTCTTATTTCTGAGGCACTGGCAGTGCTCTCCATTGAGGAGCCTTCTGCCTCAGCATCAGGATTTCCATCTTTATCTATCATGAGTGGGCTTAGAGGTCCTTCTAAGGCCTTCCCAATGCATCCAGATATTCAGGACCTGATTACAGCAGAATGGGTCTCACCGGATGCAGGGCTGAGAGTGGGAAGAGCCATGGCTCACTAGTTCTGGAGGAGAAAAATAAATTGCAGCATCCTAGGGTGGCTCAGTGTAGCAAATGCCAGTCTTGTCGTACCAATCTATTAGCTCTTTTCAAGGTATTAAACATGAATAAAGGTGAGCCAGTAGATATGGAGGAATTTTTTGAAAGCACTTAGGCTTATAATGTTATGTGAAGGGGCCCCTTTCTTTCCGAGCACTCTACCAAAACCCTCATCCACACCCTTATCACCTCTCGTTTAGACTACTACATTCTGCTTCTTGCTGGCCTCCCACTTAGTCACCTCTCCCCTCTCCAATCGGTTCAAAACTCTGCTGCCCGTCTCGTCTTCCGCCAGGGTCGCTTTACTCACACTACCCCTCTCCTCAAGTCGCTTCACTGGCTCCCTATCCGTTTTCGCATCCTGTTCCAGCTTCTTCTACTAACCTATAAATGTACTCACTCTGCTGCTCCCCAGTATCTCTCCACACTCGTCCTTCCCTACACCCCTTCCCATGCACTCCGCTCCATGGATAAATCCTTCTTATCTGTTCCCTTCTCCACTACTGCCAACTCCAGACTTCACGCCTTCTGTCTTGCTGCACCCTACGCCTGGAATAAACTTCCTGAGCCCCTACGTCTTGCCCCATCCTTGGCCACCTTTAAATCTAGACTGAAAGCCCACCTCTTTAACATTGCTTTTGACTCGTAATCACTCGCCTCCACCTACCCTCCTCTCCTCCTTCCTGTACACATTAATTGATTTGATTTGCTTACTTTATTTTTTTTTGGTCTATTAGATTGTAAGCTCTTTGAGCAGGAACTGTCTTTCTTCTATGTTTGTGCAGCGATGCGTATGCCTTGTAGCGCTATAGAAATGCTAAATAGTAGTAATAGTAGTAGTGGGCTCTCTGGGTACAGCAGTGACTAAGGAGACCACATTGCTGATGGAAGGGGGCATTGCCCTAAAAGACCTGCAGAATAGGAAGCTAGACTTGCTGAAACAAGACTTTGATGTAGCCTCTGGGCCTTTAAGCAACAGTGTGCAGCTCGTTCATGGCACGAGCATGCCTGAAGTGGCATCAGCAGTCAGCAACACAAGATGGGTGCCATAACTCCCAGCTGAAAGCGAGGCTGTCCTACTTGGCGGATGCTACTTATGCCTGTTGCAGCATTGGACTGCAGATGCAGTGTCAAAGTCACATCTAGTTAAACTGCCCTTTCGGGGCAAGTGGCTATTTGGAGATGATCTCAGTAACTTGATGAAGAACTGGGAGAAACTAAGCCACTGCAATTGCCAGAGGATAAGTCAAAAGCCTCTGGTCATCTGTCTTCAGGAGGCTCTCAATCTCAATACAGCAGATAGTACCGGCTTAGTCATCAGTTGTAAGGACCTGAGCAGTGGCGTACCAAGGGGGGTGGGGGCGGTCCGCCCTGGGTGCACGCCACTGGGGGGGGGGGGGGGTGCCGCGCGCCTGTTGGCTGAGTCCGCTCATTCCCTCCCTGCTGCTCCCTCTATGCAGAACAGGTTACTTCCTGTTCCGGGGCAGAGGGAGCAGCAGGGAATGAGCGGACTCGGAGCAGACAGGCGTGCAGCATCCCCCCAGCAGGTAAAAATGCACCCGGGGGGGGGGGGGGGGGTTCGCGCTGCATCCGGGGGGGGGGGGTGCATCGGTGATCCGCCCCGGGTGTCAGCCAGCTTAGGAATGCCACTGGACCTGAGTTTTGGGGGGAGCTAGTGGCTCTGGCTAGTACTTCAATCACTAGGGTTACCATATTTTCCATGACAAAAAAAGAGGACACAAAATATAATTCAGCCATACCCTCTGTCACACACCACCCCTTCCATCACACCCTGCCCTGCCTTGCCCCCTGTTACCTTGACCCCTCCCCAAGAAAGCCAGATTCCCTCCCTCTCCCCCATGTATGTACCCTCCTCAGTCTTTTTTCCAGCCTCCCTCCACCCACCTTTTTTTTTACAGCTCCCTCTCTCCACCTACATGATTCCATTCACATCCCCTCCCCTCCCCACCTGAACTCACAGCAGCCATTTTGGTGCCGGGAGTATGAGAGGTCTGCAGCAGCGCCAGGCAGGAAAAAGGGGGCTCTTTCCTGCCCCGAAGAGGCCACTAGACCACCAGGGTATGACAATAAGGTACAGGAGGGGAGGACGGGACACCCTGAGACACGCCTGCAAGCCAGTCTGCCTGCCCACAAGCCCAGACAAATAGGCAGACTGGCAAAATCCACCCAGACGCCCCACGGTGTCCTCAAAAAGAGGACATGTCCAGGTAAAACCGGACAAATGGTAACTCTAGCAATTATGCCCTCCCCGTCAGCAGTTATAACTAGAAACAGCTCAGGGTACCAGGCAGGCCCTCATGCAGCTGCACTATTGAGGAGCAGGAGTTGGTGTGCATGTGCAGGGGTAGGCCCTCACAAAGCCACACTTTTGCACTAATGACAGGCAGCAGGAGCAGTGTGCAGGGATTAAAACAAGTGTGTGCAGTGCCTGCAAAAGTGCACCAACTGCTCACAACTCGCTCAGCTAATCCTTGATTGTGCATCTGGCCCTGCCACCTAAAAGCGCAGGCACCTGATTGACCAGCCATAACTCTATTCTTCTATCTGGATAACTTATACATGTAGTTAAGGCCAGTATGGTGACTGCACTTAATCTGTATTTTCAGTGCCCACTGCTTATACTGAATATATGTAATCATTTAAGCACTGACAGTTAAATTAACAGTCATTGTTCCAGCTGAAAATCCTCTTGCAATTTTACCCTATGATCAGAATTATTAGCGTGCCTAAATCTGAATGCTACTAGCTCTGATCATAGAGGCGTTATAGCCCAGCACTGTTCCAGCGCTGTTTTTCGAGCAGCGTTTGGAACAGCACGGGGCTTCTGATCATCAGGCTGTTACTCTTTTCCAGCAGTGACTAGAAGGGAGGACGAGAAATTTGTTTTTTTTTAGCCCACCAGATCCAAGTATAATTCAAGGTGATTTGTAGCATTGTTTTGAATTTAGGTACAATGTGTTTCCCTGCCCTTTATCAATTAAACTGATAGTTTATGAAGTCATACTAAGCTATCAGTTTAATTGTGGAGTGGAGGAGTGGCCTAGTGGTTAGGGTGGTGGACTGTGGTCCTGGGAACTGAGGAACTGAGTTCGATTCCCACTTTAGGCACAGGCAGCTCCTTGTGACTCTGGGCAAGTCACTTAACCCTCCATTGCCCCATGTCAGGGGCGTAGCTACGGGTGGGCCTGGGTGGGCCCAGGCCCACCAATTTCAGCCCAGGCCCGCCCAGCGCCAGCGCCAGCACCCATTGCCGGCCACTGCTGCTTTTCCTATTGAGCAGCAGGGCCGGCGCTACAAAAAAGAAGAAGCGCTAACGGCGCTAAGGACGAGAAATGTTTAAAAAAAAAAAAAAGCGCAGCACCGGCAGGCACTGTCTCGGCAGCCTTGAGGCATTGGCTGCTGAGGCATTGGCTGCTGGCTCGCAGGCTCCTCCCGTCTGCGGGAGGAGCCTGCGAGCCAGCAGCCAATCCCTCAGCAGCCAATGCCTCAAGGCTGCCGAGACAGTGCCTGCCGGTGCCGCGTTTTTTTTTTTTTTTAAACATTTCTTGTCCTTAGCGCCGTTAGCGCTTCTTCTTTTTTGTAGTGCCGGCCCTGCTGCTCAACAGGAAAAGCAGCAGTGGCCGGCAATGGGGGCTGGCGCTGGCATGCAGGGCGGGCCTCGTCGAAGAAAAGAGGGAAAAAATGGAAGGATGGGGAAAAAAAGAGGGAAAACAGATGGAAGGATGGGGAGAAAGAGGGAAAACATGGAAGGATGGGGAGAAAAGAGGGAAAACAGATGGAAGGATGGCAGAGAATGAGGGAAAACATGGAAGGATGGGGAGAATGAGGGAAAACATGGAAGGATGGGGAGAAAGAGGGAAATCTTGGAAGGATGGGGAGAAAAGAGGGAAAACAGATGGAAGGATGGCAGAGAATGAGGGAAAACATGGAAGGATGGGGAGAAAGAGGGAAAACTTGGAAGGATGGGGAGAAAAGAGGGAAAACAGTTGGAAGGATGGCAGAGAATGAGGGAAAACATGGAAGGATGGGGAGAAAGAGGGAAAACATGGAAGGATGGGGAGAAAAGATAGAAAACAGATGGAAGGATGGGGAGAGAAAGAGGGAAAACGGATGGATGGGGAGAGAGACTCTGGATGGAAGGATGGGGAGAAACTGGAAGGATGCAGAGAAAGGTGAGAGACTGGAAGGATGTGGAGAGAGAAGGGACACTGAACAGAAGAGTGATACAGAGACACTGGTTAGAAAGAGGGAGAGAGACATTAGATGGAAGGATCAGGAGAGAGGATAGATGGATGGAAGGATGGGGAGAGAAAGAGGGAAGACGCTGGATGGAAGGGTAGGGAGAAAGAGGTGACACTGGACGGAAGGATGCAGAAAGAAAGAGGGGAGACTACTGGAAGGATGGGGAGAGAGAGGGGAGACTGGAAGGATGGGGAGAGAAAGAAGAGAGCTGTTGGATGGAAAAGGAGAGTAGTGAAAGACTGGAGAATAAGAGGAAGGGGCATGGGGAGAACAAGGGTGAGAAAAAGATGAAAAGCCATAAGTAGATGAAGGAAATTAAAGAATGGATAGTAAGAATGAATTAAATCAGGACAGAGAGAGAGAGAGGCAGAAAAATATTGAAGAAAGCAAAGAAAAAGGAGAGAAAAATGAGAAATGGCCAGGAAACCGTGGCAGAAGAGTTAAGCGAAAACGAAGGAAAGCAGAATCTAGAGACTGGGAGCGACACAATGAGAAAAAGTAAATGGCCATACAAGAAAGGTAAAGAAAATAATTTTATTTTTAATTTAGGATAAAGTAATATGGTACGTGTGTTAATGAAGTTTCAGAGACCAATACTTCCTTCCTTAGGTCAGGCGAGGATACCGTAACAGCATTATACTGACCTGAGGCAGGAGGTTTTGGCCTCTGAAAGCTCATTGAAAAGGGTGTTAGGCTATTAAATAAATTTTCTGAAATCTGATGCACTGAAAAGCAGCACTTTACCCTGTGTGACAAATGCATCTGATTAGCGTGACTAAATTTTGCTGGGGGAGGGGGGTAGAGAGAAAAGTTTGTGCCCACCCACTTTGGGTTCAGGCCCATCCAAAATTGGCAGTCTGGCTACGCCACTGCCCCATGTAAGCCGCTTTGAGCCTGCCATGAGTGGGAAAGCGCGGGGTACAAATGTAACAAAAAAAAATTGATAAAGACTCATTGAGATATCCAAGGAATCTTGAGCTGATGAATGAGCTACATTCTCTCCAGGTTTTACTGCATTATATGTATTGACTTTGGGGAAACATAGTCATTCCGTTGACAGATTGTATTGCTTGCATTTCAAATGCAGTTTCGAAGCCCACATGACAATAAAACTTGTTTGCTTATTTCTTTGCCTAGATCTCGATCTCGTTGTAATACAAGCAGCGGCAGCGAATCTGAAAACTCAAACAGGGAGCATCGGAAGAAGAGAAACAGGTGAAGAACAAACACTGGTGTACTGGTGTTCACACTTTGGGCATGAGAAAAGGAGGAGTGGCCTAGTGGTTAGGGTGGTGGACTTTGGTCCTGGGGAACTGAGGAACTGATTTGATTCCCAGTTCAGGCACAGGCAGCTCCTTGTGACTCTGGGCAAGTCACTTAACCCTCCATTGCCCCACGTAAGCCGCATTGAGCCTGCCATGAGTGGAAAAGCGCAGGGTACAAATGTAACAAAAAAAAAAAAGCACATTGGGTCTGCAGTCGTTCCTTTCAGTTATTCTTGTTTGATAGATTTCATATTTCTACTGAAGAAATGAGAAAAGTTAATACTCCAGCTAGCACATGAGAAATACGGGTGCTGACCCACAATCACATAGATTATATGTGCAATACATCCACCTGCCTTGTTCCTTTTGTTAGGGGAGAATGGTGTTCCATAAATTGAACCTTAATACTGTTATTGATCGTTAGGCACATTTTCTGTGTGAACTGTACACCTAAGCAATCGTTTACAGTAGACTAGGCATTTCCTGGGTAATTGGTCACCAGGGAAGGTTAAAAGGCAGAGAGAAAGCTTGGGCCCTCTCATCCATCAAGTGTTACTGGTTTTCTAAAATACATTTTTCTTGAACTCACTTGGTTGAGGGTGTTTAATTGTGTTGCGTTCTTTTTCTTTGGAGCAGGGGTTGCATTCTCACTGCGATTTATGTGTGCAGAATGCCACTCTGCCATAATGCACCATAGGAGAACTAATTGGCAAGAAACTAACACTTTCTGCCTATGATACAAAAAAGATGTGTTCTGTGTGGGTCTTAACAATTAGCACCTCAAAATGGGAGAGGAAAGAAAAGGTGTTAACAAGCTTTCATAAGCAACCTGCAAAGCTTTTGTTGAAACTTAAAGAAATGTCACAGTCTCTAGCAGGGAGTGTCTCCTGGCAGAGGGCAGTCCCATTGTTGGATTCCTCTGCAATTATAATAGAAGGACTGGAGAAGCCTTCCCCCAACCCCTTCATTCCATCGTATGTCCTTATAGAAGAGCTCCAAGCAAGTCCAAACTCTGTGAGATTTTGGCATTTCTGTTAGTCTGTTTCAGGTATTTACCCCACAGTGGCTTTCTTTAAACAGGCAGAGACAGTGTTGGCTATAGATCCAGTTGCTCTAATTGGTCGTTTTTTTTCTACTGTGGATTATGTCTCAGCTTTAAGAGATTTTCTCTGCTTACCTCTTTCTCTAAGATGTCTATCTTTCCCCCAGTGTATTGCTTTGATCTGTCTACATGTGATTGCTGACGGGATACTGGGACAAAGTGATTTTGCCAGCCTCATTGTCCTTTGTGGTACGAATGTTTCTTCTCTTAATAGTGACCTATATGGAACAAAACATAGAGTTGATGACAATAGAGTTTTCCTGCATTGGTTTTCGTACACTCATTTTCAGCATTTGTTTTACAAAACTGTGGTCTTATTTCTGGTGCTGGGACTTGGATGGATGATTTACAATTAAAATAAGATTGTACAACTCTATGAGAGAATTAAGTAGTTAGAAATATATGCTGTATCCGGAACTTGTGCAACAAAACCCTACAGTCTACTCCATGGCATATAGGGGTGGTTGTGAAGGCACTAGTTTTGGGGGTGGGACAATTTGTGAGGTGATAGGGCAGTTGCCTTGGGGCAGTTTGGGGTAGTTTATGGGTGTTGTCAGTTGTGGGTAGAGTATGTTTGAGAACTTGAGTAGTTTGTGAGATGATGGAGCAGTTGTGGGTGGTTAGTTTGTGGGTACAGGGTGCTGGGGCAGATGGAAGAGTAGTGGGTTAGTTTGGTGATGGTATTGCAGTTGCAGGGTACATATTGTTTGGGTGTGAGGGCAGTATACAGAGTGGTGCAGCAGTTGCAAAGGTAGTTTTTGGAGCTAGGGCTACTTGTGGGGTGGTAGGGCATTTGTGTAGAGGGGGGGGGGGCTATGGGAGGCATTCCTTCTACTTGCTCCTGTTTTATTGTAAACTGCTTTAAAACTTAACTATATTAAACGGTATATTAAGTAATCAAATCAAGTCTAAAGGGAAGCAGTTTTGGTGGTTATAAAAGTTAGAATTTCCATCTTCTAAACTGCATTGCCCTGTTATCTAACTGCTATATTTTGCTTTAACTTTCTATGCTACAGAAGATGGAACTTCTTTTCCTACTGCCATGCTTTGGGCCATGTTTTTGTCCAATTTGGCCCACTCTGTCTTTTAACCAGTTTTTCTTACATGCTAAGTTTCATCTCATTCAGTTAAAGTTTAGGAGAGTTATTTTGCCCCAGACAGACTTCCTTGATCCTTTTTGTATAATTCTTTTCAGCTTCCCGTGGGTTGGAAAAAGCAATGAATACATATACAAAAAACAAATACTGTGTGGGGGTGGGGGTGGGGGAGTTGACAAAAACATGTGATTCTATTATGCACCAGTGTGTTTTCAGTATTCTTTTAATATCATTTGCCAAGTGGAAGATCCTTAATGGATCAATAAGTTTGGAATTATCAGTCAGTGATGTATGCAGGAGTCTATGGACCTCCAGATGCCAGCCTGAAGGAGGGCACTGGAGGAATAGCTGGAAAGTTAAAAAAAAAAACAAGATAGGTGGTGGTAGTAGTGGAAAGGACCTATCATTTCTATAGCACTACTAGACCTACGCAGCACTGTGAAGTGACAGTCTCAGCTCGACAGAGCTTGCAATCTAATTAAGACAGACAAACAGGACAGATAAGGGAATTACTAAGGTGGGAATGAAAACATGGGTATTGAACAAGTGAGTGGGGTTAGGAGTTGTGTACTGAAGGTCCTGTCGAAGGCCCCATATTTACCTTGTTTTCAGTGTCTTGGCTGCAGTTCAGGCTGGAGTTGTGAAATGTGACTATATTGACAGTGACAAAGATAAAACAACAAATATGAGTTTTGAATGGTTCATGTTTAACCATAGGGCTGAAACTGAGGCCCAAATTCAATATTTTTCTCTTGATTTTCAAATAAAGAATAAAATAAAGATCTGAGAACAAGTTTGGGCCTTGCAGGTGAGAATCTCTGTAAGTCACTCTACATAAAATCGTAAGAATTGCCATACTGAGACAGCTCAAGGTACATCTAGCCCAGTATCCTGTGCTAACAGTGGCCAATCCAGGTGATAAGTACTTGGCAGAATCTCAAAAAGTAGCGAGATTCCATGCTACTTACCTCCAGGGATAAATATTGACTTTTCCCCCAAGTCTGTCTTAAAGATTACAGAAGAGATCTTTCCTATTTTTTAAACGGGAACCCCTAATCTCAGGGGTTAGACCACTCTTGGAGCGTTTCCTGCTGCCAAATCAGAAAGGTTCGACTATTTCCTATATATTTTTAGATTGTAAGCTCTATTGAGCAGGGACTGTCTCTCTATGTCAGGTGTTCAGCGCTGCGTGCGTCTGGTAGCGCTATACAAATGTTAATAATAATAATAATCATTTAATTTCAGCCTCAAACATCTCTTTTTTTTAAATTTTATTTATTCAGTTTAATCAAATTTACAAGAACTTTTTTGATTGGAAAAGCTTCATAAAATTAAAATTGTCATAACATGAAAAATGAATAATCCATAAGGCAAACTTTTAACGCTCAAGTCCATAAATTGGAAATCCAAGAATTAGGAATATTAGGAGACAAATAATAATACAGAAAATTATTAAGGTTTTCAACAAAGACTATTGAGATGAGTTACTTATTTCATTAGCACTTATCCTTTTTTGCCAAGGTTATAAGAGCTGACACATGTGAAGGTTCTGTGAATACATATTTCTTCTCATCAAGTCTAATTATGCACTTGCAGGGGTATCTTAAAAAAAAGGTGCCCCCCCAAGTGCAACACTTCAGACTTAAGAAGTAAGAATTGTTTCCTCCGCCTCCTTGTCTCCTTGGAGACATCAGGAAATAATAATATTTTATAACCCAAGAAGGGGTTTTCCTTATTTCGGAAAAATAGGCAGAAAAATCCAACTCTTGTCAGGTAATAATGCAACGGTCGCAACCAAAGTCGCAGCCGTTGCAAGTTCAGAATCAGAGGTTTCAAGCAAGAGATACATCTAATGGAGTTTCTGATATTTGATTCAGTTCCTTTCCTGGGACGACATAAGCAGAGGTAAATGGTGGTAAATTCTGATCTGGTATGTTCAAAATATCCCGCAAATAACGCTTTAGCATTTCAAGAGGAGGGACAGTCTTTATCCTAGGAAAATTAACAAATCTTAGGTTATAGTTTTTTGTATAGTTATCGAATATCTCCATTTTTTTCCTAAGATTTGTCAAATCATTTGTCATGAAGGGTTGAAATGTTTCCAATTTGATAATTCCTTGGTCCATCTTTTCAGTTTTATCATCCGTTACTTTAATCTTTTCCTCTATTCTTTTAAAGTCATTCTCTAGTAAATTTACTCTAGGAACAATTTCATTGGTCTGTTTCAAAAATGTTTGACCCAAAGTGGAAACTAAATCCCATAATGTGTCCAAAGTAACCTCCTTTGGTTTAACCACAAGTTCCTTTGGAATTTCAAACCTCTCAGAAGTCTTCACAGGGATCCCGCTCTGTCCCTCGGCACCTCTCCCCGCATTCCACGGCGACAGCGTCTCTCCCTTCTCTGATGGAAGCGAGTCCTCCACTCGACGCTCTTCTGGGTCCATACCATCTTCACTGGGGGACCCCATCGAGTCAACGTGAAAGGAGCTTGCGCCTACTGGCTGGGGAGGCAGAGTGTGCGTATCGGGGCTCAAGGTGGTATCGAAGCCAGGGGAGACCGATTCTCCTAAATTGCCGGAACTCCCTACTGGCAGCATTCCGATATCCAAAGAAGCTCCCTGTGGTCTCAGAAAACGGTCAATAGGGCCAGGTAAGGAGGGAGTTGGTAGCGAGGCTCTGGCTGCCAATCTCCCTCGACGTTTAGGCATTGTATCAGCTGAAAGACGAGACTCGCAGCGTCTCAATAGGATGCGGCCATCTTGGATCACCGGCTCAAACATCTCTTGTCTGTGCCACCATAAGCAGAAGTATAGCCAGGTTTTCACTTCAGGGGGAACAGACTTTTGTAAAATAAATATCATTTTTTTTTAACTGTAACATTTGTAAAATCTACATAGGCACCATTTCATTCAAAACCCATTTAGGGGAGCAGCACGCCAGCTGCGCCTCTGACCATATGCTTAGTACTCATTTATGACTTGCTGTGTAATCCCTTCATCTCTCATGAATACAGTAGTCCATTTAGGAACCTAGCAAATTGTTTGCTTAACTTTCTGGGGTCATACAGCAGCTTCCCCTCTCGCTGTTCATTTTACCATAATAATTGAGTGCCTTACTGTCTGTCTGTTCAGTCCATATACAAGTAACTTATTGGCTTTGTTCCCTTTTTCAAATATCTCTTTGATTCTAGTTCATCTCTCCTCAAGAGTTTCGCTAATTTTTCTAACTTAGCCTTGACTTCTATCAGCTCTTGTAAGACTAATTTGGATCCAGTCTTAATGGTGATCTTTTAGCAAGGCTATTCTTGCAGTCGCATAGCCAGCCTCTTATACTGCACTGCACAATGTATTAAAATTTTTCAGTTTTTTATTTATTGATTTATTTATTTAAAACATTTATATTCTGCACTGGCCTACAACTCTAGGAAGAATTCTCTTGTCTATCAAAATATTCTTTAATTTCCTGTCTATGGGGTCCTTTTACTAAGCCACGTAGGCGCCAACGCACGCCAAATTGGAGTTACCGCCCGGTTACCACGTGGCCCTTGCGGCAATTTCAATGTTGGCATGTGTCCACTACACACAGCTGAAAAATATTTTTTTTCTGGAGCGTGCCACCTACGCGTGTCAAGTGGCACTTGACGCATGTAGACCATTACTGCCCAGTTACTGTGTGAGACCTTACTGCTAGGTCAATGGCTTGCGGTAAGGTCTCAGACCCAAAATGGACGTATGGCAATTTTCATTTTGCCGCATGTCCATTTTCAGGAAAAAAAAAGCATTTTTTGTAGGTGCACTAAAAAATAATTCTGTGCGTGCCCAAAACACGTGTCTACACTACCACAGGCCATTTTTCAGTGCACCTTAGTAAAAGGACCCATATACACTCAGTTACTTCTTCATTTTTAAACACACTATTTTAAAGTGACCATCGTCTGTCTTCCCTCACCACCACCAAATCCATCTCACTTTGACCTATCGTGACACATGATCTGACCACATACAGTGGGGGAAATAAGTATTTGATCCCTTGCTGATTTTGTAAGTTTGCCCACTGACAAAGACATGAGCAGCCCATAATTGAAGGGTAGGTTATTGGTAACAGTGAGAGATAGCACATCACAAATTAAATCCGGAAAATCACATTGTGGAAAGTATATGAATTTATTTGCATTCTGCAGAGGGAAATAAGTATTTGATCCCCCACCAACCAGTAAGAGATCTGGCCCCTACAGACCAGGTAGATGCTCCAAATCAACTCGTTACCTGCATGACAGACAGCTGTCGGCAATGGTCACCTGTATGAAAGACACCTGTCCACAGACTCAGTGAATCAGTCAGACTCTAACCTCTACAAAATGGCCAAGAGCAAGGAGCTGTCTAAGGATGTCAGGGACAAGATCATACACCTGCACAAGGCTGGAATGGGCTACAAAACCATCAGTAAGACGCTGGGTGAGAAGGAGACAACTGTTGGTGCCATAGTAAGAAAATGGAAGAAGTACAAAATGACTGTCAATCGACAAAGATCTGGGGCTCCACGCAAAATCTCACCTCGTGGGGTATCCTTGATCATGAGGAAGGTTAGAAATCAGCCTACAACTACAAGGGGGGAACTTGTCAATGATCTCAAGGCAGCTGGGACCACTGTCACCACGAAAACCATTGGTAACACATTACGACATAACGGATTGCAATCCTGCAGTGCCCGCAAGGTCCCCCTGCTCCGGAAGGCACATGTGACGGCCCGTCTGAAGTTTGCCAGTGAACACCTGGATGATGCCGAGAGTGATTGGGAGAAGGTGCTGTGGTCAGATGAGACAAAAATTGAGCTCTTTGGCATGAACTCAACTCGCCGTGTTTGGAGGAAGAGAAATGCTGCCTATGACCCAAAGAACACCGTCCCCACTGTCAAGCATGGAGGTGGAAATGTTATGTTTTGGGGGTGTTTCTCTGCTAAGGGCACAGGACTACTTCACCGCATCAATGGGAGAATGGATGGGGCCATGTACCGTACAATTCTGAGTGACAACCTCCTTCCCTCCGCCAGGGCCTTAAAAATGGGTCGTGGCTGGGTCTTCCAGCACGACAATGACCCAAAACATACAGCCAAGGCAACAAAGGAGTGGCTCAGGAAGAAGCACATTAGGGTCATGGAGTGGCCTAGCCAGTCACCAGACCTTAATCCCATTGAAAACTTATGGAGGGAGCTGAAGCTGCGAGTTGCCAAGCGACAGCCCAGAACTCTTAATGATTTAGAGATGATCTGCAAAGAGGAGTGGACCAAAATTCCTCCTGACATGTGTGCAAACCTCATCATCAACTACAGAAGACGTCTGACCGCTGTGCTTGCCAACAAGGGTTTTGCCACCAAGTATTAGGTCTTGTTTGCCAGAGGGATTAAATACTTATTTCCCTCTGCAGAATGCAAATAAATTCATATACTTTCCACAATGTGATTTTCCGGATTTAATTTGTGATGTGCTATCTCTCACTGTTACCAATAACCTACCCTTCAATTATGGGCTGCTCATGTCTTTGTCAGTGGGCAAACTTACAAAATCAGCAAGGGATCAAATACTTATTTCCCCCACTGTATATATATATATATATATATATAGATAGATAGATAGATAGATAGATATATAGATATATATAGATATATATATTAGCAATTGTGTACATCACTCCCTCCCAACAATATATTCACAAACACTCTTCTACCCAAACGATCTCTATCTGTATTCATTATCTCCAAATGCATGTTTTTGTGTAATAATATCACCCCTCTCCTTTATTCCTTGAAACATCTGAGGCTTCCACCATTTTAGGATAATCCTATTGAGAAAGAAGATGTATAAGGCAGCTCCCTAAACAAGAGGTGACATTTCCATAGAGAGTTCAGTCCTTTATGGAGCAATAGAAAGGCATTTTGATATTCTTTGTTTTATTCTTCATTCCTTTGTTACTTTTTTGGCTACTGCCACATACTGAGGAAAAGATTTCATTGTGTTCTCCATGATGACACCTAGATCCATTTCCTGTGGATCTGTCCATGAGATTTCATACCTCTTCAGTTTTTGCCTAAAAATCCTCCTTTCCTTATATCATGGAGAGACATTTTCGACATGATGTTCAAGTCCAATTGTAGACTTTTGGTGAAAATGTCTAAAATTTTCGTCCTGAGCATAGCAATATCTGAAGCTGTCACGGAGCCTGGTATGTACTGCCACTGTCACATCTTTGGGTGTGTGGGATGGGGGTCAGTGACCACTGAGGAATTAAGGAGGGGGTCATGTCTTAAACCCTCCAGTGATCGGCTGTCAGAGCATCTTTTTGTGATTTAGTTGTGATTGAAACAGATCCAGATAAAAAATCCCTTTTACCCTAGATGTTTTTGTCTTGTTCCATTATCCTGGGAAAACGTCCAAATTCTGGGTCCACCCAACACACGTCCCCTTGTGTTTTTAGATTAACTGCAGAGAAAACTTTCTTAAATCTGAGTTTAAAAAATCACAACTTGGATGTTTTCCCATAAAAAAAAGTTCCATCTGGCACTTTGTGCCGCTTTAAAATGGTTTTCTCTTATGAAAATGAATGCCAAAGTCTCTTCCAGTATTTAATTCATCACTATCTCAATGGGGGAGTGGAAGACATGTTAAGGTTGAAATTAGCAGATAAAGGGCCCTGTTTACTAAGCTGTGTTATAAACGCGCTAGTGTTTTTAGTGTGTGCTAATGCTAGAGATGCCCATAGGAATAAATGGGTGTCTCTATCATTAGCATGTGCTAATTTTTAGCACACACTAAAAACACTAGCACACCTTAGTAAACAGGGCCCAAAATGATGTTAGTTAGCAATACTGTTGGATTAATCATGTATTCATAATGTATATTACTATGCTACAGTCACAATAATAAAACCATTTTTCAGATTATTAGCATGGTATTGTTGTATTATGTTCTAAGACGTCATCATATATACCCGCCTACATAGCGTTGGCATGATGGAGAATTTATAACTTCCCTTTTTGTGATGCCAGTGTTTAATCATGAAATGTAGCCTGCACGGAGTGCTAGGTACTGCTCTGGCCGCCTTGTTGGGCAGATTGGATGGACCATACATGTTTTTTTGTCCCATCATTTATTATGTTATTATGATATCATAATCTTCAGAAGGCAGCAAAAAGTATATTTCCCAACTCATCCACCACCATTATCCTTTCTTGTCCAAAGACCACAAGGAGAGTGGCTTACAGAGATTCTTACTGTTAAGGCCCGATAATTCATTCTCAGAGCATCAAGAATCAGCAATAATTGCTTTATAAATTACCCTTTTAACAGCACTATCTTGAACTTTTTTTCCAGTTTATTTTGTATGCTGAGATTGTCGGAAAAATGTTTAGGTCAAAGTAAGTCTGAATATATGGCAATCTTAAATTCACATTGTGAAGATTTGACACTTCTAATAGCAGAGTCTTGTCTTATTGTTATACATTAGGGCTCTAGTATTTTATTTTTCTTGTTACTGTCATAATTATCTTTAATGTTAGTTATATATAATAGTCATATGTAATTGTTTGCAATTTTATATTATCTTAGCCAAATGATTTTCATAATGGTTGTAATTTATTTGTAAGTGGTGTGGTTACAATGTGCCTTGAACCAGAATGCTCCAGGTAGAAGCAGAATTCAAATGCCAAATTAAATTGATCCAACAGACACCGTTTTCTATTCAAATCCCTAGCCCTTCTCTAATTAACATAGCTACTTTGATATCCTTGCTTCAGAAATCTATTTTTCATGATAATAGCTTGCTGTATCCATGGCGTAAAATCTTGTTAACCTAAGGAATTGGATAATAGGAAGATTCTGTTTTTAAATTTGTAGAACACTAATTCTGAAAATGCAGGAACTTGTTGCTACCAGGAAGTTTTCTATACATCATCCTCTCAAAGCCATTGATTGTTTTTAATCACAATGTCTAAGGTGTCAGAATTAGGAGGCAGCAATGTTGCTCTGGTGTGCATGAGATCCTTCCCCCTGTTAACCACCTACATCCTCCCATACCAGTCCCAAATCTGAAAGAAGCGAATGCTGCATGAACCTTGTAAGTACAGGTTTGTGCTCAGATACTGCTTTGTTCTTTTCTCCTGAGATAAACTTGTTAGAAGGGGGCAGGAGACAGCAGTGCTTCATCACAGGCGTGTACTTAGAGTACCTGCACAGCACCCACCCGCTCTTCTTTAAGCTGCCACACCAGTGACAGCTGACCACTTGGGGAGTATGGAAGGAGAGGGGTAGATGCTGGCCACCTTGGGGGTAGAAAAGGGAATGGGAGATGCTGAATTATGGGGGGAGGGGGGCCTATGACTGAAAGATTGACTAGAGTATCTGATACCCTTGAGCCATGCCCGGTCTAAAGGTCTCTCTAGTCTCAAACTGCTGTACTTATTCAACCATGAGTGAAAAACTTCAAATCTATGTTGTACAATATGCTTACAATTTTCTGTACATTAGTGAGATCAAAAGGAAATTGTGAATAGGCTTTTTTTTGTTATACCACTTTTCTATGTTTACAATCAAAGTAGTTTACATATTATATACAAGTAAGTATTTTGTTCCTGGCCCATGGAGGGTTAAGTGACTTGCTCAGAGTCACAAGGAGCTGCAGTGGGAATCCAACCTGGTTCTCAGGCCACTCTCTAACCATTAGGCTACTTCTCCACTTTCTTTTCTGCATATATATGATTTTTGTATAGAGTAGCGTTTTAATCAGTATATTATTTTTATTATCTTGTTTGTTGTTCACCAACATTTTGTTCGTTCTATTGGCAGTAATCTCTGTGAAGGACGCCAGATTGAGTTCCACTAGGAAAAGATCCTTTTCATTCTGTGTTTTTCCTCTTTGGAACTAATTTTAAGATGCTGGCTCATCTATTCCGTCTTGTGTATTGTCCTTAGATTTATTAATTTAATCCATATGTACCCTAGAAGAAATTTAGTGGATCTGTTTATAGACTGGTCCTGCTGGATCCAGATTTTATTTGGATTGGTTGTTAAAATAATCGGAATCATGCTTAACTGATGCTAGGGTCAACCTTAGGAGTCAGCACCCAAGAAAAAGATCTAGGTGTCATTGTAGACAATATGCTAAAATCTTTTGTCCAGTGTGCAGCGGCGGCAGCCAAAAAAGCAAACAGGATGCTAGGAATTATTAGGAAAGGGATGAAAAATAAGACCAAGAATATTATCATGCATCTCTGTCGCTCCACCTTGAGTTTTGTATTCAGTTCTTGTCGCTGTATCTCAAAAAGGATATAGCAGAACTAGAAAAGGTTCAAAGAAGAGCATCCAAAATGATAAAGGGGATGGAACACTTCTCATATGAGGAAAGGATAAAGAGGTTAGGTCTCTTCAGCTTGGAAAAGAGACGACTGGTGGGGGGGGGGGGAATGATTGAGATCTACAAAATCCTGAGTGGTGAGCCTGACGTCGGTGCCGGGCAAAATGGTAGAAAGTATTATAAAGAACAAAATTACAGAGCATATTCAAAAGCATGGATTAATGAGACAAAGCTAACATGGATTTAGTGAAGGGAAATCTTGCCTCACCAATCTTTTAACATTTCTTTGAAGGGGTGAACAAACGTGGATAAAGGTGAGCTGGTCGATATTGTGTATCTGGATTTTCAAAAGACATTTGACAAAGTATCTAATGAAAGACTCCAGAGTAAGTTGGAGAGTCGTGGGATAGGAGGTAGTGTTCTATTGTGGATTAAATACTGGTTAAAAGATAGAAAATAGAGAGTAGAGTTAAATGGTCAGTATTCTCAATGGAGAATAGTAGATAGTGGGGTTCTCCAGGGCTCTGTGCTGGGACCGCTGATTTTTAACATATTTATAAATGATCTAGAGATGGGAGTAACTAGTGAGGCAATTACATTTGCTGATGACACAAAATTATTCAAAGTTGTTAAATCACAAGAGAATTGTGAATAATTACAAGAGGACCTTACGAGACTAGGAGATGGGGCTTCCAAATGGCAGATGACGTTTAATGTGAACAGGCGCAAGTGATTCATGTGGGAAAGAGGAACCTGAATTATAGCTTCGTAATGCAAGGTTTCACATTAGGAGTCACCGACCAGAAAACAAAATTGAGGGCATTATAATGCCTTTGTATTGCTCTATGGTGCAACCTCACCTCGAATATTGTGTGCAATTCTAGTCACTGCAGCTCAAAAAAAGGTATAGTGGAATTAGAAAACGTACAGAGAAAGGCGACGAAAATGATAAAGAGGATGGGATGACTCCTCTATGAGGAAAGGCTAAAGCAGCTAGAGCTCTTCAGCTTGACGAAACGATGGCTGAGGGGAGATATGATAGAGGTCTATAAAATAATGAATGGAGTGGAACTGGTAGACGTGAATCACTTCTTTACTCTTTCCAAAAAAATACTAGGACTAGGGAGCATTCAATGAAGCTACAAAGTAGTAAATTTTAAACGAATCAGAGAAAATATTTCTTCACTCAACGTGTAATTAAACTCTGGAAATTATTGCCAGAGAACGTAGTAAAACCAGTTAGCATAACGAGGTTTAAAAAAGGTTTGGATAGCTTTCTTAAAATGGACTTAGGGAGAATCCATTGCTTATTTCTAGGATCAGCAGTATAAAATGTATTGTACTGTTTTGGGATCTTGCCAGGTACTTGTAACCTGGATTGGCCGCTGTTGGAAACAGGATGCTGTCCTAGTATGGCAATATTTATATACTTTTGTATTTCTGAATGGGTAAAAGTGAATCAATTTTTCACACTTTCAAAAAGTACACAGACCAAGAGATACTCAATGAATGGAAATACTTTTAAAACAAATAGGAGGAAATATTTTTTCACTCAAAGAATAGTTCAGCTCTGGAACTCGTTGTCGTAAGATGTGGTAACAGCAACTAACGTATCTCGGTTTAAAAAAGGTTTGGACAAGTTCCTGGAGGAAAGATCCATAGTCTGTTATTGAGATCGACATGACGGAAGCCACTGCTTGCCCTGGGATTGGTAGCATGGAATGTCGCTACTATTTGGGTTTCTGCCAGGTACTTGTGAAATGAATTGACCACTGTTGGAAGCAGAATACTGAGCTAGCTGTACCATTGGTCTCACCCAGTATGACCATTCTTATGTTCTTATATTCTTATCTTGCAGTTTAAATGCCTTATGTAAAGGCCTGAATTTCTAGGATTATTTTGAGCTACTGGGGGGGGGGGGTTATTGTTTATTTTTATTTTATTTCTATTTAACAGTTTGGGGTACTACCATGGAATTCCATGAGATTTTATGTGTGGATTTGTAATTCTGTGTTAAAGAACGGTATTCTGTTTTTTAAATAATATTATCGTCTCAAATGCATTTCTGTAGTAAGGCAAGAAAAAAAAGCTTTAAATAAATAAACATGCACAAATTGTCACAGAGAACTCTTTTAGCTGTTAGTCTCATGTGGATATTAGCAATGATTTCCAACAGTTCACATGGAGATGAAGATGAGGAGAGGAGTGAGGCTGAAGCATTTGATATCTTTTCACTATAACATCAGGAAATTAGAAAGAGGGCCTCCAAGCTAACAGAGGACATAATGATTTGCATTTCTGATGGAATGTCAAACTCGGGCTTGTTACACTAGATATTTGGAGAGGTGATTCTATGGCGCTTCACAGTTCAATACATCTCAATCCAGAAAAGCTGTAAAAGGTTTAAAGGTATGACAGACTGCTAGAAAACTTCCAGATTTGTTACACATGGTTAACGCAGCTCATTCACAGGTTCTCCAAAACACAACTTCAGTTAAATTCACTTGTACACACCAATGGTGACCAGGTTCTAGCAGGCTCAACTTCTAATTAGCACAACTTAATCTTTCTTCGTTGGCCTGTCTTCAGACACTGCAGCCACATACTAGGAAACTGTCTTGAAGGACCTTTTCTTCCTGCTCTGGGTTTCTCTCTCCTTTTCATTCTCTAGGATATTCACTGTTTATGACTAGGCCCTGCCCTCCTGTTTAACCAGGCTAGCTATGTCTCTTTTAATGTGACCCTGTTTTAGACTGCACATAAGGGAAACCGGGTTTATTCTACCCATTAGAAATAGCAGAGGATTAAAGGCTTCTAAATTGAGGGTGAAAACTTCCTTCTGTATTAATAGCTCTGTCCTCAGTTCCTTTGTATAGCCACATCTTATATCAAGAGATTTCAACCGCCAGGCATAACAACCTCTTTCTTCATCTGTATTTGAGTAAAGAACATCACTAGAGGCTGTCATCACCACTTTTCTGTGTTCCTTGAAGCCCAAAAGTGTTGAACTGAAGTGCACCTTTTTGCCATCACCAGCCTCTCTTAGGTACACGTAAAGCCCACCGGTATTTACCACATCAAAGTTAACTTGCATGATTTCTACAGCAAGTTTACTAACTGTCCCAACCACACACCTTGGTTCATCATTCTCTTCCAGCTGGAAAGTTGCAACAGACACTTAAAACTCTCCTATGATGTGTATGTCTGCACCAATAGTGAAAAACACATCTTCTTTTCACTCAGCTGGGACAGGGCTGTGACATTTTTTGATATGGATACCATAACCAGCACAATTCTGTTAGCCTCACAGTTCATCAGGAGCTTAATCTCCAAAGTCAGCCAAGTGCATGTGATCTTATTCATCCAGACCAGGCATCCTGCGTGAACAATTAGTTTAGAGACAGCTCACCCACTTCCACATCTTTCTCCCCATCCAGTAGAACACTGTGCAGCAAGGTGCAGATCTCCGCAAATTGGGACACTGGTTGAGTCAACATGCTGAATTTCTGGATCTGTGTCTGGGACTCTTCATCTCTCACAAAGATTCAGTACTAAAGCCATAAAAAGAAGTACATATCCATGAGGCATTCTTGAGCGATGAACAGTCCTCATGAACTTTCTCCCTTTTAGAGTCTTCTGCCCAGTTTGACCCCACTTCCTCAATTTAACTTTACTGGTTATAAAATTCATGCTAATGGGCTAGAACTTTGCAACTGTAATTGGGTCTTGTTCCGTTGCTGGAAATAACCCGCATACAGATTCTTAGTCAGATCTGTCTTCCATGCGTGCCTGAAGTTCTGTCCTTGATTGAACCAATTTTACTGTCTTTGCACAAGTCCAGGTCTCAATCCTATATCCCAGTACTCTCTCCCTGGTCCTGAATAGATAATCTGTCAGTCTTCCAGATCAGAAAGAAAACCTAAGAACATAATAACATAGGAATAGCCATAATGGGTCAGACCAATGGTTCATCTAGCCCAGTATCCTGTTTCCAGCAGTGGCCAATCCAGGTAACGAATACCTGCAAGAAACCCATTCCATGCTGCCTATCCCAGGGCAAGCAGTAGCTTCCCATATCTGTCTCAGTAGCAGACTATGAATTTTTCCTCCAGGAACTTGTCCAAACCTTTTTAAAACCCAGATATGCTTACCACATCTTCTGGCAAAGAGTTCTTGAGCTTAACTATTCTTTGAATAAAAAAAATATTTCCTCCAATTTGTTTTAAAAATATTTCCATGTAACTTCATTGAGTGTCCCCTAGTTTTTGTGCTTTCCGAAGGAGTAAAAAATCAATTCACTTCTACTCGTGCTACACCACTCATATCTCCTCTTGGCCATCTCTTTTCTAAGCTGAAGAGACCTAACCTCTTTAGTATTTCCTCATATGAAAGGAGTTCCATGCCCTTTTTATTTTGGTCACTCTTCTTTGAACCTTTTCTAATTCTGATATATCTTTTTTGAGATACGATGACCAGAACTGAACGCAGTACTCAACATGAGGTTGCACCATGGAATGATACCGAGGCACTATTACATTCTCAGTCTTATTTACCATCCCTTTCCTAATAACTCCTAGCATCCTGTTTGCTTTTTTGGCCAGCACCACACACTGGACAGAAGATTTCAACATATTGTCTACAACAACACCTAGATCTTTTTCTTGGGTATTGACCCCAAGATGGACCCTAATATCAGAATTGAACACAATACACAAGGTGAGGTTGCACAATGGAGCAATACAGAGGCATTAACATATTCTAGGTCTTATTTTACCTCCCTTTCCTAATAATTCCTAGCATCCTGTTTGCTTTTTTAGGCCACTGCCACCACACACTGGGCAGAAGATTTCAACATATTGTCTGCAATGACACCTAGATCTTTCTTGAGTTCTGACTCATAGGATGGACCCTAGCATTATGTAACTATGATTCGGATTATTCTTCCCAATGTGCATTAGTTTGCATTTGTCCACATTAAATTTCATCTGCCATTTGGATGCCTAATCTTCCAATTTCCTAAGGTCTTCCTGCAATTTTTCATAGTCCACATATGTTTTAACAACCTTGAATAGTTTTGTGTCATCTGTAAATTTAATCACCTCAATCATAGTTCTGATTTCCAGATCATTTATAAATATTTAAATAGCACTGGTCCCAGTACAGATCCCTGTGGCACTCCAATATTCACTTTCCTCCATTGAGAGAAATGGCAGGTTAATGCTACCCCTCTCTTTTCTGTCCATTAACCAACCCCTAATCCACAACAGAAAATTGCCTCCTATCCCATGACTCTTTAATTTTCTCAGGATTCTCTCATGAGGAACTTTGTCAAAAGCTTTCTGAAAATCTAGATACACTACAACAACCGGCTTACCTTTATCCACATGTTTATTCATGCGTTCAAAGAAATGAAGCAAATTGGTGCGGCAAGACTTCCCTTGGCTGAAACCATGCTGACTCTGTCCCATTAAATAATGTTTATTTATGTGTTCCGTAATTTTATTCTTTATAATAGTTTCCGCTATTTTAGCTGGCACTGACATCAGACTTACCAGTCTGTAATTTCCCAGATCACCCCTGGAACCCTTTTTAAAATTGGCGTCACATTGGCAACCCTCCAGTCTTCAGGTACTACGGACGACTTTAACAACAGGTTACAGATTACTAACAGCAGATCAGCAATTTCATGTTTGAGTTCTTTCAGTACCCTTGAATGCTTGTCATCTTGTCCAGGTGATTTACTACTCTTTAATTTGTCAATTTGGCTCAGTACATCTTCCAGGTTCACCGATATTTCTTTCAATTCCTCCGTTTCATCACCCTTGAAAACCATTTCTGGTATAGGCAGATCTCTTACATCTTTTGTAAAGACAGAAACAAAGAATTCATTCAGTTTCTCTGCTATGGCCTTGTCCTCCCTGAGCGCCCCTTTTGCTCTTTCATGATCTAACGGTCCCAAGGATTCCCTCGCAGGCTTTCTGCTTCTGATGTGCCTGAAAAAGTTGTTACTTTGAGTTTTTGCCTCTGCGGCAAGTTTCTTTTCATGTTCTCTTTTAGCCTTCTTTATCAGTGTTTTGCATCTAACTTGCCAGTGCTTATGTTGCTTCTTATTTTCTTCTTTTGTGTCCTTTTTCCATTCTTTGAAGGACATTCTTTTTAGCTCTAATAACCTCTTTTACTTCACCTTTTAACTATGCTGGCTGTTGTTTTCTCTTCTTTCCACCTTTGTAAATATGTAGAATGCATCTGGTCTGGGCTTGCAAGATGGTATTTTTAATCAATGTCCATGCCTGATTTAATGTTCTAACCTTTGCAGGAAGTTTGACCGATGTAATACAAACTGTAGGGACATACCAGTACATATACTACATTACTTGAAGAACATGTATTATTGGCATGTAATGGATATATTTTTCCCGTTTGCACATCAATAAATTGAGTAGAGTCACACATAATATAACATAGCGAACAAGTTCCACAAGAGGATCGGATTGGGGAAGAAGATATTTTGACATTTGTAAGAAGATATAATTCACATACCAATAAAATAACTAAAGCAGAAAACTTATACCAATGCTTAACGTTCATCCTTGTTTTAGATAGGTGAGTTATTGATGCATTTCAGAGAAAAAGCAACTTGAATGACAAGTTATGCCCTATTGAAATCTGGAATCGGGACATAATGGCAGCAAGAATAAGGGGTCATCACAGTGCTTGTTTGGTATGTTCTATTATGTGTGACTCTACTCAGTTTATTGATGTGCACACAGGAAAAATATATCCATTACATGCCAATACTACATGTCCTTTGAGTAATGTAGTGTATGTACTGGTACTGTATGTCCCTGCAGTTTGTATTACATCGGTCAAACTTCCCAGTCTTTAAAACCAAGACTGATCGAACACAGACACTGCATTCAAGCACGAAAAGTAAATGAACCTTTGGTATCTCATTTTGTGGAAAACAACATGTTTTTTCTGATCTTAAATGCATGATGTTGGAACAATTGAAGATAACTGAACGTAGAGGAGATGTGTGCTGAGTTCTTCGGCAACAAAGAGATGGATATTCACATTAAAAACTATGATTCCTCTAGGTTTAAATGTGGCGATAGAGTGGAAAGCGTTTTTGTGATTGCCGGCAATATTTATGTCATGACATTAGGATCCAACGTATGACGTTTAGGAGTTTATATTCTTGGCATCAGCAGGAAGCCATCTGCAATTTTGTTTTAGTGCCACCAGCTGAGAAGCTCCCTTTTTTTGAAAGTTGCTCTAAATGTTTTGTTATTTTCTTGGATGGTGAGGATTATAATATATTTTTTCCCCTGAAGCAGCCTAAAGAGGTGAAACAGAGAACCCCTGTCAGGATTTGGAATTCAGATGGTGCGTTGGATTGTAGCACATTGAGAGAGCAAAAAGACTGAAAGATCCAAGATAAGTACTGTATATAATTGTGGGCAACACTGTTACCGTCTTTTTCAGCTTATTCTGTATCTATGGAAGATTATTTGTCATTTTGAGATATATGATAATAAGGATAAAGTGGAGTTTTTTTATGACTTATGATTAAAAAGAGCCTCCTATATTTCTGAAGGTTTTGCCTTGCAAATAGGAGTGACTCTGATATTTACTGAAGTCTTTTTTCTCCACTTTATATATTTTTAAGAAATCAGATGACAACCCTGAAGATACAGAATATCTTTTGTGGCAGAAATTGAATTTTGATATATGGTAATTGAAATCACCCATTATTATACTGTTGCCCAATTTGCCAGCTTTCTTAAGTTCTGTAAACATTTCTTCATCTGTCTGTTCATTCTGTCCTGGTGGACGGTAGTACAGCCCTACAAGAATAATCCTTCCCTTCACATATGGAATTTCTATCCATAATGATTCCACGCTGCTATCTATTTCTGTAATATTGCTCTCGCTTATTATATGGGGCTACGTCTTATCCTTCCCTGATAGCTCCATTCTCCACAAAACAGCTTTCAGGATAGTCTTGACCATCTCTCTCTAGTTCTATATCATATTGCTTCTGTGTCAGGACAGGAAAGGATTTATGTTGCTGAGCCCTTGTTTTGTGAGCTCATCATTTATGAGTTTCCTCTTCACCACCTTTGTCTCTTCATTAACTTGCTTTTAGACACATCCACTTGAACCAGCTGATCCTGAAATATTTGGCTTGCTTTTCTATATTCCAAGATTTTTATAAGCTGGTGGGTTATTACCCCATTCACTTTTTCATGTTGGTTATATTCTTACCGGACTGCCCTTTTTATCTCACATGCTCCATCCTGTCTGAGTCTTATTTCTTACACTTGAACCTGGAGCATGGTATTCATGATCCCCAACTCTTAGGCCTTTACTTTCACCTTCTGATAATTCCATATCACAGTGATGCTCCCCTCCAGCACAGTATACTGCCACTGTATTCACTGTTGCTGCCAATTCTTGTTGCAGCTGCTCTATTTCAGCCTCTTGCAGTTTCTCCTTGAGCACAACATCCCTGGGCCTGTCCTATCAGCAGGTAAACATGGCCTTTGAGCCCTTTCTCCTCCTTTATGCTTCTGCACTAGCTCCTCTTCTATGGCTACCAGCTGCTTAAGTTTCTCATTTACTTCTTTGATTATCAAACACTTCATATTCTCAAAATAGTCAGCTGGAAAACTCTTCCAATTCTCCTTGAATTTCCTGCAACTGGCAGGTTACCTTCTCCTTTTTGATTTCCCAACTGCTGTTCTCCTCAGATAGCTCTTGAGCAGCCCCTCCTCCCAGCGTAGCTCTTTCACTACACGCTTCTGTTGCCTTAGCTGGTTGAGCTGTCTTCTCTCAACAAAGGTATTTTCATGATGTCCATCACATGCTTCATAATATGCTTGGTATGGAATAGTGTTTATGTTGCTATTACTGAGTTGAAATAAGTATCAGGTTATTGGGGGGGGGGTGCTTTTTTTTTTTTTTTTGCATGGTGAATTCTATGGGGAAATGTTCTAGTTCTACTCTGCACCCATTGTAGAACAAGGGGGACTTTTGCGGAAATAGAATAAGTGTTCAAAATTAACACCATAAAAGACCAATGTGCAGGGTCAGGGGTCACTATGTTTTATATTAAAGTCCTAGGCTACATAATTTAATTCTTACCATTTTTGCTGAGTCTGTGATTGCAAACTTATCATTTCTGTATTATGTGGCCTGGGAATATAAAGTGTGTGTGTGTGTGTGTTTTCCCCTTGGGACAACTGCTTTGACAGTGTTCTGAGTTAGGGGACCCTCCCTCTTTCCTTACTCCCTAACAAGAGCTCAGAGGTTCCATCTTATCCCTTGCCTCAGGAAGTAGAATGCTTAGAGCTACTCTTTGGTGTCTGGGGGTGGGGGGGGGGGGAGGGTGTGCAACATGGCTGAAAGTTTACCTAGAACCTCAGCTACCCTTGGGCCAACCCTGGTTACTGCAAGTTAGTAACTTCTGCATTAAATTTCACTGCAGTGATTTGCTGCACCCTAGTAACTACCCCTTATATTGTGTTGAGAGAGAAATAAAGTGCTGCAGAAATGGGAAAATTGAGCAATCAATTACAATTTGCTTTGTCACACAGGAGGCAAAAAAGCATGTGAAAAAATATTTATTTTGATTATTTGCACATGGCGACTAGCCCGTCTATCACGCATCCTATTTTTGAAATAGTGGTTGGCCACATGTGTTTTGTTCAGGAGCATCTCAAGCTCTCTCCTGTGATATGCAGCCCTCCTGGCAGTACTGAATAGGAATATAGAGCGTGATTGGCTTCTACCAACATTTGTATGGAACCAGCAGAGGGTTCCTGTGAAAACAGGAGCATTCTAATTTCAAAGCACGTTCATCAAGTTTTCCAGAGGCCAGTTGTGTGCATGATCCTTCTTAGTATTTAATAAGGACCTGAAGGATTATTATTTGCTATTTTATAAATAGTAGATAATAAGAGAAAACCAATATCCGAAACTGAAAAAGCATTGATCAGTGTTTTCTGTGTAAGCAGTTTCCAGGTTATATTGACCTTCCTTCCGTCCTTCAACCATTTATTGTTAATTCAGTCTGTCTCAGCTTTGAGCTGTAAAACACATTCTCCCTCAAAACAAAGAGTAAAACTTGATTTTCTTCATCCATCCCCGGGGTTCCCTTCAGCAGACAGGCTACAAAGAACTGATCTTAACTGCTCCATTGAGGGAACATTAGTAGAATAGCAGGCCAACCTGAGGCCCTTGGTAGTCCAGGTGTAATTTAAAACTCCCTTGCACACATTTACTATAATAGTGTCCTTAATAATGAATCGGGCAGTTCTACTGCTTGCCTCTGCTGGGGACTAAAGATTTTCTCTGTTGTGTACTATTCTGCTTTGAAAGTGTTGCATGGGTGTTTTCTGAATATTTATGAAATGGAATCTCCCCCCCCCCCCCCCCCAAAAAAAAAAAAGATGTCTCAATGAAAAGAATTGAATAAAATGAAGGCTATTCTTTCTATAGTATGCCTGTTCCCTCAATTCAGTAATTTTCCTACTTTGAATGAAAAGGTAAAATATGTGGATGTGGCAGCAAATGGCCTGTAGTGTTTTCTCATCACAAGCAAATAAGCAGGTCTTTAGCTTCTTTCCCTCATGACATGACTTTGATACTGACTTGCAAGAGTTGACTCTGTTTAATCTTTACCATAAAAGCCAATGCAATATTTCATGACACATACACATTTTTGGGTGATCTGTTCAAGGAAATCGAGCCTCCTTTGTCCTACACAGGCTTTTCACATGGTAATTTTTAAAAAAATGTTTATGCAGGTAAATTGCTTATCTGACAATTACATCACCAATGTACTACTAAACAGTGATAATGATAAACAGCAATCTAACAGCTGTTACAACCATGAGCTCTGTACTGTTTACAATAAAGTTAGTAACTACGCTACTCAGAACCACATTCAGAACGTTGATGGTATAATGAATGAACAATAATTAACTTAAAACATCAGTTAAAATCATTAGTAAAACCATTTTTGCAAATAACCAAGTTTTAAGCAATTTATGAAATTTAACATAGTTTTGCTCACATCTTAAATCTAAAGGTACAGAACTGCAGAACTACAGAATATGGACACAAGATGAGTAAATGTAGCAGGAGAAAGTTCTAACTTGTTTTTATGATTTAACTGTTTAGATAAGAAACCAAATCTCACCTCTCATAGAAATACAGACAGTGATCATATAATAGCTTGAAGAGGATTGTGAGAGTACAGGTGAAAGGGGATCTGGGAAGGCACAAAGAAAGGGGGTGCAGGCAGCCAGGGAACCCCAACGGGGCAGATTTCATGTGCACAACACCCACATTCAGAAAGCTGGTCTACCGGAGGCAGAGAGGTTGGCTGGGTTAAGGAAGAAGAGGAGGAACTACCAGTCCCAGAATCCTTCTCTTCCCCACCCGGCTGTGCAAGAGTTAGGGGAGGAGATAGAAGATTGGGAAATGGTCTCGGAGGAAGGTGATGAGGGCCAGCTGGAGAGTTTGGGGGCGGGGGAAGTTGGAGAGGAGGATAAAATGGAGGTTACTGAAGGACTAGGGGAGGAACAGATGGAGATTGGAGCGCTGGCTCAAACCCAAAAAGCTGCTGTAAGAGGGTGGCTAGCTGTACCTTGGAGAGACTGGTGGAAGACCGGAGGAGAGAGGCTGAGGCACTGGGGGAAATCTCTACTAAAGAGGAAACAGGTGCAGCCTGTGGGTGAGAAAGAGAGCTGGGCACAATTGAAACCCCAGCCTGAACCAGGTGGGAATAAAGCTGTGTAACCGTGCTGTAAGAAGGTGCAAGAAAGACTGTGTAAACTGTTTCATACTAAAAAGGTCTGGGCTGCAACCTACCAAGCTATTGGGTTTTTCCCTCTGATAATGTACTGTTCCCTGAGTGAAGTAATCTGAGCTAAAGTGAAGTGAAGTTATATGGACTGTTTTTGAACCTGAGTTTGAAGTTATATGGACTGTTTTTGAACCTGAATTTGACTGTGTTGAACCTGAATTGTGCTCTGGGCTGCTGGCCTAAACAACCTGGAGTGAAGGGTGTTTTGTTGATTTGAAGCAAGAAAATAAAAGCTCTTACTTATAAACATTGGGCTTTGAATGTGCCTCTGTGAAAGGAACGGAGGGAGGAGGAAGTCCTGGGAGTTTGCAGGGCCTGGAGCCAAGGCTCAGAGGAGCCAGATTGCTGTGGAGTGAAGGCAACAGTCGTGTGGAGGAAGAGGCAGCTAAGCAGGGTCAAGCCTGGCTGGGTCCTGGATGGGCAACCCAGCTACAGGATGTATAAAATCTTAAATTCAACACAGATTTCTATTGGGAGCCAATGCAGAGTTATCAAAAGTGCAACTAAGTCAAATGTTTATTTCTTCAAAATTAATTGAGCAGCAGTGTTTTACAAGAGTTGTAATCTAGATATAAAAGCAGGGGCATAGCCAGACAGAAGATTTTGGGTGAGCCTTGGCAAGAAGTGGGTGGGCACCATGTGTTCTTTACCCCTCTTCCACCAACTTAAAAATAAATCTCAGCTGGCGGGAAAACGCTGCTCTACACCTTGGCAGTCTGCAGCAGGCATACACTGAAAACGAGCATGCACAGGTGTCAGTATCGGCAGCTTAGAAAGCTCAGACTGCTGAAGTGGAGAGCAATGTTTTCAGCACCATCAGGGGGAGGTCTTCAGTTGTCAGAGCTTGTGATCACCACCAGCTACCACTAAATGTGTGCTGCTGTTGGCTGGGTCTGAGCTCTAAGTGGGTGGACCCTGGCCCACCAGTGGCTACGCCACTGTATAAAAGGGTTTAGAATTACCAAAGTACAGAGAATTACAGTTATCTACGGTAGACAAAACAAATACAGAATAGCCAACATGGTCATGCGTTTATAGGATAATCTGTTACACATCCTGTTGTCTACATTGGATCCCCTTTTTTGGTGTTATTCATCGATGGGAGATCCATCACCACATATCATTTGGTATTGAGATTGATGAGGGACCTCATGAGCATACAGCCGTCCATGAAACTAACTTTTCTGGTCTGGGACCTTAACATAGTTCTTAGGTTGATTCATAGAAACTCCATTTGAACAACTGGGTCTTGCTTCTCTGAAACATCTCACATGGAAAACAATTTTCCTGGCCACTATTACCGTGGGTAGAAGGAATTGGTTCATTATCTACCATACATGCAATTCTATCACAATAGAGTTATACTCAAAACTTATCTTAAATTCTCCCCACACATAGTCTTGGACTTTTACCAAACCAGAATGAAAGTACTTGTTAGCAATGCAGCGAATGGAGTGCTTGCTCCAGTTGATTAGAATGTGGCCCTGAAAAGAAAGTTCATAGAACTATAGATTTATTTAGATGAAAATCCAAGACCATATTTGGGTGGAATTTAAGATGAGTTTAGATTACAACTTTGTTATAATAGAATTGTGGGTTTGGTGTCATTTCATCACCATGGACATTTCGTTACAGATTATGTATTCAAATTATATGCGCAGAAAACTTTGTGGCAAAATGGGGGACGCGCCAGCACACACATCCACGCCTGTTCTTTTGCGGCTAAATATGAACTTTGCTAAAATGTCTTATACATAAATATAATCACAAGACTCATACTTAGGCTCAAAAGAACAGTGGTTTTCAACACCAGACACTTCATCACATGCAGAAAGCTAAATGTACTCAAATTATATGTGTGGGAAATCGTGCAGTAAATTGAGCAAAGAAATGTACATTTAAAGTAGCACGTATCACATAATGAACAATGAATATGTGTGGGAAAACTTGCATACAAAGATGATGAAAATTCAAAACCATGAAAATTCATCTCTGAAAGGCTACCCAAAGTTGGGTTGGGTAGGATGGGAACAGGGTGAAGGGAGGAAGCAAGGTACCATCTTGGAGACCTGTGAAGATAAAATAGGAAAGAGAATGAGTGGTGTATGTAAGTGTGTCCCAAGGCTAATATTTAGGTGCAAAAGAACAGGTGTCTGTGTGTGCTGGCACTTCTGGTTTCCTTTGGACATGCGCACAAAGATGCCACATGTGCCCTCCATTTGCTGCAAGTTTTCCGCACCTTGAGTATTGTGTTCAATTCTGGTTGCCACATCTCAAGAAAGATATAGTAGAATTGGAAAAGGTGCAGCGAAGGGCGACTAAAATGATAGCGGGGTTGGGAAGACTTCCCTATGAAGAAAGACTAAGGAGGCTAGGGCTTTTCAGTTTGGAGAAGAGATGGCTGAGGGGAGACATGATAGAGGCATATAAAATAATGAGTGGAGTGGAACAGGTGGATGTGAAGCGTCTGTTCACGCTTTCCAAAAATACTAGGACTAGGGGGCATGCGATGAAACTAAAGTGTAGTAAATTTAAAACAAATCGGAGAAATTTTTTCTTCACCCAACGCATATTTAAACTCTGGAATTCATTGCCGGAGAACGTGATGAAGGCGGTTAGCTTGGCAGAGTTTAAAAAGGGGTTTGACGGTTTCCTAAAGGACAAGTCCATAAACCACTACTAAATGGACTTGGGAAAAGTCCACAATTCCAAGAATAACATGTATAGAATGTTTGTACATTTGGGAAGCTTGCCAGGTGCCCTTGCCCTGGATTGGCTGCTGTCATGGACAGGATGCTGGGCTCGATGGACCCTTGGCCTTTTCCCAGTGTGGCATTACTTATGTACTTATGAATTCATGTAGCTTGAATATGTGATGAAGTGTTAAGTGATGAAATGTCTGCAGTGATGACGTGGCAGATTAAGGTGATGAAAATGCTGCTGTTCTGTGCCTATATGAGCCTTGTGAAAATTTTGTGTTTGAAGTTTTGGTGAGACTCGTATTTAGGTGCAAAAGTACAGGCATAAATGTGTTCTGGCATGTCCCCTCCCCCTCCCACCACCACCACCTCAATTTGCCACTAATTTCCCATGGATATAATTTGAATATGCTTACCTTGAATACATGATGAAGTGTTGCCTGATGAAATGTCCATGGGGATGAAGTGTTTCAGTCATAGGCGGTCGGTGGCCCAACTGTTTGGGGAGGCTAAAGGGGGTGGGGTTAGGGGTGGGGCCAGGGGTGGAGCTTAAATCCATAATTGTCTGATAACACAGAAAAAAAAAAAAAAGTCACAATACCTTTTATTAAATTTAGATATTAGATATGTATCATATGTTAAAGAATAAAGTGGTTGCTCAAAGCATATACTAACCACAATCGCTCAACTGCAAAACACTGTGCACAACTTTGTGCAAAAACACACTCACAACCTTACTGTACCATAAATATTACACTGGGCAGAACCTAATACACCAATATACCACCCATACAGAAAATGCAGACCGTCAACAATATGAAACAAGGGATCATAATATCACAATTCTCATGTACAGCCACAAAACACCCTAATTCATGTTTAATGTGGGATAAAATGCCATAAATAAGTAAATAAATATAAACTTTTAATGTTGAGCACCTGATTCTCAAAGTGGACATATGCATACATGCATACATTTTGGATGAATTGCAGCCACAATCCTTACCTTGCTGGGAGCTAATGGCACCTTCCACTTTCTTTTTGAAGGTGGCCATCACTTTCTTTGGCTTCACCACTGGGAAGATTGTGTCCATTTCAATCCAGTCTTCAATATCCTCCTGCTCATATAGTAACTCTCCGGTGGGTTTTCCAGTGGCAGTCACCAAACAGCCTGCTGCATAATGTGCAGTACCAAGAAAGCAATCTCTCAAAAGTTTGTATTGTGCAAACTCTTTGGGACAGTTCTTACGTAATTCATTAAAAGTTATTTATCACAGCATGCAGTAAATTCAGTTTCTTCCAGGACTAGTAGTACTGCTACTGAACTGTGTACAGTGCTATAATTTAATAACGACAGATTTTTAGCTCACCTTTCAAAAAATGTTCAAGTATAATTAGAATTCAGATACAATCCACAAAGAATTTCTGTGCCTGTCTGCACACCACTGGAGGTTTTCCCTCCATTATTTGGGCAGCGCGATTGGATCAGACTAGAGTTGTCTCCCTCCTTCCCCTGTCTGCATTTTCCTAATAACACCATCCAGAAATTAACAAGGTTTTGTTGGGGACCGTTTGACTCACAGAATCTGCTTTCCAAGCAAGCCCATGAGGGGACCACATGTTAAATCCTAAACCCATCTCCCTTAGCCAACTACCATAGAAGAAACCTCAGCTATAATTGGATTTTAATCAAAGAATTTCTTAGCCGGATCTGAAATCTATTACTGATTACAAAACAATAAAAACAATTACAGACATCTTCCAAAGCTCAATCATCCTCATTATTCATCTGCTCCATGCTCAGCTGGGGGACAGTTCATTCATCAGACCTGTTTCTTCCCCCTCTCCTAAACAGACATTGCATTCATTTCATACCTCTAAATTTGGAAACAACGTCTACGTCTTCAACAACAAAATTATAACATTTTCATCGAAACAAATTCTGTAGTGATGAAGGAGGGGAAAGCCAGTAATTCTTTCAATTTTCCTTGTCCTCGTAAATTTAATGGTGTAAACATACAGTTTAAAAAAATCTATGTACAGTAAAAACTTCTCTGTTCATATTCTGTTGCAAAAAAACTAAGACCAAATCAAAGATCAATATCTACCCTCCCCTCCATGTCCAGCGATTCTCCCTTCCTCGCCTTTAACCGTTTTACTCTCCCTGGCAGCAACGTCTGTGAAGAAAAAGGCACTGCAGGCTTGCCTCCGGCTTCAGCTTTTCCCTTCGCTCTTCACACAGTGTCCCGCCTTCGCGGAAACAGGAAATGCATGATCGCGAAGGCGGGACACTGTGTGAAGAGCGAAGGGAAAAGCTGAAGCCGGAGGCAAGCCTGCAGTGCCTTTTTCTTCACAGACATTGCTGCCAGAGAGAGTAAAACGGTTATACGCGGGGGGGGGGGAGAGCAGGAAGGAAGGAGGGACGGTGGAAGAGCTCGCTGGCTGCTGTGCAAGCCCTGCGTTTGTGAGGGCAGCAGCCAGAGGAAGGTCAAGATTGGGCTGGGGAGGCTTAGCCTCCCCAAACCTCTTATATGGGGCGCCTATGGTTTCAGTGATGACCTGTTGAGTGATGAAGTGTCCATACACTATACATTCTATCTACAGGCGACAAAAGACTAAAGAAAATGCCTCAGTTTTGTGTCATTTATAATCCCAATGGTCTAGGAAACCAGCCACCAAATGCCTCTATGCAGCTGGTGGTGAATTGCATAACTTTCTGCTACCTTCATTCAGGTATGCAGTCCATAGATCCTGTATGTGCTCATCAACTAAGAACCAAGACATTTATAGAGCAGCAATATGAGCCCCCACTTATTGTTTTCAAAACATCATTTCTTGGATCACTCAGCAGCCAAAGACATAACATTTGGTCAAGCCATATTGTGCAACTTGTTCACAACCTAAAAAAAAATAGTCACAACCAAGACGATCACCGCCACCAATAGCCTTCAGCTATGGATTCACCAGCAAGTGTGCCTGCATTACCCTGTTTGTTGACCTAACCTCGACACAATATTAAATGTATCTGTCACCCAGCAATGACTTTGCTAACAAAATATGTAAGCCACATTGAGCCTGCAAATAGGTGGGATAATGTGGGATACAAATGCAATAAATAATAAATAATAAAAATAATAAGTTGCTCGCCTCTAAGAGGGGTTCTCCATCGACAACAGGGAAATGCAGCTACACTTTCCCACCTGCAATCTCCTGAAAAGAAAAAAACGAGAGAATAAACAATAACAAGGAAACTGGATCAAAAGAAAGCATTTAAAGAACAGACTAAAGCACTGATGCTCAAAAGTAAACGTGGGCGCTAGAGGCCATTAGTGCCGTACTAGCGCCCGCATTTACCTGCGCAGAATGTTCAGAGGAGTCTAGCGCAATAAACAGTGAGCATGCCAGGCACTTGCTCAGCATGCAAATATCGTCAGGCTCATGTAAATGAGGTCATTTTATATTCCTCCCCAAGGCTCAGAAAAGAGCACCCAAAACAAAACTGCCTTACCACTGCAAAAATAATGCCAGGTCGGAGCAGACGTTAGGGTGTAGGAAGAGTGGATTTTCCATGATTCTCATGTTTGCTTCATGATTCTTTTCTGCAAAATCTGTCAATTTTGATTACTTTTGGAAGAAGGAAGCCCTTGCAAGCCCTTAAGCACTGGTCTTGAGAAACAACAGACTCAAGTGAAAGCACACATTGGCGTTTGTTTCCTCCGTCTAAATATAAGCATCCAAGCTAAAAACAAATTGAAAACACTTATATTTAGGCCACAGAAAACAGATGCCAATGTGTGCTTCATGTTCGAGTTTTACCAGGCGCATGTAAACAGGAGCTAAGCTTACTGTGGAACTCTTCACGTGCACCAAGCACAATCATCCCACACCAAAGTACAGTCCTCCCACTAAACTCCCTAGTGGCCAATGCTATGTGTGTGCCTACATTTGCATCTCATTAGCACTGAGCATTAGGGCATTGTTCTTCTGCACTGTTCAGTGGTATTTGTATGGCACTATTCGGAACAACGCCGAAGTTGTGAGCATTGGGGCCTGAATGCTGATACGCTGATGAAGGAGAAATAGGAATCCCCAAGCAGCCTCAGAAGCAGCCTAAAAGGCCTTTATACTAGAGAAGGGTTCCAAATACATTGGCTATTTCAGGTGATGTCACCAGCAAGCGTGGCTGCATTTTCCTGTTGTCTACGGAGAACCCCTGTTACAGGTAAGCAACTTTGCTTTATATGCACTGAGAAGAAAGCTGTTTGCCCTAAATTGCAGGCCAGGCCATCAGTACAATTCAAAACAAAATATAAACATGCATACAAAAGCTTTGGGGACTGAACAGATATTTGGCATACAAGGTATTTTTTTTTTCTGTAAGGTTCCTGCAAGTTTCTTTAGGCTTTGCATTGCTCATTGTGTTGCAGATGCCAACAGTTTCTGCATGTAAATGCTCTAAATTTCTTTCACATGGATGTGCAGTGCAGCGTCATTTGCTAAATGCTAGATTTCCTTTTCTCACAGGTTGCGGCAGGAGAATGGCATGGTGGACTCAGCTCCCCAGTGGGAGGCAGTGTTGAGACGACAAAAGGAGAAAAATCAGGCCGACCCCAACCACAGGAGGTCCAGACACAGATCCCGATCGTACGTAAGCCCTCCTCACGCTCTGACTTCAAATTCAATGCACACATCTAGGGGTAAATTCAAGAAACTGTGCCAAAAGTTAGACATCAAAATTTGGGTGCCAAGCGCCAGTTCTATACCAGCAATGACATGCATAATTGCCAGTATAAAATACTGACATATATTGGCATGCTCACGCCCAAATTTAGGCGCGAGCACTTGCACCAGCCAAACAGCTGCTGTAAATCAGCGCACCTAAATGTTACTAAATGCTAATATTCTATGACCTATGTGCACCACTGCCAGATACGCCCCTGACCCACTCACGTATCCGCCCCTTTGCAGTTACACACTATTGAATTTTCTAGAATAATGCCTAAGTGCAGTTATGCGAGTTACTGTAAATTATTGCTAACTAATGCCAATTAAGGCCCATTATTGGTATAAGTACCCAATTTAATAATTACATTAGGCAGGTGCATGCACGCTGAAGTTCATAGAAACCAGGGGTTAGTCCCTTCTTGCAGTAAACCAAGCAGGAGGATGATAGTAATAATTAGTAGCATGTACATGTGATTTTCATTCAAATGGGTTCCTCATTCACGATATGCTCATTTCAGAAACATGAGTACAGCCACTTCATGGGTGGGTACTTCAGTAGCACATTTCTGGCACTTGAGAGCTTGTGAAGGAGAAAGAGGCAAATAAGTTATTAAATACAATCTAATAAAAGTGCAAATTTTACATAGTTCGAGGAATTCAAATGTTGGCCTGGTTTTGGAAGTCAGATTTTTTTTTTTTTTTTTATAAAACTCAGGGAAGGAGAGGGGATATATTGAAAGCCACTTATGCAGTAAACATCCGTTTGTGATAACACAACTGCTCTTTTTTTAAATTATTTCTCAAACACTTATGAGGCCTACATGTATCTATATAAGTTACTGTACAGCCAAAATCTTTTCATCCAAAGTGGGGAGGAATTTGGGTGGGGCCAAAAGCTATATTAATAACAACAATATTCAGCCACTATACAGATAAAATGATTACTTTTTCTGCATGGAAGGCCTGTTTTATATGCAGAAACTGAGCTCTTATAAAATTGCACATGGGTATACACGTGTTTTAAAAAAGAAAAAGTAGGCACACAACAGGATAGCACTTTAGTACGATTTACACGTAGACATTCCTGGGGGCATAGTTTGGGTGGACTTGCAGTGTAACTTCTTGTATTCTATAACTGCTGTGGAATTCCTAGGCCTGCCCCTGACCCACCCATGCTTCTCCCAGGTCCACGCCCCCTTGCAGTTGTGCACTATGGAAATTGCACACCCAGTTTATAGAATACCAAGTAAAGGTAATTACACACCAGCCAATAGAACCAATTAACACCAATAATGGGCAGTTTATTGGTTGTTACAGCCACCAGTGTTGAACAAGTTAGGTGCGTAGCTGACCTTATTCTATAAATTGCGTGTTCACCTTTGTGCAACCAATTTTATAGAATTAGGGGGATGGAGTGCACAAAGGAGTATACGCACAGATTTACACCTTTATAATGTGAAAGGATAGCACTTCTGGGTCTCGTTGTATGAGCCTATCTTTAGGTACATTGGCGTCTATGTTTCCTTTATGAAATAGGTACCTTTTTGGTCTTTTGATTGGTACATTGTAATAAAATAAGCCTCCAAAAAGTTATGCTAGAATTTTCAGCATCCTGGCTAGAACACATAGATCATTTATCCATATATCATTTATGTAATTGCCAGACCACTGAATATTGACCTCCAAGATTTTGTGAGGGGACAGGGAGGAGTTAGTCTTGAGAACCAGTCACCCAGAGATATTTTACCAACCCTTTAAAACTTCCAACAGTTTCCAGTCATCTAGAATGAATATTGCAAAAGTCAAGGCTTCCCACAGATTCCCAGGGCCATCCCTGTGGTAGTGAGTTCAGATTCATTTTGAAGGGCATGAGGACACTGCCTATGTGCTGAGGTGTAAGCTGCATCTCAGGTCCAGGGCCGTTGCAACCAGATAAACATGGTAACTATATAAACCAGGGAAGCAACAACAAAAAAAGCTGCTGCAACCTGATGTGCCAGCCCTGCCCTTCAAGGAGAAGTGTGAAAAGGGCATCTGAACACCACAGGGCCCGGGCTGATCCCCTAGCTCTTCTGATGCTGCCACTGCTGTATCTCTGGGGCTGAAGCAGAAATAGCACTAGTAATGAGTGCTGGGAAGCTTTCAAGACCATGTGCTCTCCAAGGCCTTGCTAGTCCTGCCTCATCTGGCATGTATTTCCTGTTGTAAGGGGGCAAGACCAGCAGGGCCTTGGAGAGTACACTGTTTCATAGACTTACCAGCACTCATTATTGGTGGCTTGATTGTTGCCACAGGTTCAGAGATATGACAGTGGCAGTGATGACAACAGCAACACCAGAAGAGAGGAAGGTTTGAAGGGAAATGCTGGACTTGGGAGGGATAGGAAAATGAGAGTGGGTGATGCTAGATGGGAGGGTGGGAGGAGGAAGGAAGAGAAAAGAGGAGAGGGAAGAGAGAGGGAGGTGCTTGACCAGGAGAGGGAGAGGAGGGGAAAGCGAAATGCTGGTCAGATGCTGGGAATGGGAGTAGGAGAAGGAATTGATTATGCAGCCTGGGACTGGGAAGTGACTTGAGAGCAGGAGCCAAAACTGGTAGCCAGACACTGATAGGCCAATAATCAGAAGCAAACGCAGGTGCTAGAGGCTATTAGCGCCATACTAGTGCCTGCATTTGCTACCACCCCATGAACAGAGCCCCTGAGCACGTGAAACAACGCACTCGTGGACTCTAACTGCAAGTAGCATGCAAATGCATGCTAAACAAGGCTCTTATCACAAGTAGCATGCAAATGCATACTAAATGTATTCCTCCCCAATGATCAGTGGGCAGAGCACCAAACCCTATGCCAGCTCGGAGCTAGCGTTACAGTTTGCAGACCACTAGGGAGGAATAGTGAGCCCTGTCCAGCATGCATTTGCATGCTAGCAGTCCCCTCATTCCCCCCAATATAAACCTCCCCACAGGAGCCCCACCCCAAGCCAGCGACACGGGCTGGAAGTCCAGCGTCCCTCTGATCCCCCCCCCCCCCCGACACGTTCATATATAAGTCCACCCAGCGCATCCCAGGATGCACTGGGCAGGGCTGGCTGCTGCCATTTTCAAGGCGGTGCTGGAAAAGGAGAGAGTGTACTACTCCGGGGCCCACCCAACAGTAGCACATGTTTAGCAGTAGCTGATGGGGATTCCAAGCTGTACCAGCTGAAGACTTCCCCCTGATGGTAATGAAAATGGTGTGCTCCACGATACTGGCACCTGTGAATGCTCTGTTTTCAGCGCATGTCTGCTGAAGACTGCCAAGGTGGAGAGAAGCATTTTCCCACCAGTTTAGATATTTTTTTGGGGGGAGGGGGAGAACACTTGGTGCCCACCCACTTCTTGCCTAGGCCCACCCAAAATCTGCTGTCTGGCTACGCCCCTGCTCCCTCCTCCAACACTAAGGTACAGGAGGGTGGGGAAGAGGGCCGCTAGACCATCAGATTGAGGAGGCTTGGTTTGTGGCCCACTGGGCCACCAGGGCTTTTTTTTGGGGGGGGGGGTCGAGGGGGCTTAGATGGGCTGGAGATCCAGCGAATCTCCAGCATCCCATAAACTTGTGTCAGGGGGGCATCAAGGAGACTAGAGGTCCGCCGGACCTCCATCCCCTGTATCTCTGACTTGGGGCAGGGATTCGGTGGGGCCCTAAGCTACCAGGGCCTTGCTGTTTCAAGGGGTCTAGTGGTCCCAAGGACCTCCAGCCTATGTGTTTGACAGGTCAGACACAATCCTCCTGCACTTGTACCCTATGATTAGAGATAATTTCGTGCATAAATTTGCATGCTATTATCTCTGATTATGGGGCGGTAAAGCCCCGTGTTGTTCCAGCGCTATTTTTAGAGTACTGTTTGGAAAGTGCGGGGCTTTTGATTATGTGGGCATGAGAAGGTTACCAGATGGCTCCAGGTCTTAAGGGACAAATTGAGCTAATCCTGGTTTTATCCCAATTGAATGCAATGGAAGTAAAGCCAGCACTGGTTCATCCTATCCCTGATGCCAGCAGGGCCTTGGAAAGTACATTGTTTCAAAAAAAAGAATCTACCCCTAAAACTAGGTCCTATTATTCCAATAAGTACTCTACATTTGCCTAGAAACTAAAATGTATTTCTCATGTCCCTTAAGAAATTGCTCCAGTTGGAATGAATCCCAAAATAAATTATTTCTCCTGAAAAGTAAGAAGGCATGGAGTCCATTATATTCATATCAAGGAGCCAAGTTCTGGAGTTCACTTCCACTGAGCATTCGACAAATTAAAATACATCTTATTTTTTGAAAAGACCTGTTTTTTAAAGAAAAATTTAAGTATAATTGTTTGTAAAATAGGTATGTAATTTTTTGTTTTCATGTAAACCAAATGTTGGATTGCTGTAATTTTCCTATTATGTAGATTTTATATTGTGTGATCGCATTGAAACCATTTGGAAAGTAGCGGAATATAAGAATTGTGTAACATAACATCACATCAGGGAGGGGGGAAGAATAAGCAAGGAGGACACTGATTTCTAGATGGCAAGAGAATGCCAGAAACCCTAGCACTGGCCCTGCTCAGGTCATGTGATCCTGGGGAGGGTTGAGAAAATTGCTGGCTTTTGTTTCTCACTTAACAGGACTTCTTGACATGCCTGAGCTGGCTTTGCAACAGGCAGATTCTCTATAGTCTGCTCCTGAAATTTGGGTTGTTACAATTTTAAACATTAATGGTGAAAATTGTTAAAGCAGCAGGTAGTGCCTGCATATAAAGAGCTGGAGTCTATAAATGGCACTCAAGAATGGGCACCAGAAAATATCGGCATTGAGTGCGATTCTATAAAGGGCACAGAGGCAGAATTCTGCGCTGAGGCAGTATTCTGTAACAATGCACCAAAACTTTTCAGAATGCCCCTGACACACCCATGACTGCGCCCCTTTTCGAGTTATGTGCTATTGGAATTAGGTGCCATGCCTTATAGAATAGACCTCAGCCAGATGCACGTGCAAACTGAGTGCCGATTAACATCACTAATTGGTTAACACCCAATTAACATCTCATTAGCCAATTAATTTGCACTCGCATCTCAGAATCCTACTCCGGGAGGTGGCATTGAATTTCTGGGTCTGTGGAGCCAGCTAATGCATAGCCGGTTAATTGTGATAGTCAACACTTAACCAGCTATGAGCTACCTCATAAAGATAGGACTGACTTTTATGCAGTCCTATTTATGCGGTTTAACTGGTCAGTTAAGAGCTGACTCCGCCCCTAGAATGCCCCCAAAATAGCTGGTTTTTAGTTCAGCTCTAACTGGTTATTTTCAGGAGCACTAACTGGTTGAGCAGATGATTTAACTGGCCAGGAGCCATTTCTGACCTGTTAATTCGCTTTGAATATCAACACTTAAGATTAAAGAATTAGTGGATAGTTTGCAATTTTCTAAAGGACTGTTAGAAAACAGTAATAGCCATAATAACAGCCACTTCCATTGTTCCAGAAACAATAGAATAGAGGTGTATTTTCAAAGCACTTAGACTTACAAAGTGCTTTGAGCCCCACTGTATAGCTTAGATTGTGAGCCCATTAGGAACAGTGCAAAGTGTCTGTAATAGAGATTGTAAACCGCATAGTCGCCTTAGGGATCACTTGCGGTTTATCAAGTGCTGAAAATAAATAAATAATAAACCTTCATACAGTAAGAATAAGGCTTGCTTTTCATTCCTCAGTCCCTAACCTGGGGATCTTCTACAAGGACCCGGTAGCTTTTTTTTTTTTTAATTTGCATGAAGTCTTTATTGTCAAATTAAAGAATCAATACAGAATGCAACAGAAAAACATTATACACAAGTACATAATTCAAAACACGGCAAAAAACACTCAGGAATAGTGCTCCAAACTGTAACGAACAGCACAATAGAACTTCATTATTTTATAAACTTTCAAATTTCCCCCCCCCCCAGAATCCCCCAAATCCCTCCTCCCACCGTCCCCCCAGCCTATTAAGACCACCCAACCACCTAGTTACCAGTCTCTGTCCTCAGTTATACTAAACATGTTTGAGGAAAGGCTCCCAGATCGCATGCCACCTACAGGTTTGGTTACGCCGCTCCGCTAGAAGCCTTTCCATCTCACAAACATACCTTAATTTAGAAAGCCATCTCGCTATTGGAGGAGTCTGAGATACTTTCCAACAGGAAGCTATTACAATCCTAGCTGCACTTGTTGCATACCTCGTCAATATCTGCTGATCATGTGAAAGGCTTGCCTCCTTAACCGAGAACAGGAAAAAAGCAGGGCTCCAAGGAATAGGGCATCCCATCCATTTCTGTAAACGATTCTGAATGGATTTCCAGAATGCCCGTATCTTTGCACACATCCACCACATATGCCCCATAGTGCCCTTAACCCCGCAACCCCTCCAGCACTCACCAGACAAGGTAGGGTATATGCGCCGAAGGCGCTCCGGCGTCAAATACCACCGAAACAGCACCTTGATAGCATTTTCCTTGAAGGGTACATGAGTGGACACTCCCACCGCTGCCCTTTCTATCCTCTCCCACTCAGCCTCCGAAATCTCTATGCCCAGCTCCCTCCGCCAGCCTCCTCTGTGAAGTGTGTATCGTGGCGCCTGCAGTCTAATGCAACTGTATAAGCGAGATATTAAGCCACTCGTCGTTGCATGCCCTTCACATATTGCTTCCATAGGCAACTTTTCCCTGGCCACCACCTCCTTGATTGCCCGTGTAGTGAGGAAATGGGTTACTTGTCGATATGCAAATTCATCCCTTCCCACTACCGGGAATCGGGCCACAGCTTCATCAAAGGACAACAATGAGTTGCCCTCAAACAGCTGTCCCCAGGTTCTCAGACCCTCTCCATACCATCTGGTGAACACTCCTGTTTCGGTCCCAGGGTAAAACATTGGGTTAAATGCTATCGGGGACAAACGCGATAGCATACATTTTTTCCGGGGAAAGATACTGTCCCAATATGAGAGCGTTACCTGGATGGCCGGACATGCCCCCTCCCCAATTGATCTAAACGGGCTGGGAAGCCACATCAACGTCCCAAGTGGTCTCGGGCCTACAGACTGCTGTTCTATGTGTACCCATTGTTTGTTGGGATACTCCTGGAACCATTCAATGGCTGCGCTTGCTTGGGCTGCTCGGTAGTACCAGGTCAGATTAGGTACCCCCAATCCTCCCCATCTTTTATCCTGATACAAAAGAGATCGCGATAAACGTGGCCTCTTCCCTGCCCAAATAAAACGTACAATACGATCTTGCAAGGTTGCAAGGAACTTTCTAGGTAGCACTATCGGGAGGACTTGGAATAGGTATAGCAAACGTGGCAGCACATTCATCTTAACAGTAGCTATTCTACCAAACCATGATAACTCCAAGTCCCCCCATCTGTCCAAGTCGGCCGAAAGAACTCTAGCCAGCCCCTTGTAATTTGCTGTGAAAAGGTCAGATAGATTAGCTGTTAAATTCACTCCCAAGTAACGGATTCCTTTCGGGGCCCATCTAAAGGCGTAAGACGATTGTAGGGATGCCACCAATCCTTCAGTTAATGTCACATTCAATGCCTCTGATTTCGTCATATTTACCTTAAAGCCAGAGACCTCCGAATATTCACTGATAGCTCTCATAAGATTCGGGAAGCCAACCTGAGGCCTTGGAACAAAAAGCAGCACGTCGTCTGCGAACAAGGCCATTTTATGTTCTCTCCCTGCCACATTGACCCCAGGAATACCCCGATTTAGTCTGACTCTTGAAGCAAAAGGCTCCATGACCATGGCGAACAACATTGGTGATAAGGGGCACCCTTGTCGCGTGCCTCTGTGGAGCGTGATCATTTCCGAGTTGCCCCCGTTCACCCTCACGCATGCTTTAGGGGATTCATAGAAAGCTTGAATCCAGCCTCTGAACCTCGGCCCGATCCCAAATGTTTCCATTACCTTATACATGAACGGCCAATGTACTCTGTCAAAGGCCTTCTCAGCATCTAGGCTAAGAAGGCTCAAAGGCCTCTGGTTTCGTTTGGCCAAGTACATTATGTCTATCACACGCCGTATGTTGTCCATTGCCTTCCTGTACGCGACAAACCCCACCTGGTCTGGGTGTATTATTGCCGGTAGTAAGGGCGCTAATCGATTGGCTAACACCTTGGCTAAAATTTTTACATCGGCATTTAATACTGAAATTGGGCGGTAGGAACCACACTCTGTGGGATCCTTATCTGGCTTTGGCAATACAGCTATCCATGCCTCCATCATAGACGGTGGCAATGGCTCACCCCTGCCAATCTGATTAAACAGGTCTGCCAAAAGAGGAGCCAATTCTAGAGCAAATTTCTTGTAAAATTCATTGGGGAGACCATCCAGCCCTGGAGATTTACAGGAAGGCAGGCCTTGAATAGACTTTTGAATCTCAATTGGGGTCACTGGTTCTTCCAGCATGGCGCATTGCTGACTTGTCAGTGAGGGTAGCTCACTTCCCTCCAAGTACTCATTAATAGCCTCTTCAGACGGGTTAATGTCTTGCGCGTACAAAGCTTGGTAGAACTCCCCAAAACGCCTACGTATGCTTTCTGAAGTGGATAGCATATCACCCTTCCCATCACGCACATGTGTGATAGCACGGTCCATTTTATGCCTCCGTAGCTGCATAGCAAGGAGACGGCCTGCTTTGTTAGTGAACTCATATGAGCTAACTTGCCTCCGCGATTGTAGAAAACTAAGATGTTCTGAATATAATGCATCCAGTTGCATTCTCGCTCCACGTAGTTCCTCCAAGACTATTGGGGAGCCTCTAGCCTTATGCCGCTGTTCCAAATGCTTAATTTTCTCCAGGCAACTCGCCAACTGCCTCTTTCGGACCTTCGCCCGTTTACTAGCTGTTTGCAAGAAAAAGCCCCTCGAGACCGCCTTCATAGCATCCCAGACTATGTTCAGTGGTGGTCCCGATTCAACGTTAAGGTCCAAATATTCCTTCAACACATGCCTACAGCCCTCTACCACTTCCGCGTCTAGCAATACATTTGCATTTAATGTCCACCTCTTATCCTTAACCTCAGCCTGAATGCCCGGCACCACCACCCATACTGGTGCATGGTCCGATATAGTTATGTTGCCTATACCCGCCTTTGGGCCTTTCTCAACCAAAGCGAGATCTAGGAAGATACAGTCAATTCGAGAGTAAGTGGCGTGAACCGGCGAATAATATGTATAATCCCTTTCCATTACGTGGTTCAACCGCCACACGTCCAACGCACCCAGGGAGTATGCTAATGAGCCCAATGCTAATGACTCCTTGTTTTCCCTCTGTTGACCATTTCCTGATCTATCTAGGGTTGGGTTCATAACAGCGTTAAAATCACCTCCCAGAATTAGTGAACCTTGAGTAAATGTGGCGAGAGCATTTTTGATCTTAGTGAAAAAGGGTCCCTGATGATCATTTGGCGCATATACGGATGCCAGAGTCAAGTCCACCTGATCCACAACTATGTGTAAAAACAAAAAACGCCCACCCGGGTCTCGCTTAATCCGCTTTACTTGGACTGCAAGCGACGAGTGAATCAACACTGCCACTCCACGTTTTTTGGAACCGTCAGAGGACGAGGCAAAGAATGTTGTCGGGTAGCTAGAGTGAGAGAGGAGTTTTTCATGTACCCTGGGGAGATGTGTCTCCTGCACTAGTACTATCTGTGGTTTGAGCTGTGATAATTCCTTAAAAAACTTTTGCCTTTTCTGAGGCATGTTCAAGCCTTTGACATTATAAGATATAATTTTTAAATCAACACTCATATTTAGGTATGCATCTAGGTTGTGCCTAAAGGAGGTTCAGTAGATCTGGCCTCTTCAGTGGTAAGAGCTCCCTCCTGTACACAGCACATCTCCCCCCCTCCCCCCTTCCACCACCCTCCCCTCATCCCCCCCTAACCCACCCTTACCCCCAACTTGAACACCAGCCAGAAGATCTATGTCCCCTGGATGGGATATGAGAAAGTGACCCACCAAGTCCCCAGCAACCCAGCCCAATTAATCCCCCCGCTCTTCCCGCACCCCTCCTTTATCTGCAATTCCTTCCCTCCCCCTTACGTCTTGTCTCCCTTACAGCCCCATGCTTAACAATGAGCATTTATTAAATCATCCTATTCAGCTCTTCCCTTTATGTCTCCACACATACCTTCCCCTTTGTTCTACCTGCCTTATGGCCTTTATCCCCCCACAATTCCGCTACATATTCCCCCTTCCCTCTCTTTTAGGCTATAAAGTTAGCATGATATGTATTAACCTTAACTCAAATATTAACTATAGAGTCCATCTTGGCAAACTACGGTTATACCACAATTGTCCAGCATGTCCCATAGATCACCTCAGGGTCACCTCAGGGTAACACGTCTGGCACCAGCCGATCTCTCTGATCCTCCCAGCGTTCATTCAGGTCTCGGATGCCTCTCCTTTTCTTTTTGAGTTGCTCCGTTTGGTGGTCTCTGGAATCCGCTGCCATTTTTGTAATTTTTCTTTCGTCGCTGGCGCCAGCTCCCCTGGAGGCGCTCTCGTTGCAACTAGCCCCGCCTCATGCATGATTTCCCAAGCCTCCGGAAGCAGGTGGACTCTGTGTTTAGTTCCCTTCAGGTCAAAATTTAGTGAAAAAGGGAATCCCCATCTGTATGACAAGTGATGTTTAGTTAGCACTTCCAGTGCAGGCTTCATCTGGCGTCTCTGTTGTAAAGTATACTGAGACAGGTCCTGGTACACCGATATCTTGGCTCCATTGTATTCTAGTTCCTGCACCTTCCGTGCACGGTTGATAATCTGCTCTTTGACTTCATACTTGTGGAATCGGGCGATAATATCCCGCGATCTGCGTTCTTGTCTTTGGCCAAGGGCTCTATGCGCTCTGTCCAATTCAATCGGTGTCGCCTCTGCTTCGGGTCCCAGCAGGGTAGTGCACAGTGATTTTACTATCTGTGGGACATTTTCTATGTCTCCCCCCTCCGGTACTCCGCGAAAACGGAGGTTATTTCTCCTACCTCTGTTTTCAATATCGTCCAGCTTGTATGCTAGTTCAGCATTCTTTACTTCCAAGACCCGGAGTTGGGTTTCGTGCTGCTGCAGGGATTCAGAGTGATCATCAAGCTTCTGCTCTGCTTCTTCAACTCTGCCCCCCAATTCCCGAAGGTCCACGCTCATCACCTCCATGCGTTCCAGGATTTCTTCCTTAGACGTTTTGATGTCATCCTGTATGCTTGTTAGAAGCTGGCGGAGTTCGTTTGAAATGCCTTTTTTTGCCGGGGGCTGTCTGGACTCTGCTAAGGAGAGCGCGGAATCGGAGTCCGACGGCGAGGCTCGCGCCCGCGACTCGTGGCGCTTCGGCGTTTTACTAGGCCCGCCGTTCGCCTGTCGCTCGGCCTCTTTATTCCGCGATTGACTCGCCTTACTCATATTAGTCCGCTGTGGGAAGCTGATTCTGCCCACTTTAGATCGCCAATAAGGCCGTTTGCCGCTTTTATTTGCCGTTTATGGGTGCTACGAGCGGGAGCTCTAGAGCTAGGCTGCCGACATGGAAGGTGATGTCACTTCCTCCGACCCGGTAGCTTTTTTAATGCACAATAATCATTAGTGCATGCTAAACACTAGAGGCGCCCATAGGAATATATGGGCATCTCTAGCATTTAGTGCACGCTTATTTTTAGTGTGTGCTAAAAATGCTAGTGCGCCTTAGTAAAAGGCCCATTTGGTCCTTATTCAGACAGCACTAATGTGGCTGCCGTTATGGCTGTTACTCTCTTCTGATAGTTCTTTGAATGATTGTCCACTATTAGTACAACACAGAACTTAGGGGCCATTTTACTAAGATGCGTAGGCACCTACGCGCGTACAACACATGTCAAATTAGAACTGCCCGGCTACCACGTGCCCCGGGCAGTAATTCTAATTTCTACGTGCGTCCAAAACGCGCAGTAGAAAATCATTTGTATTTTCTACCGCATGGCGCTAACCGGGTGGTAATCAGCAGTGTACATGCGCTGATGATTACTGCCCAGTTAACTAAGTCAGTGGGTGGCGGTAATGTCTCAGGCCCAAAATGGACGCGCGCTGATTTTTATTTTGCCACACGTCCATTTTCGGCAGAAAAAAAGGCCTTTTTTGCAGGCGAGCTGAAAAATGGACCTGCGTGAGTCCAATACACGCGTCTACACCAGCGCAGGCCATTTTTCATTGCACCTTAGTAAAAGGGCCCCCAGATACTACTTGCATTAGCATGCAATGCTCACATCTGAATCATCACTATTCTGTAAATATGTGCTGTTAGGACAGAGGCGCTCAATGTCTGACCTTGAGAGCCACAACCCAGTTCAGTTTTCAGGATTTCCACAATGAATATGCATGAGATCTATTTGTATGCTCTGCCTCCATTGTATGCAAATAGATCTCATTGTGGAAATCCTGAAAACCCGACTGGGTTGTGGTCCTCAGGGACTGACACTGAGCGCCCCTGTCTTAGGGTATCACTTGGATTGAAGCAATCCAAGTCCATATTAAGTTTCTTTTGTTTTGATTGTCCAGCTATGGACAAGAATGCATACCAGCTGTTCATTCTCACCTACAGGCAGGATCATCTTTGTAAAACAGAAGTTCAGTTTTCCCGAATGTTGCAATCTAATGGCCTCCATAAGGCCATCTTAAGGTAGGAGGTCAAATGTTTGACCTCTTTTAGGTTTTGTTAAAGAGCATCTGATGAGGACAGAATTCACTGAGACATCAGAGAAAAATTGCAGGACTTTTTAATCAACAGGGCATGGAATATTGTCTTTGATTAGGTCAGACATCATTTTTATCTTCTCATAAATTACCATTTCTAAGCAGTAATCAGCAGTTCATTATACCCTGCTGTTGGTTGAGTTGTTGCTAGGTAATGGTATGTGTGTTCGCAGTTCTCCACCCAGAAATAAATTTTCCAGGTTTTATTAGAGGAAGAACAAAATCAAACAGTTTTTAGATTGTGCTAGTGGCAGTATCAGAGTTTAAGATGTTAATTTTCTTTTAAAACAATGATTTATTATGGTGCCTTTTTCTTCTGGAACTTGAGACATTGTCCTACCCTTCAGCCATTCTTGCTCTGAATACACATAAATGCATCAATTCGAAATTGGTCTGGAAAATTGAAAACAAGAGACATATATGAGGCCCAGTATATCATTGCCATTAAGTATCCCACATTATTTATCATAAGGTACTATAATCTAATGATTTTCAACCTGGTGGGAGGTAAGGAGGAGGAGCCCTGAGACAGCTAGTTCTGGAAACTGGAATCTATTCCTGCTGCCCACCACTGCTGCAAGAGAAATGCCACAAACTCACCTTTTCCCTACACCCCTACTCATGCCACATACCTGTTCTCCTTCCCACCAATCCCTGTTACCATTTCCCAATAATTCCTGGTTTCCACATTCATGCTGCTCTCCTATCTGATGGTGTCTCATGGCTTTCCCATCTGATGCTTCTGCGGATCCTGTGTTGCTGCCATCAACCGCCATAATTCCCAGCAGCTCTCAAACTCACATTGCTGTCAAACCCTCTTCTCACTTACACCTCTAAATTTAAGCTGCCACTGATTTCTCCTCCTCCTCCTGAACTCCCAGTGGTGAACCCCTTCTCCCGCCCACTAGCTGTCATTCTTCTTCTTACTCCCCCGTCGCATTCTTTTCATACACGTACTGCTTTTACTACTTTTCTTTAATGCATGACCACCTTCTACATTGACCATACCGCTAAGAGGAGACATAAGGCTATTCATCTTCCTCAGTTTACCTGCCCCTGAGGAGAGATACCAAGGATTCAGTAGAGCCGTGAGTTTCCAGTCCATGTTTTCTTCTTAGGTTCTCAGCCCACTACTCCAAGCATTAAGCTAGTGCTTCTCAACTCTCTCCTGGAGGCAGACTATGACTATCTTAATTAATTTGCATGAGATAGATTTGCATACAGTGAGTCTCCAGTATATGTAAACTTATCTCATAGTAACATAGTAAAGTGGCATATAAAGACCTGCAAGGTCCATCCAGTCTGCCCAAGGGCACCAGAGTTGACTTTAACACTTTGCACAGGTTTCACTTCATGATTAAACACTGGTATACTTAATCATTGTCTCTTCCTGCCAGTTTTGGGGCACAGACCATAGAAGTCTGCCCGGCATCAGTGTTACAACTACTGGATTTGCCATCAAAGCCCACTCCATCCTTGATCCTGATCTGTTTATGCCATTTACAGGACCCAGACAGTAAAAGCCTGCCTGGCATTGGTCTTATTTCCCAATCTCTGAAGCTGCTGTCAAAGCTCACTCCAGTTATGAGGTCATTTAAGTTTGTCTTTAATTAGATTCCATCCTTTTTCTATATAGTGTAGTTGCATGTTCATTGTAATAATTCTGAAAATCCAGCTGGCTCCAAGAAAGGATTGAGCAGCACTATATTAGACTCCTCCTCCTCTCCTATCTGAGCAAAAGCCTTTAAGTTGGATTTTTCATCTGATTTTACAATGGAGACAGTGAGGGTTTTTTTAAGGCTCCTTAGTACTAAGGCATGATAAGGTTTAGGGTTACAAAATGGCAATTGCCAAAATTAGCACATGGATAACTGCAAAACCTCTGCATTAACTGGTGGGATATTCCCAGAATTTGAGGGACGGTTTTGTTTTATCCCCCAGTTGGCTTCCTGCTAGCACCAATAATTGGTACTTAACCAATTAGCAGCACTAATTGGGTTTAATTAGAATTTACACATACAGCTTTCTAGACATATTATACAACACAATGCACGTAAATTCTAATGCGCGCAGTCAAAATGTGGGCATGGCCATGGGTGTGGAATGAGTGGGTTGTGGGTGTTTCAAGAAACTATGCGCACTATTATGGAATATACCCGATCTACGCCTAATTTAGGCCTGGGTTTAGTTGACCTAAATGGGTGTGCCTAAATTTTAGTCACAAGAACGGTGCGAAGGCATATTCTATAAACTAAGCCTAACTTTAAGCATAGTTTGTCCTATTGTGGATTAAAAACTGGTTGAAGGATAGGAAACAGAGAGTGGGGTTAAATGGGCAGTATTCACAATGGAGAAGGGTAGTTAGTGGGGTTCCTCAAGGGTCCGTGCTAGGACCGCTGCTTTTTAATATATTTATAAATGATTTAGAGATGGGAGTAACTAGCGAGGTAATTAAATTTGCTGATGACACAAAGTTATTCAAAGTCGTTAAATCACGACAGGATTGTGAAAAATTACAAGAGGACCTTACAAGACTGGGAGACTGGGCGGCTAAATGGCAGATGATGTTTAATGTGAGCAAGTGCAAGGTGATGCATGTGGGAAAAAAGAACCCGAATTATAGCTACGTCATGCAAGGTTCCACGTTAGGAGTTACGGACCAAGAAAGGGATCTGGGTGTTGTCGTCGATAACACACTGAAACCTTCTGCTCAGTGTGCTGCTGCGGCTAAGAAAGCGAATAGAATGTTGGGTATTATTAGGAAAGGTATGGAAAACAGGTGTGAGGATGTTATAATGCCGTTGTATCGCTCCATGGTGCGACCGCACCTTGAGTATTGTGTTCAATTCTGGTCGCCGCATCTCAAGAAGGATATAGTAGAATTGGAAAAGGTGCAGCGAAGGGCGACTAAAATGATAGCGGGGATGGGACGACTTCCCTATGAAGAAAGACTAAGGAGGCTAGGGCTATACAGCTTGGAGAAGAGTCGGCTGAGGGGAGACATGATAGAGGTATATAAAATAATGAGTGGAGTGGAACAGGTGGATGTGAAGCTTCTGTTCACGCTTTCCAAAAATACTAGGACTAGGGGGCATGCGATGAAACTACAGTGTAGTAAATTTAAAACAAATCGGAGAAAATGTTTCTTCACCCAACGTGTAATTAAACTCTGGAATTCGTTGCCGGAGAAAGTGGTGAAGGCGGTTAGCTTAGCAGAGTTTAAAAAGGGGTTGGACGGTTTCCTAAAGGACAAGTCCATAAACCGCTACTAAACGGACTTGGAAAAATCCAAAATTCCAGGAATAACATGTATAGAATGTTTGTACGTTTGGGAAGCTTGCCAGGTGCCCTTGGCCTGGATTGGCCGCTGTCGTGGACAGGATGCTGGGCTCGATGGACCCTTGGTCTTTTCCCAGTATGGCATTACTTATGTACTTATGTACTTTGTTGAATCACACTGTGTGTTTTTTCAGTTCCAATTTTTAAGGTGTCATATATAGAATTTGGCTCAGTATGCGCATCATTTTAGGTATTTACTGTACTTGCAGCAAATTTTCAAAGTAAAATTGGCTGGACAGTTTCCCTTTGAAATTAGCTATAAGGTATATGAACGCAAAAAAGAGCACCTGGAACCAAGATGGCCGCACCTCACTAAGACGCTGCAGGTCGGGATCTTACCTTAACAATGCCTAAACGTCGTGGGAGAGTAGCGGCAAGAGCTTCCCCGCTCCCCACCCCATTGCCTGGAACTATTGATCGATTCTTTAGACCTGCGAGTTTTGCCTCTTCTAGCGGGATGCTGCCAGCTGGAAACGCCGTCGAACTGGAAACTTCAGCTTCCTTTGGCCCGGATGTCACGCTAAGCCCCGCAATGCGTTCACCACCTCCTCAGCCGATTGGCGCGAGCTCCTTTCTCATTGAATCGACAGGGTCTACCCCGGAAGGTTTAGAGGGCCCTGCAGAGCGTCGATTGGAAGCACAGCAAACATCAGAGAAGAGAGCGGAGGGCATTTTGCCCAGTGAAACGCCACGGAGTGAGGAGAGAGAAGCTGAGGAACAAGGTCGGACTCCAGAGTTGACTCCTAAAAGGTTTGAAATTCCTAAAGAGTTAGTGGAAAAACCAAAAGATGTGACACTAGATACGTTATGGGATTTGGTTTCTAACCTGGGTCAAATTTTTCTTAAGCAAAATAATGAGACATTACCAAGACTAAAATCTTTGGAGATTGAATGTAAAAAAAAAGAAGAGGAGTTTAAAGATTTGAAGGAAAAAATTGTGAAATTAGAAGAGAATATGGATAAAAAAATATCGAATTTGGAAGTAATTCAAACTACGATGATAAAAGATTTGACTAGTCTGAGGATGAAGATTGAAATATTTGATAACTATACTAAAAGTCATAATTTAAGATTTGTAAACTTTCCCAGACTACATAATGTAACTCCTCAAGAAATGTTAAAACGTTATCTGCGTGAGATTTTGGAGATTCCTGAACAAAACCTACCACCTTTTACCTTGGTATATTATATTCCTGGGAAAGATTCGAACCAGATACCCGATCAACCAATTGACATTTCTCTTTTGCTTGAAACTACTGACTCTGAACTTGCCTCGGCTGCCACGTTGGTGGCAACCGTGGCATTATCGCCAGATAAGAATTGGATATTACGCATGTTTTTCCGTAATAAAGATAAACCCTTTTTAGGGTTTAAAATCCTTCTGTTTCCAGATGTCTCTAAGGAGACTAGACGGCGGAGGAAACAATTCTTGCTCCTAAAGCCCGAAGTGTTGCACTTGGGGGGTACCTTTTTTTTAAGATACCCCTGCAAGTGTATAATAAGGCTTGGGGGGAAAAAATATGTATTTATGGAACCAACTCATGTTTCCGCACTTATAGCCTCAGCTAAATTAGATAAACGCTAAAAATAATTTTAGGCATCACCTCTTATTGGAGTGCGATAATTCTTTAAAATTTTTTTTTTTTCCTGTTGTTAATTTCCAGTATTTTTTCCTACATTTTGGATCCCTCATTTATGGACTTGAGTGCCAATTTCCTGAAGAGTGAATTTATTTTACTTCTGGTGTTAAAGTTTTTCCAGAGATAAATTTATACTTATGTATGACACTTCCTAAACAAGATGTTTCTTGTAATAATTTGAATAAGTGAATAAATAAATATAATAAAAAAAAAAAGAGCACCTGTACCCTTTTAACTGGATGAGCAATTCAAAACTGCCCCCATAGTGGTAAAAGGAAAATATTTTATAGAGTACAGAAGAAAAGTAATGAAGACAATGCCAGGATTTTGGTGTTGGGAAGTATTTTCCCTGTCATAGGTTTCTGGCCTGCTTATTCTGCTGCTATAGATGCTGACTGCTTTTAGATATTTATCTCATTTTAACTCCTTTTTCCTCAAAGCTTGAGCTGTAAGATTGAGATTTTCTTTCTAATCATCAGCTGACATTTTTGTCTGTTTGGTTGACTTCATCCTTTCCTGCTGGCCTATGGCTCTTTTTTTTTTTTTTCTACTCCTAACAGCAGGATCTCACTGGAGAGCAGGTCTTGAGAGGAAGTTTCTGAAATTAGATCACGCTGAGGGTCAGCAGATAATTACACTGGAGGAGAAGAAAGAAAAAGAAAAGCTGTCTTTCAATAACCATCATTAGTTACTTATATAGCCCCTTCCATATGTTACCCATTGTTTGCTTAAGAACATGATAGAGTGAGCCCTGGGTAGCAGGTCACTAGGGGAGTGACTGGAGGACCCCGGAGGAGCTCAGAGGTTATAAAAGGGAAGCTCAGAGGAAAAGATCTGTCCCTGATTCTGCCTCTTGACAGAATAACTATGTCCTTGGTTGCCTGAGTTCTATGTTCTGCCAGGTGACCCATAGCAATTAAGGGGGGGGGGGGGTCCTATAGTGCTGTAACCAGCGGATTGAAGCCATAGACAGTGAGCTATTACATTGCAACAACCATTTGAGGAGCCAGAAACTCAGTGGATTGGGGAGTCCAGCTGTAACCAGGGCTCAGGTGGTGTGTGGTCTACCCCTGGCTGTGGCGAGACCTTCGGGGTGGTAGCCCAAAGGGAGAAGACAGTTACATTGAGTCTGGCCCAGATGGTATTGAAGTACATTGGGCGAGTGAAATCCGTTCTGGGTTACAATTAGGCCACAGGAGGGGCATGAGGGTTGTGCACATGTGTTAACCCAGTGATGTACTATTGCTAGTGACCATCTTCAAAGCATTTATATAAGTACATAAGTAATGCCATACTGGGAAAAGACCAAAGGCCCCTGAAGCCCAGCATCCTGTCCCCGACAGCGGCCAATCCAGGTCAAGGGCACCTGGCAGCTTCCCAAATTTTCCCAAACTTACAAACATTCTATACATGTTATTCCCGAAATTGTGGATTTTTTCCAAGTCCATTTAGTAGCGGTCTATGGACTTGTCCTTTAGGAAACCATCCAAACCCTTTTTAAACTCTGAACTGTATGAAGGTCAGTGCAGTGAAAACCATCAGTTAAACAGTTAAATAAATGTTCCAGTTACTTTCACTCCTCTGAGTGTCGTGTGGTTCCTGAGTGGATGAACTGATGGGACCTAGACCCAAATAAGTAACTGCCAGCCTCTCGAGCCCCCTGTAACCCAGGATAGCAGGACCAGGTTACACATACACACAGTGCTGTCCAAGAGTTTAATTGCACGTTGAGTGAAGAAAGATTTTCTCCAATTCGTTTTAAATTTACTACATTGTAGCTTCATCGCATGCCCCCTAGTCCTAGTATTTTTGGAAAGCGTAAACAGATGCTTCACAACTACCTGTTCAACTCCACTAATTTCCTTTGAAACATTTGGTCTAGATCAGTCCAAAATGGCTGCCACTCACAATGTAGTTACGTTTGTATCCATGTACTTTGCAAATGAGTGAGAGCATATAAGTATGCATGACGATTTCAACTTAAAATCTCTGGGGACAGCATTGAGCTGGTGCTTTGATTGCAATAATTTAAGCTATTAATACATATATTCAGTACCACAATCTGTATAGGTAGCTGCACTGAATATACAGCTAGCACATTATCCTTGCTCAGCCCCAAACCGGGGCCTATATTATACGGATACTGTCAGGTTGTTCGGTCAAATTTTTGGTACAATATCCATATCAGTTCTAAATATATAGAGAGAGAAGTTTTACATTCACCAACGGCTGGTGATTGTATAATGTCTTTTGAATATTGGACCATCTGTGTGTACTTCTACTTCTCCAGTCAATGTTTATGAGACAAATTGAGGAATTTTCTACTTATGATATACCTCAGATGTCCCTACACATTATACCCTGGATTCTATATAGTACGCCTAGAAATCTGCATTGAAATTGGTGTGGATTCTATAACAATGCACATAACTTAACCAGCTAATGAGCGCTGATAACAGCACTTAACAAGCAATAATAAGCACTCATTTAGGTGCACAACTCACTAAGCATATTCTGTAATGAAGTGTACATAAGTACATAAGTACATAAGTAATGCCATACTGGGAAAAGACCAAGGGTCCATCGAGCCCAGCATCCTGTCCACGACAGCGGCCAATCCAGGCCAAGGGCACCTGGCAAGCTTCCCAAACGTACAAACATTCTATACATGTTATTCCTGGAATTTTGGATTTTTCCAAGTCCGTTTAGTAGCGGTTTATGGACTTGTCCTTTAGGAAACCGTCCAACCCCTTTTTAAACTCTGCTAAGCTAACCGCCTTCACCACTTTCTCCGGCAACGAATTCCAGAGTTTAATTACACGTTGGGTGAAGAAATTTTTCTCCGATTTGTTTTAAATTTACTACACTGTAGTTTCATCGCATGCCCCCTAGTCCTAGTATTTTTGGAAAGCTTGAACAGAAGCTTCACATCCACCTGTTCCACTCCACTCATTATTTTATATACCTCTATCATGTCTCCCCTCAGCCATCTCTTCTCCAAGCTGTATAGCCCTAGCCTCCTTAGTCTTTCTTCATAGGGAAGTCGTCCCATCCCCGCTATCATTTTAGTCGCCCTTCGCTGCACCTTTTCCAATTCTATTATATCTTTCTTGAGATGCTGCGACCAGAATTGAACACAATACTCAAGGTGCGGTCGCACCATGGAGCGATACAACGGCATTATAACATCCTCACACCTGTTTTCCATACCTTTCCTAATAATACCCAACATTCTATTCGCTTTCTTAGCCGCAGCAGCACACTGAGCAGAAGGTTTCAGTGTGTTATCGACGACGACACCCAGATCCCTTTCTTGGTCCGTAACTCCTAACGTGGAACCTTGCATGACGTAGCTATAATTCGGGTTCTTTTTTCCCACATGCATCACCTTGCACTTGCTCACATTAAACATCATCTGCCATTTAGCCGCCCAGTCTCCCAGTCTCGTAAGGTCCTCTTGTAAATTTTCACAATCCTGTCGTGATTTAATGACTTTGAATAACTTTGTGTCATCAGCAAATTTAATTACCTCGCTAGTTACTCCCATCTCTAAATCATTTATAAATATATTAAAAAGCAGCGGTCCTAGCACGGACCCCTGAGGAACCCCACTAACTACCCTTCTCCATTGTGAATACTGCCCATTTAACCCCACTCTCTGTTTCCTATCCTTCAACCAGTTTTTAATCCACAATAGGACATTTCCTCCTATCCCATGACCCTCCAATTTCCTCTGTAGCCTTTCATGAGGTACCTTGTCAAACGCCTTTTGAAAATCCAGATACACAATATCAACCGACTCCCCTTTGTCCACATGTTTGTTCACTCCTTCAAAGAATTGAAGTAAATTGGTCAGGCAAGATTTCCCCACACAAAAGCCATGCTGACTTGGTCTCAGTAATCCATGTCCTTGGATGTGCTCTGTAATTTTGTTTTTAATAATAGCCTCTACCATTTTCCCAGGCACTGACGTCAGACTCACCGGTCTATAATTTCCCGGATCTCCCCTGGAGCCTTTTTTAAAAATGGGCGTTACATTGGCCACCCTCCAATCTTCCGGTACCACGCTCGATTTTAAGGATAAGTTGCATATCACTAGCAGTAGCTCCGCAAGCTCGTTTTTCAGTTCTATCAGTACCCTAGGATGAATACCATCCAGTCCAGGAGATTTGCTACTCTTCAGTTTGCCGAACTGCCCCATTACGTCCTCCAGGTTTACCGTGAAGTCAGTAAGTTTCTCCGACTCGTCCGCTTGAAATATCATTTCCGACACCGGTATCCCACCCAAATCTTCCTCGGTGAAGACCGAAGCAAAGAATTCATTCAGTCTCTCCGCTACATCTTTGTCTTCCTTGATCGCCCCTTTTACCCCTCGGTCATCCAGCGGCCCAACCGATTCTTTTGCCGGCTTCCTGCTTTTAATATACCGAAAAAATTTTTTACTATGTTTTTTTGCCTCTAATGCTATCTTTTTTTCATACTCCCTCTTGGCCTTCTTAATCTGCGCCTTGCATTTGCTTTGACACTCCTTATGCTGTGTACCGAACTTCTAATGCATCAGGCAAAAAGAGGTGTGGTCATGTGTAGGGAAATAGGCATTTCATGGGCATTCTGAAATTTACGAGTGTATAGAATATGGCCCAGTGTGCCTAAATCTACGCGCAGGGATGTATGCCAAGTTTTCCTTGGTGTAAATGGATATGCGTAGATTTAGGCGCTGATATATCAACTAAATTTATTCTATATACTGCACCTAAATATAGGCACCGATTATAGAATACACTTAGTCAGCACTGATTTCAGCGCCAGTTTTATTAGGTGCAAATTATAGAATCTCACCCTATACTCTTATCACAGCCTCCAGTTTCTTGCAGCAGCTCAGGGATACATAAGAACATAAGAATATCCATATTGTGTCAGATCAATGGTCCATCTAGTCCAGTATCCTGTTTCCAACAGTGGCCAAGCCAGGTCACAAGTACCTGGCAGAAACCCAAATAGTGGCAACATTCCATGCTACCAATCCGAGGGCAAGCAGTAGTTTCCCCATGTCTGTCTCAATAGCAGACTATGGACATTTCCTCCAGAAAATTGTCCAAACTTTTTTAAACCCAGATATGCTATCCACTGTTTCCATATCCTCCGGCAGAGTTCCAGAACTTAACTATTCATTGAGTGAAAAAATATTTCCTCCTATTTGTTCTTAAAAGTATTTTCACGTAACTTCCTTGAGTGTCCCCTAGTCTGCGGGGTGGATAATGACCATATTAACATGCATTTTAATGTGGTCTGTTAACACTGGCGATAGTTTAGAGCATCAGCCCCTAAGTTTGTTCCTAAGGCAGTGGAGGGTTAAGTGAATTTCCTAACACCACAAAGAACAGCAGCAGGATTTGAACCGGGCTTCCCTGGTGGTCAAAGTACTAGGCTAATCAATTATTATTATTACCCAGTGATCAGTTACCTGCACTCTTCAGCCATAATGCAGAGCTCAATTACACAATTAGATTTAAATGAGTTTGCTTGTATTCTGCCCCTATGATCAGAGAACAGCACTCTGATCATAAGGGCGAAATAAGGTTAAGACTCCTGCCCCCCCCCCCCCCCCCCCACCATTAGTCATGCTGCCCGGGAAGTCACTGTCAGCCTGGGCTGCCATCGTATCCTACCTCCCAAAACAAGACCCTGGTTGCCTAGCGCCCCCCAAGCACCCCTGCCATGAGGACACATGGGGCTGGAGGTCCAGTGCATCTCCAGCCACCCTAACCTCCCCCCACACCCCAAAAAATATACCTGGTGGCCGAAGTGGGCTGCTCACGCAACTGCCCCCCACACTCCCTGGTGGCCTAGTGGTAAATCGCGCCCCCCCATACCTCTTATTGGAGAAGGGAGCAACACTCTTCCAGCCAGTGCTGCCTACAAAAATGGTGCTGCCCTGCCCTGTGCATCCTGGGATGCTGGGAAGCCCTGCCCAGCGCATCCCAGGATGCACCGAGCAGGGCAGGGTGCCGCCATTTTGTAGGTGGCGCTGGCTGGAAGAGGAGGGAGTGTTGCTCTCTCCTCCAACAAGAAGTACGATGGGGGGAGGATTTAACACTAGATCACGGAGAGTGGGAGGTGCATCGGCAGCCCACTTGGGCCACCAGGTATATTTTTGGGGGGTATGTGGGGGGCTGGAGGTCCGCAGGAGCTCCAGCCCCGCGTGTCCTCATGGTGGGGGGGGGGCTGCTTGGGGCGGCACTAGGCCACCAGGGCCTTGTTTTGGGAGGTGGGTCTTGGGGTCCTATGGACCCCCAAGACACGATGTCAACCCAGGCTGACAGTAACAGCCCAGGCTGCTTGACTCTGATGGGGGGGGGGGGGGAAGCGGAAGTCTTAACCCTAATGTAAGCTCTGAGCTGGTGTAGGGTTAAGGCACTATTCCACCCCTATGATCAGGTCACTGTTCTCTGATCATAGAGGCAGTATACAAGCAGAGCTCATTTAAATCTAATTAAAATGGAATCTGCATTATGGCTTTGCTTGAGAGCTTTCAGCCTGATGATCATGGGGTACAGATAAATGTGGCCTCTAGCACCTGCATTTACCTTTGATCATCAGGCTATCAGTGCAGAAAAAGGGAGAAAGGCCAAAACAAGAATCCACTCAGGCATCATAGGAGTCAACACAAAGCAAACTAAGGTGACACTTCAGAGCACTGCAGGAATGAACTTATGGTCAGAATACTAAGAGGAACCTTGATAAAATCCTTTGACACCAATAAGAAAGGACTTGAGTTCCTATCACCTTATAAACAATAAAATTCCTACCCTACTGCTTTGTCACCTTCTGATCACCCGTCCATCTTTCGCTGTCCTACCCCCACCCCCTACCTTTTCCTTGAGAGTATCATTGGAATGTTTACATATTTAACTTAAATATTCTTTCACAGTATAAGCAAAAAAATAACAGTCCTGACCTGAGGGAAAAGGTTCTGCCCTTTGAAAGCTAATCAGAAATGTATTTAGTCCAGTTAAGAAGGTATGATTATATTTTCCTTTTAATTTTTTGGTTTTGTTCTACCTCTTTTTATTACCTTTAAATTGGACTAACCTGGCAGTCACGCTACTACTCAGAGCGGTGATTAATAGAGTTTAGACACTGTCTAATTTTTAGATATTACTCCTCGCTTGCTTTTCTGTTAATTCCCAATTTGTTTAAGTGTACAGGAGCCCAATAAAAGCATCAGTTGTACCCATTCTTTCAATCATTTTTCAGTTCAAATAGACCCATAACGTTTGAAACTGTTCCCTAGAGAAATGATACATTGACATTGAACTGTAAGATAATAAGTCTGAGGATGCGTGTAAAGAAACACACTTGGGATTAATGTCAGGAGAGCTTGATCTGTGTATGTGTACATTTGACAGCTCCTAAGAGGAAGATGGGGGGAGGGGCAGAGGCAGAGAGAGATATTTTACTGTCCTGTTGAAGTATATTAAAGCTGGAGAATGTTCAGAAGAAAGAAGGCAGAGCAATTCTGCCTACTGTTTGGTCAAATAATACAGAATGTTCTAAGGCATATTTTGGATATGCAGCAGTACTTGGGCACATGGTGGAACCTTCACTGATCAGCCTTGTGCTGAATGAACAATTTTTTTATATGATGCCAAGTAAGGAACATGAAATCTGATCTTTTTTTTTTGTTACATTTGTACCCCGCGCTTTCCCACTCATGGCAGGCTCAATGCGGCTTACATATACAGGTACTTATTTGTACCTGGGGCAATGGAGGGTTAAGTGACTTGCCCAGAGTCACAAGGAGCTGCCCGTGCCTGAAGTGGGAATCAAACTCAGTTTCCCAGTTCCCCAGGACCAGAGTCCACCACCCTAACCACTAGGCCACTCCTCCAAGTGATGGGTATGGAAAGAATTTCCATTTTGTGTCATATTTATATCACTTCATTTTCCCATGTACATCGCATTACAATACAGCATATTTCTATACTGCTACTACAACCAGGGTTCTAAGCGGTTTACATCAATAAAAAAAGAAAACCATGACAATCTCTTGGGGAAATGTCATTATACAAATCTCTTAAAATGTGAGGTCTTTAAGTTTCTCTTAAATAAGGAAAAAATAGAACTGAGAATTAAAACAGAGATGCAAACATTTTCATATCTTTGTTGCTTGTGCAGCAAGAAGTCTATCATATAGTCTGAATCTCTTTATACCCCTAAATGAGGGAGAGACAAAAAATGAATTATGACAAGACCTTCTAACCCTGTTATTGAGCAAAAGTGGTCTAGTAGATAAGCCGGACGCGCATAATTAAGGATCTTATACGACAGACAAGAAAATTTTAACAAAATCCTTGCCTCTTTAGGCAGCCAATGAAGTTCATCAAAACAGAGAGATGTCCTTCTCCTTCAAATAAAAAATCAGTGTTACAGCAGTATTTTGAATTGTTTGTAATTTTTGAATAGTTTGGGTACATCCAAATGTATAAGACTGCAATAATTTTACGTCGACAGAAGCAGTTCTTGCACAAATAGCCTAACTGTTCAAATTACAAAAAAACTTTCATATATTGTGTTATTTTGTTTCTGTCTAACACAGGGATGGGCATCCTCGGTCCTCAAGGGCCACAACCCAGTTGGGTTTTCAGGATTTCATGAGATCTGTTTGCATGCACAATCTCCATTGTATGCAAATAGATCTCATGAAAATTCATTGGGGAAATCCTGAAAACCCAACTGGGTTGTGGCCCTTGAGGACCGAGGATGCCCATCCCTGGTCTAGCACATGTTAAATATTTACAGAATGTATAAAAAAATTTTAAAACAAAGCATATATATATATACACAACAAGTACTAATAGCATACACTGAAACACTTTAGCAAATTTCAACGTAACAGAAATGGACAAGAGTTATTAAGCTGCAGTGGAATTTACCGCTCGGGTTGCTCATTTGTGGTACTTAAGTATCATAGGTTAGTAACTAATGTGGTACTTTTCATTTTACATTGCTGCAGCCAGAAACATCACCCAGTCCTTGTCCCAGCAATACAGATAGCATTGTAAATATTGGGCCTAATATCTTATTAAAGCGGCCAGGGCATAGAAAATCCCACCCACCACCAATCCAAGTCCCCCAGCACCTCCTCCACCTCAGCACCTACTGGAAGTTTCTCTGGTGGCTAATGCAGGAAGCGGGAGTGATTCCAGCTCAGTCCTGCTCTGTTGTTACCTGGCTTCATAATGTAGTATTAAAATCCCCCTAGTGGTAGTCTTGCAATGCTACCCTTAGGGGTCAAGCTGCAAAGCGTTGGAGCTGGCAGTCCTTGAGAAGATTATTGCAGGAGTGAAATGGCACATGGTACTACTACTGGGGAGCGGCAGGTGGAAGACAGTAGGAGTGTTAATTAAAGTTGTAAGGGGTTATCCTGCTAATTGTGGATGGTCACGGTGGTGGTTGGAGAGGGAATTAACTTCAGGAACAGCTTAGGCCCCCTACTGCCTCCTGTTGGCTGGCTGGGTAGCTCTATGGTGTTTGCTCTTTGCCTTTATCTACCATTTTTCTCTTCATTTTCCCATGCACATTGTGATGTATTTTCTGTAAATAAAGTATATGGCTCTGAACATGTTAATTTAAGAGTTATCAAATAAAGGAACACTTCTACTAGGATGATTTCTGTTAGGCTTTGAAGCTGGGTGATGATGGGGCAAGGAGCCACTGGGGATCACTCCTGACTCCGCCATTAGCCAACAGTGAAACCCTCAGTGCATGCTGGAGGGAGTTAGGGTGGTATTTTGATTGGGGAAGGACTTGAATCAGGGAGATAGGAAGGTAATATGTGCAAGTTTCCAAGCACCAGACCTTTTAAGAAGTTCCTCAGGAGCATCAGGCCACACATTAGCATTCCAGTACTCCTTGGGGGGGGGGGGGGTGGAGAAGATAACACCAGCTCAAATATGGGAGTATCTTTATTTTCATTTCAGTATTCTTTAACTCCCATTATGATACTTATGGAAACAGTGGGTTTTGCTATTTAATGCATGTTATTTGCTGAAAAAATTGCATTATTCCCTTAATGCACCTTAGAAACTACCCTCTTTGTTAGCTTTTTTTTTTTTTTTGTCTCATTTCAGATGAGAAATGACACAAAACAATGTAACAAATGTTGATGCTTTCATGTCCTTTTGTGCTCTTCATCTGAGTGGAGCATAAGTGCTGTTTCTTAACAATCACTTTGCACTGCTCTGAGAACAAACATAAAGTTTAAAAAAAATGAGAGTACATCCCTAGCCAGCATCTGAGTCATGACGGTATAACCAGTAAAAAGTCATTCTATAACTTTATTCTCATCTTATAGGAGAAGTCCAGATGTTCAAGCAAAGGAACAGCTATGGAAGCACATTCAGTAAGTACTATTACTACTTTTCTAGATTATTTTACTTTAACATTTTATTCTAATAGAACAGTGCAGTGGTTCTCAAACGTTTTTGGTTCACGGCACCCTTCATGTCCGAGTAACTTTTCGCGGCACCCCCACCCCCCACCTCCGGCCTCCATCTTTTGTTCTGCACAAATATAATAGTGCTAGAGTGTCCCTATAACCAGCCTCTCCAAATGACATAATGATTATGATTTATAACAAATTACCACTGTACCTATGAAAAGTTATTCCATTATTATATTTCCTCTGTGTACATCTGTATGTTGCACAAACATGTTTGAAACTATAAGTGAGATTAAATAAAAAACGCTACCAACAATAAATAATCACAACATGGATGCAGCAGCTCATAGGTTTGCTTGCTTTGTTTTGAATGGGATGGGGAAACAGACTGACCTGGTGTCAACTTTTTAACTTCATCCTCTGTTTTCTTCCAACCTCCTTGGCAGCAAAAGCAAGTCCTGAAGGCCATCTTCTCTGTGTCCGCAACAAAAAAAAAGAAAAAGCAAGTGCGGGTCCACAGCAGCCTTCAGGCATGCGCTGTCGGCTCTGCTGGTCCTCTGCTCCCGCTGACGTCAACTTCTAGTTCCTGGGGCAGAGGACCGGCAGAACTGACAGCACATGCTTGAAGGCTGCAGCAGCCCTGCGCTTACTTTTTTTGCTTGGCAGGAGGGAGGTCAGGATTTGCCAGAGAGTTTTCTGCGGCACACAGTTTGGGAACCTCTGGAATAGTGATACAAGACCGGCATGGAAAGATGTTCATGGTTTAGAATGGGCTCTTCCACATGTATCTTGATGATTGAAACAGTAATAGTGAGGCAAGAGACTGTCAGAAAGCACCAAGGCGTACCATGAAGTGGTGCATAGTACGGCAATGAAATCAAGTGGTTGATATATTTTTGGTTACAAATTTCCTGATTAGTTTTATTTGCTTGTTAATCCTTTTCTAGGAAGGAACTTGTAGACCCATCAGGATTATCTGAAGAACAACTGAAAGAGATTCCTTATATGAAAATAGAGTGAGTTTGCGCAGCGTAGAAAAAGACAGACTCTAGCTGCTCTTTGGTCCCCCTACCTTGTGTGCTAGAAGACGGAAGCTGCTTCTGCTGGCATTTTAGATCACGCACTTTTACGTGCATTTCTTGGTCCCAGATTTCAAGCTATCTGCATGAACATAAACAAAGCCCAGTGTTCATTGTAAAAATATTGTAATGCCCAAACTTACACAAACTCAAATGCAGAGTCTAATCATCTCTGAGGATCTTCAATATCAGCACCTCTGGATATTATCCAATCCTAGTAGCATTTGTTGTGAACTGTACATATTCAAAATTCACGTCGCTTAGCATTTTTTTTAAAACACCAGCCACTGTGGGTTTTATTAATGTCTGGATATGTAGTGCAGAGTTGTATCTGGATACCAGTGCTGAATATTTGGATATTGGTTGGCCACTGGCTATTATCCAGATACCAGCACTTTTGAGAGCAGTACCCAGATAACTGTCCAGATAAAGTTAGAACAGCTTTTCTTGTGTCCTAAGTGTGTCTGGATAGTTACTTGTGCCCCAATGCTCAAAGGCAAATGCTGGCACTAAAGTCTATTAGCACTGGACTAGCGCCCTCGTTTGCTTGTGTCAAATGCTCAGAGCCGACGAGCACATGAAACAATGAGCTTGCCAGCTCTTGAGCGCAGTGAGCATGCAAATGCATGCAGAAGAGGTCATCCCCGATTCCTCCCCAATGGTCAGCAGGCAGCACGCCAAACAAGGACGCTCCTCCTGCGGCAAACCCTACACCAGCTTGGAGCTGGCATTAGGGTTGTGCCAAGCCGTGGGAAGTGGATGACATCCTGTCAGAATTAAAGCCCTGGTGGTCCGGTGGACCCTGTACCCCAAACCCCCACCAATCCAAACACATAAGGGACTGATGGTCTGGTGGACCCCAGACAGCCCCCGTGAAAATAAATAAAACCCTGGGTGTCCAGTGGGGCCCCTGGCCAGGACCCCTCCCCCAAAGACTAGCTTAGCCCCGGTGGTCTAGTGGTCGCCCCCCCCCCCCCCAACCTCCTCCTACCTTGAAGGAGGAGGAGGGGTGGAGTCCTAGTCCCTCCTGCCGGGCGCATCATCAAAACGACAGCAACCGTAGGCCCTGCTCAGGGTGCCGCCATTTTGATGATGTGTCTGGCAGGAGGAGTGACTAGGATTCCTTCATTTCTCTTCCTTGAAGATAGGAGGGGGTTGAGGGGCAACCGCTAGGCCACCGGGGCTAGGGTAGTCTTCGGGGGGGAGGGGAGGAGTCCTGGATAGGGGTCCCACTGGAACACCAGGGTTTTATTTTCAGGGGGTGGGGGTCTGGGGTTCACCTGACCACCAGGGCTAGTGACAGCTGGCATCCTGGGCATGCGCTGAAAAGTTGTGCTTAACATATAACTTTTGAGCACATGCACCAGGCACCATCCTGTCCCTAACTCCCGAACAACTCTCTTATGCTTAACACTCTGAGCATGCCTAAATTTGCATCTCATTAGCATTGAGCATTATGGCGTTATTCTGGGGCGCTGTTCTGGTGGTATTTCTCCAGCGCTGTTTAATACTAGTGACCAAGGCATACACCAAGGTCTGAAGTGAAGGATAATTTTTAAAATAGAACAAACTGATCTAATAAGACACAGATAATAGAAAACAAAAATCAGGAAAAATATGAGTGGTAAAGGACAGAGTCAAAAATGATCCAAGGAATTTTTAAAGAAGATCCTTAACTGAAGAGGTTGACCTGGTAGGCTAGGCAACACACAAGGCAATGCTGGCACATCAGATATCCACATCATCCGAGACTTTGATGGATGTAATTTGAGTTGATGACCTACAAGCTGTTTAGCAATGGTCTCAAAGCCCAGAATTAAGGGGCCCTCTTACTAAGCTGCAGACTCCAGACTTCGCGCCTTCTGTCTCGCTGCACCCTACGCCTGGAATAAACTTCCTAAGCCCCTACGTCTTGCCCCATCCTTGGCCACCTTTAAATGTAGACTGAAAGCCCATCTCTTTAACATTGCTTTTGACTCGTAACCACTTGTAACCACTCGCCTCCACCTACCCTCCTCTCTTCCTTCCCGTTCACATTAATTGATTTGATTTGCTTACTTTATTTATTTTTTGTCTATTAGATTGTAAGCTCTTTGAGCAGGGACTGTCTTTCTTCTATGTTTGTGCAGCGCTGCGTATGCCTTGTAGCGCTACAGAAATGCTAAATAGTAGTAGTAGTAGTAAGCACTAATGTGTACTTACCGCCGCAAAATAAAGTGCTTACTGTGGGGTGCGGTCAGGCATCCTGCAGTAATTTTTACATGTGTGCATGCTTCACCCACATGCTAAAATATAAACTTTATTTTTTAGCACTGGGGCGGGTCAGTGATGGAGAGTAGGTGTGTTCTGTGCTAATCAGCGTAACTACATTACCGCACGCTAAGCGATTAGCGTGTGAGCCCTTACTGCCTACAAAATAGGTGTAGTTAAGGGCTGACGCGCTAATGGGAAAATTAGTGTGTAGCCATTAATGCTGGAAAAAGTAATATCGGCCATTTTACCCATGGCAAAAATGGCCATAGAGCATGGGAATGAAAAGCGTAAGCAAGTGCTAAGGCCCCTTTTCTGCAGCTTAGTAAAAAGGCCCTTAAGTAATAGATCAGGATTTTTCAGATCACATAAATAGACACTGATACCTAAAGTTGCAATTAATAGTGCTAAAGGACTCGAACAAATTAGAGGAGACTAAATGGATCATTGCAGAACATCACATACGAGCAGTTATGTAGTAGATGTTTCTAAGTTAAAAGTAAACCACAAGAGTGGAAGAAGCCAAACCACAGTTCTCAAGTGGATCATCAAGTCATTTATTTTCATCCAAAGTCTGAAGACTGAATATTTCCCAATTCTGACAGATTGTAACCTACACGGGCTGTGTTTCGCCACCCAAAGCCTTCATCAGGGGGTTCATTAACAGCCAAATCTAGTCGTCAGCGCCACATGCCTGGTGCATGGGCACTTTTGCGGAAAGCAGAGTTCTTGTACGTATGCGCCAGGCAAACCTGTAAGCAAAGCACACATCGGTGCTGTTCTTCTGTGCCTTTTAATATAAGCTTTACAATTTTTTTTGCCTGAAAAGCTTATATTTAAGTACACAAAACAAGCACCAATGTGTGCTTTCACTTTCAAGTATGCACTGACTTGCACACATTCGTCTCTCACTACCAGTGCTTAGAGGCTTGCATGAGCTTTCTTCTGCTTCCAAATTAAATAAAAACAGTCAGATTTTAAAGAAACAATTGTGGAAAATCCTTTCTTCAAACACCCCAACATCAGCTCTGAACTGGCGTTGGGTTTTCAGCGATAAGGGCGGCTTTGTTTTGAGCGCTGTTCTCTGAGTAATGGGAGAGAATAGGAAATGACCTCATTAACATCCATTTGACTACATTTTAATACTATTTGAGCTAATCTTTGGCACACACGTTGTTTCCTGCACTAGAGCCCACTGAACGGATTAACGCAAACACTAGTCCAGCGCTAATCAGCTCTAGCGCCAATGTTACATTCTAAGCACTCAGAGGGTAATCGGTAGGATCTTATTCTATCAAGGAAAGTAGATGCCTACTTTCCTTTATAGAATGCAAGTATAACAGGTAATATATGTAAATGATATTCAAGCGCAACCACTTACCAGCCATAGAGCCATGGGTACCTAAATGTCAAAGGTACACACAGTATATCTATAGAGTACAGGCATGTGTGTATGCCACCTACCTGCACTATGCAGGACGCGCACATTCTCACAGAATAGCACATAGGAGGGACTTGGCCATGTATATGCACAGATAACGCATATAATTTCTGGTATTCTAAACATGTGTACATATGAGTGTAAATATTAGCACACATTTTACACAATTGCCCCCGTAATGCAGAAACTCTAATTAAAGGGTGTTGGATGAGTGAGAAGAGGGTGGGGACTGCCCCTTGCAGTTAACACAGGTGTCATTATTGTACATTAAATGCCAGTGTGGCAGATAATGTGGAATGGTTGGCTACACCTCCAGAGATATAGCTAACTTCATTCTATGTTAGTAACTGTGGCATTAATACACAGTAAAAATACCATTGTTCCAGCTTAACAGTACCAGTCAGCCTCCTTCAAAGTTCCAGGACCACCCCAAGTCACCACAAAGTTGTTGTTTTTTTTAATTTAATTTTTTGCAGTTACTGTAGCTTAACTGCAAAGCATTAATGCAGTTTTGTAAATAAGGGCTTAAATATACTAAGCATCTAAGCAGAATGATCTGTTTTCTCTTTCATGGGAAGAAGGCAAGACGTAGTGTGATGATGCACCAGCTTTCTTATAGCTGTCTTCAGGTTCAATGGAAAGTTCATTTCCTTGTCATCATACCAGACCAGTCCAGATGAACGGGTTATTTCCATCTACCAGCAGATGGAGACAGAGAAAAAAATAGTCCCCCCCCCCATTCCCCCAATCATTAGCAGTTTCCCAGGAGTGCTTTGAGGCTGTATTCATTGTTATTCTTTTTATTCGTTTATTCTCTGCTACTGGTGTGAGCTGACTTCCCACAGTTTCCTCAGTTGGTAAGTTTTGCCCTTATTGTCTCCATTCCGCGGATGATGGGAAGAGTGCTTTTCCCGCGTTTCTTGTCTCAGTTTCCCCCTCGTTCATGTAAAAAAAAATTTAAAAACCCCACCACACCCAAAGAAAGTGCATTTCATATAGGCTGCAGAGGCAGACAGGGTTTTTGGTGCCTTCCACTTCATGTTTGCTACTCTTTCTGCCTCCGTTCTCCTCTGTTTCGGGCGGTGTTCCCACGATGGCCTGGTTGTACATAAGTAATGCCACACTGGGAAAAGACCAAGAGTCCATCGAGCCCAGCATATTATCCATGACAGCGGACAATCCAGCCCAAGGGCACCTGGCAAGCTTCCCAAACGTACAAACATTCTATACATGTTATTCCTGGAATTGTGGATTTTTTCCAAGTCTATTTAGTAGTGGTTTATGGACTTGTCCTTTAGGAAACCGTCTAACCCCTTTTTAAACTCTGCCAAGCTAACCGCCTTCACCACGTTCTCCAGCAACGAATTCCAGAGTTTAATTATGCGTTGGGTGAAGAAAAGTTTTCTCCGATTTGTTTTAAAATTTACTACACTGTAGTTTCATCGCCTGCCCCCTAGTCCTAGTATTTTTGGAAAGCGTGAACAGATGCTTCACATCCACCTGTTCCACTCCACTCATTATTTCATATACCTCTATCACGTCTCCCCTCAGCCGTCTCTTCTCCAAGTTGAAAAGCCCTAGCCTCCTTAATCTTTCTTCATAGGGAAGTCGTCCCATCCCCGCTATCATTTTAGTCACCCTTCGCTGCAGCTTTTCCAGTTCCACTATATCTTTCTTGAGATGCGACGACCAGAATTGAACACAATACTCAAGGTGCGGTCGCACCATGGAGCGATATAACGGCATGATAACATCCTCACACCTGTTTTCCATACCTTTCCTAATAATACCCAACATTCTATTCGCTTTCCGAGCTGCAGCAGCACACTGAGCAGAAGGTTTCAGTGTATTATCGATGACGACACCCAGATCCCTTTCTTGGTCCGTAACTCCTAACGTGGAACCTTGCATGACATAGCTATAATTCGGGTTCTTTTTTCCCACATGCATCACCTTGCACTTCTTCACATTAAACATCATCTGCTATCTAGCCGCCCAGTCTCCCAGTCTCGTAAGGTCCTTCTGTAATTTTTCACAATCCTGTCGCGAGTTAACGACTTTGAATAACTTTGTGTCATCAGCAAATTTAATTACCTCGCTAGTTACTCGACAGTGCTTCTGCTTTCATCCTCTGTTTGAGTTTCCTGTGCAGCTGTGGTCTACTTGTCCGGACTTAGCCTACAGCACAGACATAGTGGGTCCCTCTTCACCATCAGGCTAGGGTGGCAGATGTAGTGTTGTTCCTTTGCCTCAGCCATTGTGGAAGATCTTCAGGTGGGCCTTCTCATTTTGCTTCTGGGAATGCATGGCTGCAGGACTTGTCCATGGCAGGTAGCGCAGAGTGTACACTGCCTTTGTACATTAGGTTCCTTCAGGGCTTCCTGGCAGGTGTTGAGTGGGGCTGCATTGCCCTTCGGAATGTTTTTGGCTTGCCGTTCTGTTAGGGGTCTTGTGGGCCTGGGCTGTGTGCTTTTTCTCTGTGGGGTACATTCAAAACTCAGTTCTGGGGCGGCACCTCTATGAGCTACCATTGGGGGTGGCTTGTTCTCTCTTTGGCAGCCATTTGTTTTCAGCAGGGTTTATGCTGTATGGGAGCCAAGGCTCATCTCTGTTCTTCATAGAGCAGCGGTCCAGTTTTCTTGCCGTAGGTGATACGCATCTTCAGTTGTCTGTTCCTCTGTATTTCCGGATGCCTTCCGGTCAGGTGAGCTTCCTTCACCTTAAGTTTGAGTCCTGTGATCTCTTGTCTATGGTGCTTTGCTTCCCATTTGCGGGGTGCATTCAGTTCTGTCTTAGATGATCCAGCCCTGCTGCATCCTTGTCTGAGGAGAGCAGGTATTTTTCTCTGTGGACCAGAGACAGTTTTGGTTGTGGCCTATAGCTCCTTTAACTATGGAGACCAGCTTGTAGAGCCTAGGTCCATCCTGTTATTGGACCCTTAAATCCTTTTGTGCATGAGAAGATGAGCTCCATCTGTGTGTGTGTGTGAAGCCCAACTCCGCTCTGCATGTGGAACCCAGTGCTGTCTGCACCTGTATAGCTGGGCATATCTAGGCATGTAGAGCCCTGCTCAGTTTAGGCAGGTTGAGCCCTGCTCAGTTTGGGCTTATGGGGCCTGGCTCCATCTAGGCTTCTGGGGCTCGGCTCCATCTGGGCTTGTGGGGCCTGGGTCCATCTGAGCATGTAGGCCCTGGTTCCATCTGGGCGTATGGCACACTACCCCATCTGAGTGTGTGGAGCCTGGCACCATCTGGGCCTGTGGGGCCTGGTTTTGTATTGGCATCTATGGCTCAGCTCAGTCTGGGCAAGTACGGCCCACCTCCATCTGAGCAGGTACAGCCCATCTCCATCGGAGCAGGTATGGCCCGGCTCCATTTGGATGTGTTCAGCTCAGCCCCATCTTTGTTGGTTGAGTTTACCTCCTTCATTGCATGTTGAGCCTACCTCCATCATTGCATGCCAAGCTCACCTACATCATTGCATGTTGAATCCAGCTCCTTCTTGTTCCTAGGAAATTGGGGCCAGGTCTTCATTTGTGTGTGTTGAGTGCAGTTCCATCAGCACATGGAGAGTGGGCAGGTAGGGCATTCCTCCATCTTTGGCTGTCAGCCGCAGCTTCATCTTGGCCGATAGAGCGAGGCTTGGTCTTGGAAGGTGGAGCACAGCTCGATCTTGGTCTGCAGGTCAAAGCTCTGACTTTGCATGTGGAGCTCAGCTCCCTTGTTGCTTGTGGAGCTAGGAGCTTCTTTACAGTGTGTGCATGACCCCATAATGGACATTTTGATCATGGTTCCTTCCTGGGGTATGTAGCAACATTTGGACTTAGCAAGTCAGGTGCAGTTTTAACTTAAGGGATGGAGTGCAGACTCCCTATGAAGGTCTACCTTTTCTCTGGTACGTAGCTCCAGCTTGGTTCACCTTCAGCTCTCTCCCTTTTGAGCATAACTCTTACTAGTTATCACAGACAGATATGCTAGCAGGCGTTTTTTTCGCCTTCGGCACAGGTAGAGCACAGCACCATTGCTGGGTGGTGCACTTCTCCACTGCGAGTAGTCCACTTTTGGGTGGTTCATATTTGCAGTCTTCGCTGGCCATCTGTGTCCTCTTGGGTACAGTTCTCTGCTCCAGTGCCGATGATGGAATTGTCCCGTCTAGGCCTGTAGTCCGCCACTCCATCCCTGTAGATGAGATGCTGCAACGCAACAGTTTGCATAGATAGTACTGTACCCGCCGCTGGCTCTTTCTTTGGAGCGGTTCTATCTGTCTTTATGGTTCAGTCCCCTTCAGTTTTTCGGTGGACTTCGCTCTGCATCCACCTTGTGGAATTTGGGGGCATGCCAGTATATGGGCCATTGCTCTTTCACCTCTTATACCTAGCTCCCTACTTCAGTCATTAGCTGTGGTGGGCAGCTCAGTTTTTGGTTATAGACTGCTCTCCACTTCTGTATGGAGCATGCCACTCCAGGTACAGCACATTCTGCTGCTTCCTACAGCTACAGCCTTGCTGTAGCTTGGACGCTAGGATGGTTCTTCAGGCCCATGTCATTCCCTTCTGTACTGCTGTGTCCTTGTGTTCTCTTTGTGCAGGATGCACCACCTTGATTCTAAGGGAGGTATGGTGCTTATTCTGCGCAGTTGCCTTGGGTCACTATTGCACTCTCTTGGGGTTTGGCTTTTGATAGTTTCTGTCCCTGTGGTACCTTGAGAACTCCGTAATTACCTGGTTCCTCAGGCATGCTTTATCTTGTGATTTCTAGTTTTTCCTCCAATTTTTGGCATTCGCTAATGGGAGTTCCTCGCTTCGGGTGCATGGCCTAGCTCTGGGGCCTCTGTACTCTTGGGTCTTCGGAGGAAGGCATTGTCTGATACTCTGTTTCATCTTGAGATCTCTCCCTCTTGCACGGGAAGGCCCTTTCTCTCTGGCCATTTCCTTAAGGGGCCACTTCTGTTTTCCCTTTGTCTTTATGGCCTCCAGGGCCGTGCCGATGTGGTAAGCGGGGTAAGCACCGCAGGAGGGCGCCCACCTCTGGAGGGCGCCGCCGCGGTGCTTACCCTCGCCCCGCGCCGCCGAGGCCTTTAAATCTTTTACTTGCAGTCGCAGCAGCGTCTGTGAAAGCGGAGCGCTGCCGACGTCTCCCTTCCCTTCGCGCTGTTGGTTGGTTCCCTCAGTGTCCCTGCCTTCTTCTGACGTCAGAAGAAGGCGGGACACTGAGGGAACCAACAGCGCGAAGGGAAGGGAGACGTCGGCAGCGCTCCGCTTTCACAGACGCTGCTGCAACTACAAGTAAAAGATTTAAAGGCCCCCAGGGCGCGCCGCGATCATCTTCACGGGGGGGGGGGCACGCCAACTGTTCATCTGCGGGGGGGGGGGGGAGGGCGGCACAGACCCTTGGCACGGGCCTGATGGCCTCCTAATGGAAGGGTCATTGTTTACCCCGTATATTTTTATTCAACCTTAAGCTTTTTTCTTCTTAGGATTCACTTTATGCGGCCTTTTTGGTTTTCCAGGAAGATGGGGGTCTGCTCTGGCTCTGACAGTCTTCTTTGCGACAGTCTCCTTTCTTGCTTCTAGTTCCATGCTCTTAGGGGTTAGTCTCCCACATTCATTTCTTGTATTGCTGGATGTTTACCGGTGGGCTCCCTTTCTCAGGGATTCTCTCATATTGTGAAATTCTGGGCATAGCCAGTTGTGCTCTGGCTTTCTCTCTCTCAGTAGGCCCACCCTTATGGATACTGCTTTGCTTCATCCCATTTGTCTAGACTGATCTGGTATGATGACAAGTAAGGAAAAATATGTCTTCCTGATAATTTTCTTTCCTTTAGTCATACCAAATCAGTCCAGACACCCTCCCTGTTTGTGTTTCGTGTTTGCTTTTCAGGCAATCATTCCTTTCTTTGGAAGAGGTCTTGTACTATGGTCAATATCACACATCTTTGGATTCACATCTTCTGATTCTCTGACATTTCATGTATGAGGATGGGTCTCCTTCATTCATGGATTTTTTGGCTGAATGAGACTGATGCTCTCAAATGTCATGCTGGCCGCTACTAAAGTCAGGGGCACCGTTGTTTGGCTAATTGAAATACTGAACATTCCAGACTGCACAATACCCTTAAGGGGCAGTTCATAAGAACTATTTTTTCTCTGTCTGAATCCGCTAGTAGATGGACATAACCCATTCTTCTGGATTGGTCTGGTATGACTAAAGGAAAGAAAATTATCAGGTAGGGCATAATTTCTTCTTTTTCTCTTTCCTCTCCTCAGATGTGTTAGTGAATGTATTATTTTTGTTGTTGTTGTTGTATTTGTTTCAATTGCATTCAGAACTCAGGGTGACCCCATCCGCATTCGGCATTCTCAGTCCCCTCGGAGTTTCCGGCAGTACAGACGATCTCAGTGTTCTGATGGGGAGAGGTCGGTTCTTTCTGAAGTAAAGTAAGCTCCACATCTTGTTCATGTTTCCTATAATTTTATCTCCAGCACTACAAACTGGCTTTACTATTGCTCACTATCAAAAATGGAAGTGAGGTCCTTGTAAATCATATGACATAAAAGCATCCTCACACACACTTCATGGCTGGAAGATATCTACTAAATTTTATAAAATCATACGGAGAAAAAGCCTCAGCAAGCCAGGACTTAATCTTCAAATTTTAAATATAGTCACATCTAGACTTCACTGCAATCATCGGCATAAAAATAACTTCTCTTGTGTCAATTTATTATTCTTATATTTTTTTTTAAAGAATTTTCAATTCAAAGTTAACTTATGTCCATATACCTATAGCAGCATTTTCTCTCTGCCTCTGATGGTTGCCAACGTTTTGAAAAACTGTCAGAGAATTGCAGGATCACATCAACTGCAGGCACTTCAGTCCTCAACAAAACACTCTGATGCAGATTTTCAAAATGCTGGCCTCCGTCAGAAGCAGAGAGAAAAATGCTGCTATAGGCATGAATTGAAAATTCCTAAAAAAAAATAAAAGAATAAATTGACATGAGATTTTTATGCCGATGATTGCAATGAAGCCTAGATATGACTATATTTAAAATTTGAAGATTAAGTCCTGGCTTGCTGAGGCTTTTTTCTCTTTGTGATTTTATAAAATTTAGTAGATATCTTACAGCTATGAAATGTGTGTGAGGATAGTTTACTTTTTCTCACCCATAACAAAGCTACTGGGCTACGGTTGACGTCCGTTTTTTAATATGCACACACATATACACACACACTCTTAAAGTTCTGCAGTTGTGTGTTAATAAATAAAACAAAAAAAATTAGGCTCCTTATTTTTATTCAAAGAATTTCTTGTACATGTGAACTTACATGAGTGATATTCATAACAATTTAATGTATAGATATAACATATAATAGAACTATGTAAGTTAAGTAATAGTAATAAAACGTTTAACCATTATTGCTGTGTTTCCAATGTATTATCTGATGTTGTACTGAATTAGAGGGGTGTTTAATAAAGGAAAAGGATTTCAAGAGCATATTCAATAGTCATGCGTTGGTTTCACAGAATTTGTCCAAGGGAATCCACACTTTCTGGGCATGGGAAAAATTATGAAAATGTGTGGAGTTAACTGTTTCCTATTTTTTAATAGTCCATAAATGAGACCACCGCTCTGAGAAGTTAAGCTTAGAATTGTCCTTCCAATGTAGAATGATCACATGAGAAGCTGTTGGCATCATGATGTTAAATAGTTAGTAGAAGCATTCTTGGAGGATAAGGTCAGGACAAGATGAATGTAGAATAACAACGCTGTAGGATATATGGATGGGATTCTCTACTGGAATAACTGATATTATTCTGTCCCGTACTGCATTCCAAAATAAATGGACGTTTTAATATTTGGAATAGAAGGTGGTGTAGGTCTTCGGATTGCTGGGCACAGGACAAGCAAGGAGGAGATAAGTTTCATTATTTTGGTGGGAGGCCAATAGGCCCTATGAGCAATGTAATATAAAGATTGTGTGATAAGGCCAGCATGGTAGGCCAATTAGCTTTTGACAAAAACAAAATTACCAATCAGTAAGAGCTCCTGGATGGCCCAAATCTTTTTCCTGGTCAGATTGTAGAGAGTTGCATTGATTAGGTTGAGATTGTTGAACAGTTTTGTAGATCTTTGAAGCAGTCTTTGGGGAGGATAAAAGGAATTTATACCAAGTGGAAAACTTTGATAAGGAGGGGTCATAAGTAGTTACATCTATAGCACTTTTAAGAAGGTTAGTAATACAACACCAATTAGAGTATTCATTTTGAGTCAGTTTATAAGTGTTATGATTCTGCCGGTTTGGCAGGGGAAGGGGGGTGGACTTCACTCCTGATTGGCTGGCAGGTTCTGACTGACGTCAGGGGGTGTACTTTAGCCTGCTTCCTCCTGCCCTTCCTGCTTTGACGTTACATTTCCTTGTGACTAGGAAGCCGTGCAGGTCTTAGTCAGAACTGCTCTGTGCTCTGGCTTTGATTTGTGTTTCTGTTTAGGGATTCCTATTCCCTGCCCCTGTTTGTGTTAGCTGGTTGCAGCCTGTGTGTTTGGAGCTGTAATAAGCTCACTGCCTCCAGTTCTCAGTGGGAAGCTGGCTGTGTGATTGTTCAGCGGGGGCTGTGCTCCCAGTTGGTGGGAGTTTTCTTTCTGTTTGTTTGTTTATTTCGGGATCTCCCTCATGTGCCTGCCTGTTAGCTCAGTAAATTTAACCCTTTGTGTGCTGTGGCTCTGCCTCTGTCTTCTGGATGTTCTGTCAGAGATTTCCTTTCTCTTCTGTTGTGTCTTTTCCCTGGCTTTTGGCTGGGGCCAGGGTTTTTCTTTTGTTTGCTGCTCCTGTCTCTGGCTTGTAGGGGCTTCCTGTATTTCGTTCCCCTGTCCTGCACTGGTCCCCTGGGAGGGTGTGGCCCCACTCTGATTCCTTTGTTACTCCCTTTGCCTTGTGGCTGGTGTTCAGCGCATGGCTGGCACCTTGGGGTTCCGGGGGGACTCCTGGGTCTCTTTCACCCGTCCCTGTGTGTCTGGGTTCCAGTTCGGCCGTGAGGTCCAGATGAGTGGCTCTGAGCACCTGGGTTCCAGTTCAGCTGCGAGGCCCGCCTGTATGCCTATTTCCCTTTCTTCCTGAGGTGCTGCGGGGGAGGGTAGGTTAGGGGTATTGCGTAGCTGGGGTGTGCAGTGGTGGGTCGGTCTTCTCTTGGCCTGGGTCGGTGCTCTGCTGGCCTCGGCCAGGGCTCAAGGGCTCACAACCAACCCAACGGATTACAATAAGTTTCTTGCAACATTTCAAAGGGGATTATAGAGCCTTTAGAGATAAGCTGAGTAGAGTGATGTGGTAGCTGTGTTAGTCCACTTTAAAGGTAATAAATAGAAATAAAACAAAACAGAGAAAAGAAAATAAGATGATACTTTTTTTATTGGACTAACATAATACATTTTTTGATTAGCTTTTGAAGGTAACCCTTCTACTTCAGATCAGAAATAAGCAAATGTTGATAAATAACAGTATATAGAAGTGAAACATCAAAGAATTTCAATGACAGTCTTCACAGGAAGAGGGTGGGGTGAGTAAAGTGTGAAACATGGGAGCTGGGTGGATGATGAGACACCCACCAGACAGAACAACAAAGATCTGGGTTTTCTAGTCCATTATCCTATATAATAATTCTCACCTCCAACGTTCTATTGGTCTTGCTGGCTGTGTTTGTGACGTCTTCGGAGTTGGTCTGCTAGGCTCCGTAGCACAGGCTGACGTCAGCAAACACATTGTGATGTCAACATCAGAACCCGGGATAAAAAAAGAAACATGCCTCACAGCTGATCCAACCCCCCCCCCCCCCCAAACTGCCATACAGCTTGACAGCAACACAAACAAAAAAAAAAGGCTCAAGCCTGCCTGACACCACTGACGCGCTCAACAGCCGCCCTCCCGAAACACCTGGGGGGTGCAGCATGACACCACCCCTCGGCGCATCACCCATTCCCCCCCCCCCCCTGAGTACATTCTTGCCTGCCGTGTGCATGCCGCTGGGGGGATGTCAGTTCCGCTGGTTCCCATCTCCCTCTGCCCCAGAACAGGAAGTAACCTGTTCCGGGGCAGAGGGAGCAGGGAACCAGTGGAGCCGACACCCTCCCCCCAGCGGCATGCACCTGGGGCGGACCGCCTCCACCGCCCCACCCTTGCTACGCCAAGGGGAAGATGCTGGATAGAGGAGTAGAGAGGATAGGGAAAACAGGAGATACTGGATCAAGGAAGGATGGAAAGAAAGGAAATATGCTTGTTCAGGGAGAGAAGGGTAGATAGTAGACATGGTGGGAGTAGGGTGACAGAAGGGAGATGCTGAATTGGGATGGGGAAGAGAGAGGGAGGGGGGACCCTGAAACTGGGAGGGAGGGAGGGACCCTGAAACTCAGAAGGACCCTGAAACTCGGAGGGAGGGAGACCCTGAACCTCGGAGGAAGGGAGGGGGGACCCTGAAACTCGGAGGGAGGGAGGGAGGGGACAACCCTGAAACACGGAGGGAGGGAGGGGACGACCCTGGAACTCGGAGGGAGGGAGGGGGGTGACGACGCTGGAACTCAGAGGGGGGCCCCTTGCACACACTCTCATTCTCACACACGCACTCTCTCTCTCACAGACACACTCGCACCCAGTCTCACTCTTTCTCTGTCACACACGCACACTCGCACATTCACTCTCTCTCTCTCACAGTCACTCTCACACACACTCTCTCAAACATACACACTCCGAGGAAAACCTTGATAGGGCCCGTTTCATTTGTGTCGGAAACGGGTCTTTTTTTACTAGTAAACCATAAAATTCTACTGCTTTGTCACTCTCTTATCTACATGCATCTCTTCCTGTCTCTCATCCACTCAGCTCCTATGTTTCTCACCTTACCCACCCCACACTCTTCCTGTGAAGACTGTCATTGAAATGCTTTGATGTTTCACTTATATATAGTGTTATTTATCAACATTTGCTTATTTCTGATTTGACGAAGGATTACCTTTGAAAACTAATCAAAAAATGTATTGTTAGTCCAATAAAAAAGGTATCATCTTATTTTCTTTTCTATGTTTTTGATTTATTTCTGTTTATTACCTTAGAGATAAGCTGAGAAAGTGACCACAACCCTACCTGCTTCCATTTGCGCCAGTTAAGAGCAGTGGCGTAGCCAGACAGCCAGTTTTGGGTGGGCCTGAGCCCAAAGTGGGTGGGCACAAAATTTTCTCTGCTCCGCCCTCCCTCCACCACTATACCCACCATTTCTCCCTCCTCTCCACCCCTATGCCTACCATTTCTCCCCCTCCCCACCTATCCCCTCTGTATGCAGCATGTGTCCCTCCTCTCCACCTCATACACAGCCAAGACTTCTCCCTTCCTCACCCCTCCACCCCTTTGCTGCATCTCCCTCACCCACCAACCAAGCCTCATCTTTCCATCTTCCCTCCCCCCTGTGCAGCATCTTTCTTTCCATCTTCCCTTCCCCCTGTGCAGCTGCTGTGTCCCCCCCCCCTGTCTTCCCTCCCCCATGCGACATCTTCCCCCCCCCCCCCCCCCCCGTGCAGGTGCAGCATCTCACCCTCCTTGCAGGCCCGCCCAGCAGCAAAGTTCCTGACGGCGATTCCAGTCGCAGCAATTCCCACACGCTGCCTGCCGGCTGCCGCTCAACAATCTCCTCACGCTACTACGTGCTAACCCGGAAGTCTCTCCTGCAGAGGAGAGACTTCCGGGTTAGCGCTTAGTAGCGCAAGGAGATTGAGCGGCAGCCGGCAAGCAGCGTGTGGGAATCGCTGTGACTGGAATCGCCGTCAGGAACTTTGCTGCTGGGCGGGCCTGACCCGAAATTGGGTGGGCCCGGGCCCGCCCGTGGCTACGCCCCTGGTTAAGAGAGGATGAGTTTGGCTTTTTAAAGATGCCAAAGTGACAGTTCAGTTGGGTATTTATTATTCCATTCTATGCATAGTAAGAGGTCTTTCAATTAATACATTTTTGACTGCCTTCTTTGTAAATTATTGTCCTAACCTCAGGAAAGAGATTTTGACCTCTGGACTAGCTTAATACATTTTAAACGAGCTTTCAATGAAAATGTATCTCTGTTTTCTCCTTTATTTTATTCTGTATTTATTAATACCCGTAAATAAAACAAAGGGAATGAACAGTATTGAATGAAATGGGTCAATTAAATTTTTGTCTTCTGATTGCTTATAACTTCACACACATGCTACTTCTGCAGACAGCTGATCTCCATACTACTGAGTGATTTCCAGGTTCTTTTTCTATATTTCAACTACTGGATGGTTGTGTTTTTGTTTCAGATTTCTTCTCTCTGTAGTTTCCTGTACTGTTTATTTCTTTTGAGGTCTCTAGATATCTAATCTAAGAAAAAAGATGTACAATACAATGGGCGATATATCAAGCATTGAATAAACTTGTAAAGAGATATTTCTAATCTCTCTTCCCTGCTTTCCTTTTGAGAGAAAAAGCTTCCTAACTGACTTTTGCTCTCTGCATTGCAGTCTGTTGGTGAACTGCTAGATTTCTTGGCGCTTCAAAATCTTTGCTATACTTGTCCAGTGACGTTCATAGGAGATTTGGTTTCAGTGCAGACAAGGTCTGCAGGCCCTGGACACTTAAAATCCATAGGTTTGATTATCAAAGCGATTTAAATAGGCAGGATAGCCTCCTTTTAAATTGCTTGTGGCTGCCTAGATGCTGGTATTCAGCGGTTGAATATTGGTACTCACCAGCCATGTTGGAATAGGCAAGTGAAGAGGAGTAAAGCGGATGAGCCAGAAACGAGATGGGAGTTATGCAGGTGCTAAGAATAGTCAGTTCTATTGCCTGCATAGCTAACCAAAAGCAGTCTTAACTTTGCCCAGATAACTATGCCAGTACCCACATAACTTCTGGGTCCCAGCCTGAAGCTGCTCTGCACTCCCTCCCACCTTTCCAAGCAAAGTCTGATACCCCTCCCTAGTTCCCCCCCCCTCAAGCAAAGTCTGAATCCCCTCCCACTCCCCCCCTATCATAGGAGGCCCCCTTGGCCTACCTCAAGAGGTCTAGTGGTGGTCAATGCAGAAGTGAACCTCTACTCACTCCTGTCACTCCTTGTTCCTTTTGAAAATAGCTGCCACAACCTTTAGAGGTAGTCTCACATTACTATTGCTAAAGATTGACCCCCTAGCAGTAGTACCACAAGACTACCACTAAAGGTCATGGCAGCCATTTCCAACAGGAACTGCAAGGGACAGGAACAAGTGGGGTTCACGCCTTATCCACCACCACTAGACCATCAGGCCTCTTTAGGTGGGGCCTGGGGGGCCTACTATGATTAGGGAGGAAGGGCTAGGATGGGGGATCAGGCTTTGGTAGAGGGGGAAATCGGACTATGTTTGGGGGGGTGGGAGGGAGGAGCTGTGGACTCCACTTATGTGGTTCCCCGTTGCCTATCATATTAGGTACAAAGTTCTATTGCTGGTCTTTAAGATATTGTATGGCAAAGCACTTATTGCTATCTCCCAAAGTTTGAAGATTTACCACCTGCCTAGAATGTTGAGGTCACACCCTGACTTTCCATTTCCGTCTGTTGTACTCCACTATTTGTAATAAATGTTGTAAGCCACATTGAGCCTGCCAGTGGTGGGAAATTGTGGGATATAAAAGCTGTAAAATAAATAATAAATAAAATGTCTTTTGGATGTTCCTTCGTTTCTTCAAGTCCATCTAGAGAAGGATCGTGTACAAATGTTTTTTATAGCTTGACCCACTTTGTGGAATGATCTTCCTCTGGAGTTATGCCAGTTGTGCTCTTTGTCCATATTTAAGAAACAGTTAAAAACATGTTTGTTTCAGAAAGCTTTTTTAAAGAGCTAATTAATTCACGTGGCAGGTAAATGAGTATCCTCATATGATTTAATGCAGATAAATGAGTGAGCTTATATTATTTAGTGCAGTAAGGGCCTATTTTACCAAACCGTGCTAGCGATTCCTGTGCTGCAATGCTGACGAAGCCCATTCAAAGTGAATAGGCTTTGTTGGCATTGCCGTGCCGGGAATTGCTAGCACGGTTTGGTAAGAGGCTTTAAGTTTGTAATTTATATGTGATTTTTATTTTGAGTGTTTTATGATTTATATACGTTTTCCTTTACTTGCTTAGATCTAGTGGATAGTGTGGGATATAAGCTTGATAATAAATAAATAAATGGCCAGCATCTCCCTTCCTCTGCCTGGCCACCACCTCTGCCACTGGAGTGGAGGAGTAGCCTAGTAGTTAGTGCGGCAGACCTTGATCCTGGAGAACTGGGTTCGATTCCCAGTGCAGCTCCTTGTGACTCTGGGCAAGTCACTTAACCCTCCATTGCCACAGGTACAAATAAGTACCTGTATATACTATGTAAACCGTTTTGAATGTAGTTGCAAAACCACAGAAAGGCAGTATATCAAGTCCCATTCCCTTTTCCCTTACCTCTCTTGAAGTCTGTGGTGGCAACAAAACAAGCTTTTGAGGCTCCCACATGATTCCTAGGAGTGTCCTGAGCTGGAATTACACCCTATTGCAACACATCCCCTGGAGCCCCAGCCCAGCCCACTGTGCTGCAGACAATGGACAAAAGCAATTTTTATACCCTCATTTCTCTTATACCCTGTACGGCCACACAGCTCTTGAGTTGACCCTGGTCAGCAGGGTCTTTGAAATCTGCAGGAATCTCAGTTTCCATGCTTATTGTTTGTTCCATTGCTGCCACAGACCTCAAGAAACGCAGCAGGGGGAAAAGGAAAGGAGACTGTAGGGGAGATGCTGCCAATGCCATCTGAAAACGAGATGGCCACTTCCAGTATTTGCCATCTGAGCTGGCTGCCTCACTTAGCCTAATGGTAGAACTGCCTCTGCTACAGCTGTGTGCCTCTGGTTAGAATCGTGGACCCATCCTGCCTTCCATATAGTGAACCAATGCTAGAAAAACTGTAGTTGATCCATTAATTTTTCTAGGCGAAAGCCATCTCTTCCCTCACTTCTAGTGACATGTACATATTTTGAATCTATTATGAGCCTGGTTTGAAGGGAATCAGACAGAAGACCTCCATAAGCAACAGCCACCACTGTGATCACATGTATACATGTGTTAGATGTGCAAAACATCTTGTCTTCTTTATGTCTTAACACTGTGAGTCCTTGCTTAAATTGTTTGCTGGGGACTCTTTTTCATACTTGATATTTTATCCTTTGCTCAGCTCCCCTTTAACTTGATTCTTGCTAGAAAGTGTCAGTCCTTTGCTATCACCAACAATCTCCCAGTCATTCTAGCCTCTTCCTCAGTAATGCAACTTAATCATAACATCCATTAAGCAGGACCCAGCTCCTACAATTACCATTTCAATCAGCATCCTTCTAACATTAATGCATCTAAAGGAGATGAATTTCACTCAGGAAGCTTCATATCTCAACTGAAGAGAAAGGGGACAGGCTGTGGGGATACTGAGAGAAAGAAATGGAAGGAGAGAGAGAAAAACAGAGGTTTATGGAGAAAAAAAGGTGGGGAGACAAAGAGAGGAAAGAAATGGAGGTCTCTAAATCCCTCTTTGTAGCTTCTGTTGCTGAGAGAGAAAGAAAATCTAGCTTTAATAAAATAGAAACATGCAAACTTCAGATATTCAACTTAAAACAAGTCTGAGTATGAAAAGTACCAGCAACTAAACCAACAGGTTAAGTCATTACCGATTCATTAAATTGTTTCCTGTTAGCTGCTATGTAACATTTCTTTAGCCTGAACTGCAGTTTGATAATAAAGAAGTGGAAACATTGCACTCCATTTTTGATGAATGCTTCACGCTGATTGTATGGGCGCCAATTAATATATTTGACATGAAAGAAAAAACAGAGTAGTCTCAAATGAGGTAAACCTTGGAATAGGGGGTGGAGGCAGAGCACTTAAAGATGAAGGCTGCCCAGCATATTATTCCAATGATTAAAATGCCAGCAACTGAATATTTATTTTTTCCCAACAGGAGGGTGTGCCTCTGGCAGTAAGCCATTCCCAAATTAAGCATTAGCATGTGTGTGATCTGGAGCCCTCCCTGTGTGCCTTTTCCTCTTTGTTTTATAGGTAAAGAGAAAACATTTCAGTCTCATTTTAACCTGTCTATATGGGTGTCTGACCCGGAAGACTCAAAGACATGCTAATGAGGACAAACACCTCAGATGAGCCCTATTTGCATCTCTTTGTATTGTTCAGATAGAAAGCAACAGTGGATCAGCAGGTCATTAAGAGAACAGCCCCTCAGGCACACTACCATCTGTGGCCCAGTCACTAGATGCAAAGTGTAAAAACAGCTTATTGAACTGTGCAGCACCTCAGGGGCTTTGCTCAGACCCCTGGGCTTCTGGGGCTGTGGATTTCACACATGCCTAAGACCTCAGTCATAAGATAAATGCTTCTCTACAACATATCTAAATAAGCAGAATCTCCTGTAATACAAAATCACCAAGAAAAAAAAAACCCTATAAAACTGAGGCCAATAGGCTAAGAACAAGGGAAACCTGGTTCAAATCCCCGCTGTTTGTTTGTTTATTTATTTGTTACATTTGTATCCCACATTTTCCCACCTATTTGTAGGCTCAATGTAGCTTACATAGTACCGGAGAGGCGTTTGCAGACTCCGGTGTAAACAAATACAAAGTGATATTATGGTTAGATAAAGTTCATGTGGCACAGCCACATTATGGAATCGTACAATGGAAGAGTTGTGTTATGTCCATTACGTAGTTCGTAATGGGCACACGCTCCTGCATAGAAAAAAATGTACCATGAAGCTAGAGCCTCTTCCCTGAGGAAGTTTTTTCGAAACCTGGCCAAGTCGGCGGAGGTTCTCCTGTGGTTAAAAGTCGCTGCCGTTTAAAAAAAAGATGCGTGCTGATGTTCCATTATGCATATTTTTGGACAAAGATAAAAGATGTTGCTTTACTACGCACCTTTTCGGATAAATGTTTTATATTGAAAATTCCTAAGGGTGATCTTATGACGATTTGCGCCACAACCATTGTTCAATTGAAGAAGGAACGCTGAGTTCCTATGGTGTGAGCTGCAGTAATATCTGATGATCCCCATAAAAATAGATGAATATTTTACTAAGTCTGATAAAGGTGACATAATATTGATTTCATGTTACTCCCGTTTGCAATTTCTGTAAAATACCTATGAGGATACAAGATTTATAGTTGAAGCGCTATTGTTTGGGACACTACATATAGTTTATTCGTATTCAAGTCCCCACATATAAAATATACGGTCCTCTAATTGAAATTCAAAATGTAATGCCGGCACTAGAGGCGATTAGCGCTGGACCATGACTGGCATTAGCACGGAATGCTGATGGCTCTAGGGTGGGAGACAATGCATGCCCCAAAAATTAGTGCAAATATCATGGAAATATATTCAAACGGATGTTAATGAAGTCATGTCCTGTTCCCTCCCAATGCTCAGAGAATAGTGCACAAAAGAAAGATGCCCTTACCGCTGAAAACTGAGTAGGTGTTAGGGTGTTGAAGATGGGATTTCTCACAACTTTTTCTTTAAAACCTGCTGGTTTTGATTTCTTTTGGAAGTGGAAGAAAGCCTGTGCAAGCCTGTAAGTTACAGTGCTAAGAAATAAATGTGCGTGAGTACGAGCAAACCCAAAGTGAAAGCACACATTGGTGCCTGTTTCCTGTGCTTAAATAAAAGCCTTCCAAATAAAAAAATAATTGAAAGGCTTATATTTTAAGGTGCAGAAAACAGGCGCTAATGTGTGCTTCACTTGCCTGGGCTGGCGCATGTGCACAAGAACAGAACATACCGTGAAACTGTTCTGCGCATGCAACAAGTACATTCCCCTCCCCCTGCTTTCGCTTTTACAGCGTGCATATAATTTGAATATCATTTCCTTTGAGCATTGGCAGACTAGTTTTCTGCGCTGTTCCAGAGGTATGGGTTCTACTCTGTTGGCTTTACTGTGGGTGTTTTGAGCATCAGCCTGTCAGATTGTGAGCCTTTCAGGGGACAGGAAAGGGAAATGGAACTTGATATATGTGGTTTTTACAACTACATCTAAAGCGGTTTACATAGTATATATACAGGTACTTATTTACCTGGGGACAATGGAGGGTTAAGTGACTTGCCCAGAGTCACAAATACTAAGTGTAATTTAGTTTATTAATTTGTATTCTGCTTATTCCGAAGCGGATCACAAAAACAGAAGCCATAATCATACAAAGTACAGTTAACAATAAAAACAAAACCTAGAAATATGTCACATAAAGAATTACAAAAACAAATACAAGTGCAGGCCTGTAATTCCTCACCTGGATCACCCTTTCATAAGCCTCAATAAACAAGTGTGCTCTTGAAAGTTTTTAAGCTGTCCTGTGTCATTCACTGTTCTCATCCATACCTCACCATACCATAGAAGTGGAGGGAGGGAGGGTGCAGAGCACACAGGAGGTAATTTTATAACAGGGTTGGTATGCTGAAATTTACACACATAAGGAATACATACATGCGTGTAACATGCACATAAATGTTAGCACCAAATTAACAGAATTGCCCCAGAGAAAGAGCCAACTTTCTCAATTTCTCAACCCCCCCCCCCCCCCCCAAGTCATCCTCCCTCTCTTTCTCTCTCTTATGCTGCATACTAGCTTCCTTTTGGCCATGTGTCCGCTGCCACCTAGCCTCCTTCTTGGTTCTGTGGACTGCTAATGCCACAGTATAGGCTGTTCCTTTTCTAGGTGGCTCACAGTAAGGAACAAGCAGCAGCTTCCACAAGCTGATAACCCTACTGCAGCTTTAGCTGTGGTTGCTGGTAGCATTGAAAGAGCCACATTTTCAAAGGCCAGGGAGACACCACTTGATCAACTGCATCTGCATTCCATCTTCCATTAATGCTGGAGATTGTCCCGTCCATATTCGCAATTCTGTGGTGCTCTGTAAAGGGAAGATCCTTCTTAGTGTCCACCAAGCAAATTCTCCTGGGGTGATGCATCTAGCTGACTTTGACTGGTAGAGTGCATATCCTTGGGGATTGAGGTTGGTCCTCTGCAGACTGCTTGGAGGCACTGCTTCTCTGATATATCAGTCGAGTAGAGTGGTGAGATGCACTACTTCTAGGATCTGGTTGTGAGAAGTCCACTTAAGAGCCCAGCCTCACTTGCTACTGAAAATTGCACCAAGATTTCTTACAACTTCCATAGACCCCTGCTAAATTTTTACCTAGAGTCAAGCAGGACCCAAAACCAAGTTTATTAAGATTTATTAACCACCTCAAGGTGGTATACAAGAGATATAGCTTGTCATAACCAACTTACAAAGCTTTCTGTCTCTTCAAACACATGGCAGTTCAACTATAGCTGTTGTACATAGAGACTTAGTTCCTGGGTTCTGTGATATATTCTGATCCCTACCTTCTGAACATGTTCCTCTCAGTTCTGTGCCATACTGCATATATTCACACTGGGACACTGCAAGCCCATATTCAAAAAGCAGTTATGCATTTGCCCCCTAATTCTGTAATCTTGCCAGTGGCGTAGCTACATGGGGCCATGGGGGCCTGGGCCCCCATAGATTTGGCCCTGGACCCCCCTGCCGATGGGAATTTAATGGACTAAACAAATCGGATTAGAGAACTGCCTTCCCCAATAAATTGTAATTAGCAAATATGATGAACTATCTAGGATGGTTTTCAAATCAATCAATGGAAGGAATATATCTACGTGCCTCAACTGATAAAATTAACAAAGATTTAAAAGACCAATTGAGCGATCTAAGCTAACTAAAAAAACATATGATAAAACGGAAAAGCAATCATTAGAAGCGGAAAGAAAAAAAGAAAAAATAAAAGCCAATGTACGACTGCAAGATCCGCCTATGGGCAACGCACCCTTTTCTAGTTGCACACTACAGCATTTGAGTGCTATAGATCAGTGTTTCCCCAAGTCCGGTCGTGGAGTACTTCTTGCCAGTCAGGTTTTCAGGATATCCACAATGAATATGCATGAAAGAGATTTGCATATAATGGAGACAGTGCAGATGATCAATGGTAAATGCGGGTCCTCGAGACCATTGGTGCCCACATTTACCTGCACAGAATGCTCAGTGGCCTATAGCATGGCTGACAACGAGCGCACCAAGGGATACTGTGCTACATGATTTTATTCTTGATAATAGTTTCCACTATTTTGCCCAGCACTGACATCCAGCAGGACAGCCATTTTGTAAAGAAAGACCTTCAAAATTAAAAAAAACGAGAAGCAAATGCAGAGTTTGGAATATGTAGGTGCTGATTGCACAGCCTCCACTGTAAGTTTCAGGATTTACAAAACCAGTCATTGAGAAAGAGCCGGCGATTTTAAACACTAGAGAAGTAAACACAAATTGCTCCCTCAGTGATAAGCAGCTAGCTGACACTTACACCTGCATCAGAAGAGGTGTACGTACAGACGTCCAGGTTTTTTTTAACGTATACACGTGTTGCCATTGTAATATTGGAAAAAGATGCATACTTTTCTGGCACTCCCCTGGAAACCACTGCAGATGTACAAGTGTAAACAGTAGCTTTCTAAGGGGCTCTTTTACTAATGTGCAGCAAAAAGTGGCTTTAGCGCACCCATGCATGGGTTTTTCCTGCACACTAAGGACATTTTTTTGGCACATCTGTAAAAATGGCCATTTTTGTATTCATGGCTATCAGTGCACTGCCTTTAATAAAAATTACTGCATGAGCATTTACTGCCACCTATTGTGTAGGCTGTAACGACTCACACGCTAATTCTGCTCTAACCAGTTAGGGCACGGTAATGTAGCTGCACTAAAGGGGTCTTTTACAAAGGTGCCGTAGCATTTTTGGTACACGCTAATGATTAGCGTACACTAAACGCTTGAGACGCCTATAGGAATATATGGGTGTCTCTAGCATTTAGTACATGCTAAAAACGCTAGCGTGCCTTTGTAAAAGGACCCCTTATTGATTAGCGCAGCAACACCCCCTGATACTACACCACCCCCAAAACATTTAAAAATATTTTAGCACATGGATTAGTGCGTGCTAAAATGGTACTTACCACAGGATCAAAAGAGAGGGTAAAACAGCATACAAGCAAAAACAGGAAAAAGCAACACTGGGCCTTCAGGATAGAGATAATAGTTGTCCTTTAATCTGAAAATGACCCGACACGGGCCGTGTTTCGGTGCACAAATGCCTGCCTCAGGGGTCTAACATAAAAACATATAAAAATAATCATAAGTAATAGTAAAAAAAAACAAACATTACATATATATCAAATGAATATATACAGAGAAAACATACGCAATTTTAAATACTTAATAAAAGCAACTAATTTAACCAATTTAACAAAATTTAGCAATAACAATTAAATAATATAAATACATACAAAAAACATGTACATACCATACTTGTTAAAAGCAAATAAATTGCAGATTTCAAAAAGTTGGACAATATTAGACAAAAGAGGACCAAAAACAAATTAGATGAGTAATTATTACTGTGCAAAAAGGAACCACTACCATATCAGAGAGATTATAGTGAAACATTATTTTACAAAACAATGAACCACTATCATATCAAAAAGAGTAATCAATAAAGTAAAATAAAATAAAAATAAAAAGGTCTTTCCAGAATTGTTCTTATAGGTATAAATATGGATAATTGGAGATAATCAAACAATCAGGGTATATTACCTAATTTAAAACAAGGGAAGTTAGTTTTGTTATTATTTGAAAATGTAAAAACCTTAAAAACATCTTATCCCCAAATGTTAGTAATTGTAATGTGCAAAACGCCTCTCCAGTCAATAAAAAATGATCTTAGCCCCTTAATAAATATATACAGTAATACCTCGGTTTTCGTTGACTTCGGTTATTGTTGGTTTCAGTTTGCGTTGATTTTTTCCTGCGAAAATTTTGTCTCAGATTTCATCAGCTTGCCCACACGTGATCTCGCTGCTAATTTTGCGAAAACAAAGGGCAACCCACGCGTTCTCCTGCTCAGTGTGGCGTTGTTTCTCGTTGTGTGAGCATCACCCCGCTCGTCTAGCCAAACAATTCCATGTTAAATGTTCATTGGGTTTACATTGATTCATATGAGAATAATTGTCTCAGTTTTCGTCGGTTTCGGATTATCGACAAAACCGAGGTATTACTATATATATAAATATATGCCATAGTTTACTGAACTAACCAATATATTTGTGTACTTCATTTTAAAAAATCAATTTTTGTGCCTTGTTAAATAAAAAATCCATGTGCTAAAATATTTTTACATTTTTTGGGGTGGGGTAGTATTCATTCGAAATATATGTAGTGTTTGTTTTTTACTGACTATTACTTATGATTATTTTTATATGTTTTTATGTTAGACCCCTGAGGCATGCGTTTGTGTGCCGAAACACGGCCCGTATCAGGTCATTTTCAAATTAAAGGACAATTATCTCTATCCTGAAGGCCCAGTGTTGCTTTTTTCTGTTTCTGCTTACCACAGGATGCCATTTTAAGCTGTGTTAGGTGTGCATTAGTGCCTAATGTAGCTTAGTAAAAGGGCCCCTAAAATAGCTCCTTTCATTTGTTGGTGATTTTAATGTGTAAACGCTGCACAAAGTTTTTAAAATGACCTCTATTGTATCTTTCTTTTGGTCCAGCAATAAGAACACAGTAAAATATTTTAGTAATATGTCTTTAGTGCACTGGATCTTCTCTTCTGCAAAAAAAAAAAAAAGTAAAAATCTCATTCACATTTGGCGCAATTTCAGGAAGCCCACATAGTTACAAAGCATGCACTTGCTTTTACCCTGCACACATTCAGATAATTATCAGCAAGAAACTACCCATATAGGGGTGAATTCTATATATAGCACTGAAAAAGTGCTATTCTATAAGCCGCGCTTAAAGTTAGGCACGATTTATCAAATAGCATATTCACCCAACAATCACACCTTACTTTAGGCACATCCATTTGTGCTAACTGAAACATTATTGGTGCTCATTAGCTCATTATTCAATAAAATTGTGCATGTAATTTTTGGTGACTTATAGAATTAGGGGGATAGCAGACAATTCTATAACTGGGCGCTATCAGTGAAGCTCTCAAATTATGTGGGCTGTGAGTCTGTTCTATAGGAGTACTTGTGCACATAAATGCTTGTCTTGCTTTCACTCTGTACACTGTTCCTTAGCTTCTTTTGAGTTCTTTTCATGTTTCCTTTAATTTTAGTAGTGTAAATCACCCAGAATTGTGTGGTATATCAAATTTTAAAGAAACTTTGAACCTTATAGAACACTCATGTAAGTTGGCATCAGTGCACCTAAATTTAGGTGCACAATTGCAGGTTTAAATGTGTGTGCCTAAATGACATTTACTCACATAACTTAGTGTTCTGCGAGTTAAGCAAGTAAATATCAGTCCTACCTGTGCTCTACCCACGCTCCTCCCAGTGTGAATGCCCTCTTGCATTTACATTCTAAGACAGTTGTGCATGTATGTTACAGAATACTGCTGAGTCATGCTCTTGATCAAATTCTTTACACAATTGGTGCCAAACTTTGGGTGACCTGTTATAGAAGAAGGAGAAAGTGGGTAATTCTATAAGGAGCCACATAAATAGAAGTATTCTAGGCATTGGCACATGTAAGAGGGAACTTACACAAGTAAATGACCTCTTATAGATTATAAATTAGTGGAAATGTCTGCACCTTAATTTGATGGTGTTTATTGTGCCAGTGAGTATGCATATGGGCAGAGCTTATATAGAATACTATAATTTATGTGCACCGATGCATACATCTAGGTGTGAGCTATATTTCAGCTATAAGGCTGGTTTAAGTGGTCATTTAGATGTATACGTGTTCTCTGCCATTTCCACTACTGTTCTAGAAAGTTGGCGCCTAATTAGGCTTAAAATACACATCATAACTGTTGCTTATAGAATTACCCTCAATGTTTCTTTTTTGAAAGCTAGATAGCATAAAGCACTCAAACTGAATGCACCTGCTGTTCATGTGTGTAGCCTGGAGGAAAGGGGTGGAATAGAGGTGGGGTGTTAAAATGGCAGATGTGCTTTTGAGAATTCTAGGAAGTTGGTGCCATTTTCTTAGAAGGAAACTGTTCAAATAGGTGAATTTACCAATATTAAATGCTATTTACCTAGTAAATGCCTTTGAAAATCGCCCTTGCAATGCCCATTTTATATTTTTATGACATTCATTCTTTCAGTGCTAAAAATGATCTTGTGGCCCCGTTATCCGTGACACGTGCCTCGGATGCTCCGTGTTCCAGTGGCCTTGCTTCCCAACAGGTCAGTATTGTTGTCATTACCATTGAGAATGCTGTAGGTTTTGCAAAAATCTTAGTGTGTGGTATTGACCCAGCGCGAGAATTATCAGCAGATGAGCATCATTTGGGTGAATGTTGTGTCAGGTCAATAATAGGTGTCACAAGATATGAAGAAATCAGTTGTCTTCTGGACCAGTATGGTGTCCAGGATCTTGTACTATACTATCAATTACAAAAAGACTTAATTTACTGAGAACCAAACCACAATTTTCAGCCTTCTTCAGGATGTCTCCAGTGCATTCACTCTGCAGCTCCCTAATACCTCTCCACTCTCATCTCTCCCTACACTTCTCCCCGGGAACTCCATTCACTGGGTAAATCTCTCTTATCTGCACCCTTCTCCTCCACCGCTAACTCCAGACTCCGTTCCTTTTATCTTGCTGCACCATATGCCTGGAATAGACTTCCTGGGCCTGTACGTCAAGCTCCATCTCTGGCCGTCTTCAAATCTAAGCTAAAAGCCCACCTTTTTGATGCTGCTTTTAACTCCTAACCCTTATTCACTTGTTCAGAATCCTTATTTTATCATCCTCACTTTAATATTCCCTTATCTCTTGTTTGTCCTGTTTGTCTGTCCTAATTAGATTGTAAGCTCTGTCGAGCAGGGATTGTCTCTTCATGTTCAAGTGTACAGCGCTGCGTACGTCTTTCCAAGTTACTTGAACGCACCGCCGCTGCCTTGACTTTCTCTCATCTCATGCTATTCTTGACCCACTCCAATCTGGCTTTTGCCCTCTTCATTCTACTGAAACTGCACTTACAAAAGTTTCTAATGACCTGTTTCTAGCCAAATCCAAAGGCCTCTACTCTATCCTAATCCTTCTCGACCTATCCGCCGCTTTTGACACTGTTGATCACAAACTACTCCTTGATACGCTATCTTCATTTGGATTCCAGGGCTCTGTTCTTTCCCTGTTCTCCTCCTACCTCTCATTTCACACCTTTAGTGTACACTCTGGTGGATCCTCTTCCACTTCTACCCCTCTACCAATCGGTGTACCTCAGGGTTCTGTTCTTGGTCCTCTCCTGTTCTCCATCTACACTTCTTCCCTTGGCTCTCTAATATCATCCCATGTTTTTTAATATCATCTCTATGCTGATGACTCCCAAATCTCCCTCTCTACCCCCGAAATCTCAACCACCATCCAGACCAATGTCTCAGCCTGCCTATCTGATATTGCTGCCCCATCTGTGGCTGTTTTCAAGTCCAGACTCAAAACCAACCTCTTTACCGCTGCTTTTGACTCCTAACTCACTTGCCCTGTCGTTTATCCTCACCTCTTTATTCCCTTACCCTTAATAGTTCTGTCTGTTTACCTGTCTTTCTAGATTGTAAGCTCTTTGAGTAGGGACTGTCTTTTGTGTATGGTGTACAGCACTGCATATGCCTTGTAGCGCTATAGAAATGATAAGTAGTAGTAGTAGTAGGGACACAGGGGTACTTGGAGAGACATCCCATGCTCCTGGAGTCCTTTCCTGGTAGGGATACGTTTTCAAAGCCCTTAATCTTACTTTAACACCCTCTTATCCAAAAAAGCAAAACAGTGCAGTGCATTTGAGCTGGGTATAATCCATATAAGAAATGAAAATATAAACAGTCTAAAAATTCCTCAAAACATGATCACTGGAACTTTCTGCACACGCACAAGGTTTCTTCCCCATCCACCCTGTATTGAAGACATATTTTGGGAATAAAACACCCTTGGACTTCCCCCTTATGGTACCTTTTCTGTAGGTGCAGATCGCTCTAATCCAGCAGATGGCTCTGGAAACTGGACAAATTTTGTAGATATCAGCAATTCAAGAGCAGCTTTCCAAACCAGCAGTCCTTCCGCTGACCGTGGCCCAAAACTCTGTGCTGTGAACACCTAAGGCACCATTTATTAACCTGCTGTAAACTTTTATAGTTAGGGGTACATTTTACAAAGTGTGCCCAAAATATGGGTGCTAAGTGCCAATTCTGTAACAGCAATATTGCCTTTATAGAATAGGGCGTAAGTCAGCATGTGAGCGTCTATCTTTAGGTGCGAGCACTTATGCCAGGTCAAAGGCTGCTGTAAATGCTGGCACCTAAATTTGGCAGTTGTGCATGTAAGTAACTTGCATGTGTGACTGCAAGATCCGCCCATGGGCAACGCTCCCTTTTCTAGTTGCGCAGTACAACATTTGAGTGCTATAGATCAGTGTTTCCCAAGTCCGGTCGTGGAGTACCTCTTGCTATTCAGGTTTTCAGGATATCCACAATGAATATGCATGAAAGAGATTTGCATATAGTGTAGACAGTGTATTCAAATCAAGTTCATGCATATTCATTGTGGATTTCCTAAAAACCTGACTGGCAAGGGGTATCCAGAACGGGACTTGGGAAACACTGCTATAGAGCCTAAGTGCAGTTATGCGCATAACCAGAAATTAGTGCTAATTAGCACCAATTAACACTTCAGGTTACAACTGGCACTGTTCCATAACTTACGTGTTGAAATTTGCATGCTAGTCGTAAATTTGAGCACACAACTTCATAGAATCAAAGGGTTAATGTCCAATAATTATCAAACCTGTGCATGGACCGTTGAGGGTGTTCACAGCAACTTGCCATAAAGTTAACAAAGAGAAACATTCTTTATTGCGCTTTAACTGCATTGCTGATAATGTGATGCAATTAGCTACACCTATAGATGGCATTAACCGAACACAGAATGGTAGGTACGCTTTGAAATACTGTTCCCCTTCCCTGAGACCCAGCTGTAACCTCCTTAAGACCTTGGCTGTCTCTTAAGTATTTAACTACTGAACTCTTCCTTTGCTTTTATCTCAAATTCCAGCCCACCTGTCCCTGTCTTCCTCAGATCTGACATATTTGTTGTGTTTTCTTTTTAGCGTAAGGTTGTCATGATCTCTTTCTAATGCTCTGCGACTTCTTCCATAATTTTTGTATTATAAATTCAACAAACCTGTTTGTACCCTTTTTCTGCTATTTTTGTGGATTGCTTGGTCACATCGATGAAAGGCAGCATATCATTCATATTAAAAACTAAACTAAACTACCTCCACATTAGTTGTAAACTGTAAACGCAGTCCCCTCTGATTCTCCTTTTCCACATTAGCTGTTATTGTGTAAAATTGCTGTTAATTACTAAAGGGGTCTTTTACGAAGCAGCAGTAAGCCCAACATGGATTTACCATTTGCTAATCTGGATATTCCAAAGATTTGACTTGCTGTGCAATAATGTCAGTATAGGAAAATTGATAAACAATAAGTGAATCGCCCCCAAATCCCTCTCCTAAATTGTGCTTATCAGTCTCTCACCTCCAATCTGGTATGTCTCCTTTATATTTTTGCATTCCAAGTGCATCACTTGCACTTCTTCGCATTAAAATTCAACTGCCAGTCCTTAGACCACTCTAATTTTTGTAGATCTCTCCTCATGTTTTCTACTTCCTTTAGGATATCCACTCGTTTATAATCTTCGTGCCATCTGCAAAAAGGCAAACCTTTCCTCTTAATCCTTAGGCATATCCAGTGCAATTTTTCTAGCAAAAAAGATGCCGGTACTCAAATGCCAGACCACCCTTCAGGGGTGGGGTGATCACTGAGGGACTCACTCCACAATAACCAGGCCCCCTGCAACCAGTCACAGAATCTGTGACAAGGCAGAATTGGTGTCTTGAGCCTGAGCTCTTTCATTAAAACTTGTGGTTCATGGGTCAATTTTAGCAGACACTGGAAAAGGTGCCGGTACTCAGTACCCCCTCAAAAAAAGCCCTGGGCATATCACTCACAAATAGAATTGCCCCCACCATTTACCCCATTTCCAATCTAGTTTACCATCTTGGGTCGTAATTGCATACTGCTCAGCTTATTCATGAGCCTCCTGTGAGTAACTGAATCAAAGGCTTTGCTGAAATCTAAGTAGATTACATCTAGCGCATGTCCTTTATCCAGTTGTCTGGTCACCCAGTCTAAGAAATCAATCAGATTCGTTGGCAGGATTTATATTTGATAAAACCATGCTGCCTCGGATCTTGCAGTCCATTAAATTCTAGGAGATTCACTATCTTTTCCTTCAGCAGAGTTTCCTACCTCATCCCTGTCCCCAAGTGCACAAGTACATAAGTATTGCCATACTGGGACAGACCAAAAGTCCATCAAGCCCAGCATACTGTTTCCAACAGTAGCCGATCCAAGTCACAAATACCTGGCAAGACCCCAAAAAAGTGGGATCACATCCACTCATCTCCAATCCTGTGATACCTCTCCTGTCTCCAAGGATTTATTAAATATTAAAGAGGTCCCGCCAGGATTTCTCTGAGTTCCCTCAGTATTCTTGGATATATCTCATCCAGCCCCATAGCTTTGTCTACTTCCAGGTTTTCAAGTTGTACATAAACATTTTCTTCTGTGAATGGTGTGACATCTACTCCATTCCCATATATACCCCTGGCAGCCAGCCGCAGTCCTTCTCCAGGATTTTCATGCTTAAATATAGAACAGAAGTATTTGTTTAGCACACCTGCTTTCTCTTCATCACTCTCCACATAGTGAGAGTCAGCAGCTTTCAGTCTTACAATTCCATTTCTATTCTTCCTCCTTTCCCTAGTATATCTGAAAAAAGTCTTGTCACCTCTCGTAATTTCTTTAGCCAGTTTTTCTTCTTCCTGTGCTTTTGGTAACCATATTTCCCTTTTCCTTTCATTCAGTTTTACCAGGTAATCTTATCTGTGCTTCTCTTCTTGTGTTCTTCTGTATTTCTTGAAAGCTGTCTCTTTTTTCTTTACCAGCCACTTGTTTGTTGCATTATATAGGTTTCCATTTTCTCTTGCTTTTGTTTACTTTCCTGATACAAAGATCTGTTGTCTTATTAATAGCTGTTTTCAGCTTGGACCACTGTCCTTCCACTTCTCCTGTGTCTACCCATCCTGTCAGCTCTTTCTTCAGGTGCTCCCCCATTTTACTGAAGTCAGCGTTTTTACAAATCCAGTGTGTCTGCACTGCAGTCCATTTTAGCTCTGATGTCAAACCATATTGTCTGATGATCACTTTTGCCAGTTGGGGGTACCCACCTGGACATTAGAAACATCTTCTCCATTTGTGAGCACCAGACCCAGCATCAGCTCTTCCCTTGTGGGTTCTGCTTCCAGTTGTCTGAGCAGAGCACTTTGGCACGCATCCATGACCTCTCTGCTTCTGAAGATGGGATGTTCCAATCCACATCAGGCAAGTTGAAATCTCCCAACAACAATACCTCACCTTTCAATCCCAGTTTATGGATATCTTCAATTAGATCATTGTCCAGCTTCTCTTTGTGCTGCAGATCTGTAAATGACTCCTGTGTGAATTCAGGTTCCATCTTCTCTTTCTAGAACAATCCATATCACTTTCTCTTTTCTCCAGGTTCCCTGCATTTCAGCCACTTTAATATTGTAAACATGCATTGTGCTTAAAATAATTAAGGAGAAATTAAGAGCAGGTACTTTGAAAGCATTCGGTGTACCTTATACAAACTCCTAATTTCTACAGTGTATGGTCCCTGTAAGCCCAATACATTAAAGGACATTTATACCCCACAAATACCTATGGAGTTCAGTGTGGCTTACAAATCAAAAGAGCTGTGCAATTCCCAGGAATATTACAATAAAAATCAAGCTACATAAAAGTCCATATCTCAATTAAAATACATATTACAAACCCCTAAAACTAAATAATCTTCAATTGTTGAGCTGTAACAGTTATTCAGATGAGAATTTTCTAAATAAAAAAGTTTTCAGCAATTTCAGAAAAGTAGGATAGTAAACCTGACTTCTGATATTAATTGGTAGGCTATTCCAATGAGTAACTGCCTGATATTGAGATTGAGGTATTAAGAAAAAAATTCTTGTATTTAACCTTTTTAGGGTTAGGAAAACGGAGCAATAAAATTCTCTTGAATCAAGATTTCTAATCTAGGAATTCTATAGATGACAAATGAATAAGAGAGCTCATATAATGGGGAGCTTACCCATCTAAAATTAAAAATACAAAAGAGCACAACTTAAACACAATGCGCACCTGCACTGGCAACCGATGTAATTGTTGCAAAAGGGGTGTAGGTCTCAAACTTAGGTAATTTTTTTTTGTTACATTTGTTCCCCGCGCTTTCCCACTCATGGCAGGCTCAATGCGGCTTACATATTGTATACAGGTACTTATTTGTACCTGGGGCAATGGAGGGTTAAGTGACTTGCCCAGAGTCACAAGGAGCTGCCTGTGCCTGAAGTGGGAATTGAACTCAGTTCCCCAGGACCAGAGTCCACCACCCTAACCACTAGGCCACTCCTCCACTCAAGTGGATTTAAAAATCAAGCGAGCTGTGATATTTAACAGGGTCTGAATTTTCTTGATTATGGTCTCTCTACAACCCATATAGACTATGAGGGGCATTTTTGAAACGGACGTCCAAGTTGTAATTTGGATGTCCTTGCAAAATGGTGAAATCCAGGGGCGGGGAAACCCGTATTTTCAAAACAAGATGGATGTCCATCATTCGTTTCGAAAATACCATCAGGGACTTCCAAATCCTTAAATTTGGAGGTCCCTAGATTTGGATGTCCCTAGACATGGATGTTTCTGACTTTCGGCGATTTTTGAAACCAAAGACGTCCATGTCAAAAACGTCCTAATGCAAGCCATTTGGGTGTGGGAGGAGCCAGCATTTGTAGTGCACTGGTCCCCCTGACATGCCAGGACCCCAACCGGGCACTCTAGGGGGCACTGCAGTGGACTTCATAAATTGCTCCCAGGTACATAGCTCCCTTACCTTGTGTGCTGAGCCCCCCAAAACCCTCTACCCACAACTGTACACCACTACCATAGCCCTTACGGGTGAAGGGGGCACCTAGATGTGGGTACAGTGGGTTTCTGGTGGGTTTTGGAGGGCTCACTGTTTCCTCCACAAATGTAACAGGTAGAGAGGGTATGGGCCTGGGTCCGCCTGTCTGAAGTGCACTGCAGTACCCACTAAAACTGTTCCAGGGACTTGCGTGCGCTGTCATGGACCTGAGTATGACATCTGAGGCTGGCATAGAGGCTGGCACGACATATTTTTAAAGATGTTTTTTGAGGTTGGGAGGGAGTTAGTGACCACTGGGGGAGTAACGGGAGGTCATCCCCGATTCTCTCCGGTGTCATCTGGTCATTTCAACACCTTTTTGTGCCTTATAAGTAGATAAGTACATAAAACAAATCGGAGAAAAATTTTCTTCACCCAACGCGTAATTAAACTCTGGAATTCGTTGCCGGAGAACATGGTGAAGGCAGTTAGCTTGGCAGAGTTTAAAAGGGGATTAGATGGTTTCCTAAAGGACAAGTCCATAAACCGCTACTAAATGGACTTGGGAAAAATCCACAATTCCGGGAATAACATGTATAGAATGTTTGCACGTTTGGGAAGCTTGCCAGGTGCCCTTGGCCTGGATTGGCCGCTGTCGTGGACAGGATGCTGGGCTCGATGGACCCTTGGTCTTTTCCCATGCTGGGAAAGACCAAAGGTCCATCAAGCCCAGCATCCTGTTTCCAACAGTGGCCAATCCAGGTCACAAATACCTGGCAAGATCCCCAAAAAGTACAAAACATTCTGTACTGCTTATCCCAGAAATAGTGGATTTTCCCCAAGTCCATTTAATAATGGTCTATGGACTTTTTCTTTAAGAAGCCGGCCAAACCTTTTTTAAATTCCGCTAAGCTAACCGCCTTTACCACATTCTCTGGCAACAAATTCCAGAATTTAATTACACGTTGAGTGAAGAAAAATTTTCTCCGATTCGTTTTAAATTTACTACATTGTAGCTTCATCGTATGTCCCCTAGTCCTAGTATTTTTGGAAAGCATAAACAGACGCTTCACATCTACCCGTTCCACTCCACTAATTATTTTATAGACCTCTATCATATCTCCCCTCAGCCGACTTTTCTCGTAAAACATGTCCGGGTGAAAACGTCCCACGTGTTCATCAGGGACGTCCTTGTTTTTTCGATTATGGGTCAAGGACGTCCAAGTGTTAGGCACACCCAAGTCCCACCTTCGCTATGCCTCCGACACACTCCCTTGAACTTTGGCCGTCCTTGCGATGGAGTGTAGTTGGAGACGGCCTGAATCGGGTTTCGATTATACTGATCTGGATGCCCCTGGGAGAAGGACGTCCATCTTCCAATTTATGTCGAAAGATGGACGTCCTTCTGTTTCGAAAATTAGCCCAATTGTTACAATAGCTGATATGGGACAGTACCAAGGTCTGAGCAATCAAAAACTTCTGGAGTAAAATTAGACCTTATTGGCTAGATTCTATATATATGGTGGCTGAAAATTCTGCACAGAAAAAAATATGCCTAGATGTAGTCTCTAAAGTATGCCTAAATTTTATAGAATAGGCTTAATTTCTGCACAGTATATAGAATACACCAAGTGCTCTCCAAGCAACCAAATTTAGTCACGGTCATTTATGCCACGTTTTACTTGGTGTAAATCCTGACACATAAATTAGGTACAGAGCGGGTGTATGCTATAACAATGTGCATAGATTTTAGAAACGCCCACACCCCACCCATTGGTGCTGATTTTTTGGGTGACAAATATAGAATCTGGTCGTGTGTGTATTTATTTATTTTAAGAAATTTACATTTTTCTCCTCCTTTTTGTTGTTTACTGACTTTCTAAAGAGCAGTACTTGGACAAGACAAAAGACAATTGCTGATAGATAGATAGATGAATGTATGTAAGACATAAAGAGAAGTCTTTTGCTTTCCATGCTCAACTGTCTGTGTTCTTTTCAGAAAAGAAATGGATCCAGAGATAGTCTTGTAGAAGGAAAATCTTCTTCCTCCCCCACCAATCTGGATGGCAGATACAATGCCAAGACGATTAAAACAGTCCATGCATCACGACTGAAGATGGAGACGTGATTTCCTGCAAGGGAGAGACTGATGTACCACCACTCCTGCAAAATCAGAAACCTCTGATTTCCTTCTAAACAGCTTGGGGAAAACATGGAACTGAAATTTGAAGTATTCTAATTTGCACGCCTGGGGAGAAGAAACTACTTGCCTGCAATGTTGGACAGATGTTATGGGACTGGCAATTGAATGATCGCTGGTGGAGAAGAACATTTAGCTGTGTTATGGGTATATCAGCCTCTCTCCCACAGCAAAGAACTGCGTGGCTCACCACCATCAGCCCCAGCTGATTCGCCCCCATACTGATCTCTAGTTGAAGAATACTCATTACATTCCTATGGCTTTAGGCAACCTTAGATTTCTCATTGGCTTTGGGAAGACCATTGTTTGAGCAACACTGATTTTTAACTAGTTTCTACCACGGAACCCATTATTCAGATCTAGTAGTAGGGGAACTATTAATATTCTTTGTCTAAAGTTTCAACAATGCTGCTTTCACTTTATGCATCCCAAGTGACATGCCGTCTGTAAAACTGGAATGAATTATATTATTTTTTAATTTTTATTGGAATGATTTCCTTTCATTTCAATTGTTTCCTTTTTTTTCTCTTCTTTTTTGCAGTATTAAAAGTTCACAGTCCAGAAAGTATTTAAAAAAATAAAATAAAATCCAGCAAAGTGGATTAAATTATTTTTAAGAGATTGATTTGTTTGTATTTCAGTACAGGCCTGTTTTTTTGTTTTTTTTTACAATGTAATTATAATGCTTGGTGGTTGGAAAACTGTGAGTTAGAAGGTTGTAATTGAACTGCTTCATGAGAAAGTTCCAGTAACACAGTGCCATTTGGAGCCTGAAATGACAGAAGCAGCAATATGAATGTCAATTGAGTACACACAGTTTTCAGTACACACACTTAGGTAAACTGGGTGTATATGGGTGTTGTGCTGATTACTCATCAAAAGTCATTAATTACAGCTATTATTATTATTATTACTACTCATTTCCATAGTGCTACTAAACATACGCAGCACTGTACATATTACTTTCTCTGGCCCTAGAGAGCTCACAATCTACTTTACTTTTACTTTCTTTGTCCCTAGAAGGTTCACAAGCTGCTTAATTAGTTATGGTAATTGTATTTTGGATAATTGTCCAACATATTTGTTACAAAGACCTTCAATAGAATTTATTGGATGGTTGAAAAATTGATTAAACTTAGGCATTTCGGAGGGAACTTTCCCTCATTTTCTAGGTTGTATTATTCTCACATTGATTCCAAAGAATGTGTTAGGACAGCTCTCAGTTATTTCAAATTATAGACCGGGAGCCTCAATTCCATTCTTGGTGAAATTGATGGAGGGTATGGTATCTTGGCAACTTTCAGATTTTTACATGGATCTCAGTCTGGTTTTAGAACAAATTTTAGCACAGAAACAGTGTTGGGAGCTTTAGTTTCTGCAAGTTAGGTCTTGTTTGTCAAGAGGAATACAGATAGTTTTAGTTCAACTTGACTTGGCATCAGCCTTTGATGTAATGGATCATGAGATTTTATTATATTATTTCGAAGAGAGACCCATTGCTGGTGCTGTCTTAAATTTTTTAAAGGGTTTTTTAGTTTCTAGATCATATGGAGTGAAGATGAAGGGTGTTTTTTCTGCGTTATGGAAACCAAGTTGCGGGATTCCTCAGGGCTCCCTTTTGTCAACATTACTAGTTAATGTATTGCATTCTAGTTCGAGCCATAACTTGGATAATTTGGAAGTACAGAAGTGCATATATGCGGATGACATAACTCTGTTTTCTCCTGTTGAAAAGACTATGAAAGAGTTAAGTCTTAGAGTGGAGGAAGATGTGATAGCTGTGGAGACTTAGATTGCACTCCATGGCTGAAATTGAATTTAGATAAAACCAAATTCTTTCTAGCTCATCCAGCTAAACAGTTACCTGTAGGCCAGGACTTAGAAATTAAAGGAGTCAGCTATCCATTAGTATCATCTATGAAAATCTTAGAAGTTACATTAGATGCTACACTATCATTGAGCCCCTTGTGACATCTTTAGTTTAAACAAAAAAAGGGCTTCTGGATTGTGGGAGGTCTTCGACGCATAAGACATTATTTTGAACAAGATCAATTTAAGATAATAGTCCAATCAGTAATAGTGAGTCAGTTGGACTATTGCAACTTGTTATATGCAGGATGCTTTAAGTGTATTAGGAAGAAATTGCCGACATTGCAGAATGTACCATTGTGTTTAATATATTCTGTTAATAATTTTGAAAGGATAATACTATTGATGATTAAGGCTTATTACCAGTGCAAACCCACATTACTTTTAAAGTGTATATTAGTCTTTAATATTTTATATGGTCAAGCCTCGCAATATATGATTCTTTTGATATCTTTATTGTCATTCAATAGGGTAACAACATCTAGAGCCCTTACTAAGGGGCCTTTTTACTAAGCTGAGCCCTGCGCTAGCGTTGGGGGCTGATTTTGCCACCCGCTGAGGCCCTCTTTACCGCAGTGGGTAAAAAGGCTCAAAAAAGACACGGCCGTGAGGTAAGATTGAAAGGATGTGGCCATGTCGGGAGGGAGCACTTACTGCCACCCACTGAGGTGATGGTAAGGGCTGCTGATTACTGCGGGGTAACTGCTGCACAAAAAAATAGGGCCCTATTTTCCCTAGCATGAGAAACGGTGCGTGCTGGGGCTGGAAATACCACCAGCGCCCGCATTGGTCTGGCGGTAGCTTCAGATTGCTGCGCAGTAAGCCCGCTTTGTAAAAGGAGCCCCTAAATTAGGTTTTCTGTCAATCAAAGGGGTTAAATGTAAACATATTTTTAGCTTAATTTTCCCTTTGTAGCTGCCAAGATGTGCAATGAACTTCCTTTAGATATTAACAACAAATTATTTAAAGTTTCATAAGTGATTTAAGTCTTGGCTATTTCAAAAATACTTGCAATGACTTGGCCTGTGGAAAGTAAGTGATTCATTCTATCTTCTCTAGATATGGCTAGGTTCATTTTGATATTGTTATCCACATTGAACTCTAAATGGTATAAGTGATTATAGTTTGAGTAACTAATTATTTTTCAGTTACTTTTGAACAGAACATGAATGCAACAGTTTTATTCAATCAAATGAACATAGTTTAATTAAAACAGCTACAGCTACATAATAATAGACAGTCACAAGGTGCCAACATTTGCCCACCAGCACTAAAAATTAGGCAGACACAATTTGTGTTGCATATTTAGTCCAATTATAAATTTTCCCGTGGGTCTAGGCAGCATTAACTGCTAGGTCAGGAAAAGCAATGAGGCGGTAGGATTAGAACTGGCAGTTCTTTTTTTTTTTAATTGTTTATTTATATTTTAAATCAAATTAAACAAATTGTTACATTTGAACAGGCAATGCAGACAAAAACAATATTTTTATGAGAGACATTATTTCCTCCCATAAGGCAAAATTATCAAAGAAAGAAATATCTTACTCTTCTTTAGACCACAACATAGGGGGGGTGGGGGGGAGGTCTACCAAATTAAGAAGACTAAAGTTTAAAAAGTATTTATAAATATGAAGAAATTGGCTAACCGTTGACCCATTTGAAGAAAATTAAGTATTAACATAAGATAGGTTTGCATGCTATGCATATTACCACTGTTAAATTGCTTATAAACTTTAGTCTTCTTAGCAGTGGCAGTTCTAACGGCGAAAAATGGGTGTTCACAATGAAGGGACCAGATTGGAAGTCACGCATCTGAGATGTGACCCAACAACAAATGACAGTAAAATTTCGATCCAGCACTGAGCACATGGGCTATGCTACTTTCTTTTACTCCCATGTTATTGATTAGTTTCAAAGTCAATAAATTACTACAGCATGTTTCCAGGAAGAGACAGAAAAAGATTTATTTCTTTGCTCTGTTGAGTTCACCTGTTTGCACCAAATCTGGATCTCTGACTCCTTTGCCCCCAGACATGGCTTTTATTCTGAAAGAAATCTCTTATATGAATGAAGCTCTGCTCACTCTGCCAGTCCCCTTTTACTAACTCCCTTTTTTTCTTCCTAATCCTATCCCTTTCCAGTAAAAAAGAGGCTGAGCTGTACTGTCTGACTGGGGAGCAGAGTTTTGAAAACTAACAGCTGAAGTTGTGACAGTTGACTTTTTAGGTTGTGAAAGTGCACTGACAGATACAAGACAGTGGGGTTAATCATATCTGCATGTGTGTGTCCATGTGTGCAACTCACTTCAAGAACTCCAGAGAACAAAACCTTGTCTGACATTGCTGTCTGGATGTCTCAATGCCACCTGAAATTAAATATGACCAAAACCGAGCTTCTCATTTTCCCCCCCAAACCCACCTCCCCACTCCCCCTGTTTTCTATTTCTGTTGATGGCTCTCTCATTCTCCCTGTCTCCTCAGCTCGAAACCTTGGGGTCATCTTTGACTCTTCTCTCTCCTTCTCTGCTCATATCCAGCAGATTGCCAAGACCTGTCATTTCTTTCTTTACAACATCCGTAAAATCTGCCCCTTTCTTTCCGAGCACTCTACCAAAACCCTCATCCACACCCTTGTCACTTCTCGTTTAGACTACTGCAATCTGCTTCTTGCTGGCCTCCCACTTAGTCACCTCTCCCCTCTCCAGTCGGTTCAAAACTCTGCTGCCCGTCTCATCTTCCGCCAGGGTCGCTTTACTCATACTACCCCTCTCCTCAAGACCCTTCACTGGCTCCCTATCCGTTTTCGCATCCTGTTCAAACTTCTTCTACTAACCTATAAATGTACTCACTCTGCTGCTCCCCAGTATCTCTCCACACTCGTCCTTCCCTACACCCCTTCCCGTGCACTCCGCTCCATGGATAAATCCTTCTTATCTGTTCCCTTCTCCACTACTGCCAACTCCAGACTTCGCGCCTTCTGTCTCACTGCACCCTATGCCTGGAATAAACTTCCTGAGCCCCTACGTCTTGCCCCATCCTTGGCCACCTTTAAATCTAGACTGAAAGCCCACCTCTTTAACATTGCTTTTGACTCGTAACCACTTGTAACCACTCGCCTCCACCTACCCTCCTCTCTTCCTTCCTGTTCACATTAATTGATTTGATTTGCTTACTTTATTTATTTTTTGTCTATTAGATTGTAAGCTCTTTGAGCAGGGACTGTCTTTCTTCTATGTTTGTGCAGCGCTGCGTACGCCTTGTAGCGCTATAGAAATGCTAAATAGTAGTAGTAGGAACATGCATGCCTAGCCAATAATGAGGCAAAAGTTTAACATCTGCTTACTGGAAGGATTTTAAAGATGAAAGTCATTTTGAGGAGGAGCAACGCTGTACTCAGGCAGTCTCCAGCTGACCTGTGCCACGGAGCCTTTCCTTTGCCAGATCCCGCCTACTGAAAACAGGAAGTTGTATCAGAAGGGCAGGATCTGGCAGAGGAAAGGACCCACAGCACAGGTAGACTGGAGACTACCGGAGTGCAGAGTTGCCACCACTGGCAATTTAAGACAGCTTTTTGTTTTTACTTTGATCTAAGGCAAGTTTGGAGGGCAGGAGCTCTCAGTGAGGGAGAGGACCGCACAGAAACAGAGCCACTTGGGAGAGGAGGGCAGAGAGCAGGAAATGATGCTGGAAGCAAGAGAGAGGAATATTGCAGAGTGAGAAAGTGTAATGCTAATAGTACTCCTCACGCCTTTACAGCTACCAATGGAAAAGTAATTAACTATAGTAATGCTATTACTATATTTAATTAGTAGTTAATCACTAACTTAGTTACTGGGAAAAAGTAATTAACTACTGTAACATGTTACTTTTAATGCAATACCACACACGTAATTATAGTATATTCTGGAGACTGCACCTATGAAAAGATATAAACAGGATGGAGTTGGTCCAGAGAGTGACTACAAAACTGGTCAGTGGTCTCTTTCATGAAGCGTATGGGAACAGACTTAAGGCTCTCAATATGTGTGCTTTGGAAGAAAGGCAGGAGAGAAAGAGGATATGATAGACACGTTTAAGCACCTCTCTGGCATTAATGTACAGGTGAGCCTCTTTCAAATGAAGGAAAACTCTGGAGTGAGAGGGCATAGGATGAAGTTAAGAGGTTATAGGCTCAGGAATAATCTAAGGAAATACTTTTTCACTGAAAGGATGGTAGATGTGTAGAGGTGGAGGTGGTGGTGATGAAGACAAGAACTGTGTCTGAATTTAAGAAAGCACATGGGATCGCTTAGAGAAAGGTGTTACAATTGACCCCAGTCTTAAACTTGAGACCAAGTAAACTCCACTGTAAAGAAAATGTTTCATTCAATGTGGAAACTTAAACGTGTAAAACCTTTTTTCCCTGAGGGGTATAGTCCGTAACCTAATTCAATCAATGGTACTAAGCCACGCTGATTACTGTAATGGAATTTATGCGGGATGTAAAGAACAACTCACAAAGAAACTCCAGACAGCCCAAAACACAGCAGCCAGGTTGATATTTGGTAAAAAAACGATTCCAAAGTGCCACACCCCTCCGTGAAAAACTGCACTGGCTTCCGATCAAAGAACGTATCACCTTCAAAACCTGCACCCTGCTCCACAAGATCATCTACGGTGAAGTCCCAGGTTACATGATTGACTTGATTGATCTCCCAACCAGAAATAGAAACAGTTCATCACAGACTTACCTGAATCTCCACTACCCAAATTGCAAAGGACTCAAATGCAAAATAACCTATGCGTCCAACTTCTCCTACATAAGCACACGACTATGGAATGCACTGCCAAAAGCTGTGAAAACAATCTACAACCATCTAAAATTCAGAAAATCACTAAAGATCTACCTGTTCAGTAAGACATACCCTACCAACCCAACATAATTGCTTCAACTATGCAACACATCAACACATATGATCATATTGAACATTATCTAACCCTTCCTATCTTCAACCCCTAATGTGCCTTTTTTTGTAGGTGTGCTGTAAAATAATTCTGCGTGTGCCCAAAACATGCGTCTAAACTACTGCAGGCCATTTTTCAGCGCACATTAGTAAAAGGACCCCTAAGTCCATGGTATTTTAATTACTTTGTGTTAAATACTCTGTGCATAAATCACTCAGTCCAAAAGCCACTACCTATGTTTCTTAAAACTACTGCTGATAGACTGAGTTTTGAAAAAGTGCTCTTCAATTAGCAAACAATTTTTTCTCATCAATTAATTAGCAAAGGTTGAACATCTCAAGTTTAGTCTACTGAGCACAAAACTCTCATCGCCTGTGTCTAATTATCAATACAGCATTCCCCTGTTTCATTTTGACCACCTTTGTCTTTCTAGGAACAAGAAAAGGAAGAACAGCTAACACAGGTTTTGTATGTTTTGTTAAAAATTTACCAGTTTCCTGATTTCATCCATGGTTTGGAAGATGCATGAAATAATCATCCTGGAGTTAGTTTTACGACAGGATTCTACAAGGAAAATAGTCCACAACTGACTACTTTGCATGTCTCTTCCTTCAGGTAGTTCGAAAAGAGGGATGATTATAATATTTTGAAAAACTGATCCCCAGAGATATAATGGTTTTCGTTGAATGAAAAAATTATGCAAGATCATGCATAATTGTCAAACTATTATGCATGATCTTGCATTGCAGCAACTTCTAATTTTGAACTTACTTAAAGGGCCCTCTTACGAAGCTGTGTTAAGCATCTGGGGCAGGTTTTGCCACGCTTTAGATGTTAGCAGCAGGCCATAATCTGTAATGTTTGCAACCACTTAAGATTGCAGGCCCCCATGCCAACATACAAAATATTGCCATAGTCTAATCAAGAGATCTATAGGACAAGAAGCAATGTATGTAAAGTATTCTCATTAAAATAAGACTGAACAGACCACAGTTGTCACAATATTTAAAAAAAAGAAAATCCCTTAGCACAACACATGATACCTGATCCCTGAAAGAAAGTGGAAAATCAGTAAGCACTCCCAAAAATGTAAAAATATCTAATACAGTCATTGGAAACCTGAGTAAAACTGGGATCAATGAGGGATAATTCAAGTTTTCTGTAATCCAACATGTCATTTTAGCAGTACTTAATACAAGTCAGTGTTCTTTCTGACAAGCAGCAATTGCTACTAAACACTCCTGTGGAGGGCTCAGATCAATGCATGCAAGTGGAGTTTTGAAACCCAATAAAATATCATCCACATTGGCATATACCCCAATTCTGAATCCATGAATCACTGTGAAAAAGGAAGATGGAAAAACATTAAACAAGATGGGGGACTTGTCAGAGCTCTGAGGAAATCTGTATCTTAAGCTACAGAGTTGAGATATACAATCAAATGTTGAAAGTGCAAAAGAGCATTCAGATTAAAAAGAGGAGAGCCACTTGTAGTACCATACCTCCAAAGTAAATAGATCTCAGTCAGGACAAACAACTAGGATGGTCCACTAAATCGAACGCACATGCCAAGTCTAAAGATACAATCAACGCAATCAATCTCCCCACCCCTCTTCCGAGGCAAGATACACTTCATGCAGAAACATCAACAGAATTGTCTAGGATACAATACATTCAAGGACTCTATATAAAGTCTGCCAGTTGATGAGCTGCTTTTCTCTACTTCTTTACAAGCAAAACACAGATTAGAAACATGTCTAACTGAGGGGATCCTGAGGATCTAGAGAAGAATTCTTAACGATTAGCCAAACCTTAGTAAGATTGTGGTTCACCATTAACAACAGAGGGTAATAACCCATGACTTGGCTATTTAATCTAGCTTGGCGGAATCAGATCTAGAGAACATGATGTCATATTCATTGAAGACATAATTTTAGATTGTGATATTAACATGTATTAGACTCCTCATCGACAGCACCTACAGAAAGCCCAGAGACAGGGTTAACACCAGATGGATACAATATAAGATTCAAAAGAGACTGACAGTCATTCACAAGTGAATGGTTTGAAACATGGTATCTTTAAAAGATATCACCAAAACAGGGAAGATAGGACATCTCAATAACGAGGTTGCAATTGAAACCATAGTACATCAGGTGTCCTTTAACACTGTCAACTGCTGAGCAAGCTGTGAATAGGAACAACATTGTTTGAAATGTTTATATACAGTTGCCAGAAGCCTAAGAAATACGATGGGAAAAGTTAGAATATATTGCACTAAATGATAAGATAGACATAATAGGCATCTCTGAGACCTGCTGGAATGAAGATAACCAGTGGGACATGTCATACCAGGGTATAAATTATATCGCTGTGATAGGGTGGATTGAATTGGTGGAGGGGTAGCGTTATATGTTAAGGAGGGCCTAGTAGAATCAAATAGACTAAAAATTCTGCAGGACATGAAACACATCTTAGAATCCCTATGGATAGAAATTCCATGTGTAAAGGGGAAAAGGATAGTGATAGGAGTGTACCACCGTCCACCTGGCCAGGATGAACAGACTGATATAGGACGGTCAACAGTGTCTCTTGTTTTGACGCCTACCTGATGCCTTGGGTGGATGATTTAATAGAGCAGTTGGGAGGGGCCAGAGTCACAAGGAGCTGCCTGTGCCTGAGTTCAATTCCCACTTCAGGCACAGGCAGCTCCTTGTGACTCTGGGCAAGTCACTTAAACCTCCATTGCCCCATGTAAGCCGCATTGAGCCTGCCATGAGTGGGAAAGCGCGGGGTACAAATGTAACAAAAAAAAAAAATTTTGTTAAATCAATGGCAGTTAATTTTTTTAATGGCAGATTATGTTGGAGGAGGAGTCACAAGATAAGACAGCTTTTGTTACACATCAGGGTTAAATATCAGTTTACGGTATTGCCCTAGAGACTCCAAGGGGCACCAGCCACCTTTCAAAGAGTAATGAACCAAGTACTTAGACCACACCAAGCCTATGCCCGAGCCTATTTGGACGATGTGGTGGTATTCTCCACCACCTGGGATAGACCATCTAGCACAGTTGGGGGCAGTCTTTGAGGTGCTAGGAGGGCGGGACTCACGGCCAACCCGAAAAAGTGTGCCCTGGGGTAGATGGAAGTGCAGTACTTTGACCACTGTGTCGGGGGGGGGGGGGGGGGGTGGGGGAGGTCAGGTGAAACCCATGCCCTCCAAGGTGGAAGTGATCCATAAAGTACAGGTACCCAGAACTAAGTGACAAAGAGGGCATTCTTAGGTCTAGTTGAGTATTATAGGAAGTTCATACCCAGGTTTGCAGATTTAATGACCGATCTAACTGAAATGTTGAAAAATGCTCGCCCCAATAAGTTACAGTGGGATAGGGTGGCAGACCAGTTTGTAAGGACCCAGTACTCCAGAATATAGATTTTGGTTGAGAGTTCATTCTACAAACAGATGCCTTGAGAGTAGGTTTAGGGGAAGATGAGCATCCTGTATTGTACCTGAGCAGGAAGTTGACAGAGGCTGAACAAAGACATGTCACCATTGAAAAAGGAACGTTTGGCAGTGAAATGGGTAGTGGAGTTTCTCCACTGTTCTTTTGGGGAGACATTTTTTGCTAATTACAGATCACACCCCTTTAAGGTGGCTAGGCCAAATGAAGAATAATAACGTCAGGTTTACAAGTTGGTATCTGGCCCTACAGATATATGATTTTGAGGTCCAACATAGAGCAGAGAAGGCACCTACCAATGCTGGTTTCCTGTCCTAGGAGGGTGACAGTCAAGGGGATGAGGACCAGAACGAGAGAGGTACTAAGCTGCATAAAAAAGGACCCTATGGTAGTGGCAGGGCCCATTTATCCCACCACATGACCATGCAGGGGGAGTACTTACCACCACCCATTGAGGTGGTGGTAATGGCTCCTGCAGTAACCCGGCAGTAACCAGGCAGTGTGCTGTGATACCTGATTACCACTGGGTTAGCACCGCACTATAAAAAAAATTTTTCTGGCGCGTGCTTGAGGCAGAGCAACCGCCGACAGCAGCCACCAAATCATCCACATGGACATTAAAGTCACCAAAGATGATAACTCTCAAAAAATGCACAGGAAAGGCCCATCACTGATGAACACATTTCCATGCCTCAGCACATAAACCTAGCAGACAAGAAAATAAAACTAAATAAAGTCAGATCTCAAATAAGCAGCATCTTTCAAGAACAGCTTCACTGTCAGCACTTCTGTATAAGGGAACCCCAAGAGTAGCAGATAGTACAAAACACAGCAGTTAAACTTATTACCAACTCCCATAAATACAATCATGTAACCCCCGCTCTTACGCCAAGGACACTGGCTACCAGTTGCTCATCGGTTAACATATAAGATTCTAACCCTTACTTATAAATTCCACCACTCTGAGCAGCCAATGAACCTTTCCCACCTTCCAACTTGAACTCTTCCATCCTCACAGCAATATCATCTTCTGATCCCTTCACTTAGCCTCATTAGACTGGATACTATTCAGGCCTGAATTTTTAGTGTGACGGCCCCCACCTTGTGGAATTCATTACCACCCATTTAAAGTTGGAACAGTCACATTCTACCTTTAAATCAAAATTAAAAACTTTCCTGTTCCGAAAGGCCTTTCCCACAGATTGATTTGATTTTCTCAAAGTATCTCCCAGGTTTGGGTTCCCTCTTCTCACCCTCCTGATGGTGGGGCATTCACTACCAGCTGTCTGTTTTATTAAGTGTGCTTCTCTGCTGTACTCTCTCTTTTCTTACAGTTGCATTCCTATTATTATTTATCGTTCTTTTTATTTCTTCTGATTATATTTTATTGTGAACTGCTCGGACAATGCACTGAAGGGCAGTATATCAAAACTGAATAAAACTTGAAGCTAGTACCCTCACAAACAGTATATGTGCCAGGCACAAAATATTCAGTCTCCCATTCTATGATATCTGGGCTAACGACACCACTGCATATCCTGATAAATGTAAGCTTCCTCCCCCAAGTGCAACCATGTTTCTGTCAAACATACCACCTGTGCTTTCATATGAGTTACCAAATTAGACAGTAATGAGGTCTTCAAGCATACACACCTACATTTTGAAAGCATAACACTAACAAGGCCGGAGAACCCAGGTCAATATGGGCACCTCTAGGGACCAAGGAAATCTATCTGTTGTGGATACAGGGGGCCCATACTTCCAACCCCATATTACTGGAATAGGAAAACCCATGATACAAGACAACACTAAATATCCATTCAACACTAGCAACAACAGGCCTAAGTGCAAAAGTAAAGCAGCCTTTCACCACTTACCAAACCCCATCCCCATTGTCCAAAATAATTTCGCCCTGAGCTCACACCAAGGAGCAAGCCCAGTGTGCCTGTGCAGACTCAGTTGATATTTTAGATGTTTGTTTCTAAAATGGATGCTCCTACATATTGCTTAAGTGTCCATTCCTCAATGCATTTTAGAACAGGCTCTACTGTATGTTGTCAGATCCTGTTCTAAAATAGTAGCAGAACTTGAGATATCCTGACCTAGACATATCAGTTCTGATTTGTACATTCATTCTAAAATTCACCTCTTCCTGTATCAGTGTGGATGGAAAAGGGAGCAAAACCAGACTAACTAATCCAGAAGTGCTGATTCAGGAGTAGACATAGCCTGTATATGAAAATAATACAAATCTGGCCGATGCTGAAGAATTTTGAAGGAGTTCCTCACTGATGATCCTTTGCCAAGATCAACATCAGGAGAACAGATTCAGAATGGTAATAGGAGATGCTGTGACACACAGGACTGAATCGAGTTAAAGGTGCACCCTGTGCGACGTGCCTCCTGCTGCTCCCTGCTCCACCTGCTTCGCCACTGCCGAGGTGGTCTGGCAGCAAGTTTTGCACCCTTCCATATCTGCATCATCTGCCACTGCACCTCTTGTACAGCACTTCGTATGGCACTGGTGACACACAATACACATACTTAGCAGAAAGGAGGTGTAGATATCGAAAAATTAAATAATTGTATTCAGCTTTTGTAGAGATCCACTAGATGTCAGTATAAGGCAAGCTGTCTATCATAGCTGGTATTTAGAACAACAAAAGAAGAGTTCTGCATGGATTGCTAAATATGGTACTTGGTCTTTATTTACTGCTGGCTTCTTTTGTTCAAGTTTTCTTTTTTTCTAGTAGCAATTTAAAGAGACTTAAATGAGAGGAAGGAAGGAAGGAAAGAAGGACCCCTCCATTCAGTGTGTGTTAAACAGTCAAACCTTGCAAATTGACCTGTAATTCCATATTTAAAGGGATGGATATGGGTCAGCTAACTATTATTCAAGATACCCTACACAAAACAATCTGTAAGTCCTTTTCTTCCTTTTCTTCTTTATTGATTTTCTAGCAAATGTTGCAGCTTGGTATTTGGGCTGCTAGCAATAAATGCTTGAACAATATGTTTATTTCTTTTGCTTTCTACTCCCCTCATCAATTCACCTTTCCCCCTCTCTCCCTCCTCCAAACCTTCCCCTCCTCCCCCACATTTATCCTCTCTTCTTGCTTTAAGGTTCACAACTATCCTCTTTCCTGGTCTTGTAACCACCATAGCTATTTCTTTTTCAGGCTCAAGTTGGCCACCATCATCACCTTCCTTCCTCTTTCTCATCCCTGATCAGATCATTTCCTGCTCTTGCTTCCCTCCATCACTGACAAAAGTACTTTGATCTGCCACTGCTGCCTCATATAGCCCACTCTTGGCATATTTGTGATACATATCATTGTTAGGGATAGGCTGTCATTTGCCATGAAATGTGTTTTGCTGTTAATAGTGCACTGTTGAGAAACAGTGTGCCCACTTTGCACACAGTGCGAATTCTTGAAAAGTGCACATTCATGGCATTTGTTTCGGAATGGGGACCCCCCCCCCCCCCCCCCGAAAAAATGACATGAACATTTTCTGGCTGCCCAGCCCTAAGCATTGTTTTAGAAAGGAGTCAAATGTACACTGAAAATAAAGACATTATTTGCATACCCCAAAGCAGTGGTATTCACAGACTGTCCTCGTGACCCCCAAAACAGCTTGGATTTTCAGACTACCTCTAATGAATATGCATGCATACTATCTCCATGGAGTGGAGGAGTGGCCTAGTGGTTAGGGTGGTGGACTTTGGTCCTGAGGAACTGAGTTCGATTCCCACTTCAGGCACAGGCAGCTCCTTGTGACTCTGGGCAAGTCACTTAACCCTCCATTGCCCCATGTAAGCCGCATTGAGCGTGCCATGAGTGGGAAAGTGCGGGGTACAAATGTAACAAAAAAAAAAAATCTTTCTCATACATATCCATTAGGGATAACCTAAAAATCCAACCTGGCTGCAGCCTTCAACCTCGGTGACCAGCATTTCTGTCCTCCACCCTCATAGACGTAGCAGGAATCGGCAGGCCTTGTGCAGATGCATAAGACCCCACACTAGTCCAGCACATAGCATTGATGTCGGCATCAGCCAGAGAAAGCGGTAGGAGCAATGTTGATCATTATGGGAAAGGACAGGTGGAGTGAAATGCCAGTCACTGCGGTGGTGGTGGAGGGGAGGAGGAGGAGTGAAATTGCTGGTCACCTGGGACTCAAATAAAAACCAAGATCCCAATTTTGGGGAGAATAAAATCTCGGCTTATATTCAAGTACGCCTCCTAACTGGGCAGAGCAAATTCCCTATGTACAGGTAGCTGGAGCAACTCTTTTTTCAGGACAGTCTTTAACCTTTTTTTTTTTTAATAGTGTATAAAACGAGTATTACAGCTTTCTTTCCTCAGCATAAATCATCATTACATATAGCTGGTCCATCAGGGGGGAGCCTGGGGTTTGGGACAGCTTTGAAGGCTGCAGACGGTTATAATTTTATTGGTCCTAAAGGGGAGGAGGAGCAATTACTCTTAAGGCCCCATGTGTATGAGAAAACTTTACCTCTGAAATGAATTCTATATATGGTGCCAAAAAAAGTGCTATTCTATAAACCATGTTTAAAGTTAGGTGCAGTTTATAGAATAGCACTTATGCCCGGGAATCACGCTTAACTTTAGGTGTGGCCATTTGCATCAACTTAAATGTGGTGCAAATGTTTGTGCCTCAATTAGGTGCATATCCCCCTCATTCTATTACAACATGCATAAATGTAAGGAACCCCCCAATTCTGCCCACGAACCTCCCATTTCCACGCCCCCTTTATCAAATTTAGGCGTGGCTATTCCAATTAAATCTAATTAGTGCCAATAATTGCTTGCTGAAAAGCCTATTATTGGTGCTAATTAGCTCATTATTTAATTAAATTGCGCATGCAAATTGTGCATGTACACAATTTTTGGCAACTTTTACAGAATTAGGGGAATAGTGATCGATATTCAGCACTGCTTAATTGGGCAGGAGAAATTCCCACCCAGTTAAATAGTGCTAGGAAGCTGAGGTGCTGATATTCAGCGGCACTTAACTGAAAACTGCTCCTGAATATCAGCTCTGACTGTTGCGGAACTTTCCGGTTAGTGTTGGGTAGACCCGGAAGTTATCCAGGCACTGCTAATATTCAGTGCTGCTGTCGGGATTACAAACTAGGCAAAGAGCACTGCCTAACATGCACTATGTGGCACTGAATATTGGTCGGACCCAGATAGCTTTCGGCACAGTGGTGGAGCCATGGAGGGAGGGGAGGGAGAATGGACACCTCCAAATTGGATTTAGGCACCCCAAGGTCTGCTGTTTTGGTTGGCGGGTGTCCCCAGGACCCACCAGCAGAAGCCTTCCTCTAGCAATGTTTGCCACCGTACTTCCTGTTCTGCTCCCCCCCCCCCCCCCACACCACACATGCTCGGTTTTAGCCTTGTGCATATGGAATTTCGTTAAAACTGAGCATGCATGCTGTGGGGGGAAGTACCACCAGTCAAAAGAAAGAGGGAAACTGTCCTCAATAAGGAAAGCCAGCTAATGTTCCTCATCAACAATCATAAATGAAAAGGGAACAAAAGAACTTGTAATGCTGAGAAAAAAAAAGGAGGTAAAAAGGAACTGGAGCATCAGATTTATATCCGTGATCAGGCTATTAGGTCTCCTATAGTGCTCAGCTACCCTTCAGCCTACTACATAACATCAATCACTTGCCACCCTGAACCAAAACCCTCCAAAGAACTACTATCCATACTTTATTAAAGAAACTGAAAACTCATATAAAAAGGAAAAATTCTCATGACAAGCTTATAACATATCAAAGAATATATAAATAGTGACTACTTATCCTGCATTAGCAGACTCAGCGCTAATTAAATGATTCCACTGCCCAATGGGGACTACTCATCCTGCATTAGCAGACTCAGCGCTGAGTCTGCCAATGCAGGATAAGTAGTCACCATTTATATATTCTTTGATATGTTATAAATTTGTCATGAGAAGTTTCCCTTTTTATATTAATTTTCAGTTTCTTTAATAAAGTATGGATAGTAGTTCTTTGGAGGTTTTTGGTCCAGGATGGCAAGTGACTGTTATGCAGTAGGCTCAAGGGTTTGAAATAGCTGAACGCTATAGGTGACATGCAGGTGTATTTTCAAAGCACTTAGACTTACAAAGTCCCATAGGTTACTATGGAACTTTGTAAGTCTAAGTGCTTTGAAAATGAGCCCCCTAATAGCCTGGCAACTGATATAAATCTGATGTCCCTGGTTCCTTTTTTCCTCCTTTTTTTTTTCATTTCTTCTTTCTCAGCATTACGAGTTCTTTTGTTCCATTTTCATTTATGAATGTGGGGGTGGGGGAGAAGTAAGGCAGGCGGCGTGGTGCTGAACAGCGCTGGAGGAAGGCAGAATTCTGCTGGTGGGGCTTGGGGACTTCCACCAGCACAGGTATGTGGGGTTGCGGTGGGGAGTCAAAGCAAAATGTGCCCTCCCCCCACTTTAAGCTCAGGCCTCCCCACAAAAAATTTGAGGTCTTGCTACGCGCCTGTTCCAGAAGCCCACATAGACTTTAGATATTCTGTGCTGATGGCTGCATTAGGCCCGGCACTGAATATCTCTGTCTAATTCAGTGTTCGACGGTAAGCATTTTAAATAGCGCTGACTAAATATTGCCCCCATAATTTATTGGGTGTTAACAAGTTAACATCTCATTTGTTACTTCACAGACAATACAGGAAAGACAAAAATAGAGGAGAAAAACAAGAAAAAGAAAAGACACAGTTCAAAGCTAGGAATTTACTCCTGGGTGGTCTTCTTTATGCCTTTATTCCTTTTTTCCTTCTTTTACTATTCAGCTCCTCATATATGAATTTATTACTTCAGTAATAAGTGGCATAGTCAGAACTTGATTTTTAGAGGGGCCTAGGGGTGGATTAGGGGGGGGGCAAACTTTTTTCTTCAGTCCCCCCCCCCCCCCACCCCAAATCATACCTTTGCTGGTGGGGATGGTCAAGCCCCATCAGCCGAAGACATGCTCTGCCGGAGCCCAGGGCTGTGTTGCCTGAGGAGCAAGGAAGCAAGCACGCTACTCCAGCCTCCAATGCCAGCACTTCTGCACATGCCCAGTTCAATTGCAATTACTGAGCATGTGCAGAAGTGCCATGATGGAGCACCCTCACTTACTTCCTGTTGCACAGACAGCATACTCACCAGCCAAGCATTCGGTACCAGAATTTTGAAAGGAGCCAGAGCACAAAGTGCGAGGGGGGAGGGATGCTCCCAAGGCCTTTCCCCCTTCCCCTGTGATGGCCACAAATGCTCGCAGTCTAAGCAACAAAGTTCATGTCCTGCAAGCCCTGATGTTAGAGGCTGACTTAGACGTTGTTGCAATCACGGAGACATGGCTCAATGATTCCCATGAATAGGATGCAAACGTACCAGGCTATAATCTATTTAGGAAGGATAGAGATGGTCGTAAAGGTGGAGGAGTAGCTCTGTATGTGAGAAATGATATTGCAGTGACTGAAATGACAGGGGCCTGGAGAAAGGAAGAAGCAATATGGATCACCTTAAAAAGAGATGATGGAATCTCTGTCCACATGGGTGTTGTCTACAGACCTCCAACACAATTGGAGGAACTAGATAAAGATCTGGTCACAGATATCCATAAACTGGGAAAGAAAAGAGAGATGCTGTTGCTGGGAGATTTTAATCTGCCAGATGTGGATTGGAAAGTTCCATCTGTGGAATTGGAAAGAAGTAGAGAGATCGTGGATGCTTTTCAAAGTGCTCTACTCAGACATTTGGTGATGGAACTCACAAGAGAGGAAGCGACGCTGGATCTGGTGCTCACAAATGGGGATAGTGTGTCAAATGTCCGAGTAGGTGCCCACCTGGGCAGCAGTGACCATCAAACAGTTTGTTTTGATATAACAGCTGAAGTGGAGGGCAGCCACTCAAAACTCAAAGTCCTGGATTTCAAGCATGCTGACTTTAGTAAAATTTAGGAATACCTGAGAAAGGAGCTGATGGGCTGGGGGAACATACGAGAAGTGGAAGGGCAGTGGTCCAGGCTGAAAGAAGCTATAAATATGGACACAAACCTTTATGTAAGGAGAGTAAATAAAAGCAAGAGAAATAGGAAACTGATATGGTTCTTCAAGCAAGTGGCTGAGAAAATAAAGGCTAAAGAGTTGGCGTTCATGAAATACAGAAAAACTCAAGAAGAGGAACATGGAGAGGAATACCGGATGAAACTAAAATAAGCCAAGAGAGAGAGAGACGTCTGGCAAAAGCGCAAGTGGAAGAACAAATGGCTAGAAATGTAAAGAGGGGCAACAAAAATTTTTTCAGGTATATTAGTGAAAGGAGGAAGACTAAAAATGGAATTGTGAGATTGAAAGATGCTGCGAACCGCTATGTGGATAATGATGAAGGAAAATCAAATGTGCTAAACAAATACTTTTGTTCTGTTTTCACTGAAAAAAATCCTGGAGAAGGACCAAGATTGATCGGCAAAAGTACATATGAGAATGGTGCGGATATAGCACCGTTCACGGAAGCAAGTGTGTATGAAGAACTTGAAAATCTAAAGGTGGACAAAGCCATGGGACTGGACGGGATCCACCCCAGGATATTGAGTGAGATCAGAGAGTTTCTGGTGGGTCGTCTTAAAGATTTGTTTACTAAATCCTTGGAGACGGGAGAGGTTCCATGGATTGGAGAAGAGCAGATGTGGTCCCTCTTCACAAAAGTGGTGATAGGGAAGAAGCTCGAAACTACTGGTCGGTAAGCCTCACTTCGGTTATTGGAAAAGTAATGGAAGCGATGCTGAAGGAAAGGATAGTGAATTTCCTGGAAGCCAATAAGTTGCAAGATCCGAGACAATATGGTTTTACCAAAGGTAAATCATGCCAAACAAATCTCATTGAATTCTTTGACTGGGTGACCGGAGAATTGAATCAGGAAAGTGCTATAGATGTAATCTACTTAGATTTCAGCAAAGCTTTTGACACGGTTCCCCACAGGAGGCTCTTGAACATAGTAAACATAGTAAACATAGTAGATGACGGCAGAAAAAGACCTGCACGGTCCATCCAGTCTGCCCAAGATAAATTCATATGTGCTACTTTTTTATTTGTACTGTCCTCTTCAGTGCACAGACTGTATAAGTCTGGCCAGCCCTATCCCCGCCTCCCAACCACCAGCTCTGGCACAGACCCTATAAGTCTGCCCAGCACTATCCCTGCCTACCAACTACCAGTCCCGCCTCCAACCACCAGCTCTGGCACAGACCGTATAAGTCTGCCCAGCACTATCCCTGCCTCCCACCACCGGCTCTGGCACAGACTGTATAAGTCTGCCCAGCACTATCCCCACCGCCCAACCACCAGCCCCGGCACAGACCGTAGAAGTCTGCCCAGCACTAGCCCCGCCTCCCAACCACCAGCTCTGCAACCCATTCTAGGCTAAGCTCCTGAGGATCACTTCCTTCTGCACAGGATTCCTTTATGTTTATCCCATGCATGTTTGAATTCCGTTACTGTTTTCATCTCCACCACCTCCTGCGGGAGGGCATTCCAAGCATCCACCAACCTATGTGAAAAAATACTTCCTGACATTCTTCTTGAGTCTGCCCCCCTTCAATCTCATTTCATGCCCTCTCGTTCTACCGCCTTCCCATCTCCGGAAAAGGTTTGTTTGCGGATTAATACCTTTCAAATATTTGAACGTCTGTATCATATCACCCCTGTTTCTTCTTTCCTCCAGGGTATACATGTTCAGGTCCGCAAGTCTCTCCTCATATGTCTTGTAACGCAAATCCCATACCATCCTCGTAGCTTTTCTTTGCACCGCTTCAATTCTTTTTACATCCTTAGCAAGATACGGCCTCCAAAACTGAACACAATACTCCAGGTGGGGCCTCACCAACGACTTGTACAGGGGCATCAACACCTCTTTTCTTCTGCTGGTCACACCTCTCTCTATACAGCCTAGTAACCTTCTAGCTACGGCCACCGCCTTGTCACACTGTTTCATCGCCTTCAGATCCTCAAATACTATGACCCCAAGATCCCTCTCTCCATCCGTACCTAGCAGACTCTCACCGCCTAACACATACGCCTCGCTTGGATTTCTACTCCCTAACAGTGGCGTAGCCAGACTGCCAATTTTGGGTGGGCCTGAACCCAAAGTGGGTGGACACAAAATTTTCTCTCTTTTAGTCACACTTTTCAGTGATCTTTCAGAGGCCAAAACCTCCTGCCTCAGGTCAGTATAATGCTGTTACGATATCCTCTCCTGACCTAAGGAAGGAAGTATTGGTCTCTGAAACTTTATTAACACAGGTACCATATTACTTTATCCTAAATTAAAAATAAAATTATTTTCTTACCTTTGTTGTATGGCCATTTACTTTTTCTCATTGTGTTGCTCCCAGTCTCTAGATTCTGCTTTCCTTCGTCTTTCTCTTGCCAGGGTTTTCCTGTCCGTTCATCACCTATGGTTTTTCATCTTTTCCTCACCCTTGTTCTCCACATGCCCCTTCCTCTTATTCTCCAGTCTTTCCCTACTCTGTCCTCTCCCTCTTTCCATCCAGCAGCTCCCCTCTTTCTCTCCCCATCCTTCCAGTGTCTCCCCTCTTTCTTTTGCATCCAGCGTCTCCTTTTTCTCCCTACCCTTCCATCCAGTGTCTTCCCTCTTTCTCTCCTTATCCTTCCACTCATCTACCCTCTCTCCTGATCCTTCCATCTAGTGTCTCTATCTCCCCTCTCCTTCTATCCAGTGTCTATCGCTCTACCCTTTTCTGTTCAGTCTCCTCCCTCTCTCCACATCCTTCTAGTTTCTCCCCTTTCTCTCTGCATCCTATCATCCATCTCCCCTCTTTCTCTCCCTATCCTCCCATGTCCAGCAGCTCTCTTCCCTCTAGTCCCTTCTTCCTCTTCCTTCCTTGTCCAGTAGCTCTCCAGCCCCTTCCTCCTCTCCCTCCCATGTCCAGTAGCTCTCTCCCTTCCCGCCAGTCCCTCCCATGTCCCAGCAACTCTCCCTTCCTGTCAGTCCCTTCTTCCTCTCCCTCCCATGTCCCAGACGCTCTCTCCCTTCCCTCCAGTCCCTTCTTCCTCTCCCTCCCATGTCCAGTAGCTCTCTCCCATCCAATCCCCTCCTCCTCTCCATCCCATGTCCAGCAGCTCTCTCCCTTCCCTCAAGTCCCTTCTTCCTCTCCCTCCCATGTCTCAGACGCTCTCTCCCTTCCCTCCAGTCCCTTCTTCCTCTCCCTCCCATGTCCCAGCAGCTCAGCCATTTTCCCTCCAGCCCGCCCATCCACAACCTTCCCGCTGCCCTTTTGTCCCGCGGAGGCAGCGTCCTTCCTGCCCTTCTTTTCCCAAGCTCTGCTGCATCGCCCCAAGTGGAATCCTTCTTCTTTTCGGCTGTCACGCTGCGCTGCCATACACACAGGCAGCTTCGCTCCTCCCCCACCGCGTTCATCCGCCCTAACAGGAATGCCATCAGAGAGGGCCCAGAATGGCGCGGGGGAGGAGCGAACGCTGCTGTGTGAACGGCAGCGCAGCGGTGACGGCCGAAAAGAAGAAGGATTCCACTTGGGGTGATGCAGCGGAGCTTGGGGAAAAGACAGGGCAGGAAGGAAACGCTGAACGCTGCCTCCGCGGGACAAAAGGGCAGCGACAGCGTGCGAAGGATGGGCGGGCCTGGAGGGAAAATGGGTGGGCCTGGGCCCGTCCAGGCCCACCCGTGGCTACGCCCCTGCTCCCTAAGTGCATCACTTTTGCATTTCTTCGCATGAATTTTATATTGCCAAACCTTAGACCATTTAGCGTCGAGCTTTTTCAGATCCTTTTTCATGTTTTCCACTCCCTCCGGGGTGTCCACTTTGGTTACAAATCTTAGTATCATCCGCAAAAAGGCCAAACTTTACCTTCTAACCCTTCGGCAATGTACACTCACAATATATTGAACAGAATCGGCCCCAGCACCGATCCCTGAGGCACTCCACTACTCACCTTTCCCTCCTCCGAGTGAACTCCATTCACCACCACCCTCTGGCGCCTGTCCGTCAACCAGTTCCTAATCCAGTTCACCACTTTGAATAAACTTCACAGCTGAAGATAGGACCCAACGTGGTGAACTGGATTAGGAACTGGTTGACGGACAGATGCCAGAGGGTGGTGGTAAATGGAATTCACTCGGATGAGGGAAAGGTGAGTAGTGGAGTGCCTTAGGGATCGGTGCTGGGGCCTATTCTGTTCATTTGTGAGTGACATTGCCGAAGGGTTAGAAAGTAAAGTTTGCCTTTTTGCGGATGACACCAAGATTTGTAACAGAGTGGACACCCCGGAGGGAGTGGAAAACATGAAAAAAGATCTGCAGAAGCTAGAAGAATGGTCTAAGGTTTGGCAATTAAAATTCAATGTGAAGAAATGCAAAGTGATGCACTTAGGGTGTAGAAATCCACGGGAGACGTATGTGTTAGGCGGTGAGAGTCTGATATGTACGGATGGGGAGAGGGATCTTGGGGTGATAGTATCTGAGGATCTGAAGGCGATGAAACAGTGTGACAAGGTGGTGGCCGTAGCGAGAAGGTTGCTAGGCTGTGTAGAGAGAGGTGTGACCAGCAGAAGAAAAGAGGTTTTAATGCCCCTGTATAAGTCATTGGTGAGGCCCCACCTGGAGTATTGTGTTCAGTTTTGGAGGCCGTATCTTGCTAAGGATGTAAAAAGAATTGAGGTGGTGCAAAGAAAAGCTACGAGAATGGTATGGGATTTGCGTTACAAGACGTATGAGGAGAGATTTGCTGACCTGAACAGGTATACCATGGAGGAAAGGAGAAACAGGGGTGATATGATACAGAAGTTCAAATATTTGAAAGGTATTAATCCGCAAACGAACCTTTTCCTTAGATGGGAAGGCAGTAGAATTAGAGGACATGAAATGAGATTGAAGGCGGGTAGACTTAAGAAAAATGTCAGGAAGTATTTTTTTCATGGGAGAGAGTGGTGGATACTTGGAATGCCCTCCCGCAGGAGGTGGTGAGATGAAAATGGTAAACGGAATCAAAAATGCGTGGGATAAACATAAAGGAATCCTGTTCAGAAGGAAGGATCCTCAGAAGCTTAGCCGAGATTGGGTGGCAGAGCCGGTGGTGGGAGGTGGGCTAGTGCTGGCAGACTTCTACGGTCTGTGCCCTGAAAATAGCAGAAACAAATCAAGGTCAGGTATACACAAACAGTAGCACATATGAGTTTATCTTGTTAGGAAGACTGGATGGACCGTGCAGGTCTTTTACTGCTATCATCTACTATGTTACTATAGCACCAGAGGTCAAATAGACCTGGAAACATTCTGGCTACAGATATACGATAACGACTGGGCAGCTCAAACAGCCTCCACATACTACCTCACCGAATAGGATAACAGATGTAGAAGCATACTAGACGATATAGTGCCCTTACAAACAAGAACCTCACGCAGGCACAACTCTATACCATGGTTCAACAATGAACTAAAAACACAATCCAGGAAACTCAAACAAGCATGGAAAAAAATAAAAGATGAACACACTCTCAATGCATGGAAACAGATACAAACAAAATATAAATACGCAATAAGACAAACCAAAAGGGTATACTATAAAACCAAAATAGGGCCTGACTATAAGGACACGAAGAAACCATACCAACTTGTGAACAAACTTCTAGACACTACAGCGGTCACTGCTACCAATACAGACATTCCATCTGCATACAATCTCGCTAAATACTTCAATGAAAAAACTACAAACTTAGGCAAAACGCTACCCCAGGACAATACTGATACCGAGAACTTCATCAATAGTCTGGATCCAAACCCTGGAGAACACCCAGCTCACCGAACATGGTCAAACTTCACGCTCCTCACCGTCGAATCAGTCACCCAGGCGATCAAAGGGTTCTCCAGCACCCACTGCAAACTGGACATCTGCCCCAGTTACCTACTAAAATCTGCCCCTGACCACTTCATAACACCTCACATCTCACCTAAACTACATACTCCAACAAGGCCTTTTCCCTGAGGATCACGGCAACATCCTACTCACCCCAATCCCAAAAGATACAAAAAAATAATAATAACCAAACTTGCCAACTACCGCCCAGTTGCATCTATCCCACTAGCAGTCAAATTGACGGAGAGCATGGTAACCAAACAAATTAATGAATACTGTAAAAAGTAGATGAAGCTACCGTGATGATGAAGCGCCCACCTCAGGCTCCCAGGTCCCTCTTTCACTCAGGGTGAGCTGGTTCTCAGTATGCAGATTTTATGCAAATTATTCTACTACCCTTTTCTGCTCAGGGTGACCTGCTTCTCAAAAGGCAAACATAGTCAGGTCTCCCCACTCAGGCTATTTTCTTACACATCTTTATTCCAGCCTCTGGGGCACACTTCTTTTAGCTTAAAACACTTTCACAAACTTAAACAGTTCTTCCAGCTTAACCACTTCATTTCTCAGTGCAATCTTCCATTTTAAACATTTCTTCTTGCACAGTTCAATATCCATAGATTTCTTCCCCCTGAGCCCTCTCACACAGGCATTTGGGCTCAGTACTAACTCCGTCCCCGGACACGCAGTCCCCGGACACACAGCTTAACTCAGTCCCCGGACACACAGTCCCCGGACACACAGACTATCTCAGTCCCCGGACACACAGTCCCCGGACCCACAGTCTCTCCTTGTAGCCCCCAGCTCTAGACACCCAGTCTCTTCATCTTGGACACACAGTCCCTCTTCACTGTTCTAGCCACACAGGCTTTTCCTCTGGGACACACAGTACCTCTTCACTGTTCTACCACCAGGCCAAAGGGCACAGCCAGTACTTCTCATGGGGACCTCCTGCTCCAGCTACCAGCTCTCCTCTTCCGCTGCTAGCTCTAGCCCTTTCTTTTTCCTCCCCACTCAGATGGGGCTATTAAGTAGTTAATGGCTAAACAGGACCCAGCCCCTAACTGGCTGCACCTGTTTCCACCTTCAGGACTCTCCCCGGTCCTAGCGACCTCCAGCTATACCTCCCCTTACTGGCTCCATTCAGCAACTCACCCAGCCCTTCTCCATGGACATTTTAGGGCAACAGCGCCCTCTAGGGGCCTAACCAGGGTAGGCCAGCCTCTTCCTTATCACAATACATAGACAAGTTCTTTATTCTACATGAATCACAATCGGGATTCCGCCCCCTCCATAGCACCGAAACCGTGCTAGTCACTCTCCTTGCTAAATTCAAGCAGGAAATAGCCATAGGTAAAAGCATACTCCTCCTCCAATTCGATATGTCGAGCGCATTCGATATGGTAAACCACAAAATACTACTAAGACTCTTAGATTACTTTGGGATTGGTGGAAATATACTCAACTGGATCAAGGGCTTCCTAACCACCAGAACATACCAAGTGAAATCAAACAAACATATCACAACCATGGAAAGCAGACTGCGGAGTACCCCAAGGATCACCACTATCACCAATACTTTTCAACATAATGATGATCCCACTGGCCAAGTCCTTATCAAAGCAAGGCCTCAACCCATTCATCTACGCAGACGATGTCACAATATACATTCCCTTCAGACATGACCTAACAGAAATCACCAGCGAAATCAAACTCAGCCTGAATACCATGAATTCATGGTCAAACTTTTTCAACTGAAATTGAACACTGAAAAAACACACTGCCTCATCCTCTCATCTCAACACAATACGTACAAACCCACAACCTTAATCACCCCAGAACACTCCCTCCCCATCTCAAACAGTCTGAAAATACTTGGTGTTACAATCGACCGCAACCTCACACTTGAGAGCCAAGTGAACTCCATAACAAAGAAAATATTCCACTCAATGTGGAAACTTAAACGCATAAAACCTTTCTTCCCAAGGGAAACATTTTGCAACTTAATACAATCAATGGTACTAAGCCATGCAGACTATTACAACGGAATCTATGCGTGATACAAAGAACAACTCACAAAGAAACTCCAGACCACTCAAAACACAGCAGCCAGGCTGATATTTGGCAAACCGCGATTCGAAAGTGCCAAACCCCTTCGAGAGAAACTACATTGGCTTCCAATCAAAGAACATATTACCTTCAAAATCTGCACCCTGGTCCACAAAATTATCCACGGCCAAGCCCCAGGATATATGACGGACCTTATAGACCTACCTATCAGAAACATATCCAGATTATCCTGAACATACCTAAATCTCCACCACCCAAATTGCAAAGGACTTAAATACAAAGCAACCTACGCATCCAGCTTCTCCTATATAAGCATACAACTATGGAACACATTGCCAAAAGCTGTGAAAACAACCTATGACCACCTAAACTTCAGGAAATCACTAAAAACCAACCTGCTAAAAAAGGCATACCCCACCGATTCAACATAAAGACCTACATCCTGCAACACAGCAAAACCAAAGCTCGTAATGGACAATATATTACCTTCCTCTCCTCGATCCCCATTGTACCTAAAACACTTGTATCATTATTCAATCACTAAATCACCTGTATTTGTTTCTACCAGTCTAGGCGATTGCCTTCACAGTACTATGTAAGCCACATTGAGCCTGCAAATAGGTGGGAAAATGTGGGATACAAATGTAACAAATAAAATAAATAGTATATTGAGAGCCCTTTTTACCAAGCTGCAGCAAAATGAGGCCTGCACTGGCGTTGGCATGTGTTTTTGACAAGCGCCGAGGCCTCCTTTTACCGCAGCTGGTAAAACGGTAGTCTTTGTTTCTGCAGGAAATGGCCATGCGGCAAGTGAAGTGAAGCACTTGCCACATGACCATTTCGTGGGGGAGCCCTTACCACCACTCATTAAGGTAAGGGCTCCCACACTAACCTGGCAGTAACTGGGCAGCATGCAGCACTGCCCGAGTACTGCTGGGTTCACCCTGGCACTACAAAAATAAATATATTTTTGTAGTGCTGGATGTGACAGCACACTGGGGGTGAGAAGTACCGCCGGTCTGCTGCAGTAGCCTGGTGGTATTTCCTGTTTAGTGAGTGGTAAGCTTGCACTGGGCATATAGCTGCTTTGTAAAAGGGGCGCTGTTTTTTATAAGCATAAATATTATACCAGCCATACAACTGTTGTAAATCCTTGTACCTAGAATGCAAAAGACTGTGCATAGATGATAAGATTTTATATTCTAAATGCTTAACTATGCTGCCTATGCCTATTCCTATGGGTATCTCTAGCGTTAGTGTGTGCACGCTAAAAAGTTAGCATGCCTACAGCGCGGCTTAGTAAAAAGGGCCCTAAGTGCTTGGAAAATGAGCCCCATAGGTGCCCATGGTAGTTATTTTAGAAGTTCTAATTAGATTGTAAGCTCTGTCGAGCAGGAACTGTCTCTTCATGTTCAAGTGTACAGCGCTGCGTACGGCTAGTAGCACTATAGAAATGATAAGTAGTAGTAGTAGTTATTTTGGACATCCCAATCCCAATTTTACAAAGGCTGGGTATAGACATTTAACACTACAATGCATCCATATGGCTAGGGGCAGTGGTCCGGGCATGTTTTAAATGGGACTAGTGAGGGTCCAAAATATGGACATCCAACTCTGATCACAGAAAAGAAAAGCGTGTCCAAGACTAAAAAGATGGAGATCCATATTTAGACCTGGTAATTGTTATGGCCAGGTTATAGAAAGGTGCTCTGATTGAACAGTTCTCCACTGAATGGAGAGAAAAGAAGTCACAGGAGGTATTTCTTTGTCGAAAGGAAAGAAAGAAAGAAAGAAAGAAAGAAAAAGAAATGTATTTTCATGTTCAAAGTTTTCTTTGATTGTGTACATGAAATGCAAAATAATTTTTAAAAAGCTAAGAATATTAAGATGTTATCAATTGTACAAATTAGTAAGTTGCCAATACCACGTTTTCAGTTTCATCAGACTATCAGAATAGTACATTCAACACCTTAAGACCACTTTCAGATAAGTATTTAAAGTTTCAGATAAGTATTTAAACAATTTTGAGTAAACTGTTTAAACAGTTTACTCAAAATTGTTTACTAGAATTACTTTTGGTTAGGAACAAGATGCTTTAAATTTAAGCTCACCTTTCAGTCTATAATATGGTCCCATCTATTGGACTCTCAGATAAATAACTATTTATTTCCTTTAATCTTCATGTCTCTATTTCTCTGTGTATATGTCTGTATTTGTTGTATCTCAATGTTCACACTTTTTTTCTCTGATCAGAAGCACTCGCATATCTCTTTTATTACTTCTCTTCTCAGGTGCTCTCTTGATTTGGCTAACAACAACATGAATGAGGGATGTCTCACAGGTAAGCGACTTCTTTGTTCTTTTCTTCTTCTTGGAATCTATTCCCTGTTTTTACTAAAAAAAAATAAGATAGCTTATCTCCCTGGTTTGTGCTCTGCATTATTACCTTTTTCTTCTGCAAACTATTGGGGACCTGTTTACTAAGGCATGCTAGAATTTGAAGCGCACCCTAAAAATTAGCATTTGCTAATGCTAAAGACACCATATATTCCTATGGATGTCTCAAGTCTTAGCATGCATACAGCGTGGCTTAGTAAACAGGGCCCCAAGTGTGCTATCTATCACCATGAAATTAATGAATAATTATTATTCACTAACTAATTCACCCTTTGGTTAGTCTTAGTTAGGGCTGTATTTCTGAAGTAGGCTGTGAAAAATGTAAGGCTGTTTATAGATATTCTGCACGCTGTTTTAGATTCTTTAGAATCGGGAGGCGGGGATAAAGATGTTTCTAAGCCCATCAGGGGCTCCGCTCCACCGGATGCCCCTGCAGCAGGCGACCTCGTCTCTCCACTCTGTGACGGGTGCGTCAGGAAACGCTCCATGCTACCCTGAAGTGGAGAAGAAGAAGCTGTGGGCGGCGGTGGAAGCCTCACAGCTCCTTTTCGCTTTGTGTGCAGCATCGTGGAAGAGAGGAATCGTTTCACCCTCGAGCGGTAAGGAGCAGTTTCATCGATCACGCTCACACTTCCGCCATCTTGGTAACGCCCCCTCCATTTAGGGCTATATTTTGATGAAAATTTGTAATCACGATTAATCATGTGATTAAAGATATGTTATTTATTTTTTCTCACTGCACCTCCTTGTGACTGTGGGCAATGGAGGATTAACCCCTTTAGTGTCCAATGTTCCCGTAATAAGCCATATGGGAACAGATTGATGGGAACATTGGACACTAAAGGGTTTTAAGGGGGTCTTTTACTAAGCTGAGGTAGAAATCAGCTGGCGGTAAATGCCGAGACCCATTAAATTCCTATGGACATCTCGGTGTTTACCACTAGCTGATTTCTACTGGAAGCTAAAAATGCTACTGTTGCGTAGTAAAAGACCCCCTAAGTGACATGCCCAGAGTCAAAAGTAGCTGCGGTGGGAAACAAATGGCATACCTTTAACCATGTAATTAATCACAATTAAAAATTTTATTGAAATGCAGCCCTATTATTAATGCTTCTTTCAGAATTATCTGTCACATACATTGTCAGTTAGGCTCTCATTTTTTAAAATAAAATACTAATAATTTAATTTAGAGAGTTGATTGCTATTAACTGGCAGCTATTAATTTATTCAGACGTTTTGGTCAATTTTCTCATTCTATCTAAGAATTAAAGTTTCTCAAATGCTCTTATTTCCAACTTTCTCAATAACATTCTTTTATCAAGCTTTTATCAAAGGCAAACAGAAAGTTTCAAAACTATCATGACAGTCCTTTCCCTGAATCCCCTTGTCTCCCTTCTTCCAATTTAGGGGTTCTTTTACAAAGCCATGGCAAAAAGTGGCCTGCGGTAGTGTGGGTACATCTTTTTGGTGTGCGCTGGGCCACTTTTTACCATGACTGGGGAAAAGACCATTTTTTAATGGGCCTAGAAATAGGCGTGTGCAAAAATTAAAACTAGCGTGCTCCTATTTACGGCCTGAGCCCTTCCCGCCAGCCATTGACTTAGCAGTAAGGTCTCATGCACTACCCATGCGGTAACCATGCAGTGCACACCAATGTGGCTGCACCGACGATTACAGCTGGAGAAGCCCCCTGTGGTAGAAATTAGAAAAATATTTTCTACTGCGGAATTCGGCACGCGCCAAACTTGGAATTACCACCAGGCGCACGCTCTACCCTGGAGGTAGTGCTGAATTATAAAAGGGCCCCTTAGTCTGTTGACTGCTACTTCTATTCTCAAAATTTCCGTAGGGGAGACCATGTGGGAATAAGAAGGGGAAAACTGGTAAATACAATTTTTAACTATGCTTTCCTATCAAACCATGGCATTCTTTTCTTGCTTGTTTTATATTGGTTTTAGTTATTGTACACCTCTCTGTTATTGATTAAATTTACAGGAAGGGTGGTTAATCAAATACAATAAGCCATAAATCATATTAAAATTTCAACCTCTGCCAACCTTTTGACTCAAATTTTATTCGATTTCATCATCTTTCATTCACTCACTGCGCACACTGAGGAAAATCTTCAGCACAGGAGTCACATTCCTAAAACTGTTTTCTTATCAATATTTAAAGTCCAGCAGTATGTAAATCATATTCATTTACCAGCATCAAACTCTTTGTCTCTTCTCTTATATTCCTTCATGTGAGTCATCAGTTTTACACTGCTTAATTTAACAATATTAAGCATGTCATTAAACACCTGCCATTTGATATTCAAAGCAATTTAAATGAGCCTGAGAGCCTGACTGCCTAAATGGACAGTACCGCTATCAGCACTCACTGGCCATGTCTCAAGTTTACAAGTCAGGGGCAGAACCAGGGATGAACTGGGAAATATTCAGATACTGGCAATGTTCAGCACTGCCACCTGCAAAGTTAATTAGGCATGTAGGACTTTATCAAAAGCAATCAATAGAAATCAAACAAAATAAAACATGGAAAAGAAAATAAGATGATACCTTTTTTATTGGACATAACTTAATACATTTCTTGATTAGCTTTCGAAGGTTGCCCTTCTTCGTCAAAAGCAGTCCTAACCAGTGTTCCCTCTAAGGTGAGCATGTGAGCGATTGCTCATACAAACTGGGAGCATTGCTTATTTTGGGTCAATGTTTGCTCACTGCACGCACAGCTGTCAGACCCAAATTGCACCCAATCTTTGAGGAAGCTCACTGGAACTTTCCCTAACAGGTTCTGCTGCTGCACTGACCCTCTCCAGCACTGCCCGGTGCCTGATTCTCCCACTCAATCCCACAAAGAGAGAGACCCAGTAGACTCACCAGCACCATCGTCACTCCACACCCACAAAGCTCACTCTTGCTCCTCTTCCTACCTGGCGCCGGACCTCTCGTGAACAGGAAGCACCCCGGAACCCTGCAGCACAGCCCTGATGCTGCCTCCTGTCTCACACTTCTCCCCACCACTGTTGGCACCAACTACCTCGACAGCTCTCGCAACCCTCTACTGTCACCTGTGGCAACTCTCCAACGCCATGGTACAGCAGCTGCTATCTGCAGCCCCAGAGCACTCACCAGGTACTTTCAACTTTTTACATTTTTTAACCCTGTAAGGTTGCAAGAGATGGAACATTGGCAAGGAGGCTAGAATCTGTTACTACTAGATGTGGAGGAACTGGCTTTACCTGGTAGCATACTGAGACACACTCTACATGTGTCTATCTGTTTGTCTGCAGAAACAGGAAGGGAAATATGCCTTTGTGTTACACTGCAACTGTGCATTTTATAGCTAATGCTTTGTTAAGTAATCACTGAGATAAGATTTACAAAAAGACCTGTATTGTTAAATAACTTCTGGTTTTTAAAAGAGAAAGAATGTAATCAGATGTTTTATTTCTAACTAATATTGGACAATAAGTATGTTTTCAATGAAATGATTTGACTATACACTGTATTGGCCTTGAAGAAGCCAACCAGATGATCAATGTGGAATAATGAATTAGGCGAGTAATATCTGGGGATAATCAGGTTAATACCACGTTTTGTTTTCTGTTTACTGTTTAATTGATCTCCTTGTCTTGTTCCACTATCCCTATTTAGTGGTCTAAGGAAGAGAATAGAATTACCTGACTGAAATAATTCCTGTATATTACTTTTTCTCTGTATTTCTGGCAAGTTGTTTTATCGCTTGTAAAACTTTAAATGGTTATAAATAAAAAATAATTTAAAAAAAGACCTGGATTTAGACAAGGGAAATCTTGCCTCACTAAGGTCTGGAATTTGTTTACAGAGAATTTGATAAAAGTGGTTAGTATAACAGGGTTTAAAAAGATTTGGACACGTTCCTAACAGAACAGTCCAAAAGTCATTATTAAGGTGGACCTGGGGAATTCCACTACTTATTCCTGGGATAATTAGCATAAGAATCTGTTTTACGCTTTTGGATTGCCAGGTACATGTGACCTGGATTGGAAATAGGATACTAGGTTTGATAGACCTTTGGTCTATCCCGGTACAACAATACTAATACAATTATATACCACATAGGATGTCCTCATAGAAAGAGGATGAAATCAAAGCAAAACTTAAATGACCTCATGGCTTGTCATGGACAGGAATGGAGTGGTGCTAAGATGGCAACTCCAGTAGGTGGGAAATAAGACCATTGCTGGGTAGACTTCTATGGTCTGTGTTCTTAAAATGGCATAGACTGATCGGGATGGGCTGGATGGGCTTCAACAGCAAATCTAATAGTTGGGAAGTAAGGCCAGTGCCAGGCAGACTTTTATGGTCTGTGTCCCCAAAATGACAAAATACATATCAAGATCAACTATGCGTATCTTCTATTACATTCATATCATATGCCATGTGCATAGGCGGTAGGTGGCGCAGATGTCTGGGGAGGCTAAAGTGGGGTGGGGCTGGAGATAGGGCTAATATAGGATGGGATGAGGTATGGTGGGACAAATTTAAATCTTTGGGGTCGCAGTACCTGTACTTGTGGGGACACTTTTAGACACAGCAGAGAAGGGCCCCTTCACTGTGTCGTCATGGAACAGATGAACCAGCTGCCTCTCCCCACCCCCAGTACCTCTGTTACTGATGATAATATATACACTGATCAGACAAAACAACAGAAGGAGGTCCAAGCCTCACGGATATGCAACAGCAACGAAAGAAGTAGTGAGGCAATGAAAAGGCAGGATTTGATGAATGCACAAGGAGCTTTCAATTCAAGCATTCAATTCAAATCAAAGAAGACCTGTGTACAGGTGACTCAACACAACCAAGTTTCGGCATATGTGCCTGCATCAGAAGTCCTCCTACTTTTGTAACCAGCTAAGCTAATATAAGTGATGTCTATGCAAGTAGCGCTGCATGTGCACAGAGCAGTTGGATAGTGTCTCTTTAAGAACTAAAAATATGTACACTGAACACACTCCAGTGAATTATGTGCCAACCAAAACAGAACACAGAATAATATTTACAGTGATTGGGAAATATACACCCATACATTAACACTCCCAGTCAGCTCTAGCTTCTCAATCCAGCATCTTCATTTTGGCCATGTGTACAGTGATTTTCGACAGCACTGGACATAAATCCAATGGTTACTGGCAGTGATAAAATCATTTGCCCACCAATGTCTTAGTAGGTTCCCAAATGGCCACCAGGTTTCAGATCTGCTGCCCTTTATTGCTGAGTTACCAAACCAAGGGCGTAGCCAGACAGCAGATTTTGGGTGGGCATAGGCAAGAAGTGGGTGGGCACCAAATGTTCTCTCCACGCCAAAAAAATATCTCAGCTGGTGGGAAACTGCTTCTCGCTACCTTGGCAGTCTGCAGCAGACATGCGCTGAAATCTGAGCATGTGCAGGTGCCGCCGGTATCTTGGAGAGCAGCGTTTTCATTACCATTAGGGAGAAGTCTTCAGCTGGCAGAGCTTGGGATCCCTACTAGCTACCACTAAACATGTGCTACTGTTGGATGGGCCTGAACCCTAAATGGGTGGGCCCTGGCCCATCCAGGCCCACCTGTGGCTACGCCACTGCACCAAACATGTTTGGATTATGTATTATCTGTATTAGCTGCACGTTATGGTTAGAGTAAGGGAAGTCAGGATTCAAATCCAACTGCTGCTTCTACAGATCTTAGAAAAGACACGTAACCCTCCATTGCTTCAGGTACAAACTTTGACTGTAAGTCCTCCAGTGACAGGAAAATATTTAGTGTTCCTGAATGTAACTCACCTTGAGCTACTATTGAGAATGCTATGAGCTAAATCTAAATACAAAATTCTAATATTAGGCATATTGAAAAGTAATACAAAATGTTAGTCTCTCAGGACCTATAAAGCAAAACTTTTGTAACATAAGAACAGCCATATTGGGTCAGACCAATGGTCCATCTAGCCCAGTATCCTGTTTCCAATAGTGGCCAATCCAGGTCACAAGAACCTGGCAGAAACCCAAGCAGCATCAGCATTCCATGCTACCAATCCCAGGGCAAGTAGTGGTTTCCCTATGTCTCTCTCAATAGCAGACTTTAGACTTTTCCTCAGGAAATTGTCCACACATTTTTAAACCAAAATGCTAACCACTCTTACTTCATCTCTGGCAATGAGTTCCAGAGCTTAACTATTCGTTGAGTGAAAAAATATTTCCTCCTATTTGTTTTAAAAGTATTTCTGTGTAACTTTATTGAGTGTCTCCTACTCGTTGTACTTTTTGAAAGAGTAAAAAACTGATTCACTTCTACTCATTCTACACCACTCAGGATTTTGTAGACCTCAATCATATCCCCCCTCAGGCATCTTTTTTCCAAGCTGAAGTGCCCCAACAACTTTAACTTTTCCTCATACGAGAGGAGTTCCAGCCCCTTTATCATTTTGGTCACCCTTTGAGAACCTTTTTTAATTCCGCTATATCTTTTTTGAGATACAGCGACCAGAACTGAACACAGTACTCAAGGTGAAATTGCACCATGTAGCAATACAGAAGCATTATAGAATTCTCGGTCTTATTTATCATTCCTTTCCTAGTAATTCCTAGCATCCTGTTTGCTTTTTTGGCCACAGCCCTACACTGGGCAGAAGATTTTAGCTTATTATCTACAATGACACCTAGATCTTTTTCTTGGGTGCTGACATCAAAGGTGGACCCTAGTATCAGGTAACTATGATTTGGATTGTTCTTCCCAATGTGAATTACTTTGCATTTGTCCTCATTAAATTTCATCTGCTATTTGGATTCCTAGTCTTCCATTGGAGCTTTTCCCCTTATATAGTGCTTAGCCCCTCCCAGTGCATTCCAGGATGCACTGGGCAAGAGCTGGATGCCACCATCTTGAGAGTGCCGGGTCCAAGGAAGGAAGTGTTGCTCCTGCCTTCCTGCCTCCAACTTTTTAAGGTATGGCATGGGGATGGGAGAGCTTCAGAAGGGGGTCCACTGGATCACCAGGGATTTTTTATTCGGGGGGGGGGGGTTGGGAGGTGTTTCACTGGACCACCAGGGAGTTTCTGTAAGCTGTCAAATCATTTGACAGTTTTGAGTCACAAACAGCAATCGATGCACGAAAGGGGATCCGTGCATCTTATTTGCATGCAATCCCCTTTGTGCATTGGTCTTTGTTTGCGACACATATGTGTTTAATGGAATGAGTGTTTTTGGGCAACATATGTGTCCTGTGTTTACTGGAATGAGTGTTTGTGGGCAGTTGTGTGTATAGGGTGGAGGACATAGGAGCTGACTCTGTGGGTGCTGTGGGTACTTGAGTACCCCCAATATTGAGAAAATTCCTTGTATGTGTCCAGGGAGGGGTTATTTCCACTGGGCTTAGCACCCCCAATAATTTTGAATGGTGGAGGATGTTAATGAATGTCATTCCTCCTCTTGCATGCCATAGCAAATGTTTTCTTTCTCTATTGAATATCTCTTGGATATCCTTTTTGAATTGTCACTGTTCTGGTGGTTTGCAAAATTTGCAGTCCAAAGGGCAAGAATAATTTGTATGTCTGGCCTCATAGCATAACAGATGAGAATCTCCTATTAGCTCGCTTCTCAGATAAAAACTAGTGAGTCAGTTGTTAAAATAGCAAAGCACAGAAAACTTGCTCACAGCATATAAAAGAGCAGGCGGCATTTGCAGGTAGCAGTATATAATTCAAGCAGATACACATTCATAATTACAGACATACTTTATTCGCTCTGTCATGTGTTATCATGAAGGTACACAGAGAGCCAGACAGATTAATGGACAGACTGGTAAAGCAATGCTCAAGAGAGCACAGAAAGCCATGTGGAATAACAAACCAACTGATGAGCATAAAGGCCAAGCTTATTAACTGTTTCAGTTCAGGCTATAAATATTTTCCAGCATGCCAGCTCTCCATGCAGAGGAGATGAATATACAAACTGTAATCCTTGCTGTCAGTTTCCTATTAACTTTACCTCAAAGGCATTTGCATCATACCTGAATTTCACTTGTTCCATTTCCTGGCGTTTGCGATTCTTTTGATGTCATCTTTTTTTGAAATATTTTTATCCTCAGTGGTATTATCAGAGTATTAGAGACAAGCAGCAAAATTTCCAGATCTGTTTTAGGAGCTCTTACTGATTGACTTAGTCACAAATGGTAAGTTTAACTTTACAGCTGTGCCACATGCACACATTGCTTTGAAATGTACCGCCGATGTTATCAAAGTTCTGTTCTGATAGAAATGGTAGCACACAAAATATGTGGTCTGAGGTGGGGAGTTATCAAGGTGCTGGAAAGGGCAAGCCTTTACCACATTTCAAATTACCATGGGAGCCACCAACCTGCGGTTTCTCTGTACTGCAGATCGCATTGCCTGTGAGCCACCTCGCAAGCAACATTAGTCCAGTGGCCCAGGAACATTGGGATGCCAAGCTCCAGCCTAATGTTCCTGGGCCATGCTGCACAGCGGTCGGCACTAGCCAAAAATGTCAGTGGCATAGGGGCCCCTCAATCCAATGCTCCTCCTGTGGGCCATCCTCCCACCCCAAGCTATAGTATAGGGAGGAACTTCTCCAAGGGAGAACAAAGTAATTTTTTTCATTACCCAACAGAATGCTTGAGTGGAGGGGAATAGCAGGTAGCAGCGAGTGGTTGCAAAATTTTGGGGGGGAGGGCAGAGGAAAATGCTCCTCTTGGCTGTCCTACACCCATGTATGCAAAAATTCCCTCCAACCCAAAGTAAACCTCCAATCTGACTAGCCCCCCAGTGGTGGGGCTCAAGTGGAAGTGACACCCCAGACAAGCCCCCCACCAAGGCAACAACCCTCAACCCTCCCCCACCCTCCCAAAGGCCCTTTGGCCTACTATAATTAGGGTTACCATATGTCCGGATTTACCCGGACATGTCCTCTTTTTGAGGACATGTCCGGGCAACCAGGCGGGTTTTGCCAATCTGCCCATTTGTCCGGATTTCTGGACAAACGGGCAGATTGCTAGCCTCCTCTCCTCTTACTTACTACTGCCCTGGTGGTCTAGGGACCTCTTCCGCCTTTGGGGCAGGAAAGAGCCCCCTCTTTCCTGCCCGGAGCGCTGCCCTGCATGCATCCTTCCTGTTGCTGATCTCGGCGCCGATTCAAAATGGCCACCGAGAATTGAAGTGACCTTGCGAGACTTCAACTCTCGGCGGCCACTTTGAATTGGTGCCGAGATCAGCAACAGGAAGGATGCATGCAGGGCAGCGCTCCGGGCAGGAAAGAGGGGGCTCTTTCCTGCCCCGAAGAGGTCACTAGACCACCAGGGCAGTAGTAAGGTAAGGGGAGGGGGGTGACGGGGTGTGTGACAGGGGGGAGGGGAAAATGTGACAGGGGGCAGAGCAAGGGTGTGAAAGGGCGCGGGGCAGGGTGTGAAAGGGGGCGGTGGGGTGTGTGGTGGGGCGGAGCATGTGTCTTCCTTTTTGGGGGACAAAATATAGTAACCTAACTATAATGGAATTGGTGGTGGTAGGTTGTGTGCAGGAGTGATGTTCCACTCCTGTTCACACTAAGCACTTTCTTCCCCCATATGTCATAGAAGGCAGGGTGCATTGTTATGTTATATTTAACTATGCGTATTATTTGTATTCAATTGCATTGTACTCGTATTACTAGGCTGCTTTCCCTACAGTTTGCAATTTTCTTGTGATTGGTCCCTTGTGAGCTTTTCCTATTGGCTCTTAGGGCTGAGCCAGGGCACAGCCTCCCTCTCTCCCCTTCAGGGGCTGTGTGAGAGAGTTCCAAACTTCCTGGAATACCTTTGTGATCAGCAGCTGTGTAGGGGCTGATCCCTCCTTAATCTACTGTGATTCCATCAAAATTCTTCACCAGTTGATCCCAAGTGCTCATACATTACCCTTTGAGTACGCAGCTTTTTCTCTCAGCTGGGCTGAGGTTCTCGCTATCTCCTTGCCTCTGAGGTGGCTAGATACTGATTCTATTTGCAGAAGGCAGAAGGCAATAATTCTTTGTTTGCTATGATTGCTACATTAAAGAAGAGCTGAATTAAGAATTGAGAGCTGCCGTAAAGATTTTGCTTGGGAATGGTTTAGCTGGCTGTTGAAGCTTTGTGCCCTCATCTAGCCTTGAACAGTATAGGCACCCAAATCCAAACTAGCATTGGCAACCCCTAGCAGTAGCCTCAAAGTACTACCACAAGGGGGTCATGTTTCCATATAAGGGTTTGCTGTGGAATCATGACCCCCTTAGCTGTAGTACCACAAGATTATTGCTAGGGGTTGCTTTCACCTTTTGGATTTAGGCACTGGTGAGGGCAAGAGAGAGAGTGGACATATTCCTGCCCACACCACACCAACCACTGCTTCCATTAAGGTATGCCCAGGGGGCCTTTGGAAGAGTTGGGGGGGTTGTTTAAAGGGGCATCTGCCTGGGGGGGCACTTCCACTAGAGAGGCTAGTCAGATTAGGGGTCACTTTGGGGGGAGGTCTTGTAGGGTTAGCCCTTTAGAGGCATTTGATTTTGGGGGGGGGGGGGGCATGCTACTGATGGTTTTGGCCTGTGTTGACCATTGTGCAATGCAGCCCACAGCTTGGCGGCCTGATGCTCCCAGGCAGTAACATAACCCCAGCTTTTAGATGGGGTTCTTTTACCAGCCATACCATGGCTTGTGTTATGCACCCAGTGTACATCTCAGGCCTTAGGCATGCTAATTATATAGTAATGAGCTGTTTTAAATGCATTTGCATGTTTTGCATCTCATTATTATGTCTGCTAGGTAACTTAATTAGTGATGTGTTAGGACACCACACCCAGCGTTAGTGCCCTTTATCACTTTAAGAGGCAAATAATGTGTGTTAGTGCCCTAACCCCTTCCCCCGAATGATCGATATCCTAAGCAAATTTCTCATACACAGAAAAGAGCAAATGGTTGCGGTGGATAGTCCTCTTAAATTGTCAGCTAGGTGAGAATCCAAGATAGAAAACCCGAAAGGAGATTTTGGGATTTCTCGGCCACAGAAGTTCTTCATATGAAATTCTGCATGTGTTCTCTGTTTCAGGATAAGGAAACACAGCCAGAGAAAACTGTCCCCCTATTGTAGACAAATACAAGACATAGCATTAAGGAGCCTTTTACCAAGCTGGGGGGTGGGGGGGGGGATGTCTGGCAGAGAAGTGGCCATATCTGCACAACATTAGCATATGGCCATTAAATTGGAAAATGGAAAATTGGCCATTTTCCAGCCGCGACAGAAAAATGGCATTAGTGCGCAGGAAAGACCTGCATAAATGCATGCTAAGGCCACTTTTTTCAGCAGCTTTGTAAAAGGGCCCCTAAGAGATCTACTGTTCATCTAAAGAGTCTGGCTTGTTTCTGAGAACAAACTAAGCAAAAAGCATTTCACTGACTACTATACATCAGGTCGATTGCAATTAAAATCTACAGATCATCCTGCAGCTTTACCAGTTGTTTGAATGCTTCCTGGTCAAGTTTCTGTCTGTTATCAGCACCATAATGAATTCTGGCTCTGGCTTCACTCTTTCATGACTTTCTGCCTTGGACGGACTCTGCTTGTTTCAAAATAAACATGGAAGGTTTCTCTTCAAGCAACTGCATGATTTTCTTTTGTGAATGTTAAGTTATACAGCTCATGAGTCAGAATACTCCGTCAGATATGTTGTTATTCAAAAGGAGTGAAAAAAATATAACACTATCTTCTTGTACCCACTTTCAGTAATCTCTTCCTTTTAGCCAAAATTGTGCCAGCATTGTATATAATTACGAGTTGTGTGACTTTTGATTTATATTTCTGATGTATGTTGTGTGTATATAAAGTGTGTTGTACATTATTACTGTACAATTGCACTGTGCTATGTTGAATAAGGAGCTTATTTTCAAAGCACATGGACATCTCAAAATGCCTAAAGGTTGTCCATGTAAAAGGCAGAAAAGGAACATCCAACACTGCAGTGCATCCAAATAGCAAGGAGGCATATTGTGGATGTGCTTTGGGCAGGACTAGGAAGGGCCCAAAATCAGGATGTCCAACAGTGATAACCAAATGGGAAGATACGTTGAAGTCTAAAAAGATGGATATTCTAAGTTAGACATGTTTCAGTCCATGGGCGTAGATTGGGGGGGGGGGGCGAGGGGGGGCAGTGCCCGCCCAAACGACGACGATGATGACTTAACAATAACATTATTAAAAAAACCCAAGATTAAGGTCTGAGATCCATCATGACCCATCCCTTCGGATGTGACTACTGTTGTCGCATACGTTCCTCCAATTAAGCGGGTGTTGTTTTTTTGTTTTTTTTTTTACAACTGAGCTAAGCGGTTGTTTGTTATTAGTTCCCGACCAGCAACTCACAGTCCAGCGCAGCCTGGGAGCCAGCCAACTCAGAGGTTGGACAGGTCCCGCCCCCTTTGAGTAGACAGCCTTTGCTGTGTAAAGGGAATGTGGAAACCCATAGGGACCTGGGAGAAACACAGGGAACCAGATCCTACAACCCCCAAAAAGCCACAGAGGAGATTCTCCCTTACCGGCCGCTTTTCCCCAAGAGAGACAAACCAGGGTGCATTCACAAGAGTCACCAGAAGGGGGCTGCAGGAGAAGGAGTAATACTAATTCTCCAACCTGGGGGAAAGAGGGGTGGAACAGGTGGGAAAAGAAGAGAAAAAGCCCGAAAGGGTTAATGAGGAAAATGAGGAGCAGCTGGGAAGAGGGTGGGGCGAGGAGAGTATGGAGTGGGCTCCTGAGAAGGAGAAAGAGGAGTTGGGGCCTTGGCCCATGGAGCTGGACAGTACCCGAGAAAACCCTGGAGGAGCCCATGGATGTATCAGCTCTGGCCCAGAGAAAGCCACAGAAGTAAGCCAGTCCCTAGCTAAGCAGGCCAGAGAAGAAAGGGGTCAAGCGGGAGGAGGTCAGAGGAGTAAGTAAAAGTCTGACCAAGTGGGTGGGACCCAGCTTTGAGCCGCGCAAAGCCAGAGGAACTGTGGACTTGAAAAGCCAAGGTATAGGGCTGTTTTGAGCGCTTGGCTACCTGAACTGTGGATTTAAAGAGCCAAGTTATATTGCTGTTTTTGAGAGCTTGGTTACCTGAACTGTGGATTAAATAAAGCCAAGTTATATTGCCATTCTGAGAGAGCTTGGCTACCTGAACTGTGGATTTAAAGAGCCAAGTATAGTGCTGTTTTTGAGAGCTTGGTTACCTGAACTGTGGATTTATAAAAACCAAGGTGTCCTGAGCTGTTTTTGTTTTTGGGTGTTTTTTTTTGAACCCAGGCTGTATGGTGCCTGGGGGTATAACAAGCCTGGGTGGGACTGAATTTGAGTTTCTTTCTTTTGGAGCCGCTCCGCCCCAGGAAACCGAAAAGGGGAACCAGCGGTTGAAGCCTGGGCTGAGTTCTCCCAAGCTGAATGAGAGAACAATAAAAGGGAAAAGTTTGTATTTGATCCTGATGTGTTTTTTTTTGTTTGTTTCTTTATTGAACAAGACTTGTATGCTAAAGGCTGCTGAGAAGGGCTGATAGCCCTAGAGGCTGAGCAACGCCCAGCAACCTATTACAATTGGTGTCAGGAGTGGGATCTAAATTTTTTTTTTTGGAACCTGTCGCTCGAGGAGGTCGAGACCAGCCCAGCAGAAAAGCCCGACGGAGGGGCCAACGCTGATAAAGGCGCAGACCCATCTTGGGTTCCGGTAAGCGGGGCCTAGACAGGTGGGGGCCGGAGGGATCTTAGAAAGACCCAAGGAAGTGGGGGAAATCGCACTTGGAGTGGTCCTCTGTTTTTTTTTCTTCCAGGAGGCGGTTCTGGAGCCAGGGGATGGATCCGAAGGAAATCTTCGCGTGGATGACCATGCAGTTCCAAAAACAGCAGGAACTAACAGCTAAGATGGTGGAGGACTCCTTGACGGCGGCGAGAGACCAACAGCAGCCGGTGCTAAAGATGCTCCAGGAGTTCTTTCAGAGGGGGATCCCCGCTCCAAGGGACATGGACCCAGCAGCCTTAGGACCATGGACTGGAGACAGCGGTGCGGTAGGAACACTATCCATGAACACACTGACCTGGGGAAAGTTAACAGAGCAGGACAATGTGGATGATTTCCTAACAGCCTTTGAAAGGGTGGCCGTGGCTGCTAGTTGGCCACAAGAACAGTGGGCCATGCGTTTAGTCCCTTCCCTGGCAGGGGAGGCCCTGGCCGCCTTTAGAGACCTGTCTCCAGGCGATGCTGCCCACTATGGGAGGCTGAAAGAGGCCATTAAGGACCGTTATGGCCTTAGTACCCAGGCCTATAGGCGGAAGTTTCGCGCCACTAAGTGGGAAAAGGGAGAAACCCCGAAAGCTGTGGCCAATAGGTTGATGGACTTATTAAAAAGATGGTTAGAACCCGACCACCACACTATCCAGGAAATTCTCCAAGAATTGGTGGTGGAGCAATTCCTCCAAGGCCTACCTGGAGAAATAAGAGCAGAGTTGGTAAAAAGAGGCTGTAAGACAGTTGAGGGAGTGACTGCCGGGTTGGAGTGGTATCTGGAAGCCCAACATTGGGGAGGACCCGAGAGGGAGGGGGGAAAGCCCCGACCCCAGGGGGGTGGGGGTACCAAAAGTTGCTCCTCCAAGATGGGGCAAAAGGAAGGGATGCCGGACTCCACTTGGCTGGGGAAAAAGAAAGGAGGGCTCCCATGGGAGGAAAAGAAGGTGGCCTCTTATGGGGTACAGCAGTGTTATAAGTGTGGGAGAACGGGGCATTTCAGGAAGGATTGCCCGGGTCGGGAGGGATGGATCTCCCAGGTTAACGAGGGATTTAAACCCAGTATACGGCCCCTTTAGAGTGGAAGGTTTACCGGTAGTGGCCATGTTGGACTCCGGGGCAGACCAGTCCATGATCTCCCGGCGGTTATGGGACCGAATAAGAGGGAGGAGGAATAGGGGACGGGATACCTATGAGGGGGCGGTTAGCAATACAGTGTAATCCATGGGGCCAGTACACGATACACCCTCCATAGAGTGAACCTAAAAGGGCCCACAGGCGACATAGAAATGGCTATGGCGGTTCTTCCAAGGTTACCCCAGGAGATGATTTTTGGGAAGGGATTGGCCCCCTTTTTCCGATTGTATTAGAGAGAGAAGAGTATGGGTAACTACTCGGGCTCAGGCTCTTCGGGACCTAGAGGGGCAAGAAGAGGGGAATAGAAGATATCTTTCCTTTCCAGGGCGAGGGTCTTAGGGGAGCCGGGAAAAGAGAGAAAAGGGAATGCCGTGAAAAAAAAGGAGAAGAGGGGTAGACAGGAGCATTGGAGCAGTGAGGGCCGAAAGCTATCTACCGGTAGCCCCAAAAGAACTGAGGGAACAGTTTTCCTCAATTTCACAGGGAAACAGGCAAATGATCCTACATTAGAATATGCCTGGGGGAGGGCCCGACAGGGGGAAGATCAAGAGGCTCCGGGGTTCCGGATAGAAGGGGACATCTTATATCGGCAAGTGCCAAACTGGAGAGCCCTGAGGGGGGGCGACAGCTGGTAGTTCCCCAGGCTTTCCGTCCCCTGGTCATAAGGCTCGCGCATGATCACCCGTTAGGTGGGCATAAGGGCACCCAAGCCACCTTGACTCAGATTTTGGCTAGATTTTATTGGCCGGGAGTCTATAGGGAGGTGGAAAATTATTGTAAATCCTGCCCAACTGTCAGAAGGTGTCAGACAGGTTCCCGCCCAAAGCCCCTTTAAATCCTATTCCGAGGGTGGAACAACCGGGGAAAAGGATAGCAATGGATATTATTGGCCCAGTCACGAAATCAAAAAGGGGTTTCTTATATGTAATGGATATGGCCACGAGATATCCATGGGCTGTGCCTTTACGGAGCATATCCGCTAAAGTCATTGGCCGGGAGCTAATAAAAATATTCTGTGAGGTGGGTTTTTCCCCGGGAGGTTCTGACGGATAGGGGATCCACACTTTATGTCCAGGACCCTAAAGCAAGTGTGGGAGGCGTTTGGGATACAACATCTCCGTACAGCGGCCTACCATCCCCAAACCAATGGGATGGTAGAGCGGTTTAATAAAACCTTAAAGAGCATGATAAAAAGAGCTCTAGGGGAAGATAGGACCAGCTGGGACCAACTGCTGCCTTTTGCGTTATACGCTTACCGAGAAAAGGTGCACGACTCCTTAGGAGTGTCCCCTTTTGAACTCCTGTTTGGCAGGAGGCCCCGGGGCATTTTGGACATACTGCAAGAACAGTGGGTAACCCCAGAGGCCACTGATCAGTCAGTAGTCGAGTACTTACAGGATCTGAGGGCAAGATTGGGTAAGATACAAGAATATTCCCAGGAGAGGTTCGAAGGGAACCAAATTCTCCAAAAGAAATATTATGATAGGGGTACTAAAGAAAGGGAGTTTCAACCAGGGGATAGAGTGCTCATATTAATCTCGGAGGACCCGCATAGGTTCGCTTCTAGGTGGAAGGGCCCCTGGGTGGTGAAGAAGCGACTAGGCCCCCTCACGTATGAGGTAGAAAACGAGAAGGGAAGAGTCCAAACTTTCCATGTAAACCTGATAAAGCCCTGGGTAGCCAGGGTAGGCTTACAGGCTAGGGTGGAAGAAAAGAGGGAGAGGAGTTGGGCCCCAAATAAGGGATATCTTCCAGCCTGGGAGCCGGGGGTTAATCCCCATTTGACCCCGGTACAAAAAAAGGAGTTAGGGAGCTTACTAAGAAGGTTTAAGGACGTATTAACAGCTTGCCCTGGAAGTACCCAGCTAGTGCAGCATGACATAGTAACGGAGAGGGGAAAGATAGTACGACAAAAACCCTATAGGCTTTCTCCATGAAAAGGCAAGAGGTAATAAACAAGTGCAGGAAATGTTAAACTTTGGGGTGATTGAGGAATCCAATAGCCCCTGGTCCAGCCCGTGGTGCTAGTACCCAAGCCCGAGGGGGGAGTGGCGGTTCTGTATCGACTTCCGCCAGCTGAACACCATTTCTCGGGCAGACGCCTATCCTATGCCCTATATTGAGGAGCTGGTGGACCGGTTAGGAACCGCCCAATATCTCACCACCCTGGACTTAACAAAAGGGTATTGGCAAATCCCACTTACTCCCGGAGCTCAGGCAAAGACAGCTTTTAGCACACCCATGGGCCTGTACCAGTTTAAAAGGTTGCCTTTTGGCCTGAATTCAGCAGCTGCGAGCTGTCAAAGATTGCTAGATCGGGTTCTTAGACCACATCAGGCCTACGCAGCGGCGTATATGGATGATGTGGTCATACACAGTGGGGAATGGGATACCCATGTGGTACAGGTAGGGGCGGTGCTGCAGGCTTTCCGAGAGGCAGGACTCACCCTGAACCCAAAGAAATGTCATTTTGCGCAATTTCGGGTGAAGTATTTGGGGTACAATGTGGGCCGAGGGGAAGTGAGGCCTTTGATAAATAAGGTTAAAAGCATACAGGAGTTTCCCCGCCCAAACACCAAAAGCAATTGAGGCGCTTCCTGGGAATGGTAGGATACTACCGCCGTTTCATCCCTCTGTTTTCAGCTATGGCCACCCCCTTAACGGACATGCTAAGAGGGAAGAACCCTGATCATTTGAGATGGGGGGGGGGGGGAACTGACGGCTTTTGAACAGATGCAGAAGGCCCTATGTCAAGAGCCGGTCTTGAAGGCAGTAGATTTCGAGAGGCCCTTTATCCTGCAAACAGATGCCTCAGGGAGGGGGTTGGGGGCGGTACTATCCCAGGAGCATAACAGGGAAGAACATCCCGTGTTATATTTGAGCCGAAAATTATTGCCCCATGAAGAGCATTACTCCACAATAGAGAAAGAATGCTTGGCCATACGGTGGGCCGTACAGGAATGTAATGTTTATTTGGAAGGAAAAAAATTCAAACTGGTAACGGACCATGCTCCATTGAAATGGCTGAACATGATGAAAAACAATAATGGACGATTAATGCGATGGTACCTAGCTTTACAGCCATTTCAATATGAGGTGGAGCATCGTCCTGGGAAGTGTTTGGCTCATGTGGACGCCCTATCCCGGGTAGACGAAGAAAAGGGAGCAAATGAAAGAAAAGGGAGAGAGGCGAGCTTAAGGGGGGGGGTATGTAAAGGGAATGTGGAAACCCATAGGGACCTGGGAGAAACACAGGGAACCAGATCCTACAACCCCCAAAAAGCCACAGAGGAGATCTCCTTACCGGCCGCTTTTCCCCAAGAGAGACAAACCAGGGTGCATTCACAAGAGTCACCAGAAGGGGCTGCAGGAGAAGGAGTAATACTAATTCTCCAACCTGGGGGAAAGAGGGGTGGAACAGGTGGGAAAAAGAAGAGAAAAAGCCCGAAAGGGTTAATGAGGAAAATGAGGAGCAGCTGGGAAGAGGGTGGGGCGAGGAGAGTATGGAGTGGGCTCCTGAGAAGGAGAAAGAGGAGTTTGGGCCTTGGCCCATGGAGCTGACAGTACCCGAGAAAACCCTGGAGGAGCCCATGGATGTATCAGCTCTGGCCCAGAGAAAGCCACAGAAGTAAGCCAGTCCCTAGCTAAGCAGGCCAGAGAAGAAAGGGGTCAAGCGGGAGGAGGTCAGAGGAGTAAGTAAAAGTCTGACCAAGTGGGTGGGACCCCAGGCTTTGAGCCCGCGCAAAGCCAGAGGAACTGTGGACTTGAAAAGCCAAGGTATAGGGCTGTTTTGAGCGCTTGGCTACCTGAACTGTGGATTTAAAGAGCCAAGTTATATTGCTGTTTTTGAGAGCTTGGTTACCTGAACTGTGGATTAAATAAAGCCAAGTTATATTGCCATTCTGAGAGAGCTTGGCTACCTGAACTGTGGATTTAAAGAGCCAAGTATAGTGCTGTTTTTGAGAGCTTGGTTACCTGAACTGTGGATTTATAAAAACCAAGGTGTCCTGAGCTGTTTTTGTTTTTGGGTGTTTTTTTTTGAACCCAGGCTGTATGGTGCCTGGGGGTATAACAAGCCCGGGTGGGACTGAATTTGAGTTTCTTTCTTTTGGAGCCACTCCGCCCCAGGAAACCGAAAAGGGGAACCAGCGGTTGAAGCCTGGGCTGAGTTCTCCCAAGCTGAATGAGAGAACAATAAAAGGGAAAAGTTTGTATTTGATCCTGATGTGTTTTTTTTTGTTTGTTTCTTTATTGAACAAGACTTGTATGCTAAAGGCTGCTGAGAAGGGCTGATAGCCCTAGAGGCTGAGCAACGCCCAGCAACCTATTACAGCTGCCAGGATCGGGGTGATGCTGCGTATGCTCCCTTGCAGTAGGCTAGAATGGCGGCTATTTTGGACTGGAGTTAGTGCTGCTGGGGGAGGTGTCAGTAAGTGGTTTGCTATGCTGAATAAAAGAGCACCAAGAGCATCAGGTACCCGAGGTAACAACCACCTTCTCTTCTTTCCTCCTCCTAAAAAAAACATACGGACCTTCTTTGTATTACTAAAGTAAGCTAAGTACGGAAAGGATTCCCCCCCCCCCCCCAAAAAAAAAGTTATGGGAAAAGATAGGGTGCTAGTTAAGAGTAGCAGAAAGCTGAGCCGTCTGTTTCTATAACATCTCCGTAACGGAAGGATGTGCCTGGAGCCAGGCGCTGTGAGATGCTGACACCCCCACGCACTCGGTTGCAAATTGTGGCTGAACTGTTTTGCATCTTTTTGCTCGTGAGCAGCTTCTTTCCTTATGTTTGGGCTAGGCCGCTAGCCCTCTTTCAAGACCTTTCACAGAACCTTTTCTATGAAGGAAGGAAGGAAGGAAGGAAGGAAGGGAGAAAGAGCTGGCTTAATATCTCATACATATTCATTATGGTTATTCCCAAAAAAAGCCAGCTCTTTTACCCTTCCTTCCTCCATATTAGCATATCATTTGCATATATATATATTATATATATATATATATATATATATATATATATATATGCAAATGAATATGCTAATATGCTCCGCCCCCATCCTTTGCCCCCCCAAATGAAACAGTCAAACTACGCCTATGTTTCAGTCTATGGTACAAAAAGGTTCTCTCATTGATCAGCTGACCACTGGAAAGATTAGTTTCCTTAAGCCTCAGTGGTTGCTCACCCTTCCTTCTCCCCTGAAAGTGAAACTGAAAGAGGATACCAGGCTCTATGAACAGCGTTGCCAGGTCTGTGGGTTCCCGCCCAATTGGGCGGCTTTCCGGGACCCGTTGCAGGCAATTTTTGCTGGCTGTGGGCTGCGGGAAATTGGGTGGCTTTTAAAAAGCCGCGTTGCAGATTAGGCGTTTTTCTGGGGCTTCTATTTGTCCAATTTGGTCCAATAGAAGCCCCGCAGAGGCTGGGTTAATGACTTTGGGTGGCAGGGTTAGTGACGTCGGCGGCTACGTCAGAGGTGGAGTTAGTGACGTTGGCGGCTACGTCAGGGGCGGGGTTAATGCCATCGGAGGGTGCATCAGGGGCGGGGTTAAAGAATTTGGAGGCGGGTTGATCACGTCAGGGGCGGGGTTTACCTTTGTGCGGGTTTTGGGCGGGGAAATATTTTTCAACCTGGCAACCTTGTCTATGAAGCATTAGGCATTATAAAGGAGGGAGCAAATCTGAGGAGTAGCTACTGAGGCGTGCAGTAGACTTTTAACCAAGGGACCCTGGTTCAAATCCCAGAAACAGAAAAATACATACAAAAATACAAAACTTTTTCTTCACCCAACGCGTAATTAAACTCTGGAATTCATTGCCGGAGAACGTGGTGGAGGCGGTTAGCTTGGCAGAGTTCAAAAAGGGGTTAGACGGTTTCCTAAAGGACAAAGTCCATAAACTGCTACTAAATGGACTTGGGAAAAAATCTATAATTCTAGGAATAACATGTATAGAATGTTTGTACATTTGGGAAGCTTGCCAGGTGCCCTTGGCCTGGATTAGCCGCTGTCGTGGATAGGATGCTGGGCTCGATGGACCCTTGGTCTTTTCCCAGTGTGGCATTACTTATGTACTTATACTGTACCTAAATGTATAAGCCACCTGCAAGCCTGAAGGCTATCGAAGTGGTATACATTCAGGTACAGTAGGTATTTTTCTGTTCCTGGAGGGCACACAATTACAAAATAAAAGAGTTAATGTAGGATTTGAACCTGGGTCCCTTGGCTTAACGGCCACTGAACTAACTACTAGCTCCCTCGCTGCATGGATATCTTTGTAGCCATTCTTCTAAGAATGCTGCCAGACCGATGTCCTGTCCCTGCTTTTCTGCCATTCATATGTTGGACATGGCAGCTCTTTTCTTTTTAGTGCTCAGAACCACTGCAGGAAGGAGCTGTGGGTTTGAAGGAGGGCAGGCTGGGCTGAGCTATGGGGCCGGGTTGTGGTCTGAGCAGGCTATGGGTTTGAAGAGGGAAGGGTGGGGCCAGGGCTGGGCTACAAGAGGTGGGAATAGGAGACCTATCAGCTGTTCATGTTTTTGTTCTTTATTGTTAGTAGCATTTTTATTTGATTTCACTTATATTTTTAAATATTCCGGCTTGTGCAGCATACAGATGTACACAGAGGAAGTATTAGTTTCATTGGTTAGAGCAGTAATTCTAATTTTCAAATCATTGTGTCATTTGGAGGGGCTGGTTATAGGGACTCCCTGTATTCATGCAGAGATGTTTTCACCTAATAAAGGGCCACCAAAACAGTCAACATGTGATGAGAATCAGGTGCTTAACAATCAGACTTGCTATTTATAAGTACAATTAAAAAAAATTAATTAGGTTGAAACCTGGGAGCATTTAACATTTTTTTTCCTGTGCCTACACAGAGGCGTCAAGTTCTAAACTTTTCACCACAATCTAAAAGGTCTTTTTCAAGACCAGTATGTTTATTAACAAGTGACTCCATCTGGTAAACTTTGTCAAGTAGCTCTCTAATACAAGGAAATAAGATAGACTCCTGAGGAAGGCACTTGCAGTGCCGAAACAGGGTACCTTGTAGAGTCTTCAATAAACTGAATTTCAAAATGTGCTTGTTTCCTGTTGGTCTTTGAAGAGCCTGGTTCTGTTCCCACTTTCTTTTTGCTCCTGTGATTATTCGTGGGACATTTGTTTCTTGCCCACTTCAGTGGTCTTTGTGTGGGAACTTGCTCCTTTTGTTTTGTGGATTACAGGGGTATATTATAAAAATGCAGGTGCCTATTTTGGGGGCCTTTTTACTAAGCCACGTAAGCCCAATGTGCGCCAAAATGGAGATATCACTCGACAATCGTGTGGCTCTTGCAGTAATTTCATTTTTGGCGCATGTCCAATAAGTGCGGCTGAAAAATAATTTTTATTTTCAGATGTGCATATTGGACGCGCACAGGTCATTATCGCCTGCTTACTGCGTGAGACTTTACTGCTAGGTCAGTGGCTGGTGGTAAGGTCACAGACCCAAAATGGATGCACCGCAATTTTCATTTTGCCGCACGTCCATTTTCAGCAAAAATTTTAAAAAATGCCTTTTTTACAGGCATGCTGAAAAATAGATCGGCGCATGCCCAAAACCCGCGCCTACACTACCGCAAACCTTAGTAAAAGTACCCTTTTATTACTATTTCACAGAGAGGTATTGAATAATGAGGGAAAGACGTCCTTCATGAAGAAGTTCTGCCCAGTCAGTCTAAATGCGCCAACATTGTCCAGTTCAGCACACTATTAGCCGCTAAGTTCATACAAGTTAATTATGTTCAATGGAAAATAAATCTGTTGGCTGAGGCTGCTTGCTATGTGAATATTCTATCACTGTTTCATTATTGCTACCAATAATTATATATTAACCCATTAGTGCCCAACATTCTCATATGGGATTTTATTATGGGAACATTGGGCACTAATGGATTAAGGGCACTCACCGCTATTATTGATAGAAAAGATTTTTGTCCTAAGATACTCCAGACTCTCCCAATGCACAGCATACAGTATGTTATTTATTTATTGGGATTTATTTATGGCCTTTTTGAAGGAATTCACTCAAGGCGGTGTACAATATGGAGTCGATTCCCAAATGTTTGAAAATTTCCCACGGCGTGGGGACAGCTGTTATAAGAAATGCAACATCTCATACATATCCATTATGGTGAATGAATATTTTGGAATACTTTAACTGAATTTCCTTCAAACTTGTGGTCTTTGAAATGATAGAATATGCTTACAGTTGTGTGTGTAAATTCGAATTAATTATTATTATTATTATTACATTTGTATCCCACATTATCCCACCTTTTTGCAGGCTCAATGTGGCTTACAATTCATCGTGGATACTGGAAATAGAAAAGAATGTACATTTGGTTTTACAGCAAGTTTTGGGTACATGATGGTGAAATACATAATACTGGAAATAGAAAAGAGTATACATTTGTTTTAGCAGAAGTTTTGGGTACATGATGGTGAAATGCATGATAGTGTGAAAGCAAAAGACATTAAAGAACATTCCTGGATATCTTAAAGAAAGTAGAGTTACGCGTGTTGTTCTTTATGATATATTTTGTCGAAGAGATAAGTTTTCAGGAGTTTGCGGAAATTGGTCATTTCGTAGACTGATTTCAGGTTATGTGGCAGTGAGTTCCAGACCTGTGTGCTTGTATAGGAAAAGGTTGATGCATGCATTGATTTGTATTTCAAGCCTTTACATTTGGGAGGATGAAGATTGAGGAATGTGCGGGAGGATTTTTTTGCATTTCTGGGTGGTAGTTCTATTAGGTCTGACATGTAGGCTGGGGCATCACCATGGATGATTTTATGGACCAAGGTACAGAGTTTGAACGTGATGCGTTCTTTGAGTGGGAGCCAGTGTAGTTTTTTCGCGAAGGGGTGTTGCGCTTTCGTATTTTGGTTTGCCAAATTATTGCCAATTATTGTCAACAATTGCTTGTTAATTGGCAATTATCAGCACTGATTGGCTTGTTAACTATTTAAGTTGCATGCACAAATCCAGAATACGACCAGATTTGTGCATACAACTTAAGACATGCTATATAGAATCCGGAGGATAGTCCTTACAAATAAAATGAAGTAGCTGCAAAAAGAATCATATAGTTTCATAAGAACATAAGAATAGCCATACTAGGTCAGACCAATAGTCCATCCAGCCCAGTATCCCGTTTCCAACAGTGGCCAATCCAGGTCACAAGTACCTGGCGGAAACCCAAATAGTAGCAAATTTCTATGCTACCAATTCCAGGGCAAGCAGTCCTCTGAAGAGAACTCTCTAGCACAAATTCGAGCATCTTTCACAGATTGGATAGTGCCTTTATGCTCCTTGATGTTGTTCTACTGGACAGTGTTAAGCCCCGAATTATAATCCTCTCAATCTCTGTGCAGCAAACACACACTCTGTGCTCCACTCACACTATCTTCTCTCTCATGTTCCTTTTAGAGGTGTACAACCTGAAAATTTCCATGTTGTGTTGTTTACTGTGTTATTTATGGTTATTTTGCACTGTTTAAAGGCTCTTTGCATTCCATATGAAGTGGTACATTTTAAGGTGGATATTTAATTACTGGACTCACAAAGACTCTTCACTTTTGCCCCCGACGGAAGGGCCAGTGAAAAATTTTGGGTGCTTTGTGAAAATCTGATTTTGAGGTCAGGACATAGACACCTGTGACCAATCCTGTTTGGATTTGAATAAAACTAATGTTGAGCCTTTGGATACCTTGCTGCTCTTTTTTTCTCTACATTCATTTTGCAGTTGGGTTCTATCTCTCTTTGTGAGTTTTGTTCTATTTCAGGAGCAATGTCATTAACTGAGTTTATTTAGTTATCTATTTATTTATTTGTTGCATTTGTACCCCACATTTCCCACCTATTTGCAGAGTTGACTGCTTGATTTGATAATCTATACAAATCAAGGGCTTGTCAGTAGAAAAGTGATGGAAGTTTGGCACACTGCACTTATACATCTTGTACAGTTCAGCCATAAATATTTGCCACTCAAACAAACCATTCTCATGTTAGAGACAAACAGTACAAACCTGTAAAAAATGTACATAGAATATTAACCACATCCTTATTTGGCAGCCTAACACCTAATAGTTGAGGTTAGTGACTGTCATTTTGCAGGAAGTAGTTTTGTGGGGCATCCTGCAAAATAACTACAGCTCTTGAATTGTAGAGTTGTAATATAGATTTAGATATATGGGGTTTTTTTTTTTTTTTAAATAGGCCCACAAAACATTTTTTCCAGGCTTCTTTTCATAAAACCCGTCATTAATAAGCTGCTTTGTATGACTTGCCCATTTGCTGCTAGATACTGCATCCTTTCAATTACTGGTTCATTCTCTTATTATGTTGCATCTTGAGTATTGTAGTTCCGTCTTCCTTGGCCTCCCCCAATACTAGCTCTGCAGATTTAGACATATCAAAAATGCCCCTTCATGTTATTTTATACCTTATAAAAGTTTCTTCTAGTTTGCAGACACTGATGTCAGGCTTACTGGTCTGTAGTTTCCTGGATCACTCCTGGAACCCCTTTTAAAAATTGAAATGATGTAGGCCACCCTCTAATCTTCAGGTCCCACAGAGGTTACAAATTTCTAATGGTATATACCCCACACTATTGAGAGAACTCAAAAATGAAACTACAGACTTTACTATCTAATCTAGGTGATTTGAGAGTCTTCAGTTTGTCAATTTGCCCTATTACATCTTCTAGATTCACTAAGATTTGTTTTAATTCCTCGAAATCATCTTCATTGAATACAATTTCTGGCAGAGGTATCTCCCTTATGTCTCTCCTCAGTAAAGAGTGAAACAAAAAATTCATTTAGGGGCCCTTTTACGAAGCTGCGGCAAAAGGGGGACTGCACTGGCATCGGCGTGTGTTTGTGGTGTGCGCCGAGGTCCCCTTTTACTGCAGCGGGTAAAAGGCAGGTTTCTCTTTTCCTAAAAAAATGGCCGAGCAACAAGTGAACCACTTGCCACACAGCCATTTCGAGGGGGTAGCACTTACTGCCGGGTGCACACCAATTACTTACTGCACGATTAGGGCCGGGTGCACACCGGCGCTATAAAAATTGAAATATTATTGCAGTACCAGAAATGGCGTGCACTGGGGGAGGGAACTTCCACTGGGCTGCTGCGATAGCCCGGTGGTGCTTCCCTTTTAGCGAGCGGTAAGCCCATGTTGAGCTTACCGCGGCTTCAGAAAAGGGCCCTTTAGTCTCTTCACTATGGCCTTGTTCTCTTTGAGTGTCCATTTTACCCCATGATCATCTAATGATCCAACAGACTCCCTCGCATTCTTGCTTCAAATGTACTTGAAAACACACTGTTTTCTAGGGTTTTTGTTTTAAATAGAGATTAATGTTCCAGGTTTTAAATATTAAAGCCCTAGTACTAACCATAGGATTTTCATCCAAGTGCAAGCAGCTAAGTTAAATAAATTTAGTTTTTCCTGTTTCCAATGTAGAATTTGTTATTTCTAGAGACTCATAATATTCTCCAACTTTTTAGGCCTTTTCCAAGTTGGCAACATTATTAGAATAGCTCACATCTTTTAACTAGTTTTGTGCCAGATATTAAAAGCTGTGGACTATATCATATTGTATCACAGTCTCAAGCAGGTTCTCCTCACAACAAATTTTAAAATAACTTTCCTGTATCATTCTCTCTGAAATGAGCATAATTATTCCATGTCTATTCAGTTGTAGGGGCCCTTTTAGTAAGCTGTGGAAAACACTACCACGTGCCTACCACAGTCTAAAAGCAATACCGCAGGGGCACACAGGCGTCCCACAGTAGTTTTCAGATTAGCACGCACTTCCATAAGCTAAAAAATACTTTTGGGTCCTGTTGCCTCCAATCTTTTTTTCAAAGCCCCGCTTTGCATTTGACTTGACATTCCTTATGCTGCTTCTTATTATTTTTTTCAGTCAGGTCGTCCTTCTATTTTCTGAAGGATTTTCTTTAGCTCTAATAGCTTCCTTCACCTCACTTTTTAACCATGCCGGCTGTCGATTGGTCATCCTTCCTCCTTTTTTAATACATGGAATATATTTGGCCTGGGCTTCCAGGATTGTGTTTTTGAACAGCATCCACGCCTGATGTAAATTTTTGACCCTTGCAGTCACTCCTCTGAGGTTTTTTTTCACCGTTCTTCTCATTTATCATATTCTCCTTTTTGAAAATTAAACGCTAACGTATTGGATTTCCTGTTATACTTCAAACTAATATCAAATATGATCATATTATGACCACTGTTATCAAGTGGCCCCATCACCATTACATCCTGCACCAGATCATGCGCTCCACTAAGGACTAGGTCTAGAATTTTTCTTCTCTTGTCGACTCCTGTACCAGCTGCTCCATAAAGCAGTCCTTGATTTGTCAATGAATTTACCTCCCTATCTATCATTCCCTGATGTTACATTTGCTATAGAAATGATAAGTAGTAGTAGTACCCAGTCAGTATCGGGTAATTGAATCACCCATTATTATCGTGTTACTCAGTTTGTTAGCCTCCATAATTTCCTTTAACATTTCTACATCCGTCTGTTCATCCTGGCCAGGCGGACGGTAGTACACTCCTATCACTATCCTTTTCCCCTTACACATGGAATTTCAAACCATAGGGATTCCAAGATGTGTTTTGTTTCCTGCAGAATTTTCAATCTATTTGATTCAAGGCCCTCCTTAACATACAAGGCTACCCCTCCACCCAATTCGATCCACCCTATCACTATCAGTGTGAATTTTCGAAAGAGAAGGATGCCCATCTTCCGACACAAATTGGGAGATGGGCGTCCTTCTCGCAAGGTTGCCCAAATCGGCATAATTGAAAGCTGATTTTGGGCGTCCTCAACTGCTTTCCGTTGTGGGGACGACCAAAGTTCACGGGGGCGTGTTGGCAGTGTAGCAAAGGGGGACTGGGGCATGCTGTAAATGCGCGTCCTCGGCAATAATGGAAAAAAGAAGGGCGTCCCTGACGAACACTTGGGCGCTTTACTTGGTCCATTTTTTTTCATGACAAGCATCAAAAAGGTGCCCAAACTGACCCAGATCACCACCGGAGGGAATGGGGATCACCCTTCCCTTACTCCCTCAGTGGTCATTAAACCCCTCCCACCCCTAAAAAAAATCTTTAAAAATACTTTTTGCCAGCCTCTATGCAGCCTCAAATGCCATATTCAGGTCCATCGCAGCAGTATACAGGTACCTGGAACAGTTGTAGTGGGTGCAATGTACTTCAGGCAGGTGGACCCAGGCCCATCCCCCTACCTGTTACACTTGTGGTGGTAAATGTGAGCCCTCCAAAATCCACCACAAACCCACTGTACCCACATGTAGGTGCCCCCCTTCATCCCTAAGGGCTATGGTAGTGGTGTACAGTTGTGAGTTTTGGGGCTTGGGGGGGCTCAGCACCCAAGGTAAGGGAGCTATGCACCTGGACCTTTTTCTGAAGTCCACTGCAGTGCCCCCTAGGGTGCCCGGTTGGTGTCCTGGCATGTCAGGGGGACCAGTGCACTACGAATGCTGGCTCCTCCTATGACCAAATGGCTTGGATTTGGTCATTTTTGAGATGGGTGTCCTGGTTTCCATTATCGCCAAAAAACCGGGGATGACCATCTCTAAGGTCGACCTAAATTTCATGATTTGGGCGTCCCCGACTGTATTATCAAAACGAAAGATGGATGTCCATCTTGTTTCGATAATACGGGTTGCCCCGCTCTTTACAGGGCTGTCCTGCGAGGACGCCCTCATGAAAACTTGGGCGCCCTGTTCGATTATGCCCCTCCACAATATAATTTGTACCCCGGTATGACAGTGTCCCACTGGTTATCCTCCTTTCATTTCTTTTGTTTTGCCCCCCTGTTCATGGAGGCAGGGTGCATTGTTATATATATTTAGTAAGAGTATTATTTGTATTCAATTGCACTGTCTATGTAATAGATAGCACTGTGTATTAGATCTGCTTTCCTATAGTTTGCAGTATCCTGTGATTGACTCCTTGTGAGCATTCCCTGTTGGCTCATAGGTCTGAGCTAGGGTCAGCCCTCCCTCTCTGCCCCTGCGGGCTGTGTGAAAAAGCCCAGTCTTCCTTGTATGCCTTGGTGATCAGCAGCTGTTCTAGGGGGGCTGATTTCTCCTTAATCTACTGTAATTCCATCAAGGTTTTTTCATCCTCTCTCCAAGTCATTTTCCATTTATTTTCCCTAAGTTTCTCCCCCTTATTATCCTTTGAGTGTTACAGCCGTTCTTCTCGGCTGGGATGAGGTTCTGGCCATCTCCTTGCCTCTGGGGATTCTAGATACAGACTCTATGTGCAGAATGCAACAATTCTCTTCTAAGCAAATGAACTGTAAGTTGGGTTTTCTTTGTTTATTATGAGTACTACTATAAAGAAGATTTGTTTAAGAATTGAGAATCTACTGGTAAAGCTTCTACTTTGGAATAATTTAGCTGGCTGTTAACCACACTATACATCTTTACTCCCTAGCCCTCCTTGCCGCTGCGTAGGTTAGTTTCAGGTTCACGGTTCCATTCCCAGCCGAAATCACATTTGTAAGACATTTTCATTAAAATTTCCTCTCACCTCTTCAAAGCCTAGCAGCTGCCAAAGAATCAGTACTACTACTGCAAAACAGCCTCCTTCCAAGCTAACAATGTCCCCTCAACATGCCATATCCAAACGTCTGTGGGTGTAGTGGGTAAGTTCTGCAGAGCCCTGTTTCAGAGATAATTTCCTTCCTCAGAAACCCCCACAATAGAAAATAACTCTAATGAGGGAATATCCGGGGAAGTGACGTCACTGCAGAAGATGGCGCATTAAACGATGCTATATTGCTAGATCCTAATAATGTTTCTCACTTGGAGAGAGATTTGAAAGAGTATATTGCTCTATTGATAATGGGGAGGTGGATCCTTTGACTCTCTGGGAGGGACAGAAAACAGTAATGAGGGGAAAGATTATAGTGCTCCAGGCCCATTTGAAATCTCAGAACACAAAAGCAGAATATGAGATCCGTAAAATATGTCTAAAATAGAATGGAATAGGAAACAAGGGGGAGGGGAGGACCTGGAGGGAGGAGAATATACCACGCTTTGTGATTGGAGCTACACAACTTACAATTAGCGGAGGTGAACACTCAACTACAACAAGTTCAACAAATTCATTTTGAATTTGTGAATAAAGTGAGCAGTTTATTAGCTCATAAACTGAGGCAAAAGGCGGCCTTAACTCAAATTCAGGCGATTCACACCCGAAGTGGGGAGTTGTCCTCTACGAACTCAGATATTCAGGAGGCATTTCAACAATACTATACAACATTGTACACATCAGATGTAGATCCAGAAGTGAGAGAGATAGAATCCTATCTGCTATCCAGGCAGTTGCCTAGGCTCACGAGCACAGAGATTTAGAAGATATTGAATGGGCATTTAATTGTTAAAAAGTGGGAATGCCCTGGGCCCAGATGGGTTCACAAATAAATACTATAAATGCTTTGGGAAACATTTGTCTCCACTATTGCATAAGGCTATAAATTTCTTGGAGGTGGGAGAGGCCCTGCCGATCTCCTGGAGACTAACAACCATAGTAGTTTTCCTTATGTTCGGGTAAAGATCCAACGCACTGTGAGTCTTATATGCCTATATTCTTATTAAACACAGATTATAAATATTCACTAAAATTATAGCTCGCAGATGCAGAAGGTGCTACCCATGCTGATACATATGGATCAGTCTGGCTTTATGATGGGAAGACAGATATATGACAATGTCAGATGGGCGGTTGCACCGTGTCCAACAGGCACATAAGACCAAAACGCCCTTGATGCTTCTATCATTGGATGCTGAAAAGGCCTTTGACAGGGTGCACTGACCCCTTTTTATTTGCAATGCTTAGGTGCTTGGGCTTTTCCGGTAGGTTTGTGACATGGCTAACCCAAATATATCGACATCCGGAGGCTGCTCTTAGGGTCAACAGATCATATACATCCACATTTAGCCTAGGCAGGGGAACTAGGCAGGGGTGCACCTTGTCTCCATTGCTCTTTGCATTAGTGGTGGAGCCATTAGCAAGCGCTATTCGACACCACCCTCATATTAAGGGCCTTAAATGGGGGGGGGGGGGGGGGGGGATGAGTATAAGATACAGCTGTTTGCAGATGATAATTTACTTACACTGACAGACCCGGAGCAGTCTCTGGAACAACTGGCGCGGGAGCTGCAGAAGTATGGGGCCCTATCGGGGTTCAAGATAATAACTCTGGAGGAGGGAGTGATATCTAACCTAAAAAGAAATATCCCTATAGATGGGCCTCTTGGAGTATTAAATATTTCGGAATTGAGATCACCCCTGAGGTCAAGGACCTCTATGATCCAATTTGCCTGGGAAAATAGAGCGCCTATTTCGAGACCTAGATAGGTAGGAGGGTCTTAACATATCAAGGCTAGGGCGCATTAATGTACATAAGTACATAAGTAATGCCAGTACTGGAAAAGACCAAGGGTCCATCGAGCCCAGCATCCTGTCCACGACAGCGGCCAATCCAGGCCAAGGGCACCTGGCAAGCTTCCCAAACGTACAAACATTCTATCCATGTTATTCTGGAAGTTTGGATTTTTCCAAGTCCGTTTAGTAGCGGTTTATGGACTTGTCCTTTAGGAACAAGTCCAACCCCTTTTTAAACTCTGCTAAGCTAACCGCCTTCACCACTTTCTCCGGCAACGAATCCAGAGTTTAATTACACGTGGGTGAAGAAATCTTTTCTCCGATTTGTTTTAAATTACTACACTGTAGTTTCATCGCATGCCCCCTAGACTTGTATTTTGGAAAGCGTGAACAGAAAGCTTCACATCCACCTGTTCCACTCCACTCATTATTTTATATACCTCTATCATGTCTCCCCTCAGCCGTCTCTTCTCCAAGCTGTATAGCCCTAGCCTCCTTAGTCTTTCTTCATAAGGAAGTCGTCCCATCCCCTCTATCATTTTAGTCGCCCTTCGCTGCACCTTTTCCAATTCTACTATATCTTTCTTGAGATGCGGCGACCAGAATTGAACACAATACTCAGGTGCGGTCGCACCATGGAGCGATACAATGGCATTATAACATCCTCACACCTGTTTTCCATACCTTTCCTAATAATACCCAACATTCTATTCGCTTTCTTAGCCGCAGCAGCAACACTGAGCAGAAGGTTTCAGTGTGTTATCGACGACGACACCCAGATCCCTTTCTTGGTCCGTAACTCCTAACGTGGAACCTTGCAGGACGTAGCTATAATTCGGGTTCTTTTTTCCCACATGCATCACCTTGCACTTGCTCACATTAAACATCATCTGCCATTTAGCCGCCCAGTCTCGTAAGGTCCTCTTGTATTTTTCACAATCCTGTCGCGATTTTAACGACTTTGAATAACTTTGTGTCATCAGCAAATTTAATACCTCGCTAGTTACTCCCATCTCTAAATCATTTATAAATATATTAAAAAAGCAGCGGTCCTAGCACGGACCCCTGAGGAACCCCACTAACTACCCTTCTCCATTGTGAATACTGCCCATTTAACCCCACTCTCTGTTTCCTATCCTTTCAACCAGTTTTTAATCCACAATAGGACATTTCCTCCTATCCCATGAACCTCCAATTTCCTCTGTAGCCTTTCATGAGGTACCTTGTCAAAGCCCTTTTGAAAATCCAGATACACAATATCAACCGACTCCCCTTTGTCCACATGTTTGTTCACTCCTTCAAAGAATTGAAGTAAATTGGTCAGGCAAGATTTCCCCACACAAAAGCCATGTTGACTTGGTCTCAGTAATCCATGTCCTCGGATGTGCTCTGTAATTTGTTTTTATAATAGCCTCTACCATTTTCCCAGCACCGACATCAGACTCACCGGTCTATAATTCCCGGATCTCCCCTGGAGCCTTTTTTAAAAATGGGCGTTACATTGGCCACCCTCCAATCTTCCGGTACCACGCTCGATTTTAAGGATAAGTTGCATATCACTAGCAGTAGCTCCGCAAGCCGTTTTTCAGTTCTATCAGTACTCTAGGATGAATACATCCGGTCCAGGAGATTGCTACTCTTCAGTTTGCTGAACTGCCCCATTACGTCCTCCAGGTTTACCGTGGAAGTCAGTAAGTTTCTCCGACTCGTCCGCTTGAAATACCATTTCGACACCGGTTCCCACCCAATCTTCCTCGGGAAGACCGAAGCAAAGAATTCATTCAGTCTCTCCGCTACGTCTTTGTCTTCCTTGATCTCGCCCCTTTTACCCTCGGTCATCCAGCGGCCCAACCGATTTTTTGCCGGCTTCCTGCTTTTAATATACCGAAAAAAATTTTTACTATGTTTTTTTGCCTCTAATGCTATCTTTTTTTCATACTCCCTCTTGGCCTTCTTAATCTGCGCCTTGCATTTGCTTTGACACTCCTTATGCTGTTCTTGTTATTTTCAGACGGTTCCTTCTTCCATTTTCTGAAGGCGTTTCTTTTAGCCCTAATAGCTTCCTTCACCTCACTTTTCAACCAGGCGGGTGTCTTTTGGACTTCCGTCTTCTTTTCTAATTTGCGGAATATGTATGGCCTGGGCCTCCAGGATGGTATTTTTGAACAGCGTCCACGCCTGTTGTACAGTTTTTACTCTCTCAGTTGCCCCCCTAAGTTTTTTTTTTACTGTTCTTCTCATTTTATCATAGTCTCCTTTTTTAAAGTTAACGCTAACGTATTTGACTTTCTGTGTACAGTTACTTCAAGGTCGATGTCAAAACTGATCATATTATGGTCACTGTTATCAAGCGGCCACAGTACCCATAACGTCCCTCACCAGATCATGCGCTCCACTAAGGACCAAGTCTAGAATTTTTCCATCTCTCGTCGGCTCCTGCACCAGTTGCTCCATAATGCTGTCCTTGATTCATCAAGGAATTGTATCTCTGTAGCGTGTCCCGATGTTACATTTACCCAGTCTATATTTGGATAATTGAAGTCACCCTTATTATCAGATTGCCCATTTTGTTCGCGTCTCTGATTCTTTTATCACTTTCTGTGTCTACCTGCTCATCCTGGCGAGGCGGACGGTAGACACTCCTATCACCATTTTTTTCCCTTTATACAGGAATTTCAACCCACAGTGATCAAAGGTGTGATTTGTGTCTGCTGAATTGTAATCTATCTGAGTCAAGGCTCTCGTTAATATACCATGCTACCCCTCCACATCCGGTCCACCCCTATCATTACGATATACTTTGTACCCGGTATGACAGTGTCCCACTGGTTATCCTCCTTCCACCATGTCTCAGTAATGCCCTATGATATCCAATTTTTCACTTAGTGCAATATATTTCCAACTCTCCCATCTTATTTCTTAGACTCCTAGCATTTACATATAGACATTTCAGAGTATGTTGTTGTTCTTATTTGCATGATGCTTAGTACCTGACACTATTGATTTGACATCTTTTGTCTGATCTTAGTTGTATTTAAGGGTACCTGGCCTACCACGGTCTGTTGTGTAACCTCACTATCCAGAAACCCTATCTTCCCTGTTTGTGAGGTATCTTTGCAAGATACCTTTTCCCGAACCATGCGCTTTTGAGCGACTGTCGGCCTTCCCCCCATTTCTAGTTTAAAGTTTAAAATCTTAATGGAGTTAAGATGATGATATTGCCCAAATTACTCTACTTGTTTATGGCTTTGCCCCTTCAGATACCAAACAGTTTCTTTAAAAGGATATAGAGAAAGGTTTTCATTACATTTGGAATAAGCGTCCACTACGGATGCGAGCTTGTGCGATGTGTCATCCGGGGGAAGCTGGGGGGTATGGCAGCTCCTTATTTCCTGGTGTATTATCAGGCCTCCAGCTTAGGATATTGGCAGACTGGGTCTCTAACTCCAACAAGATAATGGGTCAAGATGGAGCAACTATGGCTAGACCCGGTGTCCTTGAGAGTGGTACCTTGGCTTCCACGGGCTAAATTTGTGAGTTGTATGAGACGGGCGCCTTTGGGGGTGGAGGTTATATTAAAAGTTTGGCATGCGATTCGGAGGGAAGTTCTTTCCCGCCAGGTCTCACTTTCTTCACACGGTAATTAGATTTTCCCCAGGTTTTCATGCAGGGCGGGAGGATAAGGTATATAAAGATTGAGAGGCCAAAGGTCTTGTCACTATAGGGCAATATGGGAGGAGGGTATCTTGCATTCCTACATGGATTTCCAAGGAGAATTTGATCTCTTAGCAACAACACAGCTTTTACTATCGAGAATCCGGGATTATATAATATGTAAAGCTAAGGAGGAACTTAACTTACCGGAAACCCTCCTAGAAAGGGCAATAGGAGGTGGTAGGGGCAAGGGATATGTGTCACGACTATACCACGCTCTCTTAATGTTTTACACGCCCATGGCTTTATACATTCAAAAATGGGAAAAAGACGTGGGAGGAGGTTGAGGATAAGAAATGGGAACTTGGTTATAGATCTATTTAAATCTTCACTTACCAGTGCTTATATGGAAAATGGTCATAAAATGATGTATAGATGGTATTATACTCCACAAAGATTGTTTCATGTATATCATGTGGGTACGGGACTGTATTGGCGACAATGTGGAATGCCAGGAGATATGTATCATGTGTGGTGGTCTTGTCCTGCAGTGCAAAATATTGGCGGGATGTTACCACCTTGGCACAGTGAATATCAGGGGTGTTATACCCTGTGAGTGCAGAATATTGCTTGCTAAATCATAGCCTTTTGGTGTAAAGTCTGAAAATCACAAATGGGACTATCCAACTGTTTACAGCAGCCCGGCTAGCTTTGGCAGCCCTATGGAAACTGCAGTGATTCCCTCCATGGCTACATGCCTTCGAAAATTAGACTATTTGCGTCTTATGGCAGAACTTACGGCACTTAAAAATGGACAGTTGGACTCTTTTCGTAAAGTTTGGGATAAATATATATCATGGCGATCAGGTGCGGCTCCTGAGGAGAAATGAGGAGAGCATGTATATGCTCAAGCTCCCATAGCTACACAGATAATAAATAAAGGACAGCATAACCCACATACTATTGAAGGGATATTACAGGATAGAGTGGGGAGGGGGGATTGGTTGGTTTTGACATGTTGATATACTATCCACCTTATAATTGAAAGAGAAAAACGCCTAGATTTCGACCCAAATCGGGAGATAGACGTTTATCTCACAAAAACGAATAAATCGGTATAATGGAAAGCCGATTTTGGACGTTTTCAACTGCACTCCATCACGGAAGCGTACAAAGTTGACGGGAGCGTGTCAGAGGCATGGCGAAGGTGGAACTGGGGCGTGGTTATCGGCCGAGGAGAGATGGGCGCCTTTCGCCGATAATGGAAAAAAGTATGCGTTTGTAGCTAGAATTTAGGGCACTTTTCCTGGACCCTGTTTTTTCACGAATAAGGCCCCAAAAAGTGCCCTAAATGACCAGATTACCCCCAGAGGGAATCGGGGATGACCTCCCCTGACTCCCCCAGTGGTCACTAACCCCCTCCCACCACAAAACATGATGTTTCACAACTTTTTATTTTCACCCTCAAATGTCATACCCACCTCCCTGGCAGCAGTATGCAGGTCCCTGGAGCAGTTGTTAGGGGGTTGCAGTGGACTTCAGGCAGGTGGACCCAGGCCCATCCCCCCTACCTGTTACAATTGTGCTGCTTAATGCTTAGTCGTCCAACCCCCCCCCCCAAACCCACTGTACCCACATGTAGGTGCCCCCCTTCACCCCTTAGGGCTATAGTAATGGTGTAGACTTGTGGGCAGTGGGTTTTGAGGGGGATTTGGGGGGCTCAACACACAAGGGAAGGGTGCTATGCAACTGGGAGCTCTTTGACCTTTTTTTTTTGTTTTTGTAAAAGTGCCCCCTAGGGTGCCTGGTTGGTGTCCTGGCATGTGAGGGGGACCAGTGCACTACGAATCCTGGCCCCTCCCACGAACAAATGCCTTGGATTTATTTGTTTTGAGCTGGGCGCTTTCAATTTTCCATATCACTGAAAACAAAAACGCTCAGCTCACAAATTGTCGAATAAAACATGGACGTCTATTTTTTTCGAAAATACGGTTCGGTCCGCCCCTTCACGGACCCGTTCTCGGAGATAAACGCCCGTGGAGATAGACGTTTTCGTTCAATTATGCCCCCTCCACGTTGTATATGAAGTGACTTTTCAATAAAAACCTTAAAAAATAATAAGAATGAGGGAATATCCTCCATGAGCACTGTGGATATTCCCTTAATGAAGTTATTGCGGGGGTTCCTGAGGAAGGAAGTTATCCTCCTCACATGCCAACAGGACCTGGACAACAATGTGCATCTTTTTTTTTTTTTCTTAATGCCATTTACAATAACTATCCAGTGCTGCAGTTAAATTTCAGTGTGATTGAAAAAGTTCTTATTAATGAGGAAGAACCCCCCCCCCCCCCCCCCCCCCGAGAGCTGTTAGAGGGAAGCCTTGCTATTTTTCTATATCTACTAGTACATCTAAATCTATAGATAGATGTGTCATGTGGTGACGATTGTTAAGTTTTATACCACTGGTATCTGTTGTTTCATTACTAGAATTTGACTTATTTTACCCTGATTTTTCTTTATTTTACCATAACACAAAAAAACCAATAAAATGTAAGCCAAACTTTATTCTGGTTCTTGCCAACTTCTATCCTTCTCCCCAAAAAATATTGAGGTTTTTACCGCTATTTTTTCTTTTTTTTTAGTGTCAGCCCCCTTTCCTCTAGCACTGGGGAAACCTTACCAGCTGCAGTAAAAAGGGTCCTGTGGTACGGCGGCAGCCAATTTACTATGTGCCAGGGCGCCCTTTTTACCACAGCGGGTAAAACCCCCCAAAAAACACATGGCCGTGCAGTAAGCTTGCACTTATTACATGACCATGAGGGGGGAGCACTTACCACCACCCATTAAGGTGGCGATAAAGGCTCTTGCACTACCCCAGTGGTAACCCCCTGCGGCATATATATTTTAAAAATCTAGCAGCGCCAGAAATGGTGCGCGCTGGAGGTGGGTGGCCGCGTTGGACTGGCTGTAGTTCGGGTTGTCACGCGGCAACCCTTTATTAAAAGGGCCCCCATAGTTATTTTTGCTCATGGCACTGAAGGATGGTGTCTCTTTGTGCCCTGCCCCATGGAAAGGTGGTGCCCATTCCTTGGAAGTGGAAGTGAGCACTTCCACATAGATCAGAGGAGGTGACCTTGTGTGACCATCCCTGCCCTGCACAGGTACATAGGTTCACTCTTCTTCACTGATAGATTGCAGTAACTTTTAATGAAAATTTTTATTCTAACTAGTACCCTTATTTTTATCATCCCCACCTTAGTAATTCCCTTATCTCTTGTTTGTCCTGTTTGTCTGTCCTAATTAGATTGTAAGCTCTGTTGAGCACGGACTGTCTCTTCACGTTCAAGTGTACAGCACTGGTATGTCTAGTAGCGCTATAGAAATGATAAGTAGTAGTAGTAGTAGAGTTTACCAGGACTTAATTTTATGTCTCTTCTTTTTAATATTTTTTTTTGGCTCCTTAGCTTAAGAAGACGGAGAAATTTGGATTAGAGTTCTATTTTGGGCACAGATATAGAAATCATAGCCTATGGGCTTAAGTCCCAAGTAATCTGAATAAATGCCTGAAAGCAGTGGTAATTGAACTGAGCCAACATAGTTTAAAACTGAAGCCAGACAAATGAGTTGCACTGTGGCTGTCGAGGAGAAAATAGAGTATCATTAGATTTCTCTTTACTACCTGGGACTTGACTGTAGTACACTTGATTATATCACATGTTTAGAGGTAAAATAGATGTTCAACTTTCAGGATCATGACAGATCTCTTCAGTAATCCATTCTTTTTTGTTTTGTTTTATTTTAGCTCACAGAAGATGTGCAATTTGCATTTTACTTGGATAAGACTAATTCTTGTTGTTAACCAAAATAGACTTTTTAAATTCTATTTATATAGGGACTATCTGAAGTTAGTTTGAAGAAATTACAAGTGATCCAAAATACAGCAGCCAGTCTTATTAAGGGACTAAAAAGTGGTAATTAAGTCCAATTCTAGGATAAAAGAATATCATTGCATTCCTGTGGGGACCAGAATACTTTCTAAGATACCTTATATCTGTAACCCCTGCAGTTTGTGGTCCTCACTAGGTCTATATTCCCTATGGGGGAGACTGATGGGTACATATTTGAAAGGAGCAACTACCCTTGGAATTCTGGATTCTTGGGATTGGAACCAGCAAGGGCTGAGAGGCCATTGGCTCCTGGAATCATGTGGTCCATCATTCCACTTTCCAAGGAATGGACATTGTGGTTTTTATTCTGAGCCAATATGATTACTTGTCCTTTTAAAATGTAGGAACAAACAGAAATGAATGTTTTTAGAGTGTAATATTAAAAGTCTCAGCTCAGTTCACCGCCACTGCTTCCAGCTCTGTTAAAAAATATATATATATATTCTAGGTAGAGACCTCCTCTGCTCATAGGCCCTTCTGCCTCAAAGTTCCAGGGTCTCCTAGATTCTGTTAAGTGAAGGAAATCCCTTTTGCTTACATGCTGCTCAAATACATTTAAGAATTTTGAGGCTGTCTTCAGAATTCTGCTCAAGCCTCTCTGCTTCTGGGACCCAAGAGCAACTACACTGGAGTGTCCTCTGACTTCTGCAGAACCCCTGTATATCTTTTCGCCAGAAGTCTCCTTACGCTACTGACTCGTTACATTGATACTGTTTATATGGGACATGCAGGTCATGAACCATAAAATAACTTTACAACAGTAACTGAGAATTATGAGCAAAGCTAGGCCTCTGTGAATAGGCTACGAACAGGTTAAAAGTCACTGAGAAGCTAAATAATAAGAATTACACAGAATGTGAAACTCATGTCAGCTTGCCCTTCTGTTGGAGAGACAGGCAGATATGGAGTCATAACAGAGATATGTGTGGCAGGAGAATACTGTGCATGAATGTAGTAATGTAAGGAGGAATTTGCTGCTAACCATGAAAGCAGATAATGAAGAGACACAACTTTGGTTGCTGGGAAGATGGTTTTTGCAAAGTAGGATAACCTTACTGACCTTACTTATGATAAACAAATATGTTATGAAGTACTTTGCTTCTGTAAGATAGAATTTACTAGAATATGCTGGAATGTTAGAATATGCTGACTTTGTACTTCCAATACTAGCCTATGAGAGAAAAGGGTATAAAAGGAGAATCATGGACAGTGGCAATCAGAGAGCTAATGTCAGAGGTTACGTTTGTGTCCCGGTTGCTGTCTCATATGAGAATTAATTAATTATATTACGTATTCTAATTGTATTCCTGATTGGTAAATGTAATAAACAATTACTGATTATTCTCATATTACTATAGCCTTCTGTGTCTTTCTGTCTCTCCACCTGGTGGCGTTAGGACCATAATCCCTGGAGTGCTGGACATTCCAGGTTACAGGTAACTAGTACCTTTATACCTGGGAGAGGGCAGAAAGATAAACAATACTTTAATTCAAGTGGTGTAATGGCTTAACCAGCCAAAGCACCAAAATAGTGTAGTGGTACAATGGCTTAGCTAGTCAGAGAAAAATCTGCCTTTGGGTGTAATATATATTCTGTTCAGATTTCCCTCTCTCTCAGTAGGAACTCTTTCTATATTAGCACATTACTGGAGAAAACATCCCAATTCTGGAAACGTCTAAGGGGGTCTTTTACAAAGGCATGCTAGCATTTTTAGTGCATGCTAAACGCTAGAGACAACCATATGGGTGTCTCTAGCATTTAGTGTGTGCTTATTTTTAGAGCACGCTAAAAACGCTAGTGCGCCTTTGTAAAAGGACCCCTGAATTTAGAAAAAGTTCACCTCTTATACCTGGTAGAGCCACTAGAGGTCTCCTGGCCATTCCCTTTTTGGATTGTCAGGTTGAATGTGTATAGAGATTCTCTTTTTTTATGGTGACTGGCCTTTTGGAATATCTTACTGCACAAAGTTTGATCCACTTCACAGTTACTGACTTTTAAGAAATGGCTAAAGGCTCATTTTTTCAGAAATCATTTAATTAATTTGAAGTGGTATCAAAGGAATATGCCCAGATGTGACATGCTAGTTATGCTGTGTATGATGTGATCTATCATGTTTTATTTGATTTATGTATTTTAATTTTATCGCCTAAGATCGGAGATAGATAGACTATATGAATTTTTAAAAAGAAATAAACATAAATATTTTTTTAAGGTTCCCCAAGATATTTAGGGTCCCTTTTACCAAACTGCAGTAAAAAATGACTTAGCACATCCTTACATGGTCATTCCCACGCCATTTTTACTGCCGAGGTAAATGGCTGATTTTTCTGTTTTCCCCATTAATGGCCACATGCTGATTTTCCCACTAACGTGTGGCCATTACCTAAGAACATAAGTGTTGCCATATTCGGACAGACTGAAGGTCTATCAAGCCCAGTATCCAACAGTGGCTAATCCACTGACAAAGATCGCAGAACAGTGAAAGAGAATTTATGCTGCTTATCCTAGAACAAACAGTGGATTTTCCCAAATCCATCTTAATAATGACTTATGGACTTTTCTTTTAGAAATTATCCAAACCTTTTTATAAACCCTGCTAAGCTAAGGTGTGAACCCCTACCACTAAACGTTATTTATTTATTAGGATTTATTTACTGCCTTCTTGAAGGAATTCACTCAAGGTGGTGTACAATAAGAATAGATCAAACATGAGGAACAGGCAATTAGAGCAGTATGTAATAGAACATTTTAATTGATAGTGATGTAGGCAGTAAGAGCTCATACACTAACCACACTCTAATTGGTTAATGTGCGGCAATGTAGCTGCACTGATTAGCACAGAATATGCCCACGCTCCACCTCAGACCCATCCACAGCAATAAAGAAACAAATTTTTAGTGTGTGCACATGCAAAAATTACTGCTGGACACTTGAGCACACCCAGCTCTCAGCAAAAGCAGGTACTTATAGAAGAAATCTCTGCCATTCTCCAGGCCTATGCGGTTGGACCTGTGCCACCAGGGGAAGAAGGGAAGGAATTCTAATCCAGTTATTTCCTTGTGCCCAAGAAAACAGGGGGATTTCATTCCATCCAAGACCTAAGGGCCCTGAACAAATTCCTGGTGAAAGAAAAGTGCAGGCTTATTTCCTTGCACACCCTTTCACCCATGATTCAGGAACACAATTGGCTATGCTCTCTGGACTTAAACAATAGTTATACCCACAGTTTGATACTTCTCAGGTTTGGAATAGGAAAACACCACTATCAGTACCGTGTACTGCCATTTGTTTTTGTGTCAACTCCCAGGGTCTTCACCAAATGTCTAGAGGTAGTTGTGGCATATCTACACAGGTTGGGAGTGTATATGTTTCCCTATCTGGATGATTGGCTGGCTAAGAGCACATCACAGGAGAGGGCATCAGAATCAAGGTGCCTAACACCTCTATTCAGGTGTTAGAGTTCATCGTAAATTACCCCAAGTCCCACCTTCTCCCAGTTCAGTGATTGGAATACATAGGAGCCCTGCTAGATACATTGCAGGCTCAGACTTTTCTTCCACAAGTGAGAGCAGAGACCTTATCAGTGCTCGCCTTGCAAGTCCAAAGCAGCAAGCAGGTCACAACTTGGCACGATACATCTCCACGTGAGAGAAGCCCAGTGGACCCTAGTTTCCCAGTGGTCTCAGGCAGTTGGGAACCTAGCAGATGCCATCCAGATTCCTCCAAAGTTGACTTATGTCCTTCTCTGGTGGACAATTCAGATGAATTTGACAGTGCGACTGCCATTCCAAATTCCACCTCCTCAGAAGGTGTTAATAACAGATGCATCCAACCTAGGATGAGGAGCTCATGTAGAAGGGTTTCACACCCGTGACTTGGTCGACTCCATATCAATCTCCTTGAGCTCAGGGCTATTTGGAATACTCTAAAGGCTTTCAGAGATTGGCTGCAAAACCAAATTATACTCATCCAAATGGACAACCAGGGGGGTACAGAATCCTATCCTTTGTGTCAGGAAGCAGTGAGAGTTTGGCAGTGGGCCCTTCTTCACAGGATGGACCTCCAAGCCCCATACCTTCCAGGAAAGGATAATTGCTTGGCGGACAGGCTGAGCAGGGTTTTGCAATCGCACAAGTGGTCTCTCAATATAAGCACAGCCAGTAAGATATTCCGAGAGTGGGGCATCCCCTTGGTGGATCTTTTTGCCACTCACCTCAACAACAAGGTCCCCCAGTTCTGCTCCAGGCTCAGATTGCATGGCAGACTAACGTTAGATGCCATTCTCCTGTATTAGGGGGAGGGTCTTCTGTATGCGTATCATCCAATACCTATCATAGAGAATACTTTGCTGAAACTCAAGCAAGACCGGGGAACTATGATCCTAATTGCACCTTACTGGCCCAGGAAGATCTGGTTCCCCTTCTTCTGGAGTTATCCTCCAAAGATCTGTGGAGATTGGACTGTTTTCCATCCTTCTTCACGCAGAATGAGGGGTCTTTTCTACATCCTAACTTCCAATCCTTGGCCCTCACAGCTTGGATATTGTGAGTGTAACCCTGGTCTCACTGTAACTACAAAGGGTTCATAACAAATTAAAAATATACTTGAGGCGGTTCCGGGGTCTTCGGGCTATTTCTGGCCCATGTGAAGCATCGATAGACAATGGAGGGACCCATTTGGGGTCTGCTTCTTCTCTGGGAGGTCCTGGAGTCTTCAGAGCAGAGCTGCGCTCCTTGTGGTCCACTGCAACACTGCCCAGCTGGAGTGATGCTTCCTGGCTAAGCATGTCAAAGAAAATGCCTGGATGCAGCCTGATTCAGGGTTCTGGAGCATGCGTGCTTTTTCCCGCACGTGAGGTGGTGCTCCAGAGCCATGGCTAGGTCCAAATCAAAGTCGGGGCCTAAATTTTGAAGGCTGCCCTGCCAGAGCTCTGTAGGTTTTGTGGTTTTACACTATGGTCACTGGGGGTCTGTTGAAACCCGATTGAAAGGTGGTCACCAGGTGAGGAGGCCCTGGGGATCAAGATAATGGGTCTGGTGGCCCGATGGAGTTTTTAGTTTTTTTTTTTTTAATGAGGTTTTTGGGTCATAGGTGCTGGAAAACAAGAGGTTAATTTTGTTCGAATAATTTTTGTAGTTATTGTATTCTGAAAACCTCCTAAAGTGTGCTAGAGGGGGTGAAATTAGTAAAACCAGGACATGCAAAAACAGAGTTCAAGGTGTTGAGCTGGGCACAGGCCGGTGCTGGGCTAAATTCCAGGAGGCCGAAAGCTATTCTTTTCTGGGCACTGTTCATTTCACTCCCACACAAAATAGGCAGCAGTATCCGTATTTCAACTTCCATTTGCTTTACTAACAGTAACTTGAAAAAAGAGTTCATAAATTTGTCAACTTGGTATGTACATTTCAGGACTTTTCAGATGACCAGCACAGCATCAAACATACCCTCCGATATTCAGCTGGCGACAGTCAGTGTTTTTTTACATGCTGATTGTCGCCGGCTAAATTATCCCCTTATATTCAGTGCTGGGCCATGTCTGAATATCGGGGGATAATTTTATGCAGGCCCAGCCAATATTGAGCCGGGGCTCATATAAGAGTTATGAGGCCCCAGCTGAATATCTGGATGAGGCTCGTCTAACTTAAAAAAAAAGAGCCTCCCCCCCCCCCCCCCCCCCCAGCAATGCCTCCTCTTTTTCCCCTCCTCCTCTAGTCCTCGGCAATAAGAAGCTCCCCCCAGAATGCTCCCTGCTGTCATGGTAGCCACCACCCAGGTCTACCTATATCCCTGGTGGTCCAGCAGTGGTTGTTGGGGACAGAAGCGCAGACCCCTCACTCCTTTTCCTTGCGGCGGCTACCCAAAATGCCTGTCATGGCAGTTCATGGTGCTTCAGCAATTTTGGATAGTGCTACAAGGGGCAGGAGTGAGGGAACTGTGCTCCTTCCCCCACTGACCACCACTAGATCACCAGGGCTGCAGGTAGGCCCAGGGTGGCTAGCTTGACAGCAGGGAGGGGCGGGGGTTCTGGAGGGGGCTTCTTATTGCTGAGGGCTAGGGAGAGGGAATGTGGGGGCATTTTCAGGGTGTGAAGGGGCTCTGGGTTTTTCTTTTTTAGGTATGTGAGCGCCTGCAATATTCAGTGTTGGCACCTGCATAGGTAAGTAGCCTTATTTAGGACAGCTCTTGAGCTGTCCTAAATTATGCTGCTTATCTATGCGGATGCTGGAACTGAATATTGCTGGCAGCCACATAACCTCGTGCTCCCCCCCCAGCGCCACCTTTGACCTGCCCACTTTTTGTGTGGGCTCTCTGTGGGGATATTCAGCGGCATTCTCCAGTTACGTGCCACTGAATGTCCTCACTTAGGCATTGGGAAGTGACTTAAACTGGCAGGAGAGGTTCCTGCTTGCTTAATTTGCTTCGAATATCGGCCCCATAATCTCCAAATTATATCAGAACATAGTTCAGTTCTATCTCAAATCTCCTCTATTTGCAAACCAGAACAAAATACTTGGTAATCTCTCTGTAGGCTCCTTACAGTTTCACGGTCATCTCCACATCAATAACTCAGTTCTATGTCTCTCCCTTCCCAGAACAGAGATCATTCACATGTGTAATGAAAGTCCTGCCAGATGTGAGCATTCCCACTGCCACTTCTCCTACATGGGGTGTCTTTTTCCCCAAGCACTCCTTCTTGTTCCCCGACTGAGAACACTCTGCAGCAGGGGCGTATCTGGACTCCGGCGGTAGGGGGGGCCAGAGCCAGAGGGAGGGGGCACATTTTAGCCCCCCCCCCCCGCCGCCACCCCCCCCACCGCCGAGCCCCCACCGCCACCAATGTGACTCTCTCCACCCCCCTCCCGCCGCCAACCCTCCCCCGCTGCCGTTCTTACTTTTGCTGGCGGGGGACCCCAACCCCCGCCAGCCGAGGTCTGCTTCCACCTGCCGCTGCCGTAAAAACATCTTCTTCAGCCGGCGGGGGACCCCAAACCCCCGCCAGCCGCCCCGCGGTGTTTGAAATTCATCTTCGGCCTCCGTGGCCGTGCTGCTGTGATAGGCGCTGTTGAAATCCACTTCGGAGTCTGACGTCGCAGCACGTACAACGTACAACGACGTCAGACTCCGAAGTGGATTTCAACAGCGCCTATCACAGCAGCACGGCCACGGAGGCCGAAGATGAATTTCAAACACCGCGGGGCGGCTGGCGGGGGTTTGGGGTCCCCCGCTGGCTGAAGAAGATGTTTTTACGGCAGCGGCAGGTGGAAGCACACCTCGGCTGGCGGGGGTTGGGGTCCCCCGCCAGCAAAAGTAAGAACGGCAGCGGGGGAGAGTTGATGGCGGTAGGGGGGTCCAGGGCAAAATCTGCGGGGGCCCAGGCCCCTCAGGCCCCACGCAGATACGCCCCTGCTCTGCAGGCACCCTCTGCCCTGTGCAGGGGCTTTAGTCATTACCCACTGTAAAATCCTCCTGTTTCGGTTCCCAGGACTTCCCCCTTGCTACTCAGGGTCTTGGCATGGGTGGGCTACCAAAGACCAGCATTTTCTCCCTGCAATGCCTTTTATTTCTTCTTGGCCCTGACCCCATGAGCTGGCCCTTCACAAAATCTCTCACCAGGCTGTACTAGTATTCTATAAGCTAATGCACTATGGAAGGCTTGAGGAATTAGTGGAGGGCCAGATAACATTGGCCTCGATGCCTGAGAGTTAGTTCCTTGCTTAATAGGGGTGGGGGGAGGAGGACAAAACTTCAAGGTGACAAAGAAAGGATATTTGATTATGAGGACAAAGAATGAGGAGATAAGGAAGGTATTGGTGTGGGGGGGGGGGGGGAGCTGGAGGTAAGGAAAATAGAGGGATGATGTTATTAGTGGAGCTGTAGAATAATAAGGGACAAAGAGTTAGAGCCTGGGACACTGTCTGAGATGTCTGAGAATGTCAGGGATTGGTGGATAGAATGGTGAGTGGGAAAGAGAAGGAGGAGAAGATAGTGACATATTTTGACAGCAAAGTTGACAATTACATGGTAAAACCGCAGAGCCTCCGCAGGAAAAATGCAAAAGCCGTGGGTAGCGGTTTTTTAGGCTGTTTTGCTGCAGGGGCTCGCGGGTTGGTGGATTTTTCCCCTCGCCAATCCAATTTGACCAATAGGATTGGTGACGGAGGCGGGATCTAGCCCGCTTTAAATACTTGGTGCCGTCCTGCGCATCCTCATCCCAAGTCCGACTCCGACATCTGTCCAGACAGTCCCAGAGACTCTCTCTCTACACGAAATGATCATGTTGTTGGCTGGTGGCACCGCGGGTCCCCACTCCCCGCCTGATGATCTGCTGAGCTTTCTGACTATCAGAGAGCAGATCATTAGGACGGGGACCTGGCACCAGGGAAAAGCAGAAAATGTGCAGTAGCGCACACAGGCAGTGCAGCAGTGCCAGACAGTCTAATTGTGAGTCAGGGTCCGGGACGGGTAAGGGAGCCAGAGTGGAGGGACAGGAGCCCAACGAGGATGACGCATCATTGTGGGGATTGGGGAGGGATCCCATGTGGTACTAGCATCGGCCTTGGTGTCGCCGTTGGTTAGCATCCTCCCCTCCCCTCCCCAAACATACCTCAGTACTGGTGGTCTAGTGGAGCAGGCAAGAAAGATCCCCACTCTTTCCTGCCCGCTGTGCTGCCGGCTGCCGCTCACGCCCACCTCTCACTTTGTCTTTAAAATGGATACTAACTGAGACTCCAAGTTCTCTCGGCTGCCATTTTAAAGACAAAGCGGGAGATGGGAGTGAGCAACAGATCAGTGGCAGAGCAGCGGGCAGTAAAGAGTGGGATTTTTCCTGCCCCACTAGACCACCAGGATGTTCGGGGAGGGCAACCACCCAGGGTTAGAGAGCAAAGAGATTGACCTCATCTGGTCCCGTCTCCTATTTTCAATATTGAAAGCAGGACACGGGACCGGATGATAACAAAAAGTTGAAGCCAATTTGGATAGTCTGTGTTTCTCCTTCCCTGCTCAGCCGTCGTTCTGCGTACGCTCAAAACAAAGCAAACAAACATGATGAGCTGCTGCATCCACATTGTCGTTCTTTATTGTTGAAAAATGAACTTGCGGAACTATTGTTAGTAATATATAATTTATCTTTAAAATCATGCACGGTACCAGAAGATTTACCATTACCAATGTAATGTCAATTTTTTAAAAAGGTTCTAGAGGAGATCTGGGAAATTATGGACCGGTGAGCCTGACATTGGTGCCAGGCAAAAAGGTAGAGACTATTATAAAGAACAAAATTACAGAGCATATTCAAAAGCATGGATTAATGAGACAAAGCCAACTTGGATTTAGTGAAGGGAAATCTTGCCTCACCAATCTATTACATTTCTTTGAAGGGGTGAACAAACATGTGGATAAAGGTGAGCCGATCGATATTGTGTATCTTCAAATCCTTGCTCAAAGCCCACCTCTTCAATATTGCCTTTGGCATCTAACCTTTATACCTTTCAGGAAATCTAGATTGCCACAATTTGACTGCCCCTACTTGACTGACTGTACATTTGTCCATTAGATTGTAAGCTCTTTGAGCAGGGACTGTCCTTCTATGTTAACTTGTACAGCGCTGCGTAACCCCAGTAGTGCTTTAGAAATGTTAAATAGTAGTAGTAGTAGTGTATCTGGATTTTCAAAAGGTGTTTGTTTGACAAAGTACTTCATGAAAGAGTCCAGAGGAAATTGGAGAGTCATGGGATAGGATGTAGTGTCTTATTGTGGATTAAAAACTAAAAGATAGAAAACAGAGAGTAGGGTTAAATGGTCAGTATTCTCAATGGAGAAGGGTAGATAGTGGGGTTCCACAGGGGTCTGTGCTGGATCTTCAGAGGCAATTTGGCTTTGCAGCATGTCCAGATTAACATCCACTTTGACCTTCTTACCTTCAGCTGCAGCAGTCATTCTATGTTCCGCATCCTCCATCTAATTTTTGTTTTTAGCTTCAAAGTGGCCTCTTGTTTGCTAAAATAGGTGCATGCTTTTGCACCTTTTGCTTCAGCACATACTCTAGCAGTGGCTGGACTTGTAGACCAGTTTGCATGTGCTGACTCTACTAACCTTGAAAATCTCAATGTACGTCTGGAAGGAATGGAGTGCTGTGTATAGTTTCCTTTCATTCTGTTCTCTACTTCCTGCTTGGCTTTTATGTTCTTGATCTACACTTTTCTGAACATCTTTTTCCTCAGGAATTTTCTCTATTTTGTTAGGAAACCGAGATTTTTTTTTTGACAGGATTGATACCACTTATAGCTGGACTGCAGTTGCCTTATTTGGAGACTAATGTTTGTATTTGCATTTGAATCATCTGACTTGTCCTGGTATACCTTGTTCCATGCTCTGTCCAGACCAGCAGCATGTCTCTGCTTCATATTTTTGCCATGCCTTGTGGTTCAGTTAAATAGTTCTTCTGGATTTAGTGTACTCTTTCCATTGCTGAGTCCAATCTAAGTTTTCACGCACAATATTTACAGTATGCTTTGAATCAGGCTGCATGTTTGTTCCAGCAGTCAAATGTTCTGCAAACAAATGATCTTTTACTGGGTTAGGATTTTCCATTCTTTATGCTGCTTCTGTGAGCTTGTTACCAACTCTAGCAAAATGTGATCGTGTATCAGATTATACTGGCAGGAGCAGAACAAAAGTACAGCTTTGCTTTCTGCCTTGCCTTGAGTTTCCTGATTGCTTAGCATGCCTCTCATAGATTCTATATTTCTCTTAAAGGTGAGTGCCTCCTTTGGAGAAAGCATCCTTCACTGTCCTTGTGGAATATATGCCCTTACATACTTTGCTCTGCCCTATAGGCCATCCTTTTTCTGTGTTGTTCTCAATGTATTGTATACTCTGGTGCACTACTTAACAGTAAGCTAAACCAGTTCAATATCCTAAAGGAAGATTCATTTTCTTAACTTCCAACTGTTTATTACAAATGAGCAAAATAAATAAATAAGTGAAAAAGAAACATACTGATTCTGGTTCAATACAAACACAAAAAGTCTTTCTGTAGAATGGTTAACTGAATTAATGAACATAGAGATGGATGTTTGAGGGTGACCGAAGAGATGGATGCTGATTGTGTGTAGTAGAAGGATGATGTGAATTCCAGGGGTGGAGAGGGAGGCCAAGGGAAGTGACTTGCTTTCTGAGTCCAAGATGGAGTTTTTGTTTTTTCCCATTTTTTTCTGTCTAACACAATTTTAATTCTGTTTATGGTCACTTTGAAGCTTTATTATTGGTTTTAGTAAATAGCAGTAACCTTGAATGGTCGCACACTTTTTTTTACCGTTTTACGTTTCCTTTTTTGTCTGTACACCTAGTGTGATTTTAATTTCGTTCATGGTTACTAGGTAGCTTTAATGTTGGGTTATTTCTCTTTCTTTTATGTTTTGGTTCCTTTTTCAGGATATCACTATATTTTCTGATTATTTCTTTGTGCAGGTTTTTCAGTGGAACATTTAACAATATATTTAGTATTGACTACTGATCTTCTAGGTAGGGTTCATATTTCTTTATGACACTAGTGTTTATTTACTTATATTATTGATATGTTTTAAATGCTTATGTTTTTAGTACTTATTTATTTATTTGTAAGTTTGACATGCTTATTTTTTCTATTCATATATATTTGTAACATTTTTAGTGTATTGTAAGTATTCTTTATGCTTTTATTTGCAGTGTCTCAATCTTTTAAGCTTGGATGTCTCATTTTATTGGTTTTATTTAATGACTATTTAATATTTGTTTTGTATTGCAACTGTATATATTTTTCTATTTTCTTATGTAGTATTTTAAAATATTATTTTAGACTGCTGATACAGGCCATCTAGGTTGAAACAAGATTCATGTTGAGTTTTGGTGAAGATCCAATAAAGGTTGTTTGTGACACCTTTGGCATGAGACTCCTGATTTTGGTCTCCTACACTGTTTTTCTTGTTCTGTGTGGGACCTGTGGAGGGCAGTTCTGTTTTTTGTTTGTTTGAGCCCCTTATAATACCATCTCTCCAAGGGTGAGGGGACCGGAGGCGAGGGCAGGAGAAATGCTTTCAGAGCTCCAGTATAAAAACCCTGAAAAAAGCAAACACATTTGAGCCCTATATAGAAAAACTGTCATAGTAATAGAAATAAAAACTGAAATGCAACTATCCGAGACATCAAATCCAGCAGTAGGGGTGAACCAAGAAGACACTTGCAGCTGAATGGGTAAAGTACAAATCTTTATTAGTCACCGCTTATGCATGAGACCCGACATGGGGCTGTACTTTGATGGGACACACTCATCTGTCTCAGGGGTCACTCACTGATGGAGGATATTTTATGTGAGTTGGTGCTAGGTCAAAACTGTAGAATACTGGAACTACTTAAAAACTGCAATCTGCGTTAAGATGCCCTCAGAACCACCAAAATCAAAAGTCTCTCAGTTGAGGAGGATAAATAGTAGAATGCTCCAAGGATGACTTCCTTATGAGGAAAAGTTAATGGCTGAGTGGAGATATGATAAAGGTCTATAAAATACTGAGTGGCATGGAACACATAGATGTGAATTGCTTGTTTACTCTTTTCCAAAAACTCAAGGACTAGGGGGCAATAGTAAATTTAAACAAATCAGAGAAAATATTTCTTCACTGAACAGAGAATGTGGTAAAAGCAGTTAGCTTTGCAGGTTTTAAAAAGGCTTAGATAAGTTCCTACAAGAAAAATCCATAGTCCATTATTAAGATGAACTAATAAAATCTGTTTTTACTCTTTAGGGATATTGCCAGGTACTCATGCCCTGGATTAGCCATTGTTGGAAACAAGGTACTGGACTTGATGGACCTTCGGTCTGACCTAGTATGGCAGTATTTATGTTCTTATGACCCCTAGTCAGAATAAGGCTTTGGAAAAAGGCATTTCCTTCATCCCTACATATAAATACAATGCTTTTCACACTCATGTGGATTTATGTAAATTCACTAGAAAAATCAAGATTCAACACTACTTTTTAAAAGTGTCAGCAGACCCATGTGATATATCTATAGCTAGAAGAGCAGTCTGCCCATCCATACCATCTACATCCCTTCCTCTCTTAGAGATCATATATATACTTGACCCAAACATTCTTGAATTAAGATACAATCTTCATCTCCACCGTCTCCACTGGGGGGGGGGGGGGGGGGGGAACATTCCACATATTCACTACTCTTTCAGTGAAGAAGTATTCCATAGGTTACTCCTGTAACCCTCATCCTATGTCCCTCATTCCAGAGCTTTCTTTCAATTGAAGATAGTCATCAAACCCATTGATAAAGGTGATGCAGCTGTAGTTTGCATAAGATATGATTATATCGCAGAAATTAAATGACAATTGAAAGATGCAGATTTTTATTTACCTCTATCTACAGATCTAACAAAATTCCTACAGAAGATAAGATTCTTTGGCGACTATAGGTGTGGAAGCAGGATTTTTGACATCCAAAGAAAGATTTGCTTAAATTGTTGAATATCCTGTTATTCCCACCATATATGTTTTACCAAAAATATATAAATCTCTTTTAAACCCTCCTGGCCAACCAATAGTGTCAGCTATTAGATCAGTACTAGAACCCTTATTGAAGCCCACTGATTTTTTAAGGCCCTGGGGTTTTAGAGCACTGCTCCTCACTCTTAAGAAAAGTCTCTTTAACTAGCATTGGTCCTGTCTCGGGAAGAAGTGAGTCAGGAGGGGCGGAGTTAATACATGGGAGTTTAAAACATAGGGCAGGCTGAGGTTAAGGAGGCTGAGGGAAAGGAAGAACTGAAGCCCAAGTTTATGCCTTTACTGAATACATTTAACTGCTGTGACCTGGCTGAGGTAAGCCAACATTGCATTTTTGTTAAGATTTGCAGCCTTGCTGAGGTCTGGCTGGAGCCAGACCTAGAATGTACAGGCTGTGTTTGGGTTGGGGCAGCCACACCAGCCACAGACTGTTACTAAATAAGTGAACTGATTCATTTGATGTTCCTGGCCTGTAAGGTAACAGGTCCCAGGGCTCAGAAGAATAAAACCTTTATTTTCACATTTATATGTATTGTCTGCCTGATTCCCAGGGCTACCCCATAACCCTCACCTGGGGTTTCACAGGCCCTTTATTCCTAAAATGAAATCACATATTTAGAACTCCACACATATAATTAATACACTAGAAGAAATCAATGTAGACTTATCTGGGATTCTTTTTGTTGCGCTTGATATTCAGTCTCTATCAAACATATAAACGGCGAGTGACCGTACTCACTCGCAAATGCGCAGTAGAGACTTCCCTCTCTGTCCCGCCCCCCGCGTCAATATGTGATGACGGGGGGGGGGGGCGGGACAGAGAGGGAAACTGCGCCGCCGAGGTTGCTACTGCTCCCCCCCCCCACTCGGAGTCGCCGCCGCCACCCCTCCACCCGGCCCGGGCCCTCTCTTCCCTTCTGAACTTACAGATCCATTCGCCGAACGCAGCAACGCACATCAGCTGAGCTGCAGTGAGCCCTTCCTTCTTTGCCTGTGGCCTTGCCCTCCTGTGACATAACGTCAGTGAGGGCGGGACACACACAGGCAGAGAAGGAAGGGGCAGCTTAGCTGATGTGCGTTGCTGCGTTCGGCGAATGGATCTGTAAGTTCAGAAGTGAAGAGAGGGCCCGGACCAGGTGGAGGGGTGGCGGCGGCGGCGACGACTTAGAGGGGGGGGGAGCGGTGGCGACTTCGCGGGGGGGGGAGGGGAGCGGTGGTGACCGCGGGGGGAGGAAAACCTCTATACCAGCCCGTTTTTACGGGCTCAACGGCTAGTATACTAAGATTCCACAGAGTTAGGTACCAGCTCTCATTAGGTCAGCCCTTAGTAACAGAAGTTCTCCTAGGATCCCCACAGAATTTATCATTGATCTAGCCAGTTTGACATTGACAAAGAATTTATAAAAAAAAGATTTTTGGACAGTTTTACTAACAGATAAAAGGGCACTGCGATGGGGGCACCATGGCTCCTGATATTACTATTCTGTATGTTGAGAGACTTGAGGAGACTTTTCTGAAGAAGAATGCTTATTGTGAAAATGTTTATCTTTGGTTAAATCAGTGTGATCCAAATCTTAAATTTCAGATGACATGTGATGATTTTGCAATATCATACTTACACATTTTAATTAAGAAAACAAATGACCATTCTGGAAACTCACTGACAAAAATAAATTGTCCTAGAAGTGCACCCACTATTGAAGCCCCTAAGGTGGGCATGGACCATTGTCTACAAACGATTTCAACTGCACACTCATTGCTCCAGATACCTCCCCATTCTTGGGCAGGTGGGAAGAGGATAGGGTTGCTTAGCTGTGTATTTTTTTGGCTTGTTTATATGCAGTTTTATATAGGAGGGGGAGGGAGAGGGGGACTTTGAGTTCCAGGATGGGAGTTTGTCAGTATTATTCTCACCTTGTTTGTTGCATTGTTTGCTTTGCTAGGCATACATAGCCTTGTACTGGTTTGCATTTTATTCTGTGCTATGTTGATTATTTATTTATTTATTTATTAAGATTTATTTACCGCCTTTGTGAAAGAATTCACACAAGGTGGTGTACTGCAAGAATAAGTCAAACATTAGCAATATACAATTACAGCAGTAAAATATTCAAACAGCAATACACAGTATGGCATAGTATACAACTTACAATGTCAACACAATATACAATTAAACATTTTAATAGACAGCATAGGGTGTAAACAAAGATGGAACATATAGATAAACAGAAATAAGAAAATAAGGAACTAGTTTAAAGAAAGTTGCTTGAACATTATCTTAGCTAGGATCAGCGTGGCTAAACATATCATGCTATAGTATGTGAAGCCGGTGTCATTTACTTCTTCCGTTAAAGGCCTGGTTGAATAGCCAAGCTTTCACTTGCTTCCTGAAGTAGAGATAGTCTTGAGTTAAGTGAAGCCTTTCAGGGAGTGCATTCCAGAGTATAGGGACTACTTTGGAGAAAGCTCACTTGCAGATATCACATTGTGTGATGGCCTTTGGAGAGGGTGTGGTTAAGGAAACTCCTTGGGAGACTTTAGAGACCTTGAAGGTGTGTAGACTCAATAAAGATATTTCAGCACATAAAAGATCTATAAATTACATCCACTTAATATCATTGGGGTCGATATTCAGCCAGAGACGCTCAGCTGACAATATGCCCAGAAATTCAATGCTGGGCCATGTTTGGACTTCAGCATTGAATTTCTAGGTTTGTGGAGCTAGCTAAAGCATAGCTGGTTAAGTGTGATATTCAGCACTTAACCGACTATGACAGTGGTTCCCAAATCTGGTCCTGGAGGCACCCCAGCCAGTCAGGTTTTTAGGATATCCACAATGAATATTCAGGAGAGGGATTTGCATGCATTGCCTCCATTTCATGCAAATCCCACTCATGAATATTCATTATGGATGTTATGAAAACCTGACTGGCTGGAGTGCCTCCAGGACAAGGATTGGGAACCACTGGGCTATGGTGAACTGTATAAAGATAGGTCTGACTTTTATGTGGTCCTATTTATGCGATTACCTTGGCCAGTTAAATGCTAAATATCGACACTAAACCGACCAAGTACTGACTCCGCCTCTGGAATTCCCCACACAATAGCCAGTTTTAAAAAAAGGCGCTAACTAGACTTTTTTCTGTGGTACTAAGCAGTTAAGTGATGCTGAAAATGACTGATTTGCCTTGAACATGTAATTTATCTGTCCAGGAGCCATTTCTGGCCAAGTAAGTCACTTTGAATGTCAACCCGATCATTTTAAAATGTCCATCAACAGTGTACTCTGTAGTTGGTATGTCAATAGAAAAAAAGACAAACAAGTAAAAAAGAAACTCCACAACTAAACAAAGAAGAAAAATTTCCATGTCAAAAACTATCCTGAAAAATTTGTACACAGTCACGGTCATATATAAAACAGAATCTCAAATTATTTTGCTAACATATCAGGCAATTACATTTATCTTTCATTTACCATTCTTCCTTGCTTGATATCTGTGTCTTGCTCCCTATGTGTATTTCTATCTCCAGCACCCAAACCTTCTCCACAGAAACACATCCAAAAACTATCTCCAAAAATAACCTCTGTGGAATATATATAGATCTCTTAAATTGTTCAACTGTTTTAGCAACACTTGAGATCTCGGGCTTTAAAGTTTTTTTCCATGTGTATTGTGCAGTCTGTGGGTGTTTAGTTTTGTGATATCGCAGTCCCAGTTATTTGACATACAGATTTGCTGTGTATGTTTCAGGGCCGCCGAGAGACTGGACCAGGCCGCCCCCGGGGCTCTGCCCCCGAGGTCGTTGCTGCCGTTCCCCCCTAGGCCGTCGCAGTCCCCACCCGCCTCCCTCCGTCCACCACTGGGCCGGGCTCCCTGCATTGAAATCATCGCAGCGTCTCACCTGTCACCTCGCTCCGTGACTGAAAGCACAGCAGCAGCAGATCAGATTCGCCTCCCTTTGGGCCTTCCCTCTCTGTGTCCCGCCCTCGTGAAAGTCCCGCTTGCAACTGCCCCACTTCTCTCAACTGCTCTCACACCTACATGCTACTCCCACAACTGCCACCCCACCTTACATACTGCCCATTCCAAAAAAATTCACAAAGTGACTTGCCACTCTGCAAAGCTACCCCATCCTCATAAACTACTCCCCATAACTGTCCCACCACCCTGCAAACTGCCATATTCTCTAAAACTACACCCTACAATGGCCCCTTGCCCAAAAGCTACCCCTTGCAACTGCCAGACCACTCTGTATACTGTCCTCATGCCCAAAAATATCCCCTGCAATTGCTACACCACCTTCAAACTGCCCTGACCCCCAAAAAACTACATTCTGGAAATTGTCCCACTCCAAAAAAACTACCCCCAACAACCCTACAAACTGTCCCATACACAAATACTACCCCCCACATACTGCCCCACCACCAAAACTAATCTCTACAACTGCGCTATCATGCAAACTATCTCACACCCAAAAACTGCCTTAATCGCAACTGACACAACACCCCCCAAAACCGCTCCACCCCAAACTACTCCCCTGTAGCTGTCCCACCTCTCCGAAATTGCCCACCCCCCAAATAGTCCCCAACTACCTCTATATGCTCACTGTCCCATGCAGTTCAAGTGTCCCCCCATCACCCGCATCCAATCCTACAGATACAACACATACTCAGCACACACACTGCACAGAACAGTGTAATAGTCACACACATAAGCATATGAATACCCCAGAGATACACACACAGGGAATGTAAATAATTCCCCATCCCTTTATTTCATTTTCTTTGTCATTAATTCTACTCTGAAAACTACATCAAGAATCAGACTTGTATCATATTTCGGCATTGTACAGCGAAAAGCACTCAATTAGATGTATTGTATGGCCTATGCATGCTTTATACTTTGATCTGTACCCTCCAGCCCCCCCCCCCCTCTCCTTCCCTCCTTTTTCTCTTTCTGCCTATCTCTTTTCTTAACAATTTTAACCCTAGATATGGATAGTTACTTCTTACATGTGAGCTCCGGTATTGCCTTACTTTGTAAAATGTTACTTGTTGTTATGTTGTGAGCTCTTGATTGTATTTGTCTCGAAAATCAATAAAAGAAATTAAACTCAAAGAATCAGACAGTTTTCTTATTGGTTGCTATGTTTATTGCCAAATAATATATGCTGCCATGGGCAGGGCCAGATTAAACCATTGGCAAACTTCACACATATTTTGTGTGCACATGTTTAAGGAGGGTGGGGGGGGGGGGGCTGTGAGATGTGCTCAGGAATCAGGAGGTTAGGAATGCCAACTGTCTGGCTTTTTCCAGAAGTCAGCAGAATTTTACATTAATGTCTAGAAGGTAGAATGATAGGTAATACGTCTGGAATTTTTTTCTATCTCCAGTTCTTTATCCCCCACCCCCACCCCCATCCCAGTGAAAATATAATTACTGTGAGAAAATAAAATCTACAACAATTTCTCCTCAATTCATATCAAGATAGCATTAGAATTTCTCAGAAAATGAGCTTTTGGCAAAGACTAGTAAGGTCATTTGAGGATTCTCTTGAAATTGTACTAGTGACAGCTGAGGAAGAGAAAGCTAGATAAAGACGACAGTGTGAGAGAGAGATTGCCGTTCCTTAGGGAAGATGTTGAGAGCACGTAATAAGGGCATTCCAGGACACATTTTTTTGCAGGCTGATCCTTTCTGGCATTAAAATAATATCTCCCAGCCTGGCTCTCTGACTTTTTTCAGGTTTTAGATTTAAAAATCAGTGTTTCAGTGAATGAACATATAAGTATCTACAGCATGTAATAGTGATTCTCTTTTTTTTAAGGCATGTTTCTCTCTAGGCATAGCACCTCTTTATGAGGGTCCATCTATCTGTCTGTTTCATCTTACATCAATACTTATACAGTTTGAGTTTCAGATAAAACTTAGCTGCTGAAAGAGTGTCGATATCAGTGAGTAGTGGGTGACAATGAGTGGGTGTGAGACCTACTAAGAAACTATTTGCAGGGATGGTGAAAGAAGGGTAGGAAGGGTGGGATAAATGGGATAGCAGGGAAAAGGGGGAAAGACAGAGGAGGGCTAAAATGGGTAAGGAGAAGGGATGAAAGGCAGCAAAGGGTGCAAGGATGTTGTGGCATAGCCATGGGGGGCCTTGGGACGTCAGGACTCACAGAAACAGAATCTTTCCAGATCAGCAACAAGCTGGAGACCAGCACTGAAGAGGACTTTGGCTGGCGGGGGTTGGGGACCCCCGCCAGCAAAGGTACCTGATGGCGGCTGCGGGGAGAGTTGGCGGCAGCGGGGAGGGGGAGGGGCAGTGGTGCCGGTGCTGGGGGGGGGTGTCAAAAGTGGCAGGGGGTCAAAAATGTGCCCCCTCACCTCGGGCTCTGGACCCCCTCCCGCCGAAGTCTGGCTACGCCCCTGCTGCCAGCCCAGGTATACGGGATTGCAGTAGGAACGGACAGCAGTGGGAAGGCGGGGCAAAATGTCCCCTCCACTTTGGGTTCAGCCCCCTTCCCCCAAAGTCAAGGTCTGGTTACGCCTGTGCAAGGATGGAAATGGAGTGGGGGGGGGGGGGGAGAAAGAATGGGGGAAGAGAAAATTTAAAAGAACTTGGAATGGAGAGGGAATCTTTTTTTTTTTTTTTTAATACCAGTAATGGCTGAAGGAACAGTTTTTCATCAGTTGGGGACTAAAGTTAAAAAGCTATGATGTAGAAAAGAGATTGTTTTTCCTTACCTAGCAGTGGCTGGAAGAGCAGTTTTGTGCTGATGAAGATTTGAATTAAATGACTAAGATATAAAGAAAGAATAACGAAAGTAAACTGCTTTAACAGAAATACAGTTAGCCCCAGGAGACAGATAAAAACTAGTCTGGAAGGGTTTGTGAATTACAATACAGGGAGCAACCAAGAGGTATATAGCAGCACAGCTGCAAGTTTAAGTGTTTGTATTGTGCCAGGCTGAAAACATTTTAAACTGACATTAACTTCACTTGGAACTTTACAGCTTGTAAGCTAAACTGGATACAATTATAATATGGAATTTTGCTGAGAAATCTTTCACAGAATCAGGGGCCCTTTTACTAGGCAGCGGTAAAAGAGGCCCTGTGTTTTTGCCACGTGCTAGGGCACCTTTTACCACAGTGGGTAAAAAGGCCAAAAAAAAAAAGGAATGACCGTGCAGTAAGCTTGCACTTGCCCTGTGGCCATTTCAGAAGGAGCACTGACCGCCACCCATTGAGATGGTGGTAGAGGCTCCCGTGTTAGCCCAGTAGTAACTCCCTGCACTATTAATTTTACAAAAACTCAGTCAGCGCTGGAAATGCTGTGCGCTGGGGGCGGAACTACTGCCGGCAGCCGCGTTGGGCTGGCGGTAGTTCCGGGTTGCCATGCGGCAAGTCTGCGGTGGGCTTGCCGTACTTTAGTAAAAGGGCCCCTCAGGGATTTGTTGGCCTATTGCTAGAAGACTGGGTCCACCATGCCAACCATAGGAAAGCCCAGTAAAAGACCTTTACCATCCAGTGCCGTTCCATGGTTCACTTCCCCCGGCGGCAACACGGCACCCCCCTCCTGGCGTGGCCCCCCCGACCCAGGCGACAGGGCACCCCCCCCCCCTGTCCCAGTCCCCCACCTGTCTTACCAGCTCCTTCGACTCTGCGCTGCTGTAAAAGAAGAAAATTGCTTTGACGGCCCTTCCCTTACTCTCTGTCCTGCCCTCTGATGTAACTTCCTATTTCCTCGAGGGCGGGACAGAAAGAGTAAGGGAAGGGCTGATGAGGCGATTTTCTTCTTTTACAGCAGCGCAGACGCGAGGCGCCGCACCACGCAGCTGCCGGGTGGCTGGAGCTGGACTCGTCAGCAGAGCACCCCCCCACCCGTTGACACCAGAGGCGGACCGCCCCCACCGCCCCCCCTTGGTATGCCACTGTTACCATCAGTGCTTTCAGAGGTGTGCTCAGCAGCTGATAGCAGCGTATGTAATCTTCTGTTTTGCTCTCCACTCCTTTTGTAATACTTCATATCTTTGTATTTGCTTTCATGGCTGCCGCTGTAAACAAAGGAGCCCTTTTACTAAAGCTTAGAATGTGCTAGATGCAAAGAGGCCCATTTTATACCTATGGGCTTCTTAGCATTTAGCGCGTGCTAAGCTGTATAAAAGGACCCCAAAGAGAGGATTTCAACATATTATCCACGATGGGATCCTTTTTATAGTTGGTGACTCCTAATGTGGAACTTTGCATCATGTAGCTATAATTCAGTTTGCTCTTCCTTACACGCGTCAATTTTCACTTGTCCATATTAAATATCATCTGCCATTTGGATGTCCAATTCCATTCTCACAAGGCCCTCTTGCAATTTCTCACACTCCTCTTGCGATTTAACAACTTTGGTTAATTTTGTGTCTTCTGCAAATTCAATTACATCACTTGTTCCCATTTCCAACTCCTCCCATAGGAACGCATTGTGCCATTTTCGGGGGTGGGGGGATGGGGAGTCGTATTTCTTTGGAACCCCTTTAAACTCATGTCTTTTTGCCATTTTATTTCCACTTGCCAAGTTTCATCCTATTCTGTTAAATTTATTTTGCCTCCAGACAGGCAATCAAGTGGACAAACCGACATTCTGAAGCTCGTTTACGTAATTCTTTCCAACTTCATTGGGTTGAAAAGACTATAAAAGGTTCCATTTATACAATTGTTAAAAAGTTGCAGTCCTAGTACAGATCCCTGGGGCATGCTACTATTCACCTTTCTTCACTGAGAAAACTGACCAGTTAGTCCTATTCTGTTTTCTTTTGCCTCACTTCCCATGACTTTTTATTCATTCCAACCCAACAGAAGTTGGAAAGAATTAAGTTGACATTCTGAATCCCCTTTGTCTGTCATTGTCTGGGGGCAAAATAACTAAAACAAAATTAATGGAATAGGATAGAAATTGGCAAAAAAGATACAAGGATTTTTAAAATGGGCCAAATTGGACTGAAAGTTCTAGAGAAATAAGCCACCTCCCCTAACCCCCCCCCCCCAAAAAAAAACCCCAATACATTTCTATTGGAGGAGTTTCCGCTTCTATAGCACACATAAATCAATAGAATGCATGAAAACTGGCATGTGGGAAAAGAAATAGTAAAAAAAAAAAAACACAAACACACACAGAGCTTGAAAATACAGCAATTGGATCAGGAGCTCCAAAGAAATGGGCCCCTGAAAATATGGTCTAATGCATTTCTAATGAAAAAAGAGGAGTTCCAGCTTCTGTAGAATAGAAACAGATAGACTGAAATTTAGCAATTATAGATTAAGGCAAGGCAGTTTAGAAGGTAGAATTCCATATTCTTTCAAACATAAACCGCCCCACCCCTGAAAACGTACCCTCCTCACAACTGCCCCACCCTCAAACTGCCCCCACATCCTCAAAACTACCCTCTTCTACTCCACACTGCAAACTACCCCATCCCCCCAAACTACCCCCCTGCAACTGCCCTACCACAGTATTTGCAAGCATATATGCAAAATCCCCTGTTCCAAAAATCTGTCCCTGCAGGGTGGTAGACTTAGGAGCAACATCAGAAAATATTGCTTCACAGAAAGGGTGGTGGATACCAGGAATGTCTTATCAGAGAAGGTGGTAAAGACAAAAATGGTGACAGAATTCAAGAATGCATGGGATAAACACAGAGGATATCTTTTAAGAAAAAAGATGGAATCAAATTAAAAATAAAACTTAAATGACCTCATAACTGGAGTGAGCTTTGATGGCAACTCCAGAGGTATGCAAGAAAGAGCAATGCTGGGAAGACTTTTATGGTCTGGATCCCGTAAATGACACAATCAGATGAGGTTCAAGGCTAAAGTGTGCTTTGATGACAACTCCTGTAGTTGGGAGGTACAGCCAGTAATGGGCAGACTTCTACAGTCTGTGTCCCACAATTGGCAGGGAGAGACTGTATATGTGCATTCTTAATCTCTTCAAAGTATATGCTATAATTGCAGGTACTGTGTAACTCTATGGGGGGGGGGGGGGAGGATAGAAACATAAAGTTGATATTAGTGAATAAGTGATGCTAGTCAGCGGTAGGGGATGGGAAGACATTCTTAGGGTTGAATGTAATAATATGTTCCTAGATTGCATTGTATAACTGCCTATATGAGGTTGGCAAGTTGCCGGCTGCCTGTTTATGATGCCAATGTTTAATCATGAAGAAGTGGAACCTATGCAGAGTACCAGACACAACTCTGGACACCTTGATGGGCAGACTAGATGGACCGTATGGGTCTTTATCTGCAGACATTTACTATGTTACTATGAAGCTCATTTTCAAAGAATATAGACTTACAAAGGTACATAGGTTACTCTGTAATTGTGTAAGTCTATGTGCTTGAAAATGAGCACCTATGTATTATAATATTTTTGATTTAATGACAAGCTTCTTTTCAAATTCTCTTTTTGCCTGGTTTATCAATGCTTAGCATGTAACTTGCCAATGCTTATACTGTTTCCTCTTTTCTTTATTTGGATTGTGGATCATCAATGAAAACCTGGCACCACTCAGGAGCTTTGACACACTACAAAAGTCAATGAACTTTGTAGCTCCTTCAGTTAACTTCCAGGTCTCTTTCCCCCCACCCTCAACTGTAAGAATGTGTTGCGTATTCACTGGGTATGCTGGTTGGAGGGCAGGACAGGAAATGCTGAGCAACCTTGGCTAGTTCTAGCCCGACTGCAGACTTCGTGCCAGTATGCAAACAAGAGAAGTAGCTGGCATGGTATTGCTCATGCTGCTAGTATTGCTTGCCAGCATGCCTACTCTTGCTCCTACTGGATCCCTACTGCCTCTCTGCCTTTGGGTTTCCTTCCACCTTGCTCATCAGCTTTTCTCTCCAGTAAATCAGTGTATTGCACTAGGAAATGATAGTTCCTTTAACTTGTGAATCATAGAGGATAGCTAGCACATAAACCTTCCCACTGATGAGAGATTTCAAACTTTTCTTCTACTTCAACACGCAGAGAAGCCACCAGCACCAAAACCTCTGAAGTTAGTCTCTGTTGCTGCTAAATACCCTTTAACTTCATCTCCAAAATAAAGCTCTTCCTGAGACCCTTGTACTAGATGATTTAAAGATTCCTGTTGTTAACTGTTTGAAATATCTAGGAGTATCAATGACTGAGCAGTTTAAACAATTCAAAAGGTTTTCTTCAAATTTTGGTTAATCCGTAGAATGAAGGATTTTCTATCACCTTCTAATTTTAGAACTGTGGTTCAGACTAGTATCACTCCTTTATGGGACTATTGTAATGCTCTATACCTAGGTCTACCTGCCTATAAGTTACGAGCTTTGCAAATTTGTCAAAATGCTGCAGCTCGCCTTTTGACAAATTTATCTCATTTTGATCATTTTACTCCTACCTTAAGAGAGTTGCATTGGTTACCCATAGTATGGAGAATCAGGTTTAAAATCTTGGCCATGATTCACAAAATTTTGAATGATGATGGTCCCTAGCTTTTGGCAAGTGCTTTGAAAATCTACAAGGCTGTGCGATCTTTGAGATCAAGTGATAAATCATTACTTGATGTTCCTTCATTTTGCCATGTTAGGTTGGATGCTTTTTGATCTTCTATATTGAAGGGGCAGTTTTCTGGAATGCATTGCCTGAAGGCCTGCACAAAATTTGCTCTGCTGTGCAATTTAGAAAACAACTGAAAGCACATCTGTTCACTCAAGCCTTTGCCAATATGTAAAGATAGCTGCTGAAGGTGCAAATTCGTTATTCATTTATGTTGTTTATGAATCCTGAAGAATTTTAAATTGTGTTTCTATGATAAATGTTGGTAGGTAAATGTTTAAGTTATTGTTTTTGTAGCATTTTTATTATGTATGTAATTTTTTTTTTTTTTTTTTGGAAACCGCTCAGAATTGTAGGGTGGTGCAGTCTTATAAATGTTTTAAATAGATAAAATAAATAAATTATTAGGATGGCAAGGCTCAGGATAACCCTTCTTAAACTCAGTTCCTCCATGTCATTCTTGAATTGCTTCAAGACTTCATTAATTTGAGTCATATTTATCCAATCCTGAAACCCCAGGGGGCTTTCAATACCAATCTTGGTCTCCAATGACATCTGATGGAGGGGTGTTCATTATTCCACTAACTTCTCTACCTGGTGCCAATACACTGAATGAGCTGGTGCACTAATGCTCTTACCACTTCCTGCAACTCATGCCCTTCCTTCAAACTCTAGTGGAAACACACTGCTGTTTTTCAGCACTTCTCGATCAGGAACTTTAGGACAGAGCTGTTGCTTCACTTGCTCCCCAGACCTTGGGGATCTCTTACTTCTAGATGTGGCAAGTTTGCAAAGCATATGATACTGTAAAGGACCCCCTCCCCCTGCCTTAACCATGTACATCCCACCATGTGTTACAAAATAACCAAGAAGCATGATGGTCTCTGACCTAAGTGTCAGTCTTCCATCATTGACCATATTTCTGCTAACATCCGTCACCTGGGTGTGTAGCATAATCCACCTGCAACCTGTTGCTGGCGTTCCTCCACTATTCCTTCAGCCTGCTCCTTCCTTAGCCAGCTGCCATCAGTCCTGGCAAGCATGGAGAGTAAGGCATATATACATTTCTGAGCAGTTCAGATGTTACTAGTGAAATGCATGCTAGTCTTTGCCTGGGCAGAATCTGATTTCAGCTGGGCATGCAACTAATTATACAGATTGGAGATCCCCCCACTTACTAAGAGTTGTCCTGGTAGGCAGTTAGTAACTGGGGGCTAAGACAAGCAGCAACCTCTTAAACACCAACCTTCTCAGAGCCACCTGAAAGGTATGGTTATCCAGGGAATAATTTCCTCAGTGCAGCCCTTTCAGTGCCGCAGCTGCTTGCCCTGGGACACTGAGGCCAAACACCACTGAATCTCCATGTACCATCAGAGACAGGCCTGAACTAACAAACTAGTCTTGAAAGAAATTAGGCCTTGAAAAGAACTGAGCTGTGAGACAAGAGTGCAGAAAGGGCTTATCTTATACCATATATAGACATAGTGATACATCTGAAACAACATGTATCAGCTGGCATGGCTGAGTAAGTGACCAGAGAGTAGAACCAGTTCTGACCAGTACAAACAGCTACAAGAAAAAGGGAAATGAAAGGAGGAGCACACCCAGTCATTGCATCAGACAAAAACTGTACAGTAGTGGTCCGTTAGAAGCCTAATGCCAAGTATAAAGATGTGTTTGTGTTTTGATAGTTTCTTGTGTGATGCCTTGTGTCTCATGGCTAGTTGTTTATACATCAGTATAAAACGTAAAGAACAATGGAACTGCGGGGGAGTCTACCTTCCCTGGGTAAGGAATTAGCCAGGTGAGGTTCACTCCTTAATCTGTGCTTCTGTTTTGTATGATAGGCTGCATCGTATGTATTTCTGCTTTTGTATGAGAACAATAAATGAACAGCTTGCTAATAACGTTGTCTGGTGTAAGTTGGTAATCCACCAGTAAGTTATCCTCCAAAAAATGAGGTTATCCCCCACAAGGGTGAGTGTAAGGGAGTGTCACTGGCCCCATTTGCCCCCTCATATTTCATCCTCCATGGTGACTGTTTAGACATGTGTTGGGGCTTCTCACCTGGCACCTCACTGGATGAAGAGACTGGGGGTTCAGCTTGAGAAATGGATTTCCTTTTATTTTTTTGTGGTTGCTTTTCTATTGCTACTTCTTGCAGTGGAGGATGGAATCCCCAGCCTAGGACCAGCACCCTCCTCCTTAATCCTTAGCTTGAAATGGTTTGTTTCTGCGAATGATGCAGCATGCCACTATTCATAAAATGTCTAATTATCCTTCCTCTATTAATGGCCTACTGACAGTACATGCATTCTGAATAATAAAAATCTTGAAACATCTTAAAATGCCTGTACATATTTGATCATTTATGAGATGTCGTTTCTATTTCCCGCAACCTCTCTGTCTTTCTCTGTCTTTGTGTGAATGGAAACTTTTCTATCATTTAATGGTGTTCTTTTCTAATATTTTAAATGATTTTATTGGTACTCTGCTTTGATCTGTGTGTTGGAAACAGGGGGTTTAGCAAATTTTAAATAAACAATAAACATAAACATTTAGGGGCCCTTTTACTAAGCAGCACTAAAAAGTGGGCTGCGCTATCCCTAGCGTAGGTCTTTACTGTGCCCTAAGGCCAATTTTAGTGCCAAAATTGCAGATTTTTCTATTTTGCCAATAATGGCCACGCACTAATAAGAAAATAGGCACAAGGCAATTAGCATATGAGCACTTACCAACACTTATTTTCTAGGCAGTAAGGACTCATGTGGTAGCCACATATGCATCAGTTAGCATGTGGCAATGTAGCTGCACTAACCAATTAGGGAAAGGGGAATGGGACTTGATATACTGTCTTTCTGTGGTATTTTGCAACTACATTCAAAGCGGTTTATATATATTCAGGTACTTATTTTTTTGTACCAGGGGCAATGGAGGGTTAAATGACTTTCCCACAGTCACAAGGAGCTGCAGTGGGAATCGAACTATTCCCCAGGATCAAAGTCCATTGCACTAACCACTAGGCTACTCCTCCACTAGCAGCATGCCATGTAGAAGCCTGCCATTGCAGATCAGCAATGCAGCCGCACAGGCTTCTGTTTCTGTGAGTCTGACGTCCTGCATGTACGTGCAGGACGTCAGACTCACAGAAACAGAAGCCTGCATGGCCGCGTTGCTGATCTGCAAGAGTAGGCTTCTACATGGAATAGCAGCATTCCATGTAGAATCTCAAATAGTAGCAACATTCCATCTAGAATCTCCAATAGTAGCAACATTCCATGTAGAATCTCAAATAGGGAAAGGGAAATGGGACTTGATATACTGCCTTTCTGTGGTATTTTGCAACTACATTCAAAGCAGTTTACATATATTCAGGTACTTATTTTGTACCAGGGGCAATGGAGGGTTAAGTGACTTGCCCACAGTCACAAGGAGCTGCAGTGAGATTTGAACCCAGTTTCCCAAGATCAAAGTCTGCTGCACTAACCACTAGGCTACTCCTGCCCACATGCCTGCACTGAACATGCCTACTTTCTCTCTCCCCAGACCCGCCCCAATGCTAAAAAATAAAAACTATTTTCTAGAATCTAGCACATGGGTAGCATGCATACATACAAAAACGACTGTGAGACACCTGAACACAAGTGCTTTTTAACCGTGCTTACTGCAGCTTAGTAAAAGGGCCCTTAGTGTGGTTGGTGGACTATAGGAGGTTGTACTCATGGACTGACCCCCTCTGTTTCTCTCCACCAGTGCTGCTGGCCCTAGATCTTTTTACTACCTCCCTTCTCTACCACCATTTCCATTCCTGCCCCTTCCTAAGTATTATGATTTGATCAAAGTAGATTGTAAGCTCTGCAGAGCCTTAACTGCCTCTCTTATATATGTCTTTACAACACTGCATATACTTTAGAACTCATAATTAGTAATGGTTGTAGATAAATAGCTGTCTGTCTCTGTGTGTGTCCTGTCTCTGTACTCTGGGCTCCTATTCTGTAGAACCAGAGGGTGAGAGATTTTTAGAACTGGCTTCTTTCTACTTCTAAGACAGATACAATGATGGCTGACTGATACACAGAGCCTTCTCTCTCCTATTACTGGCAGTCACTGACTATTAGTGATTAGCCAGTTTCCATGTAGACCTGCAGCCAGCCAACCCTTAAGTAAAAGTTTGAATGAGGGATCCCATTCACTTTTCTCTGCTTCACAGATAGATCCCAGTCATAGAGCCTTTTCTATTATCTTGAGCATCTGACTGGCTACTAGTAATTGTTAAGCAGACAGTCAATGTAGTCTTGTAGTCAGCTTGCCTCAGGCAGAAAGCTCACTTTTCCTTGTTTTGCAGATTTATCAGAATCACAGAGCTGTATGCTCTTTGGATGATTTTTGTTTTGTTTTTACACCTTTCATGCTTCAGCAAAGCAATTTTTCTGAACAACTATAAATCCTCTTCCTTTCTGATTGCCTGAGAGAAAATGGTACTATTCTGGTATGGGGGGTCTTCTTTTTCCTGCTCAGGCTCTGACATCAGCACCCATGGGCTTTCAGATAACATAGACAGCTGCTTTACCAATCAAGTTTAAATTTGATTGGTAAAGTGCCTCCTCTGTGTCTGACTCTAGACTGTGCTTTATTGCCAAAAACACATAGGCTGGCATTTGTTTCCCAGACTTTGCCAGGTGCCAAACCAGATCCTTTCATATAATGAGTTCTTTAGAGGCAGACAATGCAGGAGGCATCAGTACCACTGAGTATACTCTCACCATGGGGGTATCCAAGATCTCACTGGTCCAGTGTACAAACTATCTACAATGAATATACTACACAAACATATTTCGTGCATATTCATTGTGGATAGCTTATAAACCAGACCAATATCCACTCATAATCCATAGATATTTAGTGCTGGGAGGAATGGCAATTATAAGATTTGGACAGTACCACTGATCCCCCCCCCCCCCCCAAAAAAAGTGTTAAATTAGCAACAGAGCTGTGTCACAGTTTTTTAATCCTACTAGTCTGGGTGCAGCTTGGAAGTGTATAGAAACCAGCATACAATTAGGCATCCCTTAGCTACAGCTGATATAAAGGGAGGCAGTGCTCCAATATAACTGAAGCAAAGAAATCAACAGCTCCAATGAGTTTTAATTATAGTAATTTTGGTGATGTATTTAAAACCATTCATTTTCCCCTGAAGTGCACAGTGTTTATAGATAGTTCACAGAGTTGTATGTGCACCAGCATTTGACCTGAATTGACCCTGCAAGCTTCTTGCACAGAACTCCTACTAAGACAGACAAATATATGTTAACGTTTTTGACGCTCTCTTTATGATCATCTGCCTTAATATATGAAGAACAGTGTGAGGAGAAGGGGACAACGTAACAGATGTATAACTAGAAGCAAAACAGGAATGAAATAATGAGAACTTTGGCGGGGGGGGTAGGGTGCAGAGCAAAAAGGTGGATGCCTAGTACTTGTATTTGACGGTGTTGTTTTCTATTGCTTAAATTTGCCAACAAAATTATGATGATGAAGGGCAGATCCCACATATATCCTTCTGGCCTGGAATTTCAGGGGGTCTTTTAATAGAGGCGCGATAGCGGTTTTAGTGCAGGCTAAAAGCTAGAGATGCCCATAGGAATATATGGGTGTCTCTAGCATTTAGTCCATGCTTATTTTTAGCACGCATTACAAATGCTAGCATGCCTTTGTAAAAAGACCCCTCAGGGATGAGGGACTGAAATTTATTAGAAACTGGGCAACAATCTGTGGAAGGGCGAGTCTGTTCCAAAAGGATGGGCTCCCCCTTAACCGGGATGGAACCAGGCTGCTGGTGCTAACATTTAAAAAGGAGATAGAACAGCTTTTAAACTAAAATGGGGGGAAAGCTGACAGTCACCCAGGAGCGCATGGTTTGGTGTAGAGTATCCTTGAAGGATACTATTGAAACATGATCTTTAGGGAATCCCAATAGAGAGGCTTCAATAGAGGCATAGCCAGGTTGTGAAGCCAAGGGGAGTGGAGAGTGGACTGTGTAAGCACGCACTCATATTCTATAGGCGTGACAGACTGCTGAAAAATTAGGCATCGGTGCCATCGGAGGTCCATTTGGGGGAGTGGTTTCTCCCCTGGCTCTCCACCTAGCTACGCCTCTGGGTTTCAATAATGGTGAAAGAAAGCCTGGAGTGTTCAATAGGAGAACAGAGTAAAGGATGCAAATTATCCCCATTAACTTCTAAGCAGCCTATAGATGCAAGGAAAAAAGACAAATTAAAGTGTCTATATACAAATGTTAGAAGCCTTAAAAATAAGATAGAAGAATTGGAGTATATAGCACTTAGGGGTCCTTTTACCAAGCTGGTCCTTTTGAGTTTTTTTTGATAGTGTAAGTTAGTAGCTATCTGAGGAGCTGTGGACGATGCTGGATGTCGTAAGGGCCCAACGATTTCAAGAAAGACCAAAGCCTAAGCAGTGGCATTTCTGGCCTGGATGGCACCTGGGGCGGAGCACCGATGCGCCCCCCCCCCCCCGCGCCGCTGGGGGGGGGGTGCTGCGGCACGTGCCTGCTCCTCCGAGTTCGCTAAACTTCATTCGTTCGCTGCAGCTCCCTCTGCCCCGGAACAGGAAGTAACCTGTTCCGGGGCAGAGGGAGCTGCAGCGAACGAGCGAAGTTTAGCGAACTCGGAGGAGCAGGCGCGTGCCGCGGCACCCCCCAGTGGTGTGCACCCAGGGCGGACCGCCCCCACCGCCCCCCCCCTTTGGTACGCCACTGAGCCTAAGACAAGACAGAATCCAGCTAAGTGAATTATTTATTTCGCCAAGTGTGCGAGGTTAGTGAATCTGAACCCCCTCACCGAAATGGAGCAAGCTTGAGTTAACTGGTCATGACTACTGGATTAAAGTAGAGCTTATATACTCTTCAGGAAGGGAGGGGGTGGGTTCAAGAACTTCTTTCAAAAAATGGAAAATGGTTCCAAATGAAGAAAGCAACATGAGCACTGTCAAGCCAGAAGCAAAGAATTGATAAAGAAGCCTAAAAGAGAATATGAAGAAAAACTTGCTGTAGAGATGAAAACTCATAGTAACACTTTTTACAGGTATATCAGAAGCAGGAAACCTGCAAGGGAATCTATGGGACCATTCGATCAGGAAGAAGAAAAAGAAGCACTCAAAGAGGACAAAGCCATAGCAGAGAGCTAGAATGAATTCTTTGCTTCTGTCTTTACGGAAGAAGATGTAAGAGATTTACCTATATCGGAAATGGTTTTCAGGGGTAACAATGCGGAGGAACTGAAAGAAATTTTGGTGAACTTGGAAGATGGACTGAGTCAAATTGACAAGTTAGAAAGTGATAAATCACCTGGACAAGATGGTATACACTCCAGGGGGGGGGATAGGGGCTTGGGTGATGCACTGGGGGGGGGGGGGTAGAGGTTTGGGTGATGCGCTGAGGGGGGGGGGAGGGTCACTGGACATGGGTGGCTGGAGGGTGGCAGGGGGAGGGGAGGGTCGCTGGACATGGGTGGCTGCAGGGGGTGAGGAGGGTCGCTGGACATGGATGGCTGCAGGGGGGGCAGGGAAGAGGGAGGTGGGGAGGGGATCCTGAGACCAGATGGGTGGCTGCAGGGGAGGGCAGGGGGAGAGGAGGGTCACTGGACATGGGTGGCTGCAGGGGGGGCAGGGGAGAGAGGTGGTTGCTGGACATGGGTGGCTACAGGGGGAGCAAGGTAAAAGGAGAGGAGGGTCGTTGGACATGGGTGGCTGCAGGGGGGCAGGGGAGAGGAGGGTCGCTGGACATGGGTAGCTGCAGGGTGAGAGGAGGGTTGCTGGACATGGGTGGCTGCAGGGGGAGAAGGGGAGAGAGGAGGGCCGCTGCATATACGTGACTGCAGGGGCAGAGGAGGGTTGGTGGGGAGGGGGTCCTGAGACCAGATGGGTGGCTGCAGGGGGGGCAGGGGAGACAGGAAGGACGCTGCGGGGGGGGGGGGGGGATTACCTTGCTAGCGCCCGTTTCATTGCCTACCGAAACGGGCCTTTTATACTAATATATATATATATATATATATATATATATATATATATATATATATACCCACATATTGTATATATCAATCACAATATACCCTGTCTCTGTGAATATGGGGTTAGAACACTCTGTGCTTGGTATCGGTAGATACCACTATTTAACTCCTCAAAACTATAAACATTATACGAATGAAAAAGTCAATTTATTTCTGGATCTTAAACTTGGCAATGTGTTTCTTGTCTTTGGTTCACTATTTCTATGGTGACTTCTCTCTTGCAGTCTCGCAAGAGCTGAATATAGAGAAAACAACACCAAAGAGAGACAGAGAAAAGTCTTTGAGTCTCTGGAGTTTACAATGGTCCACGGTGTCCTCATCTCTTTATGGCGTGGATCACTGGCTCAGTGATGGCTCTGCTCAAGAAGTTCCTTGTCTTCGAGTGAAGTCTTGTGTTGAAGTTCCCAGGTGGTGCTGTCATTGATGGTCTGTAGTTCTGTATCTCTGATGATTCTTTGATGAGTGTTCTATCTTTCATCAGCTGGTTGATGAAATTAAGATGCAATCTCTTTGTGAGTGGCAGTATTGAGTGCGGCAGGGGTGTAAGTGCATAGGATGTGCAGTTGTTCAAGAGTCTTTAGAGAATCTTTCCATTTTTCCCATTCTTGTCGCATTTCTGGTAGTAATGGAACAACCCATTCATCATTACTTTGGGAAAGCTCCCTCAATAGGGATCTTCCTTGAATAGTGACTGGAGCCACAAACCCCAGTGAGTGCTAGCAAAGCACGGGCGGGAGGACGCTGAGTCCACAAAATGTGTATGCTCAGAAACACAGCCAAAAAACACAGTTGTTTTGGCGTTTAGCAGAGGACTCTCGTTTATCGACCCCTGAAGAAGGCGTGCTGCCGAAACACGGACCGTGTAGGGTCCCAATAAACTTTGGAGCTCTTACTTCATTGTTTGGGCTGGTCACTTGGACTTCGTCTTCTTCCACCCTTAGTCTATTTTATATATGCTGGTCTTCCATCATCCAACTGTAAGAGATTACAATTTTTATAGAATGCCGCTGCCTGCTTTCCCTGTAGAGAAAAATACAAAGACTCAGTTACTCCACTTTTAAAAAAGTTTACACTGGTTGCCAATGTGATTTCACATACAATTCAAGATTTTGGTTTTAACATTATCCTTTTACAAAGGTGCACTAGCGGTTTTAGCACATGAATTAGATATGCATGCGCTAAAAACTAGAGACACCCATATAGAGTTCTACATGACGGTACCTCTGATGATTATTTATCTCAACACATCATACCGTATGTTCCTGCTAATTTTTACGATCCTTCAATGATCATAGATTAGAATTTCCATCACCCATTCAAGTGCACTTTGAAATTAAGTGAACCTCTGCTTTCTATTTTTTTGCTCCATATTTCTGGAATAACTTACCTTTGAGCCTGTGCTTGGAGTCCTTTTTACAGCAATTTAAAATTAATTTAAAAATACACCTCTTTACTCTGGTTTTTGATTTGAGTTAGTGTGTTCTTTTTGGTAGTGATAGCAGTTGGTCTCAGACTCAGTTCCAGTTGTAAAGCATTATTTTTGTATGTATTGTAGTTATGCCCTTGACATTGATTCTTCTCTTTACTATTTGAAATGGTGTTCTTTTCCCATGTACTTTTTTATTTTTATGTGGTTTTAAATCATGTAAATCACTAAGATTTGGCTTTTGCCATGAATTGGCAATTAATCAAAATCCAGTAAAGTGGGGAGTTCAGTTTAAAGCTTTAGTTTGATTTATAGAGTTATAAAGGGTGAGGTCCCTACTTCATTAGACTTGGCTTTAAGAATTTATTGTCTTTCATGACCTGTCAAATTTGCTGATAAACTGCTATTGACTGTTCTTTCTAATAAACAGGTAAGGTTGGAAGACATTAAGTGTCCTGTTTACTAAGGTGCGCTAGCGATTTTAGCGCATGCTAAAAATGCTAGCACGCCTACAGCATGGCTTAGTAAACAGGGCCCTAAATCTAAAACCTTTTATATTGAAGGTTCCTGTCTATAGAATGAGTTTCCCATTGAATTAAGAAAGGTTGAGAACTATTTGCAATTTAGAAAATTGCTCAAGGCCTATTTTTTTCTCAACTAATGGATGATGTGTGATATTATTTGATGGGGGAGCTGTAAGTTTTTAGTTTATTTTGTATTGAAGAAATTATTTTTGTATGAATTTATTACGGATGTTATTTGGTGATACAACCTAGAATATTAGAGAGGTCTATAAAGCGTGTTATAAATAAATAAATGTAAATATAGTGATCATGGTCCTCTTAAAGCATACATGTGCTATAATATCCAGGCAGTATAACCTTAGCACATCAGCACACACAAGAAGTCTCTGTTCTTTTCTGAAATGTATTTTATTGAATAAATGTAGCTAATTTACTCACAGTTTGTAGATTCTCAGAAGTTTGTTGTTGTAAGGCAAGAGACTTCATAGTTTTGAATGCTGTAGCAGTGGGTGGAGGTGGAATTTTGAAAAGAAAAACTTTATGGTAGGTGGGGGAGAATTGACAGGTAGCAGACGGTAGTTTCAGAGGTAAGGTGTTGAGTTGTGCAGTATTGGTAAAAAAGCAAGTTCACTCCAGGGGATTAAAGAAGCACATGCTTCTGAGGCAATATGGAAATGTCTGAGCTCACAGGGACAGAGGGACCAAGAAGAACACCCACAAGGCTAGAGGGTGAAGTAAAGGGACCAATAAGGTTTTGCACAAAATCTTTTAACATCATGCATTGGTTTATTTTTGGTCTATTTTATTTGAAGTGGGTGGCAGCTTTTGAGAATGCTTTTTAAAATGATGTGCATGAATTAAGTGATTTTCAACATTATGAGCTATCTGCTCCTTATTCCACAGTTTATAAGCCTATTGAGTTTCTTATTGGTCATCAACCTTATCGTAGTTATATGAAATTTGCTAGGCCTAGACTCAACTAGTTCTAAATGTGACTATTAGAGATCTTATTGAGGAAAGGCAGATTGGCTTTGGTTTTATTACCAAAACCTGGCTACATGATTTTGATTTTTCTCTTCTGAATGACTTTTGACCACCAGTTATAAAATCTTAAGTGTTCCTAGATTAGACAAAAAGAGAGGAGGTCTGGCTGTGGTATATAAAGGTTTTTATAATTTTGTATCCAACCTGGAGGTTCTTTAATTGTGTGACTTTTTTTCCCATGATCAGTGGGTTTCCTGTTGGTTTATCTTCCTCCTGGTTTTGTAAAAATGTGAGGCTGACTTTTTAAGTTTTATCTCAACAACTTTTAAACTTTGATTTTCTATTGTTATTGGGTGCTATTAATCTTCACCTGGATGATAGGGAACATCTTGAAGTTATTGATTGGATGAATAACCAGCTTATTTTCGAACGAGAAAGACGCCCATATTTTGACCCAAAACGGGAGATGGGCGCCTTTCTCTCATGGGCGCCCAAATCGGTATAATCGAAAGCCGATTTTGGGCACCTCCAACTGCAGTCTGTCGCAGGAATGAACAAAGTTGATGGGGACATGTCGGAGGCATGGTGAAGGTGGGACTAGGGCGTGTTTATTGGCCGAGGAGAGATGGGCATCATCGGCCGATAATTGAAAAAAGAAGGGCGGCAGTAGCGAGAATTTGGGTTGCTTTTTTTTAACCCTTTTTTTTCATGAACAAGTCCCCAAAAAGTGCCCCAACTGCCCAGATGACCACCGGAGGGAATTGGGGATGACCTCCCCTAACTCCCCCAGTGGTCACTAACCCCCTCCCACCAAAAAAAGAACTTAAAAAACTTTTTTTTGCCAGCCTGTATGCCAGCCTCAAATGTCATACCCAGCTCCATCACAGCAGTATGCAGGTCCCTGGAGCAGTTGTTAGTGGGTGCAGTGGACGTCAGGCAGGTGGACCCAGGCCCATCCCCCCCTACCTGTTACACTTGTGCTGGTAAATGGGAGCCCTCCAAACCGCCTCCAAAACCCACTGTACCCACATCTAGGTGCCCCCCTTCACCCATAAGTGCTATGGTAATGGTGTAGAGTTGTGGGCAGTGGGTTTTGGGGGGCTCAGCACCCAAGATAAGGGAGCTATGGACTTGGGAGGTATTTTAATTTTTTAAAAACTTTTTACAAGTGCCCCCTAGGGTGCCCGGTTGGTGTCCTGGTATGTGAGGGGACCAGTGCACTACGAATATTGGCCCCTCCCACGACCAAATGCCTTGGAGTTGTTTATTTTTGAGCTGGGCGGCTTCCGTTTCCATTATCGCTGAAAACCGATACCACCCAGCTCAAATCTGCCCAAATCCGATGCATTTGCCCGGCACTAACCGTATTATCAAAACAAAAGATGAACGCCCATCTTTTTCAAAAATATGGTCTGTCCTGCCCCTTCGCGGACCCGTCCTCGGAGATAGTTGCCCATGGAGATGGGCGTCCACGTTCGATTATGCCCCTTTAAGTATCTAACTTATTCAATTGTGGTTTGTAATCTTCAGGCTACAGCATGACTTATATTCCACTGTCAACCTCTCGGTCGTGTTTTTTGGCTGTAATGCAACTTGTGGTGTATTTGCATAACAATGAGAAGTGGAGGAGTGGCCTAGTGGTTAGGGTGGTGGACTTTGGTCCTGAGGAACTGAGTTTGATTCCCGGCACAGGCAGCTCCTTGTGACTCTGGGCAAGTCACTTAACCCTCCATTGCCCCATGTAAGCTGCATTGAGCCTGCCATGAGTGGGAAAGTGCAGGGTACAAATGTAACAAAAAAAAAATATGCACACTATATTTAATTTTATGATTCTTTACACACACACAAACAATGCTGACCCACTTGTTTTTTGTAAGCGTGTCACCATTCCCTCTCTCCTAAGTGCTGCTGCGGCTAGGAAAGCGAATAGAATGTTGGGTGTTATTAGGAAGGGTATGGAGTCCAGGTATGCGGATGTTATAATGCCGTTGTATCGCTCCATGGTGCGACCGCACCTGGAGTATTGTGTTCAGTACTGGTCTCCGTATCTCAAAAAAGATATAGTAGAATTGGAAAAGGTACAGCGAAGGGCGACGAAAATGATAGTGGGGATGGGACGACTTTCCTATGAAGAGAGGCTGAGAAGGCTAGGGCTTTTCAGCTTGGAGAAGAGACGGCTGAGGGGAGATATGATAGAAGTGTATAAAATAATGAGTGGAATGGATCGGGTGGATGTGAAGCGACTGTTCACACTATCCAAAAATACTAGGACTAGAGGGCATGAGTTGAAGCTACAGTGTGGTAAATTTAAAACGAATCGGAGAAAATTTTTCTTCACCCAACGTGTAATTAGACTCTGGAATTCGTTGCCGGAGAACGTGGTACGGGCGGTTAGCTTGACGGAGTTTAAAAAGGGGTTAGATAGATTCCTAAAGGACAAGTCCATAGACCGCTATTAAATGGACTTGGAAAAATTCCGCATTTTTAGGTATAACTTGTCTGGAATGTTTTTACGTTTGGGGAGCGTGCCAGGTGCCCTTGACCTGGATTGGCCACTGTCGGTGACAGGATGCTGGGCTAGATGGACCTTTGGTCTTTCCCAGTATGGCACTACTTATGTACTTATGTACTTATGATACCAGACAGAGGATATGGTATATTTGGCATATATATCGAATTCCTCTATTTCTTACTTCCCCCCAATTAAGCAAACTCCAATTATGACTCTTGACTGCTTAAATGGAATTATCTAACATTTGCAGAAGCAACAATCTTGGAAAGAACTTAATTACTTATGGGTGTAATTGGCATCAGTGTGATAAATCTTGTTTACTGCTATGCATCTTCCTCCAAGGTACTAGTGTAGTAATGATAACTGAAAATTAATAGAGCTATAATGAATTATTTGCCATGAATCTGAACTCTGGTATTTAAGCTTCTCTAAATTCTCAGAAAATATCTGTATCAGATCTGTGCTCCATTTGTAGAATCACAAGGGCTTAGACCAGTGTTGTCCTGGAGGCACTCCAGCCAGTCAGGTTTTCAGGATATCCACAATCAATATTCGTAACAGAGATTTGCATGCACTGGCCCCATTGTATGCACATCTCTCATGAAAATTCATTGTGAATACCCTGAAAACCTCACTGGCTGGGCTGCCTCCAGGACTAGATTTGGAAACCACTGGCTTAGACAAAAATAATTCCTTATATGTTATAACCCATAATAAGAAATGCATTCTTATACTTATCAATGCTTAGAATAGGAAAAAAGAAGATTTAAAAGAAAATCTAACTACTTAAAATGCAAGACAGACTCTAACAGCTAAAGAGTCACAATATAAAAGCAAACATACAAAATAACGTAAGGTGAAAAAGGATAGATCAGAGATTCCCAAATCTGTCTATCTAATGTTATAGTCGTTCAGGTATTCAAGATATCCACAATGAATAGGTATGAAATATTTTTATTTAGCTTCCCCCCACCTTAATACCTTTGGGGTTCAGGATATGTAAAATAAGATGATGACAAGTAGAGCTTCTCTCGCAAACAGGAGGTGTATGTATTAACTTATACATGTAATGAGGAGCACTTCCATGCACAATCTTAGATATCCTACTGTATAACTTAAATAGAACCTGAGCCTCCATTGGCAACCAATATAACTGAACATTCAATGAGGACACTTTATCTTATCTTCATAATGAGTACATCAAATGGATAGTGGTATTTTGCACTGTCTGTAATTTCTTTTGTAAGTGTTTTGAACAGCCCAAATACACAATATTACAGTAGTCTAGTTGTGATATTAATAAAGCCTGAAAACCAATCTAAGGAAGACTTTTATTAAGCTGCAGTAGCATTTTTAGCTCACAGTGGAAATCAGCTGGTGGTAAATGCTGAGACGCCCATTATATTCCTATGGGTATCTCGGCATTTACCACCAGCTGATTTCTACCATTAGCTAAAAACACTACTGCCCCCTAAATTGGTCTAGCTGAATGTATTTTTATAGCATCAAGAAGGATTTTTTAATCAATAAGTTTACTTGAGATTCTATTGATAAACCACTCGTTATCCTCAGTGGGGAGTCAATATTCAAAGCGATTATGTAATCCGTTGGGTTGGTCGTGAGCCCTTGGGCCCTGGCCGAGGCCAGCAGGGCGCCGACCCAGGCCAAGGGGAGACCGACCCACCACCGCACACCCCAGCTACACAATACCCCCTAAGCTACCCCTCCCCCCAGTCCCTCAGGAAGAAGGGAAATAGGCATACAGGCGGGCCTCGCGGCCGAACCGGAACCCACGCAGACAGAGCCACACATGCGAGCCTCACGGCTGAACTGGAACCCAATCACACACAGGGAGGGGTGAAAGAACCCAGAGGGCCCCAAGATGCCAGACACGCGCTGAACACCAGCAATAGGGCAGAGGGGGAAACAAAGGACCAGAGCGGGCCACGCCCACGCAGGGGACTAGCGCAGGACAGGGGAACTAACACAGCAACCCCCTCCCCACCAGGGTAGGAGCCCCAGGCAGAAGCCAGAGGAACCAAACACAAAGGAAGGCAGAAAGCCTTTGCCTCAAACCCACTGTAGACAGAGGCACACAGAACATAAAGGGTTAAGCTTGTAGAGCCAGCAGAGAGAGAGTGCCATAAATCAACAAACAATCAGAGAGAATGCTTCCCCTCCCGAGAGGGAGTGGGGCCCATCCAAACAAACACACTGGCAGAGGCAGGAATACAATACACACAGTACACAAAGGGTTAAACTCACTGAGCCAGCAGGCCAGGACACTGGGAAGAGAAATCCTTAAAACAAACAAACAAAGGAGAACGCTCTCACTCAGCCCAGAGCCCCGGAGGCTGAGCAATGCCCAGCCCCCACTAAACAAACGAGCAGCTGACCCTGATTACAGAGCTACCCACACACACACACACACAGCAGCAGCTAACCCAGAGGGAAGGAAAAGAATACTCTAAATCAACACAGATCCCTGTCAGAACCTAGAGCAGGTTCTGAGAGAAACCTATCAGGCTTTCCTGTTACCACCAGATAAGTAACGCAAAAGCAGAGAAACTCTTCAGCTGCAGGCTAAAGTACTATCCCCTGACGTCAGCACAACCCCTGGCAGCCAATCAGAAGAGACGTCCCCCCTCCCCCTCAGCCAAACCGGCAGAATCATAACAGATTAACTGACCAGAAATGGCTCCTGGCCAATTAAATTGTTTATTCAGGGCTAACTGGTCATTTTCAGTGATGCAAGCTAGCTATTTTGGGGCCATTCCAGGGGTGGCGTTGTCACTTGCTGATATTCAGCATCTAACCGGACAAGGTCACTGCATAAATATAACTGCATAAAACTCAGTCCTATCTCTGGGATCCTTTTACTAAGCCGCACTAGCGTTTTTAGTGCATGCTAAAAATTAGCATGCGCTAAATGCTAGAGACACCCATAGGAATATATGTGTGCCTCTAGCATTTAACGCGTGCTAAAACTTAGTGCATGCTAAAAACGCTAGTGCATCTTAGTAAAAGATTCTTCTATGTGATGCCCCATAGCTAGTTAAGTGCTGAATATAACACTTAACTGGCTATGGTTTAGTTGACTCTCCAGCTTATTTTCGAAAGAGAAAAACGCCTATAGTGCGACCTAAATTGGGAGATAAGACGTTTGTCTCGCAAAGGCGCCCAAATCGGTATAATCGAAAGCCGATTTTGGGCATTTCCAACTGCACTCCATCGCGGAAATGAATAAAGTTGACGGGGGCGTGTCGGGGGCGTGGTGGAGGCGGAACTGGGGCGTGGTTATCAGCCGAGGAGAGATGGGCGTCTTTAGCTGATAATCGAAAAAAAAAGGCGTTTTTACTGCGATTTTGGGTCACTTTTTTGGACCCTTTTTTTTCACGAACAAGTCCCAAAAAAGTGCTCCAACTGCCCAGATGACCACTGGAGGGAATTGGGGATGACCCCCCAGTGGTCACTAACCCCCTCCCACCAAAAAAACCCCACTGTATGCCAGCCTCAAATGCCTTACCCACCTCCATGACAGCAGAATGTGTTCGATCCTCTCACAGCCTTTCCCTGGGTCAGTTGTGGCTCTCGGGTGCAGTACAGGGTCACATCAGCATTGCATTGTGGTGGGTGTAGGGTATTGGGCTCCGTGATTTCATTAGCTTGTGTTACAGTCTCATGATGTTGGTAGTTGGTAGGCTCTTCTCCCATGGTGCTTTTCCCCCTGCCTACTGGGTCAGAGTGTGCCCTGTTGTGTTTCCTGTTGTAGTCCATGAGGTAGTGGCCATTTTTGTAAGCCAGTTTTAGTTCCCTTTCCTGTGTTAGCCACGTTAGAGAACTTAGTTCTTCCCTTGAATGTGGCTGAAAGAGGGCATTGTACAGCATTCTGCCAGCTCTGACCTACTGCTCATCTCAGTACCAGGGAGACTCGTTGCCAGTGGGGCACAACCTCTGATCTGCAGTTAACAGTGAGTAAACGCGGTTATTCCAATAAAGGACGTTTTCGGAGAGATTAGTCTTCAGGTGTCAACTGGTGTACCAATGTTATATAGCAGCAACCAGTCCTAGAGGCCTGCGTGTATGCAGGTCCCTGGAGCACTTTTAGTGGGTACCGCAGTGCACTTCAGCCAGGTGGCCCCAGGCCCATCCCCCCCCCACCTGTAACACTTGTGCTGGTAAATGGGAGGCCTCCAAAACCCACTGTACCCACATGTAGGTGCCCCCTTCACCCCTAAGAGCTATGGTAGTGTTGTACATTTGTGGGTAGTGGGTTTTGGGGGAGGGGTTGGGAGCTCAGCACCCGTGGTAAGGGAGCTATGCATGTGGGAGCTTTTTCTGAAGTCCACCGCACTGACCTAGGGTGCCCAGTTGGTGTCCTGGCATATCAGGGGGGCCAGTGTACTACCAATCCTGGCCCTTCCTATGACCAAATCGCTTGGATTAGGACGTTTTTGAGCTGGGCGTTTTTAGTTTCCATTATCGCTAAAAAAAACCCCGCCCAGCTCAAAAACGTCCATTTTTTTTGAAAATACGGTTCGGCCTGCCCGTTCAAGGACCCGTTCTCAGAGATAAACGCCCTTGGAGATAGGCGTTACCGTTCGATTATGCCCCTCCACGTAAACCTGTAAATTCAATGCCAGAGCCTGGACAAGGCCTGATATTGAATTTCTGGACATAACACCAGTGGCAGTCAGCAAAACGCTGAGCGCTGCCAGTATCTTCAGTGTTGGCTTCATTGTAAATCATAAATGAATTTTGCCCCTTTTGCCCCTGCCAGTAAAACTTTGGTCTTATTTAATTTAAAAAAAAATGTGTAGCCATCCAGACCTCTATTGAATTATTACATTTTTGTATCGTGGGTATAGCATCTTCACAGAAAAATAGGGATCAGAACAATGATATCGTCTGCATATATAAAAAGTTGAAATCCTTATTTTTCTAGTCCTGTTCCCAATGAAAACATTAAAATAGTAAATAAAAAAGTGAGAGGGGGGAGCCCTAAGATTCCCACATGGCGTTCTCCATCTATTTTGACCTTGTAAGACCTATTTGTAAGAAAGCCATGAAACCAATTCCAAACATTTCCACCAATCCCAATATCATTTAATTATTGTAATAACAGTCCATGATTCACCAGCTCAAAAGCACTGGACAAACAAAATTGCATAATTATAGCTTGTTTACCTGCACTTATTAATGATTTAATCTCAGCTAGCAACGTTTTCCTACTACCGTGTTTGTACTACAGCCCATGCAAAATGTGATTGAGAGATATATAAGATGCCAAATTTGTCTAAATAGTCTGTCAATTGCTTTGTGACTAAACCTTCCATGAGCTTGGTAAAGAAGGGGATGGAAGCTACAGGTCTATAATTTGTTACTTTCTGACATGATTCATTTTTATTCTTAAGTATTGGGGTCAGAATTATTTCTTCTGAACTGCTTGGAAATCTACCTAGTGACAGAGAACTTTTTAACTGGTCCAGAAGTACAACTTTGAACCCTACTGGAGCTTCAATCATAAGATAAGTGGGGCAGACATCTAACGAGCAATATGATTATGCAAATTAAGGTGTTCATTTCCAACAGCTGAAAAGGACCAAATTCGATCCAGAGCCTATCTACAGGAACAATATTTTTTTTCCTAAATTTAATAACAGATTCTCATTTTGCACATTTCCCACCACAATTTGGTCCCACATTTGTTCTGACTTTGTTTAAAAATAATTAGCTAATTGAGTAGCATTGGGTGTAACATTTCCAGATATATGGAGCAAATCTCTTGTGCTTGTCTGATTCACCAGGTAATAATGTATTTTTCTGATTAGATAGATCATGACCTATCAACTTAGAATAATGTTCTTTCTTTGAGATTTTTAACTTCACCTTATAAGTGGTTATAGCTTTTCTCCAAGCCACTTTGTTTTGTTGATTTTTATATTTTTATCCACGCTGTTTCTAATTTTCTACAAGTTTCTTTCAAGTTAAGTAGTGCCATATTAAGCCATCGATCACTTTTGCTCCTCAATCTTGTTTTCTTAACATTGGGAGCTAATTCATCTAAATCTGTTTGCTAATTACACCTAGTACATATCATTTGTAAATGGTTATTTTATTCAACAGTAGTCACTAGTGGACATGTGGTTTAGGAAGGAGATGCGAGGGTTTCATTGATCAGTTAAAGAGATGCAGAAACAAGAAAAGGTCTGGCCCAATATCCTGTTTATAACAGTGGCTAATCTAGGTCACAAGTGCCTTGCAGAAACCCAAAAAGTGTCAAGAAACCTTGCTACCTACCCCAGAAATAAGCAGTGGCTTTCCCCAGGTCTACTTTAACAACAGTTTATAGACTATCACCAGGAAGTGGAGGAGTGGCCTAGTGGTTAGTGTGGTGGACTTTGGTCCTGAGGAACTGAGTTTGATTCCTGGCACAGGCAGCTCCTTGTGACTCTGGGCAAGTCCCTTAACCCTCCATTGCCTGCCGCATTGAGCCTGCCATGAGTGGGAAAAAGTGCGGGGTACAAATGTAACAAAACTAAAATAAATATGTCCAAGCCTTTTTAAAAAGCCAGCTATATTAGCTGCTTTTCCCACATCCTCCATCAATAAATGAATAACTAAATACTAAATAAAAAAATAAAAACAAACTCTTTTTTTCTACTTATTTTAAATGTATAACTTCATGGTATGTCCCCTAGTCTTTGTATTTTTTTTAAGTAAACGACTGATTTGCATTTACCCATTCCACTCCACTTAGGATTTTAAAGATCTCTACTATATCTTCCCTAAGCTGTCAATTCTCCAAGCTGAAGAATACCTCTTTGTTGTTCCAGTCACTTAAGGTCCCTTTTACCAAGCTGCGGCAAAAGGGGGCCGGCGCTGGCATGGGCGCGTGTTTTACACACACACACCGACGCCCCCTTTTACTGCAACTGGTAAAGGGAAGTCTCATCTTCCTACAGGAAATGGCCGGGCGGCAAGTAAAGCACTTGCTGTGCGGCCGTTTCGGGGGGGGGGGGGGGGGAGTCCTTGCCACTATCCATTGAGGTGACGATAAGGGCTCCCGTGTTAACCCAGCAGTAACCAGGCAGCGTGCGGCACTGCCCAATTACCGCTGGGTACACTCCAGCACTACAAAAATAAAAACATTTTTGTAGTGCCAGAAATGATGGCACGCTAGGGTTGTGAAGTACTGCTGGCCTGCTACAGGAGACTGGCGGTACTTCCTGTTTAACAAGCAGTAAACCCGCATTGGTCACCCTTCTTTACCTTTTTAATTCTGCTATATCATTTTTGAAATGCACACAGTACTCAAGGTGCAGTTGCACCATGGAATGATACAGAGGTATTATCACATTCTTTACTATATTTTCTGTTCCTTTCCTAATAATTCCTAACATTGTTTGCTTTTTTGGTTGCCGCTGCACACTGAGCAGATTTCAGTGCATTATCCATGATGACACATGTTTTTTTCCTACTGTAACCTCTCGCAGTTTTCAAGAGGATAATCTGTTATAGGACATTTTGTTTTACTCTTCATGGCCTTCACTTTTGCTTAAGTAATTTTTAAATTTTCTTTTTCTTGATTCCACAAATATTAGTGAAAATTCAGTTCTAATGTAAGAAAATCAGCTTCTTCATCTGTCACATTATCTTCTTGTATTTTTGACAACACATCTGCATTACCATTGGCTCTACGTCCTCCCAATAAAGCCCAGAGCAGATTGTAGCACACCTCAAAATTTAGTTTGGGCAACTAGGCAATGCATTTTTTATTTGACTGCCCCCTACATTGGCTGTCTCTAGTAACACACTGGATTGTGTTCCATCTTTACAGTAAACTTTCAATACATTAGATACTCTTTAAAATTCTCAGTAGTGGCCCACTTTAGTGTTCCCCCGTTCAAGAATACTGCTGGATGTGTCTGAGCGCAGCAATATTGTGTGAGCTGAGATTAGCTCTCTTTTGTGCATCACTACTTCAATCTGAACCTTTTGATAACACCATACAGATTATGTGAACCCTGAGGCAGGCAGGTTCGTACCATCGACACACAGTCCTGTGTCAGGTCTCTACAAATATGGTGCCTTTACAATATTTGATTCTAGAATACATTTTTTTCTTTTTGCGTTTTCCACTTTAGTGCTAACCATTCTAACTTGAAAGTGTTGTAATTTTCATTGTTTCATTCCAAGACTCTCAAAAGACAACAACAACTACTACTACTACTACTTCTGTCCAAAATTCCGCCGCACGTCTTATCTACCGCGTGAACCGATACTCTCATATCACCCCTCTCCTCAAGTTGCTTCACTGGCTCCCGATCCGCTACCGTATACAGTTCAAGCTTTTCTTATTGACCTTCAAGTGCACTCAATCTGCAGCCCCCCATTACCTCTCTACCCTCCTCTCCCCATATGTTCCCACCCGTAACCTCCGCTCTCAGGACAAATCACTCCTTTCTGTACCCTTCTCCACCACCGCTAACTCCAGACTCCGCCCCTTCTGCCTCGCATCACCTTATGCCTGGAACAGACTTCCTGAGCCCATACGCCATGCGCCCTCCCTGCCCATTTTCAAGTCCTTACTCAAGGCCCATCTCTTCTCCCTTGCTTTTGATGCCTAACCACCTTCCCATTCCTGATACCTACACTGACTACATAGTTTTTACCTTTAGATTGTAAGCTCTCTTGAGCAGGGACTGTCCTTCCCCATGTTTAAACTTGTACAGCGCTGCGTAACCCTGGCAGCACTATAGAAATGCTAAGTAGTAGTAGTAGTACTTAACATTTCTAGAGCGCTACTAGGGTTACGCAGCGCTTTACAAATTAACAAAGAAGGACGGTCCCTGCTCAAAGGAGTTTACAATAAAATGGACAAAATGTCAAGTTGGGGCAGTCTAGATTACCTGAGTAGAGGTGTAGTGGTTAGGTGCCGAAGGCAACATTGGTGGGCTTTGAGCAATGATTTGAAGATGAGCAGGGAGGGGGCCTGGCGTATGGCCTCAGGGAGTTTGTTCCAAGCATGGGGTGAGGTGAGGCAGAAAGGGCGGAGCCTGGAGTTGGCGGTGGTGGAGAAGGGTACTGAAAGGAGGGATTTTCATTGTTTCATTCCAAGACTCTCAAAAGACAACTCGCATAAAGGAGGTCATGTTCTTGCTCATCTTATTCGAGGCTTATTATATCTCCCAGCTTGAATCTGTTGCTAGGATGGATGGCAAATCAAATACAGGAAACGCTAATACAAGAGCTGTAGTTAACTTTTCTTTCAATGTGCCAAATGCAACTTGGAACTCATCATTCCACTTAAATGGTATGGAAGGCATATTCTTCTTGAATTTTCCAGTGAGGCTGTGTAAAGGTTCTGCAACCTATGCAAACCCAGGTAGAAATCTATAGCGACAACTTGTGAATCCTAAAAAAATCTTCTGACTTTCTGTACAGTTTGAGGTATTGGCCATTCTGTAAGTGCTTTTCTTTTGTCTTCATCTACAGCTACCCTTTCCTCAGAGACCACATGCCTAAGAATCTTGACTTTTCTAGATAAGAGTTTACATTTGTTGGGCTTTAATTTGAGATTATTTTCTTGCAGTTTTAAAAACACAACTACTGTATTTGTTCAAATTCATCTAAAAATATGAGGATTGTAATTCAGGCATAACAATAACATTTCAAACACAGACTCACTAAACACGGTTTACATCAATCTTTGGAAATCTACAGGAAAACAATCCAGAAAATAAAATCCTCAGCTGTAACATTTGTCAGTGCTGTACCCTGAAATAATTGATTTAATAGGCTTACCTCTTTCTCTTTTGTAAAGGAAAATGAAATTCTCTCTCTCTTCACATTTCTATGCTGTGACCCCCCCCCCCCCCCCCCCCCCGGTAGTGATGGGGCACATTGTGCTTTGTCTGTATCTCTGCTTCATACCATGCTGTGCCCTGCCACTTTCTCTTCTAATCCTGTGTTATCTAAAAAAAACCCTGTAATTTTCTTTCTTGTGTTTGTTCTCAGAACATAAGATATAAGCAAAATTTCCAAGCAGGCTATGTAAAATCAATCACTTCATGGCAGGCCTGAAAAGCCAAGAGGATGAAATCACTTGAATTGAGGCTGGAAGGGAGATCTGTAGGGTCAAGAAAATATTTGTTGAAAATAATTTTTATTGTATTTAAACTATAGCAAGAAAGCAACATCTTTCCTTACAGAATCCAACTATTCTCTTTTCTAAATGGGTGACAAAATACATGGGTAAACAAGCAAGTTGCACAAGTAATAACATCACACATCTACTATCCCCCTTCCCCCCTTCTAAAATATATATATATATAAAATTGACTAGTCGTTGTGGGTGAGTATGAAAGACTGAAGGTACACATACAGTCAACCGGGCACCACAAAAAGAAGAGCAAAGGTTACAGGCATTAAGGTTTTGACTGTGTGCTACTGGTGTTGGCAAAGTGCAAAATAGCACCTGAATACTCTGTACCCTTCTCCACCACCGCCAATTCAGGCTCCGCCCTTTCTGCCTCACCTCTTCCTATGCTTGGAATAAACATACGCCAAGCCCCCTCCCTGCCCATCTTCAAGTCCTTGCTCAAAGCCCACCTCTTCAATGTCGCCTTCGGCACCTAACCATTATACCTCTATTCAGGAAATCTAGACTGCCCCAATTTATTTGATGGCACATTTTGTCCATTAGATTGTAAGCTCCTTTGAGCAGGGACTGTCCTTCTTTGTTAAACTGTACAGCGCTGCGTAACCCTAGTAGTGCTTTAGAAGTGTTAAGTAGTAGTAGTAGTAGTAGTAATACTGGTGAGACGACACTGGAGAAACCATATCAGTGACCTCACAGTGTTCAAATGCGGCTTATGTCATCATTAAAACCCACCAGTGAGATAATATAAGGGGGTCTGGAAGCAGCCAGTGTTGAAGTATGCACTTTGTTCCCATTAAAACAGAACAGTAAACAAAACCAGTATATCCTTTAGGAATGGGATGTTCCAGATCTAAAACCGTAAATAAAGCAGGAGGCTTCGGTGTCCAACGGGAATTCCAAGGTGGGATGCATGAACTCCAATCATCCTCCAAAACATAGTTATCAAAGAAAAGTCCAAAATAAATGTCCCAAAGTGTCAGTAGATTGACCACACTTCTGACTCTGATCTGACTGTCCAAAATGAGTCTGATATGCTCAATGGGGAGAAATGTAAAGACGCATCACCAATTTATATTGTAATTCCCAGGATAACAAATTAGATGTGAGTGAGTGATGAAGACAAAGGCTACATTGAAGCTGATCCACTAAAATCAGGGTAGCCAAGTCTATAGTCCATTTGTGAGCCAGCGGCGCAAAATCAAAAGCTGGCTGGATATCATGTAAAGATCTGTGATGGCATTACAGCGGTACCTGCAACTGAGCTTCTAAACTAACCAACCCATCCAGTTATTAAGACCCACCTTCTATACTATCATGCCTAACACCTTTCTTTTCACTTCCCTTACTCAACCATTGTACATTATTAATTGTATCTGATATCCTGGAATGACTATGTCATAACAAAACTCTGTAAGCCACATTGAACCTGCAAATAGGTGGGAAAATGTGGGATACAAATGCAATAAATAAATGTTTCTTAAAATGTTTCATGAACCGTAGAGGGTCACAACTCAGCAAGAAGGGTAAGAATATAATGGCATAGCTGTAAGTAAGGAAAAACATCAATATCTGACAAATCATATTCAGTGCTTAGAGAAGTAAACATACAGATCTGCCCAGTCTCAATAAGACATTGAATCAAAAAACACAAACCCTTAGCCGTCCAAGTCTGAAATGCAGCAGATGTCAATCCTGGCAGAAAGGCACCATTGCCCTGAATTGGCGAAAAAGGGGAAATCACACAGAACAAATGAAGTGCTCTACATATCCAGCACCATGCCAGCCGCATTGACTTGTAAACCAGATATGCTTGAATAAATTTGCCCAATAGTCTTGAGTGTATATGTAACACAGAGCTCGGATGATATGGCTTCAATAGATACAACTTTAACTATGTAAAGGAAAAATGAGTAACATTATGAAGCCAATCATTACTATGTCGCATCGTACAAAGAAAATAATCTAACTCTTAATAATCACAATCCACCTTTATTTTGAGGTATATTCTTGAGCAAGGGCCATACAAGCCCTATGACCAGTCCATAAATATTGATTAAGCAGACGGGTCAACTGGTGGTCATGCGTCAGCATAAAGACCAGGGGCAATATTTGAAAAACATAAACCCATTTAGGAAGCAACACCATATTATACAAGGCAATGTGGCCCAAAAGAGATAAGGGTGGTCTTAGTAGTAGCTAATAAGGGATCCTATACACCTATATAATAAGAACCTGTGGGATAAGGACACCAAGATACTTAATAGGCCCATCAGCCCACATTAAAGGAAAGGGTCCCACCCAAGAATTTTGAATTGTAGCTTGGGAAGGCAACGCTACAGACTTAGATAAATTTAGAGTAAAACCTAAGTAAACGTGAAATTCATCCACAAAATCTAACAAACGCGCCAAAGATGCTTGAGATTGGGTTAATGTTAATAAAAGATCATCTGAAAAGGCCAAAACATGGATTTCACTGTGACCTATCATGACTCCATGCAGATCTGTCTCATGCTATATCGTGTAGGAAGAGCTCCAGGTATATTAAAAATAAAAGGGAAGAAAGCTGGCAGACCTGATGGGTACCAAGCTGAATTGGGAATGAAGCAGCCCTACTACCATTTACTAAAACAGAAGCCATAGGATCAGAATAAAGAAGACTGATTGACTAATAAAACTAACCTTCCAGGCCAATATAATGTAAAGTTTAGAACAAAAAAGACCACGTCACCTTGTCAAAGGCCTTCAACACGTCCAAGGCCACGAGCATTCCCAATTGCTGACTAGTCTGAGCATGAAACAAGGCCAAAAGAACCCATCTCACATTCAAAACAGAGTGTCGACCCTTAACAACCTTCTTGAGCCCTTACGCCAAGCCCCCTCCCTGCCCATCTTCAAGTCTTTGCTTAAAGCCCACCTCTTCAATGCTGCGTTCGGCACCTAACTCTTACCGTTCAGGTACTCCAGACTGCCCCAATTTGACTGCCCCTATCGGACTGACTGTTCACTTGTCTTTTAGATTGTAAGCTCTTTGAACAGGGACTGTCCCTCTATGTTAAATTGTACAGCGCTGCGTAACCCTAGTAGCGCTTTAGAAATGTTAAGTAGTAGTAGCAGTAACAAAACCCGCTTGAAAATCAATAATTAAAAAGGGCAAGTGGGCCACCAGCCTAGTGGCTAATATGCAGGCCAATATTTTCAAATCTACTTTAAGTAGTGAGATTGGACGATATGAATCAGGATTAGTGGGGTCTTTTCCAGGCTTTGATATAAGCATAATCAAAGCTTTATTGGAGTGAAGTGGAAAGGCGACCTGCTCCATGGCCACTGAGAAATAAGCAGCCAAGGAACCATAGAATTTTGGGGCTACCAGTTTATAAAACTCAGGTGTATAGCCATCCGGCCCTGGGGCCGCAAAGTATTTGTGACTTTTAACAGCTAGTTGACAGGAAAAAGGATCCTTGGGAAGAAATTCAGACAGTATGTTTCTAGACATTTAAACTAGAAGGCATGGGTCGGGTGACAAAAGGAAGCAAGGGAATTTGGAAAGTCACCCCCAGAATAAACTTGATGGCAGAGAGAAAGGTCATCTAAATACAGAAAACCATCTAAACTCTCTATGCAGATGGAAAGCAATGAGCACAAATGCTCGTAGTCTAGGTAAAAAAGGTTCAAGACTTGCAAGCCCTGATGTTTGAAGATAACTTGGGTATTGTTGCTATTACAGAGACGTGGTTCAATGATTCCCATGAATGGGATGTGACTACACCGGGCTATAATCTTTATAGAAAGGATAGAGAGGGCCGAAGGGGTGGAGGAGTGGCGCTGTATGTGAGAGACAATATCAGAGCGGCTGAAATGCGGGGCACCTGGGGAAAGGAAGAAGCTTTATGGATCGTCCTGGAAAGAGAAGATGGAACCTGTATCCACACGGGGGTTATCTACAGACCTCAGGCACAAATAGAGAAGCTAGACAAGGATTTGATAGAGGATATTCAAAAGATTGGTATGAAAGGGGAGGTGCTACTGTTGGGAGATTTCAACTTGTCTGATGTTGATTGGAATGTCCCGTCTGCAGAATCGGAAAGAAGTCGGGAGATTGTGGATGCCTGTCAAAGTGCCTTGCTCAGACAAATGGTGACAGAACCCACAAGGAAGGGTTGATGCTGGATCTAGTGCTCACGAATGGAGGAAATGCTTCTAATATCCGGGTGGGTGCCCACCTATGTAATAGTGATCATCACACCATATGGTTTGATATAAGGGCGAAGGTGCAGTGTGGACGCACAAAACTCAAAGTACTGGATTTCAGACATACTGATTTTGATAAAATGGGGGAATACCTGAAAAAGGAGCTGTTGAAGTGGGAAGGCGTAGGAGAAGTGGAACATCAGTGGTCAAAGCTGAAGGCTGCTTTAAATACGGCGACTGATCTTTACACGAGAAAAGTAAACAAAACCAAGAGAAACAGGAAGCCTTTATGGTTTTCCAACCAAGTAGCTGAAAAAATAAGAGCAAAAGAGGCTTTGTTCAAGAAATACAAAAGAACGCAACGAGAGGATCACGGAAAAGATTATCGGATTAAACTCAAAGAAGCGAAGAGGGAAATACGGTTAGCGAAAGCACGAGCGGAAGAAAAAATGGCTAAAGATGTAAAGAGAGGTGACAAGACCTTTTCAGACATTTTGGAGAAAGGAGAAAAGATAGGAATGGAATTGCAAGACTGAAAGATAATGAGAATGGTTATGTGGAAAGTGAGGAGGATAAAGTGAATGTGCTAAACAATTACTTCTCTTCAATGTTCATGGAGGAAAATCCTGGAGAAGGACAGCGGTTGGCTGCTGAAGGACTTTTTTGGGGAATGGAGTGGATACTGCGCCGTTTACGGAAGAAAGAGTTTATAAACAGCTGGAGAATCTGAAGGTGGACAAAGCTATGGGGCTGGATGGGATACATCCCAGGATACTGAGGGAGCTCAGGGAGGTCCTGGCGGGACCTCTTAAAGATTTATTTAATAGATCTTTAGAGACTGGAGAGGTTCCGCGAGATTGGAGATGAGCGGATGTGGTCCCTCGTCACAAAAGTGGAAACAGGGAAGACGTGGGAAACTACAGGCCGGTAAGTCTCACGTCGGTGGTAGGAAAAGTAATGGAGTCTCTGCTGAAAGAAAGGATAGTTAACTTTCTAGAAGACAACGGGTTACAGGACCTGAGGCAACATGGCTTTACCAAAGGACAATCCTGTCAAACGAATCTCATTGACTTCTTTGACTGGGTGCCAAAAGAAATGGATGAAGGCCGTGCGCTAGATATAATCTACTTGGATTTCAGCAAAGCCTTTGATACGGTCCCCCACAGAAGACTCGTGAATAAGCTGAAAGGGCTGAACTTAGGACTGAAAGTGGTGAACTGGATAGAAAACTGGTTGACCGACAGGTGGCAGTGGATGGTAGTAAATGGAATCCGCTCGGAGGAAAGGATGGTGAGCAGTGGAGTTCCTCGGGGGTCGGTGCTGGGGCCCATTTTGTTTAATATATTTGTGAAAGATATTGCTGAAGTGTTGGAAGGAAAGGTTTGCCTTTTTTCAGATGATACAAAGATAGCCAATAGAGTGGATACCCTGGAGGGAGTAGAAACGATGAGAAGGGATCTCCGAAAGTTAGTAGAATGGTCAGGGGTCTAGCAGTTAAAATTTAATTCCATATACAAAAAAGAAACCGTTGTATACCAATACAATCTCTTATTTTTTTTGTTTTCTTATTTGCTTGTGAAACATGCAATTCTAGTGAAACATCTAAAGGTAATAGCAACAGCTAATGTTGTTAAGAGTGCTCAGTAAAAAACATGCTGCTACGGCTGGGCTACTAAAAAGCAAACATGAGAGAAGCAAAACATCATTGCACTCTTGCCCTACCAACCACCAGTATATGAAGTACTCGATGAGTCTAAAATACTCAAACATATAACAAGTCCGTTCTTTAAGGTATATAGATAGTTTTCACTTAACTTTGGTTTGGATAAAGTAGAACTCGAGTGAGTACTGTGCTCCTCAGTCGTGCCACAGCTTACACTAGCATGTTCCGTGCTCGTGTTCGTGCTCGTGTTTAAATAAAATTCTTCCCATTTCAGCTCATATCTTGATCAATTCATTTCCTGGATATATCATTGTTTGTTCCAGGAAATGAATTGATCAAGGTATGAGCTGAAATGGGAAGAATTTTATTTAAACACGAGCACGAACACGAGCACGGAACATGCTAGTGTAAGCTGTGACACGACTGAGGAGCACAGTACTCACTCGAGTTCTACTTTATCCAAACCAAAGTTAAGTGAAAACTATCTATATACCTTAAAGAACGGACTTGTTATATGTTTGAGTATTTTAGACTCATCGAGTACTTCATATACTGGTGGTTGGTAGGGCAAGAGTGCAATGATGTTTTGCTTCTCTCATGTTTGCTTTTTAGTAGCCCAGCGGTAGCAGCATGTTTTTTACTGAGCACTCTTAACAACATTAGCTGTTGCTATTACCTTTAGATGTTTCACTAGAATTGCATGTTTCACAAGCAAATAAGAAAACAAAAAAAAATAAGAGATTGTATTGGTATACAACGGTTTCTTTTTTGTATATGGAAACATATTTTTGAAACCAAGACGTTTGTATTTACCCCATATATTTTCTTAGTTAAAATTTAATGCCAAGAAGTGCAGAGTGATGCATTTGGGGGTGTAGAAACCCAAAAGAGAGATACCGAATAGGAGGGGAGAGATTAGCAAGCTCGACTCAGGAGAGATACCTTGGGGTGTTGGTGTTGGAGGATATGAAGGTGAAGAAACAATGTGACAAGGCGACAGCCGTGGCTAGAAGGATGCTAGACTGCATAGAGAGGGGTATAACCAGCAGAAGAAAGGAGGTGTTGATGCCCCTCTACAAGTTGTTGGTGAGGCCCCACTTGGAGTATTGTGTTCAGTTTTGGAGGCCGTATCTGGCTAAAGATGTAAAAAGACTGGAATTGGTGCAAAGAAAAGCTACAATAGCCCTTATGGTGGCAAGTGTCACCTATATGTGTGTATAGTAGGTTTTTGCTCGGTTTTCGAGAGTTCAAACGTTCTACCATAAATGTAACAGAGTGTGATATAGGCCTGGGTCTATAGGCCTGGGTCTATAACATCTGAAGCTGTCCTAGAAGCTGGTATGGGGATGAGTGGCAGAGAAGGAACAGAGTTTGTGAGGGGAAGAGAGGCAAAGGTAGATGAGAATGATTAGGGTATGTCTACAGAGGGTAGAAACGGGGAACCAGAAGGTAGCTGAAAAATGGGACTGAGAGACACAGGGGGAAATGCAAGGACTAGTGAAATAAGCATAAATTTAGAGGAGGGGAAAGCAGGAATAAAATCTACCTAAAAGATAAAAAGGTAGATAAGAGAATGGAGAAAAAAGTTGAAACAGAAGGATCAGTGTCAGAGAGAGATGAAGGGAAAGAGATGATAGGAATGGAAAAACAGAAAATGGATGTGAGATCCTGGAAAAGGACTTAAGTAAATGCAAGAAGTTCTAAAAATAGACCAGCAACAACCCAAAAGGAAAAACAAAATGATTAGACAAAGGTACAAAACATTTATTTTTCAGTTTTTAGCAAATGAAAAATGTCTGAAAATGTGCATTACTTAAATTTTGTTCTGTACAGGAGGAAATGCATTTTCTTTCTTCAGTGTTCCACTGTTAACAGAGTCTGGGGTGTCCATTTAGTTTTATGACTGCATATTTGTTTATAGTTTATTCACATTTGCTATACCGCCTTTGCTAACTAGCAGATCAAAGTGGTTTACAATTCCAAACAAAAATCAGCAGAGAAAAGAACTACAAAATGTAAAAAGGTCTGTTTCAATACTATTCATATAATAGTAAATAAGTTTTAAAAAAACAGTCAGAGGGTAGGTTACAAGAAGGGGTCGGGGGCAGGGGACTAAGGACAGAGGAGATGAAAAAGGGTGGGGACAAGAATCCAATAGTATGGGATCGCAAATCAACTTATGGGGGGATGGGGGGATGCATGTTCAAAAAGCCAGTTTTTCACCACGGCTTTAAATTGTTTCTAATTTGCAATCTATTATTTTTACTTTGTGATGGTATGGGCTTTCCATGTGTAACTGAGATGAGGTATTCTGTTAACATGTATATTGTGTATAGGAATCTTTAACAGTCTGGCTTACCCTCTTTTCCCAACTGGAGATGTACTGCTGACTTATCATGGGTAAGGCTGCTGCATTTGGGGATCTTGGATTTAATGCTGGCAGGGTATGATCTTGAGTGGCCATTTGGAGGGTTTTGTGTTATAACCAGTGCTTTTTTTGTGCCGGTATGCAACGGTACGGCGTACCGGCACCTTTTTTCACAGGTCCATCCAGCGATTCTCCTCCCTCTCCTGCCCTCCCCTCTCCAGCGATTCTCCTCCCTCCCCTCGCCAGCAATTCTCCTCCCTCCCCTCTCCCCCCCTCTCCAGCGATTCTCCTCCCTCCCCTCTCCCATGTCAAACACCCTTCCACTCACTGTCTCTAACCAAGTCGCAGCGGCGAACTGGTGGGCAGCGCTAGTCAAGGCATCAAGCTCCTCCATCGTCCTTCGCTTCCCTGCCTTCTCAGCGTGCGTCCTGCCCACCCTCGCTGAAAGGAAATGATGTCAGGGAAGCAAAGGAGCTTGATGCCTTGACTAGCGCCGCCCACCAGTTCGCCGCTGCGACTTGGTTAGAGACAGTGAGTGGAAGGGAGTTTGACATGGGAGAGGGGAGGGAGGAGAATCGCTGGAGAGGGGGGAAGAGGGGAGGGAGGAGAATCGCTGGTGAGGGGAGAGCAGGGGAGGGAGGAGAATCGCTGGAGAGGGGAGGGCAGGGGAGGGAGGAGAATCGCTGGACATGGGTGGATGGCAGGGGGGACGGGGGGGGTTGCTGGACATGGGAGAGGGGATGGCAGGGGAGGGAGGAGAATCGCTGGACATGGGAGAGGGGAGGGAGGAGAAACGCTGGACATGAGAGAGGGGAGGGAGGAGAATCGTTGGACATGGGTGGATGGCGGGGGGGACAGGGGGGTCGCTGGACATGGGAGAGGGGAGGGCAGGAGAGGGAGGAGAATCGCTGGCCATGGGAGGGGGAGGGAGGAGAATCGCTGGCCATGGGAGAGGGGAGGGAGGAGAATCACTGGACATAGAAGAGGGGAGGGCAGGGGAGTGAGGAGAATGGCTGGACATGGGTGGATGGCAGGGGAATGGGGGGTTGCTGGACATGGGTGGATGGCAGGGGGGGGACAGGAGGGTCGCTGGACATGGATGGATGGAGGGGAGGGCAGGGAAGAGGAGGGCTGCTAGACATGGGTGGATGGAGGAGAGGGAAGGGAGAGAGAAGAAATGCTGGACATGGATGGAGGCGAGGGAAGAGTGAGGAAGGAGATGAGATGAGGGAAAAGGAAGTGAGGAGAAAAACTGCACATGGATGTAGAAAATAGGCAGAAGCTGGATCCACTGGACAGTCAAGTCTGTGGAGGACCCACCTTCTCCAGGATCAGCTCTGCTGGGGTAAAAAAAAAAAAAATCCCTTGCCCCTTAAGGCAGTCAGAAAAACTAAGCTCCTGAACTAACAGGACACCATTTAGCATACAGGCCTGAACCAGATAGCCATTTTCCTTTAACACAACATTACAAGGACCTTTTCCAACACTTAGCCCCTAAGTTTAGCTTGAAATCAGGCTTCCCTTAATCCACAAAGCCACCACGCCCTTCCTCAAGATCAGCCTGATTTTACAAAATGCCTTTAAAATTTATCTAAACCTCCGGCAAACTACTGCAGGTACTGTCATACTATGGTCAAACAATTTCCCTTACAGCCCAGTCACTTTAAACATTTAAACACCATTTAGGCTAATAAAACTTCCTCTGACCTGTCAGTCTCTTTTCAGCAACCTTCCCTTAACAGAGTCAGTCCCCAACTGAATCTAACTGTCCCCAAAGTCATTGTAGTGGCAATAAGGTCTTGGCTGACATCACCTGACGCACACTGGCCAATCAGCAGTTGCCAGTCCAAAGCCACAGTTTTTTTCCAGGAGCATGGAACCTAGAACTTTACAGTGCTGGCTCCATATTGAAACCTCAAACCCCAATGGACTATAATGGGAAAAGGAGAATTTTCTAAATTTTTCTTAATCTTATTGTAAACTGCTTTGAACTGATCAGATACTAGTGGTATATAAATTGTAACATGCAACCTGTGACCTTTAACAACAAATATGTCACATTTCCCATTCACTGCATAGCTTAAGCGCTACTATCCTGACATCCTGAAAATTTTGCATTTTAAAAATATGCTCTTCCTTGGACACCCTGCATTTTCCTCACAAAAACCAATAAAATCCACACTGCACCCATGACTAGACTACTCCAGGGCCCTGCATGGTGCTCTAATGGACCTGAGTATAACATTTGAGGCTGGCATAGAGGCTAAGTATTGTTTTTAATCACATTTTTGGGGGGTGGGAGGGGGGTCAATGACCACTGGGGGAGTAAGGGGAAGTCATCCCTGATTCCCTCCAGTAGTCATCTGGTCATTTAGGGCACCTTTTTGTGCTCTAAATGTAACTACTGAAGTAATTAAATTTGCTGATGATACAAAGTTATTCAAAGTTGTTAAATCGTAAGAGGACTGTGAAAAATTACAAGAGGACCTTACGAGACTGGGAGACTGGGCATGTAAATGGCAGATGACGTTTAATGTGAGCAAGTGCAAAGTGAGGCATGTGGGAAAGAGGAACCTGAACTATAGCTATGTAGGAAAGGGATCTAGGCATCATCGTTGATGATACATTGAAACCCTCTGCTCAGTGTGCAGCGGTGGCTAAGAAAGCAAATAGAATGTTAGGTATAAACTCTCTAATTCTCCTGAAGTTAAAAACCAGAAATCTGCTCCAGTATAAACACTATCTGTGCACACAACTAGTACCTATCTAGCTCTTTTTATTTTTCAATAAAGAAGGATAAAAGACCTCAGAACTTCTCAAGCCTAAATACAGTTAGTGGTGTACTACTATGCCACTTGGCTTGAAACCCATCATCAAGAGTCTAAAAAAAAAACTCTATTATGCTACAAATTACACACAAATTAGTGCTGACTTACATAGGAATATTTAAAGTATGGTAAAAACTTGCTTATGTTTCATTTTCCTGTTTTCTTTTTCCACTTAAATCTTTAGAGTGTAGTAAATTTAAAACAAATCGGAGAAAATTTTTCTTCACCCAACGCATAATTAAACTCTGGAATTCGTTGCCGGAGAACGTGGTGAAGATGGTTAGCTTAGCAGAGTTTAAAAAGGGGTTAGACGGTTTCTTAAAGAACAAGTCCATAAACCGCTACTAAATGGACTTGGGAAAAATCCACAATTCCAGGAATAACATGTATAGAATGTTGTATGTTTGGGAAGCTCGCCAGGTGCCATTGGCCTGGATTGGCTGCTGTCGTGGACAGGATGCTGGGCTCGATGGACCCTTGGTCTTTTCCCAGTATGGCATTACTTATGTACTTATGTACAAGCTGCAAGCTGACACCCACACTTAATGGCAGTCATTGTTTTACTCACTGACTGTACTTCCTCAGGGGTACAGTTTTCACAAGAATCAAGGCTAAATTCATCATCAGATATATAAAAAAAATTACAATTTAAATAGAAATTGAACTCACCTATATTGGAGGTGATTCACGTTGGTCTGTCTGATTGATTCCCAGTAATGGCTTGCTATAGAGATATCTTTGTTTGTGAATAATAGCTCCTGAGAACACCAAGTCAGTGGCGAAACACATGATTGGTATGCCAATTGTGCGAGACAATTGTTTGTGTCGAGCTGAAAGTGAGAGGCAAAGAAATTGAAAGCCTTGTTACAAAATTGAAGATAGAGATGTCTGACTTTGATATGGACTATGAATTGAAAACCATGATGGATTAGCTATGGTTTAGACTGTTGGAATTTTAATCTGAGCCCCGTGGAAAAAGTAAGAAGAGGAATTACGGCAGCTGGTGTATGTGTAACGCTGCTAAAACTTTCTATGCTCAACCAGAGGATGGATCTCCACATGACAATCTAACAGACTAATTGTTTTCTTTAACTGTTAGTTTTTCCCTGGTTTCAAAATTTTTTTTTAGTGATGTTGGAGTATGAGTATGAGTGAAGTATGTATGGTGTTTAGTATCCAATTTTAGATGTGTTCTGTGTTGTGTGTTAATAAAGTAAAATAACTATTGTATACAGATTTTTTGAATATTAATTAAAAAAAAGTTTGTGAATAATGTACTAATGCCCATATTTCTTTGATTCTTAGTTATAAATAACTCACATGCCTGCTGGTTCTCCTATCCAGATGCCAACTGTTGAATCTCTGAAGACCCCCCTAATTTATTAGGGTTATTTAACTTGCATTAATCCCAAACAGCTTCCATTTTGTCTCCTCCTCGGTATTATTAGCCGTTTCTCTAAATTTAAATAATTCTGGGTATGCTGAGGCTGTTCATGATTCTAGAATTCATCAAACCAGTTTTCTGCTCTGCTAGGACCTACACAGTACCTTTGAAAAGGCAGCACTATAATCATCACAGCGGGCCCTAGAACCCCAATACACCCATTTAAAAGCAAAACAAGCCAGATTGCTATAGATGGCTATACAAAACATCTAAGTGCCAGAGTTCAGTCTTACACAGACCTACACCATATGCAGAAAAAGGGTCACAAAAACAATATTCAAACAAAAACAGAACTGAAAAGGATTTGCTTTAGAAATTATATGCACTTATTATTCTTTTCCAAAGTTTTTTTTTTTTTAAGCGCTGAAAGGGTCAGAATTGGCAGTGTGGCTTGGAGGATGAGGGTATAATCTAGCTACTGAGCTGCAGTGCTGAAAGAACTGTGACAGCAGCTGGTATCTCCCACCTGCCCAGCAGTGACCATGCTTTTCCTTCCTTGGGAGGCACAAAATCAAGAACAAGTCAAATAAAAAAACATAGAGTCCAGTAGACAATAACCAGTCAAATCTCAATGGTACTTTTATTAGCAAGAGACGTAGAGGGGTATAAAACTGTGCCCGACTTGGTTAAGTTTCGCCCGAACAAAAGGCTGCCTCAGGGGCTCTCAATTCTAATAAGATGTAAAAAAAAAAAAAAAAAAGCAAACTTGCACTAAAGCTGGCAAAAAATGTTACACTCCTTCAAATACCCCTGGCTGTTGCTGGAAACATCTTATTGGATTTGATTGGATCTTGTCTACTGGACTGCCTCTTTTTTTATTCAATCTGCTCTTGATTTTGCGCTTCTCTGGCTCTTGTGGATCAACTGCTTGTGTGTTTCTTGGGACTTTCCCTCCTTGGGATGCAACTGGGACCAGCAGAGAGTTGCTTTTTATTATGGTCAGCTAGGTCTTGTGTGAAGAGTGATTTCCCCAGATGACTTAGCCTAACCAGTGAAAAGGAGTTAAGAAGAGTACAGATTTAGAAGGGCTCTGGTGGTAGAGCTTGCAGCAGTGAAAGCAGCAGAGACCAAAAGAGTCTTAGCCAGAAGCTCCAAAAATATTCCAGTTACAAGAATCTGAATATTTCTTGAGAAGCTGTGAAACCTACAGTGCACATCCCTAGATGTGAGAGACCAAACCTTGGTTCATCCCAAGCACATAGTGTTTGAGGATTTTGCAGATTTTGTTTTGTTTTTCAATCTTTGAGGGTGTAACTTATTTTCCCCTAGTACATTTTCCCAATGGATTCTGAGGACTTTCTGGTGGAGGGTTCATGGCAGACACCAGTACTTAAACCAAATACCAGAGTGATTCTATGTTTTGTGTGACTATTTTGCGAGTATCCTTCAGAGAAGGACTGAGGAATCTGGGGTATCCACCTGTGACCCATAGAGATGGGGAAAAGAAGGAGGACTAGTCCATGAGGAAATGCTTTACCCAAGCACAGAAAGGAGAATTATGTTTTCTGATTTTGCAAAAGGATTTACAGTTATTGCAAACTGATTCTCATTCTAGTGTCTTTTAGTCTTTCATTTGTGTGCACTTTTTAGGATTCAACATACTACAGGTATTTTTTATCTTAATTTAAAAGTACACCAAGATTGGTGTACTTTTAATTTTTGTGATGTGGAAGTTTTAAGTCAGTTATTGGTCATCCAGTGAAGGCCTTGTGTCACTCTCCAGCTTATTTTCGAAAGAGATCGCCGGCCATCTTCTGACACAAATCGGGAGATGGCCGGCGATCTCCTGAATCTGGCCAAATCGGTATAATCAAAAGCCGATTTTGGCCGGCTTCAACTGCATTCCGTTGCGGGGCCGGCAAAAGTTCAGGTCCAAGTCCCAAAAAAGTGCCCGAACTGACCAGATGACCACTGGAGGGAATCGGGGATCACCTCCCCTGACTCCCCCAGTGGTCACTAACCCCCTTCCACTCCCAGCCTCTATGCCAGCATCAAGTGTCATACTCAGGTCCATCGCAGCAGTATACAGGTCCCTGGAGCAGTTTTAGTGGATGCTGTGGACTTCAGGCAGGCGGACCCAGGCCCATTCCCCCTACCTGTTACACTTGTGGTGGAAAATGGGAGTCCTTCAAAACTCACCTAAAACCCACTGTACCCACATGTAGGTGCCCCCCTTCACCCCTTAGGGCTATGGTAGTGGTGTATATTTGTGGGTAGTGGGTTTTTGGGGGCTCAGCACCCAAGGTAAGGGAGCTATGCACCTGGGAGCTATTTTAAAATTTTTTAAACTTTTTAGAAGTGCCCCCTAGGGTGTCCGGTTGGTGTCCTGGCATGTGACGGGACCAGTGCACTACGAATCCTGGCCCCTCCCATGACCAAATGCCTTAGATTTGTTTGTTTTTGAGATGGGCGCCATCGGTTTCCATTATGGGCCATCTCAAACCCGGCCATCTCTGACATTTGGGCGGCCTCTACCGTTTTATCGAAACGAAAGATGGCCGGCCATCTTTTTCGAAAATACTTTTGACTCCGCCCACTTGTGGAGCCGGCCATGGAGATGGCCAGCGCCATTCGATTATCCCCCTCTCTGTCTCCCTCTATTCATCAGGATTCAAATTGAAGAGGTTATATAAATTCTTTTCAGTACCCCATGGAATTGGCAGCCCAAATCACTACCCTCAGTGCACATGGAATGAGTATCCTACATGGAGCAGCAGATGCTGCTTGAGCCACCTTATTCAGTGCTGCTGAAAGACTGAGCTGAGGCAGGGCTGCCGCCAGGCCCAGGACAGGGCCACTGCCCCCCCAGGATCACTGCCACCCCAGGATCGCTGCCACCTGCCACAATTGTAAATACTTTGGCTGGCGGGGATTCCAAGTCCCCGCCAGCAGAAAAGTCTTATTCCAGTGTTGCTCTTCTTCACTCTGCCGCATGGCCTGCCCCTGCAGCTGCTTTTTCTTTCACGTCGCGCATGGTCAGTTTCAAAACCGAGCATGCGCAGCCTGAGGGGAAAAGCAATGCGGCAGAATGAAGAAGAGCAGTGCTGGAGGAAGAACTCTTCTGCTGGCGGGGCCTGGGGGGAACCCCACCAGCCTGCTGTGTCTGCTCCTCCGGGTCCTCCCCAGCCTCCAAGGGGGGGCCTGGTGCTGGAGTTTTCTCTTTCCTGCTCCTGTTGGGATGCGATCACCTGGGTCCTGTCAGGAGCAGGAGAGAGAGAGAGAGACCCCGGTGCTGGGCCCCCCTTGGAGGCCCAGGCCTGGGGAATTTTGCCCCCCCCCCCCCCCCCCCTTGGTGGCCCTGACCTTATTGGACAGACTAAATGGGTCATTTTGTTCTTTGTCTGTCATAATTTACTGTTACTTTATTTTTCTGGGGAACAGAAGCTAGTTTCTCACACACAATTATTGTATGTACAGGTTCAATAGAACCTGCTTTAGGCAGAGGTCGACATCAAGAAGGCTTTTATTTAGGGGTCTTTTTACAAAGGCGTGCTAGCGTTTTTAGCGTACACTAAAAATAAGGGTACTCTAAATGCTACAGATGTCCATATATTCCTATTGGCGTGTCTAGCGTTTAGTGCACACTAAAAATGCTAGTGTGCCTTTGTAAAAGACCCCCTTAGGTTGGTATGAACTTTGATTTATTTACCTTTGCAACATCAAAAAGAGTCATTTTAATATTTCATTATATTAATGTACATTTTGGAGTCTCTTGCCAGACACCCTGTCACTTTTGCTAAGATGCAAAGCGGATTCTGTGCAGTTAAAAAGGGGCGTGGCTATGGGTGGAGATATGGGCATTTTGTGGACGTTCCAAAATTTACGGTCGTTGTTACAGATTATGGCCCAGTGCACGTACATCAATGTGCAGGAATTTATGCTACATTTTTGTTAGTATAAATGGGCATGCGTCGTTTTAAGCACCGGGATATCAACTAAGCAAATTCTATATACCTCTCTTAAATCTAGGCATCGGCTATATAATATGCTTAGGCAGAAATGTTTACTGTTCAGATTTTTTATTAGCCATATACAGAATCTGGCCCTTAATGTATAGAAAATATACTGAGCTCAGCTGATGTGAATGAGTTATGGAACAGGATAATATCGGGTCTAAAACTCTCACTTTTGGATAATAGCAGCAGAAATGTTGATAAAAATCATCCATACATTAGTGAACAGTTCCTCTTTCATATACTGGGCAGGTTTAGGATTTTTTTCATGCACTGCTGGATATTCATAGAACCGATGTGGCCTAATAATAAAAGCATGAACCAGATCAATATCATATGCCCACCTGCACAACATGCAAATTGAATCCGAAGTGTGCTGTGTCATTAAAAGGACACACAGTAATATGATTCTTTTCAAATGTTCAACAGGCTTATGTCTGAAATACTTTAACCCTCAGCCTTCTGGTAGCAAATTAAGGTTACTACCATTTAGGGATATGCATTCGGTTTCAGCTTTCTGTGTGGAGAATTTTATGTGAATAAAGAATAAACACTAGATCAACTTTACACACATGTAGAGGTGCATTTTCAATGATGCATTTAGATTTTGGCCATTTTGCAGAAAACATCCCAAAATAAAATGGTGAACATAGTGATTTTTGAACCAGAAAAATGCCAGTCTTTTTCTTTGGAAAAAGGCCATTTGCTCAGTGCATCTATCTTTTTGGACCATTTTTTAAAAAGAAAAAAAAAAGTCCAGGAGAAAAACGAGTGGTCATTTAGGGCACCTTTTTTGTGACTTGTGATTGAAATAGGTCTAGACCAAAATGTCTAACTTTTATTCCTGGACGCTTTTGCTTTGCTCCATTATGGCAGAAAAATGTCCAAGTTCTGAGAACACCACATCATGCCCTTGACATGCCTCCTTGTAATTTGGCTGCACTGCATACGAACTGCATAGAAAAATGTCTTTAAAATGGGTTTTGAAAATAGCAATTTGGGCTTTTTGACAAAAAAAGTCCATATGCCACTTTGTGCCGTTTTTTGAATGTTATTTCCATACATTAAAAATATTTTACACGCATTAATCTTTGAAAGGAAACTATAATTTTGCCAGAAAATAGGCCAAAAAATAAAAAAATGAATCAAAACGTTTTTTAACATGCACACTCCTAGTATGGTACCAGCAGAATTAAGTTGACATTGTAATTGAACCTTGTTCTACTGATTTATTTACAATTTCTATCATAATCAGATCAATTTCTTTGGTTTCAGATTATCCAGAAACATTTAAATTTATTTTCTCTACTATTCTGCTGTTTAATATAATGCCAAACTTTAAGTTACTGTCTGTACTGTTTTAATATACTATTGTACTGTAGTCCTGTTATAGCTGATGTAAGCCACATTGAGCCTACAACCAGTGGGAAAATGTGGGATATAAATGCTTTAAAATAAATAATAAATAAATAAAATAAATAAATAAATAAATAAAATAACCCTGTCACAGTAAACTGGGGAGCATAATTTACCAAACGCTTTACACTGATAACTGAGCTTGTTGGAGAAAGTACAAACCTTGGGCTCCTTGTACTAAGCTGCAGTAAATACCAGCGCATGCTTACTGCAGCGTAAAGGGATTTACACACTAAAAAAATATATTTTTTTGCAGAGGGGGTATGTTTAGAGGGGGGCAGAGAATGGGTATTTCTACACTAATCAGTGAGCAGGTCTTTTATAAAGGTGCGCTAGCATTTTTAGCGCACGCTAAATGCTAGAGACATGTTTCTAGCATTTAGCATGTGCTAATGTTTTAGTGCATACTAAGGGGGTCTTTCACTAAAGTGCGCTAGTGTTCTTAGCTCGTGCTAAAAATCAGCTGGTGCTAAATGCTGATACGCCCATTGGAATATAATGGGTATATCAGGTACATGATAAGCAAATGTTGCGGAGAAAAGCTTCTTATAGCCTATCCTCTTAGGATTGGAAAAATGAAGAATCAAGAACTGTCTTCAAGCGGGGTTTTTAGCTGATAGACAAGTCAATGATGACTTATAGCTTGGAGCTAGGCCTTGTACTATCAAAAACACCAATGAGCATATTTTGAAAACAATGTGTGGTTGCATCAAAAGGGGTGTAGCCCTTTCAAATCATGAATGCTTAAAGATCAAACAAGCTATGGTGTTTAATAATGTTTGAACCTTCTGTATAACAACCTCCTTACAACCCAGGAAAATGATGTTGCAATAATTCAAAATGAGCCAAAACCATAGTTTGGGCAACCATTCTAAAAAAGTCAGGGGAATAATTATGTCTGATTCTTCTTAGCGTCCACAATAATTTAAACAATTTGGTTGCTACTACCTTTATTTGTGGCTCAAATATAAGATTTCTATCAAATATCATACCCAGGATTTTTAAAGCAGATTCCAGGGGAAAATTGATCCTATCAATACTCACATCTATTTGATCTCCTTTAATTGGTATGTAGGCTAATGGAAATTCACCATATAAGAATGAAGGTACATGCTGAAGATATTGAGCGTTATCATGATATTGAATATACACTATGGAATCTGTTATTTTAATATAATTTTCTAAGAACATAAGAACATAAGCATTGCCAAACACGGCAGCAAGACTGATTTTCAAGAAAACGAAATACTTAAGAGCAACCCCATTGCTTGAAAAACTACATTGGCTACCAGTGAAGGCAAGAATATTTTTCAAAGAGCACCCTAATCTTCAAGATACTATTCGGAATGGCACCCGAATATATGCTTGACATGATCGAACTATCCACAAGAAATTCAAACCCAGAAAACAGAAACTACCTACTCCTACACCTACCTAACTGCAAAAATACAATTTACAAAATCATCTACACAGCAGAATTTAGCTTCCTGGGTTCCGAATGGTGGAACTCGATACCAAAAATCATAAGAAGCATCAAAAATCTCCTCCAATTCAGAAAAGAAATCAAAATTCTACAGTTAAACACAAAAATATCACAGCCTCCTTTCAACACTACCTCCTCAAAACTAAATGAACAAACACCAGCAAAACTCAACAATGAACACAAGAACCACCACCACCTTTTCCTCTTCAAATCTATCTGTTCAGAACTATGGATGTCTTCTCCACAATGCACAACACTATTGTAACTCCACCAAAATGTAAATTGTAAGCCACTTTGAACCTAAACTTGTGTTGGTTAATAGTGACATACAAGAATGCATAAATAAATAAAATATTGAGACAGACCTTAGGTCCGTCAAATCAAGTATTCTATTTCCAACAGTGGCCAATCCAGGTCACAAGTACCTGGCAAGATCACAGAACAGTAAAACAGATTTTATGCAGCTTATCCTAGAATATGCAGTGGATTTTCCCAAGTCCATCTTAATAATGGCTTATGGACTTTTAGGAAATTATCCAAAAATGTTTAAACCTTGCTAAGCTAACTGCTTTTACCACATTCTCGGGCAACAAATTCCAGAGTTTAATTATTCGTTGAGTGAAGAAATATTTTCTCCAATTTGTTTTGAATTTACTACTTAGTAGCGTCTTTGCACTCCCCCTAGTCCTAGTATTTTTGGAAAGAGTAAACAACCGAATCACATCTACACATTGAACTTCACTCAGTATTTTATAAACCTCTATCATATCTCCCCTCAGCTGACTCTTCTCCAAGCTGAAGTTCCCTAGCTGTTTTAGCCTTCCTTCATAGGGAAGTCGTTCCATCCCCTTTATTATTTTCGTTGCCCTTCTCTGCACCTTCTCAAATTCCACTATATCTTTTTTGAGATGCAGTGACCAGAACTGTACAGAGAATTACATGGCATTCTGAGGCAATCAAGTGAAAATCATGCAGAATAGTACGGGGCACTTCGAATGATACTTTTGACATATTAACATTTAACACTGGCTGAAGTAACAAATTACTGTGGCTGTAAAATTAGTTTCTGTCCTAATTCACACCTGAAACATGATTACAGTACTCAGAGGTATGATGGGTGGGTGGGCAGGCAGGCATGTGAATATTGATTACAAAATGCAACACACAACTGGCATGCTGTTACCCTGTTCCAGAAATGGATTAAGGAAAAGCTGCCTGTACCTGCTGGGGCAAATTTCCAGGTACTGAATATTATAATGTACTTTGCAAAAAATATCGCAGGAGTGCACTTAGACTTGGCTCCGCTGCTATTACCACTAACTGGCATTTAGAAAAATCAGTATTTTCTGAGTGATCTTACAGAGTTCAAACCATGGCAATAAACTTCCAGTGGCTTTTATGAGGTCTCAGAGGCACAGCCATTTCTGTGAAATGGCAACATGCCAACAGTTTGTGCAGTCAAACTGTAGCAAATACCAAGCTGAAAGATTTTGAAAGGCCGCTGCATGACAGAAAAACTAAAGAGGGTTTCTGAAAACAGAAAGACGGAAAAGGAAACCAATACAAATTCATGCTATTCCTTAAAAGACCAGCATATTCAGAAACCAGACCCTAAACACGGAGGCATCTGTCCTCTTTATTTCATACATAATTGTGAGGCCCCTTCTGAGGATAAGATACACAGGGGTCTTTTTACCAAGCTGTGGGAGAAAGGGCCCTACGATAGCAGCGGGGGCCGTTTTTCCCATGTGCCAGGGCCCTTTTTACTGCAGCGGTTAAAAGCCCCCCCCCCCCCCCCAAATGGCCATTCAGTAAGATAACTTACTGCGTGGCCATGCAGTGGGGAGTACTTATCACCACCCACTGAGATGGTGGTATGGGCACCTGAGATAACCTGGTGGTAACTGGGCAGCGTACGGTGATGCTCGATTACTGCCAGGTTACCGCCACGCTATTTCCTGGGTTTTAATTTTTTTCCCCGGAAATGACGCGTGTTCGACCCAGAACTACCACTGGCAGCTGCATTGGGCTGGTGGTAGTCCTGGAATAGCATGCAGTAAGCCCGCATTGGGTTTACCGCCGCTTCGTAAAAGGGCACCATAGCTAGAATCTGCCGGTTCCATTGCATGCACTACAAACACACCACATACGCTAGTTGAAGATAAAGCAGCTTGCATGTCACAGAGAACAACTGCTTTCATAGTCAAATGAAACAAGCTTCTACCACCAACAGATTATTGAGTGTCTGGTTATAAACTGCTATAGACTTTTACCATTCTTGATCCCATCAGTGACTTCCCCCACTATCACCCATGTGTGCCACCTATAACCACTCCACTATTGCCTGCCCCTCCCGCCCTACCCCAAAAGCCTGTCTGTCCTGTTCCTTTAAAACATCATCCCCCTCACTCCAAAAGCCCACTGCTTCTCCCACTCCTGATTCCCCCACTTCCACCTCTCTACCTCACACAACCAGTCTCTCCCTCCCCCACTTTTCTTCAGCCCATCTACTTTTCCTCCCTCCCCTCCCCCTTCTCTTCTGAAGTCCATCTTCTGGCCCTTTAGACACACTCTGGTTACTATGGTGTTCCGGACTCTAGGAAGAGCTGTCACTGCTTTCAGAGATGGATGAATATATTGTACACTGCTCAGAAGGTCATTCCTATGGGCAGTATATCAAATTTTTAATAAACTTAATACTTGAAACATGATGCCTGCATCAGGGGCATGTTTGATATATTATCATAAGGACATATAACACACCTTAAAACAAGAAATTTATTTATTTAAACATTTATAGCCCACCTATTAACTAGGGCTAGATTCTACATATGGTGCCCAAAAAATCGGTGCCCAAAAAAGTGCTATTCTATAAGTTACACTTAAAGTTAGGCACGGTTTATAGACTAGCGCTTACACCCTGGAATAGTGCCTAACTTTAGGCGCAGCCATTTGTACCAACTGTATTAAATTAGGTGAGTATCCCCATTATTCTATAGCAATGAGTGTTAATTTTAGGTACACCCCTTTACACCCATGACCTTCCCATTTCTGTGCCCCCTTTTTCAGACCATATGTAAATTTTAGGTGAGAATCGTGTGTCTAAATTTACACAAATAAATGCCAATTAAATCTAATTAATGCCAATAATTGCCTGTTAAAAAGCCAATTATTGGTGCTAATTAACTCATTATTCAATTAAATTGTGTGCACAAATTGGGGGTGCACATACATTTACCCGCACAATTTTTGGTGACTTTTATAGAATTAGGGGGCTAGGGCATAAAGGTTGCTGACACTGGACTCCTCAAGACCAGTATGAGTTATTCTAAAAATTCCTTAAAAACACTTGTTTGTTGCTGAAATATGTTGGGCTTAGCTCTTCCCCTAAACCTGTATATTTGTATATTTTGCAAGGCTTCACTCCTAGCTAGGCACAAGCTTCCCCATGTCATCCCTGATTGATGCTTGCACTGGGGCCATGGAAGGGTTGGGCCTGGCAGTGGTATGATCTCTAACAATGGCCAGGGGACAACATAAGTGCATGCAAGGAGTTATTTAATAGGAACCTGTGGGACTTTGCACTACCCTTGAGATGCCAAGGGAGGAATAGGTGCCACCTTGGATGTTAGTATGAGGACATTGACTGTAATACAGCTTGGTGATGGTGACATCTGTCCAGGTTAGATGACACTGGAACTCCACACCATGAGCCCACTTCCACACAGTAATGACGATGCAGAGACCATGCACCCCCATGCCTTCCCTGCCTCTGCTGCTTCTCCTCCAGACTAGCAACAACAGCAAAACAAGTTAAAGACATCATGGGGCCACACTCTATGTACCCACAGCTGCTGGTCCTGCCCTTCTGACCTCATCATACAGTTCTGGGGCAGAACCAGCAGTTGTCAGTATGTAGCGCACAGCCCCACAATATTTTTAACTTGTTTTGCAGCTACTGCAGCTGGTCCAGAGAAGCAGCAGTAGCAGTGGTAGGGATATCGGGAGGGCGATACAGAAGAAGGAGGAGAAAGGGGGATGCTGAACGTAAAAGGGAGAGAGAATAAGCTTAATCGGCACTGATTTTTGTGCCGAATTTTTTTAGGCACCATATATAGAATCTCCCCCTTTATGTGTGTAAGTGCTAGCAGGATGCCTAAGTGCTATTCTGTAAAGTAACATAGTAACATAGTAACATAGTAGATGACGGCAGAAAAAGACCTGCGCGGTCCATCCAGTCTGCCCAACAAGATAAACTCACATATGCTACTTTTTGTGTATACCTTACCTTGATTTGTACCTGTCCTTTTCCGGGCACAGACCGTATAAGTCTGCCCAGCACTATCCCCGCCTCCCAACCACCAGCCCCGCCTCCCACCACCGGTTCTGGCACAGACCGTATAAGTCTGCCCAGCACTATCCCCGCCTCCAAACCACCAGTCCCACCTCCCACCATCGGCTCTGGTGTACATAAGTGGCATAGTGCATAAATGCAAGGGGGTGGTACATATGGATGGAGCATGGGCGGGCAGTGGGTGTGGCTCTGCATCAGGGTCACCGAGGGGAGCAAGGGGGCAAAATTCTCCGGGCCCAGCCTCCAAGGGGGACCCAGCACTGGGCCCCGGGGTCTGTTTCCTGCTCCTATAGGAAAATGGTCCCGGCACATTGGAGCAGGTAAGAGACAGTCCACAGCACCGGGACCTCCTTGGAGGCCAGGGAGGAACAGATGCACTGATGTAGGGGGTGGGGGCCCCCCATGTCAGTGTGTCAGCTCCTCCTCAGCCTCAAAGGGGGGGGGGGCGATGCCGGGATCTCGTGGCAGCTCAAGAGTGAGGGGCAGAAGCGGCGGCTGTGTGGGTTGGACCTGGCAGCTGCGTCCCGAGTGTGGGTGGGGAGGGCTGGCGGTGACTGTGTCCTAAGTGGGGGGGGGGGCCTGGTGGCTGCATCCCAAGTAGGTGGGGGCCTGGTGGCTGCATCCTGAGTGGGGGGGGGGCGGCAGCAGCCTTGCCCGGGGCGTGGCTCGGTCTCTCGGCAGCCCTGCTCTGCATTGCCTTGCCACATTTCCACAACCGCAGTTACACCAGGGCTAAGGCTGGTGTAACTAGAGGCGTGTAAATGTTAGGCACACCAATGCCAAGTTATATTAGTATTCTATAACAGAACCAGGTGCCCAAATTTCATTACAGAATAGGCTCTCACTAGGCAGCATCAGGACTCATTTATAGAATTGTCTTCCTAATGTTTAAATTAAAGAAACTAGTACCCAATGTGTATTGTTAACATATAAAGAGGGCACCATAGTAGATGCCACTTTGCTTATGGTATTATTGAACTCTTCCTTATGTTGTGATTTTCTGCTTTTAGGTTAAATATGATATTGGTTCACTAGAACTCTGGACAATTTCATTTAGTATATGTGACCGTCTCTGGGGAAAGGTGACTAAAACATATATGTGCCGACATCCATGAATTTTCTAAAATTCTGCTGCACATGTTTATAGTATATCATGATGGATGTAACTTTTAGGTATTACCACTGGTCACTTGCCCTGTGCCCTTTTATTCTCATTAATTCCCTTACCTCTTAGTTGTTCTGTCTGTTTGCCTGTCCTACTTAGATTGTAAACTCTTTGAGCAGGGACTGTCTTTTCGTGTATGGTGTACAGCGCTACGTATGCCTTGTAGCGTTATAGAAGTGATAAGTAGGAGTAGTGGTATTTCTTTTTTTACCCTGACTTAGGCTGATTGCCAAAAGAAAGTCTGTGTCAGGTTTATCGATAAACTGATTATTAATTGGATGTGTCATCTTCTTTCTTATGGTCAGCTCCACTCAGTTGCTGACATAGCATGATTTCTGCCAATTTACACCTGGTATTTTATAAAGACACGTGGGCTAACAATAGGTGTCCAATCTGCTGATATCCAGCACTATTTAACTGGCCAGGAATGTTTCTGGCTGTTAAATAGCGCTTAACTGGTTATCTGCGAATATTCAGCAGAAGATAGCTGGTTATCTCCCGCTGAATATTCACAGTCAGCACTTAGTGGATAACCAGCTATACCACATGATATAGCTGGCTATCCGCTAATATTCAGCACATTGGCTGGCTAGGTTTGGCAGCCAAATTGGGCCACCAAAATAGCAGGCCTATCTTTGGCCAGTTTCAACTTAACCAGCTAGCACTGAATATTGACTTGGCCCGGCATTGAACATCTCTGCTCAGAGCTGACTACGGGAATCAGTCTGGCTAACTTCCACAGTCTGAGTACCGGCCCCTAAGTGTCCCTCACACATAGGAAACTTGCTATAAAATTCCCCTGTACTGTACAGTGAAATATACCATATACAAACTGGTGTCATGCATCTAACCAAAAGGTGTAGAAAAATGTCAAGTTTGCCATAAGAAACTCCCATCTGCACTTATGAGATGCTCAGGGTATGAGCAACACAGATTTATTTCAGTTAATAATTATTCTTTATTCGTAAGTTGACGTTAAAATAGGAGTATGTGCCTACACCATAGTGTGAAATCTTTTTCGATCCTCCCAGTTTGTTTTCTTATCTCAGAGTTCTGTCATCCTATTCCCACTCATCTGTTTAATGAGCGTGAAGAGATTTCGGCTGAACTGCATGATCTGGCACCTTGCCAAAAGACTGGGTGCCAAAGGAACTCAGCCACCTCCTTGAGATCTGATTATAGAACCACCTCCCTGTTTTCTGCATGGTGCCAAGCACAAGCTATGCCAAAATAAATATCAGTTCAGTGCATGTGTTTGGCTCAGTGACCGAAAAATAAAAGCTTTTTATCTTGTATGCGGAAGACTAGATATTTCAGCATAAAAGCGTTTAATGGGTTTTAATTAGTGTACAGTAAAATGACATTTGGCTAGGGGCTTGTGAAGCAGTGTTTGTATAATCGCAGACTCCACCACATTGTCATGGTCACCCAAAATCTGTTTTGGCATCTGGAGGCCAAATAGTGTGAAAAAAAAACCCCAACCTTGAATGACTGTCGAAGAATCTGATATTTAGAACTAAGCTACTGCATGAAGACAAATACATAATTTATATTTATACTTGTCTTTATGCATGATATTGACCCTCCGTAAAGGATATAGGACTGAAACCTTTGATGGGAATTTTAGTTTCAGAAATAAGATTACTGTTAGCTAAGTGGCACCAAGCAATAATTTTACAATTTGACCTGTCCTTAGTATTTCAATAAGAGAGGTATCATCCGTAGAATGCTTTAATTGGTTTCTGGGATTTTTGACGAAGAAAGCATATAGAATAAAAATGTCTGATTCAACTTCAGACTCTTGGCAGGCAAGTTTCAGAGTTTCACATGTCTTGACTCTGTTCCCTCTTCTTTTCAATATACTCAAGAGCTCCTTTGGGAGAAAACTGGAACAGTTAGGCGTCAAGGTTTTTTTTTCACTTTCGCTGATTTTACTTTACTCATCCCAAGAATGGGCAATTCTATTTTGGTTATTCAAGAGTGTCTTACTTAAGTAGAACAATGGGCCAACTCTCATATCTGAAGCTGAATAAAAATAAGACAAATCTCTTGAAACTTGGTTCTTCCGCTCAGCTGTTGGCTGATGAATAACTATTAATTAATCCTAGACATCACTTGTTAGAATCATTTTTAAAAGAGTTAGGTATTACTCTAGATCCCATTTTTACCCTGGAAATACAAGTAAACTTATTATTACATAATGTCTTTTATAAATTAGATAAATGCACTGGATCCAAAATTATCTACCAGTAGAACACTTTAAAACAGTTGTTCTAGCTTATATACTGACTCAGGTAGACTTCTGTAATGCCATCGATATAGGTTGCTCAGATAGATTGCAAAAGCACCAGACTCTAGAAAACACAATGACTCGACTACTTTGTAATGCCAAGATATTTGATTGAGCTCCCCATCTCTTGCTTTAGTTATACTGGCTCCCAATAAAAGCTTCTATAATGTTCAAGTTATATACAGGAGTCTTCAGGATTATACATAGCCTGGCCCTAGCTTATATGAGTCAACTTTTGACCTTTCTCTCCTGAGCATCTAGCCTTGCAGTTTCCCTTGGTAAAAGGATCGCAAGCTAAGGAGAACGTTCTCACAGACTTTGTTTCCTACCTGTTGGAGCACTTAGTCTTTAGATCAGTGTTTCACAAGTTGGTCCTAGAGTACCCCCTTGCCAGTCAGGTTTTCAGGATATCCACAATGAATATGAAAGAAATTGATTTGCATACACTGCCTCCATTATATGCAAATCACTTCATGCATATTCATTATGGATATCCTGAAAACCTGACTGGCAAGGGAGTACTCCAGGACCGACCTGGGAAACCCTACTTTAGATGTTAGATTGGAAACAAATTATTTATGCATTTGAAAGAAGCTGAGAACTTTCCTTTTTCAGAAATTTCTGAAGGGCTAGACTGTTTTACAATGTTAAGCTTACTTTTCTAAAATTGTAAATTCCTAGAAATATTCTAGATTCTTGCTGCTGTAATCTGCATAAAACCATTCATTTAGGTAATAGTGGAAAATAAATATTGTTTTATATTGTATTGTTGAGTATGTATTTCTAAAATTTACCTTATCCATTAAAGTGGTGATATTCATTCACTATCTGGATAAATGTATTTATTAAAGGTGACCGCACAAATTGCAGTCTTAACTTAGGGGTCCTTTTACTAAGACATGCTAACCGATTTAGCGTGCACTAACAATTAGTGCATGCTAAATGCTCATTATATTCCTATGGGCATCATCATTTAGCGCATGCTAATTGTTAGCACACACTAAATCCGTTAGGGCACCTTAGTAAAAGGACCCCTAAGTTAAGATTGCTATTTGTGCGGTCACCCTTAATGAATACATTTATTCAGATAGTGAATGAATATCGCCGCTATCCAGATACATTTTTGACCCGTTCCTGGAATACCCCTTAGGCAGATAACTTTTGTGGCCAAACGTTAGATGTTAGCAAAACAGACTGTACATGATCCCAGTACTTTCATCTTTCCTTCTGCTAAATCCAACTTGAGCAAACTTCTCCTTTTTGGGACTTTTGCTCTATACCCCAACTCCAGCCTTTGCCCCAGCCTAATATAACATGTGCATCAAATCTCCCCTCTCCCATATGTATACCTCATTTTACTTGAATAAACATTCCTTTTGTGATCAACCTCTCAACATACATCACAGTATCCTGGAAAATAATTACTGCAGTGACACATATCCCTCAACTTTGCCTTATAACAAATATAAAATGCCTTATTAAGCTGTATTAATAAAATAAGTCTGTGTCCCTTCCTCTGGTTCTACTGCCTTCTCTCCCTGGAGTTCCTGACAGTGTTCCTTCCACTCCCTTCTCCCTTAAATGAGGAACTGTGATATTGAATAAATAAGTATATGTTTGTGTTCCTAGTCATGCACCCAAAAGTTATATAATCTTTTCAAGAAACTCAGTTAATTGTTTAACTTATTAGTGGAATATAACCACAGAGGCATGGTATGTAACAGGCTATTTTGAGCTATTCTTCATGTGGCTTACATTTGAAAATACAGTGAAACAGAATAATAGAATTCAGTTATATTATGGGATTCTGAAACATTCAACAAAGTTGAAATTAGCATATATACCCAATTGGGCATTTAAAAGCCTGTTCTTTAATGATGCCGCATGTTCAGAAATCATAGCCATGTGTATAGACATGCACACACCAGAACAGGCATCCATACACACATTGCAAAAGTAAACAACAATTTCTGCAGAGTATATCCAAAACTTAATTTTCATTTCTCATTTCCATCTTCCAAAATCCTAGACAGCAGATGTAAAGATCAGTAGGACCCAAAGCAGTCCAAAACAAGTAAAGTCAGAAACAACACAGATTATACCTAATTGTTCAACCACCACCGTTAAGATTCACCTTAGGGTTTAAAAAGCAAAACCATGTGCATGTAAGGACTGGATAAAAGAATTAAAACAAAGTTTAAAGCAAACACCCTTAATAAAGAAACATAGAACAATGTAAGCGGATAAAGACCATATGGCCTATCCAGTTTGCCAATCCATGCCATCTACTCTCCTTATTACTCCCTTAGAGATCCTATGTACTTGTCCCAAGCTCTCTTGAATTCAGATACTGTTTTAATCTCTACCACTTCCACCTGCAGACAATGACAGACTCCAATATCCTATATAGCCCAGAAAATTCCAGCATTATCTCCTCTAAAACAGACAGCTTCACTTTTGAAGGGGAAGGCTTTGCAGATCAGTCCTCTTAGTACATGACTGCAATCGTCCATTGGCAAGATTAGTAATTTCTTTGTAAATTACTGCCCCCAAACAGAAGCAGATTTATGCTATCTGGACAGTCTAATGTACAAACAATACAGTACAGATATGTTGCCATGTACTGATGAAATACAGAAATCAAACAAAGGAGTAGCCTAGTGGTTAGAGCAATAAGATGAGAACCAAGAAAGACAGGAATCAAATCCTACTGCTGCTCCTTGTGATCTTGGTCAAGTCACTTACATCTCCATTGCCTCAGGTACAAACGTTAGTACATAAGTACATAAATATTGCCATACTGGGAAAGACCAAGGGTCCATCAAGCCCAGCATCCTGTTTCCAACAGTGGTCAATCCAGATCACAAATAGCTGGCAAGATCCCAAAAAAGTACAAAACATGTTATACTGCATATCCCAGAAATAGTGGTTTTTCCCCAAGTCCACTTAATAATGGTCTATGGACTTTTCCTTTAGGAAGCCGTCCAAACCTTTTTTAAACTCTGCTAAGCTAACCACCTTTACCACATTCTCTGGCAATGAATTCCAGAGTTTAATTATACATTGAGTGAAGAAAACGTTTCTCCGATTTGTTTTAAATTTACTACATTGTAGCTTCATCAACGACACCTAGATCCCTTTCTTGGTCTGTGATTCCTAACGTGGAACCTTGCATGACATAGCTATAATTCGGGTTTCTCTTTCCCACATGCATCACTTTGCACTTCCTCACATTAAACGTCATCTACCATTTAGATGCCCCGTCTCGTAAGGTCCTCTTGTAATTTTTCACAATCCTCCCGCAATTTAACGACTTTGAATAACTTTGTGTCATCAGCAAATTTAATTACCTCACTAGTTACTCCCCTCTCTAGATCATTTATAAATATCTTAAAAAGCAGCTGTCCCAGCACAGACCCCTGGGGAACCCCACTAACTACCCTTCTCCATTGAGAATACTGACCATTTAACCCTACTCTCTGTTTTCTATCTTTTAACCAGTTTTTAATCCACAATAGAATACTACCTCCTATCCCATGACTCTCCAATTTCGTTTAGATTCTTTCATGAGGTACTTTAGATTGTAAGCTATCCAAGTACAAGGAAATATCCACTATACCTGAATGTAACTTATTTGGACTACTACTAGAAAGGGGTTAGCTCAATCTAAATGGGTTCCTATCAGTGGTGTGCTGGTAAATTTTTAACAACAGGCTCTCTCCATGGTCCACCTCGGTGCCCCCCCGTCCACCTCGGCGCCCCCCCATCCACCGCTGCGCCCACCCACCCACCTCTGCGCCCCCCCCCCCAAAATTGCAGAGCTGGCCATAGCCGGGGGGGAGGGGGCAATGCATTACTCTCTCCAGGAAAAGAAATTAAATGATCCCAGGTTCCAATCTAATTCATGTTTAATATGGGATAAAATGCCATAAATAAGTAAATAAATATAAACTTTTAACATTCAGCACCTGATTCTCAAAGTGGACATATTCCAAACACGATAATGAAAATAAAATTATTTTTTTCTACCTTTGTTGTCTGGTGACTTTGTTTCTCTGATCATGCAGGTCCAGTATCTGATTCTGCTGCTCTCTATCTGTTCCCTTGACTCCATTTCCAGGGCTTCCTTTCCATTTATTTCTTTTCTTTCCTCCTTTCTTCTTCATTTCTGATCCTCCGCAGACTTGACTGTCCAGTGGATCTAGCTTCTTCCTATTTTCTCCATCCATGTGCAGTTTCTCTCCTCAATTCCTTTTCCCTCATCTAATCTCCTTCCTCTATCTTCCCTCCATGTCCAGCATTTCTTCTCTCTCCCTTCCCTCCCCTCCATCCATGTCCAGAATTTCTCTTGCTCACCCCTCCATCCATGTCCTGAAACTCTCCTCTCTCCCCTGCCCCCTCTACCCATCCATGCCCAGCAAGTCTCTCCCCTGCCCCCCTCTCCCCATCCATGCCCAGCAAGTCTCTCCCCTGTCCCCCCTCCCCATCCATGCCCAGCAAATCTCTCCCCTGCCCCCCTCTCCCCATCCATGCCCAGCAAGTCTCTCCCCTGTCCCCCTCTCCCATCCATGCCCAGCAAATCTCTCCCCTGCCCCCCTCTCCCCATCCATGCCCAGCAAGTCTCTCCCCTGCCCTCTCCCCATCCATGCCCAGTGATTCTCCTCCCTCCCCTGCCCTTCCCTCCCGCTCCCAAACATGTCCAGCGAACATGTCCTTCGCCTCCACCCTCCCCTCCTGCTCCCATCTGACTTTTTAAATTACCTCCGTCGAAACCGCTATTTAAAGCCCTGCTGCAGGCAGGCCGTCTCTCCAGACTTCCCCTGCTTGCTTCGGTGATGTTCGTGCCCTTAGTCCTGCCTTCGCGGAAAAAGGAAATGACGCCAGAATGACATCAGAAGGCGGGACTAAGGGGAAGCCTGGAGAGACGGCCTGCACGCAGCAGGGCTTTAAATAGCGGTTTCGACGGAGGTAATTTAAAAAGTCAGATGGGAGCGGGAGCGAGAGGTTGGGTGCGAAGGACATCTTTGGACATGCTTCGGAGCGGCAGGGGAGGTAAGCATGGCCTGTGATGGCGCCCTCCTGCCATGCTTACCTCCCCTAATGGAGCCGGCTCGCCCCCAACAACAACCGGCTCGCAAGAGCTGTCAAAATTTAACAAGCGGCTCTTGCGAGCCGGACAGAGCCGGCTCCAGCACACCACTGGTTCCTATGCTTTACCAGAGATCTCTTTGAGCACCTGATAAATAAGCATGCCTCTTTCATGTGACAGTGAGAGCACACATGGCCCAGAGCTAGATGCTAGTAGAGTTGATAACCAGTAGGCATTTGCTAAGCCAGGCAGGTTGCTATTTTGGCTGGACAAAAAGAAAAACAAATCAACAAGTCTAAATGATGTCTTCTGTAGAGCACAGGCCTGCAGACTGGCCTTGATGCCCTCCCCTGCCCCACAAACCCCCTATTTCTCAGAAGGGTTGGTCCAAAGCACAATCATGGGGGAGGCAGTAAATGATCATGCTGAAGGTGCCCAGGCTGGAGCCAGAGCCAGAGTGTGCTCTACTCCCAGACTCTGCAGTGGGCTCATATCCAAGCTTCCCAAACTGTGGGTCGGGACCCCAAATTGAACCCACAGTTAGGGTCACAACCTGGGTGGTCTTTCCATAAATGCATCATTATTCTGTACCTTGGGGGGGGCAGTGGGGAGGGGATCATACAATTTTATTTGGCCACTATAATGAGGTCATGGCCATAAAGAGATTGATAAACACTGGTTTAATATGTAATACTTGGTAGCAATAATGAAGCAGTGATGGAAATTTCACATAAGAAGCAGCCTGAGCCAACAGATTTATTTTCCATTGAACATAATTAACTTTGCATGAACTTGGTGGGTAATAGTGTGCTGAACTGGACAATGTTGGCACATTTTGACTGACTCTGGACAGTTCTGCATAAAGGAAACCCTTCCCTCATTATTCAATACCTTCTCTATGAAATAGTAATAATAAAAAAAAGGCAAGTGCATTTTTTATAAAATACCACTGCAATCCACAAAACAAAATGAGCAAGTTCCCACATGCCATGTTTTTCTTTTGATGTAGGCACAGGAAAAAAAAGATGTTAAATGCTCCCAGGGCTCAACCGGTATCAGGCAAGTTCCACTTCCCACCCGGACAGTTCCCACCCACCAATTCCCCTCAAGACAATTCCCATCTAGGACAATTCTCACCAAGACAATTCCCACTTAAGGGGGGCAATTCCCACTGAGGACTCCCCCCCCCCCCCCCCCCCCCCCGGTGTTTTTTTTCTAATGGCATATGGAACAAGGAGGTTAGAGCAGCATATGAATCTACACAGAGGACATATAATAACAAAATAACTTTTCATAGGTAGAGTAGTAATTTGTAATAAATCATAATCATTGTATCATTTTGAGGGGCTAAAATAGGTTGAAACCTAGTTTGGACATGAACTGCAGTTTGTATTTATCTATTTACTTATTTATGATATTTAGATCCCGGATTAAACATGAATTAGTTTGAAACCTAGTTTGGGGGTGTGGGGGGCATTGCCCCCCACACATGAACTGCAAGTCTGGAAGGGGGATGTTGTGGGGAGGGGGTACTGCCCACCCAAAACGATCTGAAAGAGAAAAGGGAGGGAGATTACTTGCCTTATGTGTTTTGTATTTTTTTGGTTATGAGTGGGAATTGGCCTCTCTGGTGTGGTGGGAATTGGTTCACTGAGAATTGTCCTAGGTGGGAATTGGTGGGTGGGAACTGTCCAGTTAGGACCTAGAATCATCTCAGCCTAATTAATGATTTCTTTAAAACTTTACTTATAAATAGTAAATCTGATTGTTAAGCACCTGATTCTCATAATGGCTATTTTGGTGGCCGTTTACAAGGTGAAAACATCAGAATACAGTGAGTCCCTATAACCAGCCCCTCCAAACGACACAATGATTATGATTTAGAACTAATTGCTATAGAAACCAATACTTCCTCTGTGTATATCCGTATGCTGCACAAGCCGGCATGTTGAAAAATATAAGCGAAATCAAACAAAAATGTCACCATCAGTAATGATCAACAACGTGGATAGAGAAGCTCATAGGTTTGCTTGCTTTGTTTGGGTAATGGGGATGACGGGTGCTTGGAGGAGAAGGAAAGGGACACTAACCTCATGGGCTTCAACCATCTCAATCTAATTGCCTTGGTCAGTTGTCTCCTACTCGCTCCCTTAGTTCCGGCTCCCAGCACCACTGCGTTCTTCAATTTTCTGGGCCGAGGCCACCGGCACTATAAGTGAAATAAGCACACTGCCTTCAGTGGCCCAGGAAGCTCTCCCTCTGTTGCAGCATCTCGCCTTTGCGGGACAGGAAATTGCAGCAGAGGGAAAGCTTCTGGGCCTCACTGACACTGCTGGCGGCCTGGAAAATTGAAGAAGACAGCACTGCAGTGAGTTGAAAGGGAGTAGGAGAGAGCAGACCAAGGTAGTTAGATTGAGAACAGGAGACGGTATGACGGTATGATGAAGCAGGGAGCAGGAGGGCAGCCATTAGTGCCCAAAACCTAGGCACTTGATTGGCCATCAGGTTTTTACTCCCATCACTCTTTCCATACCTCTATTCTATGGTGATTTCAGCTTGAGGGATGAGTTGGTCCCTTCAGAATGAAAATGTGCATCTGTACTTGCTCACTTAAAAGACCAGAAAGCTGACTTGTGGGATCCATCTAACTACCAACCAATTTCTACTCTTTTGTTTCTTCCAAAACTTACTGAAACTTGCTGATTTCCTGCCATAATAGAACAAAACATAAACGCCTAGGGCTAAAACCTAGATGTTTCGGGCTAGACCTGTTTTAATAATGACTGTCACAAAAAAATACCCCAAATGACCAGATGACCACTCGAGGGATTAAGGCATGATGCCCTCTTCCTTACCCAGTGGTCACTGACCCCCTCCAATCCCCCAAAGATGTAAAAGAAACAGTATATACCAGGCTCTATGACAGCTTCAGATGTTATGGCCAGTCTTAGAGAAGCAAGCAGGTCGCTGGAGTCACCTAGTGGTTGGTACAGTGCACAGTACAGAAGGTGACCCAGGTTCATAACCTACTCTCACTGTTACACTTGTGGTGCAAAGTGTGAGCCCTCCCAAACCCACCAAAAACCTATTGTTCCCATACATGGGTTGGTGACCCCACCCACAACGAGTACCTGTACCTTTTTTCCTACAAGGGTACCAGACAATTTTAATGATAGTAATTTGTAACCTAATATTAAGTATCCTGCTTCCAACAGTGGCTAATTCAGGTCACAAGTACATGGCAGAAACCCAATTAATAACAACATTCCATGATACCAATCCCGGAGCAAGCAGTGGTTTCCCCCATGTCCACCTCAATAATAGACTATGGACATTTCCTCTAGGAACATGTCCAAACCTTTTTTAAACCCAGATACACTAACTGCTGTTACCACATCCTCTGGCAACAAGTTCCAGGGCTTAACTATTCTGTGAGTGAAAAAATATTTCCTCCTATTTGTTTTAAAAGTATTTCCATGTAATTTTATTGTGTGTTCCCGGTCTTTGTACTTTTCGAAATAGTGAAAAATCGATTCACTTCTGCCCATTCTACACCACTCAGGATTTTGTAGACCTCAATCATATCTCCCCTCAGGCGTCTCTTTTCCAAGCTGAAGAGTCCTAACCTCTTCAGCCTTTGCTCATATGGCAGAAGTTCTATCCCCTTTATCTTTTGGTTGCTCTTCTTTGAACTTTTTCTAATTCTGCTATATCTTTTTTGAGATATGGTGACCAGAATTGAATGCAGTACTCAAGGTGAGGTCAAGAAACTGACTAATAAGAAAGTATACAAGCCAAAGATTGTTCATGTTTCTTTTAGTGAACTGGCATGTGGAAAGATCAGAGTTAACAAATTTTTCTTCAATTTAACTTGTGCTTGATTGCCTGCTGGAACTGAATCTTAAAAGAACTGGCTTCTATTTAGAAACCAATTACTCTAGACTGGAAACTATTTTCTTTTTTCATTCTTAAGATAGGTGTTTATAAAAAAAAGAATATTTCCCTTACAGCTAGATTACCATTGGTTCTTGCAATGACTCAAATGAATTTTCCCTATCTTGTTGGACTTGAGTTTCAACTGAAATTACAACTCAGGCACTATTTGTCTAGTTAGAAATGTGTATTAGGGAAGCACATATAATGTTTGCTGTTTCTGAAACAAACAGGCAAACACAGATTTGGTTTGGTTTATTTAGAAACAGATTTACATTTTTTATTTTATTTATTTATTGGGATTTATTAACTGCCTTTATAAAGAGATTCATCCACGGCAGTATACAGCAGGTACAGCTTGAAATAAAATTACAATTTTGTTGTAAGTTTTATGTCAAGCTGTACCTTGCGAAACCTGTAAGTTTTAATACCTTTGAAAGGTATTAATCCGCAAACAAACCTTTTCCGGAGACGGAAAGGTGGTAGAACTAGAAGACGTGCATTGAGGTTGAAGGGAGGCAGACTCAAGAGTAATGTCAGGAAGTATTTTTTCATGGAAAGGATGGTAGATACATGGAATGCCCTCTCGTGGGAGGTGGTGTAGATGAAAACAGTAATGGAATTCAAACATACATGGGATAAACACAAAAGAATCCTGTTTAGAAGGAATGGATCCATGGAATCTTAGCAGAAATTGGGTGGCAACACTGGTAATTGGGAAGCAAAACCAGTGCTGGGCAGACTTCTACGGTCTATGCCCTGATCGTAACTGAATAGATATGGATGGGCTGGAGTGTCGACATTAGCTTCAGAACTTTTACTACAAGAACATTGCTGGGCAGACTTCTACGGTCTGTGCCCTGAGAATGGCAAGGAGAAATCCAACCTTGGGTATACATATAAAGTATCACATACTATGTAAAATGAGTTTATCTTGTTGGGCAGAGTGGATAGACTGTACAGGTCTTTATCTGCCATCATTTACTATGTTACTATGTTAACAGCATAACAATAATAAAATGACTAAATATAAGCATAAATACAATCAGTGAGGTAAATTTGGAAATAGGAAATTGAGTCCTAAGGACTAGCATGACAGAGTAACAGAGATACACATGTTTAACAGCATTGCAGAACAATCATATAACAAAAATATGGTGTCAGCAGAATATGGAAAATACCATATTGGGCAGCATGGAAGATTATTCATATATTACAGATATAACACTTGTGGAGGGGCATCTTCAATATAACGTCCAAATGGCATCAGAGACGTTTAGTGTAAAATGCCCAAAGTCAGAGGACCATAATAAAAAAATATATATAAACTTTTCCTGAGATTCGAAAATATGCCAAAGATAAGTCTGGAAACAATATGTCCCCAAACAGCAAAAATACACTACACAAAATGATTTACTGAAAATATCTGCGGCAGCGTCTAGATGTTCCCACAACATGCAACACATCTATCTATAGCAGTGCATGTGGAGGAACATTCATCATAGGGCAACAGGTCCCTGAGTAGGGAGCCCAATTATTCCAGGGAGGAGATTGAGCTCCTGGTGCTTCTGTGCCAGTGGCACAGGCAGTGCTTTTTTTGTGCCGGTACGCAACGGTATGGCGTACCGGCACCTTTTTTTGCCCCCCCCCCCCCCGGCGAGTCCTGCACTTAGTCCCAAGTCTCCCGTGAAGTCGCGAAGCAGGCAGCACCAACTCCCATTTCCGGCCGCTGCTGCTTCTCCTGTTGTGCAGCAGCGGCCGCTACAAAAAGAACAAGATCAAAAATGTTTTTAAACATCAAGCACGGCACCGCAGACAGCCATCAGGCATTGGCTGTCGGCTCTGCAGCCGCTCCTCCTCTCGCCTCCACGTCACTGCCCCTGGAGTAAGACCCCGGAGGAGCACAGCGACGTGAGAGGTGAGAGGAGGAGCAGCTGCAGTCGACAGCCAATGCCTGATGGCTGTCTGCGGTGTCATGCTTGATGTTTAAAAACATCATAGGGGTGGAGCCATATGTGATGACCCCGCCCATAATGAGTACCGGCACCTTTTTTTCTACAAAAAAAGCACTTTATTTATTTTAGTTATTTATTGCACTTGTATCCCACATTTTCCCACCTATTTGCAGGCTCAATGTGGCTTCACTGGGCACAGGACAGGAGACACATATTTAAAAGAAAGCACCACCTGCCCCCACATGCTGTCTCCATGAGGGTATGGAGAACAATTAGATGCATCCTGGGAACGTAGGTCTGCAACAGTGTTTCCCAGGATCACAGTATCACTCATGTGCAAGGTCCCTTTGTTGTTGCTAGACATGTATATGCTTGAGATAAGAAAGGGGAATAAAATAACAGTGCTGAAATCACAATGTACAGAAAATTTCCTGAGAAGTTAGTGTGGGGACCCCCTTCCACTATCCATGCTATGCAACAATAAGGGGCTGAACACATCTGCTCCCCTCCCCCCCAATCCTGGGCCATGTGCATATAGTGCTGAGAACAGCTACATAGAGAAGCCTAAAGGCATACCAGTCTTACCCCACTGTCTAACAGCACCTCACATCACTAGAACACATTCTGCACAGAAAGGCCACCATGCCACACACCTCAGCACCTGTGCCTGTGTAATGCATATCCATCCCCTCCGTCTCCCCCCTAATCTGTCTAGTGCTATGTGTCCTAGCCTATTTGAGGAGCAGTGCACAACATGGCAGTCAAAATAATAATGTATGTGATGCCAAGGAGGCCCAGCCCTTCAACTTTCTCTCCATGAACTTGTGTTTTGCAGGTGCTTTGGACTCCACTGCGACCTTGAGTCATTCCAGCGCCAGTACAGTGCATCCGCCAAGAGGACATGGGCATGATCTGGCGCATGCAGGAGCAGCTCAGGGCACAATTTAACTACCACACACACATATCAACCCTAATAAATATAAATAAATAATAAATAAATTTTTTATACTGGGACAGACAGAAGGTCCATCAAGCCCAGCATCCTGTTTCCAACAGTGGCCAATCCAGGTCACAAGTACCTGGCAAGATACCAAAAAAGTATATGCTGCTTATCCTAGAAATAAGCAGAGGATTTTCCCCAAGTCCATTTTAATAATGGTCTATGGACTTTTCCTTTAGGAAGCCATCCAAACCTTTATAAAACCCCGCTAAGTTAACTGCTTTTAACGTATTCTCTGGCAATGAATTCCAGAGTTTAATTACATGCTGATTGAAGAAATATTTTCTCTGATTTTTTTAAAATGTACTACTTTGTAGCTTCAGTGCATGCTCCCTAGTCCTTGTATTTTTAGAAAGAGTAAACAAGCGATTCACGTCTACCTGTTCCACCCCACTCATTATTTTATATACCTCTATCACAGTGATGGCGAACCTATGGCATGCGTGCCAGAAAGGGCACGCAGAGCCCTCTCCCTTGGCACGCATGCCATCGCCATCACTGGTCCGCCCACCCTCCCTCCCAGTTCGGCCTTCCTCCCGCCCTCCCTCCAACCCAACGAGCAATAGGCCGCCCGCCCGTCCTCCCTCCCTCCCAGCACCAGGAACCCCCCTCCTCCTAAAATTTAAAAAGCGTACCTCCTTGGCTCGGAGTCGGGGTTTAGGTGGCGTGTGTCCGTAGCAGCAGCGAAGCGCGTGTGCTTCACTCGACGCACCTTCGGCCTTCCCTGTCTCTCAAGCTCTGGTAGGCGGGACCAGAGCTTGAGAGACAGGGAAGGCCGAAGGTGCGTCGAGCGAAGCACACGCGCTTCGCTGCTGCTACGGACACACGCCGCCTTAACCCCGACTCCGAGCCGAGGAGGTACGCTTTTTAAAGTTTAGGAGGAGGGGGGTTCCTGGTGCTGGGAGGGAGGGTGGGAGGGAGGCCTGGTGTTGGGTGCTGGGTGGGAGGGAGGCCTGATGGTGGGTGCTGGGTGCGAGGGAGGGAGGGAGGCCTGCCTGATGGTGGGTGCTGGGTAGAAGGGAGGCCTGATGGTGAGTGCTGGATGGGAGGGAGGCCTGGTGTTGGGTGCTGGGTGGGATGGAGGCTTGGTGTTGGGTGCTGGGTAGGAGGGAGACCTGATGGTGGGTGCTGGGTGAGAGGGAAGCCTGATGGTGGGTGCTGGGTGGGAGGGAGGCCTGCCTGATGGTGGGTGCTGGGTGGGAGGGAGGCCTGGTGCTGGGTGCTGCCAGGTGCTGGGAAGGAGGGCAGGGGGGAGAGGAGGGTGGCTGGACATTTGTGGCTGGAGGGGAGAGGAGGGTGGCTGGACATTTGTGGCTGGAGGGGAGAGGATGGTTGCTGGACATGGATGGAGGGCAAGAAATGAAGAAGAAAGGAGAAAAGTAAAGAAATCAATGGAAAGGAAGCCCTGGAAACGGAGTTAAGAGAACAGATAGAGAGCAGCAGAATCAGCGACTAGAACCAATATGGATAGAAAACAAAATCACCAGACAACAAAGGTAGGAAAAATCATTTTATTTTCATTTTAGTGTTTGGAATATGTCGAATTGGAGAATTTACATCTGCTGTCTTATTTTGCACTGGGTATACTGGAGCTGCAACAGCTTACAGAAATGATTTATAATGGAAGAAAATCATGTTATTTTTTTCTCCAATACTAGTATAATATTTTCAATGATGTCTGTTTATATGCGCCATGGCTGGTGTAAGGGGCGTGGCTATCATAGGGGTGGAGTCATATGTGGTGACCCCGCCCATAATGAGTACCGGCACTTTGCGATAAATAATTCGATTTTGGGTTGCTGTTTGGGCACTCGGTCTCTAAAAGATTCGCCATCACTGCTCTATCATATCTCCCCTCAGCCATCTTTTCTCCAAGCTGAAGAGCCCTAGCTGCCTTAGCTTTTCCTCATAGGGAAGTCATCCCATCCCCTTTATCATTTTCGGCACTCTTCTCTGTACCTTTTCTAATTCCACTATCCAGCTTATTTTCGAAAGAGAAAGACACCCATATTTCGACCCAAATCGGGAGATGGGCGTCAGTTTCCCATGAGCGCACAAATCGGTATAATCGAAACCCGATTTTTGGCGTCCTCAACTGCAGTCCGTCACGGAGACAAACAAAGATCACTGGGGTGTGTCGGAGGCAGGGGCGTATCTGCGTGGGGCCACAGGGGCCTGGGCCCCCGCAGATTTCGCCCTGGCCCCCCTCCCCGCCGTCAACCCTCCCCCGCTGCTTACTTTTGCTGGCGCCGAGGTCCGACCCGCAATCTCCGTTTTTCGTCTTCCTCCGTGGCCATGCTTCCAGGAAGTAATGCTGCAGTGCTGATTCGTTGAATCCAGTTCGGCGTCTGACGTCAGACGTCGAACTGGATTCAACGAATCAGCACTGCAGCGTTACTTCCTGGAAGCATGGCCACGGAGGAAGACAAAAAACGGAGATTGCGGGTCGGACCTCGGCGCCAGCAAAAGTAAGCAGCGGGGGAGGGTTGACGGCGGGGAGGGGGTGGAGAGAGGCGGCGGCGGCGGCGGCGGGGGTGGGGGAGGGAGGCAAAAATGTGCCCCCCCTCTCTGGCTGTGGCCCCCCCTACCGCCGGATTCCAGATACGCCCCTGGTCGGAGGCATGGCAAAGGCGGGACTGGGGCGTGGTTATCGGCCGAGGAGAGATGGGCGTCTTTGGCTGATAATCAAAACAAGAAAGGTGTTTTTGACGAGAATTTGGTCTGCTTTATTTGGACCCTTTTTTTCAGGTCCAAGTCCCAAAAAGTGCCCCAACTGACCAGATAACCACCGGAGGGAATCGGGGATCACCTCCCCTGACTCCCCCAGTGGTCACTAACCCCCTCCCACCAACAAAAACCCACTTTACAAACTTTTTTTCTCAGCCTGTATGCCAGCCTCAAATGCTGTACCCACCTCCATGACAGCAGAATGTGTTCTATCCTCTGACAGCCTTTCCCTGGTTCTGATGTAGGTCTCGGGTGAGTGTGACACCTTTTCTGTTAAAGGCACTGCAGAGACACATCAGCAATGCATTGTGGTGGGTGTAGGGTATTGGGCTCCGTGATTCCACTAGCTTGTGTTAAATGCTCACGATGTTGGTAGTTGGTAGGCTCTACTCCCATGGTGCTTTTCCCTCTGCTTACTGGGTCAGAGTGTGCCCTGTTTTGTTTCCGGTAGTCCATGTGGCCATTTGTGTAAGACACTTTTAGATCCCTTTCATGTGTTAGCCACTTTACAGCACTTAGTTCTTACCTTGAATGTTGCTGAATGAGGGCATTGTACACCATTCTGCCAGCTCGGACCTAGTGCTAATCTCAGTACCAGCGAGACTCATTGCCAGTGGGGCATAACCTCTGATCTGCAGTTAACTGTGAGTAAAGGTCTTATTCAAATAACGGACGTTTTCAGCGAGATTAGTCTTCAGGTGTCAACTGCTGTGCCAAGGTTATACACCAGCAACAAGTCCTGTCTCTGGAGCACTTTTAGTGGGTACTGCAGTGCACTTCAGGGAGGCAGACCCAGGCCCATCCCCCCCACCCTAACACTTGTGGTGGTAAATGGGAGGGCTCTAAAACCCACTGTACCCACATGTAGTTGCCCCCTTCACCCCTATGAGCTATGGTAGTGTTGTACATTTGTCCCTCCCACGACCAAATGGCTTGGATTGGGACGTTTCTGAGCTGGACATTTTTAGTTTCCATTATCGCAAAAAAAAAAAAAAAAACGCCCATCTCAGAAGGGACCAAATCCATGGCATTTGGTCGGTCCAAACCGTATTTTCGAAACGAAAGATAGACACCCATCTTTTTCGATAATACGGTCTGTCCCACCTCTTCACATACCCGTTTTCGGACATACCCCATATCTTTTTTTGAGATGCGGTGACCAGAATTGCACACAGTATTCAAGGTGCAGTCGAACTATGGAGTGATACAAAAGCACTATAGCTCCCTCATTTTTGTTTTCCATTCCTTTCCTAATAATACCTAACATTCTATTTGCTTTCTTAGCTGCTGCTGCACACTGAGCAGAAGGTTTCAACGTATCAACGATGACACCTAGATCCCTTTCCTGGTTGATGACTCCTAATATGGAACCTTGCATTATGTAGCTACTAGTAAAAAAGGCCCGTTTCTGACACAAATGAAACGGGCGCTAGCAAGGTTTTCCTCGGAGTGTGTATGTTTGGGAGAGTGTATGTGAGAGTGACTGTTTGAGAGTCAGAGTGAAAGTGTGAGTGTGTGAGAGAGAGAGTGAGTCTGGGTGTGAGTGTGTTTGTGAGAGAGTGTGTGTGTGAGAATGAGTGTGTGCAAGTGTGTATGTGAGACACAGTGTGAGAGAGAGTGTGTGTGTGTGGGCGAGAGAGAGAGTGTGTGTGAGACACAGATTCTCTGTTTGAGTGAGTGTATGAGACCAAGCGAGTGTGTGAGTGACTGTGTGGCACATAGAGAGTGAATGTGATACAGTGTGAGACAGAGTGTGTGAGAGTGAGAGTCAGAAAGACATTGTATATCAGAGAGAGAGTGTGAGCCGTGCCCTCCCAATCCATGGCCATCTGTCCCCTGGCCCCTCCATTCATCCTTTTCCAGCAATTCCCCTCTCTCCCTGAGCCCTGCCCTCCCAATCCATGGCCATCCATATTTCTCTGTCACCTGCCCCCTCCATTCATCCCTATCCAGCATTTTCCCTCTCTGCCTGAGGCCTGCCCTGCAATCCATATCCATCCATGCCCATCTGTTCCCTCCATTCATCCCTATCCAGCATTTCCCCTCTCCCTGAGTCCTGCCCTTCCAATCCATGCCCATCCATGCTCCTTTGTCACCTGGCCCCTCCATTCATCCCTATCCAGCAATTGCCCTCTCTCCCTGAGGCCTGCCCTGCAATCCATATCCATCCATGCCCATCTGTCCCCTCTATTCATCCCTAGCCAGCAATTTCCCTCTCTCCCTGAGTCCTGCCCTCCCAATCCATGGCCACCCATGCTCCTCTGTCCCCTGCCCCCTCCATTCATCCTTTTCCAGCAAGTCCCCTCTCTCCCTTCCATGACCCCCCCCCCCTCGCATCCATGCTCCTCTCTATCCCATGTCCCAGCCTGGCCCGCCCTCTTCTCCCCCCCCCCCCCTTCGCATCCATGCATCGTTTTGTTTTTTGTTTTTCTTCTTTTTCAATTTACCTCCGTGGCGTTTCCGGCAGCGAAGCGTCAGGGAAGGAGGCGGCGCTCCCGACGTCTAGCTTTCCCTTCGCTGTGTTCCGCCTTATTTTGAAGGCGGAACACAGCGAAGGGAAGGCTAGACGTCGGGAGCGCCGCCTCCTTCCCTGACGTTTCGCTTCCGGATTTGTTTGTTTTGTCGCGAGGGCGGGGCAGAGACGGCTGGCTGGCTGGCTTGAAGGGAGGCTTCACACCACGAATCCACGAACCCTTCAGCCTCAGCCTGGGAGTGACGTCAGATGGCTTCATAGAACGTTGTCCTCATTAGAACGTTCATGGTGCGTTTTATTATATTAGATAATTCAGGTTCCTCTTTCCCACATTCATCACTTTGCACATGCTCACATTAAAAGTCATCTGTCATTTGGATGCCCAGTCTCCCAATCTATAAGATCCTCCTGTAATTTTTCACAATCTTCTTACGATTTAACAACTTTGAATAACTTTGTGTCGTCAGCAAATTTAACTACCTCACTAGTTACTCCCCTCTCTAGATCATTTATAAATATATTAAAAAGCAGTGGACCCAGCACAGACCCCTGGGGAACCCCACTATCTACCCTTCTCCATTGAGAATATTGACCATTTAACCCTACTCTCTGTTTTCTATCTTTTAACCAGTTTTTAATCCACAATAGGACGTTACCTCCTATCCCATGACTCTAATTTCCTCAGGACTTTTTCTTGAGGTATTTTGTCAAATGCCTTTTAAAAATACAGATATACAGTATCGACCAACCTATCTTTATCCACATGTTTATTCACCCCTTCAAAGAAATGTAGTAGGTTGGTGAGGCAAGATTTGTCTCATTAATCCATGTTTTTGAATAAGCTCTGTAAGTTTGTTCTTTATAATAGTCTCTACCATTTTGCCCGGTACCAACGTCAGGCTCACCAGTCTATAATTTCCTGGATCACCTGTGAAACCTATTTTAAAAATCGGTGTTACATTGGCCACTCTCTAATCTTCTGGTGCCATGCTTGATTTAAAAGATAAATTACATATTAATAACAATAGTTCCACTTCAAGGGCCAGTTGGCTTGTCGCTCAAGCCTGAACCAGAACTGTATCAGAAACAGAGATTAAATGTTTAGTATTTTGTATAGTGATATCCAGCAAGGAAGTTTACATATTAGCAATGGCATCCCAAAGTGACTCCAGCGTCACTACGGCTTGTCTTACCAAAGCCCAACTTGAATCAGAAGTCATTCGGCTAACAACTTGAGTCAAAGTGTTAACAATACCTTCACTAAGAATCCTGTTTGCATACTGAAGATTCACACTCAAAGTGGAAGCTGTAATCACAGTAGGAGTTCCCTCTGAAATGACAAAATTCTCCCTCAACTGGGTCACCGTTACCGTTTGCATTCCTCCTGGGAAGCTACTTCCTGGTTGAGGGGGAGCCACACATTCAACAGGTTGAGTCCTGGGGGAATGAGTTGGGGTAGATGGAGGATAGAGACCAGGAAAGGGGGATTTTCATGTGGGGGGCAAGGCTTGACCATCTGAGGGGGACTGGGTTTTGAATGTGCAGGCAATTGGGAGGAGTGCATGTGATGTCAGGGAGGATTAGACAAAAGAGTGGAGGGGCATGTGTCTGGGGGATTGGATACAGGGAAGAGGTGCTTGTGATATGTCGGTGGGTGATCGGACATTGAGTGGAGGAGAGATCAGAACAACAATCACCACTATGTGGGGGATTCATATTACTCCTGCTCTCCAAGAATTACACTGGTTGACTACTGCTTGGAGGATCAAGTTTAAGGTTTTGACTTTGGTCCATAAAGCCTTGATTGACAATCGTCCTTTAATTCTGACCAGTTCTCTGAAAATCCGCATTCCAACTAGATTTTTGAGATCTAGTGGTAAATCATTTTTAGAAGTTCCTTCTTTTCGGCAGGTTAGGTTAGATGTGTTTCGTTCTATTTTTTTATATTGAAGGACCTGGAATGCCCTACCTGAAGTTTTGCACAAAACTTAATCTATTGTGTGGTTTAGAAAGTGCCTGAAGGCTCAGATGTTTGCACAAGCTTTTGTTAACAATTAAGAACTGATGTTAGTTTTTGTTTTTTATTCTACTTGTAGTATTTTATGCAATGTCTTCTCTAATGTGTTTGAAGAATAGTGTGTTAAGCTTTTATTGTGTATGTATTTTGGAAATTGCCTAGAATTGTAAGATAGTACGGTCTATAAATTTTTTAAATAAATAAATAGATGTCAGGGAAGGTCTGCCACCACATCTGTGTCTGCATTATTTATTAATAACTTTGGTTCTGGGCCCTCACCCAAGCACAGGCACCCATGCTATCTGGATCTTCATGTAATGCACTGCCTGAGCAGAATGTGCAGTAAATGCAGGACAGTCTTATCATGGGTGTTATTTTGCATGTTATCTGTATTTTGGTGTCTGTTACTACTGAGCACTGAAGAGCCAACAGTGCTCTGTGTCTGTATATGGCTGTCTTCTTTGAAAATGAAAAACGTTTTAAACAAGGAACAGTATAGCATTTTCCCTCTGCGGCCAGACTTTTCAGTTCAGCTCAGGCTAGATTTGTCAGTTGCCTTTTCTGGCTTTGCTCATCTTTGATAAACATAAGTAATTGGCCCCCTTTACTGTGCTGGCATTAATTTTCATAATATAAATGAACTTACAAGATAAGCTCTGTTTATATTACCTTTGCCATAGTTTTAGCTAAGTTTCTTTCAGCACCATTAACTTTAATCAGAATAAGAAATGAAATGAAACACTGCACTCTGTTAGCTTAGATATGACTGTACAAACGATGCCAACATTAAAAAAAACAAAACAAACATCGGAGCACAAAAGTTTAAAGTTTGCTTTCAGTACCTGTTACAGCCAGCAGAGACAGAGAGAAATAAAATGCTGATGCTGATAAAAATGTTTGTCATAAGATAGGAAGAGACTAACATTTAGGCAGAAACAAACATAAGTGTCTTTGCTATTTGCTTTGGAGCTACTGAGACCAGAAAACACAATTTTCTGGGAAATATGCTGATAGGCAGAGCAAAAGTAGTCTAGGTTTTAATTCTAGCAGGTGGAACCGATCTGAACACAGAAAATAAAGAAAAGTGTTCCAACGGTGCAAATGGGTTTCAGGCTAGCAAGAAAATATTTGCAACTTGATGAGACTTCTTGTATTTTGGATGGCACAGAACGTTTGCCAAAACAAGCTACCTAAAGTTATAATAGGAATGATTATTGAAATGCAGGTCTACTTGTAAGAGGACCATGATATGCTGCAAAATTCTATATCCTAAGGTATTCATTAAGACACAGTGCGAGTACAGGGGTGTCACAGTATCCTGTACTATTTACATCAGTGTCCCTTTTGACACTAATGGGCCCTTTTACTAAACTGCGGTAAGGTTTTGCACTTTCTGTACAGTAGCTATCTGAATTATAGCACGGAAAGTGCAAAGCTGGTGTAGTAAATGCAGGAGGCTGCGTCTGGTTGAGTATCTTAGTCTTTGTGAGCAGTTGATTATTTGACTGTTTGATGATATACATGGACATTTGTTGGATTTTTTTGTACCTGATCTAGACAAATAGACCTTGCAGGATTGTTCCCTGTGATACCTTTAGGGGAGGATTCATATGTCCCTATAGTGATAGCAGGAGAGTGGGTTATACCCCCTCAGACTCCCATTGATTGGAAAGAAGAGTTAAAAGACTTTTTGAAACATGAAGAGATAACACTACCAGATGTACCAGGTATTCAGCCCCAGTATAGAGTAATAACTTATTCCCCTGAAGCAGCACGGATGGGCACTTTGGGAAAGGTGTTAGGAAAAATGTCTGCAGCCTCACTATGACACCATATTTTCAGGGATTAAGCCTACTCCCCTAGAAGAGGAGACGTTTGACCATTGGATGATGTTAGTTCTGCAAATGGTACAGGAATGGCAGCGTACAAAGGGAAGAGAAAAAGAAAAGGGTGGTAGAAAGTCTGCGGGTACCAGCTCTCGATGTAGTATTGTCATTGACCCTATGTAAGCCAGATGCTACTGCTAAAAGTTGCTTGGAATTACCGGAAGCCATTTATGGTAGTGTGGCAGATAGGGAGGGAAGGGAAGGGAAATGGGACTTGATATACTGCTTTCTGAGGTTTTTGCAACTACATTCAAAGCGGTTTACATATATTCAGGTACTTATTTTTGTACCAGGGGCAATGGAGGGTTAAGTGACTTGCCCAGGGTCACAAGGAGCTGCAGTGGGAATCAAACTCAGTTCCCCAGGATCAAGGTCTACTGCACTAACCACTAGGCTACTCCTCCACTGTTACATGTGCTTCAAGACTACAACGCAGAGGCCTGTGGAGAAACTGTTTCAATGTCACATGTTTGGAACAGGTATTGCTCAATGCTATAAGAAAGGGTTTTGCTCAAGCCCAAGAGATGGACAAAAACTGGCTTGAGCAGATTCTTAGGGGGGTTCCCAACTCTGACATTGTTGTACTTAAGGTTGGTTTGGCAGGTCAGAGAAACAATCCCTCCTCATTGCCCAGTCTAATACAGAGGACCAGGGAGGATAATGACTAGGAGATTATTAGAGGCGCACCCAGTCACCATGGTTGGGAGGAGTTACTGAATAAGCCTGAAGGATGACATCCTCAGGACTTTGAGTCCCCCGAAACAGCTTCCACTGCCCAAAACAAATAGCAGTGCTCTAGAAGAACAAAAAAGGGAGAGGGCACAGTGGATTCACCTCTGTAAATGAAAAAGAATACAGAACTCAGATAGATGATTTGAAGTCCCAATTGGCAATTTAAGCTTGATACTGTGAGGAGAGGGTCTTCTACTATTTATTTATTTATTTATGACATTTAAGCCCCACATTTCCACAACAATTTTGAGTTCAATGTGGCTAACAAGCTAAAAAGGAAGTCATTACAAAATATGAAACAATATACATAAACCCACTATCAGAGAACAGGTCAAACAATGAGATCATAGTCAGCCCAAAAATAATCTGGGCCAAACGAGTAGCCAGAACAGACTTTTAAAACAAATAGGAGGAAATATTTTTTCACTCAATGAATAGTTAAGCTCTAGAACATTTGCCGGAGGATGTGGTAATAGCGGTTAGTGTATCTGGGTTTAAAAAAGGTTTGGACAAATTCCTGGAGGAAAAGTCCACAGTCTGCTATTGAGACAGACATGGGAAGCAACTGCTTGCCCTGGGATTTGTAGTATGGAGTGTCACCATGATTTCGGTTTCTGCCAGGTGCTTGTGACCTGGCTTGGCTACTCTTTGGAAAACAGGATACTGGGCTAGATGGACCATTGGTCTGACCCAGTATGTCAACTCTTATGTAAGAAAGGCAGCCAGGGTTGTACCTGTGACTCTTTGTGGGTTACCCTCCATCCTTTGTCTTTAGGGTTGTAACTGACATCTTGTACAGTCTACTCCCACCCTACCTTGCCTCTTGTTTATTATTCTTTAAAGTATGAAAATTATTTAAGTTTTACTGTGAGTGGACATGTTCAATAGTTTTATTGTATTTTAATGTGATATAGGGAACATTTATTGGATTTATACCCCACAAATGTCTGAGTTTGGGACTCAGTTCTATATGGTTTACATTAAATTCAGTCATACTTACAAATTAACGTCAGGTGGTCCAATAGAAGTCAATCGGATTTGCAAATTTAACTCAGATGTACAAGCAGACTCAGATTAACAGTTCAGATGTTCCAAGAACAGGTCAGGGGTGCATGAAAGGGAGTAGTGAGGTAGATGAGAGGAAGATTTGTTGTGTTGTCTGTCATTTAAGTTAGGTTGTGTCGATCAGGAATTTTCTATACAAAAATATTTTCAGTTTTGTGCTAAAACTTTTGTAAGAGTTGTCATGTTGTGTGTCCTTTGGCAATGTGTTCCACTATCTGGCAGCATTATATGGGAAGTTTGTAGTGTGGGCTGTTTGTAGGTCACTCCTTTACAACTTAGTTGGTGTATGATGAGTTAGTCCCTTAGTTTTTCCTTGAGGGTAGGTTATGGTAGTTTAACTAGTGATGTCGTAATTTGGTACAGTTCTATATATGATCTGATATACGAAGATCATTCTTGCTCTAATTGATAGCCAGTGTAGGTATTGTAGCAGTGATGCAACGTGGGCATATTTGCATGTTCTGCAGATCAGGCGTGATGGGGTGTTTTGTGTTGTTTGCATTTTTTTTTTGAGTATGTGTTTTCTGCATCCTGCGTAGACTGTGTTGCAGTACAGTATCTGGGCCAGGACAAGGCATTAGACTAGAATTTGGAAGGCAGTTTTTGAGAAATATTCTCTTTATCTGCGTAGTGTTCAGAGGGATTTGAATACTTTTGAAGTGACAGAGTGGACGCTTGTGGTTCTAGTGTCAGGTTTTGATAAATCAGTATACCTATTATTTTGACATTTGTTTCTAGCTTATATTCCGTTGGGCCTATTTGAATTTTGTTATTTGTGATTGGTTTGGATGGGTTGGTTATCACCATGAACTTTGTTTTCTCTCTGTTAAGTTTCAATTTGAAAGTCGTGGCCCAGTTTTCCATCAGGTCAAGTGCATGTTTGATTTCCCTTATGGCGGCCATCTGTGTTCATTCTATACCTTTTTGAATTCCATGAATGTTTTAAACTCCCCCCCCCCTCCCTCGAAGAGCATTCCAGGCATCCACCAGTATTTCCTGATGTTACTTTTAGTTTTCCCTCCTTGCTATAGTTCCTTATTTTTATAATACTCAATCTTTGGCATCATCGAAAAAGGCTATACCACAAAATACATGGAAGAACAGTAAGAAATAAGAGACCCAGAATGTTTGTTGTTTCAAACCTCACTTGAAAAATGAGAGCCGCATGACTGATGTGTTGAACTAGAGTGACCATGATTGGAACAAGATGAGATACTTGACTGGGAGGACCCTGGGAAGCAGTCTGGCCTTTCGGTAGGGTGAGGTAGGTGGTTACCCAGGGTGTCACAAGACAAGGGGAACCTTTTAACCACCAGCATCACTTCTTGAACTGGGCCAAGTCTGCCTTCATACCATCCCCATCATGTATGTGGCCAACAAGAGGAATGTCTGCTGTGCAAAGCTAGTCTCACAATAAGCTGCAAGAACCTCTAAACTCACAGCTTGTACCATGAGACTGACCTGCATGGCAGAGGAAGCTAACACACTTATAAACATTTTTCCTCCTATAGGCCATGAGGGGTTCAAAGAAGAACCATGGATACAGTTTGGGGGATTGGAAGGGAGTAGGAAAAAATTAAAATACTAAAAGCTGGGGTTAGGACCTGGCAGGTAAAAAAAGACCTACCCAGGGAGCACAAAAGGAAGCTTTATAGAGAATGGTGGTGGACAAGTATAAGACCTATATGGGGAAAGAAGGGGCAGGGAGGTGAAGTCCTACATGAAGGACAATGGAAATGAGATCTGCATGGAATGGAGGGGGACCACACAGGGAGAGGGAGATCTACATGAGGTGGTGGTGGGGAGAACAGGGAGAAGGAGACCACTATACCCTGGTGGGGGAATAGGAAAAGGGAACTCTAGAAGGGGGCAGATATTGGGAAACCTATATGAGGTATAGGGGCAGGCTTGGAGAGACTGCATATGGGGGTGGTGGAGGGCATAAAGAATGACTATTTAGAAGGCTGGCTTGTTTTGTCCCCCTGAAGAGTACACAAACTCTACTTTACCCTGTAGTCATGACCAATTACCTTGAGCTTGTTCCTGCTCAGTGAGGGGATTCAGTTCCTAACCATATACACCTGATTTAAATCAGGTGCAGGAAATAGAAGCTAAATTGCAGGGTTTAACCAGAATGAGCAAGACAATAGTTTTGCTTTAAAGTGTGAATTTTTAGTCAAAAGTTTGAATTGCAAAGGTTAGCAGGATTTTCCACATAAAACAAAGTTTTAGCAATTAATAAATTTGTCTTTCAGGTAACTTTTAGATCTTTGCTAAGAAAAGGGGTAACCCCAACCTATATCCAGGACCTATCAGATAAATACAAGTAACAAACTCTTTATTTCTTTGTTAATCCCATTAATTCTTTGACTTTATTTTTTTCTCTTGCAAGAAAATGATTGTGTCGATTTTCTGTTTTGCAGGTTCTCCAGACCCACTTTGGAACCTGGACTCCACTTTTTCAGTTAAGTATAACTTTAATATATCACTCTGTCCTCTCACCCTACCCCGAATAGTCCCACTATGTACACATGTAGACGTTTTCACTTAGTTGTGATCTGTCTTGATTTAGGCTTTGATCTTTCTTGGTCGTTGGGGTAATTCATCAACTTCTAGTGCTGTCCACAACACTGCCAGAAGCTGCTAGCTTATACTTTAAAAACTCAAAAACTTCTTATTCTTATTTGACAACAAGCCCTATTACTGGGTTGTAATATACTTATATGTGGGAATTCTAATTAACCAAATAAAACATTTAAAAAATCCTTATCTTCCAGGCCTCTTACTGTTACTGAACCTTATACTAAGAAAGAGCACAAGGTTTGCAAATAAATTTGTAATGCTCTCATTCATACCTGCATTCACCCTTTTGTACCAGTCTCATTAAACGTAGACCTCACTAACCAAAACTGCTATAAGGGGAATTAACTTTAAAATTTTTTGAAAAACTCACTCCAGCTCACTCCCTTACCAAGATCTCAGCCTTCACTCACTGTTGATCACCAGTAACTTCAGTCACCACTTTAAGCTGTAATTATCCTGTTCAAACTTGACAGAAAAATATTTTCACCGTATACCGTTTATGTGACACACACACTATTCTGCCATTCCTCACTCAAATAGAGGCTTCTCAGACACTTAGCACCCTTCTGCTTAACTAAACTCAGCTGTTTATTAAAATTCAATCCACCTACAGGACAATCTCAGACACACTTTTGTCTCTCCTGAAGTCTTCAGCTCTTCTGCCTAAGTTCCAAACACACACAGGAGTTGTTTCCTTGGCAATCCAGCCCTAGTTTGGTCACCTGACTAGAAATAACCAATCACTCCTCTTACATGGAAGTCAAGGGTTTTTTTCAGGCTTCGTGGAACCCCTTTTTGTTTTAACACAGTCTCCATTTTGAGAACATTTTTTTTCATAGGATATAATGGGAAAACTTAAAGATTTTAATAAAATTATACCAAAATTATCACAAAATTCATCTGAATGGATGACAATCTATAAAAGCTATCAAACTACACATGCTATAATATTCAAACCAATTTTATCCCTCAAATGAAGACTTTTCTAAAATTTTGTCCAAAAATACTCCCAAATCCCCAAGGAACCACGGACAACCCCTCTAAAAAATATTAACATCACCCCAGATATGCCCTCGAGTGACCTCAACTCAAAGAAATTATTTCTAATCCTCAGAACTGCCAAAACTAAACCTTGACTTTTAACCTAAAAAAAAATTCCTCAAAATTTCTTTATACTCACCCAACCCAAGAGGTTCTCAGGAACTCATAACCACCTTAAGTTGTCAAAACAATTTAAGCCTTTACTTCCCAGGCTACTGGGATCAAAAACACTAATTTAATAGAAAACCAAATAAAATCTTGGACCACCAGACCCCTTACCTTGACCCCTGAAGGCTCCTTAGATGACCCCCACTGCCAGCTTTGGTCTTGATGAACTTACAGCGACCGTGAGAAAAAGATCATGAAAACCGAGGAACTAAGCCCGGTAGGCCCAAAATTCAATTTGGACTTAGTTGTGTTTCTGGAGAACTACTGTTTAGGTGCAAAAAAGCACACATGCTCCGGTGACTTGACTAGGCTGAGACCGTGCCAATTTCCTAGTGCTTCCAGTCCCGAGAAGCTCATTTCTCGACTGGGTAGTGCTGCAGATGGTCGCGCCTGAGACAACCTCCACCTGAAGGCCATGAAATGCCTCTTGAGTCCACCAGAACTGTCAGCACTAGCCACCAATGAAACAGAGGACCCACACAGAACCCCAGAAACAGCCCTAAAACCCCTGGATCAGGTAATTCATTTTTTTTAACCACTGGTTACATTTTCATGGTAGGAGGTGCATTAGGGATCCTTTTACCAAACTGCAGTAAAACGTAGCCTTAGTGCATCCTTACATGGGTCATTCGCATGTGCTAAAGCCATTTTCACTGTGCTTAAGAAGGGAGATAGGATGCCCAGAGGAAAAGTAGGGGAAGAGTGAAATTGTGTCTGTAGTGAGGGAAGGAAGGAGGAGACACTAGTTGAGACTGAGATATGGAGGAAAATGAAGGGGAAGAAAATAACTAGCAGTAAGGAGGAGAAAAGGGAAAACATGTCTGAAGGAATGAAGACATAAGGGGAAAGACTGCTTGGAGGTTGGGAGAGAGAAAATTTGAGGGTTTTGAATTATCTTAAGACTTACCTTCTATCAACTGATTTTGGTGAGGCCTTATTTGAGAGAAATGTTTTACCTGGTTAATTCTGATATTATGCTTATTTTTAAAGTGTATTATGTTTCCTGTTTCTAATTTACCTAATGGCCAATCAGGTAATCATGTGGACCTCTCTTCTATGTTGGAGTCATCATATGGAGGACTGACAAGAGCAACCTTTTGGTTTCATTTAGGACTGATATTAAAATGACAGGAGGGAGCCTGGATAACTCCTGCAGTTGGTGGTCAGTCCAGATATTCAATGCTGGGCCATTTCCAGTGACCGACATTGAATATCTGGTTTATTTTTAGTCAGTTTAAATCAATATTCAAAGATAGCCTGTTAACTTTAAACCAGCTATTGAAGTGACCCAATGTGGCTGCTTACAATAGCCAGATATAGATTGAATATTCATGGATAGCCAGCTATCTCCCAGGTGCTACATTCAGCAAGAGAATAACCAGCTATCTCCTGTTGAATATTGCTGAGTATTTATTTATTTGGACTTTATTCACACCTTTTTCAGTAGTAGCTCAAGGTGAGTTACACTCAGCTGGTAGAGCAGAGGACTGTAAGGCTAGACTATAGATATAGTGGGTATTTCCCTGTCCCTGGAGGGCTCACACTCTAAGTTTGTATCTGAGGCAATGGAGGGTTAAGTAACTTGCCTAAGATCACAAGTAGCAACAGTGGGATTTAAACCAGCCACCTTGGGATGTCAAGACTGGTGCTCTAACCACGAGGCCACTCCTCCACATGCTTTCATGAAGACAGTCAGTTAAGTGCCATTTAGGCCAGGTGCCATTCCTGTTCGGTTAAATGCTTTTGAATATCAGGGGAATTTGTCTTCCTACAAGATCAGGACACTGTACTATGACTGTACTTTAGGAAACAGTCTGTATAATTTATGGACCATAAAATATAGATTTTCTCTGACTTCTATAAAGTTTTACAAGATCATTAACAGAAATTTCTTTGTATGGGACAGGAATCCTTTGTTTTAGGGGCATTCTGTTTTGAGCATTTTCCTTGTAAATGTATTTTTCTTTTGGAATCTGTGAAATATATTTTATCTTTATCTGAGTCCTCTCGATTATGATATGCCTTAGATAATAAACAGAGAGAAGTAGCAGCTGTGGAAGAATCTAGTCATTCAGGAGATAATGAGCCTCTTATATAAACTAGGGAGTCACTGACCGCAAGATAGTGTTGGACGTTGAGTATATTTTCCCTCATTATTATTTTTCTTACAGCTTATTTACTAATTGTTGTCATCTGCTTTCAGATGTTTCAAGAATTCTCCCCTTATTAGTGGACTTTAATTTAAAATTGCAGTGATAATTGTTTTCTTTTTTTTTTATTTTCCCTGTGCTATAGAGTCATTGTAATTCTTTTTTTTATTAATCCTTTATGTATTAACTAGCCGTTGAGCCCGTTAAAACGGGCTGGTATTGGGGTTTTCAGAGATCGATGCTGCCCCCCCCCCCCTGCGAGGTCACCGCTGCCGCTCCCCCCCACCCACCCCCGGAGTCGCCGCCGCCAGCCCTCCACCCGGCCCAGGCCCTCTCTCTGCTACTGAACTTACATCCATTCACCAGAACGCAGCAGGGCAGATCAGCTGAGCTGCTGTCGACCTTCCTTCTCTGCCTGTGTCCCGCCCTCGTGTGACGTAACGTCAGCGAGGGCGGGGCACAGGCAGGGAAGGAAGGCGGACGGCAGCTCAGCTGATCTGCCCTGCTGTGTTCCGGCGAATGGATGTAAGTTCAGTAGAGGAGAGAGGGCCTGGGCCGGGTGGAGGGCTGGCGGCGGCGACTCCAGGTGGGGGGAGTGTTAGCGATGACCTCGGGCGGGGGGGGGGGGTGTGGTAGCGACCTCGGCGGCTTTGCGCAGTTTCCCTCTCTGTCCCGCCCCCGTCATCACTTATTGACGCGGGGGCGGGACAGAGAGGGAAGTCTCTACTGCGCATTTGCGAGTGAGTCGGTCACTCGCCGTTTATATGTTTGATGTTGCAAATTTAAAACATTACCACAGAGACAGAGGCAATAGGGGATAAGGGAAGGCTTGGGAAAAAAAAAAAAAACACAGTGGAAAGTTGTCTTAGATCATAAAATGGAGGAAGGAAGCAAGAAAAACAGAAAAATGACAAAGAAAGCTCATTAGAAAAACAAAAGAACACTCAACCTTAAAGACAGTGCAAGCCTGAAATTATATTCGGACATAAGAGATAAGGAGATCAACCAGGCAATTTTTCAGTAAGGAGTACTTTTAATTAATTTGGCTTCCAAAATATATATCTATTCCCCTGATATTTAGGTAAGCATTTAGAGGAGAAACAAACTAAAAACTAAGGGCCTCTTTTACCAAACCGCACTAGCGATTCCCACGCGGCAATGCCAACAAAACCCATTCAACATGAATGGGCTTTGCCACTTCGGAAATCGCTAGCGCGGTTTGGTAAAAGAGGCCCTACTATTACTACTGCTTATCATTTCTATAGTGCTACTAGACATATGCAGCATTGTACACTGGATAGGAAGAGACAGTCCCTGCTCAACAGAGCTTACAATCTAATCAGGACAGACAAACAGGACAAATAAGGGATAAGGGAATTACCAAGGTGGGAATTATAAAACATGGGTATTGAACAAGTGAGTAAGGGTTAGGAGTTAAAAAGAAGCATCAAAAAGGTGGGCTTTTAGCCTAGATTTGAAGACGGCCAGAGATGGAGCTTGTCGTACCGGCTCAGGAAGTCTATTCCAGGCATATGGAGCAGCAAGAAAAAAGGAACGGAGCCTGGAATTAGCAGTGGAGGAGAAGGGTGCAGATAAGAGAGATTTACCCAGGGGTGGCACAAGGCAATCTGCTGCCTGAAGTGAAGAATGACATGGCGCCCCCCCCCCCCCCCCTTCCCCACCACTCCCAGCTCCTCATCAAAACTACAATCAGGGAGATCTGCATGAAAGAAAATATTTATTTTTATTTTGACTTACAAAACCACTTGTCCCTGAAACATGTTCAAAACAGAATAATCCATTTGTGCATCGAAAATGTAAACTTCTACAAAACAGATGCAGATGTGATTCCATGTGCCCCAATGAAAGGCACGTCCATTTAATTTCAGAATATTCCATCTTTATAACACCAGGCTTCCCAAGGCAGATTACAACAACAGTTAAGATGAACCCACCAAAAAACAGGATATCCTCACTGAAATGTGGCCATCTGAATTGTATAGAACATTGCTGTTTCTCCAGCTATAATAAGTTTTTAAGCTGTTTTAGTGATATTCAATTGTTATTTCATGATAACTATATTTACATATGGGAAGCTTTCAAATAAATTAAAAAACTGTCAAATAAGTAAAAAAATAACAAAATATTGTATCCTCCACCTTTTAAGGCACTGCCTATCCAACAGGAACACCTGTAGACCTTTTAAAGATGGACCACGCAGAGGCAGTCCCTTATTTCTAATAATCTTTTTACTATTGTTTTCATTCGTGTTTGCTATTGTTTTGGGTGAACCAGTGTGATGGCAGGCTCCGCATACTGGCTTCAGCCCTAGATAGGCTTATCCTGTTTCCTGTTTTATCAAACCTCCTTGCCCTGAGCCCAACATCTCTCATACTCTCTCTCCTACCCACCCACCAGGCCAGCATCTCCCCTTTTCCTCCCTCAATCCTCTTTACCCGAGTCTACATTTAATTTGTTTCAAAACTTGCCGGGCAATGGCAGCAATTCACAGGCGCTGCCCTACTGCCAGCCCAACATTCTCTCTCTACTGCGCGGCTTGCAGGTGGGTGGGAATAGGATCAGAGGAACAGGAAGCTAGTTTTGAGGAGGAAAGTAAATATGCAGTTTCCTCTTTAGTGATTTCAGAAAAGGAAGAAAAGGAGGCAGGGTTTGAGGAAGGGCTGAGAGAGTGGACTAAGGGAAGGAGAGGTGGAGGTGACTTGCCGGGTATTTGTGACCTGGATTGGCCACTGTTGGAAACAGGATGCTGGGCTTGATGGATCTTTGGTCTTTCCCAGTATGGCAATACTTATGTACTTATGACTTGGTTGCGAATTCAAGTTTAATCTTGTGAACCTTATCATGAAAGTACTCAGCCAGAGTATGGGGTGAAAGTGAAGATGGAGGTGAAGGCACTTTGAGGAGAGAGTTCAGTGTGGCAAAGAGATGTCGAGGAAGAGAATTTGCTAACTGTATGTAGCAGTCCTGTTTGACAAGTGGAAGAGCAGACTGGAAGGAGGTCAGCAAGAATTTGAAATGTATGAAGTCAGCATGGGCATGCGATTTCAGCCAAAGGCATTCGGCAGAGCGGGCACAGGAATGTAGGTAGCGGATTCTAGAGGTCAGCCAAGGCTGGGGTTTGGTACGCCTTACAGAACAGGAAATGGGAGGGGCAAGAGTATTCAGAGCAGAGCAGAAAGTGGTATTAATAGGAAAAGACAGCCTCATTGGCAGACTTGGATAACACAGTGTTTGAGAAGAGATTTGAAACACTGGAGGACAGAGTAGAATAGTCAATATCCTAAAGATTCCTAAATGTATTGGTAGAAATTGGACAGTACTGGGATCAATAGCATGAATGTTAAAATCCCCAAGAATGAGGGAAGGAGATGAGGGTTCAAGAAAGAAGGAAAGCCAGGCATCAAAGTCAGTGAGAAAGGAAGAAAGGGACTTATCAGGGGGGTCGATAATAAACTGCTACTCAGCGAGGCAGAGGAGTGAATAGATGGATGCATGGAGTGGACTTTGAAGGAAGAAAAGCAGTGAGACTGAGGTGGAAGAAGAGGTTGAAATCTACAGGAGGATGAAAGTAGTAGCCTGACACTACCTCCATGGCCAACTGGATGAGGAATATAGGAGAAAATGTAATCTCCATGACACAGGTCTGCGGCTGAAGCAGAGTCTTCAGGGCAAAGCCAAGTCTCAGTTAGGGCAAACAGATGGAGAGTATGAGAGATAAAGAGGTCGTGGATGTAGGAAAGTTTGTTGCAGACAGATGACAAGAGAAAGGCAGGGACGAAGTGGGGAGGAGAGGAACAGAAATTAGATTGGAAACATCACAGTGTGACCTGCACAAACAGGATGACAGCTGATGTGGAGGAACAGGATTGGGATTGATTTTCCCAGCGGAGAGCAGGAGAAGGAGCAAGAGAGTACAGAGAAGAGTAGGAGTGGCATGATAACAGCGACAAATGTGAAATGTACTCAGACAGAATGGAGATGGTTGAATGGAAGGAAGAAAAGGTTGAAGGTTGACAGCTGAGAAGAAGAGAGAAGACAATAGAGATGGTGAGATGATGAAAGCAGGTGGGCAATGCGTTCCTGCAGTATACAGTGGTTTCAGATGGAGAAAGAGATTGGGAAGGGACAGTACCAAGAAGAGAAAATGTACTGGAGCCATAAGAAGTAACTGGGAAAAAATACAAAGTGTATAGAGAAGGGAAGGCCCTGGGAGGATTGGGGTGGACCTGAGAGTCACCCCAGAGAAGGCTGTGAGGATATGGAGATGGGCTGCAAGTCCTCCACAGCACCTGGAAGGCAGCTGGTGGGAGCGCTGGGCACCTTCAACACACACCTCCCATCCAAGAAAAGGCTTACCAGGGGTTAGGCCAAATCCAGAATTCCTCCCCTGAGGGTCACCTGATCTTAGCCAAAAAGCACCTGGAAGCCATGGGTACCTGGAGCGAAGGCCGTGGGAGGATTGGGGTGGATCTGGGAGTCACCCCGGAGAAGGCAGTGAGGATATACAGATCGGCTGCAAGTCCCCCACAGCACCTGGAAGGCAGCTGGTGGGAGCGCTGAGCACCTCCACCACATACCTCCCAGCCAATAAATGGCTTACCAGGGGTTAGGCTGAAGCCAGCATTCCTCCTCCTGAGGGTCACCTGATCTTAGCCAAAAGGCATCTGGAAGCCCTGGGCACCTTGAGCGAAGGCCCTAGGAGGATCGAGGTGGACCTGGAAGTCACCCTGAAGAAGGCTGGGAGGATATACAGATGGGTGCAAGTTCTCCATATCACCTGGAAGGCAGCTGGTGGGAGTACTGGGCATCTCCACCACACACCTCTCAGCCAAGAAAACGCTTACCAGGGGTTAGGCCACAGCCAGCATTCCTCCCTCGAGGATCATGAGGCTGTAGAGCTAAAAAGACTCATTTACCCTGAGTACTATGAAACATTTGGAGAAATGGAAGGTTTACATTCTAAACTCATGAAAAACATTTTAACAGTATAGGGGCATGTTTACTAAGGTGTGGTAGGCAGTTAGTGTGGATTTTAGTGCATGTGAACCATTAGCACTAGCCTGCTCTAACTCCTAGGTGTGTGGAAACAGCCTGTGCAATAAAAGTCCAGCACTAACTGCATATCATAGGATGGGGACTGCATTTTGCAATCAGCATACAGTAGGTTGTGTGCGCTTTCAAATGGGCAGTTAGGGGAAAAAGTATAAGAACATAAGAGTAGCCATACTGGGTCAGACCAATGGTCCATCTAGCCCAGTATCTTGTTTTCCAAGCAGTGGCCAAGCCAGGTCACAAGTACCTGGCAGAAACCCAAATCGTGGTAACACTCCATACTACAAATCCCAGGGCAAGCAGTTGCTTCCCATGTCTGTCTCAATAGCAGACTATAGACTTTTCCTCCAGGAACTTGTCCAAACCTTTTTTAAACCCAGATACATAGTAACATAGTAGATGATGGCAGAAAAAGACCTGCACAGTCCATCCAGTCTGCCCAACAAGATAACTCATATTTGCTGCTTTTTGTGTATACCCTACTTTGATTTATACCTGTGCTCTTCAGGGCACAGACCGTATAAGTCTGCCCCGCACTATCCCCGCCTCCCAACCACCAGCCCCTCCTCCCAAACACCGGCTCTGGCACAGACCATATAAGTCTGCCCCGCACTATCCCCGCCTCCCAACCACCAGCCCCTCCTCCCAAACACCGGCTCTGGCACAGACCGTATAAGTCTGCCCAGCACTATCCTCACCTCTCAACCACCAGCCCTGCCTCCCAACCACCGGCTCTGGCACAGACCGTACAAGTCTGTCCAGCACTATCCCTGCCTCCCAACCACCAGTCCTGCTGCCCACCACCGGCTCTGGCACAGACCGTATAAGTCTGCCCAGCACTATCCCCGCCTCCCAACCACCAGCCCCGCCTCCCGATCTTGACTAAGCTCCTGAGGATCCATTCCTTCGGCACAGGATTTTATCCCACGCATGTTTGAATTCCGTTACCGTTTTCATTTCCACCACCTCCCGCGGGAGGGCATTCCAAGCATCCACTACTCTCTCCGTGAAAAAATACTTCCTGACATTTTTCTTGAGTCTGCCCCCCTTCTATCTCATTTCATGTCCTCTCGTTCTACCACCTTCCCATCTCCGGAAAAGGTTCGTTTGCAGATTAATACCTTTCAAATATTTGAACGTCTGTATCATATCACCCCTGTTTCTCCTTTCCTCCAGAGTATACATGTTTAGTTCAGCAAGTCTCTCCTCATACGTCTTGTAATGCAAATCCCATACCATTCTCGTAGCTTTTCTTTGCACCGCTTCAATTCTTTTTACATCCTTAACAAGATACGGCCTCCAAAACTGAACACAATACTCCAACAACTTATACAGGGGCATCAGCACCCCCTTTCTTCTGCTGGTCACACCTCTCTCTATACAGCCTAACAACCTTCTAGCTAAGGCCACTGCCTTGTCACACTGTTTCGTCGCCTTCAAATCCTCAGATACTATCACCCCAAGATCCCTCTCTCCGCCCGTACCTATCAGACTCTCCCCGCCTAACACATACGTCTCCCATGGATTTCTAATCCCTAAGTGCATCACTTTGCATTTATTGGCATTGAATTTTAATTGCCAAACCTTAGACCATTCTTCTAGCTTCCTCAGATCCTTTTTCATGTTTTCCACTCCCTCCCGGGTGTCCATTCTGTTACAGATCTTAGTATCATCCGCAAATAGGCAAACTTTACCTTCTAACCCTTCGGCAATGTCACTCACAAATATATTGAACAAAATCGGCCCCAGCACCGATCCCTGAGGCACTCCACTACTCACCTTTCCTTCCTCCGAGCAAATTCCATTCACCACCACCCTCTGGCGTCTGTCCGTCAACCAGTTCCTAATCCAGTTCACCACTTCAGGTCCTATCTTCAGCCCCTCCAGTTTATTTAAGAACCTCCTGTGGATACGCTAATCACTGTTACCACCTTCTCCGGCAAAGAGTTCCAGAGCTTAACTATTCGTTGAATGAAAAAATATTTCCTCCTATTTGTTTTAAAAATATTTCCATGTAACTTCCTCGAGTGTCCCCTAGTCTTTGTACTTTAGGAACAAGTAAAAAATTGATTTACTTCTACCCGTTCTACACCATACAGGATTTTGTACACCTCAATCATATCTCCCCTCATCCGTCTCTTTTTCAAGTTGAAGATCCCTAACGTCTTTAGCCTTTCCTCATACGAGGTCCATTCCCTTTACCACTTTAGTTGCTCTTCTTTGAGTAGGGTTGGAGGATGGATTTTCCAACATAGGACACTGTGCACTGGTACACTGGTTGGTTCTCACAAATAGTGTTTATTGAATGAATAGCTGGGACCTGACATGGCACCATGTTTCAGCACAAGAGCCTGTCTCAGGGGTCTAAAAATAATGTCGTAAAATATACACACACCACCCGATGTTTAAAAGAAAATGTCTGCTAAAACAGCACTTAGGCAGATATCCAGTGCTGAATAACACTAGATAGCAGCTTGAAGATAGCCTGTTATATCACACGATATAACCAGCTATATGACGATTTTTAAAGGCAGACAGGTAACGGTCACCAGAAACAACCCGGCATTGAATATCTGGGTTTAGCACGGACTGCGGGAGGCAACTCAGCTATCTCCCATGGTCTGAATATCGGACGGACAATAAACAACATGTTATACACCATAGAAAACAATGAATATTCATACCCATAATATTAAAGAAATACAAAAAAACATAAAATTTAAAATGTGAAATAAAATAAAAAAAAACTACATGATATCAACTAATATAAAAAAAAACTATGAATGAAGACAATAGGCATTTGGAAACAAAAGGACATTCAATCTGTTTGGGAACAAAACATAAAGTGCTGGTCATGATTGTCTGCAGTTTTCTGTCAGGAACAGAATCGGCAGGTAAACCATTGAGTCCAAACAAGACACCAGTCTTATATGAATGCGCTCAATTGATGTAAACCATAAGAGAAGCGAATGAGCTAACCTGCTGTTAGTGAAGAGGTAATAAAACTCTTCTAAAATTGCTCTCAGTATCACAGTATCTGTAAAAAGAAAGTACAAGAATCCTACCAAAAGAAAACTATATGATTACTACCAAAAGAACATAAATACTCACTGATACGTGATGAGTGTGCCATACAAAAGGGAAAAAGTTGAGTATTGTGGCAGCATTCTAAATAAATAACACCACTGAGGTGAGCAATTAAGCCAGAAGAATAAAGGCAGATGTAGGGAGTGAATTGGAATATCCTTTAAAAAGTGGCATCACTATGCCTCTATATACATAATATGAGGAAGGGAAATCAGGTTCCGAATATTGACACTACAGACAAGGGTTAAATCAACCCACCAGCACCAGCAACTGTGAGAAAAACTAAATTTGCAGTGAAACGCGATGTTTCTAAACCACTGTACTTGGGCGTGGATGATAAACTGAATAAAAACCAGATCGCTCTTGCTGACACAGCAAACAGGGAGAAAGACGTTAACGTAGGCAAATATTACACATGTCAGGGCTCGCACCACACTCACTCTTCTCAGACAGCACAACACAGGAGTTTCACATAGATCAGAGCACCAAGATAACAACTTTAATGGTTACAGGCAATAATTTTTGTTCAATTATGGACAAACAAGTCCGCAGCTTATTAACATAAACATCGATACTTATAGGGAGCATGCAAGCTCTTCCTTTTAAGTCCTATGCCTTGCCCCACCATCAGCCAGCTAGGGCATTTAATCTGCCATGGATGCGCAACGATCCGCCATCAAAATGTCCAGCTAGGTCGCACATGTTTCAGTCTATGTCTGCCTTACACTGGAGCTGGGCGGAACCACACGTTTCTAAATGGTACTTCTTTGGCTCAGATACTCCCCTTCCCGCCACAGCCTCATGCAGCAAGGCCTGTCACTCCCCCACCCCCTCAGCTAAAAGGGGTAAGGTAAATGGGAGTAAGGTAAACCGTGGCTAAGGACTTGTGTCTGCAAAATAGTTTTGAAGGGCCTCTTGTGGAAATTCCCAGGGATGCAAGGTGTGGCCCAGTTGTGCCAGATCTTCTGGCCACCTAGAAAGCAGTTCCATAGACCAATCTGCCTGTTCACTTTCTTGAGGCTGTGACCCCAGAGGGTAGACATGGACCATCTCTACCTGGTTATAATATCAGACCAGAATATGCATGTATCTGGCAAGAGGAGTGACAGCTTGAAAAGATTCGCTTTTGCCACAGTTATCAGCTGCTTGCAGGAGATGGAATTCAAATTGTTGCCTCCAAGGTGTAAGATCACAGCTGCTGGCAGCATAGCAATGGCCAGCAGTTCTCGGATGTAAGGCACAAGTTGATTCCATGTCATGCCCTTGATAGCTTGCCAGCAAATATACACATGCTTGGCCTCAAGCCCCCAATGGGGTTCCTAGGTGTGTACTTTAGCTCTCTTGGTGGTAGCATGATGAACATATGATGAGGTTCCATTGACGATCCTGCAAGACAAAAGGCATATTAATGTGGGTGAGGATGGCCGCTGATGGTTGGTGGGCTTATATAACCAAGGTACACCTTGGATTTCCATCTACCGATGTTTTGTATGGCTATGCTGGGCAGGTCCAGCTGGGCCGCTGATGTGGCTGTGCCAATCCTGAAGGAATGAGTTCCAAAATCAGATAGATATTGGCCTGCCATGGTGAGAGCTCTCTTTAGGATTGTAGTGAACTGGAAATATGTAAGTGTTATTAGGTCCTTGTGCACTAGCAGATGATAGCCAACATCTGAGTGTAGCCTAATATAGTGCAGGTTTTTGAGCGGGCAGGTGTTTAAAGAAGGGACTTTATGCAGAGCCAGCCAGTGACCCTGAGCTAATTGGTCAGTTTTTGATCTCACATTTTATATCCAGATGCTGTCTTCATGCATGGCTGCATCAGTGAGGGCAAGGCCTCTTCTTTTGCAGTATTTGGACCTTGCTGTGAGTTTGCTGATGTGCAGGACTGCGAAAAAGGCCAAACAAAATGTGACTCTGAATAGGGAAATCTAGTAAGAGATATTGCATACTTGAGGTAGGATCTCCCCATGTATAGACCTCTTCTGATCTGGAAGGGGTCGGCAGAAGTGGAACCATCCTCTGAGAAGTGTCTTAGCCAGGAATCTGGACAGCGGATTTCCCCAGCCATGCAGCTTGGCAAAGAAAGAGAAGCCTGCCAGCTTGGCTGATACTATGGATCTTGAGATGCCTTGGTGGAATGCAGCGGTGATGCAGTTGGTCAGCAGCTTGTCTGAGATGGGACTGGGCTGCCACCCCTGCAACTGTAGGAATTTGGAAACATCATGGTAGGCACGCAGATATGCATTCCAGGTCGAAGAGGCAACTGATGGGCAAATCAGGTCCAGCATTGTGGGCCGGTCAGCTTCTAAACTTCGGGAGGGACTGCTGTAGGCTGCTTGTCTGTGCTTGGGTCAAGCTGTTCGAAGAGAAAGAATTGAAAACATGAAAGAGCATCAAATACATATTGTCCAATCCAGGGACATGCTTTGCTTGTGCTGTTGTATTAAGTTGAAGGCAACGCAAGATGAACACTTTGAGCAGTTCTGCAACTCTGGGACACTTAGCAGTTTGCTTGTTAATAACTGAGACAACTGCTTTGTTATCTGATCAAAATATAATTCTTCTATTGCACAGTTGGGAACCTCAGAAATACAGAGATACAACCACAGGGAAAAGCTCCATGAAGGCGAAGTTCCTTATGAGAGGTGATTCCTTCCATTGCATCAGCCATAGAGCAGCACACCAGACACCATGAAAGTATGAACCGAAACCAGTGGAATTTGTAGCATCAGTAAAGAGGTGAATCTTGCTACTGGTAACGAACTATGCTGGCAGGAGCACCTTGCTATTGAAATCCTTGAGAAATTGGTGGCAGATGCTGAGGTCTTGTCTGAGGGGATATGATGGGGGTATTTTTGCATGACACCAATTGCAACTGCAGCAAGCCTCCTTACTACTACTACTACTACTACTACTACTACTACTACTACTACTTAACTTTTCTAAAGCGCTACTAGGGTTACGCAGCGCTGTACAATTTAACATAGAAGGACAGTCTCTGCTGAACGAGCTTACAATCTAAAAGACAAGTGTACAGACAAAGTGGGGCAGTCTAGATTTCCAAAAGGTTAGGTGCCGAAGGCAGCATTGAAGAGGTGAGCTTTGAGCAAAGATTTGAAGATGGGTAGGGAGGGGACTTTGCGTAGGGGTTCAGGAAGTTTGTTCCAGGCATAGGGTGAGGCGAGGCAGAATGAGCGGAGCCTGGAGTTGGCGGTGGTGGAGAAGGGTATTGAGAGGAGGGATTTGTCCTGCGAGCAGAGGTTACGAGCGGGAATGTAGGGGGAGATGAGGGTAGAGAGGTAGTGAGGAGATTCTTCCCATAGGGATAACTCTGCATGCAAAATTGAGTGAGCCCAGAAGGGATTGCATCTGTTGTGGTGTTAATTTTTTGACCTGCATGGCTTGTCTTGAGGCAACCTGGTCGTCACAGAAGAGGAATCGATTTCAATGCTGAGGAAGGACAGGCAGCTGGTGGGTTTCACAGTTTTCTCCTCTGCAAAGGGAACTCTGAACTCCTTGGATGTGGACATGTTGGAATGTTCGAGTCCCACAAAGTGAAAGTCGTCGAGGTAGTGTACGAGATTGTTTCATGGAGCTCTTTGCTCATCTACCCAATGTAGAAATTTGCTGAATGTCTCAAACAGGTTGCATGATACAGTGCAGCCCATAGGCATGCATTTATCCAGGTAGTACTTCCTGGCAATGGAGAATTTGTTATACCACAGAACATAATAAAATGTCAATATGGTTTACAATCTAGAAACATAAATATAAAAAATAACAGAAAAAGAACTACAATAATAATAGGAGGGATAAAAGAAAAGTACAATCACACATGCATTTATCCAGGCAATACTTCCTGGCAATGGAGAATCCCAGCAACGGAAAGCTTTGGATGTGGATTGGCAGAAGCCGGAATGCCAACTCAATGTCTGTTTTTGCCATGAGGGCATTGTGTCCAGTGGAGCAGATGAGGTTCAGTGCTTTGTCGAAGGACGTATAATGCATGATGGTGGCTTCAGAGGGGATGAAATTGTTTACTGACATCCCAGTGGGGTGAGATAAGTTATGAATAAGCCCGTGTTTGCTTGGATCTTTCTCAGGGATAACCGTCATCGGGGAGATATATATATGGACAAAAGGAGGGTCTGGGAAAGGAGCGGTCATTCTTTGATGCCGATCTTGTCTTTCAAGAAGCTCAATAGATGTGGGGGTAGAAGGCAAACTCACACAGAGGCCAAGGGTGGCAGAAGCCCTTCGTAATGGATGGAGAAAACAGATGTAAAGCCCTCAAAAATAATCAGTGCGTCACATTTGCAAGGGTATTTCTTCAACCATAGCTCAATCGCCTCTACCTGTATGGGAGTTGGCGCTCGCTGTAGATGGCTATCACTTTTTGTCATCCGCATGTCTGGTTCCTGATTTCTTGTTACAGTGGGTAGCTGGATGTGCTGTGAAGCACGTAGCACAGTAGTGTCGAAACGTGCAGTAATATGTGGAACAAATGCTTTTGTTGTAGCGCCAGCACACATCCCGAGATAAGAAAGAGGGTCTCTTTGCCCCAGCATAGGGGGTAAATTTAAGAAAGGGATGTCTGGATCCTGCTGGAACAGTACCCGCTAAAACTTTCTTAACCCAAAGTCCGCCATCTTCTTCATCCCAGGTCAAATGTGGCGAACCCACTTCAGGCACAGGCAGCTCCTTGTGACTCTGGGCAAGTCACTTAACCCTCCATTGCCCCATGTAAGCCGCATTGAGCCTGCCATGAGTGGGAAAGTGCGGGGTACAAATGTAACAAAAAAAAAAGTGCTCGTCATATGCCAGCCAAGCTAAGCCTTCATGATGCTTGTATATGCCAAGAATGTGTTCCAGATAACAAAGCATGGGCCCAATCTGCTGCAGTTGCTTCCTGGTGATAATTCTAATCATTCTTGCTTATGAGAGCACCCAGTTGAGAAGGTTATGCACTATTGGTTTGTCATGGCCTAGAAGCATGTCACCTTGCTTAGCTGTCTTCTTGCAGTTGTGTTGTTTGCATCCCTAGAGCAGCCTGAATACATCAAAGTGCTCCCTACGCAGAACTCTTTTTCTGAGAGATCTAGGTACGCTTTGCCAAAGTTCTGCCACTTTGGATTCATGTGAAGAACTATGTGCAGTTTGCAGCATTGACTCTCTGGATGGGGAAGGAGAAGATGAGAAGTGCTAAAGCTGGATGAAGAGGAAGACGACTTCCTGGAGTGCTTGCGCTTCTTACCTTTCTTTGCTCTATGTATAGTGCTGGTGTTGGGCTCAGTGGAAGTATTTGAAGAGGTTGTTGCTGCCTCACTGGAAACTGAGGCGAGAGCTAGTAGACTTGGAAGGTCAGATTGTTGAAGTGGCATCATCGGTGTAGGAGCCGCCATGGACAGAACAGATGTTGATATGGTTGTAGTGGCTGGAGGCATGCAGCTAACTCTTGGTGGCTCAAGGTTTTGCTGGCATTCACTCAGTGGAGGTGGAGTTGGGGAGCATCCTCTGGAAGTGCGCTGGGTGCGAGGTAGATGAGGTGAGGAGTGGTATGTGAGTTCATGGTCAAATTGGCGATTCCAGCGAGCATGTGGTGACCGGTGGTAGTGTATGAATGTTCGTATCACTGAGGGCTGGTTCTGTAGTAGCCTCAAGGCAACTCCTGGTATCTTGGAGAGTACCAGTAGTAAGCTTTATGACCAAGCAAGCCATAATATGAACTCCTGGCCCTTCAGTGGTACTCATCAACATGGTAGTGGAAATATGGGAGAGGCAGCACATCGCACATGAGAGATGGCAACATCTCCTCGGTCTAGGAGAGGTGCCACTGGAGTGTCAGGATATATTAGATTGCTCAGCCAAGATATGCAAACTGGACTCACGTGTGGCAGTCAAGGAGAGGGATCTGTGGCCAGTCTCCGTGCTAGTGTTGGCTTCCATTGCAGATAAGCTGGGCGAAGCATGAGTGTTTGTGGGTTGATGTACGTGAGCTACTGGTGCCTCTTGAGGAATAGGTGGCACAGGCTGGAGTACTAATGGTGGGAGAGGTAAATCAACTGGGTTGATATACCATTCAGGTGGTCTTCGCAGACATTTTGGCGCAGGAGCAGGGATAGGATCTGGGTCTGGGTGCATAGTAGGTACGGGGACTGCACTGTTAGTCTGTGGAAAACAACAAAATAAGCGGAAGAAATCCAAAAAGACTACCACCAGAGTAGTGTGGGTGCCCTGCAGTAGTTTTGAAGTTAGAACATGCTATTTCCTGTGCTAGAAAATAATTTTCTATTTTCTACTGCAGGGGGTGTTCCTGGTGGTAATCGGCAGTGTGGCCATATTAATGCATGCTGTCCGATTACAGTAGGAGTAGCGCATGAGCCCTTACTACCAAGTAAATAGGTGGTGTTAAGGGCTCAGGCAGTAAACGGCAGTGCGCTACTTTTAATATTAGCGCACGGCCATTTGCCACCCCCTTTTTACCCGCCGCTTTAGAAAATGGTCCAGCGTGCGCTAATTTCACGTGTCCAAACTAGTGCAGGCCACTTTTTACCGCGGCTTAGTAAAAGGGCCCCAAAATACTATAAAGCAGCATTTCCAACAAGTAGCACACGAGTCACTTGCAGGGGGCACGCGGCAACCATCAAGAAAATACAACTTCTTGCTCCCTCCCCTTTTGTGGATCCTTCAGCAGTGGCAGTTCAATTTGCATCGAGCGCAGAAGCTACACGAGGCAAATGCAGAGGAGCACTATTGGTGAAACCTCTGTAGCTTCTATGCAGTGATCTGATTCTGGCCCTCCACTTCTGAGAAGTCACACTTTTCTCATGCCTCCTCTGAATCCCAGGATCATGCAGCTTGGGTCAGGACACTCTATTATCGCAGCTGCAGCCTTGCTCCTCGGCCTGCCACTACTGGAGGTCTGCTCCATGCTGACCCACCACCAACAGAAAGTAGCACCTTTCTCATGCCCTCTCTGAACCTCAGGGCTGTGTGAGTTGGATCAGGAGACCCCATTTTATCATGGCTGCAGCCATGATCCTTAGCATGCCACTGTCCAAGTACAGCTCTGTGCTGACCCACCACCACCAGAAAGCATCTCTTTTCCTGTGGGGTGCCACAATTAGTAAAATAACTGAGGGGTCATCTAACAACTGCCTGTACCAGTGAAAAGCATACATATACTTGCCACACAAAGGATTTAGCAGAATTTTCATGGTGAAAGTGCAAATGATACTTTCACTTTATGATATTGCCCCAGGGAAAGTACCCACACACATTTACACCTGATAACTGGCAAATACTTTGAGTAAAAATAAAGACATACTTTTGAAATTTCAAATGAATGAGTAGTTCCAGATCCTGCCTAACCTCACCACCAAGAATATCTCACTCTACAGAGAGTACCAGTATGAATATACTTTTATGCACATTCAAGGTGGTCAATGACAATTACCCTCTGAATACATAAAATACATTTCTGCAAGCAGAGCCAGTCATTAAAACATTTTTCCTGTTGCATGAAGGAATAAACAGATATTCATTCATATGTAACATTGCTTACCAACATTCACAAAACTTCACAATTATAATCATGGCTCTGTCTCTTCTTCAACTTTGGGTTAATTTTTCACTATGAGATGGATATTGCAAGACTTAGTGAGTGAATGAGATAAACATCCAATTTTAAGCAGTTATTTTTACATAAATATTTAGCTAAACCTAATCAACGGAGTTTTGGTGGAATTTTCACCTTAACCTAACAGACTCATGGGTCCTTTTACCAAGCTGCAGTAAAAGGTGCCCTGTGGAGGTATTGGTGCATGGATTTGCCAAGTATGGTTACCATATAGCTCCAGAAAAAGGAGGACACATTGATCCAATCCGAGTTTTGCTTCCATTGAAAGCAATGGAAGTAAAGCCCAGACTGGCTCAATCTGTCCTCCTTTTTCTGGAGCCATATGGTAACCCTAAAGCGCCAAGGCCCCTTTTACTGCAGCAGGAATTTTTTTTAAGGAAATGGCTGTGCAAACTTGCTGCATGGCCATTTCCTAGGGGTGCCCTTACAGCCTCCTATTTAGAAGGGGGTAAGGGCTCCCACACTAACCCGGTAAGAAAAATAAAAAATATTTCTGGTCACACCAGAAATGGCACACACTGGGGGCAGCAGTACTGCTGGCCTCTGTGGTGAGCTGGAGGTAATACAGGATTGGCGTGTACCAACACCATGGTAGCTCTACCGAGGCATTGTAAAAGGACCTCTTACTAAATAAGGGTTGTTGATATTGTGAAAAAAGAAGTTCACATGACTTTAGCAGCTTATTAAAATAGTGCTGTGTTCTGCCCCAATGTTTGTGTGTGTTTATATTTTGTTGTGAATTATAGTGATAACTTGTAAACTAAAGTAAGCAGCTACTTCCTGCTAGGGCATGTAATCTCTGTTTTTAAAGGTTAAATGTTGCATGCGACCCACTCCCTCCAGTCTTTTGAGACCTGCTTCAGCCCAAAGTACAACCTTTGACTATATTGGTCAGTTGAAGACCCTATTCCTCCTTATGACTATTCCTTTGCACCCATCCCTCGAGTGCAAAAATCTCCATCTTGGGTTTAAAGAGCAAGCATTTCAGAGCCAATCTCTCTCCTTCTCCACCTCTGGGATGCACCTACTTCTTTTGTAGCTGATTCAACATCTACCTCTTCATGTTTTTTTTATTTTTTCAGTCTGACAAGACAGTCAGTCAGTTAATCAACATCCAGCCACAACAGACTCACCCTGCTTGCACTGAACAGCATCAGTGCATCACTCTTGTTTCAACTATCTACAGTATGTTACCTATTTTAACTTATTCCAACAGTTGGAAATTGAAAAAGTGTCTTCCTTAGATGCTGAATCGGTTTAGCTCACTGTCAAGTAATGCATGGAAGCACACATTGTGAGACCAGTATAATAAAAAGAGGAACCTATAATGATGGAGCAGTGTATAAAGCAAATAGAAATGAACTGTTTACAAAGGCGGTGATGAATGCTTTCTCAAAAGGAGGCACTGACCTTTCAGACAAATTTAAAGCTGTGAGAGACCTTCCTCTAGTAAAGCCTGTCAGAACAAGCTTGTTCAAAACACCAAGAGAGAGTAGGGCATTCTGGAAGGCCAGAAGGCTTAAGACAAAATTCAGGAAAACATTCAAAGTTAACTTTTATCAAAACTGTGAAGAAAAGCAGTTTTCAAGGCAATTTCTTGCTCAGAGCCAGCTTTCCATTTGCAAAGTTTAACTGCCCGAAGCTGCTATGAAAGGACCAGAGCTGCCCCCCCTCCCCTCCTCCCTGCTAGTATAACCTCAGACTCTTCTGTTTGCCTCTTAGGAAAGCTCTCAGGTTTGATTCAGTAAGGCACCTCAGCATACAGCTACAGTAAAACTATGCAAAATACAGACTTAATTAAAATCAATTTGATTAATCCAAATATGCATGCTAGGGCAAATATGCAAATTGATCCAAAAATACTCTGACTACAATGCACGAACACAGATCCAGCTCACCAAGGGGAAGAGCACACTAAGGGGTGAGCTCTAGCACTGAAAAAAATTGGTGTGGAAAAAACTGTGCCTAGAGCTATTCCAAAAACCTCGCCTAAAGTTAGGCACAGCTTATAGAATATGCATAGCGCCCATCCCCATGACTAAAATTTAGGTGTGTCCATTTATGCCAACTAAAACCTGGTGTAAATGCCCATGCCTAATTTAGGTGCAGATTGAGCATATTCTATAAAAGTGCGTGCAATTTTTAGGAACACCCATAATCTACCCATGCCCCTCCCATGGCCACACCCCCTTTGAGATCCATGCATTAGAATTTACATGCACCACTTTACAGATCACGCTTAGAAAGTTGTGTGCCAATTCTGATTAGTGCCAATTAGTGCTGATAATTGCTTGTTATTAGTCTAGTGCTGATAATTGCTTGTTATTAGTCAATTATCAGTGCTGATTGGCTTTTAATAAATTGTTATGCACACAATTTGGCCGCACTGCCAAATTTGCACATGCAACTTTAGTCACCATATATAGAATTCCCCCCCTAAGCCCAGAAGAACTATCAAGTTGACCCAAAAAACATGGGATAACTACAAAGTACACAGGGAGAGACATGCCAGAATGCATAAAACATGCAGATAGAACAAGATATGTACACAGTGGCAACAGCCCATGTGAATATTATTTGTCAAATATGGCAGGTGCAGTCTAGTTATAAGTATTATAAGCTCATGTCAGATAAATATTTTACATTTCTAATATAACATAACACAGAAGTAATGCAGGAAGAAAAGAACCTCTAAAATAGATTAGAAGCACAAGAGCATAGTGTGGTCAATACTATAAGAAAGGCGAAAAGCACTATTGAAACTGTACCCCAGCATTCCATCTCTTTCAGGCATAAGTTAAGATCTTCAAGGTTGTGAAAAGTCGGTGCACTCAAACTAGTCCATAATAACACAAATACTGACAGAGTGCATGCTGAAGCAGAAGCTTCAAAGCCCATAAATAAGAAACTGCCTTAAAGCTATTAAAAAAAAAAAAAACAAGAATGGATGATATGGCTGCTGTAGCTGCATGTAAGAAGGCTGAACTGGATGTTTATCTAGAAATGCTGCAACAAGAAAGGGAGGAAGCTGCCGCTGAGGCTCAAGACAAGGTCCTTGAAGCAGCTACAGGCGAAGAAGTCAGGGAGAGACATTTTAGCCATATTGCCTCAGATGATCTTGCTCAGCACACTAAAGACTACATTCTAACTTGTGTCTTTCAGTATGCTAGTATTCACACTTAATCAGACCTAGAAGAGACCACAGTCACCAAGAAAATACAGCCCTCTTCTCCAGTAGATACCAGAGCTGAGAAAAGTCAGCATAATGTGCACTGTACCATGGGCATTAATCATCATTAAAGTAATCCAGACCCTTGTATGGAAGGCACTTCACCTCAGCTTCACATTACAGTGCTCTAAAGGGATTGGGTGTAAGAAAGATCAGAGAAGTTGCCAGGGCATCAGCAACACACTCTCTTTGCTCAAACCAAATGCAACCAAGCACTCTCACATCACACCACTGTTCAGGCAGGTAAGATTGAAGTGACAAGCCACAAATACCTCCTGAAGTTCATACTGAGGCATTGGACAAATCAGATCTGGCCAACTACATGATTCACTAAGAGTTCATAAGTACAGGGCTTATTAAGTTCAATGACTGTCCTGAGAACTACAAGGTATGGAAAGCTGATTTAAATGATGCCATTGCAGATCTAAACCTTATCTGAAATGAGGAGATAAGTCTAATGGTGAGATGTCTGGGGAGCAGATGTTCATAATTCATGAAAAAACAAAAATCAGTGTGCATAAAAGACACCTCCACTGGACTATCTGAAATGTGGAGAAGGCTGTAACAGTGTTATCATAGTCAGCAGACAAAAGTGGGAAGCTGGAGAATGCTTGAGGAAGATCAGGGACACCGGAGATGTTAATCACTAGGGTTGTATAAGAGACTGGGACCAAGAAACTTAAAAGACTGCAGACTCACTTTTTCCTTATCGGTATCGGTACCGGTCCGGTGAGTTTGGGACCCTCCATTTTTTTTCAAACTAAGTGCTACTTGCTTAGATTATATATATATAAATCTTTGGAGTTGCTAGCATGGACTGTTGTGGCTAGGGGGTCTCTTTAGGGGGTTGTTGATACAGTCTTTAATACATACTTGAGTTTGATTCAGTCTTAGGTAGTTTGGTGTTTGGTGTCCCTCACTAGGTGATTAATAAGGCGATAAAGGTTTTTTAAAAAATCAATCAATTTTCTCACTCACTGTGAGTTTTTGCGATTGATTGGTTTTTCTCCCTTTCCCCTTTATGGAACCAATGTTATGTATATATTATCCATACATATGTTCAACAATATTCCTCTTGGATCATCATTTTGTGCAACAATATGTTCATTTGGAAGAGCAATATGTATTTGTTTATATGTACATTTATCAAATTGTTTGTTATTTGTATATTTTCATGTTTCATATCTCATTTTATATTAAGGGTGCCAAAATACCTAGTCACAGTGAGTGAGAAAATCAATTGATTTAAAAAAAAAACCCTTATCGCCTTATTAATCACCTAGTGAGGGACATCAAACACCAAACTAGTACTTAGCTTGAGAAAATGGAGGGTCCCAAACCCACCGGACCGGTACCGATAAGGAAAAAGTGAGTCAGCAGTCTCTTCAGTTTCTTGGTCCCAGCCTCAAAGGATAGTGATACCCCGAGTCAACTTGCTTTGGCAGTGCACCCTCCTCATCCCAACACTTCCGGTACCCTTTCCCTCCTCCCTTCCCCCTGTGGGTTTGGCATCTCTCCCTCCCTCAGCCAGTATCTGCCCCCTTCCTCTGTCCCCCTTCCCGCATGTCTGACACTGCTCTCTCACCTCTCTCACTTCCCAGTGGTCCAGTGAGGAGGGGGAGGAAAGACAACCTGTAAACCAGGTGAGGTCAGTGACTAGGTATTTTAGCACCCTTAATCTTTGGTGCCCTGGTTCTCACCTTGTCCAATGGTTAACCCAACCCTGTTTTCATTCATCATGATATGAAGCAGCAATAACTAAATTAGTACCAATATGTTTATAGATGCAGTCTCTAGGACTCTTTTACTAAGCTGGGGAAAGCACTAACGCAGTACTTTTTGGATCATCATGCGCTTCCCACACATTAATACTTTTTATTTTGTAGCGCTGGGGGTGTGTTTGGGGGTGGAGACCAGGCATGTTCTGCTCTAATTAGTTAGCGCAGTTACATCGGTGCATGCTAATTAATTAGTGCAGGATTAGGACGTGAACCTTTACTGCGTAGAAAATAGGTGTTGATAAGGGCTCATGCACTAATGGCCATGCGCTAATGGGGAAATTAGCATGTGGCCATTCATAGAGGAAATGGAAAATGCAGCCATTTTAAAGCCAGGCTAAAAGTGGCCTCAGTGCATGGGAAAGCCCCACACTAGTGATAATGCAAACCACTTTTTAGTGCAGCTTAGTAAAAGGGTCCTTTTATTTGGTACTCAGTTTATATGTATGCCAGAGTTTGATTTGTCCTTGCCATTCTCAGAGCACAGACCTGTGATAAGTGATTTAAACACAGCTAAATTTACATGCCAGTGCTGTGTGGAGTTTTTATGCCCAATGATAGAATCCGAGCGTGTGTTATAGTTTATAACTCAAGTTCATAACCACTTCAAAACCTTAGGCAGGTTGCCTTCGGTTTCTGAGGGCTTTTCTCCACAGCACAACATAAGCACAAGCTATACTTATACTGTTGGCTAGAGTTTTATATATCCAAGTATTAGGTTACATATTTTTCACGCTAGCATATACTGCAATATTTTCAGGTCATTTTCTCGCACAGACCGTAGAAGTCTGCCCAGTTCTGGACTGAAAAACTTTGTAGTAGAAAGAGATTTGCTGAGTTTAACAAAAAAGAAAAATTGCCTCCTATGTTTAAAAAAAACAAACATTTGAGAGAACTTGCATGTGTCAGAAAACCCCCTTATGGGTTGGTTTAATCTGGCTGCACTCTGAAGAGTGCAATAGTCACCTTTTAGTATGCATGAGCTTATTATCCTTCTTTGATGTATGTCGTGCCAGTTATGTCCAGTATAGTTGGAATGGGGTGGAGGAAAGACACTAAGAATGCTTACATGCTGTTAATGCAGGGAAAGGGCATGGGGTAAATATGATTGCTCATATTCCTAAGTGCCCTTTTTCTGGCATTTTAAATACACTGTGGCTTGCAGTCTTTATGAATAAATGTGAAAATAAAGAACTTCACAAATAAAATAGAAATCTGATAATCAGCATTCCACTAATTATACCTTGTATTACTGAGTATGGCATAGGTTCATGTTACAAGGTTAACCTTTATCAAAAATGAAATATAAAGCTGCTTACTTAACTTTACCTTCATAGGATACTTTTCCTAGCTTATAGTCATTCCTCATAAGGACAATATAACTAACAACCATTTTCAACACAAATATCACATATCTCCATTACAAACTTGGAAACTATATCTCAATGCTACCTTTCCTTTGGCATTGGCATCATGATATAGAAAAGCACAGATCCAACTATCAGACCCTTACTACCCAGCTACTGACTCGCTAATTTGTTTTCATCATATTACTCATCAGATAGCTGACTATTTCCTGGATGTAGGAATTTACTTGGGGAGGTGAAGAGGTGAGGGAACGGGGGGACACAGTTTTCTGTTGTTCTATTATATCGATTGTTGGGATTGTTTGCTGTTACCGTGTCCTTGCCTATGATTTGTTCTCTGTTTTGTCACCTTGTCTGTCATTCTTATATGATGGAATAATAAAAAAAGATTTAAACATCATTTTTCAGAGCAACAATAACTTTTATTTGAGCACCATCCAATAATGCAACATTAATCTTCTTTTCACTGTGATGAATTGTCCCTTTTCTCCTTTCAAAACCACCCATAATTTTTCCATCAACATTATTTTTCCTAACAAAATTCTACAGATATGAAAATGGCAGATGACATTTGCATGAACAGAAACTCAACTAGACCCTGGATCTCTCCAGTTTGGTCTTCTAATCCGTACCTCTTTGGGTCCGGCTTTCACACCAATTGGCCCCTATGTAGGGTTCAGGTGACACTGTGAAATTTGGCTCTGTAATATGGGTCCACAACTTCCACATGAAGTAGTCGAATAGATCGTCCAACAGTCCACTCCCAATACTGCTCATCAATGTGGTGACACACTCTGGGATCCTCTAGGTCGATTGAGTAGCTAGGGTCAGGCCTCATGCTTTGGAAGATGGCCTCCTTTACCCATGTTTCTTGCGCATCTACTATACACATAACTTGAAGAGGTACATAGGGGTATCCCAGCCCCCACATGTCCCACACCACATTTTGCAAGTGTCTGTCTACTTGACTTATTTTAGGGAGCTTCTCTCCTCTTGCTCTCCCTTTCTCAATCCATGTCTCCTCCAACATCTCTGCTGGCACTAAATCCTTTAGCCAGCAGTCTTCTACCTCCTCCATTTTCAGCACAGGCATTTCTCCCTCACCAACTGAACATGTGCAAAGTTGGAAGCTTCTGAGTAGGTGAAACACATCTGAACAGCTTACCTCCTACTTAGTCACCAAGGGCACAGGGATATTTAGATCCAGTTACCTCGTAGCTGAACACAAATATTCAAGCATGGTGGTGGGCTTTGGAAGGCTGTCTCCAAGTCCTTGGGCACTTTCCAGATGAGGCAGTTCTTTCTGTCTTTCGAGGGCACCTCGCTGTTCATTCTCCTTTCAAGATTCCTCTGGAGGGTGAAAAGCACAGGGCCTGCTGGTTTCACCTACAGGGTCACTCCTTCCAATGGCTCCACCAGCTCCTTTTCCACCAACCTCCTCCTCTGGCCTCATCCTTGCATCCAGTCCAGGATGTCCTCTGGGCTGCTTGCCATCCTCAGTGAAGGCATCTGTGGAGTACTGGTGCCTGATCTCTCTGCACCATCTCTTTTTTCGCGACTCCAGAGAGTTTGGGCCTTCCGGTTCTGAACAGGTCTGGAGATTCACTGGCTAAGGTGGTTCTGGGACAGCCACTACCATCCCCGCAGGGCTTTCTCCCAAGGAACTAATGGCTATTAACTTGTCCCTCCTCCTCTCTTATATCCGTGTCCAAACCTTTAGTCGGTTGCAGCCTTCTGTTTCTCTCTGGCCCCTCTCAGGCACAAGGTCTCTCTGGCAGGGGCACCGCATTCTCATCCCACTTGTAAAAGCTTGCACCACATACCTGGCAGCACAGGCGCACCAGGGACGGATCTCTCCTGTACATGCACCCCGGCAAGATGACTCAGCCCATGTTAGCGCCATCCTCCACTGACAGTTCGATCATTGCCTGCAGTGGATGGACCATCTCATCCATTATGCTTTCTCCTTCAACAATCGTGAACTCCAAGTCCTCTACATGCCATGTATTCCTATTCGGGTTTTATCTCTGTGAGAACCACCCTTGGTCCCTGTGCACAACCTCCACCCTTGTGCACTGCGGGTGACATCACGTGAGTCAGCTGCCCTGTCTGAACTTGCTCCCAGTATTCAACGCAGCAGTTGAGCATTTAGCAACTTTCTTCCATTCCCCTTAAGTGTCAAGTGCAGGAACGGCAGCCATGATATTCCCTCAGATCTTTACCGCCACTCTCCCCAAGTACTCACTGTTCAGATGTTATGTTTCAGGTCTGCTCTGGCGGTTGGCATCACTAGTTTTGTGGTCCTCCTGGGCTGGAAAAATTCAAACTTGCAGTCCTCAGTTAAAATGTCCTGCCCCAGTACTAAAATATTTGCAAAAGTCTCAGGTCTGATTCAAGCAGTCTCTCTGGGCAATTTAATTTGTAATCCTTGGTCAAAGTCTCTCCAGCTTAAATTCAATCACCCCATGTTCTGGGCACCAGTTTGTGTAACTCGTGTCTCACTGCCACAGCTCAGCGTCCTAGGGCACTGACTTGCTCATAGGGTCGGGCACCCTTGACCTGGGCCACAAAATAAAATTCTTCTTTTCTCAACCTGAATCACACACACACAGTTCAAACTGTCTTTCACGAGCTTGGGCGCAGGCCAGTGCAGGACGTACTCCTGTAGGGGTAAGCTGGGTTCACTTGAGTACTCTTGATCAGTCTGGGAGCAATGGTTTCACTCTCACTTCCAAGAAATACTCTCCACACCAAGGATTTGTAGTTTAATGCAAAACCAAACTTTACTGAACTCTACAACAGGCAGTTAAGGTCCTCCTTGAAACAGTCAATTTTTAATCCGATTTGATAGTAGATGTAAACTATAAATCCAGAGCAAATTTAGGGATATGGTGTATCTTCTTAAATGCAATTTGTAATCCTACATTATAAACATATTTACAGCTCCTCCTGTCTATACCCATCCCTTCTGGGTGAAACAATCTAAGGTTGTGCCTATAGCACTTGTGCAACAAGCAGATCTTCCTTTGGATCAGACCTCCCTGTCTGTTCACACTCCTCTCTCAAAGGAGCACCTCTCCAGGCTACCACTTTGGCTTCAAACAACTCTTCACTGATCCTGCTCCCAGGCTGGGATCCCCTATTTCCCATCTGGAGCACACCTCCTTTCTCACGGTTAATGCTGGATTTTGCAGAAACCACCTCTTTGCTCAGTCTCAATTTCTTGAACCCATCCAGGACTCCCCCTCTCCTCCAAGGGTCCTGGCGGGGGTACAGGCAACCAAAGACCTCATGTTCCCCCCAAAACTGAGTTTTGTACCTGGTAAATGATTATCCTCCTGATGTAGCAGAGCGAAACAAGGGGGCCCTTGTTGAGGATCATTGACTGCGCTATAGCAGTTTTGTTGGAAAAGATTTTCTCACTGATGGACAATATTTTGGGAAGAGGACTTATTGTCAGATAAGTGTCTTAGCCACTGTTTACTAAGTTGTGCTAGCACCTGCCATGTGCTAATTCCGACACAGCCCATTCACTTTGGGCAGTGTCGGCATTGACGTGTGGCTTAGTAAACAGGGGGTTAACTTTTGTGCTGTGCACAGTCGATAGACACTTCTATTGAGAATATAGACTTTTTTTTGACTTGCCGCCTACTAAGAAATTCTTATTTGAGAAGGGATTTAATATTTATTTATCTTTATAACCTACAAGACCCATTTTTTTGTGGGGGGAGCAATAATTTTTCTCCCTTTATGGTTTTTTTTAATTGCTTCTTTTTTGCCTGGGTGATTGTAGGAAACTGTGATAGCAGCCAATTGGAGATTAGCAGTATATATTTGCCTTCCTTTGCAGATGAGATTTCATCAATTTTATAAAGCAATTAATGTGCAACAGCTCTATAAATGAACTGTCTAGCAGCAGAGTCGACTTTCCATATTCTCAAAAATGGCTACCAGCCTATTAATAATGCTCAGCGCTGTCAATGGAGTAAGTTTAACAAGTTTTTGGTGTTTCTGATATGAAAGATCGAGTTTGATTGTGAAATCCCTCTCTCTTTTGCTTTTTGACACCCCGACCTTGAAACAGCACATGCGAAACGCTGGCTGTTGTCGGTGTAGGGATGATCCTGATGGCAAGAGAGGCTAGATAAGGTAGATAAGTGCACTATAGTTCATTTCAAGATCTGTTGCACATTAATTGCTTTATAAAATTGATCTAGAGGTGGAGAGGTTTTTGTGTCGATGATGAAGAGCTTCTTAGCTCTGAGGGTGTTTTTGCCTAGAGCTCTTTGAGGCTTTTCCTCCCACCATTTACTGTGTATTGAAGAGCGCCTACTATTAAGACTTTTCTGTCAAAATCATATATATTGTTTGAGGATAGTAGTTTGTATATATTTAGATATTTGTAATCATCTTCCTCAACCCATTTATTGAAATAGTTGATTCTAATTTTTTTTTATTACTGCCAATACTGGACAAGTTGTCACAATGTAATGTAATGTAAAACAATCATTACATAAATTGAAGGTGTGTAGTGATATTTTTTACAAATGGGTTCAAAGACCTCTTTTGAATCATTACATAAATTGAAGGTGTGTAGTGATATTTTTTACAAATGGGCTCAAAGACATCTTTTGAAGTTTAACAGATCAAAAACAACAATTTGCTTATGCTGAAGCTGATTTTCAAATAAAATATAGCAGTATATAACGGGTCATACATTTGTTATGTTACTTTTCTGTGGTACAACCAAAATGGTTTACATTTATTATAACTATCCCAGTTAAATTGGATCCAGCAGTAATTCATTTAGAGCAAAATCTTCATTTTAAACTGTTTTTAAGTTTTAGTACTCTCAAACATGTATCAAACATATAAAAAATTTTTAAAAGCATATATTGACAGTTTTCATATTTTTCCAAGGCAACCTCAGCGGTGCTCACTGCCAAAAATGTAAATCTGGCAATGTAACTAGCGCCCACTTCTTCATCGGTTCACCCGATTTCCTTAATTTTTTAATTTTTTAACTCTTTTTTATTATTTTCTTATCAATTAAATTACTTATCTTTTATTTTGCAATCAGACCAAGGGGTTCAACTGCCCGACATGCATGTTTCGCTCTGCACCGAGCTGTATCAAGGGCTGTCCCCTATAGTCTCTCCCAGCGCCAGCTCTACTTTATTTTAACGGGTTTACCTCTTTCCAGGTACTTTCCAGGTACTTTCTCTGCCCTTAGTGGGCTTACAATCTAAGATTTTGTATCTGAGGCAATGGAGGGTTAAGTGACTTGCCCATGGTCACAAGGAGCTGCAGTGGGAATGGAACCCAGTTTCCCTGATTCTCAGCCCACTGCACTAACCATTAGGCTCCTCCAATTTCAAATTTTATTTATTTATTTATAAAACTCTCCCTGGTTAAAGACCAGTCAAGACAATGTGCTAAAAGCAAAGAGTAACATACAAAATAATAGAATGAAATATGCATACTAGCCAACTTTGATATTATTAGCATTTTATTAGCATAGACTCATTAATATGCTTAAATATATAGCGGGTCGATATTTAAAACAAGAAAGAGAGGTTCCGGCCTGGTATTAAATTGCACTGGCTGGCCCTAAATCAGATATTCAGTGACATTTAACTGAATAGTGCTGCTGAATATCTATTCTGACCACCATTGAACTACCTGGTTAGTGCCTGGGTGGTCTGGGAGCAGAGCTGGGGCAGAGATAGGAGTTACCCAGACACTACATTCAGTAGCAGTGCCTGGATAACTATCTGGTTAATTCAGGATTGAAAAAGGCTGTCCTAAGTTAACCGGGTAGCTATCTTGATACCACTGTTGAATGTCAGCAGTACCCGGGTAGCTCCCGGTGGTTGCCTTGTGCCTCAAATGCTGACCACTACCAGCTGAATTTTGCCTCAAAGTACTTAACGCATCTTATTGGAGTGTAATACATTTTGACCTTGTTACTAAATCTGCAGTGTCATTAATTTGATACAGGCATTGTAAACTAAACTTTAACATTCCACCAGAGAGTATTTTCAGATATATTTCAACCCTGCCAATTTCCTCTCCAGCATTCTTTTCCTTGATCATAATATAAAAGAACATAAACATGATTGTCCTGAATAAATATGAATTTAGCAGGATATAGTTTAGCAATTAAGTTAACCTTAGTAAAGTCATCTTTAGGAAAAGCACAACTTATAATCTAGGTTTCCATGGCCTGAAACACTTATACAGTCAATATGAAATGCCATAATTCAAAATCATTTTGCTGTTTTCTATCTTTCCTTTTATAGCCCTCCATCTTCAATCTCCCTTTCCCAAATATCATGTACATAAGTACATAAGTATTGCCATACTGGGAAAGACCAAAGGTCCATCAAGCCCAGCATCCTGTTTCCAACAGTGGCCAATCTAGGTCACAAATACCTGGCAAGATCCCAAAAATGTACAAAACATTTTATACTGCTTATCCCAGAAACAGTGGATTTTCCCCAAGTCCATTTAATAACGATCTATGGACTTTTCCTTTAGGAAGCCGTCCAAACCTTTTTTTAAACTCTGCTAAGCTAACTGCCTTTACCACATTCTCTGGCAACGAATTCCAGAGTTTAATTACACGTTGAGTGAAGAAACATTTTCTCTGATTCGTTTTAAATTTACTACATTGTGAGGATGGACCTGAGGGGAGATCCAAAATGGCGGCGCTCTGTTAGGATGCAGTGAATCACGCTCCTCTTGAAAATGCCTAAGCGTCGAGGGAAGATTACGGCCAGAGCCTCCCCGTTAACTCCCTCATTACCTGGTCTAATAGACCAATTTGTGCGACCACTGGTTGTTAATCGAATGGGCGGAACGCCTCCGGTAGGGAACGCTGGCGATTCGGAGATATCACCTTCCCCCGGTCTGGATACCACCTTGAGCCCCGCCGGGCGCTCTCCACCTCCTCAGCCGATTGACGCGAGCTCCTTCCTGTTGGAACCAACAGGGTCGCCCCAAGAGGGAAACAAGGACTCAGAAGAACGTCGGTTGGAGTTCTCGTTTGTAACAATGGAAGGAACGGAGGGCAATTTTCCCGAAGAGTCACCACGGATTGAGAGGAGAGGAGCTGAGGAACAAGGCGAGATTAGTGGACACTTTTCTGTAAGGTATGATCTTCCTAAAGAGTTGGTAGTCAAACCAAAGGAAGTAACGTTGGATGCATTGTAGGACTTAGTGTCCACCTTGGGTCAAACTTTTATCAAACAGAATAATGAAATTGCAGTGAGAGTAAAATCTTTAGAAGTCGATTTTCAAAAAAAAGAAGAAGAGGCTAAAGCTTTGGATGTAAAAATTGATAAAATGGACCAAAGAATTGTGAAGTTAGAAACATTACAGCCAATGAAGGCAAAAGACTTAACGAACCTAAGGCAAAGAATGGAAATATTTGATAACTATACAAAAAGTCATAATTTGAGATTTGTGAATTTTCCTAGAGTTCCTAATGTAGCCCCTTTAGATATGTTAAAACGTTACTTGCATAATGTTTTGAATGTACCAGATCAGAATATATCACCATTCTCTCATGTTTATTATATCCCAGGCAAGGACTTGAATCCGGTAACTGAACAGCCTGTAGATGTTTCTCTTTTGCTTGAATCTTCTGACACTGAAATGGCAACAGCCGCCACTTTGTTGGCGACTGTTGCACTATTGCCTGACAAAGATTGGATGTTCCATTTGTTTTTCCGAAATAAAGAAAAACCTTTTTTTAGGTTTTAATATATTGCTCTTTCCCGAAGTCTCTAAGGTGACAAGACGACGGAGGAAACAATTTTTGCTCCTTAAGCCTGAAATTTTGCACGTGGGGGGTACCTTCTTTTTAAGATACCCCTGCAAGTGCATAGTAAGGCTTGGGGAGAAAAATATGTGTTTACAGATCCTGCCCACGTCTCAGCACTTGTGACCTCAGCGAAATTGGAGAAGCGTTGAAGAAGAGATATTAACACACTTAACAGAGAATGCTTTATCCTCTATATTTAATTTTCCTCTATTATATTGTATTTTCTCCCATATTCCTGAAATTTTGGATCTCAGTTTATGGACTTGAGCGTTATAGTGTTTGTTAATTTCCTTTTTTTTATTACTATTATATGTAATTGTTGATTTATTACATGCTTTCCAAAACAAGATTGTTTCTTGTATAAATGAATAAATGATAAATAATTTTAAAAAAATTACTACATTGTAGCTTCATCGCATGCCCCCTAGTCCTAGTATTTTTGGAAAGCGTGAACAGACACTTCACATCTACCCGTTCAACTCCACTCATTATTTTATAGACCTCTATCATATCTCCCCTCAGCCGCTTTTTCTCCAAGCTGAAGAGCCCTAGCCGCTTTAGCCTTTCCTCATAGGGAAGTCGTCCCATCCCCTTTATCATTTTCGTCGCCCTTCTCTGCACCTTTTCTAATTCCACTATATCTTTTTTGAGATGTGGCGACCAAAATTGAACACAATATTCGAAATGAGGTTGCACCATGGAGCGATACAAAGGCATTATAACATCCTCATTTTTGTTTTCCATTCCTTTCCTAATAATACCTAACATTCTATTTGCTTTCTTAGCCGCAGCAACTGAGCAGAAGGTTTCAACGTATCATCAACGACGACACCTAGATCCCTTTCTTGGTCCGTGACTCCTAACGTGGAACCTTGCATGACGTAGCTATAATTTGGGTTCCTCTTTCCCACATGCATCACTTTGCACTTGCTCACATTAACGTCATCTGCCATTTAGATGCCCAGTCTCCCAATCTCGTAAGGTCCTCTTGTAATTTTTCACAATCCTCCCGCAATTTGACTTTAAATAACTTTGTGTCATCAGCAAATTTAATTAGAGGTAGCTGCAGTAAGCTTCACTGCTCTGAGAGAGCCTCTGGTGCAGCTTTACTCATTAGCCACTAAAGACCACCATTTTAGCTTCTGCTGGTCTGAAAACACCTCAGCAGTGTACTCAGATCCAACTGGATGTGTCTTATACATTACACTGCTGTAATCTGAGCATTGGACCCATACCTCTGTCCCCAAATCAACTACTAGCTTGTTTTATTTTTGTATTCCTTAGATGTCTCTAGAAGATAAGTACATAAGTAATGCCACACTGGGAAAAGACCAAGGGTCCATCGAGCCCAGCATCCTGTCCATGACAGCGGCCAATCCAGGCCAAGGGCACCTGGCAAGCTTCCCAAATGTACAAACATTCTATACATGTTATTCCCGGAATTGTGGATTTTTCCCAAGTCCATTTAGTAGCGGTTTATGGACTTGTCCTTTAGGAAACCGTCTAACTCCCTTTTAAACTCTGCCAAGCTAACCGCCTTCACCACGTTCTCCGGCAACGAATTCCAGAGTTTAATTATGCGTTGGGTGAAGAAACATTTTCTCCGATTTGTTTTAAATTTATTACACTGTAGTTTCATCGCATGCCCCCTAGTCCTAGTATTTTTGGAAAGCGTAAACAGACGCTTCACATCCACCTGTTCCACTCCACTCATTATTTTATATACCTCTATCATGTCTCCCCTCAGCCGTCTCTTCTCCAAGCTGAAAAACCCTAGCCTCCTTAGTCTTTCTTCATAGGGAAGCTGTCCCATCCCCGCTATCATTTTAGTCACCCTTCGCTGCACCTTTTCCAATTCCACTATATCTTTCTTGAGATGCGGCGACCAGAATTGAACACAATACTCAAGGTGTGGTCGCACCATGGAGCAATATAACGGCATTATAACATCCTTACACCTGTTTTCCATACCTTTCCTAATAATACCCAACATTCTATTCGCTTTCCGAGCCGCAGCAGCACACTGAGCAGAAGGTTTCAGTGTATTATCAACGACGACACCCAGATCCATGGGAGAAAAAGAAGTCCAGTACCTGGGTTACTTGGTCAGAAAAGGACAAGTAAGACCCCAGATCCAGTAGGTAGAGGCAATCACCCAGGTGCCAGTAACCCAGACAAATAAGCAAGTATGAGCCCTCCTCAGGCTTGTTGGTTAGTACTGCTGATTTATTCCAGGGTTTGCTGAGCAATCAGAACCACTAACCCACCTCCTACAGAAGAAGACGCCAGAAAAGATACACTGGACTGAAGAGCTAGATGGTGCTTTTCAAGCCCTGAAGAGAAATATTTTTTCAGAGCCGGTGCTGGTCAGCCTGGATTGCAACTGACCCTTCATTGTATAGACCAATGCCTCAGAGGTTGGATTTGGGGCTCTTCTGGCTCAGTATATACAGGGCCGTGCCTAGGGTCTCTGGTGCCCCCCTGCAGACTATCAGTTGGCGCCCCCCCCCCCCCCCCCCCCCCCCGTGTGGCACAAGATGGCAAGGCTTACAAGCCTTTCTTGCGAACTACTTGATCGCAAATAATTTTTTATGATTTTTAACCGTGAAAATGATCGCTCACCACTTGCCACACTGACAGGAATTGTCAGCAATATTCTTAGAAAACAAATTGCTATACATTGCAAAATAAGATAGCAGATGTAAATTCTCAAAGTGGACATATTCCAAACACTAAAATGAAAATAAAATGATTTTTTTTCTACCTTTGTTGTCTGATGACTTTGTTTTTCTATCCATATTGGTCCCAGTCTCTGATTCTGCTGCTCTCTATCCTCGGTCTTAACTCTGTTTCCAGGGCTTCCTTTCCATTTATTTCTTTACTTTCCTCCTTTCTTCTTCATTTCTTGCCCTACATCCATAAGTAAAAGCTGTGTCCTCCTCTGTGGAATTGACTGGAGGAGGTATAACATGGATCCAGCTTTTGCCTATTTTCTCCATCCATGTGCAGTTTTTCTCCTCTCTTTCCTTTCCCTCATCTCCATCCATGTGCAGTTTTTCTCCTCTCTTCCCTTTCCCTCATCTCCATCCATGTGCATCTTCTTCTTTTTTCTTTCCTCACCTCCATCCATGTCCAGCACTTCTCCTCTCTCATCCCCTCCATCCATGTTCAGCATTTCTCTTCTCTCATCCCTCTCCTGTATCCATATAAAGCAATAATTCTCTCTCCCCTCTCCTCCATCAAAGACCAGCATTTCTCCTCTCTCCTCACCAACTCCTCCATCCATCCATGTCCAGAGAATCTCTCTTCCCTATCCAGTGATTCTCCTCTCTCCCCTGCCCTCCCCTCTCATCCATGTCCAGCGATTCTCCTCTCTCCCCTGCCCTCACCTCCCATCCATGTCCAATGATTCTCCTCTCTCCCCTGCCCTTCATGTCCAGCGAATCTCTCTTCGCTGACCTCCCCTCCCCTCCATGTCCAGTATGTCTCCTCTGCCCCCTGCCCTCCCCTCTCATCCATGTCCAGCAATTCTCTCTTCCCTGCCCTCCTCTCCCCTCCCCTCCATGTCCAGCATGGAGAGGGGAGGGCAGGGGAGGGAGGCGACATGCTGGACATGGAGGGGAGGGCAGGGGAGAGAGGAGAATCGCGACTTCGGGTAAAAGATTTTGGAGTGCGAGAGCAGGAACAGAAGGGAGCGGGCAAGTGAGCCGGACCTTAGGAAAAAGGTGCCGGTACAAAAAAAGCACTGTATGTATCCCTCATTGATAAGTCTCTGTCTCTAAAGTTTAGCAATTTCATTGAAGCAAAATGTATTTTCACATATCACAAACTCTTCCTATCCAAGCAGAATGTTTTATATTTATTTATTTATTGCATTTGTATCCCACATTTTTCCACCTCTTTGCAGGCTCAATGTAACATAGTAAATTACAGCAGATAAAGACCTGTACGGTCCATCCAGTCTGCCCAACAAGATAAATTCATTTTACATGGTATGTGATACTTTATATGTATACCTGAGTTTGATTTGTCCTTGCCATTCTCAGGGCACAGACTGTAGAAGTCTGCCCAGCACTCTTCTTATGCTAAGTTCTGATACTAACGATGAAGTCCCTTAAAATATACACTCAAGCCCATCCATATCTATTCAGTCACAATCAGGGCAGAGACCGTAGAAGTCTGCCCAGCAATGTTCATATACTAAAAGTTTTGAAGATTCTGGTGGCTTACAATACATCATGAATGGTAGAGATATATAAGAAATAAACATTTAGAAATTACACACAAAAAAAGCAATCAGATTTTCACTTACCAGCTCTAAGCTAAACTTCCTCTTTGAACCTACTGTTTGAACCATCAGCCAATAAAATGGCTTTTAGCTGTAGATACCTCAGGTTACCTGATAATTATGCACACATCATTGCAGTCATGCCCTCCTCTCAGTGTACATGCTCAGCAAAAAAAAAAAAACAACAACTTTGAACCACTTACAGATTTTAACAAACAATTACACTATTTATTTTTTATTTCTCCCCAGTCTCATTTGCACACCTCCCTCCAAACCTGTTCTCTTTAATTTGAATGTTGTTCAAGCTCACCCTGAATGAGGAGTTCTTCCCACACCAAAGACATATATAGCACTGGTTGTACTCTTTGAAGCAACTTTAGCAGAGCATGTCTGCCTCAGCACTGATGGGCTGCCTTCACTTCCTGATGCGGAGAGGGAAGGGCAGGGGAGAGAGGAGAATCACAACTTCAGGTAAAAGATTTTGCAAGTGAGCAGACCGGCACCCTCCAGAGGTCGGCGCCCCCCTGCGGTGCTTACCCCACTTACTGTGTTGGCACGGCCCTGAGTATATAGACAGAGAAGACCACCTGGTTGCATACAATAGCCAGAAGTTGTTCCTGAGAGAGAAAAATTATGCAGTAATTGAAAGGATGCTCTAGCTGTCAGGTGGACCCTGGAAACTTTCCAATACTATTTGTTGGGGCAACACTTCGTGTTAGTCACAGACCATCAACCCCTTCTGTGAATGAATCGTCATAAAGATTCAAATGCACATGTAATGCGCTGGTTCCTTAGCCTCCAGCCATTTAGCTATCAGGTGAAACAGCAGGCGGGCGGAGAGCATGATACTGCAGACTTTTTGTCCCAGGACATGGACCCTGATATGGTAGGCACTCAACTGGGAATGGTTGAGCTGAGGGGGATGGTATATGAGGGTTTTATAGAATACTGCCCCTCACCCTTAAGAATAGTCCCTCAGGTAGCCTGAGCCATCTTAACACTAATCCCACCCTGGGATGAAGTGACCAGGAAGGGTGGAGTCAGAACAGGAAGTATAAAAGGGGCCAGACTGATGTTATTGAGGCCTAGGGAAGAATCAAAGCCCCAGCATACACCACTACTACTTGCATTTAATGATTGTGACCTGGTTGAGATATGCCACTTTTGTTTCCTGTTTGAGACATGCAAGCCTTGATCTGAGGTCCGGCAGGAGCCAGATCCTAGAACTCAGAGAAGAACCAAGAAAAACTTATAGGCTGTGTTTGTGGCATGGCTGCCCTGCCAGTCACAGACTGTGATCTGGGCCTGCCGGCCAGAGGCCTGCTTAAGACTGTGCTTCTTGAACTACAGAGGTGTTTTTCCTTTTGTTCCTGGCCCTGTGATATAACAGGCCTCAGGATTCAATTAAATAAACACTTGTTTTCATTTATATCTTTTTGTCCAGCTGTGTTATTTCACAAGCCCACCCTTGCTCGGAGTATCACAAACCCTTGACAGTTTTTGCTGTTTCCTCAGCAACCACTTGGAACTTTAAGGTGAAATTTTAGAGCTTTATTTGTTGTTACTATCTATATTTATGTGCTGAGTAAAATGAGATTATCTTTAAACATGGCAAAGTTACAGACTTTTTAGCATGACCACCCAGTGATTTTTGCACATTCAAAAATGTTTGCACTGCAAAACTACCATTATTTGAAACAAAAACACAGGGTGCCAGCTTAATGTTAATGATGTCACAGTGACACTGACTTTTGTCCAAGGAGCAATGTGGAGGCCCATCACAAACTCCACCCAAAGCCGCAATTTCCGAACTCAAGGAAGCATTGCAGATGATCTGGGGCAGCCTGCCACAGGGACCGATCAACAAGGCTGTTAAGAACTTCCCAAAGTGACTGAAAGCCTGTGCTAAAGCTGTGGGTAGACACTTTGAGCATTCACAGTGACTGCGAAATTCTGACACATTGTTAATTGTTATTTTATTATGTTTTAGCTTGAATGTTTTTACCAAGCAAAAATTGCTAGATAGTAATGTTGAAACGTCAATAACATCAACATATATACTGCTTATATTTCTCACTGTCACGGTTGTCGTCGTCCGTGCTTTGCTCATCAGTGCCCTGCTCCATCTAATCCCATTAAATTTACCTGCAGTTCTAGTCAGTGACCTGTGGGGTCACTGTAGAGTGGTGGAGGCCAAGCCGGTGATGTCATCAGTGCTGAGCCCTTCTTAAACTGGCCTCTGCGTGCACTCAGTGTTCTGGCAATAATTCCTGATTGAGCTCAGGCCTGCCTGAGGCTTTGCTTGTTCCATTTGCTGTTTCTTTGTCAGGCCATGGCCTGAAGCATTGCTGCAGCTTTCACCTTGCTCTGTTCTAGTGAAGCCTGCTTCCAAGCCTTGAAGTCCAGAGAGCGCCTTGTACTTCAGCTGAGTTTCCAGACATCTGCAGTGAGTCCTTGGTCGCTGATTGTAGTGAGTTAGCTCTGTGCTGAGTTTTGAACTGTGTGTGCTGGGACGACGTGGAGTGCTGGAGGTACTGGGGCTGTGGCCGTGTCTCAAAGTATCTCTGGATGAGGTGGCTGTGCTCGGAGCGCGGAGGGATCCATGTGGGCTGTTTCTGGTTCCAATTTGCTGCACTGTGCCTGTGTGTGTCCTTTTGCCCTGGGAGCATTGGCTCAGACATTGCTTGCTTAAACTTTGTCTGCCCTGGTAGCATTCGGTTCGGGCGCTTCAGAGATTGCTATTGACCTTCTGCCCTGGGAGCCTCGGATCAGGCATTGCTTGTTCCTCTCCTGTTTCCAAGAGAACTTGACGCAGGGGTCCTGCGGCTTACATGAGAGTCCTGACAGAATGAACCTTTATCTGACTGCCAGCGGTCTTACTGCTTCCAGTTAAGTGCCCTTTGCTTTCTGTTGGCTCGCAAGGGTGGGCCTTTACTTAGTTTCTTGTTTTATTATGTTTGCTTTCCCAGTTCGACTGGACTGTCCTCTTATTTGCCATTATTGTGTGCTGTATGTTTTTGCTTTGCTTTAGCTAGTGTTAGGATGTGCAGCTAGGCTGCTTATTGTTATTTTCCCTCTCTCTTTTTTTTCTGTGCCGTTTGTTTGCCCTTTTGGCTTGTGTTCCTTTTGCTGCCAATAAAGCTACCTTAGTTCTCCTCCACCTGCAATCCAGTCCAGTTCTTTGGGATACTCTTGACTCTATGGGACTCCATCTACCCAGAGGTGGTAGAGTGATTCTCATGCAGCCACCGCTGGGCTAAGGGCTCACAAATGTTACACTCACTGCTCAATCTAATAAGTCTTCATCTACCATCACTGTACCTACTACTCAGAGTCTTGTGTCCTATTTTGAAAACACACTGCTTTCCTTGCGTACTCTTACTGCTGTATTTTCTCTTAGCTCCACTGAGCCTGCCACTATGCAGGCTTCCATCCATCAGCTTCCTTGTAGTACTTTAGAAAAATGTATTCTCCCTTCTGTCTCTGCTCTTTCTGCAGTTATTACCAGTATGAGAACTATTATTGCTCCCTCAGACTCTATTCCATCGTCCATCATTAAAATATTCCTGGACCCATTGCTCCCTTTTCTTCATTCTATGATATTTAACAGTCTTGAACAGGGCTACTTCCCTTCTTCTTAGAAACAGGCCACACTTAGACCTAAACTCAAAGATAAAATAGAATGCAGTAACTATCACCCTATTGCCAATCTCCCCTTTATAGTCAAAATTGCAGAGAACACTGCCTATTCTCAACGTCAAGATTGACCATACTATCCTTCTCTCGAGGTTATAACATTTAGGTCTAAAGGACTCTGCACTTTAATGGTTCACCTCCTATCTTTCTGATTGTTCCTATACAGTTCAAATGAATAACTCAAACTCCAATTCTTTTTCATTTCCATCTAGTGTTCCACAAGGATCATGCTAGCTCCCATGCTTTTTAATCTTTTCCTTTCTCCCTTTTTGACACTCCTCCAGTCTTTGGATTTTACTCTGTACATCTAGGCTGATGATATACAAATTCTTTGTACACGATCCAACAAATCCTACACTTATTTATCATATCAATACAAAATTTATTCAAGTAACCAATTGACTTACTAACAATAAACTTGTGCTAAATCCAGATAAATCTAAGCTTCTTCTCTTTACAAATCAGCCCACTGTTTGTGCAGCGCTGTGTATGCCTTGTAGCGCTATAGAAATGCTAAATAGTAGTAGTAGTAGTAGTTAGCATTTACACTCCATCTCAGTTCCTCCTGTTCAGAATATCAAAATACTTGGGATCATCATTGATTCAGACCTTTCATTTATTTCTCAAATTTCTGCAGTAGTCAAACATTCTCTTTTCAAATTACGCATTATCTGCTCTATCAAACCTCTTTTACACCTTCCAGCTATTAACATTCTTGATTATTCATTGATAGTCAACTTGATTATTGTAACTCTCTATACAAAGGACTTTGAGTTAGGGATCTTCGTTATTTACAACTAGTGCAAAACACAGCTATTAAAGTCATTACTGGCCATAGGAAATTCAACCATGTCATTCCGCTTTTTAAAACAGCACACTAGCTTCCACTAACTCATCATGTAACTTATAAACTATTGCTCCTTGTCTACAAGACTCTCTCTTCAGGTGAACCAGCTTATTTGTCTCATTTTCTTACTCCCTATTGTCTCTCTCGTGCTGTTCAATCAGCCCAACAGAACCAGCTCATAGTCCCATCCTTTCGAGAAATTCGTTATGATACTACACACCAGTCTATCTTTTCAGTTCAAGGCCCCGAACTTTGTAATAAATTACTGGTTCATGTACGTCTTTCATCCTCCTTATCTAATTTCAAAACTGATTTTAAAACTTTCTTATTTCACAGTGCCTATGACTAGAATAGACTAGACCCTCTTTGCGTGCTGCAGACTGGCTGCAACCTGGAAACCACCAATTGCCCTCCCTTTCATGTTTTCTCTTCCCAGCTTTTCTTTCAATATTGTACTTCCTCCCCCTATCCTCAAGGTTTTGTTGTTGTACTACCTTCTTTTTTACTATTTTATTGTAAGCTGCTCAGATATTATTTGATAGGCAGGGCGAAACTTGAAACAAACTTGAAACACAGCTTAAGTTAATTAAATGTTCTGTAGTAATAATACTTAAGTATGATGGCTAAATAAGTATGTAAAATTTCTCTTTGAAATTCAAAGTAGTTGCTGAGAAAATGGCAAAAAATACTGCTAGGGGGTTTCTATTATCTCAGAGTGGTTAATTGCTGTTTAATACAATACTGTTTACTGAACCCTACAAGTTAACATTAGCCATCTTATCCCATGTTTAAAGAACACTGTCCTACAAGCCTAGCAGAGATATATTTTCAATATGGTGCTCAGTGGGTGCTGTATTTTTAATTTTCCAGGCACCCACTGAGCATCATATTGAAAATATATCTCTGCAGTTAGTCTAATAAAGTGCATAATCTGCATAGTCTAATAAAGTGATATGTTTTGTCTTCAGATCTGGCTTTACATCGTTTTGGTTTCAGTTTTTAATTTAGCTTAATTAGCCTTTCTATTCTACTTTCCGACAAAGAGGGTGGGCAGTCACTTTGTTGCTACTTTTAACAGGTGGCATCGAGGACAAAGTGTGCCTTCAACAGAAAATGCTGGCATTAGTCATCTTGATGGGCTGAAGAGCAGCAATGCACCAAGAAGAATCCCCAAATAATCCGCCAAGCCCCCTCGCTGCCCATCTTCAAATCCTTACTCAAAGCCCACCTCTTCAATGTCGCCTTCGGCACATACAGTGGGGGAAATAAGTATTTGATCCCTTGCTGATTTTGTAAGTTTGCCCACTGACAAAGACATGAGCAGCCCATAATTGAAGGGTAGGTTATTGGTAACAGTGAGAGATAGCACATCACAAATTAAATCCGGAAAATCACATTGTGGAAAGTATATGAATTTATTTGCATTCTGCAGAGGGAAATAAGTATTTGATCCCCCACCAACCAGTAAGAGATCTGGCCCCTACAGACCAGGTAGATGCTCCAAATCAACTCGTTACCTGCATGACAGACAGCTGTCGGCAATGGTCACCTGTATGAAAGACACCTGTCCACAGACTCAGTGAATCAGTCAGACTCTAACCTCTACAAAATGGCCAAGAGCAAGGAGCTGTCTAAGGATGTCAGGGACAAGATCATACACCTGCACAAGGCTGGAATGGGCTACAAAACCATCAGTAAGACGCTGGGCGAGAAGGAGACAACTGTTGGTGCCATAGTAAGAAAATGGAAGAAGTACAAAATGACTGTCAATCGACAAAGATCTGGGGCTCCACGCAAAATCTCACCTCGTGGGGTATCCTTGATCATGAGGAAGGTTAGAAATCAGCCTACAACTACAAGGGGGGAACTTGTCAATGATCTCAAGGCAGCTGGGACCACTGTCACCACGAAAACCATTGGTAACACATTACGACATAACGGATTGCAATCCTGCAGTGCCCGCAAGGTCCCCCTGCTCCGGAAGGCACATGTGACGGCCCGTCTGAAGTTTGCCAGTGAACACCTGGATGATGCCGAGAGTGATTGGGAGAAGGTGCTGTGGTCAGATGAGACAAAAATTGAGCTCTTTGGCATGAACTCAACTCGCCGTGTTTGGAGGAAGAGAAATGCTGCCTATGACCCAAAGAACACCGTCCCCACTGTCAAGCATGGAGGTGGAAATGTTATGTTTTGGGGGTGTTTCTCTGCTAAGGGCACAGGACTACTTCACCGCATCAATGGGAGAATGGATGGGGCCATGTACCGTACAATTCTGAGTGACAACCTCCTTCCCTCCGCCAGGGCCTTAAAAATGGGTCGTGGCTGGGTCTTCCAGCACGACAATGACCCAAAACATACAGCCAAGGCAACAAAGGAGTGGCTCAGGAAGAAGCACATTAGGGTCATGGAGTGGCCTAGCCAGTCACCAGACCTTAATCCCATTGAAAACTTATGGAGGGAGCTGAAGCTGCGAGTTGCCAAGCGACAGCCCAGAACTCTTAATGATTTAGAGATGATCTGCAAAGAGGAGTGGACCAAAATTCCTCCTGACATGTGTGCAAACCTCATCATCAACTACAGAAGACGTCTGACCGCTGTGCTTGCCAACAAGGGTTTTGCCACCAAGTATTAGGTCTTGTTTGCCAGAGGGATTAAATACTTATTTCCCTCTGCAGAATGCAAATAAATTCATATACTTTCCACAATGTGATTTTCCGGATTTAATTTGTGATGTGCTATCTCTCACTGTTACCAATAATCTACCCTTCAATTATGTATGGGCTGTTCATGTCTTTGTCAGTGGGCAAACTTACAAAATCAGCAAGGGATCAAATACTTATTTCCCCCACTGTAACCATTATACCTCCATTCAGGATATCTAGACTGCCCTACTTTACATTTCGTCCTTCAGATTGTAAGCTCCTTTGAGCAGGGACTATCCTTCTTTGTTAAACTGTACAGCGCTGCGTAACCCTAGTAGCGCTTTGGAAATGTTAAGTAGTAGTAAGTAGTAATTAACAACTGAGGTAATTCCCTCAGCTTGACAGTATTCAAGGCACAGTCTATTAAAAAAATGCTACTATGAAAATTATTCCAAAACCATGGGAAGGCAGATTTGTAAAATAAATATTTGCTTCTCTTCTATTCTGTTTCCAAAATGATAAAATATTAAAACCATACTTTTTCAGCAAATCAGAGGGTAGAAGGAATCAAGATTAAATCATTTGGCTAGCTGTGAAAATTAAGCAACTTCTTCTTAGACAAAGAACAGAATTATTAGTTTTCTGAAAATTGCTTAAAAAAGGCAAAGCAGAGAAATAAAGGTCCTCAGTTTTGTATTGAGAATTTTCTTTTTAATCAGATGAAGATATCTAGGAACAAGTTGCAGTGCATCAAGTTTAATACGTTATGAAGCAATGATCAGTGATATCACTCAGAGTATAGTAGCTTTCAAGGCATCAGGGTTGGGGCATCTAGAATGGTAAGTAGTTGTAGCAATAGATGGTTCTGTATCCGTGTTGTGTCATGCATTTTTTTTGTTGTATATGTTTATTTTATTTTGTATATAATTATGTGCCTTGCATAGAATGTTTCAGATATAGTGGGTTGGAAATAAAGGTCAACTCTGGAACGCCCTACCTAGACCTATTCGTTCTATTAAAGACTACCTACCCTTCAGAAAATCGCTGAAAACCCATCTATTCAAGGAAGCTTATCCAAATGCCATGACCTAACCATACGTACCCACCTTTTCATCACCTGGCCCTGCGACAACGGCATTGACTCAGACCATACCTCCTCCTATTTTTCCCTATGCTTACCCCGACCTTATCCTTTGTTTTTCTCAATCTTGACTAAAACTAGCACCTCCCCCTACCTCCTCTACCCTTCTCCCCCTTCTCCCTTTTAATATTACCTATTTACACATCTCCACTACTCTACTAGCTTAGCCTGTTTTCTCTGCACTATACCTTGTAATTTTATTACTACTATGTAAGTCGCATTGAACCTGCTATAAGTGGGAAAGTGCGGGGTACAAATGTAACAAATAAATAAATAAATTACAGGAAGGGAAAGAAGGTTTTCCAGTATTCCTTCGAGGGACCGTTTCTTTCAGAAGTGTGGGAAGTGGTCAGATCTCCAACCAAGGGGTAAGGGAGGTAGAAGTTTATTAGTCTAGGTGGGGGACTTGATCTTCAATCAGGAGTGAAGGGAAGACCCTGGGGATGAACATGGATTTTAAAACTAATGTTAGAACTAAGGACCCTGTTTTCTAAACTATGCTGTAGGCATGCTAGCGTTTTTAGCGTGTGCTAATGCTAGAGACACCCATTTATTCCTATGGGTGTCTCTAGCATTAGCACATGCTAAAAACGCTAGCGCATCTTAGTAAACAGAGCCCTAAGTTAATAAATCCAAATAAATATATAAATAAAGCAATACAAATGAGGCCATTTTTGATTCACGAACCTTTGTCGGGTAATACACTCGTGTGGTGCCGAATAAAGTTGCTTTTTTTTACCTCTAGCTGTGAAGATTTTTTGGTCTACCCCTACTTCTTGGATTTCTGCTTGAATCATGTGTAAAGTTTTTTTTACCTTTAACTTTGGGTTTGTTTTGGGGATCTCTTATGTTTAAATATAATGGGCTATAAGCCCCTAATGCAGTCCATTGGTTTTCTTATATTTTGTTCTTGTGATGCCATATACTGTGCCAAAACTGAAAACACTTATCTCTATCTGGTCAATAATAAACCAGTGTCACAATTTTGGAGTGCGCTTAAGCTCAAAGTGAGGGGGCCAAGGCCCCCTCACATTATGTTCCTGGGGGGAATAGATGCTGGATAGGGGGTGTAATACAGTGAACTGAAATACTCTTTCTTAACCATCCCTGCTGTCACTGGTGTAAATAAAATATTTTCTGGAATGGCCATGGGACTGAGGTGTGCCAGGGGGCAGAGCCATGAGGTAGAGTGGGTGGAGTCAAGGCAGAATGGTGAAGGGCTAGGGGCATGTACTAAAATCTCCCTCTCAAAAATAGGGAACCCTTGGCAGCTCTGTCACCCCAATCTAAGGTTTCCCTCCCTTCCCTGTCTACCTTACATCATGTTCTTGTTGTTAGGAGATCATCAGTGCGGCAGCAATTCTGATGTGCTGCCTGTGACTGTCCCAGCACTGTTCCTCTGCTGCAGTCCACCCCCTTCTGATGCAACTTCCTGTTTGTAATGCAGTGGCGGCAGAGGAACAGCACCGGGACAGTCACTGGCAACATATTAGAGTCACTGCTGCACCAAAACCACCAATGATCTCCTGTCAATAAAACACAATGTAAGACAGGAAAGGAAGGGAGACCTCAGATTGCAGTGGCAAGAAGGGAGAAGAGATGGGGGACCATGGGGACCCCCTGGAGCTATTTTAAAGTAGAGCAGGAGGAGGGGGTGGTGGAGGAAGAAATGATGGGCCTGAGAACAGGAGAGGAGGAGAAAGAGATGGCAATGGGGTAGAGGGAAGGAAGAGAGAGGGAAAGATATTGAACTTAGGAGTGGTGGGGAGGGAGGAAGAGATGCTAGATGGGAGAGCATTTCTGAAGAAAGAGAAAAATGTTGGACCCAGAGAAGGAGAGGAAGGAGAGGTTGAACAATGGGAGGAAGAGATGTTGGTTTATGTGGGATAGGGTGGGAGGGGAACAACAGTAGCAGGAAAAAGAGAGGGAGCAATGTTGGACTATGGAGGAGAGAGAACGAGAGAGGACAAAAGATGATTGGCCATGGGGAGGTGAAGGCAGGAGGACACAGAGATGGGACAGGAAGATGATAGAGGTGTGGAAAAAAGGGACAGTGTAATGGAAGATTTAAAGGATTGCTTTTCAACCCTGCTTTGATCAATAATGAACTCTGAAATCTTCTGTCTTTGACCGAAAGTAACTTTTCTTGTAAATACAAAAACAAGTTGGAATGCAGAAGATAAGACACAGTTCTAATTAATTTGTTATGTGAAGGGAAAGATGGAGCTTGTTTTCAGGTTCAGACTGGCCACCTGGACTAGGAAACATGTGACCACGTTCCCACAGTATGGCTTGTTTACTTAGACAGAGAAGCATTCTGTAATTTTCCTTAGCTCTGAACATGAGTTCTGAGCCTAATAAAAAGGGGAGTTTCTTTCAGTGAAATCGGGAGCTCATCTGTGAGTAACGTACGTACTGTGCAGAGGATCTGCTCCTGTTCTAAAAAGCTCCTGGCGTTCGCTGTAATGCCCCCCCCCCAGCTGATGATAAAGAGCATGGATGATGTAAGGACCAGTGATGTTGTATGTATGTATTATTGCTTCTTTTCCTGGTCTAAGAACTCTTAGCATTGCTTAGATATAGAGACCAGTGATGTAATGATTGTTTAGCTAATCATTGTGTGTATGTAGCTAATCATTGTATATGTCTTAACCATTGTATATATATCTTAATCAATGTAGAATTTAGCACCTCTAATAAAGGTTTCATTTATCTAATACAAATCCAAAAGAATCCACGGTAATTATTGAGTAGTCTGTGTCAGTGAGATAGGCTGTAAATCCATAGCAGTACAGACAGGGAGGTGTTAGGCAATGGTGGGGGGATAGGGAGAGGAAAGGAATGGAAAAGAAAAATGAGGATGTTATATTTGTATTGCTTTGTATTGCTCCATGGTATGACTGTACCTTGAATACTGTGTGCAACTCTGGTCACCTTACCTCAAGAAAGATGTGGTGGAATTAGAAAAGGTACAGAGAAGGGCGACGAAAATGATAAAGGGGATGGGATGACTTTCCTATGATTAAAGGCTGAAATGGCTTGGGCTCTTCAGCTTGGAGAAAAGATGGCTGAGGGGAGATATGATAGAGGTATATAAATTACTGCATGGAGAGGAACGGGTAGACGTGAATCGCTTGTTTACTCTTTCCAAAAATACTAGGACTAGGGGGCACACAATGAAGCTACAAAGTAGTAAATTTAAAACGAATCACAGAAATTATTTCTTCACTCAACGTGCAATTAAACTCTGGAATTTGTTGATGGAGAATGTGGTAAAAGCAGTTAGCTTAGCAGGGTTTAAAAAAGGTTTGGATGGCTTACTAAAAGAAAAGTCCATAAACCATTATTTAAATGGATTTGGGAAAATCCACTGCTTATTTTTGGGATAAGCGGCATAAAATGAATTGTACTGTTTGGGGATCTTGTCAGGTACTTGTGACCTGGATTGGCCATTATTGGAAACAGTCTGTCCCAGTATGGCAACACTTATGTACTTATGTAACTATTGGGCTCCAATAGTGGAGGGAGGGAAGGAGAGGGAGGGGAAATAGTGGAAATGGTGGAATCTTGTGGGACAGGCCAAGAAGGGATTTCAAGATAATTAATGAGAGGAAGATAGTGAATACAGAGGTAGAAATGTAGTAATAGAGGGTAGATAAAAGATGGAAGGGATTAGCAGGCTGATGAAGGAGTGATGGGAAATGGGACAGCTAAAGAATGAGAGAAGAATATGTAAAGTTAATAGATAGCTGAAAAGTTAAAAGAAGGAGAAGGGTAAGAGAAAATGAAGTTTGAGTGGATAGAGAGGCTGAAAAGACAAAAAAGAGATGACAGATAAGGGAAGGATCAATATATCAGAGACAGGTGTAGTGAAGGATCAGAGCAGGACAAGAGAGAGAAGAAAAGACAAATGAACAAAAGTCGTTGGAAAGAGAATAAGTAGAATACGGAGAAACTAGGACCAACCTGATGGAAAAATAAAATGTCCAAAGGTAGAAAAAAGTGCTTTATTTTCAATTTGTTAACTGGAATTTAACTTTGGGATTTGTGTATCACAATTGACTTTGTATTGTGTTTATTGGAATAACCAGATGGTTGATTGCGGCGGGGGGGGGGGGGGGGGGGGGGGGGTACAGGGCTGAGCTTATGTGGGTGAGCACCAAATTCTCTCCCTGCCACCTGCCTCCTGCTCCCCCTCCCCGCCTGAATGCAAAATACAAATACCTGAGCTGGCAGGGATCTCCAGGTCTCTCCAGCTGAAGACTTCATCTTTCGACAGCCAGAACTCTTCCGAACTCTGCAGCCAGTGGCAATGTCCCTGAGCTGCTGCCACCACTGCTGACCCATGCCCGTGAATGATTGTTTTTTTCTGCATGCATGGGGAGCCAGCAATGGTGGCGGCAGCAGCTTGAGGACACAACCACCAGCTGCAGAGCTTGGAGATCTCTAGCTGCCAGACCAGAGGAGGTGGTCTTCAGCTGGCACAGCTTGGGGATCCCTGCCAGCCACAGCAAGGGTGATAGCTAATTTTGGTGGTTCTGAGCCCAACGTGGAGGGGACACAAGCCCCCCGTAGCAATGCTACCAATTGTGTTCAATACAAAGTGTATTTCTATTGTTTTTTTCTTCAGTGTTGTAGTACTTGCCATGTTTCAATTTTGGTGTTCATATTTCCATTTTTCTAATTTCTGATCCCTTGTTCTGTATTTGGTGAAGGCCTGTATGTGTTTTGTGTGTGAAGAAGTCATTTAAAGTTGTTTCATATATGGCAGCAGTGGTAGGTGGGGAGATTGGGGGAGGGGGCCCCCTCCTTAATTTCTACCCTGGGTCCTAGTCTGCCTAAATCCGGCCCTGACTCAGGGGCCCAGGGGGAACCAGTGTCTCCCGCCTATCAGAATGTGCTCTTCAATTCTACTGGCTGCAGAGATTTAATGGGGGTATGGTGTGTATGTAGCTTGGGCATGCTTCCACAATAGACAATGGGAAATCACATGTATATAAAATATCCATGTTGCCTTTTGCCCCTGTCCTGACATATGCAAAAGTGTAGGCTCCCAGTTTAAACCCGTGACTTGTATCAAAGTGTAGATGTAGAAGCTGACAACACATTCTCTCATTCACTAGACCAGTCCTGACATCTGCAGAATCCTCTTCCTTCCCCACCCTCAGCCTGGACCTTTCCAGAACGAACAATGATCCTTCCACCCCCAGGACCCTCTAAGAAGATCCATGATCCCTCCACTTCCTGAACCTCCCTTCCCCTAAATCCCCTTTGACATAATTATCACCCCTCCTCAAACCCTCCAACATGTTTACCACCTAAACCCTTTGACATCATTATCACCCCCTGAACCCCTCAGATATCATTCCCTCCTCCAAACCCTTCAGATATTGGCATCACCATCAAACCCCCCAACAATAGCAGAACACCCCCCCCCCCCCACACACACACACACACATCCCCTCCCACCTTGAGATTATTACTAGAGGAGAGCAGATGCCGTTTTGAGTCCAGTACTGAACAGGGCAAGAGCAACAGGATCGCTCCTGCTCCCCCCCCCCCCCCCCCCCCCCACCAGACAGAAGAGAAAGTGCCAATAAGACCTAGCAAAAGGTTAGGGGGTGGGGGTGCTTATTGGGGAGGTTCTGCCTTTGTCGTAAGGGGTTTGGGGGTTGCTGCTTTTGTTGGGGAGGGGGGTGAGACTAATATGGGTATTTGTGGGAGGGCTATGAAACTGATATCTGGGAGTTCAGGGGTGCTAAGCATGGTGGAGCTTTGTGGGAGGGTGATAATCCTGTCAGAATGTTTGGAGAAGGGTGATAATCATGGATGGCTTTGGAGGTAATAATCATATTGGAGTGTTTGAGGAGGAGTGGTAATTAGAGGGAGTTTGGAGAGGATCTGCCATTGTTGGGGGGGGGGTGTAGGGGTTGGGGGAATTAATACTGTTGAAAGCTGCTGTAGTAAAAAGTTGCAGACATGGAAATGTAGATACGACAGGATGCCCTTTTTGCCTGTGTGCAGCTTTTTAAAACTCGCTGCTCCCACTGGGTGTGCCAGCAAATATATGTGCACTCAGGCACGTCATTATAGTATTTACAAAACAGCCTTTTGTAAAATTCAAGGGGAATTGTGGAACATCCTGACCCGAAAGTCCAAATTCTCACCTCAATATTCTATGTACAATGGGCCTTATTGACTCAATTCGTTGCTATTATCTGAGTTTACGCCCTCCGTTATATTTTTTCATTGATAATAATATTTTGTATCTGTTAATGAAAAGTTTTACTTTTTTGTGTGTGTGTTTATGAATATTTTGCCTTCTGTTCAGGAGTACTATTGACTGCTTACTGTACACTCCCTCACTCACAACACTACACATACCCTTTCATAGACCCTTTAACCTCAGAATCAGATGTGGTGTTTTATCATTGGGAAGCCCACTAAACAAGCCCTTCTGTTGAGTTTCACCAGATCCACAGTAGTATTTTTATGATTAAAACAAATAACAGCTTCATATATAGCAAAATTCCGACTGTGGTCTCTCCATGCAGATGAAGCTAGTCTTAGAAGTTTGATGCCATTAAACTACTCTGTTAGAGATATAACTGTGGCTTTATGCAGGTTACTCTGGCTTTCTTTGACTCCTGATGCAGCCATACCAATGTTGTTAGGGTTGTAGTCAACTTCCCATGCTAGTTAAAGTTTAATCACAGCAGAATAAAGCAGCTCTACCACTCCTTGTTGATTTTGAGTCAGGGGAGCTGCTGTCACATGGGTGGGTTTCTGCTTCAGTTGTGGGTTATAGGGGGAACTTACTTCAGGCCACAGTAACCCTTGAATTTTTTCTTCAAGGGGTTTAGGGTACAATTGCAGCCCCCTATGGGTACAAAGAGTGGTAATGCATTAGCTGGTTTTAATAAAGGCTTTACACCCTTTAATAAATCAGATATTAAAGCCATGACTCATGCACACATTAAAATCTGTTATTAACAAAACTTTAATGGCTAATTTAACTTAGTTTAGCAAATAAGAGTCCTTGAACAGGCAGACTTCAACAAAATCTCTCATGACAGCAATAATAAATTTTCAAGGTCCTGTGGCCTTGCATTAAGTTCTCTGGCAACACAAATACCTTTCTGGTTAAACTCTTTTCCACTAAATAGTGGAGCAGGCAGTGTCACGTTACTTGTGCAGATAAGGATACAAATTGACAACACATTTTGCAGACTATTTTTTCTATTTCTTTTTCAGAGTGCAAGGCTGGTTTCAATTCCTTAGGACTGATTTATAGAGAATTTCATCCCATTTATGCTGGTGAGAAAACTTTTATTCATGGCAGACTTCTTGAGTAAGTCTCAGAAGGTTGGTTTAAATATAAAATCTTCACAACAGCCAGCCTAAATATTAACTTTAGAATAGCTCAGGGGTTTTCAACCCAGTCCTCGGCACACTCCCAGCTAGTCAGGTTTTCAGGATATCCACAATGAATATACATAAAATAAATTTGAATGCACTGCCTCCATTGTATGCAATTGTTACCACCCCTCTCGGCTGGACTGTAGTGATGTGCTCCCAGATACCTGATGGTTGTAGTCGTGGCGAATACCCAGGGAACACACACTCACAGCCGAGGGAGTGGAACAAATAAACTAACCTCGTCCTTTACTCTCAAAGAATAAAGGAGGAAAAGAATCTAAATTTAGGATTTGTTTCTGAAATGGATGGACCAAACTTTCAGATTTGCAAATTCTCTTTCTTTATTGAATACAAATGCAAGCAAATTTTCATTCAAATAAACTCAAATTCACAATTAGTGTGAAGCTTAATAGAACTGCAATAACATATTCAACATTCAAATGTAGAACTACATGTATACCCTTAACTTTGTCTGTTTCACCTAAAAAGGCGGAAAAGAACCTTTTCAGATAAGTATTTAAATTGTCTTTTATCAAAATCAGATATCTGTGGTTATTCTCTTTCCTAATGTAGAAATTGGTCTCTCTGTGTGCACTATTGGTGTTTTTGCAGGGATCTCATGGATTTTTAATATCTGATGGTCTGTTCCTTTGTTTTCCCTTAAAATGTTTTGAAAAAAATAATATATTTCTTTCAACACCCTTGGCAATGTCACTTAGCTGTGGTTGAATTTATTTAGGTGATGTCTTTCTTGCGTTGGAGCTCATCTGGAACCCTTCAGAGGATGACTCACCCTGATTTCTTCTCCCTAAACCTCACTTATAAAGAAAATAAATGGCGGCAAGACCCTTGAACTCCCTCTATTCTTGTTCAGGCTCTGGTGACTATTAACCAATTCTCAATACTGTGGCCCAACTCTCTAATTGAAATAAAATAAGTTAAAGGTTTTCTCACTACAAAGGTAAAATTATGTATCATACCTGATAATTTTCTTTCCATTAATCATAGCTGATCAATCCATAGCCCCTCCCAAATATCTGTACTGTTTATATTCTGGTTGCATTTCAGGTTCAAGTTTAGTCTTCAGTTCCTGTTCAGGAGGACTTCGTGTTCAAGTTTTTTCAATTGGATTTTTCAAGAGTTGAGACGAGTTTGTGTTACAGTGAGCTGCTGCATTCCTCTCCCCTCCGTTTTACGGGGCTAGATTGAGACATAAATTCTGCCGGCGCTCCCTCCCGCTTCGTGCGGCTGTAGGGCAGCTTTGTACCCCTCCCGCTTCGGCGGTGTTAGGGTCAGTCAGCTCCTCCCGCGGTTGCAGGATAAGCCAGATCCCCCCACATCGGCGGGTGTGGTGTCCCTCCCCCGCTCCGCGGGGATGAGCTGGACGGATTCCCCTCCCCCACTTGTGTGGGGATGAGCTGGGTTAATTCCCCTCCCCCGTTTCGGCAGTGGTGAGCTGGGCAGAGTGTCCCTTTGTGGGTGTAATTCTCTAAGTGCTGAGTCCTGCGGATGGAGCTTGGATATCGACATACTGAGGAGTTTCCGGCAGCACATGACCACATATAGGGAGGCAAAAGGATTGCTCTCTATCTCCACCTGCTGGTAGATGGACACAACCCACCAGTCTATGGATTGATCAGCATGATGATATGGAAACCTATTTCTCACTGTTGTTTCCCTAGTCTAAAATCCAGCAGGGTTCACACTGCATTCAGAACCATAACACAGTAACACATTTCATATTCAGATAGTAATACAAAATTCCATCTCACAGACTTCACATAAAAACATAACATTTCCCTGCACAGCTATCAGATCAATCTGGAAAATACAGCACACTCGGACAACAGCAGTGCTGGATTTTCTTTATTCTGAAGTCAGATTCCAAACCTTGTTTGCACTGAACTCAGCACCAGTGTTGCCAGGTGGGCGGTTTTTTGCCCGTGGCGGGTCGCGGTTTTTTGGGCTTTTTTTTCTTTTCCGCGGTTTTTCGGGCGGTTTTTTGGCCGCGGGGGGCGGGGTTAGTGACGTTTTGGGCGGGGTTTGATGACGTTTTGGGCGGGGCCGATGACGAGGGAGGCGGGGCCGGTGACGGGGGAGGCGGGGCCGGTGACGGCAGGGGCGGGGTTGATGACGGCGGGGGCGGGGGTGATGACGCGGGGGTGGGGGTGTCAGGGGCGAGGTTTGAGTTTGGGCGGGTTTTGGGCTGTTTTTACGCTGGATTGGGTGGGAAAAAAAATTTCCACCTGGCAACACTGCTCAGCACTCTCACAAACAGCACACCTTCCCCCCAGACACAGCTTAATGGCTTCTTTCTTCAAATCACAGATTCACCTCTCAGTCCTTCCCCTGTGTCAGAGTTAAAATCCTTACACACTTTTTCCTGACACCCTTATAGTTTCTTTCACTTAGTATAACTACCAGCAGAAATCACAGTCTCTCAGAACCTGAGTCTCAACTGTTTTCCCCTATTCTAAAAAGAGTAGGCAGCCATGTGTCCACTTAACACCTGAGCCTACAGACTCTCATTCCACCTTCCATGACCTTAAATTCCCTTAGAACTTAACCATTCCATTCACTGCATGCTGGGACATACATACCTCTGTTTCACTCCAAACCAAACTAAATTTGGTTTAAAACTTCTCACAGCTTTCTATTAGTACAGCTCTCTCCCACCCAAAATACATCAGTTTTTCCCCACATGTATTCAGCAACACAATCATGAAAAAGGCAGTCTGTTTATTGAAGTACTCACTTTTAAGCTCAAATCATCTCATTCTCAGCACCAAAGCTCACCTTCACTCACTTTCAATATTAAAGTACCCTTTTTTCAATATCACATTTCACTTTAAACTCACCAAATCCATACTTTTATTCTTACTTTTACACAGACACACACTATACATTTTTTCTTTCTCAATCCATGTTCACAGCCCTGGTCTCTCTGCTCACTCCAGTCTCCCTGACAACTCACCCCCCCTAGAGGATCTGACATCACTCAACCAATCAGCTTGTCAGAAAAAGACAGGGTTTTTTTTCTGATCTGTTTAGAATCTCCCTCCCCCATAGAAGTAAATGCAAAACTTCCTATACAGAGAATTTCAAAGTCAATTTTAACCTGACTTGTACCCAAAACAGAAAGGAACATTTTAAAATACAATCCCCACTTAATCATGGTTTATTTCTTGAAAAATAAAACCACATTTAAGAAACATCTCACACTTTCTTCAGCTAACTCCATTAACAATTCCAAAACTAACTTTAAACCTTTTCCAGCCAGCAGCCTCCACCAAAACCCTGGAACAAAGCCCCCCCAGAGCCCCAGGAAAAAAACATTTAATATATGTTACCATATATTACACAATTCTATCTCATACATAGTCATTGTGCTTTTCGTGAAAACCCGACTGGCTAGGTGTATCCCAAGGACTGGATTAAGGAATAAAAATTCATTTGTTTCACTCCTCTAAACAGATAAAATCATCAGTCTAACATAAGCTCTATCAATTTTTCATTTGTAATTATTGATTTTGCAACTCATTATTAATCAGTTTTTCACAATCAAAAACAGTGTTCATATATCCAGTGTTAATATGCTGACCCTACATTTCTCCATAAAACAATATTCACTTATCTTCTGTCTCCTCTTATTTATATATTGTCCTGGTTTTCTCCTCCAAATTCCATTAATCTTTACCTCTGACATGAATTAATGTCTCAAAGTTTGCTTCGGGGATGTATGTTATGAATCGTTTTATACTGATGCTTCAGATGGATGATAGGAGTAATCAAATCAACATTACATTGTATGCCAGTGGCTCTCAGTACTCTTGATCAGGGTTCATAGCTTCCCAAGATTCCACAGCAGAGGGAGGGGCTGCATAATCCAGCCTTTCTCATGGAATCCCTCAATCCCTGTGGCGTTTCCACTGGAAACTGAAGGCCAGAGTGTGGTAGGAACGTCAGGGTCTAGGCAGCAGTGACAAGGCTATGATTTCTCCCTGTTCCCCCATGACAACCTTCTGAGGAAGAGTACATCATCAGTAAGAACAGTGCTTCAATCCACTTCTCTGCCTCATCTACCTGGGGCTGGTGTGGAGTGCTTTTTTTTTTTTGAACTTTACTTTTATTGATTTTCAAACACCAAGAAATACATTACAAAACTACATTGAGTTCAAAACCATGCAGGGCTATGGTGTCCCCTGCAGCTGAAAGCACTACACATCAGCTCCAGACAGCAGGGGGGAAAAGATCACTATCCTCAACCTTTCTCCTCCTCCTCCTCCTCCTCCTCCTCCTTCTCCACACACTTTGGATGAATGAGGGGAAAGAGACAGAGAGCAGGATAAAATATTGATTGAGTGGATTGGGAAAGAACAAGTGAGTAAGGGGACTGAAAGCAGGGCCAGTGGAATATGGTAAGCCAGGTAAGTGTGGCAAAAAGGTGTTCTTATTGTGGGGGTACCATGCTTACCTGGGTTACTTCAGTGCTAGATCATGCTCTAGTGCTGCACATCACACTCCTTCTGACAGTTAGTATGGCAGTGGCACAGACCTGGTGGGAGAAGTTGGTGATGGCAACTGAAACAGCAGCAATAGCAAAAGACCAAGGGAGGAGATGGCAGTGGCAACAGCAATGACAGCAGCACTGGGGTTGGGGGGTGGAGAAGAATGTGGCAGCAGCAGTATCAATGGCGACATAGGGGGGGGACCAAGGCACCAGTGCATAGATACTAGCTTCATTCCTGTTTGAAGGTGCTGTGGGTTGTATTGAAAGGGGAAGTAAAATGAGTAGAGGGATTATAGGTGGGGGATGTTTTGAGAGAATGACGGAATTCAAGGAGATGTGGTAGGTGGGAGGATCAGAAGGGGATGCAGGAAGTTGAGTAAAGTCAATGAGAAGAGTTGGTCAGAGGTGGTGCTATGGGTTGTGAGTGGGTATTGGAAGTGGCAGGCATGGAGACAAAGGGGCTCTGGGATTTGAATGAGGGAGGAAGGGGACTATGTGGATTGAGGGGCTTGTTCTTCCCTTTATCTACCTCTTTTCACAATCTAGGATATTTTCTTTCTCCTGTAGTGTTCCACGATCCCCATATTTCCCCTCCTTCTGCTTTACCTCTCCTTCCTCTGCTTCATGAATCTCCCTCTTCTTCCCCTCCTCAAAACAAAATCCACATCCCTCCTTATATTAGCCACCTCCATGTTGTAGCTGACATCACTTCTTCATTTCCTTCCTCTGAGACCCCTCTCTCTTCTCCAGATACACTCCTGTATTGCAAAATAAAATAAGAATTTCCATACTGGATCAGTATCCTGATTGTAACAGTGGCCAATCCAAATCACAAATACTTGGCTGGATCCCAAAAAGTAGCAAGACTCATACTTCATCCCTTCAGGGATAAGCAGTGGCTTCCCTAGATGTACCTTAATATCCATTCATGGACTTAACCTTCAGGAATATGTCCAAACCTTTTTTAAATACAGCTACTATTTACCACTTCCTCGGGTAATGATGAGTTCTAGAGCTTAATTATGCACTGAATAAAAGAAATATTTTCTCCGTTTCATTTTAAATGTACTACCATGTAACTTCATGGTGTGCCTCATAGTCTTTGATTGTTTACTGTTTCAAAATGTAAATTTGCATTTACCTGTTCCACTCCACACAGAAAAAAGTGGATAAAGCCATAGGATCCAATGAGATACATCCTAGGATACTGAGGGAACTCAGAGACGTAATAGTGAATCCTCTAAAGGATGTGTTTAATAGATCCTTGGAAATGGGGGGCATTTTGAAAGATTGAAAAAAAAAAGTTGATGTCCCTCTTCACAAAGGTGGGAAAAGAGAAGACGTGGGAAATTACAAGATAAACAAGTCTAACATTGGTAGTGGGAAAGATAATGAAGATGTTTCAGATCAAAAGGATACATTCTATACACAAGATCCAAAGCAAGGGATCAAGATGGTGACAAGAGCGGAAGTCGGGACTCGCAGCTCCTATCTCAAACGCCTTGCCGAAGGGTTAATTTCTCTGACCTAGCGATGGGGAAGAGAAAGGGGAAAACAACGGTTCCTACCTCCGTGGTCCCGCAGTTAACTCCCGCCTCACGTCAGACGACTTTGGATAGTTTTAGGGTCGGGGTTCCTGGAGAACGTATACCCACTTCGAATGACCCGGCCCTTCAGAGGACTGAGTGCAGCATTGAGGGAGTAACGTTGAGTCCTCCCTCCCATACTGCACCTCCGCGACCAGGAGGCGATTCGTCACTCATGGGGTCACAACGCATGGAGGCCATGGAGTTTCCTGGACCCTCAGCATCTGTTGAAGGAGGACCCATGAGGACTTCTACCCCAGGCAGAGAAACAGCGATGCAGGATTCCGTTCGAGAATCTGCCTCAACTGCCCAGGAGATCGGGACTGTGAGTACCGGAGGAATGAAGAAACCAGCAGTAGTTACTATGAGTATGTTATGGGACGCTATCCAGGGAGTGAATAGCACTTTGATTGCAATGAATACTTCAGTAAATAGTGAAATAACTGATTTAAAAAAATCTAACCAGATATTCTCTGAACAAATCCAAGCACAGAATGTTAAGATTTTAAAAAACCAAGGAGAAATTGAGAAATTGCATAATCTTACAGAAGCTTTAATTAAGGAAAGAGACGTCCAGGGCAGAAAGCTTGAATATCTTGAAAATAATGGACGAAGAAATAATTTGAGATTTTTAAATTTCACGAAATCTCCCTTGATAAATGCGGTGGATATGCTTAAAAGATATTTTAAGGATGTATTGGGGATTCCGGAGGAGGCCTATCCACCTATAACGAGAACCCAATACATTACAGGAAGACCTGGACTACCTAAAGATAAATCTCAAGCAGACCCTCCCGCTGAATTGAATCTGACAGAGTTCCTGGAAACTTCTCTTGAACTTATTTCTGAAAGAACAACATTATTGGTAACATTCGCGCTTGAGCTTGATCGTAATAACATTCTACGATCATATTTCAGACATATAAATGATTTATTCATGGGATATAAGATACAAGTGAGGCAGTTTGGACAGAGAAATCATATTAATTTGTTAATTCTGTTTAAGTTTGGTTCAGTCCTGTAAAGTGGTAGAATGCCATCTGGTTTTAATTACTCAAATGTCTAGCTTTTGCTAGACTAGAGGTTAGAAAGGTCAGCGAGAAATGAAACTTTCTTTGTCCCTTTTTGAGTGATGGATTGTTAAGGCTGGTTCATAGGTATTATTTACCACATCTGGATGCCATTCTGAGCAAGGCATACTGGACAGTTTCGCAAGCAAGCTGTTTTAAAAGATTAGACTGAATGCTGTTTAGAAGGAGATAGTTTAGATTTAAATAATTCTTGATGATTTAGATTTTGTCTTATAAGGAATTCTGATTTCTGCTTATTTTAAAATATGATTTATTCTGTTTAATTAATAAGTTCTATTTCTCTATGTAAAATATCTTTTCAATTCAGTGTCTGACTTTCAGGTGAGATTTGTCTGCAGTTTAAGAGGTCATCATCTGGTTTGAATTATCCACAGTCCTAGCTAGTTCTGTGTATGAAGCTAGAAGGTGAAAGAGGTCAGGAAAAGTCAAGTCTTCTCCTTGATTGATTATAGCTAAGTGTAGGACTGGCCTCCTGAAAGTAATAACAAACCATGTCTGTGTGCCATTAAGCAAGACTAACCCCTTAATGAACCCAGTTTAAGCTATGACTGGGAATCTGAGAATTTAATAATAATAAAATGCAGGAGATAGGTGCCACATTGTCTAGGTTGAGAGGCCCCAGGTCATAGGTCAGTTTAGGAAATATCAAACCTATGTAACTGATATTTTTGAGTAAATGTGTAGAGATAATTAGTTCAAGACAGGGTAATCAATCTATTCTTTACCATCTGGTGAGAAAGGGGGGCTAGAGAGGTTTAGGACAATATATAAATGAGAGCAGAAGCAGCTTACGTTACAGAAGGAGCTGAGACGAGAAGGAACCAAGACAGGAGACACAAGACACAGAGAGCTGAAGAGAAGGAGAGAGCTAGCGCTGATGTCCTACTTTGTTTGCTGGCAAATAAAGAAGACTTCTCTCTCATTCTGGTGTGTGGAGTTTGACTCCTGAAGTACCACAGATTCTGCTAACAATAGTGGTAATTCCTGCAACACAAGTTTTCCCTGATATGGCACGTGCCACTCAGAGGAAAAGAAAAGAATTTTTGATGTACAAAGCTAGAGTCTTAAAGTTAGGGGGAACCTTTATTTTGAAATTTCCTTTTAGGTGTTGTATTACCTTTAACTTGGTTAACTACCTTTTCTTTAACCCTAAGAAGTTGTTAGATTTTATTGAATCAAAAGATAAAAGTGTCTCACCTCTGGAGGTGAACCCGTAATTAAAAGAATGCTATTAATATTCGGCTGTGGTTATATGTTTCACCCTTCAGCTGATCAGTTTATGATTATAAAAATTTTACTTATGTTATAATTTCTTAGATCTTGATTCAAATATTGTGGACAAATGTTATAAAAATGTTTCCTTTAAGAATTTTGGGTAATATGTATTACCTAATAGTGTTTAATTTTAAAATTTCCGCTACATTTATGTTTTATAGATATAGATGTAAAAAATTAATAAATAAAGAATTTAAAAAAAAGATCCAAAGCAACATAACTTTACCAAAGAGAGGTAATGTTAAATGAATCTGATTTTTTTGACTGGTGACAAAAGAACTGGATTAAGGATGTGTGCTGGATGATGTCTATTTAGATTTTAGCAAAGCTTTTGATACTGTTTCTCATAAGAGGATCATGAATAAATTGAACAGCTTGAGGATGCTATTCAAAGTTGTTAACTGGATTAGACATTAGTTAACTGACAGGCAACAGAGGGTGGTGATCAATGGAATTTGCTCAGAAGAAAGGTGAGTAATGGACTGCTTCAAGGATTCATCCTGGGCCCAATTCTGTTCAACATTTTTCTGAGTGATGTTGCTGAAAGGTTAGAAGGAAAAGTATGCCTTTTGCTGATGACATAAAGATTGGCAACAGGGTAGACACCTTGGAGAAAGTGTAGGATCAAAAGGCCCTACATTGCATTGCATAGCAATACAACATATAGAATTATAATATAGGACACCATAAGTCAGAACCTGGTTCCTTAAAACTTATGTGCAAGGTTGCACTAAAGAATACAGACATTGAGCCAAATCAGCATGGCTTGACAAACTGTTGCCAAGGTCTGAAGGAATTCCCCCTGTCAGCTTAACTGACGTAGAAGCTGGTCAACTGTGATAACATCTGCATATAGGAGCAAGGACTCATAGTCAAGCATGATGCAAATGGGACAATATTGTGGTTCTTCAAATCAAAATGTCTGAAACAAATGAGATTGTTATGATAAACAGTCTGCCAGTGGGAGGTTGGAATTCATGTCACTAAACCAGCTAGAGCCTGCAACCCCTGTATAAAGAGATGTTGGAAACCAAGGCTAGGGCTGCTGACTTTCTATTGGTCCAGAACAGTAGCCACCCACTCTGCCTGCTCGGCTGATTTGTCTGAGGAACTTCTGCCTACTACTGGTTATCTAGTGCCATCTACATTCAGGTTGTATAACTGCCATGTTATTGCTAATGGGTTAAGATAAGTGGCCAGAAAACACTGGCCTACCTTAGGGTTCAGTGTGCGTTTGCTATGAACTAATTCTTTAGATAAGAACGTCTTTGTAATTTATTCTTGAATTTAAATAATTGTTTCTGCTGCTATGTAAATAAACAGGCTATCTATTTTTATAATATATTTTGGGTCTATGTCAGTTCTGTCAGTATATTTTGGGGCTTTGAATTCAGATCCTAAAAACGAGAATGTAATTGTTTTCCAAAAGTTATATTTTAAATACCAGACTACTATTAACCCCTAAGAGAAAAACTTCAGTGGCTCCCACTTAAGGAACACATTGCATTCAAGATCTGCACGATTGTACACAAAATCATTCACGCAGACGCCCCAATCTACATGCTAAACCTCGTGGACCTACCTCTCAGAAACGCCACAAGATCATCCCTCAAATTTCTCAACCGGCACTACCCCCAGCTGCAAAGGACTTAAATACCAGCTGATGCATGCCACTACCTTCTCTTACATGAGCACGCAGTTATGGAATGCATTACCTACAGACTTGAAAGCAATCAACGAAACAGCTATCTTTTGAAAATCTCTGAAAACATTCTTCTTCAACAAGGCCTACAATGAGAACCTATAGCCTCACTAAGTCACCTCACCAACCCACTCAATCATGAATGCCCAACTCTATAACTACCCTAATCACTCTCTTCCTTCTTTTCTCTTCCCTTCCTTGATCGCTACACATTACTAACTGTATCTGATATCCTGAAGTGACAATGTTAACAAATCTGTGTAAGCCACATTGAGCCTGCAAATAGGTGGGGGAATGTGGAATACAAATGCAATAAAATAAATAAAATAATAATTTACAGTAAGTTTATGTTCCTATCTACACTATACAAGGTGTCATCTGTATTAGCCCCATGGGAGTGGAAAACACAAGAAAATTAAAAGTATGAGCAAATGCTTGGCAGTTAAGCTTTAATTTGAAAAAAGAAATATAGAGTGATGCATTTGGGGTGCACAAAAATCCAAAGGAGTTTTAAGCGATAGGAGATGAGAAGATGATGTGCATCAACCAGAAAATGGACCTTGGGATGATAGCATCTGAGGATCTCAAGACAGCATAACAATGTCATAAGGTGATGGCTAAGGCCAGAAGGATGCTTGGCTGCATAGAGCAGGGCATAACCAGCAAAAAGGAGGTAATAATGCCAATGTACAAGTCATTAGTAAAACTGCACTTGGAGTACTGTGTTCAATTTTGGAAGCCATATCTTGCCAAGGACATAAAATGACTCAAAGTAATTTAGTGGAAGACAACCAAAATAGTGTGGGGTCTGAGTCCAAAAGACATATAATTAGACTTAAAGACTTGACTATGTATACCCTGGCAGAAAGGAGGGATAGGAGAGATATGATACAGACATTTAAATACTTGAATGATATAAATGAACACATAAATCTTTTCCAAAAATGGAGAGAGTATAGAACCTGAGGACATAAAATGAAGCTGAAAGAGGGAAACAAAAAAGCAACATCAAGAAATACTTCTTCACAGAGAGGGTGCTGTGTGCCTGGAATGCTCATCTGTGGGAGGTAGTGGACGGAAAACAGTGAAGTAATTCAAAAAAGCATGGGATATAGATCTTAGGATACTGAGAGACCTCAGGGAGATTTTGGTGGGTCTTCAAAAGGATGTGTTTAATAGATCTTTGGAAAGTAGGAACATTCTAAAGGATAAGAAAAATGCTGATGTCCTTATTCACGAAAGTTGGAACAGAGAAGACATGGAAAACTACAGGACAAGCAGTCTAACATTGGTGGTAGAAAAGATAATAGGGAAGTTGCTGAACAAAAAGAGTGAACTTTCCACATTCCAATAGGATCAAATATCTGAAACAACAATGTTTTTACCAAAGGTAGATCATGTCAAATGAATCTAATTGATTTATTTGACTGGGTGACAAAAGAACTGGATTGAGGACATACAGACATGAGGTCTCTTTATGGGAAGAGAATGGAAAAAAAGAATAAAATATTTACATTCAAAGTAAAACATAAATGACTCCCACAAGTTAAAATAAAAAATAGAGAGGGAACATTGAATGGGTACCTTGCACAGAATGGCAGGTGCAACTCTGGATATTTTTCTGGGCATATTGGATGGACCATGCTGGTCTTTATTTGCCATCATTTACTATGGCACTATTATATCTCCCGTCAGCCATCTCCTAAAGAGCACTAACTTCTGTAATCTTTCCTTAAATGAGTGTTGTTCCATCCCCTTAGTCATCTTCTCCCACTAGTTGAAATTTCTCTCTTTGACATGTAACAAAAGCTAAGTACATCCACACTTGAGCCATCACAAAATACCTGCAATTTTCTCTTAGCAATATTCAGAACATATATCTGAGTGTAATTCCGCATTTTGGTTAGGAGCAGAAGGTTCTCAGATAATGTTTTTATCATCTCAAACCATTCATATGGATGATTCAGTGAGAACTGGATTAATTGAGTATAGTATTGCTTTTTCCTCTCAATAATCATCAGTCTGTATGCAGCTAACAAACAATGGAAATTGTTCTTATTTGAACTGTCTCTCATACAGTATCACTTTCTTTTGCTCTGCACAGGACCCTTTCTGAGTATGAATGTCCAAGCTTTATCATGGAACTGTATGGGGCTCATTTTCAAAACAAAAAGACATCCAAAAAATGTCATAAGATGGGAGAAGGTTTTTTTCCCAAAAACATCGAAGTTGTGATTTTTGACACCCTGATTTTAGATGTTTTGCTCCAGTTTATCCAAATTTCAAGGTAACGTTATGGGGGCGTGTTTTGTGTAGGACATGGATGGCCCCAAAAGATAGATGTTTTTCTGCAAAAATGGAACAAAATGAAAACATCTAGGGCCCAAATACTTTTTGGCTAGACCTGTTTCAATCATGATTAAGTGAGCAAAAGGTACCCTAAATGACCACTAGAGAGACTACTCCCGCAGTGGTCACTGACCTCCTCCTAGTCCTCTAAGATGTGACAGTGGCAGTACATACCAGGCTCTATGACAGTTTCACATATGATTGCCATTCCTATTAGAGCAGCAAGCAGGTCCCAGGAATAGCTTAGTGGTCAGTGGAGTGGACTGTAGAGAAAGGGACCCAGGCTATATCCTACTCTAACTGGTTCATTTGTAATAGAACATGTGAGCCCTCCAAAATACACTAAATACCTACTGTACCTATTCTAGGTGACATCTGCAAGCTTCAGATGTCACTGTAGTGGTGTACAGTGAGGTACAGTAGGTATTTTTCTGTACCTGGAGGGCTCACCATACAATATGAGGGGTTATGGTGAGATGTGTACCTGGGACCTTTTATATGAAGTTCACTGCAGTTCCCCCCCCCCCCCCCCCCCAGGCTGCCTCACTACTCTGCTGGGATGTCTGTGTGGCCAGTCTACTATGAATGATGGCCCTCAGACATCCTAATGGCTGGTTTCTGGGGGATTTTCTCTTGGATGTTTTAGTTCCAAAATGGTCCCAAAATAAAAATGCACTGAACACAAAATGTCTAGGAAAAAGGTGATTTTTGAACCAAAAAAATAGCCATTTTGGAACCTGAAAAACATCTATGTTCACCGCTCAGTTTTTCGAAGATCCTAGCAAAACATCCAAAACTCTCCACGTATTCTCTACTTCATCCCACCTCTAACAGAACTTTTTCCACAGCCATTTGCCAGTTCTGGACCAGTGTATCTAGATCATTATCAGAATTATTTTCGAAAGAGATTGCCGGCGATCTTCCGACACAAATCGAGATCGCCTGCGAGCTCTCAAAAGCGTCCAAATTGGTATAATCGAACCCCCCTTTTTTGACACCATCGCCGCTTTCCCGTCGCCAAGCCGGCAAAAGTTCAAGAGGGTGTGTCAGTGGCGTAGCGAAGGCGGGACATGGGCGGGCACGGCCGTGGCTACCAGATGGCTGGCTTCAGCACATAATGGAAAAAACAAAAGCGTCGTTAATCAGTATTTCGTCGGTTTTACTTGGTCCTTTTATTTTCACGACCAAGCCTCAAAAAGGTGCCCCAACTGACCAGATGACCACTGGAGGGAATGGGGATCACCTCCCCGTACTCCCCCAGTGGTCACCAACCCCCTCCCACACTAAAAAATAAAAATAAAAACCTTTTTGCCAACCTGTATGCCAGCCTCAAATGTCATACCCAGCTCCCTGACAGCAGTATGCAGGTCCCTGGAACAGTTTTTGTTGGTTGCAGTGGACTTCAGGCAGGCGGACCCAGGCCCATCCCCCCCTCACCTGTTACACTTGTGGTGGTAAGTGTTGAGCCCTCCAAATCCCCCCAATACCCACTGTACCCACATGTAGGTGCCCCCCTTCACCCATAAGGGCTATGGTAGTGGTGTAGAGTTGTGGGGAGTGGGTTTTGGGGGGATTTGGGGGGCTCAGCACCCAAGGTAAGGGAGCTATGCACCTGGGAGGTATTTGTATATATTTTTTTAATTTTTAGAAGTGCCCCCTAGGGTGCCCGGTTGCTGTCCTGGCATGTCAGGGGGACCAGTGCACTACAAATACTGGCTCCTCCCACGAGCAAATGCCTTGGATTTAGCCGGGGTTGAGATGGCCGCTTTTTGTTTCCATTATCGCTGAAAAATAAAAGCGGCCATCTCAAACCCGGCGAACTCTGGCATTTGGCCGGGCCAAACCGTATTATTGAAAGAAAAGATGGCCAGCCATCTTTTTCGATAATACGGTTCAGCCAGCTGTTTGCAGCACCGCCAAAATAGATCGCCGGCAATCTATTTCGCCAGTGCCGTTCGATTATTCCCCTCTATGACAGCATGATGCAACACAGAACTGTAACCCATTTGCCAAAACATCCCTATAAAATTTATCAAAGCGACTCACCCCCACGTCTATCATAAGCATCGTCCTTAAATCTTGGTAGCCCACCTGGCACATAAAAAGACAATAACTAATTATTGGATCATGGAACATGCATCGACTCAAGAGTAGATTTGATGTTTTCTCAATCCATCCCAGGAGGGAGACAAATTAAGTCTAAAACATTTCCCATTTCATGTGGAGAGCCATGTGCGTTTATAAAACAGGTTCTCAGATTCAGCTACAATAGTGCACAACTAGTGCACAAACTTACGCTTACTGTAAAGAAAGGTGTAAATGTGTGCATGTACAGAATCCATATAAAAATCTCAACCCTGCCTCTGCTGCTCCCAGCTTAGGCCCATGGGAATATCTATGCACAGATTACATAAAAGTAGGCACACATGCAGTTACACAGTTCTATAAAAGCCCTTTTCTGCATGTAAAACAAGCTTTAAGTTTATACAAGGCAATTCTATAAATTAGTGCTTCAGTTTAGATGAGCACCAATTCTATCACGGCATCTTGGCGCCAAGATTCTGTTATAGAATATTAGTGTATTTCGGCACTGGTCAATGGCAGTAATAAGTTGGCACACCTAAGTATGCCAGTGATAAGCATAACTTATAGTATTCTATAAACTATGGGGTAAATTCTCTATATGGTGCCAATATTTTATAAGCCTGGGAATCATGCCTAACTGGTCATTAGCACCAACTAAAATGTGATGCAAATACTCATGTGTAAATGTAGGCACGGATGCACTTATTCTCTAACTACGTGCATAACTTAAAGGAATGCCTCTGATCCACCCGTGACCTGCACATGACCCTTCCATTTCCATGCCCCTTTTTTTGACTCGCGCATTCAATTTAAGAGTGGATCCTGTGCCTAAATTTATGCATGTACATTTCAATTAAATCTAATTAGTGCTAATAACATCACTTGTATTTGTTCATACCGGAGTTGGCGAACGCCTTTCCGGTACTATGTAAGCCACATTGAGCCTGCAAACAGGTGGGAAAATGTGGGATACAGATGTAACAAATAAATAAATGCTTCTTAAAAATGCAATTATTGGCACTAATTAGCTTGTTATTCAATTAAATTGCACACACAATTTTTAGTGGCTTTATAGAATTAGGAGATATGTGCGTAATTGGGAGTCATGCCTACGGCCTGCCCATGCTCCATCCACTTGTACATTCCCCTTACAGCACTTAAACACCTCCTTATAGAGTAGCACATAGTGCATATAAGCACTTAACTGTCAATTAATGTCCCCTTTAACATTCACCAGTTTAAAGAATTGCCCTGGTAATATTTATGTTTATTTATCTCGACCAGCACACAAAACATCCATTCTTCAATGTATCTTAGAACAGGCTTTATGTCAGCAGATCCTATTCAACTAGAGGAACTTAAGATATCCTGATCTGGATGCCTCAATTCTGATTTGTACATTCTTTCTAAAATCTATCGCCACATCAATTTTACATGCACTAAATTATTTAAGGAGCACTAATGAACCGAATGCACACTAATAAATGCAAATCCTTATCAGCGTCTGTATTCCAAAATTACCATGCCTGCAGAGGAGCAGGTGAGCATCCCCTTGCTTGCTTCAGGAACAAAAAACTGAATAATTCAAAACTTTGAGTACCATGGTTCAAAACCAATATTCTCAATATAGCATAGAGCTATATACAATGCAGGGATATCATGAGTTTGTGTGATATTTGAGCAGAATATGAGTTGAAAATTTAAATGCACTCTAAGATAGGTGAGTCATGTAGTTTTCTTCTTGTTATGGCACTTTATAGATGTTTTTTCTTGAACAAAGTTCAACCTCGAGTGGTTTACAGCAAAATGAATGCAAGGATGCAATAGGTACATCTTGGATGATAAATATATGGAGCATTCACAACTTGGCTCAGATGTCCATGTTTTTCCAGTTCAGATGTTTTCTTCACTCCTGCTTATATGCAAGCATTTGTATGTTTGCACAATTGTGAAATACTGCAAATATTTGGAGAAATCCACACCAATCTCAAAGAAACCTAATTAAACCTGAGAAAATCAGAGTCAACACCAAATGAGATTAAATAGGTAAACTAGAGAAAAAAAACATCCACATTTGCATTCAAACATCAGAAGAGCTTCACCCATCTGAAAATGTGGTTGTGTATGTGGAAGACTGGGCATCCAAATGACAGATGAAATTTAATGTTGACAAATGCAAAGTGATGCACATTGGGAAGAATAATCCAAATCATTGTTACTTGATGATCCACCCTAGGAGTCAGCACCCAAGAAAAAGATCTAGGTGTTATCGTAGACAATAAGCTGAAATCTTCTGCCCAACGTGTGGCGAAGACTAAAAAGCAAACAGGATGCTAGAAATTATTAGGAAAGGGATAGAAAATAAGATAAAATTCTATTATAATACCTCTGTATCGCTTGAGTAGTGTATGCAATTCTGGTTACCGTATCTTTAAAAAGATAAAGCAAAATTAGAAAAGGTTCAAAGAAGGGCAACCAAAATAATTAACGGGATGGAACTCCTCCCATATGATGAAAGGCTAAAGAGGGTGAGGCCTCTTCAGCTTGGAAAAGAGATGGCTGAGGGGGGATATGATAGAGGTCTACAAAATACTTAGGGGCCCTTTTTACTAAGCCACGGAAAAATGGCCTGTGTTAGTTTTGGTGCATGAAATTAGCTTGCACTGAGCCACTTTTTACCATGGTGGGAAAGCCATGGTAAATAGGGCAGTAAATGGCCATGCGTTATTATTAAAATTAGCGTGTGGCTATTTACTTCCTGAGCCCTTACTGCTGACTGTTTAGAAGGTGGTAAGGGCTCAAGCACTAACCTCATTTTACAAAGACTAGGGGACACTCAAGGAAGTTACATGGTACTATTTTTAAACCGAACAAGAGGAAATGTTTTTTCACTCATTGAATAGTTAAACTCTAGAACTCTTTGCCGGAGGAAGTGGTATCAGAGGTTAGTGCTCACCTGTCCTGTCCTTTTATCCTCACCACTTTATTCCCTTACCCTTAATTGTTCTGTCTGTCTGCCTGTCTTATCTAGATTGTAAGCTCTTTGAGCAGAGACTGTCTTTTTTGTGTATGATGTACAGCGCTGCGTATGCCTTGTAGCGCTATAGAAATGATAAGTAGTAGTAGTAGTAGTGTGTCTAGGTTTAGAAAAGGTTTGGACAAGTTCCTGGAGGAAAGGTCCATAGTCTGCTATTGAGATAGACATGAGGAAACCACTGCTTGCCCTAGGATTGGTAGCATAAATCTTGCTACTATTGGGATTCTATCATATACTTGTGACCTGAATTGGCGACTGCTGAAAAGCAGGATACTGGGATGGGTGGACCATTGGTCTGACCCAGTATGGCTATTCTTATATATATATATATATTCCTCTGGTGCGTTTTTCAAACACATTTCTGAAGTTATATTATGCACAGGATTAAGCTTTTATAAAATGACATGCCCAATGTGCACATGTGCATTCAGGCTGTTCATAAGTAATTTAGCCCAGAGAAAGTGGAAGGATTCCAAGGGCTGGGGCAATTGTTTAAGAATTTAATCATATGCATTTAAATTAGCCCAGAAAATGCATGCATACTCAAGAGCAATGGTAAATGAAAGTGCATAAATACCCTGGGGTAATTTTCAAAGAAGAAGAAGTACATACATACTTTTGCTTTGAATATTAGTGGAAGCCTGCACAGCGAAAAGTATGCACATATATTTTACACAGTTATAAAATTACAGCTCACTGAGAAGAACACAAGCAAGACTGAAAGTAAACCACAGTGCAACTAATCAGTTTGTCACAGGGAATCAGCCTTTTAATTCACACTTTACTGAAGGACATGTCTGACGAATATCCAGTCATATGAAGAATTTGTTCTTAGCTTCTTTGTGCTCTTGAGCCAACAATAATATGGAATTGGAAATTCTGGTAGATGCTCAGAATATTCCTGGGAGGAGGAGAGCCAAACTATCTTGTCACTAGCCTTCACATTCATTCTTTAACATACCTCACTTAAGGGCCCTTTTACTAAGCCACGGTAGGGCTAATGTGTGGGTAGCCTGCACTAAATTGACACTTCCGCCAGGGTAGCGCAGGCATCCTGCAGTAGTTAGCATGCTCTATTTCCCACACTAGAAAATATTTTCTTTTTTTCTACTGCTTGGGGGGGGGGGGGGGAGACGCATTCCCTGTAGTAACTGGCAGCGCATCCACATTAATGCATGCTGTCTGATTACTACAGGAGTAGCGTAGAGCCCTTACCATTAGTACATAGCCATTTACCGCCCCATTAAAAAAGACCTTTTTACCCATCATGGTAAAAAAAAATGGCCCAGCACATGCTAATTTCACATGTCCAAACTAGTGCAGGCCATTTTTTACCGCAGCTTAGTAAAAGGGCCTCTTACTGAGCTAAAGAACTGCTTGACATTCATGATCTTTTACAATGGATGTTTCTCTAGGTTGCACCTCTGTCTTGATAGTTCCTTTTTTATATACAGAGGTCCATGTTCTGAAATAGGCAACCAATGTCTGTCAGTCATATTGGATAACATAGCAAAGCTCATGAAAATCTTGGTAGTATGATCCTAGAAATGAAGACATATTTTTAGAAGGTTAAAAGAGATCTACATTTCTAACTGTGTAGCTCTAAGGGGTACATTATACTTCTTTCACATGTGAAAATAGTTGCAGGAAACGTGCCATAAAGGAAGGTATTGGTAAACATTTACTTCCTAGCAAGAGCGAAGGAAGAAAGCAAACTCATCCTAAGTAAAAGATGTCTAAGCAGCTACAGAAAAGAGCTTTTATTTGTTCTGACACAAGTCTTACCTATCTTGCCATGTATCATATGGCATACTTGGGATATTTGGCAACCATATCTATACCCACCATTCTATATATATAAGGCTTCCAGTTTTAGGTTTTAACCAATAAACACTGATAAATCAATGAGAAATACATGGATAAAATGCTTCATGAGTCATCAATGATCTCCAGCTCAGGGGAAGAAGAAGCTGTGACGAAAGAGGAGAACTGGACACAGATCAAGAGATCTTGCATAATCGATACTATGATTCTACCCACCCTCGAATTGAAGAACTGATATGCAGCTCTGGAAGAGGAGGAGGTGAGAGCATCTCAAGAACAACTGTAACTGAAGCTCAAATTTCACAGAGTTGCCAGATCAGTGACCATTAGGTAGTGTAGTTGGCACTTCCCTTCTAAGAGGTACAGAGGTGTTCATCTCCCAGACATGATGTCCCATGTAGGGTTGCAAACTAGACTCAGATTCACCTGTCAGGGTTGATCCAGTCCTGGCCTTACCCCACTGCATACAGGGACTTGTGGTTCTGATTTACCCATTGGATTCCCTATGAAATGCTAGGCTACAAGTCCCTGCATGCATTGAGGTAAGCCCTGGATTTGATCAACCCAGTCAGGAGAATCTGGAGGTAGTTGGCAACCCTAGTCCAAAGAGGTATGCTGTCTGCCAGGGGCCAAGATTCAAGATGCTACGGAGAGTTTAGTGAGACTCATCAAACCTGCTGACTATTTTCTGATGCTGCTCATCCATTTTGACATGAATGATAACTGCTATGCATTCTTCCACAAGTATCTTAACTATGGCTCTGGGAGAGAAGGTGAAACAAATAGGTGTGCAGGTAGTGTAAGGGTAAGGTTAAAGCATTTGATATATCACCTTTCTGTGGTACAACCAAAGTGGTTTACATATTATATCCTGGTACTTTCTCTGTCCCTAGTGGGCTCACAAGGAGGCACTGTGTGTCAATCTGGAAAGAGGAAATGGAAATTCTATTTACATTGATGTGATATACAGGTCTCCTTCACATACAGAAGAAATAGACAGAGATTTAATTGAAGACATTCAAAATATAGCTATGAAAGGGGAATTTCTACTAATAGATGGTTTTAGTATGCCAGATGTTGATTGGGGTATCCCTGCTGCAGTATCTTCCTGATGTAAGGAGATCTTGGATTCTCTACAGGGAGTGCTGTTCCAAAACTTGATAATAGAACCTATGCAGGACGGGGCCATACTGGATTTAGTGCTTACAAATGGAGAAAGCATTTCAGGTGTTATAGTGGTTGATCATTTGGCATTCAGTAATCACTGGATGGTGTGGTTCAATATTAAGAAAGGTGTGGAAAGGGTTCATTCAAAAGTGAAGGTTCTAGACATCAAAAAACTAACTTTGTTGAGAAAGAGAATACCTCAAAGAGTTGTTAGCCGGATGGGACCATTTGGAGAAGCAGAAAAGCAGGTCTTATGGGGTAAGGAAGAGGCACTGTGGGAAAAATGAAAGGTTTTATTTTAAGGACAACAAGCCTTTTTGTAAGGAAAAGGTGGACCTTCACAAAGAGTGAGAGTTTTCTGACACTGTATCTGGGCTTGCATCCTCCAGGAAGAGTTCTGCACTGTATTGCGCAGAGATTTTGGCAGATGCCATTGCTGAAACACTAGATGCTGGTTCCTGAAGCAACAATCAAAACAAGGCTCTTTGTCAAACCAGAGGTATCTAGATTTATAGAATCAACTTACAGAATACCAGAAGGCTGTTCGAGATCAATGATATTTCTTTTCACTTATGAACATATTTATTATTGCTTATGGGGGTTCCAGTGGTGTTTAAGGAAGTTTTGCATTGAAGAACTTCTATATTTTCAGAGATTTTGAACGATATTTGAATAATGATATTTTGAACTTTTGGTGACACTTTTTGATTTTGAATTTGTTTCACTTATTCATTTATTTGGGACAGATCAATGATGGTGCAGAACTAGTAATGAGTGACTGCTTAATGGCAGCAGGTTCATTGATATATATGCTCTAGTAAGTCACTGAAGTCCTCCCATTCACATTAATATTATTTTTAGGTACGTAAAAGTTTTAATCTGTGGATGAATAAGAAGTCATCAACAATCTCAGGATTGAGTCTAGCTCTCCTGTCTTCCACAGTCCCTCCTGCAATAGAAGATGTCTTCTTAGAAGATGTGCTGGTAGCAGGATGTAAAGGATCCGTCTTGCAAATTTTGCTAGCTGTGGCCAGCATGTTTGCTTGTTTATCCAAAAAATAAAAATATTGTCTGCATCAATCAAACATAAATAACAGTCCAGTTCATTAACAGGCTTCAAAATAGAAAGTGACATGAGGACAAAGTTTGTCCCCATCCTCACGGGCTCTGTCCTCATCTCCACCCCATCCCCGTAGGATCTGTCCCCATCCATGCAGTTACTGTGGGTCCCCGCCCCTATGTCATTCTCTAGTATCCTGAAAACCTGACTGGCTTGATGTGTCCCAAGGACTGGGTTGAGAACCACTGTATTATAGATATCACTCCAGGGATAGGGATATATAGGAGGAATTAGGAATAGAAGGATATACAACAGACTTCCCTGGCCTTGTATTTTGCAAATATGAATGTTACTTGTGTCATAACTAGTTCAATGCTGGTTTTGCATTGCCTGTTTAAAAGGGTTTTTTTTCTTTTTTTAATGTTAAAAAATTAGAATTGACTTACCTACCCCAAGTGGTCATCTGTTTTCCAACCTAACTCTAGTAACTTTATTTTTTTTCTCTCTGTGATCAGTTGTGCCACAGTTTTTCTGATGGTTTTTGTTCACCTGTCTCTGTGGATCGCTACAACTGCACCATTGTTGCTATGCTACAGGCAAAGAGTACTGTTGCTGAGGTTTTAATTCTGCAGTACAAGATGTGCTGTACTAGTTTCTATTATGGCATATTACCTCTGTGTTCATGCTGTCCTGAGTATAGCACCATGAATATCATGCAGGCAGCAATAATTGTTTTAATTTATTAAGAAATGTTAGTAGTTTTAACTGGCTATGACACTTGAAGCACACATTAATAAAGTGAAAGAAATGGTTAGTTTGATTGATGGTATAAACTCCGTAATGCAACCCCACCTTGGCTATTCATAAAATGTTTTACCTACTTAATTGCAAAATAATATATATAAAAACACTCTACATGAGGAACAGAAACTAACAAAGATATGTAGAGGGGCATTTTTGATACGACTTGTAAATAATGTCAGAGACGTTTATCACAAAAAGTTGAAAGTCAGAGGGCCATAATCAAAACAATATATATAAACGTTTCCTAAGATTCAAAAATATGCCAAATATATGTCTTGAAACAATATGTCCCTACATATGCAGAAAGAAGCCTGGAATCATGTTACACAAGCAACCATTGTGAACTGCTACAAGCAGGCAAGATTTGTTAAGGATGTGGAGAGGAACGCAACAGATGCAGCTGTTGCAAACGCATCAGATGAGCAGGTTATTGACATCCCAGCCGGTGTTACTGAAGAGGAGTTTCATCGCTACGTAGCTGTTGATTACGATCTACAAACAGCTGACGACAGCACTGATGTCGAGATATGCGCCTACACGCAGGCAACAATGGCTGATGATGAAACAGATGATGAAATGAGCAGCGAGGCACATGCTTACGAAATTCAACAACCTGCTTCTGTCACTTTTGCAAGAGCGCTGGAGAGTCTCAACACCGTGTGGGCCTATCTGGAGGCTACTGGATGTCAGTGCTATGACAGTTTTTACCGTCTGGCAGACGTAGTCTATGGAACTCACAGACCCAATAGTGTACAGAGGACTATAACTGATTACTTCAAGTAAGCCTAACGTCAGTTAACGGAGACTGTATACTCTACGTATAATAAAAATTAACAGTACTGTACATATGTTTATCAGATGTCAAGCTTCTTTGGGTCACAACGGTTAAGTGCACACTCCGGTTAACTGCATGCATTTCTTTGGTCCCAGACCCTTGCACTTAAGCGGATTGCACTGTACATATACAGTGAAACCTCGGTTTTCATTGATAATCCGCCCGAAAATAATCGGTGAAAACCGAGGCAATAAGAAATGTTTCTTTTACATGAATAAAAAAGACTAATGTATAGAATAAATGAACATTTAACATGGCATTTACCTTTCTGAAGACTCTTCTTGGCGTTTGGAAGATGGAGAGAGAGGTGCAGATATTATTGTTTAGAAGGGGGATCCCCCTCCATAAGGACAGTAGGTATCAAGGCACTATCTGGGGGGGGGGGGGGGGTCACTTCCCTTCTTGATCTTTTGGCACTAGGACCAGCTTCAGAGTCAGTGGACCCATGTCGCACAAGAAAGCTGTCCAAAGAAGTTTTTTTCTGCTGCCTCTTTAAGATTTGCCTAAAATGAGACAAGACATTATCATTAAACAAGTTGCAGACAGCCTGCAACAGCTTTGCTGGGTGATTTTTCTCCACAAACACCTGTACTTTACTTCACATGGAGAAGATGTCCTTAATCTCTGAAGAAGGCACATTCTCCCCTGTCTCTTCCTCCTTATCTGAAGCAACTTCTTCATCTGCCGTCTGTTGCACTTCTAGTTGAAGCTCTTGCAGCTCTTCAGTGATGAGTTCTTCACTGTGGTCATCCACCAACTCTTCCACATCCTCACCACTCACCTCTAAACCCATGGACTTCCCCAAATAAACAATTGACTGCACAACATGTGTAGGGTCATCAGGTGAAGGCTCTAACCCCTCTAAATCTCTCTCATGCACACATCCTGGCCATAATTTCTTCCAGCCACAGTTCATCGTCCTGGATGTCACTCCCTGCCAAGCCTTATCTATGAGGCTAATGCAGTTGAGAATGTTGAAATGTTTTTTCCAGAACTCTCTTAAGGACAATTCTGTATCTGATGTCACCTCAAAGCACCTTTGAAACAATGCTTTTGTGTACAGTTTCTTGAAATTGGAAATGACATTCTGGTCCATGGGCTGGATGAGTGGTGTGGTATTAGGGGGCAAGAACTTCACAGTGATAAAACTGAACTGCTCCAACAATGCATCTTCCAAACCTGGAGGATGTGCAGGAGCATTGTCCATTAACAGGAGGCACTTAAGGGGCAAATGATTATCCTGGAGGTATTTTTTCACACTCGGGCCAAACACTTCATTCATCCACTCAATGAAAATTGCCCTCGTGACCCATGCTTTCTTGTTTGCCCTCCACATCACACACAATTTACTTTTGATCACATTGTTTCTGCTAAATACTCTAGGAGTTTCTGAATGGTACACCAGTAAGGGCTTCACTTTACAATCACCACTAGCATTACCACACAACAAGAGTTAGCCTATCTTTCATAGGCTTATGTCCTGGCAGTGTCTTTTCCTCCTGTGTAATGAACGTTCTCTTTGGCATTTTCTTCCAAAACAGGCTAGTTTCATCACAGTTGAAGACTTGTTGGGGGATGAATCCTCCAGCCTCTATGTAATCTTTGAATTTGGACACAAATTTGTCGGCACCAGACTTGTCCGAACTCGCACCTTCACCGTGCCTAGTAACACTGTGTATGCCAGTGCGCCTCTTGAATTTTTCGAACCACCCTCTGCTGGCCTTAAAATCACTTAGTAAACTAGCACTTGTCCCAGGCATGTTCTTAATGAGATCAGCATACAACAGTCTGGCCTTTTCGCATATGATGGCCTCAGAAACAGAATCGCCATCTAACTGTTTTTGATTGATCCAAATTAATAATAACTGTTCCACATCTTCAATTGTTTGCGATCTCTGTTTCGTTAGCACATTCACGCCTTTTGAAACTTTTGCCTCTTTTATTGCTTCCTTTTTCGCCACAATTGAACTTATCGTGGATGATGACTTCTTGTACATGCGGCCGATTTCAGCAATCTTAATGCCGCTCTCATATTTTTCAATGATTTCCTTCTTCGACTCGATCGTGTTCCTGTCCTTCTTCTTTGAAGGGCTACTGGCTCTAGAAACATTTTTTGGTCCCATGATGACGAAATTCTTATCATCAAGCCACAGTCATTTATGCAGAAGCAGTGAACCAAAAGCAGCAGTGTGGGCAAAACGACGAAATTTGTATCATCAAGCCACAGTCATTTATGCAGAGGCAGTGAACCAAAAGCAGCAGGGTGGGCAAAATGACAAAATTTTATCACACAATGAAAAACAATGCCCCAGAAGAACGCTGCAGGAGAACGCAAAATTACCAGCGTGGGCATGCTGACGAAAACTGAAGCAACCGATGAAAACCGAGACACATTTTTCGCTAACAAATTCGACAAAAACCGAAAATGACGAAATCCGAAGTCAACGAAAACCGAGGTTTCACTGTATATAGATAGATAGATAGATAGATACTGCACTTGATTTGTAAACTTGATTTGGCATGTTCTGCCTCATATAATCATTTGATTTCACCATCAAGTTACCATTGTATACAGGTTAGCATTATGGGATATAATTTTAATGATATGTTTGTACTTTGTTAGACAATTCAATATTTTATAGCATACATTTTCTTAGATGGCTCTTTTGCAACTTTTTATATTATCAGCCCTTTTATATATGTTTATATATATGTTTGTGCATCTTTTTATGTTTTTGTATTCATGTGTCTTTATTGTGACCTTTAGAGGGGCATAATCAAACTAGGCGCCCATCTTTAAGGGCTCCCATCATTAAGGGCGCCCTGCGAAGGGGCGGGGCATCCCATATAATCGAAACAAGATGGGCGTCCACCTTTCGTTTCGATAATACGGTCGGGGCCGCCCAAATCTCAACATTTAGGTCGACCTAAGAGATGGCCGACCTCAGTTTTCGCCGATAATGAAAACCGAGGAAGGCCATCTGAAAAACAAACAAATCCAAGCCATTTGGTCGTGGGAGGAGACAGCATTCATAGTGCACTGGTCCCCTCTCACATTCCAGGACACCAACCGGGCACCCTAGGGGGCACTGCAGTGGACTTCACAAATTTATCCCAGGTGCATAGCTCCCTTACCTTGGCTGCTGAGCCCTGCAAACCCACTACCCACAACTGTATAGCACTACCATAGCCCTTAAAGGGTAATGGGGGGCACCTACATGTGGGTACAGTGGGTTTCAGGTGGGATTTGGAGGGCTCCCATTTACCACCACAAGTGTAACAGGTAGAGGGGGATGGGCCTGGGTCCGCCTGCCTGAATTGCACTGCAGTTCCCACTAAAAACTGCTCCAGGGACCTGCATACTGCTTTGATGGAGCTGGGTATGACATTTGAGGCTGGCATAGAGGCTGGAAAAAATGTTTTTTTAATGTGTTTTTTGGGGTGGGAGGGGGTTGGTGACCACTGGAGGAGTAAGGGGAGGTGATCCCCGATTCCCTCCGGTGGTCATCTGTTCGGGCACCTTTTCGAGGCTGGGTCGTGAACAAAAAGGGACCAAGTAAAGTCGGCCAAATGCTCGTCAGGGACGGCCTTCTTTTTTCCATTATCGGCCGAAGACGCCCATCTCTTAACCACGCCCCCATCCCGCCTTAGGTACACTGCCGACATGCCCCCTTGAACTTTGGTCATCCCTGCGACGGAAAGCAGTTGAGGATGGCCAAAATTGGCTTTCGATTATGCCGATTTGGCCGCCCTTAGGAGAAGGACGCCCATCTCCCGATTTGTGTCGGAAGATGGGCGCCCCTCTCCTTTGAAAATAAGCTGGTTAGGCTCCTGAGAAAACAGTGCCATGTCCAGTCTCATCCTATCTACAATAAAAGAATGATTTTTTACACTCTGTCTCCTTGGCTTTTTTGAAGATTCCTGTTGATCATGCTACTCCTTTGTTGGTACAATATTAAATACAAACACTTGCAGGGAGGGGCAGATATGTGAGTAATTTTCAAAGGGGATCTTCCCTCTTTCAAACTAGGGATAGAGTGTTCTTTTCAGGTACAGGTGACTCGGACTCTCATATTTGACATAGCAGTTCCTAAATTAATCTTTTGTCTTCCTAATGGGCACATAGTACATTCTATATTGGCTTTAGTTAATGAGTTAATTACTGAGCATAATGTGGGGAAGACAGAGTTCTTCATAAATGTCAGTGATTCTGTGACCTTGGCTGAACTATACCAATCAGATTACATGATATTCTCATGCCACTGGATAAAATCTGAGGGAGGAGAGTGCTGTTGATTCTCTATTATGTTATGAACTTTGCTATTATCAGAGTTGGACCATCTCTTACTTAGATTAGGTGTTTTAAATTTGTGTGTATTGTTATGGTAGAGGGTGCACATATTCATGTCCCCTATTATTCTAAAGAATTTAATATATTTGTTTTGTTGTAAAATATCTGTTTATATTAGGGGTTTTTAATGCCCATTTTAATGATAAAGATGGGAATGGCCAGGTGCTTAGTGATTTTTTCCTTAATTTATCAGCTCTGATATTTTGTCAATTTGTGGATCATCCAATGCCCTTTAGGGAGAACATCTTGGATTTAGTTTTTATGTGTCATAGTGACAAGTGTGAGGTAATGCTGGAAGACTTACAGATCACCCCAGAAGAGTGATCAAATTATTTTTTGGGTGAGTTTTCAATAATAATAAGTACTTATCCAGCAGGGAAGGAAGTAACGATGATTTACCAACCACAGATGGCAATAACTTTAGAGCTATTGAAAGCATTTCTGCGGTATACTCATTTCCCATACTTGATGGTTCATAGGAAAGCAGATCAAGAGTTGGGACAATACTTTAAAATAGAAGGTCGGCCAGATTGTTCCTTTTAAAAAAACAACATATTAGTTTGAATAAACAAGATCTATAGTTTCTGGAAAACTGTTGGTCTCAAGCTTTAGAATAGAAAATTAGAAGATTAGGGAGGAAATTTTATTTCAAGGCTGATACAATGAATTAAAAATCATGCAAAACTGTATAATTAAAAACTGAGAGACTGCAAACAGCTGTATGTTGAAGTCTAACTGGATAGATTATAGAATAAAAGCCAGGATCTGTTTAATTTCATGAGGAACCTTAAGAAATCCTAATTCAGAAACCATTGTAACTACTGATTTACAAAGTGCTGATGAACTAGCAGATATCTTTTCATGCCTAGATAGTCTGTATTAGGAATTTGTTGGATTCTGCAGTGATTATACTTATTTTGGATGGGAGCTGCTACAACTGAGGATGGTAGCGTGTTTGCCAGTCCAGTGGAAGAGCCAAAAGGGTCAGTCCCGCTATCCTGTATCCCCTGATGATCTTGCTGAATTCCTTCAGAGTATGAATTCTAGTAGTTCTGGACAGGATGTACCACCAGACAAGTTTATTAAGGATAGATTATAGTTTTATGGTGAATCAATGACTGCTATAGTTATTAATTGCTTAAACAATGGGCTAGTTTCACTGGGGCCGATATTCAAACCATGGGAGGCAGCCCGGCTAACTCTGCGGTCGGCAGTAAGACCATATATTCAATGCTAGGCTGTTTCCAGTGACTTTGAATATCCGGTTTAATTTTGGATGGTTTAAACTTAACTAGTCAAACCAATGTTCAACGCTGGCCAGTTAAGTTTAAACCGGCCAAAGAAAGGCCTGCTATTTCAGTGGCCTGATTTGGCCACCACACTTAGCAGGCGATGCGCAGAATATTAGCAGATAGCTGGTTATATCGTGTGATAAAACCAGTTAGCCGCTTGCGCTGACCAGAAATATTCAGCAGGAAATAGCTAGCTATCTCCTGCTGAATATTCATGGATAGCCAGTTAAGCGCTTTTAACTGGCCAGGAGCCCTTTAAAAAAAAATACTCAGGTCTGGATAACAATGATTTCAAATTATCATTGTTAGGTAAAGTGGTTGAGAAAGTGTAGCATGTCAGCTATGAAATTATTTGGAAGAATGTTAAGTTCTGGCAGCTTGCCAATCTGGACATAACACAAAACAGGCATTATTACACGTGACAGGCAATTCTATACTGGGCTAACATTTATGTGCCCATTGTACATGTACATGCATAGAATACCAGCATATGTGTGCACTTTCATAAGTATATACCAGCATCCTGCCTAACATCTGCAGGTACCTGCTCAACTTATACATCGAATAGACTTTTCAATCAAGTAGGATCTGGCAGCAATCCTTTCAACGCAAATTCTTCACAAAAGAACTATTTTTAGGTTTTCAGCACTCAAATCACAATTAATAGTTTTCCACTTACATATTATTATTTTACAATAATAATAATATGTAAGTGGAAAGGTGACCTCAGCGGTACTCATTGCCAAGAGTGTAAACATGGCAATGCAACTAGCACCCACTTCTTCATCGGTCCACCCGATTTCTATGATTTTCTAATATCTCTATTTTTTCTCTTATCAATTAAATTACTTATCTTTTCTTTTTCAGACTAGGGGATTCAGCTGCCCGACATCCATGTTTTGCTCTGCCATGAGCTGTATCAAGGGCCCTCCCCTAAAATAGAAAACCCAATATATTAGTTTTACTCTCCCAACAGTTACAAAAACCTTCCTTCATAGGTTCTCAAACCAGGGTAATTTATAAATACATCAATTAAATATATTTCTTACCTATAGTCTCTTTCAGCGCCAGCTCTACTATATTTTTACGGGTTTACCCCTTTTCCAAGATGGCGCCGGCATTCTAATCCCCTGATTAAATACCTGACTTCTTTCTGACGTCATAGATCCTCCCCTAGGCTCTCATAGGACACTCAGAACTCTAGCTTATCCAATCAATGATGCCCATTCCAGCTCAGCATTTAAGCCGGCCGGCATTACTGTATTTAATGAAAAAATATAAAACTGTTCTCGATAGTTTAATAACTTCTTTTCTGAACCACCCTCCTCCCCTGGACCCACATATCCAACGCATCTCATCTACCGTATGACTACATTCTAACCAATGGGCTACCAAAGGAGCCTGTATATTCTGTGTAGTGATCCTGGATTTATGTTCCATTAATTGGATCTTAATTGATCTAGCACTTCTCCCTATATAAATCAACCCACAAGGGCATACAATGCTGTAAACCACATTGCTCGAATCACAAGTAACCCTGTCTCTCAATATAATCATCCTAGCTCTACCTGGGACCCGCCAAATTGGACCCATAATTCTCGTTCTACACCACTGGCAATGCCCACATTCTACCTGTTCCCCTCTTCTTTCTTAGACAGTGTGAGAAGGAAGAGGCTGTCCTACCCTGGTTAGGCCCCTAGAGGGCGCTGTTCCCCCTGAAATGTCCATGGAGAAGGGCTGGGTGAGTCACTAAAGGGAGCCAGTGGGGGGAGGTATAGCTGGAGGTCGCTAGGACCGGGGAGAGTCCTGGAGGTGGAGGCAGGTGCGGCAGGTTGTGGGCTGGGTCCTGTTTGGCCATTAACCACTTAAGACCCCACCTGAGTTGTGAGGAGAGGAGAGCTAGCAGCTGAAGAAGAGTGCTGGTAACTGAAGCAGAGGGATCCCCATGAGAAGTACTGGCTGTGCCCTTTGGACTGGGGGTAGAGGTACTGTGTGTCCCAGAGGAAAAGACTGTGTGTCTAGAACAGTGAAGAGGGACTGTGTGTCCAAGATGAAAAGACTGTGTGTCTAGAGCTGTGTGCTACAAGGAGGGACTGTGTGTCCAGGGACTGAGTAAAAGACTGTGTGTCTAGAACAGTGAAGAGGTACTGTGTGTCCCAGCTGAAAAGACTGTGTGTCTAGAACAGTGAAGAGGTACTGTGTGTCCAAGATGAAGAGACTGTGTCTAGAGCTGTGTGCTACAAGGAGGGACTGTGTGTCCAGGGACTGAGTTAGTACTGAGCCCAAATGCCTGTGTGAGAGGGCTCAGGGGGAAGAAATCTATGGATATTGAACTGTGCAAGAAGAAATGTTTAAAATGGAAGATTGCACTGAGTAGGAAGAAATGAAATGGTTAAGCTGGAAGAACTGTTTAAGCTTGTGAAAGTGTTTTAAGCTAAAAGAAGTGTGCCCCAGAGGCTGGAATAAAGATGTGTATGAAAATAGCCTGATTGGTGAGACCTGACTATGTTTGCCTTTTGAGAAGCAGGTCACCCTGAGCAGAAAAGGGTAGTAGATTAATTTGCATAAAATCTGCATATTGAGAACCAGCTCACCCTGAGTGAAAGAGGGAGCTGGGATCCTGAGGTGGGAGCTTCATCATCACAATAGCCTCATCTTCACAACAGCCACTCTCCTAATGTTTTTCCTCTAGTATATGAAGAAGTGGGTGCTAGTTGCATTGCCATGTTTACACTCTTGGCAATGAGTACCACTGAGGTCACCTTGTAAAATAATAATATGTAAGTGGAAAACTATTAATTGTGATTTGAGTGCTGAAAACCTAAAAATAGTTTTGCGAAGAATTTGAGTTGAAAGGATTGCTGCCAGATCCTATTTGATTGAAAAGTCTATTGGATATACTTTGGACTGGCGTTGAGACTTTGAAATCTAGCCATTATTTGGTTTTTGCAACTTATACATCATGCATTTGCAAGGAGCATACACAGGGAAGAAGCAATGGCAGCATGTGGGTAGGGCTCCTACTTTGATGTGTAACTTAGGAGTCCTTTTACAAAGCGGTGTTAAGCCCTACACAGGCTTACCGCTCACTAAAAGGGAAGTACCTGTCATGATCTTACTGGGACAAGCATGGTAGCGACAGTGACTCAGCACTGATTGGCTACGTCAGGGATTGAGCTGGCCTCCGAGGCAGATGATGTCAGATGCCGGACCCTATTTAAGCTTGCCCCTGCTTGTATAGGACTGTTTCCCTCAGCTGTGGGCTTACCTTCTAATCTTCTGTTTGTTTGTGCTTTGAGGCACAGAGTGAGCAGTCTCTCTGTGTGGGTTTGTCTTTAACCCTTTACTTAATGAATCTGCTGTTTGAGACTGTGTGAGCTGCTCTTCTGTTTGTCTGTGATTTCAAGCACAGTGTGATCTGTCTGTTTGTGTGGGTTTGCCTTTAACCCTTCAGTTACTGTTTATGTCTGCATGTACTGATCTTTTGACCTTTAATTTGTGGCAGTGCTCTGCGCTGCATTAACTGCCCGGTCAGTATTTTCTTAGGGGACCTTGTCCTGTTCCTTTCTCCTTTCTGTTTGTTTGGTTTCCAGTTCGGCCGTGCTGTCCATGCACTTGGACTCTGTTACGTGTGGGTTCCAGTTCGGCCTTGCGCCCCATATGAGTGTTCTACCTTTCCTTCCTGGTTGTATTCTCTGGTCTCCCTGGGCATGCTGGGCCTCATAGCCTTTTAGTCTCTTTGCTAGCTTGGGCTCAGTCTCTTAGGCCTCGGCCTAGGTCCAAGGGCTCACAACATTACTGCTGGGCTACTGCAGCAGCCTGGCAGTTGTTCCCACCCCCAGCGTGCATCATATCCGTCATATCCATGTCCCCTTCCGTATTTGTGGAAACAGGAAGTACTTCACACAGGAAGCGGGATGAGACAGGAAGAAGGACCTGTGGTTGGCAGAGCAGAATTAACGCAATAACCCAGCAGTGTGGAACACAGAGGAGCAGGACTCAGGAGACCAATCTCAGACATGCCAACACTGGGTGGGCCCCCCTTGGAGGCCAGGCCCTGGGGAATCTTGCCCCCTACTCCCCCCCTCTCAGTGGCCCTGGTTTAAGAGGTTTTCTGTCCATCCAAGACCATTTGGTACAGTCTTATCTACTAAATAAACAGTTTCTTATAGCAATCCGAAAATATGTACAAATATACAACTCCTCCAGTCCAACACTCATCCCTTTGGGCTGTATAATCCAAGGCTATACTGGTAGAGTTGGTTGTCACTAGCAAACTCCTCCAGGATCAGACCTCCTTGTCTGTCCTCTCTTCCAGAGCTGCACCTCAATGGGCTGCACCCTCTGGCTTCAAAAAGACTCTTCCCTGTTCCTGCTCTTGAGCTGGGCTCCCCTTGCCCACCCAGAGCACTCCTCTCCAACAGTTACTGCCTTTGGCTGACAATAACTCCCCCTTCAGATCAGCCTTAGGGTATCTGGCCTTTCCAGGATACTCCCTATCCTCCTAGAGTCCTGGCGGGGGGGGGGGGGGGGGTGAAGGCAACCAAAGACCATGTACTCAAACTAACAAGAACCTTTATTACCTTCAGACTCCACCTCTACTGTCAATCATTTACCTAAAACATGTCCCTCTGCAACTTATTCTAGGAACCCACCCCTTGGGCTGCATCCTTTACTACCTACAAACTCTGAGTTCCCACAACTCCAGATCCCCTCCCCTCAGAGACTCTGGAGCATTCTCTCAAATGATTCATAGTAATTCTCATTATAATGGGGGATTACATTATAAATAACTGAATTTGGATCACCTTGTATATGATATATTGTTTTTATCTATATGATGTTTTTTATTGTTATATATATTTTAAGACTGATTTGATATACCACATAATAAATAAGTTTTAAAGTGGTTTACAATGAAAAAAATGAAAATAACATACAACAGGTATATTACAATATAACATTATGTATATAAAACATCAATTTCATCTAACAAGTCATAAACTTTAAATATGAACTAGAAATTAAAACAATCACCAAAAGTATTTTCAAAAACCCAAGTTTTCAAAACCTTGCAGAAGCCAAAATAACTAGTTATCCCACTGTCAGTAATAGGCAAAGAATTCCTTAAAGATGGTCCCATATAACAAAAGGCTCTGTTTCTTGTAGACATTAATTGCACTGAGTTTGAAGACAGAAGCTGCAGCAAGTGGGTTGAGAAGAACACAAAAAGCGTTGGTGTTCTTTTTAATCAACTTGTCAAAAAATATATTTTGGTACACCCATACAAAAGGCCTTAAAAACTACACAAATAATTTGAATGCAATCCTGGCTGAAACAGGCAGCCAGTGCAAATCTTTCAAAATTGGAGTAATATGATCTGATTTTTTTTCCATATCAATCACACTGCTATATTTTGGACTAATTGAAGTCTTTTTAAACTGGTTAACTTAGTAAGTCCTTGAAACAAGTTAAACTAGTCAGGTTTGCTGTAAACCGCCTTGTCGCCTTGGTAGGGATAGCTGGTCTATACAGTAAATTGAATGAATGAATGAATAAATAAATAAATATTGAATTCTTCAATGGAATAATAAAATTCAGATCTTGTCAATGCAGAAAGGGCATGAACCCTCTAAGCAGCTTTCTAATCGATCCCATGAGCACTAGATCTGATGCAGTAAATATATAGCAAAAAAAATTCCGTAGACTGCGTATTTGATCTTGGCCTAAAACTAGGGCTCATGTTAAACATATAGGTGGCTGGGGTAGAAATTTAGAAAGGTCTCCAAGGGCCAACAGCAAGTTGTACCTCATGGAGTGGAGGAGTAGCCTAGTGGTTAGTGCAGTGGACTTTGATCCTGGGGAACTGGGTTCAATTCCCACTGCAGCTCCAAGTCACTTAACCCTTCATTGCCCCTGGTACAAAATAAGTACCTGAGTATATATAAACCACTTTGAATGTAGTTGCAAAAACCTCAGAAAAGCAGTATATCAAGTCTCATTTCCCTTCCCTTTATCCTGAGACAAGCATGTTTGTACCCACTCTAATGTCAGCCCTGCTTGAATTTATTTTAAGCAAGTTGGTTGCACTACCCCCTCCTCTTTTAAAAAGAAACAGATATCAAGCATCCAGTTAGAAAATCTGGACCCAATATTTAAAGAATTTATGTTCCTAACTTTGAGAGTTATTCTCCTAAATTGGCCTCTAGAAATGTATTAGGGACAGGTGCTATCTTGCTAGTGTGGTAACAGTAACTGCCCTTGTGCACTTAACAGCACATGGTAACTCACATGTTAACTGCTTTAGCAAAATGGGCCTCTAAATTAGACAATTTCAAATTAAGCACTACCAGTCCTGTTGAATATTGGCTTCTTTGTAGCTTGAACTGTTTCTTAGGATTTCGGATTTTGTTTCTCCCCTCCATCCTTAGATCATTTCACTCCCCTCCATCCTCAAGGCTGAACTCTCCCTGTCCCTTTCAAACCCTTGTTTGGTACATTTATTTTCCTCTCTTCATTATTTTTCTTTTCTCCTGCCTTGGTTCTCTTACAGCTTTATCCTGTCTCTTTCTAGCTGATATTCAGAGTAATTTAAACAGGTAGGAGAGGCTTCAGCCAGCTTAAATCACTTTGAGCCAACCAACTGCTGATGTTCAGCAGCACTATACTGGGCAGTGCCACTGAATATCATCTCTAACTGCCCATGTTGAAAGTTGGCAGATCATGGGCGGTACAAGGGCAGCACTGGGGAGGAGCCAGCGGTTATGTGAGTGCTGGTAATATTCAGGACCCGCATAGGTAATCCGGCTAAGCTAGAACAGTTCAAAAGCTGTCCTAACTTTGCGGCTACTTATACAGGTTCTGGCACAGAATATCTGCTGGGACCCGTATAACTTTAAAAGTTGTTTGAACCCCTCCAAGCCCCTTCCAGCCCCCTTGAAATAGCTCTTTCCTTCTATCCCCCTCTCCCAGCTTACGAGAGAAACTCCCTCCTACCCCCTAGAAAGACACCAAAACCCCGACCTCCCTTCTCAGTAAGCCTCCTGGGTCTACCTGATATCCCTGGCAGTCGGGGGGGGGGGGGGGGGGGGAGGTGATAGGGGCAAGACCAAAGTACACTCACTCCTGTCCCTTGTGGCTGCCTTCAGAAAATGGCTGCCGCAATCTCTCATGGCTGCCTTGTGGTACTGCACCTCCCACTGGACCACCAAGGGTATCAAGTAGGCCTGGGGGGGGGGGGGGGGCTTCCAACATAATAATAAATTCCAATAAATAAATATGCTCTGTGCCTAGCATTGGGCAAATCAGCTCAGGGTATTCAGTGCCCAGACCCACACATGGCCCGGCACTGACAGTCAATGTTTAAAAAACTTCTGACCACCATTGGCTGAATATTGTCCTGTTTCTGATTTGTGGCTGTCTCTGTCTTCCTTGTCTGTGCCATTTCTCTTCTGTTAATCTTTCCTTTAAATTGGCAGTAGACAGCTCAATTTGGCTCCAGTGAACTCATGTTACCGGTTTCCCATATTTAATCTCTTTTCATCAATGTGTGAAAGCAATATGCAGTACATGAATAGTTAGGCAACAGGAACACATATATGTAATAATCAAGTGCAGAGATTACTTCCTTATGTGGTAACTATGTTTAATATCTAACCAGTATGATGTATTTTGTTTATGTGGTAGGATGCAGGTGGCTTTCATTTGCTTTTTAAATCCCCTAAACTTATGATTCTTTTCCCTCACCATTTAATTTAATGCAGGAAAAAAAAATGAAACCCTCTCTGCCAGACTGAGCAATTCAATCCAAATGCAAAAGAAAACAGGGGACAAAAAGAAATGCTGTTCTGCAGTCTGTAAAATATTATTTGGTGCTGTAGAATGCTGATGCTATTTTAATGCGGCTACACCTTGGTTCCAAATTCCTCAGCTGTGCTGTAATTCAGCTCGCTTCACACTGAAAACAAATAGCCAGGAAATATCCACCATCCAATATGGTGGTGCATAGAGCAAACCCAGATGATTTTCTTCGAAGTATCCTTTTTCATTACTGTTTCTGATTATGAGGAAGAGGAAGGGAAAGATAAGAAGCTAACTTCTCCCTACCTTCCCACCAAGCTTCCTCTATCTGTCACAGGTGTGCAGCAGATGATTAACGGCTTCACAATCTAGCATTTTCCATTGGCAATACTGACATTTTCCATTGATGAAGCTGCGAAAGAGAGCCCCATTTGGTCTATGAGGTTTCCCTTAGTCCTGATGCAAGAGAGATGTCTCCTGTCTTGGGGTTGGCTGCAGCTGTTATGGAGTGTTTGGATAAGGTTTTCATAGTGTAGCAAGCAAGCAAGCACTCTGCTTGGGGAGCCTGGAGAGGGAGTCTGTTCAGCTCCTGTGCACATGCAAGCAACGGACATGATACACCTCAACAATAAAGAGCAGTTTCCTGCTACAGAAACATAAAAAATGACAGCAGATGAAGATGATATGGACTATCTAGTGTGCCCATCCATACAATCTACTAATCTCTACTATCTCTTCCTCTGTTTTAGAGATCCTCTGTGCCTCTCCCATGTTTTTTTTTTTAATTCAGATACAGTCCTCATCTCTACCACCTCCACTGGGAGGCCATTCCACGCATCCACCACTCTTTCCATAAAAACTTATTTCATGGATTACTCCTGAGTCTATTCACTTTCACCTTCATCCTATGAAAGCGGCCCACTTACTGTGAATTTATATCATGATGGAGCTATTTAAAGCCTGTACCATATCTCATCTGTCCCTTCTCCCACCTTTCTTCCAAAGTATATATATGGAGAAATTATGTACTACCTGATAATTTCCTTTCCTTTAGTCAAGCTGTACAGTTCTGAACAAGTGAATGTTATCCCGTCCTACCAGCACATGGAGGTAGAAAAAACTGATTTTCATGCTCCATTCTTTTATCAGCTCTTGTCTTAATTACTGCAATGTAATATATGCAGGTCTTTCTAAACGTGAGCTTAAGAGACTTCAAACACTTCAGAACACAGCGACTCGTGTTGTATGTAAGGGTAAGAGAGGAGATCACATTACCCCTCCCCCCTTTTTAAACAGCTTTACTGTTGCCAATAAATCAAATACAATTTAAGATCTTATCTTTGACTCACAAGGCCCTTCTACTACTAATCATTTCTATAACACTACTAGACATATGCAGCACTGTAGGAGAGAGAAGGGGGGGGGCCTTCCAGAATATATAGCCAGATTAACTATTTCCTACTCCCCAACCCACATACTTCACTCACTGGAATGACCACAGATTGACTCTCCCTAACCCACATCATGCACATTGGGCTTCTACACGAAAGTATACATCTGCCAAAACAGCAGAAGGTCCCTTTGTAATGCACACCCATGGTCCATCAATCACTGCAACTGAAATTATCATCAAACAAGCAAAAACACTACATCAGTAGCACTAGCTGCCCTGTGTATGCAAATTTCTCTTTTTTTTTTGGGGGGGGGGGGGGGGGTTGAACTATAAGGAAAAGAGAAGAGCACCCCATGAGCCCTGAGCCTTAGTCTTCCAAAGCAGAGTCTCAGGATGGTATGGACTGACTAAAAGGAAAGGAAATTCTATGGTAAGACAGTTTCTCCTTCCTTGTTGTCTGGGCCATATCATACTGAATGAGAGATGTACCCAAGCAGATTCACTAGGCAGGGGGAAGACAACCCCCCCCCCCCCCAAATAATGGTGCTGCCAACATCCGAGTGGGCTCTAGCCAGTATGTCCAAACTGTAAAGCTTCAAAAAGGAATGGAGTAATGACCACATTGCTGCCCTGCAATTATCATCCAGAGAGACCACCCAGGAGGTTGCCTGTGCCTGAATCAAGTGAGCCCTCAACCCAGGAGGCACTTTCTGATTCCTACAAATATAGGTGGACTCGATGACCACCTTGATCCACCTCACAATGGAGGTCTTGAACACTACCTGGCCCCTCCGAGGACCCCTCTGAGAAGATCAGTGAAACGAAACTCATTCATCTCCTTCAAGTAGCCCAGAAATGCCCTGCCATCCTCGAGCTTGTATAGACTTTGAGCCAAGGCACTGGAACCCTCTTCCACAAAGGAAGGCAAACACACCTCCTGGTTGATGTGGAATGGAGAAACCACTTTAGGAAGAAATGAAGGAACCATGTGACTGGACACCAAATCTTCTAAAAAGGAATAATACGGATCCTGACAAGACAGAGACTACAACTCTGAAACTCACTGCAACAAGGAAAGCCATCTTTAGCATGAGGTCCTTAATCCAAGCTAACTTCAACAGTTCAAAAGAGGTTCTGGAGAGCATGGTGAGGACCAAATTTAAATCCCACGAGAGAAAGGAGGGTTGACTGGGACGCACTTGTACAACCCCTTTCAAAGACCATGCCACACCATATCCCCATACACTTGAGGTGTGCACAGGGATAGACACACTGGGAAACTCACAGAAATCCTCAGGATTTAGTAATAAAACATACATTAATACCACAGGGATGGAAGGGGATGCATTTCAGAAACACTGCCTGTTTGCTAATCAATGGAACTGCTTGACACAGCTTAGATCGATGTGTATCATATTGTACCTTTCCTGATTGCTACATTTGTTGTACTGTGTTTATCTAGGCTCCTGACAAAGGCATGCCTGCTGAAACACAGCCATGTTGAGTCTTTTGACAGTGCGTTTGCAGTACATTGGAAGCAATAACAACTCATTTTATTCATCAATATTTAGCTTCTTCGTCTTTTGGTTCCTCACTCCTTGCTGCTGGTTATGCACGTGTTTGTGAGGATTGCAGTTTCTCCTTCTTCCGTTTATGTGCCTGTGCACACCTCTACCATGCACAGCCAAAAACAGGCCCATAACCTTGTCTCAGAAGCTGAAGAAAGCAGCCGCCTGAACTTTAAATTATTTATTTATTTTATCAAATAACCATTAACTTAAATAATAAGTAAAACAACAATCATAACCAAAAATAAACAACGTGAGTCAGTAAGTAGTACACATTGAAACCAAACCCCTCCCCTCCTTTCCCTTCCCCCCTCCAAGAATCATTCTCCCACCCACGCATGGTATGTATTATACCAAACTTGGGCATAGCTCAATCTGCGTTCATCTCTGGTCTCGAATATCACCTTCAATTGGGCTGTTTCTAGAGTCTTAATTCCAAATCCAACTTCTGGTTCTGTGTGGCATTGCATTCCAGATAGGTTCCTATACTTTCTGGTATCATCTCCATCTTTCCAGAAACTGTTTGTCAACTTGCAGTTTTTCCAGAATTATTGTTTCATATAATAAATTATGCCATTTGGTATGGTTAGGAGGGTCCAGCTATCTCCAATTGGCCAGAATACATTGCCACACCAAAATAATCATTTAGTAAAGAAGTTCAAGCTCACTCTTATTTGTAGTTTGGTCCAACATTGTGAAATCTGCAATCTCAGAATCAGTAACTTTATCAAAATAGGAAGTAGACAAAATTGTAGTCCAGTCTAGAGTCCAACACATGTGCTCTCGTCAAGTGTGTAAATGCCTTCTCACTTGGATGCAAAATGCGTCAAACATCCACGAAATCCAAACTGGATGTCAAATATGGCAGGCCCCAAAAATTCAACCCTGGAGTCACAGGGCCTGGCAGACATGTCCTTCTTATCCACCAGACCAGTCTAGACTAATGGAATATGTCTATCTACCAGCAGAAGATGGGGACTTCATCCCTCAATCAAGGCCCCACATGGTTAAACCAACATCTCGCCCAATAGCCGCTAAGAAGTGTGACTGGGGGCAGTGGAGCTCCGCTCTGCTCTCCACCTGGAACGGATCTCAGAACGGGAACCTGGGAGCAGCCGTTAGACTCTACACTGTGCGGCTTTGACCTGGAGAGCAGGGGGCTAGGCCAGGGACCAGGAGTATAAGCCTGAACAACCTACCATTTGCTAGAGGTAGGGAAAATACTGGGAGTTTTCCTTTCAGCATCAGCCCCTTATACCAGTGAGTTCACTGGAAATGATCAGTTTTGTCTACTTCTACCTACTGGTAGGAGGGGATAACACCCACTGGTTCAGACGGTATAGCCCCAGACAACTAGGAATGAGAACTTTGAGTCTGTCCAACTGACTCCATCTTGTTTATGCTTTTGAAGATGTGGTCTCCAGAATTGTACACAGACTTATCCAGAGGCCCTATCACCTCCTTTTATCGGTAGCCATTCCGCTCACTATGTACCCAAGTAATCTGGCTTTTGCTGTTGCGTGTTCTACCTGTTTGGCCACCCTAAAATAATCAGCTACAATCACCCCAAAGTCTCACTTTTCTTTTGTATACAGAAATACTTCACCCTCTATACTGTAGTGCTTCTTTGGGTTTTTACAGCCTAAATACAAGACCCTGTATTTTTTAGCATTCAATCTTAGCTGCCAAATTCTAAACTATTCTTAAAGCCTCATTAGATCCCTCCATTTTTAACTCCTAACTCCTATTCACTTGTGCAGTACCCATGTCTGTTTTATAATTCCCACCTTAAATAATTCTCTTATCCCTTATTTTTTAAGTTTGTCTGTCTTGATTAGATTGTAGACTCTGTTGAGCAGGGACTGTCTCTTACATGTTCAGTGTACAGTGTTGCATACATAAAGTAGCACTATGGAAATGATAAGTAGTAGAAGTAGTAGTAGCTCCACAGCAGGCCTGAATAGAAACTGAGGCCTTGATTTTGAGGCTGCTCAGCGGTCCCCAGCTGAGGTAAAGGTGGACCCAGATCCCACAAGAATTTAGAAGGCATCTGGTTCACATCTGGAGGGGTAGGTAAGAAGGGATTTAGGACTAGAAAGTTTACATTTCTTTTTGATGTAAATGTATCGTTTTTGCTCTGGGGTAATTAGCATTTCTAAAATTAATTTTTGGGGTAGTTGGGACCTGGGGATCCTAGGGACTGATAAATATGGATTTTAGATTTAGAAACATTTTATTTTGTGTTTAAAGTGGCAAGTTTGCTTGTAAAGGATTTTAAACATAAGAATACTTGCACAGCGGACAAGCAGTGTGGGGACAGTTTAATACTTTTATGTTAGTGTGAGATGATGTCGGGTGGATTCAAGGAAATTTTGAAGGTAGTTTGTCTAAAGTGTGGTTGTGAATGGTGGTTAGTGTAAAAGTAGTTCTGAGACTTTAAAATGTTTTAAAGTAGTTATTTTAGGTAAATGTGATGGTTTATGAGGGAAACGTGTGTAGTGGAAGATTTTATAGATTGTTTTTCTACTCTGCCTTTACCGACAAGTGCACTCGGGGTCTATATTTTTGATTAGAAGTAATTCTGTTTGTGTGAAAGATAAGACACAGCTCTAATTAATTTGAGTCTTGAATAAAAATAAGAAAGATCAGTACTGGATTTTGTTTTTAGCCACTTACATTCTGCTTTATGGAGCTCTCTTTTCAGGAGACGGAGGCCCCCATGATACCAAGGCTGTCTATTGCTTGAACATAGGATATTTATATTCTTTAAAGGTGCAATCTTATCTAAGGCAGAAGAGAGAGGGAGGAGTGTAGACTAACTGCCATGTAATCAAGACTAAGAGCATCATACTCTGGTGGGAAAGAGAAGTCATATGGGCTGTAGGAGTTGGGAGCCAAAGGCTTTGAGTGTGGGGTGAGATAATACTGTCAGACACCAACCAAAGGCTCGTTGCAGTAGCAAGTCATGTGGGCTGCAGGAGTCAAGAGCCGAAGGCTTCGAATGTGGGAGATAATGCTGTCAGACACCGACCAAAGGCTCGTTTCAGTAGCAAGTCATGTAGGCTGCAGGAGTTGGGAGCGGAAGGCTCCGAGTGTGGGGTGAGATAATGTCAGTGGATAAACTAAATTCTGATGATCCCTCTATCTATGTCTGGAGTACTCAACTCATCTACACATGAGGCATCTAAGTGGTACAAGATAATAACTCCAGCTAATAATCAAAATCAAAATGTTTATTACATCAAAATCAAAACGTTTATTACAGTTTTGTTGGCATACAGATACAAATACACATTTTTCTGTTGCACAATGGAATTATTGGTGGTCCAAGAGGATATGGTGCACTTAATCTGCATTAATTACTCAATCTATGTTCTTTTGGGGATATAGATGTATATGGACTCTGATCAAATTTCATATCATATTCTAACAAATGGTGGTCTTGCTGATCAGATATTGGCTATATTCAGAACATATTCCACCCATCTATTCCTTTATCCTATGAAGGTATTATTTTCAATTTTGAATCTATTCCTATAGCATTTAAAGGAGGATGACAAATGTTATTTTGAATGCAATTGCACTTCAACATACTATGACAAATATTAAATCTCTGGATAAATTGGATCTTCGTTTTTGGTGGAACTCTGTACTTCTTACATACAGATTTGAAACAAATATTATATCTGATAATAAATCCTTCTGTAAAAAAAAATACGTACTTGGTCTCAAATCAAGGACTATCTATATAATGATGACAATGACACCAGATATTCATAAGGATGGCTTTGCTCTCTGCTTTATCCATACCATATCTTATCAAGATCACCACTCTAAGAAATGATATCTATAATACACTAACTGGACTATACATACTGCTATTTATGTTCATGTTAATTATTGCAATAATCTGCTTAACCACTTCTTTATTTCTCTTTCTTTCTTTTTTTTTATACTTGATATGTTTTGAATTTTTTCATTTATTGGTTCTACATATTTCTCTTAAATCACCTGACCAGGGCTAACTGGGTATTTTCAGAGGCACTTAACTGGATAGTGCCACTGAAAATGCCTGGTTAGCATTCAAGCCGAAACCGGCTATTTGGGGGGCATTCCGGGGGCAAAGTCGGCACTTAGCCAGTTATGATAACTGCATAAATAGGACCCCATAAAATGCAGTCCTATCTTTATGCAGTTCTTCATAGCCAGTTCAGTGCCAAATATCGCATGTAACCAGCTATGTTTTAGTCTGCTCCCTATACCCAGAAATTCAATGCCGGAGCCCAGACATGGCCCAGCATTGAATTTCTGGGTTTAATGCCAGTGGCAGTCAGTAAAATGCTGATTGTTGCCATCTGAACACGAGGCCCCCTTGTATCAAAAGTAAAGCCTTTCCAAAATAATAGACCAATTCTATAAATTGGTGCCTCAGTTTGGGCACCCCAATACTGTGCGGCTAGCACCAATTCTCTATTGGCATCTTGACGCCAAGATTCTATTTATAGAATACTAGCATAAGTTTGGTAATAGCATGCCCAAGTTTTGGTATTCCTTCTTATGCCATGTCAATGGCAGGTGTAAGTTGGTGCACCAAATGACACATGTACTTTATAGTATTCTATAAACTATCTGTGTAACAAGGAGTCACGCACAAAGAGGTTTAATAAGACAGGAGATGGCATGAGATCAAAAGGTTGAAGCTGGTTTCCCCCAGCAGCAGCCATATTGGTATACCCAAAACAAACCCCTCAAACTCCCCAACCCCCTCCCCCCAACTCCTCTCCTAACAGAAAGAATGCAAAACCAAGGAGGTTTAATAAAATACAAACCTCGTTTGCTATTGTTTATCAATAGCGCCTGCAAATATTTTGGGTTCGTCAATATATCGGCAAGCTTCAGCCCACATAATGGGCCAGATAGGCTCATGCCACCTCCTGTCTTATTAAACCTCTTTGGTCATGCCCACGTCTTGCTCATGCTCCACTCACATGTACACCCCTTTGCAGTTAGGCACTGTGGCTCTTAGGCGCTAACTTATAGAATAGTGTCTAGTGCACATAAATGCCTCTCTGTCAATTAATGGTGCATTTGATGCACATAAGTGGCATGTACCTCTAGGCACCAGTTAATAGAATTTGTCTCGTAAGTCTGAAGCCTAGACTTACATTTCTTATAATTGGTTTCTAATCATAAATCCCATGAAAGACTGTTCCAAAGAATAGGACTTTAAAAAATAAATTCTGAATGCCTTATTGATTCAAACCAGCTGGAGAAATAATCAGCAGGCAGTCCCACTCTTAAGGAGCACAGAGGGGCATATGGTATTTAATAATTGGTCAGATACTCCAGAGTGCTTTCATAGTAAGCCTATGGGTTAAAATCAAGAGTTTGAATTTGATTCTATAAGAAACAGCTGTATTCTGGATAATCTGCAACCACTTTATGGTTTTGCTTTTAATCCCATTAAGGACTGAATTACACTAAATCGGATTATTGTAACTCATTTTTGCATGGTGAGCATCAGGGTGAATTGCTATGAGTATTTTGGAGGAGTGTTTGTGGGGTCAGGGCCGGGACCAGCAATCTAGGAGGCTGAAAGGCACCACTAATCCTTTCATCCAGTATACTCTTTCCATCAACAAACCAGTGCAGGCAAGAGGTGTAGTTTTAACCAAGAGGGTTTAGTTATACTTGGATGGTAAAATTGGAAACACATAATTTCTTAGCGTAAACTATTTATAGCCAGTAGTAAAATAAAGGTAATATCCAACACTTACAGCCTTTAGTAAAAGGTCTGCAGAACACTCCGCTTAAAAAAAAATCCATTGCAGCTATACATTCCCTGGACCCCAGCTTCAGAGAGGAGCTACTTGGTAGTAAGCCTTTTTCATGTAAGATATTTTTCTTCCTCTCTGAGCTCTTTTAGCCTGCAGGTACACAGTCCTGATACTGGATCTGTTCTCTGCTTCTCCTTTCCTTAATTGCTCCTTGGAAGGCAGTGTTGGTGGTCTGATTGCCTTCCAAATCTCCCTTGGAATCAGTGCAGCTGATCAGTAGGTGCTGTTACTGGCTCCTCACTCCATCTCTCCCCTGTGCATTGTGTTAGCCAGTCACAAGCTCCTCTTACATCAGTGATGCAATGCCATGTGGGTTCTATCATGGAGTTTGCTGGAGATTTAAGCTTCAAGGCATGGAGTCCATCTTTTGAGGTACTTTTCTAATTCCTTTATGGCTAAGCACAAAAGCAAAAATAAGGAGCCTTTAGCTCCTTTAGCTGTTTCTGGTCCTATGGATTATCAATAGAAATCAAACAAAATAAAACATGGAAAAGAAAATAAGATGATACCTTTTTAATTGGACATAACTTAATACATTTCTTGATTAGCTTTCGAAGGTTGCCCTTCTTCGTCAGATCGGAAATAAGCAAATGTGCTAGCTGACAGTGTATATAAGTGAAAACATTCAAGCATTACTATGACAGTCTGACAGGGTGGGAGGATGGGGGTAGGTAGGAGGTATGCATGGGGACATCAAAGCATATCATTGATATTCTAACAGGATGGGTGTGGATAGGTGAGGGGTGGGGTGATCAACAGAGACATACAGCTTTATGGTTTATAATGGGCTAGGAACCCCAGATCCCTGTTAAGTCCTTTCTGTTGGGTGTTAAAATATTCAATCATTCTGACTTCAAAGGTCTTACGTTCTTGTATGGTTTTAAAGTTACCTTTCAGGATTCTCACTGTGAAGTCACTGGTACAGTGTCCTGGTCCTGTAAAATGCTGAGCAATAGGCGTGGGAGCCCTACTGGCACCAGTATTGTTCATGTGATGTCAGACTGTCATAGTAATGCTTGAATGTTTTCACTTATATACACTGTCAGCTAGCACATTTGCTTATTTCCGATCTGACGAAGAAGGGCAACCTTTGAAAGCTAATCAAGAAATGTATTAAGTTATGTCCAATTAAAAAGGTATCATCTTATTTTCTTTTCCATGTTTTATTTTGTTTGATTTCTATTGATAACCTTAAGAGTGGACTAACATGGCTACCACTGGTCCTATGGACAAATGTGGTGGTTTCTAAGGGATCGGTAGCAGGTCCTTTAGCATTGAATGAGACATTGTCATTTTCAGGAGACTCCCTAAGTTCTTGGGGTCGACTTACCCCACCTCTTCTTCTGTCCTCCTTGGTGAGCTCTAGAGAGGGATCTCCTATGTTAGGTGCCTTGATTCCCAGTGTTGATGTGTCTGGTATTTCCAGCATGAACCCCTTGCCTCCCGTTAAAGTTCCATTGCCAGTGAAAATTGATAACTCAGCTTTAATGATGAATTTTTTAATCTTTCTCTGGAGTTAAAGCGAGAGGTTTCTCTTACTGATATATGGGCCGTGGTGTCCAGGATTGAAAATATTTTGAAGACATCTGTGGTCAGCTGGCTGAATGCTCTAAACAAATTATTTCTGGCCTGGGTGGCAATGGAAGACAGGTGCAAGATGTGATGACAGTGATGATAGAATTAGGCAAGTGAACAGGCCCCTTACATTCCTGGAACGGGCTACAGGTAGCAGTGTTTGGTGTAGGTGGGGTGAAGCAATAATGGGAATTTAAAATACCTGGCTCCCATCTCTGCACTGTCCTCAGGGAGGGAAGGTAAGCAGTGATGGAGGGTTCTGATGGGAATTTCAAAAACTGGTTCACTGTTTTGCACTTTCCCCAGCTAGCAGGCTCGTCTGACTATTATGACTGGTGAGGACTTGCTATCTACATTACACTTTTGGTGACATACAGTACCTCCCAGCTCTTAGTGGTATGTCAGGTGTATTATGACATTCTCCTTGAGAACCATTGCTATAGTGCTATAGGGAGCTGGTTTTCTAGAACTGTGCTGGATTTCACAAACACCCTGTGTTTTGGGTTTGTTTGTTTTTTTACAAACCTCCCCCCACCCACCCCCCATACATGCTGTGCCTGTCTTACAGGTGGTCTTTCACTAAGCTTAGCTCAAGTTATCTGCAGCAGGGTCCATAGGAATAAAATAGACCCTGCTGTAGATAACTTCAGCTAAGCTTTAGTAAAAGAACCCCACAGTGACTTGAGGTCATAAGAAGCACTTGAAATCTTCAGCACACTGAAGCCTACCTATGCATTTCACAGTTTGAAATATTTACAGGTCTAAATATTTTCCCCAAGGGCTGCTTTCCATTTGTAGTGGATTACTTCTAGTCATCTGATGGGGCTGTGCATGGTTTAGAACTGCAAGATTTTATTCATTAATCACCATGGCAGCTGCTATCCCAGCTCTGTTCAGCAGATACCAGTCTAGACACTAGACTGAAATAAATTTAGCATCACTGATTCTAAGGGAAGTCTGATTCCTTCAGGCACCATGACAGTATATAACATAACAGAGTAAGTGATGGCAGATAAATAAATGCATATCAATCTTTCTACTAATATATAAATAGATATTGTTTGGGAATCTTTTTAGGATACTATTAATAGATTCCCACGAAATTGAGATAACTAAACAAATTACCTAATGTCTGATGGGATATTGTGCTGTTCTGCTAGTTTCAAGTGCGTGTTCTCTATTGCTGCTGTAGAATTCAGAGACGGAGCACAATGAGAAACAATACAGCAGGTACTGTCAGATGTAAAAACAGTGCAAAGAAAGACATGTTTTTAATACATGCTCTCCTTTTTTATGTGCAAGGGAACAGTTCTGATTACATTTCTTGGAGATGTACCCTCACTCTCTCTCTCTCTCTCTCCACATTCTGTGTACCCCATAAATGAAGATCTATTTTTAATAAACTTTCTGCTAGACATGGATGATAATTCTGTAACAGGGCACCCTCTATAAGTGCTGGTTATGATGCCTATTTTAAACCTATTCTATAAAGAAAAGTAGGCACCAACCTTTCTGATGAAAACCAACGAAGCAGATCAGTAGTAGTAAAAACAGGGTTTATTAGAAACATATCTAAAATATACTGCCCGACACAGGCCGTGTTTTGCCCAGCAGGGCTGCATCAGGGGCTTGCAGTAGGGAGTATCGACGTATTTTTCTGTTCTTCCTTCTAAGATGTCGGGATCATCCAGACCAGACCCACCGATAATCCCCACATTAAAGAGCGACAACATGGATGGGTTTTTGTGTATCAGCTGATTGCTATAATTACAGTGGCAAGAAGTATTATAGCAATGTGGTTGTACGTTTTATCACCTTTAAAGAAAGAAGTACATATTAATTTTTGATTTTTTTTTTAATATACATTGTTTAGTCTTCTAGCAGACCTCTACCCTGAAAAAGTTATTGAATTCTGGCCATGTTGGCAGAGGCTCCGCGGTTGACAGCTTGAAAGCTAAGGGGAGGTGACTACAGGAAACTACTTTTGAAGAAGGAACAAAGATGGATTTTCCACCTTAACACCATGGAGCCTAATGGTTTAAATGCACAGATAGAATAGAGCCACTTTTTGTGATTGGCTCAGTCATCTAAAGGCGTCTGACGTCAAAAGCAGTGAAGGTTTAAAAACAGCTGGTTTCGGAACATTCAGTGTTGCCGATCAACTAAGCTGGAGACGCTATTGTGAATGTAAGAAGTGAGATAGATTACGTATACAACTGAAGTGGATCTGATAAGCATTGTTAAGTCTGTTCATTTTTTCACAGCTGTTCCCCACGCTGATCCTGAAGCAGCTAGAGCTTGTAATGAGCACAGCGAAACGCTGGCCACCGTTAGTCGGGGAAAAGGAAGCTGTGGCAACCGTGGATATTAATAGACCATCAAAAATAAGCTAAGTAATTTGCCATTCATCTTTTGCTTGATTTATGCAGGTGAAGAGTTGGTTGAAACAGAGCACCAACCCACATTAGGAGCAATAGGATCCATGAGGATGTTTCCCAATACCATTTCTCCTTTGTTTTTCATTTGTGACCCTGGGGTGGTTTTTTGCCCATGATGAGGAGTGGATCCTCTTAAGACCACGTGATTGATCAACGGGATCAAATGTTGTTTGTGGTATCGTTTTTGGCCCAGGCACCTTGAGGCTTTTTCCCCCCACTAGTCACAAGTGATACATAATTTGTTAACACTACATGTGAGCACACATTATTCCCTTTTTACAGAGAAGTGAGAGTTGTGAGTTATAGTACATGTGATTTAATAGCTACTCCCACCACCACTACATATTGCATTTAGAGGATTCTATGCAACAATGATAATAGAACAGGAAGATACATCCAAGTGTAAAAACAAGTATGTTTTTATCTAGAACTGTTTCAATCATGTCCAGATTTAAAAAAAGGATGCTCTGAATGACCAGCTGACCACTGAACAGATTAAGTCTCGACTCTTTAATTTCCCAGTTGGTGTTGTCCCCCTCTCACCTCCTCTAAGAACTTAAACTGAAAGGGGATACCAGGCACTATGACAGCATCAGGTATGATGGGCATACCCAACAGAGCAGCAAACAGCTCACAGGAGTAGCCTATTGGTCAGTGCAGTGGACTGTGAACAAGGGGATCCAGGTCAAAATCCCACTCTACCTAGTACATCTGTGGTGGAAATTGTGAGCCCTCCAAAACCACAACATTACATAGTGCAACTAAATATAGCAGATACCTACAGGGTGGGAGGCTATTTTAGTGGTAGATAGTTAGGAACAGTAGAGTTTATTCTGTCCCTGGAGGGCTCACAATACAAAATAAAGGAGTTATAGTGGGAATTGTACCTGGGTGCCATTGTCTAAAGTCCACTGAACTGACCACTACTCTGCCCCTCTGATCTACAGGGAGGTCTGTGCAGCCATTTCTGTCAAAATAATGTCAGACAGATGTTCTTGTGTCTAGTTTATTAGTGTTTATAAGTTGGAAATGTCACTTTGAAAAATAGCTCTTGTTTTTAGACATCTTCTCAAGAAAAAGATCTAGTTATCATTGAAGACAATATGCTAAAATCTTATGCCCAGTGTGCGGTGGCAGCCAAACAAGCAAACAAAATGCTAGGAATTATTAGGAAAGGGATGCAAAATAAGACCAAGAGTATTATAAATGCCTATGTACAGTGCTTTTTTTGTAGAAAAAAAAGGTGCCGGTACTCATTATGGGCAGGGTCACCACATATGGCTCCACCCCTATGATAGCCACACCCATATTAGCCACACCCCTTATACCAGCTATGGCGCATATAAACAGACATCATTGAAAATATTATACTAGTATAGGAGAAAAAATAACGTGATTTTTTTTCATCAGAAATAATTTCTTTAAGCTGTTACAGCTCCAGTATACCCAGTGCAAAATAAGACAGCAGATGTAAATTCTCAAATTGGACATATTCCAAACACTAAAATTTATTATTTTTTTTAATTTTTGTTACATTTGTACCCTGCGCTTTCCCACTCATGGCAGGCTCAATGCGGCTTACATGGGGCAATGGAGGGTTAAGTGACTTGCCCAGAGTCACAAGGAGCTGCCTGTGCCTGAAGTGGGAATCGAACTCAGTTCCTCAGTTCCCCAGGACCAAAGTCCACCACACTAACCACTAGGTTTTTTCTACCTTTGTTGTCTGGAGACTTTGTTTTTCTATCCATATTGGTGCCAGTCTCTGATTCTGCTGCTCTCTGTTCTCTTAACTCTGTTTCCAGGGCTTCGTTTCCATTTATTTCTTTGCTTTCCTTCTTTCTTCTTCATTTCTTGCCATATATCCATAAGTAAAAGCTGGATCCTCCTCCTTGGAATTGACTGGAGGAGGAATAACATGGATCCAGCTTTTGTCTATTTTCTCCATCCATGTGCAGTTTTTCTCCTCTCTTCCCTTTCCCTTATCTCCATCCATGTGCATCTTCTTTTTTCTTTCCTCCCCTCCATCCATGTCCAACACTTCTCCTCTCTCCTTCCCTCCATCCATGTCCAGCATTTCTCCTCTCTTCTCTCCCCTGTATCCATATAAAGCAATAATTCTCTCTCCCCTCTCCTCCATCCAAGTCCAGCATTTCTCCTCTCTCCCCGCCAACTCCTCCATCCATCCAAGTCCAGCAATTCTCCTCTATCTCCTGCTCTCCTCTCCATCCATTTCCAGCATTTCTCCTCTTCCCTGCCCTCCCATCCATGTGCATCTCCTTCCTCTCTTCCCTCCCCTCCATCCATGTCCAGCATGTCTCTTCTCTCCCCTGCCCTCCCCTCTCATCCACGTCCAATGATTCTCCTCTCTTCCCTGTCCTCCCCTGCCATCCTTGTCCAGCGATTCTTCTCTGCCCCCTGTCCTCCTCTGCCATCCATGTCCAGCGATTCTTCTCTGCCCCCTGTCCTCCCCTGCCATCCATAACCAGCAATTCTCCTCTCTCCCCTCCTCTCCCATCCATATCCAGCAATTCTCTCTTCCCTACCCTCCCCTCCCATCCATGCCCAGCAATTCTCTCTTCCCTGCCCTCCCCTCCATGTCCAGTGATTCTCCTCTCTTCCCTGCCCTCCCCTCCATGTCCAGTGATTCTCCTCTCTTCCCTGCCCTCCCCTCCATGTCCAGCAATTCTCTCTTCCCTGCACTCTCCTCTCCCATGTCCAGTGATTCAACTCTCTCCTCCTGCCCTCCCCTCTCCCATGTCCCACTTCCACTCCACTCTCTACAGTCGCAGCGGCAAACTGGTGGGCGGCGGTAGTAAAAGCAGCAAGCAGGCTTGACTCCGTCCTTCGCTGCCCTGCCCTCTCAGCATCCCGCCCGCCCTCGCGGAAAGGAAATGACATCAGAGGAAGGCTGGATGCAGAGAGGGAAGGGCAGGGGAGAGAGACGAGTTGAATCGCTGGACATGGGAGAGGGGACTTTGGTAAATGCAGGGAGCAGAACAGAATGTCGGGGAGCTGCCGGACAAAAAAAAAGTGCCGGTACACCGTACCGGCACAAAACAAGCACTGTTGTCGGATAATTATGGATGTAAGCCTCACCCCTGGCACCGCCCCTGACCCCACCCCCTTTAGCCTCCCCAAACAGTTGGGCCACCGACCGCTTATGGAGCCACCTACCTGATGGAAGCATCTGGAGTTGGAACAAGTGCTTCCCTTGGTCATTACAGCACCTGGTGTATTTAATTCTTCTTTAATTAAGGGCAATATTCATCTGGAAACTTAACTGGAGAAGGCTGAAAATGCTCTAAGTACTAAGATTTTTGAATTTACTTTTTGTTCATTAAGATCACCAACTGAGATGTTAAAAGAGAATTGCCTGCAGGTGTTGCAGTTTGAAAGTGGTTCTTTATCTCAGATAATTAAAGTTTTGTTTTTTTGTCTTGAGTTTGATTAATCAGGTGGGAACTGATTCTGCAGACTTGACTGTTGGAAGTAATCTGACTGAGATTCTCAAGATGTCTGTGCAGGAAACCACCAACAGAGGTGTTATATTGGTGACTTTTAATTGTCTCTTGGATTGTGATTTGCGTTTTACCTGTTTTGGTTTTATTTTTTTTAATTTCAAGAAGTCCTTTATTGAACCAAAAAAAGATACACAAAACAATACCAACAGGTACAACCCTCACCATTGGTTACAGTAAACAATCATAGTCACCAAGTAGCAGCAGAAAGGCAACTTTTTTCATATGTTTCTCAAGGAAGTTCGTAGTAAAGCTCTCTGGAAAAGAAAGAGCATGTCTTTTTTTGATTTGCTCAATTAAAAGCATTGATTTAGTCCCAGGTATATTCAGTCACCAGTAACAGTAAGAAAGATTAGGAAGGCAGTGATTAGCAAGCAATTGTGACTCACTGAGCAAAAAGGTACCAAATGTGGGGATATGTGACTTATTTATACCATAAGATAGAGGGATATCAACTGCATAACCCTGCAAAATTTCAGCCTCAGGTATGAATTAATTATGCCTTTTAAAAATGTGAGAGGTTGCAGCAGCCATTTTAGACCAATGCCACAAGGGACAGGAGTTAGGGGGCTGAGCTCCTGTCCCTCAATGACCCCACTGGACCACCAGGGATACAGGTAGGCCCGGGGTCTACCTACATGGCTGGAGGGGGCAGGGAGTCTTCTGGGGGAGTGTCTTTATGCAGCTGGGAGGAGGGGTGAGAAAAAGAGGGGACATTGTCTGGGGGGGGGGGGGACAGGAGGCGGTTCAGGGCTTTGTTTTGTTTTTTTTAAAGGAAAAAAATGTATGTGGGTGCTGGCCTGATATTCAGAGCTGGCACTCGCATAGCTTAGCGGTCTTATTTAAGACAGCTCTTCAATATTGCCGGAACCCGCAGAATGTAGAGCTCCTCCCTAGTGCTGCCCCCAGCGATGCCCCTGACCTGCCCACTTTTTAGTTGGGCAGTCTGAGAGGATATTCAGTGGCACTCTCTGGTTAAGTGCTGCTGAATATCTCCATTTAGGTGACAGAAAGTGATTTTAGCAGGCAGTAGAGGCTCCTGCCCTCTTAAATCACTTTGAATATCAGCCCCAAGGTTTAAAAAAAATGTTTCCTCTTTCTTCGTCTTCTGCTTTTATTCCCCCCTTCTCCCCATTTCTTTATTTTGTCATCTGGGAATGATGTTTGACTATGGTTTATAATTATTATTATTATTTCAGTTAGAGCCTGACTGAAACCAAAACTGCCACCGAAACTGTTTGTCCATTTTCGGCCGAAACAGAAAATGTGGCTGAAACCATGTACTTGATTTCAGCCAGAACCAAAACTGAAATGATAGGAAAAAGCCCAAGTCTGGCTGTGCGTATGTGAACAAATTTATTAATACTACTGTATTGCCCATAGCAGCAGCAGCTGGGCACAAATGACTGCTTGAAGTTGGAATGCGTAGGAGAGACTGTGCTAAGATAAATAGGCTGCGTGAAGGGAAGTTATGCTATGCATGTTATTTCAATGCAGTCTCAGAGCCTTAAATTGTTCCCATTTTCAAACTGTTTTGCTAGTAAATGTATTGAATCTAAATCTCTTTGTATCTGGGTTCTGTTTGGTATTATTCCAATACACTGATTACACTCTCGGGGCCGTTTATTGAATGCTAGTGTTTTGCTCATAGCAGCAGCAGTTCAAATCAGAACACACTTTTTTGCTGCTGGAGATAAACTTCTTTTCCTACTAGAGCTGAGCTACTGCTGCTTCTTTTGCTGCTAGAGACGGTAAACTGCTTCTTTGGCTGCTGCACCAGAACCGAAACTGAAACCGAATTTCGGTGGAGCTCAAGTTTCAGTATGATGTTTATTAGAACTGGAGTTTTCTCGTTCCTTTTTCCTGTATGTAAGACTTTGGTAAGTCTGATTTGATTGTAATTATTGTTTCCTTAAAAGTTGAATACATATTAAATTAAAAAAAAAATAATAACCCAATAAAGATGTTCACAGGGCAAAATGTCATATGTTCATATTTGTTTGAATATGTATGGGACTGGTTTTGTCCATTTCCTTGTACAATCCAATGCTTGTTAATGTTGTCTGTTTTTTTTTTAATTATGTATGTTGACTTGTGATCTGCCTAGTTGTAGGTAGACTAGAAATTTTTAAATAAATAAATATGGCCTCCCCCCTCCCCCTATTTTTGGTTTATTTCGCACATTCATCTTTTAAAAAATGAACCCACATTAAACTGATTTAGCATTCACTAAGGGGCCCCTTTACTAAAGTGTGGTAGCTTTTGCACTTGCTGCACTTTTAACACAAATTGTAATGTACAGTAAGTGCAAAGTCTAAGTAGTAAATGCAGGGGATGTGCCCTGTATGTGTTCTGCAGTGACCTCACAGGGCAGACAGTTATCATGGAGCCATCCCATTACAGGCAGTGCCTGACAGCACAGGAGCATCTGTGTTATCAGGCACTGCTGATAACCTGGTGCCTGCTGCTAAATAAAAAAATGCATAACACAGAACAGATGTGATGGCACAACCCCCTTCCCAGTCCCTTCCTCAACATCACCATACCCCCAATCACACCCCCTACATGAAGTAACCCCCCATCACTTCCCTGACAACAAACCACGCCCCCATTCACATGAAACTCCCATCCCATCCTTGACCATAAGAACCCACCCGTCCCATTCCTACATTGACATCCCCTGTTACCTTCCCCAACTACAAGCCCCACCCCTGACATCACAAGACTCCTTCCCTCCAGGCCATTACCATGCCTCCATCTCCCTGTCCATGGGTCATCATTGGTGTTCAGGGGACCAATGACCCCTAGCAATAATCTCGTGGTCAGGGATGGGATCAAGGAGGGGGTTATATGGTCGGGGGTGAGGGCTTGTAGTCAGGGATATGGTCAGGGGTTACTTGATGTTGAGCATGTCGTCAGGGGTTGCTTGATGTGGGCAATACAATCAGAGGGTTTATTAATGTTGGGGATGTGATGAAGGGAGGTAATGTGATGTTGGGGAAGAGACTGGAAATGACAGGGCCGGTGCTGCCATGACACTTCACCTGTCAGCAGCTGCACTAAAGATCTCCTGATAGCTCAGCTGCAGGTATCAACTCCTCTTGAGTCAACGGTAAGTTCAGTGTGTTGGGAATCCTGATAGCTAGTGTACAGTACCAGCCCATGTGCTAGCCCAGTGGCATAGCTAGGTGGGGCGCCAGGTAGCGGCCGCTCCCCCAAATGGAGTTCTGCCAGGGCCGGTGCCTATTTTTTTCTCGTCATGTTGCATTGAAGTTGTCAGAAGTCCGCTCTCGTGCCACTTTCGCTCCCCCCGCGCCGTCAACCTGGTTCCGCTTCTGCGCTAGCCCACTCCTATTACATTCAGATCCCGCCCACTCCCACACCTTAGGCAGCTAATGTGAGATTTTTAACACAAAGGCTTCGTTTTTAGCGCAGGAGACTGTACAGTGGGCCTGCACTACTGTCTATTGTGATGAAAACTCAGCATTAGCTGCATAATGCAGCTTAGTAAAAGAGCACCTACATTTTTTGTGACACACTAACGAACCTAACAGACCATGTAAGGGAATCGCTCCCTTTTATGGTCTGTAGCCCCGCCCAGTGCATCCCAGGATGCGCTGGGTGGGGCTGGGCGCCGCCATTTTGATGTTGTCAAGCCAAAGAAGAGGAGGGAGGCAGGCTGCGTCCCTCCTCCAACTAAGGTAGGGGGGCTGCACTTGCTGGAACAACATTGGGGGGGAGTTGGGGTGGTCTAGAGGTCCGGCGGATCTCCAGCCCCCCTCCGCTCGCTCGGTGGGTGGGTGTTTTGTTGGGGGGCTGTACTTGCTGGAACAACATTGAGGGGGGGAGTTGGGGTGATCTAGAGGTCCGCCGGACCTCCAGTCCCCCTCCGCTTGCTGGGTGGGTGGGTGTTTTGTTGGCAGCCATTAGACCACCAGGGACCAATTTCAGGGGTTTGGGGGGGGGGGGGCTGGAGACTTCCTTCGCTCAGTGGGTGGGAGGGGGTTTTGTTGCCGGCCAGTATTTCCTCTGCTGACTGTATACCTAACAATTTTTTTTATTTCTATGTATAACCCTGGTTTTGTGGGTGCAGTGTTTTATTCACTTTACAGAGGTTACAAAGTAAATTTACGAGTCCAAACAGCCACAACGAGAGGTACAGACCTCTCGTTGTTTTTCCAGCATTTTTCCTTCGTTAAGGCATTCGGAAAAGGTTAGTGCATCTCGGTTCAATGGGGTTTGTACACGAATTGCTCATCTGAATTCCGTTTTCGTTAGCTGCTAGCTTCGTCGGTAAAAGCCCTTTGATGCATGCAACGGATCAAACTTTCCTCGTTGGAGGGTCGTTAAAGGGTTGTTAAAGTTTAGTGCATCTGCCTCTGAGTATGCTCAGTTCTGCTTTACTCATGGCTCAACTCTGTTCTTATTATTGGGTTTTACTAATTATTATTTCCATCTGTGACAGGTTTAAAATATAAGACTGTCCATGAAAATACCCTTGTATATCAATCGGTCAAAGTCTAAAACTCGTTACTGAAGTAAATCCATATATGTTTTCCTTATCTTCAGTTCCAGAAATGTCTGAAATTTGAATTTAAGGATTAAGCGGGTTACAAACACATATTATTATTACTACTACTAACTCAGGTGCTGCAAACCTGTATAAAAAAGTAAGCCACGCACATGGTTGTCAGTCCAATGCAAACATCTTTTTGGGATCTACTCACTAGCAATTTTAATGTGCATGCTAAAATGTCTGTCTAGAATGTACTGAAATTATTTCCACATCCACTTAAAAGCAGCCTCCATAATGGGGGGGGGGGGGGAATGATTATATATATGGTGCCTTAAAAACGCATTTCCACCTAAGTATATTCTATAAGGGTGCCTAGATTTAGACACAGTATATTGAATATACTTAGTCGATATCCCTGTGCCTAGTTGTCAGTGCTGTGGACAGAAATAGCATTCTGTTAAGAAGAGAGAGTCTAACAATTCAAAGTTGTAAGTAGATATTGACCAGACTTTTTTTTTCTTCTTTCCTGTCCTATCAGAACATTGCAGTTCCTTTCTTTCTGTTATTAGCATTGTACACCACTTTGGTTTTCTTTTAAGAAGGGCAATATTTTTATTTATTTTATTTATTTATTGCATTTGTATCCCACATTTTCCCACCTCTTTGCAGGCTCAATGCGGCTTGCAATACATCATTAATAGTGGAAAAAAGAAGAGAATAGACATTTGATATTATAGAAGGTTTTTGGGTTACATGATAATGTTAGAACATGATAGTAATATAACAAGAAAACATTCTGGGTACATGTGGGGAAGTTCACATGTGTTGATTTTTATGGTATATAGCAAGACTTGTTTAAACACTATAATAGATTATGCCTTTTGCTTGGCTAGAGTACTACTACTACTACTACTACTACTTGACATTTCTAAAGCACTACTAAGGTTATGCAGCGCTGTACAATTTAACATAGAAGGACAGACCCTGCTCAAAGGAGCTTACAATCTAAAGGACAAATGTACAGTCAGTCAAATAGGGGCAGTCTAGATTTCCTGAAAGGTATAAAGGTTAGGTGCCGAAAACAACATTGAAGAGGTGGGCTTTGAGCAAGGATTTGAAGATGGGTAGGGAAGGGGCTTGGCGTAAGGGCTCAGGAAGTTTATTCCAAGCATAGGGTGAGGCGAGGCAGAATGAGCGGAGCCTGGAGTTGGCGGTGGTGGAGAAGTGTACTGAGAGGAGGGATTTGTCCTGTGAGCGGAGGTTACGGGCGGGACCGTAAGGGGAAATGAGGGTAGAGAGGTAATGAGGGGCTGCAGACTGAGTGCATTTGTAGGTAAGAAGGAGAAGCTTGAACTGTATGCGGTATCTGATTGGAAGCCAGTGAAGTGACCTGAGAAGAGGGGTGATATGAGTATATCGGTTCAGGCGGAATATAAGACGTGCAGCAGAGTTCTGAACAGATTGAAGGGGGGATAGATGGCTAAGTGGCAGGCCAGTAAGGAGTAGGTTGCAGTAGTGAAGGCGAGAGGTAATGAGAGCGTGGACGAGAGTACGAGTGGTGTGCTCAGAGAGAAAAGGGTGAATTTTGCTGATGTTAAAGAGAGAGAAGCGACAGGTCTTGGCTATCTGCTGGATATGCGCAGAGAAGGAGAGGGAGGAGTCGAAGATGACTCCGAGGTTGCGGGCAGATGAAACGGGAAGGATGAGGGTGCCATCAACTGAGATAGAGAGTGGAGGAAGAGGAGAAGTGGGTTTTGGTGGAAAGACGATAAGCTCGGTCTTGGACATGTTCAGTTTCATGTGGCGGTTGGACATCCATGCAGCAATGTCAGATAAGCAGGCCGATACCTTGGCCTGGGTCTCCGCAGTGATGTCTGGTGTGGAGAGATATAGCTGGGTGTCATCAGCATAAAGATGATACTGGAAACCATGAGATGAGATCAGTGAGCCCAGGGAAGAGATGTAGATTGAAAAAAGAAGGGGTCCAAGGACAGATCCCTGGGGAACTCCAACAGAGAGCGGGATGGGGGTGGAGGAAGATCCATGAGAGTGTACTCTGAAGGTGCGGTGGGAGAGATAGGAGGAGAACCAGGAGAGGACAGAACCCTGGAACCCAAATGAGGACAGTGTGGGAAGAAGTAAATCATGATTGACAGTATCAAAAGCATTGGATAGATCAAGGAGGATGAGGATGGAGTAGTGGCCTCTGGATTTGGCAAGGAACAGGTCATTACAGACTTTAGAGAGTGCCGTTTCTGTCGAGTGTAGAGGGCGAAAACCGGATTAAAGCGGATCGAGGATGGCATGAGAGGAGAGAAAATCAAGGCAGCGGATCCATATAGCAGATCTATATAGCAAGAAAGGAGGTGAAAGACAACTGCAGCACTCCACAACCCCAGAAAGTGGCTGTACAAGGAAGAGTCCTTTATTCAATCAACGACCTCTAACAATTGGGACATACGAATACACCTGGTCTTTCAAGATCCAGTCTTCTTCCAGTGTGTGTGTTTTTTTAAGCGCTTTGAGCTCTGGGAGCTCATTGTAGGAATGCTCTTGGCTTTTTAGTACTTATACTAGGTGTTTGTATGTCCCAAGGATTATATTTACTCTGTCCCTGATGCAGGAATTCACAATGCTGAAACATGTTGAGAGTTCTATTACTATCTAAAGTCTGGTCACTATGTACTCACTAGTAGACAAAAAAATCTCCTGGTCAAATACAAAGAAAGTATCCAAATTTATTTAATGCTCATCCACAAAATTGTAAGCAAAAAAATGGAGTCGTAAACAGCATTTCTTCCATATTCAATCCAACATCAGTTTTTAAAGCGCTTGTAATGTAGAAAAATGTATCAGCATCAACAGAAAATATCTGCTGTGCAAAAAACCAAGGGGCCCCCTTTCACCTGAAAACACATGGCTTCATCAGGGTCTTGAACTACACAGGCAACCAAATTTGCAGCTGCTGTGTATGTGGCGAAGACAAACTTGCATCTTGGCTGGGCGCTGTTCATACACAGCAAGTGCAAAACTGGTTGCCTGTATAGTTCAAGACCCTGAAAAAGGGCTTTCTTTCAATGGGCCAGGAAAAGGGCTTGCAGTAAAATTGAAACCAGCATGTGCCTATTTACGGCCTGAACCCTTAATGCCACCCATTGATCCAGCAGTAAGGGCTCACGCACTACATGCACGGTGACCGGTCAGCACACGCCAACTGCTGATTAATGCTGGAAACCCCACACGTGGTATGGGTGCACACGAAATCTGAAATTAACATCAGGTGGGTGCAGTAGCCTGGCGGTAGTCTCGTTTTGGCACGCGCTGCACATGTGTAGAGCCTTCTGCACCTTTCTAAAAGGGCCCTTCAGTAACTTCATTAGGACTTCTCTTCTGGGTTGACTAGGGCTACTAGGGAGAGTCATCTTTATTACTTAAGTCTGACACCTAGTGGCCAAATTCAACACCCACATTTGCAGGATACTGGAAGGAACCTTGGTAGAGTGTGGCCCCCGGCTATGAAGACTGTCAGTGAAATGATCAAATAGTGCATACTAGAGGCAGATATAAAACAGCAGAAGAAATCCTCAGAGAGCTGCAAATGAACATGTAGGCATTAGGTATCACCTCTTGTTCCAACTGAACTAGTAGTACAAAGAGGCAGGAAAAAACTTCCAGTTAAAAAAAAAATCTTCTCAGGCTTACAGTAGGTATGATTGAAGTCTGAAATCTGCATGTTTAATTGAGCTAAACTTTTTAACTGATACAGAAATTCTTTTGTGAAAGAAGACAATGCTCTCATTATCTAATATCAATGCTACTATACACTTTTGTGTAATAACCCTGCCAAGACATTATTCTTTAATGTTTGGAGTACTGGGAGTGCATTTATTAATCAAAAGGGCATAATGCAAAATGTCATTGCCCTTTTTGACATATAAAAGCAGGATTTAGCTTTCTTTCATTGCATAGAGCTCCTCGCCAGCAAGTGCCAAACACTTATAATCTTCCTCGCAAGATCTGGAAACCCTGTGGAGCTCTCCGCTCATAGCGCCTCCTGAACTTGACTGGTGACTTTAATTTTCTGTAGTTCATGTAAACTAATCTTGTGGTGGGATCTGAGCAGTGTTATTATAATAATGCCAGCCACAAATTGAAAACGTAGGTTTTTCTCTAATTAGTCTCATATACTACAGTTTTTTGAGAGTGAGAATGCTATCGGGATAGCCACAAATTAAATCAAGACCAATAACAATCTTATTTTTATCAGTTCATATCTTTTGTTGTTCAGATTTGTTCAAATGACAGAAGCTTGTGGCACCTTGTAGATTAACCAATTTTTTGAAGCAGGAACTTTCAAGGACCAGAGTCTACTTCATCAGATGCAGGATCAATTCAAGCTATTAATTTATAAAATATTATTATACCACCAGTCTGAACAGTCAATTGAGATGGCTTACAGTGCAATAGATAAAAGACAATTGGAGGAGCAGAATAGTAGCCTAATAATTAGTGCAGTGGGCTGAGAACCTGGGGAACTGGGTTTAATTCCTACTGTGGTTCCTTGTGACCCTGGGCAAGTTACCTATCCCTTCATTGGCCCAGGTACATGGCTTAGATCAGTGGTTCCCAAACCTGATCCTGGAGGTACCCCAGCCAGTAAGGTTTTCACAATATCCACAAGGAATATTCATAACTCCTACCACATCACAACCTCAATTCATGTCCTCAAGTATTACTGTTTCCTCATTGCTGGAAAAGATTTGTTTCTATATTAATACCTTTCAAGTATTTAAACATCTGCATCATATTTCCCCTATCTCTCCTTTCCTCTAAGGTATACAAATTTAAGTCTTCCAATCTCTTTTCATATCTCTTATGGCGCAAGCCTCATACTATTTTGATCACCTTCCTCTGAACCACTTCAAATCTTTTTCATCCTTAGCCAGATACGGCCTCCAAAACTGAACACAATACTCCAAGAGGGCCTCACCAACAACTCCTTTCTTCTGCTGGTTATGCCTTTCCTTGTGTAGCCTAGCTTCCTTCTGGTGATGGCCACCACCTTGTCATACTTTTGTCTCCTTCAGATCCTCAGACACTATCACCTCAAGGTCTCTCTTTCTGTCAGTGCAGATCAGCCACTCACCTCTTGGCACATACAGTTTCCTTGATTTTCTAGTCCCCAAGTGCATCACTCTGCACTTCTTTGCATTACATTTTAACTGCTAAACATTAGACCATTTTCTAACTTTGCAGATTACTTTTCATGTTGTCCATTCCCTCTGGTGTGTCTGGTAGAAATTCTAAAACCAATACAGGGGAGAAGACAGGGAAGGGAAAATGTGCCACTATATTAATAAGGGGAAGGGAAAGGGGATTTGATATACTGCCTTTCTGTGATTTTAGCAACTACATTCAAAGTGGTTAACATAGTATATACAAACTTTCTTTCCTGTAACCTAATCCACTATCCAGCTCATTTTCGAAAGTGATCGCTGGCTATCTTCCGACACAAATCGGGAGATGGCCGGCGATCTCCTGAACCCGGCCTAATCGGTATAATCGAAAGCCGATTTTGGCCGGGTTCAACTGCTTTCCGTCGCGGAGCCGGCAAAACATCAAGGGGTAAATGTGAGCCCTCCAAAACCCACCTGAAACCCACTGTACCCACATGTAGGTGCCCCCCTTCACCCATAAGGGCTATGGTAGTGGTGTACAGTTGTGGGTAGTGGGTTTGGGGGGGGGATTTGGGGGGCTCAGCACCCAATGGAAGGGAGCTATGTACCTGGGAGCAATTTCTGAAGTCCACTGCAATACCCCCTAGGGTACCCCGTTGGTGTCCTGGCATGTGAGGGAGACCAGTGCACTACAAATGCTGGCTCCTCCCATGACCAAATGGCTTGGATTTGGCCGGTTTTGAGATGGCCGGTCTCGGTTTCCATTATCGGAGAAAACCAATGCCGGCCATCTCTAAGGGCGGCCATCTCTAAGGTCGACCCAAATGTTGAGATTTGGCCATCCCCGACCGTATTATCAAAACGAAAGATGGACTTCCATCTTGTTTCAATAATACGGTCGGGGACGCCTCTTTACTGGGCCGTCCTGAGAGATGGGCGCCCTTATAGATGGGTGCCCCCGTTCGATTATGCCCCTCCAAGTGAAACATAGTACAATGGTTACTCAGGGAACAGGGGATGAAAGAGTTGGTAGGCAGTTGATCAGCTGACACCAGTGGCAGCAGGGTCTTGATTCCCTGGGATTCTGTGCAGAATGGCACATTCTGTGGCAGAAGTCAAGATTCTACTATGGTTGCCATGGCTACAGAATCAGAGGTGAGAGGGAATTGCAGCTTAAACAGGGTCCTTATTCATAGTGCACAGGAAGGTGGTTTTTACACTGTGTAATACAGGGTCAGTGCTAGAAATGCTGGGCCCAGGGCAGAAATTTGGGAGGGGGCTTAAAATCAGCAGGTAGGCTGCACTTTGTTTGATCTTGGCCAGATTTGGGATTCCCTTTAGTATGGGAGCCCAGGGCAATTGCCCTTTTTGCCCCCCCCCCCCCCCCCCCCCCAAAATGCCACCCTGGTACAAGCTTAAATATACCAAGTTACCCAGTTCCAGGCTGGAGACATTTTGATCAGTCCTGGTTTTGAACTTACATCTGAAAGCAGTGTGGGATTTGTAGTGCCTGATCCTGCTCATTGAAATCAGTGTTGCATAATGCACCAAGATGGGGTAGTCAGAAATCCAGGACTGTCCCAGAATCTCCACCCTGGGACAGGTACCACTTGGCATCTCTGCAATCTGGTAATGGGAAGATGCTTGTTAACTTGTGGAATTCATGTTCCGAAGCAATATAGTAGGTAGCTTTAGTACCCACAAGAAAAACGAGTGACAGCAACAGCTGCTGGCGGGGAGAGGGGGAGAGAGAGAGAGTATGTTTAGACATCCTTCTTTTGTTTTTAGAAATTATGAAGCATCAGATTAATAAGTATTCTCAAAGTTTACATTCATACAGTGAAACACTCAGCCACAACAGAGATTAAAAGGTTTAATTCAGTCCTATCAGGATTATTCAGCAACATGTGACTCACTGACTGCTCACATACCACTGTATATCTTCATGCAATTAGTAGTTTTGCAGAATACCAATTACTATAGCATGAGTTTTCCAGTACTTTTGTGACCTAAGATATCATGGCAAATGCTTCATCTATTTATAACAAGACCGAACATATCCCCACAAGCTTAGTCATTAAAACACTCATCTTCCTCAGAGTGGGAAGTACGTGGTTAAGTTAGTTTTCTTCTAAAGAAAGTAACTTTTGAGAGAGAGGGAGAAGAGGATTCTTATTCCCATCAGCAAGCAACTATCTTATTCACCTCCAGAACCCATAACAGGGGCCTTTTGAAATTTTTATTATTTATCCTTTATTTAAAATTTGCCAGCCCACTTTATCTGACAGACAGGTCAAGGTAGCAAACAGAGTAAAAACATAGAAAATGGAAATAGTGCTTTTTCTCATTTTATCCAATCACAGTACTTCCTTCTCTTCCATCCAATCCCAGTGCAATTTCTCATTTTATCCAATCACAATACAGTTTGAAGGAGCTAAAAAATAAAAGGCACTGTGATGAGAGGAGGCCAAACATGAAAAAGAGGGATTGGGCAATACCAAACGATGATCTTTTAATGAGCACAGTAAAAAGGGAAGAACATAAAGAATTGTAAGACTCGTTAGGCAGTAGCATAGCCATTCAAAATGCCTGCATTACATATGCACCCCATCAGTCCCTCCCTTCTCCCTCCCACCGCATCTCTCCCTTCCCAGAGATACCAAGTTTCATGCATTAGGCTGCACTCACATGCCCACACACCAAGCACCCTTCTTCACAAGCATTTGGGTACCAGTCCTCTCCTTGTGGTCTGCCATTTCTCCTGCTCTTTTGTAGGCAGTAAAGGCTCACGTAATCCCACACTAACTAGTGAGTGGACAGTAATATAGCTACATTAACTGATTAACACAGGAATGTCCGCTCTCTGCTCCCTCAAAAAAATTTAAAAAATGTTTTACCACGTGGTTAGCATGCATTGATTTGGCAGTTATCACAGCTTAATTGAAGGGCCCCTTAGAGTTCCTACTTAAGAGTTGCTCATTCTTCCTGTCTTTGATCTCCCTGGAAGATAGGATAGCTCAAAGTTTTGCCTTGACAATTTTCTTAGTTAAAACAACAGGATGTTTGTAATGATAAATCTGCAACAATTCTTGTAACAAACCAAAGCTTGAGCAGTACTGCAGATCCTTAAAATTGTACATTATTTAGGGAACGGTTCGATTCTAAATTAAGATATATTGCAATTGATACCTTGATCAGTCACAATGAGATGAATCCTTCTGGTAGAGCAAATACACAAGTGCTAATATTCATTTGTCATAACATACACTGGTGCTAGTACATCTTCAATGATTATAAAGTAATCAGATTACCTGGTGTTATAGAAGAGGGCAATTTTCAGTCTATCCATGTAGCTGCAAAATCCTTCTGTACTTGTACTTTGAAAATTGCCAAGAAACAGTAACTACACACACATTTTGTGTGGATACCCATTTATTCAGAAAGTGTATTATTTCTGTGCCTACCCTCACCCCACACCTGGGAACATCTTCCCCCAAATATAGCTGTGCTAGAGCTGCCAAGATGCCCAGCTCTGGGAGTCAGGTTTGAGACCAGTCCTGGATTTCTGACAAGCCTACCCTAATGCATTATGAGACCTCAGGTTCTAATTTCAATGGGTAGAATCAAGGACTACAACTACTACACAATTTTAAGATAAGTTCAAAACCTGGGCTGGCCATCAAAGTCTCCCTCCTGGGACTGGCTAACTTCTGTGTGCATGCTTTTAGCATCTGAGAAGCTTACAAGACAATATTCCAGTGGGTTACTTTCTCCATTTGAGGTGCCTGCGCTCCTTCCTGCAAGAATACAGATGCCAAGCGGGAGAAGTGTTTAAAACAGTGGTTCTCAAGCCTTTCCTGGTGGCTTCCCAGCCAGTCAGGTTTTCAAGATATCCAAAATAAATATTAATGAGATTTGCATGCAGTGGAGGCAGCATTTAAATCGAACTGTTTTGAGTTGAATATTTTATGGACTGAACCAGAGTTTTTCAACCAGCCCTTGGGACACACCAAGCCAGTCATGTTTTCAAGATATCCACAAGGAATATGCATGCACTCCACTGTATGCAAATCTATCTCAAGTATATTCATTGTGCCCAAAAGCATTTATGCTCTTAAACTTTGAGAGTTATGCTTATAAATTGGCTTATTTAAAAATTTACTATGGCTGAGTGTATAAATTTTTACTCAGAATTTTACTAAACTCTTAAATTTAGGATCATAAAAAGTGCTATACACTGCTGATAGTTAAATGGACAAAGAATCAAGAAAGGAGAAGCAAGGGGGAAACAGTAGCAGTGGTGTACCGAGGGCGGGGCAGTGGGGGCAGTCCTCCCCTGGGTGCATGCTGCAGGAGGGGTGCAGGGAGCACCACTGGTTCCCTGCTCCCTCTGCTGTTACTTCCTGTTCCGGGGCAGAGGGAGCAGGGAACCAGTGGAGCCAATAGCCACGTGGCTGCTCTGAGCACCCCAGCAGGTAAGAAGAATGCCCTTTGGTGATGCGCTGGGGGGACGGTGATATGCCGGAGGGGACGCTGCACCCGGGGGGAGGTGGCGGTGCACAACCACTGACCAGAAGCGTAATGAATATAGCCCCCCTGTGGCTATACCTTCCCCACACAGTCCAGCATCTCTCACTTCCCTCCCAGCCCTGCCCACGGGTCCCCCGGTGTACAGACTTTTTCAGAAGCTTTTGGTGCTGCAGCACCAGTGGCAGCCTGTCCTGCACTGTGCCTTTCCCTCTGACCCATCCCACCCCTTTTAATACAACTTCCTGTTTTCGGAGGGTGATCAGAGGGAAAGGCACGGTGCAGGCCAGAGGCAGCCTGTGAATAAGGCTGCCACTTGTGCTGCAGCACCGAAAACTTCTGAAAATGCCTGTACACAGAAAGAGCAACAGGCAGGGTTGGGAGGGGAGAGAACGACGCTGGACCGTTGGGGGGGGGGTCGTTTAAGGGGGGAGTCCAGATTCTCTGGCAAACTGGGAAAAAAACAAATTTAAAGAGTCCACATTCTGGTGTGGTCTGGATTTCTTGCATCTGGATTTTTGGACTTCTACTCTAACGTGTTTTCAGTGGCTAGAGACAGGCAGGTTCCCTGGAGTCCTGCAGAGCTTAAATGTCCTTCACTATTGAAAATGTGAGAGTGAAAGAACACCACCCACTAGCAGGACTGTAGGTGGAGGACTAATGCTCAGCTTATAGGGAGCAGTGCTTCAAAACAAGTCAAAGTAGATCAATCAAGAATCTATACTGATAACAATTGCAGAACTCAGGACTTAAGAGCTGCCGATTCAACAAGTGACAATACTTTGTGCTGTGGGCTGACTGAGCACCTTCAGAGACCAAAAAACAGTTGAATGGACACAATTTGATTTAGACAGTCTAGACTAGAAACCTAATAATTATACACCACACTCTTAACCAACAAAGTAGGCTTTATATTTCATGGAAAAATGGTGGATGGGGTTTACTGCAAGTGAAACAAACTGGAAGAACAAAAGAGCCTAAATGATTACATCCTAAACAGCAAAGAGCAACTACTGAAGTATGAAATGAAAAATTTTTCAAAGAGGAATATAAAAACAAAAATAACATGGAAGAGAGTAGAAAATTGAAAAAAAAAAGTTGCATTGACAATATTTGAAAAATATAGAAGGAATTGTAGGCAACAACTTAACATGGAAATAGATACAGAATGGCAGTCTGAAAAAAGAAATAGATATTAATTTTTTCTGTTCAAGAGCAAGTGATTCAAACCAATGTCATGATGACTACTACTACTACTACTACTTAACATTTCTAAAGCGCTACTAGGGTTACGCAGCGCTGTACAATTTAACATAGAAGGACAGTCCCTGTTCAAGGAGCTTACAATCTAAAGGACAAATGTACAGTCAGTCAAGTAGGGGCAGTCTAGATTTCCTGAAAGGTATAAAGGTTAGGTGCCGAAAGCAACATTGAAGAGGTGGGCTTTGAGCAAGGATTTGAAGATGGGTAGGGAGGGGGCTTGGCGTAAGGGCTCAGGAAGTTTATTCCAAGCATAGGGTGAGGCGCGGCAGAATGAGCGGAGCCTGGAGTTGGCGGTGGTGGAGAAGGGTACTGAGAGGAGGGATTTGTCCTGTGAGCGGAGGTTTTGGGCGGGAACGTAAGGGGAGATGAGGATAAATAGCAATGACAGTAAAGATAGACTGTATACAGAAAAAGAGGAAACTGTGGACCTTATTATCAGTGACTGCAGCAAAATTACTCAGACCAAATACAGGAAACATGACAGTTGCCAAATTAATTCACTGGCACTTATATAAAAAAAATATATGCATTCAGTGTATCTAAAAATTATTGGGAACATGGAAATTAATGATAACGTCATAGAAAATGAAAATGCAAAAATATTGTGGGATTTTAGAATCCAGACTGAGTACAATACACCAAATATAACAGTGATAGGACTGAAGTACATGCAGTTTAACCCCCCACCCCACCCCACCCCACCCCACCCCCCCATTTACAGAGCTGTGTGGCATTGCCAACACAGCCGATCCAAAGTGAATGGGCTGCGTCAGCAGTATCGCACTGCCAGCTGCTAGCACGGCTTTGTAAACAGGGGCCTAAGTGTCAATACCAGGTGATAGGTTGAAGAACAAGAATCGAAAAATATCACAAAGTGCTGGGATTTACAGACTGAAATTGGAATAATCTGGAAAAAGATATTGATGGGTGGTTCCAATGGGGCTTTGGAAGCCATGCCATGGAGTCTTACAAAGTACTTAGAATTGCTTGACCCAGAAATACTACCACCTTACCAGCTACAAAAATTAGCTTTATTCAGGATATATTTTACACTGATACATCTAAACTTCTTAGGTAGGACTGAATTCATGGAGGACACAACCAGTTGTAAAGTCCAGATCCAGGATAAGCTGCATTAAATTTATTTTACTCTTTTGGAATCTTGCCAGATGCTTGGACCTGGAATGGCCATGGTTGGAAGCAGGATCCCCCCACAAGTCGGATTTGATTCCTAGTGATTACATGATTAGACACTCTCCCCCCCCCCCCCCCCCCACAAAGTACTTAGAATTGCTTGACCCAGAAATACTACCACCTTACCAGCTACAAAAATTAGCTTTATTCAGGATATATTTTACACTGATACATCTAAACTTCTTAGGTAGGACTGAATTCATGGAGGACACAACCAGTTGTAAAGTCCAGATCCAGGATAAGCTGCATTAAATTTATTTTACTCTTTTGGAATCTTGCCAGATGCTTGGACCTGGAATGGCCATGGTTGGAAGCAGGATCCCCCCACAAGTCAGATTTGATTCCTAGTGATTACATGATTAGACACTCTCCCCCCCCCCCCCCCCCCCCCCAATTGTGATTTGAACTCAAGCCCTTCTGGGTCTCAGCTCACTGTTCTAACCATCAGGCTACTAATTCACTGGATGATATTTGGCCCTCATCACTCTCTAGTATTCTTCTACCACCTCCCCTCTTGCTTCTTACCTTTTAATCTCTAAGTATTCACTTCCTTGTAACCTGGCCATCCTGCCACCTCCAGCCAAGAATACATTTTTTAGTGCTATGCATAGGTTTCAAAACATGCGTATTAGTTCATGGAACCTCTTTTTGGTCACAGTCAAAAGAGCATGGACAGAATGAACAGTAGCCAAGGATATATTGAATGTAGACATATAATTTTACATATTTGTTGCTTAACAAAGCACTTTATGCCAAGATTAACAAAAAGAGAAGAGACAAAGCAAGTAGAAGCACTTATGTGGAATGATGACATCTCCCATAAGGATACTTGAAAGGCCAATGGATCAGAAAATAGAAAGCTGTAATCCAGCCCAAGGAAAACAAAGGAGCATGAGCCAGCTTAAGGGAAGTGGAAAGTAATACAAAGTGATTTCAAAAAAGAAAGAAAAATCATAAACAAACATGTAAGGAGTCAATATAGACCAACACCTCCACAATGACCACCGGATTTTGGTGGTGAGGTTGGGGGGAGGGGGTGAAAGACCTGCATGGGTGTTAAGAAAATAAGAATAGCCATACTGGGTCAGACCAATGGTCCATCTAGCCCAGTATCCTGCTTCCAGCAGTGGAGAATCCAAGTCACAAGTACCTGGCTGAAACCAATTAGCAACATTCCATGCTACCATAAGAATATACATAAGAGTAGCCATACTGGGTCAGACCAATGGTCCAACTAGCCCAGTATCCTGTTTTCCAAACAGTGGCCAAGCCAGGTCACAAGTACCTAGCAGAAACCCAAATCGTGGCAACACTCCATACTACAAATTCCAGAGCCAGATACACTAACCACTGTTACCTCATCCTCCAGCAAAGAGTTCCTGACCTTAACTATTCGTGGAGTGAAAAAAATATTTCCTCCTATTTGTTTTAAAAGTATTTCCATGTAACTTCCTTTGAATAAAAAATCGATTTACTTCTATTCGTTCTACACCACTCAGGATTTTGTAGACCTCAATCATATCTCCCCTTATCTGTCTCTTTTCCAAGCTGAAGAGCCCTAACCTCTTTAGCCTTTCTTCATATGAGAGAAGTCCCATCCCTTTTATTATTCTGGTCACTCTTCGTTGAACCTTTTCTAATTCTGCTATATCTTTTTTGAGGTACGGCGACCAGAACTGAACGCAGTACTCAAGGTGCAGATGCACCATAGAGTGATACAATGCCAGTATAGTATTTTTGGTCTTATTCACCATCCCTTTCTTAATAATTCCTAGCATCCTGTTTGCTTTTTTGGCTGCTGCCACTTACTGAGCAGAAGATTTCAGTGTATTATCTACAACACCCAGATCTTTTTCTTGAGTGCTGACTCCCAAGGTGGACCATAGCATTGGGTAACTATGATTCGGATTATTCTTTCCAATGTGCATCACCTTGCATTTGTCCACATTAAATTTTATCTGCCATTTGGATGCCCAGTCTTCCAATTTCCTTAGGTCTTCCTGCAATATTTCACAGTCCGCATGTGTTTTAACAGGGCTTCCCATGTCCATGTCAATAGCAGACTACAGACTTTTTCTCCAGAAACTTGTCCAAACCTTTTTTTAAAATCCTGATACACTAACCACTGTTACCACATCCTCCAGCAACGAGTTCCAGAGCTTAACTATTCTTTGAGTGAAAAAATATTTCCTCCTATTTTTAAAAGTATTTCCATGTAATTTCATTGAGTGCCCACTGGTCTTTGTTCTTTTTTCAGGAAGCCAGAGACCTGTGGGACACTACAAGTGTGACTCATGTTCTGTGTGCAATGTAAATGTTAACATTAAGAACTTTGTTCATCCAGAGACCAGTGGCGTAGCTACAGGTGGGCCTGGGTGGGCCACAGCCCACCCAATTTGGACTCGGGCCCACCCAAAATTGTGCCACTCTTGCTGTGGCTGGTGGGAATCCCCAAAACGTAAAGATTTCCTCCTTCTCAGGCAGCCAATGCTCTTCCAAACGGCAGCTGGCACCACACACCGGCCCCTCTGCACATGCTCAGTTTTCACCAGGCAGAGGCACTGAACATGTACGGACTACTGTCAGCGACGTCAGCTCAAGTGCTGCCATCTGCAGTGTGGAAGAGCACTGGATGCTCGAGAAGGAGGAAATCTTCAGCTGGTGCAGTTTGGGGATCCCCACCAGCTCAGGTATTTAATATTTTGTGTTTGAGGGTAGGGGAAGAGGCAGAATTCAGACAGCAGAGTGGAGGGGGGCCAGGAGGAACTGAATTCTGTGCCCATCCATTTTGGGCTCAGGCCCACCCAAATTTGGCTGTCTGGCTACGCCCCTGCCAGAGACTGGTGAGAGATTTGAGTTAAGAAGTTTCACCAACTGTAAAAACTTAGGTGTCATCTACATTGCACAATACCCATGTGGACTACTTTTATAGGGAAAACTATAAGACCCTTGAATAAGCAGATTGCTGGACATAAAAGTGCAATTAAAAGGAAAGTGCTAGAGAAACCACTAGTGCAGCATTGTTTAGAAAAGAGTCATGCATTTGAAGATTTCTGCTTTTTTGTGCTCTGCATGCCACTTCCTTCGTGTAGAGGGGGTGATTTGGACAAGCTTTTATTACAGATGGAACAAAGATTTATATGTAACTTTAATACAGTAACACCACATTGTTTGAACCAAGAGTTTGATTTTGCTGTGTTTCTGTGACATCTGATGGTTTCTTTATGTAGTCTCTATCTGGCACTACTCATACTGTATCACAGTTTTACCTGTTTATGGCTGTTTGGACTGACTCTGTTGGTTTTATCATTTTTTTTATCACATACTATGCATTTTAGATTTACTGCTGCTTTTAATAGGTTTGTAGGAGATGGCTTACCCTGATTTTTAATTGTATTTTTTAATGTTTTATGTTTTATCTTATGGGCTGGTAGGATCCATATTTAGCTGTTTTATTTTATTTTTAGTAGTTGCTGAACCTTTTTAGAAGCTTTAAAGATGCTCTTCTTGTGTTTTAAGGACTCTCTGATACTCAGATTTCTTATGTGGATGGAACGCATTGATTCAATTCAGTTCAGGTCTTATATATCGTTAATATCCCCCATTCGGAGTTCAGTTCGGTTTACATCGTAAGTAGGACAAAGGTTGGATATAGTGTTGTACGTGGAAAATTTGTTGAATACAGTTTTACAAGCAGTTTTACAACTTGTTAGATGACGTCACTGAAATGCATTGATACCATTAGAATGCATAATTAAGCTCTCCATGCATTTCACCACATTTTTAAATCATTTATTTCTGTTTTATGGACTTTCTAAGGTGTTTTTTTCAGAGATTTTAGCTGTTATGGGTCCTAGAAAATGTTCATTTTATATTTTGATTTTTAATCATTTTAACAATTTTCCACATTACTGCCTTTTTTTAATTGGTTTAAGGACACTCTAGCTGTTTTTTGTTGTTCTGCATTTCAGACACATGTTTTAACTGGCTTTTAACCAAATATTATTTGTTTTTAAGGTCATTTTTTACATAAATTATCTATGCATGACCTCAGCATACATATAAGTTAGGATGACACAATAAGTTTGTTTTAACTGTATTCACATCATTTTCATGAGAGACTGATCCCAGAATCTGTATGTATACTGATCATTTTTTAATGGATTTACCTTCTTTTTAGTCTAGTGAGTCTGTTTTTATCATCTGTGTAGTTTCTGTTTCCTTTTTTAGTGCTTGCTATGTTTTAACAGCTGTACCAGCCATGCTGATTTCGCAATTTTACATCAGTTGGGTACGCCTCTTTGATTGTTTTTACTGTTTTACCCTTGAACATTGTTTTAGCACCCACATATTAGGTTTTAGTATGGTGCTATTGTTAAAGGTTCTATTGACAGTTCTTCAAGCCCATCAAGCCCAGCATCCTCTCCCCGACAGCGGCCAGTCCAGGTCAAGGGCACCTGGCAGCTTCCCAAACGTACAAACATTCTATACATGTTATTCCCGAAATTGTGGATTTTTCCCAAGTCCATTTAGTAGCGATCTATGGACTTGTCCTTTAGGAAACCGTCCAAACCCTTTTAAAACTCTGCCAAGCTAACCGCCTTCACCACATTCTCTGGCAACGAATTCCAGAGTTTAATTACGCATTGGGTGAAGAAAATTTTTCTCCTATTTGTTTTAAATGTACTACACTGTAGTTTCATCACATGCCCCCTAGTCCTACTATTTTTGGAAAGCGTGAACAGACGCTTCACAGCCATACTGAATGATTTTATTTTCATTTGCAGTGACCTACTACCCCTGACGTAGCCATTTGTACTAGCGAAACATGGCCATGTCAGGCATTTTATGTTGAAATTCTGGGAGCTTTTAATCTATTAATAAAGACCTTACAAGGTCTGTTTTGTTGTTTTATCTTTTCCAAAATGGGGCAGTAAATGGCCATGCACTAATATTAAAAATAGTGCACGGCTATTTACTGTCTGAGCCCTTACCACCACTTATTTACTTGGCAATAAGAGCTCACACGCAACTCGTGAGGCAATCAGGCAGCCACACTGCCAATTACTACTGGGAATGCCCCCACAGTAGAAAATAGAAATTTATTTTCTAACACGGGAAAATGCACATGCCAAATTCAGAATTACCACTGGATACTTGCGTTACCCCAGCAGTAGGGTCGATTTGGTGCACACTACCTGCACGGTAGCCCTACTGTAGCTTAGTAAAAGCAAGGCTACAAAAGTTAAAATTTAATGCTAAGAAGGGGTTCAGAAATACAAAAAAGATGTATCAGATAGGAGGTGAGAGATTGATAAGCTCAGCTCAGCTCAGGAAAGTGACCTTGGGGTAATGGTGTCTGAAGATCTCAAGTTGATGAAAGAGTGCGACAAGGCAGTGGTCATGGCCAGAAGGATGCTAGGCTGCATAGAAAGGGGTATAACCAGCAGAAGAAAGGAGGTGATGCCCTTGTACAAGTTGTTGGTGAGGCCTTGCTTGGATTATTGTGTTCAGTTTTGGAGGCCTTATCTTGCTAAGGATGTAAAAAGACGAAGTGGTTCAGAGAAAAGCGACTAAAATGGTAGGGGGTTTCGGTGGCAAGACATACATGGCGAGACATGCTGACCTAAACATGTATACACTGGAGGAAAGAAGAAACAGGGGTGATATGATACAGACATTCAGATATTTAAAGGCATTAATTTGCAAACAAACCTTTTCCAGAGACGGGAAGGTGGTAGAACTAGAGGGCATGATTTGAAATTGAAAGGTGGCTGACTCAGGAATAATGTTGGGAAGAATTTTTTCCACTAAAAGGGTACCTTTCAGTGAAATACCTGGATACCTGGAATGTCCTCCTGTGGGAGGTGGTGGAGATGAAAACAGTAATGGAATTCAAAAATGTCTGGGACAAACACAAAGGAATCCTGTTTAAAATGATCGGATCTAAAGAAGCTTAGGGGAGATTAGGTAGGAAAACCGGTGTTGGGCTGACTTCTACAGTCTGTGCCCTGATGGAGGCTGAGTAGATTTGGATGGGCTGGAGTGGAGCTTTCAGGTGCTTTGACAACAACTTCAGAAATTTTAGAACAAGGCCAGTGACGGGCAGACTTCTACAGTCTGTGCCCTAAAAATGGCAAGGGTAAATCAAGATCAGGTGTACATAACATATGCAATGAGTTTATATTGTGCAGATTGGATGGACTGTACATGTCTTTATTTGTCGCCATCTACTATGTTACTGTTACTATGCTCCTTTTTGTATTTCTCTAAGGAGGACCTCTCTGTGTATTCCACAATGCCTGTGCAGCTGAGTAGTTCTCTTTATTTAGTTGGGTTGAGGTCTGTGAAATCTTGTGATTGTTGGTGTAAATATGCTAGTCAGCGGTATAAAATTTTGATCACTGTCTTTATTCAGTCAACACAGAAGCAGTGAATGAGAGAGGTTGATACATGCAGAATCAGGAGGAAATTGTATCCAGGCTGTGTACGCAGGCTTCCCATCTGGCAGATACATTTAAGTTCAGGAATTCACGAGCTGATGATCAGAAGCAACAGTGGTGTTCCTAGCGTGGATGGCACCCGGGGCGGATCGCCGATGCGCCCCCCCCCCCCCCCCGCCTGCAAAATGACACCTTCCTCCCCCCCCAGCGAAATGACACCCCCCCTGGGTGCACGCCGCTGGGGGGGGGTGCTGCGGCGTGCGCTTGTGGGCTCCGACTTCGCGAACTTCGCTCGTTTGCTGCAGCTCCCTCTGCCCCGGAAGTAACCTGTTCCGGGGCAGAGGGAGCTGCAGCGAACGAGCGAAGTTCGCGAAGTCGGAGGCTGTTAACTCCATACAAGCACCTGTGTTTGCTACTGCCCCATGATCAGAGCCCCTGAGCGCGTGAAACAACACACTCGTGGGCTCTGAATGCAACTAGCATGCAAATGCATGCAAAACAGGGATTTTAGCACAAGTAGCATGCAAATGCATGCTAAACCTATTCATCCCCAGTGATCAACGACCAGCATGCCAAAGATTGGCTCGCTGGCCACAGCAAACCCTAAGCCAGCCCGGAGTTGGCGTTAGGGTTTGCAGACCATTGGTGAGGAATGGTAAGCCCTGTCCAGCATGCATTTGCATTCTAGCAACCCCCCCCCCCCCCCAACAGGAACCCCAACCCGACCCTCTCACCAGCAACAGGGGGCTGTCCACCGACCCCCTGATACAGGTTCCGGGGGCTGGATATCCAGTGGGTCTCCACCCCCTACCCTCCCCCCAGTATCCCCTCAGATGTCCCTGGTGGCTCAGTGGGCCGTGGGTCATTCTCCCCACCTGGTGGTAAGTGGCCCTTCCCACCCCCTACCTTCAGTTGGAGCAGGGAGGTAGCCTCCCTCTTCTTCCATCAGCACTGCCTCAAAAATGGTGGCACCGAGCCCTGCCCAGTGCATCCTAAGGAGTGGGGAAGGGCTGCTAGACCTCCAGGTGGGCGGGGATTGACCCATGGCCCAATGGGCTACCAGGGACATCTGAGGAGATGCTAGGGGGTTAGGGGAGGCTGGCCCCCAAACTTGGGGTGGGGGGACTGGAGGTCCACCGGACCTCCATCCCCCATTTCGTTTGGCTCGGGGTGGGGGTAGTTGGGGTCTGGTGGTCCCATGGACCTCCAGTCCCTGTGTTTGACAGGTCTGGGCTTTTGACAGCCCAGACCCATCAAACAAATGCAGGAGGATGCGCTCAGGCACAATCCTTCCACACTTCTACCTTATGATCAGAGAGAATAGCGTGCTTAAATTTGCATGCTATTATTATCTCAGATCAAAGAGGAGGTAAAGCCCCATGCTGTTCCAGCTCTATTTTTAGAGCGCTGTTTGGAACAGCAAAGGGCTTTTGATCATCTCCCCATCAGTTAGCATGTAATCATAGGTGTCAGCTCTGTGGGTGCAGGCAGGGAGAGGGTGTGGGGAACAGGCGGCCAATCCTAAATGATAACTTTGCTACTAGGGATATAGGGAAAGTGAGGCAGATACAGTGGGGGAAATAAGTATTTGATCCCTTGCTGATTTTGTAAGTTTGCCCACTGACAAAGACATGAGCAGCCCATAATTGAAGGGTAGGTTATTGGTAACAGTGAGAGATAGCACATCACAAATTAAATCCGGAAAATCACATTTTGGAAAGTATATGAATTTATTTGCATTCTGCAGAGGGAAATAAGTATTTGATCCCTCTGGCAAACAAGACCTAATACTTGGTGGCAAAACCCTTGTTGGCAAGCACAGCGGTCAGACGTCTTCTGTAGTTGATGATGAGGTTTGCACACATGTCAGGAGGAATTTTGGTCCACTCCTCTTTGCAGATCATCTCTAAATCATTAAGAGTTCTGGGCTGTCGCTTGGCAACTCGCAGCTTCAGCTCCCTCCATAAGTTTTCAATGGGATTAAGGTCTGGTGACTGGCTAGGCCACTCCATGACCCTAATGTGCTTCTTCCTGAGCCACTCCTTTGTTGCCTTGGCTGTATGTTTTGGGTCATTGTCGTGCTGGAAGACCCAGCCACGACCCATTTTTAAGGCCCTGGCGGAGGGAAGGAGGTTGTCACTCAGAATTGTACGGTACATGGCCCCATCCATTCTCCCATTGATGCGGTGAAGTAGTCCTGTGCCCTTAGCAGAGAAACACCCCCAAAACATAACATTTCCACCTCCATGCTTGACAGTGGGGACGGTGTTCTTTGGGTCATAGGCAGCATTTCTCTTCCTCCAAACACGGCGAGTTGAGTTCATGCCAAAGAGCTCAATTTTTGTCTCATCTGACCACAGCACCTTCTCCCAATCACTCTCGGCATCATCCAGGTGTTCACTGGCAAACTTCAGACGGGCCGTCACATGTGCCTTCCGGAGCAGGGGGACCTTGCGGGCACTGCAGGATTGCAATCCGTTATGTCGTAATGTGTTACCAATGGTTTTCGTAGTGACAGTGGTCCCAGCTGCCTTGAGATCATTGACAAGTTCCCCCCTTGTAGTTGTAGGCTGATTTCTAACCTTCCTCATGATCAAGGATACCCCACGAGGTGAGATTTTGCGTGGAGCCCCAGATCTTTGTCGATTGACAGTCATTTTGTACTTCTTCCATTTTCTTACTATGGCACCAACAGTTGTCTCCTTCTCGCCCAGCATCTTACTGATGGTTTTGTAGCCCATTCCAGCCTTGTGCAGGTGTATGATCTTGTCCCTGACATCCTTAGACAGCTCCTTGCTCTTGGCCATTTTGTAGAGGTTAGAGTCTGACTGATTCACTGAGTCTGTGGACAGGTGTCTTTCATACAGGTGACCATTGCCGACAGCTGTCTGTCATGCAGGTAACGAGTTGATTTGGAGCATCTACCTGGTCTGTAGGGGCCAGATCTCTTACTGGTTGGTGGGGGATCAAATACTTATTTCCCTCTGCAGAATGCAAATAAATTCATATACTTTCCACAATGTGATTTTCCGGATTTAATTTGTGATGTGCTATCTCTCACTGTTACCAATAACCTACCCTTCAATTATGGGCTGCTCATGTCTTTGTCAGTGGGCAAACTTACAAAATCAGCAAGGGATCAAATACTTATTTCCCCCACTGTACAGTGTTGTGGCTGATGACTCTGGTTTCCACTTTCCAGTATCCCAAGCTTTGGTGGTTTTATGTAAAGAGGATTATAAGATAGCAAGGATATGATAGCAAGTAGGGTTGATGATTTTCATCAAGGGAAAAATGTCATTGCCCAGTGATTGTTTTTCCTTCATGGAGAGGACAGTTATGTGGGATGTTGCACAATAATCGAGTAGATAGGAAAAGTTTATTTTGTAAAAATTCTGTCTCAGGCAGCTCTTGCCTACAAGCAGTTTCTCATGCTTCAAAGAATGTTAAGGCACTGGCAGAGTAGCAGAGAATTATGTTACTGTATAGCAAAGTGCATTCCAGAACTTGCTACCTTGCTAACTGTTGCAGAATGTCAGACTCTGTTTAGCTGTAATGGTTGTTGCATTCCCTTTTTTTTTTTTAATTGCCCTTTTTTTTCTATAGTAAGCTAAACTACATTTCTGCTGTAAGATAGTTCCTTTGCTAGCACAACAGCTTTATTGGTATGTCAAAGTGTTCAATTTACTGCTTAGAATTGCATTTGTTTAGAGGATACCTTTTGAAATTTGCTTTTGGAATCTAAAGAATGGTAGAAGTTACATAATGTTCTTCCTACATTGCTGAGACCTAATCTGAGGTAACTCAAGTTTTGTGGATGTACCTCTGTAAGGATTTCAGTAGGTAGAGTCACTTATATGGTCTTTTACAAAGGCCGCTAGCATTTTTAGTGACTGCTAATGATTAGCACGCACTAAATGCTAGAGATTCCCATAGGAACATATGGGCATCTTTAGTGTTTAGTGCACACCAGTGGCGTAGCTACGGGGGGCCATGGGGTCTGGGCCCCACAAATTGGCTCTGGGGCCTCTGGTTTGGCTGACGGAGGGTCCCCATCCTCAACTTCTGCCACCTGAATCATTTGTCCAGCTCTGGTCTCTGGTTCTCCGACGCATTGCCTGTCCTGCTCTTCCCCTCACGTCGCATGCGTGCTCGTTTTAGTGAAACTGAGCATGCACAACACTTCATGCATGATGAATGTCATTAAAACAAGTGTGTACATGATGTGAGGAGAACAGCAGGGCAGGCAATGCGGCAGAGACCAGCGCTGGACAAATGCTTCAGCTGGCGGGGGTTGGGGACCTACACCAGCCAAGTTATGTGGAGGCAGAGGGAGCGGTGGGGAGGTGGGCCAAAATGTGCCCCCTCCCACTTTAGGCTCTGGACCCCCCCCCCCCTCATTGAGGTCTGGCTACGCCACTGGTGCACTCATATTTAATGCATGCACTAAAAAGGCTAGAACGTCTTAGTAAAAAGACCCCTTAAAGCTCAACAGTCAGAGAGAAAAGGACAGTGAAATACCTCAGACATAACTTGTCATGATATGCTTGCAGAGGTACATTCTCAAAAATTGACACAGTACCTGTGTCAGATGAGGTCTCGGCAATAGCTTGTAACGACTGGTGCTTTTTTACTTCTAGGGTGCATCTCATCCTGCGCAGCCTAGCATTGCTTCTGCTCTTCTTAGCTCATGAATCTTAAGATGTGAGGGTGATATGCCAGAAAAGTAGTGTGTGTTTAGTTCAATTGCAATGTGCAGATTCCTATCTGTTGTAGTTTTGGGGCATTAACAAAGTGAGTGGTAGCAAGCTGCAGCATGGCAGCTTTTTCTGAGTAAAGTTGACAACAACTTTTTTGTATCACAGAGTTCAGCTGTCAGTTTTGAATAACCAGGAAATTTCATAACACCTCCCTCATAGGTTTTAAACAGAACTGGATAGCAATTGATAGGGTGGGTAGTGCTGTACAGAAGGTATAGATTCTCAGCAAAGCCCAATGTCTTAACACAAATTTTCTTTAGCTGCTCAAATCATTAAAAGGTGCAGGGATGTAAGAAAAGCAGAATCATGCCTAAGGTCTTTCTCAAGGCTGAACATAATAATGCACATGCCTTTTATTCAAGCCATAAAAATGCTGACTGAGACGCCCTCTTGATCTTTCTAAAAGAGACTGCAGTTTTCAAGTATTACAATTTTGATAAATTGTATCACATTTATCAATTTATATTTCTTGTTTTGTCAGTAATTTTGTGCTGTACATATTTTTCAGTTTATTGGATAGGTGTATTTCAATGTGAATTTTAAACTTTTCATCTGTTTTTAAAATATGTTTATTTTATTCCACCTATGGTTACCATGATTTTGTTACTTATTTTGATATTTTCATTGTTTTGTTTTAAATGTTAAACTATTTATGCATATGTACTGATAGATATATATTTTTATGTGTTTATATGCAGCTTTTATGACTCCTTAAGAAGCAGGCAGTTCACACCAAAACATGGCTCTGTGTCAAGTCTGTTTGTAGTTCGGTGCTTCAATAAACGTTCGATATTTGGTTTCACCTCTGGTGTTTCTCTTTGGATTTGATTGGAGGGCCATTTGTCTTTCATTATTGTGATTTCTTCCTCTTATGTCAAGAAGACCTACCTTCAAAGTTCAGTCAAGTGCTTGATTAGCATATGTGCGCACATCAATATGACTATCAGGCTTATTTTTGAAAGAGAAGGGAGCCCATCTTTCGACACAAATCGGGAGATGGGCGTCCTTCTCCCAGGGTTACCCAAATCGACATAATCGAAAGCCGATTTTGGGCATCCTCAACTGATTTCCATCACGGGGATGACCAATGTTCACGGGGGCGTGTTGGAAACGTAGTGAAGGCGGGACTAGGGCGTGCCTAACACATGGCCGTCCTCGACCGATAATGGGAAAAAGAAGGGCGTCCCTGGTGAGCACTTGGGTGACTTTACTTGGTCCATTTTTTTTTACGACCAAGTCTCAAAAAGGTGCCCAAACTAACCAGATGACTTCCCCTTACTCCCCCAATGGTCACCAACCCCCTCCCACCCTAAAAAAAACGTTTAAAATATTTTTTGCCAGCCTCTATGTCAGCCTCAAATGTCATACCCTGCTCCATGATAGCAGCATGCAGGTCCCTGGAGCAGTTTTAGTGGGTGCAGTGCACTTCAGGCAGGCGGACCCAGGCCCATCCCCCTCCCTACCTGTTACATTTGTGGTGGTAAATGTGAGCCCTTCAAAATCCACCAGAAACCTACTGTACCCACATCTAGGTGCCCCCTTTCACCCCTTAGGGCTATGGTAGTGGTGTACAGTTGTGGGGGGGGGAGGTTGGGGGGGCTCAGCACACAAGGTAAGGGAGCTATGCACCTGGAAGCAATTTGTGAAGTCCACTGCCGTGCCCCCTAGGGTGCCCGGTTGGTGTCCTGGCATGTCAGGGGGACCAGTGCACTATGAATGCTGGCTCCTCCCACGACCAAATGGCTTGGATTTGGTAATTTCTGAGATGGGCGTCCTTGGTTTCCATTATGGCCGAAAATTGGAGACAACCATCTCTAAGGACGACCATCTCTAAGGTTGACCTAAATTTCCAGATTTGGGCGTCCCCGACCGTATTATCGAAACGAAAAATGGACGCCCATCTTGTTTCAATAATATGGTTTTCCCCGCCCCTCCACTGGGACATCCTGCGAGGATGTCCTCAGGAAAACTTAGGCACCCCTTTCAATTATGCCCCTCCGTGTGTTACTACTACTGCTACATCTTGTGCCACACCACAGCACAGCGCCAGTAACATACAACTGACATCTGACATCACTCACTACCAGAGAATATTACTATTGGAATGTTTAATTGCTACCAACACTGTCACTGCGTAGTTATATTGAACATTTTTGTACAATTACGACCGCCAAATAGTACTAGTCTTGATGCGGTGAAACATTATAAAGATACCCAATTATCTAAGTTTTTTTTACTAACCAAAGCATTCCTGAAATTGAATACATGCAACATGAACAATGACAATGCATCTTCTACAAGTGAGGAGGAGGGTGCAGGGACACTTGTTAATATAGCAGAAGCAGCTGATGTTACAGATGCAAATATGTACTACATTAACGATTCTGTTATGAAGAAAAATAAAAACAACTCTAATGATTTGGGTTTAGCAATGGGCAAAATATTGATGGATACTGACAAATTATGATTCTAGTCTAACTTCTATACCCCACCAGAATCCTGTGCATGGCCTACTGCAACAAGCAGCAACTGTGGAAGAATTACATGCAGACTACACCATTCGGTATTGTTGAAATATCCATGTTTTGCATATTCGCCAAAACTTGACGGGGTGTTCCGTTCCATACTGCGCTCAGTATTCAGACCGCGGGAGGCAACCCTCACAAGTGTCGTGCAATTGGTGCTGAGCCTGGATATTCAATGCTGGGCTATTTCCGATGACCGGCACGGAATATCCGGGGGCATTTTTGGCTGACAAACTTAACCGGCTAAGTGAATATTCAGCACTGGCCAGTTATGTTTATAGTGGCCAAAGATGAGACAACAGATATTGCAGGACATGAACAGTTAACCATTTTCATATGCTATGTGTTTGAAAACAATATCCGGGAACAATTCATATACTTTGCATGAGCAGATGATCTTACAGGCAAAGGTGCTGCAAAGTAGATACTGATTATCCTGTGGCAATCTGGAATTAATAGCAGCAAGATGATTGGACAGGGATATAATGGAGCTAGTTCTATGGCTGAGTTTGCATGAGGTTCAAGCAATTATTTGCCAGTCAAACCCAGCTGCTTGCTATGTGCATTGTGCTGCTCATGCTCTAAATTTAACCATCAGTAAAGCCTCTGAAGTACAAGGAATCCACAAAGCGTTCTATGCTGTTAGTACACAGAATTAGCCATAGCCAGTCGAATGAAGATCCACATGTTAAGTCTGGAATGAAACATCTAAAAAAGCTTTGCAACACAAGGTGGGTAGAATGGCATGAAGCTGTCAAGACATTCACACTGTTGTATTTGCCAGTTGTTGACACATCAACTGATATTAGTCAGTCTCGCGATGCTGGATCAGCAATAGTGTCTACTCATCTGGCAGCACTACATGAACAGAATTTGTCATTGTGATGGTTGTTCTAAACCGTGTTCTAGCAGTCAACTAAGTAGTTGTCTATCAGTCTGCAAGAAGTAAGACTTAATGAAGTATTTGACAGAAGCTGCGTAAAATGCGTGAACATTCTACTCCTGGCTTTGCAGTGGTGACAGGGGACGCTGAAACTTTGTTCGACAGACCTCTTCAGTTTCCATGGATCTGTGGTCAACAACGCCATTGTGACAGTTGTGTAAGGACAAATGAATCAGCGGAGGAATACTACTGCACAATACTTGACACTCCCTTCTTCGACAGTATAATCGCAGAGCTCAATGAATGTTTTCTATCCCATAAGAATACCGCAATACAACTTAACACATTATTGCCAGCTCATATATATCAAACACCTCATTCAACAGCCTGACAGAGGTATTGAGAATGTACCTCCCAATTATTGCAGATGACAGACCAGATATCGATGATGTACGAGCAGATTTCATCCGATGACAATCTTGATGGCAGGATGTGCCTGCTTCAGAATGACCCCGTGACTGTCTGCTAGTACTTGCCGCATGCATCAAAGCTCTTATGCCCCCATGTTCATGCTTTGCTTCAAATTTATGCATGTCTCCCAGTTTTGACTGCTACACCAGAGCGAACATTTTCAGTAATGAAAATTCTCAAGAGCTATCTGCATTTCAGGCTGACTGATGAAAATATACAAGGATTAGTGATGGCATACATCCACAAAGACATTCGGATTGACATTGACAAAGTAATCACTTTGTGCTGAAAAATCATTGGTTGCAGCTATGCTAAGCAAATGTGTATTTACACATATAACATAAGCATAAGTTTAGCACTGGCAGTTGTTTTTTATTCCTTACATCAGCGGCCTATAAAGCACACAAGATCAATAATAGTGTTGTATGAGAGCCTAATGATTAGGAACTGTGCAATAATGACCCGGCTAGAGATGCACCCCCTGTTGAAAATTCCTGGCTACGCCATTAAAGAACAAGAACAAGTTTCTGATCATATATATCAATAGAAATCAAACAAAATAAAACATGGAAAAGAAAATAAGATGATACCTTTTTTATTGGACATAACTTAATACATTTCTTGATTAGCTTTCGAAGGTTGCCCTTCTTCGTCAGATCGGAAATAAGCAAATGTGCTAGCTGACAGTGTATATAAGTGAAAACATTCAAGCATTGCTATGATAGTCTGACAGGGTGGGAGGATGGGGGTGGGTCGGAGGTATGCATGGGGACATCAAAGCATATCATTGATATTCTAACAGGATGGGTGTGGGTAGGTGAGGGGAGGGTGATCAACAGAGACATACAGTTTTATGGTTTATAATGGGCTAGGAACCCCAGGTCCTTGTTAAGTCCTTTCTGTTGGGTGTTAAAATATTCAATCATTCTGACTTCAAAGGTCTTACGTTCTTGTATGGTTTTAAAGTTACCTTTCAGTATTCTCACTGTGAAATCACTGGTACAGTGTCCTGGTTCTGTGAAGTGCTGTCCCACCGGGGTGGGGGCCCTACTGGCTGTATTGTTCATGTGATGTCTATGTAAATTGAATCTTGTCTTAAGCATCTGGCCTGTTTCTCCAATATAGCATCCTTCATTACATTTTTTACACTGAATGATATATACCACATTGGAAGATGAGCAAGTGAAAGATCCCTTTATGTTGAATATCTTTCCTTTGTGAATGACTTTGGGGTCCTGTGAAATATTTTGGCATAGTTTGCAACTGGATAAATTACAGGGAAGACATGAGCAGCCCATAATTGAAGGGTAGGTTATTGGTAACAGTGAGAGATAGCACATCACAAATTAAATCCGGAAAATCACATTGTGGAAAGTATATGAATTTATTTGCATTCTGCAGAGGGAAATAAGTATTTAATCCCTCTGGCAAACAAGACCTAATACTTGGTGGCAAAACCCTTGTTGGCAAGCACAGCGGTCAGACGTCTTCTGTAGTTGATGATGAGGTTTGCACACATGTCAGGAGGAATTTTGGTCCACTCCTCTTTGCAGATCATCTCTAAATCATTAAGAGTTCTGGGCTGTCGCTTGGCAACTCGCAGCTTCAGCTCCCTCCATAAGTTTTCAATGGGATTAAGGTCTGGTGACTGGCTAGGCCACTCCATGACCCTAATGTGCTTCTTCCTGAGCCACTCCTTTGTTGCCTTGGCTGTATGTTTTGGGTCATTGTCGTGCTGGAAGACCCAGCCACGACCCATTTTTAAGGCCCTGGCGGAGGGAAGGAGGTTGTCACTCAGAATTGTACGGTACATGGCCCCATCCATTCTCCCATTGATGCGGTGAAGTAGTCCTGTGCCCTTAGCAGAGAAACACCCCCAAAACATAACATTTCCACCTCCATGCTTGACAGTGGGGACGGTGTTCTTTGGGTCATAGGCAGCATTTCTCTTCCTCCAAACACGGCGAGTTGAGTTCATGCCAAAGAGCTCAATTTTTGTCTCATCTGACCACAGCACCTTCTCCCAATCACTCTCGGCATCATCCAGGTGTTCACTGGCAAACTTCAGACGGGCCGTCACATGTGCCTTCCGGAGCAGGGGGACCTTGCGGGCACTGCAGGATTGCAATCCGTTATGTCGTAATGTGTTACCAATGGTTTTCGTGGTGACAGTGGTCCCAGCTGCCTTGAGATCATTGACAAGTTCCCCCCTTGTAGTTGTAGGCTGATTTCTAACCTTCCTCATGATCAAGGATACCCCACGAGGTGAGATTTTGCGTGGAGCCCCAGATCTTTGTCGATTGACAGTCATTTTGTACTTCTTCCATTTTCTTACTATGGCACCAACAGTTGTCTCCTTCTCGCCCAGCGTCTTACTGATGGTTTTGTAGCCCATTCCAGCCTTGTGCAGGTGTATGATCTTGTCCCTGACATCCTTAGACAGCTCCTTGCTCTTGGCCATTTTGTAGAGGTTAGAGTCTGACTGATTCACTGAGTCTGTGGACAGGTGTCTTTCATACAGGTGACCATTGCCGACAGCTGTCTGTCATGCAGGTAACGAGTTGATTTGGAGCATCTACCTGGTCTGTAGGGGCCAGATCTCTTACTGGTTGGTGGGGGATCAAATACTTATTTCCCTCTGCAGAATGCAAATAAATTCATATACTTTCCACAATGTGATTTTCCGGATTTAATTTGTGATGTGCTATCTCTCACTGTTACCAATAACCTACCCTTCAATTATGGGCTGCTCATGTCTTTGTCAGTGGGCAAACTTACAAAATCAGCACGGGATCAAATACTTATTTCCACCACTGTATATTCACCTGCACTTTCTTCTGTTCATCTGCTGGATTCAGGAAATGAAACTTGATGCTCACAGTTAATGCAGGGTTTTATTTTTTCACAGGAACAAAACATTTTACTGTTCCCACAGTAAAAAAAACACAACAACCTGCATTTACAGCGAGCATGGAATTTCACTTCCAGCCACTGGCTCCCCCACACTGCTTCCAGTTCTCCGCTGCAGTGATGCTCACAGACATCATAAGAAAAGGGCCCTGATTGGTCCATTGTGTTGACTACATAACCCGCCACTGCCCCAAACAGTGAAGGAAGCTATTAGGGCTAAAAGAAATGCCTTCAGAAAATGGAAGAAGGAACCGTCTGAAAATAACAAGAAGCAGCATAAAGAGTGTCAAAGCAAATGCAAGGTGCAGATAAAGAAGGCCAAGAGGGATTACGAAAAAAAGATAGCATTAGAGGCAAAAAACATAGTAAAAATTTCTTTCGGTATATTAAAAGCAGGAAGCCGGCAAAAGAATCGGTTGGGCTGCTGGATGACCGAGGGGTAAAAGGGGCGATCAAGGAAGACAAAGACGTAGCGGAGAGATTGAATGAATTCTTTGCTTCGGTCTTCACAGAGGAAGATTTGGATGGGATACCGGTGGCGGAAATGGTATTTCAAGCGGACGAGTCGGAGAAACTTACTGACTTCACTGTAAACCTGGAGGATGTAATGGGGCAGTTCAGCAAACTGAAGAGTAGCAAATCTCCTTGACCGGATGGTATTCATCCTAGAGTACTGATAGAACTGAAAAATGAGCTTGCAGAGTTACTGTTAGTGATATGCAATTTATCCTTAAAATCAAGCATGGTACCGGAAGATTGGAGGGTGGCCAATGTAATGCCGATTTTTTTAAAAGGGTCCAGAGGAGATCCGGGAAATTATAGACCTGTGAGTCTGATGTCGGTGTCGGCCAAAATGGTAGAGGCTATTATTAAAAACAAAATTACACACCCTCCCACTCTGTCAGACTGTCAAAGTAATGCTTTGATGTTTCTCTTATATATACTATCTGCTACCACATTTGCTTATTTCCGATCTGACGAAGAAGGGCAACCTTCGAAAGCTAATCAAGAAATGTATTAAGTTATGTCCAATAAAAAAGGTATCATCTTATTTTCTTTTCCATGTTTTATTTTGTTTGATTTCTATTGATAACCTTTAAGAGTGGACTAACACGGCTACCACACCTCTCTGCAAATTTAAAGCAAATTGGAGAAAATGTTTCTTCACCCAACGCATAATTAAACTCTGGAATTTGTTGCTGGAGAATGTGGTGAAGGCGGTTAGCTTGGCAGAGTTTAAAAAGGGGTTAGACGGTTTTCTAAATGACAAGTCCATAAACCACTACTAAATGAACTTGGGAAAAATCCACAATTCCAGGAATAACATGTATAGAATGTTTGTACGTTTGGGAAGCTTGCCAGGTGCCCTTGGCCTGGATTGGCCACTGTCGGGGACAGGATGCTGGGCTCGATGGACCCTTGGTCTTTTCCCAGTGTGGCATTACTTATGTACTTATGTAGTTAGTGTGTGGCAAGGGCGGCCATTTTATGGGGTTTAGTGTGTATTGGCAAGTGGCAGCCAATCGGTGTTAGTGAATAACAGTGACTAGTAATGTGAAGCAGCTTTGTGTGAGCAGAGAGGAGCATAACTGAAGGAGGACAGAGCTGGGTGGATCACAGTTGGAGACAGACAGTAAGGCTATTCCAATCCTACACAGTGAGTATCCTAGATTGTGGTTTAAAATTTTGGACTTTATCTTTGATAGGCATTTCATTTGTTTGAGGCTTGGAGGGGGGGCTCTTAAGCTTCTGATGTTATTTTATTTTGGAGAGGCGGTCAGAGCCTTGTGACTAAATAGGAATGGGGGAGGGGGCAATTTTGAACGAAAATCTATATTGAATGAAAATCATGTGACATCATTTATGGAGCCACGTATATCAGCTTCGCTACATAACTTCAGTGTGTCACACAAACCAGTCAGGCATCAGACTCAGGCGGGACCTCTGGAGAGCACCGTAAAGGAACCGGAGTCATAGCAGCCCCAGCCCAGGCTCTAAGAAGAAAAATCCAGCACATGGGTCCAACCAGTACCCAAACTTCCTGCACCCTACCCTTCGCTCCAGTTCTGGTAAGTATACCTAGGGACTTCTATATCTGCCAGTGTGTAAAGATGAAAAGTGGTAACTCTGGTAGGCTGGAGACATTTTGGAGAAAACAGTCTACATTGAGATCTTCCTGTTCCTTCCCTTCTTCTAGGTTTATGCATAGAAGGAAGAGATTGCAGGAGAATGATTATATGTCATGGGCTAGTTATGAGAGATGCAGGACATGGCCTGAGCCTTTATCACTGCAGCAGAGCACAGAAAAGAAGATTTACACCCTAGAGAAGCCAGACTGAAATGGACATGGATAATTCCCTAGTAAAGGGGTTTATGAGCCTCTCTTTGCAATGAGAACAATTGGTGGGGGGGGGGGGGGGGGGGGGGGGGGAGAGGGAGAAATGGATACATTTGGGTGAATCAGTAGCCTAATTATTTTTCTGACCTTGGATCATACTGATAGAAACCTTACTTTCAGGCTCAGATGCTTTCCTTAGTGCACTTAACTAGATCTTATCCTACAAGTAAAGACTGAGGAGAATGTTCCTGAAAAAGGAATCTTAAGCACACTTTCATTCCAGAAATACCAGAGTTGATAATGAATGCTAATGTAGTTTTACAATTCTTGTGTTGGCACTCCTTATTTGGCTTGCTGCCATATAAACTTAAGTTTTCTGAGATTTTCTGAAGTGAGTATGGAGATGTATGTCCTCAAATCAATGAGTTATGGCTAGTTCCATGGCGCAGACTGTAGCACTACATGCTAGAGCATATCGGATTTGGGTTTGAATCTGCTGTGTGATGAGACCAGCAAAGGGCTTGGATGCACCACAGAAGAGATATGTTCATGCTTGATGAGGAAGATGTCTGCCACTTCTACGGAGACCCCTGACCACAGAGCAGTACACAAGGATAGTCTTGGTGGAAAATTAATCTAACCCTTAGGGCTGGTGAAGAACTGCAAATTCAAAGGGTAGGGTAGTATACAAGCACTCAATTTTCACACAGGGGTTCTTCCCTGAGGGGACATAATTCTTTGTTGGGTCTCCTATTGTATCTGTTTTTGTCTTAAAGTCATAGACTGCAGTGTGGTTCCTACAGAAAATCACTTTACTTGCACTTTAAATAGGATCAGGCATTACTCCAAGATAACAACTATTTACAGTGTTAATAAATATAGCCAGCCACATCGCAGTCTTTAGTCTTCCTGAGAAAAATCTCATACAACTTAGCATGGAATGACAACAAGGCTCCCGACCCTCCCAAGATTTCTCTTACTGGGAAACTACTAGATATGTTATCCGTGTCCTCTGAAGGCAAGCTGAGGTTTTGTTCTCTCTCCAGACCCTGCAAGTTCTCAACTTTGGAAGAATAACCAGAGCATAAGAACATAAGCATTGCCATACTGGGTCAGACTGAAGGTTCATCAAGCCTAGTATCTTGTTTCCAACAGTGGTCAATTCAGGTCAAAAGTACCTGGCAAGATCCCAAAAGAGTAAAAATAGATTTTATGCTGCTTATCCCAAGGATAAGCAGTAAATTTTACCAAGTGTCACACCCCTCATCTGTTTTAAGTGGTCTCCAGGAGCCATTCCATGCCAAGAAGACTTTACTTCCTGGAAGCCCTGTACTTCCTTTATAGCCCTGCAGGACGGCGCAGGCTGATGTCATCACTTCCTGTCTGGTAGTATATAAGGAAGTACCTGACTTCCAGCCAGTGCCTTTGCAACATGTCTCCTAGTGCTTTCTAGTGTGGTTATTACTAGCCTTGTTCCAGTCTTCTGTCCTGTCCCGAAACTTGTCTCCTGTCTTGTTCCAGCTGTCTTCATCTTTCGTCTAGTTGTCTAGTTGTCTCTAGCCCTGTTCCTGTTGTCTGCCTCCTGCTCTGTTTCTAGCCTGCCCTGTCCCAGCCTTCTTCCTGTCTGTATCTCCTGTCCTGTTCCTGCCTGCTCCAGCTTAACTTCTACCCTGTTTTGGCCCTGTTCCTGCCCTGACCTAATCTGTGCCCTTCATCTTATTCCTGCTGCTGTCTGTGTCCCCTGTTCATGGTCTTTGGGCTTTCTGGTTCCTGCTTCTCCCTTGTCCTGACTTTGTCAGGCCAGGCTCTCTTAAGGGTCATCTCCTGGTCCTGACACCATAAGGCTAGGCCCCCAAAGGCCTTCTTAAGGGCCAATCTCTGGCCTTGACCCCATTGGGTCAGCCCTCAAGGGCTCTTCTAAGAGCCATGCTCTGGTCACATCCCTGCCAGGATATAACTCATGTGCCTCTAGTTGGGGCCTCCCTAGCCTAAGGGCTAGGTGGGTAGTGTAAACTCGACTGCAGCCTAAGGGCTCACCTTCCAAATCATGACACAAAGTCTATCTTTATAATGGCTTATGGACTTTTCTTTTAGGAAATTATCCAAACCTTTTTTAAACCCTGCTAAGCTAACTGTTTTTACCACATTCTCTGGCAATTAATTCCAGAGTGAAGAAATATTTTCTCAAATTTGTTTTAGAATCAGCTGATAGCTTTTCAGCCCAAAATCTTTCTCTCACTCACAGAGCTCTCTTACATGCATCCAACCTCTCTTAGAACTTCAGGCCCTCTGAGAACAGTCAGTGCAACTGTTGCTAGGGAAGACAGTGGCTCTGCATCTCCAGTTGACCTCCAGTGGCCAATCAAATCCCAGTACACAAAACTTTTAAAAGTATATAACCTAACTAAAATGTTCACAGTCTCCATTTTGATTCTATAGAAAATAATGGGAAAATACATCTTTATTAAAATTAACATACAAATCTCCACAAAATTAACCCAAAAGGTCCTATTACCCTTGGTCCCATCAAATCCCACAGTCCATATTTTTCTCTCTAACATTTTGCTCCACATTTACAGACATTAACACATTTTTTCCAAAAATTACCTTCAAAAATCTCAAAGAACTGGAGATGTCCACTCTAAAAATATTCAGGACCTCCCCACCCACACCCCAGAGTGACACCTGCTAAAAAAAACAACAACAAAAAACATATTTAAAACCCAGAAATAACCCAAAGTAAAATGTTCTCGTTATACAACCAAAATGATTTTTGCCAAAAGTTTTAAAGTACTAATCCATCTCAGGAGGTTCTCAGGAACTCATACCTACCATCACATTTTACCAAAAATTAACCCCTTAATCGCCAACCCAATTGGTCCAAAAATGGAATTTTAAAATAAACTAAATGAAATTTTTGGTCACCGAACCCCTTACCTTGTTCCTCACATGCTCCTCACTTGACCTCCACCAACAGAACTGGTCCCAACAGTCCCCCAGCATCCGCGAGAAAAAGGCATCTTCCCCCCAGAAGTCTCCTGAAGCCTCTGGACTCCCAAAGGCTCCTTCCTGCTGTCCACTAATGAAGCAGATGGGCCACCAACACCCAATCCGGGCCACAGAAAGCCCGGATCCAAGGTACCCTCCCCAAAGCCAGGTAAATAAATAAAAATAATTCCACTGGTTGTATTACTGAAGGCTGTTAGGTGATTCTGAGGTTTTATTCTCCTCTATTTTGGTAAATGATAATTGTGGCAGGGTAATGCCCCACATTGTGGATCTATCAGACAATATTAAATGTATGCTTTGCATGTGATTTGGATTATCTCCCTGGTTGAGAAGTGTGTAATACAACCAATGGTCCTATACCATCTGCATCCAAATACATTTAACATTCCACCCTACAACTGTAGAGTAAAATATATTGGACAGGGCAATAAAGTGGATACATACCAGAGAGGGAAAATAAATAGGGTTCAGAGTTTAAGCCAGAAGCTGTAGATTAGAACATCGTGCTTAGGGACCTAAATATGTATTCTTTATGCAAGAGGAAAAGAGAGGGAGATGGAATATACAGAGTTCCCCAGACAGAGGGAGCAAGAAAAAGAGATGAGTGTCAGCTACATGTTCAATGCCATGGACTTTACAATGGCTATTTTTTTTTCATGTTTTTGTTGTGGTGGAGAGGGAGAGAGAGGAGTGTTGGGATTGGACTGAGAAGATGGGGGGGGCACAGTGCTGATGTCAGGCTAAGGAGCTTGGAGTGATGGTTTGAGGGAGGATGGGAAGACAGAGGGAGAGACTGGTGCATACAGGCTGGATGAATTGACAGAGAAAGACTGAGATGGAGAGGAGGTGAGGCAGAAATGGAGACTGGAGGGGACAAGGGGGAAGTTCAAAGAATTTAACCCCTCTTAGGGGGAAAAGGGGTATCCCTGGTTCCTGAAAGGTGAAGCTATCTGCTATTATGCGGCTTTTATTAGATAAAAGGATAGCCATGTCTGGCTTATTGGTTGGAATACTAGACTACACACCAATAAACGTGGGTTCAAATCCCACTTCTCCCACTGATGCTCCTTTATGACCCTGGCAAGTCAGTTTTTCTCTTTTTATCTCAGGTAGCCATTTAGATTGTAGGGCAATGATTTATTGAACCAGAATTGTAATAATGCTGGAAGCTCTCTTCACCATCTTTTAGAAAAGCTGCCTAAAAATCCCAAATCATTGGCTTGTTGGTCTAGGGATATACTTATCACTTTGGGTGTTAGAAGTCCTGGGTTCAAATCCCAGATAAGCCCTTTGGTATGCAGAGTAGCTGCATGGTAGCTGAGGTGCCCAGCGGGTACTACTTAAGCTTTAGGAGTGGAAGTATAGCCTAACAGCTGAGAACCAGGTGAACTGGGTTCAATTCCCACTGCAGCTGCTTGTGACCCTGGGCAAGTCACTTAATCTTCCATTGCCCCAGGTACTTAAAACTTAGATTGTGAGCCCAGTAGGGACAGAGAAAGTACTTGTATATCATATAAAATCTGCTTTGGTTGTACCACAGAAAGGTAAATGCAATACTGAATCATTATTGGAGCTTAGGGGAGATCAAAGGTGATAGCAGAACTAAGAGGATGTGTTTTTGTGTGTCTGTCACAGATAAGGGGAAAAGGCCTTAGGGTCCAATGCACAAAACTTACTGAGCCAGCAATGTGCATTCTTGACTGGTTCCAGGTGGTTTAGCGAGAATGTTATTCAGCGGGAGATGCACAAAAGGGTTCTGTGGACTTTATACCATTTGCAATGGAAGACAATGGGAATTGCATGCTAATGTATTCAAATGAGCTGTTAAGTATTCAAATGTGCATTCTGGGGATGCACAGCCATTCCCAAGTGATGCACAGAAAGGACCATCCACCTTTAGGGACAGAAATTTTACGGGAGGTCTGGAGCAGCTGTAGCAGATACCACCTTCTTCACTTTGAACTATTTCTGACAGTCGGATCTCTCTGGTATGTGTTATTTGTACTTTTGGAAGTTAACTGAACTGTAAACAACTGTTTCTGATGCCCAATGACCCAATTTCCAGCACTTCTCTCCTGCCACTCCCCCCAAGTCTAGAGAAGCGAATGCATTGGACGATTGCCACAGCTAGCCCACCTCCTCTTAAAGGAATATCACAATCACATCATGAACATGCACAGTTTGTACTCTGGCTTTTGTTGCTTTTCACATGTTTGCCCCCTGCTGTTTCATCAGTCTTGTGTTCCATACAGTCCAGATGGAGCTTTGCACCGCAGCATCTCTTGATTTTGGCATCAGAGTCATTGCGCTGTCTTCTGTTATATCACTTCTGCTGGGTATTTTGAAGCTACTGTGGGTCAGACCTTATGGAGAAAGGACTGTCTGATCTGCCGTTCAGGCAGCTGTGTCAACCGTTTTACATATGGATTTCAAACATGCCAGCTTGTTGCGTGTATGAAAGCTGTTTGTAGTGAGGCTGTTCTAGGCATGCGCATAGCAGCCACACTTGACTGCTATGTGCAAGCCCTGGTGCTTTCCCTACCCAAGCTACACGGTAAGAGTCTGCACAGATCATTTGCTTGCAATTTTTTTTTTTTGAGAATCATTCACTATTTCCATCACGGTAAATTTTACTGTGATGGAAATAGTGAACAATTCTTTCCAGTGACTTTAGTGCATCTCGCCCTTTAAAGAGAGTGAAGAGATGCATCAAAGAGACTTATTTTAAAGAGAGTGACTACAGTTTTAAGTGAATTTAGCAGAATTTCATTTGTACCACAGAAGAAGTGCTAAGAAGCACTGTAGAGTCCATTAGCCTGACATATTCTTATCGTAAGCGGAGAAGTGTTGCCAAGGGGAAGAATATCTTTGATTGAAGAATTGGCTCTATAGAGGTGAGAAGAATTGAGAGAGAAAGAAGAGAATGAGTTTTATTCAGAAAGTCTGTACAAGATAGAGAACTGTGTACTAGCACTAGCAAGAACATAAGTGGGATTAGGAGAGAAAACCATTACTTAAAGTCTTCACTTATGTAATTAAAATTAAACCCACTCAACAAGAATTATGAGAGGCCTAAAGTATGATTGTATAAGTTGTGGATACAATGCAGATAGTGGGGCTCTTTTACTAAGTCGCGTAAGCATCTACCCCTGCCCAACACATACTACATAAGTACATAAGTATTGCCATACTGGGGAAGACCAAAGGTCTATTAAGACCAGCATCCTGCTTCCAACAGTGGCCAATCCAGGTCACAAATACCTGGCAAGATCCCAAAAAAGTGCAAAACATTTTATACTGCTTACCCCAGAAATAGTGGATTTTCCCCAAGTCCATTTAATAATGGTCTATGGACTTTTCCTTTAGGAAGCCGTCCAAATCTTTTTTAAACTCCGCTAAGCTAACCGCCTTTACCACATTCTCTGGCAACGAATTCCAGAGTTTAATTACACGTTGAGTGAAGAAAAATTTTCTCCAATTTGTTTTAAATTTACTACATTATAGCTTCATCGCATGCCCCCTAGTCCCAGTATTTTTGGAAAGCGTAAACAGACGCTTCACATCTACCCGTTCAACTCCACTCATTATTTTATAGACCTCTATCATATCTCCCCTCAGCCGCCTTTTCTCCAAGCTGAAGAGCCCTAGCCGCTTTAGCCTTTCCTCATAGGGAAGTCGTCCCATCCCCTTTATCATTTTCGTCACCCTTCTCTGCTAAAATGGAATTACCGCATGGCTCTTGCAGTAATTTCATTTTTGGCATGCATCCGATACGCGCGGCTGAAAAATAATTTTTATGTTTGGACATGGGTATCAGACGTGCGCCAAGTGACATTTGACGAGCGTAGGTCATTACCACCTAGTTAACATGTGAGACTTTACTGCTAGGTCAATGGCTGGCAGTAAGGTCACAGACCCAAAATGGAAACGTGGCAATTTTGATTTTGCCGCACATCCATTTTCGGCAAAAATTTTAAAAGGGCCTTTGATACAGGTGCGCTGAAAAATGGGTCAGCACATGCCCAAAACCCGTGCCTACACTACCACAAGCCATTTTTCAGCGCACCTTAGTAAAAGGACCCCAGTATTTGTTAACCCTAGAACGCATGACGTTAAAAATATACATATTAACGTCATGGGGGCCTTTTAGGCCCCCATGCACATAATGTAGAAAAACACACTTAAATAACTTTCACAAGTTTATTTCAAAATTGCTCAATAAAATATGAATAGTGGACAACATTTTAATTATAATTTTTCACAGAAAACACCAAAAAATCTTTTTTTTTTTCCCAAATTTCACGCAAAGACATGAAAACACACAAAAATGCATAGAAATCTATAGCAAACTAGCTGCAGCTACATTTTTATTCTAACTTTCTTTTCTATTATATTAGTCTTCCAAAGAATTCTGACATGTTATTTTTTCAGAAGAGTGTTCTTTGCAAACAGTTTCCTTACAAGTGGAACAATATCGCTCAGTTTTCCTCTCTATGTTTCTTGGACACATGAAACAACGCTTTCGTTTTCTTTCTCCTGGCTCTGGAGTAATCTGAAACTGTACGCCACACCGTTTCATTGCTTCTTTAGTTTTCTTTGGCAAGCATTTCAAGTCGCTTCGCTCTATCATGTGAGGTATTACAAGTTCATGACAAAGGTCCTTCAAGAATAAGCGTCTCCTGTCCTTCCTCTGTGCATGAAATTCAGGATGAGTTTCTGTATAAATAATGAATGAATTTAGGGCTGCTAAATCAAGCATATTTGAAAATAGTACTACAGGCCATCGTTTTGTTTGCCTCTTACACGAATATTCTCCCACCATCTCATCCATTTTATCTACACCTCCTTTTGTTGCATTGTAATGCAGGATGATTTCTGGTTTCAATTTTTGGTTATTGTTGTCAACACTGCAATCGTGATGCATGGTACTGAGTAAAATTACAGATTTCTCCTTCTTTGCCTTGTAAGATACCAAAGTCGCTTTGTTATTGAATCCAAAGACACTCTCATAAAGTGCTCGCTGACGATTGTGTTTGAGTGCTGCTGGAATTTCTCGTCTGTTTTGCTTTATAGTAACAAGTGTAATAGCTTTTGCAAGCAGAAAATTGCCTAGTTCAACATTGGTGAAATAATTGTCCATGGTGATGTTTCTACCTGAATTGAATATTGGAACAGCAAGAGTTTTGACTATTTCAGACCCCAGATCCTTCTGTACTGGTGCACCAACCTCTTTGCCACAGTAGATTGCGCCATTTATGCCATAATAATTTGCAGAATCACACATCCAGAAGATTTTTATACCGTACTTGGCTGGCTTGCTGGGCATGTATTGTATGAATTTGCAGCGTCCTCTGAACGGTACAAGTTGCTCATCTACAGTAACATTAGTACTAGGATTGTAAAGTTTTGTGCAATTTTTGATAAATATGTTCCAGATATAACTGATAGGGGCTAATTTGTCTGTTTCAAACCTCGCTGCACGAGTTTGCTTATCATCAAAGCGAATGATCCTTCTAATTTCCTCATATCTGCCCACTGACATTGTCGCCTTATAGTGTGGATCAGAAAGTGGGTCCAGAAATAATTCTCGTATTGGGACATCATACGATTTTTGACTCCCTGCCAGCAGGAAAAGTCCAATATATGCATAAAGTTCCTCTTTTGAGATATTTTTCCAGGACTTATTTTTTGCTGAAGCGATACGTCTTCCTTCTAGGTTTGAACATAATAGGACCTCTTCTGCAATATTGTCAGAAAAATAAGTACAGAATACATCTTTAGGGGTAAAGTAACTGGGACTTCCCACAGCTCCTTGAGCCTGTCTCACAATATTGTGTATTGGAGTACGTCCGACTAATGTAGGATTACTGTCCCAAAAAACATTCGTTTTGGATGTTCTACTTATCACTTCTTGAGGATCCACTAGATTCACTTCTTCATCATCAGAAGAATCACTGGATGAGGATGTTTGATTAGCTGGTGGCAGATATTCTTCATCAGACAAAGATAGTTCACTTTCATCATCGCTTTGAAACATAATCGCTTCAATCTCTTGGTCAGACAGACACTTGGAGGAAGACTGTGCCATTGCTGACTAGATGTTAGAAAATGAAACAGATTTCCTCTCAACAGCTTATCTTATCACAGGTCCTTCAGCAATTAGCTCACAGTGTATACTGTCCTCAGTGTTCAGAGGACCTGAGGTGATGTCATGGCCTTATCACTCCCTCCAAAAATCACATGACATCCTCACATGTTATTATCCACACCCTGGCCCCTCCACCAGCATTACTGAGTACAAATAAAGTAACTTGAGACACAAACACTTCTGAGAACATGATAAAAACAGCAGGGGCCTAAAAGGCCCCCAATTCGTACAGATGTAGTTTTCACCAAACAAGCATTGTTACACCATAATGCCTATGAAAAAAAATTATATGAACAACTGGATATTATCAACAATGACATACTTGAGTAATACCTTGAGTTTCAAAATTCTAACTAAAGTAATTTTGCAGATAATAGCAAAAATGTAAGCATGGGGGCCTAAAAGGCCCCCAATATGCGTTCTAGGGTTAATATGTGTGTTGAAAGTACTGAGGAAGAACACAGATAGGAGGATTAGTTAGGGATTCTTTCCATTTTAATTTTATTTTCAGAGAATAGATAGTACAAACAAATAAATAAGTAATAATAAGACTGATCATGAACTAGACAGTTCTGAACTCTTATCACTTGACCGATTAACCACATTGCTATTAATGAACAAGCACCATCACTTTAATCTCATGTCGAAAATGATTTCTTTGTAATTGATGACCTAACATATGTTACAAACCAACCTACTACCATAACGTATTCTTATTTAAAATGTATGAACGCACCTTAATGCAATACCCTTTAATAATTATGTCAAATAGTCCAAGCTATCACACACGAACCTATATGCAATATCATAATGTATTCTTCTTTACCATGTATGCACGCACAATGCAATACCATTTGTAATTTTGTTAACCGGAAATGGCAATCGCCACTACGGCAAATGTAAGCCACATTGAGCCTGCAAATTGGTGGGAAAATGTGGAATACAAATGCTACAAATAAATAAATAAAAGAAACTGAAAGTATCCTGTAAATAAGGCACTCTTTAGTTTAGTTTGTACACAAAAGTAGGAAGAGAGGTTTTTTAAATTAATTTCATTAAAGACAGCATTATAGGTACTGCTGAGGTCCTGAAGGAAGCTGCTTCAGTGGAGCTGCATTAGAGACTGTAAGACTGGACATCAGGCACTCAAAACAAGCAAGAAAAGCTACACAAGAAAGAAGAGGGGGGGAAGAGATAAGTGATTGTAATTCATTGCAAAACGTTTTTAAGAAACAGCAGTAACATAAGGACAAATGGTGGGAATTACAGTTGCACCCAGACATTTACATGTTCACAAATGAAAAAATAAACTATCAATTACAAAAATTAACATAGAACATAGATACATGACAGCAGGTAAGGGCCAAAGGGTCCATCCAGTCTGCCCATCCACAGCAACCACTATCGCCTCATCTCCCTAAGAGATCCCACTTGCCTATCCCATGCTTTCTTAAATTCAGACACACTTCTCGTTTTTACCATCTCCACCGGGAGGCTATTCCACACATCCACCACCCTTTCCATGAAAAAGTATTTCCTTAGATTACTCCTGAGCCTATAACCTCTTAACTTCATCCTTTGCCTTCTGAGTCCAGAGTTTTCCTTCATTTGAAAGAGATTCACCTCCTGTACATTAATGCCATGAGGATATGTAAATGTCTGTTGTATTCCTTCTCTCCCTCCTTTCTTCTAGAGAGTGCATAGTGAGGTCTGTAAGTCTGTCCCTATATGCTTTATGACAGAGACCACTGGCCAATTTTGTAGCCACCCTATGGATCAAGTCAGGGCTGGTCAAACCCGGTAAGTGGGGTAAGCACCGCAGGGGGGCGCCTGCCTTCAAGGGCACCGTTGCGGCACTGCGCCGCCTTATCACGCCGCCCTTGGGGCTTTAAATCTTTAATTTACCTCCGTCCCAGCAGCCGCGTCATTTGAAAGCCCTACCCCGTCTCTAGCTTACCTCCCTTCGTGAGTTCGTTCCGCAGAGTCCCGCCTTCTGACGTCATTTCCTCGAGGGCGGGACTCTGAGGGAACGAACTCATGAAGGGAGGGAAGGCTAGAGATGGGCATAGCTTTGAAATGACGCCGCCGCTGGGACGGAGATAAATTAAAAAAGACTTAAACCACGCAGGGTGGCAAGAAGAAAAAGGGGGATGTTGGAGGGAGAAGAGGGTGGGCAGGTGGCCATAAATGGGAGGGGGATGGGGGTGAAGGAGAATTGCTGGACAGGGGCAGGGTGGGAGAAGAGAGAAAGGAGATGCTGGGGGGAGGGGCGCACGCCAACTCATAGTCTGCAGGGGGGCGCCAGAGACCCTAGGACTGGCCCTGGACCAAGTCCATCCTGTTTATATCTTCTTTTGAAAGTGCGGTCTCCAGAATTGCACACAGTATCCTAAATGGGGCCTCACCAGAGACTTATACAAGGGCATTATCTCTTCTTTTTTCCTGCTGGCATTCCTCTCTCTGTGCAGCCAAGCATCCTTCTGGCTTTGACCATCAACTTTTCTACTTGTTTGGCCACCTTAAGCTTATCAGATACGATTATCCCCAAGCCCTGCTGTTCTTTCATAAAGAGAAGTACTGCACCCCCTATACTATACCATTCCCTTTGATTTTTGCAACTCAAGTGCATGACCCTGCTTTTTTTTAGCATTAAATCTTAGTTGGAGTGCACGTCAGATAAGCGCATGCTCTGTTTAACTGCATGCCATACTTTGGTCCCATTTTTGGCGCCATCAATTTCTATGGGGACAAACTTCGGTTTAGCGCACCACTGATAAGTGCAAGATTCGCTTATATGCATGGTTTAAGACCGCTCCACTGCAGGAAAGACTCCGTATAAGCGCGCACACTGAGTATGGAAGCCGATTGGCGCGTGACAACCAACGAGATTTCCATTTTCGGCAAAAAAGGCCTTTTTTTTACAGGTGTGCTAAAAATGGATCAGCGCACATCCAAAACCCATGCCTACACTACCGCAAGCCATTTTTCAGTGTGCCTTTGTAAAAGGATCCCTTAATGAATTAATAATTTAGTAATGTTTTATGTGGGTCTTTGTGATTCTCTAAGAAAACAACCCAAGGTAACTTCGTCATTGTGACCTGTACAGTATTAAAAAAAAAAATGAATTCCTGACAAGCCTTACAGTGGTGGATGTTAGGGTTCCTCTTCTAGACCCATAGGTGATTTGCACTCAACTTCTGCCTTTTACTACTTCTAGGCTCAAGATCCCACCCATCACCAACCAGCCTTTGCCCCTCCCACCTGTTCAGCTGTAGCTGCTGCAAGATAATACATCTGCAGTTGTCTCTCTCCTCCTTCTGGCTTCAGCAGGTTGATGATGTTACCTCTTTCTCCTGCCCACACACACCAATGAAATGGTTCTTCCTACTTCTAGTCATGTATGAGAGATTATTGAGCCAGTGTCAGTAACAGTAGACCTCTGGTTTTTTGAAGATCTGACAATTTATACTTATTTACTTATTTATTTTCAGTGATTGATATACCATAAGTGATCCCTAAGGTGACTGTCCAGCTCATTTTCAAAAGTGATTGCCGGCCATCTTCTGACACAAATCGGGAGATGGACGGCGATCTTGCAACAGCGGCCAAATCAGTATAATTGAAAGCTGCTATTTTGACACCATCGCCGCTTTTCCATCGCAGAGCCGGCGAAAGTTCAAGAGGGCGTGTTGGCAGCAACGCGAAGGCGGGACATGGGCGGAGTTACGAAATGACCGGCTTTAGCCCATAATGGAAAAAAAAAGACGGCAATGAAGAGCATTTGGCCGCTTTTACTTGGTCCCTTTTTTTTCAGGTCCAAGCTTCAAAAAGGTGCCCGGACTGACTACTTGACCACCGGAAGGAAGCGGAAATGACCTCCCCGTACTCCCCCAGTGGTCACTAACCCCCTCCCACCCAAAAAACCCCCAGTTTAAACACTTTTTTTCCAGCCTGTATGCTAGCCTCAAATGACACCACCTCCATGACAGCAGAATGTGTTCTGTCCTCCGACAGCCTTTTCCTGCTTGTGATGTGGCTCTGGGGTGAGTGTGACACCTTTTCTGTTATTTGCACTGCAGAGTCACATCAGCAATGCATTGTGGTGGGTGTAGGTATTGGTAGTTGGTAGGCTGTACTCCCCTGGTGCTTTCCCCCTGCTTACTGGGTCAGAGTGTGCCCTGTTTTGTTTCCTGTTGTAGTCCATGCGGTAGTGGCCATTTTTGTAAGCCAGTTTTAGTTCCCTTTCCTGTGTTACCCACGTTAGAGAACGTAGTTCTTACCTTGAATGGTGCTGAAAGAGGGCATTGTACACCATTGTGCCAGCTCTGACCTACTGCTCATCTTAGTAACAGGGGACTCTTTGCCAGTGGGGCACAACCTCTGATCTGCAGTTAACTGTGAGTAAACGTGGTTATTTCAAGAAAGCACTTTTTCAGAGAGATTAGTCTTCAGGTGTGAACTGGTGTGCCAAAGTTATACAGCAGCAATAAGTCCTAGAGGCTGTATGCAGGTCCCTGGAGCAGTTTTAGTGGGTGCAGTACATTTGTGGGTAGTGGGTTTTGAGGGGGGTTGGGGGGCTCAGCTCCCAAAAAAGGGAGCTATGCACGTGGGAGCTTTTCTGAAGTCCACCGCAGTGACCCTTAGGGAGCCCGGTTGGTGTCCTGGCATGTCAGGGGGGCCAGTGCACTAAAAATGCTGGCTCCTCCCACGGTCAAATGTCTTGAATTTGGCCAGGGTTTGATATGGCCGACATAACTTTCTATTATCGCTAAAAAACGAAGCCGGCCATCTCAAACCCCAGCCAAATCCAAGGCATTTGGCTGGCCGGAACCGTATTATCGAAACAAAAGATGGCCAGCCATCTTTTTCGAATATACGGGTCTGGCCAGCTGTTTGCGGCGCCGCCAAAATACATCGCCGGCCATGTATTTCACCGGCGCTGTTCAATTCCCCTCCACGCGGTTTACAATTTCTATTATAGGTACTAATGTACAGTCAAGTTCATAGGTATGCCATTGTAACACCCTATGAAATCTCTGTGGAAAAAAATAGTCAAGATCTGGAAATGTGATTGTAAAAGTGCACAGAGAAAAGTGGTGCATCATTGTTATCAATCATGTTAAAGAGAATATCTGAAGATGATGATGACAGCTGACTCCATATGCAAGATACTATTTTCAGGATATTTTGGCTCCTTGATGAAAGGAGAGCAGGATGAAAACAGGGTAAAGACCTGTTAAGTTGACAATTTCATAATCTCCAAAGGGAGTTATTAGACATAAAAATGTCATCCCAAAGAGTGAAGATTTACTCTTTTAGTGAGTGAGATTGAAGGCCAAGGATTGAGATTTGGTTTATTGGGAGTACCAATCTGGAAAGACACCTGAATATTGTCTTGCTTTGCAAATAATAGGAGCAACATAAACTGGAATTGACCTTTTCAGATGCTGCTGAAATTTGGACTTTGCTGCCGTTTCTGGCTTCACTCATTAATTTCTGGTCTACTGCTGTTGCAGTCCCCAGTTCCACTTTTGTTTATTCAGCTAGCACAGACTGTCAGATATGCCAGCCTCATTGGCCTGGGCCCCAGCATCCATCTTCTCCTTCTGTCTCTCTCTCTCTCCTCACCATCTCCTTAATATCTGCCCCTGTATCTTTCCTCTTCCTCCAAGTGTCTTCCTTATTCTTCTCCTCTCTTTTCTTTTTTATTTTAAACTAAACATTGTATAACACAAAGAACTTCAACAAAAGTACATTTGAAAATAAAACAAACATCCAGTTTGTCAATATCTAGTAAGATTTAACACTAAAAATAACAGATCTGTAGAATATTTTCTTATAGAACATCCAAGACTTTCCCAGACATCCACATCCTTGTAGATGTTCATACTGTTGCTATGGAGACAGACACATTGAGTGGCAGTGTTTGTAGCAATACAGTATTGCCATGGGCAAAGATTATTAACATCACTAAAAACCTATTCATGCTTGAAGGCCAAAACATTTGGAAGACATGATGGCCCTGACTGTAGGAACTGAAGTGACAAGAAATTTTCACTGACAATTGTAAATATATATTTGTATTTATATAGTACTCTGTTTTTTTTCCATTTTGGACTAGATTCTCTATATCACGCCTAAAAAACCAGCACCAAAGTGTACTTTATAGAATAAGCCAAAATTTTCATGTAGTATATAGAATAGGCAGAGTGCTGCTCCATTCAACTAAATTTAGTTGTGGAAAATTACACCAGGTAAAACGTGATGTAAAATCTCGATGCCTAAATTATATGTGGACCGGGTATAACAATGCACAGAGATTTTAGAAATGCCCATGACCCACCCATTCCATGCCCATGGCCATGCCCACTTTTCAACTATGCGACTTAGAATTTACGTGTACCATGTACCACGTTACAGAATATGCGTACCGTTCTGCGTGTAAATTCTAACTAGTGCCAATTAGCACTGATAATTGGTTGTTAACATCTAATTATCAATAGCTTGTTAGCCAATTAGCTTACATGCATTGTTATGGAATACGCTTCAATTTTCACGCTGAAATCTCAGTACGATATATAGAATCTCGATGTTGTGGCCATGGAAAAAATGATTAGTACATCTGCCTTAATGGATTTTGGCATAGTCATGGTTCTAGAATTATCTGTTGCATTTCCCTATTTGAAACTGTTGTAACATCTGTATTTCATATAAGTAATGTACAATATGACAGCATTTAGGGGCTAATTTTTATAACAAGGCAACAAGGATAATAGGGTAGGAAAGTGCCTATTTGTAGCATATATATATCATTTTAAAATACTAACACAAATCCTACATAGATTGAGGGTACAGACATTACAATTGCTCAAGAGTAGGTGTAAATGTACTACTAGTAATAATAATAATAATAATTTATATGGTGTACGCAGCACTGTACACATTATATGCAGGTACTTTCTCTGTCCCTAGAGGGCTCATAATCTAACTTTTTGTACCTGGGGCAAAGGAGGGTTAAGTGACTTGCCCAAGGATACAAGGAGCTGTAGTGCAGACACATACAAAATAGGCAAAATTCTTTAAATGGCACCGGAAAAAATTAGTGCCAATTCCTGTGCCTAACGCTGGGAGCCAGACTTACGCCTGGCATCCAAGTTAGGCACAAGTAACTTTTTAGAATGTCCCAAAATGTCCATGGCCCCCCCCCCCCCCCTTTGAGTTATACGCTATTAGAGTTAGGCACTATGCTTTATAGAATCGTGCGCAAATTTTAATGGGTGCCAATTGACATCAATAATTGGTTGTTAGCACCCAATTGACATTAATTGGCGTGTTAGACAATTAATTTACACACGTATCTCAGGAGGCTCTGAAATCTAGGTGCCATATATATAATCCAGGGGTGTTGCATAAATGTTGACACCCCCCCCCACCCATGCTCTGTCCAAACTATACATTACATTACATGACATTTATATCCCACACATACCTTTGAAATGTCACCAGGAATTACATGACTTCTTTAAAAAACATATATTTAAGCAACCTATTTACTACATAAAAAAGCATATACATTTTAATGCGAGCTAACCTCTTAAAAAGTTTCTAAAGAAAAATGTTTTCAACAGTCTTCGAAAAGTCATTTAATTAGATTGGCTCCTAATATCATTGGTAAATTGTTCCAGTGTGTAGCTGCCAAATATGCAAATGTACTAGAAAAAAACGTTTTATAGACTACCTTTCTAGGATCTGGAAATTGTAAAATTAAAAAAAAAAAATCTAGATCCAAGAGAAATATTCCTAAAGGACAATCTGATTAAACCAGACATACAAGTGGGTGCTTCACCATGCACTAACAGAAATGCCATATAACAAAGTTTAAAAATAACTCACGCTTGCAAAGGCAACTACTGCATTTGCACCAGCAATGGGGTAACTCTATCAAATTTAGAAGATCTAAAAATCAATCGAGCATTAGTGTTTAACAGAGTTTGAAGTTTTTAAATCCCTATGTCCTTACATCCACTGTAAATGATGTTACAGTAGTCAATATGCGACAGTTCCATGGCTTGCACAATCGATCTAAACACTTCAGGATTAAAACTAGACCTTACATGACGTAGTATCCAGAGTACTTTAAGGGGTCCTTTTACTAAGCCACGTTAAAAAGGTGGCCACAGTACAAAGTTGCCTGCAGTAGTGTAGGCACTTGTATTGGGCACGCGCCAGACCAGTTTTTACCATGTCTGCAAAAAAAAGGGCTTTTTAAAATGGGACGAGAAAAGGGCCTGTGGTAAAAGTGAAACCAGAATGCACCCAAAACTGGCCTGAGCCATTAACATCACCCATTGATCTAGCAGTAAGGACTCATGCGAAACATGTGTAGTGACCAATCAGCGCGCGCCAAGTGCCGATTACCACTGGAAATGGCACACGTGGGAAGAAATAAATAAATCATCCAGGCGGTATGGGTGAATGCCGAATCTGAAATTTCTTCCAGGGGGCATGGTAGCCTGGTGCTAGTCTTGTTTTGGCGGGCACTGTACGCACGCACTGCCTAATGTGCCTTTGTAAAAGGGCACCTAAATACCTTATTAGCTACAACCTGTATTTGCTCTTCAAATGAAAGATATTTATCAAAAACCACTCCCAATTTCTAGGAGCCCCTTTACACATGTTTCAGACTTCTCAGATTAGTGTGGCTGAGGAATACCCCTGAGGCTGATGAACAAACAATTAAATTAAGGTCTGTGGCTGAAACACCTCAACTCTCTCAAAACCTTCTCTTTCAAGCACACAAACTATTAACAGTTCACTAAAGGCAGATTTAAATGTTCATATTAAATAGGCACAATAAATTCACAGAAAAATATATCAGGGTAGCTGCTCTGAATTATATTAAAATTCCTATTTATTGGGCTCGCCAATAGTATGCAAGTATACACAAAAGAAAGGATAAGAAAACAATCTCCCCCCCCCCCCCCCCCCCGATATTCAGCCGGTGTTGGACTGCAAGGTGACTGCCTGACGTTAGTGGTCAGACCGGATATTCAATGCCACGCCATTTCTAGCGAACGACATTGAATAGCCAATTTCATTTTTGACCACGGCAGCTTAATGGGTTAAGTGGATAGTTAGCACTAACTGGTTAAGTGCTTAGCAGTTAAAGATAGGCCTGCTATGTATGTGGCCTATTTTAAAAAAAAGTGCCGCTGATAAGCGGAGAACATGAACGCCCCACGAGAAAACACAAACAGAGAAAAGAGTGGGATGTTTGACCACGGAAAAACAAATCCTGGAAACAAAAATGTATAAAAACTTCTTTATTATTAAAAAAAGACTCGACACAACTGTTGTGTTTCGGCCGTCAGGCCTGCCTCAGGAGTCTGCCACAATGACGTGACGTGCATGGTCTTGAATGCCAGAGGTGCAATCTGATCCCCGACAAGAATCACAAGGACTGTTAAGCATTTAGTGCTACGCTTTCAGCGACCCACTACGAGCAAATCTATATCAAAGGTCTTTTTAAAGACCCTTTTTGTTTACAGCCATTAACAGTCCTTGTGATTCGTGCCGGGGATCAGATTGCACTTCTGGCATTCAAGATCATACACGTCACGTCATTGTGGCAGACTCCTGAGGCAGGCCTGACAGCCTAAACACAACAGTTGTGTCGAGTCTTTTTTAATAATAAAGACGTTTTTATACATTTTTGTCTCCAGGATTTGTTTTTCCGTGGTCAAACATCCCACTCTTTTCTCTGTTTGTGGCCTATTTTAACCACTAAATATAGCCGGTTTGGCGCTGAACATCCACGCCTAACCGGCTATGTTGCGCAATATAGCCAGTTAGTGGCTAGCTGCTAACAACAAATATTTAGCTGAGATAACCGGTTATCTCCCACTGAATATCTGCAATTAGGTTATAAAACACTATTTAACTGGTCAGGAGCCTTTCCTGGTCAGTTAAATAGTTTTGAGTATCAGCCAGGATATGCTCTTAATAATAATATGAAACAAGTTGCAAAACGAATGAAAAGGTTTCAATAGATTGGCAAATCTTGGTCTCATCGGAGTATTGCTGTCTACTTCCAGCTCATATATCTTTCACACCTCTTCACAGGCTGGACAATTAAAAAAAACAAAGAAAACAAACAAACCTTACTTCTGTAACCCTGGGGCCCCCATTCTACCTGTAGCTTCTTTTGACTACAGGAGGCAGGTCCCAGCACAAGTTGAAGATTTTTAGAGTTTGGTTTTCTGGGGCCACGCTCTCCTGTATATAGAGTCAGGGTTCCAAGACTTGTGCTTGTTAAAGGGTTGATGGCTGATAACAGGAGAGACAGCAGCTCCCTGAGCTCTGTAAACAATCCCTTTGCACCCCAGAAAGTATCAGAAAACAATTTTATTTGCATATATACTTATGCCCCGATGCTCAAAATTCCAGTGCTGTTCCAAGCGCCATAAAAATACCTCTGGAACAGCGCAGAAGAGCAACGCCCTAATGCTCAACACTAATGAGATGCAAATATAGGCATGCCAGTTTGGCGGGAGGATTGTGCTTGGTGCATGTGCAGAAGAGTTCTGCAGTAAGCTTGACTCCTGTGTGCAAGCACCTGGTAAAACCCGAACATGAAGCACACATTGGCATCTGTTTTCTGCTTCCAAAACATAAGCACTTTTAATTATGTCTAGCTTGTATGCTTGTATTTAGACCCAGAAAACAGATGCCATAAGTATATAAGTATTGCCATACTGGGACAGACTGAAGGTCCATCAAGCCCAGCATCCTGTTTCCAACAGTGGCTAATCCAGATTACAAGTACTTGACAAGATCCCAAAACAGTACAATACATTTTATGCTGCTTATTCTAGAAATAAGCAGTGGATTTTCCCCAAGTCCATTTTAATAACGGTCTTTGGATTTTCCCTTTAAGAAGCTATCCAAAATTTTAAAAATCCCACTAAGCTAACTGCTTTTACTACATTCTCTGGCAACGTATTCCACAGTTTAATTACACGTTGAGAGAAGAAATATTTTCTCCGATTCACTTTAAATTTACTGCTTTGTAGCTTCATTGCGTGCCCCCTAGTCCTAGTATTTTTGGAAAGAGCAAACAAGCAATTCACGTTTACCCAGTGGTGTGCTGGAGCAGGCTCCGCAAGAACCGGTTGTTAAGTTTTTAAGAATTTTGGGAGCCGGTTGTTAAAGTAGGGCCCTCCATGGCTACTTTAACAACTGGCTCCCAAAATGTGGGCTTGGGCCCCCTGCTGAATTCTCTTTTACTTGCTGGTGGGGATGCTGAGCACTGCCAGCCAAGTAAATAGACTACTGCTGCTCCCCGCTCCTTGTTTCCAGCTCTGGGCAACAGGCTGGGACTTCTCGAGCATGTGAGAGAAGTTCCAGCATGCTGCTCAGAGCAAGACGTTGGGAGTGGTGGCAGTCCATTTATTGGCTGCCAGCAAAGGAAGGGAGGGAGGAGAGAGAAGCAAGTGTTGCTCCCCCCCCCCGGCCACCCCTGGCCCTTCCAACTGCAGAGCTGGCTACGTCTGGAGAAAGAGCCTGTTGTTAAAAATTTACCAGCACACCCCTGCGTTTACCTGTTCAACTCCACTCATTATTTTATAGACCTCTATCATATCTCCCCTCAGCCATCTTTTTTCCCAAGCAGAAGAACCCCAGTCGCTTTAGCCTTTACTCATAGGGAAGTCATCCCATCCCCTGTATCATTTTCATTGCCCTTCTCTGTACCTTTTCTAATTCCACTATATCCTTTTTGAGATGCGGTGCCATAATTGCACACAATATTCAAGGTGTGGTCGCACCATGGAGCAATACAAGGACATTATAACGTCCTCATTTTTGTTTTCTATTCCTTTCCTAAAAATACCTTACATTCTATTTGCTTTCTTAGCCGCCGCCACCACACACTGAGCAGAGGGTTTCAACGTATCATCAACGATGACGCCTGGATCCCTTTCCTGGTCGGTGACTCCTACTGTGGAACCTTGCATTATGTAACTATAATTCGAGTTCCTCACCGGGTTAACGAGGGAGCCCTTACCACCATCTCAAAGCAGGGGCGTAGCTACGGGTGGGCCCAGGCCCACCCAATCTCAGGTCAGGCCCACCCAGTCTCTTTGACTCACCAATCGGTACCTGTCTCTCTGATCCGCGAATCGGTACCTATCTTCTTAAGCACCGGTTAGGCTGCAGCATGCAGCCACGTGGAAGCCTCCAGCGCTGTGACAGGAAGCAAAGAGAAGCCTTCCTGCCTGCCTTTTATATTGTTGCTGCAGTGTTCGGGAAATCGGTAACCTAACCAGGACCTGCTCGTATGCAGCTGTATCTGCTGCTGCATGCTGCTAGCTGGAGCCTGCTCCCAGACCCGCGGCCCGTGCACAAAACGCATGGCCCGATGGCCCCCCTCCTCCGGCCCGTGCACACAGCGCCTGATCTCCCCAGCCTGCGCACACAGCGCCTGATCTCCCCGGCAGTGCACACAGCGCCTGATCTCACCTCTGTAGCCTGCGCACATAGCGCCTGGTCCTCTAGGCCCATGCACACAGCGCCTGTGTCCCCCCGCAGCCCAACCACACACACTGCCTATCTCGGTCCGCATGCACACTGTCTGCCCCCCCCCCCCCCCCCGCAGCCCATACACACTGGTCTGCCATGGCTTGAGTCTCCCCCACACCAGGCAGACACACAGCGCACCGAGGAGGAGTGTGCTCCTAGAACCCGGACTCCCACGTGCACAATCATCGGGGCAGTAGACTTCTATATGAAGCTCAAGACCAGGTAACATACATTTTTTTTTACTATTTGTATTGCTGTTGGGTTGCTGGGTGGGGGTGGGCTCTGCACTACCCAGGTTTAAAAAAATATTAAATATAAAACTTTTTTTTGTTTTACCTGGGCAGTGCAGAGCTCACCTCCACCCAGAAATCCACCAACATTAAATATAAATGGGGATGGGTTCTGTAGTACACCGGATGTGTTTATAAAATAAAAAGGGTTTATATTTAATGCAGATGCCAGGGTAGGGGGCAGGGCTGATGGTAGGCCACTGGGAGGAGTGGGGGGTAGGGAAGTGTAGGGCAGATTCCTGAATGGGGAGATAGAAAGGGAAGGGAAGGGCTGATGCAGGGCTACAGGACAATTTCAAATTCTTGGTCCTTTATTCTACAATTAATGATGATTGATCTGCGTTCTGCCTGTGACTGAGATTCTGCAAGCATGTGGTGTGCATGGGGATCTGTTATTAGTCTGACTTGTCTGGCTTTTCAATGAGACATGTATTACTATTTTATATATTCACTGTTTCCTTTTTAAAGGTGCAGTTTTTGGTATTTGAGTGTTCAGAATTGGTGGTGTTAAGATTTGCAACATAGGTTCTGAATATGTATGAGGTTTATGTTGATGTAGGACAGCTGTTGGCCAGACTGTATATTAAAAATCCATCATCAAGTGCATTATAAGGCATTATTTAGGAGTATCCCAAGAAACAATACTCACACCTATACATACATAGTGCCCACCCATATTAGCTCTGGGCCCACCAAAAATGTCGTCTGGCTACGCCACTGTCTCAAAGTCTTTTACTTGCTGCCCAGCCATTTCCTGTAGGAAAGCAAAACTTCCCTTTTACCAGCTGCAGTAAAAGGGGGCCTCGGCGCATGTATAAAACACGCACCGATGCGTGCGCCGGCACCCTTTTGCCACTGCTTGGTAAAAGGGGCCTTGAAACTTTTCTAGATTGCTTCAGAAATTTCCAGAGTTACAGTCAATGGAAGTGAACTCTCTTACTCCTGCAACAACCCGTGGGTTTCATTGACCTGGCTGCACTTGACTCCTAAAGCAAGCAGCACTGTCTCTGTTTCTGGATGTATTCCAACCATGGAAGGAAAACTCCAGATATCCGGTAAGCTTACTATTAGAACCTCTTTATAGTGAGGCCCCCTCACACTATTCTGTATGGAGCCTTTGTTCTCCTTTAAGCTGTTCAGTAGCCTCACTGTCTTCTTTAGCAGTCCTGCACATTTATACTTTAGTTTTTGTGTATAGGAAAAGCCCTGTTCTTTACTCCTCTCATTTTCTTTTGGGTAGCAAACAGATCTCCTGTGCTCAAACCACACTTCTATCCATTCTCTCACTCCCTTGTAGCTCTGTTTTCCACAGAACTCTTTCTCTCTTAAAACAGGCAGGCTGATCACATGACTTGGGCCCTAACTCCTGTATTTTTAAGGTATGAGCACTCACCAGCTCCACTGCTCCCAGACTTGAAATGCTTTCCCTGTAAGGTGGGAGGGGCAGAACACCATTTTGTTTAGGAGTGGGGGCCACACTCCACCCCAAATTCCAGCATCTCCCCTTTTCTTATCTACTATTCCATAGTCCATCCAAGGCATCCAGCATCTCCTTCCTTCCCTAACTCACCCCCCCCCCCCCCCCCCGGTATCCAGCTTTTTTCTCCTACCCTTCCTCTCAACCTCCCGTGTTGTCCAGCATTTCTCTCTTTCCCTTACACTCAACCCCTCCTCCCCATGGTGTCCAGCATTTCTCTCCTTCCCTATCTCTCACCCCCCCCCCCCATGGTGTTCAGCATTTCTCTCCTTCCCCCCTCCTCCATAGTGTCCTCCATAGATTCCTGTCTTCTCTTAACTCTTTTACCAGGTTCTCTTTGTTCATTTGGCATTTCTCTTCTATTCAAGTTCACCATCCATCTTCCCTCTGTGTCACTATCCATCCTGTCCAGTATCCCCCCTCTGTCCCTGCTTCTATTCGCCCACCATCCATCTTCCCTCTGTGGCACTATCCATCCTGTCCACTATTTTCCCTGTGTCTCTGCTCCTATCCGCCCACTATGTTGAGGATCCCTCTTCTCTGTGTCTATATTCGTGCCCTGTCCAGCATCACCCTTCTGTGTCCCTATCCCTTCCCATGTGTCTAGCATTGTCCCTTTGTGTTGGTATCCACCCCCGATCTAGCATTACCCCTCTGTGTCCCTATCCCTTCCCATGTCCAGCATCGCTCACTCTTTCTTCCCTGTTTCCTGCCCTTCTCCCCAGGAATTCAGCAATTCTTCCTCTCTTTCCTGTCCTCTCCCCCACCCACCACCAATCTGCAGATCCATATTACTATGTGTCTAGCATTGTCCCTTTGTGTTGGTATCCACCCCCGATCTAGCATTACCCCTCTGTGTCCCTATCCCTTCCCATGTCCAGCATCGCTCACTCTTTCTTCCCTGTTTCCTGCCCTTCTCACCAGGAATTCAGCAATTCTTCCTCTCTTTCCTGTCCTCTCCCCCCCCCCCCCCCCCCACCACCACAAATCTGCAGATCCAGTATCTCTCTGTCTTCATCCTTTCTCTGCAAGTCCTGGCATCATTTCCTTTTCCTCCATCCTCACCCACTTCCCCTGTGGGTCCAGTATCTCTCCCTCTTCCCCCACAGGTTCCATGTAATTTAGCCCTCTGTCTCTCCCCTTGCAGGTATGGCTTCTCTCTCCCTTCTCTTGCCTCACCAATCTGCTACATTTCTGTGAATGGTGAATAAACATGTAGATAAAGGTGAGTGGGTTGATATTGTATATCTGGATTTTTAGAAGGCATTTGACAAAGTATCTCATGAAAGACTGCTGAGGAAATTAGAAAATCATGTGATAGGAGGCAGTGTCCTATTGGTTTAAGAACTGGTTAAAAGATAGAAAACAGAGTAGGGTTAAATGGTAAATATTCTCAATGGAGAAGGGTAAATAGTTGGGTTCCCTAGGGGTCTGCTATTGAGATAGACATGGGGAAAGCCTCTGCTTGTCCCTGGGATCAATAGCATGAGTGTTGCTACTATTTGGGATTCTGTCAGGTACTTGTGACCTGAATTGGCCACTGTGAGAAGCAGGATACTGGGTTAGATTGACCCAGTAGGGCTATTCTTATGTTCTTATGAGATGCCATACCATGAGGGTGCCCACATTCACACTTGTGGAAGCAATCTCAATGTGAGGGCAATAATCAACATCCAAAGTCAATAATACCAATGCTTGTAGAATGTTTCATTCTTTCTTTTATTGCAAATCCAATTATCTGAGGTTAACAGACTGACCGACATGGGCTGTGTTTTGTGACTGCGTCAGGGGCGGTCCTATACAAAACAAACTTACATTAAAATTTGCTCCTAAACAATGTTACATGAAATCTTTTAGACTATAATAAAACATATGTACGCTTATGAGTACTTATGCCAAACCATAAACTTCACAGCTTAGTTGACATCACATTCTCTCAAAATGATGCTGGCATGAGATGCTGTTTTTAAATAGATTAGCTGACACATAGGACTATCACAGACTTACAACAGCGAACCCCAGTCCAACTCTAAATTCAAACCCCTTGGGGAAACTGCATTCTACCATTGTTCGTTATATCTCAACAGAGCATTAATATTCCCTCCCCACACTCCAAAATAATTCTATCCAATACTTGCATTTTAAATCAGCCTCCTCATGTTGTTTCATCTAACCAATGGGCTACCAAAGGAGCTGTCAGCATTCTATTCTTTATTCTTGACTTATGCTCATTAAGCTGAGATTTAGCAGAACGGTTAGAGCACCCAACATATAGTAAGCCACAAGGACATTGTGTAATATACACTATATTATTGGAATCACAAGTGGCATTATGCTGTACCTAAAGTCTTTGGAAGTACCCATTCTATTCCCTCTATAGTAAAGTCACACCATTGACACTGATTACATTTGATGTGACCACTCAATTTGCTGTCATTCTGCACATAATCCAACGTCTTGTAAGTTAGCATCTCACCAATGGTTTTACCTCATTTATATACTATCATAGGTATGTTTTACTCTAGTTTAAAAGATTTCATATAATATTTATTTATTCATTTATTTTAATCTCTTCTATACAATCAAAAAGTTCTCGGTTTACAATTTACACACACACATTAAACAGTCCACAAACTTTAAAACATAGTTAAAATTAAAATAAAACAGAATAACTACTACTATTTAGTGAATAGGAGTGAATTTTAATGTAAGTTTGTTATGTTTAGGACTGCCCTTGACACAGTCATGAACATGGCCCATTTCTGTTGGTCTGTTAACCTCAGATATTTGGATTTGCAATAAAAGAGATAAACATTCTACAAGCTTTGGGATTATTGACTTTAGATACCGTGAGGATGAGCAGCCAATGCTGGAGGGAGTGATGCTTTAGCGTGTAAACTAGAGAAAGAGGACAGATGTGTGTGTTCCTTACTCACCTAATGTGTGTGACTTGGCATGTCTACTATATATATATATTTTAAAAGTATGTAAGAATAAGTGAGAGGTACCAGGAACTAACTAAGGGTGTATTTTCCTATGCTGCAGTATCATTTTTAGCTCACGGTAGAAATCAGCTGGCAGTAAATGCTGAGACATTCATAGGAACCACAAAAAAACCTGATGGTCCAGTGAGATCCATACTACATCCTCCCCCAGGCCTAGTCTGGTGGTCTAGCGGTGGGCCTGCCCCCAAGTCCCCCAACCCCCCCACCCCATACCTCAAATCAGGAGGAGGGACTAGCACTGGGATGCGCTGTGCAGGGCAAGGCACTGCCATATTGAGGTGGCACCTGCAGGAGAAGGGAGAGAGTGCTAGTCCCTCCTCCTGTTTTGAGGTATGGGGGATTTGGGGGGGCAGGCCCACCACTAGACCATCAGGTTAGCCCCCAGATGGGGGGGTTTAGTAAGGGTCCCACTGGACCACCAAATGTTTTGGTATTGTCTGTGTGTGGGGGGGGGGGGGGCTTATGTGTTTGGGGGTGGGGGTCCTGGAAGCAATCAAATGTATGCTGAACAGGGTCTCCCTATTCCTCCCCAATACCCTAGCAAGCCCTACGCTAGCTCTGAGCTGGTGTTGGGTTTGCCACAGGAGCAGCGCCCTTGTTTGGCATGTTGCCTGCTGAGCATTGGGGAGGGTAACTGATAACCCTGTTTAGCATGCATTTGTATGCTCATTGCATTCAGAGCTGGCAAGCTTGTCATTTCACGGGCTCACCAGCCCTGAACATTTTGCAGTTGTAAATGCCAGCGCTAGTCCAGCACTAATGGCCTCTAGCACCCGCATTTGCTTATGAACATCGGGGCATGAGTGAATTCTATTCATTGTTGACACAATTTGTAAACTAAAACAAGCACATGAAACTCCAGTGCTGGCTAGTTCCTTATTGTACTTGGAATCAGGATTTATAATCTATAATAACAAGCGTATTCTCTATCATTTGTTAAGAAATAAGAAGTGACCAAGCCAAAAGATAAGGAATTCAACTACTGTTGCTACATTATTGATTTTTTCCCCTTTTTCTTTTAGTTAAAAATTACTAGCTGGGAGACTGACCTGGTGGACTAAAGGCATCACTACCCTGGATACTCAGCAATGTCTAAACCTAACTTCACTGTGGTTATTAAGGTTGTGAATGCAAGATTGACAAGCCAACCCCTCTCCTTCTCCTCTCAATGGATCCAGTTTTGTCCAGTGCTACTTAATACAGAAAGCCCTGGCACTAAGCTATAGAGCAGGGCTTCTTAAGTTATGGGTTGTGACCCTAAATAAGTGTAATACCCCATTACATGGGTAAAGGAGAACATGCAAGAACTCTCCAGAGCCCCTTAGGGGCCCTGTTACAAAACTGTGGTAGGGCCAGTGGCGTAGCAAGGGCAGGGTGGTGGGGGCTGTAAATTGTACAGCGCTGCGTAACCCTAGTAGCGCTCTAGAAATGTTAAGTAGTAGTAGTAGTAGTAATGTGTCTAATTAACAAATAAATAATTTAAAAAACACAATTTTTTAAAAAATATGTGAAGTGTGCTCAGAACCTAGTGAAACCCAAACAGGGTAACACCCACCAATCCCATTGTTGCACACTAGGAAGAAGTTTGAAAGAAAATACAATCCATAGCAGTCATCTTCTAAAGCAGATGCAACCTAAGGTGCTAATACACTCTTAAGAGCTGAAACAAAAAATAGCAAGTCTCTCAATTGATTTTTACAAATTAGTATGAAACCCATATATGTCTCAAAAATCAACTTATCTGCAAAATTGATGATCTTCAATGAATGGACTGTATATCAATAGATGGGAGGTTCATGGTAAGTGTTCCAAATCCTCAGTGTCTACAGTGTTCACACATAGATCCCCAACACAAGCAGTGTTGCACATCCATGCTTCTTCAGGGGGTTATGAATTCCCATAAGTACGTATATAAGTACATAAGTGTTGCCATACTGGGACAGACCGAAGGTCCATCAAGCCCAGTATCCTGTTTCCAACAGTGGCCAATCTAGGTCACAAGTACCTGGCAAGATCCCAAAACAGTACAATACATTTTATGCTGCTTATCCCAGAAATAAGCAGTGGATTTTCCCAAGTCCATTTTAATAATGACTTATGGACTTTTCTTTTAGGAAGATAGCCAGACCTATTTAAAACCCTGCTAAGCTAACTGCTTTTACCATATTGTCTGCAAACAAATTCCATCCTCGGCGAGATTCAAAATGGCCGCCGAGAATTGAAGTAATTGCTGTAATAACGTCCAATCGCCATGCCAAATTAGCAAAACATCATCAATAAATCATTTCCAAAGGACTATGTTAGACTGATATGTCGAAACATCTATGAATTCAGCTTCAAACTGTTGCATATATAAACAGGCTATAGAAGACGCGACAGTGGCACCCATCACAACCCCTTTGACCTGTAAAAAATATTTCTCATCAAACATGAAAAAAGTGTGAAAAATAACAAATTGAGCCAACAAATTCAATAAAGTTAACTTGGCCCCAGACAAATCCAAATCTAGCAGATGCCGATTAATCTATGATAATGCTTGATCTTGAGGAACATTGGTGTAAAGTGTTGACACATCAAAAGTAAGTAAAATAATATTCTCTGCATCAGGAACATTAACAGATTGAAGTAATTTTATCAAATGCATGGAATCCCAGATATATGAAGGTGCTTTGCTTACTAATGGTTGCAAAAAAGAATTCAAATATTAAGATAAAGGTTCTAACAAAGAACCTTTGCCGGAAACTATAGGCCGCCCTGGTGGACACACTGTGGATTTGTGAATCTTGGGAATAAAATAAATATATGAGGTTATCAGAAATTCACGTTATAAAAACTTATAGGAAACCACCCAGTCAAGGTTAGCCTGGGCTAAAATATGATATATCTGACTTTGAAGATGAGGCACAGGGTTAATGCTCAGAATCTAGTGAAACCTGAACAGGGTAACACCCACTAATCCAATCGTTGCACACTAGAGAGAATGTTGAGAAATAATACAGTCCATTAGCAGTTGTCTTCTAAAGCAGATGCACCCAATGGTGCTAATACACTCTTAAGAGCTGAAATAAAACTTTTCAACACATCAACAACTATGAGTTCATTTATGATGGGCAGGAGTGGTGTTAGATGGCATCTCCAGCAGTGGGGGAGTTGAGGAGAGTGCTGGACAGACTTCTATTGGCCATGTCCTGTATATAGCAAGACAGATCAGGATGGGCTGGAGTGGGCTTCGATGGCAACTTCAGTCCTGAAAAGGGCAAGGACAGATCAGGATCAAGTATGCATATTTTATACCACATTCATATTGTATGCTATGAGTGCAGGTGCTGTAAATCTCAGTGGAGGAGGGGAATACATCTTAAAATTGAACTTAGTGAGTAAAATATTAATAATAATACTATTAAATTGTTGGTTCAATCATGAATTGATAAGGAATGTGATTGTTGGGCAGACTGGACCATGCAGGTCTTTGTCTGCCATCAGTTACTATGTTACTGCTACTTGTGTTTCTCCTACTGGGGAAAAAGGACATAGGGGTCCTTTTACTAAGGTGCACCAAAACGTGGCCTGTGCTGCTGTAGACGCATGTATTGGACGCGCGCAGGTTCATTTTTCAGCGCACCTGCAAAAAAGACCTATTTCTTTATCCAAAAATGGACATGCAGCAACATGAAAATTGGCACGCGTCCATTTTGGGCCAGAGACCTTACCGCCACCCATTGACTTAGCAGTAAGGTCTCACGTGGCGGTAATCGTCAGCGCACGTACACTGCTGATTACCACCCGGTTAGTGCCAAGTGTTACAAAATAAAAAATATTTTCGGATGCGTGTAATAAATGGAATTACTGCCTGGGGCTCGCAGTAGCTGGACGATAGTTCCAAACTGATGTGCATTGGATGTGTTGAGGCACCTATGACCTTAGTAAAAAGGCCCCGTAGACTTCTGCAGGTCCCTACACAGATACTACACACTAGCAAAATCCTTCGAACAAGCAGAACAAGCACAGAGTCTTGTGAACTAAACAGTCACCTCAGTCACCTAATACAAAATAAGGAAACACAAATTAGAAACCGAAACCCTGTGAGAATCAAGGGAGTCGTGTATACACAGTACCATATAACCAGGCCAATGTTGCCCACAGCCTATGTGGACTTCTTAACAGCCAGAGGAAATCATGAGCTCAACTACTAACATCACATACACACATGCTGAAATGATTTCTCACAGAGCTCTGAGTCATTTTGACTAACTTTTAACAGGTGTGATATCTCAATTTAAAAATAGAAACGTAAATATGCAAATGAAAACTGAAATAGAAATCCCAAAACCCCAGACCGAGAAGCACAATAGTGGAAAAAGAGACAGAAATGCATTTCCTCCTTTACTTTGCAAAATACAAAACTGGAGTGATGCATATTTCCCAAAGCTTACAATTTCCAATCCTTAAAAACTGAAAATTGGTTTAGTTTTCTATTTTTAATTGCTGCTGCTTGCTACCCCATATCAATGCCTATGTTTAAGGTCAGACATTGTACCACTACTGATGCCTTATGCCTCTGACATCCCCCTCAAGCCTTCTCGTGCATTTCCTCCTTGGAGAACCTCCCCACCATTCTCAACATACCCCAAATCCTCGGTACCTTTCTAAGGGGTCCTTTTACTAAGCTGAGGTAAAAAAGTGGCCTGCGGTAGTGTTGGCTCATGGGATTGCCATGCGCCAAGGCTACTTTTTACTGCTGGGGGGAAAGGCAGCATTTTCCATTAAGTCAGTAATGGCCGTGTGCTAATTTTACAACTGTCACGTGGCCTGACCCCTTACCAACAAGTATTGTACACAGAAAGGGCTTAAGCACTAATCCGGCGGAAATCGGGCAGCATGTGGTAATGGCCATTTGCTGCCTGATTACTGCCAGGCACGCCTACTCCCCACCCCCATGCTAGAAAATCATTTTTATTTTCTAGCACAGGAAATGGCAAAAACAGAGCTACTACAGGTTGCCTGGGCACACCCGACAGTACTGATCTTTTGCCACACACTACTGCACATTAGCCATACCACCCTTCGGTAAAAGGGCCCCTTAGCCTCTCTAGCATTTTTAACAGACTCCCTTCACACTAACTGAAAGCCTTTTCAGCCTTCTGATGCTGAAGATAGACTGCTGCAGTTACTACAATGTCCTAATATGAATTGCTTCACCTGGGCTGAACTGCTTAAAAGAGAATAAGTAAAGCTTATTTAAACTTGCCTCCAGCAGCCACTTATGTTAATCTAGGAAGAAATTTTCACTAGAGAGAAAGAAGGAATCTTTTCCTTCACAAAATTTGATCTCTCACCTCAACAGACAGCTCGAGACGAGTACCTCACTGATAACATTTATCTAAAACTGCACTTCAGTCATATCGCCTTCCTACTCTAAATCATCCTCCACACATCCCACCCACAGATAGGTCAGGCAAAACATTTTTTGATAGAATCTGCTTTCCTTCCATTGTGAGGAATAAAGTTCCATAATGTCGGACCAATAACTCGGAAGAATCTAAGTGATATTGCTTGAAATCTCGTTCTAACCTGGCACTTCTAATGAAAGCATAAGAATAGCCATACTCAGACGATCGTCCATCTAGCACAGTAACCTGCTTCCAACAGTGGCCAATCCAGGTCACAACTGCCTGGCTGAATCCCAAATTTCTACTGGGTTCATCATTTTTCAAAATATCCCTTAGGTATTGTAACTCCTAGAAAGGGATGTTTGATTTGGAAGTGAATACTTTGAAGCTTATCTTCTCTCTACTGAATGTGTAATGCTGAGCATTCTATTTGCTCTGCCTCTGAACTGAGAAGTGTGTCTCTACTATTGCAAAATATTTTTCTGTGTAAATAAAACAGACCTGTTTTTAGAACCACTGCTTTTAAACTTGTGTTAATTTATTCCTGGTTCCTAGTACAGAGAAAAATTATTTCACAGAGATTTACTTTGTGCTGATGTTAACCCAAAGGTCAAATACACCATCTAATGTAGTGAGTGTTTCTCAAATTGGTCCTGGAGTATCCCATAATCAGTCTGTTTTTCTGGATATCCACAACGGGGAGAATTCTATATATGGCACCTTAAAAATCATCAATGCAAAACCATGCAGTTAGTGTGATTTTGAAAACTACGTCTAAAGCAACAGTTAGTTTATAGAATACGCTCATATGCCGTTCTTGCAACTAAAATTTAGGTGCACCCATTTAGGCCACCTAAAACCAGGCCTAAATACCTGCACCTAAATTAGGCGCGGATCGGGTGTATTCTATAATAGTGTGCATAGTTTTTTGAAATGCCCAGAACCTGCCTACTCCACACCCATGGCCAAGCCCCCTTTTTGGCTACACGCATTCGAATTTATGTACCCCGCATTATAGAATATGCCTAGAAAGTTATGTGCATTAATTCTAATTAAAGTCAATTCGTGCTAATTGGTTGTTAAATATCAATTATCAGTACTGATTAGCTTGTTAGTAAATTAAGTTGTGCACGCAATTTGGCCATATGGCCAAATTAGCACGCATAACTTAAGGCGCCATATATAGAATTTGGGGGAATGATAGATTTACATGCAATGAAGTCAATGCATGCAAATATATCTCATACATATGCACTGTGGCTATCAAAAACTACCCAAGACTGGCTTAAGATACACTGATCTACTGAACCACCTTATTAAAGAAACCTTACCCACTGATGCAGGGGCTATAATAACATACATCATGGCAGAGCCCAACTATATCAACTTTCGGTTTAAAATAAAGGTGTGGTTTGTTCCAGCTGACTAAGGAGGTCTTATTTTTTACAGTCTACAAAATGATTTCCAAAGACATGGGGAAGCCACTGCTTGCCCTGGGATTGTTAGCATGGAATGTTGCTACTAATTGGGTTTCTGCCAGGTACTTGTGACCTGGATTGGCCACTGTTGAAAAGTGGATACTGGGCTAGATGGACCACGGTCTGACCCAGTATGGCTATTCTTATCTTCTTATGTTCTTATAAGTGGTCAAGGCTTATATGAATATATATATGTACCCTCATTCCTGGCCTGTGGCTAATGAGGGTGGCTGGGTAATCTCCTGTCTTTTATAGGATTTTCAAAGCATTTTACTCATGGAGGGGGGGACAATTTCATAAATAATATGCACTCTTCAGAAAGCATGCACTCTATTTGACACAGGAAAAAATCCAAAATGAGTGGAACATGTCATTTCAAACAAATGTACACCCCATACTCCTCAAACATCTCCTTTATAGGAACAGGCTGGACCCTTGGCCTTTCCCTTTTTCTTCTCCTCTTTCTCCTTGACCTGAGGTCCTGTGAGGGACCTACATGGGACAACTACTCTTTACATTCCTCCTTCTTCCTTGGACTCCCCAGATGGAAGGAAAGCAGTGCAAACCCTCCTATTCTCATCTTTATACTTCCTTCCAGTTTTTGGAGCACTCCTTCTATTGTAGATAGGTCATACTAGCTCACCCTATCATTATTTTTGAGTGGCACTACACTGGAGAAGGGACCTAAAATATTCCTACTTTTACTGCAAGGAGGGTACATTGTGGCATGATGCTACACAAAGATATGTAGCACTACTCTACCTAGTGTTTAACTAAAAAATGCAAATTAATTTACATCTTTCCCCTCTTAATCCCCCAGAGATTTCTGCCACCTTTGTTCCTCTCTTGATGGTCCCATCTGGGCAACTCTGGTACTGGCCAGCAGGGGCCACCACTGTTTCAGTCATCTTTCTTTACTCCCTAGGCCTACGTGTACTGCAAGACCTGACCAACCTCACTGGAAGGGAGATATGAATCTGGATACCCTGTACTACAGCACACACTCACAGAATGTAAAGATTTCTTTTATTCACTAAGCGGCGAATGATCAAAATATCTAGTTACCTAACTTAGGACCCCTTTTACAAAGCGTCATTAAGCCCAATGCAGGCTTACCACTTGCTAAGAAGGAAGTACCACTGGGCTACCACAGCAGCCCACTCATAGTTTCCACCTCCAGTGTGCCATCATATCTGGCACTGCCCGATTACCACCGGGTTAGTATAGAAGCCCTTACTGCCACCTTAATGGGTGGCGGTAAGGACTCCTACCTGAAATGGCCGTGCAGCAAGTGCTTCACTTGCTGCAAAGCCATTTCCTTAAAAAAAGAAAGGCCTATCTTGCCAGGTACTTCTGACCTGGTTTGGCCACTATTGGAAACAGGATACTGGGCTTGATGGACATTCAGTCTATCCTAGTACTATGGCAACACTTACGTACCTTTTACCTGCTGTAGTAAAAGGGGGCCTCGATGTGCGTCAAAAACAAGCTCCGATGCTAACACAGTCCCCCTTTTGCCACAGCTTGGTAAGAGGAGCCCTTAGGGCCTTTTTTACAAAGCCGTGCTAGCAATTCTGGCATGGCAAATAAGAGGAAGCCCATAGGAATTGAATGGGTTTCCTCTTCATTTGCCCAGCGGAAATCACTAGCATGACTTTGTAAACAAAGCCCTTAATGAGGCAGACATGTAGCGCTGCATAATAAATATTTCCCCTTATCGAAATTTAGTTTCTTAAAAAATAGTCAAGCCCAGGGCAGGAAAAATTAAATTAAGCACCTACATTTAAAAATCTTACTTTTAGGTTCCTAAGGGGCCTTTTACTAGAGCTTAGTGCACACTAATGGAATTAGCATGTGCTGAATGCTAAAAAGCCCATAGGTATAAAATGGGCTTCTTTGTGTCTAGTGCATGCTAAACTTTAGTAAAAGGGCCCCTATATTTGATGAAAGTAAGAACAGCTGAAATTCCACCAGACTTTAGGCTCCTAAAACTGAGGGGCCTACATCAGGCGCACAGTTCCCTTTGAAAATAGACCTCTGAGATACTCAAATATCCTTGTGTGCGGTTTTGTTTTCCATAACATTGAGGGGCCCTTTTACTAAGCTTTTACAAATCACTACTGCAGGCCACGCTCTGGCGTTCCACTATAGTTTTGGCATCTGCATGCGCTTCCCATACTCTAAAAAATGCTTTTTATTTTTTTAGCATTGGGGGTGTGTTTGACGGCGAAAGTAGGTGTGCCCAGCACTAAATGTTTAGTGCAGCTGCATCACTGTGTGCCAGTGGCATAGCTACGTGGGGCCATGGGGGCCTGGACCCCCACTGCCAACGACCCTCTTGACCCCCCTCCCGCTGCCAACCCTCCCCCGCCACCACCGTCACCTACCTTTGCTGGCGGGGGACCCCAACTCCCGCCAGCCAAGGTCCTCTTCTTCCAGCGCAAGGCTTCGTTCTGTTTCTGTGAGTCTGACGTCCTGCACGTTGTCAGACTCACAGAAACAGAACAAAGCCTTGCGAAGAGGACCTCGGCTGGCAGGGGTTGGGGTCCTCCGCCAGCAAAGGTAGGCGATGGCGGCGGCAGGGGAGGGTTGGTGGCAGGAGGGGGAGTTGAGAGGGTCGTTGGCGGGGGGGTCAAAGTTGTTGTTGGTGGTGGTGGTGGCGGCGGAGGAGTCGGCAATGGTGGGGGTCAGCGGCGCCGGGCAGGGGCTAAAATGTGCCCCCATCACCTCGGGCTCTGGACTCCCTCCCTCCGAAGTCTGGCTATGTCCCTGCTGTGTGCTAACCGATTAGTGTATGGTTAGCACAGAAACCCTTACCACCTAGAAAATAGATAAGGGCTCCCATGCTAATGGCCACACACTAGAAGTGCTAGAAGTGGCCTCAGTGTGTGGGAACCCACGCACTAGTCATAGCACAGACTACGTTTTACCACAGCTTAGTAAAAGGGCGCCTGAATTTCATAGAATCAACATCCAACAGTATTAACACTTAAGATATTCCTAAATTTTCAGCCTGTTTGGTTGTGGATCTCTAACTTTCCTTTATCTCCAGCATGTATCACCAGCTTTACAAGCCTTTGAATTTCAAAATCGACCCTCATCAATATGTAGCAGGCCACCACAATGTTCTTTCCTATTTAGTAACTGAAGGAACATTCTAGGTCACTGCTCCAAAGTAGTGACAGCCCAAATAATGAAGGGGTGGTCTATTTTGGGACAAAAGCCCAATAACAGGGCATTGCCCAGGCCTTCTTCCTTCAAGAATAGGGCACACTATTGATGGCATCATCCACTAAAAGAATTTTTAAAAAACCTGAATAATTTGATAAATCCCATATATGGCATGAGAAATTAAACAAATGATAACTTTTGGAATGCACACTCCTAATGGTCAACAGCAGGTGTAAATATAAACTCATAAATTCCCTGGGTTAATTTTATAGTAAGAGTAATGGTAATGCATTTCATATACCGCCTTTCTGTGATACAACCAAAGCGACATACATATATTATACACATGGAAGCATGTGAATACTTTTGCTTGAAAATTTGCAGATACCCAACAAGGAAAAGTAGGCACTTGCTATTTACATATGTGCTCAGTTATAATATTACCCCAAACTTATATTTTTTTCTCATTTGTTAAAATCAATTTATGAAAGAGATTTGATATATGGGTATTTACTTTGGACCTGGAGCAATGGAGGGTTATGTGACTTGCCCAAGGTCACCAAGGAGCTTCAGTGGGAATTGAACCCAGTTTGCTAGGTTTTCAGGCTACTGCAGTAACCATTAGGCTACTACTCTACTCCTTATGCAGTAGTGAAAAAAAATCTTTTTTGTTGACTGGTTGAGCAGCTTTAACTGTTTGTTGATTATTTTCCACAAAAATGTTTTATATACAATATTATTTTCACTTACATGCCGCTTCCACAACAAACCAAACTTATTCCTCCAACTGTTTTGCTGCAAATGGCTTTCTAGAGAAAGAGCCCCTGTGGAGCATTCAGTACCTTTCACTTGCAATTTATGCCTCAGTTCAATAAGAAACACAGGATACTCTCACAGTTTCACATTTTTGGTTGAAAATGGTACAAATTCTGCCATGAATCCTTTATTTAAGTTTTGTGTGAATGCAAAGCAAAAGCCTCTCCAGTTTTGCACATTTGCTGGAGAGAAAAAAGTGTTTGTGACCCTTTAGGTCATCGTTGATCCATGCTGGGCAGGACTCCAGCAGACCATAGCGCTTCTTCCTTCAAATGGAAACAGTATAGCATATAGGAGCTGTATTATCCATCCTCATTGCAGCAAGAACAGTCATCTACAAAATGCAAAGGTCAACTTTCACATACCAAGTACTCAATCAAACGTGTACAGAAAGGAATTCAAGTTTTCTTTTTCCTATAATACACGAAGCATCTGAAGTGAAAAACCTACCATGCATTACACAGTACAGTCTGAATGACAAAACATGTCACCCAACACCTCCTTGTCCAGCAGTGAAAATTTTATTCTCACTTAGAGGAAGACCTTGGCAAGCAGACAACTGATAGAGTTTTTCTCTTTTATATGGAGAAGGTACTACCAACGGTTGTAGAACTGAAACACATAAGGAGAGAGTACTATAAGGAAACTAGAGGCAGGGCTGGTGGTTGGGAGGTGAGGATAGTGCTGGGCAGACTTATACGGTCTGTGCCAGAGCCGGTGGTTGGGAGGAGGGGCTGGTGGTTGGGAGGCGGGGATAGTGCTGGGCAGACTTATATGGCCTGTGCCCTGAAGAGCACAGGTACAAATCAAAGTAGGGTATACACAAAAAGCAGCAAATATGAGTTATCTTGTTGGGCAGACTGGATGGACCGTGCAGGTCTTTTTCTGCCGTCATCTATTATGTTACCATGTTACTATGTATCAACTTCCAGCTTGTAAGTATAGAAAGAAAGAAGACCCATTAGATAAAAATGCATAGGTAGGATGTAGGTAAGTCCTAAAGTTATGGCCTTTTGCCAGAACTTCTTATTCCTAGAACTGGTTGTCCAAAAGTATGGAACCTAGAGGCTAGATGTGCACCTTGAGGAAAAGAGGAAGCAAGACAGGAGTTCTGAGCTCTGCATAGCGTACTTTTATCATGAATGTGTTAAGATGTCAGAAAGGCTACAACATCCTCGCCTGCTATCCTAGACCTGGGTTGGAGAAATTCTGTCTTCTGAGAGATAGACGTGAGCGTCCCATATCATAATTCCATGGGTGCTGATTCTATACAAATTCTTATCTCAAGGTTTACAGGAGAGCTGAATTATGCTATTCTATATGAGTCACGTATTTCTCCTAAATTTACTGTGTGCCAATAACCCTGGTGTTCAGACATATAGGGGGGCATTTTTGATATGATATCTAAATTTGACTTTGGAAGTTTTGCTGAAATCGTCAAAAAAACAAATAGTGAAAATGACCATTTTCAAACCAGAAAAACATCTATCTTCTTTCTTTGAAAATGACCATTCCCTATATGTTGTTGTGCTTGGGACATCTAGCTTATTGGACCATTTCCCCCTCCCAACAAAATGTCCAAGTGAAAAATGCACAAAATCAAGCCATTGGGATGTAGGAGGAGCCTGCTTTCCTTGTAGACTGGCCCACATAGGCATCCCAGCAGAGCGGTAGGGCACCCTAGGGGGCACTGCAGTGGACTTCACATAAAAAGGTCCTAGGTACACATCTTACCATACCCCCTTATATAGTATGATGAGCCCTTCAAAACTCACGAAAAACCTACTGTAGCCAACTATACACCACTACAATAGTCTTCTGGCTGCAGGTGTTACCTATATATGGATACAGTAGGTTTTTAGGGGATTGGGGGGCCACCACAAATATAATAGTTAGAATGGATTATGGGCTTGGGTCACCTTCTCTGCACCGACCACTAGGTTATTCTAGGAATCTGCATGTTGCTCTAATAGGACTGGCCGTTCATAACATCTAAAGCTGTCATAGAGGCTGGTATATACTGTTTCATTTATATCTTTGCAGGGTGGGACGGCATCAGTGACCACTGAAGGAGTAAAGGGGGTGTCATTCCTTTATTCCTGCAGTGGTCATCTGGTCATTTAGGGCACCTTTTGGAGGCTTATTCATTAATAACACAGGTCCGACTTAAAACCCTGGATGTTTTTGTTTTGTTCCATTATGGCAGAAGAACGTCCAACAGTATCACCAGCATTGGAATGTTTTCCCTGTATCCAAGCAACCACAAAGCAATGTAGCCACAGCACTTTCTCTGCTGTACAGTTCTTTTCTTATAAAGCCTTCCTCTCTAATTAGCAGTCCAGTGCTGAACCCATCCATCCTGGCAACCCCAAAGGTAAAAAGTAACATTTAACTCATTGGGATGGTAAGTCAAATCCAAAGCGCTGAAAAGGAAGGCAAAGAGAGACTTTGAAAAAAAAGATTGTGTTGGAGGCAAATACATATAGTAAAAACATTTTTAGGTATATTAAAAGCAAGAAGCCAGCAAAAGAATCGGTTGGACTGCTAGATGGCTGAGGGGTAAAGGGGGTACTCAGGGAAGACAAAGCCATAGCAGAGAGATTAAATGAATTCTTTGCTTCAGTCTTCACCAAGGAAGATTTGGAAGAGATACCGGTGCCAGAAATGGGATTCAAAGCTGACAAGTCAGAGAAACTGAATGAAATCGCTATAAACCTGTAGGATGTAGTGGTGCAATTTGACAAATTGAAGAGTAGCAAATCTCCTGGACCAGATGATATTCATCCCAGAGCACTGATAAAATTGAAAAATGAATGTGGGAACTATTGTTAGTAATATGTAATTTATCTTTAAGATTTAGCATGGTTCCAGAAGATTGGAGGGTGGCCAATTTAACATCGATTTTTTAAAAAGGTTCCAGAGGAGATCCGGGAAATTATAAACCGGTAAGCCTGACGTCAGTGCCAGGCAAAATGGTAGAGACTAGTTAAAGAACAAAATTACAGAGCATATTCAAAAGCATGGATTAATGAGACAAAGCCAACATGGATTTAGTGAAGGGAAACCTTGACTCACCAATCTATTACATTTCTTTGAAGGATTGAACAAATATGTGGATAAAGGTGAGCCGGTCGATATTGTGTATCTGGATTTTCAAAAGGCATTTGACAAAGCACCTCATGAAAGACTCCAGAGGAAATTAGAGAGTCATGGGATAGGAGGCAGTGTCCTATTGTGGATTATAAACTGGTTAAAAGATAGAAAACAGAGAGTAGGGTTAAATGGTCAGTATTCTCAATTGAGAAGGGTAGATAGTGGGGTCTGTGCTGGGAAGAATGAAGAAAAGGTATAGGGTCAGAGTGATTTGACAGAATTTGATGAAGAAGAAGAAGAAAAAATAGAGGTAATGCAGTCAATTGAGGGTACTGTGTCAACAACAGCTGATGATTTGCAAGTAGAACAAATAACACAATTGAATGAAGAAATGTTACAAGTTTTCATGCAAAAAGGGACTTAGAGTTGTCATCAGGAAAATGTACTGAAGTGAAACTGATAGAAATGGCAATAGAAAATGGAAACTATTCTCCTGAAGAATGACTCCATGAAATGTCTCCTTTGACAGAAAGTCCCTGGGAGGAGAATTCACGAGAGAAGGAACTGGGGAAGTTACAGGAAGAACCAACAAGGATGTTCCATTTGATGTATTAGAAGGAGGGGTTGAAGAAAATATAGACTATGTAGAGGAGATAAACTTCAAGAGTGATAAGCCTGAAAAGTTAGAAATTTTAAATTAGCAAAGAGGAAGAAAATAAATGGAAAGACTGCTTAGACAGAAAAGAGCACTTGGTAATGGGAATGGACATAAGGACAACTTAAGGAAAACCAAGATAAAAGTACTGACTCATAAAGAAAACAGGAAAGAAGACAAAAGGGAAAAATTACAAAGATAATTGTATAGAGATGCAGTCAGAGACTGTCAAGTCACAACAATCAAATTTCTTTTCTCATCATGAGAGATGGGAAGAGTTGAGAGGATGCAGACATGTAAAACTGGAATTTATTTCAGTGTAGACCATGGGAATGTAAGATAAAGAAGACTATAAGACAACAAAATAATAAGATAAATGATGACTATAAGAAGAGGAAACAAATATTCTGGGACCTGGATGAGCGCTCTGATTTTGAGAAGAGATTTGGGAGTTACCCAGGCAATAGCCTTACAAGAAAACTCTGAAGTTTGTGGAGAAAAAATATAACATTATGAGGAGTTAATTATATAAATGAGTTATTTATAGGAGTTATGAGAAGATGTACTATGGAAAGCATATAGTTATTTGAATTGTAAATGTTACTATTTGGAGAGCTTGAAGTAAGTTTGTGTTGTGTATAATGAAACAAGTGAATGAAAATAGAAATTGAAGAGACAGGAAAAGGTGCATCTGTATTTTAACTGGTGTTATGAACGTAAGAGGATTGCGTGGTGGAATGTCTGTGTGCAAGTGTCAGGTAGGTTGGGAAGGAGTTTTTTTAAAAAGTGTTTTTGTAAACTCAATGGGTTAGATATTACTTTTTACCTTTGGGACTGCCAGGCTGCAGCCCCTCACTACCTCTCTACCCTCATCTCCCCTTACGCTCCTATCCGTAACCTCCGCTCACAGGACAAATCCCTCCTCTCAGTACCCTTCTCCACCACTGCCAATTCCAGACTCCGCCCTTTCTGCCTCGCCTCACCCTATGCTTGAAATAAACTCCCTGAGCCCATACGCCAAGCCCCCTCCCTACCATCTTCAAATCCTTGCTCAAAGCGCACCTCTTCAATGTCGCTTTCGGCACCTAACCATTGTACCTCTATCCAGGAAATCTAGACTGCCTCAATCTTGATTGACTGCACTTTTTGTCGTTTAGATTGTAAGCTCCTTTGAGCAGGGACTGTCCTTCTTTGTTAATTGTACAGCGCTGCGCAACCCTAGTAGCGCTTTAGAAATGTTAAATAGTAGTAGCAGTAGTAGTGAATGGGTTCAGCACTGGGCTGCCAATTAGAGAAGAAGGCTTTATAAGAAAAGAAATGTTCAGCAGAGAGAATGCTATGGCTCACATGCTTTGTGGTTGGTTAGATACAGGAAACACATTCTAATCCTGATATTTACCTGTAGCAAGTATTCTCTGAGGAGAGGAGGCCATTCATTCTCACATGTGGGGTGAAATCATCCATGTTGCCCATTGTGGAACGCTAATAACCTAGCGGTTAGTGCAGCGGACTTTGATTCTGGGGAGCTTGGTTCTATTCCCACTGCAGCTCCTTGAGACTCTGGGCAAGTCACTTAACCCTCCATTGTCCCAGGTAGAAATAAGTACCTGTATATACTATGTAAACTGCTTTGAATGTAGTTGCAAAAACCACAGAAAGGTGGTATATCAAGTCCCTTTCCCTTACCATAGCATATATAACTTTAAGAGACACACTCTAGCTTTCCCATTCATTTTGAATGAGTGCCTTTCTGCCTGCCGAGAGAGCATGGGACCAGCAGTAGAGCACAAAAGCAAGATAAACAACTCCAAAGGTAGGTGGGAGGCTATATGAGAATGAATGGCCTGCTGTCCTCAGAGAATACCTACTACAGGTTAAGTATCTTCGCTTTCTCCAAGGACAAGCAGGCCATATTCTCACATGTGGGAATCCCTAGCTACCGGGCTTACTGAAAACAACAATCATAGGTCAAATGGAACTCGCAAAGGTGAGTTCAAAATGCTAATTAACCTGAAACTATACACAAACTGTGTCAGAGTGCAGCCTGGAACAGAAAAAAATGGGATTCTAGACTCCAAACAAATTCTGCAGAACTGCCTCTCCAAACTGACTATCGCGTTGGGTATCCTGCTCAAGGCAGTGATGAGGTGTGAATGTGTTGACTAAAGACCACGTTGCAGCCTTGAAAATTTCTTCAATAGAGGCTGACAGCAAGTGGGCTGGTGATGCCACCATGGCTTTGACATTATGAGCCTTGACATGACCCTCAAGAATCAGCCCAACCTGGGCATAAGCAAAAGAAATTCAATCTGCCAGCCAATTATAGATTGTGCATTTCCCAATGGCAATCTCCATCCTGTTGGGATCAAAAGAAACAAAAAGCTGGGTGGATCATCTTAGGGCCTAGTCCACTCCAAGTAAAAGCTCACTTGCAGTCCAAGGTGTGCAATGTGCTTTTGCCAGGATGGGCATGAGGTTAAGGAAAGAAAGTTGGAAGAACAATAGACTGGTTCAGATGGAACTCCGACACAACTTTAGGCAGAAACTTAGTGTACGTGTGGAGAACTACTCTGTTGTGATGAAACTTAGTATAAGGTGGATCTGCTACTAGGTCCTGAAGCTCACTGATCCTACAAGCTGAAGTAACAGCCACCAAAAACAGGACCTTCAAGGTCAGGAATCAAGTAGCTCAAAATGAGCTGCATCAGCTTGGTGAGGATGATGTTGAAGTCCCATGACAAAGGTGGACTTGTGATATGGGGCTTTTTCAAAAGCAAACCTCTCATGAAGCAAACAACTAGAGGCTGTCCAAAGATGGACTTACCCTCTAAATGGTGATGGTAAGCACTAATTGCACTAAGGTGAACTCCTACAGAATTGGTCTTGAGACCAGACTCAGAGAGGTGTAGAAGGTATTCAAGTAGGGCCTGTGTAGGGCAGGGAAGAGGATCTAAGGCCTTGCCCTCACACCTCCTCCAACTGAGGTTTGAATTGGTTGAATCTTTCCTGGAAGCCAAGAAGACTCTGTAGACATGCTCAGGATGATGCAAGGAAACTCTCAGCATCCAGGCTGTGAAACCCAGAGACTGGAGGTTGAAATGTAGAAGAGATCCCTCATTCTGAGTGATGAGGGTCGGAAAACACTGCAATCTCCAAGGTTCTTCAGAGGATAACTCCAGAAGAATAGGGAACCAGATCGTCCTGGGCTGTATAGGGCAATGAGGATAATGGTTCCCCAGTCTTGCTTGAGTTTCAGCCAAGTCTTCCCCACAAGAGGGATGGGAGGATACACATACAGAAGGCCAATCCCCCAATGAAGGCATGCAACGCTAGTCTGTAGTGGGCCTGGAGTCTGGAACAGTACTGAGAGTCTTTGTGATGGCAAAGAGATCCACTGAGGGGGTACCCCAAACTCTGAAAATCTCATGGGTAATGCCATGCTGAGAGACCACTCGTGTGGTTGCATGACTCTGCTCAGTCTGTTGGATTTGCCCACCAGGTAAGTGGCCCTGAGAACCATCCCATTCTGGACAGCCTAGTGCCACATCCAGATGGCCTCGTGACTCAGGGGTTGCGATCCGGTACCCCCCCCCCCCCCCCCCCCCCCCGCTTGTTGCTGTAATTGCAACCTGATTGTCTGTTTGACTGAATCATATTCAACCTAAGTTGAGAGCTGTATTTTGAACTTTTCCGCTGAATTTTACACTTGAACAATTATTTAAACATAATAATGAAAAATGTGGAGGAAAAGACTTCGGTTTATCTTCAGCACCTCCCCTGTCAAAACACAATACTTTAGGCTGCTGAGTTATTGCCATTACAAGTCTAAATACCCTCTAACTTCCTTTATTGCAATATACTTTACTGATTTTTAACTTTTTCAATTCTTTTTATAAAATTATGGTATTATCCAGTATAGATTCAAACACTGGCTTAATAGCTCAAACTGCAGTGGTAACTTGCTTTGTCGACAGGGCACTACAGAGCCTCTCCATTTCACTAAAATATGATCATACAGCAGTGGAGCAGTGGCATTAATGTGCAAGATGGTGAGAACTTAGTGCTGTTACAGAATTTGGCAGCTTCTGAAGAAGCATTCCAGTGAAACGGAGAAACTCTGTAGAGCCTGGCGACACAGCTTCTTTACCACTGCAGTTTAAGCTATTAAGCCAATGTTTGAAGCTATATTGGTTAATACCATCATTTTATAAAAAGAAAGAAAAAGAATTGAAAAAGTTAAAAAATCAATAGTAAAGTTGACTGCAATAAAGGAAAGTGGAGGTTTTCAGACTTGTGATAGCAATAACTCAGCAGTTTAAAGTACTTTCTTTTGACAGGGGAGGCACTAAAAGTAAAGTGAAATCTTTTCCTCCACATTTTTCATTATCATCCTATATAATAATTTGCACCTCCAACGTTCTACGTCTGGATGCCTGGGTTCGTAACACAATTCCCATTGGTCCGCCCTCGCGTCTAAATGTGATGATGGCAGAGGGCGAATCAGTGAGAGGGAAGGGAAGCCAGCACCAGCCAGCCACAGAACGTTGGAGGTGAGGATAGAATCGCGGGAGAATCGCCCCCTCCCTCCCCCCTCCTCCGAGTTCCAGGCCCCCCTCCCTCCCTCTCCTCTGAGTGCTAGCCCAACCTGTGTTGCCCGACCTCTTCTCCCAGTCGTCCGCCTGCCCCTCGCCTTCCTGCATGCCGCCCAGAATTTAAAAGTTCTTACCTCGGGGTCCGGCGGCAGCAGTGAAAGGCGAGCAGGTACGGCGCTTCAGCCTGCCTTCCCTTCTCTCTCAGCTCTGCCTCTGGTCCTGCCCTTCCGGAAACAGGAAATTAAGGCAGGCTGAAGCGCCGTGCCTGCTCGCCTTTCAATGCTGCCACCGGACCCCGAGGTAAGAACTTTTAAATTCTGGGCGGCATGCAGGAAGGCAAGGGGCAGGCAGAGGACTGGGAGAAGAGGGCGGGCAACGCAGGTCGGGCTGCCACTCGGAGGGGAGAGAGAGAGAGGGAGGGAGACGCAGGGGTCTGGAACTCAGAGGATAGGGGAGGAGAGGGAGGGAGGGGGCATGGAACTCAGAGAAGAGAGAGGGGGGGCCTGGAACTCGGAGGAGAGGGGGCCTGGAACTCAGAGGAGAGGGAGGGGGCCTTGAATTCAGATGAGAGGGAGAAGAGGGGGCCAGGAACTAGGAGGGAGGGATGGGGGCCTGGAACTCGGAGGAGAGGGGGGAGGAGGGGGGAGGAGGAGAGGGGACCTGGAACCCGGAGGAGAGAGAGGGAGGGAGGGTGGGGGCCTGGAACTTGGAAGAGAGGGAGGGAGGGAGGGGGTCCTGGAACTCAGAGGAGACAGGGGGGGCCTGGAACTTGGAGGAGAGAGAGGGAGGAAGGGAGGCCTGGAACTCGGAGGACAGGGGAGCCTGGAACTCAGAGGAGAGGGAGGGTGGCCTGGAACTCGGATGAGAGGGGGAGGGAGGGGGCCAAGCTGGAATTCGAAGGATAACCTTGCTAGTGCTACCCACACTACGAGTCCCAGAATCCTACGGGAAAGGAGGAGCATCTGAAGGGGCTTGATCAGGATGATAGGTGACAGCTGGGTGGAGGTGATCAGGAGGAGGGGAGACAGCTGGGAGGAGGGGCTGTAGAGGAGCCCATGGACTGGCAGGCTGGGGAAGGCGGAGGGTGGTTGGCGAGAGAGGAGATCCCAGAGGGAGAGCCCATGGACATTTCTGCTCTAGCTCGAGTCAAAGGTGGGCAGTTGAAAGGGCTCATGGCAACATGGATCTTTGACTTAATGAAAGGAGGGAAAAAGTGGCTACAGCAGCACTCTAACAGTAGGTGAAAGTTTCAACTGGGGTCGTGTGGGTGGTTGTCAGGTGTTGGAGCTGACAAGGAGGGTGGGACCCTTTCATTTCCCAAGTGGTAAGAGGTGGAAGTGAAAACGGGTGAAACTGAACCAGCTGCATGGTGTATACTAATGACTGTGTTTTTGGAATAGGAAAGAAAGGAAAATAACTGTTAACCTGAGTTTGTGACAAGAGGGAACTTTGATAATCTAAAATGGTAACAGGACCCGAGGAGTGAGGAAGGGATACAAGTGCCTTCCCTCCCCATAAGGGGAGGGGAAGGAAGGAAGGCTGAAGGGGGGGGGGGTGCTCTTCAGATTGAGAATATTGCCCTGGAATTAAGGGTGGACTTGGAAGAGTGCTCAGAGACCCAAGCAGCTGGAGGATCTGCAGTTGTGAGCAGTGGTCAGAAGCTAGAAAGGGGCGGATAGAGGAACCCAGCAAATCCAGCATCTTAGCGGCAACCTAGGTGGCTGCCTAGGTCACAGCTGGGTGTATCCATTCGGGGTTGAAACCGGACACTGGGGGCCAGAGGGGGGAGAAAGCAAAAGTGACTGACCTGGTTTCTCCCTGTGAGAGGATTGGCAAGCTGGGAGATCCTGGAAATTGAGGTAGCCTGTGGATTACAAACCTGGCACTGTCCTGTGGATTACAATACACTGTGGTAGTGTTCCGCACCGGGTGACATGGGTGACGTCACCTCACATAAGAGAATATGGCCTGCTTGTCCTCAGAGAATGTTTCTTCTAAAGAGGCAGTTGGGAGAGAGCTGAGCTGATGAGAGGATGTGTGAGAGGTTGTTGTCCATGAAAGCGATAAAATTGTTTTGTTTTGATACAGAAAAGTGACAGGTGTGACAAGGTAACATTTGGAGTTTATTTGATGTGCAGCAGTGTCATGTTAGTAGTGAAGGAGAGTATGTGTGTGAAGAACTGAGAAATTGCTGTGAATTATATCAGACAGTATTAGTTTAGTGACTGTGAACTGAATGAATATATGGGGTTGGTTGGTGTAGGCAGTGTTACTAATTATTCTGTTGATTTTTGGGAAACGTTAGACTGGAGAAAGTAACTGCATCAAAAGAACTGTCATTAGCACAGGCCTAGTCAGGGATTAGCATTTTTTTTTGAGTTTGTAAAGGTAGGGAGTAAGTACCCAAAGAAGAATCAACAACAACAAACAACAACAACAACAATCATTTCTAAAGCGCTACTAGGGTTACGCAGCGCTGTACAATTCAAACATAGAAGGACAGTCCCTGCGCAAAGAGCTTACAATCTAAAAGACAAGAGAACAAACTAAGGACAAGTGAACAATCTAGAGGACGAGTGAACAGTTAATCTGATAGGGTGGATAGAATGGGGTATTTTATATTTCTCGAGCGGTTAGGCGCCGAAGGCAGCATTGAAGAGGTGAGTTTTAAGCAGAGATTTGAAGATGGGTAGGGAGGGGGCCTGGCGTATGGGTAAAGGAAGATTATTCCAGGCATAGGGTGAGGCAAGGCAGAATGAGCGGAGCCTGGAGTTGGCAGTAGTGGAGAAGGGTACTGAGAGAAGGGCTTTGTCCTGTGAGCGGAGGTTGCGGGCGGGAACATAGGGGGAGATGAGGGTGGAGAGGTAGTGAGGAGCCGCGGCCTGAGTGCATTTGTAGGTAAGGAGGAGGAGCTTGAATTGTATGCGATATCTGATCGGAAGCCAATGAAGTGATTTGAGGAGAGGGGTGGTGTGAGTATAATGGTTTTGGCGGAATATAAGACGTGCAGCAGCGTTCTGAATGGATTGAAGGGGGGATAGATGGCAGAGTGGGAGGCCGGTGAGGAGTAAGTTGCAGTAATCGAGGCGAGAGGTAATGAGAGCGTGGACGAGAGTTCTGGTGGTATGCTCAGAGAGGAAAGGGCGAATTTTGCTGATATTGAGGAGGAAGAAGCGACAGGTCTTGGCAGTCTGTTGGATATGCGCAGAGAAGGAGAGGGAGGAGTCGAAGGTGACTCCGAGGTTGCGGGCAGATGGGACGGGGAGGATGAGGGTGTTATCAACAGAGAAAGAGAGTGGAGGAAGAGGAGAAGTGGGTTTAGGAGGAAAGACAAGGAGCTCGGTCTTGGACATGTTCAGCTTCAGGTGGCGGTTGGACATCCATGCCGCAATGTCGGATAAACAGGCCGATACCTTGGCCTGAGTCTCCGCAGTGATGTCAGGTGTGGAGAGGTATAGCTGGGTGTCATCAGCATAAAGATGATACTGAAAACCATGAGACGAGATCAGTGAGCCCAGGGAAGAGGTGTAGATTGAGAAGAGAAGGGGGTCCAAGGACAGAACCCTGGGGAACTCCAACAGCTAGTGGGATGGGAGTGGAGGAAGATCCATGGGAGTGTACCCTGAAGGTGCGGTGGGAGAGATAAGAGGAGAACCATGAGAGGACAGGGCCTTGGAACCCAAAAGAGGACAGCGTGGCAAGAAGTAAGTCATGATTGACAGTGTCAAACGCGGCGGAAAGATCGAGGAGGATGAGGAGCTATGGTGCTAAAGATTTTCAAAGCTGGCCAACGCATCGTGCATCAGAGAATTGAACTAGAACAAAATAACTGAGGTATTTGGATCAGTAAAGAGAGGAAAGGAAAAGAAAAAAAAAAAACATACTTACCTGTTTGAAATTCTGTGCCAAAGGTAAAATCTTTTATGACAAAGATAAGAAGTGGTAACAAAGAGTCAAATCTTTAATGAAAATTGAATTAGCTAAATAAGGACCCCTTTTATCAAGCCATACTAGCAGTTCCTGTGTGACAATGCCGATGATGCCCATTCAAAGTGAACGGGCTTTGTTGGCATTGCCGCACTGCAGACTATTAGCACGGTTTGATAAAAGAAGTCCTAAATGATAAGAAGAATATCAAAAAAATTAATCATTAAACCATGTGTACTTATCTGAAAATTGTGATGAGGTCTTATGTTTTATGCTTGACTCTTGTAATTAGAAAAATAGATACATTGTTCCTTTTTGTCAATTTGGAACATTTATAGCAATTGAACCTTTTATTTTGCACAAAAAAATAAATGTTACCTATTTTAATGTTAAGTTCTGTGGTTGGTATCAAAATTGTCCAGAAAACCTTACTCTTTAGTTTCAACTCTTTGACATCAGTTACTATCTGATGTCATACCAGATGCTGCCACCAGGGGGGTTACAACAACTTTGCAGAATATGAAAGCCCCTGCATACTCATGTGTGTGACTTGTTATTGCCAGTTACTCCTTTCCCTTGAGCCTTAGACAGAAATAATTTTCTTTAATAGCTAGCCCCCTCCCCCCCCCCCCCCCAATTGTCACCAGAGCTCTATATAAACAGAACACAAAAATACTCCTTTAGAACTGAAAGATCGTTGTGATAGAGTCAGTGGCGTACCAAGGGGGGAGCGGTGGGGGCGGTCCGCCCCGGGTGCACGCCGCTGGGGGGGGTGCCGCGCGCCTGTCGGCTCTTCGTTTTCATGCTCCCTTTGCCCCGGGGGGGCGGGGCGCATCGGAGATCCGCTCTGGGTGTCAGCCCCCCTAGGAACGCCACTGGATAGAGTTTGTTTCTGTTTTTATTTTGTTAAAGTAGTGCAGAGATGCCGAGTTATCCAGTTCCAGGCTGGAGATTTTGGGACCATCCTGGATTTCTGACCATCCCATCCTGATGCATTATGGAACTTGTAGCTCTGATTTCAATGGGTAGGATCAGGCATTACAAATCCCTCAGTGCTTTGGGATGTAAATTCAAAACCAAGACTGGCCAAAAAGTTTCCAACCTGGAACTGGGTAACTTGGCATCTCTGGTAATGGTTAAATAACCTTTGAGAGTCAAGAGATATCTGAAGGGTTGTAGTATGGGAGCAGTAACTTGTGGCCCAGCATTATCTACAGCCAACATGGACTTTTTAACAGCCAGAGGAAATCATGAGCTTACCTGCTTACACCTACTACAGAAAATTCTCACAATATTCTGAGTAATTCTGAATAACTTTACAGATGTGAGATCTTGTTATTTTAATTTACAATTTTATTTATACTTACCAATGAGGAGATCCTGAGAAGAGATGGCTCATGGAGGCTCCAAGATTTTGTAGGTGAGCAAAAGGTTCTGTTGGTTGGTTATATTCTAAAGTTGCATAATTACTGATCATATCTAGCAGATCGCCAAGACCTGTCGTTTTTTTCTTTACAACATCCGTAAAATCCGCCCCTTTCTTTCCGAGCACTCTACCAAAACCCTCATCCACACCCTTGTCACGTCTCGTTTGGACTACTGCAATCTGCTTCTTGCTGGCCTCCCACTTAGTCACCTCTCCCCTCTCCAATCGGTTCAAAACTCTGCTGCCCGTCTCGTCTTCCGCCAGGGTCGCTTTACTCATACTACCCCTTTCCTCAAGTCGCTTCACTGGCTCCCTATCCGTTTTCGTATCCTGTTCAAACTTCTTCTACTAACCTATAAATGTACTCACTCTGCTGCTCCCCAGTATCTCTCCACACTCGTCCTTCCCTACACCCCTTCCCGTGCACTCCGCTCCATGGATAAATCCTTCTTATCTGTTCCCTTCTCCACTACTGCCAACTCCAGACTTCGCGCCTTCTGTCTCGCTGCACCCTACGCCTGGAATAAACTTCCTGAGCCCCTACGTCTTGCCCCATCCTTGGCCACCTTTAAATCTAGACTGAAAGCCCACCTCTTTAACATTGCTTTTGACTCGTAACCACTCGCCTCCACCTACCCTCCTCTCCTCCTTCCTGTACACATTAATTGATTTGATTTGCTTACTTTATTTTTTGTCTATTAGATTGTAAGCTCTTTGAGCAGGGACTGTCTTTCTTCTATGTTTGTGCAGCGCTGCTTACGCCTTGTAGCGCTATAGAAATGCTAAATAGTTAAATAGTAGTAGTAGTAGTAGTAGTAATAAACAGGGGTGACATGATACAGTCATGATACAGACGTTCAAATATTTGAAAGCTGTTAATCTGCAAACAAACCTTTTTCAGAGACGGGAAGGCGGTAGAACTAGAGGACATGAATTAAGGTTGAAGGGGGGCAGACTCAGGAGGAATGTCAGGAAGTATTATTTCACAGAGAGGGTGGTGGATATGTGGAATGCCCTCCCGTGGAAGGTGGTGGAGATGAAAATGGTAATGGAATTCAAACGTGCATGGGATAAACACAAAGGAATCCTGTTTAGAAGGAACGGAATCTTAGCGGAGATTAGGTGACAACGCCGGTAATTGGGAAGCGAAACTGGTGCTGGGCAGACTTCTACGGTCTATGCCCTGATCATGACTGAATAGATATGGATGGGTTGGAGTGTAAATTTTAAGGGCTTTCAACGTTAGCTTTAGAACTTAGTACAAGAACAGTGCTGGGCAGACTTCTACGGTCTGTGCCATGAGAATGGCAAGGACAAATCAAAGTCGGGTATAAAGTATCACATACCATGTAAAATGAGAGTTTATCTTGTTGGGCAGACTAGATGGATCATACAGGTCTTTATCTGCCGTCATTTACTATGTTACTATGTTACTGACATCCTAAAACTGTGTAGGGACTGTAGGGTTCTGCTCCCTTAAGGATCTGCAGAGACCTCTAGTGGCTATACCAAGATAATGAGGTTTTGACCTTTTTCTTACCCTAACAGTTCTGGAACAACGGGCTAGCTCTTCTGTCAGTGACAATGATAGAAGGACAGATCTCTTGGAAGGAAATTGAAGTTGTATAAATACCTAGCCAAAGGAAGCTTCTTTGTTTTTGGCTTCTGCTTCCCAGTCACTGTACCTAAAGGAAGCAGGAGAGTAGGATTAAATGGTCAGTATTCTCAATGGAGAACAGTAGATAGTGGGATTCCACAGGGGTCTGTGCTGGGACTGCCATTTTTTAACATATTTATAAATGATCTAGAGATGGAAGTAACTAGTGAGGTAATTAAATTTCCCTCTTACTCTCACATTTATTTTCCTTAGGCATCACTGGTACAGGTTTTTCATGGTTCACTTCCTTTCTATCTCACCGCACATTTCAGGTCATTCTCTCTAACACAACATCTGAGTGGAGAGAACTACATCCGGGTGTACCCCAAGAGTCTATACTCTCTCCTTTTTAATCTCTTGTTGAGTCCCCTCGCGGCTTTCATACAATCCTTCTGAATCACTGCTTATCTTTATGCTAATAACATTTTGCTGCTCTTTCCTATCACCTCTTCCTCCCTTTCCCTTACGCCTTTACAGATCTGTCTTGACGCAGTTGCTAACTGGCTAAGCGATCATCAATTAGTGCTAAATCCAGACAAAACAGTTGTCTGTTGGTTCTCTGGTTCAACTCTCCCTCCTCCATCCCCCATCACTCTATTTGGCACATCTATTACACCTTTCGTTATTTAGGTATTATTCTCAATTCCTCACTTTCTTTTTTACCACAGATCTCCCACTTGACTAAAAGTAGTTTTCTAGTTTTCCCCCATCTACGTGCAATTCGTCACCTCTTTGATACTTCACAATTCCATGCACTAATCCTCTCTTTTTTTACCACCCATCTTGATTATTGTAATGTTGTTTATGCTGGTCTACCTTGTCACACACTAAAGAAACTTCAATTGCTCCAGAATACAGCCGTCAGATTATTATGTTATGCCCATACTTTATGGTCATACTTCACCTCTGCTGAAACAATATCATTGGCTCCCCGTGAGCAGAGGATTACTTATAAAATTGCCACCCTCACTTTCAAAGCCTTTAGACTTGGTATCCCCAACTCTCTCTCTTGTTTAACTATTCCTTATTGCCCCTCCAGAACCCTCCATTCATTAAACGATCACTGCTTAGTTCTGCCTTCTCCAAAACGTGTCCACTTGGAATCAGCCCATCACAGCGCATTCTTCTTCCTGGCTCCTCATACCTGGAACAATCTCCCCCTTTCTCTCTGTAGCAATTCCTCTTTTAAAGATTTTAAAACTGAACTGAAAACCTGGCTTTTCTGCTTAGCTTTTGGTGAAACAGTTTGCTGAAATTACCAGTGTTACCCTTTGACCCCTTCCTTCTTTTGTATGTTTGCTCTACCCTCTTTTTGCAATGCTTATGTCTTTTAACGCCATGCTTTCCTATACATTAATGGATTTCTTTTCTTGCTTCCTACTTTTTAGCTTGTACTTCGCTCTTTTGTGCCCATCAGTTAGAGTAGTATAGAAAGTTATTGCAAATTAATTAATTAATTAAATTGCAAGAGGAAATATGGTGAAAGAGCAAACCTGAAAGAATAGGAGGGGACTAGAAGAGAGTCGCTGAAGATCAACAAGGATAAAGTAATCCGGTATCTGAATTCTCATCAGAGAAGGAACTACCTGCTAAGGATTTTGTACCTGCAGTGGTGTAGGAAGGGGGGGCGGGAAGGGCGGTCTGCCCCGGGTGCACGCGCTCGGGGGGTGCCGGCCCCTCTGGTTCCCTGCTCCCTCTGCCCCGGAACAGGTTACTTCCTGTTCCGGGGCAGAGAGAGCAGGGAACCAGCGGGGCCGACGCAGCTCCGAGTGACGTGCACTCGGGGCGGATCGGCCCTCCCGCAGGTAAGAATGCGGTCCAGGGAGTTGCGCTCCGGGGGGGTGTGCCGCAAAGGGGGGTGCGCCGCAGAGGGGGGGTCATGCCGTGCTGCACCCGGGGGGGGGGGGGTGCGCAGCAGCGACCCACCCCGGGTGCCATTAGCCCTCGCTACGGCACTGTGTACCTGAAAGCTCAGAGATCCCTGCAGAAACTGATGAGACTTACAGAGAAACTTCTCTCTAGCGTAAGGGCCTCCAGAGAGAGTAAATCTGAAAAAAGACTCATACCATTTAAAAGAGTCCCCTAAAGAAACCTACTAGAGATTGTAAGTAGAGAAACATAGAAACATGATGGCAGATAAAGGCCACATGACCCATCCAGTCTGCCCATCCTCTGTAACCCCTAACTCTTGCTTTTCCTAAGCGATCCCACATGCTTATCCCATGCCTTTTTAAATTCTGGAACAGTCCTCAACTCCACAACCTCAACTGGGAGGTCATTCCACGCCTCCACCACCCTTTCTGTGAAATAGTACTTCCTTAGATTACTCCTAAGCCTATTCCCTCTTAACTTCATCATATGCCCCCTCATTCCAGAGCTCTCCTTCAGTTGAAAAAGGTTCTCTTCCTGTACATAAATGTCCTTGAGATATTTAAATGTCTCTATCATGTCTCCTCTCTCCCTCATCTCTTCCAGCATATGCATTTTTTTTTGTTACATATGTACCCCGCACTTTCCCACTCATGGCAGGCTCAATGTGGCTTATATATACAGGTACTTATTTGTACCTGGGGCAATGGAGGGTTAAGTGACTTGCCCAGAGTCACAAGGAGCTGCCTGTGCCTGAAGTGGGAATCAAACTCAGTTCCTCAGTTCCCCAGGACCAGAGTCCACCACCCTAACCACTAGGCCACTCCTCCACTTACATGTTGAGGTTCATAAGCATGTCCCTATAATTTTTGCATTCAAGACCGCTTACTAATTTTGTAGCCGCCCTCTGGACCGACTCCATCCTGTTTATATCTTTCCATAGATGCGGTCTCAAGAACTGCACATAGTGCTCCAAATGGAGCCTCACCAGAGACTTATACAACGGCACTATCACCTCCTTTTTCCTACTGGTCATGCCTCTCTTTATGCACCCAAGCATCCTTCTGGCTTTGACCGTCATTTTTTCTACCTGTTTGGAAACTTTAAGATCATCAGACACAATCACCCCCAAGTCCCACTCTTCCTTTATACACTGAAGCACTTCACCCCCTATACTGTACCGTTCCCTCAGATTCTTGCGACCCAAATGCATGACCCTGCATTTTTTGGGATTAAACCTTAGTTGCCAAATGTCGGTTCATTCCTCCAGCTTCGCTAGGTCCTTCCTAATGTCATTCATGCCCTCTAGGGTGTCCATCCTGTTGCAGAGTTTGGTATCACCCGCAAAGAGACAAACCTTGCCAGACAGCCCTTCCACAATATCGCTCACAAAGACGTTACAAAGAGCTGGCCCTAGGACTGATCCTTGCGGTACTCCACTGACAACATCCTTTTCTTCAGAGCATGCTCCATGTACCACTATCCTCTGTCTCCTTCCATTCAACCAATTTTTAACCCAATCAGTTACTCTAGGTCCCATACCAAGGGTACTCAATTTATTTATTAGTTGCCTGTGTGGAACTGTGTCAAAGGCTTTGCTGAAATCCAAGTATACCACATCAAGTGCCCCTCCCACATCTAACTGGTCACCCAGTCAAAGAAGATAGATTTGTCTGGCATGACCTGCCACTAGTGAAGCCATGCTGCCTCGGGTCCTGTATTCCATTTAGTTCAAGAAATCTCACAATCCTCCTCTTTAGAAGCATTTCCATTAGCTTACTCACCACCGAGGTCAGACTGACAGGTCTGTAATTCCCAACCTCCTCCTTACTTCCATCTTGTGCAAAGGAACCACATCTGCCCTTCTTCAGTCCACCAGGACCACTCCAGTTTCTAAGGAAGCATTGAAGAGGTCTGTCAGCAGAGTCGACAGAACTTCTCCAAGTTCCTTGAGCACCCTCGGGTGTATCCCATCTAGCCCCATCACTCTGTCTACACTTAGTTTGGCTAAGTCCTCACAAATGCAGTCCTCCATAAACGGGTCTTGGTCTACCATACATCCATCCCCTTTAGCCTTTGTTTTCTGCAGCCCTACCCCCAGTCTTTCATCCATGAACACAGAACTAAAATCATTATTAAGCAGTTCAGCTTTATGCTTATCATAAGTACATAAGTAATGCCACACTGGGAAAAGACCAAGGGTCCATCGAGCCCAGCATCCTGTCCATGACAGCAGCCAATCTTCCACATATTTCTCTCCCACAGCTTTGAGCCTCACAATGCTATTATGGCACTTCCTCTTGTCACTTACATATCTGAAAAAGGTTTTATCCCCCAATTTTACTGTATTAGCTATCTTTTCCTCCATTTGCCTCTTCGTTTTCCTGATAGCTTTTCCAACTTCTCTTTGCTTATTCAGGTATTCTTTCCTGTTTTTTTCTTTCTGAGTCATCTTATAACTTCCTTACCCTTATCTTTTCAGTTACTACATTTGAGTACCAGAGCGGCTTTCTTTTCCTCTTACTTTTATGTAATTTTCTAACATAAAGACTAGTTGCCTTTAATATAGCTCCTTTCAGTCTTGTCTATCGCTGTTTTCTACATCCTTCAGCGGTTCCTATCCCACTAACTGTTCCTTGAGAAATTCCCCCATCTCGGCAAAGTTAGTGCCTTTGAAATCCAGGACCTTCAATCTTGAATGAGCCCTCTCTTCTGTTTTAATACTAAACCACACCATATGATGATCACTAGATGCCAAATGGTCTGCCACCTTGATGTCAGAAACGTTCTCTCCATTCGTAAGCACCAGGTCCAGAATAGCTCCATCCCGCATCGGTTCCGTTACCCACTGCTGGAACAATTCTTCCTGTAGGGAATCTAAGATCTCTTTGCTTCTAGACGACCCTGCGGCCAGGACACCCCAATCAACATCCAGCATATTGAAGTCACCTATCAGTAGTACTTCCCTTTCCTAGCTATCTTGCGGATGTCTTCAATTAAGTCCCTGTCCATATCCTCCAACTGTGAGGGTGGTCTGTATTTCACTCCGATATAGACACATTTTCCTTTCACTCTTTCCAGTTTAACCCACAGCACTTCTTCCTTACCCCACATGTCTTGCAGTTCCATCACTTGGATATCATTCTTAGCATATGATGCCACACCTCCACCCATTTTTCCTACTCTGTCTTCACTGAATAGATTATAGTCAGGTATAGCAACATCCCAGTCATGGTTCTCCGTGAACCATGTCTCCGTGACTGCCACTAAATCCAAATCTGCTTCCATCATTGTAGCCTCACGATCTAGAAGTTTGTTTCCCATACTACGGGCATTTGTATACAAGGCTCTCCAGACGTTACTCTTTTTTTTCTCTTCTACAGAGGCATTAGATGTCCTACCTTCCTTGGGATTAATTATGGCTTTGTGGCCTTTTATAGTATTGGAAACTATCCAATCAATATTCATCCGACAGCAGACAGCATTTTTGAAAATGCTGCCCAGCTAAGTTAGACCTGGCTATTCAGTGTGAAAAATGCTACAATACTAAAGGAAACAGAAGAAAAATAAAAGTTAAAAAATGGTCTCACGTTGCTTAGATGAAAAAGCAGGAAGGCCAAGCAAAAATTACTGTGAGGAAAAAAATCATGCTACAGTGAGTCAGAAGACATGTCTTCTCTGCTCCGCAGATGAAGAGAAACTGCGGGTGCCGTATGAGTCAAGAAAGCACACGTACAAGCACGGTCAGGGCTGCCAAAAGCTTCTAGAAGAAATCAAATGCTGGGCAGTGTCTATGTCGGGGCTCCATTGATGACATCACCCATCTGTGGTAATCTGTTGTCTTGCTTGTCCTCCGAGAATCCTCAGTACCTTTCTCAGCCTCTCTAACATTTTTAACAGACTCCCTTCACACTGCCTGAATTCCTGAAAGCCTTCTCAGCCTCTTGATGCTGCAGACAGACTGCTGCAGCTGCTACTGGTTTCTTTGTTCTTCATAGCTACACTGTCCTGATTTAAACTCCTTCACCTGAGCTGACCTGCTTAAAGTGGAAGTGTTCCATTTTCTCAGGGTTTATGACAAACTAGAAGGAAATTTTCACTAGAGAGAAAAGAGGAAAATCAGTAACCCCTGACAAGCAGGAGAAACAACACCCTTCATAATTTTTATGCTTTTTCCATTAGATATTTGATTTAGGAATGAATACTTTCACTTCTAAGCACCCATAGGCATGAAGACAGGGAAGGGGAGAATCTCTGAACCCCAGCCCCCCTTTTCCATCCCCCCCCCCCCCCCCCCCGCCTACCCATATCCTCCCCCCACCTTTAGGCCTGATTTTCCTACAGATGGCCCAGCTAGCCTGGTGACGGCCCCCTCCTCCCACTGCATGTTTCCCATTACCATGGAAACTCATGTGAGAGCCATGGAGCCTGTCAGAACTCGAAGGCAAGCAGTTCTCAGACTCTATTTCAGCTTTGAATTTTCTTACAGCTGTTGGGACAGCCATGGGAATGGCAAGGCAGGCCCAGATGAATACATAGCAGCAACGCTCCAGCACCAAATCAAAATTTGGTGCTGAAGGCAGTTACCTATGTTGTCTATGCCTGAATATTTTTGAAGCTTATCATCTCTCTACTGAATAAAAGCAATCATCCAATTTGCCCTGCATCTGAACTGAAAACTGTATCACTGCTTTGTGAAGTATTCTCCTCCTGTAGTTAAACTGGTTGGTGCTCTAGACTTCGCGCCTTCTGTCTCGCTGCACCCTACGCCTGGAATAAACTTCCTGAGCCCCTACGTCTTGCCCCATCCTTGGCCACCTTTAAATCTAGACTGAAAGCCCACCTCTTTAACATTGCTTTTGACTCGTAACCACTTGTAACCACTCACCTCCACCTACCCTCCTCTCCTCCTTCCTGTACACATTAATTGATTTGATTTGCTTACTTTATTTCTTGTCTATTAGATTGTAAGCTCTTTGAGCAGGGACTGTCTTTCTTCTATGTTTGTGCAGCGCTGCGTACGCCTTGTAGCGCTATAGAAATGCTAAATAGTAGTAGTAGTAGTGCTTTTCTGTCTTTTACCTTTGGCTTGTAGCACAAACTCCCTGTTTCACTCCTTGCTTCAGCAGTCAGGGAGGGAGGTGGGTAAAACTTCTGACTTTCACATACACTACAGAACACTGACTTAAAATTCAAGAGGCATCACAGTGGACACATATTAACTAAGCCCACAAACTGAGCCTTAAAGCAAATCATTGCTTCTTACAGCAACAACCTCTAATCCAGAAATGCCAAGGGGGCCCAATTTTTGAGAGGAAGATATTAAGGAACATCCTCATTCCCGCTCCACTCCACCCACCCCCTGCCCCTACCCATTCTGTCTCTTGGCTCACCAAAATTCTGTGTCTGAGGTGCCATCAAGCCACCTCCTTCTATGGCAGCAAGAGACATCTTAATAAAACGTTATCTCCTGCTGCTGTGGGATTAGTCTCGTGATAAAAGCTGTGAAATTTTGTAGCTCTTATCATGAGATTGGTTCTGTGGCAGCAGGAGATGATGCAGGGGCTTAGCTATGGGTGGGCCATCCAATCACAACTCAGGCCCACCCAGTCAGTACTCGGAAAATCGTGCTGCTCTCACCCAAAGGGCTGCTGGCGCTGCAGTCCCCACCTGCCTACTAGCTCCATGGACAGACAGCCCTGGCTCTTCTGCTGCCACCACCCTGCCTTTAAAAAAAGATCTGTGAAGCAGCGTCGCAGGCAGCACCTCGTGTCTGCCCTTTGTGTAAAAGAAGCAAATCGCCTCGTCGTTCTCCGGCCTTCCCTCACTGTGTCCCGCCCTCCTCTGAGGTAACTTCCTATTTCCGCGAGGGCAAGACACAGTGAGGGAAGGCCAGACGACAATGAGGCGATTTGCTTCTTTTACACGAAGGGCAGACGCGAGGCGCTGCCTGCGACGCTGCTTCACAGATTTTTTTTAAGGCAGAGTGGTGGCAGGAGAAGAGCCAGGGCTGCTGTCGTCTGTCCACGGAGCTGGTAGGCAGGACGGGTCGGGTCGGAGGGGGGCTCAGATGGGAGAGGGGGACTGGAGTGGGGTGCTCATATGGGAGAAGGGGGCTGGAACTGGGGTCTGAGAAGGGGCCAGGATGGAAAATGGGGGCCATGCCTGGGGCTGGTGGGAAAATGGGTCTGGGGCTGAAAAGGGGGGCCCTAACGCAAGGCATGTGGATGAAGGGGGCTGGAATTGGAGGCTGAAAAGGAGGGTAGGTGGGATAAGGGGGCTAGTACTGGAACTGGGGGCTGAAAAGGGGCAGGGGCTGAAACTGTGGGGACTGGGGGCTGAAAAGGGGACAGGGAGAAATGGCTGGGGCTGAACCTCGGGACTGGTGAGAGAAAAGGGCTGGGGTTGAAACTGGGGGCTGAAAAGGGGACAGGGAGAAGTGGCTGGGGGCTGAAGCTCGGGACTGGTGGGAGAAAAGGGCTGGGGCTGAAACTGGGGACTGGTGGGATAGTGAAGTTAACTGGGGGCTGAAAAGGGGGAGCAGGTGGGATAAGGGGGCTGAAAAAAAGGGGCAGAGAGAGAGAGAAGGGACAGATCCTGGATGGAAGGGGGAGCGACAGGGAGGGCAGACCCTGGGCCTGGATGGATGGGAGAGGGAGGGCAGACAGTGGATGGAAGGGGGAGAGAGAGAGGGCAGACAGGGGCAGATGCTGGATGGAAGGGGCAGGGAGAGAGGGCAGACATTGGATGGAGGGGACAGCAGAGAGGGCAGACACTGGATGGCAGAGAAAGAACGAAGACAGATGCTGGATGGAAGGAAGACAGTGAAAAGAAGATGAGGACAGCAGAAACCAGAGACAACAAACTGTAAATAAAATATATATTTTTATTTTTTTGCTTTAGGATAAAGTAGTATTGTAGCTGTGTTAATAAATGTTTATAATAGAACATGTAAATAAAGTAATCTTTTTATTGGACTAATTTTAATACATTTTGACTAACTTTCGGAGAACAAAACCCCCTTCCTCAGGTCAGGATTGGATACTGTAACAGCACTATACTGTATTGAGCTGAGGAAGAAGGTTTTGGCCTCTGAGAGCTACATGTATTAGTCCAATAAAATGGTATTTTATTTTATTTTAAGTTTAATTTCTTTTATTGATTTTTGATACAAATACAATCAAGAGCTCACAACATAACAACAAGTAATATTTTACAAAGTAAGGCAATACCGGAGCTCACATGTAAGAAGTAGCAATCTACATCCAGAATCAAATTAATTTGTAAAGTGGTGATTGGTATTTGTTAGTTTTTTCAAATTTACATCTACTGCACAGTACTAGGGGACATTTTCTGTTTCTGTGGTGTTGCATTGTATGCAGAGTCTGGCATCTTGGGGGTTCAGTTTAATTTGTGTCTAAATAGAAAGTTTATGATTACTTATTCTATAGTGGATTAGAGTGTATCTGTGTTTGTGAAAAAGACATGGCTTTCAGTTGGCATTGACTGTGCAGGATCGACAATCTGTACTATTCTGTCTGGTTTCATTTTACAATAGGTGAATAGAAGTTCTAGTGCTCACTGTAATGTTTAAGATGCTTTCCCTTTCCTTGTGTGACTCATAGAAATGACTACTTATGGTATGGTAGAATTGCTCTATAGGTCCTGAGTGTTTTGTATTCTCGGTATGCCTAGTACTGGTGGTTTTAAGGTTTGCAACATAGGTTCCGAATATGTATGTGGTTTATGTTGCTGTAGGACAGCTGTTGGGCAGACTGTTTATTAAAAATTATTTAGGATCCCCCAAAAAAACTACTCACACCTATATATACATAGTGCCCACCCATATTAGCTCTGGGCCCACCCAAAATGTCAGGTCTGGCTACGCCACTGAGATGATGTTTCATTAATGCATCTCCTGCTACTGATGGAGAGGGAGGCTGTTGAGTGGGGATTCTTCGCTACCCAACAGAGTACAGGAGATGACCCACGAAAGCAGGAATCTCCCGTGGAACATGGAAGACTTGGCAGGTCTGCTAATCCACCACACACACCCTGTGTCCGATATTCAGGGGATATTCAGTGTTGCGGGAGGAAGCCTGGCTAACTCCCATGATTGGTGGTAAGCCCGGATATTCAAAGCCAGGCCATTTCCGGTGACCGGCATTGAATATCCGGTTTATTTTTTCCTGATTTTAAAGTTACCCAGCTAAGTTGATATCCAACGATAACTGGGTATCATTAAACTGGCTAACGATGTACCAGCTATTTAAGCGGCCCAATATGGCCACTTACAATAGCTAGATATGAATTACATATTTGGGGATAGCCGGTTAAGTGCCATTTAACCGGCCAGGTGCTATTGCTGGCCGGTTAAATGGTTTTGAATAGCGGTGGGCCTATGTGTATTTGACTTATGTAAGGGCAGGCAGAACCATTGCAGCCATCTCAGAAGGGGATGCTGAAGTCTGTGTGGTATTTTAGACAGCTTTCGGATTCCATTCCATATCAGGCTGCTTCCTTGTGGAATTCGCTTCCGGTAGCAGTTCGCTTATTAACTAATTATCTGTTATTTCGTAAGCAACATAAAGCAGTGCTATTTGAGCAGTCTGTGGGTTGATGTAAAGTTTAGATTATTGTCAGGCTCATTTTCAAAAGAGAAGGACCCCCATTTTTCGACACAAATCGGAAGATGGGCATCCTTCTCACAGGGTCGCCCAAATCGGCATAATTGAAAGCCGATTTTGGTGTCCCCAACTGCTTTCCGTAGCGGGGATGACCAAAGCTCACGGGGGCGTGTCGGAGGCATAGCGAAGGCAGGACATGGACGTGCCTAACACATGGGCGTCCTCGACCCATAATGGAAAAAAAATGGCGTCCCTGACGAGCACTTGGACGACTTTACCTGGTCCTGTTTTTCTTACGACAAAGGCACAAAAATGTGCCCGAACTGACCAGATGACCACCGGAGAGAATCGAGGATCACTTCCCCTTTCTTCCCCAGTGGTCACTAACCCCCTCCTACCCTCAAAAAACATCTTTAAAAATATTTTGTACCAACCTCTATGCCAGCCTCAAATGTCATACTCAGGTCCATCACAGCAGTATGCAGGTCCCTGGAGCAGTTTTAGTGGGTGCATTGCACTTCAGGCAGGCGGACCCATGCCCATCCCCCCTACCTGTTACACTTGTGGTGGTATATGTGAGCCCTCCAAAACCCACCAGAAACCCACTGTACCCACATCTAGGTGCCCCCCTTCACTTGTAAGGGCTATGGTAGTGTTGTATAGTTGTGGGTAGTGGGTTTTGGGGGGGCAGGGGTTGGGGGTTCAGCACACAAGGTAAGGGAGCTATGTACCTGGGAGCAATTTGTGAAGTCCACTGCAGTGCTCCCTAGGGTGCCTGGTTGGTGTCCTGGCATGTCAGGGGGACCAGTGCACTACGAATGCTGGCTCCTCCCACGACCAAAGGGCTTGCATTTGGTCGTTTCTCAGATGGGCGTCCTTGGTTTCCATTATTGCCGAAAATCAGAAACAACCAAGTCTAGGGATGACCATCTGTAAGGACGACCTAAATGTCAAGATTTGGGCATCCCCGACTGTATTATCAAAATGAAAGATGGACGTCCATCTTTCGATAATACAGGTTTCCCCGCCCCTCCACCTGGACGTTTTGCGAGGACGTCCTCAGGAAAACTTGGGTGTCCCTTTCGATTATGCCCCGCCATGTGATTTATTGTATATTCCCAGTTGAATACGCTGCTTTTTTACTGTATTGTGATCCGCATGGAACTGAAAAGGATATTGTGGAATATAAGATCAATATAATAATAATGTACACCTTCTGTCTATACTAAATTGCTATGGTCCTGAAACCAGTATTCTTAAAATAGAAAGAAGGCCCAACAATATTAATACTTAGAGACCCCTAAACTTTCATTCACTTTGATTGTGGATCTCAAGCTTTCCTTTTTCCTGTGGAAATGTCTTTGGATTTTCCAGCAAGTATCACTAGCTTTAAAAGCCACTGAATTTGAAAAGCAACCCTCCTGATCACAAAGTTCATGTCTTGTTTTGACTAATTTATTTGGTGTCTTTCGAATTTCAAAATAGCACTACAGTAGCTGCATTGCATTTGAAAAGACATACTGTTTGTTTTCAAGGTGCTCTGTCCAATAATAATCTCAAGATATATACAGTACACATTCTAGCATCCATTTCAGGTTCAGTCACTGTGTTCAGAACATTTGGAGAAGAAAAAACCCCATAAAAAGATTTTGGTACAGATCACTCATACAGTGGAATACATTCTGGCCTTTTTCTGCATCTTTCACACATGGCACTGAAGCCCTAGTGGGCTTATTTAGAACACAGCCAACATGTACCTTCGGAAATGAATAAGTATTTTTTGTAAACCACTAATTTCTTCAAACTTCCTGACCTCATCTAGATTTCAGTAGCAGGAACTAAAAATCCTTGTCAAGGTAGCAACATGTTATTTAAAGCAGCATATAAAATAAGAGACTGTCAAGGGCAAACACAGCAATGTGCTTACTAATGCAGCACAAGTGAGATACAGAACACTGGATAGGTTGCAAAGGGCATCCTAAAATCAATACCAAACTGAGCAGGGAGTCTCTAAAGAGGTCTGAAAGCAGAAATGATGCAATGGTTTCATTAGATGTGAATGAATATGCCTTCAGCTTCATTCCCTACCAACTGCAATCTCTTTGATGACTGAAAAACACCCTAGTGAATTGCAACTGTTTATCCCAAAGGAACTGGAGATTTCAACCTATAATCAATTTGTGAGTCAGCCAGGCCCGATGCTTTAAAAATCTATGTCAATGCACAGAAAAGACATTAAAGACAAAAACAGTAATACTAGCAATAGCTTCCCTTAGAGAGAATCACAGAAAAGAAATAAGATTATAAGAAACTTGAAAGGGCTCTATCCTATCCCTCTGTTTATAAATCTGTTATCTGTTTATTTTTATACACTCTCAAAATAATAAAAAAAAAATGACCCACTGCATTTGCAAAAAAACGTGTGTAAACAGAAAAAATATATATTTATTAAAACGGAAGGAAAAAGCCTCAAAGAGCTCCAGATCTATAGAGCTAAAGACGATCGTGTTGATCTGTACTTCATCATTGATATTTTGATGCACAAGGACAGGTGATGTTTTGATGTTTTCCATACAGTAAGTTTTGATATATTCAGAAAGTTTTTTTAAGTCAATGATGAAGTACAGATCAACAAGATCGCCTTTAGTTCTCTATCCAGCTTATAATCGAAAGTGATCGCCGGCCATCTTCCGACATAAATCGGGAGATGGCCGGCGATTTCTTAAAAGTGACGAAATCGATATAATCGAAAGCGGCATTTTTGACAGCATCGCTGCTTTCCCGTCGCTTCGCCGGCGAAAGTTCAAGGGTGCGTGTCAGTAGATTAGCGAAGGCGGGACATGGGCGGGCACGGGCGTGGCTACCAGATGGCCGGCTTTCGCCGATAATGGAAAAAAAAAGCGGTGTTAAGCAGTATTTCGCCGGCTTTACTTGGTCCTTTTATTTTCACGATCAAGCCTCAAAAAGGTGCCCCAACTGACCAGATGACCACTGGAGGGAATGGGGGATGACCTCCCCATACTCCCCCAGTGGTCACCAATCCCCTTCCAAAATAAAAAAATAAAACTAAAAACCTTTTTTCCAGCCTGTATGCCAGCCTCAAATGCCGTACCCACCTCCATGACAGCAGAATGTGTTGTATCCTCCGACAGCCTTTCCCTGGTTGCCATGTGGCTCTGCGGTGAGTGTGACACCTTTTCTGTTAGGTGCCCTGCAGAGAGTCACATTAGCAATGCATTGTGGTGGGTGTAGGGTACTGGGCTCTACTCCCATGGTGCTTTCCCCCCCTGCTAACTGGGCCAGAGTGTGCCCTGTTTTGTTTCCTGTTGTAGTCCATGCGGTAGTGGCCATTTTTGTAAGCCAGTTTTAGTTCCCTTTCCTGTGTTACCCACATTAGAGAACGTAGTTCTTACCTTGAATGGTGCTGAAAGAGGGCATTGTACACCATTGTGCCAGCTCTGACCTACTGCTAATCTTAGTACCAGGGGACTCTGCCAGTGGGGCACAACCTCTGATCTGCAGTTAACTGTGAGTAAACGTGGTTATTTCAAGAAAGGACTTTTTTAGAGAGATTAGTCTTCAAGTGTGAACTGGTGTGCCAAAGTTATAGAGCAGCAATAAGTCCTAGAGGCTGTATGCAGGTCCCTGGAGCAATTTTAGTGGGTGCAGTACATTTGTGGGTAGTGGGTTTGGGGGGCTCAGCTCCCAAAGTAAGGGAGCTATCCACCGCAGTGACCCCTAGGGTGGTTGGTTGGTGTCCTGGCATGTCAGGGGGGCCAGTGCACTAAAAATGCTGGCTCCTCCCACGGCCAAATGCTTTGAATTTGGCCGGGGTTTGAGATGGCCGACATAACTTTCCATTATCGCTGAAAAACAAACCCGGCCATCTCAAACCCAGCGAACTCCACGGCATTTGGCCGAGCTAAACCGTATTATTGAAAAAAAAGATGGTTCCGGCCAGCTGTAGCGCTGCCGCCAACATAGATCGCCGGCGATCTATTTGGCCGGTGACGTTCGACTGTGCCCCTCAATATATCTTTAGATCTGGAGCTCTTTGAGGCTTTTTCCTTCCGTTTTAATACATATATATTATTTCTGTTTACACACTTTTTTTTTTGTAGTTGTAGTGGGTCTTTTTTTTTTTTTTGAGAGTTTTGCTCAGATTGACTTCACATCCACTCAGTTTTTGGTTTAGTTTATTTTTATACACTGCCATTTCAACTTTTATGCTGTGCAGTATATATAGCAAATGTAAAAGCAAAAAAGTTCTGAAATATGTTTAGGTCCCTTTTTATTAAGATGCTTTAAAATTTTGTAGTTATCATGTGTTAATGTCCAAATTTAACGTGCAGTAACCGCAAAGCCTCTGCATTAACTGTCAGTGCCTATCCAGCATCTTCCCATTCAGTTAACACAGAGTCAATATTCAAACTCAGATCATGCAGGTGCACTTCAGCTACTGAGGTGGCATTAACTGCTCCATGTTATCTGCTGCAATACCATACCGCAATTATGTCTCAGGCGCCTTCCCTTTCCCATTGAAGGAATTAGTGTGCACTAAGGGCCAGATTCTATAAATGGCTTTCAAAAATGCGTGCGGGAAAAATATTGGCGCTTAGCGCTGAGTCCTGTGCCCTAACTGTGGGCACCAGATGTATGCCTGATGAAACCTTGTATAAATGCTGGTGCCCAAGGTGAGTGCACTGACCCATTACTCTTTAATAACCTATGAAACTTTTCAGAATGCTCCTGACATGCCCACACCCCCTTTGGAATTGTTCACTATGAGATTTAGGCATCAAGCATTGTTGAATAGTCAGATATCCACATGAATCCTAACTGGTGCCAATTAACATAAAATAATTGGTTGGTCCATAAGCCATTATTACATAAAAACATAAGCATAAGAACATATGCATTGTCATATTGGAACACACCGAAGGGCCATCAAGCCCAGTTTCCTGTTTCCAACAACAACCAATCCAGGTCACAAGTACCTGGCAAGATCCCAAAAGAGTAAAACAGATTTTATGCTGTTTATCATAGAAATAAGCAGTGGAAAGTATCCAAACCTTTTTTAAACCCTGCTAAGCTAACTGCTTTTACCTCATTTTCTGGCTACTTTTAAATCTTAGCCCCTTATTCACCTGTTTATTGCCTATGTTGTTTTAATCATTCCCATAGAGGGGCATAATTGAACGCCCAGCGGGAGGAGCCAAGCATATTTTCGAAATACGCTTGGCGCCGGCCAAATCGCTCGCCGGGTTTAGAGAAGGATCGCTGGGTTTATATGAGATGGCTAGCTTTGTTTTTCAGCCCTAATAGAAACTGGGCCCGGCCATCTCAAACCCGGTGAAATGCAAGGCATTTGGCTGTGGGAGGAGCCAGCATTTGTAGTGCACTGGCCCCCCTCACATGCCAGGACACCAACCGGGCACCCTAGGGGGCCCTTAAAAAAATAAAAAAAAAATACAAAAATAGCTTCCAGGTGCATAGCACCCTTACCTTGTGTTCTGAGCCCCCCAAATCCCCCCAAAACCCACTTGCCACAACTTACACCATTACCATAGCCCTAAGTGGTGAAGGGGGGCACCTACATGTGGGTACAGTGGGTTTTGGGGGGTTTTGGAGGGCTCTACATTAACCACCACAAGTGGAACAGGTAGGGGGAGATGGGCCTGGGTCCACCTGCCTGAAGTGCACTGCACCCATTAAAAACTGCTCCAGGGACCTGTCAAGGTGCTGGCTATGACATTTCAGGCTGGCATACAGGTTGACAAAAAATGTTTTTTGGGGGGTGGGAGGGGGTTGGTGACCACTGGGGGAGTATGGGGAGGTGATCCCAGCTTCCCTCCGGTGGTCACCTGGTCAGTTGGGGCACTTTTTCCAAACTTGGTCCTAAAATTAAATGGACCAAGTCCGGCCGGCGAAATGCTTGTTCGAGCCGGCCTCTTTTTTTCCATTATAAGGCGAAGCCGGCCATCTTGTACCCATGCCCCTGTCCCGCCCCCCGTCCCGCCTTCGCTACCCTACCAACACGCCCCCCTTGAAGGTTGGCCGGCGTCGCAATGAAACAGTAGTTGAAGCCGGCCAAAATCGGCTTTCGATAATATCGATTTGGCCGGGATCAGGAGATCGCCAGCGATCTCCCATTTTATATCGGAAGATCGCAGGCAATCCCTTTCAAAAATAAGCCTGCTAATAAACCTCCCTAATCCCTTACTTGTCCTATTTGTCTGTCTTGAATAAATTGTAAGCTCTGTAGGGACTGTCTCTTATGTGTTTGTGTACAATGCTGCATATATTTAGTAATGCTATGGAAATGATAACTAGAAGTAGTACTACTGACAAAAATCAGCAATAATAGCATATCACAGTCTCAACTGTTACCAGATTATACAATTGTAGAGCAGAACATTCACAGAAATCCACTTCTCAAGCTTCTGAATTGCAATAGCAAAAAAATAAATAAATTAAACCTCAGATCTCCCAGTGTTCCCAAAGAAGGTATTCTCTAGCTCCTCTGGAACTAGTATATTTCCTCCTCTCTGCCGTACTGGGTTAGATATTATCTAATAGACTTGCCCTGAATGCTGAGAAGATAGAAATTTTGATAGTTGGGAGGACAGTAGATGAGTGTTGGCCTGAGACTATTTGGGTAGGTCAGCTTGATGTGTCTGTAAAAAAAAAAAAAAAGGAAATATGGTTGTTGGGTGTGATCCTGAATGTACAATTTACGATGAAGGAACAGATTGTTCATTGATTTAGTCATCTTTCCATCAGTTGAGACTGTTTCGTTGGAAGCCCATGTTATGCTTGGCTGAGTTCAGGAGCGTGTTAAGACTATGGTCCTGTTCTATTGCAATGTCCTTTATTTGGGTATTCTGGAATATAGATTTAGAGCGCTACAGATTGAACAGAATACTGCAGCGAGGTTAGTGTTTGGAATCTCAAAATTTGATCATATTACACCAGTGCTAAAAGATCTGCACTGGTTGCCAGTAAAATACAGAGTGCAATATAAAGTTTTGCCTCTCATTCATCAAGCTCTGTATTCCAAGGTTCCATGGTATTTTAAGCCTGTTTTTTTTCTGATACAGTGTTGAGGTCTAATTTTACTCAACATTTAGCTCTGGATTTAGTTACTACTGCTCATTACGCTGTGACAAGAGCTTCAGCATTTTCAATAGCGGGACTGCTTATGTGGAATTTGTTACCTTGTCAGCTACGATTGAGTGCTCATGCTTTGCAATTTAAGAAACTGTTTAAAATGCAGCTTTTTGTACAGGTCTTCTTTACATGATTGTTCACTTTTGCTGAACTGTTTTAAGGGAGTACTTTGATGTGAGTTATAATGATGGAGACTGTACATGGCACTATGTTTATTGACTGATGCTTGTGTATTAGTTTTTAATATGCATGTTTTTATGGTAGCCGCTAAGGTTGTAAGCAGGTTAGAAGTGCTCAAGGAACTTGGAAAAGTTCTGTTGGCTCCGATGACGGACCTCTTCAATGCTTCCTTTGAAACTGGAGTGGTCCCGGTGAACTGGAGAAGGGCGGATATGGTTCCTTTGCACAAGAGTGGAGGTAAGGAGGAGCTTGGGAATTACAGGCCTGTCAGTCTGACCTCGATGGTGAGTAACAGGGGCGTAGCTACGGGTGGGCCTGGGTGGGCCCAGGCCCACCCAATTTCAGCCCAGGCCCGCCCAGCGCCAGCGACAGCTCCCATTGCCGGCCACTGCTGCTTTTCCTGATGAGCAGCAGGGCCGGCGCTACAAAAAGAAGAAGCGCTCAGCTGACTGAGCTGAGCGCCAACGCTAACGACAACTCGACGAGAAAAAATGTTTTTAAAAAAACGCGGCACCGCAGGCAGCCTCGAAGCATTGGCTGCTGGCTCTGCAGGCTCCGCCCGTCTCTTACATCACTGCCCCTGGAGCGAAGCAGGGGCAGTGACGTAAGAGACGGGAGGAGCCTGCAGAGCCAGCAGCCAATGCTTTGAGGCTGCCTGCGGTGCCGCGTTTTTTTCAAAACATTTTTTCTCGTCGAGTGAGTCGTAGTTTGCATTGGCGCTCAGCTCAGTCAGCTGAGCGCTTCTTCTTTTTGTAGCGCCGGCCCTGCTGCTCATCAGGAAAAGCAGCAGTGGCCGGCAATGGGAGCTGGGGCTGGTGGGCCTCAATTGGGAGAGGGAAAATGGATGGCAGGATGGGGAGAAAGAGGGAAAACAGATGGCAGGATGGGGAGAAAGAGGGAAAATGGAAGGATGGGGAGAGAAAGAGGGAAAACAGATGGGAGAATGGCAGAGAAAGAGGGAAAATGGAAGGATGGGGAGAGAAAGAGGGAAAACAGATGGCAGGATGGGGAGAAAGAGGGAAAATGGAGGATGGGGAGAGAAAGAGGGAAACAGATGGGAGGATGGCAGAGAAAGAGGGGAAAAGGAAGGATAGGGAGTGAAAGAGGGAAAACAGATGGCAGGATGGGGAGAAAGAGGGGAAATGGAGGATGGGGAGAGAAAGAGGGAAAACAGATGGGAGGATGGCAGAGAAAGAGGGGAAAAGGAAGGATGGGGAGAGAAAGAGGGAAAACAGATGGGAGGATGGTAGAGAAAGAGGGAAAACAGATGGGAGGATGGCAGAGAAAGAGGGAAAATGGAAGGATGGGGAGAGAAAGAGGGAAACAGATGTGAGGATGGCAGAGAAAGAGGGAAAACGGAAGGATGGGGAGAGAAAGAGGGAAAACAGATGGGAGGATGGCAGAGAAAGAGGGGAGATGGATGAAAGGATGCAGAGAAAAAGGGGAGAGACTGGAAGGGTGTGGAGAGAGAAGGGACACTGAACAGAAAAGGGTAGAGAGATAGACACTGGTTAGAAGGAGGGAGAGAGACATTAGATGGAAGGATCAGGAGAGAGGGTAGATGGGTAGAAGGATGGGGAGAGAAAGAGGGAAGACGCTGGATGGAAGGGTAGGGAGAAAGAGGTGACACGATGGAAGGATGCAGAAAGAAAGAGAGACTATTAGAAGGATGGGGAGACAGAGGGGAGAGACTGGAAGGATGGGGAGAGAAAGAGGAGAGCTGCTGCATGGAAAGGGGGAGTAGTGAAAGATTGGAGAATAAGAGGAAGGGGCATGGGGAGAACAAGGGTGAGAAAAAGATGAAAAGCCATAAGTAGATGAAGGAAATTAAAGAATGGATAGTAAGAATGAATTAAATCTGGACACAGAGAGAGGCAGAAAAATATTGAAGAAAACAAAGAAAAAGGAGATAAAAATGACAAATGGCCAGGAAACCCTGGCAGAAGAGTTAAACAAAAGAAAGCAGAATCTAGAGACACAATGAGACAAAGTAAATGGCCATACAACAAAGGTAAAGAAAATAATTTTATTTTTAATTTAGGATAAAGTAATATGGTGTTAATAAAGTTTCAGAGACCAATACTTCCTTCCTTAGGTCAGGATAGGATACCGTAACAGCATTATACTGACCTGAGGCAGGAGGTTTTGGCCTCTGAAAGCTCACTGAAAAGGATTAGGCTATTAAATAAATCGTCTGAAATCTGATGCACTGAAAAGCAGCACTTTACCCTGTGTGACAAATGCATCTGAGTGTGACTAAATTTTGCTGGTGGGGGGGGGGGGGGGGGGGTAGAGAGAAAATTTTGTGCCCACCCAAAATTGGCAGTCTGGCTACGCCACTGGTGAGTATGCTAATGGAAACACTTCTAAAGAGGAGGATTGGGAGATTTCTTGAACTAAATGGAATGCAGGACCCGAGGCAGCATGGCTTCACTAGTGGCAGGTCGTGTCAGACAAATCTGTCTTCTTCGATTGGGTGACCAAACAGTTGGATGTGGGAGGGGCGCTTGATGTGGTTTACTTGGATTTCAGCAAAGCCTTTGACACGGTTCCGCACAGGTGACTGATAAATAAGTTGAGTGCCCTCGGTATGGGACCTAGAGTAACTGATTGGGTTGAAAATTGGTTGAATGGAAGGAGACAGAGGGTATTGGTAAATGGAGCTTGCTCTGAAGAAAAGGATGTTGTCAGTGGAGTACCGCAGGGATCGGTCCTAGGGCCGGCTCTTTTTAACGTCTTTGTGAGCGATATTGCGGAAGGGCTGTCTGGTAAGGTCTGTCTCTTTGCGGATGATACTAAACTCTGCAACAGAGTGGACACCCTTGAACATGAGGAAGGACCTGGCGAAGCTGGAGGAATGGACCGATATTTGGCAACTAAGGTTTAATCCCCAAAAGATACAGGGTCATGCACTTGGGTCGCAAGAATCTGAGGGAGCGGTACAGTATAGGGGGTGAAGTGTTTCAGTGTACGAAGGAAGAGTGGGACTTGGGGGTGATTGTGTCTGATGACCTTAAAGCTTCCAAACAGGTAGAAAAAGCGACGGTCAAAGCCAGAAGGATGCTAGGGTGCATAAAGAGAGACATGACCAGCAGGAAAAAGGAGGTGATAGTGCCATTGTAGAAGTCTCTAGTGAGGCCCCATTTGGAGTACTGCGTGCAGTTCTGGAGACCCCACCTACGGAAAGATATAAGGATGGAGTCGGTCCAGAGGGCGGCTACAAAATTAGTAAGTGGTCTTGAATGCAAAATTATAGGGACAGGCTTATGAACCTCAACATGTATATGCTGGAAGAGAGGAGAGAAAGAGAAGACATGATAGAGACATTTAAATATCTCAAGGGCATTTATGTACAAGAAGAGACCCTTTTTCAAATGAAGGAGAGCTCTGGAATGAGGGAGCATATGACAAAGTTAAGAAGGAATAGGCTTAGGAGTAATCTAAGGAAGTATTATTTCACAGAAAGGGTGGTGGAGGCATGGAATGGCCTCCCGGTGGAGGTTGTGGAGGACTGTTCCAGAATTTAAAAAGGCATGGGATAAGCATGTGGGATCGCTTAGGAACAGGAAGAATTAGGGGTTACAGAGGATGGGCAGACTGGATGGGTCATATGGCCTTTTTCTGCCGTCATGTTTCTATGTTTCTAAGTTTTAAAAATAAATAAAATACAACAGTGGCCAATCTAGGTCACAAGTACCTAACAAAATCCTAAGAAGTAACTAGATTCCATGGTATTTATTCCTAGGGAAAAGTAATGGTTTATTGACTTTTCCAGAAGAACAAAAGCAAACAACAAACATAAAAAAAGAAAAAAAGGGGAGCAACCACTAATGTCCCAACTCATGGATATTTTATTAATAAAGCAAAAATATAATATAAACACCCTAGAGATTACTCGACACAGTCCTGCGTTTTGGCACTGGAGGCGCCTGCCTCATGAGTCTACACAGCTTTGTTGTTTTTTTGTCTTTTCTATTTCTTTTCAGTTCGGGTGCCCGTTTGTACACATTTTTGTAGATGCACTTCAGTTTTGGTAATTTTTTCACACTGCTTTATCGTCTTCTCTTAACAGTTTTATTCATTTTACTGCTTTTACCCATTGCAGTACAAAGGGGCCTTGGAACACATGAAAAAGACACGCCAACGCTAGTGCAGGCCCCATTTTGCCGCAGTTGGCAAAAGGGGTCCATAGTGAGGAAGATGGTGGAGAGAAAGCAGTGGGTAGTATTGGAAGGAGACACTAGAAGGAAGAGAAAGAGATCTGCTCTGAATTTTCCCTAGATCTGTGTGAAAAATCTGCCAGCTTTTTTTTAACTGGTCTGAACTAAGTAAACAGGAGGATTCAAAACTACTGTTACTACTACTATATCATTTCTACAGAATTCTGTCAAACATGAGCTAAGCTAAAAATTCACTGGATTTGATTGGGACTGTGAATTATTCGCCTGTGGATTTTTTTCTACAACCATTGGGGCTGGAAAAATCCTCACAGACACAGCCAATTAGACAACACATTGTGTATGCAGTGACCTGTCACTGGCAGAATAACAGCTCTGGTGATCTCTTCCCTTTCCTTATACTATTAGGAGGAAGGAATAAAGGAGTCAAGGCCCGATGCACAAAACTTACTGGGCCAGCAACATGCTTTTTTGAGTGGTTCCAGCTGGTTTAGTGAACACGTTATTCAGCGGGAGATGCAGAAAGGGGTTCTGTGGGCTTTTTAACGTTTGCAGCAGCAGACAATGGGAATAGCATGCTAATTTATTTAAATGGGCTGATCAGTATTCAAATGTGTATTCCAAGGAATGCACAGCCGTTTATGAACGATGCACAGAAAGGCCCGCCTGCATTTATTGAGGGAAATTTTATGGGAGGTCTGGAGCAGCCGTAGTGACACTGCCTTCTTCATCAGCATCTTGAACACTATCTTGGAACACAACACATATTTTATTTATTTATTTATTTATGACATTGCTGAGAAGCAAATGTGGGTGCTAGAGGCCATTAGCGCCAGACTAGTGCTCGCATTAGTGAGTGCAGAATGCTCAGAGGCTGTAGCACGGGAAACAACAAGTGTGCCAAAGATTAGCACAAATAGCATGCTAATGTAGTCAAATAGATGTTAATGAGGTCATTTCCTATTACCTCTCAATGCTTAGAGAACAATGCACAAAACAAAGCAGCTCTTACTGCTGAAAACCTAACACCAGCTCGGAGCAGGCGTTAGGGTATCTGATTTCCCATCATTCTCTCTCTGTAAAATCTGCTGGGTTTTATTGAATTTGGAAGCAGAAGGAAGCCCATGCAAGCCCCTAAACGCTGGCAGTGTGAGGCAAATGTGTGCCAGTCAGAGCAAACCCAAAACTGAAAGCACACATTGACACCTGTTTCCTGTGCTTAAATATAAGTGTTTCAGGTGTGAATTTTTTTTTCAAAAGCTTACATGTAAAGGCACAGAAGAACAGCACCAACATGTGCTTCACTTCTGGGTTTGCCTGGGCATGTGCACAAGAGCTGTGCTTACTGTGAAACTCTTGTGCACATGCACCAAGCACATTCCACCCCTTATCTTCCCAATGCTCAACGCTAACAGCACACATAAAATTTGCATGATATTTAGTGTTGAGAATTGAGAAGTTATTTTGCTGAGCTGTTTTGTAGGTTTTTCCCACGCCGGAGTTTTGAGCATTGGTCCATATGACCTAAGGGCACCTGGATCTGGCTAAGGATTGTTGTTGCAGTGACTGGGACCAGGTAAGTTGGGAGAGGATATAAGAACAGGGAAAAACCCTAGGAAGAAGCAAATGAAGGCTTCCACTGCTGCTTACCAACAAAAGTTGGTTCTGATAGTGCTGAAAAGCTACAAAAGTAGGAGAAACAAACAACAACAAAAAAGAGTAAACAAACCAATTCGTCCAGCCTCAGAACTTAGCAAAATAAACATCCTGCTTAAAATGTCCTAATTATGGTGAGTAGAAATAATGACAACCTATGTTTAAAAAAAAAATCTAATCAAGACTGAATAAACCCCTTTTATTTATTTATTGATGGGATTTTAGACCAGCCACAATACATTACTAGCTTTGTTACAATATACAATAGTCTCATTCTATGCTTTTGGTCTTTCAGAATTTCTGTTATGATGTGACTCACATCTGGAACTGGGCAGAAAAAATACAGTAATCATTCACGTACTGTGATTTCAGCTTACAAGAAGAGCAGATGTTTAAAAAAAAATTGTAGCCCATATACTTTGTTTCTTTGTTTTGATTTAGCTCACACCATTTTCAGAAGAAGTTTAAGTGTTACATTCAGCTTCTGCAGGTATTTCCCTGTCCCTAGAGGGCTTACAATCTAAGAGGCCCTTTTACTAAAGGACATTAGCATCTGGAATTAGTACATCTTAATGTAGAACTTTCTTATATGCTAAGCTTAGATTAAATCCGCGGTATTTAGGCCTTTTTTGTGTGTATGTGGGTTTTTTTTGTTTGTTTGCTTTTGCAGCTCCAGCACTAATTTATCCATTCGTATGTAGGACTTGCAAAAAAGCTAGGAGGCTCTCACGTTAACTCAGCATTAGCCAGTAAGCATGTGCTAATGCAAATATGCTAGTGGTTAACGCTTCCATGCCCATTCTTCATTCATGACATGCCCCTTCCTCTGACAAAAATTATTTTTGAAAAATAGTTAACACACGCCTAGGGGCCCTTTTACCAAGCTGCGGTAAAAGTGGCCCATGGTAGTGTGGGCATATGAGATTGCCGTGCACCGAGGCCACTCTTTACCATGGCCATAAGCATTTTTTTTAAATCGAGGTCATTAATGGCCAGCGCTGTGAGCCTTGCTATCACCTATTTAGTAGGTGGTAAGGGTTAATGCACTAATCATGCCTATTCCCTGCCCCCTATGCTAGAAAATTAAAAATAAAAATTATTTTCTTATGTGGGAAACAGCATAGAGGAAAAACAGAACTACTGCAGGGCGCTTGGCACTCCCGGCAGCAGTGCTGTTTTCCCGCACGGTAGCCCTACTGCCGCTTGGTAAAAGGGCCCCCTAGTTCATGCAAGCAGGGAAAATACTGTAAAATGTAACCTGTTTTTCACATACTAAGTGTGCATTAGGGCTTAATGCCTTTTAATAAAATGGCCCCTAGGTTTGTACCTCAAGCAGTGCAGGGTAAAGGGGGCAATGCTGAACTGGGCACCTCCATTTAGGTGCTTTGAGGCTACATGGGAGGAACTTATTCTATAACAGAATGTAGGTACCTAGGTTCTGTTATAGAACACAACTTAACCCGGTTTTGGCACACCTAACATGTAGGGACTTGCTTTCCCCTTCTAATTTTAGAATTGTGGTTCAATGTTTGAAAACACTTCTATTAGATTGATGAAATTCACTTTATTAATTCCTGAATTCAGACTACACACTTTCCTGGTATCACAAATGCTGCTGCATGTCTTTTATAGAATGTTTCACGATTTAGCCATGTTATACCTACACTGAAAGGCTTACATTGGTTGCCCATCCAACGGAGAGTAAACTTCAAGATTTTGTCCTTGATTCATAATGCATTGCTAGTTTATTAAGGAAATATCACCCTGCACATATTTTACGTTCTGCAGACAAATTACTACTGGATGTACCATTCTCCCACCACATTAGACTCAATGAATATCGCTCCTCCAAATTTTATATTGAAGTTGCTATGCCATGGAAAGCTCTTACATAATTCATCATGGCGTTACAATTTAAAAAGCAATTGAAGGCATAAATATTTATACAAGCTTTTGACTCCTATTGAGTGATTATTGGCACTTCCTACATTGCTGTATAAATTGAAATACTGATTTACTGTTCATTTAATTGTCGTTTTATTGTGCAGATTTATATTGTATTGTTGATGTAATGATTGCTTGCACTGTCTTATTTTGTATTTTTATTGTGCATGTTTTTATTGTAAACTGCCTAAAATAGTAAGATAGTGTGGTTTATAAATGTTTTTAAAAAAATTAAAATAAATAGCTGCCCACAGTTATACCAGCCATAGAGCTGGCATAAGTGCTGGCACCTAAATGCTTTCTATCCCAAAAATAAGCAGTGGATTTTCCCCAAGTCCATTTTAATAATGGTCTATGGACTTTTCCTTTAGGAAGCAGTCCAAACCTTTTTTAACCCTCTAAGCTAACCGCCTTTATCCATTTTCTGGCAACGAATTCCAGAGTTGAATTACACGTTAACTGAAGAAATATTTTCTCTGATTCGTTTTAAATTTACTACTTTATAGCTTCAACGCATGCCCCCTAGTCCTAGTATTTTTGAAAAGCGTAAACAGATGCTTCACATCTACCCATTCCACTCCACTCATTATTTTATAGACCTCTATCATATCTCCCCTCAGCCGTCTTTTCTCCAAGCTGAAGAGACCTAGCCACTTTAGCCTTTCCTCATAGGGAAGTCGTCCCACCCCCCTTTATCATTTTCTTCTGTAATGACCTGTTCCTTGCCAAATCCAGAGGCCACTACTCCATCCTCATCCTCCTCGATCTATCCACCGCTTTTGACACTGTCAATCATGATTTACTCCTTGCCACACTGTCCTCATTTGGGTTCCAGGGCTCTGTCCTCTCCTGGTTCTCCTCCTATCTCTCCCACTGCACCTTCAGAGTTCACTCTCATGGATCTTCCTCCACCCCCATCCCGCTATCTGTTGGTGTTCCCCAGGGATCTGTCCTTTGACCCCTTCTCTTCTCAATCTACACCTCTTTCCTGGGCTCCCTCATCTCATCTCATGGCTTCCAGTATCATCTCTATGCTGACGACACCCAGCTGTATCTCTCCACACCAGACATCACTGCAGAGACCCAAGCAAAGGTATCGGCCTGCCTAACCGACATTGCTGCATGGATGTCCAACCGCCACCTGAAACTGAACATGTCCAAGACTGAGCTCATCATCTTTCCACCAAAACCCACTTCTCCTCTTCCTCCACTTTCTATCTCAGTTGATAACACCCTCATCCTCCCCATCTCATCTGCCCGCAACCTCGGAGTCATCTTCGACTCCTCCCTCTCCTTCTCTGCACACATCCAGCAGATAGCCAAGACCTGTCGCTTCTTCCTCTTCAACATCAGCAAATTCGCCCTTTCCTCTCTGAACACACCACCCGAACTCTCGTCCACGCTCTCATTACCTCTCGCCTTGACTACTGCAACTTACTCCTCACCGGCCTCCCACTTAGCCATCTATCTTCCTTCAATCTGTTCAGAAATCTGCTGCACGTCTTATATTCCGCCAGAACCGATATACTCATATCACCCCTCTCCTCAGGTCACTTCACTGGCTTCCAATCCGATACCGCATTCAGTTCAAGCTTCTCCTTCTTACCTACAAATGCACTCAGTCTGCTGCCCCTCACTACCTCTCTTCCCTCATCTCCCCTTACCTTCCTGCCCGAAACCTCCGTTCACAGGACAAATCCCTCCTCTCAGTACCCTTCTCCACCACCGCCAACTCCAGGCTCCGCTCATTCTGCCTCGCCTCACCCTATGCCTGGAACAACCTTCCTGAGCCCTTACGCCAAGCCTCCTCACTGCCCATCTTCAAGTCTTTGCTTAAAGCCTACCTCTTCAATGCTGCTTTCGGCACCTAACTCTTACCTTCAGGATATCCAGACTCCCCAATTTGACTGCCCCTATCGAACTGACTATTCACTTGTCCTTTAGATTGTAAGCTCTTTGAGCAGGGAATGTCCTTTTATGTTAAATTGTACAGCGCTGCATAACCCTAGTAGCGCTTTAGAAATGTTAAGTAGTAGTAGTAGTAGTTCTTCGCCCTTCTCTGCACCTTTTCTAATTCCACTATATCTTTTTTGAGATGCGGTGACCAGAATTCAACACAATATTTGAGGTGCGGTCGCACCATGGAGTGGTACAAAGGCATTATAATGTCCTCATTTTTGTTTTGCATTCCTTTTCTAATAATACCTAACATTCTATTTGCTTTCTTAGCTGCCGCAGCACACTGAGCAGAAGGTTTCAACGTATCATCAACGATGACACCTAGATCCCTTTCTTGGTTGGTGACTCCTAATGTGGAACCTTGCATGACGTAGCTATAATTTGGGTTCCTCTTTCCCAAATGCATCATTTTGCACTTGCTCACATTAAATGCCATCTGCCATTTAGACTCCCAGTCTCGTAAGGTCCTCTTCTAGTTTTTCACAATCCTCCCGTGATTTAACTACTTTGAATAACTTTGTGTCGTCAGCTAATTAAATTACCTCACTAGTTACCCCCATCTCTAGGTCATTTATAAATATGTTAAAAAGCAGCGGTCCCAGCACAGACCCCTGGGGAACCCCACTAACTACCCTTCTCCATTGATAATACTGACCATTTAATCCTACTCTCTGTTTTCTATCTTTTAACCAGTTTTTAATCCACAATAGGACACTACCTCCTATCCCATGACTCTCCAATTTCCTCTGGAGGCTTTCATGAGGTACTTTGTCAAACGCCTTCTGAAAATCCAGATACACAATATCAACCGGCTCACCTTTATCCACATGTTTGTTCACCCCTTCAAAGAAATGTAATAGATTGGTGAGGCAAGATTTCACTTCACTAAATCCATGTTGGCTTTGTCTCATTAATCCATGCTTTTGAATATGCTCTGTAATTTTGTTCTTTATAAAGTCTCTACCATTTAAGACTCACCAGTCTATAATTTCCTGGATCTCCTCTGGAACCTTTTTTTAAAAATCGGCATTACATTGGCTACCCTCCAATCTTCCATTACCACGCTCAATTTTAAGGATAAATTACATATTACTAACAATAATCCTGCAAGTTCATTTTTCAGTTCTATCAGTACTCTGGGATGAATACCATCCGGTCCAGGAGATTTGCTACTCTTCAATTTGTCAAATTGCTCCATTACATCCTCTAGGTCTATAGAGATTCCATTCAGTTTCTCCAACTTGTCAGCTTTGAACACCATTTCTGGCACCAGAATCTCTCCCAAATCTTCCTCAGTGAAGACCAAAGCAAAGAATTCATTTAATCTCGCCGCTATGGCCTTGTCTTCCCTGAGTGCCCCTTTTACCCCTTGGTTATCTAGCAGTCCAACCGATTCTTTTGCTGGCTTCCTGCTTTTAATATACCTAAAACAGTTTTTACTATATGTTTTTGCCTCCAACACAATCTTTTTTTCAAAGTCCCTCTTTGCCTTCCTTATCAGCGCTTTGCATTTGACTTGACATTCCTTACGCTGTTTCTTATTATTTTTAGCCAGTTCCTTCTTCCATTTTCTGAAAGATTTTCTTTTAGATCTAATAGCTTCCTTCACTTCACTTTTTAACCATGTCGGCTGTCGTTTGGTCTTCCGTCCGTCTTCCGTCCTCCTTTTTTAATACGCGGAATATATTTGACCTGGCCTTCCAGGATGGTGTTTTTGAACAGCATCGACCCCTGATGTAAATTTTTGACCCTCGAAGCCACTCCAAGTTTTTTTTCCACCGTTCTCATTTTATCATAGTCTCCTTTTTAAAAGTTAAACACTAATGTGTTGGATTTCCTGTGTATATTTACTTCAAAGCTAATATCAAATTTGATCATATTATGATCACTGTTATTTTTAATCCTGAAAGGTGTCAAAAATCAAGAGTTTTGCATTAGGTACAGAAACAGTACAGGAAAAAGAAAAGTATGACTGATACTTTTTGAAAAAATGTCAGTGGAGATGTACAAATGTTGCAGAAACATTTTCAAATTATATAATGAGACTCAAATATGCACAAAGTCATCCCTGACAAAGTTCAGTGAATATTAAGCAGTGAGTCTACTGAAGGCTGGAGGAAGTGAATAAAAGGCTCATATGTATTTGTGTGAATCAGTACTTGTAGGTAGATCTGTAGGCTGCATGGAAGACATTACTAGCACATTGCTGGTGACTCCTACATCTGTGTGCTCCAAATATATGTTTCAGAGACTAACAAATATTTTCCTTTTTTGACTAATATCTCCACAGTGTTGGCTTTTATGACAGTTGCTACTTGGATTCCATCCACCATTTCTCTAGAAGTCGAAAGCAATTTGGATGAATCAAGCCCTGAAAGTTTAAGATTTTTACCCTATTTTAACTCTGTGGGAAAGTTCTTGATAAATAGTAACTAGGGATTAAATCATCAAACTACTCACAGTGCCACAGGCAAAAGCGCACAGATAGCTTTGTTTAATTACAGACTAAGGAAGGACACCTGAAAAAGCTGCATCTGCGTTTTGTGCAGGAACTGCACATGTGCTTCCATTAACCACCTCCCCCCTCCAAATCTAGCTCCATCCCAGGACCACCTATTTCATGCCACGAGTAAATGTATGTACATTGTTGTACCTGTGGACAGGGTGGATAATAATCAAAGGATACAGCAGTGCTTTGGGGAGGGAGAGAAATACAAGAAGCAGTGATGCTGGGTAGATGCTGCACACAGTAAGTGGCGGTGGAGGGAAGGACAGAATTGGCACAGGAAACAGCAGTATTGAGGAGGTGCAGCAGTATAATGTGGAAAGTAACATAACATAGTAAATGACGGCAGAAAAAGACCTGCACGGTCCATCCAGTCTGCCCAACAATTCAAACTCATATGTGCTACTTTATGTGTATACCTGACCTTGATTTGCTTCTGCCATTTTCAGGGCACAGACCATAGAAGTCTGCCCAGAATAAGGCCCACCTCCCAACCACCAGCCCCACCTCCCCCCACTGGCTCTGCCACCCAATCTCGGCTAAGCTTCTGAGGATCCATTCCTTCCGAACAGGATTCCTTTATGTTTATCCCATGCATTTTTGAATTCCGTTACCATTTTCATCTCCACCACCTCCCGCAGGAGGGCATGCCAAGCATCCACCTCTCTCTCCATGAAAAAATACTTCCTGACATCTTTCTTGAGTCTGCCCCCCTTCAATCTCATTTCATGTCCTCTCGTTTTACCGCCTTCCCATCTCTGGAAAAGGTTCGTTTGCGGATTTATACCTTTCAAAAATTTGAACGTCTGTATCACATCACCCGTTTCTCCTCTCTTCCAGGGTATACATGTTCAGGTGTGCAAGTCTCTCCTCATATGTCTTGTAACGCAAATCCCATACCATTTTTGTAGCTTTTCTTTGCACCGCTTCAATTCTTTTTACATCCTTAGCAAGATATGGCCTCCAAAACTGAACACAATACTCCAGGTGGGGCCTCACCAACGACCTGTACAGGGGCATCAACACCTCTTTTCTTCTGCTGGTCACGCCTGTCTCTATACATCCTAGCAACCTTCTAGCTACAGCCACCGCCTTGTCACACTGTTTTGTCGCCTTCAGATCCTCAGATACTATCACCCCAAGATCCCTCTCCCCTAGGGTTACCATATGGCTCCAGAAAAAGGAGGACAGATTGAGCCAGCTGGGTTTTACTTCCATTGCTTTCAATGGAAAGCAATTGCTTTCAATGGAAGTAATTGAGCCAGCCGGGTTTTACTTCCATTGCTTTTGGAAGTAAAACCCGGCTGGCTCAATCCATCCTCCTTTTTCTGGAGCCATATGGTAACCCTACTCTCCCCGTCTGTACATATCAGACTCTCCCCGCTTAACACATACGTCTCCCTTGGATTTCTACACCCTAAGTGCATCACTTTCCATTTCTTCGCATTGAATTTTAATTGCCAAACCTTAAACCATTCTTCTAGCTTCCGTAGGTCCTTTTTCATGTTTTCTACTCCTTCCCGGGTGTTACAAATTTTAGTAAGTGGGGGAATGTTGAACTTCTGGGATAGTGGGGAATGGGAGAGAAAAGAAGATATGGCAGAAGGGGAGAAGGATGGAGGGGTTTAAGGGAAAGAATTTTAGGGTCTAATATTTTAAAGTTATTTATCCAAATAGCAGGTGCTGCTACCCAGATATAGAGTGTTGATGGAGCCAATTGGTAATTTTCAGTGGCAAGATCGAGATAACGCCACTGAAAATTATCACTGACTGCACTGGTGCTAACCAGGGGTGAAGCTAAGGTGGAGGCAGGAATTATCAGTTAGCAGCTATATTCAGTTTGCTACCCAGATAATTATCTAAATAAAGTTAGGGTAACAAAATGGCTGTCCTAAATTTATCCAGGTAGTTAGTGTTCATCTAGAAACTGTTTATGCTTGTCATTTCCCATGCAAATAGTGCACATCCTTTGTGAATAATGTTTTTTCCTGTAATTATCATTTGAAAAGGAGATGAAACAACATGGGACATGTTGTTGACATTTCCTGTGTCGTTTCAAATGAATGCACAATCCTAGTAATTATCCGGCTATTGGTCTGAATATTGCTGATACTCAGTGGCCACTTTATACTCGGATATTCAGTGCCTGTATTCATATGCTGCTCAGCACTGACTATCTAGGTATGAACACCCACAGCAGCTGGCATTTTAAAAATGTTGACTGTCATGGGCTGAATATTACTCCCTTATTCTTTGCGCTATGTATACTACCTTACCTAAAACACAAAGTAGTTAGTGAAAAAAAGGGAGTGCATAGAAAAGTAAAAGGAGATAGCCTTATGTTATGGGAGGAGGTAACACAGTAAATGATGGCCAGTGGTGTTCCTAGCCTGGATGACACCCGGGGCAGATCGCCAATGCGCCCCCCCCCTGCAAAATGACAACCCCCCTGGGTGCATGCCGCTGGGGGGGTGCCGCGGCATGCGCCTGACGGCTCCGAGTTCACTAACTTTGCTCGTTCGCTGAAGCTCCCTCTGCCCCGGAACAGGAAGTAACCTGTTCCGGGGCAGAGGGAGCTGCAGCGAACGAGTGAAGTTAGCGAACTCAGAGCCGACAGGCGCGCGCCGCAGCACCCCCCAGCGGTGTGCACCCGGGGCAGACCGCCCCTACCGCCCCCCCCCCTTGGTACGTCACTGATGATGGCAAATAAAGATCCACATGGTTCATCCAGTCTGCCCAACTACCCGCCACTCTGTGTAGGCATAAGTACATAAGTACTGCCATACTGGGACAGACCAAAGGTCCAAGCCCAGCATCCTGTTTCCAACAATGGCCAATCCAGGTCACAAATACCTGGCAAGATCCCAAAAAAGTACAAAACATTTTATGCTGCTTATCCCAGAAATAAGCAGTGGATTTCCCCAAGTCCATTTAATAATGGTCTATGGATGTTTCCTTTAGGAAGCCCCACTAAGCTAATCACCTTTACCACATTCTCTAGCAACGAATTCCAGAGTTTAATATCACTTATGCTTAAACACTGGTTGGCAAGTCTTACTATGCCAACCACATATAGGCAGCCAAATATGGTCTTGGTTATAACCATAAATATCATCCTCAAGTATTGCTGACAGTATTCAACTTACCTTTCAAGACGTCTTCCCCTCCCTCATGAGCACCCTCACTTGTAACATGTGACAATAAAGTGATATACAACACTGGAGTTGTTGAAGCTTCACCTGTCTTTAGCCATTTGCAGGACACAAACAGTAGACATTTGCCTGGTATCGGCCTTGGTTCCACCAGTGCTGGAGCTGCCAAATCTTCATAAGTTTTTTTGTCATTTGCAGGACACAAACCGTAGAAGTCTGTCCAGCTTCAGCCTTAATTCTCACTACTCTTGTCCAACATAACACCTCAACAGCCATGTTGTATTTCCATCCTCTTTCTATTTAGGCATCCCCTGTGTCTATTCCATGCATTATCTTTTGCTTTGCTCACCATTTTTGACTCTACCACCTCTCCTGGAAGGGCATTCCAGGTGTCCACTAACCCCTCCATGAAAAAATATTTCCTGATGTTACTCCTAAGTCTACCTCCCTGCAACCTCAATTCATGTCCTCTAGTTCTACTGCCCTACATCTCTGGAAGAGGTTTGTTTGTATGTTAATTTTATTTATTTATTTATTTATTGCATTTGTATCCCACATTTTCCCACCTTTTTGCAGGCTCAATGTGGTTTACAGTATATCATAAATGGTGAAGATATAATAGAAAGATAGACATTTAGTTCACAGAAGAATCATGGTAACATGATACTGGTATAACAGAATAGTAGTATAACAAGCAGATATTATAAGGCAGTTCTGAATATCTGTGGAGGAGTCGTGTATGTTTACATTTGTTGATCTTTGTGATATGCTTTATTAAAGAGATGGGTCTTCAGTAGTTTTCGGAAGTTGGTTAGTTCATAAATCGTTTTTAGGTTGCGCGGCAGTGCGTTCCATAGCTGTGTACTCAAGTAGGTGAAATTTGACGCATGCATTAATTTGTATTTTAGGCCTTTGCAGTTTGGGAAACGCAGGTTAAGGAGTGTGCGGGATGATCTTTTAGCATTCCTGGGTGGTAAGTCTATCAGGTCTGACATGTAAGCTGGTGCTTCTCCATGAATGATTTTGTGAACCAGGGAGCAAACCTTGAACGTGATGCGTTCTTTAAGTGGGAGCCAGTGTAGCTATTCTCGTAAGGGTTTAGCACTTTCATATTTTGTTTTGCTGAATATGAGTCTGGCTGCAGTGTTCTGGGCTGTCTGAAGTTTTTTGATTATTTGCTCTTTGCAACTGGTGTAGAGTGCGTTGCAGTAGTCTAGATGACTAAGCACCATTGACTGTACCAGGTTGCGGAAAACAGTCCTTGGGAAGAAAGGTCTTACTCTTTTTAATTTCCACATTGAGTAGAACATCTTCTTGGTTGTGTTTTTTGCATGGCTCTCAAGTGTTAGGTGTTGGTCGATGGTAACTCCAAGAATTTTTAGGGTATCCGAAATTGGAAGGTTCAGATTTGGTGTGTTAATGGTGGTGAATTTGTTTGTGTTATATTGAGAGGTAAGTACTAGGCATTAGGTTTTTTCTGCATTAAGTTTCAACTTAAATGCGTCCACTCATGAATGCATGATATGGAGGCTTTGGTTAATGTCATTGGAAATTTCCTTTAAATCTTGTTTGAATGGGATGTAGATCGTTACGTCGTCTGCGTATATGTATGGGTTGAGGTTTTGGTTTGATAGTAGTTTGGCCAAGGGTATCATCATTAAGTTGAATAGAGTCAGTGAAAGGGGGGAATCCCTGTGGGACTCCGCATTCAGGTGTCCATGTGGCTGAAGTAGTCGAGTTAGATGTCACTTGGTATGATCGTGTGGTTAGGAAACCCTTAAGCCAATTGAGAACGTTACCTCCAATTCCGAAGTACTCAAGGATATGTAGTAGTATTCCATGATCAACCATGTCGAAGGCGCTTGGCATGTCAAATTGTAGGAGTAATATGTTTTTTCCAGTTGCAATCATTTGTTTGAATTTAGTCATAAGTGTAACTAATACTGTTTCAGTGCTATGGTTAGACCTAAATCCTGACTGGGAGTCGTGGAGTATTGAGAATTTATTTAGATAGTTTGTGAGTTGATTGGTCACCATTCCTTCCGTTAGTTTGGTTAATAAGGGAATGGATGTTACTGGTCTGTAGTTGGTTAGTTCGTTGGCGTTTTTCTTTGCGTCTTTGGGTATGGGGGTGAGTAGAATGTTTCCTTTCTCCTTTGGGAAAATTCTGTTTTGTAACAGCAGTCAAGGAGTTCAGTATAGTCGATGTTATTGGCAGGTATCTTAAGTCGTAGTAGTACGATTTTCTCATTGAAGTATTTTGTGAGATTGTCTGCTCCTGGTTCATCTTTGCTGTTGGTTGTGATTGGTGTAGTATCTATTAGTTTATTCACGATTTGGAAGAGTTTATGTGTGTCCTTGTAGTTTGGTCCAATTACAAATTTGTAATATAGTCTTTTAGTTTGTCTTATGGTATATTTCTATTTCCTTTGGAGTTGTTTCCAGGCGTTAAGTGTGGGGTTGTTTTCTTTTTATTCCATGCATGTTCTAACCTTCTAACTTGTGTTTTAAGTTTTTTTAGTTCTTCATTGAACCATGGTATTGAATTCTTTCTATGTGAGGTTCTGGTTTGGGTTGGAGCAATATTGTCTAATATGGATCTGCATCTCTCGTCCCCTTCTAGGAGGAATTGGTTTGTATCTGCTTTTATTGTCCATCCGTTATAGCAGATCTGTTGCCAAAATATTACCGGGTCTATTTTTCCTCTTGTGTTGTAGGTTTTTCGTTCTAGTTTGTTCGGTAAGTTTTTCATTCGCCATTGGAGGGAAATGTTTGATTTATAGTGGTCAGACCACAGTGCAGGTGTCCATTTTGTGTCTGTTAATATAAGGTTTGAGTTGGGATCGAATTTGTATGTGACGATGTCTAGTGTGTGTCCTTTGATGTGAGTTGGTTGCGTGTTTGTCCTGTGAAGATCCCATAGTTGTAGGAACTCTTCACATTCTTGGGTGTTTGTTGAGTTGAGATCTTCGAGGTGCAGGTTGATATCTCCTATTATGATAAGATTTGAGGTAGAAACACAAGTGTTCAAAATAAAGTCCATGAAGTATGTTTGGGAATCTTGCCAGTTGCCTGGCGGTCGGTAAATAATACAAACAGACAAGACAATTACGGGTGAGGGAAGTAAAGGGTTAACCTCTATTAAATGTGCTGTACAGCATGGTTCTCCTTCTGGGAGGTATTGGTTTCCAGACTGTTTACTTTCATGATATTGCTGGTACGGGTACATGTTTGTCTTTTTACTTTGCCTTTTTTTTTTTAATTTTAATCTTTAAATTTATTCCAGAAAATATTCAGAGCAATTTAAGGGGCAGGAGAGGCTCTGGGCTGCTTAAATCATGCTGAGTCACCCAGTGGCACTAATTTGGCCAGTGCCGCTGAATGTCATCTCTGACCATCCATGTTTAAAAGCGGGCAAGTCAGGTGTGGTACGAGGGGCGGCACTGGAGAGGAGCTGGCAGTTATGTGGGTGCAGGCAATATTCAATGCTGGGACCTACATAGCTAACCCATCCAAGTTAGGACTGCTCAAAAGTTGGGTTAGCTATGTGGGTCCCATCTTAGACTGCTGTCCAGCCAACTTATTATGGAACCCTCCTGATCAGTTCTTAACATGGCTTATCTTTTTTGTCAATTGTGTACTTTGTTTAGGCTATTTTCAGCCTACAATGTGACAGATTGTTCTGACACTCATTCCTAAGGCCTCTTGCTCACACCTATCAAAACATGTAACTTTAGATCTCTTGTGAGGATTTCTCTTGTTACAAAACTAATTGAATCTCTTGTTTCTGTATAGCTTTCAACATTTTTAGATAATTTTGACATCTTCCAGTACATTTTGGATTTAGGACTTTGCACAGTACAGAGACTCAGTTAATTGCCTTGATATCTGAAGGTATGAAAGCATTAAGCTTGAGAATCAAATTATCTTATTACAATTTGATGTTTCTGGTGCCTTTGACACTATAGATCATGCTTTGCTACTAAATAAATCAGGGGATTTGGAAGTAACAGAGTTGTTTTGGACTGCTTTTGTAAATTTTTGAAGAGGACATAGGGGTCCTTTTATAAAGGTATGACAAGCCCACCGTGGGCTTGCTGTGTGCCAATCGGCAGTACTGATGGGCTACCACAGGAGCCCGGCAATAATGCCTGCCCCCACCATGTGCCATTTCCGGCACTGAAAAATACTTTAATTTTTTTAGTGCTGGAGGCTTACCTGGTGGTAATCAGGCAGCCCCGCACACTGCCTAGTTATCACCAAGTTAGCACGGGAGCCCTTACCGCCTCCTAAATAGGTGGCAGTAAGGGCTCCTTGAGGAAATTGGCACACAGCAAGTGGGTCACTTGCCACATGACCATTTCCTTTTTTTTTTTTAAAGCCTTTTACCTGCTGCGGTAAAAAGGGGCCTTGGTGTGTGGCAAATTCATGCGCCAATGCTACTGCAGGGCCCCTTTTACCACAGTTGGCACTAGGGGCCCTTAGAATCAAGATGGATGATGATGTTTCCTTTACTTGGCATCCACCTTCTGGGGTTGCCCAGAGCTCGCCACTCTTCTATTTTTCCATGACTTCTTTAGGATCAATCCAGCTAGAGAGAGATGAGAAAATATATTCCTATGTCAATGGCATCTTTATTTTAGTTCCAGTCCTGTTTGATAGGGAATCAATCTTTGCTAAAATCAAATTGTGTTTATAAGGTAAAACAATGGGCTCTGACAAATATTTTAAGTTTGAATGCGAATTTTAAAAAAAGGTGTTATGGTTTGGTAACTACATAAGAACAAAAGAGTAGCCATACTGGGTCAGACCAATGATCCATCTAGCCCAGTATTCTCTTTTCCAAACAGTGGCCAAGCCAGGTCACAAGTACTTGGCAGAAACCCAAATCGTGGCAACACTCCATACTACAAATCCCAGGGCAAGCAGTTGCTTCCCATGTATGTCTCAATAGCAGACTATGAACTTTTCCTCCAGGAAGGAACTTGTCCAAACCTTTTTAAAACCCAGATACGCTAACTGCTGTTACCACATCCTCCGGTAAAGAGTTCCAGAGCTCAACTATTGTCACAATCCCAGACTTTAAACAAACAGTCACGAACTCTGGAACAATGTGAGCCCTTGGCCTACTGTCGTCGAGCGGCAGCAGGAGGCAAAACCCCCCAAGCAGGACTGGACAGGATTCAGGATGCACTTGGCTTGGCTGGAATCGGATTCAGGAATGGACTTGGCTTGGCACAAGATTCAGAATACTCAAGCAGGATTCAGGATTTTCAAACAAGCTTGGCAGGAACAGGATACTCAAACAAGCTTGGCAGGAACAGGATACAGGATACTCAAGCAGGATTCAGGATACTCAAGCTTGGCAGGAACAGAAGCTGAAAGCAAACAGGGCAGAGACAAGCGGGAAGGGGACTGGGGCTGAAGACAAACAGGGCAGACACAAGAAGGATACAAAGCTGACCCACACAGACAAACAACAGAACTAAGGCTGAAGCTAAAGTAGAGGGGACTAGAACAAGCAAGGCAGACTAGACAGGACACAAAGCTGACCCACACAGACAAACAACAGAACTATGGCTGAAGGCTGAACCTAGCACACAAACAGACCAAGAAGAACAGAAGCAGAAGTGCACACAGGCACCCTAAACAAGGAATCAAGATAGAAGTGCCCACAAGCACACAGGCTAAGAACAAAGCAACAAGAAATCAAGGCAGAAGTGCCCACAGGCACACAGACTATAAACAAGGCAGAAGTGCTTCACTGCACACGGACTAACCTGGAGACCTTTGGCATTGCAAAGGCACTGAATGAAATGCACCACTTCCTTATAAACAGGACAGAGGCAGGAAATACACATTGAACCCCAAAGTGAGGCTTGAAACACAGAGGAAGTGAAAACCCTACAGGACAGAGGCAGGAAATACTCAGAACCCCAAAGTGAGGCTTGAAACACAGAGGAAAGAAACAACCATGCAGACAGTAGCCAGCTCAGCAGCTGACCATCGGAAATAAGGTGAGTCAGAGAGGGATCACGACCACAGTCGTGACTATTCACTGAGTGAAAAAATATTTCCTCCTATTTTTTAAAATAGTATTTCTATGTAACTTCCTTGAGTGTCCCCTAGTCTTTGTACTTTTGGAATGAGTAAAAAATCGATTTACTTCTACTCATTCTACACCACTCAAGATTTTGTAGACCTCAATCATATCTGCCCTCTTCTGTCTCTTTTCCAAGCTGAAGAGCCCTAACCTCTTTAGCCTTTCCTCATACGAGATAAGTTCCATCCCCTTTATCATTTTGGTCACTCTTCTTTGAATCTTTTCTAATTCCGCTATATCTTTTTTGAGATACAGTGACCAGAACTGAACGCAATACTCAAGGTGCAGATGCACCGTGGAGTGATACAAAGGCATTATAGTATTTTAGGTCTTATTCACCATCCCTTTCCTAATACTTCCTAGCATCCTTTTTGCTTTTTTATTTTTTATCATGATATTCCTCCCACAACTTCCCTGGATGACAATAATTGTGGTACTGTGGACTATTCTGCGAAGGTGCTTTGTGCTTTTTAGATTCTGCTCTCTCTTTTGAAATTCAAGTGAATAGTTTATTTTAAAAATCATTCTTTAAGCTTAAACACCTCAGGCTTGTTTGCTCTTATTTTTCTGTTGAACATTTTGCTCTTTTGGTGTAATATCCAATAATGACACAGTTATTGTAATTCATTATACTCTGGTATTTCAACAAAATTACTGAGAAAAATTAAACTTATACACAATACTGTTGCTAAATTAATTTATGGATGTAAGAAACTTGAAAGAGCAACTCCATTATTAATGAAATTACATTAGCTCCCCTTTGAAGCAAGAATAACTTTTAAGTTGGCATGCTTTGTATATAAAATAATTTTTGGCCTGGTACCTAAATACTTAACACAGCTAATTATAGTCCTCCACTCTAGAAGACATTACCAAATGATCAATTGCTTTTTATTAGGTTTCCCTGCTTTTAAAAATATATTTCTAAAAAAAAAGTTGTTGATAGTTCTTCTATGTATCAAGCTGTTTTAATTTGGAATTATCTTCACTTATTTGTTAAATAACAACATTCTTATTTGCTTTTCTAGAAATGCAAGCAAAAAAGCCCGTTTCTCCAAAAATGAAACGTGCCCTAGGAAGGCTATCGTCTAAGTGACTACCCCTCTCTCCCCTCCCCTCCCATCCATGTCCAGTGACTCGCCCCAGCCCCAACCTGCCCCCCTGTTTTAAGCACCTGAGTTCCAGTTTAACCCCAGCCCTCACCTGCCCACTCTCTTCTCCCATATCAGCCCTCCTTTCCTTCCTGCCGCCCTCCCTTTAAAACTTTTATTTTACCTGAAGTTGCAGCGGCGTCTGTGAAAGCGGCAGTCTCGGCCTTCCCTTTCCTTCCCTCTCAGTGTCCCGTCCTCCTCTGACATAATTTCCTCTTTCCATGAGGGCGGGACACTGAGAGGGAAGGAAAGGCTGGAGGCGAGCCGATTACATAGTAGCTCATTTGCATACGGTTACGAACCCAGCCAGCCAGCCAGGGACGCAGATTGACAAATTATTATATAGGAGATTTGAAAACATATTTATTTCAAAAATAGTTTGTTCAAAATCAAAGTTTGCCATAATTTATGTCTGAATTATGGCATTGTTTTGAAAATTGTATGATGTGTAATTAAGAATAGGCTATGATTGTACACCACTTTGGACACATTGGGATTTAGCTGTCACACAGAGTAAATTCAACAAGAAGAAAGGGTAAAACCTAAACAATGCATCCCATCTATGCTTATCTCCAGTACAAGTGGTGAAGATAAATATGGTCCTGGAAGAAAAACAAATGGAATTAGACCTACTTTAAAAGTATCTAGGGTAAGAGCAAAACTGTCTTTAGACCCATTTACAAATTTGTGGAATTGGAGAGTGGAGGAAGTGATAGCTTGATAGAAGGTTGAGAACTGCTGAATGTTGTGTTACTGTATGTCTGTTTGCCCTAGCCTGAACCTTGTCACCCTTATATTCCCTGACTTGCCTCCTCTGTGTCTCATCTGCTCAGCTTCTTGCCCATCCCCGCTAGCACCCCCAGCCATATCCACCCCTTCCTCTGTATCTCCCCCTCCCCCCAAACACTCACTGTCCCCAAGCCCACACACCTCCCCTTACTTGTTTGGCTTCTGTCTATCCTTGTTGCTCTATTTGTCCTGTGTGCTGCTGCTGCTGCTGCTGCTGCTGTGTGTGTGAGGACTGTTTGGTTGCTACTGGGAGAGTGAATGCTTAGTGGGTGTGACACAAGTGTTTGCTGTTGCTGAGAGAGTGATTGCTGTGTGCTGCTGCTGTGTGACCGCATTGTTTGTCAGTGGTGGGAGAATGAGTGATTACTGCTGCTATGTGTCAGGACTGTGTGCTGGTGGTGGGAGAGTGAGTTCCAGGTGGTGTTTATTGATGGTGGGTCTCATTAGGTAGATAGGTAGAAGCTTCTACAATGAAGAAAATGCTGAAGGGAATGGCTGCTCAGGAATGGAACAGATTACCAAGAAAGCGAAGGTATGAAATGAATATTTGCATTTATGTGCCTACATGCTATACTTAGGTGCAAGCATTTACATTAGTGTAAATGCTTAATGTTAGGCACAAAAATGAGAATCTAGAATTTGTGCTTAGATGCCGGGATATGGGCACTAACTTTACACGCTTGTTACTGAATCTACCCTATGATACCAGCAGCCAACATTCTGATTAAGGAAATCACTCTGTGCATGTATAGCCAAATAATGCCAGTTGAAACTAAAAGAAAGAACCCATAAACGCATACCCACATTTCAGTGTTCACATAGCCTTGTTTGCATATTTTCTCAACATGTATTTGCTTTGGCTGCCTGGGAATAGATGGGGAAACAACTGAACTCACATACATAACTATCCTGTACAGGGAGACAGAAAATCAACAGGTACCAAAAGATTTATTTATTTATTTATTTATTTATTTATTAGGATTTATTTACTGCCTTTTTGAAGGAATTCACTCAAGGCAGTGTACAGTAAGAATAGATCAAACATGAGCAATAGGCAGTTACAGCAATAAAAATATTCAACAATACAAAGTATGGCATGGTATACTATTTGCAATGTCAACACAATACGTAATAGAACATTATAATTGATAGTGAAGGGTAAGGCAAAGTTGTAACATATAGATGGGTAAGAAAGTAGGAAGAGTTAGAAAATAAGGTGACTGATTTGAAGAAAGTTGCACATGAGGTCAGAGAGATGGTTAAATATTATCTCAGCTAGAGTAGGAGTGGATAAACATGTCCCGCTGTAGTATTTTATTTATTTTATTTATTGCATTTGTATCCCACATTATCCCACCTATTTGCAGGCTCAATGTGGCTTACATGGTTTTATGACATTGTCATTACAGAATATCAGATACAGTTAGTAGTATGTAGAGATAAGTAGGGAAGAAAGAGGAAATGATTAGGCGGTTGATAGTAGAAGTGGATTTTCCTAACTGGTTCGGTTGGGAAAGTGAATTAGTGAAGCTGTTGGCTCTCGTTGTAGGCCTTGTTGAAGAAGTATGTCTTCAGAGATTTGCGAAAGTTATTTGTTTCGACAATTGATTTCAGGTCTGCGTGCTCATGTAGAAGAAGGTAGTGGCATGCATCAGCTTGTATTTTAGTCCTTTACAGCTGGGGAAGTTCAAATTGAGAAATTTGTGGGATGTCCTTGTGGTGTTTCTGGGAGGTAGGTCCACTAGGTTCAGCATATAGATCGGGACGTCTGCGTTAATAATTTTGTGTACAATCATACATATCTTGAACGCAATGCAGCCCAAGTCACTCCTTGTGTGTGTGAGTGAGTGAGACATTTATTTGGTCTCTGAATGCAACAAGATGCACTCAGAGACCAAAAAAATGTGCCAGAAAGATATATAAATAGTTCCAACATTCTTGGTTGCCACTGCCATGATTTTGAAAATTTCCAAGTGCACCTCTATATGTTGTCTGTATACATCCATCTTATGAGCTCCAAATGGAAGCTCCCTTTGGCATAATGCAAGTATTATAAGGAGCACTAGAGTAAATTTGAGAGATCGAGATCATAACTCACATACCCTGGTGTAAAATAATGTCGTTTTTACTGGACAATGTAAATTCTGATTGAGTCTTTTCTTTTTGGTTAGTTCTGCAATATGTTCCAGGGTTTTCTGGTTTCATCTGCTATATCTGTTTTTTTTTTGTGGGGGGGGTGGGGGTTCACCAATCCTCTTACAATTAAACACCAGTAGGGACATTTCACTTCTCAAAGTCAGTATTCAAACTCAGTCCAAAAGTGAGACTTCTGTTTCTTTTGTCTATATTGAACGTATACAAAAATCACTCCTGCGACACTGCAGCAGATTTAAAGCTATCAAGTCATTTTTCTTTCCAGCTCAACTGGCTAGATGGCCTTAAGCTTGCAAACCCTATTCTCACTCTAGCAGTTCAAAACAGTTTGTATCATTCCTTTTTCAAGGTTTTAGCTTGCTTCCTTACTGCTAGCACCCCCATTTCCCAAGGTTAGAACGTCAGACCAATTTTGCAAATCAAACTGATAGAATTCCAGAACACAACCGAATGAGACTGCAAATTGTTGAATAAAAGCATAAAAATGTTGAATAAAAGCATAAAAAAATTGGAGTGGAATGCTTCAAAAAAACATGCAGAGCTAGCTGTTTCAACACTAAAATCTCCTGGGACATGAGGCCCACATCAGCCAAAGGCAGGCTCCAGAAAGTCTGTGGGCTAAAAGGTAGGGGGGTAATAGAAAGCAGATGTTCTGCACATGATTAACAGTTTGTGGTATTCAGAGACTTGCACAGGAATGTTGTATGAGAGAATTAGTCAGAGGCCCGGTATAAAACTAGAGGGAAACAAAGAGGAAGCAAGCATTTTTGAATTTTTCTTTGTCTGTCTATAGCATTGCTTTAAGCACTCTGATTTCTCTCTCTGCTGTACATTGCTTTGTTTTTAATCATTCATTCTGACTTATATATTGCTTATCAAGAAATGCTTCCTGAATATGATTGATATTCAGTTCATAAACTACTTTTTATATTAAATATGAAATTTGTCTAGTCTTCTCTTCAAAGTGGCGAGCCAGCCAGGAGTAGGAGTAGGAGTAGGCCGCACACGGAAAAGAGAAGGCCAGACGAATAACAAATTAAGTGTTTGTTGTTAACGAAGTTTTTTACAGGATTTTGAGAGAGAGCAAGCGTTGTTTACGCCTGATTACTATGTACCACGGATTTGGGAGTGATCAAACTATTGAAGTGGGACATACAGGCTACAACTCCTGGGCTTGCTAAAGAGAAATAAGAAGACGTGTGAGTAAGCTTACATTGTGGACATTAGTAGTATATTTGTTTAGCTTTGTAGTTTTCTTTTTTGTCTATTCTCTTTGTTTAAGTGCATTAGTATATTTTTGTAGGTTGTGGCTTTATAGGAGAAATTGTAATAGTCAGAATAAAATGAAAGGGAAAGGGGCAGATAAGAAAGAAAAGCCTCCTGTATATGCTATGTATTTAGATTTAGATAGTTCAAAAAAATGCTCCCCTTTGCAGCATGTCATAGAATTATTCCCATTAGAAAAAAAACAGATTGGGAGGAAGTGACGTCACCAAGCAGCATGGCCGCTTAAGAGCCGAGCTCCTACAGCCCCACGGAGGATATTAGCAATAAAAACGATCTAATCGCGGCTGGAGAAAACAAAAATAGCGTTTGCGACCAGCAGCAACGCTAGAGCAGCGGAACCGCTCGTAAAATAAACCCGAAGGTGGCGGACCTCTCGCGTTTTGCCTTCTCAGAAGGAGCCGCGGCACTAAGGGTCAAAATGGCGGATGCGCGGAAGACAAAAGAGCCGGCGAACGGAGGAAAAATAAGGCCCACGGAAAACGCGCAAGAGCAGCACGCCACAACAGACCCGGAGAGAGGGGTCCCCCCGAATCTAGAAGCCTGGCTCCACGACATAAGCTCCGACCTGAAAGCCCTGCGGGCCGAAGTGGCAACGCTTAAAGAAGACCTGAGAGGAGAGATTCGGGAGCTGGGCTCACGCCTAGAGGAAACGGAGACGCAGGTTGAAGCACACAGTGAAGCAATTGGGGCCTTGGACCAGCAGATGAATGAGATGCAGGGAGACCAACACCAGCTGCTGGACAAAATTGAGGACTTGGAAAATCGGGGTCGCCGCAACAACCTCAGATTCCGGGGCCTGCCAGAAACGTCCACTTACCAAGACTGCGAGCACGTGGTCCAAAAACTGGTTAGTGCATTGCTGTCAGTGAATGGAGACACTGTGGAGGCCGAAACAATACAGCTGGAAAGAGCGCATAGAGCTTTGGGCGCAGCGCGCAATAACAAACCAAAAGACATTATTGCATGCTTCTCCAGCTTCAAACTTAAGGAACAGGTGCTAAAAATGGCTCGTCAGACTCCAGACTTTAAATGGGATTCCTATGCTATTGAAGTATATCAAGACCTGGCAGCCATGACATTGAAGCGGAGGGCAGATCTGAAACCATTCACTAGGCACCTGAGAGAACTCAAAATCCAATACAGATGGAGACACCCTTTTGCATTAGCCTTTTATAAAGATGGGACAATGCACCTGATAAAATCTATTGAGGAAGCAAGAGCAATTTGTCCAGAGACGGAAGAGTTGGAAGAGAGAAGAGCTACAGGTCCCGAGAAGAAAACCATCTCCCGGTCCCTGCCACCAAAATGGCAGAGAGTGGGGAAAGGCCCTAGAAGACTACAACGCCAGCAGTCGGCTGCGAGAGTCACCTGAGAACAAATAGACTTTAAAGTTGGAGTAAAGTTGGACTTATAGTTACTGATGTTGAGCAAGTTACTTAAGTTAAGGTAATCTCCAGCGCGGGACAAAAATAGCGCTAGATGAGACATCTCTGTGGGGTGAGTAGACAGCGGGGCGGCTGCTACTTCCTCTCTTTATAGACATCCATTGGTACTCCATGGGGTGTTATAAATATGTTTGGGGAATTTGGGGAGGGGGGGAAGGGACTAACAAGGGGAGGGAGGGGAGGGGTGGGGAGCAGTTCTGTGTGACAAAGGTAATAGACCTATCAAGGAAAAAAGACCAATGGGAAAAAAGGGACATGAGAGAAGTCACACTAACAATATTAGACCACGGGTGATCTTAATTGTATGTCGTTGAATGTAAGAGGGCTGAACATCCCCAGGAAAAGGCAGTTGCTATTTCGGGAACTGTTAAGGCTACAGATAGATATTGGCTTTATACAAGAGACTCACCTCAAACCGCGTTATGAATATCTATGTACCCATAAGCAATACCCAATTATACACTTTGCTTCTAGTAATGACAATACAAAAAGCAAGGGAGTGTTAATTGTGTTCCGAGGTAATAAGCCCTGGGGGATAAAGAAAGTGATAAAAGATAAAAATGGGAGATACCTACTTATAGTCTTTGAATTGACAGGCCAAACATACACAGTGGTAAATGTTTATGGACCCAATGTACATCATGAAGAATTCTTTAAAGAATTAGACCAACTGCTCACTAGGAACATTGAGGGATCTTTGCTACTGGGAGGAGACTTCAACCTCACAGTGAACCCATGCTTAGATAATTCCACGACCAGGACAGCTTATGCTAGGCAAGATAGACGGAAGCTGCAAGAATTCCTTACACGCTGGCAGTTGATAGATTACTGGCGCAGGGATAACCCTATGGCGCGAACGTATACACACTTTTCATCAGTGCACCACACCTCATCTAGGATAGATATGTGGCTAGGAGATGCCTCTCTCTTGGGTCGAGCTGACTCCTTGCAAATACTTCCCCGCACCTGGTCTGATCATTCCCCGGTGACATTACAACTCCGTGGACTGGGACCCAAAAGACCGAGACCCCCCTGGCGTCTCGACGATGCGTTATTAGCTGATCCAAGCAACCTGTCCCAAGTGGAACAGTCCATTAAAGACTATATTAGCTTCAATGATAATGGAGAAGTTTCTCCAATAGTTTTGTGGGAAGGCCTTAAAGCAGTAATAAGGGGCCACTTAATAGCTCTCAGATCACGGGTATGGAAAATTCGATGTGCTAAGGAGAATGACATTCGTCACCAATTGGCTAAGACAGAGGCACTCCTACAACGGGGGGAGGGTTCAGACCTTACAAATCTTACAACTCAAGCTCACGAGTTACGATCGCAACTGCACGATCTTGAATTAGCAGATATCTCTGAAAAACTACAAAGGGTACGACAGTCATATTTTGAATTTGGCAATAAACCAAGTAGATTATTAGCCCATAAATTAACACAGCATGCCAGCAGAAATATGATAGGAGGGTTACGAGACGAAGGTGGGATAGTGCACTCTGATTATGAGTTTATGGAGTCTGCCTTTCGGGACTTTTATAAGAAACTTTACACATCAGAAACAGAACAGAACCCCGAGGAGTCAGCCAAATTTTTAGCAGGGATTGAGCTCCCAGTACTACCAGAAGGTGCTGAACAAACATTAGGTAGCCCCATCACAGCCGAGGAAGTGGAACAGACAATCAAGGGACTATCTCTTAATAAAGCTCCGGGACCAGACGGATTCACTAATAAGTTTTATAAGACCTTTAGGAAAATACTGTCTCCCCTCCTAGTGAAAGTATTCAACTTTATAGATGAGAGCACAGGCCTACCGCCGACCTGGAATGTGGCAACAATAACAGTGTTGCCCAAACCAGGCAAGGATCCTCTCATATGTAGCTCTTATAGACCTATCTCACTATTGGGGGTAGATTATAAATTATTTACAAAAATTTTGGCCACTAGATTACAGACGTATCTCCCCCTGCTAACTCATGAGGATCAAGCAGGATTCGTGCAGAATCGTCAAACTTTTGATAACATAAGAAGAACTTTACAGATTATCCAAGGGGCACAGATTACTAACACCCCCATGTGTATATTATCTTTAGACGCTGAAAAGGCCTTTGACCGGGTCAGTTGGCCATTTTTGTTCGAAGTTTTAAAGAAGGCAGGTATTGGGGGGAGATTTGCAGAGTGGTTACACTCAGTATACAAAACCCCGAGGGCAGCGGTGCGAGTCAATGGGGTCGTATCCTCCCCCTTCTCATTACATAGAGGTACGAGGCAGGGCTGTGCACTATCGCCACTGCTATTTGCTTTGGTGATGGAGCCCTTGGCAGCTAAAATTAGATCAAACCCTGAAATCCGGGGTATGAGAGGGGGAGGGATTGAAACTAAAATACTCCTTTTCGCAGATGACATTCTGCTTATTTTAAAAGACCCTCTCTCAGCTTTTTCAAAAATAGGAGAAGAAATACAGGCATATGGGGCCGTCTCGGGTTTTAAAATAAATTTTGACAAATCAGAGGCACTGGGCATAAATATGTCAGATAGTCAAATAGATCAGTTGAAGCTCCAGTTCCCATATAAATGGGCCTGTAAATACATAAGATATTTAGGGGTCAACATACCTCGCAGTCTGGAGGAAGTCTTTAAAAGCAACTTTCCAACGAAGGCACAAGACCTATTTCGGGAGTTGGAGAGATGGGAGGGCTTAACATTATCATGGATGGGAAGGATCAATGCTATCAAAATGATTGTTCTCCCGAAACTCCTATATTTATTCATGGCCCTACCAATTGACATACCAGATGATTTCTTCCGAGGCTTGCAGAGAAAAGTATTTTCATTTATCTGGAGAAAAAGACCACCCCGGGTGCAGCGGGAGACGCTGTGTCAATTGAGAGACAAGGGGGGCATGGGGGTCCCTGCATTTCGGGAATATTACAATGCAGCACACGTGCGAATATTAGCAATCTGGCTACAGGGGAATGGGAAGATATGGGCCCGTATAGAACAGAGTTGGCTGGAACCGTCCCCACTTGGGGCAATACCATGGCTGCCGAAGCGACAACTAAGAGAGATAATAAGGAACAGTCCACCTTTGATTCAATGGCCACTAAACACTTGGTATAAGGTTAGGGAGAAGTTTTTCCCAGGGAGAATATACTTTAAACATGCATTCCTTAGATATACCCCTCAATTTGGACCAGGTGCACTAGACACGACCTATGAGGAATGGGAAACTATGGGTCTATGGGAACTAGGGCAAATGTGTGATGAGGGGCACGTACTTACCTTCCGAGAGTTAAGTCAAGAACATGGGCTCTCACCTCTTCAGGCCTTCCAATACTACCAAGTGCGAGATTTTATTCACCGTAAAGCAAGGGAAGAGCTTAGTTTGGCTGAAACAATGCTGGAAAAAGGGTTAATGGGAGGAGGAGACAGGGGTAGTATATCAAGAATATATAGAGCTTTATTGGCCCACTCCCAACTGGTGGAACATTATACAGAAAAATGGGAAAAGGCAATGGGGGTTACCTATGAACCCAAACAGTGGGCACAAGCTTTTAGATCCCTATTAAAAGTATCAATATCCAGTGCAATGATAGAGAACGGACACAAAATTCTGTATAATTGGTACTACACCCCTAGCCGCCTGGTCAGTATGTTTAAATCGGGCTCAGATCTTTGCTGGCGACAATGTGGGGAGGTGGGAGATATGCATCACATATGGTGGACATGTAAATATGCACAAAGGTATTGGGAAAGCATAATGGACCTGGTACATAAAGTGACAGAAACAGAATACCCCATGAAACTAGACACCTGCCTGCTACACTTTAAGCCGCCAGGAACTAAAAACCATATCCATCGGTTTGCCACCCAGGTGTTTGTAGCGGGTAAAATGGTCCTAGCTGCATCATGGAAAAAATTAAGACTACCTGAACTACCTGTGGTTATGGAAAAATTGAGATCCATTCAATTAATGTCCAAACTCACTGCATTACGTAATGGCCATATTGCTCAATACCATAAAACTTGGGACTTGTATAACACATGGTGGTCCAATAATAAGGTCACTAATAACTCAGACACACAGACATAGGGATGGGGAGGGGGTGGGGGAGAGGAAAAGAGAAGGAGGTTTCTATACTTCATTGCAGACAAAGAGTTTGAATGTTTAAGTTTATGATTGATAGGTTATAACAAATTCAATATGAAACTGAACAATGTTGTAAATGATTTTGTATTGAAATGAAAAATGAATAAATAAAAAACATAAAAAAAGAAAAAAAACAGATTGAAAAAATACATGAGAAATGGGTCAAATATGGAGGAAAAGATTCTGTTTTGAGCTGGTCTCAGGATGGATCGTTTGATCGTCCAAAATTATTATCTCTCCTGGAATACTTACAACAAAATAAAAAGAAGAAGAAAAGCTTAGAATGCAGATGTAGAAAAAAAAAAGCAGCCTTTGGTTCAGCCTGAAGGTTGAGGAATGTCATCTGTTTTTGATTTCTCGGGTGTCTGGCTTTACAGGTTAAAAAGGTCAGGAAGAACTGAAATTTTTTTGTTCCTTTTAAAAGATTGTTTTAGATTAGATTTAAATAAGTTCTTTGTCTTATAGGGAATTCTGATCTCTGTTTATTTTAAAATATGTGTTATTCTGTTTCTAGTTCTCTATGTGGAATGTCTTTGCAATTTAACTTTGTTTGACTCTTTTTTAAGTGAGATTCCTGCAGTGTTAAGAGATCATCTGGCTTGAATTAGTCACATTCCTAGCTAGTTTTGTGTGTAGGGCTAATAGGGAAAGAGGTGATTTAAAATCTCTAATAACCTCTGAACAATATGATTTGTCAGCAATATGGTCACTATGCTTCAGAATGTTATCAGAATGCAGGAATGCCCCAAGTACAAATGCAGACGCAGCAAGGATTAATGCCACAAGTAGTAGGGATGCCTGTGAGTGCCCCGCAGACTGCAATACAGCAGCCGGCGATGCAATCACAGGGACCAGGGGCTGCAGTACAGAGACAAGGCACTGTAAATGCTTTTCCAACTTGGCAGAATATTCCAGACCAATGCTATTGACTGGAAGCAGACCAGTGTCAGGAAGAGGGAATGATTTTCAGATTAGACACAAGGGAACCCTTTATTACATTGACAATTGGCAAATATGGAACTCCTGTGAGATTTTTGATAGATACAGGGGCGAGTACCTCTGTATTGTGTGCAAAACCACAGGGAGTTAAACTTTCAAATCAGTATAGAACAACAGTGGGATTTACGGGGATAGAACAAAGAAAAAGGCTAACAGAACCCACTCTGGTGCGCTTGGAATGCCAACCGCACGGTTCAAGGGAGGCTGTGGTACCCTTCTTAGTGGCACCTGATTGCCCAGTAAATTTGTGTGGTAGAGACTTATTGTCTCAATTAGGATTGTGTTTAGATTTTGGAAATAAAGAAATACCAAGTTTGCTCACCATGGTCCAGCAGTTGAATAATGAAAATAAAGTAAGGGTTATGGAAGAATTACCACAACATATTTGGAGTACAAGTGATTCACCATATGGACTAGCCGTAAATGCAAAACCCCATAAGATAGAATTAATAGAAGGGGCAAAGGGGCCGAAGCAAGACCCTTACCCCATACGACCTAAATTAGTATCCAAAACCCTGGAGCACATTGATAAATTATTGAAATGTGGTATTATTGAACCTTCAGTATCCCCGTATAATACCCCATTGTTTCCGGTCCCGAAAGGGGAAAACAATGTAAGGATAGTACATGATTTAAGAGAGCTAAATGAGATTACAAGAAATCAATTTCCGATTTGTGCAAATCCTGCTACTCTTTTGCATACCCAGAATATATATGCATATAACACTGTTATTGACTTGTCTAATGCATTCTTTTCAATACCTCTTCATCCAGAGTCTAGGGATTTGACGTCATTTATAGTACAGAATGAGGCATACAGGTGGACTAGGATGCCTCAAGGCTTTACTGATAGTCCATCGGTATTCTCAAAACAACTAATGATGGATTTAAAGGATTTCAGGAGTCAATTGCCTGACACGGTGTCATTGTTTGTCTATGTAGATGATATTCTACTGTCTGCTGAGACTGAAGCAGAATGCCTAGAATGGACTAGAAAATTATTTTTGTTATTAGGAGAGTTAGGATATAAATGTAACAGGGAAAAATGTGTTATAGCTCAGTCTATTGTCACCTTTTTAGGACAAAATGTTTCAGCAGAACATAAGGTCATTATACCGGAAGTTATATCTATTTTAAATGAGACTCCGGTACCGCAAACAGTTACCCAGTTACGTGCTGTTTTGGGAATGTTAAATTACTGCAGACAATGGATACCAAATTATACACAACAAGTAATGAGACTTTATAAACATTTGAAACTGCCCGCAGCCACACCAAAGAATACACTAATTGTATTGGAAGAACAGGATAAGATGGTATTGGCTAAGATTGTGAGGGATTTGTTATCCCCAGGACCGTTAGCAGTAATAGATATCCAATCACCTGTGCATCTATGGGTAAAAGACATGGGAAACAGTTGGGCAGCTATGATTAATCAAAACAATGAAGTAAATGCACCAGTAGCTTTTTTGTCAGGCTCTTTTAATCATGTGGAAAAGGGAATGAAAGAAATACCAAAGTTACTGACAGCTATAGTGGCAGCAGTAGGTAAATGGAGAGCACAAATGCCTTTTGTTCCTATTGTAATACATACTAACCACACGATTAAAACGCTGTTGAGCCCTAGCCAGACGGCATTGACAGCCACTAGATTTGGAAAATATCAAGCAGTACTTTTAGGACAAGATATAAGAATAATACCATTAACTAAAGAACAGAGAAATAAGATAGATCTGCTTTTTCCTGTTGATCAAGAGGGTGAGATTGATACTATAGAAATCCCTACATTTCATTGTCTTACTTTTGAACCCTTATCTGATGGGTTAATATGGTTTACAGATGGAGCTTGTGAAAGGACTGTTGCAGGCTTTGCCTGCGTGCAGGTAGATGAGAATCTAAGAAAGATAATGCAAGTACAATATAAAACCCCTCCTGACCATACTGCACAGCATGCTGAACATTTAGCCGTTATTACGGCCTTACAACACACTGATATGACTCAAAATGTCACTATATATACTGATAGTGGTTATGTTGCAAGTTCACTACAGTATCATATATTAAAATGGCAGCGTAGGGGGATGATAACCAGTGCAGGTAAAAATCTACAACATTACACATATTGGAAATTGCTGTTTGAAATTTTGGCAAGAAGGGAACGTGAAGGTAGAAAAACTGCAGTTGTGTGGACCCCGGCCCACACTGAAAGGCCAACCTTTGAGGCACTAGGTAATGCAATGGCTGATGCAGCAGCAACGGAGGTGGTTAAGCAAAGTGAAAAGATTTTGTATAATACTAGACAGACACAGGAAGGGCCACTTACGAATGTAGATAAGATTGAAATGTGGCAGCCAGAGGGACAGGAAAGTGAAAAATGGTTGAAGAGAGGATGTATGAAAGTGGGAAGTGAATGGTTTAATGCAGAAGAAGGATTACCTTGTATGCCAATGAGCCAGGCGATTAAGGTATTGGCTGAGTGGCATGCAACCATGCATTGGAAGGTAAAAGGGAGACAGCACATGAAGTGGTACAATGCCTGGTAACTCATATTATGCCAAGACATGGGTGTCCATCTAGAATAATTTCTGATAACGGGACGCATTTTAATAACAGTGTTTTGGAAGAAATGGAAACGATTATGGGTTTAACACACAGAAAAGTATCAGTGTATCGCCCCACCTCCAATGGTTTGGTGGAACGCTACAATGGTATTTTAAAAACTAAATTGAGAGTATTACTGAAGGCTTTAAACAAGGAAACAGCAGGTAAACCATATACCTGGCTTGATTTGTTACCATTAGCTTTGATGGTTATAAGGGCCCAACCTAATGGGCGTACTAAATTGACCCCATTCCAAATTCAGACAGGACGTCATTTCTTCCCGATGCAGACAGCAAGTACTGATAGCACAGCTCAGTACTGGCAAAAGCTACAACCAATGTTGAACCTGACAAGTGATATGATCCGAACAAATGTAGCATCACAGGAAGGAACTACTAATGATGTTTGTGCTTTTAAAGTAGGTGACCTAGTGCTACGAAAGAACTTTACACATAAAACATGGAAGGATCCTGTGTATGTAGGGCCTTTTGCTATCACGGCCCTTACTCAGACCGCTGCCTGTCTGGAAGGTCATACTTCTTGGATACATTTATCAGATATTCGACGAACTAATAATATTGAAATGGACAAAGAATAAACAAACATCATGTCCCTAAACATGATGGTATTGGACTATTGTTGTTTGTTAATGGACAATGAACACATATGAGAATAGACTTGTTACAGTGGCCAAAATGTTGAATTTGACTGATTGTATCATATGTGCCCACTGACTGACATCATCCTTGTCCTTGCCAGCTATGATATATGGGACTACAATGATAAAACCATGACTGTGATCCCAATAATGCCTGTGTAAGGGATGATGAAAACCTTCATTGGACAAATGAGACTATTTATAAGCAAGCCTTGCTTATGGACAAGTGCCCACAAACATCATGTTGGTGTTTGATTAATAGTATGACAACTGAACACATTCCCCTGATAAAGTGCACTTACACGCAAAATGTTGTAACAACTGATTCAATGAATGTTATGCTTTTAATTTGTGTAATTTTTAATGCCACATCAGCTAATGAAAAGTAAGAATGAATGACAGTGCACTTCCCTTTAATGAAGCTCACTGTCCTATAAATTATATACCTCAAGAGATATAAATTTTGTACCCTAGTACAATTGAATCTGTTTAATGCAACATGTATTAGCATGTTTGCAAAGATGTGCCAGGATGTTTTTAAAATAACAATGATAACTGAAATTCAGAATAAATAGAACTTTAATATGTCAGCCAAAAATATTGAAAAAGCGTGCAGAAACTGAATGCCACAAACAAGGGGGGAGGAGATTTAGAAAGGAGGTAAGAAAACAGACTGGAGCTGAAACAGATGTGTTGAGGCCTGGAATATCAGTCCTCAAAGGGAGGATGTTGAATAAAAGCATAAAAATGTTGAATAAAAGCATAAAAAAATTGGAGTGGAATGCTTCAAAAAAACATGCAGAGCTAGCTGTTTCAACACTAAAATCTCCTGGGACATGAGGCCCACATCAGCCAAAGGCAGGCTCCAGAAAGTCTGTGGGCTAAAAGGTAGGGGGGTAATAGAAAGCAGATGTTCTGCACATGATTAACAGTTTGTGGTATTCAGAGACTTGCACAGGAATGTTGTATGAGAGAATTAGTCAGAGGCCCGGTATAAAACTAGAGGGAAACAAAGAGGAAGCAAGCATTTTTGAATTTTTCTTTGTCTGTCTATAGCATTGCTTTAAGCACTCTGATTTCTCTCTCTGCTGTACATTGCTTTGTTTTTAATCATTCATTCTGACTTATATATTGCTTATCAAGAAATGCTTCCTGAATATGATTGATATTCAGTTCATAAACTACTTTTTATATTAAATATGAAATTTGTCTAGTCTTCTCTTCAAAATACAACAGCAGACTGTGAAACTGAAGCTCTGACAAAGAACCAGTTGCTTGAGAAGTGTGTGGCATTTGCTGGTGACAACAGCAACATAATAGTCTGGTGGACTATGGAGAGATGAAGAAGGAAGGAAGGAATGTTTTTGCTAAGCTGAAAAAATCGATGCAGAAAGGGACTTTGATTGTTGCCCCACTCACATTTTAAGCAATTGCGCCCCTCATTAGAGAGCAATTCTATGATGGGCCACTTAGAATTAGGCACCTATAGGAGTCTATTAATTTAGACACATACTTTTCTTTATAGAATTCTAGCATAATTGGGTACATACACACATTTACTTAGACAACAGCACTTACCCCAGCCATCGAGCTGGTCTAAATGCTTGTGCCTAAATGCCGGAGAAATGCATGTATATTTTTAAATTATTTTTTGTTTTTATTTTTATGCATATTTACAACAAACACTCAAGAAACTCTTGAATATGGCAAAATACTGTACTGCAACAGAAAAACAAATGTAGAGTATATATTTGTATACCTTTTATATGAATAATTGCCACAATATCATCCCTCAGGAGGTAATAAGGACTGGAAACCTCAAAGAAAAATAAGAAAAACAAATAACAAGAAAGGAAACATGAGCTAATAAGGTCATACTGAATTTATACACAGTCAATTAAGTAGAAAGGATGGGAACTACATTGCCAGGATTCACCCTAGCTTCTATGAAACCCTTCAATTGTTTTGGGTGAAAAAACACATAATTAATACCTTTCAATACAATATTTACAAGGAATTTGAAGGAAAACTAGCTCCCATGGCTACTATTTGCTGACCAAAAGCCAAAAAGGCCTTCCATCTCTCTGGTGTAAGCCTAGGGAAATCAGGAAAAATAAATACACATGATTGACCCATAAACAAAGCATCACAATAACAAAAATATAGTCTTGGGGGGAATTTATCTGTGTATGCTACCATTAACTCGAGTTATTTTACCACAAGTTGTGCTATTATAGCACAGAATCTTACTGCATAAAATGGGACCTGTGGTAAAATAACCCATCTTAACAACAGGGACATTACTTTTTATAAGTACTTAAGTAAAAAGTTAGTACTAGCTTCAAAAGTAGCGAAGTAAAAGTAGAAAGTCTTATCCTCCCAAAAAAAAATCATCAAGTAAAAGTAATAAAGTACAGCTCTTAAAACTACTTTTTTTACTACAAAGTAAAAAGTATTCTTAATAAGTTGGACCACAAAGAGGGGCCTTTTCGAAAGGGACGTCCATGTTTTCATATGGACATCCTTGCAAAACGTCCCGATCCAGGGGCGGGAAAACCCGTATTTTCAAAACAAGATGGACATCCATCTTTCGTTTCGAAAATACTGTCAGGGACGTCCAAATCCTTAAATTTGGTCATCCCTAAGATTTGGTCGTCCCTAGACTTGGTCATTTCTGATTTTCAGCGATAATGGAAATCAAGGATGTCCATCTCAGAAACAACCAAATTCAAGCCATTTGGTCGTGGGATGAGCCAGTATTTGTAGTGCACTGGTCCCCCTGACATGCCAGGACACCAACCGGGCACCCTAGGGGGCACTGCAGTGGACTTCATAAATTGCTCCCAGGTACATAGCTCCCTTACCTTGTGTGATGAGCCCCCCAACCACCCCCCAAACCCCACTACCCACAACTGTACACCACTACCATAGCCCTTATGGGTGAAGGGGGCACCTAGATGTGGGTACAGTGGGTTTGTGGTGGGTTTTGGAGGGCTCGCTGTTTCCTCCACAGACATAACAGGCAGGGGGAGTATGGGCCTGGGTCCACCTGCCTGAAGTGCACTGCACCCACTAAAACTGCTCCTAGGACCTGCATACTGCTGTCACGGACCTGAGTATGACATCTGAGGCTGGCAATCAATATTTTTAAAGATATTTTTTGAGGGTGGGAGTGGGTTAGTGACCACTGGGAGAGTAAGGGGAGGTCATCCCTGATTCTCTCCGGTGGTCATCTGGTCATTTCGGGCACCTTTTTGTGCCTTGGTCGTAAGAAAAACACGACCAGGTAAAGTTGTTTCTTTCGATTGTGGGTCAAGGACATCCAAGTGTTAAGCACGCCCAAGTTCCGCCTTCGCTACGCCTCTGACACACCCCCTTGAACTTTGGCCATCCCTGCGACGGAAAGCAGTTGGGGACGTCCAAAATTGGCTTTCGATTATACCGATTTGGATGACCCTGGGAGAAGGACGTCCATCTTCCGATTTATGTCAAAAGATGGGCGTCCTTCTCTTTCAAAAATGAGCCTGATAATCTAGTATGTTTATAAGCAAACTTCCAGGGGGTCACACAAGGTCCTTCCTTGAAAAGAAGAACATTAATACACCTATTGGAAAACAAACTGGTTTAGTACAGATTAGTCCTGCACAGACACTTGATGCTAACAGAATACCTGGCCTTTTTCACACATGAACAGAGGTAGCCCCTCATGAAGTATAGAATAAGTAACCACAAATTAAAAATAGAAATACAGAGACAAAAATTAAACTAAACCCCCAAGAATCCATACTCTGTAAAACAAAGAAACAGAAACAGTGACATGTCCTTTTGTACCATATAAAGGGAGTAGACGTAAATTTCAAAAGTTTACTGTTAGACTGGGGTTAGTCCCTGTAGAAATTCACTAGGGAAAGTGACTAGGAGTTCCCTGGGTGGGAGGAGGACCAGCCCAAGGGGAGTAGCTTGGAATAAAATGCAGAAAGATAGTGCTGGAAGAGGAAGAGTGACAACGGGGGAGGAGACTAGGTGGAGATAAAGTTAAGTGTCTTTTTTTTTCTTTTGGGTTTTGGTTTTCTGTTTGTAGCTGTAGGTATTTGGTTGATTGTAAGCCCCTGTCAAGAGACCCGAAGGAGGAGAAGGGGATCACATTTAAAAGAATTGAATCCATTGGCTAAGGACAAGGAGAGTTACTGCTAAGAAAAACAGTAAATATGAAGAAGAGTTATGGCTGGGCAGTCAAGAGATCCAGCCCAGGAGCACAGGATCAGAGCCAGGAAGTGCCCATCCCATAGTCCGGGTGAGCCAACGCAAAGGTTACCCTGGGTGGAGGTCAGACCATGAGGGTCTGGACCTGAGATACAGAAAGGAGCTAAGCCTTTGAAACACTAGCTTTGGGGATAGGTATGGACTGGAGCTGTACAAAGTGTAAATAATCCTGTTTCAGAGTACCTTTTAAAACATACCCTAAGGGAGGAGAATACAGAGGTCCCCTGGGGAATATTAGAAGTACATCTCGGTTAAAGATTGCCTCAGTTGATGTAGAGTTTATACACTTGGAATGTTTCTGTGGATTCAAGTTTTAAACTGCTGACTGCAGAGTGGTCATTTTGGAATAGACAGTGTATTGCTGTCCCCTCGACAGCCTATGTTTACCTGCCAGTCTTGCTTCCCACAGGGGTTTTGGACCTTGACTTTTGAGTTTCCTGGGGGAGAAGAGGGTAATCCCATCTGGTAGCACTTCTTTCCTCAGGTTGAGGCACCTCACGCCAAGTGAGTGAGTGAGGGTCCGATGGAGTCTGCCCTTTGTGGGGGCTCCAGCCCACTCGGTCCCCAGACCCAGAAGTGCCCAGGCAAATTAACAAATAAAACAAAAACAAAAAATAAGGTGTAATATTTTTATTGGACTAACATTACATTTTTTGACTAGTTTTGGAGGCAAAAACCTCCTTAAGTCAGAAGTATACTATTACAGCAGTATTCTATTCTGACCTGAAGAAGTAGGTTTTGGACTCTGAAAATTAGTCAAAAATGTATATAGTCCAATATAAAGGTGTCACCTTATTTTTTTTTTCTTTATATTTATTAACTTTTAAAGTGGACTAACATGGCTACTGCATTACTTCATCTTAAATTTAAAAATAAAATTATTTTTTCTACCTTTGCTGTCTGGCCATTTATTTTTTTCTAATTGTGTTGATCCCAGTCTCTGGTTACTGCTTTCCTGTCTTCTTTTAACTCTCTTTCCAAGGGTCTCCTGTCCATGTGCCATTTTTTTTTCTCTTCTTCTTCTGTCTTCTTCACCTCTTCCACTATAACCAGCTCCAACACTAATCTGTTCTAGCTCTGTGGGTGCTGTGGGAGCTTCATCGCCCGCAATTTTGAGCAAACCCTTTGACTGTGTCCTGGGAGTTGTAATTTCTATTGAGTTTAGCATCCCCAATCATTTTGAAAAGTTGACTCCTATGTCCCCACCTATCCAGTCTTGCCCAATTTCTCTCACTCTCCCAGCCCGTAGCATCTGTCTCTCCCCCCTCCCTTTATCCAGTATCACCCCATCTCTCGCTCTCTTTCCCTCTCTCTCTCTCTTCCCTCCTATCCAGTCTTCTATGACAGGTGGGCTGACCACAAAACAAGTTCTCAGTACAGAGTGATGCATAATTGAAACTAACTTTACTGAAACATCAGAGAACTTCAGCTTAGTATGTACTTTCTGTGGAGGAGGGTAGTTAGTGGGGTCCCGCAGGGGTCTGTGCTGGGTCCGTTGCTTTTTAATGTATTTATAAATGACCTAGAGATGGGAATAACTAGTGAGGTAATTAAATTCGCCGATGACACAAAATTATTCAGGGTCGTCAAGTCGCAGGAGGAATGTGAACGATTACAGGAGGACCTTGCGAGACTGGGAGAATGGGCGTGCAAGTGGCAGATGAAGTTCAATGTTGACAAGTGCAAAGTGATGCATGTGGGTAAGAGGAACCCGAATTATAGCTACGTCTTGCAAGGTTCCGCGTTAGGAGTTACGGATCAAGAAAGGGATCTGGGTGTCGTCGTCGATGATACGCTGAAACCTTCTGCTCAGTGTGCTGCTGCGGCTAGGAAAGCGAATAGAATGTTGGGTGTTATTAGGAAGGGTATGGAGTCCAGGTGTGCGGATGTTATAATGCCGTTGTATCGCTCCATGGTGCGACCGCACCTGGAGTATTGTGTTCAGTACTGGTCTCCGTATCTCAAAAAAGATATAGTAGAATTGGAAAAGGTACAGCGAAGGGCGACGAAAATGATAGTGGGGATGGGACGACTTTCCTATGAAGAGAGGCTGAGAAGGCTAGGGCTTTTCAGCTTGGAGAAGAGACGGCTGAGGGGAGATATGATAGAAGTGTATAAAATAATGAGTGGAATGGATCGGGTGGATGTGAAGCGACTGTTCACGCTATCCAAAAATACTAGGACTAGAGGGCATGAGTTGAAGCTACAGTGTGGTAAATTTAAAACGAATCGGAGAAAATTTTTCTTCACCCAACGTGTAATTAGACTCTGGAATTCGTTGCCGGAGAACGTGGTACGGGCGGTTAGCTTGACGGAGTTTAAAAAGGGGTTAGATAGATTCCTAAAGGACAAGTCCATAGACCACTATTAAATGGACTTGGAAAAATTCCGCATTTTTAGGTATAACTTGTCTGGAATGTTTTTACGTTTGGGGAGCGTGCCAGGTGCCCTTGACCTGGATTGGCCACTGTCGGTGACAGGATGCTGGGCTAGATGGACCTTTGGTCTTTCCCAGTATGGCACTACTTATGTACTTATGTACTTATGTTTGGAAAATATTTACAAAATCCATCAAATGATTCAGGTGATGTCTCTTTTTTTCTCTCTAGAGTCTCTCCATCTCTCAAATATGCTCTCTCACTCTCTAGTTGTAGAACTCCTTGTAACTGTTCTCTGCGTATTACTGTGTTAGCTCCACAGGGTCTCATTGTCCAGCTGAGCTCCAGTCCCACACCACCGAAATCAATGAAATCGGCATCAGTTCTTTATCCTGGGAAAAATCCTCCCTTGCACCCAACCTCTCCTGGACCCTTTGGCCACCCAGTTTTGTGAAGGGGGGGGGGGTTAATTTGAAATGCCATTTATAGTCTGCTTCTATCACATTGATTTGAGGTGGGTTACAAGACATAAATATTATCACATATTCAAATAAAGGGGCCCTTTTACTAAAGCTTAGCATGTGCTAAGGGACATTAGCATGCACTGAGTGCTAAGAAGCCTATTATATACCTATGGATGTCTTCGAATTTAGTGCACGCTAAGTCTGTTAGTGCATGCTAAGCTTTAGAAAAAGGACCCCAAAATGAGACACTTAACATACAATAAACTACTTGATCACAATAACTCCTATTCCCAGACAGAAGCTGCTGTCACTAACAATCATCCACCTATTTCAAGTTCATCAACAAACCATAAATCTCAGACTCTACAAAGACACATACTAACATCAACCCTGAGTCCTACTCTCTAGGGAGCCACATGTTTAGCTACAGCAAATCTAAAATATCATCAAGGCAGTCAGCCAAGTTTTCAGTTTCTTTCTTTAAAAAATGTAGCGATTCATTTCATACCTTCGCTTTCTTGGTAATCTGTTCCATTCCTGAGCAGCCATTCCCTTCAGCATTTTCTTCATCTACATTCTTTTGCTGGTGGAATGTCCAGCACTAAATCACTTTCTGATTATAGAGAATGGGAGGGCATGTAAACTTTAATAAATTTGCAGACAAAGGGTGGAGCCAAGCCCCATATGTGTACTTTGTTGGCATATTTGCTTTTTTAAGTAATGTACTAGAACAAACTTCCAGGGATCAGGGGTAAAGGAGGACTCACATATGGATGGGGTAGAGTGCAACAATCCCTCAGAGGAGCTTCAAACCCAATGCCCAAGGGTCCATACCACTCTGGTCTTTATCTAAAGTTAAATTATGTACTTATTATTTATAAATACTGTTTATTGTATCTGTTGGTATTAGAAGTAAACGTATGCGAAATGTTGTATGAGCTAAATTTCTAGAGGCATTCCTCTTTTTGGAACTTGGAAAAATGGTAGCCCTGCTTAAGAGTGAAAGTCAGTGGTATATACAAAACTGATCCATTGGAGATACCATCCTGAGAGGGGAATATGATCATCACTGGCTTAAGAAAACACCCAAATTTATATTCAGTTTTCTTCCAAACTAACATGTACTTAATCCCACCATCCAACTGGTTATCAACATGGGCTACCATTAAGATATGTTATTTTACTATTAACTTGTGCTATTTTAGCACAGGGACCATTTTATGCAGATCTTAAAAGTAGCCTGCATTGATAGTTCCCACCCCCCACCCCCCATCCCTTAGATAGTGAAACACACTTTTCTATGAATTTGAGGAAAAACCACATCACTTTGCCAGGTGCCTTGACAACTCATATATACTAAAATGTAAAGGCACCAATCTGCTCCTAAGCAGTTGAAAAGGTGTCCTCATTTTCCAGGGGGCACCATTAATAAAAGAGCTCCAGAAAAAAAGCACAACAAAGCAAGTTTTGTCATAATAATGCTTACATGACACAGATTTTCAGAAACCTCTTGGCTGATGTACTGGATACACCCTCAGCTCTGTTATATAGCATTTTGCAACAGCCTTTTCAATCCTCAGATTCCTCCTTGGAATCTGCTTCATCTTTCTGCATGGCAGGGCCGCCAAGAGTGGGGGATGGGGGAGGTAAAATTCCCCAGGCCCAGCCTCCAAGGTGGGGGAGCAGGCACGGGCCCGGCGTTGGCAAGCTTCTTCCTGCCTGTTTCCAGGTCTGTCCTCTCCTGCTCCGGCATGCCACCCAGGACCCGGATGATTACATTAACATAATATTGCGTTAATGCAATCATCCGGGTCCTGACTCCTGGCACACAGGAGCAATGGAGCAGGGGAGGACAGAGCAAGGGAGCAGCACAGCTGTTATTCAGGGTGCAGGGGCAAGCGATGCCAGCCCGGGGGGGGGGGGGAGGGCACGTGCACGGCGGACCAGTCCTGCCCCGGGTCAGGCTGTGTCTCTCAGTGACCCTGCTGCATGGCTATTTTTTCAAGCAGAGAAGTACACTGCAAATACGTCCATAAGAATAAGACTTAGGAAGCCTTCGGTGTGATCTACTCAGCATTGAAACAGTAGAAAGACACATCTACCTATCCAGTCTGCTCAGCCATTCCTTTCTGGTTTACTAAGGATGCAGCCCAGATGCCAGTCATGGAATGTGACCACCTATAAGATCTCTCTCCTTATTCAGAACAGTTTCTACCAACTTCCTTATTATTACTCTGTCTTCAGCAGATGAGTAATATGCTGTCTTCTAAACCAGCTTGGATAGATGACAAATTTAAAAATATATAGTGTAATGTAAGATCCCTAAATTAGTTCACATTCAACATACCTCTCTCCTCCTCTTTCAATAAGCTTGCTACCCATGTTGGCATGATTGTTGACTGACATCCAGCCTGCTAAGTCCATTGTATAGCCTTCCAAACAAACAAGACTATGTGAGCATCTCTATTTCTGTTAAGGTGTCAAGTTATTACTGTACTCGCAGCATGTTGGACAGACTGCCAGACAGACCTACCTACCTAAATGTCTGCCTGCATTTCTGCTAGGACTTCTAATATTTCATATTACTCATTTATTATTCATCCTTGAGGCGCAAAACTCATTGCTGAATCTTTCAAACAACTCTATGTGTTGTGTTACTAAGTTTTTGAGAGCTAGAGTTCATGGACATCAGAGATCAGAGACTGGAGTATTGTGTTCAGTTCTGGTCGCCTCATCTTAAAAAAGATATAAAGGAATTGGAGAAGGTGCAGAGAAGGGCGACAAAAATGATAAAAGGGATGGGACGACTACCCTATGAGGAGAGGTTAAGACGACTAGGACTCTTTAGCCTGGAGAGAAGGCGGCTGAGAGGTGATATGATAGAGGTTTACAAAATAATGAGTGGGATAGAGCGGACAGATGTGAAGCATTTGTTTACGCTTTCTAACAATAATAGAACCAGGGGACACAAGATGAAATTAGAATGTGGTAGGTTTAAAACAAATCGGAGAAAGTTTTTCTTTACTCAGCACGTAGTTAGATTCTGGAACTCATTGCCGGAGAAGGTAGTGACGGTAGCTGGCCTTGCTGAGTTTAAAGGGGGTCTGGATAGATTCCTGAAGGAAAAGTCCATTGATCATTATTAAATTTTGGGTTTTTGCCAGGTTCTCGGGGCCTGGATTGGCCGCTTGCGGAGACAGAGTGCTGGGCTTGATGAACCTTTGGTCTTTTCCCAGCGTGGCGGTGCTTATGTGCAGAGGATTGGTCCAGTTTGGGGAATTATTGGCAGGAAATGAGGGGGGAGGGGGATGAAGAGATGAAGGGAGGTGTGAATGGGCAAGGAGAAGATTTTTATTGTTGTTCTGGATCCATGTTAGAAGTTATGTGCTCTTGTTATATGTTGGATAAGTTGATATTAAATAAATAATTTTAAATGTTTAAATGTTTTAAAAAATATATAGTAGCACAGTAAATAACAGCAGATAAAGACCAGCATGATTTACCCAGTCTGCCCGGAAAGGTAGCCAGGTTTGAACCTTCCTCTCTTTTTGTTAGGGTTGGAACTTGCCTCTGTGCAAGTTACCCCCCCCCCCCCCCTCTCTCTCTCTGTCTTTTGTATGTGAATCATTTATGTTTTTCTTTGAGTGGAATTACTCTATATTTTTATTCTATCCTCTTCACGTATAGGGCTCATCATCTGTGTATATCCCACAGCTTTTTGAATTCCATCACCGTTTTTATATCTACTACCTCCCATAGAACAGCAGTCTGAAATCCACTGCCTTTTCCATGAACATGTATTTCCTGACATTAATACTATTGAAGAATAATCTTCTTATTGCACAATAGAATTGAGAGTTTGTAAATTGTGGTCAGATACAGAATTTTGTATTTCACCAATCTTCCAAAAAACTCTATAGCTACATGTATCTGCATATGAGATGTTAAGATATTAAGGAAGAGCAGAAAATGCAACTATCGTTCATTAGTCTCAATTCAACAGTTTATTGGAGAGAATGGAGACAAAGGATACGTCACCTGCAATCCTGAGGGGCCTATTTACTAAAGTGTGTTAAATTTAGCAGTTTTCACCAGTTAATGGCCAAAATTAATGTACAGTAACTATAAAGCCTCTGTGTTTAACTGCTGGGGATGTTCCCAACATGTTTGTTGCTAGTTATTAAGCTGCGTTAGATGTTAATACAGCAATTATGTGTGTGCTAACAGATAATTTGGGCACCTTAGCAGTTAACATGGTATTAATAGGGCATTGAATAGATAGGAAATAGGTAGAGAATAGGTGAGAACTATACCTTAGAGCTAATGCATAAGAAGTTAGTGCTTATTAACTTTCAACATAGACAATAATGTGACACAGTTCATGACACCTAAGTAAATGTAGCATATCACATTATTGACTATTGTAGCATAGCCTCTTGACCAACTATCCTCAAGAGAGCCAGGAAAAAGCTTCAATCCACAAGACCCATCCTATTGGTAGGGCTCTAGTTTAGCAGTGATGCCTTTGTGTTTTTACTAGTACACTCAGGGTGAAATTTCTAAACAAAGACTAAAAGTCTTTTTCTAAAATACACAGGAGAGGACTCTCACAAGTAAAAAGGCTCTTTAGAAGTGTATTCTTGCTTTTATTACAGAAAGGAGAGAGCTTCCAACAGAGCAAACCAATTCCTGCTTAAATATGCAAACTAGTCATGTAGATGAGCTCCCATAAGTCATTCATTGGTTTCTCTTGTATTTTTTTTACCAAACAATTCATTCCCAATCTATTCCCCAAAGGGCCAGATATTCAGTCAGCGGCAGGCAGCTCATTTGCTGTCTGCGATGAGCATTAAACTCGGATTTTCAAAGCTGGGCCATTTCTGGCAACCAGCGTTGAATATCTGGGTTTATTTTGGCTGATAAAATGTTAACCGGCTATGTCAATATTCAGCGCTAACCTGTTAACTTTTTAGCAGTCAAAGATAGGCTTGCTATTTAAGCAGCCTATTTTAACTGCTCAGCATAGCGAGTTTGGCACTGAATATTCACGCCTAAATGGCTAGCTGCTAACTGGGATATTCAGTGGGAGATAACCAGTTATCTCCTGCTGAATATCCGCAGTTAGGCATTTAAATGCTATTTAACTGGCCAGGAGCTGTTCCTTGCTGGTCAAATGGTTTTGAATATTAGGCAGAAAGTCTTTAATGCTCTCAGTTCAATAGTGTAGGAACTTTCTAGCTTTTAAGAATTTTGAACTATATGGTCCAGTCTTTGAATGTCCCTGCACGTGATCCTGCGAGTGAGGGTTGGAGTTAGGCCTACACAATAACACAGCCGGACAAAGGTGTACAACTTAAAGTAAGTACTTTATTCATGGAAAACCTGAGGCAGTTACATCAAAGGACCAGGAACACAGGGTGAAAAGTTTCTTTGGTTCAACAAATACATTCTTATCCAGGGCATGTGGCAGATGGGACCCAAACACAGTCTGAGGCTGTTGGCTGCCACGCCCCAAGCACAGCTTCTAACTTTCTCTCTCTGAGTTCCAGGTCTGGCTCTAACCAGACCTCAGGGCAAAGCTTACAAGTCTCATCAAAAGTGGCTTACCTCAGTCAAATCAAGGTCACAAGACATAAGTTGTAGAGGTATATGGTGGGGCTTCAATTCTACCTTTTCTGGGCCTCCTTAACCCAATCTGGCCCTACCTTTTATACTTCCTCTTTCCTATACCTTCAGCTCTACCTCTCCCATCTCATTTCCTCCCTGGGCGGGACAAATGGGTTTAAGGTAGCTCAAGCTATCTGAGGAACTATCCTTAAGGGTGAGGGGCAGAATTCTGTATACCCCCTCACACCCTTCTAGTTTCCTTTTTCCTTCCAGGCCTTCAGAAGGACCAGCTTTAAATCAGCAGTTCTACAGTTGATTAGTTCTGTCTGTTTACCTGTCTTTCTAGATTGAAAGCTCTTTGAGCAGGGACTGTCTTTTGTGTATGGTGTACAGCACTGCGTATGCCTTGTAGCGCTATAGAAATGATAAGTAGTAGTAGTAGTAGTTCAGTCTGGTCCGGCCCGCTCTCAGGATAGCTTCTAATTTAGAATACGTTTACTATCCTACACCCCAATGCTATGTAAAAGAAACATTTCTTCTGGATTTGATTAAGATAAGTCTAATAGCTTACGCTGACTCTACCAGTTCTCCAGTACCTTCATTTTCTCTTCTTCTATGGGTTCCTGACTGTCATCAGTTCCATGGATTCTGTTTCAGCCTTTCCAGCAACCACATTATCCTCAGTACCTGTTGGTGGAAAAGCCTCTCCTCAGTGGTTAGAGGCAGTTTTATATGGCTCCAAGGAAACTGGAGTTCCTCCTCTTCCTCTATAGTGATAGATTCCCTTCTTAATGCAGGAAGTAGATAACACATATGTCTGTTGCCTAGGTGATATATTGGAATCTCCCCACTCCTTTCACTTTATCCTGTTTTTCCACTTCTGAGGAGTTTTCCTTGATCCTACCCTTTCTTCCTCATAATGCTATTCAGTTAAACACATGATAAAGAACACATTAACTGTAAGGAGCATTCTTTACCCATTCTCTGGCTCATTCCACTTGAGCTATTATAATGAAAATTGCCATGCATTAACTACTGAAGCTCAACATTAACCACTAATGTGGCACCCATGTTAACGCTTGGCATTCATTATTTACCACATAAAAACTGACACAGCTTATAATTAGGACCCTAATTGTTTACTTACTCTTGTTCTGATAGGAAATAGTTGCTAAAAACTTTTTTTTCTTTAATTTCAGAGATCTGTTTCTGATTTGTAAGACTCATATGTTCCCAGATGTGGCTCAAATTATGCAGAAGAAGAGAGAGCAATTTTGGTCAATGAGAACTTAATTGTTACAGATGGGTGCTTTGCTTATGCTATCCTTTCCCTGCAAATGTATTATTAAGTTTCAGGGCATTTGTTATGTATTTTTGATCCACCAAAATTGCCTGCTTCTGTAAGTAGTAAAGGTGCCCCATCTATCTTTGTTGCAACCCCAGGAGGTCTCCTGTTGTCATTGCATTAGGGCTGTGAATGTCTAGTCTTTGCATTCTTCCTATGCTATTTTCTCATATATTCCCTAGGATAGGGATCCCTTTACACTGATGTGCTAAGTAGGCAGTTTCTTCTGGTGAAGGATTTGTTTATAATTGTTCATTTATGGTAATTTTCAGAATGACTATTGTTCCTCTATGGAACAGCCGAGGAACAAAACCTAGGACTGCTGTTAAAACTTAGCTGATTATCCTTTGCTGTTCTTCACAATTAGCATCAATGGTGCCTTCATACCTCTGCTTGAGAAGAAAAATGTATAATGCATAAACCTCCAAATGCTTTGCACAATTATATACTTTGGTGCTTTCTTAAAAACATATCTGTATAAAATATATTATGCATTATAACAGTAAACCAAAATATTTATCTATAGAATATAAAATCAAGTGGAATACACCATTACACAAATCAGTATTGCTTTTACTCTAAAGCAAAAAGTCAAACTACATAAGCAAAAGGGAACACTATTTAAATCGTAAAAAATAAATTTTGAGCAAAACAGTGTGCACCATTGGTAACATTACTCCGAAACAAAAAAACAAACAAAGCAGAAACAAAAGATAGAGAATTTAAAACTTACTTGCGGCAGAGCTGGACAGACTACGTCGCTGAGAATGATGCCCAGTCGGTAAACCCGAGAATTTATTGGGAGGCAGCGAAGGCTGTACTCCGAGGCAAGATTATCTCTTACGCTGCCTCGCAGAACAAGCGGCGGAGCTCTCAACTTACAGAGGTGTCCGGGAGATTACGGGAAGCTCGTAGAGCTCTCATCATCTCTCCCACAGAACATAATAGACAGACATATGCAGAGTGTAGGAAGGCAATGCAGGAGATACTGGATGCAGGAGCGCTATACAATATCAAATTATATAAATATAAGCTGCACCAATGGGGGAATAAAACAGGTAAGCTCTTAGCAGCCTTGGTGAGGCAGAGGTCGGGGAAGCAGTATATAGGTAAGATCCGAGAAGCGGAGGGAACAGTAACTACAGACCAAATGGAAATAGAAAGGGAATTTGTGCGTTATTACACAACACTTTACAAAGCGGGCCCTTTCTCAGAGGAAAAGTGTATAGAGTTCCTTAGAGACGTAAACTTACCCTCGTTAACTGAAAGCCAGAAAGAGATGCTGAATGCACCACTACAAGGGAAAGAAATGCAGCGAGTAATAAAACGCTTGCAGCTGGCTAAAGCCCCAGGGCCAGATGGTCTAGGGACAGAATTTTATAAGATCCTGCAGGATTTGCTCATTGAACCCCTTATTCTCATGTGTAATGAGGTGAGGGAAGTGGGCGGGATGGGACCTGTGCTGAACCATGCACATATTACAGTCATCCCCAAGCCAGGGAAAGATGGGGAGCAGGTTGGATCCTATAGGCCCATTTCGCTGCTCAATCAAGATCTTAAGTTGCTGGCGGCGGTATTGGCGGATCGACTGAGCCAGGTGGTGCCTCATCTAGTTCATCCCGACCAGGTGGGGTTTGTTAAGGGAAGATACGCATCGGCCAATATCTTAAAAGTAAGCCGAGTGCTACTTGAAGGTGGGGGGAGAGCAGGAGATGCTATACTGGCCAGTCTGGATGCCGAGAAGGCATTCGACAAAGTAGTGTGGGAGTACTTATTCTGGATCCTGAGGCACTTTGGTATTCAGGGAGAGTTTCTACAATGGATCACAGCTTTGTATAACAATCCCACGGCGCAGATTATCATAAATGATTCCCTTACGGATGCTTTCCCCTTACGGGGTGGTACCCGGCAGGGGTGCCCGTTGTCACCGTTACTTTTTATTCTGACATTGGAACCCCTGGCGGCTAGAATACGGCAAGAACCCAGACTAACAGGACTACGAGTAGGGGGTGCAGAACACAGAATAAATTTATTTGCTGACGACATGCTTTTGATGTTGGATAAGGCGTCGCAAACGCTGCCACTAGTGATGGATATCATTAAGGAATACGGGGAATTTTCTGGGCTCAGTATCAACTTTGGGAAGTCAGAAGCGTTGCCCATCAGTGATCCTTGCACATGTCGAACACCTGGGGAGTTCCCTTTGATGTGGGCCCAAAAGGGCATCAAATACTTAGGAGTGTTCTTAAGCGCAGATCAGAGCTGGATGTATAAAAAAAATGTGATAGACCGAGTGGAGGAAGTAAAACGGCTTTGCGGAAGGTGGAAAGACTTGCCTATAAATTTTATGGGTCGGATTGCTTTGGTTAAGATGGTAATGTTGCCTAAATTAATATACCCCTTACAAATGCTTCCTTTATGGGTACGGAGGAAGGAGGATAGCCTGTATAGGAGTGTGATAAGTACTTTTATCTGGCGAGCGAAACGATCACGGATTTCCTTTGTGAAACTCACTCATACTCGTAAACAGGGAGGTCAAAAGTTGCCAGACTTAAGAACATATAATGTGGCAGCGCTGATGCGGTGGATTCATGAACTGCAGTCAGGAGAGAGTTTTTATGCCACTACGGGCTTCTGGGAGAGCTGGTGTGGCCACAATGACCCGTTTGCAGTATTGGAGTCATGGGCGGTACCAGGAGCCAAAAAGATAGTGAATAACCCATATGTGGCAGCGCTGCAGAGGGCCTGGAGATGGTGGAGGGGACATGGCGGAACAGCGAGAGGAACCAGCCCATTTCTACCAGTAACGGGCAACATGGCCTTTCCGGCAGGCCAAGGGGTATCAGTATTTAGTGACTGGCGTGAAAAGGGGTGTAGATTTATAGGGCAATTTAGGAAAACGGAAGAGGAGGCTTTCCCAACGTTCACCGAAGTTAGGGATGAATTGCAGTTGCCGAGATCGCACTTCTTTGCATACCTTCAAATTAGAGATTATGTGCTGAGTGTGGAACGCAGGAGCCGGGAACGGGTGCATTTCACGCAACTAGACAAAATGTTTTTGCAAATCCCGCCCAAGCTAAATAGACTGTCACAATGGTGCCAATTAATTCGGGAGTCACAGGAGGCGCCACATGTCCGGCAGTTAGCAGAGATTTGGAGTAGGGACACGGGTGAGGAGGTTACTGTGAAACGGCTGAGCACGGTCTTTGGGGGGTTAAGCAAGATTACACCAAATGCAGCCCTACAGGATATACAATACAGGATTTTATACAGAGTACATATTACTAAAGAGAGAGGCAAAACCATGGGGATGTGGGAGGATGATGTTTGCAACAAATGTGGGAAAAGTGTGGGAGGCTTTTTGCATTCATTTATGGAGTGCCCGAGCCTACACAAGCTATGGGTAGGAGCGCTGGAAGTAATTGAAAAGACGTTACAATGTGAAATGGAGTGGAAGTATTCAGCTATTTTAATGGGCTGTAAGGAATCTCTTGGACAGCAAGGACTGGGTGTAGCTCAGTGTAGATTTGTGCTGTTGACTGCATTATTGGTGAAGAAATGCATTTTGCAAGCTTGGGTTGACACTGAACCTCCACCTTTGGAGCGGTGGAAGGCTCAAATGAAGGACATGGCCCAGTGGGTGAATATGACACTAAAATTTTCAACAGCGCTCGGCAATCGCCAGTATAGAGATATATGGGGGAGAGCGCGAGATCTGCTCATGGCGCCAGACCCGGATTTGCAAAGTAAAGAATAGCCAGATAGGGGGGGAAGAGGGAGGGAGGGCAAACGGAGGGGGGGGGGACCTCATTCACAAGGGAAGGGATTAATAAGGGAGGAAACACAAAAGCACATGGGGACCAATACATATGTCTTGTAGATGCATAATTTGTACTGTTGTCCTTTCGATTGCAATGAACTGAGTGACGTTGAGCTGCAGGTGGCAGCAGATGTTTATATTTGTCTTCATGATGCAATAAAGAAATTTTCAAAAAAAAAAAAAAAAAAAGCAGAAACAAAAGAAAACAAACAAAAAAGCAAAAAAACAAGCAAAATTGAAAACCCCTGTAAACAATATAGGAAACGAAGGGGCCCTTTTACTAAGCCATGGCAAAAAGTGGCCTGCGGCAGTGTAGGCGCATGTTTTGGTGTGTGCCAGGGCAGTTTTTACCGCGTCTGCAAAAAAGAGCTTTTTTTTCATGGGACGGGGAAAGGGCATGTGTAAAAACTGAATCCAACGTGTGCCTAAAACCAGCCTGAGCTCTTAATGCCACCCACTGATCTAGCGGTAAGGGCTCACATGCTACATGCCTGGTGACTGGTCAGTGCGCGCCAGCGGATGATTACTGCTGGAAAGGCCGCGCGTGGGAGGAAATAAATAAATAAATCATCCAGGTGTTATGGGCGCGGAACAAATCTAAAATTGCCACCAAGGGGGCATGGTAGCCTGGTGATAGTCTCATTTTGGCGCATGCTGCACACACGTAGAATCTAATGTGCCTTTCTAAAAGGGCCCCTAAGGGGCTCAGTTTTGAAACAGAAAAACATTCACAAAGCGGTAAAAAAAAACAGCATTTGGAAAAATGTTCAAATCACTATTTTTGAACCATTTTCTAAATGTTTTGTTATGCAGTGCATGCAAATCACAAGGGGACATGTCGGGGGCATGTTAGAGGCAGGATTTCGGTTTTACTAACACTTGGACATTTTTCTGCCATAATGGAACAAAACAAAAATATCCAGGGCTACAACTGAAACATTTTTAGGCTTTACCTGTTTTTATAACAAATAAGACACAAAAAGGTGCCCTAGATGATCACTGGAGGGACTAAGGCATGACTTCCCCTAACTTCCCCAGTGGTCACTGACCCCCCTCCCACCCCCCAAAGATGTGAAAGAAATGGTACATACCAGCCTCCGATGTTATAGCCAGTCCTATTGGAGCAGCAAGCAGGTCCCTGGAGTAGTCTAGTGGTCGGTGCAGTGCACTGTAGTGAGGAGGACCCAGGCCAATATCCCACTCTACTTGTTACACTTGTGGTGGAAAGTGTGAGCCCTCCAAAACCCACCAAAAGCTTACTGTACCCATATAGGTGACACCTGCAGCCATAAGGGCTATTGTACCAGTATACAGTTGAGGACAGTAGTTTTTTGGTGGATTTTGAAGGGTTCACCATACAATTTAAGGGGGTAATGGTGCGATGTGTACCTAGGAGCTTTTATGTGCACCACTGCTCTGCTGGGATGTCTGTGTGGCCAGTCTACTAAGAATACTGGCCATCCCTACATCTCAATGGCTTGATTTTGTGCGTTTTTCACTTGGATAATTTTAGGGGATTTGTTTTTTGTTTTTTTAATGGATCAGAAAGATAAAGCACTGAGCACAAAAACATCTAGCAAATGGTCATTTTTGAAACAAAAAGACAAACATTTTTCTGTTTTGAAAATCACTATATTCACCACTTGAATTCTGGCAAAACGTCCAAAGTCGGATTTAAATGTCATATCAAAAATGCCCTTCCCCACATAATAAAAATGTTTGGCCTCTACATCCCTATAAGAATAGTTTGCACTATTTTAGTGTACACTATTGAAAGCAACCCTGTGAAATAACAATAACAAAAAGAGAGTGTGTTAATTTTTTGCCACTTAGAATTAAAAGTTCCATAGATATACACAAAGTGGAACACAATAAACAAGGTTACAGCTTAAACAATGATAATAAAGCTTATCATGCCAAAGCTTCAAGCAAGGCCTTTGCGTTGAGTCAGAGCTCTTCTTTACAAGCTGAAGCTCCCAGCAATGACTATAAGAGGACCAGAAGAAACAATCACCACTTCTTTAAACAGCATAGGAATTTACAATAAGTAAGTTGCTATACTGGCCAGGTCCCGCTTCCCTTTATCTTGTACACTCAGGATGAGGTAAAATATATCAACATATCTTCACTGTGGAACTGTACCTTGGTGAGAAGGTCATTAGCACTTCTTCTCCATGTAGTTTATCTATGGATTACTTTTATTTTCCAATTTCTTATAACAAAAACCATTCTCAGAGTATGAGTGCGGTGTGAAAATCAGCTCTTCCTTTGTTTGTGGCAGGAGCTAAGAAATATGCAAATTAGTTCATTGTCGCCATTACCTCTCTCTTAGCCAGTTGAGCTTAATTGGGGTTTTTACTCTTTCACTATGCAAAAATCAAGGTTGGCTCTTTCCTTCATTGGCTTGAGCACAGCCTTAAAACAGCCACTTCACCTTGGACAGGACAACTCTCAATATGACTTCCATCCTACCCTGCACTCCCAACTATTAAGCAAAAATTACCCCAGGGAACCTCTCCCTGGTCTGCAGTCCTTGCAGCTTCCAATTCCTATCAGCAGCCTTCAGCCTCCAGCCTTCTCACTATTTTCAGGCCTGCCTGCTCTGACTGCATTCCTTCCTTTCAAACAGTATTCACTGCAACTCTTAAGTTTCAAAATACAAGAGTTCCAGCTCTTCCCCCGCTATCAGCACACAGGTCCTGATACCTCTCAGGCTTCCTCTCAGTATTCTCACCTTGGCAAGACTTTTCTCTTAGGACTTGATTTGATTAATCGCCTTTCCTCAAAGAGATAAGAAAGTGATGTACAAATTCAATAAACTAAATTAGAAAAGTAAAAGAATGCCAAATTTTAAAAGTAAAAGAGGGAAAGAGTTGAGAGGAGGAGACTGCAAGGCTAATGGATCCCCAGAGAGCTGTCTGGATCTAATTGAATAGAAAAGGCCTTTTCAAAGAGATGTGTTTTCAAAAGTATATTAAACTTAGAGTAAGAGCGTTCTAAGTGGATAAAGGTAGAAAGGGAATTCCAAAGCGATGGGGCAAGCCAGAAAATGTGTGGACTTGAGTGGATTTGTGATGGGCTTCTTTTAGAGAGGGGATTCACAAATGGTTATTGTTAAGGGAGTGAAGGGCTCTGGGCGGAGTACATAGGGATGAGGAGGGAAGAGAGATAGGGGGGAATACCAGAATAGTGGGTCTTGTGAGCAAGTATTAAGATCCAATAGTGAATACAAGACGCAATAAGTAACCAATGTCATTGAATAAGAAGAGAGGTAATACGTTCAAATCTAGTAGCATGAGTGAGAATTTGAACTGCTGTATTTTGGATTGAATATTACAATAGTAATAGTCAAGGCATGAAATGAGAAATGCATAAAGGAGTGTTATTTGAGAAGAGACATCAAGATAGGATCTGATGATTTTGAATTGATGGAAAGAAGAAAAATATGCTCAAGCGAGGGATGAGATTTGTTGCTTGAAAGGGAGTGCTTGGTCTAGAATAATTCCAAGATATCTAAAGTGAGATACGAATGAGATAGCAGAAGTATTGGAGAAAGTAATGGAGATGAGGGAGAATCAGTTATCCAACATAGCGTAGTTTTGGTGGGATTGAGAAGAAGACAGTTATTAGACAGCCATGATTCTATAGAGGCCAAAGCTAGATTAAGCTTAGTCAGGTCCGGTTTTTTGTGGATTTGCTTAAAAAAAAAAGGGAGAATGTTGTCAGCATAGTAGAAGGCACGAATACCAAAATCCTAAAGAAGATGTTAAATAGAAGTAGAGACAAGATGGAGCCTTAAGGTACCCCACAAGATATGGGGTAAGTATTAGAAGATGAACAGGCATGAGAAACATGGAAAATGTGATTACAGAGAAAAGAAATATACCATGAATAAACTATCGGAAATACCTAAAGTTTAAAGTCTGGATAAAAGTAGATCATGGTCAACAAGATCGCATGCTGCAGTAAGATCCAGTGATTTGAACATCATATCGAAAATGCCCCTCCATGTGTTTGTGATGTTGGGTGCAATGCAAAGATTAGAAATGGGATGGTAACTAGATACTCCGTATTTAAATTTGATTTTTAAGAATTGGTTTTATTACTGCATATTTCCAGTGATTGAGGAGAATGCCCGTAGAAAGATTAGCAGTAACCATAAGATAGAGAAATGGAAGAAGACAGTGATGTGATATAGTAAGCCAAGATGATGGGATAGGGACCAAAGAACAGGTAGTCAAACTAAGGAGATTTGTGAAAGAGGTTAGGGACGGGCTAGAGAATGTTTGCCAAGAATGAGTTGGCACATTAGAAGGAGGTGTGGTTACAGCAGGAGAAAGGTGCATTTGCAAGGGAAGTAGTGTAGTTAAAGCATGGAAGGAGGGCATTTGCGAAAGAAGATAACGGAGATGACAAATAACAGGAAGAAGAGGCAGTGTAACAATTAGAAGAGGAGGGCTGTAGTAAAACCTTAAGGTTAGCAAGTTTATTGACAAAATAGAGTGCAAGAGTATCTGGAGAAAGAGCACTAGAAGACAAAGCTGAGTATCTCAGAGAAGAAAGCTTCCTAAGTATTGAAAAGAGCTTCTTAGGTTTATTAACTGATTTGATAAGCTATGCTGAGAAGAAATTTTGTTTAGCCTCCTTGATTTTCTGATGATACCAATGGTAGGAATTTTGGTATGATATAAAAGATTCTTGAGACTTATATTTCCTCCAAACTCTCTCTGTGATGAGTTTATGACACAAAAGAAAAAAAAACCATTATGAAACTAGAGTTGACAATAGAATCTGGAAGAATGAGGAACAGAGGGCTGAGATAGAGCCATTGGAAGTTAAGCTTATAAAACAGAAGAGAATCCTGGGTGTCCACAGGTGTTGTCGGGAAGGAGGCAGGCAAGGCTGCGGTTAAGGAAGGAAGCAAAGAAGGCTCAGTGTACTGAAAAAGACGAGTTCTAGAGAAGAGAGAAGTCAAGAGTATCAACTTTTGGAACATGAAGGGTAAAAGAAATAAAAAAGTAATCAGACCAAGGTAAAGGAATTGAAGAAAAATCAGTTAGTGCAAATGTATCCAGTGCAAAGGTAGACAGAACAAGGTCAAGAGTGTAGCCAGGTATATGAGCTGGAAAGAAGATAAGCTGCGTTAGATTGAGATCAGAGAGAGTAGTGAAAAGAAATATTTATCAAAAGAGGAACAGAGATTGTTAACATGGAAGTTGAAATCCCCTAAGAGTAAAAGATTGGAATAGGTGGTTACTGCATGTGATAAGGTTTGGGCCAGTGATTCCAAGCAGTAGAATCAAAAGAAGGGGGAAAGAAAACCAAGAGAAGATGCAATGGAGAAAAAAAACTTAATAAGAATTAACTCATGATAAGAGAAAGCACCTGAAGAAAGTTCTAGTACATTAAGAGAAGAAAGAAGAAAGATCGCTACCCTTCCATCTATATGGGAGAAGCAGAAAGCAGAGAAAACTGAAAAGTGGGGAGGAATACATTGATAAGCTCCTTGAGCAGGGACTGTCCTTCCTAGGTTTTTTTTTGTACAGCGCTGCGTAACCCTGGTAGCGCTCTAGAAATGTCAAATAGTAGTAGTAGTATTCAGAAGAGGTTCTTCACCTCTATGTATCCATGTTTCAGTGATACATAAAACCTGGGAAGGAGGGGAGTAACTAAGATGGCCGCCGCACCGGGTGGATATGAAAACGTTCTTTGAGAGCTGAGCCGACTAATCTTTTTTCTTCCTGTTCTACAATGCCCCATAAACGTAAAGGAGTGTTGAGGGTAGCGCCTCCACCTACCTCAACTCCCCTAACTGGTCAGACTTCGCTGGAACGTTTTTTCCCCGGTGCCTCCAGGACTCGGAGAGAGGATCCCGTTGTGGGGATATCCGGAGAAGCGGAAACCTCACCGGGGGAGGAAATCTCCCTATCACCACCATCGCTTTCACTCGTCCCTCCTAGCCCGATGTCGAAAGTGGCCCTGGTGGGAGACTCCGGCGACTCGGAAGGCGGGCCGAAAGGAGTTTCCAGTGAGGACCCAGGAGCACAAACAGCGACTCGTGGAGCCATGGGGAATTCATTCCACATGGCACAAACTTCGGAGGTGACTCTGCAAACATTGAAGCTGATGTTGGACCAAATCACCACAACGATTCAGAAGACTTCTGGTGATGTATTAACTTTAAATACTAAGTTTATGGAACTAAAAGAGACTGTAGACTCTGTTAAAGAGGACATAACTATTCAAGTAAAATCGATACAGAAAGAGGTTGAAGTATTAAATGCCTTTAAAAATACAACAGTGAAAGATTCAACAAATATGAGGCAGAAAATTGAACAAATTGAAAATTTTAATCGGCGCCTTAACCTCCGACTCTTAAATTTTCCATTGGTAGCGGGGGTAACCCTACTTGACACTTTCAAGAAATACCTGATAGAAATTCTTCATTTTTCCCCAGAGGGTATACCCCCGCTAAATAAAATATACTATATTCCTAAGCGTAGAGAAAGAGAAGGAGTGCAAGGCTCTGAAGAAGCCAATCTAAATTTACAAAATATTTCTGACCTATTGGAACAATCTTCAGACATTATGGTTAACAGAGTCACAATGATTATATCCCTGGTATTTGAACAAGACTATAATGCTATTTTAAAGCTTTATTTTAGAAATATGAATGCTCATTTCTATGGTTCCAAAATATGGATTTATCCTGATATCATCACCAAAGCTACACAACAAAGAAGGAAATCATTTCTGACGTTAAAACAAAAGACTATAGATATAGGGGCTTCTTTTTTTCTTGCTTACCCATGCAAGTGTGTGGTGAAACTGGGACAAACTAAGTATATCTTTTTCACGCCGGAACAACTAAAATCGTTTGTAGAAATGAAACAAGTGAAATGAAAATGAAAACTACTGGAGAAAAGTAGCCTGAATTATTATCTTGAATTTGCCACTATATAATCTTCTCTAACTCCTTTACTCCCCCTTTGCCTTTAATTGGGGTCTAAGAAAGGTTGTAATTATTACAATTTAATATTTTATGGTTTTCTTTTATTATTCCATTCTGTTAAATATTTTCATTGATAATTAGATTATGTGAATTTTTGGAATAATATGATATTGATTTCTACCTGAATTGCTGAACAAGGTTTATCCTTGAAAGTGTAATAATTTAAAATTATAAATAAAGAAATAAAAATAAAAAAAAAAACCTGGGAAGGATTCTCAGTGAGAATATTCAGAAGTACTGTAGTTTTGCTTCTGATAGATCTGCAGTTGAGAAGAGAGAAAAAGATAGTGGAAGTTGGTAATATAAGAGAAAAAGTAGGGGAGGGCAAAAGAGGAGAGGAATTAGAAGCACTACAAGGGAGAAGATATCTTAAACTACGAAAAGCATGATCAGTTGAATAATGATCTGGAGGCATGTATTCAGTAATAGAGGTAATGAGAAAGGCAAACAAACAAGTGCTGGCTTGGTTGGAGGAGAAAAGGGAACATTACTTTAGATTTGGAAGTCACTCCCAAAGTCGCCCCAAGGAGCATGGACATCGCAGGCAGGATGAAATTTAAACACTAAGGAGGCAGTGAGTGATAACGTTTTTAATTGGCAGCAGTACAGAGGCTCAGGGAACACACCAACCAGTAGTGAGTGATGATAACCTTCATCCAGCTCTGGGTTTGGGCTTCCTTACAACATTCCCTCTACTCCTTCCTTTGTCACTATCATAAGGGAACTATAAATAACCCTCAGGCAAATAACCTCTTTCCTCCCCCATTCTCTGGGTTTGAGCCATTCCCTTCAACATTTGTGGAGATACGGTGAGTCCTCCATAAACTCTGGAAGCCCATCCCCTGAGCTCTCCCTAGTTTCTCCTATTCCCTTGCTTTAAAGGGACCTAGCTAAAAGTACCAGGGATTTCTTCTGACAACTACCACTGCTACTCCGGGTTTGCTTTAGGACATGCCACCACAAGAGGGCAATATATACTCCTTAACAGTTCTTTCCCAAACCTCCTGTTAAGGGATTGCGACCCTGTGACAGGAACCTTAAGGACTAGGTAAGTACATAAGTATTGCCATACTGGGACAGACCAAAGGTCCATCAAGCCCAGCATCCTGTTTCCAACAGTGGCCAATCCAGGTCACAAATACCTGGCAAGATCCCAAAAAAGTACAAAACATTTTATGCTGCTTATCCCAGAAATATTTTCCCCAAGTCCAATTTAATAATGGTCTATGGACTTTTCCTTTAGGAAGCTGTCCAAACCTTTTTTAAACTCTGCTAAGCTAACCGCCTTTACCACATTATCTGGCAACGAATTCCAGAGTTGAATTACACGTTGAGTGAAGAAAAAATTTCTCTGATTCATTTTAAATTTACTACTTTGTAGCTTCATCGCATACCCCCTAGTCATAGTATTTTTGGAAAGCGTAAACAGACGCTTCACATCTACCTGTTCCACTCCACTCATTATTTTATAGACCTCTATCATATCTCCCCTCAGCTGTCTTTTCTCCAAGCTGAAGAGCCCCAGCCGCTTTAGCCTTTCCTCATAGGGAAGTCGTCCCATCCCCTTTATCATTTTCGTTGCCCTTCTCTGCACCTTTTCTAATGCCACTATATCTTTTTTGAGATGTGCCAACCAGAATTGAACACAATACTCATTCACTGCGTAGTTCTTTTTAATGATACAATCATCAGGGTAAATTTGATTGTCATAGAACCGTATGATGTTTTTTAGGTAGTGTTCATGCTAAAGTTAATTTCTATTAATTTCTATTGATCCGAGTTGCTATTTTTCATTAGAACATGGTAACCAATCTAATAGGTTTATTACACTAATACCTATTTTTAAACAAAAATCACTAAATAAATATAAAGTTTATATCAATTTCAGTGTTTTCATATCATTTAATGTGCATAGGAGACATTGATTGAGATCAAGCATTGTGAGATTTTTTTATTTTATATTTTGTAGGTGGTTGTATGACTACTTTTAGAAGTTCACTTTGAGTGGAGGTGTAGCCTAGTGGTTAGTGCAGTGGACTTTGTTCCTGGGGAACTAAGTTCAATTCCCACTGCAGTTCCTTGTGACTCTGGGCAAGTCACTTAATCCTCCATTGCCCCTGGTACAAAATAAGTACCTGAATATATGTAAACCGCTTTGAATGTAGTTGCAAAAACCTCAGAAAGGTGGTATATCATTTCCCTTTTACCCCTATTAGGTAGGTGATATTTAGCATGTATGGAGGGGCATAATTGAACGAAAACGTCTATCTCCATGGGCGTTTATCTCCGAGAACGGGTCCGTGAAGGGGCGGACCGAACCGTATTTTTGAAAAAAATAGACGTCCATGTTTTATTCGACAATTTGTGAGCTGGGCGTTTTTGTTTTTCAGTGATAATGGAAAATGAAAGCGCCCAGCTCAAAAACGAATAAATCCAAGGCATTTGTTCGTGGGAGGGGCCAGGATTCGTAGTGCACTGGTCCCCCTCACATGCCAGGACACCAACCGGGCACCCTAGGGGGCACTTTTACAAAAACAAAAAAAAAGGTAAAAGAGCTCCCAGGTGCATAGCACCCTTCCCTTGTGTGTTGAGCCCCCCAAATCCCCCTCAAAACCCACTGCCCACAAGTCTACACCATTACTATAGCCCTAAGGCGTGAAGGGGGCACCTACATGTGGGTACAGTGGGTTTGGGGGGGTTGGACGACTAAACATTAAGCAGCACAATTGTAACAGGTAGGGGGGGATGGGCCTGGGTCCACCTGCCTGAAGTCCACTGCACCCCCTAACAACTGCTCCAGGGACCTGCATACTGCTGCCAGGGAGGTGGGTATGACATTTGAGGGTGAAAATAAAAAGTTGTGAAACATCATGTTTTGTGGTGGGAGGGGGTTAGTGACCACTGGGGGAGTCAGGGGAGGTCATCCCCGATTCCCTCTGGTGGTAATCTGGTCATTTAGGGCACTTTTTGGGGCCTTATTCGTGAAAAAACAGGGTCCAGGAAAAGTGCCCTAAATTCTAGCTACAAACGCATACTTTTCCATTATCGGCGAAAGGCGCCCATCTCTCCTTGGCCGATAACCACGCCCCAGTTCCACCTTTGACACGCTTCCGACACGCCCCCGTCAACTTTGTACGCTTCCGCGATGGAGTGCAGTTGAAAACGTCCAAAATCGACTTTCCATTATACCGATTCATTCGTTTTTGTGAGATAAACGTCTATCTCCCGATTTGGGTCGAAATCTAGGCGTTTTTCTCTTTCAATTATAAGGTGGATGGTCATTCAGTTATTTTGGTGTTGTATATCTCCACCTGTCTGTTCGGATGTAGTTCTGTTGATATATATTTTGTGTTGATATTTTTGTTGATATCTTATGTCTTATATTAAAATTATTATTTTATTGCATGCATATTTAATTTGAATGTTTTTAACTGATATTGATTTGAAATTATATTTTATTGTATTATGTTTTTAGGTATGATTTGTTTTTATCTTATATGATTTGATTGTGTTTTTGGATATGTTTTATTATAAAATATACTATGTGATGTTTATGTTTTATTTATTATTTATTATGTATTTTTATTTTGTAGTTTTTTGTACCCCTGACGCAGCCTGAGTGTGAAAAGTGGCCATGTCGGGTAACCTTGAAATGAACCTCATCTTCTGTTACCCTCTTATTCTATTTTTTGTCTTTTTTAATCTGCTTTTTTCTTTTGGTTTGCTATTCCTGTGGCAGATCTTTGCCTTTTTTTGTTTTTGTCAAGTTTGTACCTCTAGAAAAGGTTTCATTTTAAAACTATGGGAAAAATGCCTATTTCTAGAGAAATTTCAGTTTAAAACTACGGGGAAAGGGTTGTACTCTATAGTTAATAATGCTTGCTTTTCTCTTTCTCTCTCTTTTTATTTCCCCTTAATACTAAACTAGATCCTGCAGTGCCTGCTAGAGGCTATCTGTTAATGCTGTGGTACAAAGTTCAAGTTTTAAAACTAAGGGGGAAAGACTATGGAGATTAGTTGATAAAGTTTGCTTTTTTATATTTTTATTCTGCCTATCACTAACCTACACCTATAACTGCCTATCACTAACTCTGGGCTCTCTTCCCTGTCACAACAGTGGCATAGCCAGACCTAGTATTTTGGGTGGGCCCAGAGTTAGCTTGGATGGGTCCTTCCACACCCCCAACCTTCTCCCCCCCCCCCCCCCCGCACCCACATCCAACATTTCTCCTTCTCTCCACAATCCCCCACCCCGTGGACCGGCAACTCCCCCTATCCATGAACCCCCTCCTGGTGTACCTCAAAGGCAGTCACCTCAATTCATTTTTGCTGCCTGCAGTGACCTGGCAGGCTTCCCTCTGCCGTGTCCTGCCAGTAAGGAAACTGGAAGTGATGACAGCAAGGGTGGGATGCAGCAGATGAAAGCCTGCAAGACGGGCGCAGACAGCGAAAATGAATCACTGTGGCCATCTCTGAGGTACACCGGGGAGGGGGTTCAGAGACAGGGCGCAGATACCAGGCTTCTGGCAGAGAGGGGAGTGTGGTGTCGCCTCTAGGTGGATCTGTACTCACCTGTAGCTATGCCACTGTGTCACAAGCTTCAGTGTGCTATGAACCCAGAATCCAAACAATTAGATTAGTATAACTCTGTCCTTCCCCCCTCACACACACACACACCTTTCAACATAGCTTCATTCCTATAATCATTCTCCTCGTCTAGTCAGAGCACTATAAACATTCTAAACTGTGTTCAAGTAATTTTGCAATTTAAGCTGGAAACACTGCAAGTACCAATGACAGCAAAGTTAGACAAAAAAGGAAATCCATTTCCCAAGGTGAGTCCCCAGCCTCTTCTCTCATTCAAATGGCAGCCAAAAAACCCTGATGCCCATGTAAGCAACTTACCAAGGAGGAGATGTACTGGTGGTCGGCATCACTTTCTTGGACTGAGAAGCAGACAACACTGAGGGGTATGTTTGCTAAGGTGCATTAGTGTTTTTAACACACCTGTAAATTTAAGGCACATTAAACGCTAACGTGCCTATTCATTTCTATGGGCACATTAGCGTTTAACACGCGTAAACCATTTACACACGTTAAAAATGCTAACGTGCCCATAGTGCCGCTTAGTAAACCTAGCTCTGAAGGTGGTGATACAACAGAAATGTGCATTCATGGACACACATTTAGTTGGTATAGGTGTCAAAAAATTTAAAGTTTGTGCAAATTGCTTATTTGAAACATTATTTGAAACATACACATACAAATTAACATGTATATAACTGATTTGCCTTTGAAAAACGTTCTTGGGTACATACAATGTAGGCAAAATAAAACATGAATGTGCAGAAAAACATGAAAAAAAGATGAAAATTACATCTAATATAATAAAACGCACCCTCAATGTTCTGAGGACAACGTTCTGTGAAGCCCTGAAGCCCTGAAGCCGTGAAGCCTTGAAGCCATCTGACGTCACTCCCAGGCTGAAGGGTTCGTAGATTCGTGGTGTGAAGCCTTCAAGCCAGCCAGCCGTCTCTGCCCCGCCCTCGCCTCAAACCAAACAAATCCGGAAGCGAAGCGTCAGGGAAGGAGGCGGCGCTCCCGACGTCTAGCCTTCCCTTCGCTGTGTTCCGCCTTCGGAACACAGCGAAGGGAAAGCTAGACGTCGGGAGCGCCGCCTCCTTCCCTGACGCTTCGCTGCACGAACCGCCACGGAGGTAAAGTTAAAACGAAGAAGAAAAAAAAAAAGGGATGCATGGATGCGAACGGGGGGGGGGGGGCATGGATGCGAAGGGGGGGGCATGGATGCGAAGGGGGGGGATGCATGGATGCGAAGGGGGGGGCATGGATGCGAAGGGGGGGGAAGAAGAGGGCGGGCCAGGCTGGGACATGGGAGAGAGAGGAGCATGGATGCGAGGGGGGGGGTCATGGAAGGGAGAGAGGGGACTTGCTGGAAAAGGATGAATGGAGGCGGCAGGGGACAGAGGAGCATGGATGGGCATGGATTGGGAGGGCAGGGCTCAGGGAGAGAGGGGAATTACTGGAAATGGATGAATGGAGGGGGCAGGGGACAGAGGAGCATGGATGGGCATGGATTGGGAGGGCAGGACTAAGGGAGAGAGGGAATTTGCTGGATAGGGATGAATAGAGGGGACAGATGGGCATGGATGGATATGGATTGCAGGGCAGGCCTCAGGTAGAGAGGGCAATTGCTGGATAGGGAAAAATGGAGGGGCCAGGTGACAGATGAGCATGGATTGGAAGGGCAGGACTCAGGGAGAGGGAAATTGCTGGATAGGGATGAATGGAGGGGACAGATGGGCATGGATGGATATGGATTGCAGGGCAGGCCTCAGGCAGAGAGGGGAAATGCTGGATAGGGAAAAATGGAGGGGCCAGGTGACAGGAGCATGGATGGGCATGGATTGGAAGGGCAGGACTCAGGGAGAGGGGAATTGCTGGATAGGGATGAATGGAGGGGACAGATGGGCATGGATGGATATGGATTGCAGGGCAGGCCTCAGGCAGAGAGGGGAAATGCTGGATAGGGAAAAATGGAGGGGCCAGGTGACAGAGGAGCATGGATGGGCATGGATTGGAAGAGCAGGACTCAGGGAGAGGGGAATTGCTGGATAGGGATGAATGGAGGGGACAGATGGGCATGGATGGATATGGATTGCAGGACAGGCCTCAGGCAGAGAGGGGAAATGCTGGATAGGAATGAATGGAGGGGGCAGGTGACAGAGAAACATGGATGGCCATGGATTGGGAGGGCAGGGCTCAGGGAGAGAGGGGAATTGCTGGAAAAGGATGAATGGAGGGGGCAGGGGACAGATGGCCATGGATTGGGAGGGCACGGCTCACACTCTCTCTCTCATATTCAATGTCTTTCTGACTCTCACTCTCACACACTCTGTCTCACACTGTATCACATTCACTCTCTATGTGCCACACAGTCACTCACACACTCGCTTGGTCTCATACACACACTCTCTCTCACACTGTGTCTCACATACACACTTGCACACACTCTCATTCTCACACACACACTCTCTCACAAACACACTCACACCCAGACTCACTCTCTCTCTCACACACTCACACTTTCACTCTGACTCTCAAACAGTCACTCTCACATACACTCTCCCAAACATACACACTCCAAGGAAAACCTTGCTAGCGCCCGTTTCATTTGTGTCAGAAACGGGCCTTTTTTACTAGTATTTTATAATGCAAAGTACAGTATTCATCTTTGAAGGAGGCAAACATCAGACGTGACTCAAGTAGCCAAGCTGGATTCCAAAGTAATAGTAGCAAATTATAATGAATGATAGGTCAGAAAACCTCCTTGTGAACTATTTCATGAACATTATTTCTAATTGTGTAAATGCTGCATTCTAATTTCCAACAATAAAAACAATAAAATCAAAAAAGTTATCTCTATAATAAAATGTTGTCTCATATATTGTAATGGACTTTGTTTTCCCTATGTCTCCATCAGGGTATGTAAATCTTTCAAAAATAAAGAAAATAAAACAATAATAATGGGGTTGATGTTCAAAGTGATTTAAGCAGACAGGAGAGGCCATTTAGTGTCCATTCTGTCCACACAGCATTCTCTGGTTGGTGCCAAGACAGTCCAGGGGCGGAGCCAGGAGTTATGCAAGCACTGTTAATATTCAGTGTTGGTGCCTGCATAGCTTTGGACTGCACAAATAGTGGTTCTAGGGCCATCAAGAAACACAGCTGGACCTGAGGCAAGACTGCCCTCCACCTTAGCTGCCACTGTGCTGCCCCTCCCCCCCACACACACCCACACTCGCACCACCTCTCACATGCGGGCTGCCACCCCCACCCAGGTTGTCGTATTAATGCAATCATCCGGGTCCTGGCACGTAGGAGCAGCAGGAGACAGACAGACCCAGAAGCAGGAAGAAGCTTGCCGGTGCCAGGCCCCCCTCCCAGGGGCGTAGCCAGACAACAGATTTTGGGTGGGCCTAGGCAAGAATTGGGTGGGCACCAAGTGTTCTCCCCCCCCCCCCCCCCCCCCCACTCCAAAAAAAAAATTTTCTTAGCTGGTGGGAAAACGCTTCTTTCCACCTTGGCAGCAGGCATGCACTGAAAACTGAGCATGCGCAGATGCCAGTGTCATGGAGAGTAGCGTTTTCATTACCATCAGGGGAAAATTTTCAGCTGGCCGAGCTTGGGATTCCCACCAGTTACCACTAAACATGTGCTACTGTTGGGTGGGCCTGAGACAGCCCACCTGTGGCTACGCCACTGCCTCCTCCCCCTCGGCGGCCGGGCCCAGAGAATTTTGCCCCCCCCCCACCTCTCGGCGGTCCTTCTAACTATACCCAGTTAACTCTGAATGTAAGGCACTGAATATTGACTGCACCTGAATAGCTTCCAGGTGCTGGCAAAGCTCTGGCTGGTCAGTGCCAGTGCCTGGATGGAGACTGGCACCGAATCTGGATCTAATGCAGCCTCAGCTGACTCAGGGAGCAGAGGACCTGTTGTGGGGCACTTGCCACCTGAGGCACTTAGCCAGCCCCCTTTTTTGTTTTCAATGAAAGCACATTCCTAGAAGACACAGCCTCTAGAATTGTTTTCTAATGACTGATAAATTAATACCAATTCCAGTTAAGTCTAACTGAACACTTTTTGTGGAACTGATAAGATTCCCTTTTCTGAACACACAGATAATTCTTTGAATATTTGGCAGCAGGCACTTCAGTTGTACAGGATGGAGCAATTTTATGGCCAAGTTTACAATACCTGGTGGCATGATACTTGATAGGAAAGCAAAAAAAAATGTTCTTTTCTGTAAAGCAGCCAGGGATCCTTCTCATATGCCTCATATGCCTGCAAGTAGCAATGCTAGCAAAACAGTTTTGTAGACAGTATAGTTAGCATACAATTAAACTGTTGGATTATTTGTAGTAAATAATTAGCAGATTTTATACACACAGCTTCAGCTTTAGAAATGTTAATTTCTTTTCTTCATCTCTCTCATACACCCCAGAATAATTCACTGCTGAGTCACTTTAAAGTTGAAGTAACAAAACATCTGTTTACTCACAGTTTGTAGTTAGATTATATTCAGACAGGCTTATATATATACATAATACTATACATTTGGATTATCAGCTCTTTCCATGTGCTTAGATGGTAATGGATGCTCACACCATAGATTCTCTCAGGTTAGGAGAGATCATGAGCTCCATGTGCTGTGCCTAATCACCCCCACAGGAAGTTGCATGGGTGTGACCTCTCTAGGTAATTCACATCAGAGGTCACAGAGTAATCACAGAGAAAAAATTGGTGACAGGCAATGCATGTAAAATACAATACATTATTCCAACATAAACTACATACATTGGGGGGAATTAGAGGCCAACCAAATTTTGGTTTCAGTTTCAGTTATGGCACCAAAACCAGTCCAAAATGCTTTGCAAAAATGACCATATGTTTTCTGTGGAAACTGAAAATGTGTGCTTTGTCCTATTTGTCTCCCTCCCTCCCCCTCCCCTCCTCCTGCAACTCTCCCTTCCACTGGTTGGTCCCCTGGGCTTATTTTATAATCTCTGGTGGTCTAGGAGTTCAGTTGGGGTAGGATGGAGCTATCCCCAGTTACTCCTGCCCATTCTAATTCTGCTCTCAAAATGGCTGCTTTGACTGGAGAATCGCTCCTGCCCTGACTGCACCACTAGACCACCAAGGTTTGTAAGGTAGTCCTGGTGGGAGGGGAGGGGGCTACTCTTTCTTTTTTTTTGTTTTGTTTGTTTGATTTTTTTTTTTTTTTGCTTTCTTTTGTTTTGTTTTTTTCAACAGCGATTGCAAATAATACAGGTATGATCTTGTACAATAGTTTATATGGTAAATAGAGTGCTCCAAATAAATGCTTTTGATACAAAATTTTAACAGGATTTTAAGGGGCCCTTTTACTAAGCAGCTTAAGCATCTATGTGTGCCCAATGCACACCAAAATGGAGATACCGCAGAGCTACCACGTGGCCCTTGCGGTAATTTCATTTTTGGTGCGCATCTGCTACGCACACCTGAAAAATATTTTTTATTTTCTGGCACTCATCAGTTATGCACGCCAAGTGGCATTTGGCGCACGTAGGTCATTATCGCCTGGTTACCGCATGAGACTTTACCACTAGGTCAATGGCTGGCGGTAAGGTCTCAGACCCAGAATGGATGTGCGGCAATTTTGATTTTGCCACAAGTCCACTTATGGCAAAAATTTATAAAAGGGCTTTTTTACTGGTTCGCTGAAAAATGGATTGGTGCGCGCCCAAACCCTACGCCTACATTACCGCAAGCCATTTTCAGTGCACCTTAGTAAAAGGACCCCTAAGACTTTAAATTTTGGCTGATAAGCTCCTTAGGAACCAGCCTTTCTGTGGAGTTATGGTGTCAGCTGCGCTCCAAGTGTGGCACAAAGTTAACCACTTTAAAAGCAATGTGACTTTTAGTTTCAGTTCTCATTAGCTGTGGTCCATATGCATGGAAGCTATTTTGTGTGGAGATAAAATACAGTCTTTCATTATTTAAATTATTGTATTCTGGCTTGGATACTGTGGGTTTAGCAGAGGGATGCAGACTTCAAACTCTGACAATCCCCAGTAGCCCTAACTGGTCCACATTCACACAACCAAACTCAAATGTTTGGTTTTGACTTTGGCCAGGTGAGCTTTGGCTGCAGTTTTGGATTTGGCCAAAAGCTTTCAGACAGCCACTAGGGGGAATACTACCTTAACTCCACAGTTACACACTTACGTGTCCTTTTACTAAGGTGCACTAATGGGTTTAACACATGCTAATGATTAGTGTGTGCTAAATGATAAGATGCCCATTATATTCATTTGGGCATCTTATCATGTAGCGTGCACTAATGAATAGCGTGCACTAAATCTGTTAGCACACCTTAGTAAAAGGAAACCTTAATGTAAGAAAAATGTCCTAATGCAGACCACGCTAAAGGGTTCTATGTTAGTTTGTCATTTGTATGTGCTAAGCATGCCAGGTTTTTTTTTTTTTTTAGGGAGAATGTCAGAGGTAGTGCAGCTAACATTATTAGCGCAAGGCCAGAAATGCAACAAATAGAAAAGTGCCTATTTTATGGCCATGCTAGAAATAGGCTTAGTGTGCGGGGAAAGTTCTGCATTAGGACATGCTATGCCCATTTACTAGTGCAGCTTGGTAAACAGATCCCTTAACTAATAAGAAGAAATTGTTGTTATGAATATGATTTTTTTAAATATTTTTGGATTGTTTTTAGGGTTACAATATTAAAAAGATTTTTATTCTCCTTTTTCTTTTCTTTTTTTTTTAATTTTAAGCAAAACATGATTATTTTATTTCAAAACTACTCGTTTTTCTGGGGTTTTTTTAACGAGGGCTGTTGATAACACCCACTGTAGCTGAATGTAACTCACTTTGAGCTACTATTGAAAAAGGTGTGAGCAAAATTCAAATAAATAAAAATAAATAAATATGTTTCCATGACTGTTGAATAAACAAAACTTTTTTTACATTCAAATTTTAATTATTTTCTCATTGCTTCCCTTCCCTCCATTTGGGAGCAACATTGACTGGTGTTAAAAAAAATCCAGTCAGAAAAGGGGCAAAGTTATCTACACTCTAAGTAGCATCTGGGGAATCTAGGTACATTATCCATCTCTCAGAACACTCAAAGCCACCTGCAGGAGGGTTCCAACCAGTGGTGTGCTGGAGCAGGCTCTCACAGGCTCTCGAGAGCCGTTTGTTAAGTTTTTAAGAATTTTGGGAGCCGGTTCTCCATGGCTACTTTAACAAATGGATCCCAAAATGTGGGCTTGGGCCCCTCCTGAATTCTCTTTTACTTTGCTGGCGATAGAGAGCCCCCTGTTAACAATTTACCAGCACACCCCTGGTTCCAACCCTGAAACTTTTAGCTTTCATTCTCTCTACTTGAACACGTTGAAGACAATGACAAAGAAGGGGAAATTAAAATAGTTTCATGAGCGTAAAGGGACTGTAGTCTAAGGGCCTGTGGACACCCTTGTAATCTCAGGAGAGTAATGAGGATGTGGGGTAGAGCCACCTCCTCTCCAAACCTGCCTTTCCAATCCATGAATCTGAAACATTTTGTCCAGTCCCGCATTCACTGACTTTTCCATCTGTGGTGGGTCCCTCTTTAGTTAGAAGTCTAGAAATGGAAAGGAGAAAAGGGATGGGATTTGATATACCATCTTTCTGTGGTTACAATCAAAGCAGTTTACATATTATATACAGGTACTTATTTTATACCTGGAGCATGGAGGGTTAAGTGTCTTATCCAGAGTCACAAGGAGCTGCAGTGGGAATTGAACCCTGCTCCCTGTCTGCCATGCCACAGTTCCCCTGCCCCACCTAAAGGTGATCTGGGCCCAACTGGATGTCCTACCATGGCCTCTGCAGGCCATTGAGCAGCCCCAGGGACTGGGGACCCAACAGCATGCACCGGGCCCACAGAAATCACTTCAATCTGCACCACAGAAGCAGAAGGAACACTGTCTTCCTCATGACTAGGCTCACGGCCAGCAGCACGTGCACTCAATGACCTCCCTGCTGCGCCTAGCACTGCAGGCTGCAAAATCACATCTGGAGTCCCAGGCTTTGCCCCACATTTTTTGCTTCTTCTCCCCCCCCCCCCCCCCCCCCAGAAAGGAAACCTGTCTTGGCTTGCAACCCCCATGGCCTCAATTGCCAGCACAGAGAGGGCATCAGTCTTTGATTTTCTCATTGGCAGCATTATGGAAATAGTGCAAGGAAAGGATCTAATACTGATGTGCTCTGGGTTGTCCTCAGCAAAGGAATCCCTGTCGCACAAGGACACCTTCTCCCCCACAAGATCTTCACTGCCTGCCTTGTGGTCCATCACAACAGCAAACCAGGTGAAACGCCAAAGTTTTAACAGCCGCCGAAACCCTCCCAAAGCTACCACCTCCGAAGAGCAGAAAAAGCCTTGCTATCCCAGAGGTGTTCCCTTAAATACCTCTCCTCATTTTACCTCCCCATCTGGGACTCCCAGCCCCAGTATTACCAGTCGGCTCACCTCCCGACTTGGCCTCCCTTTGATACCACCAATTGTAAGCTGAGCCACTGACATCTGGTGCCCCTGACCTTACCCCCTCCCCAATTCCTACTTTTATTTTAATTTATATCACCCAGAAATCTGTCAGTAAGGATGGTTCCCCTCCTTCACTTAAGAGGCGCCCTCCAGACTATAGAGCTGCACGGGAAAGGGGTTAGCGGGAATCCTGCAGGGATGGACCCAGGTCTGCGGGGAACCCGCAGAAGCGTAGGCCAAGTCGAGTGATATCTCCCCTCCAGCCCTGGGTGCCCCCTCCAAACATACCTCCTGGCAGTCTAGTGAAAAAGGAAAAATCCCCACTGTTTCCTGCTCACTGCCATTGATCTGCTCACTGTCTCTGGCTGTTTCTTTAAAATGGCTGCCGAGACTACAAGCAGCAGCCTCGCAAAACTTCCGTGGAAGTTTTGCAAGGCTGCCACTTGAAGTCTTGGCAGCCATTTTAAAGAAACGGCAGCAGAGAGAGGATCAGTGGCAGTGGGCAGGAAAGAATGGGGATCTTTCCTGCTCCACTAGATCACCAGGGTGTACTGAGGTATGTTTGGGGAGGGCACCCAGGGCTGGAGGGGAGAGTAAGTGGATGGATGGAGTCATGAATGGGGGGGGGGGGGCATGGGTGGGAGGGAAGGAGCTGGAAATATTTTGGTAAGGGGGACATACATGGAGAGGGAGGAAGGGAAAAGGGAAAATAGAGCACATTGGATAGAAACGGATGGAGAGGAGAGGGAGACATGCTGCTCATGGATGTTTGATGGATGTTTGCTTTTTTTGAAAATATGCATTTTTTAAAATTTAGCAGAGGGGGGTCACGCGATGCTCTGAAGAGAGGAAGACGTGGTCCCGCGATCTCCTGGGCCCTGGCTCCTTAAATCGCTTTTAAACTGGGATTATCAGCCTATATCTCCCCCCAAAAACAGCATAAGACAGAGTTTAGCTCTTCAGGGACAAATATCTGAGTTCGCCAACACGTGTAATGGCGAATCGAGGGACCAAAAAGGACAAAGAAAAAACAAAGGCGCCAACCGCGATAGCGGAGGAACGCCCGGCGAGCGGGGGAACCCTGTTCACCACGGAACAACTACAGCAGATTGTGGAAGCGTTGGACACCGCATTAGACCCGAAGCTGGAAAAACTATACACTAAAGTGTCCAACCTGGAAGCGCTTATTGCAGACACGGTCCAACGAACTGGAGAGCTGGAAAGAAGAATCTCCGCTGTAGAAGATGCAGCAGGCCCCGCGACGCAGAGGGAAAAAAAAATGGCCGCTACACTGGAAACCTTGTCAGCAAAAATGGAAGACCTAGAAAATAGGTCACGGCGGGGGAACCTTCGCATAGTGGGGCTGCCAGAGTCAGTGCATGACCGCTTGTTATCAGACCTCCTAGAAAAGTGGTTGGCAGAAGAGTTCGCGTTATTGGACCATGCAGGGAAACTGTGCCTGGAAAGGGCTCACCGCATAGGTCGGAGGCAGGAGGGCAGGCAGGCCCCACGAACGGTGATCGTAAAAGTGCACAACTATGTGCACAAAGAAGAAATATTAAGAGGGTTTCGCCAAAAAAGAAACACGTTGCAGTATGAGGGGCAACAGATACGTATCTTCCAGGACTACTCAGCTGCGCTGCAGGAAAAAAGAAAGAAGTTCACCCCACTGTGCCAGGTTTGTTGTTTGTTGTTGTTTGTTGTTTGGGGACCTATACTGAGTAATGAAAGAGTTCCAAAACTGATGCAGAGCTAATGCGGGGGGGAGGGGGAGCTGGGGCCCGGGGACACGGGAAATCCCCAATACCCATTAATAGTAATGGGAGAAGACCACAAGGGGAGGGAGGAAGGGAAGACGGGGGTTAAGGGGAGTTTCAAAGGAGGAGAGGGGAGAGAAGGGGAGGGGAAGAGAGGGGGGGGTAGGGGCTGGGGGTCTCAATCAGAAGGGATCATTGGAAAGAGGGGAATCTCTAAAGGGGAAAGGGTCTGAGCAGATGGGGAGACTGGTGGGCTCACAGATCAGGTGTAAACGGAGATGGACATTCCAAGGGGGGAGGCTGGGTCCCCTGAGGAAGGGTGTAGAGTGCAAACTGAAGTCATACATAGTGCAAAGAGGAGATGGCTAATCTGCCGGGAGGAGGGACTAGATTGATCTCCTGGAACGCAGGTGGGATCACATCCCCGGTTAAAAGGGCAAAGATCTTAGGTGCATTAAAGCGACACAAGGTGGGAGTGGCATGTCTACAGGAAACTAGGTTATCTCAGATAGAACATCAGAAACTAAAAAGGCACTGGGTAGGAGAGGTCTTTTGCTCCTCAGCGGTGGGGAGAAGAGGGGGGGGTGGCAATTCTGGTACATAAGGCAGCAGCAATAAAAGCCAAATTTCTATTTGCGGACAGTGGGGGGCATTATGTGGGGGTGCAATTAAATTGGCAGGGTCAGACGCAGCTACTTGTAGCAGTCTATGCGCCCCAGTCAGGAGAAAAGAAATTTTTTGCAGATCTTTTTGCAAAATGCCAGGAATATGGTTCCGACCCACTAATTATTGCTGGAGATATGAATCAGGTCATGGAGCCGGGATTAGACAGGACAGGCCGACAGTCGAGGGGGGAGACGTCGACACCTGGTGTGCTGGAAACCTTCTGTGACGGGCTGGGGTTGGTGGACCCTTGGAGGTTGCTACACGATACAGAACGCGATTTCAGGCATACCTCGCGGGCCCACGGAACCCAGTCCCGCATAGATTATATTCTTGTTTCGCAGCGGCTGTTTTCCCAGGTTTTGAACGCGACTATTGGTCCCGATGAGATATCGGACCATGCTTTGATCTGGGTAGACATAGAGGCCCAACCCTATTACCGAGCGTCTGGAGGTTGGCGTTTCCCTGCATACCTATATTCTTCCTCTGAGTTTGCCGCATATTTAGCTGATAAGTGGGCTGATTTTCAATTGAATAATGCGCAGCACGTGGATAATGCAGGCCTTTTTTGGTCCACTGCAAAAGCAGTAATGCGGGGGGACGTGATAGCATACATCAGCAGGAGGAATAGGCAAATTGCGCAGCGGGTTGTACAGGCAGAGAGGAGGGTAAAACAGGCCAGGCGGAAGTACACTGCCCACCCCACACAGGACTTGTTTGAGTCCTTGATCGCAGCGCGGACAGAGCTAAATAGCCTGCTTCAGGAGAGGTTCATGAGAGCAACAGTGGTTCGCAAATATCACCTCCACAGATTCGGGGACCGCCCGGGAGGTATGATGGCTCGACTGATTAAAGGAGCTCGCAGAAGGCAAGTGGTGACTAGACTACGTAGTGGCCCTCATTCGTGCACCACGAGCCCAGAGGAAATTGCGGAGATTTTTCGAACGCACTTTGCGGGGGTGTATTCGGGGGAACAGACAGGGAAAGAGATACGGGGGAAGATTCAAGAATACCTAACTCAGTCTAAACTGCCACATTTGACGGGAGACCAAATGGAGTCTCTAGATTCCCCCTTAGATGCAAAGGAAGTGATGAGGGCAATACAGGCCCTGAAAATGCACTCCGCACCCGGCCCGGATGGGTTTTCGGGTGAATTTTATAAATTGCTAAAACAACAAGTAGTGGGGCCCCTGATAGGCCTATTTGAGGAGGCGACCGAAGCAGGACGGCTCCCCCAGTACGCGAACGAAGCGCTGATCACTTTAATCCCCAAACCAGGGCGAGACTTAACGGACCCAGCTGCCTATAGGCCTATTTCACTAATTAATGTGGACATCAAGATCCTTTCCCGGATATTGGCAGAGCGCCTAGCGAGTGTACTCCCATCTATAGTTGGGGAGGAACAAGTGGGATTCGTGCGTGGTAGACACTCAGTGTTAAATGTTCGAAAGCTGCTTGCAGCTGTGATAGCGGCGCCTGGGGAAGCTGCAACAGGCCTAGTGATTAGTTTGGATGCAGAGCGCGCTTTCGACAGGGTAACATGGCCATTTATGTTTGAGACGTTGCAGTGGATTGGGTTACGGGGCTGGTTCCTACAAGCTATTAAGATGCTTTATGCGGATCCACGGGCCAAGTTATTGGTAAATGGGGTCAGAACTCAAGAATTCTTGATAAGGCGGGGAACAAGGCAGGGGTGCCCTTTGTCCCCGCTACTATTTTTGATATCGTTGGAACCCTTATTATGCAAAATCCGCGCGGAGCCGGGAATTCGGGGCATGAAGGTGGGTAAAGGGGAGGTAAAGTTATTAGCATACGCAGATGACTTACTGCTTCTGGTGGAAGACCCGCAAACATCAGTGGCCCGACTATTAGAGAAGATAGGGGAATATGGGATGTTATCGGGGTTTAGATTAAATTTAGGAAAGTCATTGGCGCTCCCAATGTCCCCCACCATTAGATCTAGTTGGCATGGTCCCTTTCCTTTTAAATGGGAGGAGGAGAAGCTTAAATATTTGGGGGTAGATATCCCGGTAGATTTGTCCACGCTGTATAGAAGGAATGTGCAGCCGCTGCTGGAGGAAACTAGACGCCTCCTGGGGATATGGGGTTCTTGTCCCCTTTCCCTGACGGGGCACATTGCCCTCTTTAACATGATGATAGCACCAAAATGGCTATATAGATTCCAGATGCTGCCGCTGTATCTGCGGGGGAGGGAGGAGAAAACACTACAAGCAGTCTTAAGGAAGTTTCTGTGGAATAACAAACGCCCCAGAATAGCGTTGAATGTGCTATGCAAACCTAAAACACATGGAGGCATGGGATTACTCAGTATCAGGTACCTCACAATTGCCTGCACCATGAGACATGTGCGAGATTGGCTAATGGGAAGCCAGCAGTTTACAAATACCCAGCTGGAAGCCTCACTGGTGCCAGGGGTGCATCCTAGTTGCCTAGTGCATACCTCAAAAACAAGACCTGCTGGACAACAACCTTTGAACTGTTTTGTGCGATCAGCAAGAGCGATGTGGCATTGGTTGTGTCGCAGGCAAGGCTTTGCAGCGGATGCTACTCCTTTTGTGTCACTGAATCTGAAACGGATTTCCCAGATGGATCATCAGCACAACATTTTAAATCTTGGAGGATGAAGGGGATTCAATACCTTTTTCAGTTGCTGGATGAGGAAGGGCAGGTCAAGCCACTTGCAGATTTACAAAGAGAATTTGGTTTGACTGCATCAGATTTCTATGCACATGCACAAGTGAAGCACTATGCCCATTCATTGGGAGCAATGAACCTGACAGAGGACGTGCAGGAAACGATCTCAACAGCACTTACCCTGGGATCAGAAAAGTTTGTACCACTGCGATTTCACCACAGACATCTCCTGGATACAACGGAAGATATTGACTATCGCAAAGTGGCACAGGATTGGAAGCAAGAACTAAAGGTTGAGATCACGGCTGATATTTTACAAAGTTACCTGCTATCCATTCTGCATAGGTCAGTATTTACCAGGCAATGGGAGCAGCAGTACAAGTTTGCCACGCGGGCCTACATAGCACCAGCCAGAGCGCGGAGGGCGGGTTTTGGAACAGGAAATTGCCCTAAATGTGGAGAGGAAATGGCAACTTTGGGCCATATGTTCTGGCTGTGCCCACAGATTAGAACATTTTGGAAGCAGGTCTTGGCAGAGGTCAGCCGTTGCTGGAAGCGGGCAGTGGGAGATACCCCGCTGCTATTGTTTGACGTATATGCCATCACCAAACCGATCCCGGTGGGATGCACAGGCTTTCTTAGAAGGGCAGTGTTGACCAAAAAGAAAGTGATTTTACTCAGCTGGAGAGAGACTTAGGCGCCTACAAGAGAGTTGTGGAGAACAAAGATGACAGAATTGTTACACTTGGAACTGTGTGGACTTACTAAGTCTGCTCACTCAGATCAGGAGCGGAATGCATTCCGTGGAGTGTGGGAGCGCTATTGGACTACTCTTCAACCTCACACCAGGCAGAGAATTCTACACAGATTGAAATGGAGTGTAGAGACACCAGTGGCACCTTCCATTGCCTTACAGAAGTGACATCAGATCCCAAACCCAGAACTCTGAGGGGGGGAGGGTGAAGAGGGAGGGGAGGGAGGGGTGGGGGGCTTATTATGGATATAATGGACTACTGATAACGTTTGCTTACTGTTTCAGCAGCTATGAGACGAGATAAATGGCTGCTTGGTTATATAGGGGAGGGAGTTAACAAAAAGAACTATTCTCGGACAGAGGCTGGGTAGCTATTTGATGTTTAAGTCCTTTCGTTTGAGCTGTTGCTAATATTGGACATGCTTACTTATCTTAATAAAAAGACTTCAACATAAAGGGAGGGGGGAGTTGGGATATAAAATGATAAAAGAGTTGATGATAATGATTGGGGAATCAAAGGTGGAAGAATTTCTCCTTGTCTTGTGGTTTGAAACTGACTGTTCCATAAATATTTGTATTGGCTGATTTCTTAAGTCATCAATAAAAATCATTGAAAGATAAAATTTAGCAGAGTATGGAAGAACATGGATTTATGTTACTTTTACCAGTATTTATAGAATCTGGCTTTCTGGTGGGGGGAGGGGGAGTCACAGTGACTGTACAGCATGGTGCAATGCAGTGTGGTGGTGGTAGGGTGGGGGTGGGAAAGGAGATTACCTGTAGCAGTGGCAGGTGGGGGACAGGTTAGATTCCCACGGGGACGGGCAAAGATGGGTTACATTTCTGTCTCTGTGCAACTCTCTACTCCAGACAGGCTCTCGGGCTAGGCACTTCTTTTCACTGTGCCCAAAACCTGCTCCTGAACATGTGTAACAGTCAGGAAAAAGTATGCACATTCTTGTCATTGCACTTTTATATGTGGGTAATTTTATATGACAGAATAGGTGAGTAAAATGCCTTTTATAAAATTATCCCACCTGTCAAAGGATTATATTGTATATGGTATGTAGTTCTTTTTTTGTGTATTATTATTGCTTGGTTTTATTCATTGTATGTTGCTTTAGACACTTCATTGATCTGAAAAAATAACAAGTATTCTGTTTAACAGGATTTCCACTGGTTTTGCAGGTCAGCTTTATCAACTGCCCTTCTGTGTGGCACGTTCTACTGTGTGCTTCCTTGCTTTTACAAAACCCTCTCTTCAGTCCAGGTTTACCGGGCTCCAAGGAGCTTTGGTTGCGGTTTCTGATGCCTTCATTTCACAATCACAAGTGTTGTGCTGATAACAAACCACAATCTCTCTGCTCTATCCCAGTCTGCTCTTAGCACAACCAAGCCCTTTCCTGCCTCCGCGACTCCTGGGGTGAAAATACTGCCTTCCATCCCCTCCCCCACAGCTATACAGCAGTTTTCAGGAAAAGGGGTCGGATGTTATTTACACTGTGCTGTTGAGTTTTCCAAGTCCGGCATGGATATGACTAAATTTGGAAATCTGGGCACTTCCAAGTCTTGATTTAAAAAAAACAACCCTATTAATTCCCCCGTTCCCACCACTCTTTTTAAATTTAAAAACAGATGAAGTCACAATTTTACTTGCAACTTGCACTTTCATATTATTCCGTTGGGAACCTGTAATAAATATTGTTGCAGGAATCTGTATATCCCTGTTGTATTTTTTTCCAGAATTATAAATTTCCAAGAGGAACAAAGACATTACTGGCATAAAAATAGAATATACAAGTAAAGAGGCATTAGAGAGAAAACGAAGATGGTGTTGATGGCGGGGGAGTCAGAACACCATCACCAACAACAAAGAGCTCTCCAAACGCCGGCTAACAGAGCAGTGCTGTAACCGTCTGCACCATTTTCTTTCCCCAGACATGCACAAAAAAGGGCAGGAAGCTGCGGCGGCGGTGGAACCCACGATCCCCCTCCTCTTCTCCTCGAACGCCCTTTGCAGCAGTTTATTATTTCAGAGCACGGCTCCCCCTCAGTATTCCCTGGCGGTCTGCCACGTCTGTGCACCTTTGGCTGGGGCTCACGTCCTGCCATGTTCTCAATCGACCTCAACATTTTTTTTTCTTTTCTACATACGTTTATTTCAGTTCACAATTTATTTTGCTTTTTCCTTTAACTCTTTTTGAGTAACCCGAGCTCGCTCAGTACCAGTCCCCCGTCCTCATCTCATCTCCCATGATCTTCCCCTCCCCCTCGCTCCCAGTCCCAGGAACAGCCAGCCAGCGACTGCCTTAAATGGGAATGGCTGGGATCATCCGAGGACAATGTCCGCACCGAGGCGGGCCCTGGGGGCGTGGCTTGGGGGCTATATCGTTGTTCCGGATTGGCTGGCCTTCCCTCCTGGTGGGGCCGATGGGGGCGGGAACTGGGAGTTGCAGATTATTGCTAAGTAAGCAGTCTGTCTGACTCTGCGGCAGCAGCTACAGCAGCAACGGGGAGAGAGCGGAGGCGCTGGACGTCGGCCAGACACCGTCAGAATTAGTTCATTGTTCAATATATACAGCTCAGGCAAGCGTAGCCTGGGAGAAGAGAGAGACAGGGAGACGAGACGAGACTTGTTCCCGCCCCGATCTCTCTCCTCTTTGCCAAGGCTCTGCTTTGCAGTAGCTGCTGCTAGTATTATTCTTTACCCATGTACGATCCGGTCAGCATGCTCCTCTTCGGTCCATGTTTGCCCGACCTATGTAGTAAAAACAGAAAGTGAGGAGAGGGAGCAGGGGGCTTTTGTCTGTAAGTATGGAGTTGAAACGTACAGTCTCCTAGAGCTTTTCTTTGTCTTGCTTTCTCTGTCTGCACTGTCCTTGCTGCAGAGCATTTTTGTGCACGGTTTGAAAATGTTTTGCTTAATGTGAATCGTTGTAGTATTATGTGTTTTTGTTTGTTTTTGCATTAAATGCTGATTTGCTCTTCTGGAGAAAGATTTAGCTCTGGATTTTACATTTTAAGCATTGTCGTTTTATTGTTAAGTTATTGCTCTACTAAATGCTTTTGTAGCATGCAATTTTGTATATACAAGATCCTTTCTGTACGCCCGGACACTGAGTGGCTTGTGAATGATTTACAGGATTCATTCTTGCAGCTCACTGGATTTTAATATGCAGAACAAACACTTTCCTTTTGATCAAACAATATTTTGTAATACATTTTCATGCATGCTAGCAATGCTTTTTCTAGCGAGCAGATTTTTTTTCTTTTTTTTATAATGGTCATGCTAGAGATAGTTTTGATTTTTTTTAAATGCAATTAAAAAGAATTCTACCAGTCTGTCATTATTTACATTTCATTAGGTTTAAAGCCGCGTTGCCGTTGATGCATTTTTTTTTTTATTTTCCTTGTTCCCTGTAGACTCTAGGTTTTTTTTTTTTTTCTTTTCTTGGGAGATTACGTAATATACTAGTAGTTACAAAAATACACTCAAGCGTTTGAGTGAACGTGAGCGTTTGTTCTGGTGCTTAGCTTTGATTGTAAAAATCCAGCTGATAGGTTGTCTGCGAATAAGGAAGATTGGCCTTTGTGTGTCTGAAAATGCATCTATTTTTATCTTCTTGTCTGATGAAGTGGGGGAATCGTCGTTTTGGAGTACTCCAGAGCTGTGCTAAGAATAGCACAGCGCTTTGCAGAGACAGGTACCAGGGATTCCTTTGTCCCCTGTGCGAGTGTGCAGACCAGTGAAGTACAGCCAAGAAGTCTGGCTTTATTGTAGATGTGGTTAAAACAATTTGCATGCAGTTGAATCTGTAAACCGTTGAAGATTACCTAACTGCTGCTTTTGGGTTTGTGCCTCTGAGTCACAGTCAGTTGCTGTCTCTAGTTCTTTTAAAGTGATATAACTTTATTTCTCTTTGAAATATGTTTTGCAGATTGTTCTTCTTGTGTTTCTGGCCAGGATGCCTGTTCCTGGCTACCAAGATGTCACACCATGGTAAGAATTTGGATTTTTTTTAAGGGGACCTCGCCCTCCCAATCTCCCACCCTCATTAGTTCTGGTTTAATTATATCCATTTTACAGTAACCTTTAAAATGCTGCAGGTTCTGGTGATTTAACCACAGAGGGCATTATAAAGTCCTTTTTTTGTGTGTGGAATTCTACAGTTTTTAGTTATTTTGAAGCTGAACATGGCACTGAAAGGTTCGAGTAGGTCAGAAAGCAGATGGAATGTTGAATGCATAATGAATAGAAACAGAAGGTAGTAATGGAGACCCCCTGATGACATCTCTTTACTTAAAAAATAGGACCCTACCGTTACAGATAGAAAAGGTCTGTTTAATATGTCATGTAGCACATTCAAGTAACGATGGTAGTAAAGTAAAAACAATAAATGTTTTATGTGTGTCCATACAGTGGTGTATCTACTGTCCTTAGATTGTGTGTCTATGCTGTATATAATATAGATTTATGCAGAATTTGCGTAACTAGTATGCACAGTGTGACTTTTAAACGTTAATATAAACATAAATGTTGTCATGTAGCATATTCAAGTAATGATGGTAGTAAAATGAAAACAATAAATGTTTTATGTGTGTCCATACTGTGGTATACCAACTGTCCTTAGATTTTGTGTGTGTGTGTGTGTGTGTGTGTGTGTGTGTGTGTGTGTGTGTGTGTGTGTGTGTGTGTGTGTGTGTATGCTGTGTATAATATAGATCTATGCAGAGTTTGCTTAACTGGTATGCACAGTGTGACTTTCAAACTAATATAAACATAAGTGTCCTTTTCTTAATTTTATCTCTCACAACTGATTTACTGTACTTTAACAAGGACTGGGAGGAGACCAAGAGTTACTGTATCTCTCTGCATCCACCATTTATTTGGCTGTTCTGAGGACTGTCTTACATACTTCAAGGTCAAGCTTGATTTTGCTGTGGCCTGAATGTGATAGTCATGTCTAAAATGCATTAAGAAACCAAGGGCCTAGTTTTACTAAGGCTTTTTTTTTCTCATCTGTATTTGGGGGAGGGGGCTCAGTAAATCAGTCATTGAGTGTAATAATTCATTGTAATTTTGAGCCCAAGAGCTCATCTCCCAGAGTGACCCTAACCTTGGGCTGGGCCTACACCACTCTGCAGCAGGCTAAGGGCAGTCCTCACATGAAAGAGGAGGGAGAACCAGAATATGGGAAGGGGAGACTGAGAGAGGGGGGGACCTGCTGGAAAGCAGTTAATTTTGAAAATGTTTTTCCCGCCGGGGGTCCTGTTCCACAATAGGAAGAGGAGTCCCCAGGGGGCAAGGCAAAGAGTGGGTTATTTATAGGATCCGCTTCTGGGTAACAGGGTCTTTTATCCTCCTCGGAGGCAGATTTGGTGTGGCAGCAGCTCAAGAAAAGCATCCCTTACCACATGGCAACGTGGCTGATGTTTTTGCTGAGGGAGTCTCACTGCTGGACTTGAGCCCAATGCAGGTGGGTCCAAGTATCTCAAAAAGGTCGGCACTGCATGTGGTGGGATGAGGGAAGCTTGGATGCTTCCGCTGGAGATCTCGCGGGGCCAGCGGACCTCACTAGGTGGGGGGGGGGGGGGCAGCTGTGATTACAGCAGGTGGGAGTGGCGTAGCGATGACCCGGCAGGCACCTTGATGCTGGCCTCATCTTTCGCAATTCCCCACAGCCTCGCTGTTCCCCTGAGGAGAGGTGTAATTGGCCCCCTCAGTGATACCTACATTGGCTGCTGGGTTCCATGGACTGGGTGGGGCTCTGCTAAGGCTTTTTCCCCTTAGGGGCTACCAAACTGGTTTGCAGAGCCTTCGGGACCCTGGAGCTGGCTACAGACTGGTTCATGGGCTACAGGATGGGGATCTAGTTTGGGCAGCCCGGGGTGGATCTTGAGCAGAACCTTAGTGGGGGGCATGGCAGGGGTTGGGTGTGCTGTCTGGGCAGGGATCCCAACCAGACCTGGGCTTCCTTCAAGGTTTGGGATTCCCGCAGTATGGTGGCTTCCAGCAAGGGAGGGTTTCACAGCAGGAACCGAGCTTTTTGAGCAAGGAAGAGGTCCCCAACAGGGGATGTCTTTCCAACAGGGGGCATTCTCCCTGCTTAATGGGGCCCGGTGGCCAGCCCCTGGAATATGGGGTGGGGCTTGGATATCAGCAGCAAGGAGGTGGGCAAAATGGGGGTTGGTATGCAGCAGGGTGAAGTTGGGCAGCAACGTTTAGGGGAGTAGCAGAGAGGAGTTGCCTGCAAGGCCTGGTTCGGCAGCGGGTTGAGGCTCTCGGCAGGGGGCGGGCACTCAGAGCAGGATGGACTGACAGCAGGTGCAGAGTCTTCGATTAGGGGTGCTGGGATCCCCTCAAGGGGGAGATTCACCCCCCCCCCCCCCCAGGTGAGCCTTCCCTTTGGGCGAGGGTGCCACCTGGGGCCTGGGATGGCATGGATTCCCCTTGCAAGCTATGGGCGGTTGGTTGAGGGGGGGGGCAATGGAGCAGGATGCATGCTGTCAGGGACATTGCCAATAGTTCTGGTTTGGTTGCTGCTGGTTCTTCTTCTTTTACCCAGGGTTCCCTGCTGGAGGAGGGGCAGAGAGAACCATCTGCGTAACAACTGTGTCCGAACGGAATGCAAAGGGTGCTCATGTCCTCTGTGCCTGTTAGACCCCTATTGGCCCGTACAAGCGGCTAAAGGTGGCGGGGTCTTTGGGTCGGGAGGTTACGTCAGCATCATCAGGAGCGGGTGATGGAGAGGCAGTAGCTATTGAGGGCACTGCTGTGTCGTGCTTTGGAACTGCAGGAAGAGGACCCATGGTTTGTGGTAAGGCTGTCATTGCTAGTTCAGGAGTGGCAGGGCAGGTGGTGTGGGGACTCTTATTCTTCCTTTATAGCTCTTCATCTTCCTCTTCTACTTCCGTATAGTGGGTCGGCTATCCTGAAAGAGGGGGTTCCTGGATCGAAGCTGGTGGGGATGTGGGATGCCCGAGTTAGGGACCCTATCTGAGCTTTAAAAGGAGGTATCGCATGCCTTATGCGGGAGGTTTGGGATGCAGAAATATATAGATGTTTTGGTGTCTGGAAGGCAGGGTTGGGATGGGGAGCAAGGAGTTGTATAACCAGGAGGGTGCAGAGAATATGCTTGGGTGGGTGCCTAGAAATGTTCTTAACTGGGTACAGTCCTCCTTCAGCTTGGGCAGTGTATGGGGTAATACCACCCCCCCGGTCAATACAGCCTTCTCTTGGCATTCGCTGACACAGCCTTGGATGTGTGTTAGCATTTTGTGGGGGAGGGAGCGGTTCAATTATGCTTAGGCCGGAAACCTCCACATGTCATGGGGCACCCAAGATATCGGCTATGGTTGACATATATGGATCCTGGACCTGCTGCAGGAGTAGCGGTAGGGGCTGGTGGGGGAGGATCCATTTGCATGGCTGCCACTCTGGGGGCCAGTACTGGTGGTGGGATATCTGATGTACAGGATATCTGATAAATCTTATGTTCATTCCCTGATTGCAAGCAGGCACACTCGCTCTTAATGCGGACGGGGGCATCCAGCCATCATGTGTTCAGCATGAGGAGCTGTGGGTGCATCCAAATAGAGATTTTGTTGGGGCTCCCTCCCCCCATATACCTTGCAGCCATGATTCCTTGGTGGAGCATGTATAGGGATGGGACTGCAGCAGCAAAAATGGCATGGGACTGTCTAAAGGGTGGAAAGGTATGGAAAACAGGTGTGAGGATGTTATAATGCCGTTGTATCACTCCATGGTGCGACCGCACCTTGAGTATTGTGTTCAATTCTGGTCGCCGCATCTCAAGAAAGATATAGTAGAATTGGAAAAGGTGCAGCGAAGGGCGACTAAAATGATAGCGGGGATGGGACGACTTCCCTATGAAGAAAGACTAAGGAGGCTAGGGCTTTTCAGCTTGGAGAAGAGACGGCTGAGGGGAGACATGATAGAGGTATATAAAATAATGAGTGGAGTGGAACAGGTGGATGTGAAGCATCTGTTCACGCTTTCCAAAAATACAAGGACTAGGGGGCTTGCGATGAAACTAAAACAAATCGGAGAAAATTTTTCTTCACCCAACGTGTAATTAAACTCTGGAATTCGTTGCCGGAGAAAGTGGTGAAGGCGGTTAGCTTGGCAGAGTTTAAAAAGGGGTTGGACGGTTTCCTAAAGGACAAGTCCATAAACCGCTACTAAACGGACTTGGAAAAATCCACAATTCCAGGAATAACATGTATAGAATGTTTGTGCCCTTGGCCTGGATTGGCCGCTGTCGTGGACAGGATGCTGGGCTCGATGGACCCTTGGTCTTTTCCCAGTATGGCATTACTTACGTACTTATGACTTGACACGTGGCTGGCTTTACATTCTTCTGCGGCACCATTGGCTGGGGAAACCCTTTGTTGGTTTTTCTGGCATGGGGGTTGTTTACGGCCTGAGGGAGACAGATTCTGCTGCTGCAGCTGGATCACAGGGACCAACGCAATGCGGTTTGGGGTTGCTTTCTCTGGGGCCTTCTTCAGGGCCCTCGGGGGAGGAGGACAAGATGTAGGCTAGAACCAAAGATGGTTTGATTGAAGGGGGGGGGGGCGTCTTTTTTGGAGCTGGTGTCCAGCAACAACAGTGGCTTGCATTTTGTTTATTGCTCGGTCCCTGACGGATCAGGGTGGTTGGAGGCATAGGTGGGTGTTGAGAGGAATTCTGGGTGCTACACTGTGCTGTTTCAGGGGCTGCCAGCCACTACTGGTGCATGGGGATGGGCCTGTGTTGATTCGATAACCAGTTCACAGCTGTGCTGTGGAAGACCCTGGCAAGGCTGAGGGAGAACCAAACCAATTCAGGGCACGTTATTTCCAGATTGGGATGGTAACAAGTACTGTGGCAGAGGGCTTAGGCCATTCAGAGGCTGGGCAAAGGGTGGTCTGATGCTTTCAGGGGTTATGTCTGCCCAGTGGACACATAGGCAAGGGCGGCCGGTTGGAGCACACTGGGTTGGGAGTATGGTGGTACCCTGGGCACACTGGTTAGTGTGGGTGTGCAGGCTACTGTGACACTGGTATGCAGTACCTATTCATAACTTCTCTCTCTTGGGCTCCACTCTTTTGCGGTGGCAGGTCGGTGCTGGTGTGTTTCCTCTTTTACCTTATATTGGGATTAGGGACTTCTTGTTTTGATTTATTTCTGTTTTCCAGGTGCAGCTGGTCGGTGTCACCCTGTATGGATTGCAGGGCATTCATTTGTATACTAGGTGAGCCACTGAGCTGTTTGGTGCACTGGTGGTCTTCACCTAGGCATGGCACTTTGGGAAGGGAGGCTCTCCTGGCTGAGGAACATGGCATGCAATGGATGCAACTATTTGCCGCTCTCTTATGCCCTGCAATCTAGGCCTCTGCACATGATACTGATAGAACTTTGAGTGGGGGAATGGGGTTCATTCTTGGCCTGGCAAGAAGTTAATTAACCTGACCACACAGGTTGTGTGGTCAGGTATTGTACCCTGGCCCCCATGTCTTTCTGGCTGAGAGGGGACTCTGGGCCTGGTCAGGATTGACCGTCTGGTAGGGTTGTGGTTTACAGCCCAGGTTGTGGTGGGGGAATGCAGTTACAACGTGACTGGGTGGCTACGGTTTGTGCCGGGCTCTTTGATAGGAGTAGGCTACACCCAGTGCAATTTTTCTAGCAAAAAAGGTGCCGGTACTCAAATGCCAGGCCACCCTTCAGGGGTGGGGTGATCACTGAAGGACTCACTCCACAATAGCCAGGCCCCCTGCAACCAGTCACAGAATCTATGACAAGGCAGAATTAGTGTCTTGAGCCTGAGCTCTTTCATTAAAACTTGTGGTCCATGGGTCAATTTTAGCAGACACTGGAAAAGGTGCCGGTACTCAGTACCCCCTCAAAAAAAGCCCTGGCTACACCTCTCGGATATTGAACTTTACCTGTTTTCGACTGGCTTGCAGAAGTTACTTGAAGCTTTGTGCAACCATTTGTCATCTCAAGGGCTTGGTCAGCTTCCCCCCCCCCCCATACCCTGAGGGGGGGGGACACCCGAGCTACAGGCTTCAGCTCATGAAGTGATGAGCGTGTAACATCAAGCTAACAACTGGAGGGTCAGACCCGGATTATATCAGGCGTGGAGGACCATGCCATACCCTTGCCCTATTTGTCACAGCAGGGCGAAAAGGGCAAAATGTTAGTAGATATGGCAGTATGTCACTTGTAGCTCAGGGTTTGGTATGCTAAACTTGTTATCTTAAATAAACAAAGCTGCTGCTGGTTTTATTACCAGACATGCTGTTGTACTGTATTGTTTACTTGACATCCGGAGAAGTGGGGGTGTGCCTTGAGGGGGAAGTGAGAGAGAGAGGAAGGAAACTCGGGAGGAGGTACATGTACCCCCCCCCCCCCCCCCCCTGCAAGTCCCAGCTCCAAGTGATATTAGTTTGTTAATGCCTGAGCGTCACTTGCAAAAGAAGCAAAGGCTTTCTTTCAAACCAAATGGGATCTTGGAAGCAAATACTCAAAAGGTGCAAATAAAAAAATATATATATATATCTTCCATTCCTGAATTTTGGCGCATTATTAGTAATTCAGACCCTTTTGTAATCCAGAGATAAATTTCTGTTCTGCCAGTAAATGTAGATGCAAGTACCAAAGATATGTTAACCCCCCTGGATATCCAAGATGAATTTAATCATGCACTCTACAAAACCACATGCTAAACGTAGCTAGAAATAAATGACCACTGATTCAGCCACTGCTTGATTGGATAAGTCATACTATATTACAGGCTTCTGTAGCAGGAGCAAGTTTAGGGTTATGAAAGTATCAGGTATTCTAACAATCTGGACTAAGTTCAACTGTGTATCAGCTGTATTACAGAAAGTCAAATATAAGTTTTATGCGGTCCTGATAACATTATGACACAGGCTCTAGCCAAGTTGCAGTGCCTAGACTTCCTTATGTCTTGTGAGGCAGATAGCTTAAAAGGGGTTTGTGATCCCGTATGATACATTTGCTGAGCTGTAGAAGATACAACATGGTGGCACTAGATTTGCAATTCTGTTCACTGCAGTACACATCCAGGTGCCATCTGAATGCTGATCTATTCATTCATCCTGTGTGCATATAGCCTACCAAGGAAGAGCAGTTCAAGAAATACCGTATTTTTCGGACTATAAGACGCACTTTTTTCCCCCAAAATTTGGGAGGAAAATGGGGGGTGCGTCTTATAGTCCGAAGGTAGATTTGGCTGGCTGGCTGGCCGCCCGCCCTCCGAGTTCGGGATCGCCCTCCCCCCCGGCCCTTTCAACACTTCTCCCTGCTCACATCACGCGATCTTCTCTGGTGGTCTAGTGACATCGGGGCAGGAAAGAGCCCCCTCTTTCCTGCCCAGCGCGCTGCTCTCCATCCTCCTTTATGCAGCCTGACGGTCTTGGCGAGATTCAAAATGGCCGCCGAGAATTGAAGTCTCGGCGGTCATTTTGAATCTCGCCGAGACCGTCAGGCTGCATACAGGAGGATGGAGAGCAGCGCGCTGGGCAGGAAAGAGGGGGCTCTTTCCTGCCCCGACGTCACTAGACCACCAGGGAAGATCGCGTGACGTGAGTAGGGAGAAGTGGTGACAGGGCCGGGGGGAGGGCGATCCCAAACTCGGAGGGAGGGATTCGGACAAGACGCACCGGAGCACCTAGGTTTTAGAGGAGGGAAAAAGGAACATTTTTTTTCCTATTTCCCTCCTCTAAAACCTAGGTGCGACTTATGGTCCGGTGCGTCTTATAGTCCGAAAAATACGGTAGCCTCTATTTTCCTAGAAAGCATCATCTCACAAGTCTGAAGAGTGCAGCCTTGATATGTACAGTGGTCCTGAAGAACATACCTTTCTACCAGCTGAGACAAGAGCTTCTATTAGTTTATACCTTTCTCACTTGGGATACCTGGATAGTTCCATACTCAAAATTTAGTTTTCCTTCATGCTAACATGCAGTGCTTCCAAACACAAAGAGGGCCAGCAAGAGCTACTCAGGACACTGGGAGCAGACAAAAACATTTTTACTTCCAAAATGGGCAAACTTCATTGCTCGGGCTTAGGGAGCCTGCTGCAGTTATTTTCGATGTCCACCTTCTGCAGCTCTGGATGTTATTTCAGTGGTGAAGCACATGCCTTTAATCTGTAGACCGGGGGAGGAGGGGTAGCAGTCCCCATCCTCCTATATTTCTGAAGAGTCATGCACAAATATCCATTAAAAGAGGCTTGAGCTGAAGGTTTAATCCTTCTGTCTGGCAATGGTCACTTAATTGAAAAGTCATGGGCTAAGAGGTAGTGTTTTATTGTGGGGTTAAAAAACTGGTTAAAAGATAGAAAACAGTAGGGTTAAATGGTTAGTATTCTCAATGGAGAAAGGTTGGTAGTAGGATTCCCCAGGTGTCTGTGCTAGGACTGCTGATTTTAAACATAATTTATAAATGATCTAGATATGGGAATAACTAGTGAGGTAATTAAATTTGCTGACGACACAAAGGTCAAAGTTGTTAAATCGCAAGAGGATTATGAAAAATTGGAAGAGGGCCTTAAGAGACTGGGAGACTGGGCATCCAAATGGCAGATTATGTTTAATGTGAGCAAGTGCAAAGTGAAACATGTGGGAAAGAGGAACCCGAACTATAACTACGTGATGCAGGGTTCCATATTAGGAGTCACTGCCAAGGAAAAGGATCTAAGCGTCATCGTTGACAATATGTTGAAACCCTCTGCTCACTGTGAGGCAGTGGCAAATAAAGCAAATAGAATGTTAGGTATTATTAGAAAAGGAATGGAAAATAAAAATGAGGATGTTATAATGCCTTTGTATCACTCCATGATCTGACTGCACCTTGAATATTGCGTGCAATTCTGGTCTGCACATCTCAAAAAACATATTGTGGGGTTGGAAAAGGTATAGAGAGGGGCGACAAAAATGATAAAGAGGATGTGACAACTTCCCTATAAGGAAAGGCTGAAGCAACCAGGGCTCTTCAGCATGGAGAAGACACAGCTGAGGGGAGATATGATAGAAGTCTATAAAATAATGAATGGAGTGGAATGGGTAGATGTGAATCGCTCGTTTACTATTTCCAAAAATACTAGTACTAGGTTGCACAAATGAAGCTACAAAGTAGTAAACTTAAAACAAATCAGAGAAAATATTTCTTCACTCAACATGTAATTAAACTCGTGAATTTGTTACCAGAGAATGTGGTTAAAGCAGTTAGCTTAGCGGGGTTTGAAAAAGGTCTAGCTATCTTCCTAAAAAAAAAGTCCAAAAGCCTTTATTAAGATGGACTTGGGAAAATCCACTGCTTATTTCTAGGAAAAGCAGCATAAAATGTACTGTTTTAGGATCTTGCTAGGTACGTGTAACCTGAATTGGCCATTGTTGGAAACAGGATACTGGACTTGATGGACTTTCGGTCTGTCTTTGTATGGCAACGCTTATGTTCTTAAGTAATTCATCATACTGCATTAGGTTCAGTTGGCAAGGTGTTAAAACTTCCTATTCACCCCCCCATCCAACATTTAATAGCCTTCAGCCTCAGCCAAAAGACAGTCTGTAAATAGCTGGAACCCCCATTTTTGACACTGCATCCTGGGCAAAAACTGAGGGAATCTGGATCCCTGTTTTCAGCTATGATTGGGGCCTGCTTAGGATCCCTTCCTGTTACATGAGTGAAGGCTGTTTTAGCAGTGAGCTAAAGGGTGGCAGTCTGGAAGGGAGGGGAGTATATTTTCTTGGGAGGCATAGGTGCACTTTGCCTGCCTGCATGGGGGAGGGTAGGACAAAGGGTAAGGAACCCATGTTGACAGTAGAAGGAGGGTGACGAGTTTAGCATTGTCACCCACAATAATTGGGTACCCATCCTACATTATGTCTATATTTGGAGGCAAGGGAATATTCTGGGGTGGGGGAGTCTGTTTCTGAGATTATCAGTTTCCCTGTATTTGTAAGGAGAAATTCATTTTAAAAAATTGGGGGGGGGGGGGGATGACCTTTCATTGGTAGCTCAAGGTGAGTTGTGTTTAGGTATAGTGGAATAGGTATTTGCATATTCTCAGATCTAGCAATGTTGTTAGCATGAATTAACATTTTAACACAGGTTAATGAGAAGTTCCACTTTTAGCAAATAAGCTCCATTGAGAGCAATGGTCCTTGCATATAAATGATTGTACATTCGTGTGGATTAGTAACAGGAAATGAGGCCGTAATAGAGGGTGAAATGACTTGTGGAAGGTCACAATGAGCAATGGTGGGATTTGAATGCTGCATTCTCCAGGTCTTACCCATCTGCTGTGTGCTCTAGGGTCTATTTCTATGCAGGTATTGTGGCTTTGAGATCTGTGTTAGCATGGGAGTAGAAAGGGAGCCATTTCAGAGTTTGTCCCTCCCCCCTCTAGTGTTCAGAAAGCTTTTGTTATCAGTTGTGGAGCTTACCATGTTGCTATAGGTGAGAAGCACTGCATGCACTCATATATATTTAGTATGGCAGCAGCTGCCGACTATTAAGCAGGTCTTTTACAAAGCAGCGCTACCGTTTTTAGCTGGCGCTAAATGCTGAGACACCCATAAGAATATAATTTTCAAAGCACTTTGGGAGGCTAAGTTCCATAGGTTTCTATGGAACTTTGGGAGGCTAAGTGCTTTGAAAATGAGCCTGAATGGGTATCTAGGTGTTTAGCGCAAACTAAAAATGTTTTGCTTTGTACCCCCTAAGTTAGTGAGGTAGAGAGTAAGGAAGAGATGAGAATGGGTTGGAAAGGAGAAGAGGAAAATAAGGATGAAAGAGAGAAAATGAAACAAAAAGGGAAAGGATGGACAAAAGAAACAGGAGAATAAATGAAGAATTAAGAACTAGAGATGACAAAACATCTCGATAGTTGAATTATTAAAATATTTTTAAAAGTGATCATCAGGAACAAGTTAAGTTGCTTTACTTTTGGTAAACTATTTGTGCCCCCAGGGCCATGAGATGTCCTAGTGTTCCAGAAATAAGCCTCTAGTATTTTCCCAGTTTGTGTATGCAGAAAGTTGCATATGGTGGGAGAGGAGGGGAGAGTCCCTGTTGCCCCTTATGAGGTGTTTTTTCTTTAGCTGGTCGTTTACATGGAAAGCCAAGAGAGGAGGTGTGATGTGTGTGTGATTTTAACAATATGCACTTTGGAGGGAAAATTCACCTTTTTTCCATGTTGATGAGAGGAGATTAGCTCTCAATCACTGGGTCCCAGACAAGAGTATAGAGGGGTTGTTAAGCTGGATTTTAAGAAGTCAGTCTCCTGTAGAGGTTTTCAGGTAGATGGGCAAAGGAAAAGAGGTCTGTTGGGATAGAGAATAATGTTCCAATGATAATGGAAGATCCTGCGAGTCTTTTGACCTGTGAGAGAAACTCTGTCAGATACAGCATAGAAGCATATGACCAGCTGGTGGAGAGAACATGTAGTCGGCTCTTTAAGTCCAACCTTCCTTGACACTGTGGGAGAAAATACAATATGTGGAGTTCTCTTGGGTTCAGGAACTCCACAGCTGTGAGCGGAGTAACATGATTTGCAGATTCCTAGAGAGAGATCAGGAGAGGAGACTGTGCCAGAGAATCACTGAAGAGCTGGTGAGAGGAGCAGCTGCTTAAGAGGAGCCTACATGCATGAAGATCCAGGAGAACTGAATTGAGAAAACTCATGAGTCTAGTAGCCAGCATCTGTTTTATTTATAATTTTTATTGTTCCATTTTGAGGTTTTTCTTTTTTCTCCAATTTGTGTTTGTGTGAATTCACCAGATGAACTAGTTTCACCTTAATTCTCCAAGTAAATTATATGGCAAAATGGAAACAAGGCAAAGCTGCCTACCTGTAGCAGTTTTTTCTCCTAGGTCAGCTATTGATTACTCCTAGACCTTTCTTGATCTGGCAGTATCATTTCAGATCTCAAGGTAGCTAGAGCCTCCTCCGCCATCTTGGAACAGCCCTTATAGTACCTGTAGCAAATACTTGATCAGTCACTGCCACCAAGCTAGTAGTTACCTTGTATCTGTTGTTAGGGCACCTCTAGAAGAAAACATAAGGTGCATCAATTGTCAAGATGTGAGGCAACATTGGAAGCAGTGCATAGACTGCAATAGCTCTGATCCCTTTGAAGCCACCAAATTGAAAGTCTTAAGTGGTCTGATGTGCAAAACTACAGGCTATAATATTGTACAGAAATCCTTGATATAACTGGACCTTTTGCTTGCGTCTTGCTGAACCAATTTTGTGTAAAGGAATTAACTCTTCAGTCACTCCTGAAATATTAGCGCATGGTAAAAGTTATTGCCATAAGGGGCAAGGAGGAGAAGGAACAAATTTCACAGTGCCAACCAGTGAAACAAAGAAGTGAAATCAGCTCAGAGAAATAGTATTTGATGGATGACTTGGCACGGCCATGTTTTGGCAAGTATGCCTACATCTGGGGTCCGATATCTTTTTACCCAATCCGAAGATCTATATGTTCAACTCTAGCCTTTGTTGACAGGATGTTATCAAACAATGTTGAAAGTGTCCTCAAATATTGGAGGGGCCATGATGGCATTACAGAAGAATGCCTGAGAGGAGGGCGCTCCAGTTTGTTGATTCTGGAACAGCGCTGCCTTACCTTGCTAGATTTTTTTTTCAGTGGAGAAACAGGCTACCCACGCCCAGAAGCCTCCATCAACGAGAGTCCCGAAGGACTCGATGCAGACCATGATACCGGGTTTGCTCTCCTATCAGGTTGGGGCTGCAATTCCTGCCTCGGAAGGGTCTGCCTGATGTTGCAGCAGACCTCAGGGCATACTGGGCCTTGCTAAACCTGGAGCAGCGGCTGGCACCCTATTGTTTTATCCCACCCCCTTTTCTATCATGATTGTAGTTCTTCCCTTATTACCCTATTATGCCATGTCTCATATGTAATGTATTTTTGTCTGTCAATTTTTTCCTCTTTTCTCTCCCTATTTTAGATTGTAAACCACCCTGATGGCTTCCATAGGGCGGAATAGTAAATATTAAGTAAACTTGGAAATTTGGCACCCCCACAACCCGGAAGTCCAGAGGTCTGGGGGGGAAGATGCCTTACCGAGAGGTTCAGAGTCTGGCGTCTCTCTTGAGAGTGAAGGAGCAACTGGCTTGAACTCGTTGGGAGGACAGGTTGTAGTTGCAATGGGGGCTGTTTCCCAGAATTCTGGAGAGTCACCTTCCAAAGTGGAGATCTGTTTGGGGAGTTTCAGAAACCAGGCATAGTGGATATGGATGCCTTATGGGTAGCTATTAAAACTCTGGACAATTTGCTTATAGCTTCATTCCTAGGAATGAGGTCTGATGTTGGAATTGTGCAAATCATGGTTCAAGTTCATGAAGAGCTGGTGCTAAAACATAAAGAGCAGTAATCAAGTTGTGACAGTACTAGAGATTTCACCAATAGTGGAAAAACCCTGCTAAATCCAAATACTTGCAAATGTCCCTTAATTTCTTGAAGGCACTTTTTACTGTTTTATTAACCTGATTACTTAAAGACAATTGGCTATCAACCTCAACACCCAAAATTCTAGAAGCACTGTTTAATTTAAACTTAAAACTACCAATCTTTATAACAGGGCTATTTTTAAAGATGATTAACGGACCCACCCACAAAAATTTGTTTTTTTTTTCTTTATTCAGTTTTAATTTATATGAAAAAAAACCAACCCATGACTCTGTGTTAAACATTGAAGGGGATTAGATTCATGATCCACATTTCCCAAAGAGAAAGGTAGTAAAATAGTAATATCGTCTTCATAAATAAAATATTGTACCTTTAAAATTCTCAAGGCTTTGCACCAAAGGTTGCATTAAAATATTAAACAACATAGGGGAGAGGGGAGATTCAATGGATCAGACATTATTCCATGCATCTTTACACTATAAGACCTATTCAGAAAGCCACAAATCAAAGAAAGAACAGTTCTGTGAATACCAAATGAATCCAAAAGGTACAATAGAATCCAATGACTTTTTGTCACAGCAGCCAACAGGAGGGAATGTAAAACCCTTCTGATGATACTGATTTCTAAGAGGCTGTTGGGGGAGGAAGGTGAGTGAAGCTTCAGGTCTGGAAGCCCTTTGAGGGTTGTACCCAGCCTTCTCACTTTGGGTCAGTTATGGCAGGAAAAGTTAGGTTTCCTAATACAGCAGTGTTAACGTAGCAGTGTACTCCCCAGTGACTATGTTAACATTTTGTATCTCATTAGCATAATAGCTTAGGTCTTAAGTCCCACTCTGTGTCAAAATTGAGGTATAGCATGCATTGTATATTGTTGCTTTCTTTTTTTTTTTTTTTTTTTCTTTTTCATTAACACCGGTTAATTTATAGACTCCATAGTGGTGGTGTTTGATGGCACTCACAGTTAAAAGACACAGCTAATGAAGGAGTAGCCTACTGGTTACAATTAATCTTCTAGGGCTAAGAACCACAGGAAAAAAGGATTGAAATCCCATCGCTGTCACTGATGCCTCTTGTGACTTCATGCAAGTCATTTTACTCTCCATTGCCTCATGTGACAATATAGATTGTAAAGCCACTGGCAACAGGGAAATACCTACTGTACCCGAGGTGTAAGTCACCTCAAGCTTAGGTGTACCTTATTTGCATTAAGCACACAGTGAATATAACTTTCAAAACCTTGCTTCAGTTTTCTAACCTTGTAGTATCCAGATATCCCTTCTGCTCTGCTGTTTTCTAGATGATGCACTTTCTTGTGCACAGATCTGGTTCTGCCAACAATTGAACAAGGTATCCTCTTCCTTTCCTACTGTCATCAGAGGAAAAGCCGCTTTTGAAGCTTAATCTGTTAGATCAACGCCCATTACTGTAACCTTTAGGACACCCCGTTTTTACCTTCTTTTTATTGACAGAATGTCAGCATTTTATTAAACTTCCTTCAGAACAGGAGTAGTACCCAATAGTACTACAGCCCAAGGTGAAGGCTGTGGGGTCCTTTTACTAAGGTGCACTGAATAATGGCCTGCAGTAGCATAGACGCAGGTTTAGGGCGCGCGCAGAATCATTTTTCAACGCACTTGTAAAAAAGGCGTATTTAAAAATGTTTGCCAAAAATGAATGTGCGGCAAAATCAAAATTGTTGCGCGCCCATTTTGGATCTGTGACCTTACCGCCAGCCATTGACCTAGCGGTAAAGTCTCACGCGATAACCGGGTGGTAATGACAAACGTGTGCCAAATGCTGCTTGGCGCATTGCACGGCAGAAAATAAAATTATTTTTCGGCCGTGCGTATTGGACACACGGCAAAAATGAAATTACCGCAAGAGCCACACGGTAGCCGGCAGGCAACTCCATTTTTTCACACGTTGGGCGTGCATAGACCAGTGGGAGGGGGTCCAGAGCCTGAGGTGAGGAGGCACATTTTAGCTCCCCCCCCCCCCCCCCGCATTTTTGACCCCTCCCGCCGCCACCACCATCGGGTACCTTTGCTGGCGGGGGTCCCCAACCCCCCCCCCCCCCCCCCCCCGCCAGCCGAAGTCCTCTTCTCCAGCGCAGCCGCGTTGCTGATCTGCAAGGGCAGGCTTCTGTTTCTGTGAGTCTGACGTCCTGCAGGTCACTGTTACTGGATGAGTAGGGATGTATGAACTACAACAAAAGAACTTTGCAAACTAGTTTTTTTTTTTTTTTTTAAATTTTATTTATTTATCATTTTACTTAATTACATTCACATTTATCACATAAATGTAAGGAAATACATAAATTAATATAAAAAGGAAAACATTTTCTCTCAACAATATATATTTACATAATTGTCCACAATTGGAAGATCCAAGATCAGGAAAACAATCTTAAAGAAAATAAGAAAAACTCAAAATGGTTAATCTTACACTTCACATTTTCTGAGGGAGGAAGGTTAATTGGTTATTGCAGCCGGTACAGTGGTAACTGAAGGAAGTTGCTGCAGAGCATTCTTCATCTGTTTCCACAAACTCTTATAATTTCTTAGGTTCAAACAAATAAGTAATAAGGAAATAAAACACTTACAAGGGAATCGCGCTAGGAAGGTCCCACCTAGGGCAATGATTCCTGGCTTAAAAGCCAAGACTTCACACCTCCCAGTCTGCGATTCCCTTGATGTGTCAGGAAATATATGTATCTTTGAACCCAAAAAACTATCAACCATGTATCAGAAATACAATTTCAAAACACTGTTCCTATCCAAATCAAAGATGAAAGTCACTAATAATAACTCTATCTATAACTTCTGAATTTTCCAAAATGTCAGTTAAACTTACATCTCTTTTCTCTGATAAAGAAGATTTTAAAGGAAATATAATTTTAGTCACCAAAAGGTGGCTATCAGAAGGTATTAGCAAAGTATCAGAGAAATATTTCTTCAAGAATTCAGTAGCTGATATATAGGATATTATAGGTAAATTTATCATTCTCAAGTTATTTTCCCTTAATTGGTTCTCCAGAAATTCCAATTTTTACAAGAAAGATAACTATTCTTCATTACCAAATTATCTGATTTTCATAGAGAAGCCATTTCCGTAATCAAAGTCTCTATTTTTATATCTTGGACTTCCACTTTGTTAGATAAGTATTAATATAAATTCTTTAACTCACATAGTGAAAAATTTTAAACATCTGAAGAACAGAGTTATTCTCATTCTGCTGCAGTTCCTATAGTACATCCATTATGACATTATTGGCTTCACCAAGTCCAATTTCTCCACAGAAACCGCTACCAGATATCTTCGGGGAGGAAGAGCTCACTCTCCAATCCCCCAGTTGGTTTATTATCCGAGTCGATGCTGCGCCAGGACCTCCTCGGGTCACATGAAAATCCTAACCCACTTCGGGCGTTTCCATTATTGACCTCCATAGCGAAGCATTACTATTTCTGGGTCTTGGAGGGGTCGTGCCAACAGGGGGACTCAAAGTCACTCCCTCCACTAGATTCGGCAATAAAGCCTTGCTGTTCCCCGAAGCAAGAACTGATATCCCCGACGTTATGACCCCGAATCTCTCCAAAATAGACTGAGAAGTGGTGGGAACCCCAGCCGTGTTCGAGGAGGACAGCACCATGGCTTTGCCTTTTCTCTTCCCCATTCTCTGGGGAGCGCGCCCTCTTCAGGCATTCTGGTGTAAAACGGGAAATCAACTAGCATACGTCCTCGCTCAACGCCATCTTGGATCCTCCAGGTTGGGACACTCTTTGTCTGGTTTCTCCTCAGAGGCCTCTCTGATATGGGTAACCCTACAGCATAGCCCTCTGAGTCATTGAAACACGGAAGCCCCTCCACCACTTACAATGTGGTGTCCCTTCGGAGGGGAGAACTTTGCAAACTAGTTTGGTGAATTTGTGCAAAATGAGTTTGTCAGATTTTAGTTCTTCCCTCTGGTTTACTGTGTTTGTGAGATAGTTTTAATCAAATAGAGTAGAAGGATTTCGTACACTCCCAGAAATTATGCGCATAACAAATTAAAAAAAAAATCAAAATTAAATTATAAGCATTCAGCTTTTTTTTTTTGTTACACAAGTGGCAGCTCGGCTTTCAAGACTGTGGCTTTTCTGGCAGATAAAGGGAAACCTGTATATCTATTATTGTGCTGTCATTATGTGATTGACATAAAAGTCTGCCGTCATCTAATTGCAAGTAACTAGAATAAAACAGTGGTGCCTTAAAGTACTTTTCTTTCTCGCAAGCAGCAAAGTTATTAGCTTTTTGAAGGTTATGCATTAACATGACTCACGTGCTTCTGGAACAGTAGTGGCACAAAATGTTTGGCTGTTTGGGGTTTCTAACCAGTATAATAAGGAATTCAGGTGGTATTGTACATGGATCCTGCCAGAAGTGGTCAGGCATTCTGCTCAGGACTGATTTCATTTAAGGCAGTGGGACTGGGTGGAACAAATCTCAGAACTTGTACATAGCAGATTGGTGTCTTCTACTTGTTTTTGGCCCCTTTTATTCATATTCAGATTTTAAGGACTACTTGAGAGTAAAATGGGTGCCCAGTTACCTACCTAGTATATGTAAAGCTCTTTGAACTTCTCTTCATGCAACCTTCCTTGTTGGGCTCGCACTAACTCAGGAGCTACGTATGTGAGGCTGTCGACTAGGTCTTGATGGATTCACTATTTGTGAAGAGTCTTTGAAGGTTGGGAAGTTCAGTTGGTGCCTGTTTGTTTCTGTTTTGCTTTGGTATGATTGAATGCAGCTTTGGAGTTGCGATTCTCCTTGTTTTTCCTCCCAGACAGCTTTTTCATTCATAACAAGTCAAGGATGATAAAGAACAATGTTATTCAATAGATAGCACAATACATTTCTGTCTTGAAAAAAAAAAGCCTCTGGAGCATGGTTGCCTTTGGCCTCTCTTTATCAGTGTTAGATGAAAGGCTTGGAAATGAAGCATCTAAACTGACAAAAGAATTAATCCTGATGTTCAGAGGGTAAGCGTCTGCCAATGAAGTAAACACCTTTTCACCTAATTGCATGGTTTATCAACTATTAAACTCAGAAGGCCTGCTAGGTCTTCTTTCTAGCTGCAAACTGTATACAGAGGGAATTTACTGTCTAGTAAAAGTTGAATTAACCAGATCACCTCTTCCTTTATGGGCACAAATTTATAGGCTATTTAATTACGGAAGTGCCCTGAACAGGGACAAATAAGTAGATGCAGCAACGACAACAATGTAGGACATCATTACTGAAAATAATTCATGGGCCAGTTCAGATCTTGGCCATTTGATTTACAGAGCCTCCCATATGTGTTTTTGTCTTATAGATACTGTATGCTTTTGAAGCTTGTGGTGTACGTGTTGCACAAATGCATTCCTGTAGGTCATGGAGAGAATAAAACATTTAACTTAGGGTCTTTTAAAGTCTGAGGCTAAACATATACATTGCAAAAGAGTCATCTTACTTAAGAAGTCTCAAGTCATGAGCAAATTTGGCATGGAAAATGGATTTGTCAATGTGTGCATGTTCAGATACATGCGTGGATCTAAAGGGGGAAAAAATCTCATCCCTTTTTGCCCTTTCCAAGCATAACCTAAGCATTTGGGATGGACAGGGCACCAAGTAAAAAGGTTATTGGGACACACACAACAATCAAGATTTTAAACAATTTTAAAAAGCAGCAAAAGGAAAACCAAACTAAAGTTAACCAAAATAACAAAACAAGTAAGAAAAATCTTTTATCATTCCCAAATGTACCAGTGGTGTCTAAGGGGTCCTTTTACTAAGGTGCGCCGAAAAATGGCCTGCGTTGTTGTAGACGTGTGTATTGGACACGCACAGGTCCATTTTTCAGCGCATTTGCAAAAAAGGCCTCTTTTTTTTTTTTTTACCAAATATGGACGTGCAGCAAAATTAAAATTGGTGCATGTCCATTTTGGGCCTGAAACCTTACCGCCACCCATTCACTTAGCGGTGAGGTCTCACGCGTTAACCGGGCGGTAATCGTCAGTTCGTGTACAATGCCAATTACTGCCTCGTTAGCACCACGCGTCAGAAAATAAAATGTTTTTTCTGGCAAGCTTAGTGGACGCGCGTACAAAATAAAGTTACCGCCCGGGCCACGCGGTAGCCGGGTGGTAGTTCTGACATGTAGGTGCCTACGCAGCTTAGTAAAAGGGCCCCTAAGAGTACAATAATGAAACAGCTTTCCGAGGTAAGTTTGGGAGTTACCCTGACAGATTTTATTGTTTTCAAATCTTATCCAGCCGACTGAGAGCACAAATTTTGTCTGAATGAAGTCAGATGGAATGTATCCGGATAAGTCAAGGCAGCCTTTGGAGCGTGCTGGGGGCTAGATAGCACCAATTATTGACAGGTTAAGTTGGGCTTCGCAAATAACAGATCCCAGGTTACCTAGATAAGTTTAACCAATTGTGTCCAGCAGAGGGACTTGACTGGTTACTGAATATCTAGTTAATAAAGTTATCCAACTAACTTTTGACCTGTCTCTGGCCTGCTAAATATCAGCCCCTAAGTTCTTTTCTAAGTGTATTTTGTACCTTTTTTCATTTTTGTAAGTAAGAGGTGCATAGGATGGCAGAAACTTGAAGGGTACAGTTTTATACCAATAGAGCATCCTGCTCCTTTTGGAAGTAAGTGTGCTTGGTTTCTGTGCACAGCAACTTTTAATTTTGGGATGTGCACATACTGACTTGTGATCATGCGAAGGGGCACAGTAGAGGTTGAGGTCAGGCTGGGAGAAATCCTTCAAAGCTCTGGTAAATGCAGACTAGACAGTGGGGGAGGGGGCGAGAAGTAGAAAAACAGGTCAGCCGACTGCTTTGCTCTGTTGAAATTTAACAACTTTACCAGTTTCAACAAAAATGAAAATGGGACATGATTTGAAATAAGGCATATTATTACTAAATGCCTAAACTGTAGGGTTGCCAGGGTGTTATCCCCTCCCTTCAGAGCAGTCAGAAAACGTCAGGCTTAATTACAACATTTCTGTTTATATTGCCTTTGCATAAACTGAGGGCTGTATGTACAAAAGAAAGTAAACACAATGTTTAATGTTTAACCATTTGATTTATCTGGAGTGCCTGCAGCAAACTATTAGGCTTTTTTTTTTTCTCCATGTGGCAGGAGATTTCTTCTCCTCCCAAAGAATCAACAGTTGCTCTGAATTCCATTAAAGGAGAATTCAGCAAGTATACATTTTTGTGGCACATATTTCAAGGCGGGTCACAATAGTTAAAAATAACAGAAACCATCGTACAGCAAATGCACATGTATTTAAAAACGGTAATAAAATACTACAAAAGAAAACATAAAAATCATAAACAGGTCATTTAGATATTCAAATAAATAGATATTTTTTGAATAATCAAGTTTTAAAATCTCACCGAAACATCACATAGATGGAGATTTCTCTAATACTGGATGATAAACCATTCCATAGTATAGGGGGTTTCCCCAAATAAATTCCTGTTTCTTGTACTCATTAACCAACAGAAATCTCCTTGAAGATTTTAAAGAACATGGTCTGATAGTAACAAACCCTTTTGACCACTCCACCCACAACAGCTGTACGATAGATCAAACCACATACCCTCTGGAACCCACACTAAAAATATTAGGTGTCACTATAGACCAACACCTAATTTTTTAACCACATGCTTCAATTCATTACTGCCAAATCCTTAAAACCATCTGGAAACTTAAATGAATAAGATCTTTCTTCTCACTAAAGATTTTAGACTCCTAGTACAATCCCTTGTTCTGACACAATTTGACTATTGTAATGCTATCTATGCAGGGTGCAGGGAGTATATATACCCAAAACACAGCAGCCTGACTTATCTTTAGAGTATCTTGTTTTGAAAGAGCTTCACCTTTATTACTTAAACTGCATTGACTGCCAATTAAAGCCAGAGTCACCTTCAAACTCTGTACCGTCATCTTCCAAATTCAGTAAGGCTTAACTCTTGAACGTATGCAATATCTCTTAGAATGCCCTCCACGAAATGCTATCCCTGGAGCTAGAGACTACTTAATACCACTTCCCAAGCTGCAAGAATCTCTATATATAAAAGGCACCTCCAACGTTCTATGAAGCCTCCAACCGGAACTCTGAAGCGGGCGAGATATCCGGTTTGCCCAAGAGTGTGTGCCCCGCCCTCCCGTCACAACGTGATGATGACGAGGGCGGAGCAAACACACTCCACGAAACGCCATCTCCCCCTGCCCCTCGCCGGCCATTTTTCACATGCACACCGCATCGCAGAGCACCAACGACAGCAGCGGACAGGTCCCTGGAGGGGGGTTGGGGGACAGCTGGATCCCTGGCCATGGGTAGCTGCAGGGGGGACCGGGGGATGGAGCGACAGCAGCGGACAGGTGCCTGCCTGCAGGGGGGTTGGGAGACAGCTGGATCCCTGGCCATGGGTGGCTGCAGGGGGGGCCGGGGGATGGAGCGACAGCAGCGGACAGGTGCCTGCCTGGAGGGGAGTTGGGGGACAGCTGGGTCCCTGGCCATGGGTGCCTGCAGGGGGGGCTGGGGAATAGGACGGTCGCTGGACACAAAAACCTTGCTAGCGCCCGTTTCATCTCTCAAAGAAACGGGCCTTTTTTGCTAGTATAGTTTATAAATCAGTTCATTCAGAGCACTAATGGTGGAACTCCTCACCTAAATCCATTAAATCCATAAAGTTTTAAAAGCTTTCCTCTTTAAGGGGTCCTTTTACTAAGGTGCGCTGAAAAATGGGCCGTGCTAGTGTAGGCGCGTGTTTTTGGCACGTGCAGATCCATTTTTTAGTGCACCTGTAAAAAAGGCCTTTTTTACATATTTGCTGAAAATGGACGTGCGGCAAAATAAAAATTGGCATGCGTCCATTTTGGGTCTGAGACCTTACTGCCACCCATTGACTTAGTGGTAAGGTCTCACATGGTAACCGTGTGGTACTCGTCTATGCGCGTAGAATGACAATTACTGCCCAGTTTCCGCCACACACAGGAAGCTAAAAATTATTTTCCAGCGCACATAGTGGACGCATGTAAAAAATGAAATTACCGCCAAGGCCACACGGTAGCCGGGCGGTAACGCAAAATTGATACACCTACGTGGCTTAGTAAAAGGGCCCCTAATACATTTCTACTAACAGAAGATAAATTCGCTAATTAACTGTTTCTGGTGTTAATTAAGGCTTACAAATGACCCTCCAATCCACATTGAACCAAAACTCATTTTTGGATAATTGTGGGATACAAGTATGAATGAATAACTAAATAAACTTATCTCGCATTATATCGGTTATTCTACTAATCGCTATTTCCAGTGTTGTAACTGTATTATGATTATCCCACCTCATGTTATAACTTGCACCATGTATATTCTTTTATCTGATACTATCAGGCTTATTTTCGAAAGAGAAGGGCGCCCATCTTTCGACACAAATCGGGAGATGGGCGTCCTTCTTTCAGGGTCGCCCAATCAAAAGCCAATTTTGGGCGTCCCCAACTGCTTCCCATCACGGGGATGACCAAAGTTCCCAGGGGCGTGTCGGAGGCGGGACTGGGGCGTGCCTAACAGATGGGCGTCCTCGAGCAATAATGGAAAAAAGAAGGGCATTCCTGATGAGCACTTGGTCCATTTTTTTCTTACAACCAATCCTCAAAAATCAGGGACGACCATCTCTAAGGTCGACCATCTCAACATTTAGGTCAACCTTAAAGATTTGGGCGTCCCCAACCGTATTATCAAAACAAAAGATGGCCGCCCATCTTGTTTCAATAATATGGGTTTCCCTGTCCCTTTGCAGGGACGTCCTGTGAGGACGCCCTTAGGAAAATTTGGGCGCCCCGTTCGATTATGCCCCTCTATGTAATTTTTATTGCTAGCCACATCAAACTTGAGAGCGGTTGGGATAATGTGGGATTAAATGTCATAAGTAAATAAATATCGCATCTGACCTAGTTATACATGATGGCTGAGCTGCAGCAGACGTAGCTCCAGCAGCGATTGCAACAACTATTCTTCACATCCCACCTGCACTGCGAATGCTCAAAGCTATTTTTGGGATCTTTAAAATTAAGTCATGCCTAAAGTTATATTTGTGACAGGCCTCTGGCACCCCTGGCCAAGTAGATGAGACCATGGACAGGGAACAATTTTGTTATCCCTCCCTCCTTTGCGCCTATACGGCCGCACTGCTCACACAGCCCTTGGTATGGCCCTAGGGTACGGGGTCTGTTTTTAAAGAAGCTTTTACATGGCTGGTGCTGCCAGTATTTGCGACTCACTGAGCAAAAAGGTACCAATAGAGGGGTTATAAATAACAAGAGATAAAGGCTATAAAAGTTTGGAGGGGCAACGTGTATTTTTGAAAGTTTTGTGTACTATAGGGTCAGTAGAATAGGACTGTGCAATGTTTTTCACACTTTTGATGTTTTTTCTACAGCCTAAAACTGCAGGTACCTAAAGTGGGGTATGTGATTACTGGGGTTAATTACTTTTCTATTGATAAAACGTTTTTCATTTTTTAAAGGTGTAATTAATCCATGCTTGAGGCTGACATTTTGCAGGATTATGTAGTTGATATCCCTCTATCTTGTGGTATAAATAATTCACATACCCCATTTTTGGTTCCTTTTTGCTGAGCAGGTCATATTTATATTCCTTATTGCTATCTGTGTAAACTTGTACTCTTAACAAAGGGAATCCTGTTTGGTTTTGCCTTAGGCTGTTCTTGGGGGTTTTTTTTTGTTTTGTTTTTTGCTTCAGCTTACCTGCAGAAACCTACTGTGTCCGCCTACTAGTTCCTGCAGGGAGTTTTTGTCCTTGAAAACCAACTGAACTGGACCTACCTTGTCCAATAACCTTAGCAACAAGATTAGTTTCTATTTCATTCCTGGTTGGAATGCAAATCTAATTCAGGTCAGGAGGTCATCTGTTCAGTTTCTTGACCAAACAATGATTTTGGTTGGTGGAACTGGGGAAAAAAAACCCCACCACATTTATATTGCACAGCAGAAAGATTTTCCTGATCCAAAGAAAGCTTGGCACAGACCTGCCCCAAGTTTCATACATGTAAGTAGAGAGAAGACCAATGAGCTGCATGCCACTGAGTAAAAATAATTCTCTGGTTTCAAAAACTAAGGGCCTCTTTTACAAAGCCACGCTACCGATTCTCGGTGCGGCAAATGAAAGGAAGCCCGTTAAATTCCTTTGGGCTTCCTTTCATTTGCCTCATGGGAATCACTAGCGCGGTTTTTTAAAAGAAGCCCAAAAAGACCAGTTGTGAAAATACCTCTGAAATATTTTCTCCTTGTGTAGTGAGTGTGTGGAACCTGCCTTTTATTGTAGGTCCTACCTGTATAGATTCATAACATTTGCTTCCTTTGATGCTACAGGTCATGATTTCTGCTAATGGAATTTGTCATTAACTAGACTAGAGTAAAATCCTTTTGTTCCCAAACATTGATGAACTGTTCAAAGCCCCAAATATCTAGTTGAACTTCATCATGCTCTCTATCCAGTTTGTTCTCTTAACGTTTCAAAACCTTCTTTTTTGTGATTGAAATGTTACTTTAGGGGCCCTTTTTGTTAAAGTGCGCTAAAATCTAGACTTAACGTGTTGTAACACAGGATTTTACCACACATTAAGGGGGAAATTCTATAAATGGTGCTTCAAATTTGGCACTGAAAAAATCGGTATTCTGTAATGGATGTTCCAGGATCTGCTCCCTTTATAGAATAGGTCATAAAGCCGGGATCCGTGCTCAGCTTTAGACATGAGGAATTACATCAGCTGAAACCAGGTGTAAATCTCAGTGCGCAAGTTGGGTGCAGATCCCTGAAATTCTATTACACTGCGTGCATTTTACGAGAATACCACACCCCCTTTGCAGATCCGCACAGAAACACGCGCTATGCTATAAATGGGCACATTAAGTGTTTTTCATGTGGATCTGCCATTTTCTGCCCTGTTTCAGTGTCTTGCAGCCATTAGAATGCTTTTTTGTGCTGAAAATTCAGTGTGGATGTAGCATCTTTCAGTGCCATATGTAGAGTTTCTCCCTAAGCCCAGATCTAATGTAGCTCTTGCTGGGGGCATTTCTCTATTTTTTAATTGCAGGTCGTGCATTAATATAACCAATAGTGCAGGATCACGTACCACCTCCTGTGTTAGCATGCGTTAAATGTAACATGCTAACACTCCCATGTCCTCTCTCCACCAGTGCTGCTATACCCCTTCAGAGAAGGTTTAGAAAAATGCAATAATGCACCACAACGGGCAGACTATTACTCAACCCCTCAACACGTTTGGCCAGTAGCCTGTTAGTGTTGTTGAGGCGGAGGAGTGAGGGTGGTGGAAGAGTGAGGAGATTATCAGCGGAGCGGAGGCAGTGAAGGGGGGAGTAAGGGATAAGAGGGGCAGTAAGGAAACTGAATTTGTAGACCAACCAGAGTATTTTAAATTTAATTCGTGCTGAAATGGGAAGCCAGTGCTCTTTCTGTAGGAGGCAGATAAGATAACACGATCGAACCGGTGAGCATTGTGTAAGAGTTTGACTGCAGTGCACTGAATTAGCTGTAAGTGTTTGCTGCTAAGAGGGAGACCAGCAAAGAGAGAATTACAGTAGTCGAGGCGAAAGATGACCAGGGCAAGAAGGAGAGGACATGACAGAAATGCAAGGAGGAGCAAGCGTACAGACTGAACATGATGAAGAGCAAAGAAGGAGGAGCGAATGACTGAGTCTGTGAGGCTTAAATGTAAAGGAAGAGTTGATTGTCACACCAAAAATCTTAACTGAATCCTTGAACGGTAGGTGCTGCCTGTTCAGACAGGAGTCTGGGAGTGAGATGTGTAGTGAGGAGGGAAAAAAGATAGACTCACGTTAGAGGTATTTAGAAACAGAAGGTTGGACCTGAGCCAGGAACAGACCCTTAAGAGGCAGTCATTAAGATTAGCAACAGAAGAAGGGTCAGGAGCTTTGAAAAAGATTAGCAACCAGTGCCCTATGGCAAAGTGGTAAGTATAGTATTTACTTTACTTGTCTTCTAGTACGTTGTATTTTTTAGCACTTAACCCACCACCACCAGTAACATTTTACAAAGGAAAAATGATTGGAAAGAGGGGGGGGTCAGAAGCCAACCAGTGCCATATCTGAGAGATCGTAAGCTCTGTCGAGCAGGGACTGTCTCTTCACATTCAAGTGTACAGCACTGCATACGTCTAGTAGTACTATAGAAATGATAAGTAGTAGTAGTAGAGATCTGGTAATTTTCTGACCCCTCCCCCACCTCTGCCCCCATCCATGATGTCGTAATGAAAGGGAAGATTTTTTCCTCTCCTACTGTTGAGCAAAGCCTTACTTCATGCTGCTCCACCATCCAGGATGCTCAGTGCCACAACTACAACACTTGAGTCAGCTGTGCTGAACTTTTGAATCATACGATAAACTTCCATATCATCATGCTGATCAATCCATAGACTGGTGGGTTGTGTCCATCTACCAGCAGGTGGAGATAGAGAGCAAACTTTTGCCTCCCTATATGTGGTCATGTGCTGCCGGAAACTCCTCAGTATGTTCTCTATCTCAGCAGGTGGTGGTCACACACAGCAGCAGCTCTGGCTAGGCCTCCAAGCCTAATTTTTAGGTTTTGTTGAGTGCCTGGGGTTGAGGGCTCTTCTTGAGCAAGTGCAAACCTGGTGGCGCCAGGTCCCTCCTTTTCTCCCCCCTCCCGCTGGCTCCGTTAAAAATGGCATAGATGTAATACAGCACCCAGTGTATATTGAAGGCACCAAGCAGCCTTAAAGCATCAAATTCTGCCATACTCAATCTGTCTCAAGGACGACCTGTAGTAAGTGTAACATTCTGGTTAATATTTCCCAGCCGCCCTGTCTTCTGCCACTGCTGGGATTCATTCTCTCCTCTCAATACATACATATGACGCATGACACAGAGAGGGCAGTGCTGAATGGGAGAACAATTTGTGCTTACATGTGTGGTTGAGGTTTAGTCTGTAGTACACAATGTTTGAAGAGTGAATGATGATGTAATGAATATTATGACATCACATTGGCACTCACTTTAGCAGGTGTGGCTTGTGCTGATATAACAACATACATTGAACATGAAGGTTTCAGTATGTTAGAAGGAATGTGTTCACATGCCAGCATGCAGCACATATGCTGGACATTGCCAGTTCTTGTTCTAATACATTTTAATGCATTGAATGTAGGCAGGGTTTTTCTTTGTCAAAAAGTTAGCAACCTTAAATAGAGGCAGGGCACGTGGCTTGAGTAAGTTGGAGGGTAGAGGAGAAGGAACTGGACAGTCTGTCCTGGGCTGCTATGTCCCTTCGAGTGTAGAATGAGAAAAGATAGAGTTTTGTGCCAGTACCTGGAGAAGTCTTCAGGAAGTGGAGTCTTAGACTTCTAGTGGAGCCAGAGGGAGAAGCTGGTACGCCCTGTAACGGCCCCTCACAGAGCTGACATTAGAGAGTGGAACGAGCCAAGTAGGATATGAGAGAGAACAGCATGGATAACAAGTTATAGCAGCAGAGTTCTTTGGGAAGTACAGGCAATCTGAATCCGGACCAAAGAGGTCATCATTTTCCCTGGAGCAATAAGAGAGCCTGCCTAGTTTGAGGAAAGGCCTGAAGGTATACGTGCACCCAGAGGCACAACAGTCTTCTCAGGACTAGGGTTAACAATGTTGTAAGTTTAGAGGGTGAATATGAACTGTTGCTTGTGACTGCATGGTTTGCTGCAGGAAGGACTGGATTCAGCAAGTCGTGCTGAAAAATCAGCGTGGAAAAATTATGCATTGAGCCCTATTCTTTAAAGAGTATCTGCACTATAGAGAATAGCGACTAATTTGTGACTAACTTAAGTTGCCTGCATTTACACCTACTTTCAGAAGGCGTAATGCCGGCACCTAAAATAGGCACGAATTGGGCATATTCTATAAGAATGCACATAATTTGTAGGAACACCTTTAAACACACTCTCCTTAGGGCAGCTACATGAGACGTAGCAACGGACTGGCAAAATGTTAGAGTCTAACGCTGTTTATATTCCTTCAAATGAGACATTTAGGGCCAGATTTTATATATGGCGCACGGAAAACATTTCTGGCTAAGCGTAGATTTAGGCGCAGTATATGGAATATGCTTACTTGATATCCCAGCGCCTAAAACTACGCGCCTCCATTTACACCAATGAAAGCATGGCGTAAATCCCTGAACGTAGATTTACAAGGACTGGGCCATATTCCATCACAACACTCGTAGATTTTGGAACTCCCATTTCTCTGCCCCTCTTGAACTGCATGCATTAGAATTTAGGTGCAGTCCATTACAGAATACGCTTAGTGAGGTGTGTGTGTAAATTCTAATTATTGCCAATTAGTGCTCAATATTGCTTGTTAGATGCATGCTAACAATGCTGATTAGCTTGTTAAGTCAATTAAGTTACACCCATTGTTACAAAATATGCTTAGATTTCAGCGCAGAACGCTAACAGGCACATTTTCGAAAGAGGACGCCCATCTTGCGACACAAATCGGAAGATGTGTCCTTCTCACAGGGTCGCCAAATCGGTATAATCGAAAGCCGATTTTGGATGTCCCCAACTGCTTTCCGTCGCAGGGATGACCAAAGTTCACGGGGGCGTGTTAGAGGCGTAGCGAAGGCAGGACTTGGGCATGCCTAACACATGGACGTCATCGACCCATAATGGGAAAAAAAAGGGCGTCCCTGACAAGCACTTGGACGACTTTACCTGGTCCTGTTTTTCTTACGTCCAAGGCACAAAAAGGTGCCCGAACAGACCAGATGACCACCAGAGAAAATCGGGGATGACCTCCCCTTACTCCCCAGTGGTCACTAACCCCCTCCCACCCTCAAAAAAATCTTTCAAAATATTTTGTGCCAGCCTCAAATGTCATACTCAGGTCCATCACAGCAGTATGCAGGTCCCTGGAGCAGTTGTAGTAGGTGCAGTGCACTTCAGGCAGGCAGACCCAGGCCCACCCCCCCCCTACCTGTTACTCTTGTGGTGGTAAATGTGAGCCCTCCAAAACCCACCACAAACCCACTGTACCCACATCTAGGTGTCCCCTTTCCTCTTTAATGGCTATGGTAGTGGTGTACAGTTGTGGGTTTGGGGGGGGAGGGCTCAGCACACAAGGTAAGGGAGCTATGTACCTGGGAGCAATTTCTGAAGTCAACTGCAGTGCCCCCTAGGGTGCCCGGTTGGTGTCTTGGCATGTCAGGGGGACCAGTGCACTACGTATGCTAGCTCCTCCCACAACCAAAGGGCTTGCATTTGGTCATTTCTGAGATGGGTGTCCTTGGTTTCAATTATCGCCGAAAATCAGAAACCATCTCTAAGGATGACCTAAATTTCAAGGTTTGGGTGTCCCCGACTGTATTATCGAAACAAAACATGGATGTCTATCTTGTTTCAATAATAAGAGTTTCCCCACCCCTCTATTGGGACGTTTTGCAAGGACTTCCTCAGCAAAACATGGGCGTCCCTTTTGATTATGCGCCTCCAAAGTGTGCTAAATAGAATCTGGCCCTTAATTTAAAAGATTGTAAGCATGAACATTAACAGAAGAAAAGGGTTGAGAATTGGTAAATTCTCTTGTCATTTTATGTTTGCATATATAAGCAATAGTTTAAAAAATGTATATTATGTTCTGTAAGTATGGCATTCTGATATTTTTTTTTGAATATATAATAATGACTTGGAGATTGGTTATTCACTCTTAGCTTCTGTAGGTATTTTTGTTTTTTAAATGCATATACATTCTGTAAAATGACAGACTGCTTTGTTTTCTTGCAGAGTTCCAGGATAAATTTTAGTGCAATAATTTTTTTTCTAAACTTTTTATATTCCTATAGATCTGTCGGCCATGGTTAGCTATCTGGTCCCATCAGGATTCATATGTAACAAGCCAAGGAGATGGAAGGTTTCTTGAGGTATACGCATTTTCATATTTGATGTATCTTAAAATACTTGTTTCAGATTCAAAATAATTTTTTTGTCTTGATTTAAAAAAAATAAAAATGCTTCTTTAAAACTGCAAGCATTCACCTGGGTAAGTAAATCCAAAGAAGAAGAGTTTGCTTTTTGTATTTCAGTTTCTTGTGCTCTTTATAGGCCGTGGTTCATTGAGTCTTCAGCCAAATCCCCCCCCCCCCCCCGACTTACGAGCCCTTTTACAAAGCCGCGGTAGGGCTACCTTGTCAATGGCGCACGACAAATCGTCCCTACTGCTGGGTGTTGCCATGCTCCATTTTCAGTGCACCAAAAATAATATATATATATATTTTTTTTTTTTCTTTTAGTGCCAGGGGCTTACCCAGCAGAGCTGCCTGGCTACCGTCAGGTTAGCACGGGAACCCTTGCCACCTCCTAAATAGGAGGCAGAAAGGGCTCCCTCCCCCCCCCCCCCCGGGGAAAAAAGCAATTTACTTAATGCAGTAAAAGGGGGCCTTGTTGCACGGTAAATCCATGTACCAACATCACCGCCAGTGGCATAGCTACAGGGGACCTGGGCTCCCCCAAATTGGATCTGGGGCCCCTGGTTTGGCTGGCGGGAGATCCCAAATAGGTGGGATAATGTGGGGTACAAATGCAATAAATAAATAAAATAAAACCCCCGCCAGCTGAAGCCTTTCTCCAGCGCTGTTCTCTGTGCATTGCCTGCCCTGCTTCCTCTCACATTGCGTGCATGTGTGAAGCCGTGCATGCTCAGTTTCACTAAAACCGAGCATGCACGTGATGTGAGGGGAAGCAGGGCAGGCAATGTGCAAAGAACAGCACTGGAGAAAGGCTTCAGCTGGCGGGGGTTGGGGATCTCTGACAGCCAAGGCATGTGGGGTTGCGGCAGAGAGGTGAACCAAACTGTGCCCCCCCCCACACACACAAACACACACACTTTGGGCTCCAGACCCCCCCTACGTTGAGGTCTGGCTATGCCCCTGGTCACCGCAGGACCCATTTTAACACAGCTTGGTAAAAGGACCCCTTAGTTAACTCTGTTACTGCAGTAATGGACACAGGTCATCCTCTAAAGCAGGGGCGTATCTGGAATCCGGCGGTAGGGGGGGCCAGAGCCAGAGAGGGGGGGCACATTTTTGCCTCCCTCCCCCCCCCCCCCCCCCCCGCCGCCGCCGCCTCTCTCCACCCCCTCCCCGCCGTCAACCCTCCCCCGCTGCTTACTTTTGCTGGCGCCGAGGTCCCGACCCGCAGTCTCCGTTTTTCGTCTTCCTCCGTGGCCATGCTTCCAGGAAGTAACGCTGCAGTGCTGATTCGTTGACCCCAGTTCGACGTCTGACGTCTGACGCCGAACTGGATTCAACGAATCAGCACTGCAGCGTTACTTCCTGGAAGCATGGCCACGGAGGAAGACGAAAAACGGAGATTGCGGGTCGGACCTCGGCGCCAGCAAAAGTAAGCAGCGGGGGAGGGTTGACGGCGGGGAGGGGGGCCAGGGCGAAATCTGCAGGGGCCCAGGCCCCTGTGGCCCCACGCAGATACGCCCCTGCTCTAAAGTCCTGTAATCAGGGACTGTAAGTGTGGCCAGTAGGTGTTGCTGTTACCTGATGATTGGCACCCTTTCAACCCCAGAGGCTTAAAATGTCCTTTCAGTAGCATCTCCAGCCCCACTGATATGAGAAACACATATGAAACCTAGTTTCTCTGTGTCACAGTTGCAGCCTGTCACTGGGTTTATCTTACTGGGTGTTTTGTTTTGTTTTGTTTTGTGGTGTCTGGGTTCTAAGTTCATTTGCCAGTGGAGTGATACAGATTCCAAACTCCAATTCTCTATTGCATCATGTAGTCAAAAACAAAAACATTAATTAGTATGTTCCTTGTAAAAATGCTGTCTAGCAGGGTATTTCCCAGTCCTTTGAACGATGTGGGAACTCTAAAACTGGTTGTGAAATAGAGTAGTAGTAGTAGAAGAATAGAAAAAAAAATGATAAAGTCATAAAAGATGCATTTTTTTAAAATCCTGTGTAATTTGGCAGCAGAACTGGCACAAAAGCAAAATTGGCTGTACTGGAGGTGGGAGACAGTTTATTGCTTCCCACAAACACTATAGTAACACAGTAAATAGTGACAGGTTAAAAACCCAAAGCGACCCATGCAGCTTGCCCTTGAAGCTGGTGCAATTGAGAAGATTTTAACAGATGCTGGAAGTAAGCATGATACAGTGAATAATGACCAAGTACAGCCTTATGGTGGTTAGCTGTATTTTAAGACTGCAAGAGCTGTTTGTTTTCTGCAAGCCTGGTCACTAAATTCACAGTTTTGTTTTACTGAGTGGTGACTTTGGGGTTATTTATATTTGGGCTTCAGATGCCCCTGAAAAAGGATGGCAGGTTTAGGTCACAAACCACAGTTTCATTCCCTTTCTTGTTTGCCTCAATTTACGTACATGAAAGATGAAGACCTGCAAGAAGGCAAATGGTTGAGGTTGCTGTAAATCACTTTCTTGTGGTTCCTGAGTTAGGCACATGCTCTGCACTGAGGTGTTGGGGTTGCCAGTTTTGGGATGAAGAAACTTTTAAGGCCTTCTGAAAGGGAAGAATTATTGCCTGAGACAGAAATAACAAAGCTGTTCCCAAAACAAGTGTATAAAAAGTGAGGGCCTAAGAGGCGAGAATTTAAACAAACAAAAAAAAGTCTTTCATATCTCATAGCAGAGATTTTTTTGATCAGAAACACAAATCAGGGAAGATGTCAGCACAACTAGCCAATTAACGGAAGCAGGAAGACAGGGTATTCCGGGTGCAGGAGAGGAAGGAAGCAATGCGATGAACCACCCCCTCCCAAAAAATCCTTGAAATCTTCTGAAAATGCTATGAAATATAGTGCCTTGTAAAAATCTTCACACCATTGCACACTTTGCTATCCAAATACAATGTATTTCACCAATCCACTCAGCACACTCTGCATGCTCAGTGTGAAAGAACAAACCACAGAAAAGCACAAAAAGCAATAAATAGAAAACTTCCTTTTCTTTCCCCTTCTTTTCAATAGCGAGGATATGTATTCCATTGTACGATAAGAGTATCTTAACTTTTCCCAGCATTTATCTTTGAGGGTCATGTTTCTGTGTTATTACTGAAATCGACAGTGTGCCTCCAAGACTGAGCATTTCATGAAGTAAACATTTTATTATAATACATTTATTTTTGTTACATTTGTACCCCGAGCTTTCCCACTCATGGCAGGCTCAATGCAGCAGGCAATGGAGGGTTAAGTGACTTGCCCAGAGTCACAAGGAGCTGCCTGTGCTGGGAATTGAACTCAGTTCCTCAGGACCAAAGGCCACCGCCCTAACCACTAGGCCACTCCTCCACTGAAATTTGTCCTTCAAGTGTTGTAATGGAGACTGTCTTGCAGCTTTTGTTTCCTCCTGCCTCAATCATCATAAGGCCACTTTATCTAAAAACATGATATATATTTTCTATTTCCACAAATATATAGCCTGTCAATCCTGAACAAAATTATGCTCTTGGTGAAACAATTTAAAGAGCATTTTCTGGTAGAACTCAAAAAAAGAGATGACAAAAGAATGTGTTGCTTTACACCTCTGTTTGTTCATGATTTTTTAAACTCTTTGTTTCTGCTAAATCTGATTTGATGTTTGTATCCTGAAAATTATTTATTTATTAGGATTTATTTACTGCCTTTTTTGAAGGAATTCACTCAAGGCGGTGTACAGTAAGAATAGATCAAACATGAGCAATAGGCAATTACAGCAGTAAACGTATTCAAATAACAATACAAAGTATGGCGTGGAGGGGCATAATCAAACAGGGACGACCATCTCTAAGGGCACCCATCTCTAAGGACGTCGTCGAAGGGGCGGGGAAACCCGTGTTATGGAAACAAGATGGGCGTCCATCTTTTGTTTCAATAATACGGTCGGGGACGCCCAAATCTCAACATTTAGGTCGACCTTAGAGATGGTCGTCCCCGGTTTTCGGCCATAATGGAAACCGAGGACATCCATCTCAAAAACAACCAAATCCAAGGCATTTGGTCGTGGGAGGAGCCAGCATTCGTAGTGCACTGGTCCACCTGACATGCCAGGACACCAACCGGGCACCCTAGGGAGCACTGCAGTGGACTTCACAAATTGCTCCCAGGTGCTTAGCTCCCTTACCTTCGGTACTGAGCCCCCAAAACCCACTCCCCACAACTGTACACCAGTACCATAGCCCTAAGGGGTGAAGGGGGGCACCTACATGTGGGTACAGTGGGTTTTGGGTGGGTTTTGAAGGGCTCACATTTACCACCACAAGTGTAACAGGTGGTGGGGGGGATGGACCTGGGTCCGCCTGCCTGAAGTGCACTGCACCCACTAAAACTGCAGGGACCTGCATACTGCTGTCATGGAGCTGGGTATGATATTTGAGGCTGGCATAGAGGCTGGAAATTTTTTTTTTTTTTTAGGGTGGGAGGGGGTTGTTGACTACTGGGGGAGTAAGGGGAGGTCATCCCCGATTCCCTCCGGTGGTCATCTGGTCAGTTTGGGCACCTTTTTGAGGCTTGGTCGTGAAAAAAAATGGACCAAGTAAAGTCGCCCTTCTTTTTTCTATTATCGGCTGAGGACGCCCATCTCTTAAGCACGTCCCAGTCCCGCCTCTGCTACGCCCCCGTGAACTTTGGTCATCCCCGTGATGGACTGCAGTTGAGGACGCCCAAAATCGGCTTTCGATTATGCCGATGTGGGCGACCCTGAGAGAAGGACGCCCATCTCCCGATTTGTGTCGGAAGATGGGCACCCTTCTCTTTCGAAAATGCCCCTGACAGTATACTACTTACAATGTCATCACAATACGTAATAGAACTTTTTTTTATTGATAGTGAAGGGTAAAAAAAAAGATGGAACATATAGATAGGTAAGTGAGTTAGAAAGAAATTTATCTCCCTGGAGTGGCTTTTGTAGTTGATCTGCTAGTTTGAAGATACTTGGTCCTGCATTGCCAGGATTCTGGATAAAGAAATGCAGCTGCAGTGCTGGGCAGGTGTAGGAACTTGGAGTTACCAGCTAGGATCACTGACTGTTAGTGGAATTTGGGAGCTTAAAAGCTGTCTCAGTTAGAATGACTAAGGAGTGAAAGCTGAATAATTTGCCTCACGGAGGAACCAGAGTTCATGTTGATCCAGCTTCAGATGGGTGACTTTACAGAGTCCCTGGGCAGGCAGATTTTCTGGTTTTCTGATTTTTTTGGCCTGATGCAGCGAGGGGGGGGAGCAAGATGCTCATTAGGCCATGGCCACTGGATCAATCTCATGTGAGGAGGTGATCTTTTATTTTCTTTTCATTTAAATTTCAAGTCATCATAAACATTACAGGAATCATTACAGAAAATGAATAAACATTCAACAAAAATAAATCGGGTAAAAAAAGTAGGACATATCATCAACTTGTATAAAGGCTATAATAAAGTGTGTGGGGGGGAGACGAGTAGGGAAACTTAGGCCAAGCCGTTTTATATCATGCATAATGGATACAATGTTTTAAGAAACACCACCTTATTTTAGTCAGTCACGTGGAGGGCATAATCGAATGGGGCGCCCAAGGACGTCCCCGCGTAGGGGGGGCACCGGTCCTGCAATCCAGAGGTGGCCAGTTCAAATCCCACTGCTGCTACTTGTGATCCAAAATCCAAATAAATAAATAAAGGAGGTGTCAGAGACATAGCAAAGGCATGGATGTCCTTCTCACAGAAACACCCACATTTTGGACATCCTCAACTGCTGTTGCAGGGACAGAGGCATAGCGAAGGACATACTTCACCTACACTCTAAAAAAAAAAAAAAAGACAAACGTTTTTAAAGATGTTTTTCGGGGTGGGAGGTGGTTAGTGACCACTGGGGAGTCAGGGGAGGTCATTCCCGATTCCCTTCTGTGGTCATCTGGTCATTTAGGGCACATGTTTGTGGCTTGGTCGTAAAAAAGAAAGGACCAAGTAAAGTCGGCCAAGTTTTAATCAGGGATGCCCTTCTTTTTTCCATTATCGCTTGAGGACGCCATCTGTTAGGCATGCCCCAGCCCCATCTTTGCTACGCCTCCGACACGCCCCTGGGAACTTTGGTCGTCCCCGCGACGGGAAGCAGTTGGGGACGCCTAAAAACGGCTTTCGATTATGCTGATTTGGGCAACCCTGAGAGAAGGACGCCCATCTCCCGCTTTGTGTCGAAAGATGGGCGCCCTTCTTTTTCGAAAATAAGCCTGATAGTATTACAAAAATGCCCTCAACATCGAGGTTTGGGTGGGGAGAGGGACCTTATTCCCATTTACTAAACAATACATCTGCTGTTACATTTTAAGATAAAAGTGGCAACCATGGGTTTAAATTCCTAAAGATTTACACCTGGTTTACATGGATGGTTTATTCCATGTATAGGAAAAACTATTTTTGACTAGAAAACATAATATTTTTATAACTAAACTTGGTGCATAAGCTCTATTTTTTAGTCTTTTGTGAGCAGGATGACACCAACAGTGTAGCCTGAGTGGGTATGTCCTTTGCCAAATTATCTGCACTACTGACCATGTCCAAATCCCCCATGTCCTGGATTTTCTACTCGCCTGTCAGAAAGGACATAATACAACTTGGAGACAGATATTATAATCTCTGGAAGGATCTTCAACCCTTTCTAATATGTTTCACAAACAGGTCTCTGGGAGACGGCCACATTTTGTTTATGGGGAGTTAGGAAGTTTAGATTTCTTGCTCTGTTGATCTCCAGCGGTTCCAATCTGCTATATCCCTGCAAAGTTGACACTATAGGCTTGAAAGAGGCTTGGCTACCTGTCCTTTAATCCACCATCCTCCTGTCTTGCTCTCCCAATTTGGCTGCTGCCTTCACATATAAAGGTTTCTGTATTTGGCATAGTACAGAGACAGTTATTGTTTTATCTCAAAATGGTAAGGGTCTGATTTTATAGTTTGACCTCTCGTCAGCATTTGACTTGGTGGATTATGATATTATGCTTTCTGAACTCAGTCATATAGGTATTGACAATATGTTTTGAATTGGTTTAGGGGTTTATTGGTTCCTAGGTCTTATAGGGTAAAACAAAATGGGAAGCTAGTAGAAAAAACCTTGTGGTATACCATGAGGATCACCTTTGTCACCTACGCTATTTAATGTCTTCCTACACTCTTTGGGTTTGGAGCTAACTAGAGAAGGTTATACAACTTTATAGTTATGCTGATAATATTAGTGTTGATTCTGGTACAGTCGTCTATAATTTCTGCATTATCAATTGTTCAAAAATGTTTAACTCAGTTTAGCTCTTGGCGGTTACATTATCAATTGAAGTTAAACACTGATAATAATAACCCTGACCCATTAGTGTACCGTATATTGATGGATCAAACTAGATATATATTATCTCCTGTAATTAAAATATTGGGGATTTATGTTGATCAAAATGTATCCCTTGAATATCAACTTAGTGCCATAGCTAAGAGTGTTTTTTTGCCTTTTGAGGAGTTTAAGACACATAACAAAGTTTCTTGAATTTGAACAATTCAGACTATTGGTACAGGCATTGCTTTTTTCTAAGTTGGACTACTGTATTTGTATTTTTGCAAAAACTTCATTGGCTACCAGTACAATACAGGGCTAAATTTATTTATTTTATTTTATTATTTTATTTGTTACATTTGTATCCCACATTTTACCACCTATTTGCAGGCTCAATGTGGCTTACATAGTACCACATCGGCGTTCACCAGTTCCGGTATGAACAAATACAAGGTGATGTTGTGGTAGACTAAGGTTCATGTGTGACAGATACATTAGGGGATCTTAGAGAGGAAGAGTTAAGTTATGTCCGTTACGAGCTTTGGTTTCGTTGTGTTGCAGATATTTGGGCTTTTATGTTGGATCAGTGGGGTATTCCTTTTTGAACAGGTTTGTTTTTAGTGATTTCCGGAAATTTAGGTGATCATATGTTGTTTTTACGACTTTTGGCAGTGCGTTCCATAGTTGTGCGCTTAAATAGGAAAAGTGGATGCATAAGTTGATTTGTATTTGATTACTTTGCAGCTTGGGTAGTGGAGATTTAGATATGTTCGAGCTGATCCTATTGTGTTTCTGGTTGGCAGGTCTATGATGTCTGTCATGTATCCCGTGGCTTCGCCGTAAATAATTTTATGAACCAGGGTGCAGATTTTGAAAGCAATACGTTCTTTGATTGGGAGTCAGTGCAGTTTTTCTCGGAGGGGTTTGGTGCTTTCAAACTGCGTTTTTCCAAATATAAGCCTGGCTGACATGTCGAATTGGAGGAGAAGTATGCTTTTACCTGTTGCTATTTCCTGCTTGAATTTAGTTAGGAGAGTAATTAATACTGTTTTGGTGCTGTGTAGGGGGTGAAATCCTGATTGTGATTCATGTAGTATTGTGAATTTGTTTATGTAATCATTAAGTTGTTTGGTTACCATGCTTTCCATTAATTTGACTACCATGTCAGACTCTTATGTCTGATCTTCAAGACCCTGAAAGGAAATGGCCCTGAGTACCTGAAAAATAGGATGATCCTCCACACACCGCCAAGAACACTAAGGTCCTCCCATGGACTTTCACCAACCACACCCTCTCCAAAAGACATCACACAATGTGATGCCCAAGCTATCTGTATTTCAGGAAGCAGGTGAAAGCTTGGCTATTCAACCAGGCCTTTACTGGAAGAAGTAACTAACTCGTTAGTCTCACTCACACACACAAGGAGTACACAGGCTGCATATACTGCAGCAGGACATGTTTATCCACTCCTACCCTAGCTGAGATAACATTTAACCATTTCTCTGACCTCATGTGCAACTTTCTTTAAATCAATCACCTGACTTTCTAACTCTTCCTATTTTCTTACCCTTCTATATGTTACATCTTCGCTATCACCTATAATGTTCTACTACGTATTGTGTTAAAATTGTAAATAGTGTACCATGCCATACTTTGTATTGTTTTTGAATATTTTTACTGCTTTGTCTATTGCTCATGTTTGATCTACTCTTACTGTACACCGCCTTGAGTGAATTCCTTCAAAAAGGTGGTAAATAAATCCAAATAAATAAAATAAATTCTCATCTATTTAGGTGCGCCTAGACATGTCACTTGACAGTTGCAAACAATCCAGAACACTGGGAGACATCCAGGTCATGGTCTTCCACAATGGTGCCTTTGGGCCTCATTAAAGTAGCACTATTCTGAAGATGAACTTGTTTTAAAGATAAGAGGCGGAGCCATCACCAGTAATGTTATCCACCACTTTTGAGAGACACTGACCTCTGAATGTCTTTTCTCTTCTGTGCCAGATACATTCTTGTACAGAGCTTCCTGCTCCAGATTTCATTGGCGTCTGTTCTTCTGAGCACTTGGAGTAGTTGATACATGCTGCAACACGGACCTCTCACTCAGGGAACAAAACCTTTGACGAGATCAGCCTATCACATTTGTACAACTAAAGGTTGAGGCAGAGTCATGCCACTGGCATGCAACTGCAGTGAAAACATCCCACTGCTTGTCCACCAGGCCTGTGCTCCAAATTTTGAATAGAAGAAATAGAAGCCCGTTTCTAATCCTCTTCGTGGCAGGAGTAAGCAGAGTTCAGTACCTGTGGAAATCATTGTGCTTGTGATTTTAGGAGATACTTCATGAAATGTACATATGAGAGATTTGCATTCAGTTAAAAACTGGCCCCCTGATATTTGAATTCTGTGGCCAATATTGCTTTAGAACACTGACTATGGCATTTAAATTAATACCTATATGCTTGTTCTGACTATCCAGATAAAGCAGCTGCCAAAACATATCCAGCTACTGTCGATATTCAGCACCAGTCCCAGATAACTATCCGGATAAGTTAGGACAGTGCTTATCTGGGTAGTAGCTGCTTCTACCTGTATAAATACTGCTGAATATTGGGGCCTGTATGTACACAAACCTCTTTGCATATACATTTTGCACATCCATTTTGGGTATCCTAAAAGCTCAAGCATTTTGATATCTGCCAGGACTGCTTAGTGAGTTGAGAAAGAGGAGTAATATATTTAAAACACTTAGGGCCCCTTTTACAAAGCGGCAACAAGCCCAACACGGGCATACCACTCACTATGGAGTGGAGGAGTAGCCTAGTGGTTAGTGCAGTGAACCGTGATCATGGGGAACTGAGTTCAATTCCTACTGCAGCTCCTTGTGACTTAATCCTCCATTGCCCCTGGTACAAAATAAGTACCTGAATATATGTAAACCACTTTGAATGTAGTTGCAAAAACCTCAGAAAGGCAGTATATCAAGTCCCATTTCCCTTACCCTAAAAAGGAAATACCACCAGGCTAATGCAGCAGCCCAGTGGTACTTCCCACCCCCAGCATGCTGTCACATCTGTCACTACAAAAATATATTAATTTATGTAGCACCGGTGTGTACCCAGTGGTAATCGGTTACTGCAGGGATAGTGCAGGAGCCCTTACCGCCACCTCAATGGTGGCGATAAGGGATTCCCCAAAATGGCCGTGCGGCACGTGAAGCACTCACCGCACAGCCATTTCTTTAAAAAAAAAAAGAAAGACCTAACTTTTACCCACTGCGGTAAAAGGGGGGCTCGGTGCACGTCAAAACATTTGCCGTAGTTTGGTAAAAGGGACCCTTAGGCACCAACCTGATATTTTTTTAGAAGCTAGAGGAACGTGTGTGAGGGGAATGGTCAATTTGCTTTCTTTGCCTATTTTGCCTTTTGTTTGTCATTGTCAATTTTGTGTGTTGCTCCCTTTCCTTTTATTTTGACTTTGCTTTTTGGGGGGTTCCCTTTCCTTTTCATCCAGTTACTCTCTTCCCCTTCAGAGACCCTTCCCTTGGATGCATCAGTATGGCTCTGCCACTGGCAGCTGCCATTGCAGTTCTCCCTGGCAGTATTCAGTTGCATCTCTTCCGTTGTGCACCAGGGTTTTTCAAGTCCTTATTCTGTTTCTTGCAAAATTTTGAATGGGAATTTGCTGTGGAATAAATGTTAATATGTGTTGATCTAGTGAAAGGGAATATGGTTGGCAGTTGAGTGTTGAGACACTTTCTGATGAGTTAATAGCCTTTACCTTGCTATTTTTGGCGGGGGTGGGATTGGAAAGGAAGCCTATAAATTGAGACTTGGTTTTGTTTTCTAGTATACCAATTACATTTCTAGGCAAAAAAAAGTCTTTGACAGATCTTTTTAAATCTGTGGGTATAGCTTATTTGTAGGCAGTTCTGGGTTTTTCAAAACTATGGTGAGGCCTACCTGTATAAACTTCTAAGCGGACCGGTAGGACAACTGGCAGTGCAGTATCTCCAAAGAAGCTTCCATTTCAGAAAACAATATAACATTTTCTTCTCTGCTGGGGATATATAATTTAGGTCTGTATGTTTGCTGGGAGCATTCAGAAGTAAGACTGTGTATTTTGTAGACCAAGTTGAAGTGCTCTTTTTAAGACCTAAGCCTTAAACTGTAGAATACATGGTGAGGACATTTTGTGGAAAATTCATTTCTTGTTTCCTTTGTTTATATGGCTTTTTTGAGGTTGGTGTGACTACTCTGTCCTGTATCTGTCAGAACAGCAGGAGAATTCTGTATGTTTTCAGTACTAGAGAGTTTTTAGATAAAGAAATATTTTAGATCTAGGCCTCCATGGCAACTCTTAGAGCCACATGGGATTTTTATCACATAATTGTTTTTACAGCTGAAAGGAATGACCCTACACAGGGCCTTGGGAGGTTTGTCTAGCTTAACCTCACGCCGCCCACAAATTTCTCACTGGTACCCTGTAAACCTTAGCTATGGGATTTGCATAGAAAATAGTGGGAAATCTATGGAATGGGTAAATGTTTAAAAAGAAAAAAAAAAGGATTGAAGTACAGTTCATAGAGGAGTGTCACATAAGTTACATCTTCCTGTTTTTGGTGCCAGAAAAACTTCAGTTCTCCTTGCCACTGTCTTTTATCAAGGGGCTGTAATATATTTATCATATTATTGGAGAGAAGGCTTTTTCCTCACTTCTGAAAGAGTGAAATAAATGAAGCTAAAATAAGAAAGTATGCATTTTATGACTGTGGCTTTAAAGACAGAAATGCAGTTTGATTTCATGCAGTATTTGCTCAAAAAGTTGAAATGGCTGGTTAATCTGGCCTTTTGTTCCCATTTCAACACTGACCTATTTTAAAGAAAAGAAGCAAGAACTTACTTGTATCCTTCATGGGTTGTGTACTTAAAAGCAATTTTGGAGCCTTGCTTCCTTAGTATAGCATTCTGGTTTCCATATTGGCCCTGAAGAATCCTGGAATCAGTAGGCTGTGATTCTTTTAATGGCACAGTCTATAATTATCCTAAGATGCTGTTATAGGTAAGCCCTGCTTTTCCATACACAGAGAAAGAAACTTCTGAAAAGAGAGCCTATGCAATTGGTTTGGGACACATATAATCAAAGGATCAGTCACCAGTTTTATTTCCTGTCCTGCTAGACACAGTGCCTTGGAAAAGTTTTCACATCTCTGTACATTTTTTACATTCTACTGCCTGAAAATTTACTTCAAATGCTTTAAGTATGTGGGTTTGGGTTTAATTCAGTGATCTACACAACACTCTACACTTTCAATGTGAAGGAACAATTACTGAAATTGTCACAGATTAGATGGCACAAGTCTTGACTGAATATTTGGTGGAAACACCTTTGTAGCAATAGCAGCCATGAGTCATTTAGGGATAAGTATCTACTAACTTTGAACGGTGGGTAGTGGTGTTATTTTCCCATTCTTTTTGGTAACATAGCTTGAGCACTTGCAGGTTGACTGAGGATTGCAAGGCTTTTCTATTGGATTCAGTTCTAGGCTTTCACTGAGCTACTTGAGAAAACTCCATTACTGGGTTTGAGATCATTGTCCTGCTTAAAAGTAAATCTTCTGGCAGACTTGGAACAGCTTTTCCTTCAGAATTTGCCTGTACTTAGCATCATCCACCTTTCCTTGATTTCACAAGCTTTCTTGCCTGTGCTGCTGCAAAGCATCTGACAGCATAATGCCGCCACCACCACAGTGCTTTACTCTGGGGATGGAGATAGCAGGGCAATGTGCTCTTTTTACACCACACACACACATCGTGTAGTATTGAGATCAAAATGTTCTGCTTTTATGTCCTCAAACCACAGTCTTTTTCTCAGATGAGTGATGTGTCCATGAGTGTTCCTTTGCAAATAGTGTGTGGCACATCATAGGACTTTTCTCCAACAGCGGCTTCTCTCTTGCCACCCTCCCATACAGACCCACGTTTGTGGAGTAATGTTGAAATTACTGAACAGTCAACATTTTGCCCAGGTTCAGCCTGAGACTTCTGTAGTTCTTTCAAAGTATTTTTAGATGCCTCAGCTATAGTCTTTGGAAGGACAGCCTGATTGAGGCAGTGTCTTGTTCGTACCAAATGATGTATGCCTTACTGTGATGCATCTGACACTAAACGTTTCTTAGACTTTCCCCCCAATATGTACTTTTTGAATACCTGTGTCCTGAAGGAAGGTTTTTTTTTATGATTTGTTTGGCATGTTTAGACCTTTGCTTCAATTCACTTCATACAACAAAAATAGTTTGATTCTTCATCCAAGGACATTTGAATCCGCTACTATGATAGGACACAGATTAGCTCTAATTAACCCAGGGACTTTGTTAAGGCAGTTCTTGGAACCAAAACTAATTTGCATTTGCTGTGGTAAGAAGGATGTGAAGAAATTTAATCCAGACTCTTTGGTTTCTTACTCCTAATTACTTTTTGAATATTTCTATAATTGTTCTTTTCATGCTTAACATGTAGAGAATGTGTGGCTCAGTGAAACAGATTCCTAATTGAATGCCTTCTGAATTATATTTTCTAGACAACAGGAGGTGAAAAATACACAAGGGTGTGAAGACTTATAAAAAGTACTGTAGATAGGCTAGAGGCATCCAAGATGGATACACCAAAAACTGAAAAAATGTATACCCTAAATGAGAAACATGGGAATTTAAATCTCCTTTTACAAAGCCACGGTAAAGATTCCCAGCATGGCAAATGCGACAAAGCCCTTTCAATTCCTATGGGTTTCGTCGCATTTGCCATGCAGAAATCACTACCACGGCTTCATTAAAAAAAGCCCTTAAGTTCTTATGTACTCCCAACACGGTTCATTATGTTGACTCTAATGATTCACAAAAGCAGAAAAATCAAACACCCCACCCACCTCGCACCCTCCTTCACCCCAAAAAAACCTCCACCCAAATTATCAAAAAACATCAGCCTAAAAAAAAAAAATCCTTCCCACAGCAAAAAGATAATGGGGTAAGAATTTTTCCTCTTTCAAGGCCTCCTTCATATTATTCTTTGAAGGAAAAGCCTCTAATGGAAGGAAATAGACCTTTTATTAAATACCTGAAAAATATTAATCTTGAAGAAGCAAAGTTTCTCCAATGAAAATGAAGTTTTAGAACTAAGAGTCTCACAATATGAAGCTGCAAGGGGGCAAATTTTCATGGAAAGTGTGACGATGGCGTGGAACACCCTCTGGAGGAAGTGACAGAAAAAAGAATGGAATAAATAATTAAGGGGTCCGTTTACTAAGGTGCGCTAAAAAATGGCCTGCAGTAGGGTAGACGCGTGTTTTGGGCGCACAGAATTATTTTCCAGCGCACCTATAAAAATGTCTTTTTTTTCAAAATTTTGCCGAAAATGGACTTGCAGCAAAATGAAAATTGTTGCGTGTCCATTTTGGGTGTGAAACCTTACCGCCAGCCATTGACTTAGCGGTAAGGTCTCACGCAGTAACCGTGCGGTATTTGACCTACGCGCATCAAATGCCACTTAACGTGCATAGCTGATACACGCCAGAAATTAAAAAATACTTTTCAAATGCACGTCAAAATTGAAACTGTCGCAAGGGCCACATGGTAAACGGGCAGTAATTCCAATTGGGTGCGCGTAGGTGCTGATGAGGTTTAGTAAAAAGGCCCCTAATACAGAGGAGATTTCTAGTGCATGAGGATAATAATGAAATACTGGGTTAAATTGCACAGAGGAGAAGGTAGAGCCTAAATCAGCAATGATATGGACTGTGTTGAGCTCCCAGGAAATCATGGGTAACCTGCATACAGCAGCAGATAGAATCAAATTACTGTTAATTTGGGCTATATCGGATTTGCAAGAAAACATTGCAGTAACCTGCACGGAGATGCAGTTACAACCCCTAAAAGACAGTGATACAATTTGAGAGGTGAGGTGACATAAATGGGGAAAAGTGAAAGGAGTGTTGTATTCCATTGTGGGCAAGTTGCTGTGGGGCAGACCAGGTGGGTCATTTGGCTCAAGTGCTGTCATTTACTAAGTAAACAGCTGTTTTGCAAAGAAATACTATGCTGACTGATCATGCATTTTGTTTAATGGGTTCTTTCTCTCTCCTCCCCCCCCCCCCCCCCCCCCCCCCATTTGGTGTCTTGTCATTTAGGAGCTTTTTCATATCTCCACCAAGGTGAACCACAAGAAGAGCATTGAGACGGAAGCTGCATTCCTAGCTCCAGAAAATGGCTATGGACACCATGTCTCGACAATCAATTACCTCTCCTTTTTTTAATCATAACTCTTCCATTTGTATTGCATTCGGTGTATGGGTTTTGATGAGATCATGGTATCAGATATTGGAATTTTGTTTTTTGTGTAAATCATGAAGTATGAGAAACTATACGGGACTCTGAGCCTTGCTATAGAGAATTACAGTTGGACAAGAAAACAAAGTACCATAAATCAGTTAACAGATGAGCATAAAGTGAGTTTCATACTGTGAATTCATATTTACAGACATTTACAGGTGGGCCTTGAGGCCTGTTTCTACCACAACAACGTCTTCCGCTAACCAAATGCAACTGCCCATGTGCCACTGGGAAACTTCCACCTTTCCACTTCCACATCTCCCAATTGCTTCCTTTAACAGTATCATTGCAGAGGCTGAGAGTCCCCTCCCCAACCCCTTCTTTTATTGTTTATTATTTTTGTTTTGTTTTCATTTAGATGTAACATGTCTAGTAGTTAATTTCTTCAACGGTCTGTATATCTCTATATTTTATCCATGTACACTTTGATGTTTAGAAGTAGTTGTTTGAACTGCATTGTTTCCTTGTGGTAAGTGATTGAGATGCTGCCACGGGATATGAGACACTGATGAATGGTGCTATTTTGGAATTTACACATAATGCTCCTTGGCAAGGTAGCGCTGATGGGGAATTATATTTTTATTTCCATGTTCTAAGAAGGTGTTGGTACTTTTGTTCCTGATTGTTGTTCTTTAGATGGGACTGACTCTTTGTTTTCCCTTCTGTCTTCAGTGTGGCTTTCTTAACCAGTATGTGTAGGGTGAGTAGATGCTAACAGAGTAAGTGAGAAAATAGTACATTTTTACCTGGGTAGAAACTGAAATAAGCAATTATCAAAGGGGGAGCAATCTCAAAACTGTAATTTACTTAAACTCTCTCCTTTTGTACCCATACCTACCTACGTCTGACAAAAACAAAAGCAATAATTTTTCAACGGCCTTGCAGATTTTTTTTAAATTATTATTTTTATTCTAGTCAAGAGGGAGGGAGGGGAGTCTGTGGGATGGGACAGGTAACTTCCTTAAATGGGTAAGTTTCCCAAAGTATGGCAGAAATTCAGATTGGTGGGGGAGGGGGCATGAGTAAACTTTAAAAGTTGAAGCATGAATGGGTCTGAAAGTCAAAATATTTTTAGGTTTGTTTTCTGCTAAGATAGTTTTTTACAATTTTGTCCTTGCTCTCGGTGAGCAACATGAAGAAGAAATTAAACACCCAACTGCATTTATCTACTCATGGAATGCTGTTGTGTTGGATACAATCTGAAAGCCCACCTTGATTTTTTTTAAATATATATATATATATATATATACATACATAGATTATATAAAAACTTTGTCTTTAGCTCTTCTTTTACAGGGCAAGCCTTGTTCTGAACTGTTTTAGCTTTTGACTGTTAAATACCAATGCATGTGTTGTACCTCTTAGCTCCCATCTCTCCTTGCTTGTTTTCCTTTGCTGTACACATACATGTGAATGTGTAGAGTATGTGGGTGTTAGTGTGCTGTGTTTTCCTTCCCCTCCCCCTTTTTTTAGTACATAAGAAATATTAAGAGACTCATTTTCAAAGCACATTTACAAAGTTACCTAGGTTCCTGTAAATTGGTAAGTCTGTGTGTTTTGAAAATGAACACCTGTGCTATATATAGAGCACTGAAACAGTATTCATGCAATTGTGGCATTTATGTAGAGTTGCAGGTGTGTACTGCTGGAAATGCAGGCTTTTGTAACCGTGTGATCTTTTAATAATGCACTATAAGTATTCGATGTATTTTAGCAGGATTTGTTCAATAAATAGGCAAGCTCGAAGGGTAACAAAGTTGTCGGTGTGCTTATTCATCTTATGTATTATTTAGTAACTGTGATTTATTAACCGCCTTTGGGGTCCTTTTACTAAACTTCAGTAAAAGGGGGCCAGCGTCTGCGCGTGCTTTTGACATGCTCTGAGGCCCCCTTTTACCGTAGCGGGTAAAAGGCAGGCCATTTTTGGGGAAAAGAAATGGCCGTGCAGTAAGTGAACCACTTACCGCACAGCCATTTCGATGGGGAGCCCTTACCGTCACCCATTGAGAGCTCCCGTGGTAACCGCTGCTCAATTACCAACGGTTAAGTTCTGGTGCTACTGGGGGTGGGAATTACCACCAGACTCCTGTGGTAACCCAGCGGTCATTACGGATGTGGTCGTTACGGATTGGCGCGTGGCAAGCCTGTTGCCAAGTGCGAACACTTTAGTTAAAGGGCCTCTTTATGTGGAGATTTACCCAAGGCAGTGTGCAACAGGCACAGCTTGACAAAATGTGCAATCTTGTTAACAGCATAACAATAGTAAAATGACCAGTTATAAGGCTAAATGCAATCAGTAAGGTCAACTTGGAGACAAGCAAAATGTAACCTAATAAAAGAAGTAACAAGCACATTAAACAATCATACAACAGTCATATGTTAACAGGATAACAAATGATACATCATAATAGAAACATGGAGGAACATTCATAACACAAATATGATACGATATCAACACTATATAAATGATACACCTTTTTAAAAGGCACATGTTAGGGGGAAAGGCAATGGGATTTGATATACTACCATCTTATATTCCAGAGTCCCATCATTTTATTCCTCTCTCATCATACCACATCATCCTGTTCATACCCTTTGTTCCTCTACTAGTAACCCAGCTATCCATCCCCTCTGTTCACGTCTAGAATCTACCAGACAGTCAGCTTTTTTTACAGCATCTTTGCTTTGGAATTCTCTCCCTGCTGAAGTTAGAGCAGAGCTTTCCTATCTCTGATTTTGGTCCTCTTTGAAGGTACATGTATTTTCCATAGCCTTCCCTGGCTTCTATCTAATTTAGCTGAGGTGGCCAGGCAGTGGCACTGCTTCTACTACTGTATATACTCAAATATTACTACTACTATTTAGCATTTCTATAGCGCTACAAGGCGTACGCAGCGCTGCACAAACATAGAAGAAAGACAGTCCCTGCTCAAATATAGAGAACATTTTTCCCCTAAAAAGAGGGGGAACAAATGTTAACTTGAATACAAACAGATGGTTTATACTCAAGTAGTCCTCTCCATCCTTTCCTCAATTCCCCATGGCATCTGGAATTCCTGCCATTCCCTGAGGTTTCCTGCCACAGCTGGCTGTGCCCCCAGCCCCCCAAACTGGAAACTTGCACTCCCATTGAAAAGATGAAGTCCCTTCCTGGCCATACCTTACAGCCCTGGTGGTCCATTGGTGAGCTGGGCAGGAGTGATCCCCCATATGCTCCTGCCCATGTGGTCTCCATACCAAAAATGGCTGCCGTGAGTTCCCGTGGCAGTCTTGCGGCTAGCCATTTTCAGTACGAAGACTGCATAGGCAGGAATATAGGGGGATCGCTCCTGCTCCAGCTCACCACTAGATCATCAGGGCTGTAAGGAGACCTGAGAGAGTAGGGGGGGGAGCTTCAACTATATAATGGGAAGAAGGAAGTGAGTGGGGGGTTCCGGTTCAGGGGGTGAGGAGGCGGAGCTGGCTGCAGCAGGACACCTCAGGGGAGGGAGGGAACAGGAATGCTGGATGCAATGGGAGAGGGAGGGTAAGCTCAAATATAAACCAAGTTTTATTTTTTGATTTAGGTGTAGCCTTTTGGGAGTGAGTTCCAGAGTGGGTAGTAGTAGTAGTGGGGGGACCACTCAAGACAACTTGCAGGCAAGTATCACATCATGCAATTTCTTTTGACTGGGGTACATGTGATAGTGATGTTCCTTTAGAGGAAAAGCCTCAAAGGAGTATAAAGGGCTAACATTCTTTAGGTGCTCTGGCCCATTTTGTCTGAGGGCCTTGAAAATCAGAACTTTAAATTTGGCCCTGCAGGGAACCAGTAGCCCCTGTAGTTGTTGCAACACCACTTGCAGCCCTCTGTCAATCATACTGTTGAATTAGTTGGTGCTGATACAAAGTATGATTTGACCAACATGTTGTGGTTAGACTACTGTAATGCCCTATTGTTATCATGGCATGGACCACTGTGATAAGATTTGTCTTTTCAATATATGAAGAGATTTTGAAATTGCTGCAGGTGATTGCAGCGGTTTTAAAGATTGTTTGAATTTGCAAGATCAAAGTAAGTGATGAATTTAGCAATATTCCAAGATTCTTGACCTGTGAATTTATAAAGTTCATACTTCCCCAAATGGTATTATGAAATGAGATACCTGTTTGCTTATGTTTGGAACCCATGTAATGTTTTATTTGGATTCAGAGTTTGTTGCGGCCCCCCCCCCCCCAATATTCCTGAGTTGGTATTAGTCAATTTACTCAAAGCTGTGGGTAGATCTGGGTCAGTGGGTATGAATAGCTGCATATCACTGGCATAGATTAGGTATATATTGAATAAAATAGGTGACAGTATGGCTCAATGTGGTACCCACAGCTTGGTGCCCAAGGTGGTGATCTGCTATTTTTGAAAAGAACTGCTTGTTGTCTGTAGAACAAATAGGATTTGAACCATGCCACTGTTGTGCCACTGATAACCTGTTTCCAGTAGGCCATGTACACATAATATTGTGGTCCACAGTGTTGAAGGCTTCTGAGAAATCCATCAACACTTGAATTGAGGTGGAAACCCTGTGGCAGATTTCTGTGGAGATAATCAAGCAAGGATACAAGAACTGACTTTGTTCTATACCCAGGTCTGAAGCCAGGTTGACATAGGTCTAGTCAGTTTTCTTTCATTAGCCAGGTGTTGAGTGCAGGCTATAGCAAAGGGATGTTAGATACTGGCTAGTAGTTTTCAAACTTGTCCCGGTTAAGGGAGCTCTGTTTTTCAGTAGGGGGCTCACTAGAGCCCGTTTAAAATATTGGCAGCTGCCCTTCACGAGAGAAGTTAATAATTTTAGTGGCCCCTTCATAGAGGCCTCTGTTTGCTTTGTCAGGGGTAAAGAGGGTAAAATGTTGGCCATAGGCCTTTCAAAAATTGTTTCAAGAGCCTCCTTTGTTTTCTGGTTGAGTCCCAGTTAGCTGTGCATGGAGGGAACAATGGAGTGTTGGAGTCTTGATGGAACTGCCTGTGGGTCCTGATGGGAGACCTTTAATTTTGCTGGTAAAATAGGTGGCAACATTGTGGGTCAGTTGTGACTGGGAAGGCTGGAGTAAACTATTTACTATTTTAAATTGCTCTTTGGTTTAATTTTCAGCCTGTTCAGCTTGCATTGAGGGAAATATTGACCCTCATTTTCAAGCCCTGTTTGCTTTTGAGGTTTGTAAGATTTCTTGCGGGGGAGGGGGTCACATGATGCCACTTGGCTGAGCAGACGCCCATCGACTTTGTTCCGCTATGACTGCATCAAAAATCATTGTATAAACCGGTATGAATCCCCCCTCACCGGCTTGGAATAGCACAGCTGACTAATGGCTCTCCTGAAGAATTGTGGGAGCTATTTGCAGCTCTTTCCATGTGAGTGGAGCTCGACATGTCAACGAAAACCCTGATGCCCAACAAAGAGCGCATGCAGAACGTGAGTCCCAAAATGGTGACGCCACAGCCTAGCCCAAGGAGGTTTAATAACCTCCTTGTCCTAGCCCTCCTGTGGTAACTTTAGAAGAGGAAGCAGCTCAGGAGTTAACCAATCAGCTTACAGCTGTGCTTGACGAATGCCTTTCTAAACTGCAAGCGTCGGTGGATGAAATCAAAGAGAACCTGGAGTGGCAGGGTTTGTGATTGCAGCAAGTTAAGAGAATTCCATGACAGGAGGACCGTGCTGACTTCATTGAAAAATGGCTTTCTAGTCAGCTGGGCCTCCCTCTCCCAGACATTGCCATAAGGGTGGATCATGTACATCACACTGGCGCCATTACAGAAGGCGAGCAGAGGCCAAGGCCCATTCTGGTGAGAGTGCTTAACTACGCTGAGAAAGACAGACTCATGCAGTCATTTCAATCCCATTGACAGGTGGAGTATAAGGGCGCTAAAATACTTCTTTTTCAAGATTACTTGGCCAGAGTCACCGAGCAGCGTAAACAGATGAGCCAACACTACAAGCAACTGTTTGCAAAAGGGATGTGATTTGTGCTGTTGTACGTGCAGGACGTCAGACTAGAATGAAGCCTTGCATGGGATTGGGAAGAAGAGGACCTCGGCTCGGCTGGCGGGGGTTGGGGTCCCCCGCCAGCAAAGGTAGGCGACGGCAGGTTGACGGCGGGAGGGGGGTCAAGAGGGTCGTCGGCAAGGTTGCCCCACTCCTGTTTGTGCTAACTTTAGAATCACTGGCAGCTAAGATAAGATAGGCAGTTAGAGGGCATTGAGGTAGGAAATCAGGAGTACCGCATAAATCTTGTTGCATATGATATGCTCCTGCTCACCAATAATGCTTCCACTACTTTTGCACCTATTATGGAGATCATTCAGGCCATCCTCATTACGCAGCCCTGTTTACGTATGACTGCATGATTTTCCTTTGTCATGGGCCAAGTACTTGGAGGTGTACCTCAGCGCTGACCATGCTTGGCTTTATCGGAAAAATGTCATAGTGAAAATGGAAGCCGCACATCAATTATGTAAGAAATGGAATGATCTACCCATAAATTTTCTGGACCGGGTGGCTTTAGTTAAGATGATATACTGCTATGGATTTGCAGCCTGTCTCACTGACACAGACTACTGAATAATTACTGTGGATTCTTTTGGATTCGTATTAGGTAAATGAGACCTTTATTAGAGGTTCTAAAATCTACAATGATTAAGATATATATAATGATTAAGCTATATACACACAATGATTAGCTATATAACTAAAAAGAAATACCTGTCTATAAATAGTCATTACATCACTGGTCTTTACATCTAAGCAATGCTACGAGTTCCTAGACCAGGAAAAGAAGCAATAATACACTATATACAATCATCACTGGTCCTTACATCATCCAGGCTCTTATCATCAGTTGGGGGGCCCTGTTCACAGTGAAAGCCAGGAGCTTCTTTGACCAGGAAACATGGTTCTCTGCGCAGTTTGTACATTACTCACAGATGAGCTCCCAATTTCACTGAAAGAAACCCCCTTTTTGTAAGACTTGGAACTCCTGTTCAGAGCTAAGGAAAATTACAGAATGCTTGAGAATAGGTAAACAAGCCATACTGTGGGAATGTGGTCACATGTTTCCAAGTCCAGGTGGCCAGTCTGAACTCGAAAACAAGCGCCATCTTCCTCTTCACATACCAAATTAATTAGAGCTGTGTCTTATCTTCTACATTCCAACTTATTTTCACACAAAGTTAAACAGAATTACTTCTAATCAAAAATATAGACCCCCGAGTGCACTGATCGGTCAAGGTAGAGTTGAAAAACAATCTTTAAAATTCACTTCCACTACAGATGGTAATACTGCCCAAACTCCTTTATCCATTACAGATGCTTCCACTCTGGGTGGCTAAAATAGAGGAGGGGTTGTATGGGAGTATGGTGAACTCATTTATATGCTAAAACATCAAACTTCTGGAAACATGCACCCACCCAATTTTTTTCTCTCTTGAAAAGGAGGAAAAAAAGAACCCAGCAGTCAAAGGAAATCGCCTTGGACCAGTCACATCTAATATGACCAATTTAACTCCAAAAAAGCCAAGGCTCCTTATGACTAGTCCCAATAATCAGCCAAAACTCTCCAGTGGACGAGTAGCCTAGTGGTTAGTGCAGTTGACTTTGATTCTGGGGAACTGAGTTCAATTCCCACTGCAGCTCCTTGTGACTCTGGGCAAATCACTTAACCCTCCACTGCCCCTGATACAAAATAAGTACCTGAATATATGTAAACTGCTTTGAATGTAGTTGCAAAACACCTCAGAAAGGCAGTATATCAAGTCCCATTTCCCTTTCCCAATGAATTGTCAATTTTAATTTTCAATCACAATGTTCACTTCCTTCTCTTTCAAGTTTTGAATAAACTATTCTTTCATACTCAGTGCCACTGCAGTACTGAGGACAAACATTCAAAATCCTGAAACATTTTCTGCCTTGAAACTCCTTAACACACAGCATTGTAAAGAAGTACTTAAGCTTCGAGTCCTTGTGATCTCTCATGATCCCTTTAACTGCTGAGGCCTTTTATCCTCCTTTTCAAGACAGAAAAAATTGTATAAAAATGTTTTTGGTGAAAAATTCAGTAATTTTGTCAATATGCTAGTTATTTAGGTGGGTGCATGTTCCCACAATTTTGATGTTTTAACACGGCTACTTTTGTGGAATAGTTCTTTATTGTTTAAGCAATTTTTGCATTTGTTTTTGAACATGTCCAACTCTTGGCGTATCGGCTAAAGCTTTTCAGCAGATGCCGTGGACAGATTATTAAACAGCAACATAGAATTTCAGAGGAGAGGAATAGATGGATCAAAATTTAGTTGGGATTCCTTAGCCAATAAATTTCGTTCGTCCATCAAATTGGAATTGAATAGCGCTGCATTGATAGAATACTGAAAATTGGAATGCATCCTCCGTGGGATGCAGATTCTGAAGGCTCCTCAAATTTTTTATGATTTTGTCAGCAAGTGGAACATGATTTTAAATAAATGTTCACTTGATCTGATGCTCCTCATTATTGAGATAAGTAAATCAGTTTTGGAAACAGAGAAAAATATTTTGGATGCAGAACTTAAGAAAATAAAGGAGTCTTGTACAGCTAGTATTTTTGATGCCGAATATGAGAGTTTTTGAACCCCAGACATCCAAAGATTCCAGTCCTTTATACTCTACCTGAAGTGCATAAACATCCTGATAAATCTCTTGGGCATCCTATTTTGTCCTCTCTAGGTTCTTTATTAGAACCTTTATCCTCTTTTGTCGATTGTTTTTTGAAACCCCCAGTGACCTTGATACCTTCGTACATTCGAGATACATCACATTTTTTAAATATTCTTTCAGAGGTAGCTAGTCTCGAGAACAGTTGACTATGGTGACTTTAGATATTAAGTCATTGTACACATCAGTTCCTCAGGACCAGGCTCTTGGAGTTGTCTAGGAGGTGTTAGAATTGTGACCAAGACCACATGAAGTGCCCTCACAGTTTCTGGCTTTATGTGGAAATGTTTTTCTTTTTCAAGACCAGTTGTTTTTACAGATTTCTGGGGTCGCGATGGGTGCAACTTTCACCCCACTATTGTGAACTCATTTTTAGCTAAATTTGAACATGATTAGTTAACAGATTCCCCCTTCCAAAGTAAGATTTTACGTTGGTGCAGATTTATTGATGACATCTTTTTATTATGCACAGGGGGTTCACGAGATTTGGATGCTTTCATTAACTGGTTGAATGAGTGGAATTCTGCTTCAGTTCACCTCTACATGTTCTAGAGAATGAATTTATTTTTTGGATGTGGAAGTCACACAGATTGGTACTAAATTTTGTACTAGGGTACACAGAAAATCAATAGATCATAAAACCTATTTAGCATTTGACAGCAGTCATCCAAGATAGTTAAGTCTGCCCTATTCGCAATTTAGTTAATTATTTATTTATTTTATTTTATTTATTTATTTATTAGGTTTTATTTACTGCCTTTTTTAAGGAATTCACTCAAGGCGGTGTACAATAAGAATAAATCAAACATGAGCAATAGACAATTATAGCAGTAAAAATATTCAAATAACAATACAAAGTATGACATGTAGGCACATTTTCGCAAGAGATGGATGTCCAAAAAGTGACATAAATCGGCATTTGGACATCCATCTCACAGAAACGTCCAAATCGGTATAATCGAAACCTCATTTTGGATGTCTTTCTCAGAAGGACGTCCAAATCTCAAGGGGGTGTATTGGAGGCGTGTTCAAGGCGGGACTTGGGTGTTCCTAAGACTTGGACGTCTTTGAACCATAATGGAACAAAGCAAAAACATCCAGCACTAAAACTTGGACGTTTTGAGCTAGACCTGTTTTTGTTACGAATAAGGCATAAAAAGGTGCTCCAAATGACCAGATGACCACTAGAGGGAATCAGGGATGACCTCCCCTTACTCCCCCAGTGGTCACTAACCCCCTCCCACCCCCAAAAAGTGTGTTGAAGAACATTACTTGGCAGCCTCTATGCCAGCCTCAAATGTCATACTCCGGTCCATGACAGCAGCATACAGGTCCCTGGAGTACTTTAGTGCACTTCAGACAGGTGGATCCAGGCCCACACCCCCCCTACCTGTTACACTTGTGCAGGAAACTGTGAGCCTTTCAAAACCCACTGTACCACATATAGGTGCCCCCATCACCCGTAAGGGCTATGGTAGTGGTGTACAGTTGGGGGTAGTGGGTTTGGGGGGCTCAGCAGACAAGATAAGGGAGCTGTGTACCTGGGAGCATTTTATGAAGTCCATTGCAGTGCCCCCTAGGGTGCCCGATTACTGTCCTGGCATGTCAGGAAGACCAGTCTACTAAAAATGCTGGCTTCTCCCACGTCCAAATGGCTTGACTTTGGAAGTTTTAGACTTGGACGTCTTTGTTTTGAAAATGGCCAAAAATCAAAGATTTCCAAATTGCAAAACGTTCAAATCCAAGGATGTCCATGGTATTTTCGAAACACAAAAGATGGACATCCATCTTTTTTGAAAATGACCTTCTCCCCGCCTCGGAATTTGGACATCTTTGTAAAACGTCCAAATTCTGACTTAGACGTTTCTTTTGAAAATGCCCCTCATAGTTTACTACTTAAAAATCAAATAGAATAACACCACATAATTTGCTCTAAATCACAACAGTAACCACAGAGATTATTGATAAACTATATATTAAAAAGAAACCTCACTAACCAGGGGCGCCTACATAGATGGTCTTCCCCTTTAAACGGCTCTTATCACTGGTTTCTATAAATCCTCTTAAACAAACTACAGTGTAAAACAACTCCAAGTGGGAGAAAAAAAAACACTATTGCCAAAAAACAGGGGGAAAAGTTCAAACTGCAAGAATCTGTAGGGTTAATGTCTAGTTGAACTAAGTAACATATTGAAAAATACAAAAAATGCCACTAGTGCACAGGAAAAATTCCTACTTAGCTTCTCCACCCAGGTGGTTGCTGCAACTCATCGATGTCAGCTTTAATCTTCACCCGAGTAAGGCGTCACAAGTAGTAGCACTGAATATGAGAAATAGTTTATTAAAACTTGAAAGAGAAAGAAGTGAACATTGTGACTGAAAATTAAAATTTACAATTCATTGGAGGTTTTTGGCCGATGATTGGTCCTAGTCATATGGAATCTTGGCTTTTTTAGAGTTTAAGTTGGTCATATTAGATGTGACCAAAAGGCGATATCCTTTGACTGCTGAGGCCTTTTTTTTCCTCCTTTTCAAGAGAGAAAAAATTATATAATTTTTTTTTGTGTGTGTGAAGAATTGAATGATTTTGTCAATATACAACTTAATTGGATGGGAGCATGTTTCCACAATTTTGATGCTTTAGTGTGGCTACTTTTTGTGGAATAGTTCTTTATTGTTTGAGCTCATTTATGTGGCATTTCAAAAGACCTTGCATTACTTATATGAAGTTAACTCATAACCGAGCTCAAGGCAGAATGCGCCTGCCAGACCTATGGTTATACGAGCTGCGCTCATACGGTGGGTTCATGAACTTCACACTAACTCACCTTTGCCCCTGCTGATTTTTGGCAGAGTTGGTGTGCCCCCTATGATATGTTTTCAGCCCTTGACTCTATTGGATGATGCAGGATGAGGAATCTAAGCAAAAATAATTTTACTTAGCTTGTTCCATTGTCATAAAAAGGTAATTCTATATAGAGCTGCCTGGTTGTAGGTGACAAGAAGGCACATAAATGGCATTATTCTAATCATTTATGTGCATACAGTGAGGGGGGATTCTATAAATCCCACTCAAAAATGGGTGTTGGAAAAGATTGTGCTACGCGTGATTCTATAAAAGGCATGCACCCTTTATAGAATTGCTTTCAGTACTGATTCTCACATCCAGACTTTAAGCACCAGACTTATGCCTGTTGAAACTTGGTGTAAATCCCTAAGGGCCCTGTTTACTAAGGTGTGCTAGCGTTTTTAGCACCCACTAAAATTAGCGCACGCTAACCGTGTAGATGCCCATAGGAATATTATGGGCGTCTACACAGTTAACGCGTGCTAATGTTTAGCGCATGCTAAAAATGCTAATGCACCTCTAGCATGGCTTAGTAAAAAGGGACCTAAATTTGCATATATATGAGAGGAAGAAATTTGGGTGAACTGTTAACTCATTCTAACAAGAGATGGTTGGACAATAAGCAACTATCCACAGGCCACCACAGTTTCAGACAAGGTAATTATTGTCAATACTCTTGTCATACAGATCGTTTAGTAAATCCCAGAATGGGGGAAATTTTTCTCTGAGAGAATACACTGATTGCAACTCTGCTCAATTCATTTATTGTATTAAATGCCCTTGCTACTTGTTGTACATTGGACAGACTCAACGTAAGGTGAAAAAAAGAGTAGCAGAAGACTTTAGCTGCTTAAGCATGGGCAAACAAGAAGCACCATTAGTTGATCATTGGCATAGAGCAGGCCATGGACTTTCAGATTTAAGACTTGCAGTTATACTTTTTTTTTTTTAATAATATTTTTATTCATGGCATACACATTCCAACAGACAATTCTGCATGCTTGAACTTATACAACATAGCTTGTCATCAAACAGTTTTTCCCTTTTTTTCCCCCCCTCGCACGCCCTCCCCCCCTCCCCCCCCTTCTTCTTCACCAGGCCTCTATACAATCAGAGTTTTGTTTAACCGTTTAAAACTCTACTGCGTGCTGGCGGTGTCAGCGTGTCTAAAAACGGCATCCAACATTGGAGGTATCTCTCCCCCTGCTTAGAAGCCAAGTCACGCACATCTCTTCGTTCCAAAGCACATAATGATATCATGTATGCCCGCCAAAGTTGGATTGTGGGGCCATCGTCCTGTAGCCATAGCTTAAGTATTGCTTTTTTCCCCATCATCACCGTTCTTCTCTGGAAGTGGCGCAGGCCCCCCTTAGTTGATCCACGATTTGTGAACTCATCAAACAACAGTCCTGGGCGTTTCACCCATTGTATCTGCCACATCTTAGAAACTTGTTTACATATCATAGACCAGAAACCCAATATCAATGGACAATGCCAGAACATATGGCCTAGGTGCGCTCCTCTTCCTTTACATTTTGGGCAGTCATCCAAGGGCCTCAATGTCGCTCTGTACGCTCTATGCGGAGAAATAAATAGACGCATTAAGAATTTATATTGGGTTTCTTGTATATCCGCACTCTTAAACTCCCTATAGCACGTCCGCAGGCAGGCCTGCAGGGTGTCATGCCCAATCCGAGATTTTAATTCTCCGGCCCATGCTTTTGTCAAGTGTTGGTATTGCACTAATGGCATGGCTATTCGAATTTGTGCATGATGGTATTTTAATGGAACAGCTCGTCGAGCCTCTAAGTCAAAGAGTTCCATAAGCTGTTCCCGTACTGAATGTTGCAATGCTGGCCTGGGGAGCGAATCTACATAATGTTGCAGTTGCGCATAAGCTAGAAAATCTCCAAGGTCTAACCCCAGGTCCCTCCGCAGTTCCTCCCTAGCCTTCAGTGCCCCATCCCTCTGTAATACCTGATAGAGAAAGAATACCCCCACCTCTCTCCACTCTCTAAATGTGCGGGAGGAGTTGCCCACTGGGAAGTCCATGTTTCCTCCAAGCGGCAGGTACGGTGACGCCCGAGCATCCAGCCCGTATAATTTACAAATCCATTTCCAAGCTTTCCTTAGTGGTGTGTATAAAAAACAAAGATGCTTGGGCGTCTTCACCTTTCCCGGCCCCGCATGCAACCAATAGCTGAAATGTGTGGTTCCCAGCAATCTACACTCCGCTTCCGGGTAGGTAAAGTGTCCTGTTCCTCTCAACCAGTCCGCTATGTGCCTCATGCATCCCGCCACAGACAGCCATTTAACACTCAGAGCGCCCAACCCTCCATTACCACGTGGCAGGTACGTTTGTTTCAATGAGACGCGTGCTCTTTTCCCATTCCATAGAAATCGCTTTAACAGCCCATATAGATCTAATTCCTCTCTGTGGGTTAGAAGTAGCGACATCACTTGGGTGACGTACGTCCACTTCGGGACTATTATCATATTATATAATGCCACCCTCCCCCACAGAGAGATAGGCAGCTTTTGCCACATTTGCAAGGCTTCCTTAGTAGATTCCCAGAGTGGTTTCAGATTCTCTTTATGTATTTGTTCTAATTGTGTTGTTATGTATATGCCCAAGTACTTTATTTTGTCTTCTCTCCACTGCAGAGGGAAGGGGCCCACCCAGCGATGGTGTATGTCCGGCGTGCTTGGCAAAGCAACTGACTTTTGTTTATTTAGGGTAAACCCCGAGTGGTAGCGAAACTCATCCACCATTTCCAACAAATTGTGGAGTGAGCTCTGCGGCTGCGTTAATGTAAGAAGAATATCGTCTGCATATGCTAATACTTTGATTGGTAATCCCGGGAGTTGTACTCCCTTGATTTCCGCATTGTGTTCCACTGTACGGAGGAAGGGTTCTATATATAGCAAGAAAAGTAGTGGTGATAAGGGACACCCCTGCCGTGTACCCCTCTGTACTTGAAAGGCTTGAGAAGTCATCCTATTCACTATGATGCGGGCGAGAGGTCCTGTATATAAGGTCTTTACTGCATGCAGATACCAACCTCCTATCCCTATGTGCTTCAATACTTCAAAGAGGTACCCCCATCGTACTTTGTCAAACGCTTTCTCAGCGTCGAGGCTGACCAACAATAAGGGATCATTCTCCACACAACTATGGGCCATGGCCAATAACGCGCGTCTAACATTGAGGCCTGGGTGACGCCCCCGCACGAATCCCACTTGATGCGGTCCCACTACCTGAGGGAGATACTTTGCCAGTCTGTCTGCTAAGGCTCTGGCCAGAATTTTTAGATCTACATTAATGAGGGAGATTGGCCTGTATGCCTCCAACGTTTCCGGGTTTTTCCCAGGCTTTGGTATTAATGTGATAAGCGCTTCATTCACCCCTGCAGGAAATCGCCCCTTCTCCACTACCTCTTCAAAATATTTTACTAGCGGGATACTGACTCTATGTGAAATTAACTTATAATATTCTGTGGAGAACCCGTCTCCTCCTGGGCTTGTGCCCCCTGGAAGAGCTCTTATTACATTTTGTATCTCTTGAGCCGTCAAAGGGGCATTAAGTTGCTCTACCATTTCCTGTGTTAAGCATGGAATTCCAGAGTCCTCCAGATAATCTTTAATTGCTGAGGCCTCTATTTCGGGTTCTGCCCTGTAAACTTCTGTAAAATATTCTCTAAATACTTGCAACAAATCTGCTGGACGATGCTTACTAGTCCCATCCGGGGCTCGCACCATATGAATACATGTGTTCCCCGTCCAGGTCTTAACGGTACGAGCTAATAGTTTCCCTGTACGGTTACCATATTTGAAATATTGGAATTTCCTGTGAAAGAGAGACTTTTTAGTCCTTTCGTGTATTAATGTATTGAGTCCCGCCAGGTTTGTCATCATTTGCTCATAATGAGTATGGGTTGGCTGCTGTTGGTGTTTACGTTTCGAAACTGTGTACTGGCGTTCTAACTGAATTATTCCTCGGGCTATCTTTTTATTTCTACCCGCCACATAGCTTATGATTTCGCCTCGGAGTACTGCTTTCGATGCCTCCCAGAACAGCACTGGTGTTTCCTGATGTTGCTCATTTATTTCTGCATACTGCACCCATTTCTGCTCTAGGAAACCACGGAAGTCAGGGTCCCCCGCCAAATACGCAGGAAATCTCCAACGAGCCTGCAGATCAGCGGGACACCCCACCTCCACATCCACCCAAATCAAGGCGTGGTCCGATATTGCCATCGGACCTATGTCTGCTGTATGTGTAGCTGGGAACAACGTCTCTGCTATAAGAATGTAATCTATGCGGGACCAGGTCCGGTGTGCCTTGGAGAGGTGGGTATACTCTCGTTGTGTGGGATGCAAAAGGCGCCAGGGGTCCACCAAATTTAACATTTTACATAGGTAATCCATTCCCCTCCCTTTTCTCAACGCTCCCCAAGCTGCATTCGAGGATCTATCAAGCCCTGGATCTAGCACTTGGTTGAAGTCTCCCATCAACACCCATGGAGCTGAGTCGTACTTCATGCCCAATTGGACTAAGGAGTGCAGGAATTGCGGATCACGAGTGTTAGGCCCATATATTCCGCAGAGATAATATTCCTGCCCCTGATAGCTCAAATGTACCAGGACATACCGCCCGTCCTTATCCTTTTCTACCAATCGGGTCTCACCCACCAGTCCTTTTTTTATAAGGAGGGCCACTCCCCCCTTCCGTCCCCCCGCCGATGAATAGTAGCATTCCCCCACCCATTGCTGTTTGAGCTTCTGATGTTCTACATCTGTTAATTTGGTCTCCTGCAGACATGCTATTGACACCACGTGTCTCTTTAGCTGGGCGAGAATCTTAGTCCTTTTAATGGGAGAATTTATCCCTGACACATTCCAGGATGCCAGTCTTAATGTTGGGGGTTTAGCCATATTCACCTATTTTAGAGGAGAGCACAATATTCTGGCATTGTCTAGGTCTCCGGGTCTCCCAGCCTAGACCTCAGAACCCTCTAGAAAACCACCGCACTAGTACATCTACTTTAGTCTGATCTACTGCACATCTATCTCGTAAGCCTGGTGAAGTTATACATGTCCCTCCCTCCCCTCCCCTCTCAACCCCCCTCCCCCCTGACATTCTCTGTTCCCTCTTATCCTTCTAGCTCGCTCCCTTTAGCAAGCAGGCCCGTACAACACACCCGGTGCCCACACCAAACCTTCCCTCAAGTAAATTAACTCTATTCAGTGCCCCAAACAGCTCCCTCTCAGAACAATCATAAACATTGTGTACATACATATAGATAATATAACCTCAATTCTTCTGCTGTAGTCATCATCCATGAGTGCTACTCTTGGCAGTGCAATCTACAATAGTCTGTTCTCCTGGTATGAAATCTTCACCCAAAAGCTGAATCTGCCCATGCTTGGGCCAATTCCGGCGTCGTGAAGTTCTTCCAGCCATTGCTCGTTTGGACCTTCAGGGTGGCTGGATATTGCAATATGAATCGTTGTTTCTTCTCCACCAGACGAGCACAAATGGGTGTAAAGGCTCTTCTCCGCGAAGTTAGTGGCGCTGAGTAATCTTGAAATATTCTTATAGTTCCCCCTTCGAACTTGGCCTCTTCTTTATTAGTTTTATACAGACGTAATACTGCTGCTTTTTGTGTATAGCGATGGAATTTCGCTATAATTATCCGAGGCCTATTCTCACGGGGTTGCTTCAAGCCAATTCTGTGTGCTCTGTCCAAATGAAGCTCTCCCCCTTCGCTGGCTTCCGGAAATCGCGCCTTCAGCCATGTTTCCAGGGTCAGTTTTATTTGCCCTTCTTCTAGTGTCTCAGGAAAACCCACAAACCGTAAGTTATCTCTTCGTGCCCGATTTTCAAGATCATCTAACTTTTCTTGGTAATCCTGACTGAGACGCTCTAGCTTTTCTATGCTTGCCACGTGGTCTGCTTGCACGTCCTCTACCTCCGATACCCGCGCTTCCAGTTCTCCGGCTCGGCGAGTTAGCTCCGCTGTTGCTGCCATGATCCCGGTAATTTGCTCTGAAAGCTGCGAGAAACGGGAATCCAGTGCTTTTACTACCGCCTCTGTGATTTCTAGCACCAGCGTGTCTGCCGGCACCTGAGATTGGGATGCAGGTGGTGTGGCGGGCGCCATTTTGTTTTCGGCACCACGGAGTCTCTCATCTTTTCTCTTTGCCGATTTTGCCGAGGCCGCCATGAAGTGCTGAGTCAAAAATTTGTCCATGCACTCCCACCAAGTTCGTACGCCTTTTGTGCTGTTCTGCAAGGTCCTGGGGCAGATTAAATGCTGGTTTGGCGTGGGCTCCGGAGCAGACGCTGTTTCACACGTCCACCGTCGCTCACTGCGTCACGTGACCTCTCGCAGTTATACTTTTAATACAGACAGCTCAAGGGGGTGACGTTTCCTGCATCCTGATTCATAAGGAACAGCGGTTTATATTTCTTCGGCACACAATTGAGCCAAAAGGTTTAAGCAGAGAAGTCAAATGGGCCTTGTATAGCCATTTGGTGCATGTGATGGGCCATACAAATTAGCGTTAAGAATGTGCTTATGTCATCTTTACAATTAAGTGTAGCATTCAGCATTTTCAGCAGAGAGTTTCCCTTGCTTGCTGATCCGCCATATACGTTTATATAAAAAAGTTTTTTGATTATATGTAGCAAAGCATTTTGAAGTTTCATGCAAGAAATATTTTGATAAGATTATATTACTTTAGAAAAAATGAAAAGTTTGTCCAGATAGTATCAATGCTTCCTCCTGAGGAAGCCTCCCGGTGAAACATGGACCCATATAGAGGGTAGCAAATGAGTTTACATACTAGACAAATATTTAAGGCTTGTTCTTGGAGAGATGAATACATCTCACTTTTATTATATTCACTAAAGAATTCATTTTGAACTGTCAATGCACCAATGCACCGCAGAGCTGTTTTTATTTATTTATTTATTTATTTATGCATTCTTGTACCCCACTGTTATCCAGAAACAAGTTTCAGTTCAAAGTGGCTTACATTTTGCAATTTACAGTTTAGTGTAGTTCCAGTAGACTTTTGCAGTCAAGATTTGGGGAACATCGATATTTTATGTTTTTGGTCAGGTCGTTTTAAACGAGGTAGGATTTAAAGAGGTTGGAATTCGGTAGCTTATGTGGTTAACTATAGAATGTTTTGAAGAGGTAGGTTTTCAGTTCTTTTCTAAATTGAAGATGGTTAATGATGCTTCTCATTGCCTTTGGTATTGAGTTCCACTATTTCGAGCTCAAGTAGATGAAACCTGCTGTGTAGATGGGTTTGTAGTTTAGATTTCTGCTATTGGGTAGATGAAGGAGTAGGTATCCTCTGGTTTCTGGGCTTGCATTCCTTGGGGACAGTTCGATCATGCCATGCCAAACAGTATCTTTAAAATGAGGGTGCTCACTTTGAAATATAGTTTCCTTGATAGGCAGCCAGTATAGTGTTTTGAGTCAAAATATGAAAGGGAGTTGCAAAATCCAAATAAATAGTACAGTTTTTCTATAGTAATGTTAGTGATTTCTCAGATCTTCTTTTGGTGGACAATTGCTGCACTGATCATTTTCCTGAATATCCAAATAAACCTACAGTACACCATGTGAAAAGTCTTCACAAAGCGCAGGCTTGCTGCTGTAATTGAATTTGCAGCTTTGTACGTCAGGGTCAGAGTCCTGCAGCTATAAATTCTGTAGTTTAACTCGCTCTGTTTGCTTAGCTCTTTGCAAATATACCCCTTCCATCATTCTACTACTACTACTACTACTTATCATTTCTATAGCGCTACTAGATGTACACAGCGCTGTACACTTGAACATGAAGAGACAGTCTCTGCGAGACAGAGCTTACAATCTAATTAGGACAGACAAACAGGACAAACAAGAGATAAGGGAATATTAAAGTGAGGATGATAAAATAAGGGTTCTGAACAAGTGAATAAGGGTTAGGAGTTAAAAGCAGCATCAAAAAGGTGGGTTTTTAGCTTAGATTTGAAGACGACCAGCCTCCACAACCTTTTACTTTAAAACTCTCTCTGGCCTTGAAAAAAAAGGACTAGCCCACTACTGTTGTAATGCAATCTGTAATTTATGTGTACATTTAATGAGCAGTATCCTCCACAGCTCATTCTGCACTGACCCGATGAAGCAAACAGACCTCTTAAAGGCTAATTAGCAATGTATTGTCTTTTGCTACTACTATTGTGACTTGCATTTCTATAGCAATATCAGATGTATGGGGTACTCTACAATTATACAGAATTGGCCTTCCTGCTCAATATTGCTTGCAATCTAGTGAAAAAACACAGAAAAGACGAGTGGTTTCAGGAAATTTACAGGTCAATATTCAGCCTATGGGAGTCAGTGTTTTTTTTTTTAATGCCAGGTGCTGCGGGTTTTTTAAACCCAGATACTGGAGATGAATACTGGGATATAAAGTAGTCGCCAGTACTTCTCCAAGTATCGGCGATATTTAGACTGATACTTGGATAAACTTAGAACAGTCTTTCTAAATTTATTAATTGGGAAATGTGCATCTAACATACGTTGAGGGGCATTTTCGATAGAACGTCTAAATCTGAATTTGGATGTTTTACACAAAACGTCCAAATTCTGAGTAGGAAAGAAGGTCATTTTCAAAAAAAGAAAAACATCTTATCTTTTGTTTTCGAAAATACTATGGATGTTTTGTGATTTGGAAGTTTTTTGGGAGGGCTATTTTCGGGGAAAAAAAACGTCCAAGTGCAAAACGCACAAAATCAAGCCATTGGGATGTAAGAGGAGTCAGCATTTTTAGTAGACTGGTCCCCCTGATATCCCAGGACAAAAATAGGGCACCCAAGGGGGCACTGCAGTGGACTTCATAAACTGCTCCCAGGTACACATCTCACCATTGCTCCCTTACCTTGTGTGCTGAGCCCCCCCCCAAAAAAAAAACCCACCCCAAACCCACTTCCCCCAATTGTACACCACTATCATAGCCCTTGCGTGTGAAGAGGGCACTTATATGTAGGTACAGTGGGTTTCTGGTGAGTTTTGGAGGGCTCACAGTTTCCTCCACAAGTGTAACAGGTAGGGGGAGGTAGAAGCCTGGGTCCACCTGTCTGAAGTGCACTGCACCTACTACTAAACTACTCCAGGGACCTGCATGCTGCTGTAATGGACCTGAGTATGACATCTGAGGCTGGCATAGAGGCTGGCAAGTAATGTTTTTAATCACATTTTTGGGGGGTGGGAGAGGGTTACTGACCACTGGGGGAATAAGGGGAGATCATCCCTGATTCCCTCCAGTGGTCATCTGGTCATTTGGGGCACCTTGTTGTGCCTTATTTGTAATAAAAACAGGTCTAGCTCAAAACATTTAAGTTTTAGTCCTGGATGTTTTTGTTTTGTTCCATTATGGCTGAAAAACGTCTACGTCTTAGGAACGCCCAAGTCCTGCCTTGAACACACCCCTGGCATGCCCCCTTTAGATTCAGATGTACTTCTAAAGGATTTCAGAGAAAAAAAAGTCTAAAAAGAGGTTTCGAAAATACTGATTTGGACATTTTTGTGAGATAAATGTCCAAATGCAGACTTACGTCACTTTTTGGAAGTGTTTCTCTCTTGAAAATGAGTCCCGTGGAGGGGCATTTTTGAAAGGGACGTCCAAGTTTCGATTTGGACGTCCTTGCTAAACGTCCCAATCCAGGGGTGGGGAAACCTGTATTTTTGAAACAAGATGGATGTCCATCTTTTGTTTTGAAAATACCGTCAGGGACGTCCAAATCCTTAAATTTCGCCGTCCCTAGATTTGGACATCCCTAGACATAGACGTTTCTGATTTTCAGCGATTTTCGAAATCAAGGACGTCCATCTCAGAAACAACCAAATGCAAGCCATTTGGTCGTGGGAGGAGCCAGCATTTGTAGTGCACTGGTCCCCCTGACATGCCAGGACACCAACCGGGCACCCTAGGGGGCACTACAGTGGACTTCATAAAATGCTCCCAGGAACATAGCTCCCTTACCTTGTGTGCTGAGCCCCCAACCCCCCCCCAATACCCCACTACACACAACTGTACACCACTACCATAGCCCTTATGGGTGAAGAGGGGGCACCTATATGTGGGTACAGTGGGTTTGTGGTGGGTTTTGGAAGGCTCACTGTTTCCTTCACAAAAGTAACAGATGGGAGGGGGATGGTGCTGGGTCCACCTGTCTAAAGTGCACTCACCCACTAAAACTGCTCCAGGGACCTGCATACTGCTTCCATGGACCTGAGTATGACATCTGAGGCTGGCACCACATATTTTTACAGATGTTTTTTGAGGGTGGGGGGTTAGTGTCCACTGGGGGAGTAACAGGAGGTCATCCCCGATTCTCTCCTGTGGTCATCTGGTCATTTTGGGCACCTTTTTGTGCCTTAGTCATAAGAAAAACAGGTCCAGGTGAAAACGTCCAAGAGCTCATCAGGGACGTCCTTGTTTTTTTCGATTATGGGTCAAGGATGTCCAAGTGTTAGGCACGCCCAAGTCCCGCCTTTGCTATGCCTCCGACACGTCCCCTTGAACTTTGGCTGTCCCTGCGACGGACTGCAGTTGGGGACGTCCAAAATCAGCTTTCGATTATATCAATTTGGACATTTCTGTGAGAAGGACGTCCATCTTCCGATTTATGTCGAAAGATGGGCGTTCTTCTGTTTCGAAAATGAGCCCAATAGTAACATATAATATCTTGCATTTCAGTTTCTTTTTCTCAGCTATTGCTGTACTTCCAAAGTCTGATGTCGAGGTTTCCAGTTCAGCATTTTGCCTTCATATCTCTATTACTAATCTGTGGTCCCTTGTTTCATGCTTGTTGAGGGTTAATCTGTGACTGCGTTATGCTTGTGTGATCAAGGTGCAAATATGACTCTTTCTCTGGAAATAATGAGATACTAAAGATGATGGATGTTAAAGGAGAATTTGGAAAAAAGAAAGTAATTACTTTAACACAGAGGTACTGGATCCACATCACCAAAAATATCAATATATCAGGCTGAGAAGGGACCTTGGACTCTGGAAATGTTCAGGATATATAGACTTGGTTGAAGAGCAAATGAAACATGACTACATGCACGACAAAGAGTTCTGCTGAACTTTTAACAAATGTTGCATGGAAAAAATGTCAAAATAACATTGGATAATAATATTGTGGCCAATATCTTTGCCAACAAGGAATGTGGAGTTAAAAGCCACACACATTGGAGAATTCAAAAAGTTCTGAAACAGGCAGAAAGAAGCTTAGAAATACTAGCAGTCTATAAGCAAAAAAGTGAGCTGGCTCTGCAGCTTGGCCATCGGAGCACAGGCATGAGAACTGAAACAGCAAATTTTCAATTTCATATGCAAGACGAGTTTAATCAACAGTGGATTGGATGGCGCCAGAAAAATCAAATGCAAACAAAATAAAAAGAATGATGAATCAGTTCAAGCTCAGGACAATCAATATAAAAAAAAACAAGCACTCAAAGAATTACTCTTTCATTCATGCTACAATGAATGCTTAGAGGACAAAAATCAAAAGTTTATAAGTGGATAAGTAAATTTACCCATGTAAAGACAAGGTCTGAATACTGTCATTCTCTTCCCCCAAGGTGTGCAAAATTACATATGCTGTTCAGGGCATGGAAACGTTTATATGCCTGAATAGAAGAGGTGAAAAGTCTTTACATGTATTTTCATATGTATACTTTGCACCTGAGTTAAAAGTACCCACATTCTTCTCTTGGTCCACATTTTCAAATGGAAAACGCAGTTTCCTTTGGAGAGTGAGCTCCCTGCAGAGCTTCATCATTGCGCTCAAAAGTAGTGAACCAAAATCGGAGAGCGATCTGGTCCCTCACTCAAAACCTCTGCCAAATGCTATGCAATTAGGACATTAATACTGTTCTCAGCACAACGTACTCCATGCAGTACTAAACAATTAGCTAAACCAGCTCTGCATCCAGAAGGAAGATTCACTTTTCATAGATTCCAGCTGAAGTTGAAACAAGAGTTCTGCCCAGGACAAGTTTTTGGGAACTGAATGATGAGTTAATTGACCCTCAGGTTAAAGAGATGGATATTGGATTTCTGAATGGATGGATGTTTAAAGTAGCAAAAGGAGGATGTTGAATTTCGGTGGAAAGATAGATGTTGAGTACCTGGCAAAAGGAGGATGTGTTCCAGGGGAGAAGAGAGAGAAAGACAGTGGACTGTTCTGCCCCCATATTCATGGAGGCAGAGTATATTGTGATGTATATTTAATATGAGTATTATTTGTATAGCACTGTGTATTAGGGCTGCTTTTCCTGTAGTTTGCAGTTCCTGTGATTGACTCCATGTGAGCTTTTCCTATTGGCTGTTAGCTTTGAGCTAGGGCCAGCCCCCTCTCTCTCTCTCTCTCTCTCTCTCTCTCTCTCTCTCTCTCTCTCTCTCTCTCTCTCTCTCTCTCTCTCTCTCTCTCTCCTCTCTCTCTCTCTCTCTCTCTCTCTCTCTCTCTCTCTCTCTCTGCCCCTGTGGGTTGTGAGAGAGAGCCCAGTCTTCCTAGCATGCCTTTGTGATCAGCAGCTGTTCTAGGGGCTGATCCCTCCTTAATGTACTGTAATTCCATCAAGAGTTTTCTCCATTCCCCAAAGCAACACTGGCTACCAGTACATTACAGGGCTAAATTTAAAACTCCATGTTTGATTTTCAAGGTCCTCAGACAAAATGGGTCAGAGCGCTTAAAGAATAAGTTAACCCTTTACACATCTTTAAGACCTCAAAGGTCCTCTCAGGGATCATCACTGGGTCAGACTGAAGGTCATCAAGCCCAGTATCCTGTTTCCAACAGTGGCCAATCCAGGTGACAAGTACCTAGCAAGGTCCCAAAAGAGTAAAAGAGATTTTATGTTGCTTGTCCTAAAAATATACAGTGGTGTTTATGTTGTTATGATTTTGAATGAAATGGCGCCTATGTGAATCAGCCTTTCAACCTCTCACCGGCACCTATTTTACAAAAGGTCGGCTCTCCCTAATGTCAAAACCTGGCCACGCTTCTGGTCTCCACATCCTATAGAGTCACCACACAAACATCAACCTGTCTTCTTTAAAGAAAGCGTCTGACAGTGGAAGGAGCAGGTGCTGTTCCTGAGGTGATAATCACAGTTTGAAGATGTTTTGTGTGGTACGTTGTAAGGGGTGTAGTTCCATTGTTGGGGAGTATTATGTTGTGATACAAAAATGGAGATGCAGGGATTATATTAAGATTTTCTCAAATCCTGGAGAGAATCCAGGTTTAACTTCCATGAAGAAGAATTTATTGAATGATGGGAGGTATAAGTTATAATTGTGTTTTTACCAGGTAGCTAAGGGAAAGGGAAATAGGACTTGATATACTGCCTTTCTGAGATTTTTGCAACTACATTCAATGCGGTTTACATATATTCTGGTACTTATTTTGTACCAGGGCAATGGAGGGTTAAGTGACTTGCCCAGAGTCACACGGAGCTGCAGTGGGAATTGAACTCAGTTCCCCTGGATCAAAGTCCACTGTACTAACCGCTAAGCTACTCCTCTACTCTAAGATTAACTGGGGGAGGGGGGGAGGTCTTTATGTATAGAAGGCCATGGTGTCTTATACTGCTAATTTAAAAGTGGTGGGAAGAGGGGTATGATGTGCAGAAATGCCATTTTGGCTTGCCCCCAAACCTAGTTTGCCCCCTTGTTGTCACTCCAACTTTTTCTGTCTAAAGACACCACTGGTCATTAGGGCAATCTGATTACTGTGTTAACTTTCAAAGGGTCTGTTTGAAGCAGTCTCCTTAGAATCCAAACTATATAGAGAAAAAAGGTCCCAAGTAATTTTCTTTCTGAGAAGTTCTGAGAGAACATTTCTTGGGTAAGTGAACATTATTTTGCTCTGTGCTTTGGTGATTTATGTTTAAATCATTTTTAATGTTCCATGCAAGATAATCCAATACAAGTAACAAAGAAACTGCAACAGTGGGAACAATCATTTTGAAATTGTTGCTAAAACACTGAAATTTTCCTCCCCATGCCCATACACTCTGGACCTGATCTTCAGAGACATATACAGTATGTTGTGATTCAAGCTGAGTACCTCAGATGTTCAATAGTCAGCTGCACGCCTGAGAGAGCAGTGTCAACCAAAAGGGCTCCCATGTCTCCTGAAACAATTTTCCAGACGGATCCTCAAAAGTACTGATCCCCTGGTGGTCCACCCACATTTGAGTAATCAATATGGATCACCAGCATTGTAGTGTGGGTCCTGAATCTGTCAGTCAACATAACAATATTGCCTTCAGTTCAAACAGGATTACCTTCTGAACAAATCTTCTAAAACCTCAAGGCACAGGGTCTGTACAGATATAGGTCCAGATTCTATATACGAAGCCTAAAAAATCTGTGCGGAACTCAGTTTCACCTAAGCGTATTTTATAGGATTTACATGTGGTATACAGAATACACTTAAATCAATATCTGTATGTGCCCATTTACACCAAAGAAAACCTGCCATAAATTCCAGTGCATAGATTTAGGTGGACTGCACTATATTCTATAGCTACATGTGTAAATTTTGGAATGCCCACAAAATGCCCATAAACACGTCCCTTTTGAACTGCATGCATTTATTTTGAACTGCGCGCTTCACCATTTCATTGCAGTTCATTATAGAATGTGCTTACTGAATTGTGCACGTAACTTTCAATTATTGTCAATTAGTACTCATTATTGCTTGTTAAGTGCTGTTAAAAACGCTGTTTGGCTTGTTGAGCCAATTAAGTTACGCGCATAGTTTTAGAATGCATCTGGATTTTGGCACGCAAATCTAGGTGCCATACATAGAATCTGGCCCATAATGTCCTAAAAGAATGAAAGATTATAACTGATGGAGCAGTCCCAATAAGAAGCAGTGGCATGCAGCATTGTTCTCCAAAAGCGGGCAATATGCACACAGTGCCAATACATATGCCCCAATGTAGCGAGGGACATCTCACACTTGGGACAGGTATCTTGCTGTGTCAGTTGCGCTTTGCATACCCTGTAAGGAGAGATGTTTAACCGCAGGGCAAATTTGTACAGAAGTTCCCGCTGGAGCATGGACTCTGTGTTTGTACAAACTTAAAACAAACCTCGGAGCTACTTCCGGGTCAGAACATTAAATCAAAGTGAGGTATGGTGTCTTTAAGGTATCGGTGACGATCAGTAAGAGGTACCAACTGCTGTGACCCCAAGGTGTAAGCTTCTGCTAATGATTCTTGAACATCCTCAGTAAGATCTGTCCACAGTAGAGAGGCGAGGTAGTGCTTAAGTTGCAAGTAGGCAAAGCAATGTGTGGCTGGAATCTGAAACTCTTGTTGTAAGTCTTTAAAAGATTTTAATTTCCCCTCGTCAGTAACTGCTTGGGCAAGATAGCGAATGCCTTGTCTAGCCCATTGCGAAACGGGACTATGTACCTGTCCTGGGGGAAAGTCTGGATTATCACACAAAGATAAATATGGTATTACTTTAGCAGAAAAATGGGGCCTATGACAAGTCCACTTCCATACCTCACAAGGAGCCTCAAGCATCAGATATCTCACAAAAACACCAGGAGGCAATTTATAAGATGTATGTAATAACTGACTGAAGTCCCCCTCGGGAAACAATTGCGTCTCATGAGGCATGGCTGAAAAGTGTTCGTTTCCCCTATACCAGTCATCGATATGTCGCATACCACTGGCCATCGTCAGATACTTGACATTGAGCAAACCCATACCACCATGATCCTTTGTGGATACCTTGGGAGTCTGGAGTACCACCAGTGGTAAGCGAGGTTTCTTACCCAACCACAAATAGTTTTGCAAAATCCTTGCTAGCACTTGTTCAAATAAGACAAGCATTTGAAAAGCGTATAGCCATCTCTGTGCTGGGATCATATTGAACAGATGTATGTGACCCCATAGTGTTAAGGGATAGGTCTTCCAGAGGTGCAGCTTCTGCTTGGTGTCTTCAAGAAGTGGTTGAATATTTGCATGATACAAATCATTCAAATCCAAAGGTAGCTGAACTCCTAAGTACTTTAAGGCTACATCTTCCCAGGTGAGGGTAAAAGAACCTACCCAATGTTGCTAAACTGTTAAGGGTAATAGTAGAGTTTTGGATTTAGTCAAATTAAACTCAAAACCTGAGAAACTACTAAATTGTTCAATCAACGTCAGTAAACGTGGAAGAGTCTCATGTGGGGTGGTCAAAAAATCCTAAATGTCGTCAGCTTATTCTAATGCTTTATTCTGATGCCCCTGAATATCCAGCCCTGATATTTGGGGTGCTCTGTTAATTGCTCACAGATGGGGCTCAAACAACAGGACAAATAACAGGGGGAACAAGGGACAACCCTGATGAGTACTGCATTCTATAGAAAAAGGAGAAGTACGACCCCCCCCCCCCCCCCCCCCGCATTAATCAAGAACTGAATCTATGGAGAGTGATATAAAGTTTGAACTGCCTGCAAAATCCACCCATGAATCCCAACCCTGCCCAACACCTTAAACAAGTGCCGTCAGTGTACCTAATCAAATGCTTTAGCCGCATCAAGACTCAGCACCAGGGTTGAGATGTCAAAAGCCTTACAATGTGACATAGCTAATAAAACCTTCCAGACATTAAGAACAGATGGTCGAGTTTTCACAAGGCCAATCTGTGCTGAACTAATTAGGGTCGGAAGATGTGTGGCCAACCGAGCCAAAACAAGAGCTTTTTTTTTTTTTGTTACATGACATCTACATTTGATAGTGATATAAGGCAATATGATTCTGCCTCTTCTCAAGGCTTTCCTGGTTTCAGAATGAGAGTTATCAGCACTACATTCCCATATAATGGAAAAGCACCTTGCTGTACCACCATCTGATAACAAGACAATAAGGGACCCATGATAACCTGCTGTAACCGTTTGGCCTGTAAAGGTGTATTAAGAGAGTGGGAAGCTTCAAGAGGTAGGCTAGGGAGATCTGCCTGAGCTAGGAAGTCCTCTAATTTTTAAAGATCTGATGATGGTCTCTCTGCATATAGAGCTTAAAAATGTTTAATAAAAATCTGGGTAATTTGATCATGTTTGTTAACCAATCTGCCTGAGGAATCTCTCAAGGAAACCACGGCTTGCCCCCCCCCCCCCCCCCAGGTTTTATTTATGGAAGTGACACCACTGTTATATCAAACTGTGTTGGGTTTGCTCATATTTAAGGGTGTTCAATGCCACCTGAATAGAGAGATCGATTTCCTTATTTTGTTGAGATGGAGTTTTCACATAAACATTTTTAGCTCATTGAAGCTGGGCCTCTAAGCTACAGATGCTCTCTGCAAGCTTTTTCTGCCACAAGGTAGTATATGCTATGATATCTCCCCGCAGCACCGCCTTTGCGGTGCACCAAACAAGCTCTGGTTGACCTAAATGTGGGACGTTATGAGTCAAATATTGATCTCATCTAGATATCAAATATTTCTGAAAATCAGGATTTTGTGCTAAACAAGCTGAAAACTGCCATCTAGATACCTTATGAAAGTGTGCTCGAGCCTCCAGGTTGATCCACACCATGGAATGGTGTCATGTGCTCTGGATCTATGAGTATAATCACATTCCATGGAATGGAATAACCTCCAGGCATCCACAAGATCTAGGGCCTTTCAAAAGGATAGAAATATATCTTTTCCAGAGTGAGAGGACCTTCTCTGTATGTGCTCCCTTGTACAATCCACTGATGGGTCCATTAGTAAATTCATGTGTCCCACAACTAAGAGAGCAGTATCCAAGTATGGAAGCAAGGTTCTCCAAAGCAATGGAACGAAATTCTTATCATAAGGGGTAGGGCCATACACCACTAGTAGATAATGCTCTCTTCCTTGCACCCAAAGTTTTAACAACAGATTTCTGCCCTTATCTCTAGTAATGACTTCTGCTGTGTATGCTAAAGATTTTTTGAAGAGCATCGTCACCCCACCTTTCCTTCCTCCTGAAGAGGCAAAGAATTCCTCTCCTACCCAATGTCTCTTAAGCTTCATATGCTCTTGATCACCGAGTCGGGTTTCTTGCAGACAAGCAACATCTACTACCTGCCTCTGTAGCACCGTTAATATTTTTGAATGCTTCACGGGGGAGGTAATGTCCCTCACGTTCCACGTGGCTATACAACAGGGGACAGACACAGCATAACATCCATTTCTCTGTCCATTAATGCGTATGACCAAACTACTGGATGGTCAGAGTGCCCAGCCCCCATCCCAGCCCAGAAACTTCCAAACAGCTTGAGGTTGCGGCCCAGTAAGAGTAGCTGTAGACCACTCACAAAGTGTGTAATAATACCCCTCCAACCTATCCCACTCCCCGAACAACCTAAACTTAAAACTAACATTGCATTGCACCCCAGGCTAAACCTGCGTGCAAGAGTCCAGAATTGTGCAGTGAGGGTCCCTGCTCCGCACACTGTTCACCCTCTCCATTAGTAAATCTTTTGCAGTTATGAATTTGAGCCTATAAAAAATTCATTAAAACAAATAGTGTGATAAGTTCTGAGTGACCAATTACCAGGCAACTACAATTTTACAGAATTTAGAACAACAGTGTGACATGCACCATAGATCAAAACTGACCACCTTTAGGAGACACATTTAATCCAGCTAAGAATTCCTGAGCTTTTTCCACAGACTATTTGGTGCCAGGTTCCTCCATGGTAGACTTTTAACAAGGTGGGACAGAGGAACACATTTTCTTCTCTGCTAGGGATGCACATATGGGGCCAAAGCAATGCCGCTTTACTAGCAAATGTGAATTGGGACAGAATCATTAAAAAAAATTGTCTCTGTTCAGTCTATAATGCCTCAGAATTTCCATTCAATGTGGATAACTTTGGAACTTTGCAATTATTATCCATGGCCTGGTGCAGTCATCATGTCTGCCCAATCCAGTCTCATCGTTCCCATTCCTTTTCACAAAGGAAAGTTATCAGCTAGCCAGCCCTCCAGCATTGACAAAATACTGGCATCCGATATTGTCTCTGGAAAGCCTAAGAACCTCAGGTTAGATCTACATGAATAGTTCTCCAGTTCCTCCAGGCTTTCATAGTGTTTCATGGCCTGCGTGCATAAGGCGTCCAACTCCTGCCTGTGCTTGCAGTGCTGTTTGCAGCAAGCTGTCCCACAGGGCTTTGTCCAGCTATCAGACATACTTAGGACCAGACCTCCCTGTCTATCCTTCTTCCAAAAGTACACTTCTTTGAGCTGCTGCCTCTGGTGCCAAACAGGCTCTTTCCTGTTCTGCTCCCGAGCTGGGTTAACCCTTCTACCCACCCAGATCACTCCTCACACTCCACAGTTAATGCTTTAGTTGTCAAAAACCTCCTCTTAATACAGTCTTAGATTATTGTGCCTATTAATCCTCTTTTCCTCACAAGTCTTGGCAGGGGTGAAGACCATGTGCTCTACACAATAACATCTTTTATTAATTCTTTACTCCACCCCTATATGTCATCTCCTATCCATCTAAACCCACAAATATTTCCCTCAGTAACTTTCCAATAAACACTCCCCTTGGTACTAGTTTCACAGTTCACACTCTCCCTTTCCAACCCACTCCCTTTCCCCAGTAACTCTGAAGGAGGGGTCTATCATCAAGTCTAGTAATCCCCAATATAATTTGGGAATACAAGTAAAATAGCATGTCTTAATGGTAGCCCACGTTGATAACATTCCCACTAAGTGTTGGCAGTCAGATGTCTAGGTTTTGAAATACCAGCTTAACCATGTGTCAATACTTAGATATGTATATTCTAAGTTTCCTCCATTGATGTTTTAGAGGTTAACAGTTGTAAAATGGTTGTCCTTTCCATTTGTACCCAGTACAAACATGTGCATTCCTGTATGTATTTTAGAAAAGGCTTTGTGTCAGCAGATCCTTTTCCAATGTACAGTACAGTCTCAATTATCTGAAGTAAACGGGACCGAGCTGTTATCAGATAAGTGAAAAGTCCGATAATGCAGAAACCAATGGTAACCCCTTAAAAATGCATGGAAAACATACTTTATACATAAAGAACAGACATAGGGTATCTGTATTTAAAATACAGTATTGTTTGTTCAACACTAACCAGCACACTCTGAGATCAAACATGGCTTCCTTGCAGAGTGTGAAGCTGGAAAACAGGAAGAAAACTTGTGCACTTCTTAATAGCAACATGATGACATCACTGGGGGGAGTGGGGGGTTGTCGGATATGCTGGATGGTCGGATTAGCGAAAGACAGATAATCAAGACTGCACTGTACTACTGAAACGACATGCGTCCCAACCTGGAGTTGCAACTATTTGAAGACTTTTACAAGACACTGTAGACAGCCAAGTCTGGCTGCTTGGTATGTATACTTAAGTTTCTCCAAGGACAAGCAGGCAAGATATTCTCATATGTGGGTGAGTCATCCACGGAGCCTGGTGCAGACACTGCCACAGTGCATTATCACTTTAAATCTTTGAGGCAGTGCTCCCCCCCCCCCCCCCCCCACTACATACACAGGTGCCTTCCTGCCAGACGCTCATTTACGAGACCAGCAGTCTATCATTTTCTGGATTTCTAATCTCTCCTCAGCGCGTCAAACTGTACCTTTTTAGCGCCTTCCCTTTTGGGGGATTTTTTTCTCTCATAATTATTTTTTTTCTTTATTATTTTTGTTCAATTTATTGATTTTTCAAATTATTTTTCTTTTTTTTTCAGCTCTTCAGGGCTGTAAGCAATTCTTTTGCTTGGGAAGTATCGGCCATTTTTGGGTACAGAATTATTCGAGCTCCCTAGGCCATTAAGCCTTATGGCCTTGCATCTGCTGTTTTTCTCTCCATGTCTAACTACAAATCTACACTGGCTAATTAGCTTATTTAAATTATATATTACCACTCAATGCTAACTTCCCAACTTATATTACTGCGCAATTTATTTTATTTTTTGTTTCTTGATTCTATTAATTAAATATTTATGTGGAGGAAAAGACTTCAGTGTTCATAACAGTACCTCATAAGCCTTATAGCTGTATTTAAAGGTTATTGAAGTTTTCCATCATTAGTCTAAAAAACCTCCATCTCCTTTATTTTCTAATTTTTGTCTTTTACTGTTTAAAGTCTTTTAATATTGATACATTTCTTAACATTGATATGACCTCATTTTGTCTGACTTCAGCTGACTTCAATGATTTCATAGCAGTCATAATTTTTAGTGACATTCCAAACTTAGGGCCCTGTTTACTAAGGTGCACTAGCATTTTTAGTGTGCACTAACGCTAGAGACACCCATAGGAATATATGGGTGTCTCTAGCATTAGCACAAGGCAAAAATGCTAGCGCACCTACAGTGCAGCTTAGTAAACCGGGCCCTTAGTTTATCTTGGCTGGGTTCAATGGAGCTTCTCCGTTTCACAAAATATGCTTTTTCAGGAGCTGCCAACATATATAACTTCAAAAGTGCCTTCTCTAGTGCTGTTTCACATATTCCCTCCAGCACTGTTGTACTGCTATGGACTCTCAATAAGTTCTTAAACAGAGGCCAACATCTGTGACATCAAGGTTGCTGCATCATTTATCACTGTTCATGACCTATGAACGTCACTCTGCTGCCGTCAGTCCAGCTCATCTTCAATATGTTCAGACCTTAGAGTCAACATGTCAACAAGGGTGCTGAGTGGCTTTAAGAAGTGTCCTTGATGCAATAGGACCATTTCAGGTACAGATTCCCGTAACTGATGTGTTCAGTGCTTGGGTCTAGAGCATCGGGACATACATGGTGGTCATGCAAGTAAGGACACTTAAGCCTGCAGAGTCCAGTGAAGAACTTTTTGGTTCTGCATCAACATCAACATGAAGCATGATGGGAGATGCGGAACTCGAAGCAGAACCTGCAATGGCATCAACATCTGGTGCACCAATGCAGCATCGACAAAAGTCCTGCATCGGACTCGGTACCGCAATCACGTAATGACTACGTCCTCTTCATCAATGCCACATGTATCAAAGGACTTGCAGCATAAAAAAACCAACAAGTATCGCCTTCGTTCTCCCTCTAGGCACTCTGCCAACACCTCCCCTGCATCAGTGTCCTCAATCCATGGGAAATGTCCATGCCACAGGGACTGCTCTCCTTCCCTCCAAGTAATTACTCATCAAGAGCCTTCGAAGTCTTCAAGATCTCCTATGCCTGCATGGCTATAACTCAGTCTGCATCCACACCGCTTTCTCAACTGGTGCTGATGCCTGCTGTACAGGGGGAAATTTGGGCTATGCTGAAAGAGGAACTCTAAGGGCTACTGCCTACACAGTCTATTCTGGCTTACAGGGTGCTTGCACCAGCCTCAGCCCAGCCTGTGGATACATCAGAGAGACAGTCATGGGAGAGGTCCTGCATACCGGCTCAGTATTGACCTTTGGGGGCACCACAAACCCAACTAATGCATGCACTAACATTGAGCAGAGGAACTCTCTCTAGCCTCGGAGATGCATCTGCCTTGACATACTTTGACGCAGAGACAATATTCTAGTCAACACTCTCTTCCAGGCACTTCCCAAGGCCAGTACTTTGAAGAATCAGACTCATACCTCTCCTGGGAGACAGACCAGGACCCACAGGACCTCACAGCTGAGGTGTCCTATGGCATTCCATCTAATCCTTCACCGCCACCTGAAAGATGTAAGTCTCCTCCAGAAAGTATATCCTTCCTTGGCTCTGTCCATGAGATGGCCCAAGGCATACCCTTCAAACTGGAGACAGAGGAGGAGCCTTGTTCAAAACTCTTTGAAGTTCTAGATTATAACTCCCCTCCTAGAGAATGAATCACTGTTCCACTTATGAAGAATACTCTGATAAAAACTGGAAACTCTACTAACTTGAACAGTTCAAGTTGCTCCAAATAAAATTGGTTCAATATGCAGGATATAGTAATGCACTGGGTTTGAAAAAACAGTTGTTACCTCACCATTTCTTAATTATGGAATCTGTTTTAAAATGTACTTGCAGTACAAGATCTCATGCTTCTGACCCTTCAGACAGAGAAGCTAGAACATTAGACTCTTTTGGCAGAAGAACATTTCAAACCTCAGTGCTAATCAATTGCATAATAGATTATCAACTTTATGCCACAATTTACATGAAATCTCTAATACAGAGTACTCTCCTTTGCAGACTTCATTCCCCCTGAGAAAGCTGATGAGTTTCATAAGCATCACAGGAAACTTCTAGATTGTTATAAATATATGACAAGGCAAGCCTTTGATGCCCTTGATGTCTCTTCAAGCATTTCCACTTTAGAAGTAGCAATGCAGCGTCTTTCCTGGCTCAGCGTTTCTGACCTCGAATCTGCTGTCCATGAGCATCTCTAGGACACTCCTAGCCTCAAGAATGTTACCATTTCAAGTGGAAAAGATTTTTCATCTGGTGTGCAGTCACAGCACTCAACCCTGATAGCTGCTTTCTGCCTACCCTTACACACTATCTCTTCCATCTTTCAGATTCTAGCCTCAAAACTAACTTGAGTGCCATTAGCATGTTTCACTTTAGAGATGATAATAAACCAGTTTCTGTTCACCCCTTGATAGTAAGATTCATGAAAGGTTTATTTCATACCAAATCTTCTATCAAACCACCTCTTGTGGCATGAGATCTCAATGTCCAGTGCATTCGACATGGTTGACCATAACATCCTTCTCAGTATATTAGATAAATTTGGTATCGGTGGTAATGTGCTAAATTGGTTCAAGGGATTCCTATCATCTAGGACTTATCAAGTTAAAGTGAACTCTACTATTTCAACATCTTGGAAACCCGCCTGTGGAGTACCGCAAGGTTCTCCTTTATCTCCGATGCTCTTCAACATTATGAGGATTCCCCTTGCTAACGCATTATCCAAACATGGCCTCAATCCTTTCATTTATGCTGATGATGTAACCATATCCATCCCTTTTAAGACCTCACTGTCTGAAATTTCAGGCACAATCCAAGCCAGTTTTTTCATTATGGAAGCCTGGGCTAATGCCTTTCTATTTAAACTCAACAAAAATAAAACTCAATGTATTGTTTTTTCTTCACAACATAACAAGTCAATTCCTACAGCATTGGTTACTCTGGATTATACCCTCCCAATTGCAAACAGTTTGAAAATTCACGGGGTCATGTTGGACAGCCATCTGTCACTTGATAGTCATGTAAAGCAGATTACAAAAAAAATGTTCTTATCTTTGTGGAAGCTTAAACATATCAAACAACTCCTGCCAAAAGATATCTTTCGAACCCTGATACATTCAATGGTCCTCAGCCACATCGATTACTGCAGTGGAATATTTGCTGGCTGTACACACTATATTCTGAAGAAGCTCCAGACGGTCCAAAATACCGCAGCCAGAAAATCTTGCTTCGATAGTGTGCAGCCTCTCTGTGAGAGCCTTCACTGGCTACCCATTAAAGACCGCATTGAATTCAAAATCTGTGTTTTAACACATAAGATCATTTACGGAGAAGCGCCAGTCTACATGTGTGATTTGATTGATTTACCTCCCAGAAATTCATTGGTGTCCTCTCGTACTTATCTTATTCTGCACTATCCCTCCTGCAGGAACCTAAAATATAAGTCAATCTACGCTTCTTCCTTTTCGTTCATCAGCCCGCAATCCTGGAATGCTTTGCTGAGACTACTGAAAGAGTCATCGGATCACCAAACATTTAAGAAATTACTAAAAACTTATCTGTTTAGTAAGGCATATCCGAAAGACCACAATATTCTTTAATCCCCTATTTCCGTTTTGTTTGATTACCCGCATTTGGCCTTATGTCTGTTTCCCTCTTGTTGCTCCTGTATTCCCTGTATTCTTTTATTAAGCTGCTTACGATATTGTCTTTGTTAATTTTTATATAACTATTTTATCCTGCTGTACTATGTAATTTCTTGTAACTTTGTTAGCCACATTGAGTCCGCACAAGCTGGGAAAATGTGGGATACAAGTGTGCCAAATAAATAAATAAATGTCATCCTCATAGCTCTCATGAAACCTTCATTTGAACTACTCCATTCCTGTTCCCTGAAATTCTTCACATATAAGGTATTGTTCTTAATAACACCTACTTTTGCCAGAAGGGTAAGCGAACTTCAAGCCCTTGTGGCAGACCCGCCTTATACCATGTTCTACCACAACATGGTTGTTCTCTGAACCCAGCCAAAATTCCTCCCTAATGGTATTGGAGTTCCACCTCAATCAGTCCATTGTACTTCCTGCCTTCTTCCCTAAGCCACATTTTCATCCTGGAGAAACAGCACTGCATACGTTAGACTGCAAGCGTGCTCTAGCTTATTATCTGGAGTGTACAAAACATCATAGGAAGTCCTCCCAGCTTTTTGTATCCTTCGACCCTAACAGATTGTGGATTCCCATCACCATATGTACTTGGCTGGCTGACTGTATCTCCTACATGTATGTTCAGGCTGGGCTGACCCTACATGGCAAGGTCGCTGCTTACAATGTAAGAGCCATGGCAGTTTCAATAGTCCATTTCCTCTCTGACTCCATTGAGGAAATTTGCAAGGTGGCAACGAGGTCTTCTATCCAGAACTTCACTGCCCACTACTATCTGGAAAAGCATTCTAGGCAGGATAGCTGATTTGTACAAGCAGTCCTACAAAATCTTTTTACTACTTAAAGTCCAGTAGTGCTATAGAAATGATAAGTAGTATAGTTGTAACTCTGCTCTCAGACCCTTTTTTTCCACTAGGCTCACATTCTACATATTTGTCAGGTTCACTATTATATTGTGAGCCTGGCAGTTAATGAATTCCACATATGAGAATATCATGCCTGCTTGTCCTTGGAGAAGGCTAAGTTACTCACATACAGTGGTGGAAATAAGTATTTGATCCCTTGCTGATTTTGTAAGTTTGCCCACTGACAAAGACATGAGCAGCCCATAATTGAAGGGTAGGTTATTGGTAACAGTGAGAGATAGCACATCACAAATTAAATCCGGAAAATCACATTGTGGAAAGTATATGAATTTATTTGCATTCTGCAGAGGGAAATAAGTATTTGATCCCCCACCAACCAGTAAGAGATCTGGCCCCTACAGACCAGGTAGATGCTCCAAATCAACTCGTTACCTGCATGACAGACAGCTGTCGGCAATGGTCACCTGTATGAAAGACACCTGTCCACAGACTCAGTGAATCAGTCAGACTCTAACCTCTACAAAATGGCCAAGAGCAAGGAGCTGTCTAAGGATGTCAGGGACAAGATCATACACCTGCACAAGGCTGGAATGGGCTACAAAACCATCAGTAAGACGCTGGGCGAGAAGGAGACAACTGTTGGTGCCATAGTAAGAAAATGGAAGAAGTACAAAATGACTGTCAATCGACAAAGATCTGGGGCTCCACGCAAAATCTCACCTCGTGGGGTATCCTTGATCATGAGGAAGGTTAGAAATCAGCCTACAACTACAAGGGGGGAACTTGTCAATGATCTCAAGGCAGCTGGGACCACTGTCACCACGAAAACCATTGGTAACACATTACGACATAACGGATTGCAATCCTGCAGTGCCCGCAAGGTCCCCCTGCTCCGGAAGGCACATGTGACGGCCCGTCTGAAGTTTGCCAGTGAACACCTGGATGATGCCGAGAGTGATTGGGAGAAGGTGCTGTGGTCAGATGAGACAAAAATTGAGCTCTTTGGCATGAACTCAACTCGCCGTGTTTGGAGGAAGAGAAATGCTGCCTATGACCCAAAGAACACCGTCCCCACTGTCAAGCATGGAGGTTGAAATGTTATGTTTTGGGGGTGTTTCTCTGCTAAGGGCACAGGACTACTTCACCGCATCAATGGGAGAATGGATGGGGCCATGTACCGTACAATTCTGAGTGACAACCTCCTTCCCTCCGCCAGGGCCTTAAAAATGGGTCGTGGCTGGGTCTTCCAGCACGACAATGACCCAAAACATACAGCCAAGGCAACAAAGGAGTGGCTCAGGAAGAAGCACATTAGGGTCATGGAGTGGCCTAGCCAGTCACCAGACCTTAATCCCATTGAAAACTTATGGAGGGAGCTGAAGCTGCGAGTTGCCAAGCGACAGCCCAGAACTCTTAATGATTTAGAGATGATCTGCAAAGAGGAGTGGACCAAAATTCCTCCTGACATGTGTGCAAACCTCATCATCAACTACAGAAGACGTCTGACCGCTGTGCTTGCCAACAAGGGTTTTGCCACCAAGTATTAGGTCTTGTTTGCCAGAGGGATTAAATACTTATTTCCCTCTGCAGAATGCAAATAAATTCATATACTTTCCACAATGTGATTTTCCGGATTTAATTTGTGATGTGCTATCTCTCACTGTTACCAATAACCTACCCTTCAATTATGGGCTGCTCATGTCTTTGTCAGTGGGCAAACTTACAAAATCAGCAAGGGATCAAATACTTATTTCCACCACTGTACCTCCCACCTCCCCTTGGAGTTGTCTTCTTAGCTTTAGTACTGTACTACTGGTCCCATGCACAGAGGTCAGGTGGAAAGGCACCATGCATGCCGGTGGAGGCACTGCCTCAAAGATTTAAAGTAGCAGTGCAGTGTTCACATCAGGCTCCATGGATGACACCACCCACATGTGAGAATATATGCCTGCTGTCCTCGAAGAACACCTGCTACAGGTATGTAACTTAGCTATATATATATGCATAAAATACCGGGGTTGATATTCAAAATGATTTAAATGGCCAGAAATGGCTCCTGGCTGTTTACATTGTTTGTCCAGGGCTAACTGGGCACTTAATTGAATAGTGCTACTGAAAATGTCCAGTTAATGTGCAAGTGAAAGCCGACTATTTTATGGGTGTTCCAAGGTAGAGTCAGACTTTTCTGGTAGTACTTAACCAGTTAAGTTAACCAGATAAATAGGACCGCATAAAACACAGTCCTATCTGTAACTAGTTTACCTTATCCAGTAAAGTTATAAATATCGCACTTAACCGGATAAGTGTTATCTGGCTTTATATAACCGGATATTCAGTGTCAGTTTCTGGACTTGCCCTGGCATTGACTATCCGGGGATACTTCCAGAGGCAACCAAAAAGCGCTAACCACTACTGGCTGAATATTGACCCCACTATTGACCACCAACCACACAACTCTGCCATATTCGACACCCTTCACCACTCTGCCTACCAAAACTCAGGCCATCGACCCCAATTATCTTTATCACCCTCAACAAAGTCCTCTCCCTATACTTCACATGTGTTCCAGTATGCTTCTTCCTTTATGATCTACTTTCTACAATGTATAGCATTCTGCACACCAGAGGACACTGACTGATTTGTAACCTTTTAACCATCTGTTCAAAGTATTGATACCTTGTTAGCATTTATCTTTGTAAGCCATATTGAATCAGACACCTCTGGATAATGGGTATAAATGCCGCTATAGATAAATAAAGAGTCTCTTTGGGAATGGCAGAAGCAAAAATCATGACTATGCCTGCATGTAGATAATGCTAAACATTCATGCCTTTATGATGTTCATTATCATACCAGAGAGACAAAGACCCTTCTATTGTGGTATTGAAGGGTCTATGTCTCTCTGGTATGTTAATGAACATTATACAGGTCTCGTGGCACAAACATAAACATCAAGATCCGTGTGAAAACACAGGCACCCACACAGCTGAATTTTGCAGAGAGCTATGTGATGCTGACAGCAACTGTTCCTGCTACCAGCAATAAGTGATCCTTTTCAAAAGTTGCTTGGACCAGGGCTCAGGCGGTCCAGCCAAATCTGATGTCAATGCAAACTCCCTTTTTCTTCAATCACTCTTCAACTCCTTGATTTCTCAATCACCTTAACAAATCAAAAACATTCAGTGAGCACAGAAGATCTCCACGCCACATCTTGATAGGAAACTGCCTGGTTTCTTTCATTTCCCAATCCCTTCTAGGAGTAGCAAGAATGCACAGGTTGTGGCTGCTTCTTCCCTCCCTTCAGGAGAAAAGGACAAAGAAGCTTACTTAACATAAAATCAATACTGGATTAGTTCCTTGTGGTGCTGCCATCTACTGACAGCACAAAATTTAACATCTCCCATCTAAGGAATATCAGTGCATTCATCACCTCAACCCTGTTATATCAATGGAGGTATAACAATTAACATTTTATCCTTATGTTGGGAAAATAGTGTTTTTCTTCTAAGAGCTCAGACATCAAATCAAGGATATCTTTTCTACAAGGCATAACGTTCTGTCAACGCTCTGCATTCCAAACATATTTGACACTCCCCTTATATGAGAAGGACTGCAATTCCTCAGGTTCCTTTAAAAGGGGTTTTCAAATTACACCTTCTCCTTTACAGCTCTGTACAGTCCCTCTGGATCTGGAGCCAAAAGACACTGACTCCTTCTAGACAGTGCCTAGGGCAGCACCCTGCAAGTAAGTAAACCTCCCCCCCCCCCCCCCACTGTCCCACAGTCTCCTGTGTGTAACTTGTTTTTCAGTCTTATTATTTGAGGTAAGTTCACCCCCTACCAAAATTCAATGATTCCCACAGAATGCAGTCCTTCTGTAAATTAAGTCTTTTAAATACCACCGTTCACTGTCTCAAGCTCAAACCTTTTCCTTCACCTCTCATACATATGAAGGTTAAAGGGACCCCCTCCCTCTACCAGCCTTTAACACCTGGATTCCACCCATATGGATCAGGTTTGAGCCGCACAGGATGCCTACCAGTGGCAAGCTCCGCTTCTGCAGTGAGCTTCACCGGAACTCCCCTGTTCAGGCATCCGGAGTTTCTGCTATCAAGCGTTCCTCCACTTCCCACCCAAGCTAGAAAATAGGGCTGTTATAAACCCTTTCAGCCTTTTTCCCTGTACCTGGGCCAATGCAGAGATATCCATGGGTTCAACCCCGGCTGCTTCTACCCCTTGGGACATCTCCTCCTCTTCTGCCTCTGGCTGCCAGTCCATCAGCTCTTCTCCTTGTATATCCTCCAGCTGTTCCAAATCATCCTGATTAGCCTCTCTGAACCAGTCCATACCCTCCTCACCTGGAGCCTGGGACCAGTAATTCTTACCCTCCTCCCTAATAGGATCTGGAGTTTTATGCAGAGGCTCTTGGGAACTGTAGTCTTCCTCCCTCTCAGAGAAAATAAGATCCTTGTATCTCTAGGGGTGGGCCATCTACCCCGATGAACCTGGGACTTATAGTTTAAGTTTTCAGAGGGAAATCTTCCCCTCCTGCTCCTTACCCTGGTATCTTCCTCACCTATTATCCTGGAATCCTCACAATACACCAGTCCTATTTCTCATATGGCACATGTCCAAAGGCCAGTACTTTGAAGAATCAGACTCATACCTCTCCTGGGAGACAGACCAGGACCCACAGTCCTATGGCATTCCATCTGATCCTTCACCGTAAGGGGACAATTCTAAATCCAGGCACCTCCATTTAGGCAGTCCAAGGGTGGGCAGTAGGAGCCTCTTCTATAACTCAGGGGTTCTCAACCCAGCCCTCGGGACATACCTAGCTAGTCAGGTTTTCAGGATAGCCATAATGAATATGCATAAGATAGATTTACATACAATGGAAGTAGTGCATGCACATTTCGCTCATGCATATTCATTGTGGATATCCTGAAAACCTGGCTGGCTGGGTGTATCCCAAGGAGTGGAGGAGTGGCGTAATGGTTAGAGCACCAGTCTTGCAATCCAAAGGGCGCCAGTTCAAATCCCACTGCTGCTCCTTGTGATCTTGGGCAAGTCACTTAACCCTCCATTACCTCAGGTACAAACTTAGATTGTGAGCCCTCCTGGGACAGAGAAATATCCAGTGTACCTGAATGTAACTCACCTTGAGCTACTACTGAAAAAGGTGTGAGCAAAATCTAAATAAATAAATAAGAATCCATGTTAAACCTAGGTTCTGTCATAGAATACTAGTGTAACTCATTATCAGCACACCTAATATTTAGGCACCCATACTTACAGCCATGGATTTGGCATAAGTGCAGGTGCCTGAATGTGGAATGTTTTTAGCCCATTCTTGAATTGCTGTTAAACAAATAGTCAGTTTATTCAGCGCTGCAGGTAAGTCTGATTCTTTAGGTATGAGTGACTGCATGTCATCTGCATAGATATTGAACTGAATATCCATCGACCAAATCAGCTCAGCCAGTGGCTTGAAGTAGATATTAAACAAAATAGGTGACAGTATTGATCCATGTGATACCCTGCAGGCCAGTGACCCTGGTGGCAATGAGATGCTGCAAAAATGTATGAACTGTTACCTATCTCAGTGATTCCCAAATCTGGTCCTGGAGGCATCCTAGCTAGTCAGGTTTTTAGGATATTCACAATGAATATTCATGAGACAGATTTGCATACAGTGGAAGCATGTACGTGCCTATGATATCCCTATAGGCGCCTACATGGTTAGCACACGCGCTAAGTGTAGGCGCTAAAAACACTAACGAACCTTAGTAAACAGAGCCCTTTCTATATTATAAATCAAATGACTATATTTAACATTCTTGTGTGAATTTCCTCTGGAAGTTCAATGCAGTGGAGGTCAAGGAATCTTGGTTTCAGCCATATATCAGAATCTTAAAGATAATAAGTAGTTGAAGATATCAATTTCAACTCACAGATCATAGTTACACGTATTGTTTCACTTTGTAGTTTCTACTCTTGATGTCCTTAGATGCTCCAGTTGACTCAGGTCATTGGAGGCTTTTTCTTCTGTTGTTTAGGAGAAGGTGAGATGTAGATTTAGCTCAGATCACAAGAGAAGAGAAAAGTGCTTGCTTGTTATGTGCAGAAAAGGCAACATTTTCCTATCGCCAAACAAAACAAACTTGAAATAGATGTGATGATTGGCACCTCAACACAAACTGAGCAAAAGCTGTTTTTTACAGCCCAATTTTTATACGCAACATTTATCATTTAACTGTAGAGGATATACAGATTCTGCTTGTCAGACACAGCTTGGCAGTAATCTCTGCAATTGCTAGAATACAGGGTTTGATCTTCTGGCCAGGAAAGCTCTTGCTGTTTCCAGAAATGACCAGGGCTGATCCTTATGCCTAGCAACAACAGTAGGAGGATACACTACTTGGAGGAAAACTGAGGGACTATAAAACCCGAAGGGGCCATGTCTTCATCTTTCTTCTCCCTTGGCTACTGCACCATTAATCAAGGGGAAGCTTGTGACTGAATAACAAAAGCTAATATACAGGAGAAGGAAGGAAGTGGGAATCAGTGGCAGAACCTACCAAGTTGCTGAGCTGAGTCCAAGGAAGACTTGGAGCAGGGACCATAAGAACATAAGTATTTCCATACTGGGACAGACCAAAGATCCATCAAGCCCAGCATCCTGTTTCCAACAGTGGACAATCCATGTTATAAGTACCTGGCAAGATCCCAAATCAGTACAATACATTTTATGCTGCTTATCTTAGAAATACTGCCAAACAACGCAGCTAAACTCTACTTATATCATTAATAACAACCAAATACTCACAAGAAAGTAGAGTACTATGGCAGAATTACTATGGTGGAGTTTGCAGGCATAGTCTTATATTTTGGTCACAGCTGATTTTAGATTGCTTTGCTGCTGACATTTTAATCATAGACACATGCCCTCCCTCCTACCATTATACTCCACTAGCAGCACCACTAATTTCTTTGTATCACTTTTTTTTCTTCTTTTTTAGTTTCTATTTTTTATATTATTCCAACATGCTGCTAGCTTCTATATTGTTGTAGCAAACTCATCACTTATCTGCATGCCATTTGACAAGCACACCCCAACAGGAGCCTGTTTCGCCCTCCTGGCTTTCTCAAGGGGAACTTAACGTGCAGTCACTGTAAAAAATAGCAAACAGACATGTAAGCTAATCCAGTCTAACACTCCCATAAAATGAATAAAATATAAATAAACGTCCAGGACTCACCAGGCTGTCAGATGTTTGTTTGTCTACCGTCCATCAATATATTTAATATGGTGGCGGCGTCTTTTTAACCCCACCCAGCCCGGAACCGGCTACTCCTTCTATCTGAGTTTCACATAAAGCAACCCCACTGGATGTGTGTGTTCAAGCCATTTGGTTCCACTGTGTTCAGATGGTACACCCAATATGTCTCACGTTGCAATAAACTTCTATTATGATCCCCTCCTCTGGGTGCAGGATAATCTATGACCATAGCACGCAGAGCATCAACTTGATGATTAAATTGCATACAGTGTTACACTAAGGGAGGACCTTGTATCTGTGCCAGAATACGGGAACGGTGCTCTATCATTCGCTCATGTAGGGACCTGCTTGTCTTGCCTATGTACAATTTCCTACAAGGACATGTTACGTAATAAATAACACCCCGTGTCCGACAGGTAGTATGATGTTTCAAATTGTATCGTTTGCCCTCATGTACAAAAAATTGTGCCTCTATTGTGATCTCGCATGTCTTGCAATTTTTCTTATTGCATTTAAAATGTCCTGTGGGTTCCTCTGATCTTCTGTCCTCCCGTTCTACTAATTCAGCCGGGCTGAGCAAATCTTTTGGATGTGGCTGTAGAATTATGTGATCAGAAGTTCATCACTAGAGTGTATACGAAACCTACAGACAAGAACACCATTTTGGAATATAACAGTTGCCACCCCCATAGGTTGCGTGACAGTTTACCTTTTTCTCAATTCCTCTGGTTTCGGTGGATATGCTCTGATGATGTTGATTTTGCCCGTTCCTCAGAATTATTTTATAATAGGATGAAGCAGAGGAATTATCCTGATAATACCTTGAAACAGGCATTCCGAAGAGCAAAATATAACAACAGGGAACTATTGTTACAGACTAGAACCAGAGAAAAAGAAGATGATATGATCACATATATCATGAGGCACGTGCCAGGGGGTGAGGCAGTTGCAAAGATAATTCGGCAGCATTGGGATATAATTAAGACCCATCCCGTATTTGCACAGTGCGATTTGCGCACTGCGTTTTCGAGAGGTAGAAACCTTAAAGAGGGGGCTTTCGACATAAATCAGGAAATGGGCGTCCTTCTCCCAGGGTCGCCCAAATCGGCATAATCGAAAGCCGATTTTGGGCACCCTCAACTGCTTTCTGTCAAGGGGATGACAAAAGTTCACGGGGTAATGTCGGAAGCGTAGCGAAGGCGGGACGGGGGCATGCCTAACACATGGGCGTCCTCGACCAATAATGGAAAAAAGAAGGCCATCCCTGATGAGTACTTGGGCGACTTTACTTGGTCCATTTTTTATTACGACAAAGCCTCAAAAAGGTGCCCGAACTGACCAAATGACCACCGGAGAGAATCAAGGATGACTTCCCCTTACTCCCCCAGTGGTCATCAACCCCCTCCCACCCTAAAAAAAACTTTTTAAATATTTTTTGCCAGTCTCTATGCCAGCCTCAAATGTCATACCCAGCTCCATGACAGCAGTATGCAGGTCCCTGGAGCAGTTTTAGTCGGTGCAGTACACTTCAGGCAGGCGGACCCAGGCCCATCCCCCCCTACCTGTTACACTTGTGGTGGTAAATGTGAGCCCTTCAAAACCCACCACAGACCCACTGTACCCACATGTAGGTGCCCCCCTTCACCCCTTAGGGCTATGGTAGTGGTGTACAGTTGTGGGGAGTGGGTTTTGGGGGGCTCGGCATACAAGGTAAGGGAGCTATGCACTTGGGAGCAATATCTGAAGTCCACTGCTGTGCCCCCTAGGGTGCCCGGTTGGTGTCCTGGAATGTCAGGGGGCCCAGTGCACTATGAATGCTGACTCCTCCCATGACCAAAGGGCTTGCATTTGGTCGTTTCTGAGATGGGCGTCCTCGGTTTCCATTATCGCCGAAAATCGGGGACGACCATCTCTAAGGTCGTCCTAAATTTCCCAATTTGGGCATCCCTGACCGTATTATCGAAACGAAAGATGGCCGCCCATCTTGTTTCAATAATACGGGTTTCCCTGCCCCTTCGCCGGGACGTCCTGCGAGGACGTCCTCAGGAAAACTTGGGCACCCCTTTCAATTATGCCCCTCCACATCTTTTTTGAGATGTGGTGACCAGAATTGCACACAATATTCGAGGTGTGATCGCACTATGGAGCAATACAAAGGCATTATAAGCAGAGGGTTTCAACGTATCATCAACAATGACACCTAGATCCCTTTCCTGGTCAGTGACTCCTAATGTGGAACCTTGCATCACACAGCTATAGTTTGGGTTCCTCTTTCCCACATGCATCACCTTGCAGTTACTTACATTAAACGTCATCTGCCATTTGGATGCCCAGTCTCCCAGTCTCGTTCACACTACCTTAAAAGGAGAAATTAAGCAAAGGAGCAGTGGAAGAACCGCCAATTGAGGAGAAGCACCAAGACAGAGAGCTCTGTTGTGTGTTCTCAACAGGGAAGGGAGCATCTCTCAGGACTGTGGACCTGCAGGCTCAGAGAGTACTTGCCTGCTAAAGAAATCGTTATTAGAACTAAATCCCAGAAAGAGAGTAAGAACCAATTAGAGCTTTCTAAGGTATTCCTCTATTACTTCTTAAAGTCATTTAACTCCTGTAACCGTAACCATAACCGTTGCTTTGATACTTCCTTTGGGAAGAAGGATGCACCTACATTTTTCTGGAAATAAGTGGTTTGTGGCATTTACTTCACTTCAGTTAAGTAAATAATTGGTTGGAGTTTGCAAGACCTGGACTGTATTATTGGATGATAGAAGTGTAGAGTATGTGTGGATTTACTATGTCATCCAACTTTCCAGCCTTGCTGGCCCTAGCCTTGACCCCAACAACAGTCCTATAATGTACTTTCAGTAACCTGCTTGATGAAGTGAGCACAGCCTCTGATCTCAGGCTTTGACAGATCAGTTACAGCTAGTGAAACTGGATTTTTAAACTGTACAAACCACTCTACAGGAATGAATACGCAACAGGGTAAGTACTTTCCATAACAATGGATAATAAACAGCAGTTCCTGGACCAAAGCACATAAAAACAGTGCTAAATAGAGTCAGAACTACAAGTTCCTGTACACAATGGGGTAAAATCAGGACGAGCTTAATCTGTCCTGAAAATCTAAAGCCATCTGGCAACTCGAAGAATTCTGGGTACATCTCTTTCTTATGATTTTTCAAAAGTCACTGCATATAGAATAATGGGATTTCTGTCTCATATAGGTTGCTCGTAAATGGGGAGTGCAATTTTCATAAGGCACATAGTGTTTGCAGACATATGAACATAAGCATTGCCATACTGGGACAGACCAAAGGTCCATCAAGCCCAGTATCCTGTTTCTAACAGTGGTCAATCCAGGTCACAAGTACCTGGAAAGATCCCAGAACAGCAAAACAGATTTTATGCTACTTATCCTAGAAAATGCAGTGGATTTTACCAAGACCATTTTAATAATGGCTTATGGACTTTTCTTTCAGGAAATTATCCAAACCTTTTTTAAACCCTGCTAAGCTAACTGTGTTTACCACATTCTCTTGCTACGAATTCCAGAGTTTAATTACTCATTGAGTGAAGAAATATTTTCTCCAATTTGTTTTAAATTTACTTTGTACTCTCCATAGATCTTCCCTTTGAAAATCATCAGTAGGTTGGTGCCATAGGGCTTCTTTACCCCAGGTACAATGGTTACAGTGGGTATACCCAGCAGCTGCTTTGATAGCTGGAGCCATAAGTTCTGCATTTGTCATTGAAACAAATAGTACTATGTACCACTGGAGGCCAGTGAGCTTGATGCCCCTTCCCATTTATTGACATCATTCATCTGAGCTGATCCAATCTTCAAAAGGCACTGCCAACATAGTAAGTAGCAGCTGGAGCCATAAGCCTTACATTTGTCACTGATACAAATAGCAGTTTGCATTTTACCTCTGTGAAGAGTTTGAGCACAATGAGCTCCATGTCCGCTCATATGCACTGTTGTCATTCATATGAGCCAACCTAATTTTCAAAACCATGGATACTGTGGACCACCACAATAGGTACAGCATCAAAAGGATGCAGCAAAAGGGTGTGTCCAATTTTGGTCTTCTTCATGTGACCATTTGAGAACTGTCAGGTGTAGCTACCCTAAGCTGCAGAAGTTTGAATTTCAGAAGGAATTGTTCCATAAACTTTATCACTTTGTCCATCTGATGACTCAACTTTCTTAACAATGTGTCTCTGTAATGCTAGAAAAAGGGCACCATTGGGAATGTTCTTCTAAGTGTCCTTTTAGTGCCTTTCCATTGCCAAATCAGGTCTTCATTCTGATACAGTTGTCTTGAGTTTGCCTGCTTCAGGTAAAAAAAAAAACCTCACATATTAACAATTGTGATAAAGTTTTATATTTCCTAATTATAACTGAAAACTTATATAAAGGGGTTTTCAATAGACCATGGTTTGTGTGTTAAAAACAGGCTAGCACTTAATTTATGAGACATGTGTGTGTGCTGGGGGTCTGTCAGTTGAGGCTGGTTAGGACCAGTCAGAGAAAACAAGATTCATTGCATTCTAATCCTTCAGTGTGTTGCTAGGGGAAGGGTGAAGACATAAGCAAATTGCTGAATTTACTATGAGAAAAGGGGTCACTAACTGTAAACATTTGTGCATGGAAAACATTTACAGTGGCTAAAGGGGAAAGATCAGAGTATATTAAAAGAAAGACATATAAGGCAAGACTCAGTAAATGGCACTCACAAATTGTTGCTGAAAAAAATCGGCACTCAATGTTATTCTATAATGAGCACTCAAAAATGAATGCTAATTATAGAATTGCATTGAGTGCTGGTTTCTACAGGTGTAATTCCTGATTCCCAATTTGAGGGCACCTCTCTGGTATTCTGTAACACTGTTTAAATTTTAGAAATGCCTCTGACTTGCCCATGTACCTCCCATGGCCACGCCCCTTATGGGTTCCACCCTATGGAATTTGGCCTGAAGAAGGCTGAGGTTCCAGTAGCGTGAATACAAAGTGAAACCTGTCAGTGTAGTGCTGGTCACAGGTAACAGAGGATTGGAAAATCCTATGAGAGTTAAATTCACAGAAGTGTTTGTTGGAATTTTTATGGGGGGAAGAGAAGGAAATCTTACATGTTAAAACCCTTCTACCTCAGGTGGGGGCACCAGGCGCCACTCATACAAGGGACAGATGGAGCTGTCCTGGCGGGGGAGGGCTGAACCCAGGAATGATCACAAAGAGGGAGTGTTACATAACCAGAGGGCCTGAGTATATTGCTCATGTAGCACTGTAGATATTAATAAAATTTCATAATACAGACATCCTGATCGACTCAGTGCTGCTTATCTGCCAACTGCTTCTAAGCAATTTCATTGAGCATTTTGCTGCTCTGTTGACCTTGCTAATTTGTAGTGTACTTGTCACATAGCCAAATGTATTATTATCTATTATCTTTTATTATCTCTGTTGTCTTATACTTTGCATATTCGATTACTATCTTATTATTACATTGTTTAATTGTATTTTACTGAACTGTAGCTTGCACTACGGTATTGTTTAAGCCACATTGAGCCTACAACTAGTGAGAAAATGTGGGGTATAAATGTGTTAAATAAATAAATAAATAAATAATAAATGAAAAAAACCAGACTATCACTGATAAAGAGCATTATAGAGTGAATTCTATAAATAGCACCTAAATAATTGTTGCCTAAAAAAAAGTTTAAGCACTTTTCTATAAGCTGCACCTAAAGTTAGGTGTGGTTTATTGATTAGCGCCTAAGCACAAGGGTAATGCGTAAATCTATGTGCATCCATCTGCATCAACAAAAACATGGTTCAAATACCCATGCCTAAATTTATGCATGGAACACCACTTATTCTAAAATTGCATGCGTAACTGGAATCCACACCCATGCTCCATCCCAAAATGCCTATGATGCTCACATTTCCATGCCCCCTTTTCTGGGACACTCATAAAATTTAGAAATGGATCACACACCTAAATGTATGCGCATACATATTAACTGATTTCAATTAGCACTAGTAATTGCTTGTTAAGCCAATTATTGGTGCTAATTGGCTCATTATTCAATTAAATTGCATGTGCAAATTGGGCATGTGCCCACATTTGCATACACAATTTTTGGAAACTTTTATAGAATCAGGGGGCATGTGGCTTGGATGAAGTCCTATCAGATCTCACTTCAGCAGGCAAAAAAATTTTTTTTGGATGTCTCTTTATGGAAGCCACCTGTATCCACCGATATTCAGACATCCTTTGCCTTTGATGATATTGCAAATTTTTATTATTAAGATCAGTGACGTAGCAAGGGCGGTGGGGGCGGTCCGCCCCAGGTGTCAACGGGTGGGGGGAGTGCTCTGCTAGCGAGTCCCTACCAGCTCCATCCACCCAGCAGCTGTGTGGTGCGGCGCCTCACGTCTGCACTGCTGTAGGAGAAAATCGCCTCGTCGGCCCTTCCCTCACTCTGTCCCGCCCTCGAGGAAACAGGACATTACATCAGAGGGCGGGACAGAGTGAGGGAAAGGCCGACAAGGCGATTTTCTTCTTTTACAGCAGCGCAGAGTCGCGTGAGGTGCCGGGTGGACGGAGCTGGTGGACAGGTGGGGACTGGGGGGGTGCCGTGTTGCTGTGTTGCTGTGTCACGCCGGAGGTGGTTCCGTGTTGCCCTGCAGCCGGGGGGGGGGGGGGGGGGTGCGCGCAGCAGTGATCCACCCCGGGTGGCAGTGAACCACAGAACGCCACTGATTAAGATTTTACAAAGATTTTGGTATTACAGCTCCCCTTCCTACCTTAGATGTGTTCCCTGTGGTACATAGTAATACCACAGTTGTATGGCATGATTTTACTTTTCTCTTCTCTGGCTGATATTAAAAATGTGCTAAAACATGAATTTTAGTACTTCAGCCGTGGATTTATGTTCTTGAGGTCATAAAAACAAGCTCTGAGGTTATGAAAGGGCTTTTGTGAAAGATGACAAGGCATCTTTAAATCATGGAATTATGCTGGTGTCACAAAACTGTGCCAGTGTATGTGCCCTGCAATGAAAAAAACGGATATTATGAGGATAATTTTATACCAGGGCATCTATATAAATAGGGCTGAAAGTTCAAACTTTTTAGACTATTTTATACAGAGGCCCTTTTACAAAGGCATGTAAGGGCCTACATGCATTGAGCACATGCCAAATCAACATTATCACCCAGTTACCACGTGCCCAGGTGGCATTTCTGAACTTGGCGCACATCAAAAACACGTGGTAGAAAATATTTTCTATTTTCTACCGCATGGCGCTTACCCGGTGGTAAACAGCAGTGGACATGCATTGCATGCCTACCGCCCAGGTAGCCTGTGAGACCTTACCGCTAAGTCAGTGGGTGGCAGTAAGGTCTCAGGCCAAAAACGGATGCGTGCTGGCTTTTATTTTGCCGCACACCCATTTTCCAGCCCCTTAAAAAAAGGCTCTTTTTCCAGGACGTGGCACAAAGTGGCCCAGCACACGCTCAAAAGACACACTTGTACTGCCGCAGGTCACTTTTTGCCATGGCTTAATAAAAGAGCCCCAAAGTGATGTAGGCCCCCAGAGGGTGAGGCGAAAAAAAGGAACCCCCCTAGAGTTTTTTTTGAAAGTTTTCTCAGCAACTCCGTGGGATTTCAGTGTGAAATTGTACAGCTTTATTTGCTACTTAAATCTGTGTTTATGTGCTGAGTGGAAAGAGATTATCTTTAAACATAGCAAAGTTACAGACTTTTTAGCATGACCAGCCAGAGATTTTTGTGCGTTCAAAAATGTTGGAACTGTAAAACTACCATTATTTGAAAACAAAAAAAAAACGGGGTAAACCAGCTTACTGTTAATGATGTCTAGAGAGTAATGTTGGAGGCCTATCACAAGCTCCACCTAAAGCCGCAATCAATCGCCAAACTCAAGGAAGTACTGCAGATGATCTTGGACAGACTGCCACAAGGACCGATTAACAAGAACTTCCCAAAGCGACTGAAGACCTGTGTTAAAGTTGGAGGTGGACACTTTGAGCATTCACAGTGACTGTGAAATTCTGACACATTGTTAATAGTATCATTTGAATGATGTTGTTTTACTGTGCTTTAGCTAGAACATTTTTACTGTGCAAAAATGGATAGGCGAGGGCAGACTTATACGGTCTGTACCAGAGCCGGTGATGGGAGGCGGGACTGGTGGTTGGGAGGCGGGAAATACTGCTGGGCAGACTTATATGGTCTGTGCCCTGAAAAGGACAGGTACAAATTCAAGGTAAGGTATACACATATGAGTTTGTCTTGGGCAGACTGGATGGACCATGCAGGTCTTTTTCTGCCGTCATCTACTATGTTACTATGTTACTATGTTACTATGCTAGATAGTAATGCTAAAGTGTCAGTAACATCAACATAGCTTAAGATAAATGATGACTAAGTATGTAAAATTTCTTGTTGACAAAAAAACTCTAGGGGGCTACTTTTTTTTTTTTCCATACTCTGCATGTGTCATTGTAAAATACTGCAAATAACTGTGAATAAAACTTAATTAAATATTATGAATACATTCCTGGATCCTAATGATTCAAAAGTCAAACTCTATTGTCCAGGTTCCAAAAGTCGTATCATTTCAAAAAATAGGATTCACTATTTTAATAAATTATTATTGTGTATCAACATGCCATCAATAAATTTCAAAAACTAATAATAATAATGCTGAAACAATGTGCTCAGAAATCAAACTGTGCCAAATAAGTGTCACTAAAGATGTACATAGTATTATAGAATTTGGGCGATCTGTTCCTAATTTATGTGCAAGGAGTTACACCTGGTTTCAGTTGGTATAAATCCTCGTGACCAACTTTGGGTGTGGATCCTGGCACTAATCACTATTCGATCATCAGTGCCCAACTTGAAGCACCATTTATAGAATAGCACTCAGTGCTCTTTTTTCACCACCCAAATTTGGGCACCATTTACAGAATCATAATTCATGACTTTGCCCTTGCTCCAACCAAACTTTGCCCTTGCACTAGACATACTTTGAGGGATGGTCTAATTTTATACATGTCCATTTATGTGGAAAAACAATTATAGAATTACCCTCTATGGGACAATTCCATAGGGAGGACACCAAAAATGCATATAAAGGACCAGAGTACAGGCATATACGTGATCACCTAGGCATGCAAATGCCAATATTCTGGTTAAGGGTTATTCTATAACACAGTGCCTAAATCCAGTGGCATGTACTTTCAAGGTGGGCATACACGAGTGGGGTCTGAGCACAGTGTGGGTAGGGTGCACAGTTACACACAAATTATAGAATGCTATAATCTGCATGTGATTTTTAGTCATCTTGATATGAGCATGTACACTAGCTCTATAGCTGGTGTAAGTGGTTGAACCTAAAATATTCAAATGTATTTGCCCTCCTATGCTACTATTCTATAAAAGAAAGTAGACACCTATTTTCCTTTCTAGAATAAGCTTCAAATAAGTGCCCCTTTTTGGAATTACTCCTTATGACCCTAATTGTATAAAAGTCGATAAAAATTCTGTGCGCATATTTGGGTATGTGCCCAATTTGTATGTGCAATTTAATTGAATTAGCACCAATAATGGGATTTTTAACAAGCAATTATTGGCACAAATTAGATTTAGTTGGGATATGCATGTGTAGATTTAGGCGTAGGATCTGCGTCCCTAACCTTTACACTTATTGTTATAGAATGAGGGGGGTGCATGCCTAATGTAGGCACACACATTTGCACCATGTTTCAGTTGGTGCAAATAGCCACGCTTAAAGTTAGGTGTGATTCCCAGGCATTAGCGCTATTCAATAAACCGTGCCTAAAATTATAGAATAGCAATTTTTCAGTGCCAATTTTTTCAGCGACATATATATAATTCACCCCTTTATGCTAATAATTTGATTAACTATCTCTCAATCTCAAACATTCCAATTCCAATAAAGTTTATTGAACACATTTTTTTGGATCATCTTAAGGTCTTCATTGATGACCAATTCTTGTTTGGCTTTCAGACCCACTATAGTACTGAAACCCTTTCACAATCTATGCTCAGTGTGATACTTTGTGGTTTGTGTTGATGGCCAGGCATATTTGATATTATTGTAGACATCGTTCAATTCCATCTTGTCCTGCCTCAAACAATTGGCACATTGGGGATCAGCTCTAGGCCAGTTTCATTTTTATCTTGAGGGGGCACATGATGTAGGTCAGGATGACTGAGCAGGCTTTAAGAAAGTTTCTCCATCTCTTCAGGGCCCTCTGGGCATGAGGTAACTCTAAGCTCCTCCCTCGACTGCTCTAATGTTATCCAGGGAGCACCAGGGCAGTCCATAGAGATTTTCAGAAGCATTATCTAGATAAAGTGCTGAAAATCCAGGCATGGCCCTAGATTTCCATCAGTTATTCATGTAGTAGCATCTAAGTTGAGCTGGAGCAGAAAGGGTAAACGTAAATCAACTATTTGCTCTTTCAAAAAGTACAAAGACTAGTGGACACTCTATGAAGATACATGGTTATACTTTTAAAACAAATAGAAGAAAATATTTTTTCACTCAACAAATAGTTAAGCTCTGGAACTCATCGGAAGAGTATGTGGTAAGTGTATCTGGGTTTAAAAATAGTTTGGACAAGTTCCTGGTGGAAAAATCCATAATCTGCTATTAAGATAGACAAGAAAGCTACTGCTTATCCCTGGGATCAGTAGCATGAAATCTTGCTATTCTTTGGGATTCTAATAAAAGCAAATAGAAGTCATACCAACATGGCAACAATATTCAATTCTTCTCATCTGAAACTTACAATTTTCTATTTTTCAATTTATTACTCTTAAGTTTTTCAAAGGACAAGGAGGCAACAGATAACCGACAAGGCAAGCTGTCGGACATCTTACAGCACACAACTATTTCAAGTCAAAGCTTCTTAAAGCTATCATCAATCATTTGTCTCAATGTCTCTATTCCTTTATTTACCTTGTGTGCTCATCTTTTAATAAAATGACTATATAACAAAGCAGTAAAAGAAAGCTGTTATGACAGCCTTCAAACTTCATAATAATGTTAGAAAAGGAAAAACACAGCGACCACTTAGCTTATCAAGACACATATAGACTCAGAGATGTATCAATTGAATCAAACACCCGACGCCTACACTGGACAAATAGCGTTTTGGTCTCCTGACCTACGTTGGGGGGATTTGTAAATAGTTGTTGAAAACTGAAAAACAAAGCATCATAATCAATATAGAACACACACTAAAAACCATTGTTGCCACTAACTCAAAAAAGCCTGCTAAGCTGCTGACATCACTAACACAAAAAACAGAAAACACGCAGAAAAAACAATCAATGACCACAGGCTCAAAAAGCATCAAAAAACTCACACAAACAATATTAATAAATGAAATTTTTAAAAACTTTCACTGGCAAAAAAAAAAAAGCCATCACGGCAAAAAGCGGAGCTCCAAGGCTGCCACCAACAAATTTAAAACCAAAAGACACCAGCGTAATGATGTCAGACCCCGCATGACATGTTGATGTAACAAAATGCATTTATTCTTGAGGAGTAGCTTACTCTGTATATTTTGAAAACTCTTTGGGATTCTGCCAGGTACTTGTCACCTGGATTGACTACTGCTGGAAGCTGGATTCTGGGCTAGACGGGTCATCGGTCTGACCCAGTATGGCTGTTCTTATGTTCACATGTTCTTATGCTATCTAGATAAGTGCTGCTGAATATCAGAGCCATGTAATTTTTACTGTTTTCTGTGTGTAATCTCATTCACCTATGAATCCTTATAGCGTAGTGCACACTAATGACATTAGTGCTAAGCTGTAGTAAAAGGGTCCCTAAGATGGACCATTGGTCTGACCCAATATGAATTTTTAAAAAATGCTGCAGACACTTAGGAGGGGAGATTCTATATATGGTGCCTGGAAAATCCACACACAGAGAGACAAAGCGGGGTTCACACTCTCCACAGCAATCGAACACAACAGAAATAGGGTGGAGAGGGCCCAATGTCAAGAGATCAGTCACCACACACAAGGGTAAGATGCTCCAAAAAACCTTTAATCAGGACCCAACACTGCAGTCTTTGAATGAAATCGAGCTGATTCACTGCTGCTTTAGAAGCCGGGAGCAACTCAGACCCCTGAGGAAGGCTGATATAGCCGAAACACGGACCGTGTTGGGTCCTGATTAAAGGTTTTTTGGAGCATCTTACCCTTGTGTGTGGTGACTGATCTCTTGACATTGGGCCCTCTCCACCCTATTTCTGTTGTGCCTGGAAAATCCATGCAGAAATCATTTTCACATAAGCTTATTCTATAAGATTTAGGTGCGGTACATAGAATACACTTAGTTGATATACCAGCGCCTAAAACTATGTGCATCCATTTATACCAACGAAAACATGGTGTAAATCCTTGTGTATAGATTTACGTGGACTAGGCCGTATTCTATAACAACTTGCACAAATTTGGGAACACCCATGAAATGCCCATTTACTCACCCATAACCACGCCCCCTTTTGCCTGCACGCATTAAAATTTAGGTGCAGTAAGTTACAGCATTGGCTTTTAGTGAGTTAAGTGCATAAATTCTAATTATTGCCAATTAGTGCTCATTATTGTTTGTTAAGTGCTGCACATTGTTATGGAATACACTTAGATTTAGGCGCAGAACGCAAGGTACAATATATAGAATCCAGCAGTTAATGCCCACTAATATCCATTTGCACATGCTAAGCTTTAGGAAAAGGTCCCCTTAGAATTTTTGACTGGTGGAATATAAAATATTTTAAATAATAAATACATAATGCAAAACAGTGAAGGGTGAGAAGTCCAAGCCAGAAGTATGTGATAGCTGGTAACAGGAGAACTGGAATAATATCCACCAAATTGGAGAAAGAAGAAATTTGGACAGACTAGATTGGATCTATGGTCTGCTTTTATCTTCTGTGTATTTATGGTCCTTTAGCATTAAGAGTTGGGAGGGAGAGGTCTCATTGAACCTGACTGAGAGCTGGTTTCACTGGCTAGGCTCCGAAATAAAGCCCACAGAGCTGCTCTTTAAACATTTTGCATGAAAGGAAAGGACTCTAATGCTGAAAGGCATGCCAGTTCCTGTTCCTGACGGTTCCCGCATTACAGCAATATTCAGAACCAAGCAAATCACTCCTCCACAGGCCACAACTGCTTCCCACTCACAAACCAACCTATTCCACCCCATCAACACTAACAGACACGCAAGAGCCTTCAGTCCGTTCAGAACTCTGCTGCACGTCTTATCTTCCGCCTGGACCGATATACCCATATCACCCCTCTCCTCAAGTCACTTCACTGGCTTCCGATCAGGTACCGCATACAGTTCTAGCTTCTCCTACTAACCTACAAATGCACTCGATCTGCAGCCCCTCCTTACCTCTCTACCCTCATCTCCCCTTACGTTCCTACCCGTAACCTCCGCTCTCAAGACAAATCCCTCCTTTCAGTACCCTTCTCCACCACCGTCAACTCCAGGCTCCGCCCTTTCTGCCTCGCCTCACCCCATGCTTGGAATAAACTCCCTGAGTCCATACGCCAGGCCCCCTCCATGCCCATCTTCAAATCCTTACTCAAAGCCCACCTCTTCAATGTCGCCTTCGGCACCTAACCACTTTACCTCTATTCAAGAAATCTAGACTGCCCCAACTTGACATTTCGTCCTTTAGATTGTAAGCTCCTTTGAGCAGGGACTGTCCTTCTTTGTTAAACTGTACAGCGCTGCATAACCCTAGTAGCGCTCTAGAAATGTTAAGTAGTAGTAGTAGTAACAGACACGCAAGAGCTGCCAGTAACAGAGATTCCCTATGCTCTCAATGGAACTCCAATGCATGCCAAAGGTGACAGCATCATACTTTCAGAGGACGGGAGAAATATCCATCCTCAACATCAAAAAAAGGGATAAAAATAACTATGAAGAAGGAAAAGAAAAAAAGAAAGAGAAATAAGTTAATCAGCTGCAGAAAAGAGAAAAAGTAAGCCCTGCCATAGTGTAGTGTTAGAAAACAAAGAAGCCAATGCAATGATGTATCCACCTCAGGACCATGTCTATATCAATTAGCCGATGTTGCTCAGACTGCTGCAAATAACCACAGTCATACTGAGTCAATCGATTTCAAGCACAGTTCAGGGCTATGGGATCTTCTTCCATAAACCCTCCTCATTTCCATCTAAAGAGAACAAATTGATTTACCCTCAATCTCCACACACAGCATAGCAGGGTATAGCATAGCATATTTCAGCTGTGTTCTCACAGCTCTTTGTTTAACAGCAATAGAACTCTCTCGTTTTTTGAAGTGCAGCAGAGAAGTCATGAAAAACATGACTTTGTTCTGAAACAGCACTTCCAATTTTGGTTCTCACTGCAGCAAGCACTCAAGCTTTATCTTGGATACTGTGAGCATATTTGATCATAGCAAATAGACGGGGCCCCTCTCCAGTCTCTGAAGTGAATGTTCTGTGCAGCCTGTCATCTTTCACTGCTATAGCAAGCATTTCAGGGACCTAGTGCTGCATGAACGCTAGACAGTTCAATCCCTCAGCCTTCTTGGGGATTCCAATCACCTGAATGTTGTTCCTATTGTCCTGGTTCTCCTGCTGCTTCTCCATCGTGGTCTTAAGCTGCCAAGTTTCCTTGATTATGCAGTGGCCATAATTTGAGAATTTTGAGCCATGGGCTCATATGACCAAGACATTACAAAGGTAATTCTACAAACTAGATTTTCACATTTACATGCATGTTATGTGCATCAATGTTTAGAATAATGACAAACTGTTGGACAGAAAACAGGGTAGGTTGGACAAAAAACAGAGGGTAGGGTTAAATGGTCATTTCTCTCAATGGAGGAGGGTGAACAGTGGAGTGCCACAGGGATCTCTATTGGGACCGGTGCTATTCAACATATTTATAAATGATATGGAAATCGGAATGAGTGACGTGATTAAATTTGCAGAAGATACAAAACTATTCAAAGTTGTTAAAACATGTGCGGACTGTGAAATATTGCAGGAAGACCTTAGAAAATTAGAAGACTAGGCATCCAAATGGAACATGAAATTTAATGTGGACAAATGCAAGTTGAAGCACATTGGAAATAATCCGAATCATAGTTACCTGATGCTAGGGTTCACCTTGAGGATCAGCACTCAAGAAAAAGATATAGGTGCTGTTGTAGATAATACACTGAAATCTTCTGCTTGGTGTGTGGCGGCGGCCAAAAAAGCAAACAGGATGCTAGAAATTATTAGGAAAGGGATTGTGAATAAGATCGAAACTATTATAATGCCTCTGTATCGCTCCATGGTGTGACCACACCTTGAGTATTGCATTCAGTTCTGGTCACCATATCTGAAAAAAGATATAGCGGAATTAGAAAAGGTTCAAAGAAGAGCAACCAAAATGATAAAGGGGATGGAACTCCTCTCGAATGAGGAAAGACTAAAGAAGTTAGGGCTCTTCAGCTTGGAAAAGAGATGGATGAGGGAGATATGATTGAGGTCTACAGAATCATGAGTGGTGTAGAACAAGTAGAAGTAATTCAATTTTTTACTCATTCCAAAAGTACAAAGACTAGGGGACACTCGAGGAAGTTACATGGAATTACTTTTAAAACAAATAGGAGGAAATATTTTTTCACTCAATGAATAGTTAAGCCCTGGAACTCTTTGCCGGAGGATGTGGTAACAGCAATTAGTGTATCTGGGTTTAAAAAAAGGTTTGGACAAATTCCTGGAGAAAAAGTCCATAGTCTGCTATTGAGACAGACATGGGGAAGCAACTGCTTGTCCCAGGACTGGTAGCATGAAATGCTGCTGCTAATTGGGTTTCTGCCAGGTGCTTGTGACCTAGCTTGACCACTGTTTGGAAAACAGGATACTGGGCTAGATGGACCATTGGTCTAACCCAGTATGGCTATTCTTATGTCAGCATTCTGCCTAAGCACTATTCTGCAAATACCCAGTTAACACATAGTGTGTGTATTTGCTAGGAAGTGTACAAAGGGATAGAACATAGCAAGGACATCACTAGAGCTCTCACTCATGTACATAACTTACAGAATACTGTAAGTCACACATGTCCTTGACACATTTAGATATCCACACTTACACCAGCTCTGTGACTGGATTAATCGCAGGCATGTAAATATTAGGTGTGCCCATAATGAGTTATTATGGGCACACCTAGTAATCCGACAACTCCGGCCGCGGAGGAGGTGTCGGGTTACTTCTCTCACCCGCCTGTAGTTTTCAACCCCTCCTCCTACCACAATCTCACTGCTTCTCATCCTTTGAAGTTCACTCCATCCGTCTATTCTACCCGCTGCCACTCAGAGTTGCAGTCATTTACTGCCCCCCTGATAAATCTCACTCTTCCTTCCTCACTGACTTCGATGCCTGGCTTTCTGTTTTTCTTGATCCCTCATCTCCGTCCCTCATTCTCGGAGACTTTAACATACATGCTGATGACCCATCCGACTCTCATGCTTCTCAGTTCCTCACTCTAACATCCTCCTTCAACCTCCAGCTGTGCTCCACCACCCCTACTCACCAAAATGGCCATTGTCTCGACCTCGTCCTCTCCTTTTCCGGCTCACCCTCCAATTTCCACGCCTCAGCCCTTCCTCTCTCTGATCATCACCTGATCACCTTCACACTTCTTCACCCCCCCTCAGCCCCGCCCAACATTAACCACTACTTTCAGGAATCTCCAGGCTATTGACCCTCCCACCTTATCCTCTAGTATTTCTAATTTCCTCCCCTCCATCATGTCCTCCGAGACTGTCGAAGAGGCTGTCTCCACTTACAATGCCACTCTCTCCTCTGCTCTGGACACCCTCGCACCATCCATCTCCCGTCCCACAAGGCGTACTAATCCCCAGCCCTGGTTGACCCCTTGCATCCGTTACCTTCGCTCCTGCGCCCAATCTGCTGAACGCCTCTGGAGGAAATCTTGCACCTATTCAGATTTCCTTCATTACAAATTCATGCTATCCTCCTTCCAGTCCTCCCTTTTCCTTGCCAAACAGGACTACTACACCCAATTGACCAATTATCTCAGCTCTAACCCTCGTCGTCTCTTCGCCACCCTTAACTCCCTCCTCAAAGTGCCCTCCGCTCCCACCCCACCCCCCTCACTCTCTCCACAAGCACTGGCTGACTACTTCCGCGACAAGGTGCAAAAGATCAACCTTGAATTCACTACCAAGCCACCTCCTCCTCTTCACTCTTCAACCCTCTCCCTCAACCAACCAACCAACTCTTTCTCCTCCTTTCCTGATATCACCAAGGAGGAAACCGCCCGCCTTCTTTCCTCCTCGAAATGCACAACTTGTTCCTCTGATCCCATCCCCACCAACTTACTTAACACCATCTTTCATACTGTCACCCCCTCCATCTGTCATATCCTCAACGTCTCTGTCTCCACTGCAACTGTCCCTGACACCTTCAAGCATGCCATAGTCACCCCTCTCCTCAAAAAACCATCACTTGACCTTACCTCTCCCTCCAACTACCGCCCCATCTCTCTCCTACCCTTCCTCTCCAAAATACTTGAGCGCGCCGTTCACAGCCGCTGCCTTGATTTCCTCTCCTCTCAGGCAATCCTCAATCCACTTCAATCCGGTTTTCGCCCTCTACACTCGACAGAAACAGCACTCTCTAAAGTCTGTAATGGCCTGTTCCTTGCCAAATCCAGAGGCCACTACTCCATTCTTATCCTCCTCGATCTATCCGCCGCTTTTGACACTGTCAATCATGATATACTTCTTGCCACACTGTCCTCATTTGGGTTCCAGGGCTCTGCCCTCTCCTGGTTCTCCTCCTATCTCTCCCACCGCACCTTCAGAGTACACTATCATGGATCTTCCTCCACCCTCATCCCGCTCTCTGTTGGAGTTCCCCAAGGATCTGTCCTTGGACCCCTTCTTTTTTCAATCTTCCCTGGGCTCACTGATCTCATCTCATGGTTTCCAGTATCATCTTTATGCTGATGACACCCAGCTGTATCTCTCCACACCAGACATCACCGTGGAGACCCAGGCCAAGGTATCGGCCTGCTTATCCAACATTGCTGCATGGATGTCCAACCGCCACCTGAAACTGAACATGGCCAAGACCGAGCTTATTGTCTTTCCACCAAAATCTCCTCTTCCTCCGCTCCCGATCTCAGTTGATAACACCCTCATCCTCCCCGTCTCATCTGCCCGCAACCTTGGAGTCATCTTCAACTCCTCCCTCTCCTTCTCTGCGCATATCCAGCAGACAGCCAAGACCTGTCGCTTCTTCCTCTTTAACATCAGCAAAATTTGCCCTTTCCTCTCTGAGCACACCACCCGAACTCTCATCCACGCTCTCATTACCTCTCGCCTTGACTACTGCAACCTACTCCTCACTGGCCTCCCACTTAGCCATCTATCCCCCCCTTCAATCCGTTCAGAACTCTGCTGCACGTCTTATATTCCGCCTGAACCGATATACTCAAATCACCCCTCTCCTCAGGTCGCTTCACTGGCTTCCGATCAGATACCGCATACAGTTCAAGCTTCTCCTTCTTACCTACAAATGCACTCAGTCTGCAGCCCCTCATTACCTCTCTACCCTCATCTCCCCTTATGTTCCCGCCCAAAATCTCCGCTCACATGACAAATCCCTCCTCTCAGTACCCTTCTCCACCACCGCCATATCCAGACTCCGCCCATTCTGCCTCGCCGCTCCCTATGCGTGGAATAAACTTCCTGAGCCCCTATGCCAAGGCCCCTCCCTATCCATCTTCAAATCCTTGCTCAAAGCCCACCTCTTCAATGTTGCTTTCGGCACCTAACCTTATACCTTTCAGGAAATCTAGACTGCCCCAATTTGATTGCCCCTACTTGTCTGACTGTACATTTGTCCATTAGATTGTAAGCTCTTTGAGCAGGGACTGTCCTTCTATGTTAAATTGTACAGCGCTGCGTAACCCTAGTAGCACTTTAGATATGATAAATAGTAGTAGTAGTAGTAGTAGCCGTTGAGCCCGTTAAAACGGGCTAGTATGGGGTTTTTCCAAGGCCCCCTCCCCTCACCGCTGCAGGGCCCCCCCCCCCCGAGGTCACCGCTACTGGTCCCCCCCTTCACCCGCCCAGGCCCTCTCTTCGCTATTGAACTTACGTCGCCGAAACACAGCACGCAGATCAGCAGAGCTCCCGTCTGCCTTCCTTCTCTGCCTGTGTCCCGCCCTCGTGTGAGGTAACATCGGCGTGGGCAGGACACAGGCAGGGAAGGAAGGCCGACGGGAGCTCAGCTGATCTGCCTGCTGCGTGTCGGCGATGTAAGTTCAATACCGAAGAGAGTGCTCGGGCCGGGTGGAGAGGGTGCGGCGGCGGCGACTTCGGGTGGGGGGAGCGGTAGTGGTGACCTCGGGGGGGGGAGCGGTAGTGACGTTGGCGGTTCTCTCCCTCCATTTTGTGCAGTTTCCCTCTCTGTCCCACCCCCGTCATCACATATTGACGCGGGGGCGGGACAGAGAGGGAAGTCTCTACTGCGGGTGAGTACGGTCTCTTGCCATTTATATGTTTGATTCTATAACGAAACCTAGGTACTCAGGTTCCATTTTAGAATATGCTCTTACCATAAAGCCTCAGAACCAGGAACAGACTGACAGGGTCCTGGGTCCTCCCTCCCCAGATCCAACATCTTTCTCCTCTCCCCACCCAATGCAACATATCTCCCTCTCATTCTTTCTCCCTCCCCTTGATCAGTGGCAAACAGCCAGGGCCCTGTACAGAGAAAGGGACTTTTAAGGTAAATGAGGGGGGGGGGGGAGAGTGAGGGGGGAGTGCTGGACCCAGGGACAGAGGAGATAGAGATGTCAGACATATGGGGAGGAGGCACTGGGCCCCTCAAGTGCATTGGACCCTTGGCACTGCCCAGTTGCCCGAATGGTCAATTTGCCCCTGCTCATGACACCTAAATGAAGATGCCCTGTTATAGAATTTATTTATTTATTTTGGCAAACTAACTATACTACCTTAACCCATTAGTGCCCAATGGCTTAATATGGGAACATTGGGCACTAATGGGTTAAGTAATGGATAAATCTAGGCAGTGTACAAATTTTAAAAAACAATAAAAGAGGAAGCAAGGAAAGGAGCTACAATATGTTGATAGGAAAATGTCACATTCATTCATCCAAATGAGGCTAAAACAGCAGCAACGAGGGTTTCAGGGAAAGGGGAAAGGTAGTAAGAGGGAGAGGGCAGGAGTCAGTTTAAGCATAATACAGAAGAGAACTGAACCTACAGTGGCAAACGTCCTATGTGGTATTAAAGACCTGACAGAACAGCCAAGATCGTCTGGGAGGTAATTCCAATGGAAAGGTGGAAAGGAGCAGCAAAATAGAATGCACAATGCCTGGTACTTTCAAGAATGGCTTGTTTCGGGTTGAGAAGGAACAGCCAAAAATCATTTAGGGACCTAAGTAAATGCATGGGAGAGTAAGGGATGGTAAGGTTAGCAGGGGCGTAGCCAGACAACAGATTTTGGGTAGGCCTAGGCAAGAAGTGGGTGGGTACCAAGTGTCCCCCCCCCCCCCCCCCCCTCCAATCACCACCAAAAAATATCTCAGCAGACGGGAAAATGCTTCTTTCCACCTTGGCAGTCTGCAGCAGGTATGCACTGAAAACTGAGCATGCGCAGATGCCGGTATCGTGGAGAGTAGAGTTTTTGTTACCATCAGGGGAAAGACTTCAGCTGGCACAGCTTGGGATCCCCCACCAGCTACCGGTAAACGTGTGCTACTGTTGAGTGGGCCTGAGCCCTAAGTGGGTGGGCCCTGGCCCACCCAGGCCCACCTGTGGCTACGCCACTGAAGGTTAGATAAATATTGTGGAAAACCTATTCGGAACATTTTGAAGGTAAGGGTTAGGAGCTTGTGAGTGATTCTTTGGCTGATAGGAAGCCAGTAGTATTTTAGGAATAAAGTCTAAGAGAAAACATGATCTGATCTCCTAGCATGGCAAGGTAGCCTAATAGTGGAATTTTGAAGTGTCTGGATTCGCTTAAGTACATAGCATGAGGATTCAAGGTAAATAATATTATAATAATCTAGTCTATAAACTAATAGGGACAAAATGAGTGAGTGAAATGCATTGTGATCAAAATACTTCCTAACTGAACGCAGCTGCCTAAGGATGAAAAAACTGGTTTTACAAACATTGGATATCTGGGATGTAAATGTCAGATGAGAATCTAGGATAACACCTAAGTAGCGGAAGGAAGGGACTGGAATAATAGATGTTCCAAACAGATTTAGGGCTGCAGTTGGACTAGGGCTTCCTCTAGTAAACCAACAGACTACTGTTTTTTCCCTATTCAGTGCCATCGTATGATCGAGAAGCCCTTTCTCAACTGCAGAAAGACAGTCTTGCAGTGGTTGGATGGAAAGGGAATACGGACTAGTAGGAAAGAGAATCTTGTAACACTCTGGTGTACTGAGCAATTATACTAGAATCCTTTTCCAAGCATAAATCTAAGCTGGCTATAATCTTTAATCATTGTGCCAGCATCAATGGAAATCAGGAATTCAGGCCCCACGTCTTCAGCTAAAGCCTGGGCCACCTCAAGCCCTACTTTTTCAGCTGCTTTCCTCCCTCTGTATTTGTTCTGCCCTTAGTCCTGGGACAGAATGCCTACTCACCTCTTTAGCCATCTCTCTGATTGGTACCAGTATGTTTATTGGCAAGAAAAAAGGCATTTTAGCAGGGACACCAAGGCAGCATCCGAAAAATGCAGCCTCCTCATAATACCCCCACCCTACACACACACACACACACATACACCTTTCTGCCACATTGACACGAGGGAACACAGAGACCTTGAATCAGTAGGGTACTGCTTGCTGACCAAAGTCTTGTACAATACAAAAGTGAGAGATTATTACTTTTTGCTCCTTTTGCTGAAGAAAGTTGAGGAGTTGGGGAGGGGGGTTGTACTGGTAGAGAGGATCTATGGAGTCTTAGTTTAGAAACATCCCCACATATAAATAGCAGCTTCTACAAATGTAGATCGCATATCCATGTAAAAGCCATTTTATAAGGGGGGGGGGGGGGCTATTTACATGTGGTGATGCTTACCACAAAAACATTGCCAGGAGGTGTGGTAGGGGCAGGGAGAGGGAATGGTTTGGATGGGCCTAACATATTTCCTTTTATCTGGTGGATGCCTCTTCTCTTTATCTTCCTCTAACTCTGCAGGGTCTTCTGTCAAGGCTCCTCTTCTTTATTTCACCAATGCTTCTGCAGGCACTACTCCAGAATCCTGCAAGAACACCTCCAAGCATCCATCTCTCCTCCTGAACTCTGCAAGAACACCTCTATATGGGTAATCATAGTTAAGCAGTTCATCTGTTAGGCTTCACAGAGATAGACAAATCAAAAGATTTGGACGTCTTTGAGTTCCGGCGAATTTAGAAACCAAAGATGTCCAAGTCAAAAACGTCCTTCTGGCTATGGCCACCGCCTTGTCACACTGTTTCATCGTCTTCAGATCCTCATATACTATCACCCCAAGATCCCTCTCCCTGCCTTTGCATATCAGACTCTCACTACCAAACACATACATCTCCCGTGGATTTCTACTCTCTAAATGCATCACTTTGCACTTCTTTGCATTGAATTTTAATTGCCAAACATTAGACCATTCTTCTTCTACCTTCTACAGATCCTTTTTCATTGTTTTCCACTCCCTCTGGGGTGTACACTCTGTTACAAATCTTGGGCTGCTACATTGGGTATAAAAAAAGAAGTTTGGACGAGTGTATGAAGCACAATTCCTTTAACAATTCTTAGTCAGCTATAGCTGGTAATCACTATCTCTTATAGGTGGGGCAAGCAATATGGGATGGATCTCCCAATTAGGATCTGTTTTTTCCATGAGCCTCTCCCTTCATTGCTTGGTAGGGGATGGAGCGGTGGATGCTTTGGATTGCACTGCAGCTCTGTTTATGATACTATTCTTTTCGTTTCTATCCAAATTGAATTCCTTTCAATCATCCTATTGATTATACTGTATATATTTATACGTGTAAACCACTCAGATAGATTTGATGGGTGATATATCAAGTAACAAAGAAACTTGAAACTAGCTTCCAAAAAACCCAGACTGGCCATTGTCAAAGATAAGATTTTGGACTCTATGCCCATTGGTCTGACCCAGCATGGCACTTCATACTTCTTATGATGAGTCAATGAGATTTCTATGAACTAATGTCAGTGTGTAATATAGATGAGGTCAACAGCTTGCTGGCTCAATCTTGTAATGCCTCCTTTGAGACCATCACTGCTGATTTTGACTATGACTGACAGACCAGCAACATGAACCCTCATGGTTCTGGGCTGCAGTCCTGAATGAAAGAGATGAGCTCATCAAGTCTACAGGTCATCTGATTTCAACCTACAAAACTAAACTTTCTTTTCATTATGCATTTGATTTATGACAGGTTTCAGGATTGTCTGAATAATGCAGAAAGCTTCCTGAGAGAGAATGTGATTCCATCTTCTGTATTTTTGCCTAAAACCCTGAAAGCCCTGAAGTGATGTGAAAAGAGGAAGGAAGAAAAGCAGGGGCAGACTGATGGTGGTTGAGGCTCCCAGGCAGTAAAGGTCATAGGGGCCCCCCTTCCACACCACCGCAGTTGCTGCCGTCCTCCCTGGTTCTACCTTTAAGGACCATGGTAGTCTAGTGGCTTCTTTGGGGGTAGGAAAGAATCCCACTCTTTCATGCCCACTATCGCTACTGTGCTTGGCAGCACTGCCACCATGTTTTCAAAATGACTGCTGAGACTTACCATGATAGTCTCACTCATCTCAGTAGTCTCGCGAGACTGCTGAAGGAAGTTTTGGCAGCCATTTTTAAAACACGGTGGCACAAGCACCACCAGGTAGAGTAGCAGCAGCGGGCAGAGTGGGATTCTTTCCTTCCCCCGGAGGCCACTAGACCTCCAGGGCACTTGGACTGGAGAGGGCTGTAATGTGCAGTAGTGGCGGCCAACCGGGCAGAGCCTCTGGGCCCCCTAGAACCTCTGGGCCCTCGGGCACTGCCCTGTTGCCCAAATGGTCAGTCTGTCCCTGAACAAAAGTATCTCCTCTAGCCAAATTTAAAATTAAATTTCTTTTTAGACCTTGCTTCGGCAGATATAAAAATTCAAGTGATAAAACTGAAGGAAATGGCTTTTGGATTGAGTTTTGCATAGAGTATTCAACACAAAGTCATTCAAATACCATGGACTGAGTCAGTTTTGACACAGGAATAAGCTACAGTAAATGAATCTTGCCTTGATGAATGAAATTAATCACACAATTCAAAACTGACAAAAAAAGGACTGAGTGAGTTTTGAAAAAGTGCCCTTCCGTAATTGTGCTTTCCTTATCTTCTGTTTTTATTACTATTAGTATTGGGGTCAATATTCAAAGCAATTTAACCGTCCAGAGACGGCTCCTGGCCAGTTAAGTCACTTGTGTGGGGCTATCCACTGATATTCAGTGGCACTTAGGGGGTCTTTACTAAGTCACGGTAGCGTTTTTAGCTCACGGTAGAAATCAAGGGTGTCTCGGCGTTTACCACCAGCTGCTTTCTACCGCAAACTAAAAACTCTACCGTGGCTTAGTAAAAGATCTCCTTAATCGATTAGTGCAGGTGAATATCACCACAGACTGCTAAAGTGAATGCCGCATTTATGCAGTTAAGTACTGATATTCAGCCCTTAACCACCTAAGTTACGCAGCCATATCGGTCCACATAAAAGTCAGTTCTATCTTTATGCAGTGTCGCTTAGGCAGTTAAGAGGTACTTTTACAAAGGTACATTAGCATTTTTAGTGCGCGCTAATGATTAGCATGCGCTAAATGCTAAGAGACGTCCATAGAAATATATGGGTGCCTCTAATGTTTAGCGCTTGCATATTTTTAGTGCGTGCTAAAAACATTAGCACACCTTTGTAAAAGGACCCTTAAGTACTGATCATCGCATTTAACCACATAAAAATGTGGGGTTCTTTCCTGCCCCCAAAGAAGCCACTAGACCACCACGGCCCTTCAAGGTAGGACCAGGGAGGGCGGCAGCAACTGCAGCGGTGTGGAAGGGAGGCCCCAATGACCTTTACTGCCTGGGGGCCTCGACCACCATCAGTCTGCCCCTGCTTTTCTTCCTTCCTCTTTTCACATCACTTCAGGGCTTTCAGGGTTTTAGGCAAAAATACAGAAGATGGAATCACATTCTCTCTCAGGAAGCTTTCTGCATTATTCAGACAATCCTGAAACCTGCCATAAATCAAATGCATAATGAAAAGAGAGTTTAGTTTTGCAGGTTGAAATCAGATGACCTGTAGACTTGATGAGCTCATCTCTTTCATTCAGGACTGCAGCCCAGAACCATGAGGGTTCATGTTGCTGGTCTGTCAGTCATAGTCAAAATCAGCAGTGATGGTCTGAAGGGAGGCATTACAAGAATGAGCTAGCAAGCTGTTGACCTCATTTATATTACACACTGACGTTAGTTCATAGAGATCTCATTGACTGCCTAAACCTGGATATTTAATGCCTGTGCCCGGACATGGCCTGGCATCAAATACCTGGGAATAACACCACTGTCTGCTAAAAAAAAAAAAAAAAAAAAAGGTCAGCACTGCCAGCTGAATATCCACCTCATTATATTTGTTTTGTTGTTTATTCTTATTACACTTGTAATGTAGGCTAGGACATGGAGAAAGTTTGGAATATTAAGAGATATAATACAATAATTTGACATGCTGGAACTCTGTTTAATCCAAATGAAAATGCAGTGTTTTTTCTCCTCTTTATCTTATTGATTTCTGTGTCCTTTTCAGCCTCTGAAAGATCCTGACCTGTGAAAGAAAGGGCTCAGTAATAATGACTCTGTGCATCTGGTTTTTATATTTCCTGTGCTTGTGTGTTGGAGTATTGTGTTTTACTATAATTCTCCAGCAGCTGGTGCATCTATTCATGTCACTCCATATTGTTCCAAGGAAGCCAAGAGGTTATATCCTGTACATGACTCATCTATCTGGGAGACTGCATGGAAACACAGTGCCTCATGGTTCCAATTCTGCTTCTTGAACTGGGGTCCATCCACCATAAATATAAAGTTATATGTGGCTTCCATGGTATTTAGCCAAGAGGACTTAAATGTTCCTAAATTAGTTCTTGGAGTCCTCTTGTTCTCCCCTCCCACCCACCCCCACCCCCATGAGAATCATAAAATGAGCACATCTGGCCAACAAAGTTTGAAAATGCTCACTCATAGTGCCAACATTGATTTAATACCTTTAATGGAGTGGAGCTGTGGACAGCTCTGGCAGAATTTAATCTGAAGGAGGATTAGCCTAATGGTTAGTGTAGTGGGGTGAGAATCTGGGGAACTGGGTTTGATTCTCACTGCACCTCCTTGTGACCCTGGGCAAGCCACTTAACCCTCCATTGCCTCAAGTACAAAACGTTTTGTAAGCCCACTAGGAATGCATATAAACTGCTTTGATTGTACTACAGACAAGGCAGTATACAACAGAATTTAATAATAATCCCTGTAGACACTAGTCCAGCAGTGGCATTGAATTTTGTATTTCAATCTATAGGACATGATGTAGGCCTGCACTTGGGAACTCTGGTTTGGGTAGTAAGAGGCTGTACACCACATGGAAAATATTGAAAATGCAACAATGTGATCGTGTCTATATTAAGAAAATGCTTGTAATCATTTTCCTATATTGTATATGCTGCTGGAAGTGCTTTATAGGTGCCTGTGTCATTATAAAGGAACAGTGTGGGCATCTGGGCAGCAATTCTAATAGGCCACACAGCAGCAGAAGTAATGGCTGCAGTGAAAAAACAGCAGCTGGCCTTCCTATTTCTTTTCGCTTTCCTGTTCAAACAATACACACAAGCTGCCAGGAATCAGTCATAATTTATGATACAGCTGAGTAAAAGCAGTATACTTGGGAAAATCTGACCACACTTCTATGAGTGTAGAAGGCAAAATTAAAAGATCAAATTGTCTTACTTTTTTAATCAGGGGATTTTTAATGAATAACTGATAAGGTACAAACATTATGAGGTCCTTTTACCAAACCATGCTAGAAAGTGGCCAGCACTGCGATTAGCACATAGGTTTGCCACGCGCTCTGGCCACTTTCTAGCGTGGCGGAAGAATGCCAGAATTGTAATTTGTGCCAGTAATGGCTGTGTGCTAATTTCACAATTGGCGCGTGGCCATTCCCACCTGAGCCCTTACCGCCACCTATTTGGTTGGCGGCATTGGCTCCCGCACTAATCCTGTGGTAATTGGGCAGAACGTGGCGATAGCCGTGCGCTGCAGGGCAGACCTAGACACTAGAAAATAATTTCTATTTTCTAGCTCAGGGATTGCCATGCACTGATCACAGCAATACTGCAGGACACCTCAGCATGCCCCACAGTGGTGCTGTTTTACTGCATGCTACCCTGAGCATGCAGTAAAACATGCCCTTTAGTGAAAGGATCCCTATTTATTTAGATTTTGCTCACACCTTTTTCAGTAGTAGCTCGAGGTGAGTTACATTCAGGTACTCTGGATATTTCTCTGTCCCTGGAGGGCTCACAATCTAAGTTTGTACCTGAGGCAATGGAGGGCTAAGTGACTTGCCCAAGATCACAAGGAGCAGTAGTGGGATTTGACCTGGCCACCGCTGGATTGCAAGACCGGTGCTCTAACCACTAGGCCACTCCTAATGTTGGTAATTCTATAAAGGAGGTCCTAGATGTGGATGCTCCAATACAGTGCAGAGAGTGCTTATTCTATAATGACATGTGGACACCCAGATCTCATTATAGAATATTAGTGTAAACCCGCATTGGAGTGTCAAAATGTAGGCGTGCCAATTTACACCAGATGAATGACAAATGTATTAGGTATGCACCTAAGTGTGGCAAGCAATGAATGCAACTTACAGTATTCTATAAATTGCATGCATTTTTGGAAGATACATCCATGTCCCACCCATGCTCTGCCCATGTGTACACCCCTTTACGTGTGCCCATGGGTACAGACACTTACGCACCCATATAGAATATCACTGAGGGTGCTTTTTCTCTGTGCTTACACGTGCTGAGGCCGCACAGTTCTAGAATTGCCACTGATGGTTTTACTGCTGTGTCAGAGTTTTGGCAGTTCTCCCCACCAGAGTTTGAAATGCTGGCAAGTAACTCACCGCTTTTCTTTTTCCTGCTAAAGTGAGATGTTCAGTTCAGAGGAGAAAGAATTGCTTTAGACAAGAAAGGAACGTGAGCTGCATGAAAATAAAACTCGAGATAAAATCACACCAGGAATTATGCCCTTTGTAATCTCGCTGAACATGTTTGTAATTCCATCACAAAAAAGGGTTATTTTTATCTGGATTTAGCTCACACCTTTCCACTTGTAGTTCAAAGTAGGTATTTCCCCAACCCCCCAAGAGGCATGAATTCTAAGGGCTAAGTTCACTGAAGAACATTACTGGGTTAACACATGCTAATGCAGATAATGGAGGGAATTCTATAAACAGCATTGAAAAAATTCAGCACTAAGCTATTCTATAAAGGACGTGTGCCTTATGTAGAATACTGTTCAGCGTGGATTCTGCCCCTAAAATTTGGGTGCCAGATGTACGCCTACTAAAACTTGGGGTAAATGCCGGCGCCCAAGTTAGGCAGGGTTAGGCAGTGTTCTGTAATTCCACACACAACATTTTGGAAAGCCCCTGACATGCTCCTGGCCACATCTCCTTTTCAGATACATGCTATGAGAGTTAGGCGCCCAGTGTTATAGAATACTGCTCAGTCAGTTGCACGTGCAAATCCTAATTGAAGCCAATTCATTGCAATAATTGGTTGTTAGCGCCCTAACATTGCTAGTTAAGGGCTCTTTAGTCTATTAAGTTGTGCGTTCAACTCGGGCACGCACCCGAATTATGGAGTGTAACTTTGGGCGCCATATACAGAATCTGGGAGAATGTGTGTTATTAGTAAATAGGTCCCATTGCACCAAATGATACCTGTAGTAAATAACACTTGGAGGGGCATTTTCAGATGAAAGCTTGGCTCTTCAACCAGGCCTTTAATGGAAAGAGTAACTAACTTGTTAGTCCAAACTCAAAGCCCACCTCTTTACCACTGCTTTTGACTCCTAACTCACTTGCCCTGTCCTTTTATCCTCACCTCTTTATTCCCTTACCCTTAATTGTTCTGTCTGTTTACCTGTCTTATCTAGATTATAAGCTCTTTGAGCAGGGACTGTCTTTTTGTGTATGGTGTACAGCGCTGCGTATGCCTTGTAGCGCTATAGAAATGATAAGTAGTAGTAGTAGCATTTTCAAAATGAAGTCCAGCTTTGAACGTTTTGCTACAAATGTCCAAAATTCAAGTGGTGAATACAGCCATTTTCAAAACAGAAAAAGTATATCTTTTTTTTTTTTTTTAATGGCTATTTGCTAGACGTTTTTGTGCTCTGTGCGTTTATATTTTTGGTCTATTTTCGAGAAAAAAAAGGTCTAAGCGAAAAAAACAAAAACAAAATCAAGCTATTGGGATGTAAGAGGAGCCAGCATTCTTAGTAGACTGGCCACATAGACATCCCAGCAGAGCAATGGGGTGCCCTAGGGAGTACTGCAAGGGACTTCAAATAAATGCTCCCAGGTACACATTTCACTGTTGCTCCCTTATCTTGTCTGCTGAGCCCCTCAAAGCCCACCAAAAGCCCACTACCCCCAACTGTACACCACTGCAATAGCCTTTATGGATGAAGGGGCACTTATATGTGGGTATAGTGGGTTTCTGGTGAGTTTCGGAGGGCTCACAGTTTCCACCACAAGTGTAACAGGTAGGGGGTGGTATGGATCTGGGTCCACCTGTCTGCAGTACACTGCTCTCACCCTTGGACTACTCCAGGGACCTGCATGCTGTTCTAATGGATCAAAAATATAAATAGGAATCAAAGTAGTTTAAATTTACTCCCAGCATTAATTATTAGCAAATCAGGAAAATATAACTCTTATTGCAAATCTACAAAACATCTTTATTAGCAAATTCACAGAAATATATAATAATAATTCCTTACACATCACAACACAACACATTTAAAATAATATACCCATTCATACTCCATTCATTCTCAGCGAAATCCATAATTAAAATACAAATTTTGAAGTAGAAGTGACCATCGATAAATAAACCACATAAACCATTGGATCCTCACATGGCGTTCCTCCTATAGTTATATCTTCAGTCTATTAGAGGTACTAGACAGTTTCCAACCACCAAACTTCAGTTCTTATAGCTCCACGAATAACAGTTCATATCTTAACAGCCTCAATTCGATGGTCTTTCCCTTCTGAATCTCATCTTATTTCAAAATCCATATCGAATATCACATCAGAATTATAATCAGTTTCAATACTCATTGTCTTTCATTCTCAACACTTCTCAGCTCGACACAATCATTTGTCCCGCACAATTGGCGTCTCAATCATGTGTTTCGCCACTCACTTGGCGTCCTCAGGAGCTGTTATACTGTGTAAAAAATATGTATAAAACACCACTCCTATCAATATTATCATCATAAACCCTCCAATCAAATATATATTGTATTACACAAGCAACTTACCATAAGTAGATATCAATCTATAGCAAGCCATTACTGGGGATCAAGAAGTCAGACCAACTGCTCCATTATGACCACTCAGTCGAATAACACTACATCAATAACGGGCCCCTATATAAGGCACCAAATAACCAATCAGAAGGGCTACAGGACGTGACGCATTAAATTGCACAATTTATCTTACCAAGTCCCATTCAATCTCTTGATTGAGACCTATAGGTTCCAATGTATTATATAGAAATATATACTTTTGTTCTATTCTATGTAATTTCTGAGATACATTTCTAATGGACCTGAGTATAACATCTGAGGCTGGCATAGAGGCTGGTAAGTTATGTTTTTAAGCACATTTTTGGGTGGTGTGGGAGGGGGTTAGTGACCACTAAGGGACTAAGGGGAGGTCATCCCTGATTCCTTCCAGTGGTTATCTGGCCATTTAGGGCACTTTTTTGTGGCATATTCATTAATAAAACAGGTCTAGACCAAAATGTCCAATTTATAGCCCTGGATGTTTTTGTTTTGTTCCATTATGGCAGAAAAACATCCAAGTGTTAGGAACACCCCTATCCCTCTCTTAACATACTCCTGACATGTCCCCTTGTGACTTGAACACACTTCTGACGAACTTCATAGAAAAGGTTGCAATGAAAATCCGCAGAATGCAGAGAACTCTGTAATCCCATGGGAATACACAAATAGAAGAGGGAAGAAGTGGAAAAAGGACCACAGACTCCAGAGACGAACAGGACAATCATATGCTTAAGTAGATTTATTGATCAAAGACTCGACACAACACTGTGTTTCGGCCCAAAGGCCTGCTTCAGGAGTCTTATAAATGATTAGATCTCAAAAATCTTCTTAATAAATCAGTGCTATTTGAAGGCTTGCAACATCCATTACAAAGGTCTTTTTTAAGACCTCCTTGCCTTGCCTTAAGCATATGATTGCCCTTTTTCCACTTCCTCCCTCTTCTATTTGAACTTCATAGAAAAACATCTAAAAATTGGTTTTGAAAATACCTATCTGAATGTTTTTGTGAAAAAAAAACATCCAAATGCAGATGTATGCCACTTTTTGGATGTTTCTCTCTTTTGAACATGATCACTATATTAATCTAGCGCTATGTTTATACCAGAGGCAACAAATGGTGAAATGATTTCCCCAAGGTCACAAGGAATACCAGCAGGGTCTGAAACCTGATTTTGCTGGTTCTTAGCCTGCTGCTCTAATCACTAGGCTAGTGAATCTTGAGGATGTCATCAGTGCAGGGCCGCCGAGAGGTGGGGACAGGGGGGACAAAATTCCCTGGGCCCGGGCCTCCAGGGGGGCCCGGTGCCGGAGTCCCACCCCGCCCTCCGTCATCAGGACCTCGCACCTCCTGGGGCGCTTCCTGGCGCTCCCTTCCTCGTTGCAACGATCTCAGCTTCATTTTTCCCAGCCGCCCTGCATTTAAAAAGTTGCAGCGGCGGCGAAAACGCAGGCTTGCCTCTTCTTTAAGCCCTTCCCCTTCTCTTTCAGCGTGCACTGATGCAATTTCCAGTTTCCGCGAAGGCGGCACAGTGCACGCTGAGAGAGAAGGGGAAGGGCTTAAAGAAGAGGCGAGCCTACGTTTTTGCCGCCGCTGCAACTTTTTAAATGCAGGGCGGCTGGCCTGGAAGGAAGGAAGGGCTGTCCCTTGTTCTCTTCATTTGTGGGTAGCATTTTTTATTTATTCTCACTTATATTTTCAAATGTGCCGGCTTGTGCAGCATAGGAATGTACACAGGGGAAGTATAATAACGGAATAACTTTTGGTAGTAATTTGTCATTTGGAGGGGCTGTTTATAGGGACTCCCTAGCACGTGTTGTATTCGTGCAGACATTTTTTTTCTCCTGGTAAAGGGTCACTAAAACAGACATCATTTATGAGAATCAGGTGCTCAACACTTAGAGTTTTTATCTGCATGGTTATTTACTAATTTATGACACTTATGTGCTGAAAACCTGAGGGCATAGCTGGGGCTGGGAACTGAAACTCGGAGGAGGGGGGTCAAAAGGGGGTCAAAAGGGGGGTAAGTTGGGGCAAGTCACTGGACATGGAGGGGAAGGGAGGGAGGACAGGGAGCAAAGGAGAATCACTGGGGATGAGTAGGGAGGGCAGGGGAGCGAGGAGAGTTGCGATGGATGGAGGGGAGGGTAGGAGAAATGCTGGACATGGAAGTGAGGGAAGACAGGAAGGAGATGCACATGGATGGAGGGGAGAGAATAAATGCTGGACATGGATGGAGGAGAGGGAAGAGAGAGGAAGGAGATGCATCCTGACGGAGATGAGGGAAAGGGAAAAGAGGAGAAAAACTGCACATGGCTGGAGAAAATAGGCAAAAGCTGGATCCACTCTATACCTACCTCTTCCAGTCAAGTCCGCAGAGGACCCAGCTTTTACCTATGGATGTAGGGCAAGAAATGAAGAAGAAAGGAAGAAAGTAAAGAAATAAATGGAAAGGAAACCCTGGAAGTGGAGTTAAGGGAGCAGATAGAGAGCAACAGAATCAGAGACTGGGACCAACATGATCTGAAATACAGTCACAAGACAACAAAGGTAGAAAAAATCATTTTATTTTCATTTTAGTGTTTGGAAAATGTCCAATTTGAGAATTTACATCTGCTGTCTTATTTTGCAATGTATAGCAATGTTCTCTTTTTCTGGTATTGTGCTGCATGCAGAATCTGTATGCTAATTTGGTTTCTGTCATTTTGGGTATACTGGGGAGGGGTGGGTGGGCTCTGAGAACTGGTCTGCACAGCTCCCTGCAGTTGCTAAGACTGGCCCTGTCCGTCGTCAACCGTCTGCCACCAGGCCGGGCCCCCTGCATTGAAATCACAGCGCCTCTCACCCCCGTGTGAAAGCGCTGCAGGCAGAAGCAGATCGCCTCCCTTCGGGCTTCCTTCCCTCTCTGTGTCCCGCCCTCACGGAAGTTACGTCAGATGAGGGCAGGACACAGGGAGGGAAGGACGCCCGAAGGAGGGAGGCAATCTGCTGCTGCCTGCAGTGCCTTCACATGGAGGTGAGAGGCACTGTGATTTCAATGCAGGGGCCCGCTGGTGCGCGGAGGGGGGACGGGGGGTGGGGGAGCGGTGGCGACCTCGGGGGGAGGGGGGCCTTGTCCCGGGCCTGGCCCAGTCTCTCGGCGGCCCTGCATCAGTGGCACTTTTGAGTATGTCTAGTGGGGCATGTTGTGGGAGAGAGAAAATCTGCTTGGAGCTCTTCCTTGAAAGAATGGCACTGAAGAAGACATACTGCTTGGTCCACTCCTAGGTGAAATGGCCTACAAAAATAGCCCTGAGAGAACTATGGGGACAACAGTTTGAGAATCCTACTCTTCTAGAGATCTCAGCAACTGGTGTTGATATTCAGAAGTTGTGTTCAAATAACTTTGGAATTAGCCAGACAATTCCATGAGATTGAAATTTTCTCCCTGCTCCTCAACTAAATTTTGTGTGGACAATTTCTTGACAAAAAATAAAAGCCAAACCCTGCAGATGTAAGCAGCACACAGGAAAAGCAGGAATGGCAAAGAAGATTAGTCTGAGAAGATCAGTATTCCAGAACACTATAAGCTTTATTGAAGTATCCAAAACGTAACAGTTCCAATGACCCAACATTGCCATATTTCAGCAATATTTGCCTGTATCAGGGGTCTAAAAGGTTCTGTATGGCAACAACTGAGCAGCAAAACCAAATCTGAAGGTACTCTTGATAAAAACTCAATGTGTGTCCAGGTATATCTCACAAAAGAAGGAACACCTTGCCAAAATTCTTAGCATGACAATTTTGAGTCTCTATCAAGATGACCTTTCGATTTGTTTTAGCTGTTCAGTTGTATCCATACAGAATCTTTAGACCCCTGATGCAGGCAAATATTGCCAAAACTCAGACTTGTCAGGTCATTGGAACTGTTATATTTTGGATACTTTAATAAAGATTATGGTTAAATTTAGCCAGACAACTTTACTGATCATTGGATTTATGAAGATTGCCCTTTCTGACTCATTTTGGAAGAGCAGGTGTCTCTGTTAAATGTAGGAAAACTAATACTAGTTTTCCAGAATGAAATTTATTCAATGAGGAGCTTTTGCTGCTGTGATGTGCTACTAGTGCTGTATTTCTTGTGGTCATGAACTTTGGTTACCTAGAAATTTCCCCTGAGCCAACCCTCAGGGCTAATGAACTGCAATTATTTAATCTAAGGATCTGGGTTGCTTGTAAGATGAAGAGTGGGCGAAGTGCAACTGTTACTAGAACCATTTGTGATGAGTATATTTCTAGTCACAAAAAAGAAAAGCATGCTGACCAGTGTAAAAATCACCTTGGACCCGGTCCACTACAAGAATTGCTTGATCACTATTTTATTAAGAACCTGGATTGGCCATGCAGGTCTTTCTCTGCCGTCATCTACTATGTTACTATCATTACTATGTTACTAATAACCAAGAAGGGGTATGGAAGCCACCAGTCAGGCACAGCTTACAAACAGTACTGACATTTTTTACTTTAATAAACATGTAATCCAATATATGAATTTACATGCTAAACACTTCCTGTTGTAAATTTTCCCCCAGTCCTAGAGACGGAACAAAACTAAGCCAGAATTCCAAACTGAATCATTTCATATGACTTTGAACTTGAACCTGAACCAAAACCCAAAGGTCTGCTCTGTTTAAATTCAAATCCTTAACCCCAGGTCATTGGAGTCAGATTGAACTAAAATGGCTTAAGTCCTTTGAGAGAGGGGATTCTGTGAGATTTCATTAAAGTTTTCTTCCCACATGTTTCAGGCTAGTGCATGGGAACATGAGGTAGGTGTAGAGGGATAAGAGGAAAACGTGGTCTGAACACGCATAGGAGTGGGTGATAGTGGAATCCAGCCAAAGCATGCAATACAATTTAAAAAGGAGGGAGAAAGTGAGGTGAATGCCATGGAAAGAAGAGAATAAGTAAGGGAGTATGCATAGGGAGCAAATGGGACTGGAAAATGAGGAAAACCAGGAGAAAGGGAGTGAGAAGAGACTATAGAGGGAAATGCAAAGCGTGCCAGAGAGAGAAGAGAGAGAGAGGGGGGGGGAGCATTTTGGGTGAGAGGAAGTGAGTGAGAAGAAAGATGAGAGAGAGTAAAGTTAGAAGATTCAAAGAGAGACATGGATTTATAAGCCACAGAGGAAAGGAGGGAATGGAACAGGAAGAACAGAGGCATGAGAGCTGGGGGTTGGAAGAGAAGACAAGAGCAGAGAAGAGTAGATAGAAGAAAGGAAAGCTGAAGATAAAGAGGGAGATAGTAAGACAGCTAGGTCAGAGAGAGAGAAAGGGAATCATAGAGAAGGAAAAATAAGAGGAAAATCAAATAAAAAAGAGAAAGCATAAAATTAAAATCTATCATGAGTAAGAGCACTGTGGATCATTCCTGCCTATGTTGGCTCCACTCAAAATGGCTGCCAGGACCTCCAGCAACAGTCTCGTGAGCATAGGCGCCCCGTATAAGAGGCTTGGGGAGGCTTACCCCACGTCCTCTCTCCTCCATGCACCCCTGTTCTTCAACAGCTAGCGTTTCTTATGCCGGTCCAGGAAGTTTACATCGGAAGAGGCAGAACCATCACAGGAAGCACTAGCGACGCTGTAGAGTCGGGTCCCGCGCTCTTCTATCATTGCTTATTAGCGCGGGACCGGTGGCAGAAGACCCTGCAGCAGTGAGCAGACAAAACTTGTTCTCCCACGGACTTTGGAGATCAGTGCAGGGTAGGGGAAGGAATTTAAGATGCCATATTTCAGGTATCCAAAAGTCAGCGCCAACGTGCATAGCTGCCTAAACGGCTAGGTTCAAATGGCAGTGCCCAAAAGTCCTGCTTCAGAAATACTGAAATGAAATCTTCCCAGGATTCCTTTCTACAGCCAGGCAGAGGTACAAGAAAAAGGTTAGAATGAAACTGCGCTACAGAGTGGCAGTGAATAGGTGGGGAGGGAAAAAGAAAAGAAGCATGACTGGATGGGTGAGGGTGGGGGAGATAGAGAAAGTGTGGTGCAATACTGGATAAAAGTGGGGGAGGGGGAGAAATAGCGTCTATGGGCTGGAGAATATCTGAGACAGTGGATAGAGGAAATTCTGTATAGGAGGGAGGGAGATAGAAATAGGGGCATTGCTGCATGCTGGGGGAGAGAGACAGACAGGCACTGCTGGATGATAGGGGTATGAGTATGTGCAGAAACATAGAGGAGATGTTGGTTGCAGGGAGAGACAGAGATGAGGTGAGGGAGGCAGAAGCAATACTGCATGGGGGGAGAGAAGGGGCAATACTGGATGGTAGGGGTAAGAAAAAGAGACAGACGAGATACTTTATGGTGGCAAGAAGGGATGCTAGCTGGTGGGGGGGGGAGGGAGTGAGAAAGAGAGAGAGACAAGAGAGGGGATGCAGGATGGCAGGTGGGAGAGAAAGATGAGAGGTAATGCTGGATGGTGGTGGGAGATAGAGAGAACATACTGGATTGCAGGTGATAGAAACAGAAACCGAGGAGATGCTGGATGGCAGGGATAGAGAGGGGAGATGCAATGCTGGATGGTGGTGGGAGAGAGAGAGACAGAGAAGATGCTGGATGGCAGGTGATAGAAACAGAAAAGGAGGAGATGCTGGATGGCAGAGGTAGAGAGAGAGGAGATGCTGAATGGCAGTGAGAGAGAGGAAAAAGCTAGTGAAAGACTGAGGAATAAGAGAAAGGAGAATGGGAGAGCCAGAGTGAGGAAAAGAGATGAAAAGCTGTAGGTAGGTGCAGTAAAAAGAGGGAGATGGAAGACAGGATAATATGAATGAAATCTGAATGGCTAGGTAACAAAAAATGGAAGAAAGCTGAAAGGAACAGATTAGTGATGATGTTAGTTGTTATAGAAGAGTGAAGAAGACAGAAGAAGAGAACAAAATGGCACTTGGACAGGAGACCTATGGAAAGAGAGTTAAAAGAAAACAGGGAAGCAGTAACCAGGACCAACACAATTAGAAAAATTAAATGGGCAGACAGCAAAGGTAGGAAAAAGAATTTTATTTTTAATTTAGGATGAAATAATGTGGCAGCCATGTTAGTCCACTTTAAAAGTTAATAAATAGTTATAAAATAAATAAATAAGGTGACACCTTTATATTGGATTAAATACATTGTTGTGACTAGCTTTCGGAGACCAAAACTTAATTCTCCAGGTCAGGACAGTATGCTCATTCTGACTTAAAGAAGAAGTTTTTGGCCTCTGAAAACTAGCCAAAAATGTTATGTTAGTTGAATATGAAGATACCACCTTATTTTTTGGTTTTGTTTTATTTGCTAATTTTTCATGTAGCAATTGAAATATGTTAGTTTTTTGAAATTTACATCTGCTCTTTAGATTTTCCATGGTACAAAGGGATGTGTCGCTGTTTCTATTTCTTGGTTTTGCATTGTATGCAGAGTATGGCTTCTTGGGGTTCAGTTTAATTTTTGTCTACATATTTCTATTTTTAGTTTGTGGTTACTTATTCTATACTTGATGAGGGTCTACTTGTGTTCATGTATGAAAAAGGCTGGGTATTCTGTTAGCATTGAGTGTCTGTTTAGGACTGATCTGTACTAATCCAGCTTGCTTAGTTTTCCAATAGGTATATTGATGATATTCTGCCCACTGCAATTTACGGTGACTCCTGAAGGTTAGTGTTATGGTAGAATTGCTAAGTGATTTTTGTTGGGTTTTGTATTACTTCACAGTATGCCTGGTACTGGATTTTGGATTTGGATTTAGTTCATGCCTTTTTCAATTGTAGCTCAGTGAGAGTTATATTAAGATACAGTAGGTATTTTCCTATCTCTGGAGGACTTACAAATCAGTGCTAAATAATTGTATATATTTCCAGAATACTGCAAATATTGTCCTGTTTAATATGTTGTATTATTTTGGTTCACAATATTAATTTTTTTGGCACATAATTCCTAGAATGTATTCAGTGTGCTTATTACAGAGGTACTGGGGAGAAAGCTGATTGGATGATCCACACAGTGAAGGATTCATTCTTAGCAGTGTTCAAAAGTTCTCCACTATCCTTTTACTGCTGACATAGGTGTTTCCCCCACTGCAAGAATTTTAACGTACTGTTCCATCTGTCCCATACCCTGATCTTGGCCCCGCCCTATAACTTCATCTAGCCCCACCCACTTTAGCCTCCCCAAACAACTGAGTCACCAACCGCCTATGCTCGTGAGACTACCACAGGAGGTCCCAGCAGCCATTTTGTCAATCGAGCTGGCATGGGCTGGAGTGACTGGGGATTTCTCTTTCCCTCTCTAGACCATCAACAGTATGGTAGGCCCAGGGGGTGGGCTACAAGTGGTTCCAGGAGAGGGGAGATCATTGTGCCAGGGAGAGGAGGGGGGAGTGGGATTTCTCAATGTATGAAAAATATTTTAGGGGTCACATCATAGAAAAAAGTTTGGGAATTACTACCTTTGCCTGTGGAAATAACACCAACATTAATTCCTAACACACGAACCACTAAATATGGACCTTTCTCGGGGCTTTGTAGTGTCTTAAGTAACTTATATATAGGGCTTTATTTGTGTTGGTACGCAGTGGTACAGCGTACCGGCACATTTTTTTTACCTGCGCCTCATCAGTCTTTCACAGCAGCTCTTTCTCTCTCTACATAGCTTCATAACCCAGTTCCTTTCAGGGATGCAGCAGGGCCGCTGGACAGCTGTTCATCAAGCCCAGCATCCTGTTTCCAACAGTGGACAGTCCAGGTCACAAATACCTGGCAAGATCCCAAAAAAATTCAATACATTTTATGCTACTTATCCCAGAAATAAGCAGTGGATTTTCCCCAAGTAAATTTAATAATGGTCTAAAGACTTTTCCTTTAGGTAGCCATCCAGACCTTTTTAAACCCTGCTAAGCTAACCACCTTTACCATATTCTCAATCGCCAAAAGTGCACTTTTGGCGATTGAGGGCTGAGCTCCCGATGAAGCATTTGAGAAACAGAAGCTTTCTGTTGAGCATTCCCTTCAGACGCCATAGCCCAGATAGGTGTATTTATTACCTTATATATATGGTGGATAATAGAGTATAACACTATCTACTATTATAGAATTTTTGTTTTATGCTAGTGGAGGTTTTTTGATTAATGAGGAACCTGTATCATAGTCTCTAAGATCAAGTATGCATGAGATCTATGACAGTCTGTAATTCACATTATTGATATAGTGAATACAGAGTTTCTGAAGTCTTTTCCTCCATAGAGACAACACTCAGTATATTCTTTCTTGCCTGTATTTGTATAGTAGTGTACCTCAGGGACAAGTATCAGCAGTTGGGTAAAATTGATTATAATTGTAAAATTCAATAAAAATAAAATTTAAAAAATACACCTCCTTCCAGCAGGGCCCCCACCTCCTATCCCCCGACCCAGTTCCTTGGCCATACTGGGTTCCTTGGTGTGTAGTGAGGTGGAAGCAATGCCCACTCACTCCTGTCTCATGTCCCCGGCTCAACAATATGGCCGCCAAGACCTCTAGCTGTAATACCATGGTATTGCCACTAAGGGGTCAGGCTTCCATATATGGAGTCAGGGAGATCATGGAAGTTATGTAGGCACAGGCCATATTCAGTGTCAGTGCCCATATACCTAACTGGGTAAGCTGGACCGCAGAAAGGGCAGTCCTAACTTTGCCCATTACTTCCGAGTGCCACTGTGGACCTGGATATTCAATGCCAATGCCCAAAAATGGCCCAGCACTGAATATCCAGGTCTAATTTAGCTGACGGTGCTTAGAAACACTGACCACTGCTGCCTGAATATTGACCTTTTTGTTTCTCATTTCCTTTTTATCATAGGTTTCTGCCAGAAATATGTTGTATTTGCCAATAAAAACTATTATCTGCAAAAACCATGTATTGTCTATAAATTCTATGGGCCCAATATTCAGCTGGCTGTGATCAGCGTTTTGCTGATCACCACCAGCATTATCCTCAGAAATTCAATGCTAGACCATGTCCAGGTACTGGCATTGAATAACCAGTTTTGCGGAGGTTAAGTGCAATATTCAGCACTTAACCGACTATGGGTTGCATCATAAAGGTTGGACTGACTTTTATGTGGTCCTGTTTATGCAGTTAACCTGATCCATTAGGGGGATTACAATCAAAGTGGTTTACATATTATATACAGGTACGTATTTTGTACCTGCACCAATGGAGGGTTGAGTGACTTGCCCAGAGTCAAAAGGAGCTGCAGTGGGAATTGAACGCAGGTCACCAGGATCAAAGCTTCCTGCCCTAACCACTAGGCTACTCCTCCAGCAAAAAGTACTGACTTATGTGCTGAATATCAGTACTTAACCAGCCAAGTGCCAACTCCATCCCTGGAACACCACCCAAAAATTCAATACATGTATTAGTTTGGTGCTAACTGATTATTTTCAGCAGTTAGTGATTAGCCCTCAACAGGCGATTTAACCAGCCAGGAGCCGTTTCTGGCCAGTTAAATTGCTTTGAATATCAATCCCTATATGTTTGCCAATTAAAGCTTGTTTATTTGCCATTCTTGCACATCATTACCTTATCATAGCATATTAAATAGACCCCTAGATGTCAAAAACTTTTAATTCAGAGTGGTTTAATTATTCTACTGATGTATTCCTAGAAGGACGATGTATCGTGAGCCGCTTGTTCTAGTTGTCAAAGGCAAAGAGAAGAGACTAGTAGTTATGTAGATCAGTCCAACTGTTCCGCCGAAGCACATCTATGGAAAAATGTAAACAGCTAATCCTAGCTGTCAATTGAACACAAAGGAGAAAGTGAACTCTAGTGGTAAGCATAGGAAATTTCTTCTTCATATCTAGCTCACACTACCAAACATTCAGACCATTCTAACTCTGCATGCAAGCCAAAGGGTCGCTATAATTCAGGGGTGCGGCTACCAATGAGCAAAAACGGCAAAATGTTAGGGCTGTCACTGCCCAGTGGTAAGGGCCACCTGCTTCTCAACCAGCCTTACTTGAAAAAAAAAAAAAAAGATAAAGCAGCAATGATGATGCTGGAAGGAGATGAGTTTTGGCCACACTGTTCTTACCTTCAGCTGTGCTGCCACACCTTAAACTCTTGTCCTTTTAATCTGGCAGTGCTTTATTGGCTAAAGTGATTTATCAGCTGTCTGGCTGTATGGAGGAAGAATTGAAGACTGATTGGGACTGGGAGGTGGTGCAGCAGCACAGCTAGAGGTAAGAGCAGTATATGCCGTGCTCACCTCTTTCCAGATATACCCAATGAGAAGGTGAAAGAGGTGAGGAATCTTCCCTGAACTCTCCATGACACCTTTCAACTCCTCTCTTCAGATCTGGGATACCTCTCTTTCACTGCAGACTCAACTCAGACACCTCTATCCACTGCATCTCGACTATGCCCTCCCTGCAAACCAGGGCTTTTTTTGAGGGGGTACTTGGGGGTATTGAGTACCGGTACCTTTTCTATTGTCTGCTAAAATTGACCCATGGACCCCAAGTTTTAATGAAAGAGCTCAGGCTCTACACACCAATTCTGCCTTGTCATAGATTCTGTGACTGGTTGCAGGGGGCCTGGCCATTGTGGGGTGGATCCCTCAGTGATCACCTCACTCCTGAAGGGTGGCCTAGTATTTGAATACCGGCACCTTTTTTGCTAGTAAAAACGTACTGCTGCAAACTCATACCTCTCCTCCACTGCAACCCACATGCCATCCCTGCAGACCTCAGATACCTCTCCTTCAATGCACCCTGCATAAACTCTCCATGCAGACACCTTCCCCCAGCTGCACCATTACTCTAAGCGGAAGCAGTCTCAGACCAGGACAGGCCTCCTTAATGTTCTCACTGTGCACCCAACATCCCTTTCCTTGGTATTTTACATATATACACACCCTCTTCTACTGCTCTACAGCCCCAACCACCTCACATGTCACAGTCACATACACACGTTTCTAAACACACACCTTAGATATCTCACCCACAGCAGACATCCCCACATACTTCTACCATCCTAGGTACCTCCTACACAACACACGTGTAACATCCTGCCCTACATACAAACCCCCCAGAACCATACACATACCCCTACTCCCAATATTTATCCATACACACTCTGTCCCAGATACCCCTCAATTTCCAAACATCCCCTTTCCCTCTCCACTTTCTGACTGGAGCGCTAAAGGTGACCTGCTCCCAACCCCCACTATCTTGGAAAATATGGGCTCAACATTAATTTGTCTGCCCATTCAATCCTAGCTATCGCCGCTAATAAAATTTAAGATAAAAAATTCACCATTGCTCTGAACTGAACTGAACATACTCTATGAACCCCATTTCTTCAGTACAACCTGATCAAATTGCATTGAGGTTTAATGTCGTTTCTTTCTCTATAATATTAACAAAATTCGCCCTTTCCTCTCCGAGGACGCTACCAAAACCCTTACCCACACCCTTATCACCTCTCGCCTAGACTACTGCAATTTGCTTCTCGCTGGTCTCCCGCTCAGCCATCTATCTCCTCTTCAATCTGTCCAAAACTCTGCTGTGCGTCTTATATTCTGCCAAAGTCGCTATACTCACGTTAGCCCTCTCCTCAAGTCGCTTCACTGGCTCCCTATCCGCTTCCGCATACGGTTCAAACTTCTCCTTTTGACCTACAAGTGCATCCACTCCGCAGCTCCTCAGTACCTTTCCGCTCTCATCTCTCCCTACACTCCTCCCCGTGAACTCCGTTCGCTGGGTAAATGTCTCCTGTCGTCCCCCTTCTCCCCCACTGCTAACTCCCGGCTCCGTTCCTTCTATCTCGCTGCTCCCTATGCCTGGAATAGACTCCCTGAGCCAGTACGTCAGGCTCAGTCTCTGGCTGTCTTCAAGTCTAGGCTAAAAGCCCACCTCTTCGCTACTGCTTTCCACTCCTAACCATGACTCTCTTACTCAACACCCTCACTTATCACCCCTACCACTGCAATTTCCCCACCCCTAACTGTCTGTTCGTCTGTCCAATTTAGATTGTAAGCTCTGTTGAGCAGGGACTGTCTTTTCATGTTAATTTGTAAGTCTAGTAGCGCTATAGAAATGTTTAATAGTAGTAGTAGTAGTAATGTAACAAATAAATGTGTATGTCACATACAGTTAGCAAATGATGGAGCCTCAGTTCTCTCATGTGCTAGACAACTGCAGTGTTCAACCATCTTGGTATATAGCGGTCTGTTCATTTACCTACAGAAAGATTGTGATCCTGATGCATAATTCAAGTAGAGTAAAATATAGTTGAAAAAGAAAGAACATGATACAAGAAAACATTCATACACAGCAACTATGATGAGTTACATTTTACAGACCTTAAATGCTATCCAAAACTGACAAACTTGGAAACCTTGGAAAACCATTCATATCTGGTATAGGCGTGCTAACATGGAATCCCCTCTATGGAGGTAATTTTATTATGCGTAAAATGCTGATTTTTGCACATTAACGGTCTCTTATAAAATTACCTGACACACTCAGTGATAGCGGCAATGTTGCCTTTATTCTGTATGGCTAAGCTTTAATAAAAAAAATTTTCAAAATAAAATTACCTGACACATAAAAGTACATGGGGCCCAATAGTCAACCCAAGGAAGGTAGCCCACATAAGAGCCACGATCAGCACTGACCTCGAATATCCAATGCCGGGTGGTTTTCAGTGACTGGCATTGAATATCCGCTTGTAGGAGTTTTTTTGGCCACTAAAACGTTAACCAGCTATTTCGATATTCATTGCTAACCAGTTAACCTTTTAGTGGTCAAAAAGAGGTTTGCTATATATTAGTTGCTGAATGTAACTGGTTAGTGGCTTGCTGCTGAGGGGTCCTTTTACAAAGGTGCACTGAAAAGTGGCCTGCGGTAGTGTAGACGCATGTTTTGGCCGCATGCAGAATCATTTTTCAGTGCACCTGTAAAAAATGCCTTTTTTATATTTTTGCTGAAAATGGACGTGCGACAAAATGAAAATTGCCGTGCGTCCATTTTGGGTCTCAGACCTTACTGCCAGCCATTGACCTAGCGGTAAGGTCTCACATGGTAACCGGGCAGTAATGGGCTACGCATGTAAAATGCTGATTACTGCCCGCATGCCAGAAAATAAAAATATTTTCCGGGGCGTGTAGAGGATGCACGTCAAAAATGAAATTACCGCAAGTGCCACGATGTGGGTTGGGCTAGCGTAGACGCCTACATGCCTTAGTAAAAGGGCCCCTGAGATATTCAGCGGGAGACAACAGGTTATCTGCCACTAAAAATCCACAGTTAGGCGAATAAACCCTAGTTAACCAGACAGGAGCCGTTTCTGGCCAATTAAATAGTTTTGAATATTGGTTAGGGGGAGGGATGGTGTCCAATTAGGTATGTTCAACGGAGGAGTTTGGCCAGAATGTAGAGAGTTGCAACTTATGCATGCATTTTTAACATAAGCATGTGCTTTACATATTAATATTTACAACTGCTTTAGGGCAGGCATAAATGTCAGTTACCTCAAGCTAGGCATTATTTCTTCAGGATTTGTGTTCGTATTTTATAGAGACATAGAAAGCCCATTTTATATAGAATGTAGAAACAGGAATTGAGACACATAGGTCAGAACGTATTGATTTTCGCTAGTATTTTATTAAAGAATCTCCTGATGTAAAGCCTTTTCTAAAATTCATGCAGGAATAGATGTGTACATGCTGACTACATCTAAAGGCCAAGGTGGCAATATGCATATCTAAGTATTCACACTTACATATATATATATCAGTATTTCATTACTGAGCTTAATGGGTCTTTGTGATTCTTAGATGCTTTAGATGTGCTGGTAGTGGTCTGATAACACTACAAAAGGCAGAAAGGGAGGATCCCCCTCCCCTATCCATTGTTCTATGGGACAAGCATAGCATTCAGAGATAATTTGTACTACTTATAAGTAGGGATTGGGTGCTGTTGGGGGAGAGGAGGGGTTTGCATGTGTGGCTGGGGAATTAGGGGGAGGGGTGCGGAAGGGTGGGGAGAGCAGGTAGCCTGCTGCTCTTTCACGATCTGCAACTGCATGTAGCACAGTGCTGTGCAATAAGCACCTGCCCTGTATGGTAAATACAGAGCAGATGCTGAACTCACCCCTGGCATTTACTCAGCACAGCATAAGAATGAAAATACTGGGTCGGACCAAAGATCCATCAAGCTGGGCTCCTTGTTTCCAGCAGTGGTCAACCCAGGTCATAAGTACCTGGAAAAAGCCCCAAAAGTAGCAATATTCCATGCTACTTACACCCAGGCATAAGCAGCAGCTTTCCCAAGGTCTAACTTTAGGGCCAGCGCAATCTGGTAAGCACAGTAAGTGTGGCAGGGGAGTGCTGACCCCTAGAGGGCGCCCCACAAGCCATGCTTATCAGCAGCTCCCAGTTCCAGCCTTAGCCCTTCTCAGCTGCTAGTTTGAGCTCCAGTCATAGCAGTCCCCACCTGTCTGCCCTCAGTTCCCGCAACAGCCCCCTTCTCGTTTCTGCCACCCTGCATGCATTTTAAAAATCTTTGAATCGGCAGCATCTATGAAGAAAGCAGGCTGCCTCAGGCTTTCCCTCACTATTCTGCCCTCGCAGAAACAGGAAATTACATCAGAGGAGGGCGGGACACAGTGATGGAAGGCCCGAGGCAGCCTGTTTCCTTCACAGACACTGCTGATTCAAAGATTTTTAAAATGCATGCAGTGTAGGGGGCGCCGACTAATAAGCTGCCGGGGGACACCAGAATCCCTAGCACTGGCTCTGTCTAACTTAATAACATTCTATTGAGTCTCTCCAGGAACTTGTCCAAATCTTTTTTACATTCAGCTACGTTAACTGCTTTTCCAACATTCTCCAGCAATGAGTTCCAAAGCATTACTATGGGGCCCTTTTAATAAACTACATTAAGCAATTAATGTGTGGTTTACCATGCAGTAGCTGCTAGCACAGAGCTGCGCATGGCCGTAGTTTGACTGTTTCATTTGGGGGGGCAAAGGATGGGGCAGGGCATATTAGCATATTATGGTTATTCGTAAAAAAGCCAGCTCTTTCTTCCTTCCTCCATATTAGCATATTCATTTGTATATATATATATATATATTCATTTGTGTGTATATATATATATATATATATATATGTACAACCTGTTCCGGGGCAGAAGGAGGGAGCTGCTGCAGCGAACGAGAGAATTTAGCGAGCGTAGCGAACTGGGAGCAGACAGGCGCGCGCTGCGGCACCCACCCACCCAGCGGCGTGCACCCGGGGCGGACCGCCCCCACCGCCCCCCCCCCCCCCTTGGTACGCCACTGTTCCTTCCTTCTTTCCTCCTTATCCAGAAAACTCCCTCTTCCCCACCCCCTTTCCCATACCATGCCAGTGTAGACCTTAGAAATGCATAAGCTCTATATATAGATCCTTCAAGAGGTAGTGTGTCATGATTTAGGCTCTAAAACCCTTTCTGATGTTTTGGTGCCACCTCAGTAAGGCCAACACGCAATCTCTCCACTGCAAAACACTATACACAAACTTCCTCATAACCTTACCAAACCATAACAGCACTAATTCCAAGGACAGGATGAGCTACACCTTATGCGTGGAAAGGCAGCACTGTAATTACACCGGCCTCTAAAACACTAGTACACTACCTAGTAACAAAAACAAAAAGGGCTGCAAATACTACACACTAGCAGAATACTGCACCTTGATCACACATGAAAAACACATAACACAACAGATATAACACAAGGAACTAGAAATAAAAAAAATATGATGGCAAAATACTGAAGTGGAAAGTTACCTCAAGAAGTCAGACTCAGCATGCAGCAATACTAGAAAAATTGAAACTTACATGAAAAATATCACAAATGCACATTTCCAAAAGCTGACATATTCTGAATAAGATACTTTTTTCTACCTTAGTTGTCTGATCATTTAGTTTTTCTATTCACTTTGGTCCCAGTGTCTTCTGTTTTATGCAGTGTCTTCTTTCCATTTGATATTTTTTCTCTCACCATGCCCACCATCCTCCTGTGTCCATATGCGTCCTGTCTACCATCTAAGGATAGCCCTGTCCCTATACTTCCTCCAGTTTCAGCATCTGCCCTCAAAGTGTTCCGATCCAGCCCTTAAAGTCAGCAGTTTTCCCTCCATCCATATCCAGCATTTCTCCTCACTCCCCTCCCCTCCATCCATGTGCATGTACTTCCTCTGTCTTCTCTTCCCTCCATCCATGTCCAGCATTTCTCCTGGATCTCATCCCATGGTTTCCAATATCATCTTTATGCTGACGACACCCAGCTTTATCTCTCCACACCAGACATCACTGCGGAAACCCAGGACAAAGTATCGGCCTGCCTATCCGATATTGCTGCCTGGATGTCCAACCGCCACCTGAAACTGAACATGGCCAAGACCGAGCTTCTTGTCTTCCCACCCTTCTGGTGTGAAGAGATAAAGCTGGGTGTCGTCAGCATAAAGATGATATTGGAAACCATGGGATGAGATCCATGGCTTGTTTTTGAAGAGCCATCCTTGTATGGTCCATCCAGTCTGCCGAACAAGATATAGCATAAGGTATGATGTGATACTATCAGGCTTATTTTTGAAAGAGAAGGGCGCCCATCTTTCGACACAAATCGGGAGATGGGCGTCCTTCTCTCAGGGTCGCCCAAATCGGCATAATCAAAAGCCGATTTTGGGCGTCCCCAACTTCTTCCCGTCGTGGGGACTACCAAAGGTGTTGGAGGCATAGCCAAGGCGGGACTGGGGCATGCTTAACAGATGGACGTCCTCCAGCAATAAGTTGGATTTGGTCATTTTTGAGATGGGCGCCCTCGGTTTCCATTATCGCCGAAAACCTGGGACGACCATCTCTAAGGTCGACCATCTCAATATTTATGTTGACCATCTCTAAGGTCGACCTAAATGTTGAGCGTCCCCGGCCGTATTATTAAAACGAAAGATGGCCGCCCATCTTGTTTCAATAATACGGGTTTCCCCGCCCCTTCATGGGGACGTCCTGCGAGGACGCCCTCAGGAAAACTTGGACGCCCCGTTCGATTATGCCCCTCTATGTACTGTATGTATACTTGATCTTCCTTTTTCAGGGCACAGGCTGTAGAAGTCTGCCTGGCCCTCTCCTTGTTCTCCAGCTACTGAAGCTGAATCTGTCCAGCCATGATCAGGCAGACCATAGAATTCTGCCCAGCACTGACATTGCTTCCCAATTACTGGTGTTGTCATCTAATCACCACTAAGCTTCTTTGGAATCACCGCTAAGCTTCTTTGGAATGATAAAACATCCACCCTATCAGGGTGAGTTCTGAATATTTTTTTTTAAGGCCAACCCATTGCAAGCAAAGATTCTGTCCCTTAAAGACTAATGTTGTGATGCAACAGCAGTCACTGCATTCAGACTGAGGTACTTGCCTAGGCAAAAGCAATTTTAAGAGTGATGATGGGTGGGGGGGGTCACTATTGTAAAATAACAGGTGGAGCAGGCATGGGCATGCAATGTAACACACATGCCAGCAGTGGCGTACCAAGGAGGGGGCGGTGGGGGCGGTCCGCCCCGGGTGCACACCGCTGGGGGGGGGGGGGGGGTGCTGCGCGCCTGTCTGCTCCGCTCATTCCATGCCCCCTCTGCCCTGGAACAGGTTACTTCCTGTTCCGGGGCAGAGGGAACATGGAACGAGCGAAGCCGACAGGCGTGAGGCACCCCCCCAGCAGATAAAAATGCACCCGGGGGGTGTCCTTTCACCGGGGAGAGGTGTGTCCTTTCGCCAGGGGGAGGTGGCCTTTCGCCGGGGGTGGGGGGGTCACGCTGCACCCAGGGGGGGCGCATCAGCGATCCGCCCCGGGTGTCAGCCACCCTAGGAACGCCACTGCATGCCAGTGCTCTGGGGCACAGTGGCACAACAGGGTTTCTGGGTGTAAATGTTCTGCTGACCAGTGGAGTACACAAAGAGACCAGCTATCACAGGTGCCAGAATCCTATTGGACAATAGCAGTGGTTCTCAAACCAGTCCTTATGGCACACCCAGCCAGCCAAATTTTCCGGGTATCCAAAATGCATATGCATGAGATAGATTTTCATACCAAGGAGGCTGTGACTGTTCCACAGAAAGGTAGTGTATCAAATCTGTGACGCTTTAATCTTTATTTCATGATGTTCATTATGGATATTCTGAAAACCTGACTGGCTGGTCTATTGTGCTCCCAGAAATGGTTAAAAGGAGCTGAAATGCAAGACAATCACTAAGGTTCTGCTACTCCAGGTGGGTTGGAATATACATGACGGAACAAGTCACCTGTACACATGCTTAACTGAGTTAACTTTCAATACACATTTACACGGAAAATTTAACCAAAACAAACCACCCAGCTGTAAAACCCTTGGACGTAATTTTAGAAATTATTGACGTCTCTTTTGGGTTACTCTTGCAATATCAGGAAATATTCTTCTCTTGTTATTCATAAAGAGTTCATCTTTATGACGAAAAAATTGTTTCAGAATCCAATCTCGGTCAGGTTCCAATACAAATGTCACTATTAATGTTGCTGGTGTCCCCATCTACGGCGAAGCCTGGCATACATGACAGACCTCATAGACCTACCAACAAGAAACACAATCGGATCATCACAAACATACCTAAATCTCCACTACCCAAGCTGCAAAGGACTCAAATACAAATCAACCTATGCATCCAGTTTCTCCTATATTAGCACACAGCTCTGGAACGCACTACCAAAAGCCGTGAGAACACAGTACGACCACCTAAACTTCCGGAAATCACTAAAAACCAACCTGTTCAAAAAGGCATACCCCATCGACCCAACGTAAGTGCCTAAACCCTGCAACACAACGATACCAAAGCTTGTAATAGACTATACATAACTCTTCCTCTCTATGAGTCCCAATGTGTCTCTAACACACGATCCTTATCTGGCCACAGCAAGTACATGTATTTGTTTCTCTACCGGAGATGGCGAACGCATTCTTGGTACAATGTAAGCCACATTGAGCCTGCAAATAGGTGGGAAAATGTGGGATACAAATGTAACAAATAAAATAATCTTTAATAAACAAAGAGTTGCTATTTAACTCTTCTGCAGAACATTAAAGGGTATGATTCTTGGTTCAGGAAACAGATAAGTCAAGGCCAGTAATTATTCACAACTAGTAAAAAAGGCCCGTTTCTGACACAAATGAAACGGGCGCTAGCAAGGTTTTCCTTGGAGTGTGTATGTTTGGGAGAGTGTATGTGAGAGTGACTGTTTGAGAGTCAGAGTGAAAGTGTGAGTGTGTGAGAGAGAGAGTGAGTCTGGGTGTGAGTGTGTTTGTGAGAGAGTGTGTGTGAGAATGAGAGTGTGTGCAAGTGTGTATGTGAGACACAGTGTGAGAGAGAGTGTGTGTGTGTGGGCAAGAGAGAGAGTGTGTGTGAGACACAGATTCTCTGTGAGAGTGAGTGTATGACACCAAGCGAGTGTGTGAGTGACTGTGTGGCACATAGAGAGTGAATGTGATACAGTGTGAGACAGAGTGTGTGAGAGTGAGAGTCAGAAAGACATTGTATATGAGAGAGAGAGTGTGAGCCGTGCCCTCCCAATCCATGGCCATCTGTCCCCTGCCCCCTCCATTCATCCTTTTCCAGCAATTCCCCTCTGTCCCTGAGCCCTGCCCTCCCAATCCATGGCCATCCATGTTTGTCTGTCACCTGCCCCCTCCATTCATCCCTATCCAGCATTTCCCCTCTCTGCCTGAGGCCTGCCCTGCAATCCATATCCATCCATGCCCATCTGTCCCCTCCATTCATCCCTATGCAGCAATTCCCCTCTCCCTGAGTCCTGCCCTTCCAATCCATGCTCCTCTGTCACCTGGCCCCTCCATTTTTCCCTATCCAGCATTTCCCCTCTCTGCCTGAGGCCTGCTCTGCAATCCATATCCATCCATGCCCATCTGTCCCCTCCATTCATCCCTATCCAGCAATTCCCCTCTCCCTGAGTCCTGCCCTTCCAATCCATGCCCATCCATGCTCATCTGTCACCTGGGCCCTCCATTTTTCCCTATCTAGCATTTCCCCTCTCTGCCTGAGGCCTGCTCTGCAATCCATATCCATCCATGCCCATCTGTCCCCTCCATTCATCCCTATGCAGCAATTCCCCTCTCCCTGAGTTCTGCCCTTCCAATCCATGCCCATCCATGCTCCTCTGTCACCTGGCCCCTCCATTTTTCCCTATCCAGCATTTCCCCTCTCTGCCTGAGGCCTGCTCTGCAATCCATATCCATCCATGCCCATCTGTCCCCTCCATTCATCCCTATCCAGCAATTCCCCTCTCCCTGAGTCCTGCCCTTCCAATCCATGCCCATCCATGCTCCTCTGTCACCTGGCCCCTCCATTTTTCCCTATCCAGCATTTCCCCTCTCTGCCTGAGGCCTGCTCTGCAATCCATATCCATCCATGCCCATCTGTCCCCTCCATTCATCCCTATCCAGCAATTCCCCTCTCCCTGAGTCCTGCCCTTCCAATCCATGCCCATCCATGCTCCTCTGTCACCTGGCCCCTCCATTTTTCCCTATCCAGCATTTCCCCTCTCTGCCTGAGGCCTGCTCTGCAATCCATATCCATCCATGCCCATCTGTCCCCTCCATTCATCCCTATCCAGCAATTCCCCTCTCCCTGAGTCCTGCCCTTCCAATCCATGCTCATCTGTCACCTGGCCCCTCCATTTTTCCCTATCCAGCAATTTCCCTCTCTCCCTGAGTCCTGCCCTCCCAATCCATGCCCATCCATGCTCCTCTGTCCCCTGCCCCCTCCATTCATCCATTTCCAGTAATTCCCCTCTCTCCCTGTGCCCTGTCCTCCTAATCCATACCCATCCATGCTCCTCTGTCCCCTGCCGCCTCCATTCATCCTTTTCCAGCAAGTCCCCTCTCGCCCTTCCATGACCCCCCCCCTCGCATCCATGCTACTCTCTCTCCCATGTCCCAGCCTGGCCCGCCCTCTTCTCCCCCCCCCCCTTCGCATCCATGCCTCGCATCCATGCATCCCTTTTTTTTTTAATTATTCTTTTTAACTTTACCTCCGTGGCGGTTCGTGCAGCGAAGCGTCAGGGAAGGAGGCGGCGCTCCCGACGTCTAGCTTTCCCTTCGCTGTGTTCCGCCTTATTTTGAAGGCGGAACACAGCGAAGGGAAGGCTAGACGTCGGGAGCGCCGCCTCCTTCCCTGACGTTTCGCTTCCCGATTTGTTTGTTTTTTTCGCGAGGGCGGGGCAGAGACGGCTGGCTGGCTTGAAGGCTTCACACCACGAATCCACGAACCCTACAGCTTCAGTGACGTCAGATGGCTTCAGGGCATGGCTTCAGGGCTTCAGGGCTTCACAGAACGTTGTCCTCATTAGAACGTTCACGGTGCGTTTTATTATATTAGATGTAACATGGGTACTGTATGTATATAGAAATGTATGCTGCTCCCTCTTTATACAGATTCAGAGGCCATTTTACTAAGGCACGTAGGCGCCTACGTGTGCCCAATGCCCATGAAATTGGAACTACCGCGTTTCCCAGGTGGGAATTCCATTCTTGAAGCACATCCAAAACACGCAGTAAAAAATATTTTCTATTTTCTACCGCATGGCGCTTACTGGCGGTAATTGGCAGTTTACATGCGTTGATGCTTACCGCCTGGTTAGCGTGTGAGACCTTACCGCCAAGTCACTGGGTGACGGTAAGGTTTCAGGCCAAAAATGGAGGCACGTTGCTTTTAATTTTGCCACATGTCCATTTTCAGCCACAAAAAAGGCCTTTTTTTTCCAGGCACGCTGAAAAATGGACCTGCGCACGTCCAAAACATGCGCCTACACCAGCGCAGCCCACTTTTCAGTGTTTCGTAATAAAAGGTCCCCTCAGTTTGCAACAGCAAAACACACTTTTCTTCACATATAAACAAACTCATTATTTTCCTTTTACCCTTTCCTGTATTAAAGTCTGTGAAGCTACACAATCCCTTACCCACTTATTTTCTCATCTTACAGGTTCAGGCACTTTTACAGGTAAATTATATAAACCAGTTGCATTTGTTATGACACTCTGACACTTCTGTCGTTCTGTTTTGCAGGGGCACTGCTCCTTCTATGATTGTGACTGAGAGGCTGTGTGAGAGCAGTGTTTGGGTTAGGAGCAGCCCAATGTTAGACAGAGCTTCTAAAAACTCCATTACCTTGTTCTTCTTGTCTGGTACTGGCTGGGCTGGATTGATGGTCTCAATTTATGCAATTAAAAATGGAAAATCTAAAAATTGCCAGATAAAATATGGCACAGTGGTTAGCTGACTCTGCTGAGTAGGGTGAAAAAAATGTCTCTGTCCTGAGGAGTCTCTGAAATAATCCCTTGCTCTGGTCCTGGTGGGAGGGTTGCTGGTATGTTGTTTGGCAAGATCACTCTATAGCTCCCTCACCTCCTGCAGAGACTAAGGGACCCTTTTACAATGTCACAGTACAGCTACTACAATGTCATTTGGTTGGATCCATGTAGGCCACATTTTACTGGGTGTACATAAGTATTACCATACTAGGAAAGATCAAAGGTCCATCAAGCCCAGCATCCTGTTTCCAACAGTGGCCATTCCAGGTCACAGATACCCGGCAAGATCCCAAAAATGTACAAAACATTTTATACTGCTTATCCCAGAAATAGTGGATTTTCCCCAAGTCCATTTAATAACAGTCTATGGACTTTTCCTTTAGGAAGCCGTCCAAATGTTTTTTAAACTCCGCTAAGCTAACCGCCTTTACCACATTCTCTGGCAACGAATTCCAGAGTTTAATTACACATTGAGTAAAGAAATATTTTCTCTGATTCGTTTTAAATTTACTACATTGTAGCTTCATCGCATGCCCCTAGTCCTAGTATTTTTGGAAAGCGTGAACAGACGCTTCACATCTACCTGTTCAACTCCACTCATTATTTTATAGACCTCTATCATATCTCCCCTCAGCCAACTTTTCTCCAAGCTGAAGAGCCCTAGCTGATGCCTAAATTAGGTGCGCATCAGGTGTATTCTATAATAATGTGCATAGATTTTAGAAACACCCATGCCCTGCCCATGGCCACACCTCTTTTTCAACTATGCAACTTAGAATTTAGGCACACCATGTTTTTATTATTTTTTTTTTTTGTTACATTTGTACCCCGCGCTTTCCCACTCATGGCAGGCTCAATGCAGCAGGCAATGGAGGGTTAAGTGACTTGCCCAGAGTCACAAGGAGCTGCCTGGGCCGGGAATTGAACTCAGTTCCCAAAGACCAAAGTCCACCACCCTAACCACTAGGCCACTCCTCCACTTTAGAATACACTTAGTGAGTTGTGCATGTAAATCTCAATTAATGCCAACTAGTGCTGATAATTTCTTGTTAACATCCAAATTAACAGCGCTGATTAGCTAGTTATGCTTCAGTTTCCGAACGGATTTTCAGGTGCCATATATAGAATCCGGGGACAAATGTCAAGCTTATGAGCATAAGAGCACATAATGTGCCATGATGGATCAGGCCAAAGGCCATCAAGCCCTGCATTCTGTCTCTAGCAGTCACCATTCAGGGTCACAGACTTCTCTGCTTTGGGATCTGATGGGCTCTCAGTTCCAGCTCCAGTGGCACACAACTGGGAGAGAAATCATCAGGTGAATGTTATATATATTACTAGTAAAAAAGGCCCGTTTCTGACACAAATGAAACGGGCGCTAGCAAGGTTTTCCTCGGAGTGTGTATGTTTGGGAGAGTGTATGTGAGAGTGAGTGTTTGAGAGTCAGAGTGAAAGTGTGAGTCCAATCCATGCTCCTCTGTCACCTGGCCCCTCCATTCATCCCTATCCAGCAATTCCGCTGTCTCCCTGAGGCCTGCCCTGCAATCCATATGCATCCATGGCCATCTGTCCCCTCCATTCATCCCTATCCAGCAATTCCCCTCTCCCTGAGTCCTGCCCTTCCAATCCATGCCCATCCATGCTCCTTTGTCACCTGGCCCCTCCATTTTTCCCTATCCAGCATTTCCCCTCTCTGCCTGAGGCCTGCTCTGCAATCCATATCCATCCATGGCCATCTGTCCCCTCCATTCATCCCTATCCAGCAATTCCCCTCTCCCTGAGTCCTGCCCTTCCAATGCATGCTCCTCTTTCACCTGGCCCCTCCATGCATCCCTATCCAGCAATTCCCCTCTCTGCCTGAGGCCTGCCCTGCAATCCATATGCATCCATGCCCATCTGTGCCCTCCATTCATCCCTATCCAGCAATTCCCCTCTCCCTGAGTCCTGCCCTTCCAATCCATGCCCATCCATGCTCATCTGTCACCTGGCCCCTCCATTTTTCCCTATCCAGCATTTCCCCTCTCTGCCTGAGGCCTGCCATGCAATCCATATCCATCCATGCCCATCTGTCCCCTCCATTCATCCCTATTCAGCAATTCCCGTCTCCCTGAGTCCCGCCCTTCCAATCCATGCTCATCTGTCACCTGGCCCCTCCATTTTTCCCTATCCAGCAATTCCCCTCTCTGCCTGAGGCCTGCCCTGCAATCCATATGCATCCATGCCCATCTGTGCCCTCCATTCATCCCTATCCAGCAATTCCCCTCTCCCTGAGTCCTGCCCTTCCAATCCATGCCCATCCATGCTCATCTGTCACCTGGCCCCTCCATTTTTCCCTATCCAGCATTTCCCCTCTCTGCCTGAGGCCTGTCCTGCAATCCATATCCATCCATGCCCATCTGTCCCCTCCATTCATCCCTATTCAGCAATTCCCGTCTCCCTGAGTCCCGCCCTGCCAATCCATGCTCATCTGTCACCTGGCCCCTCCATTTTTCCCTATCCAGCAATTGCCGTCTCCCTGAGGCCTGTCCTGCAATCCATATCCATCCATGCCCATCTGTCCCCTCTATTCATCCCTATCCAGCAATTGCCCTCTCTCCCTGAGTCCTGCCCTCCCAATCCATGCCCATCCATGCTCCTTTGTCCCCTGCCCCCTCCATTCATCCCTATCCAGCAATTCCGCTGTCTCCCTGAGGCCTGCCCTGCAATCCATATGCATCCATGGCCATCTGTCCCCTCCATTCATCCCTATCCAGCAATTCCCCTCTCCCTGAGTCCTGCCCTTCCAATCCATGCCCATCCATGCTCCTTTGTCACCTGGCCCCTCCATTTTTCCCTATCCAGCATTTCCCCTCTCTGCCTGAGGCCTGCTCTGCAATCCATATCCATCCATGGCCATCTGTCCCCTCCATTCATCCCTATCCAGCAATTCCCCTCTCCCTGAGTCCTGCCCTTCCAATCCATGCTCCTCTTTCACCTGGCCCCTCCATGCATCCCTATCCAGCAATTCCCCTCTCTGCCTGAGGCCTGCCCTGCAATCCATATGCATCCATGCCCATCTGTGCCCTCCATTCATCCCTATCCAGCAATTCCCCTCTCCCTGAGTCCTGCCCTTCCAATCCATGCCCATCCATGCTCATCTGTCACCTGGCCCCTCCATTTTTCCCTATCCAGCATTTCCCCTCTCTGCCTGAGGCCTGCCCTGCAATCCATATCCATCCATGCCCATCTGTCCCCTCCATTCATCCCTATTCAGCAATTCCCGTCTCCCTGAGTCCCGCTCTTCCAATCCATGCTCATCTGTCACCTGGCCCCTCCATTTTTCCCTATCCAGCAATTGCCCTGTCTCCCTGAGGCCTGCCCTGCAATCCATATCCATCCATGGCCATCTGTCCCCTCCATTCATCCCTATCCAGCAATTCCCCTCTCCCTGAGTCCTGCCCTTCCAATCCATGCTCCTCTTTCACCTGGCCCCTCCATGCATCCCTATCCAGCAATTCCCCTCTCTGCCTGAGGCCTGCCCTGCAATCCATATGCATCCATGCCCATCTGTGCCCTCCATTCATCCCTATCCAGCAATTTCCCTCTCCCTGAGTCCTGCCCTTCCAATCCATGCCCATCCATGCTCATCTGTCACCTGGCCCCTCCATTTTTCCCTATCCAGCATTTCCCCTCTCTGCCTCAGGCCTGCCCTGCAATCCATATCCATCCATGCCCATCTGTCCCCTCCATTCATCCCTATTCAGCAATTCCCGTCTCCCTGAGTCCCGCCCTGCCAATCCATGCTCATCTGTCACCTGGCCCCTCCATTTTTCCCTATCCAGCAATTGCCCTGTCTCCCTGAGGCCTGCCCTGCAATCCATATCCATCCATGCCCATCTGTCCCCTCTATTCATCCCTATCCAGCAATTGCCCTCTCTCCCTGAGTCCTGCCCTCCCAATCCATGCCCATCCATGCTCCTCTGTCCCCTGCCCCCTCCATTCATCCCTATCCAGCAATTCCGCTGTCTCCCTGAGGCCTGCCCTGCAATCCATATGCATCCATGGCCATCTGTCCCCTCCATTCATCCCTATCCAGCAATTCCCCTCTCCCTGAGTCCTGCCCTTCCAATCCATGCTCCTCTTTCACCTGGCCCCTCCATGCATCCCTATCCAGCAATTCCCCTCTCTGCCTGAGGCCTGCCCTGCAATCCATATGCATCCATGCCCATCTGTGCCCTCCATTCATCCCTATCCAGCAATTCCCCTCTCTCCCTGAGCCCTGCCCTCCCAATCCATGCCCATCCATGCTCCTCTGTCCCCTGCCCCCTCCATTCATCCGTTTCCAGCAATTGCCCTCTGTCCCTGAGCCCTGCCCTCCCAATCCATGCCCATCCATGCTCCTCTGTCCCCTGCCGCCTCCATTCATCCTTTTCCAGCAAGTCCCCTGTCTCCCTTCCATGACCCCCCCCTTGCATCCATGCTCCTCTCTCTCCCATGTCCCAGCCTGGACCGCCCTCTTCTCCCCCCCCCCCCCCCCCTTCGCATCCATGCTGTCGTTTCTCCCCTGGCCACCCTCTTCGCTCCCCCCAACATGGTTTTTTTTTTTCTTGTTTTTAAATGTACCTCCGTGGCGGTTCCGGCAGCGAAGCGTCAGGGAAGGAGGCGGTGCTCCCGACGTCTAGGTTTCCCTTCGCTGTGTTCCGCCTTCTTTTGACGTCATCCTTGACGTCAGAGGAAGGCGGAACACAGCGAAGGGAAGGCTAGACGTTGAGAGCGCCGCCTCCTTCCCTGACGCTTCGCTGCCGAGCGTTGCGATTGGTTGAGTGTCATTGCTCCGCCCTCGACGTCATCACGTTTGACGCGTGGGCGGGGCAGACACAATGCGATCTCACCCCCTTCACTTTTGGCTAACAGAGGCTTCATTCGAACGTTGGAGGTGCGTTTTATATAGAGAGATGTGGCAGGGACACAGCATCCTTGTGTTTGAAGGACATTTGAATCCTGTATCTAATCCTGCATCTGAAATGAAAATAATTATGTAACATCATATTGATAATGATTATGTTGTGTAATATGAAAAGCTGTAATTTATTCAAAACATAATCTCTCTCTATAGATAGATAGATAGATAGATAGATAGATTCCGTATGGCTATGCTTCATTAGTACTACCCAGTCCCTTTGAAGATTAAGAGTGGAATGCCATAAGATTCTGTATAGAAGACAGATTATTAGCAAACGATTAGCATATACATTGACAGCAAGTTCTCCCTCATAATTATATTTTTTGACTCCCTAAATATGCTTTTAACATTTGGGGATAGATTTTCAAAGCAATTTAAACGGCCAGGTAGGGCTAAGCAGGGATATCCAGCAGCACGTAAGTGGAGATTGCTGCTAAATATTCCTGCTAACCAGTCATCCCCAGTCTGTGAATGAGATAAAGGGAGTTTTTCAAGTACAGTAACTAGAAAGATAACTATGGCAATTCGTGGAGCAGTGAGAGAATGCAGCAGCCTGTTTCCTCTACATAACTGATCGGTTCAAACCAAATAAAAAGCCAGTCTGGTGGTACATACCACTGGGATTAGTACCTTGATATTGCCCAATAAAGACACAAAGCCGAAATACAGAGGTTAAGCAGAATTCATTTTATTTCAGGGAATTTATGCAGCAATGTCACCCTCTAGTGGTGCATAAGCAGAGATAGTTTCATTAACAAAAAATAATAATAATCAGAGCAAACATTTTTGGTCATTAGTTCTTGAGAACTAAAACTAAAAGTATAATTTTTATATTTTGTATCATTACTCTCTGTTATTTTGTATTATTCAAAGGATTTATATAGTTAAGGTTAAACTAACTGTAACTTTCTATAACTGCTATTGTAATTTCTCAGAAAATGTCCAATTTCTTTCTACAGTAATCCACACAGAACCAACCGCAGAATATAAATTATGTTGTAATGCTATGTAATAACCACATTTTTGGATAAGAATAAAAAAATGTAGTTACCCAAATAGGATAAGAGCTATAATTAATAATTTCGGTCAACAAAAAGTTCTTAAAGTGGAACGAAAATTGTAAGTGATGTAGACTGAGCTTTCTATCCCTCCTACCTAGACTGGCACACTCTTAGCTGTAACTGGCAGGGATCCCAAGCCCTGCCAACTGAAGAAGATGCTGGAAACGCTGCTCTTCAGCTTTGCAGTCTACTGTCAGGCTCATTTTCAAAAGAGAAGGACGTCAATCTTTCGACACAAATTGGAAGATGGGCGTCCTTCTCACAGGGTCGTCCAAATTGGTATACTTGAAAGCCGATTTTGGACGTCCCCAACAGCTCTCTGTCACAGGGATGTCATACTCACAGAAACAGAATGAAGCCTTGCTTCTTCCATTTGTGAAGCTTTTTTTCTCAAATAAAACTGTAAATTTTTATACTTCTGCAATCCACTGCTAAATTGAGTTTTGGAAATTTCTTCAGGGGATTACTAGACTGCTGTAGAACTCCTCATATTCACTGGGGGGGGGGGGGGGGGGGGGGGGGAGAACAGCATGGATGGGAGGGCAAAGAGCCCAGCCCAGAGGGAGGATTAGAAAAAGTAGCTGACAGTAGGTCTCATAGTTGAGGTGGAGTTGGAAGGTGATAAAAATGATGGGATTAGCAAGCACATGGTCTTTGGTTGCCTTCACCCCTGCCAGGACCCGTGAGGAGAGGGAGTATCCTGGTCAGGACCAGTAACTAAAGCTAAATAAAGAGGAGGTTTTTGCCAATAAAAGTATTAACTGTGAGGAGAGCTCCGGATGGGTAAACTCTTCACTCAACATGTAATTAAGCTCTGGAATTCGACGCCAGAGAATGTAATAAAAGCTGTTAGCTTAGCGAGGTTTAAAAAAAGGTTTGGATGGCTTCTTAAAGGAAAAGTCCATAGACTATTATTAAAATGAACTTGGGGAAAATCCACTGCTTATTTCTAGAATAAGCAACATAAAATGTGTTGTACTGTTTTGGGATCTTGCCAGGTACTTGTGACCTGGATTGGCCGCTGTTGGAAACAGGATGCTGGGCTTGATGGACCTTCGTTCTGTCCTAGTATGGCAATACTTATGTTCTTATGGTTAACCCAGCCCAAGAGCAGAAAGGGAAGGAGCATGGTCAGAACCAGAGGCAACAGCTCATGGAAGTGCACCTGTGGAAGGAGGGGACAGACAGGGAAGTCTGGTCCCAAGAAGATCTGGTGGCTGGGTAAAAGCCAAGCGGGATGACTTTCTGCTGCAAGGGCAGGAAGCACAGCCTTGGATTATTCTGCCAGAAAGGATGGGTATTGAAGGACTGGATTGAGGTGTAAATATGTAAATATCCTAGGATTTATAAAGAGACTACTAAATTAAGGTTTAGAACTCTACGCCAAATGTCTTGGATTGGCACAAGAACCTCTTTCAGCAAAGAATTGTTTAAAATCAAGTGAGCTAGTATGTAAAAGAAAAGTATGAAGTTTGGATATGTGCCTGTTGCAGCGTTCCAGTAAAGTTCTTGCATTTTATTATAAAACCTGGATGGACAGTTTCTTTGGAGTGTGAGTGAAGTTATTTTACTCCCAGACTGATAAAGAAAAATAAGTAAATGTGCGACTTAAAACCCTACAGCCTACAGGGATCAAGCCCGGCACTGACCTGCGGCCATCTCAAGTGAAATAGAACTTTTGTTTGTGGCCCTGGTTCAGGTACCTGACCGAAAGAGCTAGCTGGGACCCAAATCTTTCTGGTGAGACCAGGGCTACACCTCACACTGCCCTTAAATCTCACGATTTAGAGCAGTCTACATTTGTCTGTGGTTTGTACCAGAGGTAATGGAGGGTGAAAGTGATTTTTAGCTCAAATTACATCATTCTAGGAGGGAGACTTTTTGGCCAGTCCTGTTTTTGAACATAATTCCCAGTTCATTGTGACATTTGCAGACCCTGATACTACTCACTGAAATCAGTGCTTCAGGTCCTATAATGTACCTGGATATGGATAGAGTTGTCAGAAATCCAGGACTGACCTAAAATTTCCCTCCTGGAACTCAGTACTCTGTCAGAGTTCTAGTTCTAACCATTAAGCCACTCCATTCAAAGCATGTGCTTGCAGAGTCCCCATGCTCACTCATTAACGATTACTTCCAACACACCCACAGCTAGACTCTGCTGGTTTCCCTGCTTCTTCTGGAGAGATGAAATGTGGTGAGGGAGGGGAGGACACTAGTGAGAAAAGAAGATAATCTAGGGAAGGGGGCTCCATAGTAGGAGGGTCCACAAATATATGTTTGCCTGAGGCCTCAATATACTGTTAATCTATATATACTGTGGAGAAATGGCCTAGTGGTTAGGGTGGTGGACTTTGGTCCTGGGGAACTGAGGAACTGAGTTCAATTCCCACTTCAGGCACAGGCAGCTCCTTGTGACTCTGGGCAAGTCACTTAACCCTCCATTGCCCCATGTAAGCCGCATTGAGCCTGCCATGAGTGGGAAAGCGCAGGGTACAAATGTAACAAAAATAAAAATCTAGTCCTGTGAAACCATAGGAGAAGATAGACTATGAACATAATGTAACAAACATTTGAGTATTATGCACTCCCTGTTGGCTTTTGAGGAAACCAACTTGGTCGGGGTGGATAAGGGTTGGCAAAAATAGTTCCAAACTAGTGGTAATAATCCAAATAGAGCAGAGATATAAAGGGTGGTAATATTTTTTTACCAATTCAGAATCTCTTTGGAACTTAGGTAACATAACATGGAGGGGCATAATCAAACGGGGGCGCCAATCTATAAGGGCAGCCATCTCTAATGACGGCCCCGTAAAATGGCGTACCCGACCGTATTATCAAAACAAGATGGCCGGCCATCTTTCATTTCGATAATACGGTCAGGGCCGGCCAAATTTCAACATTTGGGCCGCCCTTAGAGATGGCCGACATTGGTTTTCGCCGATAATGGAAACTAATGGCAAAATCTCAAAAACAGCCAAATCCAAGGCATTTGGTTGTGGGAGGAGCCAGCATTTGTAGTGCACTGGTCCCCCTCACATGCCAGGACACCAACCGGGCACCTTAGGGGGCACTGCAATGGACTTCACAAATTGATCCCAGGTGCATAGCTCCCTTACCTTGGGTGCTGAGCCCCCCAACCCCCCCCCCCAAACCCCACTCCTCACAACTGTACACCACTACCATAGCCCTTAAAGGGTAACAGGGGCACCTAGATGTGGGTACAGTGGGTTTCAGGTGGGTTTTGGAGGGCTCCCATTTACCACCACAAGTCTAACAGGTAGGAGGGGATGGGCCTGTGTCCGACTGCCTGAAGTGCACTGCAGTACCTACTAAAAACTGCTCCAGGGACCTGCATAGTGCTGTGATGGAGCTGGGTATGACATTTGAGGCTGGCATAGAGGCTGGCAAAAAAATGTTTTTTAATTTTTTGGGGGGTGGGAGGGGGTTGGTGACTACTGGGTGAGTAAGGGGAGGTGATCCCCAATTCACTTCAGTGGTCATCTGGTCAATTCTGGCACCTTTTCAAGACTTGGTCGTGAACAAAAAGAGACCAAGTAAAGTCGGCCAAATGCTCATCCAGGACGGCCTCCTTTTTTCCATTATCATCCAAGGATGGCCATCTCTTAACCACGCCCCATCCCGCCTTTGGTACACTGCTAACACGCCCCCTTGAACTTTGGCCGGCCCTGCGATGGAAAGCAGTTGAAGCCGGCCAAAATCGGCTTTCGATTATACCGATTTGGCTGGCCTTAGGAGAAGGCCGGCCATCCCCTGATTTGAGTCGGAAGATGGTCGCCCTTCTCCTTCGAAAAATAAGCAGGATAGTAACATAGTAGATGATGGCAGATAAAGACCTGCTTGGTCCATCCAGTTTGCCCACCTCACAGCAGAACCACCACTGAGGCCTCAAGAAAGTGACCCATCTTGTCATGGTTATTGAGCAATGATTGATACAGTAAAAGCAACTTAGATGAGGGAAGAATTGAAACAATTAATCAGCCAATCAGACCCAGGTACTTTACCTGAGGCAAGAGGTTTTATAGAAGTACCATGCAATCCGCTTAAGTGCAAGGGTCTGGGACCAAAGAAATACATGCAGTTAACCGGAGCGTGCACTTAACCGTTGTGACCCAAAGAAGCTTGACATCTGATAAACATATGTACAGTACTGTTTATTATACTTACAGTATACAGTCTCCGTTAACTGATGTTATGCAGTCTTCGTTAACTGACGTTAGGCTTACTTGAATTAATCAGTCATAGTCCTCTGTACTCTCTTGTGTCTGTGAGTTCCATAGACTACGTCTGCCAGACGGTAAAAACTGTCATAGCACTGACATCCAGTGGCCTCCAGATAGGCCTGCATGGTGTTGAGACTCTCCAGCGCTCTTGCAAAAATGACAGGAGGTTGTTGAATTTCATCACCATGTGCCTCGCTGCTCATTTCATCATCATCTGTTTCATCATCAGCCGTTGCCTGCGTGTAGGCGCATATCTCGACATCAGTGCTGTCGTCAGCTGTTTGTAGATCGTAATCAACAGCTATGTATTGATGAAACTCCTCTTCAGTAACACTGGCTGGGATGTCAATAGCCTGTTCATCTGACAAGTTTGCAACAGCTGCATCTGTTTCGTCCCTCTCCACATCCCTAACAAAGCTTGCCCGCTTGTAGCAGTTCACAATGGTTGCCTGTGTAACATGATTCCAGGCTTCTTTCTGCATATGTAGGGAATCCAACAGTGATAGATTATGAGACAGTTCAACAGCACGTTTATCCTTGCCAGTCTGGTCATCCATAATGGTCATCAGACGACGTAGCACAAGAGCCCAATAATGTTGTTTGAAATTGGCTATTATGCCCTGATCCATAGGTTGGATCAGAGAGGTAGTGTTTGGTGGCAGAAAGACCACCTTGACGTTAGACAGCCTGACATCATCACTGTGTGCAGCACAATTATCACAAAGCAACAAAATCTGACGCTTTTGTGCCCGCATTCTAGTGTCTAACTTCTTTAGCCACTGCTTCCAAATTTCCCCAGTCATCCATGAATTTGTGTTAGCCTCGTATGACACAGGAAGTCACTTAACATTCTTGAAGCAATGGGGCTGTTTGCTCTTTCCAATGACAAGGGGTTCCAACTTCTCACTCCCATCCATATTGCAGCAAAGGAGGATCGTCAGTCGGTCCTTCGACGTTTTACTTCCTGTAGTTTTGGCTTGTTTGAATGCAAGTGTTCTATCAGGAATCGCTTGCCAGTAGAGACCGTTTTCGTCAGCATTGAAAATGTCACGAGGTGCAAACTCGTTCAAGATGGTAGGAAGAACTGAAACAACCCAATTTTCAGCATCAAAGTCATCAGCGTCTTGTTTTTCACCATGCTGTTTCTTGAATTTTATGTTGTTCCTCTCCTTCCATCTTTCCAACCATCCAACAGTGGCTTTGAATTCGGTTAGTCCAAGACTTTCAGCTAGCTGATTAGCTTTCTCCATAAGCAGTGGACCACTGACGGGAAACTGTCTGCTCCTGACTTGAGAAAACCACCGAAGAAGAGCATCTTCTACCTCCTCAGCTTTTCCCGCCCATTTTCGTTTCCGGTGTAGATTTGTATTGTTTTGCCAGTCTTCCAGAAGCTGGTCTTTCTGCTTCAAGATACATGAAATTTGACTGGGATTGACACCATATTCTTTAGCAATAGATGCTTGACTTTGTTTGTTTTCAAGAACTTCTATTCGTTCAGCCAGTGTTAAAGTCTTACAGTTGTGCGACGACGACGACGACTCCAGTGTACTCTCTAACAACATTCTTTCACTTATTCTGCCTGTGGCAGTTAACCAACGAGATTTCAAATTTACCGCCCCTTTGTCATGTGCCAATCGGCTTCCATATTCCGTGCGTGTGCTTATGCGGAATCTTTCCTGCAGAGGAGCGATCTTAAACCATGCATATAAGCGAATCTTGCACTTATCAGTGGTACGCTAAACTGGTTTGTCCCCATAGAAATTGATGGCGCCAAAAACGGGACCGAAGTACAGCATGCAGTTAAAACACAGCATGCGCTTATCCGACGTGCACTTAAATGGAATGCACTATATATATATTTCTGCTATACATAAGGGTATTTATAAGGACTCAATTTGTACAGCAGTCAGTTTGGGTAGTGTTAAAGAAGAAGAGAAATCCACCCTAATAGAATAAGTTCCAGCTTTAGCAGTATTCAAGTTTCAATAAAAATCTCTAGAGAGCATTTGCTTAGTGGTTATACAGATGTCTCCATCTGTAGATCTAACATTATGCAGTCTTTGTCTGGTACAATGAACTTTTAAATATTTCACCAGAAAACATACGGTTTTGTCTCTCCAAAATAAGTAGTGCTATGTTGACAACAAGCTATGAATGTCTTCTGGCTGAGTAGGCTCTTGTACTGAAATTTCAATTGTTGCAATTTAGAACACACAAAAACATAAGTATTGTCATACTGGGTCAGATCAAAGGTCCATCAAGTCCAGTATTCTGTTTCCAACAGTGGCCAAGCCAGGTTACAAGTACCTGGCAAGATCCCAAAAGAATTAAAACAGATTTTATGCTGTTTATCCCAGGAATAAGCAGTATATGTTTCCCAAGTCTATCTTAATTTCCTCATTAAGTAATGATCGGTTCAGGAAAAAGTTGTTTATTTTTGTTATTTCTTGTAAAGTATAATTTATTCCCCCTCTAGGGACTGTTGGAGACATTGATGCATCACAAAACTATCATCACTGCTGAGGAATGCTTTATAAGCTTCCCAAATGGTAGTGTAGAACATCTCTTGACTATTTATTTCTTTGACTATCATCCTTCATTAGTGAGGATACATGTGCACAATGTACATCACCATGAAGCACATGGAAGCTCTGTCTTTTTCCACTGGCCATCTGACAACACATGAAATTGCTGCATAATCAGAAATTAAAATATTTGTATATTGAAGAGTATTCAAGATCTTTGGAACAGAGAAAATAATCTATATGAGAGTAAGTTTGGTGGGTTGATGAATAAAAGGTAAAACCGTTACCTGTCAGATGTAGACGTCTTCAAGGGTCAACTAATCCATTTCTTTGAACCAAAGTGGACAAAATAGCTCTAGAATGTAGTTTGGTAAGCTCCGTTTTAAAAATGGTCCAACAGGAAGTTGAAATCTTCCCCAAGTAGGGATCTGTGCTGAGATCCTGATAGAACTAGGGGCCATCCACATTTTGGGATATATGTTGAGTACCAAAAACTTTTTCCCTCTCATCTTGCCTTCTAGATATAGCCACCACCCTTCAGAGTCGCACCAAAGAGATGTTACTTTAAAAACCCAAACCTCTTCCAAATCAAAGTTAGGAGGGGTAAATGAAAACTAATGCCTCCACCTCCATAGCCTTTGTTTAAGTGAGGATAAAATGAATAAACAATGAAACTAATACTTGAAACTTGCTCTTTTGTTATATGTATTTGTTTACATAGTTGCCACCATTCTCCACACATTTCTGCCAATTATGGGCAAGTTTTTAAAAGTCATCATAAAAGAACTGCACATCTTGTCTCTTGAACCAATTGCTCACAATCCTTTCTACCTCTTCATTTGAGTTGAAGAGATGTCCCCAAAAGTTTTCCTTCAATTTTGGAAAAAGATGAACATAGCATGATGCTAAATCTGGGCTGTATGGCAGATGGAGAAAGACTCGGAGACACATTTTTACAATTGCCTCTGTGGTGTTTCATGCTGTGTGAGGCCTAGCATTGTCATGTTGCAACAGAATTTTCTTCTTGTGCTTCTGAACTCTTCACAATCATTCTTTCTCAGTTTTCAGGGTCGCAATGTAATGCTTTGAGATTGTCCTTTATGAGTTTGTCAACCTTTCTCATGTGAGACTCATCCTTTGCTGTCACGGGTCATCCACTTAATTTTTGATCACTCAAATCAGCCCTTCCCAGTCCATAATCTTTACATTTTTTGGCCCAGCAACGCACGCATATCAAAACAGTTATCACCTAAAACAGCCTGCATTTGGTGGTGAATTTAAATTGGAGAGACTCCTTCAACAATCAGAAATTCTATCACAGCATGTTGCTTAAATCCCACCGATGAGTGCTCACAGCATGCTTCTATTTCACAAGCAATAGCAAAACAGCCTCTTCACACAGACACTTCTCACCAGCTGAGGGGAAGGAAGAGAGTTCAAAGAACAAGTGAACATGTGTAGCACATCAGTGCTTCCATCTGTTGATGTATTATTACTTTTCATTTAATCCTCATATAAAACTGTTTCTCTTTCCCTGTGCAGGTGCAAAGTAACAAAACTCTAACTAGCCTCCACATAAATTTTGAGCTTCCTTATCACACAAGTGTGTTTCTTGTAGTAAATATATCAGCTTTCAACCTTTTAAGATACAATAGCAACTTCTTATGCTTAATAGGATGCCTAATACCTTTAACACTCAGAAGGTGATGTGAAGGGAAGTCATTATCACATAAACAGCTTATCACTCACACACACACACAAAAGTCTAAGTCCCTAATGTATGGTGTATCCAGTAGGTAGTTCATGCATGCCCACTTTGGTTTAATATCTCCAAGAAAATAGGAAACAGAACAATAGAAGAACATCTAACCTTGAGATTAAAAAAACCAACCTTCTTAGAAGTCACTTGGCTTCATAAGACCAGTCGCTAGAGGTCTCGTATCCAACACACATCAAAGCCACTGCAGCTTCCATAGAAAAATCATGAGAGAGAAATAGAATTTACCCGCATAGGTGCATGGTGATTCTAGGTCATTGGGCTAGTGTTGTCATCCAGAAGCTCTGCTGCATTGTCAAAATGTTTAGTAGTATTTCTATATGTGATTCATATGTGATCCAGATAGAACAGGTCAAACTGTGCCTCAATGGCTTCCAACTGCAGCCGCATCTCTAGAACAGCTTTCAGCAATGACAAGTTGACATCCAACACAAAGAGTAGCTTCTTCTCAGCATAGGAGAGCGATGGTTTAGATCTGGCCACCTTAATAATTTGTAATGCATGTGGGTAATGAAACATCTTCATCACCACCGTTCTTGGTTGGTTGACATTAGGAAGCTCCTGAGAGGGTACTTGATGAGCCCGCTACAACTGCATCTTTCTTAGGGCCCACAGTTCAGCAATGACAGGGTCTGTGGTCCTGCCTTTTCTAGAGTCAGTGGTTCATGCTTAGACTGCTTAACAGTGGAATGCAGCACAAAAGTTGAGTCCCTCTTAGGGTTTTTAGTTACCATCACTCTCCTAAGTGCAGAGATCAAGGTGAAGTTGAAAATGGGCCACATAAGAAGCTGAAATCTCATTAATACTAAGATCACTGGCCAGAGTGAAGCCCTCTGGCATCCATCTTAACAGGCTCATAAATGACTCCTTCCAATATTGCTTTCTTACTGTTTGCTATGTATACTGCCAATTAACAGTGGCACCCTGTAGTTAAATTCTAAATTGCATCCTTTGAAATTTTTTCACAGTGTCATCTAATGCTTTGACATATTATCACGTTTGATTTCATTTTATTATTCTTTCCAAACCACCACTCAATTTAAACTGCCCCCTCCCCTCCCCTCCAGGTCAAGGACACTGACACCAATATCAACACACACACACATGCAGAGAGGTAAGAAAGAAATAACATGAGCCATGTTTCACATACTTTCCCCACTTATTTGATGGATGATTTATTTGCCAATTTATTCAAACACAATTTATTATTCCTTTTTATTATTTTACTTTCAAATGTATAATTAATACATTCCTTATATCCTTTATACATAGGCCCTTATTTTAGAAGCATCTGCACATATAAATAAAAGCTTTTACACATGTAAATAGTGAGACGTGTGTAAATGCCATTTTATAATGGGGGGCTATTTACACATGGGCATGCTTACCAAATCTATTTTGCTAGGAGGCATAGTGTTGCGGGGAGAGGGAATATCTAGAGTGGCCCTAAAAAACTGGCATGGATTTCCCATCTTATAGTGGAGACTGGATTATGCATCACCTAGCTACGATTTTAGACAGTGCTGAGGTGGAGCTAGCTGTCTTGGTACACGTTGGTACCAATGACATAGGAAAGTGTGTGAGGGAGGTTCTGGAATCCAAATTTAGAATCTTAAGTAGAAATTTGAAATCCAGAGTCTCCAGGGTGGCATTCTCAGAAATGCTCCCCATTCCATGTTCAGGATCCAAGATGCAGGCAGAGCTCTGTGAGATGATAGTAAAGGGATTTAGATTTGCTAGGAACTGGACAACATTACGGGGAAGAAGGAGCCTATTCTGGAAAGATGGGCTCCACCTTAACCAGGGTAGACCCAGGCTGCTGGCATTAACATTTAAAAAGGAGATTAAGCAGCTTTTAAGCTAGAATCTGGGTAGAAGCCAACAGTCACTCAAGAACACGTGGTTTGGAGTGAGGTATCTTTGAAAGAAACTATCAAAACAGGGAAGTTAGACTTCACGGATAGGTTGCAACAAAGGCAAAAGAACTTGAACTCTCATCTCTAACTGTACTGCTGTAGAAGTTGATCTGCACCATACAGAGCAGGTGAAGACCTGGAAAGAGTTCTCTCTAAAGAGTACAGTCAGGGAGACAGAATGATTCTCTTGCGCAAAGATTTCCATGAGTGTAATTACTGTCTGTGCTTTGTTCTGGAGGTAGCAAAAAGAAAATTTGCTTTGTCAATTTAACACCACTTATCTTATGTTTCAATAAATTGTTCAATTATACAACAAGATCCTGGTGTTGGAATTTGATTTTTGCTGTGTAGTACATGTATCACAGGGGCTCCAAATCTATTGCTTTGTTCTACTGAAGAAACTCAGGGGATACGTCAAGCTAGCTGATACTCTGCAGCACCCAAATTTGCCCTGAAATTAGCTAAAAAGGGCAAGGTGGTTATACATTAATATCTATTTTTAAAAAAGAGTTCTGGTCTTCCTGTTTTACTGTATTAGCTGTTTTTCTTTCATTTATTTGCACCTTTGCTCTGAAGGGTGTCCCTGGTGTATCACTTTTTGTGTACTGAGGCCTATGAACCAAACTCTGACTAGGCCAGAAACCATCTTTTTAGGACAATACTATCATGGTTGCCTGAATGTTTCCTGCATTTTTACATTGCTTGCCAGTTCAAGGACACACTGGCATTTGTACTTCATCTTTGGATATGAAGTTAGCAACAAGATAGATTTACACTGACACAAGTATGAGATGAGGCTTGTGGGCCTCCTTGGTCGGTGCCATTACTTGCAGGGAGTGTGTCTGAAACAACTATGGACATCTTTGTTCTCCAGGCCTGCATTTTGTCTGCTGGACAGGAGGAATACGTGATCTGATTGTGTCAAAAGAGTCACCTAGGACAGTGGACAGAAGTCTAGTACCAGACTTGGTGAAGAACAAAGGGAGAAAAGTTTTAGTGATGCACCAGAGTGGATGCACAGCTGATAGCTCTGGAGAGAGACAGAGACAGAGATTGTCTCTCTGTGCCTTCTAAGTACTGGGCATCTCTGTATAACAAAATTGCAGAGAACTGTAAGCTGAGAATTATGGCTTCTAATCTTGTGCAAGAGACCAGCTACCAGTGCTGGTGAGATCTGTAACTTTTTTCTACACCGACCAGATGTTTACTAGTTGACTTGCTGTGAATACAGCTTGACCTGAAGGACAGAATCCTGAAGGCACAGAGAGACAGTCTCTCTCTCCAGAGTTATCAGCTGTGCGTCCGCTCTGGTGCCGCGTCAAAACTCTTCCCCTTTGTTCTTCACCAAGTCCAGTACTAGACTTCTGTCCACTGTCCTCAGGTGACTCTTTTGGCCCAATCAGACCACACATTCCTCCTGTCCTGCAGATGAAATGCAGGCCTGGAGAACAATGATGTCAATAGTTGATTTAAGCACATTCCCTGCAAGTGCTGGTGCTGACCAAGGAGACCCACAAGCTTTATATCATACTTGTGTCAGTGTAAATCTGTCTTGCTACCAAATTCACACCCAAAGATGAAATGCAGATGCTCTGAAATGCCAGTGTGTATTTGAGCTGGCAGGCAATGTAAAAATGCAGGAAACATTCAGGTAATCATGACAGTATTGTCCCAAATAGATGGTTTCTGGCCTAATCAGAGTTTGGTTCATAGGCCTCGTACATAAACGGTTATGCACTGGGGACACCCCTACAGCTTTCTTGACTACTTTGCCAAATTCTTTTGAGAGAATTGACCATATAACCTTACTCTGTTTTCTATTTTAACCAGTTCCCAATCTACAACAGGACATTGCTTCCTATCTCATGGCTTTTTAATTTCTTCAGGAGTCTCTCATGAGGGGCTTTGTCATAAGCTTTCTAAAAATGTAGATATATATTTTACATGCGGTTCTGCCAAAGAGCCTCTTGTAAAACAGGTGGAGGACTGCACATGTATATCTCTCCATGTCCGGTGGAAGCAGTGACTCCCTGACCTCAATCCCTTTCAATCCCCACAGAAGACATCAGAATCCCTTCCCCAAACACTATTGTCAAACCCACCTATTTCCCCCCCCCCCCCAAAGAAAAAAAATCATCAAATCCCCCACCACTGGAGCCCAGCAGTGCAAATGGTAGAGAATCAAGGACTACAAATCTCACACTGCTTTTGGGATGAAATTTCAAAACCAGAACTAGCCAAAACGTCTTCCTCTGAGAATTGGGTAACTTGGCAAGTCTGGCATAATATCCCAGTAATTATATCCATATACCAAGGTTCTTCATATGCTTTGAGACCAAAAATCAGAAATAACAGCATGAACCAAATAGTGGCTGTGGATGAATATAACTTTATTAGAAGAGCAACCTTTGATAATGGTATGTGTATCAATAGTATACTGTCTTACCAATCAAATGTCTGCATCAGGGGCACAGTTAAACATTGCTGTTAGGAAACACATCACACCTTAACAGAGAGCATCCAGTATTTCAAAGGTTGCCTACACTAAGCTTCCAGTTGAAAAATGTTTATCTAGCGTGAATCTTGCTAAGTTACCAGAATTTTGTAACAATCCATTTGCAAAAATGCCTTTATAAAATGACCTGCAATGTGCACCTAGGGATAATATTCCTAACAGTTTCACCTACCAGAAGATGACAACTAAGGGATTTTGAAGCTGTCAAGGGTATGAAGAATCTTCAGCTTCCCCGAATCTGATTTGGATCTATCTGTATTTATGTTATTGACTCCAAGTTCACCAAAACTGCCCCAAATGCTGAAGATACATTAACATCAAAGAAGCATTGCTCCAGGCTGACACGGATCACAGATGGATGGCATCAAGACAAGACATGATCTAAGTCCTTCCATTATCCTTCTCCTCTAGATGAACTTCAGTCCACACTTAAAATTCTTCTAAGCATTTGATTGCCAAAACATGTTGGGCATCAATTATAACATCTGAATGGTAAGGCAGTATTGATACACATTGTTATTGAAGGTTGCTCTTCTATTAAAGTTGTTTATATCTAGAGCCACTGGTTGGTTTACGTTGCTGCTTCTGTTTCTGGACCTGCAATTTGCTGCAGCTGTTTCGTGCCTCTTATTGTTGGTCTACCTCTGTAAGAGCCAGGTCTCTTCTATGACTGCCTCTACACCTGGGATTTATTTCTGTGACCTTTAGCTTTCCAGGTGTTACTTTTTCCCATTTCTCTACAAATGTTTTACTTACCTGAGGGCTTTGTCTACTCATCCCCAATGATTCTAAAGCTCCCCTCATCTAATTTGTCAGTTTGTTTTGGAAGAATGTTTGAAAATCTATTGGACCTAGTAAAGGCTAGAAATCACCAGAGGAACCTACTGCCAATTTATCACCCCTTAAAAACATACTATTTAAGTACTGACTTTGATGGCATAAAGAATAGAAATGATAGTAATATAATTATTATTATATGAAAACTGTGTCAAAATCAGAATTGTCCTGACTTGTTTTGGTGATTTCAATTACAGAAGGTTAATATGATATATTTAGCAAAAATGTTGAGTTATAGTCTCAGATTTTACATACATGAATTAATAATTATTAGCCAGACAGACTTAGGAATCACACCAAGGAAGAAATCTCCCCATTTGTATTGTTATTTGAATATTTTTACTGCTGTAATTGTCTATTGCTCATGTTTGATTTATTCTGATTGTACACCACCTTGAGTGAATTCCTTCAAAAAGGCGATAAATAAATCCTACAAAATAAATAAATACATTAATTAATTAATTTTGGATCTGTCAGGCATTTCCAAGAGACCAGGGCTGATCACTGTTAGCTGCTTGGCTCAATAGAACTGCCCAAATAACAATTCCATTTTGTGATTGCTGATATTCGGAAAAACTACTATTTGGCTGCTTCTAGAGTGTAGTTGTGTTAGTAGCAGCAAAAATGACAAAGAAGCTGGTAAGTACCTTATAGACTAACCAATTTATTGAGGCAGAAGCTTTTGAGGACAAGAATCCACTTGGCTGCTATTCACCAAGTAGAGGCCCAGACTGTATGCGGTGAATTGACACCATTTATGTGGTTAGAAACCTACTGCTCTTTTCTAGCTACAGATAAATAACTAACCTGAGTCAACATGGTGGTAGCATGATAACTTACATAGTAATTACAACTCCTCATGCAGATTACAGTTTGAGGCAATTATATCTGAAGGTACTATGTAATTTCATCTCCTCTGTAATTTAAAGTTCCTAGATTCTATGTTGACATCTCGATAACGTTATTTCAGATTAAACACGTAATCTTGTTACATGATAATTAAACAACCATGCACTATACTACTAATTCCATAGGAGCTTGTTTTGACATATTTGCTATTGACAATGACTTTTTAAATTCCAGTTGTAAAAATGGGTGAGGTGTAAATGAACTGGTATTCACTTGCCATTTATCTGTTTTGTGACCTCATCCATGATTTGAAAGGACCCCACCAGTTTCTCCAGGGGATGGGCAATTTTGTTTCTTCAGAACAGTTGCAAGTGCTTTTCATTTGCCAAGTGGATTCCAGTTAGCTTACAACGTACAGAAATATATGAGATGCTGCAATGTAGCGTGAACTTATCCTCACAGATTAAGATTTGCAAAGTTCATTTATTCTAACTCCTTCCAGGATTAATACCGACATCAGCGGCAAAATCAACCTGTAATGTAAAATATGATTCTATAGAGGTACAAAAATCTTCTGTTTTCATTTCCTAATTGTTTTGAGCAGGAGAAAACTCTACACTTTGCAGTTTTCCATGTTTGGTGTAAATATGTTTGCACATCCTTAGTCAAAGAATGTGTTTGATTTCACTTATAGACTTGGACCACAAGCTAGACACAGATCCTCATAAGAAGCATACGCTTTGTCCACCTTTACCAATCAGCTCCCACTTCCTTCCATCACTGGAGATTGTTTTTCTTAACTTATATGGAAGGCTATTTTCAGCTCTCTCTCTTACTTATTAGCCAGCACGGGAAACTCCAGGGGAATTTTCCTTTCAGAATTTGCTGTTTGACTGGTAACGTCCAAGCTTCCTCTGGTGACTCCCATTTATTCCCAGAAATCCCTTTGGTGATTGCCCCACTATGCTTTTGATTTTTTTTTGACAACATTTGCTTTGAATTCTGGAATCCTAAAGGTTAAGGAAACAATCTTACTGTGGTTAACAATTCTAAATGGCAACATTTTCTTGGAAACTTCAATTGTGCTTTAAAATTGACATTTTTGTAATGAACAAGTATAAATGGAATGGGGCTTAAACAATTAACGAGATCTGGAAGTTGCTTTGTTACCTTTCAAAACAATCTTTTGTTTTACAAAGATTCACAATGCATGTATTCAGTGCGATGAAAAGACCTATAATATGAATAGAAGTCTTCAGTACTTTCAATTTAAATTTGAATAACAAACATATTTGGTTTATTGACAGAAGCTTTTCAAGTGAGTTCTTGATATAGTGAAATATACAGAAATAGTGCAAGTTTTACTGTGAATGATAGGAAGAACCCAACCTAAAATTCAAATTAGTAGTTTAAAGAATATTTTGGTATGTAAGGGTCAATTTTACCATGAGCATTATCCAAGCATTGAATGGTAAAATAAATTAAACATGCAATAGATGTGACTAACAATGACATGGGGGGAAGGGGAGGTAATTTTATAAGTGTTTTTCGTGTGTAAAGCATGATTTTCATACAGAAAATGGCTCTTAGCTGAATATGAATTTGTATGAATATGCATGCCAACAAAATGACCCGTGCATAACTGTCCACTGTGCATTCCAATCCATTGTTCCCGGGGGTGTCATTTGGGAGGAATTGGGGTAAAGTTGTGACATTTGTGCATATTTTTTAAAAATACATGAGTGCATGCACGGAGCACATGCACACATTTACACCTTCTTCAGAGCAGGTGTAAATCCGTAAGCGAGCGACAGTTCTATGAGCCCATTTTATAAAGGTGCCCTGTCATAAAATTAGCCCCCACATGTTCTTGCCATTTACAATCTGCCAGAATCATATAAAATATTTTTAAAGCTAAATAATAAACACAAATTTCTTGTTTATTTACATCTGTAATGCTGATTTTACAATGCACGTGCAGCTGGGGTGCTTAATAAGAGGAAGACAAGGAGTTTTGTTTTTGAAACTCTCCCTCTCCTTTCGAGGAGAAATGTTCATACTGGCAGCACAGCTGCAAAGGTCCATCGATGCATTTCATCCACAGACCATGCATGGGTTTTCACAGTGAAAGCACATGCGTACTTTCACTTTGAAAGCGCTGAAGGGAACAATCCTCACCCTCACTCAGTCCTAACAGTGAGGTGGAACAAGTGTGATTTTACCAGTAAGCAGGTTGGGCTATTTTCAGAGACCATTTTTGATGGGGATAAAACATTGTTTTAGCGACAAGTAGGGCTTTGAAATTTGCTCTCCTCATATCTGCACCAAAAACCATTTTTAAAAACAGGGACCAAACTATTTTCCATTTTTCAAATGTTATCCATCTTGTATGGAACATCCCCGGAATGACTTCATCCATAATATCTGAAATCATTCTAGAACTGCACTTTCTAATTGTGTGATGTTATAAGAGTAATGAAGAAATACACTTATCGCTCCAAAACATCGAGCTCTATCCCACTGGTTTGAAAATAGCACTACAGAATGAAATGGTAGCAGTCTATGAAAGAATGTTTTTGGTTATTATTAAAATACTGTACATAAACTGTTAAAAGTACAGTAAGGCATTCTTAACACAAGCTGGAGGATCGTAGACCTTCATAATCAACTGATCCCATGCTTCAGTTTCTAACATAATTCAGAGGAATGTTTTTGCATATAAACTTGTATACTATATTTTTGTAAACAGTTTTTTAAATATCATGGATAAAAAGCTAAATGTTTCAAATGCTATTTTAAGAAAATTGGAAACAATTTCAAATAATATGAAATTCAAGTTTAAAAAAAAATTCAAACAGTATATTCTCCTCTAAGATAACTGCATTAGTTATAACATAAAATTAAACAGTTTACATTTTAAACATCACCTACCATGTAGACACCCTGAAAATGCATATAAAGTTTATATGTGAAGTAATATTGGCCCATTTTCATTGTCCACTTGGTACAGTGCTAAATGACATTGTACCCTTTTGCATGCCATACAGGCCATCGTACTATTTTGAAAAGCAGTCACATGCATTGAAGTTGGGATCACCAGCTGTTGCAGGCTGCTGCACCTCAAAGTAGAACTGCCACCAAGGCCATGCTTAGAGCGATGCGATAGCTGGTGCGGGAAATAATAGACCTCAACCCAAGCAGAAAAGCAGACGGGGAGCCTAGGACCCTTTTTTCTGTTCTTCTTCAGAGTCCTGAGTGGGTCCCTCTTCAGGATCGTTTTCCTGAACTGGAGACTGGTTACGACTTGGCTTATTGCTATCATGGCTGCTGTGACTGCCTGCACTCCCGAGACGAGTAGATGCTACAACAGCTTTCACTGCAGCCTGATGAGAACAAAAGAGAAAGTAGACTTGTTACATGAAATGGCCTTGGTGTACATTCAGGCCTCCCAATATTCAGCATTATTTAATGGCTCCTGGTCGGTTAAATAGTGCTTAACCAGCAATCCATGAATATTTAGCAGGAGATAGCCAGTTATCTCCCGCTGATTATTTGTGGTCAGTGCTCAGTGGCTAACCGGTTATATCGCGTGATATAACTGGCTATCCGATAATATTCAGCACATTGCTGGCTAAGTTTGGCAGCCAAATCGGGCCATTGAAATAGCAGGCCTACTTTTGGCCGATTTAAACTTAACTAGCCAGCGCTGAATACTGACTTAGCCAGTTAAGATGAAACTGGCCAAAAATAAACCGGATATTAAAAGCCAGTCACCAGAAATGGCCTGGCACTGAATATCCAGTCTTATCGCTGACCGCGGGAGTTAACTAGGTTGCCTCCTGTGGTCTGAATATTGGCCCCAGAGTGCATTAGCTTAAATTTAAGACTTTATTTTATTATTTACTACAGGTTCAGAACTTGCAGAAAATGAGATTTCATAGTGTTTCTTTCTATTCTTCTACCATATTCAGGTACTTTCAATAGTAAATTTTCAATAGGGCTCCCAACAGAATGTGCACAGACCCAGCAGATTTTAGATGTAAGGTATCACATACATCACATCTGAATATCAACTTGAAATGAGTCTAAAAGTATATGTATGTACACTTATACACTACTAAATATTAGTGTAAGGCCTTAGTATTTGTTTCCAGTCTTCAAGGGCTGCCAATAGGTCAGGTTTTCAGAATATCCTTGGTGAATATGCATGACAGAAAGAGTTTTGCATACAGTACACTGGAAGTAGTAGGCATGCAAATCTCTCTCATGTATACTCATTACAAATATCCTGAAAGCTTGACCTTATATGGTGTGTAGCCCAGCCCAGCGCATCCCAGGATGCACTGGGCAGGACTGGGTGCCGCCATTTGCGGCATCGAAGGAAGAGGAGGGAGGCAGGCTGCGTCCCTCCTCCAAACAAGGTGGGGGGGGGGCAGGCGGCGGATGGAGTGACACCATCACACAAGGACCCGTGCCAATGCTGGGGGTTGGGTTGGGGAGGCGGGACTGGCAGTCCAGTGGACCTCCAGCCCCCCTTTCGCTGGGGGGGGGGCTTGGTCGGCGCCCACTGGACCACCAGGGACCATTTGCTGGGGGGTTGGGAGGGCTGGATACTCACCGAATCTCCAGCCCTCCCTGAACCTGGGGGGGGGAGGGGGGGACCGGAGGTCCGTCGGATCTCCAGCCCCCGTTGCTCGAGGCAGGGGTAGTCAGGGCCTGGTGGTCCCATGGACCTCCATCCAGCCCCTGTGTTTGAAAGGTTTGGGCTTTTGCCAGCCCAGACCTGTCAAACAAGCGCGGGAGGATTGTGCTGACCGCATGCTCAGGCACAATTCTCCCGCACTTCTACCCCATGATCAGAGATAATTGTGCTGCTTAAATTTGCATGCATTATCTCTGATCATAGGTCTAATAGCGCCCCGCTCTGTTCCAGCGCTATTTTAGAGCGCTGTTTGGAACAGCGTGAGGTTTTTTATCATCTGCCTGCAGGAGCCTCTCCTGCCCAGTTAAATCACTTTGAACATCGATCCCATATCTATTTCCATCAGCTGTCTTAGACTGTTTTAGTATCCATTCCTTTCTAAATAGCTCTTGATAATTTATTTGGGTTTTCCTTTTTCAACTGCCACAGCACACTGAGTTTATGATTTTAAGGTATTGTCCACAATGACTAAGATCCTTTTCTTGGGTGATGAGTATAGTTAGGGTTGTTTTTCCCCTCCCTCTATTTGACACTTTGCATTCATTCATATTAAATTTCATTTGCCCAGTTCTCGTCTGGCAAGGTCCTTCTTTAGATCCTCACAGTCTGCTTGTTGTTTTAACTACTTTGAGTATTTTTGTGTTAATCTGCAAATCTGAACAATTCGCTCACTGCTCCTTTTCCCAGATCATTAATGAATATGTCAAACAACACTGGACCAGCATCGATTGCTGAGGCAATAGAATATTGGTATTTATGTGCATTCCTGCTGTCCAAAACTAGTTGGCTCCTTACAGAATTATCCTCATTGGTAATTATGGACCCTATAATCACAGCGTCCCACTGGTTATCCTTTTTTCACCAGGTCTCCAAGATGCCTATTAGGTCAACATCTTCATTAATACCATACACTCACTCTCTTCCATCTTATTTTTCAAACTACTGGGGGTCAATATTCAAAGGGGTTTAACTGAGCAGTAGAGACTCTTGCCCAGTTATAATAATAATAATAACATTTATTTCTATCCCGCATTATCGTAAGTTTCTAAGAGGGAAACAGGAATACATAAACAATCAAATAAAACAATACAAATCATACACCATGAAACATGTTGAAACCAGCAGTGTAGTAAAACCGTTGTGTTTTTTGTAGCGAAAAAGGTGCCGGTACTCAAGTGCCAAGCCACCCTCCAGGGGTTGGGTGATCACTGAGTGACCTACCCCACATAGCCAGGCCCTCTGCAACAAGTCACAGAATCTATGAAAGGCAGAATTAGTATGTAGTGCCTGAACTCGTTCATTAAAACTTGGGGACCATGAGTCAATTTTAGCAGACAATGGAAAAAATGCCGGTACTCAGTACCCCCAAGTACCATCTCAAAAAAAAAAGCCCTAAGTAAAACTAATAATTCTCAATACATAACAGCAAAAATAAAATCATTATTCCAGTGACCCATACCCCTGAATGAACATATGCAAAATACAAAAGCACCTACGCATCAACTTTCTCCTACACTAGCGCTCATCTCTGGAATGATCTGCCTAAAATGGTCAAACTTACTACTGATCACCCTACTTTCAAAAAGCGCCTCATGACCTTTCTATCTGGCAAAGCGTACGCACCACTCCCACCAGGCATCTCTACCTTCTGATCTGTCTTTACCCCAGTGTCACATTAATCACTGCTGCTCTTTCTCTTTTTCTTTACCTCGCTTTTGCCTTTTCCCCATCATAACTCTAGGACATTAATTGTTTGACCCCTGACTTGCAGTGTGTTTATGTAGATTGTTGTAAGCCACATTGGGCCTGCCCATGGGTGGGAAATTATGGGATATAAATGCTGTAAATAAATAAATAAATAAATATGAATCTTCAAATCTTTCTTAAACTGAGCAGTACTCTGCACTGAACGAAGCTCGGCAGGTAATGCATTCCACAACTTTGGGCCACTAATATAGAAAATGGAGGATCTGTACTCTTCTAAGTGCACCTGACAAAAAGATGGAACCTCAAGTAACTGTTTTTGTGAGGATCTCAGAGAATTTGTGGGTTGATAAAATCTCAGAGTGGAACAGAGAATCAAAGAAACACAATTATTTAACATCTTAAAAACTAGAACCAAAACCTTGAATTCAAATCGAAATTTAATGGGAAGCTAGTAGAGAGATTTCATGGCAGGAAAAATGTGATTATAACGTGATATACCTGCAATAACACTATGCTATAGAATTCTGAGTGACTTGTAGAGCCTTTAATAAATCACTTGCAATGCCAATGAAGAGGCCAATACAATAGTCCATCAAAGGACAGACCATACCTGACATCAAAATCCCTTTTGGGAAGTATGAACTCCCCCTCAAATCACAACTCAGGAACCTTGGAATACAGTTGATTCAACACTTACTCTGATTCCCCAAATCCAAGCAACCTTCAAGAGCAGGGCCGTGCTGATGCAGTAAGCGCCGCAGGGGGGCGCTTGCCTCTGCTCACTTGCAAAATCTTTCACCTGAACTTGTGATTCTCCTATTTCCGCTGCCCTCCCCTTTTCATGCAAAGGAGCAGTATTAATTGAGGCAGGCATGCTCTTCAAGTTACATAAGAATACAACCAGATTGCTATTTATGCTTCAGTTTGGGGCTAGCTCCTCAGTCAGGGTGAGTTTCAGAGCTTGAAACAGCATTCAAATTAAAGAGAACCTGAAATTTTAAAAGTCCTAAAAATAAGTTTTAAAAGTATTTGCCTTAAATCTAATTGCAGAATTCAGATGCTGGGAGTCTGTACTTGGTTGTCATATGCTCAGATTTGTTTAAATCATATGCAAATTAGTCCTGTGTTTTTCACTAAACATTCCCATGAGTGTCTGTATGTTAATCTGCATTCAAATAGAGCTCTCTGATTGGATGATCAGCTTCTGTTAAGAAATCTGCCCGGGGAAGTGAACAGAGTGAGAGCTGTCCTTTGCCAAGAGAGACATCCAGCTGTGACTTCCTGTGTTTGTTGACTGAAGTTATAAAAGAGTGCCTAATTGTGGTAAATGAGAAAATATAAGTGAAAAGAGATTGGTGGCGATTGAAGTTTCTCTAGTGAGAAAAGGATCTGAATATTTCAGGATTACTTGAAGTTTATGAAGAATAGAAAAGGGTGAATTTCAGTTTAAGAGTGTTTAAATCCTATAAGCTATATAAAGGCTAGGTAGATTTAAGTGACTGTAAGCAAGGAAACCTTAATATTTGATCTGAAATAAATATTTGATCTGAGATAGTTGATCAGAGATAAATGTTTGATCTGAATTATATCCTTTGGTGCAAAGGAGATTAGAATGCAATAGAGTATTTCTTTCTGTTTACCAGTACAGTCAAATAATTCCATTCCACTTAAATAATTTTTTGTTATATATATGAGGGAGTAGTATCTGGATTTATTGTAAATCAAATTGATTCCATTCACAGGAATTCATATTCACCTTCATGCATTCATCCGATATTATCTTTTAAGGATGAAGTTTTATTTTATGTTCACTCTGTCTCTTGTGAGCTGAGCACAGTTAGTTTCCTCGGCTGGCACGACTACATATTAGAGGTATTTTGATACTGTGTGAAGTTTTACCACAGACGGGTGACATATATAAAACATTCTCCTTGGATAGGATGTGATATGTGAAAATACATTTTGCTTTAATGAAATTGCTAAACTTTAGAGTCAGAGACTTATCAATGAGGGATACATACAGTGCTATTTTTTCCTAAGGTCCGGCTTACTTGTCTGCTCCCTTCTGTTCCTGCTCTGCTGGACGGGGGGGAGGGGGGGCGCCAACCGATAGTCTGCAGGGGGGCACCAGAGACCCTAGGCACGGCCCTGTTCAAGAGCTGCTTCTACTATTTGCGACAGCTACGCTGCCTCTCTCCTTACATCGAGAAGGTAAATCTTATCCCAGTGGTACATGCCATGGTAACATCAAGACTGGATTACTGCAATGCACTATACAATGGTCTGACTACAAAGGGCCTGCACCAGCTTCAGGTCCTCCCAAGTACTTTCACTAACTACACCCTCTCCAAACGACATTACACAATGTGATACCCGCAAGCGAGCCTTCTCCGGAGCAGCCCACACACTCTGGAATGCATTGCCTGAAAGGCTCCGCTTAACACAAGACTACCTCTACTTCCGGAAGCAGGTGAAAGTTTGACTCTTCAACCAAGCCTTTAATGGAAGAAGTAATTAACTTGTTAGTCTCACTCACACACACAAGGATTGACTCGGGATGCATATACTGCAGCGGGACATGTTTATCCACTCCTACCCTAGCTAATATTTAACCATCTCTCTGACCTCACGTGCAACTTTCTTCAAATTAATCACCTTACTTTCTAATTATTCCTACTTTCTTACTCATCTATATGTTACAACCTTGCCTTACACTTCACTACCAATTATAATGTTCTAGTACATATAGAGGGGCATAATCAAACGCGAACGCCCATCTCCATGGGCGACTATCTCCGAGGACGGGTACGTGAAGGGGCGGGACAGACCGTATTTTCGAAAAAGATAGGCGTCCATCTTTTGTTTCGATAATACGGTTGATGCCGGGCAAATGCTTCGGATATGAGCGGATTTGAGATGGGCGGTATCGGTTTTCAGCGATAATGGAAATCGAAGCCGCCCAGCTCAAAAACGAACACATCCAAGGCATTTGATCGTGGGAGGGGCGAGTATTCGTAGTGCACTGGTCCCCCTCACATGCCAGGACACCAACCGGGCACCCTAGGGGGCACTTCTAAAAAGTAAAAAAAAATATTAAAATACCTCCCAAGTCCATAGCTCCCTTCCCTTGGGTGCTGAGCCCCCCCAAAATCCCCTCCAAAACCCACTTCCCACAACTCTACACCATTACCATAACACTTATGGGTGAAGGGGGCACCTACATGTGGGTACAGTGGGTTTTGGGGGGGGTTGGAGGGCTCCCATTTACCACCACGTGTAACAGGTAGGGGGGTGGGCCTGGGCCCACCTGCCTGAAGTCCACTGCACCCACTAACAACTGCTCCAGGGACCTGCATACCGCTGTCATGGAGCTGGGTATGACATTTGAGGCTGGCATATAGGCTGGCAAAAAAAAGTTTTTAAAGTTCTTTTTTTTTGGTGGGAGGGGGTTAGTGACCACTGGGGGAGTCAGGGGAGGTCATCCCCGATTTCCTCTGGTGGTCATCTGGGCATTTGGGGCACTTTTTGGGGACTTATTCTTGAAAAAAAAAGGGTCCAAAAAAAGCGGCCCAAATTCTCGCTACTGCCGCCTTTCTTTTTTCTATTATCGGCCGAGGGCACCCATCTCTCCTCGGCCGATAAATATGCCCGAGTCCCGCCTTCACCACGCCTCCGACACGCCCCCATCAACTTTGTCCGTTCCCGCGACAGACTGCAGTTGGAGGCGCCCAAAATTGGTTTTCGATTATACCGATTTGGGCGCCCACAGGAGAAGGGCGTCCATCTCCCGATTTGGGTCAGAATACGGGCGCCCTTCTCTTTCGAAAATGAGCTGGATTGTGTTGTCATTGCAAGTAGTATACCATCCCATACTTTGTATTGTTGTTCAAATATTTTTACTGCTCTAATTGCCTATTGCTCATGTTTGATTTATTCTTACTGTACACCGCCTTGAGTGAATTCCTTCAAAAAGGCGGTAAATAAATGCTAATAAATAAATAAATCTAAAGCAAGTTTATCTCTTTATAAGATCAGCTTACGCAGTCTGGCTCCTGCTTTTGATTATGATGCCATGGCTGACATTTGGAATCGAACTTTATCGATGGAAGAATGAGTTATGGGTGATCAGCTGTGGTTGCTAATGAAACACCTGAAGCGTCTTACATGTTCATCATCTTTTCAAGAACAACAATATAAGTTTTTGCTCCGTTTGTATATTTCCCATCATTGAGCATTTTTGGCTTGAGTGGCGGCAACAGCGGAATGCCCATGTTGTAGGGTTGAGCTGGCTACATTAGTGCATATGTTTTGGACCTGCCCCTTAATAAAACCTTTCTGAATGCGGGTGCTGATACCTCTTTCTGCAATACTGGGTAGACGCCTGCCTCTCCAGGCAGATATTCAGTTGTTTTCAAACTGTTTCATTGAGATTGAGGCCTAACGTTCTGCTACACAAGCCATTTTTTTTAGCCAGAAAGAATATTTTGATGTGTTGGAGACAGGCTGCAACCTCATCAGTCACTGATTGGAGGAATGAACTTTTCAACTTAATGAAGATGGAGAGACTGGATGCTAGTCTGCGGTCTCCTACAGCTTGGAAGACTTTTCAACAAATTTGGTCCCCAGTGTGAGATAGTTTGCCACATTGTGCTTGTAGTTATCTGTTGAATTTATAACTTGAAGTACTAACATCTGGGAGGGGAGGAGGGTGCTAGGGTTTTGATCTGCTATTATTTGCAGATCAGGCTGCCATAAAGAAACAACACGTGCAGTCTAATCCTTTGTAGTATATGTGTGGGTGGTGGGGGGATTAAACTTGAAAATTTACCACGCTGTACTGTTATACTTCCTCTTTGGGGCTTTCTTTTGTTTTTGGCATTGTGTGATTTCAATAAAAAATATATTTATATTTTAAAAACCCAGAGATAAGTACAACCAAATTCACCCAATTTACATCATACACCCAAAAAACAGTCCCAAAAATATTTCAAACAAAACCCCCCAAAAAACATTGATAAGAGCGAAACTACGCAAAAGTTCCACAGAATAAGTCACTTAGATTAAACAATGGAGGAGCTCCATCCTAAATTTTCTCCCAACTTCAAAAGGTGAAAGGGTCCACCTCCTCCAACTCCACCACAACTTTTATGGATCCAGCACCTCAACAAGTGCCACTTGTTTTGTGCCCCACTGATGCTGCTTCAGGAGGTGGAACACAGGGCCGTGCCGATGCGGTAAGCGAGGTAAGCGCCGCAGGGGGACGCCCACCTCTGGAGGGCGCCGCCGCGGTGCTTACCTTCGCCCCGCGCCACTGAGGCCTTTAAATCTTTTGGTCGCAGAAGCGTCAGTGAAAGCGCTGCCGACCAGTGGCGTAGCAAGGGCGGGGCGGTGGGGGCGGTACGCCCCGGGTGTCACCAGAAAGGGGGGTGCCGCCGCTCCCGCTGCTCTTCATCCTGGCACCCCCCCCCCCGCACCAGCCCTTTAAAAATAAATTGCCGACGCGATAGCGAGCGCAGCACCTCGTGTGCAAGTAAAAGAAGCGGATCCGATCATCTCATTGGGCCTTCCTTCACTGTCCCGCCCTAGAGGAAATAGGAAGTTGCGTCGGAGGAGGGCGGGACAGTGAGGGAAGGCCCAATGAGATGATCGGATCCGCTTCTTTTACTTGCACACGAGGTGCTGCGCTCGCTATCGCGTCGGCAATTTATTTTTAAAGACCGGGTGGCAGGGAGAAGACGAGGCAGGGTGAGGGTGGGGGACAGATGGGGTGAAGGTGGGGGGGACTCGGATAGCAGAAGGGACTGGGTGGGAGACAAATGGGGTGAGGGGGACTCGGATGGGCAGAAGGGACTGGGTGGGAGACAGATGGGGTGAGGGTGGGGGGGCACTTGCATAGCAGAAGGGACTGGGTGGGAGACAGATGGGGTGAGGGGGACTCGGATGGGCAGAAGGGACTGGGTGGGAGACAGATGGGGTTAGGGGGATTCGGATGGGCAGACGGGACTGGGTGGGAGACAGATGGGGTGAGGGTGGGGGGCACTTGGATAGCAGAAGGGACTGGGTGGGAGACAGATGGGGTGAGGGGGACTCGGATGGGCAGAAGGGACTGGGAGACAGATGGGGTGAGGGTGGGGGGCACTTGGATAGCAGAAGGGACTGGGTGGGAGACAGATGGGAGAAGGGGCATGGAGCTGGAACTGGGGTCTGAAAAGTGAGCAGGAGGGAGAATGGGGTCATGCCTGGGGCAGGGGTGGATGGGAGAATCAATGGATCTGGAACTAGGGGCAGCCGCAGGTGGGAACTGGGAGCCGAAAAGAGGGGGCAGTGAGAGAGGGGGGATAGATCCTGGATGGAATGGGGAGTGAGAGGGAGAGCAGACCCTGAATGGATGGGAGGGGGAAAGAGAGAGGGCAATTGGTGAATCGAAGGAGCAGAGAGAAAGGGCAGACAGTGGATAGAAGGGAGTGAAAGAGCAGACAGTGGATGGAAGGGGGCAGAGATAGAGGGCAAATGCTAGAGGGAAAGGAGAGAGAGAGGGCAGATGGTGGATGGAAGGGGGAGAGAGAGATGGCAGACTGGGGCAGATGGTGGATGGAAGGGGCAGAAATAGAGGGCAGATGTGGATGGAAGGCACATTAGAGAGGGCAGACACTGGATGACAGAGAGAGAGAGCGAAGACAGATGCTGGATGGAAGGAAGACGGTGAAAAGAAGATGAGGAAAGCAGAAACCAAAGACAACAAACTGTAAATATATATTTTTATTATTTTGCTTTAGGATATAGTATTTTAGCTGTGTTAATAAATGTTTATAAATAGAAAATGTAAATAAGGTAATCTTTTTATTGGACTAATTTTAATACATTTTGACTTAACTTTCAGAGAACAAAACCCCCTTCCTCAGATCAGGATAGGATACTGTAACAGCACTATACTGTATTGACCTGAGGAAGGAGATTTTGGCCTCTGGAAGCTAAATGTATTAGTCCAATAAAATGGTATTATTTTATTTTCTGTATTTGTTTTATTTCTATTTGTTAATTTGTAAAGTGGTGATTGGTATTTGTTAGTTTTTTCAAATTTACATCTGCTGTCTTTATATTTTGCACAGTACTAGGAGACATTTTCTGTTTCTGTGGTGTTGCATTGTATGCAGAGTCTGGCATCGGGGGTTCAGTTTAATTTTTGTTTAAATAGAAAGTTTATGATTACTTATTCTATAGTGGATTAGGGTGTATCTGTGTTTGTGAAAAAGACATGGCTTTCAGTTGGCATTGACTGTGCAGGATCGACGATCTGTACTATTTTGTCTGGTTTCGTTTTACAATAGGTGAATTGATGTTCTAGTGCTCACTGTAGTGCTTAAGATGCTTTCCTTTTCCTTGTGTGACTCGTAGAAACGACTGCTTATGGTATGGTAAAATTGCTCTATAGGTCGTGAGTGTTTTGTATTCTCGGTATGCCTAGTACTGGATTTGGGGGGGGGTGTTAAAAAATGACTGGCCCCGGGTGTCAAATACCCTAGCTACGCCACTGCTGCCGACGTCTCCCTTCCCTTGCACGCGTTGGTTCCCTCAGTGTCCCGCCTTCTTCTGATGTCAGAAGAAGGCGGACACTGAGGGAACCAAGAGCGCAAAGGGAAGGGAGACGTCGGCAGCGCTCCGCTTTCACTGACGCTGCTGCGACCGGAAGTAAAAGATTTAAAGGCCCCAGGGTGCGGAGGGAAGGGCAGAGAGGCATGGATGGGAGGGCAGAGAGGCATCGATGGGAGGGCAGGGCCCAGGGAGAGGACAAATTGCTGGAAGGGGAGGGGAGAGAGGATTGCTGGCTATGGATGGAGGAGGGAAGGGCAGAGAGGGACAAGGATGGACATGGGGGCCCAGGGAGAGGACAAATTGCTGGAAATGGAGGGGAGGGGAGAGAGGAGGATTGCTGGCTATGGATGGAGGAGGGAAGGGCAGAGAGGGACAAGAATGGACATGGATGGGAGGGCAGGACCCAGGGAGAGAGGAGAAATTGCTGGAAATGGATATAGAGCAAGAAATGAAGAAGAAAGGAGAAAAGTAAAGAAATAAATGGAAAGGAAGCCCTGGAAATGGAGTTAAGAGGACAGATAGCAGCAGAATCAGATACTGGACCAGCATGATTGAAAAAAGAAAGTCACCAGACAACAAAGGTAGAAAAAAATTATTTTATTTTCATTTTGGCGTTTGGAATATGTCCACTTTGAGAATTTACATCTGCTATCTTATTTTGCAATGTATAGCAATTTGTTTCTAAGAATATTGCTGACAATTCTTTTCAGTATGGCAAGTGGTGAGCGATCATTTTCATGGGGGGGGGGGTGATCATTTTCACAGGGGGGGCGCCAACTGATAGTCTGCAGGGGGGCGCCAGAGACCCTAGGCACGGCCCTGGTGGAACAACAATCTAAACCAGCCCATAATGGCGACTGGCTTTTTCAAACACACTCTCAATCCATCAGTCAATCCTCTGCAAATATGAACTTAAAGGGATATCAACAAAGATGCCCTAAGTTCAGAAATGGAGACCAACAGCGCTACAACTCAGTAGAATTGAATTATTCAAACCCAATGGTTCTACAGTTTTAAGCTGGTATATCCAGCACTGTTCATGTTCACAAAGCACCCTTTTAATATCCCTCCCTCATCCCGGATCATGTATTTGCTCAATAGCCCAACAACGCAACTCCTGAAAATCATGTTTATACTTGACACAATGCTGAACCTAAACTGCAAAATGAAGCTCACGAAGTTGTTGAACAAGCTTTAGAGAAGCATCCTAGACCTCACTCTATACCCACAGATTTTTTGATTCAACTTTTAGATCTGGTTCTTCTTAATAATCATTTAATTTTTGAAACTAAGATTTATTTGCAATTTCGGGAGGTAGTGATGAAAGTGTCCTTCGCTTCCTCCGTTGCTAATATCTTTATGACTGTTTTTGAGGCATAATGCATCTATCCGATGAGAAAGTTTTGGCTAGCTAAATGCTGGCTACGCTATATAGATGATATTTTTATGATCTGGATGGGTACGGAAGATAGACTGGTGGAATTTGTTTATGAACTTAATTCCTGTCATTCTACTATCAAATTTGATTTTCAATACCATAAGGATCACATTACATTTTTTGATATGAATGTTAGATTTTATGAGGGGGTGTTTCTTACAGATGTGTACACCAAATCTACTGACTGAAATATTTTGCTACAATATAGTAGCATGCACCCCTATTGTTTAAAAAAATAGTTTACCTTTCTCCCAATTCCTCCAATTTCGTAGGATTTGTGACATTACTTCCCAATTTAAAAACTCCACTGAGGTGCTTAAGAATAAGTTGGTACAACGAGGATATCCAAAACAGATGGTAAATAAAGCTTATAAAAGGGCTTTATTTAATATTAGGGAGCTGCTTCTTCAATCACACCCTTAGAAGGGTGAAGATAAAAATGTCTCGTGTCCTAGTTTTTCATCAAAAATTGCAACTTGCAAAGTGGATAGACCCGGATCCACCGGTGTATTGGCACTGGAGGAACCAGATACATGAGTTGGCCACCTGGGAAGCCAGAGAGGCGAAGAGAACCCCAAAAAGGAAAAAACAGTTCATGTTAATATGGGGCCGATATATACAAGGACTTAGTCCACAGGGGCGAAGTTTGCTCCTCAATCTATTGTGAGTTACCTTGGCAGTACACATGGTCTGAATGTTTAAATCCATTATCCACAATATTGTTTGGTACGCACAGAAGTAAGGGGGGATGGAGGGGGAATAGAGGGTAGGGAGGAGGGGAGGGGGGAAGTATACAAAAAAAAAATTTGCAACTTGCATTTGGGCTGAAGCAGTGTCGGTGAGACGTGAAACGTGGCACTTGTCGAGGTGCTGGAACCGTTGGAGTTGAGGTAGAGTCGGAGGATGTGGACCCTTTTACCTTTTGAAACTGGAAGAAAGTTTTGGATGCAGATCTTCTGCTATTAAAGCTAAGGGTCCTTTTACAAAGCTGCAGTAAAAAGTGGCCTGCGGTAGTACAGGCGTGTCTTTTAGGCGTGAATTGGGTCATTTTTTATTGCATCTAGGGGAAAGGCTATTTTTTTAATGGGCTGGGAAATGGGCCTGAGCTAATATTAAAACTAGCGCGCGCCTATTTATGACCTGAGCCCTTACCACCACCCACTGACCTAGCGGTAAGGGTTCACGTGCTACCCATGCATTAACCATGCAGTGTGCTCCAAAGTGGGCGCACTGTTGGTTACCGTCAGGAACGCCCCCTGCGGTAGAAAATAGAAAAATACTTTCTACTGCAGGATTCGGTGCATACCAAAGTCGGAAATACCACAGGGCGCATGCACTACCCCAGCAGTAGTGTCGATTGGGCGTGCGCTACTCGTGCATTAGCCCTCCCGCACCTTTGTAAAAGGGCCCCTTAATGACTTATTCTGTGGAACTTTTGCATGGTTTCACTATTATTGACGTTTTTTTGGTTTTTGTTTGAACATTTTGGGGACTGTTTTTTAGGGTGATTGATGCAATTTGGGTAAATTTGATTGTACTTATTTCTGTTTTTTTTAGGGAGCAATTTTTTTCTCCAGGAATGGAATTTTTTTATTGCTCTCATTTTTTCAGAGTTATTATTATGATGGTCAATGAAAATATTTGGGGACTTGAATGCGAGTTAATGTTGGCTGAGCAGTCCAACGAGTGCTCCGTGAGCTTTGAGGCCATGTTTGTTTAATTCTATTTTATTAGCCGCACACAACTTGAATCATGTACAAAATTTAGCAAACTTTTTTGTGTGTCCTTTTATAAAATAGACATAAAATAAGCATGTTTATAAGAATCTTTATATGTGCCCTGTTCTAAAATTATTTCAAGCAGATGTTAAGATTTATGCCTAAACAGGTGAGGGAGAATCGAGAGAATTGAAGAAGACAAGAAGTAGGGCAGATGATCAGGAAGAAGTAATGAGTATCTATATGGGTTATCTCATCCCCAAGTCAAATCATACTCAGTGAAAATATATCACTTGTTAAATTAGCATTTTATAGACCTACCTTCAGCTTACGGCGAGCATTGAACTCTTGGAGTTTCTTCTGCGCGTTATCCATATGTGCAAAATTTGCTGCCTTTCCTGTAACCCAAGGATGTTGCAAGGCTTGATGAGTGGTAAGACGTTTTTTAGGATCAAGTACAATCAGTTTTTTAACCTACAAGGGTATAAAGGAAGCAGAATGTAAATTATCATGGTTCTGTCCATTACTTTGGTGGTTTATGAGCCATTATGAGGACAGCATTACTTATCCACATGAGCTATTCAAGACAAATTTGTCTGACTGGAGTCAGACGTGTTAGATGAGTAGTCACCAGGCAATTATAACAAAAATCTAGAGCCCTGGAAAATTGGTCAGAGAACTTGAACAGGTATATGGGCATGGATAAACCTGGAAATAAAACAAACAAAATTCATAGAAACATACAAAATGATGGCAGATAAGGACCATATGGTCTATCCAGTCTTCCATCCATACCAACTAATAAGCTCTACAGTCCTTTTCTCCCCCTTGGAGATCCTCATTGCTTGTGCCATGTTTTCTTGAATTCAGATGCAGTCCTCATCTCCACCACCTCCTCTGGGAGACTATTCCATGCATCTACTACCCCTTATCTGAAGACAGAGCAGTCAATATTCAGTCACTAGGGGCATTGTCATTTTTAGGATGACAGCCAATGGAGCAGGAGCAGAAAGGGGACTGCTAGAGATCTCCTATGATACCTGGAGGGGATTCCCGGACTCCCCGCAGCACACCGGTTGAAAAATGCTGTCCTATCTTATCTCTCTATATGCTTACACCCTATACTGTCTATTAAAATGTTTTGTTGTGTTGATATTGAAATGTAGCATACTATGCCATACCTTGTATTGTTATTTGAATATTTTTACAGCTGCAGTTGTCTATCGTCTATGTTTCACTTATTCTTGCTGTACACTACCTTCAGTGAATTTCTTTAAAAAGGCGTTAAACAAATCCTAACAAATAAATAAAATTGGTGGCACTATGAGAATGGTATCTTGGCATTCCACCCTACCAGGAAATGTGGACAGTTTCCAAAGAGAGGTCACCATTCATAACAGTTCTCCTAAATTATTTTCTCTAAGGAAAACGAGCCTATTCTGATGCATAATCATAATAGAAATAGATAAAAGAAATAATTCAATCAAATTGACAAGATGGTGATTTTTCTATGAAGACTACTTTGAAGGGGAAAAGTTTGCGCACTCACCAAATCCTTGGCATTCAGAGATACATCATCCCACCAAGGGGAGACAAAATCATAGTCACAGTTTAGAATTTTCTTAAACATGTACTGGTCTCCTCTTTCATCATAGAATGGTTCAAATCCACAGAGCCTAGGAAAATAAGAAGACTGATTATACAGGCACAACCCTCACAGCAGGCTGCTAGCAACTCTTATGTTTTAAGCAGGAATAGGTACAAAAAATTGGACTAAGCTGGAGCCCCTTCCAAAAAAACTGTTAAGTGGGTAAAAGTTTGACTTACTCAGATTGCTGATTAGTTGAAGAGAAAGTTAGAAGCATCTAATCGTTACCTGCATGGAAATTTAGGGGCCCTTTTACTAAGCCGTATTAAGCAGCCATGTGCTAACCACTAACACATGTTACAACAGCCAGCACGGTAAAAACTCTGCACTAGCCACTTAACAAAGGTAGGGGTGGTGTGTAGGATGTCAGGGGTGGAGTGAAGGTGTGGCTGCACTAGCATAAGTACATAAGTACATAAGTAATGCCATACTGGGAAAAGACCAAGGGTCCATCGAGCCCAGCATCCTGTCCACGACAGCGGCCAATCCAGGCCAAGGGCACCTGGCAAGCTTCCCAAACGTACAAACATTCTATACATGTTATTCCTGGAATTTTGGAGTTTTCCAAGTCCGTTTAGTAGCGGTTTATGGACTTGTCCTTTAGGAAACCGTCCAACCCCTTTTTAAACTCTGCTAAGCTAACCGCCTTCACCACTTTCTCCGGCAACGAATTACAGAGTTTAATTACACGTTGGGTGAAGAAAAATTTTCTCCGATTTGTTTTAAATTTACTACACTGTAGTTTCATCGCATGCCCCCTAGTCCTAGTATTTTTGGAAAGCGTGAACAGACGCTTCACATCCACCTGTTCCACTCCACTCATTATTTTATATACCTCTATCATGTCTCCCCTCAGCCGTCTCTTCTCCAAGCTGTATAGCCCTAGCCTCCTTAGTCTTTCTTCATAGGGAAGTCGTCCCATCCCCGCTATCATTTTAGTCGCCCTTCGCTGCACCTTTTCCAATTCTACTATATCTTTCTTGAGATGCGGCGACCAGAATTGAACACAATACTCAAGGTGCGGTCGCACCATGGAGAGATACAACGGCATTATAACATCCTCACACCTGTTTTCCATACCTTTCCTGATAATACCCAACATTCTATTTGCTTTCTTAGCCGCAGCAGCACACTGAGCAGAAGGTTTCAGTGTGTTATCGACGACGACACCCAGATCCCTTTCTTGGTCTGTAACTCCTAACGTGGAACCTTGCATGACGTAGCTATAATTCGGGTTCTTTTTTCCCACATGTATCACCTTGCACTTGCTCACATTAAACATCATCTGCCATTTAGCCGCCCAGTCTCCCAGTCTCGTAAGGTCCTCTTGTAATTTTTCACAATCCTGTCGCGATTTAACGACTTTGAATAACTTTGTGTCATCAGCAAATTTAATTACCTCGCTAGTTACTCCCATCTCTAAATCATTTATAAATATATTAAAAAGCAGCGGTCCTAGCACGGACCCCTGAGGAACCCCACTAACTACCCTTCTCCATTGTGAATACTGCCCATTTAACCCCACTCTCTGTTTCCTATCCTTCAACCAGTTTTTAATCCACAATAGGACATTTCCTCCTATCCCATGACCCTCCAATTTCCTCTGTAGCCTTTCATGAGGTACCTTGTCAAACGCCTTTTGAAAATCCAGATACACAATATCAACCGACTCCCCTTTGTCCACATGTTTGTTCACTCCTTCAAAGAATTGAAGTAAATTGGTCAGGCAAGATTTCCCCACACAAAAGCCACAAAAGCCATGCTGTCACAACTGTTCAACAGTGCGGTTGCACTTGCCACCAGGATTGCACCAGAATCCAAAATGGTGCCAATGCCCCTTAGAAGTAGTCTCAAGGTACTACCACTTCCACCAGACTACTGCTTGGGGCCATTGGAGCTGTTTTGGATCCTGGCACAATCCTGGGTGGGAGCAGAAGGGGACTGCATCCACTATGGGTCACTGGACCACAAATGCAGTCCTTCAGGTAGATCCCAGGAGGGCGAATATGGGTGAGGGAAGGCATAGGGCTTCTTTTCAGGGGTGGAATTTATAAATGGGTAGGGAGATTAGATGGGGTAGAGTATGTCACTCTTGGTGGGTTTGGAAGATAAGCATGTGTTGGGAGGAAACTGGATGAAGGTATGTATCTGGGAGGGGGGCACTGCAGCTGTTCTATATTTCATTATTTATTTGTTTGGAATAGGCCTGCACCATGATACATGCTGTGGCAGAGAGTGTGAGTGTTCCTGCACTAACACTGCATGTTAACATGGTGTCCGTGCAGTAAGTGATGCCCTGTGAGGTAAATGCTGGGCAGATTCTGGACTTCTTCTCTGCATTTACAATACAGGCTTTGCACTTATTGTATGCTAGGTTTAGCACCTAATGCACAGTAAGTGCAAAAACTTACCGTACTTTAGTAAAAGGGCCTCATACCTTTCCTCCATTTTTTTAGAATCAGTATCAACTTTAGAACCACTGCTGGGCTCCCACTCTTCAGCGGCAAGGCCCATTTGGCACACTCTACCACACCTTTGTCAAAGGGTCCCTAAAGGATGCTACTGTGCAACCATATCAACATCCATTTTTTTAACCAGAGATCCCGTTTTATGCAATAGGACCTATTTATTAATAATGGGATCTTTTTACTAAGGCATGCTAACGATTAGCAAGTGTTAAATGCCATGTAGTCCATTATATTCCTATGGGCTGCATGTTATTTAGCACACACTAAATCCATTAGGTGCACTTTAGTAAAAGGACCCCAATATGCATTAATGGTGTTAGTGTACTAGCACAGCAGTGCACTTAGGTAATCAAGGGGGTCTTTTACAAAGCAGAAGTAAGCCCAATGTGGGTTTACTGCTCGCTAATCCAGAACTTCTGCTGGGCTACCGCAGCAGCCCTGCGGTAGTTCTCACCCCCAGCACGCGCCACTTCTGACACAGTGTTTAGTCGGTGGAAATCGGGCAGTGCGCACCAAGTTAGAGAGGGAGCCCTTACTGCCACCTCAATGGGTGGCGGTAAGCGCTCCCCCCCCCCCCCCCCCCAAAATAATGGCTGAACGGGAAGTGATTCACTTCTCGCAAGGCCGTTTCTTTTTTTTTAAAAGACAGCTGCGGTAAAAGAGGGCCTCAACACACATCAAAAACACACCCCTAGTGCTTAGTCACTGGAAAGATTTATTTATATTTCCATTTCCCGATCACTGGCTCTTTCAGAAAACTCAAAGCACTTAACAATTAAAAATGTACTGTAAAAATACAATAAAATACAACACAATATTAATTTAACAGTAATAATAATTGTACTCATATTATTGTTTCACTTTTCAATTCTAGAATAAAAGTAATCAATACTGAGGCTACCTAAAACACAACCATTTGAACCTAGAATGATACAACTGAATTAACCGGGTCTTTATATGTTTCCTAAAATATATTAGATCTCTCTGCATTGGTTATCTTCAAGAAGACTTCACTGGAGCTGCATGAGAAAAAGCATGATTTTCAGTTCTCTCTAGGTGGGCAGTTGAAAATTGGACTCTCAACTAATTCCTTTACTGAAGATTGTAATGACTGCCCAGAAACATATGGATGAAGATCATCCTTCCAATAACTTGGAGTGAGACTATTCAAAGCCTTGATGTGCGTTAATAGGAAACCAGCATCAATAAGCATTCATTATTGTGTCAAACTAAACAATACTGTGCATTTCTCTTAGAAGCATGAAGCAATACCTATGAAAACTGTAAAATACTGAAATAATTCTAAGAAATATAGAAACCTGATCAGACTTTCGGGCTCATTTTCAAAAGAGAAGGACGTCCATCTTTCGACATAAATCGGAAGATGGACATCCTTCTCCCAGGGACGTCCAAATCGGTATAATCGAAGTTCAATTTAGGACATCAACTGTATTCAGTCGCAAGGACGGCCAACGTTCAAGGGGGTGTGTCGGAGGAGTAGCGAAGGCGGGACTTGGGCATGCCTAACACTTGGACTTCCTTGACCCGTAATCGAAAAAAACAAGATCGTCCCTGATGAGCACTTGGACATTTTCACCCGGACCTGTTTTTCTTACGACTAAGGCACAAAAAGATGCCCAAAATGACCAGATGACCACCGGAGGGAATCAGGGATGATCTCCCGTTACTCCCCCAGTGGTCACCAACCCCCTCCCACCCTCAAAAAACATCTTTAAAAATATGTGGTGCCAGCCTCAGATGCCATACTCAGGTCCATGACAGAAGTATGCAGGTCCCAGGAGTAGTTTTAGTGGGTGCAGTGCACTTCAGACAGGCGGACCCAGCCTCATCCCCCCTACCTGTTACGTTTATGGAGAAAACAGCAAGCCCTCCAAAGCCCACCACAAACCCACTGTACCCATATCTAGGTGCCCCCCTTCATCCGTAAGGGCTATGGTAGTGGTGTACAGTTCCGGGTAGTGGGTTTTGGGGGGCTCAGCACACAAGGTAAGGGAGCTATGTTCCTGGGAGGAATTTATGAAGTCCACTACAGCGCCCCCTAGGGTGCCCGGTTGGTGTCCTGGCCAGGGCTGCCAAGAGGGGGGGACGGGGGGGGACAAAATTCCCCGGGCCTCCAAGGGGGGCCTGGCGCCATAGTACCTGATCTCACCCGCCCTCGAATCTGTCGACTGTCCGCCACCGGGCCAGGCCCCCCGCATTGAAATCATCATAGCGCCTCACCTGTCACCTCGCTCCATGACTGAAAGCGCAGCCAGCAGTGGCAGATCGGATTCGCCTCCCTTTGGGCCTTCCCTCCCTGTGTCCCGCCCTTATTAGTTTAGCTTAATAAATGTTCTATATTGCCTTTTAGGGAAACCATCAAAGTGGTTTAAAAAGTAAAATATAGCATTACATAAAAATAAACAGATTTAAAACCACTTATAATAACAACATCAAAAGCAACAAATCAACCACATTCTTTACACAGAGACAAAAGGACAACACATACATTTTACACTCAAATTCTGACAGCTCTCACAATGGCAACATCCTAAACTTCAATCACCAAAGGCAAGAGAAAAATACTGGGGAGGGGGGAAGTAGTAGATATTCAAAGGGGTTTAGGTGGGCAGAAGAGGCTCCTGCCTGCTTAAACTTTGATCATTGGGCTGGGAGGGTATATTCAGCAGCACTTGATCAGGTAGTGCTTCTGAATATCCCCTCTGACCATTGTAGCACTGTCTGATTAGTGCCAGGCAGTCCATGAGCGAAGTCATGGTGGACCCAGAAGATAAGTGGCTTCTGACGATATTCAGTGCTGATAACCATACACTTAGGGCATCTTTTACAAAGCATCATATCCAGCGGTAAGGGCTCTAGCGCTACCCCGATTACAGCTGGGTACACACTGGCGGTACAAAAACAAAAATTTTTTGTAGCACCGGAAATGGTGTATGCTGGGATAGGAATTACTGCTGGGCTGCTGCGGTAAACCGGCGGTACTTCCCTTTTAGCGAGCAGTAAGCCCGCATTGGGCTTACCGCCGCTTTGTAAAAGGGCCCCAAAGATAGCTTCACATTAGAAGAAATTTACAATAAAAACAATATAATAAATTAACTGCGTAAACAATCAGATACAATAGCTTTATCATCTCTTCCAATCATTTAAAATCACTATTCCTCAACTCAAATGTTCATTCAAGTAGTCAATTTACAATCTTCAATTCGAAAACAAATAGGTTTTAAGAGGTTTTCTAAAAAAGAAAGTAAGATGTATTTTGACAAAGTTGGATCAGGATACCGTTCCAAATCTTGACACTGAAAAAGAAAAGAATGCTCCCAAATTGATTTCTGGTTTATATTCTTCATGGAAGGGAAATCTTATGATAACCTCTTCCCACTTCTCAAGTAAGGTCTATTGCCTGGAAATATTAAAAACGGACTTACTGTTTCAGAATTTAATCCATAAAAACTTTTGTAAACCAAACAAGCAAGTTTAAAGTGGAAACGACTATCTTAAGCCAATGTAAATCATTCAGCAAGGGAGTGGCTTCTTGATATCTTCCTAAATTGAATATCAATCTAGCTGAAGTGTTTTGCAGCAGTTGAAGCTTCTTTTATTAACTTCAGAGTAAGAGAACAATAAAGCAAGTTACAGTAATCCAAGTGTGGTATCAAAATAGCCTGTGCAACACTTCTAAAATCAGAGGACTCAAGGAAGGTCTTATGGTTCTTAAATGGCGTAAGTCAGCATTTCCCAAACTGTGCGCCACAGCACCCTGGTGCACCACAGCGAACTCTCTGGGGTTCCGTGTAAATCCCAACCTCCTTCCCGCCCGAAACCGCTACTGCAGACCAGTGCTTTTTTTGTAGAAAAAAAGGTGCCGGTACTCATTATGGGCGGGGTCACCACATATGGCTCCACCCCTATGATAGCCACACCCACATTAACCACACCCCCTATACCAGCCATGGCGCATATAAACAGACATCATTGAAAATATTATAGTACTATAGGAGAAAAAAATAACGTGATTTTTTTTCATGATAAATAATCTCTGTAAGCTCTTACAGCTCCAGTATACCCAGTGCAAAATAAGACAGCCAATGTAAATTCTCAAATTGGACATATTACAAACACTAAAATGAAAATAAAATGATTTTTTTCTACCTTTGTTGTCTGGTGACTGTTTTTCTTTCCATATTGGTCCCAGTCTGTGATTCTGCTTTCCTTTGTTTTCTCTTAACTCTTCTGTGCCATTTGTCATTTTTGTCTCCTTTTTCTTTGCTTTCTTCAATATTTTTCAGGCTCTCTCTCTGTCCAGATTTAATTCATTCTTACTATCCATTCTTTAATTTCCTTCATCTACCTGTGGCTTTTCATCTTTTCCTCACCCTTGTTCTCCCCATGCCCCTTCCTCTTATTCTCCAGTCTTTCTCTATTCCCCTTTTCCATCCAGCAGCTCTGCTTTCTCTCCCCATCCTTCCAGTGTCTCCCCTATTTCTTTCTGCATTCTTCCATCCAGCGTCTTCCCTCTTTCTCTCCCCATCCTTCCGTTTTCCCTCTCTCTCTCCCCATCCTTCCATCTGTTTTTCCCCCTCTCCCCATCCTTCCATCTGTTTTTCCCCCTCTCTCTCCCCATCCTTCCATCTGTTTTTCCCTCTCTCCCCAATCCTTCCATCTGTGTTTTCCCTCTCTCTCCCCATCCTTCCATCTGTTTTCCCCTCTCTCCCCATCCTTCCATCTGTTTTCCCCTCTCCCCAATCCTTCCATCTGTTTTTCCCTCTCTCTCCCCATCCTTCCCTCTGTTGGTTTCCCTCTCTCTCCCCAATCCTTCCCTCTGTTGGTTTCCCTCTCTCCCTCTCTCCCCAATCTTTCCCTCTCTTGGTTTCCCTCTTTCTCTCTCTCCCCAATCCTTCCCTCTGTTGGTTTCCCTCTTTCCCTCTCTCCCCAATCCTTCCCTCTGTTGGTTTCCCTCTCTCCCCAATCCTTCCCTCTGTTGGTTTCCCTCTTTCTCTCTCTCCCCAATCCTTCCCTCTGTTGGTTTCCCTCTTTCCCTCTCTCCCCAATCCTTCCCTCTGTTGGTTTCCCTCTTTCTCTCTCTCCCCAATCCTTCCCTCTGTTGGTTTCCCTCTTTCCCTCTCTCCCCAATCCTTCCCTCTGTTGGTTTCCCTCTCTCCCCAATCCTTCCCTCTGTTGGTTTCCCTCTTTCTCTCCCCAATCCTCCCCCCCCCCCCCCCCCCGCGACACTCCGGGCGAGTCCTGCACTTAGTTTTTTTTTTTAAGACTCAGAACGTGCGAACGATGCAGCCGGCAGCGATTGAAAGAGGCTGTCTGGGCTGGCGTCTGCGTCGGAGCTTCCCTCACCCTCTGTGAGTCCCACCTTCATTGTTACAACTTCCTGTTTCGCGAGACTCGCAGAGGGTGAGGGAAGCTCCGACGCAGACGCCAGCCCAGAAAGCCTCTTTCAATCGCTGCCGGCTGCATCGTTCGCACGTTCTGAGTCTTACAAAAAAAACAACTAAATGCAGGACTCGCCCGGAGTGTCGCGGGGGGGGGGGGGGGCGGGGCGGGCAAAAAAAGGTGCCGGTACGCCGTACCGTTGCGTACCGGCACAAAAAAAGCACTGCTGCAGACAGTAGTGGCAGAAAAACAAAATAAAAAAAGCAAGCTCTGGGCTGCAGCAGCCTTCAAGCATGTGTTGTCGGTTCTGCCAGTCCTCTGCCCCTGGAACTGAAAGTTGACGTCAGCGGGGGCAGAGAACCAGCAGAGCCAATAGCTCATGCCTGAAGGCTGCTGCAGACCTAAGTTTTTTTTTTATTGTTCTTGTGTTGTGGACACTGGGAACAGGGAGCAGATGGCCTTCAGGACTCGCAGAGGCAACTGCCAAGGAGGTTGGATGAAAACAGGAGACGGGATAAAGTCAAAAGGTTGAAGCAAATAGGTCAGTCTCTGTTTCCCTTCCCTTTCGAAACAAAGCAAGCAAACCTATAAGCAGTGCATCCAAGTTGTCATTCTTTATTGTTTAATTTATTCTCACTTATATTTTTAAACATTCTGGCTTGTGCAGCATACAGCTGTACAAAGAGGAAGTATAATAACAGAATTACTTTTCATAGGTAGAGTAGTAATTTGTTATTTGGAGGGGCTGGTTATAGGGACACCCTATCACTATTACATTTGTGCAGAGAAAAAGATGGAGACCTGTGTGGCTGGGGTGGGTGGGGGGAGACCTGTGTGGCCAGGGGGGCAAAGATCGGTGTGGCTGGGGGGCGTGCCGCGAAAACTTTCTCGGACATGAAGGATGCCGTGAACTGAAAAAATCTGGGAACCACTGACGTAAATTAAAGAAAGTTCTTAACTAATTCATTAATCTGATCTTCAAATATTAACTTTGAAAGTAGAACCATTCCTAACACTCTAGATTTTTCTTCAAATGTAAGTACTGCTCCTGAAGTCAAGATGACATCAACTGAAAACCCAGCATAAACTGAATTACAATAATCCAATTGTGTCAAAATTATATTTTGAATGAGATGACAAAAATGTTCCTTGCTAAATTAATGATGCATCTTAGTGGCCTTTGTTTCATGTATTGAAGCTGAACTAGAAAAAATGGACTTGCTACTTATAGAATAAGCCGAAATTTCCGCACAGTATATAGAATACTCTGAGCGCCGGTCCACGTGACTAAATTTAGTTGCAGGCAGTTACGCCAAGTAAAACTTGATGTAAATCCTGATGCCTAAATTAGGCGCAGTCTGGGTGTACTCTGTAACAAAGCACATAGATTTTAGAAACGCCCACGACCCGTCCAATCCTCGCATATAGCTACGCCCACTTTTTAACTATGCAATAGAATTTACATGCAGCACGTTATAGAATACGCTTAGACAGTTCTGCGTGTAAATTCTAATTCATGCCAATTTGTGTCAATAATTACTTGTTAATTGGCAATTATCGGCGCTGATTGGTTTGCTATCTAATTAAGTTGCATGCGCAAATACAGAATACGACTTTATTTGCACACACAACACAAGTTGTGCTGTATAGAATCCAGGGGGTTTGCAGCTAACTTTGGGTCCAAGCACATGCACCTGCCAAAGGCTGGTATAAATGCTGGTGCCCAGCTGATGGCAGTTAGGCATGCAAATCCAGGTATTCTATAGCATTGCGCCTAAATTCTGGGACACCCTTGACCACCCATGTCCCTCCCCCGTGGAGTTGCACGCTGTGAAATTTAGGTGCGCATGTTATAGGATAGGGCAAAGGGCAGATCTGTGCATAATTCTTTTAGTGCCAATAAAGTGCTTGTTAACTCCCATAACTGATTGTTAGCATCTAACAGTGGCGTACCTAGCTTGGTTGCCACCCAAGGCAGGTCACTACTGTGCCCCCCCCCCCACCAACCGACAAGTCACACACTCCCAAGGCACATCACCCCCCTAAGGCGTTTCACCCCTCCAAGGTGCGTCACCCCACCCTTCCTCCTAGCATGGGGATGCACTGAGCAGTTGTGCATAGGCTCTGCCGGTCCCCTGCCCCGGAACAGGAACTAATGTCAGAGGGGGCAGGGGACCGGAAGAGCCGACAGCCGCATGACTGCTCCGTGCACCTCCTTGCTGCCTGCACCGGGGCAAACCGCCCCCACCACCCCACCTTTGGTATGCTACTGACATTTAATTGACTAATTAGTTTGCGCTCAGATCTGGGATCTGCACCCAAATTTGGGCAATCTCTACAGAATCCAGGGGATAGTCTGGACCAACCGATTTTATGCCTTCGCAATTGTGAACACTGAAATTTTCTTTCTGGGATAAAGTAGTGTTAGTCCTCTGTAAAGGTAACAAAAAGAAATTAAACAAAAAAGAAAATATGATGATAACTTTTTTATTGGACTACCAATACATTTTTTGACTAGCTTTCAAAGGTTTTGGCCTTCACAAGCTAGTTAAAAATTACATTCAGTGCAATTTAAAAAAGGTATTGTCTTAATGTTTTTGTTTGTTTTATTTCTATTTACTATCCCTTTCTAGATATTATCACTAGAGGGCCACCTTTTACAGTTATCAACACTTGCCTGAGATCACATTAACAATTTACAGTCGCTGGGGATTTTATTATCTTGCAAATATAAATATTGTGTTGTGAGATTCCATTGAGGTGTCGTAATAAATATTTATACCACAGCCCATGCTGATGACTCTGGTAAAAATAGCAGAGGTCATCACCATGGTGAAATTAATAATCCATCAGGGTTCAATGTCCTGGAGCACCATTTAATCTGTAGACTGCAATCATTCCTTAAGCAGCAACACACAAATATATATACACTAAAGACAGATACATTTCTTTTCATGTAAAAAGTATATGCTACACTATTGACTTTTTTTTCCCCCTAAAGGCTAGAGCTCTATGTTTGATTAGAGTACATCCTTGAACACCTAAGGGGGTAATTCTATAAAACAGCTGCTAACATTTATACACCGATTACACATAGAAAAATGTAGGCAAGTAAAGACCATATGGCCTATCCAGTCTGCCCATCCTGAATCCATGCCATCTACTCCCCCTATCACTCCCTTAGAGATCCTATGTACTTGTCCCATGTTCTCTTGAATTCAGATACTGTTTTTGTCTCCGCCACTTTCACCAGGAGGCCATTCCACAAATTCACCACCCTTTCCGTAAAGAAGTATTTCCTTGGGTTACTTCTGAGTCTATCCTCTTTCACCTTCATCCTATGCCCCCCTCTTTCCAGAGCTTCCTTTCAATTGAAAGAGACTCACCTCCTGTGCATTTATGCAGCATAGGTATTTAAACATCTCTATCATTTTCTTCCAAAGTATACATATTGAGATCTTTAAGTCTGTCCCCATAAGCCTTATGACAAAGACCACTGACCATTTTAGTGGCTGCCCTCTGGACTGACTCCATCCTGTTTGTATCTTTTTGAAGGTGCAGTCTCCAGAATTGTACACAATATTCCAAATGAGGTCTCATCACAGTCTTATATAGGGGCATCATCGCCTCCTTTTTCCTACTGGTATTTCCTCTCCCTATGCACCCAAGCATCCTTACTACTACTACTTACTACTACTTATCATTTCTATAGCGCTACTAGATGTACGCAGCGCTGTACACTGGACATAAAGAGACAGTCCCTGCTCGAAAGAGCTTGCAATCTAACTAGGACAGACAAACAGCACAAATAAAGGATAAGGGAGTTACAAAGGTGGGAATGATAAAAGTGGGTGCTGAACAAGTGAGTAAGGTTTAGGAGTACTACTACTAATAGCATTTATATAGCGCTACCAGACGCACGCAGCGATGAACAGTTGACATAGACAGTTTCTGCTCAAAGAGCTTACAATCTAGGTAAAACAGACAGACAAGACATTACGGGCAAGGGAATTACAGGGTAAAGAGGAATAGGGGAGGAGGAGGGCAAAAGAGTAGCGGCTAGAAGCCAAAGGCAGCAGTGAAAAGGTGAGCCTTCAGCTTAGATTTAAAAACAGGTAGAGATGGAGCTAGATGTATGGGTTCAGGAAGACAGTTCCAGGCATAATTTGCAGCAAGATAGCAGGAACGAAGTCTGGAGTTAGTGGTGGAGGAGAAGGGGGACGACAAGAGAGACTTGCTCAGAGAGCGGAGTTCACGGGGAGCAGTGCCGTAGCGAGGGCGGCTGACACCTGTGGCGGGTCGCCGCTGCACGCCCCCCCTTCGGCGCGCACCCTCCCCCCCCGGAGTGCATTCTTACTTGAATTAGGAAGCGAGGGGCGGCGCGAGAGGGCCGATCCCCCCCGACTGCACATTGCTGGGAGCTGCGCCGGCTCCGCTGGTTCCCTGCTCTCTCTGCCCCGGAACAGGAAGTAACCTGTTCCGGGGCAGAGGGAGCAGGGAACCAGTGGAGCCGACACCCCCCCAGCAGCGTGCACCCGGGGCAGACCGCCCCACCGCCCCCCCTTCCTACGCCACTGACGGGGAGGAATGTAGGGAGAGATGAGAGAGGAGAGGTAACGAGGGGTCACAGAGTGGATGCATTTAAAGGTCAGTAAGAGAAGTTTGAACTGTATACGGAAGCGGACAGGAAGCCAGTGAAGAGACTTGAGAAGTGGGCTAGTGTGGGCATAGCGATTCTGGCGGAAAATAAGTCGAGCTACAGAATTCTGGACAGATTGGAGAGGAGAAAGATGATTGAGCGGAAGACCAGTGAGAAGTAAATGAGAGGAGAAAGATGATTGAGCGGAAGACCAGTGAGAAGTAAATTGCAACAGTCCAAGCGAGAAGTAACAAGGGTGTGAATAAGGGTTTTGGTGGCGTGTTCAGAAAGGAAGGGGCGAATTTTGCTAATGTTGAAGATAAAGAAGCAAACTAAAAATATCAGTAGGGAACTGGTTCGCTCAAATAAATAAATCTTCCCATATAAGTACAGAACTCAGTTATTAAATGTAAGCATACATCTTTCAGAAAAGGAGGAAAAAACGCCTCAAGAAAAAGCTTCTCCCACAGCTGTAGGTGGGATAAAAGCTATCATTTCATCATCATGGGCGATACAAAAAACCTCCTGTATTTAATTATTTTTTATTTTTTATTTTATTTTTACTTTTACTATTCCTTTTACCACAAAAGAAAAACTTTCACCCTGCCATCCAAATTGAAAAATTTTTACTTAGCTTGGCCGGACTATAAACTCTCTCCTTTCGTGACCACAGTTTTATTTCGGTCACGAAAGGAGAGAGTTTATAGTCCGCCCAAGCTAAGTAAAAATTTTTCAATTTGGATGGCAGGGTGAAAGTTTTTCTATTGTGGTAAAAGGAATAGTAAAAGTAAAAATAAAATAAAAAATAATTAAATACAGGAGGTTTTTTGTATCGCCCATGATGATGAAATGATAGCTTTTATCCCACCTACAGCTGTGGGAGAAGCTTTTTCTTGAGGCGTTTTTTCCTCCTTTTCTGAAAGATGTATGCTTACATTTAATAACTGAGTTCTGTACTTATATGGGAAGATAAAGAAGCGACAGGCGTAAAAAGCAACATCAAAAAAGTGGGCTTTTAGCCTAGATTTGAAGACAGCCAGAGATGGAGCTTGATGTACCGGCTCAGGAAGTCTATTCCAGGCATACGGTGCAGCAAGATAAAAGGAACGGAGTCTGGAGTTAGCAGTGGAAAAGAAGGGTGCAGATAAGAGAGATTTACCCAGTGAAAGGAGTTCCCGGGGAGGAGTGTAGGGAGAGATTAGAGTGGAGAGGTACTGAGGAGCTGCAGAGTGAATGCACTTCTAAGTCAATAACTGGAGTTTGAACTGTATGTGGAAACGGATAGGGAGCCAATGGAATGACTTGAGGAGAGGGCTAATATGAGCATAGCGAGACTGGCGGAATATAAGTCGTGCAGCTGAATTTTGAACAGACTGAAGAGGAAAGAGATGGCTTAGTGTGAGACCTTTGAGAAGCAAGTTGAAATAGTCTAAGGGAGAGGTGATAAGATGGTGGATAAGGGTTCTGGTAGTGTGATCAGAACGGAAAGGAGAAATTATGGTGATATTATAGAGAAAGAAATGACAGGTTTTAGCAGTCTGTTGAATATGTGCAGAGAAGGAGAGAGAGGAGTCGAAGATGACCCCAAGGTTACGAGCTGATGAGACAGGGAGGATGAGAGTGTTATCCACAGAAACAGAGAATGGGTGGGGGGAGGATAGTCTACCTTGTTTGAAAGTGATGTGTTGAAACTCTTTTCAATCTCTATTTTGTTTGGAATCAGCAGGTACAGTGACATAAAACTCATAATTTTGTATTGTATTGTTCAGTAGTCAATAGTCATTAACCAAACTGCAAAAATGAATACTATAATGTTAAAGGTATAATACACTCTATCAGGGGTGTAGCTACTATGGGGCCATGGGGGCCTGGGCCCCTGTAGATTTGGCCCTGGACCTCCCTGCCGACGACCCTCTCAACCTCCCTCCCACCGCCAACCCGCCGTCAACCTGTCGTCTGCTACCTTTGCTGGCGGGGGACCCCAACCCCCGCCAGCCGAAGTCTTCTTCCTTCGTTAGGTTTCCGAGTCTGACATCCTGCAGATGGCGGGGACGGCACGGGCGGGCGGGGGGAGGGTCAAAGTTGTTCATGGTGGTGCTGGCGGCAGCAGGAGGGAGGGTGTCGGAAATGGCGGTGGGGGGGGGGGGTCGGCAGCGCCGGGACGGGGGCTAAAATGAGGGGGCTTCTGATGATATTCAGGGCTGATAACCATACACTTAGGGCACCTCTTACAAAGCACCATATCCAGCGGTAAGGGCTCTAGCGCTACCCCAATTACTGCTGGGTACACACTGGAGGTACAAAAACCAAAATATTTTTGTGCTCTGGATCCCCCTCCCGCTGAAGTCTGACTATGCCCCTGCACTCTATGTTACTTAGAAGTTTTTTTTTTTCTAAAGTCCACTTGACTGGACTCAAACAAAACATTTTTGACAATGATCTTAAAAATCTAGTCTCATATATACAAGTCTTTATACAAATCCATATAATGATTCTAAATTTAACTACAGCAACAAACAGTAGAGATGGTCAAAAGAGCAGTGTGCAGCCAAAAAGGTCTTGGAAAAAGTCCTTTATTAACAATAGCTCACATATTCACAGAAGAGCACATTTCCTCTCAAGAGATTCGGCATGGGCCGTGTTTCGATTATAATGCCTGCATCAGAGGGGGTTTTTTTCTTGGCATTTGATTTGGCAGGTTTAAACAAGGCCTTTATTCAGGAGTCATCTTATGAAGGGGTTGATGTTATCTTGGGGAGTGGGGGGAGCAGAGATTGTCATGACTCTTGGAGCTTGGTAATTAGAAGCCCCAATATCATGGAGCATAACCCTGGCGCAGCAATCACCTGAAGTCTCTATTATTTTATAAAGTCTCTTTTATTGAATAAATCACAGATAATTTACTCACAGATAGATGTTCAGGATACAGAGACTTCTTAATCTGAAGGCTGTGGGAGGTGGAGATCTGAAGAGAGGTAGTTGAATTGCAGGGGGAGGGGAAAGTAGTTGAACAGGTAGAAATAGTCCAAAGCTGGGTGACTGCAGTGACTGCAATGTGCAATATCTCATTTGGAAGAAGATATTTACAGGGAGTTTGAGCCGGACAGAGCTGTCTGGAGAGAGATGGTGTTGGCTCCATGTCCCTGGCTGTAATGGAGGAAGAAGCCCCTCGTGGCTGAAAGGACAAAGAAGTGGTGGGGCTTCACACAGGGAGGAGCAGATAGAGACCAATGGGGACAGAGCCTGCTATCGGATAGCAAGGGGTAGTCCTAGAGATAGGAGGGAAAGGTCATACCTGGCTGACCTCTGTGGACAGAATAGTAAGACTGAGCAGGAAGACAAAAGAGCCAAGCTTGGCAGAGAGAGAGGGAGAGAGAGAAGGTCTGAGCAGCCTCACAACCAGTGATAGCAGTTCTTACACAGCCAAACAAGTGTGGTTGCACTGCCTGTGAACTACATTACCCACAGTGCATTGCTCATGTATTTTTCCAGTGGGGAAACTGCAGCAATGATAGTCCTTGGGACTGAGAATAACAGTAAAGGCATTACACACATTTTAGGATCACGTTATAAACTAGTGCGAGGCTGTCGGAGGACAGAACAGAGATTGCTTTAGGAAAGCTGGGCTTAGTTTTGGGGATTAGAAACCTCTTCCTGCATCACTGATATAGTGCCTACCAATATTTGTTTCCAAGAACAAAGGATTTACTAAATTGTAGTAATCACTTACCACAGTTTAGCAAGTCCCACAGGAAATAACTTTTTGTTTTTAAACCAGCTTAATAAATAGGCTTATAAGCAGCAAATAGATACCTGCTAACTTTAATTCTTGAGGTCCCATAAGTGATTGCATTAACAACTAGCCAGACAGAGTGGAACTTTAATGCATATACACATATATATTCACACTGTTTCCAGGAAATTAACTAAGCATTGTCAAATTTGTAATGTTTCATATCAGACCCAGAAAATTAGATACCAAAATATGCTTAATTTCATATTTCCCTCTCAACTTACAAAATGTAGGTGATGATCCCTACAGACCACATGTCCACTTCAGGTCCATAAGCACATCCTCGCAGAATTTCAGGAGCTGAAAGAGATAAACAAGCTTGTCAAAATTGTACAAGGCTGATATAGTATGCAGACAGAAATAAAACCTAATTCAAAAGGAAAAAGCCCAACATGTTGAAAGTAATAAATACGTTATATGTCTGTAAATGTCAATTTAGCTAAATGCCTAACAGTCCTTTCAACTTTGTACATGTGTAACAGGACCCCATAAGTTGCCTTCTATGTTTAAAATGAAAATTCTGGAATTTATGCTCCTAGGGTGACCTTTGTGTAGGGTGATATAATAGAGGATGGACCTGTATGTCCATCACCAGACAGTGAGTATATTCTGTTAATTTGGAGGGGGAGGGGTGGCGTACCTAGCATACTTGACACCTGGGGCCAATCATTTGTTAGCACCTTCCCCTATATGAAAAAATTATTTTTAGTAATAATCATGAAATGAGATAAATGGTCAGAAAAGAAATGGACACTGAACATTTTCTTTTATTGAAACTTGCATATGCAATCATCATGCCAGTAAAACCAAACATAAATCACTACTAGTTTTTCAAACAGCTTATAATAGGAATGGAGATTTCTAACCATCTTTTGCTTTTTTATAATTATAAAGAGTTTAGAAATTCTTTAAAATCTTTACTTTTTTCGAAGCTATGTGTTAGTTAATTGCATTGCACATTTCCCCTTTTTAATTTAATCTGTATTTTCTGTAATTCCTAGATATGTATTCTAGCTTCTTTTAAATGTTAACTGCTAAGAAACTGTGAAGGTGCTGGGATAAGACTGCCTTAATTTTCCGGAGAAGTTTTGAACAGTGTCTTCTCGTTTGAATTTGAGAGTGACTCTTGTACTATTTTTGAAACCCACTATTGGTGCATTTAACTAGAGGTGTATTAAATTACAGGGAGACAAAATCCACACATAAAATTGGAGTCAGTTAAAGAAGACTGGTGATGTACAGAGCAATTAAGTGAGCCATTCATCGGCTTGGTTCACTGCAACTTACGCTCTGCTGCAGGTGCAGTATACTAAACTCTCCTATACTTCTCTTATAAATTTAAGATATTGATAGGGTTAGTACTTGGGTTTACCTACAAGAAACATTGGGTTTGGTTTTGTATACAGGTACTTATTTGTACCTGGGGCAATGGAGGGTTAAGTGACTTGCCCAGAGTCACAAGGAGCTGCATTAACATTTTTAACGTGCATTAACCATGTATGCACGTTAACCATGTAGGTACCTACAATATCCCTATAGGCGCCTACATGGTTAGCAAGTGCGCTACGTGTAGGCATGCTAAAAACACTAACGCTTCTTAGTAAACAAAGCCCTTAAATTGTAAACTCTCCCAGAGACAGGAAAATAAATACTGTACCAAAATTCAAATCCAAAATTCAAAATCTAGTACTAGGCCTGCTGTCAATTAATACAAAACAGAACAAATGCCACTTATGACCTAAAGAACAATTCTACCATACTATAAGCACTAGTAACTTCTACAAGTCACACAAGGGTATACCTAGGAAAAGGCAGCATCTTAAACATTGCAGTGAGCAGTAGAACATCAATACATCTATTGTAAAACTAAACCAGCCAAACAGTACAGATCGTCGACTGCATAGTCAATGTTTGACAACTTTTTATTTATTTGAAAGCTTCCTATATCTAGATATATATCATGAAATAAAATTGAATATCACTAAAACAACTTAAATTATTGTAGCTAGTAGAAACAGTAATAAACTCTGTATTTTGTGCTCATTTTTCTACACTGTTCTACAGAATACAGTAACACATGGCCAAAATTAAGTGAGGATATCCTGTTTCCTGCCAGGTTCATCTTAACAGTTATTATAATCTGCCTTGGGAAGCCTGGTGTTATAAAGACAATATATAGCGTAATTAAAGGAATGTAAAATTAAACTCTTCTGTCATTGGGGCACATGGAATTACATTTTCACCTTATCTGTTTTGTAGAAATTTACGTTTTAGATATACAAATGGATTATTCTGTTTTTAGGAATGTTTCAGGGACAAGAGGTTTTATAAGTGCCAAAACTGAAAACTCTCACATCTTCTATCTGGTCGATAATAAAAGGAGCTCATTGTGAACACTATCTACCCTAAAAGGTTGCTTTGTGGCTGTACAAGAGGAATTGATACTGAATAAATAAGTATATGTTCCTAGGCATTCATCCAAAGGTTATACAATTCTTTCAGGAAAGCCAGTTAATTCTTTAGCTTACTAGTGGAACGTAACTACAAAGGCATTGTATGGTCGCATTTTCAATATGGTAATACAAGAGCCCAGCTAAAGAACAGGTTATTTTGAGTTAGTCTTCACTGGATCAAACTTGCTTTCCTTGTGCCATCAACATCCAGCTGAATAGGCAGTGTCTTAAAAGGTGGAGGATAAAGGATTAAAAAAAAATATTTATATCCCACATTATCCTAAGCAAACTCGGGTTCAATGTGGCTTACATTTGAAAATGTGAGACAGAATAATAGAATTCAGTAACATCATAGAAGCAAGTAGATGGATATGTCTGAAACATTTAACAAAGTTGAGATTAGCATATATACTCAAATGGGCATTTAAAAGTCTGTCCTTTAATGATGCCGCATATTTAGAAATCTAAGGCATTAGTATAGACAGTTATTCAAACATTATCACATGCACACAGGCATTAATACACACACTGCAAAAGTCTAGCTAGCAGATGTACAGATCAGTAGGACTCAAAGCAGTCCAAAACAAGTAAAGTCAGAAACAACAAAGTTTATACCTAATTGTTCAACCACCCTTAGGATTCACCTTTGGGTTTAAAAAACAATACCATGTGCATATAAGATCTGAATAAACAAATTAAAATAATCAAAGTTTAAAGCAAATGCCCATAATATGTAATACTTGGTAGCAATAATGAAACAGTGATGGAATATTCACATAGCAGGCAGCCTGGTCCAACAGATTTATTTTCCACTGAACATAACTAACTTTGTATGAAATTGGCAGCTAACAGTATGCTGAACTGGACAATGCTGGTGCATTTAGACTAACTCTGGACAGAACTTCTGTATGACGGAAGTGCTTCCCTCATTATTCAATACCTCTCTTTGAAATTGTAGTAATTAAAAAAAAAAGCAAGTGAATTTTTATAATATATCACTGCATTCCACAAAACAAAAGGAGCAAGTTCCCACATAGCATCTTTTTCTTTTGATGTAAGCACAGGCAAAAAAGATGTTAGATGCTCCCAGGTTTTAACCTAATTAATGATTAAAACAAATTGTACTTATAAATAGTAACTCTGATTGCTGAGCACCAGATTCTTATAACATATCTGTTGTTGTGGCCCTTTACTAGGTGAAAACATCTCTGCACAAATACAGGGAGTCCCTACAACCAGTCCCTCTAAATAACACAATGATTACAATTTAAAACTAATTACTACTCTAACCAATTAAACCGATATTTCCTCTATGTACATTGTATGCTGCACAAGTCGGCATGTTTGAAAATATAAGTGAGATCAAATAAAAATGCTACCAACAATAAAGAATGACAACGTGGATGCAGCAGCTCATAGGTTTGTTTGCTTTGTTTTGGGTTAATGGGGATGACGGCTGTTTGGAGGAGACAGAAAGGGAAATTAATCTCATTGGCTTCAGCTTTTTGACATCATGCCATTTCAATCTAACCTCCTTAGCCTTGCTCTGTCACACTGATTTTTTGGTTTTCCTCTGGCTGCCAGAGGGAGACTCCTATCAGGTCAGCCTGGACCCAGGAATGCCGAGGTAGGGGTACTGCACATATTAATAATGAGCTCTATTGCTAAGGAAAGACATTAAATTAGGTTGAACTTGACATCATTAGACAAAGATTTCATGGAAATTGGAAACAGATAACGAGGGTCTGGGAACAGTGACAACATGTACTGCCAAGAGCTATAATTTGCTGCAAAAACATATTTCTTGTTCTTCTTCAAATCTGTTGTTGCTATTTAGAAAAGACACTTCTTTATGGGTCATGTGTATCTCAGAAAAATCAAACAAACTACATACATGGGGGTTTCAGACAAACTGGAATCGTGTAATGCATTATCATCTTTAGTGGAATATGCCAGACCCTAATTATCCCTTTCCCATTATGCAGTCTTGCTTTCCTGATGTCACCAACATCCTAAACTGTGAGGAAGACAGACACTGAACATGCCAACGCCTTGTTTTCTCAGTCAGACAAGAAGCCAAGCAACACATGACTACAATTCAGTTATACTGACTCATTTAAATATTCTTATGGTCACGTTTATTACGTTCCAACACCATAGGAAGTGAAGGAGCAAAACAGAAAAGAAACACAAATTTGACACTCATAGTACAAACAACATTATCATAATTAGAGAGAATTTAAAGAGAATGTTATACTGGAGATAGGGAAGGCTCACATGTATACATAAATCAAAAAATGAAAACAAACGGGGGGGAGGGGGTTTTAACTAGCCTATTTTTTCTCAATGTACATAGGCACTTTTAGTCTATCTATATCATTGTCAGTTTTCATTTGGAAATATCTGCAGTTTACCTTGAAATTTAGCTGAACTCACCAACATGCTTTGCATCTGCTGTTTTTCCAGGCAATTGAGCAGGGGTAAAATAGCACTCAGAAAACTGAAATCAAATGCACATGTGTTTTACTCCTCAGGGAATGCATCTCTTATGCCTGGCTAGAGGTACATAGAAGTTCCTGCGTTAGTATTTTCATCCTACAGGAGTCTGTTTTATAAAGTCCTATAGACATATAAGTTGACTACACACAGTAACATAGTAAGTGACAGCAGACAAAGACCTGAACGGTCCATCCAGTCTGCCCAACAGTCACATTCATTATCAATTTGATTAAATCAATGAACATGATATTATATACTTGATCATGGTCTTTCTTTGGTGTTTCTGGGACATAGACCGTAGAAGTCCGCCCGGCTCTGTCCTTACATTCCAACTACAGGAGTTGCTGTTAAAGCCCATGCCAACCCATCCGAATCTGTGTTGTCATTTGCAAGACCCAGACCGTAAAAGTCTGCCCAGAATTGTCCTCGGTTCCGGCTACTAAAGTTGCCATTGAAACCCTTTCCAGTCCATCCTAAACTGGATTGCCATATACAGAACACAGCCCTACCAAGTCTGCCCAGCAGTGGCCTTAGTTCTTCGCAGCTGGAGTCGCCATCCAAGCATTTAAGGTGGGGGTTTTTTTAATACCATCCATTTTCTAAATAGAGATCCTCTGTGTTCATCCCATGTCCTTTTGAATTCTGTCACTGTTTTTGTCTCTACCATCTCCCTCGGGAGGGCATTCGAGGCATCGAAGACCCTCTCTGTGAAAAAGAATTTCCTGACGTTACTCCTGTCTATGCATGTAAGTGGCAACTTACATACATAAATGACTTCTTATAGAATACCGACTAGCAGAAAACTGCAAGCTAGAATTTGATGGTTCATACTTTGCTGGAGGGCATGCAAATGGGCAGAGTTTGGGCACAGCATGGGCCCAGTAAGCAAATAATATGTATACATTTTATTCTCCAAGGACAAGCAGGCTTCTACCTTTTCACAAGTGGGTGACACTGGTTTGCGTCGCTCGGTCCAGCATTTTGCCAAAGCAAAAAAAAGGATGGTATATTAAATCAAATAAACCGTAATATACACCAAAGTTGCTTAGTGCATAACTGTGAAGAGCGCCTACATGTGGGCGGAGCATGGGCAGGTCATGGGTGAGGTACCAGGTGATTCACGCAACTTATAAAGTACTATCAGCTGCATGCATTGCATAGAGCACTTAGGTGCACCAACTTTGTCTTTGCCACATACACAGCAACTGCAAAATAGGTTGTCTAATCAACTTAAGACCCTGATGAAGCAATGTGTTTTCCGGTGAAACAGGTCCCGTTGGTTTTTTTTGTACAGCAGATATTTTTTGTTGATGCTGATAAATTTATCTACATCACAGGCGCTTTAAAAACTGATGCTGCATTGAACAATGTTGAAGTGATATGGAAGAAATGCTGTATACTACTGCATTTTTTGTCTACAATCTTGTGGATGAGTATCTAATAAATTTGGACACTTTCTTTGTATTTGATTGGGAGATTATTTGTTTACTGAGATTTGTTGCGGTCTCCTATTTTTCCTGGTAAAGTTTTATGACCTACATTTTGGTGCCAATTTATACAACTGCCCCATAATACCACCATGCAATTTTATAAAAGACCTTTACCAGGCATAAAACAGGCTTTGCAGGCAGAAAATCCTTTATAAAATTAGCCCCCTCCCCCCCCCCCAACATATATATATATATATACCCAGTCCACTGACATGTTTAACCAAGCTGAATATAGGTATAACTTTATATCAAGAAGTTTATTTATTGAAAATTTACTATACCACCTTAACTGACCAAGCTGGGCAAGGCGGTTCACAGACTAATAACATTTAATAGAAAGGGACTACACTGGGGGGGTCACGTGATGGTAAGAGCCTGAGCGGACGCCTGTTGGCTCGGCTCCTCTCCCCTTTTACAAAAAGCACGTTTTTATGCAGACATCCCGCGCTGAAAAATAAACCAAATTGCGGGTGAGTGGTGTGGAACGGCAGGGACTTAAAGATCGAGAGGGAAGAGGAGAGGGAATGCCGGTGAAATCGTTGCGAGAGAGACGCGAAAAGTTGAGTGCAGCTGCAAAGAAAATGGCGACCTCGGCTTCTTCTTCCTCCGCTTCCCCCACCAGCATGGCTCCCTCACCAACGGGACCACTAATAGGAATACAAGAGGACATGGTACAAGTTTCTATGAGGCATTTGTCCCAGCTTTTAGACGACAAACTGGCTAAACTCCATGAGGGAGTAGAAGAAATCAAAGACAGCGTCGCGGGACACGCGGTGCGGATTCAACACGCGAAGGAGCGCATCTCGGCGCAGGAAGATCTTTTATCAGCAGCGGAAACCCGGATAGGAACGCTGGAGGCACAGGTTAAAATTCTCCTTGACCGGGTAGAAGATCAAGACAACAGGGGCCGCAGAAATAACTTGCGCATTATAGGAATCCCTGAAACAGTGCCTGAGAGTGACCTACGTGAGCTGACCGAAAGTTGGTTACCGAAGGCTCTAGGGTTATCATCGGAGGCGGGAGGTGTTCAAGTAGAAAGAGTGCACAGAATTGGAAATCGCAGAGAGGAATCTGGAAGAGCGAGACCTGTTATTGCCAGGTACTTGAATTATGCGATCAAAGCTAGAATCTTGGAACTTTTCAAAAAGCAGAAAATGTTGGAATATAAAGGAGCTAAGATTCTACTCTTTCAGGATTTCTCGGTAAGAGTAACGGAGCAGAGGAAACGTTTGGCACCATATTGCTCCAAATTATACAATAAAGGAATTAAGTTTGCTTTCCAGTACCCAGCCAGGGTGAGAGTTACGCATGACAACCGCACGATCACTCTCACTAAGCCGGAAGAGCTGCAAGCGTTCCTGGACAAGCTACCTCCAGATCCATAGGAGCTGATGTGGGCGGCCTGCGGTCTCGTGCTCAATGGAAACCAGACGCTAATGTGTTGGAGGCACGGTGGGTGCGTGGGACAGCGCTGTGGCGATTTTGAAACTGTTCAGATTTAAGCTAAGAAAAACTGCTTAGTTGTCAGATGCGGCGGGGAACCAAATTTATACGCGAGGAGCATCGAGGAATGGAGGCAGCGTGGAGGTGTGGAGGAGGAGCAGCGGGGCCTCAGCAAGAGACGTAAACTGCAAGCAGGACTCGGCAAGTGTGTAGACAGCCTTGTGTCTTTAGTCCTATACCTCTCATTACTCTGTTCTCTTGGTTTTCTCATAAATGATCACAAGACTGGCACTCTTATCTCTGACATTACATTTAACGATCTGCAAGTTGTTTACAATGCTGAACTAATTGAACAAGACGTGGGAAGAGTTGCAGAGGGTCGGCTGGATTCTCTGCATTTGAGAAGAGAACAGAGAGCTGGGCAGAAGCGGTTCCTGCTGTGCAGTGAAGTTAAGATATGCAGGTTGGGGATATGCTGTTTATTGGTCTGTTAGTTAATTTGTTATTTCTCTAGCCTGTGGGGGGGAAAAAAAAAAAAAAAACTCACTGTCAATCGGACGAGGAGAGTACAAAGAGATGGGCAGAGGAGGTTTCCCCGCTGTGCAGTGCAGTTCAGTTCGGCATGTTGGGGATATGCTGTTTAATGATTTGTTAATTAATCTGTTGTTCTTATAACCTGTGGGGGGGAAACCAAAAACGATTATAAACCAATGTCAGGCGGACAATTGATTTAACTGAGGTGCTGTGGGGGGGGAGGGGGCGGGGGCACTGTGTTAGTGGATATCCATAAGGGGGCTGGGTGGGACAGAGGATGAGTGTGAAGGGGGAGCGAAAGGAGGGCAAGTGTGCAAGGGGGGTTGGATGTGTGGGTGGATGAAGGAGGAGGAGGAAACACTGGAGGGGGAGGGGGGAGGGAGGGATAGGGGGGAGGGAGAGTATGAGGGGAAAGTCGTGGGAGGGGACAGGAGGGAAGAGGGGAGATGGTTGAAGGGTTATCATTGTAATGTTAGTGGAAATAAGGGGATGGAAAAGGGAAGGGAACAAGCGGAATTGGTGCTGAATGATACTGAACCTGAGCAGTATGGAGTGAGGAGTGCGGGGGAGACAATCTTTGTAATGATGTTGCTAGCAAGTGTTCCTGAGGCGGTCAGCTGGGACGCCGCCAGGGGGACAGGTGGACAGATCTATTTTTGCAATGGCACGATGGGTGGGACCAAATGACTAGCTTAAGGGTGGCTACATTGAATGTAGACGGCATTCACTCGCCTATCAAAAGATCTAAAATCCTCCAATATAGTAAACATATGAAAGTGGACGTATTATTAGTACAGGAAACACACTTATCGTCCTCGGAGCATTCAAAATTAAAACAGAGGTGGGTCGGAGAACTGGTGTCTGCATCCTTCAATAGCCGGCAAAGGGGGGTGGCCATACTCATTGATAAAGGTTTAGACTCCAGCCGACACCAGATCATACAAGACCCAGAAGGGAGGTTTGTTATTTGGGCAGGAGTTCTTCAAGGTAGCAAAGTAGCTCTGTGTTCGGTGTATGCGCCCAATGTTTACTCGCAGAAATTTTTTGCTTCTTTACTGGCGGCTCTGGTTACAGTTAGTGATTATCAACTGATAGTGGGGGGAGATTTCAATATTACAGCAGACCCTCTAGTGGATTGTAACCCCCCAAAGAAAAGACCCAAGGATTTCGATGGGAAGGGGGTGGGAATACTGCAAAATGAGCTGGGATTGGTGGACATATGGAGAGCCATGCATCCGGATGATAGGAACTATACTTTTTACTCTCATGTGCATGGAGTCCGGGCGCGATTGGACTACTTACTGATATCTCCTTCCCTTTTCTCGCAAACTCGCAAGGTAGACATTGAGGCGGAGGCAGTATCTGATCACAGTATGGTATGGGCTGACCTAGGTAGTTTAAAGGGAAGGGTAGTGTCCGGATGGAGAATGAATCCTACGTTGTATTTGGACAAAGAGTTTAGGCCCTTTCTAATTAAAGAGTGGCAGAATTATTTGGCGGACAATAATCCGCAAGATACGGACCCCGTAGTATTTTGGGAAGCGGGGAAAGCAGTAATGAGGGGTAAAATCATAGAATACACTTCCCGAATGAGGAAACAACAGGATGGGGAGCTCCTCTCTAAGCTTAAACAACTACAGAATGCTCGGGCTGCAGCTCTAAGAGGGGACCAGGCGTCGAGAGATAGCTTTCAAGACTTAAAAGACAAAATTAACCTCATTTTGCACCAAAGAGCCATGAGGGATATTCAACTTTACAAACACAAGCTTCATAGATGGGGAAATAAGGCGGGGAAGCTGTTAGCAAGCTTAGTACGCAATAGGCCTGCGAAGCAAGTAATCTCTCGTATCAAGATGAGGACAGGAAGGGTGTGCGAAATTGAAGCAGAAATTCAAGCGGCATTTGTGGACTTCTATCAATCGCTGTATGATGCGGGAGCTAGCAACGCAGCCCAGCGTGAGGAGTTCTTTAAGGGTATGCACCTCCCATTCTTGGCTCCGGATCACCTAGCTGCTTTGAATGCACCCATACAGGGAGAGGAAATTCAAGTCGCTCTTAAGAGACTTAAACTAGCGAAGGCTCCTGGGCCAGATGGGCTGGGACCCGAATTCTATAAGATTTTGGGGGAAGATATGATGGGTCCTTTCAGAGGGCAGGTGCTGATGTCACCAGGGCAAGCAGTGGGTGACCTGACTCATGCCACTATAGTAGTGTTACCCAAGCCAGGACGGGACAAAGAGCAGCTGGGGTCATATAGGCCAATTTCTCTTTTAAATCAAGATATTAAGATGTTTGCCAGCATCCTGGCCGCTAGGCTGGGACGAGTTCTTCCCTCATTGATTCATAGCGATCAGACTGGTTTTGTCCCTGGTAGATATGCATCTACGAACATCCTGAGGGCACTGAGTGTCATGAAGAATACGGGAGGGAAACCTGGAGATGCCATTATTGCAAGTTTAGATGCGGAGAAAGCATTTGATAAAATACTGTGGGATCATTTGTTTTGGATCCTACGCAGTTTGGCATCTTTGGGGAATTCTTATCCGGAGTGCGTGCTCTCTATAGCAGGCCTACAGCCCAGATTTTGATCAATGGTATCTTGTCTCAATCATTTGCCCTGAAAAGGGGGACCAGACAGGGCTGTCCTCTGTCACCTATGCTTTTTGTTTTAGCTCTTGAGCCACTGGCCTGTAAAATTCGGCAGTTAGGAGCATTACAGGGGATCCAAGTGGGGAAACAAGTTTATAAGGTTAACCTCTTTGCAGACGACATGCTCATTTTTCTGGGCTGTGCGTCTAAGGGCCTTCCCCTACTTATTGATTTAATAAAGCAATTTGGGTCTTTTTCGGGACTTCAGATCAACTTCGAAAAGTCAGAGGCGATGGCGCTATCTTCAGATTGTGCTTGCAGGCAGATTTCAAACTTCCCTCTTGCGTGGTCTACAGGAACCTTGAAGTACCTGGGAGTATACTTAAACCTGGATTTCAACTTAATGTATAGAAGAAACGTTACCGATAGGCTGGAGGCTATTCGCCAATTATGTGGTAGGTGGAGGGATTATCCTATATCTTTTCTAGGCAGAGTGGCATTGGTGAAGATGGTGCTCTTTCCTAAGGTTTTGTATCCGCTTCAGATGATGCCTCTATGGATCAAGAGCAGGGATGAAAGTACATTCCGGGGAGTAATTTCTTCCTTTATTTGGGGTCACAGGAGAGCGCGTATTGGGTATCATAAGTTAACAAGGACTAGAAAAGAGGGAGGGGTCAAGCTACCGGACCTTCGGCTCTATAATGTTGCATCATTAATGAGATGGATACATGAAATGCACACGGGGGTACGAGTGTTTGCCTCTGAAGACGTGTGGGAGAATGAGGCTGCGCCGTTTTCGTTTTTTTCAGTTCTCCATAATTTAGGAACATCTGTTAAGATATCTCCGCTTATGAGGCCGCTACGTTTGGCTTGGCAGTGGTGGAGGGGGAGGGTAGGTGGGGCGGGAGGACCCTCCCCCTTCCTAGAGGTGCAGAACAATCCTAGGTTTCCTGCAGGGGAAATCGCACATGTCAAAATGGGTTCAAATGGGGTGCCGGTATGTAGGTCAGTTCATAGAGGTGGGAGATGGTGGACCTCCTTCCTTCTCGGTGTGTCAATCTAGGTGGGGGCTGCCTTCACAGTTAACTTTCTCTCACCTGCAACTTGTCCATTATATGCATTCTTTGAAAAGTCCAGGCAATGTGTATCCGACTTTTACTAAGCTAGACAAGGAATTTATGCAACTCCCGTCAGAAACTAATAGGTTGTCTTACTGGTATGGGTTGGGGTTGGCTTGGCGCCCAGTGCCTTTCTATGTTCAGCTGGCACAGCAATGGAGCGCACTTATAGGGAAGGAGATATCAGAGCGGGCACTTTCCAGGTGTTTCTATTTGGCTTTCAAAATCACACCCAATGTGGGACTCCATGAAACACAATTTAAAATTCTCCATATTGCCTATGTTACCAGATGCAAGGGCAAGAGGCTGGGTCTCTGGGATTCAGATGGTTGTGTGAAATGCCACAGGGGCAAAGGTACAATCATACATCATTTTTTAGAATGTTGGGTGCTGCGAGATTTTTGGAAGGGTGTGCTGGCGCGGCTGGAGGGAACTCTTCAGGCTCAATTAGAATGGTCCTATGACATATTAATGTTAGGCTCTGATGCCGACCTTGTGGAACAGGGGTTATCAGCACCTCAATGTAAGTTTGTCCTTCTGGCTTTAGTGCTAGCAAAAAGAGTTATTTTACAACACTGGATTGATGCAACACCGCCCCCTCTAGCTAAATGGCAGGCTAGCATGACACAGATGGCAGGATGGGAACAGGGGGACATGGATACGGATATACATCGTGTAAGGGATGCTGGCTATGTAGAATTATGGAGGAAATGGAGGGTGCTGATATCATAGGCACCCACCCTATCGTGCTCGCACATTACTCGCTCACTAATTGGAGCATCGTTACTAACATTGCACAATTCTAGTAGACCTAGTAGATCTAGTACCAGATCCGAGGAAAGGGGGATAGGTAGGGGGGGAGGGACAAGGGCAGGGGGGAGGGTAGGGGGGGAGGGAAGGGAGGGAGGGTGGGTTCCTGGAAGGGGGAGGGATAAACAAAAAAAAAGAAAAAGAAGAGGAGAGGCAGCCTGTTTCAGTCTCAGGACAAGTACCTGGTCCGCAAACGGGAAGGAGTGCACACAAGCAGCGCATTCTGGTTAGGTTTGTTTATAGTAAGAGGTATTTACCAATGTATACCACAGTTTTGCATTTGTGTATTTGGACTATGGAAATTGATTTTGCTGTCTGTACCTTTGGTAATGTGTGTTTTCCTTATACTCTTGCATGGTTTGTTTCTCTTCATAATAAAAACATTAAAAAAAAAAAAAAAAAGAAAGGGACTACACTTTTAATAGGAAAGATTGCATTCACACTGACAAAAAGAATAACATTTTTAAATGTTTCAGGTTGGACACCAAAAATCCCAACCACACCAATCATGTAGTATCATATGCTTCTTTAAAGAATCAAGTCTTAACTGCTACTTTAAAATTCTGCAAATCGAAAGTGGTAACGAATTCCATGAAAGGAACAATGAAAATGTGAGAAACAGAAGAAGGCTCAAGCAATGGGACTTAAAAAACAATAATTCATATAACACATTAAAAAGTCCATTTGTTGCTGTAACATCAAACACTCAGCTGTTGCATAAAAGACTCAACTCGGTGCTGCATTTCGGCCCAAAAAGCCTTCCTCAGAAGTCTTACAGGTGTTTGTCCATGAAAGTAAAATTAACAGCTATAATGATATGTGACTGTATCTGCATCGCTCTGCTGAGTGCTGGCTGTTTACTGGAAGTTGATTTCATTTTCTTTCAAGTATTGTTTTATTTTTAAGTTCCATTGTTTGTTTGAGCCTTCTTCCGTTTCCCATGTTCTGTTTGATGACTTAGTGCTACAAGGCTTTCTTTTCTTCTCTCATTTTTTAAAAAGGAAAGAAGCAAAGGCATCCTTTCCCTTGCTTTTTATAATCTTGCACATGTATTTCAGGCAAGTTGTGACCTAGCAAAAAGATATTTTTCACCAGAGTAAAAAAAATATGTGCTTGAAAGATACTTAGCACAATCAAAACCTACCACAATATCCTGGCGTTCCACATACCGTCTTCATGGCTACCTGATCCTCCACAATCTTGGAAAGGCCAAAGTCAGCTGTAAAATTTAAAACAGATGCATACATAAAATTAAATTTAAAAAATTGTATTGACCTGTGACAGCATTCAAGATGGGGTTCAGGAATTTAGATGAGTTCATATCTATCCCTCTGTTTCTATACACACTATCAGGTTTTAACATTTATTGAAAGCTGTCATCATTTAAGAAGTGGAATGCATAGGGTACCCTCAGAATTTATATTAGGACATAAACATGGACCACCTCCCCCCCCCCCCCCCCCCCAACTGGCGAAACACAGCTCATAATGAAAATGTAATGTGGTAAAAAGTAAGCTATTTGCTTTGGAGGAAAATGAATACAACAAGTTGGGAGATATAATTCACCTTGCACTTGGGGCCATTTGCCATGTGCTCACTGAATGTTAAGGGGCATTTGTGAACCATTGTGGATCTGTCAAACATCTCATATCCACTATATGTGGATGTTTCTCAGTTAAAATCTAAGGTGAATAAATACACACATTTCAAATTATAGGACAATCAAAGAGCAATTGGGATTCACACCAAAATAATCATCCTGTGGTACAAAAGTATAGAATAAATTCTGTATTCCAAGCAAATATGAATCGGCTGGATGATAAAAACTTTAATGAACAAATGTATTTCAGAAACTAACATAATACCAAATACAACCAAATGGATATGTGCAGATTCAGATAGATTGCTAGCATTCCATTAACAAAGTTCTCAGCATGTTTCAGCATGACGCCTGCATCAGGGGATACGGACAGCAAATCAAATACTGGGCAAGGGGACCCTAAAGGGAAAAAACTGCCATAGGACATACATCACCATCTGACCCAGCCATACTATCTGCACACTCGCTATAATATAAATCTCCCATATCATTCAAACAGAAGAACAGAAAAAGTCATATATCAGTCCAATAGAAATCTAATTGGGTTTTCCCAAAAGATATTCAGAGTCCAATAAGCAATGCTATTTAACTGGGCAGGTACGGCTCCTGGCCGGTTAAATAGCGCTTAACTGGCTAACTGCTAATAATCTGTGCGATATAGCTGGTTATCTCTGCTGAATATTAGTGCTTCTTAGTGGCTATGTTGCGCAACTTAGCTGGTTAAGCACGAATATTCAGCGCTAACCAGCTAAGTTTAGCTGTTAAGAAGGCCCGCTATTTATGCGGCCTAATCTTTAACCGCTAAGCACTTAAACAGTTAGCACTGAATATCATCTGGTTGCCGCGGATATGGCCCTGTGTTGAATATCCAGGGTTTGTGCCTCCGGTGGCAGCTGAATATTGGCGGGGGGGGGGGGGGGGGGGGTCAGTGTGCAGATATTATGGCTGGGTCACGTGGTGATATATGTCCTATGGCAGTTTTTTCCCTTTAGAGTCCCCTTGCCCAGTTTATAATCTGATTTGATTTGCTGTCCATATCCCCTGATGCAGGCGACACACTGAAACATGTTGGGAACTTTGTTAATGGAATGCTAGCAATCCATCTGGATCTGCACATATCCATTTGGTTGTGTTTGGTATTATGTTAGTTTCTGAAATAAATCATCTTGAGAACATCTTATCCTACATTTCCCGAATTGTAAGAAAGTAACCTACAAAAATTCCATACTGCTAACTTTTCATATGAAGGCACTGAAATTTGGAACTCCTTACCTAAAACCATCAAATGCACCGATGATTATTTGTTATTCCGAAATCTTTTGAAAACTCACTTCTTCAGTCTAGCCTTTAAGCACTCTTCTCAAATAAACTCATGGCATTAATTTTTACCTCATCCCGCCTCCCATTACTCCTGTCTATCCAACTAATCCTAGCCCTTACCTTTATCCTCCATATTTCAATTATCTAGTTTAAATCAGTAAGGGGTTCTTTTACTAAGCAGCAGGAAAAAGGGCCCTGCGGTAGTGGCGGGGGCCATTTTTCCCAACGCCAAGGCCCTTTTAACTGCAGTGGGTAAAATGCCCCAGGCACACATGGCCATGCGGTAAGAGAACTCTTACCACGTGGCAATGTGAAGGGGAGCTCTTACCACTACCTACCAAGGTGGCAATAAGGGCTCCCACTCTTACTGGGCAGTGCACGGCAATGCCTGATTACCGCCAGGTTACTGCCACGCAAGCCATTTCCAAGGGTTTTCATTTTCCCCCTAAAATGGTGCGAACTAGGGGCAGGACTACTGCTGGCAGTCACGTCGGGCTGGCAGTAGTCCCGGAAGAGCGAGCAGTAAGCCCGCGTTGGGATAAATGTCATAAATAAAAGCTAGCAATCCATATGTATCCACACATATCCATTTGGTTGTGTTTAGTATTATGTCAAGTTTTTGAAATTCATTTGTTCATTAAAATGTTTATAATCCAGCCTGTTTGTATTTCCATGGAATTTATTCTATTTTTTTGTATCATGGGATGATTATTTTGGTGTGTCTCCCAATTGCTCTTTGTTTGTATTTGGGTTGGCCTCTTTTGTCTTTCGTACATTTTCAAACTATGTGAAATTATTCAGAAAAGGAAAATGTTACCTTTCATATACCTTTCATGACATGGGCTGTAAAACCTGATTGTTTAAGCAGGCACTAACAACTCACCATTGAGAGTGCCAGTACACTGGGAACAGTTACGGGATGGAAGGAATGGGCAGATGGGAATCAACAAAATAAGGATTATGTCTGTTAATTAAATTAGGCTGTGGTTTATTATGTGCTCAAGAGTTGGATGAATTTTCATGTATCCATATGACCAGGGGCGGCCCATGGCAATCTGCCACCTGAGGCAGGGATGAGATGCCGCCCCTGCCTGCACCTGGTCTGGCATCGCCTCCCTTCCTTCCTCAACCCTCTTCCTTGTATTTACCTTATTTTATTTTTTTCCAAAAGGTGGCAGCGGCAGCGATTCCATTAGGCTGCCCTGTCACGGTACTCTTCCCTCTACTGCTTCGTCCCGCCTCTGAGAAAACAGGAAGTTATATCAAGAGGCGGACTGCAGTAGTAGGGAGAAGAGTCCAGTACTGGCGGCAGAGCAGCCTATGGGAATCGCTGCCGCTGCCACCTTTTGGAAAAAAAAAAAGATAAACATGGGGAAGAGGGTTAAGGAGGGAAGGGGAGAGAGCAGCTCTCTGGAGAGTGCTGCCCTGCCTCAATTGGCCTAAAGGCCTCCACTGCATATGATACTCATTTTTGAAACAGATCGATATCTCTAAATGGCCCAAAAAAGGTCCATCTGCCGAAAATGACAAATCGCAATTTTCGAAAGGCGGAATTTGGATGTTTTACACTGCAATTCATCCAGATAGCAAGGGGGCATGTTGGAAGTGTGTTTTGAGTGGGACTAGGGACAGTGCAAAATTAGGACATCTTTCAGCGATAACAGAATGGGAAGAAACGTCCAAAGCAAAAAAGAGACATTTTTATCTAGACCTATTTCAATCACGCCCAGGGTACAAAAAGGTGCCCTGATTGAGCAGCTGTCCACTGGAGGGATGAAGGCCCTCCTTAATCTCCCAGTGGTTACTGACCCCCTCCCACCCCTCTAAGAAGTAAAAGTGACAGTATACACCAGGCTCTGTAACAGGTATTATGGCCATTCCTAATAGAGCAGCAAGCAAGTGTAAGGAGTAGCCTAGTGGACTTTGAACAATGGGACCCAGGTGTAACTCCTACTTGAACTCTTATTTCTGTAGAAATATGTGAGTTCTCCTGGAACACAGAAAAATTTACTTTACCTAAATGTATAAAACACCTGTAAGCGTGATGGTAATTGTAGCGATGTACCTTTAAGCATAGTAGATTTTTACCACAACATTACTTTGTATTTGTTTACTCCGGAGTCTGCAAAGACCTCTCTGTTACTATGTAAGCCACATTGAGCCTACAAATAGGTAGGAAAATGTGGGATACAAATGTAACAAATAAATAAATAAATTTTCAGAGGCAGGAAACCTGAAAGCAACATAATTTTCAGGGTTGAGTACTGGGGAAGTTGTGTCACTTTCAGGTGATTGAAAGGTTAAGGGGGCCCAAAAGCCTCAACTCTTTGGGGTTTAGGAGCTCAAAATCTGCTTCTCTTTTGGGAGTGGGGAACCAAGGGCTACAACATTCTTGGGAAGGGAAGGGCTCTCGAAGACCGGAAGGCTGCATCTATTCAGAGGGTTTTGGATGGGTGCCTGAACACTTCATACTGGGGTGTGGGCATGCTGGGATGCCCAATCGCACCAACAATATTAGAGGAGGTAGTCCACAATGGGTGAAGACACTTGGGAAACAGGGAAGGGATTTTTAAGGGGTGTCTCTTCAGAGCTACAAGGGTCATATTAACTGGACTTTTTACTTTGAGCAATTAGTGTGGGTAAACCTCCATTACCATGGTTGCTCCATCTTTAATGTTGCCAAGATAACACTACCATGTTCTATATCTCATTAGTTTAATACATATTTTAGTTTCATACCTAATGCCAACAAGAAAACTGACAAGCAGCCCAGTATTATTTAATGACTGGGATGAGAGTTTTCAACTTCTGATATAGGAAGCATCCTTTTTGACAGGCCTTTATATGACCCCTGAAGCAGGCATTTTGCCGAAACATTGACCATGTTGGGTCTCTCAAGCAATAAATTCTACATCCATATTTGAAATTGGATCTGCATTACTGTTTCCTGTCCTACCTACAGCCATTACTTGCTGTATTGGAGTAACTTGTATTGCCATACCAGTTTTAACAGAGTTAGTATATAGATTCCTTAACTTCCCCAGTGGATGTGTATGGCTATTGCTCTAATGGAGTGATGTCTATGAAAGAAGGAAGGATCATCAGGATAAAAGTGCACCTAAATCCTTCAACACAAACAGATGAATGCAAAAACCATTGCTAATTTTTCACTCACCGATTTTTAGTGGTGCATCTGGAGCTGGAGTTGCATAGAGTAGATTCTCTGGCTTGAGGTCACGGTGGACAATCCCATTTTCATGCAGATACTACAAGAAAACAAAACCCAAAGAATAAAACTCAAAGTTATTATGCTTAAAAAGATCATTTTGTTTCTCAAGTTTTTACAAATACTCAAATGCAATACAGTAGGACTGCAAAGGTGTATGATCTTTCTCAAGCCCATATACCACTGTACCTACAAACAGCCAAGACCTGTAGGAAAATGAGTCTTTGAATCACATCTAGACCTCTGTGCATGGGATCTAAACAGTTCAACCAGGAACTGTCAGGATGAAAAAGTATTTCTTTAGTTCACCACAGCCTTATTTTTGGCAAATCCAGGGAGATACAGCTGAGCCCCATGTAATGACTTTAAAGAAACATATGAATCAAGTACTTTCAAAATGTACAAATATCTTTTAAAAATGAGGGGAGAGGTGTGCAAGGTGGTGGCCACAGAACCTTTCACTGCAACTTTTAATCTTGGAATCTTGATTTGATATCTCTTCCTCAAATTCCAGATTGACTTTATTTAGGCCCAAAATATCCCAGATGTGTAGTAGGTGAAACATACAAAAGTGACATGTGTTCAGAAACTCCTGATTATGTTACATGAGGAACAGAGGAAGGAATTCAAATTTTCTGATAAACTAAGGACTTTGTATACTAAAGAATGTTAGTGTTAAGTTCAATATTTCATGCACATTAATTTGGCTATTACACAATGCTGATGTAATTTGCATATGTGTCAGATTTGAATGGGCTCATCTGCATGCGTGTGCTATTACTATGTAAAGATGCTAAAGGATCATTTTTCATCTGGAATGGTGATCATATTAAGTTATGTGCGAGAAGCAGCACTATCCATTTAGACCATTTAGAAAACAAAAGGTATTTAGAGCCACTATGGCCCTGCTTTTCACTTGCCCCACATTTATATAGACAGTAGCTAGTCATTTAGGGGCAATTATATCACTTTGCACCGGTGGCGTAGCCAGAAGGCAAATTTTGGGTGGGCCAACAGGTTGGATGGGTGGGCACTAGAGAAAAATGTGCTACTTGACGCACACATGCCCTGCCTTGCCCCACTCCCAATAATTTCAATGAGGGTAGCAGTGCAGGCTTCAGTGACTGCAGGCCATGTTGAGGATTAGGGGAAGTACAAGAGGCTGCACTCTTCATTCCCCATTGAGCCACGGTCCCTCAAAACACATATGCTTCCCTCAAATATTCTGCATCAATAGAAGCCCCTGGCCCTCCCCCAACAGAGGATGCAGAGCAGAGCTAGAACATTTCCCCATAAAACTCACCATACAAACATTTTTGTTTCTAGTGCTATCTCAATAGCAGGCATATTGTAAAGTAATACAAAAATCTATCAAACAAAAAGCCACTCAGAACCTAGAACAAAACTACCATGCCAGCACTAACATCCAAAGTAAGTATCTTACCTACATTTTAGGACCCTAAATATTACAGTGGGGCCCTAAAATATCAATATACCTATCAAGAAAACTGAAAAAGCCAAATTACTATACAACACTACGTAGAAAATTCATGCTAACAGTCATACACACAGAACACAAATGCCAAATACAGAATAAGTGACCATAACATAAATTGAACCGAAACACCAATAATCCAGACCTTGAATTTAATACAACACCAGAGAAATAGAAAGATGAATTTTTTCCTACACTGTGTAAAATATAAAGATAGCACATGCCAGGGATGGTGTTGGGGTTAAAACTAGAGCAACTATCCATGGCCCCCTGGCCAGAGAGAGCCTCACACCTGCCAGAAGCTGAAAAAGATGCAGCCTAGTAGTAAGCTTTTGGGGTCCCCTCCTAAACTTCTGCTCTAGGCCCCAGCCATGTCTAACACCAGCTCTGGCAGCATACCTATTTCAAATCTGACTTATTCTAATCACAAAATAGAAAAATAAAATTATTTTTCTACCTTTTGTTGTCTGGACATTTTATTTTTTAAATGTTGGTCCTAGGCTCTGGTTTCTGCTTCTCTCAACTCGCTAACCAAGGTCTCATGTCCATTTGACATTTCTTTTTTCTTCATGTCCACTATCCATCTTCCCCCATCTCTGTGTTTATCTTCGGCATCTCCCTTTCTCTGAGTTCATATACAGTGGTGGAAATAAGTATTTGATCCCTTGCTGATTTTGTAAGTTTGCCCACTGACAAAGACATGAGCAGCCCATAATTGAAGGGTAGGTTATTGGTAACAGTGAGAGATAGCACATCACAAATTAAATCCGGAAAATCACATTGTGGAAAGTATATGAATTTATTTGCATTCTGCAGAGGGAAATAAGTATTTGATCCCCCACCAACCAGTAAGAGATCTGGCCCCTACAGACCAGGTAGATGCTCCAAATCAACTCGTTACCTGCATGACAGACAGCTGTCGGCAATGGTCACCTGTATGAAAGACACCTGTCCACAGACTCAGTGAATCAGTCAGACTCTAACCTCTACAAAATGGCCAAGAGCAAGGAGCTGTCTAAGGATGTCAGGGACAAGATCATACACCTGCACAAGGCTGGAATGGGCTACAAAACCATCAGTAAGACGCTGGGCGAGAAGGAGACAACTGTTGGTGCCATAGTAAGAAAATGGAAGAAGTACAAAATGACTGTCAATCGACAAAGATCTGGGGCTCCACGCAAAATCTCACCTCGTGGGGTATCCTTGATCATGAGGAAGGTTAGAAATCAGCCTACAACTACAAGGGGGGAACTTGTCAATGATCTCAAGGCAGCTGGGACCACTGTCACCACGAAAACCATTGGTAACACATTACGACATAACGGATTGCAATCCTGCAGTGCCCGCAAGGTCCCCCTGCTCCGGAAGGCACATGTGACGGCCCGTCTGAAGTTTGCCAGTGAACACCTGGATGATGCCGAGAGTGATTGGGAGAAGGTGCTGTGGTCAGATGAGACAAAAATTGAGCTCTTTGGCATGAACTCAACTCGCCGTGTTTGGAGGAAGAGAAATGCTGCCTATGACCCAAAGAACACCGTCCCCACTGTCAAGCATGGAGGTGGAAATGTTATGTTTTGGGGGTGTTTCTCTGCTAAGGGCACAGGACTACTTCACCGCATCAATGGGAGAATGGATGGGGCCATGTACCGTACAATTCTGAGTGACAACCTCCTTCCCTCCGCCAGGGCCTTAAAAATGGGTCGTGGCTGGGTCTTCCAGCACGACAATGACCCAAAACATACAGCCAAGGCAACAAAGGAGTGGCTCAGGAAGAAGCACATTAGGGTCATGGAGTGGCCTAGCCAGTCACCAGACCTTAATCCCATTGAAAACTTATGGAGGGAGCTGAAGCTGCGAGTTGCCAAGCGACAGCCCAGAACTCTTAATGATTTAGAGATGATCTGCAAAGAGGAGTGGACCAAAATTCCTCCTGACATGTGTGCAAACCTCATCATCAACTACAGAAGACGTCTGACCGCTGTGCTTGCCAACAAGGGTTTTGCCACCAAGTATTAGGTCTTGTTTGCCAGAGGGATTAAATACTTATTTCCCTCTGCAGAATGCAAATAAATTCATATACTTTCCACAATGTGATTTTCCGGATTTAATTTGTGATGTGCTATCTCTCACTGTTACCAATAACCTACCCTTCAATTATGGGCTGCTCATGTCTTTGTCAGTGGGCAAACTTACAAAATCAGCAAGGGATCAAATACTTATTTCCACCACTGTATTTCCCTGTCCAGCCTCTCCCCTCTCTTCTTCCCCCATGCCAATGTGTCTCTCTCCTCTCTAACCCCACCCCATCCAGCTTCTCTCTCTCTCTCTCTCACTCCCCTCCCCCTTTTCTGGCATCTGGCTTGCTTGTTTGCCTGCCTGTCCCCCATCCTTCCTGCTGTGGTTTCAGTATTTGAGCCCCACTTGCTTCATCTCCTTGGTCTGGCATTCCTTTCCTTTCCAATCCCTCCCCCTTTGGCATCAAATAGTGTCATTTATTTCTAGATATATTGACAATAGCCCTACCTTTGTTTGATCTGTTTCTATCGGATGCCTTACTTATGGCGTCTGACGTCATTGTTGGATTAAATAGAAGCCATTTTGAATTTGAAGAAGACTGTTGTAGATGGTTATGACTGTACAAGACTGTGATTGTTATAGACATTTTTGTATACTAATTTGAGAACATGTGGACAGCTTGTTGATTGTCAGCTTGGCTCTGATCCTGCACTTTATATGAGCTTCTTTAAGATAAGTGCTTTTTCGTTTTTGCATCATGAATGTTGAAGAATGACTACTGAAATAATTGATAAAAGAAAAGAAAAATACAGAAATAAAATAATGTTTTTTGGAAGGTTTTTGCCAATGATGAATAAGAGATTATTGGATCCATATAGCTCTTTAAATCTATTTTGATTTATGTCATTTTTCAGTGAGTGGATTTTTGTGTGAGTTTATCTTGTGTGAGTTTGTTAATCCGCATAAAAAAGCTTTCATAAAATTATCTCTGCAATTTAATTCCCTGGACAACAGAAGTGACTCATTTTATTAACTGAGTCCTGCATCACAATTCTTATCTTCTAACTGGAGACAATTTATTTATTTTATTTATTTGTTGCATTTGTATCCCACATTTTCCCACCTATTTGCAGGCTCAATGTGGCTTACATAGTACCGTGATGGCGAACACCAGTTCCAGTATGAGAGATACAGAGTGGGAATTGCGTTAAGTCAGGGTCAATTAGGTGGTGACCGAAGCAAAGAATTAATTTAATCTCTCCGCTACGGCTTTGTCTTCCCTGATCGCCCCTTTTACCCTCGGTCATTTAGTGGACCAACCAATTGTTTTGCCAGCTTCCTGCTTTTAATATACCTAAAAAAAATTTACTATGTGTTTTTGCCTCCAACGCAATCTTTTTTTTCAAAGTCTCTCTTTGCCTTCCTTTTCAGCGCTTTGCATTTGACTTGACAGTCCTTATGCTGTTTACTATTATTTTCAGTCGGTTCCTTCTTCCATTTTCTGAAGGAATTTCTTTTAGCTCTAATAGCTTCCTTCACCTCACTTTTTAACCATACCAGCTGTTGTTTGGTCTTCCTTCCTCTTTCTTTAATACAAGGAATATTTTTAATACACGGAATATATTTGGCCTGGGCTTCCAGGATGGTATTTTTGAACATCATCCATGCCTGATGTAAATTTTTGATCCTTGCAGCCGCTCCTCTAAGTTTTTTTTTTCACCATTCTTCTCATTTTATCATAGTCTCCTTTTTGAAAGTTAAACGCTAACATATTGGATTTCCTGCGTATACTTACTCCAAAGCTAATATCAAATCTGATCATCTCATATTCACTGTTATCAAGCGGCCCCAGCACCATTACCTCCCGCACCAGATCATGCGCTCTACTAAGGACTAGGTCTAGAATTTTTCCTTCTCTTGTCGGCTCCTGTACCAGCTGCTCCATAAAGCAGTCCTTGATTTCGTCAAGGAATTTTACTTCCCTGGCATGACCTGATGTTACATTTACCCAGTCAATATTGGGGTAATTGAAATCACCCATTATTATTGTGTTGCCTAGTTTGTTAGCGTCTCTAATTTCCCGTGGTAATTTCAGGATTGGTGTGTTCTACCCACACGCGTTTGGGGCAGGGGTGTAGCCAGACTTCGGCGGGAGGGGGGTCCAGAGCCCGAGGTGAGGGGGCACATTTAACTCCCCCCCTGGCGCCGCCGACCCCTCTGTCATTACTGACCCACCGCCACCGCCACCACCACCACCAACAACAACAACTTTGCCCCCCCCCCCCCCGCCGCCGCCTACCTTTGCTGGCGGGGGACCCCAACCCCCGCCAGCCGAGGTTCTCTTCTTCTGGCACAAGGCTTCATTCTGTTTCTGTGAGTCTGACGTCCTGCACAGGTAGGCAATGGTGGCGGCGGTGGAGGGTTGGCGGCAGGAGAGGGGGTCGAGAGGGTCATCGTCAGGGGCGTCCAAGGCCAAATCTATGGGGTCCCAGGCCCCCATGGCCCCACGTAGCTATGCCACTGGTTTGGGGAGGGTCTGGAGGCAGAGAATGGGCGTGTTCTGTGCTAATCAGTTAGTGCAGCTACATTGCAACGCGCTAACTGATTAGTACATGGTTAGTGCTTGAGCCCTTATCACCTATACAAGAGGTGGCAGTAGGAGCTCATTCGTTAATGGCCACACTTCAATGGGAAAATTAGCATGTGGCCATTAATGCAGGAAATAGAAACATTGGCCATTTTACCCCTGCAGTAAAAATGGTCTTAGGATGTGGAAATGACCCGCCTATGGACACACTAAGGCCATCTTTTACCATCGTTTGGTAAAAAGGCCCCTAAAGCATCAAATTGTGTGCAAAGTTTATAGAAATAGCAGAAAAGTCTTAAAATGCCAGCTGAAGCATTTAAATATTGATTTGATAGTACCTTTCTATTTCGGCACTTAACCTGTGGCTTGAGGTTCATATCATACAGGATTCAAAATTTATTAATCCACCAAAAAAGAAAGAGAAAAAAATGTCACAGAAGAAATCAGTTACATGAACTCTTCCATCTACATATTGCTCTATTTATAATCATTAGTGCTGTGAACTCATCGTTTCCCACAGTATGTAGCCCATGTGAACAGACAGACACAGATACAGCAGTAAAGTTAATGGAGTAGAAATCCTAATTTAAATGATACAGTCCAAAAATATCTGAAAGGCATCAAAAATATAATTAATATTAGCATGGCTGTTGAGTTCTTGCTCAAATGGCACATAGAAAAATGCCCTCATTGCCTGTTCTATGATGTTTTACACAGTACATGCTGTAGATGTTTCAACAGATGCCCTCCAGCCACTCGCAGAAATTATATTCATGCTCCATTGTACAAAATACATCAGTGATTAATTAGGTTTTTGATTCCCAGACATCAGCCTTGCTTTATTATATACCATAGGTGAGCAAACTGATTGTAAATTTAATTGCTGGTATTTTAAATTGGGATCAAACAACGAAGGATGTGCTGTACTAAGGAAACCTCCAGGCTTGCCCATAGACAGAGATTTGCCTTGGTATACCATTAAAGGATGTCACTGCTTAGCACTTGGAAAACAAATCACATTTTTTGTGAATCTTACTATTAACAGTCTCAAAGTGTTTGTTGTAGAACATGCAATCAACAGACATAAACCCCGTTTTATGTAGAGTACAGAAATAGGAAATGAGATGCCCAGGTTGGGACGTGTCAACTGCCATTAGTATTTTTCAATATACAGTCTTTTCTACAGTACATGCATAAACGGACATGTATGTGCCTTCTTTGTGCAACAGAAACATTCATTTTACAAGTGTCAATGGCTAAAATATCAATGGGGTCAACACTGCAACATATGTTGGCACAAACATATGTGCATTGGTATTTCAGAACATATATACATTTACGTCTGCCGTGCTTCACAAAACCTGCATCCTTGCTTTGGCTATCTCGGATATGCTAGAGACTTCAGATACTAATCTTGTAACAGTGGCAACTATAATTGTTTCTTTGGCATTGAAGTCTGATAGAGATTAGCTGCTACATCTTTTCTGTAAATATAAAGACCACCCCCCCCCCCCCCATATTCAGCCAGCTGCTGGCAGCGCGGTTAGCTTCCACTGGCGGCGCTGACCCTAGATATTCAATGCCAGGCTGTATCCAGCGATCGGCATTGAATATCCGGTTTTAGTTTTGGCTGTGGCAATTTAACTGGCTGAGTGAATATTCAGCGCTAGCCAGTTAATAGCAGTTAAAGACAGGCCACTTAAATAGCAGGCCTATCTTAACTGCACAACTTAGCCGGTTTAGCGCTGAATGTTAATGTTTAGCCGGCTAAGTCGCACAGCTAGCCACTAAGCACTAATATTCAGTGGAGGAAACCGACTATCGCATGCTAAATATTAGAGCTTAGCCAGCTAAGTGCTATTTAACCGGCTAGGAGCTGTTCCTGAATGGTTAAATAGCTCTGAATATTGGTGCACGGCTGCCCAGAGGGAGCGGCAAGGTTCCCCCAGGCCCTGCCTCCAAGGGGAGCCTGGCACCCAGGTCTGTCTTTCTCTTGCTCCTGACAGGACCCGGGTGATCAAGTCCCAACAGGAGTGGAAGAGAGAAAACTCTGGTGCTGGGCCCCCCTTGGAGGCTGGGGAGGTGCAGACACAGGGCTTTGGGGCCTCTGGTTTGGCTGGCAGGGATCCCCAAGCATGCACAATGTGAGGGGACAAGCAGCTGCAGGCCAGGCAATGTGGCGGACAACAGCGCTGGAGGAAGGCTTCAGCTGGCAGGGCTTGGGAACCCCTGCCAGCCAAGGTATGTGGAGTTGCGGTGGGGGAGCAGGGAGGTGGGGCAATATGCGCCCCCCCCCCCACTTTGAGCTCCGGCCTCCCAATTTTTAAAGTCTGGCTATGTGGTGGTCCTGGGGGGCGGCAGCAGTGGGGGCCCAGCAGCAGCAGCCTGGGAGGGCCTGGCAGAGGCGGCCCTGCCCATGCCTGGCTCAATCTCTCGGCAGACCTGCCCCAGGCCCGGCTCAGTCTTACAGCGGCCCTGAATATCAGGCCCCATCTGTTACTGAACAGTAAAATTAGGATGTTTCATGATATTACCAGAGAAGCCAAGAAGTGCAGAAGGGAATTTCTGGGGGCTATTTTTTGCCTTAAAATTTCCTGTAAATGTATTTTAAACTACAAGTCTGTTAAGTATGTCTTCTTTCACCTGCACAGCTGACAGCTTTCCTGGCTACAAATGGATTCCTGTCATCAGTGTTTACCAATAAACAGAAGTGAATCATCTAGAGATTGTTCACACTAAAGGCCTCTAATTTCAAGTCCTGCAAGGGGTTCCTGTGCAACAATGCCAACAAATCCCATTCAGAGTGAATGGGCTATGTCAGCATTACCACACCAGGGACTGCTACTGCGGCTTGATAAAAGAGGAGTTTAAAAGTCCATTACTAAATGGACTTTGGGAAAATCCACTATTTCTGGGATAAGCAGTATAAAATGTTTTGTACTTTTTTGGGGATCTTGCCAGGTATTTGTGACCTGGATTGGCCACTGTTGGAAACAGGATGCTGGGCTTGATGGACCTTTGATCTTTCCCAGTATGGCAATACTTATGTAGGCCTAAAATATGGTTTGGAGGTTAATGATCCTCCTGTCTGTCCTTTTTTCCCTTATTTTAAATAGATTGTTCTTGTTCCTGCATATATTCCTATTGGCTCGGTCTCGAAACTGTGAACTTGATTGGATGATACGTGGAGGGGCATAATCGAACGCGAACGCCTATCTCCATGGGCGTCTATGTCCGAAAACGGGTACGTGAAGAGGTGGGACAGACCGTATTTTCGAAAAAATGGACGTTTTTCAGCTGGGCATTTGTTTTTTTTTTTAGCGATAATGGAAAGTAAAAACGCCCAGCTCAAAAATGTCCTAATCCGAGCCATTTGGTCGTGGGACGGGCCACGATTTGTAGTACACTCGCCCCCCTGACATTCCAGGACACCAACTGGGCACCCTAGAGGTCAGTGCGGTGGACTTCAGACAATGCTCCCACATGCATAGCTCCCTTACCATGGGTGCTGAGCCCCCAACCCCCTCCCCCTCCCCCAAAACCCACTACCCACAAATGTACAACACTACCGTAGCTCTTAGGGGTGAAGGGGGCACCTACATGTGGGTACAGTGGGTTTTGCAGACCTCCCATTTACCAGCACAAGTGTTACAGGTAGGGGGGATGGGCCTGGGTCCGCCTGGCTGAAGTGCACTGCGGTACACACTAAAAGTGCTCCAGGGACCTGCATACACGCAGGCCTCTAGCACTTGTTGCTGCTATATAACATTGGCACACCAGTTGACACCTGAAGACTAATCTCTCCGAAAACGTCCTTTATTGGAATAAGCATGCTTACTCACAGTTAACTGCAGATCAGAGGTTGTTCCCCACTGGCAACGAGTCTCCCTGGTACTGAGATGAGCTGTAGGTCAGAGCTGACAGAATGCTGTACAATGCCCTCTTTCAGCCACATTCAAGGTAAGAACTAAGTTCTGTAGCGTGGCTAACACGTGAAAGGGATCTAAAACTGGCTTACAAAAATGGCCACTACCACATGGACTACCGGAAACAAAACAGGGCACACTCTGACCCAGTAAGCAGGGGGAAAAGCACCATGGGAGTAGAGCCTACCAACTACCAACATCATGAGCATTTGCCACAAGCTAGTGGAATCACGGAGCCCAATACCCTATACCCACCACAATGCATTGCTGATGTGACTCTGGAGTGCCCTTAACAGAAAAGGTGTCACACTCACCCGAGAGCCACATCAGAACCAGGGAAAGGCTGTCAGAGGATAGAACACATTCTGCTGTCATGGAGGTGGGTACGGCATTTGAGGCTGGCATAGAGGCTGGAAAAAAAGTTTGTAAAGTGGGGGGGGGGTTTGGTGGGAGGGGGTTAGTGACCACTGGGGGAGTCCGGCGAGGTCATCCCCGATTCCCTCCGGTGGTCATCTAGTCAGTTGGGGCACTTTTTTGGGACCTGTTCGTGAAAAAAAAGGGTCCAAAAAAGTGACCCAAAATCGCGGTAAAAATGCCTTTTTTTTTTAATCAGCTAAAGACGCCCATCTCTCCTCGGCCGATAACCACGCCCCAGTTCCGCCTTCACCATGCCTCCAACTCGCCCCCGTCAACTTTACCCGTTTCCGCGACGGATTGCAGTTGGAAATGCCCAAAATCGGCTTTCGATTATACCGATTTGGGCGCCCATGGGAGAAAGACGCCCATCTCCCGATTTGGGTCGCAATATAGGCGTTTTTCTCTTTCAATTATAAGCTGGATAGTGTTCTACCCGTACAACATAGCTCACTTCTGTGAAAATATAGGAAAGGGAAGTAGCGCATGGTGTATGAAAAAGAACCAGCAGTTTTGCACAGAACAGAAAACTACTTTGGTGACTACATTCTGTCTGAACTAAAATCTCAACTATTGCCCTCCCTCCTCTGCTTGCTACAGTGGCACACATCCCACACAGTCACATTTGGTATTACCTTCTAGAGCCAGAAATGTTGTAACTTAAATTGGGAAAGCTTGGGGGGGGTTAACAATTTTTGCTACAACTTAGAAAAATTATAGGGTATTTGTGAAGCTTGCTGAATCATCTTATTATGTTATCAAAGTAAAGATAAAAAAAATTAAAACCTTTACGATGATTATATAACATTTCTTTCATGTGACAAGAGTTTGAGGATTAGAACAAATAGACTGTGCATCTGCATATTCACTGAACACAAACATGACAGGCCAGTGCAAAGCAGCTGCAGATCCCGGGAGCGAGTGTACTCATTTGCTCATTTCTACCTCCACTAGGGAGCTAAGCTTTACAGAGCTCTATTAAAATTACCGTTCTTGCTATGCCTGAGTGAGGTGGGGGGGGGGGGGTTCCATTGAAAAATATCCCTCAGGGGCAGCATCTAAATTGAAAAATATGGGGCTACCTTGTTTCAAATGTTTAAATATAACAAGGGTTTCTGGGAGGGGTTTCTAAATTTCAATTTTAAGTGTTTATTTTTTTAGGCAACTAGCATGCCAATATTCAGCTGCCATGGTCAGCGATTTTTTTTAAAACACTACTTGCAGCAGTCAAAAAATATCTGGACATTCAGTGCCATGATCAGATAGTGGCAGGTACTGAACATTCGGACAAGGTGGTCAGCACTGGAACTTATATCAACAGCTGAAATATTCAAGCCACTATCCAGACAGTCTACTACCAAGCGGGTAATATTTAGCCCATGGTGATCAGTTTTTTATTTTAAACACGCCAGCTGCCGTAGCTATTTATACCAAGACATTCAGCACCAGTATCAGGATACTGTCTGGCACTGAATCTCTGGGTATAGGTTATCTGGCGCTACTTATCCAGGTCAAAAAATAGGTATAAGGGGTACAAAAATAATACCTTCCCAATCAGAAAATAGCTAGTCTAAAAATATATATATTTGAGAAGATAGAATGAACACACTTACTCATAAACAAACACTGAGATGTACTGAAAGGACATCAGAAATAGTTTAACAAGGTCATAGGACCTCTTATAGGACTACATCTATTTCAAGTCCAGACCTAATATACATGTTCCATCACATGTACTTTAGAACAAAGAGCAACATCAGACATATATTTTACTGTGCCCTGAAAATGGCAAGGACCAGAGATGCTTTTGGGCTCATTTTCGAAAGCGAAGGACGCCCGTCTTTCGACGTCCTTCTCACAGGGTTGTCCAAATCGGTATAATCAAAAGTCGATTTTGGACGTCCCCAACTGCTTTCCGTCACAGGGATGGCCAAAGTTCAAGGGGGCGTATTGGAGGCATAACGAAGGCAGACATGGGCATGCCTAATACGAGGCACCAGATGATCACCGGAGAGAATTGGGGATGACCTCCCCTTACTCCCCCAATGGTTACTAACCCCCTCCCACCCTCAAAAAACATCTTTAAAAATCTTTTTTGCCAGCCTCTTTGCCAGCCTCAGATGTCATACTTAGGTCCATCACAGCAGTATACAGGTACCTGGAGCAGTTTTAGTGGGTGCAGTGCACTTCAGGCAAGCAGACCCAGGCCCATCCCCCTACCCTTTATGTTTGTGGAGGAAACAGCGAGCACTCCAAAACCCACTGTACCCACATCCAGCTACCCCTCTTCACCCGTAAGGGCTATGGTAGTGGTGTACAGTTGTGGGTAGTGGGGTTGGGGGGGGGGTTGGGGGACTCAGCACACAAGGTAAGGGAGCTATGTTCCTGGGAGCAATTTATGAAGTCCACTGCAGTGCCCCCTAGGGTGCACGGTTGGTGTCCTGGCATGTCAGGGGGACCAGTGCACTACAATGCTGGCTCCTCCCATGACCAAATGGCTTGGATTTGGCCGGGTTTGAGATGACCGGCCTTGGTTTCCATTATCGGCGAAAACCAATGCCGGCCATCTCTCAGGGCTGGCCATCTCTGGGGTCGACACAAATGTTGAGATTTGGCCGTCCCCGACCATATTATCGAAACGAAAGATGGTCGCCCATCTTGTTTCGATAATACGGTCAAGAACACCTCTTTACGGTGCCGGCCTTAGAGACGGCCGCCCTTATAGATGGCCGCCCCGCTCAATTATGCCCCATCACCCATGAGAAGGGTAACTCACTTAATTTAACTGCCTTTTTTAGTAAGGCTCAGGATTTTTTATAATCACAAATAGATTTGACTATAGTTGCATAGCCTGATCATTACCTTGCCAACTTTACTATGTATTTACAATACAATCAAAGAAGCAATTGAAATATTAAGGATAAGTCTAACTATAACCCTAGAAGGAAGATTGATACCGATTGTTTTTGGTCTTATTTAAAATACATCACTTAGGTTCCGCTTTTACAGATTCAACTCAGATGTTAAGAAATTGGGACAATATTGCAGATAGTGCTTTAAATCAATATCCTATAGAAAAGCCAAGGGGAAATCCTTGTGGTAAAAAATCTCCTTGGTCTAATATCAAGTTAAGAGATTTGTGCAGGTCATATATAGACATTTAGAAAGAATCTGGTGAAAAACTAAAAATGTTGATCAGAAATTTGAATGGAGAAAGATGATCAAATTGTATAAATTAGCAGTTATTGAAACTAAGAAGGAATATTATCAGAAATTAATGGGATCTGGGCAATCAGATAGTAAGATGTTATACAAAATGTTCAGGTCCTTGACTAACTCACAATTAATCTCAGAGGATTTACAGCGTACTATGGTAGAATTGGCTTTGTATTTTAGAAATAAGATTGAAAATATTAGATCTGTGCTGTTGCCATTAGGCCCTGATTACTTCTTAGAATCATTTGATAAAGCTGAATAACAGGCGATCAGCATTAAAGCTGATCTAGTCTGGTCTGATTTTAGTATAGTCTCAACTGAAGAGGTAAACTCTATATTAAAAAAAGTTAGCTGGCAAGTTTTGCATTTTTGATCACTGTTCTTCTTACTTACTTAGGTCTGTCCCAACTCAACTAGTCACCAGCATTACATTATTAATAAATGCTTTACTTAGAGAGGGCAGTTTTCCTCAGGAGTTTGGGAAAATAGTTTTGGCCTCTATACCAAAATCACACGGAGTAGACTGGACTGAAGTGGCTAATTTTCGTCCCATTGCCAGCATTCCATGGCTTACTAAGTTGTCATAATCTATAGTTGCATCATAGCTAATGTCTTATTTAGATCTGCATCAATGTCTTCATGATTCCCAATATGGATTCCGACCAATAAACAGTACAGAATTTTTATTGGTTGCGTTGGTCACTAAAGTCAAGACCCTACAAAGTGGAGGAGTGGCCTAATGGTTAGGGTGGTGGACTTTGGTCCTGGGGAACTGAGTTCAATTCCCACTTCAGGCACAGGCAGCTCCTTGTGACTCTGGGCAAGCCACTTAACCCTCCATTGCCCCAGGTACAAATAAGTACCTGTAAGCCACATTGAGCCTGCCATGAGTGGGAAAGCAGGGGGTACAAATGTAACAAAAAAAATATTCCATCTGTTTTAATGCAATTTGATGTTTTGGGGGCCTTTGATACTGTTGAGCATGCATTATTGTTAAACAGGCTGAGTGGTTTGGGATTGGATGAAACTGTTTTGAAGTGGTTCAAGGTCTTTCTTGATAATAGGCAGTATAGTGTCAGAAAAAATGGAACATTTTCAGAATCTTGGAGTTCCGATTATGGCATCCCTCAGGGTTCGCCTCTGTCACCAATATTGTTTAACATTCGTATGAGTTCCTTGGGTAATTTTTTAATATATTTGTTATTTTATATTGCTTCTTATGCAGACAATATTTTTTATTTTGCTACCTTTGTTAAATGATATTATAGATATAGATGATTTAATCTCTGAGTGTATTTCTAGGGCCACATCATTGGGCATCAGTGAATTTATTAAAACTTAACATAGCTAAGACCAAACTGCTCTATTTCAATACATATTTAACCAGAGTTCCACAAAAACTGATTCTAAAAACAGGGGAATCTCTGACTTTTGATAATTCATCTAGAGTGTTAGGCTTCATTCTAGACACAATTAACTATGAAACATCAAGTTGATAATTTGTGTAAAAGGGTGTTTGAAAAACTACGACAGCTAAGAGGAATAAGATCTTCTTTCCATTTGACACAATATAGATTGTTGGTCCAGGCTATAGTTTTGTCTCAGTTGGACTACTGTAGTCCTTTGTATGCTGGGATTAATCAGCTACTTGTAAAAAGACTTCAATGACTGCAGAATTCTGCTGCAAGAATGATTTTTGGCTGTAAGAAATATGAGCATGTGACACCTTTGCTCAGAGATCTTCATTGGTTGCCTATTGCTGCAAGAGTTGATTTTAAGATGGTCTGTTTAGTTTATAAGATTTTTTATGGCTCTAGTCCATTGGACCATGTTGCTCTGATTCATTATTCATCATTAAGCCGACCTACTCATAAACACTAATCGTTAAACGTAGCTCTTCCTTCAGTAAACAAGATTCAGTATAAATGGTTTTTGCCAGCTGCTTTAGCTATTTTGCCGTTAAACTATGGAACTCTATTCCTACCCAACTTCGAGGGATTTTAGATTACTATTTGTTTAGGAAGTCTTTGAACACTTTCTTATTTAAGAAATATTTAGAAGTATGAAGCTATTGTAGTGTACTGATCATCTGCTGTAATCCGCTTTGAATCTCTGAGGGAAATTAGTGGGATAGAAAAGCCGGAATAGAATAGAGTGTAGCTGTGTTAAGAGGCTGTTTCTATTACAGGTTAGAGTTCACTCACAAACTCCCTCTAAAAGAAGGGTAAAAACACTCCATAACCTAAAAAAAACAAAAAACACAGCTGGACAAGCTTTAACATGTATAATAAGATTAAAAACCAAAGGAATCATCAAAAATTGAGCATACTTAAAATTGTGGATAATTAGACGATGTCATCAAAATGAAGAAGACAGCTGCCACTGGTGCAACACTCCCCACCTGTTGAAAAATGGAATTGAGGGTATTTCTAGGACAGGGTCAGCGAGCACAGGTATGTATCACCCATCCATCTTGTGTGTGGTGATGGTGGTGGTGGAGAGGAGAGGGCAGGCAGAGGTAAAGAAGTTACAATAATATAAGGCAATTATTTAAGGATCAGGATCTAAAAAGGCTATCTGTACATCATTAGTACTGATGTGCCATTCCAAGCAATAAGAACAAACAGTATTGCATAAAAATAGATAATAGCTGGTATAAAATAGGAAATGACTTTGAACACTGACAGGTACTTCACTAGCTGCAGAAATAATTCTTCTCAGCGACATTTGTCTAGTCAGTCAAAATGTCAAAACCCAGAGGAAGAAACAATACCAGAGTCACATATCAAACAAAAGTAGATCTTGGTCAAATCCTGCCTCTGAATCTACTGCTTTGGTTTATGTTTTATTTTATTTAATATACTGCTTTTTGTAAGCATACATCAAAGTGGTTTACATGGAATATATAAATTAATATTAAACATTAAGAAAGGAATGCCATTAATTAAGATAGAAAGGAAAAAAGAAACAATACGGAGGGAAAATAAAAAATAAACTACAGTCACTTACCCTGAGACCCAGGACATCTGCGATTAGAGGTTGAAAATTTTGTTGAAAAAGGTGGTTTTAAAAACAACTTAAATTTAAGACAGGATGGCTCCGTATGGAGAACTAATGGTAGGATATTCCAAAGGAGGGGAGCCACACAGAAAAAAAGCAAAAGTGACAAGTAGATTCCAAAGGTTTGTCCAGAAACCCCAGCCACTGACTTCCCCTGCTCTTTCAGTGCACCATCTAGTGCAGATGCCAGTCTGTCTCCTGTTCAATTTTTTTTTTTTTTAGTTTTTTCATTTCTTGCCTCACTTGCCTTCTTTTATCCATATTCCCTGGAGTCAAACCTCAACCCCATTATCCGAGAGGCCTTCTATAGAAGATATAAGCAAACTGACTTGGTACCAATTAAGTCAAAGACTGGATAGACAGACCCCTCATATGGAAGGAGCAACTGGGAGGAATAGAGAGGGTTGAAGAGGTTTTAGGGAAAGGGTGTTCAATGCTTTGGTGGGAGTTTTGACCTCTTTCTAAAGGAGGTGTAGGGAAGCGATAGTTATTGCTTTTCTAGGTTCTTATATATTACTGCGTCTATTGCATCCTAACCATGAATGTTAGTGATATGCTGTGAGCTGCACTGGGTAGTCTCTCTGGAGCAGGGAGACATATAGACTGAATGTAATGTAAAACACTGCCTTCTCCTAAGAGGTTGCCTGAAGAAAAGAAACAGTTCAAACTGCAATGAATGTGGTGTTAATTGGCAAGTTCATGTGAGGCCTATTAGGCTCCATTTAAACAGCAGGTTTCCTCCTCTTGGGGTTCTCTAAGGAACAGAATTCATGCCCAGACGATCAAAAGTAAATGCAGGTGCTAAAGGCCACTAGCGCAGGACTAGTACCTGCATTTACATGGCACCCATGATCAAAGGGCATCCAGTGCAAGAGCGCAGGAACACCGCAGAGCTCATTTAAATTATATTTCAATGAACTCCACGATAGCAGAGCTCATTTAAATTATGTTTAAATGAGCTCTGCGGTATTCTGCCCCTAAGATCAGAGTACAGTGCTTTGATCATAGGAGCAGAATAATGCCTTAACCCTTCACCAGCTCAGAGCTGACGTTAAGGCTAAGGATCTGTTCCTGCCCCCCACACCCCCTCCCATCAGCAGAGTCAGGCAGACCGGGCTGTCACTGTCAGCCTGAGCTGCCACCATGTCCTGGGGGTCCACTGGACCCCTGGACCGCCCCCCTCAGGTGGCACAGGGGGCTGGAGGTCTGGCGGACCTCCAGCCCCCGACACTCCCCCATCATGAGGACCCGTGGGACTGAAGATCTGGTGAATCTCCACCCCCATAACCCCCCAACACCCAAAAAAGAAGCCCTAGTGGCCCAAGTAGGCTGCCAGCAGGGATAAAAGGTACCCCTGGAGCATACCACTGGCAACAGATACTGAGATAATGTCTTACATAAATTTGAGTGGACCATACAGAAATGTCACAGAAGTAATCAACAGTGCAAAGTTATAAAGGAAAACAGAATGTATTACCTTGAAGGGAAGGGATTTCTTTCCTTAGACTGGCGAAATTATGAAACATTTAATACAGGCATCATGGCTACTATGCTTAGAAGATCATTTTAGAACAGCTGTGTGGCATTTACACTCTAAATGGCTTACATATATAAATACCAATTTTATAGTGCCTCTAATTACCTGTGCAGATATTATGGGTTGCAATGATTTTTCTGGGCATGGTTTGGGCAATGGAAAAAGAAATGGTTTTTTGGATTCTTGAACTTAATATACTGCTCTTCATTGATACATAACAGGGGGTTTACAATTTAAAAGTCAACAGGAGGAAAAGAATGCCATATGATTAAAAAGCAAAGAAGTAAGAAGAAAGAAAGAAAGAAAGAAAGAAAGAAAGAAAGAAAGAAAGAAAGGCAGTATCAGCCCATTCCATAGCCACTCACAAGGCCTTAGTAGCTGTCTCAGGTTTGCTCAAATAAGTAAGCTATTAAAGCTTTCCCATGTTACAACTGTAATATAAGTATAATGTAAACATTTCTCTGAATGTAGTCACACTTGGTCTAAGGCAGGCCTAAGGGAAATGGGACTTGATATACTGCCTTTCTAAGGTTTTTGCAACTACACTCAAAGCAGTTTACATATATTCAGGTACTTATTTTGTACCAGAGGCAATGAAGGGTTAAGTGACTTGCCCAGAGTCACAAGGCGCTGCAGTGGGAATTGAACTCAGTTTCCCAGGATCAAAGGCCACTGCACTAACCACTAGGCTACTCCTCCACCAGTTGCATATATCTGCTAATTTGAGGGTACAATTGTGCTTACCTCTGTGGTGTCTAGAACAACTTAAAACATTAAAAAAATATTCACTTGGATCCTCTAAATCCTGGTTACTTATGGCACAAGTATTAATTTGCTTCTTGAACTTATTGTAATTTGTGTTATATTCTGTACATTATTATGTTTTATTCACTTTATTGTTTGTTGTAATTCACATTGAACTTGAATCTATTTCAGGCTAATGTGGGGTATAAATGTCTTGAATAAATACATAAATTGACTCTTCTTGTACTTGCAGACAATTGCTAGTCTTCGCACTAACAACAGCCATGAGATCGGCACCCTTAATCACAAACTGAATCAGGTGACAGAATGGCTTCAAACTCATCAATTAAAACTCAACCCTGACAAATCAAAAGCACTTATAGGTTGCACATGTCCCCCAGCCCTCTCTACCATGGCTGGCACACAGATAGTAAGCTCAATCAAGGTACTGGGAGTAACCTTGGTCAAAGCTCTTGTTATAGGTTGCACATGTCCTCCAGCCATCCCCAGTCATCATGGCACTGGCTGGCACAATTATCACTGTAGTAAGTTCAATCAAGACAGTGGGAATAACCTTGGACAACACTATGACCTTCAGTGAACACATCTCTAACACAGTCAAATCCTAACCTTTGAATGATTTATCCTGTTCTTCAGCTCTTCTCTACATCTGCTGTTTGGTTCATTATTGTAAGCACCAGGATTCGCTACAGGAAGAAATGTTTCAACAGTTGGTAACAGAATCCATACAGGGTGGAGCTATTCTAGACCTGCTGCTTACAAACGGGGAGAGTGTTTCTGATGTTAAGGTGGGAGATCATTTGGCATCTAGCGTTCACCGAATGGTGTGGTTCAATATTACAACACAGGAGGAGAGGGCTTATTCAAGATTGAAGGTCCTAGACTTCAAAAGAACTAACTTTGCCAAGATGAGGGAATATCTCAAAGAAGAGTTAATTGGATGGGAACAGCTGAAGGAAGCAGAACATCTGTGGGCTAAACTGAAGAGCTATTTTAAAAGTGACAAACCTTTATATTAGAAAAATACATAAAAGTAAGAGGAAAAGAAGGCAGCTTTGGTTCTCAAACGTAGTACCTGAAAAGGTAAGGGAAAAAAAAGATTAGCCTTCATAAATTACAAGATGACTCAGAAAGAGGAAGACAGACAAAAATATCTAGAAAAGCTAAGAGTAGCTGGAAAAGCTGTCAGGAAAGGAAAGATGAATATGGAAGAAAAAATAGCCAATATGGTAAAATTGGGGGACAACACATTTTTAGATATGTAAGTAATAGGAGGAAGTGCCAAAATATCATTGTGAGGTTAAAGTGTGAAGGGCAGGAATATGTAGAAGCTGATAAGGATAAAGCTGAACTACTTAACAATTATTTCTGTTCTGTGTTCATAGATGAAAAGCCAGGAGTAGTACCACAGAAAACAAATGCTAATGGGGATGGATGGATGGTAGACCAGGACCGATTCTCAGCAGACTGCGTTTGTGAGGAGCTAACTAAACTAAAAATAGACAAAGCAATGGGACCTGATGGGATACATCCAAGGGTATTCAAGGAACTCAGAGAAGTTCTGGTGGCTCCATTGTCTGACCTCTTCAATGCTTCTTTAGAGTCTGGAGTGGTCCCAGAGGACTGGAGAAGGGCGAATGTGGTCCTTCTGCACAAGAGCCGAAGTAAGAAGGAGGTTGGTACTTACAGACCTGTTAGTCTGACCTGGTTGGTGAGTAAACTAATAGAAATGCTGTGAGGTTTCTTGAATAGAATGGACTGCAGGACCCGAGGCAGCATGGTTTCACTAGAAACAGGTCTTGTCAGATAAATCTGATTGATTTCTTTGACTGGGTGACAAAACAATTGGATATGGGAGAGGTGCTAGATGTGGTGTACTTGGATTTTAGCAAAGCCTTTGACATGGTTCCGCACAGGTGTCTGAAAAAAATCAACTGAGTGCCCTCGGTATAGGACCTAAAGTGATTGAATGAGTTAGAAACTGGTTAAATGGAAGGAGACAGAGGGTTATGGTAAATGGAGTTTGCTCCCAGGAAAAGGATGTTATCAGTGGTGTACTGCAGGGATCAGTCCTTGGGCTGGCTCTTTTTAACATTTTTGTGAGTGATACTGCAGAAGGACTGTCTGGTAAGGTTTGTCTCTTTGCAGATGATACCAAACTCTGTAATAGGGTGGACACACTGAAGGCTGTGGATAGCTTGAGGAGAGATCTAGTGAAGCTTGAAGAATAGTTCAGTAATTGACAACTAAGATTTAATGCTAAAAAATGCAGGACTATTAAGATAAGTATAAAACAATTGGACTTAAGAAATAATTTGAAAAGATAATTCAACATAGAATGAAACAGCAATAGATGGAAGGTTTTTATGCCAATGATGCTAGTGAAATTCCTCGCTTATATGTGACAGTTTAACTGCAAGTAGCAGAGGTATATCACTACACATGAGGCTATTCCTCCTAGTAAAAAGCAAGATACAATACGACACAGAAATTTTGAAGGATTTAATTTGATTAGTTTTGTATAGCATCTGCATCCTTATATCAGGCTCACTCTAAGATTTAGAATAAATCATATGGGGACAGATTTATAGACCTCATTATGTATACTCTGAAAGAAAGGCGAGAGAGAGGGGATATGATAGAGACATTTAAATACCTCCGTGGCATTAATGTACAGGAGGTGAGCCTTTTACAAATGAACGAAAACTCTGGTATGAGAGGGCATAGGATGAAGTTAAGAGGTTTGGAAAGATGTGGAATGGATTGGATTGGATTTATTCCATTTCAGATACCACTTTATACCATAGTGCCAAAGCGGTTCACAATGTTTAAAAATGACAAAATGTAGCATCCATATACATAAATAACAATTACATCAGAATTTTAAAAATGTAACAGTCATGGCAGATAAAATCTGTAAATGTTCAGTCAAAGCTTCTGAAATGTTATATATAATCATTTTGAAGTTCCTCGGGCAGAGAGTTCCACAGATGGGGACCAGCATAAGAAAATGCACATTTCTGAGTAGATAAAAGTTTCACAACATTGAGGATGGGAAGTTGCAAGTCTTCTGTGAAGAATGTAATTCTCACCAAGGAGTATATTTCTGCAACTTATTACAAAGGTAGACAGGACGTCTATGACATGGAGAAAAATGTCTCCCCAAATGAGGGAGCAAGGATCTCTCCCTGAGTAGAGGTGAGAAATTCCTAGTCAGACTGATCTAACAACAAGAATGCTGCTTCAGTGAAATTCTGTTTTTGTCTCTTTTTGGAACAGTATTAGCCTGACAGCAGATAGCACAGTCTAAAGCAAACAGGGGGTACCAGCTAGAGTAAATATGTGGTATTGACTCTATATGGAAACATTAAACATAACATCTTATTCAAACACAGAGATTGTAAGTTTCTACATATTTCTTTAATCAAACCTTAATTAAAATTGTTAATTAATTTGTGTACCTATTAGTTTGAGTCAAACAAAAGCAAAGTTGTATTCACTGAGCATCTCTTGCTTATATAAAGCATAGCATTAAAAGGATATTCAGGTAATGCTCAATAAGGTACAAACAGATCTAACACTTATACCACATTCTCTAGCAAAGAATTCCAGAGTTAAACTAAAAGTTGAGTGAAGAAATATTTTCTCCAGTTTGTTTTAAACTTACTACTTAGTAGCTTCATTGCATGCCCCCTAGTCCTAGTATTTTTGGAAAGAGTAAACAATTCACACATGATGCTGTTCCTTATAGAACATGTAATTTTGTAAAACTGATACTCCCGCTGTACATGTCAGCAAATACATATGCATTTGGGGGGTATCCTTATACATATTTTACAGAAGGGTCTGTGTCCATTGTGAACTTCCCAATCTTGACTTCACATAATTTAGAAACTGGATACATGCCATTATTGGTTAACATATGTTTATGTTTATTGCATTTAATGTAGGCATGTCTGGTGATGTAATTTGGGTAAAGTGCTCAAGCAGTGCTTTATCTGATATCTGGAAAGAACATTTTTAAAAATGAGATTACCACATAGAGGGTTTTAGAAGGAAACTGGCTTGACTGGCTTTTCTTCAATTTTCAGCCTAGACGTGAAAAAGACGACAGAGTTTTTTGGTCTAGTCTTGTTTACAGTTGGCGACTGTCGGCGGGGATGAGTGGAGGCTAACATTTAGGGGACTTTATTCACATTTAATAAGATTTTGTAATACACAATCAATATGGAAGGTGGTGGCCAAGAACCGGTGAGGATTAGAGTATGTAAGCTTCTGTGTACGAGGCATTACCACTGAGGTTCACTGGCCAATCCTTCAAGGTTATTTATTCTTCTGAAGCATATGGAGGTCTATGAAGTATAGTAGACATTCTAGATAGTAGTGATGCAATAAATTGATTCATAGTGTGTTTGGTTAGTAAGCAGTTTGATGTTGTTGCCACATAGTGTGCACTCCTGTATCCCACTCCTGTACCCTTTGTGGTGTAATAGTAATGGCAGGTGGGGAAATTGCAGGGGAGCAGGGCCACTCAGAGAAACAGTGGGCCCGGGGCAGGACGCATGCTTGCACATGCCCCCTCCCGTGCACCCCCCCCCCCCCCCCATCTGGGCTGCCATGCCATACTGCACCCCTGCTTCCCCAAACTCGTGCGGTCCCTGTACCTTTTTACTGCTCCATCGCTCTGTCCTCTCCTGCACTGCTCCTATCTGTGCCGAGAGTCGGGACCTGGATGATTACATTAATGAGATATTGCGTTAATGCAATCATCCAGGTCCTCAGCAGCAAGCAGGAGCAGGAGCAGGCAAACCTGGAAGCAGACAGGAAGAAGCTTGCTGATGACAGGCCTGGGCCCCCATTTGGAGGCCGGGCTCAGAGAATTTTGGCCCCTGCTGCCCCCCCCCCTTGGCGGCCCTGGAGGGGTGGCAGAGAGGAGAGGGTTCAAGGAGGGGACTCGTCTTTATTTTCTGACCTGGGCTCTAGAAAGACTAACATCAATCCTGACTCTTGCTGTTTAGCTGGTGGGGATCCCCAAGCATCCCCAGCTATGGCATTCATCCAAAGACAGCCAGAACTCCTTTCTCCCAAGCTCTGCAGTTGACGACAGCATCCTTGAGCCACCGACAACCAAATGTGCATGGGGTGCCGGCAGCAGTGGCTTAGGATCGATGCTGCTGCCTGCCAAGCTTGGATAAAAGGGAATTCTGGCCACCTTCAGAGAAAATGTAATTTATATTTTGAGGTGGGGGTAAGGCAGGGCAGAGAAAATTTTGTGCCCACTCACTGTGGGCTCAGGCCCACCCAAAATTGGCTGTCTGGCTACACCACTGTTGTGAATCATAAGAGAATTGCTGTTTATGATTACTTAGTTTTGACAGTTATACAATTGGTAGTTTCTTTCTCTGTATCCAATCTTTTATCACACCACCTCAGGAGTAGCATCTATATTGCTATACACAGAGGGGCAAAATGGAAAGATCGTCCAAGTACGAATTAGGGCGTTCTTACGAAAACGTCCAAAAATAGACCTGTATAATGGAAAAATAGTGTGGGCGTTTTTCGATAATCGATTATCCCTGTAAGAAAACAATCAAATGACGAGCGCATAAGCGTGACTAAATTGGGCGCCCTAACACGGTCGATTATTGCAGGTGCAAACGACCAAATCACGTGGTGTGTAAAATAATGTACATAGGTGTATCGCAAGTACAGTACATGTTGTTCAGGCCATCCAGGTACGGAAATATATGAGGAACGCATATATGTGTCAACTACAGACATATCATGCTGCTCCACCCATACTTTCATCATATGTGCCCATCTGAATGTGCGGATCTGCATGCACTGTACACCTACTGAACATGCAGTAAATGCATATTGTGTATATGTGAAAAGGGTCGGGTGGGGTGCGTCATACTCATCTATAGAAGCCACGTTTCACACTCCTGCAGGCATGTGCACGTCAAAGACGTCTATGCTTACGAGGGCGTCCACGTGCTGATAGGGGCCATATATGGAATGGTCATCCATATATGGAGCTGTGCGTGAAACGACGTCCCTCACGCAAGGTCGTCTATATAAGGCACTTCTTTTCCAACACGTGGAAAAATGGCACAACGTAGGGAGCCAAATTTTGGAGAGGAGGAGAGCCTGCTGCTGGTGCGGCTGTGCGTAAGGCACCGGCACAGGCTCTTCATCCAGCACCATCACCTGCCCCCCAGGCTGCAGGCCATGCGAGCCTGGTCCCGCATCCGGGAAAGGTTAGAGAGGTAAGGTTATGGCCCAACCCCCCTCCCCTCCTGTACCTACACATATAACAGCTCCGTCATCAATGTTACCAGCAGTAACTGGAGTGTCCATGCAAGGATCATGAGTAATATAGGAACATGCACAATCACTAATAATTTGTATGTTATTGAAACGACCACCATTCCCACATCCCTACAAGAATGTATTTCGTTAGGTTAGGTATGTGACATTTGCTATTAGTGTTATGTGACAATTTCGTTAGTTATGTGAAGGCCACATTTTCCAACCCCTCTTTGGAGCCTCCGAATAGTGGAAGCATGAGACCAATGAAACCTATACCATACTTTATAACATCGTCATGATAACACATATAAAGTAGTTTAACAAGCATACATTATAATGTATACAAACGGTACTGTCTGGCCTCATGGCCACCTCTCTGGCATCATCTGCATAGGAACCAACTAGGTGGCTGCTGTGGGTGCTTCACCACCCCACCCCCAATATCAAATATGTATGGAGGGAGGGGTCATCTCCACTGGGGGTTCCACCCCCCAAAATGGAAAAAAGGTGGCTCCTATGATTCACTACCAATGGAGGTGCCCCCCCCCCCCCAACACTGTAGACCCTCTCTCTCTGGTATGTGAATAGCAAATGAATGTGTGCAGAGGACAAAAAGGACCAACACCCCTGACCCCTGCTCTCCAAACTTATATCTTACAGACGCTTTGGAGTCCACCGGGACCTCGAGTCCCTCCGGAGGCGGTTCCGGCGGGTGAGGCGGGAGAGGCCCGACCTCATCCGGGCGGTGCGAAGGCACCTCAGGGCTCGCCGTAAGTATTCAAAAACAGGACACCTGTACAGATTACTACATACATTTCATGAATAAAGCAAATGTGTTGTACAATATCACTTCCCATGTGCCTAATAGCCACCTAGTAATACCAATCTGTCCCAGATCAAGGATGCAGGTTGCAGGGGTTCTCCCATGAGCGTGCCTGCAACGTCCGACCATCCCCCCGAGATGAATGAGATGATATGCCACACTTTACTATTCCCCTTATTGTGGTGGCTGATTACTGTGTCCTGGTACAGCTGCCTGAGGCCCTACTTGTACTGCATGTTATGGCCTAAATCACATACAAGAATTGTGCTCAACACCCTTCCCACTGCCCCCCCCCCCCCAATAACTCCTACAACAACTGCCCATCAACCCCTCGTTGCATCTCACAATGCAAACATGCTGGTCAGCAATGAATTTGGTATGGCAACATGTCCTGCGTGGTGTGTGTCAGAGGAGGGTCCAGGGTTCTGTTTCATGTCATCTGATGCAGCTCATTCCCCATGGGCATAGGCTACGCCTTACCACACCCTGCCCCATCCCCTGCCTCACGCCACCCAGCTACTGCACTATGCAAGCCATGGTGTATGCACTGATCTCAATCACACTCCTTTTTACATACACAGGGCTCCACTAGCAGGAAGCTGAGCGGCAGGATGAGGAGGGCCACCACCTCCAGGAGGAGGAGGAGCAGGAGGAGGAGGAGGAGCAGGAGCACATGGATGAGGAGGAGGAGGAGCAGCAGCCAGGCCAGGAGGCGGCCCACCAGGAGGAGGAGGAGGACTCGGAGGAGGGAGTCCTCATCATAGATGAGGAGGACAATCATGAGGACCCCTCCCCACCTGCAGCTCCGTGTGAGGCCTCTCCCCTCAGGCAGCGCCATCGCCTGGCCCACCTCCATCCCCTGGGCCAGCGTCCGTGTCCCCTGGCCCACCTCCATCCCCTGGGCCAGCGTCCGTGTCCCCTGGCCCACCTCCATCCCCTGGGCCAGCTTCCGTGTCCTCTGGGCCATCTTCCATGTCCCCTGGCCCACCTCCAGCCTTTGGCCCAGCTACTGTGGTCCGCCTCCTGCAGCAGCTGGTAGATGGCCAGCAGCAGCTTATAGTTGGCCAGCACCAGCTGCTGCAGGAGGTGAGAGCCCTACGGCAGGGCAATGAGCAGCTCCAGGGCCCACTAAGGGTACTGCTGGGGCTGCTCATTGCCCTGCTACAGAGGGCCTTGCTAAGAGGGCGTGGCCGCCCTTAATTGAAATAGGGGGGGCCTGTGTGGGGAGTGGGTGGGGGAGGGAATTGTTGGGGTTGTGTGTGTGGGGGGAGGGAAATGTTGGGGGTTCTGTGGGGGGTGGGGGAGGGAATTGTTGGGGTTGTGTGTGTGGGGGGAGGGAAATGTTGGGGGTTCTGTGGGGGGTGGGGGAGGGAATTGTTGGGGTTGTGTGTGTGGGGGGAGGGAAATGTTGGGGGTTCTGTGGGGGGTGGGGGAGGGAATTGTTGGGGTTGTGTGGGGAGTTGTGGGGGGGAGGAGGGCATTGTTGGGGCTTATTTTGTAGGGGTGGGGGTGGGGGGAAATAAATGTTTTGTTACAATATAACTATCAGTGTGTGTGTGTGTGTTTGTCTCCCTTGTGCATTACATATCACCAAATGGTGCTGTTGAGTTGAGAGGAAGGAGGCAGCAATATGCATAGCATTAAATGTGCTGTGTGAATGAGAAGGTGATGTATGTCTGAGAATGTTGGCCATACAGAACGCCACCTGTTCATTCCAACCTGCATGCCCATATGTGCAGGGGGGTTGGGCCAGGGAGGCTGGATGGATATTTGTGTTCATTAATAAAAATGGCCAGCCAGCATCTCTCTCTCCCTCCCACCCCTCCACCATACTGACCCACAATACAGAGTGCCATCAATAAGAGATTAATAGTGTACCACGTGTGATCTGCCAGGTACACACTTCCACATAACTCCAGGTACCACATACACAGTGTTTGCTGTCTGATGGACACATATCCTTACCCACAATCCACATTGGTGGGGGGGGGGGGTGGTGCCCAAGAAGGACCTACAAACAGCTGGCTCATATTTTCACATTGAATACATCAGCTATGGTATGTAATGCTGAGGAGCAAAAGGGAAACAATGGGAAACCCAATAGATGGATGGTTACTTCATCACAGTTGCAATGTAATACTTGTGTTAGGGAAGGGCACAAATAAAAATAGTGCTCATTATTTGTAGCTGTGATCACACTTTCTCCAGTAGTCGATCAAGGTGTGTTACATTCAAGTATGCTGGGTTTGTGTCAAACTTTGTCCCTGAAGTGACTTGCCTTAGGTGGGATTTGAACCAGCAACCTTATGATTATAAGGCTGGTGCTCTAACCACTAGACCACAGCAGCCATCAGGCTTTAGCCACCACCAGTTACTTTGGGTTGGTACCTGTACACACACCCCTCTCCCTCACCACCACGTCATAGGACTCAGTGGGACTACCTGTAGCCACCTCGATCATTTTGTCCAGGCTACCGATTAAAAACAATGTAATGTGCATGTTCCCTACCCTACTACCTATGGAGCAATTTAGGAAGGTGTTCCATAATGTGCTATACACATCCATTGCATTAATCATTCTCCCCTCCCCCGCCTATGGACCTTGAGAATGGGTGGCCACTTCATAAATGGGGACTGGGGTACACCACATAAACAAGGAAGATGGAAGCTACCGGGAACCAATACAGCACCTCGAACAGCTGGCCCACACCACTGAGGACCTGCCAACCCCACAGTACAGTGCACAGGAACCTGGTGAAAAGTGAGCTACCTAACATCTGACTCCAGACTACATACATACAGTGAATGCACACTCCTTGACTATGAGCACAAAGAGAAGAGGTGGCAGACAAATGAGAGCTTACCATGAACGTCTGTTTCAAGACTGTGTAGTGCGCCTTTTATCTTCTGGAACATTAGCTGCACATCTCCTTGATTGAAATGACCCTTACCGAGGGGTGCTTGATGTGGGCCGACTGTACTAAATTCTTGGCCCCCACACACTGCCTGCTACAACCAGGCAGAGAGAATGGGAGAAAGGAAGGGAGCATCAGGGGATGTGGAAGGCAGGAAACGGAAGGCGTGGTGGCTGAGGGCCAACAATTATTCCTCCCCCCCTAAATACACAGGTGTACCCAAGCATACTTAGCTAAACACATACCTTCATATAAGTGAGGGTAAAACCCTGTAAATGATTATTACGAACAACGGGCAAGGTCTAAGTGCAGGAAATGGCAGGTAAAATGGCAATGAAGAAAGGGAAGGCAGGTGGAGACGCCCATACTTATCTACTCATAATCGAAACCATGTGTTCCTAATCGCTATCTGAGCTGGGCACGCTTAGGAATTATGTGTATAATTGAAAAAGAAACGCCCATATCACAAACGCCTATTCCCCCGTCTCAATGGGCGTTCTTGGCGCCTATATAAACGCCCACTCCGTATTTTCGGAAACCCCATTGGTACAATGCCACCACGCATGCCGCCGACCCGGAAGGGTAATTTTGTCGAGGCAGAGGTGGAGCTCCTGGTCCAAGAAATTGTACAGCGCCACCGGAGTCTGTTTGCTCCCACAGGGCAGAGGCTGGCAGCAACAGTAAAGCAGCGCGAATGGGAGGCAGTACGGGACAGCCTGAATGCTGTCTTCCATGCTGGGAGAGACGTGGAGGACTGCAAGAGGAAGTGGCGGAAGCTGAGGAGGGATGTTCGCAGGAAGGCGGGGGCCAATCCCCCAGGCAATGACACTGCCAACCTTACACCCATGGAGCTGATGGTGTACTCCCTCCTACCCCAGGAGGGCATCCACGGGATTGGCTCCCTGGACACCTCGGGCCAGGCTGAGGACTCAGGTAGGTGTTTCATTATGCAGTTGGGGTATCTGTTGTGCTGCACTACACTTGTGTTGGGGTCAGGGGGAGGGAGGTGAGGAGTGGGGGGCAGGAGGAGGGAGGTAGGTGGGGGGGGGGGAGTATCTCTGGCTGTCTTTATGTATATTAACAGGCCACCTTTATGATGCTGTTGTGACCTGGTAACCCCTACTCCCTAGCTCTCTACCCTTACTCCCTATCCCTACCGTTGTCATTGGGTTTCCTCTTACCTGTCCTGTGTGCCCATATTTATTGAATTAATTGTAAGCTCTATTTGAGTAGTGGTAGTGGTCATGTGTGTTATAGGAGCAAGCAGACAGGGTGGGTGCTGTGTGTGAGCACCCCCAATATTGAGGAAAGATCATGTAGCTGTGCAGGGAGGAGGGTTGGTCACTGGGCTTAGCACCCCCAATACTACTTTCCAGTTGGCTCCTATGGGTGTGTGTAGGTTACTACTGTGGCAGAACTTTGGGGGCCGTCCTTCCCTACTACTCCTCTATTTTCCCATTACCAAACTGTGCCTAGTTCCTCCTGTGACCTCTGTGCTCTACTGAGTGTGGGCCACATGCATTCAACTGAAGGAGCCTGTAATGGGGGTCATAAAGCAGTTCTATGCAGTTTAGCAAGTCAGTAGTAACACAACACATGCTGCAATGTTGTTCAATTTAACATTTATACAACTAACAGCTTGAGCACAACGTTGTGAGTGGTGTCCTTCTCTTGGCTGCTCATCCACCACCTCTACCCAGCTGCCTGCGGGGCTCTCTCTTTCGTACCCGTGTCAATTCCATTCCTCCTCACCATCTCTTTGCTGGGTCATCAGGTTGGGGGACATACCAATGTATATGAATGCTGAAAGACAAAAGTGGGTTATTTGCACCAACACTATTCCTCACAGCTATGCATCCTCTGCGTCCACCACCACCTGCACCAGCTGTCCAGCCTCTGCCACCACCACCACCACCTGCACCAGCTGTCCAGCCTCTGCCACCACCACCACCACCACCACCACCTGCACCAGCAGAGGCCGCACCTCCAGCACCGGAGGACTTTGTTGAGGAGGAGGAGGGCCCAGCTCCCCGCCAGAGGCCATCCGGCCAAAGGAGGCAACTCCTGCGGCTGGCCACCGAACTACTCCGCCACAACGTGCGCTTGGAGGAGTACCGCCAGCAGAAACGAGCTGCAGCGCCAAGCACTGGAGGCACAGCAGCGAGCACACCAGGAACTCCTCCAGGCGCAACGTGAAGGCCACCAGGAGGTGCTCCAGCAACTGAGACGGCTGGAGCAGAGCATCCAACACCTGCGCCCTCAGGGCACCGCGCCTACTCCAGCCCCCATGCTGCTGGAGCAGCCCCTGCCATCAACATCCTCCTCCACTGACCACCAGCAACCACCAGCTAAGAGGTGAGCATTGCGATCCTCAGCCTCCGCACCCACTCCTGCAGCACCCACCAAATCTGCTCCCATTCTGGGTCCTGTGGCCAGACCACTAGAACCAAGAAGGTGGCCCGATTTCCACGGTGCAGCCGAAGCCGCAGGCTGCCGTGGGGATAGGGAGCAGGACACTGGGAGCAGCAGCTCAGAAGAGGGTGAAGAGACTTCCCATGCAGCACCAGCTGCAAAGGAAGGGCGTGGGAGGGGTAGGAGGGGACGGGGGAAGGGAAGGGGAAAATGATGGGACATGCTGTAGGGTGAGGGTTGGTGGGAGGGGGGTGGGTGTGGGAGGGGGGTGGTGGTGGTGGTGGTGGTGGGGTTGAACACACACATATGCACTGAATGTCAAAAATAAATGTTCACTTACTTTCACCTAAAACTTGTTTCAATGAGTCTTTGTCTTGCTCTTACGCCAAGCTGGTAGGCATTGAGCTCTGCTCTGTGGGCTGGGGGTGGAGGGGGCTCCTCTTCCAGCTCATCTGGGGCCTCTTCTGGTGGTGGCTGTGGCTCCTCTGGGAGAGGCTGTCCTCTGCGCTGGGCCAAATTGTGTAACATGCAGCACGCCACAAAGATCTTGGCCACCTTTTCTGGACTGTAGAGCAGCTCTCCTCCAGACCGGTCCAGACAGCGGAAGCGGTTTTTCAATAAACCAAAGGTGCGCTCAATGATCCCCCGGGTGCTGCGATGTTTCCTGTTGTAGGTTTCTTCTGGCCCTGGTTGTGGGTGGATCAGGGGGGTCATAAGCCATGTCCTCTGCGGGTAGCCTCGGTCACCTTTGCAGAAAAGCAGAATGAGATAGATGAGTGTGTATCGCTTGGAGCAGGTACAGGGGGGGTGGGGGGATTTGGATAGTGGGTTGTGGTGGAGGAAGCCAGGGCGGAGGGTTGCCCAGTGGAGGAGGTCTAGTATGGGTTTTACATGCATGTTGCACTTACCTAGTAGCCATCCACCAATGAACTCCCCTCGCTCGAACCTGCGGAAGATGCCCGAGTGCTGTAGGATGTAGGCATCGTGGCTGGAGCCGGGGTACCTGGCACACACATCTAATATCTCCCCCTGGGCATCACATACAACTTGCATGTTCATAGAATGAAATGCCTTCCTATTTCTGTAGGTGGCTTCGTGTGCCCGGGGGGGTCTGAGGGCTACGTGTGTGCAGTCTATCACACCGATGACCGAGGGGAATCTAGCAACAGCATAGAAGGCGGCCATGTTGTTGTGCAGGGCCTGGGGGGTGGTGGGGAAAGTGATGTAGTGTGAGGTGTGAGTTATGAAGGCATCCAGGAACTGGGTGAGACAGTGTGAAATAGAAGCCTGGGTGAGGCCTGTGTTAGCAGCTAATACGGATTGAAAACTGCCAGTGGCCAGGACAGAGAGAGCGGAAGTGATTTTGAGGTGGGCAGGGATGGGGTTATTCCTACGTGTCTGGGGCTGAAGGAGGGGTGTCAGCTGCTCGCACAGCTGACGAATAGTGGCCCTATCAAACCTGAACCTTGTTAGACACTGCTGGTCAGTGAGTTGTAGGAAGGTGGTGCGGGGCCTAAACACTCGTGGCCGTGAATACCTCCTGCGGTGGGTGGCCTCTTCGTGTAGCATGCATGCCACAAGTGCATTAAGTGCATCCATATCCCCACCACCAGTGCAAGTATTAGGACTAGTAGTCAAACAAACAGCAACACACACAGATCTTTCACTTCCAGCCACCACGCCCTCTGGCCACTCACTCGCCAAACAGTACAGGAACACAGAGACAAACGGAGGTCAGGGAATAGAGTACACACGTGGGAAGAGTGAATGGGGAGGGATAGGGGGAGGGGAAGGGGGCGATGGAGCAAAGGAGTAGGAGTAAGGAACGGTCAAAGGGTAAGACACAAAAAGAGGCAGGGCACACAGACGACGGTCACAGGTACTCAACACGCTCGGCTTTCTCTCTGCAACCACCACTTCCGCTCTTCCACCAACAATATCGCCACTCTCCAACTACACACAATCGCTAATGGGTCTAAAGACGATTTCCCCCTTGCTCTGGTCGCTTTTATTTCGGGTCCATCATATTACGCCCATCTTCCCGCTCAACCAGAGCCCTTTCGCTATTCGTTATACGTTGTACCCGTCCACGTCGTATCACCGCCCCTAACACGCCCCCGACACACCTCTTATTTGGACGTTTTTACGTCCACGTACGAGCGACACGGGCGCACTGAAACATTGCTTTCGATTATATGGATTTACTCGTTTTTGTGAGATTAACGTCCATCTCCCGATTTAGGTCGGAACTTGGGGGTTTGTCTCGTTCGATTATAAGCAGGACAGTGTGTTATGACCCCTGACGCACGCAGCATCCCTGCCAAAACACAGCCTCATGTTCGGTCAGCACATAGTTGTGGTGCTCAACAAAGACTGCTTTTTAAATCCTTTTTGGATGCAAAGTAGTTATTTTGCTGTTCTTTTGCTGTTGTTGGTCATAGGAGGTCTATCCTTGGTTATACCAGCTCCCCCCCCCCCATCCCCTGAAGGAAGTTGCAACAGAAGGAAGGACCCTGGGGTTGGTCAGAGGAAGGTCTGATATAATCATTGCCGGCAAGAAGGATACTGGGGTTGGCTAGAGGAAGGCCTGAATTAATTGCTGCTGGCAACCAAAACAAGTTTCTAGACTCACAGTAGAGGGAGGAGGAAGATAGGGAGGTGATGCCAGACTTGTGGGGAAAGTGCACTGCTTCTGGTTGGTGAGGCAAAGGGGTGGTAAGGAAATTTTGGGGATTAGCACTCAATGTTCCCTCTAAGCGGAGTGCAAGAGCGATTGCTCATACATTTTAAGAGCATCGCTCACAGATTTTACATGGTTGCTCATGGAGGAGTGGCCTAGTGGTTAGGGTGGTGGACTCTGGTCTTGGGGAACTGAGTTCAATTCCCGCTTCAGGCACAGGCAGCGCCTTGTGACTCTGGGCAAGTCACTTAACCCTCCATTGCCCCTGGTACAAATAAGTACCTGTATATGTAAGCCGCATTGAGCCTGCCATGAGTGGGAAAGCACAGGGTACAAATGTAACTAAAAAAAATGCATTGCTAATACTGGTGCTCAAAAATTGTTGGTTTTCAAAACGTGTTGCTCACATAAAAAAAAAATGCACACACCAGGTCACTCCTTAAAGGATACATTGCTGGCACTTTCCACCCCTTAACAATGCCTATGACTCTGTCATCACTCTTGTTTTGTATAGCACTTAATCCTCTGAGTATACTTATTAATTCTTTGGGTTATGAATCTAGTGTTAATCCTAGAACTGGTAAAGACCAGAGGTTACATCACACCTGCTGTTTGTAGATGATTTGAAGCTCTGCAGTTCCATTGATCAACATTTGGCAGAACAACTCCATTTATTAAAAGGTTTTTCAGATGAAATCTGTGCCAAAGAGGTAAATTAAGTAAAGCTGAAAACATCTCTGACTGTGACTGTACCACAAGGAACTTGAACAAAAAGGGGTATATAAATGTCTAGGAGTCATGGAAGGAGCGACAATCCAGCATAAAGTACAAGGGGGAAAAACCCAGCAAAGAATATTATAGGAGATAAAAACTGATACTGAAAAGTACTCTGACATCAACCAGTCATCAAACAGCTTGCAACTCTAGCACTCTCATATAGCTGTGGAACTGTGGTCTAGCCTCTTAAATACCTTGAAAACTTGGATGTATGAACAAGAAAACTCATCCATACTCTTGAGGTAGTCTATAAGATTCAGTGTATGCCAAGACTCTACACACCTAGAGCTGAAAGAGGAATGGGACTCACAGAAATAGGTTATACATATACAGCTACAATCATAGGCCTCCAGGCCTATTTAACAGCATCAACAGATCTAAACATGCAAAATGTGCTGAAGTATGAGAGTCCAGAATATTGTTCCATCATTAAGGGCCCTGTTTACTAAGATGTGTTAGTGTTTTTAGCACGCCTACACTTAGAGCGCGTGATAACCATGTAGGCACCTATAGGGATATTGTAGGCACCTATATGGTTAACCTGTGTTAAAAACAGTAACATAGTAGATCACGGCAGAAAAAGACCTGCACGGTCCATCCAGTCTGCCCAACAAGATAAACTCATATGTGCTACTTTTTGTGTATACCTTACCTTGATTTGTACCTGTGTTCTTCAGGGCACAGACCGTATAAGTCTGCCCAACACTATCCCCGCCTCCCAACCACCAGCAGCTCTGGCACAGACCGTATAAGTCTGCCCAGCATTATCCCCGCTTCCCAACCACCAGTCACCGCCTCCCACCACCGGCTCTGGCACAGACCGTATAAGTCTGCCCAGCACTATCCCCGCCTCCCAACCACCAGTCCCGTCTCCCACCACTGGCTCTGGCACAGACTGTATAAGTCTGCCCAGCACTATCCCCGCCTCCCAACCACCAGCCCCGCCTCTCACCACCGGCTCTACATACAGAGGATATGCATACAGAAATTTTCTCCCCCAATGCAGGGAAAAAGCATCTGATGATAGTATGCACTCTGAGGGGTCCTTTTACTAAGCCATGGCAAAAAGTGGTGTGTGGTAGTGCGGGCGTGTGTTTTTGGCACGCACCGGGCCAGTTTTTACTGCCTCTGGGAAAAATTGAAACCAACGTGCATCTATTTACAGCCTGAGCCCTTAATGCCACTCATTGATCTAGCGGTAAGGGTTCACACGCTATATGCTCGGTGACTGGTCGGTGCACATCAACTGCTGGTTAATGCCAGAAATGCCACGCGCAGTATGAAATTTTAAAATAATTTGTCCTGGCTGTATGGGCACATGCCAATCCAAAATTACCACTAGCAGTGTGCGCTAGTCTGGCGGTAGTCTCATTTTGGCACACGCTGCATGCGCATAGAGCCTACCACGCCTTTGTAAAAGAGCCCCTGAGTCTTTTCCAGAGAAAAAGTGGGAGATTTTACTATTCTAGGCTGTGGCAAGCAGGACTACCTTGGGCATTCCTTTCTCAAGATAACGCGTCTATAACACTGCTTAGTAAACAGGGCTTTAAGTTTGGAAAACAGGAGAGGCAGCAATCTGCAAGACCTGGAAATGTAGACAGGAGCAGACTGAGACCAAGAAAAGATGAAAATCAAATTTTATTACTACAGCATATGGAGATACATGTAAGCACAACATGGCAACATTTTTGCCTATGCAAGGTCTGCGAAAGGTGATCACTTTTGGACAAATATTACTAAAAACACAAGAAAATATGATGATTGACACATAAAAGTTGTAGAAAATTTTATGTGTAAAGAACAACAATAAGTAATGAATAATAAATGCTCTAAATAAAAATATCAAATATGTGCATAAAAGAATAAAAATATCTAAATATAAACCATCAATAACAATTGGAGATCAGAACATGTCTGTAAAACAGAGTGAGGATATTTTTGGCACATGCACAGAAGGACAAGAATTCTAACAAGTAAACACATTCAATCCATATGAATCTAAAACAGCATGAATAAAAAATGAGTGGAAGGATGATAAAAAGTTTATCATAACAAAAGAGTGGGATAGACAAAATGGAGAAAATAGGCTCACCAGCAAAGTCTTCTCACAGGCGTAATGTTGTGGTAAAATAGGCAACCAAACCTTGTAACAAGTTTATATGCAGAGCACAAGGGGTTAAAGGTTCATACAAAAAATATAGGGCTCATTTTACTAAGTGGCAGTAAGCCCAACGTGGACTTACCAGTCGCTAAACAGGAAGTATCGCTGGGCTACCGCAGCAGCCCGGCAGTACTTCCCACCCCTAGCGTGCCATCATAACCGGCAGTATTTTTATTTTTGTAGTGCCAGAGTATACCCAGAAGTAATCAGGCAGTGCCGCGTGCTGCCTGGTTACCACCGGATTATCACGGGAGCCCTTACTGTCACCTCAATGGATGGCGAAAAGGGCTCCCCCCCCCCAAAAAAAAAATGGCTGCGCGGCAAGTGCTTTATTTGCCACACGGCCATTTCCTGCAGAAAAGAGAGACTTCCCTTTTACCTGCTGCGGTAAAAGGGGGCCTCAGCGCACATGAAAAACACGTGCCAACGCCTGCGCAGGCCCCCTTTTGCCGCAGCTTGGTAAAAGGGGCCCATAATTCTAAAACCTCTGAGTGACTGAAATATTTTAGATTCATCTGGACTGAATATGTTTACCCAAAGAAAGTGTTGGAATTCTTGTCCTTCTGGGTATGTGCCAAAAATATCCTCACTCTTATGCTACAGAGTCCTATGGTAGTTTTGGAATGTGCACATGCTTGCTAATTTTTTTCTTTTTGAGGGGGCATGTCAGGGGCGGACAGTGAGCCATTCCTGTGCTAACCAGTATCTACATCTATCTTACCGTTAGCACATGGATATTGCAGAAGCCCTTACTGCCTACAAAACAGGAAGTGGTAAGTGCTCCTGTGGTAATTTTTTAAAAAAGGCTATGTGGCATTGGTAACATTAGTGAATGACCATTATTGCAAAAAACTAAACAAAAAAAAGGCATTTTTATACCTGTAGTAAAAATGGCCATAGCATGTGGGTGTGCTAAGGTCTATTTTTACCGCAGCTTAGTAAAAGGACCCCTTAATTATTATATTTGTCCAACAGTGATCCCCTGATGCAGCTCTTGCATGGGCGAAACATGGCCATGTCTGGCTTACCTGTATCTCCATATGTTGTACTAATAAAGTTTGATTTGTATCTTTTCTTGGTCCAAGTCTGCTCCTGTCTCCAACACCATCATTACACTTGGACAAGCATTCCAACAAGTAGAAGGAATGAAAAAGAATCTACCTGTAAATACAGGGATGGAACCAACAGAATATGTAAAGCAGGAGAAAAAGCTTTTTAAAGAAGTAGATTAGCAAACATGGAAAACAATTGTCAAATGCACAAATACAGTGGGAAAATGAAGTACTACTCTAGGAATCTACTACTACTACTTAACATTTCTAGAGCGCTACTAGGGTTACGCAGCGCTGTACAGATTAACAAAAAGGACAATCCCTGCTCTAAGGAGCTTACAATCTAATGGGCGAAATGTCAAGTTGAGGCAGTCTAGATTTCCTGAATAAAGGTATGGTGGTTTGGTGCAGAAGGCGACACTGAAAAGGTGGGCTTTGAGCAAGGATTTTAAGATGGACAGGGAGGGGGCTTGGCGGATTGGCTCAGGGAGTGCATTCCAGGCATGGGGTGAGGCGAGGCAGAAAGGGCGGAGCCTGGAGTTGGCGCTGGTGGAGAATCTAGGAATCAAACGTAGATTAAGCTTGGACGTGTTACTGATTAAGCAGAGGAGAACTGAAGCTCAAGGATGAGAGATTGATAGTTGCAGGTGGTTCACAGTGAGATTAGAAAAAAATTGGTATAACCAACATTTGTAAATTCTGTAAGAAAGAGCTGAAAACAGTTACTCATCTCATGGCTGACTGCAAAGCACTGATGGCAGAAAATGTTTATACAGAAAGGCACAACAAGGTGGCATGTCTAATTCATTTGAAACTCTGTAAACATTGTAACATCAGTGTACCAGAAAAGCATTGAGATCATGGCCCTAAGAGAATTGTCGAAAATGAAAAGGTTATGATAACCTGGAACATGCCATTTCTTTTCAATAAAAAGCTGAATGCAAGAAACGGACATAATGATAAAAGAAAAAAACACCAGACTGGCATTAGTCATGTGATTACTTGAAGATCTTCAAGTACCAAGAAATGCAGTCTGAGACTAAGAAAATGTGACAGCAATATACAGAAATATTTCCCATCATTTTGGGTATCACAGGCTTGATCAAAAAGAATTTCCAAACACTTCTGGATAGGTTGCCTATGTGTGTTACATCTTACGAACTCTAGAATTAAGTTCTTTTTGGTACGATGCAAGTTCTATGGCAAGCATTTGCAGTAAATTTGAGAGACTGAGATCATACTCCAAATGCCCTAGCTCAGTAGTAAGGTTCATTCCTGTCATGGTATGCACAAAACTAACCAATTTAGTGGAGGAACCAAAACAGCATCAGAGTGAGATTCTGGTACAGAGGCTCCTCCAGCTTGGTGAATTGTTACCTTTTATTACTACTGCATTAAGCCATTTCATGCCAAAGCATTGGAGGAAACAGTGGGTCTACCCTCCAGCCCAACCTTTTGCCTCTTCACCACTCTAAGTGTCTATAACATCTTTTATGATTCCAGCTACAATGAGCGAATTTGCTGCTGGGCTGAGAAAGAAGCCCAGTTTGGACAACAAGGTTTTGTTGCACCCCGGCAGACCATCTACCCCTCCACCTCCAGGGATGACACGGGCATTTGAGGCCAGTGCTATTGAGGGCACTGGGGTTGTGTCACGGTTTTGGCCGTGCCCCAGGTCTACACTCATCTCTCCTTCCAGTGACCAGGCCCTGTGGCTGCTGTGGACTGCCTCCTCCCTGTTTCCCAATTGTGTTTCAGAGATTATTCCAGTCCTATTCTGATGTTCCAGCATCCCAGCCTTGATTTGGTGTTCCTGAAGCCAAGCCTCGCTTTGGTGTTCTTGCTGCCAAGCCTCATTCTTACTTGTGACATCATCAGTAAATGCCTTTATAAAGCACCTGGGAATGTTCAGGCTTTACCTTTGCAACAGAGGTCTTCAGATGAGTTTTCGTCTGTGTGTGTTTGTTGCAGTTCCTGTCCTGCCAGTCTTCAACTTCAATCCCAACCCTGTTTGTTCCAGTCCTGTAAGTCTTCAGCTTCAGTTCTACCCCCTGCTTGTTCCAGCCCTGTCTGCCTTCAGCTTCAATTCCAGTCCTGTTTGTTCCAGTCCTGCTTGTTCCAACCCTGCCTGCTTTCACTTCAGTTCCGGTCCTGCTTGTTCCAGTCCTGTAAGTCTTCAGCTTCAGTTCCGGTCCTGTCTGCCTGCAGTGTCAGTTCCAGTTCTGCTTGTTCCAGTCCTGTTTGTCCCAGCCCTGCTTGTTCAAGTGCTGCTGTTCTAGCCCTGCCTGCCTTCAGCTTCAGTCCTGCTTGTTCTATTCCTCCTGTTCCAGCTCTGTCTGCCTTCAGTTTCAGCTCCAGTCCTGCTTGTTCCTGCCCTGCCAGCCTTCAGCTTCTGCTCCAGTCCAGCTTGTTCCAGTCCAGTTTGTTCCAGTCCTGCCTGTCTTCTGTTTCAATTCCAGTCCTGCTTGTACCAGTCCTGTCTGTTTTCAGCCTCCATCCTTGTTTGGATTGTTTGCCTGCTGTTGCCGGTCGCTGGCAGTGGCCCAAAGGCTCACTATTCCTGACTTTTGTGACAGGTTGAACCAGGTGAGCACTGGTTGATGTCTCCTGCAGACCCAGAAGTATTGCCATCTTCAGCAATACTCGAGCAACCACTGCTGGAGGAGAATCCTTGAGGTTGGTGTCTGGCAGTGGGGAGACAGAAGAGCAGCAGGAGGGAATAGCTTTGTCCTGCCCTGGGGCCATTGGAGATCAGGCTATGCTGGTTCCTCTCAAGCTGCTGGTCAACCACCAAGAGCTGACCTGGAAGCTTTGAAGAATGCCACAGAAAACCTTCAAAATGTATGCTCCTGCTTTGTTTCTATTTCACTGAATTTTTCTGCTGGGTTGAAAAAGCGCAGTTTTCCTCAAAGGTAGACTGTGTGGAAAAGTCTTTGAGAGGCCCTATTACTAAGCCGCGTAAGCATCTACATGTGCCCAATGCGCACCAAAATGGAGTTAATGCCTGACTACCATGTGGCTCTTGCGGTAATTTCATTTTTGGAACATGTCCGATAAGCGCGTCTGAAAAATATTTATTATTTTTGGGCGTGCAAAATGGACATGCGCCAAGTGGCATTTGACACGCATAGGTCATTACCGCCCGGATTCTTAACTGATAGGTAAATGGCTGGCGGTAAGATCTCAGACCCAAAATAGACACGTGGCAATTTTGATTTTGCCGCACATCCATTTTCGGCAAAAAAAGGCCTTTTTCACAGGCATGCTAAAAAATGGATCAGCACATGCCCAAAACCCACGCCTACCCTACCGCAAGCCATTTTCAGTGCACCCTAGTAAAAGGACCCCTGAGTGAACTAAAGAACTCTGTGACCCAATTAGCTAGAGATAAAGCTTTATTAACAAGGAAAATTTTCCAGTTTCTAGGTTATTGGCACCTAAGGAACTTTTTCAGATGTTTTTTGATGGATGTTCTGAAATTTACTAAAGCAAATATTCCACCTGTTCATAAGATTTATTATTTATTTACTTCTAATATACAGGTACCTGCTGATCGGACCTCAGATGTATCTGGACTGTTAGAAAATTCACAGACAGAGATATCTAGCAGAGACAGGTCTATTGGTTCAATTTGTGTTCTACAAAGATTAAAACATGATATTACGATTTTACTGTAAGATTAAAGATGCTTCATTTATGGGTAACAGAGTTTACATTTCTCCTGATGTTTCCCGATGGACTCAACTTCTGCAGAAGACGTTTTTTTTATTTTCATTGAGCTGTGGTTTCCTTGGGTGCTTCTTTTTAGCTGCGCTTTCCATGTAAATGCTAGTTTCTTTTCAGGGTAACAGATATGATTTATGAACCAGTGCAGCTTTGTTTTTTCTTTGAAAGGAAAGGTGTTTCTATAGCTTCTTCAGCAAACTCCTACATCTTGTCTGTATTGATTGTTATAGTGGAACTCTCTGTATTTTCTTTTCCTTTGCTACTTTTCCTTTAATTCTAGCTTTCTATGGAATGTGTCCTTGGTTTCTCCTCAGTTGTGGACTGTTAAAATTGTATTTTGTTTCTTTAATTTTGTATTGTGCTATGAGTTTGTTTGTTTGTTTGTTTGTTTATTTATTTATTTGTAGCATTTGTATCTCACATTTTCCCACCTATTTGCAGGCTCAATGTGGCTTACATTATGCCGTGATGGCGATCGCCATTTCCGGGTACAGAATTTCAAATGGTAATACATTTAGTTGTATACATACATGGTACAGAGGAATGCATTATGGCATTGCGTCGAGGTTTCTAAGTGATAAAATGAGTTGTAGCATAAGTTAGGTCATCAACTATAAAGATGTCATCTTCAATTTAGGAAATAGATTGGTAGTGCGTATTGTGTAGCTTTCTTTAATAGCAGTGAGGTTAAACAGTCTATTTATTTTGTATATAAGATGGAACATTATGGTAAGCCTTCTTGAACAGGTTCATTTTCAGTAGTCTACGGAAGATTGTTAGGTCATGTATTGATTTTATGGCCTTCGGTAATGCGTTCCATAGTTGCGTGCATACGTAGGAGAAGCTGGCTGTGTATGTGGATTTATATTTCAGTCCTTTGCAACTGGGGTAGTGGAGATTGAGGAATGTTTGTGATGATCTTTTTGCATTCCTAGTAGGCAAGTCTACGAGGTCTGACATATAGGTCGGAGCTTCCCCGTGAACGATTTTGTGGACCAGGGTGCAAACTTTGAACGTAATTCGTTCTTTTAAAGGTAGCCAGTGTAGTTTTTCTCTTAGGGGTTTGGCGCTTTCGTATTTTGCTTTCCCAAATATGAGTCTGGCTGCTGTGTTTTGAACTGTCTGAAGCTTCTTAATGACTTGTTCTTTGCATCCGGCATAGATGGCATTACAATAATCTAGATGACTTAGCACCATCGATTGTACCAGGCTACAGAATATTTCCCTTGGGAAGAAAGGTTTGATCCTTTTAAGTTTCCACATTGAGTAGAACATTTTCTTTGCCTTTGTACATTTCTGATTTTCCTTTACAAGGTGTATTCTTCGTTGTAAACTTGAAATGCAAATAAAAAAAAGAAAAATTAACCCATTTGGAGAAACTGCCCCCAAGAGATACCAAGGTGACACTTCTACAAAACATTGCATCGATGAATACTAAGAGGAACATAAAAACCTTTAGAGGTTAAGACGATAAAATATTTTGACACAACCTGACAGGACTTAATAGAGATCTGAGCTTCCTATCACATTATAAACCATAAAATTATACTGCTTTGTCACCATCTGATTATCGATCTCCCCCTCCATCTCTACTTTTCTCTTTGAGAGTATCATTGAAATGCTTTTATGTTTCACCATATTATCAATTTTTGCTCCTATTGTCCTGATCTGAGGAAGGTGGTTCTGGCTTTCTAAAGCTAGTTGAAAAATGTATTTAATCCAAAAAGGATATTTATATTGTTTATTTTGTTTTATTTCTGTTTATTACCTTTAGAGTAGACCAACACAGCAACCACAGATTCCTTTCAATAAAAACCAGTCTTTGGAAGTAAGGATTTCCCAGTTTCTAGGCACACCTATTCATTCCACAAAAAACTTCAATGTCTCCCTTCAGGAATCCTCTTCAACACAGATTCTCTCAAAAAGAAAATTGTATCCATAATACCTTCTCCTGTAGTTAAGCTACTGGTTGGTACTTTTCTAATCACTCCTTGCTTCATCATTCAGGCAGAGGGGTGAGTTACACTTCTGAGTTCTTTTACATGCATTTCACACAAGACACTAACTTAAACTGAAGGGAGGCTTTAAAATGGACATTAACTAATTAGGCCCAAAGTCTGAGCCTTAAACACACACACTGCATCTGTTAGCAAATTTATTCAAAATATATCACTGAAAATCCACACCACAGCCTACAGCAGGGATGGGCAACTTGCAGCCTGTGAACAAAATACGGTCTGCCATTGAATTTTATGCGGCCCCCGAGATCACAGAAAATAAGTTTTGGTTATTTTAAATACTGTATTTTACAAATATTTTTGAATAACACTCTTTTTTTTAAATAACTGTTAGTTATTTCATTTATTTAATTTATTTATGTATCACAGGTGGTCTATAGAGCTCTGTACATCTCTGGTTCCAACATTATATAATGCTGCCGCCTTCTAGGGGTATTCCTGATATTCATACGGCCCTTTAGGGATAGTACTGACATTCATGAGGCCCCCCCTGCCTTAGAGGTTTCAGGCTTATATAAGAACAGGCAGAACCATTGCAACCATCCCAGCAGGGGATGCTGTACGTAGAATGTTATGTGCTCCCTCCCCCTCAAAGATGGTATGGTCCTGAATTCATGAGCATACTGGACTAATAAGAGTTTTGAAAGGATCCCTATGGTTGAAACACACCATTTCTAAAAGTTTGGTTACACATTTGTAAAGCATTTTTTATCAGACCAGAAAGTCTACATGATTCATGAAGAAAGTTTAAGCTCATGAGACTCACTTATACTGCTGCACAGTTAAAAGTGCAATTCAATTAAAAGTTCGTACCTTCTGTCCTCTCCTTTTGCTTTTCATCTGACTAATGTCATCATAAATCTACTGTAGAGGTAGCAGTGAAAAACTATTTATCAATTTTTCTTCTTTTGGGAAATATTATATTTCTTTATGAGGTCAGAACTGAAAAAATCTGAAACTTGAAATTAGATTTCTCATGATAAACAGCAGCCTGTGAATTACCATGGGATGCATAAAGTGCCTGTAGATACTTTGCATGTTGCAGGTTCACCATTTGTTGACAACTTTTCAGAGTGTACATTGATTGCTGAAAATATTTTTTTTATTTCTGTCACCTTCTTGAAAAATAATCACTTGAAAATAGCTTACAAAAATTGATTGGGTTAAAATTTAAACTGCCCTGTGGTATACTACAATCATATCAATACTGCATTCAACTTTTTTTTCTTAAACAAGTTACATTAAGACTTAGATGGCTATTTACTAAGGGGAAGAAGAGAGGGAGGTTTATTTTATATAAGATGTATTATGTTTTTTGTTTATTGTAATTTTTTGTTATTGTATTCCGTGTAGTACAGTCTTTGGCCAAAAGTTGCAGACTATAAGATGTTGTATTATTAAAATTAAATTAGTCTTTTACTACAGTGTGCTACGCAGTTACCTGCACATTCTAAATAGTGTGACTAGAGTTACGTGCGCAAATATGGACGTATTCAGATTTGCTTGTGCAACTCAATTGGTTAGCAAGCCAATCAGCACAGATAATTGGATGTTAACAAGCAATTAATGGCACTAATTCGCATTAATTAGAATTTACACTCACTACTCGCTAAGTATATTCTATAAAGTAGCCCACGTATATTCTACTGCACGTACCTCAAAAGTGGGCATGGCCATGGGAGGACCATAGGCAGGTCGTGGGTGTTCTTAAAATTTATGTTCCGCACCTAAAGTTAGGCGTAGGCATTTACACCAGCTTTTCATCGATGTAAATGGCTGCGCACAAATTTTAGTTGCATGAATGGTGCTATGCAGTTTATGGAGTACACGTAGATGCATTTTCCATAGGTGCCGATTTTTCTTGGCACCAAATACAGAATCTGGCTCTTAATGTGCAAATTAGAACAGGTTAACCACTTCTGCAAAAGTGTGCCAACTGTTACCACAGTGACATGACAGTTTGTGTGCATTAATTCATGTCATAACTGCATATTAGCTTATTTATCATTTACTCTTTATTAGTTTTACTATACCGTCTCTCTTACGAGGCAAACCAGAACGCTTTACAATCACTAAAGGGCCCTTTTACTAAGCTGCGTGGGTGCCTATGTGTGTCGATTTTGAACTACCGCCAGGCTACCGCACAGCCCAGGTGGTAATTTCATTTTTTACGCGCGCCCACTTCCGGTGCACAGTGCTAACCGGGTGGTAATCAGCATTGTATGTGCACAGACAATTACCACCCGGTTAACACGTGAGACCTTACCACTATGTCAATGGGTGGCAGTAAGGTCTCAGGCCCAAAATGGATACGCGCCAATTTTTATTTTGCCATACTTCCATTTTTGCCCCCCAAAAAAGGCCTTTTTGCAGATGCGCTAAAAATTGACCGGCGTGTGTCCAATACACTTGTCTACACCCGTGCAGGCCATTTTTCGCTGCACCTTAGTAAAAGGACCCTTTAGTATCATACAAAACAGCCATCTGCTAAAAATGTCCAAATCGCGATTTTTAAAAGGCAGAATTTGTACATTTTACACTGCAGTTCGTCCAAATAGCAAGGGGGCGTGTTGGAGGTATTTTTTGGGCAGGAGTAGGGAGGGCCCAAAATTAGCATCTCTTTCAGCGATAATGGAATGGGAAGAAAAATCCAAGGCAAAAAAGGAGGATGTTTTTATCTAAACCGGTTTCAGTCACATCCAGGGTACAAAAAGATGCCCTGATTGAGCAGCTGTTCGCTGGAGGGATGAAGGCATGAGCCCTTCTTAATCTCCCAGTGGTTACTGACCTCCTCCTACCCCCCTAAGAATTGAAAGTGACAGTATATACCAGGCTCTATGACAGTTTTGGGTATCTTTATGACTCATCTTTGGCAGATCACATTTTGAGAGTACAACTCCCCTCCATGCAAGACTGCACTGGCTCCCAATCAAAGAACGTATCAATTTCAAAGCCCAGACTTTAATCCACAAGATAATACACGGAGAATCTCTGAACTATATGATAAATCTGGTCGACCTTCCAACAAGAAACATGCCTGTATCCTCACGAAAGTACCTCAACCTGCACTACCCCAGCTGTAAAGGTCTCAAGTACAAAACTTATTATGGATCCAATTTCTCCTTCCTGGGCAGCCATCTATGGAACGCTCTCCCTAGACCTATTCGAGCAATCCATGACCACCTACAATTCAGAAAAGCACTAAAAACCCATCTATTCAAACAAGCCTACCCAAAAGACCCAGATTAATCTCATGAACCCATCTACCTTACATATACTGAAGAGAAAATGACATTGACCCAGAATCTATCTCCCACCTTACCCTCCTCTCTCTATCACCTGTCTCTACCTACCTAACCATCCTATTACTACCCATCCATCCTTCTATTATGTTATACTTAATTTCCTACTTTACATAACAAAATTCTGTGTTACCTATTCCTATGTAAGCCGCATTGAGCCTGCTTTTAGTGGGAAAGTGCGGGATACAAATATAATAAATAATAATAATAATATTCTGGCCATTCCTAATAGAGCAGCAATTATAAGGAGTAGCCTAGTGGTCAGTGCAGTGGACTTTGAACAACGAGACCCAGGTGTAACTCTCACTTTAACTCTTATTTCTGTACCTGAATTTATAAGACATCTGCAAGCGCGATGGCTATTGTAGTGGTGTACCTTTAGTTACAGTAGGTTTTTATCTGTTCCTAAAGGTTTCACGACAAATGAATTTAGGTGGGATTTGTACCTGGGTCCCATTGTTTAAAGACCACCACACTGACCACTAGGCTGCCCCTCTGGGGTGGGGATGGGGACAAACTTTGTCCGCATGTCATTTTCTACTTTGAAGCCTGTTAATGAACTAGACTGTTATTTATGTTTGAGTGATGCAAATGACGATATTTTGATTTTTTAGAAAAACAAGCAAACATGCTGTCCACAACTAGTAAAATGTGTAATCCTGTATATTCCTGCTACCAGCACATCTTCTAAGAAGACATTTTCTATTGCAGGAAAAACTGTGGAAGACAGGAGAGCTAGACTGAATCCTGAGATTGTTGATGACTTATTCATCCACAGATTAAAGAATCATAACAGTGTTTCATAGGGCATATTTCTCCCCAGCTAGGGCATACAGAATGGGTTGTATTTTGTACCCCTGGACACTTTAACAGGGTGGATTAGGATTCCTTGGGGTAGTAGAAGTCAGCTATTGCTGGGGGTTGGAAGGGTAGAGGGTGGTGGTGGGGGGGGGGGGGGTTATTATAGCTGCTCATTGTTATTATTGTTTTCTATTTGTGATTTATAAACAACAGTTGCACAGCATATTGTTCTTTTTTATACTTTAATAAAAAGATTTAAATATAAAATCATGTGTTCGAGGCTTCTGCAGATGAGGACAGAGTCCACGGGGATGGGGCAGGGATGGGGACAGAGCCTGCAGGGACGGAGACAGGGACCACGGGGACAAGATGAGTACAGAGCCAGAACGTGTGGAGATGGGGTGAGAATGGAGACAGAACCCACAGGGACAAACTTTATCCCCATGTCATTCTCTACACTGAACAACCAGTTGCGTCTTCAGGGTAACCATGATGAACACAGGAGATAAATTTGCATATGTTGTGTCGCAATGCATGCAGATTTATGTCACATATAATTATTATGGATATCTTGAAAATTCAACTGGCTGCAGAGTACAGCAGGTGTGGAAAGCCCTGCATGGGGATGTTCCTAGTTGTTAGAGCAAAACACTGAGACCCCAATTTGAGGGGAAAAATATTTGTCAGTATCAAATTATACTGTTATTTAACAAACTTGTACATATATGTTTGAATGCACTCATTTTGGATAATTTTGTGAAAGGAATTTTTTTTTAAATTAAGAAGTGTAAAAGCCTACCCTACAGATCCAACGTAAATCCCCACATCCGGCCACACAACTAAACCAATGATCGTACTGGACAATATACAACCCCCTCCCTTCGACCCTAATGGAGCCTGGAATTCACCTACCTACTCGAACACAACACAACCATGTATCTGATCTCTACCAGATTTGGCAAACGCCGTTACGGTACTATGTAAGCCACATTGAGCCTGCAAACAGGTGGAAAAATGTGGGGTACAAATGCAACAAATAAATAAATAAAAGTTGATTTACAATCATGCTATAATCAAATTTACTAGATATGGCACTGATTGCCATGTGTAGTTTTCCTTTTGGGCAGTATTACTAAGTACCATTTTTTTATAGCACTATTAGATTAGAAGGACTCCAATGCTGGGCACTGTGCAAAGGTGAAGAAGCACCAGCATTGGTCCTCCTTCGAAGCAAGGTGCCAAGAGAAACACTCCCTCTCTGAAGTGAGGCCGATGTGCCACCTTGGGACCCCACTTCGATTTGGCACCGACATCTTTGCAGGCTGTCTCCATACTGGCACTGGCCCTGCCTTGATTGAAGTCTGCCCTCAAGGAGTGGTTCTGAGTCTTGCAGTGAGACGAGCTGGGATGCATCCTGGATCGGTGTGACACCATGGCATCGAAGGCGCTTGTGCCACTTATGATGCCGCTCCAGCCCATCTTGGAGATCCATGCCTTGCCTTTTGGACGATTGTCGATGCCGGTGCCTCGCTGAGCATTGTAGCAGAACCTACCAATACGGTGCTGCTTTCCAGCACATTGTGGGGGGGGGAGGAAGCTACCCCAGAGTCCCTTGGCTCTCTTGCCCTGAGCCTCAATCTCTATCCAGTCGACCAGGGCAGGTACAGACATGAGAAATATTTTGCTGAGTCTTAGTCTTGGGCATCTGAGAATGAACCAGAGGACTTCTCGGAGGAGAGAGTTCCTTGGCCTGCCTTCAGATCCCACTCTACTGCAGGAGAAGAGGAAATCTTGCCCAGGGGAACTCTCCTTTGTTTGCTTGCTTGTTTGTTTGTTTGTTTTTTGAGGGAAATAGTGGAAGCCATTACATTTAAGTTGGAGATCGAAGACGAGCCCAGTGCCAAGATGTTGGCTGTCCTCAATTATGAGACCCCCCCCCCCCCCCCCCCCCCCCCCCCCCCACAGGGATACTGTGACAGTGCCTGTTCACAGTATCCCAAGAGATGCAGAGATGAAGAATTGAGACACCCCTTTCTCTGTGCAAGTGGTTCCTAAAAAGGTGGACTCTATGAAGCAGGACGTACTATTGATATTTTTGCTAATAAGTTTAGCTGTCTCTGAACATACAAGAGTCTAGACTACATAAGTACATAAGTATTGCCATACTAGGAAAGACCAAAGGTCCATCAAGCCCAGCATCCTGTTTCTAACAGTGGCCAATCCAGATCACAAATACCTGGCAAGGTCCCAAAAAGTACAAAACATTTTATACTGCTTATCCCAGAAATAGTAGATTTTCCCCAAGTCCATTTAATAACGGTCTATGGATTTTTCCTTTAGGAAGCCGTCCAAACCTTTTTAAAACTCCGCTAAGCTAACCGCCTTTACCACATTCTCTGGCAACAAATTCCAGAGTTTAATTACATGTTGAGTGAAGAAAAATGCTACCTAAGTCTTATCTCCAGACTAATGCAATTTAGGGTTCAGAACTTACGCTCTTCTTTTAAGCAAGAGGTGAAATGCCTGTGATGTCTATGACATCGCTGATTTAAAAAGAATTGTGTTCCTTTCTATCTAATTTGCATAGATGGCCACTCATTGAAGCAATTGAGTGGACAGTGTGTTTTTCTAGGTAAAAAAGGTGCTGGTACTCGTACAGAGCCAACCTTAGGGGAGTGGGGTAACCAGGACATTTTTGGCCTAATGGTTAGTACAACGGGCTTTGATCCTGGCAACCTGGGCTCAATTCCTACTGCAGCTCCTTGTGACCTTGGGCAAGTCACTTAACCCTCCATTGCCACAGGTACAAAAACCTAGATTGTGAGCCCTCTAGAGACAGAGACAGTACCTTCATAAAATGTGTACAGTGCTGCATATGTTTAGTAGCGCTATAGAAATGATTATTATTACTAGTAGTGGTTTTCAGCTAGTAGGGTATATGCACCCATGTGACCCAGAATAGCTGTACCTGGAAAGTGGCTGCTTCTCAATCTGAGGGTCACAGGTTCAAGGCTTGTGCACTGGTGGGGTGTGGTGGAACCAAGCTGGAGGATTTTAAGTGAGAAATGTAATGGGGTGAATAGGACATTTTTGGAAGGCAGGAAAAAAAAAAGGTGCAAGTACTCTGTACCGGTGCATATTAGCTGGGAAAAAAAAGTTCTAATGGTGGGACTCCTTTTTGCAGGAAATGCTTGATGAAATTGCCCTACTAAAAGAGAAGCTAAATTGTAGGTGCCATAGTGCCTTCTGTTTTTTTTAGATAATTTGAGATTAGAAAAACAGAAATGAGGGAAATTAGCATGTTCATCTAATGAGAATAAGGTATGATTTTTGAGAAGGCTTGAACACTATCCATCCTTGTCCACTGCTTTAAAAAAATTATTATGGCGTGGAGGAGTGGCCTGGTGGTTAGAGCACTGGTCTTGACATCCTCAGGTGGCCAGTTCAAATCCCACTGCTGCTCCTTGTGATCTTAGGCAAGTCACTTAACCCTCCTTTGCCTCAGGTACAAACTTAGATTGTGAGCCCTCCTGGGACTGGGAAATACTCAATGTACATGAATGTAACTCACCTTGAGCTACTACTGAAAAAAGGTGTGAGCAAAATCTAAAAAAAAAAATAGATGTATATAAGGGATAGTCCCTGCTCCATGGAACAAACAGGCTGTGTGGTCTGCTGAACAGCTGCAGAAGCTTGCCAGGAGTCCCCAAGCCACAGAAATCCTGCAGCTGCCTGAGTCTGAGCTGGGAAGTCTCCAAACTCTCCACTGCTGTGTCTCAACTGTTTTTGACCCAGATAAATAGGCAGCCTGCTTTCTTCTGAAAGTTATGTCATGAATAAAATTGAAGGTCACTGTGAGAGTAACATGTGTAACACAATTTACAGCGGGATTTTAGAAACCAGTGGCTGAATGTTCAAACAAATGTATATGCTTTCCAGGTGCCAGTGAACATAAAACTTTATCTGTGTACCATATTTTGAATTCATACATGGATAGTACAGAGCTGAAAATATGATTTGATGGCCCAATACTATCTGTTAACATAGTAAATGACGGCAGATAAAGACCTGTACGGTCCACCCAGTCTGCCTAACAAGATAAACTCATTATACATGGTATGCGATATTTTATATGTATACTCAAGCTTGATTTGTCCTTGCCATTTTCAGGGCACAGACCGTAGAAGTCTGCCCAGCACTGTTCTTGTACTAAAAGTTCTGAAGTTAATGTCGAAGCCCCTTAAAATATGCACTCCAGCCCATCCATATCTATTCAGTCATATTCAAGGCACAGACCATAGAAGTCTGCCCAGCACCGGTTTTGCTTCCCAATTACTGGTGTTGCCATCCTTTTCTGATGTCTGATTGCTGGCTCGATAAAGGCCTTTTGCTGCATGTGACCTTCCATCTCTGAGAGAGAGGAAAGAAATTACTCTAAGTCAGCCCAGGCTCCACAAGCTCCAGCTCCAAATCGACCGATGTTGCTTTCCTGTCACATTTTTTTCATTCACCAGTTGTGCCACAAGGCACTGATTGAGAAAAAGTAATTGAAAATTGATCATATGATTCACATCCCACTGAACACATGCATTCTATCCTAAAGGGAATCTGACTGAAATGGAAGAGTTGCATCAATGTCTAGACAATGTTGCCTGGTTTCTAACCTAGCTTCGGTACACCGTAGTTTTATCTATCTGTTTGTCTCTCTGTCTGTCAGTCAACCTCTGGCACTGACTATGGAAAGCAGATGCAATCTGGGATCATACTTTAAATTTGTTATGAGTTGCTGTAGCTACCTACAGTGGTCAGCTGCTATCTATTATGTCTTTGTCAGAAGGACCAATAGAAAAATAAGAAGCCTAGGAGTCAAGAATTAACAAACACAAAGTTTATTATAATAAAACCTAGACCGTCAGGTCTGTATAAGAACAATTCCCAAAACAGTGGCAGTTCAGAAGGACTCGACATAGTGCCATGTTTCAGCGCAACTGCCTGCATCAGGAATCACACCACTTTGAGTAGTTCTAACCACAGGTACCTATTGTTGGGGGTTAAATAATCCTCAAAGAGGAAAATATTTATGAGAATGTGAAATGTCGAGTCCTTCTGAGCTTCCACTATTTTGGGGAATTGTTCTTATACAGACGTGACTGCCTAGGTTTTATTATAATAAACTTTGTGTTTGTTAATTCTTGACTCCTAGGTTCCTTTTTATTATCTTTTTTTTTTTAATCCTCCCATGCATCTTTCTCGTTTGTATTTTATCGTAAGAGATTTTTTTTCTCCTTTTTTGGTGTTTTGATCTCTGTGTCAGAAACATATCTCTTATGTCTGTGCCTCTATTATTCTGACCATCTAGTTACTTTCAGGTCTATATTGAGACAGAGTGGTCAATATTGTTTTAACCACCAGCTGTAGTGGGCAAATAAAGCATTGGACATTCAGCACCAGTATCTGGACTGCAGCCAGGTGCTGAATATATCAGCAGTGCAGCCAGTCAGGAGTTATCCGGAGAGTGGCAATGCAGAGCTTACTAATGAAAACAGAATGCAAAGCTATGCAAAGCTGTTATAATGAGTTAATTACTATATAAATGTGCGTGCAAAGCGATGCATAGACGTTTTCCGACCCGATGCACAGAAGCAGTCCTTACCTTTACTATGGAAAAGTTAACGGGTGGTCAGGAGCTGCCAGTATTGCCTGTCAGAGCTGCGGACTTGCCAATTCTGCCAGGAAATGTTCTATCCTTGATCTCCCACTGCTTCCCCTGCTCCTGCCAGTACTATCTCCCAAAACAGGACGCCAGTAGTGTTCTTGAGGCTGGCAAAGTGTGCTCATAAGACCTTTGATTTGTTACTACACAGCTACAGATCCCCCCCCCCCCCCCCCCCCCCCCCCCCCCCCCCCCCCCCCCCCCCCCCCCCCCCCCCCGGAACTCCCTGCTTGAGTCGTTCCAGGCTGGTCAATGAGAAGTGGGATTCAAACCCTGATTTGCAACCAAATCTCTCTCCTTCCTTTTCAGGGTGTTTTTTTTTTTTAGTTTAACTCCATTTTCACTCTAGTACTCCTCTGCTTCTTCCCCTTCCCATGAAAGCACCACGCTGTTTTTGGAAGCTTGAAAATCCCCCACCCTCATCCCCGGAGCTCGCTGCTCAAGCCATTCCAGCTGGTCTCTCTCAGCCAATTACAGCGCATTTAGCTGACACCAGTGTCAGCTAAGCACGCTGTGATTGGCAGGCAGGCACTTCTGTGGAAATTGTTATTGTAGCCCTCCTGGGAAAGGAGGTGAAGTGTAGCTACAGGAAGTGTCTTGCAGAAGCATTTATTAAGCTGGATCAAGGTAAACAAAAAAAGGCTGTAGACGGCTTTTATACACGCAACTTGTCTGCATGTATGAAACCGTCTGTGAAATACGCAGATTAGCCATGCTTAGCGCTTGTCTGCTCTGCGCATGCTCAGCTGAATGACTGGTTTCCCTCCTAGGAAGGAAATCGCGTGCAAATGAGCTAACAGCGAGCAGCTCATTTGCATGTGATTTCCTTCATGCATGCCTGTTTTTTTTTTTTTCAAACTCACTAAGCAGCAACCGGGGATCAGTAAGGGAAGGGCTTTTAGTGTGGAGTTAGTGCATCTGTTTGTCAGTACCGAATTTGTATTCAAATATATTAATCCAACAATTTAAAAACTATTCCTATATTAACTCATAGCTTTTCACTCAGAGCCTGTTAAAGTTCTAATGCTGTTAAAATCAGAACACCAGCACTGACAGAAAAAACCCCACTCCAGCAGTACTAAGGGCCTCTTTTACCAAACCGTGCTAGCGATTTCTGCATGGCAATGCCAACGAAACCCATGCAAATGAATGGGCTTTGTCAGCATTGACGCGCTGAGAATTGCTAGCATGGTTTGGTAAAAGAGGCCCCAAGTTCTTTAAAATTCAATTAAGAATCCTCAGTTTTGAAGTTTCCACTCTTATAAAGAAATATCTTAGTTTTCAAAATTATTTCAGCAATTTTTTCAGACTTATGGATATAATTATTAATATTCCAACAGGATAAAGATTGAAAAAAAACTGCAGAAATTCACCACATCAATGAACTGCTTCATTACAGATCAAATAAAATAGTTTTATTTGACCTGTAATTACCTATAAAAGAGGGTTTTTTTAAAATCTCAGTCAATAATTAATAAAGACCAGAAAAAATGCAGTTCAACACCGTTACACAGAAGTTCTGAACCTCAGATCAGGCAAGGCAAACAATAACCTTCTGATGTTTTAATCAGAGAACTGACCAAGCTTTATATCTTTTACTACCCCAGTATTTCACTTTAAACTGATATACATCAGTATTTCTATAAGACTAAGAAGAAAATATGCTTTATCTCTCAGCATATGATGTTTTGTTCACCAACAATGATCACAGAATCAATTTCATACCTCAAAATACACTATCAGAAATTAAAAAAAAAATTTTCCTTTTAAATATTTTCCCCAGTCAATCAAATCATTAAGTTTCAAGGAATAACAAAATACATTTTTACTATCTTTCTGCCAAATAAACAGAATCAAATCTGTTTCAGTCCTTCTCTCTCTCAAACATTTTTAAACAAGAATAAAAGTAAAGCTGTTTCAAAGAGCTTTAGTCATAAATCATAGTCTAAAGCTCGTGACACCACAAAAATCAATAGTTATTTTAACCCAAATACTTCTTACAGACCCAGCTGCCTTTTCCCACACAGCTGTCTGTCTCTTCAGCTAAATTCAACCACCAACGGTTTCTTCTTTTCAAAGTCCTCACGCTCTCTTACTGCTATACCTGTGCACCTACACATGGTTCTAGAACAGTCTTCCAAGTGTTTAACTTGCAGCATTGCAAAATACACTTTTCCAAACTGTTAATACAATTTCACTAAAAATTAAAATGATATCTTTCTTTAAAATTAGCACACATCCATCACACATTCAGAGCTCTATCATGCATTCAATCATCCATATTTATTTATTTATTTATGTATTTGAATTTGGCTCACACCTTTTCAGTAGTAGCTCAAGGTTAATTAACATTCAGGCACACTGGGTACAATTTCACATCTCAGTACTGCTCCCTTTTATTACATTTATCATTCCAGCGCTTTTACGTTAAATCACCAGGTTCCCAATTCCAACTCACAGTAGCACTTGCCATTATCAAAGCATCACTAGTCAATTTACTCAGGCCTGCCAGCCAACCAATTGCACCACTGGCACTCATTTTCTCAAAACTTCTCTCCATCCCCATTGGCTTCTCACCCTCACTGTAGCTCCTGATTTGCCCCAGAGGTCCAAGGAAGTTCAGGGGGGTCTTCAAAAAAAATTCAGCCACGATTTACTGGCGACCGCCATGCTGATTACTGCTTTCTCTCTTGCACAGCCCAAACTCCCGTGCATGAGCTTCTACACCCACTGCACACCCAGGGAATTCTCAGTCTTCTCAAATTCTCTCTGCCCCCTCCCTTGTCTCCAGGCATTCTCAGCAAATCAAAGTGCAGTCTCTGGGTCCAATTTACGCCACTTTGCATCCAGGGATATTTTATGCTCAAGCACGATTCACGCCTCTTGTAATCCCGGCACCTCTCTCCACATGAACACACTCACATGCTAATCGTGCATGTGCAGAAAGTGCTGGCCCCGCATTCCCGCAGCACCCATGGCACTGATAAGTGCTGCAGCACCACAGCCCTGATATGGCTCTTACTGCTGCCTTCATTCTCCACAGCTCCAGCCAGCCTTTTCTCCTTCCAAGGCCTCCATCCATTGTCTCCAGAACCAGAGCTAACCAGCAATATCACCTGAGGACCCCGGAGTTCCTGTCCTGCCCTGCACTGGAGCACTTCTGAATCACTAGTGATCACGCCCCCCCCCCCCCATACCGGTACCATGGAGGCAGCAGCTCCCGGGAATCCTCTCACCCTGCTTACCTCGGGTAAGTACAAATTTTATTATTTTTTCAGTACCCTCTTACACATGGATAGTGACAGGTATGGGAAACACCTGGACATGGTGGCAGTAATCTGAATATTTCTCTTTGAATATAAAGCCCTATATAAATAGGAAAATTCCACTAGGGAAATAAGCACATCTATTTCCTTTTAACTCTGGACTGCAAGTTTCCTTGACGCTTGGTCATCTGGTGGGTACATCCAAGTATTCTACAGGACACTTTGGGCTGGTAGAGAAGAGCAAGAGAAGAACTATTTGAAGGTCTCTCAATGGCTCCAAAAGAAAAATCCTACCAGTAACAGGTGATCCCCTCATCCCTAATTCTGTCAAGTTGTCCAAGCAATGAGGTCAGCAGTTTAGAGGGCTCAGTAACAGTTTATCCATGTTTAAACATGAAGTATATGGACAAAAGGAAGGAGGCATGGGATTTGGATGCACTATTACTGCACCATCCAAATCCTTGTCTGTGAAGATTGTAGATTGTAAGCTCTTTGAGCAGGGACTGTCTTTCTTCTCTGTTTGTGCAGCGCTGCGTACGCCTTGTAGCGCTATAGAAATGCTAAATAGTAGTAGTAGTAGTGAAGAACCAACAGAGAGAAAGGGAAGGAAGGATTAATAGGACTGGGGTCATCTGTCTACCAATCAGATGGCCTCAGTAGGCCTATCTTGCAGCAGGGGATCAATTTTTCCTTGAGAACAGTAGGACTGAGGAATTTCTTTCCTGCAGCCTGCTACACCATGTTCTGAGGTAAGTAAGGAAGTGAGAGAATTGGTTTTCCTTCACACCTGGGATAGTAAACAGAACAATATTCCTGAATTCTGGGCCCTGCTGTAGACAGAGAAATGTTCTCATCTCCATTTTCATTTAAGCCATGGGGTGGAAATGGAGGGAGAAGCTGGATCCCCAAAGGTGGAAAGTAAGAGGATTATACTGCTGTGAGCCTCCTTCAGTCAAACAAATGCTCCTAGTGTGCAGGGGTAGCTGAGAATCCAGTATTTTCATACTCAAAAGTAATATTTATCCTTATAGTCTCTGGGCCCACACCTGTCCAGATAGGAGCAGCTGCTAGCCAGATAAGTCCCATTCACTGAGTCATACCCAGATTTTTAGTGGTGTTTGTCATTTATTCATTTATTAAAACCTTGATATACCATTTAATTTGTCAAACAAGTCAAAGACGTTTATATGTAATTTAAAAGGAAAATAAGAAAAGAACTCCACAAAAATAATAGGAAAACCCCAGTAATTCCAGAGAAGGGAAGGTAATAAACTTCATTCATATTCATTGTGGCTCCTCTGCTCCTCAGAACTGTAAGCTCTGTTGAGCAGGGACTGTCTCTTCATGTTCAAGTGTACAGCGCTACGTACGTCTAGTAGTGCTATAGAAATGATAAGTAGTAGTAGTACCCCAACTCCTGCAGGCAAGAAAAAAAATAAACTAAGAGTTCTTAAGTGCTGCTTGAAAACCTTTAGTCTTTAAGGACGAGTGAAAGGAGGTGATATACAATCTCTCTAATCAAACATGGTAGAGAGTTTCAGAGTGCAGGTACCAAGAGGTGAAAAGCCCTGCTCTTGGTCGATTCGCATTTTGCTCATGAGGGGTTAAGGAGTACCAGCCTATTATCATTAAGTGAATGAAAACAACATGCTGGCATGTAGGGAAAAACAAGTGAGGCGCAATATGCTGGTATTACTTTCTAATACACATGGAGGGGCATTTTTGCTATAATGTCTAAATCCTATTTTGGACATTTTAGGAAAAACATCCAAAAATCCAGTAGTGAATATGGCCATTTTCAAACCAGAAAAATGTCTGACTTTTTGTTTCGAAAATGGCCATTTGCTAGATGTTTTTGTGCCCACTGCATCTATCTTTTAGGAGCATTTTTGAAACAAAAAAAGTCCAAGGGAAAAATGCACAAAAGAAACCATTGGGATGTATTGGGGGGGGGGGGGGGCAGTATTCTTAGTAGACTGGCCACACAGACATCCCAGCAGAGCAGTGGGGCACCCTGGGGGCACTGCAGTGGACTTCACATAAAAAGTCCCAGGTACACGTCTCATTGTTACCCACTTATAATGTACAGTGAGCCCTCCAAAACCCACCAAACGCCTACTGTATCCAACTATACACCACTACAATAGCCCTTATGCCTGCAGGTGTCACCTATATGTAGGCACAGTAGGTGTTTGGTGGGTTTTGGAGGTCTCACACGTTCCACTGCAAGTGTACTAATTACAGTCAGATATAGACCCGGGTTCCCCTCTCTACAGTATACTGCACCGACCATTAGGTTAATCCAGGGACCTGATTGCCGCTCTAATAGGACTGGCCATAACATCTGGTCATACAGCCTGGTATGTACTGTTTCTTTCACGTCTTTGGAGGATGGGAGGGGGTCAGTGACCACTAGGGGAGTAAGGGGGGTGTCATACCTTAATCCACTGATTCCCAAACCTGGTACTGCAGGCACCCCAGCCAGTCAGGTTTTCAGGATATCCACAATGAATAGTTTATGAGACAGATGTGCATGCAATAGAAGCAGTATATGCAAATCTCTCTCATAGATATTCATTGTGGATATCCTGAAACCTGATTGGCTAGGGTGCCTCCAGGACCAGGTTTGGGAACCACTTCCTTAATCCCTCCAGTGGTCATCTGGTCACTTTAGGGCACCTTTTTGTGACTTAATTGTGATTGAAACAGGTAGACCATAACATCTAACCTTTAGCCCTGGACGTTTTTGCTTTCTTCCATTATGGCAGAATGTTCTATAATAGCCCAAATCCCGCCCTGAACATGCCCCTTTGTGATTTGTATGCACTGCAGAGAAAAATATCTCAAATCCGAGTTTTTAAAATCACAATTTGGAGGTGTTCAGAGAAAAATTTCCAAATGCCACTTTCAGGCTTATTTTCAAAAGAGAAGGGCGCCCATCTTCCGACACAAATCGGGAGATGGGCATCCTTCTCTCAGAGTCGCCCAAATCGGCATAATCAAAAGCCGATTTTGGGCGTCCTCAATTTTGCTTCCCGTCGCGGGGACGACCAAAGTTCACAGGGGTGTGTCGGCACTGTAGCGAAGGTGGGACTGGGGCGTGATTAAGAGATGGGTGTCCGATAATGGAAAAAAGAAGGGCGTCCCTGACGAGCACTTGGCCGACTTTACTTGGTCCTTTTTTCTTGCGACCAAGTCGTGAAAAGGTGCTCAAACTGACCAGACGACCACCGGAGGGAATTGGGGATGACCTCCCCTTACTCCGCCAGTGCTCACCAACCCCCTCCCACCCTAAAAAAACAACATTAAAAACATGTTTTGCCAGCCTCAAATGTCATACCCAGCTCCATGACAGCAGTATGCAGGTCCCTGGAGCAGTTTTAGTGGGTGCAGTGCACTTCAGCTAGGTGGACCCAGGCCCATCCCCCCCCTACCTGTTACACTTGTGGTGGTAAATGTGAGCCCTCCAAAACCCACCTGAAACCCACTGTACCCACATGTAGGTGCCCCCCTTCACCCCTTAGGCCTATGGTAGTGGTGGACCGTTGTGGGGAGTGGGTATTGGGGGGCTCAGCACCCAAGGTAAGGGAGCTATGCATCTGGGAGCAATTTGTGAAGTCCACTGCAGTGCCCCCTAGGGTGCCCGGCTGGTGTCCTGGCGTGTCAGGGGGACCAGTGCACTATGAATTCTGGCTCCTCCCACAACCAATGGGCTTGGATTTGGTCGTTTTTGAGATGGGCATCCTCGGTTTCCATTATGGCTGAAAAACGGGGACGACCATCTCTAAGGTCAACCATCTCAACATTGAGTCAACTATCTTTAAGGTCAATCTAAATGTGGAGATTTGGGCATCCCCAACCATATTATCGAAATGAAAGATGGACACCCATCTTGTTTCGATAATAAGGGTTTCCCCGCCCCTTCGCGGGGCCGTCCTGCGAGGACGCCCTCATGAAAACTTGGGCGCCCCGTTCGATTATGCCCCTCTTTATACCATTTTGTTTTAGATGTTTTTCTCTCTTAAAAATGAGGCCCTTTATGAGTTATTGTCAATATTTTGAATTTGTTTCTGAATTCAATTGGAAGCCAGTGGAGTTGTTTGGGTAAGGGCGTCACACAATCTCTACATTTTGCTCAGCAAAGAATCCTAGCTGCAGTGTTTTGCAGAGTTTGTACATATTTCAAATTCATTCTAGTGAACCTGCATAAATGGCATTGCAATAGTCATAGCAAGAATCGATGTATGCATAAAACAAAGTACACTGAGAATCACTGTCCAAATTGTTCTGGATTGCTCTTAAATTGTGCCTGATTTCAAAGTACTGGAAATTTGGGGAAAGAAGGTGAATGATGAGTCAAGAGTAAAAGCTAGAAATTTAAAAGATACAGTGGCAACAGGTCTATCAACAGAGTAAGAACAAAAGAAGGGGAGCGTAAATTACCAGAAATCTGGCAAGCTACAGTCTTGTCTGGGTTCAACTCCAAATCATGGTTCTGAAGTCAACTTGCCACTTCACAAGAATAGCGGAATGGTACCAAATCTACAGATTCAGTGGTGGCATAGTGTATGTAATCTCCTATAAGGATGGGATTACTTGTAGAGTATATCCCTGTAGAGAGTCACTGGGGGAGTGTCTGGGAGGTCCCTGGGTGGGAGGAAGCCCAGCTCAAGGGGAATAGTTTGGAAAAAATGCAAAGAATAGTGCCTTGAGACTGAAGAGTGACTGTTTGCCCTTTGGGAGGAGGGGTCTTTGGTTGCCTGATGGGAAATCCCAAATAGGAGAAATAAAACCACTGGCTGTAAAGATGAATTGTCTCAGCAAAGCGACAACTGGGAAAAAGTTAGGAGAGGTACGGGTGGACAGTGGAGACACTCAGCCCAGAAGCATGGGATTGGAGCCAGGGAGTGTCCATCCCAGAGCCAGGGTGAGCCAACTCAAAAGTCACCTTGGAAGGAGGTCAGACCATGGAGGGTCTGGACCGGAGAATCAAGAGGAGTACAGCCTTTGGGATATTATTCTCTGGGACAGGCATGGACAGGAGTCTGTACAAAGTGTAAACAGCCCTGCTGAAAAGCCTCTGTACAGAAATACAAGGAAGGAGGAGTTTCCCTGGGGAAATATCAGAAGGACTGTGGTTTTAAAAGGACTTGCCTCAAACAATGGAGAGTTGATCCTGGATGTTCCTGAATTTTCGGAGTTGAAGAATAAACAGTTTGAGTTTGTATGAACTGCTGACTCCAGTGTGTTCATTTGGACTTAAGAGAATATAAGTGATTGTTACACATGCCAAGTTCACAGCCAGCCTTGGTTTCCACAGCTTGTTGGACTTGTATTTTTTTTTAGGTCCTGGGGGAGAAGAGGGTAATCCCACCCGCTAACGCTTCTTTCTCCAGATGAAGGTACAGAGTGCCAAGCAAGTAAGGGTCTGACAGAGAAGTGCCCAGGTTACATGTACAAAAAGAATATCATCTGCATAATAGTATGAACTAATGCCAAGAGATTGAATCAGCAGGGCTAAGGGTCTCAGAAAAATATGAAATATTAAAAAGAAATGGGGAGAGAACAGAGCCTTGGTACACAGCACATGAAAGAGAAAAGGAAGAAGATAAAGAGGAAGACTGCACAACCTGGAATGTGCAATTTTTCCAAAAAAAAGAAGAAAGCCAGCTTAGAATTGTCCTTGTAATGCCAACATAGGCCAGGTATTGAAGCAGAACAGTATAATTGACTAGGTTGAATGCAGAAGAGAGATCAAGAGACTCTACTAAGGCAGTGTAGCCTGGACCCAGCCTACTGTGGAGTTCACTCAATAAAGAAACAAGAACTGTTTCTGCACTAAAATCTGCTTGTCATGAGTATAAAGCATTTGGAGATTCAATGTGAGATTGTAGCTGAGTAAACACAACAGTCTCCAGAAGCTTGGAGAGAAAGAGGAGATTAGAATTGGGTTCAAGGGGTCTAAGTTGCTCCTCTTAATAATTGGCCACACAAGCGTAGATTTAAAAGTGGAAGGAACAGTTCCTAGTGAGAGACTTTAAGAAATCAACCGATGTATAATTGAGTTTAGGCCAATAGAAGATAACTTCTGCCATTTCAATGGGATGGAATCAAGAAGACAAGTTGTGGCATTCAAATAAGACAAGGTTTTAGTGAGTGATTCAGAAGAAGGTATGTTAAAAGACGTCCAGGGTGAACACAAAATCTGAGATGAAGGAGGAGGCGCTATGCGATTAGGTAAAGAAGGAAATGCAGATTGTAATGAATCCACCACTGAAAAAAAACAGTGACAACCACTTCATTTCAATAAATTATTTACACCATGGGCATATTGCAAGAAGTAAAAGTAGCTCAGAGAATAACAATTATAATCCTTTAAGGTTTTCTTCTGAATTCTCCTTTCCAATTTACAGTTTTCAAGGTGAAATAGGTCCTTCCCAGATGAAAATCTCAGATGGGTGAAAAGAGGCTTTATCTTGGGTAATTTCCTTGGTCCAGCTGAGTGCAGTAGCACTTTCCCTTCCTTTCCTGCCTCTGTTCTTCTCAGGCAGTGGTGGAAAACAGGTTCCCCATTCCTGTGTTTCCTTGACATGGACCAGCAGCTTTATAGGCTCTGAGGCTTGTTCTCACTTCAGACTCCTCAGGATCAGCTACAATGTGAGTCACAGACCTCTCTGTAGTACAGCAGCAGATGCTGCAGAATGGAGGTTCAGTCAGTGATGTTAGGGGAATGGCCAGCAAGGGACTCTGCCAAACCCTGGTCCCCTTGAAGGTTCTCTGGCCAGTGATTTGGAACCAATGATCATGATCTTCCCCCTGGGCTGAGTATTAATACTCAGAGCCCTTTTTTCCCCTCCCAGAGATGGGTTCTTCTATCCTGTTGTCAGGAAGGAAGATACATCCCTAAGAGTTTATGGAACAGGGGGCTAAGAAAAGATCAGAACTGCTTTTATTCTAGCAGAGAGCTGCAGGTTCTGGTACTGCTGTTACTTATGAAGCTTTTGATAAGACTGGCTTCTCAGACAGCATTAAAAATTCTTCAGAGCTATCAAAATTCAAACATTCATGGTGCAGCTGTTCAGGCTATTGCTGCTCATAAAGTGGGATAAATGTGCATTTGCTTCTGTTTGCTCGCAAGTCGAAAGGCTAGAAAATCCCTGCTGACAATTTTATCCTCTGTAAGGTATCTTGCCTGTCAGCAGTTTGTGTCACAGTGAAGACTGGTAAAACCTTAGCTCTTGCTGCTTCATACTGATGATATACCCCAGCGGAGATCATGGTTGAACTGTACAGATTACAAAGGGATTTCACCTTCAACTGGGGACAAAATGTTTAGACTCACAGTTCACAATGGTATATATACTTTTAGTGAGGAAGTAAGAGGAAGCTGTCTACTGTACAGAGTATTTGCCACACCTGGCTACAGAAACGGATTTCATTTTGTTTTCACGTTGCCACAAAGGCAACATTTGTGGATGAATTCTTTTGCTTTTTGCTATTTAGAAGCTCGATTTGCACTCCGCCACCTTAATATTCCTCTGCTGTGGCCAGAGCTATGATGGTGCTTTAGCTGAATGCATTACTGGACTGCAGACTCTTGGGAAGTAATATGAATCAAAAGCAAAATAGGGATAATTTTATAAAGTCATTTCTACAGGCCAACCGAAACCTGTGGTTTTGGTTCCGGCCGAAAATGAATCCGAGGCCGAAATCTGTGGCTCAGTTTCAGCTGAAACCGAAGCCGAAAAATCTTGTCTGCTCCCTTGCACCCCCCCCCCCCCGGCAGAAGATGTGCCCCCCACATACCCCCCAATGGAAAACAGATCCCTGCGTCAAAAATGCTAGCATACCTTAGTAAACAGGGCCCTAAAAATAGAAACATTTACACAAAAATTAAACTGAACCCCCAAAAAGCCAGACTCTGCATATAATGCAACACCACAGAAACAGAAAGTGATAGTGATATAAGTCCCCTAGTACAGTGCAAAGTATAAAGATAGCAGATGTAGATTTGAAAAAAAAACTAACAAATACCAATCACCACTTTACAAATTAACAAATAAAAATAAAACAAATATGGAAAATAAGATAATACCATTTTATTGGATGAATACACTTTCCACTGCGACTGTCCCTGCTGCCTTTAAACATGCTATGGTCACACCTCTCCTTAAGAAGCCTTCACTCGACCCTACTTGTCCCTCTAATTACCGACCCATCTCCCTCCTTCCTTTTCTCTCCAAATTACTTGAGCGTGCTGTTCACCGCCGCTGCCTTGATTTTCTCTCCTCACATGCCATTCTTGACCCACTACAATCTGGTTTTCGCCCTCTCCACTGAACCGAAACTGCGCTTACTAAAGTCTCCAATGACTTATTACTGGCTAAATCCAGAGGTCAATATTCCATCCTCATTCTTCTTGATCTTTCCGCTGCTTTTGACACTGTCGATCACAGCATACTTCTCGATACCCTGTCCTCACTTGGATTCCAGGGCTCTGTCCTTTCCTGGTTCTCTTCCTACCTCTCCCTCCGCACCTTTAGTGTCCACTCTGGTGGATCCTCTTCTACTTCTATCCCTCTGTCTGTCGGCGTACCTCAGGGTTCTGTTCTTGGTCCCCTCCTCTTTTCTATCTACACTTCTTCCCTTGGTTCATTAATCTCATCCCATGGCTTTTCCTACCATCTCTATGCTGACGACTCCCAAATCTACCTTTCTACCCCTGATATCTCACTTTGCATCCAAACCAATGTTTCAGCGTGCTTGTCTGACATTGCTGTCTGGATGTTTCAACGCCACCTGAAATTAAATATGACCAAAACCGAGCTTCTCATTTTCCCCCCCAAACCCACCTCCCCGCTCCCCCCGTTTTCTATTTCTGTTGATGGCTCTCTCATTCTCCCTGTCTCCTCAGCTCGAAACCTTGGGGTCATCTTTGACTCTTCTCTCTCCTTCTCTGCTCATATCCAGCAGATTGCCAAGACCTGTCGTTTCTTTCTTTACAACATCCGTAAAATCTGCCCCTTTCTTTCCAAGCACTCTACCAAAACCCTCATCCACACCCTTGTCACCTCTCGTTTAGACTACTGCAATCTGCTTCTTGCTGGCCTCCCACTTAGTCACCTCTCCCCTCTCCAGGCGGTTCAAAACTCTGCTGCCCGTCTCGTCTTCCGCCAGGGTCGCTTTACTCATACTACCCCTCTCCTCAAGACCCTTCACTAGCTCCCTATCCGTTTTCGCATCCTGTTCAAACTTCTTCTACTAACCTATAAATGTACTCACTCTGCTGCTCCCCAGTTTCTCTCCACACTCGTCCTTCCCTACACCCCTTCCCGTGCACTCCGCTCCATGGATAAATCCTTCTTATCTGTTCCCTTCTCCACTACTGCCAACTCCAGACTTCGCGCCTTCTGTCTCGCTGCACCCTACGCCTGGAATAAACTTCCTGAGCCCCTACGTCTTGCCCCATCCTTGGCCACCTTTAAATCTAGACTGAAAGCCCACCTCTTTAACATTGCTTTTGACTCGTAACCACTTGTAACCACTCGCCTCCACCTACCCTCCTCTCTTCCTTCCCGTTCACATTAATTGATTTGATTTGCTTACTTTATTTATTTTTTTGTATATTAGATTGTAAGCTCTTTGAGCAGGGACTGTCTTTCTTCTATGTTTGTGCAGCGCTGCGTATGCCTTGTAGCGCTATAGAAATGCTAAATAGTAGTAGTAATAGTAGTAGTAATTGTTTAATACTGTGTAAGTATATATATATTTCAAACCACACAAGGTTACTGATTTTTGAGGTGAATTTATATAGGTCTTTCTTCTATGTTTGTGCAGCACTGCGTACGCCTTGTAGCGCTATAGAAATGCTAAATAGTAGTGGTAGTAATAGTAATACATTTAGCTTTCAGAGGTCAAAACCTCCTTCCTTAGGTCAATACAGTATACTGGTGGTATAATATCCTGTCCTGAGGAAGGGGGTTTAGTCTCTGAAAGTTAATCAAATTGTATTAAAATTCATTCAATAAAAAGATTACCTTATTTCCATTTTCTATTTATAAACATTTATTAACACATCTACAATACTACGTTATGCTAAAGTAAAAAAAAATATCTTTTATCTACCTTTGTTGTCTCTGTTTTCTGCTTTCCTCATCTTCTCTTCACTCTCTCTGTCTTCCGTCCAGCATCTGCCCCCTCTCTCCCCCTGCCATCCAGCGTCTGCCTTTTCTCTCTCCCTGCCATCCAGTTTGTGCCCTCTCTCTCTGCCCCCTCCATCTAGTATCTGCCCTCTCTTTCCTTCCATCCAGTGTCTGCCCTCTCTCTCTGTCTCTTTCTGCCCCTTCCATCCACTGTCTGCTCTCTCCCTACCATTCAGTGTCTGTCCTCTCTCTCCTTGCCTTCCATCCATCTGCACTTTCTCTTCCTTCTACCCAGCATCTGCCCTCTGTCTCTGCCCATTTCATCTACCGCATGTTCCTATCTGCCCCTTTCTCTTCCCTTTCCAACCACTGTCTGCCCTCTCCCTTCTATTCAGCGTCTGTCCTCTCTGTCTCTGCCCCTTCCATCTACCACCTGCCCTTTCTCTCCCTTCCATCCAGAGTCTGCCCTCTCTCTCTGCCCCCTCCATCCATCGCCTGCCCTCTCTCTCCCTGTCATCCAGTGTCCCTCTCTCATTTTTACCTGATCCAACCCCCCCCCCCCCCCAATGCTGTTGCTCAAGACTAAAAAAAATATGAAGATTGCAGGGCCTTACCTACCCGTGGCTGCTAGCACTGCTCCAGAACTGGAAGTGACATCAAAAGAGTGGGATTGGCAGCCAAGGGTAGCACAGACCCCGCAATCTTCCTGATTTTATTTGTTTGCCACCATTGCTGCTAGTCTGCGAGAGGAGAAGGAGCAGTGGCAGCGACAGCCTGGCAGGGTTGGAGGCTGGAGGAAGGTGCAGCACCGGCCAGAGTAGAGGCAGCAGCGGCGGCCTGGCAGGGGTGGAGGCTAGAGGAAGGTGCAGCACCGGCCAGAGTAGAGGCAGCAGCGACAGCCTGGCAGGGTTGGAGGCTGGAGGAAGGTGCAGGACTGGCCAGAGTAGAGGCAGCAGCGGCGGCCTGGCAGGGGTGGAGGCTAGAGGAAGGCGCAGGACCAGCCAGAGGAGAGGCAGCAATGACGGCCCAAATAGAGGGACTGGAGCAGTGGGAGCAAAGCACCCCATTTTGATTTGTACTCAGGGCAGACCACCCCCACCGCCCTGCCCTTGGTACGCAACAGGGCTGCTTTTAATCCCTAACTCCTATTCACTTGTTCAGTACCCATGTCTGTTTTATCATTCCCACCTTAAGTAATTCCCTTATCCCTTATTTGTCCTGTTTGTCTGGCTTGATTAGATTGTAAGCGATGTCGAGCAGGGACTGTCTCTTACATGTTCAGTGTACATCTAGAAGCGCTATTGAAACGATAAGTAGTAGTAGTAGTAGATTATAAAATACATTAATCTATGCATGTACTTCTATACTTTACAGGCAGACATTTACATCTGATCTGGAGCTGGTGTAATAACCACAACTTAAATGCAGACGAGACAGCTGCAGGTTTGCAATAGTATTTTATAAAGATAAATCAGTGCCTCATCTTTCTAAAAAAAAAAGGCTTAAAATAGGAACTTCTCTGCTAACTTATTTTACGAACCCTGTTATAACCCATTAAGCAGGTACGTAGATTTAGGTGGCAAGTAATCATGTAAATGCTAGTATTCCAGTCATTTATGTTGTATAAGTTTTAAGCTTCAATTTAGAAAGAGAGATTAATAGTTTTAGGAGGTAGAAGTGCTGAAGAGGTTTCTGAGAAATACTACACTGAGCTTGCAACAGTAAGTACAAACATATTAATAAAATTAATTAGACTGTATACTGAGCTCTAGGGCAGCAGAAGACAACACAAGGATACTTAGGTGCTATAAGCCCTGACTCTTCTGTACCTTGGGTGAGGTGGTGTTACAGGGGGCCCATCTTAATTTTTCTGCCGGAGACCTATTCAGTCCTAGCTATGTCATTGAGAGCCAGATGCACTAAAGTCGTCATTAGAGCCGTTCCCTACCGAATTCCATAGCAAATTGGTAGGGAACGGCAATGCATCAAAAAAAGGGAATGCAAATGAGCTGCTCGTTGCGGCTCACTTGCATTCTCTAATCCCTCGTAAAACAGTCAGAGAATCAGCCGGTAGAGCGTGCACAAAGCAGCCAAGCATTATGCTGGCTGCTCTGTGCATGCCAAGGACATCAAAAATAAAACAAACAAACAAAAAAAAACTGACATGCCTGTGGACGTCCTTTATAGACGGCGTTCGCCCCCCCCTCCGCCCGAGGTCGCCGCCGCCGCCACTCCCCCTCTCCCTGCATTGAAAGAGCTTTCCGCAGCCCCGCCCCCCCCCAAGGTTGTCGCCGCTGCTCCCCCTCTCTTGAAATGATAGCTTTCCCGCCATCCTCTGCACCCCTGTGGCCCCGCCCCCGCCGCTAACTTACGTCAGACGAGGGCGGGCCAAGGAGGAAAGAAGGGAAGTCCCGAAGCCAAGCGATCAGCTGTTGCCTGCTGCGGCCGGTGCAGCGCCTTCACACGGGGGTGAGAGGCGCTGTGAGGGCCCGGTGGCAGATGGAGGGGGGGCGGGTGGAGGGGGGAGCGGCGGTGGGGACAACCTCAGGGGGGCAGCGGGGGCAGGGAAGCTGTCATTTCAAGAGAGGGGGGAGCGGCAGCGGTGGCCTCGGGGGGGGCCGGGGCTGCGGAAAGCTCTTTCAATGCAGGGGGGAGGGGGAGTGGTGGCGGCGACCTCGGGGGGGGGGCATCGGAGGGGCAAAGAGAAAGCAGTGCTCGTCAGGGACATCCTTGAAGGAGGTCAATGTTAGGCACAGACACGCAGCTTGTTTTTTTTTTCCTTTCCCACAGCAGCCCCTGCCTAACGAGAGGTGCAGACCTCACGTTAGGGTTTCCACCGTAAGGGGAATCTGTAAACGTTAGTGCATATCATTATAATAGCCTTGCAATGGTACTGCAGCTCATTATAATGATTTGCATTCTGTTTTCGTTAGCTGCTACCGTGATCGGGAAATGGCGTTTAGTGCATGCCAGGGTTTACTACTTGCTCGTTAAGGGTTCGTTACGTTTAGTGCATCTGGCCCTGAGAAACAGGGAGAGGCAGTAGTGTTTACTGGAGGACAGGAATGGAATCAGGGTGGGAAATAGGGAAAGAGGACTGGAACAAAGCAGGGGCATTACTGATGAAGGTGTGACCAAGCCACTGTGATGAAAAATTGAACTGGGAAGGAGCACTAGAACACAGTAAGGGGCAAAAAGTGATAGTCAGAATGATGGGGTAGGAGGCTCAGAATGGAGAAGATTCCTGTTTGCCCTGCCTAGAGTCTCAAATTTGCACACGAGTAAACTGGTAAGTTTAGGTTTTTTTGATTGTGTTTTAGGGTGAATGGCTGGTTTGTGTGAGTAGTTTCAGGGAGGGCTTTTGGTTTTATATAAATGTTTCACTTAGTTTCATACCTCGTTATCACATGATACTGCTTTGTAAACCACTTTGCTCATTTGATCAGGAAAGTTGTAAATACACTGTCTAAATTAATAAATGGCAGGATACCTTTGTTTATAAATGTTTTCCCAATATTCTAGGACTGTTCCTGTTTTGTTTTGTTTTTTAAACATGCAGCTGGGAAGGTATATACATCTCTAATAAGTTTACACAAGTTAGATGGATGATCATTCCCTGTGGTATGGCATGTGTATGAATAGCTCAGTGTCTCTGCACATTGCTTATTGTTGAAAACATTGTGCAATGGAGTCACTATAAAATATACACAAATAAACTACATGGAAAGGCAGGACATGGTCAAAATTACTCAAGTGCCCTCAGGTCATTTGCCAGATATACAACAATGAGATCAGTTTAGCTAGGAAAATGAATTCACGTATAGATACAAAACGAAATAAAAAGAAATCAACTTAACAGTATGTACAGTCCACAGTGCGTTCATATTTGTTTGGGTTAGTGTTCTTTGAAACAAAAGTAATAGTGTTGTGCGTGTCTCTAAGAACTGGATCATGATTTTCAAGCAAACTTTAAATTACAGAAGTAATAACTTATAGAATACACAACTGAACTCCAAATATGCTGTGTATGAAACTGAACCCACCTAAAATGTAACTTGGGAAATGCAGAACCAATACATGAAGTTTGGTTGAAAGGTATGTAGCCAGTTCCTTAATGCGCTGATGACCCCTTGGTGTGTTTATGGCTTTAAAAATGCACTTCTCTCATCAAGCTTATGGCAGTGGTGTTCCTAGGGCGGCTGACACCCGGGGCGGATTGGCGATGCGCCCCCCCCCCCCCCCCCCCCCGGCGAAACGATACCTTCTCCCCCCCCGGCGAAACGACACCTCCCCCCAGCGAAGCGACACCCCCCCCCCCGGGTGCATTTTTACCTGCTGGGGGGGGGGGGGTGCCGCGCGCCTGTCGGCGTCACTCGTACCATGCTCCCTCTGCCCCGGAACAGGAAGTAACCTATTCCGGGGCAGAGGGAGCATGGAATGAGCGGCGCCGACAGGCATGTGGCACCCCCCCCCCCAGCGGCGTGCACCCGGGGCGGACCGCACCCACCGCCCCCCCCCCTAGGAACGCCACTGGCTTATGGCAATTGTTAATTTTGGCCTCAAGATTTATATGGGGGGGGGGGGTTTACTATTTTTACTGTTATGCTTTTTTCTCTCCTCTTTATAATTTGGAGTTCTTTTCTAATTTTAAATTGATGTTTATATTCTGTAAACCTGCTTGCAGTGTTTTCATGATTTGGCGGTATATCAAGCCAACTAAACTATAAACCATACACACGTTGGGGTCAATATTTAGTGTGATTTCAGCAGGCAGGAGAGGATCCTGTCCACTTAAACCACACCGAGTGTACCAGCTGTCTATATTCAGCGCTGTTGCATATCAGATCTAACTGCATAAACCAAATGCAGCTTGTATAGAAGCAATCCAGAGCAGAATCAGGGAGGAGCTGGGAGCTATGCAGATACCAGTAATACTTAGTGCTGGTGCCCACATAACTAAGCAACCAAATAGAACTGCACAAAAGGCTGTTCTACCATTGGCCACTTAGCAACGTGGGTGCTGGCACTGAATACTGGCCTGCAACTGCATAATTTCCAGGTGATAGCCTGATACTTCCTGTACCCTCCCCTCCTTCCCCCCCGCCCACAAACAAGAGGTGACCCTCCCAGATCCCACCAAGAGCAACCCCCCCTCCCAGACCCCCCCCAAACAGTCCTTTCCCTTTCTTGAAGCACCCACCCAACTGTGGGCCCTTCTCCCAGGCCTACCTTACTATCCCACTAGAGGTCTGGAGGGGGGGACCCCTCTCATTATCAAGGCAGGCTTTGCATACCTGTACAGTCTGATGCAGTGGCGTAGCCAGACTGCCAATTTTGGATGGGCCTGAACCCAAAGTGGGTGGGCACAAAATTTTCTCTCTACCCCCCTCCCCCAGCAAAATGTAGTCACGCTAATCAGATGCATTTGTCACACAGGGTAAAGTGCTGCTTTTCAGTGCATCAGATTTCAGAAAATTTATTTAATAGCCTAACACCCTTTTCAATGAGCTTTCAGAGGCCAAAACCTCCTGCCTCAGGTCAGTATAATGCTGTTACGGTATCCTCGCCTGACCTAAGGAAGGAAGTATTGGTCTCTGAAACTTCATTAACACAGGTACCATATTACTTTATCCTAAATTAAAAATAAAATTATTTTCTTTACCTTTCTTGTATGGCCATTTACTTTTCCTCATTGTGTCGCTCCCAGTCTCTAGATTCTGCTTTCCTTCGTTTTCGCTTAACTCTTCTGCCACGGTTTCCTGGCCATTTCTCATTTTTCTCTCCTTTTTCTTTGCTTTCTTCAATATTTTTCTGCCTCTCTCTCTCTGTCCTGATTTAATTCATTCTTACTATCCATTCTTTAATTTCCTTCATCTACTTATGGCTTTTCATCTTTTTCTCACCCTTGTTCTCCCCATGCCCCTTCCTCTTATTCTCCAGTCTTTCACTACTCTCCTTTTCCATCCAGCAGCTCTCTTCTTTCTCTCCCCATCCTTCCAGTCTCCCCTCTCTCTCCCCATCCTTCCAGTAGTCTCCCCTCTTTCTTTCTGCATCCTTCCGTCCAGTGTCACCTCTTTCTCCCTACCCTTCCATCCAGCGTCTTCCCTCTTTCTCTCCCCATCCTTCCATCCATCTATCCTCTCTCCTGATCCTTCCATCTAATGTCTCTCTCCCTCTTTCTAACCAGTGTCTCTGTATCACTCTACCCTTTTCTGTTCAGTGTCCCTTCTCTCTCCACATCCTTCCAGTCTCTCACATTTCTCTCTGCATCCTTCCAGTCTCTCCCCTTTCTCTCCCCATCCTTCCATCCAGTCTCTCTCTCCCCATCCATCCGTTTTCCCTCTTTCTCTCCCCATCCTTCCATCTGTTTTCTATCTTTTCTCCCCATCCTTCCATGTTTTCCCTCTTTCTCCCCATCCTTCCATCTGTTTTCCCTCATTCTCTGCCATCCTTCCATCTGTTTTCCCTCTTTTCTCCCCATCCTTCCATGTTTTCCCTCTTTCTCCCCATCCTTCCATGTTTTCCCTCATTCTCTGCCATCCTTCCATCTGTTTTCCCTCTTTCTCCCCATCCTTCCATGTTTTCCCTCATTCTCCCCATCCTTCCATGTTTCCCTCTTTCTCCCCATCCTTCCATCTGTTTTCCCTCTTTTTCTCCCCATCCTTCCATGTTTTCCCTCTTTTCTTCGACGAGGCCCGCCCTGCATGCCAGCGCCAGCTCCCATTGCTGGCCACTGCTGCTTTTCCTGTTGAGCAGCAGGGCCAGCGCTACAAAAAGAAGAAGCGCTAACGGCGCTAAGGACCCGTCTGCGGGAGGAGCCTGCGAGCCAGCAGCCAATGCCTCAGCAGCCAATGCCTCAAGGCTGCCGAGACAGTGCCTGCCGGTGCCGCGCTTTTTTTTTTTTTTTTAAACATTTCTCGTCCTTAGCGCCGTTAGCGCTTCTTCTTTTTGTAGCGCCGGCCCTGCTGCTCAACAGGAAAAGCAGCAGTGGCCGGCAATGGGTGCTGGGGCTGGCGCTGGGCGGGCCTGGGCTGAAATTGGGTGGGCCTGGGCCCAGCAAGGCCCACCCGTAGCTACGCCCCTGGTCTGATGGTTGTGTTTTTCAGGAACGTGATAAATTTATAAACTCAGCTGAAACCCTGACATTTACCATTTACCATTTATTAATGCTTGAGTCAGTACTCTATAACGTTAACAGTAACTTGATGTTATACACGTACAAGTATACATTTAAGCACTTGCACAGTTTCATTTATATTGTGTTCCTTGTGTGATTGATAGTAAAACTATGTCCATAATTAATGCTCCTTGTATGCTAAATCAACCCTAAATTAGGAGCATAAATTTAGAAGCATAGATTACACTCATAATTTAGGAACATAAATTTAGGAGAATAGCCTTCATAGAATAAGGTCCATAGTGCCGATTCTTGCTCTCAAGTTTGAGTATTAGTACTTACACCAGCTGAAACCTGGTATAAATGCCGGTGCCCAACGCATAGCATTTGGACCCAAAAATAGTGCTATCTTGTAACACAATGCGCCAAGTTTCGGAATGCATAACCCGCCCTTGCCCCTCCCATGGCCATTCCCCCTTTTGGGTTGCGTGTTATGGGGTTAAAGAATAAAATTAGTGCCAATTAACATCAATAATTGGCTCGTGAACTAAGTTGCATGTGCATCTCGGGATCAGGCCCAAATCTGGGCTCCCAACTTTGGGTGACCTTTGTAGAATCCAGGGATCAGGCAGTAAGTTACAGAATGGCATCTAAGTGCACTTAGGTGTCTAACTGCCATTTCACCCTTGTTATAGCACATAACTGCTGATTTAGCACCAAACATTAAGCACCTAACTTTTGTTGCACTATACAGAATTAGGGGTAAGCAACTTGCACACCAACTTTATAGAAGAGTGCCTAGCACTTACGCTTGTAACGTAATGCTCTTTGGCACCGATCCTGCATGTGAGTGCTAGTAGTCTATAAACTTTGACCCGTAATTCACACCTAATTTTAAGTGCTTCTTATAGAATTGCCTCCACAATTTCTAGCAAAAGCATTTTCAAGTAGAAAATTCATGCCAGCAACAAACAAAAAAATCTTGTGCAAAACAAGCACATGCGGCTTTTGCCCTGTTCTTAAACAGCATTTCTGAGCTTCTTGACAGCAGCTTTTCTTTGCACAATTCTTTTTTCTCTCTTGAACTTTTTAATGCCTTCCTGAAGTGCATAAACCAAAGTCCTCAGGAAAAGCATGAAGTATTCAGACTTGTGCAAGAACTCAATCTGGGGTCCTTTTACCAAGCTGCGGGAAAAATGGCCCTGCGCTAGCAGCGGGAGCCATTTTTCCCATGCGCCAGGGCCCTTTTTAGCGCAGCGGGTAAAAAGAGCCCTCAGAGACACTTGGCCATGCGGTAAGAGAACTCTTACCATATGGCCATGCAGCAGGGAGCCCTTACCGCCATCCACAGAGGTGTGATAAGAGCTCCCGCGCTAACCCGGCAGCACACGGCAACGCCCGATTACTGCAATGCAAGCCATTTCTGGGGATTTTCTTTTTCCCCTGGGTATGGCACACACTCAGGGTGGGACTACCACTGACAGCCATGTTGGGCTGGCGGTAATCCCGAAAGAGCGAGCAGTAAGCCCGCGTAGGGCTTACAGCCGCTCTGTAAAAGGGCCCCTTTATTTACTTTGCCCCTGCTTTTCCTCAGCCCTTTTAGGAGAGGATCTTGCTGAAGGCAATGACTCAGACAATAGGGGATTACTGATATTTGCTCTGGTCGATTTTGTTCAAGCTGTCAAAGCGTACTTGTTAGTTAATAAATAAAATATTGCCTAAACTACGCATATGAAAACTCGGTGTTGGTATTGAGATCAAAAGCCATTTTTGCACATACACCAGCAGCTAATAATTGCTCCGTGAAGGTGAAAGATCTTCAGGTGCCAAGCCTGTGATATTACTTACAGCAACTGCCTCTAGGATTTGCTTAACAGCATCAGCAGCATCACGCTCACTGTAATATCCTTTCTCCACAATCCTGCAAAAGAAACCAAGAAATGCTGCTTAGGCTTCCTGATTAAAAAGGCCCATACTGTGCCGAAAAAAAAGCTTCATGAAACATTCAGCAAAATGTAATCAAATCTAGATGCTGCTATTAATTCTATCCTTGTGCTGCTGGAATGAAAATGGGCAGTTTGTAAAAATATACCCACACTGCGCCTCTCCATTTATACGATAAAGCGAGTTCTACGATTTGAATTTGAAAGTTATTGATTTTCACAGAATGATTCATTTCTAAAAGACAGATTATGATGTAGCAAAGATTTTAATTAGCAGAAATACATTGCAAGAGATGCTGAATTGTTATGCGATCTAATGCTCCTTCAGAGAGGCATGGAGCCATTCATTAATAAATAGAGAGTCAGTGCTGCTTATTGAGCGTACTGTTTTGGGATCTTGCCAGATACTTGTGACCGACATAAGTACATAAGTATTGCCATACTGGGAAAGACCAAAGGTCCATTGAGCCCAGCATCCTGTTTCCAACAGTGGCCAATCCAGGTCACAAATACCCGGCAAGATCCCAAAAATGTACAAAACATTTTATACTGCTTATCCCAGAAATAGTGGATTTTCCCCAAGTCCATTTAATAACGGTCTATGGACTTTTCCTTTAGGAAACTGTCCAAACCTTTTTAAAATTCCGCTAAGCTAACCGCCTTTACCACATTCTCTGGCAACGAATTCCAGAGTTTAATTACACGTTGAGTGAAGAAAACGTTTCTCCAATTCGTTTTAAATTTACTACATTGTAGCTTCATCGCATGCCCCCTAATCCTAGTATTTTTGGAAAGCATGAACAGACGCTTCACATCTACCCGTTCAACTCCACCGATTGACCACTGTTGGAAACAGGATACTGGGCTTGATGGACCTTCAGTCTCTCCCAGTATGGCAACACTTATGTACTTATATATACGTATATACTTATAATAAGCCCATTTTCATAGAGATGGGTGAAATATTGTGATCTGAAATTGCATTTTGCAAGTTTTTCTTACTATTTGAATATTTGCAACATTGGTGGAATTTAAATGCTGTGAGTACAAGTTGATTATACAGGAAAAGTGGCGGTATGGTCGACAGACAAGTGCAGCAGCATGGACCACAGGGACTTGTCCGCCCCTCTGACCCATTCTCTCTGCTCATGTGGTTCCTGCTTTAACGGCGAAGCTCATGGGTAAGGGAAGGGAGATCACAGAACTATCAATGCTGCAAAAGCTCTGAGTCCCACTGGCTATGTAGGATGGCAGGTGTAGGAGGAAGGTGGAAGAGAGTGATGGAAAAATTAAGGGAGAAGGAAGGGCAGAGATGAATGAAGGAAATGGTGAAGAAAATAATGGAGATGGAGGCAGTGGCAGGGGAGCTTGATGGGAAGAAGGATGGTAGAATTGGGGGTAAGGAGAAATGAGAGCAGGGAGACTGCAAGAGAGGAGGAATGAGAAAAATAAGAGGGAAGGGTGTGAATAAGAGGAAGGAAAGATGGTGAGGGAGTTAACAGGAAAGAAGGTGTGAAGGTGGTGGGGAGGGGAGAGATAGAACATGGCAAAAGGAGAGAGATGAAGGAGGTGAAAAGATATGAAGGGGAGAGGAGAGAGGCAAAGACGGGTGGAGATAAAAGATAGGAGGAAAGGAAAACTGGAGAGACAGAAGAAAGAAGAGAAAAGAGGTTTGGTATGGAGGGGAGAGATTAGGAAGGAGTAGTGAAGAAAGAGGTGAGATATGTATGAAAGCAATAGCAGAGCAAACTGAGAAATGGGGAAGGATGAATGTATAGGGAGGAAGGATATGTGTTAGGAGGAGAGGAGCAAGGGATGTGTGTCAGAGTAGGAAGGGAGGAGAAAGAGTACAGATTAAGAGAATGACAATGAAAAAGAAAATCAAAGAAATGGGATCCAATATTCAAAAAAAAAAACTGAGCTCTTAACATAGTAACATAGTAGATGACGGCAGAAAAAGACCTGCATGGTCCATCCAGTCTGCCCAACAAGATAAACTCATATGTGTATACCTTACCTTGATTTGTACCTGCCTTTTTCAGGGCACAGACCGTACAAGTCTGCCCAGCAGTATTTCCCGCCTCCCAACCACCAGTCCCGCCTCCCATCTCCGGCTCTGGCACAGACCGTATAAGTCTGCCCTCCACTATCCTCGCCTCCCAACTACCAACCTCTCTTCCCCCACCTGCTCCGCCACCCAATTTCGGCTAAGCTTCTGAGGATCCATTCCTACTGCACAGGATTCCTTTATGCATATCCCACGCATGTTTGAATTCCGTTACCGTTTTCATCTCCACCACCTCCCGCGGGAGGGCATTCCAAGCATCCACCACCCTCTCCGTGAAAAAATACTTCCTGACATCTTTTTTGAGTCTGCCCCCCTTCAATCTCATTTCATGTCCTCTCGTTCTACCGCCTTCCCATCTCCGGAAAAGATTTTTTTGCGGATTAATACCTTTCAAGTATTTGAACGTCTGTATCATATCACCCCTGTTCCTTAAATGTATGCTCCTAAATTAGACACCTAAATTTGTGCCCTATATTCAGTTTAGATTTATAAGCCTAGTGCTGAAAATCAGTGCTAAGCTCCTCATTTTCCCCCTGTTACTACCTATCTTTTACGCTCCTAAATTTAAAAGTTTAGTGCAATTTTGAGTACATAGCTCTCAAAGTTAGAAGCATAAATCCTTTGAATATTAGGTCCAAGGTATCTAGGAATGACACAAAAGAAAGACAACAACAGGAGTAAAAAAATAGAGAAAAAACTAAGAGAAAAAAAAGGGTAACAAAAAAAGACAACTTAAAAACTAGAGGACAGCAGAAATGTGGAAAATGGGAACCTGAATTAGGAAAGGCAAAAAAAAAAAAAAAAGAAAGAAAACTAAATAAGGTAAACAAGAAGAAATTAAAAGAAGGACCAAGATAACATGGAAGATATGGAGAATAGATCAAGAAATAAAAAGTGCCAGTCAATGTAATGAATGGGTGGTCTATTCCGGGGAAATAGCTCAATAGCAATAAATCCTTAAGAACTGGAGGATAGTATAAAACCCAGATTCTAAGAATGAGCCTTCTCTTTCATCCTGCAGTGGGAGTACAGCCGAGAGGATTATGTAGCATGTACCATTGTGGTCCATCAGAATCTTAGTCTTCTACCCAAGAGACTAAGGAGAAGCTCAGAAATTGCTTAGAATGGGAGAGGGCAGAAGTGGGGTCTGTTCCTAGAAGTAGATTGAATTTGGAGAGGGGTTGGAAGGGTTAACAAATCAGCTGAACACTGGGGTACATGGTGCCTTAAGAAGGAAAAAGGAAGGATTACTGGGGAGATCTTATAACAGAAGATGTAAAATCCAAGTCAGGGACAGGATTGGAACACAGAAACATTGTGGGTATATTTTTGAGGTCTATATGTGATCAGGACACAAGTCCTTGGTGCATCCTGCTTGCCTAGTCCAGAGGTTCAGCAAGGAGAACATGTGAGAAGGAGCTTTAAGTCCTACAGAGGAGAGAAGGGACGTTTATGAGCCTTGGAAGATAGCAAAATCTGTGAGGAATATGAGAGATCAGACACAGAATATATCCCCCTGCCCTAAAAATTGACCACACCTATGAGTAGCAAGGAAGAAAAGTTTGGGGCTGCTAAAAGTCCTGGGAGTGAAAAGACACTTATCAAGCAGTACAGAGGATTCAAAACCCGTTTGCCTGTGAAGGCCTACAGAAGATGTAGGAGACTAGAGAAAGCACACCTCAGATGAGATCAAGGACCTTAAATACTTTAAACACAATTGATACTTCTTCTCATCACTTTGCTATGTGTTTATGGTCTGTTTGCCTTGTCTTCCTGGTACTGCTTCTGTATATATGGGGAGGGCCCAATAAATGGGGGAATCTTTATCCTATAACTGGTCTGCCTCCCTACAGTTCCTATTGTGTGCCTTTCCAGAATCTATTCACATGTAAATGGCACCATTTAAACAACTGAAGAGGCCCAGATGTTTAAATAACATTTCAAAAACAGGGTTACTACCAGAAAGAGGTGAAGTGAAGCCAGAATAATGAACATCAAAGGAAGAAAAAGCAGAGAAAATGCAGGCTAGTAATAATCAACGTATTTTTAATTAGGTCAAGAAATAAAAGATACAAAAGAACAATGTATAGACTGACGGAAAATCAGACAAACAAAGAAGTAATCTAGTAGTTGTTCAAATTGGAGTAAGATTGGTATCTTTTGGCCTGCTTCAGGGGCACATTAACACCCTAATTCTATATGTTTGAAATGCTTGAAATGGATGCTGGTACAATGGAGGATATTGTATAAATTGCTGATTCTGGTTCATCAGGCCATGTATCAGGGTACAGCTGTTTACTTGAAAACTGCATTGCAGTGGTATATACCGTCACGATCATTGCGATCATGGTTCGTGCTTTGCAACACATACATTTGGAGCTTACAAATCTGGTCACTTTTTCCATTCGTGGCCCAATTGAATGGAATGGTATGGGATTTGCGTTCCAAGACGTATGAAGAGAGACTTGCTGACCTGAACATGTATACCCTGGAGGAAAGGAGGAACAGGGGTGATATGATACAGACGTTCAAATATTTGAAAGGTATTAATCCGCAAACAAATCTTTTCCGGAGATGGGAAGGCGGTAGAACGAGAGGACATGAAATGAGGTTGAAGGGGGGCAGACTCAGGAAAGATGTCAGGAAGTATTTTTTCACAGAGAGGGTGGTGGATGCTTGGAATGCCCTCCCACGGGAGGTGGTGGAGATGAAAACGGTAACGGAATTCAAACAGGCGTGGGATATGCATAAAGGAATCCTGTGCAGAAGGAATGGATCCTCAGAAGCTTAGCCGAAATTGGGTGGCGGAGCAGGTGGGGGGAAGCGTGGTGGGTGGTTCGGAGGCGAGGATAGTGGAGGGCAGAGTTATATGGTCTGTGCCAGAGCCGGTGATGGGAGGCGGGACTGGTGGTTGGGAGGCAGGAAGTACTGCTGCGCAGACTTGTACGGTCTGTGCCCTGAATAAGGCAGGTACAAATCAAGGTAAGGTATACACATATGTTTGTCTTGTTGGGCAGACTGGATGGACAGTGCAGGTCTTTTTCTGCCGTCATCTACTATGTTACTATGTTACTATGTAATATGGTGCTCAAACGCAATTCAGCTGAAAAATGAGCCAATTAGTGCCAGTAATTGGGCGCTAATAATCAAATTATCATCGCTAATTGAGATAAATTTACATTTACATTTACATCCTAAAGTAGATGCTGCCATGGGAGGGGCATGGGCCAATCAGAGGTACAAGAAATTACATCAGGTTTCAGTCTGTGTAAATCCATGCACCCAAAATTGGGTGTGGATCCAAGTGCTAAATGTTATTCTATAAACTGTGCCCAACTCTGAGTGCCATTTATAGATTAGTGCTTAGAGCTCATTTTTATCAGCGCGCCAATTTGGGCACCATTTATAGAATTTAGTCCTGTGTTATTCATATACTGGATGGTGGCAAGAAACCATTGCCCTACAATGAAAAAGAAACTGTCAAACAAGGGACAAAGAAGGAAAAGGGGAAAGGAGGAGCTACATCTAAGTGAAATATAAATGAAAATATTTAAAGTTCCCTCAAAGTTCCACAAAAAACAAGGAAAGTTACCTTAATCAAAAAGGACCGCCATAAAAAAATCAACCCCAAAAGAGGCACAAAATGATGAAATCCTAAAAAATCAAAGTTAAAAAAAAAATGAATAGAAGCATTGACCCCGAGTGAAATCAAATCAACCAACATTTGAATGAATAATATCAACCAACAAAGGAATACATTATGGGATAAATATTTAACCAGCAGCAGCTTTATGGTCAGATGGCACTGGCATTGAGGGGTCCTTTTACTAAGCTGAGGGAAAAAGGGCCCTGAGGAAGTGGTGGGGGCCATTTTTCCCAAGCACCAGGGCCCTTTTTACCGTAGTGGGTAAAAAGCCCCTAAAAAAATGGCCATGCGGTAAGATAAATCTTACCGTGTGCCCATGTGGAAGGGAGCACTTACCGCCAACCACTGACGTGGGGGTAAGGGCGCCTATGCTAACCTGGCGGTAACCAGGCAGTGCGTGGCAATGCCCAATTACCGCCAGGTTAGCACCATGCTATTAAAAAAAATTTCTGGAGGCCCGGAAATGGTGTGCACTCAAGCCAGAACTACCGCCGGCAGCCATGTTGGGACAGCGGTAATTCCAGGATAGTGTACAGTAAGCCTGCTCTGGGCTTGCCGACGCTTTGTAAAAAGGGCCCCTGAATATCTGGGTATGTGCAGACAGATAGCACTTAACCGGTTAAGTTAAATTGGTGAAAGACAGGGCTGCTATTTAGCAATCCTATTTGGCTGGCTAAATTAGGGCAAGAAAAAATGGACCTAGTAAAGTCTGCCAAGTGCTCGTTAGGCACGCCCTTCTTTTTTCCATTATTGGCTGAGGACGCCCATGTGTTAGGCACGCCCCAGTCCAGCCTTCGCTACGCTGCCGACACGCCCCCGTGAACTTTGGTCGTCCCCACGATGGGCGCCCAAAATTGGCTTTCGATTATGCTGATTTGGGCAACCCTGAGAGAAGGACGCCCATATCCCGAGTTTCGAAAATAAGCCTGATATTCTCCTTAATTTAGATGTTTACTGCAATTTTGAGTACAAAGTTAGGCACTTAGCCCTAGTAAATTTTCAGAGCCCAATTTAGGAACTTAGGGGTCAATATTCAGCCACTAGTGTTGAGCGTTTGCTCATCGCTGACAGCATTATTCCCAAATGGCTAGCCACCAACCAAGCGATTTAACTGCTCAGTGACTGGTTTAATTGTATTGAATATCGGGCCCATTACTCTCAAAGTTACACCAGCTCACTTCTAAATCACAGGTGTGTATTTCATCTGTTAGGCTAGTATTTTATAATGGAAAGAAATATAACAGCTGCCCTTTGGAGATATATATATATATATATATATATATATATATATATATATATATACATGGTGTTATAGAATTACATCTTAATGTTATGCAGTGCAAAATTATAGTTTTCATTTCAGACAGGACAAAATATTTCTGCCTATCGCTAGTAACTCTATTTAAATGCCAAAACATTTTTCAGTAACTGATAGGACCTGTCTGTGTTTCACAAACACGTTGTTCTAGGCTTGTATCCAGGGAAGTACTTTAATCAGTAGAATTATATATAGTAAATACTCTGATGATATCATTTGGATTACTTTTTGATGAAACTAGAGTTTGGTTGTTGCCTAAGAATCAGTTCTTACTATCTTGTCTTTTACTGTTAAAGAGACTGAAACATAGTAATGTTCAGATAGGAGTTTTTTTTTTCTTCTGTGACTGCACTAGAAAGGAGGAGGTTAAAAATGGGGGGGGGGGGGGGGGAGTTTCCATATAGTTGTAAAGAAGACTTGTGTGGCCTAGGCCCATTAGAATCCAGTTCCAAATGAGCCTGAATGCAGAGGAAACATGAGGAAATGTCCTGCTACCCCCACCCCCAGTAAAAACAAAGCTGGTAAAGCATATATCATAATCTTCTGGGGGGAGCGATACTATTCAGCCAGCAGTATTTCTTTAAACACTGACTGCTGCCGGCTATATTAGAACCAGGTGGCCAGTGCCTGGCCCTAAGCTATCTGGGTACAGCTGACATTCAATGCCATACCCACATAACTAACCAGTCATAGTAATTTAGGACTGCTTTTATGTAGTCCAACCAGTAGCGTACCAAGGGCAGGGCGGTCCGCCCCGGGTGCAGGCAGCTAGGGGGTGCACGGAGCAGTCTTGCGACTGTCGGCTCTGTCGGTTTCCTGCCTCCTCTGATGTAACTTCCTGTTCCAGGGCAGGGGACCGGCAGAGCCGACAGCTGCATGACTGCTCTGTGCACCCTCAAGTGGTGAGGATGATGCATTTTGGTGGGGAGCTGGGTGATGCACGTCGGGGAGGGGTGAGTGATGCGCTTCAGGGGGAGGGGGTGATGCGCTTGGGAGGCGTAGCGGTGACCCACCCCAGGTAGCAGTCAACCTAGGTACGCCACTGAGTCAAACAGCCGATAGTTCTCAGTTTTGCCCCAACTCTGCCCTCGGACCACCCTGGCACTAAACAAAGAGTGCTGAGGTGGTCAGAGCAGATATTCAGCAGCACTGTCCAGTCACGTGCTCTTGGCCATGCACCACGATTTAACCATCATACTCCTTCCCATAAAAGAAGCCAGACATCATACAGAAGCGATATCAGGCTGCAATGCTGAAGGGCCACACGTTTTCAAGATATCCCTAATTTTTATTTATTTTATTTATTTATTTATTTATTTTTATTGCTATCTTACAGATCAAAGTGGTTTACAAATTGACTAAAATCAAAATAACACAAAAGAAGAAAAATTAACTACAAAATCGAATAGGAAAGAAAAACAGCCGCTCATACTAACAACTGGGGATGGTCAAGGAAGAGAAGGTACAAAGGCATGGGGCAGAAGCGGAGCCAGGTTGACGACGCGGGGGGAGCGAGAGCAGACTTCCGCCGGTGCTGGCGCACATTTTCAATGTAACACATTGAGAAAAAAATAGGCGCCGGAGCTAGCAGAACTCCATGGCACCCCGCCTGGCTACGCCACTGGCATGGGGGTTAGGGAAAGAGAAGAGCAGGTCACCCAATGGATGATACACTGTACCCAGACTAGACCACATCAAAAGCAATGTTTTCAAAGCTACCTTAAATTTAGGTAGTGACAGCTTGGCACATATGGTTAGGATCAATGAGTTCCAATAAAATGGAGCAGCAAAAAAGAATACGCAGTGTCAAGTCGATTCCAGGAACGTTTGCTTTGGTAGTATTAAACTGTGATCATTTAATGCACGGAGTAAACAGGCTGGTGAGTATGGAATTGTAAGAGATGAGAGAGCTCTATCTGCATACAATAGAGACAGTGCAAGCAAATATATTGCATGCATATTTATTAGAGACATCCTGAAAATGTGACTGGTTTCCCACCTACCAGGATTGCAGCTTGACACTCCTGTCAGTCTCTCAATCAGTTTTAACCCATTTGCCAAGTAGCCAGTGGCTCAATGATCTAGTTTTATGTCTCTTTCAGTTGCTGAAAGGAGCTTCCTTCCTTCATGCTGTAAAATGATCTGATATAGCAAATTCACAAAGACACACACACACACACAAAACAGATATAGATATATGAAGCCCTACTTTGCACTAGAATTGAGACATCCCTGTTGAAATGCACACAATTCCCTCATTTTTTAAATAAAAAGCTCTACTGAATGCAGAGCCTTTTGTAAACTGTAAATAAAGATGCCAGGAAATACACATTTATTTGCTGACATATCCAGCATTCCTGGACATTTCTCGAAGAAACAGATTCTTTAAAAGAACAGTCTCACTTGGCAACTTCTGTGTGATCACTGGGAGGACACTGCATCACTTAAAAAACAAGTGTGGTGGATTTTCATTTCTGAGGATTTGTTCTTTTTTTCAATTGGTTTTTGCATTTGTCAAAATATGTAAGTTGCCACAATAATGAAGTTTTTTTGAACCTATGATTGCTTTCTGTTGAACAGTAAAACAATGTTATATCTGTTCTAAACTGAGATCTTTTTCCTTCTCTTTCAGCATATGTATATTTGAACACTTAATATTGACACATTGGAATTTATATTCTACTACCTTCCTTACACATCTACTATAATAAAACGCACCCTCAACGTTCTGAGGACAAAGGTTCTGAACTCAGAGCACAACGATAAAGGGTTCGTAACTTCATGGTGGTGAAGCCATCCCACTATGACTTTGTGCCCCGCCCACGCGTCAAATGTCATGACGACAAACGAACCCTTTAACGTTGTGCTGTGACTTCACAAACTTTGCCCACAGAACGTTAAGGGTGACAACAAATGAATCGCAAACAAGCAGGGAGAGGAGTACACTCCTCCCCCTGGATGTCCAACACCCACCCCCCGCGCCGCATCCCACCCAAAGCCAACCACGAAAAACAACAAAAAACAAGAAGCCCCACTCCAACATGCAACACCCACCCCCGCGCTGCCCCTCCATCAACCCACCCATGAAAAAAAACCCAACAAAATAAGCAAAGCAACAACCAACCCCACTCCTACTCAACCACCGACGCGTAGCTTTGCCGCCGGGGAACCTGAAACCCCGCAAGAACAAGTCCTGTCTTCTGACTCCGGCGTGATCTTCAGCATTACTAGCCTCTACAGGCAGGGCTTCTGTGCATCTGACGTCCTGCACGTGCAGGACGTCAGACGCAAAGAACCCCGCCCTGCACAGGCTAGCAATGCTGAAGATCACGTCGGAGTCAGCACAGCACACAACAAAGGACTTCTGCTGGCGGGATTTCAGGTCCCCCGCCAGCAAAACTACGAGACGGTAGGGTGGGATGGCAGCGGGGGGGGGGCAGTGGCATCGTGCGGCGGCGGCGGGTGCCTCTTGCGGAGAACACTCCGACGAAAACCTTGCTAGCGCCCGTTTCATATGTGTCAGAAACGGGCCTTTTTCACTAGTTATATAATAAAAGTGTAATTGGGATACTAGTTTGCAATCTATGCATAAGTCTCAAATGGGCACCAATTAATAGACTTTTACGATAATCAGGACCTGAGTCACCAACTGAAGGGACTGTTCTGCTCATTCTATCATCTCACATACAAATTGACATGATTTATGTGCAATTTTGCGCATGTAATACTAGCAGTTATGCACATAAATGATGCCATTAATTAGGCTATAATTGTCACTAACAATCAATCGTAGGCATTAATTGCTGTTGATTGGCACTAATTGGTACTAATTTACACATATACGTATAATTGCACGAAGGGCCCCTTTTACCAAGCGGTGGCAAAAGGCGCCCTTTGGTCACATCAGTACACGGGTTTGGTGAGCGCTGAGGCCCCCTTTTACCACCGCCCAGTAAAAGGTAATTTCCGGCCAAGGAAGGAAATGGCCATGCAGTAAGTGAAGAACTTGCTGCGCAGCCACTTCCTGGGGGAGCCCTTACTGCCTACTATTTAGAAGACGGTAAGGGATCCCGTGCTAACCCGGTGGTAACCGGGCAGCATATTACCGCTGAGTAAGCCCCCGGTGCTTTAAAAAAAATCTGACATGCCAGAAATGGTGTGGGCAGGCACTACTGTCAGGTTCCTGTGATAGTGCCAAATTGGCGTGTCACAAGCCCCCTGTTGCGCCTTTGTGAAAGGGTCCCTTAGTCCCTATTCTGTATTATTAGAATGTAATTTCAATTGTACATGAGGGAGGGTCACGGCTAGGGTAGGGGTGTGCCTAGCACTTATGTGCTAGCTTTATATTTATTTAGATTTTTGCTCACACCTTTTTCAGTAGTTGCTCAAGATGAGTCACATTCAGGTACTCTGGATATTTCTCTGTCCCAAGAGGGCTCACAATCTAAGTTTATACCTGAGGCAATGGAGGGTTAAGTGACTTGCCCAAGATCACAAGGAGCAGCAGTGGGATTTGAACCGGCCACCTCTGGATTTCAAGACTGGTGCTCTAACCACTAGGTAACATCTGAGGCTGGCAAAGAGGTTGGTAAGTAATGTTTTTCATCACATTTTTGGAGGGTGGGAGGGAGTTAGTGACCACTGGGGGAATAAGGGGAGGTCATTCCTGATTCCCTGCAGTGGTCATCTGCCTATTTAGGACACCTTGTTGTGCCTTATTCGTAAAAAAAAAAAATACAGGTCTAGCTCAAAACGTCTGCATTTTAGTCCTGGACGTTTTTGTTTTGTTCCATTATGGTTGAAAAACGTCTAAGTCTTGGGAGCACCCAAGTTCCACCCTGAACATGCCCCTGGCACTCCCCCTTGAGATTTGGACGCACTTCTGGTGGACTTCAGAGAAAATCATCTAAAAATAGTTTCGAAAATACGGATTTGGACGTTTTTGTGAGAAAAACCTCCAAATGCAGACTAATGTCACTTTTATAGAATACTAGTAAAAAAGGCCCGTTTCTGACACAAATGAAACGGGCGCTAGCAAGGTTTTCCTCAGAGTGTGTATGTTTGAGAGATGGAGTGTATGTGAGAGATGGAGTGTGTGTGTCAGAGAGAGAATGAGAGAGAGACAGAGTGTGTGTGTGTGTGTGACAGGGAGATAGAGTGTGATTGACAGAGACTGTGTCAGAAAGAATGTATGTGAGAGACAGTGAGTGAGTGCGTGTGTGCCCCCACCCCCCCTCTCGCAGGGCCCCCCTCCCCACCCCCACCTCTCTGGTCTCCGGACCCCCTCCCCACCTCCCTCTCCCCTGCCCCCCCTCCAGCCATCCATGTCCAGCGACCCTCCCCTCCCCTGTCCCCCCTCCAGCCACCCATGTCCAGCGTCCCTCCCCTCCTCCTCCCCCCCTGCCCCCCTCCAGCCACCCATGTCCAGCGACCCTCCCCCCCCCTTCCCCCCCACCCGCAGCTGCCACTGGTAACGCTGTCCGGCCGCTGCTGCTTCTCCTGTTGAGCAGCAGCGGCCGCTACGAAAAGAAAAAAAGCAATAAATGTTTTTAAACATCAAACGCAGCACCGTAGACAGCCATCAGGCATTGGCTGTTGGCTCTGCAGCCGCTCCTCCTCTCGCGTCTCTCGTTGCTGCACTCCTCCGGGGTCTTACTCCAGGGGCAGTGACGTGGAGGTGAGAGGAGGATCGGCTGCAGAGGCGACAGTGAATGCCTGATGGCTGTCTACGGTGCCGCGCTTGATGTTTAAAACATTTATGGTTTTTTTCTTTTCGTAGCAGCCGCTGCTGCTCAACAGGAGAAGCAGCAACAGCAGCCAGACAGCGTTACCAGTGGCAGCTGCGGGTGGCGAGGGGGTTAATGTGCCCGGGGGTGGGGCCTGGGTGATGCACCAGGGGGGGGGGGGGTTGATGCACCAAGGGTGGCGACGGCGGGTTGGCGGCGGGAGGGTCGTCAGCAGGGGGGGGGGTGCAAAGTTGGTGGTAGTGGTGGTGGCGGGGGAGGGGGTCGGCAGCTTTCGTTGAGTGCTGGTGGGTTGGCTGGAGCGGGAGTGAGAGGGGTGCTGTGAGTGGCAGAGTGACATATTGTGCGGGGGGGGGGCTGAGTGCGGCTGTGAGGTTACAAACACTACAGGGCTTCAAGGCTTCAGGGCTTCACTTGGACTGAGGCAGCTTCAGAACGTTGGAGTTGTGAATTATGTGTGGGTGGGGTGGGGCGGGGCTGAGGGGGGGTCTATGACTGGTACTGAGAGCTTACGAACACTACAGGGCTTCATGGCTTCACGGCTTCAGGGCTTCACTGCCACGGAGTGAGCTTCAGAACGCTAGAGGTGGGAATTATTTATATAGAAGATTATTATTATTGCTACAGTTCTATAACCTGCAAAACACGACAAAAGTTTGCTGCATGTAACAACAGACAAAAACTAAACAAAGATCAGGAATTACAATGTTTAAACCAGATTATACAATACTTAAAAAAAAAAAAAACAACTCAGTTACCACAAATTAATAAAATTTCTTAAAAAGAAATGTCTAAGGCAGTGGTTCCCAAACCTGGTCCTGAAGGCACCCCAGCCAGTCAGGTTTTCAGGATACCCACAATGAATATTCATGAGAAAGATTTGCATGCAGTTGAGGTAGTGCATGCAAATCTCACTCATGAATATTCATTGTGGGTATTCTGAAAACCTGAAAGGCTGGGGTGCCTCCAGGATCAGGTTTGGGAACCACTGTCTTAAGGGCTTTCCTAAACTGACGATAACCACAAATTCTTGAGAAAAGAAGGAAGAGAATTCCAAAACCGGGCAGCCTGATATAGAAAAGTGGATTGAAAAATCCTCTCTGCCTTTACATGGCGAAATGAGGGAAACTTCTAGTAGACCTAGAAATAAAATCATTTAAAAAGCCAAGATGAAAACCTAAATAAGCACAAGGGTAGATTCACACCATGCTTGATAGGTCAAAGCTGATGCCTTAAATTGAAATCTTGCTTCTAATGGTAGCACAGGATAACAAAGGAGTAATATGATCATATTTGTCTGCTGCAAGAATAATTCTTGCCGCTGCATTCTGTACTTGTAATTTAGACTTCAGCAACTTTGTGCAACTGATACAAATACCCAGTGTACCTGCATGTAACTCACCTTGAGCTACTACTGAAAAAGGTGTGAGCAAAATCTAAATAAATAAATAATAGAGTTGCAATAGACAGGGCCGTGCTGACACGGTAAGCGAGGTAAGCATGGCAGGAGGGCGCCATCCTCTGGGGGGCGCCCCGCCGCACCATGCTTACCTCGCCCTCTTCTCCCCAGATCCTTGTCCTTTTTTTTTTGTTTAAATTTACCTCTCTGGTGTGTGGCAGCATAGCGTTAGTGAGGAGGCGGCGCTCCCCCACCCCGACGTGTCAGTCTCTTCCCTTCGCTCGGTTCCGCCTTCTTCTGACATCAGAAATGACGTCAGAAGAAGGCGGGACACTGAGCGAAGGGAAGAAGACACGTCGGGGCGGGGGAGTGCCGCCTCCTTCTCACTAACGCTACGCTGCCGCGCGCCGGAGAGGTAAATTTAAACAAAAAGGAAAAGGATCTGGGGAGAAGAGGGCGGGTAGTGTAGCGATCGTTTTCGGGGGGGGCGCACCGGCGGGGCCAACTGCAGGGTGGCGCCAGAGACCCTATGCACGGCCCTGGCAATAGACCAGTTTTGAAAGTATCAAAACCCGAACCAACCATCTAAAAACAGACAGATACACCTTATGAACCTTATGCCACAACTGCCAGCATTTAGGCGTGAGCAATGATGCCTGCTATTGCCATGGCATAAATGCTCGTGCCTAAACATTGGCGTATAAATGCCAACTTATGTTAGAGTTCTAGAATGGAAGTTACGTGTGTATTGACCATTACAGAATTTGCACTTTACATGAGAATTATTTATTTATTTGTTACATTTGTATCCCACATTTTCCCACCTATTTGTACGCTCAATGTGGCTTACATAGTACCGGAGAGGCGTCTGCAGACTCCGGTGAGAACAAATACAAAGTGATGTTGTGGTAAGATAAAGTTCATGTGGCAGAGCCACATTAGGGAAGCGTACATCGGAAGAATTGCGTTTTGTCCATTATGTACTTTAGTTTTGTTGTGTGGCAGGGATCAGGCATTTAAGTTGGATCGGTGGGGTATGCCTTTTTGAACAGGTTAGTTTTTAGTGATAGTTTGGAACCTAACTTTACGTGACTTTTTTTGGACTGACCCCGTGTGTCTAAAAATGGACAGCGATTTAACTGCAGTTTTTAAAAAGTTATCTTCACAACCCATACTACCCGTGCTTCCAAATTTTAAAAAGTTTCCCCGTGCTCTCCTTTGCAAATGCAGAACTCTTCTAGCTCAGAAATATTCTTAGATCTGCTTCATGGCCGCTGAGAGGGGGGGCAAAATTCTCCAGGCCCGGGCCTCCACGGGGGGGCCAGGCGCAGGGCTTTCTCTCTCTCTCTTGCTCCTGATGGGATCCGGGTGACCACGTCCAAACAAGAGCCGGAGAGAGAAAACTCTGGCGCCAGGCCCCCCCCCCCCCCCTGCATTGTCTGCCTAGCAGCTGCTGGGCCCTCAGGCTGTGCATACTCAGTTTTGAGACTGAGCATGTGCGACCTGAGGAAAGCAGCTGCAGGGGCAGGCAATGCTGGGCAGAGGAAGGAGCCACGCTGCCTGCAGCTGGCGGGGCCAGCCAAAGTACTTCAAGCAGGCAGTGGCGATGACGATTTGGGGGGGGGGGGGCGGCAACTGCGATTCTGCCCTGGGCCCAGCTCAGTCTATTGGAGGCCCTGATCTCCTTGCATGCACTATCCCCCAGATTCTATATAGCGCGCTTAGAGATCCGCACCAAAATCGGCGTAGATTCTACAGTATAACAATGCGCATAACGCTGCAAGCTTAACAAGCTAATGAGTGCTGATAACAGCACTTAACAACCAATAATGAGCACTGATTAGAATTTACATGCACAACTCGCTAAGCGTATTCTGTAATTAAGTACGCCGAACCTCTAACACACGCAGGCAAAAAGGGGCATGGTTAAGGGCAGGGAAATGGGCATTTCATGGGTGCTCTGAAAATTACGCACGTAGTTATAAAATATGGCCCAGTGTGCTTAAATGTAGTCGGCACTGATTTCAGCGCTGATTTTTTAGGTGCCATATATAGAATCTCCCCCTATATACCTGCGATCACCCCACAGATTTTCAAAAATATTCAAGTCTGGGACCTGTGAAGCCCATTCCAAAACCTGCTTCTTTCTGACCTGTAAGCATTTCATGGTTAAATTTGTTTCAGATCATTGTCTTGCTGAAATATCCAACCTTTTTTCAGTTTCATTTTCTTAAATGACTGTGATACAATTAGCTTCTCTAATAAGTTGATATTTAGTTGAATCCATTCTTCCACCCACACAGTATTTACTGTGCCACTGGCTGCCACACAGCCCCAAGGCATAATAAATCCACCCCTGTGTTTAACAGTTGGCAAAGTGTTCTTTTCTTCAAATGTTTCATCCTTTTTCCAAATATATCTTAAATGGTATTAGTTCAACAGTCAGTCCAAAGTATTTTGTTACAAAGCACTTCAGACTTATTAAGCTTTTCTTTTGCATTCTTCAGATGATGACTTTTCTGATGAGATTGTAGAAAAAGTTTCCCTCTGGCAGCTGATCATTGTTGTGTAAGCAATGCTATACTGTGGACCTGTGGAAAACTGTATACACTAAACTTTTCAGCAGATCATTTGCATATCTGACCAGTTTTGGGGCAGTTCTATCAGAGATTTTCCTTGGTCTTCCACAGAGGACAGAATTAAGGCAGAAGCAAACTAGGGCCCACATGTTTAGGAGTCGTCCTCTCTAATGTGCTAATTCAATGGCTAAACCAGAGGTTCCCAAACCTTTTTGCTTCACGGCACCCTTGGTGTCCGAGCAATTTTTCGTGGCACCCCCCCCCCCCATACGTCTCCACCCCACACAGTTCTCTACTGACCTCCCCCCCACATTGTTTCCACTGCTCACCTTCACCTGGAGCAACCCTGGGGGGGCCTCCTTTGCCCCCTTGTGTCTCCATCTCCCCCTTTTCCTGTCCCAATGTTCCTCCCTGCCCAGCATCTTTTCTTTGTCCTTGTCTCTCCCCATATTCAGCTTCTCCCTTCTTTTTTCCCTTTTTCCCATACGATCCTGCCCTGCCCACCCTACCCCACTTGAGTGCCACGTCTCTTCCTCTCTCTTCCAGGCCTGCCCACACTCTGACAAGTCTGACTTCTCTCCCCTTCAACCTTCCTCCTCCAATCAAGTCTCTCTTCCCCACTCCCAGTGAGCTCTGCATCTCTCCCTCTTGCCAGCTCTCCTCCGTAGCCCCAGTCTCCTGTAACTCTCCAGCAGCGGTGATGATTAAGAAAGTTTTTCACCAGTATCATGGCCTCTTCTCAGGCACGCCCCACCTATGCGGATAACAGGAAGTTGCATCAAAGTAGGTGGGATGCTCCAAAGAAGAAGGCAGCTCCGATGTTGGTGGAAAACTGTCTCAATCGCCACTACCAGAGAGGTACAGGGGCCTGGGGCTACAAAGAGCCGGTGGAAGGGAGAAGAAGAGATGCAGGACTTATGGGGCACAGGAAAGGGAATAGAAAAAGAGACATAATGAGGGAGCAGCAGCAGTTCAGGTGGCGGTGGGAGGGAGTTCAGGATTTGCCACAGCACCATGGGCGTAGTTTGGGGGGCGAGGGGGGCACTGCCCCCCCCCCAAACGTAGGGCTGGAGCAATGCTGCAGGCAGCTCTCCCTCCATCCTGCCCTCAGCTCTCAGCTCCCTGACCGACAGCCCTCCTCTCCGTTCCATGCCACCCCCCCCCCCCCCGCGTTTAACCCTTTTATTTTCAGTAGCAGCGACGACAGTGAAGCAGAACACACTGCAGGCTTGCCTCCAGCTTCTCCCTTCCCTCACACAGTGTCCCGCCCTTGTGGAAACAGGAAATTCATCATCACAGAAGGCAGGACACTGTGTGAGGGAAGGGAGAAGCTGAAGGCAAGCACACTGTGTTGTCTTCTTCACTGCTGTCGCTGCCACTGAAAATAAAAGGGTTAAACGTGCAGGGGGCAGGAACGAACGGAGAGGAGGGCTGTCGGGGAGCTGAGGGAGGGCAGGGAGAATCACTGGACATGGATGGGAGGGGAGGGAAGGGGGAGAGAAGAGATCGCTGGACATAGAGAGGAGAGGAGGGGAGGGCAGGGGGAGAAAAGAGATCGCTGGACATGGAGAAGAGGGGAGGGGAAGGGGGAGAGAAGAGATCACTGGACAGGAGAGGAGGGGAGGGCAGGAGAGAGAGGGGAGAATTGCAGGACATGGATGGATGGAGGGGGCAGGGGAGAGAGGAAATTTGCTGGATATGGATGGATGGATGGAGGAGAGGGCAGGGGAGAATGGAGAGTTACTGGACATGGATGGATGGAGGGGAGGGCAGGGGGGAGAGGAGAACTGCTGGACATGGATGGATGAATGGAGGCAGGGGAGAGAGGAAATTTGCTAGATATGGGTGGATGGAGGAGAGGGCAGGGGAGAATGGAGAGTTGCTGGACATGGATGGATGAATGGGGGCAGGGGAAAGAGGAATTTTGCTGGATGTCCGTGGCAGCGACTTCAGTAAAGAAGAAGGCACTGCAGGCTCGCCTCCAGCTTCTTCTTCCCCTCTGCACACAGTGTCCCGCCTTTTCCGATGATGCATTTCCTGTTTCCGCGAGGGCGGGACACTGTGTGAAGAGAGAAGGGAGAAGCTGGAGGCGAGCCTGCAGTGCCTTCTTCTTTACTGACGTCGCTGCCACGGACAGTAAAAGGGTTAAACGCTTGGGGGGGGGAAGGAACAGAGCTGAGTCTGGCTGCCGGGGTGGAGGGAGGGGAGGAGGAACGGAGCTGAGTCGGGCTGCCGGTCGGGGAGCTGAGTCAAGCTGCCGGGGGGGGGGGGGAGGGGAGAAAGAACAGAGCTGAGTCGTGCTGCCGGGGAGGGGAGGGGGAGGAGGAACGAAGCTGAGTCGGGCTGCCGGTCGGGGAGCTAAGTCGAGCTGCCGGGGGGAGGGGAGAAGGAACGGAGCTGAGTCGGGCTGCTGGTCGGGAAGCTGAATCGGGAGGGAAGGAGACCTGCACCTGTGGGGTAGAGAATAAAAAGGTGCCGGTACGCCGCACCATTGCGTACCGGCACAAAAAAAGCACTGCTGTTACCTACCCATAATCACTTTACCCTTAAGGAGATATGAAGCTAACACTTCAATATAACATTTCTTATCACTACACAAATACATTACGTTTGTTATTACAAATACAAATTGGTATTCTCTATATTTTGAGTCCAAATGTTATAAGAAATCCTTTCTGTGCTGAAGAGCTTCTTGTGTTGCAATCATTAATGATATATATCAACCAAAGTTATTATGTAAACGTTCCTTTTTTAAGGAATGTTATAGCTGTTTTCCTTTTGTCAACACTGTACTGACTCCTCGGGTCACTTTTCACATTCTCCTTCGGTACCTCAGTGATGTTCTTTCATTATCATATTCAAATCGCAAACTTAACTTCCATTGCTGTGAGCTTTCTTCTCTTGAACTAAAACGCAGTTGTCAAACCCAACGCAATCGATACGTTTCACTTTTCCGCGTCTTCAGGGGTTTAACTTATCAAATGATTCAGGCTGCTTCCACATGACGGGACTCCTACAGGTGGAAGCAGCCTGAATCATTTGTTAAGTTAAACCCCTGAAGATGGCAATGGAGGGTTAAGTGACTTGCCCAGAGTCAGAAGAAGCTGTTCTGGAAATTGAACCCAGTTCACCAGGATCAAAGCCTACTGCACTAACCAGTGGGCTACTCCTCCACTCCATGAATGTTCTTCTTTGAATGCAGACTTTCCTATTTAATTTATGGAGTTCTTTTCCTGTTTAAGGGGCCCTTTTACTAAGCTATGGTAGGGCTACCACGTGGGTAGCATGTGCCAAATTGACCCTACCGCTGGGGGTAGGGTTTCCTGCAGTAGAAAATTATTTCCTGCCATGGTAAAAAATGGCCCAGCGTGTGCCAATTTCAAGCGCCAAACGTAGCACAGGGCACTTTTTACCGTGGCTTAGTAAAAGGGTCCCTAAATGTTGGTTTTAGATTGTACACCGCCTAGATATGCACTGTCAGTACAGGCAGTATAAAAGTTTTAATCAGTGGCGGCCCAAGATAAAATGCTGTAGTCCCCGTCCCCCCGGGCCAAAATCCGACATCTCCCCCCTTTCCTTCCTCCGCCACCTTCCCCGAGTTCACCTTCTTTTTCTGTTTTCCAAAAGCCAGCGACGGCAGCGATTTCTATACGCTGCCCTGCCACCAGCACCAGCCTCTTCTCTACTGCGGCCCATCTCTGAGGAAACAGGAAGTTACGTCAGAGAGACGGGCAGCAGTAGAGAAGAGGCTGGTGCCAGCAACAGGGCAGCGTATAGGAATTGCTACTGCTGCCGACATTTGAAAAATGGAAAAAGAATGTAAACTCGGGGAAGGGGGTAGAGGAAAGAAAGGGGGCCGCAGGTGGCCTAATGGTAGGGCCGCTACTGGGTTTAATAAACATAAACAGTCAGTTATTCCATATGGCACTCACCTGTCAAATAGTTCACCACCTGTTACTAGCTCCAGAACCAAGCTGATTTCAGTGGGCGTTTCAAATACCTCCAGTAGTTTTATCTGCAATATAATTGTAGTCAATATACACATTAGGATTCTTTGTTTTTGCTAGGTTTCCTATGTTTAAATGACAACTGGTAAATTCAAAATGAAACTAGTAAAACATCAACATATTACTGAATTTATTCTTCTTTGAAATATCAATTATTCAACATGACATTGAGGACAGCACAAATACGATGGTTTTAATACTCCAATCCACTCTTTACCTTTTTTAGGCATGTAGATCTATGCAATGGTTTCGCCCACTTACCCCTGTGACGTGGAGGGGCATAATCGAATGTCGCCGGCGAAATAGGTCGATCTATTTTGGCAGCGGCGTAACAGCTGGCCGGAACTGTATTTTCAAAAAATGCCTTGGATTTCGCTGGGTTTGAGATCGCCGGTTTTGTTTTTCAGCGATAATGGAAAAACATGCCGGCCATCTCAAACCCGGCGAAATCCAAGGCATGTGGTCGTGGGAGGAGCCAGCATTTGTAGTGCACTGGTCCCCCTGACATGCCAGGACACCAACCGGGTACCCTAGGGGGCACTTCTAAAAATTAAAAAAATATATACAAATACATCCTAGGTCCATAGCTCCCTTACCTTGGGTGCTGAGCCCCCCAAAACCCACTCCCCACAACTCTCCATTACCATAGCCCTTATGGGCGAAGGGGGGCACCTACACGTGGGTACAGTGGGTTTTGGGGGGGTTTGGAGGGCTCAACACTTAGCACCACAAGTGTAACAGGAAGGGGGGCGGGGATGGACCTGGGTCTGCCTGTCTGAAGTGCACTGCACCCATTAAAAACTGCTCCAGGGACCTGCATTCTGCTGTCAGGGAGCTGGGTATGACATTTGAGGCTGGCATAGAGGCTGGCAAAAGTGTTTTATTTTTATTTTTTTAGTGTGGGAGGGGGTTGGTGACCACTGGGGGAGTATGGGGAGGTCATCCCCCATTCCCTCCGGTGGTCATCTGGTCAATTGGGCACCTTTTTGAGGCTTGGTCGTGAAAATTAAAGGACCAAGTAAACCCGGCGAAATACTGATGAACACCGCTTTTTTTTTTCATTATCCGCGAAAGCCGGCCATCTGGTAGCCACGCCCATGTCCCGCCTTCGCGCCAACATGTCCCCTTGCACTTTCACCGGCGCGGCGATGGGAAAGCAGTGATGGTGTCAAAAACGCAGCTTTCGATTATACCGATTTTGCCGCTTTTGCGAAATCGCCGGCCATCTCCCGATTTATGTCGGAAGGTGGCCGACGATCACTTTCGAAAATAAGCCTGATAGTAACATAGTAAGTGGTGGCAGATAAAGACCTGAACAGTCCATCCAATCTGCCCAACAGTCACATCGATTCATGATTAAATCAACAATGAATACGATATTATATACTTCATCCTGGTCTTTCTTTGGCGTTTCTGGGACATGGACCATAGAAGTCCACCCAGCCCTGTCCTTATGTTCCAACTACTGGAGTTGCTGTCAAAGCCCACCCCAGTCTATCTGAATCCGTCTTGTCATTTGCGCGACGCAGACCGTAAAAGTCTGCCAAGCACTGTCCTCGATTCCAGCTACTGAAGTTGCAGTTGAAGCCCTTTCCAGCCCATCCTAAACCAGAAGGCCATACACAGAACACAGACCTACAAGTCTGACCGGCACCGGCTTTAGTTCATCACAGCCGATGTCGCCATCTAAGCAGATTCTATATATGGCACTCAAATTGCAAATGGGGAACTTGGGCACGCGCCCAGTTTGAAGGTGCAATTTAACTGAATAGTGAACCAATTAGTGCTGATAATTGGGTGCTAATAATCAATTATCCATGCTAATTGGCAACAATTAGAACTTATTTGCGCATCTTGCAGATGTGCAAGTAAATTCTAGTGTGCAGATCTAAAAAGGGGGCATGGCTATGGGAGGGTCATGGGCATTCCAAGAATTTACCTACATTGTTACAGAATACGCCTGATCCGCGCCTAATTTAAGCACAGTGATTTATACCAGGTTTTAGTTGGTATAAATCCTTGCGCCTAAAAGTCAGGCACGGTTTCTGGCGCTAAACACTGTTCTATAAATAGCACTCAATTTGGAGTGCCATTTATAGAATAGCACTTAGTGCTTATTTTTTTATGATGATTTTTCAGTGTTATATATAAAATCTAGTCCTTAGAGGTCATTTTCAAAAGCATTTTCAGTGTTAAAACAGCGCTTTAACTCAGAAATGTACTTTTCTACCCACTTGTATGTGAATAAATTTACTTGCACTGCACAGTGGCATTCCTGGGAGCATAGGTGGGAATGGGTTTTCACTGTCACACATGGAGGGGCCCTTTTACTTCACACACAGTTTACCACTTGGTAACTTCTAGAACAGAGCTGCGATCTTTGTTATTTTTAGCAGATACCACACAGTAAACCGCACATTAACTACTTTTTGTGTTGGGGGGAAAGAGTGGGCAGTTAAGACGCTGCCCTTACCACACACTAAGGGGCCCTTTTACTAAGTCATGCTAAAATGCAGCTAGCGCTGCTAGCGTTTGGGTTTCCCGCACTCTGCAGCCACTTTTAGCGCAGCGCTAAAATGGCTGCATCTGTATATTTTTCTGTAATAACCCCACACTAATTTCTCAATTAGGGCGTGGCCATTACCACAGAAGCCCTTATCCACCACCTATTTTGAAAGCGCTAAGGGCTCCCACACTAACCCCATGCTAATTACGCCGTGCACGGCAATGTGCGGAATTAGTGCACACGGACTGCCACAATACCGCAGGATAGAGAACAGAAAGTGGGAGAGCGACCAAGGATATCAGAGACTGGAGGATGTTCTTAAAATGAAAGTTTATTAAGAGTTTCGAAACTCTTAATAAACTTTCATTTTAAGAACATCCTCCAGTCTCTGATATCCTTGGTCGCTCTCCCACTTTCTGTTCTCTGTTGTCTTTACCGTGGGGCGTTTGAGTTCTCCGCTTGCCAGCGGTTTTTCTCTCACAGTACCGCAGGATGCCTCAGCGCGTCCCGCAGCAGTGCTTTTTGGCGCATGGTAGGCATGTGCCAGTGCCTACCCCAGCTTAATAAAAGGGCACCTAAGTGACTAACATGGAGTTAATGCAAGACCTCTTACTGCCTCCTAAATAAGGAAAGAAGGGAAGGATTTGATATGCCACCTTTCTGTGGCCTTATAGCATCCTTACACACGTCATTTCCATGCACTAAAGCCACCTTTATCGCAGGTGTAAAATGAGTAATTTTTCTATTTTCCCTATTAAAGGTCATGTGCTAATTAGCAAATTAGCATAGAGCACGTCCAATCTTCACCCCCAGACCTGTCCCCAGAGGTAAAAATAACATTTTATATTTTAGCACACAAGTAGCACACGTACAGTCAGGGGCGTAACTACGGGTGGGCCCGGGCCCACTCAATCTCGGCTCAGGCCCACCCAGTCTTTCACAACCCTCCAATCGGTGCTGGTCTGGCTGCAGATGCCTCTAGTCCAGCAACAGCAAACAACCACCACTCGAGAGCTCCCCTAGGACCCGAACCAGTGTCTGTTTCTTTCTCCCTCCCTCCCCTTTCATCCACCCACTGTGCAGCACGATCCCTCCCGTTGTACCTCGCTGGGTCCGCGCTAATAAACAACCAAGGCAGAGACGCGGGACCACGGCTCTCTGTCTGCTGCTACTGCTTCCTGTGCCGGCCCAGAAGTTTACCTCAGAAGAGGCAGGACCAGCACAGGAAACAGTAGCAGTAAAATTTCCTGATCTCCTGCTTTATCATAAAGCCTTCATTATGCGGCAGGGCATGGAATGGATTGCCCCTGTGAATGTTACTTCCCTGCCCAGATGGTTAACCTTTGAACAAGCCATTATCGACCTGCTAGAGCATTCCCATCTAATTGGCATGCGCCTTCCTAAGAGCATTGTTTCCAATCTGATCATTAACACCACTTACAAATTAATGGTATCCTTGGATAAATCTATGGGCATTCCTTGGTCTGATACGTCATTTGTCCCGATATGGAATAATCCCAATTTTAAAATTGATAATAAGCAAGTTTTGTGGTCTCAGTGGCAGCATATAGGAATTTGGCCCTTAAAAGATATGATCCATATGAGCAGTCAGTAGTCTTTCTCAGATTTGAAAACAGAACTTTCGTTATCAGACGCCCAATTTTATCAATGGCTTCAGATTAGTTTCATGTTAAAAAAGAAAAATAAAGGTAGATTACAAATACAGTTCCTGACCCAAACCCCAGAGATTAATGATTTTAATTTGAAGCTTCAGCATACTGGCCACACTGCTTCCCACATTTACAAATATCTTCTCAGCAAATCCCGCACTAAATGTACAGGTTTACGTAGATGTTGGGAGGAAGACATTCAGCAGCCTATCTCAGATAAGTTGTGGGAACAGCTTTGGAAGCCCCTCTTCAGATGCTCTAATTCTTCTACTATTATACAGTCTATGTATTTCTTTATGCATAGATCTCTATGGACAACAAACGGAGCAGATCGTAGGCAAACAAAACGTGATTTATTAATATAAACAATTGTAATATATGTATACACGCACAAAAACTGTTTTTCTGCGTGTATACATATATTACAATTGTTTATATTAATAAATCACGTTTTGTTTGCCTACGATCTGCTCCGTTTGTTTTCCATCTTGGATTTCACAGACCGTCTGCCTTTGTGCTTTCTTAGATCTCTAGGCAGTGTAAATCAGAAACAAATGCACTTATGCTACTATACCCAGAATGTCAGTAAAGTACTGAATATTCACGTTCCTATCAAGGCAGGGTGGAGACCGCACACATACACCCTAGTCCTGAAACTAATTATGTCTTATAACTCCCCAAGGCACTGGTCTCACTGGGTGCAGTCGGTGGAGGAGTGCATAGTGATGTTATTGGGCTTAGTGGGCTGCACCTGTGATGGTGGGACATACAACCAGACTTGATGACAGACAGCTCTCCCACACAAGATGCTGTAGATGGAGACAGGCAGGCTGTAGGATCTCTGAAGGCACCAGAACCGTGGCTAACATCTGGCAAAGGGTCTCTCTCTCTCTCTCTCTCTCTCTCTCTCTCTCTCTCTCTCTCTCTCTCTCTCTCTCGGACAGTCAGTCAGCTGGTGGTCCCTCTCTCTCTCTCACTTAGGCAGGCAACCCGGTCAGGCAGATGAGCAGGACAGGCACTGGTGGGCCACTATTAATGAGCCTCAGATATTTTCATGATATGGCCATGAACTAAAAACTTCCTTGGGTCACCAGACCCCTTACTTTAAGTACATAAGTATTGCCACACTGGGACAGACCAAAGGTCTATCAAGCCCAGCATCCTGTTTCCAACAATCCAGGTCACAAATACCTGGCAAGATCCCACAAAAGTTCAATACATTTTATGCTGCTTATCCCAGAAATATGCAGTGGATTTTCCCCAAGTCAATCTAATAATGGTCTAGGGACTTTTCCTTTAGGAAGCTGTCTAGACCTTTTTTAAACCCCGCTAAGCTAACCACCTTTATCACATTCTCTGATAACAAATTCCAGAGTTTAATTACATGTTGAGTGAAGACACAATTTCTCTGACTCATATTAAATTTACTACTTTGTATCTTCATCACATGCCCCCTAATCCTAGTATTTTTGGAAAGAGTAAACAAACAATTCACGTCAAACCATTCCACTCCACACAAACAAAACACACAGACATTCACACACATACCAATACACATGAAGGAAATACAGATACAAACATGCATGCACAAAGATACACATATACACAACAGTTGGAAAGAATTCCATGAGCCATGTTCTGCATACTTTCCCCACTTGTTCTATGATCAGCAATTTACCTGATCTTTATTCTAAGTCCATCGTATATTTCTTTCAGTTTCTGACACTTCTAGAATGGAACAACTCCCTCTGAATATATATTTTATAATATGGCAAACCACAGTTGCTTTCTGGCTCTCTCATTACTGCATTAAACAATTATTTCACTTTTGGCCTCCTCCGTTTCCAACTGTTGGTCCATATTGATGACTCAGTTTTTGACTATTGATTTTGTCTTCTGGTTTTATAAATCTTGGCTTGTTTTATAGTTTAATTCATTAATTTATACTCTGTTTTGTACTTTCCTTAAAAAGGCTCTATGAATTAAACAAATATCCGTGCAAAGCATAGATCACACTCTGGAAGAACCTCTGGATGATGCATCAAGGAATTCTCTTGGTTATATTTATTTATATATGGCTCTTTTTACAAAGTGGCACTACCGATTAGCATGCGCTGAATGAGAAGATGTCCAAGAGCCCAGAGTTAGTTAGTTATTTTAAATTTTTGACACAGTAGTTCCTCCTTACTTTTTCTTCAGCTCAATTGAAACTAGAGCTGGGATTTTGGAAGAATGAGCCCTCATTTTCAATTACCCAGAGACATTTCCCTTGTCTTTACTGATCCTCTCACTATTATTATTATTATTATTAGCATTTGTATAGTGCTACCAGACGCACGCAGCGCTGAACACCTGATACAAAGAGACAGTCCCTGCTCAAAAGAGCTTACAATCTAAATAATACAGATAGACAAGACAGTTATGGGTGAGGGAAGTAATGGGTGAGAAGGAAGGAAGGGACAAGGGGCGGGCAATTGAGTAGTGGCTAGGAGCTAAAAAGCAGCAGTGAAAAGGTGGGTTTTCAGCCTAGATTTGAAAATAGGTAGAGATGGAGCTAGACATATAGGTCCAGGAAGTCTATTCCAGGCATAAGGTGCCGCGAGAGAAAAGGAGCGAAGCCTGGAGTTAGCAGTGGAGGAGAAGGGGGACAACAAGAGAGATTTGTCCAGTGAACGGACTATTCCTAGTGTGGTCATTGCATCAACGGTCATGAGCTCAGAAGTCATTCACCCTCTGTCCTGAGTTATAAATCTGGTTGCTTGGTGTCACCCTTAGTGAAGGCTTCCTCTCCATACCTGACTTTCCCTCTTCCCCCCCCCCCCCACCCTGGGGGTGTGAATGCTGCCTATGCAGCACCAGTGCGCAGAAGATCCAAGATCCAACTCAGGTATTGAACTGGCTGCCTTCCACATGGCAATGCACAGTGCCACAAGGAAATGTTACAAATGGAAAGCAGATAATAATTCACTCACATTCCTGCTAATGGTAAAAAATGAACCTCAGAGTATCATGTCAGAGTAGATGTCTGAGAACAAGGGATGCCCAGTTCAAATCTCACTGCAGCTTTATGTGACCACGAGCAAATCACTTAAGGCTTCTTTTACAAAGCCGCACTAGCGATTCTCACGTGGCAAATGAGAGGAAGCCCATAGGAATTGAATGGGCTTCCTCTCATTTGCCGCACCGGGAATCGGTAGCGCGGCTTTGTAAAAAAAGGCCCTTAACCTTCCATTGCATCAGATACAAACTTAGGGGCCCTTTTACTGAGTTGTGTTAGGCGCTAATGCAGGGGCGTAGCCAGACCTTACAGTGGGAGGGGATCAGAGCCCGAGGTTTGGGGCACATTTTGAGTGCCACCCCACCGCTGCCCCCCCTCCCCACGACACACTTTGCTTTGCCTCCCCCCCCCCCCCCCCCGCCACCGCCTTGCACCTCCTCGCACCCCCCTCGCCTCGCAAACAAATACCTGTGCTGGCGGGGGTCCCCAATCCCCGCCAGCCGAAGCCTTCTTCAGCGCAGCTGCGTTCCTGCCCTGCTCTTCTTCCTTCTTGCTCCTCCTGTCCTGTGCATGCTGACGCTCCTTCTCAGTTTCACGTAAAGGAGCATCAGCGTGCACAGGACAGGAGGAGCGGGGCAGGAACGCAGCTGCGCCGGAGACCGGCGCTGAAGAAGGCATTGGCTGGCGGAGGTTGGGGACCCCCACCAGCTAAACCAGGGGCCCAGATGAAATTTGCAGGGGCCCAGGCCCCTGTGGCCCCCCGTAGCTATGCCCCTGCACTAATGTACGCCTAATGCAACAAAAAAATGGACTACTGTTGGACATGCTACAGCATCACATGGTAGATTTTGAATGTGCACGCATTAACCACACACTACAGTTTTTGTATTTTGTTTGAGGGTGTCTGTCAGTGTGCATTCCTGCACTAATCAATTTTACGCATCTACATTACCATGCGCTAATTGGTTACCACACGGATAACGCAGGAGCCCTTACCACCTTCAAAATAGGAGGCTGTAAGTTCTCCCATGGTAATTAAAAAAATGGTCACATTTTAATGGTAGCAGTGCATGGCCTTCAATGGGAAAAAAAATTGAAAATCGTGGTTTTTACAGTCATGGTAAAAAAGGCCCTTAGCACAGAGGAAAAACTCGCATAACGGCACGCTAAGGCCTATTTTTACTACAGCTTAGTAAAAGGACCCCTTAAATTGTAAGTCCTCCATGTATACCTGAATGTAGCTTGTCGTGAGCTGCATCTCAAAAAAGTGTGAGCCAAAGTTACTCCTCCCATTTGTGATTGTGAATTGGGTAGGCAGAGGGCATCGAGCACCAGTAGGTAATTTGCACAGGGCACTATAGTTCAGTATCAGCCCTGTGCGGCTCTATATAAATTTCTGCTGCTATTTTTGTTCTGGGCAGTACTACTTTCCTCATATCCTACTGACGGGAAATTGGGTGCTCTCTAATCTAGTTGTCCCATTGTATAAAAACAGCTTATTGATCCTAAAACGTGCAGTATATTGCTAGATAACTAAAGAACTTCTGTCCAGACAATCCAAACGCATCAAATCAAATGCAATGTCAGAACAAATATCAAAGGAATATGATGCAAGGAAAATTACTGCAAAATGAACTTACAATATTAGGATGTGAAAGGCGAAGCAGAACTCCTATTTCAGTTCGAACAATTTTCTTGTCTACCTGGTCAAAATAAAAAGTAGAAAAGCAAATTGTAAATGCAATGTTTATAACAGAAATATTTTTTCCTGAAATTTTTGTAAAATGCAGGGATCTCACAAGCAATGTGCAGCCTTATTGTTGGATAATTCTTACTGCATGTAGGTTCAGTGAAACATCTCTCAAGCTCCAAGCAATCCACTCATGAGATATGATTCCTGGAGGAAGTTTAATTCAGACCTTAACACATTTATTCATATTATACAATAAGGAGGGCAATTCTAGAAACCCCAGGGGTTACACATATATAAAGTAGGCACAGAGAAAGTTCGCTCCCACTTTTATACAACCTACGTGTACAAGTGCAGGAGAGCAAAAGGCTGACAACCAGGAAACCCGGTTCGAATCCCGCTGCTGCAGCTTGTGATTTTGTGCACTTAACCGCCATTGTCTCAAGGACAAAATTAGATTGTAAGCCCTCTAGGAACATGGGAATACCTTTGAGCTCATTTTTGAAAGAGAAGGGCGTCCATCTTTCGACATAAATCGGAATATGGACGTCCTTCTCCCAGAGACATCCAAAACGGTATAATTGAAACCCGATTTAGGACGTCCCTAACTGCGCTCTGTCACAAGGACGGCAAAAGTTCAAGGGGGCATGTCGGAGGCATAGCGAAGGCGGGACTTGGGTGTGCCTAACACTTGGATGTTGACCCATAATCAAAAAAAACAAGGATATCCCTGACGAACACTTGGACGTTTTCACCCAGACCTGTTTTTCTTATGACTAAGGCACAAAAAGGTGCCCAAAATGACCAGATGACCACCAGAGAGAATCGGGGATGGCCTCCCGTTACTCCCCCAGTGGTCATTAACCCCCTCCCACCCTCAAAAAACATCTTTAAAAATATGTCGTGCCAGCCTCAGGTCCGTGACAGCAGTATGCAGGTTCCTGGGGCAGTTTTAGTGAGTGCAGTGCACTTCAGACAGGCGGACCCAGCCCCATCCCCCCACCACCCTTTATGTTTGTGGAGGAAACAGCAAGCCCTCCAAAACCCACCAGAAACCCACTGTACCCACATATAGGTGCCTCACTTCACCCGTAAGGGCTATGGTAGTGGTGTACAGTTGGGTATAGTGGGTTTTGCGGGGCTCAGCACACAAGGTAAGGGAGCTATGTACCTGGGAGCAATTTATGAAGTCCACTGCAGTGCCCCCTAGGGTGCCCGGTTGGTGTCCTGGCATGTCAGGGGGACCAGTGCACTACAAATGCTGGCTCCTCCCATGACCAAATGCCTTCAATTTGGTTGTTTTTGACATGGACGTCTTTGGTTTCGAAAATTGCTGAAAATCAGAAACGTCCATGTCTAGGGACATCCAAATCTAGGGACAGCGAAATTTAAGGATTTGGACGTACCTGACGGTATTATCAAAACGAAAGATGGAGGTCCATCTTGTTTCGAAAATACGGGTTTCCCCGCCCCTAGATGTCACGGTTTTGCAAGGACGTTCAAATCACAACTTGGACGTCCCTTTCGAAATGCCCCTCCACGTGTCCCTGAATATAACTTACCTTGAACTACTGAAAAGGTTTGAGCTAAATCTAAGATAAACAAATAGCTGTTGGACAGAGTTGTGATGTACACTTCCAAGCAGGTATAAATCTACCTCTGGTGGCTGTAGGGTTTGTGAGGCTAGTTTATAAACACAGATAGGTACTAATGTTGTCTTTACAAAATAGACCCCCCCCCCCCAAAAAAAAATAAAAAATAAAAAAATAAAAATAAAAATAGGCACTTACTTGGGCTTCCAATCTAGACAACCTATTATAAAATTATGCATTACAAAAGTAGCCAAAGGTCAGCATCACCAAAAGGCACAGACACAATAAAATAATAACTAAAGAGCTTAGGCGCCTCTTACTAAACCACACTAAATTCCAGCATTAATGCATGTCTTTTTTTTTTTTAATTTAATTGATTATCAAGCAAAATACAATCATGATTACTTGCATTTTCCTGATTCAAGTTAACAATGCAGAATATACAGAATAATAAAGCAATCTAAGAATAAACAGTCTAACTTACAGAAAATTAAATCACACTCAGAGAGGACAAGTGGCGAAAAGCCAAAGGAGTTGGCCTAAGGGAAAATATCATTAAAAAAGTAAGGGCTCCATTTACAAAGCTGTGCTACCATTAGCGATGCACTGAGGGCCCCTTTTATCAAACTGAGGCAAAAGGGGGCCTGCGCTGGCATCGGCATGTGTTTTTCACGCACGTCAAGGCCCCCTATTACCACAGCGGGTAAAAGGAAGTCTCTCTTTCCTGCAGGAAATAGCCGTGCGGCAAGTAAAGCACTTACCACGCGGCCATTTTGGGGGGATGCCCTTACCGCCAACCATTGAGGTGGCGGTAGGAGCTCCCGCGCTAACCTGGTGGTAAAAGGGAAGTGCACAGCACTGCCCGATTACTGGCAGGTACACTCTGGCATTACAAAAATTAAAATATTTGTTGTAGCGCTGGATATGACAGCGCACTAGGGGTGGGAAGTACTTGCGAGCTGTTGTGGTAGCCCAGCGGTAGTCCCTGTTTAGTGAGCAGTTAGCCTGTGTTGAGCTTACCACCGCTTAGTAAAAGGGGCTCTGAATGCGAAGAAGCCTATTGAATAGAATGGGCTTCTTTGCATTTAGGGGTCCTTTTACCAGGCTGCGATAAAAAAGGTCCTGCGGTAGCACCAGTGGCCATTTTTGCCATTCGCTGAGGCCCTTTTTATCGCAGAAGGTCTGCAAAAATACATGGCCATGCGGTAAGATTGCTCTTCCTGCAGGGTCATGCAGGGCAAGGACTTACCACCACCCACTGAGGTGGTGGTAAAGGCTCCCGCGCTAACCTGACAGTAACCGGGTAGCGCACAGTGCTGCCCAATTACCGCCGGGTAGCCACCACACTAAAAAACCGGGCCCTACTTTCCCCGGCTTGGGAATTGGCACATACTGGGGCTGAAATTATTGCCAGCGCCCACGTTGGGCCGGTGGTAGCTCCAAAGTGGCGTGTGGTAAGCCTGCATTGTGCTTACCGCCACTTTGTAAAAGGGCCCCTTAGCACACCGCTAATCGGTAGCGCAGCTTTGTAAAAGGAGCCCTAAGTAAGTTCAGCTAGCTAAACAATATAGTCCAATTTGCAATAACTAAGATTACGACAATCCAACAGCTCCAACCCCCTTACCCTCTAAACAGAAATGAAGCTGGGAAGGATCTTAAAACATATATTTAGTATTACCTAACAAAATTATATGGCCTTAGTGCATTTCAGTGCAAGACTTTCCCATGCACTAAAGTCCGATTCAGTGCAGCATAATTATAGGCTTTTAAATATATTTTTTTTTTACGGTTGCACACTAATGTGAACATTAGCATGCAATACCAGTAAAAAGTTATTTAGGAGACGGTAAGTGCTCCCACGTTAAGTCTATATTAACTAATTAACATGTACTAATGTGAACACACTGGCTGGATAACGCTCCTCTGCCCACTTCCTGCCCATGACACACCCTCTCCAAAAAGAAATTATAAAAATAAATAAACAAGTGATTAGCACATGCTGGCAGGCAAATTACAGTAAAATACATGAATGTGTTGTGTGGTAAGCCTTTTCCCTGTGTTGGTGATTAACATGGTTTAGTAAAAGGGCCCCTTAATTAGGAAGAAGCTAATTTTCAATAAGCCTGCTGAGCCACAGATATAACAAGGTAATTTTACCGGGTTAAGTCAAATTTTCAGCTGCACCTCGCCAGATGATTTACAGCTGAAAATTCTCCTAAATTTATCCAGTTGAACTTAGAACAGCCATTTGTGCCACCAGAATAACCTAGCTAAACCGAGTCACCTAGTACTGAAAAGCAACAATTTGCTAAAGGTAGAACCCTCCCTAGAAACACCCTTTTCCAAGCCTGCTAAATTTCCTCATAATTTTCACACTCTTCAGATTCAGCGATGCACCCCACAAATGTCCTAAATTAGCCAGATAAATCTTTTGAAAATTGATCATTAAGGGGCTACTCCTACCCTGTGCTTCTGAGAAAAAAAATCTTACTTAGGAATAGAGCAAGTCCAGTACATTATATAGTAACATAGTAGATGACGGCAGAAAAAGACCTGCACGGTCCATCCAGTCTGCCCAACAAGATAACTCATATTTGCTGCTTTTTTGTGTATACCCTACTTTGATTTGTACCTGTGCTCTTCAGGGCACGGACCGTATAAGTCTGCCCAGCACTATCCCCGCCTCCCAACCACCAGCCCCTCCTCCCAACCACCGGCTCTGGCACAGACCGTATAAGTCTGCCCAGCACTATCTTCACCTCCCAACCACCAGCCCTGCCTCCCAACCACCAGCTCTGGCACAGACCGTACAAGTCTGTCCAGCACTATCCCTGCCTCCCAACCACCAGTCCCGCTTCCCACCACCGGCTCTGGCACAGACCGTGTAAGTCTGCCCAGCACTATCCCCGCCTCCCAACCACCAGCCCCGCCTCCCGATCTTGACTAAGCTCCTGAGGATCCATTCCTTCGGCACAGGATTCCTTTATGCTTATCCCACACATGTTTGAATTCCATTACCGTTTTCATTTCCACCACCTCCCGCGGGAGGGCATTCCAAGCATCCACTACTCTCTCTGTGAAAAAATACTTCCTGACATTTTTCTTGAGTCTGCCCCCCTTCAATCTCATTTCATGTCCTCTCGTTCTACCACCTTCCCATCTGCGGAAAAGGTTCGTTTGCGGATTAATACCTTTCAGATATTTGAACGTCTGTATCATATCACCCCTATTTCTCCTTTCCTCCAGAGTATACATGTTTAGTTCAGCAAGTCTCTCCTCATACGTCTTGTAACGCAAATCCCATACCATTCTCGTAGCTTTTCTTTGCACCGCTTCAATTCTTTTTACATCCTTAACAAGATACGGCCTCCAAAACTGAACACAATACTCCAGGTGGGGCCTCACCAACGACTTATACAGTACATTATCATTATTTCATGCAATGACCTAGCATCTTCAGAAGGGCATGCACTGTTAAATTAACCCTGTAATAAGACTGACATCAAGTACTGTTTTTAAGCATGAAGAAAACATGCTAAAAGAGATGCACAAAGAAAGCTCCAAAGTTCTTTGAAGCTAGCACAGGTGTTCGCACTCTTCTTTGGGTTAAGTCCATGTTGATGTGCTGAGTTTAACATGGCACAGTGGTTAACAGACCCCCCCCCCCCCCCCAAAAAAAAAATATCTTTTAAGAGATCACCATCAAAAAGAAAACCAACTAAAGTAGCTGCTGCTCCAAACCATAAATGCACTTCCACAGAAAATGATATTCATTAACATGGCACATGCTTCTCATCAATGATTCATTAAAGGAAAATGGTTTTCGTTGAGTAGCTTCCTGAACAAGAACTAATGACTAATTAATGCTGAGGATAGAGTACCATGTTCCAAAAAGGCATTTTGCTCCTTTTATTTTATTATATTTTTGCTTGAAATGGCAGAAACTAAAAACAAAACAAAAAAACGGAAGACTTGCTATTTCAGAGTAATTCTTTCTCAAATCGCTATCTTAATTATGGCAAGAATTTATTTAATCTTAGCAGGAGGAAATCCAGAAAGAAAACATTGCGAGGCTGGTACTAAGAAGGGCTAAGGGGGAGCCCTTGACACAGCCTTTTAGGGCGAAACATGCATGTCGGGCATTGTTGAACCCCTGGTCTGATTTCAGTGCAAGTTAAGTATTGCTTATAAGTAACTTAGAGATTAAAAAGTAAAATGAACAGTTAAATAAGTAAATGAAGAAACAGTTTAATAAAATATTATCGCCAGTGAGGATTTGGGTGCTGTTGAATGTCCAATAAAAGAGTGAAGTTGGTCATGTGCACTGCTGAGGCGATAAAAAACATATGAATGATTTCTATATGATATATGGTTAAGGTGGAGGTTAAAACCTATATATGACCCTTGTTAGGGGAGTAGTTATAGTTGAAGGGCTCTTAAAGAGAGAGTTAGTAGTGCCAAGTACGTGCGGTTTCGAAGAATTTATTTAAACCTGCAAATCCATGTCATCTGAGGCACAAACGACACAATGTATATGTTACGTACTCAAGAATTAACAAGAAACACAAAGGATTTCAACACACACAACAGATGTGCTGTAGTGCCAAGTACCTTTCAGCACTAAAGCAGTGTATCAACATTCCTACAATGCGTATGCTGGAATACGATACATAAAAATGTGTGTGAAATGACTGGCAAGATGAGGTAGATATTGAGCCAGTGGTGCTCACCATTTTGTTGACTGCCGACAGCTTTATTCCCGAATATTAATACCAGGCCATGTCTGGGCTCCAGTATTGAATATCTGGGTATATGTGGCTGGCTATAAATCCACACTCAACTTTTTGGACTGCCCCTGACATGCCCCCTTTTCAAGTACGCATGACTGAAAGTTGGGCTTCCTTGCAATGCCACTCATCCGTCTCTCCATTCACTCAGGTCATTCACTCTAGGTCTCAACTTTTCCCCACATGTTACCTTCTTTTTCTCACCCCCTATTTCACACTCTCACTACTCTCTCAACCTTGGTAAACAGAGGGGTTAGCTAGTTAAGGAACCCTTTTACTAAAGGGTTGGCATACGCCAATTGGGAACTACCGCTGGGCTACCACAGGATCTCAACCCACTGCCCTACCCATTAGGCAGCAGTGGGAATTAAACCCAGTTCCCCAAGTCCAAAACCCACTGCACTAACCATTAGGCCACTCCTCCACTAGAATCCAATTTAAGCTGTGTGTTATGGTTTTCAAAATTCTATCAGGGGAAGCCTCTCTATTTATGATGAATTTATTGGTATTGCTACACGATGCCACCTCAAGATATAACACTCAGGGCTGGATGCACTAAACTTAACGAGCCAGCAATATGGTTTTTAAACTGGTTCTAGCCAGTTTAACGCACAAGTAGTAAGCCGGGACATGCACAAAAGGGTTCTCCGAGCCATTTTCCTGTCACGGTAGCATTTAACGAAAACGGAATGCAAATGATAGTGGGGATGGGACGACTTTCCTATGAAGAGAGGCTGAGAAGGCTAGGGCTTTTCAGCTTGGAGAAGAGACGGCTGAGGGGAGATATGATAGAAGTGTATAAAATAATGAGTGGAATGGATCGGGTGGATGTGAAGCGACTGTTCACGCTATCCAAAAATACTAGGACTAGAGGGCATGAGTTGAAGCTACAGTGTGGTAAATTTAAAACGAATCGGAGAAAATTTTTCTTCACCCAACGTGTAATTAGACTCTGGAATTCGTTGCCGGAGAACGTGGTACGGGCGGTTAGCTTGACGGAGTTTAAAAAGGGGTTAGATAGATTCCTAAAGGACAAGTCCATAGACCGCTATTAAATGGACTTGGAAAAATTCCGCATTTTTAGGTATAACTTGTCTGGAATGTTTTTACGTTTGGGGAGCGTGCCAGGTGCCCTTGACCTGGATTGGCTACTGTCGGTGACAGGATGCTGGGCTAGATGGACCTTTGGTCTTTCCCAGTATGGCACTACTTATGTACTTATGGTCTACAGGTTATTATAATGAGCTAATTAGCAGATGCACAGTTTATAGAATAGTGCTTACGCCTAGGAATCATGCATAACGTCAGGCGTGCCCATTGCACCAACTGAAATGTGGTGCAAATGTGCATGCCTAAATTGGATGTGTGTTCCCCTTATTCTATAACAACACACATAAATGCTAGGAATGCCCCCATTCTGACCATGACCTCCCATTTCTGTGCCCTTTTTTTTTACTCACGTGTAAAATTCTAATTAAAGCTTATTAGTACCAACAATTGCTTGTTAAAAACAATTATTGAATCTCATTAGCTCATTATTCAATTAAATTGTGCATGCAATGTTTGGCAACTTTTATAGAATTAGGGGGATAGTGCATATTTGCAAGGGGGAGCATACAAATAGGCAGAACATGGGCAGGGCTCACACTTGCGTGTGTAAATTATATAATTGCATGTGTATCTCTGGTATTTAGGTGCTAACCCATGACTCATGCCAGAATTCCGCACCAAAAAGAAAGTCAAAATTCTGCACACAAAATTTGCAAATTCTGCAAATTTATTTGTTATAATTAAAGCAATATTACAGCAACCCTTCCAGCACTCATAGCATCCACCTCCCTGCACCCACACACCAGCTATATTTTTCCAACCCCCTCTCCCTACACCCACACATAGCATTCACCTTTTTCCAGCCCCCCCCCTCTGCACCCATACTCCATCCACCTTTTTGAGCCCCCCACACTCCATCAACTTCAATTTTTTCTATTCCCCCCCCTGCACATAATCACATGCCATTTTGTTCAAGATCCCCCCACCCCCAAACCTGCACTTGCACCCCTGCTCGCACTCACCAATCTAGTCACTGAAAGGTAGGAGGAAGAGGAGGAGCTGCATCGGGAGTACCTTTTCATGGCAGGAAAGAACCCCACTCTTTCCTGCCTGCTGCCGCTAATCTGGGTTTGTGCCTCCGAGACTTCCTGCAGCAGCCTCATGAGAGTACCACTTGAAATCTTGGTGGACATTTTGAAGAAGTGGCGGCACTGGCCCAGAGAAGCGGCAGCAGGCAGGAAAGAGTGGGGAGTTTTCCTGCCCCCAAAAGAAGCCACTAGACCACCAGGGCATAGGCCAGGAGAGGGCTCACCGAGGCTCAGGAGAGGGTGGGGGCCAGCCAGCCAGCCAGCCAGCCTTCCTTTACTGCAGTCCATTCCCAAACCATTTAAAAAAAATTCCTCTCAGTGCAGATTCTGCGTGAAAATGGTTAATCCTGTGCAGTCATGCAGAATTCCACTAGGAATAACCCTTACTCTAATTGTTAACAGGGCCACTTCACAACTGTGTGTATGTAGCTATGCATGCCATACAGTGGGGGAAATAAGTATTTGATCCCTTGCTGATTTTGTAAGTTTGCCCACTGACAAAGACATGAGCAGCCCATAATTGAAGGGTAGGTTATTGGTAACAGTGAGAGATAGCACATCAAAAATTAAATCCGAAAAATCACATTGTGGAAAGTATATGAATTTATTTGCATTCTGCAGAGGGAAATAAGTATTTGATCCCCCACCAACCAGTAAGAGATCTGGCCCCTACAGACCAGGTAGATGCTCCAAATCAACTCGTTACCTGCATGACAGACAGCTGTCGGCAATGGTCACCTGTATGAAAGACACCTGTCCACAGACTCAGTGAATCAGTCAGACTCTAACCTCTACAAAATGGCCAAGAGCAAGGAGCTGTCTAAGGATGTCAGGGACAAGATCATACACCTGCACAAGGCTGGAATGGGCTACAAAACCATCAGTAAGACGCTGGGCGAGAAGGAGACAACTGTTGGTGCCATAGTAAGAAAATGGAAGAAGTACAAAATGACTGTCAATCGACAAAGATCTGGGGCTCCACGCAAAATCTCACCTCGTGGGGTATCCTTGATCATGAGGAAGGTTAGAAATCAGCCTACAACTACAAGGGGGGAACTTGTCAATGATCTCAAGGCAGCTGGGACCACTGTCACCACGAAAACCATTGGTAACACATTACGACATAACGGATTGCAATCCTGCAGTGCCCGCAAGGTCCCCCTGCTCCGGAAGGCACATGTGACGGCCCGTCTGAAGTTTGCCAGTGAACACCTGGATGATGCCGAGAGTGATTGGGAGAAGGTGCTGTGGTCAGATGAGACAAAAATTGAGCTCTTTGGCATGAACTCAACTCGCCGTGTTTGGAGGAAGAGAAATGCTGCCTATGACCCAAAGAACACCATCCCCACTGTCAAGCATGGAGGTGGAAATGTTATGTTTTGGGGGTGTTTCTCTGCTAAGGGCACAGGACTACTTCACCGCATCAATGGGAGAATGGATGGGGCCATGTACCGTACAATTCTGAGTGACAACCTCCTTCCCTCCGCCAGGGCCTTAAAAATGGGTCGTGGCTGGGTCTTCCAGCACGACAATGACCCAAAACATACAGCCAAGGCAACAAAGGAGTGGCTCAGGAAGAAGCACATTAGGGTCATGGAGTGGCCTAGCCAGTCACCAGACCTTAATCCCATTGAAAACTTATGGAGGGAGCTGAAGCTGCGAGTTGCCAAGCGACAGCCCAGAACTCTTAATGATTTAGAGATGATCTGCAAAGAGGAGTGGACCAAAATTCCTCCTGACATGTGTGCAAACCTCATCATCAACTACAGAAGACGTCTGACCGCTGTGCTTGCCAACAAGGGTTTTGCCACCAAGTATTAGGTCTTGTTTGCCAGAGGGATCAAATACTTATTTCCCTCTGCAGAATGCAAATAAATTCATATACTTTCCACAATGTGATTTTCCGGATTTAATTTGTGATGTGCTATCTCTCACTGTTACCAATAACCTACCCTTCAATTATGGGCTGCTCATGTCTTTGTCAGTGGGCAAACTTACAAAATCAGCAAGGGATCAAATACTTATTTCCCCCACTGTATGTGTGTATGTACACTACTCACTATATTATAGAAAATAAAATACTAACAGTTAAAGGCCATATGGCCCATCCATACCATCAACTATCCCTTCCTCTCTCTTAGAGATCCTATGTGCTTGTCCTATGCTTTCTTGACATCAGATAAAGGGGAGCTGAAGGCAGACATTACAGAAGTAGGCACTGGATTGCAGGAGGTTGAACAGAAAATTGGTAAACAATTTGAGAAAATCCTCTAGCTGCAGCAGCTCCTCGATCTGAATATTGGACCCATAGTGGCTGAATATTGCTATATCCATAGTTAGGCAGAATGCCCTCGCATTGTTCCATCACTATCCCCTGGATTCTATATATATGGTGCCCAAATTTGGGTACTGAAATTTCAGCACAGAGCAAAGATACACATGCAAATAAATTGTTTAATGAGCCATTAACTAGCAATTAACTGATATTATCAATTATTGCAGTTAATTAGCAATAATTTGGATTTGCAAACACATCTGACTGCATGCTATTCAATATGACTAGGTACCTAAATCCCCTAGCTCACAACTCAAAAGGGGGCATGACCAGGGGAGGAGCAGGGACATTCTGAAAAGTTGTGCACAGTTTTATAGAATAGCGCCATTTCTGCACCCAAATGCAATGAGTTGAGCTCCAGTGTGTAAATACCAGCACCCAATCCAGAGCACTCTTTATAAAATAGTGCTTACCCCTGGATTCTATATTGTTTCCTAGAGATCTGCACCAAAATCCAAGCGTATTCTGTAACAATGCGCCTAATTTAATTGGCTTAACAAGCCAATCAGCGTTGCTAACAGCACTTAACAAGCAATAATGAGCACTAATTGGCAATAATTAGAATTTAACACACAACTCCCTAAACGTATTCTGTAACGCACTGCGCCTAAATTTTAATGCACGCAGGCAAGAAGGGGCATGGTTATGGGCGGGGAAATGGGCGTTTCGTGGGCATTTCAAAATTTATATGCATTCTTATAGAATATGGCCCTCTGCACCTAAATCTACAGTATGTGCCGGGATTTATGCCACATTTTCATTGGTGTAAATGGATGCGCGTAGTTTTCATTGCTAGGATATCAACTAAGTATATTCTATATACTGCACCTAAATTTAGACACTGCTTATAGAATACGCTTAGGCAAATGTTTTCCGGGTGGATTTTCTAGGCGTCATATATAGAATCTGGCCCTTAGTGCTGATAAAGGACAATGGGTAGCGGTAAGTCCCCCCCCCCCCCCCCCCCCACATGGCAAGAATAAGAAAATTATTATTATTACATTTGTACCCTGCGCTTTCCCACTCATGGCAGGCTCAATGCAGCTTACATGGGGCAATGGAGGGATAAGTGACTTGCCTAGAGTCACAAGGAGCTGCCTGTGCCAGGAATTGAACTCACTTCCTCAGTTCCCCAGGACCAAAGTCCACTACCCTAACCACTAGGCCACTCCTCCACTCTACAGCACGCCTCCACTCCACAACGTAAGTACTGGCAAGTTATATGCATTGCTAACCTCCGCTCTCAGGACAAATCACTCCTATCTGTACCCTTCTCCACCACCGCTAACTCCAGACTCCGCCCCTTCTGCCTCGCCTCACCTTATGCCTGGAACAGACTTCCTGAGCCCATACGCCGTGCGCCCTCCCTGCCCATTTTCAAGTCCTTACTCAAGGCCCATCTCTTCTCTCTTGCTTTTGGCGCCTAACCACCTTCCCCATTCCAGATACATACACTGACTACATAGCTTATTACCTTTAGATTGTAAGCTCTCTTGAGCAGGGACTGTCCTTCCCCTTGTCTAAACTTGTACAGCGCTGCGTAACCCTGGCAGCGCTATAGAAATGCTAAGTAGTAGTAGTAGTAGTAGTAGATAAAAGAGAATATGAAAAGAAACTTGCCGCAGAGGCAAAAACTCTCAGTAACAACTTTTTCAGGTACATCAGAAACCGAAAGCTTGTGAAGGAATCTGTGGGACCATTAGTTCATGAAGGAGCAAAAGGGCCATAGCGGAGTGACTGAATGAATTCTTTGCTTCAGTCTTTACTGAAAAAAATGTAAGAGATCTACCTGTACCAGAAATGGTTTTCAAGGGTGATGATGCAGAGGAACTGAAAGAAAAGAGTAGTAAATCACCTGGACCGGATGGCATGCACTCTACAGTTTTGTAAACCACTTTGACCTTTTTTAAGTAAAGGCTTTCAAATAAACATAAGCATAGGGTACTGAAAGAACTCAAACATGAAATTGCTAATCTGCTGTTAGTGATCTGAAACCTGTTGTTAAAATTGTCTGTAGTACCTGAAGATTGGATGGTGGCCAATGTAATGCCAATTTTTAAAAAGGATTCCAGGAGTGATTCGGGAAATTACAGACCAGTAAGCCTGATGTCAGTGCCGGGCACAACAGTGGAAACTATTATAAATAATAAAATTATGGAACACATAAATAAACATGGTTTAACAAGACAGAGTTGGCATGGATTCAGCCAACAAAACAAGCGGAAGAAACCCAAAAGGACCAGACTGAAACAACAGATAGTAAGAGCACCAAAAAAGTTTACTGGGACCCTACACGGTCATGGCAAAGGACGCTGCTATTTAAAAAGAAACAAAAATGTATACGTCAATTTGAAGACCCCTGAAGAAGGCCTTTTTGGCCGAAACACAGACCGTGTAGGGTCCCAATAAACTTTTTTGGTGCTCTTACTATCTGTTGTTTCAGTCTGGTCCTTTTGGGTTTCTTCCGCTTGTTTTGTTGTTTTTGTGCGTTTGGCATTTTTTGCGGGAGATTTGGACTCTCTTCTTGTTGTTCTTTTATGGATTCAGCCAAGAAAGTCTTGCCTCACCAATTTGCTTCATTTCTTTGAAGACATGAATAAACATGTGGGTAAAGGTGAGCTGAATGATGTAGTGTATCTAGATTTTCAGAAAGCTTTTGACACAGACTCCTGAGAAAATGAAAGAGTCATGGGATAGGAGGAAATATTCTGTTGTGGATAGGAATTGGTTATTGGACAGAAAACAGAGGGTAGAGTTAAATATTCATTTCTCTCAATGGAGGAGGGTGAATAGTGGAGTGCCATAGGGATCTGTACTGGGACCGGTGCTATTTAACATATTTATAAATTATCTGGAATTTGGAACGACAAGTGAGGCACTTAAATTTGCACATGACACAAAACTATTCAAGGTTGTTAAAATACATGCAGATTGTAAAAAATTGCAGAGAAACCTTAGGAAACTGGAAGACTGGGCATTCAAATGGCAGGTGAAATTTAATGTGGACAGATGTAAAGTGATGCACAATAGGAAGAATAATCCAAGTAATAGTTACCTGATGCTAGCGTCCACCTTAGGAGTTAGCACCCAAGAAAAAGATCTAGGTGTCATTGTAGACAATACATTGTGCATGGCGGTAGTCAAAAAAGCAAATAGGATGCCAGGGATTGTTAGTAAAGGGACAGCAAATAAGATCAAGAATACCTTCAATGGGCTGTGTCGGCAATGCCGTGCAGCAGCCGTTAGCAAGGCTTAGTAAACAGGGGGGGGGGGGCTATATCACAAAGCCTTAACAGTTGGAAATATAAAATTAAATTACATTTATTAAGACCAGTTCTCCTTTTGCAAAGACAGTAACACCTGGATTGTAGAAGAGGTTCAGTAGGGGACCAAGGAAAAGTGGAGAATTTGTGTCAGTGAAGTCAAGTAGGAGACCAAGGAGAAATGAGAGTTTGTTTCAGTCATATAAAGAAGAATTATTAAATTTCTTCTTTTGATGAGAACTGTAACCTTGGAGGGAATGAGCTGTGAATATTATCTGTTATCTGTAACTGCTAATCTAGGATGTACTAAACAGGACCTTGAGAAACAAGGCATAAGGGAGGAAATGTGTATGTAGTCTAGCCAAAGAAGATAAAGTGGGCTCTAAATGTTGCAAGCAATATGTGATAAAGAGAGAAGTATATTGTTCACCAACCCCCTTGTTTAGAAAGCCGTGCTAGCGGTTGTCGCTGCACTAATGCCAACACAACCCATTCACTTTGAATGGGCTGTGTCAGCATTGCCACATGGCAGCCACTAGTGTGGCTTTTTAAACAGGGGGTAAGTTTGTAATCATGTATGGAATGTACAGACATGCTTGATTATTGCTAATAAAAAGCGATAGTTTAAAAGGGAAGTCATAAATCAGTCGAGCAAGGCTGCTAGTCTTTGCAGCTGTGACAGTGACCTCCCTAAAGTTTTAGCAAACTTGCAAGTACATTTACTGTTGTTTTGTCTTATTCCCTTGTTCAGACATTAGGCTCCAAGACACAAAAGCCAAGATTATACAAATTGGGTATCCGGACCAGAACTGGACCACAAGATCACATATATATATTTTTTTTTTTTTTAAAGTTAGCCTTCAAAGCTCACTTCTCAAAAATCCATCTGGAGAACTGCTTCATATGTTTTTCTTTATTCAGAAATAGATGTCATTCTAACCTGCTGTCAGTTTCAAAATACTCCAAATATACATCTGCATTTCTAAACTCCGAAACTATTAACAAGAACTTCTCAATCCTTACAGACTCATTATTCCTCTCTAAAGATATATCAAATTGTACCACTCATCCTATTCTTGACAGACTAAATGCCAGATCTCTCTTTGTTTTAACAGCCATTCATAATTCAACCACTTCAGAAAAAAAAATTGAAATGAACATGCATAATTGCATGCAACTCCATCCCATTGTTTTAAAAAGGCTCATCTTTAGAAACACAAAAACAGAAAATGATATTATATAATAGGCCATACAAATGCCATCCAGTCTGCCAATCCACTTCAACTGCTCAGCTCTACAATCCCTTCCTCTCCCCCCGAAATCCACTGTGTTTGTCTCATGGTTTCTTCAGTTCAGATACTGTCCTCATCGCCTTTGCCTCCACTGAAGGCTATTAGATGCATCTCTTTATTTTATTTGCAAGAAAGATTTCCTTGGTTTATGCCTGAGCTATCCCACTAAGAGCGGTACCACACTTCCACCACACTTTCTGCAAATAAATAATCCCTTAGATTTCTTCCGAGTCTGTCCATTTTATCTTCATATTATTACTTCGTATTCTAGGCCCTCATTTCTATTAAAAGACATTTATACCTTGGAGGTACTTAATTCCTCTATCATATATAATATATAATGTGGAGGAGTGGCCTAGTGGTTAGAGCACCGGTCTTGCAATCCAGAGATGGCCAGTTCAAATCCCACTGCTGCTCCTTGTGATCTTGGGTAAGTCACTTAACCCTCCATTGCCTCAGGTATAAACTTAGACTGTGAGCCATCCTGGGACAGAGAAATATCCCATGTACCTGAATGTAACTCACCTTGAGCTACTACTGAAAAAGGTGTGAGCAAAACTTAAATAAATATATTACCTCAATGACCTCTTTCCTCTAAGGAATGAGTAGCCTAGTGGTTAGTGCAGTGGACTTTGATCTTGGGGAACTGAGTTCAATTCCCACTGCAGCTCCTTGTGACTCTGGGCAAGTCACTTAACCCTCCATTGCTCCTTGTACAAAATAAGTACCTGAATATATGTAAACCACTTTGAATGTAGTTGCAAAAACCTCAGAAAGGCAGTATATCAAGTCCCATTTCCCTTTCTATCTTTAAATCTGCTTTATGACAGGAGGTTGTGGCCGTCATTTTGAGATTGGAAATGGCATCAGCAGGAGCAACTGGGGATTGCTCCTCCCGTGCTAGTTCTAATCTCAAAATGGCGGCCTCCAACCTCCCGTGGCAGCCTCATGAGGCTGCTGCAGGAAATTGCAGCTGCTATTTTGGCTATGCAGCGAGCAGGGCAGGAGCCTCTCTGGACTGCTCCTGCTCTGAAAAGGCCACTAGACCACCAGGGTTTTTCAAAGGTAGGCCTATAGAGGGCCTACGGGTAGGGGGTGGAGGGAAGGGCAGAGTTGCTAGGCAGAATGGGTAGGGGCTCAGGTTTATAGTAGCAGCAAGGGGCGAGGTTACAGGCTCAGTTTTGGCTTCAGTTTAAGCCAAAACAGAGCAGCATGTTTTCGTCAAAGATTCGGTTTCAGACGGAAACAAAAGCCCTGGTTTTGGTCACTCTACTCAAAGTTCAAAAAATAAAATGGACAGTTTAAATTTCAGCAAAATTTACAAAAATTTATGGTTACACATTTTAATCACAATTAACACCACGATTAATGTGAATTTTTAAAATTAATCGTGATTAATGATTGACCATCCTCCCTTTCTCTCTCCCCCACCCGCATACCCAGTCCAGCATCTCTTCCTCTCCTCCCAGATGACTGGCGGCTCTCCCCTCTCCTCCTGGTTTACCTTGTTATTTGTTCCGCAGTAAGTCTTTGTCCTGCAGCGGCAGCATATTGAAACACTGTCTTGACCTGCACTGGGCCTGACCCATCCAGCCCCCTTCTGATGCAACTTCTTGTTTTCAGAAGGGGACACGGGGTCAGAAGGAAAGGCCTGGTGCAGTCCAAGACAGCTTTTCAATACGCTGATACTGCAGGGCAAAGACTGCAAGACAAGCAACAAGGTAAATCAGGAGGGAAGGGAAGAGCCGCCACTGGAGGTCCAGGAGAGATGGCAGATGGGGAAGCGACTGTGGAGGTCCTCAAGGATCTATACTTTCTCCCCTTTTATTTAACCTGTTTCTGAGCCCGTTGACCATAAAATCTTGCTCGCTCGCTCCCTCCCTCCCTCCCCCTCCCTGGCAAGCATAATGCAAATGTGTGAGGGGCCGTACTCCTGCTGCGTGTGCCGCTGCCAGCTTCCCTCCTTTCTCAGGAAACAGGAACATATTATGAGGCGAGTGAGGGAGAAGGAGGGAGGCCAGCAGCGGCGTGCACAGCAGGAGTACGGCCCCGCACACGTTTGCATTATGCTTTGCCAGGAAGAGGGAGGGAGGGAGTGAGCGTGCGAGAGGCAGGGAAGGAAAGAGAAGAGCATGGAAGTTTGCGGTTCCTCCAGGCTGCAACAGCAGCGGCCGGGAGAAGAGAAGATAGTGGTGGGTTAGTCCAAGGAGGTTTGGGTAGGAGCAGCTCGTGTGGGGGGGGGGGGCACTGCCCCCCCTCGCTCCCCCCAAACTGCGCCCATGCTGAAAATCATTCAGGGTCTACCAAACTTCCATTTCTATATGTATTTTTATTCTGAGGATAGATAGATTAGGGAGATAATTTATAGACCACTCCAACCAAGCTATGAACACAGCTTTAACCTCCTCAGTCTCTAAGTATTCCTTCCTCTTCACCTTTGAGTTTTACAGTGCCACTTTTGCACTTCCTCCTGTCACTAATATTTATAAAAATTTCTTGTCCCCTAATTTTACTATATCAGCTATTTTTTTTTATCATTTGCTTTCCTATTTCATCAGCTTTTCTGAGCAGCTCCAGATCTACAGATGTTGTTGCTTGCCTTCTTCTTTCTGTGATCACTTGTAATTTATGAGTACTATGTATACATATAGATATATGTCTGTACTTAATTAGACCAATCCCCAATATATATATGGATTTCTTTATTTTTCTTTGAATATCCATATATATATTGGGGATTGGTCTAATTAAGTACAGAAATATATATTTTGGGACCAGTCTGACTATTAACTGAATCGGCCATTTATTAAGTATTGTACATATAGATATAGGCATATAATTTGACATCATACTTTCAAACTATTGTACAGGAATGGGTGATGTTTGGGAGATCATGTTTATTAAGCTTAGTTATACAAATTTAACAGGTGGGGGGAGGAGTTGTGGCTACGGATCTAAAAGTCAACTGAAAAGGGGGTACCAGCCTTAAGGTTTGTCTAGGATGCCTAACACTCTTGCACCAGCCCTAGTAATAAACTTCAGCAAGTTTTGGCCAAACTGAGCTCATTATCCAGGGTTTGAAGAGATGTTCTCAATGGCCATTTAAAAGAGGGTATATACACACATGTATATACAGCTGTTTCACAAGTCATTCACCCAGGTAAATGGGCAATTTGTAAACTGCTCACTGTCCATGCTCACTGGTTCCTTCAGGACCTATTGCTCTACTTTGCTGTTCCCTAGAAGCTGCTGCCCATTTGACTAATGTTTATGTCAGCCCCGATTATTACAAATAGCCAAAAGAAGCACCAGGAACCTTCAAAATCGGGACACAGATCCTTTAATCATATAAGTTAAACATAAACCTCTCTTTAGTGACCCAACACGGGCCGTGTTTTGGCGCACAGCACCCAAGTCAGGGTTATAACAGCTAAGACGTTTGGTGCACAATCTCACAGTAGAAAACGCCAGAAGCCCTGATTATTGCAACATATGCAAGGAAAATCAAAAGAAAGAAACACTGTATAACTTAAACCGCAGCTCCACACAGACTTATAGGGCAGATGAATGTTTAGCATGCCATTACAGCAGCAAGAATACTCCTTTCTGCATCTTTAACAACATTGTTATACTTACTTAGAGGGGTGGTCATCAAGCTAAATTAGGGCATTAACCTACATTATTTGCCCCTCAATGTATATTAAAGGGTCTAATGCTGGTTGCACTGCTCTAACACAGCAATATTTAGGCCACTCCACGTTGCACAGCAAATGCATATAAAACAGCTCATTACTATGTAAATACTATAATGTGGCTTGCAGTGTGCAGTGGGTGGGGTTATTTTACTGTTAAAAGGGCTGGCACTCATTTATTTTATTTATTTATTTATTACATTTGTACCCCGCTCTTTTCCACATACAGCAGGTCCAGTGCGGCTTACATAGTAAAAGAAAGCATCTTACATGGTAAAGAATACAGTAAAAACAAGGAAATGTAAGAACAGTATTATAAATTGTGATGATCATAACTACTTACATTATGAAAGGCATTACCAAGGACATGTGAAAAGAACGTAATGAACTAGAATAGGGAAGGTAGACAAGGATATGATAGGTGAAAGGGAAGGAGAATGGGAGGGAAATGGTAAAGGATGGGGGGAAGAAGATGAGGGATTGAGTATAACATTGGGGTCAGAGTAAGCGTCGACGTCTTAGCAGGAGTATCGTAGGTGATCTGGTGGAATTAAGCTGGTCCATTAGGGTAAATTTGCTTGAAAAAATGGGACTTTAACATTTTCCTGAAAGGTAAATAGTTATTAATAGCTCGGATGGGTCTTGGGAGAGCATTCCAAAGTTGACTACTCAGAAAGGAGAAACTGGATGCATAGTATGTTTTGTACTTGACACCTTTGCAGTTTGGGAGGTGTAGATTGAGGTATGTTCACGATGACATTGTTCTATTTCTAATTGGGAGGTCAATCAGGTTGTTCATATAACTGACAATATAATTGGCAATATAATTGACAATAGTGGTGGCTAATGTTTCCTTTAAGCTGTTTAGAAGTCCTCCAACTGCATTGCTGCTGGTGGGGATTCTTCAATATTGTGTTCTCAATCACTAGGGAGAGGCAGGTCTTCTAGAGTCCTGCAGAACTTGCCTGTCCCTCGCTAATGAAAAAGGGATATTGAAACAGCACCCCCCCCCCCCCCCCCCCCACTGGCAGGAATATAGGTGGAGGACTCCTGCACAGTTTAAAAGAAACATTTGTTGTGGCAAGAGCACCCCCTCCCAGATGTTGCCCTCCCTTAACCTGAAGACACCCCCACCCCCCAAGACACTTATCACCTTCCCAGGCCCCTTTCTCGGGCCTATCTTATTCAAAATCCCTGGTGTGCAGTGGTGCAGACAGGAGAGAGCCCCTGCCACTCCTGCCTTCACCCAAAATGGCACTGTTGACCCCTAATAGTAGGGTCGTGGTACTACCACTAGAAGTCATTTCCATAGATGCCCTTATATGGAAACGTGAACCCCTAGAAGTAGTACTACATGTCTAGGAATCGCTGGAACCATTTTGGGTGAAGGTGCCAATGAGGGCAAGGGTAACACTACACACCAGGATTTTGAATAAGGTAGGCCTTCATGAGAATGGGGGGGGGGGGCTGTGAGAGGGATAACTGCCTGGGGGGGGAGCCTTCAGGTCAGGGGAGAAACAACTTCCAGAGTTAGCCACTAAATTGGCCCCTTGAGTTGGGGGGGGGTTGGCTGGGGTTCCACAAAGAGGGGGCCTTGATTGGGGGGAGCCAAAGAGGCCCTTTTAACTTATGGCTTTAGAGCATTAGGCTGTACCTTGGTGGTCCAATGCTCCTCTGCCTATGGAATAATGCTGCTTGCAAGGTGATTTGCAAGCAACGTTATTCATTTGCCACAGTAGTTAGCAATGTGGTACTGGTGCAGGTTGGAAACTGCCATGGGAAATCAAGGTGCAGTAAAAGCCCACCTTAAACCGTTCCCCCTTTAATATTTAGGCTGAAATAAAGACTGAGGCTTCCACCAATCATTTTTTTTTCCTTTTCTTTGTCCCCATGATCCTTCCAGAGACTCGCTCAAGATGCCCGCCTTCCATGAGGTAGACTGCACCACCGGCCTGTTTTTTGCCTGCAGCTACAGAAAACTTTCTTAGACACATGCCTCCATCAAGTATCATCATATATATCCAACTATATCACCATGACATCAGCAACTGTTCAAAGCACAAACTCATTATTCAATCCATATATTGCTCGACAATCACCACACAATGTAGGCAGAGGTTAAGGATCACATTTTGGGACCAGGGTCACATTTTTATTGGTATCTTATAGGTAACTATAAGGCATAAAAAAGCCTTGGACATGGACATAATTGTCAGATGCATCTACTACTACTACCACTTAACATTTCTAGAGCGCTACTAGGGTTACGCAGCGCTGTACAATTTAACAAAGAGAGACAGTCCCTGCTCAAAGAGCTTACAATCTAATAGACAAGTGAACAGTCTTATTCTTTGGTAACCTAATGTTGACCTTATATGTAACTTTCAGCTAATGAGATAGAATTCTGCTTACTCTTCTCAACCATCAATGGATGGGAAGGGTACAGATGCTTTATTTGTTCACACATAATCATACCAAGCTAGAAAATGTGATATTTAAGGACTACAGGGGGTCTTTTATTAAGCTGCGGTAGCATTTTTAGCTCGTAGTAGAAATCAGCTGGCGGTAAATGACAAGACACCCTTAGAAATGTAATGGGCGTCTCAGCGTGTACCGCCAACTGATTTCTACTGTGAGTTAAAAATGCTACCATGGCTTAGTAAAAGGCCCCCTAAAGTAACTTTTAAGTAACCTACTTTAATCAAATATATTTATTGCTATTTGCCTCTGTTACATAGACTAGTGATTTTCGAAGAGGTGCTCCAAATTTTACTTCTACACTTTCTGCCAAATGGAAAAACAACACATGATGCTAGTAATTATTATGTACAACTTGAAAAATACCACATATCAGGTAATAGATAACAGCTAGTATTATTACAATACAGCCAACAGAAGGAGCATTCTTTTCTCATTATGTGCTGTGACACATTTGAAACCAGCAGAGCCAGCTACATTTCCCTAAAAATATGAATGCACGTGTTTTGAAGGGCTTTTTATGAACTGGGGGGGATTGAGCTATACTTCCTCTGAATTTATTTCTTGCCCTTCTTTTTTTTTATCTCCAAATATCTGTTTATATGTCTTATATTTTCAGCAGAGGCTCTAAATGAAAAAGTGCACATCTTTTATGAATATGCCCATGTCTATAAAGACAGCGAACGCTAAGCTGTTTTGCAGCTATTCCAGTGAGACATATATATTTGTTTAGCCAGAGTCTTCTATAACGATTTTTGTCAGATCATGCACACAGCCTTTTTTAAAGGTAGAGTGATTTTGAATAAGGGTGCGTTTAATTGAATACTCTTCAAGGACTGATATTACCAGAAAATACATACATGGTGTAACAGACTCCTGATGCAGGCCAGTTGGGCCGAAACACAGCTGTGTCGAGTCATATCACCTCAATAAATTCATTTAGTTTTTTTCATTATGCTTGTGTCGTCCTCCTTTTTTTGATTTTTTTATTTCACCTATAGTTTTGTTTTTTTATAGTTCTTTCTTCCAATTGTGTATTTTGCATTTTTTACTTTTTATTTTTTATTTTCCACTGTTCCTTTTTTATTTTTGGGATTTTTTTTTTTTCCTTTTTTTTTCCTTTTTTTTCCTTTTTTTTGCGTCATCTTCGCTGTTTTTGATTAAAGTTGTTGTTTGCGGAGACAGGTTTCTTCTGTATTTTTGATATAAAGATATCTTTTCATGGGCACACCTCAGTTGTTTGCCAGTTTTTTATAGTTTGGATGGATCCGCATGCCAGTAACACAGGTTTGTACCCATAATGGGTACAGATGTTCCCTTACAGTTTCTTTAATTCATGCTTATGAACAGCCAAATAAAACGGCAAACAATGTTTTTCCTTCTTTCTTTCAGAAATCAACTAATAATCAGAAAGACAAACAGAACAAAGAAGAAAGAGACTCTGTAGATTGCAAGAAAAGACTAAATGGAATGAAGATGCTGAAGGAGACAAAACATCTCCAGGATTCACTTAATAATAAATTTTATTCGTTGACTTGGCACACCTGTGTCAGGTCAATGAACAACATTTATTATTGAGTGAATCCTGTGGCTATTTTTTCTCCTTTGGCCTTCTCAGCTCCATCTGGTCTTTTTTAATAATCAGAAAGAAACAAATCATGTAAAGAACTGTATGTGCTCTGGCATTTGAAATATTAAAAAAAAAAGAGAGAAAGCCCATCAGGGACAGGCAGAGTTTTTAAAATGGGATAATGGAGTAAAAAAACTAGGCCTGGCTTGGCTTTTTCTCATGACCAAGAGCCAGGGCCGCCAAGAGACATAGCCAGGCCTGGGGCAAGACCGCCCTCCCTCCACACACACACACACACTCGCGACGCCTCCTCCCCCACCACACACATACATATTCGGGCCGCCCACTCCGTTACCTTCTGTGTCTGACTGCTCCTTCTCCTGTGTGCTGGGACCCGGATGATTGCACGCCAGGTTATCAGGTTAATGCAATAATCCGGGTCCTAGCCAGCATGCAGGAGCAGGAGAGAGACAGACTCAGAAGAAGATGCTGGCGCTGGGTCCTCCCTTGGAGTCCAGACCTGGGAATTTTGCCCCCCTGCCCTCCCCCTCTCGGTAGCCCTGACAAGAACCATCTCTTAATGTAGAGGTTGATATTCAGTGGCAATTATCCAGCTAGGAGTGTCTCCTACACTCCCCAGGGCCAGCCGTGGATTTTCAGCAGCATTATGCAGATACCCCCAGATTCTATATAGTGCGACTAGAGTTGCGTAAATTAGGCATATTCTGATTTGCATACACATCTCAATTGGTTAACAAGCCAATCAGCGCCGATAATTGGATGTTAACAAGCAATTATTGACACTAATTAGAATTTACATGTACTACTCGCTAAGTGTGTTCTATAGAGGAGGAGTGGCCTAGTGGTTCGAACACCAGTCTTGCAATCCAGAAGTGGCCAGTTCAAATCCCACTGCTGCTCCTTGTGATCTTGGGCAAGTCACTTAACCTTCCATTGCCTCAGGTACAAACAGATTGTGAGCCCTCCTGGGACAGAGAAATACCCAGTGTACCTGAATGTAACTCACCTTGAGCTACTACTGAAAAAGGTGTGAGCAAAATCTAAATAATGTAGGATGCATAAATTCTACCACATGGATCTCAAAAGGGGGCATGGCTATGGGAGGGTCATGGTTGTTCCCAAAATTTACACAGTATTATAGGAAAAATTCTAGTCACGTGGATGGGCTTAGGCGTATTCTGAAAAAACACGCCTAACTTTAGGCGTGGCTTATAGAATACGCCTAAGCATGATTTCCATCGATGCTGATTTTATTAGGCGCCATAAATAAAACTATGTCCATAATGCCACTGAAAATCTTTACTGACTGCCCCTGCACTAGCCAGAGAGTGTCGGGTCAGTCTAGGGTCAGAATCAAGGTGGAGCCAGAAGTTATACGGGTATCAGCAGTTAGGGGGTGTTTTACAAAGCTACACTAGCGTTTTTAGCTCACGGTAAAAATCAGCTGGCAGTAAACACTGAGATGCCCATTATATTCCTATGGGCATCTCAACATTTATCGCCAGCCAATTTTTACCGCGAGCTAGAAACACTATCACAGCTTTGTAAAAGGCCCCCTGAACCTTGGCAGTGGATATCTTCCAGAGGCAGTGTTGTACCTGGCTATTCACTGCCAGTATCCAAATATAAATTTAAACGCCACAGTGAGCGTTTAAAGTCAACACTGACCGTGAAGTTTAAATACTGGTGGGCTGGGGATGCAGTTTTTAGAGATTACACAGTGATTTATTTCAGAAAAAATTTTTCTCTCTGTCAATGACTTTTTTTTCTTCCCAGTCCTAACTGACAAAAAGATTCCTAATGTAATTTCATAATCTAATAAACTTACAGTTTTCTTTAACATTTTGACTGCATAAGGCTTCTGGGTTCCTTTTTGCCTGTATCTGTACACCACGGATGTCGCCCCCCTATACAAGAGAAAAAAAGAAATCATCAGCCGGCATGTTAATGCATCCATCTATATAAGAAACAAACTACTACAAGGAGTTGGATTATCAGGTCTCTCAGGCACAGAATGGCTTATGCAGAGACAAAAGTTTTCTGCAGGTTTTTGTCAGAAATGCCCTGATAAACATGTGTGTATTGAATCAGTTAAAGGAAACTCATAGATATGTACATCTTAAACTTTGCTAAAGAAAAACAACCTTGACCATGACAAATTTGAAAGTTACCAGCTAGTATCCAACATCCTATTTCTAGGGAAACTTAGAGGCTTGGTCGCAAGAAAAAATGGACCAAGTAAAATCGGCCAAGTGCTTGTCAGGGACGCCCTCCTTTTTTCCATTGTCGGCCGAGGACGCCCTTGTGTTAGGCATGCCCCAGTCCCGCTTTCGCTATGCTGCCGACACGCTCCCGTGAACTTTGGTCGTTCCTGCGATGGAAAGCAGTTGAGGGCACCCAAAATCGGCTTTCGATTATGCTGATTTGGGTGACCTGAGAGAAGGACGCCCATCTCCCGATTTGTGTCAGAAGATGGGCACCCTTCTCTTTCGAAAATAAGCCTGAAAGTGAGTTAACTGGTAAGGTGATGAATATCAGAACTTTCAATATTGCCGTTCTTGGTCTAGTTACCAAAGTTTGTCAACGTCGAAGTTTCAAACATTAGAGTTTTAAGACTACTACTTTGGGCAGTTTTAATACTACTGCTTTGAACAGAGATATTTCCAGCTTTACCAGTGCTGTCTGTTGATCGACATCACAACAGTACATTAGCCGGTGTGGCTATCAATATCGGAATCTCAAATAACAGTGTTTGGCTCTTTAAATAACGGTAGTTCTATATTATTGTTTTGTGTAAAGACATTTCCAACTGCCCTTAAGCTGTCTGTTATTCGACATCGTACCGGTGCTCGATATTGCCAAAGTTCTAAACTCCTGTGTTAGCTTTATTTTTTTTCTTATTGGGACTTTTCATTTATCTCCTTTAGTTTGTTACCTGTACAATTTCACAAGATCTCTTCATCTTCCAGAAATCATAGAAACATAGAAACATGACAGCAGATAAAGGCCATATGACCCATCCAGTCTGCCCATCCTCTGTAACCCCTAATTCATCCTGTTCCTAAGCAATCCCACATGCTTATCCCATGCCTTTTTAAATTCTGGAACAGTCCACGCCTCCACCAATAATAAGCAGGTACCTTCCAGACAATAAAGGTTTTTACTATTAGTTTTAGTATCTTTGGTGCATTCATCTAAAAAATATGTGAAGTTTGTTTTTGTATCATTTTTGCCAAATTATACATGTACTCTCTTGTATAGAATTATATATGTACTAGTTTAATCAATCTAATCAATTTGATTATATACGTACTCTTCTTTATAATACTATATATGCACTAGCCTTTATATTATTTGCGTTTTATTTTATATTTTGTATCATTTGGTATTTATCATATTTTTATATATTTTTATTATATACGCATTTTATTACTTTAATGTTTTGCAATTTTATTTTGGTCTTTCACAATAAGTTTTATCACTTTATGAGACATATGTTATGTTTAGTTTAAAAACTTTGACATATACATGTTTTGCTTTGTCACATTTATGTTGTGTACTGTTTTTAGGGACTCCTGAAGCAGGCCTGAGCAGCTGAAACATGACTCGTGTCGAGTCCACATTTTATGAATAAAACTTTTGCTGTGAACTTTGTTGAGTCCAGTAGGAGTTATTTGATATCATCTATTCTGTCTCTATTCTGTCTCCTTCGCTGTGACTTTGTTACATGGGTAGGTCACACACTTACGCATAAAATTTATAGAATACAGTATGTTGTGCATATAAATGCCAACATTAAGGCACTAATGTTTACACCTGCCATGTGGGGGCAGCAGCATACCCAGAGCTAATTTTGTGGAGGGCCTCAAGGAGCATGATAGGCATTCAGGTCTGAGTCATACTAGTTATACTATTTCTGACAAATACAGGGTAAGTCTATAATAAGGCACTAATATTTACAGGCTGAATGCGTACATAAATCATTAGAATACTAGCATGCATGCATGTGAGCACATGTATGTATAAATGCCAAAAATTCACCTACGCACTATTCTGTAAATATGTGCCTCTTATAGTGTGTATTTGACAGGTGGGCATATACTTGATTGGAGTCTGATTGAAGCATGTGCAGAACTCACATTTACGTGCATAATTAATTTATAGAATCTAATCTAATCTTGCAATTAATATACCGCTAATTCCTCAAATGGGTACGAAGCTGTGTACAACAATAATAATTAAACATACATTTAAATAATTACAAATACAATTTGTTTGAATCAGTGGAAGATAGACACATAAGTTAGATAGCATTTACAACTAAATATTCATTAAATAAGAATGTTTAAAGACTCTTATGAAATAGATCATAGCAGGGGCGTAACTACGGCTGGGCCTCAGTGGGCCCAGGCCCACCCAATCACGGTTCAGGCCCAACCAGTTTCTTCTGATGCTCCAATCGGTACGGTCTTGGTTAGGCTGCAGTGGGAGTGCACACTGCACAGCCTTTCAGGAAATCTGCCGTGGCGCAGCGCTCAACTCAGTTGACAGCAATCGGCAGCTGGCAGCAACAACAGGAGCTCTCCAGTCCTCCTACCTTGGATTTTAAGAAGATGCAGGAAAGAACAGGGTTTGTGCAATAATGGTACTGAAACCTTTAAAGTGCATCGGGAAGACACAGGGAAGAATGAGGTTTGTGCAATAATGGTACTGGAACCTTGAAAGTGCAGTGGGAAGATGCACTTTTACTGAAGCCTTCAGCAAACATCTCAGATATCCTCCCAAAATGGTGTAATAGGCTCCACTTTTCCAGAATGTGTTTTATAAACTCTTTTGCAATTAAAAAAAAAGGCTGCATCAAATACACTGGCTTCCTGATGCAAGTGGAACAAGTGCGCCTAATGCTTTCAGCTATTTAGACAGGATAAAGTGAAACAATGGGAACAGACTATTCCAGTGACCTTGAAAACAAACGGCAATCAATTGATATATGGTAAATGGTTACATGCAAAATCATTTTTAATATTTATCATTAAAATTCACTATTTTGGAATCCAGGTGAATCTTAGGGCCCTGTTTACAAAGGCATGATAGCCAGTTTAGCATGCGCTAACCATATAGGAGCCCATAGGAATATTATGGACACCTACACAATTACCCCCGGATTCTATATATGGCACCTAGATTCCATGCGGAGATACGTGCGTATCTTAATTGGTGGAGCAAGGTAATCAGCATTTTTAACAGCACTTAACAAGCAATAACGAGCACTAATTGGCAATAATTACAATATATGCGTGGAAATCGCTAAGCGTATTCCATAAAGAATTGCGCCTAAATTGCAAAGCACGTAGTTCAAAATAAACACACGTAGCTTAAAATGGGCATTTTGTGAGCTTTCCAAAATTTCTGCACCTAATTACAAAATACAGGTCAGTGCACCTAAATCTACGTGCATAGATTTATACCTGGGTTTTACTGGCGTATGTACATATAGGTGCTATGTTATCAACTAAGCGTATTCTATATACTGCGCCTAAATTTTATAGCTTAGTTCCATGCTGATTTTTTAGGCACCATATATAGAATCTGGCCCATAGCACAAGCTAATTTTTTGCGCAAGCTAAAAATGTTAGCACACCTTTGTAAACAGGGCCCTTAGGCTCATTAAAATTGTATTGCCTTCAGTAGCTAACCCACTCCTAAGTGATTATGGGCACGACTGACATCTTATATAAGAAATGTGACAATAAAAAATCATCTCAAGATTACCATATGCTTTCTACAAACAGCTGAACTGGGTTTTAAGGAAGTGCTCAAAAGTTTAAGCAGTTAAACTAAATCAAGATCGGAGTGTGGAAATACAAGTTTTGACAGTGATTAAAATATCTTTTCTGAAATTATGTCAAATACACCAGCTGCATCCTTATTTCTTGGTGAAGAATTTGAGATTACTTGTACAGTCGTTGGTATTTTCACAATTAGATTATTGTACTATGGTCTGGTAGGAACTCAAGACTGCAGTTAATACACAACACAGTGGCCAGATCAAATACAAGGACAATGACATATGACTAGCTTCATTGGTAGGGTTACCATATTTTGTCTCCCACCACACACCCCGCCCCGTCCTTTTTCATGCCCTCTCTCCGCCCCCTGTCACACAGTGGCGTAGCTAGGTGGGGTGCAGGGGGAGCAGTCGCTCCCCCAAACAGCTGTTCTGAAAAAATGGCGCCTATGCGCCTTGTGCCAATAAATATATTTTTTCTGCTCCTTCCCTCCCAATTCTTAATCTTTTCTAGTCTCTCCCGTCCGCGTGGTCACTGTTTACTTCCCTGAAACCTTCTCCCTCCTGCGCAGCACCGGCGAATGTGATTCACAGTCAGCCTTCAGTGCCAGCATCAGGGCTTCTCCTCAGGCGCGTCCCACCTCTGCGGAAAACAGGAAGTTGTAATAGAGTAGGCGGGACATGCCTGAGGAGAAGCCCCGACGCTGGCACTGAAGGCTGACTGTGAATCGCATTCGCCGGTGCTGCGCAGGAGGGAGAGACAAAAGGGGATGACGCTGAAAGTTGGACGGTGTAAGTCATCCTGATGGGTGAGAATCCTACCGGCTTGGTCTACGCTAAAGAAGATAATAACATTCCTGAGTTAACAACAAATGTGTGAAAAGAGGACTTCGATCTACCAGGACCCAGTTCTGACAAGTTTTTCCTACAGGTGCTCCGAAGCCTCCGATCGATCCTGTAAACGGGACTGATTTTAATTGCGTAACATGTTAATCAAAGAATGAGGTGTGATAGGTTAACTACTTCATAGTCAAATCCCAGCAGCAAGTGGCTAGTGATGAGGCGTTCCTCGCAAAGGTGGGGCATGTGAGCCAAGGAGGTTTAATAGACTACCTCGTGGCGACTTCCTATTTCTGAAGCTGTCCAAGATCTGATTGGGTTGCTACTGTTTTCAGACAAAAGGGAGACAGACAAAAGGGATTCAGAAATGTGATGCTTGATGAGAGAGTGATGGGGGGTGGGGGGTCAGAGACTGCACCATGGTGGATGGGATAGCAGAGAAAGAGAGGGGAGAGTAAAGGTAGAGAGAGAGAGATGGGTGATACTTGATTTGGGGGGGGGGGGGGGGCAGAGACTTCACCATGCTGGATGAGATACCAGAGAGAGAGAGAGAGAGAGAGAAAGAAATACTGGATGAGAAGAAGAGAGATAATGATGCTGGGGGGGTGAGAGAGACAGGATAATGATGGAAGTGGAGATGGGATGATGCTGGATGAGGAGGAAGATTAAGAGATGATTCTGGATGGGGAATGAGATGGGGGATGAGAAGGAGACAATGATGCTGAGTGCGGGGCAGGAAGAGAGATAGACAGGGTGATGATTATGGGGGAGGAGAGAGGGGGTGATTTTGGAACGGAAGGAAAAGGGTGAGATGTTGGATGGTGGAAGAGAGAGAGACAGGGAGATGGTGGATGGGATCAGAGATAGATGGGGTGAAGCTGAATTGGGTGGAAGAGAGAGAGGGCAATGATGGATGGGGGAAGAGAGATAGATCACAATGCTGGATGGGGGAGAAGAGAAAAAGACACTAATGCTGAATGGGGGAGCAGAGAGAGATATGGCACAATTCTGGATAGCAGGGAAGAAAGAAAGATGTGGCAATGCTGAATATGGGGAAGTGACAGAAAGAAAGAGATGGGATGATGCTGGTTGGCAGGGGGAGAAAGAAAGAGAGTGGAGATGCTGCATTTAGGTGGGGAAGAGAAAGAGATAGTAAGAGGAGATGCTGCATATTGGAGGAGGGAGAAGGGGAGAAAAAGAAACAGAGTAGATGTTATATGACAGGAGGAAAGAGTTAACGAAAGACTGGGGAATAAGAGAAAGGGGAATAGATGGGTTTGAGTGAGGGAAACATGGAAAATGTAGGTAGATTCAGTGAAAAAAGGGAGCTTAAAGACTGGATAGTAAGAATTAATAAAATCTAAATGGATAGAAATGCAGAAAAAATAGAAGAAAGCTGAAAGATGAGTGTCAAGACATAAATGTAGTGGAGGAAGTGTAGAAGAAAGGAGAGAGAAAAAAGGAGAAATGGACAGAAAACCCTGGCAAGAGAGTTAAGAGAAGACTGAAGAAGCAGAAACCAGAGAAACTAAATGGCCAGACAAAGGTAGAAAAAGAATTTTATTTGTAATTCTGATTAAATTAGTGTGGTAGCCACGGTAGGGCTTCTTTTACAAAACTGTGCAAGCGATTCATGCATGGCAAATGAGAGGAAGTCCATTGGAATTGAATGGGCTTCCTCTCATTTGCTGCACCGGGAATCGCTAGTGCGGGTTAGTAAAAGAGGCCCTTAGTCAACTCTAAAAGTTAATAAAAATTAAAAAATTTTAAAAAATGGAAAATTAGGTGATATTTTTTATTGGACCAACTTAATACATTTTTGGGCCATCAGAGGCGAAAACCACCTTCCTCAGGTCAGGACAGTATACCATAAAAGCATTATACCACCCTGGCCTGAGGAAAGAAGTTTTGGTCTTTGAAAGCTAATCAAAAAACGTGTTAAGTTAGTGCACTGAAAATATATCACCTTATGTTTTGTTTTTTATTTATTTATTTATATTTGTTAATTTCTAATGTAGTGATTGAAATATATTAGTTTTTGAAATTTGCAGCTGCAATCTTTGTTTTTCACACATCACTGTTTCTTTATTTCTGGTGTTGCAGTGTATTCAATGTCTGGCTTCTTGGAGGTTCAGATTAATATTTGTCTACATATTTATATTTTTAGGTTATGGTTACTTATTCTGTATATGATGAGGGTCTGTATGTTCTGTGTGTGTGAAGGAGGCTAGGTATGCTGTTAAGCACTGAATGTCTGTTGGATCAGTCTGTATTAATCTGGCTTGTTAATCTTTTTCAATAGGTATATTGATGTTCTAGTGCCCACTACAATATTTATGTTGCTGATTTTTCCTAGGTAGACCCTTGTTGTGAGATTCCTAGATGTTAGTGCTATTATAGTAGAGTTGCTCTACTATTCCTGAATGACTTTTGTAGGTTTTTATATTACTTCACAATATGCCTGGTATTGGACGTTGTGTTTGTATTTAGCTCATACCTCTCTCATAGTAGTAGCCAACAGGAAGATGCTGGACTGGGAGCTAGGACTGACTAGGAGTCCAGTGTTAAAGTACCTGCATATATTTCCAGAATACTACAAATACTGTTCTGTTTAATAATTTGCATTATCATCATACATTATTTGAATTTTTGGCACATAATTCTCTGGAGTGTATTCAGTGTGCATAATACCATCAGTAATAGAGATACTAGGGGGAAATTGCTGGTGCATATGCACCAGAGACACAGCGAAGGGGTCCTTCACTGCTGTGTTCAAAAGTACCCCTACTATCCCTTTACTGCTTACGTGGGTATTGCCCCCACCCTCAAGATTTTAACTAGCCCCACACCAACCGCACCCTAGCCTCCCAAAACAGCTGAGTCACTGACTGCATATGCCTATCAGGATTTTAACCCTCCCCTCTCTCCCAGTCCTTCATTCTTGCACTGGCGCCTATTTTAGAAAAGTCTGCTCCCCCTGATGTCAAAACCTGACTACGCCTCTGCTGTCACACACCCCGTCACCCCCTCCCCTTACCTTACTACTGCCCTGGTGGTCTAGTGACCTCTTTGGGGCAGGAAAGAGCCCCCTCTGTCCTGCCCGGAGCACTGCCCTGCATGCATCCTTCCTGTTGCTGATCTCTGCGCCGATTCAAAATGGCCGCCGAGAATTGAAGTCTCGTGAGGTCACGTCAACTCTCGGCGGCCATTTTGAATCGGCGCCGAGATCACCAACAGGAAGGATGCATGCAGGGCAGCACTCCGGGCAGGAAAGAGGGGGCTCTTTCCTGCCCCGAAGGCGGAAGAGGTCACTAGACCACCAGGCAGTAGTAACTAAGGGGAGGGGAGGCTAGCAATCTGCCCATTTGTCCGGATTTAAGGACATGTCCGGGCAACCGGGCGGGTTTTGCCAATCTGCCCGTTTGTCCGGATTTCCGGACAAACGGGCAGGCTGGTGGGCGGGCCGTCCACCAGCCTGCCCGTTTGTCCAGAAATCCAGACAAACGGGCAGATTGGCAAAACCTGCCCGGTTGCCCGGACATGTCCTTAAAAAGAGGACATGTCCGGGTAAATCCGGACATATGGTAACCCTATTCATTGGTAACCAATTAAAGCTCAAATTGAAAATTTTTGTTTTAGCTTGTTATTAGAGTGAGGAGAAGCTTAGTGGTTACGGCAGTGGTTAGAATCAGGGAATCCAGACTTCAAATTTCAGTGACACTCCATGTGGGTTTGAGGAAGTCACTTTATTCCTCCACTACCTCATGTACAAACTTAGGGAACCTTTTACAGAGCCGCAGGTAGCATGCGGCAAAACAGCACTAGCACGTGGAACACTGCGGTGCCCTGTAGTAGTTCTGTGTTTGCAGCACAGTGGGTTCCCATGCTAGAAAATATTTTTCTATTTTCTAGCACGGGGGGCGGGGATAGGCATGCCCAGCAGTAATTGGCCATCGGTGAGCGCTGTCCTATTATTGCCGAGTTATCATGTGAGCCCTAAGGACTCAGGCAGAAAATCACCCCGCGCCAATATTTTTATTAGCTCCCGGCCATTTATGATTTCCACTTAAAATAATGGAAGTTCCTGCTGTGATAAAAGTGGCCTTGGCACGCAGCAGTTTTCACGCGCCCACACTACTACAGGCCACTTTTTAGCGCAGCATTTTAAAAAGACCCCTTAGATTATAAACCCTCCAGGGACAGGCAAAATACCCAAGGCCAGCCTGACCACTAGGCAGACTAGGACTGGAAGAGTAGCCTAATGGTTAGTGCAATGGGCTGAAAATCTGGCAAACTGGATTTGATTCTCACTGCAGCTCCTTGTGACCCTGACCAAGTCACTTAACCCTCCTTTGCCCCAGGTACAAAGAAGTACCTGCATGTATGTATGTGTATATATATATATATATATATATATATATATATATATATATATATATAATAAATACAAACTTCTTTGATTGTACCACGGAAAGGTGATATATCTAAATCTGCACCCCTCTTCACAAATTAGAGGGCTGAAGTCAGCGACTGAGTAGCTCTATAACAAGAGTTGGGGGGGGGGGGGGTAGCTGGCAGGAAGTTCAGAGGGCATATGACATGGCAGGCCTTGAGCAACCACAGATGGACAAAGCTCTGCACCTGCCACACTGACTCTCCTTTAGAGCTGCAAAAGTGCTAAAAGGGAGTGAGATGCTGGGCATGTGGTAGACAGTGTTCAGAGAAGGAGGAAAATGCTGAACACCTAGGAGGGGGTGGGGGAGTTAAAGAAGTGGAAATGCTGGACACCTTGGAAGGGAGAAGATAGTGAAGGGGAGACGTTGGACACCCTGGGGGGGAGGGTACTGGATACATGGGGTGGAGTGGAGTGGGGTGGAGTAGGGAAGGAAAAGGGAGATGATGGATACTTCAGGGGGGAGTAGCTAGGGAAGGGGAGATGCTGGACACCTCAGGGGACAATAGGGAAGAGAAGGGGAAATACTGGCCATGAGGGGAAAGTGCTTTGAATTGCCTGGGAAGAGTTCATCTAAGGTATCAGTCAGCTTTGGATATACTTTCTGTACATGGAAAGACATGAGCTAAATATAATTAAAGCTCACTGGTTAATTTAACCTAAATATTTATCATCATAGGTCATTCATTAAACTCCAAATTAGTTCTTGCGATCAGGAACTTGGTGGCATTTAATAGTTCCTCTGATGTCAGTTGTAAAAATTGGAAAAACTAGAAAGGCTGCCTTCAGTTATGTAGGCATATTTATAAGGAATGAACTTCCATAGGAACTGAGGGAACAGGTTGGTTTTGTAAAATTCTGGAAATTAGTTAAAGTGCTGTTACTTAGAACTTTCCTCATCTCTGTGGTGCAAAGAAAAGGATTAGAATTAGGGAGGTTTGAGATGTAGAGCAGGCTGGGAAGGCTGCATTTTTCTCCCCATTGTTCTTCGCAAACTACAGGATTTTAATTTATTTTAATTTAAGAATTGATAGTCTGCCTTTTCACTGGAATGTACAAAGTAGACTACAGTTCAAATAATGTATCAAATGAATACAATATCATATTAAACAAACAATACAAATGCAACAGAATAAAATTTAAATTATAAAATAAGAGATAATGACAAAGCTTTACTTAGTGCATGGCATAATGGTCACTGAGAGCTTCATCTGGCTCTTGGACAAAAGGAGAGGTATGGAAACTGATTCCCTGTTGAGACGCAACTCACCAGGGGATGGGCAGCCAGCCATTATGAACCTAGGCTACTATTCAGCAAAAATCCCCAGGTTTGAAATTATGCACATAATTAAACATCTGTGGAACAGAACTGAATACTTCCGACCCTCCCCACCACTACCATCACCTGTCAAAAACCAAACATCTCTATATGTTCAGCTATTTATTAGGCTAAAACATTTTGCAGATTAAAGGTCCTATTAGACAAATCAAGTAAATGCTGAGTGTTCACTAGCTGGAATTAGAACTTAAGTATTACCATACTGGGACAAACCAAAGGTCCATCATGCCCAGTTTCCTATTTCCAACAGTGGCCAATCCAGGTCCCAGTACCTGATAAGATCTCAAGTAAAACAGATTTTATGCTGGACATTTTTTGTTTGTTTGTTTGTTACATTTGTACCCTGCGCTTTCCCACTTTTGGCAGGCTCAATGCGGCTTACATATTGTATACAGGTACTTATTTGTACCTGGGGCAATGGAGGGTTAAGTGACTTGCCCAGAGTCACATTCTGGAAATAAGCAGTGGATTTTCCCAAGTCCATCTTTTATTTATTTATCAAAATACTGAAACGTAATGCAAGTACTCACTTGCACAAGAAACTCAGGGGTCCTTTTACTAAGCTGCGGTAAAAAGGGACCTGAACTAGTGGCAGGGGCCGTTTTTGCCATTTGCTGCAGCCCCTTTTTACCGCAGCAGGTACAAAATGCTGAAAATAGCCATGGCCATGCAGTAAGATTGCTCTTACCGCGTGGCCAAGTGAGGGGGAACACTTACCACCATTCACTGAGGTGGCGGTAAGGCCTCCAGTGCTAAGCTGGCAGTAACCAGGTAGCGCGCGGCACTGTGCGATTACCGCCAGGTTAGCGCTGCGCTAAAAACTATGGGCTGATTTTCCCTAGCACAGGAAATGGCACGTGCCGGGGCTGGAACTACCGCCGGCGCCCACATTGGACCAGCAGTAGCTCCGGATCAGTATGCGGTAAGCCTGCGTTGGGCTTACTGCTGCTTTGTAAAAGGGCCCATCAGAGACGAAAATATAGAGGTAAGAAATATTCATGAACAAAATGCAAAACTGCTCCTTAGTACACAATTACAAGGGGGAGTGGATTCAAAAACAATAAGGAGAGACCAAGTGGAAATATATTCAAGCAAAGGCCTAATCTGAACATACTCCACAGTATATCATTCTAAGGTCATTAATGACTTGAGATTACAGTCCTACTACTAAACTACTCCAGGGACCTGCATGCTGCTGTAATGGACCTGAATATGACATCTGACGCTGGCATAGAGGCTGGCAAGTAATGTTCTTCATCACAATGTTTGGGGGTTGGAGGGGGTTAGTGACCACTGGGGGAGTAAGGGGAAGTCATCCCTGATTCCCTCCAGTGGTCATCTGGTCATTTGGGGCACCTTTTTGTGGCTTCTTCATAATAAAAACAAGTCTAGCTCAAAACGTCTAAGTTTTAGTCCTGGACGTTTTTGTTTTGTTCCATTATGGCTGAAAGACGTCCAAGTCTTAGGAACACTCAAGTCCCGCCTTGAACACACCCCTCACACTCCCTCTTGAGATTTGGACGTCCTTCTGATGGACTTCAGAGAAAAATGTCTAAAAAGAGGTTTTGAAAATACTGATTTGGACGTTTCTGTGAGATAAACGTCCAAATGAAGACTTATGTCACTTTTTGGACGTTTTTCTCTTTTGAAAATGAGCTCATTAATGTCTGAGCAATTTTTCATGGCACCCCCTCCCCCCCCCCCCCCCCCCCCCCCGGATCACACAGCACCCTTAGTGTCTGAGCAATTTTTCGCGGCAACCCCCCCCTCCCACCACCACCACCACCACCACCAGCCACACAGGTCCAATAGGCGGGATGCTGTACAAAGAAGGCTTCAGGGACAGGCCAAAGGCAGTGCTTACATCACTGCTGGCAGCGGGTGGATGGGTGATGGAGAAAAGAAGTGAATGACACCGCAGCAATCTTTGTTCCAGTGCACGGCGCACAGTTTGGGAAACGCTGGCATAAGCTGAACTGCATAAAGATAGGACTACTATTTATGTGGCCCAATTTAAGCAGTTATCTTATGTGAGTAAGACTAAATATCAGCACTTAACTTCATCAGTGCTAACTCCACCCCTCAACTCCACCCCTGGAACACTCACAAGTTATCCAACTAAAAAAATCACTGAGGATTGAGTGTAGATGTTGAATCATTACTAGTACAAGATGTAAAGAGGTCTGCTACACCTCTGACAAAGCTCCAAAGAAAGAGACCATCCCTGTTGGAATTTGCTAGCCACTCTGTTTACCAAGTGCATTACGCAAGATAAGTACATGGCTTTAATACTGATTGAGAACATAAGAAAAGCCATACTGGATCAGACTAATGGGCCATCTAGCCCAATATCCTGTTTCCAACAGTAGCCAATCCAAGTCACAAGTACCTGGCAAGATCTCAGAACAGTAAAACAGATTTTATGCTGCTTATCCTAGAATTAAGCAGTGGATTTTCCCAAGTCCATCTTAATAATGACTTATGAACTTTTACAAAATTAGCCAAAACATTTTTACACCCTGCTAAGCTAACTGCTTTTACCACATTCTCTGGCAACGAATTCCAGACTTTAACTACATGTTTAGTGCAGAAATATTTTCTCCAATTTGTTTTAAACTGACTACTTTGCAGCTTCATTGCATGCCCCCTGGACCTAGTATTTTTGGAAAAGAAAACAAGTAATTCACATCTATGCATTCTACTCCACTCAGTATTTCATAGACCTCTATCATACCTCCTGTCAGTCATCTCTTCTCCCAGTTGAAGAGCCTTAGCCATTTTAGCCTTTCCTCACAGGGAAGGCGTCCCATCCTCTTTCTCATTTTCGTTGCCCTTCTCTGTACCTTCTCTAATTCCGCTATATCTTTTTTGAGATGCGGTGACCAGAATTGCACAGAATATTCGAGGTGTGGTCACACCAAGAAATGATACAAAGGCATTATAACATTGTCAATTTCATTTTTCATTCCTTTACTAATAATTCCTAACATTCTATTTACTTTCTTGACCGCCACTGCACACTGTACAGAGGTTTCAACGTATCATCAATGATGACACCCAGATCCTTTTCCTGGGCGGCGACTACTAATGTAGAACCTTGTATAATGTAGTTATAACATTGTTTATTTAGGATTACCAAATGCTTGTGTACAGCCACTCCAGGTAGCCCAGAATTCTGCAGTTAGGTTGCTGTTCAGTTTGTCTAGAAAGAAACATGTAACCGTGTATCTTGGGGTATGTGCCGACACATACTTTGCAGTCACAAGATCAGCATAACCTTGTAGTTCCAGCTTTGTAGCATTTTCGTTTGGATTTGACCAGATCCAGGGCTTTTTCTGTCATAGCGCCTATACAGAAGATGTTGAGAGATTACTTATTTTGTTTAGCATTTGTTGTGCATTCCTGATTTTGTAGTAATGGACTTATGGACGCACTCTTAGCAGAAAATTTTTATCCTACCATTTTAGCTTTTACCACCTTTGAAGTTGTTCCTGTTTGTGTTTTTATTATCAAGCTTATTTTCGAAAGAGAAGGACGCCCATCTTTTGACACAAATCATAAGATGGGCATCCTTCTCACAGGGTCGCTCAAATCGGCATAATCAAAAGCCAATTTTGGGCGTCCTCAACTGCTTTCCGTCGCGGGGATGACCAAAGTTCACGGGGGCATGTCGGAGGGGTAGCGAAGGCGGGACTGGGGTGTGCTTAACAGATGGGCATCCTCAGCCGATAATGGAAAAAAGAAGGGTGTCCCTGACAAGCATTTGGCCGACTTTACTTGGTCCATTTTTTTTCACAACCAAACCTCAAAAAGGTGCCCGAACTGACCAGATGACCACCGGAGGGAATCGGGGATGACCTCCCCTTACTCCCCCAGTGGTCACCAACCCCCTCCCACCCTGAAAAAAACGCTTTAAAATTTTTTTTTTGCCAGCCTCTATGCCAGCCTCAAATGTTATATCCAGCTCCTTGACAGCAGTATGCAGGTTCCTGGAGCAGTTTTAGTGGGTGCAGTGCACTTCAGGCAGGCGGACCCAGGCCCATCCCCCCTCCCCCCCCTGTTACACTTGTGGTGGTAAATGGGAGCCCTTCAAAACCCACCCGAAATCCACTGTACCCACATGTAGGTGCCCCCCTTTACCCCTTAGGGCTATGGTAGAGTTGTACAGTCGTGGGGAGTGGGGTTTGGGGGGGGGGGTGGTTGGGGGGCTCAACACCAAAGGTAAGGGAGCTATGCCTGGGAGTAATTTCTGAAGTCCACTGCAGTGCCCCCTAGGGTGCCCGGCTGGTGTCCTGGCTTGTGAGGGGGGACCAGTGCACTATGAATGCTGGCTCCTCCCATGACCAAATGGCTTGGAATTGGTCGTTTCCGAGATGGGCGTCCTCGGTTTCCATTATCGCCAAAAACCGGGGACAACTATCTCTAAGGATGGTTGTCCAATGTTAGGCTCAATGATCTATAATTTCCCAGATCACCTCTGGAAACATTTTTAAAAACTGGCGTTACATTGGCCACCCTCCAATCTTCCAGTACCATGCTTGATTTTAAAGATAAATTGCATATTACTAACAATAGCTCTGCATGTTCATTTTTCAATTCTGTCAGCACTCTCAGATGTATATCATCCAGTCCAGGCAATTTGCTACTATTCAATTTGTCAAATTGCCCCATTATATCTTCCAGGTTTACAGAGATTTGTTTCAGTTTCTCTGACTCATCGGCATTGAATACCATTTCTGGCACTCGTATCTCTCCCACATCTTCCTTGGTGAACAGCGAAACAAAGAATTAATGTAATCTCTCCGTTATGGTCTTGTCTTCCCCGAGTGCTCCTTTTACCCCTCGGTCATCTAGCAGGCCAACTGATTTTTTTACTGGCTTCTTGCTTCTAATACACCTAAAAAAGTGTTTACTATCAAGCTTATTTTCGAAAGAGAAGGACACCCATCTTTTGACACAAATCGGAAGATGGGCGTCCTATTCACAGGGTCGCCCAAATTGGTATAATCGAAAGCCGATTTTGGGCATCCCCAACTGCTTTCCATCGAGGGGCCAACCAAAGTTCCCAGGGGCATGTCACAGGCGTAGCGAAGGTGGGACTGGGGCATGCCTAACACATGGGCGTCCTCGACCAATAATGGAAAAAGAAAGGGCGTCCCTGACGAACACTTGGACGACTTTACCTGGTCCTTTTTTCTTACGACCAAGCCACAAAAAGGTGACCGAAATGACCAGATGACCACTGGAGGGAATCGGGTATGGCCTCCCCTTACTCCCCCAGTGATCATTAACCCCCTCCCACCCTAAAAAAAAAATGTTAAAAATATTTTTTGCCAGCCTCTATGCCAGCCTCAAATATCATACCCAGCTCCATGACAGCAGTATGCAGGTCCCTGAAGCAGTTTTAGTGAGTGCAGTGCACTTCAGGCAGGCAGACCCAGGCTACCCCCCCCCCCCCCCCCCCGCCACCAGCTACACTTGTGGTGGTAAATGTGAGCCCTTCAAAACCCACCAGAAACCCACTGTACCCACATCTAGGTGCCCCCCTTCACCCATAAGGGCTATGGTAGTGGTGTACAGTTGTGGGGAGTGGGTTTTAGGGGGGGTTGGAGGGCTCAGCACCCAAGGTAAGGGAGCTATGCACCTGGGAGCAATTTGTGAACTCCACTGCAGTGCCCCCTAGGGTGCCTGGTTGGTGTCCTGGCATGTCAGGGGGACCCGTACACTACGAATTCTGGCTCCTCCCACAACCAAATGATTTGGATTTGGTCATTTCTGAGACGGGCATCCTCGGTTTCCATTATCGCCGAAAATCAGAAACGACCAAGTCTCGGGACGACCATCTCTAAGGACGACCTAAATTTCAAGATTTGGGCATCCCCGACTGTATTATCGAAACGAAAGATGGATGCCCATCTTGTTTCGATAATACGGGTTTCCCCACCCCTTTCTTGGGACGTCCTTCGAGGGCATCCTCAGGAAAACTTGGGCATTCCTTTCGATTATGCCCCTCCACGTGTTTTTGCCTTCAATGCAATCTTCTTTTAAAAGTATCTCTTTGCCTTCCTTATTAGTGATTTACATTTGACTTGCCATCAGGGGCGGACTGACCATTGAAACAATAGAGCAGTGTCTGAGGGCCCACAACAGTAAGAGGTCCAGTCTCCCCTAGCTTCCTTCTAGTTTAATCATTTTTGGGGCCTATGACTCGGAGTCGTTTACTAAAGCTTAGCTCGACTTATCTGCAGCAGTGCCCATTTTATTCTTATAGGCCCTGCTGCAGGTAACTCAAGCTAAGCTTTAGTAAAAGACCCCCTTAGTGCCCAGGGGCCCAGATCACTGTCACTCCACCCCTGCTTGCCATTCCTTATGCCGTTTCCCATTATTTTCAGTCGGATCCTTCTTCAATTTTCTGTAGGATTTTCTTTTAGTTCTAATAGCTTTCCTCACCTCACTTTTTAACCATACCAGCTATCATTTGGCCTTCCTTCCTCCTTTTTTAATACATGGAATATATCTGGTCTAGGCTTCCAGAATGGTATTTTTGAATAGCATCCATGCCTGATGTAAATTTTTGCCCTTTGTAACTGCTCCTCTAAATTTTATTTTTTTACTTTTTTTTAACATTCTCCTCATCTTATATAATAATTCTCACCTCCAACGTTCTGTGCCTGGGACCGTGGCTCCCTAGGCTGGAGGTGGTCTGCTAGGCAGACACGCACTGACGTCACTGACGTCATGACAGCTGATTCCAAGGCAAGGGGAGGAGTAGGGAAACACGCGCAGCGTGTTTCCTTACTCCTCCCTCTGCCTCGGAATCAGCTGTCACTCCCTGCGCTACGGCCTCCTCGACCCCCACTCTGCGAACCTGTCACCCCCCCCCCCCGGACCGCCAAAAACCGCCCTCCGCACGCAGAGGAACTTCCAGAGAAGATGAGGAAGGAACGCGAAGGGCACAACAACACTTCAGCTGTCGGGGGTTTGGGTCCCCCGTCAGCACAGGTAGTACACAACGGCGGTGGGGGGCGGTTTTCGGCGGTCTGGGGGGGCGACAGGTTCGCCGAAGGGGGGGCGAGGGGGCCGTAGCGCAGGGGGGAGGAATTGCCTGCCTAGGGCCCGTTTCCTTGCCTACAGAAACTGGCCTTTTTTACTAGTTTTATCATAATCTCCTTTTTGAAAGTTAAATGCTAACATTTTGGATTTCCTGTGTGTACTTACTAGAGATTATGTCAAATCTGATCATTTTATGATCACTGTTATCAAGTGGTCCCAGCACCATTACCTCCTGCACCAGATCATGCGCTCCACTAAAGACTAGGTCTAGAAGTTTTACCCCTCTTGTTGATTCCTGAACCAGCTGCTCCATAAAGCAGACATTGATTACATCATGGAATTTTACCTCCCTAGTACGCATGATGTTACACCCATTATTATTGTGTTACACAGTTTTTTAGCCTCCCTACTTTCTAATAATATTTCTGCATCTGTTGGAAAGGCTGAAGGACAGTTGAGGATAAAAATTTCTCTTTTTTTCCTTAATTTTGTTTCTTGGATCTTGGAATCAATATTGCCTGTTATTGTGGACACAAGTTATTTCTTAATTTCCTTTATTTTTAATTTTCCTGTTATTATATAATTTGCTTATCATGGAAGTTTACGTTTGCTGAAGTGATGCAAATTTGGAAAGTTTTCAAAAATAGCAATTTAAAAAAAAAATCACACCTTAATGTAGCTTAATGAATAGGCCCCACGTATGTGCCTTAAACCTTTAAAATTTGCTAACAGAAAAAAAAGAAGAATTTTCTACACTATCAAAAATTGATTGCATGTAGTTGATATGGAGGGGCATAATTGAACGAAAACGCCTATCTCCATGGGCGTTTATCTCCAAGAACGGGTCCGTGAAGGGGCGGACCGAACCGTATTTTGGGAAAAAATAGACGTCCATGTTTTATTCAACAATGTGTGAGCTGGGCGTTTTTGTTTTTCAGCGATAATGGAAAATGAAAGCGCCCAGCTCAAAAACGAATAAATCCAAGGCATTTGTTCGTGGGAGGGGCCAGGATTCGTAGTGCACTGGTCCCCCTCACATGCCAGGACACCAACCGGGCACCCTAGGGGGCACTTTTACAAAAACAAAAAAAAAGGTAAAAGAGCTCCCAGGTGCATAGCACCCTTCCCTTGTGTGTTGAGCCCCCCAAATCCCCCTCAAAACCCACTGCCCACAAGTCTACACCATTACTATAGCCCTAAGGGGTGAAGGGGGGCACCTACATGTGGGTACAGTGGGTTTGGGGGGGTTGGACGACTAATAAGCATTAAGCAGCACAATTGTAACAGGTAGGGGGGATGAGCCTGGGTCCACCTGCCTGAAGTCCACTGCACCCCCTAACAACTCCTCCAGTGACCTGCAAACTGCTGTCAGGGAGCTGGGTATGACATGTGAGGGTGAAAATAAAAAGTTGAGAAACTTCATTTTTTGTGGTGGGAGGGGGTTAGTGACCACTGGGGGAGTCAGGGGAGGTCATCCCCGATTCCCTCCAGTGGTCATCTGGTCATTTAGGGCACTTTTTGGGGCCTTATTCGTGAAAAAAACAGGGTCCAGGAAAAGTGTCCTAAATTCTAGCTAAAAACGCATACTTTTTTCCCATTATCGGTGAAATGCGCCCATCTCTGTTCGGCAGATAACCACGCCCCAGTTCCGCCTTCGCCACACCTCTGACACGCCCCCATCAACTTTGTCCGCATCCGCGACGGATTGCAGTTGAAAACGTCCAAAAATCGGCTTTCGATTATACCGCTTTATTCGTTTTTGTGAGATAAACGTCCATCTCCCGATTTAGGTCGGAACTTGGGCGTTTTTCTCATTCGATTATAAGCAGGAAAGTGACTTCTTTATTCTAATTAAAATGCAGCAAAAAATGTTAGTGGTATTTACCACCAGGGGTATAGCCAGAAGTCCATTTTGGGGGGCCCAAAGGTGGACTGAGGACGCTAGGCATTCTCTCCCTCCACCTCCCCCCACAGCTGCCATCACATTAAAGCATACTTTTGATGGCCAGCCGAAAAGGCCTCCTGTGTGAATGTCTGCACTTGCTGCTAGAGCAGTGCTCAAGTTGGCAGTGCACTTCAGCTGCAGACGTGTGCACTCTCGCACATGCTCAGTTCACTGTTCTTTGTAAGGCGAAGCGAAGAGACCATACTACTCCTCTTTTTAAAAAGCTCTATTGGCTTCCATTAAATCAGAAGATTCAATTTATGATTTTACCCTGACCTTCAAAGCCCTTCGCACTGGTACACCAGAATATCAATCCCGATCAACTATTCCTTATTCTCCGGCTCAATTACTCCATTCGTTATATGATTATAGACTTACTTTCCCCCATCCATCTCAAGCACACTAGGAATCTACCCGAAAGTGTACCTTCTATTTTGTGGCCCCTTTGTTGTGGAATAATCTTCCTCCTCCACTACGATCAGAAGCGTCCTTTATAAACTTTAAAACAGTTTGGAAAACTCGTCTTTTTTCTCTAGCCTTTAGCTGACCTCTGATTTGTAGAGTGTGTTTATTGTCGGCTGGTCTGATGGGGCTAAACAGGAACTGCTCTTAATTTTCTTTCCTTTGGATGGCTGTGTTGAGCAATTCTTGATTTCTGTTCTATATTTTAATGGCGTTTCTTTGTTCCCTTGATTTATTGATTTTAAACTGTATATCGCTCTGATTTGCTGTGCAATATAGGCAATTTTTTTTTTATCTCAAACATCGGTGGCTGAAGTGCACCTCCTAACTTAAGTGCTACTCAGACAGCACAGGCGAGACTCATGCAGGAGACCTCTTCAGTTGGTGGGGCATGGCATCCCCACCAGCCATTAAAAGCAGAGGGGGTGAGCCAAAAGTAAGGGAGCCCAGGCTACCAGCCCCCCCCCCCCCTGCTGTTTATTTCTTAACCATTTTCTAATCATTTTTCCTGGAAATATATAGCACACGTGGAGAATAAACCAGCAGATCAGCATAATATCCAAAAATACTTTATTGAAGATACCGTATGTTAGACAATTGCCCGACACAGGCCGTGTTTCGCCCAACAAAAGGGCTGCGTCAGGGGCTAGTCTGTATCTTTCTTAAATAAGAACAATCACAAATTGCATATCAGGACAAGGATAAAAGGAATTTTAAAAAACCAGCATAAGCAGCACAAAACAGCATCTCTTATTCTGTTACCAAGTAATCGGTAAAATGTCTGCTGTCAAGGGCTGGATTTTGCAGATCGTTTGCCTTGCTGTTTTCTGGGACCCTCAATATATAGCACACACCATCAGTGTGGCTACTAAGGGGACAATTCTTTAACTTGGCGCCTCGATGTTGAGGCTGAGCACCAGTTCTATAATGGCATTGTAGAGCAAGCTGGCATACCTACAATTAGATGCACCTACTGTCATAAGTTGGCACGCAGGTTATGCAACTTATACTATTCTATAAGGTCTGTGCTTATCTAGGAGACACGCCCATGCCCCACCCCACACATATGCCTCACCTTGCCGTTACATACATGTGCTACCGTATAGAATAGCGCTTAATGGATCTGTGTATGGTACCTGAGTGCTAATTAAGGTGCCACTTACATTCATAAGACACTTGTAATTGCATGCACCCAGTTTAAAATTGCCCTTTAAAAGTTTCTGTTTAATGGATGAGATTCTCTTCATGCAGGGAGCATATACTTTGACACTGTATTACCTCCAGCCTGGAATAAGGAGCAGAAAGTGAGTTAGGGAATCGGATCTAAAAGCTTCCCTGCACATAGCATTGGTCTGAAGGCATCAGAACAGCCCCTAATTATCCCCATTAATCAAGCTCCTCACCACTGAGGCCACCAACCCTAAAATTCGTACTCTTTACTTGCTGGACCTTTCTTAAGAAACACATGGAAAAGCTTGGATCATAACAGCTAAAGGATTACTACGTAAATCACATTAGTCTACCAGATAGAGTTTTCCACAGAAACTATTTCATATAAGTGTTATCATTTGTGAGTGATAACAGGAGTGGCCTAGTGGTTAGAGCACCAGTCTTGCAATCCTGAGGTGGCCAATTCAAATCCCACTGCTGCTCTTTGTGATCTTGGGCAAGTCACTTAACCCTCCATTGTCTCAGGTACAAACTTAGATTGTGAGACCTCATGGGACAGAGAAATATCCAGTATACCTGAATGTAACTCACCATGAGCTACTACTGAAAAAGGTGTGAGCAAAATCTAAATAAACAATCATAACAAAATCTTTCTTGATGCAAAAGTGCAAATACTATTACTAGACATATGCAGCACTGTACACATTATATGCAGGTACCTTCTCTGTCCCTAGAGAGCTCACAATCTAAGTTTTTGTAACTTGGGCAACGGGTTAGGTGATTTGCTCAAGGTCTCAAGGAGGTACAGTGGGAATTGAGCCCAGGTTACCAGGATCAAAGCCCACTGCACTAACCATTAGGCCACTTCTTCTCCCCTTCTTATTTTCTGTGAAGTTATTAAGGTCAGAGAATTGGAACAGATTTCCAAGAACCTTAAATCTCTATATCACTAGTTCAGATAAGTGATGATTGAAAGTCATTGCTTTCTGGAAGCTGGGTGGCCTGTGCACAAAGTGTTGGTGGGAGGTATCCCCAGCCTGCATTTAGCTGGGCAAAAGAGGGGGGGGTGAAAAGGGTATGACCCTGGGCTGCTATTTTGTTGTTGTTGCTGCTGCTATTAAATAATATGGGCGAGCTGAAGAAAGGAGGGAAAGAAGGGCTTGGCGCGTCTAAAGGGGTGTTTTCAGAATTTAATATGGAATGTAGGAGAAAGGAAGGGATCCCCCTTTTTGTTTTTTGTTTTTTTGAAAAGAGGACTTAGCTTGATTTTCAGTACTAATGAGCTACGTTTAGCCTGATACAAAACCCAGCTGGTCAAATTTTATCCAGCTGAATTAATCTGGATTTTTTGCTGAAAACTCATTTAGAGATAGCCTGCCAAAATAAACCAATTATCTTACCTAGTGACTGAGATTTTTAAAACCCACCTACTTAGAAAGCATTTTTCCCCAGACACAAATTTGAAAAATCCCTTTAGAAACTCTGACCTGTAACTGGTTAAACACAATACTCCTTTCTCACTCTTGTTCCCTATTTCTGTTCAGTGAAATGAAGTCAAAGCCAATGCTCTACATCTTGTTTCTGTCTTCATAATTAAATCAGTCTCTAGGGAACTGGTTCAGGAACATGGAGATGGAAAACACCTTTCTTTCTTTCATTATAAAGGTTCAGCACAGTAATGACTAAATAACATTAATAGCTCCTTTGTTTTTGCACATATGGGGTCCTTTTACCAAGCTGCGGTAGAAGGGGCCTTGCGGTAGCGGCAGAGGCCATTTTTCCCCGCTCACCAGGGCCCTTTTTCCCGCAGTGGGTAAAAAGCTCCACCCCCCCCCCCCCCCCAAATGGCCATGTGGTGGTCACACAGTAAGATTACTCTTATTGTGTGACATGCGGCAGGTAGCACTTACCGCCGCCACCCATTGAAGGTTTGGACGACTTCCTAAGGGAAAAGTTCATAGACCATTATTAAATGGACTTGGGGAAAATCCACTGTTTCTGGGATAAGAAGTATAAAATGTTTTGTACTTTTTTTGGGATCTTGCCAGGTGTTTGTGACCTGGATTGACCACTGTTGGAAAGAGAATGCTGGGCTTGGTGGACCTTTGGTCTGTCCCAATATGGCAACACTTATGTACTTATTTAATAATAATAATAAAATGTATTTCTATCCCTCAGTATCTTAAGATTCTAAGCGGGGAACAGGAATACATACACAATAAAATAAAATAAAATAATACAAGTCATACTAATCTCTCTATTTTCTGTCTTTCCCAAGTTTTCATCTCCTATTCTTCTGTTAAATGATTTCAACATTATTTAGGACAATATTTCTACTTCATCTATTCTCTTTTCCATTTATGCCACTTATCATTCTCTGTTCTCTATATCCCTCCCACTTACCTGGCTGGCCAGCAATCTTTCATAGGTAAGTCTCTCCTCATGGTACTATCTTCTCTGTCTCTGACATTTCACTGGTTCCCTCTTTTATTCTAACATTTGCCTGCATATGCAGATCATGATCCTCTGCCACGTTTCATAAGAACATAAGAACAGCCATACTGGGTAAGACCAATGGTCCATCTAGCCCAATATCCTGCTTCCAACAGTGGCCAATCCAGGTCACAAGTACCTGGCAGAAACCCAATTAGTAGCAACATTCCATACTACCAATCCCAGGTCAAGCAATGGCTTTCCCCATGTCCATCTCAATAACAGACTATGTATGGACTTTTCCTCCAGGAACTTGTCCAAAATTGTTTTAAACACAGATACACTAACTGCTGTTATCACATCCTCCAGCAGCAAGTTCCAGAGCATAATTATTCTTTGAGTGAAAAAATATTTCCTCCTATTTGTTTTAAAAGTATTTCCATGTAATTTCATTGCATGTCCCTCGGTCTTTTGAAAGAGTGAAAAATGGATTCACTTCTACCTGTTCTATACCACTCAAGATTTAACAGAACTCAACCATACCCCCCCACCCAACCGTCTCTTCCAAGCAGAAGAGCCCTAACCTCTTTAGCCTTTCCTCATATAGGAGGAATTCCATCCCCTTTATCAATTTGGTCTCTCTGCTCTGAAGCTTTTCTACTTCTGCTATATCTTTTTTAAGATATGGTGACCAGAATTTAACGCAATACTCAAGGTGAGGTCGCACCATGGGGCGATACTGAGGCATTATAATATTCTTGGTCTTATTTTGCAACCCTTTCCTAATAATTTCAGCATCCTGTTTGCTTTTTTGGCCACCACCACACACTGGGCAGACAATTTCTGCGTTGTCTATAATAACACCTAGATCTTTTTCTTGAGTGCTGACTCCTAAGGTGCGCCCTAGCATCAGGTAACTATGATTCAATGTGCATCGCTTTGCATTTGTCCACACATTAAATTTCATCTGCCATTGAGATGCTCAGTCTTCCAGTTTCCTAAGGTCTTTCTTCCTGCAATTTTTCACAATCTGTTTTGACAACTTTGAATAGTTTTGTGTCATCTGCAAATTTAATCACCTCACTCCTCCTCCTTTGAGAGAACCCTTTGTTTCCTGTCCAATAACCAATTCCTAATCCACAGGAGTTTTTTTTTAATTTTGGATTTTTGCTCACACCTTTTCAGTAGCAGCTCAATGTGAGTTATATTGAGGTACACTGGGTGTTTCTCTGTCCTTGGAGGGCTCACAATCTAAGCTTGTACCTAAGGTAGTGCCCAAGATTACAAGGAGCAGCAATGGGATTTGAACCATCACCTCTGGATGGCACGACCAGAGCTCTAACTACTAGGCCACTCCTTGCCTCCTATCCCATGATACACCACATCAACTTGCTCACCTTTATCCGTGTCTATTTACGTCTTAGAAATGAAGCAAATTGGTGAGGCAAGACGTCCCTTGGCTGAACCCATGCTGACTCTGTCCCATTAAACCACGTTTGTCTGTGTTATATAATTTTATTCTTTATAATAGTTTCCACTATTTTCCCCGGCACTGGTCAGGTTTACCGGTCTGTAATTTCCCAAATCACCCCGGAGCCCTTTTTAAAAAGTGGCGTTACATTGGTCACCCTCCTATCTTCAGGTAATCCTGCTTAAGTATTAAAATGTATTCATGGTCCAGTTATCTCTTATCAGTCATCATCCCTCATCCCATGCTATGTTGTTCCATGCTCACTCCACTATAAGAATCATATTCTTCTCACCAGATTGTGTTCCATTTTTCAGTTCTCTCTCTATTTGTACCTTTTCTTTGGAACCATCTTCTTAGTCATCTTCAATACACTCCTGCTCCAACCTCCCTCAAATCCAAATTAAAAAAGCTACCCGTTTTGCCTCACTTTTAAATAGATTATCTCAAGGGTCTGTTTACAAAGGTGCGCTGAAAAATGGCTTGCAGTAGTGTAGGTACGGGTTTGGGCAAGCGCCAATCCATTTTTTAGTGCGCCTGTAAAAAGGCCTCTTTTTTTTTTTGCCGAAAATAGACATGCAGCAAAATGAAAATTGCCGCGTGTCCATTTTGGGTCTGAGACCTTACCGCCAGTCATTGACCTGGCAGTAAAGACTCACATGGTAACCAGGCGGTAATGACCTATGCGCACCAAATGCCACTTGGTGTGCGTCCATTACGCGCCCAAAAAAAGATTTTTCAGACGCGCATATCGGACGAGCGTCAAAAATGAAATTACGGCAAGATCCACACGGTAGTCTGGGGGTAACTACATTTTGGCACGCGTTGGGCACGGGTAGATGCTTACGCAGCTTAGTAAAAGGGCCCATTAGTTTCTGTTATTATGTTCTGCTTTATATGATGTGTTTCTTCTGTGAAGCAGCTTAGATTAAGAAAGAATGCAAAAGAAAGAGAAATCCAAAGTTGGCAGAGTACAAGTTGAGGTCAAACTGACACCAGAACTAAACACGGGGAGGGATAGCTTACGAATTATAAAAGTAGGGGGGGGGAAACAAGTTCAAAAGACTCAGTGGCACTAAGGACTGTATTCTTAGAATGTTCTTTGATCATTAGCTGCTCGTGGATTTAAATGGCAGAAGGGGACAAGGACTAGTGGGTGATGGAATCCTTCAGCATCCATTGCAAGAGGCCACCCACAGCTATACCAGGAGGTATATAAGCAGATAAAGTGCCAAGCAAAATAATGGATTGCACGTGTAAATGAATAATTTATTTTCATCTACTATTTTAATTACACAGTAAAAATGCTGTATAATGCAATCTATATAAAAATACGGCTGCTATTGGAAAAATCAACAGCACAGCTGACTGCTTCAGGCATGAAACCCCCACAGGAGGAATGTATTCCCACCCAGCAAGGGGAATGAAAGATTTAAAGCAATAACCAAGAGTATTCCTTAATAACTTGCTTTTGTTTTTAGAAAGATATGTACACATTAAAGAAAAATGGGGTACAATTAAAGATTTCAATAAAGTAACCTATATCAGAATTGCAGCATAGAACTTGAACAATTGTAGAGACAGTTAAAGTTCTGCCTGTGTCTTCATCACTATAAGAGAATAAAGCAGTTTCCAGAACAGGGCTGTGTACCTTCCTTCAGAAGTGACAGGGTAGAAAGATCTAAGCCTTGGGAACAAAACAGGGCTAATATAAACATTCAGCCCAGGGGGAGGATATCGTCTTCGGTTTTGATACCCGGCCAGAGCACCTCAACACAAGGAGACCAGGGTAAAAAGAGGCCTTAGCTTGCCCTTACACTAGTCTTTTCCATGCGCTAAGCCTATTTTTACCATGGCTGTAAAACCCCCAATTTTTCTATTTTTGTATTAATGGCCATGCGCTAATGTTGGCTTTAACACGTGGCTATTTTTAAAAGTTACTGCGTGAGCACTTACCACCTCCTACTTTGTATGCGGAAGGGGCTCCTGCGTTATCCGCGTGCTATCCAGTTAGCATGCGGTAATTTAGATGCACTAACTAGTAGCACAGGAACACCCACTCTCCACCCCTGACATGCTCCCCCCAACAAATATAAGACATTTTCTAGTGTGCACACATTCCTAAACTATTGTGTTATGTTGTAGCGTGTCTCGTGGTACTCCATTTTTTCCTGCAAAAGGTGCGCCTTAGTGCCTAACACAAATTAGTAAAAGGGCCCCTACCATAGCTGTTAACCTCCAAAATTCAGTATCTTATTTTCCACCAGGGAGAGATCTCTTGGACTAGTACAGCCCATGACCCTGAAGAGCCAGGAGTGGGGATCAGCCTCAGAGCTGCACAGCAGTTGTTCAAGGGAGTTTCAAGTATGGGATACTGATTTCCACCACTGCTAGGAACAAGGAGCAGGAGGAGGATTTGGAGAAGAGGTACAGTGATACCTTGGTTTTCGTCGATAATCCGCCCGAAAACAATCGACAAAATCCGAAACCGACGAAAACCGAGGCAATTATTTCCATATGAATCAATGTAAATCCAATTAATTCGTTCTAGACACTCCAAAATACATACCAAAAGCACATTTTATAGAGAATACATATAGTTTTTAATACTAAAAACAATAAGAAATTAATATAAAATGAATATAAAAGACTAATGTAAAGAATAAATGAACATTTAACATGGCACTCACCTCCAAACCCATGGATTTCCCCAAATCAACAATTGACTGCACCACATGTGTAGGGTCATCAGGGGAAGGCTCAAACCCTTCAAAATCTCTCTCATGAATGGTGCACCAGTAACGGCTTCACTTTACAATCACCACTAGCATTACCACACAACAAAAGAGTTAGCCTATCTTTCATAGGCTTATGTCCTGGCAGTGCCTTTTCCTCCTGTGTAATGAACATCCTCTTTGGCATTTTCTTTCAAAAGAGGCCAGTTTCATCACAGTTGAAGACTTGTTGGGGGATGAATCCATCAGCCTCTACGTAATCTTTGAATTCAGACACAAATTTTTCAGCCCCAGACTTGTCCGAACTCACACCTTCGCCGTGCCTAGTAACACTGTGTAGTAGCACTCACGCAGGGTGATGCTCACACAACGAGAAACAACGCCACACTCAGCAGGAGAACACGTGGGTCGCCCTTTGTTTTCGCAAAATTAACAGCGAGGTCACGTGGGCATGCCGACAAAATCCGAGGCAACCGACGAAATCTGCAACAAATTTTTCGCGGAAAAAAACGACGAAAACCGAAACCGACGATAACTGAAGCCCAGTTACAGGGGGAAAAAAAGCACAGCGTAACTTTTAAGGATTGTAATTGATAAGAAGAATTAGGAAGAAGAATGCAGGACTGTAAGTGTTGTTTTTACTACGTTTCTTTACTGGCATATAAAAGGAATTACATTATATTACATTAGGGGATTATATCCCGCTGTTACCTTATCAGCTGTAAGCGATTTACAGACATATTAAAGGGAAATCAGAACATTCCTCTGAGAATTACATTGATTGCTTGTGGAACAGTAAGAGATTAATTATAATACACATTTCTTAAATAGGAAAGTTTTTATCTTCTTTCGGAACAAGAGGTATGGTTGTGAAGGACAAAACATTCTGGCAATATCTTTCCAGAATCTGGCTGCTTGAATGGCGAGTGATTTGTTGAAGAGCGTTAGTCTTTTCTTACCTTTAGATGAGGGGACTGTGAATTAATTGGCCGCTTACTGTCTCCTAGATCTGTATGTAAATGCTGAATATTGGAGTGGAGGAGTGGCCTAGTGGTTAGGGTGGTGGACTTTGGTCCTGGGGAACTGAGGAACTGAGTTTGATTCCCACTTCAGGCACAAGCAGCTCCTTGTGACTCTGGGCAAGTCACTTAACCCTCCATTGCCCCATGTAAGCTGCATTGAGCCTGCCATGCTTGGGAAAGCGCGGGGTACAAATGTAACAAAACAAAAAAAATATATATATATATATATAAATATTCTGTCATAAGGGACTATGTACTGAAGTATCCAAGATCTAAACGCATCACAGTTTGAAGCTTACCTAACTTTGTGCATGCTATTGACTGTGAGAAACTTGCTGAATGAAGCTTACCGAGTGAATGGATTATGTGCCAGTTGGCCTCCTATCTTTGCTAGTCCAGGCCCTGACCTTCAACAATCTGTCCAAAACCTCTCTAAGTAACTGCCCTGATGCTCACCCAGAACTCATGGTTACAATATCATGAATCCAATGGCGTTCCTAGCCTGTTCGCCACCAGGGGCGAGTTGCCACTGTGCCCCCCCTGGTGCATCACTCTCCCCCCCCCCCCCAAAGTGCATCGCACCCACCCAGAGCATCACCCCACACACCCCAAAGCACATCACCAGACCTTTCCTCCCAGCAAGAGGGAGTGTGGAGCAGGCACGCAGCTGAAGGCTCTGCCAGTCCCCTGCCTCGGAACAGGAAGTAACGTTAGAGAGGGCAGGGATAGTTGCTCACCTGCCCCGCACACTCCCTTGCTGCCTGCACCCGGGGTGGTCCACCCCCACCACCCTGCCCTTGGTACCCTTGTTTTATTATAATAACATTAGATTTTGTTTAAACAGATATGCCTGTATACTTAGTTGCACAGTAAATTTAAACTAAAAGTCCCAACATCTGTGATCTCTACCACAGGAACAGAGGATGCCATGAATTTCTTTATGTATTGTCAGAGTTACAAAACAAAGAAAAACATAAAAACAGAGAAAATGCTGGCCCATCTAGTTTACCTATTTTTCTTATCTACTACAATGCCACAGACCATAGCTGACCTCCAGCCTTATACTCACTTCCCCGCCACTTGTCGCAGCCTGGTTTTCAGTATTTCCACAATGAATATGTATGAGATCTATTTTTATGCAATCAAGACTTTGAGGACTGGATTAAGGGACCCCTGCACTAGGGCCTTATCATATACTTTAAGCTTTGATACGTAGGTGCTCACATTATTCAAAAGAAGTTCTTCATGAACTGATAACTATTGCTAGGCATGAGATGTTCTTAGTAATCCAGCTAGCTTCTTAGAGGAAGTAGATTTCACTGGAACCTAAGCTGTTGTAAATAATTTTAAGATGAAAGGGCTGGATTCAGTATATGACGCTGAAAAACTGGCGTTAAAGGACATTCTATAAAGGTCATCCCAGGATGGATATTGATTGCCCCGAATTCTATAACACTGTGCGAATTTTAAGGGAACACCACTGGCATGGCCATGTCCCTCCCATCATTAAACTCCCATTTCAGATCCACGCAGAAACACTTAGGTACTATATTATAACAGGGTGAATAAGTGTAGTTCTGCATCGATCTGCCATTTTTGGACCATTTCGGTGCCTTGCTTCCATTATAACGCTTTTCAGCACTGAAAATTCAACATGGAAATAGCATATAATGCTATGTGCCATATATAGAATTCCCTAAATATTGTCTGATCAAATACAGGATCAAAGGGGGTGGGATATTTAGTTACAGCTAGAGTTACTATCACGCACAACCATGTTAATACATGTTAATGACATTAATATGCACTATTTTACTGCTGTTCCCATGGCGGGACCCCATTACTAATACTATAAATTAACCCCCAAATTCTATAAATGGTGCTAATTGGACCCTATCAATTATTAATGCTAATTGGCATTAAGATTTACATGCATAAATTTACTTGGCCAGATCACAAGTGGATTCAAAAATGGGGCACGGCCATGGATGGATGAGGGGAATTCCCCCGATTTATGTGCGCCGTTATAGCTGTTATAGAGAGAATCCGGGCTTTAAGCTGAGAGGGCTGAACTTAGGATCCAAAGTGATGAACTGGATTGGAAACCAGTTGACCAACAGGTGACAGAGGGTGGTGGTAAATGGAATCCACTCGGAGGAAAGGAAGGTGAGCAGTGGAGTGTCTCGGGGGTCGCTGCTGGGGCCAATTCTGTTTAATATATTTGTGAGAGGCATTGTTGAAGGGCTAGAAGGAAGGCTACAAATGGAATTGTGAGACTGAAAGATGCTGTAAACAACTATGTGGAGAATGGTGAGGAAAAAGCAAATGTGCTAAAGAAATGTTTCTGTTCTGTGTTCACAGCAGAAAATCTGGGAGAAGGATCATGAATGGCTGGCAAAGATACATATGAGCATGGAGTAGATATAGCACTTTTCCTGGAAGAGGGTGTTTATGAACAACTTGAAACTTTGAAGGGGGACAAAACCATAGGACTAGACAGGATCCATCCCAAGATATTGAGGGAGCTCAGAGATGTTCTGGTGGGTCCTCTTAAAGATTTGTTTAATAAATCCTTGGAGACAGGAGAGGTTCCAAGGGATTAGAGAGGAGCGGATGTGGTCCCTCTTCACAAAAGTGATGACAGAGAAGAAGCAGGAAACTACAAGTCGGTAAGCCTCACTTTAGTTACTGGAAAAGTAATGGAAGCAATGCTGAAGGAAAACGCCATGGTTTTCCCAAAAGTAAATTGTGTCAAATAAATCTGATTGAATTCTTTAACTGGGTGACCAGAGAATTGGAATGAAGACGTGTGATAGATGTAATCTACTTAGATTTCGGCAAAGCCTTTCACATGGTTCCTCATAGGAGGCCCTTGAATAACCTTGACAGGCAGAAGTTAGGATCCAAAGTGGTGAACTAGATTAGGAACTGGGTGACAGACAGAAGCCAGAGGGCGATGGTTAATGGAATTCACTCAGAGGAAGGTAAGGTCAGTAGTGAAGTGCCTCAAGGATCTGTGCTGGGGTCAATTCTGTTCAATATATTTGTGAGTGACATTGCCGAAGGGTTAGAAGGTAAGGTCTGCCTCTTTGCAGATGATATCAAGATTTGTAATACAGTGGACACCCCAGAGGGAATGAATAACATGAAAAAGGATCTGCAAAAGTTAGAAGAATGGTCTAATGTTTGGCAATTAAAATTCAATGCAAAGAAGTGCAGCGTGATGCACTTAGGAAGTAGAAATCCAAGGGAGCTGTATGTGCTAGGAGGTGAGAGGCTGATATGCACAGATAGGGAAAGGGACCTTGGGGAGATAGTATCTGAAAATCGGAAGGCGATGAAACAGTATGACAAGGCGGTAGCCATAGCCAGAAGGATGCTAGGTTGTATAGAGAGAGGGTGTTGTTGCCCCTGTAAGAGTTGTTGGTGAGGCCCCACTTGGAGTACTGTATTCAGTTTTGGAGGCCATATCTTTCTAATCAGTCCACAGGAAGGCAACAAAAATGGTATGGGACTTGCGCCAAAAGACGTATGAGAAGAGACTGGAAGACCTTAATATGTATACCCTAGAGGAGAGGAGAGGAGTGATAGGGGAAATATACAGATGTTTAAATACTTGAAAGGTATTAATATAGAAACAAATAGTTTCCAGAGAAAGGAAAATGGTAAAACTAGAGGACATGAATTTAGGTTGCAGGGTGACAGACTTAGGAGTAATGTCAGGAAATTCTTTTTCACGGAGAGGGAGCTTGATGCCTGGAATGCCCTTCCGAGGGAGATGTTGAAGAAAAAAACTGTGACGGAACTCAAAAAGGCGTGGGATGGACACAGAGGATCTCTAATTAGAAAATGAATGGTATAAAAAAAGAAAACTTAAATGGTTGCATGTGTGTTTGCATGGCGCTCTAGATGGCGACTCTGGCTGTGAAGAACTAAGGCCAGTGCTGGGCAGGCTTGTACGGTCTGAGTCCCATATATAGCAATCCAGTTTAGGATGGGCTGGAGAGGGCCTTGACAGAAGCTCCAGTAATTAGGAATATGAGAATAGTTACGGGCAGACGTTTATGGTCTGTGTCCTGCAATTGACAAGCAAGACAGATTTGGATAGGCTGGAGTGGGCGTCAACTGCAACTTCGGTAGTTGGAAACTAAGGACAAGGCTGGGCAGACTTCCAATTGTCTATGTCCCAGAAATGACAAAGAGAGACAATGATCAAGTATTTTATATCACATTTATTGCTAGTTTAATCATGACTTGATAATGAGTGTGACTGTTGGGCTGACTGGATGGACCATTCAGGTCTTTATCTGCCATCATTTATTATATTACTATGTAAAAGGAAAAGTTTGCCTTTGTATGGATGACATGAAGATAGCCAGTGGATATTCTGGAAGGCGTAGAAGCGTAGGAGTGGAGGAGTGGCCTAGTGCTTAGGGTGGTGGACTTTGGTCCTGGGGAACTGAGGAACTGAGTTCAATTCCCGGCACAGGCAGCTCCTTGTGACTCTGGGCAAGTCACTTAACCCTCCATTGTCCGCCGCATTGAGTCTGCCATGAGTGGGAAAGCGCGGGATACTAAAATAAATAAATAAATGAGAAGAGATCTCCAAACATTAGAAGAATGGTCAAAGATCTGGCAATTAAAATTTAATCATCGATATCTAGGAAAATTCAAATTACACACCTGTGCTCCTTAACAGTAAAAACTAAACAATGCCAAGAAATGCAGAGTGATGCACTTGGGGTGCAGAAATACAAAGAAGATGTACCAGATAGGAGGAGAGAGATTGATAAGCTCAGCTCAGGAGAGAGACCTTGGGGTGATGGTGTCTAAGGATCTCAAGGTGACAAAACAATGCAAAAAGGCGGTGTCCATGGCCAGAAGGATGCTAGGCTACATACAGAGATGTATAACCAGCAGAAGAAAGGAGGTGTTGATGCCCCTCTACAAGTCATTGGTGAGGCCCCACTTGGAGTATTGTGTTCAGTTTGGGAGGCCGTATCTTGCTAAGGATGTAAAAAGACTTGAAGCGGTTCAGAGAAAAGCGACGAAAATGGTATGGGGTTTGCATAGCAAGACGTATGAGGAAAGACTTGAGGACCTGAACATGTATACCCTGGAAGAAAGAAGAGACAAGGGGATATGATACAGATGTTCAAATATTTGAAAGGTATTAATCTAGAAACAAACCTTTACCAGAGACGGGAAGGTGGTAGAACTAGAGGACATTAATTGAGGATGCAGGGGGCCAACTCAGGAATAATGTCAGGATGTACTTTTTCAAGGAGAGATACCTGGAATGCCCTTCCGTGGGAGGTGGTGGAGATGAAAATGGTAACAGAATTTTAAAAATGCATGGGATAAACACAAAGGAATCCTGTTTAGAAGAAATGTATCCAAACAAACATAGGAGAGATTAGATGGCAACACCATTAATTGGGAAACAAAGCCAGTGCTGGGCAGAATTCTACGGTCTGTGCCCTGATCGTGGCTGGACAGATTCAGCTTCAGAAGTTGGAGAACAAGGCCAGTACTGGGCAGACTTCTATGGTCTGTGCCCCAATTGTGGTTGAACAGAACTGGATGGGCTGGAATGGAGCTTCAATGGCAACGTCAGAAGTTGGAGAACAAGCATAGCGCCAGACAGAGTTCTATGGCCTATGCCCTGAAAATGGCAAGATCAGATATACATATGAAGTATCACATCATACCTTATGCTATGAGTGTATCTTGTTGGGCAGACTGGATGGACCATACAGGTCTTTATCTGCTGTTATCTACTATGTTACCATGTTATATTACTATAGTTAATTTAGGCATGGGGATTTACACCAGTATGACATGTTTAGTTTTCTGTGTGGTTTATGGGATTTTTCATTTTATTCATATTTTTTTGTAAATTTTAAAGCAATGTTGTTAGTAGTGTACACCAGTGTTTCCCAAGACAATCTGGAGTATCCCTTTGCAAATTAGATTTTCATGATATCTGCAATGAATATGCATGAAAGAGATCTGCATACAATGGAGACAGTGTATGCAAATCAATCTCACTGTAAGACTCCGGGCGCCGCGAGGGTTATGGGGTGGCCCTGGGAATAACTCAGCGGCTCAGCCAGACAAGGTATATAAAGGTGAAAATAAACCTGAGCCCTGGGATCTGTTACCTCACAGCCCAGGAACCTCAGATGTAATAGCTTCTCTGGTTTACTAACAGTCTTGAGTAGGCCTCTGGCTAGCAGGTCAAGCAGTGTGCTGGGGTGGCAGACTGCCTGTTAGGGGGAGATAAAAATCCACTATATAAACTGGTGTAGAGGAGGACAGTTTGAACAATTCCTTTGTTGAGAGAGATTCAGTTGGCTAACAGCCATAAACTGCCTCACTGTTAATACATCTCACTTCAACAGAAAAAGGAAAGCATTAGGATTCTATTGAATTAAGAGAAATAAAGGTCTAAAAATATTCTTATCTGATTAGTGTCACCAACCCATGTTGTTTCTTTCATTAATTATATGCTGTTCACCAATAGTATATTTTGCAACCATTTTTAGCTTTGAAAATTATCAAAAGGAGGTAACAAAATTGAAAACACAAGCATCTTTTAATAAAGAGGATACTTTTATAAGACTTTTCCTGTGTTTAAAGCACGATTTACATATGGAGAATGGCTCATAAAATTGTGTTGGGGGATAGCTGCATACAAAGTCGGCATTTAGAAATATTGGCAATTCGATAAGGATCTATAAGGATCCACTTAGATAGGCAGAACACACACAAATATGGGTAGGGACTTCTGATTCAACTAGAGGACTACAGGTCCTCTGTATTTTTATGTTATCTGGCCTATTCTGTGAAATGATCTTCCTTTGTCATTAAGAATGATTGATAAGCTTGACCAGTTTAAAAAAAAACACCTTAAAAACTCACCTGTGCGGAGGAGAGGGACCAAGATGGCGGCCTGAAGGGAGCGCGGCGAAGTAGCTCGTGGAGTTTTCCCGCAATAGCGTTTTACCTGGAGAATGCCGAAGCGGAAGGGTAAGCGGGTGCCTGGTCCTGGGGCGCCCGCGGGACCCGCTTCAGGCACGATGGATCGCTTCGTGGTGGTGGGAGGCAGCCAGCTGAACTCGGGCGTCTTGCTGCCGGGAGGGGCGGAGAGAGGCGAAGCGTCCCTGCTGCCTGAGACGGAGCTCAGCCAGGAGGTGAGGGAACCGCCTCCCATGCCGGCGACGATGAGAGCCGAGAGCGGACGGGGCTTCCTGGCCTCCGAGGAGGGGGCGGATGGCTCAGAGTCAGGACCTGCTCTCGGCAGGAGAGCACAGAAGGCCCCGGAAGGGGAGATTTCCAGCGTGCAGGGAGGCGGCGCTCCAGGGGGGCAACAGACGGAGGAGGAGGCCGGCTTCTCTATGGGATCCCAGAGGAGTGCTGAAGTTTTGAGTAAGTCTTCACTTTTGCCAAAACCTCCAAACTTTACACTGGAAACTATTTGGGATGCATTGCTTACTTTGGAAACTTCATTGTCCCAGAAAATGTTATTATTGTCACAGGCCTCTCAGCTTCCAACCGAGACTGTTACTCAATTGGGCTTGCAAATAAAGACTGTGGGAGAAAGAGCGGAGGCCCATGATTTGGCTATTAAATCGGTTCAGGCTGTACAGACTACTATGATTACTGATAGTAAATGGTTGCACAGGAAGATTGAGGCGCTTGAAAATCGGCAGAGGGCTAATACTCTGCGAGTGATCAATTTTCCCAAACAACAGTTGATTGCACCGATACTGACTTTTAAAAAATACCTCTTTGAGGTGTTGAAGGTGTCTGAGACGGCATGCCCGCCTATCTCGCAGATTTATTACTTACAGCCTTTCAAGAGAGGGGTTCAAGGAGAGCGGGCTGCTAGCGAGGAGTCTGCTGGGCGGTTTGACACCTTGGACTTTATTCGGGAGTTGGAGGGGGAAGAGGGGCAAGGGGAGCGAGCTACCCTTATAGTGACTTTTGTTACACAGATTGAGAGAGATAGGATTTTGAAGTTATTCTTTAAATATCGGAAAGAAAAGTTTTTGAATGTACAAGTACGGATGTATCCTGATGTGACCAAGGTAACGCAGAGGAGGCGACAGGCTTTTCTTAAGTTGCGCCCCACTGTGTTTCAGTTGGGGGGCCTTTTTTGGCTCAATTATCCCTGTAAATGTGTGGTGAAGCTGAATGCTGTAAAATATGTGTTTTTTGAACCGGTTCAATTAAAAGCATTCCTGGATTCCCGGGGGGGCAGGGGGACTCCTTCTCCGGCACCTGGGGCGGTGGTAACATCTCCACCTCAGCTATAATGGCCTTCCATGACTCCCTACAGTGCCTTTTTCTTTTGAGTGGATTAATTTTGGTTTTACTTTTCCCAGAATAGTGGCTTGGTCCCTGGCCTCAGTTGTGGACTAACAGGGGAGGCGGGGAGAGTATGTTGATGGAGATTTTTTTTTTTAGTGTAAAAATGTTCTTACAGTTCTCCTTGATTGTACAAGAGGTATTCTTGGTACTGTATATGTGAAATGTATAAATAAAGTTATAAAAAAAAAAAAAAAAAAACTCACCTGTGCACACTGTATCAGAGTGTTTTTAATATGGTTGTGTGAAAGGTTAAAATGAAAGAAGAAGCAGTTTTTGGCTAAATGTCTAAACGATGACTGAATGCATAGTATGGTTTGATAATGTAATTGTTTTTATTTATGTGAATATTTTGTGTGTATATTGTTAACCACTCAGAATTGTAGCTAAAGCAGTCTATATCCTATATAATAAAACTCACCCTCAACGTTCTGAGGACACTGACGTCACTGTCAGTTCCTCCGGGCACTTCCTTCCGGTTCGAAGGGTTCGTGGTGGTGAAGCCACCGAAATCACTGTGTTGGGGCCCCGCCCTTGCGTCAAACGTGATGACGTCGAGGGCGGAGCAATGGCGTCAGTGGCTTCACAACCAACGACTCAGCACATTGAAGGTGGCGTTACCGTGCGCTGACGAGGTCCGCAACAATGGCGGTCAGTACCTTCACAACGCCGAAGGGGTGAGCAGGGAGGGGGGGTTCGGGAGGAAAACCTTGCTAGCGCCCGTTTCATTTGCGCCTGAAACGGGCATGTTTTACTAGTACTTTATAAATAAATAAATGTGATATTGTACAAATTATATGGCAATTTACTTGATTTGGAGAAACCTCTAACATATATTTCAGCAAGTAAAACTAATTCTGCTTCACTTTTAATAAGGAGGAAAAGACTGCAGATGCTCGGCTATTCTTTGTGAGTTCTTCAATTTGAACTTGCCGTGCTCACAAAGAATAGACGAGCATCTGAAGCCTTTTCTTCCTTATTAAAAGTGAAGCAGAATTAGTTTTACTTGCTGCAATATATGTTATAAATAAACTAGTAAAAAAGGCCCGTTTCAGTGAGAGATGAAACGGGCCCTAGCAAGGTTTTGTTGTCCTGCGAGCCTCCTGTTCCCCGGGCCCCCCTGCAGCCACCCATGGCCACCGACCCAGCTGTCCCTCAGCCCCCCTTCCAGGCACCTGTCCGCTGCTGGCGCTCTGTGATGTGGGTTCCGTCGGAAAAATGGCCGCCGAGGACCCAGCTGTCTCTCAGCCCCCCTCCAGGCACCTGTCCGCTGCTGGCGCTCCGTGATGCGGGTTCCGTCGGAAAAATGGCCGCCGAGGACCCAGCTGTCTCTCAGCCCCCCTCCAGGCACCTGTCCGCTGCTGGCGCTCCGTGATGCGGGTTCCGTCGGAAAAATGGCCACCGAGGGGCAGGGGGAGATGGCGTTTTGTCGCGTGTCAGTGCTCCGTCCTCGTCGTCATCACGTAGTGATGTGAGGGCGGGGCACACACTCATGGGGAAAGCGGATATCTCGACGCTTCAACTTCCGGTGGTGGCTTCATTTAGAACGTTGGGGTTGTGAATTATGTGCGGATGGGGCGTGGCTGAAGGTGGGTCTATGAGTGACAGTGAGTGGTGCATGAGTGAGAGTGAGTGTTGCTGACAGCCTAGCCTACCAACACTGCAGGGCTTCAGTGTTTCCCTCCCACAGAGTGAGCTTCAGAATGTTGCAGGTGAGAATTATTTATATAGATAAATGACCATTTTCTGGCTAAGCGATATTCTGTAAATACACACCAAGATGCAGTGGCATATATTTTGCAGATGGGCATTCACTGTTGGATTATTTGTAGTAAATAATTAGCAGATTTTAGTACACACAGCTTCAGCTTTAGAAATGTTAATTTCTTTCTTCATCTCTCTCTCATTCACCCCTGAATAATTCACTGCTGAGTCACTTTAAAGTTGAAGTAACAAAACATCTGTTTACTCACAGTTTGTAGTTTGATTATAATCAGACAGGCTTATATATACATATTACTATACATTTGTATTATCAGCTCCTTCCATGTGCTTAGATGGTAATGGATGCTCACACCACCATAGATCCTCTCAGGTTAGGAGAGATCATGAGCTCCATGTGCTCCATGTGCTGCATCTGCTGCATCTAACCCCCACAGGAAGTTGCATAGCTGTGTGACCTCTCTAAGTAATTCACATCAGAGGTCACAGAGTAATCACAGAGAAATAATAGGTGACAGGCAATGCATGCAAAATACAATACATTCCAACAAACCCCTTCTCATGCATAACTGTCATGCAATTATTTATTCATACAAAGTCCAAGCTTTATACGCAGATTCACAAAATGTTCTCTGGGTAACGGTTTGGTCATGATGTCAGCTGTCATCTCACTGGTGTGACAATAGTGTAGACTGATGACCCCTTCTTTTGCCAACTCTCGCACGTTGTGGTATTTCGTTGCGATGTGCTTGGTGCGTGACTGAACCTTGTCATTCTGTGACAGTCGGATGCAGCTCTGATTATCTTCCATTATCTGGATTGGTCTCTGTTCAGCTATACCAAAATCCAGCATAAGTTTTTCAATCCACATCAGTTCTCTGCACGCTTCCGATACAGCCACATATTCAGCTTCTGTAGAAGACAGACTCACAATACTTTGTTTATGACTGGCCCATGAAATTTGTACATTTCCATACATAAACACATATCCACTTGTGGATTTATAATCAGAATGATCCCCTGCCCAATCTGAATCACAGTAACATATTAGTTTTGGATTACTATTGGCTGAAATCTTTAATTTACAATCAATGGTACCCTTTAAATACCTTACCATCCTTTTAACTGCAGTCCAATCTGATTTGGTAGGTGAGCTGACCCTTCTGCTCAAAATTCCTACTGCATTTGCTATATCAGCCCTGTATGTGGTAGCTAGATATATAAGCTTACCTATGGCTGATCTATATTGGATGTTATCTGGTAAAGGTTCTCTTACTGTTTCATCCTTCAGAAAATCAGTGATCATGGGAGTGCTTACAACTTGGGCATCTTGCATACCTAAACTTTCAATAAGCTCATTTATTTTCTGCTTCTGGCTTAGAAGATAAGAACCATCATTTTGTTTCTCAATTTCTATACCAAAATAGTATGACACATTTCCAAGTTCTTTTATCTCAACATTGTGGTTTAAACACTTTACAATGTCCTTGTACTCTTGCTCACTTTTGCTTGCAATGAGCAGATCATCAACAAAAGCTAAAATGTATGCATATTGTCCATTTGTGCACCTAGTGTACAAGCATTTATCTGCTTCACCTTGCTTAAATCCTAAATTTGTCAATATTTCATGCAATTTTTCATTCCAACATTTTGCACTTTGCTTTAATCCATAAAGACCTTTGTTTAATTTACACACTAGCTGTCTTTGTTTTGTATTTATGAAACCTGTTGGCTGTTCCATGTACAAGTCTTCAGTTATTTCTCCGTGAAGAAATGCTGTTTTCACATCAACGTGGTTGACTTGCATGCCTTTTGAGACTGCAATGCTCAGAAGTGTTCTTATTGTCGTGTGTTTCACTACAGGTGCAAACACTTCATCAAAATCTTCTCCATATTTTTGAAGATATCCCTTTGCGACTAATCTGGCTTTATACCTTTCCACTTTTCCTTGTGCATTCCTTTTTAACTTGAATACCCATTTGCATCCTATAGCTTTCTTGCCAGGAGGTAATTTTGTAAGAATCCAAGTATTATTTTTATCCAATGCATCAATTTCTTCTTGTGCAGCTTTATGCCATTCAGCAGCTTCTTCTGCTGACATTTTCTCAATCTCATCCCATGTTAAGGGCTCTTGAGCTTCTGCTGACTTTGTTAGGTAAGACAGTCTTGGGGGTGGAACACCTTTGTTTTCCCTGGATGAGCGTCTGACAACAGGTTGGTCTGACCTTTCCGCATCCTCTAAATCTGAGAGTCCTTCTCCAATTGATTCCCCTTCTCCAACTGTACTGTCTTCTTCAATGATCCTTTCTGTGTCTGCTTCCTCTGCCTGTTCCTCGTTAGATACAGATGAGTTGCTTTCAGACATCTGCCTTGGTATGGCATTTATATACACTGGCATGTCTATTATGGTTCTAGTTTCATATTCTGGATGATAAGGCTCATCTGGGATAATCCAGCCTTTATCAACCCTTTTGTTTTCATCAAAATATGTAACATGTCTTATGCCAACAATGCCAGTTTTCAGATTCAAAATTCTATATCCTTTGTGTCCTGGAGCATAGCCAACTAAAATGCCCCTTTCTGTTGTGGAATCCAGCTTATGCCTTCTTTGTTTTGGTACATGAGCATATGCTGTACTTCCAAATGTTCTTATGTGTGACAGGTTTGGCTTCCTACCATGCCATGTCTCATGTGGTGTGCGCTCAGCGCCTTTAGTTGGCATTCTGTTTTGTAGGTACACTGCTGTGAGAATGGCTTCCCCCCATAGTCTTTTAGGGAGATTGCTATCTGACAGCATACATCTGGTCATTTCCACAAGTGACCTAAATTTTCTCTCTGCAACAGAATTTTGCTCTGGTGTATAAGCTACTGTTGTGATATGCTGAATGCCTTCTTGTTCTAGAAATGTGCACATGCTTTGTGAAGTGAACTCACCACCATTGTCGGTCTGAAGAACCTTTGGTTTTCTTTCAAATTTATTGCTCACCATGGCTACGTATTTCTTCAGCATGTCTGTGACTTGACTTTTCTCTTTCAGCAAATAGGCCACACAATATCTAGAGAAATCATCCAAGAATATTAGCACAAATCTGTTATTTCCCAATGATGGGATATTAAACGGTCCACATAAGTCACTGTGTATTAAGTCCAGTACTTTATTACTCCTATTTCCTGTGTATGCAGGAAATGAGGGTCTCACACCTTTTTGAGTAACACAGTCTATGCATTTCTCCATTTTACCAGCATCTGCACTTATCTGAATGCCGGTGGCCAGTTGCTTACTGTAAAGATCCTGGATCACCTTAGAATCACGATGTCCCAGGCGGCGATGCCAGATTTCCAGACTACATTTACCATCATTCTTCCTTACTTGCGCCATATGTGAGGCTTCACCTGAAATGCTCAGTTATAAACATCATTATGCATAAAAGCTTCAGCATACACTTCATCATTTTAGAGATTGTGCACTTACTGTTTTCAAAATGAATCACAAATCCCTTCTTATCTAATGTAGATACACTAAGCATATTGCAAACTGCTTGGGGAATATACAAGACATCACTTACAGGAATTTCTTTAACTTCATTAGACACTTTGCATTTTAAGAATCCAATACCTTTTGCTTGGATCTTAGCAGTCCCTGCGTTTGCAGTTTTAAGAATACCTTCTTCTGGACACATTTCCTGAAAGAAATCCTTACAATTGGTTAAATGGCATGTGCTCCCCGAATCCAAAATCCAAGTACTTTCATTTGAATTATTATTTACCATAGTCAAAGATTTTTCTGCCATTAGAAAGCCCTTGTGTTTATCTTTGTCCTTCATACATTTCCTGGTTTGAAAATTCTTTAGTTCCATTGGCTTAGGTGAGCTAGAGGGAGTGTTTTGTGTTTCCTTACACCATTTAGATACATGTCCCTCCTTTCCACATGAGTAGCAAATCAGCTTGCCCTTGGGTGGAGTTTTCCCATAGCTCCGCCTTCCTCTGTTCTTTGCCAAGAAATTTGTTTCATTTCTCTCTGACTTGCTTTGAGAACACATCTCCTCAGAATCATTTATTATGCATTCCTGCCTTAGTTTTGATGTTGCCTGTTCAAAAGATTGCCCTTCAATGGCCTCATTTACAGACCTAAAAACATCAAACTTCTTTGATAGTGAGGTAAAAGAAATGCTCTTTTCAATGCATCACACATGGGAATTCCAGAAAGTTCTAGCTTTTGAAATGAAGACATAAGATGCATAATGTGATCATTACATTTACTTTTATCCCTTAATTTGGTTTCATTCAACTCTGCCAACCAAATTGGTTGCTGCTTTGCATATGTAGTTGCATACATAGTTCTCAGTTTATATAAAATGTCCTTTGGTGTATCTTTTCCCTCCACTAATATGGCTTGTTTCTCTGAGAGAGCTTCCAAAAGCATGCACTTCACATAATAGTTTGCATTGTCCCATTCAGCCATATTTTCAGCTGTTCTGTCTTGGTCTAAGCATATATCTAATCTTTTTGCTCGAAGGAAACATATGAATCTTAATTCCCACTGCTGATAATTAAACTCAGTTAATCTAGGCACCTTGAGAGAATAGAACAATGGTGAATTTCCTCCCTCAGCCATTTTCTTAGCCTTCTGTCTGCTGTGTGGGGGGAGAGAGAGACAGACTGAATCTTTCCTTTAAAACTTAAGAGAAAAATGTGGCCTTTTTTTTCTGCCTGGTAATATTTCTCTTCTTTTTCAATTCCTGGCCCTGGGCCCATAACCCTTTTGTTGGATTATTTGTAGTAAATAATTAGCAGATTTTAGTACACACAGCTTCAGCTTTAGAAATGTTAATTTCTTTCTTCATCTCTCTCTCATTCACCCCTGAATAATTCACTGCTGAGTCACTTTAAAGTTGAAGTAACAAAACATCTGTTTACTCACAGTTTGTAGTTTGATTATAATCAGACAGGCTTATATATACATATTACTATACATTTGTATTATCAGCTCCTTCCATGTGCTTAGATGGTAATGGATGCTCACACCACCATAGATCCTCTCAGGTTAGGAGAGATCATGAGCTCCATGTGCTCCATGTGCTGCATCTGCTGCATCTAACCCCCACAGGAAGTTGCATAGCTGTGTGACCTCTCTAAGTAATTCACATCAGAGGTCACAGAGTAATCACAGAGAAATAATAGGTGACAGGCAATGCATGCAAAATACAATACATTCCAACATTCACAAGAGTGGGTGTTGGGCAGAGCAAACACTTATGTACATAGATTACAGACTCTTATAAACTGCACATTCACACCAGGTCTGTGGCTGGTGCAAAGCCTGTGCCTGCAAAGTGGCTTACACTCGTTTTCTATAAAGAAAAGGAGCAGCCTACTTCTCCTTATAGAATAAGTGTGAAATAGGCATCTCCTAGGGCCCGATGATCTAAACTCCAGCACTGTTCAAAGCAGCGATGGAGAAATACCAACCGATCGGCGTGTCTCAAGCTCAACGCTGATGGCATTCAAATTTAGGCACACTCATGGTGTTGAGTATGAGGGACAACTGCGGGAGGATTGTGCCTCGGCATGCGCTTAACAGCTTGAGCGCAAGCCCAGAACGCCAGAGGGGGAGAAGGGAAGGAGGAGGAAGAAGTGTGTCCAGTAAGGAGAGGATGGGAGGGAGAGTTGCCAAAGGAGAAAGGGGGAGCTAGAAGGGAAGTCAGTGGCAGGGGAAGAAAAGCCAGTCACTTCCCCTACTCAAAAAAAAAAACATGCGTGTACCCTATTAAAAAGAAAACTGCATTTGCTAAGATTTTATAAGAGCCCGCACTCGTGTGGAAATGATGAAGGCTGGACCAGGAAGCCGGGCGGCCAATCACCATCGGGCCTTCAACTCAAGTAAGTTCATTAGTGTTGGCACTGGCATCAAAAGTCAAGCTGTTTTCTCCCCATTCCCGCAGAACCCTAACACCAGCTCCGAGCTAATGTAGGATTTGCCACACTACTGGCACCCTTGTGTTGTCCACGTTTGTATGAGAATCAGTGCAAACAGCTAACGACCCCTATTTGCATGTGTTAGCATGCTATGTGCGCTGATGGTCAGCGCACATGTTGTTTCCTTCAGTAGGGGTCTTGCAGCATACTGCGCTGGTAAGCATGGGTGCTAGTCCGGCGCTAATGGCCTCTAACACATGCGCTTACGTTTGAGCATATAGGCCCTAGTGCCTAAAAATAGGCACCACTTTATAAAAGAACCCTCATGAAGGGCAGTTCTATAATAAGGGGTCCACATTTATGCGCAGGAGCCTGTCGGTAGTTCCCAACCCCCAAAGCAAGCCATTTCCTGCACTACTAAAATATTTCTACTTTTGTAGCACCCCTGGTGTGCTGCCTGGTTATATCGCTCCATGGTGCAACCGCACCTTGAGTATTGTGTTCAATTCTGGTTGCCGCATCTCAAGAAAGATATAGAGGAATTGGAAAAGGTGCAGCGAAGGGCGACTAAAATGATAGCAGGGATGGGACGACTTCCCTATGAAAAAAGACTAAGGAGGCTAGGGCTTTTCAGCTTGGAGAAGAGACGGCTGAGGGGAGACATGATAGAGGTATCTAAAATAATGAGTGGACTGGAACAGGTGGATGTGAAGCGTCTGTTCACGCTTTCCAAAAATACTAGGACTAGGGGGCATGCGATGAAACTACAGTGTAGTAAACTTAAAACAAATAGGAGAAAATGTTTCTTCACCCAACGCATAATTAAACTCTGGAATTCGTTGCTAGAGAACATAGTGAAGGTGGTTAGCTTGGCAGAGTTTAAAAAGGGGTTGGAGAGTTTCCTAAAGGACAAGTCCATAGACCGCTACTAAATGGATGCGAAAAATCCACAATTTCGGGAGTAACATGTATAAAATGTTTGTACGTTTGGGTAGCTTGCCAGGTGCCCTTGACCTGGATTGGCTGTTGTTGGGGACAGGATGCTGGGCTTGATGGACCTTTGGTCTTCCCACTATGGCATTACTTTTGTACTTATGTAAATAGTTGTTGAAATCTAATCTCCAAGTTTAAAGCAAGCGCTCCTCAGACCTGAGCAAATTAAGCTGCGTGCACTGATGTAAGAAGCTTTGCAAAGTGTCCAGATTATATGCCAGCCAGCCTCCTAGCGTTCCTAGTCCCTGTTCTGTCCTCAAACTAGGCCAAGAAAAATATACTTATATAACCCACCTGATGCTCATACCTAACTCAGGGTTACATATACCTTTAATTTCAGTGGTAAGAAGTTGCGGGATCTATATAGATGCTGACTTAACTTTTTCAAAATACCTGTCCATAAAGACCGTATCATGTAGGATCTTATGGAGTATCTATTATGCGCACTTCTTTCCATGCAAAATTTCTGTTTGGTGGTACAGGATCTAATTGGTGCCTGTATTTGGGGTTAGCAGACAAAGAAATGGAGAGACTGCAGTTAGTACAAAGAACTGTAACTAGACTGATGTGTGGATACAGGCTCGGAATCATGTTGCCTTCATGTTGCGCTCCCTCCATTGGCTTCCTATTTGAGTCAGATGCAATTTAAATACAGTGTTAGCTTGGGTTTTCAAGGTGTTGTTGGGGAATGTCCCTTTATTTACAAGAATAGGTTAGGTACATGTGCTGTCATGGGCTCTATTCTCTTTAGGAGACAGGAGTTTAATGATTTTGAGAGTGAAAGAGATGAGTCTACGGATGAGTTGCAGGCGAGCCTTCTCAGCAGCAGTTCTACTTTTTAGGAACTTGTTGCCGTAGGAAATAGAACATAAGAACATAAGAATAGCCATACTGGGTCAGACCAATGGTCCATCTAGCCCAGTATCCCAATTCCAGGTCACAAGTACCTGGCTGAAACCCAAATAGGAGCAACATTCCATGCTACCAATCCCAAGGCAAGTAGTGGCTTCCCTCATGTCCATCTCAAACTAAAACCTGGTTTTAATGCAGTTGTTTGTCAATGCTTGAGGGGTTAGGAAATGGTGTGGGTGATTGAGGGAGCTGTGAGTATTGTGTATAAGATGCAATGGAAGAGGTAATGATATTTTGTGCATTATATTTGTTGCTATTTTAATTGTAAGTTGCTTTGAGCTTTGCAGTCTTCGCATCTGTGACATAGGAATAAATGAAATGAATGAAAAGAAGTTCAAGTGAGTACATCAAAGTTTTACTGGCACCTTGGCTCCTGGCATGCAAGCACAGTGCTCTTTTTTTAGGCTACCATGCTAGGAACCCAAACAGCAAAGTGGGAAAATGGGAACAATTTTGCTAATTTTACATGTAGCTATGGTCTTAGACTAATTAAAGAAAACACTTTACACATCTAAAATACTAGTAAAACAGCATGAAATGTGTTTATATTATACATCTATTGCCCATAAACCGGTGATTGCTAGATAATTTCAGATACCAGGGGAATACAAATAATTTTAAAAAAGACTTAGGAAAGGAACTATAGTATAGTTTTAATTACGCAATTACTTTCTCTAGTGTTGAAATAAGTTGCTCTACATTAAGAAGATAATTTTATAAGTCATTTTCAGGTGTAAGCAGCTACACATATGCACAAATGGCCTGTTATTAAAATATCAGCCAGACTATAGGTACACAATAGAGGTTCAGTACATAGACTTACAAAGTTACATAGGTTACCATGTAACTTTGTAAGTCTATGTGCTTTGAAAATGAGCACCATAGTGACATGAGGTAAGCTGGTTGATGTAGTGTATCTAGATTTTCAGAAAGTTTTGACAACGTTCCTCATGAGACTCCTGAGAAAATTAAAAAGTCACGGGATAGGACGCAATGTCCTTCTGTGGATTAGGAATTGGTTACTGGACAGAAAACAGAGGGTAGGTTTAAATGGCCATTATTCTCATTGGAGGAGGGTGAAAAGTGGATCAGAGATCTGTACTGGGACCGGTGTTAACATATTTATAAATGTTCCAGAAATCAGAACAAGCGAGGTGATTAAATTTGCAGATGACACAAAACTATTCAAAGTTGTCAAAATACATGTGGATTGTGAAAAATTGCAGGAAGACCTTAAGAAATTGGAAGACTGGGCATCCAAATGGCAGATGAAATTTAATATGAACAAATGCAAACTGATGCACATTGGGAAGAATAATCCGAATCATAGTTACCTGATGCTAGGGTCCACCTTAGACTCAGCACTCAAGAAAAAGATCTAGGTGTCATTGTAGACAATACGCTGAAATCTTCTGTCCAGTGTGTGGCGGCAGCCAAAAAAGCAAAAAGGATGCTCGGAATTATTAGGAAAGGGATGCAAAATAAGACCAAGAATATTATAATGCCTCTGTATCGCTCCATGGTATAACCTCACTTTGAGTATTGTGTCCAATTCTGGTTGCCGTATCTCAAAAAAGATATATCGGAATTAGAAAAGGTTCAAAGAAGAGAGGCAAAAATGATAAAGGGAATGGAACTCCTCCCATATGAGGAAAGACTAAAGAAGTTAGGGCTCTTAAAGAGATGGCTGAGGAGGGATATGATTGAGTTCTATAAAAATCCTGAGTGGTGCAGAATGGGTAGAAGTGAATCGATTTTTCACTCTTTCAAAAAGTACAAAGACCAGGAAACACTCAATGAAATTACATGGAAATACTTTTAAAACAAATAGGAGGAAATATTTTTTCACTCAAGGTAAAATTATGCCTTACCTGATAATTTTCTTTCCTTTAGTAGCAGCAAATGAATCCAGAAACTGATGGGTTGTGTCCATCTACCAGCAGGTGGAGATAATACTGCACTGAAGACAGTGGTCCTGGATGGCCAGCCCCCTCGTCAGTCAGTATATGTCACATCACAAAGCAGAGCCAAAAGGAAAAACCCACAGAAAACTTTCCTCAAAAAACTTGAACAGACAAACAGGAACGGAGCCAAGTTCCCAAACACAATTGCATATGCCGAACTTGTCAAGACATGTCGTTCTTCTCTGAACTGATCTTGGCCTGAATGTGTCCTTACATGTGTTCCTTTCTTTTAACTATCCTAGAGAAATAACAAAGGCAAGAGAGACCCCCGTCAATCATAACTTCAATACAGCTGAACAGGTGGGATCCTGGATTCATCTGCTTTTATTAAAGAAAAGAAAATTATCAGGTAGGCATAATTTTAAAATCCTATGTGTCAGCAGCAGATGGATCCAGAAACTGATCGGATGTACAAAAGCACTCCCTAAGGAGGGTGGGAAGCCACCACTTCCCGAAACAGCACAGGCATAGCCGTAACAAAACTGGCATCTGCCTGTGTGGCCACATCCAGTCTGTAATGTTTTGAAATGGTATGCAAGGAGGCCCAAGTAGCCGCCTGACAAATCTCCTCAGAAGAAAAAATGCTCATCTCCGCCCATGAGGCTGCTTGTGCTCATGTGGAGTGGGCCCACAATGCCAGAGGGGCAATACAACCTTCCAAAAGATAGGCCAAAGAAATTGCCTCTTTGATCCAAAGTGCCACAGTCGCCTTCAATGCAGCATATCCCCATCGAGGCCCCGACAGGAGTACAAAGAGATGATCCAAACACCGGAAGTCATTAGACATCTGCAGATAACGGAGGAGCACCCTCCGAACATCCAAAAACCGAAGTTCTGCAAACTCCTCCGGATAAGCCTCCCTAGAAAAGGAAGGAAGAAAAAGAGGCTGATTGAGGTGAAATACCCAGAGGACCTTGGGCAGGAAGGAAGGTACCATCCATAATGTGACCGATTCCGAAAACTGGAGAAAGAGATCCCAACACGACAATGCCTGAAGCTCAGAGATCCTGTGCTTCGAAGCTATGGACACCAAAAATACCGCCTTTAAGGTCGGATTTTTGTCAGAAGCCTTGCGCAGAGGTTTGAACGGCGCCCACTGAAATGCCTTACGCACCAAAATCAAATTCCAGGTCAGACAGGGATGACAAATCGGAGGATGCAAATGAAGAATGCCCCGCAAAAAAAACAAATCAAATCAGAATGCGCTGCCAGAGACGAACTGGATATATGCCCTCGGAAACAGGCAAGCGCTGCCACCTGAACCAAAATAATTTATACGACAACCCCTTCTGCAGACTTTCCTGCAGAAAGACCAACAGTTGGGGACCAAATGCAGTCTGCACACCACAACTCAAAGTTGTGCCACACTCTAGCTTATTTTGCAGTAGTAGTACATTTCCTGGCACAAAGAAGGGTAGCTATCACCGTGTCTGAATACCCCTTCTTTCTCAATCACAACCACTTGCTCCAGAAAGATGCACTAACGGAGATGTCCATCTCAGCCACAGAGTCTGAGCCTTCACACAGGGTGGAGGCAAAAGGGACCCAAGCAATAACGATGATCTCAAAGTCTGAGCCTTCACACAGGGTGGAGGCAAAAGAGACACGAGCAAGAACGCTCATCGCAGAGTCTGAGCCTTCACACAGGGTGGGGGCAAAAGAGACCCGAGCAAGAACACTCATCGCAGAGTCTGAGCCTTCACACAGGGTGGGGGCAAAAGAGACCCGAGCAAGAACGCTCATCACAAAGTCTGAGCCTTCACACAGGGTGGAGGCAAAAGAGACACGAGCAAGAACGCTCATCGCAGAGTCTGAGCCTTCACACAGGGTGGGGGCAAAAGAGACCCAAGCAGTCACACTCAAGCAGAATATCGGCTGAACTCCCTTGGCCTAAACCAGAGGGAGCTGGACAGCCACACTCCTCATCAGGCTTCAGAGGAGCCCAAGCCAACCGACCAGCAGTAACGTCAGCTGCTCGACTTGAAACCACAGCAAGAGATGAGCCAGCAGAGTATCTGGCCAGCAAAGACCTGGGAAGCGCAGAGCTTACCCAGTCCAATGACCGCCCTGAGTCGAAGGTGACCAGATACCAGATGACAAGGGTGAGATTCCCATGCTACAGGCTGCCCGGAATCACCCTTACCTGAGGCCCACGACCGACCAGCTTGCACACTTGAATCCAGATGCTGAGATCTCGCTCTTGCTGGACAGAGATGTATCAAAACCCCTGGACATCCGTGAATCATGCAAGAGCCCACGCAGTGCTCCCTATGCACACCCACTCAACTTGAGTTGGACAACAGTAGGCGATGTCTGCCCCAAGCGAACAAGAAAGTCAAATGTCAATGTACTTTCCACCAATGTCCTACAAAGCGGGCGCTCTTCCTTGTTCGAGCCATGTACCAACCATCCAACCATCAAAGAAGCTGCCACCTAGAAGGAACAGAGCATTGTCCCAACACTCTACAAAACAGTCTCTCCAGCAGACTTAGGAAAACACCTGGGAAGCTCAGTGTTCCAGACCACCGAAGATGGAGACAAACCTGCCTTCTCCATAAAAGATAAAGAGTTCCTGAACATGATGAACAAAGAGTTCAATAAAGATGAGTCATTCCCTTCAGTAGACCGTACTAAAGACCCGAAGGACCTAGACTTGGGTGTGGACACACCCTCATTTCAACGCCATCTTGGCCTAAGCTGGGACCCAAAAAAGGACATCTTCACCTTTTGGGTCTCCACCCAGCTGCAACAGCGCACCCAACGAAGCATCCTGTCTACAGTGAATGGTCCGTATGATCCACCACCAAGATTTTGCTTCCTGGACCACCCGAAGAAGCACAAGCACTGAGAGTCGCCATCCTCCCATGAAGACCAAAGACTCAAAGACTCTCTCTCTCTCTCTCTCTTTTGTGTTGTCTAGTGTTGTTGTTGTCTGTCTCTCATTTCAGCTCCTGTGTGATGAAGAAGATGACCCTACAGCTGTGTCACAACTGTAGTCGTGATCCCTCTCTGACTCACCCTTTTGCCCGATGGTCAGCTGCTGTGCTGGCTACTGTCGGAATTGTTTCTTTCCTGAGTGATTCAAGCCTCACTTTGGGTTCTGTGTATTTCCTGCCTCTGTCCTGTCTATAAGGAAGTGTAGCACTTTTACCTTGTTCATAGTCTATGTGTCTGTGGGCACTTCTGCTTCTGTTCTTCTCGGTCTGTTTGTGTGCTAGGTTCAGCCTTCAGCCATAGTCCTGTTGTTTGTCTGTGAGGGTTAGCTTTGTGTCCTGCCTATTCTGCCTTGCTTGTTCTAGTCCCCTTCTACCTTAGCTTCAGCCTTAGTTCTGTTGTTGGTCTGTGTGAGTCAGCTTTGTATCCTGCTTGTGTCTGACCTGTTTGTCTTCAGCTTCAGTCCCCTGCCTGCTTGTCTTTGCTCTGTTTGCTTTCAGTTCCCGTTCCTGCCAAGTTTGTTTGTAAATCCTGAATCCTGCTCGAGTATCCTGAATCCTGTTCCTGCCAAGCTTGTTCCAGCATCCTGAATCCTGTTCCTGCCCAGCTTGTTCGAGTATCATGAACCCTGTTCCAGCATCCAGAATCCGGTTCCTGCCAAGCCAAGTCCGTCCCAGCACCTGGTTCCAGCCAAGCCAAGCTTGTTAGTCTCCTTACCCTTTCTCCCAAATTACACTATCCTATCCTATCTACCCTCTTTTATCCTAGTCATATATTATTTAGCTCAACTTATCATACACTATGAAGCTCAACTTTACATTGTTTTACTACTGTTTTATTAAAATTCTATTAACTTTGTATTTCAAATTACTATGTAAGCCACATTGGATGAAATGGTCGTCAGGGAAAGGCTGAAAGCAGTCATTTTCTCTACTAGTGAATGCTTGCTGCAGTAAAAAAAAAAAAAGTGCTCAGGTGCCCCACAGTAATTTTGCACTCTGTGCACGCTTCCCATATGCTAAAAAATAAACTTTTGATTTTAGCACTGGGGATGGGTCATGGGCAGAGAGTAAGCAAGTTCTGTGCTAATCAGTTAGCGCAGCTACATTGCTGCATGCTAACCGATTAGTGCGGGGTTATATGAGCACTTACTACCAAAATAGGTGGCGGTAGGGCTCACATGCTAATGGCCATGCACTAATGGGTAAATTAGCGCATGGCCATTAATACAGAAAATAGAATTTTTGTCCATTTTACTGCTGCAGTAAAAATGCCCTCAGCACACAAGAAAGGCCTACATAAGGGTATGCTGAGGCCACCTTTTTACTGCAGTTTGGTAAATTGGCCCCTCTATTCTTGGGATGGTCAGCTTTGTGCACAGTCATGCATGCTTTCTGATCAGTGTATTGGATCTGATCTCTTTGGATTTAGGTCCACCCTAAATTAGCTGTCTGGCTACACCTCTGATTCAATCAGAGTATGAAGGGACCGTTCCAGCTCCAGTATCACTGAACGATTAAGCGTATTTTATTTATAAGAAGCGGGACAATCATCCAACTTGTCACCCCTAAAGGAGAAAGTTCCAACTGTCCTTTAAAATTACTACCTGGCTGACCCCTGACGCACGCGCTGTGCGTCGAAACACAGCCCGTACCGGGTCATTTAGGAAAGAACTGATGTTCAATTGTATGATTAAAAAAATTGTGTCCTGATTTTGAATGCTCCTGGTGCTTTTTTTCTCTGTTTGGGCTTTGTTCTGTACTTTGGACCCTCTCTGTGCTGCTTTTTACACTTCTGATTCAGACAACACAAAGAGATAACGAGCAGAATGGAGTTTATTTATTTATTACATTTGTACCCCGTGCTTTCCCACACATGGCAGGCTCAATGCGGCTTACATAGTAGCAATAAAAAGAATTACAAAGTCAGAAGAAGAATATAGTTTGTGGTAAACACAAAATTAATGGGGTTATCGGATAAGTAAGTTGAAACATAGGAGGAATTGGGTTCAGAAGAAAATGAGCATTGGAAGGAGGCGTAGAAAGATGGAAAGGAATGGATATGGGGTAGCAGAAAGGAGTGGCCTAGTGGTTAGGGTGGTGGACGTTGGTCCTGAGAAACTGAGTTCAATTCCCACTTCAGGCACAGACAGCTCCTTGTGACTCTGAGCAAGTCACTTAACCCTCCATTGTCCCATGTAAGCTGCATTGAGCCTGCCATGAGTGGGAAAGTGCGGGGTACAAATGTAACAAAAAAAAATAATAATGGGAAACATGGTCAATATATGTCTTTTGTTCTTCCAGTACAGAAGAGCACACATTCAATCAGTGAAATATGTAGTAACATTCATTATGTGTAAACTTACCACAATACTTTGTTATTAGGACTTCAGCTTTGGAAAATGATTTAGTGTGGCTCCAAGCAATACAATTCCCAATAACATGTCCTAGGGAGCATTGCAGCAGAATGTTTAAGCACTCAAGTGCGATTCCTAACGTACAGAAAGAAAGCCAGTGCCCGTGTCTGACATGGTTCACTTCACAGGTACCAAAAGCTTTATTGCCTTACAAAATTCTAGTTAACTGCTGCACAATATTAAAGAAAATGTTTCTGTGTTTAGTCCTTCAGTAGCCCATAACTTGCTAAAGGTACCTGTCATTGACCTCAAGGAGCTGACAAGATAACAGGTACTACATTCAATGCAGCAGCTGAGAAAGAGATCTGAATCAAAGCTGTGAAGCGACCAAAAAGAATTTTAGATAATTCATCCAACACTTACAACAAGAAAAAGAACATGTCATGCTCCCTTTATTCATTCTGACTTTCAGTTCATTTTTTAATCACTCCAACAATTCTGAGTGTAGAAGAGGGGACAGCTGTACTGATCCCTATCAGAATACTATGCATGCATCAGGCTGATAACAGAATCAGCTGAAAGCTGGTCTCAGGCAAGGAGATGTAAAAACACTCCTTTCAAGGTTTCCCCAAATAAAGTATACATCACTTTTGTATGGCTATGTTAAGAGTTTATTCCTTTATTCCCCAAAAAGTGCAAAATGAGGGCTAAGAGCAAGGGAAAGGACTTATCTACTGAAGCACTTCAAAACTGGCAGATAACAATGACAAGACCTCTTTATATTTAATTCTTATCAAAGTAGCACCAAGCACTAAAATTGACCAAACTATCCAGCCACAGCTAACCAGTTCAAGTTAGGGAAATGGGACTTGATATACCACCTTTCTGAGGTTTTTGCAACTACATTCAAAGTGGTTTACATATATTCAGGTACTTATTTTGTACCAGGAGCAATGGAGGGTTAAGTGACTTGCCCAGAGCCACAAGGAGCTGTAGTGGGAATTACACTCAGTTTCCCAGGATCAAAGTCCACTGCATTAACCACTAGGCTACTCCTCCACTCCACAAGTTAGGGCTCAATATTCTGGTTTAATCAGACAAAACTTGCACAGTTAGATTTAGGTCAGCTCTCTGTGACCAGAAATGTAGTCACTTAGCACTGAATATCATACTACCTAACTAAACCCATCCTGGGCACGTCCTGACACTGCCTCTTTTTTATGTCTAAATCTGTGCATGTAGAACTTTTATGTGGACAGACGTTAGCCCAGTGCTTCCTAATCTGATTGTGGCTGTGACCCCACTCCAGTGATTCTGGAGGTGCAGAATAATGATGCACCTATGAAGATCACCCAGTTCATGACCCCAAAGGTGGGTTTTGTGATCCCATTTGGGGTACCAATCCGCAGTTTGGGAAGCTCGATGAACATAATGAGGCATATAGTTTATGGAAACAATGTAAACTGATGGCAAAGATGATCAAATGTACTCAGATGATTTACAGTCCTCGATCTCCTCTGCAGTGTGCTCCCTCCTCTATTCTCCTCCATCTCCTGTGCTCCTTAACTGGTGGATGGGTTTTGGACCCTCTCTGCAACTTTCTACATGCCTTTTCACTCTGAAGACTATTAGCAGCTCCAAACTCTAATCAGTGTTTAGGGCATCTGATATACCCTAGTCTCAGAATAATCTCAGTAGCCACAAACAAAACTCTGCTAAAATAACAGCTTATGTCTCATGCAGCAGCCACCATGAACTGTGAATCATGAAGTATAAATCATCAACCCAATGGCAGAGAAAAAGACCTCAGAACTTCTTACATCAACCCTGTATGCCTTATTTTAGCTTTAGGGTCATGGACATTGGTCTAAAAAATCTGCAACCATTATGACATATCCACAAAAAAACAAAGTGCTGCAGAACTGAGGACATGGTGAGATACTGTACATTAATTACGGCAGAGTTTTGTGGCACTGGGATCTGATCTGGGGTCTCAATTATTATCACAATTGGTCCTGCCAGCCTCTAGACCTCCAACCTTCCTTTGCACACCTTGAAACCCTATCTAAACAAGTCTTTATTATCATCAGAACTCTTCAGTACTAGCTGACACATTTGATGACAACTCAAATGTCACCCTTTTATGTTTCTTATACAATACAGTGCTTATTCCCATCTAATGCAAAAGTGTAACACACAATACTGACACTACACTTTCATAAATCATTCCAAAAAATGTTTTTCATATAAATATAGAGACGTGCTCATACGTTTCCAAGGGACAATCACAGACTCACTGGTCTTCTACAGATGTCCAGACATATAATCATAGTACGACTTTACTGTTTAAAGTAATGCCTCCAAGTGCCAAATAACATTTTTGTGCAAAAAGTTCTATAAAGCTCATGCTAGCTGAAAAGAGTAAAATGGGTCCCAACACGGTCCATGTTTCGCCAGAGTTGTTTCAAGACACCTGCTATTTGGTCTTTAAACCTCTAAATGTGAAAAGCATCCCTGAAAACCAAAAGGTATTTTCAAACTCTAAACACTTTTAAAAGGACAAAACTTAATTATAACCTAAATTATAACCTAAAGGGATAGCGCATACTTCACGTACAGGACTTCTAACTGAAATATGCCCACTACTCCACCTCCCTATATAGACCCTCCGGTTCAACAGTATTCCACAAAATAAATCTAACACTGTTCACATCTCCATAACTACTTATCAACATTTCCACCCCGCCCACCACCCTTACACATATCCAATACTACAAACTTCAGATCACTTTCTGCGTGATGTGAATCTATCCAGTGTTGCACCAGGGTGGAGTGGAGGGCATATTTATAACACATTTATAACTTCTTTTGGATGCATTTTCGTTTGTATTTAGCCCTTTTGCAGTACAGGCTTTTCCTGCCTTTTCCGGGTCAGCGACGTCTTCAGGTTTAAATGGAGCTGCCACTCTTCTGGTTTCCTTAGGCGTCTGATTTTCAGTTAGAAGTCCTGCACATGAAGTATGCGCTATCCCTTTAGGTTATAATTTAGGTTATAATTAAGTTTTGTTCTTTTGAAAATGTTTAGAGTCTGAAAATACCTTTTTTGTTTTCAGGGACGTTGTTCACATTTAAAGGTTTAAAGATCAAATAGCGAGTATCTTGAAACAGCTCCACCGAAACATCCGTTTTACCCTTTTTATCTAGCAAGTATGAGCTTTATAGAACTTTTTACACAAAAATGTTATCTGGCACTTGGAGGCATTACTTTAAACAGTAGAGTTGTGTTATGATTATATGCCTGGACATCTTTTGAAGACCAGTGAGTCTGTGATTGTCCCTTGGAAACACATGAGCATACCCCTATATTTATATGAAAAACATTTTCTTGAATGATTTATGAAAGTTTATTGTCAGTATTGTGTGTTAAACTTTTGCATTAGATGGGAATAAGAACTGTATAGTGTATTCACCTTTCTCATCCATTTTGAAAAAGTATCCCTAGTTTGGTTTCGACTCTTTTATGTTTGACAGATTCTGGTGACGTGAGCAACTATAAATAAACAAAACCTTCTTTTTAATCCCATTCATCTCTTTGTAATTTTTTTTTTCATTTTCTGTATTCTTAGCTCCCTGTGGAACTTAACTACTTTAGCTGTCAACTCTTCTGTTCATCAAGTCATTACTCCTCCGATGACAATTTATCTTGTGAAGTTTGAACTAGAAGCAACATCAGATCTAGCGAACATTTCTTTAATATGCTATTCCATTTCTCAATAAATGAGTCAACATCCAAAAAAAGAAGTGGTTCTTCATTCAGTTGCAAACCTCTGGGGGTTACTTCCTTTTGACAATACTCTACCAAGTAGCCCTGTGTAGCTGCCATATAACTAAGTGATGGTGACTACCCAGAATCTTGGCCCAATCAGTTGCAATGACATTTAACTGTTGAATGTCAGAGAAACCAAACCCACTGCACCAAACTTGAGTCATAGGTCCCTCCAAAAAATTGAGAAAGATAGCAGACCAATTGCAGTATCCACAAACAAAAATCTTCTGAAATAACAGATATGTCTCAAGCAGCAACCAAAGAAACCACAGAAGTGGAAAGAACAGCAGTGTCCCATGAGGAGTCACACCAAAAGACGAGGAGTGGGAACAGAATCAGGCTCTTCAAAACAGACCAAAGGCGCTTAATATAAAATGCAAATGTTAATAAAAGATTGCAAATTTTAATAAAAGTTTTATTAAAATTTGCAATTTAAATTGAGCGTCTTTGGTCTGTTTTGAAGAGCCTGATTCTGTTCCCACTCCTTATCTTTTCATGTAGCAACCACCATGAATTGTAAATCAGATAGCATTCAATTGTTTTTTCTTTTTCTCTCTCTCTTATTGTTCAACATGATGCTGTGTATTTGTTTAGTGATTTTTGCTCCTCTTTTGAGGACTCCTTTCTTTGTTACTACCTTTTTGTAATGTTTTCCTAAAAATTCAATAAACTTTCTGGTTAAAAAAACAAAAAAACAAAATGACCTCATTAACATGATCTTACCAACATTAGCATGGTACTTGTGTTGTTCGTCTGCATGCTTGTTTGTTCCCGCGCTCTGGGCCTCTGGACATTCTGCACAGGTAAATGCAGGTGCTTGTACGGTGCTAATGGCCTCTAGCGACCGCTTATACTTTTCAGCATCAGGACCTCAGTCTGCATACCAGGTAAGTGCCAGGATAAAGTAGAAGGGCAAAAAGGTTGTCCTAACTTAATCTGAGCACTTTCCCAGGTACAGGTCTGAATATTGCCAGTATCCAGACAAGTTCCAGTGGCCGCTGGATATTCAATGCCTGTTCCTGGATTAAGTCTGGCACTGAATATCTGGATAGAATTCCACTGGTAACAGTCAGCACCTTTGAAAATGCTGACCACCACTGGCTGAAATTTGGGGTGATATTGTCTGTGCCATTGGTTGAAATGGTCATCAGGGAAAGGCTGAAAGCAGTCATTTTCTCTACTTTATGAAAAGTAAATTATTTACAGTATGCTTTTTTACAAAACCAGAAAAGCACAATTCCAAAACAATAAATAATCCAACAGCAACTGGATTAAAAGATCCAGAACCAGTGCTTTTTGTGTTCAGAGGGGTACACGGTGGTATCTTTTCCAGTGCTTGATAAAATAGGTTTCTGGTTCCCAAGAATTAATGAAAGAACCAAGGCTCTGCACACCTCAAACACACACAAAGAGAGGTCCCCCCCTCTCCCCCCCCTCCCCCCCACCCCCCCCCCCCGTGTCTTTAGCTGGTCCCCTCAGGTCCATGGAAGAATGTGAAGTCACATGCTGCAGCCAGCTCATAATAGCTCAGGCACTGCATAATGTGGGAAACAAGGGCTACAGAGGCTGAACTACTCTTGGAATTCAAAATTTTCCACTCTGGAGAACCTCCTTACCTTTCTAGACTTTTGACCCCCCATCAGAACACTTAGATCCTCGCATCAAAACAGACTTGTTATCCCTTCACCCAAACAGGTAACAGGTAGTATTAGATACTACTCAAAGCTCGATTTTTTTCAGTACAGGGGCTTGAACTATGGAACATGCTTCTAGTGCATCTCAGGTTACAAACCTCCCTTCAACAATTTAAAATCGAACTAAAGACGTTCCTATTTGCAGACGCATACACCTGATGTTTTCTCATACAAGCCAGGTATGAAAATCAATCACATTGCATATCCCTATTGTATCTGCCCTCCCCACTATCCTATCTTATATTGTACTAGCTGTCCCCACTGGCGTTGCTCAGCATTAGGTTAGTACTTTGTAACTGAGAAAAACAAGGTTTATTTGTGTGTAATAATACTGAATAAGTATGTATTTTTAACTCGTTTATGATGGTTGTTACATTTAGTTTGATGTCTTTAATGCGAGAAATGAAACATAAAGAATAGGTATAGATATATGTATATGGATATATTTTTATTTGTACAAACAGAAATAGAACACACAGGAGTAGATAAATATTAAATATGTTTAATATAATTTGTAATAAGTTCTCTTTCTAGCACATTTTGATAGACATTTTTTATTTTTTTTCGATTTGGAGCATATATGTATAAAAACTTATTTGAGCTAGCTCATGAACAGGCAACATATAATTGGCCATGTGAAAAACATGGATTTTGTAAGTTGACACCTGTGACTTTTAACATTTGACATTGAGCTTTATTTATCGACATTGTAAAGGCTAGTTGAACTGGAAACTGCAGTCTTTTGAACTTTTTAAGTATAAAAACGTGCTGTCCTTTGGCACAACCTGTCAAGACTGTAGCTTCAATAACATGTGGCATTAAAGAGCTAAACGTATGCCATTACATAGCTTTGGAGCATTTAGATTCATAGCAGTATGATTGGCGAACCAATTTTTAAATGTAGTTGATGTGGTGGCATTCCTGGTGGATGCAGTGAATTTAGAAATTGCAATACAGTACAATACAATAGCAATTTATATTCCGCTATCTACCCACAAAAGATCAATGTGGATTACAATGTAAGTAAAAAACTAAGCTATCACTAGGAGAAGTACAGCAATCATACAAACATCTTATCAACCCAAATCATACCATACTAATAAACTGGTCAAAAACTAGATCAAATATGTAGAAAAAAATAAGCTTTCAACAATTTACGAAATCTAAAATAAGAGGACATCACTTGACTCCAAAGGAAGAGAATGCCAACATTGTACTAAACAGTATACAAGACTGTAACTATGATAAGATTTATACCTCACATTTTTTTACAGATGGAAATTGTAATAAACAACAATCCTTCAAACTTAATGAGCAGCTTGGTGTTCCTAACGTAAATAGTTCAATTAAATAATCTGGAATAAAGCCATAAAACAATTTGTGGCTAAAGATGCAGAGCTTAAATTTGCATTGTGCCTCAATAAGAAGCCAATGCAAAGATCACAACAAAGGAGTTACATGATCAAACTGATGTCGTTCACAAATCAGTTTTGCAGCCGCATTCTGCAAAATCTGTAAACGTCTCAAAGATAAATGAGAACACCCAATATAAAGTGCATTACAATAATCTAATTGAGAAAGCACCAACATCTGAACTATTACCTGAAAACCTAATGTATTCATCAGCCATTTAATACATTGGAGCTATCTCAACCTAAAAAACACTTTCTTAACCAGTTGTGAAATCTGATATTCCACAGTCAAATTGGAATCTAAATAAATTCCCAATATCATTAATGAAGTTTCCAGAGAAAAGTTTGAGCCTCAAATATTCAAAACTGAAGTTAACAGAACCTTAGTTGGGGGAGAAGCATAAAATTTTGGCCTTAGCTATATTCAATTTAAGCTTATAACTTAAGGCCCATAGTTCCATAGAATCCAAATAGAAATTTCATTAGTACTATCTTCAATCACTTTTTTTTAAATGGAAATAGAATTGTTATGTCATCTGCATACAAATAGATTGTATTTTTTGAAAAATAGAAAGTGTACCCAACATTGTCATCAAACATTAAACAAAAGGGGGGACGGGGAGAACCCTGTGGAACCTCCACTATAGATCTCCATGACTGTGACATCATTTGTTCTTTGGAAACCCTATAAATTCTATTTTCTAAGAAACCCTTAAACCACTGAATCACATTTCCTGTAATTCCCAGGTCTCCCAAAACATCCAATAAAACATCATGATTCACTAAATCAAATTCAAATGCCAAGGCAAACTGCAATACAATAACTTGATAGCCTTGGGATAGCAAAGCTCTAGCCTGTGCCAATAATGAATTCAGCAGTATTTCTGTCCTGAAACCTCGTCTGAATCCAGATTGTGTAGGTAAAAGCACATTATGTTGATCTAAATAATTTTCTAACTGCTTTGCTAATTTACAATGTCATTAGTATCTTGCATTGTGTCAATGGACAAATACTCTTTAGTTTCACCTGGTAGCATTTCTTGAATTTCGTTGTTCATTTCATTGACATTTAAGTTTTTCGGAGCTAGAATTGCTCGTTCGCATAACCATTTGTGGTTTTGGTAATGATTTGCGATGTTTGGAAATATTTGTTCCTTAAAACTATTAATATCTTCTACAATGTTGAATAAATCTGAAGTTAAAGATATTTGTCCATCAGCATCACATTTTATTTTTCCTTCTCCTAACTCCAGAAGCTTTTTTGAAAATAGTTCAACAGATTCGTTGCCTAAAGATTTTTCTCGCATATTTTTGGTCAGTTTTAAATGCTGCACAGAAGACCAAAGAGTGGAGGACTTGAGACAAGCTTTGAGTTCATCGTACATCGTACCTTTTTGAATGACAGGCAATGTTTGTCGAAAGTCACCAAAAAGGACTGTAACAATTCCTCCCATCAAATTCTCATTACTTCTTAAGTCTTGAAAGGCTTCTATTGACTGCTTCTAGAGCATTCTTATGAGCTATGGTGCATTCATCCCAAACAATGAGGCTACATTGGTGTAATAATTTGGCTAGGCCTATTCCTTTGTTTATTTGACAAATTGAGTTCTCAGTATGAGCTATGTTAAGAGGCAATGCTGAGGGGTGTGTGAAAATGGCTGAGTGGGGGTATACTGTTGAGAGTGAGTGTGAATGGATATGTTAGAAAGGGTGAGTGTGAATGAGGGTGAAGGTGTGCTACTGATGAGTTGTACTGTTTGGGGGGAGGTGTGAAAATGGGTGAGTGTTAATGGGGGTGTGGTACTGAGGGAGTGATAATGTGAGTGGGGGTGTACTACTGAGGGGGTGTGAGAATGAGTGTGAATGGGGGTGTGCTACTAAGGGGATTTGAGAAAGTACTGCTGAGGGGTGAGTGTAAGAACAAGTGAGTGTGGGGTTGTACTCATCAGGAGGATTTGAGTGGGGGTTTTCTGCTGAGAAGTGTGTGAGAATGAGTGAGTGTGAGTGGGGGTGTTTTGCTAAGGAATGTGTGAGAATGAGTGTGAATGTTTTGCTGAGGGGTGTGTGAGAATGGGTGAGAGTGGGGGTGTTTTGCTGAGGGTTGTGTGAAAACTCCCACTCTCACTCACCCATTCTCACACACCCCTCAGCAAAACACTCACACCCATACTTTCTCCCTACTCTGTTCCCACCAGTCTCTGAACCTCCCTTGTACTGAAATTGTCAGGGAAGAGGGTATTAGAGAATGAGGCCCAGATGATCAAAAGCCCTGCACTGTTCCAAACAGCGCCCTAAAAATAGCGCCGGGACAGCGCAGGGCTTTTCTGCATCGATGATCAAAGATAATGCATGCAAATCTAAGCAGCGCTATTATCTTTGATCATCACGTTTAAAGTGCGGGAGAATTGTGCCGAGCATGCGCTCAGCACAATCCTCCTGCACTTGTTTGACAGGTCTGGGCTGTCAAAAGCCCAAACCTGTCAAACAGCCTGCCGAGGCCCGAACCCCCCCCCCCACCGAACCCCATAACTCATGGTGGCCGCCTCAGGCCAAACGCTATCCCACCCTCCTTCCCACTCAGCGACAGGGGGGGGGGGGCTGGAGGTTCAGTGGATCTCCAGCCCACCCCAACTCCTTCCCCCCCCCCCAAGCATTCTGAGTCCATGGTCCCCCCAGCGTTCTGATTCCCTGGTGGTCCGTGGTCACCCACCCTTCCTGCCAGCCCCCCCCCCCCCCCCGGCTGGCCCCCTACCTTTTGTTGGAGGAGGGACGCAGCCTGCCTGCCTCCCTCCTCTTTCTGTCGATGCTGCTGCAAAATGGCGGCGCCCAGCCCCGCCTATTGCATCCTGGGATGCGCTGGGCGGGGCTACAGACCATGTAAGGGAATCGCTCCCTTACATGGTCTGTAGCCCCGCCCACCGCATCCCAGACGGAAAAACAAACAAACAAACACACATCTGCTTTATGTAGAGAAATTTATTTATTGGGATGCACCTTGCAGGGCTACACCCCAGCCTTCAGCAAGCACCTTCCTGCCCTGAATCCCGCTTGCAGGCAGGACTCCGTCCTCAATCCTCACAAAGCTCTGGCTCCTTCTCCAGTTACTGTGAATGGGATAATAACTGCTCCTTAATTTCAGCCCAAACTTTACTTTGCAATCCAGGACCATTTTTCTCCTCACTAGTCACTTGGTAGGGGTTTGCAGGTGGTCCTAAGACCTCTAGGCAACCAAGGACCCTGTGCTTACACAGGCAAAAACTTTTATTTCTCCAAACTCATCTCAGAACTGTCACTCACCCAACATATGAACTATCTTTCTGCATCTTATTCCCTAATCACTCCCACTGGGCTGGGGCTTGGAGCCAGCTGAGGGCTATTACAGAAGTTCAGAAGATAGCGTGCGTGCCAGCAAAGCTGATAAGACCTTCAGGGAAGGGATTCTTATACTTTTCTTAGTGCCATTCGGTCTGAAGTTTGATGACCTGGAAGTTTTAGTAGTGAAGTCCATGCTGATAGCAATATTTATTTATTTGCTGCATTTGTATCCCACATTTTCCCACCTCTTTTTGCAGGCTCAATGTGGCTTACATTATGCCGTAATGGCGATCGCCATTGTCGGAATGAGAAATACTGAGTATTATTGCATTTAAAGTACAGAAAATATAATATAAATTAGAAATGAATAGATATACAATTCATTTCAGGTATTTGAGAACAAGGATAATGTGAACATTCAATAATGTCAATGAGATTAAAGTAAACAAATAAAAAAAAAAAGAGTTCAATGTTGACTTGTTATGGTAAAGTTGTGATGTCCGTTCATTTAAGAAGGGTCCAAATGATAAGTCTCTTTGAACAGGTACGTCTTTAATAATAATATAACAACAACAATAAGTTGTTATTGTCCAGCTGTTTTGCCTTTTCCCAGACTAGATGGGTCCTCATGCACTTTGAGGCCTTCACACACTACCAAGCCTCTGCATTAAGTCTGGTGAAGGTCAGGTCTGTAAAAGTCAGATTCACATTGCAGGCTATTTCTGAATTGTAGTGCCTTATGCAGGGTTTTAGCCCCACAGAGGGAACTTGAGTTTGGTAATATCTAATGTGCTTAATTATTCCAAATGGAGTCAAAGGCCTTTCATTTTGCATAGAAACATCAATCTTTAACCTTGGCATTATCTAGCAGAGACTGTTACTATATTTGCATTGCTGTACAGATCCAGAATGTACATTATCTTTGTTAGAAAAGGCACATAAACCAGAAGTTCCCAAATACATTATCATAGTGAACCAGGCATATGGATATGTATCATTTATATGTGGTATTACCTTCTAATGGACTTTACAAAGTGCTTTCAAAAACTCCATATCATTTTGCAGATTGTGGCCATTTGCAAATACTTTGCTGGAACAAAACGGATTACATAGTTTACAAGAACTAAATCCACAGTTTCCCGATGTGAAAAGCAATACATGAAAGTTAAGTCACCAAAATCATTCTATCACAACAGAGAGGGATATCACTGACAGATGACTTGAGCTTTTGCTATTAATAAAGATGTTAGAATCCATAGACTTACAGAGGAATTAATATAACAGCCCGTTAACATGCCATAAATGCAATAACCTCTTCCTAGGAATTAATTTCTTTCTCTTTATAGAGACTCCAGTGCAGTGCTTATCAACCCTCTCCTGAAGCCATAACTAGCCAGCCAGTTTTTCAGGATTGCCAAAATGAATATCCATGAGACAGATTTTAATACAAGGGGTGTCCAATATATGCAAATGTATTTCATACATTTTCATTGCTGCAATCCTCAAAACTTGACTGGCCAGGAGTGCCTCCAGGAGAGGTGGAGAACCATTGCTGTAGGGTACGCACAGGAACCTCTACTGGATACTAAGGCCATAGACTTTGAACTCAGTGACACAGCCATGGGTGAGTGCAGGCCCATCCACTTTGAACTCAGACCCACTCAGCAGTGGCACAGCTGTGATGTGGCTGGCAGGAATCCCCAAGACATGCCAGCTGAAGGCTCCCGGCAACTCTCCCTCCCTTTCCCCCCAGGCAATGAGGGAGTCTCTTAACTGTACTCCCCCAACATCCTGTACCTTTAAAATCTTTCATTTTTTCACTGGCAGTGAGCAAAACCTCAAACCTGCTGCTCACGCTGACCCCAAGCCTTCCCTCTGATGCAACTTCCTGTTCACGGGACCAGGAACTCCATCAGAGGGAAGGTCGGGAATGGCATGAGCAGCTGGTGTGAGTCTCTGTTCACTGCCAGTGAAGAACTAAAGGACTTATAAGATACCAGGAGTTGGAGAAGTGGAGTTCAGACCCCTGACTGCCTGGGGGGAGGGGAGGGAGAGATACTGGGTGGGGGGTGCCCCTATTTTCACTTTATTATTACCTCACTGATTCTAGAAAGAAGGAGGTCCCGTCCCCCCCATTGACCAGTATTACAATCAGGGGAGAGGATTAGTTTTGGAGGAAATTTAGTAGAGGTACAAAACCCTGAGCACAGTTCAAATTTAGCTTTTTTGCTCCTCCCCCCCCCCCCCCCCCACTCCACTCACCTCAGTTGCTGACCTGCATGTAATGTAAGAGTCCCATCCAGTGCCAACACCCTCACCATCCAGGACTAGTAATCAGAACAGGTAGGAAACCCTGGCTGCCTTAGCTAGGGCAATCTATTGGGAGCTATCCAGGAGCAGAAAGAACCAGGCACACCCATTAAAGGGGGGCCGACCACAACCGGGCTGAAGGGTACAGGGAGGGCCTAGCTAGAGAGCAGAGGTAGTAGTGGGAGGGAAACAAGGTGTAGCAAGGGGAGGGGGCAGGAAAGAAGGGGAGGAGCAAGGGAGGAGGAGAGAGGAATTTGAACTGCACAGGAAGTCCTTTTGAATTTGGAAGCAGGAGAAGAGCAACGCCCACCCGCCCACCCACTTGAGAGGCAAGATTTGTCGCAGCGAGGCGTTAGACTACAATGTTTACGCACAGCCAGCAATGGGTACACAGCAGCTTGACACATAACAGTTACAAGTTTCGGGTAACTACTGCTGCAGAAAGAGTTGTGTGGAAAATTATCAAGTTGATGCAAATGGTAGGCTTGCAAGTGAGCAGCCTTGTTATAAGGAAACAACGTGTATACAGCTTGTCTCCTGGCTTGGGCGGCCGGGAGGCCTAGAACGTCATTTTGTAAATGTGGTAGGTGCCTCCTTCAACGGGAAACAACGTGTATACAGCTTGTCTCCTGGCTTGGGCGGCCGGGAGGCCTAGAACGTCATTTTGTAAATGTGGTAGGTGCCTCCTTCAACGGGAGACACCAAGTGACGTCGGGTGCTTGGAAAACAGCACAGGGGGCCACAGGGGCTTGGTACGGCTTGGCCTGTGGCCCAGAATATGCAACTACGTGTAGAAGCTGTGTACCCGGGTAGAAATGCATGCTGGCATAATGATTAGTAGAAGATGTAATGTAATTTGTTTAAGTTGTAACAATTTTGATGTTCCTGGCTGCGGCCAAAATAAATCCAATTCTATCGAAGATACGGCTTGTAGTGTGGTATTGAAGGGGGCGGGGGTTGATACGTCTGAGTGTGTGCCAAATGCCCGAGTTGAGAGGAGACAGCGGTAGCCTAGATTCCTCTCTGCATTGGCAACAATGGGAATAATCCAAAAAAACTGAGCAAAGAAATGTACAACAGTCCAAAAGAAGACAGGAACACTTTGATCCAGAGCAGTGTCTGTTAACAAGCACAGCTTTTTTTGAAGGGGTATGTTGATCACCCCTGATTTTTAGTTGTACCCCTGACGCAGCCTGAGGGCGAAACGTGGCCACGTCGGGTACTGCTTTTATCTTGGTTTGAATAAATTATTTCTTTGTTTTTATATTTGTGTATCGGTCTACTTTTTATAACAGACTTAAACCAAGAAACTTCCAGTGGGGAGTGTAGTAGAAAGAAAAAAGACTGACCCCCTAATATTCAGCACTATTTAACTGACCAGAACAGCTGCTGACTAGTTAAACAGTGCTTAACCGGCTATCCGGTGATATTTAGCAGGGGATAACCAGCTATCCCCTGATGAATATCCCCTGTTATCAGCTAGCAGCCTAACCAGCTATCTGCCGATTTCTAAAGCTGGTTTAGTATCCATATTTGGCCATATGAAAAAGTGGGCTATCTTTGGCTGGCTTAAAGATAACCGGCTAAGTCTGAATATTGACTTAGCCATTTATCTTTAAACCACACAAAAATAAACCGGACATTCAATGCCAGTCACCAGAAACAGCCCGGCATTGAATATCCAGGCTCAGCGCCAACCACAGGAGTCAGCCAGTCTAACTCCTGCGGTCTGAATATCAGCCCCTGAGACTTTATAAATATTGGTTGAATATTGTCTCTGCCATAGTTGCTGCCTCTGTTGATGTTACTGTCCCAGTTACTTGACTTTAAAGTAAATTCATTGTTTCAAAAATTCGCCTAAGCCCATTCTATAAAGTACATCTCAATTTAGTTGTACTTTATAGAATAAGTCCAAATTTCCACATGGCTTATAGAATACATCAAATGCCCATACGCATGTCTAAATTTAGTAGCAGGCAGTTACGCCAAGTAAAACCTAGTGTAAATGCCGACGCCTAAATTAGGCGCAGACTGGGTGTATTCTATAACAACACGCATAGATTTTAGAAACATCTATGACCCATGGCCACACCCTCTTTTCAACTATGCAACTTAGAATTTATACACAGCATGTTATAGAATATGTCTAGACATTTCTGCACGTAAATTCTAATTAATGTCAATTAGTGTCAATAATTGCTTGTTAATTGGCAATTATCAATGCTGATCAGCTTGTTAATCAATTAGGTTATGCGTATTGTTATGGAATATGCTTTGCTTTCCGCATGGAAATCTCAGCATGATATATAGAATCCGGGGGTATGTTTGTACTTGAACACGTAACTGAAAATCAGAGCCATTTAACACCAATTAAGGCCATTACTAAGCAAATTAGCACCTAATTTAACAATTACCCTATGTGTGTAACTGTCAATATTCTATAACCTTCATGTATAATTTTGCATACTAGTCGCTAAATTGTGTGTGCAGGTTTAAAGAATGAGGGGATTGGTACACAGAGAAGGTTCTAAATATATCCATAAATACGACAAAGTTGCTCATACCCCATGAAGGCAGAGCATTGCTTACTGCATCATAGACCTGTTGGAGTACAGCCCTTACAACATAACTTGGTGATTCATCTGTTTATGACAGCTCATTTGGTACTGGCAGCAGCTTGGAAGAGCTCAGCGATCCCATCTTGCACAGTTTATGTACATAAATTGGATTCTTTTTGCTTGATGTCCGAGTTAACAGCACTTAAGAATGTCCAACTTCCTAAGTTTCATAAAGTTTGGGATGGTTATCGAACATGGAGATCTAACCCACAAAATCACCAATGATGGTATGTGTGTTTTTCCTCAGTCCTACTCCCTTGATGTTGTTCTGGGAGTTTCTGGTTATGGAGCGAAACCCTTTGGGGGACTTTTGTGGGTGGGGGTACGCTGGGGATTTGAAGCTTTGTCTTTTATGGTTGTTGAATGTAATATTGACAATTTTCAATAAAGTAGTTTGAAAACATAAATAAATGGCTTCTAGATAAAATGTGTTTTTTTAATTTGAAGTTTCAAGATAAGGTGCTTCTCAACAGCTATGCTTGAAGGTATCTTGAATTAAATTTCCCACTTCCTAATGCATGTTAACATTGTTTTTCTGAAATTGTAATTTTCAGTGTTTCTTAATAAAGGAATGTATAAGTGAAAAAAAATATTCCAATGGATTTCAAACCATTTTACATGAAACAATGCTGTTGCCTTCCAATACAGTAAGTTGTCAATCCCTCTGATTACATGAATTTCCGGGGCATATTACTTTTTCTCTTTCTTAACTCAGGTGGTGCTGCTGTTGGGGAACTGGCAGCCTCCACTTGTATTCAGGTCACATAGCAGTGCGCTCTGTAACAGATGCTAGTCTGCTATCCAGTTTAGCCCAGGCATGCCTAAAAACTGCAGCATGGCAAGAGCCACTAACAGTAACTTCAAAAAAAAGGCTAAAAGGAAGCACTATTCTGCATTGGCTTCCTCTCAAAGATAAAGCAAAGTACTATACAACATGCAACACAGGTTGCTTTGCTACCAGTTTGTCACAATATGGATAGATGAAGAACCCCTAAGTACAACAATTAGAACTGTACTCTGTATGAATGAATAACGCTCAGGATGACTGAAAAACTTCCTACACTGGAGCTAAACATGTGATAACTGTTTTCTGTCTTCATGGTGCTGCATAATTTAAACATCATTGTACTACTGTTTCAATAGGAAAATAAAAATTTCTTAACAAATAAATTCAGCTAGCCTTTTAGCTTTAAGTGATAGATATTATTATTAATTTGAATTTATTATTATTAATTTGGACTTTGCTCCCACATTTTTCAGTAGTAGCTCAAGGTGAGTTACATTCAGGTACAATGGGTATTTTCCCTGTCCCTGGTGAGCTCACAATCTAAAGGCCTTGTTTACTAAGGTGCACTAGTGTTTTTAGCATGCGTTAAAAATTAGCACGCACTAACGCTAGAGACATCCATAGGAATATATGGGTGTCTCTGGCATTAGTGCATGCTAATTTTTAGTGTGCGCTAAAAATGCTAGTTTTACAGTGCAGCTTAGTAAACAGGGCTCTTAGTTTGTACCTGAGGCAATAGAGGGTTAAGTGACTTGTCCAAGATCACAAGGAGCAGCAGTGGGATTTGAACCGGGCACCTCTGGACGTCAAGACCAGTTCTCTAACCACAGATATGTCCTGCAGCTCTTATCTCAGTCACCAATGGGCCAATGATCAGAAGCAAACGCAGGTGATAGAGGCTGTTAGTGTCATACTAGCGTCTGTGTTTGCTACCACCTCATGATCAGAACCCCCGAACACGTGAAACAACGCGTTCACGGGCTCTGAATGCAACTAGCATGCAAATGCATGCAAAACAGGGCTCTTAGCGCAATTAGCATGCAAATGCATGCTAAATCTGAAAATGGGCAAAACTATGGGGCCCGATGGGATATATTCCAGGATACTGAGGGAGTTCATAAAAATCCTGGTGAGACCTCTTAAGGATTTATTTAATAGATCTTTAGAGACGAGAGAAGTTCCGCAGGATTGGAGATGAGCAGCTGTGGTTCCTCTTTACAAAAGCAAGGACAGGGAAGCAGTGGGAAACTACAGACCAGTAAGCCTCAAGTCAGTGGTTGAAAAAATAATGGAGTCGCTGCTGAAAGAAAAGATTTAATTAATTTTCTAGAATCCAATGGGTTGTAGAATCCGAGGCAACATGGGTTTACTGAAGGAAAATCTTGCCAAAAGAATCTGATTGATTTCTTTGACTGGGTGACCAAAGAAATGGATAAAGGACATGCGCTAGATGTAATCTACTTGGATTTCAGCAAAGCCTTTGATACGGTTCCTCACAGAAGACTCTTGAATAAACTGAGAGGGCTGAACTTATGACCCAAAGTGGTGAACTGGATTGGAAACTGGTTGACTGACAGGTGACAGAGGGTGGTGGTAAATGGAATTTGCTCCAAAGAAAGGAAAGTGAATAGTGGAGTGCCTCAGGGGTCGGTACTGGGGCCAATTCTGTTTAATATATTTGCTGAAGGGTTAGAAGGAAAAGTTTTCCTTTTTGCAGATGACACAAAGATAGCCAATAGAGTGCATACCCCAGAGGGAGTAGAAACCATGAGAAGAGATCTCCAAAAATTAGAAGAATAGTCAAAGGTCTGGCAGTTAAGGTTTAATGCAAAGAAGCGTAGAGACAGTAGAGTGCAGTATGCAGGTCCATGGGGGGGGGGGGGGGGGGGAGGTGTGTGTGTCAGTGGAGGCATAGCGAAGGCATGGACATCCTTCTTTCAAATATTTTGGACATCTTCAACTGCCCCCCCCCCCCCCACCGCCAAATTTCAAGGGAGTAGAGGCATGGCCTAGTGGTTAGAGCACAGGTTTTGCAATCCAGAGGTGGCCAGTTCAAATCCCACTACTGCTACTTGTGAGGCATAGCAAAGGCACAAACATCCTTCTCACAGAAACATGCACATTTTGGACATCCTCAACTGCTGTCGCAGGGACATAATGGGAAAAAAAAGATGCCCCTGACAAGCACTTGGACGTCTTCACCTGGACTTGTGTTTTTTTTAAGGTTGTAGACAGCTATTATACACGCAGCTTGTCTGCATGTATGAAGCCGTCTTTGGCATGTGCAGAGCAGCCACGCATAATGCTTGGCTGCTTTGCACTGGCTTCCCCTCCTTAGGAAGGAAATCATGTGCAAATGAGCTAACAGCGAGCAGCTCATTTGCATGCGATTTCCTTCATGAATGCCCGTTCCTTTCCGAATCGCTAAGGAATCGGTAAGGGAAGGGCTTTTTCCATTCAGTTAGTGCATCATTTAGTCCACTGCATTGCCCCCCAGGGTGCCCAGCTGGTGTCCTGGCATGTCAGGGGGACCAGTGCACTATGAATGCTGGCTCCTCCCATGACCAAATGACTTGGGATTTGGTCGTTTTTGAGATGGGTGTCCTCGGTTTCCATTATCGCTGAAAACCGGGGGCGACCATCTCAACATTTATGTCGACCATCTCTAAGGTCGACTTAAATGTTGAGATTTGGGCTTCCCAACCGTATTATCGAAACAAAAGATGGATGCCCATCTTGTTTCGATAATATGGGTTTCCCCGCCCCTTCGCGGGGACGTCCTGCAAGGACACCCTCAGGAAAACTTGGGCGCCCCGTTCGATTATGCCCTTCCACGTAACCAGCTATCTCACACTGAATATTAGTGCTTAGTTGTCTAAACTATTTAACCAGCAAGGAGCCTTTCCTGGACGGATAAATAGCGCCGAATATCAGGCCCACGGTGTTTTGTAAGCCATACCACAAACCTTAAAATCAATATGTGCTGTCACAGTAAGCCAACGAAGTTTCAAAAGGTGAAACATTATCAAACCTTGCTTTACTGAATATTTATTTTACTGCTGTATTCTGGATCAAACAAAGTTTTTCTGTAGTATAGTTAAAATACTAAAGTACAGAGAATTACAATAATCCAGAGATGAAAACATTATCATCTGAACCAGAACTCTAAAACAATCTTGGAAAAAGTATGGACAAATTTCTCTCAATTGTGTAAGTTTAAAAAAGTTTTTTTTTTTTAAATTAGAGCATTAGTCTGAGCTTCCATACTCAAGCTAGAATCTAAAATCATCCCTAGAATCCTTGAGGTTGTATCCACTTTTAGGTTAGTCCCATCTGCAATTACCACTACCTTTGGGATCAAATCCAAGTTAGAACTAAACCAAAGAAGCTTGTTTTTTTCAGCGTTCAATTTAAGATAATAATAATAAAACTTTATTTATTACCCGCTATATTACTACTACTACTATTTAGCATTTATATAGCGCTACAAAGCGTACGCAGCGCTGCACAAACATAGAAGAAAGAAAGACAGTCCCTGCTCAAAGAGCTTACAATCTAATAGACAAAAATTAAAGCAAGCAAATCAATTAATGTGTAGAGGAACGAGGAGAGGAGGGTAGGTGGAAGCGAGAGGTTACAAGTGGTTACAAGTCAAAAGCAATGTTAAAGAGGTGGGCTTTCAATCTAGATTTAAAGATGGTCAAGGATGGGGCAAGACGTAGGGGCTCAGGAAGTTTATTCCAGGCGTAGGGTGCAGCGAGACAGAAGGAGCGAAGTCTGGAGTTGGCAGTAGTGGAGAAGGGAACAGATAAGAAGGATTTATCCATGGATCGGAGTGCACGGGAAGGGGAGTAGGGAAGGACGAGTGTGGAGAGATACTGGGGAGCAGCAGAGTGAATGCATTTATAGGTTAGTAGAAGAAGTTTAAACAGGATGCGAAAACGGATAGGGAGCCAGTGAAGCGACATGAGGAGAGGGGTAGTATGAGTAAAGCGACCCTGGCGGAAGACGAGACAGGCATCAGAGGTTTGAACCGACTGGAGAGGGGAGAGGTGACTAAGTGGGAGGCGAACAAGAAGCAGATTGCAGTAGTCTAAACGAAAGGTGACAAGGGTGTGGATGAGGGTTCTGGTAGAGTGTTCAGAAAGAAAGAGGCAGATTTTACGGATGTTATAAAGAAAGAAACGACAGGTCTTGGCGATTTGCTGGATATGAGTAGAGAAGGAGAGAGAGGAGTCAAAGATGACCCCAAGGTTACGAGCTGAAGAGACAGGGAGAATGAGAGAGCCATCAACAGAAATAGAAAACGGGGGGAACGGGGAGTTGGGTTTGGGGGGAAAAATGAGAAGCTCGGTTTTGGTCATGTTTAATTTCAGGTGCTGTTGAGACATCCAGACAGCAATGTCAGACAAACACGCTGATACTTTGGTTTGGATGCAAGGTGAGATATCAGGGGTAGATAGGTAGATTTGGGAGTCATCAGCATAGCGATGGTAGAAAAAGCCATGGGATGAGATTAATGAACCAAGGGAAGAAGTGTAGATAGAAAAGAGGAGAGGACCAAGAACAGAACCCTGCAGTATGCCGACAGGCAGAGGGATAGAACTAGAAGAGGATCCACCAGAGTGAACACTGAAGGTGCGGAGGGAGAGGTAGAAAGAGAACCAGGAAAGGACAGAGCCCTGGAATCCAAGTGAGGACAGGGTATAGAGGAGTATGCTGTGATCGACAGTGTCAAAAGCAGCGGAAAGATCAAGAAGAATGAGGATGGAATAGAGACCTCTGGATTTAGCCAGTAATAGGTCACTAGAGACTTTAGTGAGCGCAGTTTCGGTTGAGTGGAGAGGGCGAAAACCAGATTGTAGTGGGTCGAGAATAGCATGTGAGGAGAGAAAATCAAGGCAGCGGTGGTGAACAGCACCCTCAAGTAACTTGGAGAGAAAAGGGAGGAGGGAGATGGGTCGGTAATTAGAGGGACTAGTAGGGTCGAGTGAAGGCTTCTTAAGGAGAGGTGTGACCACAGCATGTTTAAAGGCAGCAGGGACAGTCGCAGTGGAAAGTGAGAGGTTGAGAATGTGACAGATAAAAGGAATAAGAGCAGGAGAGATGGCATTAAGAAGGTGGGTGGGAATGGGATCAGAGGAACAGGTGGTACATTTTGAGGAAGAAAGGAGAAGTGTAGTTTCCTCAATAGTAACTTCAGGAAAGGAGGAAAAGGACTGAGGGGAAGGAGAGAGAGGGGAACGGACTAGTGGAGGGAGAGGTGGCGAGGTAGAGAATTCAAGGTTTATTTTTTGAACCTTGTCGTGAAAGAATTCAGCAAGGGTCTGAGGAGATAATGAAGGGGGAGTAGGGGGAGGGGGCACCTTGAGGAGAGAGTTCAATGTGGTGAAGAGAAGTCAAGGGTTAGAGCCAAGAGAGTTAGTCAGTTGGATATAATAATCCTGTTTGGCGCGTAAAAGAGCAGATTGGAAGGAGGTCAGCATGAACTTAAAGTGTAAGAAATCAGCAAGGGCCCGAGATTTCCGCCAGAGGCGTTTGGCGGAGCGGGTACAGGAACGTAGGTAGCGGATATTAGAATTCAGCCAAGGTTGGGGTTTTGTACGCTTTATAGGGCGGGTCATCAAAGGTGCAAAAGTGTCTAAGGCAGAGGATAGAATATTGTTGTAAGAAGAAACAGCCTCGTTGACAGACGTGGATGGTGCCACAGTACAGAGGAGGTTTGAAACATGGGAGGATAGAGATGAAGGGTCAATATCATGAAGATTCCTAGAGAAATTAGATAAGATAGGACGGGACTGAGAGGGAGGAGATTTAAGTGTGAAAGTTATAAGATGGTGATCAGACAGGGGAAGATCAGAGGCAAGGAAACTAGAGGGTGAACAGTTGGAGGAGAAGATGAGATCAAGACAGTGGCCATTTTGATGAGTGGGGGAGGTGGAGCATAGTTGGTGATTAAAGGAGGATGTTAAAGCGAGCAACTTGGAAATATAAGAGTTAGAAGAATCATTAGCAGGAATATTAAAGTCACCAAGGATGAGAGAGGGGGAGGAAGGATCATGGAAAAAGACTAAGCGGGGAACAAAGCTAAAAGACTATGGGACCAATATTCAGACCATGGGAATTAGACCAGATAACTCCCGTGGTCCGAGGTGATGCCGAATATTCAATGCCAGGCCGTTTCCGGTGACTGGCACTGAATATCCGGGGTTTTTCTTAACCGGTTTGAATATAATCAGCTAAGTAGATATTCAGACTTAACCGGTTATCTTGAAACCAGCCAAAGATATCCCATATTTTCAAGCAGCCATATGTGGCTGCTAAACTTGGGCTGAAAATCCGCCGATTGTATCTCCCAATATAACTGGTTATTCACTAGCCGCTAACCGGCAATATTCAGTGGGGGATAGCTGATTATCCCGTGTTGAATATTGCCAGATAGCCGGTTATGGGCATTTAACCAGCCAGGTGCTGATCCTGGCCAATTAAGTGCTTTTGAATATCAAGGGGTATTTCTTTATCTTCTCTATGATATTAACAACCATGGACAGCAATAACAATTTGTATTCAACAGGGACAGGAAGAAAAATGTCATCAGCATATGAGAAAATCTTTTCACCATTGTTCCAAGTCATAGTATTTAATGTACTCATATACACATTGTACAAGAGTGGGGAAACTGGTGAACACCGTTCTGAAGAAAAAATACCATCTTTAAGAACCCGATAATGTATTTTTTTCAAAAACCCCTTGAACCAAATCAGAACGTCTCCTATAATTTCAAATTCAGATAACTTAAAAAGTAAAATATCATGATGAACAAAGTCAAATGCTGCAGAGATGTCAAATTGTAACAAAACAATCTATAGGCCCTTACTGAAAATTTTTTTTACCTCAAATGTCAAGGCTATTAGTAATGTTTCTGTGCTATGAAAGCATCTAAAACCAGGTTGCAAAAAATCAGCAAATGAAATTTGCTAGATATAATTTGATAGTTGAGACATGACCAAAAAATTGTAGTAGTTAGGTCAGAAAAAATATACCACTACTGCCAAACAATGTTTTATATTTAATACCACAAATCCTGCCAGACTGGCTCCCCCTCCCCTGCGCCCCCCCCCCCCCCCCCCCCCCCCCCACCACCCAAAGGCCCTCCCTGAGCCTCTCAAATGCGCTGGTGGTCTAGTGACCTATTTCGAGCAGGAGCGATCCCCAGTTGCTCCTGCCCCCACTGGTTTCTCAGTCAAAATGCCTGCTGAGACTTCCTATAGCAGCCTTGCGAGACTCCCCAATGGCAGCCGAGGCTGCCACAGGAAGTCACGGAAGTCATTGTGACTGAGAAATTGGCGGGGGCAAGAACAACTCATGGTCAGAAGAGGCCACTAGACTACCAGGGCATTTAAATGTAGGCCTGGGGAGGGTGGAGGGATTGTACTGGGGGGGGGGGGCAGGAATGGCCAGCCTGGCAAAACCCAGGTTCCAGCAGTGCTTGTGGCGGGGGAAGAGGAGGCAGGCTGAGAGTGGGTTCCACCGGGCTGGCCCTCCCCCCCCCCCCCCCCCCCCCCGAACACTGGCATTTCTGGCCAAAACCAAAGAATGACCGAACCCGAGCCAAAAACAAAATTCAGTCAGAAACAGAGTATAAACACAATATGAAATAAATTCCTGAAAATTAGTTTTTATATGATGTAAAACATCACTACATTTACAACTTTAGATATGCCAAACTGTACAATTACTTAAATGGAAGCTTAAATGCTGCAAAAAAAGAATGGAATTTGGAATACCAAAGATTAACCTATTGGTTAAAAATGCAGTGAAAGAGAAAGAAGCATAAAGGAATAGCAAAGATGCCAGAAGAGGTCAAGCACAAAAATTACAGCTTCATCCTTTTTGAAGAGAAACAGCAGTGTTTACTGGATTCTTCCCTGCCACTTTCCCTACCCCTGCATTGTAGAAATACCTCTATTTACCAAAGGATCAGAAGCAGCAGCACCAACTCACAAAAGTAAACTAATTAAGCACTAGAAGAATGGATGGCACAGAGATCAAATATTACATCTAACACTCATTTTGTTTGATTTGAGGCAGATCATAGAGAAGGAGTAATCAAATCTTTCCACAGATATTTTTTAACGCTTATGGCATGTGTAAAACTAATTTCCAGCTTCTGACAGAGGAACTAAGGAGAAACAGAAACAGATACAAATATGCCACTTCAAATACTGTAGGGTGAAGCTGCTGTTTAAAACCCTTTAAAAATGGCCCACCTGTGGCTATGACACTGCCTTGAATATTGACCTCTAAATTTAGATCTTATCAAACTAGAGCCACTGCAGCTACTGTGGCTTTCCTGAGGTCTGATTCACTGTGAGGGGCATTTTTGTGATAAAATCTAAATCCGATTTTGGACTTTTTGCAGAAAACGTCCAAAAATCAAGTGGTAAACATGGCCATTTTCAAACCAGTAAAACATCTATCTTTTTGTTTCGAATATTGCCATTTCGAAACAAAAAGATAGATGGTTTTGTGCTCAGTGCATTTTTCTTTTCTGACCATTTTCGAAAAAAGTTGTGTTCACAACCCACCATGCTTTAATTTCCTTTATATGGACTTGGTAATTTATACCAAGTTGAGCACCCCCAATCATTTTGAAAAGTTGGCTCCTATAATAGCCATACTAGGTCAGACCAATGGCCTTTCTAGCCCAGTATCCTGCTTCCAAAAGTGACCAATCCAAGTCATAAGTAACTGGCAGAAACCCAATTAGTAGCACCATTCCATGCTACCAATCCCAGGGCAAGCAGTGGCTTCCCCATGTCCATCTCAATACCAGACTATAGACTTTTCCTCCAGGAACTTGTCCAAACCTTTTTTATACCCAGATACACAACCACTGTTACCACATCCTCTGGCAACGAGTTCCATAGCTTAACTATTCTTTAAGTGAAAAAATATTTCCTCCTGTTTGTTTTAAAAGTATTTCCGTCTAATTTCACTGAGTGTCCCCTGGTCTTTGTACTTTCTGAAAGAGTGAAAAATTGATTCACTTTTACCCGTTCTGCTCCACTCAGGATTTTATGGACCTCAATCATATCTCCCGTCAGCCATCTTTTTTCCAAGCTGAAGCGGCCTAACCTCTTTAGCCTTTCCTCATATGAAAGGAGTTCCATCTCCTTTATCCTTTTGGTCACTCCTCTTTGAACCTTTTCTAATTCTACTATATCTTTTTTGAGATATGGCAACCATAAAGGATGGGTTCTCAAAACAAGCTCAATCAGAAAGAAGGTTATTTTAGCCACATTGGAGAGTTTATTGTTCAGAAAATAGCAGTTTAAGGACAGCATGTTCTGTCTTTTCTGTTGTTAGGACATGTTATAGCTGCTTCCATCGCTTTTATTCTCTTCTTCATTCCTCTCTACCCTATTATGAACTTTGGGGAATGAACGTGTCATTTGCTTATGCTCACAGTCACTGCACATTGTTGTACTACTCAGGTCATAAGTACATATAAGTACATAAGTAATGCCTCACTGGGAAAAGACCAAGGGTCCATCGAGCCCAGCATCCTGTCCACGACAGCGGCCAATCCAGGCCAAGGGCACCTGGCAAGCTTCCCAAACGTACAAACATTCTATACATGTTATTCCCGGAATTGTGGATTTTTCCTAAGTCCATTTAGTAGCGGCTTATGGACTTGTCCTTTAGGAAACCGTCTAACCCCTTTTTAAACTCTGCCAAGCTAACCGCCTTCACCACGTTCTCCGGCAATGAATTCCAGAGTTTAATTACACGTTGGGTGAAGAAACATTTTCTCCGATTTGTTTTAAATTTACTACACTGTAGTTTCATCGCATGCCCCCTAGTCCTAGTATTTTTGGAAAGCGTGAACAGACGCTTCACATCCACCTGTTCCACTCCACTCATTATTTTATATACTGTACCTCTATCATGTCTCCCCTCAGCCGTCTCTTCTCCAAGCTGAAAAGCCCTAGCCTCCTTAGTCTTTCTTCATAGGGAAGTTGTCCCATCCCCACTATCATTTTAGTCGCCCTTCGCTGCACCTTTTCCAATTCCACTATATCTTTCTTGAGGTGCGGCAACCAGAATTGAACACAATACTCAAGGTGCGGTCGCACCATGGAGCGATATAACAGCATTATAACATCCTCACACCTGTTTTCCATACCTTTCCTAATAATACCCAACATTCTATTCGCTTTCCGAGCCACAGCAGCACACTGAGCAGAAGGTTTCAGCGTATTATCGACGACGACACCCAGATCCCTTTCTTGGTCCGTAACTCCTAACGCGGAACCTTGCATGACGCAGCTATAATTTGGGTTCTTTTTTCCCACATGCATCACCTTGCATTTGCTCACATTAAACGTCATCTGCCATTTAGCCTCCCAGTCTCCCAGTCTCGTAAGGTCCTTCTGTAATTGTTCACAATCCTGTTGCGAGTTAACGACTTTGAATAACTTTGTGTCATCAGCAAATTTAATTACCTCGCTAGTTACTCCCATCTCTAAATCATTTATAAATATATTAAAAAGCAGCGGTCCTAGCACAGACCCCTGAGGAACCCCACTAACTACCCTTCTCCATTCTGAATACTGCCCATTTAACCCCACTCTCTGTTTCCTATCCTTCAACCAGTTTTTAATCCACAATAGGACTTTTCCTCCTATCCCATGACCTTCCAATGTCCTCTGTAGCCTTTCATGAGGTACCTTGTCAAATGCCTTTTGAAAATCCAGATACATAATATCAACCGGCTCCCCTTTGTCCACATGTTCGTTTACTCCTTCAAAGAATTGAATTAAATTGGTCAAGCAAGATTTCCCCACACAAAAGCCGTGCTGACTCGGTCTCAGTAATCCATGTCCTCGGATGTGCTCTGTAATTTTGTTTTTAATAATAGCCTCTACCATTTTCCCCGGCACCGACGTCAGACTCACCGGTCTATAATTTCCCGGATCACCCCTGGAACCTTTTTTAAAAATAGGCGTTACATTGGCCACCCTCCAATCTTAGCATAATATAACAACATGGCTTCTATTCCACTAATACCTCTTGATTCAAAGCGGATTCCCGTAAAAAGAAGCTGGTCATTTCCAGGAATTACAAATATACACATTTCAATCTTTAAAAAACAAACAAACAAACAAACCTAATTATTAGTTTGCAAAATAAATGTTTTAAATAATAAGTTTTAATATGTTTCAAAAAAGAAAGTAACTTGAAATGGTTGACAGAAAATTTTGAACAACTTTACTAAGACAAGCTGCTTGGTATGAAAAAAGATTAATAGCCAAGTTCTTTTCATAGCTTTTAAAGAAGGATAGGTAAAAAGGGTTATTGATGTAGTAGTGCTTGATTTATGAATGAAAACAAAGGGTTATGTTTACTAAGCCGCGTTATAGGCGCATTAGCGTTTTTCACATGCATAACCACGTGCACGTGTTAACCATGGACATGCCTGTAATATCCCTGTAAGCACCTACACGGTTAGCGCGTGCGTGCGCTAATTGTAGGCGCATTAAAAACACTAATGTGCCTTAGTAAACAGGACCCAAAGTGAGTTAACTAATACAATGGGGCCAACCCATAAAGTACTTTATAAAATAAACGCAGTAAAATTTAAACAAAACTCTGGCATAAACTGGAAGCCAATGACACTTTATAAAATACTGAGATACACTGTCATACTTTTTTTCCAAGGAGTATATGTCATGGAGTGCCGTATTCTGTATTGACTTGCAACCACTTTAGTAATTGTTTAGGGGATTCCAGGTATATAATGTTACAGTAATCTAATACAGTATGTTCAGGATCAATGAATGTACTATCAAACCAAAATGGCCTTGATTTAAATATTTATGTACCCTCCAGAAATTACGCATAAAAAGGAAAGCTCTTTAAGTGTATTTACATGAGATTCAAAGGATAACTTGGAATCTATTAATATACCAAACATTTTTACAGATGAGAAGGGATAAAGAGTCTAATTAGTACTAACACATTTTTCCTCTTCCACAGTAGAGTGACTGATCAATAAGAATTTTGTTTTTTCTGTATTCAATTTAAGCTTTTGCATTTTCATCCAAAACTCAAGTGTGCATTATATTATGAAGTAAAACTGAATAAGATGCAACCACTGTAGTGATGGGGACCATGACTGTAACACCATCAGCATAACTGTAAAAATAAACCCCCAACTTCTCTAACATATAACCCAGAGAATGCATGTAAACATTAAAAAGGAGAGGGGACGGTGGGGAACTCTGAGACATGCCTCAAGGATTACTCCACTTTTTCAACAAAATGCCATCCAACTTCACTCTATAAGATCAAGATCAAGATTTTAAAAAATCAGAAAACCCATTTATATACCTTCTCAGTGATCCCTAAACTTCCTAGAGTCTGCAAAAGAATTTCGTGATCCACAAAGTCAAATGCACTGGATAGATCAAACTGCATCACCAAATCCTTCTTACTTTCAACATAATAATTTCTGAACATTAACTATCAATGAACCAATAACAGTCTCTGTGCTGGTTTGACCTAAACCCAGATTGTGTATAGTGTAAGATACTGTGACAACCTAAATAATCTGACAACTGATAAGCAACCAATCCTTCCAACAATTTACAAAAAAAGAGTTATAGAAGCAATTAGTCTATAATTCAAAATCAAATTACTAGCCCACATTTTACATTTTGGTTACATTTTCAAATATTTGAGGGCATGTTTTGTTGCCACTGGAGGTGGCTACTTCAGTTAGCCTGTGCAATTTTGTGAGGAAAGAACAGAACAGAATATTTAACAAAGCACGAGCACTGTTGGCCTGAATTAGGAAACTGTCATTTACACAGCAAAGGTGCACAATATCTTTATTTTGCTAGCTTCGTCCAATGCATGGATTTGTCAGTGACATTGTTAGAGAGATTTCTCACTTCATAGTAAGGTTGGGATGATTGCTCTATACATATTACCGAGTGGATATTGTGAAAAGAGCCAGGATATTAAATGTAAGTGGGGAGGGTGAGTGCAGGAATGCTTGCACACTGCAATTTTATACTAAATTAACTCTACCATACTACCTCTGCAGAATGCAAGAAAAATGTTTAGAAGAGAGCAATTGTGTAACAACATGAACTGGTCTTCAGCAAGGGAGTCCAACCTCGGCCCTTACCAGGTTGGGTTTTCAGGATTTCCCCAATGAATATACATGAAATCTATTTGCATACAATGGCAGTGCATGCAAATAGATCTCCTGCTTATTTATTGGAGAATTCCTGAAAACCCGACTGGATTGCAACCCTTGAGGACCAAGTTTGGACAACCCTGGTCTAGAGGGAGGGAAGTGCTTAAAATATTCCTATTTAAATAAAGAAAAGTAAGCGCATACTGTTCACTTGCAAAAGAGGCTTCAGTACTCCATAAACGATGCCCCACAGCAGCATTCTGTATTTACACCTGCTTGAAGGCAGTGTAAATATAGATGCAGAGATTTGTTTGTATGCACGTATTTTATAAAATGGAATACATGTGCATAAACTGCAAACTCCATTCCCACGAATGCATAGTGTTCAGATACACAAAATTCAGCTCACAGGGGTCCTTTTACTCAGCTGCAGTAAAAAGTGACCCTAGCACACCCTTTTGCGGGATTTTCATGCACGCTAATTTTGGCTGATTTTCCATTTTTTTTTTTTTGTAACAATGGCCTTGTGCTAATATTGCCATTAGTGCACAGCTATTAAAAAAAATTACCATGTGAGCACTTACCAATACCTATTGTGTAGATGGTAAGGGCTCACGTAATAATCCCGCGCCAACCAGTTAGCATGCAGTAATGTAACTGTGCTAATCATTTAGCACAGAGACGCCCACTCTATGCCCTCCCCCCCAATATGCCCCCTGCAAAAAAATTAATAGCACCCAGATTACTGCGTGCTAATTTGGCACTTAATATAGAATGTGTGAGTGCATCCTGCAGTTCGCCATTTTAAGCTGTGGTAAGCGCATGGGCATTGTTTGGGGGGGCGAGAGGGCATTGCCCCCCTAAATGCAGGACCGGCGCAACGCGCTCTCAGTCCCTCCTTCCTGCCCTCATACACATGTGTATGTATCTGTATATACATACATACACACACACACACACACACATATATACATACATACACACACATATATATACATATACATACATACACATATACACATACATATATTTATTTATTTATTTGTTGCATTTCTATCCCACATTTTCCCACCCAATTGCAGGCTCAATGTGGCTTACATAGTACCGTAATGGCGATCGCCAATTCCAGTATGAAAATTAACAGAGTGGCATTGCGTTAAAGTTCATGAGTAATAGAGAAAATTGGTAGTTGAGGAGAAGGAGTTAAGATTTGACCAGTTCCGGTATAAGTTTTGTTGTGTTGCAGGGTTCAGGTGTTTAGGTTGGATCTTTATGGTATGCCTTTTTGAACAGATTGGTTTTTAATGATTTCCGGAAGTTTGTTAGGTCATGCATTGTTTTCATGATGTTTGGATGCATATGTTGATTTATATTTTAGTCCTTTGCAGCTTGGGTAGTGGAGATAAATATGCCAATATGCCCCGCCCCAGCCTTTGCTCGCCCCAAATCAGTCAAACTACGCCCATGGGTAAGCGTACAGTAGCATTTACCACAGCTTAGTAAAAGGGCCGCACAGTGACCTGTGCACCTGTTTTATGTGCAAAACCCTGGAGTAATTTTTATAATTGTCAATTTCTGTTCATAAATTAGCATTTTGGGCCCTGAAATCTTTTACAAAATGATCCCCCATGAAAGTAAACCTCTAAATTGGGTGCTAATATTGATGCACTGGATTATAAATGTAAATGACCAGAATACCAGCATTTACACATGGGTGCATGAACATACGCACACTGGATACCCGTTTTAGCACTATTCTGTTAATACATATGTACCTTACATAGCTTCTCTATCCAAAAATACTAGGGATAGGGGGCATGCAATGAAGCTTCTAAGTACTAAGTTTAAAACAAATCAGAGAAAATATTTCATCACTCAACGTGTAATTAAACTCTGGAATTCATTGCCAGAGAATGTGGTAAAAGCAGTTAGCTTAGCAGGGTTCCTAAAATGTTTGAATAATTTCCTAAAGGAAAATTCTATAAGCCATTATTAAGATAGACTTGGGAAAATCTACTGCTTATTTCTAGGATACCTCACACACTTATCAGTCGAACACAAAGAGTCATGCAGTTAGTAAAAGGTATATTTTATAGTAGGGAAGTCTCATAAGTCGCTAGGGTTACCATTTCTGTAGTACCCATGTTTTGTAACAGTTGTAATCATCGCCATACTCTCACCCTCCTTAATTAACTTTTATTTATATTTTTACTTTTTATCTTAGTTTTAACTTTTTTTATATAAAAAGATTACCCTTAGTATAGTTATACTACTACTGCATACTCAAGGGAGCTTTATTCATGAACGGTTTGTCAATTTGACAAGTAATGCTGTAAATGTATAAATAGCTCAACTTAGCTTTAAATATGCTGTGCGGGACTTTCCCCGACAGGTGCCTGTTTCGCACAAATCGGCTTTCTCAAGGGGTTGTTGCCGTACAAATCCTTCACTTTCCCCTGCTGTCTTCAGGCTTCAGTCAGATGGGAACCTGGAGAGCCTGAAGCCTGCTGGAGGAGATTGCCTGGAGGCAGGGGCATAGCTACGTGGGGCCACGGGGGCCTGGGCCCCCGTAGATTTGGCCCTGGACGCCCCTGTCAATGACCCTCTCGACCTCCCCCCCTCCCGCCACCAACCCGCCATTGCCTACCTTTGCTGGCGGGGGACCCCAACCCCCGCCAGCCGAGGTCCTCTTCTTCCTTCGTTCTGTTTCTGAGTCTGACGTCCTGTACGTACAACATGCAGGACGTCAGACTCAGAAACAAAACAAAGGAAAAAGAGGACCTCGGCTGGCGGGTGTTGGGGTCCCCCACCAGCAAAGGTACGTGACGGCGACGGCAGGGGAGGGTTGGCAATGGGAGGGGGGTCAAAGTTGGTGGTGGTGGCGGCGGCGGGGGGGGGGGGGTTGGCAATGGCGGGGGGAGGGCTAAAATGTGCCCCCTCACCTCGGGCTCTGGACTCCCCTCCCGCCGAAGTCTGGCTCTGCCCCTGTTTAAAGGTGTAGAAAAATGGCACCGATGTGTGCTTCAGTTTAGGGTATGCCTGGGCATGCACACAAGAAGTGTGCTTACCATGAAACTCTTGTGCACATGCGTCAGGCACATTCCTCCCCCTTACTTTCAGTCTCAGAGCAGGCACATAATTTGAATGCCATTAGTTTTGAGCATTGGAGGGGTTATATTTCTGCACTGTTCCTGCAGTATTGGGCGGGTGCTGTTCACTATAGCGCCAGAGCTATGAGTACGGGGTCCAGGTCCTTAAATATAGGCAAATTGTTACAGAGTTCCCGCCCCCCCCCCCCCCCCCCCCCAACGTCTTAAACACATGGATTGCGTACTTATCTGTGAGACACTGCACAAAATAAAGTCATACTATGAACTGTCTACACTTTCAAATCTCAGTGCCTCCCAGAGTCGTAATGAAAAAAAATACCCCTTAGTGCAGCAGCGGCTGCTAATTATATCTCATGATGTGATCTACTGACAATATTAACATCTGTGCATTAAATTAATGAATTAGTTAATAAAATCAGCTCTGGACGTTAACACTGAGAATACAATTAACCACATGATAGGTACTGAGCACATTATCCCATACAGCGGAACATGTAGAACAATGAACTACTTGGAAGAACCTATATATGAAACAAATGCATGAATGAATACTTAAATCCTAGAATATTGAAAGTCTAATGAACTCTCTCATGAAAAAATTAACCATCTCATAACAGCCGCTCACTGCATATTCTGAAAAAGGCATTTAACTGAATGGCCAGATGACCAGATTAGCTATATAAATCGAGAATGAATCTTAAAAATAAACTGTAAATTTGCAGTTCATTATCTAATAATAACTCTGCTTGCAGATATACTGAACAATGTGTTTGGATCACCTTACTTGCTTCCTTCAGCTTATCTAGATATACTTCCTGATCCTCCTCTTTCTGAGTTCCTGGTATCTTTCAAATGTGAATGTAGGCCAACTTCTTTAAAAACCATGTTGGTCTCCTTTTCTTCTGCTTGCATTGACTTTCCTAACAAAGAACTGTTGCCCTTACTATAATTTAATATATATTAACTTAAAAACATAAGAGTAGCCATACTGGGTCAGACCAATGATCCATCTAGCCCAGTATCCTGTTTTCCAAACACTGGCCAAGCCAGGTCACAAGTCATGATTTGGGTTTCTGCCAGGTACAACACTCCATACTACAAATCCCAAGGCAAGCAGTTGCTTCCCATGTCTGTCTCAGCAGCAAACCATGGACTTTTCCTCCAGGAATTTGTCCAAACCGTTTTTAAACACTAACTGCTGTTACCACATCCTCCGGCAAAGAGCTCCAGAGCTTAACTATTTATTGAGTGAAAAAATATTTCCTCCTATTTGTTTTAAAAGTATTTCCATGTAACTTCCTTGAGTGTCCCCTAGTCTTTGTACTTTTGGAACAAGTAAAAAAAATTGATTTACTTCTCCTCGTTTTACACCACTCAGGATATTGTAAACCTCAATCATGTCTCCCCTCATCTGTCTCTTTTCCAAGCTGAAGAGCCCTAACCTCTTTAGCCTTTCCTCATACGAGAGGAGATCCATCCTCTTTATCATTTTGGTCGCTCTTCATGGAACCTTTTCTAATTCCGCTACATCTTTTTTGAGATACAGCTCACAGTTCACCTTCACAAGGATTTTCCCAGCCTACCAGCAGGGACGCCGAGAGAGGGGAGCAGGGGGGGAAAAATTCCCTGGGTCCGGGCCACCAAGGAGGGCCCGGCGCTGTAGTCTCTCGCCCTCTCCTCCTCCCAGGCCTCTGGTGCCACAGTCCCATCTCCACCTGCCTACCTTCAGCTTCCTTCTGTCTGTCATCCGACCCCCTGCATTTAAAAAAAACCTCTAAAGCAGTAGCACAGCGCCTTCTCTGCAAAAGTGCCAGATCGCCTCGGGCGGGCCTTCCCTCACTGTGTCCCGCCCGAGGCAATTTGCCGCTTTCACACAGAAGGCGCTGTGTCTACTGCTTTAGAGATTTTTTTTTAAATTTAAATGAAGGGGGTTGGATGGCAGGCCGAAGGGAGCAGAAGGTAGGTAGGTGGAGACTGGGAACTGCGGCGCCAGCAGCCTGGGAGCAGGAAAGGGAGGCGACAGAAGTAGTGATTGAGGAGTGGGGGGATCCTGGAGGGGGGGTGGCGATCTTGGGGCCGCGCAGCGATCCTGGAGGGGGGGCACGGCCTTGTCCCAGGCCCGGCTCAGTCTCTCGGCAGCTATGCCTGCCAGTGCTTCTCAAGGTCCTTTCCTCTTCCAATAGCTGGTGCTCTTGAAATCTAGGTGTTTGAGTGACATCCCTCTGCTTTTGCAGTTATATTAACCATATTTGTGAGTATCATGAGAGCCTCAGTAAATATAGTTACTGTATGTAACATATACAGGCTCATTTTCAAAAGAGAAGAACGTCCAAAAAGTGACATAAGTCTGCATTTGGACGTGTTTCTCACAAAAACGTCCAAATTGGTATTTTCGAAACCTATTTTTAGATGTTTTGCTCTGAAGGCCATCAGAAGTACATCCAAATCTCAAGGGGGCATTTCAGGGTGGAACTTGGGTGTTCCTAAGACTTAGACGTTTTTCAGACATAATGGAACAAAACAAACGTCCAGGACTAAAACTTAGATGTTTTTAGCTAGACCTATTTTTCTAATGAAAAGCTGCAGTGGGAATTAAACCTACTACCCAAGGATCAAAGTCCGCTGCACTAACCACTAGGCTAATCCTCCACTCCATACAAAAAGGTGCCCTTACTCCCCCAGTGGTCACTAGCCCTCTCCCACCCCCCAAAAAATGTGATTAAAAATATTACCTGCCCCAGCTACCTACTAAAATCCGCCCCTGACCGCTTCATAATAGACCTCACATCCCACATAAATTACATGCTCCAACAAGGCCTCTTCCCTGAGGAATATGGCAATATCCTGCTCACCCTAATCCCCAAAGATACCAAGAAAAAAAAACATCCGAACTTGCCAACTACCTCCCAGTTGCGTCTATCCCATTAGTAGTTAAACTGATGGAGAGCATGGTGACCAAACAGATTACCGACTACATGGACAAGTTCTCAATATTACATGAATCACAACTGGGATTCCGCCCCCTCCACAGTACCGAAACAGTGCTAGTCACGCTCCTGGCTAAATTCAAGCATGAAATAGCTATAGGTAAAAGCATACTTCTCCTCCAATTTGACATGTTGAGCGCATTCGACATGGTAAATCACAATAATATACTACTAAGACTTTTAGACTACTTCAGAATTGGTGGGAATATACTTAGCTGGATCAGGTTACATTGAATATCATCTGGAAGGCGCTCCAGGACCTAACGGTGGTAGTAAATAATTTTGCTTCAGATATAATCTTATTAGTGAGCCACATGGATAATCGAATCGAATGCTTTGAGAATGAAAAATTGATACAGCAAATGAAGTTCTACAGGAGTAGGAAACGGTTAAGATTTTGAAAATGATAATAGACCAGAAAGATTTGAACAAAATGAATATTATTACAGATGATTAATATCGAGATTATTGTTTTCCCAGAGTTCCGGGTATGACTCCTAAAGTTTTTTCCTCTGAAATGATTCCTCTTTAATTTGAAAGGAGTGAAGCCTGTGAAACTGGGATTACCTTAATCTGTGAGAATTGGATTAGAGATTCAAGTGTTTGATAATTTCTGGTTTTAAAAGAGAAAAAATGAATTCAGGTGTATTATTTCCACTAATATTGGACAATATTTCCAACAAAATTAATTGACTATACACCGTCTTGGGTTTGAAGAAGCCAACCAGACGATCAATGTGGAATAATGATTCAGATAAATAATAACTGGGGATAATCAGGTTAATACCACGTTTTCTTTGTTTACTGTTGTTTAATTGATCTCCTTGTCTTGTTTCACTCTCCCTATTTATTTTGTGGTCTAAGAAAGAGAAAGATTGTATATAATCCATTTATCTAGTTGAGATTGTTTTCCTCTAATATTGTATTAATGTACAGTTATCTCTGTATTACTGTTTGCAAGTGACCCTTGTAAAATGAAAAATTATAAATAAATGATTATAAAAAAAAAATACTTAGCTGGATCAAGGGTTTCCTAACCACTAGAACATACCAAGTGAAATCGAACCTAAACATATCACCACCTTGGAAGGCAGACTGTGGAGTACCTCAAGGATCATCATTATCATCAACACTTTTCAACATAATGATGATTCCACTGGTCAAATCCATATCAAAGCAAGGCCTCAACCCGTTCATCTACGCAGACGATATCACAATATACATTCCCTTCAGACATGATCTAACAGAAATCAATAATAAAATCAAACTTGGCCTGAACATCATGGACTCATGGGCAAATTCTTTTCAATTGAAATTGAACACTGAAAAAACACATTGCCTTATCATCTCAACACAATACATACAAACCCACAGCCTTAATCACCCCAGAACACACCCTCCCTATCTCAGCCAGCCTGAAAATACTCGGCGCTATAATTGACCGCAACCTCACACTCGAGAGCCAAGTTAACTCTACAACAAAGAAAATGTTCCACTCAATGTGGAAACTCAAACGTGTAAAACCTTTCTTCCCGAGGGAAATATTTCGTAACCTAATACAATCAATGGTCCTAAGCCATGCAGACTACTGCAATGGAATCTACGCGGGATGCAAAGAACAACTCACTAAGAAACTCCAGACGACTCAAAATACAGCAGCCAGACTGATATTTGGTAAATCGCAATTCGAAAGCGCCAAACTCCTCTGAGAAAAATTGCACTGGCTTCCAATCAAAGAATGTATTACCTTCAAAATCTGCACCCTGATCCACAAAATCATCTATGGCCAAGTCCCAGGATACATGACAGACCTCATAGACCTACCAATCAAAAACCTAACCAGATCTCGAACATACTTAAACCTGCACTACCCAAATTGCAAAGGACTTAAATACAAAGCAACCTATGCATCCAGCTTCTCCTATATAAGTACACAACTATGGAACACACTGCCAAAAACTGTGAAAACAATCTACGACCACCTAAACTTCAGGAAATCACTAAAAAAACCAACCTTTTCAAAAAGGCATACACCACCGACCCAACGTAAATACCTACACTTTGCAACACAGCATAACCAAAGCTCGTAATGGACATTTTATAACCCTTCCTCTCCTTGTTCCCCATTATCCCTGAAACACATGTACCTTAAATCGACCACATTATCACCTTGTATATGTTTCTCTACCGGACTAGGCGAATGTACCTTGAATCGACCACAATATCACCTTGTATTTGTTTCTCTACCGGACTTGGCGAATGCCTTTACGGTACTAAGTAAGCCACATTGAGCCTGCAAATAGGTGGGAAAATGTGGGATACAAATGCAACAAATAATAATAATAATAAATAAGAGCCCCTAAAAAAGGGGGAGACCATCTCTGTAGGCACCCTGGGCTGTTGAGCTTTCCTTTTTTTAAGATTTTCATCATATACGATGGTCTGGGTTAAATTCAAGATTTAGAGTAAATTGGTTATTGATAGTATACTACTTACAATGTCAACACAATATGTAATAAAATAGACAGCGTAGGGTATAAGCAAAGATGGAACATATAGATTAGGTGAGAGAGTAAGAGGAGTTAGAAAATTAGGGGACTAATTTAAAGAAAGTTGCACATGAGGTCAGAAAGGTGATTAAATATTATCTCAGCTAGGGTAGGAGTGAATAAACATTATCTTCTTCTTAAAAAAAAACTACAAATAACAAAAATATTCAAAAACATGGGAAAACGTATCTTAAAAGGCCAGATACACGATAATCTGACCTGACATCATGTTTCACCACCTGCATCAGAAGACAGGTACAAGTACAGATGCCCCTAATGCAAATAGCGAAACATGACCTCATATCAGATTAATGTGCATCTGGCCTATGAAGATATGTTTTCACATGTTTTTTGAATATTTTTGATATTTGTGTTCTTGAAGACAACAGTTTAATGTTTATTCTATAGCAGAACACCCACATTTATATGCCACTAAGCAAAATAGCAGCAATTTCACAGGTAAGTTCCAAGTTTCCAAGTTTATTAGGATTTACTAATTCGTCAGGCGGGGGGGGGTACCATCTAGGCGACTTACAATTTCTTCAATAAAATAATAGAAAAAGAAGTATAATGTGTGTATATCGACAAACATTGAAATGTGAGAGAAGGCGGGAGGAACTCCATATATATTTTTTTAAGGTGTTGGGGGGGGAACAAACAAGAGGAATGCTCTTAGTGATTCAGAAAAGACAGTATAACAAAAGAAAAATAAACAGACTAATTAAATGCACCTTGAAATAAAAATATGTTAAGGTCAATCTTGAAAGTTGGTAATGATCAGTGGCGTAGCGAGGGGGGCTGCCACCCGGGGCGGGGCGGTTCGCCGTTGCACCCCCCCCCCCCCCGGGTGCAGCACGATGACATACCCACCCTCGGCGCATCGACACCCCCCCCCCCCGACCCAGTGCCCAACCTCTTCCGTCCAACCAGCTCCCTACCTTTAAAAAAATATCGGAATCCGAAGCGAGGCGCAGCACCTCACACCTGCACGTAAAAGAAATGTGCACTGTGTCATCGGCCCTTCCCTCGCTCTGTCTGTCCCGCCCTCCGCTGACGCAACTTCCTATTTCCGCAAGGCAGGACAGACAAAGCGAGAGAAGGCCCGATGAGACACTGCACATTTCTTTTACGTGCAGGCGCAAGGCGCTGCGCCTCGCTTCGGATTCCAATATTTTTTTAAAGGTAGGGGGAGCTGGTTGGACGGAGGAGGGTGGGCACTGGGGGGGGTAATGCACCGAGGGGGGGAGCTGGCAGGGAGCACCCCCCCCCCCGAGCTGACACCCGGGGCGGACCGCCCCTCCCGCCTCCCCCTTGCTATGCCACTGGTAATGATGTCTGAAGTCGCAAAGAAATTGGTAGAAGATTCCTTGTACAGAAAAGACTAAGGCACAAATATGCTCATGAAGATCTTGTTTGTAGGTTGTAGGATGGTTTGTAAGTGTACACTTATGCGCATAAGTAGCAGCACAGTGATAAAGCACTATTCTGTGAGGGAGCGCATAAGTGACGTGGAGGGACATTTTCGAAAGAAACGTCCAAGTTGGGATTTGGAAGTCTTTGCAAAATGTCAAAATCCAGGGGCGGGGAAAACCGTATTTTTTCGAAAAAAGGTGGACGTCCATCTTTTGTTTCAAAAATACCGCCAGAGACGTCCAAATCCTTAAATTTGGATGTCCCTAGATTTGGACATTTCTGACTTTCGGCAATTTTCGAAAACCAAAGACGTCCATGTCAAAAATGTCCAAATGCAAGCCATTTGGACATGGGAGGAGCCAGCATTTGTAGTGCACTGGTCCCCCTGACATGCCAGGACACCAACCGGGCACCCTAGGAGGCACTGCAGTGGACTTCATAAATTGCTCCCAGGAACATAGCTCCCTTACCTTGTGTGCTGAGCTCCCCAAACCCCCCCCCCCCCCAAAAAAAAAACCTACTACCCACAACTGTACACCACTGCCATAGCCCTTACAGGTGAAGGGGGGCACCTATATATGGCTACAGTGGATTTGTGGTGGGTTTTGGAGAGCTCGTTGTTTCCTCCACAAATGTAACAGGTAGGGGGGGTATGGGCCTGGGTCCGCCTGTCTGAAGTGTACTGCAATACCCACTAAAACTGCTCCAGGGACCTGCATGCGCTGTCATGGACCTGAGTATGACATCTGAGGCTGGCACAAAATATTTTGAAAGATGTTTTTGAGGGTGGGAGGGGGTTAGTGACCACTAGGGGAGTAATGGGAGGTCATCCCCGATTCCCTCCAGTGGTCATCTGGTCATTTCAGGCACTTTTTGTGCCTTGTTCGTAAAAAAAACACATCCGGGTGAAAACGTCAGGGACGTCCTTGCTTTTTTCGATTATGGGTCAAAGACGTCCAAGTGTTAAGCAGGCCCAAGTCCTGCCTTCACTACGCCTCCGACACGCCCCCTTGAAATTTGGACATCCTTGCGACGGATTGCAGTTGGAGATGTCCAAAATTGGGTTTCGATTATACCAATTTGGACGTCTCTGGGAGAAGGACGTCCATCTTCCGTTTTATGTTGAAACTAGTAAAAAAGGCCCGTTTCTGACACAAATGAAACGGGCGCTAGCAAGGTTTTCCTAATTTTGCTGTTGCCTGTGAGGTGCGATGCCCCCCTCCCGGTGCCATCCCACCCACGGCGATGCAGCCATCCGACCCACCGTGCCCATCGCACCCACCTTCACGTTGGTTTGGCGGCGGGGGACCCGGAACCCTGCCACCACAAGTCCCGTGTGCTGACTACGGCGTCATCTTTGGCGTTGGTAGCTGTGCAGGGCGGAGTTCTGTGCGTCTGACGTCTTGCACGTGCAGGACGTCAGACGCACAGAAGCCCTGCCTCCACAGGCTAGGAACGCCGAAGATGACGCCGTAGTGAGCAGACAGGGCTTGTGCTGGCGGGGTTTCGGGTCCCCCGCCAGCAAAGCAACGCGAAGGTGGGTGTCTCAGGAGGGGGTTGTTGCGGGGGGGGTGTTGGAGGTCCTTGTTTTCAGCTGCAGCTTTGGGGGGGGTACGAATCTGTGGGCGGGGCTTGTATTTTTTGAGGTTTGGTGCCTTTCTGCGGGTGGGTTGGCAGGGGGAGGAGTAGGGAAACACGCTCCGTGTGTTTCCCTACTCCTCCTCCCCCTGCGTGGGTGCGAACCGTTTGTTTAGTTGAGTTTTTTTTCCTGCCCTCGATGTCATGACGTTTGACGCGAGGGCGGGGCACGGGTCAGTGGGGTGGCCTCACCACCATGAATCCATGAACCGTTCTGGGAGACTGACTGACTTCAGTGACGTCAGTGACCTCAGAACGTTGAGGTTGCGTTTTATTATAGTAGATATGGACATCCTTCTCTTTCGAAAATGAGCCTGATAGCATGTCAATGCGAGGGGGATGTTCACATTGGCAGACCATGGGAGGGGCATGAGCGTGGCTGCCACTTACATTCCTAACTTACAGAGGGGTCCTTTTACCAAGCTGCGGTACAAAGGGCCCTGCAGTAGCAGTGGGGGCTGTTTTTGATGCACCAGGGCTCTTTTTAGCGCAGAAGGTAAAAAGCCCCTAAAAAGACATGGCCATATGGTACGATTGTTATTACCACGTGGCCATGCAGAGGGAGGGAGCACTTACCGCCACCCATTGAGATGGCGGTAAGGGCTCCCGCGATAACCGCTTGGTAACCAGGCAGCGCCAATTACTGCTGGGTTAACACTAAGCTAGAAATGACAGAATTATTTTCCATAGCGCCAGAAATGGTGCATGCTCGAGGCGGAACTACCACCAGCGGCCGCGTTGGGCCAGTGGTAGTTCTGGGTTGCCATGTGGCAAACCTTTCGTAAAAGGGCCCCAGAATGCAGTAACTTGCATGCACCCTTGCTGCATTTAGGTGCTCATAGTTCCCAGGTCTATGGCTGGTGTAACTGTGAGTGCCTAAATCTTAGGCATGCTAATGCCAGGTTACTCTAGTATTATATAATGGAATTTGGGCACCTAACATTGGAGCACCTATAAAGAGGCACCCATAGAATTGCCTCCTAACTCTACATTAGGATGAGGCACCTAAATCTTGGCCTTAGCATTAGCTGTTTTTCCAAGGAGATGATTTAGGTCCCTATTAGGTGACTAAACCCTTTGAAAACCGATGCCCACAAATATTTAATTCCCTGTATTTCTCCTGAGGGAAGCCTGTTCTGGGAGCAAGGCACATTGATTGGTATGATGATTTCACAATTTCAGGAATTTCAAAATCAGTGTGTGCCGACTCCATTCACACTTGAAGAGTGTCAGCGATTGTAATGCATTAGCCTTATAATGCTTGAATGTGGCTAATATGTTTTTTAAATTGTATGTAAGCCCACATATGCATAGTCTGCTTTTAAATCCACCTGCACATGTGAACTATATTTCTGTCTTGCATTTCACATAGAAAATGGTTTTCCACCGACTGGAGATATGAGATAAGATTACCTGAGAGAAGTGCCTCGTATGGATCAAACAGGAACACAGAATCTGCACTACACACAAAAGTCGTTTTACCAAGCTGCGGTAAAAAGGTGTGAACGGCGGGAGCCGTTTTTGCCATATGCTGTGTCCCTTTTTGCCGGGCATTAAGGGCTCCCACATTAACCCGCCGGTAGCCGGGTAGCGCTTGGCGCTGCTAGATTACCGCCAGGTTAGCGCCACGCTGAAAAATGCAGCACTATTTTCCCCAGCACGGGAAATGTCTTGTGCTGGGGCTGGAACTACCGCTAGCGCCTGTGTTGGGTCGGCGATAGCTCCAGAGTAGCGTGCAGCAAGCCCGTGTTGGGCTTACCACCGCTTTGTAAAAGGACCCCCCCCCCCCCTCAATGATCTGGCCCTTGTTTATTCCAGGTAATCTTCTGACTAAACTATGGATGAGAGCAAACACTGCACACAACCTGCACTCACACATCTCATCAAGTGGAATACCAAACTCTCCTTCTGTTTCAAGAATGTCTCTGAGTCACAGTGTTCCACAGAAGCACACAATAACTATGAGGTGATAAAGACAAGTCTTGAATCTTCCCATGACCTTGGCAGCAGAAGTTAGCATCTTGCATGTTCTAATAAGAGTGCATGGGAAAGGCACTCTGTTCCCTCCTTCATGAGCCTGAAATAGTCTCGTTACAAAAGTTGGCTGAAAAAAATGGAGACTACAACGCTGCCTGCATGCTAACACATAAGCACAGTTCCTCTGCACAAGAAAGCAGGCAGCTCATTCATTTTAATCACGTATCCCACTGGCCTGCTGCTGAGTTACTGCTGAATAAATAGTAATAGGAAATTACACTTCCTGGCATTTGTAAATGTTACTTCTGTACTTACAACAATTATTTTAGTAGGTCATTTTCAGTATTTCATCTCCTTTAAGAAAAATGACAAATCTATGTATCATTCTTTGCAGGTTAATTTGATTTTAATTCAATAATAATGTCCTTGGTTTTCTTCTATTTTTTTTAATTCCTAGACAAAAGAATTGTGAAAAAAGTGTATACTGTGTCTAATCCTGTTGAGTCTAATGCCTGCAGGTCTGTTTTATTTCCCTAATTACACTTGTCAGCACATGCTCAGTGCACCTGCTGAATGCAAGAATTTAGCTCCTATCCAAACACTGTATATGAGTCATCCATTTCTACTTAGCCCTCATTTCTCAGCTGCTATAGCCCTGAGATTCTGCCTTCTAGTAAAGTGATATATGTGGTAACTGTGTTGGTCCACTTTTAAAGGCAATAAATAGAAATAAAACAAAAACATAGAAAAGATAATAAGATGATACCTTCTTTATTGGACTAGCAATACATTTTTGATTAGCTTTCGAAGGAAACCCTTCTTCCTAGCTTCTAGTAGAAATAGAAATCTGTACAATACCATGACTATTTCTACTAGAAGCCACGAAGAAGGGTTACCTTCAAAAGCTAATTTCTCCCATCTAAGCATGGCATAAACTTATATGCCTTGCTTAGATGGGAGAGACCTCTAGTGGCTGTATTAAAGTATTTTATTTTGACCTGTTTATACCCTTGCAGTTTCTAGAAAAGGGGAGGGCTCTCCTGGACAGTGAGATAAAGGTGGGAGGAGAGCTCTTGGAGGGACATAGGAACTGGTATAAATAGCAAACCCAAAGAGTGTTTACTTATCTTTGGCTGGCCAAGCCATTGTACCACAAGGCTAAACCAGCACCCCTAAGGATGAGGAACCTGTGGCTGGATGAGCCAGTACACCATTACTGACAGAGGAGTGAAGAAAGGAGAGAAACTAGTATGGAGATGGCTAAAGTTCTGCCGGTGCAGCAAAGTCAGAGCATTCTGCATTCTACCAGAACACTGTAGGACTATTTACCTACTACTATCTCACCTTTGCTGGTCTGGGGCCTATACAAGCCTGAACCATTCTTTTATAACCAATATGGATTCTACAGCCTGTGGCCTGAATACATCTGTAACCATCAGAGACCAGCTTTTCACAAAAGGAAAATTACTGCTGGGCATACCAAGATGACTTCATCCAAGGACATTGTTTACTGCAAACTAGCCTCCAATTATCTCCTGGGAAGAGTGGAGGAGCATACTTCAGAGAGACACAGATGGCTCCAGGAGTATGGGATCCATCAGGGAGGTTTGCTTGCCATCTGATAACAGTTTCTGTGCTATAACAAAGGCCTCTCTTCATGACCATGAATTTGGCTGGACATTATTACACCGTTGCGATTGCTCCACAGGTATCATCTGACCCAGAGGATGCCAATGTTGGACTGAAGAGAAAGTAGAAGACCAGAAGACTTGTTGGAGGATAGACGGCTCTGAGAGAGAGCAAGAGACTGATTTCCTAAACACCAGTGAACTGCATACCTTGTAACAAACTGACAAGGTTAGCTCAGATACAATGCATGGCCTCACCTGAAAGACTGTGCTATCTGTATCCAGAATACAGACCTTGAACTTTATTCCTGGACTGAGAGACTCGCTGGGGCTTCAGCTTGAGTCTCAGAGGAGGAATCCGATTCATTACCAATGGAAGTCTGCCACAAAGGCAGCAAGATGAGATAACAGGATATACTATCTATGGTCAGGGGATAGTTAGTCCATGGCTCTATCTGTGGCAGATTGGTTTTATTTCAGGATTGGTGGTCCATGAATTATTAGCTGCTAAGTGTGTATTTGGCACAAGATATATGCAAGTTCTCATAATAATCCTTAGGGTATTAGTGATATGATCATTTATTAAGATAGTCTATTTGGATAATCATATTTCTTTATATATCTTGGTGATAATCTATTTTTGGTAGTAACAAATCTATTTTTGTAATTGCTTTGCATTTGCCATATTATTTTTTCTACCTAATAAATAATAATATATTCCATCTGTGGCATTGTTCCTTTCATTGGTACAGCAAACTACAGGGTTCCCAAACTTTTTCAGGTCATATAGGTGGGTCTCTGTGGCACACACCCCTCCCCCCCCCCCCCCCCCCATCACATGGGTCTATCTATCTATCTAGATATATAGATGTGTGCGAGCCGGTTGTTCTGGCAGGGTTTAGGGAAGGCAGAGGTGTACTGGTGAGAGAAGAGGGGGCTGCTAAATATTGAATATGCTAAAATGGAGAAAGGAAAGAAGGGAGAAAGAGCTGGCACAGGCACGAGAAGACAGCATTAAAGACCGATTCCAAAGCAGTCCCACCACCAAGACCCTGAAGCAGCTAGACGAAACGCTGGCCATCGCTGGCTTGGGGCGAGGGAGAGAAAGAACGAGTTAGAATCGTGGAATTCCCTAGTGCTGGCAGTTTGAAAGATAAGTGTTCTTTCAAACATTATATATTCACTGTTTACCGTGTAGAGTGATTTTGCTACAGTGTGACAACTTGAGTGAAATCTAAAATTGAGTATCATGTTTAAATTGTGTGAAGGATACTTTAAACACCACACACTACAGAGGTTTTTGATGAACAGAGGATCTACATAGACCTGTTTAAGCTCCGATAGATTGTCATTATCTAGGAGCTCTGTGAGGCCTTTTTTCCTTCAGATACACATAACAGTAGTACTGTTGGATACTTTAACATTTTCATCGAGTGGAAATTTATTGTGATTTGGCAGTATCTAACGATTATATATTTCCACACCCTAAATATTCTTTATATATCCAGTACATTTTAAAAACATAAGATGTCATTATTTTTGTTTACTAAATACGACGAATAGATTTCTCTTTGAAATTGCTCTAAAATCTAAATTAGAAGAAATGAGTCTATAGCATTGGCGTAGCCAGAACTGATATTTTGGGGGGGACCCAGACTTTACATGGGGGACACTGGGAATTTAGGTGTGAGCAGTGCTTGGTATACTCCTAAATAATGCATTAGAGTACATTTGATGATGGATTTTGAAGTAAACACTCTGGCCAACAGCTGTCCTGCAGCAATATAAACCCCATGCGCACTTATGGAAACTTTGGAAACAATTACATTTTTAAATATAGTCATATTATCCCATAAATTAAACTTTGCCATTATAGTAGCCTTGAGTCTAGTCACCATCTCAAGATATCACAGTATCTTGCAAAATAATTACTACAATAGTTCATATCCTTCAACTTACTTTATAACAAATATAAACACCTTATTAAGAAGTATTAATAAAACTGGTAAATACATTTGAAATAGAAGTTTAAATATGTAGCCTAAGAAAGCTAATATAAAAAATACTGATTTCTAACACTGCATACTAGACTATCAAGCTGCTAATTTAAACATATTTTATTACATCTACAGAAACCCCCATAGCTCCTCTTCTAAGCAGAAAAAACGCATTTCCACAGGAATACACCATACAAAAAAAAAAGTTGATTTTGGTGTAATCTCAGTAAAGAAGAGCAAGACAAGGAGACACACTCCACACAACACTGAAACTCAGACAAAAAAAACAGCAAAATTTGGCGGGAGAATCCTTTGGCTAGGTTCACGCTAGATACTTTTCTATTTAAGTTTATGTTTAGAACTCTGCATGGCGCAGCAGACAGACTGTACTGTTAGTGTGTGGATTTTGTGCCTTTGGCAGTGTGAGTAATACTTTGTACTTGCAATTGATCAGATAATCAATTGACTCCTGACGCAGGCCTTTGGCCAAAAAACGGTCCGTGTTGAGTCATTTGCATGTTTCAATAAAAATCTTCTACCATCCATCATCCACTTAGTTGTTTTTTTTTGTCTGAGTAATAATCTCAGTAACAAGCATATTGTGAAGTACCTGTAACACAAAGCCTACAAAAATCACTCAGGACCTACTACTACTACTACTTGACATTTCTAAAGCGCTACTAGGGTTACGCAGCGCTGTACAATTTAACATAAAAGGACAGTCCCTATAGAGCTAATCTACCATAGCATCACTAACTTATAGAAGTAACACAACAACACAGTAAATATTGCAGTCAGACTTAGATCATCAAAATGCCTATTGGGAAACTGAACAAACAAACAATTACAGATGCTTAAATAGAAACTCCATGAAAATAGACTACCTGGCCTTGGTCCTTGAACAAAAATAGACCCTTGATAGGTACAGAATAGTGAGCACAAAGCTAAAATATTAATACATAGACAAAAATTAAATTTTAACCCTAAGAAGCCACACTCTACAAGCAGTGCAACACTAGACAAAGAGAAACAGAAAAGAAAGCAGTGTGAATTTACTGTAAATTTGACATTTTCTGCTCACTGAATTAAGAATAAAGTTAAAATCCTTTCTACCTTTTTAGTCTGGTTGTTTTATTTTTTTTCCGATTATGTTTGTCCCAGTCCCATTTCTTCTTTCCTCTGTCTTTTCTTAACTTTCATTCTAAGATCTCCAGTCCATCTGCCACTTTTTCTCTCCCTTCCTGTCTCTTCTCTATATTTGCTCATTTAAATTTTATCTTCATGCTCCCTCTCACCTCTAGTTATTGGTCTCCTCCTTTTCATGACTCTTTTATCTACTGGCTTTTCCCATTTCTTTCTCCAGCACTTCCATTGGCCCATCTACCTCTCTCCTTTCCCAGTCTCCTTCCCCTCCCCATCTTTCACCCACTCCCTAGTCCCCCTTTTCAATCCTCTGTACTTACCCTCTCAGCCCTCACCTATCCTTCATTGCCTCTCATCCTCTCACCAGACCCAACTCCATCCCTGACTCTTTTTCCTTCTCTTGCCTCTAGACCATTCTTCTGTTACCCTGTGCTACAAGGTTCCCAAACTTTTTCAGGTCATATGGGTCTCTGCGGCACCCCCCCCCCCCCCCCCCCCCAGTCACATGGGTCTCCCTTTCCCTGCAACCCACTCCTCTCACACCAGCACACCTCTGCCTCCCTGCAGCCCCCTCTTCTCTCACCAGTACATCTCTGTCTTCCCTAAACCCTGCATCGCTCCTTACTGTCCTTCCTTCCTGCAGGCCCAGGATCACTGCTGCCTCCTTCTCCTTCCGCCGCTGCAGGGCTTGCAGTTTACATTTTCAGGCCATCTGCGATTCACACAGGCACTCTAGGGCCTTCTCAGTCTGCCACATCCGGCCCTCTCTGATGCAACTTCCTGTTGCGAGGACCAGACATGGCAGAGGGAAGTCCCCGCAGTGCATGTGTGAACTGCAGATGGCCTGAAAATGTACGCTGCAAGCACTGCAGTGGAGGCGGGGGGAAGAAGCAGGAAGCAGCAAATGCCAGACCTGTAGGAGGGGAAAGATGGGAGCGATGCACCACACCACCCCTGAGAGTTTGCTGCGGTGCAGCGGCACACAGTTTAAGAACCGCCGCTGTACCCCATCTCCTACTTCATCTCTTTCATCATCTTTATGCCATCCCATGATATAACTGAATTCTATTATTCTGTCTCACTGTATTTTCAAATGTAAGTCACATTGAACCTGAGATTTCTTGGTAGAATGTGGGATATAAATGTAAAAAAAAAAAAAATCCTTTATCCTCCATCTTTTAAGACACTGCCTATCCAGCTGGATGGTGATGGCACAAGGAAAGCAAATTTGGTCCAGTGAAGACTAACTCAAAATAACCTGTTCCTTAGCTGGGCCCTAGTATTTATCATATAGAAAATGTAACCATTGGGCTCATTTTCAAAACAGAAAAACATCTAAAAAGTGGCATAAAGCAGCATTTAGACGTTTTTCCTCACAAAAACATCCAAATCAATATTTTTGAAACCTATTTTTAGACATTTTTCTATGAGGTCCTTCAGGAGTGTGTTCAAAATCTGAAGGGGGCGTATCAGGGGCGTATTCAGGCCTGGACTTGGGCATTCCTACGACTTAGACATTTTTCAGCCATAATGGAACAAAACAGGACTAAAACGTAGACGTTTTGAGCTAGATCTGTTTTTATAATGAATAAGGCACATAAAGGTGCCCTAAATACCCAGATGACCACTGGAGGGCATCAGGGATGACCTCCCTTTATTCCCCCAGTGGTCACTAACCTCTTCCCACCCCCACCCCAAAATGTAATGGAAAACTTTTAGTTCAACTAGCTCCTCATGAACACAGTCTTCTGAAATTTGGTCAAGGTCTACCACACATCCATTCCTATTAGCATTGGTCTTCTATAGTCCTACTCCAGGCCTTTCATCTGTGAACACAAAACAGAAATATTTCTTGAGTAGTTACACTTTATCCTGTCTATAATTAAAGTTTTATTTCAGGTATACTGCACTATTTAACTTATTTCAGGTATACTGCACTATTTCCCATACCCCATCTCTCTTTTTCCTATCAGCCACTTGAAGGAATTTCTGGCTGGTCACATGCTCTGATGGGGTCTCATGTTGCTAAGGCAATTCAGATACCTGGTATATCCTGTTACAGTTATGGCAAGGACCAATTACAAGCTTCCAGCACATATGAAAGTCCCAATTACAAGTCTCCAGCCCATATGCAGCACCTATGATTGGTCCAGGGTAGAGGAGAGGTGGATGCTCACAACAGCCTATAAAACTACGCTGCAGACAAAGGAACTCTGAAAAACTAGGAATGGAGAGAGAGTTTCAGATCCATCCAATGGCCTATGTTTTTCCTGAAGGGGTGTGCTCCCCCCCTTCGTACCTGATAGAATCTAATTCTCTTGATCATTATTAAATTTGGGGTTTTTGCCAGGTTCTTCGGGCCTGGATTGGCCGCTGTTGGAGACAAAGTGCTGGGCTTGATGGGCCTTTGGTCTTTTCCCAGCATGGCAATCCTTATGTACTTATTCATTCTTTCTGTCTCTGCCTTCTCTCTGCTTTCTCTCTGTTCTGTGACCTTTGTATGAGGAACAAACTTTCTTCCTCCTTTCTCTCTTATCTAATTAGTCTAATTACTTATAATTACCAGACGTACTGATGTTAGAATTTGTAAGTTTGTTATTACTTGAAACTGATGTCTGATGCTGTGATGGTGGGTTAAAGACTTAATTCTCTCTAATTCCTGTATAATTTTTTCTATAATATTTAATAGAATTCGTAAGTATTTTAGCGAATAGGAAGCCAAACACAGCCTAGAATAATCCTTATCAGCTTCTATATATTGCTCCCCTTCACCTTTGAGCCTCACCATGCCATTTCTGTAATTCCTCCTATCACTTACATATCTAAATGTCTTGTCCCCGAATTTTACATTATTGGCTATTTCTTTTTCCATTTGCATCTTTGCCTGCCAGACTACTTTAGGACTTCACAATTCTCAGACATACAATCAGGCTTGAACTCATGTCAAGTTAGTTGATTTTAATGTTAAAAATTCAGGAGTACATTTATTATCATCAGATGTCTGTTATTTCCAGTTCTTCTGTGAATAGATAAGATATAACGAATAGCTTGAGCTGCTAGGGGTTTTTTTCCTATCCTATATAATAATTCTCAGCTCCAACGTTCTGTGCCTGGCTTGAAGCCACATTCTGAGGTGGTCTGCTAGGCTGTGTAGATCAGATGACATCGGACGCATTATGACGTCACACGACACCTCCAACATTCTGTGCCTGGAATGAAGCCACATTCTGAGGTAGTTTGCTAGGCTGTGTTAGCTCAGTGTCACACACAGACACACTCTCACACACACACACACACACACACACACACACAGTCTTTCACTCTCTGTGTGTCACTGTCACACACACTCTCTCAAACACACACACACACACACACTCTGTCTCTCTGTCACAACCACACTCTCACACACACATACACTCTGTCTCACTGCACACCCCTGTGCTCCTGCAAGGGCTTGCCGGAAGAAGGAGGATATGGAGATGCACACACACACACACACACACACACACATACTCTGTCACACACACACATGCTCTCTCTCTCTCACACACATTCTCTCAAACATACACAGTACGAGCAAAATCTTGATGGTGCCCATTTCATTTGTGAAATTACACACACAGGAACACAATGTGAAGATGCAAAAAATAAATTGACAGCAACACACAGACAAACCCGTTTGGAGAATTACAAATTAAACAAAAAACTTACTGCACATGGGATGAGGATTACTGCACATGGTGGTACAACACGGCAACACATGATTTACACATTAAAAAAAACAATTACACACTCGTGGATCATCTTCTACATTATACAAACTACACAAATATTCCTTCTCATTATAACACTTTTCAAACAACTGTTTGGTTACAAAAAAAACCCTTTCAAATAAAACCTTGCTAGCGCCCGTTTCCTTTAAAACAGAAACGGGCCTTTTTTACTAGTTTGTTAATAAATTTAGAGCCTTTAAATATCATTTTCCCTCTAAAGAAAACCAGCTCCTGATTTCAAATCTAACCTTATTTAAGCTTCGCAGTAATCTATTCAGGCTTTCTCTCTCACAGTGAGGAGACTGCACTATAAGTTATTCTCCTAACCAGCAATTGTTTAAAAGTCCACCTGACCCAGTTAAACACATACAACACAAATTTCTGTCACCTTGTTAAAGTGTATAGTTTTTAAATGTTTTGACAGGTGTTCACAAGGTGATCTCAAGCAGCACTGTCAAATATATACACTTTTATAAATATATCTTTTCTTTTCCCTCACATTCCTTCTCATACACACAGTGAACAGTCTTGAGCCAACAGAAAGCACCTGCGGAGATCAGATCATTAAATACCCATTCATTCACTCAATAGACATGCTATTTCCTTCAAATATCTACTTAAATGCTACAGTCCAATCACTGACCGATAGCCACAAGCCTAAACATATCTATCCACATCAAACAAGCCCTACCAACTGTCCTCCATCTTTAAGTCTTCAGGGGACCCTTCCTTAGCTTCTCCCCATATCTCTGCCAGCTCCCCTAGTTTACTCTCTCTTCTTCTCACCTGCCAGCTCAGCTCTCCGGTCCCGGCTCTGCAGTGGCCTCCAAGTTACTTACACCCATGCCCTGAGTCTTCTGAGTCTTGGCGGATGTGCAAAAGTAACTCTAAGGGCCCCAAAACAACCCCGATCTCTTTTGCAACTGGCACAGCAGGTTTACACTGCGCATAGTGTCAACCCCCGGTGGTGAGATAAGGTATTGCAATTATAGTTAATTTTGTCACGATAAAAGCTGTAAAGGATTTCCCAATTAAACTCACCTATCAGGGAATTGTACAAGAACTATATAATTTTTATTTGTTAAATACTTCAACAATGTTAGTGAAGATGTTGTTAAGAATGTGTAAGTAACTAAGGGGCTCTTTCAGAGAGCCGTAGTAGGGCAACTGCGGCAATGGCGCATGGCAAAGCGGCCCTACCGCTGGCTACCGCAGGAGTCCAGCAGTAGTTCCGGTGTATGCTGCATGCCATTTCTGGTGCTTACACGGCAGTAATTGAGTAGTGCCTCACACTGCCCAGTTACTGCTGGATTAGCGTGGGAGCCCAATGGCCACATGGAAAGTGCTTAACTTACTGCACAGCCACTGCCTTCTTTTTAAAAAAAATCTTTTTACCCGCTGCAGTAAAAGAGGGCCTTGATGCGCAGAAAGTCCACATGCCGATGCCACCTCAGGGCCCCTTGTACCGTAGCTTGGTAAAAGGACCCCCAAGTTTCAGTCAGCAAACACAGTTTTTACACTTCTTCCACAAAATGCTAAAGCGCATTCTGCATAACGTCAAGAACACTTCAAATAAAGTACAAGAAATGTAATTACATCAAAATAATTTCAGATAAGTATCTCGTAAAGTTAAATATTCAAATTCTCTCTGTTAAGGCTTTAGCATTAAACCAACCTGATTTAGAGCTTGACACTTTAAACTCTTTCTTTTCTTTTTCAGTATTTGCAGTTGCAGTTTGTTCCCCAACTTAAGACCCCAAATTTTACATCAGGTAAATTTATTTTCTTTGTATTTGATATCGTCTCTCTCTGTCTCTTCATGCTAGTGAACACACTTTGTTCTAAAACTCAGTCACTTAGCTCTATTTTTCCTCTTCACAGCTCTTTCTTGTTTGTTGGGTGCCCTTCCCCCCGTTTCCTAAGCCACGCTAGCGGCTGCCGTGCACTAATGCCGACACAGCCCATTCACTTTGAATGGGCTGTGCCAGCATTGTCGCGTGGCAGCCACTAGCGCGGCTTAGTAAACGGGGGGGGGGGGGGGTTTATTCTCGTTCTCTTGCTACCATGGATCAGGAACTTCCAGCGTCGCTCACATCAGCACACCTACTAATCTGACTTTACCAAAATAACAAGAGATTCTACCTTCCTGTCAGTGTGTACTTTGGTGTGTCTGCTTCCTCCTCTTGGGTGCAGCCAGCAAGCCTGCGGGGCTCCCAGGGTTCCAGAACAGAATACTGCTGATACTGGGACTCAGGGCCAAAGTATTTTATTATCAAGGCAATTTCATACCAAAAATCATAATTATATTCTTCAAAACAAAAGGTACAGCCCTCATAAGATAATCTTCAAAAGGAAAAAGGTACAGTCTAGGTCTCCAAAATCCCTCAGCAAATGCTCAGGTATTCTATTAGGGCATTAGCTTTCCCTTCCCCCTCCTTCAGAAGGGTTTAGTAAGAGTTCAGCACACTTCCAATATAGCACAACAGTTCAGAACAACTCTTCATGGACAGTCCTTTGCACATCAAACCAAGACCACAAATCACCTGCCTTTTCACAGCACAGACAGGCAGATGATCAAAAGCCCCGCGCTCTAAAATAGCGCTGGAACAGCGCAGGGCGCTATTAGACCTATGATCGGAGATAATGCAGGCAAATTTAAGCAGCGCAATTATCTTTGATCATGGGTTAGAAGTGCAGGAGAAGTGTGCCCTGACTACCCCTGCCCCGAGCAACGCGGGCTGGAGGTCCGGCGGACCTCCGGTTCCCCCGATGATCCCCCCCCCCCCAGGTTCAGGGAGGGCTGGAGATCCGGTGGGTCTCCAGCCCCCCCCAACCCCCCAGCAAATGGTCTCTGGTGGTCCAGTGAGCGCCGACCAAGCCCCTCCCCCCAGCGACAGGGGGGCTGGAGGTCTGCTGGACCACTGGTCCCCCCCAACCCAACACCCAGCATTGACAAGGATCCCTGTGTGATGGTGTCACTCCATCCGCTGCCCGCCTGCCCACCTGCCCCCCTCCACCTTGGTTAGAGAAGGGACACAGCCTGCCTCCCTCCTCTTCCTTCAATACCGCAAATGGCGGCGCCCAGCCCTGCCCAGTGCATCCTGGGATGTGCTGGGCAGGGCTACACACCATATGAGGGAGAAACTCATATGTTGCGGCCAGCGACCCAATCTTTGGCACACTGGTCACTGATCATTGGGGATGAATACGTTAAGTGCCGATTAGCATGAATTTGCATGCTACTTGCGCTAAGAGCCCTCGAGTGCGTTGTTTCACGTGCTCAAGGTCTCTGATCATGGGTCGTAGCAAACGCAGGCACCAGTATGACGCTAACAGCCTCTAGCGCCGGTGTTTGCTCATCTGCCTGTCAGGGAACCCTGCAAGGAGCAGGGTTGGCAGTTTCTCCCGCCTCTCAGCACCACGCCCAGTGTGGCCTCCTCCACTGCCTTCAAGTGCTGGGCAGGGCAACCTTTGAATTCTCCCACTCCATGGTAGCTGGCTCCTCTCCCTTGGGCAGCTTTAGTGGCAAGCTACTTCCTTCCTCCACATACTCCATGGAATCTCTCCCTCCATTCATCTCCCCTCTCTCCTGGTGACTGAGCGCCTCCAGGAAATCTGCTCTCCACTTCTCACAGCTGGGGGGAATTATATATTGATGGCGAAACCAGGGAAACTAAGCTTCATCCTTCCCTCTCCCTCTAATGGGGAAGGGAGTAACAGGCTCACCCTGCCTAGAGCCATTGCTCCCCCTGCTGGGGCTGGGAATTCATTCCATTTTTTTAGGACTACTCTCTTACCTCATTCTTGCAAGGACTTCTGGGACCTGTAGTTCTGGGCTCAACTGCTTCACTGGGGAATCCCTGGGGCTTGCCTTGTCACACCTGGTGATTTTTATGTCTCTCAGTAAGTGTTTTGCATATAACATAGTTGTGAAAACCAACTAGCCCAAGAAAACAAAAGATAAGAAAAGATAAGAAATCCCTGACTTTTCTCACTCAAGCTTTACTTGTTTTCTTTTTAATTGTTCTCTCTCTCAGGAGCTACAGTACTATTACTTTAAACAGCCAGCTCAGTTCAAATTAAAAGAGACTGACAGCATGAATTTCTATGCACATATAAACCAAATCAGTCCAAGGACTACAGAGCCTGACAACTGTTCAATTATAATTGAGGGATCAATGCAATTGCAGTTACTGGACTGTAGAGGCTCCATTCCATTGATTCTTGTGACAGTTCTTCAAGAACATTAACATTTCTCCTTCAGAATTCCTCTTGCAAGTTTATGAGGAATCAACTTTTCCTCAACAAGCTTTGATTTTTTTTCAGATTCCGCAGAGACAGTCTACTAGCTGTCAAATCTTCCCTTAAGGTTTTTATATTTCTATTTCTATGTATATTCTGTTTATGTATTTGTCAAACTTCCTATATCTCCTGTCCTTACTGAGAATCATTCATTCAAAGAAGCATACTTAATATCGTGTTTATTCCTTTCAAACACTCCTCTCTGTCACTCTGCCGCCACTTCTTCTTACCGGGTGAATCCTCCTTGCAACAACTCCCTTTCACACATACACACACACACACACACTGTACAGAAAGCACTTACTAAGTGGATTCATGAACAAAAATGAATCAATTTATAAGCTCTGAGAAGAGCACAACCTGACACAGCCTTCCACACAACTGAAAAAAAACGGCAGTTAGGAATGTTAAGCAGCCTGTTCCTGTGCCATTGGCAGCACAAGATATCTGTAGCCACAAGCCGGTGACAGGCTGCATCTCTGTGCCAATTACCCCATTGCTAAGCGTTTCCCAGTTTAAAAAACTACTTAAAATAAAATTAAGCTCCTTCCCCAGCAACTCCTTTACCTTGCCAGGGTCTTCCGTAGAAGTTTCCTTTTCCTCCACACCTTCTCTGTTTCCTGCATGCTTCCTGCTGAATGATTCTGCATGTGGAGCCAGCTCCGGAGTTCACAGGAGACCAGGGCCCTCATGATCAAAAGCAAACGCCGGCGCTAGAGGCTGTTAGCGCCATACTAGCACCGGCGTTTGCTACCGCCCCATGATTAGAGCCCTCGAGCGCGTGAAACAAAGCACTCGAGGGCTCTTTGTGCAAGTAGCATGCAAATGCATGCTAAACAAGGCTCAGCGCATTCATCCCTAATGATCAGCGGCCAGCGCGCCAAAGATTGGGTCGCTGGCTGCGGCAAACCCTACGCCAGCTCCCAGGATGCAATGGGCGAGGGCTGGGTGCCTCCATTTTGCGGCGGCATCAACAGAAGGAAGAGGAGGGAGGCAGGCTGCGTCCCTCCTCCAACTAAAGATAGGGGGGCCAGGATGGGGGTTGTCCTTACAACTACTACCACTACTACTTATCCTCACGCTGGACCACCAGGGATCGGTCGGACAACGCTGGGGGGGGGGGGGGGTTGGGGTGGGCTGGAGGTCCACCGGACCTCCAGCCCCCCTCCCCCCCCGGTCGCTCGCTGGGTGGGAGAGGGTTTGGCCGGCGGCCACTTGACATTTTCTGGGAGTTTGGGGGGGCTGGAGACCCACTGGATCTCCAGGCCTCCCTGAACCTGGGGGGGTGGGATCGTCGGGGGAACCGGAGGTCTGCCGGACCTCCATTCCCCGTTGCTCAGGGCAGGAGTAGACAGGGCCTGGTGGTCCCATGGACCTCCAGCCCTGTTGATCATGATGGTTTGACAGGTTTGGGCTTTTGACAGCCCCGACCTGTCAAACAAGTGCGGGAGGATTGTGCTGAGCGCATGCTCGGCACAATTCGCCCGCACTTCTACCCCATTATCAGAGATAACTGCGCTGCTTAAATTTGCATGCATTATCTCTGATCATCGGTGTGGTAAAGCCCCGCGCTGTTCCAGCGCTATTTTTTAGAGCGCTGTTTGAAACAGCATGGGGCTTTTGATCATGAGGGTGCAGTTTTCTTCTTGGGACCTTGAGCCCCAGCTGTCCCTCTCAGCATGCTAGGAACAGCCTCTCTAGGCTCTCCCAATTTTGCCTCCATGCCTAGCGCTTTCTTCTTGTTTGATTTCGACCCAGAATGGCTCAAAAATCAAAATCATCAGTCCCAGTGTGAACTGGCTTCTCCGAGCACGTGCACTCATGTGCCTCCTCCATGTGGTCACTGCTCTACTGGCACGCTCGCTACCTGGTACAGCTGATGATGAGACTGGCACATGCTCAGTTTTGAGCATGCGCAACATGAGGGAAAAAGCAGCCACAGGGACAAGGCTGGCAATGCGGCGGAGTGAAGAACAGCGCTGGAGGAAGGTTTCTTCTGCTGGCGAGGCCTGGGGACCCCTGCCAGCCAAGGTATGTGGAGTTGTGTGGGGGCAGCAGTGGTGGTGATCCAGGGGGACAACGGTGGCGGCAGCAATCCAGAGGAGGGCCTGGCTCAGTCTCTCGGTGGCCCTGCCAGGCACTCCTGAATCTTCAGTGACCTCTAGTGGCAATCTTGTGAGACTGCCGCAAGAGGTCACAGCAGCCATTTTGAGAGTAGAATGACATGGGTAAGAGTGAATGGGGATTACTCCTGCCCTGATTACACCACTAGACCATCAGGGATTGTGAGCTAGTCTGGGGTGGGGGCTAATCTTTGCAATTTTGTGTGTGTGTGTATATTGTGATTGCAGTAATGCAATTATGATCTTGCATAGTAGTTTATATGGAAAATAGAATGCTCCAAATTAAGACCCCTGTTTACAAATCCATGTTAGCAGTTGACAGTGCGGTACTGCAGACACAGCCCATTCTCTTTGAATGGGCTTTGTTAGCAATGCCGTGCGGCAGCCGCTGGCGTAGCTTTGTAAACAAGGGGGAAGGGCTATTGATACAAAAGTTCAGCAGAAATTTAAATCTGTAAATTTGGGATGATAAACTTCTTAGGAATTAGCCTCTCTGTAGAGATTCTACCTCTGTCACTCTGGCATCAGCTGTCACTCCAAATGTAGCACAAAGTCAGCCACTGTAAAAGTACTGTGGCTTTTAGTTTCAGTTTTCATTAGCTGAGGTCCATGTGTGCAGAGGCTATTTTGCTTGGAGGTAAAGTGTGGTATTTCATAATTTACATTATTATATATATATATATATATATATATATATATATATATATATATATATATATATATTCTGCCTTGGGCTATTCTAAAGAATTTCCAGGCTCTGCTGGGTTTGATGAAGATGCAGCGTTTCAATCAAACTTGTGGTACGCAAAAGCTTGATTCTATGAGAAAGGAACCTGTAGTGATTGTTTTCAAGTACATGTAATAAATAGTCAGCTTATAGTGTTAGAAGGGAAATTTAATTTACAATGAAATGAAGTGTTTATATTTGAGATATGTATTGCCCTTGATTGTAATTTTTCAGAGCATATAGTCCTTGCATTCAGTGACATCAATGGGCTTTTTATTCTGTATTGTGCATCAGGCTGGTATAATGTCCATAGTGTAGACTAGTCTCTGGACTCCTTTACACTATTTTAGTAAGAATCTATATCATGGTTGTCTTTAATCAGTTTTATAACTAAATACAAAACGGGAAACATCTGACCTTTTCAATGCTTCTCTAGAGTCGGGACTGGTCCCGGAGAACTGGAGAAGAGCAGATGTGGTCCCCTCTCCACAAAAGTGGAAGTACTGATTTCTGTGATAAGTAAATTAATTGAAACACTTTTAAAGCAGAGGATAGTAAAGTTTGTGGAATCCAATGGATTACAGGACCTGACAGTCTTGTCAAACAAATTTAATTAATTTCTTTGACTGAGTGACCAGAGAGTTAGGATCAAGGGAGAGCACTAGATGTGGTGCATTTAAATTTTAGCAAAACCTTTTACATGGTTTCACAAAGATGACTAATAAATAAACTGAGTGCCCTCGGTATGAGTACTAAAGTGACTGACTGGGTTAGGAACTGGTTGAGTGGAAGGCGACAGAGGGCAGTGGTAAATGGAGCTCATTCTGCAGAAAAGGATGTCACCAGTGATGTGTTGCAAAGTTTGGTTCTTTTTAACATTTTTGTAAGTGATATTGCTGAACGGTTGTCTGGTAAGGCTTCCCTCTATGTGGATGATACCAAAACCTGCAACAGGGTAGACATCCCTGATGGTGTGGATAACATGAGGAAGGACTTAGCGAAGCTAGAGGAATGATCTGGAATTTGGTAGCTTAGATTTAATGCTAAAAAATGCAGGGTCATGCATTTAGGCTGCAAGAATCTGAGACAATGGTTCAGTTTAGGAGGGTTTGTGCATGAAAGAGGAGCAAGACTTGGGTGTGATCGTATGTGATGATTTTAAGGTGGCCAAACAGGTAGAAAAGGCAACGGCAAAAGCTAGAAGGATGCTTGGGTACATAGGGAGAGGAATGGCCAGTAGGAAAAAGGAGATGATAATACCCCTGTATAAGACTCTGGAGAGACCTCATTTAGAATACTGTATACAACTCTGGAGACCACACCATCAAAAAGATATAAAGAGGATAGAGTCAGTCCAGAGGGTGGCTATTAAACTGGTCAGTGGTTTTGTCATAAACCGTATGGGAACAGAGAAAGATCTCAATATGTATACTTTGGAAGAAAGACAGGAGAAAGGCGATATGATAGAGAAGGAAGTGAGTCTCATTCAATTGAAAGAAAGATCTGGAAGGAGAGGGCACAGGATGAAGGTGAAAGGGGATAGACTCAGAAGTAACCTGAGGAAATACTTCTTGGTGAATTCGTTGAACAGCTTCCGGTGAAAGTAGTAGAGAAGAAAACAGTATTTGAATTCAAGAGAGTGTGGGACAAGTACATAGGACTTCTAAGGAAGTGATAGGAAGAGAAGATGGCATGGATGAGCAGAATGGAGACACCATATGGTCTTTACCTGCCTAAGAACATAAGTATTGCCATACTGGACAGATCGAAGGTATATGAAGCCCAGCATCCTGTTTCCAGCAGTGGCCAATCCAGGTGACAAGTACCTGGCAAGATCCCAAAAAAGTCATTACATTTTATGCTGCTTATCCTAGAAATAAACAGTGGATTTTCCCCAAGTCCATTTTAATAATAGCTTATGGACTTTTCTTTTAAGAAACTATCCAAACCTTTTTTAAACCCCACTAAGCTAACTGCTTTTATTACATTCTCTGACAATTCTAGAGTTTAATTACCTGTTGAGTGAGAAATGTTTTCTCCGATTCGTTTTAAATTTACTACTTTGTAGTTTCATTGCGTGCCCCCTAGTCGTAGTATTTTTGGAAAGAGTAAACAAGTGATTACTCATTATTTTATACACCTCTATCATATCTTCCCTCAGCGGTCTTTTCTCCAAGCTGAAGAGCCCTAGCTGCTTTAGCCTTCCCTCATAGGGAAGTCGTCCCATCCTCTTTATCATTTTCATCGCCCTTCTCTGTACCTTTTCTAATTCCACTATACATTTTTTTGAGATGTGGTGACCAGAATTGCACACAATTTTCTATATTTCTCTTGTTCCTGTATCAGAAGATATTTTACTACATCAGCATTGACTTGGGAACCACTAGGCTACTCCTCTACTCCTTTATTAGCTTAGCGTGGATTATCCCAGGGTCTAAGTTTGGTGCTGTTTATTGATTCTAGCCCTAAATGCATGCTGACATTGGATGCATGGCTAGAGCAGCATGCAGGAGGATGGCATTTGTTGCAAGCTCATGTCCAGAGCCCAAAGATGCTGCAGAACCCAAAACAGGCAAATGATAATAAAATGGAAGAGGGTTATAGGACAGGAAATGAGGAGAACGATGGGTAGTTTCTCCCACTGGGGGTGCTACATGCTTTAATTCTTGTTATGTTCTAAAGAAAATTGAAACATCAGAGAAAATACACAACGGGTAGCAAACTTTCAAAATATCTTCAAGAAACATGGAACATGCAGTTTGCTAACAAAATGATTAATACAGACTATTGGTGGGGGGGGGGGGGGGGGGTGCAACAAAAATCTCAGCATTTAAATAAACAAAGCCTGCAAAGGCCTCTCCGGTACTATGTAAGCCACATTGAGCCTACAAATAGGTGGGAAAATGTGGGATACAAATGTAACAAATAAATAAAATAAATAAATGTGCCAGACTTGTTGAGATGTCCTTGTTAAAATGGCTCCCCCAGTTGTCAGATTGTGCTTGCAGTTCCTGGGACTGGAGGGCAATAGTCTCCTTTGCTTTAGCAGAGCGCTGCCAACTGCAAGTTCTGTCAATCCCCCTGTGAGACTCACTGGTTCCCATTCACACCACCAAACTTTACTTTTTGGTTTTGGCCAATGATAAGTTTTGGCTGCAGTTTCGGTTTAGACAGTTTCTGTAGTAGTTTCGGTTTCAGCCGAAACTGAAAAAAAGCAGTTTCATTCGGCCTCTATTACCTGATGCCCCTTGCAGCATGACACATAGGGTAGCCACCCTGTTTGCTATCCCCTAGAGCCAACCTTGCCTGTCCCAGGCCCAACACTAGGAAGGGAAATCACTAGCACCAACAGTGCCCTGGTGTGGTTAAAACCTAAATCTGTCACTAAGACTTTCTCCTGGGTTTAGGTCCTCACAGTGATTTGGATGACTTAAAGAAACTTTCTGACTTCATTGCCTGCTTTTGCCTCAATTCTCACCTTCAGAAGCTCTTCCTCAGACTGAGAGTCTCAGCTGTCAAAGCTGGCACAACCCAAAAACTTTCAATTTAACATCACTGGTTCTGTCTTAAGAACATTCTGAGAGAAGGTAAGCATTCAATTCCTTGATTTTGAGACTTTCAATTTAAATCTATAAACTGTGTCATAAATGTAAATGAAATTAGACTCTTGGAGTCTATTTAGAGATTCAGCATCTATCTAAATTGAGAAAGAGAGCTGAGTCAGTTCAGATTTCTAAATGCATATGTGAGTTTTATGCATGTTTCTGGTGCTAGATTCATTAAGGTAAGAAAGGCTCTCACTGAAATGAATGGGTTTCTATGGTAACCAAGGAGCGCTGATAGAAAACCATGCTTCTGACTGAAGTGAATGATGCCAGCTGAAATATCAGGGCTTCAATCATAATGAATGGCTCCATAGAAAACTTCCACAGGGAAGCATCGGTCCTATTAAAGAGCACGAATGCTATTATAATGAACAAGCCTCACGCTCATATATCATTTCTATTAAAATAAGTGCCTTAATCCACTTGAGTACTTAGAAACAAAGTTGTAGAGAGAACTTTCCACTGGATGAAGTAAACTTATACATTTGAGAGATAACATTTGCTATCTTAGGTTCAGGGAAAGCCAGTTTGGAATGAGAGGCCTCACTTACTTGCTGTGAAGATCTTTCTGTATGTATGATCACGCATTTCCATCTTTTGATCAATAGACTCTCAACAGCGCTACAAAGGTCTTTTTCAAGACCAACCCATTATATTATTGACTGGACAGATTTTATATTGAAGACATTAAAATTCATTTATTGAAAAAAGATCCCTGAGGCAAGCCATAGGTCGAAACACAGTACTGTGTCGGGTCTTTGATCAATAAATCTTCTCAAGCATCCAGATTGTCCTCTTCGTTTCTAGAGTCCATGGTCCATTTCCCCACTTTCCTTTTCACCTGTTTCTATTTTGTGGGATCTCAGAGTGCTGAAACTGTATATATTTTCACACCATAAATGAGAGGCCCTTTTAATAAGATGCGTTATGAAATGGGCTTAGCGTGTCCTAACACAGGACCTTCCCGTGCACGAAGCCCATTTTTAGCATATTCACAAAATAGGCCATTTTCAATTTTTTTTATTTGCTGATAATGCACTGTCTTTAGTGCGTGGCAACTGCAAATAATTAATGCGGGAGAACTTACGGCCTCCTATGTAAGAGGCACTAAGGGCTCCCCCATTAACCATGCATTATTCAGTAAGCATGAGCTAATGTGAGTGTACTACCTGAACAGTGCTTCTATGCCCATTCTATGCCTCGACACGCCCCCTCCAAAAATAAATTTAAAAAAAATACCATGTGGATAGCGCACGCAAAAGGAAACATTACTGAAAAACACATTAACATATTTTGTAGTAAGCTTAATTTCCTGCATTACGGGTTTTTTTTTTACTAAACTGCAGTAAAAAGGGCCCTGCACTAGTGGCAGGGGCCATTTTTTGCCATGTGCTGTGGCCCTTTTTACTGCAGCAGATAAAAATGCCTAAAAATAACCATGGCAATGCGGTAAGATTGCTCTTACCGTGTGACCATGGGAGGTGGCCACTGAGGTGGAAGTAAGGGCTCCTGCTCTAATCTGGCAGGACCGGATAGTGCATGGTGCTGCCCAATTACCGCCAGGTTAGCGCCGCACTAGAAAATGGCCAGCTGTCTTCCCTGCCACAGCAAATGGTGCATGCTGGGGCTGGAACTACCGCCAGCACCCGCATTGGGCCGGTGGTAATTCCAGATTAGCGTGCGGTAAACCCGCATTATGCTTCCCACCACTTTGTAAAAGGGCCCCTGAATCCTCAATGAATTATGTAAACTGCAAATGAAAAATTCACTAACATCAAATTTTAAGCAAACATATTTCTGCAATCCATGACCTTGATCTCTGTTCACACAATTGACGCTTAAGAAGTATTATCTATTTATAATAATTTTTAGAATTGAAAATGTATTTTGAAAAATATGAACTTTGGTACAATGGTCAGAAAACAAGAATGAAGCTACAGATTGCTGGTCTTTACCAAGTGTCCCCAAAATATTTTCCCCCGTACTCTATATAGTGCGATTGGACTTGCATGCACAAATCAGGTCATATTCTGATTTCCGTGCGCAACTTAATTATCTTAACAAGCCAATCAATGCTGATAATTGTCACTTCACAGGCAATTATTGACACTAGTTGGCATTAATTAGAATTTATGTGCAGAACTTGCTAAGCGTATTCTGTAATGTTCTGCACATACATTCTAAGATGCAGAACCAGATAGTGGGCATGGTCATGGGTGTGGAATGGGCGGGTCATGGGCATTTCTAAAATCTATGCACACTAATATAAAATACACCCACTCCGCTCCCAACTTAGTCGCTGGCAAAAATACCTGTGATTAAATTTAGTCACAAGGTCAGGCTCTAGGCATATTCTATAAATCACGCCTAACTTTAGGCAGTTTATAGAAAACGCCTAGGTGTATTTTTTTTCAGCGCTGATTTTTATGCCACTCTACATAGAATCTAGTCCTTTACTACTAAATCTAGGTATTGTAGAAGCTACTTGGCAGCATTTTCATAAAAGCTGATAGAGATGATTTTCGTAATTTAAATTTTAACACCAGACATCTAAGTGAACATGCAGATGAGCCTCACCTCACACAGTCCATGCAGGAAGAGGCATGAACCAAGACAGCTTTATCAGTCCTTAATGACATATGCTCTTGGCCTACTCAAAGTTTCAGCTGAGATGGTTAAATGCACAGTACAGAGTTTTAAATATTATCCTTTTCTATTTAAAATATTAAAGAAGATTTTTGAGAGAAGGGGTCTCAAGAGCATCAGAATTCAAAGCACAGCTTGATTCTCCCTGGCCACATCTTAAAGGGGCTGTGGTAATGTCCCCCCACCCCACAAGCAGCATCCAACCTCTCCAAAAATCCCTACCCTCCAGTCCTCACCCCTTTTTGATCTAAGGCCCTCTAATCCACACACCTCTGATCCATGGCCCCTGATGAGACTGCCACCCCACAAATGCCCCCCCAGCCCCAGGGGTCTTCCAGCCTGTACCTCGTGGTCTAGGGGGTCTTTGGGCAGTTGCAATGCCCAATCGCTCCTACCCTTGCTGGTGCCATCCCACACAATGGCGCCCCTAGAGGTGGTCTCACAGTACTACCACTAGGGTCATTTTTCTGTATAAGGAAAAGCAACAAAAACAGGAAGGACTTAAAAAGCTCTGCAGCTTGAATCTTGCTGTTTCTTTAATACTGCTCCACAGTAAGTTACTAATAACTTCATCATACCATATGTAGCCAATCCTAGCACCAGACATATCAAGTCACACACATTTGGTGTGTGACACACGCAGTTGGCCCCCTTCTCCAGCTTACATGCTTAAGGGGCCTGATCTCACACACTGGCTCCCTCCCTGCACCCCAGTGATATAACTCTCTTCCTGTGTGAGTCTGGCATTGTCTCACCTCTCTCTCCCCTCCCTGTTCCATCCTGCAGTTCAGGTATCTCTCCTTCCCTTCCCTCTGTTCACCCCCCCCCCACCACCACCACCACCACCACCACGCTGGTCATAAAAACTTGCCTGTTTGCCAGAACGCTTACATCAGGCTCTCTCTGGCCAGCCTCAGGGTTCTTCCCTCTGTCACAACTTCCTGTTGCCGCATAGGCAGGACGCGGTAGAGGAAAAGAAACCTCAGAACTGCTGCAGAGAACTTGATGTAAGCAATGCCAGAAAACCTGCACATTTGTAGGGCTCACAAAGCAGGGAAAGGGAAGGGAAGATGCTAGACACATAGGAGGAATGGGGGTAGAGGGAAGGGAAAATGCCAGACATGCGGAGAAAGAGGGTGAGAATGCTGCATTTGAATGGAAGGGTAGGGAACAGGGGAAAGTGTGTATGAAGCGAAGGGAAATGCTACAGTTGGATAGGAAGGAAGGGAGAGGGGGGAAATGCTGCAAATGGATAGAAGAAAAGGGAGAGGGGAAAATGTTATACATGGATGGAAGAAAAGTGAGAGAGAGAATCATGAGAGGAGAAGGGAAAGGATGTCAAGATTTTGGAGAGGGGATACCAAGATGGGGGGAGAAGAATCAGTACCAAGATGGTAGGGGGGGACAGAAGTAGAGACACCAAGATTGTGGGGGGGGGGGGGGGGGGGGGAAGAAGAAGAGATGCCAGGATCTGCAGGGAAAGAAGGAAGAGAGAGAGGTGTGGGACCTGCAAAGGGGAGACAGAACAGGAGCAAGAAAAATGAGAGCACTTGCTGGACTCCTGAGAGGGGGAGCAGAGAGAGGAAAGAAATAGGGAGAGATGATGGCTGGGGGTGGAGACAGGAAGGAAGAGAGAGGGAGAGATGCTGGCACATATGGGGGAGGAGACATAGGGAGACAGAACAGTTATGGTGGCAGAGATGGGGGTCGTTACTTTTTAAAAGTACTTAAGCAAAAAGTAAAAGTACTGGCTTCAAAAGTAGTGAAGTAAAAGTAGAAAGACTTATCCAAAAAATACTCAAGTAAAAATAATAAAGTATGGCTCTTAAGAATAATTTTTACTTTGTAGTAAAAACGTAGTTTTAACAAGCTGGACCACAGAATCTAGTGTGTTTACAAGCTAACTTCCAGGGGGTCACACAAGGTCCTTCCTAGAAAAAAAAAACACCCTGAACATTGCAGTGGGTAGAAGAACATTAATATACCTATTGGAAAACAAAACAAGCTGGATTACTGCAGTTCAGTCCTACACAGGCACTTGATGCTAACAGAATACCCAGCCTTTTTCATACATGAAAAGAGGTAGCCCCTCATGAAGCATAGAATATTTAACCATAAACTAAATGTAACCCACCCAGGCATCTCAAAACACACTCCTCTGGCTCATCTCCCACTTTCCACTCCGGGTGGGTTCACATACCTTCAAGAATGATGCTCTGAAATTTCCTCTTTGCCAACACACTCACAGCTCCAATGGCAGATCACACAAGCTAGGTGTGGGCCAGGGTTGCATCTACTCTGGTAGGCCAAGGGTACTCTCTCTCTAGGCACACTCTCTCCAAGAATGAGGGCTTCTTTTACAAAGCTGCACTAGTGATTCCCATGCAGCAAATGAGAGGAAGCCCATAGGAATTGAATTGGCTTCCTCTCATTTGCCACCCCAAGAATTGGTAGCATGGCTTTGTAAAAGAGGTCTTTAGTCAGCAGACTTGGTTGCAAAACTTTAATTTGCTTTACTAACATCTTGGAAAAAAGTTCATAAACATCAGCTTGGTCTGAACAATACAGGGTGGTTATTTTTCTGTCAGATGGTCAGCAAAGCGTGAAAAGCAACAGTACTCAATGATTTTCCTCTTATTAATTAAACCCAGTCCACATGTGTCTACACAGACACACACACAATTGTTGCAGTTAACCTTAATCGTCTCTCAATTCCTTTTCACCCTCTTCCGATTATGCCATGGGAAAATGAAATGGAGTAACTAGTGTATAGAGAGAGGTGTGACCAGCAGAAAAAAGGAGGTTTTAATGCCCCTGTATAAGACGTTGGTGAGGCCCCACCTGGAGTATTGTGTTCAGTTTTGGAGGCCGTACCTTGCGAAGGATGTTAAAAAAATGGAAGCGGTGCAAAGAAAAGCTACGAGGATGGTATGGGAGTTGCGTTCCAAGACGTATGAAGAGAGACTTGCTGACCTGAACATGTATACTCTGGAGGAAAGGAGGAACAGGGGTGATATGATACAGACGTTCAAATATTTGAAAGTATTAATCCGCAAACGAATCTTTTCCGGAGATGGGAAGGCGGTAGAACGAGAGGACATGAAATGAGATTGAAGGGGGGCAGACTCAGGAAAGATGTCAGGAAGTATTTCTTCACGGAGAGGGTGGTGAACGCTTGGAATGCCCTCCCGCGGGAGGTGGTGGAGATGAAAACGGTAACGGAATTTAAACATGCGTGGGACAGGCATAAAGGAATCCTGTGCAGAAGGAATGGATCCACAGAAGCTTAGCTGAAATTGGGTGGCGGGGGGAAGAGGGGTTGGTGGTTGAGAGGCTAGGATGGGGGAGGGCAGACTTATACGGGGTCTGTGCCGGAGCCGGTGATGGGAGGCGGGACTGGTGGTTGGGAGGCGGGGAAATACTGCTGGACAGACTTATACGGTCTGTGCCCTGAAAAAGACAGGTACAAATCAAGGTAAGGTATACACATATGAGTTTGTCGTGGGCAGACTGGATGGACCGTGTGGGTCTTTTTCTGTCGTCATCCACTATGTTACTATGTTACACCACGTCCCCTCAAAGCACTAGTCCTCTTTCCTTCCCTCCTCACTCCTGGTAACTTTGTCTTGTGGAATCATAAGAAGTAAATACAATACGTGGGTGAACTATACTGGTCTCACTTTGTCCATAATCCACTCACATGATTATATTTTATCCTCCGTCCCATCCCGGATCAGGGTCTATTTGTTACAGGGGTGTAGGTCCTGCCAGAAGTTAGGCATGCCAGCTCTGACTGTTCCCACCTGGGGTTTTCTTTCCCTTGGGCACTCCTCCATTCTTCCTTCGTTGTAGAAGTCTCCAACACCACATTCAAAAATTTCTCCAGTCTTGGCACCCGGAACTTCCCCCTTGGTTCTAGGCCTTGCCCTAGGGGCTGGTCCTTACCATGATTGTACTAGTTGGCTGTCAATAGCAGTTTTTTTGTCTCCTTAGTGACCACCCTGAAACTCCTTCCCCCCCCCCCCCCACACACACCCTTTCAGCATGGGCATTTTAGGGGGGGGGAGGTGTCTGTACACACGACCCTTATTCTACCACAACATTACTGTATTTGTTCATACCGAAAATGGCGAACGCCTTTACGGTACTATGTAAGCCACATTGAGCCTGCAAATAGGTGGGAAAATGTGGGATACAAATGTAACAAATAAATAAAGACAAAAATTATACTGAATCCCCAAAAAGTCATACTCTACATACAGTGCAAAACCAAAGAAATAGAAACAGTGTTATGTTTATTTATTTATTTATTGTTTGCATTTGTATCCCACATTTTCCCACCTCTTTGCGGGCTCAGTGTGACTTACAATAAGATAAGAATAATGAAAATACATTTGTTACAACTTGGTTATGGATTATATTGTACAAATTATGCGAGATAATCGAATTATCATTAGGAATATCACAATGGAACGTCAACATGAAGCTTACGGGCAGTGTTAAGACACAAAGGCATATGGTGTACATATTTCTGTGAGTAAGTGTATGAGTAGTGTTGAATTATAGGGGATGGGAGATCATAAGTGGATGTATGATGCATTGATGAACAGTGAGTGTGGACTCTATGTGTTTTGGTTCTTTCCGTAAATTGATTCAAATAGATGGGTCTTCAGTAGTCTGCGGAAGGATGCTTGTTCGTGGATCGCTCTTAAGTTGCGTGGCAGTGTGTTCCAAAGCTGCATGCTCGTGTGAGAAAAGGTTGACGCGTGTAGTGTCTTGTATTTCACGCCCTTGCAAGTAGGGAAATGGAGGTTGAGGTATGTTCGGGAAGATCTCCCAGCATTTCTGGGTGGTAAGTCATGTTCCTTTGTACTGTGCAAAATATAAAGACAGCAGATGTAAATTTCAAAAACTTACATATTCCAATTGGTACATTAAAATTTTACTTGATAGTCACAAGTGCTTTAGGAACAAGAAACTTAATATAGCTTACTCCATCTTTTCTAGGAAGTTTACATACACAGCTCTTCCCAATTACTGTATATCAAGATTCCTTCCTGGTTTCTCTTTTTCTTTACGGTCAATTATTTTTATTGTTTTAAAATCACACAAATATCAGCAGTGTTGTAATTGAAATTAAACTGAGAGAAACATCGTTCTTCCTTCTTTCCAAGCAAATGCTTCAATATAATATACTTATATTGAAGCATTTGTTTGGAAAGAAGAAATAGCGATGTTTCTCACTTGAAGTTCAGTTAATTGTATAAACTGAAAAAGGAAAAACAAAAGACTAACAAGGGCCAATGACGATATTGGGTGAATTTAGCGCGGAATAAGAATAAAACCAGCTGATCCCCATACTGAGGTCCATAAAAAATGTCATTAAAATTTTTCGTTAAAAGTTTTTTTTTATTCAAGCAGCTTTTCAATTTTTATTAATTCTAGCTTGTTGAGCTTGTGAAGTATTTGTTCAAGTTTGCTGTCTTTAACTGATTAATCAATGAAAACATGGCATCTTGTGAAAAATCTGTTTTAGGATCAATAGTAATTAATTCAGTTATACAGTGGTGGAAATAAGTATTTGATCCCTTGCTGATTTTGTAAGTTTGCCCACTGACAAAGACATGAGCAGCCCATAATTGAAGGGTAGGTTATTGGTAACAGTGAGAGATAGCACATCACAAATTAAATCCGGAAAATCACATTGTGGAAAGTATATGAATTTATTTGCATTCTGCAGAGGGAAATAAGTATTTGATCCCCCACCAACCAGTAAGAGATCTGGCCCCTACAGACCAGGTAGATGCTCCAAATCAACTCGTTACCTGCATGACAGACAGCTGTCGGCAATGGTCACCTGTATGAAAGACACCTGTCTACAGACTCAGTGAATCAGTCAGACTCTAACCTCTACAAAATGGCCAAGAGCAAGGAGCTGTCTAAGGATGTCAGGGACAAGATCATACACCTGCACAAGGCTGGAATGGGCTACAAAACCATCAGTAAGACGCTGGGCGAGAAGGAGACAACTGTTGGTGCCATAGTAAGAAAATGGAAGAAGTACAAAATGACTGTCAATCGACAAAGATCTGGGGCTCCACGCAAAATCTCACCTCGTGGGGTATCCTTGATCATGAGGAAGGTTAGAAATCAGCCTACAACTACAAGGGGGGAACTTGTCAATGATCTCAAGGCAGCTGGGACCACTGTCACCACGAAAACCATTGGTAACACATTACGACATAACGGATTGCAATCCTGCAGTGCCCACAAGGTCCCCCTGCTCCGGAAGGCACATGTGACGGCCCGTCTGAAGTTTGCCAGTGAACACCTGGATGATGCCGAGAGTGATTGGGAGAAGGTGCTGTGGTCAGATGAGACAAAAATTGAGCTCTTTGGCATGAACTCAACTCGCCGTGTTTGGAGGAAGAGAAATGCTGCCTATGACCCAAAGAACACCGTCCCCACTGTCAAGCATGGAGGTGGAAATGTTATGTTTTGGGGGTGTTTCTCTGCTAAGGGCACAGGACTACTTCACCGCATCAATGGGAGAATGGATGGGGCCATGTACCGTACAATTCTGAGTGACAACCTCCTTCCCTCCGCCAGGGCCTTAAAAATGGGTCGTGGCTGGGTCTTCCAGCACGACAATGACCCAAAACATACAGCCAAGGCAACAAAGGAGTGGCTCAGGAAGAAGCACATTAGGGTCATGGAGTGGCCTAGCCAGTCACCAGACCTTAATCCCATTGAAAACTTATGGAGGGAGCTGAAGCTGCGAGTTGCCAAGCGACAGCCCAGAACTCTTAATGATTTAGAGATGATCTGCAAAGAGGAGTGGACCAAAATTCCTCCTGACATGTGTGCAAACCTCATCATCAACTACAGAAGACGTCTGACCGCTGTGCTTGCCAACAAGGGTTTTGCCACCAAGTATTAGGTCTTGTTTGCCAGAGGGATTAAATACTTATTTCCCTCTGCAGAATGCAAATAAATTCATATACTTTCCACAATGTGATTTTCCGGATTTAATTTGTGATGTGCTATCTCTCACTGTTACCAATAACCTACCCTTCAATTATGGGCTGCTCATGTCTTTGTCAGTGGGCAAACTTACAAAATCAGCAAGGGATCAAATACTTATTTCCACCACTGTAGATAGTATACCACTACAGCATCTGCTGCGAGCACTGTGAAAATGACTGAAATTGCAGCAATCAAATCGGAGTAGGTTTCACAAAATGGTAGTACGCACAGTCTTTCACTGGTGAAACTATGTGTGTTCCTTCCTGGTTTCTCTTTGACCTTTTGCAGTGTATTAAGGGCCAGATGTACAGAAGCAAGGCATCCGAGACTTCTCCTGGGAACTCCACAGCCATTCAGGTTTCAAGATATCCACAAGGACTTGGCATGTGATAAATATGCATGCATTTGGAATTCAGGTTATGAAAACGTATCTCATGCATGATCACTGTGGATATTCTAAAAACCTGACTGGCTGTAATATCACCTGAGAGGTCTGGGAGCCCTATACTAAAGAATTTTTAACATTATTCCCTGGATTCTATACAGCGCGCCTAGAGTTGCACGTGGTTCCGTGCGTAAATCTAGGCGTATTCTATAACTATGCACGTAGCTTAATTGTTTTAACAAGCTGTTAAGCATTACCAGCTCTTAACAAGCAATAACGAGCACTAATTGGCAAAAATTAGAATCTATGCGTGTACATTGCTAAGCGTATTCTGTAATGTACTACGCCTAAATTCTAACGCATACAGGCAAAAAGGGGCATGCTTAGGTGCATGGAAATGGGTGTTAAGTGGGCATTCCAAAATCTACTTGCATTGTTATAAAATATGGGCCAGTGCGCATAAATCTACGTGCAGGGTTTTACACCAGCTTTTCATTGGTATAAACAGGCTCACATAGAAATAGTCACATGAACTATGCCTAAGCATATTCTAAATACTGTGAGTAGATTTACACACGGTATTTAGAATACACTTAGGCGTGATTGCCTAACACGTGTTAATTTTAGGCGCCATATATAGACTTTGGCCCTATAGGGTTATTTCTATAACACAGCTCCTCAAGTCACTTCACTGGCTTCCTATTCGTTTCCGCATACAGTTCAAACTCCTCTTATTGACCTATAAGTGCATTCACTCTGCAGCTCCTCAGTACCTCTCCACTCTCATTTCTCCCTACAGTCCTCCCTGGGAACTCCGTTCACTGGGTAAATCTCTCTTATCTGCACCCTTCTCCTCCACTGCTAACTCCAGACTCCGTTCCTTTTATCTTGCTGCACCATATGCCTGGAATAGACTTCCTGAGCCGGTACGTCAAGCTCCATCTCTGGCCGTCTTCAAATCTAAGCTAAAAGCCTACCTTTTTGATGCTGCTTTTAAGTCCTAACCCTTATTCACTTGTTCAGAACCCTTATTTTATCAACCTCACTTTAATATTCCCTTATCTCTTGTTTGTCCCGTTTGTCTGTCCTAATTAGATTGTAAGCTCTGTCAAGCAGGGACTGTCTCTTCATGTTCAAATGTACAGTGCTGCGTACATCTAGTAGCGCTTTAGAAATTATAAGTAGTAGTAGTAAAGGTACACACTCCCGGATTCTATATAAAGCACAATGATTAGTGCACATTCAATTGTGCGTGTGGCCAATTTATGCATGCTACTCAACTTGGTAATGAGCCAATTAGTGATGATAATTGGCTGATAACCAATTATCATCACTAATTGACAATAATTAGAATTTACATGCGCTTCTTTTTAGGTGCATTCTAAAAAGTGGGATGCGTAAATTCCAACGCTTGTAGCTAAAAAGGGGGCATGGCCATGGGAGGGGTGTGGGCGCATTAGGGGTAACGATCACATTTATGCGCATTGCTATAGAATTCAGGGGTACATGCATACATTTAGGCGCAGGTATTTACATCAGGTTTTCAGTGGCATAAATGGTGTGCCTAAATGTACATGTGTTTCCCTGACCTAAGCACTATTCTATAAACCGCATCTTACTGTCGACGTGCCTAAATTTTGGATGCCATATACAGAATCCGTCCCATATTCTATAGAGAAAAATAGACAGATATTTATGCCATGGAGCTGGTATAAGCGTGTGTGTGCCTAAATGCAGTAATTTTTATTTACTTATTCATTTAGGGGTCCTTTTATAAAGGTGCGCTGAAAAATGGCCTGCGGTAGTGTAGACGCGGGTTTTGGAGCGCGCAGAATCATTTTTCAATGCACCTGTAAAAAAGGCCTTTTTTCAAATTTTTGCCAAAAATGGACGTGCGGCAAAATGAAAATTGCCGCGCATCCATTTTGGGTCTGAGACCTTACTTCAGAGTAGGAGGCACAGTTATCAAATGGTTCAAAGGATTCTTGACCACAAGATCATACCAAGTAACAACGAACACGGACAGATCGCCCACATGGACACCTGAATGTGGAGTCCCTCAAGGATCCCCCCTCTCACCAACCTTATTCAACCTAATGATGATACCTTTAGCCAAACTTCTAGCCAACCAAAACCTCAACCCTTACATATATGCAGATGATGTCACAATCTACATCCCGTTCAAACATGATCTAAATGAAATCACCAACGAAATCAACCAAAGCCTCCAAACAATGTACACATGGGCAGATGCATTCCAACTAAAACTCAATGCAGAAAAAACACAATGCCTTGTACTCACCTCACAACACAACACAAAAAATTTCTCCACCATAATCACACCATATTGTTCTCTCCCTGTCTCACAAAACTTGAAAATTCTTGGAGTCACCATTGATCGAAACCTCACTCTTGATACCCACGTGAAAAACACAATGAAAAAGATGTTCTACTCCATGTGGAAACTCAAAAGAGTAAAACCATTCTTCCCGAGACATATCTTCCGCACCCTGGTACAGTCAATGGTAATAAGTCATCTAGACTACTGTAACGCACTGTACGCTGATTGTACAGAACAGACTATCAAAAAACTCCAAACTGCCCAGAATACTGCCGCAAGACTCATATTTGGAAAAACTAAATACGAAAGTGCAAAACCCTTAAGAGAGAAACTTCACTGGCTCCCACTTAAGGAACGAATTGCGTTCAAGATCTGCACAATTGTACACAAAATCATTCACGCAGATGCCCAAATCTACATGCTCAATCTCGTAGACCTACCTCCCAGAAACACCACAAGATCATCCCGCAAATTCCTCAACCTGCACTTCCCCAGCTGTAAAGGACTAAAATACAAGCTGATGCATGCTACTACCTTCTCCTACATGAGCACGCAGTTATGGAATGCACTACCTACAGACTTGAAAACAATCAACGAAATAACTATCTTTCGCAAATTTCTGAAGACATACTTCTTTAACAAAGCCTACAATGAGATCCGATAACCGGCAGCCTCACTAATATACCTCACCAACCCAATCAGTTATGAAAGCCCACCCTCTATAACTACCCTAATCACTCCCTTCCTTCTTCTTTCCTCCCTTACTTAAACTATGCACAATTCTACTGTATCTGATATCCTGGTATGACAATGTTAACATAATCATGTAAGCCACATTGAGCCTGCAAATAGGTGGGAAAATGTGAGATACAAATGCAATAAATAATAATAATCTCAACTACTTAATTGATAGTCTTTTTGTAAATCCTAGGGTATTTACATATTTACAGCACCACAAGTCCTCCAATACCCATCCTTTCTGGCAGAACAATCCAAGGCTATGCTTCCTGCTCTTGCCGCAGCAAGCTGTCCCATTGGGCTTGTACCCAGCCGCCGGACCCACTCAGGACCAGACCTCCCAGTCTGTCCTTCTCCAGAGGTGCACTTCTTCGAGCTGCTGCCTCTGGTACCAAACAGGCTCTTCCTGTTCTGCTCCCAGGCTAGGATAACCCTTTCTACCCACCCAGAGCAATCCTCACAATTAATGCTTTTAGGGGCAAAAGTGTCCTCCTTATTCGGCCTTAGATTATTGAGCCTGACCAGGATACCCCCTCTCCTCATGGGTCCTGGCGGGGGAAAAGGCAACCAAAGATCATGTGCTCACTAATCCTATCCCTTTTATAACTTTTCAACTCCATCCCAACTATGACACTCATTGTCAATCTTTCTTTCCTAAACCTCCCTCTGGGTTGGGCTCTTCCCCCTCCCATCCATGTAGTTCTCCCTTCGCCCAGTGAATCTGGAGAGTTCTACATCATTCTAGTAATCCCCTGGGGAAATGCTCAAATCCAATCTACCAGGGGATTACACAAATATGGCAAAACAGGGCAGACTTTTATAGTCTGAGTCCCAATTTCGGCTGAGCAGATGTGGGCTTTGACGGCAACTCCAGCGATTGAGAAAGAGGACACGTTTCAGGCAGGCATCTACGGTCTGTGATCTGAGGATAACAGGGGCATATCAAGAACAAGTACGTGTTTTTTGTGTCATATTCACCTAAGGGTTGATAGCGAGTAAAATGTCAGTTTGTAAACATTGTTGGATTGTTGGATTATTCAAATAATGACAAGCCTAATTATTGACTAGCCAAAATTATAAAACCACTCTTCCATGATTGTATGACTGCCCTATTTGTGATGCCAGTATTTGATCACGATGGAGTATAACCTGCAGGTGCAGCTCTGGGTCTTTATCTGCTGTCATATACTATATTGCTATCTCTCATACCTAATCACATAAACTGTCAGCCCACTAGGGACAGACCCAATACCTGTAAAATGAAACTGTAAACCGCTTAGGTCTAAGTGGTATATAAATACCTAAATGAATGAATGAATGAATCACTGAAGCAGACAGTCTTTGTTTTTGTTTTTTGTTTGTTTTTTTTATAGGGGGGATTGTGGTTGTTTTTATTTATTAACATTTATTTCTGTAGACCTACATTGAAGCCCACATAAAAGGTTCTGGCATAAAGCTATTCATTAATTTTAATCACGACCAATATTTGGGAAGAAAATACAACTTGATGGGGTTTCTTCTGAGGATTTTTTTGGTGGGGGAGTGGAAAGGAAGGGGTAAGTCTTTAGCTGGGGAGGGAATTTATTAGGAGAGTATATTTGGAGGCTGCTTGTGGCACTAGCACACAATTTATTGTTCACTGTTAATTTAAATTTGAGGTACAGAGCACTGAATTTGTACACATAAAATTTCTATACTTTTGCCATTGTATCAAGGGTATTGCTCTCATCTCTGTATTGCCTATGGTGTACTGTTCTTTGGCCATGATTTCTTAATAAACTCTTAAACAATTTTAAAAAATGCACACACACACACACACACACAACTTAAGGAAAAGCAAGAAGTGACTGTGTGCAGCAGACATATGTTGTACTTTAATTAATCAGTGTGAGTGAGTCATGCTTCCCTAGCACAGCTTTGCTCTATGAACACAGCATCTGTGTCTTCAGATCTCCCTTCAGTCCTAGACATCCATAGTGCAGTGTGTTGTGAGATGTGAGAAAGGGTTTACGTACATGTGTGTGAAGTGTAATCGTGCCTAAATGAGGTGTGAACAAATGACTATGTCAAGTTGCAAATGAAAGGAAACAAATACTTAATGTGAACAACAAAATTATATTGCTGTTGTATGGACCATGGTAGGCCTACTATTTTTTTTATTCTGAATATCTCAAAACAACAGGTCTTTACAATTTCTATCTGGGATTTTGGCTCTGTTTCTCCTCCAGAAATCTGGGAATTTCAAGTGCTTTTCTGCACTGGTATAAATCTTGCCCAAACAGCTCCTGTTTGTTTGGGTACCCTTCATCCTCAGTGCAGGATGAAGGGGATCCACTTGCAGCTGCTCCTGGATCTTTTGAAGTGGACTCTTCCCACTCTGGGAGCCCTTCATGTCAACTTCAACTTCTACCACTGCTATTATGTGACTATGACCCCCCACCCTCCTGAAAATGCCCATGACTGAAGGGTGGGAGTAAGGATTTTTAGGGTGGTCACTAAGGAGACAGAGCTACTATTGACAGTCTGTTGAAGGAATTAGAGTGAAGCTGACACAGTTACCGTTACCGCAGATATACCACGGTAAACAGCGGTAAATCCATGGTAACGGCAACACTCTAAAACAAATTCCCGCAGATGCAGGAACAAATTTTTTACTGCCCCATGGGAACAGTAAAAGCCTTGTTCCCACAGTAAAAAAAAAAAAATCCTATCCTCCCCATGGATGTCACCAATTACACTTTTCTGCAGTCAGCCGGCAGCGTCTGCAATTCACACAGGCCTGCTCCATGGCCTTCCTCCTGTCAAGTCCCGCCCTCTCTACTGCAACTTCCTACTTAGCGTCAAACAAGAAGCTGAAGTAAGAGAGGGCAGCACTTGGCAGGAGGAAGGCCACGGAGCCAGCCTTGGTGAATTGCTGCTGGCTGACTGCAGGAAAGTGTAAGTAACGCCTTTTGATCTCTTTAGTGCTGCAAGAGGAGCCTGCTGCATTGCTGATAAGGGCTTCACTTTCCTCTGTCTGGTTTTTTTATCCCTTGGTTAGAACTTAAAATTGTGCTGTGTGTCTCCCCTCCCCCTTATTTCATGGCAATAGTTAAGGCTGCGATTGTCCATCTTTACACATTCTAGGATCATGGAGAGAGATGTGGCTTTTGTGATTTTTCAGAAGTCTGGAGTGGCTACAGGCATGGTAAGACCCATCAAATTTAGGCCAAGCAAGTTATATTGAAGTCTGCACATTGGCGAGATCAGAGCACTGTGAGAGCAGTTAAACCAATGCTATTTTGCTATTTAGAATGTCCAAGGTTTCTCTTAAGGGGGTAAAAAAATGATTCCAGAAAAGTTCTATGCTTGTGCAGATGGGGGTCAGAGCTCGCAGGGTCATGGTGGGGACAGGGACAAAGCTCACGGGGATGGGGACAAAGCTCATGGGGATGGGGTGGGGACAGGGCCAAACTTTGTCCCTGTATCATTCTCTAAATGAAGCCCAGCCCATGGGGGCAGGACAGGGAAGTTAACAAAAGGCTTTGCATGGAGAAAATTCTGGTCTTTGGTAGCCCACCCCAGCCAGACCAGTAGCACTGAGGGGGAAGTCATGGGTACCAAAGCAGGAGAAGTTTGCGAGTGAGGTGTTTGGAAGTCTCTGCACAAGGCAGAAGATGCCTGCAGTAGTGTTCCCGACTTGGGAACAAAGAAGGAGTGTCTGGGGATAACCGCCTCAGGTGGGAGAAGTGGGAGCAAGCAAGCCTCACTTCTGGCAGGACTTGTGCTGCATGAGTCAATGGACCCTGTTCCAGGATAGGACAGAGCAACTGAAGAGATGATATGGAAATGATTGAAGACTGATGGGGATCTGTGCGGCAGTTACCACGTACAGATGCCCTGGCTGCAAGTAAATGAGATTTGTAAGTACTTCTGATTGCAAATAAGATTTGAAATGGAACTGACCTATGAGTTTGAATTGAAAGCCCTGATATCATATAGAGATTTTATTTTGCACTGTGCTGACCTGAAGAAAAAGACCCTGAATTGTACAGACCCAAGTTGACTGTTTATGAACTGTTTATTAAGTTACTGTTAGTAAAGCAAGTTGAAGTTTTTGCAACTGAGGCTGCTGAATAATTTTTGGAGTGAAAGTGCCCAGAGAAAGAGTACTCTCGCCCTACCGGATTTATTCCAGCCCCGGCCTGCACCCAGCTCGAGTGATCCAGCAAGTGGGAGCTCTGTGTGTGGTAGAAGTATTTGTGTGATCCCGGTCCCAGGTGAGGAGTGAAGCAACTCCAGGGCAGGACTGCCAAGGGGGGGGAGAGGGGGCAAAATTCCCCCAGACCGGCCTCCAAGGGGGGGCCCGGTGCCAGGGTCTCTCTCTCTCTCTCTCTGTCTCTCTCCTGCTCCTGACAGGTCCTGGGTGATCGTATCCTGAAAGGAGCAGGAGAGAGAACTTCGGCGCCGGGCCCCCCTTGGACGTTGGGAAGGAGCAGACACAGGGCTTCGGGCCGGGGCCTCTGATTTGGCTTGCGGGGGTCCCCAGGCCTTCCAGCAGAACAAGTCTTCCTCCAGTGCTGTTCTTCACTCTGCCACATTGCCTGCCAAGCAGCTGCTGTTCCCCTGAGGTCACGACAGCCAAGGTATTTGGAGTTGCGGTGGGGGGAGGGCGGTACCGGTGATCCTGGGGAGGACAGTAGCTCTACCCCAGGCCCAGCGGCATAGGCGTAGACTGGGGGGGGCGAGGGGGGGCAATGCCCCCCCAAACGACGCGAGGCGCCGCCGCGCCATTAGTTTAAAAAAAAAAAAAAACCACATGCAGGCAGGCACGCGCTCCTCTCGGTCCGCTTGGCTTCCCTGCCCTCTCTATCTGCGTCCCGCCTTCCTCTGACGTCATTTCCTTTCGGGCGGGACGCAGACAGAGAGGGCAGGGAAGCCAAGCGGACGGAGAGGAGCGTGTCCGTCTACCCCTCTCTCTTCCTCCCTCCCTCCGGCGCAGGCAGCAGTCTTCCAGCGTTCCTGGCAGCGGTAGCGTTGTACACGCTGCCTTGGGCTCTGCCCCAAAGCCTTCTCTTCAAGTTCCTGTTCCCGCATAGGTGGGAACAGGAACTTGAAGAGAAGGCTTCCGGGGCAGACCGAAGGCAGCGTGTACATCGCTACCGCTGCCAGGAACGCTGAAAAAGCTGAAGACTGTTGCCTGCACCGGAGGGAGGGAGGGAGGAAGAGAGGGGGTAAACGGAGTTACGATCTTGGACCTCGCGGGGGGGGGCAGTAGAAGATGGATGGGACTGGGAGGGGTGGGAAGCAGAGGGAAGGAGCAAGAAATGAATGGGCCTGGGAGGGGTGGGAAGCAGAGGGAAGGAGCAGGAGATGAATGGGACTGGGAGGGGTGGGAAGCAGAGGGAAGGAGCAGGAGATGAATGGGCCTGGGAGGGGTGGGAAGCAGAGGGAAGGAGCAGGAGATGAATGGGACTGGGAGGGGTGGGAAGCAGAGGGTAGGAGCAAGAGATGGATGGGACTGGGAGGGGTGGGAAGCAGAGGGAAGGAGCAGGAAATGAATGGGACTGGGAGGGGTGGGAAGCAGAGGGTAGGAGCAAGAGATGGATGGGACTGGGAGGGGTGGGAAGCAGAGGGAAGGAGCAGGAGATGAATGGGACTGGGAGGGGTGGGAAGCAGAGGGAAGGAGCAAGAAATGAATGGGACTGGGAGGGGTGGGAAGCAGAGGGAAGGAGCAGGAGATGAATGGGACTGGGAGGGGTGGGAAGCAGAGGGAAGGAGCAAGAGATGGATGGGACTGGGAGGGGTGGGAAGCAGAGGGAAGGAGCAAGAAATGAATGGGACTGGGAGGGGTGGGAAGCAGAGGGAAGGAGCAGGAGATGAATGGGACTGGGAGGGGTGGGAAGCAGAGGGAAGGAGCAAGAGATGGATGGGACTGGGAGGGATGGGACTGGGAGGGGTGGGAAGCAGAGGGAAGGAGCAGGAGATGAATGGGACTGGGAGGGGTGGGAAGCAGAGGGAAGGAGCAAGAGATGGATGGGACTGGGAGGGGTGGGAAGCAGAGGGAAGGAGCAGGAAATGAATGGGACTGGGAGGGGTGGGAAGCAGAGGGTAGGCGCAAGAGATGGATGGGACTGGGAGGGGTGGGAAGCAGAGGGAAGGAGCAGGAGATGAATGGGACTAGGAGGGGTGGGAAGCAGAGGGAAGGAGCAAGAGATGGATGGGACTGGGAGGGGTGGGAAGCAGAGGGAAGGAGCAGGAGATGGATGGGACTGGGAGGGGTGGGAAGGAGCAGGAGATGAATGGGACTGGGAGGGGTGGGGAGCAGAGGGAAGGAGCAGGAGATGAATGGGACTGGGAGGGGTGGGAAGCAGAGGGAAGGAGCAGGAGATGGATGGGACTGGGTGGGGTGGGAAGCAGAGGGAAGGAGCAGGAGATGGATGGGACTGGGTGGGGTGGGAAGCAGAGGGAAGGAGCAGGAGATGAATGGGACTGGGAGGGGTGGGAAGCAGAGGGAAGGAGCAAGAGATGGATGGGACTGCGAGGGGTGGGGAGCAGAGGGATGGACCAGGAGATGGATGGGATTGGGAGAGGTCAGGCACAGCAGAGGGAAGGAGCAGAAGATGGATGGGACGGAGGGATGGTGAGCAGAGGGAAGGAACAGAAGATGGATGGAACTGGGAGGGTTGGGGAGCAGAGGGAAGGAGCAAGAGATGGATGGGACTGGGAGGGTGGGGAGCAGAGGGAAGCCTACTGGAAAGAAGACACTGCATAAAACAGAAGACACTGGGATCAAAGCGAATAGAAAAACTAAATGATCAGACAACAAAGGTAAATAAAAGTATTTTATTCATAATTTATTAATTGAAATGTGTCAGCTTTTTGAAATATGCATCTGTGATATTTTGCCTGTAAATTTCATTTCCTTCCTCCATATTAGCATATTCATTTGCATATTTATATATGCAAATGATATGCTAATATGCTCCGCCCATTCTTTGCCCCCCCAAATGAAACAGTCAAACTACGCCTATGCCCAGCGGTGGTGGCCTTGCCCCATGCCCGACTCAGTCTCTCAGCGGCCCTGCCCCGGGGTGAGAAACTGAGCTGGAGGAGTGTGCCTGGGGTTATATGACTATTTTCACTCTGCCTCTTAAATTCTGTAGCAGACTCTTTTGACTGTAGTCCACAGATGATCCCCAGGCAATCTGAAAAAGCTTGAGCTACTCTGACAAGAAGAATAGGCAAACAATGCACGATCTCATTTTGAAACGTTGGGAGACACTTATCCTAAATGACTAATGCTGCAAAAGATGCTTACACAAATACTGAGTTAAGTGGTATGCTCTGCTCCCACAGTTGTGTGTGCATGTTTCCATTTTGTTTTGTATCCTATTTGCAGCATGTAAACCAAAGCAAACAGTAATTTCATGGTAGAGATTATTGTTATAGATGTTAATGTATACTGATGCTACCTAGTGGCTCATTGTTATATCTCAGTGTTTTCCTACTTCTTGGTGATTGTTACCTTTAACCTTTAACGGCTCAGTCTCTCAGCAACCACTTCATAGAATTGTCCCCTACGTAAACAATCCGTTGTCTGTTCACTGCCACTTGTAATGGCTGCTTGTATTTCATGTCCTGAGGAGTATGACATCACTTCCTGTACAGTAAAGAAGGTAGAGATTTCTAGGAACTGTAATTCACAAGTACAGAATCAGCCACCCAAGAGCATCATAGAGGCATCAGTATTTGATATGTCATTTTACAAAAAAAAAAAAATCATCTCTTGCTGTGAGATCGGTAGTGCTGTCTCTCTTTGCATGTTTATTCAGTTCCTGAAGTTTAAGGGTGTGTGTCACAGGCAGGTTCCCTAGGGAAACTATCACTCTAATCTTCTTTTCTTGCAATTTACATCTTAATACGTTTATTGAATATACTTTTCTTCATTATTCCTGAGCTTGAAATTTTTTCAGTCTCATAACAGTTGCCTTCTTTCCTCTCGCCACTATACAATTTCCCTTCTAGAGCTGTATGCTAAGTTTGTACATTTCTCAGGTAGATATTGAGATCCCTATTTTACGCTTTCAGTTTTATTACCTTGCTAAAGATACTGAGTTTATTCTTTAGTGCTGTAGTTTCCCTTCAACAAGAGCTCGTGTCAGGTTTAACGGAGATTAAAGTGTCATTAGCAGAAAGTGTTACCGTCAATTTCTCTTCTACCTTATGCATTTGTAGAGAGTTTAAGGATAATTCCTCTGTGTGGGAGCTCAGAGGATCCGATCCTCCTCTTCCAGAAATAGGATTCCCTTTGCCTGCTTGTATATCTGTGACAAATGATGGGGTGGGGGAAGGGGAGTCAGCATTTTCTATATTTCTATCCAAATGCTGAATGCTGCCTTACTCTGTGATTCTCCTTGGATGTGTCTGATTCTGTAGACTCCCATTTTCCCTCTATTCTGTCTTTTCATGACTTTCTTAGGCTTCTATTTTCTTTTTGGCATGGTATTATTTTTTTTGCTTCTCATCTTGCTCCAGAGACTTTAATCAACGCTTAAATTATTTCAGCTGCCTGGTAGATTTGCCCAGTTTTCATTGATTTGAGTTCCATTTCTTATAGCAGTTGCTCGCTAAGCATTTTGCCTCTGATCTCAATCAGCACTGTGTCTCTGATTCTGGGGAATCGGCTAGCCCTGAACAAATTGCACCACTGGCTTTTGAGTTTCAGATCTGTCACTATATTTCATTCATTCATCTCTCTCTCATCCTGTGCATGGAAAATGAATGCACCTATACAGGGTAACTCTGTAACAGTGTGTCTATATTTAGGGGCCCAGAGGGTGCCTATGTGACAACTCTTCTACAAAGGAAAATAGGGGCCTACTTTCCTTTATAGAATGTTAGTAGAATACTAGAATAATCAAGGGGTCCTTTTACTAAGCTGCGGGAAGCACTAATGTGTGCTTACTGCAGCAAAAGAGGCCTTACTGTAGGGCGCCCAGGCATCCCAAGGATGGATCTGGGGACGGAGAGTCGGCATGCTCTGCACTAATCAGCTAATGGGTGGGCATTTCTGTGCACTAACCAGTTAGTGCAGGTTTAGCGAATTAATCCCTTCCACATACAAAATAGGTAGGGACTCTTGCGCTAATAGGAAAATTAGCACATAGGGGTTCTTATACAAAGGCACGCTGAAAAATGGCCTATGGTAGTATAGGCACGGGTTTTGGGCGAGCACAGAATCATTTTTCAGCACACCTGTAAAAAAGGCCTTTTTTTGCCAAAAATGGACATGCGGCAAAATCAAAATTGCCGCACGTCCATATTGGGTCTGAGACCTTACCACCAGCCATTGACCTAGCGGTAAAGAATTTGGGTGGTAATGACCTACGCGCATCAGATGCCACTTGGCGCGCATCCACTACGCGTGTCTGAAAATAAAAATATTTTTCAGATGTGCGCAGTGGATGTGCGCCAAAATTGAAATTACCACAAGGGCAATGCAGTAACCATGTGATAACTCCAATGGCCTTAGCACATGGCAATGACCCACGTAAGCACGCACTAAGGCCACTTTTTACCACAGTTTGTAAAAGGGCCCCCAAGTATATATGCACAAATGCACTTAGGTGCAAGCACTTAATCAGGCCTTAGAGTGTGTCCATCCAATATTGAGCCCGTGGGAGGCAGGCCGGCTAAGTGCCGTGATTGACTGGCATTGAATATCCAGGGTTTTGTTTTGTTTTTTGGCCAGCTTAAACTTAACCGGCCAAGTTAATATCCAGCACTGGCCTATTAAGTTTATACTGGTTGAAGATAGGATTGCTATTTATGCAGTCCGATTTGGTCACTCAACATAGCCGGTGAAGCGCTGAATATTCGCGGCTAGCTGGTTATATCACATGATATAGCCAGTTAGCTGCTATCCCCTGGATTCTATATAGCGCAACCTAAGTTGTGCGTGCAAATCCAGTCATAGTCTGGATTTGCACACACAACTTAATTAGTTAACAAGCCAATCAGCACCAATAATTGCCACAAGCAATTATTGACACTAATTGGCATTAATTAGAATTTTTGTGCAGAATTGTCTAAGCTTATTCTATATTGTGATATGTGTAAATTCTAAGTTGCATAGTCCAAAAAGTGCTGTGGCCATGGGCATGGAATGGGCAAGTCGTGGGCATTTCTAAAATCTATGAACGTGGTTATAGACTACACCCAGTCCACACATAATTTAGGCATCGGCATTTACACCAAGATTTACTTGGCATAACTGCCTGCAACTAAATGTAGTCAGAAGGACGGGCATTTGGCATATTCTATAAATCATGCAAAACTTTAGGCTTATTCTAGGTTTACTTTGTTTTGGCTCCGATTTTTTTAGGTGTGATATTTTTATTTTTTGTTACATTTGTACCCTGCACTTTCCCACTCATGGCAGGCTCAATGCGGTGGGCAATGGAGGGTTAAGTGACTTGCCCAGAGTCACAAGGAGCTGCCTGTGCCTGAAGTAGGAATTGAACTCAGTTCCTCAGTTTGCCAGGACCAAAGTCCACCACCCTAACCACTAGGCCACTCCTCCTCGGCTACCTTATGCTGAATATTAGCGCTTAGCCAGCTAAGTGCTGTTTAACCAGCCAGGCGCTGTTCTGTCTTACTGCCAGAGATGCATGCATAAATTTTAATATTCTATAAGGGGCCCTTTTACTAAGCCTCGTAAGCGTCTATGCATGCCCAATGTGCACAAAAATGGTGTTACTGCCTGGCTACTCTGTGGCTCTTGAGGTAATTTCATTTTTGGTGCATGTCCGATACGTGCGGTCAAAAAATAATTTTTATTTTTGGATGCATGTATCGGGCGTGTGCCAAGTGGCATTTGATACGAGTAGGTCATTATCACCTGGTTACAGCGTAAGGTAAAATTATGTATAATCATACCTGATAATTTTCTTTCCATTAATCATAGCTGATCAATCCATAGACTGGTGGGTTGTGTCCATCTACCAGCAGGTGGAGATAGAGAGCAAACTTTTGCCTCCCTATATGTGGTCATGTGCTGCCGGAAACTCCTCAGTATGTCGATATCAAAGCTCCATCCGCAGGACTCAGCACTTAGAGAATTACACCCACGAAGGGACACTCTGCCCAGCTCACCACCGCCGAAACGGGGGAGGGGAATTAACCCAGCTCATCCCCACACAAGTGGGGGAGGGGAATCCGTCCAGCTCATCCCCGCGGAGCGGGGGAGGGACACCACACCCGCCGATGCGGGGGGATCTAGCTTATCCTGCAACCGCAACCGCGGGAGGAGCTGACTGACCCTAACACCGCCGAAGCGGGAGGGGTACAAAGCTGCCCTACAGCCGCACGAAGCGGGAGGGAGTGCCGGCAGAATTTTAAGTCTCAATCCAGCCCCGTAAAACGGAGGGGAGAGGAATGCAGCAGCTCACTGTAACACAAACTCGTCTCAACTCTTGAAGAATCCAAGTGAAAAAACTTGAACACGAAGTCTTTCTGAAGTAACTGAAGACTAAACTTGAACCTGAAATGCAACCAGAATAAAAACAGTACAGATATCTGGGAGGGGCTATGGATTGATCAGCTATGATTAATGGAAAGAAAATTATCAGGTATGATTATACATAATTTTACCTTCCATATCATCAAGCTGATCAATCCATAGACTGGTGGGATGTACCGAAGCAGTACTCACCCAGGGCGGGACATAGAAATCCCTGACCTCAACACTGAAGCTCCAAACCGGGCCTCCGCCCGTGCAGCCACAGCCAAACGGTAATGCTTGGAGAATGTATGAGCCGAAGCCCAAGTTGCCGCCTTGCATATCTCTTCCAAGGAGACGGATCCGGCCTCTGCCATCGAGGCCGCCTGAGCTCTCGTGGAGTGAGCCTTCAGCTGGATAGGCGGCACCTTCCCCGCGGCCACATAAGCCGCCGCAATGGCTTCCTTGACCCATCTTGCCACTGTAGGCTTAGCAGCCTGCAGACCCTTACGAGGACCTGCAAACAGGACAAACAGATGATCCGATTTCCGGAAATCATTGGTCACTTCCAAGTATCTGATGATGACCCGTCTCACATCCAGATATTTAAGAGCAGAGAACTCCTCTGGGTAGTCCTCCCTACGAAAGGAAGGGAGACAGAGCTGCTGATTCACATGGAAGCGAGAAACAATCTTGGGCAGGAAGGAAGGCACTGTGCGAATAGTCACTCCTGCCTCAGTGAACTGCAGAAAAGGCTCTCGACATGAGAGCGCCTGGAGCTCGGAAACTCTTCTGGCTGAAGTGATAGCCACCAAAAAGACTGCTTTCAACGTCAGGTCTTTCAGAGATGCCCTCGACAAGGGTTCAAAAGGCGGCTTCTGCAATGCTCTTAGCACCAGGTTGAGATTCCACGCAGGCACCACTGAGTGCAGAGGAGGGCGCAGGTGATTAACTCCCTTGAGAAAGCGCACCACATCTGGCTGAGAAGCCAGGGAAGCACCCTTCAGGCGGCCCCTGAAGCAAGCCAGAGCCGCTACCTGGACTTTAAGGGAACTGAGCGACAGGCCTTTCTCCAGACCTTCTTGCAGGAACGCCAACACTGAAGAAATTGGAGCAGTGAAGGGAGAAAGTGAGCCTGCTTCACACCACGCTGCAAAGATACGCCAAACCCTGGCGTAAGCAGTAGAAGTAGAGCGCTTCCTCGCTCTCAACATAGTGGCGATGACCTTGTCTGAGAAGCCCTTCTTCCTCAGACGCTGCCGCTCAATAGCCAGGCCGTAAGACCAAAGGGGGAGGGATCCTCCATCACCACGGGACCCTGATGTAACAGGCCCTGCTCCACTGGCAGACGCAGAGGATCGTCCACTGAGAGCCTGATCAAGTCCGCATACCAGGGACGCCTGGGCCAATCCGGACCCACCAGGATTACCCTGCCGGGGTGCTTTGCCACCCGGTCTAGCACCCTGCCCAACATGGGCCAGGGCGGGAACACATAGAGGAGCTCTTGTGTCGGCCACTGTTGGAGAAGAGCATCTACTCCCAGGGATCGAGGGTCCCGTCCTCTGCTGAAGAAGCGCGGCACTTGGCAATTGGCCGATGACGCCATCAGATCTAGGCTCGGCTGGCCCCAGCGCTTCGTGATGTCCAAGAACGCCTGAGCAGATAGCTGCCACTCTCCGGGCTCCAAGGTATGGCGACTGAGAAAGTCCGCCTAGACATTCATGACTCCGGCAATGTGGGCCGCTGAAAGCTGCTCCAGGTTCGCTTCCGCCCACTGGCAAAGATACATAGCCTCCTTGGCTAGAGGGGCGCTCTTGGTACCTCCCTGGCGGTTGACATAGGCCACAGCCGTGGCATTGTCCGACAGGACCCGTACAGGCTTCCACACCAGTACCGGGATGAACTCCAAAAGCGCCAACCGAATGGCTCTGAGTTCCAGGAGGTTGATAGACCACTTTGCCTCTGCAGGAGACCAGAGCCCCTGCGCTGTCCTTCCCAAGCAGTGGGCTCCCCAGCCCGACAAAGAGGCGTCCGTCGTGACGACAATCCACTCTGGGGTCACCAGAGGCATTCCCGCAGACAATTTGTCTGTCTGCATCCACCAGCTCAGCGCCTTGCGCACTGCTGGGTCCAAGGGAAGTCGCACAGCATAATCCTCCGACATCGGAGTCCAGCGCTGCAGCAATGAGTGTTGAAGTGGTCTCATATGAGCCCTGGCCCAGGGCACTACTTCCATCGTGGCCGTCATAGAGCCCAAAAGCTGCACATAGTCCCAAGCCCGAAGAGGAGAGGCTCCCAGGAACTGGTCCACCTGAGCCTGAAGTTTGACAATCCGATTGCCTGGCAGGAACACTCTGCCCACCTGGGTGTCGAATCGAACTCCCAGGTACTCCAGGGACTGAGTCGGGCGCAGCTGGCTCTTCTCCCAGTTGATGATCCATCCCAGGGAGCTCAAAAGAGCAACTACCCGGTCCACAGCTTTGCCGCACTCTGCATAAGAGGGGGCTCGGATCAACCAGTCGTCCAGATAAGGATGGACTTGTACCCCTTCCTTTCGTAGGAAGGCCGCGATGACCACCATTACTTTGGAAAAGGTCCGCGGAGCAGTAGCCAACCCGAATGGGAGGGCTCTGAACTGGAAGTGTCGTCCCAGGACTGCAAAACGCAGAAAGCGTTGATGAGGAGGCCAGATGGGAATATGCAGGTACGCTTCCTTGATGTCCAAGGAAGCCAAGAACTCTCCTGCCTTCACTGCCGCTATAACAGAGCGGAGAGTCTCCATGCGAAAGTGCCGCACTTTCAAGGCCCGATTGACCCCTTTGAGGTCGAGGATAGGCCGGACAGAACCTCCTTTCTTTGGTACCACAAAGTAAATGGAGTAACGTCCCTTGCCAAGCTGACTTTCTGGCACCGGAACGACCGCGCCCAGGCGGATCAGATTGTCCAAGGTCTGCTGCACTGCCACAGCTTTGACCGGAGACTTGCAGGGAGAGAGTACAAACCCGTCTTTTAAGGGTCGGCAGAACTCTAGCTTGTAGCCGTCTCTGATGACTTCCAGCACCCACGCGTCTGAAGTTATTTTGGTCCACTCGCCCAGAAACGAGGACAGCCGTCCTCCAATCTGCACTGGGGCGTGGACCAAGACCCCGTCATTGGGTACGAGACCCTGGGGGAGGACCGGAGGAAGGATCTCCGGGACGGCGGTCTCTGCGAAAGGAATGCTGCTTGGGGGAGAAATTCCTCTTGAAGGAAGAGGGGGCAGAGGAACCCGATTTGCCCGGGCGGTACCGACGGGCTTCCTGCAACCGTCCTCTGGAGGTACCGGGACGAGTACTAGCCCGAGCCCTGACCTCTGGTAATTTCTTGCCCTTAGACGTGCCAAGATCGGTCACGATTTTGTCCAGCTCGACCCCAAAGAGCAGCTTGCCTTTAAAAGGCAATCTAGCCAGGCGGGATTTAGAGGCGTGGTCAGCAGACCAATGTTTCAGCCAAAGCCACCGCCGCGCAGAGATTGTCTGAGCCATGCCTTTAGCTGAGGCCCTCAAGACATCATACAGCAAGTCTGCCAAATAGGCTAAGCCCGATTCCAGGGCCGGCCAATCAGCCCTCAAGGAATGATCCGAGGGGGAAGCCCGCTGCACCATAGTCAGGCACGCCCTGGCCACATAGGAGCCGCAAACTGAGGCCTGCAAATTTAAAGCAGCCGCCTCAAAGGACGACCTTAAGGCCGCCTCCAATCTTCTGTCTTGGGCGTCCTTTAGGGCCGTGCCACCTTCCACCGGCAACGCCGTTTTCTTAGTCACCGCAGTGATTAAAGAATCCACGGTAGGCCACAGATAGGCCTCACATTCACTCACAGCCAAAGGATAGAGGCGGGACATAGCCCTAGCCACTTTAAGGCTCGCTTCAGGGACATCCCATTGAGCCGAAATTAAGGTGTGCATGGCATCATGCACGTGGAAGGTTCTAGGCGGGCGCTTCGTCCCCAGCATAATGGCAGAGCCAACAGGGGCTGAGGGAGAGACGTCCTCCGGAGAGGAAATCTTCAAAGTGTCCATGGCCTGTAACAACAGGTTGGGCAAATCCTCTGGGCTAAAAAGCCGCGCTGCAGAGGGGTCATCCGCTCCATCCGAGCGGGGATCCGTCTCCTCCAAGGAATCCGCAAAGGACCGTTGGGAGACCTCAGACACGCTGCCCTCATCTACATCGGAGGAGACAAAGTCCTCCAAGGCCTGGGAATCAACCCGAGGGCGTTTACCTATGGGAACCTCAACCTCTTTACCAGACGAGGGAGCAGGGGCAGCGTTTTGCATGAGGAAAGCCTGATGCAGCAGCAAAATAAACTCGGGGGAGAAACCCCCCAGACTGTGCACTTCCGCAGCCTGGGCAACAGCCCTAGACGCACCCTCAACCGGCGCTCGAAAGAGCGGGGGAGAGACATGCTGCGCATCCAAAATGGCGTCCGGCGCGACACTCCGTGAAGGAGCCGCGCGGGAAGAACGGCACTTAACTTTAGCCGCTTTTGTGCCGTCGCCCAAATTAAGGGCGTTCATGGCATTAATGTCTCCAACCTCAAGGGCGGCCCACGAAGAAGCCGTCCGAGCCGCGTGGCCGGCCAAGATGGCGCAGGCGAGGAGCGGGGGATGGGCGTTTATGGCGGGAAAAACCGCCACGCCGGAGGAAGGACCGGAACATTCATTGGTCACGAAACTGTCACCCAACAAGGGCGAATCAGGCTGTAAGACCCCCGCATCCCCTCTAGAAGCGCTCAAGCGATCAGGGGAGCGACCCTTTGCGCCCTCGCCCTCCGACGCCATAAGCCACGAGGAGAAGAATCGGGGAACCCCCTGCCCGCTATAAAAAGGTAAAAATTACCTGCTGTCCGCTCCGAGCTGTAACGAACTGGTGTCCCAGTGAGTAGCTGCAATGAACGTTTAAATAAACGTCGAAATAAACGCACCACCAGGTTTGCACTTGCTCAAAAGAGCCCTCAACCCCAGGCACTCAACAAAACCTAAAAATTAGGCTTGGAGGCCTAGCCAGAGCTGCTGCTGTGTGTGACCACCACCACCTGCTGAGATAGAGAACATACTGAGGAGTTTCCGGCAGCACATGACCACATATAGGGAGGCAAAAGTTTGCTCTCTATCTCCACCTGCTGGTAGATGGACACAACCCACCAGTCTATGGATTGATCAGCTTGATGATATGGAAGACTTTACCGCTAGGTCAATGGCTGGTGGTAAGGTCTCAGACCCAAAATGGACACGTGGCAATTTTCATTTTGCAGCACGTTCATTTTCAGCAAAAAATTTTTAAAAAGGCATTTTTTTGCAGTTGCGATGAAAAATGATTCTGCGCACGCCCAAAACATGCGCTTACACTACCACAGGCCATTTTTCAGCGCACCTTAGTAAAAAGACTCCTAAATGACGTGTGTGAGTCTCAGTCATGTTCTGCCCAGACTCCACCCATGTGTAGGACCCTGACAAATACCCGCTATGTAAGAAATGTGCACATTTACAGAATAGTGCTTAGGCAAATATTTGGCATTTATATGTGGATGTGCTTGGATATGTGTGTGTGTATTCCAGTATTCTAACTATTTACACCCATCACTGCCGTATAAATGCTAGCACCCAATTTATAGAATTACTCAAGTGGTGGGCACATGCTAACCAACACACCTAGTCCCTGAATTAGCACAAGTTGAAACTTTTGAATGCTAGCACCAACTGTCAAGTTTTCAGCCCCTACTACTATCCATTCACATCTTTCATACTCATTTATTATTCAAATAATCTCAGAAAAATCTATTTGAAGTGGAGAATATCTCTCACATGCACTAGTCTCATTCTTACATCACAAATGTCAGGGACATGACAGTTAAAACTGTTAAGGAGTTTACATGGGAAATTAAAAAATCAATAGGTGAAAAGGTTTGAGGCAAATTTCATTGTTCAGTGAGTGGAAGACAAACTGTGAGGGAAGCATATTTTTGAAACAATAGCAGGGATGCTGTCTATGTAATTTTTTAATTGCTGCTTGAGGATAACATCCTAACTAATGTTTTAAAAAGTCCCCCTTCCCCTCCCCATGCCAGGTAAAAAGACCTAAACTGAAAACTGACCACCCAATTTTCAGAGATATATATCTAGGTAGCAAAACCTGTTACCTGAAGTGCCACTGATCAGGACTGCCCCTGACATATCCACCGAGCCTACTTTGTGCCGGAATGTGGTGGAATGGCGTTCAGGCACTTATTTGTAACTGGAAGTGACATCACCACCCATTCTCCCTGCCCATCCCACGGTCCAAATTTTCTCCCTCCTGTCCCGTCCCCAGCCGGCAACCTGGCATCTTTCCTTGCTTCTTAACACCCCAGGTATAACTTTTAAAAAATACCACAGGGATCCATTTTGTCACCTGTTTTATTTAAGATCTACCTCAAGCCTTTAGCTAAGCTATTTCAGTTGATGGGCACAATATTCTGTATCTATGCTGATGATTTTCAACTATTTATACCCACTGAACTAGATCTACCCACAGCTTTGAGTAAACTGACTGCCTATCTAACACCAACTCGGGAATGGACAAAAAAAAAAAACTCTGCCTAAATCTAAGTAAAACAAAGATTCTGTGGGTTCCTTACACAAGTGGACAAGTACCTGACTTCAAAATACTTTTTGGGAAGTGTGAACTCCCCCTAAAATCCCTAATTCATAGGACAAGAGGCAGAGACTAAGACCCAGAGGAAGAAGGTGATAGGAGACCGTTTGAATATTTCTAAATTTTATGGGCTAGCTGTGCTAGATGATTTTATATATCATTTATGTGTTCTGTTATCAATCATTATGTAAGGACACATAAATCATGTACAGTGGCGTACCAAGGGCGGAGTGGTGGAGGCGGTCCGCCCCGGGTGTCAACAGGTGGGGGGGTGCTCCGCTGGCGCCACAGTCCCCACCTTGCATTAGGGCCCCCATTTTCAGCCCCAGACCCATTCTCCCACCTGCCCCAGGCATGGCCCCATTCTCCCTCCTGCCCCCTTCTCAGACCCCAGTTCCAACTCCAGGCCCCTTCTCCCATCTGAGCCCCCCAGTCCCCTTCTCCCATCTGAGCCCCCCCAGACCCAGTCCCTTTCTCCCATCTGAGCTCCCCACCCAGTCCCCGTCCCCTTCTCCCATCTGAGCAACCCCCAGAACCAGTCCCCTTCTCCCATCTGAGCCCCCCAAGACCTAATCCCCTCCTGTCTGAGCCCCCCCACCAAGTCCCAGTCCCCATCCCAGTTCCCTTCTCCCATCTGAGCGACCCCCAGAACCAGTCCCCTTCTCCCATCTGAGCCCCCCCACTCAGTCCCCGTTCCCTTCTCCCATCTGAGCCCCCCTACCCAGTCCCAGTCCCCTCCTCCCATCTGAGCCCCCCCCCCACCCAGTCCCAGGTCCCTTCTCCCATCTGAGCCCCCCCACTCAGTCCCCGTTCCCTTCTCCCATCTGAGCCCCCCTACCCAGTCCCAGTCCCCTCCTCCCATCTGAGCCCCCCCCACCCAGTCCCAGGTCCCTTCTCCCATCTGAGCCCCCCCCCCAGACCCAGTCCCCGTCCCCTTCTCCCACCTGGGTCCCCCTCCCAGTCCCAGTTCCCTTCTCCCATCTGAGGCCCCCCCAGACCCAGTCCCCATCCCCTTCTCCCTTCTGAGCCCCCCTCCCCGACCCAGTCCCCACCCGCCTACCAGCTCCGTCGACGGACAGATGACCCTCTTCTCTTGCCACCCAGCCTAAAAAAAAAACATGTGAAGCTGCTCGCGTCTGCTCTGCTCTGCTGTAAAGGAAGAACATTCGCCTCGTCACGTCAGCCCTTCCCTCACTGTACCCCGCCATTGCGGAAATAGGAAGTTACATCAGAGGGCGGGACACAGTGAGGGAAGGGCCAACGTGACGAGGTGATTTGCTTCTTTTACAGCAGAGCAGACACGAGGTGCTTCACAGATTTTTTTAAAGGCTGGGTGGCAAGAGAAGAGGGTCATCTGTCCGTCGACGGAGCTGGTAGGTGGGTGGGGACTGGGTCGGGGAGGGGGGCTCAGAAGGGAGAAGGGGATGGGGACTGGGTCTGGGGGGGCCTCAGATGGGAGAAGGGAACTGGGACTGGGGCCCAGATGGGAGAAAGGGACGGGGACTGGGTCTGGGGGGGCTCAGATGGGAGAAGGGAACTGGGACTGGGTGGGGGGGCTCAGATGGGAGAAGGGGACTGGGGGGCTCAGATGGGAGAAGGGGCCTGGAGTTGGAACTGGGGTCTGAGAAGGGGGCAGGAGGGAGAATGGGGCCATGCCTGGGGCAGGTGGGAGAATGGGTCTGGGGCTAAAAATTGGGGCCCTAATGCAAGGCATGTGGATGAAGGGGACTGGAACTGGGGGCTGAAAAGGAGGGTAGGTGGGATAAGGGGGCTAGTACTGGAACTGGGGGCTGAAAAGGGGCAGGGGCTGAAACTGTGGGGACTGGGGGCTGAAAAGGTGACAGGGAGAAGTGGCTGGGGCTGAAGCTCGGGTCTGGTGGGAGAAAAGTGCTGGGGTTGAAACTGGGAACTGGGGGCTGAAAAGGGGCAGGGGCTGAAACTGTGGGGACTGGGGGCTGAAAAGGTGACAGGGAGAAGTGGCTGGGGCTGAAGCTCGGGTCTGGTGGGAGAAAAGGGCTGGGGCTGAAACTGGGGACTGGTGGGATAGTGGGGCTGAAACTGAGGGCTGAAAAGGAGGGGCAGGTGGGAGATGTGGGCTGGGGCTGGAACTAGAGGCAGATGGGATAATGGGGCTGGAACTGGTGACCGAAAAGAAGGGGCAGCGAGAGGGAGGGCAGACCCTGGATGGATGAGAGAGGGACGCAAATAGTGGATTGAAGGGGCAGAGAGAAAGGGCAGACAGTGGATGGAAGGGACGGCAGAGAGGGCAGACACTGGATGGCAGAGAGAGAGAGAGAGAGTGAAGACAGATGCTGGATGGAAGGAAGACGGTGAAAAAAAGATAAGGAAAGCAGAAACCAGAGACAACAAACTGTAAATAAAATATATATTTTAATTTTTTTGCTTTAGGATAAAGTAGTATTGTAGATGTGTTAATAAATGGTTATAAATAGAACATGTAAATAAGGTAATATTTTTACTAGACTAATTTTAATACATTTTGACTAACTTTCGGAGAACAAAACCCCCTTCCTCAGGTCAGGATAAGATACTGTAACAGCACTATACTGAACTGACCTGAGGAAGGAGGTTTTGGCCTCTGAAAGCTAAATGTATTAGTCAGTGGCGTACCTAGGGTAGTTGACACCCGGGGCCGGTCATTTTTTAACACCCCCCCCCCCCCCCAAAAAAAAAAAAAAAATCCAGTACTAGGCATGCCGAGAATACAAAACACTCAGGACCTCTAGAGCAATTCTACCATACCATAAGCAGTCATTTCTACGAGTCACACAAGGAAAAGGAAAGCATCTTAAACACTACAGTGAGCACTAGAACATCAATTCACCTATTGTAAAACGAAACCAGACAGAATAGTACAGATCGTAGATCCTGCACAGTCAATGCCAACTGAAAGCCATGTCTTTTTCACAAACACAGATACACCCTAATCCACTATAGGATAAGTAATCATAAACTTTCTATTTAGACAAAAATTAAACTGAACCCCCAATGCCAGACTCTGCATACCATGCAACACCACAGAAACAGAAACTGTCCCCTAGTACTGTGCAAAATATAAAGACAGCAGATGTAAATTTGAAAAAAACTAACAAGTACCAATCACCACTTTACAAATTAACAAATAGAAATAAAACAAATATAGAAAGTAAAATAATACCATTTTATTGGACTAATACATTTAGCTTTCAGAGGCCAAAACCTCCGTCCTCGGGTCAGTACAGTATAGTGCTGTTACAGTATCCTATGCTGTCCTGAGGAAGGGGGTTTTGTTCTCCGAAAGTTAGTCAAAATGTATTAAAATTAGTCCAATAAAAAGATTACCTTGTTTACATGTTCTATTATAAACATTTATTAACACAGCTACAATACTACTTTATCCTAAAGCAAAAAACAAAAATATATATTTTATTTACAGTTTGTTGTCTCTGGTTTCTGCTTTCCTCATCTTCTTTTCACCATCTTCCTTCCATCCAGCATCTGTCTTCGTTCTCTGCCATCCAGTGTCAGCCCTCTCTCCCTGCTCCGTCCATCCACATCTGCCCTCTATCTCTGCCCCTTCCATTCACTGTTTGCCCTTTCCCTTCCATCCACTCCACTGTCTGCCCTTTCTCTCTGCCCCTTCAATCCACCATTTGCCCTCCCTCTCCCATCCATCCAGGGTCTGCCCTCCCTCTCGCTCCCCCTTCCATCTAGGATCTGTCCCCTCTCTCTCTGCCCCTTTTTTCAGCCCCCAGTTCCAGCCCCCTTCTCCCCTCTGAACACCCCCACCCCAGTCCCCTTTTCCCCTCCCCTTCTCCTGTCTGTGACCCCCACCCCAGTCCCCTTCTCCCCTCCCCTTTTCCCCTCTGAACACCCCCACCCCAGTCCCCTTCTCCCCTCCCCTTCTCCTGTCTGAGACCCCCACCCCAGTCCCCTTCTCCCCTCCCCTCCCCTCCCCTGTCTGAGACCCCCACCCCAGTCCCCTTCTCCCCTCCCCTTTTCCCCTCTGAACACCCCCACCCCAGTCCCCTTCTCCCCTCCCCCTCCCCTGTCTGAGACCCCCACCCCAGTCCCCTTCTCCCCTCCCCTGTCTGAGATCACCACCCCAGTCCCCTTCTCCCCTCCCCTTTTCCCCTCTGAACACCCCCACCCGAGTCCCTTTCGCCCCTCTCCTTCCCCACCTCAGTCCTGTTCTCACTACTGTCTGAATCGGTGAAGCAGTATCGCAGGCAGCGCCTCGTCTGCCCTGCTTGTAAAAATCAAATCTCCTTCTCCTCGTCTTGACGTCGACTCGGGCCTTCCAATCAATCACTATGTCCCGCCCGCCCTCACGGAATTTACCTTAGAGGAGGGCAGGACATAGTGATTGATTGGAAGGCCCGAGTCGACGTCAAGACGAGGAGAAGGAGATTTGATTTTTTCACAAGCAGGGCAGGCGAGGCGCTGCCTGCGACGCTGCTTCGCTGATTTTTGTTTAAAGGAGGCGGCGGGAGCGGAGCACCCCCCACCCTCTGGCACCCGGGGCGGACCGCCCCCACCGCCCCCCCTTGGTACGCCACTGGTATTAGTCCAATAAAATGGTATTATTTTATTTTCTATATTTGTTTTATTTCTATTTGTTAATTTGTAAAGTGGTGATTGGTATTTGTTAGTTTTTTCAAATTTACATCTGCTGTCTTTATATTTTGCACAGTACTAGCGGACATTTTTCTGTTTCTGTGGTGTTGCATTGTATGCACAGTCTGGCATCTTGGGGGTTCAGTTTAATTTTTGTCTAAATAGAAAGTTTATGATTACTTATTCTATAGTGGATTAGGGTGTATCTGTGTTTGTGAAAAAGACGGCTTTCACTTTGCATTGACTTTGCAGGATCGGCGATCTGTACTATTCTGTCTGGTTTTGTTTTACAATAGGTGAATTGATGTTCTAGTGCTCACTGTAGTGTTTACAATGTTTTCCTTTTCCTTGTGTGACTTGTAGAAATTACTGTTTAAGGTATGCTAGAATTGCTCTATAGGTCCTGAGTGTTTTGTATTCTCGGTATGTGGTATGCCTAGTATTGGATTTTGGAGGGGGTGTTAAAAAAATGACCATCCCCAGGTGTCAACTACCCTAGGTTCACCACTGATCATGTATCACTATTGTAAACATGACATAAGTAATTGTGTGTAATTTCATCAACTGTCTGTTGATTGCTGATTTTTATACTGAAAGAAATCTGTTTTTCATATAATTACCATTCATCCTATGAGTCTAAGGACAACGATCAACAGAGCAGTTAACAGCAGACAAGGGCATTTGCACACAATCCCTTATATGGTAGACTGGCCCCACCTGGTGCATCCCACGATCCACCGTGTGGGACAGGGCACTGCCATTATGAAGATGATGACACTCGAGGCAGGAGCAAGTGGGAATGGCTCCTTCCCCATTTGAGGTATGGGAATTGGGGCTTTCAGAAAGGGATCGCTGGGTGGGGGATGAGTGCCACTAGGCATTTAATTTTTTTAAATTGGGGATAGGGGTTTGGGGAAGAGGTATGGGTATAGGGGGCCACTAGAGTACCAGGGAAAACGGTTAGGTAGGGAAGTTGGGTAGGGGTGGGAAAGGGGCCACTAGACTACCAGGGAATTTTTAGGAAGTGAGGGGGGGTCACTAGACTACCAGAGGGAACAAGGTTTTTTCTTTAAATATTGTGGGGAAAAAGGGGTTGGGCACAGGGCCACCAAGAGACACAGCCGGGCCTGGGACAGGACTGGACAGCCGCACGCGCGTACATGCTTGCCCCCTACCTGGGCTGCCACCCCCACACTGCCCCCTGCCCCTTTCTGTCTGCTCCCTCACTCCGTCCTCTCCTGCTCTGTTCCTGTCCGTGCCTGGAGTCGGGACCTGGATGATCGTATTAATGCACTCATCCGGGTCATGGGTGGCACACAGGAACAGGGGAGGACAGATCCAGAAGCAGGCAGGAAGAAGCCAGGCCTGAGGAATTTTGCCCCTCCTGCCCCCTCGGCAGCCCTAGTTGGGCAAGAAAGGAAGGAGAATTTTTTTAATGGCACCCTTCATGTCAGTGCCTGAGCCATCCTAGTTGTAGCATGCCACGGTTATTGTGGAGTGATAGGTTTCATGGTAGAGCCAGGTGCTAAACCAGCTCTACTGCAAGGCTTTCTCCATTGGCCCCAAAGAGCTGTCCTAACTTAAGCAGATAAGTTAATCTGTTTGGATTTAAGACATCAACAAATACGCCACCTGAAAGACCAGCAAGAGGTGGATAAGTCATTCACTTATCTTCATGCATGAAGTGCCCCACTAAATATTAACTCCTTTGCTGCCTACAAAGCAAATTCATTCCGCTGGCTTGAGGTTTAGGTGCATACTGTATCTAAAACAATAATGTCTTACAAATAGTTTACTAAGCTGTTTTTCTAGCATACAAATTGCATAGTCTTCAAAACAAGCAATTTTGTGGAAAAACTGTTTAGAAGAAGCAGCTTTATAATTGGGTTTTGTGGTTTTCTCTGAATGTGTGATGTCAGACAGTCTATCAGGAGGCAGCACCTGTGCTGGGCTTATTCTAGAAGCCATTTGTTACCCTTTAAAGTAAACATACAGATGAAAACAAAAGTCTGTACGCTGATGAAAATGTTATCCTCACACTTCTTTACAAGTCTAACAATTACAAAACAAACTTCAACATAGTCATATAACACACATTCATCAAATTGAGAATTTACACACTTTAGTACAACCAGTGCATTTTTTCTAGCAAAAAAGGTGCCGGTACTCAAATGCTAGGCCACCCTTCAGGGGTGGGGTGATCACTGAGATAGGCCCACCCCACAACAGCCAGGCCCCCTGCAACCAGTCAAAGAATCTATGACAAGATAGAATTGGTGTATAGAGCCTGAACTCTTTCATTAAAACTTGGGGTCCATAGGTCAATTTTAGCAGACGATGAAAAAGGTGCCGGTACTCAGTACCCCCCAAGTACCCCCTCAAAAAAAGCCCTGAGTACAACAGTCAGAGCAAATGTTTAATACCAAGATTTACAGACCAAAAACTTAAAAGTCTTCGCTGTTGTACTATTCAGTCTTACAGAAAATGTACAGTTTTCACATTAATCTGATTTTCAGCTGCTGTGTACAGTATGAGACATCCATAGCCCAGGGCTGTGTTTCTAACAGATCCTAGAGTACTCCCTAACCAGTCTGATTCTTGGGATATCCACAGAAACTATTTCTATATAACATGGGGAGAAATCCAGCATATTAGCTGCATTCATTTATCCCTGGAGTTCCTCATTCTTGTTTTTTGTGTCTGTGTGCCTAGTCCTATGCAGCCTTTTGATGTTTTAGGTGCCCAGCCAATGAGAGCAGGTTGCCTGCAAAATCTGGCTACATTTTGTTTCAAGGGTTTTTTGTTGGTGGTGGTTTTTTTTTGTTGTTTGTTTTTTTTTTTTTTTACAATCCTGGAGTTCCTAGGTTGCCCACCACCTGCTGAAAAACCCAGACCTTCTGGCACCAGAACGTACCAGAAAATTGGGGAGGTCAATGGACGTGACGGAGGAGGCTTGTTGCTTGGGAGATGTTCCTGGTGGCAGCAGGAAACACCCCCAAAATAATTTAAGCCCTTGTTTTTGCCTGCCGAAATTTGTCTTAGATTTTCTCCGATCTCTGATCCATGTCCTGAGGGAGACCCAAATTGCTAAGCCTGCAGCAGATACCCTATGACCAGTGCAGCGGCGTACCTACCTTATATGGCACCCGGGGCGGAGCACATATGCACCCCTCCCTGGGCAACACACACACATTCTCCTCCAAGGAGGTGCGTGGAGCAGGCGCACGCTGTTGGCTCTGCCAGTCCCCTGCCCCCTCAGATGTGAACTTCCTGTCTGGGGCAGGGGACCAGTAGAGCCAACAGCACATGCCTGCTCCGTACACCCTCTCACTGCCAGCACCCAGGGCATACCGCCCCGCCCTAGGTACACTAGAGGACCAGTGACAGCTAGACTATATTCTCACGAGTTAGTTCCATCTAGACAGCTGCTACAGGAGCAGGGTCACACACAGGCAAGAGGACAAGCATCAGATCCTACAGAAAGTTGCTGGTTTGTTTTAGCTTCCAGGTTGGGGACCCTCCATTTGACCTCAGAGAAGAAGAAGGGGATTTTCACAGGAGTTTATCTGCCTAAATCATCCAGGCTCCTTGCTCAATTCATCCAGAAATAGAGCTGCCAAGGGGGCCGATCCACTCAGCGGGAGATTTAGGGTCCGCCCTCAGCACACCCCAGATCTGCTCTGCTCATTGCTCCACCTAACTCCACCCACAACTCTGTTGGAATGTATTGTATTTTTACATGCATTGCCTGTCACCTATTATTTCTCTGTGATTACTCTGTGACCTCTGATGTGAATTACTTAGAGAGGTCACACAGCTATGCAACTTCCTGTGGGGGATAGATGCAGCAGATGGAGCACATGGAGCACATGGAGCTCATGATCTCTCCTAACCTGAGAGGATCTATGGTGGTGTGAGCATCCATTACCATCTAAGCACATGGAAGGAGCTGATAATACAAATGTATAGTAATATGTATATAAAAGCCTGTCTGATTATAATCTAACTACAAACTGTGAGTAAACAGATGTTTTGTTACTTCAACTTTAAAGTGACTCAGCAGTGAATTATTCTGGGGTGAATGAGAGAGAGATGAAGAAAGAAATTAACATTTCTAAAGCTGAAGCTGTGTGTACTAAAATCTGCTAATTATTTACTACAAATAATCCAACAAAAGGGTTACGGGCCCAGGGCCAGGAATTGAAAAAGAAGAGAAATATTACCAGGCAGAAAAAAGGCCACATTTTTCTCTTAAGTTTTAAAGGAAAGATTCAGTCTGTCTCTCTCTCCCCCCACACAGCAGACAGAAGGCTAAGAAAATGGCTGAGGGAAGAAATTCACCATTGTTCTATTCTCTCAAGGTGCCTAAATTAACTGAGTTTAATTATCGGCAGTGGGAATTAAGATTCATATGTCTCCTTCGAGCAAAAAGATTAAATATATGCTTAGACCAAGACAGAACAGCTGAAAATATGGCTGAATGGGACAATGCAAACTATTATGTGAAGTGCATGCTTTTGGAAGCTCTCTCAGAGAAACAAGCCATATTAGTGGAGGGAAAAGATACACCAAAGGACATTTATGTAAACTGAGAACTATGTATGCAACTACATATGCAAAGCAGCAACCAATTTGGTTGGCAGAGTTGAATGAAACCAAATTAAGGGATAAAAGTAAATGTAATGATCACATTATGCATCTTATGTCTTCATTTCAAAAGCTAGAACTTTCTGGAATTCCCATGTGTGATGCATTGAAAAGAGCATTTCTTTTTACCTCACTATCAAAGAAGTTTGATGTTTTTAGGTCTGTAAATGAGGCCATTGAAGGGCAATCTTTTGAACAGACAACATCAAAACTAAGGCAGGAATGCATAATAAATGATTCTGAGGAGATGTGTTCTCAAAGCAAGTCAGAGAGAAATGAAACAAATTTCTTGGCAAAGAACAGAGGAAGGCGGAGCTATGGGAAAACTCCACCCAAGGGCAAGCTGATTTGCTACTCATGTGGAAAGGAGGGACATGTATCTAAATGGTGTAAGGAAACACAAAACACTCCCTCTAGCTCACCTAAGCCAATGGAACTAGAGAATTTTCAAACCAGGAAATGTATGAAGGACAAAGATAAACACAAGGGCTTTCTAATGGCAGAAAAATCTTTGACTATGGTAAATAATAATTCAAATGAAAGTACTTGGATTTTGGATTCAGGGAGCACATGCCATTTAACCAATTGTAAGAATTTCTTTCAGGAAATGTGTCCAGAGGAAGGTATTCTTAAAACTGCAAACGCAGGGACTGCTAAGATCCAAGCAAAAGGTATTGGATTCTTAAAATGCAAAGTGTCTAATGAAGTTAAAGAAATTCCTGTAAGTGATGTCTTGTATATTCCCCAAGCAGTTTGCAATATGCTTAGTGTATCTACATTAGATAAGAAGGGATTTGTGATTCATTTTGAAAACAGTAAGTGCACAATCTCTAAAAATGATGAAGTGTATGCTGAAGCTTTTATGCATAATGATGTTTATAAACTGAGCATTTCAGGTGAAGCCTCACATATGGTGCAAGTAAGGAAGAATGATGGTAAATGTAGTCTGGAAATCTGGCACCGCCGCCTGGGACATCGTGATTCTAAGGTGATCCAGGATCTTTACAGTAAGCAACTGGCCACCGGCATTCAGATAAGTGCAGATGCTGGTAATATGGAGAAATGCATAGACTGTGTTACTCAAAAAGGTGTGAGACCCTCATTTCCTGCATACACAGGAAATAGGAGTAATAAAGTGCTGGACTTAATACACAGTGACTTATGTGGACCGTTTAATATCCCATCATTGGGAAATAACAGATTTGTGCTAATATTCTTGGATGATTTCTCTAGATATTGTGTGGCCTATTTGCTGAAAGAAAAAAGTCAAGTCACAGACATGCTGAAGAAATACGTAGCCATGGTGAGCAATAAATTTGAAAGAAAACCAAAGGTTCTTCAGACCGACAATGGTGGTGAGTTCACTTCACAAAGCATGCGCACATTTCTAGAACAAGAAGGCATTCAACATATCACAACAGTAGCTTATACACCAGAGCAAAATTCTGTTGCAGAGAGAAAATTTAGGTCACTTGTGGAAATGACCAGATGTATGCTGTCAGATAGCAATCTCCCTAAAAGACTATGGGGGGAAGCCATTCTCACAGCAGTGTACCTACAAAACAGAATGCCAACTAAAGGCGCTGAGCGCACACCACATGAGACATGGCATGGTAGGAAGCCAAACCTGTCACACATAAGAACATTTGGAAGTACAGCATATGCTCATGTACCAAAGCAAAGAAGGCATAAGCTGGATTCCACAACAGAAAGGGGCATTTTAGTTGGCTATGCTCCAGGACACAAAGGATATAGAATTTTAAATCTGAAAACTGGCATTGTTGGCATAAGACATGTTACATATTTTGATGAAAACAAAAGGGTTGATAAAGGCTGGATCATCCCAGATGAGCCTTATCATCCAGAATATGAAACTAGAACCATAATAGACATGCCAGTGTATATAAATGCCATACCAAGGCAGATGTCTGAAAGCAACTCACCTGTATCTAACGAGGAACAGGCAGAGGAAACAGACACAGAAAGGATCATTGAAGAAGACAGTACAGTTGGAGAAGGGGAATCAATTGGAGAAGAACTCTCAGATTTAGAGGATGCGGAAAGGTCAGACCAACCTGTTGTCAGACGCTCATCCAGGGAAAACAAAGGTGTTCCACCCCCAAGACTGTCTTACCTAACAAAGTCAGCAGAAGCTCAAGAGCCCTTAACATGGGATGAGATTGAGAAAATGCCAGCAGAAGAAGCTGCTGAATGGCATAAAGCTGCACAAGAAGAAATTGATGCATTGGATAAAAATAATACTTGGATTCTTACAAAATTACCTCCTGGCAAGAAAGCTATAGGATGCAAATGGGTATTCAAGTTAAAAAGGAATGCACAAGGAAAAGTGGAAAGGTATAAAGCCAGATTAGTGGCAAAGGGATATCTTCAAAAATATGGAGAAGATTTTGATGAAGTGTTTGCACCTGTAGTGAAACACACGACAATCAGAACACTTCTGAGCATTGCAGTCTCAAAAGGCATGCAAGTCAAACACATTGATGTGAAAACAGCATTTCTTCACGGAGATATAACTGAAGACTTGTACATGGAACAACCAACAGGTTTCATAAATACAAAACAAAGACAGCTAGTGTGTAAATTAAACAAAGGTCTTTATGGATTAAAGCAAAGTGCAGAATGTTGGAATGATAAATTGCATGAAATATTGACAAATTTAGGATTTAAACAAGGTGAAGCAGATAAATGCTTGTACACTAGGTGCACAAATGGACAATATGCATACATTTTAGCTTTTGTTGATGATCTGCTCATTGCAAGCAAAAGTGAGCAAGAGTACAAGGACATTGTAAAGTGTTTAAACCTCAATGTTGAGATAAAAGAACTGGGTAATGTGTCATACTATCTTGGTATAGAAATTGAGAAACAAAATGATGGTTCTTATCTTCTAAGCCAGAAGCAGAAAATAAATGAGCTTATTGAAAGTTTAGGTATGCAAGATGCCCAAGTTGTAAGCACTCCCATGATCACTGATTTTCTGAAGGATGAAACAGTAAGAGAACCTTTACCAGATAACATCCAATATAGATCAGCCATAGGTAAGCTTTTATATCTAGCTACCACATACAGGGCTGATATAGCAAATGCAGTAGGAATTTTGAGCAGAAGGGTCAGCTCACCTACCAAATCAGATTGGACTGCAGTTAAAAGGATGGTAAGGTATTTAAAGGGTACCATTGATTGTAAATTAAAGATTTCAGCCAATAGTAATCCAAAACTAATATGTTACTGTGATTCAGATTGGGCAGGGGATCATTCTGATTATAAATCCACAAGTGGATATGTGTTTATGTATGGAAATGTACACATTTCATGGGCCAGTCATAAACAAAGTATTGTGAGTTTGTCTTCTACAGAAGCTGAATATGTGGCCGTATCGGAAGCGTGCAGAGAACTGATGTGGATTGAAAAACTTTTGCTGGATTTTGGAATAGCTGAAAAGAGACCAATCCAGATAATGGAAGATAATCAGAGCTGCATCCGACTGTCACAGAATGACAAGGTTCAGTCACGCACCAAGCACATCGCAACGAAATACCACAACGTGCGAGAGTTGGCAAAAGAAGGGGTCATCAGTCTACACTATTGTCACACCAGTGAGATGACAGCTGACATCATGACCAAACCGTTACCCAGAGAACATTTTGTGAATCTGCGTATAAAGCTTGGACTTTGTATGAATAAATAATTGCATGACAGTTATGCATGAGAAGGGGTTTGTTGGAATGTATTGTATTTTTACATGCATTGCCTGTCACCTATTATTTCTCTGTGATTACTCTGTGACCTCTGATGTGAATTACTTAGAGAGGTCACACAGCTATGCAACTTCCTGTGGGGGATAGATGCAGCAGATGGAGCACATGGAGCACATGGAGCTCATGATCTCTCCTAACCTGAGAGGATCTATGGTGGTGTGAGCATCCATTACCATCTAAGCACATGGAAGGAGCTGATAATACAAATGTATAGTAATATGTATATAAAAGCCTGTCTGATTATAATCTAACTACAAACTGTGAGTAAACAGATGTTTTGTTACTTCAACTTTAAAGTGACTCAGCAGTGAATTATTCTGGGGTGAATGAGAGAGAGATGAAGAAAGAAATTAACATTTCTAAAGCTGAAGCTGTGTGTACTAAAATCTGCTAATTATTTACTACAAATAATCCAACAAACTCCGCACATTTCTCCACCCCAGCACAGTTGATTCATGGCCAGCGGCTACAGGAGTGGCAGCAGGAAACGCCTTCATAAAATGTCATCTCCTGCTGCCTTGGGAAGTGGGATCAGCAGTAGCAGGAGATGGTGTTTTATGAAGTCGCTTCCTGGGAGGTCATTCAATGGGAGATCCCGATTTCTCAGCGAGAAATGAGAGGTAGTAGGTGTAATTTTTAAAGCAAAAGGGATTAACATCTCAAGATTGTAAGCTCTTTGAGCAGGGACTGTCTTCTGTGTATGTTGTACAGCGCTGCGTATGCCTTGTAGCACTATAGAAATGATAAGTAGATAGAGAGAATATCCATCAGCAGAGCCACAGTGTCTGCCTGACAGATCCTGCTAGCCTGTAAGTGTGTACCATCTTGATGAAAACTTATAAGCTTTTAACATTTGCTATAAGGAACAGCATTTATGAAGAGTGACTGTGCACGTCCCACACCTACTGGGGGGGGGGTGGAGATTCGCGTAGGAGAAGGAGTGGTGAAAGTAACAACTGTAACTTTTAAAGTCAATTTTCTGTACTGGAGAGGAGGAGGAGGAGGAGGAGGAGGAATACTGTAAATAAGTTGGCAACCTGTAATGTTTTGATGTTTTGCTTCTTTAGTTGAAAGCACAAGTAAAGCTGTCGGTTCAAGTTAAACCTGGAATGGACTACTGATGCTGTGTTTGCCCAGCCTGACAGGACATTCCTGATCCTGGCCCTGCTCCCAAACAAATCTTTGTGTGCCCTTCTTCCCACCATCCCGAGCAGTGATTAGGCAGTCGCCTAAACCACATCTACAACCAAGGGGTCACATCTATCATTGTTTTTGCATGTTGAAAGCAGGGAGAGATCCCTGCACGGACTTACTAAGCCCCAGGCTCCAGTGGCGTAGCCACGGGTGTGCCTGGGTGGGCCAGGGCCCACCCACTTAGGGTTCAGGCCCACCCAACAGTACCACACGTTTAGTGGTATCTGGTGGGGATCCCAAGCTCCACCGACTGAAGACTTCCCCCTGATGGTAATGAAAACGCTACTCTCCATGATATCTGCACCTGCGCATGCTCAGTTTTCAGGGCATGCCTGCTGCAGACTGCCAAGGTGGAAAGAAGCATTTTCCCACCAGCTGAGATATTTCTTTGGTGGTTGGGGGGAACACTTCGTGCCCACGCACTTCTTGCCTAGGCCTACCCAAAATCTGTTGTCTGGCTACGCCCCTGCCAGGCCCAGGGGTTAAAAGGTCTGCGAGGGGCCTATCTCATTATCAAGGCGGGCTCTGTGTATCAGCCTACCTGTACAGTCCAGTCCAGGAACGTGATAAATCTATAAACTCTGCTGAAACCCTGACGTTTACCATTTAGTAATGCTTGTGTCAATACCTTATAACACTAACAGTAACTCAATGTTATATGGGTAGTTGTAGAAATTTTAAACAGTTGCACAGTTACATGTGTATTGTGTTCCTTGTGTGATGGATAGTAAAACTATGTACTTGGCAGTTGCGGCCAGGAAGAGGGGAGGGGGTCCCTATGTGCTAGTTGGCCCAGGGGCCCAAAAACTTGTGATCTGTCCCTTGTTGAAAGTGTAGAGTACGTTGTATAGATCAGTGATACAAACACAAACTTGAGTAAAGTGGCGTAGTAGCCGTGTTAGTCCACTTGTAAAGGTAATAAATAGAAATAAATCAAAACAGAGAAAAGAAAATAAGATGATACCTTTTTTATTGGACCAACTTAATACATTTTTTGATTAGCTTTCGAAGGTAAGGAAGAAGGGTTACCTTGGAAAGCTAATCAAAAAATGTATTTAGTCCAATAAAAAGGTATCATCTTATTTTCTTTTCTCTGTTTTGATTTATTTCTATTTATTACCTAAACACAAACTTGAAACCATTTTGAACTGTCAAGTCGATATTCAGCTTCGGCAGTCTGTGTTTTTTTTTTAAACACATGGCTACAAAACATAGATATTCAGTGCTGGTAGCCAATAATGGCTGGCACTGAATATCGGGTAGATTGATGACCGCTGCTGCTACCTAGATAGCAGTGATATTCAAACTGCTGTCCAGATACAGTTAGGTCAGCTTTGTTGCTCTCCAGACAGTTATCTGGTTAGCTGACTGAATTTCATCACTAACCAAGTAACTTTTCGTTCTGCCCTGTACCTCTATGGCTCTATCCGGATAGCAGTGGTGTAGCTACGTGGGGCCACGGGGGCCTGGGTCCCCCCAAATTCGCTCTGGGCCCCTGGTTGGCTGGCGGGGATCCCCAACCCCCGCCAGCTGAAGACTTTTTCCAGCGCTGGTCTGGGGTGGTGTCGCCACATTGCCTGCCCTGCTCTCCTCCTCACGTCTAGCACGCTCCTTTTAGCGGAGTTTAAAAAAGGTTTGGACGGCTTCCTAAAGGAAAAGTCCATAGACCATTATTAAATGGACTTGGGGAAAATCCACTATTTCTGGGATAAGCAGTATAAAATGATCGTACTTTTTTGGGATCTTGCCAGGTATTTGTGATCTGGATTGGCCACTGTTGGAAACAGGATGCTGGGCTCGATGGACCTTTGGTCTTTCCCAGTATGGCAATACTTATGTACTTAAGTAGGTGTGAGCAGTGCGGGTAAATACCTTTGAAGTAGCAGTTTAAATATGTAGCCTAAGAAATCTAATACAAAAAATACTGACTTCTAACACTGCACATTGATGGGCCAATGATCAGAAGCAAACGCAGGCGCCAGAGGAAGTTACGTAAGTACATAAGCATTGCCATACTGGGACAGACCAAAGGTCCATCAAGCCCAGTATCCTGTTTCCAACAGTGGCAAATCCAGGTCACAACTACCTTACAGAATCCCAAAAGAATAAAATGGATTTCATGTTGCTTATCCCAGGAATAAGCAGTGGGTTTCCCAAGTCCACCTTAATAATGGTTTATGGCTTTTCTTCTAAACCTATTTTAAACCATGCTACACTAACTGCTTTTATCATACTCTTTGGCCATGAATTCCAGAGGTTAATTACAGGATAAGTGAAGAATATTTTCTACGATTTGTTCTAAACGAACTACTTAGTAACTTCATTGTGTGCCCCCTAGTCTTATACTTTTGGAAAGAGTAAACAGGAGTATACTTTTAGAAAGATTCACATCTACCCATTCCACTCCACTCATGATTTTAGAGTCCTCTATCCTATCTCCCCTAAACAGTCTCTTTTCCAAACTGAAGATCCTAGCCTCTTTAGCCTTTCCTCATAAGGAAGTCTTCCCATCCCCTTTATCGTTTTGATTGCATAAAGATCTCCTAACGGGTTCACCTACAGAAATCATGTGATGACTTCTCCTTCCTCTAGATAGTCACATTTGATCATCCTCTTTGCATTCCACCAGAGCTATCACTGATCCCGGTGTGTCCAATCCATGGACCTCACTAAATCACTAACAGGCAGTGTGTACAAAGAGCAGGGACTTAATCAATGCAGCCTTATGACTTACACTTACTGAGAATTCCTTGCTCATGGGAAATAACTGCACTAAACAAGATTCAGTGGGTTGCTCACACCTTTCGGTGAAGGATAGATAAACTAATCTATTCAGGGGGAAGTTATCAACATGGGCTACCAATAAAATGTATTCTTTTACTGTTAACTCCAGTTATTAGTAACTAGGCCTCACTGCATAAAATGGAACCTGGACTAAAACAGCACAAGTTAGTAGTAAAATAACACATCTTAACAGCAGCCCACATCGATAACTATTCCCCTCAATGTAGTGCATAAGTAGCCTCCAAGATCTAAGGCTATCACAGACCTGTTATTGTTTAACCTCATGAGGCTGAACACCTAGGGTTACCATATTTTGTCCCCCAAAAAGGAGGACACATGCCCCGCCCCCACCACACACCCCACCCCGCCCCTTTCACACCCCACCCAGCCCCCTTTCATGCCCTCGCTCCGCCCCTGTCACGCTCTCGCTCCGCCCCCATCACATTTTCCCCTCCCCCTGTCACACATCCCCGTCACCCCCCCTCCCCTTCCTTACTACTGCCCTGGTGAGAATTTTCCACTGGGAGAAGGATCTGAGGATCACCGGCATAATTGATTACTGAATAGAGCAGCCAGCAACTGCAGATAAACATTAAACAACACTGCCAAGAGTGATGATTCCTGTAGGACCTCTGATTTTTATGTCCACCAATCTAAGCCCTCATGATTCCAAATCACTCTTTGTCTTCCTGGCAGAAAATCAGTGAACCAATCGCTTTAACAATAAACAATGATTGCCAGTGTCAAAGGCACAGGAAATATCTATAAGTACTAATAAAGCTGAGTTGCTTTAGATCTATATAAGTCAGGCAGTTTATTACATTTTAATAAACATAAACATCTTATGCAGATGTTTCTGAGTGCTCCTGTGCTGTGGTTTACCCTGAAGACACTTTGATTGTGATCTAAAAAAAATCCACCATATTTTGCAACACAACTTGCTCAACTATTGTAGCCATATCTGGAATACTGGATGCCACCTGTAATTTGATGTGCTTCTTGCTACCCAGAATATAGACAGAAAGAACAAGTCTAAAATATAAATCTAGAGTAAGGGTGCTGCATGTCACTATATCAGTGCATTCCACCCAGTGATGTGCTGATGCTTAGTGTGTATTAGACACTGTGTACTGTGCCACTTGAAACCCATACTCAGCTTGAAGCTGTAACCTTTGATACCTAAACTTAGCTGGCAGCTTTAGGCCATTATCTATAATCCCACGGTAAAACAGTGCAGTTGTATGCTGTTTTATTGCAGGAAAATGCATCACCAAATTCACTATGTCGTGATTTTTCACTACCACTGGTAAGTGAATCCAGAGATAAATTTATTTTTGCATTGTTGCAGCCAGGAATAATGTGCATTCTTGGCCAAAGCAAAAATAATGGGCGCCAATATAGGCTTGCTATCTGTTAAAGAGCAGGGCCAGTGATGTAAAAAAAAATACCATCACTCTCCCTCTCCCCCTGATTCCCATGTCCTATATTCTGATCTCCAATCCTATTATAAAATTCAAAGTTCTACCCTTCCCAGCAAGCAACACCCCAATACCAATAGGGTTTTATCTCTGGTCGTCCCTGCCCCACCTCATAACCCCTAGCAGAAGTCTCATGCTACTGCCTCTAGGAGTCAGGCTGCTGAATAATGGAGCATTCTAAAGTGTACTCCCAAATTTCCAACACTCGGCAACTTTCCTGCAGCACTCTTCGGTAGATGGGCCAACACAAAATTAAAATAATTCAATCTACTAGTAATAAAAGAGTGAGTCAAAATTTCTCAGTTCTTACACTTGTAGCAACTCCCTTGACAGTTAGGGGTGAGGGTTACCCCAGAGCAGTGCATATATCAATATTGTGGTGTCTATGACAAAATTTACAGTACATTCCTATTCTGCTTACTGTTTCTTGGTACACAGACTATAAAGGATTTCCCTCAGGTGTGCTTTAGAATTTAATTGGAGTGGAGCAGTAGCCTAGTGGTTAGAGCACCAGTCTTGACATCCAAAAGTGGCCCGTTCAAATCCCACTGCTGCTCCTTGTGATCTTGGGTAAGTCACTTATCCTTCCATTGCCTCAGGTACAAAATTAGATTATGAGCCCTCCAGACACAGAGAGATGCTCAATGTAAGTCACCTTGAGCTACTACTGAAAAAGGTGTAAGCAAAATCTAAATAAATATTTGAGTATAGGTACCTAGGCACATAAATTAAACAAGCAAAAGAGAGACTGGAGGTGATCTTTAACTTGAAAAATAAAAACTCTCTTTAACCGGCACTCCAGAAGTAAACAAGTATATAGAATAGAAGAAGAATGAAAAGTAAAAGGCAAACAGTCCATAAAATCAAAGTAAAATGACTGCAAAGTGAATCATACATCTTCATCAATGAAATATCTACATCTCTTTTGGTTGGGGTCATTCACTTCCATCTCTAGCATTATTCATTCTCTTTATCCAGACTGTGCAGTTGAAAGATCAGCCCCTTACTCCTTAAGATGGTGCCTGCTTCTCCTCTCTGACCCACTCAACCTCTGATCTCCTGCATTAGATGCTTTATGACTAGTCTAAGCTTCCTGTAACTCTCTCTTTTCATCTGGTTTCTTATGACTGGCGTCAGATCTTCTGTGCTCTTATCCCTGGAAAAGCATCCTCCTGCTCTACTTAGATGCTCTTTGTTCCCTGAATACTGTGGGGCCCTTTTACCAAGCCACGTAGGCGCCTACGCGCGCCCAACGCACATCAATTTTGAGTTACTGCCTGGCTACTGTGTGGCCCTTGCAGTAATTTCATTTTTGATGCATGTCCGCTACTTGCACCAGAAAATATTTTTATTTTCTGGCGCAAGGGCAGTAATTGGCATTTTACGTGCGTTCACCATTACCACCCAGTTACCGCGTGCAGTGCTTTTTTTGTAGGGAAAAAAGTACCGGTACTCATTATGGGCGGGGCCACCACCTATGGCTCTGCCCCTATGATATCCACACCCCTTGGTGCATATAAACAGGCATCATTGAAAATATTATGCCAGTATAGGAGAATAAAATTACTTGAATGTTTTCATTATAAATAATTTCTGTAAGATGTTACATCTCCAGTATACCCAGTGCAAAATAAGACAGCAGATGTAAATTCTCAAATTGGACATATTCCAAACACTAAAATGAAAATAAAATGATTTTTTTCTACCTTTGTTGTCTGCTAACTTTGTTTTTCTGATCATGTCGGTCCCAGTATCTGATTCTGCTGCTCTCTATCTGTTCCCTTAACTCCGTTTCCAGGGATTCCTTTCCATTTATTTCTTTATTTTCCTCCTTTCTTCTTCATTTCTTGCTCTACCTCCATAAGTAAAAGCTGGGTCCTCCATAGACTTGACTGGAGGAGGTGTAGAGTGGATCCAGTTTTTGCCTATTTTCTCCATGTGTAGTTTTTCATCCATGTGTAGTTTTTCTCCTCTTTTCTCTTTCCCTCATCTCCGTCAGTATGCATCGCCTTCCTATTCTTCCCTCCCCTCCATCCATATGCATCTCCTGTCCTTCCTCTCTCTTCCCTCTCATCCATCCATGTCCAGCATTTCTCCTCTCTCCTCCCCTCCATCCATGTTCATCTCACTTCCTCTCTTTCCCTCTCCTCCATCCATGTTAATCTCACTTCCTCTCTCTTCCCTCCCCTCCATCCATGTCCAGCATTTCAACTTTCTCCCCTCCATCCGTGTCCAGAATTTCTCGTCTCCCCCAAATCCATGTGCATCTCCTCCTCTGTGTTCCCTCCCCTCCATCCATGTACAGCATTTCTCCTCACCCCCTCCCCTCCATCCATGTTCATCTCACTTCCTCTCTTTCCTCCTCTCCATCCATGTCCAGCATTTCAACTCTCTCCCCTCCCCACCATCCATGTGCATCTCCTTCCTCTGTCTTCCCTCTCCTCCATCCAAGTCCAGCATTTCTCCTCTCCCCCTCCATCCATGTGCATCTCCTTCCTCTGTCTTTCCTTCCCTCCAACATTTCTCTGCCCTCCACTCCATCCATGTCCAGCATTTCTCCTCTCTCCCCTCCCCCATCCATGTGCATCTCCTTCCTGTCTTCCCTCTCCTCCATCCATGTCCAGCATTTCTCCTGCCCTCCCCCCATCCATCCATGTGCAGTAACTCTCCTCTCTCCCCTGCCCTCCCGTCCCCTCCCATCCATGTCCAGCGATTTTCCTTTGCCCCTATTCTTCCCTCCCATCCATGTCCAGTGATTCTCCTCTTCCCTGCCCTCCCATCCCATCCATGTCCAACATTTCTCCTGCCCTCCCCTCCATCCATCTATGTCCATCAACTCTCCTCTCTCCCCTGCCCTCCCATTCCATCTGTGTCCAGGATTCTCCTCTGCCCTCCCCTCCCATCCATGTCCAGCGATTCTCCTTTGCCCCTATCCTTCCCTCCCATCCATGTTCACCGATTCTCTGCCCTCCCCTCCATGTCCAGCGAATCTCCCTTCCCCCTTTCCTCCCCTCCCTTCCATGTCCTGTGACTCGCCCCAGCCTCAACCTGCCCCCGAGATCGTTCCAACCCCATCCCCACCTGCCAGCCCTCAGCTCACCAACTTTCCGTTCTGCCCCCTGCAAATCTAATATTTACCGAAGTCGCAGCGTGAACCGGCGGTAGTGAAGACAGCAAGCAGGCAGGCTCACCTCCTCGTCGCTTCCCTGCCCTCTCAGCACAGCTCAGGCTCAGCGTCCTGCCTTCGTTGCTTCCCTGCCCTCTCAGCACAGCTCAGGCTCAGCGTCCCGCCTTCGTCGCTTCCCTGCCCTCTCAGCGTCCCGCCCTCACGGAAAGGAAATTACATCAGAGGAAGGCGGGATGCTAAGAGGGCAGGGAAGCGACGAAGACGGGACGCTGAGCCTCAGCTGTGCTGAGAGGGCAGGGAAGAGACGAAGGCGGGATGCTGAGAGGGCAGGGAAGCGACGAGGACTCAGGTGAGCCTGCCTGCTTGCTGTCTTCACTACTACCGGTTTGCACTGTGACTTTAGTAAATATTAGATTTGCAAGGGGCAGAATGGAAAGTTGGTAAGCCGGCCCTCAGAAAAAAAAGGTGCCGGTACGCTGTACCTGCGCTTACCGGCACAAAAAAAGCACTGACCGCGTGAGACCTTACCACTAGGTCAATAGCTGGCGGTAAGGTCTCAGACCCAAAATGGGCGCTTGGAAATTTTCATTTTGCTGCACGTCCATTTTCAGAAAAAATTTTAAAAAGGCATTTTTTACAGGTGCACTGAAAACTTATTCTGCGCGCACCCAAAACACATGTCTACACTATCGCGGGCCATTTTTCAGCGTGCCTTTGTAGAAGGGCCCCTGTATTATTTATTTATTTATTTATTCATGACATGTATACCCCACATTAGTTCAATGTGGCTTACAAACAAACAATAAAGTGAATAAAACATAATAATGTACAGAATATATCACAAATTGCAATAAGTTAAAGAAGCTAATTAATACATGTGCAGTAAGTAACCAGGGATTTAGACTATCTCAAGGACAAACAAATAATTAAGGGTGGATAAGTGAGAGCATAATTAGGCAGGACTAGATGGGAAACGATATTAAGAAAAGGGTGTGGGTAAAAGTCAAATAGAGTTCTTTGCATTCAGAAAGGCCAGAATATGCCTGTTGAACAAGTTAAGGATAGGACCCTTGCCCCCCAGATTCTATATTTGGCGTCCAAAATTGCACCCCAAAATTTGGCGCGCATTGGGCGTATTCCATAATTGCGTGTGCAACTTAACTGACAAATGAGTGGTTAATTGACAATAATTGGATGCTAATAATCAATTACTGGCACTAATTGGCAACAATTAACATTTATGTGTGCATCCTCCTAGGCGGGATTCTATAACAATGCATGTGTAAATTTTCCATGTGGATCCAGAAAAAGGCGTGGCCTTGAGAGGAGCATAGGTGGATCAGGGGCATTCCTAGAAATTGTACACAGTTATAGAATATGGCAGATCCATGCCTAATTTAGGCACAAGGATTTACACCAGGTTTCAGTTGGTGTAAATCCCAGTGTCCAAAACCAAGTGTGGATCCTGCCACTAAGTACTATTTTACAAACAGCACCCAAATTTGTGCCATTTATAGAGTAGTGCTTAGCGCTCATTGTTTTCAGCGCCCAAATTTGGGTGCCATTTACAGAATCCAGTCCTTGGGGTGTGTGCCATCCCATGTTGGTTAATGTTAGTTTCAGTCACTGGATCCACTGTGTCCAACTTCAAGTCCCTTACCTAATAGGAATTCTATGGTGTCAGCAACTTCTCCACAAGATGTCTCTGGCAACTTGGATCTAGTGTCTAAGTGTCCAGACCTCAGGGGTGTAGTTGTGGAAGGATAGGACCCTTGGTGGGTATGTTATCCCATTCTGGTTATTGTTAGTTTCATTCACTGTATCCATGAAATTGCTGATCTCTTGTTAGTAATCTGTAACCTGTTGTTAAATTCGTCCATAGTACCTGAAGGTTGGAGGGTGGCCAGTGTAATGCCGATTTTTAAAAATGGTTCCAGGGGTGATCTGGGAAATTACAGACTGATAAGCCTGACTTCAGTGCTGGGAAAAAAGAGTGGAAAATAAAATTACGGAACACAGACAAACATGGTTTAGTGGGACAGAGTCAGCTTGGCATAGGCGGTCGGTGGCCCAACTGTTTGGGGAGGCTAAAGGGGGCAGGGTTAGAGGTGGGGCCAGGGGTGGAGCTTAAATCCATAATTGTCTGATAACACGCAGAAAAAATAAGTAAATAAAAATAAAAGTCACAATTAATACCTTTTATTAAAATTAGATATTAGATATGTATCATATGTCAAAGAATAAAGTGGTTGCTCAAAGCATATTCTAACCACAATCTCTCAACTGCAAAACACTATGCACAACTTTGTCCAAAAACACACTCAGAACCTTACTGTATCATAAATATTACACTGGGCAGACCTAATACACCAATATACCACCCATACGGAAAATGCAGACTTTCAACAATATGAAACAAGGGATCATATCATCACAATTCATGTAGAGCCACAAAACACCCTAATTCATGTTTAATGTGGGATAAAATGCCATAAATAAGTAAATAAATATAAACTTTTAATGTTGAGCACCTGATTCTCAAAGTGGACATATTCCAAACACTATAATGAAAATAAAATGATCTTTTCTACCTTTGTTGTCTGGTGACCTTTTCTGATCATGCTGGCCCAGTATCCGTTCTACTGCTATCTGTCCTCAGTGCAGGACAGGAAGTCATCCTCGTTAAATATCTCCCTGGCAACCCAGGACACCTCCAGACAACCCCCCCCCCCCCCCCCTGCTTTCCCAGCAGTAAGGTAAACAAACCATAAACCAATTTCTACAACTGCTAGAGGGCTTTCACTGCAGCTCCTGCTGTGAGGATGGAGGTAAATCAACAATTTAATCCCCTCAGAGCAGCTGGACTCCACAGCTGATCCATTCTGCTGCAGCAGGGGGGAGGCTTAGCCTCTCCAAGCCTCTTATACCGGGCGCCTATGCAGCTTGGGTTCAGCCAAAGGAAGTCTTGTCTCACCAATTTGCTTCATTTCTTTGAAGGTGTGACTAAACATATGGATAAAGGTGAGCCAGTTGATGTAATGTATCTAGATTTCCAGAAAGCTTTTGACAAAGTTCCTCATGAGACTCCTGAGAAAATTAAAACATGAAGGGGTAGGAGGCAATGTCCTTCTGTGGATTAGGAATTGGGTACTGGACAGAAAATAGAGGGTAGGGTTAAATGGCCATTTTTCTCAGTGGAGGAATGTGAATAGTGGAGTGCCACAGGGATCTGTACTGGGATTGGTGCTATTTAACATATTTATAAATGATCTGGAAAACGGAACGAGAGTGAGGTGATTAAATTTGCAGATGACACAAAACTATTCAAAGTTGTCAAAACACATGCGGTTTGTGAAAAATAGCAGAAAGACCTTAGGAAACTGGAAGACTGGACATCCAAACAGCAGATGAAATTTAATGTGGACAAATGTACAGTGATCCACATTGGGAAGAATAATCCAAATCGTAATTACCTGATGCTAAGGTCCACTTTAGGAGTCAGCAACCAAGAAAAAGATCTAGATGTCATTGTAGACAAGCTGAAATCTTCTGCCCAATGGGCGGTGTCGGCAGACAAAAAGCAAACAGGATGCTAGGAATTATTAGGAAAGGGATGCAAAATAAGACCAGGAATATTACAATGCCTCTGTATTGCTCAATGGTGCAACCTCACCTTGAGTATTGCGTTCAATTCTGGTTGCTATATCTAAAAAAAGATATAGCAGAATTAGAAAAGGTTCAAAGAATAGCAACCAAAATGATAAAAGGGATGGAATTCCTCCCATATGTGAAAAGGCTAAAAAGGTTAGGTCTCTTCAGCTTGGAAAAGAGACAGCTGAAGGGGGATATGACTGAGGTCTACAAATTCTGAGTGGTGCAGAACGGGTAAAGTGAATCAATTTTTCACTCTTTCAAAAAGTACAAAGACCAGGGGACACTCAATTAAATTGCATAGAAATATTTTTAAAACAAATAAAAGGAAATATGATTTCACTCAAAGAATAGTTAAGCTCTGCAACTTGTTGCCGGAAGATGTGGTAACAGCAGTTAGCATATCTAGGTTTAAAAAAAGGTTTGGACAAGTTCCTGGAGGAAAGGTAGTCTGTTATTGAGATAGATATGGGGGAAGCCACTGCTTGACCCAGGATTTGTAGCATGGAATGTTGCTACTAATTGGGTTTCTGCCAGGTATTTGTGACCTGGATTGGCCAGTGTTGGAAGCAGGATACTGGGCTAGATAGACTATTGGTCTGACCAATAAGATGTCTCTGACTGATAACTTGGATCCAGCGTCTAAGTGACCGGACCTCAGAAGTGTTACTGCAGATCAGACTAACAGGCCCCTGATCAATTCTCTTAGTATAGAAACAACTGTGGACAGACTGGCAGCCCCTGTGCTTTCACCTCTTCTCATATTCCTCTTTAGCCCTTAAGGTAACAAACCAAATCTCCAGTGGGCCCCAGAATAGGACTTCCCACCTGCTGCTCCTCCGTATTCTCTTTGTTGGCCACACTCTGGGAGAAAACGTGGCAATGCAACTCCCTTAACTGTCTCCCCTCAGTAGGTGCAGATGTTCTCAGAACCTCTTATTTTTTTCGGGGCCCGCTTTTAATGCATATAAACCCTGGGATAATATTTGGGTGGTGGTAGGGTAGTGAGTTGGACGGGGAAGTAGGAATTTTATATTGACTTTGCTATGTAATACAAAAATGACAGTCACCATGTTGCTATGTTCAATGGTTTGTTACTTTCAATAAAAATTGTTTAAACATAACCCCTGGGATAATTCTAGAAGAGGCCTTTTCTGTACATAAAATAGGGTTTACTTGCAGACAAACCTTTATGAAGTGGCATAAACCCCGGGATTCTATATATGATGCGTTAGGGGCCCTTTACTAAGCTGTTTAGGCATGTACGCACGTCCTACACGCATCAATTTTGAACTACCGCCCAGCTACCCCGTGGCCTGGGCAGTAATTTCATTTTTTACATGCGTCCACTAGACACAACAGAAATTTTCTGGCACACGGCACTACCCGGGCAGTAATCGGCATTGTACGTACATAGACCATTACTGGTGGCGGTAAGGTCTCAGGTCCAATATGGACACGCGCCAATTTTTATTTCGCCACATGTTCATTTTTGGCCCCCAAAAAAGCCTTTTTTGCAGGCGCGCTGAAAAATGGACCTGCCAGCATCCAATACATGTATCTACACCAGTGCAGGCCATTTTTTGGCGCACCTTAGTAGAAGGACCCTTTAATTTCCACACGGAAATCAAAGTGTATTCTATAAAAATTTGCATAACTTAATTGGTTAGCTAATCTGTGCTGTCAATTGGATGTTAACAAGCAATTATCAGCACTAAATGGCATTAAGATTTACACGCACAACTCGCTAAGCGTATTTTTTAATGTGGTGCACCTAAATTCTAAGTTGCATAGTTGAAAAGGGTGCATGGCCATGGGAGTGGCATGGGAGTTTCTAGAATTTATGCGCATTGTTATAGAATACACTCGCTCTGCACCTAATTTAGGCATCAGGATTTACGCCCAAGTAAAACATGGTGTAAATGGCCGCAACAATATTTGGTCACGTGGAGAGGCATTCGGCGTTATTCTATATACTGCATGGAAATTTAAGCCTATTCTAAAAAATTTAGGCATACTTTACAGAATACAGCTAGGTGTACTTTTCTTCCCGCACAGAATTTTCAGGCGCCATGTATAGAATCTAGCCCAAAGTGCTTCAATGAATGAATGGCACTAGAGACCTGCATTAGATTTCCAGTCCTGGATTTCACTCCTTAGACCAGCGGAAGGTTTGAATGTTGCTGAGGCAACATTCAAAGGCCCTAGTGATATCTGGTGACTCCATGAGACTGTGACAGGGACTGTGTGTTCATGTCTGTCATTCAGAAGACTCACTACAAAGAATGGCCTAGAGGAGAGATGGTTAAATATAAAGGGAAATCCCTAGTTGACTGCACTTGGAAGTTCCTGGTGCTCCCAGCAGGGGACAAGTTCTGATTAAGTTGGAAGGTCAAAGAAAAAGGAGTAAGGCACTGGGCCAAATAAAATTAAAAAAAAAAAAAGAATAATTACTGCAAGACCTTATTACTTTATCATAGACCTAAATACAGTGCAGTGCAATACAATTGCATTTTCCACACCAGTTTTCATCTAGTATTTTGCAGTCAGGTTTAATGATAGAATTAATTGTCAGAAGAAAATCCAACAGATAGGAACAAAAGGAGCACAGGAAGGAAATAATACATGCACAATAGAGGTAAACATATACTAAATTTCACACAGTTGCTGGATATGGGTATAATTAAGACTTTATTAATAGAAAGCTTAATTTATCCAGATGTATGACTTCCAAAGATTTCAAGATGCGAGACATTTGTCAAGAATGGCAAATCAAAGTAGTTGAATTTTATGTTTAAAGAGTCATCTCAAAAACCCAGTGTATCTCAGGAAAACCCAACTAAACCTTCTTTACACAATTTTTTGACTGGCCCTGTTCTGTATCATATGATACAAACGTTGTTTCATGATAACTGCACGTTCTTCATCTCCTTTCTGATATGTACTATAGATTTGCTCTTCAGTGATCACCAATATCTGAGGACGAGCAAAGGAAACCACCGCCATTCTCAAAACATGATGTCAGCTTAAAACAAGAATCAAATCCAAACAAGCAGCGTGGTGTTGTCTATATCAAAACAAGGACATCAAAGCAGTCCAACTTAGTCCAGAAAAAAGAAAGAAAAAGAGGGAGAAAAGTCTCAACAAGTGCTGCAATATTGAATATTGTTCATTAATTGCATGCACAACAAGTCATCATAGACTGAACCCCCCCCCCCCAAAAAAAAATAATTGAGTGAATCAGCGTCCAGTCCAGCGTTTTTTAGTCACTCAATTTTTTTCACAAGTCCGCGTCTGGGTTCCCTGAGGAAGAAATATGAAACGGGACCGTCGGAGTCTATACGCAGGACAGATTTGTCAAAAGATAAGTTATTTTGTGGTTTTGTTTGACTTTTTAGAGCTGGAATTATGTGTGAATATAAGCATTTATAAATATAAGAAAATAAAAATAGACTTTTTTTTTTTTTTGGGGGGGGGGTTCAGTCTATGATGACTTGTTGTGCATGCAATTAATGAACAATATTCAATATTGCAGCACTTGTTGAGATTTTTCTCCCTCTTTTTCTTTCTTTTTTCTGGACTAAGTTGGACTGCTTTGATGTCCTTGTTTTGATATAGACAACACCACGCTGCTTGTTTGGATTTGATTTTCATTTTGAATGGTGGATGTGTGAGATCTGAGTGTGATTTTTTGAGCTTAAAACAAGACCCAAAAACCTTTTGACACACTTTAATCACTAAACTGCCTACAACCCAAATCCTATACAAAAAAAAATAAAAAGCAACTTAAGAAACTCATAATGTACTTTCCGAAGGAAAGAAGAGAAGGTTGAAATATGATATAAACATTTAGAGCTACATTTCCTAAAGTATCCTACCACATTAGCACATATTCCTCTGGATTCTGTATAGATAAGCCAGATTTGGCTGTGAATCCCAGATCTGCGCATAAATTAATTAGTCAGGCGCTAACAATAAATTATTGGAGTTAATAAGCATTGAATTGGCAGTAATTAGGAGTTATGCACAGATCTGTCCTATGCCCTATTCTATATAACACTGCACCTAAATTTCATAGGGATCCTTTAACTAATCTGCGGTCATCTGGACGTGTGAAATTGGCGCACACTGGGCCATTTTTTACCATGGCTGGGAAAAAGGTGTTTTTTTTTTAATGGCGGCAGTAAATGGCCGTGCGGTAAATTCAACATAACTCTTCCTCCTTTCCGATTCCATAATGTGTCTGTCACACATGATCTCTACCATGATATCACTATGAATTTGTCATACTGGAACTGGCGATCGCCAGCACGGTGCTATGTAAGCCACACTGAGCCTGCAAATAGGTGGGAAAATGTGGGATACAAATGCAACAAATAAAATAAATAAATAAATAAACGTAGCGCACGGCTATTTACTACTTCAGCCCTTACCGCTACCCATTGACCTAGCAGTAAGGGTGCACACATTACCAATGTGGCCTTACTGCCGATTACCGCCAGGAACACCCCCCCATGGTAGACAATAGAAAAATATCTTCTACCTCATGAAACAGTGCGCACCAACTTTGAACCTACCGCAGGGCACCTGCACTACCCCTGCGGTAGTTCCGATTTGGCGCATGCTACCCACGCATTAACCCTACCGCTGCTTAGTAAAATGGCCCCACAGTGCACAACTCCAAAGGGTGCATGGCCATGAGAGGGGCATGAATTAATCAGGGATATCCCAGAAATTAGGCAACTGCACACCTAACTGCCATTATCTGGTCTCCAGCATTGAAAGCTTAGTACAAGCTAAGTATTATCTTAAGATCGCTATATATATATAGCACAAAGTATAGTATAGTACAAAGGAATTTGAAACTGATATTTATGTATAATGGCCTCAACACAATGATATGTTGTATATATGACTTGGGCTTCATGACAAAGTAAATATTAATGAAAAATTATAAAAATATATAATCATAAAATATAATATAAAATATAATAAGGATTAAATGAGGATTGAGATACCACCCCTGAAACGTATGCTTGGCTCATTGAATAATTCAGCCAAAATGGGGGTAGGTATGCTGATCTGATAGATCCTACTATGATTCCCTGACCCTATTGGCCTTTAAGAAAATTAGATTAATGTGAAGAAGCTGAGCATATCTTGAATTGTATTATTTGGGTGACAGCATTTACACCAGCCTTTGGCAGGCGAACATGCTGATGCCCGAAGTTAGGCACGAAGGGTTAGATTTTATATATCACACCTAAAAATTTGGCGCCAAAAATAAATATGCCTAGGCGTATTCTTAAAAGTACACCTAAATTTAGGTATGGTTTATGGAATGCGCCTAAATTTAGATGCGTTTTACAGAATATGCCTAGCGCCTGTACACGCAACTAAATTTTGTCACAGGCAGTTATGCCAAGTAAAAGTTGGTGTAAATGCATAGGCGCCCCGTATAAGAGGCTTGGGGAGGCTAAGCCTCCCCAGCCCAGCTGTGAACTTCCCCGCGGCCACGCCTACCTCTAAATGCAGCCCGAGACAAGACTCGACAAAATCTTCTGTTGAGTAGCGCAGCGGCAGCCAGGAACGAGACCTGCCGTCGCTACTCTCCACCCACAGCCAGCATAACATAAGAAAAAAAGAAGCGCGGGGCCCGCCGCAGCAGCCTTCAGACATGCGCTGTCGGCTCTGCCGGTCTCTGCCCCGTGACGTCAATTTCCCGTTCCGGGGTCAGAGGACCGGCAGAGCCAACAGCGCATGTATGAAGGCTGCTGCGGCCCCGCGCTTCTTTTTCGTCTTCTGTCAGCGCTGCTGTTAAGAGGCCCGGGCCGGAGGGAGAGGAGAGAATGTGGCTAATGGCTGGAAACGGTAGGAGGAGAGAGAGGGAGAGCAGGGGAGAGCCAGGGGGCATGGACAAGAGCAGTGGAGAGTCAAAGAGCGATAGGGAGAGAAAGAGGGGCCGTGGAAAAGAGAAGGAGAGAGCCAGGGACATGGAAAAAAGCAGGGGAGAGCCAGAAAGAGATGGGGAGAGAAAGAGGGGCCATGGAAAAGAGCAGGGGAGAGCCAGGGACATGGAAAAAAGCAGGGGAGAGCCAGAAAGAGATGGGGAGAGAAAGAGGGGCCATGGAAAAGAGCAGGGGAGAGCCAGGGACATGGAAAAAAAGCAGTGGAGAGCCGGAAAGAGATGGGGAGAGAAAGAGGGGACATGGGCAGCAGAGAGAGAGAGAAACTGCTGGGGAGAAACTGGGGGAGACCCTAGCTTCAGACTGAGAAATGCTGGCTGGATGAAAGGAGGGAGAAAGAGGAAAAATGCTGGAAGAAGGGGTCAGAATGAGAGAAGACGCTGGTAGGGAGGGACAGAGGAAAGACACTGGAAGGATGGGGTGAGAGAGGACATGCTGAATGGAAAAGGGTCAAGAGAGAGAACTGTCTAGAAGGAAGGGGAGACAGGGAGACAATGGACGGAAGGATTGGGAGAGGGTAATGGGTGGAAGGATGGAGAGAGAAAGATGGATGATACAGGATGGAAGGGTAGGAGAGAAAGAAGGAAGGTGCTGGACATGGATGGAGGGAAGGAAAGTATATGCACATGGATGGAGGGGAGTGAGGAGAAATGCTCGATATGGATGGAGGGATAACTGTTGAATTAAAGAGCTGGATCGGGATACTGAAGGATAGGGACAGGGCTACAGATGGTAGACAGGACACATAAGGACACAGGAGGATGGTGGACATGGTGAGAGAAAAAATATCAAATAGAAAGAAGACCCTGCATAAAACAGAAGACACTGGGACCAAAGCGAATAGAAAAACTAAATGATCAGACAACAAAGGTAGAAAAAAAGTATTTTATTCAGAATTTATTAACTGGAATATGTCAGCTTTTGGAAATGTGCACCTGTGATGTTTTGCATGTAAGTTTCAATTTTTCTAGTATTGCTGCAGGCTGAGTCTGACTTCTTGAGGTAACTTTCCAGTTCAGTATTTTGCCTTCATATCTGTTGTGTCATGTGTTTTTCATGTGATCAAGGTGCAGTATTCTGCTAGCGTGTAGTATTTTCAGCCCTTTTTGGTGTTTTTTTTGTTTCACTAGGTGGTGCACTGGTGTTTTACAGCCCGGTGTAATTACAGTGCTGCCTTTCCATGCATAAGGTTGTAGCTTGTCCTGTCCTTGGAATTAGTACTGTTATGGTTTGGTAAGGTTATGAGTGTGTTTTTGCACAAGTTTGTGTATAGTGTTTTGCAGTGGAGAGATTGTGTATTGGCCTTACTGAAGTGGCACCAAATCATCAGAAAGGGTTTTAGAGCCTAAATCATGACACACTACCTCTTGAAGGATCTACATAAAAGGAGCTCATTGTGAACACTTTCCACCCTAAAAGGGTGTTTTGTGGCTCTACATGAGAATTGTAATATTATGATCCCTTGTTTCATATTGTTGACAGTCTGCATTTTCCGTATGGGTGGTATATTGGTTTATTAGGGTCTGCCCAGTGTTATGGTACAGTAAGGTTTATGAGTGTGTTTTTGCACAAATTTGTGCATAGTGTTTTGCAGTTGAGCAATTGTGGTTAGTACATGCTTTGAGCAACCACTTTATTCTTTGACATATGATACATATTTAATATCTAAATTTAATAAAAGGTATTGTGACTTATTTTTTACTTATTTTTTTTTCTATGTTGTCAGACAATTATGGATGTAAGCCCTGCCCCTGGCCCCACCCCTAACCCCGCCCCCTTTAGCCTCCCCAAACAGTTGGGCCACCGACCGCCTATGTGTAAATGTCAGTGCTTAAATTAGGCGCAGATCAGGTGTATTCTATAACAACGCGCTCAGAAATAGTGCGTTCCCTTTCCCTAGGAATAGGGGGCACACAATAAAACTACAAAGTAGTAAATTTAAAACAAATTGGATAAAATATTTCTTCACTCAATGTGTAATTAAACTCTGGAATCTTACAGTATGGGGGCCTGCATAGATTTCCAGAGACTCTACTAAAGCAATATGATTTTCACTTTAATATGATATCAGTAGTTGCTAGGAAAAACATTATTCATCATTGTACCTTCCAACGTCTTCCAGAAGGAAGGAAGATCTAATGTCATAATATTATAACTAGAGGAAGGGAACAGTGAGTAGGAAACTCTCCACAGTATTAAACTTTTTGGCTGTTTGCCTTCTCAGTCTCAGACTCTATGGGTGAGGGGGAACCCTTTCTGGTCAAAAGCTCTAGCCATATAGACCCAGAAGTTCTAAAGTCTTTATACTGTGCTACCCAAGCTTGTATTCCCCCGGATTCTATATAGTGCGACTTAAGTTACTTGCACAAATCCAGTCATATTTTGGATTTGCACGAATAAATTAATTAGCTTCACAAGCCCATCAGCACTGATAATTGCACTCAACAACCACGTACTGACACTAATTGGCATTAATTAGAATTTATGCGCATAACTATCTAAGCGTATTCTATAAAGTGATGCGTGTAAATTTTAAGATGTGGATCTGAAAGGGGGTGTGGCCATGGGAGCGGCATGGGTGGGTTATGCGTATTCCCTGAATTTACATGCAGTGTTATAGAATATGCCCGTTCCGTGTGTAATTTAGGCACTGACATTTACACTAGGTTTTCATTGGCGTAAATGGCCGCAACTAAATATAGTTGCAGAAAACAGGCACTGGGTGTATTCTATTGACTACGCTTAGATTTAGGCGTATTCTGTAAACCGTGCCTAACTTTAGGCATAGTTCACAGAATACGGCTAGGCGTATTTTTTTTGCGCCAATTCTTTAGGCATGATATATAAAATCGAGCTCATAATGTCAATCTGCCCTGTTGGGTGCCTCTGGGAACAGTGAACCCTTTACATTCCTTCTGAGGTACTAAGGAAAGAGACTGAGCTACATGCATGTTTTTCCAGCAGGGCAGCTTGGACCTTTTGCATCCATTGGTGGTCCAGGAACATCTACTAGGCTGAAGGAAAGTGTGCCATCCAAATCTACAGGGTTCCTGCGAATCCAATACCTCTCAACAGAACCAACTTTCAAGGACAGGTATCATAGCCTCAGAGTCCCTGAATCTCAATGCAGCAGTGACCAGAACTGTAAGTAGACATTGTGCGAAATTGTGTTGATCCCTGCTAGTAGGATTAAGAATAAGAGAAGTAGACTTTCTTGGAGATTAGGCATCAGGAGTATGACGCTCCAGAGACACTGCAAACAATCCTTGTTGATATTTGTTTCCTCTGCCTTGAATCTGCCTCTGCCACCTTGTAATTATTTTGCCAAGACACTTGTTCCAATAAACAGTTGGTTCAGAACAACTGCCTTAACATTACCTGAATTATCCAGAGAATGGAGACAAAAGGAGATATGTGGAAAGTTGTTAAAGGTCTTCTGGTGAATACTAGTCCCAGAGGGTAAAGCAGAATTGCTCAGCAAACATTTCCATTTTATGATCACAGATAAAGAACCAGGAGCAAGACCATAGAAAAATCAAATAGGAAAGGAAGTTTCATAGACCTCAACAATTTTGTGAGGAGCTGGCTAAACTAAAAGTAGACAAACCAATGGGGCATGATAGAATATATCTGAGGGTATTGAAGGAACTTAGGGAAGCTCTGGTGACTACGTTTTTAGTGCTTCTTTAGGATCAGGAATGGTCCTGGAGGACTGGAGAAGGGTATATATGATCCCTTGCCACAAAAAGTAAAAGTAAGGAGGAGGATGGGAACTACAGGCCAGTTATTCTGACCTCTGTGGTGAGCTAATTAATGGAAACAGTGCTAAAACAGAAATTAGTGCAGTTTCTGCAACCCAATGCATTGCAGGAAGCAAGGTAGCGTGGTTTTACTAGAAGTTGATCTTGTCAGACAAATCTTATTAATTTCTTTGACTGAATGACTAGAGATTTGGATTGAGGGAGATCACTAGCTGTGTTGTACTTACTACTGACTTCAGCAAAGCCTCTGACACGGTTCTGCATTGGTGACATAAATAAACTGAGAGCTGTTGGTATGAGTAAAGTGACTAAGGAGGGAAGTTATCAACATAGGCTATCGGTGAGATGTTATCTTACTGTTAACCCCAGTTATAAGTAACTAGGATTCATTGCATAAAATGGGACCTGTGCTAAAATAGCACAAGTTAGTGGTAAAATAAAACATCTTAACAGTAGCTCTCATTAATAACTACACCCCTTTACAGTATGGGGGGGTGAAGTATTTTTGTGCATGAAAGAACAGTAGGGCTGGGGGGGTGATCTTAGTGGAGGAGTAATCTAATGGTTAGTGCAGTGAGTTGAGATCCCGTGGAAGTGGGTTCTATTCCCACTGCAGCTCCTTGTGACCCTAGGCAAATTACCTAACCCTCCACTACTCCAGGTACAATAAAAGCCTTAGACTGTGAGCCCACTAGGGACAGAGAAAGTACCTGCATATTGGACCAAATTCTATAAATAGTGCTGAAAGTTAGGCACCATTTATAGAATATGCTTAGGACCAGATCCAATATATAGCGCCAAAAATTAAGTGCTTAGTGCTATTCTACAAATCTCACCTAACGTTACGTGCCTGTTCCTGCAACTAAAATTTAGGCACGACCATTTATGTCAACTAAAACCTGGTGTAAATGCCCAGGCCTAACTTAGGCACGGATCAGGCATATTCTATAACAGGAACACCTATACCCCTCCCATGGTCATACCCCCTTTTGAGATCCACATATTAGAATTTACGAGTACCACTTTACAGAATATGCTTCGAAAGTTGTGTGCCTAAATTCTAATTAGCACTAATTATTGCCGATACTTGCTTGTTAGTCACCAATTAGCATTAATTGGCTTGTTAAATAATTAAGATGCGTCCGCAACTTTAGTCATCATATATAGAATCCAAAGGTTAGCGATTAACTTTAGACGTGAAGATTTACACCAAGTAAGCCCTAGTGTAAATCCCTGTGTCAAAATTAGGAATGGATCCCCCTTATTCTATAACAGCGTGCATAAATTCTAGCAATGCCCATGACTCTCCCATGGCTGCACCCCCTTTTCGGAGCCACATGTACAATTTACAGGTGGATCTGCATGACTAAAAATGCATGCATACATTTCAATTAAGGCCAATTAGTGCTGACAATTATTAGCACCCAATTATTGGAACTAATTGGATTATTATTCAATTAAACTGCATGTGCAAATTGGGTGTCTAAATTTTCATGTGTAGTTTTAAGAACCATTTATAGAATTTGGGGGTGTACACCCAGCAGCACTATAAAAATGATAAAGTAGTTGGGGTGGAGAGGTGTAAAGTTTTCTTTCAAATCAAATCAAATCAATTCTTGTACACCGCTAACATTCCCTTTCCAGGGTTCAGTGCGGTTTACACTCTAAGTGAGACAAAAGCCAATAATGTTAGTGTGAGGTATGAGAACAATTATCTTAGTCAGCAGTTCAGAGGTGAAACCCTGTAAGATTTGAAAAATTAGATAAGCAGTTTTGAACCTGAATCTTTCTACTATGGGAAGCCAGTGCAGTTTGTTAAGATGAGTTGAAACACTAGTATATCTATTCAATATTTATATTAGGTTAGCAGCTGTATTCTGTATGATTTGCAGTTTTTTTTCTGATATTGACACTGAATACTTAGAAATAGAACGTTACAGTAATCCAAGTGAGGTAGGACTAACATTTAGACTAGTAGTGCAAAGGCTTTTTGGTCGAAGAATGATCTAACTAGGAGGCTTCAAGATGGCGTCCGTGAGAGAAGGTGCTGCGTGAGCGCTCCTGAGCTCCACCGCGAATCGCAAGGCGGTCTTTCTTATCTCCTGATATGGGGAAGAGAAAGGGAAAGACCAGGGCTAAAGCCTCCTCGAGCCCCGAAGGTGCTCCTGTTTTGCGACAGATGACTTTGGAGACCTTTTGCGCTCAGGCGCACGGAACACACCTATCGACCCTGGTTGGGCCTCCTAGTCAACTCGGAGACCTTAGCTTAGAGACGGCGTCTTTGAGTCCGCCTCTACGAACGGCTCCACCAAGACCCAGTGAAGGATTAACGCCAGCTCGAGAGTCACTCTCAGAAGTGATAGTGACTACAGGAGGCCCTGCTGGTTCTTCTACGCCAGAAGACTTACCATCGGGAAGAAGTTTGAGTGAGGTTGTTTCCTCACCTTCCCCTATTCTGGCAACCTCTGCAGTGAATCTTGGTGGACAGATAAGACCAGCTGTTGTTACATTAGAGACCTTGTGGGATGCAATTCAGGCGTTAAACTCGACATTGCTACAATCTTCAAACTCGTTTAAGGCGGAGATAGCCGAAGTTAAACAGCAACATCGAGTTTTGAGTGAGAAGGTGGAAATCAAGAGAAAAAGAGTGAGTTAAATGAACTTGAGACTAAAAAACTACAAAGTTGTATGGCGAAGGTTGTTGTTGAAAAGGATAAGGTGTGGAATAAAGTTCAATATCTTGAAAATCAATTAAGACGAAATAACCTAAGATTTTTGAACTTTCCAAAGTCACCTTTGATACCCGCAACAGAGATGCTGCAAAAATATTTTTCAGAAGTCTTAGGCATTTCTACAGATCTGTATCCTTCTACTGTGAAAGCGTATTATATCACAGGTTTAAAATTACCATCTACGCCTTTAAATCCCGATCAAAATTTAACTAAATTACTGGAAATCTCATTGGAGGTGATCACTGAACATACAACATTATTGTTTACTTTCGCTTTCGAGACTGATAGAAATAATATACTGAGGCTATACCTTAGACATATTTCACAGCAATTTCTCAGCTCAAGAATTCAGGTTTACCCTGATTTGAGTAGATCTACACAGAGAAGGAGGAAGGAATTTCTAGGATTAGTGTCACGGATCCTGGCTTTAGGGGGCTCTTTTACTTTGAAATTCTCATGTAGATGTTTAATTACTTTGAATTCTGTTCACTTTGTATTCTTTGATCCTGTTAAATTGCTACAGTTTATTTCTGTTAAAGAAAGTGGTAATGTTGAAGTAACCTCGAATGCTCCTACAGGTAGCTGAAACCGCTGGGCGGGACGTATGCTCTAACTTCTCTTCTGTTAATTAACAGGATATATTTTTTTTTCTTACTTGTTATTTTCCTTCTATCTTGATGCAATAGAGGACAAACTGTAAACAATTTTTTTCTTTTCATTTATATATTGTGATAAGTAAGAGGGTGTCCTATCCGGGGTAGGCCACTAGAGGGCGCTAGTAGGAGAATAGGTGGAGGTCGCTAGGACCAGGGAGAGCCCTGGGATGTCCACAGGTGTAGGAGGTTATGGGCTGGGTCCTGTGTAGCTAATTAACCACTTTATACCCCACCTGAGTTGTGAAAGAAAGAGAAGTGAGCTGGCAGCAGGAGAAGAGAGAGACCCTGGAAGATACTGGCTAATCCTATGGACTTGTGGTGGACTGTGGGTCCAAAGGAGATCAGCAGGCTGGAAATCCTGGGGTAAGAAGTCCCTAAAGCATTAGTGTTTGACTGTGTATCCTCAGTACTTATAGGAACTGTGTGTTCAGTGAAAGGACTGTGTGTCCAGAACTGTGTGTTCAAAGAGGGGACTGTGTGTCCAGGACTGTGTGTCCCAGTACTGAGAGAAGCAGGCTGCAAAGCCTGGGGTTAGGAGTCCCCAAAGTATTGATGTAGTACTGAGCCCATGTATCTGTGTGGGGAGGCTCAGTGTGAAGACCTATAAATGTATAAAGTATTAAGCTAGAAGTGTGCCCAGGGGCTGGAATAAAGAGTTGCCTGAGAAATATGCCGTTGGTGAGACCTGTTTAATTTGCTTAGTGGGAACCAGGTCACCCTGAGCGAGAAGGGGTAGCACACTAATTTGCATATGATCTGAATATTGAGAACCAGGTCACCCTGAGTAAGAAGGGGGATATCACAATATTTGATATAAGCTATTTTTTCTTTTTTTTTTCCTTGCATTTATTTTATGTAAATGTATAATTGAAACTTAATAAAGAGAAATTAAAAAAAAAAGAAGAAGAATGATCTAACTAGATGTAGCTGCCTCATTTTGAATAGTGTTTTCTTCCATAGCTGGTTAATATGGGAAGAGAAGGTGAGTGAAGAATCAAGCAAGACCCCTAGTACTCTGGTTTCAGACTCAACTGTAAAGCTTTGACTATTGGACAAAGATATTGATGATGGGACCTCAACTCCCTGATTTTGGAACCACAGGACCTTGGTTTTTGCACATTCAATTTCTGTTTATTGGTCAGATCCCAGTTGCTAACAGCAGTAACGCCATTTGCTACAGACCGAGTTGTATCTTTGTTTGATGCTGTCACTGGTAAGACAAACAGGATGTCATCTGCATAGGATAATAGTAGTTCATTAAGACCCAGGTGTATTGAGGCAAGGGATGACATAAAGAGATTGAACAGGATAGGCAAGAGGGGAGATCCCTGTGGGACCCCACAGTTAGGAGACCAGTAGTTGGAAAATTGGTTGTTTTGAGCTTCAATTTGAAAGGAATTCACTGAACCATTTGATCACAGTCCCTGTTATTCCTATCTGGTCCAGGCATTCGAGTATCAAATTGGAGAAGAATTACTTGGTCACCTTTGGATAGGTGTTGTTTGACATATGTAGTTAGAACTAGCAGCAATGTTTCCGTACTATGTCATGATCAGAAGACAAATTGTGACCAGTGTAATATAGAAATATTTTCCAGATATAAAGAGAGTTGTTTACTGATGTAGGTTTCTAATACTTTAGTAAAAGCGGATATGCTTACCACTGGATGGTAGTTTGCAGGTGATGCTACATCTAGCCCAGATCCCTTCAACAGCAGAGTGAGAACAATTTTGCCCATATCAGGAGGAAGAGAGCCAGTTTTTAACAGCTCATTGAGTTCATCGAGTAGCCAGTTTACTGCTTCCATAGGGATGGATTTGAGTAGGTATTTTGGGCATTAATCCAAGGAGCAGTTGGTTCAGGAGCTGTGATCTTACATCCTCAGCTGTTAGTGGTTGAAAAGATTCCTAGTTTTGGTCAGTTTTGAGTCCTTGGATTGTAGGATCTCCGGCGATTGAAGCTGAACAAACGGGTTGGACTATTTTTCTCTGTTGGAGTAGCTTTAGATAGTTCAGACCTAATTTGGAGAATCTTATTGGTGAAGTGATCAGCTAGTCTTGGGTGCTGGGACATGTTTTCTGTGAATGTGTGAACTAGTGGAAGCTAGTTTTTTAACTAAGGAGAAAAGTATTTTGTTGTCAAAATCATCTTGACCTATTAGGCTGCTATAGTATTGACATTTTGAATCAGGTAGTGTCAGAAGGCTGACTTCCATTTGGATTTATCAGTAGTAACTTTGTTCTTTCTCCATTGCTTTTCAAGGTGTCAAAATTCCCTTTTTAGGATGGATAGTTCCTCTGTAAACCATGCTGAATTTCTGTACGTCTTGACCTTTTTAGTGGTAAATAGAGCAAGTTTGTCTAGTATGGCTTTCACCTTGGTATCCCAGTGGGATTTGATCAAACCATGTGTAGGAGATGAGGTAGTGAAGGAATCTGTTAGCTCAGACCAGAAAGTAACCACATTGATTTTACCTCTGGTGGAGATGAGTTTGGAGGACTTGTGCCTGGTTAAGCTAGACATACAGATATCAATGGTGAAATTCAGTAGGAAGTGGTCAGACCATGATACTGGCTTCCATTTGAATGAACTGATCAAGCTATTAGGATAGGAAGTCATAAAGTCTACCGTATGGCCTTTTTTATGAGTTGCACCCTTGGAGAATGTAGTTAGTTCACAGTCCTTCAGGAATGATTTGAAATTGTGGATATTGGTGTCTGCATCATTTTCCAAGTGTAGGTTTAAGTCTCCCGGGAAGATAATCCTAGAAAATTGGGACACAGCAGAGGAAGTAATCTCTACAAGTCGAGGTTCTGCCTTGGACCATGCTCCCAGAGGATGGTAAATGAGGAGTAGAGCTATTTGATTTGCCTCTTTTGAATCATCACAGGATATATTCCAGTTCAGGAAAAAACCCAGAATCAACTAAAGACACGTGGAAAAATCTCTTAAATATAGTAAGTCCACCGCCTTTTTTACCCTGTCTTGGAGTATGAAGAATACCATAACTGGGTGGATAGATGTGAGGTAATATTGGACTATCAGCTTCTGTGAGCCATGTTTCTGAGATAAGCAGAAAGCCCAGATCTGAAGATTCTAGCAGATCCCTGAGTAAGAGAACCTTGTTCTCCACAGACCTGGAGTTGATTAAATGGTGGGGACAGTGGCCTAGTGGTTAGGGTGGTAGACTTTGGTCCTGGAGAACTGAGGAACTAAGTTCAATTCCCAGCACAGGCAGCTCCTTGTGACTCTGAGCAAGTCACTTAACCCTCCATTGCCTGCCACATTGAGCCTGCCATGAGTGGGAAAGCGCAGGGTACAAATGTAACAACAACAAAAAAAAAAAAGTTCCAAAGGGGAGACTTGTTTGGGTAGTTTCAAAAGGTAACAAGCTTTTTTTTAGGCCGTTGAATGTTAGCCATTTGGTTCTGGTCTGAAACGATAGTAGTGTTCTGATGGTATATATTGGCATTGTCTAGAAGGTATCTGACATTATAGTTAGGGTGTTTCTTAGTACAGTGTTTTCTAGACGGATTATAGATTATGGGGATAGGATTAGGCACTAAATTATCTGGTAGGCTGCCACCTGACATGCTCAAAAGGGCTAAGAAAATCCATGTGAGTCACTTCATGGTAATAGCATTTGGAGCTAATTTAAGTCAGTCAGGTTTAGCACTCTTTATCAGTCCTAAATGTGCGCTGTCAAAGACTTCAGAAAGAGTCCTCCCTGAGGGTAGAAGCCACAGATGATGAAAAGAAGTCATGATGCCTCAGGAGCTCATAAGGTGGGGAGGTGTGGATGTGCCATTGTGACAGACTCCAAAATGAAGCTATGACTCGCTGTTTTTAGGTAGGGTTCCTCTTTCAAGCTGCCATTCTTCCATAGTCAGTCGTGCAGCAGTAAGGTAAAGTTTAGAGCATGCGAGAGGCCACAGTGTAGCTCTCATGTTATAGAATTGTCAATTTCCTTTGTTTCCTGTTTGAATTATGGTTTCGATGTTTATTTAGGAGATTTCTTATGACGCTGTTCTGTCTGTAGTTATTGTGCTTTTTCTTAATAAAATAGTTTAAACATAAAGGGCCCCATTTACAAAAAGGTGCGCTAGTGTTGTTAGCGCACACTAACCGTGTAGACAAAAATTATTACGTGCATCTTCACGGTTAGCACTCAATAATTTTTGCACGTGCTAAAAATGCTAGCACACCTTTGTAAACAGGGCCCAAAAAATGATAAGTAGTAGCAGTAGGTGATGATCTTAGATTTGACAAAAGGATGCTTGGGTGCATATGGATAAAGAACGGCTAGCAGGAAAAAGGAGCTAAATGTCTCTGTATAAGTCTCTAGTGAAACCCCATTAGGAGTGCTGTATATAACTCTGCAGACCACACCTTTGAAAATATATAAAGAGAATGGAGCCAATCCAGAGGGCAGCTACTAAAATACTCAAACATTTTTGTTATAAAGCATATGGAAACAGAATTAAGTAAAGGAAAGGCATGAGATAATGACAGATTTAAATACCTCCATGGTATAAATGCACAGGAAGCTCTGGAATGAGGGGGGCATAGGATGAAAATGAAAGGGGATAGATTCAGAAGTAATGTAAGGAAATATTTCTATATAGAAAGGGTGGTAGAGGAGTGGATCAGCCTTCCAGAGGAGGTGGTGGAGATGAGGACTCTATCTGAATTCAAGAAAGCACGGGACAAACACACAGGATCACTAAGGGAGAGGAAGTGATAGTAGAGCTTATTAGTTGGTATGGATGGGCAGACTGGGTAGGCGGGATGGTCATGGTCTTTCTGCTGTCAGTTTCTCTGCTTCTGTGTAATTTGATTGTTCTGCAGCTGCAAGTTTGTATGTCGTTATGAGCTATGTTGTAGTGATGTCTGCTAAATGTAATAAATGAATGAAATGAATGGATGAATGAGTAACTGCCCTAGAGGACTGGATGAGTTGCTAGACAGCTGCGTGAAGCAGGAATTTTCTTATTAGGTGAGCCACTGTGCTGACTTTGTCTGTTCTAACCTCCAAAGTAATACCCCAGTAAGCTGAGAGGTTTGTGAGAGAAAGGGCTATGAATAGGTTTGCATCCGAATAAGAAGGGCAAAAAAAAAAGATGGATGTGTATGAATAGTTGAGGGTACAATCTACAGGAGCTACTTTATTTGTGTTGCAAACCACTGTTATTCATCTGTTTCATCATCCATATTGGATGACAGGGCAGAGCTGCTGCCAGGCCCGGGGCAGAGCCCCCCCCCCCCCCCCCCCCCCGTTGCTACTGCACCCCCCCCCCCCCCATCGCTGTCACCCCACACACACACAATCCAATTACCTTCGCTGGCGGGGATCCCGAGGCCCCGCCAGCAGGAAACATGTTCCTCCAGTGCTGCTCTTCTGCCGATTGCCTGTCCCAGCCCCTGTGGCTGCTTTTCCTCTCAGGCACACGTGCGCCTGAGAGGAAAAGTAGCTGCTCAGCTGGGCAAAAGAGCAGCGCTGGAGGTGCTCCTCCGGGTCCTCCCCAGCCTCCAAGGGGGGCCTGGACGTGGCGCCAGAGTTTTCTCTCTCCTGCTCCTGTCGGAACACGATCACTCGGGTTCCAACTGAGCAGGAGAGAGAGACCCCGGCGTCGGGCCCCCCTTGGAGGCCTGGGCCCCAGGAAATTTTCTCCCCCTTGCCCCCCCCCCCCTCTTGGCAGCTATGTTGGATGAAATGTAAATTGTTTATCCAAATTTAAACTTTTCTTTAGTAATCATCACTCTACTGCATATTATCTTCTTTGTGAAAGCTTCTAGTACTTTACCGGAGAGCTTTGGAAAGTAGTCTCTTTCTCTCTCTCTCTCTCTCTCTCTCTCTCTCTCTCTCTCTTTCTTCGGACATGGACTCTTGTATTCCTTTTATGTAACATAGCAGCTGAGGTTACCTTTGCATGGAGGTATTTGTTGGGATGGGCTTCACTTTTCAAATCAACCCCATACCCCTGAATTGCTTTATGGAGCATATCATGTAATACAGGGGCAGCCATAGAAACTGAATGTTTCAGCACCGTTTTACTTCTGCACAACTGAACACAGTCCCTTGACTTGATTTGCACACAAAACTGGCAGGGCAGTTGTTCCACACTGACAACAGCGTGACTGTCTGATAAGTACTGTAAACTATATAGCAAACATAATTGCAACATTTTGTTGAAAATGATAATGAACACAGAGCAGAGACTGGTGTAGCCTGCCACCAAATAGGGAAAGTCGGAATGACATATGTGGAGGAGCATAATCAAACGCGAACGCCCATCTCCATGGGCGTCTATGTCCGAGAAAGGGTTCGTGAAGGGGCGGGACAGACCGTATTTTCGAAAAAAATGGGCACCTATCTTTTTTTTCGATAATACGGTTTGTGGCCGGCAAATGCATCGGATTTGTGCGGATTTGAGCTGGGCGGTTTAGTTTTTCAGCGATAATGGAAACCGAAGGCGCCCAGCTCAAAAACAAACAAATCCAAGGCATTGGGTCGTGGGAGGGGCCAGGATTCGTAGTGCACTGGTCCCCCTCACATGCCAGGACACCAACCGGGCATCATAGGGGGCACTTGTAACAATTTTTTAAAAAGTCAAATACCTCCCAAGTCCATAGCTCCCATCCCTTGGGTGCTGAGCCCCTCAAATCTCCCCCAAAAGCCACTGCCCACAACTCTACACCATTACCATAGCCCTTTGGGGGCGGTTTAGAGGACTCCCATTTACCACCACAAGTGTAACAGGTAGGGGGGGATGGGCCTGGGTCCACCTGGTGTTAAAGTTGTTTTTTTTATGGTGGGAGGGGGTTAGTGACCACTGGGGGAGTCAGGGGTGGTCATCCCCGATTCCCTCCGGTGGTCATCTGATCATTTAGGGCACTTTTTTGGGACTTGTTCGTGAAAAAAAGGGTCCAAAAAAATGACCCAAATTCGCGCTAAAAACGCCTTTCTTTTTTCGATTAGCGGCCAAAGGCGCCCATCTCTCCTCAGCCGATAAACACGTCCCAGTCCCGCCTTCACCACGCCCTCAACACGCCCCATCAACTTTGTTCGTTCCCATGACGGAGTGCAGTTGAAGACGCCCAAAATCGGCTTTCGATTATACCAATTTGGGCACCTTTGCGAGATGGGTGCCTATCTCCCGATTTGGGTCGAAATCTGGGCGCCCATCACTTTCGAAAATAAGGCTGAGTGTGACCCAATATTTGCCCCATGAAAGAGCATGCCCAAGAAACATAAACATGTCATAGCTGTGTAGAGGAAGCAGAGGACATAAACTCTACCACTTGGCACTTTGTAGCAATACATGGCAATGCTGCATGAGAAAAGTAATGGGAATCTGTATCTACACATAAAGATGGATCCAAAAAAACATATCCCTTCAGGGATCGCCTTGGACCCCCTGACTTATCTTTAAAATGTGTTGCAAGGGGGAACACAGAGACACACATGCACACTGAAGAAATATGAAAACATACACACACACACACACAGATGCATCTCATAAACCATCATTTTCCCTTTGGAAAGTAAGATGAAAAGGAAAGACAGGAAACAGTATATAAACTGCTTCATAGTCTACTTGAGTGTTTTACTGTGCTAACATATTTTCTACCACTATAATTAATAATTTTATTTAACTAAGAAAAATATTTAGTTTTATAACAATAGTGCATGTTTTAGAGCCGCATGACAGCCTTAAGAACACAAGAATAGCCAATACTGGATCAGACCAATGGTCCATCTAGACCAGTATCCTGCTTCCAGCAGTGGCCAATCCAGATCACAAGTACCTACAGAAACCTATTTAGTAACAACATTCCATGCCACCAATCCCAGGGCAAGCAGTGGCTTCCCCATGTCAATCTCAATAACAGACTATGGACTTTTCCTCCAGGAACTTGTCCAAACCTTTTTTAAACCCATATACGCTAACCGCCGTTACCACATCCTCTGGCAACAAGTTCTAAAGCGTAACTATTCTTTGAGTTAAAAAAATATTTCCTCCTATTTGTGTTAAAGTATTTGAGTGTCTCCTGGTCTTTACGAGTGTGAAAGATCGATTCACTTTTACCCGTTCTACACCACTCAGGTTTTTGTAGACCTCAATCATTTCCCCCTTCAGCTGTCTCTTTTCCAAGCTGAACAGCCTAACCTCTTCAGCCTCTCCTCATATGGGAGGAGTTCCATCCACCTTTATCATTTTGGTCGTTCTTCTTTGAACCTTTTCTAATTCCGCTATATCTGTTTTGGGCTACGGTGACCAAAACTGAACACAATACTCGAGGTGAGGTTGCACCATGGAGTGATACAGCCTTGATAAATATCAACTGGTCCTGATGACTGCTCTCTCCTTTTCTGCACAAAACACAAATCCTGGTGTCCAGCAGCCTCGAAGGAGGGATCCTGAAACTGGTTTTACACATATCAGGTCTCCCAGTGCACTGAGACAGAATGCCTTTTCTTCCGCGATTGTCACTCAAACAGGAACATCAGCACACAGTCTAGTAGTTTCTAGGCACCTCCAATCATTCTCATCTATCCTGAGAACTAAAGTTCTAGCACCTGAACCACTTCTGTTATTTGAATAAATTCAAATAACAGAAAAAAAATGCTGAACAGCTCAGCATCCTCATTAGCCAAGACTACACTAACCTGTATTCCTGGGCACTGCCAGTGTTTGGTAATAAATTTCACTTTACTTAGTGCATCCACAAATATCTTTTTTTATAATCAGCCACAATGCTGGTAGCTGGCGCCAGATGCGCAGGTTTTCCCTAAATACACAGTAGCACAGCAGTGCCTCAGCATTTCCTCAAATCCAGAAGGAGAGAACTGCAGCAGCAGCAGCAGCAGGTGTACAATACAACTCCCAAGTCTAGAAATCCAGCCTTTTTCAATCCACACCTTCACCCCTTGATATTCTTAACCAATATATATATTTTTTATTTTATTTTTTTAAGAAAAGCAAACGATTGCGGATTTTTCAAGCCATACTGTTTTCCTATGGCATGAGAGAGAAAACACAGCAACGGTGTAAATTTCCCCTGGATGGTATCTTGGTCCAATTATATTGCAAAAAAAAAAAAAAAAAGCATCAAGCACTTACCGTCCCAGCTCAGACTCCAGCTCATAGTAATGGGCCAAGGTGTCTTTATTGGAGCCGTCGATCCAGTACTCTGGAGCGCCGCTGCCCGAGCGAGAAGACGACGAGGAGGAGGAAGAGGACGACGAGGCCGACGAGGACGAGGAGGAAGACGGCATAGTGACTTTCAGCATGTCGAGCCTCTCCAGCACCTGCTCTGCGGATGATGCCCGTCCCGGACCCGGGCTCAGCTCGCTCCTGCCCTGAGAATGACGACTGCCTGCAGCAGCAGCGGCGCCCGCGCTAACTTGAACCAGCAGCGGCGCAAGGTCTGCGCTGTGTCAGGCTCTGGCACACAGCATCCTCGTCCACGGGGAGGGAAGGAAGCAGCAGCAAAACCAGTGCGATAGGAAGAGCAGCGAGCCTGGGGCGTGTCGTGCAGCCGAGGAGGAGAAGAGAATCTAAGCCAAGCACAGCCCAGCAGCCATAGGAGACCTGTCTCCCTTCGCAAACGATGCTAAAGTTGGTGCCGTGGGGGGGGGGGGGGGGGGGGGGGAGGGGAGGTGCCTGCAAGTATTTATAGGCACGTTTCGAGTTGCTTTAGCTGCTGAGCTGCCTTCGCAACCCCCTAGAGCCGGTCAAGTCCCAGGATGAGCAGCAGCACCGTCCTTCCACAGTTGCAAACATCTGCATCCTTCTGTGCATCTGTATGTGCCAGGGCTGAGCCTCCCAGCGTTGTGTGTGTGAGAGAGGCTAACCGCAGTCACACAGGTTCTCTACATCGACTTCTCGTTTCCCCAGGGCCCTAATGCTATCTGTTCAGTTAACATAACATCCAAGAGAGGATGCAGCCCGTACAGTGTTTGCATTTATTAAATGTTTCAAATTAGCTCACACCTTTTCAGTAGATGCAGAAGTTTCAGTCTTGCAGGAGTACATCGTTAAAAGAATTCTAGCATAAGTGTTATTTTGAAAAACTCTAGGAATGGAGGGGGGAGGCTTGCACATCTCATGGATTATAATCATTTTCCGCATGAGACAAATGGCCTCTGATGAACTAAGGAATCGCACAAAAAGGCTAGCATGGAGAGAAGTTTTTTACTGTGGTGCCAACTTTTTTGAACACAGGTACAAATCAAAGTAGGGTATACACAAAATTAGCACATATGAGTTATCTTGTTGGGCAGACTGGAAAACTCTTTTTATTGGAAAAAACTAAAAACAAATAACATACAAATCAAAAACAAGCCCCTAGCTATACACGGTCCTCCTATCTATGTACACCCCCTCCCCCTCCTCAATAGTACAGTGGAAACTGTTTATTAGAAAGACCAAAGAAAAAAAACCGGACATGCAAATCAAACCCCAGGCTCCTAGCTAGACATGGTCTGCCTATCTATGTACACCCCCTCCTCAATAATACAATGGATCAACCCCCCCCCCCCCCGACCCCCCACAACCCCTTCAGACAACTGGCACACAATCCCCTGGGAAGCATGTCCCCTCATGGCGGCTTAAGCCTCACGTGTCTCCACCACCTCGAAGCCACCCCACCCCTTTTTCCACCCTTTCCCACTTCGCCGCTTCCTGCACCGCCCTTACCACATCCCAGCTGACTACCTCCGCCGGCCGGACCTCCTGGTACAGGGACACCCTGCAGCGCGCCATCCAGAGGCAGTACCGCAATATCACCGAAATCAGAAAGCGTGTTACCGGATCCCCGCGTCCCTCTCCACCCTCTGGGCCATACACCCAGTCCGCATAGCTGTAGTTGCGGAAACTGGGGATCTGCAGCAACGAGGAAACCCGGTCAGAGACCTGGACTGTAAATGGGCACCTCACCAGGAAATGCTCCATCGTCTCTTCAGTTCCAGCACATTCCTCCCGTGGGCACCCTCTATCCCGCACATTGCGATATTTCAAATTTCCTCGGACGTACAGTCTACCGTGAAAGGACAGCCACGCCAGGTCTTTATACTTCACCGGGATGCGGTTCGAAGCAATCAACCGTAACCCCTGCTGCATCCGTGGGGCCGGCGCGTCCCTCAGCGCCAGAGGAGCTGAGAACACCTGCGCCCGTACTCTGTCCATCCAGACCCCCCGTTGTCCTGCCTTCACCTCCCCCACCGTCAGCCCCCACACCCTCACCAATTTCACTAGGGTCTTGCAATAACTCCCCCCCCCCCCGGAGCCCCCCTTCGCAGTGCCACTACCCTCCCCCCCTCCCGCCATAGGTCCCAATATCTCGGCCACCACTGCAGGACACTCCTAGCCCACCCCGGTGGCTCCCGCCCTACCGCCCTCCCCAGATTGAACTGCAGGAACAAAGCGCTGAAAAACAGGACTGGGTTTATCATGCCCACCCCCCCCTCCCTCCTAGGCAGATAGGTAACATTCCGTTTTACCGGATTCGTCCTGTTGCCCCAGAGCAGCCGGAAGAACACCCCATACAAGGCCGCGTACCGGCTCTCTGGCAGCAGGCAGATGTAACTGATGAACAGAAACAAAGGAACTAAGTGTGCCTTGATGAGCTGTACCCGCTCCCCCATGGTCATTTTCCACCCCTTCCATCTATCCACCCTCCCCTTCACTTCTTGGAGACACCTATCCCAGTTGTAGAGCCTATAATCCCCCTTCTCGAAGTATATTCCCAAGACCCGTATACGTTCCACAGCTGTAGGAAACCTACCTCCCAACTCAAATTGCAGCCCCTGATCCCCAACCCACAGGCTATTGGACTTTTGAAAATTGACCTGCGACGCTGTTGCCTGCGAGTATTCCTGGATCAGGTTCTGCAATCTACCTCCCTCCCTCTGGTCCGCTACCCACACTGTAACGTCATCTGCATACGCCACGACCCTTAACTGGTTATTGTCCCCCACCTCCACCCCTTCCAGCCCCTCCGCCCCCCCCTTCTCCAGCCGTCTTATAAAAGGGTCGATGGCGTATGCATACAACAGCGGGCTGAGTGGGCACCCCTGTCGGACCCCTGCCCCTACCTCAAACCCCTGCCCTCTCCACCCGTTAACCAGGGGAAAACACCCCGCATGCCGATAGAGTAGCTGTAATTGCTCTATCCAACCCTTCGGAAACCCATAGCGCTCCAGAATGCTCCATAGGACACCCCACTGCACTCTATCAAACGCTTTTTCCTGGTCGAGTGTTACCAACAGCCTACCATGCCCTCCCACTCTACTGCGTTCTACCCCCTCCCGCACCCACGCTGCAGCTTCCAAGACCCCTCTCCCTTTAACCCCACATGCTTGCGAGGCTGCTAGCAAATCCCCAGACACCTGCCTCATTCTCTGGAATAGCATTCGTGCGAAGATTTTTCGATCCGTATTAAGCAGTGCTATAGGCCGCCAGTTGGCCAGCATCGCCGGGTCCTTCCCCTTACTTAATAGGATAAGCGCCGCCTCTGTCAAGGAACTAGGCAAGGAACCCTCCAACTGGGCTGCCCCCCATACCCTCACCAGGATCGGCACCAGCTGCTCCTTAAAGGCCTGGTAGAACTCAGTTGTTAGCCCATCCGGCCCCGGCGAGGTCTTCCTGTGGAGCGCCCCGATGGCTTCCTCCACCTCCTGTTCTGTCCATGGGTTCAAGAGGGCCTGAAGCTGGGGTCCCCCGTGACCTATCCCCGGGGTTCCTTCCACATAACACTCCATCTGCTCCATATCAATCTGCTGGGCTGAAAGGAACGCCGCAAAGTGGTCCCTCACTGCCCCCAGAATCCCCTCCTTGGTGTCCTGCAGGACCCCCCGTGCATCCCGCACCCCCTCCATCACCCTGCGCGCCCTCCGCTCCCGGCAGCATGCGAAGGGGTCCGGGCTACACATTTTCCCGAAGTCCCGCTCATACACCAAGGAGGTGTAGCGGTTGTACTGTACCTGCTCCAGGAGTGCTTGGAGATCATGTATTTCTTCCTCCCTCCCCCCTTGTGAAATCAATGTGTCCCTCTTTTTCTTTATTGCCATGCCCAACTTTGTCCTTTCCCTCCCCTCCCTTCTCGCCTGTCTGAGAAAGAATCCCCGCGTTCGTCTTTTCACTGTATCCCACCACTCCCCCAATGACTGAAATGCCCCCTGCACTGACACCTGATCTTCCAAAAACCGGCGGTACTCCTCCCGCACCTGCTCGCTACCTAACCACTTTAAGTTTAGTCGCCATAACCCCCTCCCTGGCCTCTGCGCTGCCGCCCCCCCCCCCACCTGAAGGAGGACCATGTGGTGGTCTGAAAAGTCCACGTCCACGGTTCGTGGACCCCCCAGACAAACCCCCTTCTTTACCAGGAATCTATCGATTCTACTTTTACACTGCCCTCGAAAGAACGTGAACCCCTCCTGTTCCTCACAGAAGGCCACATGCGCGTCTACCAGCTCTGCCTCCCGCATGATCCCTGCCAGCCTCACCCCGTCATAGCCCACCTGTACCGATCGTCCCCCACTATCCTTTTTCCGCAATATGGTGTTAAAATCTCCCCCCCAGACTACTTGGCGTGAAGTGTATAGGTAGGGCTTGATCTTCCCAAAGAGGAGCACCCTTTCCTTCTTGCTTTGGGGCCCGTACACATTCACCACCCTCAGTGCTCTATCCTCCCAAATCGCATCCACAACAAGACATCTCCCCACCCCCAGCTCCACCACTCGCTGAATATTCACCCGGTGGGACTTAAATAAGATCCCCACCCCACCATACCTCTCCCCCGCCAACCCCCACACCGAGGGACCCCACTTCCAGGCCCGCCTTGCCCGCATGATCACCTCAATGGACCGCAGCCGAGTCTCCTGGAGCAGGAAGCAATCTGCTTGGACCCTCGCGAACCAGTCATACGCTAAACCCTGCTTCTTCGGAGAGGCGATGCTGGCCACATTCAGCGTGGCAAATGTCAACACTAAGCCTGCCATCCTCATTGCGAGTCACGGGTCTGCTCACTCCCAACTTCTTTCCTTATCTCCTGGGATACCCCCTTCTTACCCTGAAGCAGGTCCTCTGCTATGCGGTCTACATCATCCCCTGCCAGATCCCCCTCCCCCCCCCGCAGCCGTCCTGTCTGCACCTTACCCCCCCCCTCCCCCTTTCTTCCTTCCTTTCTTCTTTGCTCTATCCGGACCCACCCCCTGATCCCTCCCTCTCCCCTCTTCACCCCCGCCCCCTACCTCCTCCTCCGAGTCCTCCACCTCCCCCAAGTCCTCCAAGTCCTCCAGATCCTCCTCTAGCTCCACTCTGTCCCCCCAAGCCTGCACTTGGGCCTTCACCACCTGCCCGGCCCCCTCAGCTTTCCTCTTACTCCCCTTTCCCCTCCCTCCCTCCCTTCCCTCTTCCTCCTCCCTCACCCCTCCCCCTCCCCCCAGAGCCTTCCCGCCCTTCTTCCTACCACCAGTACCCTCCTCCAGTGCTTCCTCATATTTCCGTTTGCCCTCTCCAATCCCCCCTGCCGCCCCCTCTTCCTCCATTAACTCCACCTCTTCTCCTTCCCCCTGTTCTTCCTCCTCCCTCCCAACCTCCCTATCCTCCTCCTCCTCCTCCAACACCTGAAATCTGTTCCCCCCCCTCTTCCCCTGCAGCGACCCCTCCCTGCCCACCCCTAGTTTCCCCCCCCTCCGAAACTTCCCTTTCCTCTGTGGCACTTGTACCCACTCCCCCTCTCCCCCCTGCTCCACTCCTGACCCAGCCCCCTGCCGCCCCCCCTCCTGCATCCCCTCCTTCTCCCCCCCTTGCCCCTCCCTGCCTATCACCCCCTGCCCTATCCCCTCCTCCATTACCCCCCCTCCCCGTCCCTTCCCCCACATATCCCACTCGTTATGGGCCGCCCTAGGGCAGTTCCGATATGCATGGCCTAACCCGCCGCAGAGGTTGCACCTGATCGCGGTGCAGTCCTCTGTGGCATGCTGATCCCCGCATCTTCCACACTTTACCACTGGGCATGACATGCTGAAGTGCCTAAACGAACCACATCTGAAGCACTGCCGCGGCTGCCCCTTGTAAAAGCACAGTATCCTGTCACGACCGATAAAGGCAGCCGAAGGAATGTGCTGGACCACATGGCTCTCCTGTCTCAATTTGACCAGGGCTCCCCAACCTCCTGCCCAAACCCTGCTTGGATCCGGTAACTTTGTAAGTGGGGATCTCAGCTCCGCGTACCTCTGTAGCCAGTAGGCTAAATCTGCCCCAGAGATAGACTCATTTCTCACGAGCAGGGTGATCTGCACCAGGTCCGGCTTGCTGACTGGAATGGCCCTGAGGTCCCGCCACTCCCCCTTTCCCCTCACCCCCTCGTACCTTTCCCAGAATATTTCCATCCCCCTCTGGGTCATGAAGCTCAAGTCATATTCTGGGATGTTGATGGGGTGTATACACGCGTAAAAGTCCTCGGGTATAAACCCCATCCCCATCACCAGCCTCAAGACCCGATCCCTGGAGGGCATTGCCCCCTCCCCTATCCATTTGAGCTGTACCACATTTCGCCGCTTAGGCAGCTGTCCACCCCCTGTCCCCGCTCCCCCCCAACCCCTCCCTGGGCCCTCAAAACCACCCGATCTCCCCCCCTCCCTCCTTCCCCCTCCCTGGACTACTGCCGCAAAGGACTTGGACCCCAGCCCCCACCGCCCCCCCTCCACACTTGTTCCAGCCCTTCCCTCTGCCTCCCCCCCCTTCTGTCCCTCTGCCCCTCCCCTCATCCCTCTCCCTTCCTCAATATCCACCGCCCCCTCCCCCTCCCGTTGTCCCCCGTCCCCTTCCCTCTCAGACAAACATCCAGCAACGTCCATAGTCAGTTCTGCGGCTTGGGCTGCCTCCAACTGATTGTCCTGCCCATCTCCACTTCCTGGAACGTCCCTGCTCGTCCCTGCCACTGCAGGCTCCAGCCTCTGGGCTAATCGCCTCCTCTCCTCTGTCTCCTGGCGATACTCTGGCACCTGCCCAGTCAGGTCTGCAGCTGGCGATACCAGACTCCCTGCTCGCTCTGCCCCCGAACTCCCTCCAACCTCTGGCACCAGGGGCGAAGCCTCCGGAACTCCGCCGCTCCCCTTGGCTCCTCGCTCCCAGCCGTCCTGCTGGCAGGTCTGCTCCACCACCCGCTGCACATCTGTTAGACTTGCCATGTCCACTTCTGTAGTCAACGAAAGTCTCTCAATAATCGGGTTACTTCCCCCTTGCTTCTGGTGCAGTCCCTCCTGCGTTCTCCCAATGGCTGGCGCTTCCCGGGGGCATGGCTTGTCTGTTCCTGATTCCGCCACAGGCTGGCTGTTAGCACCCCCCGATTTCACCTCTTGTAATGGACAGCTGGTCAAATGAGCTCCCAGCTGCTGCCCGCTCCTATTCCTCTCTCTCCGACCCCTCTCCTGTAAACCGCCAGCTACTCCATGCTCAGGGAAGACCTCCCCTGCTCCCGGACTTCGTGGGCGGGGCTTCTCCAGATGCCATGCTGCTTCGGTTTCCACTTCAGTCATTGCAGACCCGGCCAAAAATACCGGAGTCTGCCTCTGCTGACCCTTTTCCAACAGGGCCTCCTTCACGGCAACTGTCTCTGCTGTTTGCACAACTGCAGGTAAGCCCTCTGAGACTTCGACCACCACCTCTGTAGAAAACAGGCTGCTACCTGCGTCTCCCTCTGCTGCCTCCATTATCTGGAGTTTTGAAAAGTTACTGAGTTCTGTCCTCCCCTCCACAGGTAGGATCTCTACTCCAGCCCCCACCTCAGAGCCATGTCCTGCCGCTGCCTCCTTATCCTCTGGCTGCTGGGTAAGTGCTCTGGACTGTGTTGCCAACTGTCTCATGTATTTTAAAGTGGGGTCACCTCTGAACCCAGACAACTCTTTTGAGTCTAATGCTGCTGAAGACACTGAAGCTTGCTGCAACTGTAGTGTTCCTGAACCCCCAGACTGTGGTATTGAAGCCATCCTTTCTCGGTTAACATAGAGCTCCCTCAAAGGATTCACAGAGCCCTTTTTTAAACAGTGCAACAAGTGTTCTTTTTTCCCCAACAACTTTGATATCCGGGCTTCCTCTTTAACATACATTTGTCTGTGCTCCGCTGGGGCAAATTTACACATAGTTCTTGCCATTTTCAGACGTTTTCCTAGCTCCACTACTTCTTTTTCCACCAGCTTAATTCGTCTTACAATATTTACCACACTACTTGCTGGATCATCAGGGTCATAGCTCACTTCAAGGAACTCCTCATCTGACGATCCACTCTCCTCACTCTCACTCTCAGCTGCCTCCAGCAAAGGCTTCTGGCAAACTTCCATCGCCTCTTCCTTCTCCCTTCCTTGGAAGCGCCCTTCTGGGGCCTGTACTATCTTCCTCCCCCCTCCACTGTCTTCTCGCTTACCTTCCGCAAGCTGGGCCATGGAGGGGGAAATGCTCTGGTGGCCTCCACTGGGCTGCTTCTCCCTTCGGTCCACTGGACTCCTTTCCCTTCTCCCGGTAGTCAAACCAGGGAGAGAGCCACTCCTTTCGGCCTTCTGGTCCCGGGCCCCAGGAGGCCCCATAGCCTGGGACTTTCCTGAGGCCTTCTCCCCAGGGACCCTCCTCATCTTTGGGGAGGGAGCTAGGTCTCACTCCCTTTCCACTGGAAGTCAGCAGAGCTCTCTAAAACACCTCCTTCCTCCTCAGCAGACTGGATGGACCGTGCAGGTCTTTTTCTGCTGTCATCTACTATGTTACTATATATATTCGTTATGGGGTACTACTAATCATTTCTATAATGGTACTAAGCATACACAGCACTGTACACATTATATGCAGGTACTTACTCTGTCCCTAGAGGGCTCACAATTTAAGTTTTGTAGCTGGGTCCATTTACAAAGGTGCGCTGAAAAATGGCCTGCGGTAGTTTAGACGCGTGTTTTGGGCAATCACAGAATTATTTTTTTAGCACACTTACAAAAAAAATGCCTCTTTTTTGCCGAAAATGGACGTGTGTCAAAAGGAAAATTGCTGCATGTCCATTTTGGGTCTGAGACCTTACTGCAAGCCATTGACCTAGCGATAAGGGCTCACGCGGTAACCAGGCGGTAATGGTCTACACACATCGAATTCCACTTAATACGCATAGCTGCCACGCGTCAGAAAATAAAAAAAATAATTTTTGAGACACGCATATCGGACGCATGCCAAAATTGAAATTACTGCAAGGGCCACATGATAACCAGGAGGTAACTTCAATTTGATGCGCGTTGGACGCAGGGAGGTGTCTACGCGGCTTAGTAAAAGGGCCCCTAAGTTATTTGCTCAAGGTCACAAGGAACTGCAATGGGAACTGAACCCAGGTCACCAGGATTAAAGCCCACTGCACTAACCATCAGGCTACTCCTCCTAGGCTCAAGGCTTGAGGCTCACCATTGTTTGCTACTTTTAACATCTATCTGAGACCTTTATGCATACTGTTAGGTGGGCTGGGGTTAGATTACAGAATTTACACAGATGATATCCCTTTTTTAAAAATAAATCTTTCTCTGAGCCTATTGATTTATTGTGTCTCTTCCTTCAAATGATTAATAGCGGAATGAAAGCTAATCATATATGACTAAACATGGCCAAGACTCAGGTTATGCTTTTGTCTACTTACCCAGGTCCTACCTTCCCTAAATGAATTCTTTGCTTCGGTCTTCACCGAGGAGGATTTGGGGGGGACACCGGTGCCGGAAAGAATATTTGAAGCGGGGGAGTCGGAGAAACTAAACAAATTCTCTGTAACCTTGGAGGATGTAATGGGTCAGTTCAGCAAGCTGAAGAGTAGTAAATCACCGGGACCTGATGGTATTCATCCCAGAGTATTAATAGAACTAAAAAATGAACTTGCGGAGCTACTGTTAGAAATATGCAATCTGTCCCTAAAATCGAGTGTAGTACCGGAAGACTGGAGGGTAGCCAATGTTACTCCGATTTTTAAGAAGGGTTCCAGAGGAGATCCGGGAAATTATAGACCGGTGAGTCTGACGTCGGTGCCGGGCAAGATGGTGGAGGCTATTATTAAGAATAAAATTGCAGAGCATATACAAAAACATGGACTGATGAGACAAAGTCAGCACGGATTTAGTGAAGGGAAGTCTTGCCTCACCAATCTAATGCATTTTTTTGAGGGGGTAAGCAAACATGTGGACAATGGGGAGCCGGTTGATATTGTATATCTGGATTTTCAGAAGGCGTTTGACAAAGTGCCGCACGAAAGACTCCTGAAGAAATTGCAGAGTCATGGAATCGGAGGTAGGGTATTATTATGGATTAAGAACTGGTTGAAAGATAGGAAGCAGAGAGTAGGATTGCGTGGCCAGTATTCTCAGTGGAGGAGGGTAGTTAGTGGGGTCCCGCAGGGGTCTGTGCTGGGTCCGTTGCTTTTTAATGTATTTATAAATGACCTAGAGATGGGAATAACTAGTGAGGTAATTAAATTCGCCGATGACACAAAATTATTCAGGGTCGTCAAGTCGCAGGAGGAATGTGAACGATTACAGGAGGACCTTGCGAGACTGGGAGAATGGGCGTGCAAGTGGCAGATGAAGTTCAATGTTGACAAGTGCAAAGTGATGCATGTGGGTAAGAGGAACCCGAATTATAGCTACGTCTTGCAAGGTTCCGCGTTAGGAGTTACGGATCAAGAAAGGGATCTGGGTGTCGTCGTCGATGATACGCTGAAACCTTCTGCTCAGTGTGCTGCTGCGGCTAGGAAAGCGAATAGAATGTTGGGTGTTATTAGGAAGGGTATGGAGTCCAGGTGTGCGGATGTTATAATGCCGTTGTATCGCTCCATGGTGCGACCGCACCTGGAGTATTGTGTTCAGTACTGGTCTCCGTATCTCAAAAAAGATATAGTAGAATTGGAAAAGGTACAGCGAAGGGCGACGAAAATGATAGTGGGGATGGGACGACTTTCCTATGAAGAGAGACTGAGAAGGCTAGGGCTTTTTAGCTTGGAGAAGAGACGGCTGAGGGGAGATATGATAGAAGTGTATAAAATAATGAGTGGAATGGATCGGGTGGATGTGAAGCGACTGTTCACGCTATCCAAAAATACTAGGACTAGAGGGCATGAGTTGAAGCTACAGTGTGGTAAATTTAAAACGAATCGGAGAAAATTTTTCTTCACCCAACGTGTAATTAGACTCTGGAATTCGTTGCCGGAGAACGTGGTACGGGCGGTTAGCTTGACGGAGTTTTAAAAGGGGTTAGATAGATTCCTAAAGGACAAGTCCATAGACCGCTATTAAATGGACTTGGAAAAATTCCGCATTTTTAGGTATAACTTGTCTGGAATGTTTTTACGTTTGGGGAGCGTGCCAGGTGCCCTTGACCTGGATTGGCCACTGTCGGTGACAGGATGCTGGGCTAGATGGACCTTTGGTCTTTCCCAGTATGGCACTACTTATGTACTTATGTACTTATGTACTTTAAGATTGGTGATATGGAAATTTTTTAGTTCAAAAAATATTGTCTCTTGGAGTTGTTTTAGATTCATCACTATCAGTGCATGATCATGTCGGTGGTATCTTTTCAAAATTGAGAGTGGTTAGGCACCTGTAGGGTTATTTGATACATGAAAATGTTAGAATGGTTATACAAAGTACTATAATCCCTTCTTTTGATTACTGTAACAGCCTACTTTTAGGATTACCCCAAACGACATTGAAATCTTTACAGATAGCACAGAATGCAACCACACAGATTCTTCCTGGTTTGTCAAGACACGGTCATATTTCCCCTGTTTTAATTTGTTTTTATTGGTTGCCAATTGAATTTAGAATCTGTGATAAAATTTTATTATTGGTTTTTAAGGTCTTGGACAATAAGATACCTACAGTGATTTCTTTGAGACTACATTTGTATCAGCCCTCTCAATCTTTATGCTCAGCCGTGACAAATTTGATAGATGTTCCAACCTTTCGCTCAATTTGGCTTGAAGAGTATAGAACATCTATTTTTTATGTTGCAGGGTCAAAATTCTGGAATGAATCACTTTTCAATATATTTTCAGTATATGCTGAATGCAATCTCTTGATATCTTTAAAAAAATACCTTGAAAATATTTCTATTCCAGCAGGCCTTTGGTGAGAGTCTGGCTTTTAAGTGAATAATTAGAATTCATACAATAGTTTATTTGAATGCCAATGTGATGCAAACTGTGACTTTTATGTGATGTGATTAGACTGTTTGTGTATACAAATTTCTCTTATACGGTCTGTGCCCTGAGAAAGACAGGTACAAATCAAGGTAAGGTATACACATAAGTTTATCTTGGGCAGACTGGATGGACCATGCAGGTCTTTTTCTGCCGTCATCTACTATGTTACTATATAGTGCTCAAAACTGCATTCGCAGATTTGGGTGCATGCCCAATTTCTGTGCACACTTTAATTACTTTATGAGTCAATTAGCGCTGATAATTAGGCACAATCAGTTATCAGCGCTAACTGGCAATAATCTTTATAGTCGCTGTTCTATAAAGATATGCTCATAAATATTTCCATGTGGATCCAAAAAGAGGGTGTGGCTATGGGTGGGGCATGGGCATTTCTAGTATTTGCGCACAGTGTTCTAAAATTTGGGGCATCGGCACCTAACTTAAGCACGAGAATTTACACCAGGGTTCAGTTGCTATAAATCCTCATGCCTAAAATTGGTTGTTGATCCCAGCGCTATTCTGTAAATGGTGCCCAACTTTGAATGGAAACAAAGCTTTTAGCTTTTCACTTGGTTGGTTTGACTGCGTCCCTGCTCACGGACCCAGCACCCTTACACTCGTGCTTTCCTAGCACTCAAAGTTTGGTCTGATATTCAGCAGAAGATTTATCGACCCCTGAAGAAGGCATTTCTGCCGAAACACGGACCATGTAGGGTCCTAATAAAACTTTGTTTGGAGCTCATACTCCTGTGTTTTGGCTGGTCACTTGGATTTGGGTTTCTTCCACCTTTTGTTTGGTGCCCAACTTTGAATGCCATTTATAGAATAGCACTTAGGGGTCCTTGTACTAAGGTGCGCTGAAAAATGGCCTACGGTAGTGTAGGCGCATGTTTTGGATGCACGCAGATCCATTTTTCTGCGCACCTGCAAGAAATGCCTTTTAAAAAATTTTTGCCAACAATTAACATGTGGCAAAATCAAAATTGGCGCGCGACCATTTTGGGCCTGAGACCTTACCGTCAGCCATTGACCTAGTGGTAAAGTCTCACATGGTAACCAGGCAGTAATGACCTACGCGCCTCAAATGCCACTTGGCACGTGTTCGATACATATGTCCAAAAATAAAAATTACTTTTTGGAAGCGTGTATCAGACATGCACCAAAAATTAAATTACCACAAGAGCCACGCGGTAGCCAGGTGGGGGGAACTCCATTTTGGCGCACGTTGGGCATGCGTAGATGCTTACGCAACTTAGTAAAAGGGCCCCTTAGTGCTAAGTTTTGGGGGAGCACCATTTATAGAATTTAATCCATTATGATTATAGTTTATGTTTGTTTTTATCTATGCGACTTTTGTAATCCACTTAGAATTACAGATAATGCGGAATATAAATTTTATAAATAAACAGATAAGAATCACTGCATTTTTTTTCAAGTAATAAAGTTTATGTGTGGTGTGTTAAATTTGCACAAAGGGAGCAATTCTATAACAGGATGCCTAGAAGTAGGCATCTAGAGGGGGTGCAGTAGGAGCTTAGGGCTAGATTTTATATATGGTGCCGTAAAAATCGGCGCTGAAAATAAAATACACTTAGGCTTATAAACTATGCCTAAAGTTAGGTGCGGTTTCTAGAATACTAGTAAAAAAGGCCCGTTTCTGACACAAATGAAACAGGCGCTAGCAAGGTTTTCCTCGGAGTGTGTATGTTTGAGAGAGTGTGTGTGAGAGAGAGAGAGTGAATGTGCGAGTGTGTGTGTGAGAGAGTGAGTGAGTCTGGGTGCGAGTGTGTCTGTGAGAGAGTGTGTGTGTGAGAATGAGAGTGTGTGCAAGTGCGTATGTGTGACAGTGTGAGAGAGAGAGAGTGTGTTTCACACAGATACAGTGTGTGCGAGAGAGAGAGTGTGTGTGAGACACAAACTCTCTATGAGACTGAGTGTATGAGACCAAGAGTGTGTGAGTGACTGTGTGACACATAAGAGGGTGAATGTGATACAGTGTGAGACATAGAGTGTGTGAGAGATAGTGTGTGAGAGTGAAAGAGAGAAAGACATTGACTGTGAGAGAGTGTGTGTGAGAGAGAGAGTGTGTGTGTGTGACAGAGATACCTCCCCCCCCCCTCTGGTGCAGCCCCCCCCCCTCCTCTCTGGTGTCTGAGTGTTACTGTGCAGGACGCTGAACTCTGGCTGTGCTTCAAGGAACTGACCAATCCTATTTAATAGAATGCACCTCCAACATTCTGAAGCCGAGAATCCTCGTGTGGTTGGTCACTTCTGCTTGTGACGAACCCGGAAGTACGTGATGTCAATTCAGAAGATGGATACAGAGAGCAGGAATGCCTCAGACATGCAGTCAGCTTCAGAATGTTGGAGGTGCGTTTTATTATATAGGATTCCTAGGGTCTGTCCACACGACTAGATCTAGTCATGGGAATTTACTCCAAGTAAAAAACTTGGTGTAAATGCAGGCAACTAACATAGACATGGAGCAGCATGCATGATATTTAGAAACGCCCATGAACCGCCAATTCCACACCCACGGCCACACACCTCCTTATGCGCATCACTTTCCAGAACACACTTAGCAAGGTGTGCACATAAATTCTAATTAAAGAATTAGTATCAATAATTGCTTGTTAAGTGGCAATTATCGGCGCTGATTGGCTTGTTAAGATAATTAAGTTGCATGCACAAAACAGACTATGACCAGAATTATGTGTGCAGCTCAGGTCGCACTATATAGAATCATTTATCGTTTATTCATTTATTCATTTTAGGGGTTATTGTATAAAGGGGCATAGGTGCTTAATTTTCATTATAGAATACTAATGTAACCTAGTATATACACACCTAACATTTAGGCAAGAGCTCTTACGCCAACCATAGAGCTGGTCTAAGTGCAAGCACCTAAAAGTGACAGAGACCTGGGTACATTACAGTATTCTGCCCCAGTGATGTAAGTGGCAGCCCCAGCTATGTCCCACCCATGATCTTCTCTGGTGTGCACGCCTCCCTTCCACATACATGCAATGTAAGTTAACCAGGTATTTGCAGAATAGCATTTAGGCATTTATGTGTGTATGTGTACACATGTGCACATATTTGCTAGCATTTTAAACATTTAGGCACCTAGGTTATAGCAGGGGTGTAGCCAGACTTCGGCGGGAGGGGTGTCCAGAGCCCGAGGTGAGGGGGCACATTTTAGCCCCCCCCCCCGGCGCCGCCGACCCCTCCTGCCATTGTTGACCCACCGCTACCACCACCACCTTTGACCCCCCCCCCCGGCGCCAACCCTTTCGACCCCCCTTCCCCCCACCACCGTTGGGTACCTTTACTGGCGGGGGTCCCCAACCCCCACCAGCCGGTCCTCTTCTCCAGTGCGGCCGCGCTGCTGATCTGAAAGCAAGGCTTCTGTTTCTGTGAGTCTGACGTCCTGCACGTTATGTGCAGGATGTCAGACTCACAGAAACAGAAGCCTTGCTTGCAGATTAGCAACGCGTCTGCGCCGGAGAAGAGGACTTCGGCTGGTGGGAGTTGGGGACCCCCCGCCAGTAAAAGGTACCCGACGGCGGGGGAGGGTTAGCGGCAGAAGGGGAGTCGAGAGGGTCGGCGGCGGGGGGGGGCAGGGCCAAATCTACAGGGGCCCATGCCCCCGTGGCCCCACGTAGCTACGCCCCTGGGTTATAGAATTGCTCCAAATGTCAGTTTTGCAAAGTTTTGCACACATAATGTGGGTGAATCATTAATGATATGCATAATTTTTCAGCTCAGCATTAATTTTCCATGTGGTTTCACAAACACCAAATCACACATACTCAAACAGGAAATAGTGTACTTTCAATTTTGCTAAGGTGGTTATCCCCACTATTTGTCATTTGAACATGCATAAACGCATTTTAAAAATCACTTTCATCTTACTACATTGACTTCAATACTTCTAAAATAACCAATCAGGCAGAGATTTGACACCCATTCCAATATTATTAATTTGATTCAATTATTTATTTTCAATAAATATCAGACAGCAGTCGTGTAAAAAAAGCTTCTTATTTGAGCAACACACTTCATCTTAATTAAAAAATGCTTTGGATGCATGGGAGCCACACCACAACATGGCCCCTGAGACCAGGGAATCGCTCTTCACCACCCAGCCCTACCTAATACTAATTTTTGGCAGGCAATGGTCTTCTAGAGTTGCAAGCAGGAAGAATTATGGAAAGGTATGTCTGGAGCTTGGAAGGGTTGAAAGGCTGCAGGATTGAGCAAGTGACTGTCTTTAATACCTGGGGCCAGAATGCACAGAGCTCAACTTTGAGAATATTTCTGTAGGGCAATTATGGTGATTTTGTACAACAGCACGTCCTTGGAAAATCCATCATGCAGTGCTTTAGAAATCCATGACAAGATGGTTATGATGTAGTTATATTTTGGTTCATACGGCTTCAGTTAGGCTAACGGAGGCCTTATGCACACAAACAGGCATGGGCAATATATATTCTTTTTTATGTTCCCGCACTTGAGAATATTGTTTGTCATGTCTGAGCATAGATTTACAAAGTGAGCTGAGACTAGTTCTCTTTTGTGCACCATTACTTCATTCTGAATCTTCTGATCATACCATCCAGATTGTATGACCCCTGAGGCAGGCGGTCTCTTACCGCCAAAATACGATCCTGTGTCAGGCTTCTACATATGTGGTGCCTTTACAATAATTGGTTTTAGAATAAACTTTCTTTGATGTGTGGAAGAACATTGTCCACTGTCACGGTCTGTCTCGGTTGGTCATTTGAACACAGACCCAAGAAGTGAGCCCTTATGCCAGTCCCAGGGCAGAGAACAGGCCCGGAGGTGAGGAGTCGATCCTTGAACAGGCAGTTGAATAGGCCCAAGGCTTCACCTGCGGTGACCGCCGTTCCCCAGAGGTTGAGCCCCTAGGTTCAGGCAGCCAGCAGGACTTAGATGGAAATTGGGGTTGGACAAGACTACCCAGGAAGTACCTGTCTTGTCTGTGAGGAGACAACGGGGAATCCTGGTCAGCCAGTAGTGAAGGCAGCCGCAGTCCAGGTAGGGTCCGATTCAGGCAGCGGTCGAGGCAGGCGGTGATCCAGGAGGCAAAGTCAGGTTCAGGCAGAGGTCAAGTCAGGACAAGTCAGCCAGAAGTAACACACCAGCACAATCCAACAAGGTTGCAGCCGAGGCAAAGAAGCAGTGGAAGATTCCTGGTTTTAAAGCTGAAGGCGTCTGATGTCAGAGGAGCACACACCCGCAGGTTCGCGCCCAGACTGTAGGTGCGCAGGATGTAGACACCCAGACTATAGATGCATCGGATGTAGATGCCCAGACTGTAGACTCACTGGAATGTAGGTGCCCAGGAGGGAAGGGATCTGTGCGCACAGTATTCAGGTCAGGAACATCGTAGGCATGTACATCTGGCTCCACACGTTGCACTCCAGGTTTGTGACAGTCCACCCCTACTTTTTTATTTTTGTGTCCTATTTCATAGGGGACTTTTTTGTCTTTCTGGTTTTCTTTTTTTGCAGTATATATTCCTATATTTCTACCTTCTGTCCTTGCTGGCTGCCTTACAAGCAGCTTTGCTCTGTCCCCTAAGTAGGTAGATGCACCAGATGTGGCTATATCATTGCATGATGACCACGTCAGAAGCAGTACACTGAAGCATCCCTGTTACCTACATGCATCAGGCCTTCCAATTTTACCCAGTCAAAGAGAATTAGGCAAGGTGTCTCCAAGCGAGATGGCGGTATGCAATGCAAATAAAACCAATAAGGAATGGGAAGTGACCAAGCATGATGTAATGAGGATCCACAAGGTAGCTTTCAGTCCCCTTTGATATAAAGTTAAATGGAGACTGATCAACAGGACCTTCCCACTGAGTCTCTGGGCAGTCTTTCCCACAAGGGCCACCCCTATTTTCCTTGCGTGGCCTTGGGTGATGTCATGACACTCAGTCTTGCTATTTCAACCTTCTCCAATGCAGTTAGGCTATAGTGGGACTCGTTCAATAATTGTTTTGATGCTATTTTTAATGCAAGGTGGAATAGCAAGTCTTTGGAAATATAAAATAAATCTTGGTTGGGCCATGATCCCACATGGGCCAGAATTGCATGCCACAATGGTAGAGACTCTTTGATATAATCGGTGACACATCCAGCCCGTGGACCAATTTGGCAACTACCAACTACAGCAACTTCCTACGTGGATTGTTTTATTGCTTGAGAGGAAGAATGTGGAGTGAGCAGATGCTGTGTCAGCCAGCCTTCTAGTTCAGCTAGTCTTGGCTCTGCACTCTGCCCTCAATCAATCCATTAAAATAAATACATTTAGGTGCCCTTTTACTCCACAGCCCTGATAAATTTGCAACATTATAAAAAAGATCTTGGCCTAATCAGTGTTTTTCTCAACATTTAAACATTTGATACCACAACGTTCTCCCTAGAAATCTTTGGAAGCCAGGTAGCACGATGGAGTAACTGGGTGGGGGCAGAGGAATACTGCACAGTAGTATAACATCTGACATTTATAAATGCAATCACTCTATCTCTGCAAATGCTTAGACATGTAAACTCAATGCATAATCCAGGGCAATGATAAATCTCATAAATTAACATTAACTGATTTAGGGGCCCTTTTACAAAGCTGCAGTAAGCACTAATGTATGCTTACTGCAGGAAAAAATGGCATACCACAGGGAGTGCTGAGGCATTCCGCAGAGGCGTACACTACGCACGTGCTAAAAAATATTTTTTGGTGCAGGGGGCATGTCTGAGTGCAGAAAATAGGCATGATCTGTGCCAGTGGCATAGCTACGTGGGGCCACGGGGGCCTGGGCCCCCGTAGATTTGGCCCTGGACCCCCCTGCCGATGACCCTCTCAACCCCCCTCCCGCTGCCAACCCTCCCCCGCTGCTGCTGCCGCCATCGTCGTGGGCTACCTTAGCTTGCGGGGGACCCCAATCCCCGCCAGCCGAGGTCCTCTTCTTCCCACGCAAGGCTTCGTTCTGTTTCTGACATCCTGCACATTGTACTTGCAGGATGTCAGACTCACAGAAATAGAACGAAGTCTTGCAGATCAGCCAGCAACGCCAAATATCTTCCCTCTCTCTCCCCTCTACATTTATAGCCTAGCATCTCCCTGTCACTTTATTCCCTATCCCAACAATGCAGCTTCTCCCGTCCCCCCAACAGTGAAGCTTCTCCCTTTCTCTCTCTCCTTCCCCCCAGTCAGCACCCTCTTCCTTATCCATTTCTTCTCATTCCCCTTTAGTTGATATCTCCCTCACTCTCTCCACTCCATCTCCTTCCCCAACATCCTTCTCCCCTAGCATCAGAATCTCCCCCCCTCTCCCATTTTTCCTCTCATAGTCGGCATCTCCCCACTCTTTCCCACTTCATATCCAGAATCCTACTGCCATACTTTCATCCCATTATCTCCATTTTCCCTTCTCCTTCCTGTCCAGCATTTCACCAGACCCCACTACCACCACCATCACCATTAGTCCAGCATTTTGACTTCTTCCCCGCCCCCTCACATGGTCCAGCATTTTAGCTTCTTCCCCACCCACCCTCACACATGGTCCAGCATTTTACCTTCTCCACCCCACCCCCACAAATGGTCCACATTTTACCTTCTCCCTACCCCACAAATGTTCCAGCATTTTACCTTTTTCCCCTCACCCCAAGTGGTCCAGCATTTTACCTACTCCCCTCATCCACATAAGTGGTCCAGCATGTTAACTTCTCTCCCCCCCCCACCCTCACAAATAGTACAGCATTTTACCTTCTCTCCCCCACCCCCACAAATAATCCAGTATCTTTCCCTCTTGTCACCTCTCCAGCCGGTGACTTGGCATCATCCCTCGTCTCTCTTGTCCCCCTCTTTCCCCGTGTACCTTTTAATAGTTTTATTTTCTCTAGCAATCAGCAGCAGTGAACAATGATTCATTCCTGTGGATGCAGAAAGTTATGTCAAAGAGAAGGCTCTGGGTTTGGCACAAGACGGTGTTTGAATTGCTGCCACCGACCACTAGAGACAAGAAAACTTAAAGGGTACACAGGAGAAGGGGGTCAAGAGAGATAAAGGGAGATGCCAAGTTACTGGCTGGGGAGGAAACAAGAGGGAGAGAAGTCTGCGCGCAGTGACATCACTTCCTGAGCTCAAGAAGTGCCAGAATACCGTTCCACAGTTTTCCACTTTGGTGTGACTGGACTCCACCTTACCTTGTATTTCAAACCACACTGTGTGATGATCACTACCACCCAAGTAGGCACCTACCGAAACATTAGACACACTTTCTTCATTCATACTAGATCCAGCATTGACGCTCCCTTAGTGGGTTCTGCCACTATTTGCCTGAGCAAAGCCCCTTATAAGGCATCCACAATCTTTCTACTTCTCTGCAGATTTGCAGATGGGATACGCCAGTCCACATCTGGTAGATTCAAGTTGCCCAGTATTATTACCTCTCCCTTTGTTCTATATTTTATTATATCATTGATTAGATCCCTGTCCAGTTCTTCTGTTGGCATTGCAGATCTGTAGAATACATGTGTAAGGACGGAAGAGCCATCTTCTCTTTCAAAGATGATCCACAGAACTCCTCTTTTGCTCACATTCTCAGCTGCTTTAATATTGTGTTTTTGTTTTTCACATAGAGATCCACTCCTCCCCCTTTTCTGCCTTCTCTATCTCTAAATAGATTTAGCCAGGTGTGACGACGTCTCATTCATGAAAGCCATTGAACTATGTCTCCGTAATAGCCACAATATCCAAGTCTATTTTTACCATCAGGGCTTGCAGATCATGAATTTTGTGGCTTAGACTGTGAGTATTTGTGCTGATAGCCTTCTAATACTTTTTGTATGGCTTGCATGTGTTCTGTATTTTTTATTTAGGTCTTCTCTTCCCCTTTTCTGATGATCAGTGAATTATGTTATGAGAATCAGGTGCTCAATGTTTTCTATTTCTAAGTGCAAAGGGTTTTTTTAAAACCTTAATTAGATTGAAATCTGGGAGCATTTAACATCTCTTTTTCCTGTACACACATCAAAAGAAAAAGATGGTATGTGGGAACTTGCTCCTTTTGTTTTGTGGAATACTACAATGGTTTATTATAAAAATGCACTTAATTTTTTTATTATTACCATTTCAAAGACAAGTATGGAATAATGAGGGAACAGCTTCCTTCATGCAGACATTCTGCCCAGAGTCAGTCTAAATGTGCCAACATTGTCCAATTCGGTTGTATATATTTATTTCTTCTTCAAGTCTGTGTGGTTGTAAAAGGCATTTAAAAAAATATTTGCCTCCCAGCTGTGTATTTGTATACAGATGAGTGTGATTTTATTATGAAGGCAAACAATACACCACCAATATACAGTAGCCATCAAATTCACACAAAGTTAATTATGTTCATTGGAAAATTAAATCTGTTTGCTACCAAGACTTACATATTATGGACATTTGCTTTGAACTTTGTTTTAATTAATTTATCCAGACATTACTTGCACATGGTATTGCTTATTAAACCCAAAGGTGAAATCTTAGGGTAGTTTAACAATTTGGAATAATCTATGTTGTGCTGTAGAAGTTCTTGTTGTTTACTTTTGCAATGTGTGTATGGATGCCTGTTCTGATGTGTGCATGTGATAATGTTTGAATACCTGTCTAAACTTATTGCTATGAGTTCTGAACATGTGGTAATCTCATATTTGTTAAATGTTTCAGACATATCCATCAACTTGCTCCCATGATATTACTGAATTCTTTTATTCTGTCTCACTGTATTTTCAAATTTTCATAGGTAGGGTTGGTGCAGTTTGAGTTCTTAACTTGTTGGTTGTTATAGTATGGTAGGCTTCTGACTGAGTGTATGTTTGAAAGGTTTTATTAGTCTCTGGTAGTAGAGGAAGTTTGTTGCTATCACTGATTTGACATCAGAGTTTGTTGTACGATGAGCTGTAAAGCGAAGTATCCCTTCTTGAGAGGATTTTATAGCAAATTGTTGTGATGAAACAGTGGATGGCGCTTGTTTTGATTTTTAAAGTCATTGCAGAAAAAGACTTTCTGTCTTCCAGTAGGTGGGTGGAGGGTGCTAGTATAGAGCACAAGACCAAGTGCAGGTGAAGCTGGGCAGACCCTTCAGGTGGCTGCAGGTAACCCCAGGTGGGTGCTAGGCATTTTGTGATAATTGTGTAAGTTTAAATCTGGTTGGGAGCTGGAGTTAGAGCTGGCCTGTCTGAGTGCTCTCTCTGCCCTCCGGCTTGCCCCCAAGACCTCTGCAGGTATCAGATATAGTTTTTCTGCCACTGGACTACAAATCACTTTTGGCTGCTGCAGACACTGTGGTAAAGATGAAGCTTGTATTTGAATTCAAGAGGGCATAGGGCAAGCATGTTGGATCTCTGAGGTAGAGGAAGGGTTAGTATATGGTATAAATGGGCAGACTAGATGGGCCATGTGGTCCTTATCTGCCATTATTTTCTCTGTGTCTAATGTCATGGTGTACTTATAAACAGTTGTTTATTTCCTGTCAGCTTTCTGTTTTTTTTTATGAATCCCAATCCCATTACACTTTCTGACTGGAATTCTGAGAAGGAACTCTCCCCCACCCCTGTTCTTGGTACCCAGGGGAGGGATGCTATCTCATCTTTCATCTCAGGCAGCAGATTGTCTTGGGCTACCTCTGCCACTGCTCGTTTCTGGCTCTAAGCATCAGACCGAGACTTCTCACTTATGCTCTGACTGTGCACAAGATAACCTGGAATACTGCTCAGAAACAGAAACAACCAGTGAGGAGCAGTGGCAGTCTATTTATTTGGCTGGTGGGGCTCAGCGTCCCTACCAGAAAAAGTGTGCCTAGTGCCCGCATGAGGGAGGGGAGAGAGAGATGCATGCATTGCCCCCCCCCCCCCCCCAGTCCACCCCTGGTCCCTCCTCAAATTGCAGGGCTGGCTACACCGGGAGAGACAGCCCGTTGTTAAAAATATACCAGCACACCACTGTTGGAATGTAATTGTATTTTTACATGCATTGCCTGTCACCTATTATTTCTCTGTGATTACTCTGTGACCTCTGATGTAAATTACTTAGAGAGGTCACACAGCTATGCAACTTCCTGTGGGGGTTAGATGCAGCACATGCAGCACATGGAGCACATGGAGCTCATGATCTCTCCTAACCTGAGAGGATCTATGGTGGTGTGAGCATCCATTACCATCTAAGCACATGGAAGGAGCTGATAATACAAATGTATAGTAATATGTATATATAAGCCTGTCTGATTATAATCTAACTACAAACTGTGAGTAAACAGATGTTTTGTTACTTCAACTTTAAAGTGACTCAGCAGTGAATTATTCAGGGGTGAATGAGAGAGAGATGAAGAAAGAAATTAACATTTCTAAAGCTGAAGCTGTGTGTACTAAAATCTGCTAATTATTTACTACAAATAATCCAACAAAAGGGTTATGGGCCCAGGGCTCAGGAATTGAAAAAGAAGAGAAATATTACCAGGCAGAAAAAAAGGCCACATTTTTCTCTTAAGTTTTAAAGGAAAGATTCAGTCTGTCTCTCTCTCCCCCCACACAGCAGACAGAAGGCTAAGAAAATGGCTGAGGGAAGAAATTCACCATTTTTCTATTCTCTCAAGGTGCCTAGATTAACTGAGTTTAATTATCAGCAGTGGGAATTAAGATTCATATGTCTCCTTCGAGCAAAAAGATTAAATATATGCTTAGACCAAGACAGAACAGCTGAAAATATGGCTGAATGGGACAATGCAAACTATTATGTGAAGTGCATGCTTTTGGAAGCTCTCTCAGAGAAACAAGCCATATTAGTGGAGGGAAAAGATACACCAAAGGACATTTTATATAAACTGAGAACTATGTATGCAACTACATATGCAAAGCAGCAACCAATTTGGCTGGCAGAGTTGAATGAAACCAAATTAAGGGATAAAAGTAAATGTAATGATCACATTATGCATCTTATGTCTTCATTTCAAAAGCTAGAACTTTCTGGAATTCCCATGTGTGATGCATTGAAAAGAGCATTTCTTTTTACCTCACTATCAAAGAAGTTTGATGTTTTTAGGTCTGTAAATGAGGCCATTGAAGGGCAATCTTTTGAACAGACAACATCAAAACTAAGGCAGGAATGCATAATAAATGATTCTGAGGAGATGTGTTCTCAAAGCAAGTCAGAGAGAAATGAAACAAATTTCTTGGCAAAGAACAGAGGAAGGCGGAGCTATGGGAAAACTCCACCCAAGGGCAAGCTGATTTGCTACTCATGTGGAAAGGAGGGACATGTATCTAAATGGTGTAAGGAAACACAAAACACTCCCTCTAGCTCACCTAAGCCAATGGAACTAAAGAATTTTCAAACCAGGAAATGTATGAAGGACAAAGATAAACACAAGGGCTTTCTAATGGCAGAAAAATCTTTGACTATGGTAAATAATAATTCAAATGAAAGTACTTGGATTTTGGATTCGGGGAGCACATGCCATTTAACCAATTGTAAAGATTTCTTTCAGGAAATGTGTCCAGAGGAAGGTATTCTTAAAACTGCAAACGCAGGGACTGCTAAGATCCAAGCAAAAGGTATTGGATTCTTAAAATGCAAAGTGTCTAATGAAGTTAAAGAAATTCCTGTAAGTGATGTCTTGTATATTCCCCAAGCAGTTTGCAATATGCTTAGTGTATCTACATTAGATAAGAAGGGATTTGTGATTCATTTTGAAAACAGTAAGTGCACAATCTCTAAAAATGATGAAGTGTATGCTGAAGCTTTTATGCATAATGATGTTTATAAACTGAGCATTTCAGGTGAAGCCTCACATATGGTGCAAGTAAGGAAGAATGATGGTAAATGTAGTCTGGAAATCTGGCACCGCCGCCTGGGACATCGTGATTCTAAGGTGATCCAGGATCTTTACAGTAAGCAACTGGCCACCGGCATTCAGATAAGTGCAGATGCTGGTAATATGGAGAAATGCATAGACTGTGTTACTCAAAAAGGTGTGAGACCCTCATTTCCTGCATACACAGGAAATAGGAGTAATAAAGTGCTGGACTTAATACACAGTGACTTATGTGGACCGTTTAATATCCCATCATTGGGAAATAACAGATTTGTGCTAATATTCTTGGATGATTTCTCTAGATATTGTGTGGCCTATTTGCTGAAAGAGAAAAGTCAAGTCACAGACATGCTGAAGAAATACGTAGCCATGGTGAGCAATAAATTTGAAAGAAAACCAAAGGTTCTTCAGACCGACAATGGTGGTGAGTTCACTTCACAAAGCATGCGCACATTTCTAGAACAAGAAGGCATTCAGCATATCACAACAGTAGCTTATACACCAGAGCAAAATTCTGTTGCAGAGAGAAAATTTAGGTCACTTGTGGAAATGACCAGATGTATGCTGTCAGATAGCAATCTCCCTAAAAGACTATGGGGGGAAGCCATTCTCACAGCAGTGTACCTACAAAACAGAATGCCAACTAAAGGCGCTCAGCGCACACCACATGAGACATGGCATGGTAGGAAGCCAAACCTGTCACACATAAGAACATTTGGAAGTACAGCATATGCTCATGTACCAAAGCAAAGAAGGCATAAGCTGGATTCCACAACAGAAAGGGGCATTTTAGTTGGCTATACTCCAGGACACAAAGGATATAGAATTTTGAATCTGAAAACTGGCATTGTTGGCATAAGACATGTTACATATTTTGATGAAAACAAAAGGGTTGATAAAGGCTGGATTATCCCAGATGAGCCTTATCATCCAGAATATGAAACTAGAACCATAATAGACATGCCAGTGTATATAAATGCCATACCAAGGCAGATGTCTGAAAGCAACTCACCTGTATCTAACGAGGAACAGGCAGAGGAAGCAGACACAGAAAGGATCATTGAAGAAGACAGTACAGTTGGAGAAGGGGAATCAATTGGAGAAGGACTCTCAGATTTTGAGGATGCGGAAAGGTCAGACCAACCTGTTGTCAGACGCTCATCCAGGGAAAACAAAGGTGTTCCACCCCCAAGACTGTCTTACCTAACAAAGTCAGCAGAAGCTCAAGAGCCCTTAACATGGGATGAGATTGAGAAAATGCCAGCAGAAGAAGCTGCTGAATGGCATAAAGCTGCACAAGAAGAAATTGATGCATTGGATAAAAATAATACTTGGATTCTTACAAAATTACCTCCTGGCAAGAAAGCTATAGGATGCAAATGGGTATTCAAGTTAAAAAGGAATGCACAAGGAAAAGTGGAAAGGTATAAAGCCAGATTAGTGGCAAAGGGATATCTTCAAAAATATGGAGAAGATTTTGATGAAGTGTTTGCACCTGTAGTGAAACACACGACAATCAGAACACTTCTGAGCATTGCAGTCTCAAAAGGCATGCAAGTCAAACACGTTGATGTGAAAACAGCGTTTCTTCATGGAGACATAACTGAAGACTTGTACATGGAACAACCAACAGGTTTCATAAATACAAAACAAAGACAGCTAGTGTGTAAATTAAACAAAGGTCTTTATGGATTAAAGCAAAGTGCAAAATGTTGGAATGAAAAATTGCATGAAATATTGACAAATTTAGGATTTAAGCAAGGTGAAGCAGATAAATGTTTGTACACTAGGTGCACAAATGGACAATATGCATACATTTTAGCTTTTGTTGATGATCTGCTCATTGCAAGCAAAAGTGAGCAAGAGTACAAGGACATTGTAAAGTGTTTAAACCTCAATGTTGAGATAAAAGAACTGGGTAATGTGTCATACTATCTTGGTATAGAAATTGAGAAACAAAATGATGGTTCTTATCTTCTAAGCCAGAAGCAGAAAATAAATGAGCTTATTGAAAGTTTAGGTATGCAAGATGCCCAAGTTGTAAGCACTCCCATGATCACTGATTTTCTGAAGGATGAAACAGTAAGAGAACCTTTACCAGATAACATCCAATATAGATCAGCCATAGGTAAGCTTTTATATCTAGCTACCACATACAGGGCTGATATAGCAAATGCAGTAGGAATTTTGAGCAGAAGGGTCAGCTCACCTACCAAATCAGATTGGACTGCAGTTAAAAGGATGGTAAGGTATTTAAAGGGTACCATTGATTGTAAATTAAAGATTTCAGCCAATAGTAATCCAAAACTAATATGTTACTGTGATTCAGATTGGGCAGGGGATCATTCTGATTATAAATCCACAAGTGGATATGTGTTTATGTATGGAAATGTACAAATTTCATGGGCCAGTCATAAACAAAGTATTGTGAGTTTGTCTTCTACAGAAGCTGAATACGTGGCCGTATCGGAAGCGTGCAGAGAACTGATGTGGATTGAAAAACTTTTGCTGGATTTTGGAATAGCTGAAAAGAGACCAATCCAGATAATGGAAGATAATCAGAGCTGCATCCGACTGTCACAGAATGACAAGGTTCAGTCACGCACCAAGCACATCGCAACGAAATACCACAACGTGCGAGAGTTGGCGAAAGAAGGGGTCATCAGTCTACACTATTGTCACACCAGTGAGATGACAGCTGACATCATGACCAAACCGTTACCCAGAGAACGTTTTGTGAATCTGCGTATAAAGCTTGGACTTTGTATGAATAAATAATTGCATGACAGTTATGCATGAGAAGGGGTTTGTTGGAATGTAATTGTATTTTTACATGCATTGCCTGTCACCTATTATTTCTCTGTGATTACTCTGTGACCTCTGATGTAAATTACTTAGAGAGGTCACACAGCTATGCAACTTCCTGTGGGGGTTAGATGCAGCACATGCAGCACATGGAGCACATGGAGCTCATGATCTCTCCTAACCTGAGAGGATCTATGGTGGTGTGAGCATCCATTACCATCTAAGCACATGGAAGGAGCTGATAATACAAATGTATAGTAATATGTATATATAAGCCTGTCTGATTATAATCTAACTACAAACTGTGAGTAAACAGATGTTTTGTTACTTCAACTTTAAAGTGACTCAGCAGTGAATTATTCAGGGGTGAATGAGAGAGAGATGAAGAAAGAAATTAACATTTCTAAAGCTGAAGCTGTGTGTACTAAAATCTGCTAATTATTTACTACAAATAATCCAACAACCACTGGTTAAGTGACTTGCCTTGGGTCACAGAAAACTGTAGAGAGAATTTAACCCAGTTCCCCAGGCTCTCAACCCACTGGACTAACCATTAGGCTACTACTCCATGCTTTCTTTTTTTTTTTTTTTAAATTTCTGAGTGAAGAGAGGGTGGCAAAATATCTCTAAAGTCTTGCTAAAGTCTCCAATGATCTGTTCCTGGCCAGATCCAAAGGTCTCTATTCTATCCTCATCCTTCTCGATCTATCTGCTGCTTTTGACACTGTTGATCACAGCCTACTCCTTGATACGCTGTCCTCACTTGGATTTCAGGGCTCTGTTCTTTCCTGCTTTTCTTCTTATCTCTCCCAGCGTACCTTTAGTGTATACTCTAGTGGATCCTCCTCTACTTCTATCCACTGTCAGTTGGTGTACCTCAGGGATCTGTCCTGGGACCTCTTCTTTTCTCCATCTATATTTCTTCCCTTGGTACTCTGATCTCATCCCATGGTTTTCAGTATCATCTTTACGCTGATGACTCCCAGATCTACCTCTCTACACCAGAAATCTCAGCCAAAATCCAGGCCAAAGTATTAGCCTGCCTGTCTGACATTGCTGCCTGGATGTCTCAGCGCCATCTGAAACTAAACATGACCAAGACTGAGCTTCTTATCTTTCCCCCTAAACCAACCTCTCCTCTTCCCCCATTCTCTATTTCTGTGGATAACACTCTCATCCTTCCTGTCTCATCAGCTCGTAACCTTGGGGTCATCTTCGACTCCTTCCTCTCCTTCTCTGCACATATTCTGCAGACTGTTAAAACCTGTCGTTTCTTTCTCTATAATATCACCAAAATTTGCCCTTTCCTTTCTGAGCACAGTACAAGAAGCCTCATCCACACTCTTATCACCGCTCGCCTAGACTATTGCAACTTGCTTCTCACAGGTCTCCCACTTAGCCATCTCTCTCCTCTTCAATCTGTTCAAAATTCTGCTGCATGACTAATATTCCGCCAGTGTCATTATGCTCATATTAGCCCTCTCCTCAAGTCACTTCACTGGCTTCCTATCCGTTTCCGCATACAGTTCAGACTCCTCTTATTGACCTATAAGTGCATTCACTCTGCAGCTCCTCAGTACCTCTCCACTCTCATCTCTCCCTACATTCCTCCCCGGGAACTCCGTTCACTGGGTAAATCTCTCTTATCTGCACCCTTCTCCTCCACTGCTAACTCCAGACTCTGTTCCTTTTATCTTGCTGCACCATATGCCTGGAATAGACTTCCTGAGCCGGTACATCAAGCTCCATCTCTGGCCGTCTTCAAATCTAAGATAAAAGCCCACCTTTTTGATGCTGCTTTTAACTCCTAACCTTTATTTTATCATCCTCACTTTAATATTTCCTTATCTCATTTGTCCTGTTTATCTGTCCTAATTAGATTGTAAGCTCTGTCGAGCAGGGACTGTCTCTTCATGTTCAAGTGTACAGCGCTACATACGTCTAGTAGCGCTATAGAAATGATAAATAGTAGTAGTAGATTCCAATTTCAGAGTTTTTACTGAGAAGGAAAAAAATATCAAGCATTATTTGTGGAGTACGAAATACCAATCTGACAAACAATCAATATTGAACTATCAGCTACATTTCTTTTGGCATCAGAGGATGCTGAATGAAGCAGATTTTAATACAGAGTAAGTGGCTTACCTTTTTAATACAGTAGAATACTTTTGTAAGCATGGCTGCTTGCCAGAACTGTTCATACTAGTATATAAATTAGTGCTTCCATTTAAAGATATCTAGAGGTAAAGAATTAAAACTGGTTTTAGGGGTCTCAGTTCACAAGTACAATAGTCTTCCCTACATAAAAGATACTTCTATCTATTAGCATCTCCATTCCCCAGAGAAAGGCATTGTTTTTTTTACAATTGCTACTAATGACAACATAAATTTAAATTTCATGACCAGAATTACAATAATCAACAACAGGAACTCTGAGATCATTTCCTCTAATGGCCTCTAAATGATCCCGTAGATGGACTATAAGCTTCCAAGTACTGTTCTTTTTGTCTTAGAACTCTTTATCCCTTGTTCACGCCAAACTGGCCTGGAGTGACTGCCATCTGCAAGCTACAGCTGAGTGCTGTCAAACAGATACAGCACTCAACTATGCTAGGCTCCACCAATGGGCTCAGTCAGCCTCTTCTTGCCTTTTCTTCAGTATAGGAAGACTCCTTTACGCCCTTCCTTTTCATTCCTCTGGACTCCAGTGAAGTAAGATAAGATGCCAGGGAAGGTCCATGGGGGATGAGAAGGGATGTGGGGTCATGTGCAGACTGCCACCCTGTAATACAAGTGAATTTTAAAGATTGTTTTTTAACTGTGCCTTGACCAAGTGCACTCAGGGTCTGTATTTTTGATTAGAAGTAATTCTGTTTGTATGAAAATTATTTGGAATGTAGAAGAAGATAAGACACAGCTCTAATTAATTTGGTATGTGAAGGGAGAGTTGGAGCCTGATTCGAGTTCAGACTGGCCACCTGGACTGAGAAACATGTGACCACATTCCCACAGTATGGCTTGTTTACCAAAACAGAGAAATTCTCAAGCATTCTGTAATTTTCTTTAGCTCTGAACATGAGTTCTAAGCCTAATAAAAAAAGGGGGGGCCTTTTACAGTGAAGGTGGAGGCTCATCTATGGGTGGACGCATCGCATAGAACCAGACTCCTGGTCAGACTCCGGCTTCGCTGAAAAAGGGACTTCTCTCAGCTGATGTAAAAAGCCTAGATGATGTAGGGACCAGTGATAGATCTATGTATAATGATTGTTTATTGCTTGTTTTCCTGGTCTAGAAACTCCTAGCATTGCATGGATGTAGGGACCAGTGATGTAATGATTGTTTATAGGTACTGTTTCTTTTCAGTTATAACCATTGTGTATATATAGCTTAATCATTGTGTGTGTGTGTGTGTGTGTGTGTGTGTGTGTGTGTGTGTGTCTGTATCATTGTGTATCTTAGACCTTAGAACCTCTAATAAAAGTCTAATTTACCTAATACAAATCCAAAAGAATCCAGAGTAATTACTGAGTAGTCTGTGTCAGTAAAGCAGACTGTAAAACCAGGTCACAACACACCCTCTGCTGCCTGTGCTCCTGCCCTGCTCCACTTCCTATCCCATCCCCAACAAATAGATACAGGGTCTCATTTGCATAAGTCAGTAGGGGATGAAAAGCAGGGCAGAAAATTGAGGCCATGTACGAAAAACACAGTTGCTCAATGGTAGGGCTGCCCTGCAAGGGGTGCTGGATATTCGGTCTCTTTATATTTCCCTCCTAAATGTGCAAGGAGATGCCTCCTATCCTATTTATTTATTTGTTGGGATTTATTAACCGCCTTCAATCCGTCCAGAACGCTGCCACACGTCTTATATTCCGCCAGAACCGATATACTCACATCACCCCTCTCCTCAAGTCACTTCACTGGCTTCCGATCAGATACCGCATACAATTCAAGCTTCTCCTCCTTACCTACAAATGCACCCGGTCTGTGGCTCCTCACTTCCTCTCTACCCTCATCTCCCCCTATGTTCCCGCCCGTAACCTCCGCTCCCAGGACAAATCCCTCCTTTCAGTTCCCTTCTCCACCACTGCCAACTCGAGGCTCCGCTCATTCTGCCTTGCCTCGCCCTATGCCTGGAACAATTTTCCTCAACCCCTACGCCAAGCCCCCTCCCTACCCATCTTCAAATCTCTGCTTAAAACTCACCTCTTCAATGCTGCTTTCGGCACCTAACCTTTCGTGAAATATAGTATGCCTTATCAGACGGACTCTACACTTGTCTTTGACTGTACACTTGTCTCTAGATTGTACACCTGTCTTTTAGATTGTAAGCTCCTTGAGCAGGGACTGTCCTTCTATGTTTAAATTGTACAGCGCTGCGTAACCCTGGTAGCGCTTTAGAAATGTTAAGTAGTGGTAGTAGTAGATTCACCAATGGCTGACAGGGGGCTCTCCCCAATTACATCATTTTTTACAGGGGCTTTTTCTTAGGAGCACAGACTCCAGAATGTTGCTCCTGTAGTGGAGGAGTAGCCTAGTGGTTAGTGCAGTGAACTTTGATCCTAGGGACCTGGATTCGATTCCCATTGCCCCAGGTACAAATAAGTACCTGTATACTATGTAAACCATTCCCTTTCCCTTGCACTAAAAAGGACACAGAATGGGGTCCTGCTACACATGTAAGAGACAGGACCCAAGAGGCAGCTTTCTGCTGAGCACTGTAAGATCAGTTACATAAACTTTCATATGCTCACTGGTGTCAGTATGTGACACACAGATAACTTGTGATGAGATCGTAGCTACCCAGAAGGTTCAGAGAAAGCTAATGAAAACTAGACTGCTGGAGAATTTCTGCAGTCTTCTCAGGACTCCCTCTGTATCTATCATCAGCATGCTGCTGTTGTAACTGGGTTTGCTTCAGAGCTTCAATGCAGGTACACCATAGCACGTTGCTATGAAACTTGAGTTACAAGAAGCCCCCCTAGTGGATACTGTTTGTAAAAGAAAACAATTAAGTACTCTATCCTCATTCTCTGGGGAAATTTACTTTGGCAGGCTTCCTTGACTCTTCCAGCACTGATGTGTGCTTGATAAGGGTGATGAGGTCTAGACAAACAATTTAATGGCCACTGCAAAGAAAATGATACAGACAGAGAATAGAACTATTGGTTACGTTACTGCAGCTGTAAACCCGCATTATTCCCATTCCTGCCAGCTTTGTTGCTAATGCAAAAATGTAATTCTCTTTTGATTTATATCCTCGGTTCCCCTTCTCCTCTTAGTGCTTTCTTTGCAAGGTTGAGACTAACTGGTACCTGTTCAGAGTCACTTCTCATTCTTATACTGTGGACTAGATTCAGTAAATCACACCGAAAAATGACTGCGGAAAAAAATTAAGCATTGAGCATCCACACTTTATAAAATAGTATCTAAGTGCCTAGTCCATACCTAACTTAAGTTGCCTGCATTTACGCCTACTGAAAGCAGGTGTAAACGCCGGTGCCTAAACTAGGCATGGATCAGGAGTATTCTATAAGAATGCGGGTAAATCGTAGGAATACCCCTGAAATGCCCTAAACACCCCCCCCCCCCAAAATATACATCCTAGGATTTACACGTGGATTGTTATAGAGTACAATCCATGAGTAAATGTAAATTAAGGCCAATTAATGCCAATTGGCTGTTAATAGCCAATTATTGGCATTGATTGGCTCATCAATTATGTTGCACTAGTAAAACATGCCCGTTTCTTGCGTAAATGAAACGGGCGCTAGCACAGTTTTCCTCCCGAACCTCCCCCCTCCCTACCCACCCCTTCGGCGCTCTGAAGGCACTGACCGCCATTGTTGCGGACCTCGGCACGCCAACTTCAATCTGCTGAGTCGTTGGTTGTGAAGCCACTGACGCCATTGCTCCGCCCTCGACATCATCACGTTTGACACGAGGGCGGGGCCCCAACACAGTGTTTTCGTTGGCTTCACCACCACGACAGTGACGTCAGTGTCCTCAGAACGTTGAGAGTGAGTTTTATTATATAGGATATGCAAATTGGCAATGTACACTGATTTGCACACACAACTTTAGTCACCATATATAGAATCCCAGGGTATGAGCGTTTCATAGGTGCCAGCTCTGCACCCCACTATTAGCAAGCTGCTTAATTTATGTCCAGGGAGGGGTCGTTTGTATTGTATTTGGTATCCCCAATTATTTTGAAATGTTGGCACTTATGAGTGTTCTGTGAGGATTCGGGTGGGGGGAGGGATGAGGAGAGGTTAAACTGAATTTACTTGGATTTAGCTCACACCTTTTCATTGGTTTCTAAAGACAACTTGAATTCTGCTACAGTAAGTTTTTCCCTCTCTTCAGAAGGATTCAGTCTAAGGGCTAGATTTACTAATATGTGTTAATGTAATTTAAAATAAGACCCATTAATGTCCATGGGACCCATTTACTGAAGGGTAATGCTAACATAGTAAATGACAGCAGATAAAGACCTGTATGGTCCATCCAGTCTGCCCAACAAGATAAAATCATTTTACATGGTATGTGATACTTTATATGTATACCCGAGTTTGATTTGTCCTTGCCTTTCTCAGGGCACAGACCTTAGAAGTCTGCCCAGTACTGTTCTTGTACTAAGTTCTGAAGCTAACATTGAAGCCCCTTAAAATTTACACTCCAGCCTATCCCTATCTATTCAGTCACGATCAGGGCGTAGACCGTAGAAGTCTGCCCAGCTCCTGTTTTGTTTCCAATTACCAACGTCGCCACCCAATCTCCACTACGATTCCACGGAACCATTCCTTCTAAACAGGATTCCTTTGTGTTTATCCCACGCATGTTTGAATTCCATTACCGTTTTCATCTCCACCACCTTCTATAATCTAGGCATCCATATATACACTTACTGCATGTGTGTATATGCCCGCTTAAGTGATACCAGGGTGCTCAGGTGCTATTCTGCAAATGTACACTTAATTTACAGAGAAGGGCAAGTCAGAATTGGGATGTCTTAAAGCAGTAGGTGCAAAAAAATTGCCTAATTATGGAAACATAGCAATGGGCATGTTCATGTATTCAAAAATTAGCACATAAGCACCGCCACGCTGGGAAAAGACCAAAGGTCCATCAAGCCCAGCACTCTGTCTCTGACAGCGGCCAATCCAGGCCCCAAGAACCTGGCAAAAAAAAACCAAAATGTAATAACGATCAATGGACTTTTCCTTCAGAAATCTGTCCAGACCCCCTTTAAACTCAGCAAGGCCAGCTGCCGTCACTACCTTCTCCGGCAATGAGTTCCAGAGTCTAACTACGCGCTGAGTAAAGAAAAAACTTTCTTCGATTTGTTTTAAACCTACCACATTCTAATTTCATCTTGTGTCCCCTGGTTCTATTACTGTTAGAAAGCGTAAACAAACGCTTCACATCTGTCCGCTCTATCCCGCTCATTATTTTGTAAACCTCTATTATATCACCTCTCAGCCGCCTTCTCTCCAGGCTAAAGAGTCCTAGCCGTCTTAACCTCTTCTCATAGGGTAGTCGTCCCATCCCTTTTATCATTTTTGTCGCCCTTCTCTGCACCTTCTCAAATTCCTTTATATCTTTTTTGAGATGAGGCGACCAGAACTGAACACAATACTCTAGGTGCGGTCGCACCATGGAGCGATATAACGGCATTATAACATCCTCATGCTCGTTTCCATCCCTTTTCTAATAATACTCAACATTCTGTTCGCCAAAATTTAGATGTTCCCAACACTGACATGGACGTCTCAATATAGTCATTCTCACTGTCTAAAATAATCTACCATCACTGTACATTGTGACAGCCAAGAACAGAAGTGGACATCTGGCGGATGGAGAGCATGTGCTGTGACAAGTGCACGTGGAACAGCATCCTTTAGAGAGCACAAGGATGTCTACCAGGAGACAGCCCGATTTCTCTACTGAGGAAAGCAACCTCCTGGCATTCCTATGCATATTCCACAGGAGGCAGCTGTTTAGGTGCCAGAGGAGACTGCCCCTCCCCATAAGTCAACCATGTGGGTGTTGAGGCAAATCAAGTGGACCCTTGCAAGGTAACAGTCATTCAGTGCAGCTATGAGTCCAGCATCAGCCACATGTAATCATCATACGTCACCAGGGTCACATACATATTCACAGTTGGGGGGATTGCCATGAGTCCCCTCCTATGTCATCATGGCCATCATGTGCAGGAAAGGCCACAACTTTGCACGGCAGTATTTGGTTAGAATGTACCTCACTTACGTAATATTACTCTGCAGTTTTGTCTATCCTAGATATAAATGTCCATTGAACCTCTATATTCATTGTTCCACTTAGAATGTTCAATGGGTTTCAGTAAGAAGTTATATAATATCTATATTTGAATGTTCTAATACAGGCTTGTTAAGTGTTTCATTAGTATTATGCTGACATTGTATTATATCTCTTATTTCAAATTCAGTGCTATTAAATTTTGATATTGTTTCATGGTAGTCCTATTATTAGGTTTCAATTTGCTTTTCATGTTTACCTCATTTATTGTATTTGTTTTTATTTGGTCACTTTTACCATTGTTATGCTGTTAACAGACTCGTAAGTTTTATGTTAAACCGTACCTGCTGTATACCACCTTGTGTGAATCGCTTCATAAAGGCGGTTAATAAATCCCAATAAATAAATCTTTTCCTCCAAACCCATATGGACACCCTAGCATGCAAGGCTCTAATGATGGCCTGCACATTTCTCAGCGCCACCCAAGCTCTGGCCTGCTGCTCTGAGCCCACATATACATATGCATGGTGGCTTCATGCCACAGGTGCAGAGACTGCAATCATAAGTCCCAATGAATATTCCTGACAGACATTTGCATGCATTCTCTCTGCTACATGCAAATTTTGCTCATGAATAATCATTGTGGCTATCCTGAAAACCTGACTACTTGGGATGCCTTCAGGACCAAGTTTGGGAATTACTGTTTTAAATTCTAGCCTGGTGAAAGACACCACTCACAGCTGGCCAACAACCAAAGTACAACCATAGTTCCTCAGGCGGGTGTAAGAGAGTGGCCAGATAGAATGAACAATGCTACAACCCCCTATGGTACACATACCTAGATATGATCAGACACATCTGTTGAAACATAAAGAATTGCGGGTGCAAAAAAGGGCTGGTCACCGACAGCAGGTATGTTTATAGCCATCTGTCCCATGAGGGTTTACAACCTGTGCTCATGCTAGGCCGATGATGGCTAAAGGTATCTGGCCAATACCACAAGTAGCGTTAGTGGGGCTACAATGTTTGTCACATAACCATTTGAACATTATTATCACGCTGGCCCAATATCATCACTCCTTTCAGTACCCTGAGAAGGTTGCCATCATAGGTGTTCCATGTCCAAAAGATAAATGGACAGCACTGGCTTGGCACCCTCAGTAGGGGACCACCAACTCATGATTCAGGCCAGATATTGCTACCCCAATGCATTGCTTTGTCTGAGTCCAACTGCATGCAGCAAGAGCCAAGTGCAATATACCCCATTCCCCCAGATGGCCCCCATACATTTAGCATACTGCAGATTAGCACTATTACTTAGAAGTGTGTTTTTTTGGTACTAGCCACAAGTCAGGTATCAACCAGCAAATGTTCATTGTCAGCGCCAAGACTATAGTTTGCTCTGTATTCTGCATACCAAGAGCCAGAGGAAGGGAATGCAGTGCCAGAGGTGTACCACAGAGGAGCTTCCCACCATAGAAGCCAGGTGGTGGACATATTGGCCAAGCTTTTGCTCCAGAACCAGCATTTGCTAACCCAACAGCAGGAAAAGCTTGAGCTCCTGCATAGGGTCTTTAAAACATTTAGCTGGAGTTGGTGGGGCTACAGAGGAATTTGCGGGGGTGCATTACTGCCCTGAGTTCTACCCTACATCGCCACTGCATTCATGGCTGAGGGCTTTGTTACAAGTGCAAACAGCTGCTTCCACATAAATATATACAGAAATATATAAATATATATTTTAAAACATTAACAGATAAAATCTATCAGCCTCACAATCCACTGATTCCCCTTGGCTCCATCCTCAACAGTGCCTGGGCTCTATTGTGCATAACAATGAGATCCTGCAGATAGGCAACAGTGGTTTCTGAAGTATGCCCTTAACTGGAGACATTTGCAAATGATGACTCCTGCTTTACATTGCTTCATAAGTTCTTCTGGCTGGTGCTTATGGAACAAAGAGAAGATGTAATGAGGTGATTTCACAGGTGAGGAAAGCTCTATCATTAACAGAAGCTACCTTCCCCCTTTGGAAAATGCTGGTGATGTTCAGGTTCGAAAATGACCGACATGACTGTCCATCTTTATAGAACGCCCAAAGGTGTGACCCATCTTCCAATTAGGATTGTCCAAATTACAAATGTCTAACCACCTGCACCTGGGACATTCAACCTTGCCTATATATATGTCCTTGTTAGCACCTACTATTCACGAATGCATCACACATTCACCTCGGAACTCTCATTCCCGTAATATCACATCATTCATAACTTCAATCACAGAAAGATATATATCATATGTCTTTATGCCTTCTTATTGCCCTCTAAGCTCCCATTGTTTCCTCCCAATGTTTCAATGTTTGTGCTCCATTGTTACACTCCCAAGGACACTCCAATTGTTTCGCATAATTATGCAAAATGTAATCCATAACCAATCTGTAACAAATTGTATTTCCAATATTTAACTCATATTGTAAGCCACACTGAACCCGCAAAAAGGTGGGAAAATGTGGGATACAAATGCAATAAATAATAATAAATAAATGTACAAGTTAATCGAAGAGGGGTATTCAAGTGTGTAGCTGGTAGCCTGGAACACACGTTTATGGACATTGTGTCTAAAATAATAGAAGGTTTTTGCCAACGATGAGGAACAGATCATTTGACCAATATTCAGGTCATATTTGATCGCTATTGGTTCATTAGACCTTCGGGTCTAGAGTACCTTGAGGCTTTTCCTTCTTTTTAAGGGACAAATGTATACTTATCTCCAGTCATCATTTTTATGTGTGGATCTTTCAGTGTAAGTTACTGTAGAGTTATTTAGATTCCACCACCACTACTTTAAATATATAGATGAATAGGCTCAGTGCCTGGTGCAGGCACTAGCTTGCTTAGGTGACACGCCATCCACTGAAATGAAATAATAAATCAGTTATTAAATCACACTGGTTATTACTCCTTTTCTCCCACAGAGTAAAATACATACAAATTGTACTCAAACTCCACTTCCTTCAGGCAGGCCCACAGGGTAGATCATTAACAGTTGACATACATGAAAAATAGCTATAGTAAATGCTCTTATCCTGTGGGGATACAGAATGTTAGTTTCATGCACAGTGAACTTTCTACATAATATTTTCTTAAGGAAAAAAAGTAACAATTATAAAATACATTCACCACATACATGCAGGTTTCGCTGTTCTGGCTGGCAACAGGAAACCATAAACACTTAGGGATACATTCTCAAAAGGTCACCAGAATTTGGACGCCAGGATGACACATACTATGTGCCAATTCTATAACGGCAGCTGTGGATGCAACTGCCATTCTAGAAGACTACTAGATAATGAAGAATAGACAAACTAGTTCACATGTATCTAACTCTCAATTTGATAAGAGGGGGAGAAAAAGCCTCATAATTTCACAAAGGAAAGCATGTGACAATCATAGTCAATGCTCAATATCTGGGTGACTACCCTTTTGTGACTCGTATAATCATAGGCAACCCCCCCCCCCCCCTCCAAATTACTTTTGAAGAGCTTTAATTGCGCTCAATCATTTATATTCAATGGCAATTATACTTTTTCAATTGTGCTTTTTCAATTTTAAAGGCGGTGAATAATCAACCACAAAGTATGATCACTTATCTTTGCGTTCAGTCGGCTTCTCAGACCTCGACAGGTACCCATTTTGCAAGGGCTTTATCAAGAGATCTGGACCTGTATGAACCTATCTATGCCAATCGGTGAACTAAAACATTGCTTGAGTCTGGCTGAAACTCATGTAATGGTGATCTACTGTCAGTGTGTGCCGCCATATGTTCAACCACAATGGTGTGGCACCCGGAAAGACTCCTACCAGAACTGACTGTACCCTGGCGGCAAATGCTGTTACCTCGCATGTAACAACCCCAGTGCATACTGGTGTTGAGGCCAGTGGGTTCTGTGGATTGAGAACAGTACATCCAGCGGAGTTCTCTTTGTAAAAGTATCCTGTTAACATCACCCCCCCCCCCCATCTTGAGGGGGCCACTCGGTCTATCACCATGCACTTCAAGTCTTCAAACCTGTACGAGAATTGAATGTAATGCTGTACTAGTGGAGCTTCAGGAAGTTGCTAGGCTATACAAGAACAATGTTCTGTCATTCATGCATGCAAGGATCTGCTGGTTTTGCCAACATAGATCTTGATCACATGGACATCTTATTATGTAGATTATGCTGGTAGTCAAGCAGGTTGTATGATGTTTTAGGAAGTACGCTTTCCTATCGGCCCCATTCACAAAAATGTTAGCCTGGATAGTTATATCACAAGTTTTACAACTCGATTTGTTGCATTTAAAATGCAGACTTAAGCTAGAAGACTAGCATAAGTCTGCATGTACATGCCTAAGTTTAGGTGCAAGCATTTATGCCAACTCAGTGGCTGGCATAACCGCTCATGCCTAACTGTAGGCAATTAGTCATGTAAATGCTCGTTTTTATAACCCGCACTTGTAACTGCCTGGCGTGCCCCTGACCCACACTTGCCCCTCTCATGTCCTTGTCCCTCTTGAAGTTGCTCACTCTAGCATTTAAACGCACAACTTATAGAATAGTGACCAAGGGCAGTGAATTTTATGATAAAGAAATTGAAGAGTGCAAATTATTTTCTGTAGTCTCTATCTTGGTACAGGAGGAAAGGAATAAGTGTTCAGATTCATCATTAATTTCCAGTACTACGTTTGCTGAAGGGTTTGTGGGAAAAGTGAAAAGGATTTTACAGCATTTTAATCAATTACAGTTACCGGTAGAATAATAATGAGCTGATAACAGGCTATAATTGGCACTGATTAGCAGTTACATTTATAACTAACTTTATTTATTTAACAAATTTTATTCTGCTTAATCCAAAGTTCTTAGTGGATTACATAAAAACATACATAAACTTCAAAAACCAAAGAAATACATGCACAAAAAGACCCTTTCCCTAATCTATGGTAAAAAGGGGCCTGCGCTAGCATCAATGCCTGCTTTTGATGTGGGCCTAGGCTCCCTTTTACCACAGTAGGTAAATGCTGTCTCTTTTTTTTTTTTTTTTTTAAAGAAATGGCTATGCGGTTACTGAACAACTTATTGTGCGGCCATTTCAGGGGGGAGCACTTACCGCCACCAATTGAGGCCACCACCGGTGGTAAGCCAGGTTAGCGCAATAGTGTATGTAAAACAGATATGTAAACTTTCAGTGATTAAAGTAGTTAAAGAAATATCAGCCCTTGTAGTTAGGGAAATTATAAATGTTTTGAATTAAGAGTAGTTCCAGGTGATTTAAAAAAAAAAGCAGTTGTTAAATCATTATTGAAAAGTAATAAAGCTGATCCAAATGTTATTGAGAATTATAGACCAATCTCTTCATTGCCTTTCATGTTTATGATCAGTTGGTGCATTTTTTGGATGTTAATGATGTCAATTTGGTTTCCATTCACATACTGAAACCTTATTGTTATCAATGTTTGATATAGTTTGTACTGGCTTTAGTTTTGGTCAGTGCTTTTTATTGGTAACACTAGATGTGTCAGCTGCATTTGACACTATTAATTGTGTTATTTTGCCCAATAAATTGCAATCTGTTAGGATAAGGGGCATGGTACTGAAATGGTTTAGATCATTTCTGGAGAATATAGTGTTGTGCAGGGGAATGATGTATCAGACTGTAAACATGTGACTGCCGGTGTACAACAAGGGTTCTGTTTGTTAGCTGCTGTTTGTAATATTTTTCTGTTGGCTTTGTGTCGATTATTGAACTGTTTTGTTATACAGTTTAGACTGTATGCAGATTATATATAATTTTTGTTACCTTTTGACAAAGGTGTTCAAGCAATGTTTGATAATCTGAGGTTGATTTTGCAATCAATTAACTGTTGGATGTCTGTAAACAGTTTTAAATATCAATAAGATACAAATTTTATTGTTGACAACTTACGACTCTTTAGATATACTGGTAAATTTTCAATTTAATGATGAAGCTATTCCTATTGTGCTAAAACTGAGAGATTTGGGTGTAATATTAGATGAAGGTCTGACGATGAAGGTGCATGTCCAAAAGATTATAAGAGATGTTTATTTAAACTACGGTTAGTAAGATGATTGAGAACTTGTTAAAACAGCAGAATTTTAGAACAGTTGTTCAAAGTCTCATAACTCCTTGTTTTGATTATGGAAATGCACTATTATTGGGACTCCAAAAAAGCTCAAATTAAGGCACTTAAGATTGCACAGAATTCAGTAGCCAGGATTCTGACCAGCACTGTCAATGTGAACATAGCTCCCCTGCTCTGAAGAGTTTATATTGGTTGCATGTTGAGTATAGGATAAAATTTAAGATTCTTTGCTTACTTTTCAAAGTTTTGAAACTGCAAGTCTCAAAGTTTTTGGCAGCCAGATTACATATTTATCAACCTCACAGTGAAAGTCAATTACTCCTCGACATTTCATCTCATCATGTAATAAGATCTGAGGAATATAGGAATAAAATCTTTTACATTGCAGGACCAGTATACTGGAATAGGTTGCCTCTCAGTATAAGAAACATGAAAGATCTTAAAGAATTTAAAAGGGAGCTTAATTTTTTTTTTTTTTTATTGCAAGCATTCAGTTGGGATAATGAATGATTTTTCAGAGTTTTTTTTTTTTTTTTAAAGGGTAGTTTCATGTTGTATGATCAAATCTCTTAAGAATTTTGGAGCCCTTTTACTAAGCAGCAGTAATCGCACTGCGGGCTTACCGTGCGCAAAACAGGAACTACCACTGTGCTACCGCAGCAGCCCAGCAGTAGTTCTCACCCCCAGTGTGCACCATTTCCAGCGCTACAAAAATATTTTCTATTTTTGTAGAGCTGGTGTTTACACGCAAGTTACCACCGGGTTAGCACAAGAGCCCTTACTGCCACCTCAGTGGGTGGTGGTAAATGTTCCCCACTGAAATGGCTACACGGTAAGTGGTTCACTTACCACACAGTCACAAAACAGAAGAAACTACCTCCACGGATAGAGTATACCACATAGAAAACAGTAGAGGAAAAATTCTCTCTCACAGATTGTGTCCAAAATAACTTTTATTCCAAAAATCTTCAGGAACATTAAAAGAGACCCGACATGACTCGTGTTTCGGCCCTACTGGCCTGCATCAGAGGTCTAGAATTGGTGTTGTCTTATGTAGTCCCAGAAGAATCATCAAGCAAAAGTCTCCTATTAATAGTTTAAAACAAGATGTAAAACTGTGAAAAGTTTGTGCAAAAAGCACTGACTCATTGTATTATGTCCTTCTGTCAGCAGGTTTGCTATATGTGGACCTGTGCCTCCATCTTAGCCTCAGTATTCTCTCTATCTCAGCAGGTGGATGGACATATCCTGTGCTGCTCTCTGGTTGAGCTTGCTCCTAAGTTCCCTCAGGTTTAGTTGAGCTGGAGGTCTTGGGCTGGATTCTGCCTTTTTGGGGTACACCTGGTGAGTGCCAGGTCCTCCCCCCCCCCGCCCTCCTTTCCTGCCAGCATGTGCTACTGGTGATACTTGCTCTCCTGCTAAATGAAAAAAAAAATGAAAGCAGGCAGTTTATTTTCCCTTACAGACAGTGAGAAGACTCAGTTATAAGTATTCAGTCATTTTTTATTTGTTGCCGAGTGTTTTGCTCTCCTTCGGTCCGGACATCTTGTGCTTGGGGGGGGGGGGGGGGGGGGGGGACACGATCTTGGCAGACATTTGTTTGCCGGTCGCCGCCATTTTGTGGATTCGCCTCGGCGGTGGCAGCAGGGCCCGGGTTATTTGTTTTTCATCCTCCACTTCTACTAGGAAGGGTATGGCCTCAGCCATTTTCTGCACAAATGAGGTGAAAGAGAGGCTCTCAGATGGTGATTGCCTTCTCTCAGGTGGAGGGGAAGGCTCTGAAGGAATCCCAAAGGACTCATCGGAGGAAAAGTATCCTTTGATCCCAACAGGAGGGGAGTCGCTATCAGTAAACACACCATTTCCAATTGGCTAGCAGATTGCATTTGCTTTACTTATGCCCAAGCTGGGCTGACTCTGTTGGTCATGTCACTGCTCATAATGTCAGAGGCATGGCTTCGTCGGTGGCTCACTTGAAGTCAGCCTCCATTGAAGAAATTTGCAAAGTTTTGACATGGTCTTCGGTCCACACATTCACATCTCATTACTGCCTTGAGCAGGATACCTGGCGCGACAGCCGGTTCAGGCAATCAGTGTTGCAGAATCTGTTTGGGGTTTAGAATCCAACTCCACCCTCCTAGGCCCGTTTTGTTCTGTTCCAGGCTGTACTTTCAGCAAGTCTGCATATATTTTCAAGGTTAATCTATGTTATGTCCCAATTGACCAATGTTTGTTGTGTTGGGTGAGCCTGGATGCTAGGGATACCCCACTTGTGAGTATGATACAGCCTACTTGTCCTCGGAGAAAGCGAAGATACTTACCTGTAGCAGGTATTCTCCGAGGACAGCAGGCTGATCATTCTCACAATCCCGCCCATCTCCCCTTGAAGTTGTTTCTTTTCTTTCATTTATGCTTTTTGGAATAAACTGAGGAGCGCAGTCACGCTACAGGCGGGAAGGCACACCACGCATGCGCAGTGTGGCGATGAATGCGCACCAGAAGACTCTAGCAAGAGTTTTTTCTTTTTGCTATGCATAATGCCGGTTCCTGGGCTAACACGAATCGTCAACTCACTTGTGAGTATGATACAGCTTGCTTGTCCTCAGAGAATAATATTTATGGATATTGTAGTATTGATTTCCTGCACTATTAGATATTATGGGACTGATACAGTAGGCTTGTGTTAGATTTGTGCACCAACACTTAGCACATGGCTCCCCGATACAATAAGCAAATAGCATCAAATTACCACTGCAGTATTATGCAACTATTTGCTGTGAACATCTCCCTTCCTGTCAATGAGTGAGCTGGCATTGTCTCATGCATTGATAGAAAGGGAGACATTAAAAAAAAAATCCCCCTCCCACCAACACCGGTGGTTTAGTGTCCCTCCTTCCCTTCCCTGGACTCAACACACACAAAATAAATCCCTGTTAGTCTAGTGGACGTTCCTCCCCACCTCCAAAAGTTGAAAGGGAGGAGCAATGCCCACTTGCTCCTGCCTCCAGTGCCACCATCATCATATATGGTAGTGCTTGACCCTTTTTCAGTGCTAGAGTTAGTCTACCAAATACGGTAATGTTATTTGGTAAACTTCTCCTCGCTCTGAATCAGACTTCACCACCAGGGTTCAAGTGCCACCATTATGGATGATGTTATTGCTGGAGGAAGAAACGAGTGCAAATTTTGGAGGTGGGGAGGAGGGTCCATTGTGTCAGGGAGAGAAAAAGGGGGTCCACTAGGCCACCAGGGATCATCATCTGAGGTGGTTTCATTTTTCTTCTTAGATGACCCTCACCCTGAGCTGTATGCGTCCTCAGATTTGACATTACAGCACCAACATTGTCTTCAGGCATTAAGTCTTCTATGCGCTTCTCTGTATCAGTGTTGAATAGCTAATTAACCCAATTTCCATCGGTTCATGCTGTGCGCTGATCTCTAAGAAAGGCTTGGCGCAGGGTTAACTTGTGCACAAAACGTTTTCTGCATCATGCGTTTTTTCGCTGGGTGTGAATGCAAGCGTAGGGGAGAGTCCACCTGAGCAGTACCTATGAATTATGAAAAACATGTAAAAGAGCCCGACTCCTGATGACGCTCTAGTAGCGAAACACAGGCTGTGTAGGGTCTGGGTTAAAAGCATGGTGAATTGAGTAATGTTATTTGCAAGCGAACCCTATGAAATAATCAATTACTATGGACTGTTTGAACAACGGATAAGAACAACAACTTAAGGAAATCTGTGGAGTTATGGAATTCAAGGAGAAGATTGTATGCTGAAGAATTTGCACAACAGAAAAGTATTTATATCAAGACTTGATCAGCTGATATTAAGAACTGATGGTAAAGAGCTGATAATTGTATTGGGCAAGTTTTCCATTTTAAAGCCACTGAGGTTGGCAACAGACTGGAACATTAAGTATTGTTGAAATCGTGGATTGTCCAGAATTGTTTAAAGAGAATTTACATTAGATGTATTAGATAGGGTCGCTTTATGTGTATGTGGGGGTATGAGTGAGTATGATTGAATGATCAAGGACGTATATAAGAATTGTTTAAATATTTAATTTTTGGAAATAAAAGATTAAATTATAATCACGGGACGGCCACTACACATATTCTAGAAACCATGCCTAATGTTAGGTGAGGTTTATAGAATTGGTGCTGATTTTTTAGGCACCATATATAGAATCTAGCCCAGTATACGCTCCCCTCAATTCTATACATGGCATCTAACGTTAGGTGCTACTTCCACACCAAGATTTCAGTACGGAAAAGCGTTATAATGGATGCAAGGTGCTGAAACAGGGAAGAAACTGTGGGCATGTCAGGGCATTCCCTTAAGATGCATGCAATGTTATAGAATAATGCAGATCCATGCCCAACTTGAGCACCAGAATTTACATCTGATTTGAGCTGGTGTAAATCCTTGTGCCCAAAGTTGAACATGGATTCTAGTGCTACATGCTATTCTATAAAGGGCGTCCATCTCAGAATGTCCTTTATAGAATACTGCTCAGTGCCGATTTGTTTTCAACGCTGAATTTTGAGAGCCATTTATTGAATCCAGTCCACTATGTGGAAAGAGGGTGTGCTATTTCAGAAATAGTGCACTCCCTTTCCCTAGTGAACCATCATGCATATGTGAATCTACTAGGACTAGGGGGCATGCAATGAAGCTACAAAGTAGTAAATTTAAAACAAATCAGAGAAAATATTTCTTCACGCAACGTGTAATTAAACTCTGGAATTCACTGCCAGAGAATGTGATAAAAGCAGTTAGCTTAGCGGGGTTTAAAAAAGGTTTGGATATCTTTCTAAAAGAAAAGTCTATAAGCCATTATTAAGATGAACTTGGGGAAATATTCACTGCTTATTTCTAGGATAAGCAGCATAATATGTATTGTACTGTTTTGGGATCTTGCCAGGTACTTGTGACCTGGATTGGCCACTGTTGGAAACAGGATTTTGGGCTTGATGGACCTTCGGTCTGTTCCAGTATGGCAACACTTATGTACTTAATCACTGTACATGTGCAAACTTGTGCGTGCATGCATACCTTATTGAGAAAAGAATGTGCCCTAGTTCTGAAATATTTCTATTTCTTTTCATATAATGCATACTGTTTCAAAGAGTGTGCATTATTATCGGAAATGGAGAAAAAGAAAAATGGCCCAACAAAAATGAATGATATGAAAATTTCCATAAACAACACAGGAAGCACAAAATTAGAATTTTCTGGTGTCTACCATATTGCAAATGTTGTTGTCATCCATAGAATGCAGATAAAAACCATATGGCCTCAGGAATACAAGATATTGACAAATGATACCAACAGTTCCATAATATAAAAGTATCCCTTTGGAAGTTTTTGAATATACAGGTCAAGGGCATGATGCCCAACTTTATACCAAAGTTTGTTTCCAAAGAAAGTTTGGAAAGGGCTTTAGCTAAAACCGAACAACTGAAAGCCAAGATAGCTACCATAAAGAAATTTAAAATGCTCTTGATGCAAGAGCTAAATAAAGTGTTTCCACAGGATATGGCGAAGTATACAACTATCAGAGGTGAAGACCACACGTCTTTATAATCTAGTCTGTCTTATGATGCTTTTGTCAGAAAGGACATTCAAACGATTTAGGGGAGAGGTTTTGTTTAATTTTCTCACATGTATTAAAATGTTTTAATGTGTATTGTGTTGACATTGTTAAGGACGAAGCTGCTTGTTCAACTCTTACCAATTTTTCAATTACACAGAAAAACTGAAAGAAAAGCCTGACTTGGTTGGAGCAACTAGCCTTAAAGTGACCAGCCTTTTTATATTTACAACACTTTTTGGGTTTTATTCTTTATATTGGAAGACATAGGGCTATAATGGATTAGACTCATGACATAGGCAGTATTGCCCAAACTGGGAGTATGTGTGAAAGCATTTTGTCATGCTGTATATCCCTTTCAGGTTGATCAGATTATATGCCTTTAAGGCCAAAATACCCGCCTACTCTCATTTAATTTAGGGTCATATGCATGTGCTAATTTAAAAAGGGCACCACTGTGGCACTATAATCTTCCTGTGACCCTCTTCTGGCTCTCCAATCATCTCTTTTGGCGGTTTACGCGGCTGAAGGCGTTCTACAAACGAGCTGGTCAAACAGCGGGTAATATATCCTGATTGTTTATTCCACATCTTTGTCAACTAATTATTTTGCTGACCTATAGGAGTCCCTTGACCCCTGATGCAGGCGTTCGTACGCTGAAACACGGACCGTGTCGGGTCTCCATTATAAATAAAGAACTACATTTTTCTCAATCCTGAAGGCCCAGTGTTTGCTTTGTTTGTTTGGTTGCTTTTGTATGCTGTATTCCCTCTTTTTTGTGATTTTCTCCAATCATATCTGACATCTTCCATCTGTCACTGTCTGAATTTAAGATTTTAGAACCCATAGGCAAGACCTGCTCTCTGCTCTTGCCTATGTGCACTAAAATCTTAAATCCAGCTCATAAAATAGTTATAGGTCAGGATGGGATACATCTGAGCATGTTAAAGGAGCTCAGGAAGGTTCTGGCTGATTCACTGATACATCTGTTAAAAAAGAACCCAACAACAACACTGAATTGCAACCTGGAAAGAGATATGGGAGGCATTACCTGCCCAAGAGGATTTAGTGACAATGTCATGCAGGGCTGGCATTAAGAGGATTCAGTCAGGCAATTACCCTTGGCCTCAGGTTACAGGGGATCCCAAGCTTTTATGAAGCTGAGGAAAATACAGTCTACTAGTAGGCTTTGGAGCCCCCTGGGCCCTGCTAAATTTCTGCCCCAGGCCTCTGCATGTTTTAACATTGGCCTGCTCAGAAGGATTCTTGACGTAGCAAATGTGACACATTGGTGGGTTCTGCTGAGCAGTGGCCTGCATGGAAATGTTTGGGAGAATGCCTGAAAAGAACCAATGATTTAACAGATAATGTTCTCTTATAAATAGGTAAATATTCACTCTTGCTTTTCTTCAATTAAGTTAAAAGAAAAAAAAAGTGTGGGGATTTTGTTACTAAAATTGTTCTTTTCCAGCTGGGAGAGATTAAGAGAGATACAGATGGTAGATATATTTTAATTAAAAGCACTGTAGCAGGTGTGCTCATTACTTTAGGGTCTATCTACTGCCCTAATGAGAAATAAATTGGGTTTTTTTTAAGAGCTTTTTTTTTACTAAGCTGCAGAAGGTGAAAATTTCAGTAACAAAGACTTTAATATAATGATGAACCTATCTCTTGACAAATGTAGCATAAGAATTGCCAGAAGTCTAACACAGCTGCTTGTACACATTGTTTTTATGACTTTGGTTTAACTAACATATGGTAAGAACTATATCTCAAAGATGATTTTAGTTTTTTTCAAAGCTTCATGATATAGTACCGAGAAAGGACTTTGCAAACAGCCTAGGACGATCTCATAAATTTCCCTCTCTAGTTACTTTTTATGATTGTAAACCTTATACATAACATTTTTAAAGGCAGTATATCAAATAAACTAACCCAAACCCATCTGTAGTTTAGCAGAATTTATGTACTGAAAACAATTAGATCCCAATCTGAGCCCTGATAAGAGAGAAAGATAATGCTATTGAAAAAAATAACACAAATATTTTATTTATTCAACAAAAAGATTGAACAATAAGTATCCTTGTGTGAAAAAATGGGAACATTCAATAATTGACAGCGCTTCCTGAAGCCGCAATAACTTCAGCTAAATGTTTCCCGTACCTGTTATTTGGTCTCTCACGCCACCCTTGGGGAATTTTGACTCTTTTTTTTCATACAGGTATTTAAGTTCTGTGACGCTTGAGGGCTTCCTTGCATGCAGAACTGTTAGGGTCAATAAGGATCAAACCCATGACCTCAGGAGCTGAGACTCAAACCCTTTAGCTGGGCCATAAGTGATGCAAACCCAAGCTAGAAGACATAGTTATTCTCTAGGCAGCAGAAAAGCAAACATATCTCCGGGAAATCCCATTGGATTAGCTTTGAGTACATCCTGATTATGAACTGAATATAAAGAAGGACAGAAAGTCTTACCTTCATAGGGCCATTTGGATTTCACCCCACAGATATACTGTTTATCTGGCTGTTTTTGCTCCATACTAGTTGTTCACAAGTATCTGGATTCTGTTTCCACACCTGGTTCTACTCATCGCAGTACTTTGATGATCTTAAAATCACACGTTAATTAGAGATATGTTACATTTTATTCACACATTTTTTTATGTACATGTATTTTCTCTGCAGTTTGTAGACATCTATTGCAATTTCATCTCCCTGGTCATCAGATTGCGGTGTACCTCAGGGTTCTCCCCTATCCCCAATTCTATTCAACCTTATGTTGATTCCTCTGGCTAAATCCCTTTCCAAACATGGTCTCAACCCTTTTATCTATGCTGACGACGTTACCATATTTATTCCCTTCAAATCTAACCTGGCAGAAATTTCCGACAAAATAACCAATGGTATGAATATCCTGACTTCTTGGGCCAACGCTTTCAAAATGAAATTGAACAAAGACAAAACTCAATGCTTAATCCTCTCCTCCCAATATTCCACATTCCATCCAACTACTCTCACCACTCCTGATATCACAATTCCTATATCCAACAATCTGAAAATCCTTGGAGCTACACTGGATAAATACTTATCCCTTGAAGACCACGCAGCATCCATCACCAAGAAAATGTTCAACATGATGTGGCTGTTGAAACGTGTGAAACCTTATCTCCCCTTGAATACCTTCTGCAATTTGGTACAATCCACGGTACTCACCCACGCTGATTACTGTAATAGTATCTTCGTTGGATGTAAGGCCCAAATCATGAAGAAACTTCAGACTGCCCAGAACACGGCAGCTAGACTTATTTATGGGAAGCCTAGATTCGAAAGTGCAACACCCCTCTGTATGAAACTTCATTGGCTCCCTATTAGAGAATGAGTCAACTTTAAGGCCATCACACTAATACACAAGATCATCCATGGAGTATCACCAAGTTACATGATCAATCTATTAGATCTTCCATCCAGAAACAGGTCAACATATTCACGAACATACCTTAACCTGCACCTTCCCAATTGCAAAGGACTAAAGTATAAAAATTATCATGCATCTAACTTCCCCTACCTGGGATCCCAATTCTGGAATGCTCTACCCAGATACATTCGATCAACTAGTGAATACCTTCCCTTTAGGAAACTATTGAAAACCCATCTATTCAAACAGATTTACCCAAATGACTTGACCTACCATAAGCAAACATAAGCAACCCATTTACCGGTTCATGTAATCATTAACAACAATGGCTCAGAAATTACCTCCTACCAATCTTCTTACCCTCCATGCTCTTCCCCTACCTCTTCTTCATCACACCACTTCCTTACATATCCCTATCCTTTCTCTCATACCTCTTTTATCCCATTTATCCTTGTTCATTCGTCCTACCACATACCTCCTTTGTTGATTCAGATACTACAGATTGTATTCTCTTGTTACTATGTAAGCCGCATTGAGCCTGCGATGAGCGGGAAAGCGCGGGATACAAATGTAATAAATAAATAAATGATTTATATGTACATAACGACTGTTTTATTACAATGTTTGTTTTATGCTTTATTTACGTTTTACTAAGGCCCCTGAGGCAGGCACTTGGCCGAAACATGGTGCTGTGTCGGGCATTATTAATAAAGGTTTTTCCTTCATTACTCCATCGTCCTGTTGTTCCTGAAGTTGCCCTGCTGGTCACACTACTCCTTCGCTCTGCTTCTATTCATCGACTCCACATTTGGTTTTCCTCAGTGATGTCCTGGTTCCTAACCCAAGTGTGGTTTCACACCACTACTTCCAGGGCCTTAGCCCCTCTCAGTCTACTACAGAATAGTTGAAGTAGAAACTTCATATTCTTGATTGATCATGATGAAGTCCAGACCTAAGCCCTATTTGGTATGTTGAGCAAAGACCTGAAGTAAGCTGTTCATACAAGGAAACTGTCAATGTTGAAACAATTCTAGATTGAAGAATAGGTCAAAATTCCTCAAGAGCAATGGGAGAGACTGATGAACAATTAGTTGAAGTTACTGGAGGTGTCACTAGTTACTATTTCACACAAAAGATACTCAGAGGGACATTTTCTTTTTTTTTTTTTAACCATTTATTTTATTATTTTCATGTATAAACATATCAAAACAGAGAATAATTTTAATACAACCATATTGCTTGACACCTTGCCTGGACTGTTTCCCATTTCTAATTCCACTCATTCAATTTCTCAGAGCCCCTCCCACCCTTTCCCTTCCTCTCCTCCCCCGCCCCCCCCCCCCCCCCCCCCCCCCCCCCCCCCCCCCCCCCCCCCGCTCGATCTACTCATTCGTGCCTAACATTTACTGTCTCTTAGTGTCTCGGGAGGACAACCACTGTTCATAAAGCTGCCAAGTCTTTTGATGTTGTATTAAATGTCCATTCCGTAATGCTGTGAGTTTGGACATAAGGCAAATGTAGTCTAATTTTTGCAGGACTTTATGAAGGCCCGGCAGTGATGGTTGTTTCCAAGCCGCTGCTAATACCAGCTTGCCTGCCACAAACAGTTGTCCAGCAAACTGATGTATTGGATTTGGAACTCCTTCGGGTTTAAAATGTAGCAAACAGTAATCCATCTTCATTGGGTAGGTTATCCCAGTGACCTCAGTCAGAAATTTCAGAAGCATTGTCCAGTATGTCTGAGCGTGTGTGCAGGCCCACCAGATGTGGAACATGTCCCCTATTCCATCGCACTGTCGCCAGCATGTAGCTGAGCATCCTCTAAACATCTTTGCAATGCGATGCGGGGTATAGTACCAGCAGTATAATATCTTATGTCCATTCTCAATCATAGAACTAGAAATCGAGACCTTAAGCAGAGATTTAAATGCTAATTTCCATTGTTGAAAAGTATATGTTTCCTTCAAGGCTTCATTCCATATAGCTAAATAATGTTCTACGGGGTTGGAGTATAGAAGCAATGCTTCATAGAGTCTTGATATGCTCCCCTTACCTCCCCCTCTCATCATACACATTTCTATCTTAGTTTCTGATAAGTTAAGCTCATCTCTTGCCCTTCGCTTTATAAAGTCCTGTACTTGGTAATATTGGAAAGCCTGTAAGGAGGATAAACCATGTTCCCTGCAGAGCTCTTCAAACGCTATTGTCGTATTCTCTTCCCACATTTGGCCCAACGTACACAGACCCATATCTTCCCAGCCACAGTAGGCCGTGGTATGCCTTCCTGGTGTAAAGTGTGGAGCAAATCTAAGATACATGTGCCGAAAAAACTTACGTCCTGGAAAAAACTGTTCTCGCACCCCACTCCAGGTGTGCAAGGGCCACTGCATCAGCGGCGGACATCCCTTGATGAGTTCATCTAACTCCTGTTTAGCTAGCCATGGAATAGCCCTAAGCGGGAAGGGGCCCACCCAGCCCTGCTCCATCCTGACACTCAATTTTTCTGTGTCTGTGAACCAAGCCGCTATTGTTCTAAGATGTGCCGCCTGGTAATATAGGGTAATAGAGGGGACCCCCATCCCTCCCTGCTGCCTTGGTTGGTACATAACTTCTCTTCTAACTCGCGGTGGTCTTTTTTTCCAGATAAAGGAGAAGATGTCCCTCTGGAGGCCTCGTAAGAAGCTATCTGGGATGGAAATTGGTAATGCCATAAAAAGATACAGTATCCTTGGGAGTACTACCATTTTTACTGCACTTATCCTCCCAACCCAGGACAACTGTAGACCCCCCCATCTTTGCAAGTCTTGCAGCAAACGCTTCGCTATCTCGGGGAAATTAACCTGGTATAACTCCTTGATATCTCTGGGAATATTAACCCCCAGGTATCGAATGTATCGCGATGCCCATCGGAACGGAGTTGCCTGCTGTAGACGGGATTTTTGTTCAATGGGAATATTTATGTCAAGCACTTCAGATTTGTCTAGATTAATCTTAAACCCCGAGACTTTCCCGTATGCATTTAGCATCTCTAGTATTTTCGGAAAGGAGGTCTCAGGATCTTTTAGCATCAGCAAGACGTCATCTGCAAAGAGAAGCGTCCGCGTTTCGATTCTACCCAATCGTGGCCCCTTTACTTCTGGATGTGCCCTAAGCCTAACCGCCAACGGCTCCATTACAATGGCAAAAAGCAGGGGGGACATTGCACATCCCTGCCTTGTTCCTCTATATAAATTGAAGGGCTCTGTCAGTCTGCCATTTATTCTAATGGAGGCCTGAGGGGTTTTATAGATTAGACGAAGCCAGTGGAGGAAACGCCCAGTGAATCCCATTTTATCTAGCACTCCAAACAAGAAGGACCAGCTCACTCTGTCAAACGCCTTTTCGGCATCTAGTGACAGAATGCATAATGGAGACCGCGTATCCTGTGCATGGTATACCAAATGTAGTGCTCTACGTATATTATCGAATGTCTGTCTCCCATGCACGAAGCCTGCCTGATCCTCATGAACTAGAAAGGGTAGATATTTTTGCAGTCGTGTTGCCAAAATCTTTGTGAAGATCTTATAGTCTATCCCTAACAGTGAGATAGGCCTATAAGATCCACAGAGCTGTGGGTCCTTCCCTGGCTTGTGGATGACCGTAATATTAGCCAAATTCCAGGTTGGGGGGAGCCCCGGACTGTCCTCTAGGGAATTAAACACTTGCAATAGCAATGGGGCCAGAAGCTTCCCAAATGTTTTATAGAATTTGCCAGTGAAGCCATCGGGTCCCGGAGCCTTACCTGCCGGGAGCTCCTTAATAGCGTGAATAACCTCTTCCATTTCAATGGGGTGCGCTAGCATCTGAGTGGCACTAGATGTCAGTCTTGGAAGCTCTAACCCCTCTAAGTAATCTGTTATCTCTATGTGATCTGTCTCCTCGCCTCTGGTGTATAACTTCTCATAAAAATCTTTGAATGCTAACTCTATATAATCAGAGTCTGTGTGGGTGTCCCCTCCCTCATCCCTTAGGCTCGCAATGATGTTGCGGTTCGCTTGCTGTTTTAGCCTGTAGGCCAGAAGACGGCTAGCCTTATTGCCAAATTCGTAGTGAGTCTGTTGAGCCTTCTGAAGACTCTCGGAGATATCCGCTAGCTCCAAATCACAGATTTGATCCCGCAGCCGGCGAGCTCTATCTAAGCTCGCCTGCTTATGTTCCGATCCACCACTATGAAGCCTGGCTTCTTCCTGTTCTAGTTGTTTCCGGAGAGTCGCCTCTTTTAACATCCGCTGTTTCCTAGTGTGTGCCTTCAGCGCTATGAGGTGACCCCGCATGACTGCTTTAAATCCCTCCCAGACTATTATCGGTGAGACTGTCCCATTATCATTGAATTGGATATATTCTTTAATATTGGTTTCAATGCTAACTAGATTAGCCGGATCCTGCAAAAGAGCATCATCCAGGCGCCAGCTTTTCTGTCTCCCTCGCGTATTGGGTAATGTCAGCTGCATCAGAACCGGAGAGTGGTCTGACCAGGTTCTAGGTAAAATCTGCTGTGTCCCTGCCAATCCTGCTATCGCTGCTTCTCCTAGCCAGTAGTCAATCCTAGAGGATGACTTGTGTACTGCAGAGTAGTAGGTATAGCTACGCTTTCTTGGGTGTACTTGCCGCCACAGGTCTATTAGGTGCCAATGATTCACAAATTCGTGCAATTTTTCTCTATCTCTTCGGCCATATTGTATGCTACTCGAGGAGTTGTCTAGATGAGCCTGCATGGTAAGGTTAAATCCCCCCCCACCAATAGGGAGCCCTCTACATGTTTCTGGAGCAGTTGGTCTAACTCTGAGAAAAAACCTTCTTGCTGTGCATTCGGCCCATACACGTTTACTTTAGTAAAGATCTGTCCTAATAGCGACAACACTACCAGGAGGTATCTTCCCCCCTTGTCTCTGGTCACTTTAAGTATGTTCCAGGGTTTATCACCCACAAATGCCATCATTACCCCTTTACTCTTTGTGTTGTCGCTATTGGACGCAAAATATATATGGGGATATTTCTTATGGTAGCACAAATATTCATGTCTGGATAGTAAGTGGGTCTCCTGCACTAGGACCACATCTGCTCGCAAACGGAGCATTTCTCTAAACAGGAGTTGTCGCTTTCTCGGGATATTCAACCCTCTGGCATTAATCAGTAGTAGGTTAATATCTGCCATGAGATGTCATAATAAGTTGCTCTATTGCCTGCTAATTTCTGAGTCATTATGCTTCTTTGCCTATTTCCTATTGGTTTCCTCTGCTGAGCCCTCCCCTTACCATCCTGATAGGCCTCTTTCTTGTCCCTATCCCAGGGTTTCCCTCCCTCCCCCCTCCCCTCATTAGAAAGCTGCCCCTGTATATCACTAAGGGCATTCTAGAAGGAAGTGTACGCTGTTCAGTCCATATTTCCGCGGAGGCTCCTGCATCTTTGAGTTAAGCCTTGTCTCTTTGCAATTTTAACCTTTCTATAAAATTAAGTGACAACAGAACAACATAACAGGTGTTTGCATAGTATTAACAAAACAAAATACATCACCCAATCACTTCCTAAGGTCCAACTTTTTGTTTTGCAGCATTGCCACTGAGCGCACGTTCAATCAACTTCTGTCTTTTTGCTGATTCAACAGTTGCTCCTTAACCGAGGCTTCCCATTGAAGTGCTTCTCATTCAGGTTACTTTTGTTGCCGACTGTTGGCGTTTTAGGCGTCGCTGACCATTGCCTACTCGTTGCCATTTAGGCGGTATCACCCGGGTTGGGCCTCTCTTTGCTGCTGTCGTCGGAGTTGATGTCTCCATCTCGACTTCCTCTGGTAGCACTTCTTTCGCCTCTGCAAGTGTTCTTATGTGCTGCATTTTACCCTCTTTATAAAATACTAGCGCAAATGGATGCCTCCACTTGTACCGGATCCCCAGTTCTTGAAGTCTTCTAGTGACTGGTTTGAGTTCCGCTCTGCGCTTCAATGTAGTGGCTGCCAGATCTTGATACACTTCCACTGTGTATGTATCCCACTTAAAATTTGGGGTCTGTCGTGCCGCTTTTGCCACCTGCTCCTTCATCTTAAAGTCTCTAAAGCACACTATTATGTCCTTAGGCAGATTGGCTCGTGGAGAGCTGAATGCCCGGTGAGCTCTCTCAATGAGGATCGCGGTTGGTTCTATTGCTGTACCTCCAGCTGTTAGCAGATCACTTGTCAGCCTTTGTATAGTATCCTCACAGTCAATGTAGGCAGGGGACTCCGGCAGACCACGAAACCGCAAATTGCATCTGCGACTACGGTTCTCCAGATCCTCTAACTTGTCGAGGACCTGCTGATGGGCTAGCTGGCTTTCCGTGGTTCGCTGATCTAAGGTCTCGAGTGCGTCTGACTGGGCATCAAGCCGATTTTCTGCCTCCTCCAGGCGAGAACCTAGCTCTCTTATTTCACCTTTGAGATCTGCCCCCATAGTCACCAGCTCACTTCGCATTGCCTTCAGGTCTGCCCGAATCTCCTGCAGCCATTTCTGCCACTCCGGACCCATTTCTTCCTCGGGCTCCTCCTGGTCTTTATTGGTGTGTGTTTCCCCTGAGGGTGCTGATTCTACAAGTTCCGCTGCCGCGATCGCCCGTTCCGGGCGGTTCAATGTTGCGGCCGCCATTTTATTTTCTCCGCGCGCCAACGATGTAAATGCGAAGCGGGAGAAATTCACTCTCTCCGTCTCCGTCTGCATCGGGAGTTTAATCCCGCTGTGTTGCGCTCTCCTCTGCTCGCGTTTTGCAATAATTTCGCCGCTTGAAACAGGCTTTTTAGCTTGTAGATCTCCGCGGGTTATACGGAGCTCAGCTAGCATGCAGCCATGCCGTTTCGTGACGTCACTTCCTCCCCCTCAGAGGGACATTTTCAATATGATGTTGAAACCCTCTGCTCAGCGTACTGCAGCAGCTAAGAAAGCAAATAGAATGTTAGGTTTTATTAGGAAAGGAATGAAAAACAAAAATGAGGACGTTATAATGCCTTTGTATCGCTCCATGGTGAAACCGCACCTCGAATACTGTGTTCAATTCTGGTTGCTGCATCTCAAAAAAGATATAGTGGAATTAGAAAAGGTGCAGAGAAGGGCGACGAAAATGATAAAGGGGATGGGACAACTTCCCTATGAGGAAAGGCTAAAGAGGCTGGGGCTCTTCAGCTTGGAGAAAAGAAGGCTGAGGGGAGATATGATAGAGGTCTATAAAATAATGAGTGGAGTGGAACGGGTAGACGTGAAGCGTCTGTTTACACTTTCCAAAAATACTAGGACTGGGGGGGGGGGGCATGCAATGAAGATACAAAGTAGTAAATTTAAAACAAATCAGAGAAATTTTTTCTTCACTCAACGTGTAATTAAACTCGGGAATTCGTTGCCAGAAAATGTGGTAAAGGCAGTTAGCTTAGCAGAGTTTAAAAAAGGTTTGGCCGGCTTCCTAAAGGAAAAGTCCATAGACCATTATTAAATTGGACTTGGGGAAAATCCACTATTTCTTGGATAAGCAGCATAAAATGTTTTGTACTTTTTTGGGGATCTTGCCAAGTATTTGTGACCTGGATTGGCCACTGTTGGAAACAGGATGCTGGGCTTGATGGACCTTTGGTCTGTCCCAGTATGGCAATACTTATGTACTTATGTACATCTAAGTCCAACTTTGGGCGTTTTGCTCAAAACGTCCAGAATCCAAATAGTGAATATAGCGATTTCATTATGGCTGTAAAATGTCCAAATGTTAGGGACCTCCTAAGCCCGCCTCCGACATGCCCCCTTATGAATTGGTCACACCGCAGATGAATTGCATAGATAGACATCTGCAAAAAGTTTCGAAAATACCGATTTGGATGTTTTGAGAAGAAATTTGTCCAAATGCTGCTTTATGACACTTTTTGGACATTTTTCTCTTTTGAAAATGAGCCACACAGTATGCCTTTTCTTAACACAACCATCATTTTTCACAATGGGACATTTCATACAAATGTCTATAAGAAACCCACTGATGTGAATATCTTAATTAATAGAGCTGCCATAATAGAAAATGAATCTTCTATATAGTCAGCTTTTAAGGACTAAAGACTATGCTTGAATGAGACCTTTTTTTAGATCACAATCCAGAAATACGGTCAGAAGATTCAGATCCAAGGAGTATCCTGTGGAGGCCATTGCCAAAGGAGTCAATACAACAGCATTAATGAAAAGGAAAGACCTATTAGTACCCAGATCACAACCACAAAGAATGAAAAAATTGCTAGTGCACTACTCTTTACACATCTGTCAAAGGATATCATTAAGATGACACTGGAATATTGTGCAAAGTATTGACCATTTTTCAAACAAAGACCTCATGATCGTACATAAAATGGAGAAATTTGCGAGATATACTGGTACCATTGGCACTACCCAGACCTACTAGACAATTGGATAGCACACCTTGTGGTCATCATAAGTATGGAAGCTGCTCAGTCTGTCAAGTGAGTATCACTATGAAAACTTTTGTCCATCCCACCTCAGGTGAGAAACATGAACTGACTAGATTTACTAACTGCAAGAGCTCTGGAGTTGTTTATGCAGCGATATGTCCATGCAATCTTTTGTACACTGGCAAGACTAAAAAATAATTTAGTAAGAGGATCATGGAACATAAAAGTACAAAGAAGAGATCAGCAACTGAATGAGCTCTAGGACAACACTCCTTAGAGAAAGGACATTCTTTTGAGGACTTCATATTTTTTTGTGGGTGCATGCCAAGACCATCATGGAGAGGAGGGGATGAGGACAACCTATTATTACAGATAGAGCAAAAGTACATTTTCACATTAATACTATGACTCCCTTATAGACTGAATCAGGAAATGTACTTTTCAGTGTTTCTTTGATGTCATTTTTTTACAGTATTATTATTGCCATTCGTTCTATTTTTAAAGCACTTTTTTATAAGGTTCTTAGAAATTTTACTTCCTTTGTTCTTATTCACAGTATCATGGTTACTTTTAGTCCTGTTCTTTAGCTTGCTTTTTATGCACAGCCTTGATGTGGTTATTAGACCTGTTTTTCCATGTCTTTTTATAACATGCCTTAAAATGTTCAGTTTTTACTTTATTAGGAGAATTTTGAAGTTATAAGGCACTTTGTTCATGCAGATGTTCTGAACCAATATCACAAGAGCAGAAATGTAACTTCTAAAAATTCTGTTTTGAGAATGTATGTTTTAGGACTCTTAGCATTTGGGAAGCGTCTGTTCACACTTTCCAAAAATACTAGGACTAGGGGGTATGCGATGAAGCTACAATGTAGTAAATTTAAAACGAATCAGAGAAAATTTTTCTTCACTCAACGTGTAATTAAACTCTGGAATTCGTTGCCAGAGAATGTGGTAAAGGCGGTTAGCTTAGCAGAGTTTAAAAAAGGTTTGGACGGCTTCCTAAAGGAAAAGTCCATAGACCGTTATTAAATGGACATGGGGAAAATCCACTATTTCTGGGATAAGCAGTATAAAATGTTTTGTACTTTTTGGGATCTTGCCAGGTATTTGTGATCTGGATTGGCCACTGTTGGAAACAGGATGCTGGGCTTGATGGACCTTTGGACTTTCCCAGTATGGCAATACATATGTACTTATGTAAGCAAATTTGAGATTTTTAAGTGGTTTTTAAGTATGGGAGAAAGTGGGATGTTTGACCACGGAAAACCAAAGACTGGAGGGATAGATGACTTGAAAACCATCAAAACAACCTATTTTGAGATATTCTATTTTGAAAAAAATAGTCAGGAACCCAATGGGGGCATACAGTCAGTCACTCAGATGGACCTTTTTAAGTGATAGCAACATTTTAAACTACATTTCTTTAGTTTGTGAGAAGATGGTTTAGAAGAACATCACAATGTTCTATTATTAAGATGTAATATTTGGATGAGGGGGAAGGATGGAGGAAGAAACCCATAAAAGTGTTATTGTTAGTACATTATACTTTTCTATAATAGATATTCAGCTACAGAGAATTCATTTATTGAAAAGCAGATATTTTCCAAAGATGATTAACTTCCTTTATTTATTTTTTTAAATATGATGTAGCTGACATAGCTTTTGAGGTATCTAAGTGTTAGGCGTCCCACTAAGCTTGCCTGACACTACACGAAAACCCAGGTCAGAAATACAGGCAAGTACAAACTCTAATCCTTCTTCATTCGTTTTCTAGTTGAATTTTTAGTGGTTTCACCTTTTTAATATATAGGCTTATTTTCAAAGCACTTAGACTTACAAAGTTACGTGATTACCTATGGAACTTTGTAAGTCTAAGTGCTTTGAAAATGAGCCCCATAGTGTTATCTGTACTCTTTTTTACCAGTTTGGTGAAGTTTGGATTTTACCCCAGCTATGTAAGCTTTCTTGTACCTGTACTTATTGGTTCTTGCTTTATTTTTACGTTTCTGTAAGGATTCCTTTTAAGTTTTTATCACTTATGCAATGTTAAAATGTATATATTTTTGTAATTTTATATTATGATTTTAGTATCATTGATGATCCTAATGATTTATTTATATTTATAAGGTTTTTCATTGGTTGTGAGTTTTTATACAATTTCATCACAGTTTTAATGTGAGTTTTTATTACCAATGTTGTGTGCATATATATAGGGCTAGATTCTGACAATTCCACACAGAAAAAAAGATGCCTAAATTTTATACAATAGGCATAAATTTCCGCCCGGTATACAGAATAACACTGAGTGCCTCTACACGTGATAACATGTAGTCACGGCTATTTAAGTCGTATTTTACTTGGCATAAATCCCAATGCCTAAATTAGGCACAGAGTGGGTGTATTCTGTAATGAGAATAAAACACCCATGCTCCACCCCTTTTCAACTATGTGACTTAGAATTTAAGTGCACCTCATTACAGAATATGAGTTGTGCGCATAAATCTTAATGCCAATTAGTGCTGATAATTGCTTGTTAAGATCCAATTAACAGTGGTGATTAGCTAACCAATTACGTTTACATGCATAGTTATAGAATACACTTCGATTTCTGCGTGGAAATTAAGGCGCCATATATAGAATCCCGGAGCTAAAGTAGTGAATAAAAACTGCATCTTCTACACAGTCTGCTCTTTTTGTTGATTATCACAGGGAAAATAAATGAAAATGAGCCTCAAGCTACACTAAAAGCTGCTGGCACTGGAATATAGGCTTTTTAGATTGAGGGTGTGTAATAGGATAAACAATTGAAATAAGAGAATTTGTGAAACAGTAGTTTTGTTGTGGAAAGTGGTATGCAAAAGATATGGTATATAAGGTCCTAGAGTTTAAAGTTCTTATAATTCATTACAGTTCAGAGGAGTAGGACTAAGGGATACCTGTCAACAAGTAAAAAGAAAACCGTTTATAAACTGTTACTATACAACTGTCGGTATCAAGAACATCTGCCTCATTCATGACTAGGTTTTGGAGGGCTCACATTTACCACCACAAGTGTAACAGGTAGGGGGGGATGGGCCTGGGTCCGCCTGCCTGAAGTACACTGCACCCACTACAACTGTTCCAGGTACCTGCATACTGCTACGATGGGCCTGAGTATGGCATTTAAGGCTGGCATAGAGGCTGGCAAAAAAGTTTTTTTTAATGGTGGGAGGGGGTTACTGACCACTGGGGGAGTAAGGGGAGGTGATCCCCGATTCCCTCCGGTGGTCATCTGGTCAGTTCAGGCACCTTTTTGAGGCTTGGTCATGAAAAAAAAAAATAGACCAAGTAAAGTTGGCCAAGTGCTCGTCAGGGACGCCCTTCTTTTTTCCATTATCAGCCGAGGACGCCCATCTCCTAAGCACACCCCGGTCCCGCCTTCGCTACACTGCTGACACGCCTCCGTGAACTTTGGTCGTCCCAGCAACGGAAAGCAGTTGAGGAAGCCTAAAATTGGCTTTTGATTATGCCGATTTGGGCGACCTTGCGAGAAGGATGCCCATCTCCTGATTTGAAAATTCACCTGCTGGTGTGCACATTTAAATCTATCATGCTAAAATGGGTTTTGTGAGAAACTTTTAAGTGAAAAACCTCCGCAGAACCTCAGAATAAATTACTTTGAAAAGAAAAAGTAATTAAATTGATTTAAAAATACAGTGGACTTTAGAGCAGCTGTGGGCTGTTCTGTTGGAGAAGACTTTAAAGTCTCTGAATTTGTATAACAATCTCAGTAGTTTTGTAAGTGAAAGAGTCATACTGAGACTTCTAAAAAAATCCTTTTAAAAATTATTTGTGGGAGGGATAGCATAGGGTTAAATAATTTTACATTTTTTTTTACTGGGGAAAGCTAGATAGGGAAGTAAGTCAAGAGTTGTCTAACAAGCCAGCTTATTTTCGAAAGAGAAGGGCGTCCATCTTTCGACACAAATCGGGAGATGGGCGTCCTGGCATAATCGAAAGCCGATTTTTTGATACCCTCAACGGCTTTCCGTCGCGGGGACGACCAAAGTTCACGGGGGCGTGTTGGCAGGGTAGCAAAAGTGGGACTGGGGCCTGATTAGGAGATGGGCATCCTCGGCCGATAATGAAAAAAAGAAGGGCGTCCCTGATGAGCACTTGGCCGACTTTACTTGGTCCATTTTTTTTCATGACCAAGCCATGAAAAGATGCCCGAACTGAGCAGATGACCACCAGAGGGAATCGGGGATCACCTCCCCTTACTCCCCCAGTGGTCACTAACCCCCTCCCACCATAAAAAAACAGGTTAAAAATACTTTTTTGCCAGCCTCAAATGCCATACTCAGGTACATCGCAGCAGTATACAGGTCCCTGGAGCAGTTGTAGTGGGTGCAGTGTACTTCAGGCAGGCGGACCTTGGGGGGGGGGGGGTTGGGCGGGGGCTGAGCACCCAAGGTAAGGGAGCTGTGCACCTGGGAGCAATTTGTGAAGTCCACTAGGGTGTCCAGTTGGTGTCTTGGCATGTAAGGGGGACCAGTGCACTACAAATGCTGGTTCCTCCCACGACCAAAGGGCTTGGATTTGGCCGTTTTTGAGATGGACATCTTTGGTTTCCATTATCGGCGAAAACCAGGGTCGGCCATCTCTAAGGTCAACCTAAATTTCCAGATTGACGCCCTTTATGGGGCTGTCCTTAGCGATGGGCGCCCCCGTTCGATTATGCCCTTCCAGATTACCTGAATAACTGAATTAGTTAGGGTTTAGCTTTTTTTTTTTTTAGTTTAGAGTAGTAGGTACCCCGGACCTGGTTCCTGTTGTCATCACGTATAAGGTACCCAACGATAAAAGAAAGTTGAAGACCTGAAGAAATACAAGAAAGCTAGAAGAAATAGCTAAGTTATCTAATTCAACTATACAAGTGTAGAGAGGACTGGCACACAGGAGACTAACTAAAGAGACAAAAATAAAAACATATATTTAATACTTACCTGCTCGTTTGATGAAGAACCTGAAAAGTAAATAAACACAAAGAATCAATTCTTACAAATTAGAGGAATTTTAAAATAAACTATTGATGTTAAATGCATGTTTAAAAATAGATTTTTGCTTATTTCAAAATTAATACTTATCTGATAGGTTTCTGTTGTGCTCAGAACTGCAATGGTTTGGTAGTCTATGGAGGAACAAAAACATTATCAAACATAGTAGGAATTTGTTGTTAAATTAATAGTTTTGTATAAATATATTTAACTTAAAGGTAAAACATCTGCCTAACCGAGTTACTTATTTTAGATTTATTCCTCTCCTATTTTAGAAATAGGAAGGCGAGGCTAGTGACAGTATTTGGACCTCCATTTTGATGGGGTATATCTGAGGTAAACATTTGGGTACAGTAAGATATACTTACATTCTTGAAGGTGAGGTCACAATTATATCATTCACTTTCTAATTAGAGATCCTGTGTTCATCCCGCGCCTTTTTGAATTTCGCCACCTCCCCCCAGGAGGTCATTCCAGGCATCCACCACCCTCTCCGTGAAAAAGAATTTTCTGACATTACTCCTAAGTCTACCACCCCGCAACCTCAATTCATGTCCTCTAGTTTTACCACTTTCCCTTCTCTGGAAAATATTTGTTTCTAAATTAATACCTTTCAAGTATTCAAATGTCTATATCATATCTCCCGTGTCCCTCATCTAGGGTATACATATTCAGGTGTTCCTGTCTCTTCTCAGATGTTCTTTGGTGCAAGCCCCATATAATTCTTGTCGTCTTTCTCTGGACCGCTTCAAGTCTTCTTACATCTTTAGCAAAATATGGCCTCCAAAACTGAACACAGTACTCCAGGTGGGGCCTCACCAACAACTTGTACTGGGGCATCAACACCTCCTTCCTTCTGATGGTTACATCTCTATACAGCATCTTTCTGGGTACGACCACTGACTTGTTACACTGTTTCGTCGCCTTCAGATCCTCAGATACTATCACCCCAAAATCCCTCTCCCCATCTGTGCATATCAGCCTCTCACCGCCTAGCACTTCCTATGTGCATCACTTTGCACTTCTTAGCACTGAATTTTAATTGCCACTAGACCATTCTTCTAACTTCTGCAGATCCTTTTTCATGTTTTCCACTCCCTCCGGAGTGTCCAATCTTGGTATTGTCTGCAAAAAGGCAGACCTTACCTCCTAAACGTTCGGCAATGTCGCTTACAAATATATTGAACAGAATCAGCCCAACACCAATCCTTGAGGCACTCCACTACTCATGTTTCCTTCTCAACATTTTATGTGGACATGAAAACCCCACCCTGAGAATCCCCCTTCTCTTATCCCTTCCACCATACATACAATATCACACCCTCTCTCCCTCTCCCCACTTCCCCTGATCCCAACATCGCCCCTTGTCTCTCTCTCGCTCACTGCAAACTTATCTCCCCTCTTCTGAGCTGGCGGGAGAGAAAAAATATTACCTGGCCCAGCACTGGCAATTAACTTCAGCACTGAGGAGTTTTGGCACTCACATGCAGTAGTTCCCCTCTCTTCCCTTCCTCCTTTCTCACCAGCATTGTGCCACAGTTTCAATCCCTTTCCCTCCCATCCACATGCCCCTCTCTCTTTTCCCTTCCTCACTATCTATATAGTGTCACAGTTCCCCTCTCTTCTCTTCTCCCCCACACCCTGATCCAAACATTGCCCAAGAACCGATCCACTGGTAACATCCTTTTCCTCAGAATGAGCTCCATTTATCACTACCCTCTGTCGCCTTCCACTCAACCAGTTCCTAACTCAGTCAGTCACTTTAGGGCCCAAACTGAGGGCACTCAGTTTATTTGTCAACTATGCAGAACTGTGTCAAAGGCTTTGCTAAAATCTAAATACACCACATCTAGCGCTCTCCCTCAATCCAACTCTCTGGTTACCCAGTCAAAGAAATTAATCAGATTTGTCTGACAAGACCTGCCTCTACTAAAACCATGTTGCCTCGGGTCCTGTAATCCATTGGATTCCAAAAACTTTTACTATTAATTTACTTACCACAAAAGTCATGCTTATTGGCCTGTAGTTCGTAACCTCTTCTTTACTTCCGCCTTTTGTGGAGAGTGACAACATCTGCTCTTCTCCAGTCCTCCAGGACCACTCCCGACTCTACAGAAGCATTGAAAAGGTCAGCCAGTGGAGCTGCTAGAACTTCCTCAGGTTCCTTCAGTACCCTTGGATGTATGCCATCCATCCCCATCGCTTTGTCCACCTTTAGTTTAGCCAACTCCTCACAAACACAGTCCTCTGAAAATCGTTCAGGGATTATCACCCCTCCATTCCTATTTGTGTTCGTCTTCTGCAGCCCTGCTCCTGGCCCTTCAGCAGTGAACACAGAACAGAAATATTTGTTAAGCAATTCTGCTTTATCTTTACCAGATTCTACATATTCCTCCCCTTCACCTTTGAGTCTCACAATGCCACTTTTGCACTTCCTCCTACCACTAACGTATCTAAAAATGTTTTGCCCCGTCATTTTACTGTACTGGCTATTCTTTCTTCCCTTTGCATCTTTGCTTTCCTAACTACTTTTCTAGCTTCTCTTAACTTTTGCAGATGTTGTCGCCTGTCTTCCTCTTTCTGTGATCTCTTGTAATTTATAAAGGCTAACCTCTTCGCTTTTCAATTTCTTCCAGATGTTCCCATCCAGACAGCAATTCCTTGACGTAATCCCCCATCTGAATAAAGTTAGGTTTTTTAAAGGCTAGAACCTTCACTGTTGAATTAGCCCTCTCCACACCTATCTTTATATTAAACCACACCATCTGGTGATCACTGGATACCAGGTGATCCCATATTATAACATCAGCAACTCTCCCCCCATTAGTAAGCACTAAGTCCAGTATGACCCCATCCCACATGGGTTCCATTACCAACTGCTGGAATAGTTCCCCTTGTAGAGAATCCAGGATCTCCTAGCATCTAAAAGACCCCACAATAGGGATACCCCAATCAACATCTGGTATATTAAAATTACCTATTAGTAGTGCATCTCCTTTTACAGTTATATTTTGAATTTCATCAATTAAATCGCTGTCCACTTCTTCTGCCTCTGAAAGCGGCCTGTATATCACACCAATGTAAATACATTTGCAATTCCCTCTTTCCAGATTGATCCACAGTACGTCTTCCATACACTTTAGATCCTGCAACTGTATGTCTTTAATATTAACTTTAACATATGATGCCACTTCTCCTCCCTTTCTTCCTACCCTGTCTTTCCTGAATACATCACACACACTTCTACTCTGCCAACTATCCTATCTAAAGCACCAACGAAAGATCAATATTATCCTTTGCTTTTTCCATTTGTGAAGCTTTTCTCACATGCAAAAATGTTTTCTAAATTTATTCTTCAGACACATCACCTGTCAATCTCACTTATTGGGGCAGTCCACCCCAAGCAGGTTTAATGAAAGGAGAAAGCATGAGTCTATCTCACCCATTGTCTGGGCTGAAGCCAGTGGGTGGAGCTTGCTGCCATACTGGTTTGTCCAAAACAATAGCAAACTTGTGAGGCATTCTTTCTTTTTGGAGGGATTGGTAGGGGGAGGGATGTAAGGGAAGTTGGGCAGTTTTGAGGGGTCTGTGAAGGGGGCATAGGGTTATATTCAAAAAACATTTTCTTGATCTGCAGCAATGTCAAAAAGAATCTCTTTGGTCAGTTTCTGAAGCTTCATGAAGTACCATGAAAGAGATACCAGTTTGCAAAGAATTCTTCATTTGGAACTTCTGCAAATTACAATCCTGTCCATTTGGTAAGATTGATATTTAAAGACATGAAAAAATATTCCCATAATTCCATTTCAGTTGACCAGAATTAGCATGTATTCTATTCCTTGCTTTTAACAGCTCCCACTGTAATCCGTTGGGTTGGTCGTGAGCCCTTGGGCCCTGGCCGAGGCCAGCAGGGCGCCGACCCAGGCCAAGGGGAGACCGACCCACCACCGCACACCCCAGCTACACAATACCCCCTAAGCTACCCCTCCCCCCAGTCCCTCAGGAAGAAGGGAAATAGGCATACAGGCGGGCCTCGCGGCCGAACCGGAACCCACGCAGACAGAGCCACTCGTGCGAGCCTCACGGCTGAACTGGAACCCAATCACACACAGGGAGGGGTGAAAGAACCCAGAGGGCCCCAAGATGCCAGACACGCGCTGAACACCAGCAATAGGGCAGAGGGGGAAACAAAGGACCAGAGCGGGCCACGCCCACGCAGGGGACTAGCGCAGGACAGGGGAACTAACACAGCAACCCCCCCCCCCCCCCACCAGGGTAGGAGCCCCAGGCAGAAGCCAGAGGAACCAAATACAAAAGGAAGGCAGAAAGCCCTTGTCTCAAACCCACTGTAGACAGAGGTACACAGAACACAAAGGGTTAAACTCACTGAGCCAGCAGGCCCGGACACTGGGAAGAGAAATCCTTAAAACAAACAAACAAAGGAGAATGCTCTCACTCAGCCCAGAGCCCCGGAGGCTGAGCAATGCCCAGCCCCCACTAAACAACCGAGCAGCTGATCCTGATTACAGAGCTAGGTACACACACACACACAGCAGCAGCTAACCCAGAGGGAAGGAAAAGAATACTCTAAATCAACACAGATCCCTGTCAGAACCTAGAGCACGTTCTGAGAGAAACCTATCAGGCTTTCCTGTTACTACCAAGAAGTAACGCAAAAGCAGAGAAACTCCTCAGCTGCAGGCTAAAGTACTATCCCCTGACGTCAGCACAACCCCTGGCAGCCAATCAGAAGAGACGTCCTCCCTCCCCCTCAGCCAAACCGGCAGAATCATAACATCACCCCCCCTTCAAGGGCCCCCCCTACCCCGTCCACGAGGTTTAGGTTTGTGAGGGAAAAGGCGATGGAACCGTCTGACTAGGACTGGCGCGTGGACATGAGTAGAGTCCTCCCTGGAGTTGTCTGCCGGTCCATATTCCTTCCACGCAATGAGATACTGGAGATGTCCCCGGAAGCGCCTTGCATCCAAGACATCCCGGACTTCATATTCCCCCTGGGAGGCTGAGATGGCTGGACTAGCAGGCAACGCGGGCAAAGCCCCTTTTCTCAGAATCACAGGCTTCAGCAAGGACACATGAAAGGTGTTATATACCCGTAATGTAGGTGGTAACTTTAGCTGATAACAGACCCGATTCACTTGCCTCACAATGGGATACGGGCCCACAAATCGAGGTGCAAAGCGGGAGGAGGGAATCTTCACTTCAGACGAAGATTACGCGTGGACAACCACACCAAGTCGCCAGGCTGGAAGCGCGGTTCCACTCTGCGAGACCGATCCGCTTGGCGTTTCATACGAGCGGAGGTCACTCGCAGCGCTTTCTGAACTGATGACCAAATTGCTTGGAGCGAGGTCACCGCATCGGCCGCTGCCGGGACATCCAAGTTGGTTTTCAAGGGGGCTGGTATCCGAGGATGTCGTCCATATACGATGTAAAAGGGCAAAGCGCCCGTGGCCGAGCTCACTCGGTTGTTATGAGCGAATTCTGCCCAAGGCAGCAGCTGACTCCAGTCGTTGTGGTGCTCATTGACATACATCCGTAGGAACTGCTTCAAGCATTGGTTCACTCGTTCTGTTTGGCCATTGGATTGTGGGTGATATCCCGACGAAAAGTTCAGCTTTATTTCAAGGGCCCGATTCAGGGCTCTCCAGAACTTTGAGACAAACTGTACTCCTCGATCAGAGGTAATAGATTCTGGCAGACCATGGAGACGAAAAATAGCGCTGATGAAATACTGTGCCAGCTTCACCGCCGAAGGAAGGGTAGGCATGGGTATGAAGTGGGCCATTTTAGAAAACCGGTCCACCACTACCCAGACAACTGTGTGCCCTTCAGAGTTAGGCAGATCCGTAACAAAGTCCATGGCAATGTGGGTCCACGGTAGAGGTCTGCACGGGAACGGGGTTTGCGGGAATCCCGCGGGTTTCCCCCCCTGGTCAGCGGGAGTGCCGCGGGAACAGAACCATTGTCAGCGGGAGTGCCGCGGGGACGGAACAAAACATGCAGGATTCCCGCGGGGATCGAGGCCGACCAAAAATTGCAGACGGCCAAAAAAAAAAAAAACGCCAAAAAATCGAGGCCAGCCAAAAAAAAAAAAAGCGGGATTCCCGTGGGGACACATCGCACACATACCTTTTTAATCAATCATCAACAATCCTGCAGGTTTCCTTTTCTGATGCTCCGTAATTTCTAACCCGGCAACAACTTTTCTTCCTGCTCTGCTGCGTCATGCCCAAGGAGGTTGGATCATCTGCCATACCAACCAATACTGTGCTTAGGGAGGCTTCCAATAAAAAGAGACTACTCGGAATTCTGGGATTTGTGGTTTCTGGGTCAGTGTACATTGTGCACAGTGCAAGGCAATGGACTGCAATCCCAGTGTCCTCCAAGAAGAGCTCGTTGTAACTCTTCCATTCATGCTCAGTAGGAGCATGTGAAAATAAAGAGCTCCTTCCTTGTTTCCTGTTAATGTGTTTGTGGAAATGGTAGGTGCTATTAATATTACTGTTTGGAGATGTGGGTTTTTTTTTTTTTTTTACAACTGTTGAGATTTATTTTGCGAGTATTAGTATTTTCACTTCCACAGCATCTGCTTAGGAAATACAGTGCATAGAAAAAAAAAAGTTATTTTTAGCAGTGGATGAACCCTGTAACCCTGTAACTTGTACTTAATCCTGACCCGCTTTTTATGTTTATCAGCTTCTGCAAATCATCACAGACACTGTTCAGATTTTGTGACCTGAATAGGCAGCTTTGTTTTGGCTCCTTAGTTTACATGTCCTTGTGGAGTGGCACATACGTAAATTAGGTCGGGTACCTAATGTGATTTTAATGTAGGTGTATAAAAGGGTAATGACTACATTTCACTTTTTTTGTTATTAATAACCCCCCACCCCATTTACAAAGCAGCACTAGCTGCTGCTGGTGCTGTAATGCCAGCCCAGCCCATTTTGAATGGGCTGTCGGCATTGCCACACAGCTTTGTAAGCGGGCGGGGGGGGGGGGGGGGGGGGGGGGAAGGAAATGCTGTCTGTGATTTTATGTGATGTTTTGCTGGATGGTCTCCCTAATACCGCCAGTTTTGCAGTTTGCTTGCTGTGCTTCTCAAGTATAGTACGAATAATTATACCTTTGTGCTACCCTGATGTCCTATGTGTACTATATTGTATATGATGAGAAACGTTGGGACTGTGATCAAGTTTAAGCAAAGAGACAATTTACACAGCAGTTATAAAACTTTGAGAAAGAAACAGAATTAAAAAAAATAGTTTCTTAGCTAGTCATAATTCAGAATCTGCTGTATAGACTAATTAACATTCAGAAATACATACTTCCTTTTTTTATGGGGACGGGCGGGAATGGAGAAGATCACTCACGGGGACGGGCGGGGACGGAGGAGATTACTCACGGGGACGGGTGGGGATGGGTTAGATTCTGGCGGGGATGAGCGGGGACGGGTTTGATTCCAGCGGGGACGGGCGGGGATGGGTTGCATTTCTGTCCCCGTGCAACTCTCTAGTCCACGGTCTCTCAGGTACCGGTAAAGGCATCAGCAACCCCTGGGGTCTCCGACGGTCCGCTTTATGCTGGGCGCACTCAGGACACGCAGCCACGAACTCCTGCACATCCCGATCAAGTGAAGGCCACCAATACTGCTGGGAGATGAACCGCTTGGTTCCCAGGATCCCGAGATGTCCTGCCATTCGAGAGGCATGCCCCCATTGGAGTGTCTTTTCTCTCAGCCGGGGTGGCACAAAGGTCATACCTGCAGGTACTGCTAGCGTCATTGCGGGCACAATGACATCGGGTTTAATTACATACTGCAGGGGTTCTTCCTCCAGGTCAGCCTCCATGGACCTGGAGAGGGCGTCTGCCTTGATGTTCTTCTCCGCTGGACGATAAGTCAGAATGAAATCAAAGCGGGAGAAGAATAGTGCCCACCGGGCCTGGCGAGGATTCAGCCTTCTTGCTTCTCGTAAATAAGTCAGGTTTTTATGGTCCATGAACACCGTGAAGGGCTCCTGCGCCCCTTCCAGCAGATGACGCCATTCTTCCAGGGCCAATTTAATGGCTAATAGCTCCTGATCCCCGATGGCATAATTCTTCTCGGCAGGGGTATACCTTTTAGAGAAGAATGCACATGGGAGAAGTTTCCCACTGGGGTGGGCCTGGGACAGCACTGCTCCTACGCCAACCGATGATGCATCCACTTCCACGAAAAATTTATTTGTCGGGTTGGGATGGCGCAACACTGGAGCTCCAACAAATGCCTGTTTCAGATTCTCAAAGGCCTGACACGCCTCAGGCGACCAGTTGCGAGCGTCAGCATTCTTCTTAGTCAAGGCAGTAAGAGGGGCAGTCAGGGACGAGTAATTCCAAATAAACTGCCTATAGTAGTTTGCAAAACCTAAGAAGCGCTGTAGAGCCTTACGCCCCGTAGGTTGCTGCCAGTGCAGGATGGCTGTCAGCTTACTGGGGTCCATACGCAGCCCGTGGTTAGAAATGATGTACCCCAGGAAGAGCAGTTCGGAGCGATGGAATTCACATTTTCCCAATTTCACATAGAGGTGGTTCTCCCTCAACCGCTGCAATACGGTCTTCACTTGCTCCTGGTGCTCTTCCTCAGCCCTTGAAAAAATCAAAATGTCGTCCAAGTAGACCATCACAAACTTATACAGGAGATCCCTGAAGATGTCATTCATAAAGGCTTGGAAGACGGCTGGAGCATTAGCAAGTCCAAACGGCATTACCAGATATTCGTAATGCCCGTCGCGGGTGTTAAACGCCGTCTTCCACTCATCCCCCTCCTTGATCCGCACAAGGTTGTAGGCCCCCCTGAGATCGAGCTTGGAAAAGATCTGGGCCCCCTGGAGGCGGTCAAACATCTCAGAAATCAAGGGAAGGGGGTATTTGTCCTTCCGCGTGATGGCATTGAGTCCCCTGTAGTCAATACAGGGGCGCAACCCCCCATCCTTCTTCTCCACGAAGAAGAATCCAGCCCCCGCGGGCGATTTAGAGGGCCGGATGAAGCCTCGAGCTAGGTTCTCTCGAATATACTGGGACATGGCTTCCGTCTCTGGCCGGGATAGGGGGTATACGCGGCCACGGGGAGGTTCAGTGCCAGGTAGTAGCTCTATGGCACAGTCATAGGAGCGATGAGGAGGCAGAATCTCTGCTTGCTGTTTGGAAAAAACATCTCCAAAGGATCTGTAGGGCCCCGGTAACATAACATTGGCTCGATCCAAAGGAAGCGTCACTGGGCCTGGCGAGACCTTATCCAAACAGACCTTCTGGCAGCCCGGGCCCCACGCCGTCAATTCACCCCGGGCCCAATCAATACAAGGGTAATGCAGGCGAAGCCAGGGTAATAACAGGATTATGGCCTCAGTGGCCGACGGAAGGACGTAGAAGGAGATAACTTCTTTGTGTAAGACTCCTACCCGTATGGTCATAGGCACGGTCCTGGAGCGGAGAACTCCCCGAACCAGTCCCCAAGCCGCTGAGACAGTGATGGACTGAGGTAACTCCATCGTAGGAATTTGATGAACCCGCACCAGGTCCGCGCTGATAAAGTTGCCTCCCGCCCCCGAGTCGACTAGCGTCTCAAAACAAGGGGTATCCTTAATCGCCAGTAGGACTGGCACCAAAACCTGCATCCAAGGGGAGAAGGACTTGGGCCCTGACCCGGTCTCCCTAGCCGGTATCAGGGCTGCTGGTTTCCCGACTTCTTTCTCTTCGGGCACTCACGGACAAAGTGCCCCTTCACTCCACAATGCAGGCACAGCCCCTTAGACCGTCTCCGCTGTCTCTCCTGGGCCGCCCGGTCAACCCAGAAAAAGAGTGGGAAATGGACCAATGACTCCAGGAAAATGGGAGATAAATTTCAAAGAACCACTTTATTCAATGACTCGACACAGACAACTGTGTTTCGGCCAGAAGGCCTGCCTCAGGAGTAGTTCTGACGTGTTGAACAAGAGTTTCTGCCCAGCAATTTGGAAAATCTGATGTCAGCTAGCGCACTCTCTCTCATATCCAGCGATTCTTCGTCCCTCAGCGTCCTCCTTCACTGCCTGCCAGCCAGCGTCGGACTCAGAAGCGAACGGTGCAGGCAGCGATTGGCTGGCAGCGTCGTAGCTTCCCTTTGCATGTCCCGCCTACAACTTCCATGCAAAGGGAAGCTACGACGCTGCCAGCCAATCGCTGCCTGCACCGTTCGCTTCTGAGTCCGACGCTGGCTGGCAGGCAGTGAAGGAGGACGCTGAGGGACGAAGAATCGCTGGATATGAGAGAGAGTGCGCTAGCTGACATCAGATTTTCCAAATTGCTGGGCAGAAACTCTTGTTCAACACGTCAGAACTACTCCTGAGGCAGGCCTTCTGGCCGAAACACAGTTGTCTGTGTCGAGTCATTGAATAAAGTGGTTCTTTGAAATTTATCTCCCATTTTCCTGGAGTCATTGGTCCATTTCCCACTCTTTTTCTGTGTTGTTATTTTCACGTGGGAGCTAGTGTTCATCCACTTAGGTGGATTACTCTCTCCCGCCCGGTCAACCTGCATAGGTTCAGACCCATCGGGCACACCCAGCGACGGGGAAGCAGGGCTCTTGTGCGAGCTCCTCGAGTGAGCCCCTACAACCTGCTGACCAGCGCGACGTTCACAGGCCCGCTCCCTGAACCGGATGTCCACCTGGGTGCAGAGACGGATGAGGTCGTTCAGATCTGAGGGCAGCTCCCGGCCTGTGAGTTCATCCTTAATGTTGGCCGAGACCCCATGCCAGAATACCGCAGTCAGGCTTGGGTTATCCCAACCTAGCTCCGCGGCCAAAGTCCGAAACTGGATGGCGTACTCACCCAGAGAGTAGGTTCAACAGCTGAGTCGCCGCCGAAGAGGGCTTCCCGGGTTCCTCAAAGATGAGCCGAAATTGTTTCAAGAACTCTGCCAAATTATCCAGGAGGGGATCCTTCTTCTCCCATAAGGGCGAGGCCCAGGCCAGAGCGGGGCCTGCCAGTAGAGAGATAATATAAGCCACCTTCGCCCGATCCGAAGGAAAATCCCGGGCCTGCAACTCGAAGACAATTTGGCATTGATTGAGGAACCCCCGGCAGGTCTTACTGTCGCCCTCGTACCTCGGGGGCGTAGCCACCCGAATCCCTCGGCCGCATGCGTGGGAACCCGGCGGAGTAGCTGCTGGCGGGCCCTCCGCAGCCCCTGTGACAGTCAGCGTGTCTACACAGTGCGTTCACGACTCCCGATACCTGTTGTAGCTGAGCATGCAATTGCTGGAGCAGCTGCATGGGGGATGGATCGGTCGAGCTCATGGCTTTTGCGTTCTGTAATCCGTTGGGTTGGTCGTGAGCCCTTGGGCACTGGCCAAGGCCAGCAGGGCGCCGACCCAGGCCAAGGGGAGACCGACCCACCACCGCACACCCCAGCTACACAATACCCCCTAAGCTACCCCTCCCCCCAGTCCCTCAGGAAGAAGGGAAATAGGCATACAGGCGGGCCTCGCAGCCGAACCGGAACCCACGCAGAGCCACTCGTGCGAGCCTCACGGCTGAACTGGAACCCAATCACACACAGGGGTGGGGTGAAAGAACCCAGAGGGCCCCAAGATGCCAGACACGCGCTGAACACCAGCAATAGGGCAGAGGGGGAAACAAAGAACCAGAGCGGGCCACGCCCACGCAGGGGACTAGCGCAGGACAGGGGAACTAACACAGCAACCCCCCCCCCCCACCAGGGTAGGAGCCCCAGGCAGAAGCCAGAGGAACCAAACACAAAAGGAAGGCAGAAAGCCCTTGCCTCAAACCCACTGTAGACAGAGGCACACAGAACACAAAGGGTTAAACTCACTGAGCCAGCAGGCCTGGACACTGGGAAGAGAAATCCTTAAAACAAACAAACAAAGGAGAACGCTCTCACTCAGCCCAGAGCCCGGGAGGCTGAGCAATGCCCAGCCCCCACTAAACAACCGAGCAGCTGACCCTGATTACAGAGCTACATACACACACATACACACAGCAGCAGCTAACCCAGAGGGAAGGAAAAGAATACTCTAAATCAACACAGATCCCTGTCAGAACCTAGAGCACGTTCTGAGAGAAACCTATCAGCCTTTCCTGTTACTACCAAGAAGTAACGCAAAAGCAGAGAAACTCCTCAGCTGCAGGCTAAAGTACTATCCCCTGACGTCAGCACAACCCCTGGCAGCCAATCAGAAGAGACGTCCCCCCTCCCCCTCAGCCAAACCGGCAGAATCATAACACCCACACTAGCAGTAATGCAGTCACATCATGCACTTAAAACATCTTTGGGCTGCATTTCCCAAAGTGTTGCTCCTCCTGCAATCAGATCCCTGTATTAAAAAGCAGCTGACGTAATACCGTTAAAAAAAAGCCACACATACAAATTATGTCTCACCACCGCAAAACACAGATATCAGTGCATTCCATTTTGATCCGATTTGTTGCCAAATGGCACAGATTGCAGGAGAAAGTGTGCTGACTTTCACGTGGTGGCTACCACTTTCAAATCTGAAATCCTTCCCAAACTGTAAATGCTGGATCTAAGATATGCATGAATTAATAACAATAAGAAAATCCCCACAAATGCACTTCTGTACCTGTCAGTTCTGCACACCTCTGCAAAAACAGCACAGTTTATGTTTATTTATTTTGCTGCATTTATATCCCACATTTTCCCACCTATTTGCAGGCTCAATGTGGCTTACAATATAATACAACTACAATCACATTGATGGAATAGAGAATCAGAGTATAAATAACAGATAAGGTGCATAGGAATATTATGGCAATCATATTAATGGAGAAGAATTTCAGAATTATTGCTATTAAGGTTCATACGAGAATTATGTTAAGAAGTGGGTAAGTGGATAACAACATAATATAATGATATCAGGACAGGGTATGATTATCAGTAATTAGGGTGTAAATAAAATAGGCAAAATAAAAGAGTTCCAATATAAAATTGTGTCTGGTGTAGTTTAGGAGTCAGATCGTTATGAGGGATCCATTTTGTACGCTTTTTTGAACAAGTAAGTCTTCAGTAGTTTCCGGAAGGTCATCAAGTCGCGTGTTTTTCTTATAGTGGTTTGTAATTTATTCCATCGTTGTGTACAGATGTATGAAAAGCTAGATGTATGTATTGATTTGTATTTAAGTCCTCTGCAATTGGGATAATGGAGGTTTAAGAATGTACGTGATGAACTTTTGTTGTTTCTCTCTGGTAGATCTATAAGGTCTGACATGTAAGATGGGGCATCTCCATAAATAATTTTATGAACTAAGGTGGATATTTTGAATGTAACTCGATCCTTTAGTGGAAGCCAGTGTAATTTTTCTCTAAGGGGTTTAGCACTATAGTATTTCGCCTTTCTGAATATCAGTCTGGCTGCGGTGTTCTGGGCAGTCTGGAGTTTCTTAATGGTTTTGAAACAGGTGGGAAATCAGGAGACGAAAGGCAAATTTTGGTTCCAAATAAGGCAACTTTATTGCTAGCAAGTGAACAGCACCGAGTAGCCTCGGGACACTGTGTGTCATAAATCATCTGACGCTTACATTTATACTTCCCTACTGGGCCTGCGCATTTGGCCCCTTACACGTCACAACTGTCATGCGCAGTAAACATTTGTAGTTCTTACAGTACAAAATTGTAGTCCCAGTACGTACACACGTCATAACACTGAAATGATACTGGCAAGAAAAACGAAACTTAGCAGCTTATTCTGTACACACAATGCCCCTTTCTAGCACAGGAGATAAGGTGCGGCTCAGGAATGCAGGGGGGTGTCAGCACCCTCCAAGGTCGCCTATTCAGATGGCGTTGCTACGTGCAAGCTGGTCTTGTATAGGCCTTGCAAACTACTGTTACAAGCTATATATCTAATAGCCCTGCATTCTGTCTGTACATTAGTAAACAGCAAACTTGTCTTGTTAGTAAACAGTAAAACTGGATAAGGCACAAATGTCCAGTGCAGTAATAAGGTGTGGCCAAACAGCCAAAAGCAGAGGTAGAGTGCATAAGTAAAAGTCCATCAGTAGGCACAAAACATGAGGTTGTCTTGTTGCTCAGTAGTATTCAGGTAGTACCGGCGTTCCACTCCTTCATTCCCCCCTTTTGATACTTGAACATCCATTCTGGTGGAGAGTATCACCTCCATGAACCCTGAAAAGGAAAGAAAGGACAAGAATAGTTAGCGAGGGAGGCAGCAAGCGAGCCCTAAGCCCTTGCGCAGCCGGTGGTTGCTTCGCCGGGGTTGAGACGGAGGGCCCCTAGTGGAATCCCCCCCCCCTTTGTAGCCGGTCTTTTGCTGGCACAAGGGTGATGGCCCATTGAGTGAATCAGGGGGTTCAAAGTGCACATCAGCCACAAGGTGCTTCATCGTCAGCTTCATCAGACTGGGGAATGGGGGAGTACATCTGGAGAGCCATAAGTTGGGCAGCAGCACGGCGGTCAGCGATGCTTTCCATGGTGGAGCGGAGACACCTGAAAACTAAGGGGAGAGACAAAGGTATTATTAGGCAAGACAGCAAGAACAGGCCACCCATGACGAGGAGGCCTTGCAGGCTCCCGGAGGTTGGGAGCCAGCTGGTGAGGGAGGAAGTCCAATCCCACGCACTGTTCCAGGTCTGGACGGGGACGTGGGCTAGTTTGACCATCCGGTCAGTTATCTCCCTGATGACATGGCTCTGGTCATCAATCTGTAAGCAGCAATTACTGAGGTTAAACTTGCCACACACCCCGCCCTCCTGGGCTAAGAGGTAGTCAAGAGCCAAGCGATTTTGGTAGACGGCGGTAATGAGCTTAGTGTTCTGTCGAGCTAGGATATTGAGGGCCAGGGCAGAATCGTTAGTGAGGATTTCGAGTACGGCCTGTAGGCGAATAATGCGATTGAGCATGTAGATAGGGGTGCGGTACCCGTATGTACCATCTTCAGCCCATGTGGCCGGTCCATAGTAGTGAATGATACGTTCAGGCGGCCACTCGTTGTCCTTCCAGTCTCCAATCTGTACTTTGGGCTTGATGATTGGGAAAGACCGTTTTCGTCGGGTAGGGTTATCAGGCCCCTTTTCCACGTATAGGGGGATACCCAAAGTTTCGCCGACTTGTATGGGCAGAAGGAAAAAACTAGGTCGGACCGTGCCCAAGAGGCAGGTACCGTACCAGCGGGTCGGGAGTTGTTCATAGGCCCTGCGTCCGCAGATATAGTAGTAGCCCGCCGGGGCTACCCACTTGAGGGAAGCGTTCCCTCCGTATGTCCATGTCATGTTCAAGGTGGGTTCTGTCCAGATAGGCTCCGGGGCGGGCAGGTTGTCCGTTTGCCACCAGGTCGTCCGGCTGCCATTATACTGAAGAACCCCCGTACAAGCAGAGTCTCCCACTGGTACAGAGTAACGCTTCGATGGCGCTCGACTAGCGCAGAGGGTACCTATGATATTTGTTCTCAGGGCCCATTCGTACGGCTTCGGCCGTTGGGGAAAGGTAATGTTAGTGGTGTTGAGTGCATCCCATGTGTGTTGTCGGATCTCTCTCGCTTCCCAGGGCCATTGTTCACCCATGTCGGTGCCTCCACAGACGAAACAGTTGGCAATTCCGAGGGAGAGGGCGATGTTTTCAGCCAAATTGAGGAACATATTTCGGGCTTCTGGGGAAATGGGGAATTTAGTCTCGGTCTGCTCAGCACGAGCAATTTCATCAAATACGTCTTGGTAGCCGACAACAGTAGTCTGGTAGTGCGTAGGAGGCTTCGTTTCGAGATTCTGATATATGGTAATATATGTCAACGGATCCATTCCTCCGCCGTCAATGCCGAGGCCCCACGTTCCTCTCCAGGGCATGTCGTGTCCTCGGATGGGCCAGTCTAGGGACACATAGTTACCAGAACCTCGACGAAATTCGCCCAGGCCGGCGCATCCGGCATATCCTCCTCCCGTATAAGCACATACTCGGTCCCAGCCCGAGGCTCGAGTGTCGCCGGCGCATGGGAGCCACACCCACGGGGAGCAGCATCTCATGTCTGGACTGAAGGGGCAGACATACTTGTGGTCCTTAACGTATGCCTCTCGCCAACTCTGGCTACCACACTTGCGAGACCAAGGGTGCTTGTCCATGGCGGCACAGACGTCGAAGGTGAGGGTTGCTACAGTTTGGATGCCACCGACAAGGATACGAGTAGAATTAATGTAATACAGAATGCCATCTCCCTCGACTCCCGGAGGTCCGGCCACATACGCAGGGAGTCCTACGCTGAGGGTGACATTGTAGTATCTTGGTTTGGTAGGGCTGTGGCAGATAGTGAGATTTCCTTGGAGGCATCTGTGGAACTGTTGGAGGCCATTCGGAGTGATGAGGGCACAAGTCGGGAGAAACTGGCAATCGCCTTCCGGGGGCTGCGTCTGGTGAATGAGGGTAGTGACTAGGTGATATCCTCCCTCTATACGGTGGCGCACGAGGCGCAAACATTCAGTGCAATTCAGGCTCAAGGGGTAATAGCTCGGGACTGAGCAAAGGAGGAGTAATAGGCTCAGCATCATATATGCGGTGGAAGGTATCCGAGCCTTTGCAGCAAGAAGATGATAAGGCCCACGATTATGGCTGCGATAAAGAGAGAGCCAAAAACGCAGTGGGTCCAGAAACTGAGTTCCTGTTGCTGGGCAGGCATGAATCTGGTGGTCACGTCTTTCTTAGAGTCAGCCGTAATGGAGCGTCAGGATGTTGGTGCGCAGTCCAACGCTTCAGGGAGCTGCTAGTGGGAGCAGCAGGCTTCAATCGGGTCCAATGTATCCACACTGGGCTTCCTGCAATTTTAACAGCGGTGGAGGTCGTTAGGAGAACAAGGGAGGGCCCCTTCCATTTTGGCTTTAGGCAGTCAGATTCATCCCACTCTTTTACCCAGACCTCGTCTCCCACCCTGAACCTGTGCGTAGGATTGGTGAGGACCAAGGGTGCTACTCTTTCAGTGTACTGCTGGATGTCTTGCACTACCTGGTGTAAGGCTCTCATCTGTTTCACTAAGGAACTCTCACCCTGTATCTGCAAGGAGTCGGGAAAGGAGGGTAGTGGTGGTGGCCTAGCATACATCATCTCGTAGGGAGTAAGGCCGGTAGCCTTGGGGGTACACCTAAGATGCAGCAAGGCCAGTGGAAGCAGGTCGGGCCATTTGGCTTTTGCTTCTTGGCATAGCTTGGCTAGCTGGTTCTTCAGGGATCGGTTAGCCCTCTCCACTACTCCACTGCTTTGGGGTCTCCAGGCACAATGCAACTTCCAGTCGAGACCCAGCCTTGTACTGAGTTGTTGTGTTACTTCACTAGCGAAGGCGGGGCCGTTGTCAGAGTTTATTTGCTTGGGGAGGCCGTATCTGGGTAGGATTTGATGAAGCAGTAGGGAGGTAACTTCTTTAGCCATTTCCGTTCTAGTAGGCTGGGCTTCAATCCATCCGGTGTAGGTACACACGGCGACGAGGATAGCTTTGTAGCCGCGCGCCGGGGGCATGTGTGTGAAGTCAATCTGGCACACGTGAAAAGGGCTGGTGCCTCGGAGAACATGTCCTGGCATAGGGCCGGGCCCCGTTCGAGGGTTGTTCCGGGCACAAGTCGCGCATCGGCTGGAAGCGTTTTTGGTCCACAGGGATAGTTTGTTGATGTAGTAGGTCTTCTCAAGTAAGCGCCCCAGGGCGTCCCTTCCCAGGTGGGTGCGGTCGTGAGCCTCCTTGGCCACCGTCCAGGCCAAGGCTTCGGGTATCCATATGCGCCCATCCTGTAGTATCCACCAGCCATTGCGTGACTGTAGACCCTCCTGTTGGGCCCATTCCGTTTCTTGGGGGGTGTAAATAGGGGTCTCCGTAGGGAGCTGGACGACGAGTACGGGGTCAGAAGGGTGAGAGGAGTAGGGGAGCTGACTTGCCCTTTTTGCAGCGTCGTCTGCCCGCTGATTTCCCCGGGCGATAGGGTCCGTTCTTCCAGTATGGGCCCTGCAGTGCATCACGGCCACCTTCTTCGGCTTCCATACCGACTCGAGTAATTGGCAGATTTCAGCGGCATTTGCAAGTCCTTTCCCTTCAGCCGTCAGAAATCCCCTCTCCTTGTACAAGGCTCCGTGCACCTGGAGGGTGAGGAAAGCGTATTTGGAGTCGGTGTAAATGTTGACAACTTTTCCTTCAGCCCACAGGAGGGCTCTGGTGAGGGCGATTAGCTCCGCTTTCTGGGCTGATGTTCCGGGTGTCAGAGCCATAGCCTCGATCACATGGTCCTCAGATACCACCGCATAGCCAGCTCTTCGAATTCCCTCTATCACCTGGCTGCTTCCATCGGTAAAAAGGGTGATGCCCCCTTGCCAGGGTTGATCCTTCAGGTCAGGTCTGCTCGAGTGCACAGTGGCCATTACCTCTTCACAGTCGTGGAGTGGTGGTTCAGGGGCCGGAAGGAGGGTGGCAGGATTGAGGTTGGTCGTGTCCAGGATTCGCACCTCCGGATTTTCGCACAGGAGGGCTTGGTATTTGACCAATCGGGAGTTGGTCATCCATCTGGGTCCGTGGCTCTCGAGTAGGCCGCGGATGGTGTGGGGTGTGGTCACAAAAAGTGTTTGGCCGAATGTGAGTTTATTGGCCTCGTGTATCAGGAGACAAGCAGCCGCAATGCTTCGTAGGCAGCCCGGCCATCCTCGTGCCACGTTGTCCATGCTCTTGGAGAGGTATGCTACAGGGCGTTGCCAGGTACCGACCAGTTGGGTAAGGACTCCAAGTGCCAATCCCTTCTTTTCGTCGATGAACAAGTAGAACGGCTTAGTCACATCTGGCAGTCCGAGCGCTGGTGGGGCCACAAGGGCCTCCTTGAGGTCCTGAAGGGCTTTCAGTTCGCTTTTCTCCCACCGGAGATCTTGGCCCTCGAGTTCAGGTCCTTTCAGTTTGGCGTACAAGTCTTGGGTCAGGACAGCAAAATTGATGATCCAAATGCGGCAATATCCAGCGGCTCCGAGGAGTGCCCGTAGTTCCTTCTTATTTGCAGGAGTGGGTTGGTTGCGGATGGCTTGGGTTCGGGGGATACCGAGCCTTCGGGTTCCTTCTCGGAGGCGAAACCCCAGATACTCGACTTCGATCTCGCATATCTGTGCCTTCTTGCGACTGGCCCGGTACCCCTGGGCTTCCAGAGTCTTCAAGAGGTAAAGTGTAGCTTCAGCACATTCGGTGTACGTTTCACGGGCCACCAACAGGTCATCCACGTATTGGACGACCGGCCCATACTCGTCCTGATACGTCTTCAGGTCCTGGGCGAGTTGGTCGCCGAAGAGGGTAGGCGAGTTCTTGAACCCCTGGGGAAGACGGGTCCATGTGTATTGCTGCTTGGTTCCCGTCTGCAAGTCTTCCCACGTGAAGGCAAACAACTTTTGGCTGTCGACAGCAAGAGGGATGGAAAAGAAGGCGTCCTTCAAATCAATGACACTGTACCACTTGGTCTGAGATGGCACTTGGGCTAGGATGGAGTATGGATTTGGTACGAGGGCAACTATGTCGGCTACCTGGTTGTTGACTTTCCTCAGGTCCTGGACGGGTCTGTACTCGGATGTTCCTGGTTTCTTAACGGGCAACAATGGGGTATTCCATGCGGATCTGATTGGTTTAAGGACTCCCTGTTGAAGGAGTTTCTGTAGATGTGTATGCATACTATGCCGGGCTGCATAGGGGATGTGGTATTGTCCTTGGTTGACAACTTGAGCATTTGGTTTGAGCTCAATCCAGATGGGGATAGCGTTAACGGCCAGTCCGCCGGGGTTCAATTCCGCCCATACATCAGGCACTTCATCCATTATGGCCCGCCTCTGCTGGGCGAAAGGGGTGTTCTGGTCGTAACGGCAGTCGCCGGGTCCTACAGTTGGGGGAACGTGTAGTCTCCATTCTTCTCTTACTGGACAGATAAGTGTCACTGGCCGATCTTCAAAGCGAGCTTCCACTTCACCCGTAGTCTTGAACTTCAAGGTGGCCTGGAGCTTACAGAGTAGGTCTCGACCAATCAAGGGGACCGGGCATCCAGGGATGTGTATGAACTGATGGGACACCATCGTCCCTCCGATCTGGACTTGGCGCTCTTTGAGGAGGGGGGCCGCAAGGGATTTCCCGGAGGCTCCCACAATTGGTATAGTTTCTTTCGTGGCTGGGGCTATGGCAGTGGTGATAACAGATCGCTGGGCCCCTGTGTCTAGTAAGGCCCTCATAGATTCTGTCCCCACCCGAATTTCCACCAGAGGGTCAGTGGGGACTCTGCCCTCCCGGTTTCTTCATGCTGTGCCGTCTCGGGTAGCGTCCACAGCCATCTGCCATTCCCTCCGGTCATCCCGTCCTCTCTCTCTTCGGCCCCTTCCACGGCCTCGCCTAGGGGCCCCCGTGCGGTCGCCGGTCTCCTCCTCTCTCTGCCGGTCCCATGATTCCTCTTCTCTCGGGTTGTCCCGTATCTCCTCTGGACAATCAGCCCACCAGTGTCCTTCTTGTCGGCAATTTGCACACTGGTTACGCCCTATGGGGGACCGCGTTCCTCTTGTTCTCCTGCCCCTCCCCTTTGGTCTAGACCTCATTCGTTCTTCCAGCACCGTGGCCAACACATCTGCCTTCTCCCGCATCCGTCTGGTCGATTCCTTCCGGGCCTCCACCTTCTCCTCCTGGTCGCGATATCCGAATACGCGATCAGCTATAGCTTTCAGTTGGCTTAGGCTCATCCCTTCGAACCCCTCCGTTCTCTGTAGCTTTCTTCGTATATCCGGTGCTGACTGGCTAACAAAACTCATAACCACGGTTGGGAGGTTCTTAGGGTCCTCGGGATTTATCGGGCTGTGCCTCCTAAATGCTTCCATAAGTCGTTCAAGGAAGTCCCCTGGACTCTCGTCCTTTTGTTGGACTACACTGTGGATTTTTCCCATGTTGGTAACCTTCTGCTTCCCCTTCTTTAAGGCGGCCAGGTACGCCTGTTGGTATCGGCGGATAAAGGTTTGGCCTTCGGCGGTTCGGTAATCCCACGTGGGGGCAGCGATGGGTGCCTCCGTTTCTAGTAGGTTCTGTAAATTGGCATGGGCCGGATTCGCATCCCGGATGGCTTGCTCCATATTTTGTTGTAAAAGGCGGCGTTCTTCAGAGGTCAGGATGTGGGCGCTCAACTGCCTAAGGTCGGCCCAAGTTGGATTGTAGCTGTATATAATGCCTTCCACCAGCTCTATCAGCTGCTCGGGTTTCTGGTCGTAGGACGGCCCATGGAATTTCCAGTTATACAAATCGGCACTTGAGAAGGGAACGTGGCTATAAACTGTTGATTCGATGGGCTGGCCCCCCCCTTCCGCCGGGTTAGGGGTATAGGTGGTGGACTGTCGAACTGGGAATAAGTGGGAGGTTCCCCCTGTTCGGTTGGATGGAAGGGCCTGGGCCTGTTGCGGACTCGATTGGGGGAACCGAGTAATGTTCTTCACAACCCGTTTACTCTTCCGTGTGGTTGCGAGGCCAGGTGACTCAGGTGAGGCTGGGCGGGACGTCTCCCCGGCATCCGACTCTGACCCGGAAGTCTCGGCGTCAGCGGGGCCTTCTGCTAGGCCCGTAAGGTCAGGGTACATAGGAGCATAGGGCGGCGGCGCAATGTCGTCTTCGTATGCCTCCGCCGTAGCAAGTATCGGGGCTCTTGGAGGCTTCTTCTCGGCCGAACCCTGAACTTTCCCTGCGGTTTTCTTTGGGGGTTTTTTTCTAGAAAGTGTGTTGGTAGTACTGGGCGTAGTTCCTGCCTTGACTCTGGTAGCAGGGGGCGTGGTCTCAGTGGCTTCAGTGCTAGGGGCGGTAGGCCGTATGGGGGCGGTCCCTGCGGCCTTCGGGACGGCAGCGGTTGCCGAGCTTTGGAGAGCGAAGGCATGGGTCGGCAGGGTTCTAAGTTTGGTTTTCCGGCCTTTTCTCTGCTTTACCAACATAAGGGCGGCCTTTTCTACCTTCCGTTGGGCCCAAGCCGGCGGATCCCGGACTACATCCAACCACGCTTCTATGTATGGAATGTCCTCGGGACAGCCGGGGTTTCCCTCAATTATAACAATATTCATGACCGCCGCCACTTTTTCATACTCGAATGACCCTTCCGGGGGCCATCCAGCAATTCCTAGCCCTGGCCACATAAATTGACATCTCTGTATCATCCCGGCCCTGCTACATTTATCTAGGTCGAACACTTCGCTAAAGTGTTCCGCCATTAAATCTAACGGTGAAGACCCACCCCCGCCCATCCTAACCTGAGTGCCAAAGGACAGGTGACGGACAAAGGGGGAAAGGGGAGGTGGAGGAGTAAGGGGTCTCGTTCCACCAGACACAGAAGGGTCAACACTCGGCCTGACCAGGACGCGGTCGCCCGGCCTGGAACTGCAAGCCCACTCACACACTTTCATACGCCACAAGAAACCCCCCCGTTCGTTCGCCGCTCGGTTTCGTCGCCGGAGCCCAGTGAGTTTCGGGACCTAGTCGGATACCAATAGTCCGTATTAGTCACTGGCTAAAAGAGGGTGATCATGCCTCTTCTTCGGTCCTTACTGGGCCGTTCACTACGTAGAGTATACTCGCCTGTCCGCCGGGGTCGCAGGCCGCGCCGTCGTGCGCTTCTCCCTGAAATGGAAAAAGGTGCCTTGTCGGAACCACACAGCCCCCTCTACAGTCAGGCGGAGTGGATCGGCCCTCCTCCGGGAGATGGACGCTGAAATCAGCGGTGGCCACTCACCACCTCCTCGGGTGGGAATCGATGACCCGATCCGACTGCAGTGGGGGAGGGGAAGAATATAATCCGATTCCCCTTTCTACTTCTGTCCCATCTGGGTCGCCAATGAAACAGGTGGGAAATCAGGAGACGAAAGGCAAATTTTGGTTCCAAATAAGGCAACTTTATTGCTAGCAAGTGAACAGCACCGAGTAGCCTCGGGACACTGTGTGTCATAAATCATCTGACGCTTACATTTATACTTCCCTACTGGGCCTGCGCATTTGGCCCCTTACACGTCACAACTGTCATGCGCAGTAAACATTTGTAGTTCTTACAGTACAAAATTGTAGTCCCAGTACGTACACACGTCATAACACTGAAATGATACTGGCAAGAAAAACGAAACTTAGCAGCTTATTCTGTACACACAATGCCCCTTTCTAGCACAGGAGATAAGGTGCGGCTCAGGAATGCAGGGGGGTGTCAGCACCCTCCAAGGTCGCCTATTCAGATGGCGTTGCTACGTGCAAGCTGGTCTTGTATAGGCCTTGCAAACTACTGTTACAAGCTATATATCTAATAGCCCTGCATTCTGTCTGTACATTAGTAAACAGCAAACTTGTCTTGTTAGTAAACAGTAAAACTGGATAAGGCACAAATGTCCAGTGCAGTAATAAGGTGTGGCCAAACAGCCAAAAGCAGAGGTAGAGTGCATAAGTAAAAGTCCATCAGTAGGCACAAAACATGAGGTTGTCCTGTTGCTCAGTAGTATTCAGGTAGTACCGGCGTTCCACTCCTTCAGTTTGAGCTTTGCATCCCGCATATAAGGAATTGCAGTAATCCAAATGGCTCAATACCAGTGATTGCACTAGCTTGCGGAATGTCTCTCTTGGGAAGAAAGGTTTTATTCTTCTAAGCCTCCACAATGCATAAAACATTTTCTTTATATCATTTTTCACGTGGTTATCTAGACTAAGGTTACGATCGATTGTTACACCTAAGAGTTTCAGGTTGTCCGCAACAGGAAGGGTGCGATTTAGTATATTTATATTGGTATAGTTGATTTTATTATACTGCGATGATAATATAAGGCATTGTGTTTTTTCTGCGTTGAGTTTCAGTTGGAATGCATCCGCCCATGAATTCATAACTTGGAAGCCGAGATTAATTTTATCTACAATTTCAGACAAGTCATTTTTATATGAGATATATATCGTCACATTGTCAGCATAAATATAAGGGTTAAGGTTTAGGTTGGATAAAGATCTGGCTAGTGGTAACATGATTAAATTAAAGACTATCGGGGAAAGTGGAGATCCTTGTGGCACACCACATTCAGGTCTCCATGGCGATGATATCATCGATTTAGATATTACCCGGTATGTTCTTGCCGTTAGGAAACTATGAAACCAATTCAGTACATTACCTCCAATTCCAAAATATTCAAGAATGTTTAATAGGACACCATGGTCAACCATGTCGAACGCGCTGGACATGTTGAATTGTAAAAGAAGAACATTGTTACCGTTTGCAATAATTTGTTTAAATTTGGTCATGTGTGTTAAAAGAACTGTTCACAGATAATCTATAATATATCATTTTTATTAACAGGAGAAAATTAAAAAAAAAATCAGTGCACCCATCCATGTCCCCCGTTAGACTGCACGCCTATTGTGTTCAAGACTCACCTAGTTCCCTGCTCCCAGTGCCACAACCTCACAATTCCTCACCTACCGTGGCTATCTGCCTGTCTGCACCTGCCCCGTGCAAGCAGCACCGCAAGGCCACCTCCACATGCTCACTCTCTATTCCCAGCAGCCAGACTATCACAGATAGTTCCTTTGTGTACATCCGTATGCTGCACAAGTCAGCATGATTCTAACTATAACTGAGATAAATAACAATTCTATTCAGGGTATTTATATCCCACTAAAATCAACAGTCTAAGTGGGTTACATAAATATAAAACAAATTGGAAAGTTAGGAAAGCTCACAAAAAATAGTCATTCAAGAATTGTAAATAACAGGAAATCACAGAAACTTGTTCAGGTATGGAATTCCACAACTTACTAGCCTGAAAAGAAAATAAATCATCACGGATTCTTTTATAATGAATTTTCCTAACAGATGCAAACCCCAACAATAAAGTAGAATAGAAATGAGAGCTCCTTCGAAATGTTGGATAAGCTATCAACTGCAGAAGGGGAGAGGAACAGTTCCCCTGCAGTATGTTAAACACAATACAGGTAATCTTAAAAAAGTATCCAAGCAGAAACCGGTAACCAATGTAACGTCTAAGCAGCGGAATCACATGGTCATAACGTGAATAACCATATATCAATTTAGCTGCAGTATTTTATTTTACTTATTTACTGGGGATTTATTAACTGCCTTTATGAAGAGTTTCACCCAGGGTGGTGTACAGCAGGTACAGTTTAAGATAAAACTTACAATTTTGTTAACAGCATAACTGGCATGAAGTTGACTTGGTTAACCTCTTTATGCTGATGACACCCAGCTGTATCTCTCCACACCAGACATCACTGCGGAAACCCAGGCCAAAGTATCGGCCTGCTTATCCGACATTGCTGCCTGGATGTCCAACCGCCACCTGAAACTGAACGTGGCCAAGACTGAACTTATTGTTTTCCCACCCAAACCCACTTCTTCTCTCCCTTCACTCTCTATCTCAGTTGATAACACCCTCATCATCCCCGTCTCATCTGCCCGCAACCTCGGTGTCATCTTCGACTCCTCCCTCTCCTTCTCTGCGCATATCCAGCAGATAGCCAAGACCTGTCGCTTCTTCCTCTACAACATTAGCAAAATTCGCCCCTTCCTCTCTGAGCACACCACCTGCACTCTCATCCACTCTCTCATTACCTCTCGCCTTGACAACTGCAACCTACTCCTCACCGGCCTCCCACTTAGCCACCTATCTCCCCTTCAGTCCATCCAGAACTCTGCCGCACGTCTTATCTTCCGCCTTGACCGATATACTCATATCACCCCTCTCCTCAAGTCACTTCACTGGCTGCCGATCAGATTCCGCATACAGTTCAAGCTTCTCCTACTAACCTACAAATGCACTCGTTCTGCAGCCCCTCCTTACCTCTCTACCCTCATTTCCCCTTACGTCCATACCCGTAACCTCCGCTCTCAAGACAAATCCCTCCTTTCAGTACCCTTCTCCACCACCGCCAACTCTAGGCTCCGCCATTTCTGCCTCGCCTCACCCCATGCTTGGAACAAACTCCCTGCGCCCATACTCCAGGCCCCCTCCCTACCCATCTTCAAATCATTGCTCAAAGCCCACCTCTTCAATGTCGCTTTCGGCACCTAATCACAACACCTCTACTCTGGAAATCTAGACTACCCCAACTTGACATTTCGTCCTTTAGATTGTAAGCTCTTCTGAGCAGGGACCGTCCTTAGTTATTAATTTGTACAGCTCTGCGTAACCCTAGTAGTGCTCTAGAAATGTTAAGTAGTAGTAGTAGTACTGTATATCAGCCAGTAGTAAATAATAGTAATAAACAATATTAAGTGCATTTTTATAATATACCACTGCATTCTTCAAAACAGAAGGAGCAAGTTCCCACAAACCATCTTTCTCTTTTGATCTAGGCACAGGAAAAAAAAAATTTCAAATGCTCCCTGGTTTCAACCTAATACATGTGGGATATGAATGTCATAAATAAATAAACAGAAACTCTGAATATTGAGCACCCGATTCTCATAACATGATGTGTGTTTTAGTGGCCCATTATCAGGAGAAAAAAAATCTCTTCACGAATATAGCAAATGACAGGGTGTCCCTGTAACCAGTCCCAACTGACCACTGATTAAGATTTATAACAAATTACTACTCTACTTATGAAAAGTTATTACGTTATTATACTTAATACTTCCTCTGTGTACATCCGTATGCTGCACGAGCTGGCATGTGTGAGATTAAATATGCTACCTACAATAAAGAATAACAAGGTGGATGGATGCAGCAGCTCATAGGTTTGCATGCTTTGTTTTGAGTGAACGGGGATGACGGCTGCGCTGGGAAGGGGAAACGTAGACAAACCTAATTAGTTTCAGCGTTCTGACGTCACTTCACCTCCAGACTAAACCTCCTTGTCTCGGACAACCCTAACATAGGGACTCAATTAAGTTTAAGCCAGTCTAGTGCGGTGAAAGGCTGACCAGGAAAAAAAATAACCCCAAAACAGACTCTCAACAACTCACATACGACCCCCGTCCCGGTCCCAGAAGAACAGTATCTGTCCCCCATTTTCAAAATCCCCGCGCTCACCTTTCAATTAGGTTTCAGCCGCTCGCTCTCGTCAGCCAGGCTCCACTCTGACGCAATTTCCGGTTTCTATGGCAGGGCGGGACAAGAGGTTAGATTGAAGTTAACCAATCTAACCTCCCACCTCCGTCACCTTGGATTGAACCTCTCTTTGGGGCGGCCGGAGGGGGAAATTGGTGGGAGGCATGAATTTGAAGGTAGGATGGGGGAGTTGGAGAGGGATTCGGGAGAGTGAGAAAAGCCCACAGGGGAGGGACCGGTGTGCGTGTGAAGAGAGGATGCTCTTGGTGTGAGGATGGTTGAATACGTATGATTTGGCATTTCTGCGAGGCACCCAGAGAGACTGATTGGGTGAAGGCTGAGGGGTATGAGTGAGAGAGACGGACTGAGAGAAGGAGGCTGGGAACTTGTTCCCAATAGACCAGAATTGTCCAGATAGAATACAGAATCCTGCAGCTTGATCTTAGCATTTATGAAATGCCAGGCTCCAACTATATTGTGAAAATGCAAATAATCCTTTTCCAGTTGAACTGAATTGGGCAGATTATTCCCAAAGAGAATGGGCCACAACTGCAAATGCCCATTTCTTGTAAACAGATAAATGCTGTACATCACTTAAACCAGCAGTCACTTTAAACGTTCCTAATAAAGGAGTGAGTGAGATTCATTCCCCTCATGGTATGTACAAGATTAACTCACTTGGAGACATTACACATGAAGTGCAGAAAGCGGATTTTTAGAGTGGTAGAGTTAGAATGTTGGAATCAGCTACTGTTGGAGTGGAGGAACATTCATTGTTGGTTTTTACAAAGGGGTTAAGTAGAGGAGTGTGGTAGCCGTGTTAGTCCACTCTTAAGGTTATCAATAGAAATCAAACAAAATAAAACATGGAAAAGAAAATAAGATGATACCTTTTTTATTGGACATAACTTAATACATTTCTTGATTAGCTTTCGAAGGTTGCCCTTCTTCGTCAGATCGGAAATAAGCAAATGTGCTAGCTGACAGTGTATATAGGTGATAACATTCAAGCATTACTATGACAGTCTGACAGGGTGGGAGGATGGGGGTGGGTAGGAAGTATGCATGGGGACATCAAAGCATATCATTGATATTCTAACAGGGTGGGTGTGGATAGGTGAGGGGAGGGTGATCAACAGAGACATACAGCTTTATGGTTTATAATGGGCTAGGAACCCCAGATCCTTGTTAAGTCCTTTCTGTTGGGTGTTAAAATATTCAATCATTCTGACTTCAAAGGTCTTACGTTCTTGTATGGTTTTAAAGTTACCTTTGAGGATTCTCACTGTGAAGTCACTGGTGCAGTGTCCTGGTCCTGTAAAATGTTGCCCAACAGGCGTGGGAACCCTGCTGGTACCAGTATTGTTTATATGATGTCTATGTAAATTGAATCTTGTCTTAAGCATCTGGCCTGTTTCTCCAATATAGCATTCTTCATTACATTTTTTACACTGAATGATATATACCACATTGGAAGATGAGCAAGTGAAAGATCCCTTTATGTTGAATATCTTTCCTTTGTGGATGACTTTGGGGTCCTGTGAAATATTTTGGCATAGTTTGCAACTGGATAAATTACAGGGAAGTGTGCCCTTCTGTTCCTTTTCAGTCTGTGAAGGAAGTTTACTTCTGATTAGCTTGTGTTTTAAATTGGGTGGCTGTCGGAAGGCCAGTACTGGTGGGGATGGGAATATCTCTTTCAGTAATTCATCCTCCTGGAGTATAGGTTGTAGATCTCTTATGATTTTCCTCAGTTTTTCCAGCTCTGGATTATATGTCACTACAAGCGGGATTCTGTCTGTGGATTTTTTCTTTTTGTACTGTAGCAGATTCTCCCTGGGTGTTTTGAGGGAGGAGGCAATATTCTTGGAGATTATTTTGGGGTTGTAGCCCTTCTGTTTGAAGGATTCAGTCAGGGTTTTAAGGTGTCTGTCTCTGTCCCCTGGGTCAGAGCAGATACGGTGGTATCTTGTGGCTTGGCTGTAAATGATGGATCTTTTTGTATGTGAAGGATGGAAGCTGGAGTTGTGGAGATAGCTACATCTGTCTGTGGGTTTCTTGTATACAGATGTTTGTATATAGCCATCACTGATTGAGACCGTGGTGTCCAAAAAATTGACTTTTTCTGGGGAGTAGTCAATTTTGAATCTGATTGTAGGATGGTATGTATTGAATGCAGAATAAAATTGTTTCAGAGTTTCTTCACCCTCCGTCCAAATCATAAAAATGTCATCGAAGTACCGGTAGTATTTTAGAGGTTTGGTCTGGTGTGTATTCAGAAATGTCTCTTCCAGCTCAGCCATAAAAAGGTTGGCATATTGGGGTGCTGTCCTGGTGCCCATCGCAGTGCCCATTATTTGCAGATAGATATCATTGTTAAAGTGGAAGTAGTTGTGAGTTAAGATGAATTTGATTAATTTTGTAATAGTTTCTGGTGAGTATTGATGGTCCAGTGTGGATTTTTTAGGAGTCTTCCACATGCAGCTATGCCATCCGCATGTGGAATGTTGCTGTATAGTGATTCTACATCCATCGTGACCAGAAGGGTGTTAGGTGGTAGTTGCTTGATATTTTTCAATTTATTCAGAAAGTCTGTGGTGTCTTGTATGAAGCTGTTAGTTTTGTGTACGAGAGGTTTCAGAATTCCCTCTCTGAATCCAGATATTTCTTCCGTTAGTGTGCCAATACCTGATATGATTGGTCTGCCAGGGTTTCCCAGTTTGTGGATCTTGGGTAGCATGTAAAATGTGCCTATGGAAGGTTGATTTGGTATGAGTTTCTTCAGGTGAGGTTGCGCTTGTGTAGGAAATGTTTTGATAAGGTCTTTCAGCTGTTTTGTGTAATCCTGTGTGGGGTCCTCAGTTAGTTTCCTGTAGTATTTATTGTCTGAGAGCTGTCTGTGCCCCTCTTCAATGTATTTTTGTATGTCCATAATTACCACTGCGCCTCCTTTGTCTGCGGGTTTGATGATAATGCGTTCGTTAGTTTGTAGGGTTCTTATGGCCGCTCTTTCTGGTGGGGTAAGATTGTACAGAATTCTTTTTTGTTTGTTGGAGAGTTGTGATTTAACCCTATGTCTGAAACTCTCTATGTAGTTATCCAGTTTGTAGTTTTGTCCCTCCTGTGGGGTGAAATAAGTGTTCTTCTGTTTAAGCTGTATGTCTCTGTTGATCACCCTCCCCTCACCTATCCACACCCACCCTGTTAGAATATCAATGATATGCTTTGATGTCCCCATGCATACTTCCTACCCACCCCCATCCTCCCACCCTGTCAGACTGTCATAGTAATGCTTGAATGTTATCACCTATATACACTGTCAGCTAGCACATTTGCTTATTTCCGATCTGACGAAGAAGGGCAACCTTCGAAAGCTAATCAAGAAATGTATTAAGTTATGTCCAATAAAAAAGGTATCATCTTATTTTCTTTTCCATGTTTTATTTTGTTTGATTTCTATTGATAATACAAAGGGGTTAAAACTATATTGTTTACTCAAGGCTATGGTTACTCTTTTTTCATATTGAACTGTTTTTTTTTAAATATTTTATTGTAGTTTCAGATATTAACAATATAAATAACTTTCATGAAATATGAATTACATAAGAGTCACATTTGTGAGAACAATATAACCAAATAAAGCACAAAAACAAGTATGAGTAATAAGAATTCATCCAAGGGCAAAGGTGTAGTAGGCTTATAAGTGGTTTGTTGCTGACCTTGCAAATTAGAAATTAGAAATATATGTATCTAACTTTTTCCATTTTACTAATTTTCTAGAGTTTGGGAATGTATGACATCGAAGGTTGAATTCGTAGTTCTTATATAAAATAACCCATTTCCACCACATTTGGTAAGAGAGAAATGAATTATCCTTCCAATGATTTACGATAATTTTAATCAGACTAAAAATCAAAAATCATGGAAATCCTACACATCCAAATAACAAATCAAGGGGCCCTTTTACTAAGCTGTGTAGGTGCCTACACATGCCTAACATGAGTCAGTTTGAAATTACCACCCGGCTACTGCGTGGCCTGGGCGGTGAGTTCATTTTTTAAGTGCATCCACTACACGTGCTGGAAAATGAAAAAAAAATTATTTTCCGGTGTGTGGCACTAACTGGGTGGTAAAAGGTATGCCAATCGTCAACCTTAAGTTAAGTGCTTCTCTTATACATGCTGTGTGACAATATCTGGCAAGTTTTAAAAAATGTAACAGTGACTGAACTCAACGTTTAATTACAATGTTATAGAAAACTAGTAAAAGAGGCCCGTTTCCAACAGAAAGAAAACGAGCACTAGCAAGGTTCCAGGGCCCCCTCCCCTCCTTCCCCTCTCCCTCCTCCCCCCGACCCCCTCCCAACCACCTCCTCCTCCCCCCTCGTCTCAGGACCCCCCTCCCCCCTCTCTTGTCTCGGGGCACCCCCCCTCCGATTCTGCCGCCCAGCGCCTCCGTCCCTCTGTCTCTGTGGCCTCCGAGTGCAAGGAGGATGTGTGCGGGTGCCCCAGCCCTTTGTACATGGCAGCTGCTGTTTAAAAAGTTTTACCTCCTGCTCGTCCGGCAATACTGAAGTCCAGCAAGTACAGACGCCGGTTCAGACAGGCTGTGGTTCGCTGTTCCTCTGGTCCTGCTGTCATTTCCTGTTTGCGGAAGGGCGGGACCACAGGAACTGCAGAAACAGAAGCGAAACCACAGCCTGATTTGGGGAGTTTCAGTATTTTTAGGGAATACGGGAAGGCTTTTGTTTCCAGATAAAGGGCTCTGTTTACTAAGGTGCGTTAGTGTTTTTAGCACACCTACACTTAGCGTACACGCTGACCGTGTAGGCGCCTATAGGAATATTGTAGGCGCATACATGGTTAACGCATGTTAAAAATGTTAACACGCCTATAATGCTGCTTAGTAAACAGGGCCCAAAGTCTGATAAAATTTTGTCTATTTGTTTAAAGAAATAAGGTGGTAGTGAGAGTGGCAGCATACTTACTAGATAATTAACTCTGGGAGCCAGGGTCATTTTGATTGTGTCGAGTCTGCCCCACCAACTGAGCAAGAGGGGAGACCAATGTGAAATAGAGGATTTTATGGATTGAAGTAAAATGTCAATATTTTTATCAGTAGTTTCACTAATTGTATGGCAGAATAGTAAACCTAAATATTTAACATGGGAGTGTTGCATTTTAAAAGGGATGTTACCTAAATCTTGGATGTTGATGTCATTATGAATGGGTAAGCATTCTGTCTTTTCCCAATTAATTTTATACCCTGAAATTTGAGAAAATGAATTGATGATTGTAAGCACATGAACTATGGATGGCATGGTAATATAAAGCATGAGATCATCAGCATATAGGGACAATTTGATTTCAGTATCTTTCAAACTGAAACCTTTTATATTGGTATTAGATCTGAAGGCTATAGCTAATGGTTCAGTTGTAATATTGAAAAGGAGAGGGAAAAGTGGGCAGCCCTGTCTTGTACCCCTAGATACAGAGAAAGGGTCAGAGAATTGGTTGTTAACGTAAATCATAGCTGAAGGATTTAAGTATAGGACTCTGATCATGTTAATGAATAAAGGACTAAAACCAAACCAATGAAGGGTTTCAAATAAATATGGCCATTCTACTCAATCGAAGGCTTTCTCCACATTTAAAACCAAAGCTACTGGTTGATGAGAACATTTTTCATGAGTAGATAAAATATTTCAGAAAAGTCGAGCATTATCAGTGGTGGCACATTTTGGCATAAAACCATTTTGGTCTGGGTGTATTATATTGTGAAGTACAAGTCTGGAAGCCAAACTTTTAGCATATATTTTGCTAAGTTTATCAAACAAATTGGCCTGTAGTTTGAAACAGAAGTGGGGTCTCTTCCTGGTTTAGGCATTACAATAATTTGGGCAAGAGGAAAATTACCATCAACTTGCTGTGTTAATATCAATTTAGAAAATAAGGTTTGTAAAAGTGGGCATAATTCTTTATGAAAACGTTTGTAGTATTCAGTACTAAAGCCATCAGTCCCAGGTGCTTTGTTAATTGGTAGTGCTTTTATTGCAACTTGAATTTCAGAGATAGTTATTGTGGATTCTAAATGTTTGGCCTGAGTGTCATTGATTGTAGGGTGTGGAAGAGATGCTAGGAAGTTTTTAATGTCTTGAATAGTGGCCTTAAGAGTTTAAGTGTTTATAGAATTGTTGAAAATGTTTTAAGATTTCAACATCTTTTACTATGGGGGTGTTACGATTAGGGTCTTTAAGGGATAAAATCGTAGATTTAAGCCTCTTACCTTTGAGGTAATTTGCAAGAAGACGTCCAGCCTTGTTTTGTTCAGAGTAGTATCTAGCTCCTATGTTGACTATTTGATGTTGAGCTAGTTTACTGAATATGGAATTATATTCATTGTGGAGTTTACTAAGTTCCTGAAAAAATTTATTAGTAGATATATTTTGCAAAAAGAAGCTCTAAGAATCTAATCTCTAATTCAAGTGAATTCATTTTTGCTTTCTGTTGTTTGTGCCAGGAGGACTTATTCTATATATTAAAACTCACCCTCAATGTTCTGAAGACACTGACGTCAGTGAAGCCAAGCCACTGACGTCACTTCCTTCAAGACGGGTTCGAAGGGTTCATGGTGGTGAAGCTACCGAAATCGCCAAGTCTCTGGGCCCCGCCCTCGCGTCAAACGTGATGACGTCGAGGGCGGAACAATGGCGTCACACACTGAGGGCGGAGCAATGGCGTAAGGTGCGTTCACGAGGTGCGGAGCAATGGCGTCAGAACGACGAAGGGGTCGGCAGGTAGGTAGGGAGGGAGGGAGGGAGGGAGAGGGGGGGGGGTGTTGGGGAGGAAAACCTTGCTAGCGCCCGTTTCATTTGCTTCAGAAATGGGCCTCTTTTACTAGTAACTAATAATATACCTTCTGATGAAAGCTTTGAGGGCATCCCACCAGGAAGCTAAAGAGGTATCGTCAATTTTGTTGAATTGAGTATATTCATATTCAAGTATATATTTTAACCATTTCTAAGAATTCTGAGTCTTTAATGAATTTTGGATCAAATCTCCATTGTGGCCTGGGCTTTGAGGTTTCAGTCAGAATGAATTGGAGTTGGATAGGTGTGTGGTCTGAGATCATTGTTGGCAATATTGGAGACCAATTGGAGGAGAGGATTGGTCTCCAATTGGTGAGTGTGTATTATGTGGTATAGAGTAAAATGTGTGGAAGAGTGAAAAAGTGTCACAACTGTGGTCGTGATTCCACTTTTTAGTCTCACCTTGTCTTCCGGTGGTCAGCTTCAGAGGGGGCTCCAGTCCATTTTTCTTTGCATTGTTGCCTCTGCTGCCACTTCTTGTGTGTTCCAAGCCTCACTCTGGTGTTCAGTGTGTTTCAAGCCTCTTTCCTGTAGTGCATCCACTTCCTGTGTGTTCCAAGCCTCACTTTGGTGTTCAGTGTGTTTCAAGTCTCTTTCCTGTAGTCGTGACATCATCAGTGAAGGCCCTCATAAGGAAGATGAGGACATTCATTCAGGGCCTTTACAAAGCCAAAGGTCTCCAGGTTTGTCGATGTGCTTGTGTAGCACTTCTGCCCTGTTTCCTAGTTACCGTGCCTGTGTTGCGCTTCTGCCTTGGTTTTTTCTGTCTGTCTGTCTGTCAGTGTGCTAGGGTTAGCATGTCTGCTTTAGTTCTTTTGTTTGTCTGTGTGCTACGGTTAGCACGTCTGCCTGAGTTCTTCTGTTTGTCTGTGTGCTAGTGTTAGCACTTCTATCTTGGTTGTTGCCTGTTTGTTCTGTTGTGTGTTTGTGTGGTCATGTGGCCCAGTCTTGAGCTCTGCCTAGACTGCCTTGTCTTGAACTCTGCCTAGTTTGCCCAGCCTTGAGCTCTGCTTAGTCTGCCTCGCCTAGAGCTCTGCCTAGTTTCTTCTTCCTTCTGCTGTTGTGTTTGGGTTCCCGTTTGGCTTTGTGACCCGCATGAAAGAGCTCTGTGTACATCGGTTCCAGGTTGGCCTTGTGGCCCGTTTGAGTGTTTTCACTTCCGGCTTTACTTAGTTCTGTCCCTGTGTTCCCTGCCTAGTCCAGTCCTGGTTTATGTCTTAGTTCAGCCTGTGTGCTCTGTGCACTTCTGGTGTGTTTCTGCCTGTGTGCTCATTGCACCACTAGTCTGCTCCAGTCCTGCATGTTCAGTCCAGTCCTGGTTTTTGTCTTAGTACAGCCTGTGTGCTCTGTGCACTTCTAGTCTGTTTCTGCCTGTGTGCTTATTTCACTTCTAGTCTACTCCATTCCTGCTTGTTTAGTCCAGTCCTGGTTAAAGGGTTTTGCCTGCTGCTGCTGTTGTTGACAGCAGCCCAGGAGCTCACGTTGTTCCTGAGTCCATGACGGTTTGCTTAGAGCCAGGGACCATGACAAAAAGTCTTCAAACATCAGATAAATTGAGAGCAGACATGAGATTAAGAACTGTTTGTCTTCTTTTGGAAGTAGGAGCCGGACAATGAGATTTCCTATCAAGAATGGGATTTAAAGTGAGATTAAAGTCACCTCTAGTTATTATAGGTGTATCAGGAAATTGGAGGAGAGTATTCATAATTTCAGAAAAGAAGGTTGGGTTATTGTTATTGGGAGCATAAATGTTGCAAAAAAGAAAAGGGGAGTTGAATGAATGAAATCTCTATAAACCTGGAGACATAATGGAGCAGTTTGACAAATTGAAGAGTAGCAAATCTCCTGGACTGGATGGTATTCATCCCAGAGTACTGGTAGAATTGAAAAATGAACTTGCGGAACTATTGTTAGTAATGTGTAATTTATCTTTAAAATCGAATGTGGTACCAGAAGATTGGAGGGTAACCAATGTAATGCCAATTTTTAAAAAAGCTTCCAGAGGAGATCTGGGAAATTATAGACTGGTGAGTCTGACGTTGGTGCCGGGCAAAATGGTAGAGACTATTATAAAGAACAAAATTACAGAGCATATTCAAAAGCATGGATTAATGAGACAATGTTATGTTTTCAAGGCAGAAACTAGGTTTGTGAACCCTTGGACCACTGCCGGGCAGTGGCAGGCAAAACCACCCCACACCAGAGACAAGGCAGAACTCTGACAGAAACAGCTAGACTTCACCTGCACTTGACCGCCCTCCCCAGGAGTTGAGCCCCTGGGTGCAGGCGGCCAGCAGGACTTACCGGACAGGGCAGGAACTGGATACCAACTAGGCTGAACAGGGACTAAGGGTCAGAGGGGAAAGGAATATACATGGGCAGCAAGGCAGGAAACTGGGCAAGGACTCACAGACCGACAATACTACATAAGGCAGGAAATGGACAAGCTAAAGGACAGGAACTGAAAGCTGCCAAGCAGCCACTGAAAAACACTGACAGACAAGAGTCAGGACTGAAAGCTGCAGAGCAGCCACTAAGCAAGAACACAGACAGAAAAGAGTCAGGACTGAAAGCTGCCACGCAGCCACTAAGAGGGAGACACAGACAAACAGAAACTAGTCCAGGAATACAGACCAGAAACAAGACTAAGAAATAAGCAACAAACCTAAGCTAAACTACACACAGACTAACTAGAACCGGACAAGAACCTCAAACAAGAAACCAGACTAGGCAGAAGTGCAACAAAGCACCAACAAACCAGGGACTTTAGACGATGCAAAGGCAAAAACGGAAGTTTCCAGGTGATTAATAAAGCCCATCAGCTGCTGAAGTTCAGCTGCAGGAATCACAAGGCAGCTACGGGTGCTGTTCAGGCACAAAACGAGAAGCAAGTCTGGCAGCCCGGAAGATTCGGACCGGACTGGGCTGAAGTCTGGACCGGGGACAGTTCATAGCAACCACCGGTTCTGGCCACCAGAGGGCAAGGCGAGCACAGACAAGGAAACAGTCACCATTGTGACAGACAAAACCAACATGGATTTAGTGAAGGGAAATCTTGCCTCGCCAATCTATTACATTTCTTTGAAGGGGTGAACAAACGTGGACAAAGGTGAGCCGGTTGATATTGTGTATCTGGATTTTCAGAAGGCGTTTGACAAAGTACCTCATGAAAGACTCCAGAGGAAATTGGAGAGTCATGGGATAGGAGGCATGTCCTATTGTGAATTAAAAACTGGTTAAAAGATAGAAAACAGAGAGTAGGGTTGAATGGTCAGTATTCTTAACGGAGAAGGGTAGTTAGTGGGGTTCTTCAGGGGTCTGTGCTGCTTTTTAAATATTTATAAATGATCTAGAAATGGAAGTAACTAGTGAGGTAATTCAATTTGCTGATGACACAAAGTTATTCAAAGTTGTTAAATCACAAGAGGATTGTGAAAAATTACAAGAGGACCTTACGAGACTGAGAGAATGGGCATCTAAATGGCAGATGATATTTAATGTGAGCAAGTACAAAGTGATGCATGTGGGAAAGAGGAACCCGAATTATAGCTATGTAATGCAAGGTTCCACGTTAGGAGTCACTGACCAAGAAAGGGATCTAGGAGTTGTAATCAATGATACGTTGAAACCCTCTGCTCAGTGTACTGCGGTGGCTAAGAAAGCAAATAGAATGAAAGATAAACAGAGGAAAGGAATGGAAAACAAAAATGAGGACATTATAATGCACTTGTATCGCTCCATTGAGCGACCACACCTCGAATATTGAGTTCAGTTCTAGTCGCTGCATCTCAAAAAGGATATAGTGGAATTAGAAAAGGTACAGAGAAGGGTGACGAAAATGATAAAGGGGATGGGACGACTTCCCTATGAGGAAAGGCTGAAGCGGCTAGGGCTCTTCAGCTTGGAGAAAAGACAACTGAGGGGAAATGTGATAGAGGTCTGTAAAACAATGAGTGGAGTGGAACAAGTAGATGTGAATAGCTTGTTTACTCTTTCCAAAAATACTAGGACATGGAATGAAGCTACAAAGTAGTAAATTTAAAATGAATCGGAGAAAAGTTTTCTTCACTCAGCGTGTAATTAAACTCTGGAATTCGTTGCCAGAGAATGTGGTAAAGGTGGTTAGCTTAGTGGGGTTTAAAAAAGGTTTGGATGGCTTCCTTAAGGAAAAGTCCATAGACCATTATTAAAGTGAACTTGGGGAAAACCCACTGCTTATTTCTGGGATAAGCAGCAGCATAAAATGTATTGTACTTTTTGGGTGTCTTGCCAGGTATTTGTGACCTGGATTGGCCACTGTTGGAAACAGGATGTTGGGCTTGATGGACCTTTCATCTGTCCCAGTATGGCAATACTTATGTACTAATAATGTGGTAAGCAGACATAACCATCTCCCATCTGTAAAGTAAGTTAATTTTTATATAAGACTAGTAAAAAAGGCCCGTTTCTGAAGGCAAGGAAACAAAGTACTGTTGTGCCCTTCGCGTTGTTCATCTTCTCTGGAAGTTCCTCTGCGTGCATCTGACGTCAGACGCACGCAGAGAAACTTGCAGAGAAGATGAACAACACAAAGGGCACAACAGCACTTCGGCTGTCGGGGGTTTGGGTCCCCCGTCAGCAGAGGTAGTCCACAACGGAGGCGGGGGGCGGTTTTAAGCGGGCTGGGGGGGGTCGAGGGGGCCGTAGTGCGGGGGGGTGACATGATTCCGAGGCAGGGGGAGGAGTAGGGAAACATGCTGCGCGTATTTCCCTACTCCTCCCCTTTCCTTGGAATCAGCTGTCCTGACGTCAGTGCGTGTCTGCCTAGCAGACCACCACCTCCAGGGAGCCACGGTCCCAAGCACAGAACGTTGGAGGTGAGAATTATTATATAGGATGGCAGTGCTATTTTTTGTGTTCGAGGCTGGGGAAGCAGCTGCAAGAGTGTAGTTTAAGATGTGTGTGATTGGAATTTAAGTGTGTTTTCTGAAGAAAGATTAATATCTGGGGAGAATTTAGTAATGTAGCACCAACATTTCTGTGTCTTGAAATGATTGTTTAGTCCCACAATATTAAAGGAAATAATATTTAAAGGGTGTTGAGATATTATGATTAAATAGGAAGAGTAATGGATGCAAAGGACAGCAAACTGAGGACATTAAAAATGAAAATGTAAGTTGAACCTGTAAAGAAAGGTTTACGCATGATTAACACAGATAACAAAGAATAACAAACTGTAAAAACAGTAATTAACTTTGAGTGTGCCATTGCAAGATTCCTGCAAGCTAGACACAGCACAGGACCATGGAGGTATAACATTAAGATAATTAAGACTGATATAAGAATAATATTGTCATGGTTATATCAGTAACAAAGTAGTATTATAGATGAATTATAAAGCAAAATGAACTATGCTCTCTGAAAGGATTATTTGAACTAAGCATATAAAAATATTCAGTAAACATTGTAAGTAGGTAATGTAGATAATTATATAGAGGATCTAATGAAAATATACTAAAGTGTAATGTATGTAATAATGAGTAAAGTTGATTGTATTTTCAACGTTACTCTACGTACAGTGGGGGAAAAAAGTATTTGATCCCTTGCTGATTTTGTAAGTTTGCCCACTGACAAAGACATGAGCAGCCCATAATTGAAGGGTAGGTTATTGGTAACAGTGAGAGATAGCACATCACAAATTAAATCCGGAAAATCACATTGTGGAAAGTATATGAATTTATTTGCATTCTGCAGAGGGAAATAAGTATTTAATCCCTCTGGCAAACAAGACCTAATACTTGGTGGCAAAACCCTTGTTGGCAAGCACAGCGGTCAGACGTCTTCTGTAGTTGATGATGAGGTTTGCACACATGTCAGGAGGAATTTTGGTCCACTCCTCTTTGCAGATCATCTCTAAATCATTAAGAGTTCTGGGCTGTCGCTTGGCAACTCGCATCTTCAGCTCCTTCCATAAGTTTTCAATGGGATTAAGGTCTGGTGACTGGCTAGGCCACTCCATGACCCTAATGTGCTTCTTCCTGAGCCACTCCTTTGTTGCCTTGGCTGTATGTTTTGGGTCATTGTCGTGCTGGAAGACCCAGCCACGACCCATTTTTAAGGCCCTGGCGGAGGGAAGGAGGTTGTCACTCAGAATTGTACGGTACATGGCCCCATCCATTCTCCCATTGATGCGGTGAAGTAGTCCTGTGCCCTTAGCAGAGAAACACCCCCAAAACATAACATTTCCACCTCCATGCTTGACAGTGGGGACGGTGTTCTTTGGGTCATAGGCAGCATTTCTCTTCCTCCAAACACGGCGAGTTGAGTTCATGCCAAAGAGCTCAATTTTTGTCTCATCTGACCACAGCACCTTCTCCCAATCACTCTCGGCATCATCCAGGTGTTCACTGGCAAACTTCAGACGGGCCGTCACATGTGCCTTCCGGAGCAGGGGGACCTTGCGGGCACTGCAGGATTGCAATCCGTTATGTCGTAATGTGTTACCAATGGTTTTCGTGGTGACAGTGGTCCCAGCTGCCTTGAGATCATTGACAAGTTCCCCCCTTGTAGTTGTAGGCTGATTTCTAACCTTCCTCATGATCAAGGATACCCCACGAGGTGAGATTTTGCGTGGAGCCCCAGATCTTTGTCGATTGACAGTCATTTTGTACTTCTTTCATTTTCTTACTATGGCACCAACAGTTGTCTCCTTCTCGCCCAGCGTCTTACTGATGGTTTTGTAGCCCATTCCAGCCTTGTGCAGGTGTATGATCTTGTCCCTGACATCCTTAGACAGCTCCTTGCTCTTGGCCATTTTGTAGAGGTTAGAGTCTGACTGATTCACTGAGTCTGTGGACAGGTGTCTTTCATACAGGTGACCATTGCCGACAGCTGTCTGTCATGCAGGTAACGAGTTGATTTGGAGCATCTACCTGGTCTGTAGGGGCCAGATCTCTTACTGGTTGGTGGGGGATCAAATACTTATTTCCCTCTGCAGAATGCAAATAAATTCATATACTTTCCACAATGTGATTTTCCGGATTTAATTTGTGATGTGCTATCTCTCACTGTTACCAATAACCTACCCTTCAATTATGGGCTGCTCATGTCTTTGTCAGTGGGCAAACTTACAAAATCAGCAAGGGATCAAATACTTATTTCCCCCACTGTATATATGGTGCCAATAATCAAAAACAAAACTTATTAAGAGGCTTGCAATTAGATGGTTAGATACACATTACATATAAATATGCTGAGATAAATTATTTCAAATGTTGAGAGCATATTTAGAACATTAAAAGTGACCAAGTGATTATGTACTTAATGCAGAGAATAATATCTTCATCAACTAGAAACATTAGAACTGTGAACACCCATCTAAAATTCCGAAAAGACCTCAAGACTCACCTCTTCCGGAAAGCCTACCCAGCAGACCCGAACTAATTCATGAACAATGCATCACATCTATCGAACTAAGAAATGAACAATACCTCTTCCACATAATCCTATTACTTCAAACTTTACAAATTTTACCACTCCAGTTATAATTAAGTGTACCTCTACCCTTACCCTACTCTGTATTGCTCACTAGAAGCTGTAGCCCCATCTCTGGAGAAGGCATTTTGCTTTTATGTGGTGAATAAAATTGTTATATCAGTCCATATGTTAGCTGAAAAAGTAATGATCCTGTGGAGCTGCGGATCTAAGCATCCATGCTTGTTGAAGCTCGCAAACACCCACCCTTATTGAACTGTATTTATTTGTGAACCAATTTTGAATGTTTTTTTTTTTTTTACTAAAATGGTAAACAAATGTTATAAATAAATAAATAACCAACCTCACAAAGCCTCTGCTACCCTAGGGGTTGTTTTACGAAGCCGTGGTAAAAAGTGGCCTGCGGTAGTGTAGGCATGTGTTTTTGGTGCTCGCTGGGCCAATTTTTACTGTGTCTGCAAAAGGCTTTTTTTAACGGGACAGGAAAAGGGCATGCAGCAAAACAAACCAGTGCACGCCTAAAACTGGCCTGAGCTGTTGACACCACCAGTTGATCTAACGATAAGGGCTCATGCGCGTCAACTGCAGATTACCGCTGGAAATGTTGTTCGTGGGAGGAAATAAATAAATCATCCAGGCATTATGGGTGCATGGTAAATCTGAAATTACCACCAGGGGTTATGGTAACCTGACGGTAGTCTCATTTTGGCACATGCTGCACACATGTAGAGCCTAACACACCTTTGTAAAAGGACCCCCTAGTAAATAATGTCTTCCCACTGAGTGCTTACTGTCTGTGTATGGATATCAAACCTAACGCAGACTTCAACCACACTGTATAACACTCTATAACATCTTACCTAGCCAATAAGAATATATTCACCCACTGTCCTACTTATAAAACTGTAACTGCTGTTCCACTAATGTTGTAAACCGCACTGAACCATAAACAGGGGATATTAGCGTATATAAGACCTAAATTGAATTGAAGGAAGTTGAACTACACCATTGTGTCACTTGAGAGGCATATTTTCAAAGCACTTAGCCTTCCAAAGTTCCATAGGTTTCTATAGAACTTTGGAAGGCTAAGTGCTTTGAAAATATGCCTGTCAGAGTGCGCTTTTCAGTTTGTTATTGCTTTTTTGTGTGTCCTAATTTTGAACTGTTGAGTAGAGTATTAAACTGTTCTTTCTGTGGTGAATTCCTTGCATTCTGTGTACATGGTATGCTCTTAATGCCCATTGCCTTGACTTCCTTCTCACTATAAGTGCAGATACTGGGGTAACAGCCAAGTGTGGGGCAGGACAGGAGTTCTTGAAGTATCACCTTTCCCCATATACATGACCTCGCACTCACTATTCCCTTCCTGGGTTCACAGAGGAATAATGAAATTTGCATTTCTTCTAGTATGCCACCCCCTTTTGTGGTACCAACTCTATAGGTTGCCAAGGGGCCACATATGTAAAACTAGAATTTGTAGTTGAGTCCAGATTCATTTTCTTATTTTTTGAAATGGGAACAAATCAGAGTGAACCGATGGGAAAGAATAATCATCTTTTTTTTGTTTGTTTGTTTGCAGTTTTTGATCTTGCATCCTGTGATGGGTCCCTTTATCATCTTGTAACTACAGTAATTATTGAACATCACTGGCAACACTGCCCAACTGTTTATGAAAGCCAAGTAGTGAAGAGGTGCAAAGGGAGAAGGAAGGTGAACCAGTCACGGCCTTCCTTCCAGCTTGTTTGCAGAAATTGTGTGCTGGTTGACTGAGCTCAGTTACTGGGAGCCTGTGGCTTTGTGGACACCTGCCAGTGCCATGCTGTGGCCCCTTTCCCTGCTATGGTTTGGTGTCTTTACTGTCCTGCAGAACCATGCTTGGAGTGAATCATACGACAAAGAGAATATGGCTCTGTACAGGTGAAGCTTGTTCGAGGTGGAGTGAGCAGGGGAAGGGTCTGCACTCTTAGCTATAAAAATTGATCCAACTGTTTTTTTGTGCCAACTGTAATGGAAGTTTAATTGTACCTCTACTTCCAGCTCTGTCCATTCCCTTGAGGGTGTGTGGAGGGGGGGGAGACAGGAACCAGAGACAGAGAGTGATGACTGTATAGACACGTTGGATTCGATATTCAAAATGATTTAAATGGCCAGGAGAGGCTCTTGGCTGTTTAAATTGCTTATCTGCGGCTAACCAGGCATTTTCAGCAGCACTTAACTGGATAGTGCTGCTGAAAATGCCCGGTTAGCACCCAAGCCAAAACCAGGCATTTTGGGGGTGTTCCAGGGGCAGAGATGGCACTTAATTGGTTAAAGTTAACTGCATAAAATAGATGCATAAAAGGCAGTCCTGTTTTTATGTGGTTCTTTATAACTGGTTAAGTGTCGCATATTGCACTTAACTGGCTATATTTTGGCCGGCTCTGTACACCTGGAAATTCAGTGTTGTATCCCAGACTTGGCCCAGCAGTGAATTTCCAAGGTATAATGCTGGCGGCAGTCAGCAAAACGCTGATCACTGCTGGCTGAATATCAGGCCCAATGTTTCTGTCCTAAATTTTGGGATTGTTTTTCTAATCCTTTAAACTTTTTCTTTGAGCACCTGGCTGTAGCCGTATGCAAATAATATCACTATCTATGTAGCTCTGTGCACTGCTCCATACCACTGGATTATGCTATACCAATGGTTCCCAAAACTGTCCTGGGGGAACGCCAGCCAGTCAGGTTTTCAGGATGTCCACAATGAATTTTCATGAGGTAGATTTACATATAGTGCCTCCATTGCATGCAAATCTAATTCATGAATATTCATTGTGAGTATCCAGCAAACCTGACTGGCTGAGGTTCCCCCAGTTCAGATTTGGAAACCACTGTGCTATACAGGTCAGCAGTGGGTTAAGATCCTGGGGAACCAGGTTCAATTTCCTCTGCAGCAATTGTGACCCTGGGCAAGCCACGTAGCCCTCCATTGCCCCAGGTACAATATATAACTTAGATTGTAAACCGCATAGTCGCCTCAGAGATCAGTTGCGGTATATCAAGTGCTATAAATAAAAAATTAAAATACTAATGTAGTTAAATATACAAACTAATTAAAACTTAAGCATTTATATTCTGATCTTTTACTAGAAGAATATACAGAGCGATTTCAGTAAAAGATAAAATTAAGTACAAAATAACAAGTGAAACTATTTCAATGAACATCTAACAAATATAGAAAAACAACAACTGAAGCAAAAAATGTAAAATAATGTTGACAATGTAATAAAACACATGAAACAAATATTTGAATAAAAGGTGTAAACAAGGCAATTTGTAAACTAGGTGCTAACAGCTATGCTTGTATTACATGTGTAAATATTTAGAATACTAGCCTATATATGCATATATGTCAGCGGGCTGTCTAATTGCTATTCTGCAAATACCCGCTTACCTTAAGTAGTGTGTATTTGCAAGGAGGCATTGATGGTACTCTAGTATTCTATAAAGGAAAATGGGCTTCTTTTTTCCTACCACGTGCCCTCTGGCCACCTAATTATAGGCTCCCAGTTATAGAATTGCCCCCAAAATACTAACTGGATAAAAACCAACAAGAGAGATGATCAGTGGCACTAACCAAGAGTGCCGCTAAATATTCCCTCTGACAACTTTAATACTATCCTGACAGTGCTTGAGCAGAGCTAGAGGTGAGCCAGTTTACGGCCAAATTCAGACTATTAAAGGATGTCCGATCTTTATCTGGTTAGCAGTCTGACTATCTCTACTAACTGGATAGTCCTTCTGGGTGAGTGCTGGAACCAGATATTCCACACCAGCTGGCATCCAGGTACCAGCATTGAATGGTTTCATATTAACCTGTGGTGATAACCATTGACTGCCTTGGTTAAATTTTGAGCCCCAATAATTAAAAATATGATATCAAAGCAATAAAGCAAACATTGACCAGAACAAAACAAGATTTAATGAAATGGTCACACACGTTGTTTAGAAAGGGCATTAACTGTTTTCAGTAATTCTTTTAATGTTTTTTTTCTGTTACCAGAGAACGTGTCAAATCCATGTTTTACCATGCCTACAATAATTACTTAGAAAACGCTTTCCCATACGATGAGCTGCGGCCTCTGACATGTGATGGACAAGACACTTGGGGAAGGTAGTGTGCAAATACCTTTCATTCATTTACTTATGCAGGCTGTATCCTTCACCTCCCAGCAAACTCTATTCTGGTGGCTTATAATGCAAATTCTTGTGGCCTTCATGGATTTGGTTTCCAGAATATCCACAATAACATTGCATGAGCAATGTCTGGATACATCTGGTCTCAGAGCAAGCTAATTCAGTGGGGGGAATGAGGATGGAGGAAGGATTTTTTCACTAGTCTTGACCTACTACTACTTATCATTTCTATAGCGCTACTAGAGATACGCAGCACTCTACACTTGAACATGAAGAGACAGTCCCTGCTCGAAAGAGCTTACAATCTAATCAGGACAGATAAACAGGACAAATAAGGGATAAAGGAATTGATAAGGTAGGAAGGATAAAACATACAAGGGTACTGTACAAGTGAATAGGACTTAGGAGTTAAAAGTAGCATCAAAAAGGTGGGCTTTTAGCCTAGATTTGAAGACAGCCAGAGATGGAGCTTGATGTACCAGCTCAGGAAGTCTATTCCAGGCATATGGTGCAGCAAGATAAAAGGAATGGAGTCTGAAGGCAGTGGAAGAGAAGGGTACAAATGAACAGAGTTCCTGGGGAGGAGTGTAGGGAGAGATGAGTGGAGAGGTACTGAGGAGCTGCAGAGTGAATGCACTTGTAAGTCAATAAGAGGAGTTTGAACTGTATGCGGAAATGGACAGGGAGCCAATGAAGTGACTTGAGGAGAGGGCTAATATGAGCATAGCAACACTGGTGTAATATAAGTCGTGCAGCAGAATTTTGAACACATTGAAGGGGAGAGAGATGGCTTAGTGGGAGACCTGTGAGAAGCAAGTTAACAGTAATCTAGCAAGAGGTGATAAGAGTGTGGATAAGGGTTTTCATAGTGTGCTCAGAAAGGAAAGAATGAATTTTGGTGATATAGAGGATGAGCTGTATTTCCATGGCATCATTTTATGTGATCAAAGAGGCTGACCCACAGTAAGAACTATTCTTATTTCTTTCTCACATTTATAATCTGCTCCTCTATAAAGGGTTTTAGGACAGTTTACATGTCATCACATAAGCATTTTCAAATTCTAAACAGTTAAAATGAAACCCACACTAAATTCTAAAATTATGTGTTCAGTGGTCATGTGATTTCTTGAAAGCTATTTCAAGAAATCAAACCTTGCACGGTTTCTAGAAAACCACCACTTTAGTCAGCTGATCAAGATCTAGCAGTAATTTGGGGGCCTGCGCAAGAAAAAGACTTCTTAAGTGTCTTAGGAGTCTATAACATATGACTAGCAGGTTGAGATTTTTATTTTAATTTTATTTTTACTGTTATATACAGCCTTAAGTCAAAACCTTGGTTTTAGTTGAGAATATTAATCGGTTCAATACCTAAGGTTTTTCCATCTTACATTGTTATTATTAATCATTTATCAGTATTCCAATAGTATTTCAAGGTCAGTTACATTCAAGTACACTAGGTATTTCTCTGCCCCTGGAGGGTTCACAATCTAATTTTTGTACGTAAGGCAATGGAGGGTTAAGTGACTTGCCCAAGATCACAAGGAGCAGCAGTGGGATTTGAACCATGCTTCCCTGTTGGTCAGATCAGTGCTCTAATAGCTAGACTACTCCTGCACACATTATTTGGTTTGTTATGCTTGATTATTGTGATATATACTGTATACATTTTCTCAATCTGTTCTACATTTTCCAATACTGCTGTCAGGCAGGGGGAATTGATCTTAAATTATTAACTGCCTTGGTTGTGAGTCACAAGGCAGGTTAGAAAACCAATAAATGTGCATTTTGAGATTAGTCTAATTAGTCTGCTTTGGGGGCTGTGAGAATAGGAGCTGAGAACCACTGCTTTGCTCACATGCTGCTGTTAGTTGCCTGTGGGTCCCCAGGGGATGGGTGATATATGAAGCATGGTAGATGAAGCACTGGATGCAGCCTTCTCCATCTTACCGTTTCCTAGCATATTTAACTAATTTGAACCCTTAATATATCTTCTTGTGCCGGCAGTTTGTCCTAGACCATGTCAGCTCATTTCCAAGTCTCAATGTTTTATGTGAGAACACAAGCTGCTGGCTGTGGGTCTACAGAGATCAGCTGCATGTGCAGAGATTGCCCTGTTGGGTCTGGTTTTCAGGATAGCCAAATTTTCATTTAAATTAGAGACTCACCTAAGCAATTTGTATCATGACTGTTCATTAGAACCATCTGTCTGGCCTTTGGGGGTCTGGCCTTGGTTGTCATTCCTGTATAGTATCAATATTATTTGTTAATGTGCTGATATTAGTAGAATTCATTATGACTAAATGTGGCATGAGACCTGTTTGACAGGTCTTGAGGCAAGCCAGTCGTGACATCCTTAAAATTAGTTTGTTACTGTTGTAATTTGCATTCTTTGCTCTTTTCAGTATGAGAGGTTGAGTGCAGGAGCGACAGTTTCAACAGGCTACTCCTACAAGTATTGTGTGTGTGTGTGTGTGTTTTTTTTTTTTTTTTTTTTTTGGGGGGGGGGGGGGGGGGGGGGGTTTGCATGTGTGTTTTCCTCATGTGCAGTTTTTTGAAATCACTACTCCTGCTGGATGAAGAGGGACATACACTTGCATTCCTTCACCTGTTTTATAACAGGCTCCACGTCCTGATCTGGACATCTGAATTCCTCTCTCCATGTGATTTCAAACATTTGGCTCCATGTAGCTTTATAAATTATTAGAGGTCCATATTCAGCCAGTGGTAGTAAGTGCTTTTTTAAATGCTGACCACCGTCGGTTAAATTAGACATAGATATTCAATGGTGGACTGTTCAGCAGCAGTACCCAGAAGTTATGCGGTATGGTCTGTATTCAGTGTTGTACATGCATTGCTAACTGAGCAAAGTTAGGACTGATGTTTAAACAGTCCTACTTGCCTGGTTAGCTATGTGGGCACTTCCATTGAATTTTGCTGGTGCCTACATAACTTTCAGGACCAGCCCGGCTGCACCTGGACACTGTTGCAGTGCTCAGGGGATATTCAGTGGCACTGCCCAGTTAAATGCCATTGAATATCCCTTCCTAAGGCACTCAGTGTGATTTAACCCAGCAGTAGCATCTTCTGCATGGTTAAATCCTGTTGAATATCAGGCCCTAAGTGCACGTAGCAGAAATCATGAATGCAGGCACAGACATTTACACTTGGCAAAGAACAGATGTAAATGTTCACACATAAAGTTCTCAAATATGTGCATTGTAAAGTATTTTATAAATCAATCCATGTACTTGCAAAAACCATCTGTATTCTGCCCAGACCACACCCTTTGCTCTGACTACTGTCAAAGTATACACCTTCTCGACAAGGCACGCACATTTTTGCATTTATAATGGCCTTTTATAGAATATGTTTATTTAAGGCTTGATATACCACCTTTACTTCAACCAAGACCAAAGCGGTTAACAAATATCAAAATAAAATCAAATCCAGGGAAAGGAACACCATAATTAACAGGAACGAGTACAGTGATTCATTTACTATGGGGAAGATAGAGGGGAAGGGGAAAGGAGAACGAACATGGTATATGCCCTCTAGGCTGATCACAGAACATGCTCTCAGGGCAGATTAGCCTTATACGCAATCTGAAAGTAGTAGGTTTTCAGTTTCAACTTAAATTTAGTAAGGGAAAGTTCATTTCTATTATCTTGTTGAGGGGGGGGGGGGGGGGGGGGGGAGACCATTCCAAAGACTTGGAGACAGAAAAAAGAAGACTGATATACAGTTGGACTCATATTGAGCCCGCCTGGGAGAAGGTCGGCTAAGTGTTTTGTGAGTCAGAAGAAGAACCTTGAACTAAATCTAATATAAGACCGGTAACCAATGTGATTTCATGAGAAGTGGTGTTACTGGATCATAGCGTTTAGCTTTATGGAGCATCCTGGCTGCTGAGTTTTGTAATGTTTGTAGGTGACATAGTTGAAATTTAGGCAAACCTGCATAAACTGTATTATAGTAATCTATATGAGACATGATAAAAGCATGAATCAAGGTACAGATTGAGGAAAACTCTAAATAATATCTAGCAGTCTGAAACCGACGCAACCACAAAAAACCTTTTTTGACTACTTGTGAAATTTGCTTTTCAAAGGAGAATTTAGAATCAATAATTATACCTAGGTAGCGGAAGGATGTTACTGGAGAAATCTGGAGACCAAAGAGCAACGGGCTTAAAAAACTTGATAAAGTTACCCCTCCCCCCAATCCAAACTTTCATCAATGTCTTCTAGAATTATGGTGCAAATCCTCCATTCTTACAGGCACATTGATAACATCTGAATAGTAAAGCAACCAAATAGGAAATAAGCCATGTTATGAAAATTGTAGAGGCACATGCTTTAGAGAACCAACGTTCACTTTGCCAGATACATGATGTGATGCAGTGGGCCCTCGTCCTTGAAAGCTCATGCCTCAATAAATTGGTTACAGTCCTTTTTAATCAGATGTTCAGATCCCAGACATCACCTCATGTACCTTTCAAAGTGAATTCTGGTCTTCAAAAGCTCATGTCTCAATAAATTGGTTAGTCCAGTGGTTCCCAAACTTGTCCTCAGGGCTCCCCATCCAGTCATGAATATGCATGAGAGAGATTTGCATGCAGTAGAGGCAGGGCATGCAAATCTCTCTCATGAATATTCATTGCATATATCCTAAAAACCTGACTTTCTGGGGAGCTCCTGGGACAGGTTTGGGAACTGCTGGGTTCATCTATTAGGTGCCACCTGTCTCTGTCATTTTTGCTACACCAGACTAACACAACTACCCCTTTTAATACCATGTTATGGAAAGTAAGTAGATATCTGCCTAGACTTGTAGTAGGTGTATTGTCTGTGGAGAAAACTGGGATTCTTGCTAGGCATGATATCTTTGATTTGACCAATATAAAATTAACCAAAAAATGTGTATGAACTTTGCAGACGACAGATATGAAGAAAGGACCTAAAGCTGCTGTAGATCATTCTCTTTGGATGTTGCCTTTGTGCGGCAAAGAAAAAGATGAGGAAAAAAGCTTAAACACAATCACAGCCTGTCCTGATCTGTACAAATAATATGTGGTACTGGCAGTACTATTGTACCCTCTACATGAGCTGTATTTTGGACACTAGGAGTTATATTTCTTGGGTTGTATTATAAATTGACATCATATAATCCAGATTAAGTGAAGGTGGAGCTGAAACAGAACTTAAAAACGGAAAACAGGTTGGGGAGGGAGAAAAGGGAGAAATGTATGGGATAAAACTGTTCATGTCTACAATGTTTGCATTGTGATGTTACCTAATAAAATATTTAAACAGTAAAAAAAAAAAAAAAAACGGAAAACAATGTAGGCAATAACATATGGGGAGGCACTACAAAACTATGTATACAGATGGGCATGTTTACTAGAGTGTGTAAAGTTTGGGTTTTTTTTTACTGAACCTTATGTATGAAACTGTGGTAAGGGCAAAACCTTTGCAGTAAATGCAGGAGTGTGGCCAGCATCTGCCATTCATTCACCACACTAGCCCATATTATATGCCTCAGCACTATCTGCCAAGTACTTAACACGGGCCCTGGTGCCAAACCCTTCCAACCCCCCACCAGATTCTGTGACACAAAACAACCCTTGCTCTGAAGCAATCCTCTCAATCCAGTTTCCACCCCCCAAATCAGGCTCCTCAGCACCCAACAACATGTTTGTTTCCCTTCCTCCCCTGTAAACACCATACTCTGACCTTTCCTGGGACTCACCCAGGGATCTCCCTGGTAGTCCCACCCCAGTAACCACCAGAGTTCAAAATGGCTCCTGTCAGCCCTAGTGGTAGTCTCATAGTACTATGTCTAGGGGTCATCCTGCCATAAATTGTATAATGTACACACTAACATTTACAAGCCGATTATGCATGTAAATCATTAGAATAATGATAGATGTGTAAATGTCAAAATTCTGCCTAAACCAGTGTTTCCCAAGTTCGGTCCTGGAAGTACCCCTTGCCAGTCAGGTTTTCAGTATATCCACAATGAATATACATGAACTTGATTTGCATACACTGCCTCCATTATATGCAAATCTCTTTCATGCATATTTATTGTGGATATCCTGAAAACCTAACTGGTAAGGGGTACTCCAGGACTGGACATGAGAAACACTGCCTAAACACTATTCTGTAAATACTTGTATGTCTTGCAAAGCATGTACACATTGGCAGAGCCTGGGTGGGACTGAGTTATAGGCGTATCTCTGGGATTTAGTTTCTGTGGCTGGCCTGTGTGCTTGCGCCTAAATTACAGGCATGTAATTTTGCTGTTACTCTAGTATTCTATAAAGGAAAGTAGGCGCCTACCAGGCGCCCTCTGAGCACAGTTATAGAATTACCTTCATAAGGGTTCATAATGGTAGCTAGGACTCCTAATGGTACTCCTGCCATATAAGGAGCAGTTGCCCTTATATAACAGGATGACCCCCTAAAAATAGTACTGTAACTCTACCAGTAGGGGTCGTGGCCACCATTTTGAACTGGGGCAGGACTGAAGGGGACTGCTCCCGCCCTCCTCCACTAGACCAGGGGTTCTCAATCCAATCCTCGGGACAAACCAAGCCAGTCTTTTTCATGATATCTACAATGACTATGCATGAGAGAAGGTTGCATGCACTGCCTCCATTGTATGCAGATTTATCTCATGCATATTCATTGTGAATATCCAGAAAACCTGACTGGCTAGGTGTGTCCCAAGGACTGGATTGAGAACCCCTGCACTAGACTAATTCCAGGGTGGGGATGGAGGAAGGGTTGGCCCAGGGGTATCAGATTAGGGGGGAAACCCTGACTATAAGAGAGAGAAAGAGAGAGAGTGTGTGTGTTTTTCTAAAACCTTTGAGCAGTATGATAGCTGTCACTGCTGGCCATAGCCAATGTTCACCCAGATCCCCTTTAACCCAAGTAAGCACTTTTCATGGAATATTTACCCTGAGGTAGTGTTTATTGAGCACTAGCCATTAGTGTGGACCTGCTCTAATGATTCTGTCCATTAAAACCTACAGTGAGTGCTTAACACACTTTAGTAATCATGTCTTAAAGTGAAATACAGCTTATGTGTTTTATTACAAACTCATTTATAAAATGTAACTTTTTCCAATATATCTTTTAAATTGTTTACGTTGCAAAGTCATTTAGGGCCCTGTTTACTAAGCAGCGCTAAGAGTGCGCTAGTGTTTTTAGCACTTGCTAAACGCTAAAGACACACATAGGAATATATGGGTGTCTCTAGCATTTAGCATGCGCTAAAAATGCTAGCGCATCTTAGTAATCAGGGCCCTTAATTTAAAAAATAAATAACTACAGCTTACCTCATTCAAAAGAGCTTACTTTACAAATCTATCTTTAGGAAGAATATTTAATTTACCAAACTAGTGTGTCTTTTGACCCACCAGAATCGTCCAATGTTCCAACTACTACAATAATTTAAAAAAAACGTTTGGCATAAACAGTCATATGATATAAGATAGCCAGTCATATAAATGAAACATCATGACCAATCAGAAGCCCAGAGCAATTACTCCATATTAATCATAAAACTGAAAGCATCCAAATCTTCTGTTCAAAAATATCTGCTACCTAATCAGAACATTAAAATCCCTAAATGAGGGTTCCATTCACAGACATTTAGAAGGTGCACCTCATGTCAGGTTCACACACACAACATTGCAGAAAGCAAGATTTAAAATCTTAGAGCCTTGTTCTTCACTTCCAGTCCTCAAGGATCCACCAACTGTCAGGTTTTCAGGATATCCCTAATGAATGAATATGCATGAGATATCTCCAGTGAATGAATATGCATTAGAAAGATGGGTATACAATGGAGGTAATATGCATGCAAATGTCCTTCATGCATATTCATTCATTAGGGATATCTTGAAAATGTGACCCATTGGTGGCCCTCATGGACTGGGAAGGAAGACTGAAGCCTTAGAGCCCCCAAATCAGGCGAATTTATATTGCCTGATTTCTGTCCATTTACAGTGTTGGTCATTCTGTGGAGGTTGAGGTAAACACTTGTAAGTTTGTTGCTGGCTCAGTGACTCAGGTGATAAGTGCTATGGCACTGCCATGCAGAAGTTCCCACATTTAGCCTTCTGCTCCTCAAAGCCTAGATTAAGGTCGCAAGACAAGTGGAGGCCTCAATATTAGTGTGTCAAGGATGTGCATATTTTATAAAATACACCTGTAAATCTTGACTTCACCTGTGCTCTCCCCTGGACAGACTCTAAAGTCACATATAAGTTAGCACCTGATTGCACCATCCATACTTTTACATGTTACTGGTTATCTAAGTGCACATTTGTACAGAGTTCCAAGGAAAGATTTTTAGATGGAGAAAAATAGCCATGTTCAGAAATTTGTGGGTGCTACTTTGTGTTTTAGAAGAACCTTGCAAAAGTATTGTACCTATGCATGTGAAGTATGAACATAGCACAGACAACTAGAGAGGAACTGTGAAGGGTAGGTTCTGTCATTCTGATGTGACTATTCAAAAAGATGTGCTTCACATTCTAAAAGAGTACACCTGCAAGAAAATATATTGTAATCAAGGGGAGAAAAAGCAATGATATGATTGATATTTTGAAGAATCTAGTAGTGCTGTTGCTTTAAATCTTATTTTTTTTCTTGGTGCAAGTGAAACCCTGTTTGTGTACAACCACCTTAAAGGAGTAAAGATTGACAGCTTTCTGCATTTTGAAATTATCTTATTGTTGTTAACTTTAGGTCTCCTAATTCTGACCCTTGCTCTCTTGCAGGTTTTCTTTAACCCTGATTGATGCACTGGACACTCTGCTAGTAAGTCTCTTTGCTTTCTGTCTTTAAAGCCATTGAGGAATGAGAGAATTTACTGTAAGTTTCTTACTGAAGTTTCCAACAAAACATTCCATCAATATACCATGGACATTCTCTACAATGAAACAGTAAATTATCCAGAAAAGTCCTGTACAAACATTATACTAAAGAAGCAGCACATAATAACCCAAGGAATGAGAGAATGTAAAAAGTGAGTTATACTAAAAGAAACCATTGTAAGAGCAACAGATCTGTTTTAGGGAAGAAGATAAGCAGCATGGTCTTCACAAGAGGTGATAAAAAGATCTTTACAAGACATCTAAGAAAGAAGACGGGAAGAACATCTGAAAAGCAAAAAGGGAATCAGGGAAGATAATCAAGAGGAAAAAATAGTGCAGTAAGGCAAAATAACAAGACTTTTTTTTACATAGGTCAGTGAAGGGAAGGTAAAAGGGGATTGTAAGAGTAATAGGAATGTTTGGAAGTAGAAATAACGAACAAATACCTTTGTTCATTTTCATCCAAAGAAATGATTGGAGCAATCAATGGCATAGAATATGTAGGCAGATAAGGACCTCATGAGCCACCCAGTCTTGCATGTGTGCTATGCTGTCACAGATCTTAGCTTCTGGCTACTAAGGAGGTCAGTGTATAAAGTTTTCCCCCATGTATGTGGCCATATACATGTGTAAATGACCTCTTGTGAAATACCATTTGTATGGTATAAAACTATACTACTACTTATCATTTCTGTATGCTACTAGATGTATGCAGCGTTGTACACCGAACATGTAAGAGACAGTCCCTGCTCGATAGAGCTTATTATCTAATCAAGACAGACTATCAGGACAAATAAGGGATAAGGGAATTACTTAAAGTGGGAATTATAAAACAGATTTGGGTCTGAAGAAGTGAATAGAAGTTAAAAGCTAAAAGCAGCCTCAAAAAGGTGGGCTTTTAGCCTAGATTTGAAGACTGCCAGAGCTGATTCAGGAAGTACACCTGATTCAGGAAGTCTAATCCAGGCATATGGTGCAGCAAGATAAAAGAACAGTGTCTGTAGTTCACAGAGTACAGATAAGGGCACAGATAAGAGAGATTTACCTGATGAACGGAGTTCCCGGGGAGGAGTGTAGGGAGAGATAAGAGTGGAGAAGTACGGAGGTGCTGCAGAGTGAATGCACTTGTAAGTCAATAAGAGAAGTTTGACTTATATGTGGAAATGGATATGGAGCCAGTGAAGTGACTTGAGGAGAGGGCTAATATAAGCATAGCGACCACTGGCAGAATATAAGTCGTGTAGCAGAGTTTTGAACAGATTGAAGGGGAGAGAGATGGCTTAATGGGAAACCTGTGAAACGCAAGTTGCAGTAGTCTAAGCGAGAGGTGATAAAGAGTGTGGATAAGGGTTTTGGTAGTGTGCTCAGAAAAGAAGGGACAAATTTTGGTGATGTTATAGAGAAAGAAATGACAGGTTTTAGCAGTCTGTTAGATATGTGCAGAGAAAGAGAGACGTCAAAGATGACTCCAAGGTTACAAGGATTAGATGTTATCCACAGAGATAGAAAATGGGGGAAGAGGAGAGGTGGGTTTAGGGGGAAAGATAAGAGCTCAGTCTTGGCTATGTTTAGTTTCAGATGGCAGTGAGACATCCGGGCAGCAATGTGAGACAGGCAAGTTGTGACTTGGGCCTTCCTGCTGAAATTTCTGGTGTGGAGAGATAGATCTGGGAGTCATCAGCATAAAGGTGATACTGAAAACCATGGGATGAGATCAGAGCACCAAGGGAAGAAGTATAGATAGAGAAAAGAAGAGGTCCCAAGACAGAACCCTGAGGTACACCAACTGATAGTGGGATAGAAGTGGAGGAGGCTCCACCAGAGCATACACTAAAAGTGTGATGGGAGTGATAAGAAGAAAACCAATCAAGGAGTAGGTGGTCATCAATAGTGTCAGAGCAGCAGATAGATCAAGAAGGATGAAGATAGAAAAGAGACCTTTGGATCTAGCCAGGGACAGGTTATTGGAGACTTTAGCAAGGGCTGTCTCAGTTGAATGTAGAGGGCAAAAGCCATCTTGAGATGAAAGAAAGTCAAAACAATGGCAGTGAACAGCAAGTTCAAGTATCTTGGATAAGAGAGGGAGGAAGGAGATGGGGCAATAGTTGGAAGGACAGGTAGGGGCAATGAAGGTTTTCTGAGGATTGCTGCAACTACAGCATGTTTGAAGGCATCAGCAACAGTTGCAGTGGAAAGTGAAAGATTGAGGATATGACAGAAGGGATGACAGTAGGAGACATAGTGTTGAGTTGATGGGGTGGGAATAGGATCAGAGAAACAGGTAGTCAGTTTGTAGGAGGAAAGAAAATATGCAGTTTCCTCTTCAGTGATTTCATAAAAGGAAGAAAAGGAGGCAAGGGTCGAAGGAGGGTTGACAGAATAGACTAGGGGAAGGAGAGGTGGAGGTGACTTGGTTGAGAACTCGAGGTTAATCTTGTGAACCTTATCATGAAAGTACTCAGCCAAAGTCTGGGGAGAAAATGAAGGAGTAGTTGTCACATTTTCAAAAGCAGGAACTAGGATCCTGAGCCCTTGGGCCACTGCCGAGGAGCGGCAGTGGCAGGCAAAACCACCCCACACAGGGATAAGGCAGAACTCTGACAGGGCCAGCTAGACTTCACCTGCACTTGACCACCGTTCCTCAGGAGTTGAGCCCCTGGGTGCAGGTGGTCGGCAGGACTTACCGGACAGGTCAGGAACTGGAAACCAGCAAGATACACACAGGGACTAGAGGGCACAGGGAGGCTAGGCAGAATACTAGACTAGGACTCTCAGACAGACAAGGGACAGAACTGAAAGCTGCAAGCAGCCACTGAAACAGGGAAGAAACACTGATAGACAGGAGACAGAACTGAAAGCTGCCAGGCAGCCACTGAGCAAGAAACACAGACAACCAAGAACTAGACAAAGACATACAACAAGAAACAAGACTGGGAAACAAGCAATACAGTACAAGAGGCTACACAAAGACTAAACTAGAATCAGGCAAGAACACAGACTACAATCTGGACTAGGCAGAAGTGCAGCAGCACCCCAACATACCAGGGCCTTAGGCGATGCAAAGGCAAACACAGAAGTTTCCAAATGGCTAATAAGCCCAGCAGCAGCTGAGATTCAGCTGCAGCAATCACCAGGCAGCTACGTGTGCTGAGCAGGCTCAAACAAGACAAGCAAGTCTGGCAGGCCGGAAGATTCAGACTGGGCTGATGTCTGGAACGGGAAACAGCACACAGACAATCCAATGCAGCCACCAGGTCTGGCCACCAGAGGGCAAGAGGAACACAAACCAAAACACAGGCAGAAAGCATACTGAAGCACAGAGAGGCTTAACACACACAGGTGCAGTATAGTGGAGTAATCAGAGCCATGCTGGAAGCAGCTAGCACACAGAGACAGAACTAACTCAGAAAGACCAGACAAGCCAACTTAGAAGCTGACCGCCAGAAATAAGGTAAGCCTGAGAGGGGTCACGACCACAGACGTGACAGTAGTTGGAGGTGAGGGCAAGAGAGTTCAGTGTGGCAAAGAGATGTTGAGGGTTTCAGCCAAGAGAGTTTGTCAAGTGGATGTAGTAGTCCTGTTTGGCAAATGAAAGAGCAGACTGGAAGGAGATCAGCAACAATTTGAAATGTATGAAATCAGCATGGGCACAGGATTTCAGCCAAAGGCATTCGGCAGATCGGACACAGGAACGTAGGTAGTGGATTCTAGAGGTCAACCAAGGCTGGGGTTTGGTACGCCTTACAGAATGGGGAATGGGAGGAGTGAGGGTATCCAGAGCAGAGGAGAGAATAGTATTATAGGAAGAGACGGCCTCATTGACAGACTTGGATAACATAGTGGCTGACAAGAGGGATGAAACACTTGTGGAGAAAGTGCAAGAGTCAATAGCCTGAAGATTCCTAAATGTATAGGTGGAGATTGGACAGGTCTGGGGAGGAGGGTGTTTTAAGTGTGAAGGTTATCAGGTGATTGTCAGGGAGGGGAAGAACAGGTAACCAACTTCCCTTCCCTCCAACCTCCCCCCATCCTGTCCCAAATAGCAGTCAAGAAGTACACAATGACAGAAGGTTACAAACAATAATAGATGTGTAATACAAGCACATCAAGAGCCCAAAGAGGCAAGAGGGCCCCACAACGTTTCCTTTCTATCATCTTTCTACATAAAAGTTAAAAGAATCCATAGGCTGATCACTACCAGCTAGTTAGTCTGATCTTAGTGGTTGGTAAATTTGGAATCATGGTTCAAGTTTAGTAAGTATTTCATATACCCCCAATGGTACCCATTCTAAGCGATTTACATACATCAAACTAAAATAAGTTGAGAAAAAAAAGAAAATAGAAACTACAATTTTCGTAAAAGAACAGGGAAAGGATTGAGAGCAGTAATCATGTTACTAAAGGAAAGTATAGTGGCTTTTCTTCGATTCAGTGGGGTACAGGATTCAAGTTAGCAGAGTTTTAGTAGAGTATGATCATGTCTAGCAAACATCATCAATTTCTTTGGCTGAGTAACCAAAGAATTATGTCAGAGCCTACATGGAATGTGGCATATTTAGGGACAGTTTTAAAATAGCCCATGTGCTTTATGCTGATTTTCAAGGAGAAACCACTCAGGTAGGTGAACTCGGAAGTAACATAATGACATATTTTTTTCATAGAAAGGGATACATGAAATGGCTTCCTAGTGGAGAAAATGGAGCCAAAATAGTAACAGAATTCAATAAGGTATGGAAAAAGGAAAGAGGTAAGCTGTTCTTTATTTGCTTTTTGGAGCCTCCCAGTAAAAAAAAAAACAAACAAACCTCTGAGCGACCAATTCTCTTTTACGTGACACTTTTTGACTCCAGTCTGTTTTGCATTGCGGGTGCTTGCTTGCAGGTCCTTGGTCAGTCAGGGTGCTGGGGGGTTTTCTTTGGTGGGCTTTTGGTCTCTTCAGTCACAGGCCTCTTCTGGCTGTCTGCAGCTACAGGGCGCTCTCTTCACTTTACCGCTGTTTGCGGTAGCAGTTCCTTTTTGGATAGTGGCGCATTTATTTCCACTCTTCTTCCTGCGCATGCCCGAGTGTTCCCGCTGAGTCTGTTGTGCTTGTGATGTGTCTTTCTTCAGACTGGCCTGACTGGAGCATGACTGTTCACCGCAAGGGTTTGTTCTCCATGGAGGTACTTCCTGCGCAGGAGGTTTTGGTTGCTGGAAGCCTCTGAGCCCGGTTTGGGTGCCGGTTTAGATGCTGGTCATGATTTCTTTTTTTTCTTTCGGATACAAGTGTTGGGCCTGACCACGTGGAGGTCTTCCGCCTTCCAGGAGTCCTATTTCTCTGTTCCTGCCTTCGGGCAGTGTGGATCGGCGGGCCTTGCAGCTTGTTGGTTTCTCTCTATGGTACTGGAGATGCATGGGGGTCTTTTGAATGGACAAGATGGCTTTAAAGAAATAATGACTTTTTCTTCCCTTCCTCCAACTTTCCCTGTAGGGCCCATCAGTGATTATTTAAAATAAAATAAACTTCTGCTACTACTTTGGTATGGCTTGTGAGTACATGTCCCCTGGTATATTTTGTCATCTCCTTTCTGTTCCCTTTGCCTTGTCTCTGCATGGTGAGCATGACCTCTTCTCTGCAGGTCTGGCATACCTCTGTCATGGCATGTTAGTGTAGCTTCTTGGCAACATATGGAGTGTAGCAGGTTCTGCATAGCCCCACCTCTGGTGATTCAGTCTTGATCTATCTCTGGATGTCTGGCTTTGCTCCGTCCCCGAGTGTGGAGCCTTGCTCTATCCCTGGGTGTGGAGCCTTGCTCCGTCTCTGCTGGTCAAGCTCAGCTGGGTCTTTGGGCAGTGGGCCTCAGACTGTCACTCTGAGTCAGTCTTGATCTGTCTTTGGACGGGGAGTCTGAATCCGTCTCTGGTTATTCAGCCTGGTTACATATCTAGAGGTTGAGCCTCCCAATATCTCTGCATGGCGAGTTGGGCTCCTTTCTTGCAAGACAGATGTGTCTCACTTGGTGCAGATTCTCTGGGGCTTTATTCCAGAATGTGGGACGTCACTTCCGTTTCTCCTTGTGGAGAGTTTCTTATTCTCTGGAGATGGAGCATGTCTTCGTTCTTGGGAGTGGAGGCATTGCCTCCTCTCTCATGGAGCGGGATCACGTCCCTGTATGTGAAATGTGGTTCCAGTTTGCAGGGCCTACCTCCGTTTTGGTTGGTGGTATCTCTCTCTTTTTTGGGGGGGACATAGATCTGGTCCACCTGTAGGGGTTTGGGCCCCTTTCAGTTCTGTCTCAGGGCCCCCCTAAGTGCAGCTCTGGCATTGGCTTGACAAAGCATCATCTTGGAGAGTGGTATGTTGCTCCCTCTCTCCTCTGTGACTTTTTTGACAGCTGGCGAGGCCGTTGGTGCCTGTGCAAGTCCTTTTCTCTCTGCAGTGCTCTTCACAGACGAACTTGGGACCCCACGGCTGTCCTTCAGTCAGTTGTTGAGGTTCCACTTCTTGTTCTGGGCCTTCAGAGACTCCTTAGTCTCCTTTCTCGAGCTCCTCTTGAATCTCAAGCACTGACTTTCTTCCAGGTGCCTCTGCCTTTCTCTCATTTCGAGGATTCTGTTTTCTTCCTGCAACCTCTGTGCATTGACGCCTGTCTGGGTCTTCTTGGGATGCTACTCGGTGTCTTCGTAGACATTTCCCTTGAGCTTTTGGGGGCATTGCTGTTCTTGTGTTCAAGATGTTCCTTTCCTGCTCTAATGCTATGACTGCTTTGCTGTATCCCATTGGTCTGGACTGGTCTGGTCCAGTATTGATGACAACGAAGGAAAAATTATGTTCCTCAGCGACCCTCCAGACCGGTCAAGACGCTTGGGTTATGCACGCCTACCAGCAGAGGGAGACTGAGAACACAAAAACTGAACCTAGCATAAGCCAGCAGCCAACCCCCAAGCAGCCAGTAAATCTCAGTCTCCAGCAGAGGGTAGATGTGCAGCCTGAGCAGTCAGTCTGGTCTGGTAGGATTAGAGAGTCTGATTTTTATACCCTGTACTTAGAATTTGTGCTTCGGGGAAGCGGGTCCGGTGGGGCTCCCTGTTCCCCTAGGGGTTTTACACCCGTGTCCGGGTTTTGCCCCTGCTGTACCTTGTGTGAAGGCAGCCTGGTGCCTCGGCTCCTGTGCTACAGGAACCTTGAGAGCCTTAGCCCTTGTCAGTATATAGCAACTGGGCTGTTTGCTGTGTGTGTGAGAGAAAAAAAAAAAAAAAAAAAAAAAAAAAGGAAAGTAAGCAGCAGACAGTGCTGGTCTGCATCAGAAAATTTTGTTGTTTCTCTTTTTGGGGGCTGGCAAGGGTTTTAGTGTGGTTTTGAGGAAGGGAGTAGAGCTGGGGCGATTTTGGCGGTTTGTGTGTGTACCGCTTTAAATTTTAGCGATGTCGGCGGGAAAAGCGGCTCGTTGCCGTTCCTGCGCGCGTCGGGGGATTGAAACGCCCGGAGCTTCGTGCAAGTTTTGCGGTGAGCCTAAGCACTCTCTCTCTTCCCCTCCGGTTTTGGCTGCTGAGGTTTCGGGCAGCAGTAAGGGCCTCTCGGGGTCTGTATCAGGTTCTGGTGCGGTGACGGCGGTCCCGATTTTGGCGGGAACCGCCGCCATCTTGGATTCGGCTCCGCTGGCGATCCCGGCCCAGCAGGTGGTGGAGGGCCCGGGACAGAATGTTGGGTGCTCTCCAGGGCCTTCGGGGGCCATGGGATTTCCACCGGAGTTTGTCTGGTCGATGTTTCAGGCCTGGCAGGCAGGTGCTTCTCAGCCGGAGGTACAGAAGGGGGCAGCTCCTTTGGGGGTCAAGCGCCCACGGTTAGATTATGGGGAGGACCCTGATTTTTTGTCTTTCCCTCCCTCGGAAGATGAGGGTAGTGGATTGGGTGATGAGTTCCCTTTAGACATGGATCCTGAAGAGGAGGGGTCCTTCCCAGGGGAGGATTCCTCGGTGGTAAGGATTTTTCCTAGGGATGAGCTTCCGGAGCTCATTGATCAAGTGATGTCTACGCTTAGGTTTGAGGCTCCTGAGCCTGTTGTAGCGGAGGTTAAGCAGATAGACCCTTTGGTTAAGGGTATTCGTAAGGCTTCTCGTTCTTTCCCTATGAATCAGGATCTGAGGGAGATGATCTTACAGGAGTGGTCCTCTCCAGATTTAGCCTGTCGGGTGGTTAAAGCGATGGCGAGACTTTATCCTATTCCCCAAGAAGATAGGGATTCTTTTAAATCTCCTACAGTGGATGCGGTGGTGACGGCAGTCACCAAAGCTACTGCCATCCCGGTTGATGGGGGGACTGCCCTCAGAGACCCTCAGGATAGGAAGTTGGAGTCTTTTGTTCGGCGAAGTTTTGATCTCTCGGCCTTGTCTCTGCAAGCCGCTCTATGTGGAGGTCTGGTGGCTCGGGCGTGTTTCCGTTGGGCTGAAAAGCTTCTGGATGGTCCCGCGCTAGACAGGGCTGCCGTGGTGCAGGAGTTAGCCAAGTTGGAGATGGGATCTTCCTTTCTGGCAGATGCTAGTTATGATTTGTTGAGGGCTTCGGCGAAGAATATGGCTTTGGTGGTTGGAGCTCGTCGGGCCCTGTGGCTTCGTGGATGGACTGCGGATGCGGCTTCTAAATCCAAGTTGTGTTCGCTTCCCTTTAAAGGGTCCATGCTTTTTGGAGAAGAGTTGGATAAATTGGTGCGTGGTCTTGGGGAGGCTAAGATTCCGCGGTTGCCGGAATTGCGACCTAGAGGAGGGGGTCGCGGCATGTCAGGGCGTGCTCGTTTGAAGGATGCCCGGCGCTATAGGCCAGGTAGGTTTAGTGCGCCGTTTAGAGGCAGATATTTTCAGCGTACTCAGCCCTTTCGTGGGGGTCGTCGAGGAGGACGCGAGGTCTCGGGGGGAGCTCTGTCCTCCGGTCGTACTTCCCAATGAAGGTTTGCGGGTCCAGCCTCTGGTGCGAGTAGGTGCTCGGTTGAGTCAGTTTTATCAGAGGTGGGCCCATATCACGACAGACCAGTGGGTCCTCGAAGTGGTGCGAGACGGGTACGCCTTGGAGTTCGAAGAGTTTCTGCCAGATTTCTTTGTAGCCTCCCCTTGCCGCTCTCGGCTCAAGGCCGGGGCAATTCGGCAGACTCTCCGGCGGTTGATAGATTTAGGGGCGGTAGTTCCGGTGCCGGTTTCAGAGAGAGGGACCGGCTGTTATTCGATTTATTTTGTGGTTCCCAAAAAGGAGGATTCCTTCCGGCCTATTTTAGATCTAAAACGAGTCAACGGGGCGTTGAAGGTTCCCTCGTTTCGCATGGAAACGTTGCGGTCGGTCATAGTAGCGGTTCAGTCGGGAGAATTTCTCACTTCTCTGGATCTGACGGAAGCTTATCTGCATATTCCCATTCGGAAGGCGCATCACCGGTTTCTTCGCTTTGCGGTTCTAGGACATCACTTTCAGTTTTGTGCTCTACCGTTCGGACTGGCTACGGCGCCGCGTACTTTTTCCAAGGTTATGGTGGTAGTGGCGGCGGCTTTGAGGCAGCAAGGAGTATTGGTTCACCCATATCTCGACGATTGGCTGATTCGAGCCAAATCCTATCAGGAGAGTGTGGAAGCAACAGCGAAGGTAGTATCTGTTTTGGAGTCGCTCGGCTGGGTGGTGAACAGTGTCAAGAGTCATCTGGTTCCGTCCCAATCCCTAGAATATCTGGGGGTTCGTTTCGATACGGTGCGGGGCCTGGTGTTTCTGCCGCCCGTTCGGATTGCCAAGATTCAGGGGCTGATCCGTCAGTTTTCTGCCAGGCGGTCCCCGTCAGCTTACGGGTATCTTCAGATTTTGGGGCTGATGGCGGCATCGATAGAGGTGGTGCCGTGGGCCAGAGCTCACATGAGGCAGTTGCAGTCAGCGCTGTTGGATCGTTGGTCGCCGCAGTCTCAGAGTTTGGAGGTCAGACTATTCTTGCCGGAGGCGGTGCGATCCAGTCTGCGGTGGTGGCTTCATACTCCGAATCTGGAGAGAGGGATGCCCTTGGATTCTCCGGATTGGATTGTGGTGACCACAGATGCCAGTCTGGCAGGCTGGGGAGCACATTGTCTGGGGCAGGTGGCACAGGGTCTCTGGTCACCGGACGAGGCCCTTTGGTCAATCAATCGGCTCGAGACTCGGGCGGTCCGGTTGGCGTTGCAGGCCCTGCAGTATCTTCTCGCCGGGAAGGCAGTTCGAGTTCTGTCCGACAATGCCACGGCGGTAGCTTACATAAACCATCAGGGGGGCACAAAGAGTCGCGATGTAGCCGAGGAGACGGCAGAGTTGATGCAGTGGGCGGAGCTTCATCTGCAGAGTCTCTCCGCAGGTCATGTGGCCGGAGTGGACAATCTCCAGGCGGACTTTCTGAGCAGGCACACTCTGGATCCAGGAGAGTGGTCGCTGCATCGTCCGCTGTTTCATCGGCTGGTGATGGAGTGGGGACTGCCGGTGGTAGATCTTATGGCAACAGCCAGCAATGCTCAAGTGCCCAGGTTCTTCAGTCGGAGGCGGGACCCTCGGTCCGAGGGGATCGACGCGCTGGTGCTTCCGTGGCCACCGCGGCAACTGTTGTATGTGTTCCCTCCTTGGCCTCTAGTGGGGCGCGTAGTTCAAAGAATAGAGCGATACGTCGGCACGGTGATACTCGTGGCTCCGTATTGGCCACGTCGTCCGTGGTTCGGCGATCTAGTGCGGTTGGCAATCAAGGGTCCCCTGAGGTTGGACGGGTCGGTGGTGTTGTTGCAGGGTCCTATCGTAATGCCCGACCCGGTTCCATTCTCGCTTACGGCCTGGCTCTTGAAAGGGACAGGTTGAAGAAGAAAGGGTTTTCAGCTAGAGTAATTGAGACTATGTTGCAGTCTCGTAAACAGTCCACGTCCTTTGCTTATGTGCGGGTGTGGCGGATTTTTGAGAACTGGTGTAGGGATCGTTCTTATTCGCCTTGGAACTCGTCTCTTCCGCAGGTGTTAGAGTTTTTGCAGGATGGGGTGGACAGAGGTCTAGCTCTTTCTTCTTTGAAGGTGCAGATTGCGGCCTTGGCTTGTTTCCGGGGTAGGATCCGGGGGGTTTCCTTGGCATCTGCTCCCGATGTGGTTCGGTTTTTGCGAGCGGTGAAGTTGATCCGTCCTCCTCTTCGTCCGGTGGTTCCGCCGTGGGATTTGAACTTGGTCTTGGAGGTTTTGGTGGGACCGCCCTTTGAGCCTTTGGTTACAAGTACTTGGAAGGATTTGACTTTGAAGACAGTGTTCTTAGTGGCTATTACGTCGGCTCGGCGAGTTTCGGAGTTGCAGGCGTTGTCTTGTCGGGCGCCCTTTCTGACCTTTTCTAAGGAGAAGGTGTCGTTGAGGCCGGTCCCGTCTTTTTTGCCTAAGGTGGTCTCTTCCTTTCATGTGAATCAGGACATTTCTTTACCGGTTCTGGGAGATAGGCTCGGAGATTCTTCTCAGCGCCGTTTGGCTAAGCTGGATGTTCGTCGAGTTTTGCGGTCTTATTTAGTCAGGACGCGAGAGTTTCGGTCTTCGGATAGATTGTTTGTGTTGTATGGAGGACCTAAGAAGGGAGCTGCGGCTTCTAAGGTAACAATTTCCAGATGGTTGAAAGAAGCAGTTTCTTCTGCGTATTTGCTCAAGGGACGTAGGGTGCCAGAGTTACTAAAGGCGCACTCGACCAGGGGAGTAGCTGCTTCCTGGGCAGAGAGTGGTTTAGTGCCGCCGCAGGATATTTGCAGGGCGGCGGTCTGGTCCTCGCTGCATTCATTTGTGAAGCATTATAGAATTGATGTGCAGGCCAGGCAGGATGCCAGTTTTGGGGAGGCAGTGTTGACTTCTGGGGTGCAAAGTTCCCGCCCTTAGATGTTTACTGCTTTGGTACTGCCCAAGCGTCTTGACCGGTCTGGAGGGTCGCTGAGGAAGGTGAAATTAGATCTTACCTGCTAATTTTCTTTCCTCTAGACCCTCCAGACCGGTCAAGAACCCTCCCGCTGTGTATATTTCTGGTGCTTTGTCCTAGTGTGCTTGAGAGATGATTGATATGGACATTTCTATGTTGCTATTGCTGATAGGACTCTAAATTAGGAGCTTTGGGTTTCTGAAGTTCCATTGTTTTCCTCTGGGTTTCAGAGAAGGACCGCAACGCTGTGGCGTTCGGTTATTTGAAGCACGTTACCAAGAATTGTTTCTGAGTACAGGGTTCTTTGACCTTTCGGGGTTATAGTTTAGGTTTTTTCATTGGTTGCGTTTTGCTTTGTTAAGGATTTACTGGCTGCTTGGGGGTTGGCTGCTGGCTTATGCTAGGTTCAGTTTTTGTGTTCTCAGTCTCCCTCTGCTGGTAGGCGTGCATAACCCAAGCGTCTTGACCGGTCTGGAGGGTCTAGAGGAAAGAAAATTAGCAGGTAAGATCTAATTTCACCTTCTTACCTGATAATTTTATTTCCTTTAATCATACCAGACCAGTCCAGATGCCAACCTTGTCTGTTTCTTTTGGGTTGCTTCATTGTTGCTTTTTCTAGGATGTGGCGAAACAGGGGACTTGTGTCTGTGATTTATTATGTGGCTGTATGACATATTCTTCCCCAGTGCATTTCTCTTGTTTGGCCAGCAGGTGGTGTCTGTCCACTGCTTTAAAGCTGTTGCAGAGTTGACTGTTTTCCTTTCAACTTAAGCCCTGAGGGAAAGTAATCTGCACTGTTATTGGCTAAATACCCCCTCAGTTTTAATGCTTTGGGCTCTGATTGGCCCTGAAGTTCAACATCCAGCCTGTCTCAGAGAGAGAGAGTGTGGAGGGTAAAGATCTCTGCACTGAGACCCTGTTCAAAACCTGTGAGCAATTATATTCCTGAACTCCCCAGGTACTACTTAGGTAGTAAGAAAATGTCTAATTAGTTTTACTGTTGATACCAGTTATTTTACCTGTTATTGTTTGGTGTTTTCATTTTTTTTCACCGTTCATTGTTCCACTTTTCTGATAATAAACCTATTAGTTTTTTTAGCTCTGTTGTCCTGGCCTGACTAAGAATCCTGGTGGTTTGTTTTTGGGTCTGTGGGTGTTTTCTAGGAGCTGTGGGGCCCCTGGGATTGTGGTCCCAGTGTCCTTAGAAACCACTGGAGAATTAACTTGCGGGTGGGAGACTCGCCCAGAGGCAAGAGAAACCCGGTGTGATGGAAAATATTAAAAATTGCTTTTCAGTCTTGCTTTAATCGATAATACATTTTTTAAATCCCCTGTCTTTGACCCAAAAGTGACTTTCCTGGTATATCTCAAAGAACAGGCTGGTATAAGATAAGACACACTTAAGAACAATATATGAGATAAGGTACATCTCCAGAACAGATTGAAATGTCTCTGAAGCCAGCTTGTGCAGGAGGGAGGCGGAGTATGTTTGAGGTTCGGCACTTCTTTGCTGCAATGACTTCTAGAAAAAGTTTAAATGCTACAAATGTGAAACTTGAGTGGTGCCGTAATGATTATTGTACTGGACCCCCATCATTCACCTACTGAATTCTTATATTGAGCTGGCTTGACAGCATTAGCTAATTCACATTCTAGCTGTATAGCCTGTTGTGGGGTCCCTGTGTGTGGACTGCATATTGCAATTAGTGTGTGGTTGTTTAGGAGGTATTAAGATGCATCCGTGCTGTCAGTACACTTACCATGCAGTGGAGACTATATCTCTGAGGCAACTGTATGTGAATAGACTGTGAATTCCCTCTTCCCCCCCTCCTCACTCAACAGCACATAGGTTGTGCACTTACTGCATGGTAATTTGGGCACTTACCACACTTAAGTAAAATGGCCCCTGTATTGGACACATTTTGAAATCCTAAATGGAATTAGCCAAGCTTTAGTAATTAAAGAATAGACCTAGTAGGTAATATACTACAACCTGTAGCAGAGTATGGCGTTCTTTGGGGCCTTTTTACTAAAGCTTAGTGCAGCTAATGGATTTAGTGTATGCTAAATGCTAAGAAGCCCATTTTATACCTATTGGCTTCTTAGCGTTTAGCTCACACTAATTCTGTTAGCCCCTGCTAAGCTTTAGTAAAAGGGCCCCTTTGTGTTTGCAGTTTTACCTTTTTAATCCCCTAAGCTTTGTACTTACAAACGTCTAGTTTATCCTCTTTCACTTATATCCCACCCTCACTCCATGTTCAAAATCTCAGCTTTATAAGACCTTTAAAATAGACTTCATTAACTTTTCTCAGTGTGTCAGTTTGGCAAGGGAATTGTTTGCTTATGGGAAATGACTAGCCAGCAGTAATAAAATTTGAAGTCTTGATGAAAGTTTTGAACTTTTCCAGATTCAGTGGTGTATGGGTGTGCTGTTACATGTCCTGGGCGTAGGGTTTGAAAAAATCCACTTGCTTGATGTTAATAGATTTTTTATGGCTTGCAAGGCAGAGTTGACCATGGCCAAGAGAAAGCAGTGTCATGGAGTCTGATTAGGGCCCAAAGGAAGAGGCTGCAGGAAGGATGGAGAGGTGTATGAGGACTGCAAAGGAAATGGGTGAGTGTAGGTCATAGGTGAGAAGGCTGTATGCACTGGAAAAAGAGAGAGATGCACTGGGAACGGAGAAGAGAGAGAGAATTATATGGTGGGGTGGGGGGGGGGAGTGTTTTTCCCTGTAAGTAAACCATAGATACATTTTTGAATTCTAAAAGTAATAAGGTGCCTCAAGACAGTGCTTTGTAAGGAATATGGTCATTTGGTTTGACCAGTGCATAGAAGGACAATGAGAAATGCATTTAGTGAAGAGTGATGATAATCCTGCCTACTTTCTCTAAATCAGCGTTCTTCATTGCAAAGCAGATGCTGTTAATGCCTCTAGAATAATTTGTTTTGCTTTGGGACTGTGCAGCTCTCAGTATATTCACCCAGTTAGTTTCATGAGACTAGGCAAAACATGAAGGAATTTGGATACTCCATGACTCGAACTTACCTAGAGTCACATGGTATTGAAAGAAAATAGAATAGTCCTTTCAGAGATGGCACCAGCTGCAAGACTGTGGAAGGTGAGGGAGCATTAACAAACTGGGTAGAGATCTGGCTTGGAGAAAGAGGGGACAGCATGTTGGAGTTGAGATTGGCTAAGATAGGGTTGGGAGAGAGTTTTGGGGGAGTATATGTTAGGGGAGACAAGATGAGCTCGTGGAGAGAACATGTCTAAGGAATCGGAATTCATTTTAGTTACACGTGTTGATCTAAGTAAACTTGAACAGTCAGATTGGATACATCATTACTGGTGGACCTTCCTTTGTTTCATTGCCTGGGGCACTGGGCACCAGCTACTTTGACAATGGTTCTGGCTCTCACACTGAAGTCTTTTTGCCAATGTGGCCTCTGCATGAAAAATAGTGAAGATCACTGCTGTAAATAATTAGGATTCTTTTATGAGGCTCTATATGCTGGTGATGCATCAGGTGGAAGAACTAAAAATTAGCTGCTCAAAAGCTCCAGCAACTTTTAAACCATGTACTAGCATAACTTTTGTGTTTGGTTGTCTCAGGTGTAGTAACATTACAAGAAAAGATACTTAAATGCTGTTGATGACCTCTTTATATCTGACTTGCTTGCTGTATTGTGTAAATGTACACTATAACCCAAAAGTATCTTCTTTACTTGTAGATCTTAGGGAACGTCTCAGAGTTTCAGAGAGTTGTCCATGTGCTGCAGGACCGTGTCAATTTTGATATTGATGTCAATGCATCTGTGTTCGAGACCAACATTCGAGGTGAGTTCTGAACAAAAAGGCCAAAATAAATCTTAAAGATTAAATGTATGGGGTGGGTAGACCTTTGAATGGTTACTGCACAGGATGTGAAGTCTGAAAGCCACAGGCTACGGTGCCACTACTGCTGCTGCTCAGAGGTACATGTGTTACCCACATAAAATATGCATATGGTAGGGCAGTGTTTCCCAAGTCAGTCCTGGAGTACCCCCTTGTCAGTCAGGTTCTAAGGATATCCACAATGAATATGCATGAGATTAATTTGCATGCATTGCCTCCATTGTATGCAGAGCTCTTTCATGCATATTCATTGTGGATATCCTAAAAACCTGACTGGCAATGGGGGTACTCCAGGACCGACTTGCATTAGGGTATGTCGCATATTTAGACAAATGTAAGGATGAAGGCATTTGACCTTGAAGGGCAAACATTTCCTCTATCGTAGCCTCCCTTCAGACAGAATTGGAAAAGAGCTTCATGCGCAGGTCATTAGATGTCTAAGTGGAAGCATTGTCATTCCTCAGAGGAATTAATGCAGGGAGGGTCAATAGTCTCTAATTTTGATGTCATTCTTTTTCTTAGGGAAGTTAATCATATACAGCCCTCTTCTGTTCATCAACCAGACCAGTCTGGTTATGCGTCTACCAGCAGATGGAGGCAGAGATATGCAAGCCATAAGCTCTGCCCTTTTAAGAGACACTGTGTAGCTCACCAACTCGGTATTCTCTGCCTCTGGGGGGGGAGGGGGGGGGAGGGGGGGGGAGATGGGATTTGATATACCGCCGTTCTGTAATTACAGCCAAAAGGGTTTACATATTATTTGCAGGTACTTATTTTGTATCTGGGGCAATGGAAGGTTAGGCCCAGAGTCAGAAGGAGCTGCAGTGGGAGTCAAACCCGGTTCTCAGGCCAGTGCACTAGCCATTAGGTTACTCCTCCAGATGCTGGCAGGCACCCTATGCATTGGACTGATATGAGGAGCCTAGGCCAAGTGGTGTTGGGCCCCCATTAGAGCCAGAGGCCAGGAAAAGGGTCCAGAGACCTTGCTGAGCATTTAGGGGAATACCTGAAGGAGTCCTGATCCTTTCCTTTTTGGAAGACCTATTCTACGCTAGCCAGCTTTTGCCGCCTCCCCCCCCCCCCACCACCACCACCACCAAAAAAATAAAAAATAGAAGGAGCAGGAAAAAGAGAAGCATACCAGTTTTTTTTTTTTGTCTAGGATCAGAGAGAAACAGCGGTGAGTTCAGGCAGAGAGTTGTGTAGAGGGGACCTTCACTCTGTCGCTGTTGCAGCCTGGACTCTATCTGACTTAGGGCAGCTGGAGGGAGCCTTAAGGAGGAGTTGGCCTGTACTGGGAGAGGGCAGTCTCATGCATTGATTGCCGGGAAGCTGGCAGCATCAGCATTCCTCTGTTGGAGGAGAGGAGCTTACAGTGCAGTGGTCAATTAAGCTATGAAGGTGGTGGGAACTAGTGACCTATAGGCCTCCATCAAAACAGCCAAGTGATGCATGCATTTTGGTGTACAGAGAGGCAGCTCCGAGGGGTGCTCAGTGTGCCACAAGGATGTGAATTGTGTGACAGCGTCTGGCCCTTCCTGCACTGGAGATGGCAATGCTGGTGACAAGCCCCAAGTGGACCATTTGACAGAATAAAGCACGGTAGATGAAGCCGTTTTGGAGGCAGCCTTAGAGAAGCAGCCCGTGTTTGACATGTGCTGGTAAATGGTGTTTCTACTGGAGGAGCAGATGGAGAAGTTGCAGGTGCAGAAGTGCCGTTCTGTTAGCTTCTGTGGCCCACGGTCTGGGACTGCTTGCAGCTCCTGAGCTCCATGGCGGTGACTCTGGAGGTGTTGCCATGGGCGAGAGCTCATATGTTCCCTCTGCAGTGGGCCCTGTTGTCCCGGTGGGCTCTGGCCTCTCAGGATCTCAGTCTTCTGCTTCCATTTGTGCCCAGGGCCAGGCTCAGTCTAGCCTAGTGGGACAGTCTGGTGAACCTGTTGAGGGGGGTCCCTTTGGATCCTCCTCAGTGGGTGCTGGTCACCATGGATGCGAGTCTCCTCAGCTGATGAGCTCACTGTCTGGGGCGAGTAGCGCAGTGCATCTGGTCCAGCCAGGAGGCGTCCTGGTCCCTCAACCACCTGAAGATGTGGGCGGTCCAGTTGGCTCTGCTGGAGTTTCAGCCGCTCCTGGAAGGGAAAGCAGTTAGAATGATGTCGGACAACACGACAGCGGTGGCGTACATCAACACACAGGGCAGAACCTGGAGTCAGGCTTTGGTCCTGGAGGCAGTGAGCCTCTGCCACTGGGTGGAAATGCATCTGCAGGCTCTTTCAACGGTCCGTATTGCAGTCAAGGGCAATGTGCAAGCGGATTTTCTCAGTCTCTCTCTTCTTGATCCAGGAGAGTAGGAGATGGGGCGTCAAGCCTTTCAGCTCATAGTGGAGCGGTAGGAGCTTCCTCAGTTCGACTTGATGGCCTCATGAGCTAATGCAAAGACAGAGTGCTTCTTCAGTCTATGGAGGGACCCATCTTCTCAGGGTATAGACGCCCTGGTTCAGCCTTGGCCGGCAGTGGTGCTGCTCTATGTATTCCCTCCATGGCCTCATTGCGAGCCATCCACGTATGGTCTTGCTGGTGACGCTGGATTAGCCCCACAGACCTTGGTATGTGGATCTCCAGTGCCTTCGGGTAGAAGACCCTCTTTCTCTGCCTAGGGGTTGAAGGCTTCTTCAGCAGGGGCCGGTAGACATGGAGGATCCGAATCCCTTTTTGCTTATGGTGTGGCCTTTAAAAGGTGGTGCTTAGAGAAGCATAGGTTTTTTCCTGCAGTAATTTCTACTTTGCTGCAGACCAGAAAGACCTCTATGTCCCCGACTTATGTCAGGGTCTGGCGGGTTTTTGAGTCTTATTGCGGGGAATGGGCCCTTTCCCTTTGGAAGGTTCAGGTTACTGACACTTTGTGGTTCCTGCAGCAGGGTGTTGAGTAGGAGCTCGCCTTGAGCTCCCTAAGGGTCCAAGTGGCAGCATTTTCCAGCTTTCAGGGAAAGGTGAAGTGCTCCACTCTGGCTTTACATGGGGAGGTGGCTTGTTTCCTGAAGGAAGTGGCACACTTGTACCCTCCGCTTCATCCTTCCTTCCTTTCTTGGGACCTCAGTTTTGCTCTCTAGGCGTTGTTGGGGGTACTTTTCAAGCCCTTGTGCTTGGCTTCCATCAAGGATGTCACACTTAAGACAGTGTTTCTGGTAGCAATCACCTCTGCTTGGAGGGTCTCGGAAATTCAGGCCCTATCATGCCAGGACCTGTATCTGTCCTTTGCTTACAGTCCCATCCTTTCTGCCAAAGATGGTTTCTCTGTTTCATGTGAATTAGGAAGTGTGTTTGCCCTTCTTCTGGGAAGGAGTTTCTTCTCTTGCGGATTGGAAGCTCCATAAACTAAATGTCTAGATGGTGCTTCTCTGGTACTTGGAGGAGATGAATGAGTTTCGTCTCTCTGCTCACCTATTTGTGTTCTTTCATGGCCCTTGAAAGGATCAGGTGGCCTCCAAGGCATCCATTGTGAGGAGGATTATTGTGGCTATTGAGTCCACCTAGATCTGTATGGGTTGTCCAGTGCCTCAAGAACTGAAGGCTCACTCGACCAGGGCCCAGGTGGTGTCTTGGGTGGAGGCCTAGACTGTTTCGCCTGAGGAGATTTGCAGGGCAGCGACATGGTCTTCACTCCATTCCTTCACTAAGCACTACCAGTAGGATGTTCTGGCCAGGGTCCGTTTTGACCTTGGCAGAGCGGTCATTTGGGAGGCCTTGTCGTCCCCTGCCCATTAGGTCTCCTTTGGTACTACTACTAATCATTTCTATAGCACTACTAGATGTACTCAGTGCTGTACACATTATATTCTGGAACTTTTTTTTGTCCCTAGGGGGCTGACAATCTACGTTTTTGTACCTAGAGCAATGGAGGTTAAGTGACTTGCTCAGGTTGCCAGGATCAAAGCCTGCTACACTATCCATTACGCTACTCCTCCACTCCCCCACTAGTTCAGAATAGTGTAAGCTGATGCTAAGAAAGGAGAAATTATGTCTTACCTGATGATAATTTTCTTTTCTTTAGTCAGTGTCACTGTTCTGAAATCCTTACCTTGGAAGACCTCGGCCCGGAGTTCTGCGTATGCTCTGTTTCTTTTTTATTAGAAGTAGTTGAAGGAGAGTAAGATCTGATTTTAATTGGCAACTATACTGGGTTCCCGTGATATGGCTATTCCCTGGTATATGCAGGTTAGCAAGTGCCACTCTGGTGTTTTTGCTCAATTGCTTATCATTGCAGCTGCAGTGGTTGATGGGGCTGGGTGCGCTCAGAAAGGAACCTTCTGCTGCTTGGGCAGATGCATACTAGATTGATTATTCCAGAGAGCACCACAGATTATAACTGGTGATGTCGCTGGTTCAATTCAGTTTTCTCTACCTTCATCTGCTGGTGAGAAGGGATAATGCTAATTAAGGGTTGCCAATTAAGTGAATTCCCTTAATTGCAAGGAAATTCCTCAACCATGAGGTAGGGGATTTCCCTGTTCAGAACAGTGATACTGACCAAAAAAATGAAAATTATCAGGTAAGGCATAATTTTTCCTTAAGATACTTACATTTAACTGTCCTGTACTTACTGCTGTGTTTTTTCAGTGATAGGAGGTCTTCTGTCTGCTCACCTGCTGACCAAGAGAGCCGGCCTGGAAGTGGAGGAGGGCTGGCCATGCTCTGGTCCCCTCCTAAGGATGGCAGAGGAAGCAGCAAGGAAACTTCTTCCAGGTCAGCAAAATTTCCTGAATTCTGTGGCTTCTGCTACTGTCTATGAGTGCTGTACTGCACTGCAGGGATGAAAGACATAAGGGACCAGAATTACTGCAGTGAACCAAATTCAGACATGCTGCCTTTTGCCATAAAAACAAGAGCATCTGTTCACCTACCATGAACAGACTTGCCAAGTCTCCCGCATTCAGCGGGTCCTCTCCTGCACTCCTGACAAAGTGGGAAAGTCTCCTGCTGAAACACACGGCGCCAGCTCCCATTTCCGGCCACTGCTGCTTCTCCTGTTGAGCAGCAGCGGCCACTACAAAAAGAAAAAGAGCTAATTAAACCAAAAATGTTTTTAAAAAGCAAGCACGGCATCGCAGGCAGCCTTCAGGCATTGGCTGTCTGCTCTGCAGCCGCTCCTCTCTCACGCCACTGACCCTGGAGCAGGAAGTCGATCTCCTCTTTGGGAACAGTGAGAGGAGAGAGGAGCCGCTGCAGTGCCAACAGCCAATGACTGAAGGCTGCCTGCGGTGCCGCGCTTGCTTTTTAAAAACATTTTTGGTTTGTTTAAGTAGCTCTTTTTCTTTTTGTAATGGCCGCTGCTACTCAACAGGAGAAGCAGCAGTGGCCAAGAAATTAAGATCTGGTGGAAGGAGGAGCAGGAGGCATATGAGGTAAGATAGATAAAGTGGGGAGAGAAGGAGGGGAGATGGAGCGGGAGGCAGGAGGTAAAATAGAGAGAGTGGGGAGAGAAGAAGGGGAGATGGAGAAGGGCTGGAGATAAAGAGAAGCTTCTGGTGATAAGGATGGGGAGAAAGGGATCCTGGCTGAGATCAGAAAGAGGGAAGACGCTGGAAGGGAAGGGTAGGGAGAGAAACAGAAGAGACATTGACCTGTAACCTCCGCTCTCAAGACAAATCCCTCCTTTCAGTACCCTTCTCCACCACCGCCAACTCTAGGCTCCGCCCTTTCTGCCTCGCCTCACCCCATGCTTGGAACAAACTCCCTGAGCCCATACGCCAGGCCCCCTTTCTACTCATCTTCAAATCATTGCTCAAAGCCCACCTCTTCAATGTCGCTTTCGGCACCTAATCACAACACCTCTACTCAGGAATTCTAGACTACCCCAACTTGACATTTCGTCCTTTAGATTGTAAGCTCTTCAGAGCAGGGACTGTCCTTAGTTATTAATTTGTACAGCGCTGCGTAACTAGTAGCGCTCTAGAAATGTTAAGTAGTAGTAGTAGTAGAGAGAGAGAGACACTGGATGGAAAGAAGGGTATATAGAGAGAGACACACTGGATTGAAGGATCGGGAGAGGGGGTAGATGGAAAGGATGGGGAGAGAAAGAGGGAAGACAGATGGAAGAATGGGGAGAGAAAAAGGGAAGACAGATGAAAGGATGGGGAGAGAAAGACACTGGATGGAAGGATAGGTAGAGAAAGAGGGGAGATGGATGAAAGGATGCAGAGAGAAAGTGGAGAGACTGGAAGGATGTGGAGAGAGAAGGGAAACTGAACAGAAAAGAATAGAGAGACACTGGATAGAAGGAGCGGGGAGAGAGAGACATTAGATGGAAGGATCTGGAGAGAGGGTAGATGGGTGGAAGGATGGGGAGAGAAAGAGGGAAGACGCTGGATGGAAGAGTAGGGAGAAAGAGGAGACGCTGGATGGAAGGATGCAAAAAAAGAGGGAAGATACTGGAAGGATGGGGAGAGAGGGGAGACACTGGAAGGATGGGGAGATAAAGAGGAGAGCTGCTGGATGGAAAAGGAGAGTAGTGAATGGAGAATAAGAGGAAGGGGCACGGGGAGAACAAGGGTGAGGAAAAGATGAAAAGCCATAGGTAGATGAAGTAAAAAGAAGGAAACTAAAGAATGGATAGTAAGAATGATCTTGAGGCTGCCGTCGGACGTCACCCCATCAGTGAGAACAATCAGCCTGCTGTCCTCGGAGAATACCTGCTACAGGTAAGTAACTTCGCTTTCTCCGAGGACAAGCAGGCTGATTGTTCTCACTGATGGGGTGACGTCCGACGGCAGCCTCAGGATCGGAGATCTTCCTAGCAACAAAGTTTGCTAGCCCTCACGTGCACATGCACGACTGTCTTCCCACCCGTAGCGCGAGTGTGCGCCTCAGTCTCTTTTTTTCCGCGGCTCAGGACAGCTGATAGCTGAGTGCGGGGCTTCTGTCACAAAATGATCTCAAAAATATACCATGGCAATGCAGTACTCAACAATCACATACGTTTGTAATCAGCTACTCATTGCAAAATGTCCCTCTTCCTGTCATTGTATGTGGGTATGAGTGGTGATTGACCCAAGCACTGACGAGAAGGGGGACACTTTATAAATAGGTTACTGGGTCTGCATCCCCCTCAACACTATAAATCCCTGGTAGTCTAGTGGCTCCCTGCCGTAAAAAAAAAAAAAAAATTCCACGGACACAGAAGAGAGCAAGGTTCCTGTGTGCTGGGAGTTGCTCCAGAAGATTCTGCCACTGCCATCGCTGGTTGGATGCACCAGTCGGCCCTGTGGCATCATCTAAAGGGGCCATCTGTAGAGTACAAGTCTCATCCATTTTTGCCTTCGTGTGGGAGACAGGAAAAAGTAAAGTTTCTGTGTGCTGAGAATTGCTTCAGAAGATTATTCCACTGCCATTGCTGATTAGATGCACCAGTCGGCCCTGTGGCATCATCTAAAGGGGCCATCTGTAGAGTACAAGTCTCATCCATTCTTGCCTTCGTGTGGGAGACAGGAAAAAGTAAAGTTTCTGTGTGCTGAGAATTGCTTCAGAAGATTATTCCACTGTCATTGCTGATTAGATGCACCAGTTGGTCCCATGATGCCATCTAAAGGATCCGGTGGCCACAGGGGCATGACCCAAAGGGTTGTGACCAAAGGGGCACACCCCTTTGAAGCCCCTTCAAAAGTCACAAGAAGCCTGGAGTTTATCTTCCTTGAAGTTTTTGAGGTACTTTTTTTCTGACTTACATAATATAGTGAAGAGGAAAGGTAAGGGCTTTAGCGGCTCTGGGTAGGTTATAGGTTCAATAGATAAAAATCTGAAATTAGCGACTAAGGATTCTCCAGCAGCTTTACATAGTAACATAGTAGTTGACAGCAGATAAAGACCTGTACGGTCCATCCAATCTGCCTAACAAGATAAACTCATATCATAAGGTATGATGTGAGACTATATATGTATACTTGATCTTGATAAACAGCTACAGTGTGATTTGAACCTGCCATCTCTGGATCTCTGTACTGGTTCTCTGCTGGCTGCTGTAACCATTAGACTACTCCTCCAGCTTTGTCATTGAGTTCTATCTCTGCGTATCCCTTAGTTCGGGGGATAGACCCTCTCTACCTTCACCTACACCCTTCTTGAAACCAGTGGAATTAAGTGTTTCTCAAGATGGTGACATGTCTCCACTGAAAGGAGAATCTTCTACCCCTAGTCTACCAGTGTTGCCATCTTCCATCTTGTTGTCTACTTCACTGAAGCCTGTGTTTTGGACAGACTTTTCTGTTCTGGAACCCATCGTGCCACCAGTGATGTGACATTACTGAGTATTTGAAAGATTGATTGTGGTTTATAAGAACTCCTTTAAAAAAAGCAGTATCTCAATTATATGAATTCTTACAAAGTATGGTTTCCAATGTTGAGGGGAGTGAAACCAGAATTCAGAAATAAGAGACTCAAGTAACTACATTACAATCTGCTATTACTTTAATACGGAATTAAAGGCTCTTTGAGCCTGCATAGATAGTTAAAGTCTATGGAGAATCACATGAGAAGTAAAAATATTTGGATCTTGAATTTTCCAGTTTGTCCTCTTTTGTCAGCTGAGATTCTGTTTAAGCAGTATCTCAAGGAGGTTTTTTTGTTAGTTGAGTCTAACAAGATTCCAATTTCTTTGTGTTATTATTTGCCTAAAAATATAACATGTGTGAGTCAGCAGGAGGGAGGCTTGAATGTGTTATCTAATAAAGAGTTATTTGATTTAACTAAAATTTATTGAATCCTCTCAAGATGGCATATCTGAACGGGCCACCCTTCTGGTGTGCTTTTTACATGTGAAAGTGCTGAAAGCTTGCTTTAGGAAAAAAGATTTCCTTTTTTATGGTATAAAAGTACATATTTTTCCAGATGTAGCTCATGTTACGGCTATGTAGAAGAGCTTTTTTGCAATTAATATCTCATACTTTTGCAGTGGGAGCTAGTTTATTTTTGAAATCCCCCTGCAAGTGTTTAATTAAGTTTCCTGATTCCAATTGTGTATTGTGTACAGTTGGAGCAATTATTGCTAGAAAGAGAAGCTTAGGGCATCTTTTACTAAGCTGCACTGGTGATTCCTGCGCAGCAAATGGAAGCCCGAAGGATTTGAATGGACTTCCTCTCATTTACCATGCAAAAATTGCTAGCATGGCTTTGTAAAAGAAGCCCTAAGTAAATTAACTGTATTTTTCTTAGGTTTTTGTTAGCTAGATGGGGACTTAGTGTTAATAGGGTCTTAGAAGTTGGTACCTAGAATTGATGTTAAAATTAAATTGGATTGCTTTTTGGGATTTGTGTGTCCTAATTTGACTGTCTCCCGTCTTCTCATTAATGTGGACTTGGAATGACTTGTTACATATTTATGTAAATAACGTTTAATTTGAAAAAAAAAATTCCTGGTAGTCTAACAGTGCCTCTTCCATCCTCCCTGCCCTCCCACAATTTAAAAAAAAGATTCCCTGGTAGTCTAGCAGCCCCTTGCTGTTCCCTCACTCCAACCAACAAACTAAACAAAAGTGGAAGTCATCAAAACGCAAATGTTCAAGACTGTAAATAAACATCAATATGCTAATAATGATGTCCATCAAATTTGTTCATCTATAATTGATTAAACCTCAATCCATCTAAAAGAGTAAGACCCAACACAGGCCGTGTTTCAGCACACAGATCTTCAGGGGTTCTATAAGCATTGTGTATATGGATAAATAGAGGTAACAGCCAAAATGAGGACAGCCTTATAAGTTTGCTTTCAGTAATGCTGGATAAGCACATCGCTGTTTGGTTGTTACTTCTATTTATCCATGTGCACAACGCTTACAGGACCCCTGAAGAAGGCTTGCTTGTCGAAACATGGCCCGTGTTTGGTCTTACTCCTTTAGATGGATTGAGGTTTAACCAATTATGGATGAATAAATTTGATGGACATTATTATTAGCCTATCAATGTTTATTTACAGTCTTGTGCATTTTGGTGACTTCCACTTTTGTTTGTCTGTAGACTCCTTGTGGATGGATTTTATTTTCCTTTTTTTTTTTTGGCCCCCATTTCAACTCCCAGCCCCCAACATTAAAAAAGAAAATTCCCTAGTAGTCTAGTGGCCCCCTTCCTGTCACCCTACATATATATATGTAGAAACACCTTGTGTGTGTGGGAGGGGGGGGTTAGTCTGCCAAATAAGGACATTTTTCCCTTATTCGGTAGTCTGGGTGTTTGGTAGACTGATCTCCACACAACGTGTGGTGCATCAGGCAGGGTCAGGTGCTGCCATTTTCCAAGATGGCGGTTCAGAGGCAGGAATGAATGGGTATTGCTCCTGCCTCTTGAAGGTATGCCAGGGGAAGGTCTGGGGAGGGCACCCGTGGGGGATAATGTTAGACACCAGGGCTATTGGTTTGGGAGTCATGGTTGTAGGGTTTTGCTAGACATCAGGGTTATTTTTTGGAGGGACCCAGGAATCAGGGAATAGGTGATTGGAATGATTGGAAGTCATCACTGGGGGGGGGGGGGGGGGGGGCAGGGCAATCGAGAGTCTGGGGAACCCGGGAAGGTCTATTTTAGCTTTTTCTGGCACTGTATTTCTCACGTTGGTTTTGCCTTGAAATCTGCTATGTACTTCTCTACATCTGCAGGGATTGTGAGCAGATCGAAGAACAGACCACAAGGTCCAAAAGTGACTTTATTAGCAAAACAACAGAGGGGTAAAAACTGTGCCCGATTTGGCCATTTCACCCTATATAGACTGCATCGGGGCCTCTCGTACTATAAAATGGACAAACATAAATACCACATAAAGATTCACAACATCTATAAATAAAATGAAATTACTAATAAAATTATAAAACTATAAATAATCACACCCTAAAGAAAGTAAAGTTACAAATAATACGTAGGACTTAGCCATGACTGTTGCAGGTTCCTTTCTATCATTCTTTGATCTGTTTCTTATAATAATTAAAGGCCAGGCAAGATGACACTAATTATTACTTTCTGTGGGCTGGCAGAACTGTGGCAAAATGAGATAAAAGAATTTGAGCCAGGGTGTGGCTGAATGACAGCCACACAGAATGACAGCCACACAGTGAAGTCATAATTTTGGCATGGTACAGCCATGACATGCTATTTTTATGGGGGTAACTTTATAAAGGACCCAAGCATGTAAAATGCTGTTCTTCACACTCAAGTAGGCACTTATAAAATTGCCTCTGAGCGTAGGCACACAGGAATGGAGCACACACATTTACACAATAAATGTGTAGGCATTCCAGGGACAGAGAATAGGCAGAGCAGAGGTAGGATAGGCATTTCTGCATGTGTTTTATAAAGTGCACATTTATGTACTTATTCTTATCAGCACATAGATAGATACATACAGTTACATCTGTCTCCAAGCAGGTGAAAATGTGTGTGCCAGCTTTCCCTGGGGAAATTTTAGGAAGGCATATAGGCTCACATGTTGCCTTTAATATGGACACCATTGTACCTTTCTGCCTAGGTATCATCCCCCAGATTCTATATATAGCACCCAAATGTATGCACGCAAAATTGTGATCTATTCTGAGATGCGTGCATAAATAAATTGACTAACGAGCCAATTAGTGTCAATAATTGGACACTAACAAATTATTGATGTTAATTGGCAACAGTTTGGATTTACGTGTGCATCTTGCTAAGTGCTATTCTATAAAGATTTGCGTGCAAATTTTTTAGCACACAACTGAAAAGAGGGCCTGGCGGGTCAGAGGTGTTCACTATAAATCCACGCAGTTTTATAGAATTTGGGGGATCTACGCCTTACATGCCAGGATTTACACCTGGTTTCAGTTCATGTAAATCATCACACCCAAAGTTTGGCGTGGATCCCGTGCTGTGCGGTATTCTATGCATGCTACTCAGAGCGCCCTTTATAGAACTCCATGTGGAATTTGTTACTGAGTCTAGTTCCATGTGTGTAAAATTACTGTCCCATGTTTATATTTTGAGGCTGGTGATGCATGGTTATATCTTGATAACACAAGTTATCATGTTTCCAGCTTTTCAGACTCCAACCGGAATGCCTTATGGGACAGTGAATTTGATGAATGGTGTTAGCCCGACAGAGACACCAGTAACCTGTACTGCTGGCATTGGCACATATATAGTGGAGTTTGCCACCTTGAGCCATCTCACAGGAGACCCTGTGTTTGAGGATGTGGCCAGAAAGGCGCTTTTGGGACTATGGAAGAGTCGCTCGGAGATTGGCCTGGTGAGTGACAGAATGACTTGCACATTCTGTTCATGTTTATGGATTGAGCTATGGTATGAGCTTCTGTCCTGTGGGGAATAGTGTGGGATGTTACTAGGATAGAGTCTTTGCTTCCCTGGGTAGCAGGTGGGATATTATATGCACAGTATCAGATTTTTAAAATGTATTTATTTATAACATTTGTAACATAATTACAAGCAGGGGCGGGCAGCGATTAAAACTCGACATGCATTTTGGGCATTTCTTTCACCCTATCCTACTGGCTCTCTCCTATTGAACACAATCATTTCTCTCTACCTCTCTCACCCTCTTTGTTTCTTTCTCTCATGCCCCCTTCACTAGCCTTCACCCAGATTCTCTCATGTCATCTTCACCAAGTTTCTCCATGCCCCTCTCCCCAGCCTTCACCCAGATTCTCTCATGCCCACCTTCCCAGCCTTCACCAAGATTCTCTCAGCCCCCCCCCCCCCCAATTTTTTTAAGTTCTTTTTATTTATAGTAATGTATTTCTTACATATAAGAAGAGTAAAACAGTATACACTCATATTAGCCAAGGCAAAAGGTGAAGCACTAAAACTGTGCAGCAGATAATGAACCAAAAAAAAACAAACCCCCACTCCTCCTCCCAATCCACTCAAACATCAAAGCAAAGACAAGCACGCATTGTGCTACGGTAGAGGAACAATGTAGCCAAGTCAAGTAAACTGTAGGTATACAAATAAAAAAGTGTTAATCCAGTGAAACAAAGTCAAAGCTATGCATATTGTCGAACTGGCGCCCACATTTTCAAAAAGCGCCACAGCCTAGTGGTTAAAGCAGTGGACTGAGAAGCAGAAAAAACAGAGTTCAGTCTTGCTGTTTGTGATCTTCAGCAAGACACTTAACCCTCCGTTGCCTAGGGTCCAAACTTACCCCCCCCCCCCCCTCAGTTTACTATGCTGTGCTCTAATGCTGACACAGCCCATTTACTTTGAATGGGCTGTGTCGGCATTGCTTTGTGGCAGCCACTAGCACGATTTAGTAAACAGGAGGTTTAGATTGAAAGCCCACTGGTGACGGGAAGAATACCTACTGTACTTGAATGTAACTCACCTTGAGCTACTACTGAAAAAGGCATCAGTCCAAAATCTCCTTCCCTTCCCTGAACATATACTATTTTGAAGATGTCAACTTAACATCTCAGGAGTTATCTAGACTTATTCTTCTGTCTTCAGATTGCCACCTTGCTTCTCACGCAGTGTGTGATATATGAACTGACTATAGCTCTTGTATTTAACATAGGTGGGGAATCACATTGATGTTCTAACTTCCAAGTGGGTAGCGCAGGATGCTGGGATCGGGGCAGGGGTGGATTCCTACTTTGAATATCTTGTTAAAGGAGCTATCTTGTTGCAAGATGAGGAGCTCATGTCCATGTTTCTGGGTGAGTAATATCTACTGAAATTTGAATTTCAGTGCTGTTAAATGTGTGTATTTTTGATCCTGTTTCATGGTAGTCTTATTATTAGGTTTCAGTTTGCTGTTTTCAAGTTTTTCTCTTTCATTGTATTTATGTTTATACTTGTACATTTTACTATTGTTATGCTGTTAACAAAATTAAAAGTTGGTTGTTAAACTGTACCTACTGTACACTGCATTGGGTGAATCTCTTCATAAAGGTGGATTATCCTAATAAATAAATACTGCTTGTTGATATTTTTCAAAGTGAGACTGGGTATGGATGCAAGATTTAATGTAATATTTTTGATTTGTTTGATATTACATTTTGAATGATTGAATCCCAGTACATTTAACCCTTAAGGGGTAATTTAATAAAGCATTTTCTGCATGTAGCGCATGTTTTACATGTAGAAAAGGGCTCTTACAAAATAGTTCATGAGTATGCATGCATAAAAAGCAGGCGCACAGAAAAGAGTGCCCCTTCTTTTTCATGTTCTGCATATAAAGGCGTTCCTGTAGGTATAGTTTCGGAGGGCAGGACTGGAGTTATAATGTACAAGCATTAAAATATGCTTGTACATGCATAGAGTACACTCATAAACGTACAGCTCCTTTGGAACAGCTGAGGATTTGTTCTCTATTGGGGCTGGTTTTGGGTATTGATTTTATAGAGGTATATAGACACATATGTAAAACAGGCTTAAAATAGCTGTCTTTTCGAACTACTCACTTAGGTGCCCACTTGTAAAAATAACTCCCTCAATAGAGAACCTCAGGCATGGCTTGCCGTGAATGATGAGTACATATAACCAGTGAGGGCACAGCACTTCCAGCGCTGGCTTGAACTAGACATGAAGTAATGCTCCAAGTTCAGCTTCAGAATCTGTATTTCCTGGCTTAAATTTATATATAAACCTTCTGCTCTTATTGTAGACTATGACAAAGCCATTAGGAACTATACTAAATATGACGACTGGTACCTGTGGGTGCAGATGTACAAGGGCACAGTCTCCATGCCGGTCTTTCAGTCACTGGAGGCTTACTGGCCAGGCTTACAGGTAGGAGCCTTTCTACGTACAATTTCTTCTTACTGTTGTATAGGATTCATTTTTTAAATGTTGCTGTCTGTTTAGAACCACAGTGTTTGCACTGCACCGTCCAGGAGTATATAGAGGGCAGTGAGCTTGCAGCATGAAGTCCTGGGATTATCATCACTGTAAATCAGACAAAGGAGACCATCAGCATAGCATGGAAGTGTGAAAGACTAAATAGTATATCACACAACAGGGCCTTCCCTCCCATTCTTCAGGATGTCAGGATGTTACTTTGTAGCTTTCTCTCTTTCTCTGTGTTCTACCACTGCTGCTCTCAAAACTCTGTATAGTACAGTGGCGTCGCGAGGGCAGCTGACACCCGGGGCGGGTCGCCGCTGCGCACCCCCCCCCCCCCGGTGCAGCGCGACGCACCCTCCCCCCTCCATAGCGCAACACCCCCCCCCCCCCCGCCCCTCCCGCGAGAACATACCTGGAAGGCGGTGAGGGGCGGGTGGGAGGGCCAATCCGCCGAGAGCACGCCGCTGGGGGGGTGTCGGCGCCTTGCTGGTTCCTTGTTCTCTCTGCCCCGGAACAGGAAGTAACCTGTTCTGGGGCAGAGAGAGCAAGGAACCAGCGAGGCGCCGACACCCCCCAGCGGCGTGCACCCGGGGCGGACCGCCCCCCCCCCCCCCCCCCCCCCCCTCCTACGCCACTGGTATAGTATAATGCTTATGAAGCTCAATCATGAGGTGGAAGAAAGGAGTTTACAAGATCACTGTTATCTACAATGCTCAGAAAGTTTATGAACCCCAAGTAGTAATAAAAATTATAAGTTCTTATTATGATACCATAGTTTAATTGAATCCAGTCTTTCCCTAAAACAATTACAGGAATATAAATTAAACAATGCTGAGCACCCAATATTCAAAAATAGTTGTGTTCCTACTTTTAGCCCCTAAGGAATGTGCCTGTTTGTCCCCTTTCAGCCCATCTTAAGAACATTAAGTTTTCAACTGAAAATTCATCTAAATTTAAGAGCTTAAAAATAATGAGTCGATATTCAAGGTGATTTAATCAGGCAGGAGAGGCTCCTGACCAGTTAAATCACCTGTTCAGGGCTATCCAAGGATATTCAGCAACACTTAACCAGATAGTTTTGCTGAATATCCCCTCTAATCACCTAAGCTGAAACCGGCTATGTTTGGGGTGGAATCTGCTCTTAGGTGCAGCATAATTGGATAAGGTAACCAGACAAATCAGACCACATAAAACACAGTCCTGTTCTTGTCCAGTTTCATGTAACCAGTTAAGGGCTGGCCATCTGCAAATACCCAGATATTCAGTGTTGATGCCTGGACATGACCTGGCATTGTATATCCAAGAATAAAGCTGAATATTTACCCCTATGTCCTTAAATTTGCTTATAGTTAGGAACCTAATTTAGGTGCCTAGTGCTGAAAATTAATGCTAAGCTCCTATTCGTTTCCCCTACCCTAAATCCTGGTACCCCATCTTGCCACCTTTTTAGGCTGCTAAATGTAGGAGTATAAGGAAACTAGGAGCATAAATTTAGGAATATCAGCCTCTGTTTTTCTAGAGACACAATAATGTACATACTTCTTCTAACCTGTCTCTCTCCCCCCTCTCCTTCTAACATCTTTCCCTTATCTCCTTGCTCTCCATGTCACACCTTGGGCTGCAGGGGCTGGACTCGGGAAACGACCTCCGGGGCGCGGGAGGCAGGCACCTGGGGGGGGGGGGGGGGGAGGACCTACTACTACTTAACATTTCTAAAGCGCTACTAGGGTTACGCAGCGCTGCACAATTTAACATAGAAGGACAGTCCCTGCTCAAAGAGCTTACAATCTGACCTGACCTTCCTCGCAGCGGGACCTTCCTGCGTCCGGCGGGACTTGCCGGTCACTCGGGTTCTTCTTCTTCCTTCCCAGCGCTTCCTCTCCGGCTTGGCTTCTCTCTCTCCACGGCCACCTCCGGTGATCCTTCCCATGGCCAGCGGGCTCCACCGGCCGCTCTGGCATCTCTCTGCTTCCAGCGCTGCTTCCTCTTCTCGGGCCGGCATCTCGCTGCTTCTTGCGCCATTTCCCCTTTTCCAGACCGGTCCTGCCTATCTTGTCAACTTTGGATCGGCACCACCCCATGACATCAGAAGCCTAATGCCTTCTTAAGGAAGGTGTGTCCTGACCTCTGGGCCTCAGCTAGTTTCCTGTTTGAAGAGCTCTGGGGTGCGACTTAGTAGCTGTTTTGCCTGCCCTCTGACCTGACTTTTGCATCAACCTGACCTTGCCCTCGGAATGCCACCTGACCTGACTTCTGCCTGAACCTGACCTTGCCCTCGGATTGCTGTCTGACCTGACTTCTGCCTGGACCTGACCTTGCCTTTGGATTGCCACCTACCCTGACTTCTGCCTTGACCAGACCTTGCCTTCAGATTGCCGCCTGACTTCTGCCTAGGTCTGGTCTTGCCTCCTCTTCATCATCTTCGGCTTATTGTCCGGTTCTGAGCTCCTTTTCTGCCCAGACTTCTCAAGTCCTGTTGGCCGCCTGAACCCAGGGGCTCAACCTCTGCAGGAGAAGCATTGGGTGTGTTGACTACTGGTCTTCGGACCGGCTCAAGGACTCACTTACTTTCCATGACCAACTGTGACACTCCATCCCCTTTGCCTCCCTACTCCTCTCTCCCCATGCTTACCATCTCTCCCTTATCTTTCTACCCCTGCCCCATGTCCAGCATCTCCCCATAGTCTTTCTACTTTCCCCTCCTATGTCTAGCATTTCCCCTGAAACAATACTTCTTGCAGAGTAGAGTACCTCCATTTGTGTCTCTTTATGTCCTCTCTATTCCTGTTCTCCCTTTCCCCACCCCACTGTACTGTGTCCCTCACACCCTCCTGTGGGCGCATACAGATGCAACTCTTTTTGGGGCGTTATTAGGGTACCTGAAGGAGGAAGTGATGTCATCCACATAGATGGCAGCTTGAGCCACGATCTCTGGGGCTTACCGTTAGCAGGATGTGTAAATAATGTTCTTACCTCGTTAATTTGATTGTGGAGATTGTTGCTGTGGGAAGGAGGATTCATTGGCGATTGGATATCTGCTCGCTGGCACACTACAAAGGTGAAATCATCAGTTGTTTCTACTTCATTGCCAAGGCCATGTGTTGGCAGTAAGATGGCGCTGGGTGGTGCCTTAGTGACGAATCCCACAGCAACTTCAGATTCTGAGCTGGCGTCCTTTCACGTTGAGATGCAGAACTGGTTTCAGGAATTAAAGCTGAACCTCACAACTGTGCGGTCGGAATTGCAGGAATCTCTGGAAGAATTAAAAAAGACGTCAGCGATGTAGGGCGGTGGGTGGAGGAAACTGAGTAGCTATTGGAATTGCATGGGGAGGAGCTAGAGCATTTGCAGACTTGCATTGTGTAGATAGAGGAACAACAAGAAGCTTCTACCCTCAAATTGGAGGATCTGGAGAACAGGCCATGGTGATGTAATCTGCGCCTCAGGGGTGTGCCAGACAGACAGATCAAAGAGTCTTCAGTCGAAGGTTCATCTACCCCAGTTCCTCCCACTGTGCTGGACAGAGCCCACCGGCTGATGGGGGTCTTGTGTGGGTAATCAGTCACAAGATGTGGTAGTGTGTTTTCATAAATATGAAGAAAAAGAGAGAGTTTTACGTGCGATTCGACGGAAAGGAGGTACTATTTCCTGGGATGATGTGGTGGTGGAAATTTATCTGGATATTGCACCAGCTACTTTGGCCTGTCGGTGGGCATATCTTGACTGGACCACAGCTGTTGTGGGAACATCAAGCAAGATATCAATGGCTTTTTCCTATTGGCCTCTCCTTTACATTTGGTGGTAAAAATTACTCTGCTACATCAATTTTGGGCGTGAAGGATAACATGGTGATGGCGGGTTTACTGACCCAAGATGCTCCTGTTGCTTCAACATTTGCTAACTCACCACACAAGTCTCCTGGGAAACAAGGCTGGTGTTGGGTAGCTAAGTCTAGAAAAACTTCATAACCAACAGCCTTGGATGCTGAATGTGCTTACTTACACCCCATTGGTGGTTTGGTATGGACAATAACGTATAGCTCATAATTCTATTATGTGATTTGATTGCTCTCTTGTTTTCAGGTGGTCCTGGAGTTGGAGGTTTTCTCTTCCTCTATTGTAGGCCTTATTTGTATGATGTGAGGCCAAATTCTTCAGGAGGGGACTGGGGGAAGGGGAAGGGATGCTTTGCTCCTTTGGATAATTTGGTGTGGGTGGGAGATGAGGATGGTGAATGAATGGCAATGTAGGAGGGACATGGACCTCTGGGGTAGGTGTGATCTGTATGATTTGCGTGGCATGTGTGGACTGGTGCATCTTATCATGTTATGTTCCTGCGAGATCTTTGCATTTTTTTTACCTATAATGTTCGGGGTTGAACTCCCCTCAAAAGCGGAGTTTATTTTTTAAGGAGCCGGATAAGGCAAAAATTGATGTGGGGTTTGTGCAGGAGACTTACCTACTGCCTTCTAAAGTATCTCTGTTGTCACATCCTAAATTCTCAGAGGTGGTTCAAGCCCCAAATAAATTGCATAAGAAAACTAATGGCATGGGAATCTTGATACACAAAACAGTTCAGGTGAAGCTTCATGACACTTTGAGGGATCCAGAGGGCTGTTTTATTTTTGTATAGACCGACTTGAATGGGCTGCTATATACTTTGGTAAACATCTATTCCCCTGATACTGGCCAAGGGGTTTTCTTTGATTCTTTGATACCTAGGTTGCTGTCCTGTCGGGAGGGCATTTTAGTCATAGGAGGAGATTTTAATCAGACGTGTCATCCTTTGAGGGTACCTGACACTTAGCATAAATTCTAAAAGGAATGGGTCTCTGGTAATACCAGCCTTAGTGAGTGGTGTCAGAAGCAGATGTGTTCCTTCTTATCTTTAGATCCAAAGCTCACTACGCCCTAAATAATAGAAAGATCTAACTCCACAACCAAGTATTATAAAATAGAGTGCTTATTTATTTACAATAGCATCAAAGATAATGTACAAAGAAGACAAGGATGTAGACATTGGAAGTCTTATCATAGAAATAGGTCAGAGTAAACACACATAAATCCCTAACTAGACTCCTAAGTAAAAGAGTCACACTGAACCCAGAGCACTTATACAAAAGTATGTGGCACACATACAACCTGATGCAGACTTCTAGATGGCATCATGTTCAGTCAGATTCTGCGCATGTCCACTCCTTGGATGGAATGTCAACACATCAGCCCTTTGCCTCACTTAAGAGCCCCTTTTTATACAGAAATCATGGGCTGCAGCAGTACTAATTACATACATTCTGGCCTTGTGAGTGATGCACACACAACATTGTTATCCCCGTTGTTGTGACTTCAGGGGCCCCAACATTGTCTCACTGACAGCACATTGATGGGATCACCTTGACAAGGAGCCAGGGTTTCAAAAACAATGTGCAACTTTGCCAGCCACAGCACATCTCCAGTTGCAAGGGTAATTCCAAGAGTCCTTGGCTGTTCTGGCCATGACATTGATGCTGATAACAACCTTATTATTCTAGCACATCAGGACCCGTGTCAGCAGTCTTTGTCTGTATGCAAGGTTGCAGCTTGAGCAAATAACAGGCTTTAGCTACAAAAGATGGAATAACTCTAAGTCTGGATCTTAAAGTCAGGTTGCTAATGCTAAATAGTGCCATGTTGTCACGAAACACCTAGTCACCCACCTGGGATTACCCCGCGGCCACCTAGAGGGTCTATCCTCCACACAGCTCAGGTCTGAGTGCACCTGCCACTTGTGCTCTACACTAGCATCCTCCTCCCACCAACTGGGTCACAACTGCCTCTGGGCGAGTCTCCCACTCTCAAATTATCCCCAGTGATTTCTAGGTTACTGGAGGCCACACTCCCAGTGGTCCCACAGTTCCCAGAAAGCACTCACAGACCCAACACACAAACCACCAGGATTCTTTATCAGTCCAGACAGGCAGAGGCAAACAATTATTTATTGTCTTAAAAATTGAACAATGAACAAAAAACTGTGCAATCAGCAAACAAAAGCAGGTAACTGAAAAATGGATCAATTAGAAAACTAGCTAAACATTTGTATACTGTCTAAACAGTACCTGGGAAGATCAGGATATATAACTGTTCACAGAGCCTCGGCAAAGAATTATGTCTCTCTTTTCTCTCTGGCTAAGACTGAAGGCAAAACCAGCACACTCTAAAGGAAATGTGTTCCTGGGCCAATCAGAACCCATTCAGCAAGATTTAAAAGTATACTGCTACTGCTGCTGCTTGCTTCCTCCTTGTGTTAAAGAAAAAGAGCATTCCATATCATCAAGCTGATCAATCCATAGACTGGTGGGTTGTGTCCATCTACCAGCAGGTGGAGATAGAGAGCAAACTTTTGCCTCCCTATATGTGGTCATGTGCTGCCGGAAACTCCTCAGTATGTTCTCTATCTCAGCAGGTGGTGGTCACACACAGCAGCAGCTCTGGCTAGGCCTCCAAGCCTAATTTTTAGGTTTTGTTGAGTGCCTGGGGTTGAGGGCTCTTTTGAGCAAGTGCAAACCTGGTGGTGCCAGGTCCCTCCTTTTCTCCCCCCTCCCGCTGGCTCCGTTAAAAAAAAAAAAAAAATTTTTAAACGTCCTTAAAGGCGTTTATTTCGACGTTTATTTAAACGTTCATTGCAGCTACTCACTGGGACACCAGTTCGTTACAGCTCGGAGCGGACAGCAGGTAATTTTTACCTTTTTATAGCGGGCAGGGGGTTCCCCGATTCTTCTCCTCGTGGCATATGGCGTCGGAGGGCGAGGGCGCAAAGGGTCGCTCCCCGGATCGCTTGAGCGCTTCTAGAGGGGATGCGGGGGTCTTACAGCCTGATTCGCCCTTGTTGGGTGACAGTTTCGTGACCGATGAATGTCCCGGTCCTTCCTCCGGCGTGGCGGTTTTTCCCGCCATAAACGCCCATCCCCCGCTCCTCGCCTCCGCCATCTTGGCCGGCCACGCGGCTCGGACGGCTTCTTCGTGGGCCGCCCTTGAGGTTGGAGACATTAATGCCATGAACGCCCTTAATTTGGGCGACGGCACAAAAGCGGCTAAAGTTAAGCGCCGTTCTTCCCGCGCGGCTCCTTCGCGGAGTGTCGCGCCGGACGCCATTTTGGATGCGCAGCATGTCTCTCCCCCGCTCTTGCGAGCGCCGGTTGAGGGTGCGTCTAGGGCTGTTGCCCAGGCTGCGGAAGTGCACAGTCTGGGGGTTTCTCCCCCGAGTTTGTTTTGCTGCTGCATCAGGCTTTCCTCATGCAAAACGCTGCCCCTGCTCCCTCGTCTGGTAAAGAGGTTGAGGTTCCCAGAGGTAAACGCCCTCGGGTTGATTCCCAGGCCTTGGAGGACTTTGTCTCCTCCGATGTAGATGAGGGCAGCGTGTCTGAGGTCTCCCAACGGTCCTTTGCGGATTCCTTGGAGGAGACGGATCCCCGCTCGGATGGAGCGGATGACCCCTCTGCAGCGCGGCTTTTTAGCCCAGAGGATTTGCCCAACCTGTTGTTACAGGCCATGGACACTTTGAAGATTTCCTCTCCGGAGGACGTCTCTCCCTCAGCCCCTGTTGCCTCTGCCATTATGCTGGGGACGAAGCGCCCGCCTAGAACCTTCCACGTGCATGATGCCATGCACACCTTAATTTCGGCTCAATGGGATGTCCCGGAAGCGAGCCTTAAAGTGGCTAGGGCTATGTCCCGCCTCTATCCTTTGGCTGTGAGTGAACGTGAGGCCTATCTGTGGCCTACCGTGGATTCTTTAATCACTGCAGTGACTAAGAAAACGGCGTTGCCGGTGGAAGGTGGCACGGCCCTAAAGGACGCCCAAGACAGAAGATTGGAGGCGGCCTTAAGGTCGTCCTTTGAGGCGGCTGCTTTAAGTTTGCAGGCCTCAGTTTGCGGCTCCTATGTGGCCAGGGCGTGCCTGACTATGGTGCAGCGGGCTTCCCCCTCGGATCATTCCTTGAGGGCTGATTGGCCGGCCCTGGAATCGGGCTTAGCCTATTTGGCAGACTTGCTGTATGATGTCTTGAGGGCCTCAGCTAAAGGCATGGCTCAGACAATCTCTGCGCGGCGGTGGCTTTGGCTGAAACATTGGTCTGCTGACCACGCCTCTAAATCCCGCCTGGCTAGATTGCCTTTTAAAGGCAAGCTGCTCTTTGGGGTCGAGCTGGACAAAATCGTGACCGATCTCGGCACGTCTAAGGGCAAGAAATTACCAGAGGTCAGGGCTCGGGCTAGTACTCGTCCCGGTACCTTCAGAGGACGGTTGCAGGAAGCCCGTCGGTACCGCCCGGGCAAGTCGGGTTCCTCTGCCCCCTCTTCCTTCAAGAGGAATTTCTCCCCCAAGCAGCATTCCTTTCGCAGAGACCGCCGTCCCGGAGGTGCTTCCTCCGGTCCTCCCCCAGGGTCTCGTACCCAATGACGGGGCCTTGGTCCACGCCCCAGTGCAGATTGGAGGACGGCTGTCCTCGTTTCTGGGCGAGTGGACCACAATAACTTCAGACGCGTGGGTGCTGGAAGTCATCAGAGACGGCTACAAGCTAGAGTTCTGCCGACCCTTAAAAGACGGGTTTGTACTCTCTCCCTGCAAGTCTCCGGTCAAAGCTGTGGCAGTGCAGCAGACCTTGGACAATCTGATCTGCCTGGGCGCGGTCGTTCCTGTGCAAGGAACGTTACTCCATTTACTTTGTGGTACCAAAGAAAGGAGGTTCTGTCCGGCCTATCCTCGACCTCAAAGGGGTCAATCGGGCCTTGAAAGTGCAGCACTTTCGCATGGAGACTCTCCGCTCTGTTATAGCGGCAGTGAAGGCAGGAGAGTTCTTGGCTTCCTTGGACATCAAGGAAGCGTACCTGCATATTCCCATCTGGCCTCCTCATCAACGCTTTCTGCGTTTTGCAGTCCTGGGACGACACTTCCAGTTCAGAGCCCTCCCATTCGGGTTGGCTACTGCTCCGCGGACCTTTTCCAAGGTAATGGTGGTCATCGCGGCCTTCCTACGAAAGGAAGGGATACAAGTCCATCCTTATCTGGACGACTGGTTGATCCGAGCCCCCTCTTATGCAGAGTGCGGCAAAGCTGTGGACCGGGTAGTTGCTCTTTTGAGCTCCCTGGGATGGATCTTCAACTGGGAGAAGAGCCAGCTGCGCCCGACTCAGTCCCTGGAGTACCTGGGAGTTCGATTCGACACCCAAGTGGGCAGAGTGTTCCTGCCAGACAATCGGATTGTCAAACTTCAGGCTCAGGTGGACCAGTTCCTGGGAGCCTCTCCTCTTCGGGCTTGGGACTATGTGCAGCTGTTGGGCTCTATGACGGCCACGATGGAAGTAGTGCCCTGGGCCAGGGCTCATATGAGACCACTTCAACACTCCTTGCTGCAGCGCTGGACTCCGATGTCGGAGGATTATGCTGTGCGACTTCCCTTGGACCCAGCAGTGCGCAAGGCGCTGAGCTGGTGGATGCAGACAGACAAATTGTCTGCGGGAATGCCTCTGGTGACCCCAGAGTGGATTGTCGTCACGACGGATGCCTCTTTGTCGGGCTGGGGAGCCCACTGCTTGGGAAGGACAGCGCAGGGGCTCTGGTCTCCTGCAGAGGCACAGTGGTCTATCAACCTCCTGGAACTCAGAGCCATTCGGTTGGCGCTTTTGGAGTTCATCCCGGTACTGGTGTGGAAGCCTGTACGGGTCCTGTCGGACAATGCCACGGCTGTGGCCTATGTCAACCGCCAGGGAGGTACCAAGAGCGCCCCTCTAGCCAAGGAGGCTATGTATCTTTGCCAGTGGGCGGAAGCGAACCTGGAGCAGCTTTCAGCGGCCCACATTGCCGGAGTCATGAATGTCAAGGCGGACTTTCTCAGTCGCCATACCTTGGAGCCCGGAGAGTGGCAGCTATCTGCTCAGGCGTTCTTGGACATCACGAAGCGCTGGGGCCAGCCGAGCCTAGATCTGATGGCGTCATCGGCCAATTGCCAAGTGCCGCGTTTCTTCAGCAGAGGACGGGACCCTCGATCCCTGGGAGTAGATGCTCTTCTCCAACAGTGGCCGACACAAGAGCTCCTCTATGTGTTCCCGCCCTGGCCCATGTTGGGCAGGGTGCTAGACCGGGTGGCAAAGCATCCTGGCAGGGTAATCCTGGTGGGTCCGGATTGGCCCAGGCGTCCCTGGTATGCGGACTTGATCAGGCTCTCAGTGGACGATCCTCTGCGACTGCCAGTGGAACAGGGCCTGTTACATCAGGGTCCCGTGGTCTTATGGCCTGTCTATTGAGCGGCAGCGTCTGAGGAAGAAGGGCTTCTCAGACAAGGTCATCGCCACTATGCTGAGAGCGAGGAAGCGCTCTACTTCTACTGCTTACGCCAGGGTTTGGCGTATCTTTGCAGCGTGGTGTGAAGCAGGCTCTCTTTCTCCCTTCACTGCTCCAATTTCTTCAGTGTTGGCGTTCCTGCAAGAAGGTCTGGAGAAAGGCCTGTCGCTCAGTTCCCTTAAAGTCCAGGTAGCGGCTCTGGCTTGCTTCAGGGGCCGCCTGAAGGGTGCTTCCCTGGCTTCTCAGCCAGATGTGGTGCGCTTTCTCAAGGGAGTTAATCACCTGCGCCCTCCTCTGCACTCAGTGGTGCCTGCGTGGAATCTCAACCTGGTGCTAAGAGCATTGCAGAAGCCGCCTTTTGAACCCTTGTCGAGGGCATCTCTGAAAGACCTGACGTTGAAAGCAGTCTTTTTGGTGGCTATCACTTCAGCCAGAAGAGTTTCCGAGCTCCAGGCGCTCTCATGTCGAGAGCCTTTTCTGCAGTTCACTGAGGCAGGAGTGACTATTCGCACAGTGCCTTCCTTTCTGCCCAAGATTGTTTCTCGCTTCCATGTGAATCAGCAGCTCTGTCTCCCTTCCTTTCGTAGGGAGGACTACCCAGAGGAGTACTCTGCTCTTAAATATCTGGATGTGAGACGAGTCATCATCAGATACTTGGAAGTGACCAATGATTTCCGTAAATCGGATCATCTGTTTGTCCTGTTTGCAGGTCCTCGTAAGGGTCTGCAGGCTGCTAAGCCTACAGTGGCAAGATGGGTCAAGGAAGCCATTGCAGCGGCTTATGTGGCCGCGGGGAAGGTGCCGCCTATCCAGCTGAAGGCTCACTCCACGAGAGCTCAGGCGGCCTCGATGGCAGAGGCCGGATCCGTCTCCTTGGAAGAGATATGCAAGGCGGCAACTTGGGCTTCGGCTCATACATTCTCCAAGCATTACCGGTTGACTGTGGCTGCACGGGCGGAGGCCCGGTTTGGAGCTTCAGTGTTGAGGTCAGGGATTTCTATGTCCCGCCCTGGGTGAGTACTGCTTCGGTACATCCCACCAGTCTATGGATTGATCAGCTTGATGATATGGAAGGTAAAATTATGTATAATCATACCTGATAATTTTCTTTCCATTAATCATAGCTGATCAATCCATAGCCCCTCCCAGATATCTGTACTGTTTTTATTCTGGTTGCATTTCAGGTTCAAGTTTAGCCTTCAGTTACTTCAGGAGGACTTCGTGTTCAAGTTCTTCTTTCACTTGGATTCTTCAAGAGTTGAGATGAGTTTGTGTTACAGTGAGCTGCTGCATTCCTCTCCCCTCCGTTTTACGGGGCTGGATTGAGATTTAAATTCTGCCGGCACTCCCTCCCGCTTCGTGCGGCTGTAGGGCAGCTTTGTACCCCTCCCGCTTCGGCGGTGTTAGGGTCAGTCAGCTCCTCCCGCGGTTGCGGTTGCAGGATAAGCCAGATCCCCCCGCATCGGCGGGTGTGGTGTCCCTCCCCCGCTCCGCGGGGATGAGCTGGACGGATTCCCCTCCCCCACTTGTGTGGGGATGAGCTGGGTTAATTCCCCTCCCCCGTTTCGGCGGTGGTGAGCTGGGCAGAGTGTCCCTTCGTGGGTGTAATTCTCTAAGTGCTGAGTCCTGCGGATGGAGCTTTGATATCAACATACTGAGGAGTTTCCGGCAGCACATGACCACATATAGGGAGGCAAAAGTTTGCTCTCTATCTCCACCTGCTGGTAGATGGACACAACCCACCAGTCTATGGATTGATCAGCTATGATTAATGGAAAGAAAATTATCAGGTATGATTATACATAATTTTACCTTCAGTTCCCTGTAACAGCTTTACAGAATAGAAACACCACTTGCTGGCCAAATAGGAGAAATACACTTCAGGTCATAATTAAAACATGAAAATATCTAATACATTTTACAGGCTTAAAACACACAGTTTCTTCACACATGTATTATCATCCTTTATCTCTTTGCTGTATAGGAACACATGTACTTTGGTGTATAGTGCTTCATAGTTCTGGTTTTGCTCCTACACGCCCACCTTGGCCACCTTTCCCTCCTTCATGCACCCCACCCCACCCCAACTGGTTCCAGTAACTTCCTCCCCCATCCTAATCCGTCATTTCCCTTCTCACACTATTCCCCCTGTTATAACCATTCTATTTTACTGCCCCCCCCCCCAAACAAACATGTCCCCTTTGTTCCCTCCTCCTTCAATCCAGCACTTTACTGTCCTCTCCTGGTTGACTGGCTGGCTGACCCTGATACAGCATCACACCTCGAAGCCTCACTCAGTTGACATCACCCACCGCCAGTACTGCTAAATCAGATGGCAGTATAGGAGAGAGAAGCCATGAGGCTTTCCATCTTATGTGCACGGCTAAAAGCTCTACCGATCCTGGCCCTTCCCCCTCTGAAGTCAACTACTTTTTTTAAGGGCAGGAGCAGGGCTGGCAGAGCCTTTATCTGCACACACAAGATGGAAGGCCCCATGGCTTCTTTCTCCTGTACTGCTGTCTAAGTTAGCGGTAGCAGTGACAAGTGATGGATTGGAGCTGAGGGCTAGTTCTGACGGCAACCAAGTGGGGCTACCGCTTCAGGGCATGTTGGTACACTTCCTGCACATTTGCTCTGTGGTGAGCAGCTCGCAGCCAGAGTTAAAATCTGCTACTGCTCCAGACCGACCTACATTGGGGTATATATTCTGGAAATGAGGTGGCAAGCTATGTTTTTGGGGTGGCAGTTGCCCACCCCATAGCAGCACCTATAAAGACAATGAATAGAAGGAATTAGCACCGCTATAGGTGAAGCTGGGTTTAAGAAATGGAGAATCCACTGATGAGATGCAACAAACTTTATTGAAAGACCCAGCATAGACCATGTTTCATCTAAACAACCTGCATCCTAGATCTATGAAACCCACCCAGATTTGGAGATGGTGTGATATATACATATTTTTAAATAAATAAAATAACAAATAGCAGATGACTCACAATCATTAAACTTAGATGACATGGATAAGAAACACAAACACATATATTTAAAACCATGAGCTTAAACACAATCAAAATTGGAATAAAAAACTAATAGCACATATAAAGAACAATAAAACATATATAAAAACCTATACAAATATGTAAAGAACATGTATGAAATCAATATATTTAAATATGCATAACAAATACAGAAAATGAGAGACTTGAGATCTGTTAGAGATCAAGGCGGGAGAGTGTATGAGTGCAGGCACCTCTTTTGATAGCCGAGCTGCTATGACATCACTAGGGGGCTTTGAAGTTTGCCTTATCTTGCTGGCTTAGCTGCCGCTGCAGCCAGATGTGTTGGAGATAATAGAAGGAGAGTGGTACGAGTGCAGACACCTCTTTGGCCAGCTGATCAGTTGTGACATCACCAGGGGGCTCTGAAGCTTACCTTTTCTTCATGAGAGATCTTGAGAAAATGAAATAGTCATGGGATAGGAGGCAAGGTTCTGGTGTGGATTACGAATTGGTTATTGGATAGAAAACAGAGGGTAGGGTAAAATGGTCATTTCTCTCAGTTGAGGAGGGTGAACAGTGGAGTGCCGCAGGGATCTGTTTTAGGACTGTTGCTAATTAACATATTTATAAGTGACTAGTAGAAAAAGCCCGTTTCTCATTGAAATGAAACGGGCGCTAGCAAGGTAATCACCTTCTGCCATTAATGTTTTTAAGGGAAGCTCCAGCGTCCCCCCTCCCTCCCTCCCTCCCAATTCCAGGGCCCCACCCTCTCTCCCTCCCAGTTCCAGGGTCCCTCCCTCCCTCCCAGTTCCAGGGTTCCCCCTCCCTCTGAATTTTAAAAGTCATCCTGACTTACCTCGTCGGGGTTACGGCGGCCGGCAGCAGCGGTAAAAAGCGTGCAGGCTCGGCACTTCAGTTTTCCCTTCTCTGTCTCTCAGCTCTGGTCCCGCCCTCATTTCCTGTTTCCGCAAGGGCAGGACCAGAGCTGAGGCAGAGAAGGGAAAACTGAAGTAAGTGCCGAGCCTGCATGCTTTTTACTGCACGAGGTAAGTCAGGATGACTTTTAAAATTCGGAGGGAGGGGGCCTGGAACTGGAAGGGAGGGAGGGAGGTAGGGACGACAACCCTGGAACTGGGAGGGAGGGGGGACCCTGGAATTGGGAGGAAGGGGGGACGGATGACGACCCTGGAACTCGGAGGGAGAGAGTGAACTTCCGGTGGGTGAATATTATATGCAGCCTTCCCTTCCCTCCGAGGGTGGGGCAGTGAGTGTGATTGCCTGTGGTTGGTCCCTTCTCCTTCTGATGTCGCGTTTGTTTCCCTGGCAACTATACAGACTTCCCTCGAGGGTGGGGCGATTACGAACCCTACGAACACTACATGGCTTCACTGCCACGCTGCCACGGAGTCAGCTTCAGAACGTTGAAGGTGCGAATTATTATATTACATATGGAAATCGGAATGACAAGTGAGGTGATTAAATTTGCAGATGATGCAAAACTATTCAAGGTTGTTAAAACATGAGCAGACTGTGAAATATTGCAGGAAGACCTTAGGAAATTGGAAGATGGACATCCAAATGGCAGATGAAATTTAATGTGGACAAATGCAAGGTAATGCACATTGGAAAGAATAATCCGAATCATAGTTACCTGATGCTAGGGTCCACCTTGGGGATCAGCACTTAAGAAAAAGATCGAAGTATCATTGTAGACAATATGCTGAATTCTTCTGCTCAGTGTTCTGTGGTGGCCAAAAAAGCAAACAGGATGCTAGGAATTATTAGGAAAGGGATGGTGAATAAGACCGAAAATACTATAATGCCTTTGTATCGCTCCATGATGCGACCGCATCTTGAGTATTGCGTTCAGTTCTGGTCTCCGTATCTCAAAAAAAGATATAGCGGAATTAGAAAAGTTCAAAGAAGAGCGACCAAAATGATAAAAGGGATGGAACTCCTCTCTTACGTGGAAAGGCTAAAGAGATTAGGGCTCTTCAGCTTGGAAAAGAGATGGATGAGGAGAGATATGACTGAGGTCTTCAAATTCTGAGTGGTGTAGAATGAGTAGAAGTAAATCGATTTTTTACTCGTTCCAAAAGTACAAAGACTAGGGAACACTCGAGGAAGTTACATGGAAATACTTTTAAAACAAATAGGAGGAAACATTTGTTCACTCAACGAATAGTTAAGCTCTGTAAGAGGATGTGGTAACAGCAGTTAAGTGTATCTGGGTTTAAAAAAAGGTTTGGACAAATTCCTGGAGGAAAAGTCCATAGTCTGCTATTGAGACAGACATGGTGACGCAACTGCTTGCCCCAGGATTAGTAGCATAGAATGTTGCTGCTAATTTGGTTTCTGCCAGGTACTTGTGACCTGGGTTGGCCACTGTTTGGAAAACAGGATACTGGGCTAGATGGACCATTGTTCTTACCCAGTATAGCTACTCTTATGTTCTTACGTTATGATAGTTCTTGGGCTCTAGAGCCTGTTTTGGGGGTGAGGCAGTTGCAATGGTGTTTAGTTTTGGGGTTAAGGGCAGTTTGGATATTTGGAAGAGTAGGGAGTTCCACCTTTTAAATTGCTTTGTCCAGTTTTCTAACAACTACATTTCATGCGCTGTAAGTCTTCATGCTACAGAAGATGGAACCCATTTTCCCATAGAAATGCACTGGGCCATTTTTTTCCTGCAAGGGCTTATTTTTCTGGAACCTCCAGTCCAGTTTGGCCCATTTTCAAATTCATTGTGTCTTTTTACTGGTTTTTCCCTCATGCCAAGTTTCATCCCATTCAGTAAAATTTTCAGTTATTTTGCCCCCAACAGACAAACATTTTTTACCGTTTTGTAAATTCTTTCCAAGTTGCATGAACAAACTTAAGGGCACCTGACATATAGGTAAAAAAAAAGTGGTATGCATTTTTTTGTCCTAACAGAGATGGCAGCGGGGTATAGTTATCAATATGGGCTACCTTTAAGACATGTTATTTTACCATAAAACATAAGAATAGCCATACTGGGTTATACAAATAGTCCATCTAGGCCAGTATGCTGCTTCCAACAGTGGCCAATGGAGGTCACAAGTACCTGGCAGAAACCCAGTTAGTAGCAACATTCCAGGCTACCAAATCCTGTGGCAAGCAGTGGCTTCCCTCATGTCTATCTCAGTAACAGACCATGAACGTTTCCTCCAGGAACTTGTCCAAACCTTTTTTAAACCCAGATATGCTAAATGCTGTTACCACATCCTCCGGCAGCGAGTTCCACAGTTTAACTATTCTTGGAGTGGAGGAGTGGCCTAGTGGTTAGGGTGGTGGACTTTGGTCCTGGGGAACTGAGGAACTGAGTTCGATTCCCACTTCAGGCACAGGCAGCTCCTTGTGACTCTGGGCAAGTCACTTAACCCTCCATTGCCCCATGTAAGCCGCATTGAGCCTGCCATGAGTGGGAAAGCGCGGGGTACAAATGTAACAAAAATAAAATTAAAAAAAATATATATATATTTCCTCCTATTTGTTTTTAAAGTATTTTCATGTAATTTCATCGAGAGTCCTCTGGTCTTGGTACTTTTTGAAAGAGTGAAGAATTGATTCACTTTTACCCATTCTGCACCACTCAGAATTTTGTAGACCTCAATAATATCCCCCCTCAGCTGTCTCTTTTCCAAGCTGCAGAGCCATTTTGTGCATTGAGACCTAGTTACTAATAACTGGAGCTAACAGTAAAATAACACAACAGTAGCCCGCATTGATTATTATGACCCTGAGCTAACATAATTGAGGTAAAAATTCAATAGAAATTATATATAGAATCGTACTCTGGAACATATGCAACAAAATTAATACTATACTTTAAACTACTGCAGAGGACCAATTAATAATGAAGCTCAAGATGTGCTATAAGGCTTCCTTCTTTAGTAACTAAGGGATACATACTCAAGAGGTCAAGCAAGGAACCCCCTCACAGATGACCAAAGTTTTAAGTGGATCAAGTTCATGCAAAATTTGAAATACATTAAGTTGATTCATTTATAACCTTCACATATGCAAGATCCAAATTGTACTTGTTTTTTTGTCTGGCTTAAACCTAAGTGTGTGTGTGTGGGGGGTAGATATCCAAAGCAATTTAAATGGCCAGAAACAGCTTCTGGCCATTTAAATCGCTTTTTAGGGGCAAAGCGGACATATTCAGCAATACTTAACCAGACAATGCCACTGGAAATGCCCTTGGGCGTTGCGGGACTGAGTCGACAGCCAGTTAAGGGCTGTCAGCACTTAAGCAGCTAGAATAACCTCATAGTAGGACCACATAAAACATAGTCCTCTCATTATGTAGTTCACCATAGCTGCTTAAGTGCTGAATATCACACTTATATACTCGGAAATTTGATGCCAGAGCCCGGACATGACCCGGCACTGAATTTCCAGAGATGACGCTGGCGGCAGTCAGCAAAACGCTGAGCACCACCGGCTGAATATCTACCCCAAGATGATTAATCCAGAAACCTTTTCTTTCAATCCTCTTCCTCTGTTTAGCAGTTTTAGATGAGGGTCTGGAAGGACTTGGCTAACTTTGTCCATCCTACATGACTCGTGTGTTCATTTTTCTTTTTGTAGAGCCTCATAGGAGACATCGACAGTGCCATGCGAACTTTCCACAATTATTACACAGTCTGGAAGCAATTTGGTGGTTTGCCAGAGTTCTACAGCATTCCTCAGGGCTTTACGGTTGATAAACGGGAAGGATATCCTTTACGGCCTGGTGAGTGAGGGAAATGGTCCTGGTGCCACTTTCGAGAGGCATCCCCTTTCATGGGCTAAAGACACAATTGAAGAGGTGTGCTGCCTTCTGGGGGATGGATAACTAAAGATTGGGAAGCTGAATTGTGTTCTGTGTTCATAACAATACTTGTCTTATATACATAGAGAATCACTTGTACCATACAAATGACTCCCAGAGGAGAACTGGATAGAAGACTAAAGAAGGAAGCGAGGTATGATTATTCCTTCCCATCCAGCTCTCCTCAGGGAGCCAAGAGGGGCAGTGTATGATGGACGCATGATGAGAATTAGATAGAAAACAGCAAAGAGTAAGGTCATGTTTAATGGCCTCCTGATAAGACGAAGGGAGGCCATGTTGTCTAGGATCCTGTAGCCTGCCATATTCAAGGTATTACACTGTTCTATGCTTCTATAGAATTTCTATGATTTTGTCCACCACTTAAGTTAAGCTAACATGTCTGTAGTTTTTCTCTTCTTCTTCCCACCTTTTTGAAGCAGATCTTCTTGGAACTTGTCCCATTTAAAAAAAAAACTATTAGTTCTTTCAGTATTCAAGGTGTACTCTGTCAGGTCTTCTAGGCTTATCTGTTTAGTTGTGTCACTGCACTTAGTACTATCTCCTTAAGGCCCATCATCCTGTTTCCAACAGTGGCCAATCCAGGTTACAAGTACCTGGCAAGATCCCAGAACAGTACAATACATTTTATGCTGCTTATCCTAGAAATAAGCAGTGGATATTTACCAAGTCCATCTTAATAATTGCTTATGGACTTTTCTTTTAGGAAGCTCCTTACAAACCTTTTTTAAAACCCCACTAAGCTAACTGCTTTTACCACATTTTCTGGCAGTGAATTCCAGAGTTTAATTACACATTGAGTGAAGAAATATTTTCTCTGATTTGTTTTAAATTTACTACTTAGTAGCTTCATTGCGTTCCCCCTAGTCCTAGTATTTTTGGAAAGAGTAAACAAGCGATTCACATCTACCCATTCCACTCCACTCCACTCATTATTTTATAGACCTCTATCATATCTCCCCTCATCTTAGCTCCAGGCTGAAGAGCCCTAGCCACTTTAGCCTTTCCTCATAGGGAAGTCGTCCCATCCCCTTTAACATTTCCATCGCCCTTCTCTGTACCTTTTCTAATTCCACTATATCTTTATTGAGATGCAGTGACCAGAATTTGCACACAGTATTCAGAGTGTGGTCACACCATGGAGCAATACAAAGGCCATCCTCATTTTTGTTTTCCATTCCTTTCCTAATAATACCTAACATTTCTATTTGCTTTCTTTTCTGCCTCCGCACACTGAACAGAGGGTTTCAATGTATCATCAATGCTGACACCTAGATCCCTTTCCTGGGTGGTACATAAGCACATAAGCATCGCCATGCCGGGACAGACCAAGGGTCCATTGAGCGACCAAAAGAACAAACAATTTGTCTCGGCCATCCCAGAAATAGTGGATTATTCCCACGTCTGTTCAATAACATTCTCTGGCCTTTTCCTCCAGGAAGCCGTCCAAACCTTTTTTAAAGTACACTAAGTCATCCGCCTTAACTACTTTTTCTGGCAACAAATTCCAGAGTCTAACTATGCGTTGAGTGAAGAAAAATTTCCTCTGATTCGTTTTAAATTTACTACACTGCAGCTTCATCACATGCCCCCTTGTATTTTTGGAAAGCGTAAACAGACGCTCCACATTGACCCGTTCCATTCCACTATTATCTTATAGACCTCTATCATATCTCCCCTCAGCCGCCTTTTCTCCAAGCTGAAGAGCCCCAGCCTCTTCAGCCTTTCCTCATAGGGAAGTCGTCCCATCCCATGTATCATCTTTGTCACCCTTCTCTGCACCTTTTCTAATTCCACTATTTTGAGGTGCGGTGACCAGAATTGAACACAATACTTGAGTTGCGGTCGCACCATGGAGCAATACAAAAACAGAATAATATCCACATTTTTGTTCTCCATCCCTTTCCTAATAATACCCAACATTCTATTTGCTTTCCTACCCGCAGCAGCACATTGAGCAGAAGGTTTCAACGTATCATCAATGATGACACCTAGATCCCTTTCTTGGACTGTGACTCCTAATGCTGAACCCTACATGACATAGTTATAGTTTGGGTTCCTCTTTCCCACATGCATCACTTTGCACTTGTTCACATTAAACGTCATCTGCCATTTAGATGCCCAGTCTTCCAGTCTCGTAAGGTCTTCTTGTAATTTTTCACAATCTTCCCACAATTTGACGACTTTGAATAACTTTGTGTCATCAGCAAATTTGATTACCTCACTAGTTACCCACATCTCTAGGTTATATATGAATATGTTAAAAAGCAGAGGTCCCAGCACAGATCCCTGAGAGACCCCACTAACTACCCTTCTCAGTTGCGAATATTGACCTTTTAACCTACTCTCTGTTTCCTATCTTTCAACCAGTTTTTAATCCACAGTAAGACACTACCTCCGATCCCATGCCCCTCTAATTTCCTCTGTAGTCTTTCATGAGGGACCTTATCAAACTCCTTCTAAAAATCTAGATACACAATTTCAACCGGCTCACCTTTGTCCACATGTTTGTTTACCCCTTCAAAGAAATGCAGCAGATTGGTGAGGCAAGACTTCACTTCAAAAAATCCATGTTGACTTTGTCCCATTAGTCCATGCTTTTGAATGTGCTCTGTAATTTTGTTCTTGACAATAGACTCTACCATTTTGCCTGCCACCGATGTCAGACTCACCGGTCTATAATTTCCCGGATCTCCCCTGGAACCTTTTTTTTAAATATTGGCGTTACATTGGCCACCCTCCAATATTCTGGTACCACGCTTGATCTTAAGGATAAATTACAAATCACTAACAGTAGCTCTGCCAGCTCATTTTTTAGTTCTATCAGTAACCTGGGATGAATACCATCCGGTCCAGGAGATTTGCTACTCTTCAATTTGCAGAACTGCTCCATTACGTCTTCCAGGTTTACAGATATTTCATTAAGTTTTTCCGACTCGTCAGCCTCGAATACCCTTGTCCGGCACCAAATCTTCCTCGGTGAAGACCGAGGCAAAGAACTCATTTAGTTTTTCTGCTATTTCTTTGTCTTCCTTGATGCGCCCCTTTTACACCCTAGTCATCCAGCGGACCAACCGATTCTTATGCTGGCTTCCTGCTTTTAATGTATCTAAAAAAAATTTTTACTATCAGTTTTCGCCTCTACCGCTATCTTTCTTTCAAAATCCCTCTTTGCCTTTTTTTATCAGCGCTTTGCATCTGACTTTACATTCCTTATGCCGCTTCTTATTTTCTTTTTTGGTTCGTTCTTCCATTTTCTGAAGGATTCCTTTTTAGCTCCAATAGCCTCCTTTACCTCATTTTTTAACCATTCCAGCTGTCGTTTAGTTTTCCGTCCTCCTTTTCTGATCCGTGGAATATGTTTGGCCTGGGCCTCCAGGACGGTGTATTTGAACAGCATCCACGCCTGTTGTAGGTTTCTAACCTTCTCAGTCGCTCCTCTAGTTTTTTTTTACCATTCTTCTCATTTTATCATAGCTTCCTTTTTTAAAGTTAAACACTAACATATTTGACTTCCTATGTTTACCTTTTTGAAAGCAAATTTCAAAGGCGATCATGTTATGATCACTGTTCTCAAGTGGCCCCTGGACCGTTACCTCCCGTACCAGATCATGCGCTCCACAAATGACTAAGTCTATTCCTTCTCTCGTCTGCTCCTGTACCAGCTGCTCCATAAAGCTGTCCTTTATTTCATCAAGGAAATTTATCTCCCTAGCGTGCCCAGATGTTACATTTACCCAGTCTATATGGGGGTAATTAAAATCAAAAATCTACAACAAATTCTACTATTTAAAACCCTGTATTGCAGGTGTGGATTCACGTATATTTATGAAAATATGTGGAGAAAAAAAGACTTCAGAAACCACAGGAAAATTCTCTATAAAGGAACACCTTTCAAAATTGAGAGAACTCCGCTCTTCAATCACTAGTCTTCACAAAAAAAACGCCACTCTTCTTATTCATAAAATACTTGTGCATATACCTTTGACAATACAAAAAGGTAGAGGCTGATTACTAAGCCACAAATGCAGTGAAATATACTTTAAATTATAACTTAGCTTGAATCATCTTGATATCGACAGTCCATATTCTCTTCCATAATGTCCAATAATCAAAAGGGCTATACAGTTGTGGGGAGTGGGTTTGGGGGGCTCAGCTCACAAGGTAAGGGAGCTATGTACCTAGGAGCTTTTTCTGAAGTCCACTGCAGTGCCCCCTAGGATGCCCGGTTGGTGTCCTGGCATGTGAGGGGGACCAGTGCACTACGAATGCTGGCTCCTCCCACGACCAAAGAGCTTGCATTTGGTCATTTCTGAGATGGGCATCCTTAGTTTCCATTATCGCCGAAAATCAGAAATGAACAAGTCTAAGGACAGCCATCTCTAGGGACGACCTAAATTTCAAGATTTGGTCGTCCCTGACCGTATTATCGAAACAAAAGATGGACGCCCTTCTTTTTTCAATAATACGGTTTTCCCCGCCCCTTCACCGGGTTGTCCTGCGAGGACGTCCTCAGGAAAACTTGGGCGCCCCTTTTGATTATGCCCCTCCATGTGTTCCTGTATCTCGATAATTGGCTGGTGAAGAGCACCTCAGAGGAGGTTGCTTGGGAGTCCATGCGGATCATTTGTCCTTGACCTACTAGGGTTTGTTTTAAACTACCACAAGTCTCATCTTCACCCTGTCCAGTGACTGGAGTTAATAGGAGCCCTGCTCGATACTCAGATGGTTCGAGTCTACCTCCTGGAAATGAGAGCAGACAATCTTGTCGTACTCACGCCCAGGGTTCGAACCTCTCAGCAGGTCACAGCTCGGCACATATTGAGATTGTTGGGCCACATAGCTTCCAAAATGTATGTTATACTCATGACATTTCTTCACATAAGATCAGCTCAATGGACCCGAGCTCCTCAGTGGTATCAAGCCATGGGGAGTCTAGAATTGTCGCCAGAGCTTGTACGCTCATTTCAGTGGTGAACCATTCAATCCAATTTGACTCTGGGACTTCCATTCCAAATTCCTCAACCACAAAAGGTACTGACAACGGATGCATCTCTCCTAGGGTAGGTGGCTCATGTAGATGGGCTTGACACTCAAGGAGCTTGGTCCTCCCAGGAAACGAATCTTCAGATCAACCTCCTAGAGATGGGAGTAACTAGTGAGGTAATTAAATTTGCTGATGACACAAAGTTATTCAAAGTCGTTAAATCACGGGAGGATTGTGAAAAATTGTGAAAAATTACAAGAGGACCTTACGAGACTGGGCGTCTAAATGGCAGATGACATTTAATGTGAGCAAGTGCAAAGTGATGCATGTGGGAAAGAGGAACCCGAATGATAGCTACGTCATGCAAGGTTTAACGTTAGGAGTCACAGACCAAGAAAGGGATCTAGGTGTCATCGATGATACGTTGAAATCTTCTGTTCAGTGTGCTGCTACGGCTAAGAAAGCAAATAGAATGTTAGGTATTATTAGGAAAAGAATGGAAAACAAAAATGAGGACGTTATAATGTCCTTGTATCGTTCCATGGTGCGACTGCACCTCGAATATTGTGTTCAATTTTGGTTGCCACATCTCAAAAAAAGATATAGTAGAATTAGAAAAGGTGCAGAGAAGGGCAACAAAAATGATAAAGGGGATGGGATGACTTCCCTAAGAGGAAAGGCTAAAGTGGCTAGGGCTCTTCAGCTTGGAAAAAAGGCGGCTGAGAGGAGATATGATAGAGGTCTATAAAGTAATGAGTGGAGTTGAGCAGGTAGATGTGAAGCGTCTGTTTACGCTTTCCAAAAATACTAGGACTAGGGGGCATGCAATGAAGCTACAATGTAGTAACTTTAAAATGAAATCGAAGAAAATTTTTCTTCACTCAACGTGTAATTAAACTCTGGAATTCGTTGCCAGAGAATGTGGTAAAGGCAGTTAGCTTAGTGGAGTTCAAAAAAGGTTTGGACGGCTTCCTAAAGGAAAAGTCCATAGACCATTATTAAATGAACTTGGGGAAATCCACTATTTCTGGGATAAGCAGTATAAAATGTTTTGTACTTTTTGGGGATCTTGCCAGGTATTTGTGACCTGGATTGGCCACTGTTGGAAACAGGATGCTGGGCTTGATGGACCTTTGGTCTTTCCCAGTATGGCAATACTTATGTACTTCTGGAGCTTAGGGCGATCTGAAATGCGCTAAAGGCTTTCAGAGATCAGCTGTCTCACCAAATTGATCTCATCCAAACAAACAATCAGGTTGCAAAGTATTACACCAACAAGCAGAAGGGCAACGGATCACGCCCTCTGTGTCAGGAGGCCGTCTGAGTGTGGCATTGGGCTTTCCATCATGGTATGTTTCTTCAAGCCACTTATCTGGCGGGCAAAAACAAAACCTTGGCTGACAAACTGAGCAGGATAATCCAACGACACGAGTGGTCTCTCAATATAGACATAGCCCACAAGATCTTCAGAGTATAGGGCACCCCCTCTGTGGATTTTTTTGCCACTCAGATGAATCACAAGGTCCCTTAGTTCTGTTGCAGGCTTCAGGCCTACGACTGACTACTACTACTTATCATTTCTATAGCGCTACAAGGCAGGGCCCCAATGGAGCTGTTCACTTATGCTGCTATCCCAGTTGGTGATGTCACTTCCTCTCCTCCTGTGTTTTTTTTCCTTGTTTTTGTTAAGATTCATCTCCTTTTAATTTCTTGTGGTTTCCCAGTATAATGGACTAGATAGTCTGGATTTTCTTAAATTTCTTACTGCGTAAATACTTGTAATTTGTTATCTGGACTTCTATTTTCTGTACTGTTTGCTTGATTATTATTGTAAACTGCATGGATATAACATTTAAAAAAATAAAAATTAAGAGTATGAAAGCTTTTGATTTTTATTTTATGCTATTTAATATTATTGATTAGATACATACACTTTAAGTTTGTGTATTTGATACATTTTATGCTGGGCATATTTATGCTGAGCATATGTATTGTAATATATGTATTTTTATATGTATTTAACAGACCACTGACACAGGAAAAATGCTGAAGTACAGTCCATATCTGGTCTGCTTCAATAAATTTCCCTTGTGGCTCACCATGGCCTGCTTCTTCTAATTTTCACACCCTTGGACAACAGTTGTGACATCAGCTTGTGAGGAAGTCCAGAGTGTTAGCTCAATGGGGTATCTAAAATTTGGTACCATATATTCCTGGGAAATTTAATGTAACCTATGGGGAAAATGGCCATATTTTTCAGTCATTTATTTAAGCAAAGTGTGAGTTCCATTCCCTTTCCCACTGTACAAATTGAACACCTGTCATGTCATATGTGACATTTTTCCAAACAATCAAGCTATTGTTTTTCAACAGTTTTTCTATTAAACCTCAGGAAATTATCTTGCAAACTAGAAATGATGTTTATCTCTCTGGGTAGGGTACCTGGAGGAAACGGAATGCTACAAATTTCTTCTTCTGGAGACTGTTTCCATGTACTGAAGCCCGTGTCTCTCTATTGATTGTTGCAGAACTGATAGAGAGTGCAATGTATCTGTACCGTGCCACAGGGGATCCCACCCTCTTAGAACTTGGCAGAGATGCTGTAGAGTCCATTGAGAGAATCAGCAAAGTGGAGTGTGGATTTGCAACGGTAAGCACAGGACAAAGAGCTTCACAAAGAACAAGAGCAGCTTCAGCAAGGACACATCCAAGATGACAGCATAAAGCCTCACTAGGCTTGGAGGAGGAGTGTAGAGTGAGAGGAACAACATAAAGGAAATGAGCAGATGGAGGTCGTGGGGGGGGGGTCACTTTGGCTTTGAGTACTTTGGAAATTGGGCAACAGAACTAAGATTCATTTACTAACCATGTGCTGTCTGCCACTGGCCCCATTTTATTCTTCTGGCTAATGCATAGTAGTGACATTAGAGTGTGCTAGCCTCTAGTAAATGATCCCCTGTGTGTTTAACAGGATGGATTTCTTGTGAATACTCTGTGCTGAGTGGAGCGTAGGAAACAATAAGGGGGGGAAGGCTGCAAAGTCTAAAAAGTTCTGCCAGAGCAGAGAAATGCCCAGTAGCTTGTTTGAGAGCCCCATGTAGAAAAGACGGCACTTAGAAAAATGATAAATGCATATTTTACAAATTACCATCCTAATATTCAGCAATTAAACTAGGAAGCAATTCTATAACTGGGCACCTTATTTTAGGCTCCCCAAAACTGCATGGTGAGCCATATTCTATAATAGCATCTGGCCATCCAGATTCCATTATAGAATACTAGCATAACTGGACACTGGCACATCCTACATTTAGGCATGTACAGTTACACCAGCCATAGACCTGGTGTAATGGTTGTTGCCCAAATATGGCAAAGACATATGTCACAGTATTTTCTAAGTTATGCATGTAAGTGGGAAGCCTGCTTATGCTGCACCCACATGCATGTCCTCTTTGCAGTTGCACACTATAGCACTTACACGTGCCCTTATAGAATAGTGTGTACGGCGTTTATGCATTTTAAGTGCTACTTTTTGCTGTATTTATGTGCACAGAGGAGCATGTTACTGTGTGCATCTGGCTATAGAATTGCCCTTCACATCTAATTTAAAGGGAATGTGAAACTCTACAGTGAATTGCACATGTGCAGAATTGCTTCCTTCAAAAGATGCCATTCAGGAGCTTGTTTTCTTTCCTTTTCATTGGTTAAATTTATAATGTTGAGGCATGTTTTGTGTTTTGGTTTATTTAGGGAGCTTCCCTGAATTTTATGATGTTACCTGGTCACTTGGAATTCCTACTGCTTTTTGTCTGTGAAGCTAGGTAGAAAAATGTATTTAATTTAAGTTAGTATAGATACCACTTATCAGCTATTCAATGGTTCAAATAAAATTGTGTGTGAACAGTGCAATATATTTTCCATATACTACCATAACAAAACCATTATCATCATTTTATCTCAAACATCTTGCCCTAAGAATTACAAGGAACTGTGTCTAGTTAGATAAAATTCTATTAAAACAATAATCGCTAGAATATCTGTCCTTTAAGTCCATACCAGACTAGTCCAGAACCAGTGGGTTGTGTCCGTCAACCAGCGGTTGGAGACAGAGAAAGAAAGTAGTTCTTTGTGACTCACCCCATAAGGGTATCGTGCAGCCATAGAACATTCAGTGTTTTTCTCCGTCTCTAAGTAGATAATGGATGGACTGTGCAGATCCTCCTTGGTGCTTATCACAGAGTTCCTGAACTAGTTGGTAACAGTGTATCAGTAGAGCAGGGGGTTCCTAATGTGCTCCTTTCGATATGTTGAAAGTTTGTTTGGAGCCAGGGTAACACTCAGTGGTGCTGAGTCCATCGCTCATCCTCCCCCCCCCCCCCCCCCAGTGCGGTTTGTTACAGAGTTGAAGAGGCCTAAAGGCTTTCATACTGCCTTCTATGTGTGTCAGACTGCTTTGCCCTGTTATTTGACTGTTTTGTCTCATGAGGTAAGCCTGCATTTCCTCTACTTTTCTTTGGATAATTTTATTTTCTTTACGCGCCTAATTTTACTACTTGGGAAGCTGCCCTCTTTGGAATCTTCTAGATTGCCTCCAAAGAGGGCAGCTTCCAAAGTGCTTTCTTGTATTTTCTAGTAAACTTTAGAAAAAAAGTTAGCCTTTTAGTAGTCCATTGTTTGGCTAGAAAGCTATGTTATGTATAGCTTCTGCAGTGGCGTTCCTAGCCTCAACGACACCCGGGGCGGATCGCCGATGCGCCCCCCCCCCCCCCCCCCGGTGAAATGACACCCCCCCGGGTGCACGCCGCTAGGGGAGGGTGCCGCGGCGCGCGCGCCTGTCGGCTGCAAGTTCGAATCGCTACGCTAAATTCTCTCGTTCGCTGCAGCTCCCTCCCTCTGCCCCGGAACAGGAAGTAACCTGTTCCGGGGCAGAGGGAGGGAGCTGCAGTGAACGAGAGAATTTAGCGTAGTGATTCAAACTCGCAGCCGACAGGCGCGCGCCGCGGTACCCCCCAGCGGTGTGCACCCGGGGCGGAACGCCCCCCCCCCCCCCTTGGTACGCCACTGAGCTTCTGAATGCATAGTGCTGTGCAACTCATTTTTTATTCAGGGTTCCAGAATCCAGTTCTTTTTCAAAGCTGAAGAATTAAGTTATATACAGCAAAGATATATTTTTTTACCTACAAAACTTGGTTAACTCTCAGGGTTGCTGTTTTCAGAACTGTAGTTTTCTCCCACGTTTCTCAGCTGGGAAAGTCAGCCATGTTCTAGAGCTAATCAAGTTACCCATATTTCAGTTAAAAAAAAAAATCATCAGCTTTGTTTCTAGGCTTAAGAAATAAGATCTGTTCACAACTGTACACTTCCACTTGAAGCTGAACATTCAGCTGTCATTTCAGTTGTGTTTTTAACTCTGGTCACTTCAGTGCTCTGTTTCCAAGCTGTATAAGACAGCCATTTGGTGAGTAGGAACTGGTCTCTATTTCACAGGCCCTATGAACTAGGAGCTGTGGCAAAGTAAAAAAAAAAAAAAAAAAGGATTTAGTTGGTGCATCTTAGCTGTATAGTACAGCTCTTAAATTACCTATGCATAGATCATTTCTTATATGTCTGAGGAATTGTGATGTGCTTTGCGGATGTTCATTGCAATTATATAGAATGATAAGGAAATTGATGCTCTCTGCTGGACATGGCTCCTAGATAGTGCAATTTCAGGAATCAGTTTGTGTTTTTAGGTTTGGGAAAGAGTTTGGCTGCACCCACGTTCTGGCACTTAGCGGTGAGTTTCTACAATGAATTTTGTTATTTTTCCATGCTCTTTCTCCGTACTTCATTTTACCTTAATTTTAGTTTTAACTTTTACAATTTTCTTGGTGACAATAGTCGATTAATTCAATTAAACCACCCTACAGCAGTCTAATTTCTTTCAGCTTAGTCATTTTCCATCAGCGGACTCAATTTTATTGTTCATCCGCCTATGTCTCCCTCCATTTCAGCATCTTCTCTATAAAATTTGTATTGCGAAATACTGTTCTGGTTGTTTCAAGGTATTTAAATAGTAAGCTAAATAGTTTTTTCCATCATGTCCGTACGTTAGGTGTTCCTTTCCACTGCCATTATCGGCTTTAGCAAGCACTTTAGGTTAATCAGTATTTTGATACATTAACCATTGCTTTTTTACAATTTTGTATCTTGTTTTTAATCTTTTAATACATTAACAATTGAGTGTTATTAATTTTGCTGTCGTTGTGATGTTTATCATTTTTTAGTATGCACTTTCTCTGTGTATTGTATTTGTATAAGCTAGGCACTTCAGCATCTTAGGTAGGTTCTTAATTTTTACAAAGGCACGTTAGGCTCTGCCAAAACGAGACTGCCACCAGGCTACCATGTGTGGGCATTAATTTCGGATTTGCCGCGTGCCCATGCTGCTGGAAAATAATATTTATTTATTTTGTTCCGCACATGGTGGTAATTGGCAGTTGGCTCGCACCAACCGGTCACCATGCGTGTAGCGTGCGAGCCCTTACCGCTAGATCAATGGGTAGCGTTAAGGGCTCAGACTAGTTTTAGGCACGTGCTGGTTTCAGTTTTACTGCGTGTCCTTTTCTCATTCCATTTAAAAAAAGCCCTTTATGCCAGATGCGGTAAAAACTGACCCGGCGCGCACCACGTGCCCACAGTACCGCAGGTGATAAACTGGCATAATCTTAATAAAATTTTGAATTTTGCTATCAGACCTTCTGGTGTTCTTCATTGTCACTATTGGAAAGTCTGGGGCCACCAGTATTACACAAACTGTACTGATCTGATGTTCTTTGTGACACTGCAACTTAGATTAAATAACTACATTTTCTACTTATTTTCTGCTTATTTACAACCCAAACTTTTACTGGCTTCTGCTCAGTCTGTGTTGCGGCACCAGTCCTCAGTTTTACTTGGAACTTCTTCCATTTATTTTTGGCTGGAGAAAGGAAATTTTATCTCCCCTAAATAACTCTCCTCATGCTCTGAGATTGGAGCTGGATCCTTATTTACATCTATCCTTCTTCTGGGACAAAAAAGGAAAAGCCTACAGAAACCTGCATCAATTGGACCATCCAAGGATATCGGAACCAGAAACTCTAAAGTTCATATGTGCAATCCGTGAGTTAAAAATTTACTTTAACTACACATTGACACAGCACATTTTACCGAGCAATGTGAACAGCAGAAAGTGCCGCAGACCATCCTGACCAGCACAAAGTCCTGCACGCAGGTAAAACTTTCCATTCTCAACTGAGGTTTAGAACTGAATCTTTGCAGACAAGTCACAAGCGTGCCTTTAGAAGAGCCATCTGAACTGCATTTAATCAAACCAGGAAAGTTAAGCTTGTGAAGAGGCAGATTCATGTAAGTTAATCAAACCAGGAATGAAAGGGTGAATCAAGTAAAAAACAAACGTCCTGGATGTTAACCGGTCTGCACACAAGTGAGCTTTTAGGTAAGAAAAGCAATGTTTGGAACTGTTTAAGTACATTTATCAGAAGAGTTAAGTTTGTGAAGAGGCAGATTTGTATGAGCTAATCAAACCAGAAAGGAAAAGTGAATCAAGTAACTACTACTGCTACTACTACTAATAGCATTTATATAGCGCTACCAGATGCACGCAGTGCTGAACACCTGACATAGAGAGACAGTCCCTCTCTATACTCTGCTTGTATTATTCTGGATGATAACTGATCTGCATTTAAGTGAACTTATATCTAAGAAAAGCGATGTTTGGGACTGTTTAAGTGCATTTATCAGAAAAGTTAAACTTATGAAGAAAAAAACAGAAGATTTGTGGAAGTTTAAAAACAGAATCTTTGAGAGACTATCTAGCACTGATCAGATTCCTAAGAGCAATTAAGTCAAGTACCTTCCTTTTGTCTTTCAAGCACCTTTCCCTGCTCAAGAGCAACCCCTCCCCTCTGGGTCATCAGCAATCAAAGGCAGCCAGAGAAGTCAGGAGGAAAACTGTTTTTGTAATGGCAAATCTATGAAGATTTTAACATTTTAAGCAAGCATAAAAAGAATTAAGAAATGAAATTAGCTTAAAATGACTGTTGCAGAATTGATCAGAAACCTTGAAGCAGGATATCAGAGTGAGACGGAATCTTCCAACCTGAGTTTTTTGTGTTGCATTTGTCACACCTCTGTGCTAATTACCTTGAAGATGCTCTGAAGTTTTCCTCCCTCTTCCTCCAGCCAAAGTCAAAAATCTGAGCCCTGAAAATCCTCTAGGCAAGGAGGGTGGGAAGCAATTAGTTGCTAAGAGACTGATTGAGAGAGGACCCTGACTCAGAGCTACTCTCCCCCCTCCCATCTCCTCTGCTCATTATCTAATCACCAAAATCTGATCCAGTACCGATCTCAACAGCTGAAAGGAAGATCCTCCTCTTTTTTTTTTTTTTGAAAATATCTTTATTATTAGAAGAAAAGACATGTAACATTTGAACAAGATCCTCCTCTTAAGTCAGTAAAGAGAGGGAAGCCTGAAATAACACACAAGACCAGACCCCACACCAAAGAAAAAAGTCTTATCACGCATCCAGTCATCAGAACTCGGTCTTATTAGTAGCCCACAGCGAAAGGAAACCAAAATGAATACCTTCAAACTACTCTTAATAATCTACTCCTTAACACTGATCCACTTAACACTAACCACCCCTCTTGCAGAAAGTAACATTATACGCATACTATACAATCATCAAATACTGATCAGATACACACCACACCTCATCAAACTGACAACAACGTAAACAAAGGAAGAACACCAACAGGCGGACAACCACCACAGAATGCAAAGAAGGGTCCAAACAAACTCACCTCAATAAAGAAACGACAACTAATAAAAGTCTACACAACACCATACACTGAAGACCCATTCCAAACAATCCAAGTGGGCTACGTCAGTGCCAGATCCGCAGTAAACAAATCAGCAATACTAACAAACTGGATCATGGCAGAAGACCTTGACCTACTCTTCATCAATGAAACCTGGATCCACGACCAAAAGGACCCCATAATCCTAGACCTGTGCCCTCCAGGATACAAAATCACACAATGGACCAGAAAGGAAAAGAGAGACGGAAGAATAGCACTAATCTATCGATCCCACTTTACCACCAAAACCGCTGCCGAGTCCATGCAGCCAAAGTAATGGGATTACTTGTGCGAAAATGCAAATATGCACATTAATTGTAAGGTATAAGCAAAGATGGAACATATAGATAGGTAAGAGGAGTTAGAAAATAAGGGGACAAGTTGCATATGAGGTTAGAAAGGTGATTAAATATTATCTCAGCTAGGGTAGGAGTGGATAAATATGTCCTGCTACAGTATGTGCAGCCGGTGCCACTCCTTGTGTGTGAGAGTAGCACGTTAATTACTTCTTCCATTAAAGGTCTGGTTGAAGAGCCAAGCTTTCACCTGCTTCCTGAAGTAGAGATAGTGTTGTGTTAAGCGGAGCCTTTCAGAGAGTGCATTCCAGAATGTGGGGGCTACTCTGGAGAAGGCTCGCTTGTGGGTACGGTATTCCTTAGAAGGAGGTGTGTACAGGATGATCTATTCTTCAAGTACTTGGGGCCATTTCCTTTAAGGGCCTTGAAGATCAGATAGAGTTTTAAATTGAGCCCTGTATTGTACTGTTAGCCAGTGAAGTTTTTGTAAAAATGGTGTGATGTGGTCACATCGCTTGCAACCTTCTGTTAGTTTTGCTGCAACATTCTGAATCAATTGGAGTTGGTGCAGACCCTTTGTAGTCAGACCAGTGTAGAGTGCATTACCTTAATCCAGTCTTGCTGTTATCCTGACATGCACAACTGGGACAAGATTTGCCTTCTTAAGGTAAGGCAACGTAGTTGTCACAAATGGTAGAAGCAGCTCTTGAAAGTTGCTTGGCTTTGGGGAATCAGAGTAAGTGTTGAATCTAACTGTATTCCAAGGTTCCTGACTTGTGATTTGAGGGGTAGTTCATAATTCCCAAAAGAGATTCAAGTATGTGCCCACTTGTGTTGGGGACTCAGTTTTACTTGGGTTCAGGCAAAATTTGTTGTTTTTAGCCCATTTCGAATTGATGTTAGACAGGTAGTCAGTTTATTCAGGGCTGTGGGTAAGCCAGGCTCATTGGGTATGAGTAGCTGCACATCATCCATGTAGATTTTGTTTTGTTACATTTGTACCCCGCGCTTTCCCACTCATGGCAGGCTCAATGCGGCAGGCAATGGAGGGTTAAGTGACTTGCCCAGAGTCATAAGGAGCTGCCTGTGCCGGGAATCGAACTCAGTTCCTCAGTTCCCCAGGACCAAAGTCCACCACCCTAACCACTAGGCCACTCCTCCAGATGTAGAACTGAGTGGCCATCGACCGAATCAGCTCGGCTAGTGGCTTTAGGTAGATATTGAACAGAGTAGGTGACAGTATAGATCCTTGTGGTACCCCACAAGTCAGTTCCCATGGTGGCAATGAGGTGCTGCCAAACATTATGGACTGTTGCCTATCTGATAGATAGGATCTGAACCAAGTACTGTTCCATTGAGAAATGTTTCTGCCAGTCGTGCTAGCATATCATGATCCACAATGTCAAAAGCTGCTGAGAAATGTAGCAGTAATAACACCAAGGCAAATCCCCTGCCTCGGTTTCTATGAAGATCACCTAGTAGGGATACAAGGACCGTTTCTGTTGCATAACTGGGTCTGAATCCAGATTGACATGGGTTTAGCCATTTTCTGTCTTCTAGTCAGTTACTGAGTTGAACAGAGACGGTTTGTTCTATATGTTTTCCTAGAAATGGGATGTTGGGTCCTGGTCAAGATTGTTATTTGGGGGTCTCCTGTTATTGATACCTTGGGTTCCTCTAAACTTTATCACGCACTTCTTTTTTTTTTTTTCCTACCTAGTGTTCCCCAGCTGTCAAAAGAAGGGCTATATTCCTTCTTAGGGATCTACTAGGTTCCTTGTCTGCTGCCATGTGCTGTCTCATTATTTCTTCCAAATGCTGTACTCCTATGATGGCACTCTGGTTACAGTTCTTCAGTTTCCATGGTAATGGATGTTTCTTCCCTATCCATGGCCTTAGTTATAACTTTTCAACCTCTATGTCTGAATAGGGCAGTCTGACGTGTTTGCCTGCAAGTTAAGCCCTGCCCAGTGCATACCAGGATGCACCGGGCAGGGCACCCACACCACCATTTAGAAGAGGCACTTGTAGAGGAGAAAGGGTGTGCTAGACCCTCCCTTCTCCAACTTTGAGGTAGGCCACGGGAGGGGGGGGGTGCAAGTGCGGAGGGCTAGTGATCCCACTGGAACACCAGGGTCTTATTAGTGTTGGGGTGGGTGCATGCCCAGGCACAATCCTCTCACAGAAGTACCCCTATGATCAGAGCTAATAGCGCACCTAAATATCTATGCTGTTAGCTCTGATCATAGGGGCATTAATGCCTGCACTGTTCTGGCTCTAATTTTAGAGTTCTGTTTGAAAGCATGAGGCTTCTGATCATGTCAGCTACCAGCATTTGTGCTGAAGTCAGGAAGTTAATTCTGTCTTCATATTGTGTACACTTCCTGTCATGCTTTAAGGATGGTGTTTATAATTGTGTACTGGCAATTTTTCTTATTAATTATGGGACCTTTTGATAAAAGGAATCTCCATTATCATTTAAATTTTGGTATTTTCTTGTTCCACTGTTTTCTTTGTGACTGGAAAGGAATTTAATTTGGAGATAACATATCCTTCTGTTTTCATTGTCCTTAGGCTGTGCCTTACGGAGATATGTTGGGAGGAACTCCAATAGAACCTCTATGTCTCTTGACACAATTCTAATTTGTAATAATCTTGGGCTTTCTACCTGTAAAAGTTAAAACTAACAAAAATAATAGTAGAACCTCACCGCTGAGTGCCAGAACACTGGTGCTGCCAAACTCTTTCCCAAACTCTTTTATAGTAGCCATGTTCAGCCGAGAGCACAGAGTTCCTTAATCATCCTATATAATAACTTGTACCCCCAACGTTCTACAACTGGATGCCTGGGTTCGTAACATCAATTCCCGTTGATCCGCCCTCGTGTCTAAACGTAATGACATCAGAGGGCGGAACAGTGAGAGGGAAGGGAAGCCAGCACCAGCCAGCCAGAGAACGTTGGAGGTGAGGAGAGAATCACCCCCTCCTTCCCTCTGTCATTCTCCTTCGCTCTGTCCTCCCTCCGAGTGCCAGTCTCCCCCCCTCTAAAATCGCCAACCCCCCTCTCCCCTTCTCTTACCGGGGTCCCATCGGCAGCATTGAAGAGCGAACAGACTCAGCGAGTGTACTGCCTTTCCTTCTCTTCGCTCTGAGCTCTGACTTTGGTCCCGCCCTCATTTCCTGTTTGCGCAAGGGTGGGACCAGAGTCAGAGTGAAGAGAAGGGAAAGCAGCATACTCGAAGGGATGTATGACGTCAGTGTTATCTACCGCACGTAGCAGACCACATCCGAGGGAGCCATGGTCCCAGGCAACGTCAGAACGTTGGAGGTGAGAATTACTATATAGGACAATATTAGAATGGTCTTAAGTGTGTTAAGGCAGTAATGTAAGTAATACTACTACTACTCCTCATCATTTCTATAGTGCTACTAGACTTACGCAGCGCTGTACACCTGAACATGAATAACTCTAAAATCAGTCTCAGATAAGTATGGTTTCACCTGAAACAAAAAAATGAAGATGTCCAAAAATGAATGTAGAGTTTAGTATTGACTGTCAAGTCGGGATCAGTCACTAGGAAGCCATGTCTGAAGGGGGCCACCTCCATTTCCTGAGGCTGAAACTGCTGGGCTTTTATAGCACCCCTGCCTCAAGTTCTGTTGGGAATGTGAGGCTGGGTCTTCCCTATAAGAATTGTGCTATCATGGAGCAATAAAATAGCAAATCAGATTTCTTACCATGAAGAGCTAGTTTACTGGTAGGAAAACTAACACTCCTCCCCCACCCCCTGCCCAAGGAAAATCTTGTTTCTAAGCCTTAGCCAATGTATTTTGAAATTTTCATAGAAATTGAAAATCAAATGCTTTCATGGTTTGGTTCTCCTTCTCCCTGCTCATGATATTTGAGCACCCAATGCATCCTTCAGGAGGCAGTGGAGGAAGCCATAGGTTGCTGAGCATTCTTTCACTCGTCATAAATTAAATGTAAGCTGCATTTTTCTGTCAAATGGAAAAGGATTATTAGTTCAGCTTCCCTATTGTAGCAAATGGTATCCCACTTTTTTGTAAATAGTCATTTTAGGTAGGGACACCTACTCTTTTTAAATGCATAAAAGAGAGTGGTTTACACAAATTTAAGAAACTTGTCCAGAAATCAGAAAATCCAAAACATACTGGAAGATGATGCAGATTCATTAGTTGGGTTTGGATTGTGCTGATTTGTTTAATGCCCATGTGCCTTGCACAGATTAGTGCTCACTGCCCATGCTAATTTACTGCTTCTCTTGTAGATCAAAGATGTGCGGGACCACAGACTGGACAACCGCATGGAGTCCTTCTTCCTTGCTGAAACCATTAAGTATTTGTATCTGCTCTTCGACCCAGACAACTTCATCCATAACAATGGCTCTGTTTTTGATACAGTGGTGACACCATATGGCGAGTGTATCATCGAAGCTGGGGGATACATCTTTAACACGGAAGCTCATCCCATAGACCCAGCTGCTCTGCACTGCTGCAAGCAGCAGCCGGAAGAACAGTGGGAAGTGGAGGACTTGATTCAGGAGATCCAATCTTCCAAAAAGAGGAGAAAAAATGTTTTCAGACAGACTAGCCATGGAAATGAACAGAGGCCTCCAGACAGCTTCTTCAGTAGGAAGGCAAAGAGGAAGCCCCCTCTACGAAGCTGTCCCAGCCAGCCTTTTAGCTCCAAACTAGCATTGCTTGGGCAGGTTTTTCTGAACACTGTGTAGCACCTGAGCCAAGTTGCTGAACTTTAATAAATTTGCATTTATTTTGTGTTGTGCTTTTTCCTACAGTAGTAGAAAAATTTGACTTCAGCTAAATGTAGTGTTTCTACTTTCAAAAGCCAAAAATCACTGTCATAAAATGAGCATATGGGATGTTGACTATTTATTTTTTCATATGTCTGCCTTTGAGTCTGGGGCTTCCTTCAATCTTCAGCAGCTTCCGTGATAGCTCAAGTGATGGGACTCCCGTAAATGCCTAGTGCAAGCATACTCTTCATTCAGTGGATAGATGTTACTACCAAACAACATTCAGGACTCCCTCTCCTTCCTGAACAGTGATCACTAGTTCAGTGGTTTGGGCCTGCTGGTGTCACCTTGAGCAATTGGGGTTATGTTTTGAAGTGAAACATACCCTGGCTGCATAGTATTCTTGGTTTTATGTTTGTGACCAGGCCTTACCATGTGATCAGAGGGTGACCATGATGGTTCTTTGGCCTTTTTACTCTTCATTTGATTGTGACATGCCATAGCTGTAACTTTGAGGTAAAGCCTGTTTTTTTTTATAGCTGTGTCCTCATTTCTCCATTTTGTAAGCAGCAGTGATTTTTCAATGCCAGCAGTTACTCTAACCTTGCAATTTGTTTTCATGACTTGGCTGTGGTAACTGATGCAGAATTTGTATCCCGCCAAGAACCACTGCACAGTTGTATTTGTTTTGCCTACTGTTACAGTTGCCATGTTCCCCACCATCAGGTGCCAGTAGCAGCCACCATTGTTTCCCCATTGTTGCAGCTCTTGCTTGCTACTGAAGCAATTAGCTGAGCCCCCCCCCCCTTTTGTATAGACTATGTCATACCAGTACTGAGAAACTTCAAGAACAGTTACTGTTGTACTGAACTGCTCAAAATAAATATAACCACATGAGCTACAGGGAGGATAGCTATGGAAAGAGGTAGAGAGGGGAAGGAATTGATGGAAAAACTGCATTAAGCAAGGGGGGGAGGGGGAGTTGAGAAAAGAAAGCCATTCAGGATCAAAGGAATATTATGGAGCTCCAGGTATTATATTTAGTTGTCTGCTCTTGGCAGTAGAACAGCTAGGTGACCTATTGCTTTTGTGCCATTCATTATTAACTCCAGCTGGTGCATTTGGTTGTAGAATTCAATGTAATCATGAAGTACTGAGCACAGTATAAGGTGAGTTACATTCATGTACAGTAGGTATTTCCCTAGCCAGCTTACAGTTTGTACCTAAAGCATTGGAGGAGTAGAAAAGCAATTCTCTAAACTAGGTGCTATTTATTTGATAAATCAGATCCTTAACGTGTGTGATTGTTAGAGGGGTGGCAATCAGAGCAATTGCCCTGGACCACCATGCCACAGGGGACCCCAAGTCTGTCTCCAGCATAAGGAGGCACTACCTGAAGGTGAACCCTAATATGTCTAACACTGCCTCTGGCTATTATACCAGAAGGTAGTAGCCCTTTTTTGTTTTCCCACCACCCCTAGCAATCATAGTGTCAGGCAACTGATAGCTGTGGCAGCAGCAACTATGTTTTCTGCTTTTTGCAATAGCACAGCCTGCACCCCCCCCCCCCCCCGTCATATTTTCCCATGCCCTGCTCTCACCCCGTCTCTTATTCTCCTGCATCTGTCAGTCAACCAGTCTCTCTCACCCCAGCTGTTCCAATTCTCATACCCCTTCACCACCTCCCCACCTTGTAGGCATCTTTAGTTACCCAGCCACCTTCCACTCTCTCTACCTAGACAAAACCTACCTCCCCTTCCACTTGTTGAAGAAAGCAGGCTTAAACCTACCTCTGTAAATGTGGCTGGCAGTAGTTTTAAGATGGGCACATCTAAGAACAGCACTTGTTTCTGTAGTAGCAGAGCCACTTCAGGGCCATGATCTGTCTTGTTTAAGCCTGCCCTGAGACTGACTTTGTGCTATAGGGTGTATGTTGGAGCCAATCTAAAGAAAAAAAAAATACTCAGCAACTGGCCTGAATCTGAGTTACACAATTGAAAATGAGATATTGTAGAGGATATCTCATGAACATAAACAATAAAACCATTCAAGATTTTTCTTGTGTAATGATATAAACAGCAAATAAACTGATATGAGCATATCTCAAGGTAAGGCTAATGTTATAGCCAAAAGGAAAAGAAAGCACAGACTGTACAAAAAAAAAAAACCCACAATCACCTATTTAATAAAAAATTTGAACATAAAATATGTTTCTAAATGCAAAAACTTTCTTAAATTATGTTCAATATACAGTAACATTTTGGAGGCCAGGCATGAAGAAGAAGAAAAAAAAACCCCCCCAGCTCATTGGAGATAAAGCATGATTACTTAACATAAATCCTAATTAAATATCATTTTAATGTAGGACTATCACCCCAGTCAAACCTTCAAGCCAGGACTACTCTCTTGAAAAAGGGAGAGAGCTAGAGCAATGGAGGAGTGGCCTAGTGGTTAGTGCACTAGTCTTGCAATCCAGAGGTGGCCGGTTCAAATTCCACTGCTACTCCTTGTGATCTTGGGCAAGTAACTTAACCCTCCATTGCCTCAAGTACAAACTTAGGATGTGAGCCCTCTTGTGACAGAGAAATATCCAGTGTACCTGAATGTAACTCACCTTGAGCTACTACTGAAAAAGGTGTGAGCAAAATCTAAATAAATAACCAGCATTTTTTTTGGAGGGGGGGCAGGGTAAGGAAGACTCCCAGCCTCTGAATTTTGGTTCTTAAAATTCTAGGACAACTTCAAAAGCCAGTTAACTCTTGCAGAGATTGTTTGTGTGGGAGGTCTCTAGAAGCATCTCTGAAATATTGTGGCCCTGTTGTGAACTACGCTGCCCAGGCAATATAGATGATACAACCAAAGGTGTTGGTAGCTTTACCTTCCCCTGTGCAAGATTCAGTAGCCATTAAATATGTCCAGCTGTCCCATGCAGGATTGTTAAAAATGGATCGCTATCACCATTGCAGGCCGTGGGAGGTGGGGAACCTTACACAAACTGCAGACACACCACCAACTACATCATTGTGTGACATCTCTGGAACAAAGGGATCTGATTGCAGATCATGTTGTGATGTTTTAGTCATTATTGTGTGTGGAAGTGAGAGATCATTTGTCAGTCTCTGTCCTTCACAAAACTATAGTAACAGCTCCCTCGGCAGGGACACATCTCCAGGCAAAATGGATGACAGATCTGAACAGACCTCTAGACTCTATAGATATCTCGGTTTCCTGAATTCCACAAATTGACGCTTGTAGCTGACAAGTGTCAATTCCAGATCTTACACAGGGCATATTTTTCACAAACTCAATTGTTTCATGTGAGTGGCATTGATACTTTGTGCCAAAAATGCAATATTCTACACAACGATTTTGGCAATGAACAAATGTCCATTTTTGGTTGAGAATAATTCATTTTTTAGGAGGGCTCCCAGTTACCACCGTTCCAATGTTGGCAGTTGGTTTATTGTTAGACCACCATGAGGTTTTTTTGTTTGCAGAGTGGGGGCAGTTGTCTCTTTATCCCTACCTAAGGCAGCTTTGCTGGGGAAAAAATACATTTTGATAGTACAGACAGTATCAAATGCTCCATCCTACTGGGGGATGGTGAAATATGCTTCATAATCACATGCTTCTGGAAAACTTTCTTGTGAGCACATCCCTTAAATGAAAGGAAAAAAAAATCCTGTCTATATGGGATCCATATATTTCATCCTTAGATACTATCAAAGGTAGACAGGAGTTACTTTGACGGCTGAGGGCTCCAACTGATAAAAAATTAAGATTATGATAAAGACCTTTTTTATTTGAAGGGTTAGGGAGGGTTATCTATGATATAGAGGGGGGGGATCATAGACTGGGATATTGTTATAAATCCTCTTGCTAGCTTTGGGCACTGCTTGGCCTTTGATCAACTATTCCTGGTTTCTTAATGACACATTCAATTGCATTTCCACTGATATGGGGGGGGAAGGGTTAGTCAACAGTTGGGTATGTTTAATAACAAGAAAAAACACATTTTGATTATCTGTTAAATCTTTTTATTGTAAAAGTCAGTAAACATTAAAAAAAAAAAAGCGTAGACATGGATTTTGAATTGATATGGGTAGAATTGAGGTTGCTCCATGCATTGTACAGGATACTCTCCTAGTAACAAAACAGATGAAGGCTTCTGTAAAGGAAAGAAGAATATCAAATCAGTGATCAACTAAGTTAGTATTAGCAATTCATTCATGCCAACCCCCCCCCCCCCAAAAAACAAAACACCAATCAGCTCTGTTATCCAGTTCACACTATAGACAAAAGGATCTAGCATATATAATTTAAAAATAACAATTACAAAAGTTCAGTCACTATGTAATACCTTTAGAAAAGCCTAAGACAAGGACCCACCCCTGTTTAATAAAGCTTAGCTCGAGTTATCAGCAGCAGGGCCCAGATAACTCGAACTAAGCTTTTGTAAACAACCCCCAAAAGTTAAAAAAAAAAAAAAAAAAAAGACTAAAATGCCCATCCAGCAAGTTTAAATATTAAAAAAACAAAAACATACACACACAACTAAACCTGAAAGTGAAAAAAAAGAAAGAGCTGCAACATATGCCAGGCAGAGATCAAACCTGTCTCAAGCAGCAAGAGATCAGTGGTAAAGAACAGCAAAAGCACCAGTGAAAAACTTAACAATAGACACTATGTCAAAGGTTCTAGAATGGTTCATGTATTTTAGGACGTGTGTACAACAGCTGTTGGGAACTGGACACGTTCAAAAAAATAAAAACCACTAGTGAGCCATTGACTCCTGAGCACATCACACATGCTATATGTGCAAAGTTTCCCAGTGCCTTAATCTGGCTCTGTCCACAGCTGTAGTTGTTGGAGCAAAGTTGTGGGTTTAGAAAAATAGAGAATTCAACCTTTTAAATAGCCTTACCCTGTTTTAACTGCTACATTCTTCCACCTCAGTCTCACTGCTTTTCTTCCTTCAAAGTCCACTCCTCTGCCTCCCCAAGTAGCAGTCATTTATCGACCCCCTGATAACTCCCTTTCTCACTGACTCTGACGCCTGGCTTTCCTTCTAACCTTCATCTCCTTCCCTCATTCTTGGGGATTTTAACATTCATGCTAATGATCCCTCTGACTCTTATGCTTCTCAGTTTCTCGCTTTAACATCCTCTTTCAATCTTCAACTGTGCTCCACTACCCCCACTCACCAGAATGGCCACTGTCTTGATCTTATCCTCTTCTCAAACTGCTCACTCTCCAGTTTCTGTACCTCAGCTCTTACCCTCTCTGACCATCATCTGATAACTTTCACACTTAAACACCCTCCTCCCCAATCCCATCCAATCTTAACCAATACATTTAGGAATCTTCAGGCTATTGACCCTTCAACTCTGTCCTCCAGTGTTTCAAATCTCTTCTCTACCACTGTTATCTAAGTCTGTCAATAAGGCTGTCTCTTCCTATACTACTATTCTCTCCTGGATACTCTTGCTCCATCGATTCCCCATTCTGTAAAGCGTACCAAACCCCAGCCTTGGCTGACCTCTAGAATCCGCTACCTAAGTTCCTGTGCCTGCTCTGCCGAACGCCGTTGGCTGAAATCCCGTGCCCATGCTGACTTTATACATTTCAAATTCTTGCTGCTCCTTCCAGTCTACTCTTTTAATTGCCAAACAGGATTATTACATTCAGTTGACAAATTCTCTTGGCTCAAACCCTCAACATGTCTTTGCCAAACTGAACTCTCTCTTCAAAGTGCCTACACCTCCAACTCCCTCTTCACTTTCTCCCCAGACTCTGGCTGAGTACTTTCATGATAAGGTTCACAAGATTAAACTTGAATTCTCAACCAGGTCACCTCCACATCTCCTTCCCTTAGTCCATTCTCTAACCGTCCAACCCCTGCCTTTTTTTCTTCCTTTTCTGAAATCAATGAAGAGGAAACTACACATGAGGAGTAGCCCAGTGGTTAGTGTAGCAGACTCTGATCCTGGGGAACTGGGTTTGATTCCCACTGCAGCTCCTTGTGACTCTGGGCAAGTCACTTAACCCTCCATTGTCCCAGGTACAAATAAGTACCTGTATATAATATGTAAACCACTTTGAATGTAGTTGGAAAAACCACAGAAAGGCAGTATATAAGTCCCATTCCCTTTCCCCTTCTTTCCTCCTCGAAACTACCTGTTCCTCTGATCCTATTCCTACCCATCTACTGAACACTATCTCTCTTACTGTGATCCCTTTTATCTTTCACATTCCACTGCGACTGTTCCTGATGCCTTCACACCACTCCTTAAAAAAACCTTCATTGGAACCTACCTGTACTTCCAACTATGGCCCCATCTCTCTCCTCCTTTTCCTATCCAAGATACTTGAACGTGCTGTTCACCACCATTGCCTTGACTTTCTTTCATCTCAAGATATTGTTGATCCACTTCAATCTGGCTTTTGCCCCCTTCATTCTACTGAAACAGCGCTTGCTAAAGTCTCCAATGACCTGTTCCTGGCCAGATCCACAGGTCTATATTCTATCCTTATCCTTCTCAATCTATCTGTTGCTTCTGACACTGTTGATCACAGCCAACTCGTTGATAAGCTGCCCTTAATTGGATTTCAGGGTGTTCTTTCCTGGTTTTCTTCTTATCTCTCCCATCGTACTTTTAGTGCATACTCAGGTGGAACCTCCTCCACTTCTATCCCACTGTCAGTTGGTGTACCTCAGGGATCTGTCCTGGGACCTCTTCTTTTCTCCATCTATACTTCTTCGCTTGGTACTCTGATCTCATTCCATGGTTTTCAGTATCATCTTTATGCTGATGACTCCCAGATCTACCTCTCCACACCATAAATCTCAGCAGGAATCCAGGCCAAAGTATCAGCCTGTCTGTCTGACATTGCCACCTGGATGTCTCACTGCCATCTGAGGAGTGGCCTAGTGGTTAGGGTGGTGGACTTTGGTCCTGGGGAACTGAGTTCGATTCCCACTTCAGGCACAGGCATCTCATTGTGACTCTGGGCAAGTCACTTAACCCTCCATTGCCCCATGTAAGCCGCATTGAGCCTGCCATGAGTGGGAAAGCGCGGGGTACAAATGTAACAAAAAAAAAACCAAACTAAACATGACCAAGACTGAGCTGCTTATCTTTCCCCCTAAACCAACTTCTCCTCCTCCCCCATTCTCTATTTCTGTGGATAACACTCTCATCCTCGTCTCATCAGCTCGTAACCATGGGGTTATCTTAGACTCCTCTCTCTCCTCCTCTGCACATATTCAGAAGACTGCTAAAACCTATTGTTTCTCTATAATATCACCAAAATTCGCCCTTTCCTGAGCACACTACCAGAACCCTCATCCACACTCTTATCACCTCTCGCTTAGACTATTGCAACTTGCTTTTCACAGGTCTCCCACTTAGCCATCTCTTTCCTCTTCAATCTGTTCAAAATTCTGCTGAATGACTTATATTCCGCCAGCGTCGCTATGCTCATATTAGCGCTCTCAAGTCACTTCACCGGCTCCCTTTCCGTTTCTGCATACAGTTCAAACTCCTCTTATTGACTTACAGGTGTATTCACTTGGCGGCTCCTCAGTACCTTTCTACTCTTATCTCTCCCTATACTCCTCCCCGGGAACTATGTTCACTGGGTAAATCTCTCTTATCTGCACCCTTCTCCTCCACTGCTAACTCCAGACTCTGTTCCTTTTATCTTGCTGCACCATATGCCTGGACTAGACTTCCTGAGCTGATACGTCAAGTTCCATCTCTGGCTGTCTTCAAATCTAGGCTAAAAGCCCAAATTTTTGATGCTGCTTTTAACTCCTAACCCTTACTCACTTATTCAGTATCCTTATTTTATCATACCAACCTTAGTAATTCCCTTATCTCTTATTTGTCCTGTTTGTCCTAATTAGATTGTAAGCTCTGTCGAGCAGGGACTGTCTCTTCATGTTCAAGTGTACAGCGTCTAGTACTGCTGTAGAAATGATTAGTAGTAGTACTAGTAGTATATTTCCTGCTAAGTTTCTAGGCCAGCGTTTCCCTGAGTACCCCCTCGCCAGTCAGGTTTTCAGGATATCCACAACGAACATGCATAAAAGATTTCCATATAATGGAGGTGGTATATGCAAATCAATCTCATGCTTATTCATTGTGGAAAACCTGCATTGCAAGGGGGTACCTCCAGGACTGACTTGGGAACTGTTCTAGGCTACAGCAGCTGGATCTCCTCCCACAGGAATAGATAGGGCGTCATATTTCTGCTAGCAGGCCTGGTAATTTATTTTAATCTTGGAAAGAGTTTACACGCTTTTGGGACCCATCACCTAGAAACCTACTATAGTAAAGTTGTTGCCTATTTGTTTGTTTGTTGATTGTGTGTTCATTTTTCTCTTTTGGATGTATGCTTCTGTCCTCTACATCAAGTTCTTTTCCTTTTTATATCCTGCTTTATTTTAATTACAATTGTACATTGCTTAGATCCATCATTTATGGCACATGCAGTAAATTAAACAAACACAGCTCATGGGCATAATTGTCAACTATTCTTTTAGCTCAAGTTAGACAAGGCCTGAAGTCATGCTTGGCTTGCGCAATACCTCAAAATGCCTAAACAATGGATCTATGTTATTAAATTCAATTCTTGACCCTATTCAATATTAACTAAAATTGTCAAGATTTTTCTCATATTTGTTATAAAGAATTACTAATTACTATGAAAAAAATTAATTCTTAAATTTTAGTAATGTGCTCAGAACTCAGTGCCCTATAAATGAAAGGGGAGTTTAAATTTAATTAGGTAAATCCATCTTTTATATATCTTAAGAAGGTCCACTTTGCAGAGAGGTGAAAAGTGAAGATTGGCCAAATGTACAAATGTACAATTTTGGACATTTGCAAAAAGGAGATGCTTTGATGGGATGGTAAGGTTGCCCCTTTCATTTATAGGGCACTGGGTTCTGAACATGTTAACGTTTTTCTTTGAGGGAGGGGGCTAGGCAGGGCTGGCGCCACCATTTTGCATGTGGCGCCGATGGAAGAGGAGAAAGGCCACCTCCCTCCTCCAACTGCAGGTAAGGGGGTAGGGAAGGGCCGCTAGACCACCAGGTTTTGGGGGGGGGGGGGGGGGAGTGAATTTACCCGCCGCCCACCAGGGATATCGGTGGTATGCTGAGGGGGTGTTAGGAGGGCTGGAGACACACCGGATCTCCAGCCCCCCCCCCCTCCCCAAACCTGCCGGGGGGGAGCGGAGATCCACTGGACCTCCAGTCCCCTGTTGCTGGGGGGAGGGTCGGGGTTCCTGCTGGGCCTACTGCATTGGGGGGAATTGGAGCCAGCTAAGCATGCAAATGCATGCTGGACAGGGCTCTTCCATCTGCGGCACCGATGCAAGAACAGGGAGGTGGCCTCCCTCCTCCAACTGCAGGTAGGGGGTGGGGAAGGGCCGCTAGACCACCAGGTGGTGGTGGTGCTGTTAGGGATCTCCAGCCCTCCCTGAACCTGTGTATGGGGGACCGGAGGTCCACCGGACCTCCAGCCCGTTTCGCTTGGCTCGGGCGGGGGTAGTTGGAGTCTGGTGGTCCCATGGACCTCCAGCTCCTGTGTATGACAGGTGTGGGCTTTTGACAGCCCAGACCTGTCAAACAAGTACAGGAGGATTGTCAGTGGCAGGAGGATTGTCACATGCTTTTACCCATTATCAGAGAGAATTGTGTGCTTAAATTTGCAAGCAATTATCTCTGATTGTAGGTCAGGTAATTTTTAGAGCGCTATTTGGAACAGTGTGGGGCTTTTGATTATCTGCCTAACAGAATGTTACATTAATTACAACAAAGCAAACACCCACAGAAGGTGATCTCTCCACAAGAGAACCAAAGACAAAAGAACAAACAGTGGATCCAATAAGAGTCCTCTCACAATGAGTGTCTTCCTGAACAAGGTCTTTATTCAAATCTAGTAGTATTTGATGCAAAAATGCCTTGTTAGTCAGATGAATAACAGCACATAAACTGCTAACAGAGATATCATGTGCAATACGCCACTAACTCTCCTCTGTCAAACGCTGATTAGTAATTCCAAACTCTGTCACAACCAGAATTTTATTACTTCCAAAATCCTCACAAGTTATTCTACTTGTATGCCTGATGAAGAATCATCTGTTTCCTGTACAAAGATGACAAGGACAGAAAGTAGGGTTCATGAAGTAGTGGATTACTCCTGGGGGAAATCTGCACAACTCCACAGTGCAGAAATTGTGCACAATTCTGTTAGTGCATCAGGCCTCTCTCCCCCATCATCTACAGAGATTGCGTAGAGGAGGAGGAAGTGGAATGGGAAGTGAACTGCTGCACATCAGGTCACCTCATCTTCCTCTGCTGGCTTAGACCCAACTGTAGGTTACTCCTGGGAGAATTCTGTGCAAGTTCTGTGTTGTGCAGAATTCCACACCCCTACAGAATCCGGCACTTCTTGTGCAGAATTCTGTGAAGAGGGAAGTATCGAGCTCTCCTCCCTGAATCCTCAGAGGTCACTCAGTAGTAGTAGGAGGAAGAAGTAGTGAACCACTGCACACTGGATCACTTCCTCCTCCTCTGCTGGCTTTGACCCGATTGTTTAGGTGAACCATGCAGGCCGCCCTACGGCCCCATGATTCACCTAAACAGTCTGATCTAAGCTAGCAGAGGAGGTGATAACCTGTGTGTCATGGCGAGGGGGTGGGGAGGAAAAAAGGGCAGCAGAGATAACCGAGAGTGTGCTACTGGTGAGGAGAGATATAATGATAGCTAAGGAGGAAAAAAAGGTGGAGATGTGTGTCTTGTGGGGGGGGGGGGGGGGGTCAGGAGGAATAAGAGTAGGAGAGGGAGAATGAGAGGTGGGGGTATTTCATGCCAGAGAAGACTTTGGGGGCAGAATTAAGGGCTTTGCTGGGAGTTGGAGAAAGAACTGCAGCTGATGCGAGAAGAACAGAGGAGGCTGAAGCCTGAGGAAGGAAAAGGCAGGAATGACTTTCAGGCTCTTAGTATGGGAAAATTCTATGCAGAAACACTACAAAATAATGAATGCAGAATTCCCCCAGGAGTAGTTGACAATTGTTCCTACATTCACCAAGGAGGATAATTATAATACCATAAAATGCAGTTCTTGAAGATTTGTTCCACAAGCAGCCAAATACTACAGGAATATCGCCCAGCAGCAAGGTAAGGCTGTGAAGAATTTTATATTTGCCTCGTCTGACACCACATTCACTAGTGACAAAAATGAATGGGCAACACGAAGGCAAGAAACACAAAACTGTTGCTGCTGTTGCAGTTTTTAAATATGACATTGCTTGTAACAGTGAAACTGGAATGCACAGGAGTTCTAGAGCCTTCCTCACAAATGGACTACCTACAGAGTAAAACGAGCCACTCCATAAAATGAAATACTCTCTTGGTCACTAGTCACAATCACTTTCCTCAAAAGGCAACAGACCTAAAATTATTTGTCCACCAGAACTAAAATATTCTAGAAGATGTTTCTCTTCATTGTATATGAAGCATAACACGCTTTGGGGCTCTTTTACTAATGCTGAGCTCAAGTTAACTGCAGCTGGGCCCATTTTATTCCTATGGGTCCTGCTGCAGATAACTCAAGCTAAGCTTGAAAGACCCCCTTAGTTTTCCTCCTTCAGGTTAGCTCCACAGTATTCAAGTTACTGAAAAATATAAATTTTCTCTCTGTGTTTTTTGATGGTGGGGGAGTTTTATGAATTGGCATGGATATGACAACTCTTGGACCACCAATTTAAAAAGGCCTCCCCCCACCCCCAAAGTAATCACAGCTATACATTTTTGACTACTAGTTTTAAATGGAGTGTGGTGGGAGGAAAGGGAAGGGATTATCTCAGCTAAGATTAGAGGTTCTCCTGAAGCCGTACTTCTTTGAAATATGTTTTAGATTAGGATTCTCTGCTACATACATCATTCCACATGATGCTAAAGCATACCTTGCTATTACACAGCCTCCATTGCAGTCTCTCCTGCTCTTGTCAGTTCAGCTCCCATGTATTTGTTCTTTATACTGGCTCTGCCGGGTATCCTATAGAATAATGAAAAGTGTTACCAAAAGCTTTAATTGTGAAGTTTGTACGATGGAAAGAGATCCGTTTTATAACCTGGCGTTTTAGAAACTTTTTTGGTTGGGTAATAGATTCTTGTGGGAGCCTCAGCAGAGTTGGCCTCTTCTTCAGAGGAATTTGGAGATTGATGTTTCTTTTCTGGTTAGCCTCACCTGTTTCATTTCAGAGTTTTTCATTGTGGATACCCTGAAAACCTGCATGGCAAGGGGTTACTCCAGGACCGACTTGAGAACTGTTCTAGGCTACAGCAGCTGGATCTCCTCCCACAAGAATAGATAGGGGGGGGCATATTTCTGCTAGCAGGCCTGGTGATTTATTTTAATCTTGGAAAGAGTTTGCATGCTTTTGGGACCCATCACCTAGAAACCTACTATATTAAAGTTGTTGCCTATTTGTTTGTTTGTTGATTGTGTGTTCATTTTTCTCTTTTGGATGTATGCTTCTGTCCTATACATCAAGTTCTTTTCCTTTTTATATCCTGCTTTATTTTAATTACAATTGTACATTGCTTAGATCCATCATTTATGGCATATGCAGTAAATTAAACAAACACAGCTCATGGGCATCATTGTCGACTATTCTTTTAGCTCAAGTTAGACAAGGCCTGAAGCCATGCTTGGCTTGCGCAATACCTCAAAATGCCTAAACAATGGATCTATGTTATTAAATTCAATTCTTGACCCTATTCAATATTAACTAAAATTGTCACGATTTTTCTCTTATATTTGTTATAAACAATTAATAATTACTATGAAAAAATTAATTCTTAAATTTTAGTAATGTGCTCAGAACCCAAGTGTCCTATAAATGAAAGGGGAGTTTAAATTTAATTAGGTAAATCCATCTTTTATATATCTTAACAAGGTCCACTTTGCAGAGAGGTGAAAAGTGAAGATTGGCCACATGTACAAATGTACAATTTTGGACATTTGCAAAAAGGATGTACTTTGATGGGAAGGTAAGGTTGCCCCTTTCATTTATAGGGAACTGGATTCTGAACATGTTAACGTTTTTCTTGGGGGGGGGGGGGGGGGGGGGGACTAGGCAGGGCTGGCGCCACCATTTTGCATGTGGCGCCGATGGAAGAGGAGAAAGGCCACCTCCCTCCTCCAACTGCAGGTAAGGGGGTAGGGAAGGGCTGCTAGACCACCAGGTTTGGGGGGAGTGGGGATGGAATTTACCCGCCACCCACCAGGGATATCGGTGGGATGCTGAGGGGGTGTTAGGAGGGCTGGAGACCCATCGGATCTCCAGCCCCGCCCCCCCCCCGAACCTGCCGGGGCAGCGGAGATCCACTGGACCTCCAGCCCCGTTGTTGGGGGGAGGGTTGGGGTTCCTGCTGGGCCTGCTGCATTGGGGGGAATTGGAGCCAGCTAGCATGCAAATGCATGCTGGACAGGGCTCTTCCATCTGCTGCACCGATGCAAGAAGAGGGAGGTGGCCTCCCTCCTCCAACTGCAGGTAGGGGGTAGGGAAGGGCCGCTAGACCACAAGGTGGTGGTGGTAGTGGGGATAGGGATCTCCAGCCCTCTCTGAACCTGTGTCTGGGGGACCGGAGGTCCTCCGGACCTCCAGCCTCTGTTTCGTTTGGCTCGGGTGGGAGTAGTTGGAGTCTGGTGGTCCCATGGATCTCCAGCTCCTGTGTATGACAGGTGTGGGCTTCTGACAGCCCAGACCTGTCAAACAAGTGCAGGAGGATTGCCACACGCTTTTACCCATTATCAGAGAGAATTGTGTGCTTAAATTTGCATGCAATTATCTCTGATTGTAGGTCAGGTAAAGCCCCACGTTGTTCCAGCGCTATTTTTAGAGCGCTGTTTGGAACAGTGCGGGGCTTTTGATCATCTGCCTAACAGAATGTTACATTAATTCCAACCTCTGGGACCGCCAGAATATTATCATTACTTCCAAAATCCTCACAAGTTATTCCACTTGTATGCCTGATGAAGAATCATCTATTTCCTGTACAAAGATGACAAGGACAGGATGTAGGGTTTATGAAGTAGTGGATTACTCTGGGGGAAATCTGCACAACTCCACAGTGCAGAAATTCTGCACAATTCTGCGAAGTGCCAGCATCAGGTCTCTCTCCCCCATCCCCTACAGAGATTGCGTAGAGGAGGAGGAAGTGGAATGGGAAGTGAACTGATGCACATCAGGTCACCTCATCTTCCTCTGCTGGCTTAGACCTAACTGTAGGTTACTCCTGGGAGAATTCTGTGCAAGTTCTCTGTAATGCATTATTCCACACCCCTACAGAATCCAGCACTTCTTGTGCAGAATTCTGTGAAGGGGGAAGTATCGAGCTCTCCTCCCTGAATCCTCAGAGGTCACTCAGTAGGAGGAGGAGGAGGAGGAAGTAGTGAACCACTGCACACTGGATCACTTCCTCCTCCTCTGCTGGCTTAGACCCGATTGTTTAGGTGAACCATGCAGGCCTCCCTACGGCCCCAAGATTCACCTAAACAGTCCGATCTAAGCTAGCAGAGGAGGTGATAACCTGTGTGTCATGTTGAGGGGGGGGGGGGGGGGGGGAGGGCAGCAGAGATAACCGAGAGTGTGCTACTGTTGAGGAGACATCAAGCTTGAGGATGGATGAGAGATACAATGATAGCTAGGGAGGAAAAAAAGGTAGAGATGTGTGTCTTGGGGGGGGGGGGGGGGGGGGTCAGGAGGAATAAAAGAGCAGGAGAGGAAGAATGAGAGGTGGGGGTATTTCATGCCAGAGAAGACTTTGGGGACGACACCCAGCTTTATCTCACCACACCAGACATCACTGTGGAAACCCAGGCCAAGGTATCGGCCTGCTTATCCGACATTGCTGCCTGGATGTCCAACCGCCACCTGAAACTGAACATGGCCAAGACCGAGCTTTTTGTCTTCCCACCCAAACCCACTTCTCCTCTCCCTCCATTCTCTATCTCAGTTGATAACACCCTCATCCTCCCCGTCTCATCTGCCCGCAACCTCAGAGTCATCTTCGACTCCTCGCTCTCCTTCTCTGCGCATATCCAGCAGATAGCCAAGACCTGTCGCTTCTTCCTCTATAACATTAGCAAAATTCGCCCTTTCCTCTCTGAGCACACCACCCGAACTCTAATCCACACTCTCATTACCTCTCACCTTGACTACTGCAACCTACTCCTCACTGGCCTCCCACTTAGCCATCTATCTCCCCTTCAGTCCGTTCAGAACTCTGATGCACATTTTATCTTCCACCTGGACCGATATACTCATATCACCCCTCTGTTCAAGTCACTTCACTGGCTTCCGATTAGGTACCGCATAAAGTTCAAGCTTCTCCTACTAACCTACAAATGCACTCGATCTGCAGCCCCTCCCTACCTCTCTACCCTCATCTCCCCCTAAGTTCCTAACCGTAACCTCCGCTCTCAGGACAAATCCCTCCTTTCAGTACCCTTCTCCACCACCGCCAACTCCAGGCTCCGCCCTTTCTGCCCCGCCTCACCCCATGCTTGAAATAAACTCCCTGAGCCCATTCGCCAGGCCCCCTCCCTGCCCATCTTCAAATCCTTGCTCAAAGCCCACCTCTTCAATGTCGCCTTCGGCACCTAACCACCATACCTCTATTCAGGAAATCTAGACTGCCCCAACTTGACATTTCGTGCTTTAGATTGTAAGCTCCTTTGAGCAGGGACCGTCCTTCTTTGTTAAACTGTACAGCGCTGCGTAACCCTAGTAGCGCTCTAGGAATGTAAAGCAGTAGTAGCAGTAGTAGTAATTAAGGGCTTTGCTGGGAGTTGGAGAAAGAACTGCAGCTGATGCGAGAAGAACAGAGGAGGCTGAAGCCTGAGGAAGGAAAAGGCAGGAATGACTTTCAGGCTCTTAGTATGGGGAAATTCTGTACAGAAACACTACAAAATAATGAATGCAGAATTCCCCCAGGAGTAGTTGACAATTGTTCCTACATTCACCAGGAAGGATAATTATAATACCATAAAATGCAGTTCTTGAAGATTTGTTCCACAAGCAGCCAAATACTACAGGAATATCGCCCAGCAGCAAGGTAAGGCTGTGAAGAATTTTATATTTGCCTCGTCTGACACCACATTCACTAGTGACAAAAATGAATGGGCAACACGAAGGCAAGAAACACAAAACTGTTGCTGCTGTTGCAGTTTTTAAATATGACATTGCTTGTAACAGTGAAACTGGAATGCACAGGAGTTCTAGAGCCTTCCTCACAAATGGACTACCTACAGAGTAAAACGAGCCACTCCATAAAATGAAATACTCTCTTGGTCACTAGTCACAATCACTTTCCTCAAAAGGCAACAGACCTAAAATTATTTGTCCACCAGAACTAAAATATTCTAGAAGATGTTTCTCTTCATTGTATATGAAGGAGAACACAGCTTTGGGGCTCTTTTACTAAAGCTGAGCTCAAGTTATCTGTAGCTGGGCCCATTTTATTCCTATGGGTCCTGCTGCAGATAACTCAAGCTAAGCTTGAAAGACCCCCTTAGTTTTCCTCCTCCAGGTTAGCTTCACAGTATTCAAGTTACTGAAAAATATAAATGTTCTCTCTCTCTGTTTTTTGATGGTGGGGGAGTTTTATGAATTGGCATGGATATGAGAACTCTTGGACCACCAATATAAAAAGCCCCCCCCCCCCCCCAAAGTAATCACAGCTATACATTTTTGATTACTAGTTTTAAATGGAGTGTAGTGGGAGGAAAGGGAAGAGATTCTTTCAGCTAAGATTAGAAGTTCTCCTGAAGCCATACTTCTTTGAAATATGTTTCAGATTAGGATTCTCTGCTACATACATCATTCCACATGATGCTAAAGCATACCTTGCTATTACACAGCCTCCATTGCAGTCTCTCCTGCTCTTGTCAGTTCAGCTCCCATATATTTGTTCTTTATACTGGCTCTGCCAGGTATCCTATAGAATAATGAAAAGTGTTACCAAAAGCTTAAATTGTGAAGTTTGTACGATGGAAAGAGATCTGTTTTATAACCTGGCATTTTAGAAACTTTTTTGGTTGGGTAATAGATTCTTGTGGGAGCCTCAGCAGAGTTGGCCTCTTCAGAGGAATTTGGAGATTGATGTTTCTTTTCTGGTTAGCCTCACCTGTTTCATTTCAGGGTTTTTCATTGTGGATACCCTGAAAACCTCCATGGCAAGGGGGTACTCCAGGACCAACTTGGGAACTGTTCTAGGCTACAGCAGCTGGATCTCCTCCCACAGGAATAGATAGGGCGTCATATTTCTGCTAGCAGGCCTGGTAATTTATTTTAATCTTGGAAAGAGTTTGCATGCTTTTAGGACCCATCACCTAGAAACCTACTATAGTAAAGTTGTTGCCTATTTGTTTGTTGATTGTGTGTTCATTTTTCTCTTTTGGATGTATGCTTCTGTCCTATACATCAAGTTCATTTCCTTTTTAAATCCTGCTTTATTTTCATTACAATTGTACATTGGCTTAGATCCATCATTTATGGCATATGCAGTAAATTAAACAAACACAGCTCATGGGCATCATTGTTGACTATTCTTTTAGCTCAAGTTAGACAAGGCCTGAAGTCATGCTTGGCTTGTACAATACCTCAAAATGCCTAAACAATGGATCTATGTTATTAAATTCAATTCTTGACCCTATTCAATATTAACTAAAATTGTCAAGATTTTTCTCTTATATTTGTTATAAACAATTAATAATTACTATGAAAAAATTAATTCTTAAATTTTAGTAATGTGCTCAGAACCCAAGTGTCCTATAAATGAAAGGAGAGTTTAAATTGAATTAGGTAAATCCATCTTTTATATATCTTAAGAAGGTCCACTTTGCAGAGAGGTGAAAAGTGAAGGTTGGTCACATGTACAAATGTACAATTTTGGACATTTGCAAAAAGGAGGTGCTTTGATGGGATGGTAAGGTTGCCCCTTTCATTTATAGGGGCACTAGGTTCTGAACACGTAAACGTTTTTCTTGGGGGGGGGGGGGGGCTAGGCAGGGCTGGCGCCACCATTTTGCATATGGCGCCGATGGAAGAGGAGAAAGGCCACCTCCCTCCTCCAACTGCAGGTAAGGGGGTAGGGAAGGGCCGCTAGACCACCAGGTTTTAGGGGAGGGGAAGGAATTTACCCGCCGCCCACCAGGGATATCGGTGGGATGCTGAGGGGGTGTTAGGAGGGCTGGAGACACACCGGATCTCCAGCCCCCCCCCCCCCCCGAACCTGCTGGGGGGGAGCGGAGATCCACTGGACCTCCAGCCCCCTGTTGTTGGGGGGAGGGTCGGGGTTCCTGCTGGGCCTGCTGAATTGGGGGGAATTGGAGCCAGCTAGCATGCAAATGCATGCTGGACAGGGCTCTTCCATCTGCGGCACCGATGCAAGAAGAGGGAGGTGGCCTCCCTTCTCCAACTGCAGGTAGGGGGTAGGGAAGGGCCGCTAGACCACAAGGTGGTGGTGGGGATCTCCAGCCCTCCCTGAACCTGTGTCTGGGGTACCGGAGGTCCACCGGACCTCCAGCCTCTGTTTCGTTTGGCTCGGGTGGGAGTAGTTGGAGTCTGGTGGTCCCATGGATCTCCAGCTCCTGTGTATGACAGGTGTGGGCTTCTGACAGCCCAGACCTGTCAAACAAGTGCAGGAGGATTGCCACACGCTTTTACCCATTATTAGAGAGAATTGTGTGCTTAAATTTGCATGCAATTATCTCTGATTGTAGGTCAGGTAAAGCCCCACGCTGTTCCAGCGCTATTTTTAGAGCACTGTTTGGAACAGTGCGGGGCTTTTGATCATCTGCTTAACAGAATGTTACATTAATTCCAACCTCTGGGACCACCAGAATTATATCATTATTTCAAAAATCCTCACAAGTTATTCCACTTGTATGCCTGATGAAGAATCATCTCTTTCCTGTACAAAGATGACAAGGACAGGATGTAGGGTTTACTCCTGGGGGAAATCTGCACAACTCCACAGTGCAGAAATTGTGCACAATTCTGTGAAGTGCCAGCATCAGGTCTCTCTCCCCCATCCCCTACAGAGATTGCGTAGAGTAGGAGGAAGTGGAATGGGAAGTGAACTGCTGCACATCAGGTCACCTCATCTTCCTCTGCTGGCTTAGACCCAACTGTAGGTTACTCCTGGGAGAATTCTGTGCAAGTTCTGTGTTGTGCAGAATTCCACACCCCTACAGAATCCGGCACTTCTTGTGCAGAATTCTGTAAAGGGGGAAGTATCGAGCTCTTCTCCCTGAATCCTCAGAGGTCACTCATTAGGAGGAGGAAGAAGTAGTGAACCACTGAACACTGGATCACTTCCTCCTCCTCTACTGGCTTAGACCGGATTGTTTAGGTGAACCATGCAGGCCTCCTTACGGCCCCACGATTCACCTAAACAGTCCGATCTAAGCTAGCAGAGGAGGTGATAACCTGTGTGTCATGGCGAGGGGGTGGGGAGGAAAAAAGGGCAGCAGAGATAACCGAGAGTGTGCTACTGGTGAGGAGAGATCAAGCTTGAGGATGGATGAGAGATACAATGATAGCTAGGGAGGAAAAAAATGTGGAGATGTGTGTCTTAGGGGGGGGGGGGGGTCAGGAGGAATAAGAGTAGGAGAGGGAGAATGAGAGGTGGGGGTATTTCATGCCAGAGAAGACTTTGGGGGCAGAATTAAGGGCTTTGCTGGGAGTTGGAGAAAGAACTGCAGCTGATGTGAGAAGAACAGAGGAGGCTGAAGCCTGAGGAAGGAAAAGGCAGGAATGACTTTCAGGCTCTTAGTATGGGGAAATTCTGTACAGAAACACTACAAAATAATGAATGCAGAATTCCCCCAGGAGTAGTTGACAATTGTTCCTACATTCACCAGGAAGGATAATTATAATACCATAAAATGCAGTTCTTGAAGATTTGTTCCACAAGCAGCCAAATACTACAGGAATATCGCCCAGCAGCAAGGTAAGGCTGTGAAGAATTTTATATTTGCCTCGTCTGACACCACATTCACTAGTGACAAAAATGAATGGGCAACACGAAGGCAAGAAACACAAAACTGTTGCTGCTGTTGCAGTTTTTAAATATGACATTGCTTGTAACAGTGAAACTGGAATGCACAGGAGTTCTAGAGCCTTCCTCACAAATGGACTACCTACAGAGTAAAACGAGCCACTCCATAAAATGAAATACTCTCTTGGTCACTAGTCACAATCACTTTCCTCAAAAGGCAACAGACCTAAAATTATTTGTCCACCAGAACTAAAATATTCTAGAAGATGTTTCTCTTCATTGTATATGAAGCATAACACGCTTTGGGGCTCTTTTACTAATGCTGAGCTCAAGTTAACTGCAGCTGGGCCCATTTTATTCCTATGGGTCCTGCTGCAGATAACTCAAGCTAAGCTTGAAAGACCCCCTTAGTTTTCCTCCTCCAGGTTAGCTTCACAGTATTCAAGTTACTGAAAAATATAAATTTTCTCTCTGTTTTTTGATGGTGGGGGGGTTTTATGAATTGGCATGATATGAGAACTCTTGGACCACCAATTTAAAAAGCCCCCCCCCCCCCCCCCCCAAAGTAATCACAGCTATACAGTTTTGATTACTAGTTTTAAATGGAGTGTAGTGGGAGGAAAGGGAAGAGATTCTTTCAGCAAGATTAGAAGTTCTCCTGAAGCCGTACTTCTTTGAAATATGTTTTAGATTAGGATTCTCTGCTACATACATCATTCCACATGATGCTAAAGCATACCTTGCTATTACACAGCCTCCATTGCAGTCTCTCCTGCTCTTGTCAGTTCAGCTCCCATGTATTTGTTCTTTATACTGGCTCTGCCGGGTATCCTATAGAATAATGAAAAAAGTGTTACCAAAAGCTTAAATTGTGAAGTTTGTAAGATGGAAAGACATCTGTTTTATAGCCTGGCATTTTAGAAACTTTTTTGGTTGGGTAATAGATTCTTGTGGGAGCCTCAGCAGAGTTGGCCTCTTCTTCAGAGGAATTTGGAGATTGATGTTTCTTTTCTGGTTAGCCTCACCTGTTTCATTTCAGGGTTTTTCATTGTGGATACCCTGAAAACCTGCATGGCAAGGGGGTACTCCAGGTCCGACTTGGGAACTGTTCTAGGCTACAGAAGCTGGACCTCCCCCCATAGGAAAAGATGCTCTCAGGCCTAGCTACACTGCTGCTTCAATCTATGCTTATACCATCTGCTGAAGACAAACAGTACAAGAGTAGCACAAGTCCACTACGAGAGAAAAAGCTCAGAACCGACTTCAATCTCCAACTGCTAGCAGCCAAAATAACCCACTTGTCTGTACACCACCTAGTTCCATTTGGATAAGTACTAACCGATCACAAAAAAAGATGCTTACTGGCACCTTATACATCTAGCAGTGTATCAAGCACTCTCAAAATAAACAATATGCACAAATACTGAGAGTAAAGTATTGCTCTTTGATCTGACCACTGTATAGAAGTCAAAAGTCTTCAAGCCGGTTGCTTGTAGAGAAACACAGAAACATGATGGCAGAGAAAGGCCACATGACTCATCCAGTCTGCCCATCCTCTGTAACCCCTAATACTTCCTGTTCCTAAGCGATCCCACATGCTTATCCCATGCCTTTTTAAATTCTGGAACAGTCCTCGACTCCACCACCCTTTCTGTGAAATAATACTTACTTAGGTTACTCCTAAGCCTATTACCTCTTGACTTTGTCATATGCCCCCTCATTCCAGAGCTCTCCTTCATTTGAAAAAGGCTCTCTTCCTGTACATAAATGCCCTTGAGATATTTAAACGTTTCTATCATGTCTCCTCTCTCCCAGCGTATACATGTTGAGGTTCATAAGCCTGTCCCTATAATTTTTGCATTCAAGACGGCTTACTAATTTCATAGCCACCCTCTGGACCGACTCCATCCTGTTTATATCTCTCCGTAGGTGTGGTCTCCAGAACTGCATGCAGTACTCCAAATGAGGCCTCACCAGAGACTTATACAACAGCACTATCGCCTCCTTTTTCCTGCTCGTCATGCCTCCCTTTATGCACCCCAGCATCCTTCTGGCTTTGGCGGTCGCTTTTTCTACCTGTTTGAAAGCTTTAAGGTCATCAGACACAATCATCCCTAAGTCCCACTCTTCCTTCGCACACTGAAGCGCTTCACCCCCTATACTGTACCGTTCCCTCAGATATTTGCAACCCAAGTGCATGATCCTGCAGTTTTTGGGATTAAACCTTAGTTGCCAAATATTGGTCCATTCCTCTAGCTTCGCTAGGTCCTTCCTCATGTCATTCACACCCTCCAGGTTGTCTACCCTGTTGCAGAGTTTAGTATCATCCGCGAATAGACAAACCTTACCAGACAGCCCTTCCGCAATATCGCTCACAAAGACGTTAAAAAGAGCCGGCCCCAGGACCGATCCCTGCAGTACTGCACTGACGACATCCTTTTCTTCAGAGCAAGCTCCATTTACCACCACCCTCTGTCTCCTACCATTCAACTAATTTTTAACCCAATCAGTTACTCTAGGTGACTGGCATGGGCCAAGATAGGTGCCTAATCTAATTTTTGATACCATCCATGATGAGTACAGAGTATGGATGCTGAGGAGCAAAGGTGGAGGGACCTTTTGACAAAGTTTACCTCCGAGATCCACCGCTGCAACACCTCTTTTAGTCAAGTTGAATAGGAGATCCTGTAGGAAAGCAGCTAATAAGATTTAAAATTTAGTTTATTTGTTGCATTTGTACCCCACATTTTCCCACCTATTTGCAGGCTCAATGTGGCTTACACAGTACCATAACGGCATTTGCCAAATCTGGTAGAGATCAGATACATGGTTGTGTTGTGTTGTGTTCAAGTAGGTAGGAGTATTCCAGGCTCCATTAGGGTCAAAGGGAGGGGGTTGTATATTGTCCAGTATGATCATTGGTTTAGTTGTGTGGCCAGATGTGGGGATTTACGTTGGCTCTGTAGGGTAGGCCTTTTTGAAGAAGTTGGTTTTTAGTGATTTTCTGAAGTTTAGGTGGTCATGGATTGTTTTCACAGCTTTTGGGAGTACGTTCCATAATTGTGCGCTTATGTAGGAGAAACTTGGAATGCAACTGACTCTAGGCTCCTCATTTTGAGATCAGCAAATGAAACAAATATACATTTTTATGTTCTGTCTGTGAACAAATATGCACAAACTGAACAGGGCACTGTAGCCTGTCTTTTGTAAGAAAAACTTTGACTTGAGTTGTATCTAGAATTGCCCTCAGTGAAAGCAAGTTTCCATATGGGGCAGAGGGTGAATTTTGAGAAACCAAGGGACTGGAACAGGGCTAAGGTATTGATTCTCAGAGATGGTTAGTTCCAGCAACAGAGTTATAAGAAGCCAGCTGAGGTACAGAAGACTAGTAGTGTTTGTCCAAACAGCCTACCACAAGCACTAGACATCTGCTGAATACTCTGGGGGCTAAACAGTGTCCAAAAGTAGGACTTCCTACTGATTGCATTCAATTTGAAGGGTAAGCTTAAGAAGATGCGTTCATTTAAGGTAAACTGATGTGACCACGCATCTTTGAGGTTTAGCAAATATGGCTAGCTCCCTCTGGTGAAATAGAGAAGAATGGTTGCTAGGATGCTTATTTTGAACTTTTCCAAGAAAAAGCCTGAGGTCCAGAACGGGTTGCAGTTAGCCAGACATCTCTAGGGGAAGAAGTATCTGGAATAAAACCCTTAGTTCCTCTGTTCAAACAGTACAGGTTCTATCACATGGGCCTGGAGAAGTAATATGACCTCATCTTAAGAGAAGTTGGAGGCGAGTGCCACTGTTGAACCCAGTTGAGAAGACTAAGAAACAAAGAAAAAACTGGAGGCAACATTGTGATTTTGATCTGAACGCCCCAGATACTGTATTCAGAGAATGAGTCTTATGTGCGAAGAATTGTACCAAACATCTTCAACCTTCGTGCACTTTGTAGATGTCAGATGGTTATGGTCTTTTGGAATTTTAAACTACCGTATGTACTCATGTATAAGCAGTACTTTTTTTTTTTTTGCAACAAAAAAGGTACCAATACTAATATAGGGCCACCCTTATGGGCAGGGTCACTATCTATGGTTCTGCCCCCACAGCAGCCACACCCATTTTATCAGCCATGGAGCATATAAAAAAGGATTATTGAAAATAGCACTATTAACCTTTGAATCAGAGATGGAGGGGGACGGGGGTTCTAGGATCATTGCCTCATTGTAATACAGTGGGGGAAATAAGTATTTGATCCCTTGCTGATTTTGTAAGTTTGCCCACTGACAAAGACATGAGCAGCCCATAATTGAAGGGTAGGTTATTGGTAACAGTGAGAGATAGCACATCACAAATTAAATCCGGAAAATCACATTGTGGAAAGTATATGAATTTATTTGCATTCTGCAGAGGGAAATAAGTATTTAATCCCTCTGGCAAACAAGACCTAATACTTGGTGGCAAAACCCTTGTTGGCAAGCACAGCGGTCAGACGTCTTCTGTAGTTGATGATGAGGTTTGCACACATGTCAGGAGGAATTTTGGTCCACTCCTCTTTGCAGATCATCTCTAAATCATTAAGAGTTCTGGGCTGTCGCTTGGCAACTCGCATCTTCAGCTCCCTCCATAAGTTTTCAATTTGATTAAGGTCTGGTGACTGGCTAGGCCACTCCATGACCCTAATGTGCTTCTTCCTGAGCCACTCCTTTGTTGCCTTGGCTGTATGTTTTGGGTCATTGTCGTGCTGGAAGACCCAGCCACGACCCATTTTTAAGGCCCTGGCGGAGGGAAGGAGGTTGTCACTCAGAATTGTACGGTACATGGTCCCATCCATTCTCCCATTGATGCGGTGAAGTAGTCCTGTGCCCTTAGCAGAGAAACACCCCCAAAACATAACATTTCCACCTCCATGCTTGACAGTGGGGACGGTGTTCTTTGGGTCATAGGCAGCATTTCTCTTCCTCCAAACACGGCGAGTTGAGTTCATGCCAAAGAGCTCAATTTTTGTCTCATCTGACCACAGCACCTTCTCCCAATCACTCTCGGCATCATCCAGGTGTTCACTGGCAAACTTCAGACGGGCCGTCACATGTGCCTTCCAGAGCAGGGGGACCTTGCGGGCACTGCAGGATTGCAATCCGTTATGTCGTAATGTGTTACCAATGGTTTTCGTGGTGACAGTGGTCCCAGCTGCCTTGAGATCATTGACAAGTTCCCCCCTTGTAGTTGTAGGCTGATTTCTAACCTTCCTCATGATCAAGGATACCCCACGAGGTGAGATTTTGCGTGGAGCCCCAGATCTTTGTCGATTGACAGTCATTTTGTACTTCTTCCATTTTCTTACTATGGCACCAACAGTTGTCTCCTTCTCGCCCAGCGTCTTACTGATGGTTTTGTAGCCATTCCAGCCTTGTGCAGGTGTACGATCTTGTCCCTGACATCCTTAGACAGCTCCTTGCTCTTGGCCATTTTGTAGAGGTTAGAGTCTGACTGATTCACTGAGTCTGTGGACAGGTGTCTTTCATACAGGTGACCATTGCCGACAGCTGTCTGTCATGCAGGTAACGAGTTGATTTGGAGCATCTACCTGGTCTGTAGGGGCCAGATCTCTTACTGGTTGGTGGGGGATCAAATACTTATTTCCCTCTGCAGAATGCAAATAAATTCATATACTTTCCACAATGTGATTTTCCGGATTTAATTTGTGATGTGCTATCTCTCACTGTTACCAATAACCTACCCTTCAATTATGGGCTGCTCATGTCTTTGTCAGTGGGCAAACTTACAAAATCAGCAAGGGATCAAATACTTATTTCCCCCACTGTATGTCTTGTTTGATATTTTCATAGCACCCTGTTGGCTTCTTTCTTAATGCATTACTTTGAAAATGAATAAAGGATTTAAAAAAAAAGTTTCTACATTTGTACTTGAGTACATACAATATGTGCCCTAGGATTATGTGTGGCTTTGATCTGGCTTGTGCTAAAGTGTTTTGCACTTTCAGTTGGAGAAGGCGCAAGCCTTGACTGAGACAAGTCAGAGGCATGTCACTCCCCTTTCTTCACAACAGGGAATTTTTAAGGGCCTGGAAAGCTCTGGCTCTCAGAGGAATTCTGCATCACAAGATCTTTCCTACAGGTAACTGGACCCTAACCAATGACACTCTAGACAATTGTATTTTGGCAAAAGCACAGCACTGAAACAGCGATCACAGCACTCCTTAATGATCTACACTGTCTTGGATAAGGGTAATATTGCACTTGTTGTTTCTTTAGATCTCTTAGCAGCATTTTATTTGGTGGATCATTCATTACTTCTTTCATGCTTACCTGCTCTCGGGATCACCAGTGTACTTCACAAGTGGTTTCTTTCATTCCTTACTAATCATACATTTTCAATTTATACTAGCGCTTCTTCTTCATCCCTTTACCTCTGTCTGTAGGGCTTCCCCGGGGGTCTGTCCCTTCTCCTTTACTACTCAATTTTTTAAGCCGTCTAACAACACTTGTATCAAATTTATATCTATGCAGACGACATTCTTCTTATTTATCCAGTTTCACCATTACACATCAATCTGCAACCGTTGCAGGATTCTTTGTGTGCTCTCCACATAAGCTTAAGTTAAATATGGAAGAGACCACCGTCTGTTGAGTGACAGGTTCCCTCTCTCAGCCTTCCCACGTCCTATTTTTTTTTTTTTATTTACTAATTCTCAAAGTTACTACCTTTCGATACTTGGGTGTTTGGTTCAACTCTCAGCTAACATTTACAAAACAAATTTCTGAGGTAGTTAAATCTGGTTTTGCAGCATTAAGATTTGTCAGACCTTTCTGTACAATTTTGATGGATATCCTGCATACTGCTCTTCATGCTTTTCTCATTTCTAAATTGAATTGTAATTTTGTTTATGCGGGTCTTCCACTTCCCCAGATTAAAAGATTACAAAGTCCACAAAACTGTGCAGCACGTTTTCTATGCAGAGTATTGGCTACCCATCAAATATCAGATTTCTTACCCTTGCTCATAAAGCCTACCACACAGAGATTTCTTCTTACCTTTCATCTCTTACTATGCTCTATACTCCTATCCACAACCTGCAAATAGACCTGGTCCTAAGCAATGTTTTCATGAAACTACACACCAAACTGCTTTTTCATATTTGGCCCCAAAACTATGGAATGACCTCCCACCACTCATCCGTGGAGAATTGGCCTTTCCTAAATTTAAATCCCTTTTGAAAACTTTCTGCTAGCAGGCCTGGTAATTTACTTTAATCTTGGAAAGTGTTTGCACGCTTTTGGGACCCATCACTTAGAAACCTACTATAGTAAAGTTGTTGCCTATTTGTTTGTTGATTGTGTGTTTGTTTTTCTCTTTTGGATGTATGCTTCTGTCCTATACATCAAGTTCTTTTCCTTTTTATATCCTGCTTTATTTTAATTACAATTGTACATTGCTTAGATCCATCATTCATGGCCTATGCAGTAGAGTAAATTAAATAAAACACAGCTCATGGGCATCATTGTCAACTATACTTTTAGCTCAAGTTAGACAAGGCCTGAAGTCATGCTTGGCTTGCACAATACCTCAAAATGCCTAAACAATGGATCTATGTTATTAAATTCAATTCTTGACCCTATTCAATATTAACTAAAATTGTCAAGATTTTTCTCTTATATTTGTTATAAACAATTACTAATTACTATGAAAAAATTAATTCTTAAATTTTAATAACGCACTCAGAACCCAGTGCCCTATAAATGAAAGGGGAGTTTAAATTTAATTAGGTAAATCCATCTTTTATATATCTTAAGAAGGTCCACTTTGCAGAGAGGTGAAAAGTGAAGATTGGCCACATGTACAAATGTACAATTTTGGACATTTGCAAAAAGGACTTAATGTGCTTTGATGGGTTGGTAAGGTTGGCCCTTTCATTTATAGGGCACCAGGTTCTGAGCACATTAATAAATTTTAAAATAAAGGGTTTTTTTTTTGTTTTTTTAAATAGTAGTTTATAGAGAAAAATGTTGACAATTTTAGTTGATATTGCGCAACACCTCCACATCACAAAAAGTTTAAAAAGTTAAAGTTTTTCTTGGTTGGGGGGGGGGGGACTAGGCAGGGCACTGCCATTTTGCAGGCAGCGCTGATGGAAGAGGAGAGAGGCCACCTCCCCCCTCCAACTGCAGGTAGGGGGGTGGGAAAGGGCCGCTAGACCACCGGGGGGGGGGGGGGGGGGGTTAGGTATCTCCAGCCCTGCCTGAACCTGTCTGGGGAACCGGAGAACCGGACCTCCAGCCCCGGTTTCACTTGGCTCGGGTAGGGGCAGTTGGGGTCTGGTGGTCCCAGACCTGTCAAACAAGTGCAGGAGGATTGTCCTACGTTTTTACCCATTATCAGAGAGAATTGCGTGCTTAACTTTGCATGCAATTATCTCTGATCATAGGTCCGGTAAAGCCCCACACTGTTCCAGCGCTATTTTTAAGAGCGCTGTTTGGAACAGTGCGAGGCTATTGATCATCTGCTTAACAGAATGTTACACTAATTCCAACCTCTGGGACAGCAAGAATTTTATCATTACTCCACTTGTATGCCTGATAAAGGACAGTATGTAGTGATTATGAAGTAGTGGATTACTCCTGGGGAAAAACTGCACAATTCCACCGTGCAGAAACTGTGCACAATTCTGTGAAGTGCCAGCATCAGGCCTCTCTCTCCCCCATCCCCTGCAAAGATTGAGCAGAGGAGGAAGAAGTGGAATGGGAAGTGAACTGCTGATATCAGGTCACCTCATCCTCCTCTGCTGGCTTAGACCCAACTGTAGGTTACTCCTGGGAGAATTCTGTGCAAGTTCTATGTTGTGCAGAATTCCACACCCCTACAGAATCCGGCACTTCTTGTGCAGAATTCTGTGAAGAGGGAAGTATCGAGCTCTCCTCCCTGAATCCTCAGAGATCACTCAGTAGTAGGAGGAGGAAGAAGTAGTGAACCACTGCACACTGGATCACTTCCTCCTCCTCTGCTGGCTTTGACCCGATTGTTTAGGTGAACCATGCAGGCCTCCCTACGGCCCCTCGATTCACCTAAACAGTCTGATCTAAGCTAGCAGAGGAGGTGGTAACCTGTGTGCCATGGCGAGAGGTTGAGCCTGCGGGGTGTGGGGGGGGGGGGGTTAACAAGAAAAAAAAAAAAAAAAAAGAGGGCACCACTGGTGAGAAGAGGGAAGGAGAAAAAGATGGAGTTGTGGGGGGGGGGGGGGGGGGGGGGGGAGAGAGAGAGGGAGAATGAGAGGTGGGGGTATTTCATGCCAGAGAAGACTTTGGGGGCAGAATTAAGAGCTTTGCTGGGAGTTAGAGGGACAGAGAACTGCAGCTGATAGGAGATGAACAGAGGAGGCTGAAGCCTGAGGAGGGAAACGGCAGGAATGACTTTCAGGCCTTAGTATGGGGAAATTCTTTGCAGAAACACTACAAAATAGTTAATGTAGAATTCCCCCAGGAGTAGTTGACAATTGTTCCTACATGCACCAGGAAAAATAATACTACCATAAAAATGCAGTTCTTTAAGATTTGTTCCACAAGCAGCCAAATACTACAGGAATATCGCCCAGCAGCAAGGTAAGGCTGTGAAGAATTTTATATTTGCCTCGTCTGACACCACATTCACTAGTGACAAAAATGAATGGGCAACACGAAGGCAAGAAACATAAGAAAACTGTTGATGCTCTTGCAGTTTTTAGATAAGACATTGCTTGTAACAGTAAAACTGGCATGCACAGAAGCTCTAGAGCCTTCCTCACAAATGGACTACCTACAGAGTAAAATGAGCCACTCCATAAAATGAAATACTCTCTTGTTCACTAGTCACAATCACCTTCCTCAAAAGGCAGCAGACCTAAAATTATTTGTCCACCAGTAGTAAAACTTTCTAGAAGATGTTTCTCTTCATTGTATATGAAGCATAACACGCTTTGGGGCTCTTTTACTAAAGCTGAGCTCAAGTTATCTGTAGCTGGGCCCATTTTATTCCTATGGGTCCTGCTGCAGATAACTCAAGCTAAGCTTAAAAGACCCCCTTAGTTTTCCTCCTTCAGGTTAGCTCCACAGTATTCAAGTTACTGAAAAATATAAATTTTCTCATTACCTCTCTCTCTCTGTTTTCTGGTGATGGGGGAAGTTTTATGAATTTGAATGGATATGACAACTTCTCTTGGCCCACCAATTTAAAAAGGCCACCCCCCTCCAAGTAATCAAATCTATACTTGAAAGTGGAAGGGATTATTTCAGCTAAGATTAGAAGCTCCACTGATTTTTTTTTTTTTTTTTAAGGCTGGGTGCGGGGTGGCAGGAGAAGAGGGTCGTCTGTCGACGGAGCTGGTAGGCAGGTGGGGACTGCGGCGCCAGCGGAGCACCCCCCCACCTGCTGACACCTGGGGCGGACCGCCCCACCCTTGCTACGCCACTGGACATCGTGCCAGCTCACTGCACGTCTCATTGAGCATAAGAGTGCCATAAAAACATGTAAGAACACTTCAGCATTAGCACATTTACATTGTAACGCGCAACTAAATTGATTCATGTCCCTTAAATGCTTTGTATTACAGCAAATCACTGTACCGAGAGGGAGAAGAGGATTTACTAATAGGAAGCGTGTTTTGCTCCAAAAGGAACAACAATGGATTTTTAAATTAGGTTCACAGGCGCCTGAAGGTTTAAATATAAGAGTGGAGTGGTGCTGTTTTTTCTGAGGGCAGCTGCCTTGTTAACATGTATATTTTTTCTCAGGGTGGCTGCTTCATCTCTATGATATTTGACTAGCACTATCCATTTAAGTCTGCCAGTTATCGGTTGCCATGAGTAAAGAGCGTCTGACGTTTCTCCTTTAAATTATGGGGCGCCATTTTTCTAACGTCATCTTCCCCATGAACAGACGAACGGGTTCTCTCTGTGTAAGTGGGTCTCTACAGGAGTGCATGGGTATGTGGCTGAAGGATCCCTCGAAGTGCTGATTTTTATGTTTCCTTCCACTAACACCACAGACTGAAGGACCCTCAATCAGACACAGAAACGTCTGGCCACCGTCGGTCGCAGTCTTTCTGGGAGAGAGGAACCAAGAAAGACACACCTAAGTCTAAATAACTTCAATAGAGCTTAGGTAGTTTTATAAACGGCATTTTTGCAGTCAAACTGCATTATAGGAGGTTTTTTCTAGCCAATGATGAAGCAGCCCTGATCCAAGTGTGAGCTTCCTTCACCTCACTTTTTAACCAGGGCTGTCGTTTGGTCTTCCGTCCTCCTTTTTTAATACGCAGAATATATATGGCCTGGGCTTCCAGTATGGTATTTTTGAACAGCATCCACGCCAGATGTCAATTTTTGACCCTCATAGCTGCTCCTCTAAGTTTTTTTTTTTTTTCACCATTCTCATTTTATCATAGTCTCCTTTTTGAAAGTTAAACGCTAATGTATTGGATTTCCTGCGCATACTTACTACAAAGCTAATATCAAATCTGATATTATGATCACTGTAATCAAGCGGCCCCGGCACCATTACCACCCGCACCAAATCATGCGCTGCACTAAGGACTAGGTCTAGAAATTTTCCTTCTCCCGTCGGCTCCTGTGCCAGCTGCTCCCTAAAGCAGTCCTCGATTTCACCAAGGATGTGTTTACCTCCCTAGCATGTCCCCATTTCATTTACCCAGTTAATATTGGGGGCAATTGAAATCACCCATTATTGTGTTGCCCAGTTTGTTTGCTTCCCTAATTTCCTTTAACGTTTCTGCATCTGTCTGTTCATCCTGGCCAGACGGACGGTAGTACACTCCTATCACTATCCTTTCCCCCTTTATACATGGAATTTCAATGCATAGGGATTCCAAGATGTGTTTTGTTTCCTGCAGAATTTTCAGTCTATTTGATTCCAGGCCCTCTTTAACATACAGTGCTATCCCTCCTACAATTCGATCCACCCTATAATGACGATATAATTTGTACCCCGGTATGAGTGTCCCACTGGTTATCCTCCTTCCACCAGGTCTCAGAGATGCCTATTATATCTAATTGTTCATTTAGCGCAATATATTCTAACTCTCCCATCTTATTTCTTAGATTTCTGGCATTCGCATATAGACATTTCAAACTCATGCTCAGTACTTGACAGTATTAATTTGCCATCTTTTCTCTGATTTTTATTTTTGGACATCTGATCTACCATGGAGTCTTTTCCAATCTATCGGGATACCCTATCTTCCCTGTTTTGGTGATATTTTTGAAGGATACCTTATTCTGAACCATGCACTTTTTAGACTGTCGGCCTCCACCCCCCCCCCTCCCCCCCCGTTTCTAGTTTAAAAGCTGCTCTACCTCCTTTTTAAATGCCAATGCCAGCAGCCTGGTTCCACCCTGGTTAATGTGGAGCCCATCCTTTCGGAATAGACTCCCCCCTTCCCCAGAATGCTGCCCAGTTCCTAACAAAACTAAACCCCTCCTCCCTGCATCATCGTCTCATCCACGCATTGAGACTCCGGAGCTCTGCCTGTCTCTTGGGCCTTGATCGTGGAATAGGTAGCACTTCAGAAAATGCTAGAGGATCTGGATTTAAGCTTTCTACCCAAGAGCCTAAATTTGGCTTCCAGAACCTCTCTCCCACATTTTCCTATGTCATTGGTACCCACATGTACCAAGACAGCCGGCTCCTCCCCAGAACTATCTAAAATCCTATCTAGGTGATGCATGTGGTCCGCCACCTTCGCACTAAGCAGGCAAGTCACCAGGTGATCCTCACGTCCACCAGTCACCCAGCTATCTATATGCCTAATGATCGAATCACCAACTGCAACAGCTGTCCTAACTTTTCCCTTCTGGGCAGAACTGGGAGACATATCTTCAGTGCAAGAGGATAGTACATACCCTGGTGGGCAGGTCCTGGCTACATGATTACTTCCTACTTCACCAGAGTGACGCTCTCCTTCTGGTAGCCCCTGTGCTACATTTAAGGAGAGAGGTCTCCCAGAAGGAGAGCATCATTCTGGTGAAGTAGGAAGATATGTCTCCTAATTCTGCCCAGAAGGGAAGAGTTAGGACAGCTGTTGCAGTTGGTGATTCGATCATTAGGCATATAGATAGCTGGGTGACTGGAGGTGGGACTTCTCTACAATGTCCCTGTAGGTCTCCTCTATGTACCTCTGTGTCTCCCTCAGCTCCACCAAGTCTGCTACTATAGCCTCAAGAAAACAGACACATTCTCTGAGAGCTTGGACCTCTCTGCATCGAGCACACACATAAGACCACTCACCAACTGGGAGGTAATCATACATGTGATGTGTGAGCAAGTGGAAAGTGATGCATGTGGGAAAGATGAACCCGAATTATAGCTATGTAATGCAAGGTTCCACGTTAAGAGTCACCAAGCAAGAAAGCGATCCAGGTGTCATCGTTGATGATATGCTGAAACCTTCTGCTTAGTGTGCTGCTGCGGCTAAGAAAGCAAATAGAATGTTAGGTATTATTAGGAAAGGAATGGAAAACAAAAATAAGGCCATTATAATGCCTTTGTATCGGTCCATGGTGCAACCGCACCTCGAATATTGTGTTCAATTCTGGTCACCACATCTCAAAAAAGATATAGTGGAATTAGAAAAGGTGCAGAGAAGAAAATGATAAAGGGCATGGGACGACTTCCCTATGAGGAAAGGCTAAAGTGGCTAGGGCTCTTCAGCTTGGAGAAAAGGCGGTTGAGGGGAGATATGATAGAGGTCTATAAAATAATGAGTGGTGTGGGAACGGGTAGACATGAATTGTTTGTTTACTCTTTCCAAAAATACTAGGACTAGGGGACATGCAATGAAGCTACAATGTAGTAAATTTAAAACGAATCAGAGAAAATGTTTCTTCACTCAACATGTAATTAAACTCTGGAATTTGTTGCCAGATAATGTGGTAAAGGCGGTTAAGCTTAGCAGAGTTTAAAAAAGGTTTGGACAGCTTCCTAAAGAAAAAGTCCATAGACCATTATTAAATGGACTTGGGGAAAATTCACTATTTCTGGGATAAGCAGTATAAAATGTTTTGTACATTTTTGGGATCTTGCCAGGTATTTGTGACCTGGATTGGCCACTGTTGGAAACAGGATGCTGGGTTTGATGGACCTTTGGTCTTTCCCAGTATGGCAATACTTATGTACTCATTGCAAAAGACTGGATAGACCCCCTCTCTCTGCTGGACTGCTGAAGCCATCTTAGTATTTTTGAGTTTTTCAATAATTTAAAACTTGCTAAAGAATATTAGCCAGTTTATGAAAATGTCTTTTAGTCTACGTGATATATAGTGTGATTTATTTAGTGTTTCTTTCTTAGATGGTAATGAAATGTTTTTAAAACTCTGTATGAGCACTACTTGCTTGTTATCCTAATTACAATAACTGACTATAAATGAAGATTTGTGCTAGGGGTGGGTGGGATGAAGACTAAACTAGGTCCTGCAGTGCCTGCTAGAGGCTACTACTACTATTAAACATTTCTATAGCGCTACTAGACTTATGCAGCGCTGTACAAATCAACATGAAAGACAGTCCCTGCTCAACAGAGCTTACAATCTAAATTGAACAGACAGCTAGAGGTGGGGAAATTGCAGTGGTAGGGGTGATAAGTGAGGATGTTGAGTAAGAGAGTCATGGTTAGGAGTCGAAAGCAGTAGCAAAGAGGTGGGCTTTAAGCCTAGACTTGAAGACAGCCAGAGACTGAGGGAGTCTATTCCAGGCATAGGGAGCAGCGAGATAGAAGGAACGGAGCCGGGAGTTAGCAGTGGGGGAGAAATGCTGTGGTACAAAGTTCAAGTTTTAAAATTAGGGGGAAAATAGTATGGAGATTAGTTGATGAAGTTTGCTGTTTTATATTTTTATTCTGCCTGTCACTAACCTACAATTCCTCCTTTAAACCCCAATCTTTAAGTTCCCAAAGCACAAGTGTTCACTTACCAGAGAAATGTCCTCTTCTCTCAGAACCTCTCAGGCAAGTAATATTTGCTTGCAGATGCAAAGATCAGAACTAAGCTGTGTTTCTTTCTGCCTGTTGACTGCTGAATTGAAGACAACTGTTCTGTGTTTTCTCTGGAAAGGTCAACATCGTCATCATCAAAGTCTAGAGAACTTAAGGAGTCATTTCACGAGAAGCAATAAGGTGTACCCTCAACTGGTGTATAATGATGTGGAGAATCAAATGCAAAAGTTCCCCTTACATGTCATTTATTATTTTGGAGTTTTTCAGGAAAATTTCTATTTTTAAGGTTTTGCTTCTTGGAATCTTTACCGAAATCTCCATAAAGGTCTTTCACTTCAAAAACTGTTCTTTGCCTCAGTGTTTTTTTGTGTAGAAGCTCTATGCTCAGTAGTCTGGGGCACTGGTTTTACTGATGTTGGCTTCTTTCACCCTCTTGTTGTCTTTTACTATTTCCAGACAAAGAAAAAGAACCAATGTGAATCTGATCCATTATCTTTTTGACCCTAATGTGTATTCCTGTCCCTTATCCCTGGGGAGGGGAAAAACACTTCAGCCCTAGAGGCTGGAATAAGAGAGACAATCAGACTTAGATATAGGCGCAACCGGTAAAAATCTTTATTGGCATCTCACTAAGCCAATACAAAATAATTGCTCTCTCTGGAGCAGGTTGTCACCCAGTAGCAGGTTGTCACAGACTGAACAAAACTGCTCAGCAAAAACTTTCTTAGCCATCACATATATACTGTTGTAAGTTTTGTTTCACCCAAATCATGTGATTTCTCCTAAACTAACTTATGGTCATATATGGATTTTCCTGTAATATTCTGTAATTTTTTATATGTATACATATATGGCAATTTCCTACATTGTATCATCCTCTCCTCGTGTACACATGCACACTTTGTGGCAATTAGCTAATTCCTTATCGGTACAGCATGCAAATAAATATTATAAGACACATAGGGGCTCATTTTCAAAGCACTTAGCCTTCCAAAGTTCCATAGGTTTCTATGGAACTTTGGAAGGCTAAGTGCTTTAAAAAAAAAAAGCCTCCTGCGGGCTCATTTTCAAAGCACTTAGCCTCCCAAAGTTCCATAGAAACCTATGGAACTTAGCCTCCCAAAGTGCTTTGAAAATATGCCTCCTGGTGTCCTGAGAGGAACAACTTCTTCTTTGAAGGGTCCTCAGTCTCTCATCACCACCAAGGTTATATCCAATTATATCTGCCATATATGGACTGCATAGCCTCATTTCCTCCTGAGTTTCTCCTTGGCATGTGATATGTACTTTCCATTTACTGATAAAGCACTGTTGCTTACATGCAGCCACAGGAAGAAACTAAAAATATGCTGAAGACAGCAAGGATAGGAAAACAGAGCCAGCAAGGCCATCTTACAGGCCTAATATATCATATAACAGGTCTAGGATAGGAAGGAATATACACTCTATAAGGTTTGTGACTGTTCCCTTTTGGCATGGCAGAATGAATGCACTCGGCAAGAATATCACCTTCTTTTTTTTATCATCTAATTCTGGGATAACAACAGCTGAATTGCTTCCTACATCTGTACTTCTGTAGGAATACTATCTCTCCTTTCAAACTGAGAAGATAGAATGCCCCATTTTAACATTTTCTGCATTTGTAGATTCATTTGGTGGTGATTCTATGGTCGCTTAGTGTTGTAGCAGTTGAAAAGTTTATTGGTGTGCCTTCAACACAATAAACCCCTGGAATATCATCTGTATGTGTGAAGCTAACATGCTTTTGATTGTGAAGCCTGTCTTGTGAGGGAAGTAGTTTATAAACTGCCAGCTGGCTTGGTTTCCTGGCCACAGATGGAGGTATTTTTGAAGTGGAGGTTTGTGAAGGTTTCTTATTTTTTTCTTAAAGACTGTGTAGGCATAGCTGAAAAGATACATTCTTCCAGTAAATCAATATCATCGTCAGACTCATCCAGAATGTCTTTTTCAGGTTCAAAAGGCTTCTCTTCCCTTTTCTCTTGGCAATAATTTGCATCTTTAGCTTTTTCAGATTCTCCGTCACTTCCATGGTCGTGCTCATGCACAGGAGGCATGATCCTTAGTTCTGTATCCTTTGGAATATATGGCTCATCGAGACTGAGAGCACTTAGACTTGATGCACAAGAAAAACCATCTGGTGTACTTTCAGAAGCAAAGTACAACAATGTATCTGCATAAGGAAGTACATGAACTCTCTGAACTGCTGCATTTATAGTTGATCGTTTTGGACCAGATTCTCTTTTCTCTGTAGGAGGTTCTTTATTTTTAGCTGCTTCTTTCTTTAACTGGAGCGTTTGAGGTGGTGTTTTACTTCTGCTTGGTGGCATTGTTTGTCCAGGGCTATCTGGAAGGTCACTGGGACTTATAATACCACTTAGCATTCCACTGCAAGACTCACTCTGAACAGAGCTAACAACTGAATAGATCTCAAAGCTATCTAAAGAACTAACAGATGTACATCGGCTAAACATTAGTGGAGTCTCCTGACAATATCCTATTTCATCTTCAGCTGATGACAATGATGATAAAGAACTACATCTTGAAAAACATATTGGTGTGTCTTCAACACAGTATGTCTGCATAGTTCCTTGGTTGATGAAAGGAGCTTTGCAAGATGGTGGTTTCTGACTGTCAAAGAACAAAAAACAAAAACTGGTCAGAACAAATTTTGAGCCTTGCTACTATCCTTTCCATATTGTTTTAAATCTAAGGGGACTGCTTCAAAAGGACCCTTTCAAACTAGCTCAGTAATCAAATTGCCCTTAACTTTTGCAAATATTCTTCTTCCTTACACATTAACACTAATTCAATAAGTAGCAGTACTAACTCTCCATCAGCCAAAGAATAGAAAATAACTGTCTGTTAGAATAAATTTTGAGCCTTGCTACTATCCTTTTTCTTTGGCTGCTAAGTTTCTACCTCTAGAAAAAGTTTCAGTTTAAAACTATGGGAAAAGGGATGTGCACTTAGTTAATAATGCTCAATTCTCTCTTCTTTTCTCCTATGACTGAACTAGGCCATGCTGTGCATGCTAGAGGCTGTTAATGATGTGGTACAAAGTTCAAGATTTAAAACTGGGGGGAACAGGGTTTGAAGACTAGTTTGCCTCTTTTTAAAAATTCTGCCTATCAATAACCTACAGCCCCATCCTTTAAACCCCAAAATTTAAGATCCCAAAGCAGTGCAAAATAATGTTCACTTACCTCACAAATGTCCTAATCTCTCCTAATCTGCTTCAAACAGACCCTTTCAAGCTTAGTGTTTTAATTTGTTCATTCAATTCTTATGTGCATGGTTTTTCGTTTTAAACACTGAGGTTAACCCTAAGCACAATTAAGTTTGAACTGTATTTCTGACTTCTCTTGTGGACTGCTAAGAGACTACTTACACAAATTAATGTGTCTACTTTTTATGAAAAAGAAAAATGATAATAGTTTGAAAATATTAATATAGTGATGATTATGCTGCTGGTTATGCTGTTTATGATGCTGCAGATGATTATGATGATTACAGTATTATGATGCTAATGCTGATTATATTAATATAAGTAAAAAAGGCCAGTTTCTGAGACCAATGAAACGCTAGTAAGGTATTTGTTTTTTGCAATTATTTTGAAAGGGATATTTAGGATAATTGTGCTGTCATGGTAATGATTAATTTACATTTTTGTGTTGCGTGTAATAGTTTTTGTTTTTTTATTTATTTGTTGTGTTGGTTGTAATGTTATTTGGTGGCACAGTTGTTTTTTGTGTGTGCAGTGTTCTGCTAGAAATGAAATGGGCAGTGTCACAATTCTCATGTATTTTCAATTATTTATTGTAGTACTCTGTTAGGAGACAAAGTCTGACAGTTACATGGAGTATGTGTGTGTCAGAGTGATGCATGGGAAGGAGTATGTGTGAGAGATGATGTGGTGGGTAGGGGGCGTGTGTGGCGATCTGTGAGGCCGTGTGTGTGTGTATGTCACAGAGTGTGTGTGTGTGCGTCTCACAGAGATAGTTTGTGTGTGTGTGAAAGTGAGGGGGTTGTGTTGACTTGGAGGTTGGGGGTGAGTGTCTGTGTGATTTTGTATGTGTGTCTCAGAATGGTGGGGGGGGGGGGAGGGGGGGGTGAACTGAGAGGGTGTGACGAGGAGAGAGTGAGTGCCCATGCCTCCATGTTGCGCATCAGTGTTTTGTTTTGTGCGGTTTTTTTTTGGGGGGGGGGGGGGGGGCGGTGGTTGTGTGGGTGAGAGACAAAGATCATGTGTGTCACAAATATATTATGTGTGTGTGGAAGTGACAGAGGGTGGGGGGGGGGGGAGTATCAGCGTGTGTGTGTTTATTATGGTTTATTGCGTGTGTAACTTTGTGGGGGGGTGTCTGGTGAACTTGGAGGGGTTGGCTGTTGGGTTGTATTGTTTTTATCTTACAGGTTCAGGAGTCTTGCTAGTCTGGGGGGGACATAGGTTGGGGAGGGGCCGTGTTTGGCAATCTGTGAGTCTGCATCACTGTGTGTGTGACACAGAGTGTGTGTGTGAAAGTGGGAAAGGGTGGGGCGGACTGGGTGCTAGTGTCTGTGTTTCTCACCAAGGAGGAGGAAGGTGATCTGAGAGGGTGTGGCAGGGGGCTTGGAGGGTGGGTCAGGGTTTTTTTTTTTTTTTTGGGGGGGGGGGGGGGGGGGTTGGCCATGTTGTTGCTGGCTCGTATTACTGTGGTGCGGTTTTATTTTTGTTTGGGGGGGGATTGGGGGGGATGTCTCGTGCTGGCAAAGTGGGGTGAAGTGTTGTGTGGCCTTGAAGGTGGTTATTGTTTCTGGGATGATATAGAGAGAGAGAGAGATGAAGTGTGCATCCATCCATGTTCCGCATGAGTGTATGTGTTTGTGTGTTTTTTGGGGGGGGGGGACGGCAGGGGGTGGTGGTTGTGTGTCTGTTTGTGTTAGTGAAAGGTCATGTGTGTCACAGAGCTATACTGTGTGTGTGTGAGAGAGTGTGTCTGTGTGTGTATAAGAGAGAGAGTTTGTGTGTGTGTGTAAGTGAGAGAGGGTGGGGTGTACTGGGAGGTTGGGGGCGAGTGTCTGTGGTTTTGTGATATTGTGGGAAAATTAGGTTCTTACCTTGGTAATTTTCTTTCCTTTAGTCATAGCAGATGAAGCCATTACGTATGGGTTGTGTCCATCAACCAGCAGGGGGAGATAGAGAGCACTCAACTTTTCACAGTGCCTCATGGCCAGCTAGCTCCACTGCCTCTTCAGTATTTGAAGCTTCCAAAGCAGTATGGCAAACCGCAATGGGAACATGAACTTTCCTCACAGCGAACGATGGCTCCTTAACAAGGGCATGAACTCAAAAGGAGGGAATGAACACATCCTCCTGGAGGGAATAAACTCGTCCTCCTTATTGTATAACTGGAGGGGATATATGCAACCTCCTGGAGGGAATAAACTCATCCTCCAAAACATAAACTGGAGGGAATGGACTCATCCTCCTATAAGTGAACATGAATCCTGAAGACTTCCAACTTTCTCCCAAGGAAGAAACTTCAGGAAACAAGAACAGAACCTGAAACAGAATCACATCATACAGACAATCATACAGTGAGGGCTCATGGCTTCATCTGCTATGACTAAAGGAAAGAAAATTACCAAGGTAATAACCTAATTTTCCCTTCCTTGTCATCAAGCAGATGAAGCCATTACGTATGGGATGTAACAAAGCAATCCCTATATAGGGTGGGAACAGGTCACACCACGCGCTAGCACTTGTGCTCCAAAACGCGCATCCCTCCTAGCAGCCACATCCAGCCTGTAATGTCGGGTAAAAGAGAGCTTAGAAGCCCATGTTGCTGCACTGCATATCTCTTGACAAGAGAGTGCTCCAGTTTCAGCCCAAGAGGAAGAAATCGCTCTGGTAGAATGCGCCTTAAAGGCTACATGCGGAGACCGGCCAGCAAGCAGATAAGCTGAAAAGATAGTTTCTTTGAGCCAGCGGGCAATAGTGGCTTTAGTCGCTGGAGACCCTCTGCAAGGACCTGATAGCAAAACAAACAGATGATCATAGATCCTGAAAGAGATAGTAACTCGCAGATACTGCAGCAGAGTCCTGCGCACATCCAACAGGTGCAACTGCCCAAAAGATTCTGGAAACTCCTCCTTATCAAAGGAGGGCAAGAAAATAGGAATACATAGCCCGAGTCTGTGTCGAACCTGGCCCCCAAATATTCTAGAGATTGCAAGGGGGTCAGGTGACTTTTGGCCATATTGACGACCCAGCCTAGAGATTGAAGTACTGAGACCACTCTGGCTGTAGCTTGATAGCCTCTGTTACAGAGTCTGCTCTGATGAGCCAGTCGTCTAGGTACGGGTGAACCCTGATACCTTCTCACCTGAGCAAAGCAGCTACTACCACCATTACCTTAGAAAAGGTTCGGGGAGTTGTGGCAAGGCCAAAAGGCAAGGCCCGGAATTGGAAATGTTATCCCAACACCGCAAACCTCAGAAACTTCTGGTGTGGGGGCCAAATTGGTATGTGCAAGTAAGCTTCTTTCAGGTCTAGAGACGTGAGAAACTCTCCTGGCTGTACCGCAGCAATGACGGAGCGCAGGGTTTCCATGTGGAAATGCTGCACTCTCAGGGACTTGATTAATTCTTTTAAGTCCAGAATAGGGCGAAAAGACCCACCTTTTCGCGGCACCACAAAGTAGATGGAGTATCGGCCGTAGCCGTGTTCGGCGGGAAGTACCAGGGACACGGCCCCTAACTGAATCAGACCTTGCAAAGTCTCCTCTACCGCCGCCTGTTTGGCGGCAGAACCGCATCAGGACTCTACAAACAAGTCTCTTACTGGGGCATTGAATTCTATTCTGTAGCCATCTCTGATCAGGTCCAGAACCCACTGATCTGAGGAAATATTGGCCCACTCCTCGGCAAAGAGGGAAAGACGCCCTCCGATGACAGGAAGCGAGGAGGGGGCCAGTGCACCATCACTGAGAGGGTCGCCCCTAAACTCCAGGCCTAGAGGTGCACCACAATCTGAAGGGGAATTAGCCCTTCTACGCTTTTCTTTATGCCAATTATCAGGGAAAATAGCCTCAGCGGGCAGTCCCAGGCCAGAATCCACCGGGGGAGGGGAAGACAATAGAAGGGGCCTCAGACGACCCTTGAGGGAGAGCTCTTTTCAGCATGTATGCTTTATGCAAAAATAACACAAAATCAGGGGAGAAAAACTCGCCCTGGGCACCCAGATCCCGTCCGGGGCTAGCCGCTCCCTGAATAGCCTCAATTCGAGGTCCCCCCTCCCCCCCGGCTCAGGGCTCTCCGTCTCTACGGAGGCCGCGCCATGCGGAGAATTCAAAATGGCGTCCGCTGCCAGCTCTGAGCGGGAAGAATCATCGCTCGCCATGCTCGGGCCGGCTCTTACACCTGTACAGCACGATTTACAGAGCCCCGCTGCTGATTTGTGCTTGCCACATCGGGAACAGCGCTTTACATTCACTGCAGCCATTGCCGAAAACGGCGGGAAAATTCAAAATGGCGGTTTCACGCCAAAAATGCCCCCATCGCGGGCCCACCCCGGAGGAGTTAGAAAACACTCTTACCTCACCGGACCGAGTATCACAGCTCCGGTCCCATAGAAGAATCAAAGGAAAACCTCTGTTCCATTATTTTTTTTTTAACACTGTGAGGAAAGCAGAGGTAATAAGAACTGCAGAGGCTCAGATGAGTGGGAAAGGCGAACCAATGTGCCTGCATCTACTGAGTGGGGAAGGACAGGGAAAAGCAAGCTAATATGTCCACATCCACGGGGGCATGGGTAAGGCAGGGAAAGGGCTTCAAAGTGCCTTCAAAGTGAAGCTGCTATAGCCTCTAACACCCCGGCTAACAACTGGCAAGCCAGGAGCCACCCCCAGGCAGATTTTTGATGGAGCTCGAAGAAGCTGCAGCCACCCTGCTTGGGGAGATAGAGAATACTGAAGAGGCAGTGGAGCTGGCTGGCCATGAGGCACTGTGAAAAGTTGAGTGCTCTCTATCTTCCCGTGCTGGTTGATGGACACAACCCATACATAATGGCTTCATCTGCTTCATGACAAGGAAGTGTGTTTTTCACAATGAAAGGGGGTGGAGAACTGAGAGGGTTGTGGTTTAAGGGGAGGGGGGCGGGAGTTTTGGGGATGTCCCGTGCTGGCAAAGTGGGAGGATGTGGGGGGTGGCTTTGAGGGTGGTTATTGTTGCAGGGGTGATATAGAGAGGGGGTGAGTACGCATGCCTCCGTGCGTGTTTTTTTCTGTTGTTTGGGGGGGGGGGGGGTTGTGTGTCTGTGTGTGAAGGTTCATGTGTGTCACAGAGGTAGTTTGTGTGTGGTGGATTGGGAGCGTGGAGGAGGAGGGGTTTGTGGGGATGGCTCATATCTGACACAAATGAAATGGGTGCTAGCAAGGTTTTCCTCGGAGTGTGTATGTTTGTGAGAGTGCGTGTGAGACAGCCTGTGTGTGAGAGAGTGAAAGTGCGACTGTGTGTGTGTTACAGAGAGAGAGTGAGACTGGGTGCGAGTGCGTCTGTGAGAGTGTGTGTGTGTGTGAGAATGAGTGTGCCATGGGCCCCCCTCCCTCCCTCCGAATTCCAGGGTCGTCCCCCTCCTTCCCTCCGAATTCCAGGGTTGTCCCCCTCCCTCCCTGTCTCTCTCCGAGTTCCAGGGTCCTTCCTCCCTCCCTCCCTCCTCCCTGCAAATTTGTAAAATCATCTTCACACTTACCAAGCAGCGTTAAAATGCGTGCAGCCTCGGCCCTTCTCCGTTAGCTCTGGACCCGCCCTCATTGCAGAAACAGGAAATGCGGGCGGGACCAGAGCTAACAGAGAGAGAAGGGCCGAGCCTGCATGCCTGGGGGCGGCGGCGCTTCGTGCTGCTGTCGTTCGACCTAGGGGGGGGACAACACACGTGGTGTTGCAGCAAGGACAGCAGGGGCGGGGCCTCGTGCCGCTGACGTACCCGGAACTATGTGACGTCGGTTTAGTAGCTGCAGCCAGAGAGCAGGAATGCCGCAGCCACGCAGTCCGCTTCAGAACGTTGGAGGTGCGTTTTATTATATAGGATTGTGATTATGCTGCTGATTATATAAATACTATGAATATGCTCCTTGTTTGATTATGATGCTAATGCTAATTATGATTCAGATGATTACGTGATTACAGTATAAATATTCATTTCAAGCTGCATCACTGCTGCGGGACATGCAAATCCACTCCTACCCTAGCTGAGATAATATTTAACCATCTCTATGACCTCATGTGCAACTTTCTTCAAATAAGTCACCTTACTCTCTAATTCTTCCTACTTTATTACCCATCTATATGTTACAACTTTGCCTTACCCTTCACAACCAATTATAATGTTCTATTACATAGTAACATAGTAGATGACGGCAGAAAAAGACCTGTGTGGTCCATCCAGTCTGCCTAAGATAAACTCATAGGTGTATACCTTACCTTGAATTTGTACCTGTCTTTTTCAGGGCACAGACCGTTTAAGTCTGCCCAGCAGTATATTTCCCGCCTCCCAACCACCAGTCCCGCCTCCCATCACCGGCTCTGGTGTAGACCGTATAAGTCTGCCCTCCCCTATCCTAGCATCCCAACCACCAACCCCTCTTCCCCCCACCTGCTCCGCCACCCAATTTCAGCTAAGCTTCTGAGGATCCATTTCTTCTGCACAGGATTCCTTTATGCATATCCCATGCATTTTTGAATTCCGTTACTGTTTTCATCTCCACCACTTCCCGCGGGAGGGCATTCCAAGCGTCCACCACCCTCTCTGTGAAAAAAATACTTCCTGACATCTTTCCTGAGTCTGCCCCCCTTCAATCTCATTTCATGTCCTCTCGTTCTACCGCCTTCCCATCTCCGGAAAAGATTCGTTTGCGGATTAATACCTTTCAAATATTTGAACGTCTGTATCATATCACCCCTGTTCCTCCTTTCCTCCAGGGTATATATGTTCAGGTCAGCAAGTCTCTCTTCATACGTCTTGGAACGCAAATCCCATACCATCCTCGTAGCTTTTCTTTGCACCGCTTCCATTTTTTTTTTAACATCCTTCGCAAGGTACGGCCTCCAAAACTGAACACAATACTCCAGGTGGGGCCTCACCAACGTCTTATACAGGGGCATTAAAACCTCCTTTCTTCTGCTGGTCACTCCTCTCTCTATACAGCCTAGCAATCTTCTAGCTACGGCCACCGCCTTGTCGCACTGTTTCGTCGCCTTCAGGTCCTCAGATACTATCACCCCAAGATCCCTCTCCCCGTCCGTGCCTATCAGACTCTCCCCGCCTAACACATACATCTCCCTTGGATTTCTACTCCCTAAGTGCATCACTTTGCATTTCTTCACATTGAATTTTAATTGCCAAACGTTAGACCATTCTTCTAGCTTCTTCAGATCTTTTTTCATGTTTTCCACTCCCTCCGGGGTGTCCACTCTGTTGCAAATCTTGGTGTCATCCGCAAAAAGGCAAACTTTACCTTGTAACCCTTCGGCAATGTCACTCACAAATATATTGAACAGAATCGGCCCCAGCACCGATCCCTGAGGCACTCCACTACTCACCTTTCCCTCCTCCGAGCGAACTCCATTCACCACCACCCTTTGGCGTCTGCCTGTCAACCAGTTCCTAATCCAGTTTACCACTTCGGGTCCTATCGTCAGCCCGTCTAGTTTATTTAAGAGCCTCCTGTGGGGAACCGTGTCAAAAGCCTTGCTGAAATCTAAGTAGATTACGTCCATAGCACGTCCTTGATTTAATTCTCCTGTCACCCAGTCAAAGAATTCAATGAGATTCATTTGGCACGATTTCCCTTTGGTGAAACCATGTTGTCTCGGATCTTGCAACTTATTGGCTTTCAGGAAATTCACTATCCTTTCCTTCAGCATCGCTTCTATTACTTTTCCAATAAACGAAGTGAGGCTTACCGGCCTGTAGTTTCCAGCTTCTTCCCTATCACCACTTTTGTGAAGAGGGACCACCTCCGTCGTTCTCCAATCCCTCGGAACCTCTCCCGTCTCCAAGGATTTATTAAACAAATCTTTAAGAGGACCCGCCAGAACCTCTCTGAGCTCCCTCAGAATTCTGGGGTGGATCCCGTCTGGTCCCATGGCTTTGTCCACCTTTAGCTTTCCAAGTTGTTGATACACACTCTCTTCCGTGAACGGTGCTCTATCCACTTCATTCTCAGGTGTACTTTTGCCAGTCCCTCTCGGTCCTTCCCCAGGATTTTCTTCAGTGAAAACAGAACAAAAGTATCTATTTAGCAAATTGGCTTTTTCTTCATCATTTTCTACATTGCGTTTCGCTGTATCTTTTAGTCTTTCTCCTTTCACTAATATACCTGAAGAAGTTTTTGTCTCCCCTCCTTACATTTCTAGCCATTTGTTCTTCCGCTTGCGCCTTTGCCAGACGTACCTCTCTCTTGGCTTCTTTCAGTTTCATCCGGTATTCCTCCCCGTGTTCCTCCTCTTGAGATTTTCTATATTTCTGGAACGCTAACTCTTTAATCTTTATTTTCTCAGCCACTTGCTTTCCTTTTTCTCTTGCTTTTATTTACTCTCCTTACATAAAGGTCTGTGGCCCTGTTTATTACTTCTTTCAGCCTGGACCACTGTCCTTCCACTTCTTGTATGTCATCCCAGCCCATCAGCTCCTTCCTCAGGTATTCCCCCATTTTGTTAAAATCAGCTCGCTTGAAATCCAGGACTTTGAGTTTTGAGTGGCTGCCATCCACATGAATTACGTATTGTGTTGACATTGCAAGTAGTATACAATGCCATACTTTGTATTGTTAGTTGAATATTTTTACTGCTCTAATTGCCCGTTTCTCATGTTTCATCTATTCTTACTGTACACTGCCTTGAGTGAATGCCTTCAAAAAGGCAGTAAATAAATCCTAATAAATAAATAAGTCAGTAGCAAAGAGAGAGAGCAATGTGCTACAAGATGAGCAGGGAGACACAGAGAGGAGGAAATGCACTTGTATAGAAGAGGGGGGGGGGGGGGATGAAAGGCTACTGCATCCATGTTCTTTATTGTTGGTAGCATTTCAAATTGTTTCCAAACATGTCAGCTTGTGCAGCATAAGTATCTTGATAAATTAATTTTAAAGACTACTCGAAAATATAATAGTCATATTTACCTCAATATTCATATTACTATTGGGTTAGACATGTTTTTGCCATCTGGCAACATCAGATACAGCACTCATTCTCCTCTGAAGGGCAGGACCCACCTATAAACTACTTATCCATTAAAATCCCTTAGTCCAGGTTCAAAGCGGGTTTACAAAACAGTAAAACCTTACATACATAGGTTAATAGCATAACAAATAAATTATAATTAGTTTTCCGAACTTAACACCAGTCCCTCAAAGGGGGCCAGATCCACCACTCATTCCCACCGGAGGGGCAAAATGTACTTGATGCGGCACTTTCTGTAGCGCGGGATCCGGACGCAAAGAATAGAGTGCATCACTGCGAGGGCTCGCGGAATACCGAAATTAGCAGCAGCAGTCGAGGTAGAACAGCACTCTGTTTTAAAGTAGGACTGGAAGGATCCGACTTTTACTTCCCCCCCCCCCCCCCCCCCGACTACTAGACTTATCTCAGCAGATCCACATCTCATGAAAAAAAAATCCTTGTTGCCAGCGGGCTTAAAAGTTAAAAAAAAGTTTGTACCGAAGAAAATGGACGGTTAGGTGACTTGCCCAAGGTCACAAAGAGCATCAGTAGAAGTTGAAGTCTGGTTCCCCAGGTTCTCAGCCCGTGACAAACCACCAAACATAAACCTCACACAGCAGGCAATAAAAGATTTTACATACCTAGAAAACAAGATAACTCTCACCGGCAACACTCCGTCCTTAGTCCAGCCACCTCCACCACGTGTGTACTGCTTCTCACTGTAACTTAAGTAAATTAACTCGATCTCAAACAATAGCCACACGTCACTTCCTTAGGTCACGCACACTTATTCAAAATCTCACCACCAACCATATCATTTCCGCAGGCACAAAGGCCAGCCACACTCTCGCCCGGAAAAAAAAATCTAGCCCCGCCCCTTTTCCGATCAAGGCCTGGCTTGGGTTTATCCAGTCTGCTTTTCCATCCTAATCCCGCCCCCGATTCAGGACTCGCTTTCCCAGCGCCCGCTGCTATACGTTTAACCCCACCCTCTCTCTTCAATCTTGGACTGCATTTCCCAGCGTCCGTTTCTATCTTCTTAACCGCGGCCGCTCTCCCCACCATCCTCCTTGGCTTTCCCAGTATCTGCTGATCTACGCAGGCAGTGTACGTCGTGACGTCATGGTACCGTCAGGACCTAATATCTTTATTTTAACCAATCAAAAGCTGTCGTTTATTTTGTTTCCTGATTCAGGATGTGTCACTGTTGGGGAAAGAAGCGCGAGACGGGATTTTAGGATGCCCGGCCCCGGCCGGAAGTAGCATCTGGTCTGTAAATGGTGTGGTGCCATGGCACAGTACAAGTCTTCGGTAGACCTGAGTAGGTAAGGTGTTCTATTTTATATATATATATATATGATTATAATTGAAAATACAAAAATATAAAGTTAAATTCACAACAAGTCACAAATGTATAATATTAACAAGAACAGTACAAGTACTACACAGAGAAAGCATGAGTACAATGAGTGAATATCTAGGATCAAAGTATAAATATTCTCAGATAACAAGAGTGGCTGACTTTTGTGAATTACAACTTAAATTATTTTCATATTTCTTTTACAATATAACCCAATTCCACCACATGTGGAAAGAAAGAGGTGAGTTATTCATCCACAGATATTAGAATATCAAATAGAAATGTGTCAAATATTTCAGTTAGAATAATTGATTTTCTATATAATAAGTTTCAAGGAGATAGTGAAGGATATCATATATTTTATTCCAAACCTCAGACCATAAAATTTGGAGATTGCTACATTCATATGTGAAAGTGCACCAATTGCTTTGGAACATGACCAGCATTGATCCGATGGAGATTGAACACTGGCCGTTGCTTTCCTGGGAGTCCAAAGTGAACAATGATAAATAAAATATAACGATTGTGTGATTGAAGCGGACATAGAGACTCTAGGGCCATGGATCTAAAATGAGTTCCATAATTTCTCTGGTATGTGGGTGTTCAGATCACATAGTAACATATTAGATGACGGCAGAAAAAGACCTGCACGGTCCATCTAGTCTGCCCAACAAGATAAACTCATATTTGCTACTTCTTGTGTATACCTTACCTTATTTATTTAGTTATTTATTTATTGCATTTGTATCCCACATTTTCCCACCTCTTTGCGGGCTCAGTGTGGCTTACAATAAGATATGAATAATGGAAATACATTTGTATTTGATTTGTATCTGCCATGTTCAGGGCACAGACCGTAGAAGTCTTGCCCAGCACTAGCCCCGCCTCTATGCTATCGTTTCTTTTGTTTTATTGAAATGTCTTGAAGTAGATCAAAGCGCGACAAGAGTAGTGAAGAGACTTTAAGATGAAAACTTCCATTGTACTTTCTTTAAGGAAGGATTTGTGATAATTGAGAAGGTTTATAGAATGTTACAATTGTAGGAAATGGAGGAATTCTGTATCCGGAAGGTTGCATTCAGATTTAAGTTGAGCAAATGATTTGCATTTATTACTTAGTAGTAATTGATCTATGAGCCAAATGTTATGGGATTGCCAAATCAGCCAATGAATGGTCAACTTAGCAATTAATATATTTGAGTTATTCCATATGACAAGAGTTATGAAGCCCATTGGATTTCTTTAATAAAATCTTTTCTAGCAATTGCAATGAAACAAGAGTACTTTTTAAAACCAAAGGTATTTTTAAGTGAGTAGGTGACATAAATGCTAGTTTATTCAGTGGGATATACAGAGATAAAGCTGCTTCCAATTTCAACCAAGTGGGTGTAGAAAGAGAGTGTGGATGTATGAAACCATTGACTTCCTTGGTTTAGAATGAATGCTGAGTGCTATTGAACAAAGTCTGGGAAGTTTACCCCTCCAAGGTGTTTAGGAGGTTTTAGTATTCTAGCAGCTATGCAGTGAGGTTTGTGTTGCCAGAGAAAGGCTGTTAGCAGTTTATCTAGTTGTTTAAAGAAAGATGGTGGAAATGAGAGGGGGAGCATACTTAAGAGGTAATTTGCTCTGGGAGCAAGTGTCATTTTTATTGTCTCAAATCTACCCCACCAACTGAGGAATAAGGGAGACCAACATGATGTAGATGTTTTTAATGATTGAAGCAAAATTTCTGTGTTTTTGTATAGTTTCATGTGTTGAACGACAAAATAAAATTTCTAAGTATTTCACGTGAGTGTTGAATTTTGAAGGGATATTGAGATAATGTCAACATTCAAGAACTATCATGAATGGGAAGACTCTGTCTTATCCTAGTTAATTTTGTAACCGGAGTTATAAGAGAATGATTCTATTGTTGATAATACATGTTTAATGGAGGGTATGGTGATATATAACATAAGGTCATCAGCATAAAGAGATAATTTAGTTTCTAAGTCTTTTAATCTAAAGCCTGCTATATTAGGATTGGATCTAAGGGCTATGGCTAGTGGTTCAATGGCTAAATTGAAAAGAAGAGGGGAGAGAGGGCAGCCTTGTCTTACATCTAGACACAGAGAAAGAGGCAGAGAGTTGGTCATTAACATAAATCATAACAGAAGGTTTTAAATATAAGACCTTGATCATGTTAACAAAGAGTAGACTGAAAGCAAACCACCAAAGGGTTTCAAATAAATGTGACCATTCTACTCTGTTGAAGGCTTTCTCCGCGTCCAAAGCCACTAGTTGGTTGGGACATTTGTTTTGAAGAGCTAAAATGTTACAGAATAAGTGTACATTATCAGCTGTAGCTCTTTTTGGCATAAAACCATTTTGGTCTGGATGTATTATATAATTGAGTACTTTGACAAATCTCAAAGCTAGGATGTTTGCAAAAAGTTTGCTGTCAAGATTAATCAGTGAGATTGGTCTGTAATTAGCAACGGTGGTAGGATCTCTTCCAGGTTTAGGAAGGACAATAATTTGGGCAAGAAGAAGGGTGTCTTCAACCTGTGATGTTATCATATTGGTAAATAAGAATTGTAATAGTGGGGAGAGTTCTTTATAGAAACATTTATAATATTCAGCACTAAAGCAATCTGGCCCTGGTGCTTTATTTATTCTTGATTGCAGAATGAATTTCTGATATTGTTATTGGGAATTCTAATTGTTTGGCTTGAGCTTCAGTGAGTGTCGGATGTGGCAGGGGTGTTAAAAATAATTAATCTCTTGAGTTGAAGCAGTGGATTCTGACGAGTATAAATGCTTATAAAATTGTTGAAACTTTTTAAAAATGTCTACACCATTTACTATGGGAGTGTTACTGGAGTGAACTTTGCTAGAAGTTACTTTGGATTTATGCCTCTTTCCTTTGAGATAGTTTGCTAGAATTTGTTCAGCTTTGTTTTGATGCAAATAGTATCACACCAATGTTGACTATTTGGTTTTGTGCCAATTTTTTCTGTAAATAGAGTTATATTCATTGCAGATTTTAAGTTCAACGAATACTTTGTTATTGGGTGATTTGGCAAATATTAATCCTAGGGATCTAATTTCTGATTCAAGTGTATTTAGTTTGGCTTTTTGTTGTTTATTCCAGAAAGCAGTATAGCTAACAATTGAACCTCTGAGGACTGCTTTAAAAGCATCCCACCAGGAGGTCAATGAAGTATTTTCAGTTTTGTTGAACTGACAGTAATCATGTATAATTTTTTTGATCGTTTCTATAAATTTAGGATCATTGATGAATTTAGGATCAAATCTCCATTGTGGCTTTGGTTTTGGAACCTCTTTGAGGACTAGTTGAAGTTGGATAGGTGCGTGATCAGAGATCCCAGTGGGCAGTATGCTAGAAGGAGGGAATTAGAAATTAGGAAGAAATCAATTCGGGAATGAGTTTGGTGTGGTATGGAATAAAATGTATAATCATGTGTGGAGGAGTGGAAAAGTCTCTATACATCTGTTAAATAGAGAGTAGACATGAGATTAAGAAGGAAGCATTTGTCTGCTTTTGGAGGTTGGTGCAGGGCATTTGGATTTTCTTTCTAAAATTGGAGGTTGAAATCACTTCTGGTAATTATAGGAGATTCAGGAAATTGAAGGAGAGTATTCATTATCTCAGTGAAGAAAAATGGATTGTCATTATTGGGAGCATAAATGTTACAGAAAGAGAGGAAACTTAAACAGTGAGGTGACAAGACATATCCATCTCCCTTCTGTGTCTGTATGTATAGATTTAATTTGTATAGGAAGAGAAGTTTTATAAAATATGGCTGTGCCATTCTTTTTGTTGAAGGCAGAGGAAGCAGCTGCAAGAGTGTAAAGTTTGTGTTTAAGAAGATGAGTATGATTGGAATTTAAGTGTGTTTCTTGGAGAAAAATTATGTCCGGTGATTGGTTATGTAACACCAGAATTTTTGTCTCTTGAATGGGTTATTTAATATCTGAAGGGATGCAGTCACATCTCCTGCTCAAAAGCCATAACCCATGGACCGACAGTGGCAGGCATTTCACTCGTGCTACTTAGAGCAATGCTGCTTCAGGGTCCGAAAGGTGACGGAAAAACGATAGCATCCCAGCTCGGCTTTGCTGTCAGGACAAAGAATTTTTACCTCCACAACCACCATGTTTGTTGCTTAGAAAAAGAAAAATATCAGTAAAGTCTGAATACTAGCAGAAGGATACAGATCATTTGGTAGCATATGAATGATCATTTGGATTTTCCATTGTGTTCACTCCATGTTGAGCCAAATATTCGCAGAGGAGATCTGGGTCTTCAAAAGATTTTGTGGTATTATTCAGTGTTATTTTTTATGTTGCTGGCGAGAAAAAGCTGTATTTTATGCCTGCAGTACGCAAAATTGGATGGAGGGAGAGAAACGTTTCCTTCATTGCACTGTGTGTTTGTGAAGATCTGTTACTATAATTACAGTATGCCCTTCATATTTTAGTGGTGCTTTAGCTTTAGCACCTTGAAGTATCATGCTGGTAACAGAGTGGTTTTACAACGATCAGGCAAGGATATTTGGGTCTGGCCGGAATCAAGGAAGGAGTCGGATGAGCCCTTTCTAGGTCCAGTTTAGGTAAAAATTGTAATGGAAGGAATTGTGGAATCCATTTCTCTAAAAAAAGAGAGAGGATCTGGTCCTTCAATGCCTTCTGGTAATCAAGAATATGGAAATTATTTCTTCTAGAGCGGTTATTCAAATCCTCTATCTCGCGTTCAAGATGGAGGATAGATTTGTGAACACGAGGTAGAACCTGTAGTTGTGAGTCATGTGCATTAAGTCTATTGTTATGAGTTTCAACACTGATTGAAAAGTGATGATATTTTCTGAGTTCTTATTTAGAATCTCAGCTTTGATTTCAGCCAGGGAATCAGCGTTATCTTTTAAGATGTCTTTTATTTGGAGTATTTCTTGCATCAAGGCAGTAAGAGAAATATCCTCAGACTTACTGGGATCTTGCTTACTCAGCAAGGGGGGTTCAAGTTTAGCATGCTTGACTCTCTGTCTCAGTTGTGAAGAGGGTTCTGATTTTTGATGTTTGGGATTTGATATTTCGCCAATTAAAGAAGATAATTGTTTTAAGGTACTAGTCCATATGACAAAGAAATTACTTGGAGATCCTGCGGAGCAAAGGCTCTATGCGTCCATACTTGTTCAGGCTCGCGAGTGCTCCCCGGGAAGGTGTTCTCTTGTTTGAAAGAGAAATGTAGTGGGGGGGGGGGGGGGTTATTCCTGAGTCTATATCTGGGCATCCACTGTCAACCGTCCACCTGGTTTTCTGACTGAGCCCTCACCGCCATGCAACAGCCTCCCTTCCAAGAGTTTGGAAAGGTCTCCTCCTTCCCCCCATTTTTTTTTGTTGATAGGCGTTCTACTTCCCGGTTCCGAGGAGAAACAAAAAGTAGAAAAATCTGGCGAGGAGGTGAAAAGGTTGTATACAACCACCTCAGTATGTGCTGTTCTTTTTCTGACAGTGCTTTCTTTTTAACACGGTAGTAATTTGCATGAGATTAGTTTACTGTATTGAGGAGCAAAAATTTCAGCTTGAGTTAGAAGCTTAGGGGCAGATGACCAAAACTCTGGCGTTATTCTGTATAGCACCATAAAAATACCACCAGAACAGAGTAGAAGAAAAATGTCCTAAGGCTCAAAGCTAATGATATGCAAATATAGGCACTCTCATAGCTTTGAGCATTAGGGAGCTTGGCACATGCGCAGAAGAATTCAGTTCTTGTGCACGTGCATCTGGTAAAACATGAACGTGAAGCACACACTGACGTCTGTTTTCTGCAACCTAAATATAAACGTTCTTAATTTTTTTTTTCTTGATGTTTATATGTAGATGCAAGTAACAGACGCCAGTGTGTGCTTTGGGTTTTTTTTTTTTAAGCATGGCCACTTTAAATTTAGACGCAGGACAAGAACGCCAAGTCCAGGTCTGCTATTTCTCACAACCAGCACTCAAGGACTTGCATGGGCTTCTGTTTCCAAAAGTAATCAAAACCAGTAGATTTTGCAAAAAGAATCATGAGAGAAGCATGGAAGAGAGGATTTCCTGTGATTCTCGACACCCTAATGCTTGCTTAGACCTGGTGTTATTTTTTACAGCGGTAAGGCACCTTTGTTTCAGGTGCTTTGTTCTGATCATTGGGGAGGAATACAAAATTATCTTGACTACATTTGCGTGCTATCTGCACTAAGGCCTAACACACTCGTTTGCTGTGCTAGATCTCTCTGATCATTCTGCACTGGTAAATGCTTGTGCTAGTTCAGTGCTAGCCTATGTTTACTTTTGCTCATCAGCACCTTAGTGTACAAGGAGGTTTAATAGACAGGAGACCAAGTGATGTCAAAATGTTGAAAACAATTAGGTCAGTTTAAGTTTCCCCTTCCCTGCACAGCCATCATCCCCATACACGCAAAACAAAGCAAGTAAACCTATGAGCTGCTGCATCCAAGTTGATGTTCTTTATTGTTGGTAGCGCTTTTATTAATCGCACTATGGGGGAATCACGTGATGCAGTGCCTCTGTGGTTGTGCTCCACTAAAAGGTTAAAAGATTAACTGGATTTCTTGAAAGGATTATATAAATTTAGAATTCATGGCTAGGGACACAAACATGCACTTATGTATTCAATATCTCAGTTCTTCATGTACAGCCACAAAACAACCTTTTAGGGTGGATAGTGTTCACAATGAGCTCCTTTTTATTATTGACCAGATAGAGATAAGAGTTTTCAGTGTTGGCACAGTATAAGTTATCACAAGAACAAAATATAAAAAAAAAAAAACAATGAACTGCATTAGGGGCTTATAGCCTATTTATGTTTAAACAAAGGAGATCTGCATGAAACAATATTTTTATTTTTATTTTGACTTATAAAACCACTTGCCCCTGCAACATGTTCAAACAGAATAATCCATTTGTGTATCTAAAAGGTAAACTTCTACAAAACAGATGAAGATGTGATTCCATGTGCCCCAGTGAAAGGAGAGTTTAATTCTACTTCCATTTAATTTCAATATATTCCATCATCTTTATAACACCAGGCTTCCTAAGGCAGATTACAACAACAGTTAATATGAACCCATCAGGAAACAGGATATACTCAATGAAATTTGGGTATTTGTATTGTATACAGTGTATTTATTTATTTATTTAGTTAGTTAGTTAGTTTAGTGTAGAAAAATGAGCACAAAATACAGAGTATGAATTTGCTGTTTCCATATCATCAAGCTGATCAATCCATAGACTGGTGGGTTGTGTCCATCTACCAGCAGGTGGAGATAGAGAGCAAACTTTTGCCTCCCTATATGTGGTCATGTGCTGCCGGAAACTCCTCAGTATGTTCTCTATCTCAGCAGGTGGTGGTCACACACAGCAGCAGCTCTGGCTAGGCCTCCAAGCCTAATCCTTAGGTTTTGTTGAGGCCTGGGGTTGAGGGCTCTTTTGAGCAAGTGCAAACCTGGTGGTGCCAGGTCCCTCCTTTTCTCCCCCCTCCCGCTGGCTCCGTTTAAAAAAAAAAAAATTTTAAACGTCTTTAAAGGCGTTTATTTTGACGTTTATTTAAACGTTCATTGCAGCTACTCACTGGGACACCAGTTCGTTACAGCTCGGAGCGGCAAGCAGGTAATTTTACCTTTTTCTAGCGGGCAGGGGGTTCCCCGATTCTTCTCCTCGTGGCATATGGCGTCGGAGGGCGAGGGCGCAAAGGGTCGCTCCCCGGATCGCTGGAGCGCTTCTAGAGGGGATGCGGGGGTTTTACAGCCTGATTCGCCCTTGATGGGTGACAGTTTAGTGACCGATGAATGTCCCGGTCCTTCCTCCGGCGTGGCGGTTTTTCCCGCCATAAACGCCCATCCCCCGCTCCTCGCCTCCGCCATCTTGGCCGGCCACGCGGCTCGGACGGCTTCTTCGGGGGCCGCCCTTGAGGTTGGAGACATTAATGCCATGAACGCCCTTAATTTGGGCGACGGCACAAAACCGGCTAATGTTAAGAGCCGTTCTTCCCACGCGGCTCCTTCGCGGAGTTTCGCGCCGGACGCCATTTTGGATGCGCAGCATGTCTCTCCCCCGCTATTTCGAGCGCCGGTTGAGAGTGCGTCTAGGGCTGTTGCCCAGGCTGCGGAAGTGCACAGTCTGGGGGGTTTCTCCCCCGAGTTTGTTTTGCTGCTGCATCAGGCCTTCCTCATGCACAACGCTGCCCCTGCTCCCTCGTCTGGTAAAGAGGTTGAGGTTCCCAGAGGCAAACGCCCTCGGGTTGATTCCCAGGCCTTGGAGGAATTTGTCTCCTCCGATGTAGATGAGGGCAGCGTGTCTGAGGTCTCCCAACGGTCCTTTGCGGATTCCTTGGAGGAGACGGATCCCCGCTCGGTTGGAGCGGATGACCCCTCTGCAGCGCGGCTTTTTAGCCCAGAGGATTTGCCCAACCTGTTGTTACAGGCCATGGACACTTTGAAGATTTCCTCTCCGGAGGACGTCTCTCCCTCAGCCCCTGTTGGCTCTGCCATTATGCTGGGGACGAAGCGCCCGCCTAGAACCTTCCACGTGCATGATGCCATGCACACCTTAATTTCGGCTCAATGGGATGCCCCAGAAGCGAGCCTTAAAGTGGCTAGGGCTATGTCCCGCCTCTATCCTTTGGCTGTGAGTGAGCGTGAGGCCTATCTGTGGCCTACCGTGGATTCTTTAATCACTGCGGTGACTAAGAAAACGGCGTTGCCGGTGGAAGGTGGCACGGCCCTAAAGGACGCCCAAGACAGAAGATTGGAGGCGGCCTTAAGGTCGTCCTTTGAGGCGGCTGCTTTAAGTTTGCAGGCCTCAGTTTGCGGCTCCTATGTGGCCAGGGCGTGCCTGACTATGGTGCAGCGGGCTTCCCCCTCAGATCATTCCTTGAGGGCTGATTGGCCGGCCCTGGAATCGGGCTTAGCCTATTTGGCAGACTTGCTGTATGATGTCTTGAGAGCCTCAGCTAAAGGCATGGCTCAGACAGTCTCTGCGCGGCGGTGGCTTTGGCTGAAACATTGGTCTGCTGACCACGCCTCTAAATCCCGCCTGGCTAGATTGCCTTTTAAAGGCAAGCTGCTCTTTGGGGTCGAGCTGGACAAAATCGTGACCGATCTCGGCACGTCTAAGGGCAAGAAGTTACCAGAGGTCAGGGCTCGGGCTAGTGCTCGTCCCGGTACCTCCAGAGGACGGTTTCAGGAAGCCCGTCGGTACCGCCCGGGCAGGTCGGGTTCTTCTGCCCCCTCTTCCTTTAAGAGGAATTTCTCCCCCAAGCAGCATTCCTTTCGCAGAGACCGCCGTCCCGGAGGTGCTCCCTCCGGTCCTCCCCCAGGGTCTCGTACCCAATGACGGGGTCTTGGTCCACGCCCCAGTGCAGATTGGAGGACGGCTGTCCTCGTTTCTGGGCGAGTGGACCACAATAACTTCAGACGCTTGGGTGCTGGAAGTCATCAGAGACGGCTACAAGCTAGAGTTCTGCCGACCCTTAAGAGACGGGTTTGTACTCTCTCCCTGCAAGTCTCCGGTCAAAGCTGTGGCAGTGCAGCAGACTTTGGACAATCTGATCCGCCTGGGTGCGGTCGTTCCGGTGCCAGAAAGTCAGCTTGGCAAGGGGCGTTACTCCATTTACTTTGTGGTACCAAAGAAAGGAGGTTCTGTCCGGCCTATCCTCGACCTCAAAGGGGTCAATCGGGCCTTGAAAGTGCGGCACTTTCGCATGGAGACTCTCCGCTCTGTTATAGCGGCAGTGAAGGCAGGGGAGTACCTGGCATCCTTGGACATCAAGGAAGCATACTTGCATATTCCCATCTGGCCTCCTCATCAACGCTTTCTGCGTTTTGCAGTCCTGGGCCGACACTTCCAGTTCAGAGCCCTCCCTTTCGGGTTGGCTACTGCTCCGCGGACCTTTTCCAAAGTAATGGTGGTCATAGCGGACTTCCTGCGAAAGGAAGGAGTACAAGTCCATCCTTATCTGGACGACTGGTTGATCCGAGCCCCCTCTTATGCAGAGTGCGGCAAAGCTGTGGACCGGGTAGTTGCTCTTTTGAGCTCCCTGGGATGGATCATCAACTGGGAGAAGAGCCAGCTGCGCCCGACTCAGTCCCTGGAGTATCTGGGAGTTCGATTCGACACCCAAGTGGGCAGAGTGTTCCTGCCAGACAATCGGATTGTCAAACTTCAGGCTCAGGTGGACCAGTTCCTAGTAGCCTCTCCTCTTCGGGCTTGGGACTATGTGCAGCTGTTGGGCTCTATGACGGCCACGATGGAAGTAGTGCCCTGGGCCAGGGCTCATATGAGACCACTTCAACACTCTCTGCTGCAGCGCTGGACTCCGATGTCGGAGGATTATGCTGTGCGCCTTCCCTTGGATCCAGCAGTGCGCAAGGCGCTGAGCTGGTGGATGCAGACAGACAAGTTGTCTGCGGGAATGCCTCTGGTGACCCCAGAGTGGATTGTCGTCACGACGGACGCCTCTTTGTCGGGCTGGGGAGCCCACTGTTTGGGAAGGACAGCGCAGGGGCTCTGGTCTCCTGCAGAGGCAAAGTGGTCTATCAACCTCCTGGAACTCAGAGCCATTCGGTTGGCGCTTTTGGAGTTCATCCCGGTACTGGTGTTGAAGCCTGTACGGGTCCTGTCGGACAATGCCACGGCTGTGGCCTATGTCAACCGCCAGGGAGGTACCAAGAGCGCCCCTCTAGCCAAGGAGGCTATGAGTCTATGCCAGTGGGCAGAAGCGAACCTGGAACAGCTGTCAGCGGCCCACATTGCCGGAGTCATGAATGTCAAGACGGACTTTCTCAGTCGCCATACCTTGGAGCCCGGAGAGTGGCAGCTATCTGCTCAGGCGTTCTTGGACATCACGAAGCGCTGGGGCCAGCCGAGCCTAGATCTGATGGCGTCATCGGCCAATTGCCAAGTGCCGCGCTTTTTCAGCAGAGGACGGGACCCTCGATCCCTGGGAGTAGATGCTCTTCTCCAACAGTGGCCGGCACAAGATCTTCTCTATGTGTTCCCGCCCTGGCCCATGTTGGGCAGGGTGCTAGACCGGGTGGCAAAGCATCCCGGCAGGGTAATCCTGGTGGGTCCGGATTGGCCCAGACGTCCCTGGTATGCGGACTTGATCAGGCTCTCAGTCGACGATCCTCTGCGGCTGCCAGTGGAGCAGGGCCTGTTACATCAGGGTCCCGTGGTGATGGAGGATCCCTCCCCCTTTGGTCTTACGGCCTGGCTATTGAGCGGCAGCGTCTGAGGAAGAAGGGCTTCTCAGACAAGGTCATCGCCACTATGCTGAGAGCGAGGAAGCGCTCTACTTCTACTGCTTACGCCAGGGTTTGGCGTATCTTTGCAGCGTGGTGTGAAGCAGGCTCACTTTCTCCTTTCACTGCTCCAATTTCTTCAGTGTTGGCGTTCCTGCAAGAAGGTCTGGACAAAGGCCTGTCGCTCAGTTCCCTTAAAGTCCAGGTAGCGGCTCTGGCTTGCTTCAGGGGCCGCCTGAAGGGTGCTTCCCTGGCTTCGCAGCCAGATGTGGTGCGCTTTCTCAAGGGAGTTAATCACCTGCGCCCTCCTCTGCACTCAGTGGTGCCTGCGTGGAATCTCAACCTGGTGCTAAGAGCATTGCAGAAGCCGCCGTTTGAACCCTTGTCAAGGGCATCTCTGAAAGACCTGACGTTGAAAGCAGTCTTTTTGGTGGCTATCACTTCAGCCAGAAGAGTTTCCGAGCTCCAGGCGCTCTCATGTCGAGAGCCTTTTCTGCAGTTCACTGAGGCAGGAGTGACTATTCGCACAGTGCCTTCCTTTCTGCCCAAGATTGTTTCTCGCTTCCATGTGAATCAGCAGCTCTGTCTCCCTTCCTTTCGTAGGGAGGACTACCCAGAGGAGTACTCTGCTCTTAAATATCTGGATGTGAGACGAGTCATCATCAGATACTTGGAAGTGACCAATGATTTCCGGAAATCGGATCATCTGTTTGTCCTGTATGCAGGTCCTCGTAGGGGTCTGCAGGCTGCTAAGCCTACAGTGGCAAGATGGGTCAAGGAAGCCATTGCAGCGGCTTATGTGGCCGCGGGGAAGGTGCCGCCTATCCAGCTGAAGGCTCACTCCACAAGAGCTCAGGCGGCCTCGATGGCAGAGGCCGGTTCCGTCTCCTTGGAAGAGATATGCAAGGCGGCAACTTGGGCTTCGGCCCATACATTCTCCAAGCATTACCGCTTGACTGTGGCTGCTCGGGCGGAGGCCCGGTTTGGAGCTTCAGTGTTGCGGTCAGGGATTTCTATGTCCCGCCCTGGGTGAGTACTGCTTCGGTACATCCCACCAGTCTATGGATTGATCAGCTTGATGATATGGAAGGTAAAATTATGTATAATCATACCTGATAATTTTCTTTCCATTAATCATAGCTGATCAATCCATAGCCCCTCCCAGATATCTGTACTGTTTTTATTCTGGTTGCATTTCAGGTTCAAGTTCAGTCTTCAGTTACTTCAGAAAGACTTCGTGTTCAAGTTTTTTCACTTGGATTCTTCAAGAGTTAAGACGAGTTTGTGTTACAGTGAGCTGCTGCATTCCTCTCCCCTCCGTTTTACGGGGCTGGATTGAGACTTAAAATTCTGCCGGCACTCCCTCCCGCTTCGTGCGGCTGTAGGGTAGTTTTGTACCCCTCCCGCTTCGGCGGTGTTAGGGTCAGTCAGCTCCTCCCGCGGTTGCGGTTGCAGGATAAGCCAGATCCCCCCGCATCGGCGGGTGTGGTGTCCATCCCCCGCTCCGCGGGGATGAGCTGGACGGATTCCCCTCCCCCACTTGTGTGGGGATGAGCTGGGTTAATTCCCCTCCCCCGTTTCGGCGGTGGTGAGCTGGGCAGAGTGTCCCTTCGTGGGTGTAATTCTCTAAGTGCTGAGTCCTGCGGATGGAGCTTTGATATCGACATACTGAGGAGTTTCCGGCAGCACATGACCACATATAGGGAGGCAAAAGTTTGCTCTCTATCTCCACCTGCTGGTAGATGGACACAACCCACCAGTCTATGGATTGATCAGCTATGATTAATGGAAAGAAAATTATCAGGTATGATTATACATAATTTTACCTTCTACCAGCTATAATAATTTTTAAAGTTGTTTTAGTGATATTTGATTGTTATTTCATGATATTTATATCTCAAATTCTATCTTTGGGGGACCACAGGTTAATACTAAATACCCTTCTAATTTCTCTACCAGATGGTACTTTGGTTATTTCTTCCACAGTGTGTAAAAAGCAAGTACTTTATCAACCACGGACCTCAAAGCTTCCAAGCCTGGCAATTCTAGACAGAATAAATGCTCCTTTCAAAGAGCGCCATCGCTGTAACTGGAGCTAGGTTTTTATCATTGGTCTAAATCTTATTATTGAAACGAGTAAAAAAAACAAACCAGTGTTAAAAAAAACTCTGTTTAAAGAGAAAAATCATTGGTTTCTCAAAAAAACCCGTTAGAATAAACAAACACCACTACTGTGAGAAAAAGTATCCAAATTCAATTTACAAAAATATATAATCCACACTCATTCAATCTTTTAAGGCACTGCCTATCCAATTGAAACAGCTTTAGAGTTGTTACAGGTGGACCAACAATAAAAAATGACAATGTGGATGCAGCAGCTCATAGGTTTGCTTGCTTTGTTTTGAGAGTACTAGAGATGACTGCTGTGCAAGGGAGTGGAAACAAAGATTAACCAAATTGGCTTCCTTGCTTACAATGGACTAGATAGGCTCACTTCCACTCCTGTCTATTAAACCTCCTTGGTTCACATTCACACAACCAAACTTGAGGTTTAAATTTCTCTTAGAAAAACAAGAAACGTATTAGAGAGAGTAAAATTCAGGGGGAGGGTACTTTAAAGTGGCAGGACTGATTCATAACCCTTGTAGCGCTTTAGAAATGTTAAGTAGTAGTAGTAGTAGTAGTGATCTATGGACCAAGGCACTTGACAACTGTCTTCTTCAGCCAATTCCAGGTGATGAGCTTCAGTTGCAGTTTTGATCAGCCTCTAAATTGAAGTCTTGTATTTTTTTTGTTATTGCTTTGCAGTCTATTTTTCACATTTTTTTTAACCAAAGCATTCTGTCTAACTGCCAAATAAAATGCTAACAAGAAATAAGTATAATATACAAATTGTGTGTTACAGATTGTTTGAAGCAGTCCTGGTTTTGACCCTTTGTAGCAAGAGATGTGTGTGTTTTTAGTGATATACTCCCAAATTTTAGAATTATAATCCTAAAAGCATGGTTAAACCAGGTGCTTAACCTGTTCTTCCTGTTCCTGATATTCTGCATGGATCTGGCAGCATGGCTTCAGATGAGTATCTTTGCATATGCTCAGCACAGAGATTAATCTACATCTGCTTTCTCTTTTTTTAATGTCTGTAGATCTAAAAAGAGCTGAAAAATTCCTGAAACAAAGCAGAAGCCTCTTGCGTCCCCAGGACTGGAAATCCCTGCAAACCAGAGCCCTCAAATCTGTACTTCTGCTTTGCAAGGGGTGAGAAGTGGAAATTTATGAATGAACTTCCTGAGGAGTGGCCTAGTGGTTAGGGTGGTGGACTTTGGTCCTGGGGAACTGAGGAACCGAGTTTGATTCCCACTTCAGGCACAGGCAGCTCCTTGTGACTCTGGGCAAGTCACTTAACCCTCCATTGCCCCATGTAAGCCGAATTGAGCCTGCCATGAGTGGGAAAGCACGGGGTACAAATGTAACAAAATAAATAAATAATCTTTATGTAATATTCATCTTTCTCTGCATCTGCCTAGGAAAAGGACATCTCCAGCCTGAAGCCACCCCCATCATTGCATAATTCAGAGGTCAACATAGAAGGGAAATGTCTACACTAGTCTCTGATCTGGTAAGAAAACCTTTTCCAAGCTTTTCTAGTCACAACATCTGAACTTAAAAGAAAAATAAATTCTGTGCTTTTTGCTTTCTCACAAGTAGGCACTGCTTCAGAACGGTAGACCTGCTAATGGTTTATGGGGCTCAATGTGTGTTACATAAAGGCTGTTGACTTGGACAGTAATTTTTAGGGCTGGAAAATTAATGCCTGAAATGCAGGTCTACTTTTAGGATTGCATGATGGCATTAGGCCCTACAGCAGATGCATCCCATGAGGAAAATTGTGCCAGAGCTGGTGAATAAGTGGGTCTTTTCTCTCCCCACTCCATTTTCAGTGGTATTCTCTCACTCCTAGCCAGATTCCAAGTTTATTAAGGGTTTAATACTACCCCGCCCATCATGGGTTACATCTAGGCAGCTTACATACTAAAATAAAATAGATGAGAAAGGGGGAACAAGACTTGAATAAAAGGATAAGGGGTGGAACTATAATATCAATAGACTAGGGAAGGATAACACAAAGAAGGGGCAGCGTTATTCAGGACCACCTCTGAGAAGAGAGCCTCAAGCATTGGCATCTTGAAAGAGGAATGTTTTAAAGTCCATTTTGAAATTCTGAAGTAAATTGTGTTCACGAAGGGATTGGGGCAATTTATTCCAATTTTCAGGACCTTGTAGTGAGAAAATGGCAGCCCGTGTATGCTCATGAAAAATTTCTCTAAATGAAGGGACCACAAGATGGTGTTGGGTGGAAGATCGTAACGTTCTTCAAGGATCGTATGGGATCAGCAAATGAGAGATATTGAGGTTCACCAGACATAAGGACTTTATATACTAGGAGCATAGTTTTATACATAACACAATGAGATATCGGTAGCCAGTATGCAACTTTCAAAAGCAGACATGATTGAATTTCTTAGATCCCATGATAGCGGTATTCTGTATAAGTCGTAGGCAACGTTTCTGTCTTTGGGTACATTATAGAGTACATTGCAGTAGTCTGACTATTGACAAAAGAATGAATTAGGATATTCAAAGCTGGAGAATGTATCAAAGATTTAATTGATCTAATTTGAGCCGATGTTCGAACTACGGAAGCAGTCAGAGGTCAAAAGGAAAGTGTTTCATCCAAAATAACTCTCAAAACTTTTGCTGTGGAGTTTTGAGGGATCTTTACTGAACAATGTCTAAGGGGCTGCAACAGAACAGTGTTGAGAGAGTTCAAAAATGAGACACATCTGGATTTGTCTGGATTGAGGACAAGTCTGTTTTGTTACCACATAGTCAATTGTGCTAAGCTACTATTGATATCTGAAATCATCTGTGTGTTTTTTAGATCTAACACATGAAGCAGTTGGATATCGTCTGCATAAACATAGACTGTGGATCCTAGAGATTAAGCCAGAGTGAGAAGAGAAACAAGGAAAATGTTTAACATTCATCAAAAAACATTTCTTGCAACTCTCAACTTTTATAGACGTGGTGGAAAATAATAAATACGAGACAAGACTTAGTAAATACTAAAGAAAAATACAACTCCTAATGGAAAACAAAAATGAGGACGTTATGATGCCTTTGTATCGCTCCATGGTGCAACCACACCTCAAATTCTGGTCACCACATCTCAAAAAAGATATAGTGGAATTAGAAAAGGTACAGGGAAGGTAGATCATCTAAGACCATTGGGTCCTGGACATTCTACAGTTCGGATATACCCTAGAATTTCGGCAGCCACTTCCCGATGTGTTTGTGGTGTCTTCCTGCAAGTCTTCTCAAAAAGCAGTGATAGTGCATCAGACCTTGGATAGGTTGCTGACTTTGGACGCAATTATTCCAGTGCCTGAGGAAGAGAGAGGTTCTGGCAGGTATTACATCTATTTTGAGGTGCCCAAGAAGGAGGGGTACTTTTTGGCCAATCATGGATCTAAAAGGCATCAACAGGGCTCTCAGGGTTTCTCCCTTCCGAATGGAGACTCTGAGGTCAGTCATCATAGCTGTCCACAAAGGAGAGTTTCTGTCATCCTTGGATTCATCTAAGATTTATCTGCATATTCCCATTCATCCGTACCATTTCAATTTTTTTACCATTCTTGGGTCCCATTATCAGTTCAAGACCCGCCCCTTCAACTTGGCCATGGTGCTGCAGACCTTTTCCAAGGTGATGGGGGTTGTGGCGGCATATCTCAAGGAGGGCATGTTAGTGCATCTTTATCTGGACGACTGTTGATTCAGGTGAAGTCCTTCGAGAAGAGCAAAAGAGCCCCCAATCGAATAGTGAGTTTCCTGCAACACCTAGGCTAGGTACTGAACTCCGCCAAGAGCATGTTGACGCCAGCATAGTCCTTGAAGTACTTGGATGTCCAGTTCTATACCCTCCTAGGCAAAGTTTTCCTTCTGAATCACAGGGTTTCAAAGTATGTCTCAGGTCAACACCTTTTCTGGGATGTTCGCTGCAACGATTAAGGTAATTCTGTGGGCAAGAGCTCATATGCACCCTCTTCTGACCAGCTGGTCCCAGTAGTTGGATGGGCTGGTGGATGTGGTCTCCTCTGGTTTTTGAACAGGAGAAATTTGGAGAAAGGCATGGACCTGAAGATTCCGGGGTGGACTCTGATGATCACGGACACCAGCTACTCAGGTCAGGGAGTGCATTGCCAGGGTCAGGTAGCGCAGAGGTGCTGGTTAGTGAGGGAGGAAAAGTGGTCTGTCATTCAATTGCAGACCATGACCATTTGTTTGGCATTTCTGGTGTTCTAACCTCTTCTGGTTCACAAAGCAGTCACAATCTTGTCAAACAATGCGATAGCAATAGCGTGTGTTAATCGTCAGGGAGAGGAAAGAGTTGTCCCCTAGCTCTGGAGACAGCTAAACTTATGTCCTGGGCCGAACAAAATTTTCTTCTGCTGTCAAGTAGGGGAAAGGGGGTGGGATTTAATATATAATCTTTCTGTGGTCACAATCAAAGTGGTTTATGTATTATATACAAATATGTCATACCTGGGATAATGAAGGGTTAAGTGACTTGCCTAGAGTCACAAGGAGCTGCAGTGGGAATCAAACTGAGTTCCCCAAGTTTTCAGGCTGCTGCACTAACCATTAGGCTACTCTTCCACTCATGTGTCTAGAGTTTCCAGTGTGACAACGGATTTCCTTAGCAGGAACATGCTGGATCTGGGGGAGTGGTCCCTCTCAGAGACTGCCTTTCAAAACATAGTCCAGTGTTGAGTGATGCAAAAACTCCTTGGTTTTTCAGTTGTAGGAAGGAACCAATGTCTGAAGGGATAGATGCCTTGGCTCCTCAGTGGCCCCCTTGAGGGGTTGTTGCATGTGTTCCTCCCAGGACATTAATTGGAATGGTGATTCAGAGAATCGAAGCTCACCATGGCCAGGTGGTTTTTGTGAATCTGGATTGGCCAAGACTCCCATGGTATGGAGATCTAGTATGGCTGTTAGCAGGAGATCCCCCTTCTCTTTCAGGGTCCCTTCAGCATGCCAGATGTGGATCGATTCTCTCTTACAGCATGGCTATTGAGCAGGCGAGACTGCTAAAGAAAGGTTACTCAGACAGTGTTAGTTTCACCTTGTTGAATTCTAGGACGTGTGCAAGTTTGGTGGATCTTTGAGGCTGGGTATGATGACAAGACCAGGGCGTCACTACTTCATTCAGGACATTTTGCAATTTCTCCAGGATGGTATCATGAAAGGTTTAGCTCTCTCTTCTCTGAGAGTTCAGTTGGTGGCTTTGGCATCCTTTTGGGAGACAATTCTAGGACGTCAGTTGGCACTTCATCTAGATGTGTTGCAATTTTTTTTAAGGGAGTTAAGAACCTGAAGCTACAGTTTAGTCAGGTTCTTCCTCCCTGGGATTTGAACTTGGTCTTGTCAACCTTGGTGAAGGTGCCCTTCAAACTGTTGAGCTTGGTTACCTTGAAGGATCTTTTGCAGAAGGTGGCTTTTCTGGTGGCCATCATAAGAACATAAGAATAGCCATACTGGTCAGAACAATGGTCCATCTAGCCCAGTATCCTGCTTCCAACAGTGCCAAATAACCAATTACAGTGGCAGAACCCCGATTAGATCTATATTCTTTTGTTATCTTTTGTCAGAAAATAAATTAGTAGCAACAATCCATGCGACCAATCCTGGGGCAAGCAGTGGTTTCCCCCCATGTCCATCTCAATAACACTTCGACTTTGCACATTTCAGAGTCACAAGCTCTCTTTTGTATGGAGCCCTTTCTTCTCTTTTCCAAGGAGAGAGTCGTCTTGCACCCTGTTCGCTCTTTCTTACCAAAGTAGTTTCTCCTTTTCATTTGAACCAGTCTATTACCTTGCCAGTGTTTCAGTGGGAGACTTAGGGAGATTTTCTTTATCGGTTTTATGTGCTTGGGCTCTGCGCTGTTTGAAGAGGACAGATGAATTTTGGAAGTTGGACAGGCTCTTTTTGGTGTTTGGGAGTCAGAAGAGAAATGAAGCAACTTCTAAAGTCACGATTGCCCAATGGATTAAAGAGACAGTTGCTTCCGCTTACATTCTCAATGGCAAGCAGTTGCCAGTGTGCCAGTAGGGCCCAGGCTTTGTCTTGGGCTCAGCAGTCTTTGATCCCTGTTCAGGACATTTGCAGGGCAGCCACTTGGTCATCTCTCCATTCTTTTGAGAAGCATTACAGACACCATAGAGGAGGTGGACCAGAGCTACGGTGCTGGCTCGAGGTTTGTCTGATTCCTTCCCTCATTGAGTATTGCTTTGATACTTCCCACTCATACTGGTCTGGGGCGGTCAATAAAGGAAAGAGAAATTTAGATTTTACCTGCTAACTTTCTTTCTTTCTTTGAGGCCCCGATGCTCAAAGCTCACCATGCTTGCAACATTTGATTTAGACTGGTTGTAGCCAGTCTAGAGGGCATGTTATTCAGCCTCTATTGCACAAAGGGGTTCTGTGTGCGCCACTTTTACCATTTGCCATAGCAGCTACCAATAATCCTATTCAAATGTATTCCAACAAGCTCATTAGTATTAAAATGTACATTCAGTGAAATGCACAGACGTTTCCATGCATTGCACAGAAGGGAGCACCTACCTTTTAACGTGGAAAAACTTTCCAGCAGGTTTGGAGCTGTCATTGCATCAGGATGATTTCTCGGAGGAGCATCGTCTGCTTTCATTTTTTAATAGTATTTGCACGTGTGTGTGAAATGTGCCATGTGTGTATATTGTGTGTGTGTGTGTGCCCAGCACGTAACGGTAGTGTTAAGTTGTCATGAAACATTTTTAATAGTAGTTGTGCATGTCTGTGAAATGTGCTATGTGCATGAGTGTGTCCCGTATATAACAGTAGTGTTAAAAAGTTGTCGTGGAACAAAAAAAAAAAAAGGAAACTCTGAATGTGATGTCACTGGATGCACTCCTTTTTTCCTGGGCATGTACAGAACATTGACGCTTATCGAGAGACTGTTCTGCACATGTGCTAGGTGCTTTCCCTACCAAGCCACTTGGAGAATTTCTGTGCATCTCAATTGCATTCGATTTCCTTTGAACATCAGTCACTGTTTTGAAATTGGTAAGTTCAACCGTGGTTATAAACACACGCATTATTTAACTACGACTTTTGAGCATCTGCCTGTTAGTCTCTCCAGACCATTCCTGAACCCTCTCAAGATCAGTGCAACTGTGTTCATTCTTCCTGAGCCAGGAACAGCAGTTCATAGCTGGTCTTTTCTAGTTATTGTTCTTTGTTTAAAAAAAAAAAAAATGATGAAGATATAAGAGTGGATGACGACGGTGATAATGTTGTCTCCTCTATAGCACGGTTGTTCCTACCCCCTATGGGTTTTACAGTTTGGAAGGTCTGTTTTTTTTTCTGTACTATTTTGGCTTTGTCAATAGAAATACTGAGTGGCTCAGAACTGCACAGGATCTAATAAGGTGACATCGCTTGGTATTTCTTAATCTCCCTATTTGCTGGTAGAAGGGCATATACCCACTGATTGGGAATGGTCTGGAGAGACTCAAAGAAAGAAAATTAGCAGGTAAGATCTAATTTCTCCTTTTCTATTGCTTGTATTTCTTACCAGCTTACTCACCCGCCCCCCTGCACAGATCACTTACAGGATAAAGCAAGGATAAAAACTAATACGTGATACTTAAGATAACGCCAGTGCTATGATATCACAAAGCTTCACACGGGGCACCAGCTGAAGAAGTATGGGTTCAAATTACAGGTTTTTGTTTTAGCAATGTGTGTTCTTTATTATTCTTGGTTTGCCATGAACTAGCAAAGTTAGAGAGACAAACTCTAATATGCCTGCAGCTTACCTTGCATTTTTGTATACTTTTTTTCTTTGATGTTAGTAGCTATAATTTGGTCTCAATCAGCTTTAATGATTTAATTTGCATAATCTTTCTAACAATGCTACTTTAAGCATATGGCCTTGGGAAGCTCTACATTGGAGATTGACACGGGGATGGGGACCCGCGGTAACCAAGGGGATGGGGACAAATCCTGCGGGGATTAGGACAGAGCCCATGGGGATGGAGACAGACTGTCCCCGTGTCATTTTCTGCTTTGAAGCTTGTTAATGAACTGGACTGTTAAATGTTTGAGTGATGCAGATGACGATATGTTGATATTTTTAGAAAAACAAGCACAACTGGGCCTTCAAGACTGAGACAACAGGAGTCCTTTATTAAGAAAAGACCTGACACGGGCCAGGTTTCGGTGTCAACAATGCCTGCCTCGGATCTAATAACAAAACACATATAAAACATAATCTATATATATAAAAGGCACCACTGAAGCCTCCAGTCTGAAGTGTGAAGCGCCAGAGATATCCGGTTTCCCCATGAGTGAAGGAAAACAGCACAGCACGAAATCCCACGAAACAGTGAAGGACTCAGAGGGGGGAGGGGAGAGAGATGCCCTCACTCTCTCTGTAACACAAACGCAGAACAGCAGGAAACAACACTGAAGGACTGGACTCAGAAGGGGGAGGGAGAGAGGGCAGGGACACACACACTCCCACATGCACACTCTGAAGAAAACCTTGCTAGCCCCCCGTTTCATTTGCATCAGAAACGGGGCTTTTTTACTAGTAACTTAATAATAAAAACAGAAATAAAAATGAATGTAGATGTGAAATCAAATAGTCAAAGCATCATCATAAATAATACATATAAAAAGCGGGTATGCAGCTTAAAAAGACTTCACCTTAAATAATATATATAAAAAGCAAATATACAACTTAATAAAAAACAAGTATAAAACGTAATAATAAACAAGTAATAAATTAGGAACACAATCTTAACATCAATCACCACAGATAATGTACATATATAATATGGTAAATATTAATATTCAAGTAAATTAAACAAAAAAATCTTTAAGTTCACAGATATAATGCACACTGATATAGTTAGATATTAGTAATATGTGTTTCCCTTTTTGGTTTGGGAAAAAATTAAACCTGTATGCATTGTGGGGGATATGTGAAGTTTATACGATTTGGTCAATATTAAGTTACATTGCTTCAGAATTCAAATTCATAGTGATAGACTAATTACAGGAAATGCTTACCTAGGTGTAATTACGAGGTATGCAGGTAGGGAATTCGATTCCTATAGAGAAACGAAGGAGATCAGCAAGGGACTAGATAAGCAGCACACAGTGAAACATCCAGAGAAAAGCAATTACACAGGGATCTTAGGTAATACTACCATTACAAAATGTGGTCTATCTCAGGCTTACATATGAAGTCTCCGTTTACTGTAATTAACAGCTTGAGTAGGAAAAGAGACCCGTTATTTATATAATAGATGTTTTGAGGTAATGTGTCTATAATGTAGTGCCTAACAGAGGTGTCAAGCAAATAAACCACCATAAGGCAATGAGATCGTCGGTTCAAAGAACAACAGTAATCCCAAAAGTTGTGCCATATGTTGATAATAATTGTGCAGAACATCTCTTTACTACTCTTCAAGAGATAGATCTAAACGTAACTCATAGCGAACTATATTTTAGCAGCGACCTTGATTCTCAAAATATAATGAAAATACATATTGAGCTTGCATGCCTGATTACAGAAATATCATAACGATAGTGTTCAAAATACGCCAGAGCCAGTAAATTCTTAAGAGCAATAAGAAGTGTAAGGTGATTCATTGATAAATTATGTTCTGGTAACTGAGACACGGTCATGTAATTCTTACCCCAACCAAGAAAAAATATATAGAATCCCAATGAAAAATGCCGTCATTCTGTGAAGTCAGCAAACACTGAGGTTTGTATACATTCGATTGCTTAATCTTACATCACTTACCCCACCGAGGAAATATAATATTCAGTAAAAAAACGCCGTCAGGCAATGCAGATAATCACAGTAGGGTCTAAAATACAAGCCTTTCCTGATTTAGCAAGGGAAACACAGAAAAGAAGAATTGACTTTCTGGCTTTAAAATCTAGAGTTCTTAATGTTGGTGGATCCTTTGTTTTGAAATTTCCCTGCAGATGTTTAGTGACTTTGAATCAAATTAATTATGTTTTCTTTGACCCTAAAAAACTGATAAGAATTTGTTCATGGAGGAGTAGCCCAGTGGTTAGTGCAGCGGACTGATCCTGGGGAACTGGGTTCAATTCCCACTGCAGCTCCTTGTGACTTTGGGCAAGTCACTCAACCCTCCATTGCCCCAGGTACAAAATAAGTACCTGTGTATATGTAAACACCACAGAAAGGCAGTATATCAAGTCCCATCCCCACCCCCTTCCCCTTCATTCTAAAGAAGGTACTAGGGATACCCTGGTCACACCCTACTATTTACTACTACTAGTTATCATTTCTATAGCACTACAAGGCATACGCAGCGCTGTACACCATATACAAAAGAGACAGTCCCTGCTCAAAGAGCTTACATCCCAATAATTGATTAGCTGTATATCGGCTGCGTGTGTTTATCTGTCCACTGCTCTATTGATGATTTATTGTTTTTAGTGTTTGATTTCCTAGTTCTTGGATCTAAACTATGTGGACAAAGTAAAATCTTTGTTTTCCTATAATCATTTTCTTTTTGGATAATGTTAAGTTGTGATATTGCTGAAAAATTTATGTTATATATGTAAATGTAAAATAAAAAAATATAAATTAAAAAAAAAAAAAAAGAGTGAGACTTGGAGGCGTATTTTCAAAGCACTTAGCCTTACAAAGTTCCATAGGTTACTATGGAACTTTGTAAGGCTAAGTGCTTTGAAAATGAGCCCCTTAGGCTACTTCTCCACACACTGTCCAACTGTTAGTACAGTGCCCTAAGAACCAGGGGAACTGGATTCAATTCCCCCTGTAGCTCCTTTTGACTCTGGGCAAATCACTTAACCATCCAGTGCCCCAGGTACAAAATAAGTACATGTATATAATATGTAAATTACTTTGATTGTAACCACAGAAAGGCAGTGTATAAAATCTCATCCCCTTTTCCCAGCTGTAACACTCTGTTATAGTTGTGCCCAGATTGTCAATGACACAGCTTTTGGTGTGGTGAAGATAGTGGTCACCATCAGGTCTGAATATTAGCCCATTTTTTTTAAATAATGTATTCTTGTATTAAGTTTTGTGAACTACTTTAGATTAGACTATGTCTCAAGCAGTTGGTATAGAAATATAACGTAATATATCAAAGGCAGGGAGCAGTTCTGCTTGGCTCCCATCACTGTCAGAGCCAAAGGAAAGGCTCAGAAGAGTGTGAGCAGCAGTTTCAGATATGAGAAGCTGGCTTGCATTATCACTGATGCTGTTGCACAAGGCTGGGGAGCCATAAAAAGTGAGTGAAATGGAAGATGGGAGGCCGGAACCGCTTCTCCGAGCTTCTACCGCTGCCTTTGAATTCTAAAGGCAAAATTGAGAACCACAGTGAAAGAAGTACAGGTGCTGCTGGGAAGAAATGAGGCCACATATAATTAAACCTGGGGATAATAAAGGTCCAGTGAAGTAGGGGATGCACAGCAAAACAGATCCTCTTGCTACAGGGGAAGTGAATAAGGGTTAGTGAAGTGAAGTAAAGGCAGGAAGAGGAGAGAAGATGGAGGATGAGTGGAGGGCACTTTGTTATAATCCCCCACTCTCCGAAGAAACAGATGTTGGGGAAGGGGGAAGGCATGTTAAAGTGTTATACTAGTACACATACTTCAAGGATCAAATGTTATACATAGTACAGTATGTCATACTTTGTATTGTTATTTGAATATTTTTACTGCTGTAATTGCCTATTGCTCAAGTTTGATCTATTCTTACTGTACACTTCCTTGAGTGATTTCCTTCAAAAAGGTGATAATTAAATCCTAATAAATAAATAATAAAATATACCTGCTGAGAAATCATTGTCTGCCACACTCTTGGGAACTCTAGACCCTACATTTCCCAGCATTTCACATTATTGAGAGTGTTAGACATGTGCCTTTCCCCTTCTCAGCAAAACAAACTCTGGAGAGACCCCCCTCCCTGCTTAGTGATTTTAAATGTGTGTGGTCCTTCTATTGAAGAGACTGGGGATTCTTGCTGTAAATGCTGTATAATAAAGCTTATTACACACAGTAAGGTAGAACTGAAGGAGGAGGGACTAAGTATGTTATTTGCTGTTTCAGACACCAGTCACATTCACCGATGTTGCTGCTTATTTTTGTGAAGCAGAGTGGGATATTCTGGAAGAATGGCAGAGGGAGCTGTACAAGAAGGTCATTGAGGAGATTCATGAGATCTTGATGTCACGGGGTAAAGATGCCTTTCTTCCATCTACCATGAATAGCCCTTTTGGACTGCAGGAATCACATTGTCTGTTATTGGGGGGTGGGTAGAAGTCAGAGCTTAGACCAAAAGACTGTGGTTTCATCCTCTGACCTTCAGTAGGTCACTTAACCTCCCTGAACCCAACTGGAGAGTATAAGAGTTGTTTATTCAATCATTATTTACGTCTGTGAACCACCTATACAGAAAACAAGCACATTACAATAATCTTAACGTTTAAGTCACATAAAGGCATATTTTAGGTAGTGCATGGAGAGGGAATTCACACATCCAGGTCAGGACATGGAAAATTCCCATAGTATTTAATAAGAGGCTCTGTCAAATTTAGATCTCTTTGTAAAAAAGTGCAGGACTGCACATTTAAGGCTCTCTGTGTACAGTGAAGTCAGTGATTTCAAAAAGCTGTATTTGGAGGGGGGAGAAAAACATGCAGCACTGCTTCACTCAGGGCCGGTACTATGGTCTCTGGCGCCCCCACCCCCACCCCGGGTCCAGCATCTCTTTTCTCTCTTCTTCTTCTCCCCCCCCCCCCCCCCCCATCTCCCATCCAGCACCCTTTTTCAGCCCAGTGCCTTAAAAGGTAACATAACATACATAGGTGAAGAATAAAAGGGTTTTTTTTGTTTTTGATTTTTTTTTTACACTCGGCAGCTTTTTAATTTATTTGAAAGCTTCCCATATGTTTGATATAAATATCATGAAATAAAATTGAATATTACTAAAACTGCTTAAAAAATTATTGTAGCTGGTGGAAACAGCACTAATAAAGGCTATATTTTGTGCTCCTTTTTCTACACTGTTATATACAGTACATTAATACATGGCCAAATTTCAGTGAGGATATCCTGTTTACTAATGAGCTCATCTTAACAGCTGTTGTAATCTGCCTTGAGAAGCCTGGTGTTATTAAGATTGAAAATAAAATTAAACTCTCCTTTCATTGAAGCACATGGAATCATATCTTCACCTCATCTTTTTTGTTCAAATGGATTATTCTGTTTTTGAGCATGTTTCAGGGACAAGTGGTTTTCATAAATCAACATAATAAAAATAAATATTTTCTTTCATGCAGATCTCTCATTTATTTTAACATAAACTAAATGGGCTATAACCCTAATGCAGTCCATTGGTTTTCTTATATTTTGTCCTTGTGATGACTTACACTGTGCCAAAACCTACCCCCCCCCCACCGCCGCAGTAATGCCGCCATCCCCCTTCCATATACTACAGTCCTATCTTGTCGCCTGCCCTGGTTTTGTAGTGGCCACTGCAGCTATGGGGACAAGAAAGAATCCCACTCTGTCTTGCCCGCTGCCACTACTCTGTCTCTGGCTCTCTCCGCTTTGCTCTTCTGTGCTGCTTGTTGCACCACTGTGTTTTTTCAAAATGGCTGCCGAGACTGCAGCTAGAAGCCTCAGCAGACATTTTTAATATACGGCGGGGCCGTCCGCAGCACAGAAGAGCAAAGCAGAGACAGTCGACGGAGTAGCAGCAAAGGGCAGGAAAGAGTGGGATTCTTTCCTTCCCCCGTAGCCACAGAGGCCACCACACCACCAGGGCGGCCTTCAAGGATCAAGGTAGGTCGTGGGAGGGGTGTAGTGTGCGGCGGCAGTGGCCAGTGGAGCGTAGTGCATGGGTAATCATGGCAGTTCCTGGCGCCTCTCGAATGTTGGTGCCCCCCTGCCATGCATACCGCATTCCGCCATCCCTGACTTCACTTAGATGTGGGAGCAGCTTCTGTTGAGCTCAATCACAGGAGATCCTAGGTACATAAAAACATTTAACAAAACAGTAATGTTTGGGTCAGAAAATTGTTAATACCACCTTAAAACATTTCCTCAACAAATTCTATGAAAATTAAGGAACCTAAGATGACTTGAATAAAGCAAATTATTCATGGATTCTGTTTTATTGTGGACATGTGGAGACACACTTCTTGCCTGCAAGGATTGTATCTGTAGCCCCACCGATTGTAATTTTCCTTTAGTAAGTTCAATCCTAGAGCCAATTCTTTAAACCTGGTGGCAGTTCTCAGTGAACGAACATAAATAGATGACAGTTCCCATGAGCCCCCCCCCCCCCCCTATGTCTTAGACCTAGACACTACATTCCAAATATCCAACAGAGATACTTCCCAATCAGATCCTCCCTAATCCAATTCAGACAAATCGGGCAAAACAGGTAGGGATAGGGAATGGAGAGATCTTTAGTTTCAAAGGATGTCCCATGCTTTCACTCAAATCAAGTACTTTCCCTTGGTACTCTGATCTCATCCCATGGTTTTCAGTATCATCTTTATGCTGATGACTCCCAGATCTACCTCTCCACACCAGAAATCTCAGCCAAATTCCAGGCCAAAGTATCAGCCTGCCTGTCTGACATTGCTGCCTGGATGTCTCAGCGCCATCTGAAACTAAACATGACCAAGACTGAGCTTCTTATCGTTCCCCCTAAACCAACCTCTCCTCCCCCCCCCCCCCCCCCCCCCCCATTCACTGTTTCTGTGGATAACATTCTCATCCTTCCTGTCTCATCAGCTTGTAACCTTGGAGTCATCTTCGACTCCTCCCTCTCCTTCTCTGCACATATTCAGCAGACTGCTAAAACATGTCATTTCTTTCTCTATAATATCACCAAAATTTGCCCTTTCCTTTCTGAGCACACTACCAGAACCCTCATCCACACTCTTATCACCTCTCGCTTAGACTATTGCAACTTGCTTCTCACAGGTCTCCCACTTAGCCATCTCTCTCCTCTTCAATCTGTTCAAAATTCTGCTGCACAACTAATATTCCGCCAGTATCGTTATGCTCATATTAGCCCTCTCCTCAAGTCACTTCACTGGCTTCCTATCTGTTTCCACATACAGTTCAAACTCTTCTTATTGACCTATAAGTGCATTCACTCTGTAGCTCCTCAGTACCTCTCCATTCTCATCTCTCTCTCTACATTCCTCCCCGGGAACTCTGTTCACTGGGTAAATCTCTCTTACCTGCACCCTTCTCCTCCACTGCTAACTCCTGACTCTGTTCCTTTTATCTTGCTGCACCATATGCCTGGAATAGACTTCCTGAGCCGGTACATCAAGATCCATCTCTGGCCCTCTTCAAATCTAAGCTAAAAGCCCACCTTTTTGATGCTGCTTTTAACACCTAACCCTTATTTTATCATCCTCACTTTAATATTCCCTTATCTCTTGTTTGTCTGTCCTTATTAGATTGTAAGCTCTGTCGAGCAGGGACTGTCTCTTCATGTTCAAGTGTACAGCGCTGCATACTTCTAGTAGCTTTTTAGAAATGATAAGTAGTACTAGTACTCAATCCGAGAGGCTACCCTCTTTCTGTAACATTAAGGACACAGCAGTCATATGCAAACAGTAGTACGGATGGAGTCCTGTTAAGACAGACTTCTTTCAGTGACTCAGGAGACCCAGGTTACCCCCCCCCCCCCCCCCCCCCCCCCCCCGCTGTATTGGAACCAAATGTTTGTATGGCCAAGCGAAAATAAAAGCAGTGGGAAAGCCAATTGACTAAACCAGATTTTATTGGAAATAAAGTTATAAAAAGGTGGTCCTTAATTATATGTGTGTCCAGACTTTTTCCTAGCAATTATCCATAGCCTAACGTGTTTTGGCAATAAAGCTCCTAAATCAGGGACAATTATATTTTTGTCAGTGAGGTAGGACTACATATGTACATATCCACCTTATGAGTTGTGCTGCCTCGCTAGCTTCTGAGCCTGGGAAGCTGATTTAAGTATCACCAGGATGGGCTCTCCATACTCTTTATTTAGTGAGGCGGTTCAGCTCATAAGGAGGATGTGTATATGTGCAGTCCAACTTTGACAAAAATATAATTGCCTCTGATGCAGGCAACTATGCATCGAAACATGTTTGGCTGTGGACAATTGTTAAGAAAATGTCTGGACACATATATAGTTAAGGGCCACCTATTTATACCTTTATTTCCAATAAAATTTAGTTGAGCTAGCTGGCTTTCCTGCTGCTTTTATTTTCTCTTGTATACGGTGCTGCAATTGGACATCACCTCTTCTTTTTTTCTTTTCTTTTTTTCATCTGTCCATAAGGCCAGAAAACACTAGGGTAGAGGCTAGCAGAACTTTGCTCTTGCCTTTCCTTTAACCCCACAATGAGAGAGAGAGGGGGTCTCATTCTGAATAACAAGATGATTTTGGTACTCCCTAAGGAGAAGACTGAATCATGACTTTAAGCAAAAGAGTTGGCTCCAAAGGGGCAAAGTATGCTTCTTTGAGCACAATAGCAAGTCTTAATCTTGTTCTTCTAGGAATAGGCAGGACAATGACATCACTCCCAGGAGCCACACACCGTGCACAGGGCTGGAACACTATCAGGATTTCAAGGCTTCCCCAACTTTAAATACAGCTTCTCAGGCTCACCAGGACTCCTCTTCTCCCCCCAGTCACCGCTTATACATCTGTTCAGTGACACTCTTTCATCAGATAATGCTGCTAAATATACGCATCAAATGAAAGACAAGGGCCAATGCAGTGATCACCGCATCTGAAAATCAGGACTTAAAATTAAAACCATAAAACATAAGGTCCAACTGTACAGTGAATCAAAAGCAGGCTTTACATAATTTCCTGCAGAATACCTAATCCTTAACTAGCACAAGATCCTTTGGAACAGAGTTCCAAAGTACTGGTCCCACACAAGAATAGGCCTTTTTATTCTTTTTAACCCAATGGAATGTTATACAGAAATAATACATAAGGGGTCAAAAAATGTTTGTCTAGGGGCAAAATAACTTCCCAAACACTTAGTGGAATAGGACCAAATTTGGTATAGGGGAGGAAATCCTGTGAAAAGGGACATCAAGTTTGACAATGGGCCAGATCAGATGTTCCAGAAAATAAAGCCTTCAAACGAATGGCCAGTGCATTTCTAGGAAAGGTGGGGGGGGGGGGGGGGGGAGGAAGAGTTCCAGTACCTGCAGCATAAAAACATTGATGCATTGAAACATAACAGGGACTTGCATCTTTCAAACTGCTCCTTCCCTTCCCTTTCTCCCAGTCACAAATACAGGGTCAACCTACTTGTACACAGATACACAAATGGAGTTGGAAATTATTTCATGAGACATGGTTCTTATGCCTTCCCCAAGACAAGCACCCTTCCCATTGCTACCCCTTATCCCTGCTGGGCTGGATCTTAGTGATTCAGATGTGTATTTCATTTTTTTAGTTGTAAATTTTAACCATTAAACCTAGCCGGTTTAGTGCTGAATATCTGCGCCTAACCGGCTATGTTGTACGATATAGCTAGTTACCAGGTAGCCACTAACCACGGATGTGTAACGGGAGATAAACAGTTGCCTCCTGTTGAATATCCATGGTTGGGTGCTAATACACTATTTAACCAGCCAGGGGCTGTTCTTGGCCTGCTAAATAGTTTTGAATATTGGGCTTTATGAGTTTTATTTTAGGTAAAACCTCTAAAAATGATTTCTGTGATGAGAGTTCAGCACCCTCCCTGTAATAAATTATTACTACTGAGTGTAAATATTGAGGACCAAGTTTACTTAAGGCTTTTAAAATTAGAAGGAGTATTTTAAACATAGCCCTAGACTGAAGTCCAAAAACCGATGCATGAACTTTAGAGCTGGTATTGTATGTTCATAAATATTAATGCCTAATAAAAGACAGGTTCTGTTTGAGTTGCACCTAGAGAATGACACAGGGATAAAGTTTGTCCCCTCCCCGTCCCCACAGGTTCTGTCTCTGTCCCCGCCCCATGGGCTCTGTCCTCATCTGCAGAAGCCTTGAACACTTATGATTTTATCTTTTTATTAAAGTATAAAAAGGAACAATATGCTGTGCAGCTGTTTTTAAATCACAAATAGAAAACAATAATAACAACAAGCAACTAAAATAACCCCCCCCCCACACACACACACCACCACCACCCTCTACCCTTCCAACCCCAACAATAGCTGACTTCTGCTACTTCAAGGAATCCTAATCTATCCTGTTAAAATGTCCAGGGATACTAAATACAACCCATTCTGTATGCCCTAGTGGGGGAGAAATATGCCCTGTGAAGCACTGTTATGGTTTATCTGTGGATGAATAAATCATCAACAATCTCAGGATTCAGTCTAGCTCTCCTGTCTTCCACAGTCCTTCCTTAGAAAATGTGCTGGTAGCAGAAATGTATAGGATCCTCAATGCAGATTTTGCTAGTTGAGGCCAGCATGTTTGCTTGTTTTTCCAAAAAATCAAAATTTCATCCTCTTCATCACTCAAATAACAGTCCAGTTCATTAACAAGCTTCAAAGTAGAAAATGGAACAGGACAAAGTTTGTCCCCGTCCCCACGGGCTCTGTCCTAGTCTCCACCCCCACCCCATCCCTACAGGATTTCCTCACCCCCTCTCTTCAGGCTTTGTCCCTGTTACTGCAGGTCCTCATCCCCGTATCATTCTCTAGTTGTACCCTCCCCAATGGCTTCTGAGGTAGGCCTATATATAAAGTGAGGATGTTCTGTATGGCTAGACTGTCTTTACAGCTCAGGTACTAAGTGGTGTGATTTCTGTTTCCTGGGTCAACTGGCCAGGCATGAGAAGGGAGAGAGGCATGATCTTTGTTTAAGGGTAGCACCTAGTGTCTAGATTCAGGGCCCATGATAGTAGGGCTCCTGGCCCAGGACCATAACTGTCAACAGCAGAGCAGGTGTGTTGGAGGGATGATATAAAATAGGGGAAATAATTCCTGGGCAGTTGCAAATGAAGGCTCATAGCACCAGATCTCAGCCCTGGTTCCAGCTGAGCTGCAGTTACAAAGGCACAGGAGAAAACCACTGTGTCAAAATAAAATAAAACCCTCACCTACATATATGTTAGAACAGATGCTTAATGCACCAACTAATAAAGCTGTCTGCAGGGCCAGAGGAGAGAGGACCTGCCTCTCTGACTCCTATCAGATACGCAACTTTTGTATTAGGGCAGGACAAGTTAGCTTTGAAACAACCAGTTATAAAGCCTGTTTTTTTTTTATCAGATGTTCTTGGTCACACATTCTCTTCTCCCTCTCACTGGGTTTTAGAATGAGTTATCTTTTGTCCTAGGGCAGGCTCTTCTAACAAAAAGCTCACAGTTCTTTTCACTTGCTTGCAGGGAAGATTGACATCTGTGAAGCCTCTTGTCTTACAGGTTCATGCACATAAGTTTTTTTGTGTCAAAGTACATGGAGGCTAAGTAATACAGATACCATAGGTAAAAAAGAGAAGTCTTACAACTTAAGTCAAAGAAATTTTTTCATAGCAGTTCCACCGAAAGAGGGTATACCAAATAGATGACCCTTACCCCTGCCTTTCCATTTATTAAAACATAAAGGACTTTATGATAAAATTTCTTTGACTTAAGTGGTAAGACCTCTGGGTTTTTTTGTTTTTTTAACCATAAGTTACTGTGTGCCAAAAGGATTTCTATGAATATTCTCAACATATAACCCAGATACATAGAAAGCTCAAGTAGTAAACCACACAAGGGTAGATAAGCAAAAGTAATTTACCATGCAGAGCAGAAAGAGATAGAGTATATACATATGTGATACTGAGTATATCAGGCCCTAAATCTTGTACTGTGGTGAAACGCCAACCCATTTTCCCCCCAGTTTTTAAAATTATTAAACAAGAGCCTTTCCCTTCTCATTTCTCCCTACAAAATTAAGGTTGAAGATAGTTAATAAAGAGGGTACCACGTGGAGCTGTTGTATGGATCCAGATGTATTTCAGGCCTATTTCACTGACATGAACCCAGAGTAAGTTCTTAGTCTTATTCAGTCCTGCCTCTGAATTCTGCCCTTGGGGTGAGTGTCTCACCTGGCCCACCTTTTTCACAAGGTCCTAATAGAGCTTCTTTGTAGTCTTCTGGTCTCTGGGGATTTTGCAACAAGGTTCTATCCATGGATGTCCTGCTCTTCTCTGACTAGTTTTACAGGATCAGGAATAATTCAGGGGGAAATGTCAGGGGGATTACCACCTCTTTTGCAAAACTTTGTCTGGTACATACAAATACCCATCCCCTACCTCTGTCAGAGCACAGCACCAATAAGACCCTTCAAGACTTCTGCAAGGGCAAAGTTTAAAATGTAATTATCTCATTCCTACAGGCTATTACCAAAGTTTAAAATGTAATTATCACATTAACAGGTTATTCAATTGTTAATCCTGATGTTATATTCAGGATTAAACGGCAAGATGAGAAATATTTCAGCCAACACCATGACTGGAAAAAGAATGAAAACATTAATGGACCTGCTATTAGTAAGTAAATATTTTATCTCATTTCCTTTCATTTAAGAGAAATTTGAAGACAGTGCTTTTCAAGAAGTTTGTTTGACTTGGTTACTCTTCTTAGTTTTGTAAATCGCTTTGAACTTTACAGTATTAGCAGTACAGAAATACAGTGTAATGCAAATGTTATGAATTAAGAGATTTGCATTTTCAAATCCCAAGAGATGGGTTATTAACAAAGAACACTTGGAGGTTTCAGAGCCATTAACAAATATGTTATTAGCAAATCTTCAGTGCATCTTTTGAGACATGTTTATTGTGTTATAACAGGTCAGCCATTTATAACGTCTGTGTTCTCACTCACCATTAAGCAAGAGGATGAACTACATTCTGTTGAACCTACTGAATTGGAGACAACAGAACAGATTTGTCCTCCTGTAACAAGCAAGTATACAATTCATCTTGAACAGCTTTATTTCTGTTCAGATTACAAGCTGTTTTGGGCAGGGACCTTCCTCACCCATGGTACATTTTTGACTTGTGCACATCTGTCACTATACTCTTGCATTGACTTACAGCATAGTTCACATTTTGGATGCCTTCCAGTGAGTATTGAAGACATCTTTTTGAAAAATGAACGAGAAAGCACATTATGAATTGGGGGCACCAGGCAGCAGCTACTTTCTGATTAGTAGCAGCTGAAAGAAAGAATCCATTTTGTTAATGTATTATTGTGGCAGAAATGCACATGACCGTTTTTCAGTACAAGTAGCCACCTCCATCAGAATATGCTGGTCTGAAACGGAAAACGTCCAGATCAGGGTGCAGTGTTTATATAAAAGGAGCCTTTCTAGGCATGACATTTGAGAAGTCTTTCAGAAAAAAATCCATGAGTGTATAATGATTCAGTGTAGTGCTACGCTGCTTTGCTAAATCTAGCCGGTATTCTAGGATATCCACTGATACGACAGAGAAAAATTAGTTATCTATGTGACTATTGTTTGTTCCTTTTGAGAGGATGTAGTGCTATTACTGCGAGGCCCAGCAAGCATAATCTGCTACACAAGCAGGTATCATCATCCAACTTTGCCAGTGGACACCGAGAGGTGATATCACAGACTGCTATGGATCCATGCATAGATTTCATGCCAGCAGAATCTCTCACAGAACATAGACCAATCTTCACCGATTACATAATAGACCAAAATTAGAAAAGGAAACACTGAGAAATCACATTCTCTGTAAGCAGTACAGCTGTAAGGAGCAAAATACAAGATCACTTTCTACCCCAAAATAAAACCCACAAATAAATTATCTGGATACCCAAGAAAATTTAAAAACTTGTGGGACAACAGTGAACTTTATTTTCAAAGCACTTAGACGTACCAAGTTGCACAGAGGCATATTTTCAAAGCACATCGATTTATAAAGTTACATAGCAACCTATGTGCTTTGAAAATGAGCCCCTTAGTAACCTATGGGAACTTTAAGTGCTTTGAAAATGAGCCCCAGTGACTCCAGTCAACTTATTGGTGGAACATAACCACAGAGGCATGGTATGGTCGCATTTTCATTATGGTAATAATAGAGCCCAGCTAAGGAACAGGTTATTTTGAGTTAGTCTTCGCTGGACCAAACTTTCTTTCCTTGTGCTATCGTCATCCAACTGGATAGGCAGCGTCTTAAAATGTGGAGAATAAAGGATTAAAAAATTTTTTTTTTTACATTTATATCCCACATTATCCTAAGCAATCTCGTGTTTTATGTGGCTTACATTTGAAAATACAGTGAGACAGAATAATAATGGGAGCAAATAGATAGATATGTCTGAAACATTTACCAAAGTTAAGATTAGCTATATACTTAACTGGGCATTTTAAAGTCTGTCCTTTAATGATGCCACATATTCAGGAATCATAGCCATATGTATAAATATGCACACACTAGAACAGGCATCTATACACACACTGCAAAAACAACAACTTCTACAGAGTACATCCAAAGCTTAATTTTTATTTTCTCATTTCCATCTTCCAAAATTCTTGGTAGATGTACAGATTTGCAGGACCCAAAGCAGTCCAAAACAAGTAGAACCAACACAGTTTATACCTAATTGTTCAGCCACCCTTAGGATTCACCTTTAGGTTTAAAAAGTAAAACTATGTTCATGTAAGGACTGGATAAACAAATTAAAACAAAGTTTAAAGCAAATGCCCTTAATATGTAATACTTGGTAGCAATAATGAAATAGTGATGGAATATTCACATAGCAAACAGCCTGAGCCAACAGATTTATTTTCCACGGAACATAATTAACTTTGTATGAACTTGGTGGCTAACAGTGTGCTCAATGTTGCCACATTCAGACTTACTCTGGATAGAACTTCTGCATGAAGGAAGCCCTTCCCTTATTATTTAATATCTCTCTGTGAAATAGTAGTAATAAAAAAGGCAAGTGCATTTTTATAATACCACTGCAATCCACAAAACAAAAGGAGCAATTTCCCACATGCCATCTTTTTCTTTTGATGTAGGCACAGAAAAAAAAAAAGATAATAAATGTTCCCAGGTCTCAACCCAATGTTTTGTTTTTTTTAATTGTACTTATAAATAGTAAGTCTGATTGTTAAGCACCTGATTCTCATAACATGATATCTGTTTTGGTGGTCCTTTACTAGGTGAAAACATCCTGCATGAATACAAGCAGTCCCTATAACCAGCCCCTCCAAATGACACAGTGATTTACAATTTAGAACTAATTATTCAGTACTTCCCCTCTTGTACATCCGCTTTCTACAAAGCCGCCACATTTGAAAATATAAGCGGGATCAAATAAAAACGTTACCAACAATAAAGGATGACAACGTGGATGACGCAGCTCATAGGTTAGCTTGCTTTGTTTTGGGTGAACGGGGATGACCGACAGCTGCGCAGAGGAGAGGGAAAGGGAGACCCACCTAATTGGCTTCAGCTTTTTGACATCTTCTGTTCCGGCTCCCTGTGCCGCTGTCCTTCACTTCTCCCTGCATCACTGCCTTTCTTCAATTTTCTGGGCCGCTGGCAGGGTCAGTGAAGTAAACGCAGAGTCACGCCTAAGCGGGACAGGAAACTATAGCAGAGGGAAAATTTCTGGGCCACCAAAGGCAATATGTGTAGTAGTAGTACTGATGCTTCCAGTGGCCCGGAAAATTGAAGGACAACTGTGCAGGGAGCAGTGAAGAACAGCGGTGCAGGGAGTGGGAGAGCAGCCACTAATGCCTAAAGCATAGGCACTTGACTGGCCATCAGGGTTGGGGGGACCTGGGCCCCCAAGGCCCCCCATAGCTACACCAGTGCTCTGGATAGGGCAGGGCGCCACCATTTTGGAGGTGGCGCTGGAAGGAGGAGGGAGTGCTAATCCCTCCTCCATCATTAAAAGGTATTGGGAGGGGTGTTCGGGTGACGCTAGACTACTGTAGCAGGTGGGGGGTAGGGTTGGTCACTGGGCTTGATTGCGATCAAAAAACACACTGTACCTCAGTGGGAAAAGCTTTAGAAACCTTTCTTAACCAACTGTTCATACTGACTGCACATTGTTTTTTTGGATGTTTGTTTGTTTTCTTTTTTTTTTTTTTGTCTTCTTTTCTTGCTCTTCTGAGTTTGACAGTCCTTTTTTTTTCCATGGGCTGAGGCTGGGGTTTACTTGTTTAGGTTGGGTCTATTTCAACAAAAATGTATAGAAGTGCTTTACTGAACTTGTTTTTACTTCATTGCCTGTAATCCACTTGGGAGGCTGTTGTATTCTCCCCATTTTCAAACGTACTCCTGGCATGGAATGAGTTTTCCTTTTGTTTTGCCAGTTTGGTTCTTGTATATATCCATATTCTAGATTAGAATAAAGATCTCTAAACATTAAAAAAATAAAGAAAGATGCTTATCTTATGTTCTGCAGATATTTCTTTTATATAATACCTGATCTTCGGAGTTTGCTTTCTTGCTCCATTAGTTGAATTGGTGTCTTTAACACCATCAGAGTGCTGCTAGAATGCATTTCTCCTTGCAAGGAGCACAGTAATGCTCCTCTTTGCTCTGCACTGCTGGCAGCAGCTGTAAAGAAAGAGAAACCTTTTGGACTAACTTTGATAACAGGAGCTTTGAGATCCCATTTCTAAACATAATATAATCATGCTTTTCCATAGCAGGCTGTCCTGACGTCAAACCTGACATTTTAATTCATATTAAACAAGAAGGATTCAGGCCTGAGTACCTGGAGTATGAAAACAGAGAAAACAATATGACAGGCACATGTGAGTAACTGCATGAAGTTGATCTTCTTTGGAATAAGAGGCAGTGCAACTAAAGATGTTAAAGCGCCTACTTACTGACTAGAGACAGTTCTAATCATCTTATTAACATTCCTTAACACCTTCCACCAGGACAGTCAGGCTCAGCTCACACAGAATCATAAGCAGACGTCTCTTTTAGCTACGGCAGTGGTGTAGCCAAGGGTGGGCCCAGGCCCAGGCCCACCCAGTAGCAGCACACCTATGATGTGGCTGGCAGGGATCCCCAAGCCCCACCAGCCGAAAAAAAACTGTCCCTCCTGCATACCTTGAAAATAGCAGATCTTCACCTGCAGTGAGCAGCGACTGACACATACTGCTCGCACCAGCCCCACAGCCTTCCCTCTGATGTATTCCCACCTATGTGGAAACAGGAAGTTGTATCAGAGGGAAGGAATGGGGCCAGCATGAGCAGTGCGTATTAGTTGCTCCTCGCTTCCGGCGAAAATCTGCTATTTAAAAGGTATTTGGGGGAGGGGGGGATGTTTGAGAGATCATATGGGCATGCAGGCAAGAGAGGGAGAGACCAAATCACTTGTGGGATAGGACGGAGTTTTTCTGCCCACCCATCTTGGGCCCAGGCCCACCCAAAATTGGATGCCTGGCTATGCCCCTGAGCTACAGGTTGTTAGATTTTTTTTTTTTAATCTAAGTTAGCCTCCAAGACTGGTAAGCACCTGAAAGTATTTTCCTATTTAATTAACAGGCAGCCCAGATTACAATCCTGACCTCCCAATACAGACTCTAAAAGTGGAAGAACCATGTGTCAGAAATCAGACCGAAGGAAGAAAGGACTTTATTGGAACTGTCACAGGTGAAAATAAAAAACCAAAAATTCTTCATAGAAAAAATACTGACTATGCTGTATTATGTACATCATGCATAGCAAGTTGTAAGGCTCACTATCAAGACTGAATCATCATAAAGAGTTTTATTAAGTTGGCTGGCCTCAGGTTCAAGGACCTCAGTTTTGTATAAAATTCAGGTCGCCGGGGTGGATTTCAATAATTTTTGGTTAATGAGTGAAGGGAAACACTGCAGCAACTGAAGGTAAGAATGAAGTGAACATAACCAGCAGGATAACATTGGACATGGTCCTTTCACTTCTGTTCTTGAGCTATAGCCTTGCTGCATCTGTCTACAAGCAATATCACTTATTTGTGATGTATCCTATGAAACTTGGACAAAGACAGTTTATTCACAGATTTGGTATGCTGCTATTTGGAAGTACTGACATAGCAGTTTACAAGACCAAGGTTCTCATTTTCAAAGCTCATAGACTTGCAGAAGAACCTATGTAACTTTTTTTTTTTTTTTGGTTCTTATATCCCACATAATCTGAATTCTAATTATTCAGTTTTTTGTGGCTTACAATAACAGATAATAGAATACATGCAATATTTTGTTTCAAGCAAGAAGAAAAAAGTATCAATACGAACTTTAGATTAAACAAGTTGATTAAGGAGTCATAATATTTCTGTTCAGTCCATTATCTAATTAATGCAAAAATGTATTAAAAAGAAAGGCCTTTATGAATTTACAAAATGTTAAGTAATTGGAAATACATTTTATCTCACTGGGAATGGAATTCCACCATTTTGAGCCTAAATGTGAAAAATCTATACACACTGTAGATTTTATATTTGATGTTTTTATAATTGGGAAAGCGTAACGTGAGATATTTTCTTGATCTGATGGTTGCATTACATGCTGGCAGATCTATCAACTCCAACATGTAATCTGGGATCATACCATAAATTATTTTGTAGATGAATGCACATGTTTTAAAGATTATTCTAGCTTTGATTGGAAGGCAGTGTAATTTAGATAGTAATGGAGAAGACTTATCGAACTTTTGAAGCAGCTTTGAATACAGTATTTAGCGGTAGTATTTAGCTTGTAGTTTTTTTTATGAGAGATTCTTTATTCCCTAAATAAACTGAGTTGCAGTAATCCAGTTGTGATATGACCAGTGTTTGCACAAGAGAGCGGAAGGTAGTAGATGGGAAGACAGGTCTCATTTTTTTTTAGTTTCCATGAAGTCCCGAATGTTTTTGTTACCATGGAGTTGACTTGATTTTTGCATGGTAAGTCTGTGTGCTTTGAAAATTAGCCTCTAAACCCTATAGCAGTGTTCATTGCAAAGCTTAAGGACTAGGTGTGACTTCCTAATTCTATTCTCTTACATACTTCCCCCTCCATCTTGTCCAGGGGCTTTCTGCTGGCAATGTTTCCAGAATAACTGCTCTGTTTTCTTGCAGCACTGTATGGTTCTCAGTGCGTTTCAGTTATACTTGCAAGACTGCAAACAGTGAAGAAGTTTTGACATCATTCAGATCAAGTTCACCAAGAGCCACATGACGCTGGAAGAAAGCAGAACAGCTGTCCCAGAGGCAGTGCTTGCACTAAGATTCTGGGAAAGATCAGGGGGAGTGTTAACAAACCAGGGGAAGACTCAGCTTAGAGGGACTGGGGACAGAATGATGGCAGTTGACGAAGGAGAGGTTGGTGGGGGTTGAAATTGATTGATTGGTTTAGGGTGGAAGAAGAGCGTGTTAGGGAAGAGAAGGTGGTCTGAAGGAGAATTCATTTTATTTACACATATTGCGCCGGATTCAGTGAATGCACCCAAAATTAGGCACTGGAAAGATCCATGCTCCGTACAGAGCTTCTTTATAAAATACTAGCTTAGCACAGATCTTGCACCTAACTTTGGGTGTAACCCTGATGTAAACAGTTGGGCACGCCAAGCTAAGTGTTCTCACCCGTGACTTGCCCATGCTCCCTTTTGTGTTGCATGCTCAAAAATTTAAGCACACATGATATAAAATAGCACTTGGACCAGATGTGCACGTAATTCCAAATTGTTTCCAATTAACATCAATTATTAATGGATAATGACTTATTAATTAATTTGCGTTCAGATCTGCAATCGGCACCCAAATTTGTGTGCCCAACTCTAGGCAACCTATATAGAATCCGGGCAGCTGAACTAGCTACATCACTAGAGAGGGACTCTCCCCTCCTCTTATCACCCAGGGCTCTGGGCACTATCCACTCTATCCGGCACTCATCCTGTCTCTCACGTTAAAGTCTTTTTGCCAATGTGGCCCTTTAAAAACTTCTGAAATTTGTTCTTGTCCATATTTGTAAGATTAATAAGCATATTCTGATTTCTGTTCAGCAGACAATGGATCCATGCACAACAATGGTCAGAAGAGAGAGGAATGGAAACACCGTGACCCCTCTAGAGGTAGCCCAAATCTTTCTGCTGGTTCTGAAGGAGTTGTCAGTAAAGTACCACTGAGCAAGTTTAAAAAGAGAAAACAAAAAGAAGAGAAGCCAAGCCCATGTGCTGAAAGTGAGAAGCATTCCAATTGCAATCTAAAGCTTGAAACATTTAAATATCTTGAATATAAAAAAAGCTACAGCACACAATCACAATTTGTTGAACACCAAGAAGCATCTGAACGTATCCTCCAGCTTACTAAAGAGTCAAATCATAAAGTCATCCACCAGGATAATAGAAAGAGAAACCGTTTACCTTGTACTGATTGTGAAAAATGGTTCCCTAAGAAACCCAATCATGTGACACGCAGAAGAATTCATGCAGAAAGAAAACACTTTAAATGTCCTAAATGTGAAAAATGTTTTCCTCAGAGATCGCAGCTTACATGTCATAAACTTTTTCATAGAGGACAGAAACCATTTAAATGTACTGAATGCGAAAAATGTTTTGCATACAGGTCAGAATTTGAAAACCACAGAAGAGTTCATACTGGAGAAAAACCATTTAACTGTACTGAGTGTGAGGAAAGATTTGCTAGCAGAGCCACTCTTATAAAGCACAAAAGACGACATACTGGAGAGAAACCCTTTAAGTGCTCTGAATGTGAAAAATGTTTTGCTTATAGATCAGAATTTGAAGTTCATAAAAGAGTTCATACTGGAGAAAAACCATTTCAGTGTACAGAATGTATGGACAGATTTTCTAGTAAATCAAACCTTAAAAAGCATGAAAGATATCATACAGGAGACAAACTTTTTAAATGTCCTGAATGTGGAAAATGTTTTGCATACAAATCAAACTTTGAAATCCATAGAAGAGTTCATACAGGAGAAAAACCATTTCATTGCACTGTATGTGATGAAAGGTTTGCCAATAAATCAACCCTTAAAAAGCATGAAATATATCACACAGGAAACAAACCTTTTAAATGTCCAGAATGTGAAAAAGGTTTTGTATACAGGTCAGACTTAGAAATCCATAGAAGAATTCATACTGGAGAGAAACCATTTAACTGCACTGAATGCGAGGAATCGTTTGCTAGTAAAACAGCACTAAAGAAACATGAGATATATCACACCGGAGAGAAGCCTTTCAAATGCACTGAATGTGAAAAGGGTTTTGCTCAGAGATCAGAGCTTAGCCTTCATACGTTTGTTCATACTGGAGAAAAACCATTTAAATGTATTGAATGTGAAAGGGGGTTTGTTCGTAAATCACAGCTGAAAATGCATAAATCAGTCCACTCTGGAGAGAAGCCATTTAAATGTATGGACTGTGAGAAGAGTTTTGCCCGGAAATCATACCTAGTGGCACATACAAGACGCCAACATCCTCTAGTATTAGAGTAAGGTTGGGTTCTGTCATGGTATGAGCAAAACAAACCCATCTGGACTTACTACCCCAGGAGTGATAATCCTTTTAAATGGACAGAATGTGTTTTGCTGGCATAAGTGTTTACCCAGAGGAAGTATGCAGAGATGAACTGTTGTTCATTTCTGAGGGAAGAGAATACATTTCTCTCCCTAAAGATTGCTGGATACCTTCATTTTTACGACCTAATTGTATAACACCAATGCAAAATTTCAGGAAGGTGACAGCTACAGCTGAAGTATGGTGGGAAAGAACAAAGAAAATTTCATACTGGCTACAGATCACCCAGGTTAAAATGGTGCCTACCCTAGGGATAATGATGGTAGTAGTAACAATATTGAAACTTCAGGTAAATATAACAACCCCACTGCAATTGGAGATAAACAGAAATTAATGAAAAAGTTAAGAAGATTAACTATGGATAAGTTCATATCTGAAGATTAAAAAAAATGATAATGTACTGTTACGCCACAAACCCTATATTTAAATCTAGATGGTAGGCATAGAGAGCTTACCAAAAACTGGAAGAAGGAGTAATGATACTAAAGGAAAAGCTGCAAAAAGCAACTGGTACAAATTTAAGATATCTCATTGAACAAATCAATGTAAGACATCATAAAACAGCTGATACTGTAGATGATGCAGAAAGAGGAATAGAGAGAATGAAAGGAGAGCAGAGATGAGTGTAAGAAAGTTGCTAAGACTACCAGAGCAACTGGAAGAGGTAACGTGAAAGATAAGGGTGCAATATAACAGGAGAACAAGAATGATGTAAGAGTCCAGGAAACAAAGTGAAGAGTAAAGGCAGGAGAAAGATCAGGAGCTACAGATGATGGAAGTTGATCTCCTGGCCCACATGAAGATGGATGTGTATTCTGGGTTTCAAGGAAGAGAAATACAACCTAAATTAAACCCCAAAGTAAAAACTTGATAAGTAAAATGAACAAGGCCATAATCTGCACAAAAGTAATCATCTGTTGCTGACAGACAGCATATTTTGCTATAAATCAGTTTATTTATTGACTTTGTTAACCACCTTTTGAGTTGTCACAGCAAATTGATGTACAGTATAGTTAGTAAAATAACTTTAAAAATAGTGAGATCAGCCAGTGCAGATATATAGAATCTTAAAAAATAACAATGAGATGATTGCAAAAGAGCAACCTTCGTTGAAAGAAGACAAGGAGAAGTAGAGGATAAGAAAATAGGAATTTAGAGGCAGTACTAAGGACAAGTGTTTGACAACAGAGGAGGTAGCTCACGGTGCAAAAGGCCATCAGCTGGTCAAGCCATGAAAAGCCTGTTGAAGAAAATAATTTTTAGACCAGATTTAAATTTCGTGAGAAAGGGCTCAGAACAAGTGGGAGTGAGTTCTCAAGAAGAACGCTAAATAAGGGGGTACAATGGGTGACCCAAGACAAAAGATTACAGTAAGAAAATTGTCAGCAAGCAAAGGGGACACAGAGGTGGGTAGGGAATTAGAAAGTTACCTAAATACATGAAAGCACTAGAGTTCAGTGCTCAGAGTTTACATAAGAGTTGTAAATGTAACTCTAAGAAAGACTGGGAGCCAATGTTGCACAACCAGCAAGGGGGTCACATGGTTACGCCTACAGGCACAGTAAAGAAACTTGATTATACTAGTCTGCATAACTGAAGCCACTTTAATGAAATTTTAAGGTCCTGTAGTAATTAATCCAATTTAGAATGAGTGCATGGATTAGCAGTTGCAGATCTTCATTCTTCAGAAGGGATCTGATAGAACTAATTTGCAGCGAGGCAAAGAAAACGATGTCATGACAAAGGCAATTTGACCATTGTCTTTGAGTATGGTATCCAGGTAGAATCCTAAGGTGATAATTGAATCCCATAGTGATATAGGATACCCTAGGTAATTGGAATAACTGGTAGGAAAAGTAGCTTCCTCGCATTCCAGATTGCTTTTATTTGGCAGTTTGAGTTTATTTTGAACCAGTCACTAAGTTGTTGTGCCAGTACTTGAGTCATCTGCACTGTGTGCTGTAGAGTGTTGCTCCTGCTTCAATTGATGTGAGAGCATTGAGGAAACAGGCACTGTCAGTCAAGAAGTCTCTGCCTAGATCTGAGCCTGCTTCAGAGGTACAGCATTTCTGTTTCTTCTCAGCTGGATGCTTAAGGCCTCAGTTTGAGGGGATGGAACAAACTTCAATAAGAAGAATCTGCTCTATTGCGCAGAGTATAGAATGACACGTGGACAAAGTTTGTTCCCGTCCCCTTGGACTCTGTCCCCGCCCTGTCCCTACAGGGTCTGTTCTGATCTGCACAAACCTCATACACATAATTTTATATTTAAATCTTTCTATAAAACTATAAAAAAAGAATAATATTCTCTACAACTGTTGTTTATAAATCAGAAATAGAAAACAATAACAACAAGCAACTGAAATAGACCCCCTGCCACCCTCTACCCTTCCAACCCCAACAATGTCTGACTTCTGCTACCCAAAGGAACCCTAATCCACCCTGTTAAAATGTCCAGAGGGACAAAATACAACTCACTTTCCATGCCCAAGTGGGGGAGAAATATGCTGTGGATGAATAAGAAGTCATCAACAATCTCAGGATTCAGTCTAACTCTCCTGTCTTCCACAGTCCTACCTTCAACAGAAAATGTCCTCTCGGAAGACGTGCTGGTAACAGGAATGCACAGGATACCCCATGCAAGTTGTGGCAGTTTTGGGCAGCACTTTTGCTTGTTTTTGAAAAAAATCAAAACATTGTCTGCATCACTCGAAAATAAATAACTGTCCAATTCATTAACAATAACCTTCAAAAAAGGCATTGTTCCATAAACATTGTTCATAAAACTACTAACATCCATTTTCATTATTTTGGAGGAGGTCTCTTCCACAGATGTGACACTTCCTGGGAATGTGGATTGTGGAGGATCCTGAATTGTTGATGTTGATGGGCTCTAGGCTTCCATTTCGATCTGGTTTTGATGCAACATTCTCAAAGATTCAGTTGCCTGTGTTTTTCCAATAGCTGGGAAGATAATTGGATTGTCTTTCACACATACGTGTAGAAAAGAACCAACACTGTGTAGTGGATGAACAGGAAAATAAGTGTCAGTTAAGTGCTGGAATTGCTTCTTGATGCCAGCAACAATGGATGAATCCATTGCAGTAACCTTAAGATGCTTGAGAAAATGGGCACATGATGGAAGGACAATTCAGATGGTAGGGGTCTGATCAGCAGACAAGACTCTTGTTGCCACATCAAGGGCAGACAAGATGCAAATGATGTCATTTAACAGGGCTTCATTTAAATGCAAAAGCAGCTTCTGCAGTTTATCATTGAATTCGGTTTCCAGATTGATACTAGCAGTTTATAGGTGCTTTTTCATCTAGTTGGAACAGCCTGTTTAAGACTAGTCTCAAGCTTTTAGAGAATGACACAGGGATAAAGTTTGTCCCCGTCCCCGCGGGCTCTGTCCTTATCCCTGTGGTTAACCACGTGTCCCCCATCCCCTTGTCATTCTCTAGCACAGAGGACTGTTTTTGAATTTTGAGGAGCCACTCCAGCTTGATAATACTCTTGGAGATGAAAGAGATGATGCTTTTTGCAGCATTTTCCCACAGTTGGAGCAGTTATCTTGCAGATGATACAGATTTTGTGAGCATCATTGTTTATCATTCAGCAGTCACAGTAGGGCAGGCACTGAATCCTGTTTTACTTTGGGCCACAATTCCACATACACACAAATAACCAAAGAGAAAATAAAGTGAGAAAAATTTTAAAGAGATCAAAAAATAATGTGAAAAGATTGAAGAAGTTGTTCAGTTTAAGAGATAGGTTTGTTTTGGGTCCATTCAGGAGGACAGAAAACATAAAACTGAGGAGCCTGTGGGGAAGATATAGGTTGGAAGGGTTGCACATGTTCTGAGCTCTGGGAGAGCTTCTGCACCCAGGTGCTGTCAAATATCATTATTCATTGGGTGCCTAATTGTGTCTTGTTTCTTGAGAGACAGTATCTGAAAACACTTATGTGGACTTTAAGAACTTTCTCAGCAGAATGGTGACCAAAGGCTAGGAATAATTAAATTATCAATCCTGTCATGTAGAATTACTTCATTTTAACATGCTTTGTAAAATTAAGATGGATTTTTCTTAATGTTTAAAAAAAATGGTATATTGCTTAACTTATTATAAACCCACACTATCAGGAGTGTTTTTTCTTCTTTTTTTGTTTTGATTTAGATCGTTTTGTATCTTTTTGAAGGAATGTATATGTATGGTTCGTGCAGTAGGCTGAGAACCTGAGGAACTGGATTTGATTCCCACTGCAGCTCCTTGTGACCTTGGGCAAGTCATTTAATCCTCCATTGCCCCAGGTACAAACTTAGATTGTGAGCCCACTAGGGACAGAAAATGTACCTACATATAGTATATGTAAACCACTTTGGTTTTACCCACAGAAAGCTGGTATATCAAATCCATGACCCTTTACGCTTTACTTATAAATAGAGAGGTGTGGTAGCCGTGTTAGTCCACTCTTAAGGTTATCAATAGAAATCAAACAAAATAAAACATGGAAAAGAAAATCAGATGATACCTTTTTTATTGGACATAACTTAATACATTTCTTGATTAGCTTTCGAAGGTTGCCCTTCTTCGTCAGATCAGAAATTTCCGATCTGACGAAGGGCAACCTTCGAAAGCTAATCAATAAATGTATTAAGTTATGTCCAATAAAAAAGGTACCATCTTATTTTCTTTTCCATGTTTTATTTTGATTTCTATTGATAAACTTATATATATAGAGAGAGTTATATGTAATACAATCCACAGGCACTGCTGAAACCAGCTTTTCCTGCACCCAGAGCAGATACTTGGAATCGATGCCCAACCACTACCACCCATGGCTTATCAGCAGTGGCTCCAGCACAAAATACCTGCTTTGTAACCCCTATCTTGATCCTTACTCAGAAGCATTCAACCTCTAGCCCAGCTGCATCCCCCCTCATGCATCCAGCAACAGCCTCACATGCTGTCTTACCCGACCTCTGCCCAACAGCAACCTCCTCTTTCCCCACTCCTCATGCCCAGCAACTACTCTTTTCTCCTCACCTCTTACTCAAAACAACCCTTGCTCTCACTTTGTCTTCCTATCTTTTATTCCCTACAAAAAGGAGCCCCCTTTCCCCTTGCCTACCAATTCTCCCACCAACCGCCGCCCAGAAATATTTCACTGTCTCTCTCCCAGTGGCCAATAAGTCGCCTTCTTTCTCCCAGTACTTCCTGCCCAGCAACAGCTCCCTCTCTCTTTCCCTTCAACCTCTGCCCATAAATAACCTTTTTCTCCCCCCTCCCCACCATCTGCCCAGCAAGCAGGTCCCTCTTGCTCTTTTTTTGCCCAGAAACAGAGAAAAATGAGGGCACATAAAGTCCATATGGCCTGTCCAGTCTGCCCATCCATGCCATCTACTCATCTTTTCACTCCCTTAGAGATCCTATGTACTTGTTCAAAGCTTTCTTGAATTCAGGTACAGTTTTCACCTCCACCAGGAGGCCATTCCACAAATTCACCACCCTTTGCATGAAAAAGTATTTCCTCAGATTACTTCTGAGTCTATCCCTTTTCACCTTCATCCTGTGCCCCCTCATTCCAGAGCTTCCTTTTAATTCATAGATACTCACCTCCTGTGCATTTCTGCCACGTAGGTATTTAAATGTCTCTGTCATATCTCCCCTCTTCCAATATATATGTATATATATATTGAGATTCTCCCACCTTTCTTCCAAAGTATATATACTGAGATCTTTAAGTCTGGCCCTATACATTTTATGACAAAGACCACTAGCCACCATCTGGACTGACTTCATCCTGTTTATAGCTTTTGGAAAGTGCGGTCTTCAGAATTGTACACAACATTTTAAATAGGTCTCGCCACAGTCTTATACAGGGACATTACCACTTCCTTTTTCCTACTAGCCATTCTTCTTCCTATGCACCCAAGCATCCTTCTAGCTTTCACCGTCACCTTTTCTACATGTGTGGCCACCTTAAGATCATTATATATGATCACATCCAAGTTCTGCTCCTCTTTCGTACACAAAAGTTCTTCTTCCCCTAAACTACCATTCCCTCAGGTTTTTGGGGCTCAAATGCATGACCCTGCATTTTTAGCATTAAATCTTAGCTGCCAAATTCCGGACCATTCTTCAAGCTTCGTTAGGTCCTTCCTTAGGTTTTGCTAAAATCTAAATACATCACATCTAGTGCTATCCGTCGATCCAACGCTCTAGTCACCCAGACAAAGAAATTAATCTGATTGTCTGATAAGACCTGCCTCTAGTGAAATCATGTTGCCTCAGGTCCTGTAATCTATTGGATTCCAAAAACTTTGCTATTCTCTGTTTTAAAAGTGTTTCCATTAATTTACTTACCACATAAATCAGACTTAGTGGTTTGTAGTTCCCAACCTCTTCTTCCGCTTTTGTGGAGAGAGACCACATCTGCCCTTCCCAGTCTTCTGGGACCACTCCAGACTCTAGAGAAGCATTGAAAGAGTGAAAGTCACCATTACTTCCCTAAATTACTTCAGTACCCTCAGATATATGCAATCTGGCCCAACTGTATTATCCACCTTTAGTTTAGCTAAGAACATAAGAATAGCCATACTGGGTCAGACCAATGGTGCATCTAACCCAGTATCCTGCTTCCAACAGTGGCCAGTCCAGCTAGCTCCTCACGAACACAGTCCTCTGAAAATTGTTCAGGGACTACCACACCTCCATTTCTATTTGTGTTTGTCTTCTGCAGTCCTCCTCCTGGGCTTTCAGCTGTGAATACAGAACAGAAATATTAAGCAATTCTGCCTGTACCGGAAATGGTTTTCAAGAGTGATGATGCGGAGGAACTGAAAGAAATCTCGGTGAACCTGGAAGATGTACTGAACCTAATTGACAAGTTAAAGAGTGATGAATCACCTGGACCAGATGGCATACACCCCAGGGTAATGAAATTGCTGATCTGTTGTTAGTGATCTGTATCATTACTTGAAGATTGGAGGGTGGCCAATATAACGCCAATTTTTATAAAGGGCTCGAGTTGTGATCTGGGAAATTACATACTGGTAAGCATGACTTCAGTACCGGGGAAAATAGTGGAACTACTATCCTATATAATAATTTGCACCTCCAACATTCTATGTCTGGATGCCTGGGTTCACAACAGCCATTCCCACTCTTTGCCCTGCCCTCGCGTCAAAACGTAATGACGTCAGAGGGCAGAACAATGAGGGGGAAGGGAACGCTGGAGGCGAGATGATGTCAGGAGGAGAGAATCGTGGGACATCGAGGGGAGGAAGGGGAGGGCAGAGGAGAATTGATGGACATGGATGGGATGGGAGGACAGTCATAGGCGCCCCATATAAGAGGCTTGGGAAGGCTAAGCCTCCCCAGCCCAACCGTGACCTTCCCCTGCTGCCCCCCCCCCAAACGCAGGGCTGCCTGGTGCTGCAGCCAGGCAGCTCTTGGACGGTCCCTCCGCTCCTTCCCACCCTCAGCTCCCCGGTCGACAGCCTTCCTCTCCGTTCCTCCCCCCCCCCCCTTTACACGTGTTTACCCCTTTTACTTTCAGACGCAGCGACGGCAGTGAAGAGGACAACACAGCGGGCTTGCCTCCAGCTCCTCCCTTCCCTCACACAGTGTCCCGCCTTCTGCAATGATGCATTTTCTGTTTCCGTGAGGGCGGGACACTGTGAGGGAAAGGAGAAGCTGTGTTGTCCTCTTCACTGCCGTTGCTGCACCTAAAAGTAAAAGGGTTAAACGCGCGGGGGGGGGGGGGGGAAGGAACGGAGAGGAGGGCTGTCAGGGAGAATCACTTGACATGGATGGGAGGGCAGGGGGAGAGAAGAGATGGCTGGCATTGGAGAGGAGGGAAGGGGAGAAGAGATCACTGGAGAGGAGGGGAGGGCAGGGGGAGAGAAGAGATCACTTGACAGGAGAGGAGGGCAGGGGAGAGAGGAGAATTGCTGGACATGGATGGATGGAGGGGGCAGGGAGAGAGAGCAAATTTGCTGGATATGGATGGATGGATGGAGGAGAGGGCAGGGGAGAATGGAGAGTTGCTGGACATGGATGGAGGAGAGGGCGGGGGAGAATGGAGAGTTGCTGGACATGGATGGAGGAGAGGGCGGGAGAGAATGGAGAGTTGCTGGACATGGATGGAGGAGTGGGCAGGGGAGAATGGAGAGTTGCTGGACATGGATGGATGGATGGAGGGCAGGGGAGAGAGGAGAATTGCTGGACATGGATGGATGAATGGGGGCAGGGGAGAGAGCAAATTTGCTGGATATGGATGGATGGATGGAGGAGAGGGCAGGGGAGAATGGAGAGTTCCTGGACATGGATGGAGGGCAGGGCAGGGGGGATATGAGAACTGCTGAATATGGATGGATGAATGGAGGGGGCAGGGGAGAGAGGAAATTTGCTGGACATGGGTGGATGGAGGAGAGGGCAGGGGAGAATGGAGAGTAGCTGGACATGGATGGATGGAGGGGAGGGAAGTCAGGAAGGAGATGCACATGGAGGGGAGGGGAGAAATGCTGGACATGGATTGAGGAGAAGGAAGAAAGGAGAAATGCTGGACATGGATGGAGTCTGCGTACTCTTTATCTTTTAAAAAATACTATAAAAATCACACAAAAAAAGAAAGATTAAAACAAAAAAAAAAAAACAGATAAAACAATCCATATCTCATACCCCTGGATCATATTACTCATTATACACCCTTCCCAATTATTACTTATCATAACAGAACATTTCTCCTAAAGGTTCCCTTAAAAACATAATTGCCATTGCATGATAACCTTGCTAGCGCCCGTTTCATTTGTGTGAGAAATGGGCCTTTTTTACTAGTAAAGTATAAAAGTACAGAACACATAGACAAACATGGTTTAATGGTACAGAGTCAGCATGGGTTCAGCCAAGGGAAGTCTTGCCTCACAAATTTCCTTCATTTCTTTGAAGGTGTGAATAAACATGTGGATAAAGGTAAGCGGGTTGATGTAGTGTATCTGGATTTTCAGAAAACTTTTGACAAAGTTCCTCTTGAGAGACTCTTGAGAAAATTAAAAAAGTCATGGGATAGGAGGCAATGTCCTTCTGTAGATTAGGAATTGGTTATTGGACAGAAAACAGAGGATGAGGTTAAATGGACATTTTTCTCAAAGCAGGAGGGTGAATATTGGAGTGCCACAGGGATCTGTACTGGGACTGGTGCTATTTAACATATTTATAAATTATCTGGATTAAAGTTGGGAAGAATTTAGGAAACTGGAAGACTGGGCATCCAAATGGCAAATGAAATTTAATGTGGAAAATGCAAAGTGATGCACATTGGGAAGAATAATCCAAATCACAATTACCTGATGCTAGGGTCCACCTTAGGAGTCAGCACTCAAGAAAAAGATCTAGGTGTCATTGTAGACAGTATGCTGAAATCTGCCAGTGTATGGCGGCATCCGAAAAAGCAGTGCCTCTGTATCGCTCCATGATACAACCTCACCTTGAATATTGAGTTCAATTCTGGTCACCGTATCTCAGAGATATAGTGGAATTAGAAAAGGTTCAAAGAAGAGTGACCAAAATGATAAAGGGCATGGAACTGCTCCCATATGAGGAAAGTCTAGAGGTTAGGTCAGGTCAGCTTGGAAAATAGACTGCTGAGGGGGGGTTAGATTGAGGTCTATAAAATCCTGAGTGGTATAGAACGGGTAGAAGTTAATTGATTTTTCAGTCTTTTAAAAAGTATAAAGACCAGGGAACACTCAATTAAATTACATGGAAATACTTTTAAAATAAATAGGAGGAAATATTTTTTCACTCAAAAAATAGTTAAGCTCTGTAGCTCGCTATTGTGAGATGTGGTAACAGCAGTTAGGTGCATCTGGGTTTAAAAAAGGTTTGGACAAATTCCTGGAGGAAAAGTTCATAGTATGTTATTGAGATGGACATGGGGGAAGCGACTGCTTGCCCTGGGATTGGTAACATGGAATGTTGCTACTATTTGGGTTTCTGCCAGGTACTTGTGACCTGAATTGTCCACTGTTGGAACCAGGATACTGGGCTACATGGGCCATTGGTCTGATCCAGTATGGTTGGTTATTATATTGTTATTATTCAAAAATCACCACCTCCTTTTTTCTACTAGCCATGCTCCCTATGCACCAAAGCATCCTTGGTGGATTGCTCCTGATGCAGAAAACAAAATAAGGGGGCCCCTTGTCTTGATTTGTTCTACAGTTGGAGTACTTCTAGAAGTATATTTGATTTTTAATTGTTAGATCACTGTTCTGATGTGTTAAGTGCTATTTATCTTTTACTGTGCACAGTATGTTAAAATTATTTCAGTTATTGAACTGATACTAATTGAATAGAGTTCTGCTTGTGCTTTCATTTGATAAGGGACTTCTCTATTTTTTAGCTACAATAGTTTTTTCTCCTTTTGATGGAGTTGTTTTCTATTGTGGCTTTATTCTGTGTCTCTTAGAACCAGTGGTAAAAGCCAATAGTGGAATGTCATATCTTTGTAGGCTTCCTAGGCAGTTGAGGTTCCCCTTTTTTAAATGATATAAGCCAGCAAACCTATATTAGTAGTATCTGGAGCAAGATTTTTTTTGTATTATATTGTTATGCCTTATCTTTATCAGCTTCTACATATTCCTCCCCTTCACTTTTGAGCCTCACAGTGCCACTTTTGCACTTCCTCCTATCATTAACTTATCTTAAACAAAAAGTCTTGTCTCCCCATTTTACCATATTGGCTTGTTTTTTCTTCCGTTTGTATCTTTGCTTTCCAGACTACCATTTTCTCTTAGCTTTTCCAGATACTGTCACCTGTCTTCCTCTTTCTGCGATCTCTTGTAGTTTATGAAGTCTAACCTTTTTTTTTCTTACGTTTTCAGTTACTATTTTTGAGAATCAAAACAGCCTTCTTTTCCTCTTACTTTTATATACATTCCTTAGAAAAAGGTTAGTTGCTCTTGTAATAGCTCCTTTCAATTTTGCCCACTGCTTTCCTACTTTCTCCAAATGTTCCCATCCAAACAACAGCTCCATGAGGTAATTCCCCTATCTGAACAATGTTGGGTTTTTTTGTCTAGTATTTTCACTTTTAAATGAACCCTTTCCACCCCTATCTTAATATTAAAATACAGATCACTGGATGCCAAATGATCACCCACTATAACATCAGAAACATTCTCCCCATTTGTAAACGCTAAGTCCGGTATGGCCTCATCGCACCTAGTTTCCATTACCAACTGCTGGAATAGTTCTCCCTGTAGAGAATTCAGGATTTCCCTACTTCTAGAAGACTCCGCAATAGGGATACCCCAATCAACATTTGGCATATTAGAACCACCTATTAGTTGTACTCCCCCTTTCACAGCAATATTTTGAATGACTTCAATTAAATCTCTGTCCATTCCTTCAGTCTGTGAAGGAGGCCTCTGTATCATACCAGTGGAAATACATTTTCTATTCCCTGTTTCCAGAGTGACTCACGATACCTCTTCCTTACCCTGTAGGTCCTGTAATTGTATGGCTTTAACATATAATGCCACTCCTCCTCCCTTTCGTCCTACCCTGTCTGTCCTGAACAGATATAGCCAGGTATAACTATATCCCAGTTATGGTTCTCTGTGAATCATGTATCTGTGACCACCACTAAATCCAAATCGGCCTCTTCCATCACATCCTCTAGATCCAAAACCTTTTTCTGCTGTCATCTCCTACTCAGAAACAGCCCCACTCTGTCACTGTCTTACATAAATTTTGTAGCAAATTAATTTTAAGGAGAATAGAATAAACATTTTTAATGTAACCTCTGTGTCCAGTGTTTTCTTTATTTCTCTGCTGTTGGGTGCAGTCAGGGCCTTCAAGGGATTCAGTGAATACCCAGCTCCGCTGAAATATGGTCTGCTTTAGAAAATCTGTTTCTTCTCTCCCCTCATCTTCCACTGTGGGTCCAGTACAGATGCAGGACTATCAGTGAGGAAAGAGAGGAGATGTTGGACTATGGGGGGAAGGCTAGGGATGGAGGGGAGGTAGCAAAGATCTTGGACCATCTTGGGCAAGGAAGGCAGAGAGAGGGAAGAAGCTGGACACAGAGATAGGGACACAGAGATGAGAGATGCTAGACATGGGCAGAACCTAGTTACAGGAACACAGAGGGTCAGTGCTGGATGGGGAAATGTTAAGGAAACAGAGGGACACATGGGAGTTATGGACACAGAAGGGAGATACTGAACATGGAAGAATAGGGTAGCAAGGACAATGTTGAACAAGGGGGATAGGGATAGAGAGGGGTAAGGCTAGATATGGGGGTGGGGGATATGGCCACAGAGAAAAAGATACTGAACAGGGAAAGATAGTGACACAGAAGGGAGATGCTGAACATAGGGAGAGGGAAGATGGATGATTGACATGGAAAAAGACGAAATGTCAATGAACTGGAGACACTAGCAAGAATTAAGAGAAGACTGAGGAAAGCAGAAACAAGAGACTGGGACCAAAGTGACCAGACAACAAAAGTAGAAACAATTTTATAGTTATATTAAAATATGTCATGTGTTAGGCATGGCTGAGGTCCAGGGCAAAAGTTTGGGAATGGGAAAGAACACCAAAGTTCACTACCAAACTGTCTCTTCATCATCTTGGGTCCCTCTTTGCCCAGAAAGTCGAGGGCAATTGCCCTGATTGTCCACCCCACTTCCCAACACCATCCCTGCACAGTACAGGGGGAAATACATATCTTTCTCTGTTGTGCTACACACAAGGCTGGTTGCCTGAGGTTTCAGTTTTAATTTCTGCCTACATATTTCTAGTTTGTGGGCCAGGTATTCTGTCATGCATGACTTTTCTATTTATCGATCTGTAGTAATTTGGCTTGTTCAGTTTTCTTGATAAATGTATTAATGTTTTATGGTGTTGAAGCTGCTGAGCTCCTTTTGTTTGACATATTTATTGAATCCGCTGTTATAAATATCACGGCATGTCATTGTTTCTATGTAGCTTGGACATAGTTTGGGGAATGTGAAGAGCAATGTTTTCCCAAACATAACATACCAACCCATGTGGCTGAAAAGGAAAGAACATTCCCATGTTCCTGGTGTCTCTGAGCCGGTGGTTCCTTTTTCCATCCAGTGCCAGTGATTTCAAGCAAGTGAGTGTCTTCTGCAGCCAGTGCTGATGCCTCTTCAGTCCCTCCTCTGGCTGTGCAAAGCTATGTGGTTGCAAGGCTGCAGGAGAACTGAAGCGTTGTTGGTACTGGCTGCAGAAGGCACATTCACTTGCTTTAAAGTCAGTGGACCAGGCAGAAAGAGGAGCATATAGGGGGATAGGTTGTTTGAGAAGATGAAGGAGCAGTAACAGCTTTGTAAATTCTTGGAAAGAGGATCTTTATTGGACATAACTTAATACATTTCTTGATTAGCTTTCAAAGGTTGCCCTTCTTCGTCAGATCCGAAAGAAGGGCAACCTTTTGAAGACTTAAAGATTTGTGGGAGAGAGCTGATGAAGAAGGAAGGTTCAGGGATTTGGATGGGGGATAGTAGAAGAAAAACAGGCTAGGTGAGAAAACAGGGGTGGAACAGGACTTGGGGATTAATTGAACAGCAATGTAACCTGTGGGTAGAATAAATTGTTTTTTTAATCCCTTTACCTAGGTCCAGAGTCTTGGGTCTGGGTTCTGGGCTTTCCATCTCATTTTCGGGCCAGTTCGGTCCTGTCATAGTTCCTGGTGGCTAGCTGGTAAGTTGCCTTTGGTTCCAGAGGCGTTTTGGGATCCCCAGGGAGGAGATCGCATTAAGCGCTATCTTCCTCCTCGCTGCCTGGCCAGGAAGTGAGCTTTCCCGGGCTGGCAGCACTTAGGAAAATGGCTGGCTTCAGCCTGGGTTTGTCCCTGGGTGTGCACGTCTTTTTCGTGCATTTGCAGTGGCTCTAGGAACGCACGTAGGGCAGAAACCAACCTGGGGCATCTATTTTTACAAGGCCTGGACAGAGTTCCAGAGCATATCATGGAACTTGCAGTTCTAAGGAAGGTGGCTCCGAATTTGCTGGAGGTCTGTCAGGACCCGGTTTAACAGTAGTTGCCAAAGTGGAGGGACCTCAGGGATTAAGGTAAGGAGTCTGGTGCCCCAAGGTTTAATTTAGGTTTTTTTTGTTTGTTTTAAATGTACTTTTTCTGTTCTGTTTGGCTGGGGTTAAATTTTTGTTTAAATATAAAAGTAGTTTTGGGGTCCTGAACCTCCTGAGGTGGGATGATACTTTTTTTTTTTTTAATTTGTTTTGTAGGGGAAATGAGAAGGTTTGCATTTGAGTAATTTCTGGGGGTTTTATAAACTGGAAATCAGAACAAGTGATGTGATTACATTTGCAGATGATACAAAACTATTTAAAGTTGTTAAAACACATGCAGACTGTGAAATATTGTAGGAAGACATTAGGAAACTGGAAGAAAGGGCATCCAAATGGCAGATGAAATTTAATGTGGATAAATACAATTGATGCACATTGGGTAGAATAATCCAAATCATAGTTACCTCATGCATCTTGGGAGTCACCACCCAATAAAAAGATCTCGGTGTCATTGTAGACAATGTGCGGAAATCTTCTGCCCAGTGTGTGGTGGCGGCCAAAAAAGCAAACAGAATAATAGGAATTATTAGGAAAGGGATAGATATTATAATTCGAAGAAACAACAAAGGTTGCAGTATCGACTAGAGTCAAAAGGCTCCTAGTGTGATACAAAATATACAATGACTCTAGGAAGCAAAACTTCAAAGAAAGTGCTTAAGAGTGGAGAAAAATCCTCAGAAACCTGGGACAAACTGTCACAGGTTTAGAGCGAGGTTACTAATAGCTAAAGTAACACATGCCCAGATTCTATCACTGGGTATAAAAAACTCCACAAGCTAATTTTTTAAGATTTTTTCAAACATAAGCATTAAGCTGCCTTATATGTTAGCATAATTATTTTGCTTTAACTAGAAATGTAATTCTTAATTGCTGAACTGTTAAATTTACGGCATCACTTGACTTGATAATATAAATAAAGCACTCTTATCTTTATGTTCGACGGGGGCCACCTCCGTTTCACCCCAACATCAAGGCTTCATCAGGAACAGAGCGCTAGATCATGATGCTGAAGATAGCTGAACGGAACACCATACACTTCAAAATGGCGTCTCAGCCTGCACCATACACTTCAAAATGGCGTCTCAGCCTGCACCATACACTTCAAAATGGCCCACCCAATCTTGGCTCAGGCCCATCCAGACAGCCAGCAGCTCTCCAGTCCTCCTCCTCCCGAGTCCTGATATGGAAGTTGTAGGCAGGTCCGTCATTGTAGCGGTTGCGCTGCAGCTGCAGCCTGCATGTCATAGTTCAGTGCCTTCCTCGCTCCCCATCCGGTTCTGTGCTCAACTTCCTGTTTCCGGCAAGGCGGGGATGCCTGAGAGAGAGAGAAGCTGTGTCATAGGGGATGGGGCACCGGAGAAGGAAAGCTGTGGAATTGTTGGTGGGCGACCTCAGGTATGAGTTTGACGATGGGGTGGGGAGAGAGATGCCGGGTCGCCTACAAGGAGGTGAAAGGGAGAGGGAGAGAGGTGGCGAAACCGGTTGCCCGAATGCGTGTGAGGCGTTGGGGGGGGGGGGTGCTTGGCGAGTGAGAGTGTGAAGGCAGCCGAATGCCAGTGACTTGGTGACCAAAACTCCTTCCCTCTCCTCGGCTCTCTGCTCTTTCCTGCTGCCCTTGTGAAGGTGGCTGCAGTTCCTGGGTGGTGGTGGTGGGGTGGCTGGCTGGCTGGGAGATCCTTGGTGGTGGGGTGGGAGATGGCCTGTTCCCCCCACCCCCAGGTGGCTGCAGTTCCTGGGTGGTGGTGGGGTGGCTGGTTGGGAGATCCTGGGTGGTGGGGTGGGAGATGGCCTGTTCCCCCCCCCCCCAGTTGGCTGCAGTTATGTTTGTGCAGTGCTGCGTACGCTTTGTTGCGCTATATAAATGCTAAATAGTAGTAGTAGTGCTTTGCCTTGCTCTTTGTTCCCCGCCCCCAGTGCGTGTGCATGTTGAATAAAAGTATGAAATAAAAGTATGAAAGATGGGGAGTGGAAAGCTCCATGATTACAACAAGCTGTTTCAACACTAAGTCTCCTGAGGCATGAGAAAAGGGCATTAAAACATCAGCCAAAGGCACGGCTCCAGAAAGTCTGTGGGCAAGAAGGGGGGGCCAATAAGGGGAAACAGATGTAGCATGTTCTGCACAATAGCGTTGTGGTATTCAGAGACTTGCACAGGAATGTTGTATGAGAGAATTAGTCAGATGCCGAAGAAGAACGGTATAAAAACAGAGTGCAACAAAGAAGCATTAAGCATTTTGATTTGCCTTAAGCATTCTGATTTCTCTCTCTGTATATAGCATTCTGATTTCTTTGCTGTTTATTGCTTGTTTGTGTAGATATGCTTTCAGTGCAGAAATGCTTCCTGAATACTCAATTGATAGTATTCAGTTTGTGAACTAAAAAATGTAAATAAACTTTTTATATTAAATAGGAAATTCGTCTGGCCTTTTCTACAAAAGTGGCGACCGCGGCAGGACTGAAGATTTATGCCGCACACGGAAAAGAGAAGGCGAGACGAATGACAAATTAAGTGTTTGTTGTTAACGAAGTTTTTTACAGGATTGTGAGAGCAAGCGTTGTTTAAGCCTGATTACTGTGTATTACTGATTTGGGAGTGATCAACCTACTGAAGTGGACATACGGGTGACGACTCCTGAGCTTGCTAAAGAGAAATAAGAAGACGCGTGAGTAAGCTTACATTGTGGACTTATTAGTGGTATATTTGTTTAGCTTTGTAGTTTTCTTTTTTGTATATTTTCTTTGTTTAGGTGCATTAGTATATTTTTGTAGATTGTGGCTTTATAGGAGAAATTTTAATAGTCAGAATAAAATGGAAGGGAAAGGGGCAGAGAAGAAAGACACTCCTGTATTTACTTTGTATTTAGATTTAGATAGTCAAAAAAAATGCACCCCTTTGCAGCATGTCATAGAATTATTCCCGTTAGAAAAAAAACAGATTGAAAAAACACATGAGAAATGGATCAAATATGATGCAAAGGATTCTTTTTTGAGCTGGTCTCAGTATGGATCGTTTGAAAAAATACAGCAAGAACAGGAAAAGCAGCCTTTGGTTCAGCCTGAAGGTTGAGGAATGTCATCTGGTTTTGATTTCTCGGGTGTCTGGCTTAAGCTACAGGTTAGAAAGGTCAGGAAGAACTGAAATTTGTTTTGTTCCTTTTAAAAGATTGTTTTAGATTAGATTTAAATAAGTTTGATTTTGTCTTATAAGGTGATCTCTGTTTATTTTAAAATATGTGTTATTCTGTTTAATTAATAAGTTCTAGTTCTCTATGTGGAATGTCTTTGCAATTTAACTTTGTTTGACCCTTTTTTAAGTGAGATTCCTGCAGTGTTAAGAGATCATTTGGTTTGAATTAGGCACAGTCCTAGCTAGTTTTGTGTGTAGGGCTAATAGGGGAAAGAGGTGATTTAAAATCTCTAATAACCTCTGAACAATATGATTTGTCAACATAATTTGAGGCTGAGGGACGGCTACGGGTTAGTCCCGAGACCTCAACAAAAACCAAAGGTAATCCTGTTCAAATTGACACCCAGACCGTCAAAGGCAATTTTTAGGGAAACCCATGTAGCTGCAGAGCTTGTGAGAATGGATAAAATCAAATGTGGGGAGTTACTAAAAACCTGTTGGAAGTTAAACATCTCCCCTTCCCCCATGACAAGGGAGGACCTACATCACTTGAGGATGTACAGAATTTGACAAAAGCAGGAACTCAATTGACTATTGGAGATTTTAAAGCCCTGTGTGCAGCGTCAGGTATTAGTATATCTCAACTGGCAGTGCAGTGTGGATATCAACGCCTAACGTCGCATACAGTGGATGGGGATGTATACGCAGGGAATAGTAAGGCTGCTCTTTCTGCAGCTCTGCATGTGATGTATCCAACCCCAATTGATTTTTCAGCCATAACGGCAAATAAATGGGACCCTAAAACTGATTTTTCGGCGCATTTGACAAAATGTATAAATTTGTATAAGGCTCAAACAGGGCAAGATGCAGATGTGGATCATAATGTAGCAGTATTTTTACACCTATTCATGTCCACACTGCCTGATAATATGCGTAAGAATTTAGATGCTGTCATTGCCTTGTCCTCAAAGCCGTGGCCAGAAATAAGAGAGACATTGATGCATTTTAGTAATGTGCATCGTAAACTGATAGAGACCCCACAGAAAGAACAGGCTAAATTAACTTCTAAGTTAATGACTATGCAGTTAAAGGATTTGGAAAATAAGGAACAGGATAGAAACAAAAAACAGGAAACAATGGTAATGCCCTCTGCCTCACCTCCACAGGTCATTTACTATGTACAACCAGGATATAGCCGGCCGTACCAACCAAGGGGACGAGGTATGGTTAGAGGCAGGGGTAGAGGTCGAGGGATGCAAGGATCAGGACCATCACCTAATAGAAGGACGCATGTACAATGTTGGGGCTGTAATCAATTTGGTCACTATGCTTCAGAATGTTATCAGAATGCAGGAATGCCCCAAGTACAAATGCAGACACAGCAAGGATTAATGCCACAAGTAGTAGGGATACCTGCGAGTGCACCGCAGACTGCAATACAGCAGCCGGCGACGCAATCACAGGGACCAGGGGCAGCAGTACAGAGACAGGGTACTGTGAATGCCTTTCCAACTTGGCAGAATATTCCAGACCAATGCTATTGACTGAAAGCGGACCCGTGTCAGGAAGAGGGAATGATTTTCAGGTTAGACACAAAGGAGCCCTTTATTACATTGAGAATTGGAAAATATGGAACTCCTGTGAGATTTTTGATAGATACAGGGGCGAGTACCTCTGTGTTATGTGCAAAACCACAGGGAGTTAAGCTTTCAAATCAGTATAGAACAACAGTGGGATTTACGGGGATAGAACAAACAAAAAGGCTAACAGAACCGACTCTGGTGCACTTGGAATGCCAACCGCACGGTTCAAGGGAGGCTGTGGTACCCTTCTTAGTGGCACCTGATTGCCCAGTAAATTTGTGTGGTAGAGACTTGTTGTCTCAATTAGGACTGTGTTTAGATTTTGGAGATAAAGAAATACCAAGTTTGCTCACTATGGTCCAACAGTTGAATAATGAAAATAAAGTAAGGGTTATGGAAGAATTACCACAACATATTTGGAGTACAAGTGAGTCACCATATGGACTAGCCGTAAATGCAAAACCTCATAAGATAGAATTAATAGAAGGGGCACAGGGGCCGAAGCAAGACCCTTACCCCATACGACCTAAATTAGTATCCAAAACCCTGGAACACATTGGTAAATTATTGAAATGTGGTATTATTGAACCTTCAGTATCCCCGTACAATACCCCATTGTTTCCGGTTCCAAAAGGGGAAAACAATGTAAGGATAGTACATGATTTAAGAGAGCTAAATGAAGTTACAAAAAATCAATTTCCAATTTGTGCAAATCCTGCTACTCTTTTGCATACCCAGAATATATATGCATATAACACTGTTATTGACTTGTCTAATGCATTCTTTTCAATACCTCTTCATCCAGAGTCTAGGGATTTGACGTCATTTATAGTACAGAATGAGGCATACAGGTGGACTAGGATGCCGCTTTACTGATAGTCCATTGGTATTCTCAAAACAACTAATGATGGATTTAAAAGATTTCAGGAGTCAATTGCCTGACATGGTGTCATTGTTTGTCTATGTAGATGATATTCTACTGTCTGCTGAGACTGAAGCAGAATGCCTAGAATGGACTAGAAAATTATTTTTGTTATTAGGAGAGTTAGGATATAAATGTAACAAGGAAAAATGTGTTATAGCTCAGTCTACTGTCACCTTTTTAGGACAAAATGTTTCAGCAGAACATAAGGTCATTATACCGGAAGTTATATCTATTTTAAATGAAACCCCGGTACCGCAAACAGTTACCCAGTTACGTGCTGTTTTGGGAATGTTAAATTATTGCAGACAATGGATACCAAATTATACACAAAAAGTAATGAGACTGTATAAACATTTGAAACTGCCCGCAGCCACACCAAAGAATACATTAATTGTGTTGGAAGAGCAGGATAAGATAGTGCTGGCTAAGATTGTGAGGGATTTGTTATCCCCAGGACCCTTAGCAGTAATAGATATACAATCACCTGTGCATTTGTGGGTAAAAGACATGGGAAACAGTTGGGCAGCTATGATTAATCAAAATAATGAAGTAAATACACCAGTAGCTTTTTTGTCAGGCTCTTTTAATCATGTGGAAAAGGGAATGAAAGAAATACCAAAGTTATTGACAGCTATTGTGGCAGCAGTAGGCAAATGGAGAGCACAAATGCCTTTTGTCCCTATTGTAATACATACCAACCACACGATTAAAACGCTGTTGAGCCCTAGCCAGACGGCATTGACAGCCACTAGATTTGGAAAATATCAAGCAGTACTTTTAGGACAAGATATAAGAATAATACCATTAACTAAAGAACAGAGAAATAAGATAGATCTGCTTTTTCCTGTCGATCAAGAGGGTGAGATCGATACTATAGAAATCCCTACATTTCACTGTCTTACTTTTGAACCCTTATCTGATGGGTTAATATGGTTTACAGATGGAGCTTGTGAAAGGACTGTTGCAGGCTTTGCCTGCGTGCAAGTGGATGAGAATCTAAGAAAGATAATGCAAGTACAATATAAAACCCCTCCTGACCATACGGCACAGCATGCTGAACTTTTGGCCGTTATTACAGCCTTACAACAAACTGATATGACTCAAAATGTCACCATATATACTGATAGTGGTTACGTTGCAAGTTCACTACAGTATCATATATTAAAATGGCAACGTAGGGGGATGATAACCAGTGCAGGTAAAAATTTACATTACACATATTGGAAATTGCTGTTTGAAATTTTGGCCAGAAGGGAACGTGAAGGTAGAAAAACTGCAGTTGTGTGGACCCCGGCCCACACTGAAAGGCCAACCTTTGAGGCACTAGGTAATGCAATGGCTGATGCAGCAGCAACGGAGGTGGTTAAGCAAAGTGAAAAGATTTTGTATAATACTAGACAGACACAGGAAGGGCCACTTACGAATGTAGATAAGATTAAAATGTGGCAGCCAGAGGGACAGGAAAGTGAAAAATGGTTGAAGAAAGGATGTATGAAATTGGGAAGTGAATGGTTTAATGAGGAAGAAGGATTACCTTGCATGCCAATGAGCCAGGCAATTAAGGTATTGAGTGGATGGCATGCAACCATGCATTGGAATAAGGAAACAATGAAACAACAATTTGAGCAAAGATTTTGGACTTTAAAAATTGATAACCTGATTCAACAGGTTGTGCAGAATTGCATGGTATGTAATATTAACATACCTAAAAGAGGTCCTAAAATATCGCCTGGGACACTTCCAATACCAGAAGGCCCAGCAAAAGAATGGTATATTGATTTCACTGATATGATTGTTCCAGTGCAGGGAAAAAGATATTTGTTAGTTTGGGTGGATGCTTTTTCAAGGTGGATAGAAGCATTTCCATGTAAGAGGGAGACTGCGCATGAAGTTGTACAATGTTTAATAACACATATTATGCCAAGACATGGTTGTCCAACTAAAGTGATTTCTGATAATGGAACACATTTTAACAACGCTATTCTGGAAGAAATGGCAACAGTCATGCAATTGACACACAGGAAAGTATCAGTGTATCGCCCCACCTCCAATGGTTTGGTAGAGCGCTACAATGGTATTTTAAAAACAAAATTGAGAGTCTTACTAAAATCTCTCAATAAAGAAATGGTGGGAAAATTATATACATGGCTTGATGTATTGCCATTAGCATTAATGACAATAAGGGCCCAACCTAATGGGCGTACTAAATTGTCCCCATTCCAAATTCAGACAGGACGTCATTTCTTCCCGATGCAGATAGCAAGTACTGATAGCACAGCTCAGTACTGGCAAAAGCTACAACCGATGTTGAACCTGACAAGTGATATGATCCGAACAAATGTAGCATCACAGGCAGGGATTACTAATGATGTTTGTGCTTTTAAAGTAGGTGATCTAGTACTGCGAAAGAACTTTACACATAAAACGTGGAAGGATCCTGTGTATGTAGGGCCTTTTGCTATCACGGCCCTTACTCAGACCGCTGCCCGTCTGGAAGGTCATACTTCTTGGATACACTTATCAGATATTCGACGAACTAATAATATTGAAATGGACAAAGAATAAACAAACATCATGTCCCTAAACATGATGGTATTGGGATGTTGTTGTTTTGTTGTTGTTTGTTAATGGACAATGAACACATATAGACTTGTTACAGCGGCCAAGATGTTGAATTTGACTGATTGTATCATATGTGCCCACTGACTGACATCATCCTTGTCCTTGCCAGCTATGATATATGGGACTACAATGATAAAATCATGTCTGTTATCCCAATAATACCTGTGTAAGGGATGATGGAAACCTTCATTGGACAAATGAGACTATTTATAAGCAAGCCTTGCTTATGGACAAGTACCCACAGACATCATTTTGGTGTCTAATTAATAGTATGACAACTGAAAACATTCCCCTGATAAAGTGCAATTACACGCACAATGTTGTAACAGGTAATTGGTCTATAGGAAAAAGTACAGTGATTGTAAATGTCACAGCCACCAAAGAAAAGTGTGGCAATAAAACAAGCTGCAATAAGACTTTAACTCAATGGTATGTAACAACTGATTCAATGAATGTTAATAACCTTGGAATATGCTTTTAATTTGTATAATTCTTAATGCCACATCAGTTAATGCAATTGGGCATTATCCTTATAATTGTTCTTATATGAAAATTAAGAATGACAGTGTACTTTCCTTTGATGAAACTCACTGTCTGTATTCAAAAGAAATATAAATTTTGTACCCTAGTACAATTGAATCTGTTTAATGCTGTGTAACATGTGTATTAGCATGTTTGCAAAGATGTGCCAGGATGCTTTTAAAATGACAATGGTAACTGAAATCAAGAATGAATAGAACTTTAATATGTCAGCCAAAAATATTGAAAAAGCGTGCAGAAACTGAATGCCACAAACAAGGGGGGAGGAGATTTAGAAGGGAGGTAAGGAAACAGACTGGAGCTGAAACAGATGTGTGAGGCCTGAAACAATCAGTCCTCAAGGGAGGAAATTTGTTGAATAAAAGTATGAAAGATGGGTAGTGGAAAGCTCCATGATTACAACAAGCTGTTTCAACACTAAATCTCCTGAGGCATGAGAAAAGGGCATTAAAACATCAGCCAAAGGCACGGCTCCAGAAAGTCTGTGGGCAAGAAGGGGGGCCAATAAGGGGAAACAGATGTAGCATGTTCTGCACAATAGCGTTGTGGTATTCAGAGACTTGCACAGGAATGTTGTATGAGAGAATTAGTCAGATGCCGAAGAAGAACGGTATAAAAACAGAGTGCAACAAAGAAGCATTAAGCATTTTGATTTGCCTTAAGCATTCTGATTTCTCTCTCTGTATATAGCATTCTGATTTCTTTGCTGTTTATTGCTTGTTTGTGTAGATATGCTTTCAGTGCAGAAATGCTTCCTGAATACTCAATTGATAGTATTCAGTTTGTGAACTAAAAAATGTAAATAAACTTTTTATATTAAATAGGAAATTCGTCTGGCCTTTTCTACATGCATCACAGTGCCGAAGTTGAGCTGAACGGGAAATGTTCTGTGCCGGCTGAGGCTGCCATCAGTGTCGCCGTTGCCCCCCCCCCCCCCCCCCCCCCCAGGCCTATTCAGCACTCCCCTGCAGCCCCACACCATGGAGCGGAGCACACAGCACAGCAAGTGCTGAGCTCTCTGCACCACCTGCCCACCACTGAAGTCCAGCTGCACAGGTTAAAAAAAAAAAAAAAACTTAACGTGTACTGAAGTCAGTGTAATGCTCATTAAATGCTGGCTGGTGGTGCTGGTGAGCTTCTGGGTGGAGGTGGAATCCAGGAAAATAATGTGGAAGGGCAGGAAGAAAAAAATGGAGAATAGAGGAGGAATAAGGAAAGGCAAGCAGAAAGAAGAGACAAGTAGAAAAAGGAAAGAAGCAGGAGAAGTGAGCAGAGAGAAGGAAAAAGAAGAGAAAGTATTAAAGTAGCCACTCAAGGAAAGAGAGAGAGAAAACTAAAACAGAAAAGAAGACACTAGAAAGATAAAAGCAATACTAGAGAATGAGGAACAAAAGACCCAGAGCCAGAAACCAAGCCAGGGACAACAAAGAACTTAAACTATTTTATATCTGATAGCTATGAAGCCCAATTTTACACAGGGCAGTAAGCTGGAAAAGAATATTCACTGTGATCAGCATTTCTTTATAAACTGGTCATGATGGGTAAACAAAACTGCACACCCAAGAAGAGCCAAGCAAGAAACCAAGCTCCAAAATGTTTTGGGGGCTTTTTAGGTAGTTTTTAACACGGAATAATTCCTTCCTCAATCACACCTTCATACCCCATGTCCAAGTAAGAAATTACCCAAGGGTGACTCGGAGGAGGTGTAAATGCAGACAGGGAAATATTTTGAACTATATGGTTAGTTTTTTTTTTTTGTTACATTTGTACCCCGCGCTTTCCCACTCATGGCAGGCTCAATGCGGTGGGCAATGGAGGGTTAAGTGACTTGCCCAGAGTCACAAGGAGCTGCCTGTGCCAGGAATTGAACTCAGTTCCTCAGGACCAAAGTCCACCACCCTAACCACTAGGCCACTCCTCCACTACTGCAAAATAGGAAACATGTAGTTTTAACTTTTGCCCAAACCATGCCTAGAGCATGCTTCTTCAAATCTGTTCAGGAAGGGCTGATGGCAGTCTACGGGGTTGGTTGGGGGGGGGGGGAAGCTGATGCTGGGCTACGGTTGGGGGGGTAGGGAAGAGAAAAGCTGATGCTGGGCTATGGTTGGGGGGTAGGGAAGGGAAAAGCTGATGACGGGCTATAGGGATGGATAGGAGGGGGTTTAGGGAAGGGCTGATGTCAGGTTACAGGACAATTTCTAAATTTTGGTCCTTTATTCTGTAATTGATGAGGGTTGGTTTGTGTTCTTCATTTGACTGAGTATGCTGGTATGTGGTTTGTGTGGGGATCGATGAGTGACTTGTCTGACTTTTCCAATGGAATGCTTAGTGCTGTTGTGTATATTCACTGCTGCCTTTGTAAAGGTATTGTTATTGGAATTGGTGTTAAAGTTTGCAAAGTTTGAAGTATATATTGCTGTAGTTATATTGCAGAATCCTGTCATGTGTGTTGAGATGTTTGCCATTATAGTAAACAATGTAGCTATATTTAAAAATATTTATTTTTCCATTAAGTATGTATATGGTTTATATTGATGCAGGGCAGCTGTTGGGCAGATTACTTAGAAATTCATCATCAAGTTCATTCTAAGGCTCTATTTTGTAGTGTCCCAAGAAACACTACTCATACCAATATACACAGTGCCCACCCATATTAGCCCTGGGCCTACCCAAAATGTCAGGTCTGGCTACGCCACTGGATGCAAGTAGGCCGTTAGAATAGCTTAGTGGTCAGTGCAGCAGACGATAGAGGAGGGGACCCAGGCCCATATCCCATTCTAACTGGTACACTTGTGGTGTCCCAAAAAACACAAAATATCTACTGAATCCACATACAGGTGGATACCTGCAGGCATAAGGGCTATTGTAGTGGTGTACAATTGGGTACAGTACATTTTTTGTTATTCCTGGAGGGCTCACCAAACAATTTAAGTGGGTTATAATGTGGTGTGTACCTGGAACCTTTTATGTGAAGTTCACTGCACTGCCTCCTAGGCTGCCCCACTGCTCTGCTGGGATGTCTGTGTGGCCAATGGCTTGAGTTTGTGTGTTTTTCCCTAGGATGTTTTTTGTTTGAAAATAGCTCCTAAAGAAAGGTGCATTGAACACAAAAATGTGTAAAATGAGGGGGGGGGGGGGGGTCAAACCAAAAATACACTTTTCTGGTTCAAAAATGGCCACGTTTGCACTGGATTTTTGTATTTTTTTTTTTTTTTTTTTTTGCAAAATCATATCAAAAATGCCCTACCACATATACTTATAATGGTTGGAAAAACACTATTGGATAATTGGTGTGGCAGAGAGCAGTAAAAAAAAAAAAAAATTAAGGGCATGTTGGTAGGGAGAAAAAATTAATTCTGTGGTACCCTAAGCACATGCTTATTTTGCTTAATAGTTAATCCAGTGATGTCTGAACACCTTGCTGCCAAAGGAGAGCAGAGCCATTGTACAGTCACGCTTTGTGGCAACATTTCCAGAATGTTGAATAGAAATGCCTAGAAATCTCTTAGCAATGGTGAGGAACTGTCGGCAGAAAGCACACAGATCATCTTGGTGGATGAGAAGGATATACAGTGCACTCCATTTAAGTGCACGTCGGATAAGCGTATGCTCTGTTTAACTGCATGCCTTACTTCGGTCCCGTTTTTGGCAACATCAGTTTCTATGGGGCCAAACTTCGGTTTAGCACACCACCGATAAGTGCAAGATTCGCTTATATGCAGGAAAGACTCCGCATAAGCACGTGCATGGAATATGGAAGCCGATTGGCGCGTGACAACCAATGAGATTTCAAATTGACCACCCCTTTAACTGCCACAGGCAGAATAAGTGAAAGAATGTTGTTAGACTGTACACTGGGGGTCATCGTCACGGTGGAACTGTAAGACTTCAACATTGGCTGAACGAATAGAAGTTCTTAAAAAATTAGAAAACAAAGTCAAGCATCTATTGCTAAAGAATATAGGGTCAATCCCAGTCAAATTTCACGTATCTTGAAGCAGAAAGACCAGCTTCTGGAAGACTGGCAAAACAATACAAATCCACAACGGAAACGAAAATGGGCGGGAAAAGCTGAGGATGTAGAAGATGCTCTTCGGTGGTTTTCTCGAGTCAGGAGCAGACAGTTTCCTGTCAGTGGTCCACTGCTTATGGAGAAAGCTAACCAGCTAGCTGAAAGTCTTGGACTAACTGAATTCAAAGCCACTGTTGGATGGTTGGAAAGATGGAAGGAGAGGAACAACATAAAAGTCAAGAAACAGCATGGTGAGAAACAAGACGCTGATGACTTTGGTGCTGAAAATTGGGTTGTTTCAGTTCTTCCTACTATCTTGAACAAGTTTGCACCTTGTGGCATTTTCAATGCTGATGAAAACGGTTTCTACTGGCGAGCAACTCCTGATAGAACACTTGCATTCAAACATGCCGAAACTACTGGAGGTAAAACGTCAAAGGACCGACTGACAATCCTCCTTTGTTGCAATATGGATGGGAGTGAGAAGTTGGAACCCCTCGTCATGGGAAAGAGCAAACAGCCCCGTTGCTTCAAGAAAGTTAAGCGACTTCCTGTGTCGTATGAGACTAACACAAATTAATGGATGACTGGGGAAATTTGGAAGCATTGACTAAAGAAGTTAGACACTAGAATGCGGGCACAAAAGCGTCAGATTTTGTTGCTTTGTGAAAATTGTGCTGCACACAGGAATGATGTCAGGCTGTCTAACGTCAAGGTGGTCTTCCTGACACCAAACACTACCTCTCTGATCCAACGTATGGATCATAGTAACATAGTAAATGACAGCAGATAAAGACCCGAACGGTCCATCCAGTCTGCCCTACAAGATAAACTCATTTTACATGGTATGTGATACTTTATGCTAATACCAGAGTTTGATTTGTCCTTGCCATTCTCAGGGCACAGACCTTAGAACTCTGCCCAGCACTGTTCTTGTAGTAAAAGTTCTGAAGCGAACATCGAAGCCCCTTAAAATTTACACACTAGCCCATTCATATCTATTCAGTTACAATCAGGGCATAGACCGTATAAGTCTGCCCAGCACTGTTCTTGTACTAAAAGTTCTGAAGCTAACATCGAAGCTCCTTAAAATTTACACTCCAGCCCATCCATATCTATTTAGTTCGGATCAGGGCATAATAGCCAATTTCAAACAACGTTATCGGGCTCTTGTGCTACGTCGTCTGATGAGCGTTATGGATGACCAGACTGGCAAGGATAAACGTGCTATTGAATTGGCTCATAATCTATCACTGTTGGATTCCCTACATATGCAGAAAGAAGCCTGGAATCATGTTACACAGGCAACCATTGTGAACTGCTACAAGCGGACAAGCTTTATTAAGGAGGTGGAGAGAGCCAAAACAGATGCAGCTGTTGCAAACGTGTCAGATGAACAGGTTATTGACATCCCCGCTGGTGTTACTGAAGAGGAGTTTCATCGCTACGTAGCTGTTGATTACGATCTACAAACAGCTGATGACAGCACTGATGTCAATATATGTGCCTACACGCAGGCAACAACGGCTGATGATGAAATGAGCAGCGAGGCACATGCTGACAAAATTCAACCACCTCCTCCTGTCACTTTTGCAAGAGCGCTGGAGAGTCTCAACACCATGTGGACCTATCTGGAGGCCACTGGATGTCAGTGCTATGACAGTTTTTACCGTCTGGCAGACATAGTCTATGGAACTCACAGACCCAATAGTGTACAGAGGACTATAACTGATTACTTAAAGTAAGTCTGACGTCAGTTAACGGAGACTGTATACTGTACATATAATAATAAACAGTACTGTACATATGTTTATCAGATGTCAAGCTTCTTTGGGTCACAACGGTTAAGTGCAGGCTGCGGTTAACTGCATGCATTTCTTTGGTCCCAGACCCTTGCACTTAAGCGGATTGCACTGTATATATGTATGTATAGGTTTGCTTTTAGAAGGAAATTTCAAAATGTTCACTTACTCAGAATGTACATCACTTCAAACTGCCCGTAATGAAGTGGGTTCTGTTAAGGCTCTGGTGCTGCCTCCTGTTGGCTCTCCCTTGCTGTTTGTCTCCCTGGCTAATCTTCAGAGTGGATTTGTTTGTTTTTTTGCTCTTGCTAACCTTCCCACACATGAGCTTTCAATCTCATCCCCACAAACTGCCATTTATGAGAAGGTCAGATGCCATGAGCTTCCACTGACGACCCAATTATCTCTCTTCCTCTATAAAATATCCATCACAGGGATGATCCTTGGTAGAGGTATGGGCTCATTCGTCTGTATTTGCTACCCTTCTGTGTCCCAGTCCTACTTCTGTAGCACTACCTGATCCTGTCAACCCAATAAGTGGAAGTTGTCTCTGTAAATTAAACCCAGATCTTCCATATGGCAGTGATGGGCAGTCAGACAGCCACCATTATTATTTTTATTGTTCTCAGCTGGTGTTGAAATATGCCTGTAAACAGGAAGCTAGTGCTTTAGGAAATGCAATCAGTGTCAACACTGGATACTTCCATAAATCTATAATTCACCAGGATGGACTGAAATTCAAACCGAAACAATCCTCTGAAGTAAACACATCACTGACTAGTGGTCTTGCAGTGTGTGTATTTGCTGGGCATTGTAGTGAAGGAAAAAGCTGTTGTTTCCAAACAACAATGTTTATAGACTTTGGGCATCAAGTATATAAACTAGGAAAAAGTAATTTTTCATTTTCAATGGGCTAGATCATACCCTGGGCATTAGTGCAGAATAGCAGGCAGTTCACATCTGGTCCTGGCATCTGAAGAGCAAGATGATGAACAGATGTCGGTGTGGGCAAGGGGAAAAGGGAAGTAGAATAGCATTTCTGCGTGTGCGTGTGTTGCTGTCTGGTTTGGGACCTAGAAAGGACTGCATAGCCATAAAGTGAAGATACATACCTATAAGCAGGTATTCTCTGAGGACAGCAGGCTGATTGTTCTCACGATTGGGTCGTCGTCTGCGACGGCTCAGGAGACCTGCAAATCTCTAAGCAAACAAAAACTTTCTAGAACGCACCGGCACATGGGCAGAGCGAACCCCGCATGCGCGAACGGCTTCTCAGAAAGAAAGCTAATTGGGACCTTTCCTATCTATATAATGTTCAATCTGAGCCTGCTTTAAACAGACCCTTTCAAGGTAGCTCAGTAATCAGATTGCCCTTAATATTCTACTTTTCACACCTTAATTAACAAATCCAGGTCAGTAGCAGTTCTTGCTGTCCAGCAGCTAAAGAACAGAAAATAACTGTCTGTTAGAAAACATTTTGAGCCTTGCTACTGTCCTTCTTAATGTACTTTGGCTGTTAAGATTCTACCTCTTAAAAAAAGAGTTTGTTTAATAAAACTATGGAAAAAAAGGGTTTACACTATGGAAACTGGTTAATAATGCTTGCTACTCTCTTTTTTTTCTATTTTTTCCCCTAATGTTGAACTATGCCGTGCTGTGTCAGCTATTTGTTAATGATGTGGTACAAAGTTCAAATTTTGAAACTTGAGGGGAAAAGGGTATGAAGACTGGTAGATAAAGTCCAGCTCTTTTCTTTATTCTGCCTATCTATAACCTACAATTTCTCCTTTGAACCCCAAAGCAAAATAATGTTCACTTACCAGAGAAATGTCATCTTCTCTCAGAGCTTCTCAGAAGGGGGGGGGGGGACCTTTCCTCTCTATTTAAATCTAAGGGAATAGCTTCAAACAGACCCTATCAAGCTAGCTCAGTAATCAGATTGCCCTTACGTTTTGCAAATATTTATTTTATTTATTTGTTGCATTTGTATCCCACATTTTCCCACCTATTTGTAGGCTCAATGTGGCTTACATTATGCCGTAATGGCGATTGCCATTTCCGGAGTGAGAAATACAAAGTGGTATTGCATTAAAGTATTAAAATATTCTACTTCCTCACACTTTAATTAACATTTAATTCAGGTAACAATGCTATATCTCCAGCAGCTAAAGAACAGAAGATAACTGTCTGTTGGAAAAATGTTGAGCCTTGCTACTGTCCTCTTTTAAAGTACTTTGGCTAAGTTTCTACCTCTAGTAAAAATTTCAGTTTAAAACTATGGGAAAAGTTTCTAACTCTAAAAAAATTTGTTTAAAAAGGGATGTAGACTACGGAAACTAGTTAATAATGCTTGATTCTCTCCTTTTTTTTTCTCCTATGGCTGAACTAGGCCCTGCTGTACCTGAGCGGCTGTTAACTAGTTGATAAAGCTTGCCTCTTTTTTTAAAACATTTTTTTATTCTGCCTATTAATAACATACAATTCCTCCTTTAAACCCCAAACTTTAATATACCAAAGCAGACAACAAAATAATGTTCACTTATCAGAGAAATGTCCTCTTCTTTTAGAACTGCTCAGAAAGAAAGTTTAGTGGGACCTTTTCTCTCTCTATAGTTTTAAATCTAAGGAGACCACTTCAAACAGACCTTACACCTTAATTATTATCGTATTCAGGTCAGTAGCAGCGATAGCTCTCCAGCAGCCAAAGAACAGAAAATAACTGTCAGAATAAATGTTGAGCCTTGCTGCAATAATCTTTAATGTACATTGGTTAAATTTCTACCTCTGAAAAAATTTCAGTTTGAAACTATAGAAAAAAAGGTTGTGCACTATGGAAACTAGTTAATAAGACTTGATTATCTGTTTTTTTTTCCTTTATTTTTTCCCTAAGACTGAACTGGGCCATGCTTTGTCTGCTAGAGGCTGTTAATGCTGTGGTACAAACTTCAAATTTGAAATCTAAGAGGCGGCTTTGAAGACTAGTTGATAAAGTTTACATTTTTTTAAAATTTCTACCTATCAATAACCTACAATTCCTCCTTTAAAACCTAAATTTTAAGATCCCAAAGCACAGTGCAAAATAATGTTTTCTTACCAGAGGAATGTCCTTATCTCTGAACTTCTCAGAAAGAAAGTTAATTGGGACCTTTACTCTCTATATAATTTTAAATCTAAGGAGCCTGTTTCAAAATTTACCTCTTTTTAATCTTATTATTCTGCCTATCAATAACCTACGATTCCTACTTTAAACCCCAAACTTTAAGATCCCAAAGCACAGAGCAAAATAATGTTTACTTAACTGAGAAATGTCCTCTTCTCTCAGAGCTTCTTATAAAGAACGTTAAGTAGGACCTATTCTCTTTGTAGAGTTTTACATTTAAGGGGACTATTTGAAACAGACCCATTCAAGCTAGCTCAGTAATCAGATTTTTATATATTTTTATATATTCAAACTGTCTGTGCTTTGCTCAGTGAGTTCTACAGTCTAGTATCTCTATAGCAAACTATATAAACCTACACAGTCTTTTTGTTATGAGGCATTCCTTCTTTTGAGCCTTGCTTTAATGTAGTTCAGCGGCTAAGTTTCTACCTCTAGAAAAAGTTTAATTTTAAAACTACGAAAAAATGGTTGTACACTATGGAAACTAGTTAATAATTCTTGATTCTTTTTTTTTTCTAGGACTGAACTAGGCTATGCTGTCTCTGCTAGATGCTATTTGTTAATGTTGTGGTACGAAGTTCAAGTTTTAAAACTAGGGGGAAAAGGGTACGAAGAGTAGTTGATAAAGTAGCTGCCTATCAAAAATCTACAATTTCTCCTTTAAACCCCAATGTTTAAGATCCCAAAGCACAGAGCAAAATCATGTACACCTACCAGAGAAATGTCTTCTGCTCTCAGAACTTCTCAGATCACACCTTTCTCAATAGCAACTCAAGGCAAGTCATATTCAGGTACAGTATGCATTTTCCTGTCACTGGTGGACTTACAATTTAAGTTTTGTGCTTGAAGCAGTGGAGGATTTAGGGCCCTGTTTACAATGGTGTGCTAGAGTTTGTTAGTGCGCCAACTGTGTAGGTGCCCACAATATTCCTAGGGGCATCTATAAAGTTACCATGCCTGCATGTTTAGCTCATACTAAGGAATGCCAGCATGCCTTTATAACAGAAAACATTTGCTCACGTCAAACTGGGTTGTTAGAGGAAACATTGTTGAAGACTAGGTGAAAATTAAAGGAAGCGAGCATATGCTATGCGGGTTAGGCTAATTGTGCTTAAAAAATAATTAGGACTGCAATCTCCATCAGACAGCACTAGTCTTTGTAAGTCATAGAAAAAGCTGAAGAAATGGTACTTAAGATGTCTGCCCTATTTGTTGAATCAGTATCGAAAAGTTGATCAGAGCTTCCTTGTACTCAAAATCTTTTTGGTGAAGGTGCTTATTGATGTGAGTCTTTAGTAACTGCTATGCATCAGCGTTTTGGTGACATGCAGCATTCCTATAAACCTCTGATGAAGACTGTGTATGTTGAAACACGGACCGTGTTGGGTCATTCTATCAACATATTTGATTGGTGGAATAAATATCTTTGGTCACCCTGAACATTGTGGCTGGCTCTTTCCACTTTTTTTGGTTTGATTTGTGTGATTTTGTGGACTTCTTCAGGTGCTCCAGTGTTTTGTCTGTCATTTATATAATTAAAAGTTGCCAGCTTGGAACCGCTCAAGAAATAAAATGCACTGTAGCACAACAGAAAAGTAACAGAACTGTAACAGACATTTTCAGGGGTAATAAAATAACTTTAATGTTTCAAAAGCTGAAAATATGAATATATACAAATCTCAATAAGTTGAATTAATTTAGGTTCCTAGCCCAGAGACTATTTTTTTTCTATTTCATGCACGTGCAATTTAACCCCATTTTTAAAGCATCATTGTTTATTGACTTCTACCCATTACACTGCAGTAATTTTCATAACATTTTTCATGACATATATTAAAGGATTTGTAGTTACTTCTTGTGTCCTTTGTCTTGTTGCACATGGCATGCACCAGTTCACACAATAAAATGCTCTAATATCCATCCTGTTTGTGTCAGTTTGCTAAATGCACAAATGATATATTTCATTTGCAAATTAATCATATACTGAATAGGCTAAAGGAATAATGTATACCATTAATAGCTAGAATAACAGAGGTGACAGTTAATGAGCTTAAATCTCCTTTCTTTTGATCTTAAGATAGTGGTACTCTTCAGGTTCAGAATAAGTCATTCATTTTTAAAATTTTCAAGTACTTAGATATAAGGAGCCATTTTACTAAACTGCAATAGAGCTAATGCGTGGCTAGCACGTGCCAAATGTGGGTGAAGGTTCCAAAGTTGGCACGTGCTCTTTCCCACGGTTAAAAATAATGTTCTATTTTCTACTGCAGGAGCATTCCTGGTAGTAATTGGTAGCACAGCCACACTGCTGCGCTACATGATTACCACACAAGTAGTGCATGAACCCTTACCGCCAAGTAAATAGGTATTGGTAAGGGCTCAGGCAGTAAAATAGCCACATGCTACTTTTAATATTAGCCCATGGTCATTTAAAAAACATGTTTAAAACTACTAATAGTCATTGAGAGCTGATGAGATTCTGAAAAATAACTCTGGGTCCTTTTACAAAGCTGCGGTAAAAGGGGCCTGGGCTAGCATCAGTGCATGCTTTTGATGCGATTACCGCAGTGGGTAAAAGGCTGTCTTTTTTTCTGTAACAGAAATGGCCATGCGGTAAGTAAACCACTTGCCGCACGGCCATTTCAGGGGGGGAGCTCTCTTGAGCAGGGACTGTCCTTCCCCATGCTAAACTTGTACAGCGCTGCGTAACCCTGGCAGCGCTATAGAAATGCTAAGTAGTAGTAGTAGTAGGTGGCAGTAAGGGCTCCTGGGTTAACCTGGCCGATTACCACCGGGTAAGCACTGGTGCTACAAAAATAGAAATTTTTTTGTAGTGCCAAAAATGGTGTATGCTGGGGATAGGACCACCGCTGGGCTCCTGCGGTAGCCTGGAAGTAGTTTCAGATTGGTACACAGCAGGCTTGTTGCCATGTGCCAACCCTTTAGAATACGGACTCCTCATTGATTTATTTTGGTTGCCTTTCTGGAGGTTCAGAAAATGTATTGTTTTCCTTCTGTTTAGAGCACAATTAAGTTTTTTTGTCGCCATATGGAACAACAAACATGGATTCTTTTGAGTCCAACAATTTCCTCCTGCTCTTCAACTGGGGATGCCATGAACCTTCAGTTACAGCTATGCAGAACTTTCCCTCCTATCTAATCCAGTTATTAAAGTGACAGTTCTTGTCCATAGTAACAGTAAAGCAATGCAACCTGAGCCTAATTAACAGATTTTTTCATTATACAATAATTATGATCTCCTACATTCAAAGTGCTTTGAACATTGTCTCCATAGCATGACCTCACCCTTATCGTACAACAGCTAGAAAATCAAAGCTAGCTGTTCTGTTTGGCAGCATACAACACTACTACTAAGGCATCTTGACTATTTAAGTGTAAGGAAGGGTTGATCTTGGTGTAACCTGAACCAAAGTCTTCTTTTGACCAAACTATATTAATGTTTCATCTAATGCACAATTATGTACATATCCTTTGGTACTAATAAGTTTAAAACATGGGAAAGTCAGGAAGTTAGGTGCATGTTTACCTTGGGGGAAAATGTTCTCTGTTGTCACATCAAAGGATAAAAAAAAATTACCACTGACGCATAATACTTTAAGAGCATCTCTCTGGAAAGTGTATTCTCGACACATAAATGGCGAGTAATATTTGCTTGTAGATGCAAAAATCAGAACTGGACAAATATATATCTGCTTGAAATTAATTTCAAAAAATCATGTCTATTAGTAACTTTTCTGTTGCACTCAAAAAATAAGGCCAATAGCGCAAGAAACAGAAGCTGTAGGTTCGATGCTATAGAGGAACATAGGAAACTATTGCTTATTTAAATGGATTGTGTTTTGATATATTTGTTACCCACTTTGATGCTTATGGTTTAAATGAGAATTATGAAATGAAATAAACTTAATGATTTTAGCAAAGCAACTGCTTCAGTGGAAATAAATATGAGTTGATGATCTCTAACAAAAAAATGTCTCACTTTTAGATGTATTGCTCCAAACGTAAATAAATGTAAAACTGACACAAGATATCTTATCATTGTTAGTGTAACTAGATCTCCCAACATTTGCAGGCAATGCATTTAATTCTGAGTCAAGATTAATCAAGCTCAATCTTCTATTCTGTAGAATTCACCAAGAATTGGATAATACAGCAACAGAACTGTTAATATAAGCAGTTATACTATCTTTACATGTAATATATAGAAATAAATTAAAACAGAGAAAAGAAAATGATATACCTTTTAATTAGACTGACAATAAATGTTTTATTAGCTTTTGAAGGTAACCCTTCTTTTTCAGATAATTTATTTCTATTTACTACCTTTAAAAGTGGACTAACATAGCTACCACATTATTTTATCTTTATATGTAACCGCTTATCCATTCCAGCTCAAAGTTACTGTACTGGAACACATTTTGCATTGCAGCCTCTGATAAAATATCTTGAAAAATATGAAAGGATTTGATCTTTTTTTCTATTAGTGGTTGCTAAGCTTTAAACTGAAAGCAAAGGAATACACACTTTCTTCATGCTATGCAGGACAAAGAATTCAAAATGATCTGCCACAAATATGTATTTTTGAATGTGAAAAAAAGTATTAGATGTGTAGGACATGAAAAAAATAGGGTATGAGGAAGCAGCATGGCAAAACTGATTAAACCCCCCACATTGATTTCTTCAACATTTTTTATAAGTAAAACACAAATTGTAGTTTACATATGGTAATAATTTATTCTGAAATGTTCATTTAGATTTTATTGAGACATAATTCATGTCTCATTAATAAAAGATCAGCCATCTAACCTCAAATACCAGAATATACAAGTTACAGAATAGCAAAATCCTACCTACCTTCAGAAAAACTATTCCAGATAAAACAAGCTTGTTCAAAGTTTTACAGTTAAACAGATTTCCTTCTTTGCAGAGCACAAACAAAAATGTACACTGTTATACCAGAGCTATCTATACACATCATGTGACCACAGCAATGTTAACCATTACTTCAGGAAATAAACCATCAGATCTCTTCATGCTAAAAAAACAACAACAAAAAAACACAATCAAAACAAAACAAAAGAAAAGCAAGCCAGGAAAGGTTGTTCAGCAGGAACTATATTACTGTGAATTTCACAGTTACATGATTTATTACAGGGTTAGATGGATTCATATGTAAATGAAAAACAGTGTCTTTTTTGCATAAGTAATACCAAATTTTCCCTGATATAGTTTTAGTCAGTTTTTAGTTTACAAACTGATACAGTAATAACTAAATTTCATGTGTATTGTACTTTAAGGTAACTGAAATGTAAGGGATCATTGTAGAGAATGCTACTTAACTATATGTAGAACACTTTACAAATATACTTGCTTTATCAGTTTTATTCAAGCTTATCAACCAAATATCCATCCCATGTATTTACCAGTAAAGACAACATATCCTATCAAATATGGCTTCCAGAACAAGAACCTTCTACAAGAATCAAACCTATTTACATTTTTAAAAGTTTCAATTTAGAACAAATTTTGTACATAACAGTTGCAAATAGATTAGTATTTTTAATGCATCATTCAAGTTCTTTTAAACAGAAGTCACTAGATATGACCCAGAATGTCGTTTAGGACTCTGTGTTCCATTGGAGTCTGTGGTGTCAGTTTTTGAATCTCGTTTCTTTGTACTGTTATTAACTGGTGTTGGTATCTGTGATGGTCGAATTGTGTTACTATCCACACTGCTTTTCCGAGGACTTGGATTGTAGTTGAAAGGAGTCACTCTCGCAGCAACTGCTCCACTAGGTGAGCTGTGTTTGCTTGAGCTGCTAGAACTGAATGGAGTGCGTTCAGCAACAGAATTTTCATTGGTTTCTGGAGCAAGAAGGGGATTATTCACCATAGGTTTTGGCTCAGTTACATTCTTATCTGGAATATCTGTCTGAATTAATAAATTCAAGCGATGTTCTAAACCAACTGGACGGACAGGTAGATTTCCATTTCCTGCATTTTGTTTTCCCTGAATGTCTTTTAAGTCTTTATCATCTCTTATATCCTGTTCCGACACATTATCAATAACTGGGAGAGTATTTCCTGTAGGTGACTTTCCCGATCTTGGATTATTAATAGGACAGTCCTCAATCCTTACCCACACATCCTCTGTTTTAGAAACAGCAGGTGCCATCTGGTAAAGTAAAGTCTTTGAGTCAGCACCATTTGTAGCACCAGAAGAGCAATTCTGAGGAAGATTATTCATTATTTGGGGAATTTCATTTTCTTTTATTTTTCTCCAAGTTCCTTTTGCAGGTGCTTGATTTTCTTTTACATGCTTGTGTCCTGGAAAAGAACTTGCATGATGGTTTTCATCTTCACTTTTTGCTTTTTCACTAGATTCTGAGGAAGCTGATAGAATTGATGAAGAACTTCCAGTTCTTCTCCAAGTGCTAACACGAGGAAGTGATGAAGAATGCTTACTGTGTTCGCGCTTCCATGTTCCTGACCTGTTGATTGGAAGCCTCGATGGACTTTCTGAGTGAGAGCGAGTGATATCATGGCGCTTTAAAGGTCTTTCATCACTGTAATCTATACAAGGGTTCAAATTTGGTGGTAATTTGCGCCAGCCTCCAGCCTGGATAGATGAATGGGTCGATAACGACATATCAGGAAGTGATGGGCTTAAAACTGGAGTCTGTATTTGAGATCTTGTTGGAGAGTCAGCTCTAGAAGAGGAAGACAATGATTCAAATGAAGCAGATTCTTCTAACTTCCTCCTTAGTGTTGGGCTTGGTGCTTCTTTAATGAAAGTAGATTGGCGCACTAAGGTGGGTCTTTCTGATCGATCAGACTCACTTCCACTGGATTTTGTTGATGGAATCCTAGACAGCTCTACCTTTTTGCTAGAATTACTGCTACTGAGGTTTTGGTTTAGTCCCTTAGAAGCAGATTCACTTCTGGGAATGCCACTAGTAGTTTTGGGTAAACCAGTTTGCTTTACCAGGTTTTGTTGGCTTAATTGTCTTCCTGGTGATGCATATGATATTCTCCCTGAGCCTGAAGACTTAGTTGAAGTTATACTAGGTGATGATGTTCTTGGTAACTGGGACAGTTTGTTAGGAGGGCTTATTCCATTCCTACCCGGGGAAATTGAGTTTTGTCCTGGAGACTGCATCGGTCTGCTTAATGGTTGTTGGGCAGGTCTAGAGGGAGTAGAATCTCTGGACCCTGACCTAGAAGGCCCTTTACTTGAACCTCCTGGTGTAGATGGCTGCCTAGTCACAAAACTTGGCTCTGATTTCACAGTTTTAATTCCTCTAGGAGAACTAGTGGAATTTTGGGTTTCACTGGAGTTTCTGGAAACTGTGTTTTTTGGTGGTAGTTGTTTCTTTGAAACTGGGCTTGTACTTGGTGAACTGTTTCGAACTCCTGGGATATGAATCATTGTCCTACCACGGGAGATGGAGGGCATATTTGATTGCTGGGGTTGCTTTAACTGGCTTGAAATGTCAGAATTAGAACGCAGTTTTCCTGTAATCATACTTTTATACACTTTCTTTCCTCCTTTAATGCTTTTGATACTCTCTGATTCTGCTTTATTTTCCAGTGCACTCTTTTCTCCAGGCTTCAGGATCCTTGGACCTTTATTGCTAGTAAAAGGCTTTTCTTCTTGGTCTGGTGTTAAATGAAATGGAGATCCTAAAGAAATCCCAGATTTCAGTGAAAGAATTGAATCTGAGTCTGATGATCCCTGTCTTGAAAGTGATGCAGCAGCAGCTGCTGCCTGATGTAAACTGCTAACTATGGAATTTGCACCTTCTTGAATAGCTTTCCAGTCAAAGTTCTCTGAATCTGGTGAAAAAGCGTGCTCTGAATCTGGGCTATGTAAATCTCTTAAATCCAGTATGAGGTCTGGCTCCTCTGCTAATATACCATCCACAGTTTTCAAATTTTTCTTTTCACTTTCCCCTTTAGATTTTGATGGCTTTTTTGTTTTAGGCATAGCAGAACTGATGCATTCCTGCAAAAGGTCATCTTCAGAGTCAATGCTTAATGAACTAAGGGAACTGTTTCTAGAGAAACATACTGGTGTATCTTCAACATGAAAGGATTTAGGAGCATAACCTGAAGTTTGTGGTCTACCTGCTGTTATCTGGGAATCAAGATGTTCTGTTTGTTTTTCTGGTTCTCTTTCTTTATTATTATTTTCTTGGTCAATATCACTGAGAGAGCTGAGGGACGAGTTGCGAGAAAAACAAACAGGAGTATTTTCAATGGCAAAATTCTGTACATTTTCATCAGAAGCTATTCCTCTACCAGTGGCTTCTTTAGATTGTGGAAAAGGTTTATGCTTCTGCGTCAAAGTTTTAGATTGTCCTCTACTTGTGGGGTATTTATGACTAATCTGTGTTCTGCCTGTTGACTGCTGAATTGAAGATGACCGTTCTGTGCTCTCATTAGTTTCTGCCCCAGTTTCCTTAACTTGTTTTCCTTTTCTTAACTCTACTTTTTCTCTGGAAAGGTCAACATCATCATCATCAAAGTCTAGAGAACTTAAGGAGTCATTCCGTGAGAAACAATAAGGTGTACCCTCAATAGGTGTATAATGATGTGGAGAATCAAATACAAAACTTCCTCGTACACGTTCTTCATTATTTGGAAGTTTTTCAGGAAAATCTCTATTTTTAAGGTTTTGCTTCTTGGAATCTTTATCGAGATCTCCATAATGTCTTTCACTTCCAAAACTGTTCTTTGCCTCTGTGTTTTTTCGTGTAGAAGCTCCGTGCTCAGTAGTCTGGGGCATTGGTTTTACTGGTGATGTTGGCTTTTTTCTTTCACTCTCTTGTTGACTTTTACTATTTCCAGACAAAGAAACAGAAACATGTTGAATCTGATCCATTATCTTTTTGACCCTATAAGGTTTGTGACTTTTCCCTTTTGGCATGGCAGAATGAATGCACTCAGCAAGAATATCACCTTCCTCTTTTTTATTATCTACTTCTGGGATAGTAACAGCTGAATTGCTTCCCACATCTGTATCATCTGTACTTCTGCCTTCTGTAGGAATAGTATCTCTCCTTTCAAATTGAGAAGATGAATGCCCCATTTTAACATTTTCTGCATTTGTAGATTCATTTGGTGGTGATTCTATAGTAAGATCGCTTAGTGATGTAGCAGTTGAAAAGTTTATTGGTGTGCCTTCAACACAATAAACCCGTGGCATATCATCTGTATGTGTGAAGCTAACATGCTTTTGATTGTGAAGCCTGTTTTGTGAGGGAAGTAGTTTATAAACTGGCAGCTGGCTTGGTTTCCTGGCCACAGGCGGAGGTATTTTTGAAGCAGAAGTTTGTGAAGGTTTCTTATTTTTTCTTGAAGACTGTGTAGGCATAGCTGAAAAGATACATTCTTCCAGTATATCAATGTCATCATCAGACTCATCCAGAATGTCTTTTTCAGGTTCAGAAGGCTTCTCTGCCCTTTTCTCTTGGAAATAATTTGCATCTTTAGCTTTTTCAGATTCTCCGTCACTTCCATGGTCGTGCTCATGCACAGGAGGCATGATCCTTAGTTCTATATCCATCGGAATATATGGCTCATCGAGACTGAGAGCACTTAGACTAGATGCACAAGAAAAACCATCTGGTGTACTTTCAGTAGCAAAGTGCAACAATGTATCTGCATCGGGAAGTACCTGAACTCTCTGAACTGCTGCATTTATAGTTGATCGTTTTGGACCAGATTCTCTTTTCTCATTAGTAGTAGGTACTTTATTTTTAGCTGCTTCTTTCTTTACCTGGAGTGCTTGAGGTGGTGGTGTTTTACTTCTGCTTGGTGGCATTGTTTGTCCAGGGCTATCTGGAAGGTCACTTGGACTTATAATACCACTTACCATCCCACTGCAAGGCTCACTCTGAACAGAGCTGGCAATTGAACGGCTCTCAAAGCTATCTAATGAACTAACAGATGTACAACGGCTAAACATTAGTGGAGTCTCCTGAACATAATGTTCTGGTGGGCTTTTAGGTGTTTGAGCACCACTTTTTGATGGTGATTTGGCACCTGAGGAAAATTCAACAGCTTTGTGTCTGGATGAATCATTGGGAGATAAATTAGAAGCCTGAAGTCTATTTACTTTAGTTCGAATATGCTGTGATGCTGATCGGGCATCGCCTGCAGAATTTTCAGTAGTCATGGTTTCACTATTTTCTTTCATTTCTGCTATCTGAAGATTATTACCAGTACCTGTATTCTGACCACGTCCTGTTTCATCTTCAGCTGATGACAATGATGATAAGGAACTACATCTTGAAAAACATATTGGTGTGTCTTCTACACAATACGTCTGCATAGTTTCTTGGTTAATGGAAGGAGCTTTGCAAGATGGTGGTTTCTGAGTCTGTCCTCCTCTACTCTGTGCTGAATTTGGATGAAGCTGTTTTGGTCTATTGGACCTAGCTGATGGGGTGGAAGTAGTTCCGCTATGTGATGAGATATGATCTGTTGTGCTGTTTTGTGTTGATGAAAGTGATGAAAAAGCAAAAGACGGCTTCTGTGAAGATGGAGGAACATCGGTTGAGTATTTCAGGCTGTAATCAATAGGCTGATCTACATGGTGCTGATCTTCAGAATATTCAGTGCTATAGTTGGTTTGTCTATCATCTTCACGTTGTTCTTCCTCAGAATAGCGCTCACTGTAATTAGTTGGTTTGTCATCATCATAATCATCAACTTGGCACAGGGTCTGATTGACGTTTTTATTCACTCCATGACTAGTGCCTCCTCTACTTTGCTCTGCATTGTTGTGCCCTCTTGATCTGTATGGAGATGTACACTCTGCCTGTCCAAAGTGTGCCTGGAACTTCATGTGTTTTTCATCATTGCCTTCTGTGTATACTGGGTAAGCTGTATTTTGACTTCTTGATTGTCTCTGTTCATTTTGTTTCATTTCATCTTCTAGTATATGTTTGGGTCTTGCCCATCTTTCATTTTGTGTAGGACTCTGTCTTCCAGAGTTCAACTGTTCATCAGAATATTTAAGACTATAATTTATTGGTGTATCTAGCTCTGCATCATTGTCATCCATATGGTTTGCATTGTGTATTTTGTGTGCAAGGTCTGCTGGATATTGTCCATAACTACAAAATTTACTTTCATCATCTTCAGAGTATGACTCAATAGGTTTCATTTGACCTCGCTTACCATACCCATCAATACTACTGACACTGTTCAGGCTATCATTTGATGCTCTCTTATATTCAACCTTGGCATAAGGCATAGGACAAGTCCTACTTGAACTTTCTGCTTTAGTGAAATTGTAAGTGTTTGAATGAGAGTGGGCAGTAGAGGTTCTTCTTAGTGCAGTCCTTTCTTCTGTCAAACAGTGCATTTCTGTTGTGGATCCAGAACTTCTGTCTTCTTGGGGAACATGCATACTTGACACTTCTTCCATGACCTTAGAAATTTGAGCAGCAGTGGAAGACATTTGAATTCCAATTCGTTTGGAAGTGTTTGCAGTATTGTCAGGTGCAAGGTGGTAACCAGTCATTGTTCGTTCTCTGTCCAAACTTCTGTCTCTTTCTGACCTAGAACTTTCTAGATTTCCTCTATTGGAAGAGGAAGACCCAGACAATACTGTAGTATTTAAATAAGGTGAAAGTACTGTCAAGTTACCAGTACTAAAACTCTCTGGTCTGCCAATGCCATCCTCATGTCTATTTGAATCTAAAACATACTCACTGTACAGATTTTGTTTGTGCCTCTGTTTATTACGATGAGATGTCTTGGGGCTCAAATTATCAATGTTGTCAAATGTCTCTGATAAATGCTGAGCATCAAGCTCTGCTTCCAGAGCTTTTTGCTTCCTAACATGAAGGGATGGCAAGCTTGAACCTGGAGACATAATATTGGCATCTTTATATTTTGCAGGTCTATTTGCCATCAAGTTTCTCAAAGCTGCAGCACTGCCCATGGCTATCATTTTGTGCTTTGAATGAATGAGGTTTTTGAGCATGCTGACTGCACCCATATCCCACAGTGCTTCTTGATCCTTTGTATTTCGTGCAGATAGGTTCCACAATGTTCCACAAGCATTACTGACAATCGTCAAACTATGAGATTTTAAGTGCTGTAACAAGGTCTGTAGACAGTTGTTCTCTCTCAAGATTTGCCTGTAAAATGAAATACAAAATAATTATTGTACATTCTTGCACTTTTAAAAAATATTTACACTAATTTTTCTCATGCAATTATTTTATATATTAAAATGGCAAGCAAAAATTTTTTCAAAAGATAACAGAAAAAGGTGAAAGAGAGAGCGCACGACCAACGGAGTCTGGACTATCTAAATTGCCTTCATATACACTTCAAAGAACAATGAGAGTCAGAACTAGGCATCATTTAGTCAGAGTACTAGGGTACATTGAAAAAAGGATCCCTTCAGGCATACTTTCTACCAGCAATTTTAAGACTTTCACATTCAATTGTATGCAAGTGATATTTTAAAACAATATCATCATTCAATTATTCCTATAATAAACTGAACTTCCCAGATGACATTTGTGCTCTACATGCAGTCTTCTCTGTATTTCTTAATGCTACCATGATTTCAAACCTCAAATGTTCAGCAGAATAGTCTGATTCCATTAAAGCAAGTGAGTGTTGAAAACAAAAACAAACAAAAAAACCCAGTAGACTATGCAATACCATAGACACCCAGAAGGCCTACACAAACATTGCCAAAAGATTTAGCTTTATAAGAATTTAGACATAACTTCTTTGTTCCCTTGGACCAAAATCTTTAGATCTTAGGACAGGGCCAAAACATAGATCCTGAGTTTCCAATCTGCCCATATTCTTCAGAAAGTTGATGCAGTTAGTAGTTTTATACCAAATAATTGCTGTGTAATACACACCCGCCGAAGTATTTGATACTGCACATTGTGAAATCTCACAAAATGGGGGGGGGGGGGGGGGCTTTCTGTGTAAGATTATGTAATAAACAAAAATAAATAAAAAAAAGAGAAAAGAAAATAAGATGATACCTTTTTTATTGAACTAACTTAATACATCTTTTGATTAGCTTTTGAAGGTAACCCTTCTTCTTCAGATTGGAAATAAGCAAATGTTGACAAATATCAGAATATAAAGTGAAATACAAAGGCAGTCTGATGACAGTCTTACAGGTAAAGGGAGGGGTAGGTTAGTTGAGAAAACAGGGAGAGCTGGGAGGATGACAGACAGAGGGAGATGTTTGGCAGATAGGAGAGTGACAAAGCAGTAGAATTTATGGTTTACTAGTAAAAAAAGGCCCGTTTCTGGAGCCAATGAAACGGGCGCTAGCAAGGCTTTCCTGTGCCCCCCCCCCCCCCCACCCGTCGTCGATGTTGGTGAATTGCTCCGCCTCCGCCCTCAACGTCATAACGTTTGACGCGAGGGCGGTGAATTGCTCCGCCTCCGCCCTCAACGTCATAACGTTTGACGCGAGGGCGGGGACAAGAGACTGTGTTTTTCGAGGCTTCAGAGCTTCGAACTTACGAACCTTGGCTTCAGTGACGTCAGAAGCCAATAGAACGTTGAGGGTGAGTTTTATATATATAGATATTGGGATAAAAAGCCCAGATCTTTGTTAAGTCCTGTCTGGTGGGTGTCAAAGTATTTCATCATTTTGACTTCAAAGGCCTTACGTTCCTGGATTGTCTTAAAATTTCCTTTAGTGTTCTTACCATGATCATTGATGCAATGTTCTGGTTTTGTAAAGTGCTGTCCCACAGAAGTGGCATCCTATTCAGTACTGGAGTGTTTAATATTGTGCCTGTGTAAACAGAGCCGTGTTTCTCCAGTATAGCACCCTTCTTCACACTTTTTGCATTGAATGATGTATACTACATTGGAGGTTCAGCATGTGAATGATACTCACTTGGGAAAAACGTTCAGAATAAGGGTGACTGTAGGATCCTGTGAAATGTGTTGGCACAGTTTGCAGCTGGGAATATTGCAGGGGTGTGTGCCTCAGAGAGAATCCCTCTTGTAGTGACATCAGGGGCGTATCTGCGTGGGGCCACAGGGGCCTGGGCTCCTGCAGATTTCGCCCTGGACCCCCCCCTACCGTCACCATCACCAACCTTTGCTGGCGGGGGACTCCAACCCCCGCCAGCCGAGGTCCGCTTCCTCCTGCCGCTGCCTTTAAAAATATTCTTTCAGCTGGCGGGGGACCCCAACCCCCGCCAGCCAAGCCGAGGTCTTTGAAGTTCTTCTTCGTCCTCGTGCTGTTCAAAGCCGCATCCAGTTTCGAAGTCTGACGTCGCAGCACATTGTACGTCAGACTCCAAAACTGGATGCAGCTTTGAACAGCACGAGGACGAAGAACTTCAAAGACCTTGGCTCGGCTGGCGGTGGTTGGGGTCCCCCACCAGCTGAAAGAATATTTTTAAAGGCAGCAGCAGGAGGAAGCGGACCTCGGCTGGTGGGGGTTGTGGTCCCCCACCAGCAAAGGTTGGTGACGGCGGCAAGGGGGGGGGGGGCGGTGATGACGACGACGGCTATAATGTGCCCCTTCATTCTGGCTCTGGCCCCCCCCTACCGCCGCAGTTCAGATACGCCTCTGAGTGACATACAATCCAGAGCTAGAAAAACTGTGAAAAGCAAACTCCCAATAGAAGATTAAAGAGAATGGCATAAGCCCCTGCAATATTCCCAGGAGAGAGCTAATTACAGTACAAGAAAATGGTAAGCGTTCCATATTACTTTAAATCTTTTTTATTGGAAAAAAGAAACAATAAGAATAAACAAAGAAGTTAAGTGGTACAGTTCCTCTTGAACAAATACATCAAACAGTCAAACTCCCACAAATAATCCTCCCCCATCTAAGAACCCCCACACACCAGCGCCAGTATTACCAAGCTACAGAAAATAATTCAATAGTGACTACAGGATCTTGACTTTTATGACACCATAACACCTATAGTACTCCATATTAAATGGAATGGCTGTTCCAACTTCTAAATATCTTTACAATTTCTACACTGTCACTCATCTCTGCATATATACTAGCTTAGCAAATACTTGCTTTAGGTATCCAGCATAGCCAGCCCTCCTCTATATTTTGTGGCCTGCATAAATTGAAATCTAATGCTGGAACCGTTTCATTTCCAAGTTTAATAAAACAACCTTTTAGCTCCCACTCCTCCTACCTTGAAATAGGCATGCTGCTCAATTTGATAGCGTTAATATGACCCAACAAGGTCAATGATAGAACTTTCTATTTCAACTATGGCTATGACTGGATAATTTATCTTGTATGTGTGTGTACACCAAACTTAACAAAACTCTGACCCTTATAAACTTGTAGTTCTCCAGATCCCAATTTCTACTGCTTCACTGGCCATGTCAGTTCTGTTCTAGACAGTCAGTCCTCTGAGGGGGTGCAAAAAAACTGAATTTTAGGCTGATGCTCCAATACCTTTTTGTCAGTAATCCATTTTCTCTTTTGAAATTATAACCTCTATGCAGACTGCCCCAACAAGACCTAACATCGACGTATATCTTAGGACATTCCAACACTCATCCTGCCATTATGTCCTCCTCAATGCTCTTGTACCAAATTCCTTCATTTCCTAAGCTATAAATGGTAAAAAAAAAAAAAAAAAAAACTTTACTATTTGCTATCTGGGAAAGTTCAATCTATTTGCTTTAAAGATACAGAAATTCGCTATGGAATATCCAGAGAGGATCAATATCTTATTGCAAACTCTGGGGAGGATTACCTGGTTATTGGGTTTTACCAGTCACAAACAGTGTAAGTTACAGTTTTCTCAAAGTTATAACTGATAGAGAAATTACCTAAATTCTATGTTTACTGTTTGAATAGAGGGTATTAATAAGTCATGATTAGAAGGTAATAAACAGATAATGTAGAAGTGGAAAAAGGTATGGAGAAGGGCAACCAAAATGAATAATGGGAAGGAAGGGCTCTCATATTATTTAATGTTTCAAAAATCTCTTAAAACTTATCTGTTTTCTAACTGAAATTTCATGCATTTATTAATGATGTTTAATTTTATTTTGTAATTCCCTCTATTGTCGAGGCTAACTCTTGTAATCCACATAGAATCCTGCAAAATATAAGGCTCTCGATGGTATGGTATGGTAAGGTAGATGATTGCGGGGAGATATGTGAGTCACTTGCTTATACTTTCCAAAAACACAAGAGTAGGCATACTGAGTCACACCAATGGTCAATCTAGCCAAGTATCCTGTTTTCCAAACAATGGCCAAGCCAGGTCATGTGTACCTGGCAGAAACCCAAATCATGGCAACATTCCTTAGTACAAATCCCAGGGCAAGCAGTTGCTTCCCATGCCTGCCTCAATAGCAGTCTATGGACTTTTCCTCCAGGAATTTGTCCAAACCTTTTTTAAACCCAGATACACTAACTGCTGTTACCACATCCTCCAGCAAAGAGTTCCAGAGCTTAACTATTCATTGACTGAAAAAAATATTTCCTCCCATTTGTTTTAAAAGTATTTCTATGTAACTTCCTCGAGTGTTCCCTAGTCTTTGAACTTTTGGAACGAGTAAAAAAATCGATTTACTTCTACTTGTTCTACATCACTCAGGATTTTGTAGACCTCAATCATATCTCCTCTCATCCACCTCTTTTCCAAGCTGAAGAGCCCTAACCTCTTTAGCCTTTTCTCATATGAGAGGAGTTCCACTCCCTTTATCATTTTGGTCACTCTTCTTTGAACCTTTTGGTAGGGGGTTTACGTAGCAAGATGTACATGGAGAGACTTGCTGACCTAAACATGTATACCCTGGAGGAAAGGAGAAACAGGGGTAATATTGATACAGACGTTCAAATATTTGAAAGGTATTAATCCGCAAACAAACCTTTTCTGGAGACGGGAAAGTGGTAGAACTAGAAGGCATGAATTGAAGTTGAAAGGGGGTCGACTCAGGAATGATGTCAGGAAGTATTTTTTCACTGACAGGGTGGTAGATACCTGGACTACCCTCCTGCGGGAAGTGGTAGAAATGAAAACTGTAACAGAATTCAAAAATGCGTGGGATAAATACAAAGGAATCCTATTTAGAAGCTTAATGGAGACTGGGTGGCAACACTGATGATTGGGAAGCAAAGCCAGTGCTGGGCAGACTTCTACAGTCTGTGCCCTGAAAATGGCAAGGCCAAATCAAGGACAGGTATACATATAAAATATCATGTACAATGAGTTTATCTTGTTGGGCAGACTGGATGGACCATACAGGCCTTTATCTGCCGTCATCTACTATGTTATGTTGCTGTTAGACCTCCATTGTCAAAAGGACAGAAGGATCAGATACAAGTAAAGGACAATACAAGGATATAGGCAAAAGACAATAAAACATATTATTACAAAGAGGTAGGTAAAAACATAAACCTACAGGTAAGGAACAAAAAAAGAAAAATATTCTATAAAGGCAGGTGACAACATAAGGATACAAAGAAAGGGGCAACATAAGGATTGTTCCATAGAGGCAGGTATCTCATCTGCATTGCCTGGGATGCCTTTTCCACCTAGAGAATAGAGCTGTATGCCACTTCAAATAAATTACTTAAGTGCTTTAAAAAATTTAATTTGATTGGCTTCGGTATGCAAGATTCGTGGGAGAGAGTTCCAAGGGAGAGAGCTAAGTGGAAGAAAGCAGATTGACGGGCAGAGTCAAGCCATGCTTGAGTCAGCGGTGGCAGAGAAAGGACCATAGGTGGAGGGGCTACTGTATAAGGAACTATTGTAGTTGCAAGGTAAGGAGGAAGTCCTGTGAAGATAGCGCTATGGGTTAGCATAAGTATTTTAAACTGAAAATAATATTTCACAGGAAGCTAGTGAAGTTGGAAAAGGTAGGACAAAATTCGCTCCAATTTCTTTAGGTGGAATAAGATATGTATTGCAGTGATTTGTACCAACTGTAAGCACTTGATTGAATATTGTGGGAGGACAGCTAGTACAGAGTTGCAGTAATTGAGTTGAGACGTAAAGTGTGTGAAAAACTGTCTGTAGGTCCTAAGTGTCAAAGAAAGATCTAACAGAATGGATCCGACACAATCCAGAAAACAGCATTTCACAACTGCAGATATGTAGGACTGAAAGCACAGTCAATGATCAATAAGGATGCCTAAATACAGTGGATTCTGGTTAATTGGGGTGGCCGCATATTTGGCCCAAAACACAGAGAACGGAAACAAAGCGCAGTTGTAAAGGGACAACGGTTTCACTTATTTGGGACAATGCGCCATTTATTTGAGGCAGTAATGTACATAAAACATCACTGATATGTCACCAACCCCTGAAGTTTATATGGTCTGCCGCATTTGCGTATACGTGCTGCTGCGGGGTGTGTCGTATTCCATTTGAGACATGTGCTGAAAAAATGCCAAAGAAAGATCTAACACTCGCAGACAAAACTGCCTTGCTAGAATAATTGAAAAAACAACCACCAAACACCGGTCAATGCCAACTGGCAGAGATTACAGGAGTGCCAAAACCCACAATAGCATGTGTTGTACAACAAGAGAACTTGATAAACAAGTGGACTTTAACTGAGAGGCAACAGGGCATTTCCTAAAAACGGACGCATGACAGTAAGGATCCCGATGTAGAAGAGGACCTGAATCAGTGGTTCTCAGGAACCGGTGCCTGTGTGAATGGACCAATGTTAAAAAGCAAGTCAGAGGAGTAAGTTAGAAAACTTGGTCACAATGATTTTAAAGCAACAGATGGCTGGTTGTCATGATGGAAATGCAGGTTCAGGATAAAGTTTGAGGTCACACGGTGAGAAGGACAATGCTGACGCTATAAACGCTGAACAATGGAAAGCCACAAAGCTTCCACATCTCTGGAGGTCATCTTTGAAGACCTTATACCGTGCCAAACCGCCAAGCTATAGAATAAAATTTGCTCACATCATCTTCAACAGCAAAAGAAGTCAGTGCAAAGACTGATCTTTTACAAGCAGTTTATTTATTTATTACATTTGTATCCCACGCTTTCCCATTTAGAGCAGGTTCAATGCGGCTTACATAGTAATTGGGATTACATAGTATTGATAGGAAAAAAAGGTTAAGTATAGCAGAATAATAAGAGGGATATGTAAAAGAGAAAGGTAGGTAGAGAAGGGTAGGGGAGTAGGAGAGGTATAAGCAAGGTTAGATGTACAAAGTAGGAGGGGTAGTGGAGGCGGGAGGGAAAGGGACACAAGATAAGCATAGAGAAATTAGGTGGGAGATGTAGTCTGAATCATTGTCATTGTTTCCAGGATATGTGTTGGGTAGATGGGTTCAAAAGATTAATTTGGGTCATTTGAGTAGGCGTGCTTGAACAGATAGGTTTTTAGAGATTTCCGGATAGGACTGGGGCGAGCATTCCAGAGTTGGCTGCCTAAGAAACAGAAGTTGGATTCATAATAGGTTTTGTACTTGAGACCTTTGCAGTTGGGGTAAGTTCGAGAAGTTTCAGACATGTTTCTGGCTGGAAGGTTAATCAGGTTGAGCATATAGCACGGAGATTCGCCATGGATAATCTTGTGGATTAATGTGTGGTCTTTGAAGTTGATTCGTTCTATTGCTGATAGCTGGCGAAGTGTTAGCAGTACAACCATTCAGCATTGTTTTGCTCACTGTGGGTTTAAACACCAGGATAAGACTGAAAATAAAAATGCATTGGATAATGAGAATTATGTTATGGAAGCACACTGGGTGGAAAGCTATGAAGAGTTTTCATCCATTGACAGCAATCGTCAATGCTTCAATGAAAACGAGGGGTGTGAGGATGAAATCGTTAAGCAAATTTCAGCCAAACATATGAAAACGTCAGAAAATCAGGTAACTGAAGAGGATGACACAACAAGTGACAAACCAAGATGCCATGAGATTTATTTCTGGATTAAAACTTTTTTTCATGCAGGAATGTGATGAAGGCAGTTCGGTTACTGCTCTAGAGACCTGTGCTGATTTTGTCCAGCTGCAATCAATGAAGGAGTTCATCAAGGTACGCTTGATCGATACCTCCAACGTTAATGCTGTTCTGAATACAAAACTTTTCTTTTAATTCATGCAAATTTAAATGTTTTCTTTCCTTTATTTCAACTTTTGTATTACTGAACAAATGTAAGATTTGAAAATAAATTGTACTGTTTTATTTTTCTTCCACATTTGTGTTTGGACACTAAATGTTTTGACTTTTGTCACTTGTACTGACTTTTTTCAATGGTAACACATCAACTTAGTTTTTTCAGGGCAGCTGCTTAATTAGGGAAATGTACTATAGTTCCGATGTGTTCCAATGAACCAGAGTCCACTGCCTCTGAAAGAGTCGACTAGTGCAATCGGATGACCAGACAAAAGAGGAGATATGATTAGGTGCAATAAATGATTAGAGAACCAAATTGTTGTTGATTTAGCAAAGTTCAAGAGGAGATGATTACTGGCAAGCCATGACTCAACACTGGTGGGGCAATTGTAGAGGTGGTTGAAGGAATCTGTGTAATGTAACAGTAAAATATCATTGGCATAATAGCAGGCACTAATACCAACTGGATGATGGTGGTTAAGAGGGCTTTGGAAGATATTAAAAAGCAGGGGAGACAACACAGACCCTTGACTAATATTCTTCGATCTATCTCAGTTGGTAATGTCGATGACCAGTTGGTTGGTGACCAGTCAAGGCTGGTCACCAACCACAGCCCCAGGATGGAGAGATGGTATAGGCTGTTATTTTTTTTCTTTTCCAGGTTTAACCTCCTTTAGGAATTATTTTGATTTTTATCTCTCTTAGGATGTATTCCTTTTTATTTCCCTTAATGGATTGCTGCCTAGACTTTTTTTGAGCTTCTGGAATCTCCATTATTGAGGACTCTGATGATGTTGGAGAATTATTGTTTATTTATTTTTCGTTATTGGTGTATGTCAGTATTTCAACAATTTCTGTAAGGATTTATTCCTGTATAGTCAATGAAAATGTATACATATGTAAAAAAAAAAAAAAAAAAGAACAAAGGTACAGCCTGTTGTCTAGCCATCACCTCCAAACCCCCCCCCCCCCCCCCCCAAATAGCATAAGCAAGGAGAATCAAACATCGGGGTTGGAGTACTGTCATAACAGAATTCCTCTGCACTATCCCATATGCCTCATCTCTCCCATCCCCTCTTCTAGCATAGAGAAAAGCAACTTCAACAGCAGTCTTCAACCATAGAAGGAGTAGGCCACGATCATGAGTGGAAGGCCTCCTAGAATGCACTCTATAAAAGTAGATGTTTTAATAACTCCCCTTAAAATTAAAAATATAACTAAACATGTCAGAAGTTGAAAGACAAATATATTTCATAATATGAACATCCAACTGTAAAAGACACAAACTTGTAGCGTAACTTTCATTTATATAAATAAAATAGACTCAACTTAGTAAAGCATAATATGCAACAGAAACCCAGGTCTGTAAAATGAGTCAATCCTAATAAAGTGACAGCAGTATAATAATAATAATAGTAAAACGTTATTTTTAACCCGCTATATCTCAAGTAATCTAAGCTGGGAAGAAAGAAATGTATAATAAAATTAATGGAGGACATTATATGCAAATCAAGTTCCTGCATATTCGTTGTGGATATCCTGAAAACCTGACTGGCAAGGGGTACTCCAGGACTGGACATGGGAAACAGGGATGTAAAATCCTCAAAGTCCCTGGATACTGTAATGTAAAACAAATTTGTTTCTTCAACAAATTGCTGAACACAGTATAAAACGCTCTGCGTTTGGCTGCTACCCCAGTCAAATAGTCCTGAAATATTCAGACAATCTCACCATGATATTACAAGGAGCCTTGTACTTTATATTTACAAAGAATCTCTGATTTATGTACAAAGTTCAGAAATCTGGCAACAATAATTCAGGGTCGATTATTATTGGCCCTCTTTGGGCCTACACAGTGAGCTCTCGCAATGATTACCAGACCATAAGCAAGCTCCAAAATGAATGTCTCTGATAACCAAGTTTCAAGCCATCCTTGCAGCGTCTTCAGGGATCAATTCGGGGATACCAACAATACACAGATTATTTCTGTACGACCTATTTTCTGTGTCTTTTAATTTGTTGGCATGGCTTTTAGTCTAAGCATTGAGCGCTGTTACCTGTGGCGACAGCATAGCCATATCCTCTTTGGTAGCTGAGAATCGATTATCTACAATGTTCATATGAGCTGAGATCTCATTTAAAGTACACTGTACTGTAACAATTTGCTCTTTCAGCTCCCGAAAATAATTAGCCAGTGCCTGTACCACTTAGCTCAGCCACTGTAAGATAAATAGAACTGCTCCTCGTGATCGGTACTGTACTGTCAGCCATCTTGTCTTCGGAGGCATGTGCTTTCTCCTTATCTTTCTTCTGTGTTTTAGATGCCATCACATCTGGATATTTAAGTACAAATCTGTCCATGTATGTTCTAATAACGACTCACTCAAATGTATAGAGTCAAGGAAGTCAAATAAAGGGTGATAGAATCAGGGGGGGCCTGCTGAGTGGATCAAGAAGTGTCCTTACCCACTCACCAAATCATGTGGTCTCTGTTGAGGGAGCAGATTAAGGTCAAGGAAGCTAAGCCACTGATATGGAAAAGGATCAAATATGTTTGCTTGGAGGCTGAAAGAAATTTCATAATTGTGGATAGTGAGATAAGGTTAAATTTGGCCCAAGAGGAGTTCAAGGAAACAGAGGAATGGTATTTAAGGGTAGGTGTCGGACAAGGGATCTGAGTGGGAAGGAGATATAGCAGAAATTTGATTTATCAAGAAGGATGATCTCAAATTGGTGACCTTAGTTTCAAAACTCTGCAACAGATCGTCAGCTAACAGAGGTACACACCTACAGCATTTCAGAAATGAGGAGAGTGAAGCTGACAGAAAACAGAGAAAAGTTGTCAGATGGTTGGTCACTGACATGAGTGAATTGTAGAATGTTTTCTTTGCTGAGAGGACAGTATGTTGACGACTGTGACTGTCAGCTTGATGTTCTGGAGTATGGTTTTTGCACCAGAGTCTTTCTGCTTTCCTGACTTGTCGATTAAGGGAGTGAAGGCCTGCCTGATAGCAGGGATGGTGCTTGTCCATCCGTATGGGTGACTAGGTGGATATGTGTTTGTTTGGGGGGGGGGGGGGTGTATTTTTGGGAATATGGCTGTGGGTCTGGGTGAGGGGTGGGGTTGTGCAGGGTTGTGTGTGCATATGGACTATGTGTGAGGATGGAGATTTGTGCATGAGGGTGTTTGTGTGGTGACAGAGGATATATGCAAGTCACCTGAATCTTTTGATGGGCATTTGAAATTTTCAATAACCATAAATTATGACAAGAAAAGACTGTCTACCTACCTGTGGTCTTCATTTGTGGCTATCAAACTAGATACATTGCGCAGTATTCCTCCTCCACTCTCAATGATGGCTAAAGTATTGGTTTGACTCCGATAAGTTAATGTGCCAACTAAAAATGCAAGAGCACCATCCACAGCACAAATGTCAGCTTTATTTTCAGTGCAATGTGCTGACAAATTCCATAAGGCACTCAGGACACTTTTTAGGGTGGATTCCTATGAAGACATGAAATACATAAAAAAAAGTTACATAAATTTTTCATTACTTATTATTTATTCATGTTTCAGTACTAAGCGAGGTACAAACATCAGAAAGTAAATGATCCAATTAAGTTTACCAATTTTCCTTGAACAATTTCATAATTGAGCATTTACTAGTCAGACTTTTTTCCTTTTAAACCTTCACAGATATTCTACATCCCTTGTTTCCCAATATTGTGGATAAGATGAAGTAGAAACTGAATAAAATAAATGACACAATAACCTTTTCAACAACAAAAATGTGTGGAACACATCTTTCTGTGGAATGAGCAGCATGCATCTGGACAGGTCTCATATATCCATAAAAAGAACAGTAAAATCCGCCCCTCCCCCTAGTCTCTTTTCCAAATCAAACATATAAACGGCAAGTGACCGACTCACCTGCAAATGCACAGTAGAGACTTCCCTCTCTGTCCCGCCCTCGCGTCAAGTCAGAGGGCGGAACAGAGAGGGAAATGGAGTCGGAGTCACTGTCGGATGCTGCCGCCTGGAAACGAACATCGCGCGCACCAACTCCACCCTCCCCCCCATCCCCGCTCCCGCCCTCCTCCGTATCGGGTCCCCTGCACTGACAGCGCCTCTCACCTCCGTATGGAAGCGCTGCAGGCAGCAGCAGAGCGATCTGCTGCTGCCTGCAGCGCTTTCACACGGAGGTGAAAGGTGCTGTCAGGTCAGTGCAGGGGGCCCAGCACGGAGGGGGGAGGGAGCGGCGGCGAGAAGGGTAGCTGGAAATCTTGCCCGTTTTTACGGGCTTAACGGCTAGTTTTAACATAAAGGGAGAGAGGAGGTGGAGACATACATGGACCTGTTATACAACGCAGCAGCATTGCAATGAATTTTGTAAATTAACAAATGTGCTTGTGTTATAACAAGAGGCTCTGGTCACTCACACCACCTGCTTTAAGTGGATGTGGTTAAACATATATACAGGAAAATGAAGACAGTGGAGATGACAATGAGCAAAATATCTTTTATTGAGCATCTTCACTGTACTTGACTCGGGGGCCATGTTCCGGCTACAACACCTGCATCAGGAATCTTACACAACAACCTCATGGTTCTTTTCTGGGAGAAGGTGTTTCTAGTAGTGGAAAGGAAGCCCTAGGAGACAGGGCAGAAAGGAGTGCCAGTGGAAACAATCTTCTGGGAATTGTACCTCAGGGCTTCCTTTCCACTGCTGGAAACACCTTCTCCCAGAAAAGAACTGTGAAGTTACCTTGTAAAACTCCTAATGATGCAGGTGTTGTAGCAGGTGTTGCATTACGACTGACGCTGTTGTTGTGTGAGTTTCACCAATTTATTCGGAGACCCCTGACGCAGGTGCGGCAGCACCGAAACACCGCCCGTGTCGGGTCTCTCTTCAATCAAAGTTCACCATTAAAGGATTATTTTAATGAAAAAACTGTGTTCCTTCCCGTTTTAAAGGCCCTTTGTGCTCTTCTTTTTTGCAGGTGTTGTAGCTGAAATATGGACCCTGTCGAGTCAACTGAAGATTCTCAATAAAAGATTTTTTGCTCTGCTGTTTCCACTGTCTTCATTTTTTTGGATTTTTTTGTGGAGGACTTTGCTTCTGTGTTTTGCTTTAAACATGTATATAGTCATAAGTATTTACAAGGATATACATATACACACAAAGAAAAACAGATTGCAAACACATTGAGGGTGGGGGGGAAGTAGGGTTGCCAACATTGTGAAGGAGAAATACCCACTTGCCCCTTCCCTCTACTTTTCCCTTGCACCACCCCCATCCCATCCCCTGGAACATCTCTTTAGTAGATAGGCGAATAAACTGTGCACTGCTAAATAGCCAAGCTATTTTCTGCAGACAGGTTGGGACTACTGGGCAATGATGAGTCTTGATTTCCATTGGTAAAATCCATAGAAAGGGCTTTTATTATTTCCCTTTAAAGGGGCAATTCTATAAAGTAAATGCTAAAACTTATGCACCAATTATGCATGTAATTGTTTAGAATACTAGCATATTAGTGCAGACATGCTGACATGCTATTCTGTAACTACATGAATATCTCCAACAGCACATAGTGTGCAAGTGGGCATACACTTATGCATGTAACTCACTTATATGTACACATTTACATCTCTGTATTGCTGGCATAAGTGCTTGAACCTAAGTACAAACCGCAAACATACCTGGTTATGTTACTGTTCTATAACAGCAAGTAGGCACCTACTTTCCATTATAGAATATGTGCCAATCAGGTGCCCTCTGGGCACCTATATATAGGCGGATGGTTATAAAATTACCCTGTGAATGTTTATACAATAAAAATTACATAGTTTACAATATTGTAAACATTTATCGCAGTTAACAATCCCACACATCTTATTGTGTCACCCAGAGCTCTCCTTCATTCATATGATCCCTTAAACATGGGGTCTGCAACTCTTCAAAACAGAAATACCAAGTTACTTTTTAATTATTGTGAAAAATAATTCAACAGCCATAATAAGACGATCATATAAATTGCTTCTTCCTCTGCCTTAACACTCCCCCAATCCCATTAGTTACATGTAGTCACATTTTTTCTCTTTCTTCCATCTCAATTCTGTTCATCTCTCTCCAGTTTCCTACCAGTGTCTCTTTCTCTCCCAACCCCAGCAGTCATATCTCTCCCTTTCAACCTTGCTGTTCCCAGCAGTCACATTCTATATCTGAGCTGAACTGGAAACCCCAAGAAACCAGACTCTGAATGCATTGCAATAGCAGAGAAACAGAAATAGAAATAAATTTCCTATTTCAATGTGCAAAATACAAAAATATTGGACATACACATTTACCAAAACAGTGGAAAATGAAAGATTTCCCACATAAGAATGAGCAGGAAAACCTGTGTATAATCATGGATGAAAGGGAAGAAACAGCAGTTATAGCAGCAACATATGCTGTATCCTGCCACTAAGCAAGAAATGTGATCTGACCAGGGACAAAGCCGATCACAACCAGAATCTGGAAATTGTTCTTCTTATTTTACTGTTCTTGTAAATCATCTCCTTCTGTCTTTCTCTTTTATTGGTAGAATGTATTACTAAAATTGTAAAATTGTCATGCCAATAAAGTTATCTAAATCTTTGTCCCTAATCCCATCCACAGCAGTCACATTCTCTCTTCCTCTCCTGTTCCCAGCAATCACATTTTCTTTTTCTGACGCCTTGACCCTAAGGATCCCGTCCCCAGCCCAAGTCCCTTCCGAGTTTATCTCTCTTTCCTCCATTCCACCTAACCTTGCTGATGCATCCTGTATTGCCCCAGGTAACCATGCTGCAACTGATGTAAACCAACCAAGGAGGCAGAAGAAAACAGGAGATGAAATGACATCAAAACGTTGAAGCCACTTAGCTTAGTCTCTCTTTACCCTCCCTGTGCACCTTTCACTCAAAACAAAGCAAACAAACGTATGAGCTGCTGCATCCATGTTGTTGTTTTTTTTTATTGCTGGTAGCATTTTTCTTTGATCCCACTTACATTTTCAAACATACCAGCTTGTGCAGCATAAGGATGTACACAGAGGAAGTATAATAACGGAACAACTTTTCACAGGTAGAGTAGTAATTTGTTTTATAAATCATAATCAGTGTGTCATTTGGAGGAGCTGGTTATAGGGACACCCTAGCACTTGTTATATTTGTGAAGAGATATTTTTCTCCTGGTAAAGAGCCACTAAAACAGACATCATGTTATGAGAATCAGGTGATCAACATTCAGAGTTTCTACCTATCGATTTATTTACTTATTTATGACATTTATATCCCACATTAAACATGGATTAGGTTGAAACCTGGGAGCACTGAAAATCTTTTTTTCCCTGTGCCTAGATCACTACTACTACTACTACTATTTAGCATTTCTATATCGCTACAAGGCGTACGCAGCGCTGCACAAACATAGAAGAAAGACAGTCCCTGCTCAAAGAGCTTACAATCTAATAGACAAAAAATAAAGTAAGCAAATCAAATCAATGAATGTGAACGGGAAGGAAGAGAGGAGGGTAGGTGGAGGCAAGTGGTTACAAGTGGTTACGAGTCAAAAGCAATGTTAAAGAGGTGGGCTTTCAGTCTAGATTTAAAGGTGGCCAAGGATGGGGCAAGACGTAGGGGCTCAGGAAGTTTATTCCAGGCGTAGGGTGCAGCGAGACAGAAGGCGCGAAGTCTGGAGTTGGCAGTAGTGGAGAAAGGAACAGATAAGAAGGATTTATCCATGGAGCGGAGTGCACGGGAAGGGGTGTAGGGAAGGACGAGTGTGGAGAGATACTGGGGAGCAGCAGAGTGAGTACATTTATAGGTTAGTAGAAGAAGTTTGAACAGGATGCGAAAACGGATAGGGAGCCAGTGAGGAGAGGGGTAGTATGAGTAAAGCGACCCTGGCGGAAGACAAGACGGGCAGCAGAGTTTTGAACCGACTGGAGAGGGGAGAGGTGACTAAGTGGGAGGCCAGCAAGAAGCAGATTGCAGTAGTCTAAACGAGAGGTGACAAGGGTGTGGATGAGGGTTTTGGTAGAGTGCTCGGAAAGAAAGGGGCGGATTTTACGGATGTTGTAAAGAAAGAAATGACAGGTCTTGGCAATCTGCTGGATATGAGCAGAGAAGGAGAGAGAAGAGTCAAAGATGACCCCAAGGTTTCGAGCTGAGGAGACAGGGAGAATGAGAGAGCCATCAACAGAAATAGAAAACGGGGGGAGCGGGGAGGTGGGTTTGGGGGGGAAAATGAGAAGCTCGGTTTTGGTCATATTTAATTTCAGGTGGCGTTGACACATCCAGACAGCAATGTCAGACAAGCACGCTGAAACTTTGGTTTGGATGCAATTGAGATATCAGGGGTAGAAAGGTAGATTTGGGAGTCATCAGCATAGAGATGGTAGAAAAAGCCATGGGATGAGATTAATAAACCAAGGGAAGAAGTGTAGATAGAAAAGAGGAGGGGACCAAGAACAGAACCCTGAGGTACGCCGACAGGCAGAGGGATAGAAGTAGAAGAGGATCCACCAGAGTGAACACTAAACGTGCGGAGGGAGAGGTAGGAAGAGAACCAGGAAAGGACAGAGCCCTGGAATCCAAGTGAGGACAGGGTATCGAGAAGTATGCTGTGATTGACAGTGTCAAAAGCAGCGGAAAGATCAAGAAGAATGAGGATGGAATATTGACCTCTGGATTTAGCCAGTAATAGGTCATTGGAGACTTTAGTAAGCGCAGTTTCGTTTGAGTGGAGAGGGCGAAAACCAGATTGTAGTGGGTCAAGAATAGCATGTGAGGAGAGAAAATCAAAAGAGAAAGATAGTTTGTAGCAACTTGCTCCTTTTGTTTTGTGGAATGCAGTGGTATATTATAAAAATGTATTTAATATTGTTTATTACTACTATTTATAAGAGAGATATTGAATAATATATATAGATGCGTCTTGGCTAAGGGAAAGCAGAAGTAGAAGAGTTGGAGCAGAATGGCATTTATGTTTTCCAAATGGTGATGCACAGCTTGCTGGGATGTCCTTGTTGTAAGACTAGAATAAATCATTTCTTAACTTCTTGTTTAAAATCAAGGAGGAACACATCTGGTGGAAGGGAAATGAGTCAGCACGAGTTCAGCAAAGGGCCCCGTTTACTAAGCCGTGCTACAGGCGTGTTAGTGCTATTAGCTTGCGCTGTGTAGGCACCCACAATGTTCCTATGGGCCCCTACACAGTTAGCGAGCGCTAATTTTGTGCACATGCTAAAAACACTAGTGCACCTTAGTAAACAGGGCCCAAAATCTAGTCTTAAAACTATTAGCCGATTAACATTCACCAGAAGTTAACCAAGTCGACTTCAAGCTTCCTAATAAGATTTGATAACAGCATTTTCTCAGTTATTACCCAAACGTGAACCATGTCTGCCTCTGATGGTAGTTAGGCTAACCCAGTGATTCCCAAACCTGTTTCTGGAGGCACCCCAGGCACTCAAGTTTTCAGGATATCCACAATGAATATTCATGCGAGAGATTTGCATGCAGCGGAGGCAGTGCATGCAAATATCTCTCATGGATATTCGTTGTGGATATTCTGAAAACTTGACTGCCTGGGGTGCCTCCAGGACCATGTTTGGGAGTCACTTGGTTAACCCATTCATACAATCATGCTTTTGTTAATTAAAGCTGTGGCAGAAAAGTATTTGCAAGTCCAATTTTATAATGCAGGCAAACAATACACCACCAAAATACAAAACAGCAAGCAGCACAGTATTGGCTGCCAAGCTCATACAAAGTTAATTATTTTCAGTGGAAAATAAATCTGTTGACTGCCTGCTATGTGAATATTCCATCATGGTTTAATTAGTGCTACCAAGTATTTCATATTTAAGGCATTTGCCTTAAACATAGTTTGTTAAAATTTGTTTTTATCTAGACCTTATATGCACATGGTATTGCTTGTTAAACTCAAAGGCAAAACCTAAGGGTGGTTAAACAATTCTGTATAAATTGTGTTATGCAAGCAAAGGAAGGAGCAGGACATGCTGGCTCTTTCCAAACAACAATGGTGACGTATGCACAGTTATAGGTCTTTATTGAAAACACCAAGCGACTCAACATAGCTGCTGTGTTTTGGCACCTAAGCATCTGCTTCAGGAGTCTATAAAACATGTAAAAACTAGTGTAAACATATATTCTCCGAGGACAAGCAGGCTGCTTGTTCTCACTGATGGGTGACGTCCACGGCAGCCCCCTCCAACCGTAAACTTCACTAGCAAAGGCCTTTGCTAGTCCTCGCGCGCCGATGCGCACCGCGCATGCGCGGCCATCTTCCCGCCCAAACCGGCTCGTGTTCGTCAGTCTTCTTTTGTCCGCGCTCAGGACGGTCATGTTTTACCGCCGTTTCGTGCCCCTCAAGTTGACCTCGCGCGTCTTCGCGATTTTCGCTAAAAAAAAAAAAAAAAAAAAGAGACCGATCGGTCTTTATCCTTTTCCCAGCTTTTTCCCCACGTAAGTTTCCTTTCGCTTTCGGGACCGGCCTATTTGGCCTCGATTCGGGTTTTTCTCCCTTCTTTTTGGTGCCCTTCGTCATCATCGCGAATTTTGATTTCGCCGGCGTGATTTTTCCGCCCATGTCATCGAAGTCTTCCAGCGGCTTCAAGAAGTGCACCCAGTGCGCCCGGGTAATCTCGCTCACTGATAGGCACGCTTTGTGTCTTCAGTGTCTGGGGGCTGGGCACCGCCCGCAGGCCTGCAGTCTTTGTGCTCTTTTAAAAAAGAGGACTCAGGTAGCGAGATTGGCCCAGTGGAACGCGTTGTTCTCGGGCTCTTTGATGACAACAGCACGGGCATCGAGTGCATCGACGTCGACAGCATCGAAGTCTTCGACCTCGGCATCGACTGCATCGAGGCCTCTACCTCCGGCATCGTCGGTACCGAGGTATCGGGACCTCCGCTGTTGCTGATGTCGTCGGACGGTGGTGCTTCGTCTGGAGTGCAGGTGAGGGCTGTCCATTCCCCTGCTGGTGGCGGTGAGCCTCGGGTGGGTCTCCCCCTGCCCTGAGGGCTCCTGCGGTACAGCCCCCCCCCGAGATCGACCTTCTTCGGCCTCGGCCCCGACGGTTGGATTCTACGTCCTCCTCGTCGGTACTGGGAAGCTCTGGTGACATGCTTCGCTTGAAGAAGTCTAAGAAGCATCGTCACCGGTCTCCTTCCCGTCTCGGAACCGAGAGCTCTGGGTCGCCGAGGCAGTCGGCACCCAGTAGGCATCGGCACCGAGAGGACCGCTCACCCTCTGTTCAGGAGGTGTCGATGCGCTCCTCCTTGGACAGCCCGGAACCGCCTCCACGCCCGGAACAGACTCTGACATCGATGCCTGCATCGGCTTCTCAGTCTTTCTCCACAGCCGCTCTGCACGAGAGTCTCCGGGCCGTTCTTCCAGAGATTCTGGGAGAGCTGTTGCGCCCTTCCCCTCCGGTACCGGGGGTGCTTGCGCCACTGCTACCGTCAAGTGAGGCGCCGGCTGGCCCCTTGCCCGAGGTGAGGTCTCCGGGCACGGCTTCAGACGCAGGTTCTTGAACTTGTGTCTGATACCGATGGTGAGGCCTCGTGGGAGGAGGAGGAGGACATCAGATATTTCTCTGACGAGGAGTCTGATGGCCTTCCTTCTGACCTCACTCCCTCCCCTGAAAGGCAGCTTTCTCCTCCTGAGAGTCTGTCTTTCGCTGCCTTTGTCCGGGAGATGTCTATGGCCATCCCCTTCCCGGTGGTTGTGGAGGATGAGCCCAGGGCTGAAATGTTTGAGCTCTTGGACTATCCTTCTCCACCTAAGGAAGCGTCCACAGTACCCATGCATCATGTCCTAAAAAAGACATTGCTGGCAAACTGGACCAAGCCATTAACGAATCCCCACATTCCCAAGAAGATCGAATCCCAGTATCGGATCCATGGGGACCCAGAGCTGATGCGCACTCAGTTGCCTCATGATTCTGGTGTGGTGGATCTGGCCTTAAAGAAGGCTAAGAGTTCTAGAGAACATGCTTCGGCGCCCCCGGGCAAAGACTCCAGAACCTTAGCCTCCTTTGGGAGGAAGGCCTATCATTCCTCTATGCTCGTGGCCAACATTCAGTCCTACCAGCTCTACACGAGCATCCATATGCGGAACAATGTGCGACAGTTGGCGGGCTTGGTGGACAAGCTCCCTCCTAAGCAAGCCAAGCCGTTTCAGGTGGTGGTCAGGCAGCTGAAGGCGTGCAGAAAATTCCTGGCCAGAGGGGTATATGATACCTTTGATGTTGCGTCCAGGGCCGCTGCTCAAGGTGTGGTGATGTGCAGACTCTCATGGCTGCGTGCCTCCGACCTGGAGAATAGGATCCAGCCGCAGATTGCGGACTCCCCTTGCCGAGCGGACAACATTTTTGGAGAAAAAGTCGAACAGGTGGTAGAACAGCTCCACCAACGGGATAACGCTTTCGACAAATTCTCCCGCCGGCAGCCTTCAGCATCTACCTCCTCAGGTAGACGTTTTTATGGGGGAAGGAGGGCTGTTCCCTACTCTTCTGGTAAGCGTAGGTACAATCCTCCCTCTCGCCAGCCTGCGGCCCAGGCTAAGCCCCAGCGCGCTCGCTCTCATCAGCAGCGTGCGCCTCAAGCAAGGCCCTGCGGCTCCCCAGCAAAAGCAGGGGACGAGCTTTTGACTGGCTCCAGCAGAGCATAGCCGACATCAACGTATCCGTGCCGGGCGATCTACCGGTTGGGGGGAGGTTGAAAGTTTTTCACCAAAGGTGGCCTCTTATAACCTCCGACCGTTGGGTTCTGCAATTAGTCCGGCAAGGATACACCCTCAATTTGGCCTCAAAGCCTCCAAATTGCCCACCGGGAGCTCAGTCTTACAGCTTCCAGCACAAGCAGGTACTTGCAGAGGAACTCTCCGCCCTTCTCAGCGCCAATGCGGTCGAGCCCGTGCCATCCGGGCAAGAAGGGCTGGGATTCTATTCCAGGTACTTCCTTGTGGAAAAGAAAACAGGGGGGATGCGTCCCATCCTAGACCTAAGGGCCCTGAACAAATATCTGGTCAAGGAAAAGTTCAGGATGCTTTCCCTAGGCACCCTTCTTCCCATGATTCAGGAAAACAATTGGCTATGCTCTCTGGACTTGAAGGACGCCTACACACACATCCCGATATTGCCAGCTCACAGGCAGTATCTGCGATTTCAGCTGGGCACACGTCACTTCCAGTACTGTGTGCTACCCTTTGGGCTCGCCTCTGCGCCCAGGGTGTTCACGAAGTGCCTGGCTGTAGTAGCAGCAGCGCTTCGCAGGCTGGGAGTGCATGTGTTCCCTTCTCTCGACGATTGGCTGGTGAAGAACACATCCGAGGCAGGAGCTCTACAGTCCATGCAGATGACTATTCGACTCCTGGAGCTACTGGGGTTTGTGATAAATTATCCAAAGTCCCATCTTCTCCCAGTACAGAGACTCAAATTCATAGGAGCTCTGCTGGATTCTCGGACGGCTCGTGCCTATCTTCCGGAGACAAGGGCCAACAACTGTTGTCCCTCGTCTCCCGGGTACAAGCGTCCCAGCAGATCACAGCTCGGCAGATGTTGAGATTGCTTGGCCACATGGCCTCCACAGTTCATGTGACTTCCATGGCTCGTCTTCATATGTGATCTGCTCAATGGACCCTAGCTTCCCAGTGGTTTCAAGCTGCTGGGGATCTAGAAGACGTGATTCCACCTGTCCACGAGTTTTCTCAAATCCCTGTATTGGTGGACAATTTGGTCCAATTTGACTCTGGGACGCCCTTTCCAATTCCTCAGCCACAAAAAGTGCTGACTACGGATGTGTCTCTCCTGGGGTGGGGAGCTCATGTCGATGGGCTTCATACCCAGGGAAGCTGGTCCCTCCAGGAACGCGATCTGCAGATCAATCTCCTGGAGTTACGAGCGGTCTGGAACGCTCTGAAGGCTTTCAGAGATCGGCTGTCCCACCAAATTATCCAAATTTAGACAGACAACCAGGTTGCCATGTATTACATCAACAAGCAGGGGGGCACCGGATCTCGCCCCCTGTGTCAGGAGGCCGTCAGCATGTGGCTGTGGGCTCGCCGTTACGGCATGTTGCCCCAAGCCACATATCTGGCAGGCGTAAACAACAGTCTGGCCGACAGGCTGAGCAAGATTATGCAACCTCACGAGTGGTCGCTCAACTCCAGAGTAGTGCGCCAGATATTCCAGGTGTGGGGCACCCCCTTGGTAGATCTCTTTGCATCTCGAGCCAACCACAAGGTCCCTCAGTTCTGTTCCAGACTTCAGGCCCATGGCAGACTGCCATCGGATGCCTTCCTCCTGGATTGGGGAAAGGCCTGCTGTATGCTTATCCTCCCATACCTCGGGTGGGGAAGACTTTGTTGAAACTCAAGCAAGACCGAGGCACCATGATTCTGATTGCTCCTTTTTGGCCGCGTCAGATCTGGTTCCCTCTCCTTCTGGAGTTGTCCTCCGAAGAACCGTGGAGATTGGAGTGTTTTCCGACCCTCATCACACAGGACGAAGGGGCGCTTCTGCATCCCAACCTCCGGTCTCTGGCTCTCACGGCCTGGATGTTGAGAGCGTAGACTTTGCCTCTTTGGGTCTGTCGGAGGGTGTCTCCCGTGTCTTGCTTGCTTCCAGAAAAGATTCCACTAAGAGGAGTTACTTCTTTTTATGGAGGAGGTTTGCTGTCTGGTGTGACAGCAAGGCCTTAGATCCTCGCTCCTGTCCTACACAGACCCTGCTTGAATACCTTCTGCACTTGTCTGTCTGGTCTCAAGACCAACTCTGTAAGGGTTCACCTTAGCGCAATTAGTGCATACCATTACCGTGTGGAAGGTAAGCCGATCTCAGGACAGCCTTTAGTTGTTCGCTTCATGAGAGGTTTGCTTTTGTCAAAGCCCCCCGTCAAACCTCCTACAGTGTCACGGGATGTCAATGTCGTTCTCACCCAGCTGATGAAACCTCCTTTTGAGCCACTGAACTCCTGCCATCTGAAGTACTTGACCTGGAAGGTCATTTTCTTGGTGGCAGTTACTTCAGCTCGTAGAGTCAGTGAGCTTCAGGCCCTGGTAGCCCAGGCCTCTTACACCAAATTTCATCATAATAGAGTAGTCCTCCGCACTCACCCTAAGTTCTTGCCGAAGGTAGTGTCGGAGTTCCATCTGAACCAGTCAATTGTCTTGCCAACATTCTTTCCCCGTCCTCATTCCTGCCCTGCTGAACGTCAGCTGCACACATTGGACTGCAAAAGAGCATTGGCCTTTTATCTGGAGCGGACACAGCCCAACAGACAGTCCGCCCAATTGTTTGTTTCTTTTGATCCCAACAGGAGGGGAGTGGCTGTGAGGAAACGCACCATTTCAAATTGGCTAGCAGATTGCATTTCCTTCACTTACGCCCAGGCTGGGCTGGCTCTTGAGGGTCATGTCACGGCTCAAAATGTTAGAGCCACGGCAGCGTCAGTGGCCCACTTGAAGTCAGTCACTATTGAAGAGATCTGCAAAGCTGCGACGTGGTCATCTGTCCACACATTCACATCTCATTACTGCCTGCAGCAGGATACCCGACGCGACAGTCGGTTCGGGCAGTCAGTGCTTCAGAATCTGTTCGGGGTTTAGAATCCAACTCCACCCCCCTAGGCCCATATTTATTCTGTTCCAGGCTACACTCTCAGTTAGTTGGATAAGTTGTTAGGTCAATCTCAGTTATGTCCTCGCCGTTGCGAGGCCCAATTGACCATGTTTCTTGTTTTGAGTGAGCCTGGGGGCTAGGGATACCCCATCAGTGAGAACAAGCAGCCTGCTTGTCCTCGGAGAAAGCGAATGCTACATACCTGTAGAAGGTATTCTCCGAGGACAGCAGGCTGATTGTTCTCACAAACCCGCCCGCCTCCCCTTTGGAGTTGTGTCTTCCCTTGTCTTTGTCTTGCTACATACGGGACTGACGAACACGAGCCAGCTCGGGCGGGAAGACGGCCGCGCATGCGCAGTGCGCATCGGCGCGCGAGGACTAGCAAAGGCCTTTGCTAGTGAAGTTTCCGGTTGGAGGGGGCTGCCGTGAACGTCACCTATCAGTGAGAACAATCAGCCTGCTGTCCTCGGAGAATACCTTCTACAGGTATGTAGCATTCGCTATACTGAGGAAGACAATATAAATGAAATATAAAATATGTTATTTTATTATTTGTATAAAAATCATTTGTTTACATTTGTAAATTTGATTATTCCTTCATGCATGCAAATCCATCCAGTAATTTTTACTGTTTATTTTAATTTAATATAAATACAATATCTTTATTATGTTATATCTTAGTATATTACATTTTTTCATTATGTTATGTCTAGCTACATTTATATTTTATATTTCATTTTTATTGTCTTCCTCAATATTATATGTTTACACTAGTGTTTACATGTTTTATAGACTTCTGAGGCAGGTGCTTAGTCACTGAAACACAGCAGCTGTGTCGAGTCGCTTGGTGTTTTTCAATAAAGACCTGTAACTGTGCATACGTCTCCCTTGTTGTTTGGAAAAAGACAGCTTACCCTACTCCTTCCTTTGCTTGACTGACTCATGTAGGGATTGGGTGTTCCTCCACTTTCATGGTTGTTCCTCTCTTATAAATTGTGTTATGACTTTACTTGTTTTGTACTGCTTTGGGTCCTACTGATCTGTACATCTACTGTGTTATTTTGACAGGTGGAAACAGTCAGGTGAGCTTATATGGAGGGGGGGGGGAAGGGTTCTTGGGTTCCTCTGTAAAAGTTTATATTGTGCCAAGTTAGAAAGTTCATTTTTTTCTTGTTCTGAATGAAGCTTATCAATCAACATTTTTGCTTTCAATAAAGATGATTAAAACAAACAAAAAAAAAATAAGTTTTGGATGTTACTGAATTCTATTATTCTGTCTCACTGTATTTCCAGTTTTGGTACAGTATAAGCCATCATAAGAATAAAATATAAGAAAATCAATGAACTGCATTAGAGGCTTATGCTTCAACAAATGAGAGATCTGTAAGAAACAAAATATTTATTTTTATTATTTTGACTTATAAAACCACTTGTCCCTGAAACACGCTCAAACAACAGAATAATCCATTTGTGTATCTAAATTGAAAATTTCTACAAAAGAAATGAGGTGAATTTGTGATTCCATATGCCCCAATGACAGGAGAGTTTAAATTTACTTCCATTTAATTTCAGTCTATTGCATCTTTATAACACCAGGCAAGTTCCTTTCAAACCGAAGCAATTCTGTTAAGCAATATAACCACCTTTCCGGCTACTGGTCACCGGAATTATGGGGTACCTCAGGGTTCCCCACTCTCTCCCATCCTGTTTAATTTCTTTATGTCATCCCTCGGTTCAATACATCTAAGACTCAACAAGCTTCTACTATCATATGCTGATGACAATCTACTTCTCCTACCATTAACCTCTACTTATAAAGACCCTATTTAGTCAGTAACAGCTGGCATGATTTCCATTAATCAGAAAAAATATGCTTTTATTAACACTTATGCCCTTAATCAAGCTCAACCTTTTTTCAATGACTTATCACAACACATAGCTCTTTAAGAGGCTGAATATATCATAATGGGAGGCGATATGAACCTCCCTCTCGACCTACACCTGGATCGGATATCCACAGTTAAATTTAAACCTTCTAAAGCTTCTGAAACTTTTTATTGTGCAACTCACAAGTCATTCTCACGACTGGACTATCTTTTCATACCTAAATCATTGGTACCTCACATTTCTAAAGCATCTATTGCTCCCATAATTATTTTTGACCATGCTTGTATATCTGCTACAGCTGATATTGCTAATATTTGTGATCCAGGTCAAAAATCTTATAGATTTAAAACAGCATTGCTCAAAGATGAATCCTTTTGCCATCACCCCAAAGTCTGGAGTAAAGAATACTTTCTCGAAAGATGTAAATTTTTCTGTGATTTGAGATGCATATAAATCATATATTAGAGGTGAACTACTTACTCTATGTATCAGTATAAACTAAGAAAAAAGGAACTGACCAGTTTAGAACACAAAATTAAGCTTTTAGAAGAGCAACTACATACATCTCTCATCTCTTGCTATTCTTACCTCTATACAAAAGTTAACATTTAAATAATATCACATACTGAGTGCTGAAGCTGGTATCTTGCTCCTTAATGAGAAAGCAACATACTACTATTCTAGCATGAATAAAGCAGAGAGAATCCTTGCCAACAATCTAAAGGCTAATAAGAGAGCTAACCATATTAGTGTTATTCAAAGTGTGCCTATAACACATGAACCTTACTCGCCTACTACAACTCTATTTGTTTCATTACCAGAAATGGTGATTGCCTCTACGGTATTATGTAAGCCACATTGAGCCTGCAAATAGGTGGGAAAATGTGGGATACAAATGTAGCAAATAAATAAATAAATAAATAAAAATGGCAATTAACTCCTTACCAAAACAAAAGACATTGCTACCCTTTTCTCAAATTAAGCTGATTATCTAAAAGTACCACCTTGAGTGAATGCCTTCAAAAAGGCAGTAAATAAATCCTAATAAATAAATAAGCAAGAAATATTGGATTTTACGAACAGCATTGATAAGCTCATGGTAAAAGAATCTACAGTGGCTAACCTTAATATGCCTATTTCATCTCTAAAACAAACAAACAAACAAACAAAAAAGCTCCCAGAGGTGGTCTTCCTATAGAATTCTACAAAAAAATCAGCACCCTATATATCCCCCAAATTACTTCAATTATACAATCACTTAATTTTAAATAAATATAGTAAAGTATCATTCACAGAAGCAATTATCACTATTTTACCTAAACCTGGGCGTGACTCCCTTTTAACAAAGAATTACAGACCTATTTATCTCTTCATGACTGTAAAATTTATGCTAAAATCCTAGCAGATCATTTAGCCAAAATAATTCCCACTATCCTTCATCCTTCACAGACAGGTTTTGTAAAAGCAAGACTTTCTTCAGACAATATGAGAATATTTTGTCATGTGCTGCGTGGGCTCAGCATTCAGAGGAGCCAACTTGTGTGGTTTCCCTGGATGCCCAAAAAGCTTTTGATTATATTGAATGGGATTTATTTTTTCTGTACATCAATGGTTTATAATTAGGTGACCAGTTTACTGACATGGTTAAAATCCTACATTACAATCCTATAGCAAGAGTATATGCTAGCTCGATTCTCTTTTCCCTCTTTCAAATGACTTAGAGGAACAAGAAGGAATGCGCCCTTTCTCCCTTATTTTTATACTTGCCCTAGAACCACTGTTAATAAAAATAAGATGCTGTAATGATGTACAGCTAATAAACACAAACCAGGACTCAAAAGCCACCTACTGCGAGTAAGTGTAATAATAAACAGTTATTTCACCCGTATGTGATCATTAATTTTTATGTGTACAGTACCCTCAGATATAAACCACCGTGACTGCAGTCAATAATGCTGCTACAACGTGGCATAGCACTTCTTTCATTGGGTAACTCTTACTATATTTTTTTTGGGTAAAGAGCAACCTCTGCTCATATTTTTTTGCATCCCAATCACCACAGTGCTATAAAATCGCTTATACATTTGTTTAAAAGATTACATATACTAGGTGAAAAAAACTGTACACTTATCTCGTAAGTTCTTGCCTCTCTGGCAGAACTGTGTTGCCTTGCTGAAACAATTAGCAATTGCCTTCCCCTGGATCCGCCCGACTCCGCGGGGTTTCAAAACAATTTCCTCAGGGACAAAGGGTTAAGGCTACATAAATCGCTTCTTCTTCTTTATTCTGTCTCAAGCAATCCACAAAACTTGTTATTGTGAACTCGTTTTCTGTAATGATGTACAGGGCATTGTGGGTCTCTCTGTCAAACTATGAGCATATGCTGATGATGTATTATTATATATTTTCCACCCAGAACATTCTCTATCAACTGTATTTCAGGATGGAGATTATATATATAAATGTATTAATTTTTTTATTCATGCATTCAAGACATTTATACCCCACATTAGCCCGAAATAAACTCAAGTTCAATGTGGCTTACAAACAAAGAATAAGTGAATAAAACATAATAATGTACAGAATATAACACATATCACAATATCTTCAAGAAGAAATTTAATACATGTGCAGTAAGTAACCAGAGACTTAGACTATCTCAAGGACAAACAAATAAGTAAGGGTGAATAGGTTATAGCACAGTTAGGCAGGATTAGATGGAAAAAATAGTAAGAAATGAGATTAAGGAAAGGATGTGGGTAAAGTTCAATGAGTTCTTTGTACTCAGAAAGGCCAGACTGAAGAAATACTATAAATTGGTCCAAAACTGAACTTATGCCCTTAAATAATCTTTGTCATAAAATAGATATATCTTCTATCCCTTTATGCTGATACAAAGAAGGCATAAAGTACTTAGGCCTTATTTTTAAAACACTATATAAGAGATACTTTAAAAGTCAATATGGATCGTTGTATAACCCAGGTTAATTCTACATGTTTAAAATGGTCACCGTTATATCTTACCTGGTGAGGTAGGTTATATTCTATAAAAATGATCTTCCCTCCCCCTCAACTTATGTATCCTCTTAGTATGCTTCCCTTTTAATTGCTTAAGCAATTCTATAAGAATTTAGACAAAACTGTGTCTTGTTTTTTTGTGGAACAAAAAACACCCCAAATACCTTTACATAAATTAAGATTGACAAAAGAACCTGGAGATGTGAATTTTCCAATTTTTCAGCATTATAACCAGGCCTTTTTGTTACGAGCTGCCACTTGATGGATTTTTGATTTAATAACTGCCGATTCATCTTTATGACTTCCAATTGAGCAAAATATAGTAAAACCCCTATCCATTCAAAATATTATAAGGTCTCTATATACAAAAGACAACAATATATACCCCTACTATTAATGATACCCTTTTGGCTATCAAACATCTGGATTTCACCCTTCCCAATTCTATAAACAATAATCTAAATGCTCCTATTTGGAATAATCCTATGATCAGAATCAGCAAGACAACTATTTGTTGGCCTCTTTAGATACAATGTAAAATTCTCTATTTAAAAGATATTATTCATAACAAATTTTAAACCCTTTAATTATGTACTACTTATTCATTATTCCCGTCACAACTTTTTTTTTATTTCCAGTTCCCTTCTTAGTCACTCATAAAAACTTAAATCAACTTAGTTCATCTCTTCCTGATATACTTTTTATCAGAATTAAATACTTTAGATAAACCTGCACCTAGTAAGTTTTATAAGCTATTTCATGATAAAAACCCTACAAAACTCGTAGGCCACTGAAACCAGAAATTCTCTGACAAAGTAATATTTTCTGGTTGAAAACTAATAGACCATTAGCACCGGACTCTATTCAATCCCTTTTCTTTTTACTTTACAAAGCCTTATAGACACTTGTAAAACAAAACAGAGCTCACAGTACTTCCTCTAATCACTGCTGGTCTTCTAATTCTGACATGGGTACTCTGGACCATCTCATATTTTCCTGTCCTAATTTAAAAGCATTTTGGTTTGATGTCTGGTTTTGTATTAATGATATTATTCTGATCAATATTACATTACCATATAAACATATTACCTTGAGATCCTCCAGTCCTTCTGACCTTAATCTATTACCAGACAATATGAAACATATCAGTAGCTATCAAAGTAATAATTTCTGAATGGAAAAACAATACAAAGGTAACATTTCATTACTGGTGGAATACTGTATGTTTATTTTTTAAATACGAAACTTACATTGCTGAGAAGACTAAGCAGATAAATCAGCAAGAAAAAATGTAGAAGCCTTTTATATTATTCTGTGAGCATATCTGTTGTTTAATCTTTTCCATGATCTATTAATCATTGTCTTGTTACTCTTATAATCGCTGACATAGTGCTGTTGTTTAATACCTTTACTCTTGATGGCTCTGTTTATTTTTGTGTAATGTAAAAGCTTTTAATAAAAATAATTTGAACATTAAAAAAACTACACATTCAGTATGCTGTCAATCTTTTTATGCCTTGTGTGATCATCAAACGAATCTTGCTTCAATTTTTATGTAACAAGAAGCCACAGAGGATTGCATTCAAGAAACTGAAGGGTACCAAAGAACGTGGAAGAGTTACTTTTCTTAGTTTTTGAGACTATCATCTGCCTTCATTTTGAGGCATAGTGCTTCATTTGTGTTGTCTGAGGGTAGTACTGATATCACTTTGAACATGGGTGGTTCCAACCCACACCTACAAAGCTAACACCTTGAATGATCTTTCTTCCTGACAAACCAGGTGCATTACTGCTAGAATCAACTCTCCAAGCGTTTAATATTGTGGAGGACTGTACTCAGCTGAAGTGGAATTTGTATTACAATGATGCCAATTTAGCATAATAAGCTGTCACATGTACAGGAAAAAACTATTGCATAGCAAGAGTAGAAGAGTGCTGGCATATGGATGGGTGGCCCAATTAAGAATATCAAATAGAAAACATTTAAGGAACTTTGTGAAGAATCAATGTTTTAGGTGAACTGAACTGAGACATTGTCTGAGTAACATCTTGAACATTTCAGAACTATTGAAAATAAGAACTGGGAAGTGTAAGCCTTTGCAAGTGTGTCTGTGCTGGCTCTAAACTAGCGTCAACCTGGTACAAGATCATTTAAGGAGCAAAATATCTGGGGCCTGGACCAAAGCATGAGAGACGGATCTAAATAAAGAGATAACGGATTGTACCTGGCGACACTTAAGGATACAAACTCTTAAGGTTTCTCGGTCTGCCTCTTTATTGCAAGACACTTTTTTTTTTCTTCTTATGCATGGAGCTTTTTGGACTCTTACAAAATTAGCTAAATAGAGCTCACAGAGTAGTAGTGATCAATGCTGGTCATGCAAGGAAAAATTGGGTACACTGACGTCACGCTGAGCTATGGCGGTGTGAGAGAACAGCTCCGCACGCCAGTAGCAAAGTTCGATAATATATAGCCGAAGACGGCGAGCGCGGAGCACACGGACAGATATAGCAAACAGTAGAGGAGCAGCGGAGCACGGAGATGGCAGGCAAAGAGGCATCTGGACCCCGAAAATCGCTAAAAGATTTCTCTTACCGGCCGCTGCAGATGGCGGACAAGATGGCGCCCGCTGAAGAGCGCGGGAAAGCTGACAAGGCCCGAAGTGATAGTTCCCCAGAGAACTTAGCGGGGGAGGGGGAACTATCTGCAAAAGATTTCTGGGCATTGCTAGAGGTGATCCGAGCGGACATCAAAGGAGTTCGCGAAGACTTCGCGACCTTAGCAGCAGATCTCCGCGGCGAGGTCTCAGAGATGGGACACCGCGTGGAGGAGCTAGATGAGCAGATGGAAAGTCAGCAGGAGGCCCTGAGCTCCGTTGAGCTTATGCTAGAGGCGCAACAGGCCATGTGCAGGTCGCTGAATGAGAAGGTGGAAGACCTAGAAAATCGGGGGAGGAGATCTAATCTCCGTATTAGAGGCATACCGGAGCAAGCTGAGTATGTGAACTGCGAACAGGTCACACAGCAAATAGCGAGTATGTTACTATCGGAAGAGGGGCAAGAAGTGACCACCTCCATGATTAAAATTGACAGAGCGCATAGAGTACTGGCACGCACGAAAGCTAATGTGCCTCGGGACATTATCGCATGCTTCTCGGAGTACAAAACGAAGGAAGCAATTCTGCGTAAGGCACGGAAATTGGAAGTGGTGCACTGGGAATCCTTCCCGATTGAAATTTATCAGGATCTTGCCCCCTCTACATTAAAACGACGGGCGGAGCTGCGGAACTTCACTAGATACTTGCGAGATAAAGGAATACCATACAGATGGCAGCATCCGTTTGCATTGACATACAACCAGGAGGGAACGTGGCATCGAGTGGCCACTGCGGAGGAAGCTCGGGAAAGATGGCCAGAAGTAGAGGCACCCCGGAGGGCCCCGGACGAGCAGATCAGAGCAGAGGGGGATGCACGCCCGAAAAGACAACGCTGGACTCGAGTGGCGAGAGGCAAAGGGCGCCTCACTAGACAACAATCTGATAAGCAATTGATAGCATCACGCTCTCATATAACTTGACTGTTGCACTATGAACATTGAAGCTCCAGGTTTGGTTGATGTGATTTGTGTGCTCACGGGCTGATATATAAGGGGAAAGTAAGGGCAATAATAATGTGGTTATATACAGGTACAGGGGATAATTGGGCATCTACTGGCGTGGGGATAGTCACCGTTCTCCTAATTTTGGAGGTGGGATACAGTTTTTCCCATCGGTTAAAGATGGATAGGGGAAAGGAGGAGGGAGGGGGGGGGGGGACACGGGGATTTCTCAGGAAACTGATAGCATTACACATTGTTCTGATAAGCTGGAAGGGACTATGAGGAAGGATGATAGAGTTGCTGATAAGGATCCACCATGACTGGGTTGATATGCTTATCTCTCAATGTACGAGGTCTTAATTCTCCTTTAAAACGTAGGAGGCTCTTTCGAGAGGCGCTGAGGGTGAAGGCTGAGGTTTTATTTATACAGGAGACACACCTACTACCCCGACATGAACATTTACTACAGCATCCTAGATACCCTCATCAATACTTGGCATCTAATAGGCAACCGGCAAAGACAGCGGGTGTGGGGATACTATTTAAACAAGGGCAACAATGGGAAATACAAACGGTTAAGAAAGATATAGGGGGCAGGTTTGTGATCGTGGTAGGGACTCTCGGGGGTCATACCTATACATTAGTTAACATTTATGCCCCGAATCAAGCGCAGGGAGCCTTCTTTGATACACTGGGGGCTCAACTGTCGCGTTGTGTGCAAGGGGAGCTTCTGCTCGGAGGGGACTTTAATTTGACGATGGATCCCTCCTTAGACAATTCGAGCGGGACAGCGAACTATGCGCAATCAGACCGGGATAATCTGCTTAAATTCTTAAATCAGTGGGGCCTGGTGGATATTTGGAGGGTGTTACATGGGGGAGAGAGGGACTATACGTGCTTCTCCGCCCCTCATGACTCTTATTCGAGAATAGATATGTGGATGGGAAGTGCGGGCTTGGCAATGCAGGTGGAATCCTCAGAAATACACACGAGAGCATGGTCGGATCACGCCCCTCTTTCTATAACCCTCCGGGGATTCCCAGTAAAAGATAGGCATAGGAAATGGCAGTTCCCGGACAGAGTGTTAGATGATCCAAAAAATGTTCAGAAGCTCGCAGGAGAGATCAGGGAGTTTCTGCAATTCAATGACATACCGGGTACATCGCCAGAGATTCTATGGGAGAGCCTGAAGGTTGTGATTAGGGGGTCTTTGATCTCAATGCAAGCCTTTTTACAGAAAGAGCACAGGGAAAAAGAAACAGCTCTGAGACAAACATTACAACAGTTAGAACCATTAGCCAAACAGAATCAGGCTTCCCCGAGCCAGCAAGCGAAACTACATAGCACTAGGGTGCAATTGCTGGACCTAGATCTCAAGATTATTAAAGAGCAGATGCAGAGGACACAACAAGAATTTTATGAATTCAATAACAAAGCTAGTAAAATATTAGCATATAAATTGCGACAGCTAAGGCAAAGGAATGTCATTAGTAGAGTGAGAACAGAGGATGGGCGGATGTGGGATCAGCCGGCAGATGTTAAGAGACTGTTTGTGGAGTACTATCAGAGGCTCTATAGAGCGGGGGGGGGGGGGGGGGGGGGGGGGGCGGAGGGGGCCCCTCGGACCTACTTAAATAACATAGATATGCCGAGCCTGAGGGGGAATGATTCTGAGATGCTATCTGCCCCTATAGAGCTAGAGGAGGTGATATCAGCAATCAAGGGTCTGCCTAGTGGAAAAGCCCCAGGAGCAGATGGGTATAATAACCGCTTCTACAAATATTTTAGCTCGCTATTGGCACCAATTTTACTTAGAGTATTTAATGCTATACAGGCTGACACCGGGCTCCCAAGATCTTGGCGCCTGGCAGAGGTGGTCTTATTATTAAAACCACATAAAGACCCGCAAAGTTGCGGTTCGTATCGGCCAATCTCCCTGTTGGGGACTGACTATAAAATTCTGACCACCATTTTGGCCGCCCGACTGCAGAAAGTGCTCCCGTACTTGGTTCATGAAGACCAGGCCGGGTTCATAGCCAATAGACAGACCTTTGATAATACTAGGCGGGCGCAGTACCTACTGGATAGAATTAAACAATTGGGACACCCGGCAGTGTTTGTGTCATTGGACGCAGAAAAGGCGTTCGATAGGGTGCTGTGGCCCTTTCTGTTTGAGCTGTTGCGGAAGGTTGGAATAGATGGGCAATATTTAAGCTGGGTCACTGCGCTCTATCAACAGCCGATGAGTCAGCTGCGAATTAATGACACGACAACGGAGCCTTTTGAATTGTTTAGAGGTACAAGACAGGGCTGTGCCCTCTCCCCATTGCTGTTTGCACTAGCCATGGAGCCACTGGCAATTTTGATCCGAGCAGACGCTACAGTACAAGGTATTAGAATAGGGAGGCATGAAACCAAGCTACTGCTTTATGCAGATGATATATTGCTGACACTGTTGCAGCCTGAGAAATCGCTGCAAGCTGTGTTGCAGATAATCCAGGGATATGGTCAGGTGGCTGGTCTCAAAATTAATATGCAAAAGTCTGAGATCATGCCCATACAATGCCCGAATGAGTTGCAGGAGCAGTTACAAGCCTCCTTCCATTTCCTTTGGTCACCTCAGTATATTAGATATCTGGGGGTTAACTTAACGCCAGACACGGGGGACCTATTTCGGGAAAACTTTATACCTAAACTACGCGAACTTTTGCAAGAACTGGACAGGTGGGGAGGGCTACATATGTCATGGATGGGCAGAATAGCTGCGGTTAAGATGACACTACTCCCCAAACTTTTGTACCTGTTCATGGCGGTGACAGTTCATATACCATATACATTCTTTCACGATCTGCATAAGAAGGTGTTTTCTTTTGTCTGGCGTAGAAGACCACCCCGAGTGGCGCGTAGTGTTCTCTTTCAAGTACGGAAAGATGGGGGTATGGGAGTCCCTAATTTTACCTTATATTATAAAGCTGCACTCTTTCAGATGCTGTCCACGGTACAGAGAGGCCCAACTAAACTATGGACCTATGAGGCGCAATGGGGCTTGAGGGGGGTGCCATTATGGGCGGTGGCATGGCTCCCCTTGCCGCTCCTGCGAAGCCTTATTTCTGGAATGCGAGGCCCAATGGGGGTGGTCCTGGGGGAGTGGGTTAGATGTAGAGCGGCCTGGTTTCCTGGACGTAAATACCATGTGATGACCCCTATCATTTTTGCATCCGACTTTACTCCAGGTCGGGCAGACGGGGTATATAGACAATGGTCAGCTGCCTCGCTGCGTTTGTTGGGGCAAATATGGGAAGATGGGAAGTGCCATTCATTTCACACACTCCAGGAGGAATTTGGATTAGGGGACAAAGACTACTTCGCCTATATGCAGATTAGAGATTTTATACAGAGAAGAGCGAGAGAGGACTTATCCCTTGCAGACACAGAACTTGAGTTGGCCATAAGATCAGGGGAAGGTAAAGGGGGGATATCCCGCATTTACAGAGCTTTGCTGCATAAGACACAACCAATGGGCAAATACATTAAGAAATGGGAGACTTTACTGGGTACCACTTATGATCCACTGATCTGGAAAAGAATATTTAAACGCTTATTGGCATTTTCAGTGGCGACTCCTTTATTGGAGAACGGGTATAAAATGCTGTATCAATGGTATATGACCCCTAGCCGACTGGTCCATATTTTTAAAAAGGGATCGGCAGCTTGTTGGCGTAAGTGCGGGGCAGAAGGTACTCTTTGGCATATCTGGTGGGAATGTCCAAAGATACAGCAGTTCTGGCAGGACGTACAGTCCAGACTGCAGAGCGGGATGGGGCTGGGGATAAAGCTGGACCCTGGCTTGTGCCTGCTGAACGTAGTTGTAAAAGAGAGTAAAGACTCCTGCTCTGCACTTTTGCGTTATATTGTTACAGCAGCCAGGACTTTAATTGCAAAATACTGGAAACAACAAATATTGCCCACTGTGGACCAAGTACTCACCAAGGTAGATTACTGTTGTATGATGGACAAACTAACTGCTCTGCGAAGAGGAGGAATGCTGAGATTTCTCAAAACCTGGTCTACGTATGTAGAGTGGCGGGGGCTTACAGGCTGATATTTGTATTTGGTGACATACGTGACAAAACAATGTGTATCTTTTGGGCTATGTTATCCTGAGAGGGGGGGGAGGGTAGGGACCAGGGGGTTTGTAATGCAGAAAAGATGGAGCCTATGGTCAATATGCGTTACTATTTGTTCTGAAAATTGTTAACTTAATAAAAAGATTTTCAAAAAAAAAAAAAAAATTGGGTACACTAATGCTCTTACTGTATGACTGTGTTCACATCCAACTGTACTGGGTCACCATAAAAGTTACATATTTCACATCTCTGAGCCACTGACATACAGTATTCTAATTCTGCGATCATTGGGTCTTCGGGTGGAGTTGGAAAGTCATCAAGGAAAATTGTTTAACTTGCTAATGATAATAGCTATTAAAATTATATTACAATGCTAGGAGGATACTTCCTGATTAGATTATATGATTTGGTGGAAAACTGCATATCTTATCACAAAATACAAATGAGTAGTGGCAGAAGTAGTGAATACACTGTGGAACTATGACTTAGTATGGTCCTCATTACAGAGACTTGGCCTTGATATAGGAGGGCAGCCTACTAAGTGAATTGTGAGGCTGTTTATTATGACTTCCAGTACTTTTTGTTTATATTTTTGTTTTGATTTTATACTACTGCCGATGTTCTTTTGTTCTTTCTTTAAAACTTTAATAAAAAAAGTCTGAACTAAGACACAGAAGACTGGACAATTGTATGTTAAAAGCTCTTTATTCAACTCAATTTGTTTCAATTTCTTTATTGAACAAGCAAGCATCTTCCAAACAGTAACACTGTATAATGATTAAGATGAAACAATCCAAACAGTTTGTTCCATTTTATAATATATTTCTCTGCGTCCCATACCTACACCACAGTAATGCACCTTCCCCACTAATTAGATAAACCATTATCATTATATATGCAGTGAAAGGACTGGAGTTTCACCCACCCACTGCCTCCCCCTCACCCCTAATATCCCTATAACATAAGGTGGTCTGGTGCTTTATCACAAACAGCTAAGAACCAAGCTCGTTAAGCACTTGGCTCCGTGGCCTAGCAGGGAGTTCCTGTAGATAAATGTCCCAAATGGTCAAAAATGTTTTCTCTCTCTTTCTAGACTGAGGAGCGTCTCTGTCCTCCAATAGCATCAGAGAATAGAGTGCATTTCTCTAATGCCAGTAAGATGGCACTGTACTCTGCGTCCAATATTGATGACTATACAATTCAAATAATGCACGATTTTTGCCCAGTATGCCTTAACCAATTCACAGAACCACAGAACACGAGATAAGGAATACTTTACCATCCCACACTTCAGGCAAATAGGGGTCTGAACAGTTCCCATTTTGTGGCCTGTACCTGTGAGAAGTAAGCTCTGGTAATTGTGCGGAAATAACAATCCTGTAAAACTGCACTACGTACAAATTTTGGGGTCTCTTTGGTAGAACAATGAAGGTCTGCAGAAGCAACCTGAATACCCAACTCAGCTGTTCATTTATCAGCTAGTGTGGTATGATCCTGAGATGGGAGTAACTGGGATAACACTTTGTGCAAGAGAGTCACAGAAGCCTTGGCTCCTCAGGTTGACAGAAAAATGCAGTTTCCTCTCTGCATCCTGAAAAAAATTACCTCCTTTGAGAGTATGAAAGTAATGGGCTAGTTGAGAATATGCAAATATATCAGTTTGGGGGCAGCTGATAAGATCTCTGAAGCTCCCCAAACACCAACATGGTACCTTCCTCCTTAAGGAGGTGTGCTAACAATGTAATCCCCTTCTTAGCCCATCTCCGGAAGGTTACATTATCTAAGCCTGGGAGAAAATCTTTATTACCCATAATGGAGAGGCTACCGCTTTGCCAACAATTCCAACATCAATAAGTCACCAAGTTCTGCCAGCCCTCCTGAGGTGTTGAAGTAAACTGTTACCCCTAAGATGGTGTGAGTGCGCACTCAATTGGGCATGAAGCAGATATAGAATATGAAAAGGTGCGAACACTGCTCTCTCCAAGGCCAAAGGTGTGTAACTTTCCATAGCAAGGAACAAATCTCTTAAGCATCACAGCACACAAGCCAGATTATAGAGTCTTATATCAGGGAATCACAGACCTCCCAGTTCCCAAATAACTTATCAAGTCTCAGCTTAGGTTTCTTACCCGCTACCAGGGGTGTGCTGGTAAATTTTTAACAACAGGCTCTTTCTCTGGACATAGCCAGCTCTGCAGTTGGAAGGGCCGGGGGGGGGGGGGGGGGGGGGAGCAACACTTGCCTCTTTCTCCTCCCTCCCTTCGTGTGGGCACGCTAGGCATACCTTTGCTGGCAGCCAATAAATGGATGCTGAAACTCTCAACACATGCTGGAGAAGTCCCAGCCTGCTGCCCAGAGCTGGAAACAAGGAGTGGGGAGCAGCAGTAGTCTATTTACTTGACTGGCAGGGCTCAGCATCCCCACCAGCAAAGTAAAAGAGAATTCAGCAGGGGGCCCAAGCCCACATTTTGGGAGCCAGTTGTTAAAGTAGCCATGGAGGGCCCTACTTTAACAACCGGCTCCCAAAATTCTTAAAAACTTAACAACCGGCTCTTGCGAGCCTGAGAGAGCCTGCTCCAGCACACCACTGCCCCCTACCCAGCAAAACCTGGTGATCATACGGTGCAATTTATCCAGATCTTTGCACAATACCCAAACTAGAACATGTTGAAGCGTAAAGAGCCATTTGGGGAAGAGCATCATACACCACAAGAGGGGCAATACCTTCCAAGTTTCCAGTCTGTGTTGTGTAAACTGCAGCAAGAGCAAGATGTTAATCTGATGAAGGAATCTAGGATTCACGGGCAGATTCTCAGATAACAAAAGATGCTTTCGGCCCATAGAAGAGGAAACCCACCCATTCAATCTGCCCCGAGGGATGCCTTTCTAGCCAATGCCTCAGATTTCAACGTATTTAACTTGAAACCAGAAAAGTCTCCGTAGTTAGCAAAACTTTCCAGAAAAGCTGGCAAAGACTTGCTGATATTTTGAATTCCTGGCCCCCCTACGAAATGCCCTGGATCTCAGGATTTGCCATGATGTCCCTCACCAGGGGATCAAGAGTTAGCATAAATAAGGCAGATAGGGGGACATCCCTGTCACGCTCCTCATCTGAAAAAGGTTCCGAGACACATCCATTAAGCTGAATCATAGCCTGTGGGTCTGCATGCAACGTTTGTATGCAATTTAAAAAATCTAAGATGCCATACTGGTGAAGGATCCCATACATGAAGTTCTAGTCCATCTGGCTGAACGCCTTCTCTGCATCAAAACTAATGAGTAGAGAAGGCATCTGAGCAGTCCTCACCATGCCTCCAAGGTAGCCAGATTTCTGTATATTCGTTACCGCATGTCGCTGTTGAACAAGCCCAACCTGGGGATCAGCAATGAGACATGGGAGGACATGAGCCAAGTGACAGGCCAAAATCTTTGCCATTAACTTTGTTTCACAGCATAGCAAAGAAACGGGGTGGTACGACTCTAGAAGAGAAGCATCCCTGCCCGGAATGCGAAATACTACTATTTGCACCCGGATCAGTGGAGCAGGAACATCCTGCTTCTCTATACTGACATTAAATACCTTGGCCAAAATAGGAGCCAATTCATCCTTCAACAACTTGTAGAACTCTGCCCTATACCTGTCTTGGCCAGGGGCTTTTCCCAAGGGGCTCTGCTGGATAGCTCACATGACCTTATCTACCCCAATTGGGGCATTAAGCATTTGACAATGAGATTCCCCCAGGGTAGGAAGATCTAACTTAGCGAGATATACAGTACTGTCCAGCTTGTTGGCACTATCTTTCTCATAAAGGAATTCATAATATTGCTTAAATACATAACAAATCTCCTTATTGGATCTCATTTGTGTGCTATTATTAACTTTCAGTGATAAAATCTTATGTGAACCGGCCCAAGCACGGGTCATCTTCGAGAGTAGCCTCCCATTTTTGCTCTCATATTTGTACAACTGATACTAATATCGGGCCCATGTAGTTCATGTTCCAGTCTGAGTATGGCTCGATCTCTAGCCTGCTTTTTTAAGGCTAGAATACACTATGATTTTACCTTGGAGTACTTCTTCTGCTGTTAAAATCTGCCCATTTCTACATTACATGATTACCAAATTTTGCATCAAAGTATAAATCCAGCAGAAATTTCCAATGTCTCCCACCATCTGAACCTCCCCCCCACATAATAATCAAATACACCCAGATAATCAGCGCAGGAGTGTTTGGTGTGAGCCCTCGAAAGATGGGTGAAATCCCTTTCCAAAGGGCGAGCAATCTCCAAGCATCAACCACATCTAAGAGTTCACAAGCCATTGGAACCTCCTTTCAAATGGGGAGTGGAAGGCCTTATCTAAAACGGGATCTGCCATCCTATTAAAGTCCCTACCTACCAACTTGGGTATCCCATCAAACTGCTGCATATGTGCCAGGAAAGTTTGATAAAACTTGATATTGTATACACCGAGAGCATACAAAGTGCACAGTACCAATGGTTGGCATTCCACTTCTACATGAGTTATAAAACAATGACCCTCTGGGTCAGTTATACATGCTTTCTTTTCAACATGTAAACCTTTGCGAAATAAAATGACCCCTTCATGTTTTGCCAGCACTGGAGTACATATATACTCCCCTACCCGTATTTTTTTCAGTTTACTATGTTCCTCAGCACTTAAATGCGCCTCTTGCAACATAGCGATGGAGGCCATTTAGCACTTGCAATATCTTATACCATTTTGAGATGATAACCCTCCCACATTCCACAAGATGACCCATAATTTCAGTTAAATAATCCTCTAATGATACACTTGTACAAGAAAACACAATCTATCAAAACCTTCTTGGAGAAGTCGTCCAGCCCTCTACTGCCCCCTTTTCTCCTAAAATAAAACCAAAGCCAAAAAGTGACCACCTTATTCAGTTCATCGCCTCCTAGCGATGGCCAGTCCTAAGTCTTACATGTTGTAGTCAAACCAGCCCTTAAAAATCCATCTTTGGACCAGTCCGACCCTGCAAGTTATCAGTCAATTTCTTTTTTTTTTCTTTTTTAAGTTTAAAGAAGTCTTTATTAAACAAATAGAGAAATGACAAAATCCAAAAGAGATCAAGTACAACAACAAATGAAAATATTCCACAAATCTCTAAAATCTTTGATAGAACACAGATTAATAACTTCTAAAATTTATGACTAAGTTATAAAAGTTAAACCCCTGACTTAAGTTAAAAAAAAAAAACCCAAAGAACATTCCCACTAAACTTCACCCATACTCTTAAAAAAAAAAAAAAAGACAAAAGTTTTTAAAGTTTTTTTTTTGGGGTGGGAGGTGGTTAGTGACCACTGGGGGAGTCAGGGGAGGTTATCCCCGATTCCTACCAGTGGTCATCTGGTCATTTAGGGCACATTTTTGTGGCTTGGTAATAAAAAAAAAAAAAAAGGACCAAGTAAAGTTGGCCAAGTGTTCGTCAGGGACGCCCTTCTTTTTTCCATTATTGCTTGAGGACGCCCATCTGTTAGGCACGCCCCAGTCCCGCCTTCGCTATGCCTCCGACATGCCCCAGGGAACTTTGGTCGTCCCCGTGATGGGAAGCAGTTGGGGACACCCAAAATCGGCTTTCGACTATGCTGATTTGGGCGACCCTGAGAGAAGGACGCCTATTTCCCGATTTGTGTCAAAAGATGGGCGCCCTTCTATTTCGAAAATGCCCCTGATAATCCCCAAAATGACCCCTCTCCCAACTGTGCCAATGGACCAGCCTCTATTATAAATATCTATAAAGCTAGATATAAAATACACATATACCCATACAAAAAAAATCTGTAACTTTGCTAAAATGTTCATCACATTAGTCACAGAAAGCAATATATGTAATACAAACATGCAGCATTTGACTACTTTTTAGAGTTACATAAAAGAAATGTATACATCGGTAAACATGTGGGCATATACAGGGGATGGGGGAAGAAGGCTACTGTTGTGATTATTATTAGACTTAGCTCATACCTTTTTCAGTAGTATTTCAAGGCAAGTTTCCTTAGGTACACACTGGTTCTTCCCTGATCCTGGAGGGTTTATAATCTAAGTTAGTATCAACTTGCCCAAGGTCACAAGGAACTGCAGTGAGATTTGCCCCAGGTTTGGCGCATTCTCAGCCTGCTGTTCTAACCATTAGTGTGAATTACATGTGCTTTTGCTTGTCCATGCGCACTCAGATTCTATTATAGAATAGAGTGCAAATCAAAATTTGCATGTCAACATTTTGGCGCTATCCCTTATGACATATAAAAGGTGCGCATAAATTATAATATAGAATAAGTTACTTGCTTAAGTGTGGGATCCATCCATGCTGCACCCACATGCTCACCCTCTTGCAGCTGCAAGCTATGTGAGCTGCGCACTTAAATCGCGTATTGCTCTTATTCTATAATCTTGGTACACAAATGGCATTTACATTCAGGTACTAAGATTATAGAGTTAGTTGTGGGGACATTGAAAGAAAATGAGTCAGAAAAATTCTGACAAAAGAGTTGCAATGAAAGGGCGAAGAGCATCTCATACTTGATTACTGAAAGTTCCTGCAATTTATGGTCTATTTTTAGAAATAATGTGTGGAAATTTTTTTTTTTTACAGATTGTCTGATGAAAGCCAACTGAGAAAACATAAAAAGCCAAGACTTTCAGTAAGTACACACAGATTATAAAGTTTAGTAAACATCGCTTTTAATTGCCTGTTGAGTAAAGACTTTTGTGCAAGACAAGAAAGATATGCTAGGTGTAGACAGTTTTTCTATCTACCAGTGGAGCAATAAGCCATACCTTTTTAACTTCCAAAGCACATTCCATTAAAGCTTTCACACTCCCAACTTCACGTAAAGTCTTTTTACTGTTTACATCTGCTCTCCAAGATAAATTTCTCAGAACACTTGCAATAACCTGTGACAAAAGGGCATAGTTCAGTTACCATTTTAAATGACAGGAATACCGTCACCTTTTAGTAAATACTAAATTTCATATGCCTGTAAAAACAAAATTACTCTAATTTAATTTATGTGACCTCCAACTGCATCCCTCTGGATATTCTTGACATGCATATTAATGCTCATTCAAGGCACAAGAATTAAAATGACTTCTTTAAACTGGATTAAGTATATATCCTGCTTCCATCATTTTACCAATAGGTACTAAAGATCTATATGTAATTTATAATTGAGTCATAAATTTGTGCGTTGAGAATGATTACTATGTTATTGTACAAGATTACCTGTTGCAAGTCTTCACTTTCAGATTTTAGTTGGGCAACCAGTGCTCTCATACAGCCCTTCATAGAACACAGTGTTGCCTGTGAAATAACACAAATTATAAAACAGGGGATTTATTAACAGTAATATTAGTGAGGATTATAAAACAGGGGATTTATTAACAGTAATATTAGTGAGGATTAAGTAATCAATTGGTTGATCATTTTAGCCTTTTCGCATTAATTGTTTACCTGGTACATTGAAGGAAAGTTACTATTTCTCAGGTCTATAAAAATGACCATTCTAAATGTGAAGTACTCTATAGAAATGAAATCAAAATAAGACTAAGTTGAAAACCAGAAAAAATACGTGTCAATTATTTTCATTCCCTTATTAAAGAATTTCTTTTTTTAATATCCAGTATTTTCATACATTTTAAGAAAATAAATTTTCCAACCAAGTGTAACCCTAGCTCTCATGTAAGTCTTTTTGCTGCACATTTTGGTCTAGAATAGGTAAATGGTGCCTAAATTTGGGCCCCCCCCAAAAACAAATGTGCTGTGAGTGCCATTTTATATACAGCACTCGAGTTGGGCACCATTTATAGAATAGTGTGGAATGCTGGGATCCACGGCCAAACTGAAAGCTGGTATAAATCCTTGCGCCCAAAGTTGGACACGGATCCCCTGGATTCTATAAATATTGCGTGTATCTGTAGAGAACGCCCTTGACCTGCCCATGCTTGTTACGACCGAAAAGATTTGTGTGTGCATCTTCATAGAATGGCGCTTACCAAGATGCATATACAAATCGAAATTGTTGCCAATAAGTACAAATAACTGTTAGCATCCAAAAGGCTTTTGGCTCATTGCTCAATTAAACTGTGCATGCAAATTAGGCGAGCACCCAAATTTGCACGTGCAACTTTTGGCACCATTTACAGAATCTGGAGGTTTATGTATAAGGGAGTCCTAAAATTTTCTTGACCATTCCTAGCTACATAAGCATCTTCACAGAAACTTGCAAATGATGCAAGAGGGAACAGACGCTTTAGACCCCTTTATGAGGCATCTTGCAGGAAGAGTCATTTTACAGCACACAAGTCCAAAAATTTCTCTATTCTTTCCTCATTAGCTCTGTTGTAAAGAAGGTAGCTGGGGTTCATGAATTTAGTCTCCAGGCCTTTAAGAAGCTCAGTACCCAACAGGATGATAAGTGTGACAAAAACAGAGGTGATCCTTGGGAGAAAGGAATTAACACTTAACTACTTCTCAGCAGTAGGTACTACTTGCTTCTGTTTCAACAGGAACTTAGTCTGCAACACAGGAAGGCTGCCAGGTGTGGAAAATTACTTCTGGACTTCCTGTACTAGAAAGATCTCACCAGTTAGACAGAAAATAATTCTTTAAGAAAGAAGCTACAACTAATTGAAGGGCATATTTAACTCCCAGTAGGAAGAAAAGGTCAGGTTCCTGCTTGGAAGAGAGTCAAACTATATTCACTAGGGAGGGATCTCTAAGAGTACTTTATTAGGGATGTGAAAGAACTGAAGCCCCTAAATGTTACTGCTAGTGTTAATTTTTTTGGATGGATCTCAGATTTACATACAGCTATCACCACTTTAACTTACATATAGTAACATAGTAAATGACGGCAGATAAAGACCTGAACGGTCCATCCAGTCTGCCCAACAAGAAAAACTCATTTTACACGGTATGTAATACTTTATGCATATACCCAAGTTTGATTTGTCCTTGCCATTCTCAGGGTACTGTAGGGGTATTTACCTGAGATCTCACCTGAGCTGGTCTTGGTTCATACAAGCCTGACATCCTGTTACAACAAGATGGATTCTACAACCTCTGACCTGAACACATCTGTGTCAGCAAGATCCAGCTTTTCAGCTTTTGGAAAATCACTGGCAGGCATGCCACAGCCAAGGACATTCTGTGTTACAACCACCCTGTTATCACCCTGAGAAGCTGAAAGGGGAATGAGACCCATGGCTCCAGTAAGTCTGGTTGGAGACAGATATGCAGACCCGAAAGTATCCACTTCAGGGTCACGAACAAAGGACTCTTCATGCTCATGGAGTTAGCTGGACAGGATTATGATTGGTCCGGGAGGATCATCTGACGGAGAGGTATTAAGAAAGCGGGAACTAAAGAAAAGTGAGTTATTCGGAGACCATCAGACGGTTGGGACTGACAAGAAGGACCTAAGAAGACAAGCAAGGTTAGAAGGCTCGGAGGGAGCAAGAGACTGTGTTGTTCTAACCTTTTGAACTACATATCTGGTGAAAATACAGATTGGCTCAGCTATATCTGCTCTGAGATGCAACACTGGATGACAGTGGCACCTGCTTTCAGACGATAGACCCTGTACTGCATCTGAGACTGACTCGCTGTGGATATAGCTAGAGACTAAGAAGAAATCAGCATCTAACTCATCAAGAGACTGCTTCAGAGACAGCGTGGTGAGATAACAGTGATTTACCTTCTATAGTCTGGGATTAGTGAGTGTCGTTTGACTGAGATAAAGACTGGTTAGGTCATAGCTCGTGGTCAGAGAATAAGCTGCTAACAGTTGTATTTTGCATAAGAGGTGTAATATAAGTTTTCATGATTATAAATCAGGTTTGTGTAATCACCTAGTATTCCAGTAAGAATCATTTTGCATAGTCTTTATTTAGTGACAATCTATTGTTTTTTATTATCAGCAAGTTATATAATTGTACTTTGCTAAGCCTTGCTGCAGAGCTATTCTATATTTGTATATTTTCTTCTTGTATAAATAAATATAATATATTCCAGCAGGCTTTGGTTGCGTTCTCTCTAGCTCAGCTAATTTTGGTTAGGTGCCAAAGTAAGGTCCTGTTTCCCATAGCACGAGTCCAGAATATTTGCTTAGGCAGAGTTCTGTAATCTTGGACCTTGGCATAAATAATTCTGATAGGAGCTGTTTTCCTATAAGACTTGTTTAGACTACCTACATAATTGGGGCACTCGCCCGGGATCTCATATATTTGAGAACGTTTATTCCCGTGTCTGTTTGAGAGAGAGATGGCAGGCTGTAAAGTTGTCTGTACTTCTGTGATTTCTAACTTGCTGTGTGTTCACTGAAAAGTTCTTGCCAGAGAATTGCAGAAAGAGTAGCTTCTCCGCTTCAAGCTTTGGGAAGGCCGCTGTCTCTGTCTGATATTTACGACTTACTGATAAGCAAGACTTTTATTGCCTGCTGTGTTTAGATTATCTTACTTTGTACAGTCCCTTCCAGCAGGATGACGTCATCTAGCAGTATGTTGACTGCATTAGAATTAGCTGTGTTTGAAGTTCTAATATCTAGTGCGCAAAGCAAGCCCACACCGGCTTATACGACAGATTCTTTGCTTTGTTTCGTAAAGAATCTCCTGAAAGCCACACCGCTTATACTACTGTGTTGAATCAGGTTTTAAAGGGCAAAGCTCAGCTTACTATTACAGATCTGTCTGAGCTTGCTTGTACCCTATTGGCTATAAAAGAAACTGCTGCTTGTAATCGTTCCTCACTGCAAGTTAAGCTCCAGCAATTGCATGACGCCGTAGAAGCTCTCAAACGAGAAAAGGCTGAATTACAGCTTGCGTGGGAGAGCCGGCTTGCTCAGGCAACTGCTGGAGGAGGGGGGTCTGAGACTACCCATGATAATGCTGCATGCTCTGAATGTGCTGTACTTAATGATAAATGTTCAGCTTTAGAAAATGAAAAGTTGCAGTGGGAAAGACACGGCCACTCCTTGCGGAGTGAAATGAAGTAGAAAGATGCCTCTCTGTGCTCTAAAACTCAACAGTTAGCCAATGCTATGAAAACTTTGAGTTTAAAGAAACAAGAGACAGCAAGGTTTCAGTCTCTGTATCAGGAAGGGAGAGAAAAACATGAGGGGTTTATTTCTGCTCTGCGCCGAGAATTACAACATGAAAAAGGGAGGCTTAGCTCTGCACAGCAGGCGAAGCACAGTGCTAATTTGGAACTGACTGATTTATGGGAGAAAAATAACATGCTCTTGCAGCGTTTATCCCAGGCTCTGCAGGATAAAGATTCTTGTCTAAAGGCATTAAATCAGTGCAAAGGAGACTCAGATACAGTGAGAAAGGACGTGTGCAGTATGGGCCATAATGCTGCTGCAATACCTATGGAGTTGCAGGATAGTGATGATTCTAGGTCATCCAGCCCTCTGCTGGAACAGCACAGAGTGCCTGACCGGTCCACGAGATATGATCAGGAGCTGGAGCCTAATAGCTTTAAGTTAAGTACTAGGGATCACACAACGACAGCTCCTCCCCGGTACAGTTCTATAGTTTCTGAGGCCTTCGACACCATGCAGGAGCACAGGCTCCGCCCAGTCAAGTCATGGAACACTGTACCACCTGATGAGGTCACTGATACTATTAGTAAGTTATGCTTGATGGAGGTGTTAAATAGCTTTCACAAGATAGTGTATGGGTTTCAAGTGTCCTTTTACATGTTGTATAGCAAGCTTGAATGGCTTTAGGATAGCATAATATTACATGGTTAATTACTTTGGGCTTGGGTCAGACTCAAAAAAGATGTCAGGAAGTATTTTTTCATGGAAAGGGTGGTGGATGCTTGGAATGCCCTTCCGCGGGAGGTGGTGGAGATGAAAACGGTAACGGAATTCAAACGCGTGGGATGTGCATAAAGGAATCCTGTGCAGTAGGAATGGATCCTCAGAAGCTTAGCCAAAATTGGGTGGCGGAGCAGGTGGGGGAAGAGAGGTTGGTAGTTGGGAGGCGAGGATAGTGGAGGGCAGACTTATACGGTCTGCCAGAGCCGGAGATGGGAGGCGGGACTGGTGCTTGGGAGGCGGGAAATACTGCTGGGCAGACTTGTACGGTCTGTGCCCTGAAAAAGGCAGGTACAAATCAAGGTAAGGTATACACATATGAGTTTATCTTGTTGGGCAGACTGGATGGACCGTGCAGGTCTTTTTCTGCCGTCATCTACTATGTTACTATGTTAGTCATGTGCTCCACCCAGGAAGGTCGCAGTTCCCTGCACCACCTGATGAGGTCACTGATACTATTAGTCATGTGCTCCGCCCAGGAAGGTCGCAGTTCTCTGCCCCACCTGATGGTCACTGGTTCTATTAGTCATGGGCTCCGCACAGGAAGGTCACAGATCTCTGCCCCACCTGAAGATGTCACTAGTGCAAGTGGGCTTGAGCTCCGCCCAGGCAGGTCACAGCCCTCTGCACTACCTGATGACATCAGCAGCACACCGGCACCACTGTTTTCTTCCCCTGTTGGTGAGCAGTGGAATTCCACTCAGACACTCAAAGGTACCACTTTATCTAGGGAACAACACTCACAAATAATGAAGACTCTTCACACGATGATTAAGCCTTTTAAAGAATCTTCCAAGATATCAATACATTATCACCTGCAGTCAGTTCATGACCTCTTTCAAGCTTTCCAAGTCCATGCAGATTCAGATAAAAGGGCTTTGCTTAAATGGATGTTCGATGAAGTGTCAGACTTATCTGCAGGCTATTTTGGCTGACTGCCCTGACCTGTTTGCAGTGGAACAAGCGCTATGGTTTGTTTGCCAATGCCACGGATGCGAAGCGTGCAGCCTATACTATCTGAAATGCCTTTGTATCGCTCCATGGTGCAACCGCACCTCGAATATTGTGTTTAATTCTGGTCGCCGCATCTCAAAAAAGATATAGTGGAATTAGAAAAGGTACAGAGAAGGGTGATGAAAATGATAAAGGGGATGGGACGACTTCCCTATGAGGAAAGGCTAAAGCGGCTAGGGCTCTTCAGCTTGGAGAAAAGAGGGCTGAGGGGATATATGATAGAGGTCTATAAAATAATGAGTGGAGTGGAATGGGTAGATGTGAAGCGTTTGTTTACTCTTTCCAAAAATACTAGGACTAGGGGGCATGCAATGAAGCTACAAAGTAGTAAATTTAAAATGAATCAGAGAAAATGTTTCTTCACTCAACATGTAATTAAACTCTGGAATTCGTTTCCAGAGAATGTGGTAAAGGTGGTTAGCTTAGCGGGGTTTAAAAAAGGTTTGGACGGCTTCCTAAAGAAAAAGTCCATAGACCATTATTAAAATGGACTTGGACAAAATCCATCGCTTATTTCTGGGATAAGGAGCATAAAATGTATTGAACTTTTTGGGGATCTTGCCAGGTATTTGTGACCTGAATTGGCCACTGTTGGAAACAGAATGCTGGGCTTGATGGACCTTTGGTCTGTCCCAGTGTGGAAATACTTATGTACTTATGATGACATCACCCACATGTGAGTATATTATGTCTGCTTGTCCTCAGAGAATCCCTATTACCACCTCCAGAAATCCACAAGCTATATATTCCACCTCCCCCATGTCAGTCAAACCCCTCTCCTCTCCTACCAAGTACATGCTCAAACATCTCTCCACAACCACACATATCTCCATACACCCTTCTCCACTCAGACTCTACCTATGCCTTATTTCTATTTCTTCAGCACCATGGAGCAACTGCAACACATATTGCCCCTTCCCCTGGAGGAAATGTAATACACATATGCAGTCATGCCGTTACAAAAAATGTGCTCTGTAAAATTAACATTAATTTTAGTCTTGTTTAAATTAAATTCTACTAAATATCTGAAACAGAGGAACTAGAACATCTTGAGGTATGTGAATGTAGGTTTGGAGGGGAGATGTATAGAAATGATAAGTAGCAGTAGTAGTAGACGTAAAACTATTTATCTGGACAGTTTTATTCAGGGAAGTATCCAAGGAGCTATCTACCTTGCATGTCTGGCAATAGCGTGCCTCTCAATCTCTATTACAGAAAGACTAAAATTTGCTTTTTTTAAGGCTGCATTTATTCTCCTTGATCTCTTAATTTTCCAGTTCATTTATCCTGAAAAGCTCTCTACAGGACTCTCTCTTACATGTACATGCACAATGCTACACAAATGATAAATAGTAGCAGCATTGATAAAAACATAGACATTTAGGGCATCTTTTATCAAGCCGAATGGCTTTGCCGGCATCACTGCACTGGGAGCTGCTAGTGCAGCTTGATAAAAGAGGCCCTTAATATACTTAAAAATATATAAAAAAATAAAATAATTTCATTTAAAAACACTTAAACACATTTACTGTAGTTAAGTACCTTATTGGCCACATCTCCGAAAGTCAGATTTGTCAGTGCCATCCCAGCATATCTGCGTAATGTAACACTATAGTGGTCATTTGTAAGTCCATACATTTCACAGTCAACTTGCAGCAATTCTGCGATGGCCTGTAATCCTCCTAGGAAAAAAATACTTCATGAACTACCTTAAAAAAAAGCAAAATATTGTTTTTATGTATTTTATATTGGATATTAGAGTTGATTTCTGGTCTAATACTGCCTAATGAATTCTGCAGCAAGGCAGAGTGCTTCCAGGAAAATGGTTCTATTTATTTAGCTAGGACAGGAGGCTACACTTGAAATCTGTTTTCTAATTTAAAAACGGTTTAGCTTTTTTTTTCAAATTCTTTATGAGAAAAAATTACTAGAACTGAATAATGATGGCATATTAATAAATTCTGTTAAAGGAATTCATCATGAATAATATGTACCATTTCCTATCCTCCTGCTTTCTGCTCCAAGTTAATAACTTTGCCTCCAGTACATACCTTTCATTTATTCAGTGATTTTGGAGTTTTGAGATACCAAACGTTAGTATACTCACACAGTAACATCAACAATGATTATTTCCTGGCTATTTATACTTGCTTTTTTTGTTGCTTCCCTGTAATAGGTGCTTTCCATAGATAGCAGGATCAATTAGGCAAATGTGGGCGACAACACTGTATATTGTTAGGACTGATAGCTTTCCCAGAACTCAGAACCTAGCATAAAGCTCAGAGTACAAGCAGTTCTTTTACGCAGAGCAGTCTCATCAGCTCATTGGTTAGTACCATAGCTCAGTAATTAATGCAACTCTCGGGAAAGTGGGAGGGACTGAATGCCGTATCAATCTTGCTGTCTATGAAAAAAAACTATTACAAGGAAGCAACAATGCTCTTTCCATCAACAAGCAAGACTCAGTCTGGACATGCAAGTGAGGGACTTCCAAGCTTGGGGCTGCACATCTCTTTATGTATTCTCCATTATACAGGAACAGCCTGCAAATCAAAAGCTGCGAGAGTTGCAATATTATACAGAAGGCTGGCTAGTACAGCTTGACCAAATGCACTGTTATTGTGGACTGGTACCAGTAGTAGAGCGAAGTAAAGGTGTAAAGTAAGGAGAAGGTAGCGGCATTTCGACTAGCATCCAGCAAAGCAGACACTTCAGAAGAGCCACAGTACCTACAGTGGCCCTGATCTGATGATTTTGTAAATTTTATTTCATTGAGAAAGACAATAACAAAAAGAGCAAAATCATGTAACATTACAACTATAGATAAGATACTCCAAAAGTCAGCAATAACAAAAGCTAATATACAACTCACTTATATCTTCCTCTTCCCCATTCCCCCCCCCCCCAACTGAGTGAGCAAAGAGTCAGGATGTGAGGTCCACTGTACATATGGGTCCCAGATCTTATGGTACGTTAATAGGTGTCCTGTACACAAAGCTGTTAATTTAGACATCAGATGAATATAGTCCAATTTGCACAGAATCATCGGAAGGCCAGGAAGAGTGGGGAACTTCACTAAGTTAACTTTTGGCAGGGCCCAGGGGGTGAGGGGGTTGGCTTCCTGATCTGAGGATGTATAATGTTTCAGCGCTTCTACGTTGGGTGCATGAGATCCATTCGGGAGTCCATTTCTTCGCTCCAGCTGGCTTTTGGGAAAGCTGGAGTGCCCCTTACCATCCTTTTGCAGTGCTCGGTCCTCAACAGCTACGGGGTTTGGCAGTTTTGCAAGGAAACTCTTATTTGGGTGCTCTGAGGCGGGCATGGGAGTGGTGGCGAGCTCAAGCTGGAGGCAGCCCTTTTTCTACCTTGGTAGGTAATCCCAACTTTCCTGCTGGTTGTGGTTCCCCCGTGTTCAAGCGCTGGGCTGAGAGTGGATGTCGATACTTGGGACATCTGAGGCAGTTGGGGGGCAAGGACTTCCCATCTTTTGATCAAATCCGGTAAGCATGGAGTGTCCCAAATCCTCATTTTTTCACGTATCTCCAGGTGCGGGATTATGTTCTGACCCTTGAGCGGCACTTTGGGAGGCCAGTGGCTTTCCAAAGTGCGGACCTGTTTTTTCTAAACCTGCCATCCAAGTTTTATTAGGGATTCCAGTAAGGCCCGTTATTTGGAAAAATTAGCAGGAGACTGGAGCCAGGATGTGGTGGAATGTGTTTCAAAGGCTCAACTGGGGGCTGTATTTGAATGTGTTAGTAAAGTGACACCTAATGCGGCATTGCAAGACAGGGCCGGTCTTAGCAAGTGCGGGGCCCTATGCAGACCAATTTGGTGGGGCCCTATGCAGACCAATTTGGTGGGGCCCCATCCTAGCCCCGCCCCCAGCCCAAGCTAAACTTGTACAGAAAAACTGATTGAAATAATAAGCACAATGCTATCATGAACCCCCCCCCCCCCAGAAATTATTCAGTTCAAATCCACTACAATTAGTAGTTCCAATTCTCATAACCCCGGGGGGGGGGGGTCAGAGGTGCGGACACACAATCTCTCCACTGCAAAACACTATACACAAACTTGTGCAAAAACACACTCATAACCTTACCAAATCATAACAGCACTAATTCCAAGGACAGGACGAGCTACAACCTTATGCGTGGAAAGACAGCACTGTAATTACACCAGGCTCTAAAACACCAATACACTACCTCGTGAAAAAAACAAAACAAAAAGGGCTGCAAATGCTACATGCTAGCAGGATACTGCACCTTGATCACGCATGAAAAACACATGACACAACAGATATGAAGGCAAAATAAACTGGAACGTTACCTCAAGAAGTCAGACTCAGCATGCAGCAATACTAGAAAAATTGAAACTTACATGCAAAATATCACAGATGCACATTTCCAAAAGCTGACATATTCCAATTAATACATTCTGAATAAAATACTTTTTTCTACCTTTGTTGTCTGATCATTTGTTTTTTTCTATTCGTTTTGGTCCCAGTGTCTTCTGTTTTATGCAGTGTCTTCTTTCCATTTGATATTTTTTCTCTCACCATGTCCACCATCCTCCTGTGTCCTTATGTGTCCTCTCTACCATCTCCATGTGCATCTCCTTCCTTTGTCTTTCCTTCCCTCCATTCCTGCCCAACATTTCTCCTCTCTCCCCTGCCCTCCATGTCCAGCATTTTCTCCTCTCTCCCTGAGCCCTGCCCTCCCATCCATGCTCCTCTCCCCTGCCCCCTCCATTCCATTCATCATCCCTATCCAGCAATTCCCCTCTCTCCCTGAGCCCCCTCCATTCCATTCATCATCCCTATCCAGCAATTCCCCTCTCTCCCTGAGCCCCCTCCCATCCATGCTCCTCTCCCCTGCCCCCTCCATTCCCATTCATCATCCCTATCCAGCAATTCCCCTCTCTCCCTGAGCCCCCTCCATTCCATTCATCAACCCTATCCAGCAATTCCCCTCTCTCCCTGAGCCCCCTCCCATCCATGCTCCTCTCCCCTGCCCCCTCCATTCATCATCCCTATCCAGCCATTCCCATCTCTCCCTGAGCCCCCTCCCATCCATGCTCCTCTCCCCTGCCCCCTCCATTCATCATCCCTATCCAGCCATTACCCTCTCTCCCTGAGGCCTGGCATCCATGTTCAGGTCCTCTCTCCCTTACCCTCCCGCTCCCACATTCAACTGCCTGCCCGCCCTGGCGCCCTCTTTTTCACCCCCCAACCAAGGATGGCTCTTCGTTTTTTTTTTTTTAACTTTACCCGCCTCCATCGCCGGAATCCAAGCGTCACTAAAAGCGCTCCTCCTCTCCCGAGTCCCCCCCCCCCCCGATGTCTCTAGCAGAACTGGAGCTCTTCCTGATTCGTTCATTCTCAGTGTCCCGCCCTCGTGGGCGGGACACTGTGAATGAACAAATCAGGAAGAGCTCCAGTTCTGCTAGAGACATCGGGGGGGGGGACTCGGGAGAGGAGGAGCGCTTTCAGTGACGCTCGGATTCCGGCGAGGCGGCGACGGAGGGTAAAGTTAAAAGGAAAATAAAGATCCTTGCGGCGGGAAGAGGTTGACTGAGGCGGGGCCCTATGCGGCCGCCTCGGCTTAAGACCAGCCCTGTTGCAAGATATCCAGTTCCGGGTCCTACACAGAATGCACATTACCAAACAGAGGGGGAAGGCCATGGGGTTGTGGGAGAGTGATTTGTGTCTTAAATGCAAGGCAAGCGTTGGCACCTTCCTGCATTCCTTTATGGAGTGTCTGGCATTGTCTGCGTTCTGGGTTGGTGCACTGAGAGTCATTGAAGACACTTTGTGTTGTGCATTTGATTGGTCTTTCTCAGTAGTGCTGATGGGTAGTGCAGCACACTTGTCACAGAAGGGCCTTGGGGAGGCACAGTGTAAGTTTGTGTTATTAGCGACCTTCCTTATCAAAAAGTGCATTTTACAGTATTGGGCTGACCCGGCTCCCCCTTCAATAGCTGCCTGGCATGGTTTTATGCGGGAAATGGCAAGCTGGCTGCTTATTTCTCTTAAGTTTTTGGTTTCAGTGGGGTATTGTCAGTACCGAGATATTTGGAGCAGATATGTTTCTTTCTATGTATCAGAGACTGCTGCGGGAGACCTACTTCTTTGAGTGTTCATGTGGTAGGAGGTGGAGGGGAGGTGAAGGGATAAAATCAAGAAACTGTGAATCAGAGGGGGGGAGTTGATGTCTGTTTTTGGCACCTAGAAGGATGGGGGACGAGTTTGTTAAGTTTGAATTTTGCCTTTGTGCATTCTGTTCTGGATTTGTAATGTGCTTTGTTGTAGCGCTTTTGATGCACTTTATTGTATGCATTTTTGTGATTCTCTGATTCAATAATTAAAAAAAAAAAGTACCTGGCAACATCCCAAAAATGTACAATACATTTTATGTTGCTTATCCTAGAAATAAGCAGCACATTTTCCCCAAGTCCATCTTAATAATGGCTTATGGACTTTTCTTTTAGAAAGTTATTCAGACATTTTTTAAACCCCACTAAGCTAACTGTTTTTACCACATTCTCTGGCAATGAATTCCAGAGTTTAGTGACACATTGAGTGAAGAAATATTTTCTCCGATGTGTTTCAAATTTACTACTTTGTAGCTTCATTGCATGTCCACCAGTTCTAGTATTTTTGCAAAGAGTAAACAAGCGATTCACGTCTATTTGTTCCACTCCTCATTATTTTATAGACCTCTATCATATTTCCCCTCAGCCGTCTTTTCTCCAAGCTGAAGAGCCCTAGCCGCTTTAGACTTTCCTCATAGGGAAGTCGTCCCATCCCCTTTATCATTTTCGTCACCCTTTTCTGTGCCTTTTCTAATTCCACTGTATCTTTTTTGAGATGTGGTGACCAGAACTGCACAAAGTATTGAAAGTATGGATGCACCATGGCGCGATACAGAAGTCAATGGAATACAATCATTTTTCACCACTGTGCTGTGACCAAAAACCCTTCATTTATAAGAACAAATGTAGGGTTTTATTACTTTAAACATAACAGTATGATCTTTAAAAGGATTATTCTGCTACTGAATTAAATGTCTAAAGAGAATGGGGGGAGGAGTCAAGATGGCGCCGTTAGCATAGTGTTTTTCCCTCACTACCGTTAACCATGGTGAAAGAAAAGGCAAGCTGAGGGTTTATCCCTCTGAATCTCAGTCACATTCTACTTCAGTGTTCACCGGTCCTATGGATTCCTTTCTCTGGCATGAGGGAGCGAGTTCTTCAGCCTTCAGTGAGTCCCCGGTTTGTCGGACCCCACAGCCAGGAGGGGTGTCGCCTGACTTTGGCACAGAGATCTCTTTGACTCCCGATCCACGGACATTCCTGTCACAACTGTTGCTGATGGGGACGCCAAGTCCAGACCTGGAAGCTGAGTGCAAGCTGCTTGAGGCCTCTGGGTGAGGAGGGAAGGACTCGGCTGTGCAAGAGGATGTGTTTTCCTCCTCTCTGGGTCAACTACCAGCAGTAACCCGCGGGATAAGAGCTGCCAAACCGGAAGATGAGGTGGCACCTGCTATGGGCCAATCTTTATCAGGATGTGGAAATCACACTTCAGAGACCTACAGTTTTCACACTTGAATCGATTTAGGAGGCTGTTGCTGACTTAGGTAAAGCATTATCTTTACAACTTGCTGCATTAAATCTTAATGTTCAGTCACAATTTAAATACTCTTCAAACTCAGACTAATCAGAATTCTCATTGCTTAGCAAAACAAAGTACAATTAAAATCTATAAAAGAGGTGAATACATATTTAATCAAGGGAAATTCTATAATGAAAAGAAGGATTGAAAGTTTGGGAAATAATGTAAGATTCACTAATCTTCGGATGATTAATTTTCCTAAACTTCTGTTTGTTACATCAAAGGATATATTTAAACGTTATCTTAAGGAGATTTTGTTGGCTCCAGAGGATTCTATTCCTTCGTTAATTCGAGTGTATTACCTTCCATCTGGAAAGAAAAAACCTCTTCCAGTACAAGAAAAATCGTTATCCTGAAATGGACGTTTTAAATGTCGATTTTGGAGATGTCTGACTCTGAATCAGTGACTTTTGCAACTTTGACACTTACTCTTGCTTTACCTGCTGACCGTAATTGGCTTCTTCGCCTTTTCTTTAAAAAGAGGGATGTCATGTTTCTGGGATCCCGGGTCAGAATCTTTCCTGACCTTACTAAGGAAACCCAGAAAAGAAGAAAGCGTTTTCTACTATTTAAGCCAGGTGTTCTTCAGTTAGAAGTACTGTTTTTTTTCTTAATTATTCCTGTAAAAGCACAGTTAAGTTACAGTCAGTGAAGTATATATTTTTTTGAACCCTCACAGCTTTTAGCCTTTATTAACAGCAGGAAAGTCATCTATAACTCACCAGTGAAGCTCGCCGGTGAGAGAGGCAACTTGAGGTCTGTATAGTAAGTAGTAACTGGACAGAACTGTGTTATAAGGCATTCTTTCAACAGCTTGTTGAATGCTTTATTTCCTTTGTTTTTCTGCTTGGTCTCATCCTCACAGTATCGTGGACTAGAATAGGTTAATGATTTCTGGATTAATGTTTAACCTATGTTTATGTTTCAAATAATGTTTTCCTTTTCCCTATTTTCTGTACAAGAGGATTCTTGGTTTCTATTATTTTGAAATACTTCAATGATAAAAAAAAAAAAGAATAACATCGCACAATTAAAACCCTAGATCAGTAGTTCCCAAGCCTGTCCTGGAGGACTGCCAGTCAGTCAAGTTTCAGGATATTCATAATGAATATGAATTAGAGAAATCTGTATGCAATGGAGGCAGTACATACAACTCCCTCATATGAATATTCATTGGGGATATCCTGAAAACTTCACTGGTTAGGGGCCCAGCCCCAGGTTTGGGCACTAGATCCCTAGATGCCAATAAAAACTGTCACAACACTAAAATATTTTCCTGTCAGAAGCTGCAATTCTTTGTCTTAGCATGGCCAAAGACAACTCATTTCTGAAAGATATCACCAGTCATTTGGTATGAAATTCAGGAAAATAATTAAAAATAGAGTGCAGTCGTGCAAAGGTACAGCATAATTCATGTGTGTGATTCAATGATTGCCAACATTACAGTCATTTGTGAAAAGATAATTCGTTCTTACCAAGTTCGTTCATTGCATGTCGGTGTTCTTCATCAAAGGAAAGCTTCATTAGAACACAAACTGCAGGACAGATCTGATGTTCTACTGGAGCAGGCACTGTAGCAACATAGAAAGGAAATAATCCAATTTTCCATTTTTAGTTTCAGACTTTCAAGTCTTTTATTCCTTTTGCGATCTGTGAACCCCTGAATACAAATTACTGGCCCCTGGAACACAATGAAGGAGTTTGCTCAATAATCAGGGAGCTCATCTACCCCCAGAGACGGCATATTTATTTATTTGTTACATTTGTACCCCACATTTTCCCACCTACTTGCAGGCTCAATGTGGCTTACATAGTACCGTGAAGGCTCGACATCATGCTTGGGCAACTCAGGATGCCCTTACCAGCCCAAATACTGCATTCTCAGTGCTGCTCTTTGGCTGGCAAGGATCAGTAAAGTACCTACAGTTTTTTTTTTTTTTACTTCCTCTTGCAACTGCATGTACCACCTTTAGGAGCTAAGTGGCCCCAAAGGTCATGGGATCTTAACTTGGTTTTCCTGCACAGCAGCACACATCAATACAGCATGAGTCACAGGGGTAGCCTAGTCTCTGTTTCTATTTCCCTATGAAAAGAAGATCATCTTTCTTTTCAGGCTACACTGCACAGAGAAAAAGCAGGGAATTGCAAGCTGTCTTATATACTCAGGGGGTGAATGCTAGGCTTAAAGAAAGAAGACCAAATATTGTCAAGACCAGTTGGAATACTACCTTTGCCACAGAGCTTGCTATAATAGTTTAATCCAATTTCATATAGCATATGTTTTACATTAATAGAAAAGCAAGTAAAACAGTTGTATTTGTTTATGTTTATTGTATTTGATATAATGCTTAAAACTTATGCAGAACAAAGCAGTTTATACTATAAGATTAAAAAAATAAAAAATTAAGGCGCTCCATTTTAGATAGAAAAGCCTAACTCATGAAGAAGGCTATAGGATAATAAAAACCAATAGGGTCAATTTTTAGTAGTATGGTAAGCACATAAAATTACAGATAATTTATCTGTATAATTTATGCATATTTTGAGCCAAAGACTGTCAGGGTAAGTGCCTGACGAAATTTCTTTTAAACACACTTATGTGGTCAGGTATTTTGTGCCTTAGAACAGCTAGGAGCCTGGCAATGTAACAGCAGTGTTTCTTATAGGTCCCGCTATAAGGAAACAGGCTGCACTACTCTTCAGTGCATTCTCATTGAACAGTAAGGCTTGTCTTTATGTGTTGGCAATAGAAGGCGTGCAGCTGTATCCACCTTTTAGATGGGAAGAAAAGCTTAAAAGTGCATGTAGCTGGACCTGGATTTTTACTGACCACTGTAGGTTATCGTCTGCTTTCCAAGAGCTGTCTATTAGAGAGAACAGACACGGGGATAGGAAGATAGAGACTATAAAGGGCTGAAGATGGTGTGAACAAAAGAAAATTTTTTAAATTGTCAGCACAAGGAAGTACCTGAATAGAATCCCTTTCCTTCTTCCTTGGTGGAACGGGTTCAACCACATGGGCCTTGAGAGTTCCTGTTGATAAGTACCTCCTTGTATGGAGAGCAAAGTCACTCTTGGTGGGCAATTTGAGCGTAACAGAGACGGACTATTTGAAGAACCCAGCCATCAGAGTGTAAAAGAACACTTTTCCTTAAAAAAAAAAACAACCAACCTCAGCCTCCTTTCTACCAGAAGGTCATCTGGATGGTCATTTTGATGGTGGCTACAGGCTCAAAACTTGCCCCCTGCATTGACAAGGGAGACAGTTGGGTCTTTTGCACACACTGTTGATGAGAATCAGCATGCTGGGGCTGAACAGAATGAGCGGGGCGAGAAGGACAGTACCTATGAGAGTAGTAGGGACCTACTTTGACTTGCCAGAAAACCTTCTAGAGGAGGAAGGCACAGAAGGTGTCTGCTGGGAGATGACATCGATGGTATCAGTATGTTTTTTGATCAGGTCAGTGACCTCTTCCACCTTTTCCCCAAAAAGGTAGTCTCCACGGCAGGTAGCAAGTAGTCATGGGTCTGGTAGCCATTAAAACAGATGCTTCCAATGCTGGTGCAGATGCCAAGGTCGATGCAGATGTTGACCTTGACAATTCAAACCCAGTTCCAGAAATATGACAGCGCTAGACCCCTCAGGAAAAAATTTACACTGGCTCCCACTAACAGACCGAATTACATTCAAAATCGGCACCCTGGCTCATAAAATCATCCACGGAGAGACCCCGATATATATGTCAGACCTTATCGACCTACCAGCAAGAAATACAAAACGTTCTTCACGTACTTTCTTAAACCTCCCCTACCCTAACTGTAAGGGACTTAAATATAAGTCATTATATGCATCCAGCTTCTCTTACATCTGCGTGCAACGTTGGAATGCACTACCGAATCCCTTAAAAACAACACACGATCTGACAGTCTTCCGGAGATCATTGAAAACTAAATTATTTAACGAGACTTACAATACGAATCCCTCATAAAAGACTCACTATTACATTTGTATTAGAACTCATCAACATTGAACTCCTAATTTGGTTACTTTAATCATACTGTCATTATTTAACACTATACTTTACCCTACATTTGCATATCTGATATGTATTAATTATTTCTTTACTTCTAATTTTCTTGATATCTAATGTACCTTAATTGTAACAATACTCTGTTCTTCTCATACCGTTAATGACGATTGTCATTGCGGCATAATGTAAACCACATTGAGCCTGCAAAGAGGTGGGAAAATGTGGGATACAAATGCAGCAAATAAATATATAAATAAATCTTCTCTTTTTGAATCTCTCTGGACTTCTGAGTTCTTTTCTGTGTACGCAAACAAAGAACATAGTTTATATGGTTATGGTCTGGCCCCAAACACTGGATACACCAGGAATGGGTGTCAGCTCCAGCACCGGGCACAGCTTTTAAAGTCACTGGGAACCTTAGATGACATCGAAGGGATGCTACCTGGCCAGTGCTCAGGCTTAAGAAGGTCTCAGAGCCAAAAATGAAAGGAAATGTAAAAGTGGGGAAAAACTAATAAAGGGATGGGAAGAAAACAAATCCCTTAAAAGAAGAAAATTTTGAAGCAAGAGGACTAAAAAAAATTCCCATGATGGAATGCATCTTAAAAATGAACCACAACATACTGAAGAGAATGCATAACAAACGTGACCTCTCGCCACCATGGGTGAAGAAAGACTGCTGGTCCCGTGCTTGTGATTCGAGCAGGAAGACACCTGCGCATGCACGGTGGGAGCACTGCCTTAAACTCTTAAAGGGAAAGTATGCTGGGTAGCGTTTCTCCACTGGGTTCTGTGGATGGCTTTCCTCACATACGAGATTAATATGGCCTGATTGTCCTCAGAGAATCTATAGTACAGACCGTGACTGAACTATATTGGTAAAAGTTTGAGAAGGTAGCTATCTTAGAAAAAAGTAAAGTACCAAAAGTATACCCTGCTGTTAACAAACTGTTTGAAGGGAAATGAGCTGAACAATTGAAAAATGTTACTATTTTACAATAACAGTTTTCTCCTTCCTATGGGATTCCCAATATCACACAGGCTAGCAGTGGGAGCCAATTGTATAGATCCAGATCCTAATTTAGTACAGAAGGGTTGTCTATTCACGCACTTCACAATTGTGGAGAAGTATCCTAATGGTTACAGCAGTGAGCCAAGAATCAGGGAACTGTGGTTCCATGTGACCTTCAGCAAGTCACTTAACTCTCCATTGTTCCAGCCATAAACAAATGTGAGGCCTTCAGAAACACGGAAAATATCTACTGTACCTGAACTTAACTCACCTTGAGCTATAACTAAAAAAGGCATGAGCAATTTTAAATAAGTGCAGAACCCATGGCTAGTATACTACTAACCTTCTCCAATAATTCTATGATCAAGCAGGGCCTATACCACTCAGGGCTCGATGCAGTAAGCTGCGTTATGCTTTAATGCAAAGGTTACTTGAGATTTTCCCATGCTAGTCTTACTCTCAGTGCAGAAACACTTCTAGCACAGAAACATTTTAAGCAAAACCACTGTGCTAAAGCACAGCACAGCGGGCATGCAAAATGCATGCAAAATATTTGAATAAAAAACTGTTCCCAATGTAAAGAACTGCACTAGAAATCAGCAAGTTTTTAAAAGATTTCTCCCACAACACTGCACCTTAAGATGCAGTAAGGGATCAAAGGGTGTCATCTGATATGCAGTGCTTCATATCAGATGACCCAAAGATCTGTAGTAGCCCTGTAGGCCTGGAACCCTCAAACTACACCCAGCACCCCTGACTAACTGGCTCTGCAAATGTCCCTGGTGGCCCACTGTGCAGTGCGTAGCGCAGCGTTCTAACGCATTACTTTCTGTATTGAGGCCTCAGTCAACTAGATCACATTCAGACTGTTTCTATGTATAGATTTAAAAGACCAGCAGTTGGAAGGACATTTTTTATAGGATTTCTTTTTAACAGGATGCAGAAAAGAAAAAAAAATACAATCTGCTCTAATCTTTTGTTAAAAGGGTTGCCATGTGTGATTTAGTAGCCCATGTAAAGCACAGTTAGCTGCTCATTAAGACCACAGCTGGACTCTCAGCTTGGAAGTTCACCATGGTGGCTTTTGGTTGGTTTCTCTCCAATGCTGATACAACATTAGTGAAAATAAGAGTGAGGACAAAATGGTGCTTCTAGAGCAAGAATAGTAAAATTGTGAATGAAAGCTGACTAATCTCCAGCAAGTATTTAGCTGGTCCATCACAGATTTTTTAAGAGGTTAAATTACAGCCAATTTAATACATTAAGCAAATGCAGCAGTGCTACACAGAAAGAGCTTACAAAATTCTAAGAATTACATTTGTCCAAAGTGACAATTCAATATATAGTGCTGCTCAAAAAAACAATTCTCATGCTACTACTAACCTCCAAGGGGATTTAAAAATTCTCTTTTGATTTTACAAGCAAGTGTTCCAAAAGGAACAAATTGCTGCTCAGTTATGGACATTAAGGGGGTAAATTAATAAGCCCATTTTTGCACATACATGCCACACACATGTAAATAGCATGTTATAAAATTCTGAAAGGTGTAAAAGTACATGCATAGATATGGGTGGGCACAGGCAAAATTCGCTAATATACTTGCTAATTTACACACACACTTAAATAATCTAAGCACGAACATTGGAAGCAGCTTGAGAGCAGGTGTAAAATATCTGTCTGCAATGCGGGTGTGATTTTTCTCACTTATGCTAATATTTAAAATAGCACCTAAATAGGCGCCTACTTGCCTTCAAACTAGATGCGCCATTATAAAATTACCCTCTAAAACAATCCACCTGATCTCATAAGATAGGCATGTTTATTTATGTTCTGTTTTGATCACAATTTTCTGTCTAACTAGATGCAAAAAAAAAATGGTTTCCTCACTGCACAACCCTAGCTCTAGTCAAAGTGGTGGTTTTGTGTTTCTATAATATTAAACCATGTTTTACATATTAAATTCATACTTGGGTTTTTGTCTTGATCCATTCCTTGCTCATGTGCCTCCTGCCACTCCCAGCATGTTTCACAGTAGGCTCGGATCTGTTCCAAAAGATGGAGTACTCGTATTTCCCTTCTGCCACGCTTGTCATCTGGCTGAGAGTGAATAATGTTATGCAATGCTGCACTGGCCCTTGCACGGGCCTCCTTGCTGCCCCGCGAGTTTCCCAACAGCACCGAGTCTTTATCATTGCCATGTAAGAGCTGGATCAGAAGAGGAAGGCATCCGGATTGCCGCATGGCTATACAGCTATCTTGGGAGCTAGACATTGCTAGCAAAGTTCGTGACATGTCATCCTTATCGTGAGTACCAAGCATTGACAAAAGTGAATACACCATTTCCACCTAAGGACCAAATGATTTTGAATGGGAAGAATGAAACAAAACAATAAAAAGAATAGGAAAGAAGAAAAAGAAGAAGAAAAAAAAAAAAAGATTATCAGTTTTATCAACCTGTAAAATAAAATCAGATATAGTTTTTGAAAATATCAGCTATACATAGTGCAGTGGTTCCCAAATCTGGTCCTGGAGGCACCCCTGCCAGTCAAGTGTTCAGGGATATCCACAGTGAATATTCGTGAGAGAGATTTCTATGCACTGCCTTCACTAAAGCAAATCTCTCTCATGAATACTTATTGTGAATATCCTGAAAACCTGACTGGCTGGGGATGCCTTGGAACTACTGATATAGTGACTTGTAAAAATCTTGACACACTTGCAGATTTTTCACATTATAAAAATACAAAACACAATGAAGTAAATGTTATTAATCTATAAAACATGCTTTCAATGTGAAAGAACAATTATAGAACTATTTAAAATGTAATTAAAAATAAGAAATTAAAGTCTCAGTTGTACAATTTTTTACATCCTTTGTCACAGTAAACTCAAATTAGCTTCATTTTCCAAAATGGCTTTTACTAGGCCAGTAAGTTGGAGGCCACCTGTATCCAATCACTGTAGTTGAGCTGAATACTGCTGGATAAATAATTGTGCTGTTTCTGTTGTATGAAATGAATCTGAAAAAAGGTTTAAACATGACCAACCTAGAGCTGCTGAAAAGACTCTGGGATAAAGTTATTCAACGGTAGATTGGGGAAGACTATAAGAAAATTCCAGTGAGTTTAATATTCCTTAGAGCACTTTCAGATCTATCACTATAAAGTGGAAACAGTTTGATGCCAACAACACACTGCCTCAGTAATGCTGTTCCTCCAAAGTCAGTAGCAGAGGAGGTTAAGGAAACTGCTGAAGGTGGTTACTGTGTGACCTAAGCTTACATTGTAACATAGTAAATGACAGCAGATAAAGACCTGAATGGTCTATCCAGTCTGCCCAACAAGATAAACTCATTTTACATGGTATGTGATACTTTATACTAATACCCAAGTTTGATTTGTTCTTGCCATTCTCCGGGCACAGACCGTAGAAGTCTGCCCAGCATTGTTCTTGTACTAAAAGTTCTGAAGCTAACGTCGAAGCCCCTTAAAATTTACACACCAGCCCATCCATATCTATTTAGTTACAATTAGGGCACAGACCGTAGAAGTCTGCCCAGCACTGTTCTTGTACTAAAAGTTCTGAAGCTAAGGTCAAAGCTCCTTAAAATTCAGCCCATCCATATCTATTTAGTTACAATCAGGGCGTAGACCATAGAAGTCTGCTCAGCACTGGTTTTGCTTCCCAATTACCGGCATTGCCACCCAATCCCCGCCAAGATTCCGTAGATCCAATCCTTCTAAACAGGATTCCTTTGTGTTTATCCCACGCATATTTGAATTCCATTATTGTTTTCATCACCACCACTTCCCACGGGAGGGCATTCCACATATCTACCACTCTTTCCATGAAAAAAATACTTCCTGACATTACTCCTGAGTCTGCCCCATTTCAACCTCAATTCATGTCCTCTAGTTCTACCACCTTCCCTTCTCCGGAAAAGGTTTGTTTGCAGATTAATACCTTTCAAATATTTGAACGTCTGTATCATGTCACCTGTTGGGGTCTGCACCCACCTTAGCCAAACCCCAACTGATTACTGCTAGGAACCCACACTCTTGGATTTGTTTCTTACACTAATAAAACACATAATACTCAGAAGTGAAAAAAAAAAAAGGAAATGTCTATTCTGGAAACAAGTACACAGTAGGCTTAAGCAAGTCTGAAATACAGAAAAGAAATTTAGATAGACTTCCTTGGGCAAGGAAGCCCAACTTACATAGATTTCCATCATTTTTATACAATAGACTTAGCATATGCTATACAACAAACTGGAAACCAATTAACATCTTAGCACATCCCACTAACCAATCATCTACTTTCCTAATCCAACATATCTGACTCTTTTATCCTATCAATTATCAGTTCATACCCTTAATTCCTAGAATAGCAGTTACGCCACTCCACCTGACTCTGAGTCACAAAGCCATACCTTCTGTCACAAATTCTAAACCCCCCTCCTTATACTACTTCAGCAGTTTTTGTTTTTTTCATATCACAAATCCAAACTATATACCAGCTGACCTTGTGGTTAAGCTAGCAAACTGTTCCTAATTTCCCTTTTTCACCATCCAGATACAATGTGGTTTCAAACTGTATGAAACACAGAAAATCTTGACCCAAGAATGAATACAAATTTAAATATCTTAATTACATTGGACCATTCTATATGCATGTACTTATCTTCTAAAAGATTGTAAAAAAGTTCACAATAAAATTCTTAAGCTGTCTTGTACAATATCTTGTCCTAGATATGACCTTAACACTGGTCAGCAAAAATACAGAAAAAACGGGGAGGGGGGGGGGGGTCCCATTCTGTGACGCACTCTCTCCCCAAGGTCTTGTATAACCATCTCTTGCCCATACACACATCTGTCTCAGTAAAAAGGTCCATTTCCCCTTCTCCCATGACTTGCCCAACATATCACACTAAATGCATAATTATGTTTTTAGGTCCAGAGGACAGTGTAGGTGTGTGTGTGTGGGGGGGGGGGGGGGGGTGTCACATGGCTGTTCTTGCACAATTTCCAAAGGTCACATTGCAGCCTGATCTAGTTAGCAAGGCTTGAAGACAGCACACAGAATAATTAGGGAGGATCAAATCTTACCGGTAACACTTACATTAGGGGTTCCGAACCCCCCCAAGCTCCCCACATACCCGTTTCTCCTTTCCTCCAAGGTATACATGTTCAGGTCAGCAAGTTTCTCCTCATACGGTTTGCAACGCAAATCCCATACCATTTTTGTAGCTTTTCTTTGCACGGCTTCCAGACTTTTTACATCTTTAGCAAGATACAGCTTCCAAAACTGAACACAATACTCCAAGTGGGGCCTCACCAACGACTTGTAGAGGGGTATCAATACCTCCTTTCTTCCCCTCGCTATGCAGTCTATCATCCTTCTGACCACAGCCGTCGCCTTGTCACATTGTTTCTTCACTTTCATATCCTCTGACACCAACACCCCAAGGTCTCTCTCCTCAGTCAAGCTTACTAATCTCTCCCATCCTATTTGGTATCTCTCTTTTGGGTTTCTGCACTTCTTGGCATTACATTTTAACTAAAACAAAAACATTTTTATAGGGTGTGGAAATACAAAATCGCTAGATTCTTTACTTTCTCAAAGAATTTCCACTAGATGAAAATGTCTTACACACAGATGTAGTTCTGCACAGAATCAGGGACAAACCCAGTGCAATTCTATTATATTCTGGAAGGAAAAAAGCCTCACAGAGCTCCCAGATTGAAATCATCCAATAGAGCTTAAACAGATCATAGCGATCTTCTGTTTATCATTGGCCAGAAAAAACCTTCCGGTAATTAAATGTCTCTTAATATATCGTTGTATTTATTTAGATTATTTTATTTTGTGTGCTTTTTCAGCTTGTACTGTGTGCCTTTTGCAGCTTATAGTGCTATTTCACAAACTGAATAAGTGATTTCTGACAGGAAAGTCAAATGATCACAATCAGAACTGCATTTATAAAATAAACTTAGGAGGTTTAGTGCTAAATGAACACTTATCTTTCAGAACAGACTGCCACCGGCACTATGAGAACCATCTGCTGGAACTAGTTTCTTCACCCCTCACCCCACGCCGACGATGGCCAGCGCTTCGTACTGCTGCTTCAGAGTCTTGGTGGTGGGGCTGCTTTTGGAACTGTCCCAAGTTCACTCTTCAGTGCCTCCCTCAGCTGCCCCACCACCAAGACCCTGAAAGCAGCAGTAGGTCTTGGTGCAGGTGCAGCTTACACTTCCACAGAAACCTCGAAGGAACTGCTTCCATCCCCGAGGAAATCCCGCAGCCCCAGAGGGGATTCCAGCAAAATCCCATTCCGTGCAGGTCTCTACTTTGCAGCAGCATGGACAGAGAGGATTGTGAAATCAAGATAAACAGGCAGATTCTGAAGGAAAGCCTGTTCCAGTCTGCCACAGCCTGGGATTGGTGAGATTAACTTTCAGCAGGATAATGATCTTAAGCAAAAAGCAAATCGTATAATAGGGTGGCTCAGCAAGAAGAGAGTGAATACCTTTCAATGGCCAAAAAAAAAAGGCCAGAACCTGAATCCAACAGCAAATCTGTAGCAACATATTGACAGTAACCCACAAATTATTCCCTGCCAACGTGAAAGAACTTGAGCTACTTTGTCAAGAAAAGGGAGCAAAAACTGCGTCATCCCACTGTGCAAAGTTAGTGGACACTTATCCTAAACAACCAATGGCTGCTACTGCTCCAAAAACACCTCCAGCAAGAGTCTCTTGGTTTCTTATTCTTATTTACTTTTTAATTGTTTTTATTTTTCACTTTTGAAGTGCAGAGTACACAATCAATGAAAAAAATTCCTACTTTAATGTAATTTGAATTGTAGTTTTTAGACAGTAGAATGGAAAAACGACTCAGGGTGAGAAGCCATTTAAAAGGTGCTGTACATGCAATGATATTTTGGCATAAGGAAGGCAAACCAAGATACCTGCAGAGAGTAAAACTTCATTTCATAAGTGTTTTCGTTATTTGGACAAAACAGTTCCATATGGAACGGCTAAATAACTAGAAAAATGTCCAAGGTTCTAAAAGACATTGGATTGGATTTATTAACTTTGCATACCTCATACAGAAGTGTTAAAGTGGTTTACAATAACAATAAAAAACAAATACATATTAATATATATAAAATATACTACACAACCCCCATTATTTAAAAATAAAACTAACAAATTTGGTGAAAATATTTTTGAGGTGAGCACTAAGGAATGAAACAAAGATGGCGTTAGCATAGATGCTCTGGTCTGAGCTCTGTGGTGGTGCTTTGAAATACTGTTTGGAGGCATCTTTCGCAATGGGGAAGAAGAGAAATGGAGTCATTAGGACCTTTCCCCCAGTGGCTGGCTCCATTCTGACCACCAAACATCTTACCTTAGAGGCATGTGGGGCACGACCCGAGGTGGCAAAGTCTGCAGGTTCTTCGAACGGGCCCACTAAGAGCTTTATGGACAGTGCCGAGGAGGTCTCACTGAGCCCCGAAGAAAGGTCCCTCGGCAACCCAGAAGTGCAGCATGCGATAGGAGAGAGCAACAATGTGGGATCAGTGCAGATGTTGCATTTACTGCTAGGGGAATCCCTTTTGCTGCCTCCTTTCCCGGCGTAGGAGATTCTGGAACAATGCCCCTTAGTCAGAGTTTTAACTCCTAATGGTGTAGCCAGCAAGAAAGGACTGAATAGTTTGCCAGCTGGTGTGCAGGATGTGGAAAGACTGATCATTGTGACCTTAAAGTTGCTCTGGGAAGCTCTACAGAGCATGAAGTCTTCTCTACAAATTGTGACACAGTGTTTGGTGAGTAACTTTATTTATTTATTTTATTTATTTAAGACATTTATATCCCACAATATTCCCGCCCATGGGCAGGCACAATGTGGCGTACAATAATTAATAAGCAAACAATAGTACAAAGTACAGTGGACAAGGTCACAGGAGAGAGAGAAATAACGAAGGAGGGAGAGGAAGAGAGGGGAGGTGACAAATTATCATGGAGGGAGCTGCAGGCTAAAAGGGTATGGCACCTGTTGGGTTCTTAGTGTATGCACTGCCAAAAAGGAAGGTCTTGAGCCGCTTCTTGAAGGTCGGGTGATCTGAAGTGAATTTGACCTCTCGAGGCAACCCTTTCCACAATTGAGTGCTGAGATAAGGAAAAGAGGAACCATAGATGGTCTTATATTTGAGGCCATGAGGAGCAGGGTAGTGGAGGTTGAGGTACAAGCGGGCCGACCTTCGGGAGTTCCTGGGCGGCAGGTTAATGAGACTGTCCATGTAGGAAGGGGCATCACCATAGATGATTTTGTGCACCAATGCGCAGGTTTTGAAGGCGATGCGGTCCTTCACAGGAAGCCAATGTAGCCGCTCACGTAACGGTCTCGAACTGTCAAATCTAGATTTGCCGAAGATAAGTCGAGCTGCTGTATTCTGAACTGTTTGCAAGATGGGGTCAGTTTGGTGGTGGATCTGTGATGAAAACCAGGTCAAGGCTGTCTAGCACTATCCAATCAGTGAGAATGGAGGCTTTTTGGATTACAGATCTGGCATTGATATAACCCACTAAGTCAGGGCAAGAGGCAGGTGACAAGGACTGCGAGTGGCAAATGCGTAGCAGTTGGCGCTCTTTAGCTGGTTTGGTACGTAGACTGGAAGGGCGGCACGGTAGTCTGCAGGAGGTGCGGAGGATGGGAATAGGGCTACTTTCTGAAGGCGAGATGGAAGAAGAGAAAGAGAGCAAGGAGAGAAAAAGACAAGCAAAGAAAGATACAAACACATCCATTTTGGAAGCAGGGAAGAGGAACAGTTCCTAGGATGACACGAGTCACTGTAGGAAGTCGAGCAGTCCAGGAGTTGGCAGCAACACAATGGGTGAACAGTACAGCCGTGAAACTTGCTTCAGCACCACATCGGAAAGGTCTGCATCCCAGGCCACTCAGGTTCAATCCTCAGCGAAAGAAGATTTGGCAACACTCTCTGAAGTAGAAAAAGTGAGGAGAGGGCCAAGGTCGCAGCCAAAGCAGGCCCACAGCATTGAGAAGCAGAGTGTGGTCTAGGTGGGCGGGCGTTTAAACATTCACGCCCCCAAATTGTAGTAGCTCCCTCTTCAGCAACTGCACTCTCTTCCAGCTCCGAGGAACAGAGGCAGCGAGTGCTGGTCAGGAAAAACCAGAGCGGAGCTGCAAGCGAAAAAGCAACAGTCAGCTGGGAAGTTCGCCGCGGCCTTCTGGACCAACCGTTGACGCCGTCCGCAGCTGCCCGATCCACCCTCCTGGACAAACAAGAGTCTGAAACAGCTCTCAAAGGCAAGTGACGGAGCAAATGCCCAGTGGAGCAAAGGAGCGCAAACCAGTGTGGCCTGATTTCAAAAAGGTTCAGAATGAATAGGCTTGTCTTTTTGAATAACATTCTTCTGAAAGCACTGACACAAAATTGCTACCTTTGCAAGAAGGTAATGTGGCCTTAATGAAGAATAAGGAGCTTCTGCACTGTAAAACTGAATATTTGAAAAATCAACTAAGGAAGAATAATTTGAGACTATTAAATTTTCAAAGATCTCCTCTGGTTTCTGCTATTGATATGGTCCGTAAATACTTCCATGAAGTTTTAAAGATACCATCAGAGGCACTATCCCCTCTTGGTAGAGCTTATTATGTGTCTGGATTTCAAAGACCTACTGGGAATCAAAGAATCATAGCTACTATGGATCTAACAGGAGTCCTAGAAACATCGTTGGAAGTTATGACACAAAGGACTACTTTATAGTTACCTTTGTGTTGGAGCCTGATCGGAATCAAACATTAAATATAAACAAGTAATTTAAATGAAACTTATTTTTGGGTCTCATTCATATTTTTCCTGATCTGTCAAGGTCAACGCAGAAGAGAAAGCAGAAGGTCCTGGTTCTTAAGCCCAGAACCCTGGCTCTTGGAGCAAGTTATGTTTTGAAATTTTCTGGTCTTGTTTAATAACTTTTGAAGGTAAATCTTATGGGGCTTTTTTTGGTTTTTTTTTTTTTTTTTACCAGAAATGGCTTCTGGATATGTAATCTCAAGAGAAAATGTTCAATTTAAGGATTTAGCAACTAAGAATTAGTTATTGATAGGTTGGCTGGCCTGTTAATTTTGCTGCAATCTAATCTTACAGTATTATTAAGTATTTCCTTAAATTTATGTGATGGCTCCGCTCCGATTATTGTGAACTGATGATATCTGATTTTGTTTATTATTTCCTTATATTTATATTTTGACTTTTCTTATTCGCTTTTGCAATTGTGAGTGAATTAGTCTTGAAAGCATAAATAAAAAGTTAAAAACACATTTTTGAAAAAGCCAAGTTTTCAATGCTTTATGAAAACTGAAATAAGAAGGTCCCATATAAGAAAAAGCTCCATTTCCTGTAGTAGAAAGCTTAATTACATTTAAAGTAGGCAGTTGAAGATGACTTTGGGGAAGATCTGAGTGACCGCTGAGGAACATATCTTTTTAACTTGTTAGAAAGATAAACTAGAAACTCAAAATACAATAACTTATTCACCAAACATGATATCTTAAATTTGACTCTTGTAGACACAGGCAACCCAGTGCAGTTTACACAAAATGGGAATAATATGATCATACTTCTTACTCCCCACTGCCAATCCGGCTGCAATATTTTGAACCAACTGAAGTCTTTGTAGGCTGGTCTTACTCAACCCCTGAAACAGTGAATTACAATAGTCTAATCTATTGGTTACCAAGGAGTGCACAATTTTCATTAAACTGTCAAATGGTTTGAATTGACGGATCATTTGAAGATGAAAGAAACAAAATCTTTCAACATTTCCAATCTGTAAATCAAATTTCACTGCACCGCCCTATCGAAAACCCAAGGTTACTATAGCATTCAATAACAGAAGCGATTTACCTAAAACTTTCAGCATCACACACAACACATGTTGATTACAAGACAACATGGCAGAAGACTTATCTGAATTCAAAATCAGGCCACGCTTATACAGCCAGTCTGTCAGAATTTGAAGTCTATAATTCAGTTCTGGTAAGACATCTTCCTGTTCATCCTCCATAAAGATGACCAGCTGGACGTCATCAGCAAAAATCTATTTCCCAGGTTTGTAATGATTCAGTCAATGGGGCTAAATACAAATTAAAGAGTAGGTGAAAGGAGTGATCCTTGCGGTAACCCTCTCAACAACTCCCTTTTAGATAAGATTTCCTGATTCCAACAGATGAGTACACTGTAAGAATTTTTGCATAAAACTGGAACTATAGAAGTTTCAATTAAACATGAAAGTTTAATTAGGTTGATTAAAAATATCACCCTGTACATTGCTAGGACTTACTGATTCCCCTTTAGTCTTTGCAGATTGCCTCCTTTTCTTGTTCCAGTGTATATTTCTTCTTCAATTCCTTTTTGTGAAATAAAATGACATGTACCTTCTGCTATGTAAGGTAATATGAACATCTACTACACACTCGTAAACAAATAAAAACAAAAACAAGTCTCAAGCAGCTTTGTGGTGATCCTGCTGCATAAATGCATATGCTCAAGAAAATATCTCATCCAGTTACCTAAGGTGTATTATTATCAGGGCTTTTTTTGAGGGGGGACTTGGGGGTACTGAGTACCGGCACCTTTTCCATTGTCTGCTAAAATTGGCCGATGATCCCCAAGTTTTAATGAAAGAGCTCAGGCTCTACACACCAATTCTGCCTTGTCATACATTCTGTGACTGGCTATTGTAGGGTGGGTCCCTCAAGGATCACCCCTCCCATGAAGGGTGGCCTGGCATTTGAGAACCGGCACCTTTTTTGCTAGAAAAAACGCACTGGATTATTATTATTATTTGTTGCATTTGTATCCCACATTTTCCCACCTATCAAAATTGACTAATAGATATGCTTTAAAATGATTAAGGAAATTGGGAGTACCCAGTTTTTGGTTTTCTTGATATTTGAGGCATAAACTTTTGAGGACCTGAGTTTCTGGACCTTGAAAGCTCATGCCTCAATAAATTGGTCACCTGCCTTTATCATTTTTCTTACACCAGACTAGTAAGGCTGGACACCCACTTTAAAGATCTCAACTGTTAGATTACTGATGATCCCTAAATGTAAGGACACATTAGTCAATATTTGTCTCCAAATTAATAATTAAATAAAAGAGAAAAAAAAAGAATTTAACAAGCTGGCTAAATCAGCTATGTTTCTAATATCCAGACTATGAGATGATCTTTCACTTATCTACTCACAATACTCTGTCAGCAAAATAACTAATGACATTTTTATCAGTATGCATTAAATATTCTATTTCTAATCAATCTGTAATAAGGTAAAAGTATATTGAGGTATTGCTTATACGGATCATTATCAAATCATCCTTCAGAGGTCACATTGAAACACGCATCTTGAATTTTGCATGAACAGCTGAGGCATAGACACTTTGTAAATACTTAAAACGGAGTATGACAATAATGAGATGCATTGGTTTATCTCCGTCATTCTAATACATGAGGTAAAGCTTTTATTTTTAACATGCTTTGTCTCTTTAAGCAGAAGCATTTCACAATTAAACTAAAACTGGAGTGCACTCCACTGGCAAGATGATGAAATAAACCAAGGATAAAAGTGAAATGCTACCCCAGCAAAGCCAAAGACAGAGGATCTTTGGTTAACAGAGAAGTGCCAATGCAAGTCAGTTAAACTGTGAATCTGTTTCAAGGGGCACATGACATGACTAGTTTTCCTGCTTAACCTGATCACTGTAAACAGAAACTGGGTTCATAATATTCTTCTTCCTTTATGTTCAATAGGGTAAGATAATGCTCTCAGTGTTATGACAAAATGCTTGTGAACATTTCACTCCTCTCTTCAGGAAAAAGCGAATGCTACATACCTGTAGAAGGTATTCTCCGAGGACAGCAGGCTGATTGTTCTCACTGATGGGTGACGTCCACGGCAGCCCCTCCAATCGGAAACTTCACTAGCAAAGTCCTTTGCTAGCCCTCGCGCGGGCCGTCTTCCCGCCCGAAACCGGCTCGAGCCGGCCAGTCCAGTATGTAGCAAGACAATACACTTCAAGGGAAGACACAACTCCAAAGGGGAGGCGGGCGGGTTTGTGAGAACAATCAGCCTGCTGTCCTCGGAGAATACCTTCTACAGGTATGTAGCATTCGCTTTCTCCGAGGACAAGCAGGCTGCTTGTTCTCACTGATGGGGTATCCCTAGCCCCCAGGCTCACTCAAAACAACAACCATGGTCAATTGGACCTCGCAACGGCGAGGACATCACTGAGATTGACCTAAAAAATTTACCAACTAACTGAGAGTGCAGCCTGGAACAGAACAAACAGGGCCCTCGGGGGGTGGAGTTGGATCCTAAAGCCCAAACAGGTTCTGAAGAACTGACTGCCCGAACCGACTGTCACGTCGGGTATCCTGCTGCAGACAGTAATGAGATGTGAATGTGTGGACAGATGACCACGTCGCAGCTTTGCAAATTTCCTCCATGGTGGCTGACTTCAAGTGGGCTACCGACGCTGCCATGGCTCTAACATTATGAGCCGTGACATGACCCTCAAGAGCCAGCCCAGCCTGGGCGTAAGTGAAGGAAATGCAATCTGCTAGCCAATTGGATATGGTGCGTTTCCCTACAGCCACTCCCCTCTTGTTGGGATCAAAAGAAACAAACAATTGGGCGGACTGTCTGTGGGGCTGTGTCCGCTCCAGATAGAAGGCCAATGCTCTCTTGCAGTCCAATGTGTGCAGCTGACGTTCAGCAGGGCAGGAATGAGGACGGGGAAAGAATGTTGGCAAGACAATTGACTGGTTCAGATGGAACTCCGACACAACCTTTGGCAGAAACTTAGGGTGAGTGCGGAGGACTACTCTGTTGTGATGAAATTTGGTGTAAGGGGCCTGGGCTACCAGGGCCTGAAGCTCACTGACTCTACGAGCCGAGGTAACTGCCACCAAGAAAATGACCTTCCAGGTCAAGTACTTCGGATGGCAGGAATTCAGTGGCTCAAAAGGAGGTTTCATCAGCTGGGTGAGAACGACATTGAGATCCCATGACACTGTAGGAGGCTTGACAGGGGGCTTTGACAAAAGCAAACCTCTCATGAAGCGAACAACTAAAGGCTGTCCTGAGATCGGCTTACCTTCCACTTGGTAATGGTATGCACTGATTGCACTAAGGTGAACCCTTACGGAGTTGGTCTTGAGACCAGACTCAGACAAGTGGAGAAGGTATTCAAGCAGGGTCTGTGTAGGACAAGAGCGAGGATCTAGGGCCTTGCTGTCACACCAGACGGCAAACCTCCTCCAATGAAAGAAGTAGCTTCTCTTAGTGGAGTCTTTCCTGGAAGCAAGCAAGATGCGGGAGACACCCTCTGGCAGACCCAAAGAGGCAAAGTCTACGCCCTCAACATCCAGGCCGTGAGAGCCAGGGACTGGAGGTTGGGATGCAGAAGAGCCCCTTCGTCCTGCGTGATGAGGGTCGGAAAACACTCCAATCTCCACGGTTCTTCGGAGGATAACTCCAGAAGAAGAGGGAACCAGATCTGACGCGGCCAAAAGGGAGCAATCAGAATCATGGTGCCTCGGTCTTGCTTGAGTTTCAACAAAGTCTTCCCCACCAGAGGAATGGGAGGATAAGCATACAGCAGACCTTCCCCCCAATCCAGGAGGAAGGCATCCGACGCCAGTCTGCCGTGGGCCTGAAGCCTGGAACAGAACTGAGGGACCTTGTGGTTCACTTGAGATGCGAAGAGATCCACCAGGGGGGTGCCCCACGCCTGGAAGATCTGTCGCACCACACGGGAATTGAGCGACCACTCGTGAGGTTGCATAATCCTGCTCAACCTGTCGGCCAGACTGTTGTTTACCGCCTGCCAGATATGTGGCTTGGAGCACCATGCCTTGACGGCGAGCCCAGAGCCACATGCTGACGGCTTCCTGACACAGGGGGCGAGATCCGGTGCCCCCCTGCTTGTTGACATAGTACATGGCAACCTGATTGTCTGTCTGAATTTGGATAATTTGATGGGACAGCCGATCTCTGAAAGCCTTCAGAGCGTTCCAGATCGCTCGCAACTCCAGAAGATTGATCTGTAGATCGCTTTCTTGGAGGGACCACCTTCCTTGGGTGTGAAGCCCATCGACATGAGCTCCCCATCCCAGGAGAGACGCATCCGTGGTCAGCACTTTTTGAGGCTGAGGAATTTGGAAGGGACGTCCCAGAGTCAAATTGGAGCAAATCGTCCACCAATACAGGGATTCGAGAAAACTCGTGGACAGGTGGATCACGTCCTCTAGACCCCCGGCGGCCTGATACCACTGGGAGGCTAGGGTCCATTGAGCAGATCTCATGTGAAGGCGGGCCATGGGAGTCACATGAACTGTGGAAGCCATGTGGCCCAGCAATCTCAACATCTGCCGAGCTGTGATCTGCTGGGACGCTCGCACCCGCGAGACGAGGGACAACAAGTTGTTGGCCCTCGCCTCTGGGAGATAGGCGCGAGCCGTCCGAGAATCCAGCAGGGCTCCGATGAATTCGAGTTTCTGCACTGGGAGAAGATGGGACTTTGGGTAATTTATCACAAACCCCAGTAGCTCCAGGAGGCGAATAGTCATCTGCATGGACTGCAGGGCTCCTGCCTCGGATGTGTTCTTCACCAGCCAATCGTCGAGATATGGGAACACGTGCACTCCCAGCCTGCGAAGCGCCGCTGCTACCACAGCTAGGCACTTTGTGAACACCCTGGGCGCAGAGGCAAGCCCAAAGGGTAGCACACAGTACTGGAAGTGGCGTGCGCCCAGCTGAAATCGCAGATACTGTCTGTGAGCTGGCAGTATCGGGATGTGTGTGTAGGCATCCTTCAAGTCCAGAGAGCATAGCCAATCGTTTTGCTGAATCATGGGGAGAAGGGTGCCCAGGGAAAGCATCCTGAACTTTTCTTTTACGAGATATTTGTTCAGGGCCCTTAGGTCTAGGATGGGACGCATCCCCCCTGTTTTCTTTTCCACAAGGAAGTACCTGGAATAGAACCCCAGCCCTTCTTGCCCGGATGGCACGGGCTCGACCGCATTGGCGCTGAGAAGGGCGGAGAGTTCCTCTGCAAGTACCTGCTTGTGCTGGAAGCTGTAGGACTGAGCTCCCGGTGGACAATTTGGAGGTTGAGAGGCCAAATTGAGGGTGTATCCTTGCCGGACTATTTGGAGAACCCACTGATCGGAGGTTATGAGAGGCCACCTTTGGTGAAAAGCTTTCAACCTCCCTCCGACAGGCAGGTCGCCCGGCACTGACACTTGGATGTCGGCTATGCTCTGCTGGAGCCAGTCAAAAGCTCGCCCCTTGCTTTTGCTGGGGAGCCGCGGGGCCTTGCTGATTCGCACGCTGCTGACGAGAGCGAGCGCGCTGGGGCTTAGCCTGGGCCGCAGGCTGTCGGGAAGGAGGATTGTACCTACGCTTGCCAGAAGTATAGGGAACAGTCTTCCTTCCCCCGAAAAATCGTCTACCTGTAGAGGTAGAAGCTGAAGGCTGCCGGCGGGCGAACTTGTCGAATGCGGTGTCCCGCTGGTGGAGAGACTCTACCACCTGCTCGACTTTTTCGCCAAAAATGTTATCCGCACGGCAAGGCAAGTCCGTAATCCGCTGCTGGATTCTATTCTCCAGGTCGGCGGCACGCAGCCATGAGAGCCTGCGCATCACCACACCTTGAGCAGCGGCCCTGGACGCAACATCAAAAGTGTCATAAACTCCTCTGGCCAGGAATTTTCTGCACGCCTTCAGCTGCCTGACCACCTCCTGAAAAGGCTTGGCTTGCTCAGGGGGAAGAGCATCAACCAAGCCCGCCAACTGCCGCACATTATTCCGCATGTGTATGCTCGTGTAGAGCTGGTAAGACTGGATCTTGGACACGAGCATAGAGGAATGGTAGGCCTTCCTCCCAAAGGAGTCTAAGGTTCTAGCGTCCTTGCCCGGGGGCGCCGAAGCATGTTCCCTAGAACTCTTAGCCTTCTTTAGGGCCAAATCCACAACTCCAGAGTCATGAGGCAACTGAGTGCGCATCAGCTCTGGGTCCCCATGGATCCGGTACTGGGACTCGATCTTCTTGGGAATGTGGGGATTAGTTAATGGCTTGGTCCAGTTCGCAAGCAATGTCTTCTTCAGGACATGGTGCAAGGGAACAGTGGACGCTTCCTTAGGTGGAGAAGGATAGTCCAGGAGCTCAAACATTTCAGCCCTGGGCTCGTCCTCCACAACCACCGGGAAGGGGATGGCCGTAGACATCTCCCGGACAAAGGAGGCAAAAGACAGACTCTCGGGAGGAGAAAGCTGTCTCTCAGGAGAGGGAGTGGGATCAGACGGAAGACCCTCAGACTCCTCGTCAGAGAAATATCTGGGATCTTCCTCTTCCTCCCACGAGGCCTCACCCTCGGTGTCAGACACAAGTTCACGGACCTGTGTCTGCAACCTCGCCCTGCTCGACTCCGTGGAACCCCGTCCACGATGGGGGCGTCGAGAGGTAGACTCCCTCGCCCGCATCGGCGAAGCTCCCTCCGCCGACGTAGTCGGGGAGCCTTCCTGGGAGGTGGCCGCGGTCGGTACCGCACGCGGTACCGACGTCGGGGACCTCAACCTGGGCGATGGGCCAGCCGGCGCCACGCTCGACGGTACCGGTGGCGCAAGCACCGCCGGTACCGGAGGGGTAGGGCGCAACAGCTCTCCCAGAATCTCTGGGAGAACGGCCCGGAGGCTCTCGTTTAGAGCGGCTGCAGAGAAAGGCTGAGAGGTCGATGCAGGCGTCGACGTCAGTACCTGTTCCGGGCGTGGAGGCTGTTCCGGGCTGTCCAGAGCGGAGCGCATCGACACCTCCTGAACAGAGGGTGAGCGGTCCTCTCGGTGCCGATGCCTGCTGGGTGCCGAATCCCTCGGCGACCCAGAGCTCTCGGTGCCGACACGGGGAGGAGACCGGTGTCGATGCTTCTTCGATTTCTTCCGAAGCATGTCACCGGAGCTCCCCGGCACCGACGAGGAGGACGTCGAATCCATCCGTCGCTTCCTCGGGGCCGAGACTGAAGAAGGTCGATCTCGGGGGGGCTGTACCGCAGGAGCCCTCAGGGTAGGCGGAGACCCACCCGAGGGCTCACCGCCACCAGCAGGGGAATGGACAGCCCTCACCTGCACTCCACCCGATGCACCACCGTCCGACGACATCAGCAGACGAGGTCCTGGTACCACCGACGTCGATGCAGCTATCCGATGTCTCGGCGCCGATGCAGAGGCCCGGTGCCTCGATGCACTCGATGCAGGGGCGGCCGAGGAAGATGGTCTGGACGCTGACGACGTCGATGCACTCGAAGATCCCGGTGCCGATGCCGACGAAGAGCCCGAGAACAACACGTTCCACTGGGCTAGTCTCGCTACCTGAGTCCGCCTTTGAAGCAGGGAACACAGACTGCAGTTCTGAGGGCGGTGCTCGGCCCCCAGACACTGAAGACACGACGAGTGTCGATCAGTGAGCGAGATAACCCGGGCGCACTGGGTGCACTTCTTGAAGCCGCTGGAAGGCTTCGATGTCATGGGCGGAAAAATCACGCCGGCGAAATCAAAAGCCGAAATGGCGAAATTTGAAGCACCAAATTTAGAGGGAGAAAAATCTCGACCGAGGCCGAAAAGAGGCCTACCCCGACGACGAAAGAAAACTTACCGGGGCAAAAAAGCTGGAAGTACGGGGAGGATTTACACGAAACCCGGCGGGGGGTTTCCGGAGCACTTCCCGACTAGGACAAAGCTTTCCCGAAGGAAAAAAACACGTTCAAAACAAATTGGACGCGCGAGGTCGACTTTCCGGGGCTCGACACGGCGAAAACACGACCGTACCGAGTGCGGACAAAAGAAGACTGGCCGGCTCGAGCCGGTTTCGGGCGGGAAGACGGCCGCGCATGCGCGGTGCGCGCGGGCGCGCGAGGGCTAGCAAAGGACTTTGCTAGTGAAGTTTCCGATTGGAGGGGCTGCCGTGGACGTCACCCATCAGTGAGAACAAGCAGCCTGCTTGTCCTCGGAGAACAACAGCAACACATCAATCAATCCAATGGTAGGGCTTTGTCTGATGAGTCTTGTGGAAGTCCCTGCTCAGTAGCTTGGTAAGGATATCTACGTTTCATTAACTTGACATGAAAACCAGCTCTGCAGTCCCATTCAATCTTCTCCTTCATAAAGTGGCAATTGATGGCAATGTACTTTTCTCCTGATTACATAGTTCATAACATTACAAATGGCTGCTTGACAGTTACATTTTACTTGTCTCCATCTGTTAAACTGTTTATGTTCATCACACTACTTAATATGCTGCCACTTGCAGAGCATCACAGTTGTTTACAAATAAAATCAATAGCTAAAAGAAGAGAAGGAAAGGCATTAAAGAAATTCAAGATGTCTTCCCGCAGGCCTGTCAGCAGTCCTAATCACCCACCATCTTCAATCACTGAAGGCAGAGGAGAAATGAAAAACTTTAAGGCCTGACTTAAATCTGGCCAGTGACCTTCCAATGCAAAGATACTTGGGGAGAGTTCTACAACAAAGGTGCCAGAATATAGAAGGCTGAATGACGTATGATCTCAAAACGTGCTTTAGAGGTTGCAGGGATGAATGGCAGCACTCCATACGCAGAGAAGGAGCATCGCTCTGTATGGAGAGATGGAGCTTTGCTCCATATGTAGAGATGGAACACTGTTCCCTATACAGAGGTGGGACATCGTTCCCCATGCAGTCCTGGAGCTTTGTTCTATATACCAAGACAGAGCATCGCACCATATGCATAGATGGAGCAATGTGTCACATCAGGGAGGGATCAGCGCTCCACATGCATTGAGGTAGTGCCCCTCATCATACAGAGTGGGAATAATGCTCTATATGCAGAGAGAAGATAAGGTGCCCTGCACCATATATGGAAATGCGGCAGCGCACAATGAACCGAGATGAGCCTTGCACAATTACCACCCCATATGGCACCTCGCTCTACAAGCAGAAATGGGAGCTGTGCTCTGTTCGCAAAGAGGGAGCATTGTTCTACCTGTAGCGAAGGAAAAATGCTCTATCTGCAGCAATGGCGCATTGAACCAGATGAAGAGATGGAGAATAACCCCATCTAGCAACAGAGGCCATCTCATCAATGCAAAGAGATGGAACTGTGCCCAACTGCCCAGCCAAGATGGTGCTACTGACAAAACTGCAGAGATGAAGCAGCGTGTAATACGCCAGCACCCTCAACAAACTGAGAGTAGGAGCACTCCCCACTCAAACTGGGAACATGCCCCTCATCCTGCACGGCAGCGCTCAACCTGTAGAAAAGGAAAAGTGCCCTCCATTGCAATAAAGGCCTGTGATATGTGCAAGGCTGGGGCTGAGGTTCCGAATGGTAAGCCGCTGCTCCACTGGAGACCGAGAAGAAAAAGCGCTGCCTAAGCCAAGGCAACACAGGAGTCCCCAAAACACACTGAGAGAAGACACACAGAGGACACCACAAAAGAAAATGTGCATGCCACCAAGAACTGCCCCAAAAGCCAATGTAGAGAGAAGAGGCTCCGCAGGCCCCAAAGTCTTGGAACAACTCACAACCGCAAAGATGCGCTGCAGCCAATAAACCAGCCTGTGCCACTGAAAGGCACCAAAGAATGTCACCGCAAGCCGTGTAAAAGTGGGAGAGACACACACCTCAGCGGGTTGCAGCCAACTGTCACATCAGCAGACCTGGGATTTGCCAGGCCAAGAAGTCAGGACAAGACCAAAGCAGCAGGCAAGGACGCCCATTCAGGGTAGCACAGCCAGAAAGACACCTCAGAGCCCAAAGGGAGAACCCGGGCTAGTCTGTAGTCCAAAACTGGTGCACTCACGCACGGTCCTAGCACTGAAAAAGAACACAGACACGACCGCCTCCACACCTTTTCGCCAAGCCACCCCAGAGCCGCACGAGGAGCCACCACATAGGCAGGCTGGAAGAACAGTGTCCAGGGATCCGGAGTACCAATTACAGCAGCCATAACAGCCCTTGCCTGCCTAGATTACAAAGGGAGGGAAGCCACTACCGCTGCAGAAAAAAAAATCAACAGAGAACAAGAAAACACCTGCTGTGCAAGAAAACAACTACTGAAACCCCGCTGAAAAGCTGCGGGCACCAGAAGACCATGAAAGGAGAAAGCAAAAAAAACAGAAAAAAATTTCCCTCCCTCATGCCAGTAAAGGAATAAGACAAAAAAGTCTCATGAGAACGTGGAGCTGGAGAGACCCAGAGAATTGGGGGGGACGGGGAGCCAGCCCCACCGAGTGTCACCCCAAGCTGGAAGGCAAGGGACCCAGCCCCGTCGGGTATCAGCCAGGCACCAACTCCAACCTGAAGCAGAAAGAGCACACATCACCAGCAATGACCTCCTGCTCAACTGTCAGTCAGTCGAGACCACTGAGCCAGGAGCCAACAGCTAAAGCCCAAGACAGAGCTGCACGATCCATCTACCACTCACTTGGAGACAAAGAAAATACACTGATGTCCTTAAGGAACTACTTTTCTCTGTCTCCATCCATGGTTAGATGGACAAAACCCATTGGTCTGGACTGGTCTGGTATAGATGACAAGGAAGTGGGCGTTGCTACCCTGTGTTAACTGCTGATGCAGTAGATAATATGGAACAAACAGTTACAACTCTGTATTCTGCAATGGCGGCCATGCAGTTAATATGCAGCAGTGACCATTGCCCTATGTTAGCAGCATGGTGAATATTTGCTTCACTGAAAATATCAGTGCAAAATTCTCTTCAGGATCCCCAGAGTCTCTCTCACATAGAATGCTTACCTTGCCCTGCAGTTTTGCTTGTTAAGTACACTAAGACCAATGGTGCTGTCCACTATTTCCAATCTCTCAGTGGTTACTTCGGCAATGGTTGAAATACTTCCTAGCTTTAAAAAAACAAAAAAAAAAAATCACAATTTAGCAGGCTTCACAGAATGGTAGTCCAATCCTTTCATGACTTGCATCTTGGTCATCCCTCAGAATCCAGTTCATATTTATAGACATCATTCTCTGATATCTTACATAAGTACATATGTAATGCCATACTGGGAAAAGACCAAGGGTCCATCGAGCCCAGCATCTTGTCCACGACAGCGGCCAATCAAGGCCAAGGGCACCTGGCAAGCTTCCCAAACGTACAAACATTCTATACATGTTATTCCTGGGATTTTGGATTTTTCCAAGTCCGTTTAGTAGCGGTTTATGGACATGTCCTTAGGAAACCGTCCAACCCCTTTTTAAACTCTGCTAAGCTAACCGCCTTCAACACATTTTCCGGCAATGAATTCCAGAGTTTAATTACACGTTGGGTGAAGAAAACTTTTCTCCGATTTGTTTTAAATTTACTACACTGTAGTTTAATCGCATGCCACCTAGTCCTAGTATTTTTGGAAAGCGTGAACAGACGCTTCACATCCACCTGTTCCACTCCACTCATTATTTTATATACCTCTATCATGTCTCCCCTCAGCCGTCTCTTCTCCAACCTGAATAGCCCTAGCCTCCTTAGTCTTTCTTCATAGGGAAGTCGTCCCATCCCCGCTATCATTTTAGTCGCCCTTCGCTGCACCTTTTCCAATTCTACTATATCTTTCTTGAGATGCGGCAACCAGAATTGAACACAATACTCAAGGTGCGGTCGCACCATGGAGCGATACAACGGCATTATAACATCCTCACACCTGTTTTCCATACCTTTCCTAATAATACCCAACATTCTATTCGCTTTCCTAGCCGCAGCAGCACACTGAGCAGAAGGTTTCAGTGTGTTATCGACGACGACACCCAGATCCCTTTCTTGGTCCGTAACTCCTAACGTGGAACCTTGCATGACGTAGCTATAATTTGGGTTCTTTTTTCCCACATGCATCACCTTGCACTTGCTCACATTAAACGTCATCTGCCATTTAGCCGCCCAGTCTCCCAGTCTCGTAAGGTCCTCTTGTAATTTTTCACAATCCTGTCGCGAGTTAACGACTTTGAATAACTTTGTGTCATCAGCAAATTTAATTACCTCGCTAGTTACTCCCATCTCTAAATCATTTATAAATATATTAAAAAGCAGCGGTCCTAGCACAGACCCCTGAGGAACCCCACTAACTACCCTTCTCCATTGTGAATACTGCCCATTTAACCCCACTCTCTGTTTCCTATCCTTCAACCAGTTTTTAATCCACAATAGGACATTTCCTCCTATCCCATGACCCTCCAAATTTCCTCTGTAGCCTTTCATGAGGTACCTTGTCAAACGCCTTAAGTATGGGTGCTTTGTCAATAAAATTTTATCTATCTACAATTGACTGCTGGAAGTTCTTTTGGCTCACCCCCTACTCCAGGTACTTTTTACATAGGGGTGATCTTCCTGGGGTTTTTCTCTGTGGTTATGTATAATGGCACTTTCTTGTGCTCAGCACATTCAACTGTGTACAGGCCCTGCTTCATCTCACACTTTTCATACTTGTCATCATTTAGTCATTGAGGTATCTCTACAAGAAACAAGCATCCTTGCTGCTATGCCCTGAAGAGCATACTCCCATTACAAATGTGACACTTCTAGATGTCAAAAATAGTTTTCTTGCCCTCAGTCAAATGAGGTATCACCACAACTCCATGCTTAATCTCTGATAAAAGTATGCCTTCTTTATATAAAATTCACTTAGTTTTCCACAGTTACCAATGAACTTCCCAACTATCGATGTGGCCATTTCATCTGCTGTTGTGGCTGTTAATGATGTTTTTCTTCAGTGTGGAAAAAGGTAATGCTCAGCGTCACGTTGGTCTATAACCAATGATCCAAGTGTTGGGAAACCTCTCTTGAGAAAATAGTATTGCCTTACTTGCCTTTCACTGTGTAGCTTGAAATGCTTCTTATACTCTCCTGGTTTGGGCTTATACACCGAATATTTGAAGTGGTCCTTTCCTCCATACATGGAATACTTCATAACTGATTAATTCACTATTGTGTTAACACCTCGCGTGCTTTGTTGGTTGCTCTGTCATGGTATCCCCTTCTTCGTGGAGGAGTAGCCTAGTGGTAAGTGCAGTGGACTTTGATCCTGGGAACTGAGTTCGATTCCCACTGCAGCTCCTTGTGACTCTGGGCAAGTCACTTAACCCTCCATTGCCCCTGGTACAAAATAAGTACCTGAATATATGTAAACCACTTTGAATGCAGTTGCAAAAACTTCAGAAAGGTGGTATATCAAGTCCCATTTCCCTTTCCCCCCCTTTCATTTGGAATGCTGCCTCTTGACTCTGCCAGTAATCTCTGCTTTATGATCATGAACTTGGTAGGTTACATACATCCAACATTACCATGGTTCCAGTCCTCAGACAAAATGCACAATTAAGTCACTATCTTCTATTTTGTCAACAACTGGAGCAATATTCAGCAGGACATGGACTGTATAAATACATATAGACACATTTTCTGTACATCTTTATGTAGATATTTAGTGAAGCTATGTGTTGAAGTGTAAACCTTGAATATGCTTATACCGAATGTTAACCCTGCTATTTCTGCGTTCAGACTGAAAAACAAGTTATATAAACAGCGGCTGAACATAACCACTATTTGTACAACTTCTGCCACAAATCCACCCCATTTCCTACGGATAAATTTTGGCCACATATTATGGAACTTTGTAAGTCTAAGTGCTTTGAAAATACACCTCATAGTAACCTATAGAACTTAAGTGATTTGAAAAGGAGCCCCATAATGACTTATACAGCCAAATTTATCCATTCTCCAAGTTGACATTTTTAAAGAAAAGTCTTTATGCAGCTAACACATGTGGCAGCCTAAAGGTTTTGTAATCACAAGTTCACTTACTGTACGATATACATTAGAGAATATAACTGGTGTTTTAACTGAATTATACAGAACCTACTGTGCCAACAGGTTTTGATGCTCTTCCCATAATTCTTTTGAGGAAATGATGCACAGCAGCTTATTCAGTTTTAAATCACTTATCCCTGCACAGATCTTTGCAAGTGCCTTCCTTTGTCTTGATACAGTCTTACATAGCTTTGCTATGTCATTATATTTGGAACTCATTTCACCCAACAGGACAATTGTCCTGTCACATAGAACCATGTGGTGTAGGTTAGGTCAATTTGTTGAAGGTTCTAAACTTCATTTTATTTCATGAAGTGTAATTTAATTTTAAATTTATATTCCATGCTTTACAGGTGAAAACCAAAGAAGGTAGATTTCAACATGTAAATCATGGAATTACACTTGACAAAACTCCATAAGACCTCAAACAAATTCAAAATAACCCTTTCTTTCTGACTCCATGCTCTCCAACTAGATTCTCAATTTGATATTTTGATAATTGGACACTTCTATCTGATATTGGATTATTTGTGTCTTTTTACCTTGTGGAGGTTTTTTTTATTACAGATACATGTTTTCACTGAGCTCTCTTTTTTTTCAGTTATTACCAATTTTTTTTGTTTGGATTCTGATGTGTAAGCATAATCCCACTCATAAACTCAGTATATGGTCATACTAACCAGACAGAACAAACTTCCAGTCTAAATTAGTCACAAAATCAATGGCTTTTTCAGTTAGCTTCTATTTTCTTTAAACAAAAAACTCATACCAAACCATCCTTCTGTGGGCACATTCTACATGCTACCCAAAATCCACAAACCTGGAAACCCTGGCAGATCAATCATATCTGGTATTGGCACACTCGCAGAGGAAATATCTAGACTTACAGAGGGGATTCTTAAACCCTTCGTGCATAAGACAAACAGCTTCATACAAGACATCACAGATTTTCTGAACAAATTAAAAAAAACATCAAGCAGTTACCACCGGGTGCCCTTCTAGTCACAGTAGGGAGGAGTAGCCTAATGGTTAGTGCAGCGGGTTTTGATACTGGCAACCTGGGTTTGATTCCCACTGCAGCTCCTTGTGACCTTGGGCAAGTCACTTAACCCTCCATTACCCCAGATACAAAAACTTAGATTGTGAGCCCTCTAGGGACAGAGAAAGTACCCTGCATTTCATGTGTACAGCGCTTTGTACATTTGGTAGCGCTATAGAAATGATTAGTAGTAGTAGTAGTAATGGATGTAGAATCACTGTGCAGCAACATTCCCCATGCAGATGGCATAGCTGCATGTGATAAACTCCTAAAACCATCCACCCTGGACTACCAATACTCATCGGAAACTTAATTAATCAAATTTATTCTAAATCACAACTATTTCCGCTTTAACAATGATATCTATCTGCAAATCATGGGCACCCCAATATGCTAACCTCTTCATGGCAGAACTGGAAGAGACATTTTTGAATATATATCAGACTAAACCCTAAAATACTACTGGTACATTGATGACATTTTCATGATTAGGACTGAGGGGGAAGAGACTCAAACAATTTCACAGTTTTTTCAATACATACCATCCTACAATCAAATTCAAAATTGACTACTCCACAGAAAAAGCCAATTTTTTGGACACCACAGTTTCCATCAGCAATGGCTATATACAAACATCTACATACAGAAAACCTACAGGCAGATGTAGTTACCTCCACAACTCCAGTTTCCACCCTTCATATACAAAAAAATCCATTATACACAGCCAAGCCACAAGATACCATTGTATCTGCTCTAACCCAAGCGACAGAGATAAGCACCTCAAAATCCTGACTGAATCTTTCACAGAAAAAGGCTACAAGCTCCAAATAATCTCCAAGAATGTAGCCTCTTTCCTTAAAATGCCCAGAGATAACCTATTGAAGTATAAGGAAAAGAAAGCCACAGACAGAATCCCCCTTGTAGTGCCATACAATCCAGAGCTAGACAAATTGAGAAAAATTTTAAAAGATCTACAGCCACTACTCCAGGAGGATGAATTACTGAAAGAGATATTCCCAGCCCCACCAGTGTTGGCCTTCTGACAGCCCCCTAATTTAAAACAGAAATTAGTGAAAAGCAAACTCCCAATACAAGTTCAAAAAGAAGAAAATGGCGCACGTCCCTGTAAATATCTAGCTGCAAACTGTGCCAACACATTGCTCGATCCCACAGTCAATCACATGGGAAAAATATTCAACATAAGGAAATCCTTTACATGCTCATCTTCAAATATGGTATATATCATTCAATGTAAAAAGTGTGAAGAAGGGTGCTGTATTGGAGAAGCAAGCCAGATGCTAAAGACGAGATTTAACCTACATACATATCATGAAAAATGCAAATGCCAACCAGGATGTTACCTCTGTGGGACAGCACTTTATAAAGCCACTGCATCAATGATTTTATGGTAAGAATACTAAAAGGAGACTTTAAGACAATCCAGGAATATAAGACCTTTGAAGTTAAAATGATGAAATATTTTGACACCCACCAGACAGGACTTAACAAAGATCTGAGTTTTCTAGCCCATTATAAACCATAAAATACTACTGCTTTGTCACCCTCTTATCTACCATCCATCTCTCCCTGTCTCTCATTCACCCAACTCCCTGTTCCTCACCTAACCCACCCCATCCTCTTCCTGTGAGACTGTCATTGGAATGCTTTTGTGTTTCGCTTATATATACTGATATTTGTCAATGTTTGCTTATTTCTGATCTGAAGAAGAAGGGTTACCTTTAAAAGCTAATCAAAAAATGTATTGTTAGCACAATAAAAAAAGGTATTATTTTCTTTTCTTTTCTTGTTTTATTTCTGTTTATTTTCTTTATATGAAATAGGAATGGCCAATAAAGGAAAGATAGCAGGTATTCTCCAAGGACAGCAGGCTGATTGTTTTCACAATTGGGTCGATGTCCGCGGAGGCCCAGGAATCGACAAACATTTTGCAAGCAAAATAAACAAAGTCTTTCTGTAACGTTCCACCACGCGAGCAACGCTAACCGCACATGCGTGAAGTCTTCCCACCCGCCACGCGAGCGTGCCTCTGTAGTTTAATCAAAAAGCATAAATACAAGAACAACAACAATTCCAAAGGGGAGGAGGGCGGGTTTGTGAGAACAATCAGCCTGCTGTCCTCGGAGAATACCTGCTATAGGTAAGTATCTTTGCCTTCTCCAAGGACAAGCAAGCTGCTTGTTCTCACAATTGGGGTATCCCTAGCGTCCAGGCTCACCCAAAACAACGAATATTGGTCAATTGGGTCTTGCAACGGCGAGGACATAACATAGATTAACCAGAAACCAAATCAACTAACTGAGAGTACAGCCTGGAACAGAATCAAAAAGGGCCAAGGGGGGTGGAGTTGGATTCTAAACCCTGAACAGATTCTGCAGTACCGCCTGCCCAAACCGACTGTCGCGTCAGGTATCTTGCTGAAGGCAGTATTGAGATGTAATTGTGTGGACTGATGACCACGTCTCAGCCTTGCAAATCTCTTCAATGGAGGCCGACTTTAAGTGAGCCACTGACGCAGCCATGGCTCTAATTTTATCAGCCGTGACATGACCCTGTAGAGTCAGCCCAACTTGGGCATAAGTGAAGGAAATGCAATCTGCTAGCCAACTGGAGATTGTGTGTTTTCCGATGGCAACTCCCCTCCTGCTGAGACTGAAAAAAACAAACAAATGGACGGACTGTCTGAAGGGCTTTGTCTGCTCCACGTAAAAGGCAAATGCTCTTTTGCAGTCCAAGTTATGTAAACTGCTTTCGTCAGGGCGGGTATGAGGACGGGGAAAAAATGTTGGCAAGACAATTGACTGGTTCAGATGGAACTCCGACACCACCTTTGGCAGGAACTTAGGGTGTGTGCGAAAGACTACTCTGTTGTGATGAAATTTGATAAAAGGTGCATGAACTACCAAGGCCTGAAGCTCACTGACCCTACGAGCTGAAGTAACTGCCACCAAGAAAATGACCTTCCAGGTCAAGTACTTCAGATGGCAGAAATTCAGTGGCTCAAAAGGAGCTTTCATCAGCTGGATGAGAACGACGTTGAGATGCCATGACACTGGTGGAGGTTTGACAGGAGGCTTTAACAAAAGCAAACCTCTCATGAAGCAAACAACTAAAGGCTAGCACTAATCGCACTCTTACGGAGTTGGTCTTGAGACCAAACTCTGACAAGTGTTGAAGGCATTCAAGCAGGGTCTGTGTAGGACAAGAAAGAGGATCCAGGGCCTTGCTGTCACACCAGACGGCAAACCTCCTCCATTTGAAAGAGAAACATCGCTTGGTGGAATCTTTTCTGGAAGCAAGCCAAACTCGGAAGACACCCTCTGAAAGACCCAAGGAGGCGAATTCTAAGCTCTCAACACCCAGGCCATGAGAACCAGAGACTGGAGGTCGGGATGAAGAAGCAACCCCTGGTTCTGAGCGATGAGGGTTGGAAAACATTCCAATCTCCATGGTTTCTCGGAGGACAACTCCAGAATATAACATATAGTAACATAGTAGACGACGGCAGAAAAAGACCTGCACAGTCCATCCAGTCTGCCCAACAAGATAAACTCACATGTGCTACCTTTTGTGTATACCTTACCTTGATTTGTACCTGTCCTTTTCAGGGCACAGACCGTATGTCTGCCCAGCACTATCCCCACCTCCCACCACCGGTTCTGGCACAGACCGTATAAGTCTGCCCAGCACTATCCCCGCCTCCAAACCACCAGTCCCGCCTCCCACCACCGGCTTTGGCACAGACCGTATAAGTCTGCCCAGCACCATCTCCGTCTCCCGCCACCGGCTTTGCCACCCAATCTCGTCTAAGCACTTTAGGATCCATTCCTTCTGAGCAGGATTCCTTTATGTTTATCCCACGCATGTTTGAATTCCGTTACCGTTTTCGTTCCACCACCTCCCGCGGGAGGGCATTCCAAGCATCCACTACTCTCTCCGTGAAAAAGTGCTTCCTGACATTTTTCTTGAGTCTGCCCCCCTTCAATCTCATTTCATGTCCTCTCGTTCTACTGCCTTCGCATCTCCGGAAAAGGTTAGTTTGCAGATTAATACCTTTCAAATATTTGAACGTCTGTATCATATCACCCCTGTTTCTCCTTTCCTCCAGAGCATACATGTTCAGGTCAGCAAGTCTCTCCTCATAGGTCTTGTAACGCAAATCCCATACCATTCTCATAGCTTTTCTTTGCACCGCTTCAATTCTTTTTACATCCTTAACATGATATGGCCTCCAGAACTGAACACAATACTCCAGGTGGGGCCTCACCAATGACTTATACAGGGGCATCAACACCCCCTTTCTTCTGCTGGTCACACCTCTCTCTATACAGCCTAACAACCTTCTAGCTAGGGCCACCGCCTTGTCACACTGTTTCGTCGCCTTCAAATCCTCAGATACTATCACCCCAAGGTCCCTCTCCCCATCCGTACCTATCAGACTCTCCCCGCCTAACACATACATCTCCCGTGGATGTCTACTCCCTAAGTGCATCACTTTGCATTTCTTCACATTGAATTTTAATTGCTAAACCTTAGACCATTCTTCTAGCTTCCGTAGGTCCTTTTTCATGTTTTTCACTCCCTCCGGGGTGTCCACTCTGTTACAGATCTTAGTATCATCCGCAAATAGGCAAACTTTACCTTCTAACTCTTCGGCAATGTCACTCACAAATATATTGAACAGAATCAGCCCCAGCACCGATCCTTGAGGCACTCCACTACTCACCTTTCGCTCCTCCGAGCGAATTCCATTCACCACCACCCTCTGGCGTCTGTCCGTCAACCAGTTCCTAATCCAGTTCACCACTTCGGGTCCTATCTTCAGCCCATCCAGTTTATTTAAGAGCCTCCTGTGGGGAACCGTGTCAAACGCTTTGCTGAAATCTAAGTAGATTATGTCCATAGCTCATCCCTGATTCAATTCTCCTGTCACCCAATCAAAGAATTCAATGAGATTCGTTTGGCATGATTTCCCTTTGGTAAAACCATGTTGTCTCGGATCTTGCAACTTATTGGCTTCCAGGAAATTCACTATCCTTTCCTTCAGCATCGCTTCCATTACTTTTCCAATAACCGAAGTGAGGCTTACCGGCCTGTAGTTTCCAGCTTCTTCCCTATCACCACTTTTGTGAAGAGGGACCACATCCGCCGTTCTCCAATCCCTCGGAACCTCTCCCATCTGCAAGGATATATTAAACAAATCTTTAAGACAACTCCAGAAGAAGAGGGAACCAAATCTGACGCAGCCAGAAGGGAGCTATCAGAATCATGGTTCCGCAGTCTTGCTTGAATTTCACCAAAGTTTTCCCAACTAGAGGTATGGGAGGATACGCATACAGAAGGCCTGTTCCCCAATGCAGGAGAAAGGCATCTGATGCTAGTCTGTCGTGGGCCTGAAGCCTGGAACAGAACTGAGGGACCTTGTGATTGATCTGAGTGGCAAAAAGATCCACACTTGGAAGATCTTGTGGACAACATCCAAGTTCAGTGGCCACTCGTGAGGTTGCATCACCCTGCTCAGTCTGTCGGCCAGACTGTTGTTTATGCCTGACAGATAAGTGGCTTGGAGAAACATGCTGTGACGGCATGCCCAAAGCCACATCTGGACTGCTTCCTGACACAGAGGGCGAGATCCGGTGCCCCCCTGCTTGTTGGTATAATACATGGCAACCTGACTGTCTGTCTGAATCAATATGACTTGGTTGGACAGCCGGTCTCTGAAAGCTTTTAGAGTGTTCCAGATCGCTCGCAATTCCAGGAGATTGATCTGAAGACCTTTTTCCTGAAAGGACCAAGCTTCTTGAGTGTGAAGCCCATCTACGTGAGCTCCCCACCCCAGGAGGGATGCATCAGTCGTCAGCACTTTTTGTGGCTGAGGAATTTGGAATGGACATACCAAGGTCAAATTGGGCCGAATCGTCCACCACTGCAAGGAATTCAGAAAGTCGGTGGACAGTTGGATCACATCCTCTAGACTTCCCACAGCTTGATACCACTGGGAAGCTAGGGTCCATTGAGCTGATCTCATGTGTAGACGTGCTATGGGAGTGACGTGAACCATGGAGGCCATGTGCCCCAGAAGTCTCAATATCTGCCGAGCCGTGATCTGTTGAGACGCTCAAACCATAGACACTAGGGACAGGAGATTGTCTGCCTTTGCCTCGGGGAGAAAAGCTCGAGCTGTCTTTGTGTCCAACAGTGCTCTAATGAACTCCAATTTTTGAACTGGGGTGAGATGGGACTTGGTATAATTGATCACGAACCCTAGTAATTCTAGCACCTGAATAGTCATTCGCATGGCCTGCAGGGCACCCTCCTCTGATATGCTCTTCACCAGCCAATCGTCGAGATAAGGGAAGACATGCACTCCTAGTCTGTGTAGCGATGCTGCGACTACAGCCAGGCACTTGGTAAACACTCTGGGTGCAGAGGCCAGACCAAAGGGCACTACACAATACTGAAAGTGCTGAATTCCTAGCCGAAACCGAAGATACTTCCTGTAAGCTGCAAGTATCGCGATATGGGTGTAAGCATCCTTTAAGTCCAGAGAGCATAGAAAATCGTTTTCCTGAATCATGGGAAGTCAGGGCCCTTAGGTCTAAGATGAGATGCATCCCCCCCCCCCCCCCCCGTTTTCTTTTGCACAAGAAAGTACCTGGAATAGAATCCCAGCCTTCTTCCCCTGGTGGAACGGGTTCGACTGCATTGGCCTTTAGAAGGACTGAGAGTTCCTCTGCAAGTACCTGCCTGTGCTGGAAGCTGTAAGAATGAGCTCCAGGTGGGCAATTTGGAGGTCTGGATTCCAGTCTGAGGGTATATACTAACTGGACTATTTGAACAACCCACCGGTCGGAGGTTATAAGATGCCACCTTTGGTGAAAAAATATCAACCTCCCTCCTACCGGCAAGTCGTCCAGAGGCTATGCATTTACAGAGGCTATGCTGAACTGGAGCCAGTGAAAAGCCCGACCTCTGCTTTTGCTGGGGAGCAGAATGGGCCTTTGATGCACACTGTTGATGAGAACGAGCACGTTGGGGCTGAGCCTGGGCAGGCTGCCGAGAAGCAGGAGTGTACCTACGCCTAGAGTAGGAATAAGGAACATTTCTCTTCCCTCCAAAAAACCTCCTAGATGAGGAGGCTGTAGCAGAAGGCGCTCGGTGGGAGAGAAAATCCATAGAATTATGCTTTTTAATCTGATTAACAAGATCCTCTACTTTTTCTCCAAAAAGATTGTCCACCCGGCAAGGAGCATCCGCCATCCACTGCTGGACTGAATGATCCAGGTCAGAGACACGCAGCCATGAGAGTCTGTGCATCACTATACCTTGAGCAGCGATCCTGGATGTCACATCAAAAGTACCCCTGGTCAGGAACTTGCGACATGCCTTCTGCTGCCTGACCACCTGGCGAAAAGGCTCAGCCAACTCCGCAGGGAGTGCATCAACCAAGCTGGACAGTTGACTTATCGAGTCCCGCAAGTGTATGCTCGTGAAGAGCTGGTATGATTGGATCTTGGCAGCGAGCATAGTCAAGAGTCCTAGCTTCTCTGCCTGGGGGCGCCAAAGCATAGTCTCTAGTACTCCTGGGTCTCTTAAGAGCGGAATCCACCACCATGGAATTGTGGGGTAATTGAGACCTCATCAATCCAGGTTCACCGTGGATCTGGTATTGGGATTCTGCTTTCTTGGGAACCACAGGGTCCAACAGAGGGGTGGACCAGTTTCTCATAAGGACTTCCTTCAGTACCTTATGGAGAGGGACTGTCACAGCCTCTTTAGGCGGAGAAAAATAATCCAGGACTTCCAGCATGTCAGATCTGGGCTCAACCTCAACATCAACCTCCACAGGGAAAGGAATAGCCGTAGCCATTTCCCGGACAAAAGAGGAAAAATACAGACTCTTTGGTGGGGATAGTCTTCTTTCCAGCGGAGGAGAAGGGTCAGAGGGAATCCCAAAAGACTCATTGGAAGAGAAGTACCTGGGATCTTCCTCTGAGTCCCACGAGTGCTCCTGCTCAGTGTCAGACAATACTCTGACACTGGACCTGTCTCGACGCCGAGGAACAATGTCCTCTGTGGTGGTGTCGAGAGGTCGACGCCCTATCCAACGGCGGCAAAGCTCCCTCCACCGACGTTGAAGGGGAGTCAACCTGAGTGGCAGTCGACGCAGATGCCACAGGCGGCACCGCAGTCGGAGACCTCACCACAGGCGAAGAGCCAGGCACCGCTGCAGCAGATGGCAAAGAGGGCACAAGCATCCCCAACACCGAAGCTGATTGATGCAGTAAGCCTTCCAGAGGTTTATTTATTTGCTGCATTTGTATCCCACATTTTCCCACCCATTTGCAGGCTCAATGTGGCTTACAATATGTTACAACGACATTCACATTAATAGAATAAGAATTTCAGAATCTAGATATAGATAAGGTGCATAAGAATATCATGGCAATCATATTAACGGAATAATAATTTCAGAACTGTTACAAATAATGATGCATAAGAATAACATGAAGGACTGGAAGTGGATAAATAGATAAAACATAACATAATATCAGGATAAGATATAATATTCAGTAATGAGGATGTAATTAAAATAAACAATTTAGAAGAGTTCCATAATAGTTGTATTTGGATTAATTTAGGAGTCAGATCGTTATGGGGAATCCTTTTTGTACGTCTTTATGAATAAGTAAGCCTTCAGTAATTTTCGGAATATTGTCAAGTCGTGTGTTGTTTTTATGGTGATCGGTAATTCATTCTATAGTTGTGTGCAGATGTATGAGAAGCTAGATGTATGTATAGATTTGTATTTGAGTCCTCTGCAGTTGGGATAGTGAAGGTTTAAGAAAGTATGTGATGAACTTTTGTTGTTTCTCTCTGGAAACAAGGCCTGGATACACTCGTTAAGAGCCGCCATCGGAGAAGGCTGCGGGGCCAGTGGAGCAGGTGGTGTCAGAATCCATGGAGGCTCGGCAGTAGATACCAGACTGCCAAGAGATCGACGCATCAGCACCTCCTGTAGCAAGGGGGAGCGCTCCTCTCGGCACTGATGCTTCTTGGGTGCCGACTCTCTCAACGTCCTGGAGCTCCCGGTACTGTGCGCCGAAGGAGAACGATGACCGTGCTTCTTAGCCTTCGCTCGACGCCCGTCATCAAGGCTCTTCGGTACCGAAGAGGAGGACGTGGAATCCTCACGTCTCCTCGGGGCCTGGTCAGACGAAGGTTGGTCTCGGGGGGCCTGCATAACAGGAGGCCACGAGACAGATGGAGACCCACTTGATGCCTCACTGCTCCCAGCACGAGTTGGTCTCTCAGCAGCCATTACCTTGTTCCCAGACGTCAATGCTCCTGTCGATATTGACGCCAACGACCTCGGTACCGATGTCAACGTCGAAGGTCCAGACTGAGCCCCAAAAAGCTTTTCCCGTTGGGCTTCTAGAGACGCTTGGGCCCGTTTCTTCATACGAAGACACAGACTAGAAGCGGCTGGGCTATGGTCGGGCCCAAGGCACTGGATACACCAAGCGTGGGTATCGGTACCTGAGATGGTCCGGCTGCACCGAGTACAACGTTTGAGGCAGCTGGGTATCTTTGATGACATGGAAGAAGAAAAAACGGCTTAGGTGAAATCAAACGACGCGACTGTGCCAAAAAAGAAGGGCACAAAAAGGGGAAAAACCCGACCGCACGGCTCAAAGGCCGGCTGCGTCGAAAAGAAAAGGAAACTTAAAAGAGGAGAAAAAGATAAGGAAAACTGCGGGGAAAAAGTACTTTTTAAAAAAAAAAAATCTTTAACAAGAAAAGAAAATAAAAGAAGAAAAATCCTGAAGAAGAAATCTTCGTCCTGGGCCAAATGGAGCAGCGCAAAAACACTGCCGCACATAACCGCGGAGAAAAAATAACCACAGAGGCACGCTTGCCGGCGGGCGGGAAGACGTTCACGCATGCGCAGTTAGCGTTGCTCACGCGGTGGAACATTCCAGAAAGACTTTATTTTGCTTGCAAAATGTTTGCCGGTTCCTGGGCCTCCGCCTGCTTGTCCTCGGAGAATGACATCAAGTAAATCCAAGTCAGGTACAACTGCAAAGTAAACTACTGTTTTGAATACTCAACAGTATTTTAGCAGATTGTGTGGGGCTAATATGATTCTTTTGGTTTCCCTGGTTTGCATTTTCTGGGATAGGGAGAAGTGAAGGAAAGTAGTCTAGATGCAGAGGAAAATGAGATGATATCTGGGGGATAGGGCACAGAGCCACCAGAACCCTCTTCTCCCCCCAACCAAGAACTCCTCCTTACCTCTAAAATCCCAGAACCTCACTTCTACCTCATCTTCCCTCCTCTCCCCAACCTTGATCCTCCCTCCTCCTCTATCCTTGACCCTCTTCCTTCCTTATCTCACACTTTACTATACTCATTCCTCTCTCCACCACTGATCCTCCTTATCCCATCCATGAAATCTTCTCTTCTTCTTCTTCTCCTCCCACATATTGATACTTCTCCACACAAAAAACTCCTAGAAAGCAAGGCTGGAAAATGACTTTACTTTTATTATTCCAAATAAATTTACATGACTTAATATACAAAAAAAATTCAATGTTGCAAATGCACCCCGCTATCGCAACCTGCTACAAGAAACTGGGAGCTAAGGAAACTCAATCATTTAAAATGATCTGACTGCCTACACCTAGTTTTACTAGAGTTTACCAAACATTCATTTTTATGAAATCTATATGTAACAATTGTGGAGATATTAACAAAATAGAAACAAACACATTATTTCATTCAAAATACCTGTGCAATTAAGTTTTATATGTAAAAAGTACAATAGCTATAGCACATTAACTGTAAATAATTCATAATGTAATGTGCTAAAAGTTCAATCTATGACTATTAGTCTTCTTACTAGGAACCACCTAGTTACTGGATTAATAAAAATGTAGCATTAGCAAACTGTTGTTTGTAATCTTCAATTACCTTGGTACCCAGGTGACTTGTCAATCTTCGAGGAACAGAGTAGGTACTAGTTGAATTCATACCATTGGATGTTTCATGTTCTGTTCGAGCCGAGGAACCCTAAAATTAAAAAAGAAAACTTAGCTAAAATTAAAATGTTGAATTAGGCATCAGGAGAGTAGCAGATCATTCCACTGTCAAAGATTAATTCTTGAATTCTATCCACATCAAAGTTAAACAATGTTCCTTTACGTTATGAGACTGTAAGACTTCTAGTGGCCTGCTCCTGCATGAGAGAGCATTCTCGTTTCCAGTAGGGCACTAGGTTGACAGATTTCAAACTATGGGAATCATTTCCTAACAGTGCATACCACCTGCTATAGGGCCACAGAAATAAAATGGGCCCTGTGGCATATAGCGCAAAGTGATAGTAAACAATTCCTCCTATATGATCTGTTTCATGGAATCAGCTTCAGAAGCAGAGAAATGGAAAAACTGCTCGGACAACCTTGGAGAATACTTAAAATGAAGAAAAAACTACAGCATGACCTTATACTGGCCCAGGATCAATGACATGACAAAACAACATTTCATACCAAAACGTTAAAAACACTGACCTTGTAAGCATGGGGGTGAGAAGTTTTCAAGAGACAGTGATGTGTCATTCTATAGACAAGGGCATATACACAAAGCATAAAGGCATTCCGAAGTAGATAAGTGTAGTTTTCACAGAGGTGTAAGCACCAATCACTAATTACTACTCCTCTATAATTACAAATCTCTCTCAACCACCCCCACCCCCCCCCAAAAAAAGAAAAACAACTGGTGTTACATTGGGTATAAAATTACATGAGAACAAGGAAGCAATGTGAGATGGTAACGACCTAATGGACTGATAAAAGACACCAAAGTAAGTCATTGCAAACTGTTCTCCAAGGGGCCACATGCAGAAGGGGTCTGGAGCCAGTGAGGATATTTTGACAAGTACTGCCTTTGACTTTGTGGCAGCAGAGTTTTTAAGGCAGGATTAATGTCCTTTCTCTACATTAACAAGTGGAGAGGTGTGGTACCCGTGTTAGTCCACTCCTAAAGGTTATCAATAGAAATCAAACAAAATAAAACATGGAAAAGAAAATAAGATACCACCTTTTTTTATTGGACATAACTTAATACATTTCTTGATTAGCTTTCGAAGGTTGTCCTTCTTTGTCAGATCGGAAATAAGCAAATGTGTTAGCAGATAGTATATATAAGAGAAACATCAAAGCATTACTTTGACAGTATGCGAGGAACTAACATCTTTCTGAAATGAATACATTTTCGTGACTAAATTTTGAGAGTAAAGTCCAACAAAACGATACCATCTTATATTGTTTCTCTCTGTAGTGAATTATCACAGCAACCGCATTACTCTCTTAAGACAGAGAATAAAAGCATACTATTGACACTTGATTCTCTGCTGTCATTTATGTACTATGCTCTCTTATATCTGGCACTGGAACAGAGGAGCCCAGTACTACAAAGATGTCAACAAAAATTCAGTAAGGTTTTTAATAGGCTACACAGACTTAAATAGCTCCTTCTATCTCTACAAGCTGACACTATTTTGGCAGTGCTGGACAGTCAGAACTAGAAGCAAGGAAGCTGGACATAATAGTAAGAGAGAAAAACACTAGAACAACATTGATCATAAAGTTGTCAGTTCAAAGCAATTACTCTGTGAATCAAGTGGAGAGAGAAGACCTTCAAGTCTCAAGAAATGCAGTCCAAGAAAATGTGGCACAAAGATAAAGAAATATTTGTCATCATTTTAGGCGCCAAAGGCTTGATTAAAAAGAATTTCCAAACACACCTGGGTAGGATGCCTTTACATGTTATGAACTCAAGTGGGAAGCTCTCTTTGTCATGATGCAAGTATTACAGTGAGTGCAAGCAGTAAATTTGAGAGACTGAGATTATATTCCACATACACTGGTTTAGGAGTGAGGTTTGTTACCATGGTATGCAAAACTAACTCATTTGTAGATATTGCCCCTGGGACAAACCAAGGTGACACCTCTGTGGGTGAGCATTTTTTGGAACCAGACCACAGCACCAACGAACTTATGGTCAGAATTCTAAATGGAAATTTTACAACAATCCAGGAACATAAGATGTTTGAAGTTAAGAGTGGAGGAGTGGCCTAGTGGTTAGGGTGGTGGACTTTGGTCCTGAGAAACTGAGTTCGATTCCCGGCACAGGCAGCTCCTTGTGACTCTGGGCAAGTCACTTAACCCTCCATTGCCTGCCGCATTGAGCCTGCCATGAGTGGGAAAGCGCGGGGTACAAATGTAACAAAAAAAAAAAAAAAAAAAGATGAGAGAGTACTTCAACACCAACAAGAAAAGACTTTTAAAAACCCGGGTTTCCTACCATATCATAAACCATAAAATTATACTGCTTTGTCACTTTTTTTTTTTAATGTGCTTATTCGTTTTAAGTAGAAATGTATAAAATCAATCCTTACAAAGCTAAAGTTATAACTATAAAAACAGCATGCCAGGAAAACAGTAATAAAGGCATTGCACATCAATAATATCCAAAGAATATGAAAGAAAAAAAACAAAAACAAGATAAGTATCATCCAAAATACAGGACACTATACCATACCCAAGTAACCAATAATGCCCCTCCATAGGGTATGTCCCAACGCCCCTCTAAAGGGTAGAGTAAGTCCCAAGCAGGTAACTAAGTATCAGTCATACCTACACTCATTCACCATACTCTCCCATCCAAAATTCTCCAATCTCACACTCACATCTCATCAAGACACTCCTAAGACCAACCAACTACATTCCGTTGTTAAAGAATATAGTGCCGCCTTCAAATCCCATACAGTTGTGACATTTAGTGGGAGGAGGAATAGCTTATAATGCCTTTGTATCGCTCCATGGTGTGACCGCACCTCGAATATTGTGTTTAATTCTGGTCGCCGCATCTCAAAAAAGATATAGTGGAATTAGAAAAGATGCAGAGAAGGGCGACAAAAATGATAAAGGGGATGGGACGACTTCCCTATGAGGAAAGGCTAAAGCGGCTAGGACTCTTCAGCTTGGAGAAAAGGTGGCTGAGGGGAGATATGATAGAGGTCTATAAAATAATGAGTGGAGTTGAACGGGTAGATGTGAAGCGTCTGTTCATGCTTTCCAAAAATACTTGGACTAGGGGGCATGCAATGAAGCTACAATGTAGTAAATTTAAAACAAATCGGAGAAATTTTTTCTTCACTCAATGTGTAACTAAACTCTGGAATTTGTTGCCAGAGAATGTGGTAAAGGCGGTTAGCTTAGCAAAGTTTTAAAAAGGTTTGGACGGCTTCCTAAAGGAAAAGTCCATAGACCGTTATTAAATGGACTTGGGGAAAATCCACTATTTCTGGGATAAGCAGTATAAAATGTTTTGTACATTTTTGGGATCCTGCCGGGTATTTGTGACCTGGATTGGCCACTGTTGGAAACAGGATGCTGGGCTCGATGGACCTTTGGTCTTTCCCGGTATGGCAATACTTATGTACTTATGCACCCAACACAGATTATTTCTGTAAAATTAATGTTAACATAGATGTAGATATATAGATATAAGAGCGATGGGGCCCTGAATGCCATCTATAGGATAAACCCAACTTAAGCAAAAAGGGTAACAATGCTTAGAGCGCTCCCAAAGTTGCTTGTAAAGTAATCACTCCCATTTTGTCTTCTGCCAGTGGGAGCGAAGTTCGAATGTTGCTAGCTCATGCATGCATGCCATCCACCCTTTTGCTGTCCAGAATTGCAATATGACTTTTTTAAAACTAACAATACCGCTAAATGAATAAACCTTTGTTTCACCGTTGATATGTTTTGGTCTATCAATACTTGATTATTTCCCAGAATAAAATAGGATAATTCCATTCCATGGAAGACTGCAAGACACCCTCTAGCACTGAAAATGACTCATTCCACACAGTGAGCTTGCTTGGGGCACTCTTAGAGAAGAAGAAAAAAAAAGAATGGAGCAGTGTCCTAGCCTGCTCATGACATCTGGAAAACATGCTAGAGTCCAAGTGTTTCATATTTTCCCTTTTATCCTTACCAATATATGTCCTATGCAAAATGTTATACTGCATCTCCTGCAAAGTGGCATCTTTAGTAGATGTTCTGAAAAAAGGTTTGTAAATCTAATGGGGTCATTCATATCTTGTCCTACATCATTGGGCCAAGCTTTAGGTCCAAGTACCTATTTCCAGGGTGGTCTTTACTTAGCTTATACCACATGGACAATTTATTAGAGGTGGCTGGAACCTTCAGAAAATTTTTATTGCACTTGATGAAAAGAGGGGAAATTCCCACCCTTCCCCTAAGTAAGCAGGGTTCCTATAGAGGAACAGCCTAGAGATCCCCAAGCTTAAAACACTAAACTCCCCCAAACCAGGCTCACAATAAGGATTCTTCGCCAACATCAATGAAGGGCAAGGTGTGTGACTTATTATCCTGGCTGTGCCAAGCGAAGCAGATGCATTAGAAAGTTACTTACAATCATATCCAACATTCTGCAGCCTTTGGGATCATGAAGAGGGGCCATAAAACATATGGGTGCACACCAATTATCTCAGAAATCCTCCGAGAAAAGCTGCCAGTGCTTTGTTTATGCCTCATGAATTCACCGCAGCAGGGACGTTATATTATATAAGTGGAGGTCCAGAAGATTCAATTCTCCCCATCGTTTTGCTCAAATTAGTTTGTTGTACACAATCCTAGCACACTTATTCTAAATAAACCTCCTTATAGGGAATGGGAATTGGGACTTGATATACCGCCTTTCTGTGGTTTTTGCAACTACATTCAAAACAGTTTACTTAGTATATACAGGTACTTATTTGTACCTAGGGTAATGGAGGGTTAAGTGACTTGCCCAGAGTCACAAGAAGCTGCAGTGGGAATTGATCCCAGTTCCCCAGGATCAAAGTCCACTGCACTAATCTCTAGGCTACTCCTTCACTCCACTTACTATGCAATTATGGATGCGCACAGGCATCCATCATAAATCCACTAAAAATGACATAATATGATCAGATCCCCTGAAATTAACTTAGCAGTGACATTTTGTACGAACTGAATACTCCCTTACTAATAGGCTACCGTTGGCTACCTGTGCCTACAGAACTAAGCATAAAATGCTTATTTTGATTTTCAGGGTTCTTCTTACTAACCAGCTGCGATATTTGGCAGATCTGCTATTTTCTTACCTACAGGCATTCATTGAGATCTTCTAGTTCTGCAATCAGCATTTAGTTATATAGCTCCTTATTTATTTGGATTTTGCTTAGATCTTTTTTCAGTAGTAGCTCAAGGTGAGTTACATTCAGGTACATTAGTTTTTCCCTGTCTGTGGAGGGCTTAAAATGTAAGTTTGTACTTGAGGCAATGGAGAGTTAAGCAGTTTGCCCAAGATCACAATGAGGAGCAACAACAGGCAGATTTGAACTGGGTTTCCCAGGTTGTCAGCCCAATGCTCTAATCACTAGGCTCCTTCTCCATTTCCCCCTTACCTGGAATTAAACTAAATCTTATCTGCTTTTAGATGAGGGTTGAAAACCTCTCTTTTTCACCAGGCCTATGGAGTGTAGAGGGTGAATGCTGTTCCTGATTCCTATCAGATTCTGTTTGATTCTTTACCACTTTTCTTCATATATCTTCCTCCCCCTTTGCAGCATGTATTTCTTCCCCATTGCATATTTAATGACATTGTACACTTGTTTTGGTTGTCTTATTATAACTTTTACTTGGTAGTATATTTTTAATTATTTATGTATATTGCTTTGGTTATTTAACCCTCAACATAGTAAAGGACCGCAAATAACAACCAACATGGCCCATCCAGTCTGCCCAGAAAAGAAGCCAGGGTTGTACCTCTAAACTCCATGCAGCTTGCCCTCTTTTGTGTTTAGCTTGTATCTGATGCCTGCTCCAGTCTACCTTCCTTCTTTATCTTTCAATTCTTTAAAGAGTGAAAGCTATTTAAAACTTACTATGTATTCTACCTTCATGTCATATAGGGAACCTCTGTTTATCCTACACCTTTAGGATTTTGTCAGAGCTAAAAGTTGCATTTTCAGTTGTGTTTGTCATCACAAATTCCAAAGAGCATAAACTCAGCAGATTTTGGCAACCTAAGGAAGAAGGGGATTGGTACTCCTTAATCTTGGGTTATATCTATGAATTCTTATGTTAACTCCTTTCTGGGCTTGAATGAGTGTTGAGTTATCACCTTTGTGGGTATCACTGGAATCCTTTCAAGCTAATGGAATAAATTGGGCTAGTTTGCTTACCTGTCCACCTATTAGGCTTCTAATTATTTGCCTTACTTGTAAAATGTCTTATTAAAGCATAAGCTCTACAGTCTTGGTATTCTCTATGTAGGCTTTTGGGTACTTCTAAAAAGAAATTACCACTTATTTTGTTTCTCAGTAATAATGTTGGGTTAGTTCCATTATTAGGTGAGGTGAGGCAGTAGAATTAGGCAGCAAATTTCAGGGGACAGGAGCAGAGACCAAAAGGATAGCATAATAAGGAAGACAGACATACTCCTGAATAGCTAAAGAAGCAAGTGGGTGACCTGGCATGGCCAGAAGAAGGCAGAGCCAGATGACATAACAGAAGCTGAGTGGAATTCTGAGGAGGATATGAGGAACCCATGAGATCAGTCTTGCAGCAGCAAGACATAACATGAGAACATAATAGCATAAGAGTTACCCTACTGGGCCTGACCAAGAGTTTTTCTTGCCCAGTATTCTGCTTTTAGCAGTGGCCACTTCAGACCTGGTACAGTCCCAAAAGTAGCAAGATCCCATGCTACTTAACACCAGGGATAAGATGTGGCTTTCTCCATGTCTACCTCAATAACTATTTATGGACTTTTCCTCCAGAATTTGTCCAAACTATTTTTAAACCCACCTACATTAATTGCTTTTACATCCTTCAGCAATGAAGTCCAGAGCTTAACTATACGTTAAGTGAAAAAATATTCTCTATTTGTTTTAAATATGTTACTAGGTTATTTCACAGACTGTACCCTAGTCTTTGTACTTTTTGATAAGAGTAAACAATCAATTTGCATTTATTTACCTGTTCCATTAAGGATTTTATAGACCTATCATATTTCCCCCTCAGCTTTCTTCTCCAAGCACAAGGGCCCTAACCTCTTTAGCCTTTCCTCATATAAGAGGTGATCCATCACCTTAACCATTCTGGTTGCCCTTCTCTATACATTTTCCAGTTCCATTATATCTTTTTTGAGATGCAGTGACCAGAACTGCACAAAACACTCAAGGTGCAATCTCAGAGGTATTATGATATTCTCTTTTTTAAAATTCTCTGTTCCTTTCTTAATTCCTAGCATGTGCTTAAATGCTTCATGTGCTACTGGTATGTCTGGGGTGATTGAAAAGGAAAACCAGGAATGAACAGACTACACTGGTTGAAGTAACCACCATGTGTGCTATGCTCAAATGCTTCCTATGTTTTGTGAGAGGGGAAGAAAATCTGGTATGGGAAAAAATAGCATTCTTCTGAATCCTCAACTAACACATCACCCCCCTCCCCCGTGGACGCAAATCTGACAATCCTGTCCTAAAAATGCCCCAGACCAGATTACCCCTCTCCCTTCGATCCACACCATGCACCACCAATCCCACCTGGGTCTCTGACACACACACTCGCTCCACCTCAAACAACCCTCCCATCACCGTGTGACTGCTCCAAACATCCTACCTTCAACTGACATGTCTAGATAACCGTCCAAAATAACCATATATGACATCCCTGCTGTGTCCTTGAAACACGCAGCCCCTATGTTCTCACCACACACATCCTATTCACAACAGTCCTCTCACCACACCTGAACTATGTCCCATATATACCCCCCCTTGCCCTACACACCATATCTACTGCTTCATCCTCACCACGCATTCACATACCACCCTTTTCCCAAACACCGTTCAATTCCACACATGCCCCTAATATACAGCCAGTTCTCCGGTAAACAACGGGATCTCATCCTTTGCCTCAGGCAACCAAATAAATAGCAATCATAGTTGCAAAATATGTTATATCCTACTACCAGGCAAGAAATGTTACCTGACCTGGGATAATAAAGACCAAAACCAGAACCTGAGATTTTTCCTTATTATTGTCCTCTGTGTACTTTAATCTGATTTTACTGTTTTGAAAATGATCTCCTCCTGCTTTGTTCACATTAACTTCTAAATGTATTATATGGGCTACACATGTAAAATTGTCATGCCATAAAGTTTCCTGACTGATTGCTTTAAACTGCCTCTGTAATAACCGCTGTATTTACATCTATGGTTTACTAAAGAATATGGCTCACTAGCAAGAATGATCTTTTAGGATTTTATGGCCAATTTTGGGGAAAACTATCCATTAAAACCTTTGAGGACCTGATGCAGCAATTGCGATGTGCCTAGGTAGCCTAATTATCTATATTTGCAGGTAAGAAGGACCTTTCAGAAGTTGCTCAGTTCCAGATTCCTAGATCTCTGCCTACTCTACTCTAATATGCAAATTCTCTCTTTGTACTTGGGAATCCTGGATGCTAAATTTAATATGACTCCCCTCATCTCATTCAAAAGTGGAAAGAGGCCTTCAATATAAATTTAAATGCCACAGACTGGAGGAAAATTTTAAGTCTGCTCCCAGTATTTCAATTTGGTGTAAAAAAATGAATTTATGATTAGGCTACTTCCCAGAATTTAAATATGCTTAACTGTCTAGGTACAGTAAAAGGGTTGCAGCTAAGTACTGGGGGCATCTCTGTAAGTGTATTTATTTTCTTTCCATTTCATAACCTGCATTTTTTGCCATAATCATTAAAGCAGTGAACAATTAAGCATTAAATATAAAACCAAAAAGAAATTATCTTTGTGGATGAATTTAATAGTTCTGGGGGCATGAGAGCAAAATAACGTCTGTAATAGTTGCAGTAGACACTTCGCCCTTGCTTATCCTGTTGGGTATCTGGGAGTACATCAGCTTTCCTCTGCACACTGTAATCTAATAGATGATGGCAGATACAAACCAACTGACTCACCTAATCTCTCCAGTTATTAAAGAAAACAATCTAGCCACAGAAAAATTGCTTACCCACATAATATACATAGTTCACTTTGCTACTGAATGGTTTTGAAAAAGAAAAAAAAAATACCCGTGAAACTGAATACTGGCACAAACAAATACACAGTCATCATTCAAAGACTCAGACCAATAAACCAATAAACTTATGTATAGAAGGTTCTCATTGTTGTCCTTATCTCTTGGGTTTATGGTCTACCTCCCACTGTTTGACACTCCTGTCTGATGCAGGAGACAGATTTGGAGTTCATGCTTCATACTTTTCTGTACTTGCATTTCATTATATAAAACTTATAACGGGATTAAAGAAGACAAATTGTTAATGTTGTATCAAATAATTACTTGCAAACTTAGGGCCCCTTTTACCAAACTGCACTAGCAATTTCAGGTGCGGCAATGCCAATAAAGTCCATTCACTCTGAATGGGCTTCGTCGGCATCACCATACGGGAATCACTAGTATGGTTTGGTAAAAGAGGCCCTTAGGATAGTAATATTTTATTATTTGGGAATATTGTTAAACTGAATACAAATTTACAGTTTAAAAAATTACAAGTAAAATAAAGAAAAAGAAAGTATAGTACAAGCTCTGAGGATTTTGAGTTGGAGGACGTGAAGATAAAGCCTGAGATCAAATAGGCTTCTCTTGTAATGCATCAAGAATGCTATCATCACAGTCTGCATTTCTAAGACAAAGCTAGTATTATGAATACCAGCCATATGATGGGCCTAGCAGCAAAGGCACTGCTAATGGAAATAAATTAGACAGAACTACCAGCACTACTTATTCAATAAGAACTAATTGAAAACATCTTTCAAATATCACAGTCCAGAATACACACTGAGTTTTATCTGAGATCTCTGAGATAACATATTAAATGATCCATTAAGACTACGCTATCTAATGTCATCCTTTTTCATATTATTATCCACAAAGGCCAACACCCACAGTCATCTTTCTGCAGGAGAAGTAACACTTTTATTCCAAGACTTTCAAGAATTCAAAAATTAAGAAATTCAAATAAGATCTAGGATATTCAACTTGAGAACTGGGATAGATAGATAAAACTCTAGATGGCCCCTTCAATCTAGCAGTGTTTGAAGATTAAATTATAGAGAGTATCTGCATGTGATTCTCCCAGCTTCAACTTACCATTCTAGCGATTCACTTAATTACTAATAAAAATTCTGTACAATGAAATGAGAAAGCACTCTTATCACGAAATGCTAGGCAGTCTTCTTTCCTTCTCACCAAAATATATACACACATATGTACATAATCACACAATAAAATCTGTGCTCGTTTACCATGACAAAATAATGCACAGCCACAACGAATGAATTATTTAAACTAATTATGCTCTCAGCCCAAAGCTTGCCTAGTAATGTTTCAATATAGGTCAAAGTGGTTCCCAAGGCAATTGCTCAAATGTAAGAAAAATACACATAGCTCTGATGTCATTTACAAGCAGATTTTATCTTATATCTGCTGAAACATTATTCAAACAGAACCATAACAATCTGTACCAAGACAGTTATTATTCATTTTAAAGACTAAAATTTAATGATCACTTCTGAAAAGAGAACTGTTAGCTGACAAGACCGAGAGCTCCTATATGACTCTAAGGGGGTCTTTTACAAAGCCATGCTAGCTCGTATTAAAAATCAGCTGGCGGTAAACGCTGAGATGCCCATTATGTTCCTATGAGTGACTCAGGGTTTACCGCCAGCTGATTTTTACAGCGAGTTAAAAATGATAATGTGGCTTTGTAAAAGCCCCCCCCCTAAGGGATCCTGTTACTAAGGTGCACTAACGGATTTAGCGTGCTCTAATGATTAGCATGCACTAAATTCTGCACAGCCCATTGTATACCTATGGGCTCCATGGTACTTAACGCACACTAATTCGTTAGCACACCTTAGTAAAAGGACCCCCAAGATTGTAGGTTTCACTATCATACTTGTTAATAGTGTGAACAATAATTACAGAACCAATATTCAGCTACATAGCATGGAGAAACAAATATCCCACTGAAGTACAGTTAAGAAAACAACTTGAAGAATGATCCCTCCATTACACTGAGCAATTTAACAAAAAAGGAACAAAAAAAAAAAGCACTGAATAAAGACTAAAGTCTTTAAAGATTGTAAAAACAAACTGCCCAAGAAAGACAGGGCTGCTCATTTCAAAGGTTTATCCAATACAACTGTACTGAAAAACATATTTATAATCTTAACTTGGGTAATTTAAGGAAAGCACTTCAGTGGACATTATTAAACCAAATCCATTAAGAAAATGTATATTACTGGCTATGAATCTTCACAAATGTGCTTAATAAATATTCATCTATTCCATACTGTGTACATTTAAACCTTTTAGCATAATTCAATCACATTCACAAACACAAAGAATATTTAAATCCATTTTAATTGCTGCTATTCATTACAGTTAACATCCATGTACACCTTCCATTCAAACATTTGGTCTTCATTATAATTTTAGTACACTACAGGTTCGCTAGAGGACCTAAAACTGAAAAGCCTATTCATTCACTCATCAGAAAACTGGATGCATTCTAGACAGCAGCTAGTGGAGCCCCTCTTTTAATCCTCATCATTTGAAACAAAGACGGCAGCCTTCTGGACCTAGCGCGACTGAAGAAACCCATTCAAGCTTCATGAAAAAAACAAGGAAGCATCTTAAAATCAAGCTAATAAAGAACCAAATGTTATTTGCACACATTTCTATATCTGAAAATAATCCTGTTTTTACCTGGCTATTTCCAGTAGTGCCGGTGCTGATATCTGCTGCTCCTTGACCTTCATTCTGCCTCTCTGCATCCCGGAAGCCTGCATCTTGCTTGCTTTGAGGTGCTTTCTGTTAATGTAAGAGTTAATGCATTACATTCTGGCAGAGAATGTGCTTTTTAGCAGTTGTAGGCTCTCTCAGCAGTACATACATAAGCACTGTAGTTTTCCAACACGTCTTCACTTTGCTTTGTGTCTAACCTCTAGCCTCAATAATTAGCAGCTGAGACAGACTGCTTTAGCAAAATTGCAAGATGAAAGTAAAGCATGTCCGCTGAGGATTATAGCTCTGCAAGACAAAGGATTTGCTGTAAGACAGGAACACCACCCTCCACCAGCTGTGCTCACATCACCATCAGAAATTTAACAGAACAGCAGCAAACAACTGCCGTCCCTGCAATGTCACATGATCCTGCATTTGTTTGAAGCCAGAGCTGCAACAGAAATGATCACTTCAGCTTCACAATCAGATATGAGACACATGGCTTCTGAGTGCCTAGACCAAAATACATAATTCAATTTTGCATGGATACCCAAATGCTTGTAAGACTTTCCTTTTTTCCAATTATCAGCACTGCAGCACAGAAGCATCTGCTGAAAAACAGCATGCCCATCTGGCACCAATCCAAGAGCAGTTATAATAATTAAAAAAAAACAAAACAAAACAAAAACTTTGGTGTAAGCAAAATCTATTCTAGCGCATGACAAATGTTTTGGACATCAGGTAACTACTATGCAGTCACTATTTACAATTAAACCTACTCATACAGTTACTGAAATGCAAATACCAGTCAAAATACCTATCATTTTATCACCAGTTAAACAAGTGATGAAGTAATCAAAGAATGTAATTACATATTTATATTCTACACTTTTCCAGCCAAAGGTCAAACAAGACAGATCACAATTTGTCACCTAGACCCCCAGTCCACTAACATACCCTGGTCATCCCAACCCTAATCACAAAACATCTGGGTTTGATACCCAAGCACAATATATGTAATGTTCCATACTTTCCAAACAAAAAACGCAAAACTGGGCCTTCAAGACTGAGACAACAGGAGTATTTTATTGACAATTGACCCAACACAGGCCGTGTTTCGGCGTGAAACAACGCCTGCCTCAGGGGTCAGGGTTTAGTGGTAAAGTGTATGCCCAATGCCTCTGAAGACAAATAAGGGAAGTATATGAAATCAAGCGTTCCTTTCTGAAGGCCAACTGCGATTTAGGAAAAAACTCCTGTATTAGCCTTGTTTTTCAGCAAATTGTCAATTGTCAATAAAATACTCCTGTTGTCTCAGTCTTGAAGGCCCAGTGTTGCTTTTTTTGTTTGTATACTTTCTATGTATGCTGTATACCCTCTCTGTTGGCATGTTCCATACTTTCTAAATCACACTGTTTGAAAAACCATGTCTTCAAACACATTCTAAATATCAAAGAACTTTAAACTCTTTCAATTCTAATAAATGTTTCCATAAGGCAAGAGTGATACTAGTAATAGTCATCTAGTTCCTACTTTCCCTATCTGATGGAATATAAAGATATTTATCCTGATTGGAACATGGGGGACCCCACTAGATGATACCATTTTAATCTGCCAGCAAGGCACACAGGCTAATTCCATGGAAGACCTCATGAGAAAGACATTGGCTTTGAAGTAGTACTGAGAGCCAGTGCAAACACGCTATTTATTTATTGGGATTTATTAACCGCCTTTATGAAGAGATTCACCCAAGGCACTGTACAGTAAGTACAGATTAACATCAAACTTACAATTTTTTTAATAATATACAATAGTAAAATGTACAAGTATAAACAAATACAATGAAAGGAAAACTTGAAAACAGCAAACTGAAACCTAATAAGACTACTATGAAACAGGATCAAAAATAAACACATTTAACAGCACTGAAATTCAAATAACAGAGACATAATACGATGCAAGCCTAATAGTGATGGAATATCTAATAAGTACACAATCAGAACACTCAAATAACATTGCTATGATACTAATGCTTTTCTACAATACAGATATATAGATGAGGACAAGATGCATGGTACAGAGTCAGTTGGGATAAATAAACGGGTGGCTAAACTAAAGGCAAATTCTCTGTACATTTAATCAAGATATAAGGAACTGGTCTAAGTTACAGAGTGTGTATCAAGCTGGTCCAGGTGCAGAATGGGTGTATAGTCAGTCACCCTATGTATTAAAGGCTTGGGCGAAGAACCAGGCTTTTACCTGCTTCATGAAGTAGAAGTAGTCTCAAGTTATATATAGCCCCTCTAGGAGTTAATTCTAGAGTGTGGGGGCTACTCATAAGAAGGGTCACTGCGGGTATCGCATCATACAATTTCTTTTGAAGAGGGGACAGATAGTGACAGGGCCGGTCTTAGGCAGAGGCGACCAAGGCGACCGCATAGGGCCCCATGCCTAAGGGGGCCCCGCGCAGCGCCTCAACACTGCCTCGCTCGTGCCTCCTCTCCGACCTCCGCCGCTGCTCGCCTTAGTCGCCTGAGATGATCCCCATTCCTGCGGCTCAGCCACTCCACTCCCACCACCACTGGCGCGGCATCCACCCCTGGCTTGGGCCCGCTACTAATTGTAGTGGACTTGAACTGAATAATTTCTAGGGAGGGGAGGTTTCATGATAGCATTGTGCTTATTATTTCAATCATTTTTTTTTGTACAAGTTTAGCTTCATTTGTCTTTATTTGAAATTTCATAAATAAAAAAAATGTTCTAAAAATGGAATAATCTTATCAATGGGGTGGAGCTAGGGTGGGGGCGGAGCTAGGGTAGGCAGGGCTAGGATGGGGCCCTAATTGTTCTGCATAGGGCCCCGCACTTGCTAAGACCAGCCCTGGATAGTGATGATCCTTGAGAGGACCTTAGAGGTCTCAAAGGTGTGGAAAGGGCTAACTTATTCTTTAAGTACTCTGGCCCATTTTGTCTGAGGGCCTTGAAAAATAAACAGAGTTTTAAATTTAGCCCTGTAAGGTACTGGTAGCCAGTGTAGTTTTTGCAGGAAGGGTGTGATGTGGTCACACCGTTTGCAGCTTTCTATCAGTCGTGCTGCAGCATTCTGAATTAGTTGGAGCAGCTACAAACTCTTTTTGGTTTGACCAGTGTACAGGACATTACAATAGTCTAGTTGTGATGTTATCATGGCATGGACCACTATGGTCAGACTTGACTTTCCAATGTATGAAGAGAGATTTTGTAGCTGCCATAGGTGATGGAGACATTTTTAAAGGTTGCTTGAATTTGCGGGATCAGAGTGAGTGATGAGTTTAGCAGTATCTCAAGATTCCTGAATTGTGATTTTAGTGGGAGTTCATACTTCCCAAAACATATTGAAGTTAGGTATTTGTCCACTTGTGTTAGGTACCCAAAGAATCTCTGTTTTACTTGGGTTCAGGCAGAGTTTGATGTTGTTTGCCCATTCCTGAGTTGCGGTTAGGCAGGCAGACAGTTTACGCAGAGCTGTAGGTAGATCTGGCTCAATAGGCATAAGTAGCACATCATCAGCATAGATCATCTAGTATAGGTGTGGCCCTTTCCTACCTTCTCCTCTATGAGATCTTCTGCATTATTGCATTATGGACAATTTGCAGATACAAAACTTAGATTGTGAGCCCACTAGGGACAGAGAGAGTACCTGCATATAATATACGCAAACCACTTTGGTTGTACCACAGAAAGGCAGTTTATCAAATCCAGAACCCCTATTCATCACTTTTTTCAAATCCCCCTGTAAATTTAATTACAATAATCCAAATGGGGTAGCACTATAGCCTGTACCACTCTCCTAAAATATGCTGCATTCAATACCAGTTGTAAAAGCTTTACCATTCTTTACGCATTCCGATTAAAACTCAACACAGAAAAAACACACAGTCTCATCATCTCATCCCAATACAACACATACAATCCCACAAACATAAATACCCCAAGTTATACCCTTCCTATTGCAGTCAGCCTGAAAATTCTCAGAGTAATAATGAACTGGAACCTCTCACTAGAGAACCAAGCGAAATCTACCATAAAGAAAATGTTTCACTCAATGTGGAAACTTAAATGTGTGAAACCATTCTTCCCGAGGGAAATATTCCGCAACTTGATACAATCAATGGTACTGAGCCATGTAGACTACTGCAACGGAATCTATGCGGGCTGCAAAGAACAAATTATAAAGAAACTTCAGACCGCTCAAAACACAGCAGCCAGGCTTATATTTGGAAAAACACGTTTTGAAAGTGCCAAACCCCTCCGAGAAAAACTGCATTGGCTCCCAATCAAAGAACGTATTGCTTTTAAAATCTGCACCCTGGTTCATAAAATTATCTACGGCGAAGCCCCCGGATACATGACAGACCTCATAAACCTGCCAACCAGAAACGCAACAAGCTCAGCACGAACATACCTAAATCTTCATTACCCAAGCAGCAAAGGACTCAAATACAAATTAATGTATGCATCCAGCTTTTCCTATTTAAGCGCACAACTATGGAACACAAGTAAAATCTACATACGACCACCCAAATTTCTGGAAAGAACTAAAAACAAACCTGTTCAGAAAGGAATATCCCACTGACCCAACATAAAAGCCTGAGCACCTGCAACACAACAAAACCAAAAATCGTAATGGACACACCCCAACTTCCCTCTTCCTTCCTAAGTTCCCTAATATACCTACCTTACATGAACCTATTCTACTACAATAGCACCTGTATTTGTTCGTTCCGGAACTGGCGAACGCCACTACGGTACTATGCAAGCCACACTGAGCCTGCAAATAGGTGGGAAAACGTGGGATACAAATGTAACAAATAAATAAATAAATTTCTTATTTTCACCAGAAATTTTCTCACTGTCTTGTCTAACTGTACATCTACAGTAGTAGGTCCTGAGTCAATAATACCCCCCAAGCTCCCAATTTCTGATCATAAGGGGAAAGGAGAATAAGCATTTCTTCAAGGGCCCAACATACCCATTAAATCTCTGGTTTAGTCTTCATAAACATTTTGCAAAACAAATCCTCACTTTTTTCCTATCTTTCCAGACAGAAGATCAAGTAAAAAAAAGTCTTTGAAAATCAGGAAGTCAGAGACATGGAGCACTATTTCTGCCTAATACAGGGGTAGGCAACCTACAGCCCTCCATTGAATTTTATGTAGCCCACAAAACCATAGAAACTATGCACTGACATCATTAATCAGTTTCAATGATTTTAAATACTGTATTTTGTAAATATTTTCAGAACAACCAAATTAACAATTAGTTTCTATCATTCATAGTTAAATTTTTACTTATCACAGGTGGTCTATGGAGCTCTGTGTGGCCCACTGTGCATAAAGGTTGCCCACTTCTGGCCTAATAAATATGTAAATTAATGGTCACTAGGAACTTTAAAATTAGATCACAAATAAATTCTTCACCTTATTACAATTAAACATTATTTAGCAGATTGCAAGGTACTAAATATTAAGATTGTAAAATACATATGAGAGCAATTATCTGGTGACCATATATCAAAAAGTCCTTCAAGCACTGCCAATAGAAGTAGGACCAGCATGGCCTCCACAATTTGTTATAAAGAGCCAACTTATTTAACAAATGAGTACGTTCGTTAACCAAAGCTATATGATGAATTTGGCTTCTCTGAGCATCAATCTGTGGCTTGTATCTTTGTAAGGAAAGAAAGATTTGCAAGAAGGAAAGGTAATGATTCACATAGCAACCTCTAGTTAAGACATTCTAGAGTGGCACATAACTGAACGCATGTCAATTAAACCAATCAGATAGAGACACAAACTCCTGTTAATGTAACACTAATCTATAACTCATAGCCCCACCCCCAGAAATACAAGTGTTGCTGGCCAGGGCTCCTATTGGCTCTCTAGAGTCAGAGTTTTTCTCAATCTCCACCTGCTGGTAGGCGGACACAACCCAACAGTCCAATCCTGGTCCGGTCCGGAGGGACGCTAAGAAATATTGATTTGGAGTCCAGGAGATGGACCTAACTCTTCCTCTCTATGATTCTCTAATGTGTCTATAACAAATGAACCTCATTCGACCACATCATCATTTTGTATTTGTTTCTCTACCGGAGCTGGCGAATGCCTTCACGGTACAATGTAAGCCACATTGAGCCTGCAAACAGGTGGGAAAATGTGGGATACAAATGTAACAAATAAATAAAATAAATAAATAAATATGTACAGTATATACTTCTTAATGCATGATATGCAATTTTCTCTCAAACAGCTAAGTTTGTGGGTTTTAATATGAAAACTGATTGTATTGCACTTCATCAAAATATATAAAATCTAATATATTTTTTGGACATTTTGATTTAATGGACAATTTCATTTAACAGACATTTCCTCCCCCTCCCATTAGTCCACTAAATCGAGGGTTGAGTGTATAACAGAAAATGTTTGCATGTGTACTAAACAATGTCTAATATATCTTTTAGTCCCCATAATTCATTATGCATGTGAGAGTTTTATTTTCCTTCTCTCCAGGGTGGCTAATTGGAAGGTTTATCTTGATACATGCTGAGTTGTATTTGTGTACCTAGAGTTGCTGCATGATTTCTTTGTTCCTTTTTTTCTCTTGTTTACAACTTCCAAAATAAATCAATTCTACAACAGGTGGCATGCACCACATGCATAATCAGATTTTAGTGCCCAGAGGATCCAAACAGCTCTTGTTGAAGGCATTCGATACGTTACGGCACCCTACTTGTTTTTAACACTGATGTATGTGGGTATTTTGGGCTGGTATTTTAGAGGCCATCAAAACTCCATACAATTCACCGACTGCCTTTTTATTAGTGAATGGAATACGTACTGACATTTTCAGGGGGGTACTTGGCAAGGTTCTCAACTCTTGCCTTTATTGTTTTTAATTTCATTACAGCCTTTAATGTTTAACATACAAGCAGCTACGGATGTGGAGGGGGTTTCTCTGGAGACCACACAGATTATTGAATTAGCTTTTGCTGACGATTTGTTGATTGTGTTGTCTAACCCTCACTTCCTCCATTGGTACAAGTGTTAGATGAATATGTAAGGCAACTGGGGTGTCATTTAAACTTTCAGAAGCCCAAGGCTCTCTCAGTTATATCTAGTATTAAAATTAATTGGAGAGGTTCTTTTCCTTTTAGCTGGGCGGAGGGCTCTCTTAAATATTTGGGCATCTTCATACCTCCTGATCTAAGTTATATGCTTTTAATTTAACTCCACTGTTGAGAGACACTCAGCACAAGTTGGCATTGTGGCAAACACTTCCAGTGTCTATGATGGGGAGGGTGCATTTGTATAACACGATGATTGTGCCTATGTTGTTATGTCTTTCAGATGCTCCCTCTTTATTTAAAGACTTGTGATGAATTGAAACTTTAAGAGGTGGCTTCAGAAATATCTGTGGAAGGGACAGCGACATAGATTGCCTGAAGTCAAGTGTTGAAGCCAAAAGATTGGAGGGGGGTAGGGATACTTAATATTAGATATCTGATGATATCTATGTGAGTCAGATAAATGACAGGTTCAGGAGAATGGGGGATTTTTCTGTTATTTTATTAGAAACCGACTTGCTTGCTCAGTGTCATTTTAGTATGATATTGCATGCTCCCCCAGGTACACTGTAGGTGGTAAAAGATTATTTGTTGCTACAGCCAGTGGTGTGCTGGAGCAGGCTCTTACAGGCTCGCAAGAGCCGGTTGTTAAGTTTTTAAGAATTTTGAGAGCCGGTTGTTAAAGTAGGGCCCTCCATGGCTACTTTAACAACTGGCTCCCAAAATGTGGGCTCGGGCCCCCTGCTGAATTCTCTTTTACTTTGCTGGTGGGGATGCTGAGCCCTGCCAGCCAAGTAAATAGACTGCTGCTGCTCCCCACTCCTTGCTTCCAGCTCTGAGCAGCAGGCTGGGACTTCTTCAGCATGTGTGAGAAGTTTCAGCATGCTGCTCAGAGCAAGACGTTGGGAGTGGTGGCAGTCCATTTATTGGCTGCCAGCAAAGGTATGCCTAGCATGCCCGCACGAAGGGAGAGAGGAGAGAGAGGCAAGTGTTGCTCCCCCCCGGCCCTTCCAACTGCAGAGCTGGCTACGTCCGAAGAAAGAGCCTGTTGTTAAAAATTTACCAGCACACCCCTGGCTACAGCCGTTATGTGAGGCATGGCGATGTGTCTGTAAACATTATACATTATTTCCTCATGTAACGCCATTTATACCCATTGGAAACAATCTAGCCTTTTTGCCAGGGAGGGATAATAGGACATTTCAAGAATGGGATGGCAGGGCAATCACTATCTGTATCATGTGCTTAATAAAGATGGTTCTCTGAAGACAGTTTAGGAATTTCAGAGAGAATTGTCTTTGCTGACTAATGACACCTTTGCTTATATGCAACTTAAGCATTCTGCATCAGAACTTCCCAGAGAACAGTTAATGGAGGAAGTGCAGGAAGCTCTTACAACTGCTTACACATTTGGATCGCAGTTTAAAGTGCCTTTAAATATCATCATGTGGCACTGCATGAAGCGGGGGAGGAAGTGGACTTTGGTAAGCTCGTATTATGGTGGTCAAAGGACTTGAGTATTCAACTTGCAACAGATCATATATGAGAATGTCTGAAATATGGGTGGAGAGTGGTCGAAAACATGGTTTTGTGGGAATTACAACATAAATTCTTGATGCATCTCTACATTTCACTATATAAAGCCTTTAAAGTGACACTTCAAAGACAAGATCAACATCCTAACTGTAAAGCAGAGGGAGCAAAGTTAGGACATATGATTTTGGTTCTGTCTGCAAGTGAAGTAGTTTTGGACTCATTTGTTGGATTTTATTAGTAAGCAATGGAAACAAAGTCGAAGTACTACCAACTGTTTTATCTCTGTAAAATAGCATATCCTATCCCAAAGGGATTCAAAGATTTTTTTTTTTTTTGGAAAAGCTATCCTGTGGCTTAGAGATGAACCGCCTTCTTTGGCATTATGACTCACTCAAATGATATAGCTACTCATCATGGAGAAATATGGAATTACAGATATCACTTCCATTGAGAGGAGAACATTTTTGCAAGATTTGGGAACCTTTATGGACCACTCTTACACCCATAGCTTGTAGCAGAATTTTAAATTGTCCATAAATTAGAAGTGATACCTCATTTGGACTGGAAGAATATTTGGGTGGGGAGGAGGGATAGAGGGGGAAATGGGGGGAAGTAGGAAGCGACAGAGTGAGGATTGGGATCTATATTAAGGACTGCATTTGAGGTGGAACACACTCAGAGAGCTGCGCCCTAAGCCTGACGTGAATTCTCTGCTGCGGGCATTTATTATAAAACTTTTGAGATACCCAGAGGTCGACTACATCTTGCAGACAGTGCAGAAACAGAAGACCTGTAAATATGAGAACTGGGAGGTTCAGTGCAGAAGCTATCAGGTGCCAGACAGAATTATGGCCATATAAGCAATCTCTGGTTGAACGTGGAGTACAGGCCGGAGTGTGGCACCCAGCCAAGTTGGTGATCTTTCAGAACGGTGGAAAGAGATTTTTTGATTTGGTAAAGGAGATTGAAAGTTTTAACGAAACACAGAGCTATACTAAACAGGATGGCTCCTCCCCCATCAAAAAAGAGAAAGGTTTGAAGTTCTCTTTGAGACATAAATAAGTGTCCTTATTAGTACAGTGGCGATAAAAAAAGAGCGCTTTAAAGCCTGGAAAGCCCAAGCCCTGGAAAGTGGATTTGGTGTTGGATTATACAATGTCATCGGAATTGCAGCAAAGCAGAGCAATGGGTGACGAGGAGCCGGAGTCTGCTGTTCGCGTTCTCCCAGTGAAGAACCTCCAGAGGCAGGCACATCAGAAATGGCGCCCGTAGACTGCCAACGCATTAGCTTTTGCATCTGAAGTTTCAGGGGCATTTGCAACTTCACCTGTCTCCGAGGGGGCTGGACATGAACGGAGGCTCTGGAGATGGGACTGAGTATGAATAAGAGTGCTGTACTAATGTGAGAGTGGTTGGCAGACTGATGGCAATGTTGGGTGAGTGCATTTGTGTGAGTGGTGTGCACTAATGGGAAGGGAAGGGAAGGGAGGGGAGGGGGTGGGAGGTAGGGGAAGTCCATTGGTGAGAATGGGGGAGAGATTTGCCCTCCTGCAGAGGCTGGGAAGACGGGTTCGGGTGGGGGTATGCATGGGATGGGTGGGGGTGAGTTTAAGTACTTCAGGATATGTGATGGCTAGAGGAGGGGTCAAGTAAGCAACCTGGAACTGGGGGGGGGGTGTCAACCAACCACCCCATTAAACGGAAGAGGCTTGTTAAGCATATGAAGGATCTCCAGGTAGACACTGCCCTGTTACAGGAGCTCAAATTAGACTATCAAGATGCAGAAGCTTGGGAATATTGGAACCACCTGTATTTCTTGTCCAGGGGAGGGGGGGGGGGGGTCGGAGTCTTGAGGAGTGGTCCTATTGGTCCTAACCACACTCTCTCCAAAAGACATTACACGATGTGATACCTGCAAATGAGCATTCTCCGGAGTAGTCCCCACACTCTGGAATGCACTGCCTGGAAAGTTCCACGTAACACAAGACTATCTCTACTTCAGGAAGCAGGTGAAAGCTTGGCTCTTCAACCAGGCCTTCAATGGAAGAAATAACTAACTTGTTAGTCTCACTCACACACACAAGGAGTGACTCGGGCTGCATATACTGCAGCAGGACATGTTTATCCACTCCTACCCTAGCTAATATTTAACCATCTCTCTTGACCTCGTCTGCAACTTTCTTTAAATCAGTCACTTTACTTTCTAACTCTTCTTACTCTCTTACCTATCTATATGTTACATCTTTGCTTTACCCTTCACTATCAATTAAAATGTTCTATTATGTATTGTGCTGACATTGTAAGAAGTATATTATGCAATACTTTGTATTGTTATTTGAATATTTTTAATGCTGTAATTGCCTATTGCTCATATTTAATCTATTCTTACTGTACACTACCTTGAGTGAATTCCTTCAAAAAGGCAGCGAATAAATCCTAATAAATAAATAAATATTGATTGGCAAATATGTACCTTTCACTGAATATGGCTTGGGGAGGGATACTCAGGGACAATAAGTTTGGTTTCAGGGAGGATTCATAAGTGGGCATTTACCCTGCTTAATGTGTATGTGCTGAAAGGCCTTCAAGGGACCATTTTTCTGATCTGTTCAAACATATTCAAATAGTGAGGAAGGGAGATCTGATTATAGGGGTGATATGAATATAGCGTTTGGAGAATAGAACCAAATGTAGAAGTAGGGTGGAGATAAGAGACAGCAATACACTTAGGAAGGGGCTCTTGGTGAGCTCTCTAGAGGATGTGTGGAGGACCTTTAATCCATTAGATAAACAATTAAATTGTTACTCGGGAAGGCATGGTTACTACTCCATTCTGGATTATTTTTGGGTGGATAAACAACTAATTAGCTCTTGGAGGGAGCCATATTTGCATTTCAGATCATACTCCAGTTACTAGGAAGGTGCTCTTTATTCAAGGACAAGGTGGGGGTCGGGGGGATCTAGAGAGCTAATGTGGGCATACTGAGTAAACCATCTAACCAGAGACTACTTCTGGAAAAGTGGAAGGAATCTGTGTCCTTTATTGACACGGGGGAGGTGGCTATGAGTATGGTCTGGGATGTGGGGAAGGCCTACATGAGGGGCATTCCTATACAGGATGCTCCAGGATCAAAAAGGTACAAAATGGAAAGAAGCAGGGCTTGGAGAAACAACTGTCCAAGTTGCAAAAGGTACATGAAAGACACCCATCCCCAAAAGTGCTTACTAGAATTAAAATGTTGAAGGACCAACTTGCTGAATTGGTCATAGGTCGCGTAGAATATCTGTTGCGCCGTACTAGGAGGGATTTTTTGGAGGGTGGCAATTGGATGAGAAAAATCTAAAGAAATGACAAGGTGAGAAATGGATCACTAAAATTATGTCCGAGATGGGAGATAGCAAATTCACCCATGAGGAGATTGTCCAAGAATTTAGGATGTTCTATCAGAAACTGTATTCCTCTGAACTTACGGGGTCAGCAGCAGATATTCAGGACTATCTTGGGGGATTAGGACTGCCTAAGCTTAACGAGGAAGACTCTGCTCTGCTGAACTCTCTCATTACATTAGAGGAGGTTAGAAAGGTCATTACCCCGCTTGCCTTGTGGCAAGTCACCCGGGGAAGATGGGTTCCTTATAGAGTACTACAAACCCAGATGATTCCCCTCTGCTTACTAGGCTTTTTGCTGAGGTGCTAGATGGGGCTCCCCTACCAGGCTCAATTGTAAAAGGCTAATGTGGTCCTACTCAAGTCAGGGAAGATCCCTCAAAATGTGCTAGCTACCAGCCTATAGCTTTACTAAATAATGACATGAAACTCTTTGCCAAGGTGTTGGCGAACAAGTTGGATGACATCAAGTTTCAAGTTTATTCAATACTTACTACCCCGCCCATCATGGATTATGTCTGGGTGGCTTGCATTCTAATGGCTGGCAGAGGAAAAAAGAGAGAAAATAGAAAACGGAAATAAAGACGGGGAGGGGTGGGGGGGGGGGGGGGGGGGGAATGAACTAGAATTTCAATAGGACAGGGGTAGGGTGGTTAAAGAGGGGTAGGGTAATAGCTGGTTACTCTTGTCTGACAAGCTCAAACTCAAGGACTGTAGCAGGAAAGTTTTGTCTGAGGTAGGCAGCTAGGGGCCATAGACGCTGAAAAAGCATTTGATAGGGTGGAGTGATCCTACCTGTTCACTGTGATGGTGCAGCTGGGGTTGGGCGCTAATTATGGGACATGGGTATTATCACTTTATATTTTAGTAAATTGTCTTCAGTCTGCGGAGTTCTCACTTCAGAGAGGCACCAGACAGGGGTGCCCCATGTCTCCCCTGCTGTTCGATACAGCCGCGACTCGTATAACACAAACTCCTGCCATTGTGCTTATAAAGGTCTGGGGGAACCAGCATAAGATCCTGCTGTATGCAGATGATAGTCTTATTTTTATGCTGAACCTCGGCAGTTGCTTCCCATTTGTTGGAAGCACTCAAGCACTTCAGAAGGATTTCTGGGTTCAAAACCAATATTGATAAGACAGAGACCTTACTTTTTAATATAACCACCTCTGATTTTCCTAGTTTTCCATTTAAAGTTGCGGACAGGGGATTCCACTATCTTGGAATTATTCTAACACATGTTCTGATTTATACCATCTGAATTATGATCATCTCACCAAACAGGTTCAACAGGACCTGGATGACTTGGTGGGACCGAGTGGTGACTATAAAGATGATGGTACTGCCTAAATTCTTATTTTTGTTTGCCAAGTTGCCCTTCAAAATATCTAGGAAACAATTTAAACAATGGGACTGAACGTTGCGTTCCTTTGTATGGGGCACACCCAAGGTGAGGTGCTCAATCTTGCAGTATCTTAGGGAACGGGGAGGAGTAGGGGTACCCAATTTGAAGAGATATTATCAGGCCACAGTACTCCAAGCATTCTATTATTATGTTACATTATAGTTCGTAATATTCTTCTTAATGAATCTAATAATTGTAATTCTGTTTATTATGTAAGCCGTATTGTACCTGCTTCTGTGGGAAAGTGCGGGGTATAAATGTAATAATAAATAAATAAAGGCTCTACGGGAACACTACTTTGAGAAGCCAGTGGTTCAGTGTGTTCCCTTAGAAAAGGATATCTTAATGCCCTATTTTATCTTTGAAGCAGGGGAATTAGGATCCGAGGATAGGATTAGGGAGGAATTGTCAGCCATGAGGTATGTGTTCCTTGCTGCTCTAGAGGATGTTTGGAGTAGGGTGAGAAACAGGTTCCAAGAGGGGGGAGGGACACACTAACCCGTACAGCCTACTTAAAAGATTACCAACCATGGTCCACACCTTACTTTTTTCCCCCTTCGCCGGTGATTAGAGGCTGTCGATTTGAAATTTTGCAGAGATCTGTTTTCTCAGGGTACTCTGGTGGCCCATGGTCAGCTACAGGATCTTTTGGGGTACCAAATTCCCTTTTTTTCAGAGCAGGGGCTTCATTCTCAGCCGGGACGCTTTAGCGAATCTCTTCCATGACCCAGTTGGGGTAGAAACGGTGCTGTTTAAACTGGTATATCAGAAGGGTTTATTCTCTCATCTGTATGCAGAGCTATCCCACATTTCTTTATCTGAGAAGGCGGAACCCAAGCATAAGTGGGCTGCCTGGGTGGGGATCCCTTTGGGTGAGGAGGAATGGCAGGTCATGCATTAGTATGAACAAAATGCATGGCTATTACCAAATACAATCAGTTACAATTGCAAATATTACACTGAGCCTATTGGACCCCATCCCAGTAAGATACAGCTGGGGGGGGGGGGGGGGGGGGGAGTCTCTGCCCTTTGTTGGAGACAGTGTGGACAATGGGGGTCATTGGAGCATTTATGGTGGGACTGTTCAGTGGTTCAGGATTATTGGAACAAAGTTTGGGTCCAGGTTAAGGAATGGACAGGAGAAGACAGGGTGCAGAATAAATTGGCCTGCTTACTGGGACTGATTCCTCAGTGTTCTCCTGAAGCAGGAATTCCAGCTGGTCTTGCCCACCTCTTGATCCTGGCAGCTAAAATGGTGATTGCAAGGAGGTGGGGGGTCCCACTGTGTCCACCTGGCATACAGCACTCCAGAAACTTAAATTATGTGATAAGATAATCTTGGAATAGAAGGGGAAGAGGCATGAATATCAACAGAAGTGGCGCACGGTGGAGGTTTCAAGGAGTCTCTTCAGAACTTGATAATTCGATAGGGTGTCATGGAGGTTGGGGAGGAGCCTCTGTATTCTTGGGCAGTCGTTAAAGCATTTCCAGGGTAGCACTATTTCCTATATTTCCTATGTTCTTCCTTTCTGGGTAGTATTTTGGAGGCCTCATCACACACATCCATGATAACTAGAGTGGTTGGAGTTAAGGAGTTGGGGGGGGGGGGGGGGGGGGGGGGGAGGAAGTGGGAGGGGAGGAGGACAGGCCCAAGCAGTGGAGGGTAGTTTGCATGACGGAAATGATTCTGCTTGTGTTTTCCTGGCAGAAGTTTGCCTATAGTTATACTATGTTTGTTTTGTGACTTTGTCTATTTTCAGGGAGGGCGTGAATGGGAATTGTGGAGTTCTAGGGGTGAGGGGTAGATCACCCTTGAGATGGAAGGTTCTACTTCATGCACAGGATACTAGTTAACCTTTTTTTTATATGCATTTTGTATTATGTGCTACTGCTATTTAGGATGTATTTGAAAATAGTTCAATAAAAACTTACTGTTCAAAAACATTTATAGTATTCTGGCTTATGTCATGGTATGATCAGCATACACGAGTGAATGTACGTATGTGTGTCCAATAGTAGGAAATACCACAGGTGTGTGTATCAAATGCGTGTTTACTTTTATGTGGTTATGCGTTTTTGGCTTATCTACCATAAACATGTTCTACATTTGTCTGAACATAGGTTGGGTATGCTAGCAAGCAGCCTCTCTTACAGAAACCTTCTAACTGCACCCACATGCTGTATACACAGCTGTTATTGCATATCCTGTACTCCATTCTTCTGGTTTAGCTCCTGCTGCATAGGAAGGCAAAGAGGGCACAACAAACCTATCTGGTGGTGAAATCTCTCAGATTCCATTTCAGGGCATACACTGTGGTGTCCTAAAATGGCATGCATAGAAACTCAGAGTCAGCACAGTTTGCCTGTGTCATTAGTACAGGTTGTGCTATAACCCACAATCATTCCAATGGATCACAATTTTTACAAGCGACTTATTTTTCTATTCTTTTTTAAACTGATGTTATGGACATGTTAGGTTTTAGTGCAAATTTACAAATGGCTGGCAACCTTATTTAGTCCTGGCTTCTGCTCCTTGGGCTGGAAATGATCCAGGACAATGTTCACAGCCATCACTTAATGGTAATGTCTGTTGAAGATTTGTGGAATGCACACTTTGTGTTGTGAGGTTGCTGCAGTCTGTGTTTTCTGGTAGAGGATCCTCAAATAATGACTGGACCAAGAGGAAGGTTACAAATTAAGGAAAAATCAAAGTGATAGTGCAAATGAAGGCTCATGGCACAGCAGTTTAATAAATGCAAGTTCCAACAGAGATGGAAGCTCAAAAGAGCAGAGCAAACTACATCCTCCCCCCCCCCCCCCCCCCCCCGCCAAAATCAGAATTTCTTTGGAAACAAGTGTAAGTTTTAGAGGACCATAAAATGAGGTCTCCTGAGGTATACAAGTAGTCCAAAAATATCAAAGTGCTTTAGACATCAAAGATTTGTGGTACAATACAGATACTTAAAATAGTTATGTTTTTCATTAGAGACACCTTGAAACACTGAATGGATTCAAAATGCCAAGCATTCTAAGGGAATTATAACGAGACACACAGTATTAAAAAGGCTCAAGGACTATGCCATCAAACACTGGTATGCCCTAATATAAAAACATTTTCAGGTACTAATTTAATGAAGACTTCCAAAACAATAGATACAATAGAAACATTTGAGACATTAAAGTATTGTTGAGCTGCTGATGTGACAAAGATTGTCAAAAGGAAAAAAGCCTTCATGAGACACAAAAGCACGCTATAGAATACGAGTCTTAAAACATAAGACTAACAAAGAAGCCAAAATAGCACTGAAGACACATTATGATGCCATGAAACATTATTTGAAATGCTATCTAAAGCACACTGGGGGACCCCTTGTCTTTGAGCTTTTCATTCTAAAGGAAATACTACTTTACAGATGCCTGCCAGATATTTGTATTAAATATCTATTTTCTTGCCGTTCTTCTCAGGAGTGCATCTTTATCTCCTTAAATATTTCTATGCACTGCCATACATCATTTTGATAGCGTTTCTTTGAAATACCTCCATCTTATCAATGTCCTTCAGTAGATGTGGCCACCAGAATTGGGCAGTAGTCAGGGTGGGATTCCACAAGCAATCTGTAAAATATTTTATTTACTCTTGTCTTTTTATGCACCCAGTTATACTATTAACTTTCCCAAACTACTTTGTCACACTGACTGGATATCATGTAGTCATCAGAGAGAATGATCTCTGTGTTTCTTCCCTGATTAATGGTTACTAGTTCTGTATTTGGTGTCTGAATTTCTGCAGTCCTAATGCATAACTTTAATGTGTGTTTTTATTTATTTATTTAAGTGCTGTTTCCAAATATTTGACCACTCTTGCCATTTTATTTACAACACTTGATTTCTCACCTATTGTGAAAAACAAAGGCAAGACATTACAAATTCACAATAATCTAATTTTTTTATCCAGCATTTTCCTGCTGCATCTTTGGGCTTCAAGCTTAGTTTGAACCAAGGCTAGGAACCAGTGCCATGAGACTTGACTTGCAACTACACAGAGATTTTTACCCCATTTATATCTCCTGCAAACTTACTTTAATCCAAAGATCATGCTGATCTTCAGCCAGGAGGTCTGCATCAGGATTGCTTTTGGAATCCCTTACTCATCAGCCTTATACTGAAGTTACCAGGTGTTGTGAACAACACTGCCAGGATTCTAACCCCAGCTGACCTGGAGAACATTTAAGTCACTGAAAGAGGTCATATCTGTTAACCAATCTCCTATATGTCTCATGGAACAAGATATTGTCAAATACTGCATGTTAAGAAGACCCAAGCCTCCATGCTCCCTGGGCTTCTGTAATATCGACATAGTGAGTCTGGGGCGCCTCCCCCTCCAAAGGAAAAGTTTAATCTCCCTATTCAGCATTCGCTCCTCCCGCTTCTTCAGATACAAAGGTAGCATTTAAAACACATAAAGCCAACATCATGTTGAACAGTGAGATACATTCCAGCAGAGAGTGCGGATATGCACCCCAGAACTGCAACATCCGTTGTGTCTCCACCAAAAGGGGGAATACATTCCTATCATATAATCTGGACAAATCATTTGGGATAGTAACCCCTAAATATTTAATTTGCTCAGAGGCCCATTGCAGAGGAAAATGCTCATGCCAGTTATGTTGAATGTCTAAATTCAATGGGAGTGCTACCAATTTAGATAAGTTCAGTTGAAATCCTGAAAGATCTCGACAGTCTGCAATCACCTGGAGGAGACATGAAAGAGAACGCTGTGGGTCATCCAGTATTTGAAGTAAGTCACCTGCATATGCCAACACCTTAAGTGTATGATCTCTAAACTGCACCCCACAAATTTCCTCACTAGCCCGGATCACACACAAAAGCGGTTCCAATGAAAGAAGAAATAACAGTGGCGATAAAGGGCACCCCTGTCTGATTCCCCGACCAATAAAGAAATCCATCGTCTTAATTCCATTCACCAATAAAGCCGCCTGAGGAGAGGCGTACAAAGTCATGATTGCCTGTAGGAACCGACCTCCAAGTCCCACAGTAGCCCTTATTGATAGTTTCACCCCCTCAGAGCTGTAGTTGGTGCCAAAGATGCTTCCATAAAGTATTTATTCAGAGGGGCTGAGATTTATCTAATTGTTGCATTTTAGTTTTGTTTTATGGTGTATGTCTTCTAAAGAAATACTTTTTTCTTAACAATGTCAAGAATGGTGTACAGAGTAGTAGAAAGAAAAAAACTCATTTAAGAGCATACAAATTTGATAAATTGACAGCAAAATGCAAGTTCAAGGGGGTGTAGATTATCTATAGTCTCCGTATATTTTAATTCTTAAAGGTACAGATGCTAATTCAGCTCTTGAAGGTACATGAAAATACGTTTTCCAGGATATAGAGAATGACTGGTATAAGGTACATAACCCTATCTGAGCCAAGTCATTTTTTTCTTAATTTGTGATTTTTAAAAATTCTTCTCTCCTTTTCTTACTATCAAAACTGACATTCTGGCACATGATCTGTAGCTCTATTCAGAATGCAATCAAGTTGTTAATATCATTCAGCCTTATACTGATGTTACTTGGACTCATACCAAATGGAATGTTGTAGGCAGGCCCAAGAAATATTGATTCATCTTAAAGCAAGAAGAGCAATATAAGTGGAAAAATTCAATCATTTTCAAAATGTTTGCATAAGCATTAGTGTTTTAGAGCATATTATGGAGGATAAGAAGTTGGCAGGTTGTTGTTTTTTTTTCTGAAAGTTAAAGCAATACATTTTGGCTCCCTCTCAAGGTTAAGAATATAACAGTTATCCTATTGAGTCAAACCAAAGGTCCATCTAGCCCTATACTCTATTTCTAACAATGGTCAATCCAGGCCACAAGTACCTTTTAGGCCATTTGCTGTTTTGGATGAGAGCAATGATTTTGAGGGCATCAGGGGATTGGAGGATCTGGGAGACCTGGGGGGCTTTTTTAGAATTTCTGCTCCAATGCAGAGGGCGAGATAACCCTTCTACAGACTAGACCTAGTGGTAATTTTCTCCAATTGTACTCACATTGTACTCCTTTTAAAACTTCACTGCATCAGGGCAGAATAACTAATATCCTACTTAACATGCATTTTAATGTGCTATGTGCTCATGTCTACCATATAAGCTAACTCCTGCCCAGAACTTGCTTCTGCATTGTTCACCTGCTAACACTCACATACAGATCTCATTAACTGCGCTGTTATGGGGTATATAGAACATTACCCCCAGTGGTGTGCTGGTAAATTTTTAACAACAGGCTCTCTCCCCGGTCCACCTCTGCACCCCCCCGCCCAAAATTGCAGAGCTAGCTATACCCGGGAAGAGAGCCTGGGGGGGGGGGGGGGGGGCAATGCATTACTCTCTCCAAGAAAAAAAAATGTTTTTAATGCTCCCAGGTTCCAATCTAATTCATGTTTAATGTGGGATAAAATGCCATAAATAAGTACATAAATAGATTGAACGTTGAACATGATGTCTGTTTTAGAAGCCCTTTACCAGGAGAAAAAAAAAATCTCTGCAGCAATATAACAGGGTTAGGGTGCCCCTATAATCAGCCCCTCCAAATGACACACCGATTACGATATATAACAAATTATTACTCTACCCATGAAAAGTTATTCCCTTATTATATCCTCTGTGTACATCTGTATGCACAAGCCGGCATGCTTGAAAATACAACTTTCTTTTTTTACAGTATCCCCCCTACGGTGCCCACCCAACCTACTCCAGGCCTCTTCCCCTGTCCCCCGAGCTGCAAGGTCCCATCACATACCTAAAGGCAGCCACCCTGATGGTCTAGTGAATTCTTCGGGGGAGGAAAGATCCCCCATCTTTCCTGCCCGCTGCCAGCGCTGACCCTCCCGCTACCGCATTGTCTTTAAAATGGCTGCCGAGACTTACAAGGGCGGCCTCGCAAGACTCCAAGTCTCTCGAGGCCACAGCTGGAAGTCTCGGCAGCCATATTTACTGCACTTTAATAAAAGACCTCCTAAGTGTTATTAATTTTAATAAGTAAACAAAGTCATAAAGGCATAAAGAATGTAAACGTAAGAGCTCTAAAAACCTGATATGTCCCATTTTGGCAAATATCTGATTAAGGGTTATACTATATAAGTTTATAAAGGAGAACTCATGTAGTGGTTAGAGGAGCAGGCTGAGAAACAGGGAAGCCATGGTTCAAATCCCACTGACATGCTTTCTGACTTTGGCCAAATCACATCACCCACCCTCTGTTGCCTCAGATACAAACTTATTGGATGCCCTCTAGGATAGAGAAAATCCTTTCTCCATCTGAACTTAACTCACCTTGAGCTACCAATGAGAAGGTATGAGTTAATTCTAAATAAAATAAGCAAACCAATAAGGCATGTCAAAACACACAAACATAATACAAATATTTAACACTGTATAAAATTAAATCTCAGTTAAGGTGACATTTTTCATACTTGTTAATTTCCTTTCCTTAAGTCCTGCTAGACAGTACAGACTAACCTTCTACCAGAAAACAGAGGTACAGACACTGAATTCTTCCAATGACATCACCCGTGTAAGGACTGGTGTAGTCTGGAACTCTCCAATATGCAAATGCTAAAGCAGAAGAGTAAACTTATCAAATTGACTTTATACCCAAATGCAAAGCACTGCAGCATATTTCAACTAACTACTACAGTAGAAGTCCAAAAATCCAGACTGCTCAGAGATTGGATCAGTCTAGAGTTTTAGATTTTCTGGATTCTCAGGCAGCCCTCCATTCCCAGCTGTGCATGCTCTTCCTTTATTCCTGGTCCTTAATTCACTCTCCCAGGCCCCCCAAAGCCCACCCCCTGTGGCTACGCCTCCCCTTCCCTCCCCTCCAATATTGGCTGACAGGATCTGCTCTTCTTGAGGACTACCAACAGAATGATATACTGCCATTTCAGACAGACCATCAATAGCATTCTAATACTGCTTTACAGCTGGAAACTGGCTCCACAGCCTCCAGATGAAGTAGCCACTGCAAAAAGACCTCCCCACTTGACAGCAGAACAGCAGGGGAACACAATAAAAGCATTGGAAATGGGTTCAGAAAACTCCAAGGCATACCCCCGATGCATCGCCTCCAAGACCCACTAATTGGACATAATGAGAACCCACTCGTGTTGCCTGCCACCCACTAGCATCTCCAAGGGGCTGAGTTGAATTTAATTGAGGACACCTGACTGCTGCTGAAGAGGATAAGGGTTCAGAGTCCCTTGTCCTCCAAGCCTGCTGAAAGGCCCTTCCTGGGCCTTTGACATTGATGGACTTGAGAAGCACCTGCTGAAGTGATGCTGACCCTCATCCTTTGAGCAAAATCTCCCCCCAGAGGACCAAGTCAGTGTTCACTGGCAGTCCTTTGGGAGCCACTGTGGCCTGGGCTAACTCAGGTCCTTTGACAACTTTTCCAAATCCTCACTGAATAGTAAATGGCCTCTGAAGTGCGGTTTACTCAAGTGCACCTTTCAGGCTGCATCTGCTGCCATCTATTGGCTACCACTGATAAACAACCATCCAAGAACAAATGAAGACTTCGCCACAAAGCACATTCACCAGGAAGGCTGCACCTGACTCTAATTGCGCCATTTCTGGGAACTCCAGCAACTGTTGTACTAAACACAAGAGGGTGTGAGACTATAGCCCCCATAGATGGAAACCTGAACACTAAGGAAGAAAAAACCTGCTTCAAGAGCTGTTGCTGTTCTACCTTCCTGTCATAGGCATCATTTAGGGCCAAGCCCCCTTCAACCAGAATGGTTGTTCTTTTCGTCACTTCCTTGACTAGGGCACCCACTTCTGGATGCTGGAAAAAAACTGCAAGCTCCCCACACAGAAGCAGTTAAAGCCTGTCCATGAACTTTATGCCCCGAAGGATGATCTCCAGCAGCGCCCACTCGTCCAGAACCAAGCAGGAAAGTCTTAGGTGGCATCTTGAGACCCTCCAGGATGGGATTCCCTTCCAAGGACTCTGCCTCAGTTGCTAACAAGATCAACAGAGTTGCAGTCACTGAAAGGATGAGCTGACCGAGCTCCTCATGCCTAAAGCTGAGGAATCCTTTTCCATATTTGGCAGGAAGTCCCCAGACTCTGGTGAGGCTCCTTCCTGAGAAGAGCTCTCAAAGACCACCTCTTCTGACCCCCTAAGTATTCACCACCGAGGACCCAGGTGAGATTATAATCTGGGTCTAGGGCCACAGCAGTTGCTTGAAAAAGCGGGCTGGCGGAGGTTGAGCTCACATGCTTGGAGGCAGCCCCCCCAAGCCAAGGCCTGTAAGAAGAGCCATTCTGACTCCAAAACCCCCCAAACCCTGCTACCTGAACCGGATGGTCCAGGATCCCTTCTGCTTCCTCTCCCCCTCAGCTGTATTATTCACACTACATGGCTCCCCTATTGTGGCAGGAAGAAGGCAAAATAGCCACGATTCCACCAAGGATGGGAGAACCCCGGCTGACCCAGCCATATTGGGAGCGGGCCTGGATTTTCCATGCTCCCTGTTAGGGAACTGCTCCTGGAGCAGAGAAACCAAAATTGAGCTTACCCTATATGTTGCTGGCGGCAGTGCTCAGCCACCGACTTCCACATGCCAAATATCAGTGAATGGCCAGCAAGCCTGATGGCAAGGGCTGACAACATCCCTCTCCACTGGGACCTGAAAAGCACCTGAATGAAGAATTCATGGGACTGATCACTGCCTTAAAAGGTTGACCACCATTTCCTGCTACCGTGCTTCTTTCCTTCAAAGTTTTTAGGTTTCTTTTTTTTAAGTTTGAACAACTTTATTCACCTATCATTAGATAGGAGAATAAAGCTGAATTCTCCCCCTCCCCCACCTCATGGGCCCTAAGTAGTGGGGGAAGTAGGATACATCCATAATCCCCCGTTGGTAGGAGCTCTGTGGGGATCTGTGACAGTGTGCCTCACCAACCATGGACCCATGGGCTCTGACTTGGGCCTCTGAAGGAATAAACCCCTCTGGGCTCAACCAGAGTAAGAACCGTGGCCTGAACCTTGGGAGTAAGACCTGAATAGGAAATCCCTCTGCACCAAACTAACCTACATCATCTGCAAACAGAGGATTCATATGTCCAAAAGAACAGTGCTAAAAAAAGCATTTAAAGTCTCTCTACCAAGTTGTAAATGACACCCTTAAAAAAAGAAAAGGAAAATGAAAACAGACTAACCTCTGTTTCTGCTGCCTGGGACTGTAATAGCTGCCGTACACGAATGATGTCTTTCTCTATTTGTTGAATCCTAGCCACTCTTTCCTAAATAAAAAGCAAGATGGTAAATAGCTTTGTTTCAACAGATACAAAATATAACAAGTCACTTAAGTTTTAAATCAACAGTATCTAGTTTATTATACAGACATTGATTATTACTGAAACTGTAAAATAATTACAAAGTATGAAGCAGATACTATTACTAATTAGACCAAATTTGCTTTTCTTTGAAAATTAGCCTTCTGTAAATATTTTTAAAATCAGAATTATGTATATATCTAGTGTGAGGAGAAAAAAAAAACGTCTCTCTCAGCCACTGACAGACAGCTAAATGCGCTGTGATTGGCTGACAGAGACCTGAAGGGGCATAATCAAAAGGGAGGGACATCCAAGTAACTGGAGCTGTGACCAAGTGGTTAGAGCACTGGTCTTATAATCAAGATGTGGCTGGTTCAAATCCCATTGGTAATTTCTAAAAACATTTTAAGATGATATTGAAGTACAGTTTTTATATGAAGCTTTGAAAGCTAGATGGTACTGTACAACATATATCAATAATAAGTACAGGGATATGTCAAAATTTAGAAAATACCTCAAAAGAGTCATCAATCTATACCAATCAAAAAACCTATATCTGAAAGATTACCAACACTTTTAAATGGAACACACACCAAATAGAAGCAAAGTATCAACTGTAAAGAGTTTCATGCACCTTATATTGTTGGAATAAGTTAATACATCCGGTGAGCTGTTAACTCTAACAAAAGTGTGTTACATTTGGTAGTGAGCTCTTGGACCTAGGCCAAGGTCTAAGTCAGACTGAACTCCCACTAGCAAAAGAGAATAAAAGGCTACAAGGCCCAGCACGTACAGGGAGACTAGAGAGCATGACAAGGAAGGAAAGATAAAACTCATACGGGCAGCAAGGTCAAACTGGAACCCAGTCGTAACAGAGTCCAAGTGCATGGGCCACAAGGCCGAACTGGAACCCAAACAACCAGGAAGAAAGGAGAAGGGAACAGAACAAGGTCCCGTTAGGAAAGTACAAGGCTGAGGGAGAACCCGCAGCAGCCAGGCAGCACACGCTGCGCTGAACACACACAAACGAAAGGTCAATACTACTACTATTTACTACTATTTAACATTTCTAGAGCGCTACAAAGTGTACGCAGCGCTGTACAAACACAGAAGAAAGACAGTCCCTGCTCAAAGAGCTTACAATCTAATAGACAAAAAGTAAAGCATTTAAATTTAAAATATTTAAGCAGTCAAGCACAAGAGAACAGTCACAGAAGGACAGAAGATGTTGAAGGGTGGTCAGTGTGATTAGGTGTAACTCTGGTTGGAGTAGTGGGAGAAGGATAAAGGTCAGTACACACAGATCCAAATAGTAGAAACAGCAAATGAAGGGTTAAAGGCAAACCCACACGGGGAGAGAGAGATAACACTCACATTGCTGAAAGCACAGACAAACGGAAGATCAGTGAAGGCAAACTCACACAGACCCAAACAGTAGATACAGCAAGTAAAGGGTTAAAGGCAAACCCATACGGAGAGAGACAGCACACACTGTGCGGGAAGCACAGATAAACGGAAGATCATTGAAGGCAAACTAACATAGACTCAAACAGTATATACAGCAAGTAAAGGGTTAAAGGCAAACCCACAAGGAGAGAGACAGCACACACTGTGCTGAAAGCACAAACAAATGGAAGGTCAGAGAAGGCAAGCTCACAGCTGTGGGGATTGACGCCACAGCGTCCAATACAAGCAGCGGTCATGTGAAATTGGGTCCGGCATCTGACGTCATCCGCCCCAGACACCGACCCGGTCCCTGATGTGGCCAATCAGAGCCAAACCTCTGCTACTACCATGTTGCTGCTGCTGCTGCTAAAGTGCTGGTAAGATCGTGGCAAAATGATTGCTTTAGACAAAAGTTCACCTTTTTTACCTATCTACTTTTGATTTTTGTATGCTGAGACCTGTTTCCAGCATTATTAGAATTCTTCATATTACAATTTTTTTTATGAACATCTTCCAGTTGATACTGGCATATCACTAGTACAGCCTAACTCTTTAGGGATCCTTTTGGGACTTTTTGACCCCCCCTCCCCCTTATAGTCACATTTCTGTTTTTGGTTCAACAGGATTTGGCCGATACCACTAATAACGTATGACCAATGTTCAATAAATTTGTAGAAGCCACTGATAAACAGGCCTCTCCCTGGTTATGTTTAAGAAAATCGTTGGCAATTGTCTAATCAAGATTTTTCACCTGAAATTACTTTTTTATCCTATACCTCAGATCAACAGAGTCTCTGAGAACTTGATAGATACTACGTTTAATCAAGTTACAGCCAGAGTTGCCATCTAAGCACCACTTAACATATAAAACATATGCAACCCTGTAAGTTTTGCTTTTTATACATTTTCTAGTTAGAGATCCTCTGTGTTCATCCCATGCCTTTTTTGAATTCCACCACCGCTTTTTTCTCCACCACCAGCCTTGGGAGGGCATTCCAGGCATCACCCACCTTCTCCATGAAAAACAATTTTCTGACATTATTCCTAAGTCTACCACCCCACAACCTCAATTTATATACTCTGGTTTTACCATTTTCCCTTCTCTGGAAAATATTTATTTCTATATTAATACCTTTCAAGTATTTAATCATCTGTATCATATCTCTTGTCCCCCTCTCCTCTAGGATATACGTATTGCGGACTTCCAGTCTCTTCTCATATGTCTTTTGGCGCAAGCCCCATATCATTTTTGTGACCTTCCTCTGGACCGCTTCAAGTCTTCTTACATCTTTACCAAGATATGGCCTCCAAAACTGAACACAATACTCCAAGTGGGGACTCACCAATGACTTATAAAGGGGCATCAACACCTCCTGTGGGTTACGCCTCTTTATATACAGCCTAGCATCCTTCTGGCTATGGCCACCACCTTGTCACACTGTTTCGTCGCCTTCAGATCCTCAGATACTATCACTCCAAGGCCCCTCTCCCTGTTTGTGTATATCAGCCTCTCACCACCTAACACATATGTCTCCCTTAGATTTCTACTCCCTACGTTCGTCATTCTGCACTTCTTTGCATTGAATTTTAATTGCCAAACATTAGACCATTCTTCTAACTTTTGCAGATCCTTTTTCATGTTTTCCCACTCCCTCTGTGGTATTCATTCTGTTACAAATCTTGGTATAATCTGCAAAAAGGCAAACTTTACCTTCCAACCCTTTAGCAATGTTGCTCACAAATATACTGAACAGAGTCGGCCCCAGCACCGATCCCTGAGGTACTCCACTACTCACATTTCCTTCCTCCAATTGAATTCCTTTAATCACCATCCTCTAGCATCAGTCTGTCAATCAGTTCCTAATCCAATTCACCACAGAGTCCTAACTTCAGCCGTCAAGTTTATTCAAGAGGCTCCTATGAGGAACCATGTCAATGGCTTTGCTGAAATCTATGTAGATTACATTTTGCGCACAGCCAGTCAAAGAATTCAATCAGATTTGTTTGGCACCATTTAACTTTGGTAAAACTATTCTCGGATCTTGTAACCCATTGGATTCCAGGAAATTCACTATCCTTCCCTTTAGCATCGCTTCCATTATTTTTCCAACAGCCAAAGTGAGGCTTACCAGCATGTTGTTTCCAGCTTCTTCTCCATCACCATTTCTGTAAGAGGGACCACATCCACTCTTCTCCAATCCTACGGAACCTCTCCCGACTCCAAGGATTTATTAAACAAATCTTTAAGAGGATCTCATAAACAAAATAAAATAAAGATGGTACTTCCACTTATACTTGTGTGGTCTACAGATCTCCCACACCAAACACGCTCTCAGACGATTAGAAAGATGGGACTGAAATGGAAAGTGGTATTGATGGGAGATTTTATTGAGCTAGATAGCAACTCGAGCATCTCATCATAAGAACTAGTTACAAGAAGAAAGAACCTCTCTGAACTCCCTCAATATACTGGGATGAATCTCGTCCGGTCTCATGGCTTTGTCCACCTTCAGATTTTCAAGTTGTTCATAAACATTTTCTTCCGTGAACAGTGCTATATCCACATCCAAGTTAAGTGATTTGCCTAAGATCCCAAAGAGCTGCAGTGGCTTCCTTTGGTTCTCAGCCCACTGCACTAATTTTAGATGCCAGCAGTTGAACAAGGAGATTGTTTCAGTTGCTGCTTCAAGAATCGACATCCAACACTTGGATAATGGCGTCTGCTCAACTTACTCTTTTATGCAATGCAGCTAATGATGGAAACAGCATTAGAGGGTATCAAACAGAAGCCTTGTTTCGCTTGCTGCTTCAGGAATTGGCATCTAGCATTTTCATAATGGCATTTGTCCAACTTGCTCTGTAATGCAATGGCAGTACGGAAATCCTCCTGGCAAACTTAGTCTCCTTGTCGAAACACTGGCATCTAAAATTACAAACATAGCTCACAAAACCTGAGTAGGTGTTTCAGACAAAGTGAGTGTGTGTGTGTTGGGGGGGGCATTTCCCAGCTTCATCATTACAGGGGCATCCCTCCTCTTGATGACAGTTTCCCTGTGAAAAGTGTGATGCATGTGAGCCTCATCTGTCAAGTGTATCATGACAGAAAAAAGGTTAAAACCCACTACTTTAGCATATAGTCATTGTATTATCTTAGCAATATTTTCCAATAGTTCTCTTCTCAATACAACCCATTTCCACTCTTCTTCCTCTCACTAACATACTTAAGAAGAAAAGTAATCTCACTTTGCTTTTTCTTTAGATAACTTTCCTTCTATTTGAGCCTTTGCCATCTTGGCTAGTTTCCTCACCTCTCAGCTTTATCAGATATTTTTGCTTGAATAGAACAGTCAGATGTCTCCACAAAGTTTGGTTCAGCTTTACCTAGCAGGGAGGAGGACACACACATAGATATACTCAACCATCTGATAAGCCCCTGTTCCTTAAGAAACCAAGGATAAAAAGAGGATCAAGATGAAGGGTGGGTGGGGGAACAAGGAAGAAAAAGCAGAAAAGCTAACCAAATACTTTGGTATTCACTGAAGTAAGGATTGGAGGACTGTTAGGGTATATATAGGAGAATGAAATAGATGCTATATGACATAGAAAGCATTGTTTTTGTGGAAGCAGAATAACTTAAAGTGTACAAAGCAATAGGTCAAATGGGATACATCATAGCATATCAAGGAAAGTCAGAAAGGTTCTGGCATATCTGCTGAAGGATCTTGTTCAACCATATACAACCCGATAACCAAAGGGTACCATTTATATTTGAATATGTTTATTTCACGTGTAAATGAAGGGCAGGTGTGGGACCAAAAACGACCAAATTGGTGTGAAAATTTGAGGCCATAAACAAAAGAAAGAATGAAACTACCTTGAAATCTCTCCCATACAGCACCAGCCTGGCAGCGGTATACTGCCCAAGGTCTGCTCAAGAGCGCACCCTTTGACTCAACTTCATGTTTCCACATGGGCAGGACAGATCCAAGGGTGAGGTCTGGCAGACCTCAGGTGAAGTAGCGCTGCAGGGCTGGAGCGGTATGGGAGAGATTTCAGATTTGAAAGCACACAGCGGTCCGATGGGAGGGGGGAAATTACTGCTACATCACTTAGCTTCTATGGGTGTTACCCATAAGATGACCCCAGTTTTTTAAAAAGATTTTTCCACTTACATTTCTCACCTTATAGAAGAGTATATATAGTAAGTAATTTATCAACATGAAAAAAACCATTATGATGTGAGTTATGTTTGTAGTTTTAGAAGCCAGTGGTTCCAAAATTCAAATAATTATAAATGTAAATTGTTAAGCATACCTCAGACAGTCATGAGGCAATTTGCAGGATATTTTGTGAGCTATGCTTGTAGTTTTAGATGCTAGTGGTTCGACAAGGAGACTACGTTTTCCAGGAGGAGTTCTGCACTGCATTGCATTACAGAGCAAGTTGGACAAATGCCATTATCAAAAATGCTAGATGCCAATTCCTGAAGCAGCAAGAGAAACAAGGCTTCTGTTTGGTACCCTGCAATGCTGTTTCCATCATAAGCTGCATTGCATAAAAGAGTAAGTTGAGCAGACGCCATTATCAAAGTGTTGGATGTCGATTCTTGAAGCAGCAACTGAAACAAACTCCTTGTTCAACTGCTGGCATCTAAAATTAGTGCAGTGGGCTGAGAACCAAAGGAAGCCACTGCAGCTCTTTGGGATCTTAGGCAAATCACTTAACTTTTCATTACCTCAGGTACAAACTCAGATTGTGAGTCCTCCATTGACAGAAGAATACCTGCTGTACCTGAATGTATACTACTTTGATAAATTCAGGCTTGCAGGTGGTATAGAAGACATTGAAATAAAATAAAAAATAAACTGCTGGCATCTAAAATTACAAGCATTACACTTTAGCATTGTGATTTTTAACAACATTCTTGGACTACTACTACATTTCTTTGAAGCAGTGAACAACATGTGGATAAAGGTGAGCCGGTTGATATTGTGTAACTGGATTTTCAAAAGGCATTTGACATAGTTCCTCGTGAAATACTCCAGAGGAAATTGGAAAGTCAAGGGACAGGAGGTAGTGTTCTATTGTGAATTAAAAACTGGTTAAAGGATAGAAAACAGAGAGTAGATAAAAGAGCTGTTTGGTGAATTGGACAGATAGGAAGGCCTTACTATAACGTGGCTGGGCAGAATTCATGCCATAAAGATGATGCTCCTACCAAAATTGCTGTACTTATTTATGGCTCTCCCACTGCCGATCCCCCGAGCTTTCTTTCAACAATTAAACAAAAAAATGTTCACATATAGAAGAGACCACCTAGAGTACATAGGAGTATGATGTTTCAAACTCCAGCTAAGGGTGGCATGGGAGTCCCAAATTTTTATTTATATTACCAGGCGGCACAACTTAGGATCTTAGCGGAGTGGGACCCAACAATCACCAAGAAATGGTTGCATTGGGAAAGAGCCTGGATGGGTACTCGGTACTTGAGCAACATACTGTGGAGCTCGGGAAGAGATATCTTAGCAGTAGCAGAGAGCATTCTGGTGGGCCTTAAACACATATTGAACACCTAGCTTCAAATAAGGAGGAGGGCATTCCCAGATAGAAAATACTTTTTGCAGATGGCCATACGAGGGGCACCGGGCTTTCCCCTTGGGGCAGAAGAGAAAACATACTTGCTATGGGCCAAGAAAGGGTTCAATACACTGGGACAGATGTGGAGTAATGGAGAAATAAAAACGTTCGAGGAGCTGCAGGAAGAGTATGACTTGGAGGAAAGAGACTTTGAGGCATATTTTCAAAGCACTTAGCCTTCCAAAGTTCCATAGTGGTAGAGCCGGTGGCAGGAGGCGGGGATAGTGCTGGGCAGACTTATACGGTCTGTGCCAGAGCCAGTGGTGGGAGGTGGGGCTGGTGGTTGGGAGGCGGGGATAGTGCTGGGCAGACTTACACGGTCTGTGCCCTGAAAAGGATAGGTACAAATCAAGGTAAGGTATACACAAAAAGTAGCACATATGAGTTTATCTTGTTGGGCAGACTGGATGGACCATGCAGGTCTTTTTCTGCCATCATTTACTATGTTACTATGTTTTAAGATATTTATAAATGATCTAGATATGGGACTTCCGGTGACGTCATGAGCTAAGGAGCAGCGCTACCGAAGCTCCGAGACCTCCGACCCCACAAACAGCGATAAACGAAGGAGAACCGGGCTCCCACAGACCTACCCCAGTATATGGACAAGTTCCTAAAAAGTCCACCAGCGGGAATGGCGCAGAAAAACGCGAAAAAAGAAAAAATGAAAGCGTGCAGTGGAGATGCCAAGATGGCGGAGGAGCCAGCCCAGGCGGGAACTGCCTTCACTGAAGCGCAACTAGCACAACTAACGCTAGCGATTGAGAAAGCCTGGACGCCAAAGTGGAATGAACTGAATACTAAATTCGAAGCTTACCAAACAACGATGGACGGTCTCGGGATACGAGTGGGAGACTTGGAGACTAGAATGTCGGCAGCAGAAGACGAGACCAGAGGATATGGCCCTGATATAGCCAGCCTCCAGCAGCAATTGAAAGATCAAAAGAATTTGCTTGATGAATACGAAAATAGAGCACGCAGAAACAACATTAGAATTGTGGGCTTAGACGAGGCCCTCCCGGTTAAGGAACTTGGACACATGGCTTGAAACTTGGTTGTCAAAGGAGCTAGCGATAACAGACACCATGGGCCCCTTTGTGATTGAGCAGGCGCACCGCGTAGGTCGGAAAACAGCAGACTGCAATAGACCATGAGTGATTGTTGCAAAGATCTTAAATTATAAATATAAGGTGGAGATATTGCAGGGCTTCAAAATTAAAAGAGACACACTCAAATACAATGGAAAAAACATTTTGATATTCCAGGACTTTTCATTTCTAGTTCAAGAAAAGCGAAAACTCTATTACCATCTGTGTTCACAACTAGTGAGTAAGAAAGTAAGATTTGCCTTGCAGTACCCTGCCCAGCTAAAAGTCTATTTCCAAGACAAGTGGCACACATTTGCGACGGTGCAGGACACCCAGAAGCAACTGTCAGACAATAAGGTAATAGAGGCCGACTAACTTGCAGCTAAGTGCACAGTAGTGATGTGGTCTGTGGGACAGGAGTTAAATTATGTTAAAAAACAAAGTTAGAACAAAGCACGAAGTTGAATAACTGTGGGGACGGGGGTTTCTGGCTGAATCCGGGGTCATTCTCTTCACACCAAGCTAGTCTAGGTGGATGGGATAGGGCAGAAACCAGGGAAATGGGAATTGGAGGGAGGAGGGGGGTGGGTTCAAGGAAGGGCCTCTCTGCAGATAACAGGTTATAAAATTACATCTTAGACCAGACAACAGAAAATAATTAAGAGAGTTAAAAACAGCTCACAACAGACACGTTCTAGTAATGCATTCCCAGACAAGGATATAAGCATAAAAGGGGGAGACAGGATAAACACCTTTAAAATAAAATCATGCCAGTGCGGGTAATAACCTGGAATGTGGGGGGTATAACGTCCCCCATGAAAAGAAATAAAATATTAAAATCTTTAAAAAGACACAAGGCAAACAGCATGTCTACAAGAAACGCGCTTAAATGATTTAGAGTACGCGAAACTAAAAAGGACATGGGTTGGAGAATGCTACGCGGTGGCCTCCAAAGGGCGTAGAGGTGGAGTGGCAGTACTATTCCGAAAAGGCTTAGCATATAAAGTGCTCAAGGTGGAGCCGGGGGAACGGGGCCGCTCTCTCATACTTCAGGTGTGGTTAAATGGGATTGAGTTTTCCCTGGTGGTGGTCTATGGCCCTAATGATTATGACCCAAAATTTTTAGGATCCCTTGGGAGTAGATGCCTGCAATGTAAGAACAATAAAATGATGGTAGTGGGGGGATTTTAATTTGGTCCGGGACCCAAGGGAGGACTCATCTAATCCCGCCTCTCCACATTACTCGGGGCAGAGGGCGGGGGAGCTCCAAAGGTTTATGAAGATGTTAAACCTGGCGGATGTTTGGAGAACATTACACCCCGGAGAGAGGGATTACACGCATAGATCGCGAGCCCATGGCACACTGGCAAGACTAGATTATATATTCATGGAACGATCTATGTTCCCGCTAGTGCGAGAGGCCTCCATTGGCCCAGAGGAGATCTCCGACCATGCCCCGGTTTGGGTGGACGTGGAAACACCAGTGGACACGGCATGGGGGGCAGGATGGAGGTACCCAGCATATTTATACACAGACCCCCACTTCCAAAAATATTTAGAAAAACGATGGGAGGAGTATGCGCAAAATAATGGAGAACACGCTCAGGTAGACCCCATACTGTACTGGCCCACCTCTAAAGCGGTCTTGAGAGGAGATATCATGGCATACTGCAGTGCGAGGAAAAAGCGCCGGGCGGCCAGCATACTACAATTAGAAAAACAACTCAGGAAAGCAAAGAAGGCATATCTGAGCCACCCCTCACCAAATTCCCTAGAAGCATGGAGAACAATACAAATAACACTGAATTCCTTGATACACGAGACCAAGGCTAGATCTGCAATTTTTTATAAATATAAATTACACCGTTTTGGTAACAAATCAGGTCGCCCGTTAGCAAAAGTGATAAGAAATTGGGGAGGATCACGGGCAGTGATGACACTGAGAGACACCTATGGCAAGCTTACAACAAATCAAAAAGATATTGGGCAGATCTTTACCAATTATTTCTCTTCCCTTTACTCAGCTTCTCCGCCAGCAAACAAACACGAAATGCAATTCCAATTTGCAAGATGTGAGCCTTCCTCCTGCCTACTTAATTACCTGAGCTCTTTTCTCCATATCTTGGCAGGTTCCTAGCTGTTCTTCCATGGCTGCTCGAATTTGCCGGGCTTCATACTCCAGTTGCCTTCTAGTCATGTCTGTCTGTAAGGAGAACTAAAACAAAAAGAGAGTCTGATAATTTGCATGTTTAAAAAAAACAAACTGTATTGCTGCTGGCCTAGTGGCTCAACTGCAGTGCTGTACACTGCCATACAAAGAACCTATACTCAAATCCTTGGTCAAGTCACCCTCTCTCCAGCAGTATGCTACAGTGAGCAGAGCTTACAGACCCTGGGGGAAGAGGAGGAGGGGGAGTCAATCACCCTGTAACGATGGCACCTAGTGGCTAGATTTAGGGCTTCAAATTGTAGGGTTCTGGAAAAAGCCCTGCTCCATGCGACCCGTCCAAGGACTGTTACTGTAATGGCTGGACTAATTTGGGAGAGAATGCAGAATATGGGGACAAATTCTCTGAGTAGTGATAATGTCCAGCCAGCCCCAACACTGTACCGATTGAACAGGAAATCCAAAAGGAGCGGGAGGAAAACCAACCTACTTACCTGTAGCAAGAGTCCTCTATGAATGGCAGAATACAAGTCCTCACAACATGAGTGTCATTACTGATGGAGCCTTTTATAGAAACATTACTCCAGCCTAGGTTTCTAGAACTTTTGAGCAGGCTCATCATATATATCATTAACCACTTGCCACTACTGTGCAGGGTCCACTTCAGTTTACTTCATAGTTTAGCTCAGCATAGAATACAACCCCTTGGAGAGGTGGGATAGTATGTGAGATCTTGTATCTTGCTGTCAATGAAGAATACATGCTACAGGTAAGTGACTTGGCCTTCTCCAAGGGCAAGCAGAATGCAAAATCCTTAAAACATGGACTCCCTAGCTATCGGATGCCTTCAACAAACAAAAAGGAAAAAGAAATACATGTTGCAGGCGGACAGCAAATAGTTTTTTGGGGGGGTTTTTTCTGTTAATAAGCCATTTTCCTTACTTTTTTTTTTTTTAAAGACAGCCTTGAACTCAAAGAAATGGGCCTAGGGGTGGAGTTGGATGCTAATCCCCAGACTCCAAAACACTTTCTGGTGAAACCTACTATTGTGTAAGGAGTTTTGACATAGTTCTGACATTTGAGGATCATGCCACAGCTCAAAAAGAGTCAGACTTGCTTGAGCATAAGTGCAGAAAATGCAGTCTGCTAGACAATTACAGAGTGTGCATTTGGCAACAGCAGCCCCCATCTCGTCTGGGTCAAAAGAAACAACAACAACAAAAAACTAGCATGGATTTCCAATAGTCTTTAATCCACTCCAGAGAAAAGGTCAAGACTCTCTTGCAATCTAATATGTGTAGGAACTTTTACCTTTTGTTGGTATAAGATGTAGGAAAACATTTGGTAGGCCAACAGATTAAGAAAGTACTCATTCCTTAGGAAGGAACTTTGCATAAGTACACAGAACTATTTATATACATAAGCATGGATTAATGAGACAAAGCCAACCTGGATTTAGTGAAGTGAAATCTTGCCTCACCAATCTACTACATTTCTTTGGATAAAGGTGAGACAGTTATTATTGTGTATCTGGATTTTCAAAAGTCATCTGACAAAGTACCTCATGAAAGACTCTTGAAGAATTTAGAGAGTCATAGGACAGGAGGTAATGTCCTATTGTGAATTAAAAACTAATTAAAAGATAGAAAACAGAGAGTTAAATGGTCAGTATTCTCAATGGAAGTTAGATAGTGGGTTTCCGCAGGGGTCTGTACTAGGACCACTGCTTTTTAACATATTTATAAATGATCTAGAGATGGGAATAACTAGCGAGGTAATTAAATTTGCTGATGACACAAAGCTGTGCTCTACCACCCCTACTCACCGTGACGGCCATTGTCTTGACCTCGTCCTCTCCTCATCCGGCTCACCCTCCAATTTCCAAGCTTCAGCTCTTCCTCTCTCTGACCACCACCTGATCACATTCACACTTCTCCACCCCCCCTCCGCCCCGCCCAACCTTAACCACAACATCCAGGAATCTCCAGGCCATTGACCCCCTCACCTTATCCGCTAGTATCTCTAATCTCCTTCCATCCATCATGTCCTCCGAGACTGTCAACAAAGCGGTCTCCGCTTACAATGCCGCTCTCTCCTCTGCTCTTGACACCCTCGCACCTTCCACCACCCGTCCCACAAAGCGTACTAATCCCCAGCCTTGGCTGACCCCTTGCATCCGCTACCTTCGCTGCTGCGCACGATCTGCTGAACGCCTTTGGAGGAAATCTCGTACTCATCCAGACTTCCTTCACTATAAATTCATGCTATCCTCCTTCCACTCCTCCCTATTCCTTGCAAAACAGGACTATTACACCCAATTGACCAATTCTCTCAGCTCCAACCCCCGTCGTCTCTTCGCCACCCTTAACTCTCTTCTCAAGGTGCCCCCTGCTCCCACTCCCCCCTCACTCTCTCCTCAATCACTGGCTGATTACTTCCACGACAAAGTGCAAAAGATCAACCTTGAGTTCACTACCAAGCCATCACCCCCCACCCCCCCTCTTAAACCCATTAACCCTCTCCCTCAACCAACCAACCCAGGCCTCCTTCTCCTCCTTTCCAGAGATCACCGAGGATGAAACCTCCCGCCTTCTTTCCTCCTCGAAATGCACCACCTGTTCCTCTGATCCCATCCCCACCAACCTACTTAACACCATCGCCCATAGTGTCAACCCCTCCATCTGTCGCATCCTTAACCTCGCTCTCTCCACTGCAACTGTCCCTGATACCTTCAAGCATGCCCTAGTCACACCTCTCCTCAAAAAAACATCACTTGACCCTACCTGCCCCTCCAACTATCGCCCCATCTCTCTCCTACCCTTCCTCTCCAAAATACTTGAACGCGCCGCGCCATTCATAGCCGCTGTCTTGATTTTCTCTCCTCTCATGCCCATCCTCGACCCACTCCAATCCGGCTTCCGCCCTCTCCACTTGACAGAAACAGCACTCTCTAACGTCTGCAATGACCTGCTCCTGGCCAAATCTAGAGGCCACTACTCCATCCTCATCCTCCTCGATCTCTCTGCCGCTTCTGACACTGTCAATCACGATCTACTTCTCACCACTCTGGCCTCATTTGGGTTCCAGGGCTCTGTCCTCTCCTGGTTCTCCTCCTATCTCTCCCACCGCACATTCAGGGTGCACTCTCATGGATTTTTCCTCCACTCCCATCCCGCTATCTGTTAGTGTTCCCCAGGGATCTGTCCATGGACCCCTTTCTCTTCTCTATCTACACCTCTTCCCTAGGCTCACTGATCTCATCTCATGGCTTCCAGTATCATCTCTACGCTGATGACACCCAGCTCTATCTCTCCACACCAGACATCACCTCAGAGACCCAGGCCAAGGTATCGGCCTGCCTATCCGACATTGCTGCCTGGATGTCCAACCGCCACCTGAAGCTGAACATGTCCAAGACTGAGCTCCTCGTCTTTCCACCTAAGCCCACTTCTCCTCTTCCCCCACTCTCTATCTCAGTTGATGGCACCCTCATCCTCCCCGTCTCATCTGCCCGCAACCTCGGGGTCATCTTCGACTCCTCCCTCTCCTCTGCGCATATCCAGCAGACTGCCAAAACCTGTCGCTTCTTCCTTTTCAACATCAACAAAATTCGCCCTTTCCTCACTGAGCACACCACCCGAACTCTCGTCCACGCTCTCATTACCTCTCGCCTCGACTACTGCAACTTGCTCCTCACTGGCCTCCCACTCAGCCATCTATCCCCCCTTCAATCCATTCAGAACTCTGCCACACGTCTTATATTCCGCCAGAACCGATATACTCATATCACCCCTCTCCTCAAGTCACTTCACTGGCTTCCGATAAGATACCGCATCCAATTCAAGCTTCTCCTCCTTACTTACAAGGGCACCCGGTCTGCTGCTCCTCAATACCTCTCTACCCTCATCTCCCCCTACGTTCCTGCCCGCAACCTCCGCTCACACGACAAATCCCTCCTCTCAGTACCCTTCTCCACCATTGCCAACTCCAGGCTCCACTCATTTTGCCTTGCCTCACCCTATGCTTGGAACAATCTTCCTGAATCCCTACGCCAAGCCCCCTCCTCCCTACCCATCTTCAAATCCTTGCTTAAAGCTCACCTCTTCAATGCTGCATTCGGAACCTAACCTTTCGAACATATAGGTTGCCCCAATCTGTCTGACCTTTCAGATCAACTGTACATTTGTCTTTTAGATTGTAAGCTCTTCGAGCAAGGACTGTTCTTCCATGTTAAATTGTACAGCGCTGCGTAACCCTAGTAGCGCTTTAGAAATGTTAAGTAGTAGTAGTAGTATATTTAGATATATTTTATTATTTCATCTTTGTTTTTTTTAAGTATTTTTTTTGTTTGTTTATTGTATTCTCTTTCTTTTCTCTTTGTTACCTGTGCCTTCTCTAGTTACTTGCAGTTTTTGGTGACCATTGGTTTTGTACATTTATCAAAGTAAGCACCTGATGCAGGCAGAATGCTAAAACACATTGGGCTGAAAAGATATTAGTATGACAAGAAATGCTGAACACTGGTCTACTGTAACTGTGTCTAACTTCTGAATATTTTATGTACTAATGAAAAATACAGCCTTTCTAGCATTTTGGCAGCTGTTTGCCTCTTACATTGGGTATCCCAGATGTCTCTGTGAGAAAAATCCATTTGTGCTGTGTTTTGTCTCTTATATTGGGTATCCCAGACTTCTCTGTGCCAAAAATCCATTTGTGCTGTTTTTCACAACTATGAATCCCTCTCCTAGACATCTATGAACATAATTTACAATGAGAAGTATTGTGGTCAGGCCCCATACACTGCAAGAACCAAGTATGAGTATTCAATACAGATATGGTTCTGTTGCACCAGATGCACTTTTTGAAGCCACTAGGTGCCTTCTTTGAGGACATGTCATATGGAAAAATAGCCATAGTGAAATCAAACAACTCGATGATGGAAAGTTATTTAAGGCCCAAGAGAGGTCTGCAGAGTAGAACATGAAAAAATAAATGTAAAATGATCAAAAACCTAACTGGGACTTTGACAGAAAAAAGTACCACATGACAGTGACAGAACTCAATGACAAAACTTACAAAGAATTTTTTTAAAAAGTGCTTGGTATGTGAAAAATCTGACAAAACATGGGATAACATGTCTGACTGGCTCTGTGGAAAACCAGAGTCTGAAGCAGTTCCACATGATAATAGCAGGCAGGAAGCGATATGCATACACGATAAACCTACTCAAAAGCTCTAGAAACCTAGGCTGGAGTAGTGTTCCTGTGCAAGGCTCCATCAGTAATGTCATTCATTTTGAGAGGTCTTAGTATCCTTTTTGCCCTCAAAGAAACTATGAGGTCAAAAAAGTATGTATCAATTGAACATTTCCTATTTAAAAAACCCCTATGCACAATAAATACTATGCAGACTAGACAAAATTCAAACCAGGAGATTGAATCTCTATATATCAGTGTGGAAGAAACAGGTCTGAAAGCAGCCAATTACATCCCTCTTTTACAAACTGTATTTGTTATAGCCAAATAAATACTGGACTATCTGATAACCAATCACTTAAACAAGTTATACAGGGAAACATATCATTAGTATGCATAGCTGGTACTAATTGCATGTACTTTTCAGCCCATACAAACCTAAACGTTTTTCAAACAGGGAGCACCTATATAAATTCACCTCAAAAATCAGTAACCTTGTGTGGTTTGAAATATATATATACTTACACAGTATTAAACAATTACTACTACTATTACTACTACTATTTAGCATTTCTATAGCGCTACAAGGCATACGCAGCGCTGCACAAACATAGAAGAAAGACAGTCCCTGCTCAAAGAGCTTACAATCTAATAGACAAAAAATAAATAAAGTAAGCAAATCAAATCAATTAATGTGAACGGGAAGGAAGAGAGGAGGGTAGGTGGAGGCGAGTGGTTACGAATCAAAAGCAATGTTAAAGAGGTGAGCTTTCAGTCTAGATTTAAAGGTGGCCAAGGATGGGGAAAGACGTAGGGGCTCAGGAAGTTTATTCCAGGCGTAGGGTGCAGCGAGACAGAAGGCGCGAAGTCTGGAGCTGGCAGTAGTGGAGAAGGGAACAGATAAAGGGTATGATACATACCTGTAGCAGTTGTTCTCCGAGGACAGCAGGCTGATTGTTCTCACGACTGGGTTGACGTCCGCGGCAGCCCCCACCAACCGGAAGAAGCTTCGCGGGACGGTCGGCACGCAGGGCACGCCCACCGCGCATGCGCGGCCGTCTTCCCGCCCGTGCGCGACCGCTCCCACCAGTTGAATGACTAGCAAAAGATGAAACACACAACTCCAAAGGGGAGGAGGGAGGGTAGGTGAGAACAATCAGCCTGCTGTCCTCGGAGAACAACTGCTACAGGTATGTATCATACCCTTTCTCCGAGGACAAGCAGGCTGCTTGTTCTCACGACTGGGGTATCCCTAGCTCTCAGGCTCACTCAAAACAAGAACCCAGGTCAATTGAACCTCGCAACGGCGAGGGAACAACAGAAATTGACCTACGAAGAACAACTAACTGAGAGTGCAGCCTGACCAGAATAAATTCGGGTCCTGGAGGGTGGAGTTGGATTTACACCCCAAACAGATTCTGCAGCACCGACTGCCCGAACCGACTGTCGCGTCGGGTATCCTGCTGGAGGCAGTAATGAGATGTGAATGTGTGGACAGATGACCACGTCGCAGCCTTGCAGATCTCTTCAATAGTGGCTGACTTCAAGTGGGCCACCGACGCTGCCATGGCTCTGACACTATGAGCCGTGACATGACCCTCAAGAGTCAGCCCAGCCTGGGCGTAAGTGAAGGAAATGCAGTCTGCTAGCCAATTGGAGATGGTGCGTTTCCCGACAGCGACCCCTAGCCTGTTAGGGTCGAAAGAAATAAACAATTGGGCGGACTGTCTGTTGGGCTGTGTCCGCTCCAAGTAGAAGGCCAATGCTCTCTTGCAGTCCAATGTGTGCAACTGACGTTCAGCAGGGCGGGTATGCGGCCTGGGGAAGAATGTTGGCAAGACAATTGACTGGTTAAGATGGAACTCCGACACCACCTTCGGCAGGAACTTTGGGTGGGTGCGGAGCACTACTCTGTTGTGATGAAATTTGGTATATGGAGCATGAGCTACCAGGGCTTGAAGCTCACTGACCCTACGAGCTGAAGTAACTGCCACCAAGAAAATGACCTTCCAGGTCAAGTACTTCAGATGGCAGGTATTCAGTGGCTCAAAAGGAGGTTTCATCAGCTGGGTGAGGACGACGTTGAGATCCCATGACACAGTAGGAGGCTTGATAGGGGGCTTTGACAAAAGCAAACCTCTCATGAATCGAACGACTAAAGGCTCTCCAGAGATGGCTTTACCTTCCACACGATAATGGTAAGCACTAATCGCACTAAGGTGATTCCTTACTGAGCTGGTCTTGAGGCCAGACTCTGATAAGTGCAGAAGGTATTCAAGCAGGTTCTGTGCAGGGCAAGAACGAGGTTCTAGGGCCTTGCTCTCACACCAAACGACAAACCTCCTCCACTTGAAAAAGTAACTCTTTTTAGTGGAATCCTTCCTAGAGGCAAGCAAGACCCGGGAGACACCCTCAGACAGACCCAACGCAGCGAAGTCTACGCCCTCAACATCCAGGCCGTGAGAGCCAGGGATTGAAGGTTGGGGTGCAGCAACGCTCCGTCGTTCTGCGAAATGAGAGTCGGAAAACACTCCAATCTCCACGGTTCTTCGGAGGACAACTCCAGAAGAAGAGGGAACCAGATCTGACGGGGCCAAAAGGGCGCTATCAGAATCATGGTGCCGCGGTCTTGCTTGAGCTTCAGTAAGGTCTTCCCCACCAAAGGTATGGGAGGATAAGCATACAGGAGGCCGGTCCCCCAATGAAGGAGAAAGGCATCTGACGCTAGCCTGCCGTGTGTCTGAAGCCTGGAACAGAACAGAGGCAGCTTGTGGTTGGTCTGAGAGGCGAAAAGATCCACCGAGGGGGTGCCCCACTCTCGGAAGATCTTGCGTACCACTCTGGAATGGAGCGACCACTCGTGCGGTTGCATGACTCTGCTCAGTCTGTCGGCCAGACTGTTGTTTACGCCTGCCAGGTACGTGGCTTGGAGAAGCATGCCGAAGCGACACGCCCAACGCCACATACCGACGGCTTCCTGACACAGGGGGCGAGATCCGGTGCCCCCCTGCTTGTTGACGTAATACATTGCAACCTGATTGTCTGTCCGAATTTGGATAATTTGGCAGGACAGCCGATCTCTGAAAGCCTTCAGTGCGTTCCAGATCGCTCGGAGCTCCAGGAGGTTGATCTGCAGATCCTTTTCCTGGAGGGACCACAGACCCTGGGTGTGAAGCCCATCGACATGGGCTCCCCACCCCAGGCGGGATGCATCCGTCGTCAGCACTTTCGTGGGCTGCGGAATTTGGAATGGACGTCCCAGGGTCAAATTGGTCCGTATGGTCCACCAGAGCAGTGAAGTGCGGCAACTGGTGGAGAGGCGGATGACATCCTCTAGATTCCCGGTGGCTTGGAACCACTGGGAAGCTAGGGTCCATTGAGCAGATCTCATGTGAAGACGAGCCATGGGAGTCACATGAACTGTGGAGGCCATATGACCCAGAAGTCTCAACATCTGCCGAGCTGTGATCTGCTGAGACGCTCTGGTCTGCGAAGCCAGGGCCAAGAGATTGGTGGCCCTCGCTTCGGGAAGGTAGGCCTGAACCGTCTGGGAATTCAGCAGCGCTCCTATGAATTCCAGAGACTGAGTTGGCTGGAGATGGGACTTTGGGTAATTTATCACAAACCCCAGCAGCTCCAGAAGTTGAATAGTGCACTGCATGGACCGGAGGGCTCCTGCCTTCGAGGTGTTCTTGACCAGCCAATCGTCGAGATATGGGAACACGTGCACTCCCAGCTTGCGTAGGTAGGCCGCTACCACCACGAGGCACTTTGTAAACACTCGTGGGGCAGAGGCGAGCCCAAAGGGCAGCACACAATACTGAAAGTGCCGTGCGCCCAGGCGGAATCTGAGATACTGTCTGTGAGCTGGCAGTATCGGGATGTGAGTGTATGCGTCCTTTAAATCCAGGGAACATAGCCAATCGTTTTTCTGAATCATTGGCAGAAGGGTGCCCAAGGAAAGCATCCTGAACTTTTCTTTGACCAGGAATTTGTTCAGGCCTCTCAGGTCTAGGATGGGACGCATCCCCCCTGTTTTCTTTTCCACAAGGAAGTACCTGGAATAGAATCCCTGCCCTTCCTGCCCGGGTGGTACGGGCTCGACCGCATTGGCGCTGAGAAGGGCGGAGAGTTCCTCTGCAAGTACCTGCTTGTGATGGGAGCTGAAAGACTGAGCTCCCGGAGGACAATTTGGAGGCAGGGAGGTCAAATTCAGGGCGTATCCGCACCGCACTATTTGGAGAACCCACTGGTCGGAGGTTATGAGAGGCCACCTTTGGTGAAAGAATTTTAACCTCCCTCCGACCGGCAGGTCGTCCGGTACGGACACTTGTAGGGCGGCTATGTTCCCGTGGATCCAGTCAAAAGCCCGTCCCCGGCTTTTGCTGTGGAGGCGCAGGGGGCTGCTTAGGCGCACGCTGTTGACGGGAACGAGCGCGCTGGGGCTGTCCCTGTGCCTGACGAGGCCTTCGGGCCGGCTGGTTGTACCTACGCTTCGCAAAAGAATAGGGTGCAGCCTGCCGAGCCCGGGAAAAATGCCCGCCCGCGGGGGCGGGTGCTGAAGGCGCCCGGTGGGAGAGCTTGTCGAGAGCGGTTTCCCGCTGATGCAGTTGGTCAACCATCTGCTCGACCTTCTCGCCAAAAATATTATCCCCCCGGCAAGGGACGTCAGCCAGTCTCTGCTGGGTGCGGTTGTCCAGGTCAGAGGCACGCAGCCATGAGAGCCTGCGCATCACTATACCTTGGGCCGCAGCACGAGATGCCACGTCACAGGTGTCAAAAATCCCCCTGGACAGGAACTTTCTGCACGCCTTCAGCTGCCTGACCACCTCCTGATATGGCCTGGACTGCTCCGGCGGGAGCTTATCGACCAGGTCCGCCAGCTGTTGCACATTGGTCCGCATGTGGATGCTCATATAGAGCAGGTAGGATTGGATGCGGGTCACGAGCATGGAGGATTGGTAGGCCTTCCTCCCAAATGAGTCCAGAGTGCGAGACTCCCGCCCCGGGGGCGCCGAGGCGGTATCCCTCGAACTCCGTGCCCTCTTGAGAGCAGAATCCACGACCGCTGAGTCATGGGGCAACTGGGGCCGCATGAGCTCTGGGTCAGAGTGGATCCTGTACTGGGACTCTGCTTTCTTGGGAATGGTGGGGTTAGTTAGTGGTCGCACCCAGTTCCGAAGCAGCGTCTCCTTCAGGACATTGTGCAGCGGTACCGTGGAGGACTCTCTAGGTGGTGATGGATAGTCGAGGACCTCGAGCATCTCGGCTCTCGGCTCTTCCACAGAGACCACGGGAAAGGGAATGCTTATAGACATATCCCGCACAAAGGAGGCAAAGGAGAGACTCTCAGGAGGTGAGAGCTTCCTCTCCGGTGACGGCGTGGGGTCCGAGGGAAGGCCCGTAGACTCCTCTGAGGAGAAATATCTCGGGTCTTCCTCTTCCCCCCACGAGTCCTCATCCTCGGTATCGGACATTAGCTCATGTAGCTGAGTCCGGTACCGGGCCCGGCTCGACGTCGAGGCACCGAGGTCTCGGTGTCGTCGAGCGGTGGACTCCCGCGCCGGCGGGGACGGAGCTCCCTCCATCGACGTCGACGGGGACTCCACCTGCGTGGCGGTCGAGACCGGCACCGCAAGCGGCGGCGGTGTCGACAGCCCCGGCGCCGGGCTAGAGCTCGCCGGCGCCACAGTCATCGACGCCGGGGGCGCAAGCACCCCCGACGCCGGCACAGCCTGGCGCATCAGCCCTTCCAGGATCCCCGGAAGGATGGCTCTGAGGCACTCGTCCAGGCCCGCTGCCGGGAAAGGCGGTGGGGCCGGTAAGGGTGTCGGTGCCAGAAGCTGCTGGGGGCCAGGAGACGGCACCGAGGTGCCGGAACCCCGACGCGTCGGTACCTCCACCACCGACGGAGATCTCTCCTCTCTGCGATGACGCTTCGGCGTCGACTCCCCTTCAGGGTGCACCGAGGGCTCCCGGTGACGGCGCTTCTTATCTTTTTTCCGGTGCACGTCACCGGCGCCGGAGGGCATGGAGGAGGAGGAGGTCGATCCCCCTCGGTCTCGAGGTACCGGGTCCGACAGGGTTCGGTCCCGTGGCTCACGAGCTGAGGGAGTGACCGGGGCCGACAGCCCACGCGGCCTCTCAACCCCACTCTCACCGGCGGACCGGCGGGCCGACGGGACCTGTTCTCCTGGGGTCGCTGCCATCGGTGCCGATGTCTCGGGCATCGATACCGGTACCGAAGATCCGGCCTTCGATACCGATGCCGTCGAGGTCGACGTCGAGGGGCCGGCGCAAGTTCCAAAAAGACGGTCCCGCAGAACTTGCCTCGCAACCTGAGTCCGTTTCCGGAGACCGAGACACAGCGCGCACGACTTGAGATTGTGCTCCGGCCCGAGGCACTGGAGGCACCAAGCGTGGGTGTCGGTCTGCGAGATCGGCCGGCCGCAGCGACCACACTTTTTAAATCCACTCGGGACCTTCGAGGACATCGACGGAAAAATCGCGTCGGCGAAGTCAAAGTCGGCAATGGTGGCTAAAATCACACCACGAAAAAACTAGCCGACCGAGCGGCCACTAGGCCGCAACGAGGCGTCCCCGCTGGAAGCGAGGGAAAAGGGGAGCGCGTGCTCCACACGCGCGAAAATCTCTTTTTTTTTTTTTTTTTTTTTTTTTAAACAATACGAAGAAAGAAAGAAAGAAAGAGGAACCGAACGGGTCAAAGCAACGATCCGCGTAAATGCGGTCGAAAAATCCGGCGGCTGAACGGAGAGAGAGGCAATTGCACAACTCTCTCCAGTCGCGGAAAAAAAGTAACTGGCGGGAGCGGTCGCGCACGGGCGGGAAGACGGCCGCGCATGCGCGGTGGGCGTGCCCTGCGTGCCGACCGTCCCGCGAAGCTTCTTCCGGTTGGTGGGGGCTGCCGCGGACGTCAACCCAGTCGTGAGAACAAGCAGCCTGCTTGTCCTCGGAGAAGAAGGATTTATCCATGGAGCGGAGTGCACGGGAAGGGGTGTAGGGAAGGACGAGTGTGGAGAGATACTGGGGAGCAGCAGAGTGAAAACATTTATAGGTTAGTAGAAGAAGTTTGAACAGGATGCGAAAACGGATAGGGAGCCAGTGAAGGGTCTTGAGGAGAGGGGTAGTATGAGTAAAGCGACCCTGGCGGAAGATGAGACAGGCAGCAGAGTTTTGAACCGACTGGAGAGGGGAGAGGTGACTAAGTGGGAGGCCAGCAAGAAGCAGATTGCAGTAGTCTAAACGAGAGGTGACAAGGGTGTGGATGAGGGTTTTGGTAGAGTGCTCGGAAAGAAAGGGGCGGATTTTACGGATGTTGTAAAGAAAGAAACGACAGGTCTTGGCGCTCTGCTGGATATGAGCAGAGAAGGAGAGAGAAGAGTCAAAGATGAGCCCAAGGTTTCGAGCTGAGGAGACAGGGAGAATGAGAGAGCCATCAACAGAAATAGAAAACGGGGGGAGCAGGGAGGTGGGTTTGGGGGGGGAAAATGAGAAGCTCGGTTTTGGTCATATTTAATTTCAGGTGGCGTTGAGACATCCAGGCAGCAATGTCAGACAAGCACGCTGAAACTTTGGTTTGGATGCAAGGTGAGATATCAGGGGTAGAAAGGTAGATTTGGGAGTCATCAGCATAGAGATGGTAGGAAAAGCCATGGGATGAGATTAATGAACCAAGGGAAGAAGTGTAGATAGAAAAGAGGAGGGGACCAAGAACAGAACCCTGAGGTACGCCGACAGGCAGAGGGATAGAAGTAGAAGAGGATCCACCAGAGTGAACACTAAAGGTGCGGAGGGAGAGGTAGGAAGAGAACCAGGAAAGGACAGAGCCCTGGAATCCAAGTGAGGACAGGGTATCGAGAAGTATGCTGTGATCGACAGTGTCAAAAGCAGCGGAAAGATCAAGAAGAATGAGGATGGAATATTGACCTCTGGATTTAACCAATGATGTAGCCAATGATGTAAAGTACGCGTATTAATGCCAAGACAACATATTTTTGAAAATTGAAATGTGCACGCGCAGTTTCTAATCACATCTCCATCTCTCAAATCCCAAATCCCCTTTTCTAGATGGCATAAAATATGCATGCTAGGAAAGCATGCACATATTCTACTGATTGAAGGATTAGCTCTATTTTTATGCAAATACAAGGTGCCTAAGCTTTTGAAAATTTATCACATAAAACAGAGAGAGGCTACCATTTTTAAGCATGTGCATAATCACTATATCGACAATAACATAGGAAGTACCATGCTGAGACACACCAAGTGCATCAAGCACAAGCTCCTCTCTCCAATAATAGCCAGTGTGGGTCATTTCAAATAATCCAGCAGATCTTAATAGGGGGAAAAAAAGCCACACACACACATTTCCTAGATTCCAAGGTTACCTGGCTAAGTATTTATAGACTTGTCCCCCAAACGTGTTCAAAACTTTTTATTCTTTCTAAATCAACAAAAACTGGAAAGAATTATACAAAAGAAGTTAAGAATATATGACAAAAGAACATAAGAATTGCCATGTTGATTCATCTAGCCAGGGCCGTGCTAACCCGGTAAGCGAGGTAAGCATGGCAGGGGGGCGCTTCCCTCTGTGGGGCGCCGCCGCACCATGCTCACCTCGCTCGCCCTCCCCAACATCCCTTTTCTTTTTGTTTCTTTTTAAATTTACCTCCGTGGCAGCGGTTCCGGCAGCGCAGCTGGGGAAGGAGGCGGCGCTCCCGACGTCTCTAGCCTTCCCTTCGCTGTGTTCCGCCTTCTTCTGACGTCAATGCATATTCATTGAGGGTATCCTGAAAATGGGACTGGCTAGGTGTGTCCCAAGGACTGGGTTGAGAACCCCTACTCCTAGGTGACACCAAGAAGTGGGTTGACATTGTGGCCTTCTTTAGAGTTGCTGTTGTCAAATCCAAGAGTCTTCTGAACTCTATACATGGAGTTTGCCTTCTTGTTGATAGGTGGTATAGAGAGAAGGCCTCTCACGTTAACATTTGTGCCTCCTTGAGGATGTCACAAATGACCACTATCACAGCTTTCTTAAAGGAGAGGGGGTTAAGACAGTCGAGGTTGTTCAATATGTGCTCTGGACTCATCGTCCCTTTTTAACTGAAATTAAAATTATCTCCCAATTTGCCTGAAATAATATATGAAGATGGGGTCCTTCAATGCAGACCATCTCCCTTCCTGAGGAAGGACAGATCTGCTGACTCCTGATCAGAGCAGTCCTCAGATCCATATTCATAACCCTAGTAGCACTTACTCTGAAAATGAATGGGGTAGTCCAAATATATGCCTGGCTAGCAATCAAGGCTTCACTGAGAGTTCCTTTTGACAGTTTGGCGGGGAAGAAGTTATCTATTAATGTCTTATTGAAGCTTCCTCCCTCAATCCACTGAATATGGCCAACAAAACGGCTACCACCAATTCCAATGCCCTTCAAACTGCCAGCATCAATGCAATCTTTCCAGGTATTCTCATGACTTCCAAGGTGGCTTGAACCTCCATCTGGCACTAGTGTTGATGAAGCTGGTGCAGCAATGCTTGCTAGAAAGTGATGTTGCACTGTCTAGGTTCCTCATCAAATACTGTCGAAAGAAAAGGTGTGCTGGTAGAAAGTAATCAGAATTACGAAATCCTCCTGAACCCATTTCAGGCATATTGATGATTGTGGCCTTGACCACTGAAGACTGCTACATGAAAAAAGGTGCCGGTACGCCGTACCGTTGCGTACCGGCACAAAAAAAGCAGTGGCGCTACTAGACTTACGCAGCGCTGTACAAATTAACATGAAAAGACAGTCCCTGCTCAACAGAGCTTACAATCTAAATTGGACAGACGAACAGACAGCTAGGGGTAGGGAAATTGCAGTGGTAGGGGTGATAAGTGAGGGTGTTGAGTAAGAGAGTCATGGTTAGGAGTCGAAAGCAGTAGCAAAGAGGTGGGCTTTAAGCCTAGACTTGAAGACAGCCAGAGACTGAGGGAGTCTATTCCAGGCATAGGGAGCAGCGAGATAGAAGGAACGGAGCCAGGAGTTAGCAGTGGGGGAGAAGGGGGACGACAGGAGACATTTACCCAGCGAACGGAGTTCACGGGGAGAAGTGTAGGGAGAGATGAGAACGGAAAGGTACTGAGGAGCTGCGGAGTGGATGCACTTGTAGGTCAAAAGGAGAAGTTTGAACCATATGCGGAAGCGGATAGGGAGCCAGTGAAGCGACTTGAGGAGAGGGCTAACGTGAGTATAGCGACTCTGGCGGAATATAAGACGCGCAGCAGAGTTTTGGACAGATCTACCTTAATAACAATCTAATGACTTGTCCAAACCACTTTTAAACTCAGCTACGCTAACTACTTCTACCCCATCCTCTAGCTACCAGTTCTAAAGCTTTACTATACATTGAGTGAAAAAATAATTTTTCCCATATGTTTTAAATGTACTACTATGCAACTTCATGGCGTGTCCCCAAGTCTTTGTATTTTTGAAAGCACAAACCATCAATTTGTGTTTACCTGTTCCACTTCATTCAGGATTTTATTGATCTTTATATCTCCCCTCGGCCGTCTCTTCTCCAACCTGAAGTGTTTCAAACTCTTTGGGCCTTTCCTCATAGAAGAGCTGTTCCATCCCCTTTTCTATTTTGGTCACCCTTCTCTGTACATTTTCTAATTCCACTATATCTTTTTGAGATGAGGTGACCAGACATGCACACAATACTCAAGGTGTGGTCATACCATGGAGTGATACAGTGGCAATTCTTTGCCTAATAATTCCTAACATTCTGTTTGTGTTTTTGACCACCACCACACACTGACTCAAAGATTTCAATATACTGTTCACAATGACACCTTGATCCTTTTACTGGGTGGTGACTCCCAATATGGAACCCAGTATCATGTAGCTATAATTTGTGTTATTCTTCCCTACATATATCACTTTGTACTTGTCCACACTTAGGTTCATCTGCTATTTGGATGCCCAGTCTTCCAGTCTTGCAAGATCCTCCTGTTATGTTTCACAATCCACATGTGATTTAACTTTTAATATTTTGGTGTCATCTGCAATTTTGATCACCTCACTCATTGCTCCTATTTCCAGATTATTTATAAAATATGTTAAATTCTGGTTCTAGTATAGATCCCTGAGGTGCTCCACTATTCACTTTCTTCCAATGAGCAATTGGCCATGTGATCCTCTGTTTTCTATCTTTTAACCAGTTTACAATCCACAATAGGACACTGCCTTTTAGTTTTGTTTTTTTAAATAGCATTTTCCTTCTTTTCTGAAAGTTAGATGCTAGTGCAAGTAGATTTCCTTAGTGTCTTCCTTCCATTTATTAATTCAGATTTGATCTTAATACTATTCTGTTTTATTCAATGCCCTTTTAACATATAGCAGCACCCCTCCACCAATGTGATATACTCTATCATTGCGCTATAATTTGTGCCCTGGTATCCCAGTGCTCCCTTGGTTATCCTCCTCCTACCATCTATTATATGTACAACTTCATTAAGAGGCCCTTTTACTAAGCTGTGCTAAGGTTACCACATGGGTTGCACATGGCAAGAGCATTACTACTGGGTGTGCCCAAGCGCCCTGCGGTAGTTTTGTGTTTGCTGCGTGTCTGCGATAACACATGGCCTCAATGTGCAGCAATTTCATGCGCCCACACTACTGCAGGCAACCTTTTACTGTAGCTTTGCAAAAGGACCCCTTAGTGCTATATATTCCAAACTCTTCTGTCTTGTTTTTTAGGCTTCTTGCTTTTGTATACAGACATTTCAAAACACGTTTTTTGTTTATATCTATAACCTGCTTAGAAGTTGACATGGATAGTTTGCAAACCTTTAATCTTTCTGCTCTTCCCTTAAAGGCTCCCAGCTTACTTTTGCCTTTATTGCAATCTCCCTATTAAAAAGACCTATCTCTCCTGTTTTGACGGAATCCATCAGATACCTTACTGTAACCAATGCACTCCACATCACCTGTCAGCTTTTCCCCAGGTTCTACTTTTAAAAGTTGTTCTTTCTCCTTTTTAAGCATTAGCACTAGCAGCCTACTTCCACCTTGGTTAAGGTGGAGCCCATATTTGTGTAACAGCACCTCCCCTCCCCCTAATTCCCCAGAATGTTGCTCATTTCCTAAAGAATCTAAATCTCTTTCCTGCACCATTACCTCCCCCGTGTACTGATACTCTGGAGCACAGCCTGCCTCTTGGGTCCTGAATGTGGAACAAGAAGCATTTTTGAGAATGCTACCCTTGAAGTTCTAGATTTCAGCTTTTTACCAAAATTGACTTCCAGAACCTGCCTCCCACACCTTCCTATGTCATTGGTACCTATATGTACCAGGATAGCCAGCTCCTCCTAAATCTCATCTAGATGATGCCTGAAGTCCACCATCTTCACACCAGCCAGGCAAGTTACCAATTGATCCTCATGTACACCAGCCACCCAGCTAGAACTTTAAGGCGATGCTCAAAACATATTTATTTTTAAAGGCATTTCTTGCCAGATGTGCTCCCAATAGTCATATACTTTCATTGATGGACAGCCTCACTAAGACCACATTCTTTTCACACAACCTAGCCACCTTATATAACTTAGGGGCTCATTTTCAAAGCACTTAGCCTTCCAAAGTTCCATAGAAACCTATGGAACTTTGGAAGGCTAAGTGCTTTGAAAATATGCCTGTTAGTATACTTGAAATTAATATTTAGAAACTATACTCTTGTTTAATTAGTTATACTTAAGCTTGTAACTTAGGCCTCCTTTTGTTTGTTCCCTTTTTTTCCTTACCCTATTTAATTTCTATGTAAACCGCTTAGATCATTTTATTTCTGGTATGTAAAATAAATGTGAAATGTCATCCGTCTGTGAGGACTGCTATCCTGCTTGTCTTCAGAGAACAGCACTATTGGCTGCAATACAATATTTTTGCACATTTCAGAAAATTAAAACAAAAAAAACCTTCATATACGTGTTGTTTTGCAATGCATAATTTCCTTCTTGTTGATGCAATTTCTGGATATTTTTTTTAAGCTACAGTTGTTGCCATCTGATTTTTACTGATCTCAAAATGGCAGTACTTGACCTATAGTCAGGAGAAAGATGGTCAATTCAACCTGTCAAACTTAAAGCTTCTTTTACTAAGCTCCGCTAGCAAGTCCCATGTGGCAAATGAGAGGAAGCACATAGGAATTGAATGGTTTTCCTCTCATTTGCCACGCCGGGAATTACTAGCGCAGTTTAGTAAAAGAGGCCCTTAAATAGAAGACACAGAATGCATCGGTCACCACTAAACTGCCTTACTTATGCTTAAGTCAGAAGGTGTGATACTTTCACCATAAAAACATTACATGCTGAAATCCTAACTTTAAAAAATTAGGAACCAGGATCACTGTACCAACTCTGGCCAGAAACTATCATATACCTACCTCTTTACAGCTATAATATACTAAGAGAAAAATGGAGAGATGCGATCCATACCACAGACAGCTTAAATGATACACAAGTGTGTCAGAGTCTTATAACTGTTACTCACATTTTCAGTCAGAGGGAGGCTATCTATCCTCTTGGTAAGATTCTGAAGCTGTGAATAATACCAGTCCTTCTCTTTCTCTTCCTTCTCAAGCTCAGCGATTAGTACTGATCTATACAACAAGGAAACAAACAACATTAGGTATCCAACTCATTCATTGCCAGTAAATATAAGCAAAAAACTGAAATGATCAACAATTCTGGCTGCATCACGCATACACAGTGGAGTATACATCAGTTACGTAAAAAGGGTCCTCATATACTGAGACTACAGGTACATGTGTTAGTCCAGGGGTAGGCAACTCCGGTCCTCGAGAGCCGCAGGCAGGTCAGGTTTTCAGGATATCCACAATGAATATGCAGGAGATAGATTTGCAAGCACTGCCTCCATGGTATGCAAATCTATCTCCTGCATATTCATTGTGGATATCCTGAAAACCTGACCTGCGGCTCTCGAGGATCGGAGTTGCCTACCCCTGTGTTAGTCAGTCAAATACCCTCCGTATAAACCCCCTTGGTCTTCTTACTCCCCCTTTTGCAAATAATGTAATAAAGCTACTGGGAAAGCAAATAGTATGCTTGACTGCATATGTGGAGGTTATCATTACCTTACCAAAGAAACTGAATGGATGTATTACATTCTCAACAACCAACCTGTGAAGGCTACAAACTGGATGTCAGGTAAGAGCAATGCTTCCTGGAGCTGCCCATCAAAGCTAGGGAAGATCCTAAATTTCTTTAAGGAAGTAAAAAAAAAAAATAATACAAAGGTGTCTTTGTCAAAAAGGAGCTAAGACAATCAAAATTCTCAGATCCCTTCAGAGTCCTATTAAAATGTTGGTCACCATCATCATAAGAGATTATGTATACAGAAAGAAAGAAGGCAGGCATCTGTCACTAGCCTGCCTTCTCATCTTCTAAAGGAACAGACAATTGGAACACTTCTGTACCACTCTCTCACAAACTGTTTATTACATCCTGACCTAAAGATCATTTAAGGGTTGAATTGGTACAGAGTAATGGGTCAAATAACGATCATCACCTTGCATGGTGCTTCCAAGCGATTTATCAACCACTGAGACTCCTGTTCCATCCAGGTGCCCTGTGCCAGATGGAACTTGTAATGAACTCCCCAACCCAACTTGTTGACATCATCACTGCCTCCCATTGTGTTATTGGAAAGGGAGCTATGATGGTAAAATTCCTGGGTGGCAACCACCACTGCATACTCAGCATCCGAGGTTCATACTTCCGATACACAGGTGAGAAGAGATTCCTCTTATGGCCACACATGAGCCCTTGTCCATGGCACCACTTCCATTGCCACCATCACTGACCTCAGAACCTGGACATGATCCCAGACCCTGGGCCTGCCTTGACTATGAAGACAAATCTGTTGAACCAGCTTCAACCTCCTGTGCTCCCATGCTGTGTTGAATAGAACGCCCAGATACTCCAGCATCTACAATGGGGTTAATCTGCTCTTCTCAAATTGATCACACAACCCAACGACAGCAGAAAATGGACAACTTTGTAAACTGCCACCGTGCTGTCCAAATAGTACAACGTACAAATAAGCCACTCATCAAGATAGAGTTGAACTCTGATTCTCTGGTGACAAAGGAAGGCAGCCACTACCACCATAACCTTAGTAAACGTTCTTGATGCCGTGGTGAGACCAAAAGGCAAAGCCCTGAACTGAAGTGATGGCCCAACACAGCAAAACATAGAAACACTGCAAATACCCCTACTTGAGATCGAGGATGGTGAGAAATTCTCCTGCTTGAACTGAGGCTATGACTGCTCTTAGTGTCTCCATGTAAAAGAGGGACACTCGGAGGCAGCGGTTTAGATCTTTGAGATCTAAGACTGAACGAAAGGTAGGTGCTTTCTTTGGGACAATGAAGTAGACTGAGTATGCGCCTTGTCCCTAGGGAACTGGAACAATGGCCCAGAGTGCCATCAAGGAATCTACAGTGGCCTGAACCTCAACTACCTTGGTTCCCTTTCGACAAGGAGATTGCAAGAAGAGAGGAGTGACTGAGCAGGAGAACTCCAACTCGTAAACTTATGTAATATCCAGAACCCACTGGTCTGATGTGATTTTGGCCCACTCCTCCTGAAACTCCTGAAGACGTTCTCCCACTGGAGGAAGAGAAGAGTGGACCAGCCTCACATTATTGTGAAGCTCTGGAGGCACTGGGCACTCTAGCTGAATGAGAGGATGACTTCCTGTCCACAAGAATGGAAGATTGGCATGCCTGAAAGCGGGACTTCTGACCATATTGCTGAAGACTAGGCCGGTACTGTTTACTGTCTCGAAATCAAGATCAAGAGCCTCCTGAAGACGGACGACCAGAGGCTTTCGGCTTATCCTCCAGCAACTTCTGTGGCTTAGTTTTCCCGGTTCTTCTACCATATTACTGAGATCTTCTCCAAATAGCCACTTGCCGCTGCCCAACGCAGCAACCAGAGCTGCTGACATGCCGGGACAGCCAAAAACACACTATGGGCAGTAAACCGTGGCATGTCATAAATAGCATCCACCAAGGAGGCCAACCCCGCTTCCAGCAGGTCATTATGGCACCCATCTTGTGTTCACAAGGAAAACAGGAAGGAACCTCTACAAAGAAGCAAAATGCAACAAGGAATAGAGGGTGACACATGACTCTCATGATAGAAGTAGTAGAATACAAGTCTTTATTAAGGCAACAAAGTAAGACCCAACACGGGTCCACGTTTCGGTAGACTGGCCACCTGCTTCAGGGGTCAAAAGACTGCATAAAAACATATGTAAAACATATTAATTACAATTTTTTTAACATTACTTTTTTATTGAAAACAGTAGGCATATAAGAACAAAATAGCCAATACAAATTTCAATAATATAAACATCCAAACTTCAATTTGTATCCCAAACTATTAATTACCCTAAATTATCCCTACAATGTACCATATAATATCCCCTCCTCCCCCTCCCTAACCCCTTCCTTCCCTGCAGAACTCTTAAGAATGTTGTGTTAAAATAGTAAAGTGTGTCCATAGATCGGAAGCAGGGTCATATCGACCCAGTCTCTTATTGTTCCATTTCTCCAACCAAAGATAATTTCAAAGTCCAGTCACTTTCTGTAGGTCCTGCTGATTTTTTACAGTAACCCGCAATGACACTCTTGGCTGCCGCCAAACACATTCTTTTAAAACGATGTTGCCACCTCATATCATGCCTAAGCCCCAGTAAACACCATCTCGGATCTAATGGAAAAGGAGCACCTATATGATCAGCAATTTGAAAAACAATCTTTTCCAAAAAAAGGATTTTATCTGATCAGAGGACCACCAGATATGTAAGAATGTTCCAATCCCGGTACCACAATGCCAACGGTTGTGGGAAACATCGCATGGAGTTTCATAGGTGTGTAATACCATCTTGTCAAGACCTTACAAGCATTCTCTTTCAAAAGCACACATAGTGAAGCTTTCTTAGCTTCCAAAAAAAATAGCTTTCCACTCATTCATAGTAAACTCAGCATTGAGATCTTTCTCACACTGGGCCATATAGGTATATTTCTGGAAGTCTGTACCCCTAATAAATTTATAGAGGAGAGAGATAGTGCCTCTCATTTTCCCCAGCGACCCCCAGCGGTTTTCAAAATATTCAAAATCATCTGGATCATCCCTCAACCACCCCTGCTGAACTATATAGTGTTTAACCTGCAGGTAACAGAAAACATCGGAATCAGGTATAGTGTATTTTTCCTTAAGTTCAATGAAAGTTCGTATCTCACCCACATCTAAGAGGTCTCGGAAACGGACCAAAACCTGGTCTGCCCATCGTAAAAACAAGGGGTGCCTAAATCCAGCTGAGAACCCTGGTTCTGAACTAATATGAGCATCCCTCTTTTTACCCATCCCCACACAATCCAATATACCCTTCTTCCTACCCCTCCCCTACATTTTTCCCATATTAACTGCACGTTAACTCTCAATACTCTCCCTCCTCCCATTCCCCTACCACTTTCATCCTCCTTTCCTTGCCTATCTTACACATCCACACATAAACGACCACCTCATTACTTATAATATCACAGCTGCACCCATTCTATATCACTTAGTTAACCTGTTCTACTATGTAAGCCGCATTGAACCTGCTAGTGAGTGGGAAAGTGCGGGGTATAAATGTTACAAATAAATAAATAAATCGAGGAAACCTCTGAGACCTCCTTAATTTTGATCTAAGAGAACTCCACAGTGTTAGAAGATGTTGGACAAATGGATTATCAGATAGCCTACTATAGGCCCTGGAGGAGACAGAGGCCCACAAAAGTGCCCCCAAAGTGTAATCCTGCACATAGGTCTGTTCCATAACTGCCGTAACTGGTAGGCTCTCGTAACTCCAAGCTGAAACAAATTTCAGCTGAGCTGCCCAATAGTATCAAAGTAAATAAGGCACTCTTCGCCCCCCAGATCAACTGACCGCCACATAATTTTTTTTTCAACCCCGATGCCCGTCCTCCCCAGAGAAATCCTGAGAGGCCCGCTGAAATCGAATTAACTCTAATTTAGGAACCAGGATTGTCAGGGTCTGAAACAAAAATAATAACCTGGGTATGACGTTCAACCCTATTATCTTTACGAAGCTGTCAGAACAAGGGTGTGTAATTCAAATCATATAGCTGGGAAACATCCCAGGGTATCCGAATCCCTAGGTATTTAAAACTACCCCTAGTATGCCGAAAGGGAAACTCCTGAGCCAGGGATTCTCACTCCTGCTGTGTAATAGATATGTCCATAAGCTCTGATTTATCATAATTTATCTTAAATCCTGATATGCTAAAATTATTAAGTTCCCGAAGGATCACTGGTAAAGTAAGACCCAGAGTCCCCACATAAAACAAAATATCAACAGCAAAAAGCGCCAATTTATGTTCTCTATCTCCAACTCTAACTCCTTTAATACCCTCCAGTGACCAGATTCTCTGTGCCAAAGGCTCAATGAAGAGGGCAAAAAGTAAAGGAGACAATGGGCACCCTTGTCGAGTGCCTCTCTCAATAGAAAAGAGCGAGAAGTAGCTACCATTGATCTTTAGTCGTGCCACCGGAGCCCGATATAAATGACCCAACCAGCCCAAAATTCCCAAGCCCAGCCCCATCCATTGCAGCACCTGCCACTGTTATGGCCACTCAACCCTGTCAAACGCCTTCTCGGCGTCAGTACTTAAAAATGTTATTGGAATCCCCACAAAATATGTAATGTACGTTGAATGTTGTCTGCCACTTGCCTTTGTGCTATAAAGCCTGATTAATCAGTGTGTATCAACCAGGGAAGTACCCGCCCCAGTCTATCTGCTAAAACTTTAGTCAAGATTTTAACATCTAAGTTTAACAGAGAAATTGGGCAATATGAGCCACAGAGTGTCTGATCTCGTCCTGGCTTCAAAAGCACTGAAATCCCTGCTTCATGCATACTAGCAGGGAGTGATTGACCATCAAAACAGGCATTCCCTACATGTACCAAAAGAGGTCCAACCTCCCCCATGAACATTTTATAAACGTTCGTTGAAAAGCCACGTAGGCCAGGAGCCTTTCCCCAGCTCCTTAAGGCCCTTGATGACTGAGACCAATTCCTCCAAATGAAAAGGGGCCTCCAATTGTGCACATTCTTCCCAGTCAATTTAGGCAACTCAAGCCCTTGTAAAAAAATTTGAATCAAAGTGACATCTATCCCTTCCCCTCTACTATATAATGACTGATAAAACTGAGCAAACTGTGTCCGAATATCATTATCCTAGTAATACATTTTATCCCCGAGGCCTTTCATTTTTGTAATCAGGTTTAAATGTTGTCTATGGCGAAGATGATGTGCAAGCATTCTACCTGATTTATTACCAAATTCAAAAAAAAATTTTGTTGAAGTAATCTACTCATATACTCTAGCCATTCCACTTGAAGCTTATTAAGTGCTATACAACATTGTCTCAATTATAGAAGAACCGGATCAGAGCCTCCCCTCCTGATGCAGACGTTCTAAGTAAACCAAACGCACTCTCAGCTCCAGTTCTTTTCTCTCACGTTCACGTTTCTTGTGGGCCCCCCACTTAATTAAGTGCCCCCCGGATAACTGCCTTAAAAGCATCCCAAAGGATACCTTCAGAGATCTCCCCCGTGTCATTAGTCACAAGATAATCTCGGATTACTTCTCTGAGCTCATTACACACCATTTTGTCACCTAGAATACCCTCATTCAGTCTCCAAAACAATTGATGTCTCTCTGCCTCCAGGCCTCCTAACACCATTTCCACAAGTGCATGATTGGAAATAGAAATAGCATCTATCATAGAATCTGAGACCTGTCCCCACAACTGTTGACTACACCACACAATATTTATCCTAGTATATGTAGACTGTGCATGAGAATAAAAGGAACAGGACCTCTGGCTTGGATGTTGCACACGCCAGACATCTACAAGATCCAAACAAGATGTTAATAGCTTCAGCTGCTTACAGTGTGCTAAGCTGGAACTATTGTCTCCCTTGGAATGATCCAGAGTTGTGAGGGAAAGATTAAAATCGTCCCCTAATATGACCCCTCCCTGTTTAAACTGGAGCAGGGCCTTACGTATGGCTCCAAAAAACTCCCCTTGACCCAAATTGGGAGCATAGAGATTAACAAAAGTGACTGCCTGCCCAGAAAGAAAGCCCCGTATTGCCATGCATCTGCCCTGTTCATCCCTATATACAGCCTCCTTAACAAAAGGAACCCCTTTACAGATATATATGACCAACCCTCCCACCTTTTGCCCCCTTGAATCTGAATGCACTATGCACTCGCAATAGGCTCTATGATTAAGCAAATATGTATCTTGCTTCCGTATATGCATTTCTTGCGGCAAGATAACGTCCCAATGAAGGCGTTGTAACTCCCGACGAATTAAACTACATTTACCAGGTGAATTTAACCCATTGACATTCCATGAACCAACCTTCAACTGCTTCTGTCCCAACCCCCCCTCCCTCCACCCCCTGACTGATCAGCAGTATCGCTGGCCAACTCAAACCCTGAGGAAGCCCACCATAGCTAGAGCAGACCCCTCCGTGCAATTACCTCCCTGTCTCCTTATTACATGCACACTTCTCCATTCATCATATCCTTCCCTCCCCATACCACAACTAGTCTTGCCCCCATTCACACCGCAATACCGATTCATTCCTCCAATGTGTCCCAAGCATGCCGTCATAACACATAAACTCCAACAGTATTCCCCCCCCACACACACACACTCATACTCAACCACCACAAGTTCTTTAGTAGATAAGCTAAAAACCTCGTCACAGGACCAGAGGTCCGGGATTAATTACAATTTTAAGTACAAAAATATACTAATAACACCATACAATTCTAGGTGCAAAAATATTTCTTCATATGAGCACATAAAAATATATATACAAAATTAATATAAAAAACAAGGACTGCATAATATAAAAATATAAAAACATGGACTGCATTACATATTATATAGTATAACTAAATTCTACAGCGAGGCATCCAATGAAAACGCTATATGCCACTATTAACAATGGAGTAAAATAGTATCAATAGCATGGCTTAAGGTGCTATACTGTGAAGCATGGCAAAACCAATAGCATTAAGAACTAAAAATACTGCATTCACTTAAAACTGGTGTGGAACAGACTACAAAAAACCCAACTTTAATGAGCCACTGATTTGTGTATGGTACCTAAAATTATGTAGGTATGTATTATACATAGCAAAGAGGACTGCCAGCTGCAAAAGAAGAAAAATGACCTCATTAGCTTACAAGTAAAAGAAAACTCAAAATGAGCTGGGGTGAAAGTGATAACTGGTGTGACTGAGATATGAACTTATAAAGATAATGGGGAAAAAAAGATATCCAGTTAAAAAATATAATGTAATATCCGGTAACAAACAACCAGTAAAAAAAAGAAAGCACAAAAGAAAGAAAGAAAAAACACCAACCCTGTCAGCATTAGATTCAGAGAAGAAATGGAAGGGAAAAGCCTCAAAAAAAGACAGGGAACGAGTGCGGAATGGAGAGAACAAAATGTCGCCCATGGAAGCGTTGGGAGCTTCTGCCTTTTCAGAACACCAGCTAGAACAAATTACAACCGCGGTAGAAAAAGTCTTGAAACCACGACCAGAACAGATGTCGGGGCAACTTGCACTTATGGAATCTTTCCTGGCAGAAACAACCTGGTGCTGTGTCTGGCTTCTTGCATTGGAGTAGCAGATCCCGTTTTTTGCTACTCCAAAGCAAGGAAGACAGGCACAGCGCCAGATCCTGTGATGACACCAGGAGGAGAACATTGGGATATAATGAAATCCCACCCGCTGTTTGCAGAACATAGATTGAGAACAGCATTTTCACATGCAAAAAATTTTAAGGAAATCTTGAGTCCAACTGAATTACCAAAGAATGATCAACAACCAACCAACGAGAGTACAGGTCATAAGAAGTGTGGCAAACATCAATGTAAAACATGCAGCATTACCACAGAAGGTGAGTTTCCTACACAATGATAAATGTTCTCAGCTGTGGCACCCTACAACATGCCGTACCACATATGTCATCTATTACATTGAATGTCCGTGTAATAAAAAAATATATAGGAAAAACCAGCAGATCCTTAAATGCCAGAATGATAGAACACAGATCCCAGATCACTGCACATAACATTGGAGCGACTCTAGTGCAACATTGCATTCAATATAACCATACAGTAGATGTCCTTAAATGTATGGCAATTAACCATGTGCCATCAACCACCAGGGGAAGGAATAGGAATAGAAAAATTTTACAACAAGAAATATTTTGGATCTATCATCTCGACACCCTGAAACCGAAGGGCAAAACACCTATATCCATTGGGGTTGCTTTATGTGAGACACCAGATACAGGCACTGGAAAAAGGATATGCTTTAAATGGGTTTGTCTATTTAAGACCGCCATGTTGGGATGTAGGACACCCACATGAGGAAGGGAAGGCTGTTCAGTAGTAAACGAGAAGACTGCTCCTAAACGCCAGTACTTTGAGATGAACGATTGAGGTGATGGTTGCTGTACTGTTTTGTTTTGTTTTATTCTAGGACCACAGTGCAATTTGATCCCTTGAGAAAGCCGCATCGAGCGAAACAGGCACCTGTCGGGGCAACACCAGCACCTGGAACCTCAAGCCAAGTAGAGAGGGGCAATACTAGCACCTAGAAACTCAAGCTAAGTAGAGATTCAACACTATATATAAGTGCAGCCTAGCCTTAAATGCTCAGCACATGAGTTCACAGTGTGTACGCTGAGAGTTTGAAGCGATAAAGTTGATACCTCCACAACATCATAATATATATACAAACAGAGAAAAATATATAAAAAAAAAACAAACTATATATTTGGAAAAAACATAGAGTAAAATTAAGGTTGCAGGAAGGGACTGTCGATGATTATAACTGTCGCAAAAAAAGGGGGTGTTACCAAGAAAGGTGACAAAAACAACCTAGGTGACTGTATGAGACTTTCCCTATAACACATCAGGGAAACAACAGTCGTATGCATTGATTTTCTACTAGTCCTTGTATTGTATATTTTTGGGATAAGTAGCATAAAATGTTTTGTACTTTTTGGGGATCTTGCCAGGTATTTGTGACCTGGATTGGCCACTGTTGGGAAAAGGATGATGGCCTTGATGGACCTTTGGTCTTTCCCAGTATGGCAATACTTATGTACTTATGTTTGATTACATGTTAAGGGAATAAGTTTGCATTTCTTCATCCATCCCATCTAGAGACAAATAGTGCATAGAAGGCTGAGGGATAGAACAGTGATTCTTTTCAACCTAATTAATATCCGATAGAAAAAAATACAGCAAATACTGCATTTAAGTGTGAAGCAACAATATTCTCTACCTTTAATAATTCTTCTCCTCTATATGTGTATGGCCTTGGGAGTGTTTATCTTGCCTGCATTTTATCTTGTTCCCCTTTTTAATATGTTAACAAATGAACGCTACTGGGCTAAAACAAATCATGTAATAACTGCGCCTTTATATATTGTAAATACTAACATATAGTCAGTTATACTTGAAACCAAATTTTATTAATCAACATTTATATTCAAAAATTACCCTCTTTTAATCTTACTCAATGGTAAAATTATGTATAATCATACCTGATAATTTTCTTTCCATTAATCATAGCTGATCAATCCATAGACTGGTGGGTTGTGTCCATCTACCAGCAGGTGGAGATAGAGAGCAAAGCTTTTGCCTCCCTATATGTGGTCATGTGCTGCCGGAAACTCCTCAGTATGTCGATATCAAAGCTCCATCCGCAGGACTCAGCACTTAGAGAATTACACCCACGAAGGGACACTCTGCCCAGCTCACCACCGCCGAAACGGGGGAGGGGAATTAACCCAGCTCATCCCCACACAAGTGGGGGAGGGGAATCCGTCCAGCTCATCCCCGCGGAGCGGGGGAGGGACACCACACCCACCGATGCGGGGGGATCTGGCTTATCCTGCAACCGCAACCGCGGGAGGAGCTGACTGACCCTAACACCGCCGAAGCGGGAGGGGTACAAAGCTGCCCTACAGCCGCACGAAGCGGGAGGGAGTGCCGGCAGAATTTTCTCAATCCAGCCCCGTAAAACGGAGGGGAGAGGAATGCAGCAGCTCACTGTAACACAAACTCGTCTTAACTCTTGAAGAATCCAAGTGAAAAAACTTGAACACGAAGTCTTTCTGAAGTAACTGAAGACTAAACTTGAACCTGAAATGCAACCAGAATAAAAACAGTACAGATATCTGGGAGGGGCTATGGATTGATCAGCTATGATTAATGGAAAGAAAATTATCAGGTATGATAATACATAATTTTACCTTCCATATCATCAAGCTGATCAATCCATAGACTGGTGGGATGTACCGAAGCAGTACTCACCCAGGGCGGGACATTGAAATCCCTGACCTCAACACTGAAGCTCCAAACCGGGCCTCCGCCCGTGCAGCCACAGTCAAACGGTAATGCTTGGAGAATGTATGAGCCGAAGCCCAAGTTGCCGCCTTGCATATCTCTTCCAAGGAGACGGATCCGGCCTCTGCCATCGAGGCCGCCTGAGCTCTCGTGGAGTGAGCCTTCAGCTGGATAGGCGGCACCTTCCCCGCGGCCACATAAGCCGCTGCAATGGCTTCCTTGACCCATCTTGCCACTGTAGGCTTAGCAGCCTGCAGACCCTTACGAGGACCTGCAAACAGGACAAACAGATGATCCGATTTCCGGAAATCATTGGTCACTTCCAAGTATCTGATGATGACTCGTCTCACATCCAGATATTTAAGAGCAGAGTACTCCTCTGGGTAGTCCTCCCTACGAAAGGAAGGGAGACAGAGCTGCTGATTCACATGGAAGCGAGAAACAATCTTGGGCAGGAAGGAAGGCACTGTGCGAATAGTCACTCCTGCCTCAGTGAACTGCAGAAAAGGCTCTCGACATGAGAGCGCCTGGAGCTCGGAAACTCTTCTGGCTGAAGTGATAGCCACCAAAAAGACTGCTTTCAACGTCAGGTCTTTCAGAGATGCCCTCGACAAGGGTTCAAAAGGCGGCTTCTGCAATGCTCTTAGCACCAGGTTGAGATTCCACGCAGGCACCACTGAGTGCAGAGGAGGGCGCAGGTGATTAACTCCCTTGAGAAAGCGCACCACATCTGGCTGCGAAGCCAGGGAAGCACCCTTCAGGCGGCCCCTGAAGCAAGCCAGAGCCGCTACCTGGACTTTAAGGGAACTGAGCGACAGGCCTTTCTCCAGACCTTCTTGCAGGAATGCCAACACTGAAGAAATTGGAGCAGTGAAGGGAGAAAGGGAGCCTGCTTCACACCACGCTGCAAAGATACGCCAAACCCTGGCGTAAGCAGTAGAAGTAGAGCGCTTCCTCGCTCTCAGCATAGTGGCGATGACCTTGTCTGAGAAGCCCTTCTTCCTCAGACGCTGCCGCTCAATAGCCAGGCCGTAAGACCAAAGGGGGAGGGATCCTCCATCACCACGGGACCCTGATGTAACAGGCCCTGCTCCACTGACAGCCGCAGAGGATCGTCGACTGAGAGCCTGATCAAGTCCGCATACCAGGGACGTCTGGGCCAATCCGGACCCACCAGGATTACCCTGCCGGGATGCTTTGCCACCCGGTCTAGCACCCTGCCCAACATGGGCCAGGGCGGGAACACATAGAGAAGCTCTTGTGTCGGCCACTGTTGGAGAAGAGCATCTACTCCCAGGGATCGAGGGTCCCGTCCTCTGCTGAAAAAGCGCGGCACTTGGCAATTGGCCGATGACGCCATCAGATCTAGGCTCGGCTGGCCCCAGCGCTTCGTGATGTCCAAGAAAGCCTGAGCAGATAGCTGCCACTCTCCGGGCTCCAAGGTATGGCGACTGAGAAAGTCCGCCTTGACATTCATGACTCCGGCAATGTGGGCCGCTGAAAGCTGCTCCAGGTTCACTTCCGCCCACTGGCAAAGATTCATAGCCTCCTTGGCTAGAGGGGCGCTCTTGGTACCTCCCTGGCGGTTGACATAGGCCACAGCCGTGGCATTGTCCGACAGGACCCGTACAGGCTTCAACACCAGTACCGGGATGAACTCCAAAGCGCCAACCGAATGGCTCTGAGTTCCAGGAGGTTGATAGACCACTTTGCCTCTGCAGGAGACCAGAGCCCCTGCGCTGTCCTTCCCAAGCAGTGGGCTCCCCAGCCCGACAACGAGGCGTCCGTCGTGACGACAATCCACTCTGGGGTCACCAGAGGCATTCCCGCAGACAACTTGTCTGTCTGCATCCACCAGCTCAGCGCCTTGCGCACTGCTGGGTCCAAGGGAAGGCGCACAGCATAATCCTCCGACATCGGAGTCCAGCGCTGCAGCAAAGAGTGTTGAAGCGGTCTCATATGAGCCCTGGCCCAGGGCACAACTTCCATCGTGGCCGTCATAGAGCCCAACAGCTGCACATAGTCCCAAGCCCGAAGGGGAGAGGCTACTAGGAACTGGTCCACCTGAGCCTGAAGTTTGACAACCCGATTGTCTGGCAGGAACACTCTGCCCACTTGGGTGTCGAATCGAACTCCCAGGTACTCCAGGGACTGAGTCGGGCGCAGCTGGCTCTTCTCCCAGTTGATGATCCATCCCAGGGAGCTCAAAAGAGCAACTACCCGGTCCACAGCTTTGCCGCACTCTGCATAAGAGGGGGCTCAGATCAACCAGTCGTCCAGATAAGGATGGACTAGTACCCCTTCCTTTCGTAGGAAGGCCGCGATGACCACCATTACTTTGGAAAAGGTCCGCGGAGCAGTAGCCAACCCGAAAGGGAGGGCTCTGAACTGGAAGTGTCGTCCCAGGACTGCAAAACGCAGAAAGCGTTGATGAGGAGGCCAGATGGGAATATGCAGGTACGCTTCCTTGATGTCCAAGGATGCCAGGAACTCTCCTGCCTTCACTGCCGCTATAACAGAGCGGAGAGTCTCCATGCGAAAGTGCCGAACTTTCAAGGCCCGATTGACCCCTTTGAGGTCGAGGATAGGCCGGACAGAACCTCCTTTCTTTGGTACCACAAAGTAATGGAGTAACGTCCCTTGCCAAGCTGACTTTCTGGCACCGGAACGACCGCGCCCAGGCGGATCAGATTGTCCAAGGTCTGCTGCACTGCCACAGCTTTGACCGGAGACTTGCAGGGAGAGAGTACAAACCCGTCTTTTAAGGGTCGGCAGAACTCTAGTTTTGTAGCCGTCTCTGATGACTTCCAGCACCCACGCGTCTGAAGTTATTGTGGTCCACTCGCCCAGAAACGAGGACAGCCGTCCTCCAATCTGCACTGGGGCGTGGACCAAGACCCCGTCATTGGGTACGAGACCCTGGGGGAGGACCGGAGGGAGCACCTCCGGGACGGCGGTCTCTGCGAAAGGAATGCTGCTTGGGGGAGAAATTCCTCTTGAAGGAAGAGGGGGCAGAGGAACCCGACTTGCCCGGGCGGTACCGACGGGCTTCCTGAAACCGTCCTCTGGAGGTACCGGGACGAGTACTAGCCCGAGCCCTGACCTCTGGTAATTTCTTGCCCTTAGACGTGCCGAGATCGGTCACGATTTTGTCCAGCTCGACCCTAAAGAGCAGCTTGCCTTTAAAAGGCAACCTAGCCAGGCGGGATTTAGAGGCGTGGTCAGCAGACCAATGTTTCAGCCAAAGTCACCGCCGCGCAGAGATTGTCTGAGCCATGCCTTTCGCTGAGGCCCTCAAGACATCATACAGCAAGTCTGCCAAATAGGCTAAGCCCGATTCCAGGGCCGGCCAATCAGCCCTCAAGGAATGATCCGAGGGGGGAAGCCCGCTGCACCATAGTCAGGCACGCCCTGGCCACATAGGAGCCGCAAACTGAGGCCTGCAAACTTAAAGCAGCCGCCTCAAAGGACGACCTTAAGGCCGCCTCCAATCTTCTGTCTTGGGCGTCCTTTAGGGCCGTGCCACCTTCCACCGGCAACGCCGTTTTCTTAGTCACCGCAGTGATTAAAGAATCCACGGTAGGCCACAGATAGGCCTCACGTTCACTCACAGCCAAAGGATAGAGGCGGGACATAGCCCTAGCCACTTTAAGGCTCGCTTCAGGGACATCCCATTGAGCCGAAATTAAGGTGTGCATGGCATCATGCACGTGGAAGGTTCTAGGCGGGCGCTTCGTCCCCAGCATAATGGCAGAGCCAACAGGGGCTGAGGGAGAGACATCCTCCGGAGAGGAAATCTTCAAAGTGTCCATGGCCTGTAACAACAGGTTGGGCAAATCCTCTGGGCTAAAAAGCCGCGCTGCAGAGGGGTCATCCGCTCCATCCGAGCGGGGATCTGTCTCCTCCAAGGAATCTGCAAAGGACCGTTGGGAGACCTCAGACACGCTGCCCTCATCTACATCGGAGGAGACAAATTCCTCCAAGGCCTGGGAATCAACCCGAGGGCGTTTACCTCTGGGAACCTCAACCTCTTTACCAGACGAGGGAGCAGGGGCAGCGTTGTGCATGAGGAAGGCCTGATGCAGCAGCAAAACAAACTCGGGGGAGAAACCCCCCAGACTGTGCACTTCCGCAGTCTGGGCAACAGCCCTAGACGCACCCTCAACCGGCGCTCGCAATAGCGGGGGAGAGACATGCTGCGCATCCAAAATGGCGTCCGGCGCGAAACTCCGCGAAGGAGCCGCGCGGGAAGAACGGCTCTTAACTTTAGCCGCTTCTGTGCCGTCGCCCAAATTAAGGGCGTTCATGGCATTAATGTCTCCAACCTCAAGGGCGGCCCAAGAAGAAGCCGTCCGAGCCGCGTGGCCGGCCAAGATGGCGGAGGCAAGGAGCGGGGGATGGGCATTTATGGCGGGAAAAACCGCCACGCCGGAGGAAGGACCGGGACATTCATCGGTCACGAAACTGTCACCCAACAAGGGCGAATCAGGCTTGAAGACCCCCGCATCCCCTCTAGAAGCGCTCAAGCGACCCGGGGAGCGACCCTTTGCGCCCTCGCCCTCCGACGCCATATGCCACGAGGAGAAGAATCGGGAAACCCCCTGCCCGCTATAAAAAGGTAAAAATTACCTGCTGTCCGCTCCGAGCTGTAACGACCTGGTGTCCCAGTGAGTAGCTGCAATAGACGCTTAAATAAACGTCGAAATAAACGCCTTTAAGGACGTCCAAAAATTTTTTTTTTTTTTTTTTTTTTTTTAACGGAGCCAGCGGGAGGGGGGAGAAAAGGAGGGACCTGGCACCACCAGGTTTGCACTTGCTCAAAAGAGCCCTCAACCCCAGGCACTCAACAAAACCTAAAAATTAGGCTTGGAGGCCTAGCCAGAGCTGCTGCTGTGTGTGACCACCACCTGCTGAGATAGAGAACATACTGAGGAGTTTCCGGCAGCACATGACCACATATAGGGAGGCAAAAGCTTTGCTCTCTATCTCCACCTGCTGGTACTACTACTACTACTACTATTTAACATTTCTAGAGCGCTACAAAGTGTACGCAGCGCTGTACAAACACAGAAGAAAGACAGTCCCTGCTCAAAGAGCTTACAATCTAATAGACAAAAAGTAAAGCATTTAAATTTAAAATATTTAAGCAGTCAAGCACAAGAGAACAGTCACAGAAGGACAGAAGATGTTGAAGGGTGGTCAGTGTGATTAGGTGTAACTCTGGTTGGAGTAGTGGGAGAAGGTGATAGAAGAATAGAAATGGGTGAGGTAAAGTAATGAGTGGGTTGATAGGGAGGTTATATAAGACATGTCACTCTAGGGGTGGGTGGGTAGAGGGGTAGGGTGGGTGGAAGCAGGAGAAGGTATTCTCTGCAGCCTATCTGTGAGATGGAAAATGCTCTCTGAAGCTGCTGCTATAAGTTGTTAGTTTTCTCTCCCTGAAAGAGATCCAAGCCACACCCACGAAGTTCAAACTGTCAGTGGGGAGGGTGAGGGGAGGAAATGGCAGTGCTTGATGAAAAAGAGAGCTCAGTTTGATAGGAGATATACTATAGGATGTCATTCTGAGGCCAGGCTAAGTCTAAAGCAGGAGAAGGTATTCTCTGCAGCCTATCTGTGAGATGGAAAATGCTCTCTGAAGCTGCTGCTATAAGTTGTTAGTTTTCTCTCCCTGAAAGAGATCCAAGCCACACCCACGAAGTTCAAACTGTCAGTGGGGAGGGTGAGGGGAGGAAATGGCAGTGCTTGATGAAAAAGAGAGCTCAGTTTGATAGGAGATATACTATAGGATGTCTGGTAGATGGACACAACCCACCAGTCTATGGATTGATCAGCTTGATGATATGGAAACCTTAATTTCCACATACACTCTCACCATGCATGCCCTCAATCAGCCTAACACATACCCCTCATGAAAACTCACTAATACATTTCAATCCTAACTACTCGCTAAATACCCAGATCAGCTACCATTATAACCGTCCATGTTGATCATTCATGATTTAAACATTGACTAATAGTCCCATTCCACGATATTCCATCAACAATCACTTGATAGTCTGCTGTACTTCTGTCCAACTCGTGCAATTACTTTAATCTTGTTTGGTGAAACAAGGAACCTTTGTTACGCAGGCGTTCCGTAAGGTTACAGACCGGAATGCATTATTGTACTATAGTAGTCATCACCTGAAGCGTTTAAAGAATAGCATACCAATAGGCCAGTTTCTACACATTCATAGGTTGTGCTCTGCTCGGAGCACATATCAAGAACAAGCAGAGTGTATGATGCAGCACTTTAGACAGAGGGGATACCCATCTAGAGTGATACACAAGGCAGCCAAGCGCGCATTTATTGCCCAGCGGGAATGGTTGTCTAGTTCCAATAAGCAACAGCAGCCCCGTAGGCTTACCTGTATTTTACCTTACACTAACAATGGCATGGCAGTGGAAAACATCATTTTAAAAATGTGGCCAATGGTCACAGTTCATGAGGGGTTTCAGCAGATCCCTAGGTTTACCTACACTCGAGGGCGCAACATGTGAGAACTTTTATCCCATTATAAAACAATGCAGTTGGAGCAGATAGATGATGCAGTCCCAGGACACACCGCTTGTGGGGGGTGTGCATATTGTAAGTATGTGTTGCAAGTTACACAAGTGGTGATACCCCATTCAGATGGGCATATATTTAAGTTACGGGCGCACACTGATTGTAACACCAGACAGTGCATTTATGGGATATGTTGTCCGTGTGCACTCTGGTATGTAGGTCACACTATTAGAAAAGCGAAGAGCAGGATTGCCCAACATTTAAGTAATATTTGGTTGGAGCAAGCAGGAGTCGCCACTAGTAGCGCATTGGGTTGAGGAAGGACACGCATTGGAAGAGATACGATTTGTGGTGTTAATGAAGGTTAAAAGCAGGAGCCGGGGGGGGGGGGGGGGGGGGGGGGGGGGGGGGGGGAATGTTTCACGACAATTGCTACGGCGAGAGCAAAGAACTATATTTATGTGGAACACTGTCGAACCATTGGGTCTAAACAAAGAGGTTGAGTGGCTGTAGTGTGAAGGTAGGAGGAGTTTGGGCAGTATTAATAGGAGGAGAATACCAGGTTCCACTGCACATGTGCCGGCGTTTTTTTGCTGAGCGCGTGAATGTGTGGAAGGTGGAATGCCTTACTTATCTTGCATCCAAGAGGTGTTTATATCTTCTAAATGTGAGTACCATTGAGATGGATTTATAGGAGTAGGTATGTATAATTATTGAGAAAATCATAAAGAATCACCATGTATGTTGGTTCTTGTAGGACCTGACTCCTGATGACGCTGTTATAGCGAAATGCAGACTGTGTTGAGTCTGGGGTATGTTGTTCGAGTGGATGTGGATTGAAACAAGTAATGGAAATCTCAAAGATGTGAATATGTTACTCGTTTAAGTATTCATTGATCCACAAGGAGTTTTGAAATGTGATATCTCCAAACAAGATTAAAGTGATTGCACGAGTTGGACAGAAGTACAGCAGACTATCAAGTGATTGTTGATGGAATATCGTGGAATGGGACTATTAGCCAATGTTTAAATCATGAATGATCAACATGGACGGTTATAATGGTAGCTGATCTGGGTATTTAGCGAGTATTTAGGATTGAAATGTATTAGTGAGTTTTCATGAGGGGTATGTGTTAGGTTGATTGAGGGCATGCATGGTGACAGTGTATGTGGAAATTAAGGTATTGAGTAAGATTAAAAGAGGGTAATTTTTGAATATAAATGTTGATTAATAAAATTCGGTTTCAAGTATAACTGACTATATGTTAATATTTACTTTTTAATATGTTGGTAAAATTTTTATTATTCTTTTTGAGATGTATTATTCAGTAGTTTTAAATTAAAAAGTAAATAAATTGTAACCTGTGGCACAATGTACATAAGAAAAATTACCTCTCTTTTTCTAGTTCTTCCAAACAACCAGGGCTCTCTCTGCTTCCATTTGTAAAACCTCGTCTTGGAAATGAACCTACAGGAACAGGACTGGACTCTCCAGATCGACCAGACACAGACCCTTCTCTACTTCCACAAGACCGCAGGGACATTTTTGGCCTTAGCTTCAGCCCAACAAAATTGCTGCTCTCCAAATTCAATTCTGAAAACAAAAACAAAAGAAGAAAAAGCAAAAAGAGAAAAATAGATGAAGAGATAAATGTTACACAATAGAGGTTAAAAAATTAGGGCATCTTACCATATTTATACTTTGAAAACCTAGACATATTCCCCAAATATTGTACCTTTTAGTACAGCACATAAATATACTAGTCAAGTTCAACTAAGGATTGTAGTTGCAGATATTTCATAAACGCCATGGATAAGAATTAATGGTCACACAAAGATATTTCCAGATATTTTGGCATTTATTATATCCCTTTCAAGTTGTATGCAGGTACAATGTTCTTGCCACCAAACAACTTAAAATCTCCTACCTAAGACAGTAAGAGTTCAATGTTCACAGTCATAGCAAGGATAAGGGAGAAAAGCAGAATTACAAATAATGGTCTTTGGTTTCTTACTCCATTATACTAATTACTAAGCCACTCATTTAGATACATTATAAAGTGTAGTCATTGCTATCACTACTACTACTACTACTACACAAAAAAAGGCTAATAGTGACATGAACAAATCACAGGGCCACACCTTTAAGTCGCTCCAGCAAATCAATTTGCCCAGAAGATGCCATAGCCTCATCTTCAATGCTTCCCTGTAGCTGTTTCAGCACCTCCTGCGACAAAGCATTCAGAAAAATTACTATCCAAATTGCCATGGCGGATTTGGTTTACCAAGTTGAGACAGCATGCTATTCTGCAATATTTCCTTGTTCTCTCATTGTAACAGGGCTCAACATGCCAACCTCATTCTCTTCCTGTTGACTACTCCAACAACAGCAAAAAAAAATCTAAATTATACTTGAATATAAGATGTTGAAATGCAAGCACAAAGCCATTCAAGCTTGAGAACTGATTATCTAGCCTATCTTTGCTGATACTTATCTTAAATTATAGGAATAACCTTTTGTGAATATGATTTCACTCAGCTCATTCCTTTTCACGATTATACTATACAGATGGTTCTCAGTTGCTCACGTAGGATAAATCAAGATCACTACCAAGAATGGTTTAATAGCAAATGTAATTCCACAATGTAAAATAATGGTTTGCCTTATAAATTCATTCTGCCTCCAGGGCACAAATATAAATGTTGATATAGAACAAAAATGTGTTAAATGGTTTACAGCTGCTATTCTGAATGCAGCAAGATATAAATTCACAGCCTAGTGCTTGCTAACTTAAATCAATAAATTCAAGGACAAGGACATGTTCCTGACTATCCTCAAAACCATTTCTCAAGCAAGAAACTCTCTCAGAACCTTCCTCCCTCCCCCCCCCCCCCAAAGACCCCATTTTAGAAGTCATATCCCTCTCCCCCAATGTGATCTGAAAATCTGGTATAAATATGACACACACGGACACAGCAATCTCACAGGCCTTCTGCTTCAGAAAGATATGTACAAAATTAGCAATGTATTTTAAATACAGTAGAGTTCCAACTACCCAATAGGACCAACAAGTGGTCAGACAATCGAAAATGTTGTATGAGTAACTTTGTGCACTGCACAGTGCATTGGTGTACCACTGCTACACTGAGTATCTCCCTTCCTCCCTCCCCCAAACAGGATTAGACCCCTCTTCAGATCCGCCAGGGGTCTCCTCCCACCCACCTACGTCTATCCACCCATAGGCTCCCCCCCCCCCAGTCTATCTTAACACAGTCCTTGGCAGTCTAGTGGTATAGCTAGGTAGGAGTGATCCTCAGTCATTCCTGCCCATGCTAGCTGTGCTTTCAAAATGGCTGTTGCAACCTCTTGCAGCATTTTTGCAAGACTGTTGCTAGAGGCTGTGGAAGCCAACTTGAGATTGAAGTATGTCCGTATGAACAGAAGCAATCTCCAGTTGCTCCTGCCCATACCAGCTCCAATCTCAAAATGTCTGCCATGGCCTCTAGCAGCAGTCTCGCATTACTGCTGCTAGAGGTTCTGGCATGGGCAGTAACAACCGGCGATTGCTCCTGCTCCGACTATACCACTAGACCACCAAGGACTATAAAGTAGGCACAGGGGGCCTACGGGTGGATTGGGGAAGGAAGGAGGCATTTCAGGGGTCGGAGAGGGGGCGGAGACCAGATTAGCAACAATCAGATAATCCAGAATTAAGATAAAAGAAGATTGAATAATCGGGACTCTACTATACCCATATTTGTAGAAATCAGGACTGTTGACATTTTGCCCTCAAATTTCACAGAGCTAAAACAGTTATATGGGCCTAATTTCCTCAAGGGCAATGTGAGAGCCTGATCAACAGGTACAGGCAATGTTTGGTTGAAATTACTTCTGCTCATGGAAATGCCACTAGTTGCTAAATCAAGAGTTCACGTTCTTTTTCACATAAGGATAGTCAATATGTAATCCTTTTGTTGATCAAAATATATTCCCTCTCTTTCATCAGAGTGTGGGTTACATCCAAAACAGGATTAGATCCTAAGTTGTGCTCAAATATAGACCACTCAAGGGGCTCACAAATCTTTTTCAAATTTACTGCTGCATATATATTACAACCAGTGTCCTCTCCAAGGTGAGCTTGTGAGTGATCATTCATACAAATTGAGAGTGTCGCTTACTTAGGAATGTTTGCTCAGATGTTCTGCCACAGATGCAGAAACAAAAAAGCTTTGTTCCCGAAGTAAAAAAAATTCCTTTCCTCCCTTCCCATCTTCCTCCCAGTAGGTCTCACTTACAGGATCCTGCAGCTGGCAGCGATTCACAGTAAGAGACTGTCTCCGTGGCCTTCCTTCTGCCACGTCCCGCCATCTCTACTGCAACTTCCTGTTTAGCAGTAGTAAGAGGGTGGGATGCAGCAGAAGGAAAGCTGGAGATGGCCTCTGACTGTGAATCGCTGCCAGCTGCAGGAACCTGTACGTGAGACCCACGGGGAGGAGGAAGAGAGGGAAGAAAAGTGCTGGATGGACTCATGTCTGGAGTATCATGTCCAAGTCTAGAGACACACCTCCAAAATAGTAGAGGTAATTCAGAGAACAGTTACCAAAGTCTTGAAGAGTTGACACCATAAGCCATGTGAAATGATTCTTAAGAACCTAAATAGACATGGAAAGGTGAGAATGGGGGAATATCATGGAGATATTTAAATACTCCAAAAACGTAACTACTGCACAGAAAGCAAGCCTTCTTCAGTGAAAAGGATATACTAAAACAAGAGGCCATGAAATGAGGCTCAAAGTGGGTAGACTGAGGAATAACATTTGGAAATATTTTTTCATAGAAAAGGTGCTGTCTGCATCAAGCAGCATCCCGGAGGAAGCATGCACAGTAACTGAATTAAGGATGGTGTGTGATAAAGACAGAGAATCTTTGGTTATATGAAAAAAAAATGTTAAATCAGATGTCAAAAAAGTAAAATCAGACATCAAGTGGCTGTATAGTATTACAATAGGAAAGGAAATTAGGCAGACTTGATGGACCTGAGGGTCTTTATTTGTGTTATATTCTGTGGTTTCTACATTTATTTCTGATGTTATTATAAAACCAACTTGAACTTTTCTTGAAAATCTTCCAGGAAGTAAACAGATTAAGAAGTGAGAAACTGTTTATCTGTAAGAGGCAGTTGCAGGTGACACGGCAGAGGAAGGGGCATAGGGAGGAAAGGAGGTGCAGGTCTCCCTGCCTGTTTCTGCCTCATTTTTTTTCCTTCATTCATTCTTTATGCCTATTTCTGAATCTTCCTCTGTATATCTCCCTTACCTTCGCAGTCTATAGATCCCGGTTTTCCTTTTACTAGCATTGAAATTATGATTTACAACCAATACAGTAAGAAAACTTATAACGGACAAACAGCAGCAAATACAAGCCACGTCAGCAGATTAAAACCTGCACAGTCCATCTAGTCTGTCCATCAAGGTGGCCAGAGTTGAATCTGCACAGGATCCACTTCTTCATGATTAAATACTAGTATACTTTATCTTTGTCTCTCCCTGCCAATTTTGGGGCACAAACCATAGAAGTCTGCCTAGCACCAATCTTATTTCCCAACTACTGGAGTTGCTGTCAAAGCCCACGCCAGCCTCGATCCTGATCTGTTTTTGTCGTCATTTGTGGGATCCAGACTGTACAAGTACTATTTGAATTGGAGTTCTTTTGTTTTTAATGAATTTTTATTATAAACCACTTTGCTATTTGCCAGTGAAAGGCGGTATATAAAGGACAATAAAAGTTGGGCAAACCTAAACAAATTCTCAATACTACACGAGTCTCAGTCAGATTTCCGTCCTCTACACAGCACAGAAACAGTATTATTATTTATTTTATTTATTGCATTTGTATCCCACATTTTCCCACCTCTTTGCAGGCTCAATGTGGCTTACATTATGCCGTAATGGCAGATGCCACTACCAAAAGGAGAGATACAGAATATTATTGCATTTAAAGTAGAGAAATATAACATAAATTAGAAATAAAAGGTACTCACTCTAGTAACCAAGTTCAAGCAGGAAATAGCTAGAGGAAACAACATCCTCCTCCTCCAATTAGACATGTCTAGCACATTCGACATGGTAAAGCACAATATCTTAATAAGACTACTCGAGGAATTCGGAATCGGCGGCAACATACTCAACTGGATTAAGGGTTTCCTAACCACATACCAAGTAAAATCAAAAGCAAACATATCTTCACCTTGGAAAGCAGATTGCAGAGTACCACAAGGCTCACCATTATCGCTGATCCTTTTCAATCTAATGACAACTCCATTAGCCAAGAGCTTGTCCAACCAAGGCCTTAACCCTTTCATCTATGCAGGCGATGTCATCATATACATCCCTTATAGAATTAACTTGACAGAAATCACTACTGAAATAAAGCTGGGCCTGAACACCATTGAATCGTGGGCAAACGCATTCAAACTAAAACTCAACAAAGAAAAAACACACTGTCTCATCCTCTCTTCCCAATAGCCTGAAAATCCTCAGTATCACAATGGGCCGTATCCTTACACTAGAGAACCAAGTAAAATCAACAACAAAGAAAATGTTCTACTCAATGTGGAAACTCAAACGCGTGAAACAATACTTCCCGAGGGCAACCTTCCGCAACCTGATACAATCAACGGTACTAAGCCACCTAGATTATTGCAATGGAATCTATGCAGGTTGCAAAGAACAAACATTAAGGAAACTCCAGACCATGCAAAACACGGCAGCAAGACTCATCTACGGAAAACTGAAACCTGTTTGGAGATACTATGCTATAGAAGCCCTACAGGGAAGATGACTGTTGAGTACCCTGAAAAGGTTTGGACAAAATCCTGGAGGAAAAGTCCATCTTACTTCACCTCAAGTGGTCAATCTGAATTATAGGCTTTGACTTGTGGAGTCCCACAGGGCTCCATCCTCTCCCCCATCCTATTCAATATTTATCTGAGCCCGTTTGCACATCTAATTCAGCTTTCTGGTCTTAGCACATATCTTTATGCAGATGATATCTTCATTGTTTACTACATCTCTAAAATTGCACCAGATCTTACCCCTCTTCAAAAATGTTTGAATCAGGTTTCTTCATGGTTAAGCAAGAAAGGTTTGATTTTAAATCCCCACAAAACAACTGCTTGTTGGTTAACTGGCTATGCACAAGTTCCAACACTGTTCCTCATACTATTTGGTACCCCTATTCAGTCAGTTACCCAATTTAAGTATTTAGGTGTAACTCTGGACTCCTGGCTTAGTTTTTCAACTCATATCTCTACAATTCTCAAGAAAGGCTTTTTTTGCCCTTCGGAGGTTAAAGACTGTTAGGGGCATTCTTAAATTTAATGCACTTCATACACTGTTCCATGCATTCGCTGGCTTGCAGTTGGATTTCTGCAATGTTATTTATGCTGGTATCCCAAATTATGAAGTCGAGAGATTACAGACCTTGCAAAACACAGCTGCACATCTACTGTATTTTGCGAGGTATGGGGATCACTCAACACCTTTGTTGATGAGACTACATTGGTTGTCTATTCATATATGTATGCAGTTTATAATTCTTACGTTGACCCATAAAGCTGTTTATACTGGTTTTCTAGAATATCTGGCAAAACTAACTTCCCTATGCTCCCTCCCATTGCTTGTGTTCCATAAATGATCACAGGTTGGTGTTGCCTAGCCTGTACTATGCCTACTGGAAAGTAACCTGTTAAAGTGCTTTTTATTTTTTGACCCCTTACCTTTGGAATAATCTTCCTCTTGACCTCAAGGCCGAACCATCCTTGAAAAACTCAAGGTCAATTTAAAGACTTATTTTTTTTCCAGGGCATTCTCTTAGTGAACTGGTGGACACTTCGGATTCCAGTACAGAAGGATAGATATGTGATGCTTGTTTGACCTTTGATGTGTTTGTTCCCTGTCCTATAATTTTATGTCATTCTTTTCTTACTTTAGTTCTGATTTTTGAATTTTTAAAGTAAATCGCTTTGACTTATGCATTTAAAAAAAGTGATCCATCAATTTTTAACAAACAGCTTGTTATTGAGATGGACATGGGGGAAGCTACTGCTTGCCCTGCGATTGGTAGCATGGAATGTTGCTCCTATATGACTTTCTGCCCTGGTACTTGTGAACTGGGTTGGCCACTCTTGGAAGCAGGACACTGGGCTAGATGGACCATTGGTCTGACCCAATATGGCTATTCTTATGTTCTTAAATACTTAGGGCCCTGTTTACTAAGATGAACTAGCATTTTTAGCACATGCTAAAAATTAGCGCACGCTAACCATGTAGACGCCCACAAGAATATTATGGGCGTCTACACGGTTTGTGCGTACTAAAAACATTAATGTGCCTCTTGCGTGGCTTAGTAAACAGGGCCCTTAGTTAGAAAGAGGATACATACATCTTTCTATTCTAGCTATGGATAAAGTAGTATAGGTACCATATTATTCCACTTGAATGCACAAAAATAAAGGTCAATAAATATAAAATTAAAATAAGGTGATACCTTCTTATTGGTGGATTAACAACAGTGGCGTACCAAGGGGGGGCGGCGCTGGGGGGGGGGTGTTGCGCGCCTGTCGGCTCTTCGTTTTCATGCTCCCTCTGCCCCGGAACAGGTTACTTCCTGTTCCGGGGCAGAGGGAGCATGAAAACGAAGAGCCGGCAGGCGCGCGGCACCCCCCCCCCCCCCCCCAGCGGCATGCACCCGGGGGGGGGGGGTCTTTCGCCGGGGGGGGGGGGGGGGGTCACGCGGTTCCGGGGGGGGGGGGATGCTGCATCGGCGATCCGCCCCGGGTGTCAGCCCCCCTAGGAACGCCACTGATTAACAACACATTTCTTGATTAACTTTTGAGAGTTGGCTTTTCCTTCTCTAGACCCAAAATGAATGAGCTAAAAATGACACTGACAAAAAAATATAAGTGAATCATAAAATGCATTCCAATGCCACTGTAAAAGAAGAGGAGAAATACAAGGAAAGTGTGCAAGTTAATGCGTTAGAGCGATCAGAGGTGGCAATGCAAATTTATAGCTTGTAATGTTAAGAAACCTTGCTCTCAGTTCAATCTTCTGTCAATTTCAGTGTCTGATCAATTTAACTTCCAATTCTTAGAAGTCTCACAAGTCTAACACATACATTATCTTTGGAATTATTTTAGGATTCATTTATATTTCCTGGCAATATCACGTTTTGCTCATTCTGCAGAGCTCCAAGGCAAAGGATGCCAACTCCTAAAAATTGTCAAGAAACCTATTCGTTCAATAAAAAGGCTGAATTTTACATTTGTTTTGTTGACTTTTGGTTTAACATTTAAAAATCATTCTATAGTTCTGTATATTGTCTATTTTAATTTTTAGAATTCACTGAGCTGGTACACCCTCTTATTTATTTGTAATTTTATATATCATCTTATTGATATACATCATTCAAAATGGTTTACAATTTATAAGGGAAAAACAAAGAGGGGGTGGGGAAGATAGTCTCTTCAAACAATTGAGAAGACGTATGACTGTAAATAAAAGGTAATGTTTATTACAACAACTTTAACAACTTGTAATAAGGTAAAATTATGTATCATACCTGATAATTTTCTTTCCATTAATCATAGTTGATCAATCCATAGACTGGTGGGTTGTGTCCATCTACCAGCAGGTGGAGATAGAGAGCAAAGCTTTTGCCTCCCTATATGTGGTCATGTGCTGCCGGAAACTCCTCAGTATGTCGATATCAAAGCTCCATCCGCAGGACTCAGCACTTAGAGAATTACACCCACAAAGGGACACTCTGCCCAGCTCACCACCGCCGAAACGGGGGAGGGGAAATAACCCAGCTCATCCCCACACAAGTGGGGGAGGGGAATCCGTCCAGCTCATCCCCGCGGAGTGGGGGAGGGACACCACCCCGCCGATGCGGGGGGATCTGGCTTATCCTGCAACCGCAACCACGGGAGGAGCTGACTGACCCTAACACCGCCGAAGCGGGAGGGGTACAAAGCTGCCCTACAGCCGCACGAAGCGGGAGGGAGCACCGGCAGAATTTATGTCTCAATCCAGCCCCGTAAAACGGAGGGGAGAGGAATGCAGCAGCTCACTGTAACACAAACTCGTCTCAACTCTTGAAGAATCCAATTGAAAAAACTTGAACACGAAGTCCTCCTGAACAGGAACTGAAGACTAAACTTGAACCTGAAATGCAACCAGAATATAAACAGTACAGATATCTGGGAGGGGCTATGGATTGATCAGCTATGATTAATGGAAAGAAAATTATCAGGTATGATACATAATTTTACCTTCCATATCATCATGCTGATCAATCCATAGACTGGTGGGATGTACCGAAGCAGTACTCACCCAGGGCGGGACATTGAAATCCCTGACCGCAACACTGAAGCTCCAAACCGGGCCTCCGCCCGAGCAGCCACAGTCAAGCGGTAATGCTTGGAGAAGGTATGGGCCGATGCCCAAGTTGCCGCCTTGCATATCTCTTCCAAGGAGACGGACCCGGCCTCTGCCATCGAGGCCGCCTGAGCTCTAGTGGAGTGAGCCTTCAGCTGAATAGGCGGCACCTTCCCCGCGGTCACATAAGCCGCTGCAATGGCTTCCTTGACCCATCTTGCCACTGTAGGCTTAGATGCCTGCAGACCCTTACGAGGACCTGCAAACAGGACAAACAGATGATCCGATTTCCGGAAATCATTGGTCACTTCCAAGTATCTGATGATGACTCGTCTCACATCCAGATATTTGAGAGCAGAGTATTCCTCTGGGTAGTCCTCCCTACGAAAGGAAGGGAGACAGAGCTGCTGATTCACATGGAAGCGAGAAACAATCTTGGGCAGGAAGGAAGGCACTGTGCGAATAGTCACTCCTGCCTCAGTGAACTGCAGAAAAGGCTCTCGACATGAGAGTGCCTGGAGCTCGGAAACTCTTCTGGCTGAAGTGATAGCCACCAAAAAGACTGCTTTCAACGTCAGGTCTTTCAGAGATGCCCTCGACAAGGGCTCAAAAGGCGGCTTCTGCAAGGCTCTTAGCACCAGGTTGAGATTCCACGCAGGCACCACTGAGTGCAGAGGAGGGCGCAGGTGATTAACTCCCTTGAGAAAACGTACCACATCTGGCTGCGAAGCCAGGGAAGCACCCTTCAGGCGGCCCCTGAAGCAAGCCAAAGCCGCCACCTGGACTTTAAGGGAACTGAGCGACAGGCCCTTCTCCAGACCTTCTTGCAGGAACGCCAGCACTGAAGAAATTGGAGCAGTGAAGGGAGAAAGTGAGCCTGCTTCACACCACGCTGCAAAGGTACGCCAAACCCTGGCGTAAGCAGTAGAAGTAGAGCGCTTCCTCGCTCTCAGCATAGTGGCGATGACCTTGTCTGAGAAGCCCTTCTTCCTCAGACGCTGCCGCTCAATAGCCAGGCCGTAAGACCAAAGGGGGAGGGATCCTCCATCACCACGGGACCCTGATGCAACAGGCCCTGCTCCACTGGCAGCCGCAGAGGGTCGTCCACTGATAGCCTTATCAAGTCCGCATACCAGGGACGTCTGGGCCAGTCCGGACCCACCAGGATTATTCGGCCCGGATGCTTTGCCACCCGATCTAGTACCCTGCCCAACATGGGCCAGGGCGGGAACACATAGAGAAGCTCCTGTGTCGGCCACTGTTGGAGAAGAGCATCTACTCCCAGAGATCGAGGGTCCCGTCCTCTGCTGAAAAAGCGCGGCACTTGGCAATTAGCCGATGACGCCATCAGATCTAGGCTCGGCTGGCCCCAGCGCTTCGTGATGTCCAAGAACGCCTGAGCCGATAACTGCCACTCTCCGGGATCCAAGGTGTGGCGACTGAGAAAGTCCGCCTTGACATTCATGACTCCGGCAATGTGGGCCGCTGACAGCTGTTCCAGGTTCGCTTCCGCCCACTGGCATAGATTCATGGCTTCCTTGGCTAGAGGGGCGCTCTTGGTACATCCCTGGCGGTTGACATAGGCCACAGCCGTGGCATTGTCCGACAGGACCCGTACTGGCTTCAACGCCAGTACCGGGAGGAACTCCAAAAGCGCCAACCGAATGGCTCTGAGTTCCAGGAGGTTGATAGACCACTTTGCCTCTGCCAGAGACCAGATCCCCTGCACTGTCCTTCTCAAGCAGTGGGCTCCCCAGCCCATCAAAGAGGCGTCCGTCGTGACGACAATCCACTCCGGGGTCACAAGAGGCATCCCTGCAGACAACTTGTCTGTCTTCAGCCACCAGCTCAGCGCCTTGCGCACTGCTGGGTCCAAGGGAAGGCGCACAGCATAATCCTCCGACACCGGAGTCCAGCGCTGCAGCAGAGAGTGTTGTAGTGGTCTCATATGAGCCCTGGCCCAAGGCACTACTTCCATCGTGGCCGTCATAGAGCCCAACAGCTGCACATAGTCCCAAGCCCGAAGAGGAGAGGCTACTAGGAACTGGTCCACCTGAGCCTGAAGTTTGACAATCCGACTGTCCGGCAGGAACACTCTGCCCACTTGGGTGTCGAATCGAACTCCCAGATACTCCAGGGACTGAGTCGGGCGCAGCTGGCTTTTCTCCCAGTTGATGATCCACCCCAGGGAGCTCAAAAGAGCAATCACCTGGTCCACAGCTTTGCCGCACTCTGCATAAGAGGGGGCTCGGATCAACCAGTCGTCCAGATAAGGATGGACTTGTACTCCTTCCTTTCGCAGGAAGGCCGCGATGACCACCATTACTTTGGAGAAGGTTCGCGGAGCAGTAGCCAACCCGAACGGGAGGGCTCTGAACTGGAAGTGTCGGCCCAGGACTGCAAAACGCAGAAAGCGTTGATGAGGAGGCCAGATGGGAATATGCAAGTACGCTTCCTTGATGTCCAAGGATGCCAGGAACTCCCCTGCCTTCACTGCCGCTATAACAGAGCGGAGAGTCTCCATGCGAAAGTGCCGAACTTTCAAGGCCCGATTGACCCCTTTGAGGTCGAGGATAGGCCGGACAGAACCTCCTTTCTTTGGTACCACAAAGTAAATGGAGTAACGTCCCTTGCCAAGCTGATTTTCTGGCACCGGAACGACCGCACCCAGGCGGATCAGATTGTCCAAGGTCTGCTGCACTGCCACAGCTTTGACCGGAGACTTGCAGGGAGAGAGTACAAACCCGTCTCTTAAGAGTCGGCAGAACTCTAGCTTGTAGCCGTCTCTGATGACTTCCAGCACCCAAGCGTCTGAAGTTACCCTGGTCCACTCGCCCAGAAACGAGGACAGGCGTCCTCCAATCTGCACTGGGCCATGGACCAGGACCCCGTCATTGGGTACGAGACCCTGGGGGAGGACCGGAGGGAGCACCTCCGGGACGGCGGTCTCTGCGAAAGGAATGCTGCCTGGGGGAGAAGTTCCTCTTGAAGGAAGAGGGGGCAGAGGAGCCCGACTTGCCCGGGCGGTACCGATGGGCTTCCTGAAACCGTCCTCTGGAGATACCGGGGCGAGCACTGGCCCAAGCCCTGACCTCTGGTAACCTCTTGCCCTTAGACGTGCCGAGATCGGTCACAATTTTGTCCAGCTCGACCCCAAAGAGCAGCTTGCCTTTAAAAGGCAACTTAGCCAGGCGGGACTTAGAGGCGTGGTCCGCAGACCAATGTTTCAGCCAAAGCCACCGCCGCGCAGAGACTGTCTGAGCCATACCTTTAGCCGAGGCTCTCAAGACATCATACAGTAAGTCTGCCAAATAAGCCAAGCCCGATTCCAGGGCCGGCCAATCAGCCCTCAAGGAAGGATCCGAGGGGGAAGCCCGCTGCACAATCGTCAGGCACGCCCTGGCCACATAGGAGCCGCAAACTGAGGCCTGCAAACTTAAGGCAGCCGCCTCGAAGGACGACCTTAAGGCCGCCTCCAATCTTCTGTCTTGGGCGTCCTTTAGGGCCGTGCCACCTTCCACCGGCAACGCCGTTTTCTTAGTCACCGCAGTGATTAAAGAATCCACGGTAGGCCAAAGAAAGGCCTCCCGTTCACTTTCAGGCAAAGGATAGAGGCGGGACATAGCCCTAGCCACTTTGAGGCTCGCTTCCGGGACATCCCATTGAGCCGAAATTAAGGTGTGCATGGCATCATGCACGTGGAAGGTTCTAGGCGGGCGCTTCGTCCCCAGCATAATGGCGGAGCCAACAGGGGCTGAGGGAGAGACATCCTCTGGAGAGGAAATCTTCAAAATGCTCATGGCCTGCACTAACAGGTTGGGCAAATCCTCTGAGCGAAAGATCCGCGCTGCAGAGGGATCATCCGCTCCATCCGAGCGGGAATCCGTCTCCTCCAAGGAATCCCCAAAGGACCGTTGGGAGAACTCAGATACGCTGCCCTCATCTACATCAGAGGAAACAGAGTCCTCTAAGGCCTGGGAATCCACCCGAGGGCGTTTACTTCCGGGGGCCTCAACCCCTTTATCGGACAAGGGAGAAGGGGTAGCATTTTGCATAAGGAAGGCCTGATGCAGCAGCAAAATAAACTCGGGTGAGAAACCTCCCAGACTGTGCACTTCAGCAGCCTGGGCCACAGCCCTAGACGCACCCTCAACCGGCGCTCGCAAGAGCGGGGGAGAAACATGCTGCGCATCCAAGATGGCGTCCGGCGCGACACTCCGTGAAGGAGCCGCGCGGGAAGAACGGCGCTTAACTTTAGCCGCTTTTTTGCCGTCGCCCAAATCAAGGGCAGCCATGGCATTAACGTCTCCCAGCTCAAGGGCGGCCCAAGAAGAAGCCGTCTGAGCAGCGTGGCTGGCCAAGATGGCGGAGGCGAGCAGCGGGGGATGGGCGTTTATGGCGGGAAAAACCGCCGCACTGGAGGAAGACCCGGGACACTGACCGGCCTCCAAACTGACACCCAACAAGGGCGAATCAGACTTTAAGACCCCCGCATCCCCGCTAGAAGCGCACACGCGGTCCGGGGAGCGATTCTTCGCGCCCTCGCCCTCCGACGCCATAGGCCACGTGGAGATCGATCGGGGAACCCCCTGCCCGCTATAAAAAGGTAAAAATTACCTGCTTCTCGCTCCGAGCTGTAACGACCTGGTGTCCCAGTGAGTAGCTGCAATAAACGTTTAAATAAATGTCGAAATAAACGCCCTTAAGGACGTCCAAAAATTTTTTTTTTTTTTTTTTAACGGAGCCAGCGGGAGGGGGGAGAAAAGGAGGGACCTGGCGCCACCAGGTTTGCACTTGCTCAAGAAGAGCCCTCAACCCCAGGTACTCAACAAAACCTAAAAATTAGGCTTGGAGACCTAGCCAGAGCTGCTGCTGTGTGTGACCACCACCTGCTGAGATAGAGAACATACTGAGGAGTTTCCGGCAGCACATGACCACATATAGGGAGGCAAAAGCTTTGCTCTCTATCTCCACCTGCTGGTAGATGGACACAACCCACCAGTCTATGGATTGATCAGCATGATGATATGGAAACATTACTTTTTATTTACAGTCGTCTTCTCCATTGTTTGAAAAGAGCCTATCTTCCCCACCCCCTCTTTGTTTTTCCCTTACTTTGTTTCGTGGGGATTAAGTGCACCTCCACACTCTGTGTGGTACTCCCACATCTTGTGCGGGTATTTTTTGGATTACAATTTATAAAACAATTACAGAGAAAGAGACAAAAAACCAGAATCATGTATCAAATCTGAAACCCACAATCTCAACCATCTCCTAAATTAGTATTCCACTTAAATATAAACCATCTTAAAAACTATCAGAATGGAAAGTCTCAGCAACAAAGGCAACTTGTTCCAATATTCAGCAGCAGTTACTCATGGAGGCCACTTTCCTAAAAATATCCCAATCTGATATTACTAAAAAAAATTGCTTGTGATAACCTCAGGGGTCTCCTTGGCCAATCAACAGCAGTTTGTTTAGCAAATACGCAAGCTTCCGATTGTATAATCTGTAACTAATATAACTTACGTAATAAAAGCTTTGCTCTTTCCCATCTCTTATTACCCAAAAGATCACTACACAGAAATCTGAATCATCTGTAGTTTCCTACAAAACTTAACTGGAAAAACTTAATAAAAACATTACAATAATCTGCTTATTAAAAGAGAATGTGTGACTGTAGTAAAAGTTATAATCCATAAAAGGCTTCAGCTGTCTAATCAACTTAAAATTTAAAAAATGCTCCTCTAGTAACCTTCATTATCTGTTCCCAACCTTTTCGTTTTCTAAACACACTCTTAATTATGTCACTAAATCCACCCATGAAATAAACTCCTAATCCAACCTTGGTAATACTAATAAGTCCCCATGAATAATTCTTAAGGTTTAGCTAATAACTTACTAATTTGTAACTGAATGAAACTCACTTTGAGTTACTACACACAAGGTGGGAGCAAAATCCAAATAAATAAAATGTGTTTCTTAGCAAAAGAAATCAAGTAATTAATTTTAAATAAATAATACTGGCCATTCATTCATGAAGTCAATAGCTCAAAAGTACTGTTAAATCAAGAAGTTTCATAATATGTATTCTAACCCAAGAAAAGGGAAAAATATGGCTCATTTAGTAAAAATTGCCTCCTCCCACACCACAATGCAATTAAATTTTGCATCTGCAAAATAAATAAATAACTTGGATGCCTAAATTTTAGTTTAAAATAGCTAATATAGCAGTATAGTGAAGGTATAGATTCCATTAAGAGTTGGACCTTCTGCTCTGCTCACAGTGATGTGAACATTAAAGTAAACCAAATGGTAAGTTTCCATCATCATCAACTGATGTGTTGGTGTGTGGACACTTCAGCATGGAGCCAGTTTATCATGTGACACTTCATCATGTTTTCAAGCTAAATGTATTCAAATTATATGCACAGAAAATATGCAGCAAATGGGAGATGGGGATCATGCCACCACACATCCGTGCCTGTTCTTTTGTGCTTAAATGTGAGTCTCGCTAAAACTTCTTACACACAAAATTTTCACAAGGCTCATATTTAGGTGCAGAACAGCTTTTTCATCACTTTAATCTGCCACTTCATCACATATTCAAACTAAGGGCCCTGTTTACTAAGATGTGCTAGCGTTTTTAGTGCACGCTAACGCTAGAGACAGCCATATATTCCTATAGGTGTCTCTAGCATTAGCACGCACTAAAAACGCTAGAGCAGCTTAGTAAACAGGATCTTAAATGTATTCAAATTATATGCATGAAATACTTGCAGCAAATGGGGACAGCATGCAGGTAATCATGGTTTCTTTCTGCCTGAAAATCATAACATTTCTATTATATTAATTCTCACTTGGTATCTGCCTGTTAAAAGAGGCTGCAGTATCAGAAGTAGCTACAAGGTGTCAGTATCTTCAATAGGCAGTTGCTGTCTGCTTAAACATACACAAAGAATTAGCCCCACGATCCACGCAGTTACACTGGAGTAGACTACATAGAAGGCAGGCACACCAGAAATGTGAGGCAGACAGTGAATGAGAGACATTTACCAGGACATGCCACTTGGAAGGCCACTCTAATAACAGCAGCAAAATCAGCAGCACGAAGGTGTGGATTTATGAGTGGCAGCATTCACAATAGTGTGTGTGGGGTAAGGGGATGAGGCTAGGGGTCACAGTAGTGGCATTCACATTGTACTTTGGTGGCTGTCTGGGACCATAAGCAACATATTGTGGGGTAGAGTGTCAGATTCTGGGAATAAGGAGACAACGCCAGTGAGATTAAAAAAAAAAAAAAAAAAACAAAGAGAGAGAGAGAGAAAGAAAGAAAAGAAAAAAAGGTCACTGATGGGGGGGGGGCAGGATGAGAGTTTGGCTGTGCCATTTGGGGGGGGGGGGATTAGAGAACAGAGAGTAAGGAGGAATCAGCATGCGGGTTTAGCTGACGGGACTGTCAGAGGATTGACTCAGTGTAGGAGACAGGGAGGAAGAAATCCTATTGGCACCAGGAGTGGGTGCAGATTTAAGAAGGTAACAGATGAGGGAGGGGTGAGAGAAGGCACCAGGCATAAGGGCTGCAAAGGTGGCAAAAAGGAACTACACAACCATTTTTATAAGAAAAAGTATATATTACATGTAGCTGGTAGCTAGAATATTCTTGCAGTATAGATGGGAATAACTGGGCAGAGTGGATGGTTCAATTATTTTTTTTTTCTGCCTTCATCTATTGTGATACTATATTAAGAACTACACATGTTGTGGGATCATATATTAATTTTGAAAACCTTCAGTATGGCTGTTATGGAGGAAATCAATGTTCAATATTAAGAATGGCTTCTGGAAAATGTTATGGCTTAAAGAAGTCTGATGGCATTCATTTCCCTCAATTATGATGGATGTTTTTGAAATTAAAGGTGCTTCAAATAGTTGAGGTTCTAAAGTTTTCTAATTTGCTACCCACCACCTATAGAAAATATCTGTCTACACTCCAATTAAGGATTTATCCTATTGAAGGAAATATTGATCCCTTAGTATTTTAACTGATAATCTGGATGCTCCAGCAATTTTGAAAAGCTCTTATAGGACCTCATTCCAGGCAATACTTCTGGTTTCACTGCTCTGGACCCAGAGAGGAATTGGACATTCAATATGTTTTTCAAAATAGTGATTACTTGTTTCTAGGTCGAAATGATATTTCCTCCTATATCATGTTCTATGAAATAAAAGAGAAATTTCTATAGCTGGGTCAAGAGTTGTCTATTGGGGCTATACAGTTCCTAAAATTTCAGTGTAAATGCACTACCAAATATAAAGGAAACTGTTTGATATTTTGGATCCAGATCATTCAGAAGTGTTCCTTAAATATAGAACAGTAGGAGAATTCCAATATGTTTTGTCTTGAAGGGCCTTAGTTTCACAAGGCAGCAGGTATAAATAGATAATTAACTATCATTCATGTTAACTGTTCAACAGGACGCATCATATTTTTATGGGTCACTGCATTCATTTACTTTTTCATTCTTATGCTCTTAACATAAGAATAGCCATATTGGATCAGACCAATGGTCCATCTAGCCAAGTATCCTGCTTCCAAAAGTGGCCAATCCAGGTCACAAGTACCTGGCAGAAACCCAAACAGTAGCAACATTCCATGCTACCAATACTGGGGCAAGCAGTTGCTTCCCCATGTCTGTCTCAAATCAAATCAATTCTTGTATCCTGCTAATATCACCTTTCCAGGGTTCAGTGTGCTTTACATTCTAAGTGAGACAAAAGCAGATAGTGTTAATGTGAGGTATGAGAAAAATTAGAGATCATTGGTGCAATGTTGCATCAATTTACTGATTAGCTCTCTTTCTAAAATCACTTAATAGTTTTACTTAAGTCAGAAAAGTGAAGATACTTACCTATAGCAGGTATTCTCTGAGGACAGCAGGCTGATCATTCTCACAAGTGGGTCGATGATCCACGTCGGCCTGGGAACAGGAAAATCCCTAACATCCAGGCTAATCGAAAACAACAAACAGTGGTCAACTGGGCCTCGCAATGGTGAGGACGTAACATAGATTAATCTGAAACTATATACAAACTAGCTGAGAGTGCAGCCTGCAACAGAACAAAATGGGCCTAGGACGGTGGAGTTGGATTTTGCAACACTGACTGCCCAAACCAACTGTCACATCGGAAATCCTGCTCAAAGCAGTAATGAGATGTGAATGTGTGGATGAGATGTGAATGTGTGGACTGAAGACCACTTCGCAGCTTTGCAAATCAATGGAGGCTGGCTTCAAGTGGGCTACCGACACAGCCATGGCTCTGACATTATGAGCCATGACATGGCCCTCCAGAGTCAGCCCTGCTTGGGAATAAGCAAAGGAAATGCAATTGGAAATGGTGCATTTACCAATGGTGACTCCCCTCCTGTTGGGATCAAAAGAGACAAACAACTAGGCGGACTGTCTGAAAGACTTCATCCGCTCCATGTAAAAGGCCAACGCTCTCTTGCAGTCCAAGGTGTGCAAGCTGCTTTCACCAGGGTGGGCATGAGGGCGGAGAAAAAACATTGGCAAGATAATCGACTGGTTCAGATGGAACTCCGACACCAGCTTCAGCAGGAAATTAGGGTGCATCTGGAGAACTACTCTGTTGTGATGAAACTTGGTATAAGGAGCATCCACTACTAAGGCCTGAAGCTCACTGACCCTACAAGCTAAAGTTAAGAGCCACCATGAAAACTACCTTCCAAGTCAAGTACTTCAGATGGCAGGAATTCAGTGGCTCAAAAGTAGCATTCATCAGCTGGGTGAGAACAACATTGAGATTCCATAACACTGGTGGAGGTTTGACAGGGAGCTTTGACAAAAGCAAACCTCTGATGAAGCGAACACCTAAAGGCTGTCTAAAGATAGGCTTACCTTCTACATGCTGATGATATGCACTAACTGCACTAAGGTGAACCCTTACAGAGTTGGTCTTGAGACCAGACTGTGATAAGTGCAGAAGGTCTTCAAGCAGGGTCTGTGTAGGACAAGAAAGGGGATCTATGGCCTTGCTGTCACACCACATGGCAAACCTTCTCCATTTAAAAGAGTAACACCTCTTAGTGGAATCTTTTCTGAAAGCCAGAAAGACCTGGGAGACGCCCTCAGGAAGACCCAAGGAAGCGAATTCTAGGCTCTCAACATCCAGGCCCTGAGAGCCAGAGACTGTAGGATGGGATGTAGAAGTGACCCCTTGTTCTGAGTGATAAGGGTCGGGAAACACTCCAATCTTCATGGATCTTCAGAGGACAATTCCAGAAGAGGGAATAAAATCTGACGCGGCCAGTAGGGCGCAATCAGAATTATGGTTCCGTGGTCTTGCTTGAGTTTCAACAAAGTCTTCCCCACTAAAGGTATGGGAGGATACGCATTCAGAAGGCCTGTTCCCCAATGTAGGAGAAAGGCATCTGACGCTAGTCTGTCGCGGGCCTGAAGCCTGGAACAAAACTGAGGGACCTTGTGGTTGAGCTGAGTGGCAAAAAGATCCACTGAGGGGGTGCCCCATGCTCGGAAGATCTTGCGGGCTACGCCCATATTCAGGGACCACTCGTGAGGTTGAATTACCCTGCTCAGTCTGTCGGCCAGACCATAGTTTACACCTGCCAGATAAGTGGCTTGTAGAAACATGTCGTGACGGCATTCCCAGAGTGACATCTGAACGGCTTCCTGATACAGAGGGCGAGATCCGGTACACCCCTGGCTTGTTGGTGTAATACATCGCAACCTGTCTGTTCCAGATCGCTCAGAGCTCCAGGAGGTTGATCTATATATCTGTTTCCTTGGGGAGGGTGGGGGGGGGGACCAGGTTCCCTGACTGTGAAGCCCATCTACATGAACCCCTCACCCCAGGAGAGATGCATCCGTCGTCAGCACTTTTTCTGGCTGAGGAACTTGAAATGGAAGTCCCAAAGTCAGATTGGATCAAATTGTCCACTACTGAAGAGAACGTATCAGCTCAGAGGACACTCAGATGATATCTTCTAGACTCCCCGTGGCATGATACCACTGAGAAGCCAGGGTCCATTGAGCAGATCTCATGTGAAGGCGTGTCATGGGTGTAACATATACTGTGGAAGCCATGTGGCCCAACAATCTCAACATCTGCCGAGCTGTGACTTGCTGCAATGTCCGAACCTTGAACATGAGGGGCAGAAGTTTGACTGAACGCGTCTCCGGGAGATAGGCTCGAACAGCCCGCGTATCGAGCAGGGATCCTATGAACTTGGGGTAGTTTATTACGAACCCTAGAAGCTCATGCACATGAATAGTCTTCCGAATGGACTCCCAAGCACCGTCCTCCGAGATGCTCTTCACCAGTCAATCGTCGAGATAAGGGTACAATGCACTCCCAGTCTGCAATCCTTTTTCTGAATCATGGGAAGAAGGGTGCCCAGGGAAACCATCCTGAACTTTTCTCGGACCAGGAATTTGTTCAGGGCCCTCAGGACTAGGTTGGGACGCATCCCCCCCTGTCTTGTTCTGCTCAAGAAAGTATTTGGAATAGAATCCCAGCCCTTCTTCCCCTGGTGGAACGGGTTTGACTGCATGGGCCTTTAGAAGGGCGGAGAGTTCCTTTGCAAGTACCTGCTTGTGCTGAGAGTTGAACGAATGAGCTCTCGGTGGACAATTTAGATGTATGAATACCATAAGTACATAAGTATTGCCATACTGGGCCAGACCAAAGGTCCATCAAGCCCAACATCCTGTTTCCAACAGTGGCCAATCCAGGTCACAAATACCTGGCAAGATCCCAAAAAAGTACAAAACATTTTATGCTGCTTATCCTAGAAATAATCAAAAAGCAAAAACAAATGGCTTAACCGTGTCTGTAATCAATATTGTAAAAATACACAAATTCAATCAGACCACGAATGCTTATTATGGTATAAAATTAATAGGCTGATAGAGGCGTCTCATATCTGAATGGAAGCTTCTGAATGTATGCTCCCTGAGCGGCTATCAAGCCAATGGGAAATTATAATCATTGACCACCTCCAGCCAACCAATCAGTGCCTAAACATTGCTGATCCTCAGCGAGTATCAAAAAACCTATCACCGATTATATTTAATAACTATGATAACGATACTCAGTATGTATACATATAGATAAAGGCACTGTTGGTTACAAAATAAACATTATCGTAAGGTTGACGTATAATGCACTAAATTAACTTATCTTGATGGTTCTGGATTATAAAGGCCATCCAACAGGGCCAGAACTCATTCAATTGTATCACCAAACTGAGACCTCCGGAAAAGTTAGCCCGACAGGACCCTGTTTCGCGGTCTACTGCTTCTTCAAGGGCAAACAAATCTGCAACACGGAGAATCAACATTAATATCAGCATCCTAATACAATAGGCATATATAACATCAACTGTAGCAACTGACCTAACTTTCACCGTCTGCGGCATCAGTTCTCGTACGCCCAAAATGGCGATGGCGTTTGAAATAAATACTAACTCCAAAACTCCTCCCCACGCAAATCTGCGTAATGAACAGCTGATTCATTGGCCAATTAGAAGAAACAGTTCCATTGCAGGTAAGCATTGAGACCATTCGGTTCAATGGTGTCCAAACGATAAATCCATTGTGTCTCTCTTTGTAGCAATAATCTATTGACATCTCCACCACGGGCATTGGGAATAATGGAGCCGCTTTCCATCTATCTTGACACATTTTTGAAAATCATGGTTCCACAATGTCCTTCATACATCAAAGATACCAACCACTTTTTACAGATTTTACAGGACATCGTTTTGCCACACTCGCAATGCCTTATGGCAACATTTGACATTAAATCACTCTACACCATGATTCCCCAAGAAGAATTGCTGGAGGTTGTGTTCCTGGCATTGGAAAATAGACAAAGACCACATGATGTTCCAACAAAATTTTTGATGTCACTATTGAAGGTGGCTCTTTACAAAAATTTTTTTTAATTCAACAATAAACTCTATTTACAAATTTCCGTGGTCGCCATGGGAGCTACATTTGCTCCAACTTTAGCCAATCTGTACATGGCTGCTTTTGAAAATAAATGGTTGGTTACATCTCCATTTAATGCCAATATAGTGATCTGGCGTCGCTATATTGATGATATTTTTGTGGTGTGGCAAGGCACAGTGAATGAGTTGAATGATTTTCAATATTGGCTGAATAACTGTCATCCTCGAATACAGTTCACTGTTTCTTTTTCCGCCCACAAAATCAGTTTTCTAGATGTGGAAGTTATTTTGCATGAACAATTTTTTCAAACTAGTGTCCACATTAAACCCACAGACAAGAATACAATCTTAGAATATGGCAGTTGTCACCCCAAATCACTTAGAAAAAGTTTACCTTTCTCGCAATTTGTACGTTTTAAGCGAATCTGCACTGATGAGGCAGATTTTCATCAACAAGCTAACAAGTTTGGTTCCAAATTGTTAAATCGGAGTTATCCGAAATCTGTTTTAAAAAAAGCATATACAAGAGCCAAATATCTCAATCGTGATTTGTTGTTCCAACATAATACCTCTGATTCACAGGAAGATCCGACCATGACTTTCATCATGAGATATATGCAAGGGGGTGAGGCAGCTGCACATATCATTAGACAACATTGGGACATTATGCGGACCCATCCCATCTTTGATCACTGTTAGCAAGCGGCCCTAGCACCATTATCTCCCTCACCAGATTATGCACTCCACTAAGGACTTGGTCTAGAATTTTTCCTTCTCTTGTCAGCTCCTGTACCAGCTGCTACATAAAGCAGTCCTTGATTTCATCAAGGAATTTTACCTCCCTGGCATGACCTGTTACATTTACCCAGTCAATATTGGGGTAATTGATATCACCCATTATTATTGTGTTGCCCAGTTTGTTAAAATCCCTAATTTCCTTTAACATTTCTACATTTGTCTGTTCATCCTGGCCAGGCGGACGGTAGTACACTCATATCACTATCCTTTTCCCCTTTACACATGGAATTTCAATCCATAGGGATTCCAAGATGTGTTTTGTTTTCTGCAGAATTTTCAATCTATTTGATTCAAAGCCCTCCTTAACATACAGTGCTACCCCTCCACCAATTCGATCCACCCTATCACTACGATATAATTTGTACCCCGGTATGACAGTGTCCCACTGGTTATCCTCCTTCCACCAGGTCTCAGAGATGCCTATAATATCTAATTTTTCATTTAGTGCAATATATTCTAACTCTCCCATCTTATTTCTTAGGGTTCTGGCATTCACATATAGACATTTCAAACTATGTTTGTTGTTCCTATTTACAACATCATGCTCAGTACTTGACAGTATTAATTTGCAATCTTTTGTATGATTTTATTTAAGGACACCTGATCTACTATGGTCTCTTTTGCAACCTCACTATCGGGATACCCTATCTTCCCTGCTTGGTGATATCTTTTATTTCTATTGATTACCTTTAAAAGTGGACTAACACGGCTACCACACCTCTCTACTCAAGATGGGTGATATCTTTGAAAAATACCTTATTACGAACCATGCGCTTTTGAGCGACTGTCAGCCTTCCCCCAGTTTCTAGTTTAAAAGCTGCTCTATCTCCTTTTAAATGCCGATGCCAGCAGCCTGGCCTCACCCTGGTTAAGGTGGAGCCGATCCTTTCGGAATAGGCTCCCCCTTCCCCAGAATATTGCCCAGTTCCTAACAAATCTAAAACCCTCCTCCCTGCACCTATTGTCTCATCCATGAATTGAGATTCCGGAGCTCTGCCTGTCTCTTGGGCCCTAACTGGACTATTTGAAGAACCTACTGGTCGGAGGTTATGAGTGGCCACCTTTGGTGAAAAAATTTTAACTTCCCCCCAACTGGTAAGTCGTCCAGCACAGACACTTTTATGGTGGCTATGCCCTGCTGCAGCCAGTCAAAAGCCCATCCCTTGCTTTTGCTGGGGAGCAGCAGGGGCCTTAGGCGCACGCTGTTGATGAGAATGAGCGCGCTAAGGTATAGCCAGAGCAGGCTGGCGAGCTACCAGGGCATACCTACGTCTAGAATAGGCATAAGAAGTACTCTGGAACCCACCAAAATACGTCCTGGATGAGTAGGTGGTAGCAGAAGGCGCTCGGCAGGAGAGAGAAGACATAGCATCGGTATGCTTCTTGATCTGGTCAACCAGTTCTTCTACCTTCTCTCCGAAAAGATTATCCCCACCCCCACCCGGCATGGGGCATCCACACATCGCTATACTCTGGGCAGAGATTCTGGATGCCACGTCAAAAGTGTCATAAATGCCCCTGGCCAAGAACTTGCAACACGCCTTCTGCTGCTTGACCAGCTGGCAAAAAGGCTCGGCGTGCCCCGGAGGGAGTGCATCAACCAAGTCAGACAGCTGCCTCACTGAGTTCCTCTAGTAGACGCTCATGAAGAACTGGTATGATTGAATACGGGCAATAGGCATCGCGACCTGATACATTTTCCTCCCAAAAGAGTGCAAGGTCCTAGCTTCTCTGCCTGGGGGCGCCAAAGCATAGTCCCTAGTACTCTTGGCTCTCTTGAGAGCGGCATCCACCACCATGGAGTTGTGGGTAACCGAGACCTTGCCAACCCAGGTTCCCCGTGGATCCGATACTGGGTGTCAATTTTTGGGGGGACCACAGGGACAGAGGGGACGCCCAGTTCTGCATGATGACTGCCTTGAGTACCTCATGAAGGGGGGCCGTCACTGCCTCCTTAGGTGAAAAGGTGTAGTCCAGGACCTCGAGCATCTTAGCCCTGGGCTCATCCTCCACATCTACTGGGAAGGGTATGGCCTCAGCTAGTTCCCGCACAAACGAGGTGAAAGAGAGGATCTCAGGTGGTGATAGCCTTTTCTCAGGTGGAGGGGAAGATGATCAAGTAAATGGTAGAGACAGGATTGATTCTGATCTTGATTGAGCAGCCTGGACAAGTAAGTTCTTTCAGCATGCCTTAAACAAGCAGAGTAATGTTGAGAGGTATCTTGAAACATCCCAAGAATGGTAAAAAAAAACAGGAACTCCAGTATCAGGAGACTGAGAGGAGTTGCAGTATCGCTGAAATTCTCCTCTGGGAGTAGGAGAAGCGGGGGCCTGCAAAAGTCAACAGCAAAGCACTGCCACCAGCTCCTTTTACCCCAGCATCTCCTACCTTTGGGCATGTCAGAAGCTGCTGCAGACCACAAGGCCCCACCCCTGCCACACTCTGATTTACTGATTCACATAGCTAGAGAACAAGTCTCCAGGATTGCTGTCTCCTTCTCCTGCTGGTGTTTGCTCCAAATGGCTGCCTAGCCCCTTGCCCTGCTGCCTGTTCTTTAGCTTTGCTTTTTTGTTCGGTTTTTTTTTGGTAACTTTATTCCCCTAGCAAACAGCTAAGGAAATAAAGCCTATCAGTCAATTTTTCTTTTCTCTGCAGCAGCACACCAAGGAGTGTGAGGGGAAGATTGTGTGCCCCCTCCCTCCCAGGTACTACTGCCAGTACACCTCACAAGGGCTCCAGAGAAAAAGACTCCTCCAAACTCAAGTAAGGTAAGACTGTGGCCCAGCCACAGGAACACCACCAGCCCAAGGCAACTGAACCACAAAGGACAAAGGTCCTGGGGAGTCAGGCATACCAAAGAAAAAACTGCTGCACCAGACCAACCTACATCATCTGCTGAAGAAAGAGAAATATTCATGAGTTCCAGGCTGCAATAGCCCTTATACCAGTGATGTCACTGGAAGAATTCAGTTTCTCTATTTCCATTTGCTGGTAGGGGGACACTGCTCATTGTTCTGGAATAGTCTAGCAGGATGAAAAGGAAACCAAGTTATTCATCTGTAGCATGTGTTCTTTATGGACAGAAGGATACAAGTCCACATAACTGAGTGACATGCTCCAGATGAATCTGCATAGAAAAACTTCTCCTAGCTTCATTCTACTGTGCATATATATCCCTTCCCATGCTGTGTTGTAACGTGAGGTCTCCTCAGTTTCTATATGACTTAATTGCAATATATCTCCAACGTCAGGTGGGAGGGTGTTTGAGGACTTGTATCCTGCTCTCCATGGAGAATACCTCTTACAGGTAATTTGTACTTTTTCCTGAGGACAAGAGAGACAACAAGTCTTCACAACTGGGACTCTCTAAAGATTACCTTTAAAAAAATGGAAAAGGGCCAATAGGCAGAGAACGAATTGCTTTTGGCATACACAAGGCTTTTCAAATTTTGTGCCCTTTTTATTTTTTCCCCTATGAAGGCAACCTAACAACCATAAATAACTGGGTTCTAAGGGAGACAGAGTCAAATTCTAAACAAAGATTTAATAGAACACACTGGCGAAACATGCCATCTCACTGGGAATCCTTTGTGAATTTATGGACCAAGATCCACATACGGAAATGAGTTTCCTGCTTGTCCAAAAAGAAAGCAACATTGCTCATCAGAAATAGTGTTCTCCATGCACAGTAAAATAAGTAATTCACACTCACTTTCTCACCTTCCCTTGCACTTCCAGGAATATTTTTTTTAATCTTAAGCTCTTATATTCAACTGAGGAAGCCTCATAGCACCAAAACGTACATGCATGATTAGAAGAGCTTAAAAGCTTATTAGGTACATCCAGAGCTTTGACAATGCCTCAGTGCCATCATCCTACAAGTGGTACTCAATTATCCTGCTGTCCGCAGAGAACACCAATTACAGATAAGCAACTTTACTTTCTTTTTCACCACTCATGTCAGCAGATTCACTTAAGATTGCAACTTCTGGCAGGCTTCCAATCATGGTTCCTCCTTCTTCAGTTGTCTTGGCTGTGAAAAAAATTATTTTGATTTCATATTATTGATTTTTTTGACAACAGCAGAAGAAAAATCCAGAGACTTCATGACTTGCTCAGAATTCAGGCAGATATGCCCACTATTTATCACAAGACCAACTAAAGGTCCTGAACAGGGATCTTATTTCTTTTCAGGTGTTATCGAGGGCAATCAGGATCCAAAAAATGAGATCATCATCTTAGCATGAAAAACAAGCAAAGGCTTGGTCCACCAAACTGAAGCCTAAATCACCTTAGAAACCCAAAGACCAGTGAGGCACCTCAATTACTGGTGGCAAGGAGACTCAAAGGCAACATTAACTCCTTTGGTACCAAAGCCTACATATCAGGCTCCAAGTGTTTGCCATAGATCTAGGAAGAAAAGGCCCATCAGAAAACATTCACTGACAAGATCTCCTTCATATACAGGCAACTGTATCAACCAAGTTTGACTCCTGTGAACTTCTGGTCTTCAGAGAACAAGAGAATCTGGCTTTGGAAAAGTGTGACACATGAAGGATTCCGGAGAAAAGGAACTAAAAGACCAAGTCCTATGTCTCTCGTGTACAAAAAAAAAAGCTTGCAAAGGTTTCTTTGTTTTATGTTTTCACAGATTTGGGGATTTGCTTTGAAATTCTTATCGAGCCAGTCCACAACAGAGTGATCTAAGACCTCAGTCTATCATTTCCAACACTTTTGAGATTGCATGTATTTCTGCCCATTCCTTGTGCCCTCTAGCATCAAGTGGCCTCTCTCACTTCTTTCTAAATCTGCTCCTTCACAGACCAGGCAACTGATCAAATAACAGTAAGCTAAAATCAAGATTTAAACAATGATGCATACCTTTTTTGGTCCCCTGAATTCTTCTCAATGAAAGAATATGGAGTTTCCTTGGTCTGGGAGAGGAAAGTAAGAGGGAGTATCACTCCACTGGTGCATTCATCCAATGGGAGTAGATACACTTTTCCTCTTGACCCCAGGAAAATGAACCAGGTAGCTTCCACCTACCAATTTTATCCTAAAGCCTGGGCCTATGGCACTTTGACATTCACATTTCATCTGGAGATTGAAGCGACTATAGGCAGACTTCAGGCACAAAACCAGAATCTTGCAGCCCCTTTCAAGATCCAGTATCATACAAACTTACAACACAATAACCAAGGCTTTTCAAAAAGGTCTCAACTGCACTGTAGGACTCCCTGACTGTCCACATGCAGAATGAAGGTCTACAGAATGATTATTCCACTTCTGCATGCCAACAGTTCCAAGACTAAAGGAGAAGCAACATCAGAAGGGAATGTGTGAATAAGGCAGTATGATTAGGACTCTGCCAAAGATGGCTTTCGTTGGTCTGTATAAACAGCAGACAGTGCTGTATCATCTCTCTATATAAAAGGCAACACCAACGTTCTATGAAGCCTCCAGACGGAAGTGTGAAGGGGGAGAGATATCCGGTTTCCCCATGAGTGTCTGCCCCGCCCTCTGTAACAAACAGTCAGTGAAGGAAAACAGCAGAGCACGAAATCAAATCGCTGGCTCTGTAACAGTGAAGGACTCAGAGGGGGGAGGGGAGAGAGGGCAGAGGGCAGGGACACACACACTCCCACATGCACACAGAAGAAAACATTGCTAGCCCCCCGTTTCATTTGCATCAGAAATGGGGCTTTTTTACTAGTATATTATAAAGGCTGACAAAAGTGAAACAGAATGAACTTTCACCCCCTAGTCCATGTAGTGATAAACACTGAATATGATGCAGCATAGTAATTCTGTTTAATCTGTTAACCATTTAACGCAAAGATTTTGAAACTGGGATTGCAGAAATCAGGTTAAGTTGCAGATTTCATGCTTTAAGAAATACAATAGCTGATGTGTCACACTATGAATTAGGCTACATACTCTGCTCTAATTACACATTATACTATACTCCAATTATACCGTGAGTTTGATGAAACACATTGAAAGCATTCAGTAACAATGAATAAATCAACACATGCTAAGGAAAAGTAGGAAAAAGAAGTTAACTCCTTATTTTCCTTTGAAGTGCTTACCTAAACCACTTCCTTTATTCTCTGATGAATTTCTGCTTTATTGAAAAAGAACAGAAACTAGATGTTTGATAAACTTAATAAGGGTGGCCAGTCAAGTTTTCAGGATATTCGTAATAAACATGCATGAAATTGGTATGCACTGCCTCCAATGCATTCAAATCTCATGCATATTTATTGTGGGTATCCTGGAAATTCAACAGGCTAGAGATCCCCTAGAACAAAGCTTGAGAGCCACTGCTTTAAGCATATTTTCCTCTCTTCATAGTCAGAATAACCATGATTAATCAAACTTATCTATAAGCAAGAAAATGTATTTTGTGTAATCTTGTCTGGACTAAATCTTCAGAAAAAAAATAGACAGTTTTATGAATAATATTAAGACCTATTATCTATAAATAAAGCAGGAATATATGTCATGGGCAGGGGAGGGTATTTTCTAACAGGACACCTACATAAGACCAAAAAGATACCTATTTACAAAGGTGATAAGACACCCACGTGTACTTATAAAATAGGCTCCCCAATCCAGACCAAACTGTGCACAAATGTCAACGTACAAATTTACACACACTCTGAATATGTAAATTTTTGTATGTATTTTATGCATATACATAAATATTTTATAAAATATCTGTGCACACCACAACTGAACTGCACCACAGGGAATGCCTTTGTACAGACTGCATAAAAGTAGGCACACTTTTTATGAATGTACTTTTTATATAGGCACGTATTCACACAATTCTCTGGATTCTTTCCATATTTCTCAGCTTTTCCTTTTTGGGGGTACAGTGGCTCCCAGTGCTTTGGACCAGCATGATACAACTAGCTTTTATTTTCTTCTCTGTTTCTTTTCTCTAAGAATACTTTATTTCCTCCTCCTTCAATTACTATTTTTTTTTTTTTTGCCACTAGCCCTGTATCTACGTTTTATTTGCTGTGTAAACCATCTTGATGGCCCGAATAAAAGGTGGTATATCAACTGGAATTTGGAACTTTAAGTCTTTTTCTGCATAGAAAATAGGCTTTACACCTGGAAAAAGTGAGCACCTATATTTTAAAAAAAAAAAACACACACACGCATTTTTATACCTTCATGTTAGATGCTTCTGTTTCCAGCTGTGTAAGATGATTTGAGTTGTCTTCCAGTTCCTGTCGAAGATTTGTGTTTTCCATTTTCAGTGCCTCAACTTGCATTAACAGCTGATCATATGAAGCTGCAGCCATGCTGGGCTCCACCAGAACCTATAAAAGGAAGCATAAGCATCTTACAGGGAATCTTTTAGAAAAGAAAAAAATAACTATTTGCAATTTTAGTCCAAATATTTTTTCACCTTCAAAATTCATTTTTGAATCTAGGCAGCAAAATTCTCCAGTAACATAACTCCCATAATAGGTTTAAAGCAAAAGGAGCACTTGTGGCAGATGTAAGAGAATGTATCAGAATATGGGGAAGCTGGACACTACAGAGAGAGCTGTCGAGGAGCTACACAAACCCAAAATGAAGGGCACTTGTTCATTTGTAGTTTAAAAGCAATCTGTCTTGGGAAGCTAGGTGAACAAAATTAGGTTAATAAAGAAACAAAGTAAAACAGGCAGTTCCCAGAGAAATAAGGTGAGAAAGATTAACAGGTTTTGGACATCATCTGAAAAAAGTATAGGTTCTAGGCAGGAGACAGCCAATAAACTAGTGGGAAATCACCATTTGAAAAATCTGTGGCAACCAAAGGGCTTAGCAGTTTGTCAGTGAATAGTGGTAGTTCTCTCACTACATGGAGGTATGCTACTTTGTATTTAAACCCTCAATGTATTGCTTCAGTGAATTAAGCCAACCAACAGTGATTAATAATGTACATTCTACCTCACGACAGATAACATGTTTACCAACATGAGAACCAAAAACAGTCCAGTTGTGTGTTTTCTTCAAGTAAGAGCTCTTTCCAATAGTAATGACTTTCAAAGATGATTATTCAGGCACTACTAGTGAGTACCAAACAAAATTGTATTCCAACCAAGCTCTGCTCTCCTTAACTGTGTTTTTGTTGCTACTCTTTATATCTGCACATTGCAGGTGAATTTCATTAGTGCTCCAGACACTCTTGAAGAGCTATGTTTCCCAACCTTCTCCTGAAAGCATAACTATCCAGTCAGCTGAGTTTTAAGGATATCCATAATGAAAATCATTGAGAAAGATTTGCATACCCTGGAGACTCAGTGGGGTCCTTTTACTAAGCTATGGTAAAAAGTGGCCTTAGCGTACCCTTACATGGGTCTTTCCCATGTGCTAAGGCCAGTTTTACTACTGCTGTACTGAATAGCATATATTACTATTCAGCTGAATACGAATAATGAAAAATATTATTCTGCCAAATATGAATAATGAACATTGAGCTTTAACATAACAAACAATATAAGAAGCAACATGAAATCAGAGAACAAGCATTTATTTCAGTAGGATTCAGCACAGCAGAGCCGCTAATAGGCTGAATATGAATAATGTATTCAGGGCACTATTCGAGGCTGAATCAAATATGAAAATATTTGGTACAGCTCTAATTTTTACCGCAGCCATAAAACGGTTGATTTTCAATTTTCCCAGTTAATGGTCATGTACTAATGTTGCCATTAGCGCACAAGCCCTTACCCCACCCATTTTATAACTGTAAGGGCTCACATGTTATTCCACCACTAATAATTTAGTGCACAGTAATGTGGCTGTGTTGATCTGTGCTGTCACGCCCACTCTCTGCCCTTTCCGAGAAAAATTCAGGATTTGTTTTCAACACTTCGCTCATGCACATTGGGATTATACTGAAGAATGCCTCAGTGTATCCTGTGGTAAACCCTTTTAAGTTGCAGTAAGCACGCACGAACACTTACTGCAGCTTAGTAAAAGGACCCCTGTGTTTGCCAATCTCTTTCATACACATTCTTTGAGGCCAATTCTGAAAACCCAACTGGCTTGGGTGTCTCTCCAGGACAGGGCAGAAAGCCACTCAAGAAAGCATTAACAATCATGAATGAGAATGTTCTTATGAATGGGCACAGACTATCACTACTTTAATGTGCTGTATTAATATATTTCAAGTTTCAAATTTATTACTTGATATGCCTTTCACAAATGCATCTAGGCGGTTTACAATAGTAATAATACAGCAACATGCAGCAGAAAATGAAGGCTTTATTTGCTGACAGGCGAGAAACTAGAAAGGAAAGAGAGGCATTCAAAAAGCAGAGCTGAACTATAACTTGTGACAAAGATTAGGTTTTACACAAAGGCAGGTTGTGAGCTTATGTGCCTTGAAGAGGGTTTCTCAATACAGTTGCCAAGCTTTATTGTGTGTCAGCAAAGTAGCAAGTGATACACTACAGTACACATCTCAAACACTGTGGGATATATTGGTATCACCTATTTGCTGTTGCACGACAAAGTAGCTAAATCTAGCAACAGCATATGCGAGCCTTTTTCAAGATAAGCTAAACACACACCTTATTTCAGCTAAGTTTATTGCTAATTCAGGTGCAGTTACTTAACTATATGATACACCGCTGCTGTTTATCATATAGTAGCTGGAGAACTAGGTAAATGCCGGCAAGACTTCTACAGTCTGTGTCCTGATCGTGGCTGGACAGATTTGGATAGGCTGGAGTGAGGCTTCAATGACAACTTCAGAAGTTGGAGAACAAGGCCAGTGCCAAGCAAACTTCTACTGTTTCTGCCCTGAAAATGGCAAGGACAAATCTAGTATACATATGTAGTATCAAATCAAACCTTATGCTATCAGTTTATCTTGTTGGTAGACTGGATGGACTGTACAGGTCTTTATCTGCCATCATCTACTATGTTACTATCCAGCTTATTTTCGAAAGAGATCACCGGCCATCTTCCGACACAAATCGGGAGATGGCCGGTCATCTCCTGAAGCCTGCCAAATCGGTATAATGGAAAGCCAATTTTGGCCGGCTCCAACTGTGTTCCGTCGCGAAGCTGGCCAAACTTCAAGGGAGCGTTTCGGCAGGGTAGCAAAGGCGGGACAGGGCGTGGTTACGAGATGGCCGGCTTCACCTGATAATGGAAAAAAGATGGCCGGCTCTGATGAGCATTTCACCGGCTTCACTTGGTCCATTTATTTTCAGAACCAAGTCTCAAAAAAGTGCCCCAATTGACCAGATGACCACCGGAGGGAATTGGGGATGACCTCCCCTTACTCCCCCAGTGGTCACCAACCCCCTCCCACCCAAAAAAAAACACTTTTTTGCCATCCTCTATGCCAGCCTGAAATGTCATACCCAGCTCCCTAACAGCAGTATGCAAGTCCCTGGAGCAGTTTTTAGTGGGTGTAGTGCACTTCAAGCAGGTGGACCCAGGTCCATCCCCCCCTACCTGTTACACTTGTGGTGGTAAATGCGAGCCCTCCAACCCCCCCCCCCCCCAAAACCCACTGTACCCACATCTAGGTGACCCCGTCCACCCATAAGAGCTATGGTAATGGTGTAGAGTTGTGGGGAGTGGGTTTAGGGGGGATTTGGGGGGCTCAGCACCCAAGGTAAGGGAGCTATGCACCTGGGAGCTATTTTTATTTTTAATTTGTAGAAGTGCCCCCTAGGGTACCCGGTTGGTGTCCTGGCATGTCAGGGAGACCAGTGCACTACAAATGCTGGCTCCTCCCACGACCTTGGATTTGGCCGTATTTGAGATCACCGGCATTAGTTTCCATTCTGGGTGAAAACCGATGCCGGGCCATCTCTGACATTTGGCCGGCCCCAACCGTAGTATCGAAACAAAGATGGCTGGCCATCTTTTTCGATTATGCTGTTCGGGACAGCTCTTTGCGGTGCCAGCCATATAGATGGCCGGCGCCGTTCGATTATGCCCCTCTATGTATGTTTTTTTTTTTTAAAGCAAATTTTTGACCAAGTGGTTTCAGTCTTTTTTGGGTTTTCAGTTCAATTGAAATTAGCATCTACTGAGCAACTTATCTTTCAATCGCAACTGTGTAGTATTTTCCTAGCTTTTTTTCCCCTAGCTTTTCTTAGTACTGTCATTATAGTGGCAGATCTTAACTTGGAACCATAAATTGCAATCCCCCACAGATCTAATCAGCCAGTATGCCTAACAATCGAGCAATGGCTGAGATTTCTTCTCCCCCCCCCCCCCCACCCCCCCCCCACACACACACATAAACTCCTGGGGCTGTGAAAAATGCTTCTACAGTACTCCCAGCCTTGGCTGGACAAAGGAATGGAAGTCAGGACCTAAGACTGAACTAAGGTTATCTTTATGGCACTGCATAACAATGCTATTGAACTGGTCTGCTTCTAGTTTCCTTAATTTCTGATAATAAAAGTATATTTGGATTTTATTTTTAACAAGCCATTTATTATAATTATATTTAGAAAAGTATTTTCAAACTATCATGTTTTTTTAATTGCAGAATCTCCTAGTATTTGCTCGTTATAGTTTCTTCATACCTCCTATATTCTCATTCTTTCATCTAGTTTTTCCCCTTCTATTCTAATCTTCATTTTTCTTAATATTCATCTTTATGGATTTTACACTTATAGGGGAGATCCAAGATGGCAGACATATTATACAGTTTCAGACTGTTTACCTTTTTCACCGAGAATTTTCTTCTAATGGGGAAGGGGAAGGGTAAACAAGTGCAGAGACGTTCCCAGGTCCGTGCCGTCCCTCAAATTGGTCCCCTCGATGGATTTGTGGTCCACAGAGGAGAGCAGCAAAGGAGTCTGGAGCAGAGCCTGCTGGGGCTGGGCCCTGTAGGAGAAGTGCTGAAATAGTCCATGGAGCTGGAAATTTTTACTGAGCCTGGACTCACAAACTTCACCCTTGAAACTGCGTGTGGCAATTCCCCTGTTCCTGGCTTGTGGGGCCCATTGGAGGAGGAAGTGAAGCAGGGTTTGATAGAGTCCCGGCTGAGGGCCCTGCAGACCAATGAGGAAGTGTAAGGGAAGTGGTGTAGCACCCATGTGGAAGGAGCCCAGTAGACTCCAGCTGGACCCAAAGAGGTGGTGGAGATAGAAGGCATATTTTGGGGGAACTGCCTCTCTGTGTCTTCCAAGTACACTCTTGGATAAACCTTCAGATCTTTAGATACCATATGATTAGCTATTTCAGAATTGGGCAAAACACTTCTTCCAATTTTTAATGATTTAAGGCTGCAAGGTAAAACTTTGGAAAACAATGTACTATTGTATAATGCTAAATTTAGTAAATTTAACTCAATGGTGGGCAAGTTCAAAAATTTAGATCGCACAGTTTCACAGATACAAACTATCCAAACAGTCTTATTGACAGATGCGATCCCAGTCCAATTTAAGCTGGAAAATATGGGGAATGTTATTCATAGTGTGAACTTAAGGTTTCTGAATTTCTCTAAGGAACTAAATATCTCAGTGAGGACAATGGGTCCTGTTTACTAGTGTTTTTAGCGCATGCTAAAACTTAGCGCGCGCTAACCCTGTAGGCGCCTATAATATTCCTATGGGCGCCTACATTGTTAGAGCGTGCTAAAAATGCTAGTGTGCCTCTAATCTGGCTTAGTAAACAGGTTCCTATGTTGCAAAAATACCACTTGAAGGTGCTTACTTTGACTTGAGGATTTGATTCCAACTATATTTCAGGCACATTATTTGCCTGGGAAGAAACAAGGAACTAATATGATAGGAGATATGACAGTTGATTCTTTTGAATCTTTCAAGAGAACAGTCTAGTTCACAAGACCAATCCTACGCAACTTTCTTACAACTGCTTATAAGGATCACCTTCTTAAATTATATTTTTAAGAACAGAGGAAAGCAATTTATGAGAGTAAGAATCTTGCTATTTACTGATATATCCCGGAAGACCCAGAAAAGATGGCAGCAATTTCTTTTATTGCTCCACCCTAGAGTTCTCCAGTTGGGAGTATCACATTATTTAACATTTTCTTGTAAACATACTATATTCTATCAAACTGCAAATTATGTTTTCTGGGATACTTTTCTGGCTACCAGGGTTTGTCTGTGGTAGGCCCTGCAGGCGGGATTGCCAATTAGATGGGATTTATTAAGTGATCTACTCTTAACCGACACATGATCTGTACTTCTGCTTTCATTTTTTTTAATTAGATTAGTTTTTTTCCTTAGCTTTCTTGATTGTATTGGATTCCCCCTAAATAGTGGACTACTGCTGAGCAAAAATGTTCTTTTTCGTTACGATATTATCTTTTCCTTTTTAAATTTTCTGCAGTTTCCTTAGAAGCTTAACTTTTCTGTACAAGTTGTTACTTGGTTGTAATAGGTGAAAATAAAATCATAAAGCATAACAGAGAATATGACAAAGTTGATTTTTTTAAATTTGTGTAGTTCCCGTTATGTTTTTCCTCCCCTTTCTTCCACTTCCCTAAGGTGGATTATCCAATAAAGAAAAAATAGAAAAAATGTAGCATTGATAGGAAAGAGATGGCACACGAAGACCATACAGCACATCTATACCAACTACAAAAGCTCTATAATGCAATCTTCTCCCTCAGATTTTCTGTGCTTATCTCATGCTGTCTTGTATTCAGATACTATCCTGTCTCCACCACTCTTTCTATAAAAATAACAAAAAAATTATAAAATTTCTTTAGATTACTCCTAAGTCTACCTTACTTCACCTTCATCCTTATTCATCTCCAGAGAAAGGCCTGCCTGCTATGCACTTATGTCAGAAATATACCTACAGGGTATATGCTCCTACTCTACCTATTTTCCAAACCATATATATTTAGCTCTTTAAATCTGTCCCCCATATTATGATAAAGACCACTGACCATTTTAGTAGCCACACTCTTGACCAACTTAAATCCTTGTATCTCCACAACTGTACACAGCAGTGCAAATGAAATCACATAAGAAGAACTATTATCTTTATTTTTCCCTCCTGGCCTCTTGCTTTGCACACAAACATCCTTCTGGCTTTTGCCATTGCCTTATTTACCTGTTTGGACATCTCATGATCACCAGCTACAAACAATTCCAGATCACGCTCTCTTCCTACATGAGAAACTTCATCTCCCTACATTGTACTGCTCCCTTAGGTTTTTATACCCAAATACGTGTCCTTTTTTAATGTGAAAATAAAAAAAATCTTGGCTGCCATACTTTAAACAATTTTTCACTCTTCACTGGATACTTCTTCAGGTTATCCACACATTACAGGGTGTCTATTCAGCTGCTCATTTTCTTTTTACTTTGTATAGCTTACTAAAATGTAATAAAAAGTGAACCCTTTCTTCAAAATGATCTCCTCTATCCACTATCTTTTGTTGCCTCCCACTCAACCAGGTGTTGGATTAAGAATCAAACATTTTACAAAACTGATCAAAACCTGCTGCCCTTACAGAATCTAGAAAATAGTGCAAAGTAAAGATGGGAATGGAGACCAGTTTTCATGTTAACATACTTCCTCTATGAAAACTGATCAAAGATGAGTTACTGATATTGCCACAGCTCTAATCTGATAAGCCTCAACATGGTCTTGAAGGTAACAAAATATAATGCAGTCCATAATCTAGTTAGATGTTTGCTTAGCAACCACAAAGCTAAGCTTCTCTGGATCAATGAAATGAACACGATAGGATATACAATGCATTGAATCCTTTGTAAATAGAGCAAAAGCCCTCTTTTAATCCAGGGTGTGCACAGTCTACTCTCTCTTATGCGCAAGTCTTAGAAGTTTAGAGTAAAAAGGGCTAAGATAAAAATGATACTAGATACTACCTTTGGCATAAATTTTAGATGAGTTCAGCTTATAACACTTATGAAAACATTTTGTGTATTAAGGGTAAGAGCGCACTTAAATTACAGAGACATCCATGATACACATTTACCAAAGCTAACATATTCCAGTTAATAAATTCAAAGTAAAACACTTTTTTCTACCTTTTGTTGTCTGGACTTTTTTTTTTTTTTTTTTTAATTATGTTGGTCTCAGTTTCTGTTTTCTGCTTTCCTGTCTGTCTTCTAACTTTCTTTCTAGTGGCTGCTGTCCATTTGTCATTTCTCCTCTCTTCTATCTTGTTCCATTCTCTCACTACATTTGTCTCTACATATTGATTTTTCCTTTTTAGCTATTTCTTCCCTTTTTCTGCCTGTCCCCACTCAAATTTCACCATCTTTCTTAACTACCAGTCTTCTATCTCTTCCCTTTTAACTTTTCATTTACCTATCAATTTTCCATCTTTTTTCAACTCCAGCTATATTTCCCTGTCTTACTTCTTCCCTAGCCTCCTATTCCTTTTTATCTTTCATCTATTTCCCATTGCCACATTTCTACTCTTTGTGCCCAATATCCCCTTCCTCTCTCATCTCTGACAACATTTGAAGGATTTATTAACTGCTGCTGATTTTAAAATGGAAGTGCAGAGCATCATAGTGTTATATGTTGACTACTGTAACAGCTTATTGATAGGCATCCCTAAGCGTTATTTGAAATCATTACAACTTGCTTAAAATGCTGTGGCACATGTGATTACAGGGCTATCTATGTATGATCATATAACCCTGATTCTGGTTACATTACACTGGTTGCCCATTGAATATCAGATTCACTATAAAATCTTAATGTTAGTATTTAAAATATTGACTTGTAAGATTTTTCCAGTGGTTTCTGCTTCTTTGCACCTGCATGAACTTTCCCATTTGATATAATCTTCAACAGCTAACCTGCTAGACGTACCATCTTATAAGGCAATACACCTTGAATAATACAGGTCTTGGTTCTATGCTCTGGAATGGCCTGCCTCCAAATATTCACACACTAAGGGCCCTGTTTACTAAGCCACATTTTAACACACATTAACCATGTACGCGCTAACAATATCCCTATAGGCGCCTACACGGTTAGTGCATTTATTAATTGTAGGCAGGTTAAACAGGGCCCTAAGAGATTTCAAAATTGCTTTAAAGACTTTTATTTCAGCAAGCTTACTAATTGGTCTGATTGTTGTTGCATAGTAATATTAATGACAGTGGTACGTTTTCAGGTACAAGCAGCTCAGTTTACATATGTTATGAATGGATTTTAATATGTTTGACAATTTTATTGCTTTTATTTATTTATCAAAGTATTTATACCCCCACAAACATGCAGGCTCAATGTGGCTTACAAAACCAGAGAGAGAGAGATCTCTGGGTGATATCAAAGACAAATTAGAATTGAAGAGCAAGAGTGCAAGAAAGAAAGAAAAGACACTTTACATAGAACATTACAGAAGAATGGGTCCAACCAGATTCCACGTTTGTATATTTACAGGGGTTGTAGTCCTACATAATTCTTGTAGAAAATGATTTTGTAAACAGATGCATTTTTAAAGCCCTGCAGAAGAGACGGTAGTCACTCAGACTGGTTATGGCTCTGGGAATTGCATTCCAGTTTTGCGCACTGATGAAAGGAAAGCTTGACGCCTGAATAGAGCCACGCTTACATCTTTTCCTGCTTGGATAATGCAAGGTGAGATATAATGGAGATGGTTTGATGTTTATATTATGTATGTAAGTTGTTCTCCACCTAGAATTATGAAGATAGTGCAGAATATAATCTTGTGAAATAAAAATAAAATGCTCTTCCATGAGAGGTAGTGGGGACGAAAATGGTGACAGAATTCCAAAAAGGCATGGGATACATGCAGAGGATCTCTATATGGGATGAGGATAGAATTCAAGTATAGAGTAATTTCCACTCAAAGTAAAACTATAACTTGGATTGTGAGCCCATTAGGGACAGTGCACAGTACCTACAACAGAAACTGTAAACCGCATAGTCGCCTTAGAGATCCCTTGCGGTATATCAGTGCTGAAAATAAAAAATAAAATGACTGACAAACAAAAGACAGAAAGATAGAGCCTAGAGGGGGGGTAACCTGCACAAAGAGCCAAGTACAATCTTAAAATACTAGTACTAATAATCATTTCTCTATAGCACTACTAGATGTACGCAGCGCTGTACACATTATATGCAGGTACTTTCTCTGTCCCTAGAGGACTCACAATCTAAGTTTTGTAAAGGGGAAAGGGCATTTGCAAGGAATGGCAGGATCAACCCTGGCCACCTTTCAAAGCAGAATGGATAGACCAGTGTTTCCCAAGTCGGTCCTGGAGTACACGCTTGCCAGTCTGGTTTTCAGGATATCCACAATGAATATGCATGAGATTGATTTGCATACCTTGCCTCCATTGTAAGCAATCTTATTCATGCATAATCACTGTCGATATCCTGACAACCGGACTGGAAAGGGGGTACTCCAGGACAGACTTGGCAAACACTGGGATATACCATGTTGGTCTTTATCTGCCATCATTTACTGTGTTAATATGTTATCAGTAACCAGCGACCCCCCAGCATGCATGTCATATAGCAGTACATACACATTCCATGATGCACATTTACTGCTAGAGAATGCCAGCACTTTCAAAAAAAATTCAGATTGCTCATATAACAGGAGAGCAATGCCAGCAAAATTTGTTCAGGAAGTCCCAACCCTCTCTACAGCAGCAGAATTAACATATTTTATCAATATTCCATTCTTGGAGCATCAAATTCTGAGCTAGGTAAATTAAGGTACTTTGGTGCCCATTTTCAAAGTACATAGATTTACAAAGTTACATAGTAACCAGTGTAACTTTGAAAATGAGCCTCATTATGTTTCTTCAGGATCTTTTGCTTTAAAAGCAAGCACACGGAAGGAGGAAGTAATAAGCTGAAAATTAGCACACACTGTGTAGACACCCATAGGAATATTATGGGCATCTACATAGTTAGCGTGTGCTAAAAAAGCTAATGCGCCTCTAGCGCAGCTTAGTAAACAGGGCCCTCAGTTTCTTTGCTTAGTATCTTCTACATAGTTTAAGATGTAAAGATTGTTTTTGTTAAAGCTTGGAATCCATAATGTTCATATATTAACACATTCTATTATTGGAGCAATCCATTAACACTGGGCATGTGTAACTGGCAGTTTTGCTTGCTTTGCATTTATACTTAAAACGGAGCCTGACTATACAAATTGCAGCTCAAAAATTAATTATATAATCCTTCCCAGCCATTACTCTCATGACTTCCTCATGAAAATCCAATACTATTAAGTTGCTTCTAGAATGACAAAAGATGCTTCTCCAAATGTATATCACCTGGTAGCTTATTCCAGCATTCTGGTGATACCACAGAAAAAGCTCTATTCCTCATCTCACCAACTGCATCACAAACATATGGCAGATATCTAACTAACTGCCTGTTAGGGAGTTCTAATTGTAATTTATTGTTCAGTCTATGCTAGATTTGCTTCAAGAACGCAAAAATTTTTCTTTGTAACATTCAAACCCATTATTACACAGTTACTTACTAAACATAAAACACATGAAATTAAAATAGCGTCAATTCAGTAGCACGGCAAGACTCCCAGTCTCCCACCTATTCCCTTACTTGCAGGGTTTTACAGGGCTCTATATCTTGGCACCTGTGCTATTAAACATCATTTTGGCCCCCCTGGAAAGCCTAATATAAACCTTACATACATCCTTTACACATGCCGACAATATTCAAATACTAACCTGCTGCGACCCACAAATCCACAGAATGTGTCACTTATTAGCAATCAACTTGGCAACAGTAGTAACATGGTTAGACCATAATAAAATGAAGTATACACAGCGGGACTCCAGAAAAAAGTCTGTGACGGGAGAGAAGAATTCTAGCTTGTAACCTTCTCGCACCACATCGAGGACCCACTGATCCAAAGTAATTCTGGCCCACTCTGGAAGAAACAGAGAAAGTCGACCACCAATCTGCTCTCCTCCCGAGTGGACCTGCACCCCATCACTAGGAGGCCGAGAAGAAGCACACTGATGAGGGGGTCCAGCCGGATGCTTCTCATTGCGAAAGAAGAACACTGCCCAAAACGAGGACACTGAAAGGCTGCGTTGGACTGCCCCGGGCGATACCAGCGTATCTCTGAAACGTGGCCTCGAGGCTCCTTTCTAGGTCCTTCCCCAAAAGCAATTTCTCTTGGGAAAGGCAATTTAATGAGCCGTTGCTTAGAGGCCATATCTGCGGCCCAATGATGGAGCTACAGAAGACGCCGATGAGGAAGCGGTCAAGGCCATGAGTTGGCCGAAGCACGGATCAAATCATACAAGGCACCCGCCAAGTACACCAGCCCAACATCCATCAGCCGACATCTGAGGAGTTCCCGCCATATCAGACTCTGAATCGAATCCATGACGAATGTAGCCAAACTGAGACAAGCTCTAGCCGCATAAGAACTACCAACAGAAGCTTGAAGTGTCAAAGCGGCCACCTCAAATGCACGTTTTTAAAGAGGCCTCTAGCCGTCTGTCTTGCATATCCTTAAGTGCCACACCACCTTCCACTGGAAGAGTAGTCTTCTTATTGACCGCCGTCACCAGGGCATCCACCCATAGGTAGAGCAAACTGCTCTAAACGGTCTGCTGAAACCGGATACAGCCTCGCCATAGCCCTGGCTACTTTCAGCCCCCCATCCGGATACGCCCAATGGGCCCAAAATCAACTCAATAGCTTCATGTACCGGAAAGGCCTTAGAAGGGTCGTCTGGTACTAGCCATCTTGGGGTTGACCGCCTGAGAAGCACAACCTCAGGGTCCTCTATATTCAGGGCTTCCAGCACCTGAGAGATAAAGGAGGACAACTCCTCCTTATGGAAAATCCTCACGGCGGAAAGAGGTCCTCCGGTTGGTCAGTGAGGAGACCATCCTCCACATCCTCTACAGCCTGTCTGCTCCACGAGAGCCACCACGGAGGAAGCTGCAGGTGACCATATGCAGGACCCCTCCTCAGACCCCAAAAGAAGCCTAGACTTTTAAAGGAGGAGAAATCCTCTGGGGAAAACCCAAAATCTCTTGGTTACCCCCAGACCCCCTGAGAGAATCAAAGGCCAAAGCTGTCGCAGCCGCGTGAGGTGGGGGCAAGGCCCTTTTCAACAAACAACGACTGATGGAAGTAGCAAAATAAACTCTGGCGGAAAACCCTCCTCCGCAATGGAGGAGCTCGCAGCCATGGCACCTGCACCACCGCCCACAGTGCCTGACGGCCCCCCCCGACTCCCCTAGCAGCGAAGAAGAGCTTTGTCCAAAACCGCGACAGGAGACGGCTCCGCGAAGCGATCGCAAAATGGTGCGAGAATCGCCAGGCTCCAGGCAGGAAAGCATGCTCTCGGGGGGGGGGGGGGGGGGGGGGGCACCGCGCCATCGAGTCCCGCCAAATCAGCACACCCCGCGCTGCAAAGGCCCGCCACCGAACACCGTTTCCCGCATCGGGAACAGCGTTTTACGCCTCCGCTGCCATCGCCCGCCCCCGAACAGGAACCCAGCAGGACTTACCCCAGACCGGGAAAGCGCGTGAACTGACAGCTGAGCCGAACAAAAAAACTCTCCGACTCCACTTCGAGGCAGGCTCAGACAAGCAGGCAACAGAAAACAGGACTCGGACAGCAGTAACACAAACCTGCTCTCAGCAAAAACACACTTCCCTGTGCTTCTGTTTCTCTTTTAAACAAATTCTATGGTTCTCTATTTTTTTTTTTAGTGAGGAGGCAGAAACAAACAGGGAAGGAAAGGCACAGCAAAAGCCTGTTCAGAGGGAATTTGAGGTGCAGCAGGGACCCAGCAACTGCGTATGCTGCCAAAGGGGACACCACCAGTCCGCCACCCCCGGCTCAAACTGGCCACCGGCCCAGGAGCACCCTCAGAGGCCTTGGGCCCAAGAGCTGAAGAAAAAAGCCGTCCACCACCTGCTGAGATAGACACATACTAACTGAGGAAGAGCTGGCCGTCTGACATCACTGCCTTTAGTTTATCTCTATCTCCACCTGCTGGTAGGCGGACTTAACCCACTAGTTCCTGGATTCATTTGCTGCAAGTGACAAGGAGAAGGTAGTTTTATTCATGACATCAATCAAAGTTTGGACACTATGTAAATCTAGATATTGATACTACGGTTTTAAATGGAATATGACGAGGAAATTAGCAATAGACCAGGCTGCTCCAGTTAAATGATTTACAGATAGGATTATTCCCTCTTCTTGGGTATAACAAAGAGTTGAAAAAAGTTTTAAAAACAATTGTAGAAAACTTGAAAATACGCATAAATTTCATCTTCTTGAAGAAAATCAAAGTGTAGGGAGGTATCCGAAATATAAATCTGAAATCAGATCAGAAGACAAGAAGGTAATAAACCTAGAATTTATTCTGCACAGTTCATTGACAAATCATCTCATTTGGAAGTCAATAATTATTTTGAATCAAAAATTGTTAAAATTAGGTGTTGAATTTGTAAATATTGATAAAGAGAAAAGCAGTGGTCACTGGTAAATTCATTGGAAGAAAACAGTGAAATGGAATACCTTCAAATCAGATGTGGAATGTATTCACTCTCGTCACTATAGAACTAAGAAAATTGGTTGATACATCTGGAAACAGCCGCTGTGATCTTGACCCATATCTGCATTTATATTTAAGCACCTATCACCTGTACGTCTAATCTGGCTTTTATCCCCTTGTAAATTTAATTCCAAAAAAGGGTTATTTTCCAAGCTCCATAAATTACTCTTACTCCTTTCTTAAAGATGTTAAAAGGGTATTACTCAATGTTCGAGTTATTGCTCTATTGCAAATATCCTTTTTTAACTAAGATGGTACAGTCTGTGCTAGTTTTTCAATTACAGGAATATCTTTGGACCTCTAGAGGCTCATTTTCAAAGCACACAGACTTACAAAGTTACATAGGTCTATGTGTTAGCACCTTAATATCTTAGAAACAATGCAGTCCAGATTTTATAGTGAATATAGTACTGAGACTTGTTTATTAGCATTAGTTTCAGAACTTAAAACAGATATTGGACAAGGGAAAAACAGTATTATTAATGCAATTATACATGGTTAACCACAAAATCTTACTGAATAGACTAAAAGATACTGGGATTGTTGGCCCACCTCAGTATTGATTTTGCTCATTTCTAAATCTATCCTATAGAATTATATATTTTTTTCCAGGTACCCAGAATCCTGATTGTGGCCTTCCCCAAGGTCCCTCCCCCCCCCCCCCCCCCCCCCCCATCCCCTTTTATTCAACATATTTCTTAGTTTACCGGGGAAAGATTCCATCTTTAGGTCTCATTTGTTCTACGTAGATGACTTACAAATCATTATCCTGGTATTATCCACAACAATTGAGACACATTGTTTTGTAATTAGATGCTTTCCCAGCACTTTTCAATGGATGACTAGTCATGCTCTGAAGCTGAACAGAGAAAACACTATTGCTGTGAGTTGGTGATAAGAGAATTCCATTCCCTCAAACTGGCCCAGTTATTAATGGTGTGACTATTCCTTTGACTACATCCATGTGCAGACTCATGGACATGAATCTTCAGATTACTCAAGTGGTCAGAAAAACTAGAAATACATTTTTCACTAATGACTCTTAAAAGGATTGTACAAGGACTCATATTATCACATCTTGACTACTGTATCATTTTGTATTTAGGAATACCAAAAAGATCCTTGATGAAGCTCCAATTACTTAAAAATGTTACTGTGAAGCTTATATTATCTACATCTAAACTTGACGAGTCTTCTCCTTATTATATCAACTATACTGTCTCCTATTGTAGCCAAAATTGAATTTAAAGCCTTATGTTTATCATTCAAAATGGTATGGCTTCGATTTATCTTGCTTTTTAAGTTCAAATGAAGTCCTTTTGATGTGTTTTATGAGATTTGCATTGAAAAGTAGCTTTTAAATTAGTGTCTATACTTAAGAGACTATTTTAGGAATCAATACTATTATGGAATTTCTTACCATTAATTCTTAGAACAAGAAAACCTTCCACATACTTTTAAAAATATGATTATTTGTGAAATATTTAAATGGGGGTTCTTAATGTGTTATTTCTCACGGTATTTTATTTCTGTTTTTATTACTGGAATTGGACTAGATTGGATTTGCAGTCAAAGCAGTATATAAATTAACTTCGATTTGATGCACCGCTGAATTTGCACATTAAAGCTACAGACCTTGATACAGCCTGAGGGCGAAACATGAATTCATGTCAGCTTGACATGTCTCCTGATTGAATATATATTTTATAAAAGAAAAAAAGAAGATTTAAATAAATATAATTGATTTGAAATTCTTGTTTACATCAATGGATCAATGACGATTACATATCCTCCCTAATGTTATGGCTAAGCTACTGCCAGAGGGTTGAAATATGCGAACCTCGATAGATCCAATATTACTACACAGATATTGTTAAGATCACGAAATTTATTGTGGAGTTGGATTTATGTGCTAGTTATCTGTTACCCTCCTCCCAATTAAAAATTACTGTGTTACTTTAGTGAGGGAAGCAGAACTGCAAACTTGATTAAGATGATTAGAAAAATAAAATCACCAAACGTAGGAAGAATGATTTTATTTTCAGTTTAGTGTTTGAAATATGGCAATTTTGAGAATTTACATCTACTGTCTTTATATTTTGTACTGTACAGGAGGAAATGCATAGGGTATGCATAGGGTTTCAGTTTAAGTTTTATCACTAGTACATTATTTTATGGTCACATAACTTGTATTTGAAGAGGGGCATCTGTGTTGTGGTCAGTGTTATGGTCCCATATAGGGATATGTCGGCTGTCCTTCAGTCCCTCTAGGCTCAAAGAAAACCGGACTTAAAAATTAGTGAAGATCAAAAAAAAGCCTTTGCATCCTACTTCATGCCTTAGAATCAAGTCACCTAGATGACTGCAATGTACAGGCCTTGATAAATCTTTATTAAATCTAGAAGCAAGCTCAAAGTTAGAAGCCAGCAGCTGAGATCACCTTTTTCCCCACCCTTCCAACACTCTCCACAGCAATTTTATTTTTGAAGGGGCGGGGTGGGGGCAGGAATCCTCTCCCAGATCAGCAGTAGCTCTTTAAGAAACTGATTTACTAAGGTACTTTTCCTATTTTGGGTCATTAATAAATCAGTTCCTCAAGGTGCCTTTGTAAATTACTTGCAGACGCCAGTAGTCTCCCTTCCCGAAGCATGCTGTCAGCTGTATGGCAGCACTGCCTTGATAGGTGGGACTGGTGCCGTAGCGAGGGCTAATGGCACCCGGGCGGGTCGCTGCTGCGCACCCCACCCCCGGGTGCAGCAAGGCGCGACCCCCCCCCCCCCCCCGCATTCTTACCTGCGGGCGGGTCGATCTGCCCCGAGTGCACGTCACTCGGAGCTGCGTCGGCCCCGCTGGTTCCCTGCTCTCTCTGCTCCGGAACAGGAAGTAACCTGTCCCGGGGCACAGAGAGCAGGGAACTAGCGGGGCCGGCACCCCCCGAGTGCGTGCACCTGGGCGGACCGCCCCTCCCACCCCCCCCCCCTTCCTATGCCACTGGGTGGAACAACAGGCAATTGCATCCTTGTTTCACATATCACCATGGACTGGCTCCTGACCAGTCTCTCTGTCTCATACCCCCCAGCCTTCACCCATTCTCTCTTGCTCTCATAACCCCCAGCCTTCACCCATTCTCTCTTGCTCTCATAAATCCCCAGCTTTCATCCATTCTCTCTTGCTCTCATAACCCCCCCCCCCCCCCAGCCTTCACTCAGTCTCTTGCTCTCATAAACCTCCCCCAGCCTCCATCCTGTCTCATAACCCTCTCCCCAGCCTCCACCCAGGCTGTCTCATTCATCTGCTGCCTCCCACCCAGTCTCTCCCATATCTCTCCCCCCTTGCCAGCCTTAACCCAGTTTTTCTCTTGCTTTCACTCTCAGGCAACTAATGTGCTTGAAAATAGTTTGCCATCTACTGCCCCTACTTAGAAGCTCTGCACTGTGATTCAGCTTTCTGTAAACTTGAGTTGTATAATACAAGAAGTTCGGGAACTCTCATCAATTCAAGGTCCTGCGAGACTTCCCAAACTTCCTGTATACAACTCAAGTTTACAGAGAGCCAAATTACAGTGTAGAGCTGGAAGACATAGTTTGTGATGAAACTCTGCAAAATGATGAGGAAAATCCAAAGTGCAATTTCTAGGATCTGTCAAGCCCTGGCAATGAACTCTTTCAAGGTCTCTGGATAATAGATATTAAACAGCTATGCCTACAACTAATCCACAATGCAGCAAAAGATTATCACAGATCCTAAGAGATGGGACCACATTACCTAGTAACACTGGCTCCTTATCACTTCTAGAATTCCATTCAAGAGACAAATATCACAAAATGTATAATACACATTTCCTCCTTTTCTTGTCTCGATTACCAGGCTTAATTTCTGCAGGAATGGCCTGGGACACAATTCCACAACTTCTCTTGAGACTCCACAGGAAACTCTGTTTCAGGCTTTTCCTTTAAGGTAGAGGTGTCCAACCTTGGCCCTCACCAGGTCAGGTTTTCAGGATTTCTCCAATGAATATGCATAAAATCTATTTGCATACAATGGAGTAGTGCATGCAAATAGATCTCATGCATATCCATTGCGTAATCCTAAAAACTTGACTGGATTGCGGCCCTCAAGGACAGAGGTTGACACCCCTGCTTTAAAATGACCTGGAGGAAAGGGGTGAGCCTGGAGCAGAACAGAGAACAATCGTTCTACTTGCTAACACAGCCCCTCTTCTCCTGTTGGTCCTGCCCTTGGCCTGCCCACCCCTCCTCCTGCTCTACAGTTCCACTTCCTTTTTGTTTACAAATTAAGCCCTGTCAATTACTGATCCCTTATATACCTGAGAATCCTTCGCTCCATCCAACAAAATCTTCTGCTCATTCTATCATTTCAGCTAATTCGCTTGGCCTACATTTGTAGTTCTATATTTAGTTTCATCAGTTCCTCCCTGTGGAACAATCTACTTCTCGACTTATGTCTTGAATTCTCATTTCAGAAATTCAAATCAGGTTTAAAGACGTAGCATTTTAACAAAATATTTGGAATCTGACAACCCTACCGTCACCCCTTCACAGGACAATGGAGAGAAATCTGGACCTGAAACATGCAACAGCTTCCCTCATATCTTCTGCACTTCCCCCTATTGACTAAAGGATATACCATACTCTCTGCCTCATACCTTTTCTTGCTTTAATTCACCTAACTCTTTTTAATATAATATTGTAAATTGCCTAGACAATGTACTGATAGACAGTGTATCAAGAAACTAATAAACTTGAAATTTGATTTAAGGATATAAACCAAGAGTTATTACCTTCCTTAGCACCAATAATGGGCCATTCTACTGTTTTGAATTCTCGCCCACCACATGTACTTTGAAAGGATAATTATTCTAACCATTAGTTTTGTTAGCATCTCCTCATTTCAAAATTACTGATCCTTGTTAACTGGAATGAAAGTTAACATTTCATTATCATTTCAACTTTTAGCTAAATCTGCTAGGAAAGAAGGTATCTTGAGGACAACTGAGTGGCAATGGTATATAATTACTCATTATTCTCTGTTTCAGACCAGATAACAGACACCACCCTGCATAAGGAACACCCCTTCCATACTCCATCTGATAAGAATGCTTTTATTGTTTTGGCTAGTTTAACTGCTAAGGCATAAACTTTTTTTCTTTTTTTTTACCAAGTCTTACAAAAAATACACACACAAAAAAGTATATTATGGAATTTTGTCTGATAGCGCAAAAACAAAATTATGTAAAAGAACCCTTACCAACATTCCCTAGACAAGTCATAAATACTAGTCAAAGACTGTACATAAAGGATCTGATTTACCGACACCCTGCTCCCATTGGGGGGCTGATGTAATAAAGTGTGGTAGACTTTGCACACAGCTTAGCTTGGCTTCTGTGCAAAATTCTATAAGCAGCCATGGGTGCCCTATGTTTAAATGAATTTTGCACACAAGCTAACTGTGCACAAAGACTTGCACTGATATCAGTGCACAGCTCATTTAAATCCCATAGTAATGAAAGTATTAGCTTTAAACCCAGATGAAAAGTGTTTAAAAGACCTGAAAGCCAAATATGGGGTGGTCTCTTTTACTTTTTAATCACTGGAACTTTAATGCCAGGTCCAAGGAAAAATGAAAGCTCATTATTAGTGAGGATTTCATGCCTGCTTCTTCTCTATACTGCAAGCATGAAGGACCTGCATCTTTTTTTCTCTTTTTGTTGAAGGAGATAAGTTAGGGATCATGAACTGCGGTAAAGGGTAAAAGGCCATGAATTTGATACATCGCCTTTCTGTCATACAACCAAAGTGGTTTACATTTATTATATGAAGGTACTTTCTCTATCCCTCATGGGCTCACTAAGGTGGAGGTGGGCTAGAACAATAAAATGATGGACTTGAATAACATTAATCAAAATATAATAATATTTCTGTGCAGAATTATATTGGATGACTATACATGAAACAGCATTCTAGTGCACGTGCATAATGCATGTACACTAAAAACCCTGTGCAGAGTTACAACTTTCCTGATACTAACAATATTTATGTGAAGAATAGAATTGAGGCACATTCCAGCAATATGTAGATGTGTGTGCAACCCTAAGTGTAGATATAATTTTTTTTGTGCACAAAAATACAGCCCTGCAATCATGGGCCTTGAATATACCACAAGATGTTAGCCTTGAGCAATGACCTTGACTCCTCCCACAAGAGCTCCCTGCAACATCTCCAGCTGACCCTAGAAGCAGAAGACTCAACTATGGCAGGGGTAGGCAACTCCAGTCCTCGAGAGCCACAGGCAGGTCGGTTTTCAGGATATCCACAATGAATATGCAGGAGATAGATTTGCAAGCACTGCCTCCATGGTATGCAAATCTATCTCCTTCATATTCATTGTGGATATCCTGAAAACCTGTCCTGCCTGCGGCTCTCGAGGACCGGAGTTGCATACCACTGAACTAGGGCATCAGAGACTGATATTGACCCAGGTAAGGTCAAACTTTGTTTTTTTTTTTTTTGTGTGAAAACATATTTTTTTATAATATTGATTATCAGTGAGCCTGCAAATAGGTGGGAAAATGTGGGATACAAATGCAATAATAAATCATTGATTACAGACAAAACAAGGAAAATAACAACAATATATAAAAAACCTTAATTGGTTTTCTCAACCAAAAAAGATGGAGTTGCAATAGGACCAAAAAATATTTATTGATTGCTCTCATACTCTATAAACTTACATGGAAAATTTTAGAAAGAAGGTAGCACCAAATCCCAATACTTGGAGATTTAAACTCAAGAAATGCTTTTCCTTCTCAACTGAGTTGCTGAGAAACATCAGGAAATAACACTATGGCCTGACCACAAATTAAGATAGTTCTTCTTAGGAAAAATAAGCTTTTAAAATTAACAGTTTCTGAGCTTCATTTTGCAAGGTAAGTAAGAAAGTAGCCTCCTTGAGGATTCCAAAAACTGGTAAACTTCATCTATCAGGAGAATTTATATACCTCCCACTTCTCTAATCTCCTTACTACCTCTAGGCAAGTAATATAGTTTTTTATGTATATTTTATTTGGTGACCAAAATCTGTTTACAAAAGATAAATGCTATTGGACTTTAAACAATATTAACAGCTATCCCGTGGCCCCCACTATGGACAACCAAGCATCTTAACACTAAGCACCCACCGAGCCACTCGAGTCTAGGTAAATATGTTTGCGACAAAGGGAAACGAGAACGCCGGCCCCTTTATAAAAAATTCACCAAGAGTCGATGTAGCCCAAGTTCATCCATATGTAAAAGGAAAAAGAGACAGAACCTGAACCATATAGGTCCACTTGGGCACCAATATCATATTATAGAGGCAACCCTAGCCCATAAAGAAATTGGAAGGTTCTGCCACATTGATAACAACGTCCTCGTTGTAGTCCGTAAGGGTGCAAGATTTATAGTATATAACAATTTTTGCTCCACTGGGATATAAATGCCAAGATATTTAATCTGGGAAGTTTTATTATTATTTTTTAATGAAGACAACCACAAGAATGATCAGTAGCAATTCCTGCACTGAAACTATTTTTCTGTGCTTTTACTTAGTTACAGTAGTACTCTCTTTCTGGGATTTCCTTTCTAAAGCATCTGTGACTCTTTCTTAGTTTGACAAAAATAAAGGAAGGAAATAAAGGAAGCAAGTGACATCACCAGGGAATAAAGGCTGAAATGGCTGCCTAAAAGACGTGCTCTTCCTGAGCTTTGGATATCCAGATAAACAGCAGTTTGAGAGGCAGCCCGGTGTTCCAAACAAATGTAAGGCAACAAGCTAGTATAATGATCACTATGACTGTCAAGACACAATGCAGAATTGATTTGTAGATTTTCTCTTACTCCAGCAGGGATTCAGCAAACCAATTCGAAAATTACACCACAGCACCAAAGGAAGCACTTTCTGCTGGAACACATACTGTAAAAGAGACCTGCACATGATGCTGATTTCATCCCAAGGCACACTGAGCTGTTTGAGTGGTGTTAAAATTAGAGAATGACAGGAACAAAATCTGTCCCCATCCCTGCCAGCTTTCCTCATCTGCACAAGCCTCAAACACTTATGATTTTCTATTTGGAAACTTTATTAAGTATAAAAAGGAGCAAAATTCTGTACAACTGTTAAAAATCACAAACAGAAAACAGGAATAACAACGAGAGACTATAATACCCCTCCCTCCACCCTTCCAACCCCAAAAGCTGAATTCTACTACCGGCATGGTTAAAAAGTGAGGTGAAGAAAGCTATTAGAGTTAAAAGGAAATCCTTCAGAAAATGGAAGAAGGAACCAACTGAAAATAATAACATACATAGTAACATAGTAGATGACGGCAGAAAAAAACCTGCACAGTCCATCCAGTCTGCCCAACAAGATAACTCATATATGCTAATTTTGTGTATACCCTACTTTGATTGTACCTGTGTTCTTCAGGGCACAGGACCGTATAAGTCTGCCCAGCACTATCCCCGCCTCCCAACCACCAGCCCAGCCTCCCAACCACCAGCTCTGGCACAGACCGTATAAGTCTACCCAGCACTATCCCCGCCTCCCAACCACCAGCCCCGCCTGGAATGTCAAGTCAAATGCAAAGCGCTGATAAGTAAGGCAAAGAGAGACTTTGAAAAAAAAGAATGCACTGGAGGCAAAAACACATAGCAAAAATTTTTTTAGGTATATTAAAGGCAGAAGCCAACAAAGGAATTGGTTGGAACGCTAGATGACCGAGGGGTAAAAAGGGAACCAAAGCCATAGTGGAGAGATTAAATGAATTCTTTGCTTCAGTCTTCACCGAGGAATATTTCGGACCGCCTTCCGCAAACGATTGAAGACCTATCTCTTTGAAAAAACATACTGTCAAGGATCACAAACATATAAATCCCATATACACCATAACAATGCCTCAAGGACAATTACCTCACGTACTCCATTTCCCGACTCTCTCCCATTCAATAATCTACCCACAGATAAAACTGTTATACCCATCGCTCTCATTGCTATTATTCGATCACCCTAGTAATCCCCCAACGTCATATCTATAGTTTCTAACGCCCCAAAGGTAATTGACCTGACTCTGTCTTCCTTAACTATTCACAATGTAACCCACAATCGTAATGTAACAAAACTGTATTCCATCATTTACAATGTATTGTAAGCCACACTGAGCCCGCAAATAGGTTGAAAATTGGGGATACAAATGCAACTAAATAAATAAATAAATAAATAAAATATCAGTGTCAGAAACGGTATTCAAAGCTGACAAGTCGGAGAAACTGAATGAAATCTCTATAAACCTGTAATGGTGCAAATTTGACAAATTGAAGAGTGGCAAATCTTCTGGACCAGATGTATTCATCCCAGAGTACTGATAGAATTGAAAAATGAACTTGCAGAACTATAATTTATCTTTAAAATCGAACAGGGTAACAGAAGATTGGAGGGCGGCCAATGTAACGCCGGTATTTACAAAAGGTTCCAGAGGAGATCCAGGAAATTACAGACTGGCGAGCTTGACATCGGTGCTGGGCAAAATGGTAGAGACTATTATAAAAAACAAAATTAGAGCATATTCAAAGCATGATTAATGAAAAAAGCCAACATGGATTTAATGAAGGGAAATCTCGCCTCACCCAATCTATTACATTTCTTTGAAGGTGTGAACATGTGGATAAAGGTGAACTGGTTGATATTGTGCATCTGGATTTTCAAAAGGTGTTTGCAAAGTACTTCATGAAAGACTCCAGAGGAAACTGGAAAGGTCATGGGATAGGAGAACTGTCCTATTGTGTATTAAAACTGGTTAAAAGATAGAAAACAGAGAGTAGGGTTAAATGGTCAGTACTCTCAATGGAGAAGGGCAGATACTGGGGTTACCCAGGGGTCTGTGATGGGACTGCTGCTTTTTAACATTTATAAATGATCTAGAGATGGGTAGTAACTAGTGAGGTAATTAAATTTGCTGATCACCACAAAGTTATCCAAAGTTGTAAATTGCAAAAGGATTCTGAAAAATTACAAGAGAAACCTCATGAGACTAGGCATCTAAATGGCAGATGACGTTTAATGTGAGCAAGTGCAAAGCGATGCATGTGGGAAAGAGGAACCCAAATTATAGCTACGTAATGCAAGTTTCCACGTTAGGAGTCACTGACAAAGAAAGGGATCTAGGTGTCATCGTTGATGATACTTTGAAACCTTCTGCTCAGTGTGCTGAGTGGCTAAGAAAGCAAATAGAATGTTAGGTATTATGAAAGGAATGGAAAACAAAAATGAGGATGTTATAATGCTTTTGAATCGCTCCATGGTGCGACCGCACCTCGAATATTGTGTTCAATTCTGGTCACCGCATCTCAAAAAAGATATAGTGGAATTCGAAAAGGTGCAGTGAAGGGTGACGAAAATGATAAAGGGGATGGGACGACTTCCCTATGAGGAAAGGCTAAAGCGGCTAGGGCTCTTCAGCTTGGAGAAAAGGCAGCTGAGGGGAGATATGATAGAGGTCTATAAAATAATGAGTGGAGTTGAACGGGTAGATGTGAAGCGTCTGTTTACGCTTTCCAAAAATACTAGGACTAGGGGGCATGCGATGAAGCTACAATGTAGTACATTTAAAACGAATCGGAGAAAAGTTTTCACTCAACGTGAAATTAAACTCTGGAATTTATTGCCACAGAATGTGGTAAAGGCGGTTAGTTTAGCAGAATTTTAAAAAGATTTGGACGGCTTCCTAAAGGAAATGTCCATAGACCGTTATTGAATGGACTTGGGTAAAATCCACTATTTCTGGGATAAGTAGTATAAAATGTTGTGTACTTTTTTGGGATCTTGCCAGGTATTTGTGACCTGGATTGGCCACTGTTGGAAACATGATGCTGGACTTGATGGATCTTTGGTCTGTTCCAGTATGGAAATACTTATGTACTTATCCATATCTGGTGGAACCATTCTAACATCTAAAGATTCTACAATGAGGTCCTTCAGTTTTGGGGAATAGAGTTAAAGAAGATAATTTCCAAAAATATGGGAATGAATTTACTTAACTGGTTCCAGATACTGAGAAAGGTTCTGATAATTTTTTTTAACCTACAGCCCATATGGAGGCATATGAGGAAACCAACAGGTGGTGGCTTAAAACATATTATGGAATATCCATAGAATGTCTACTCTAAACTAACAGCTTTATAACAGAAAAGAAATAGACCAGCTCAATAAATTCTAGGAGCTCTTTCAAATTGGTCTGAGGCATAAGAATAAGAAGAAAGCTACAAAACTCCTGTTATACACACATTATCTTTGAATAAAATATCTATAGAGTCAAACGAGGTTAGATTGAAAACAGGAGATGGAATGACGTCAAAAAGCTGAAGCAATCTGCCCCATGCAGCCGCAAATGTAATACACTCAAAACAAAAAAAGCAAATCTATCAGCTGCTTCATCCAGATTGTCATTCTTTATTGTTGGCAGCATTTTTATTTACTCTCATCTATATTTTCAAACATGCCGACTTGTGCAGTATACAGATGTATACAGAGGACGTATCGGTTTCATTGGTTAGAGTAGTAATTAGTTCTAAATCATAATCATTGTGTCATTTGGAGGGGCTGGTTATAGGGAATCACCGCAGAGATGTTTTCACCTAGTAAAGGTCTACTAAAACAGACAACATATATGATAATCAGGTGCTCAACATTCCAAGTTTCTACTTATAAGTACAAATGTTTTGTTTTGTTTTTAACATTAATTAGGTTAAAACCTGGGAACATTTAACATCTTTTTTTCCTGAACCTACTTTAAAAGAAAAAGATGGTTATGTGAGAACTTGCTCCTTTTGTTTTGTGGAATGCAGAAGTAAATTATAAAATGTATTTTTTTATTACTACTATTTCAAAGACAGGTATTGAACAATGAGAGAAGAGCTTCCTTCCTGCAAAAGGTTCTGTCCAGAGTCAGTCTAAATGTGTAACATTGTCCAGTTCTGTTGTATATATTTATTTCTTCTTCAAGTCTGTTTGGTTGTCCAAAAACCATTTTTTTTTAATCTTTTTCTCCAGGCTGTGTGTTTGTATAGATGAGTGTGATTTTATTAGCAGACAAAGTGATACACCCCAAAATACTGTAGCAAGCAGCACACAATTAACCGCCAAGTTCATACAAAGTTTTATGTTTGATGAAAATAAATCTATGTGAATGTTACATCACTGTTTCATTATTGCTATCAGTATTTCATATATGGGAATTTGCTTTAAACTTGATTATTTAATTCATTTATCCAGACCTTACATGCACATGGTATTGCTGCTAAACTCAAAGGCTAAACCTAACAGTCATTAAACAATTTGATATAAACTGTGTTGTGCTGTAGAATTTGTTGTTCACTTTTGCAATGTGTGTTTCAATGCCTGTTCTGGTGTGTGCATGTGATAATGTTTGAATAACTGTTTATACTTATAGCTATGATTTCCTGAACATGCAGCATCATTAAAGGACAGACCTTTTAATGTCCAGTTGGATATATATGCTAATCTCAACTTGGTTAAATATCTCAGACATACCCATAGACTTGCTCTCACAATCTTACTGAATTCTATTATTCTGTCTCACTGTATGTCAAATGTAAACCACATTGAACCCGAATATGCTTGGGATATAATGGACTATAGATGTCAAATTAAAAAAAAAAAAAATCCTTTCTCCTCCACCTCTTGTGGATGGTGATGGCACAATGAAAGCAAGTTTGGTCCAATGAAGACTAGCTCAAAATAACCTGTTCATTAGCTGGGCTCTAGTATTACCATATTGAAAATGTGTCCATACTATGGCCTTTGTTGTATGTTCCACTAATAAGTTAAATGATTAACTGGCTTTCTTAAAAAGATTATATAACCTATTGGATGAATGAATGAGAGGAACAAAAACACACATTTTATGCAATATCACAATTCCTATCTATAGCCACAAAACAACCTTTTAGGGTGGATAGTGTTTCACAATGAGCTTCTTTACTATCAACCAGATAGGAGACCTTTTGGCACAGTATAAATCAGCACAAGAAAAAAATATAAGAAAACCAATGTACTGCAAATAAAAAAAACCAATGTACTGCATTAGCGGCTTATAGCCCATTTAGTTATGCTTAAACAAATGAGAGATCTGCATGAAACAAAATATTTATCTTTATATTTTGACTTATAAAACCACCTGTCCCTGAAACATGCTCAAAACAGAATAATCCATTTGTGTATCTAAAATGTAAACTTCTACAAATGAGATGAAGTGAATATGTGATTCCATATGCTCCAATGAAAGGAGAGTTTAATTTTACTTCCATTTAATTAACATTTATTCCATCTTTATACACCAGGTTCAAACTCCTCTTATTGACTACAGGTGTATTCACTCTGCGGCTCCTCAGTACCTCTCCACTCTTATCTCTCCCTATACTCCTCCCAGGAAACTATGTTCACTGGGTAAATCTCTCTTATCTGCACCCTTCTCCTCCACTGCTAACTCCAAACGCCATTCCTTTTATCTTGCTACACCATATGCCTGGAATAGACTTCCTGAGCCGGTACGTCATGCTCCATCTCTAGCCGTCTTTAAATCTAGGCTAAAAGCCACCTTTTGATGCTGCTTTTAAGTCCTAACCCTTACTCACTTGTTCAGTACCCATGTTTTATCATTCCCACCCTTAGTAATTCCCTTATCCTTATTTGTCCTGTTTTTCTGTCCTAATTAGATTGTAAACTCTGTCGAGCAGGGACTGTCTCTTCATGTCAGTGTACAGAGCTGCATACATCTAGTAGCGCTATAGAAATATTAGTAGTAGGGGATTGTTATCTTCTATATAGGTTTCCATGCGGGCATCTTATAAAATCTTAATGGAAAAAAATAATAAAAATGAGACTTAGAATAAGCCCTAGGACATTGTTAAGATCCCATAAAATTGATATCCTGAATTACATAGTTAGTATTGTTGCTTCAAAATTCAAAACCTACTCCACTTGATTTCAGATGGGAAGAGTGCTTCCAAACCACAAAAGCATTCAGATTTAGCACAGAATGTTGTTCTTTGAAAAAATCAAAACAAGAACAAAAGCACATAATTCTGTATCTTTGAAAAGGAAAAAGGAAAAAAAAAAACAGCTCTGATGCTATGTTAGTCATACATTAATACAAAGGAAAAGTATGATTCACAAACATGAAGACTGAACAGTTAGTATTATTGTGCTAGTGGAGTCAGAAAAACAGCTAATTATGCAGTAATTACCCTTTGTGTGCAAAAAATACCTCTAACTTCCTTGTTTTAAACTATCCTCTCTCCCTAAACTACATAAAAGTCAATAATTGTGTCTATTAACTAGAAGTTTTCCGCAGCGCTATTTTTTTAAGTTCTCTCAAATATAAAGACTTAATATCTTCCTACATAAAGCTTCAATTCATATATGATGCTATCAAACTCATATTTATCAACACTGTGCACACTGGGGGAATTTTATAATGTTTTTCCCCACACACAAAAGCCAGCTTTACACATGGGAAAAGGCCTTTATAAAACTGTGTGGCCATTAACACTACAAATCACATGTATTATAAGCACTGTGCCTAGGTTGAACCAGGGGAGTAGCTTGGGTAGAGAGGGCGCTGCGATAAATGCATGTCTTTTACACCAAGTTTGGCAGCAGGTGTAAAATGTTTGCTTCAGCATTTTCATGATACTGGGGCTCATTCTGATAGCCTATTTCATAAAGGCACATAGGTAACGTTTTGCTACTTGAACACAGATGTCCTCATAAAATTACCCCTATTTTTAACAATTAAAATATTTAAATTATCTGATCTTACACAATAATCTAAGGCTACTATATAGTTTCCAAAGCAAATGTATGTGTCCTATATGGCACAGAAAGTTTACATATTTAGGTACTAATTTTCAAAGCACATAGACTTACAAAATTACGAATTCATTGGTCCTGAAGTGGGGTGTAAGTCCCAGTTATTACAGAATGACACCTAATGGCTGGATTTAGGGTTCACCACTGCAGGGTTCTGGTAGAAACCATACAGTATGACCACCCGCTAAGTATTGCCTGTGCAATGACTGGGCTGTGAGCTGGAAGATATTTAAAAAAAAAAAAAAGAAAGAGAGAGAGCGGAATCCCAAAGGAACTGCAAACGAAGGACCGCTGCATCATAGCTCAGTGAAGACTGATTTAATTTGAGCTGGAATCCCATAGAACTGGACTAAACTGCTGGACTAAATAAAAATATATTTAAGTATGTTACTGAATAATGCCATGCTATAAGTCTCAATAATTTGAGCTACATTTTCTACAATTACATTTCTAAGCCTCTGGCCACTACAGTTTATTAGGCATCATCCATCCTTCAATGCTGCATTACATCTATCTGTATGAACAAATCAGAGGCCCTGTCTATAAAACAATGTAGCCAAAATTTAAGTTGGTCCTTTTCTGCCACATTTCAGAAAAATAGGTGGATGAAGAATACCCTCATCCTATGTGTAACAATAAATGGGACAAAAGAATAAATATTAGTGGGACCAGGACAACAGGAGAAGCAGGGAACAGCCATGATGGGCACCAAAGTCATCCAGAGAGTAGAGGGGGATAGATTGGTGGTGCCAATCCTGCTCAAGATCAATAAACCCATAGGAAAGCCCATCATTCTGTAAACATCATGCTTGTGAGTTGGACACACAAGCACCTTCTAATCTTGTGGGCAGGCTGATTTCACAACACATGAAACTGGAACAGCTATCTGGCTTGTGAATTTTGGAAAAGCTCATGGCACCACATAGCACAGCTGCACATCTAGGAAAGTGTGTTGCTTGTGGAAATATATAAGAAGGAAAACATACAGTCAAATTTGAATCTGCTGATGCACCCGAAACATGATGCACCAAAACCCTGGAATAGGAGGGACCAGAGATGTTTTAAGATTTTGGCACCCGTAGACAAAACCAGACAACAGATTCCAGAGAGCATGGAGTGGAGGGGTATCAGATATCCCAAAGATTAGGGAGCAGGCTCCTCTTTGACCCTGGTAAATGGTGCTTTTAAAAACTTGGCAGCCTAGGTAGTTGACTAGGCTGCCCATTCCTGTATCCAGGTGTGGCAGGGATGAGAGCTGACACTACTGCAATAACCACTGTTGGTCGAAGTAATAATTCTGAAGATAAGTTTTGGAAAAGACTTCCTTCTCACCATCCCAGTCAGGAAGAACAGGTGTTGCTTTCTACAGTGAAATTACGAAATAAAGACAGCTTTTGAAAAAAAAAAAAATGAAGAGTAATATTTGTGCAAAGTCATATTGCAATATGGCAAGTACAGGGTCCATGTTATATTAGTTCAGGACTTTCCTCCTCAATTTAATCCCATTTACCAGAAATCATTTCAGCTATGGTCTTGCTGCCTTTCCCAATGCCATCTATTTATTGTGTGCCCTGCCTGTATCATTACAAGACTGTAAGCTCCAAGGGGAAGGGACTGTCTATGTATCCCTATACAATATTATGAACTATTATATAGTTAGTTTTGCTATACTGCTTGTGAAGTTCTTGCAAGCAGTTCTCCTCATCAATAAATAATACTGGAAACCAGTTGCAAGATAAGCAGAGGGTGATGGCAAATTAAGTTTGTGACAAGTAAAGAGTGTTACCAGTGAAGTGCCTCACAAATCAGTTCTAGGTTCAGTTGTTCTCAGAAGGACTAGCTGAAAATTATTTTGCAGATGATATGAAAGTCTGCAACAGAGTGGAAAAATCAGCTTTCCACTACAAAGCTTGAAAATTTTTCAAATGTTTGTCAACTAAGGTTTAATGCAAGCAAACTGAAATACACAATATCAAGTATTGCACAAAGGCACATTGCCGTGTGTGTGTCTCTGTGTGTTTCTCCATATGTAGCAATGGTGGGGATGAGAGTTTAAGGGTGACCAAGAATGGTTAAAAAGCAACCATTGTTCCAGAAACCTTGTAAAACATAGTTCTTCACCTTGACCTTTCACTGAGGGTTATTTTAGAGGTTAGGGAAAATGGATGAGTTCTGTATTCCCATATTGAGCTTGTTAATTTTTTTTATTTTTTTTGTATTTGAATGTCTTATAAAGTGCCCCGAGTTTCCGCAAAGATTATCTACAAATGTAAATAAAGATGATTTCAACCCTTGCTCTTTCTAATCTTCCTTTCTACACCTACCTCACTAGTACTTTTAAATCACTCAGAAGTCCAGCTCCTCCTTTTCAGTTGCTATGGGACTCCCATTCCATTTAAGAGTGGAGGTTGGGGACCCTGATAACAAACACCAATGCATCTTTACAACTGTCACTGAAGGTCTGTCACTCTTTATATGCCAGAAGGCTGCAGGTTGCAGGGAGACTGCCATTTGATTTTTTTCTCATTCTTGGGTGAGAAAAGGAAAGCAGAATGTACGTTCCTACTTTGACCCTGATAATGGATTCCATGGATACTTTCCTTGCTCTCCCTTCCACCCTGAAGATCACCTAAAAAGCCTTGGTAGCTAGACCGGTCTATTAAGTTTCAATAAATATAAACAAACAAACTGCAGAAACATCAGATATTGGAGCTGTCTCTCAGTCATCACTAATTCCTGGCAAACAGCCTGCACCATTATTGCCAAAGCTTATTTCTGCTCCTGTCCATGACTGCTCTTAATTTACCAGTTTCCTGAAGTGGCTCCAAGCTGGCATTTTTGAAGGTAGACAGTCACGGAAGCAAAACCGCCTGCAAAGGAACTAACTTCCTGAGTAAGCAGCTCCTGTCCATAACCCCCAACCATCCAGGAAGAATGAATGTACAGGAGAGGGTAAATCCAGAGAGGAAGCTGCAGGTCAATGTCCCTACAAGCAGTTCCACTGTCTGTATACAGGCAGGTGCAACTCCTAAATCACCAAGACACTCATTTCAAAATATAACTGATGGATGATGGTTGGAACAGAAGCAATGTTCAAAGTTTGGGAATCTGGTTGGACTCTACATTAAATTGTGAGTCCCAAATTAGTCATCTTAGAGCAAGTTCAGTTATAAAATTATGTTTTCTTCATCAAATTCAGTTTTCATTTTCACATGTTAAGAAGATAAGAATAGCCATCATATTGGGTCAGACCAATGATCCATCTAACCCAGTATCCTGCTTCCAACAGTGGCCAATCTAGGTTACAAGTACATGGCAGAAACCCAATTAGTAGCAACATTCCATGCTACCAATTCCACGGAAAACAGTTGCTTCCTTCAAGTCAAGTAATAACAGACTATGGACTTTTCCACCACGAACTTGTCCAAAACCTTTTAAAACCCAGATACGCTAACTGCTATTATCACATCCTTTGGCAATAAGTTCCACAGCTTACTATTCTTTAAGTGAAAAATATTTCCTCCTATTTGTTTTAAAAGTATTTCCATGTAATATCGTGGAGTGTCCCTGCTTGTTGTACTTTTTTGAAAGAGAGAAAAATCAAGTCATTTTTACTCTTTCTACACCACTCAGGATTTTGTAGACCTCAATCATGTCCTCCTTCAGCCATCTCTTTTCCAAAGCTCAAGAGCCCTAACCTCTTTAGTCTTTCCTTATATGGGAGGAGTTCCATCCCCTTTAACATTTTGGTCCCTCTTCTTTGAACCATTTCTGACCTATGATTACATTTTTACTGGTTACAGATAAAGCGAAGATACTAACCTGTAGCAGGTATTCTCCGAGGACAGCAGGCTGATTGTTCTCACAAGTGGGTCGATGTCCGCATCGGCTCTGGAAGTGGCAAAATTTTTTCCAGCAAAAATATAAAACTTTACCAGTCTTCTGGCGCGCAAGCAGAGCACACCGCGCAATGAGCGATGACTTCCTGCCCATCGCGAACGTGACTCCTCAATTAAATAAAAAGCATATAAATAATAAGAAACAACTCCAAAGGGGAGGTGGGCGGGATTGTGAGAACAATCAGCCTGATATCCTCGGGGAATACCTGCTACAGGTTAGTATCTTCGCTTTCTCTGAGGACAAGCAGGCTGCTTGTTCTCACAAGTGGAGTATCCCTAGCATCCAGGCTCACTCAAAACAATAAACATAGGTCAATTGGGCCTCACAACGGCGAGGAAATAACATAGGTTAACCTGACCCTATATACATTTAGCTGGGAGTGCGGCCTGGAACAGCATAAAAATGGGCCTAGGGGGGTGGAGTTGGATTCTAAACCCCAAACAGATTCTGCAGCACTGACTGCCCAAACCGACTGTCACGTCAGGTATCCTGCTGAAGGCAGTAGTGAGATGTGAATGTGTGGAATGATGACCACGTTGCAGCCTTGCAAATCTCCTCAATGGAGGCTGACTTTAATTGAGCCACTGACGCAGCCATGGCTCTAACATTATGAGCCGTGACATGGCCCTCCAGAGTCAGCCCAGCTTGGGCATAAGTGAAGGAAATGCAGTCTGCTAGCCAATTGGAGATTGTGCGTTTTCCGATGGTGACTCCCCTCCTGTTGAAATCGAAAGAAAAACAACTGGGCGGACTGTCTGAAGGGCTTCGTCCGCTCCATGTAAAAGGCCAATGCTCTCTTACAGTCCAAGGTGTGCAAACTGCCATCACCAGGGTGGGTATGAGGACGGGGAAAAAATGTGGGCAAGACAATTGACTGGTTCAGATGGAACTCTTGACACCACCTTCGGTAGGGAACTTAGGGTGCGTGCGGAGGACTACTCTGCTATGATGAAACTCAGTATAAGGTGAATGCACCACCAAGGCCTGAAGCTCACTGACCCTACGAGCTGAAGTAACAGCCACCAAGAAAATGACCTTCCAGGTCAAGTACTTCAGATGGCAGGAATTCAGTGGCTCAAAAGGAGCTTTCATCAGCTAGGTGAGAACGACGTTGAGATCCCATGACACTGGTTGCGGTTTGACAGGGGGCTTTGACAAAAGCAAACCTCTTATGAAGTGAACAACTAAAGGCTGTCCAGAGATAGGCTTACCCTCTACATGGCGATGATAGGCACTAATCGCACTAAGATGAACTCTTACTGAGTTGGTTTTGAGGCCACACTGTGATAAGTGCAGAAGGTATTCAAGCAGGGTGTGTGTAGGACAAGAAAGAGGATCTAGGGTCTTGCTGTCACACCAGACGGCAAACCTCCTCCATTTGAAAGAGTAATACCTCTTTGTAGAATCTTTCCTGGAAGCAAGCAAGACTCGGGAGACACCCTCTGAAAGACCCAAGGAAGCGAATTCTATGCTCTCAACATCCAGGCCGTGAGAGCAAGAGACTGGAGGTTGGGATGCAGAAGCGACCCCTCGTTCTGAGTGATGAGGGTTGGAAAACACTCCAATCTCCTCGGATCTTCAAAGGACAACTCCAGAAGAAGAGGGAACCAAATCTGACGAGGTCAAAAGGGAGCAATCAGAATCATGGTTAGACGATCTTGCTTGAGTTTCAGCAAAGTCTTCCCTACTAGAGGTATGGGAGGATATGCGTACAGAAGGCCTGTTCCCCAATGTAGGAAAAAGGCATCTGACGCTAGTCTGTCGTGGGCCTGAAGCCTGGAACAAAACTGAGGGACCTTGTGATTGGTCTGAGTGGCAAAAAGATCCACCGAGGGGGTGCCCCACACTCAGAAGATCTTGCGGACTATGCCCATGTTCAGAGACCACTCATGAGGTTGCATTATCCTGCTCAGCCTGTCGGCCAGACTGTTGTTTACGCCTGCCAGATAAGCAGCTTGGAAAAACATTCCGTGACGGCGGGCCCAAAGCCACATCTGGACGGCTTCCTGACACAGAGGGCGACATCCGGTGCCCCCCTGCTTGTTGGTGTAATACATGGCAACCTGATTGTCTGTCTCAATTAAGATTACTCGGTTGGACACCCGATGTCTGAAAGCCTTTAGAGCGTTCCAGATCGCTCTTAATTCCAGGAGGTTGATCTGCAGACCTTTTTCCTGAAAGGACCAGGCTCCCTGAGTGTGGAGCCCATCTACATGAGCTCCCCATCCCAGGAGAGATGCATCCGTCGACAACACGTTTCGTGGCTGAGGAATTTGGAATGGTCGCCCCATGGTCAAATTGGATCGAGTCGTCCACCACTGAAGAGAATTCTGAAAGTCGGTGGACAGTTGGATTACATCTTCTAGATCCCCCGCAGCTTGAAACCACTGGGAAGCAAGGGTCCATTAAGCTGATCTCATATGTAGAAGTGCCATGGGCGTTACATGAACTGTGAAGGCCATGTGCCCCAGAACATGGCTCAACATCTGCCGAGCCATGACCTGCTGAGACGCTAGAACCATGGACATCAAGGACAGAAGGTTGTCTGCCCTTGTCTCGGGGAGATAAGCTTGAGCTGCCTGAGTGTTCAGCAGAGCTCCAATGAATTCCAATTTTTGGACTGGGGTGAGATGGGACTTGGGATAATTTATGACGAACCCCAGTAGCTCCAGCACCTTAATAGTCATTCGCATGAACTCTAGAGCACCTTCCTTCGAGGTACTCTTCATTAGCCAATCGTCGAGATAAGGGAACACATGCACTCCCAGTCTGCGTAGCGATGCTACGACTATAGCTAGGCATTTTGTAAACACTCTGGGCGCAGACACCAGGCCAAAGGGCAGTACACGGTACTGAAAGTGCTGTGCTCCCAGCCGAAATCGAAGATACTTCCTGTGAGCTGGAAGTATCGAGACATGTGTGTAAGCATCCTTTAAGTCCAGAGAGCATAGCCAATCGTTTTCCTGAATCATGGGAAGAAGGGTGCACAGGGAAACCATTCTGAACTTTTCTCGGATAAGACATTTGTTCAGGGCCCTTAGGTCTAGGATGGGACGCATCCCCCCCTGTTTTCTTTTGCACAAGGAAATACCTGGAATAGAATCCCAGCCCTTCTTCCCCTGGTGGAACAGGTTCGACCGCTTGGGCCTTCAGAAGGGCGGAGAGTTCCTCTGCAAGTACCTGCTTGTGTTGGGAGCTGTAGGACTGAGCTCCCGGTGGGCAATTTGGAGGCTTGGAGTCCAGATTGAGGGTGTATCCTAACTGGACTATTTGAAGAACCCACCGATTGGAGGTTATTTTTTTTTCTTCATAGTTTACAACAATAATATCAAGAATTAACCCTTGAAAAGATAGTAACATTTATAAAGGCAATCAAATAAGGAAGAAATTTTTACATGTATTCAAAATTATTACTCAAGTCCACAAATAAAAAGGATCCAAGATTTCAAAACTGAGATTAATAAGAAATCAGAAATAAGGATATTTAGCATCAACGAAGAGGCTGGTATATCTTCTTTTGAGCTTCCTATAGGTCTCTTTGACACAATAAAAGTTGAAAGCTGAGGTGGATCCATAAATATATATTTAGTAGTACCAAATCTGATTATACACTTGCAGGGTTATCTCAAAAAAAAAAAAGGTACCACCTGCTTGCAGAACAGACGGTTTCAATATGAGAAATTACTTCCTTTTTCTTTGTCTCTCTCGACAGATCTGGAAATAAGGAAATACGTAAACCCAGAAATGGTTTTTCCCTATGTTTAAAAAACAATTGGAATAGCTGTTGTTTATCTGGAAGTAAAGCAACGGTAGCGACTAATGTTGCCCGCTGTGGCTAATTCTGTGTCCGATGTCTCCAAGAGGACTGAAATATCAACATTTTGATCATATTGTTGTTGTTGTTGATCAGTTAATTTTTTTGGTAGATAATATACTTTAGTGAAAGGTGGTAAGTTTGTCTCTGGTATGCACAAATTTCTTGTAAATATCTTTTTAGCATATCACCTGGTTTCACCATTGGAATCAAAGGAAAATTAATAAAACGAAGATTATGACTTTGATATAATTCTCAAAATTTTCAGATTTGGATCTTAATTTAGAAACATCTTTTAAAATTAAAGATTGAACATTATCCATTTTCATTACTTCCTGTTCCATATTACCTATTCGAGAAGTCATTTTATCAAACTCAGTTTTTTGTTTCTCCATCTTTTGCTCTACCAAAGTTATTTTCTGAGTAAGATTAGATGTTTGCACAAGAAACATTTGCCCCAATTGGGACATCAGATCCATAATGAATCAAGCGTTACCTCCGATGATTTAGTAGTAAGTCCTATAGGAAAAATAATCTTTTGTTCAGCGTTCCTCTCTTGGTCCGTGTCTAGATTCCCCGCAGCTTCTTTGGTCAAACAAGTTTCTTCCAGGGTAGAAAAAAACCTCTTTTCCTCAATTCAAATAGTTGTAATTGAGTCCCCAGCAACATTGATATTGATCCGCTCACTTGTAGCAATAACCGCTGCTCCTTGAAGCGGAGAACTTGTTATCGGCGGCTGCGGGGGTGGAGCTCTACCGTCGGGGCTCAGGGTAGCATCAGGCCCAAGAGACACCGATAACGCCTCCATTCCGCCAGCGTCTCGTAGGGAACCGCTCCCGACATCATACCAGCCCCTGCAGTCTCACGAACCGATCCATCGGTACAAGGAATTGTGGAGGGAGGTTGGGGTGGCTCGAGCAACAGCCTTCCCACGTCTTTTTGGCATTATAACGTAAGCGAGTACAGCAACTAGTCGCAAATGCGTGCAGCCACCTTGGATCTCCCGGTTGTAGGTTATAAGAGGCCACCTTTGGTGAAAAAACATTAACCTCCCCCCAACCCGTAAGGTCATCCGGTACGGACACGTTGCTGAGGCTATGCTGAACTGAAGCCAGTCAAAAGCCCGTCCCTTGCTTTGCGGGGGAGCCGCAGTGGTCTTAGGTGCACACTGTTGACGAGAACGAGCGCGCTGGGACTGAGCCTGGGCAGGCTGCCAAGAAGCAGGAGAGTATCTACGCCTAGCATAGGAATATGGAGCACTCCTCTTCCCTCCAAAAAAACTCCTGGATGAGAAGGTAGTAGCAGATGACACCCGACGGGAGAGAGAATCCATAGCTATCATTAGGCTTCTTGATCTGGTCAACTAGATCCTCTAATTTTCACCAAAAGGTTATCCCCCCGGCAAGGAACATCCGCCATACCGCTGCTGGACCGAATGATCCAGGTCACAGACATGCAGCCATGAGAGCTGCACATCACTATACCTTGGGCAGCGATCCTGGATGCTACATCAAAAGTGTCCGAACATACCCCTGGCCAGGAATTTTCGACATGCCTTCTGCTGCCTGACTACCTGGCAAAAAAGGCTCGGCCTGCTCCGAAGGAAGTGCATCAACCAAGCTGGACAGTTGCCTCACCAAGTTCCGCAAGTGGATGCCTGTGAAGAGCTGCTAAGATTGGATTTTGGCAGCGAGCATAGCAGCCCGATACGTTTTCCTACCAAAAGAATCAAGAATCCTAGCTTCCCTGCCTAGGGCGCTGAGGCATAGTCCCCTAATACTCTTGGATCTCTTGAGGGCGGAGTCCACCACCATGGAATTGTGGGGTAACTGAGACTTCATCAATCCAGGTTCACAGTGAATCCGATACTGGGATTCAGTTTTCTTCGGGATCGCGGGGTCAGACCAGTTCCTCATAAGGACTTCCTTCAGTACCTTATGTAGAGGAGCCGTCACAGCCTCTCTAGGTGAAGAAAGATAATCCAGGACCTCGAGCATCTCAGCCCTGGGCTCATCCTCAACTTCCAGAGGGAATCCAAACGACTCGTCAGAAGAAAAGTACCTGGGGTCTTCCTCTAACTCCCACGAATGCTCCTCTTCAGTATCAGATAAGATCTCCCTCACGGCACTCCGAGACTGAGCCTGCCTCGACGCCGAGGAACGACGTCCTCAAAGGTGATGTCGAGAAGTCGACGCCTGCCTAGACTGTGGTGAAGCTTCCTCACCAACGTCGAAGGGGAGTCAACCTGGGTGGCAGCAGACGTCAATGCCGCAGGCAGCACCAATGCAGAGGACCTCACTGCAGGAGAAGGGCCAGACGCCGCTGCAGCCGGCAGCACAGAAGGCACAAGCACCCCCAACACCGAAACAGACTGGCGCAGCAATCCCTCCAGAAGCTCTGGAAGCAGGGCCCCAAATGTTTTCGTCGAGAGCAGCTATTGGAGAAGGCTGTGGGGTCGGTAGAGCAGCCGGTGGCAGAATCTGTCAAGACTGGGAAGGAGGTATCAGGCTGCCGCCAAGAGATCAACGCATTGGCACCTCCGTATAGAGGGGGAGCAGTCCTCTCAACGCCGACGCTTCTCGGGTGCCGACTCTCTCGACACCCTGGAACTCCTGGCATCATGTGTCGAAGGAGAACGATGATTGTGCTTCTTAGCCCGCTCGATGCCAGTCATCGAGACCTTCTCGGTACCGATGAGGAGGGACGTGGAATCCTCACGTCTCCTCGGGGCCGGGTCTGACGAAGGTCGATCCCAGGGGGGCCTGCATAACAGGAGGCCTTGAGGCAGGTAGAGACCCACTCAACGCCTCACTGCTCCCAGCATGAATTGGTCTCGGGGCAGCCATTACCTCTTCCTTCCGACGTCAATGCTCACGACGAGCGGAAGTCGCCCGCAGCGCCAGAAGACTCTGGCAAAGTTTTATATTTTTGCTGGAAAAAGTTTGCCACTTCCTGGGCCGACGCGGATGTCGACCCACTTGTGAGAACAAGCAGCCTGCTTGTCCTCGGAGAAAAAGTCATTATACTTGAGAACTACATTACTGTAGTATTTTCTATACCAATTAGATGGGGTGTTTCCAACCCCCCCCACCCCCCCTGAGACATAGCAAGAAGGGCTCTGCAGCCCCAAATATCATCCCCAGAGCAACAAGAAGAGCTGCTGAGAAACAGCAAGAGAGGCTCAGTGGGGGCTTATAGGTTGGCTGCCACGCCTTTCTTACTGTTTCTCTGAGGCTGGGAGCGTCCACCCCTATAAAACAGGATGAAGGGCTCAGCAAACCCAACATATCACTTTCCAACCCCAGAGAAACAGCAACAGGGGCTTGGCAGCCCCTAAATATCACCTCTCAACTCCAGAGCAATAATAAAAGGTGCTTCCCAGCTCCATCATATTACCTCTGAATGCGAGATTATAGGTTGGGGCCGCTGATTCTCTGAGGATCCCCCCCTCCCAGAGACACACACAAAAAAGTGTTATCAGCCCCAGGATATCAACTCCTACACTCAAAGACACAACAAAAGGAGTTTAGCAGCTCCATCCAACAAGAGGAGCTTAGCAGCTACCTCTTTAATGACACTTGCCTATCCCACAAACACTCCCTTCTCTCTGCTCCATCATGACTTCTCTATTTTCTCTCGTTTCCAAAACTTCCTTTATGCCACTCTCTTACTTGTCCTCTCTCCCCTTCTATCCCTTTTACAAACGCATACCCCTCTTTTCCCATCCTGCCCCTTTCCCTCGTTACACCCAAATCTCCCCTCTGTACCCCACCCCTTCCTCTCCTCACCATCATCACTTTTCTCTTGCTGTACCCACTCATCCCTACCCCACAGTAAAGTTATTTTTCTTTACCCAGCGCTGAGGTTGCAAGTTCTGGGTTGAGGGACCAGAGCAAGGATGTAGCTGCAGATGCAGCCACAGCCACGACTGGGCCTCCTGACCTGACTCCACAGCTAGTAGTTTGGAGGAGGGCAGGAGAAGATGCTGATTTCTGGTGGTGGCTGATCAGCATGGCGCTCTACTTGGGCAGTGGCAGGACAACGAGCAAGGCTACAGACGTGATGCAATGGGGTCTCCTGACTGGACTCCCACGGCTCGGGAAGCAGCTGTTTTCTGTCGGTGGTGGGTCAGCACAGAGCAGAGCTCCAGCAGTGGCAGACCAAGGCTGCAGCTAAGATAAAATGGGGTCTCCTCACTTGACTCCCATGGCCTAGGGTTTACAAAAGGCCAGAGGAAGGTGATGCTTTCTGTCAGTCGTGGGTCAGTCACGGAGCAGAGCTGCAACAACAATAAATGGGGTCTCCTGATCCAACTCGTACAGCCTCAGGGTTCAGATGAGGCAAGAAAAAGATGCGGTTTCCCGGAAGCGGAGGGTCGAATAAGAAGCTACAAAGGCATGCTGCACACTGCACCAATCAAACTCCTCTGTATGTTTATGTTTATTAAGCTCTTGTTATACTGCCTTTCAGAACAGGAATCAAAGCGTTTACAAACTAGAAAAATTTGAAAGTAATTACAATTCAAGATAGGAAAGGAAAGAATAAAAGAATGAATTGGAAATAAGAATACGGGGGAGGGAAACTTAATGCTAAAAAGGAGAGAGAACACTACCAAATTACCATCAAGAGCAAGGGAGAGGGGATCCTGCTCCATGTATTTTCTGCACCTGCTCCAAATTCAAATGCCACAACTGAAGGATTGTGTAACTGTTTTTGCAAGCTAAGACAAGGACTGCATTTTAGCTGTAATGAACAGGAAAAAAACCCAAATAAGCAAACAGTACATCTGTTTTTATCATCAATAAAAGAAAACCTTAGAACCATACACATTACAGTACAGAATTAGACTAACAAGATCACTCCATACATTATGCAAAAAGGGGAAATTCTACAAAAAGGTGCCTCCATTTAGGTGCCTCTTCTATATGGATACTCTGGTACCTCCAGACCTGCCACAGACCTGAAGGCACTCACATGTAGCAGCATGCAGGCAACTACTCTACCTAGTGCCTGCCCTTGTGAATGCCCCCTTACCAATATATGCTATGCCATTTGAGTGCCTATTTGTAGAATATCACTTAGGCACCCAAATGGCATTTTTGAGGATAAATATACATTTAGGCACTTAAATGTCAGTATTCTGTATATTTAGACACATGGTTGGTGTGTAATGTAAGCGAGTTGATATAGAATTGCCCTTAAACTGTCTTCCGTGTGTAAAATTAAACTAATCTACAGAACAACATTGAATTGGGTAGGTATTATATTCATCTATTTCTTTAAATAAAGCCATTGTGGCATTTTACCATCTCTGCTAAATTTTAGATGTATGGGTTGGTACAGATCCAGTTCCTCTCATATTCACAGCCCATAAAGGAGATTGAAAGTATCTGCTCTCACATCATAGAGACATATTATCTGGGTCACAGCATACTTGCACCAGACTCTAAAGGAACTGTGATCCATGTCTTTCCACTAAGGACTATCACTGCAGCTGTAAGGCAGAGGGGAGGGATACATAACCAGTATCCTGCAAATGAAGGCTCACAGCATCCAAGAGGGCCATCATGCTGAAGAAAGGCCAGTATTAAGCAGCAGGAAGCTACTAGGCAATAAATGAAATTTTGCAGAAAAATACTGATGAAATACTGTATTTAACTGTATTATCAGATACCAAGAAAAAGCACTGACAGGTCTTCTATGAGCCTCTTTAAGTCTTTAATATTTATCCTTCCAATTTCTGCTCGGACATATGCTTCTATTGTGAAGCTGTTTTTGAAATTTGCAGATTATAAATGTATTATTGCTGTTAACCCAAAGGATTTCCATCATTGCCTACGCCAGAAAATGCAATGTCCAATGTGTGTGTGTTAACTACTATGTTAGGAAAAAGGGGAAAAAATCACTCCATAAGTACTGCACAGCATACAATAAAAAGCAGCAATGTTTAGCAATCAATTTTAACCACATATGCATGCTTGTTATAGAAACTGAAGACAAAACACTAAACATTTAACATTTATTTTGGGGAGAGCTGTACTAAGTATGGGAATTATAGGCTCATCTACCCCAAAATAGAGAGGATGATGACAGTGCAGAGTGAACGGGTGAACAATCGGTCTTTATCTGCTGTATTTTACTATGTTACTACGCTATTTCCATTATCTCAAACACTAAACGCTATATTTGCATTTATTCTCTCTTAAAATACCCCTAAATTTAATCCTGACAAAAGATTAAAGATGAAAGAAAAGGTTTTTGAGAACAACCAAACCTGCAGTCTCTTAATAGAGAAATAAAACAAATTAGGATTTAAATCCTGAATCAAAATACAATGCCAGTCTCACAGCCCCTTGAAAGGACTACACACGTTTTGCAGACAGAATCAACCATTTGATTGTTGACCTAGTTACCAGCTTACAAACTATGCCTAACAAAGGAAGAGTAGAAGAAAGGACAAGCCCTTTAGAAAGATTATTTAAAGCATTCAAATTACCTCACAGATTCTATCTAGATCTTGTATGTTAAATCTTGGCACTAGCAAATTTAAAATATTATTTTGCTCCAAATTGTTTGTAAAATCTGTAAAAAATATAATTTATCTGCTTAATTCCAACATGTCACTGAACCTTATCTATCAAATCAATTTGTGAATCAGTGGTGCAGCACAGGCTCTTCTTCCTCTGTGGCTGTCCTTTCAGTTCAGCAAAAGCTGCAACCAAGCATTAAAAAAGCCAGGACAATCCTTCTTTAGAGACACTCAGTTTTCAATATGATATATGCATGTAACAAACTGCACATCTGACAAAAAAGAAATCTAAAATTCACAGTACCTGTGAATGCCCTCATTATAGCTGCCATTCCAAGCTCCAGTATCTGCTTTTTTAGCTTTTTCTTGTGCTAAGGCAGTATGAACTGAGCTTTCATTCACAGAGATTCTGCCTCACTTCTTTATTTGTCCTTCATGACCCCGGGTTTTCCTGGTTTTCTTTTTTCTCCTATCGTCATTTTGGGTTCATTTAATCCCAGGGTAAAAAAGCATGCTCTTTATCCTGCACACTTCTGTCATAAACATGGGATGGAAAGCAGAGAATCTCTTCCTACTTCATTGCACAGAAACCTGACCTTCCACTCCTCTGACACAACAGCTCTTGGAACCAGGCAATTTCAAAGCAATCCATGAAATGAAGTGCCAGTGTCGACATGTCAGAAAATACATACAATGCAGTAAAGAAGCTGTGTCTAGGCAGCACTGCCTCCTAGAGACACACACATAAAAGGTTCTTAAAATGTCTATCTTCATCCTAAGAAAGCATTTTCTCCATATCTGGGGGGAAAAATCTCATGTATTTTAGAGCATTTTGCTTTTACTTTAAATCTCACTGAGATCTTCCATGTCCAATTAGCACATCTGCAATATCCATAGCTCTCTCACTTTTCTTCTCTCAACAGCAGAAGAATGCATTCCATACTAAAGGGAAGAGTAGCTACAAATATTTAAAAAAAACACACACACACACAAAGACTAAGACGTGCCACAGTAGTCCTTTATTATATGGAAGCTTACTCATTTTTTTATGATTAAAAAAATTCTAATCTATGCAATCTACCATTCTTGGCAGATCATATGTACAAACATACATAATCAAATACTAGTAAAACATAAAATAGGACATATAAAGCACAACAAAAGTCGTGATCCAAATGTAACACTAAAAATTCAAAGATCAAAAATCTATCATCTCTTTTCACATCTAACAGATGGCCTTTCAGCTGCTTCTGGAAAAGGGACAACTGTTCAATCCTTTGGAGGTCTGCAGGTAAGGAATTCCAAAGAATCAGGCCAGCTATACTGTATGGAAGGATGGTACATCTAACAAATTTTTTTCTCTGCAGAGCACAGCAAGCATCCAGGTTGACATAAGACTGCTGCAACAACTAGAGCTTTGTTATTCAAATTCTTATGAATCAATGTTATTATCTTAAACTGAATCCGCCATGAGACAGGGACCCCAATGAAGGGCAGCTAAAACACGAGAAATATGCTCAGACTTTTATATACCTGATATCAACCTTGCAAATGCATTCTAGGCAACCTGCAATGCATGCAAAATGTTTGCTGGTAATCCAAGATCAAGAGAATTGCAATAATCAAAGGGCGAAATTTCAGTGTTCTGAATTAACAAACAAAAATTTTCTATCGTTATAAAACAATTTCACTTTTACAGAAATTCCGTGTTGGTACTAGGATTCAATATGTGGACCATGCCGACTCGCTACACTGGAATTTTGATCTCTTGCTCTTCCATACTGCTGAGCTTCCAGTAGGAAGACTTCATGTTCTGCATGGAGATAAAAGCTGTCCACACTCCAGTCCCCTGGCATATACAGCTACAGGTTTACATCAAAGATAGTATCTGGCCTGGGGCAAAAACTAAAGGTGCACAGCCTCTTCACATTCCACTTCATCCTGTGGGAAATAAGACTGGATATGTCTGGAAAGCGCCCATTCTCTGGAGGTCAAACCACCATCTTAGATAATGATCTCTGTGCAGATTTGGACTCTGGCAAATTGGCACTTATCTCTCTCGATCTAATTGCCACTTTTGATCTTCTTGATCATGATCTCTCTCCTCTTTTATTAACTCACAGCTTTAGGGCTCTCAGGATCTGTTCTCAGATGGTTTTTTATCTTCTCTCTGAATGTATTTTTCTGCCATATTTCCTACCAAGTCAACTCCTTTGCCCGCCATATGGTGTTCCCCAGGGCTCTGTTTAGGCACCTCTTATTTTTAAGATTTTCCTTAGTCCCCTAATCACCCCGATATGTTCACCCTTCATTTATGCTGACAGGATCCTTTTGGTTTCCTTCCATGATCCTCACAATCTGGATCTTGCACCAATGCAATCTTGTCTTGATTCTGTCTCTCACTGGTTACTAATTCAGGTTGCCTCAGTTGTTAAGTCTTGATTTCTTTTTCTACATCTTATCTGTACTAGTCATGATTATATTGAAGACTCCACTTGTGTAACCCTTCTTTATGCCCCAACTGCACATCTCCACGCTTGCAATTAGTACAGAACATTGCCATTTGACTACTAGCTTCAATGTGCTGTTCTGCTAATACCACTGGCTCCTTGTCCACTACTGCATACATCGCAAAATCCTTACCCTAACTGGTAACTCTGCACTTGGGTTTCACCACTATACCCCTGTTAGGGTGATCTGCTCTGCTCTGAATATCGCTCATCTGGTTTTTTTTTGTTTTGTTTTTTTTTGTTACATTTGTACCCCGCGCTTTCCCACTCATGGCAGGCTCTATGCGGCAGGCAATGGAGGGTTAAGTGACTTGCCCAGAGTCACAAGGAGCTGCCTGTGCCGGGAATCAAACTCAGTTCCTCAGGACCAAAGTCCACCACCCTAACCACTAGGCCACTCCTCCACTCCTGTTTCCCAAGGTAAGGGACTTTTTTTCCTTCTTTTTTGTTCCCTCCCTCTGAACTCCCTCCCGCTGTCCCTTGGTCCACTCTATCCGCCTTTTCTCTCCTCTGCCTCTTTGAATAGTGGTCATTTATCGTCCCCCTGATAAGTCCCTTTCATCCTTTCTCAGTGACTTTGACGCCTGGCTTGCCTTCTTCCATGATCCTTCCTCCCCTCTCTCATCCTTGGTGACTTTAATATTCCTGCTAATGATCCTTCCAACTCTTATATTTCCAAATTACTCGCTTAACGTCCCTCCTTTAATCTCCAACTATGCTCCACCTCCCCCACTCATCAAAATGGTCACTGTCTTGCTCTCATTCTTCTCCTCCAACTGTTCACCCTCTAGGTTCCTGCCCTCTGATCTTCCCTCCTCTGAATCACCATCTTATAACTTTCACACTTAAATCTCCTCCCTCCCAGTCCCGTCCTATCTTATCTAATTTATCTAGGAATCTTCACGATATTGATCCTTCATCTCTATCCTCCCATGTTTCAAACCTCCTCTCTTCTGTGGCACCATCCACGTCTGTCAACAAGGCTGTTTCTTCTTACAACAATACTCTATCCTCTGCCTTAGACACTCTTGCACCTTTGATGACCCGCCCTGTAAGGCGTACAAAACCCCAACCTTGGCTGACTTCTAATATCCGCTACCTATGTTCCTGTACCCGCTCTGCCCGAACGCCTCTGGCGGAAATCTCGGGCCCTTGCTGATTCTTACACTTTAAGTTCATGCTGACCTCCTTCCAATCTGCTCTTTTATGTGCCAAACAGGATTATTATATCCAACTGACCAACTCTCTTGGCTCTAATCCTCGCTTCTCTTCACCACCTTGAACTCTCTCCTCAAGGTGCCCCCTCCCCCAACCCCCCCTTCATTATCCTCCTCAGACCCTTGCTGAATTCTTTCACAACAAGGTTCAAAAGATAAACCTTGTTTTCTCTACCTCACCACCTCTCCCTCCACTAGTCCGTTCCCCCTCTCTCTCCTTCCCCCTCATTCCATTTCCTCCTTTCCTGAAGTTACTATTGAGGAAACTACACTCTCCTTTCTTCCTCAAAATGTACCACCTGTTCCTCTGATCCCATTTCTCACCCACCTACTTAATGCCATCTCTCCTGCTCTTATTCCTTTATCTGTCACATTCTCAACCTCTCACTTTCCACTGCGACTGTCCCTGCTGCCTTTAAACATGCTGTGGTCACACCTCTCCTTAAGAAGCCTTCACTCGACCCTACTTGTCCCTCTAATTACCGACCCATCCCCCTCCTTCCTTTTCTCTCCACATTACTTGAGCGTGCTGTTCACCGCCGCTGCCTTGAGTTTCTCTCCTCACATGCTATTCTTGACACACTACAATCTGGTTTTCGCCCTCTCCACTCAACCGAAACTGCGCTTACTAAAGTCTCCAATGATCCTATTACTGGCTAAATCCAGAGGTCAATATTCCATCCTCATTCTTCTCGATCTTTTCTGCTGCTTTTGACACTGTCGATCACAGCATACTTCTCGATACCCTGTCCTCCTTGGATTCCAGGGCTCTGTCCTTTCCTGGTTCTCTTCCTACCTCTCCCTCCGCACCTTTAGTGTTCACTCTGGTGGATCCTCTTCTACTTCTATCCCTCTGCCTGTCGGCGTACCTCAGGGTTCTGTTCTTGGTCCCCTCCTCTTTTCTTTTTTTTTTAATTTTTTTTATTTATGAATTTTAAATTTACATTTATGCAAATACATAAATCAAAGAACTTACGTGAACAAAAAAACATTAAAGTAATAGTTATAATATTCAAGCAATGTTATATAATTTCAATTTAGTCCACATTAAAGAAGATCCAAGAAATAGGAACTAAGAATATCACAATTTAATAAAAATAAAAAAAATATCTAAGGGAGGGAAGGGATTAGAGTTAGCGCGGCCGATTTAGCGTTAGAGCCAGGGTTAAATGTCAAGTCACTCTTTACTCACAATAACTTCAAGCAACTTTCCCGGTTCAAGAAACATATAATTAGTGGATTGAAGCGAAATATAACATTTACAAGGAAATTTAAGTATGAAGGTCCCTCCCAACTGGAGGACCCTTCCCTTCAATGCTAAAAAGTCTTTTCTTCGTTTTTGTGTATCTCTTGAGAGATCAGGAAAAACTTGTATTTTAGAACCCAGGAAAGGAGTACTAATGTGACGGAAAAAAAGTCTAAATATATTATTTCGGTCTAGTTCTAGAGCAAATGATACCAGTAATGTTGTCCTTTCAGTAATAACCTCCAATGAACTTTCAAGAAATTGAGTCAGATTTAAATCAGGTTGAGTTATTGGAACTGATCTTCCCATTCTTGTATTTGAAATATACACAGCCTTAGTTAATGGAGTAAAATTATCTGGGGATATCCCCAGTATTTCAACAAGATATTTTCTTAACATTTCTTTAGCAGGAACTAAAGGAGATTTAGGAAAATTCAAAAAACGCAAGTTGCATCTTCTCAATTGGTTCTCCATATACTCAATTTTTCTTTTTGGAGGTTATTATCTTTAATAAGAGCTGCCGCTGTATTTTTAACTGATAGTACCTCGTTTTCTATGGAGTCCATCCTGGTAGTCTGCTCCGTCAATTTTCCCGATAAAACGTTATGTTCTTGTGATAGTTCCGCCAACTTTTCCGGCAAAAGAAGTTGCAATTTGTTATACCGAGACATCCAAACCCTGAATCTTTTCCCATATGGAATTCGTAGTAACAACAGAAGATCTTATCTCCTCAAGACTCGCAGAGGTTTCACCCACAGGCAGAGGCAGTCAAACCGCCATGTCTGCCCGACTCGATGTTTCCAGCGGCGAAGACGTGGCTACGGGGTCTCCACGAACAGTTGCTGGGGCACCACTTCCGGGATCCACAACCAGCTGCTCCCGCCGCGCCATCGTCTCTCCTCCCAGCCTTGGCGGTGATGTCGTGAGAGGGGGGCTCAATGTTATCCCTCTACGCTGAGGTCCAATGTTTCCAGAGGGCCCCTCGAAGCGTCAACTCGAGTCCCTGGAGGCAGCATACCCGACTCTTCTAGAGTCAACAGTCGGGTGGAAGAGGGATTCACCTTGCCTATGGAGGTAGGCAAATTGGATTTCCCTTTTCGCTTCCCCATAATATTATAGAGAAGTTTTCACTCGCAGAAAACAATAGCGGGTCAGGAGCTGCTGCTCACACGTCCGTCCCGACCGCCATCTTGGATCTTTGGTTTTGGCCCCTTCCTCTTTTCTATCTACAATTCTTCCCTTGGTTCATTAATCTCATCCCATGGCTTTTCCTACCATCTCTATGCTGATGACTCCCAAATCTACCTTTCTACCCCTGATATCTCACCTTGCATCCAAACCAAAGTTTCAGCGTGCTTGTCTGACATTGCTGCCTGGATGTCTCAACGCCATCTGACATTAAATATGACCAAAACCGAGCTTCTCATTTTTCCCCCCAAACCCCACCTCCCCGCTCCCCCCGTTTTCTATTTCTGTTGATGGCTCTCTCATTCTCCCTGTCTCCTCAGCTCGAAACCTTGGGGTCATCTTGACTCTTCTCTTCTCCTTCTCTGCTCAGATCCAGCAGACCGCCAAGACCTGTCGTTTCTTTCTTTACAACATCCATAAAATCCGCCTCTTTCTTTCCGAGCACTCTACCAAAACCCTCATCCTCACCCTTGTCACCTCTCGTTTAGACTACTGCAATCTGCTTCTTGCTGGCCTCCCACTTAGTCACCTCTCCCCTCTCCAGTCGGTTCAAAACTCTGCTGCCCGTCTCGTCTTCCGCCAGGGTCGTTTTACTCATACTACCCCTCTCCTCAAGACCCTTCACTGGCTCCCTATCCGTTTTCGCATCCTGTTCAAACTTCTTCTACTAACCTATAAATGTACTCACTCTGCTGCTCCCCAGTATCTCTCCACACTCGTCCTTCCCTACACCCCTCCCCGTGCACTCCGCTCCATGGATAAATCCTTCTTATCTGTTCCCTTCTCCACTACTGCCAACTCCAGACTTCGCGCCTTCTGTCTCGCTGCACCCTACGCCTGGAATAAACTTCCTGAGCCCCTACGTCTTGCCCCATCCTTGGCCACCTTTAAAGCTAGACTGAAAGCCCACCTCTTTAACATTGCTTTTGACTCGTAACCACTTGTAACCACTCGCCTCCACCTACCCTCCTCTCTTCCTTCCCGTTCACATTTGATTTGCTTACTTTATATTTTTTTTTTTGTCTATTAGATTGTAAGCTCTTTGAGCAGGGACTGTCTTTCTTCTATGTTTGTGCAGCGCTGCGTACGCCTTGTAGCGCTATAGAAATGCTAAATAGTAGTAGTAGTAGCTTAGCAATCTTTCCCCAAGTTTAAATACACCCTCAAAATGTAACTTTTTCTGTGGGCTTTCTGGGTACAGCAAGTTCCTGACTGCTTTGCAGTTGTAGCTGTATGGCCTATCATTTTTGATTCCCTCCTATCCAATGTATTGTAATTCCTTTCATTCTGATTAGCCTGTAAACTGCTTTGATTGATTTTGCTGAAAGGTGGTATAGCAAGCCTCAATAAACCATAAAGTTAAAGGTATTTTGATTTTGTTGAAAAAGCAGGTAAAATATCTAATGCATTAGGACAGTAAGAACAATCCATGAAAAAAAAGACCATATTAAAGCAAGTTCTCAAGCTGTTATCCTTTAATATGGTCTTTTTATTTTTTTTCATGGATTCTTACAGTGCTTCCAGGCTGTCTTGTCATAGGAGTAATGCCATGGAAAACACAGAAAGACTGCTCAATATATGTATATCAAAGATCAGGAACAATTTAATATCCCTATAAACACAATGATAATACAAAAAGAAGACACAAAGTTCATGTGACGATTAACAGCATAAGAACAAAGAAAGCTAACATTTTTATTGCCATTAAAGGGTGGTTAGAAATCTATATCTATGCATATTGTTAATAGCCCAAAGCAGGTTGCAATCAAAACTAAATAGTAAGGATACCCATACAAGTTTTTATAGGTGCTATGACGTGCAAGGGAGAATGTTAAAGAACATAGGTTGGCTCATTATGTTCGATCTTTGGAGCCAGGTAAGTTGAGTAGCGGACATGGGCGCCACATTAGAGATTTTTTGGTTCAGTGCCCGGGAGCGGCTCTCGGTATCTGGTTTGCAGAAGGTCCTGGGGGAGCAAAGTAGGGGTAAGGATACGGGACATATTCTTAAAAGGTGGGCTCAAGATTTGCAGCAACCTAATTGCAATTAGGCTTCCAGAAATTGTCAGCACATATACCCACTGTATCAGGAAACGCTACTTTGCAAGAATGTCAATATAGAATTTTGTATAGGGCATACATGTCAAAATATCAAGTGTCTAGATTTGGGGGGGGGGGGGTCCTGGACCCTCTGTGTTCCAAGTGTAGGCAGAGGGAGGGTACGCTGTTTCACTCTCTTTGGGAATGTCACAAGATAAAAATGTTCTGGGGGCAAATTGTGAAGTATTTAGAGACAGTGGTACAGGGAAAGATTAAACTTTCTCCCTTGGTTTTTTGCTGGATAAATATTAAGTATTTGCATTGCAAACCAAGGGGGCCCAGCAGTTCATTTGCAGAGCTACCCTGTTTCCCCAAAAATAAGACATCCCCTGAAAATAAGACCTAGTAAAGGTTTTGCTGAATTGCTAAATATAAGGCCTCCCCCGAATGTAAGACCTAGCAAAGTTTTTGTTTGGCCCCGATGGGACATGGACACAGAAACCTTAATTTTTTTTGCTGCAACCCCAAAGACGAAATAACATAAAAGAAATGCAAGAAACAAGACTGAGGTGGAAAATCTATCGTCCAGCGGACTCCTACCATTCTCCTTCACGCTTTTGTGAAGATCAACTACCGGTAAGTGAGCCCGGAAAGAAAAGAAACATCCCCCTTGCAGAAATAATAAAAGAAAAGAAAATGAGTAACCGAGCCCTTTCGGCGCTGCTCCATCGCCCAAGGGCTAAGTCAGACTAGAAGGATGGAAAGTGCTGCGAATGTACAGGAGGAGCGCATAAAGCGCCACCAACGGGGAACGGAGCTACCATAGAATTTTTTTTTTTAATGTTTGCAGGAGCGGAGGGTGGTGGGGTCCTCCCCAAGGAGAAGGAAAGCGTTTTTGGAAATTTGGGAACCCTACATACAAACACTTTGATTTTTTTTTTTTTGGGGGGGGGGGGGGGGAGGGGGGGGTATTGCTAGAAGTTAAAATGACAGTCTCTAATCTACAATTGGCCAGAGTGTAATATCGTGGGGGGTAATACTACTCAAGGAATTGCTGTACTATTCAACCTGTTTTCCTATAACATTGAGCATGTATATTAAGAGGGATGCGGGAGGGTAGGGGGGGTGGGTTGATTGAAGATAAGGGGGGGGAACAAACACAAATTGACGACAGAAGAAGAACTGGCAGATGCCTGTTGCACTGGTATTGGTTTTTTTTTTTTTTTGTTACTGCAATATTAAGTTTGTATTCTCCGTATTACGTCAATAAACAGATTTAAATATAGATCAATCAGGGTTTATCCCTGGAATGGAGACAATGGACAATATTAAGTGGATCCTGCACTTGGTATGGAAGGCAGAATGAGAATGAAACCAACAATGATGTTGGCTATTGACACAAAGAAGGCATTTGATAAGGTGAATTGGGATTTCTTGATGGGGATGCTCTGACAAATGAAGCTAGGTAAAAACATTATTACATGAATAAGGAAGCTGTATGAAAAGCTGGAAACAAAAGTAAAAGTAAAAGTGAATGGTTATTTGGAACCGTTTGAGATGGAGTGGGGAATGAGGCAGAGTCCACTGTACCCAGTCTAGTTTCCTTTATCAATTGAACTATTAGCAGAGAGAATCAGGAGGAAGAGGAAAGGATAAAAGAACAAGACATAAAATCACACTATTTGCATATGACATCTTATTATATATGACCTACTCAATGCTTACTCGCCTGGTATGAATGAAGGAGCTAAGAGTTTGAGGAAGTAGCAGGGTTTAGGATGAATATGGATAAAATGGAAGCATTAAATGTAAATTTGAAAAGGAAAATGGTGATTTGCAAGACATTTCCCCATCAGAGGTGGGGAGAGCAGTTAAATGTATAGGGGTACAGAGGGTAGATTTGGGTAAACTATATGAATATAACTACAAAATAAGTTATCAAAGGCTTAAGGGAGGACCTGAAAAAATAGCATGAGAGTTATTTATCATAGTGGGGTAGAACAACAGTGATTAATGTACCACTGAGGTTGCTCTATTTATTCCAGATGCTCCCAATAGAGCTCCAATGGAAGTAAGGGGACCAATAGGAATGGGAAAGAGGGTACTAACTTAGCTTTGATTAGGCTGGAACCAACATTTGTTGCAATGAGGGAGCAAATGAGATTTGAGAGGTGGGATAAACTTGGTCAGTTAATGGATAAGGGTATCTAACAGTAGCTGAAATAATCTACCTGTGGGATATTTTGGGCTACTGATGCAGATACAAGTCATTCATGAAGGCAAAGGGAATGGGGAAAAAAGAAGAGATAATGGAGACAGTGGGACTCTACAAAAACATTAAAGGGTTGATTACTAAGTTCTACAGAGGGCAGACTCAAGAAAAATGTCAGGAAGTATTTTTTCATGGAGAGAGTGGTGGATGCTTGGAATGCCCTCCCGCGGAAGGTGGTGATGAAAACAGTAACGGAATTCAAAAATGCGTGGGATAAACATAAAGGAATCCTATTCAGAAGGAAGGGATCCTCAGAAGCTTAGCCGAGATTGGGTGGCAGAGCCGGTGGGGGGAGGCGGGGCTGGTGGGTGGGTCTTGTTCTGGGCAGATTTCTATGGTCTGTGCCCTGAAAATGGCAGAAACAAATCAAGGTCAGGTATACATATAAAGTAGCACATATGAGTTTAATTTGTTGGGCAGACTAGATGGACCGTGCAGGTCTTTTTCTGCCGTCATCTACTATGTTACTATGTTACTTGGGGGGAGGGGTCACGAACATTAGATTTATAACTAAATGGGGAAATGACTTAAGGGAAGAGATATCAGAGTATATGAGGAACATTTTTCAAGAGGCAGGAAAGCACCCTCCTGATGGACACTCCCGAAGGAAAATGCATATAAGGTCATCTACAGGTGGTACTGTGACACCAGTTAGAATCCATATATCATTTACTCGGGGGCATCAGATCACTGTTGGAGGGTAATTTTCTGCGCATGTGGTGGACCTGCCTAGTAATAAAGGGGTTTTAGGAAACGGTGAAAGAAGGTCAGGGGAGTCAGTAGGCTAGGGGAGACTACCAGAAAAGCTAACAGAAGTCAGGTAAGGTTTCTGCGAATGGGATGTGTTATCGCAGTATGTGAAGTGAAAATGAACTGGAAGAAGCCAGAAGCACCTGTGGTGCTTGCCTAGAAAAAGAGTGTGGTGAAACAGTGGGTTTTCAAGCCTTTGATTTGCATTAAAATTTTCATGAAGTGTATTTCTCTTGATTGGCCAGCAGATGACATTTGTTTTGTGTTTTAAAACTGTTGCAGAGATGACTGCTTTCTATTCCAATTTAAGCTTGTAGAAAGGCAATCTGCAGTACCATTGGCCAGATACTTTCAAAAGTTGGTGCTCTGGGCTCTAACTAGCCCTGGAGTTCAAAATCTAGCCAGAAGGTACTGGATTTTCCCAGTTTCAGTATTATTGCTTGCTGTTCTTTTTCACCTGTTTTCAAGCGTTCACTGTTCTACTGTGATAATAAACCTGTTTATTAGCTCTGTTGTCCTGGACTGAGAATCCTGGTGGTTTGTGTGTCTGTGTGTGCTTTCTAGGAACTGTGGGACCCATGAGAGTGTGGCCCCAGTAAACTAGAAATCACTGGGGAATAACCTGAATGGGAGACCCACCCAGAGGCAAGCGGGACCCAGTCGGTGGAAGGAGGGTGAGGGATAGAGCACATGAACAGGTGCAGGCGGGCTTGAGCAGTGATGGGAGCAGACTTTCTAGGTGGCCGCAGTGTTAGCCCCAGGTGGGTGCTAGGTGTTTTGTGACATAGAGGTTAGGATTAATAAGGAGAAAAGAGAAGCAAACAGACTTGAGAGGTTTTTAAGGGGCAGGAGGAGGTATGGATACAATGATGTGATTGTCATCCCACAAAGGGGAGGAAATGAGGAGAGGTAAGTGAATCCAGGTGGAAGAAAAGAGAGGAGAAGCAAAGGGAAACAGGTTATGGGGAATCAGAGTTAAGAGTGGAATATCTGGGAGAACCATTCTGGAGCTGTAAAGGGAGGCTGAAGAAAGCAATAGGGAAATAAAAGCTGTATTAAGTAAGAGGTGGGAGGAAGGTTGTAGGGATTATCTATGTCAGATGGATTTTGTACTAAGGATATTGTTATGATAAAATGTGTTCTTGCCTGTTAATCTCCCTTCCTTAAGTCCTACTACACCACTCCAAACCTACGATTGTGACCCCTTACCAACAGACGGGGGGCACAGACTTGAAGATTCCAATGACATCAGCAATATAACCAGTAGTACAACCAGGAACATTTCCGTATGTTAATGCTAAAGCCACTCAACAAAGACATCAAAACAATTAAGAGAAAAAAAACAAGAGAACCAAATTAAACCTAGAATAGAGGACCCTTTGGGCTACCATTGAAGCACTGACTACATAGACAGGTGGCAGACCATGAAATCTACAAGTCTTCTGTGCTGCTCCTGGACTGGTCTAGTAGGACTGAAGGAAATTAACAGATATGAACAAATTTTGTCTTCCTTATCATCCTGCTAGATCTTTCCAGATATATGGGATGTTCCAGAGCTTTTATCTCACAAGGCAGGCTGAAAACAACACCTTTCAGGACTGCCCTACCAAAGAGCATTGCTCCGCCTGGCCCAAACATCAACATTATAATATTTGACAAAAGAGTGAAGGAAGGACCGTATTTGCACATATTTATCCACAGAACCCAACAGACATGCAGAGTTCCAGAGTCTTAATGCATGGATTAAACAATGGTGCAGAGAGGAAGGTTTTAGATTCGTTAGAAACTGGGCAACATACTGGGAAAGGGGAAGCCTATTCTAGAAATATGGGCTCCACTTTAATCAGGGTGGAACCAGGATGCTGGCATCAACATTTTTTTAAAAAGGATATAAACCTGCTTTTTTTTTTTTAATTGTTTTTATTAAAATTTACAATTATTTCCAAAGAATACCACTTGTTCAGAAATACAAAAAAACTCAACAATATTCAAAGAAATCAAATGCATATAAATGGCAAATAAGTCATTTCCCCGCAAGTCCAAAACATTACAGGATGAGAACAAGTGGAGATTACAAGAAATTAAACAGAGAAAATAAAAAAATACTATCATCTCTAATGCTTTTCAAATAAACTAAGCTAGCATCATAGGACAATCCAAATTATATAATTTACTGCAGATCAGTAGCTGCTACTCTAACCGGATAACTAGAGAGCGCTTTCTTACTGCTGACAAAAACAGACAATTGAGATGGCTCAAAGAAAATATATTTGACTGATTTCTATTTAACCACATATTTACATGGGAACTTTAGAAAAAAAAAAAAAGTGTGCTCTCAGCTATAAAACAGCCAGTCTAATTAACAGAAAATCTTCTCTTCTTCTTTATGCTTCTTTAGTCAGGTCAGGAAACATCTTGACCTGACATCCCACAAAAATAAACACACATTTTTTTCTTAACAATTACAAAAACCAGTCACGGTCAGAGGACAATGTCAAAGTAATAACCAAAGTTGCTTTAACCAAAGATTTCATCTTAGAAGTCTCTACAATATCAGAAACATTAAGGACATCTGTTTCCAGATTTGTGTCTTCCAAAGTTTTTAAAGATTCCTTTTTTGCTACTGGCAAATATGAGAAATTAATAGTAATGAATTACCAGGAACTTGAAAGGAATCTTTCAAATAGCGAGTAAACATCTCTCTAGGAGAAACAAGTGGAGCCTTAGGAAAATTGATCAAACGGAGGTTAGAATACCTTGCTGCGTTTTCCAAATTGTCCACTTCCTGCCTTAACAGTGTATTTTCCTTCATAATGGCGGAGTTCACCATTTGAACATTCTTAATCTTTTCATTGTGATCTTATAAAGTTTGAGTCATTTGCACAAGCTAGTTTTGAATGGTACTATTATTAGAATTAGTTTGAACATTTGCATTCTTCATAGCGAACTGTACTGAAAGTGCCTTATCCTGATCTGATTGAAGTAAAAAAGATCCACACACCTTCCACAGAGAAAACTGAAGAAAAACCAGCGGGGATGGAAGTGGGAATGTTCCAAATGACGGAGGCAAACAACTCAATAAAAGCAAACAAAAGTTTATTGCCAGAAGTAAATTGACACAAATAGACCCAATATGGGCCATGTTTCAGCTAAAGAGCCTTCCTCAGGGGTCTACAACATAAAACGTATATAAACACAGCATAAGTATAAATAAAAAATATATATACATATACATCATATCAAAAGATATTGAAGGACAAGCGCAACATATAGAAAGTGTATGTATACCAGCATATGTGAGGCAGTAGTAGACATTTAAAATATTTAATACATACCATAAAGGTTTAAATCAGTGAGATTCAGAGTCAATTAGACATGCAGAACAATTGTGCTCTTGAAGTGTGAGACCACTAAAATAAGAATATATACATTACTGAAATCCAGACATGAAGGAGCAAATCACAGTATACCCTATCATGGTACATATCACATACGGAGTTAAATGGAATAAAAATAAACTCTACATGAAAAGTGCAAGTGAAGGGTAGAAAAAAGGTAGCCTTAGTGTTATAACTATAAATATTGTGGAAGTGTCATCAAAAAACAAATAGATGCTGTAAAATACACTACCCTCTCTCTTTGTAGATAATATAACAGCAATAAAAATGACCGTGAAGAAGTTGGTGCAGACAGCTTTGCTGTTGTGAAAGCTATATATGTGCGAGGCCACTAAGTGATGAAAGACTAGGTGAGTTACAGACGAGCAAGAGGCTGGCATAATGACTAAGAACCAAACTGTGCATCAAAAACAAAAACAAAGGTGATGACGTTACAGGATACATCATGAGTGTGCAAATATTTAAATGCGCTCATACATAAAATAATCATCAAATATGTAGTGGATAAAATATCAAAATCAAAGAAGTGATAAACATAGTAAGTAAAAGGAAGTGCTGTCGTACCTGTTAACCACTGAGAAAAGTGGAATTGGCTGAATGAGAATGAAGCTGAAAATATGACATCAACCTATAAACCGGATGTGTGAGCAGGCAGCCATGTTTGAGGGCAAGATGCAGTGAGTGAGTAGTAGACATGCCGACACACCAGTAAGATTTTTCACCTTTGGTGATATATTTAAGTGCTGGTCTTAGGAATGACGAAGTTTGAACTGTATTGTATGTCTGTATTGTAGATGACTGGTCCCTATTACTTGAAGCAGCTTTTCTTGCGAAACACTGACCACCGCCGGTGGGCCCCTTGACAATGCTCTCATCTTAAAGACAATGATTAGTTTCAGATAAGTCATACGATTTCAATTTTAAGAAAAGTGTAAAAAGTGTTAAAAAGTCTATTTAAAATAATGCAAAAATAATTAATTAAAAAGTGTTTCATAAGTTTGAGAGGTTTTTATGCATATGAGGTAGCCCTAGAGGGTCTGTGAGGACGTTAGTGATCCAGACCGGGTTCTGAAGCTTTTCTTCCCATATATATTTTTGTGACATTTTAATGCAGATTTTTACATATTTTGTGTATAATTTTTGTATTATTTTCAGTACTATTCTATACTGGTCTGGTTTATTTGTGGTTGATATATTTTGTAATATCTAATCCTGAACCTACTTTTTTTCTCACTGACAGGAAACTGGGACCCTGGTGAGCCCAAGGTAAGAGATAAAGAATGTAGAAAAATCTGGTAACCCCTGAAATAAATGTCTAATGAATAACCCAAAACCAGGTAGACTCGGAGCCCTTGTCTGCAATCTCCATGGCCAACCCTCAAACCACTATCACTCATGAAAGCTTACAGAGCAAAATCAAGGTTTTTCCGAGAAGGGTCAGCATGACCACAGTCACACATAATGAGGGAACAATACTCACTGAAACTCAGCACAACTATCTGATAAATGAAGGGAAACTGTTTGAATAGTATTGGTCATAGCTTCTAAATTTTGGTTCAAGCCTGCTAAGGAGTAAAGAAAGAGTGAGGGTTTCAGGTGAAAAAGGACCTCTCAAATACTCCATCCAAGCTTTGAAAATGGCTTTTTTTTTCTTTTAAATAAAATAAGCAAATGCAAAACCACTGTGAGACTACCAAGCTGATGCCTCTGAGCAGGAAATCCGGAAAAACATGACCAACTACCATGGTCCTGTCCTGCACCAGCTCCACCCAGGTAAAATCACAGGAGTCACCAAAGCAGTGCAAAACATCCCTTGCCTACCTTGATCATGCAGAACTCACTAGCCCACTTGGGGGTGATGTAAAACCTCTCTTTGTGAGCAGACACTGTCAGGAAGGTCATCAAGACCTCACCTAGGGTACAATGGACTCAACAATGGAGAAGTCAAGGCACGAAGCCCCTGCCTGGAAAGGCAAAAACTATAAAATGTGTAATGTGTCATAACAGACTCAAAACTTCTAACAGAAGTTCCCAAAAGCTGTATTCCCCTCCAATACTCATCTACATGTTACAACTTTGCCTTACCCTTCACTACCAATTATAATGTTCTAGTACATATTGTGTTGTCATTGCTAGTATACCATGCCATACTTTGTATTGTTGTTCGAATATTTTTACTGCTCTAATTGCCTATTGTTCATGTACACCGCCTTGATTGAATTCCTTCAAAAAGGCGGTAAATAAATCCTAATAATAAATAAATAAATTGTGGTTTACCAAATAATGACACCAGCCCAGGAAGCTCAACTCCTTATGACTGACTTACTGCCCCACAGTGGTATAAAACCCTTATTCTAGCCACCTTAAGGCTAATCTCCTACAACTCCAGCTGGAGAAGAACCTAAGTTAATAAAGGCATTAGGCAGCAGCTACGAACTCATCGACCCTCAATCCATCTGGATGCTGCCAGATCACAGGCAAAAATCACAGAAGAACAAGCCCTCGCAACCACACGGTCACAACAAAGAAACACAACGAAGGTAACAACATTGTATATACCAGAGTAATGAGGTGCTGATAATAGTTTTTAATGTAAACAAGGATCGACTCAACACAGGCTGTGTTTCGGCCACTAGGCCTGCACCAGGAGTCAAATGCCAAACTGACTATCTCATCAACAAAACGAGATCCAAGACTATATGTCACTTGGATAATAATGTATCAAGGCAATCACAGAAGTCGCTATCAGTGAAAAGTCTCTCACACCAAGAGCAGTAGGTTCATGAAGGACAATATTTTTCTGTTGTGGACTGGCACTGAGGCAGAGTTAACCCCTATTCACTCAGTGGCTCAATTCCTATAAAGATAATCTACATTTTTCTATGGATTGTTCACATGATAGAATACGTTTTTTGGATTTTGAAATTACACAGAGAAACATTTTTCACATGGATGTGTATGTAAAACCTATTGACAGGAATACTTTGACCTATACTAGTTATCATCCTAAAAAACTTAAGGACAGTTAACCATTTTCTCAATTATTGAGAATTAGAAGTAACTGTTCAGATGATGTGTGCTTTAGAAGACAAGCTAAAACACTCATGTCTAAATTCAGTGATAGAGGATATTTGCAGAAGATTTTAAAGAAAGAATATGCTAGAGCTAAATTGAACAACTGTGATTTATTGCTTAGTTCATGCAGGAAGAATGCTGTACAGGATAAAGTGGTTACATGCGTTATGCGAGACTTCAGTGGCAGCCATGAGTTGGTCAACATCATTAAGAGACATTGGGACACTGTTCAGTTTTATTTTTTGAAGACTTTCACCACATGCAGAACAGAATATATATGTGATTTTGTGTTCGTATCAAACATTATATATAGGTATAACCATTAGGTGTCTTAGTTTGAGGTTGTATGACCACAAATCAAACTTGAAAAGACAGATTTCAGGGACCATTAGTTGTCCATGGTAAACAATCTGCACACAATTTTGAACATCTGAAGTGTTTTGCCATTGATGCAGTTCCAGTCAACTCTAGGGGTGGTGATAGACAGAACTGATTGCCACAAAAAGAGTATATTGGATATATAAACTTAATTAATAGGAACCAAGGAGTTTAAATAGCTCCATACAATGGAATGTATTTTGAACGTTTTACACGGTATATAACAGCAGAGGGCAGTGTCTGATTTTTTATTACACCTATGCACGCGCCCACTGGCACTATTTTTGGTTTTTCAGCATGCCTGCCGTGTACTGCAGCTCCATTTGGAAATTCACAGATTCCATTAAAGTAAGTACGTGGATAGACTGATTTCATGTTTTAGAAACTAGATTTTAATGGAATATTTGTTGTCAAAGGTTTTGGACCACTTGGCATGAAGAATTTGAGGTGGCATATACTGAACACGCTGTACCGAATGACGTGCGGTTTTTTTTTTAAGATTGAAGACACATCCCAATAGTGGAGAAATTTCTTGTGTGAAACACCAAACCCCTGATGAAGCTGCAATTATCAGGTGAAACGGGTCCCGTTGGGATCACAATTCAGATAAGTGTTTGATTTCTTCATTTATGATTAAGAAGGTCACCTTTCAATAATTGAAGCCTGAGAAATTACATCAAATATTCCAGTGCTATGATGTTTGGAGTAAAGAAAAAAATCATTGATATAAAAATTGATTTGATAGTAACATAGTAACATAACACATAACATAGAAGTGATGGCAGAAGAAGGCCTGAATGGTCTATTCAGTCTGCCCAACAGTCACGAACATTTTCAATTCATGAATAAGGAGAAATTAGGACTTACCTGAATTTTCTTTCCATTAATTCTTCACACTGTTCCAAGACGTGTGGGCACAGTCATGCCCATCAACCTGAAGCTGAAGAACCCTAACCTCTTTAGCCTTTCCTGATACAAGAGAAGTTCCATCCCCTTTATCATTCTGGTCACTCTTCTTTGAACTTTTTCTAATTTCACTATATTTTTTTTGAGATACAGCGACCAGAATTGAACGCAATACCCAAGATAAGGTTGCACCATGGAGCGATACAGAGGCATTATAATATTCTAGCTCTTATTTTATATCCCTTTCCTAATAATTCCTAGCATCCTGTTTGCTTACTTGGCCGCCAACGCACACTGGGAAGATTTCAGCACATTTTCTACAATGACACCCAGATCTTTTTCTTGAGTGCTGACTCCTAAGGTGGACCCTAGCATGAAGTAACTATGATTCAGATTATTCTTCCCAATGCACATCACTCTACATTTGTCCACGTTAAATTTCATCTGCCATTTGGATGCCCAGTCTTCCAGTTTACTAAAGTCTTCTACAAATTTGTCACAATTCACATGTGTTTTGACAACTTTGAATAGATTTGTGTCATCTGCAAATTTAATCACCTCACTCGTGGTTCCATTTTCCAGATCATTTATAAATATGTTAAATAGCACCAGTCCTAGTACAGATCCCTGCAGCACTCCACTATTCACCCTCCTCCATTGAGAAAAATGGCCACTTAACCCTAACCTCTGTTTTCTGTCCAATTACCAATTCCTAATCCACAGAAGGACATTGCCTGCTATCCCTTGGCTTTTTAATTTTCTGAGGAGTCTCATGAGGAACTTTGTCAAAAGCTTTCTGAAAATACAGATACACTACATCAACAGGCTCACCTTTATCCACATGTTTATTTATGCCTTCAAAGAAATGAACCAAATTGGTGAGACAAGACTTCCCTTGGCTGAACACATACAGACTCTGTCCCACTAAACCATGTTTGACAAAGTGTTCCGTAATCTTATTCTTTAGAATAGTTTCCACTATTTTTCCTGGCATTGAAGTCAGGCTTACTGGTCTGTAATTTCCCGGATCACCCAGGAACCCTTTTTAAAAATTGGTGTTACAGTGGTCACCCTCCAATCTTCAGGTATTATGGACGATTTTAACGATAGGTTACAGATCACTAACAACAGATCAGCAATTTCATGTTTGAGTTCTTTCAGTACCCTGAGGTATATGCCATCTGGTTCAGGTGATTTATCACTCCTTAACTTGACAATTTGGCTCAGTACGTCTTCCAGGTTCACCGAGATTTCTTTCAGTTCCTCAGCATCGTCACCCTTGAAAGCCAGTTAAATCTCCTACATCTTCTTCCGTAAAGACCAAAGCAAAGAATTCACTCAATCTTTCCACTATAGCCTTATCCTCCCTGAGTGCCCCTTTTGCTCCTGCATGATCTAACAGTCCCATGGATTCCTTCACAGGCTTTCTGCTTCTGATGTACCTGAAAAAAGTGCTACTATGAGTTTTTCTTCATATTCTCCTTTAGCCTACTTCATCAGTGCTTTGCATCTAGCGTGACACTGCTTATGCTACTTCTTATTTTCTTCCTTTGCATCCTTTTCCCATTCTTTGAAGGATGCTCTTTAAGCTCTAATAGCCTCTTTCACTTCACCTTTTAACCATGCTGGCTGTCTTCTTTCCACCTTTGTTAATAAGAGGAATACAGCTGGTCTGGGCTTCCACAATGGTATTTTTAAACAATGCCCATGCCTGATTTAAAGTCCTAACCATTGCAGATGATCCTTTCAGCTTTTTGTTTTTTAACCATTTTCCTAATTTTTTTCATAGTCATCATTTCGAAAATTGGATGCTGCTAGATTTCTTCAGTAACTTCGCTCCAGATATCAGCTTAAATTTGATCATGTTATGATCACTGTTTCCCAGTGTATCCAACACCGTTACCTCTCGTACCAATGTGTGCATTCAACTATGGACTAGATCTCAAAGAGCTCCCCTTCTTGTTGGTTCTTGGACCAGTTGCTACAAGAAGCAGTCATTTATTACATCTAAGAATTTTACCTCCTTAGCACTCCCTGATGTAGCATTTATCCAGTCAATATTGGGGTAACTGAAATCACCCATTATTATAATGTTGCCCAATTTGCCCGCTTTCCTAATTTCTCTAATATTTGTTCATCTGTTTGTTCTGTCCTGGTGGACAGTAGTACAGCCCTACTTTCCCTTCACACAAGGCATTTCTATCCATAAGGATTCCATGCTGCTGTTTCATATAGAATAATCATTTTATTTGACTCAATTTCCTCTTTAACATATAGCGCACCCCCCTCCAAATTGATCCACTCTATCATTGCCTTATAGTTCGTACCCTGATAACAAAGAGTCCCACTGATTGTCCTCCTTCCACCAGGTCTCTGAAATGCCTATTATATCTACCTCTTCATTTAGTGCTATATACTTCAACTCTCCCATCTTATTTTTTAGGCTGCTAGTATTTGCATATAGACACTTCAAATTGTGCTTTTTTCTAACATCTGCAGGCTGCTTTGAAGTAGATAGGGATAATATGCATCCTTTACTATGTTCTCCCATTAAACACTCCTGGCTTTCTTTTACCCTTATTGAAACCTTTCTATTGGGATTCCCTAAATGTTCTGTTTCAATAGTAAACTTCGAGGATACTCCAATGTGCTCCTGGACAACTGTTGATTTCCCTCCCCCCCCCCCCCCCCAATTTTAGTTTAAAAGCTGCTCTATCCTCTTTTTAGAAGTTAGTGCCTGCAGACTGGTTCCATCCTGGTTAAGGTGGAGCCCATCCGTTCGGAACAGGCTCCCCTTGCCCAGAATGCTGTCCACTTCCTAAAAATCTAAATCCCTTATCCTTGCACCATTGTCTCAACTACACATTTAGACTGCTGAAATCTGCCTGCCTCTAGGGTCCTGCGCGTGGAATGGGAAGCATTTCCGAAAGTGCTATCCTGGAGGATCTAGATTTCAGCTTTCTACCTAAGAGTCTAAATTTGGCTTCCAGAACCTCAATCCCACATTTTCCTGTCATCAGTACTCACACATACCAACACAGCAGACTCCTCCCCAGCACTACCTAAGATGTTATCTAGGTGACAAGTAAGTACTACTACTACTTATCATTTCTATAGCACTACTAGATGTACGCAGTGCTGTACACTTGAACATGAAGAGACAGTCCCTGCTCGACAGAGCTTACAATCTAATTAGGACAAACAGGACAAACAAGAGATAAGGGAATATTAAGGTGAGGATGATAAAATAATACTACTACCTTCACAACAGGCAGGCAAGTGACCAGGCGATCCTCAAGCCCACCAGCCACCCAGCTATCTACATGCCTAATTATTGAATCACCAACTACAACAGCTGTCCTAACTCTTCCCTCCTGGCAGAAGCTCCTGGAGACACATCCTCCGTGTGAGAGAATATTGCAACTCCTGGTGAGAAGGTTCTGGCTGCAGGATTACTTCCTACTCCACCAGGGTGATGCTTTCCTTCTAGTAGACATCACTCTTCCAAGATAACACAAGGGCTGCCAGACTGAAAGTGGGATTTCTCTACAACATCCCTGTAGGCCTTCTCTATGTACGTGTCTCCCTCAGCTCCTCCTAGTCTGCTACTCTAGCCTCAAGATAATGGATTTGTCCTCGGAGCTATTTGCATTGAACACACACATATAACCTCTTGCCAACGTATGACACTCAAAGCAAAGCAAAAGGCTGGTTAGCATTCCTCTTGCTACTGGACAACTGTCTGCATCTTAGTATTAGTTTGTTGTTTAAACTTCTTAAGGTACTAGGTCCTTCCGCACCGCTCTCAATTCCAAGCGGTTGATCAGCCACAACGCCTATGTGGGAGACCAGAGTCCCTGCACCGTCCTGTCCTGGCAATGAGCCCCCCTGCCTGAAAGGCTGGCATCCGTCGTCACCACCACCAAGGGCAAAATGGTTGAGACTATTATACAGAACAAAATTAAAGAGCATATACCTAAGCATGGATTAATGAGACAAAGTCAACATGGATTAGTGAAGGGAAATCTTGCCTTACCAATCTACTACATTTCTTTGAAGGGGTGAAAATGGGTATCCCCAAAATGCTCAGCCCTGGTTCTTTTTTTTTTTTTTTTTAACTAATCTCCCCTTATGCTGTGTTGTTGTTTTTTTGTTTGTTTTTTTGAGGAGGCAGGCGATGTTGGCTCTACCTAAAACCAGGAAGAAGAGGGAGGGACCTGGCCCACTAAACCACACTGCTCAGCTGAGGCCCACCTAATGCCAGAAGCTGCATCAATCAAGAGCCAGGGTATGTCATAAGTACATAAGTATTGTCATACTGGGAAAGACCAAAGGTCCATCGAGCCCAGCATCCTGTTTCCAACAGTGGCTTATCCAGGTCACAAATACCAGGTAAGATCCCAAAAATGTACAAAACATTTTATACTGCTTATCCCAGAAATAGTGGATTTCCCCCCAAGTCCATTTAATAATGGTCTATGGACTTTTCTTTTAGGAAGCCGTCCAAACCTTTTTTAAACTCCGCTAAGCTAACTGCCTTTATCACATTCTCTGGCAACAAATTCCAGAGTTTAATTACACGTTGAGTGAAGAAACATTTTCTCCGATTCGTTTTAAATTTACTACATTGTAGCTTCATCGCATGCCCCCTAGTCCTAGTATTTTTGGAAAGTGTGAGCAGACGCTTCACATCTACCCGTTCAACTCCACTCATTATTTTATAGACCTCTATCATATCTCCCCTCAGCCGCCTTTTCTCCAAGTTGAAGAGCCCTAGCCGCTTTAGCCTTTCCTGCTAGATAAACAGAATACTGGAAGTGAGGCTATTACCAGAAGCCTATATGGCAGAGCTCTGGCATTCTCTCTATCTCCACCTGCTGGTAGACGGACATAACTCATAAGCCTCTGAATTGATCTGAGGGATGCTATGGAAAGACTCATGGATGATATACCTTTATCTGATACTAATGGCACCTAAAGTGGCAAGTCAGTGAGGTACTAACTCAGGGCGCCAAAGTCTGCCTTACCTCATCCTTTGCAGCAGAGGGAGCTTGTTCCTTTGCTTCCAATGCTTGGCCCGTCCACAGCCATTAGTGCCACAGGAGTAAATAAAATGAAAGAACAGGCACTTCCTATTTCTCTTGAGAACCCAATTAACATAGACTATGGAAGGACAGAGCGGTGGGATGGAAGAAACAAGCTCCCACTACTGCAAAGGATGAGGGGAGCTGATTAAAGTTTATAAAATCATGAGTGAGATGAAATGGTTAAATAAAGAAGGGTTTTAACCTTTCAGACACAAAAACCAGAGGGCACTCAATGAAACTAATCATTAGCAAACTGGAAAAAAATTACAGAAAGGGTTTTTTTGCCACAGCATATAAAAAGCTTGGGAGTTTGCTGCGGGAGGATGTAGTCAAGGCAACCAACGTAGTAAGATTCAAGAGAGATTTGGACACATTCCTAAACAATTATTAGCCAGAAAGAGTCATTTACTCATCCCTTGACATGAGCTATGAGAAACAGATCTACTTTTCAGGACCTGCTGGGTACTTGTGACCCTGACTGGCCACTGTCAGAAAAATGGTGCTGGGCCAATGGACCTTGGTTTGATCCAGTAAGGCTTTTATAATGAAATTGAAAATTATACTAGATTAAAAGAAAAGAAATTCCCTAACACACATTTACATATGTACTGTAAAACTGTACCTCTAAATGCACAGGTTTTATAAGTGTCTTAGCTCAAAATATGACCCACACCAACCACTATGCAGGAAAATTCCATGAACAAACTGATAAGCATACTTTAAGAAGATGCAATTAAAACTTACAGCAATAAAAACTCAGGTTGATGCATACCAGATAGGTTCTCATGGGTTCTATATTAGTTTTTCCTGGACACCAATTCAGAATTAAATAAAAACACTTAAGCATTTTGTTTCTGGATAAAACTGAGAGTTGGATTTGGAACAAGATAAAGACAATCATGTACAGGGCTCTACTTTTTCATGCAAATGGCACAAATCACAAGTGAGTTGGTTAGAGAGGAAGACAAGGGCTCCTTTTGCCATTCAGCTCACTCTTTTCAATTTCTTGCACTTTAAACGATTTTTAAGGAAAAAAAAGTTTCATGAATCGAGTCCAGTTCTCATGGTCCTAACAATGACATTTGGACATTTAATTAGAGGGCTGTCACTTGAGCTGGCATCCAAAGCTTGTGTTGAGGACCTAATGCCATATTAATTCAGGAATTCTATTAACCCTGTAATATTAACTACTGTAAAAGGAATTTATACTATACTGTTGCTTAAATTACTTAATGGTCTTGCAAAGTCTAAACTGAATCTGAAAGGTATAGGTCACCAGATACAAGAATCAAACATATCACAGCAATGTTATTATGCCCACATTACCAGGGTGCATCTAAGCATTAAGATTTCTTGGTATTTCATACAGTAAGATGAATTGAACATAAAAATTAAGGGGCCCTTTTACTAATGCTTAGCAGACACTAACGGACATTAGCATGCCACATGGCCCACAGCTATAAAACAGGACATGCAGTATATTGCATGTGCTAAGCTTTTAGTAAAACAGCCCCTAAGAGAATAAAAATGACTACTTCTGAAGAGATTGCTAATGTTATCTGAGCTACAGGTGGTACTTAGAAGATATCCTGTATGATTTCATAAAATATTTCTAAACCACTACTTGTTTTCCAGAGTTTTAGTAAAAACTATCAGATAGATGTTAAATTTAACACCTTATTTTGGGAGGAGTGGCCTAGTGGTTAGGGTGGTGGACTTTGGTCCTGGGGAGCTGAGGAACTGAGATTGATTCCTGGCACAGGCAGCTCCTTGTGACTCTGGGCAAGTCACTTAACCCTCCATTGCCTGCCGCATTGAGCCTGCCATGAGTGGGAAAGCGCGGGGTACAAATGTAACAAAAATAAATAAAAAATAAATGCTCATTCATGAACATCTGAATTATCAAAACTAAGAATGCCAGCACTGCCAGTATTAAATTTAAAAGCAGAAGGTTGCATGAATATTGAAATTGTTTCTGGGGAAAACAATAATCTGATCCAGGGTACAGACATACTTGGAAATTCCGTTTACAAAACAGAATAGCACTTTTCACCAAATGAAAGGAATTTCTGAATTTTGTGTCTTTTAGTCAAAGAAATAATTTTAACAGTTAAGGATACAAATACAGTTCTAAGTGTAATTCATTAATAACAGAGAGGCTCGCTGACTGGTAGAATGACATCTAAAAACAAGCTGTTGGAATATTTTCTGCATCACCCTGGTAGTCTAGCAGCCCCTTCCCTACCCCAACCACCCCCTCACCCAATATATGATATGTTTAAAAATAATTACCTGGTGTGTCTAGCAGCACCGTGCCCCCTCCCCAATACTACCAACACCAGGCCTTAAAAAAAAAGCCCTGGTATCTAGTGGCACCCCCTCTCTCCAGTCTCTACCCAGACTACTGAATAAGGGAAACAAATCTCTTGTTTAGCAGACTGATCCTGCTCAGTGCCTCCCAGGAAGTACCACACAGGGTCAGGTGCCACTATTTTCAAACTCTGTGGTGCCAAGGCAGGAACCAAGTGGGCATGACTCCTGTCCTCTTTCAAGGTACGGGGATCTGAGGAGACTGAAGGAGGGGATAACACTAGAAACCAAGGACATTTTTAAAGTGAGGGGAAGGAAGGGTGATGCTAGACACCAAGGATTTTTATTTAAATTCTCAGGAGGCGGGAGGGGGTGCTGCTAGACACCCACTCCTCTCAACAAACCCTGCTGCTGGGAGCAAGTATTAAGGATTGGAAGAAGTTTGTGGAGTGTTGTGTCAGTTGCAGGTAGGGCAGATTTGGGAGTGGAGTAGTATGCGGTGTGTTGGCTAGTTTCAGAGGTAGTTTTATGGGGGGTGGGGCAGTTGTAGAAGGTAGTTTGGAGGCTTAGAAGAGTAGGGAATTCACCATTTAAACTGCCTTGCCCTGCTCTCTAACTACTATATTTCACTCTAAGTTTCTATGGTATACACGTTGGAACTCCTTCTTGCCAAGGACATGCACTGGGCCATATTTTGGGGACTCATTTATCTGGAGCCACTCGTCAGATTTGGCATAATTTTTTTAGCTCAGTGTGTCTTTTTGTTGTTTTGGGTTGGCTTTTTTTTTTTGTGTGTGTCAAATTTCATCCCATACTGTTTTCTATACTACAGAAGCTGAGATTCCCTCTCCCATAGAAATGCAATGGTACTTTTTTTCTTTTTTTGGAGGGGGGGGCTTATATCTTTGGAACCCCCTAGTCCAATTTGACCAACTTCTTTCCTACTTCTGATGGGCTGGAGAATAAGAATCATATTTGAGGCGATATTCCTTGTTTGGATTAACATTTATGACCAGCTTTTGAAGAGGAGAAGCCAGCATTCTTAGTAAATTGGCCACACAGACATCTCAGTAGAGCAGTGGGTCACCCTAGAGGGCACTGCAGTGGACTTCACATAAAAGGTCTCAGGCACACATGTCACCATTACCCCCTTATATTGTATGGTGAGGTCTCCAAAACCCAACAAAATCCTACTGTACCCAACTTCAAAATACAGCGGCTTGAATGGGAAAATTAGGTTCTTACCTTGGTAATTTTCTTTCCTTTAGTCATAGCAGATGAAGCCATTACGTATGGGTTGTGTCCATCAACCAGCAGGGGGAGATAGAAAGCACTCAAATTTCACAGTGCCACATGGTCAGCTAGCAGCCCCTTCCCTACCCCAACCACCCCCTCACCCAATATATGATATGTTTAAAAATAATTACCTGGTGTGTCTAGCAGCACCGTGCCCCCTCTTCAGTATTTGAAGCTTCCAAAGCAGTATAACAAACCGCAATGGGAATAACATGAACTTTCCTCACAGCGAACGATGGCCCCATAACAAGGGCATGAACTCAAAAGGAGGGAATGAACACATCTCCTGGAGGGAATAAACTCGTCCTCCTCTTTGTATTTATGGAGGGAATACACACATCCTCCTGGAGGGAATGAACTCAACCTCCTACACATGAACTGGAGGGAATGAACTCATCCTCCTATAAGTGAACAAGAATCCTGAAGACTGTTTTCCAACTTTCTCCCAAGGAAGGATTAGAACTTCAGGAAACAAGAACAGAACCTGAAACAGATTCACATCATACAGACAATCATACAGGGAGGGCTCATGGCTTCATCTGCTATGACTAAAGGAAAGAAAATTACCAAGGTAAAAACCTAATTTTCCCTTCCTTGTCATCAAGCAGATGAAGCCATTACGTATGGGATGTATCAAAGCAATCCCTATATAGGGTGGGAACAAGTCACACCACACGCTAGCACTTGTGCTCCAAAACACGCGTCCAGCCTGTAATGTCAGGCAAATGAGAGCTTCGAAGCCCATGTTGCTGCACTGCAAATCTCATGAAGAGAGAGTGCTCCACTTTCAGCCCAAGAGGAAGAAATCGCTCTTGTAGAATGTGCCTTAAAGGCTACAGGCGGAGGCTGGCCGGCAAGCAGATAAGCTGAAAAGATAGCTTCTTTGAGCCAGCGGGCAATAGTGGCTTTAGACGCTGGAGACCCTCTGCAAGAACCTGACAGTAAAACAAACAAATGATCAGAGGTCCTGAAAGAATTAGTAACTCGCAGATACTGCAACAGAGTCCTGCGCACATCCAACAGGTGCAACTGCCCAAAGGATTCTGGAAACTCCTCCTTAACAAAAGAGGGTAGAAAAATAGGCTGGTTTAGGTGAAACGCTGAAACCACCTTAGGCATGAAGGAAGGCACAGTACGAACCGTGACCCCGGACTCTGAAAATTGCAGAAATGGGTCTCGACAGGACAGCGCCTGGAGTTCTGACACCCGTCTCGCCGAAGTAATGGCCACCAGAAAAACGGCCTTTAGTGTCAAATCTTTCTCTGAAACTCGCCGTAGCGGCTCAAAAGGAGAACCCTGCAGAGCCTTCAAAACTAGCCCCAGGTTCCAAGCTGGACAAGGTGCCCGCACGGGAGGACAGAGCCGAAGCACCCCTCTAAGAAACCGTGCCACATCTGGATGAGCAGCTAAAGACACGCCTGCAACCTTACCATGAAGGGAGGCCAATGCTGCCACTTGCACCCGCATCCTGCAAAAAGTCCAGAATCGGCGAGACAGAAGCCCGCATGGGTGTGATCGCTTTTGAAACACACCAAGCCTCAAACTGGCGCCAGATCCTGGCATAAGCCACGGAAGTGGACCGCTTGCGGGCCTGCAGGAGAGTGGAAATAACATTATTGGAATAGCCTTTGCCTCTCAATTGCGCCCTCTCAATAGCCATGCCATAAGACCAAAACGGAAGGCGTCCTCCATGGCCCCAGTCCCTGCGACAACAGGTTCGGTACCAGAGGTAAAGGAAGGGGAGCCTCCACTAGCATCTGTCGGAGGTCCGCATACCAAGGCCTCCTGGGCCAATCCGGGGTCATGAGAACCACTTCTCCTGGGTGAAGCTGAATCCGCAGGAGCACACGCCCTATCAAGGACCACGGAAGGAACACATACCAGAGGCCAGGGTTGAGCCAAGGCATCCAACCCGGCTGAGCGAGGATCTCTCCGTCTGCTGAAAAGCACAGGACTTTGGCAGTTGAGCTTGTCGCCGTAAGATCCATTACGGGCTTGCCCCATTTGGCACATATCTGCAGGAATACTTCATCTGCCAGTTCCCATTCCGCTGGATTGATTTGATGCCTGCTTAGATAATCGGCTTGCACGTTGCTTTGACCTGCAATGTGAGCTGCCGACAGAAACTGTAGATGCAGCTCGGCCCAGTGGCAAATTTGTTCGGCCTGCACGGCTAGAGCTCTGCACTGAGTGCCGCCTTGTCGATTTATGTAGGCCACTGCTGTCGTGTTGTCCGACATCACTCTGACAGCCAATCCTTCCAGGGTCACTTGAAAAGCCAGAAACGCCTGAAACACCGCTTTCAACTCTAGGCGGTTGATGGACCACTCCGACTCCTCGGGTGTCCATAGACCCTGGGCATGCTTCCCCTTGCAATGTGCGCCCCAGCCTTTCAGGCTGGCATCTGTCACCACTAGGCACCAATCGGGGAGCGCCAGCGGCATTCCTCGCCGCAGCATGCTGTCTGAGAGCCACCACTCCATACTGAGTCGTGCCGCAGGGAGCCAAGAGAGTCTGCATTGATAATCCTGAGATACTGGAGACCATCTTTGGAGTAGAGCATACTGTAGAGGTCTCAGGTGCGCTCTCGCCCAGGGCACCAGTTCCATGGTAGCCGTCATCGATCCAAGCAGCTGGACAATGTCCCAAGCTCGCGGGCGGGGCATCCTCAGGAGCAGACGGACCTGATTCTGAAGCTTGCACCGCCTTTGCTCGGGTAGGTTCACATACCCTGAGGCTGTGTCGAACCTGACCCCCAAATATTCTAGAGACTGCGAGGGGGTCAGGTGACTTTTGGCCAAATTGACGACCCAGCCCAGAGATTGAAGTACTGAGACCACTCTGGCTGTTACATGCTGACTCTCTGCAGCAGAGTTTGCTCGCATGAGCCAGTCGTCCAGGTACGGGTGAACCCGAATACCCTCTCGCCTTAGAAAGGCAGCTACTACCACCATAACCTTCAAAAAGGTGCGGGGAGCTGTGGCGAGGCCAAAAGGCAAGGCCCGGAACTGGAAATGCTTTCCCATCACCGCAAACCTCAGAAACCTCTGGTGCGGGGGCCAAATTGGTATGTGCAAGTAAGCTTCTTTCAGGTCCAGAGACGTGAGAAACTCTCCTGGCTGTACCGCCGCAATGACGGAGCGCAGGGTTTCCATGTGAAAATGCCGCACTCTCAGGGACTTGTTTAATTCTTTTAAGCCCAGAATAGGGTGAAAAGACCCTCCTTTTCGCGGCACCACAAAGTAGATAGACTAGAGGCCGCAGCCGTGTTCGGCGGGAGGTACCGGGGACATGGCCCCTATCTGAATCAGACCTTGCAAAGCCTCCTCTACCGCCGCCCGTTTGGCGGCAGAACCGCATCGGGACTCCACAAACACGTCTCTTACAGGGGCGTCAAATTCTATTCTAAAACCGTCTATCTGATCAGGTCCAAGACCCACTGATCTGAGGAAATGTTGGCCCACTCCTCGGCAAAGAGGGAAAGACGTCCTCCGATGACAGGACTCGAGGAGGGGGCCGGCGCACCATCATTGAGAGGGTCGCCCCTGAACTCCAGGCCTTGAGCCAGTGGCTGTGGAACGTTTGTCCAAGCGAAAGGAGTTCCTCTGCTGAAAACGGGCACGAAAAGTGAACCCAGCAGAACGCCCCGGGCGGTAGCTTCAGGCTTCACGGAAGCGAGGTCTGTAAGAGGAGTGGACCGCCACATCCTTAGAGGAAGGCCGAGGCCTATCTTTGGGTAAGCGCTGGGGTTTAGCCTCACCCAGGCCCTTCACAATTTTCTCCAACTCCTCACCAAACAGGAGAAGGCCTTGAAAAGGCAACTTCACCAACCTTTGCTTAGAGGCCATGTCCGCCGCCCAATGCCGTAGCCAAAGAAGACAGCGAGCCGCCACTGCTACTGCCATGTGTTTAGCCGAAGCTCTGACAATATCATAAAGGGCGTCAGCAAGAAAGGACAAGGCCGACTCCATCCACGGAGCCACATCTGAAAAGGGCTCCGCTCCATCACCGGGCTGTTCCACTGCCTGTTGCAACCAAGCCAGGCAGGCTCTAGCAGCATAACAACTGCATGCAGACTCCCGAATAGTGAGACCTGCAATTTCAAATGACCGTTTAAGTGCTGATTGCAGTCTACGGTCTTGAATATCCTTCAGGGCAACACCTCCTTCAACAGGGAGGGTAGTTCTCTTTGTCACAGCTGTGACTAGGGCATCCACTTTAGGCATAGCAAAGCGAGCCATATGCTCCTCACTCAGAGGGTATAATTGCCCCATAGCCCTGGAAACTTTCAAAGGTCCCTCGGGGTCAGCCCATTGAGCCGAAATAAGCTCTTGGATGGAGTCATGCAAAGGAAAGGCTCGAGCAGGCTTTTTGATACTAGCCATCCTAGGATTCACAGAGGAGGCTGTGCCACTGGCAGGGTCCTCAATAGAGAGAGCCTGCAGGGCATCAGAAATAAGCGCTGGTGGCTCCTCAAGGTGGAAAATCCTCACCGCGGAGGGATCGTCCAGATCCTGAGTCACTTCTGCACCAGACTCTGGCTCCTCAGACCATGAAGGCCTGCCAGAGTCCTCCGAATCCTCGCAGCCCGACCACGGGGGGGAAAATAGAGGTGCAGCACTCTCTGAAGGGGAAAGAGCCCTTCTGCGCTTCATATTCTGCCAATTATCAGGGAATAACACCTCAGAGGGCATACCAGGCTAGAATCCACCGAGGGGGCATTAGAAGAGGCTCCTGCAGGGCTTTGTGAGAGAGCTCTTTTAAGCATGTATGCTTTATGCATTAATAAGACAAAATCAGGGGCAAAAAACTCACCCTGGGCACCCGGATCTCTGCCGGGGCTAGTAGCTCTCATATCAGCCTCACTCTGAGGCCTCCCCCCTGGGCTCAGGACTCTCCGTCTCAGCGGAGGTCGCGCCATGTGGTAAATTCAAAATGGCGTCCGCTGCCACCTCAGAGCGCGAAGAATCGTCGCTCACCATGCTCATGCCGGCTCTAACGTCTGTACAGCACGATTTACAGAGCCCCGCTTCTGATCTGCACTTGCCACACTTGGAACAGCGCTTTACTGTCTCCGCAGCCATCGCCGAAAACGGCGGTTCGCACCAAAATCGCCCCGATGGCGGGCCCACCCCGGAGGAGTCAGAAAACACTCTTACCTCACTGGACCGAGTATCACAGCTCCGGTCCCACAGAAAAAGGCAAGGAAAAACCTCTGTTCCAGCATCTAAGCGCCAAAGCGCGACGCGACTTTTTTTTTTAACGCTGTGAGGAAAGCAGAGGTAAATAGAACTCCGGAGGCTCAGGTGAGTGGGAAAGGCAGGGACAGGGCGAACCTATGTGCCTGCATCCACTGTTGGTGGGGAAGGACAGGGAAAGCTAAGCAATGTGTCCACATCCACGGAGGTATGGGTAAGGGAAAGGGCGAACCTATGTGCCTTTAAAGTGAAGCTGCTATAGCCTCCAACACCCCTGCTAACAACTGGCAAAAGCACAGGAGCAACCTCCAGGCAGATTTTAGATGGAGCTCGAAGAAGCTGCAGCCACTCTGTTAGGGGAGATAGAGAATACTGAAGAGAGGCAGTGGAGCAAGCTGGTATGAGGCACTGAAAAAAGTGTGCTCTCTATCTCCCTCTGCTGGTTGATGGACACAACCCATCCGTAATGGCTGCATCTGCTTGATGACAAGGAATTTACTTTTTAATCACACAAATCAGCCCTTCCCAACCCCAAGTTTTGCATTTTTTGGCTCAGCGACACACAGTACTCACATCACAGTCATTACCATAAACAACCTGCACGTGATGGTGAATTTCAACTGGAGGGACTCCTTCAACTGTCAGAACTTCTATGATGACATGCTGCTTAAATCACACCGAGTGCTTACTCAATGCTTCCATTGCACAAGCAAAAGCAAAACAGCCTCTTCACACACACACTTCTCACCAAGGAAGAGATTTCAAAAACCATCCTGAACTAGCTGGAGCTGGTGCAAACTTTTGGGATTCACCAATGTTCAGGATGTTACAGTAGTCTAGATAGAAGTGACATCACAGCACAAACCACTGTGGTCAGACCCGTATTTTTGATATATACCACAGGTGACAGAAACGGTTTTTAAAGGCTGTTTGAATTGCAGGATCAAAGTGAGCGATGAATCTAGCAGTTTCCCATGATTCCTAACCTGTGATTTTAGAGGGCGTTCTTACTTCTCAAAAAGTATTTTAAAGTCAGGTAATAATAATAATAAAATGTTATTTTTAGCTCGCTGTATATGAATCATTCTAAGCGGGGAACAAAAGTTACATACAAAGTAATAAACACAATACAAAACAAAAACACATAATATAAAACTAATACAAAACCATATCTAACTACAGCTTAAGAATATACAATACAGTATTCAACTAATGATCAATATGCTTGAATAAACATATGAGTTTTTAATTCTCTCAAACTAAACAATTCTCTACAAGGATCAAATTTCAATAGGCAAGCTATTCCATAATTTAGGGCCTTTGACATAAAATATAAATGGTCTATACTCTTCTAAATGAACCTGTCTAAAAAATGGAATTTCAAGTAGCTGTTTTTGAGATGATCTAAGAGCATGTTGGTGTTGATAACATCTTAAAATGGAGCTAAGTGTTGGGGAAAAAGTTAAACTAACAGTAAAATGTTAAACTCAATGCAAAACAGAAAGCCAGTGAAAAGACTTCAAAATGGGAGTAACTGTCCACTTGTGTTAGGAACCCATAGAATCTACTGAACTCAGGTTCAGGCAGAGTGTACTTTTTTTGCCCATTCCTGAGTTGCTGTTACACAATCAATTTACTCAAAACTGTGGCTCACGAGTATGAGTAGCTGACATCATCAGCATAGATATAGAATTGTGTGTCCATCACAAAAGCAACTTAGCTAAATGTTTGAGGGACATATTAAATAAAATAGTTGAGATTATGGATCTATGTGGTACCCAAAATTTCAGTGCCAAAAGTGAAGATGTGCTGTTACCAAACAGAATTTATCATTTGTCTGTTTGACAAATAGGATTTGAACCATTCAAATACTGTGCCACCGATATCTGTCTTTGTCGGCTGTGAAAGCAGATTATTATAATCCATAGTATCAAAGGCTGCTGAGAAATCCAGCAACGCTAGTATAAAGACGGATCTTCTGTCATTGTTTCTGTGGAGATCATAAAGCAGGGATTCAAGAACTGTCTCTCTTCTATATCCAGGTCTGAAGCCAGACTGACATGGGTCTAGTCAGTTTCTTTCAATTTGCCGGTTGAGCTGAATGCAGACAACTTGTTCTATAAGTTTTGCCAGGAACGGGATGTCAGAAAATGGTTGGTAGTTTGAGCTTGAGTCAAGGGAGCTGTTTCAGAAGGAGGCACACCACAGCTCTTTTTAGTGTTGTTGGTAGCTGCCCTTCCACAAGAGAAGTTACTTTCATGGCCCCTGCAAAGAGGCCTTTGCTTGCTAGCTGTACTATATTTGCTGGGCAGAGAGGTCAAAAGTGTAGGCCATTGTGTAGGCCTTTCAAGATTTTTGACAGCATAAGCGCCAGATAGCTGTGCACAGGTGGGGGGGGGGAGAGGGAAGGAAGAATGTTCTCTTCGTTAGCTGGTAGGATATTCAATGGAACTACCTGTGGGTCCTGATGCAGTGATGGAGACCCTTAATTTAGCTGGCAAATTAAGTGGCAAAATCATTACTGATTAGTTATGACTTGGAAGGCAAGTTCTGTTGTGGGGGTTGCAGGGTTAACTTGTGTTTTATTTAATCTTATTTTAATATTGTCTATGTATCCCACTAGACTTCAGTGTTCACTGTCCATCTCATTTGATCCTTCAGGGAAAAAGCAAGACATATATACTTTTTTTTGCACCATCTCACCTATGCACCGATTCATGGCCTCTATGGCCTAAAGATTTAGAAGAAAACCTGTGCCATGTTATATACAGATTAAAGATAATTCAGGCATTGCTTGTTATTTTTACTGATATGTATACATCACAACTTAGATGACCAATATCTCCCATGCAGGCCCCCGGGCCCCTGCCCCCACTGCCACCCCCCCCCCCCCCCCCAGGTTGTCACCGCCCCACCCTGAGGGGGGCCCGGCGCCACAGTCCCACACATCTCCGCCACCGGGCCGGGCCCCTTCCACCCGAACCCCCGCCAGCAGAAGTGCTGTCTTCTGACTCCGGCATGAGCGGCCCACACAGACGCGCTCCTCTCAGCTGATCTTCGCTGTACTCTGCAGGGCTTCTATGTGTCTGACGTCCCCGGGAATTTTGTCCTCCCTGTCCTCCCCTCTCGGCGGCCCTGCTCCCATGTAACCAAGTGGACTTGGCCAGCTTTTGTTCCCAAGGGCTCATGAATAGTTGGATGAATGGGGTTATTCCTATTGTGGCTACCATATAACCTACCATTTTCATCATACAGTCACACATAGGTTTTCCTTTCATTTTGCAAATTATTTCCTTTTTAATCTCTAACACACTGGTGAGCTAGAAAAGTTCTTCCTAGAGAAGTATTCAACATACACATATAATCTAAACACTGTATGAAGGAGACACGATTGATTTTTTCAAACTGGGAAACAAGATTTTTGTAGTAATAATATGAATCACATTGTTCACTGATATATTGTATGGTTGATATGTCAGGTTATCTGTATTTATTGTACATCGTTTATTGCTTTACTTGCATTTTGTTTTTATACACTGCCTCAAAACCATGGACCAGAAAAGTAGTTAAATACAAATAAAGTGTTTAGCTACAGTAGAGGCCTGTTTCCACTGAGCTGGGATCCCAAAGGAGCAGAAGGAAACTGCTGGGCCAAATGCTGATTTTTTTTTTTTTTTTTTAAGACGTATATGTTCAGGAAATATCAGTTCCCAAGTTCAACTTCCTCTGGAAACATGAACAGTTACACTATTCTATTTGCTTTTCCTCTCTGAGGAACTGGGAAGAATGTCCAAAAGAGCAGCAGGTATTCATGCTGCCTCTACAGGTTATACAGCATTCATGCTAAAATTATACAGCTACAGCCCTGTTAAAAAATTAGAGCAAATGGAAATCAAAATATGTTTCCGACTAGCAACAAAAGAAAGGTCTGTTTCAAAAATAAAGCCACAGCAACTGCCAGACTGCAGCAAAAGGGGAAATAATCACATATCATATCCTGACACATTTCATTTATAGAAGATTGGTGACAATTAATAAATCAAACAGAGCAAGAACATTCACAGCATAAACAAAATTTAATTATATAACACAAAATCTAAACAGTAAAGCATCAAGCCTTCACCAAACACCATACCTCTAGCCTTGGAACTAGACCAGCTAATAACAGACATCCAAACCGAAGAAGAATCATCTCCAATTCCAAGAACCTGTACCAGCCATATACAATGATACCTCAGTTTTCGTTGATAATCCATCCGAAAACAATCAGCGAAATCCGAAACCGACGAAAACCGAGGCAATTATTTCCATATTAATAAAAAAAAGCACAAAAACACTGGAAAGCAATGGAATTGTTTGGCTAGACGCGCAGGGTGATACTCACACAACAAGAAACAACGCCACACTGAGCAGGAGAACGCGTTTTCACAAAATTAGCAGTAAAGTCACGTGGGCACGCCGACAAAATCCAAGACAAATTTTTCGCAGAAAAAAAATCAACAAAAACCGAAACCGACAATAACCGAAATCAACGAAAACCGAGGTACTACTGTACAGTGTAACCATCAGCTTTGGGGAGAGTAAGGGAGTTACCAAATCAAACCTTTTCTTTCATGTTTTTATTCAACCACTAATGAATTATGATCGCTTCTCTGGATGCAAATTTATTTGAATATAATTCACCCCAATAACCAACAGGAAAAATCTTAAGGCCTCTTTATTTTTGATCCTTACTACAACTAACCGCTTTACAGCTACACAAACTCTGAGCAACCTGATGACTCATCTTCTACCTGAATAAATATTACTATTGTATAAGGCTGCTTACATCAGTAGTAGTATAAAAATAAAATATTTCTGTGTGAATAAAACAGACCACATAGTTTGCAAACACATGAACTCTATTAAATTATGAACCGCCTTGCTCACAAATAAAAAAACGGAACAGAAAGTCTAATCTAAACCAAACCAGACAATACTCTGCTTAATGATCCAGCTCTGACTCCTGAGTTAAACTGTTGCTCCTCAAGCTTGCCAAGCCCAGACACATTGGAGGATGCATTTACTGACTCAGGAGAAAAGCTTCCAGCCATCACATACCTGCTAGCTGGCTCAGAATACCCACACAGAATTCCAGTGTAAACTATTCTGTACCTTTCAACCACAAGGCTCTCACTGCAGTAATCAGGTTAGATAGAGAAGGAATAATAGTTCTGAAATGCTCCTGGCTCCAGAGACTCCATACTAGAGGTGTGCACAGGGACATAATCTGGTTCCCACCCCATCCCCATCATATTACTACCGTTCCCTCAGTATCCCCCAAGTTTCCTTTCCCATCCCTGTACCCAATCCAAATTTAAAAGATCTTGTAAATTCAACACAAACACAAAATGCATCCTATAACTTGTTAAAATTTGACATAATAGGCATTACTTTAACAAAGCAAGAAAAAACATACTTATTATTAACATGGACTGCGAGAAAACAATCATTTTACATTATGTAAAAACAAACCATCTACAGAACTAGAGCTCAGTTCCATCCTACATTCCTGAAACTGAAAAAGAATATTCTGATGATGTGCTGGTGCAGAAGTTCCAAGCAGGGAACAGGCAACGTGTGTCAGTTGTGGCCACACATAGGACTCTGTTGCAAGTAGGTAGTAAGAGATGCACAAAATTCCTTGTCTAAGCTTGATACGTATATATTCACTTCATTGATTACTGAAGCCGATTCTAGGTTCTTGAATAAGTCTAAAAAAAAATCTGATTCTTCTCATTTTTGGATATTTATTGATAGTTTGGCAACTGGCTGCACCTTGATTACAGCTTGATCTGCTATGAGTGGGTAAGAGGAACCCGAATTATAGCTACGTCTTGCAAGGTTCCACGTTAGGAGTTACGGATCAAGAAAGGGATCTGGGTGTCGTCGTCGATGATACGCTGAAACCTTCTGCTCAGTGTGCTGCTGCGGCTAGGAAAGCGAATAGAATGTTGGGTGTTATTAGGAAGGGTATGGAGTCCAGGTGTGCGGATGTTATAATGCCGTTGTATCGCTCCATGGTGCGACCGCACCTGGAGTATTGTGTTCAGTACTGGTCTCCGTATCTCAAAAAAGATATAGTAGAATTGGAAAAGGTACAGCGAAGGGCGACGAAAATGATAGTGGGGATGGGACGACTTTCCTATGAAGAGAGGCTGAGAAGGCTAGGGCTTTTCAGCTTGGAGAAGAGACGGCTGAGGGGAGATATGATAGAAGTGTATAAAATAATGAGTGGAATGGATCGGGTGGATGTGAAGCGACTGTTCACGCTATCCAAAAATACTAGGACTAGAGGGCATGAGTTGAAGCTACAGTGTGGTAAATTTAAAACGAATCGGAGAAAATTTTTCTTCACCCAACGTGTAATTAGACTCTGGAATTCGTTGCCGGAGAACGTGGTACGGGCGGTTAGCTTGACGGAGTTTAAAAAGGGGTTAGATAGATTCCTAAAGGACAAGTCCATAGACCGCTATTAAATGGACTTGGAAAAATTCCGCATTTTTAGGTATAACTTGTCTGGAATGTTTTTACGTTTGGGGAGCGTGCCAGGTGCCCTTGACCTGGATTGGCCACTGTCGGTGACAGGATGCTGGGCTAGATGGACCTTTGGTCTTTCCCAGTATGGCACTACTTATGTACTTATGTACTTATGAGTGTTTGCAGTCTGTTTATTGCACTGTTCTGCCCTTCAACTATCATCACATCTAAACAACCCTTCAGCCTTGGATCCAGCAACATTGCTGCCAGGTGTGTCTCTGTAACTGTAAAATATTGATCCACAATTCTTTAAGGATGTTATCACATCGCTGTCTGAGATTGCAATTGTCAGATGCCGTTTCAACTGACATTTTTTGGGGACCATCAGATGTAGTGAAGGCTTAGTATCAGTTAACAGTTCTTTTGTAGCCCTGTCAAATGTTTCCAACACCATAACAACTTCTGCCAACAAAAGAGTCATCAATTGCGCACAATTTGGTCTGGAACTGCTTGTTTGCATCTGGTTCAGTGGCAATTGAACAAGGCTCCACCATATTCTCTGTCATAGATTTCAATGTCAGAATACTTGCTTGAGCGTTTTAAAGTGAACAGCTGACTTTTGTTATAAGCTCGCTTACCTCTCTGGGGAGGTCATTTGGATCAACTTCAGTTTTTGATGACTGGAGTCCGACATTGAGAGTATAATCTGTGCAACTTATCCAGACCTCATCTCGAAATGCTGCTTTCATAATAGCTGCATTATCAGTCACAACTAAGACTAGCTCGTGGTGATTGTACTCTGCCAAAATGCTCAAATCAACAAATATTCTCACTAGTTTATCAGTGGTCTCCCTTGTTGCCAAACAAAATTGCTTACCACATTCACCAGTATTCGTGAAGGTGAGTTTTGGGTTTTGTTTTGTTTTTTAACGGAGGTGTTAGTGTCTAATTTCTGAGTTGATGTGTGCATGGAAACATAATATGGTCCCCATCCCCTCCCATCCCCATTCACTTTTGATCTGTCCCCTCTCATTCCTGCAATAGTAATGACTTTTTTGTCCCCATCCCCCATGGATTCATAAGTACATAAGTACATAAGTAGTGCCATACTGGGAAAGACCAAAGGTCCATCTAGCCCAGCATCCTGTCACCGACAGTGGCCAATCCAGGTCAAGGGCACCTGGCACGCTCCCCAAACGTAAAAACATTCCAGACAAGTTATACCTAAAAATGCGGAATTTTTCCAAGTCCATTTAATAGCGGTCTATGGACTTGTCCTTTAGGAATCTATCTAACCCCTTTTTAAACTCCGTCAAGCTAACCGCCCGTACCACGTTCTCCGGCAACGAATTCCAGAGTCTAATTACACGTTGGGTGAAGAAAAATTTTCTCCGATTCGTTTTAGTTTAAATCTTTTTTATTGACTGAAAGAATAATGCAGACCAACATTAACTTCCACATGAACATTGTACAAGTATCAAAAATTCTGGCATTCCAGTCAATGAAGTTTTTCTTTTTATCCCCACGCCCCCCATCCCCCCTCTGCTTTATAGTTCAACATTTTATTGATGACCATACATAATACTCCATTTATTCATCATTTCCCATTTCTTATTCAACCTCTTTCCATGACGTCTCCATTCCATTGTCTTATGGTCCCAACTAGGAACAAAATAATAGTTATACGAACACAAAAAAAAAAAAAAAAAAAAAAAAACCTCCCTCTTTACAGTCTATTCAACAGGAAACTACGGGCTCTTGATGATAATGATTGTATGTACATTTCCCAGATGCCCAAGAACACCTTTCTTCTCTTGGGGGAAGATCCCACCACCCTTCTTTCCTGCAAAAGCAGGTCATATAATCGGTTTCTCCAGTGCCAGTAATCTGGCCTCTGTCATCCAGCCATTCAGAATAAGCTTCTTTCCCAATATGCTAGCCTTGCGGATGAACTGCCGAGCCCCTTTTTGCGGAACTGCTAATGTTTCATATTGATCTAACAAGACCCCCAAGGGGGAAAACTGAATTTTATGCTGCAACACCTTTTCCAAGTATTGAGCTATTTGCCTCCAAAAATTTTGTATTTTGTAACAGTCCCATAAGTAGTGAAATAGCGTGCCCTCTCCCTGCCGACACTTAGAGCACAAGGGATCCGGGATCCCTCCCATATGAAACACCTGAGATTTGGCCATGTATGCTCTGTGTAAAATTCTATATTGACATTCTCTCAGATTTGCATTTCCTGACAGAGAGGGTATTCGTGACACTAGCTTCCGGAAGTTAATTTGTAAATTAGGCTGTTTCAAATCTCGCGCCCACCTCTGCTGTATTTTGCCCATCTCCTTCCCTCCTCCCAGCTCCCATAGGGCTTTCTGCAGCCCTGAGACCGATAACCTCTCCCCAGGAACGGAACCATAGAATTCTCTAACTCTACGCCCATGTCTTCCACCCAACTGTGCTGAATCCAATGAACGAACGTAGTGAGCTAGCTGCCCATATGCAAATGTGTGGCTGTAATCTATACCTACCCCCAAGGCTCCCAGACCCAATAACTTTCCCCGAGAATCAAGGACATGCTCTAACCTTGTAATACCTAATTCTGCCCATCTAAGAAACACTTTATTTTCTGAACCTGGTTTAAATTGGGGATTACCCTGTAGTGGTAAAAGATCTGACGTCTCTACCCCTAACCCCCAACTCTTATTTAATTCCTTCCAAATCTCTCTAATGGGTCTTAGCAACACGCTGTTGCCCACCTGACTAGGTATAGCAGTCCCTGGGCATTGCAGCAAATAATATATATGGTATGGCTTAAAGTATTCCTGTTCCAATCTCCTAGGCGTAAAGTCCTGCCTATCTAACAACCAATCTCCCAAGTGTCTCAGCAAACAAGCTTGGTTGTAACGACGGAGGTCTGGAAGGCCCATCCCCCCTTCCCTCCACGAGCCCATTAGTGTCTTCAAGGGAAGCTTTGGCTTGGAGTCCCTCCATACGAATTTCCTTACATATTTATAGATCCGATTCATATCCTTATTCTTTAGCTTCAAGGGTAGCACCTGAAAAGTATAGAGCCACCTTGGGAACTCAACCATTCTGTATAAGTGTATCCTCCCATGTAAGGTGATTGGTAAAGCTTTCCATCTCCCTAATTGTTCCTTCATAGCGTCTACTAGCCTGTTTATGTTGGTCTGGTATAGGGCTGTTGTATGCATAGTAATCCGCACTCCTAGGTATCGAAGAGACTCCACTGCCCATTTCAAAGGAAATGTGCCTCCCCATAGCCTTCTCACACTGTCATTAGTCGTCAATGCCAAGGATTTTGAGTAATTAATCTTGAAACCTGAAAAATCTCCATACTCCTGGAAGAGCTCTAGTAAAGCCTCTAAAGAACGTTTGGGCTGGGTAAGGTGTACTAAAATGTCATCTGCGAAGGCCGAGACTTTGAACTCTTGCGGGCCCCACCTTACCCCTGTCACCTCTGGATGGTCACTAATTTCTCTGATCAGAGGATCTAGAACCAAAACAAAAAGCAGAGGCGACAGAGGACACCCCTGTCTAGTTCCTCTCCTAATTGGGAACAATTCCGACCTCTCCCCGTTTATCCACATGTAGGCCTGTGGGTTAGAGTACAGTGCCCCCACCGCTTCCCTAAATGCCCCCTCTATCCCCATTTTCCGCAAGACCTCAAACATAAAGTTCCATACCACTCGGTCAAAGGCCTTCTCTGCGTCAAAACTGACTCTCCGATTCGTTTTAAATTTACCACACTGTAGCTTCAACTCATGCCCTCTAGTCCTAGTATTTTTGGATAGCGTGAACAGTCGCTTCACATCCACCCGATCCATTCCACTCATTATTTTATACACTTCTATCATATCTCCCCTCAGCCGTCTCTTCTCCAAGCTGAAAAGCCCTAGCCTTCTCAGCCTCTCTTCATAGGAAAGTCGTCCCATCCCCACTATCATTTTCGTCGCCCTTCGCTGTACCTTTTCCAATTCTACTATATCTTTTTTGAGATACGGAGACCAGTACTGAACACAATACTCCAGGTGCGGTCGCACCATGGAGCGATACAACGGCATTATAACATCCGCACACCTGGACTCCATACCCTTCCTAATAACACCCAACATTCTATTCGCTTTCCTAGCCGCAGCAGCACACTGAGCAGAAGGTTTCAGCGTATCATCGACGACGACACCCAGATCCCTTTCTTGATCCGTAACTCCTAACGCGGAACCTTGCAAGACGTAGCTATAATTCGGGTTCCTCTTACCCACATGCATCACTTTGCACTTGTCAACATTGAACTTCATCTGCCACTTGCACGCCCATTCTCCCAGTCTCGCAAGGTCCTCCTGTAATCGTTCACATTCCTCCTGCGACTTGACGACCCTGAATAATTTTGTGTCATCGGCGAATTTAATTACCTCACTAGTTATTCCCAATCATTGACTTCAGGTGATCATAATTGAACCTTGCTTATACATTCAATCAATACTAAGAATAGTGACTGACCCTATTGCCTTAATTTAAAGCTTGAAGCTCAGGTATCTCTGACAAAAAGTTCCATAGACCCACTGTTTGGCAGGTTTTAGAGAGTCTGTAGGGATCTGCCTTGTTCATGCACCTCTACAAGACATATGAGCATGAAAAATTAACTCCTCCAAGTACACAGGAAACTCCCAAAGCCTGCCAGAGAAAGTGTGATCCTATGGGTCTGTTTGGTGAGTGTTGTTTTTTTTTTTTTTAAAGGAATTTGCAGTTAGTACAAAACTCCTTTTTAATATTACTTTGAATACACTTTCACAAAAACTTTAAATGTTTAAGCAGTTTATATGGAAGTGTGAAATAATTCAAAGACTACACTGTTCACTTACATATGTTGCAGCTGTACTACTTTGAAAAAATAAATAAAAATCCTCTTTGTTTTTTAGCCCATTTTTTTTATGGATTGATTTCCTGTGGAATGATAAGCAGCAAAGGTCAGCTGAAAGCATTGGTTGTTACAGATGGCTGGCAGTGTCCATTGTTTGACTCCTACTCAGAAACATATTCTGAGCTTCCTGTTACATTTTCTCTCTGTAGTCCTAAGTGTACAAACAAAATATATCTAGCTGGAAATGTATGGAGAAGGAGCACTGTGTATATATATATATATACCAAACATAACAGCTAAACATAACTGAACTTTTCTCTTTGTCCTTGCCAGACGAGTCCAGACAAATGGCCCTTTATACTATTACTAGTAAAAAAGGCCCGTTTCTGAAGGCAAGGAAACGGGCCCTAGGCAGGCAATTCCCCCCCCCCCCCCCGCGCTACGGCCCCCTCAACCCCCCCCCCCCGTGCCGGCAAAAACCGCCCCCCGCCGTTGTGGACTACCTGTGCTGACGGGGGACCCAAACCCTTGACAGCCGAAGTGCTGTTGTGCCCGTCGCGTTGCTTCCTCAATCATCTTCTCTGGAAGTTCCTCTGCGTGCGTCTGACGTCAGACGCACACAGAGAAACTTGCAGAGAACATGATTGAGGAAGCAACACGAAGGGCACAACAGCACTTCGGCTGTCGGGGGTTTGGGTCCCCCGTCAGAACAGGTAGTCCACAACGGCGGCAGGGGGCGGTTTTCGGCGGGCCGGGGGGAGGGTCAACAGGTTCGCGGAAGGGGGGGGTCAAGGGGGCCGAAGCGCAGGGGGTGACAGATGATTCCGAGGAAGGGGGAGGAGTAGGGAAACACGCTGCGCGTTTCCTTACTCCTCCCCTTGCCTTGGAATCAGCTGTCATGACGTCAGTGACGTCAGTGCGTGTCTGCCTAGCAGACCACCTCCAGGGAGCCACGGTCCCAAACACAGAACGTTGGAGGTGAGAATTATTATATAGGATACCAGGCATAACCTCCTTTTATGCTCATAAGCAAATGCCCTGATGAGCCAGTGGTCACCCTGTAGGTGTCTTCCAGCATAGTATCTCTGACACCTGTTCAACCATCAAGCTTACCTGAACATCTCTTGGCACCTGCCAACCTTTTGTATGGTAGGCGAGTAAACTGATTTCCCCAATACCTTTGCATACGGATGTCTTAGACTCAGTATCTTCTCTCCAGAGTACCACAGTCAGCCTGGCTAGCCTGCTTCATCTGCAGTAATTAATGTCACTGAAGTACTATCTCCCGATTTGTCTGGCCTTTGACAAATAAAGAACACCTTCTGTTGCTACTCGTGCTGCTTCAACACCCAGAGGTGAAAATGCCCAATTGAAATGGCATAGAACTCATACTAGAACGAAACAAACTGACTTTAAGGAAGCCTCTTCCTTTGAGACTCACTGAATGGCTCCCTACCAGACTACTAATTTCTGTACCAAGCCTACAACTCCAAAATTGGGATTTGATATAATACACCGCTTTTCTGTGGTACAACCAAAGCGGTTTATCTATATTATAGGCAGGTACTTTCACTGTCCCTAGTGAGTTCACAATCTAAGGGGTTCTTTTACAAAGGTGCATTAGCATTTTTAGAGCGCACTAAACGCTATGACCATAGGAATATATGGGCATCTCTAGTGTTTAGTGCACACTTATTTTTAGTGCATGCTAAAAATGCTAGCACACCTTGGTAAAAGGGGCCCTAAGTTTTTGTACCTAGGACAATAAAGGGTTAAGTGACTTGCCCAGGGTCACAAGGAGCTACGGTGGGAATTGAACCCAGTTCCCCAGGTTCTCAGGCCACGGTACTAACCATTAGGCTACTCCTCCACTGATTTTAGCCAAGACAACATCCATTTGTGAGAAAGCTAATATGCAAGTTTTTCTTACAGGATTGCTGTAAGCTGAAATTAACCCCCTAGGACCTAGTTTTCCATTTCTAAGCCCCTATGACTGAATCAGTCCAGTACTCTTGATTTCTCTTTGATGCTCAGGCCAACTCAGAGCCAGGGCTGCTTTTACCAATGGATAAAAGGCTACAAAAAGGGGATCCAGTTGCTCATTGGTAATTTTAACCCCAAGCCAGGTGCCAGCATCTCTCCATCTCCCTCACCCCCAGGTCTAGCATCTATCTCGTCCCCTCTCTTGTGATCCCCAGAAACGGCAGTAATTAGGGCATGCTGCCTTTGGCCGACGCTAAGCCTTCCTTCTGCTGCATACGCCTATGTGGAAACAGGAAGTTGCATCATAGGAGGTAGGATGCAGCAGAGGAAAGACCCCACTCTATTCACGGTTATTCCCAGTGTGCAAGGGTCTCACAGCCATATAGATCAACACACCCAATGCCAACATTAACATCAAGGCTTCAGACCTGGCTCCAAAATTTGTTTCTCTGGTCAACTGTGATTTCTTCATACGAAGACAGAGAATACAGTTTGCAGGGGTATGATCAGGCCCCAAACACTGCAGACACCAAGAATAGTGCAGCAAAGCCACTGGGAACCTTCAATGACATAAAAGGAAAAACAGCCGTGGTCAAATCAAGCAATTCAATGGTGCAATAAAAGAGAGCACCAAAAAAAAGGGGGAGGAAAACCACAGCCGGAGCTCAGGCTTAACAGCCTAGCGAGCTTGGTAAAACAAAGAAACCTTTTAAAAAGAGGCAAAAAAATTATCTAAAAAAATACGGGGAAGGAATAAAATAAAGACAAACTCCAAGAGAGGTATAACAAAACGAAAGGGGAAGGCATAAAAAGACCAAAGTCTGAACCAGTTGTGAGGAGTGGAAACAAATGCATCCTCTCCTCACAATGGAAAAAAAAAGAGAACTGCTGGTCTCGTGCTCTCGCAGCAGGTGGGAAGGCACTTGTGCATGCGCAGTGGAGTGTATCTCATGCTCAAAGACCTATTTTAAGCTTTTTACAAGCTCTGGACCAGAAACGTGGGCCCAAGTTACCCAACTGTGAGAATTGTAGGCCTGCTTGCCTTCGGAGAAAAGGAACAACACCCAATAACATGCAAATGCCAACACACATATTTCTGGTATAAATGCATATGTCCTTACTCCGCACAAATTCCTGCACATTTTATCAAATACATACACCAGAAATAAAGACCCGACAACAGTGGTGTTCTTGAGCTTGCATTCTTCACACGCTGTACAGCCCATTGACAGTGTTGATACACTGATTTGCATTACTGCACCAGACATCATATCCAGCAGCTCTATCTATTAGAGTTTTATTGTAACCCCTGAGACAGGCGGCTGGGTCCACCAAAACAGGCCTGTGTCATGTCTTTATTTCTGGTACTTTCAATAAAGAACTTTAAACATACATCTCCCTGGTGGTTGTTCTTGTGTCATCCTCTACTTCTCCATGGTTCCCGTTTGCGTTTTGTAGAGGCTAATTCCTGCTTGTGCTTTGGACAATGGGTGTCAAACATTTCATTTACAGGCCAGATTTGGCATAGCTATCTGAAGCAGTCCATAAATAACAAAAATTGTCAAAATTCATGTGTACAACCTCCCCAAACACTCCATACTGCAGCACTCAAGCCTGTGAACATATTTCAGGCAACAGTAGCTAAAAATTTAACTATCCATGCCAAACTTTATCTACCAAAAAAAAAAAAGCAAACATTAAATAAGTTCCAAACTAAGCTCAGCATGAGCTGGCTCTGGAAGCCGCATCAGCCTGTGATAAGCAGAAGGTAGGATCTCCAGCTACAACCATGACTTGTATGGGAAGCACTACATTACCCTTTTGCTCCAAGTTATAGCCATTCCAGAGAAAGGCTGTCATTACTGCAGAGGAAAGAACGGAAGTAGTTTAACAGTACAGCTACCTGATAGCAGCTTTCGTCTCCAAGAAAGAAAAGTCGTGGCTGCGCTCACTGAGATCATAATCACCAGCTCCTGAACTGAAAATAGTGATATGAACTTGTCACAATGTGGTGGAGTTGATTTTTTTTCTCCCACTGAGTTCCATAACAAGTGCTCCATGCCGGTATGTGAAGGACTTGTGCACAGATTCTGCTCTCTAGATCGGCTAGGACCATGGAGGGAATCTCAACCACAGTTCACAAGTGGTGTCTAATAAAGTTCCAGAGAGCTGTGGTCTTCTGGCCTTAGTCAAGGACTATTGCTGTAATAGCAGAGTTAGGTAAGGCATTATAAAATATGGGGACTAAATAGAATAAGAGACTCAAGGTGTTATAAACCAACATAAGACATTTCTAACTGAACTGGAAGCCCAAAGGAGCAAAAGGAACAGGTTTTGGTTCATTAGCTTCTATATCTTAGAAAAAAAATGAAGCACATTGATTCAATTCTCTCTTTTCTTCACTGTTTAAATTGTGCTACTCTTTCTGAAGCAAGTATCATTCTATGTGAACTCTCTAAAAAAAAATTGCATACATATAAATAACATTTTTATAATGTATGCCATAATGATTTTTGTGTGTTAATCCTCCTGTCTAACTGGCACTGTTAATAGTGCTATCCCCCCTCTAACTAAAACCGGAAAATAGCTGATTGCAGTAATTGCTTCCTTTACAAGGAAGCCATTGTTGCTTTTGCATTTGTTTGTGGGATCTGTGGTAAAAGAATAGCTACTGTGTTCCAAGTGGTGACCCTCTGACAAATCTCATCTCTCCGGGTTGTTTATATGCATGCTTCTGGCAGCTGCTCAACTGAATTCTCTGTCTGTCCTACAGATTTCATTAGATTATATGGAAACTGTGCTAGCTTTGATGTGAACATTGTTTTGATCTGATTTATTTGTGTAATTAGTGGTTTGGTGCAGAAGAACAAAATTCAACTCACCATTTTCAAGTAAAATGCTGTTAGGGTTTTGTTAACGCTTTAGCAGCTACACTGAGATTTCTGTACAATGGCTAAGTGGAAACTGGGTAACTTGCATTTTGTTTTTAAAACGTTGACAGGAAAAAAGGGCATTTTCCTTCACTCTCTCTTTTAAGACAGAAAGAAGGGTAGGAGTGAGTTCGGAGGGGGGATTAATACAATTGAAAAAGAAAAAAAAACAACAACACTTTTTGAGTAGCTGAGATGTTACCTGTATTAGTTGCTATTGCTGAATGACTACTTCTTGTGATTTTTTTTATTTATGCTGTTTTTCTATTTTAGTTATTAAATAAACATAATTTTAAAAAAAAAAAAAAAAAGAGAGACAGAAAGTGCAAAAATACCTACTTGTAGCTGGTGTTCTCCGAGCACAGCAGGATGACGGAGACCGGTGCGGACACTGACTAGTGAGTGAAGCAGAAAATTCTAGCAGCGTCCCACCACACATGCTCTGGTGCCTTCCTGCCCAACATTTGAGTACTCCAGTCAAGTAAAAAAAACAAAAAGCAGATAGCCTATAAATAAATGCAACTCCTAGGGGTGGAGGGAGAGTTAAGTGAGAATATTCGGCCTGCTATCCTCAGAGAACACCAGCTACAGGTAAGTATTTTTGCTATTCTCACATCTGGGAATCCCTAACTATCAGACTCACCGAAAACAAGAGTTTCGAAACTTCAAGACTAAACCTTCAATCAACTTTAAACTATACACATGCTAGCTGTATAGATGCAGCCTGGCACAGAATAAAACATGGCCTAAGAGAGTGGATTCTAGACACTGAACAAATTCTGCAGAACTGCCTGCCTGAACCACCTGTCATGTCGGGTGTCCTGATCCAGACAGTAGTGGGATGTGAATGTGTGAACGAAGACCACATCGCAGCCTTGCAAATCTACTCTATGGAAGCTGATCTCAAGTGAGCTACTGATGCAATCATGGCTCTGACATTGTGAGCCGTGATATGGCTCTCAAACGTCAGTCCAGCCTGGGCATAAGAAAAGGAGATACAATCTGCTATCCAAAGTGAAAGTGTGTGTTTGCCAATGGCCAACCCAAACCTATTGACCCCCAGATAGAAGGCTAAGGTTCGCTTGCAGTCTAAAGTATGCAGTACACTTTCGCCAGGATAGAAACAAAGTTTTAGGAAAAATGTTGGTAGAACAATTCACTGGTTAAGATGGAACTCTAACACTACCATAGGAAAGAACTTAGGGTGAATGTGGAGAACTACTCTGTTGTGATGAAATTTAGTGTGCAAGCTGAAGCAACCGTCACCCAAAACACAACTTTTCAGGTCAAAAACGTCAGGTGACAGGTACTCAGAGGCTCAAAAGGAGCTTTCATCAGCTGGGTGAGGACTACGCTGAGATCCCATGACACAGTGGGAGGTTTAGACGGGGGTTTTGTTAGCAACAAACCTCTCATGCAGCAAACAACTAAAGACTGTACAGAGATACACTCGCCTCCCACACGGTGATAAGCATCAACTGCACCGAGATGAACCCTTACAGAGTTGGTTTTCAAACCAGATTCAGAAGTGCAGGAGGTACTCAAGCAGTTTTTATGTAGGGTAAAAAAAAGGGATCTAAGACCTTGCCCTCACACCATATGGCAAACCTTCTCCACTTAAGAGTATCATCTCTTGGTGGAATCTTTCCTGGGAGCCAGTAAGATACAGAAGACACCCTCAGGTAATCCCAGGAGTTCGAGTTCTATGACCTCAACATCCAAGCCAAGAGGACCAGAGATTGGAGGTTGGGATCCAGAAGGGTACCCTCGTTCTGAGTGATGAGGGTCGGAAAACAGTCCAATCTCCACAGATCTTCAGAGGACAACTCCAGAAGAAGAGGGAATCAGATCTGCCATGGCTAGTAAGAAGCAATCAGAATCATGGTTCCCTGGTCTTGCCTGAGTTTCAGTAAAGTCTTCTCTATGAGAGGTATGGGAGGATACACATACCTCATCCCCAATGCAAGAGAAAGGCATCTGATGCTAGCCTGCCATGTGACCCAAGCCTGGAGCAGAACTGAGGAACTTTGTTATTCATATGAGTGGCAAAAAGATCCACCAAGGGGGTGCCCCACGCTCAAAAGATCTGCCAGGCTATGTCCATGTTGACAGACCACTCATGAGGTTGCAATATCCTGCTCAGTCTGTCTGTCAGGCAATTCTTGTCAGTTAGATTAGTGGCAAGGAGATCCATACAGTGAATCAGAGCCCACTGCCACGTCAACCGCTTCCTGACACGAGTAGGAGCCCATACCCTCCTGCTTGTTGACAGAGAACACTGCAAACTGGTGATCTATTTGAATGAAAACAATTTGGTTCTGGAGTCGATCTCTGAAAGCCTTTACAGTGTTCCAAATGGACAGCGTTTGGAACATTGATGTGGAACTGTACCTCCTGAGCGGACCACTGGACTTGAGTGTGAAGCCCATCTACATAAGCTCCCCAACCCAGGTTGGATGCGTCTGTTGTCAACACCTTTCGAGGCGGTGGAATTTGGAATGGATGTACCAGGGTCAAACTGGACTGGACTGTCCACCAGAGAAGGGCTTGAACCAATTCCGGGGGAATGTGGATGACATTTGTTAGGTTCCTCGCTGCCCAAGACCACTGAGAAGCTAAGGTCCACTGGGTCACTCTCAAGTGGAGACATGCACTGTTGAAGCTAAGTGGCCCATCAATCCCAACATTTGCTGAGCTGAAACTTGCTGGCTGCTGCGGACCTCTGAGGCAAGCATTACTATGGTATCCACTCTTGCCTGAGAAAGGAAGGTCTGAGACTGAACTGTGTGGAGCAGGGCTCCTATGTATTCCAATCGGTGAGCTGGATGTAGATGGGACTTAGGGTAGTTGATGACAAACCCTAGTAGCTCCAGCAACTGAATAGATAGGCGCATGGACTCCATGGCTTCTTCCTGACTTGTGCTCTCGACCAGCCAATCATCTAGGTAGGAAAACATATACACCCCCAGTTTGCATAGATATGTTACGACTACCGGCAGACACTTAGTAAAAACTCGAGGGGCAAATGCCAGGCCAAATGGCAGAATGCGATACTGAAGTGGCATTTCCCCACGCAAAATCTGAGATACTTCCTGTGACATGGAAGTATCGAAATGCAAAATGTGGGTATAGGCATCCTTTAAGTCCAGAGAGCATAGGCAGTCATTTTCTTGAATTAGAAGGCTGCCCAGGGAAATCATCCTGAACATCTCCTGGACCCAGGGCCGTGCTAACACGGTAAGCGAGGTAAGCATGGCAGGGGGGGCGCTTCCCTCTGGGGGGCGCCGCCGCACCATGCTCACCTCGCTCGCCCTCCCCAACATCCCTTTTCTTTTTAAATTTACCTCCGTGGTGGCGGTTCCAGCAGCGCAGCGTCAGGGAAGGAGGCGGCGCTCCCGACGTCTCTAGCCTTCCCTTCGCTGTGTTCCGCCTTCTTCTGACGTCAAGGATGACGTCAGAAGAAGGCGGAACACAGCGAAGGGAAGGCTAGACGTCGGGAGTGCTGCCTCCTTCCCTGACGCTGCGCTGCCGGAACCGCCACCACGGAGGTAAATTTAAAAAGAAAAAAAAAAAGAAAAGGGATGTTGGGGGGAGAGAAGAGGGTGGGCAGTTGAACAATGGGAGCGGGAGGGCAGGGGAGAAACGAGAGCATGGATGCGAAGGGGGGGGCATGGATGCGAAGGGGGGGGAGAAGAAGGCGGGCCAGGTTGGGACATGGGAGAGAGAGGAGCATGGATGCGAGGGGGGGTCATGGAAGGGAGAGAGGGGAATTGCTGGATAGGGATGAATGGAGGGGGCAGGGGACAGAGGAGCATGGATGGGCATGGATTGGGAGGGCAGGGCTCAGGGAGAGAGGGGAATTGCTGGAAAGGGATGAATGGAGGAGGCAGGGGGCAGAGGAGCATGGATGGGCATGGATTGGGAGGGCAGGGCTCAGGGAGAGAGGGGAATTGCTGGATAGGGATGAATGGAGGGGACAGATGGGCATGGATGGATATGGATTGCACGGTAGGGCTCAGGGAGAGAGGGGAATTGCTGGATAGGGATGAATGGAGGGGGCAGGTGACAGAGGAGCATGGATGGGCATGGATTGGGAGGGCAGGGCTCATGGAGAGAGGAGAAATTGCTGGACATAGAGGGGAGGGAAGAGAGATGAAGGAGATGAAATGAGGGAAAAGGAAGAAAGGAGAAAAACTGCACATGGATGAAGAAAATAGGCAGAAGCTGAGGACCAGAAATGAAGAAGAAAGGAGGAAAGGAAAGAAATAAATGGAAAGGAAGCCCTGGAAACGGAGTTAAGAGGACAGATAGCAGCAGAATCAGATACTGGGCCAGCATGATCAGAAAAAGAAAGTCACCAGACAACAAAGGTAGGAAAAAAAATCATTTTATTTTCATTTTAGTGTTTGGAATATGTCCACTTTGAGAATTTACATCTGCTATCTTATTTTGCAATGTATAGCAATTTGTTTCTAAGAATATTGCTGACAATTCCTGTCAGTGTGGCAAGTGGTGAGCGATCATTTTCACGGGGGGGGGGAGGGGGGGCGCCGCCGCCGCCTGATAGTCTGCAGGGGGGGCGCCGCCTGATAGGCTGCAGGGGGGCGCCAGAGGCCCTAGGCACGGCCCTGCCTGGACCAGAAATTTATTCAGGGCCTTCAGGTCTAGGATGGGCCAGAATACTCCCCGTTTTCTTGGGCATATGGAAGTACCTGGAATAGAATCCATTCCCTTCTTCCCCTAATGGCACGGGTTCTGTCTGCAGAAGGGAGGAGATTTCCTCTACAAGTACCTAACTTGTGCTGAGAGCTGATAGAAGATGCTCTCAGTGGGCAACTGGAGGTCTCCAACACCAATTCAGTGCGTACCCAAGATGGACTACTTGAAGAACCCACCAGTCAGAGGTTACATGGGGCCATCTGTGTTGGTAAAGTGAGCCTCCCACCGACTGGTAAGCTGTCCAGGACGGATACTCTGATCAGCTATGCTCCGCTGGACCCAGTCAAAAGTCAATACCCTGCTTTGACTGAGGAGTCAGCTGGGACTTCTGAGGATGGTGCTGGCGACACCTAGGATGCTGGGCTTGAGTTGCCTGAGCAGAGAAAACAGGAAGAGAGAACCTATGCCTCTGAGAGCAGTAGGGTCATCTCCTAAGCCCGCTAGAAAATCTTCTTGTTGAAGATGATGCAGATGAAGGATGTCAAGGCAGAGTGTGGATAATATCTGTATGTTTCTTAATAAGGTTAGCAACCTCTTCCATTTTCTCTTCAAACAATCTCCCTTAAACCGTGGTTCAAAGTCAGACACACACAGCCAGGAGAGTCTACACTTCCCCACAGCCAAGCCAGAGAGTCTGGACACCATATCAAAAGCATCATAGGCCTCTCTGGCCAGATAATGCCTATACGCCATCTGCTTGTTAGCTAGCTGGCAAAGCTCTGCAGCCTGCTCCAAAGGGAGAGAGTCTGCCAGACTCAGTGTACTGTTTACTAAAGACTCCAAGTAAAGGCTCGTGCAGAGCTGGAAGTACCAGATGTGGGCAATGAGGTCTAAAAAGTCTATCCCCCAAAACAAATCCAAAATTCTGGCCCCTCGTCCCAAGGGCGCAGAGGCATGCGAACAAGAACTCTTTGCCCGCTTGAGAGCAGATTCGGCCACCATGAAGTGCTGAGGAAGCTGAGTCCTCTTCAATCCAGGAGCCTTTTGGATAAGATACCACATATCCACTTTCTTGGGTGCGACCTGCACTGTGAGGGGAGACTCCCAGTTCTTCATGGATAAGGTGCAGTGGCACAGTGACCCCTTCATTAGGAGGAGACTTATAGCCAAGGACAGACATTTACGCCCTAGGCTCCTCTTCCATCTCCAACTTAGATGAGTTGGCCATCTCCCTCACAAAACTAGTGAAAGAGCACCTCTGGTGGAGATTTTTGTCTTTCTTGAGGAAGAGAGGGATCAGATGGTATACCATAGGACTCCTCCTCCGAGAAGTAATGTGGATCCTCATCTGACACCCAAGAGTGGTCCCAATCCAACTCTTCCACATACTCAGAGGCAGCTGAATAAGTCTGCACTGACCTCGGACTAGTGGAGAGAGGTCCACGCCCCAAAGAGCCCTGAGGTACAGCTCCACTCTCAGACTCCGGGGAAGCTCCCTCCCCGACATTGATATCAACACCCTGTGAGGCGCCAGCATCAAAGATCTGGGCACCCAAGGCTGATCCGATGGTGGCGCAAGCGCTCTCGATGCCTGAGTGGGAGGCCCCTGCAATAACTGTACCAGCTCCTCTAAGGGCATGCTCCGGAACTGCTCAAAGGCAGAAATCTACTACTACTATTTATCATTTCTATAGTGCTACAAGGCATACGCAGCGCTGTACACCACACACAAAAAGACAGTCCCTGCTCAAAGAGCTTACAATCTAGATAAGACAGGTAAACAGACATAACAATTAAGGGTAAGGGGATAAATAGGTGAGGATAAAGGACAGGGCAAGTGAGTAGTGGTTAGGAGTCAAAAGCAGTGGTAAAGAGGTGGGCTTTAAGTTTGGACTTGAAAACGGCCAAAGATGGGGCTAGACGCACAGGCTTGGGAAGTCTATTCCAAGCGTGAGGTGCAGCACGACAAAAGGAACGGAGTCTGGAATTAGCAGTAGAGGAGAAGGGGACGGATAAGAGAGATTTATCTACAGAACGGAGTACCCAAGGTGGAGCGTAGGGAGAGACGAGAGTGGAGAGGTGGTGGGGAGCGGCACAGTGAATACACTTATAGGTCAATAAGAGAAGTTTGAACTGAATACGGAAACATTTAGGGAGCCAGTGAAGTGACTTAAGGAGGGGGCTAATGTGAGCATATCGACTTTGGCGAAAAATGAGAGTTTTGGACAGATTGAAGAGAACAGAGATGGCTAAGAGGGAGGCCGGTGAGAAGCAGGTTACAATAATCAAGACAAGAGGTGATAATAGTGTGGATAAGGGTTCTGGTAGAGTGCTCAGAGATGAAGGGATGGATTTTGCTAATGTTATAGAGGAAAAAACGACAGGTTTTGGCAATCTGTTGAATATGAGCAGAGAAGGAGAGAGAGAGAAGTCAAAGATGACCCCAAGGTTATGAGCTGATGAGACAGGGAGAATGAGAGTGCCATCCACAGAAATACAGAAAGGGGGGAGAGGAGAGGTAGGTTTAGGGGGAAAGATGAGAAGCTCGGTTTTGGCTATGTTAAGTTTTAGATGACGCTGAGACATCCAGGCAGCGATATCAGATAAGCAGGCTGAAACCTTGGTCTGGATGCTGGTTGAGATTTCAGGGGTAGAGAGGTAAATTTGGGAGTCATCAGCATAGAGGTGGTACTGAAAGCCATGGGATGATATCAGACAGCCAAGGGAAGAAGTGTTGATGGAAAACAGGAGAGGGCCGAGAACAGAACCCTGAAGTACACCGATAGGTAGAGGAATAGAAGTGGAAGAGGATCTACCAGAGTGTACACTAAAGGTGCGAAGCGAGAGGTAGGAGGAGAACCAGGAAGGAACAGAGCCCTGGAATCCAAATGAAGACAGCGTATCAAGAAGTAGGCTGTGATCAACAGTGTCAAAAGCGGCGGATAGATCGAGAAGGATGAGGATAGAATAGAGACCTTTGGATTTGGTGTACCTCTTGAAGCCAATGGGAGTCTTCTGAGACATCAAAAAAAAGAACCTCAGCCAAATTAAACTCCTCAATCTTGAACCCTCAAAAAGGGGCACATTCAAACTGAGGTCAGAGCTGTGGCCTAAACTGGACAGTCACAAATGAAAATAAAGAAAAAGCTTTAAAAGGGCCAAGAAATTCTAAAAGGAATATACAGTGTTGAGAAACAAAAAGAAAAAAAAAGGAGAGAAAAAAGACTAAAAAAGAAAACTGCACAGCATTTTTGTGAAAAAGAAGCACAGTGTGAGGAGAGCACACGCGAACACATCCTCTCAGCTTCACAGAAAAAAACAAGACTGGAGGACCTGCACTCACACGTAGAGCAGGAAGGCACCAGTGCATGTGCGGAGGGACGCTGCTTGAATTTTCTACTTCATTCATTAGTCAGTGTCCCCACCAGATGACATTACCCAGATGTGAGAATAAGAAGGTCTACTTGTTCTCAGAGAAAGAACACTACCACTTCTATCTAATATTAAGTTGTTCAGCTACCCAGGTGACTTATCAGCTATTCTATTTTAATACATGCTAAAAAAATTAATGACCCTGCTTACTAAGGTGTGCTAGCTTTTTTAGTGCACTCTAAAAATTAGCGTGCGCTAAACACTAGAGTCGCCCATATGTTCCTATGGGCGACTTTAGCGATTAGCACATGCTAAAAACGCTAGCACACCCTTAGCGTGGCTTAGTAAACAGGGCCCGAAGCATCCTAAATTGCATTAAGAAAACATTCTGTTATACCCTTGTATTGATGGTCAGCAGTGGGTTGAGATCTTGGAGATCCACGTTCAATTCTCTCTGCAGCTCTGCGTGACCCTGGGCAAGTCACTTAACCCTCCATTGCCCCAGGTACAACAGTAGTACAATGTACTACTTAGACTGTGAGCCCACTAGGGACAGACCCAGTACCTGTAAAATTAAACTGTAAACCACTTAGGTCTAAGTAGTATATAAATATTAAAATTATTTTCCCTGAATTCATGTATTTATTTTACTTTACAATGATGGCTCAAGGTAAAATGCAATGACTAAAATTAGTACAGTGCACTCCATTTAAGTGCACATCGGATAAGCGCATGCTCTGTTTAACTGCATGCCGTACTTTGGTCCCGTTTTTGGCGCCATCAATTTCTATGGGGACAAACTTCGGTTTAGCGCACCACAGATAAGTACAAGATTCGCTTATATGCATGGTTTAAGACCGCTCCTCTGCAGGAAAGACTCAGCATAAGTGTATGCGTGGAATATGGAAGCCGATTGGCGCGTGACAAAGGGTCAGTAAATTTGAAATCTCGTTAGTTAACTGCCACTGGCAGAAGAAGCGAAAGAATGTTGTTAGAGTGTACACTGGAGTCGTCGTCGCGCAACTGTAAGACTTTAACACTGGCTGAACGAATAGAAGTTCTTAAAAAATTAGAAAACAAAGTCAAGCATCTATTGCTAAAGAATATGGTGTCAATCCCAGTCAAATTTCAAGTATCTTGAAGCAGAAAGACCAGCTTCTGGAAGACTGGCAAAACAATACAAATCCACCCGGAAACGAAAACGGGCGGGAAAAGCTAAAGAGGTAGAAGATGCCCTTCTTCGGTGGTTTTCTCAAGTCAGGAGCAGTTTCCTGTCAGTGGTCCACTGCTTATGGAGAAAGCTAATCAGCTAGCTTAAAGTCTTGGACTAACTGAATTCAAGGCCACTGTTGGATAGTTAGAAAGATGGAAGGAGAGGAACAACATAAAATTCAAGAAACAGCATGGTGAAAAACAAGACGCTGATGACTTTGGTGCTGAAAATTGGGTTGTTTCAGTTCTTCCTACCATCTTGAACGAGTTTGCACCTCACAACATTTTCAATGCTGACGAAAATGGTCTCCACTGGCGAGCAATTCCTGATGGAACACTTGCATTCAAACAAGCCGAAACTACAGGAAGTAAAACGTCGAAAGACTGACTGACAATCCTCCTTTGCTGCAATATGGATGGGAGTGAGAAGTTGGAACCACTCGTCATTGGAAAGAGCAAACAGCTCCCTTGCTTCAAGAATGTTAAGCGACTTCCTGTGTCATATGATGCTAATGCAAATTCATGGATGACTGGGGAAATTTGGAAGCAGTGGCTAAAGAAGTTAGACCCTAGAATGTGGGTACAAAAGCATCAGATTTTGTTGCTTTGTGATAATCGTGCTGCACACAGTGATGATGTCAGGCTGTCTAACGTAAAGGTTGTCTTCCTCCCACCAAACACTACCTCTCTGATCCAACCTATGGATCAGGGCATAATAGCCAATTTCAAACATTATCGGGCTCGTGTGCTATGTCGTCTGATGAGCATTATGGATGACCAGACTGGCAAGGATAAACGTGCTGTTCAACTGGCTCATAATCTATCACTGTTGGATTCCCTACATATGCAGAAAGAAGCCTGGAATCATGTTACACAGGCAACCATTGTGAACTGCTACAAGCGGGCAAGCTTTGTTAGGGATGTGGAGAGGGACGAAACAGATGCAGCTGTTGCAAACGCGTCAGATGAACAGGCTATTGACATCCCAGCCGGTGTTACTGAAGAGGAGTTTCATCACTATGTAGCTGTTGATTACGATCTACAAACAGCTGACGAAAGCACTGACGTCCAGATTATGTGCCTACACGCAGGCAACGGCTGATGATAAAACAGATGATGAAATGAGCTGCAAGGCACATGCTGACAAAATTCAACAACCTCCGGTCACTTTTGCAAGAGCGTAGGAGAGTCTCAACACCGTGCGGGCCTATCTGGAGGCCACTGGATGTCAGTGCTATGACAGTTTTTACTTTCTGGCAGACGTAGTCTATGGAACTCACAGACATAAGAGTGTACAGAGGACTATGACTGATTACTTCAAGTAAGTCTAACGTCAGTTAACAGAAACTGTAAACTGTACGTATAATAAACAGTACTGTACATATGTTTATCAGCTGTCAAGCTTCTTTGGGTCACAACGGTTAAGTGCATGCTCCGGTTAACTGCATGTATTTCTTTGGTTCCAGACCCTTGCACTGTACTAATAAATGCAATTTTTTTTTTTAAACTATCACCAAAAAAAATAATATTAAAAAAATGTTTAAAAAATTAATACTAAGCCTAAAAATGAACACCAAGCCATGGAAATACTGTAGTTGAATAGGACATAGAAACAGAAAATGACAGTGGATAAAGATCATATCACCTATCAAATCTGCCCATTCTTACCAGATACTAAGTTCTATAATTCCTTCCTCTAAAACCTCCACTAGGAGGCCATTTCATGCATCAGCCACCCATAGATTACTATAAAACAAAGGACAAAGAATTAATTTTGAATAAATGAACTGAAGAGAGGACGGCAGGTTTGTAACTTAGTGCTCCCAGTTAAGCACGTTGATGCCACACACAGAGAGCCAATTCTATAAAAGCATCTGTGCACCAAGATGCCATTATAGAATACTAGTGTAAACCAAGTTAGTGCACCTGTTTACAGCAGCTCAATGGCAGGAATAAATATGCACGCTTAAGTGCCCATGCAATGGACGTAACTTACAGTATTCTACAAATGACACACTTATGTTGGAGATATGCCCATCCACGTCTCATGATCCACCCATGTGTGTATCCCCTTGCAGTTATGCGCCAAGGTACTTATGAGCTACCTTATAGAATAGCGTGTAGACAAGTACATGCTTAAGTGTCAATCTTCTCAGCATGTGTGCAGAACTGCAGACACCCAGTTATAGAATAACCCTGAAAATTAACATTTTCTGGCAGTCCACACCCCTATCTGCTACTTCCCCTTCTGGTAAAGACTTCTCAACCACCTCCTGCTTCCTCACTACATCTCCTTATATTCTACTTCTAGGAAAATTCTGTACAACTGAGCAACGCAGAATCCCCCGCCCCACAGAACGCACATAATTCTGCAATTATTGTGCAGAATTCTGCTGAATGGCGGCATTGGGTCTCTCCCCCCCTCCCCCACACAGCAGGAGAAGGAAGTGAACCACTGCACATCAGGTCACTACTTCCTCCTCTTCTGCTAGCTTAGACCAGACTGTCTATGTGAATTGTGAGAGGGTCCCACTGTTCATATAAGCAGTCAAGACTAAGCTAGCAGAGAAGGAGGAGGAAGTGAAACAATGTGCAACGGCTCACTTCTTCTTCTTCCTGCCATGCGATCTCTGCAGGGGAGGGGGAGAGTGAGCTCCAGGAGCACGAGGAGTGGGCGTGGCAGAGAAATGTAATTGTGCCATTGGGGAGGGTGAGGGGGGGAACAAAGGTGAGTGTGCAATTAAGGAAACAGAAGGAAATTTCGGGCCTTAGAAAGGGAAAATTCTGTGCAAAAAAAGCTATAAATAAACAGCACAGAATTCGCCCAGGCGTATTATTCCCAGGGCTCCCGAGATACTTACCAGCACAAAACTTCTTTTGCCATTTATTCATCCTGTTGGAATACCAACTCCCTATATAACAAAAGCTCAACAAATCTTGGGGTGCCAGGTTGCCATGACAGAACATTTTTTACTGTAGCATCCGGTATTTGCCTTCTTTCAATGTCCTTCTTAGCCACCACCACACGACTTTCTTCTGGCCTGTACAACATAATTCTTTGTAAGTTTGAACAGTACAGAGCCTAAACTCTCAGGCTGGTCTCAAAAAGACTTGAAACTGAGACAAGTGATCAGGCATTCACTGACAGCTGTGTAGTGCATGCCAAAATAAAGCAATGATTCAGCAGTAGCAGCTGAAAAAGGTGAAAGGAGAGGTGAATGGTTCAAAGGTATGGAAGGCAAATAAATAAATAAATAAACAAAACAGGTAGGGCAAAGTATAGCCAGGGTGTGGAGATTTCCCTGGATCCTAAAAAGTGATGGCCAGTGCCCAAGAGGGTTGAGATTGAACGAGTTAAATTAAAAAAAAAAAAGTAAAATAAAATTGAGGACCAGAAGAGAGGCATGGTTTGAATAGAGTTGTATCCAAATATTCAGTTGGTTTGGAAAGAATAATAAAATGAACTAAATTACATGTTTATTAAACATCAGAATGTGTTAGTGTGTGTTAAGGTTAAAAGAACATGTATGCAGCAGTATATTTGTCAGCTTGATCCCCTAGAGGTAATCCCACAAAACCATCACAAGGAGGCAGAGCTACCATTTTGAACCCCGATGGAAACAGGGTAAGTGTGTCAGGGGATCGCGCCTTCCCTGCTCCTATACCACCAGGGATATCAGAGATAAGTACTGGGGGGGGGGAGGGGGCAATCAGCCTTTTTACATATACAGATCTAGATATATATCTATATGTACACACACACACATTAGCACAACAGACCATGGTAAATGAATCAGCAGTTAACATAAGTGCATCCGTGCTATCTGCTGATGTATTTACCATGTGGCCACTATTTTGTGCAGTACTTGCAGGCCAGATGTTGCCTATACCCCCAAAAGTTACCACAAAGGCATGTGCTTAATGCATGGTAAGTGTGAAAAAAAATTACTGTACTTTATTGTTTTAAAGACAGAAAGGGATCTGTCACTAAAGTTAAACATTATACAAAAATAAGCATTGCAAATTATTTTTGTTTCCCAAAATTTGTTTTCTTCTAGAAAACCAAACCCATAGAAAAAAAAAAAATGATTTCCAATCACTTCAAAATTTCTAGAAATTCTGCATCTGTGTCCTGAAGGAACTCACATGAAGCTAAAACCCTGGCTATCCTCACTGACTTTCTTAGGTGTTTTGCTAGAGCAATAGCGCCTGTTTGAGAAGGTCTGTTCAAATGCCTTATGGGTTTCTTGACACATAAGCAAACACATGCATACTGATGAAAGAGAAGCCTTGTGGGAGAAGATCTATTGGTGTTGCAGAAACCATAAGCTCTGTGGTAGTCTTCTGGTTGATTTTCTCAGGACCACCTCTAGGGGGACCTTTTACTAACGCTTAGCTTGAATTATCTGAAGAAGGGTCCATAGGAATAAAATCAAGGGGCTGGTGGTTGGGAGGCGGGGCTAGTGCTGGGCAGACTTATATGGTCTGTGCCCTGAAAAAGACAGATACAAATCAAGGTAAGGTATACACAAAAAGTAGCACATATGAGTTATCTTGTTGGGCAGACTGGATGGACCGTGCACGTCTTTTTCGGCCGTCATCTACTATGTTACTATGTTAGTCTCTTTTATATCCTTATTGAGATACAGCCTCCAAAACCAAACGCAGTATTCTAAGTGAACACTCACCAATGACCTGTACAAGGAAATTCTCTCTTTTTCTGCAAGTTATGCCACTCTATACTCAGTCCAGTACCCCTCAGGCTCTAGCCACTGCCTTCTCAGTTTTGCTAACTTCAGATCATATACAATCAACTGGAAGTCTCTTTCCTAGTCCATGCACCTTTTGATTTGTGTACCCCAAAATTACTCTGCTCTTCTCTGCACTGAAGCTTGATTGCCAATTCTCATTTTCTCTACTCCCTCAAATATGTCAACTCTTGTTACAAGTTTTCATGCAATCTGCAAAAGACAAAAATAAAGGCAATTCTATATTGCACATGTTACAGAACACAAAATGGAGTGGAGGAGTAGCCTTGTGGTTAGTGCAGCGGGCTTTGATCCTAGGGTCAATTCCCACTGCAGCTCCCTGTGACTCTGGACAAGTCACTTAACCCCCTCCACTGCCCCCCCGTACAAAATAAGTACCTGTATATAATATGTAAACCGCTTTGATTGTAACCACAGAAAAGGTGATATATCAAATCCCATCCTCTTTCCCTTTACATAATTTACAATTATTGGTGCTAATCATGTGTAAGTGCTAGGTGCTATTCAGTAACCAGCACACTAAGGTGCTTAGTGTGCAACTGTAAGGGGGGCATACATGTGTGCACAGCATAGGCTTGTCACCAGTGCTGTATAAAAACTAAATAAATTAACTAGTTACTGTACTTAAGTAAAAACTGTCACTTTTACTTGTAAAGAAGTACAGGATAACATTTGTTACTTTTACTAAAGTAATAATTTTGCCAATTTTTACTACTTTTACTCAGTTACATCTGATGCTTGCAATTAAAAGTAAAAAGCAAAAGTGGACACAAAATGTAAATGATGATTCCTAGGAGAACAGCGGAGTTGCTTGTGTTTGTTGAACTGGTTACTGGTCTCCAGTCCAACAGAACAGTGATGAGTTGGGTGATTTTAAAGCAGAGATGAAGCTGAAGCTAGAAGCAATTCTTGGTGAGCAGACATATATAAGAGTATGACACAGGGACAAAGTTTGTCCCCGTCTGGGTGGGTTCTGTCTCTGTCCCCACTCAATCCCCACAGGAAGCTGAAGATGGTAGCAATTCTTGATGAGCAGACATATATTAGAGAACGACACAGGGACAAAGTTTGTCCCCATCCACATGGATTGTCTCTGTCCCCACCAGATCCCCACAGGTTCTGTCTCCGCCCCCACCCCGTCCCCGCAGACCTTGTCTCCATCCCCGCAGGTTACATCTCCGTGGGCTCTGTCCTCATCTGTAGAAGCCTCAAACAATTATGATTTTATATTTAACTCTTTTTGATAAAGTATAAAAAGGACTATGCTGTGCAACTGTTGTGTATAAATTACGAATAGAAAACAATAATAACAGCAAGCAGCTATAATAACCCTCCTCACCAACATCCTCTACCTTTCTAACCCCAACAATAGCCGATTTCTAAGGAATCCTAATCCACCCTGTTAAAATGTCCAGGGGTACAAAATACAACCCGTTCTGTATGCCCAAGGGAGGAGAAATATGCCCTATGAAGCACTGTTATGATTTTTTAATCTGTGGATGAATAAGAAGCCATCAACAATCTCAGGATTCAGTCTAGCTCTTCTGTCTTCCACAGTCCTTCCTGCAACAGATGTCTTCTTAGAAGACGTGCTGGTAGCAAGATGTACAGGATCCCCTATGCAAATTTTGCTAGTTGTGGCCAGCATGTTTGCTTGTTTTTCCAAAAAAATCAAAATATTGTCTGCATCACTGAAACATAAATAACAGTCCAGTTCATTAACAGGCTTCAAAGTAGAAAATGACAAGGGACAAAGTTTGTCCCCATGGGCTCTGTCCCCATCTTCACTCCATCCCCATGGGATCTGTCCTCCGCAAGCTCTGTCCGCGTGTCATTCTCTAACATATATCTCTACCACAACAGACTGCTGGGTCATCCTGTGGAAAATTTTGCATTGGGGTGACTGTCTACTGGATTCATAGGTTCTTTAGTGAAGAAGTCTGCTGGTCTGGCATTAAGACTAAAGGGTTCTCACAAACTTGATTCAATTCTGGAAGACATTCAAACAGTTTGACATCAGACGAAAAATTATTAGAACAACAGACAATGATTCCAACTTTGTGAAAGCCTTCTTTGTAATTGGATAGCACGATGATGATAACGAAGATGAAGATGCAAGTTATGGATTAGATGGCACTATTTCTAATGCAGATAATGATGATAAAGTATTCTTTGCTATATAGAGATTCTCTTGATCAAAACCTGCAGACCGAGTCAGAAGACATCAGTGATACTGCAACCTGGCCCGATTTGTAGGAATTTATTTTATATCAGATTGAACTATCCACTTCCTGCTAGTGCAAGTGTTGAACAACTTTTTATCTGTACTGGACTCAGGCACGAGCAACAGTCAAAATTTAGTTCTACTAAAAGCAAAGTGGACTGAACTGTAGAACAATAAAGTTGTTGGGATAAAAACATTAACAATAGATGCATTCATTATAGTTGCAATACTTTTACTTTTTACTCTAAAAGTATTATATTAGGCAATAACTGTTTTACTTTCACAAAAGTACATTTTTTAATGTGTTTTTCACTGTACTTTTACTTAAGTATTAAAATATACATTTATTGTTACTTTTACTTAAGTACTTTGACCTAGTATTTTGAACAACACTGCTGGTCACCAAGTAATGCACACAACTTACAGAATACTATCTGTTGTGCACATTGCAATGGTGCACTTAGGCGCACCAACTTACACATTGTACACTTTACAAACACAATATTGTAAAAGCTAAATGTGCATATTTGTCTAAATATGCTACAGAATGATCAGCATACTTCTAAACTTTATAGTATGCTGAGGAGACTTACCAATCCATCATCATCATCAATGCTATGTCAACTCTCTGCTGAGGATTTTGATGTTGGATTTTATGAAAAAACTGCTAAAAACAAAAAACTTTGACAATCACAAGTTTCTAGTCTTCCCCCACTTCTATCCCCACCACTAACCACCCCCTCCCTCCTTCCCTTTCAATTTCTATTTCTTCTTTGATTCCTTTAGCCTCTTTTTCTTCATTTAATCTTACTTTTGCTTCTCATCTTAAGACAACTTCCTTCATCAAAGCTTCACCTCCTCTTAATGGCCCACTGACTGCATTTCTGTTTGGTAGTTCATCCACTCACTCTTACCTTTTCTTTATGGTATGAAGTAGCTTGACCTCTGGGGGCTTTCCAGCCTCATGGAAACAAGCTGTCGTACAGCCCCTCATTAAAGATCCTAAGGGTGACCTTTCTTTGGTCACTAACTACAAACCTATCTGACGTCTGCCCTTTCCATCTAAAATAGTAGAAAAATTCATTGCTGTTCAGTTGTAAAGCATTAGTTTGATCTACAAAAATCAGACATCTCCGACAAATGGGCTTTTGTCCTCAGCACTCCATACACTTCTCGGATTAGTCAATTATGTGAAACTGATTCTCAACGGCAGTAGAGATGTTGTTCTGTTTTCCCTTGACATGTATGTTGATTATTCTATTTTACTTCAGCGTCTTAGGGACCTTTACTTCTCAGGTCTTGCCCTGCATTAGTTTCACTCTTATCTTACTGGTCAGTCTTTTGTGGTTTATTGTTCTGGCACAAGTTCTCCACAGTCTTTACACTCAGGTGACCCACAAGGTTCAATTCTTGGTCCTATTTTGTTTACCATCTTTCTTGCTCCTTTGACTGTTCTTCTTCCATCACTGGAGTTTACATTTTTTAACTATGCAGACAATATTCAGTTGTTTATTCCTCTTGGTGTACTTTCTTCTTCTAATAGCTCTATCTCTAGCAAATTGGATATTGTTGCCAATTGGCTTTTTGAAAATAAATTGCAATTGAATCCTTCTAAATCTGTCGCAGTGTTCTCTGGACATTCATCTTCCGTATCTCCTCCTGTTCTCACTATTAAGGGTATTCCCATCCCATAGAGGTCTTCTACTAAAATTCTTGATGTCATTATTGATAATTCTTTGTCCTTTCATGCTCATATCTCTAAAGGTGGTTTCTTCTTGTTTTTTCACTATCAGACAGATACTCTCTATCTGTTCTTTCTTGGAACCTTCTACATTGCGTGTTCTTTTGTACATCTTTGTTTTATCTAAACTGGATTATTGCAACTCGCTAGGCTTTCTAATACGCAAAACACAGACTTTAACTGGTTCAGAAAACTGCTGTTAAACTTATTTACAACAAGAGTACATACGATCAATGTTACCCCATGAACACTGGCTTCAAGTTTCATATAAGATCCCTTACAAACTTCTTGTGCTCAGCCATCAGATTCAATCATCTGGCTGTCCAACTTTTCTGGCTTCCCTTCTTACCCCATATTCAGCTACTAGGGCTCTTCATTCATCTAATCAAAGTCTCTTATCTGTCCCTTCATTTCAGCAGGTGCACTTGGATACCAACAGAACTTCACGTTTTAGTGTAGTAGTTCCTACCTTGTGAAATATGCTTCCTCTTTACCCTTTGGCTTGAACTTTCCTTTGCTAAACTGAAATCACAATTGATAACATCATTTCTTTCTGTCTTTCCCAAATGCATCCTGGGAATAATTTCTTAGGCTCTTCTTCGTGATTTTTTTGGACCAATGTCTCTGGTTGCATGTGATGCCTTCCGTGTTTTCCTTTCCTATCTTTCCTGATATTTGAATTGTATCTTCCCCTTCCCTGTTTTTCTTTTGTGTATGTCTGCTTTTACTGTCAGCTGGGTTTTATTGCTATTGGTTTGTTTTGTCAAGTTTCTCCTTCCCTTATATTTTAATTACTTTGTAAACTGCTTAGATTTTCACCATATTTGCGGTATATCAAATAAATTGGACTTGGATTAGTTACTGACATAAGTCAGTGTGCCAAAGAGGCTTTGTACTAGTATTCTATAATGGCTTCAGCAAGCCCAGAAGATATTACAGAATTGGCACCAAGCATGCCCCATTGTGGTGCCTACATCTTGGCACCAATTTATAGAATTGCCCCCCAAACTCTTCCTCCTTTCCGCCATATGGTTCAAAGATAGTCAACAGAACTGGCCCCATGACGGATCCCTGAGGCACCCCTTTCTTCTTTCAGAGTCAATTCTATCTACCACTATCCAGTTTATCAGCCTGAGACCCTCTCCCTTGCTGCTGAGTATCTCCATGAACTTCCTTTGTGGGACAGTATTAAAGGCTTTGCTGAAAGCCAAGTAAACCACATTTGGTGCCAATAGATTCCATTATTAAATCAGAACATAGCCATAGATATGAAGCTCAATGAGGGGAAAAGTCAACATGGATTTAGCTAATGAAAAGTCATGACTTACAAAAACAATTATCCAAAGGTACAAATAAGCATGTGGATAAAGGCTGAGGCAATCAATATAGTACTAGTGAAAAAGGCCAGTTTCTGACAGAAATGAAACGGGCGCTAGCAAGGTTTTCCTCGGAGTGTGTATGTTTGAGAGAGTGTGTGTGAGATTGACTGTGTGAGAGTGAGTGAATGTGCGAGAGTGTGTGTGTGATAGAGACAGAGTGAGACTGGGTGCGAATGTGTCCGTGAGAGGGAGAGTGTGTGTGTGTGAGAATCAGAATGTGTGCCAGGGGCCCCTCCCTCCTCCCTCCCAGTTCCAGGGTCCCCCCTCCATCCCTCCCTCCGAGTTCCAGGGTCATCCCCCCTCCCTCTGAGTTCCAGGGTCCCTTCTAGTTTCAGGGTCCCCCCCCCCACCCTCCCTCAGAGTTTGGGGGTCTGCACCCTCCCAGTTCCAGGGTCACCTTCCCTCCCTCCCTCCCAGTTCCAGGGTCCTGTCCCCTTCCTTCCTTCCTCCCTCCCTCCAAGGTGCTGGGGGGGGGGGGTTGCTATTTGCTGTCAACCTAAGGAGAGACTGGTTCTGGCATCCACCAGCTAAGTCCTGTTGTGACCCACAGGCAGCTGGAGCTCTCTCATACTCTGACACACGTTGACAGGCAACGGTGGGGCTGACGCAGCCACGAGCACTTAACTGGATAAAGTTTGTATTATTGACAAAAGATCTGACAATACAGAGTTTAAAATTGCTGTTTCTAACAGGTAGAATATTTTTAAAGCTGTTTTAGTGATATTTAATTTAGATTTCATGATTCATATGTACAGATGGGTAGCTTTCAAATAAATTAAAAAGGTGTGCAGTAAGAAACCAAAAACAAAAACCTTTTGTCCTTTAGCTTTTAAGGCGTAGTTTATCCAGTAGAAACAGCTGTAGACGTGTTTCAGATGGAAGAAGAAACAAAACGACAATGTGGATCAGCAGCTCCTAGGTGTGCTTGGTTTTGACTGTATGGGAATGACGGCTGTTGGGGAGTGGAAACAGAGATTAACCAATGGGCTTCCTTGCTTACAGTGTAGTTGATTGGGTCACTTTCACTCGTGTGTAGTAATCGTCCTGCTGCATGGCCAGAGTCAGAGAGGAGAGGGGGTGCGGCGGAACGGTGAGAGAGCAGCTGCGGAATGGTGGGTGAGAGGGACTGTGGGCGGGGGGATGGGGTGCAGCGGCGATTTGGTTTGGTTTTCAGTGTATGGGAATGACAGCAGGGTTGTGGAGTGGAAACAGAGATTAACCAATGGGCTTCCTTGATTCGTTGAGTGTCAGTGCTCCGCCCTCGATGTCATCACATTTGGCGCGAGGGCGGGGCAGACACTCATGGGCAAACCGGATATCTATGCCACTTCAAGTTTCCGGTTTGAGGCTTCATTAAAACGGAGGTGCGTTTTATATAGAGAGATATCTGGATTTTCAAATGACATTTTACAAAAGTTCCTCATGAAAGACTCAACAGGAAATTAGTCATGGGATAAGAGATTATGACCTATTGTGTATTAGTAACTGGTTAAAAGGAAATTCTCTGGATCTGTACTGTGACTAGCATTTTAACATATTCCATTAATGATCTAGAAAATGCAACAATGCGAAAGATCAAGACTCAAAAACTAAAGGGAGACCGTCTAAAATTGAGCATCTAAATGGCAGAAGGAAAATACCCACAATTCTGTAAGGACACTAAAAACTGGATATGCAATTGGGCATAAAGGGGGTCCTTTTACTAAGCTATGATAAAAACTCAGATTTTTATTTTTTTTTTGCAATAATAGCCATGCACTAATAGAAACATAGAAATATGATGGCAGATAAAGGCCAAATGGTCCATCCAATCTGCCCATCCTCCATAACCCCTAACTGCTCCTTTTCCTAAGGGATCCCACATGCTTGTCCCGTGCTTTCTTAAACTCTGACAGAGGGTGCAGCCATTTTTCAAAATTATTGCGTGAGCACTTACTGCCACCTATTTTTCAGGTGGTAAGGGCTCCTGCGTTACCTATTTACTAATGCCTACTCTCCACCGCAAGTGCAGATCACAAAGTTACTGCAGGTATCCTGAGCGCATCCCATAATACTCATTTTTGCTGCGTTAGGCTCCTAAATTAACTAGGAGGCACTAAATTGGCATCAAGCAAGCACTAACTGGCTCTAATTTGTAGTTAGAAACATAAATGACTTAAGCCCCTATTCTATAAACTTAGCACCTAAATTCTATGGCGCACTACTGCAAGGGGGGGGCGTGGAAGTTGGAGCGGTATGGGCAGGTCAGGAGTATGCCAAGCAATTAAGCACTAACAGGCTCATTTTCAAAAGAGATGGACATCCATCATTCGACATAAATCAGAACATGGACGTCCATCTCGGTATAATCGAAACCCGATTTTGGACGTCTCTAACTGCAATCCGTCGCAAAGACGTCCAAATTTCAAGGGGGCGTGTCAGAGGCATGGTGAAGGTGGGACTTGGGCGTGCCTAACACAGACATCTTTGAGTCATAATCGAAAAAAGCAGGGACATCCTAAAGTACAACTTGGACATTTTCACCCGGACGTGTTTGTTTTTTTTACGAATAAGGCACAAAAATGTGCCCGAAATGACCAGATGACCACCGGAGGGAATTGAGGATGACCTCCCGTTACTCCCCCAGTGTTCACTAACCCCCTCCCACCTTCAAAAGCATCTTTAAAAATATTTCATGCCAGCCTTTATGCCAGTCTCAGATGTCATACTCAGGTCCATGACAGCACATGCAGGTCCCTGGAGCAGTTGTAGTAGGTACTGCAGTGCACTTCAGACAAGCGGACCCAGGCCCATACCACCCCCTACCTGTTACGTTTGTGGAGGAAACAGCAAGCCCTCTAAAACCCACCACAAACCCAATGTACCCACATATAGGTGCCACCCTTCACCCGTAAGGGCTATGGTAGTGGTGTACAGTTGGGGGTAGTGGGTTGGGGGGGGGGTTGGGGGGCTCAGCACACACGGTAAGGGAGCTATGTACCTGGGAGCAATTTATGAAGTCCACTGCAGTGCCTCCTAGGTTGCCCGGTTGGTGTACTGGCATGTCAGGGGGACCAGTGCACTACAAATGCTGGCTCCTCCCACATCCAAATGGCTTGTATTTGGACGTTTTTGACATGGACATCTTTGGTTTCAAAAATCGCCGTAAGTTAAGGACATCCAAATCCAAGGACGTCCTTGGTATTTTCGAAACGAAAGATGGACAGCCATCTTTTTTCAAAAATACGGTTTTCCCCGCCCCCAGATTTGGACGTTTTACAAAGACGCCCAAATCCCAAATTGGACGTTTCTTTCGAAAATGCCCCCTAAGTCAATTACATACATAACTGCCAATATTTACAGCAGCCATTGATGTAGCATTAGTGTTCACTCCTAGAGCTTGGCATCAAAATGCGAACTTATGTTAATATTCTATGACGGCAACTACATACAATATTGCTGTTACGGAATTGGTGCTTAGCACCCCAAAATTTTGCACCTAAGTTTTAGTACCCTTTACTGAATTGAGCCAATACGGACAACTCCAGACTTATACGTAAGATTGTTTCCATCTCTACATATTTTACATAATCATGGGTTCCGTATAAGGAGTCACCACTTAGAGCGGCCAAAGCAGAAAGACATGCATTAGAGCCAGCTCAGTGTTCCAGGTCTACCGCAAAATTACCAACCTCAAAATACTGCGATATGCTGTAAGCAATGAGCATGCAAATTTCTGCCACATTTTTAACACAGCAGTAATCAGCAGCTCGCTGCAAAGTGTCACCCTTTCTGGCTCAGGAACTTACAGAAAGGGTGACATTAAAAAAAAAATTGCAGGAAGGTCACAGGTCTGCATCAGTTCTAGTCTTACAGACCCCACCCCAACCTCTGACTTGACCCAATCCAAAGGTAGTCAACCCCCTTACAATCTCCGGTAGACTAATAGCCCCTGACCTCCCCCCCCCCCCACCCGCCATCCTGACTCCAACATTAAAAAAAAAAAAAAAATATCCTTAATATTCTAGAATATTCCCTTCCCAATCTCACCACACTTACCTCAAGACTGGACAGGCAGGAGCGACATCTACTCATTCCTGCCTCTGGCACCAACATGATCCATAATAGCAGTACCTGAGCCCTAGTGGTGTGTCATAATGGATCACTAGAGGGTCACGGCTGCCATTTTGGATCACAGCAGCAATAGAGACAGAAGCGAGCAGGCACTGCGATTACCTGTCTAGTCTTCAGGTGTGTGCAGCTGGTCTGGGACGGTTGTCAAGGAGAGAAGAGAGGTACATTAGACTACCAGGGATACATTTTTTTTTTATGTTGGGGTTGGGGTCAGGGTGGGGTGGATTAGGAGGTCGTTAGACTACCAGGGATTGTCAGAGGGTGACTACATTTTCCAGGGGTAGTATGGGGGAGGGGGGAGGGGTGCGATGAAGAAAGCTACCAGACTTTCAGACTGAGATTGGTCCCCAGTGCCATCTCAGACCACACAGAATAAGCATTGTGCTGACGTGGTGGACATCAGCAAACAGCTTTACATTGCTGAAGATTACTAAAAAGCCTCTTTACTATACATTTCAAGATGCTGTGCGCTAATGAGGCATATTTTCAAAGCACTTTGGGAGGCTAAGTTCCATAGGTTTCTATGGAACTTTGGAAGGCTAAGTGCTTTGAAAATTAGCCCCAATGTCTACTGTATGAGTCAACTTCAGCGCTGGAACCCTTCCTGCATCCTGCAGCCCATGAGCATATTGACCACTTGTTAACCACTCACTGCAGCAGCTTTCTACATCAGCCCCAGAAAAAGGACAATAACAGTCTCTGAGATCAATAGACTGAAATCCTCAGAGTGTACAACAGTGGTCAAAAAAAACAAATACAGTATTAGGAAATACTTGAAAATGTCAGAAAACAAAATTTGAATCTCATAATGCCCTGTTATAGGTCTATGGTGCAACCACAGGGTTTTGCTTTTTTTTTTTTTTTTTTTGAGAGACTGTTGCCAGGATTTAGCTTTCTATGTTCTTATAACCACACCAGCCTAGTCTATTTTGTTTTTATCTGCTGGTGACCTATTGCCGCTGACACAGCCATTCTTGTAATGGCCATGGCCATGTTGGGCATTTTATGTTGAATACCTGGGAGCTTTTAATCTACTAATAAAGACTTTGGTTTTTTTTTAACAAGGTTTGCCTCATTGTTTTATTTTTGTCATCTCAAAAAAATACAGCAAAACTAGGGAAGGAGAAAAAAAATGATTAAGTCTACACTTACCACACGTTAGTTACAAAAACTAACACGTGTGTGCTATAGGGGTAATATTCTGCAAATGCCCTGCAGTTAGGGAACACACTGCACAGGCCTGAATTGAAAGCATCTGTTTTATGGACTAAGGTATCCATCAAGCTCCAGAACGGCACAAAACAAAAAAGCTCACAGCAAAGTTACTAATACCCCTCCCCCCAACACACTGTCAGACCCCACGATCACAACTACAATCTCCCCAAAGCCCAATAACCAACACTCCAATTCCAGCTCCAAACCCTCCATCTAAACCCCAACTCTGATCCAAAACCAAGCATCCGATCCTCTTTCCATGCCCTCATGGCCCTGGTCCCAGATACCTTTCAATACTTACCCAGGTGATCCCTCATGATATAGTGCCCAAAGCAGGAGCAACCCCCTACGCAACTGTCCATTGGTCTTCAGGTTCAAAATGGCAGCTCTGACGCCCAGCTGCAGTCTTGTGGTACTACTGCTAGGGGTCAATCTGCCAAATAAGGCAATTGTTCCTTATTTGGTAGAGTAACCCCCTAGGCGTAGTATTCTAAGAATACCACCAGGGGTCAGAGTTGGCATTTTGAATCCAGGTGGCAATGAAGCAGGAGCATGGGAAGATTGCATCCATCCCGGGAACTATACTACCAGGAATAACCCTGGGTAAGACCTGGGGGGGGGGGGTGGGAATTGCATGGGGGAACAATAAGGTGTAGGGCTGTGATCTTAGGGTAAGGTTTGGGCTATGGGACAGGCTGGAACTGGCATCAGAGGATATGTGATTAGAGGGTGTGTGATATGACACTACTTACAGCAGCAGCAATGCTACCTGCATCCAATTTTGTACACACCCATTCTCCACCTAGTTCCTACCCACAATGCATTAAGCAGTTAAAATGTGATTTTTAATGCATGATAACTATTAGCGAAAGCACATGGTTACTGCATGTAAAAATGCATGTTAACTACTTAACGCACTTTACCATTCCTAACGGTGGGGAATAACATATTTAGAAGGGCAATGCTCTTTGCCTTCCTTTAGCCACGTTTATCTTATCTATAACAAAGAGATTGTAATCATGCCTTCTGTGACATATCTGACTCATGTCTATTAGAACTATTTTCTGTGTTTATGTCTATATTATAATCTACTCTACTGTAAAGGTTTTAATGCTTATGATGAGAAAGGTGGTACAGCAAAAACACTAAGAAACAGAAAACAGAGAGGTTGATATTTCTAAAAATCGTAAGTGGTATGAACAAGTTAATAGAAATAGATATGTACCCTTTCAAATAGGACTATGGAACACTCCATAAAATTAACTGGGAACAAACATAATTAAGGAGCCCTTTTACCAAACAACAGTAAAAAGTGGCCTTAGCGCATCGTTTTGCAGGTCATTCTCACGCACCAAGGCCATTTTTACTGTTAAGGTAAAATGACCAATTTTCTAAATTTTTCAATAATGGCCATGTAGTTGCACTAACCGATTAGTGCAGAGCACGCCCAGTCTCCACTTCCAAGACACGTCCCCTGCGCCAAAAAATATTTTTTTAGTGCATGGGTAGTGGGCACACATTGCAAAATTACTGTGGGATGCCTTATGTGCCATGCAGTATGCCATCTTTTGGCTAAAGCAAGCATGCATTAGTGCTTACCACAGCTTTGTAAAAGAGCCACTAAGAAAGTATTCTTTTCAAGTAATGCACAATTAAGCTATGGAATTCACTGCCAGAGAACGTAATCAAAACTTATCAAGTCTTATTTTTTTTTTTTTTACCAGCTATACTACAAGTCCAAAGAGTAAAGATCTATGAACAGTTACTACCCAGGCAGATCTGGAGATCACCTTTCTAAATGATAAAAAAGTGGATCATCACTCATTAACTTTATTCAATCAATTAAAATATATAAAATGCCTTCCCCAAGACTCAAGGCATAATTTACATAAAAACAAAATCTGCAGGGCACAACCAAGTGACTCAGACTATCCATTGTGGACTAGACAGATCATAATTCTGACCAAGCATGGCATTTCTTATTATTCCAGTTAGACAATTTCAGGGGTTTTTTTAATGCATTATGTTGCCTGCTTAGTAACCAGGCTAATTACCACCATTTTACTATTTGTTATATAGTAACATAGTAGATGACGGCAGAAAAAGACCTGCACGGTCCATCCAGTCTGCCCAACAAGATAAACTCACATGTGCTACTTTTTGTGTATACCTTACCTTGATTTGTACCTGTCCTTTTCCGGGCACAGACCGTATAAGTCTGCCCAGCACTATTCCCGCCGCCCAACCACCAGCCCCGCCTCCCACCACCGGTTCTGGCACAGACCATATAAGTCTGCCCAGCACTATTCCCGCCGCCCAACCACCAGCCCCGCCTCCCACCACCGGTTCTGGCACAGACCATATAAGTCTGCCCAGCACTATCCCCGCCTCCAAACCACCAGTCCGGCCTCCCACCACCGGCTCTGGCACAGACTGTATAAGTCTGCCCAGCACCATCTCCATCTCCCGCCACCGGCTTTGCCACCCAATCTCGTCTAAGCTCTTTAGGATCCATTCCTTCTGAGCAGGATTCCTTTATGTTTGAATTCCGTTACCGTTTTCATTTCCACCACCTCCCGCGGGAGGGCATTCCAAGCATCCACTACTCTCTCCGTGAAAAAATACTTCCTGTCATTTTTCTTGAGTCTGCCCCCCCTTCAATCTCATTTCATGTCCTCTCGTTCTACTGCCTTCGCATCTCCGGAAAAGGTTAGTTTGCAGATTAACACCTTTCAAATATTTGAACGTCTGTATCATATCACCCCTGTTTCTCCTTTCCTCCAGAGTAAACATGTTCAGGTCCGCAAGTCTCTCCTCATACGTCTTGTAACGCAATCCCATACCATTCTCGTAGCAACAACAATCAAGAAAATATTAACAATAATACTATTTACGAATCACAACAACATGGCAAATACAAAGGGGGTCATTTACTGTCAGCATGTACTAGCCAGTTCTACCGCAAAATTACCAACCCATAAATATCACAGCATGCTGTAAACAAAGAGCATATAAATTACTGCCACAGCAGTAATCCGCAGCTCATTGTAAAATGTCACCCTTGTTGTCAGTGACTGAGCATAGATCGACTCTGCTAGTGACAGAAAGATGACTTCAATGTTTTTTTTGTTTTTTTAAGTTACAGGTCCGCATCAGTCATGTTCTTAGCAGAGAACTGCCCTTTAACCTACACTCAAGCAATAAATATAACCTTGTGACTCTGGGCAAGTCACTTAACCCTCTACTGCTCAACATACAAAATAAGTACCTCTATAAAATATGTAAATTGCTTTGATTGCAACCACAGAAAGGCTGTATAACAAGTCCCATCCCCTCAACCAAGAATGAACCATGAACTTCTATTTTACATATATCAACATTCAAGTAAATGCTGTTTAGCCCACCAGGCATGGGCAAACTGCAAAGCTGGTGAACCAAAGTTCAGGATGAAAGACCACAGAAGTAGAAGGAATGCACAAGTCCCACAAAATAAACAGCAGTAAACTGGAAGTGGCAGCTGGAACAGGTTCTTCAAAACAGACCAAAGAATTCTCAAAGTCAGGTTAAAAACATTTATTGAAGATGACTCGACACAGTACCATGTTTCGGCACATGCATGCCTGCCTCAGGAGTCTTGATATATATGTTTGACAATCACATATATCCTTGATGGTATGTCTTGAAAAGGAGCATGAGTTAGTCTTTAAAAAGACCATTAAAGGGTATAAAATTGCTTGAAAATGACACAGTATTACTTGACATTTTCAAGTGATTTATACCCTTTAACAGTCTTTTTAAAGACCAACTCATGCTCCTTTTCAAGACATACCGTCAAGGATATATGTGAATGTCAAACATATACATCAAGACTCTTGAGGCCGGCATGCATGTGCTGAAACATGTTACCGTGTCACGTCATCTTCAATAAATTTTTTTAACCCGACATTGAGGGTCCTTTGGTCTGTTTTGAAGAACCTGATCCAACTCCCGCTTCCTGTTTACCAAAGTTCAGGATGGCCATTGCCAACTAGAAAGTGGTGCAAAGCAAGTGTCCTAAAACTTCTTTTACTGCCTCTATTGCTGGTCACACTAGCAACAGTCTCCTGAAGTGCATGCTATTTGGAAAAAAGGAGTGTGTCAGCTAGGAGAGGGAAAAAAAAAAAAGGCAAACACGCAGTATGCAGGCGTTACAAAATAATACATTATTTCTGCAATTCAGCAAGTTCTTAACATTCTTGCTATTGCTGATAAGCCCACCATTGACTCAATATCTCTCTCATAAAACAATAAGCAAAGCTTTCATTGTACTACCTATGCCCAGCACAGTAAATCCACACATAGTACCAACAATAATATTATGTCCAGTACCCAACAAAAGCAAACTGGGAAACCTTAACCAAGCAGCAATGGAGGGACAAAAACCTACAAGGTGAAAGGGGATCTGAGTCACAGTGCACCAGACCCTTGTTTCCCCTTTTTATGACAATGATAAAGATGCACCCCTGCTTTTATCACATATATTTTCTACATATTGAATAGTGACTTCAAAGGTTTTACAGATGTTGTTTTTGTGCATACTGAATAAGGTAAAACTAAAATATGTCTTACATCTAGCCAATCGTTGTCACTAAGTTACCCATGAACAGCTGTGGGAGGAAAAAAAAGACACATGGCTTTTAACCACAACAATGTAGAGATTTGCTATGCTTCCAGGAAAAACATAAAGGATTTTTTGTTTCACATCTACTGAAAGATCACGGGGTTAACCCCCACCCCCAAAAAAAGCTATAATAAATTTTCAGGTTTACTTTAATTCTGAGCCCCCCTCCCCAACACACGCGACCAAAAATCTATTATTTTATCTTATTTGAAATTTCGGGAGAGGGGGGGGAGAGCGTCTGTTTGGATGCATTGGTGAAAAGAAGGAGACTCATAATTAAAAGTACTAAAGACACCCTGGATACAGGATCATAAGAAAAGACAATGACTAGGAACAAAAGCGAAACACCAGTAGGGCTGGACAATACACAAAAGCAACCACCAGCGACAGAAACGCTTACCTGCCACCGCATATACCGACAGCAGCCTACCCGCTGGTTAGCGGCCTCCCAGCGGGAGACTCATGGCAACAGCAGCCCGGCCTCTCACCCCGCTCTAACCACAGACTGCAGCCGGCTAATACCACTTCCTTCCTCCTTCTCCGCCCCTCTCCTCTCTACTCCACTTCCCAGACTAGTCTACCAACCGCCGCCATCTTCTCTCAGAGGGACAGTAACACAGCACGCAGGAACACCCACTCCTGCCTCAATGCCCAATCTAGAAAGATAAAAACCGGACCGGACCCGGAAACTCTCTGACAGGGATGCAACAAGGCAAGGAGGCTGGAGGTTGATTGCCGGCGTGACGTCAAAACGTTGAAGCCACTTGGGTTACTGTCTGCTTCCCCTGCGCAGCCGTCGTTCTGCGTACACTTGAACTTCTGAAGACAGTCCCTTCTCGACAGAGCTTACAAGCTAATTACGAGGACAGACAAACAAGAGATAAGGGAATATTAAAGTGAGGATGATAAAATAAGGGTTCTAAACAAGTGAATAAGGGTTAGGAGTTAAAAGTAACATCAAAAAGGTGGGCTTTTAGCTTAGATTTGAAGACGGCCAGAGATGGAGCTTCACGTTCCGGCTCAAGAAGTCTATTCCAGGCATATATGGTGCAGCAAGATAAAAGGAATAGAGTCTGTAGTTAGCGTGGAGGACAAGGGTGCACATAAGAGAGATTTACTCAGTGAACGGAGTTCCCAGGGAGGAATGGAGAGCAGTGGCATTCCTAGGGGGGGGGGGGGGTGTGGTCCGCCCCAGGTGCACGCCGCTGGGGGGGGGGGGGGGGTGCCACGCGACTGTCGGCGCCGCTTGTTCCGTGCTCCCTCTGCCCCGGAACAGGTTACTTCCTGTTCCTGAGCAGAAGGAGCATGGAACGAGCGACGCCGACGGGCGCGGCCCCCCCCCCCCAGCAGGTAAAAATGCAACCCGGGGGGGGGGTGTCGTTTCACTGGGGGGGAGAAGGTATCGTTTCACCGGGGGGGGGGGGCGATTCACCGATCCGCCCCGGGTGTCAGCCGCCCTAGGAACGCCACTGGAGAAGAGGTACTGAGGAGCTGCACAGTGAATGCACTTATAGATCAGTAAGAGGAGTTTGAACTGTATGTGGAAATGGATAGGAAGCCAGTGAAGTGACTTGAGGAGAGGGCTAATATGAGCATAACACCAGTGGCGGAATATTCGTCGTGCATCAGAATTTTGAACAGATTGAAGAGGAGAGAGATGGCTAAGTGGAAGACCTGTGAGAAGCAAATTGCGATAGTCTAAGCAAGAGGTGATGAGTGTGGATGAGGGTTCTGGTAGTGTGCTCAGAAAGGAAAGGGCAAATTTTGGTGATATTATAGAGAAAGAAACAACAGGTTTTAGCAGTATGCTGAATATGTGCAGAGGAGAGGGAGGAGTCAAAGATGACCTCAGGAAGGATGAGAGTGTTATCCACAGAAATAGAGAATGGGGGAAGAGGAGAGGTTGGTTTAAGGGGAAAGATAAGAAGCTCATTCTTGGTCATGTTTAGTTTCAGATGGCACTGAGACATCTAGGCAGCAATGTCAGACAGGCAGGCTGATACTTTGGCCTGGATTTCGGCTGAGATTACACTCAAAACAAAGCAAACAAACAAACCTATGAGCTGCTGCATCCACGTTCTCGTTCTTTATTGTTGGTAGCATTTTTATTTAATCTCACTTATATTTTCAAACATGCCAGCTTGTGCAGTACACAGAGGAAGTATAATAACGGAATAACTTTTCACAGGTAGAGTAGTAATTTGTTATAAATCGTAATCAGTGTGTCATTTGGAGGGACTGGTTATAGGGACACCCTAGTATGTATTATATTCATGCAGAGATTTTTTTCTCCTGGTAAAGGGCCACTAAAATAGACATGTTATGAGAATCAGGTGCTCAACATTCAGAGTTCCTATTTATTTATGACATTTATATCCCACATTAAACATGAATTAGGTTGAAACCTGGGAGCATTTAAAATATTTTTGTTTTTCCTATGCCTAGATCAAAAGAGAAAGATGGTTTGTGGGAAATTGCTCCTTTTGTTTTGTGAAATGTAGTGGTATATTATAAAAATGCACTTAATATTGTTTATTACTACTATTTAAAAGAGAGATATTCAATATAAGGGCACAGCTACCTTCATGCAGAAGTCCAGAGTCAGTCTAAATATGCCAACATTTTTCACTTCTGTGACATACATTTATTTCTTCAAGTCATTTTTCAACAGCATTTTCTCAGTTATTATCCAACTGTGAACACAATTATAATGTTAAGTTTTGGATGTTACTGAATTCTATTGTTCTGTCTCACTGTATGTCCAGTTTTGGCACAGTATAAGTCATCACAAGGACAAAATATAAGAAAACCAGCGGACTGAATTAGGGGCTTCTAGCCCATTGAGTTATGTTTGAACAAATGAGAGATCTGCATGAAAGAAAATATTTATTTTTATTATTTTGACTTCTGAAAACCACTTGTCCCTGAAACATGCTAAAACCAGAATAATCCATTTGTACAAAAAAGATGAGGTGAAGATGTGATTCCATGTGCCCCAATGAAAGAGTTTAATTTTACTTCCAATCTTTATAATACTAGGCTTCCCAAGGCGGATTACAACAACAGTTAAAATGAACCCATCAGTTAACAGGATATCCTCACTGAAATTAGGCCATGTATTACTGTATTGCATAGAACAGTGTAGAAAAATGAGCACAAAATACAGACTTTATAAGTGCTATTTCCACCAGCAACAATCATTTTTGAAGCTGTTTTAGTGATATTCAGTTTTTATTTCATGATATTTATAGCTACATACGAGAAGCTTTCAAATAAAAGGCTGTCAAATAAGTAAAAAAAAATATATATATATATATATCCTTTGTTCTCCACATTTTAAGGCACTGCCTATCCAACTGGAACAGCTTTTGACTTTTTACAAATGGACCACACATAGGCAATCTGTTATTTATTTATTTATTTATTTATTTATTTATTTATTTTAAATATCTTTATTTGAGCCAGGGTAAGGATCACAACAAAAGAAAAGAATACATCCCCATAACACAACAGAGCAATTGTCATGAAGAGTAATAACAACCAACCCCTGAAGCACAGTATATAAAGCTACTCAATCAAACAGTATATAAACATCCCACCCTTGACCCATTTTTTGTAGCACAGAGAGAACCCCCTCAACCTCCCCCACCCCTTTATTGGTCTGTCCATAATACACTCATTGAGGAGCATCCCCAACATTGTCTACTTCCGCATACAATGAAACATACCTGTTCCATAAATGACAGTATTGACACTGACCCAGAGAATTTAAAAATGTTATGCCAGGTGGTGAGTGAAAGGGGTGCAGCATCAACCCAAGACTGCAAAATGCATTTTGTAATAGCCAATAAAATAAATTTGCACTGCGCATCACCAAAGCCTCCCCCTCAAAGTGAAGCTGTGTTTCCTAGCAGCACTGCTGAATAAGATCAATCCAAAGCGCACTGCAAGGTGGACTCAATGACCCCCAGAGTCTGAGACCAAAAAGAAGATAAAGCAGGGCATTCCATAAATGAGTGGAGAAAAGAACCTGAAAATGCCTTGCATTTCACACATGTATCATCCCACAAACCCATAGCTTTACTCCTCTTGTTTAGTAATATGCACCCTGTGTAAAACTCTGTATTGAATATGTTGTAAGGTTGCGTTAGGGGTTACTGTGTGAAGTTCCTCAAATACCACCCCTAACTGAGCCTCCAATACATCCTCCACTCCATAGCTAGTTGTTTTAAACAAGGGGCTTTCCTAGTGTCTTGAATTAGCTGATACCATTAGGATAACTTATTCAGAGTAGGAGAGAGATGTAAAAAAATCTGATCTAACTGTGTGAAAGCCACCGGAGCCTTCCCACGTCGTTCGGTATTTTTTATTTTTTTTATTGCATTTGTATCCCACATTTTCCCACCTTTTTGCAGGTTCAGTGTGGCTTACAATATGAGTTAAATGTTGGAAATACAATTTGTATTTGTTACAGATTGGTTATGGATTACATTGTGCAGAGTTATGCGAAACAATTGAGGTGTCGTTAAGGAATGTAACAATGGAACACAAACATTGAAACTTTGGAAGGAAACAATGGGAGCTTAGAGGGCGATAAAAAGGCATGAAGACATATGGTATATATCTTTCTGTGAGTAAAGGTATGAATGATGTGGCAAGGACAGTCTCTCACTTGGAGGTAGGCAAAAAAAGATGAGTTGTGGACATTCCATGCACGCCTGATTTTATCAAAATATGGGAAGCTTTCACCCCCCAACAGCCAAAAGTCACACATACCCCAAATATTGACACCCTCCTCTTTTCCACTGGCCAAATACTGCAGAGTTCAAACCAGCAGGGAAATCTGGATTACCCAACAGAGTCAAAAAAAGGGACACATCCTCTTTGGTGCCCCCCCCCCCCCCCCCCATGACTTCTCCACCACACCCAACTTTCTTCAACACACCAACAAAGTGATTCCCCTGCACCTCCCTCAGTCCCTGTCATCAAGACTAATACTACAAATGGAACATATGGAGCACATCAACTATTCCAGAAGTCAATGGAAGCAAATATACCATGTATCCAGTGAAGGAGCACAGTGACATTGTAAGCCCTCAAATTGGTTAAAAGAAACCCCCTCACATCCTTTTACGAGTCAATTTAGCAAAGGAGATTCTAAGTCTCTTAGGCCCAGATGCACTAAACCTTAACGACCCTTTAACGAAGAAATTTTCAACCGTAGCATGCATTAAAGGCCATTTTCCGACGACGCTAGCAGCTAACGAAAACGGAATGCAAACGAGTAACTACCATTGAAATGTGGACAATTCGGGATGCACTAACCATACCGACAATTGCAACGAATCATTTACCGTGATAAATTTAACATGAGGTCAGACCTGTTGTTAAGGCCTGAGCTGTCATCTCCCCGCTTCCCCCTGCAGCATAAAAATCCAAGCTAGCATGTTTAAAAACAAAAGTGAGATAAACAACACAAACACGCTTTCCCCTGCATAAAATTGAAAATCAAAACAAACATCAAAAAAGGATCGGGAGGGGGCAAAGGTGCTCATCAGGAGCGTCCTGTATGGACGGCCTTGCCCCCCGCCCGAGGTCACCGCTGCTCCCTGTATTAAATAAAAACTCAAAATAAAAATCAAAACTTTTGCAGCGCCGGGCCCCCCTCCCTGTCTCTCTCTCTTTCTCCTTCTCCCACCACTGCTCCGCCTCCCGCCATGCTCCACCCCGTGCCCCACCCCCCTGTGGTCGTCGCCGCCGCTCTCCCCTCCACCGGGCCCCCCCTCTGCCTTACCGGGCCCGCGCAGCACCTCTCACCTCTGTGTGAAGGCGCTGCACGGGCAAGAACAACAGCTGATCGATGCAAGTCTTCAGGACGTCTCTCCTTCCCTGACCTGAGCACGCCCTCGTCTGACGTAAGCAACCTAGGTAGTTACTACGTCAGACGGGGGTGTGCCCAGGTCAGGGAAGGAGAGATTTCCTGAAGACTCACGTCGATCAGCTGTTGTTCTTCTTGCCCGTGCAGCGCCTTCACACAGAGGTGAGAGGCGCTGCGCGGGCCAGGTAAGGCGGAGGGGGGGCGGTGGAGGGGGGAGCGGCGGCGACAATCTCAGGGGGGCAGGGCACGGGGGCTGAGGATGGCGGGAGGCGGAGCAGTGGTGGGAGAAGGAGAAAGAGAGAGACAGGAAGGGAGGGGGGCCCAGCGCTGCAAAAGTTTTGATTTTTATTTTGAGTTTTTATTTAATACAGGGAGAAGCGGGGAGCAGCGGCGACCTCTGGCGGGGGGGGGGGGGGCAAGGCCGTCCATACAGGACGCTCCTGATGAGCGCCTTTGCCCCCTCCCGATCCTTTTTTGATGTTTGTTTAGATTTTATATTTTATGCAGGGGAAAGCAGGGAGCCATGTGTTTGTGTTGGGTTTTTTTGTGTTGACATTTGTGGCATGCGCAGAGCAGCCAACATAACGCTTGGCTGCTCTGCGCATGCTTTAGGGGCCGATTACCGACAGGGATTACACCAATTTAACGAATCTTATGTTTAAACGATTTTTATTAAATCAACAACATACATCCATGTAGTACACTGTAGAACTTCAGCAACCAATCACATTATGTACAGTGCAATATACAATCAACATGCGAAGTAAGTTTTAAACAGTTTCTCCCCTATCCCCCATCCCAACAACCCCTCCCCCCCTCATCAATGGTAGCACTCCCACCAAATCTTAACTCACCACTCCATTAATGAATCTTTAATGCATTGTACTTTACAATACCGTACCAAACATTAAAGACTTGTTTTTTTGGTGCATTCTTCGTTTTTTTTTTTAATTCGTTAAGGCCTTTTACGCTTTACATTTTTTTAACGTTTGGTTGATGCATCTGGGCCTTAGAGTGCCAAACAAAAAAAACGGAATATGCAGCAGTCCCTAATCTTCTATATATATAAAAGGCACCACTGAAGCCTCCAGCCGGAAGTGTGAAGCGCCACAGATATCCGGTTTCCCCATGAGTGAAGGAAAACAGCACAGCAGGAAATCCCACAAACTGTGAAGGACTCAGAGGGGGGAGGGGAGAGAGATGCCCTCACTCTCTCTGTAACAAAAACACAGAACAGCAGGAAACAACACTGAAGGACTGGACTCGGAGGGGGAGGGAGAGAGGGCAGGGGGACACACACTCCCACATGCACACTCTGAAGAAAACCTTGCTAGCCCCCGTTTCATTTGCATCAGAAACAGGGTTTTTTTTACTAGTCTTCTATATATATAAAATCTTCTCTATATATATATATAGCCTCCAGCCGGAAGTGTGAAGCGCCAGAGATATCCGGTTTCCCCATGAGTGAAGGAAAACAGCACAGCAGGAAATCCCACAAACTGTGAAGGACTCAGAGGGGGGAGGGGAGAGAGAGATGCCCTCACTCTCTCTGTAACAAAAACACAGAACAGCAGGAAACAACACTGAAGGACTGGACTCGGAGGGGGGAGGGAGAGAGGGCAGAGGGCAGGGACACACACACTCCCACATGCACACTCTGAAGAAAACCTTGCTAGCCCCCGTTTCATTTGCATCAGAAACGGGTTTTTTTTTACTAGTTTCTAATAATCTGCTATTGTTTTGGGTGAACCAATGTGGTGGCAATCTCCGCCTACTGCCAGTAGGCGGAACCTATATAATGGGCTAGACAGCCGAGCCCGCTTGTGCCGTCTCCTGTTCTCAATCTAATTTCCTTGCCTACTTCAACCCCTTGATAGCCTCGTACTGTCTCCTGTTCTCAATCTAATTTCCTTGCCTTGGAAGTTGGAACAAGGCCAAGCTCTCGCTCGGAAAAGATATAGCCCCGCCCCTTACCCGATCTAGGACTCACTTACCCAGCGTCCGCTTTTCCATCCTAATCCCGCTACCGATCCAGGACTCGCTTTCCCAGAGCCCGCTGCTCTACGTTTAACCCCTCCCCCCAATCTTGGACTGCATATCGCAGCGTTCGTTTCTATCTTCTTAACCCCAGCCGCTCTCCCCACCTATCTAAGCTTCGCTTAATCCATCCTTGGCTTTCTAAGTGTCTGCTTTTCTCCGCTCCATCCTGCCACGAACTCGCTTTCCCAGCGTCCACTCTGCTTCAATCCGCTTTAGCCCAACCCCGTAGACGTGTCAGTGGTTTAAAAAAAAAAAAACTACGCATGTAGTGTACGTCGTGACGCCACGTTAGCGTAAAGGCCTACTATATTTATTTTCACCAATCAAAGAGTGTGCTTTTTTTTGTTTCCTGATTGCAGGATGCGTCATCGTCAGGGAAAGAAGCGCGAGACGGGATTTTCGGATGCCCGGCCCCGGCCGGAAGTAGCGTCCGTAAATGCTGCTGGGGCTGATGCCATGGCACAGTTGTACAAGTCTTCGGCAGAGCTGAGTCGGTAAGGTGTTCTCTTTAGAGGATCTTATTTGAGAGAGAAGCGTAGTACAAGTGCGGGGTTATTTTTGAGTCTATTTGGGGGCGTCCACTGTCGACCGTCCACCTGTTTTTCTGATTTGAAGACTGAGCTCTCACCGCCATACAGCAGCCTCTCTTCCAACAGTTTGGAGAGGTCTCCTCCCCCCCCTTTTTTTTTTTTTTTTGTCGCCAGGAGTTCTACTTCTCGGGTCTCGAGGAGAAACAAAAAGTAGAAAAACCTGGAGAGGAGGTGAAAAGGCTGTGTACATGTTTTTTTTTCTGACAGCACATTCTTTTTAACGCGGTAGTAATTTGCATAACAGGTTACTGTATTGATGAGCAAAAATTGTGTTCAGCGTGAGTTAGAAGCTTAGGGGCCGATGACCAAAACTCCGCCGCTATTCTGAATTGCTCCATAAAAATACCACCGGAACAGAGTAGAACGGTGGCTCCCAAACCTGGCCCTGGAGGCACCCCAGTCACAGGTTTTCAGGTTTGTACTGAAGTAATTTGTCCATTAGATTGATAGTCATTAGAGAGGACGTATCTAGCCTTAAGCCTGAAGGGTTCCTACACGTTTGGTATTCTTACATCAGTCCTAAGATATTCTCAGTTTGCTATCATATGAAAAATTATTAGATCAATCCCAACTTTGTGAAAGCCTTCTTTAGTTTATAACACTTTATATATTGCCTTACATAATACAATATCAAAGCTGTTTACAATAAAACACAATTTTAAAAAAGGGAAGTACACAGAGCAGCCATATCTAAATTATATAATATAAAATAACTTCTTAACAGTAGAGAAAGCTAATGAAAACAAGCTTTAAATAATTGGTTAAAACACATCAAACAACATTCTACCCTCAACCTCAGGCGAAGCTTATTCCAAAGGACAGGGGCCACTATAGAAAATGCCTGTTGATGTGTACCCTTCAGCCAGACACTTTAAGCCCAGGAATAACCAAACACAAGGATTCTGAAGAATGTAAATCCCTAGCAGGGTTATAACATGTTAATTCTCTCAAGGGCAATGATACTTGATCATAATATGCCTTATGTGCAAGGACCAAAATTAATTGTATTCTGAAGCTTACCAGTAACAATGAATAAGAAGTGGGGTAACATACTCCTGGTTACCCAACCTATCCAAAATATGAATGTCCACATTCTGTAAGACTTGAAGTTTCCTCAAATGATGCTGAGGTAACCCAACCAAGCTTTCATTAGCATAGTCCAACTGAGACATGAATAATGCATACATCAAACATTGAAATGCAGTATCTTCAACATACCCTCATATGGCAAGTAATTTACAAAGAGTCATAAACACCCTAAAGGCTTTCAGAGATTGGCTACAAAACCAAATTATTCTCATTCAAAAGGACAACCAGGTTGCAACGTTCTATGTGAACAAGTAGGGGGGGTACGGGATATTACTCGTGTCAGGAAGCAGTGGGGATGTGGCAGTGGGCCTTCTTTCACGCAATGGTCCGAGCCACTTACCTAGCAGGCAAGGAGAGTAGCCTGGCGGACAGACTGAGCAGAGTTTTGCAACCGTACAAGTGGTCTCTCAACATGGACATAGCCCTCAAGGTTATCTGAGAGCACTCCCTCAGTGGATCTTTTTGCCACTTATCTCAACAACAAAGTCCCCCAGTTCTGTTCTAGGCTGAGATCACATGGCAGGTAGTGTTGGATGCCTTTCTCCTACGTTGTTAGGGGGAAGGTCTTCTGTATGTGTATCCTCCAATGTAGAGAAGACTTTGCTGAAACTAAGCAAGACCAAGGAACTATGATCCTAATCACCCCTTTATTGGTTGATGCAGATCTGGTTCCCTCTTCTGGAGTTAGCCTCTGAAGATATGTGGAGATTGGACTGTTTTCCCACCCTCATCGTGCAAAATGAAGGATCCATTCTGCATCCCAACCTCTAATCGCTGGCCCTCATGGCTTTGATGTTGAGATTGTAGAATTTGGGTCCTTAGGTTTCTCTGAGGGTGTGTCTTTCTGACTTCCAGAAAGACTTCACTAAGAGGTGTTGCTCTCTTAAGTGGAGGAGGTTTTCTGCCTGATGTGAGGGGAAGACATTAGATCCCCTCACTTGTCCTACACAAAAACTTACTGAATACCTCCTGTACCTCTGGTTTAAAAAACAACTTGGTAAGGGTTCATCTCGGTGCAATCTATGCTATCAACATGTAGGAGATAAGCCCATCTTTGTACATCCTTTAGTAACTCGCTTCATGAGAGGTTTGCTGTTGACAAAGCCCCTGTCATATCTCCTACCATGTCATGAGATCTCAATGTTGTCCTCACCCAGCTGATGAAAGCTCATTTTGAGCCACTTGATGTCTGTCATCTAAGTATTGGACCTGGAAAGTTTTATTTTTGGTGATAGTTACTTCAGCTTGCAGAGTCAATGAGCTTCAGGGCCTTGTACCGGATCAAAGTTCCTTCTTAATCAGTCTTTCTGCCAACATTTTTCCTCAAACCACATTCCTATCCTGTCAAGTGTCCTGCATACCTTAGATTGCAGTTGTGTGTTATCCTTCTATCTGGAGCAGACTAAAACCCATAGACAGTCCACCCAGCTTTTTGTTTCTTTTGACCCAAACCGGATGGGGATAGTCATGTGCAACTGCACAAATTCTGATTGGCTAGAAGATTGCATCTCCTTTATTTATGCCCAGGCTGGACTGACTTTAAAGGGCCATGTCAGGGCTTATAATGTCAGCACCATGGCAACGTTGTCTTCTGTTCACTTATTCACTTCTCAGTACTGCCTTGAGCAGGATACTCGATGTGACAGCCAGTTTAGTAAAACAGTTCTGCAGAATTTGTTTGGTGTCTAGAATCCAACTCCATCCCCTAGGCGCATGATGGCGAACCTATGACACGCGTAGCCATTTTGGATGACATGCGGGTTGAAAGCCGGCAGCAAATAGAACCCAGCCTACCTGCTCTTACTGCCAGGGCCGGTCTTAGGCAGGGGCGACAGGGGCATTGGTGGTCTTGTTGCAGCTTCAGAACCCCCCTCTGAGTCGGAACCCCCCCTCCTGCTCCGCCCCACCTTGCAGCCTTGGTAACCAGCAGTCCTCTTCGTTAGAATCATCCAATTAGCAGTACCCTTTTAGGCGCCAGACAGGCTCCCTACAACCAATCACAGCTCACTGCAGTTGTAGCTCAGCCAGGTGAAAAAAACGCCTGATGCTCGAGGCAATTTTTGTGATTAAATGTTGAACCTGAGTGCGAGTAACCCAGGCAGCTGCTGCTCTCTTCAGACAAATAAAGTCGGGTCAGCGGCCGCTTTCTTCCTCTCTGATCCTGTTGCAGCCTTAGCTCAGCTGTGCTTGGACACTGACTGCTGCTCCTGCTCCACACTTGTTTGGGAAGTTCCTAAAAATACCGGTCCAGCTAAGAAATCACTTTCCATTGCTTTTATAATGCTCCTTTCACTACTTGTTTGTAGCAATTCGTTATGAGAGAGGGAAAACAAAAAGGGAGAATAAATCATGGGTGCCGTTTCCTGCCATTAGAAATAGCGGCAGGTAAGTTAAATAATTAGTTTTTGGGTTATTAAATAGTTATATATTACAATTATACATTTTTTTTTGTAATTTGTAAAATTTTTTATTAACATATCAGAATAACAACATCTACAAATACTCCTTGAAAATTTCAAAAACAGCAACATTCAAGCAATATCACATCCAAATTCCCCCCCCCCCCCCCCGAGCTCCCTGAGCTCTCAATCCCCCTCCCTCCATCTTCCCTTCTCCCCCTCCCCCCCCCACCCCTCCTCATCCGCATCTTATACCCCAGGTTTATTGCTCTCTTAATCATCTTTCCAAACCTCTGCTAAATGTAGCCACTCTTCTGCATTCGGATTATAATGACCCCTGTGTCTGTCCGTCAACTTTTCCAGTCCCATCATTAGCTGAAGTTTACCCTTCCAATCTTGCCCTGTTGGTCCAACTTCTGCTTCCATTTCAATGCTATAGTTGTTTTTGCTGCCGCCAGGCCCATGCCATTTCTTCCCACCCTTTTTTCCATAACCTAGTAAACACCATTTGGGTTCACAAGAAAATTGGATTCCTACCGCTAGTGATATGTAACCCGTAACTAACTCCCAAAATTCCTGTATCTTCGGGCATTCCCACCATATATGAAAATATGTTCCCTTCCCCTCCTCGCACCTCCAACAGGTATCCGAGGCATTAGGATACATAGAGGCATATTTTCAAAGCACTTTGGGAGGCTAAGTTCCATAGGTTTCTATGGAACTTTGGGAGGCTAAGTGCTTTGAAAATATGCCTCATAGCCTTTATTCGGTCTGGAGTATAGTACCAGCAACTCAGGACCTTATAGGCATTTTCTTTAATTAGGACACACACTGATGCCTTTTTCACCTCTTTGCAAATGTTCCTCCATTGCCCCTCATTAAATTCCATTTTAAGATCTTGTTCCCAAGCCCTCATATAAGAAAGCTTTACCATCCCAGAGCCCCTTATGTGCTCGTATAGCTTTGAGATTCCTTTCCCACCCTCTCCTATTCCTCCCCATAAATTTTCGAACTTCTCACTCTCCAACCCTTTATCTTTGAACCACTTTTCTTTGCTCATGTAATTCTTTACTTGTAAGTCCGCATATAGGTCAGTCTGTGGAAGATTATATTCTTGTTGTAGCTTTTCAAAGCTCTTAAGATTCCCCTCCTCTATGAGCTCACGAAATCTTATCAGCCCTTTATCAAACCACGTTGCGAATGTGTTGTTCTCCCGCCCACCAGGGAATCCTGGTTCTTGAGTTATCCAGGCATAGGTGGAACGGGTCTGCAACCCCCTCAAATTCTTCTTAAGCTTCCCCCATATTGTAAGTAAGTGGGAAATAAAGGGGGTCAGGGATCTATACATGTTATCTGGGGCAGACCCCCACAACAAAGCATCTAGATTTCCCTCCTGGACAAAAATCTGTTCAAATCTCGTTACGGGAGATAAATCTACACTACTGCAAACCCCAATTTGCCTCAGTTGCGCCGCCCAATAGTACCAGGTAATATTTGGCATACCTCTTCCTCCCTGCTCTATCGTCTTCCACATTATTTTCTTTGATAATCGAGCTGGGTGACCTCCCCATACAAATTCCCCCAGCTCTGTTTGTATTTTCTGTAACTCCCCCTTAGGGACAGCAATTGGGAGAGTCTGAAAGAGGAAGAGTAACCTTGGTAGTATATTCATTTTTACAGCCGCTATGCGGCCCCACCACGATAACCATCCCTTCTTCCATTGGATTAGATCTCTTCTGATTGCCGCTATAAGCAGTACATAATTCAACTGGTATAATGTATTAAGATCACTTGGGATATGTATACCTAGGTAACGAAAACTTCTGTCGGTCCAACGGAACATGGATCTCTTCATTTGTTCCACCTCCTGCTCTGTTGCTATTATCCCCATAAGTTCCGATTTATCAAAATTTACTTTGAATCCGGACATACTTCCAAACATATTCAACTCTATAATAAGCACTGGCACGGTACTCCCTGAGGAACCTATATAAAATAATAGATCATCTGCAAATAAGGCTAATTTGTGTTCTTGCCCCCCCCCCCCCCCCCCCCCCCCCCCCATCCGAACCCCTTTTACGTCTTTAAGCCCCCGGATTTGTTGAGCTAAAAGCTCAATAGAGATAGCAAACAATAACGGGATAGGGGACACCCCTGTCTTGTTCTTCTTTGTATATTAAATATGCCAGTCCATCCCCCATTTACCTTAATTCTTGCCACTGGGTGTTCATATAGCCCTTTCACCCACCCCACAAAAGGTCTACCCAGCCCCATTTCTAACATTACTTCCCATAGGTATTCCCATTCCACTCTATCAAACGCCTTTTCTGCGTCTATTGTGAGAAGTGTCATAGAGTCCCCTCTTCTCTGCGCTCCCCAAATCAGGTTAAGAGTTCGTCTAATGTTATTCGCCACTTGCCTTTCACATATAAAGCCAGATTGATCTTCATGAATAAGAGAAGGCAATATCTCGCTCAATCTATCCGCCATAAGTTTAGCTAGAATTTTTATGTCTACATTCAGCAAGGATATCGGGCGATAAGAGCCACATAATGTTGGATCTCTCCCAGGTTTTAGGAGCACCGATATCCCGGCTTCATGCATGCTTGGCGGTAGGCCCTTTTCTACAAAACAAGCATTGCCCAATCTTACCAACAGTGGCCCTAGCTCTTGATGAAAGAGCTTATAGTATTTGGCCGTGAACCCATCCATCCCAGGGGATTTCCCCCCTTTCAGCCCTTTGATAACTTTTACTACTTCCTTTAAGGTCACAGTGGCTTCAATTTTCTCCCTCTGTTGGGCTGTTACCCTCCGCAGACTCAGGCTCTGTAGGAATTCTCTGATTTCCCCTTTGGAGGCTGTGGATTCCGTGCTATATAAAGTCTTATAAAACTTTACAAATTGCTCTCTAATTTCCCCATCTTGGTGAAACATCAAATCCTTTGGCCCCTTTATTTTAGTAATCGTGTTTTGGACCCTTCTATCCTTTAGCACTCTGGCTAGCATTGCGCTCGCTTTATTGCTGAATTCAAAGAATCTCTGTTGTAGCAACTGCCTATGGAATTCCATTGCTCTCAGCTGAATTTTTTGCAGCTCTCCCCTCCACTTTTTAAGCTCTAGTAGCTGCTGGGGTTTACCCTCCCTCTGATGTAGTGCTTCCAGTCTCACCAAGTTACGCCGCACTTCCATCTCATGGGCTGCCCTCTTCTTTTTCAGGTATGCTTCTTTACGTATGAGCACCCCCCTCACAACCACCTTAAGGGCGTCCCACAGGATCCCCTCTGACACTTCCCCTGTATCATTTATTTCTAAGTACTCTTTAATGGTGGGCCGTACTTCTTGGCAGTCCTCGACCTTATCTAAGAGGGATTCATTTAATCTCCAAACTTGACTTCCCCCCCTGTTCCCCTAACCCATCTAGCTTCACCCATACCGGTGCATGATCAGAGGCATGGATATTTTCAATTTCTGCTTCTCGCACTTCCCCCCACTCATTCCTGCTTCCCCAAATGGCATCTATTCTCGCATATGTCCCCTGTACGTGTGCATAGTGTGTAAATTGTCGTCGGCCCGGATGTTTCAAACGCCATATATCAATCAGATCTAATTCTCTCATCAATCTGTGGAATTGTCGCCCATTATATCCACCCCCTCCCTTCTGCCTGATGGAGTGATTACAATTATACATTTTTGTTATTTAAACTATAAATATCGCGAAATTGTTTTTTTTTTCTCAAAGCGACACACCACCCGAGTTATGCTCTGATTTTTGGCGAATTTTGACACACCAAGCTCAAAAGGTTGCCCATCACTGCCCTAGGCTCAGGTTTATTCTGTTGCAGGCTGCACTTCCACAACTAGAATGTATGTAGTTTTCAGGTTGACTGACTTCAAGGTCTTGATATTTCACGTCCCTGTTGTCCTAGAATTTGTTTTTGTGAGCCTTTTAGCTAGGGATTCCCAACTGTGAGAATACAATTGGCCTCCTTTGTCCTCGGAGAAAGCAAAGTTACTCACCTGTAGCAGGTATTCTGCAAGGACAGCAGGCCAAGTATTCTCACAGAACCTTCCACCTCCCCTTTTGGAGTTGAATTCTTTAGCTGTATTACTTGACTGAGGGACCCACGCTCAGTGTCAGGTAGGAAGTTATCAGTGCATGTGCAGTGGGACACTAGAAACTTCTACAATCTTCTCGCTAGTCAGCATCTGCACTGGGCTCCATTGGATGATGTCACCCAACTGTGGGACTACTTGGCCTGCAGTCCTCACAGAACATCAGCTACAGGTGACTAACTTCGTTTTTCTGTGCTTCAGAGAAACATAGGTCCCAGTGATGCTGCTTTGGTGTCTCTGCCACTTGGTCCTGGCAATTTGCATCATGTGCTATGGTGGTGGTGCCCTCCCTGCTTCCCCCTCCCCTCGGTCCCCCCACCCCCACTGCTGCTTCAGCTTGCTACCTATCTGCTGCCTTTTGTTTACAGTTATCCACTGTATTTCTGTTCTCTTCTTGCTTCTTATCCTCCTGTCATGTCCATCTATTTCCTTGGCTCACACCCACTTCCATGCTTGCATCTTCATGTGCATTGACATCAAAGCTGTGGAGTCACTACACCAAACCATTTTTCTACTGTTTGAACCAAACTCCTATATATAATAAATCTGAGAAATTTGGTTAATTACCAAAACATAACGTATTTGTTACAAAACTAGGACTAATAAACCGCAAAATATATTTGACATTTGAACAAAGAACCTGAACAAATTATATAAGTATAAAATAATAAATTTTCCATAGCTTATGTAATACTAGACTTTGAGCCCGTAAAAACGGGCTATTATAGGAAGGGGGGGTTGAAAGGCCCGCCCCCACTGCCGAGTTCGCCGCTGCCCCTCCCCCTCCGAGTTCGCGCCCCCCCCCCCCCCCCCCCCACGAGCCGTCACCACCCACCTTCCACCCGGCCGGGCCCTCGCTCCACTATTGAAACAGCGAGGGTCCGGGAACGCAGCACTGAGCTCTGCTGAGCTGCCGACGTCGGCCTTCGTTCTTCTTCTCTGCCTGTCCCGCCCTCGTGTGACGTAACGTCGTCGAGGGCGGGACAGAGGCAGAGAAGAAGAAGGAAGGGCGATGTCGGCAGCTCAGCAGAGCTCAGTGCTGCGTTCCCGGACCCTCGCTGTTTCAATAGTGGAGCGAGGGCCCGACCGGGTAGAAGGTGGGTGGCGGCGGCGACTCGGGTGGGGGGAGCATTAGACGGCGGTGTCCCTCCCTCAGCAATGCGCAGTACAGACCCTCTGTGTTCCGCCCCCCGTCATCACGTATTGACGGGGCGGGGCAGAGAAGGTCTCTACTGCGCATTTGCGAGTGAGTACGGTCACTCGCCGTTTATATGTTAAGCTTTTTTTTAAACTTTATTTATGCTTTTAATTACAATTTACAAGGATTACCTTGTTTTAGAAAAACAGGTAAAGAAAAAAAAAAAAAGAAATTATAAACATTCATGTTCATATCAGTTTACAACATTTTCATAAAACTTAAGAAGAAATTTTTTACTTTAGAATGTTTTTCAAATAATGTTATTAACCTTCCTTAGAACTCAAATAGGAGTGGAGAGAAAAGAGTTAGGGAAGTATTATAGGAATTTAATCAAACTAAACTAAGAAAAAAAACCTGCCTTTCCAGAGTCAATTTATTTCACTTTTTTTCAATTCCCAAAACACTTTCAGTTGTTCCGGTGAAAAGAAAGTGTACTTTGACCCAGTTTTACTACACACTTGCATGGATATGCCAAAAAAAAAGTGGCACCAATGTCTATAGTCGTCTGTTTCAATGCAAGAAACTGTTTCCTTTTTTGTTGTCTATTTAGTGACGTCTGGGTACATCCAAATCTTAGAGGCTTGGAAATTAGCTTTTAGATTTTTAAAATATAGTATTGTAATCTTGCTCAAAAACCATTGCAGCAATCACAGTGGCTCTGTGTAGTATTATATCTGAGGATTCCAAAATAGTAACGTAGATGACGGCAGAAAAAGACCTGCATGGTCCATCTAGTCTGCCCAACAAGATAAACTCATATGTGCTACTTTTTGTGTATACCTTACCTTGATTTGTACCTGTCCTTTTCAGGGCACAGACCGTGTAAGTCTGCCCTGCTTCCCACCACCGGTTCTGGCACAGACCGTATAAGTCTGCCCAGCACTGTCCCCGCCTCCCACCACCGGCTCTGCCACCCAATCTCGGCTAAGCTCCTTAGGATCCATTCCTTCTGAACAGGATTCCTTTATGTTTATCCCATGTGTGCTTGAATTCTGTTACCGTTTTCATTTCCATGTCTGAGAGATTTTGTAAATCAGGAGTATCTTTTCCAGGGCCTTGGGCTCCGTCTCTGGATTTAGGAATGAAGTAAATTTTATTTAATGGGGGTATTGCCTCTGCAGGAATATGTAAAATTTCTACCAAATATTTTCGAAAGGTATCTATCAGAGTTTCCCCAGCTACTATAGGAAAGTTGAAGAGACGGAGGTTAAGGCACCTGTTGAAATTCTCAATTTGTTCAATCTTATGTCGAATATCCAAAGAGTCTTTAGAAACTACATTTTTAAAGTCATTTAAACTATCAACTGTCTTTTTCATTTCCTCAAATTTAGTATTAAGGTTTAGTACATCACCTGACGTCTTCTGGAGTGTGTTAGTAATCTGGCCCAACATCACCTTAAGAGTTTTCAGTGTCACCTCCGAGGTCTGCACTGTAACGGGGATACTTCCCCCAGCACCCCAAGCCGTCGGTTGCCTGCCTGGGTCCTCACCAGACGCCCTCATCGATGCGTCGTCCGTATCGATGGGGTTTCTCGCCAGGGGCACCTGCGACGCCGGGCTAGGAGGGACCAGCGAAGCCGATGGTGGGGACAGGGAGACTTCCTCTCCCGGCAGGGGATCCACTTCCCCGGAATCCACCGCAATGGGATCCACTCCCTGTAGAAGTCTGGGAGCACCAGGGAAGAAACGCTCGAGCGCCGTCTGAACCGGTAAGGAGGTTGAGGTAGGTGGAGGCACTACCCTCAAAACTCCTTTACGTTTGGTATGAGGCATATTGAATTCAGGAAAAAACTTTCGGCCCCAGGTCACTCAGAGCATCTCAATAACCGACTGGTGCAGCAGCCATCTTGATTCTCTCCCCCCTTCGCCCTCCGTAATATAAGCTTTTATTTTGAAACTGGAATTGGTACGTTTTTACCCACTCCATCTCCATTAAAACTGCTTCTGACTCCACAGCCCTAATTGATATGTTAGTTTTCACAGTGAACCATAGGATGTGCTATAGTGCAACATGATTCAAAGCATTACACACTGCCCCTGGGCTGCATAGGAAGAAGACACATCCTGAAGCACTGTGCTGTTGCTGTTATCCTTTAGTTTCTAATGTAAGATAACCTGGGATAACTCCCACAGGAGAGCAGCAGGTAGGGTTTCAAGATGCTAGGAAGGAGATCAGGTGGGCAGCAGCAAGTGGCAGTGCTTGGATAACAAACTGACTTTGGAGCCTTAGTTAAATTCTCTCATTAAGAAGTCTTTTCATATCATGTGAAAATTGAGGGGTATTTGTAAATTCTTATCAGCTGATCAGTTTTGCTTCATAGTCCAATCACTGATTCTTAGTAGGTTGGACTACTGTAATGTTATTTACTTGTTTATTGTAAAAATTGCAGACGAGTCAATGTTGTGATTCATCTGATTTAGTCCTTTTGATAGACTTGGTCTGTTTTAGAAAGCTTTATTGGCTTCCTATTGAGGCGAGGATAACTTTTAAACTAGGGTGTTTTTTAAATGGAAAATTGTTAGGAATTAGTGCCTCTATTTGACGTTAGGTCAAACATCATATAACATCTGCAAGTTTCTCTTGTTTGATTTTCCAAGTCCTAAGGTCATTCTCATGATGAAATATTTTACAAGTTTGTTTATCAGGCGGCAGCCAAACTTTGGAGAGTTCTACTTCCTCGTCATCAGCAGCAGATGAATCCATTACGAATGGGTTGTGGCCACCTACCAGCAGGGGGAGATAGAGAACACTGAAAACCATAGTGCCTCCTGGACGGCACTTTGTTTTCTGAGTATGTGGCTAAAAAGTAGAGGGTGCTAGCTTAATTTTCTTTTTGAGGTTTTTTTTTTGTTCTGTATTTGATAAATCCTAGATATTTTTATGGTCTAGTGTGCTTTCTGTAATCTGCTGTGAACTATGTAAATGGAATTAGGGGAATATCTCTCTATATAAAAGGCAACACCAACGTTCTATGAAGCCTCCAGCCGGAAGTGTGAAGGGGGAGAGATATCCAGTTTCCCCATGAGTGTCTGCCCCGCCCTCTCTGTAACACAAATAGTCAGTGAAGGAAAACAGCAGAGCATGAAATCAAATTGCTGGCTCTGTAACAGTGAAGGACTCAGAGGGGGGAGGGGGAGAGAGGCCAGAGGGCAGGGACACACACACTCCCACATGCACACAGAAGAAAACATTGCTAGCCCCCGTTTCATTTGCATCAGAAACGGGGCTTTTTTACTAGTAAAAAATAATTAACTAACTCAGAATAGTGAATTCCTTGGGAAAGGATGGGTTTTACAGTCCTTGCTGTGGAATCATGGGGGCTAAGGATACCGAGTATAAGTATTCTATGCATTTGTGTCTTGTTAACTGGTAGCTCTTAAATATGAATCTGACTTCTGATTTCCTAAAGAATTGTGTGTACAGGAATGGCTGTAGCTGCCTACCTGAAGGGATGGCTTAGTCTCCTGCAAGTTTTTGGCTGTGTTGGTCTGCTTATGGGATTTTTGGCTTTGATGTTTGGACAACAGCTGGGCGTTCTGAAGTTGTAACTTTTTTTTTTTTTTTTTTCATTTTTTTACACAAGTGACTGAACTGTGTGTTCTACTAGCTATAGAGGCTGCTATTTGTTATAACTTTAGTGCAAATAAAGCTCTTGCCATGTGTGAATGGAACACTTGTTCAGTTAATTGGTATAACATGGTTTAAGCTTTAAAAGTAAAGATATGTGAGTATCTTGTTAAATTGGAATTTTTTTTCTGCAATCTAGTATGACATTCATTCTTTTTTTTTTTTGCTGTTGGGGGGGGGGTAGGTTAACATGAGTGGTGCTGTTTTAAAAAAAAAAAGTTAGGTGGCTGTTATTTTGTAATGTGTTGCTGCACACCTACCAGTGTACCGTAATCTTTTTAATATGTGTTTCTCTTCTTTATTTGTAGGTTCATTTGCATTTATCCAGCATATATAAATAACAAGAAAACAATAGCAGAAGGAAGAAGAATACCTGTAGAGAAAGTAAGAGAAAATTAATGAATATTTGTAGTAAGCTAAGTACGCAGGTTGGATATCTTTTTGTTGCTGTGGCTTTTGCGTAACAAGATAATTGTCTTAGATGTACCTTTATTTAAGTACATGAAGGGAGGGAGTGGAGGAGTGGTCTAATGGTTAGTGCAGCAGATTTTGATCCTGGCAGCCTGGGTTCAATTCCTACTGCAGCTCCTTGTGACATTGGGCAAGTCACTTAACCCTCCATTGCCCCAGCTACCAAGACTTAGATTGTGAGCCCTCTAGGGACAGAGAAAGTACCTGCATATCTAATATAATAATTCGCACCTCCAACGTTCTGAAGCTGACTCCGTGGCAGTGAAGCCGTGTAGGGTTCGTAATCGCACTCCCAATCACTGTCCCGCCCTCGAGGGAACTCTGTATAGTTGCCAGGGAAAGAAACGCGACGTCAGAAGGAGCAGGGACCAACCACAGGCCTCGCACTCGCTCTCAGTGCCCTCCTTCGGAGGGAAGGGAAGGCTGCATATAATCACCCACCGGAAGTTTGTTTCCTCCCTCCCTTCCAGTTCCAGGCCCCCTCCCTCCGAATTTTAAAAGTCATCCTGATTTACCTCACACGGTAAAAAGCGTGCAGGCTCGGCACTTCAGTTTTCCCTTCTCTGTCTCTCAGCTCTGGTTCCGCCCTTGTGGAAATAAGCAATGAGGGCGGGACCAGAGCTGAGAGACAGAGAAGGGAAAACTGAAGTAAGTGGCGAGCCTGCACGCTTTTTACCATTGCTGCCGGCCGCCGTAACCCCGATGAGGTAAGTCAGGATGGCTTTTAAAATTCGGAGGGAGGGGGCCTGGAACTGGAAGGGAGGGAGGGGGGGGACCCTGGAACTGGGAGGGAGGGGGGACCCTGGAACTTCCCTTAAAAACATTAATGGCAGAAGGTGATTACCTTGCTAGCGCCCGTTTCATTTCAATGAGAAACGGGCTTTTTTTTGCTAGTAATGTATACAGCACTGTGTACATCTAGTAGTGCTATAGAAATGATTAGTAGTAGTAATGTGGCACTAGCTGTTTCTGTGCAGGCAGGTATCTGCCATTTTCCTAGCTGCCAACAAACCTTTAGAGAGTGATTTTTAAATTAGAAATTTTCAGTCTCCTTTCACCCTTATATCAGTTGCACTTTCAAGTCCAGTTTCTGAGGTGCATGCTTCATGTGGTATATTAAACCAATTGGCAAGTTTGTCTTTGTAGCCAATCTGAAAATAGGCAGTGAATAGCATAAGTGTAGGGTGCCCTGGGTCCCCTCCTGTTCATGTGTATTTTCTTATAATTGAAACTATAATTAGCAGACTTGTTTAACCTGGGGCACCAGAGAGATTGATAACAGGTGTGGGAGGCCGTCTAGATTATTTGAAGTTTACAGTTTGAAAATGAAGCCCACCAGTATGGATCAAAGTAACACTGCCCATGGTGCGTTAACTAACCACATACTGAAAATAACTTACCTGCTACAGAGGTTAGATTATCAGGGAACGTGTGAAAGATGGGGAAAAATATTAAAGCTAGTATTCTGGTTATTTAGAACGTCCCACTCAGCTCAGATCCAAATTCTTATAGCCCAGAAGTACTGATAAAGACACAAGGCTCAGATGTTTTATAAAAATAAAAGCAGATTTGTTTTTTGGTAGCAGTAAAACAGTGTAAACCAGAAACAGTGTACTTGTACTAGATTACCCAAAATGATGACCAAGTACTGAGTATTTATGTACTTGTCAAGTCAGAATAGAGAATGCACACATCTGTCCTAACTGATTTCAGGACTAGGTTTAAATCTCCAAGGGCACTTGGTGAAGAAACAGAAACGACCTGACTTGATGACAGCTCTCTCACTCAGGATGTGGTAGACGAAGGCAGGCTGGCTGTAGGGTCTCTTTCTCTCGAGGCAGTTGGTGAGCCACTATTAACAAGCCTCAGATGTTACCATGATGTGGCTGCTGACAGCTCTCACACGAACTGTCATTGATAACACCCCAAAGGGTTTAGAGAGTCATACTGTCCAGAATAACAGAACTGGGACTTTCCATTGTTATGTCTTTGAGGCCCAAAGGTCCAGCTTTAGAAACCAAAATTGTTTTTCTTTTGACCATGATGTTCCCAGCTCGATAAACAAAGTTGTTGTTTGCAATTATTTTTGTGCCTCACTATTCTTGGTGTGTCAGCAGCGTGCTTGCTTTGAGGCCTGTGCATAAGGACTGACACTGACCTTAGTCTGTTCACTAAGTCAGGTTCACAATATAGGATAATGCCTTATACATGTAGGTCCTGTTTTGTCCCCACAGTGAGGTTCAAATTAGTCACTAGTAGGAAGATTACTCCCCTATCCCCTCCAAAGCTATACAAAAGGTAAAGAATTGTAGGGATGTTGACCTTTTTTTTTTTTTTTTTGAGTAGTTTGAAATTAGAAATGACCGGAAGTCACAAGACCTGCTTGCAACCACTGTATAATCCTAAGGTTTAGGGATCTAGATCTCCAGCAGGGACAGACAAATCTACTGAGCAATAAGGGGGGGGGAAGGATGACATGCATCAGACTTAATGAAGTTCTTCTGTTTCTTTGTCATACAAAAATTAAGTACTACTACTACTTATTTCTATAGTGCTACTAGATGTTCGCAGTGCTGTACACAGGACATGGAGACAGTCCCTGCTCGACAGAATCTAATTAGGATAAATAAGGGATAATGGAATTACTAAGGTTTAAAATTGAGAGCTTTGGATATTGATCTGTATTCTCAATTTTTTTTTATTTTGCAAATAGGCTGTTCCAAACCCCACATGTGCTGAAATCGAAGATGTGTGTAAGGTGGCTGGGTTGACAGCATGTACAGAGGTACTGAACAGGTTCTGTGTCTGTTACTTATGCACACTCATTTCTTCCTCCTAGCCAAACTTGCCAACTTTACTGTTCAGACCGATTTTTTTTCCTTTTTTTTTTTTTTAATCAGAATAAAATGTTCCCCAGAGAGTGGAACCGGGATGTACAGTTCCGGGGAAGAGTGCGGGTTCAGCTTAAGAAGGAGGATGGTAGCCCTTTGCTAGCACAATTTCCTACACGTAAGTCAGACATTTTTGTATTATGGAAGTTTGGTCTTGGAGTCTCTTGATCTTCCCTGTGCAAAAGTAAATGTCTTTAGTATGATACACACATGATTTATTGAGAAGTCCTTATGCACAAAAAGTATATGGAGGTGGCTTTTTGTTCTTGTCCAAATTCTGTCACTTTGAATAATTCTCACTAGAAAGGTTCACATGCAAAAAAAAATTTTTTTTTTGTCTACGGTTCTAGCTGTGTACTGACTTAACCATCCAGAACTAAGTGTGATGCAGCCTGAGAGGAGGGGGGTGCCATGTGTAGGTAGAAGTGTGCAGGAGGCTATGTAACAGTAGTTAGGCTTCTGGTTTCCTGCAGTTCCAAAGTAAAAAAGTGAGATCTGCAACATTTTCTACAGAACTACAGGGAACTAGTTTCAGTTTTCACAGTAATACTTTACTGACATGTACCACTTTAACAGTGAAATATTAGTTTTTATACTCAGGACCTGCCAACTGGAGAGTGGTGTTCCCCATGTGTGTGTTATGGGGTGGTCAAGGAGTATCTAATGCTTAAGCTAAGATACCCCCTAAGGTGTCTCCTTCACTTCCTTACCTCTGTCCTCTGCCAAGGCTGCACCAAAAGAAAACCCAGTGCATGCTCAAGGCCTACTACATGCCTACCCCCACCCCATACAAACTTCCTCTTAGCAAGGGGTGGAACATAACAGGCCTTAAGTATATGGGTTACTCAAAGGTCTGCTTCTGTATTGTACCACTAGCTCCTGAATTCTGCTGCCCTGGGTAGGCCAGTTTTGCATGCATTAGTGCCGTTCTGGACATTGGCTTAGAGTTCAGCAGAGTGAGGAACGTGTGTGTGGCTGCACCAGAGTAGCAGCAGAGGAAGGGAGCACTGTCTTCTCCAAGCTGTACTGGAGGAGCCATGAGGTCCAGTGACCCAGTGAAGGAAGACCTTGGTGTACCAGTCTCATTGTAAACATGACTGCGGGGCCTAGAGGAAGAGGGGTTGTAGAGTTTTTTTCGTGGGTGCATTTCATTAGGTATCAACTAGTTATACTTAAAAGCAGAAAATATTGCACAATTAATCAGTAATGGACTGAGTAATTGTGGCACAATGTTATAATGTTCTTCAGACTTTTTCCTGGTGTAACAGATGCAGCATTACTTTGGAGTGGGTAGGGAGATGGGGCAGCTTTTAGGAATAACCTACGTACCATTTGAAAAACCTTGGATAAGCTAGCAGCAACATAAAGTAACTATCACAAAATGTGTAACATTTTGCAAGATAACTTTTAAAAATTGAAGTGTGTGCAAAAATGGGAAGAAGACTTGGGAGAGGAATTATTGAAAGAATAGTTGGAAGGGAGCTAACTTGGGGCTTGGGAGGAGTGAACCGCAGCAGCATCTTGCAGGGTAGGGCTGAGTTCCTGTTCCATCTCATGGCGTTAAGCCATGCCTCGTTCCTGGATGTCGTCAATGGCTGCCAATATCTGGAGCCTTCCTGCACTCCAGGATTGGAGCTGACTTGGTGCAGCATCTTTGAGATGGCTGAGTTCCTGTTCCATCACATGACGGGAAACCATGCCCCCTACCTGGATGTCAACAATGGCTGCTCATTTCTGGAGCCTTTCTTCACTGTGGCCGTGACCTAAGGGACGTGAGACTAAAGAAGATCACCCCCCCCCCTCCTTTTGTTGCCATCTTTGTGTGCCAAGAGCTTTGTGCTCTTCCATCAAAATGGTGAAGAGGAAAGTTGGTAAAGGCTGCTTCAACACCTTCAGCAGTGGTACATGGTCTTATGGTTAAGCATATCTCTTCTCCTCTCCTGGTGAGTACTATTCCTCAGTGAACTCAGCTGTAACTTTGAGTATCCCCACAGCAACTGCTGAGATTACTTTAAGGGATATTTGGACTTTACTTTCTAATAATTGCTTATTGCTGAAGGGCATGACTGACCAGATTAAGTTTTTCACATGGAACAGCTGAGAAAATGGGATAAGTGGATTGGTAGACTTAAAGATTGAGGAAACACGTGTGCAAGCTTTAGGAGCAGTGAGTTAAGGATAGTTTGCTCCTTTATTGGCATGTAGAATATTTGGAGAATTGTCTAAAGACGAAGAACCTTAGGTTGTTGACCTTTCCAAAAACTGATTTTTTTCACCAGAGATTTTGTTTACGAACAGCCTTAAATTTTGCAGTTACCTGATATGGATAATATATTATTGTCAAAGTTGTATTATATTACTGGTTTAGGTCCTGCTTCCACTAAGGAAATACAAACTATTTTCACCCATTATTATTATTGTCAAAGTTGTATTATATTACTGGTTTAGGTCCTGCTTCCACTAAGGAAGTACAAACTAATCGGACCCAATTTCTGGAAATATCTACTACTACTACTATTTACCATTTTTATAGCGCTACAAAGCGTACGCAGCGCTGCACAAACATAGAAGAAAGACAGTCCCTGCTCAAAAATATCTCAAGATATTATTTCTTCTAAGACATTACTTGTTAAATTTGACTGAGAGAGATAAATTTTTAGTTTTAAAAGCTTACTTTCAAAGAAAGCTTTCCTATGTTGTGGCCAGAAGATAACTATCTTTTTCCTGATGCCTCCAGAGCTACCCAACTGAGGAGACAATTTCTTCAGTTAAAAATCTAAATTCTCAGGGAACAATCAGGCTGCGTTATTCCCACATGTGGGTGACATCATCCGATGGAGCCCCGGTGTGGATGCTGATTCGCCGGTGCACCAGTGCCTAAGCAGGCTGCTTCCGCCCAGGCTCCCATGCCTTTGCTGATGCTCGCCCTCGAGCAGTTCCAGAGCATGCTCAGAGAGGAGCTGCCACAGTTGCTACAAGGAGCTCCCGCTTTGACATCGAGAGTACGTTCTCCCTCAGCAGAATGGCCACGCCCTCTCTGAGGCTCCACCAATGCTGGTGTCCAGAACATTGATACTGCGACCTTGCATGGTGTCTGAGCCAAGGCCTGAGCAGGCAGTGCCCCCTCTGACATCAAGGGAGGAAGCTTCTCCTGAGTCTGAGGGAAGAGATGCACGTCGACACTCCTCAGAGCATGGACACTGTTCCACTAAATCGAGGCAGGTGCAGACCTAGTCTCCTGATCCTCAAGAGGGAGTCTGACTGGACCACGCATGAGAATCAGGTGCACATCTACATTATTTCTCAGAGGAGGAGCCGTATGGAATACCATCTGATCCCTCGCCTCAAGAGAGATGGAAATTAGAGAGTGGCACGGGGACACAGTTTGTCCCCGCAAGATTAGTCCCTGTCCCCAAGCCTCAAACAGTTGTTTAGTATAACACCAGAGATATAGAAGGAGATGTATTTATTCCTGTACTATGCAAAATATAAAGATGGCACATGCCAGGGATGGTGTTAGGGGAGTGCAACTAGTGTAACTGCCTTTGGCCTCTGACCAGAGAGCCCCAAGCCTGATAAAAGGTGAAGAAAGTGTAGCCTGGTAGTGGGCTTTGGGGTCCCCTTTCCAGTTTATGCCCAGGGCCCCCATCCATGTCTTGTGCATTTCAAATGTGACATACTCTAATCACATAATAGAAAATAAAAATTATTTTTTTCTACTTTTTTGTTGTCTGGTCATTGTATTTTTTAAAATCATGTTGGTCTCAGGCTCTGATTTCTGCCTCTCTCTGTCTTAAGTTGCCAAGTTCTCCTGTCCATTTGACTTCTTTCCATGTTCACCATCCATCTTCCATTTCTGTGTCCCTGTTGTCCCCCATGTTCTGAATATGTTTTGATTGCAGAACGTCAGAATAGGCCTACTATTGATACCAGTATTGTTTGGAACCCTGATGAACGCAGTAGAATGGTTTAGATACTTTTTGGTGCTCATTGACTCGCACTTCACCTTTTGAAGACCAGGTCAATAAAAGTTTTGAAAGAGTGTTTTGTGATCATATGGCGATTAGGTTCTTTAAAATATTTCTTTAACAAAGAAGCGTTACATATATACTCTTTTACATGCAATGTTGATAGCAAGATCAGACTATGCAAATATGATTTATGCAGGCTTATCTGGTAACAACTTTAAAAGACTGCAAATTCCACAAAAAGCGGCAGTTAAATACTTAGAATATAAGAACAAATATGATTGTGTTACTTCCTTGTTTATTATCATTGGTTATCTATTAAATTTAGAGTTTCTTTTAAAATTCTTGTTGTAGCTCATAAGGCTTTTTATTAATTAAAACCATTGTACTTAAGTACTTTGACAGTTCCTTATATATTCCAGGAAGGGCACTCTGATCTAGGCAAGATTTTAGAATGGTAGTACCCTCAACTAGAGTAAGGGGAGACTGGGTAAGAGAGCATTCTCTTGCCTAGCACCTTCCTTATGGAATACTATACCAAAAATATACGTAAGGAATTTAATGAAGTTTAAGACTAAACTTCAGGGTTTGTTTGTTTTTTCAGCAGGCATTTGATTTTCTTGAGAGGACATAAGAATTTACTAGGACACTGTTAATATGAAGATATTTCTGTGTGTATATCTTGGTGAATGACTGCCTTTTGTGACTGTTATTAGGTCTTTCCTATCATATGGAATAGCATTCCTTTCTTTTAAAATGTTAACCACCATGATCTGTAGAAGCCAGGAGGTGCATTAAGTTTGTTTATTATAGTAGAGAGGTGTGGTAGCTGTGTTAGTCCACTTTTAAAGGTAATCAATAGAAATAAAATAAAACATGGAAAAGAAAATAAGATGATACCTTTTTTTATTGGACACAACTTAATACATTTCTTGATTAGCTTTCAAAGGTTACCCTTCTTCATCAGATCGGAAATAAGCAAATGTAGTAGATGACAGTATATATAAGTGAAACATCAAAGCATTTCAGTGAGTCTAACAGGGTGGGGTGGATAGGAGATATGCATAGGAACACCAAAGCATTTCAGTGATAGTCTAACAGGGTGGGGGTGGATAGGTGAGAGAAGGGTGACAAACAGAGCAATACAACTTTATGATTTACTAGTAAAGGCCCGTTTCTGTAAGAAATGAAACGGGCGCTAGCAAGGTTATGTTTGAGAGAGTGTGTGTGTGAGATGGTGTGTGTGTGTGTGTGTCAGAGAGAGAGAATGAGAGACAGATTGTGTGTGTGTGAGAGAGAGAGACAGAGTGTTTGCCCCCCACAACCCCTCTGTCAGGGCCCTCCTCCTTCCCCCTTTATGGTCTGAGGACCCCCTTCCACCCCCACCTTTCTGGTCTCAAGACCCCCCTGCAGCCACCCATGTCCAGCGATGCTCCTCTCCCCCTGCAGCCACCCATGTCTAACGACCCTGCTGTCTCACCTGGACCCCCTCCAGCCACCCAGGTTGTCGCCCCAATCCTCGCACCGTCCATCTTGTCAGAGCCAGCGCTCCGTAAGCTGCCCCAACCCTCTCTTTCTGGCCACTGGATTCCTGTTGGGAGCTGGGCTTGCTGCGTGCCCAGCTGGCTGCTGGAGCTCTCGCCCCGCTTCCTACTCTGTGGGTTAGAGCCTCGCAGCCAGGCTCCTCCTCCGACAGCCCAGCCAACTGGAGGCTTCCCTTGCCAGCTGACTGCTGAAGGCCTCACCCCACCTCCTTCTCAGCATAATGGCAACGGTGACGTCAGCCTGACTTCGGAGCCTAGCTTAGCAACTCCGAAGGAGCCACGGACACAGGCAGCTACTTTAGAATGTTGGAGGTGAGAATTATTATGTAGGATAATGGGCTAGAAAACCCATTTTAAGTCCTGTCTGTTTGGTATCAAAATATTCAGTCATTCTGACTTCAAAGGTATTGCGTTCCTGTATTGTGTTAGTTACCTTTCAGGATTCTTACTATGAAATCACTGGTACAGTGTTCTGGTTTTGTAAAGTGCTGCCCCACAGGGGTGGAATCCTGGCTGGCACTGGCATTCTTCATGTGATGTCTATGTAAATTAAATCTTGTCTTTAGCATCTGGCTTGTTTGTCCAATATAGCATCCTTCATTACATTTTTTTTACACTGAATGATGTATACCACATTGGAAGATGAGCATGTAAAGGATTCTTTTATGTTGAATATTTTTCCTTTGTGAATGACTGTGGGGTCCTGTGAAATGTTTTGGCATAGCTTGCAGCTGGATATATTGCAAGGATGTGTGCCATTCTCTTCTTTTTGAGTCTGTTGGGAGTTTACTTCTGATTAGCTTGTGTTTTAAGTTGGGTGGCTGTCGTAAAGGAAGCACTGATGGGGATGGGAATATCTCTTTCAGTAGTTCATCCTCCTGGAGTAGAGGTGAAGATCTTTTATGATTTTTCTTAATTTTTCCAGCTCTGGGTTGTATGTTTGTTATAAAAATTTATCAACCTCAGTACATGGGGAACATGTTCATCTCAGGGTATGGCAGCCAGAAATCAAGCTGATACGGTGCAGTTCTATAAAGCACAAACTTTGTAACAGCATGTGGGTACCCAGGTTCTGGTATAGAAAATGAGCGCATGTTGGTGTTTACATAACCAACATTTAGACGTGCCCACTTAGGCCATGTCTCTGGCAGGTGTGAATGCATGCACCTCAATCTTGTGGCACTTTAGCCTGTACATGACAGTGTTCTATAAACTAAGGTCATAATTGTTTGGTGGGAAATGAGCATGTCATACACCACCTCTTGTGAACACCCCCTTGCAGTTACTCACTATGCAACTTTCATGCTCACATTATAGAATACCACATATGAATGTGACATTCACACGCCTAAATGCTAGAATTCTATAATCTTAGCATGCAAATGTATTGTCTGAACAGAGCTCCATAGACCTTTTTGATATACAAGTACAAATTTAACTGAAAACAATAGAAACTGCAAGAGTGGCTGGTCTGAAAATCTTTGCGAAATACAGCATTTAAAATGGTCAAAACTCTGGTTAATTATGCTTCCTATGGTCTCGCGGACCGCATAAAATTCAGTGGCAGGCTGCCAGTAGTCCACCCTGCACAAAGGTTAGAATTGGAAGGATAGTATCTATACACTTGTAAGGACACTGTCTCCATGCTGAATGTCGCATTTTATTAATAAAAAACAGTACCAAGAGGGTCCAAAGTACAAACAAGTACAGAAAACCACAGAAGCACCAAGAGACTTAGGAAAATGGGACACGATTCTTTATTAACAACTGTTTTGGTGCCTAGTGCCTGCGTCAGGGGTCTGGTATAGGTTCAAAGCAAGTTATACTCGATATGTCAGGAAAGACGAGTCCCTTCGTGTTTAGTTCAGAGATCTTTGAACCTATACGGATTGCTATCCTACTTGATAGGAAAGAAGTTTCGGTCTTGAAAAATACCAGACCCCTAATTAGAAATGGAAACTGATGCAACATAGGAAATGTGCTGATTTTTATAAAGTTCCACGTTGTGAAAATCCTTATTAGAGGGTAACACTTTATAAACATCAACACTGGTGGGGGTGAGTGGACAGGCAATACAATAGACAGAGAGGATAATGGTACCTGGAGCATTAAGAAGCACCAGTAAGGCAGTGTACCTTCACCAACACATTAAATATAGGAAAATGAAGAGGATGGCTATGACTAGACCATGAAGGGATTACGAATGAGTATGGAGTATTTAAAAAGAAAGGGGGGGGAGGGGGAATGATAGTAACAAGGAGTTCAATCACGGAATAACGTACGGTGTTACTATTGGAAATTACGGTTTCAGTTTAATGTAACATGCTATTGTTTCTTTCAGTGTGCATGGCAAAAGTGAAGGTAGTAAGGGGGAGGGGGGATAAGAGAGGGTACTGTTATAAAAACAAAAACTGATGATAGCAACTTAAGATTAATGTACATAAGAACGACAGTTTTACAACTTATGTATGTACTCTAATGGATGTGTTACCAGGTGAAATCAATGAAAAATGTTGACACAAAAAAAAAAAAAACCAACACTGGTTGCAGGATTGATTTTTTTCTATACTTTTATCCTTTTCCTAAAAGGGGTTTGTGTTCTATTAATAGCTCCTGAATTTGTTGCATTTTGTCATTCATAGGTAAATCTGTCATGCTTTACATAGCAGAGATGATTCCAAGACTAAAGACAAGGACGCAGAAAGCAGGAGGTGGGGAGCAAAGCGTACAACAGGGAGAAGGAAGCAAAAAGGGGAAGAAGAAAAAGAAGTGAAGCAAAGAGTTCCACCACTTTTGTTACGCTGACTGACTTGTAAGAATTGGACATAAGCACATGATTTTTGCATCTGAGTTGATGCTTTCACAGCCAGAGAGGGACCTGTCAAGGAAGAAGACAGACAACCTTTTTTGTAATACTGTCTTTTTAACATGGTGAACAGTCTCCTCCATTGATTGGTAGACAGACCCACCCTCTTCCTCCTCCTCCTCCTACACAGTAGTTTCGGAATAAAAATGTGTCCTTTTGTCTACATTACCTGTTCAAAAATGAATCAGGACTTTGCTTCCTTAACCACATATGAGCTTGATGGAAGTCCTGATAGGGTGTGTGCTTTGTACTGTCTTATATGCAGATACTCAAATCTCTGGCACTGTACTAAGCAGCGTAGGAAAAATACCTCCACAACAGCGCAGCAAAGGAACTTGCTAATGACATGCAGACTTAGGCACATTTGCGTTGAGCATTAGGGTTCGTCAGGAGGACAGTGGTGCATGCTCTGAAGAGTTGTGCATTAAGCACAGTTCTTCAACACAAGTCCAGAATGCCAGAGGGAAGGGGGGGGGGGGGGAGAAGGAGGAAGAAATGCCGGTTGGGAGAGCTATTTAAAAAAAAAAAAAAAAGGCAAGCTTTCCTGCATGTTCTCTGCCGAAGCTTGAGCCTTTGCAAAATGTAAGACAAAAAAAAAAAACCCTCTAAAATGAGTAAATCAGAAAGAAAGAAATACATTCAAGCACCACAGGTAATTTAGTCTTTAGCTTCCAATCCAAATAAATGTGTATTGCTGATGGAGGCAAACCTTTGAAAAACAATGTGTTGAGATTTGATCTGTGCAACCTCTAGGCATAAGATGGTCATCATAAAACATTGGCTTCTTAACATTTTTTTTTTTTGCATACTAATGCATTTGCTCCTGTTCCTCATCGCAAACAGTCCTTGCTCCAAACAGGTGTAGGATTTTCAGCGGCAAGAGTGCCCTTGTTTGGTGCACTGTCAGCTGAGCAATGGGGAATAACAGGGAGTGTGCTGATTTGCGTTCTCATTGTTTCACACGCTCATTGGCTTTCGGTATTCTGTGGTGACAAATGCAGGCGCTAGTATGGTGCTAATGGCCTCTAGTGCCCACATTTGTTTTTGAGCATCAAGGCCTTAGTCCTCCTTCCCCTACTAATTTAAACTACATTTGAATCTTTATAGTATTTGGAAACTGTGTCCTCAAAAAGTTATTTCAATTCAGTACAGCTGGTACAAGAAAACTGTAAAATTTTTAATTTTTATAGGTTTTTCTTTCAAAGTGTGAAATGCATTCCTTGCCCTTTTACTGAGACACTGTTACCTCTGACTGGTTCATTTCTCTACTGGCTGGTTGACAATAAACATGGATATATGTATATATATAAAACAGGAGTCTGTCATATACTGTAGTTTACCAACATGTGAGAAACCATAACTGAACAATGAGGAAACCAGCATGTTCCTGAAACTAGAATATGATAAACCACTGGATAAATATTACAAAACCATATGCGCATCTCTTTTTACAATGAGGTGCCGGGCTAATAGGGCAGGAAGATGCTTGTGTCTATAAAAAAAAAAAAACTAGCACAAATCCTGCAGAAACACCTACAGTTGATTGAAGGTTCAGAAATTATGCCTACTTAAATGTTGCTGTGTGCTTTGCACTTGCACAAGGATATATTGTACATGTGTAAATTCATGGCTTCACCATTGTGCCTACTGTACAAGTGCATGCCAGCTTGCATTGGGCTTACTTTTAGGAGTTGCCTAAATTTTATAAGAGCTCCTTTGTGTGTGAATTGGCATTTTTATATACAAAAAGTTACATTTTACCCTCATTCATACACCAAAAAAAATTGTCCTTTACTGAAGTGTTGTGAACATTCTGAAAAATGTGCATTTCAAACATATTTTGTAATGAATATAAGTTCAAATACTAAATATATTGGCGGAAAAGTCCATAGCCTGCTATTGAGACAGACCTGGGAAGCAACTGCTTGACCTGGGATTTGTAGTATGGCGTGTTTGCACAATTTGGGTTTCTGCTAGGTGCTTGGCCACTGTTACAGAACAGATGCACTTACACGTGTGAATGGCACCTGGTCTCAGTAATCCATGTCCTTGGATGTGCTCTGTAATCTTGTTTTAATAATACACTGAAACCTTCTGCTCAGTGTGCTGCTGCGGCTAGGAAAGCGAATAGAATGTTGGGTATTATTAGGAATGGTATGGAGAACAGGTGTGAGGATGTTATAATGCCATTGTATTGCTCCATGGTGTGACTGCACTTTCAGTATTGTGTTCAATTCTGGTCACCGCATCTCAAGATAGATATAGTAGAACTGGAAAAGGTGCAGCGCAGGGTGACAAAAATGATAGTGGGGATGGGACGACTTCCCTATGAAGAAGACTAAGGAGGCTAGGGCTTTTCAGCTTAGAGAAGAGACGGCTGAGGGGGAGACATGATAGAGGTATATAAAATGAGTGGAACAGGTGGATGTGAAGCGTCTGTTCACGCTTTCCAAAAATATTAGGACTAGGGGGCATGCGATGAAACTACAGTGTAGTAAATTTAAAACAAATAGGAGAAAATTTTTCAGCTTGGCAGAGTTTAAAAAGGGGTTAGATGGTTTCCTAAAGGACAAGTCCATCGACCGCTACTAAATGGACTTTGGAAAAATCCACAATTTCAGGAATAGCATGTATAAAATGTTTGTATGTTTAGGTAGCTTGCCAGGTGCCCTTGACCTGGATTGGCCGCTGTCGGGGGACAGGATGCTTGGCTTGATGGACCTTTGGTCTTTTCCCAGTATGGCATTACTTATGTACAGTAATTGGCAAGTTACACCCGAAAGTGCTAGATGCTGTTCTATAAAGTGTGCCTAGCTCACGTAACGTGCGAATGTCAGGGGGCGGAGCATGAGCGTGTTACCAAGCAATTATAGAATACTGTCAGCTGCACATATGAGCATGGTGTACTTGGGTGCACCTATGCAGACCAGCAGCTGACCTGTCTTAAGTTGATGCGCCTAAGTCTTGGCACAGTAATGAGGCTTTGGACTAGTATTCTATAACAAAGGTGCACCCTTAAACTATTCTAGATTGGCACTAAGTATTGTATCGCCAATTTACAGACTTGCTGCCAAAGAATTTATCTACCTTACTTATGGTCATTTTACACATGATGCACAAGGTCCCAGGCAAAGAGCTTCACTTAACATCATAAAGTGTTCTTGCAAACAGAAGGTGAAACCTTTCAGCACTAGAAAGATGCACACTCTTCTGGATATGTACACAAGCAAATATTTTTAACTCCTACCGCACACAAAAGTGCAATAATTGATTTTAAAAAAAAAAAGGACACAGACAAAGATTGTACAACCCACAGCCCAGACAGTACATCACTTTATTTCTGTGTTTTCAATGCACAATGCCCAGACCATGACTTTAAGATACACTCCCTGCTTGTCATTGTGGAAAAGCAGGATACTGGGTTCAACAGCTCTTCTATCTGACCCAGTTTAACAATACTTCTGTTTTTAACAATGAGACAATATCGGTTAAAAGATTTGCCCCTGCATAAAGATGAAGTAAATTTCCAGTAAGCTTAAGACACTGCCTGCTGCATTACATTTAAATAAAAATGCTCACTTTCAAAACAGAAAACAGCAAAAAGAAAAAAAAGAAAAGGCAAGACTGTAAAAGACAACACATCCTTTTTATATCAAAAAATGTTTCCAAGGCAACATTATTAAAACAATCCTAGTGCTCATCCCTGGTAAAAGGGAGGTGTCTTCCGTCCCTGCTTAGCTGCCCTTTTTCTCATCACCCAGCAGGTTCACTGTGGCTTTCTTGGCTGAAAACAAAACAGGCACATTAAATATTATTTCTCCCACTCCTGAGCACCTACAAACAGTTGAATGATATTATGCATCAGACTTTAATCTACTAGACATAGAACTGCCAGGTGGACAAGCCATCACCAATGAGAGACATTCAGAGATCTAAACTCCAAACTGTTACTGATGATGCTGGGATTACAGCTTAACTAAGTGTTACCCTGCCATACACAGCACTGGGGTCTGAATGGTGACACTTGGGAGTACAGAAAGCACAACGTGTTCTTTCACTCTGCAGTAAAAACCTAAGCATCAGGTTCCTTGGCACCTAAAATTTCAAGACTGGGCCCAGACAGCGGATCTACTACTGAGAGGAGCATTGGGAATAGAGAGTTGAACTGGGACAGAAATCTTACCCATCCCTGCTGGAATTTTACCCATCCCCACAAGAATTTAACCCATCTCAACATGTCCCCACCCATTCCCACAAGTCTCTCTCTGGATTTGATCCACAGCACTGCAGGCAAGGAAGAAACGGACATTGGAACTTGGAACACTCTGGTGCATACATGTAAGATTTGTCTCTGATTCACTGGCACTGTGCTGAGAGGTCACCACATGCATGCGCCAATAGATCAGGTAACATTGATGCTCGTGCCTGTGTCAGAGCTGAGGTCTACACATCAGCCCAGGAGCAAAGAGGATTAATAGTAACTTAGTAAGAGACAGCACTCAAAGAACTTGGTACTTGGTAGACGAGAGGCTGGCACAGGTGCAGCTTATGCTTCCACGGGAACCCCACAGAAATTGTTTCCATCCCCACTGGAATCCCATAGAAACTGTTTCCGTCCCCACGGGAACCCTGCAGAACTGCTTCCATCCCCGCGGCAATCCCGCAGGTTCCACGGGATTCCCACGAACCCCATTCCCATGCAGGTCTCTAGTTGGAAACAAGCCTGAGCCAGATATGGGCAGAGAAGTCACTGCCAGAGTTATCTGCAAGCAGGAAGAGAAGCTGGATTGGTGGAGAAGCTATAGCAAGGATAGGGCCCAAGAGAAAGGGAAGCTGCCATCCAGGCACAGGAGCAACTGCCAGACAAGGTGGAAGGAAAAATGTCAGAGCAGAAACAATTTTTTGAAGTGTATGTAAAGCAAGAAGCTATAAGGAATTTTCCCCTTGGCTCCTACAAAATGTTTGCTGGCACCTAAGTTTTCTACAGTAGAAATATTTCCACCTCTGTCCTGGTATACAGCACTATTTGTTGCTCATATATAATCAGTCTTTCTTTAGGACTTCATTACTGTGAACATGCAGAAATGGTTAGAGCATTGGGTTGGGAAGCTAGGGTTCAAATCTCACTGACACTTCTTTTTTTTTTTTTTTTTTAATAAGATTTCAATTTCAATTACAGAAACATATAAAGAAATCAAAACACTGATACTTCTAGTGATCTTGGGCAAGTCACTTAACCCTCTATTACCTCAGGAATAGATTCTGAGCCCTCCAGGGACAGGAAAATACCTACTGTACCTGAATGTAACTCACCTTGAGCTACTACTGAAAAAGATATGAGCTTAAACCCTTATCATAGATGTCTGCTCTAGGCTTCACCTAGATCAAGTATGGACTCTGGACCCTGGGCTGCCGTGGATTTCTCAATGAGCAGGGGAGTGGGTTAAGGACCAGTGCCTAGCTAAGCAGGAAAATGCCACCTGTATCTGAGTGCCATCCCTTGCAGGCCTGCTCTGCTATGAGGGGTGTTACCAACTAATTCTAGTGCAGGTAACGGCTAAGTGATATGTTGTTAGATAATATAGCAGATTTGGAAGAAGCAAAGCGAGCAGGGATGGGGGAGAGACAAGTAACAACAAATAAAACATTTTGAGTGACAAAAATGTTATTTGGTAGTGATGACATGATTTGCACATCTAGGGCAGTGTTTATCAATCTTTTTGTGGCTGTGACCCCATGACCATGGCCAAATCATATTGTGTGACCCCTTCTCCCCCCAAAAGAATAGTGATGTACCTATGGAGAGCCTACCAAGTTCATGATCCCAAATGTGGGTTTTGAGACTCCATTTGAGGTCCTGACCCACACAGTTTGAGAAGCTCTGCCTTAGGGCCTGATTTTATAAAATTAGCAGCAATTGCGTGTAACTGTTTACCTTCTTTGGTAATGGTGTCTGCCGTCTCTGAAGCCTTGTCCTTCAGGTCCTTCACCACACGGTCCATCTGAGCTTGATGCTTCAAGAAGAAGGGGCGGATGATGCGCCTGTAGATGATCTCTGCACCATTGGCAGGGCTTGGGGACATGCACCAGGCTAGGAAGCCACACTGCAAAGAACCAGAAATGGGCACAAACACATCAGGGCTCAGAACAATATAGCACAGAACACCCACTACTACAAGCAGCAAAAGGGAATGGGGGGGAGGGGGGTTAAAACAGAGGAACAGTTACTACCTTCCTGGGCAGCCTGGATTGGCCATTTCTGTCTTCATCTGTCTTAATTTATGTTACTATGACATACGACACTCACTGCTGCTGTACAAGAGTCAGGTGAGAGATGAACCTCATGTGGGGCACATCATAAAGACCGAAGTGTCTCTCTTTTCTAACATGATCATAAAATCACCATCATCAGGAAACATTTTTATTTATTTATTCTTCATTATTTATATTTAACTCTCTAGGTATATGTTTAAATCTACGATAATGTAAAAGTTTTGAAGCATGCACATCAGTTCTAACTAATCTCTTAGTACATTTAGGACCCTGTTTACTAAGGTGCACTGGTATTTTTAGGGCATTCTAAAAAATTATGCGCACTAACCGTGTATGGGCGCCTACATGGTTAGCGTGTGCTAAAAATGCTAGCACGCCTCTAACACGGCTTAGTAAACAAGGCCCTTAATACTTTCTTCCCAATGTGATGTATAATCATCATCAACAATTTCTATTTCATTTTCTTTAAAGAATGGTTCCTGGGGAGCAATTTCTATAACAAGTCTTCTCCAATGCTCAATACATCTTTCCACAGAGAATAAGCCATCGTTCCTCAGCAATCCTAAAGGTAAAATAAAGGAGAGGAAACTAATCTGCAAGCAGCACCAAGCAGTCCAATAAGAAGGCAAAAAACATGTCTCAAGTGTGGTAGAGCTTTATTCCAACAGATTCAGGATAGCACAAAGCCTGACGTGAATCAAGTTTTGCCCTATCAATGAGCTGCGTTAGGGGCCAACTAAAAAATATACATTTAAAAAACATATATATAAAAATAAATTAAAATAAATTGAACAAATCGATTTAAAATAAAACATCTCTAGAACTCTACCACAGTGGCTAAATCAAGAAGGAAGAGGATCTAAAGAAGGACCTAACCTTGGCAATAAAGAGATCATTGGAGGCTTTGGCAAGAGCTGTATGTAGAGGACTGAAGCGAAGTTGGAGAAGGTCCAGAACGGCTTGAGATACTAGAAATCAAAGGCAGTGGAACTTGCAAGTATAGCTTTGAAAAATAATTATTTTATGTTTGAAAAATTCTACAAACAGATTAAGGGAACTGCTAAATGGTCTTCTATGGCCTAATCTATAGTAAACTTTTGTTGCTAACTTTGAACAGAAATGTTGGAACATGGATTTAAGGAACATTTCTCCATTTGGAAAAGGTATACTCTGTGTTTTTTCTAGCGAAAAAGGTGCCGGTACTCAAATGCCAGGCCACCCTTCAGGGGCGGGGTGATCACTGATGGACCCACCCCACAATAACCAGGCCCTCTGAAACTAATCACAGAATCTATGACAAGGCAGAATTGGTGTGTAGAGCCTGAGCTCTTTCATTAAAACCTGGGGACCATGGGTCAATTTTAGCAGACAATGGAAAAGGTGCCGGTACTCAGTACCCCCTCAAAAAAAAAGCCCTGGGTATACTGATGATTTATTTGTCCTTTGGAAAGGTATAGAAGATGACCTTTTACAGATTCACACTTGGATAAATCTGTGTGATCCAAATTTGAAATTTCAGATTAGTTAGGGCAAAAGATTCCATTTTTGAACATCCTAATTAGAATTAATAAGGGGAAGACTGAAACAAGTATCTATAGGAAGCCAACAGATGTGAACGAAGTATTACATTATACTAGTTGTCATAACACATCATTAAGCGGCCCCTTTACACAGGTGCATAAGGGCCAAATCGGCATTACCGTCCGGCTAGCGTGTGCCCCAGGCAGTAATTCTGGATTCGGTGCATGCTGAAAAACATGCAGTATTTTTTACCACAAAGCGCTTACCCGGTAGGAAGCAGCAGTTGGCATGCGCTGCATGCTTACTGTCTGGTTAGCAAATGAGCCCTTACCGCTAAGTCAATGGCTGGTGTTAAGGGCTCAGGCCAAAAATAGGCACGTGCTGGTTTTAATTTTGCTGCAGAACTATTTTCCGGCCCAGACATGGTAAAGAAATGGTCCAGCGCTCATCCAAAACATGCGCCCACACTACCGCAGGCCACTTTTTACCGCGCCTTTGTAAAAGGGCCCCTAAAAGCAAACTTACCATATAGTCAGTTTTTGTGGTTGAAACGGTTGGTTGCTTAACTGAGAGACTTTTTTGAGCAATCACTACAGATGCAGAATAGTTTCTAGAAAGGGGCTATCCTATAGAAAACGTTAAGAAGTGTTTTCAGAGGGCCATCCAATTAGATACACTGAGAAGGCATTGGCACATAATTCAGAACATTGATGCGTTTCATGATCATGAACTTATGGTTGCATATAAGACCCGTAATTTGAAAGATTGAATAACGTCATCTGCACATCCACCAAGGGAGCAGGTTGTAGGGAAGAAAGTTTGTGGACATTTTCCATGTGATAGTTGTTCTGTTTGTAATGTGAATCTTAGAACTAAATGTTTTTATCATCCTACAATGAATGAAAAATATGAACTGAAGCATTTTTCAAATTGTAAGACAGAAAAAGTAGTTTACTTAGCAGTGTGTCCCTGTATGTAAAACTAAGAGGGCGCTTAATAAGAGATTAATAGAACATAGGAGCGCTATCAAAAGAAAAGTGATAGAAAACCGTAGTTGAACATTCTGTGGTAGCCAATCACAGATTTAAAGATTACAAGTTTTTAGTGATTTTTAGACCTATCACTTCATGGAGAGGTGAAGATATATAGACAGTCCCATTACAAACTAAACAGTGGTTCATCTTCAGAATGTGAACTTTAACTCCAAGAGGTCTTAATCAAGAAATGGACTTTTCTGATTTTTTTATAATAAAAGTTAAGAGATTGACCCATTTTTTAAATTTTTTGTTACATTTGTACCTCGCACTTTCCCACTCATGGCAGGCTCAATGTGGCTTACATGGGGCAATGGAGGGTTAAGTGACTTGCCCAGAGTCACAAGGAGCTCCCCTCCGAAGGGACACCACCTTGTAAGTGGTGGAGGGGCTTCCGTGTTTCAATGACTTAGAGAGCTATGCTGAAGGGTTACCCATATCAGACAGGCCTCTGAGGAGAAACCAAAGAGTGTCCCAAAATGGAGGATCCAAGATGGCGTTGAGGGAGGACGTACGTTAGTTGAGTTCCCGTTTTACACCAGAATACCTGAAGAAGTAGGCGCACTCCCCAGAGAATGGGGAAGAAAAAAGGCAAAGCCGTGGTGTTGTCCTCCCCAAACACGGCTGGGGCTCCCACCACTTCTCAGTCTACTTTGGAGAGATTCGGGGTCATAACGTCGGGGATATCGGTTCCTGCTTCGGGGAACAGCAAGGCTTTATCGCTGAATCTCAGTGGAGAGGGAGTGACTTTGAGTCCCCCTGTTGGCATGGCCTCTCCAAGACCCGGAAACAGTAACGCTTCGCTATGGAGGTCGACAGTGGAAACGCCCGAAGTGGGTTAGGATTCTCACGCGATCCAAGGAGGTCCTGGCGCAGCATTGACTCCAGATAATAAACCAACTTGGGGATTGGAGAGTGAGCTCTTCCCCTCGAAGATATCTGGAGCGGTTTCTGTGGAGAAATTGGACCTGGTGAAGCCAAAAAATGTCTTAATGGACGCACTATGGGAAGTGCTGCAGAGTGTGAATAATTCTCTTCTTCAGATGTCAAAAAGTTTTCAGGAATAAATATGTGATTATATCAATACTTATCTAACAAAGTGGAAGTTCAAGATATAAAAATAGAGACTTTGATTACGGAAATGGTTTCTCTACGAAAATCAGTTAATCTGGTAATGAAGGACAGTCATGTTTCTTGTAAAAAAGTGGTACTTCTGGAGAACCAATTAAGGAAAAATAACTTGAGAATGATAAATCTTCCTAAAATACCCTATATATAGAATTATATTACTAGTGAGTTTTGCCTTTGATTTACATAGGAACAATGTTTTGAAATTGTATTTCCGATACATGACCGATAGTTTTTTGGGTTCAAAGATAAATATATTTCCTGATATATCAAGGGAATCGCAGACTAGGAGGTGTGAACTCTTGGCTTTTAAGCCAAGACTCATTGCCCTAGGTGGGACCTTCCTAGAGCGATTCCCTTGTAAGTGTTTTATTTCCTTATTACTTATTTGTTGAACCCAAGAAATTACAAGAGTTTGTGGAGTTAAAAAAACAGATGAAGAACCCTCTGCAGCAACTTCCTTTAGTTACCACTGTACCGGCTGCAATTACCAATTAACCTTCCTCCCTCAGAAAATATGAATTTGTAAGATTAACCACTTGGTGTTTTTCTTATTTTATTTGAGATTGTTTTCCTGATCTTGGATCCCCCAATTGTGGACAATTATATATATTGTTGAGAGAAAATGTTTTTTCTTTTTCCTTATATTAATTTCTGTTTTTCCTTACATTTACGTGATAAATGTGAATGTAATTAAGTAAAATGATAAATAAAAAAAATTAAACAAAACAAAACAAGGAGCTGCCTGTGCCTGAAGTGGGAATCAAACTCAGTTCCCCAGGACCAAAGTCCACCACCCTAACCACTATGGAACTTTGTCTTTGTTTTGTACTTGTTTAGGAGCGTTCCTGGTTGCTTATGTTCTCTTTAAGAACAAGTGTTATATGATTGACCGGACCACTGTAACTTCAAAATGTTTACAAAAAAAAACTGATTTATTCAATTTAATTTGTTTTTCTATGTTCATGTTTTTTTGATGGCTATTGTTATGTATAGTTTTTAGTTGGCCCCGATGTAGCCCATTGATTCATGTCAGGCTTTGTGCTATCTTGAACCTGTTGGAAGAAAACTCTACCATATTTGAGTTGTGTTTCTTTTTTAAAAATTTTTTTATTTATAATAGTCAAATAGTTTACATTCAAAGAACAAACTTATGAATGATAATGGCAAAATCAGCAATCAAACAAAACACTCGCATAAATAAAAGGTAAAATACCCTCAAACTCATTCTACAAATCTCTGAGCTATGATACAAGAATATATATGTTTCCTTGAATGAACCTGCTAGTTAAAGAAATGCTGTTGGAGTGGCTGTTTCTATTAACCCTTTTGTTCTGCCTAAGGCAGAAGAAAAGGGTTAATAGACACAGCCAGACCACAGGTTCATTCAATTAAACATTTCTTTCACCTTCTTTAACAGAAATAAACCCAAGCAACTTCTTAGCATCAAAGAAAACATAATTAATAGCATTTAGAGATGCCAAACATCTACAAGAAAAGTTGAACACAAAGGAACCTCCTAGGGAGAGAACTCTGGGCCACAAGGCCAAGAATTTCCATTGCCTTTTCTGCATATCTCTAGCCAAATCAAAAATGGTTCTTTTTAGACCAACTCATAAAAGGTCCCCATCTGTTTTGTCATATGAATGCAGTTTTCATGGGCTCAGAAGTTCACATTTTTCCTGAATGGTTGCTTTAGTACTCTCTTGGTTTATATGTGCATGGGGATGAGAGATGCACACCAACTGGGGGTGAAGAATAGTTTGGAGTTCTTCAATAGAAAAACTGAAAAAAAAGGTTGATCATACGTTATGTTTAAGAGTTAAGGCAATGTTGGTTGGATGTGTTTGATGTTGTTTTGTTTGATCCAATAAAACAGTAAAATAAAAGGTTACACCTATTGGAAGCTGCTTTTACATCTCAGTTCTGTCTCTCCCTTGTAAATATTATCCGTTTTTTCTACACTTGAATTTTCTTGTCTTCTGATAGACTGTAAGCTCCAATGAGCTGCCCATGCTCTACAGAAAACATAAATAGTAATACTCGTAGAAGTTTTGTGTTAGTTAAAGAGATGTAAAAGAAGCCTCCAAAAGGTGTAACTTTTTATTTTAGTGTTTTATTGGATCAAATAAAACTACACTCAAACACATCCAACCAACATTGCCTTAACTCCTAAACACAACGTAGGATCTCATCACTATACATGATGACTGTAAGATACAGTGGTGGAAATAAGTATTTGATCCCTTGCTGATTTTGTAAGTTTGCCCACTGACAAAGACATGAGCAGCCCATAATTGAAGGGTAGGTTATTGGTAACAGTGAGAGATAGCACATCACAAATTAAATCCGGAAAATCACATTGTGGAAAGTATATGAATTTATTTGCATTCTGCAGAGGGAAATAAGTATTTAATCCCTCTGGCAAACAAGACCTAATACTTGGTGGCAAAACCCTTGTTGGCAAGCACAGCGGTCAGACGTCTTCTGTAGTTGATGATGAGGTTTGCACACATGTCAGGAGGAATTTTGGTCCACTCCTCTTTGCAGATCATCTCTAAATCATTAAGAGTTCTGGGCTGACGCTTGGCAACTCGCAGCTTCAGCTCCCTCCATAAGTTTTCAATGGGATTAAGGTCTGGTGACTGGCTAGGCCACTCCATGACCCTAATGTGCTTCTTCCTGAGCCACTCCTTTGTTGCCTTGGCTGTATGTTTTGGGTCATTGTCGTGCTGGAAGACCCAGCCACGACCCATTTTTAAGGCCCTGGCGGAGGGAAGGAGGTTGTCACTCAGAATTGTACGGTACATGGCCCCATCCATTCTCCCATTGATGCGGTGAAGTAGTCCTGTGCCCTTAGCAGAGAAACACCCCCAAACATAACATTTCCACCTCCATGCTTGACAGTGGGGACGGTGTTCTTTGGGTCATAGGCAGCATTTCTCTTACTCCAAACACGGCGAGTTGAGTTCATGCCAAAGAGCTCAATTTTTGTCTCATCTGACCACAGCACCTTCTCCCAATCACTCTCGGCATCATCCAGGTGTTCACTGGCAAACTTCAGACGGGCCGTCACATGTGCCTTCCGGAGCAGGGGGACCTTGCGGGCACTGCAGGATTGCAATCCGTTATGTCGTAATGTGTTACCAATGGTTTTCGTGGTGACAGTGGTCCCAGCTGCCTTGAGATCATTGACAAGTTCCCCCCTTGTAGTTGTAGGCTGATTTCTAACCTTCCTCATGATCAAGGATACCCCACGAGGTGAGATTTTGCGTGGAGCCCCAGATCTTTGTCGATTGACAGTCATTTTGTACTTCTTCCATTTTCTTACTATGGCACCAACAGTTGTCTCCTTCCTCGCCCAGCGTCTTACTGATGGTTTTGTAGCCCATTCCAGCCTTGTGCAGGTGTATGATCTTGTCCCTGACATCCTTAGACAGCTCCTTGCTCTTGGCCATTTTGTAGAGGTTAGAGTCTGACTGATTCACTGAGTCTGTGGACAGGTGTCTTTCATACAGGTGACCATTGCCGACAGCTGTCTGTCATGCAGGTAACGAGTTGATTTGGAGCATCTACCTGGTCTGTAGGGGCCAGATCTCTTACTGGTTGGTGGGGGGATCAAATACTTATTTCCCTCTGCAGAATGCAAATAAATTCATATACTTTCCACAATGTGATTTTCCGGATTTAATTTGTGATGTGCTATCTCTCACTGTTACCATAACCTACCCTTCAATTATGGGCTGCTCATAGTCTTTGTCAGTGGGGCAAACTTACAAATCAGCAAGGGATCAAATACTTATTTCCACCACTGTACGTTATGTAGGTTCTCCCACATTGTTATTGCAGGAAGTCTCTGTAAATTGGTGCTTCCAGTGGGACCAAAAAGTCACTATTCCATTCAACTCAGTACTCAGGGGTGTGCAAGAGATGTTTGTTGAGTCACGCTACAAAGAACTGAGTCTATTTCCTTTGCATCAATGTCCACACCCCACTGTGGCAGCACACTACATAACTCTCCAAGACATAATTTCGTCTTTCAAAATGAGCTTACATTATAGAGATGAATAAACTCACAGGCTCATGTAAACAATGGCTTCAGAGACACTCTAAAACATCACTACACTAGCCACAGCAATGGAAGCCCATCAGATGAGTATGTTCAGTCTCTTGGATCATTGTTCCTTCTGCATCTACTTAGGGAAGCTAATCAATCTATTTGTGCACCTCCAGTTTTCCATACTTAAAACATACAAACCTTCAGCATATAGTAGAAAGGGAACCAAGAGAGAAAGATGTCAGAGAAGAACTCTATTATACTAAAGATGCCATACACCACCCAATAGGTCAGCCACTGCGTGTCGTCATCTTTGTTTGGGCTCTCAATGGCCTTGATTCTGAAAGAATTCAACAAACAGTTATCAGGATAAGTAGCCCATCCGGAAAATGTGAGAAGCATTTGCATCAAATAAACATTAGGAGAAACAGTCCTCATCATGCTTTCTACTGATTCACATGTCATAGTGCTGCAACATTTGCCAGCCTCTATTTTGTTTCCCTGCGGATCACGTGAACTGTGATGATCTTTCGCAGCATTCACAAACTCCTGCTCCAAAGGTCTTTCAAACACCTAGGCCTTTCTTTTGGCAGCATCTTGTGCTGGGGTTTTTAAACACAATGCTATCAGGAGGATTATATTCTAGAATAAACACTAAAGCTAGCTGGTTGGGATGGTCCCTGGCCAAGCTGAGAAATCAATGTTGATTTAATATGCCCACTTCTGAAAAGAGCAAACACAGCACCCTGGGGGAAATTATGTAGCTCAGGTGCCTACACAGTGCTGAAGCTCTATCACCCAGAAAAGCAGGCCCAGAAAGTTAAACAGATACAGGACCATGCTGGGATAATGTGCATGGAACAGTGGCTTCTGTTACTTCCATCAGAAATGCTTTTCAGTGAATGACACAATCCACTAATTTACATATTTTAACCAGCACAAAGTGGCAGTATAGATCCTTCCAGGGAGTGGTGACAAAGTCAACAAACACGAAGCAGAGGTTGAGCTTTGCTACACTCACAGATACAACTAAGTAGGATTTGGCAAGTCATCTTGTTTGGACAGCAGGACAGCTTGTTGGGGCTACCTGGTTTATGGAAAGAAAGGAAAAGGAGGGAGCCCATGGGGCAGTCAAAAATTTACAGCTGATGACTGTCCTTTGTACAGAAAATGTTGGCAAGGACAAAGAAAGGTGGTGATTAGAATTAAAGTGCTGCAATCATGGTCTATTAGACAGACTTGAAGGAGGGCAAATTGGCCTTATCTGTACCATCTAGTCTATCATCTAGCACAGACAGTGATGGGCAACCTTTTGAGCTTGGTGTGTCAAAATTCGCCAAAAAACCGAGCATAACTTGGGTGGTGTGTCACTTCGAGAAAAAAACCATAATTTTGCGATATTTATCATGGCATAACCTGCTGTTATATTACTTATATTTATCCCAAACAATTTATCATGGGAGCCCATTCTTAAGAATCTTACCTCACTGTTATGGCGGCGGCTAAGCAAGGGGCAGGCAGGGCACAACAAGAGAAGAGTCAGAAGACAGAGACCAGACCGTCCCGCTGCAGCCTCGTGCTCTCGTCGACTCGCGATTATTATGGCAGCGGCTGAAGAGAAGGCGGCAGGGCTGCAGACAGTAGAAGTAAGCCGCTGCACCTGTGTGAAGCATGCGGTGTGCAGGATTATCACCAGCTGATGCTGAGCAGGCAGGCGCTGGCTGGCACGAGCACAGACGCTGCCTCTAGCCTGCCTGCGTCGCCGTCGCGCATGCATCAGAGCAGAGGAGTTAAGAAGGTGAGGTGGTCACGTGCTCATCGGAGGATTCTGTCGGGGAGTGCGGGGCGGATTTGTCGAGAAACCTGGACAAATCAAGGAAATGCTGAAATCCGCCACGTTTCAGCAAAAATGGCACACGTGTCAGTGCTGACACGCGTGTCATAGGTTCGCCATCAGGGATCTAGCAAGTTCTACTTCCTTTCATTCATTCTATGATTACTCTAAGCTTATTGTCAGGTTCTGTCCCTGATTTCTGTAAGTCAGCTACCATTCATCCTAAGATCAAAGACATTACAGAACCAGTCTCTGATCCATCTAGTTATTGTCCAGTTGCAAACCTTCCTTTCACTGCTAAAATCACTGAATCCATAGTACACTCGGGACTTGCAAAAAGTTAACAGAAAAATCAGCGCGGGACTTACAAAAAAAGAAAATTTTAAAAAGTCCTAAATACTGCCACATTGAATATGGGTTTAGCATGTCTTAAAGCTGGACTTTCTTTGTGCTAAGCCCAGAATCCAACACCCTTTAGTAAAAGGGCCCCTTGGTCTGTTGAAGTATATATTATACTGATGTGTATATTGTTAGAGAATCTGCTCTCCTTCAACAGCTTTGACTGGCTGGAGCTGTATTGCCCCTTTTCTTGTCTTGATTGAGTCAACTATGCATTATGTTATTTGTTTGCTAAAGATTTTATAAATATCAAATTGAAAAAAAAAAAGTCCCCCGTGATTCAGCATATCTAATGCAATCTCTGGTAATACCTAAAGCAATGCAGGGATGGACTTATTGGACTCCCCTAGGGTGGGATAAATAAGCAAACATTTTACCAAGAGGATAGGGATCTTTCAAATCATTGTCGCACTCCTCCAGTCTCCCTACTGTTGGTTGGAGGATTATGTGAAAACCTGGGGAGCACAGTTCTCTCAAAGCATTATCCTTTTCCATTGACTGTTTCCATCAGGCAAAAAAATATCAAGTAGCAGTTAATGAATTTGAACATAAGAGCATATGAAAATTAAATAAGTGATGCTGAGTCAGACCAAGGCTCATTCACAGGGCCAGCTTAACCTATGGACCAGCTGAGGCACTGGCCCAGTGATAAAGGGCGCCAAAGTCCTGTTCTAGCATTTCTCCTTCCCTCTGTCCCTCTGCCTGAGTTCAATATCCACAGGATAGGAGGGAGGGAAGAGAGAAGGAGAGACGCTGAACAGGGATTTTGACACCCATTATCATCAGTTGGGGGGAGGAAAGGGGGACTTTAGAGGAGATAGTGGGTCACGGTGGGAGAAACAGTGAGGAAGGAGAGACATCAGATTAAACATAAGAGGGGGGGGGGGGGGCGCCGATACAAAAACTGGCTCAGGATGCCACAGTCCCTGTGGCCGGTCCTCTCCATCCAGCCCAGACTGCTGATTCTAGCGGCGGCCAATCCGGTTCATCCGCAAACCTGATCTCCTCACTCTTCATGGATAAGATGAACAGCGCAGATCCTAGCAGAGATTTTCTTGGGTACACTATCACACTAAAGTTTGCTGCTGGAGAAAATTAATCGTTTCAGAATAACTTGCTGCTCTTTGAACAACAAGCCCTTTCATACTAACATATTTATCTCTGACCAGTGTCCTGTGTTTAGGTTATAATGCCTGAGATTTTCACAGCATACACACAGATGCTCCAATTCTCTCTCCTTGAGAGATCTGTGTGGTGCATGCTCTCTGCATCAAAATACCAAAGGCTTTTTAAAACTGATAAAAAAACAATATTCAAATAAGTCTTTTCATAATATGGAAATAAAAAAAACCTAAAACACTCCTGCTCACAACACCTGCAAAAGAAATGCCCGCTGAGGAGACGCACAGGGATGTAAATTAGAAAAGATACCACCACACTACCTATTCTCTTGCCTATAGTGTGCTTTCAAAGGGAGGGCAAACACCACTTGGCAGAGCCATGAAGGCAGAAGAAAAACAAACTCAGAAAGTTTATGAAGCAGTGCACCAGGACAAAGAAGGATCTTTTTAATAAACTGTTCTGGTAAAGTGAAGGACAATGTTTTAAGCTGTGCCTAAAGTTGTGCTAATAACACTTACATATTTATAGAATAAAAACACTTAAGCAAATGTCAATGCCAATAATTGGCAGCTAGGCACTGTTCTTGAAAATGTGTGCTTAAGGGGCCCTTTTACTAAGCCACGTAAGCGTCTACGCGTGCCCAAATGGAGTTACCTCTCAATTACCGTGTGGCTCTTGCAGTAATTTCATTTTTGGCGTGCGTCCGATACGCGTGGCCAAAAAATAACTTTTCAGATGTGCGTATCAGACCCGTGCCAAGTGGCATTTGACACTCTTAGGTCATTACCACCCAGTTATCACGTGAGACTTTACCGCTAGGTCAATAGCTGGCAGTAAGGTTGCAGACCCAAAATGGACATGCAGCAATTTTGATTTTTGCCGCACGTCCATTTATGGCAAAACATTTTTAAAGGCCTTTTTTTACAGGCGCGCTGAAAAATGGATCAGCGCGCACCCAAATCCTGCGACTACACTACTGCAAGCCATTTTTCAGTGCACCTTAGTAAAAGAACCCCTAAGTCCCTTAGGGGTCCTTTTACTAAGTTACGGCAAAAAGTGGCCTTAGAACGCTCTTACTCGGGTCTTTCCTGCATGCTAAGGCCATTTTTATCGCAATCAGAAAATGGCCGATTTTCATATTTTTCCCATTAGCGCATGAACCCCTACTGCCACCTATTTTGTAGGTGGTAGGGACTTGCGTGCTAAACCTGTGCTAATTGGTTAGTGAGCGGCAAGGCCAACCAATCTGTATAAATGTGCCCACTCTCTGCCCCCAGATGCCACCTGGCTAAAAAAGGCACAGCAAACAAAAAGAACCTCTATGAAAACGCAGCATAAACGGGAGAAAGTAGAGGCTGGCCAAAGGATGATCAACCACAGGAAATGTTGCTTAAACACACTTTATTCGCCTCACCAGTAGAGGACCCAACACGGTCCGTCTTTTGGTGGAACAAACCTCCTGCCTCAAGGGTCACAAACAAACTCTACATGGCTGAAAATATGCATATATATATATATTATACAGTAAAAATTAAAAGCCAAACATATAAAACTAAGCATAAAAAGGCAATAAACTAAAAAGAAAAAAACAAAGCTAAAAACACTAATCAGCTAATAAAAAACAAGGAAAACCAGTGGACTATACTGTAAAAAAGAAAAAGAGAGACACTAGTGAACTGTACAATTAACAGTGACTTGTACAAGAAACATAAATGTGCATTAACAATGGATACATCAATTATACATATGGAATACATGCAACATTTCCTGTGGTGGATCGTCCTTTGGCCAGAGTCTAATTTCTCTTTTTTGCCTTGGCCAAAAAATACATGTTATTTTTTAGCACGTGACTAGCATGCGCACATGGCAAAATTACCATGGAGTGCGCCCCATGGTATTCCATTTTTTGCTGCACTAAGCACACATTAGTGCTTACTGCATCTTTGTAAAAAGGCCCTTTAGAGCACAATGGCATGAGGTGGTGTTAATGTGGGCAGAGCATGGGCATTTTGCTTAGCAACGCGTGCAACTTACAGAATAATGTAAGTTGTGTGCATGGCATGGTGCACTTAGGTGCACTCACCCACTTAAGCTTGTTGTTGAGTTGACATAAGTGGCTGATATGCACACACAGAGAGAGGGATCTTGGGGCGATAGTGTCTGAGGATTTGAAGCCAACGGAACAGTGTGACACCGTTGACTGCATAGAGAAAGGCATAGCCAGCAGAAGAAAGGAGGTTTTGATGCCCCTGTACAAGTCATTGGTGAGGCCCAATTTGGAGTATTGTGTTTAGTTTTGGAGGCCATATCTTGCTAAGGATAAAAAAGAGACTTGAAGTGGTTCAGAGGAAGATGACAAAAATGGTAGGAGGCTTGCACCATACGACATATGAGAAGAGACTGGAGACCTGAATATGTACACCCTAGAGGAAAGGAGAGATAGGGGAGACATGATACAGATGTTTAAACACTTGAAAGGTATGGAAGATGAGACTACAGGGGGAAAGCCTTGAGAGGGATAGCGGGGGGAGGGGGGAGGGGGGAGGGGGATGGAGGGGGGGAGAAAATACTTAAAATTTGTAAGGAAGTTGATGAAGATTGTATTGTTCTGTTTGTGCGGTGTTAAATAAAAAAACTTTTAAAAATATAAAAAAAGAAAGGTATTAATATAGAAACAAATCTTTTGCAGAGAAGGGGAAACAGTAAAACTAGAGGAAATGAATTGTGGTTGCGGGGGGGGGGGTCTAATTAGGAGTAATTTCAGGAAATTCCTTTTCACAGAGAGGGTGGTGAATGCCTGGAATGCCTTCCCGAGGGAGGTGGCGGAGACAAAAATGGTGACAGAATTCAAAAAGGCATGGGATGAACACAGAGGATCTCTAATTAGAAAACGGATGGTATAAAAAAATCAAAATTTAAATGGCTGATTGTATTTAGTGGTGCTTAGAGGGCAACCCCAGCTGTAAGGAACAAGGCCAGTGCCGGGCAGAATTCTATGATCTGTGTCTCATACAGTGGGGGAAATAAGTATTTGATCCCTTGCTGATTTTGTAAGTTTGCCCACTGACAAAGACATGAGCAGCCCATAATTGAAGGGTAGGTTATTGGTAACAGTGAGAGATAGCACATCACAAATTAAATCCGGAAAATCACATTGTGGAAAGTATATGAATTTATTTGCATTCTGCAGAGGGAAATAAGTATTTGATCCCCCACCAACCAGTAAGAGATCTGGCCCCTACAGACCAGGTAGATGCTCCAAATCAACTCGTTACCTGCATGACAGACAGCTGTCGGCAATGGTCACCTGTATGAAAGACACCTGTCCACAGACTCAGTGAATCAGTCAGACTCTAACCTCTACAAAATGGCCAAGAGCAAGGAGCTGTCTAAGGATGTCAGGGACAAGATCATACACCTGCACAAGGCTGGAATGGGCTACAAAACCATCAGTAAGACGCTGGGCGAGAAGGAGACAACTGTTGGTGCCATAGTAATAAATGGAAGAAGTACAAAATGACTGTCAATCGACAAAGATCTGGGGCTCCACGCAAAATCTCACCTCATGGGGTATCCTTGATCATGAGGAAGGTTAGAAATCAGCCTACAACTACAAGGGGGGAACTTGTCAATGATCTCAAGGCAGCTGGGACCACTGTCACCACGAAAACCATTGGTAACACATTACGACATAACGGATTGCAATCCTGCAGTGCCCGCAAGGTCCCCCTGCTCCGGAAGGCACATGTGACGGCCCGTCTGAAGTTTGCCAGTGAACACCTGGATGATGCCGAGAGTGATTGGGAGAAGGTGCTGTGGTCAGATGAGACAAAAATTGAGCTCTTTGGCATGAACTCAACTCGCCGTGTTTGGAGGAAGAGAAATGCTGCCTATGACCCAAAGAACACCGTCCCCACTGTCAAGCATGGAGGTGGAAATGTTATGTTTTGGGGGTGTTTCTCTGCTAAGGGCACAGGACTACTTCACCGCATCAATGGGAGAATGGATGGGGCCATGTACCGTACAATTCTGAGTGACAACCTCCTTCCCTCCGCCAGGGCCTTAAAAATGGGTCGTGGCTGGGTCTTCCAGCACGACAATGACCCAAAACATACAGCCAAGGCAACAAAGGAGTGGCTCAGGAAGAAGCACATTAGGGTCATGGAGTGGCCTAGCCAGTCACCAGACCTTAATCCCATTGAAAACTTATGGAGGGAGCTGAAGCTGCGAGTTGCCAAGCGACAGCCCAGAACTCTTAATGATTTAGAGATGATCTGCAAAGAGGAGTGGACCAAAATTCTTCCTGACATGTGTGCAAACCTCATCATCAACTACAGAAGACGTCTGACCGCTGTGCTTGCCAACAAGGGTTTTGCCACCAAGTATTAGGTCTTGTTTGCCAGAGGGATTAAATACTTATTTCCCTCTGCAGAATGCAAATAAATTCATATACTTTCCACAATGTGATTTTCCGGATTTAATTTGTGATGTGCTATCTCTCACTGTTACCAATAACCTACCCTTCAATTATGGGCTGCTCATGTCTTTGTCAGTGGGCAAACTTACAAAATCAGCAAGGGATCAAATACTTATTTCCCCCACTGTATATGGCAAGACAGTTTAGGATGGGCTTAAGAGAGCTTTGATGGCAACTCAAGTAGCTGGAACGTTTGGACAGTTCCGGATGGACTTTACGGTCTATGTCCCAGAAATGACAAAGACCATGATCAAGTATTTTATATTTATTTATTTGTTGCATTTGTATCCCACATTTTCTCACCTTTTTGCAGGCTCAACGTGGCTTACATATTGCCATTAATGGCGTTAGCCAATTCCGGTCTGAACAAATACATGGTACGAATGAATACAAGGTGATGTTGTGGTAGATAAGGTACATGTAAGGTAGGTGTAGTTGGGGAAACTTAGAAAGGGGGGGAGGGGAGGAAAAGTAAGGTAATGTCCTTTACGTTCTTCGGTTGCATTGTGTCACTTTCATTGTTGGTTTAATCCTGAATTGACAATAAGTGTGACTGTTGTGCAAACTGGATGGACCATTCAGGTCTTTATTTGCCACCATCTACTGTACTGTGTTACTATGATGAGCTCCCAGTCATGTGTGTATGAAATACTGAATATACGAGCAGCTAGGAGACTGCCACTAAGGAGAGAGCTGGGCTTGATACTTGTGCCTGGCTTCTGCTCCCCAGATCAGCCAGGGATGCTCTAGAGACACCGTTCACAGCCCTTAAAGGGTCTGGGACACCCAGTCAGCCCACAAGAGCCAAACCTGAGTATGGGTATGCCAACTTGCAGAGGGAGTAACAATCCATAGCCTCTAGCTGAAGACTGTTCATGAAATAGCTGGGCTCAATGAGAAGGAGGAGAGTGCTAAAATTAATGTCACATTGTTGCAAAAGAAAGTTTCTAGAAGTGCAGCTAGAGCAGCACACACACATACTCACACACACGCGTACATATCTATGTTTCCACCTATCCAGCCTTCTGCTGATGCCATGTGCTACTCAGTAAAGCTGCATCAATTGTGTGAAAGCTTGGCACATTACATGCTAACAGCTGCTTAGTATCTCTGGTACAGCATGCAGTTATTTGCATTGGAAACAAAAGGTATTATTGTTGTTGTTCTTTCAGAAGATGACGCATCAGCAGACCTGGTGCAAACAATCCTGATAGCCTGAGGAAGGAGAGAAATCAAGGATGGGGATGCTCTTCTTCACTATCAATTCGTAACAGGAATATATGGGGTACATGTGGATATATTGGGGGGCAGGGGAGCAGATGGATAGACATATATAGAGGTGGATTCTGAATTCTATAAAGGTCACCCAAAGTTGGCCATGATCCCAGATATACGTGGAAAAGTAATTAGTCAATTAGGTACCAACAATCAATTATTGGAGTTAATTGGCAATAATTAGGAGTTATCTCCCAGATTCTATATAGCGCGACTTAGATTGTTCGCTCAAATTCAGTCATATTCTGGATTTGCACGTGCAACTTAATTAGTTAACAAGCCAATCTGCATTGATAATTGCCAATTAACAAGCAATTATTTGACACTAATTGTCATTAATTAGAATTTACACGCAGAACTAAGTGTATTCTATAATGTGATACACGTAAATTCTAAGTCATCTAGTAGGAAAGGAGGCATGACCATGGGCATGGAATGGGCGTTTCTAAAATCTATGCACATGGTTACAGAATTCACCTGGTGCATGCCTAATTTAGGCCTCAGCATTTAAACATTTTATTTGGTGTAACTGCCTACGACTAAATTTAGTCATGTGAACAGGTGCTTGGCGTATTCTATAAACCGTAAGGAAATTTAAGCTTGTTCTATCAAATACGGCTAAATTTAGGTGTACATTCGTTTCAGCGCCAATTTTTTTTAGACGTGATATATAGAATCTAGTCCTATGCATGCATCTGCCCTATGCTGACATCTATAACATGGACGCCTAGCTTTCATAACATGCAACTGAAAAGGGGTGTGGCTATGGAACGAATGGGCAGGTCAGGAGTGTTCCCAGAATTTAGTGTGCGATGTTATAGTATACTCGCATTTCTGCACCCAACTGCCATCAATTGGGCATAAGGATTTACACTAGCTTTCAGCAGGCCTAACTCTTCACACCCAAAGTTGGGCACGGAAATCCTCTCTAAGCGCAGACCACCCCTTTATAGAATACCAGTTTAACGCGGATCTTTCTGGCACCCAACTCTGGGTGCCATTTAATGAATCCAGCCCTTAGTGACTGCCACTAAGTAGGTTCAGCAAGGTTACTTTTTATTTTTACCCAAATGTTGAGGCAATTTGTGGCCTCCTTCATCTCTCCAAAATATATTGAGACCAGTATTCAGACCTCAGGAGTTAGACTGGCTAACTTCTGTGGTTGGCGCTGAGCCCAGATATTCAATGTCAGGCCATTTCCAGTGACTGGCATTGAATAGCCGTTTTATTTTTGGACGATTTAAAGATAACTGGTTAAGTCGATATTCAGACGTGGAGGGGCATAATCGAACATCGCCGGCGAAATAGGTCACTGGCGATCTATTTTGGCGGCGGCGCAACAGCTGGCCGGAACTGTATTTTCGAAAAAGATGGCCGGCCATCTTTTTTTTCGATAATACGGTTTAGCCCGGCCAAATGCCAGAGTTCGCCGGGTTTGAGATCGCCGGTTTTGTTTTTCAGCGATAATGGAAAAAAAATGCCGGCCATCTCAAACCCGGCGAAATCCAAGGCATTTGGTCATGGGAGGAGCCAGCATTTGTAGTGCACATGCCAGGACACCAACCGGGCACCCTAGGGGGCACTTCTAAAAATACACAAATAGCTCCCAGGTGCATAGCTCCCTTACCTTGGGTGCTGAGACCCCCAAATTCCCCCCAAACCCACTCCCCACTCACCATTACAATAGCCCTTATGGGTGAAGGGGGCCACCTACATGTGGGTACAGTGGGTTTTGGGGGGGTTTGGAGGGCTCAGCACTTAGCACCACAAGTGTAACAGGTAGGGGGGGATAGACCTGGGTCTGCCTGTTTGAAGTGCACTGCACCCATTAAAACCTGCTCCAGGGACTTGCATACTGCTGTCAGGGAGCTGGGTATGACATTTGAGGCTGGCATACAGGCTGGCAAAAAAAGGTTTTTATTTGTATTGTTTTAGTGTGGTGGGGGTTGGTGACCACTGGGGGACTATGGGGAGGTCATCCCCCATTCCTTCCGGTGGTCATCTGGTCAGTTGGGGCACCTTTTTTAGGCTTGGTCGTGAAAATAACAGGACCAAGTAAACCCGGCGAAATACTGATGAACGCCGCTTTTTTTTCTCCATTATCCGCGAAAGCCAGCCATCTGGTAGCTACATCCATGCCCGCCTTCGCTACGCCGCCGACACGCCCCCTTGAACTTTCGCTGGCGCGGGGACGGGAAAGCAGCGATGGTGTCAAAAAAAGCCGCTTTCGATTATACCAATTTCGCCGCTTTTGAGAGATCGCTGGCCATCTCCCGATTTATGTCGGCAGAGCGCTGGCGATCACTTTCGAAAATAAGCCTGTTAGCCAGTTATCTTCAAACTGGCCAAAGATATCCTGCCTTTTCACGTGGCTAAACTTGGCTGCTAAATCAGTTTTAAAAAATAGGCACATAGTAGGTTATATTGGGTGATAAAACTGGCTATCTGCTAGCCGCTAACCAGGGATAGTCAGCGGGGGATAGCAGGTAAAGCGCTATTTAACTGGTCAGCAGCCATTTTGGCCAGTTAAATAGCTTTGAATATTGGGGGAATTGCTTGAAAAATAACATCACTTTTTTTTTAAGAGAAACCATCTCAAAATCATTAAATTTTTCTTTTAAATATCCAGACTATTTTTGGTTGGGTATTGGTGGTACAGAAATATACAGTGAAATGGTTATAGATACCTGGAAAAATCAACTGCTATGTGTCTGTACTGGAATGGCTGCCATTTACTTGTTTCTGCTGAAGAAACCTATATTCAGTAGAAGATTTTGTTTTGGAACACCATTACTGAACTGAAGAGTCCCCTTTAACAGTTCATCTTTGCCCTGAAGTGGAGAATCCCAGCAACCCCATCAAAATACATGCCAGGTTTTGCACAGAGCATCTGAAGCAGAGACCTGGCTCCAAATGAGCCCCCTAGCTACTGAGTACATCTGAAAGGGGAGCTACATGTGAAAAATTAAAGAGAAAATATGCAGAAACCACAGCCAAGATTTGCTGTAATCTTTCATCAGTCTATAAGGCTGATTAAGTTAGAGTACTTGGTCCTGAGGATACCTTTTTTTGGCATATTTCTAAGAGCAAACTAATTTCACATTTAGTTTAATGAAAACTCTATGTTCAAACTTGCTAATTGAGAGATTCTTTGTTTCAAGATCAAAGGGCACCCCAGACAGCACCTCCCACATCCTTAACTTTGATTCTTCCATTACTATCTGAGGTATGGAATATTTCCACCTCCTTTACTTCTGTCCTTCATCACTAATTAAATAAAATGCAGGCAAAACAAAGCAAAAAAAAAAGTATCTTCTATATTAAATTTTGTGGGACTATATGGAAAAAAGATCCCACACAGCACAGCCAGCTGTAGATTAACTGGTGTCTTGTGTGAAGACTGAAATTGGCACTCTCCACCTTCACCCTGACATTTTATTTTTCTGAACTTCTTGGTCCTCATCTCTTTTTTCCCGCTTATGTCTAACACAGTGGTTCCCAAATCTGGTCCTGGAGGCAGCCCAACCAGTCAGGTTTTCAAGATATCCACATAATGAATATTCATAAGAGAAATTTGCATGCTGTGGACGCAGCTTATGCAAATCTCCCTCAAGAATATTCATTGTGGGTATCCTGAAAACCTGACTGGCTACGGTACCTCCAGGACCACGTTTGGGGACCAGATCTTTATTAAGGTCTCCTGTCCATTTTCTGCATCTTCTCTCTTTCTCAGGTCTTCCCCTACATCTCTCTCTGTCATTTCTCTTTCCTATTTTTCTCTGGCTGTATCTACTCAGAACTAGATCTCATCCCTCCTTCTTCCTCTCCAATTCTCCCCGTGGCAACCCCACACCTTCCCAGCTCTCCTTTCAATTGTTCCATCTCAGCCATCCAACTCCTTCCTTAGTAGGTTGCTCTCTTTATCATCTCCAGCTATCTGGCCTCCCTGTCCTTCCCCTCAACAGCCACCTCTTTTCCTGCTCCCTCAGATTGTGCCCTCATCCCAAAATTTGTCTCCCTTCCTTCTCTTACCTTCCAACAGCACCTCTTTCCACTCTCATCTTTCTTCCTCCACTCCATATCCCATCCTCCTTCCCTTCTCATAGCTAAATCAGAAGCAACAGTAGAGCAACACTGGAGGTCCAACACTTCCAACCTCCTCCTGCTGCTTGCTGCCAGCTTTTATTGCTCCTATGCTTCATCCATTACACATCAGCTATTTATCTTATCTCATCTTATTTCTAGTCCGCCCTCTCCTAAAAAATGTCCAAAGCAAATTACAAAAAAGAAACCAGCCAATCATTGGGAAAGAAAATCAACAGCCATTAAAAACTTACATAGGAACTTAAAATTTAAAATAAAAGTACAGACAAGATTTTAAATCTTGAATATGTTATTCACAAAATAGAAAAGTCTAAGCTGTTTGCGAAAAGGCCTGTAAGAAGACAATTGTCTAATATCTAAAGGGCAGCGTTCTTCAATGCAAGGCCTGGGGGCTAGTGGTGGCCCCTGGAGACCTCTGGGGCGGCCTTAATCATCATTCTGGCTTTCTTTCTGCTATGCTCTGCCTCTCTACCCAACCTCGCTGCAGAAATGGGGAAGCGCACTTCTCCATACACAAAGAGAATGTATTTTGGAATGATAAGTTTGAAGACAGGCTGGTGAGGTGGATGTCATTGACACACACTAATCAGCAGTGTCGAGGCCTCACATGGGAAGATATTTGGTGGCTCTCTTTCAGTTCATTTAGATCCAAAGTGGTCCCCACTTAAAAATTAGGGAAGACCACTGTCTAAGGGTATGCAGTTCCAAACAGAAGTAGCCTGATATGAAAAACTACTTTCTAATACTCACTTGGATCTCATATCCCTAAATAGAAGGGCATTTAAGCAGAGCAAGATCTGATATACGACAAGCACGATTCAACATCAATAATTCTATAATATTAATCAAATAATCATTGGTGCAGCCTTGCAAAATTTTTATAAGTCAAACAAAAAGTTTTAAAGTCAACTCGAGCTCTCACTGGAAGCCAAATCAAAAGAACATAAGAGTAGCCATAATGGGTCAGACTAATGGTCTATCTAGCCCAGTATCCTGCTTCCAACAGTGGCCAATCCAGGTCACAAGTCCCTGGCAGAAACCCAAATCGTGGCAACATTCCATGTTACAAATCTCAAGACAAGCAGTTGCTTCCCCTTGTCTGTCTCAGTAGCAGACTATGGACTTTTCCTCCAGGAACTTGATCAAACCTTTTTTAAACCAGTATTCTGTAAGAATTGGATCTTCTTTAAAAACTCTGCAGAAATGCCATAGTATATTATGTTGCAGTACTCCAGGTCATAGAGAATTAACATTTGTACTATTAAAGCACAACAATCACTGAACAAATAACAGTGAATTAAGATTAGCTGCTTAAGTCTGAAAAATACTTTCTTAAAAAAAGATTATTAACAACCTGGTGTCAATGGCCCCAGGGTAAAGACTGTCCCCTGCATCGACCAGATTAAGTATGTTGGAGTGGGCAGGGAGGGGATCTGAAATAAAGATAAAAAACCTCAGGCAGTTGTTCACAAGGTCTCATGGCACCTGATGCAAGCCCTCATTCCAACTGAACTGGAAGGAAGAAGGAAAGTCCCTATTAAGAATCATTTGACTCCCCCTCGCATAGTCTGGAGCTTGCTGGCTATCTTATTCCTGTGGAAGCAGATCTGAATGATAGCTCTGCACTCAGCTGATAAAGCCACAAGATTAACTTTCAGTACAGTGGGTTCTTCATGGACAAGTAGGATGAGTCAACCACACACTGGTGATGACATCCAACAGTGTCATGAAAGGATTAGCTCTCCTAGAGTAGAAAGCTGCAAGGGCATGGGGTTAGCGGGAATCTCACGGGGATCCCCTCCATGTCCACAGGACTCCCACGGGGATGGAAGCAGGTCCTGTGGGGTTTCCACAGAAGTGTAGTGCCAGGTCAGCCTATCTATCCTTTGTGCCATGGCAATCATAATAAACTTGAATAGGTTAAACTTCTATGTTGCAGGAGTCATTCACAGGTATCTATATCAACAAACTCCAGCAAACAACTATGTAATGTCTGTCACCAACTATTTAGATTTTTTTTTTAATTATTTTTATGGAGCCTCAGAACTTTGGCTAGCTGCATGCATATCAATGACCTCAAATGCAGTGCTGCCCATCCCTCATAGGACCATTTTATCTTCCGTTACAATTTCACAAATCCAAAGGAAATCTTTAATGACTCATTTTTTTCATATAATATTGTTCAAATAATTAAAGTATGGAACTTAGCTTGTAAAGCATAATGAATAGATCTGTTTTATCCTTCTCTAGCTCTTCTTTTATTGTTGGTATTCTATGGCACCAAAATGTGTCCAATACCAACAATGCCTCCTGGCCTTTCCCAGATCTTGCCTCAGGGACAGCAGTTTTTGTTTTTCCAGTATCACCTGGCTTTCGGTAAGTTTAATCCACATGGTGTCCAAACTTCATCACTGTTTGCACAGTCTCACAAGAATAGTGAGGGAATCCTTTTCAGAAGGAATGGATCCTAAGGAGCTTAGCCGAGATTGGGTGGCAGAGCCGGTGGCGGGAGGCGGGGATGGTGCTGGGCAGACTTATACGGTCTGTGCCAGAGCCGGTGGTCGGAGGCGGGACTGGTGGTTGGGAGGTGGGGATGGTGCTGGGCAGACTTATACAGTCTGTGCCAGAGCCAGTGGTGGGAGGCGGGACTAGTGGTTGGGAGGCAGGGATAGTGTTGGGCAGACTTATACGGTCTGTGCCAGAACCGGTGATGGGAGGCGGGGATAGTGGTTGGGAGGCGGGGATAGTGCTGGGCAGACTTATATGGCCTGTGCCCTGAAAAGGACAGGTACAAATCAAGGTAAGGTATACACAAAAAGTAGCACATATGAGTTTATCTTGTTGGGCAGACTGGATGGACCGTGCAGGTCTTTTTCTGCCGTCATCTACTATGTCACTATGTTACCAACAATGAATGCTTAACAGCCTGCCGGGTCATCTTCCACAGACCATTTTTAGCCAGTCTAGCATAAGGTGTTCGTCCATCCACCCCTTTGGATGGCCACGGACCTGAATTCCTTGTGGAAAATAAACGCTTTTTGGAACACTCTCTCTCTTAAAAATGGAATACGGAGCTAACATTGCACCACTGGCCATGCAAGAAAGCATGGCTGTAAATCTAGTTTTTTCATGACCTGTTGTAGCCATAGAAATTGTCCTTGCACATTTAATGTCCAACGTCCGAACATATGGCTTGTCAAAAGTAAAAGGCATTTGATCCGCGTTGCCAATCAAGGCCAGGTCACATTTATGTAATTTTCTAATTTTTATAAAATATTTTTGAAATTCAAGCAGTTTAACATCCAAATAATCAGGTAATTCTTGAGCTATCATTTTCCGGTGTCTAACAGACAGATTATGGCACCCCATAAATATTCGTGCCCATCCAACTGAAGCCTTAAACTCTTTCATATTTCTCACAGTTTTGGTAGTACTAAGGGCCCTCAAGCATAACTCTGCAATACTAACGGCGCTGCCCTGTTTCCAGCACTCTGCAGGCCATTTTAGTAGTGTCTGTTCTAGCTTAGGATAAGTGGCCGTTTTTCTGTGATCAGCCTGTTTTGAGCGGAGCATTTTTTTTCTAGCTTTTCTTTATCTTTGCACCATAAACAAATGTTAGCTTCATTTACGCTAAATCCGTGGCCAGCTTCCCTATTTCCCTTTCCCTTAGCATAATGAACAATTTGTAATTTTTCGGCTGCTGTATATGTGCGTTGCGATATCATGACTCTGTAGTACATGGGAAGTGGGAAAGAATGATTTTAAATAAAGTCTTTCCTTTTATATCGTCACTTCTAAATTGTTCTAAATAGTTATAGTGCTAGTACCGTTAGTTTACCGGGACATAGCCTTCCGATCTCACACTTATGGTACATTGCATGGACATCAAGAACTCCACCTGCGTATTTTACATAGGTAAGTAGATTTTTATATTAAAGCGAAATGTCAAACCAGGGGTGCATATTATACAGAGATGTGTATTATACATGAGATAATAAAGTAATTTCCTCAACCAGGTTCCTTGAAATGAACACACATTAAACTTACAGAAGGAGCCATCTACCTGGTACTCAAGACCAGTCCCTCTCAGGATAGATGCCTCTTCAACTGTGCCTGCCACATGGATCTGGGAAATCCTCTTTTCTTAGCAACTATCTTTTCCCTCCCCTCCTCCACTAAGCCCCCATATACAGAAGGATCCTGAACACTGCCAATAGTGGTTTGGCACTGGGGACACCATGTTGACCCCACATCTCAAGTAGCCTTCAGCATCTGATTCTGGGTCACCCCTGGAGACACTGTGGGCAGTACTGCAGTCCAAGAGAGCTCCCTAATCAACAGGCCTCCCATAGGGATGCAAGGAGCTCCTTCACACACACACACACACACACACACACACAATGAACGTATGTAGACTTTCTTGGTCACCTCAGCCTTCTTTGATCTGCACCCTTCGCTGATCTTTGTGGCGTTCCTCCTCTGCACTAGCTGACATCAGGTCCCTAGGCCTGGAATCCCCAGAGCCACAGGCTGTGCCCATCCAATTGTGCAGTTGATGTTGGCTCCATGATTTCCCTCAGCCACTGCAGCCAGCACTTCGTCTAGCTCCAATCTTCCTTCACAATCCAGACACACTCAAACTACCTACAGCACAAACAGAGCGGTGCATACATGAGGACAACAGCACTGAGAGCTGCTGAAGTGCACCACCTAATAGATAATGACATCAGTACATCTCCTGGCACTGACTGATGCTCCATTTGCAGCACTGCCCCCACTGTGCCAGTCAGCAGTGAGCCTCTGCCCCTGCAGAAATGATATCAGATCTCTGATAGAGCCAGCCAGCATGGGAATTACAGATAACTGCCTCTAGCCCTCATATGAGCAATTTTCCGTGTTGTAGCCCCCTCTGAGGCACAGAATCATCAGCACAGATTCTTATGGCGCTGCAGGGCAAACCACTCTGAATATCATTCTGCTGTTTTTCTGTCCACTGCTAAATATCTACCTGTCTCCTCTTAAATCACTGTTGCCTCTAAGCTGAGCCTACAAACCCGCCAGTGGGTGGTGCTGTTTCACTACCACTCCCCATCTTCTTCTGCAACTTTCTGCCACAGGCCTTTCAGTAAGCCTGTTTCCAAACCCAAGATTGTCCGTCTTTTTTACAATAGTAATAGTATCACAGCAGCACAGAGATATAATAAGTACCAGCTGGAAAAGACCTAAGAAGCCCATCCTGCCTTCCCACTAACATGACTTTGGGTTGTAACCTCTGCCCTGTACTACCCACCTCCTTGCTTCCCCAACATGCCCTCTGGAAGGTGGCTACACCCTTGCTCATTAAGGCTATTAAGTATTCCACTGCTTGATATCCTATGCCAACATACCAGTGTGCCCACTATTCATGCTATAAGACATGCTTAATCGCCAGCACAGACTTTAGAGTTCACTATAAGCTGATTGAAGGTTTATCTGCCTTAAAGCATAGAGGAGTAACCCTGTGTTTAGAGCAACAGGCTAGAACGGGAGGGAAGCCTCGGTTCAAACCCCTCTGATTCTCCCTGTGACTTTGGGGCCAGTTAGTTAACCCTCTAAAAGCTGTGACTGCAGCCTGTTCAGGGACCAATTTTAGTATTATGACCTTCACACAACCTGGATTCACTTTATCGTTACATACGTGGGCTAACAATGAATGCCTGTGACAAGTCACTCCACCATCTCTATCGCAAGAACAAAATCAGATCCTATGTCCTCGGAGGGAAGCTATTCTAAATATCACTGATAACCCTTAAACTCACCTAATTTTCATCAGCCACTATTCAAATGTGTATGTCCATGCTTATAGGTGTTTACCAAACAACAGAGTCCCAAAAATTGAGATGTTCCTAAACCAAAACCTAAATGATATGATGTGAAGTTATCACATCCTGTAACGGAAAGGAAATGCTCCCTGTCAGTGGTGTGTGCCATCTTATTTCCTCAGCGTTGGCATTTTTGCTCCACTTTCAGACCCCTCCTTGATCATCCAGTTGGGGGAAGCTATCACCTGAAATCTGGGTAGAGAAGACATTCAGATTAATGCATTATATATCATGCAGCTCTGGCATATAAAGGCTCTTTTGCCAAACGGTCTTAAGCTTTCAACACACAGGTGGTACGCACAAACAGGATACCACAGAAATGAACTAAAGCACTTTGCAGTATTTTGCCTGTTTCCACTAGGCCTTTGGAAGGTGAAAGGCCAGACTGAGTCTTCATGTGAATGATACAGACTTACAGCTATGTGACGTAACCAATGACAATCTTATAAACAAATGTGGAATTGATTTTTGAAAGTTCAATAAAGAGAGGGGTGGGCTTTTGATTGATTGATTTGTGAAAATTACAAAGTATACCAAAGATAAATTTGTCAAGCAAATTGCCAAGAATTACAAAAGAAAATAATTCCCTTTTAAACAAACATTACAGGCATTATTAGTACACAAAAGGAAGGACCTGACCAACAGACTTTATAACCTGAGAGGAGGTATATAGAAAAAAAGATTATTCATAATTCATAATACTTTAACTGCACTTAAACTCTTAAAAGGTCCAGTGGCCATTATGGATCTTGTTTAGGAGTTCTTGCATCCAAAAAAGAACGAAGTTGTGAAGGCTCAAAGAAATAAAAATTAATATTATCAATCTGTAATATACATTTACATGGGAACCTTAACTGAAATTTAGCTCCCACACTCAAAGCTTCCTGCCGCATATAGAGAAATTTCTTCCTTCTCTCCTGTGTCCATCTGGAAACGTCAGAAAAAATCTGACTCTTTCCTCCCATAAAAGTAACTGAAGTAGATTGTCTCAAATAAAGTCTAAGCAAAGCTTCCTTGCCTTGAAGAAACATGAATGAGACCAGGAGGGTGGCATGTAAATCCACCTCTTCTTGTGAACTCTCCAAAAGAGCTGAAACATTCAAGCTGTCTGAGGATAACCTGGTGCCCACCTGACCTTCTAGTCTAGCTTCCCAATTAGAAGGTACAGGTAAGTAATATAGCTTTTGTACTGGTGGAGGCCCTGTTTCAGCGTACTGGAATACTTCTTTTAGAAACTTTTGAAACATATTCCGCAGGGAGCTAAATTTAACAAATGGAAAATGTAAGAGTCTCAAATTTAATGATCTAGCTCCATTTTATACGTTTTCCAATTTTCGATGTACTACGTTTGCACCTTGTAACAGTTTATATTCTACCTCCTTTACTTGGGATAAAGATGATTCATGTCTTTTAATTTATTATCCTGATAGACTAGTCGAGATTGAACTGTTTCAATCACTGAAGCATTAGTCTTAGAACTGGAAACAAAAGTAAGACAGACCTTGTGCAGGGACTCCATAGCTGACCATAAGGACTCCAACATTACCTTCAAAGGTCTCACCAGCGGTTAGGCCGTTCTCCACCCACCATCACTGGTTCCAATGGCTTCTCTACTCCTGGCAAATTCAGCCCAACAGCAGCAGGGGTAACTAGAAAGCTCAGCTCTTCGGAGAAAACCCCATCTTGGAGAACAGCTATATCAGGAGGAGGCCCCTCCCTGGTCTGTCCCTCCTCTCCCCACTATATCCAGCATCTGCCCCTTCCCCCCTCCATCCAGCGTCTGTTCTTTTTTCAGCCCCCCAACATCCAGCATCTAAACCCTCTCCCCCACCAGACACCCCCACTTCCACTGGCGCACCAGGCTGTCCCCACTCCCACCCAATACCTCCCTGCCACAGGCACCACTGCTGCTGCTGTTTCAGCAGTGGCAGCAAAAACAAGTAAAAGATTGTGGAGCCGCACTGTTCCCATTTGCTGCTGACCGGCTCTGCCCCGGAACAGGAAATTATGTCAGAGGAAGGTGGAACCAGCAGCCACAAGCGGGAACAGTGCGGCCCCGCTATCTTTTTCTCTGTTTTTGCAGCCACTGCTGAAACAGCAGCAGCAGCAGTGGTGGCTATGGCGAGGGCTATTGGGTGGAAGTGGGGAGAGCCTGTTGCATGCCTCCTGTTTCCTCGAGATTTGGAGGTTGCCACGGCACCCATGGCTCCCCCCATTCCGACGCCTATGCTACCCCACATACATACACGTTTGCAAACAGTCTGCATGGAAAACAGATATTTATTCAAAAGTTGCCCTGTTTTCTGCTCAGAAGCCTGGCCAGTACCAGAGGAGAGGTTTGGAGTGATTAACAGGTACAATATATCCTGCAATACTTCAGTCTGGCTGAAACAAGTTAGCCAAGCTGAAATTGGCCTGCCATTCTCTACTTAATTAATGTGTACTGAAAATAAGAAATATGCACATAAATCACAGAAAAAAAAATAACGTTTTTGTGACGTTAAGGCCTGAGATATGCTAAAGGACTCTTGTGTCCTTCCAGCTCTTTAGAATCTGGTTTCATAGTGCATTTTAAGAGCTGCCGAGCGCTACAGACCTGAAAGGAGTTCCTGAACTAGAGAAATTATCATCCAAGTATTATAGTCTTCTTTTAGGGCTGTTTGGAGCTATGTATGCTAGGTTTACTTCAATCATCCTCCCAATCGCTCCTGGTGGGACCTTCATATCATGAACTATGCTTCGAATCTATACACCGGTGGTTCACAAATTTGGTCCTGGAATCACCCCAGCCAGCCAGGTTTTCAGGATATCAAAAATGAATATTCATGAGAGAGATCTGCATGCAGTGGAGACAGTGCATGCAAATCTCTCACATGAATATTCATTGTGAATATCCCGAAAACATGATTGGCTGGGGTGACTCCAGGGCTAGGTTTGGGAGCCATTGCTATACACTCATCTATTTTCTCAGTAGTTGCACCATCCCTATGGAACAAACTTCCTCTTCAACTTCACCAGGAATCCTCATTCTGTAAATTTAAAACAGGCTTAAAAATCAATTATTTTCACAATGGTATAATGGTTAACACTGCGGCTCTTGTCATGCTAAGTCTTTGGCTTGTGGCAAAGGTGGCCACTGCATACTCAGGATAACTGTTAATTCTTTTCCATAAATGTTGTAGTTCTGTTTTGAACTTTAACGGTTATATAGTCCTATCGTAAACCATCCAGTCAGATGATATTACCGATGGGCAGTATATCAAATGTGTAATAAACTTGGAAAATTGGGGGGTCGATATTCACAGCGATTTAACCAGCCAAAACAGCTCCTGGTTGGTTAAATCACCTGTCTGGGGCTATCTGCTAATTTCAGTGGCACTTAACTGGTCAGTGCCTCTGAAAATGAGTGGTTAGCTCTTAAAGCAAAACCAGCTATTTTGGGGGATGTTCCAGGGACAGAGTTGGCACTGGGCTGGTTAAGTGCCAATATTCAGCCCTTAACCAGTTAGGTTAACCGCATAAGAGTCAGTCCTATCTTTGGGGCCCTTTTACTAAAGGGTTGCTGCGCGGCAACCTGGAACTACCGCCAGCCCAACACAGCCACTGGTGGACGTTCCGCCTCCAGCGTGCACCATTTCCGGCGCTACCGGATTTTTTAACAAAAAAACATATACCACCGGGGTAGCGCGGGAGCCCTTACAGCCACTTCAATGGGTGGCGGTAAGTGTTCCTCCCCTGAAAGGCCACATATTAATACACAACCATGTGTTTTTTTGGACTTTTTACACGCTGCGGTAAAAGGACCCCTTTATGCGGTAACTCATAGCCTGCTGAGTGCTGAATATGTGTTAATTGGCTCTGGAAACCCAGAAATTCAATGCCAGTGCCCAAATGTGGCCCGGTATTAAATTTCCAGGTTTAATGCCGGCAGCGGTCAGCAAAACGCTGATCACTGCCTGCTGAACATTGGGCCCTTGGAAACTTTAGCCAAAAGACCTTACTCATTTTGAGCAACTCAAGTTTACATATAATTTGTAAATGCTAAAGGTAGGATATTTCCTTTTCTCTGAAGTCCTACTTTTCTTTGCAACATCAATACCCACACACTGGTGCACAAAAGTGCAAATCTCTATCCAATCTCCCATTCCACAAGCTGCTGGACCGGTCAAAAGGACATGTTTGTGTGATGTGCTGAAATGAACTCTAGTCTGTGTGCCTGCAACACCCAAGTTAAAAGAAGGGCATGAGAATTAAAGCATGAAAAACCTGTCTGTAGCAAAAACAGATCTTTGGCCTGGTACTCAGAACCCCACCCTCTCTGCATTTAAGACAGCAGAAAGCAAACAGGTTACACAGCCAGGAAGGCCAGAAAGCACCTCCCCTCTCTCTCTCCCTCCTCTCCCCACCCCTCACCCCCACATACAAAGAATCTACCCAACAAGACTGCTTGCCAAATCATTCCTTAGTGCAACTGCAAAGTACATTCAGCAAATAAAAGGCATTAGAAGCAGGATCCCAGCCCAGTAGTTCAGTGGTTTGGAGGGACTAGGATGTGATTCCTGGCTCAGGTCTTCTGCCTCAAGGTCAGATAGGCTGGGGATACTGTAGCAGCAGCAACTGCAGCCCCTGGAGGGAAGGGGGTCCTAGTCAGGGCTGGCTAATGGGACTGTGGTGCACTAAGCCAATTTTCCGTTTGGCGCCCTTGACCAATGTTTAGTTCGATGCCTGGTGTGCCTCTATTGGTGCACACACCCTCCCCTTCTCTCTTAGACCACCCTCCCACCGGTCTACCTTTAAGTGCAGTTGTCCCCTCCTGAGCACCAGCAGCATTGGAATTAAAACTACTCACACCAGTCCCAGCGTCTTTCTTCCGCCATGCCCCGTACCACTTTGCCACGTTCCAGCGGAAAGAGGACATTACATCAGAGGGAAGATGCAGGAGCTGGTGTGAGTAGCATTAGGTGGAACACTGCTGTGCTTGGGAGGGGACAACCACATTTAAAGGTAGGCTGGGAGGGATAGTGGCCTGAGAGGGGGTTGCCAGACCCAGGGATGCAGGTTTTGGCTGCTGCAAGGGAGCAGGTGAGGAAGGCTTTTAGTGCCCTTGAAGCTTAGTGCAGTGAGCCAGTATCTCACCTGGTCCATGCTTTGAACCAGCCCTGGTCTCAATCCTTGGGGAAAGCAACAACTAGTGGCTGACTTTACAGCCTGTGACTGTATGCCCTCAGCTGAGCACTCGCTGTAATGACTGGACTGAATGATATAAAATATGAGGGGAAAAATCCCCAAGTAGTTTCAAACAAAGGCTCAGGCGCCAGATCCCAACCCTAGTTCCAACTGAGCAGGAAGCCAAGGAGAATAAGGAAACTGCAATCCCCTGCTTCCCCTCCCCACCCCCTATGTATTTTGGCTCAAAGGAGTTCAAAAAATTGTGTATTGTTGAAGTGAAGCACCTATTGGTTAAGGGTGGGACAACTCTAAAACAGCAAGTTAAAGCAAACACCCTGCAAACTCTGCACAGATATAGTCAAGTCTCAGTAAACACTTTCCTTTGGTTCTTCCATACATGTGATAAGAAGCAGAATAGTTACTGAACTCACTGAGTACAGGAATTACTTTGTCTAAATGTCACTTTTGTGAACCACCTTTGTTTGAAGATTATTTTTAACCTCTATACAACTTCCAAAAATTGAGAGTCTAGAAATAACCGATTACAACGCTTCTTTTCTTAGACTGCAAGATGCTACTATTTTTCCTTTTTTGACTTCTACACAATTGAAATGACTTGAAACCCTGATGTACCAGGAACATGGAATGCCTGCTGGAAACAAACAATATACTCTGCTCAGCACAAAACCCTCCAAATGGCAAATGAAATTTAATGTGGACAAATGCAAAGTGATGCACACTGGGAAGAATAATCCAAATCACAGTTACCTGATGCTAGGTTCCATCTTGGGAGTCAGCACCCAAGAAAAAGATCTAGGTGAAATATGCTGAAATCTTCTGCCCAGTGTGGGACGGCAGCCAAAAATGCAAACAGGATACTAGAAATTATTAGGAAAGGGATGGTAAATAAGACCAAGAATACTATAATGTCTTTGCATAGCTCCATGGTGCAACCTCACCTCAGTGGCATAGCCAGAAGGCAATTTTTATGTAGGCCAACAGGTTGGATGAGTGGGTACTAAAGAAAAACCTACCACCTGATGCACACACCACAGGATCTCAATTTATCTTACACTTTTAGTTCTTTAAATAATATATTTACTTTGTACGGGACGGAAGAAATTAATGTTATGAAATGCTCTTAATAATCAAACGATTTGTTTATTTATCATGTCAGAAATCTGACTTCTTACTGTATTAATAATTCACTTAGATTTTTTTTATATATATACAATCCTAATGCGATCTAATCACAATCATAGTCAACTCTAAATTGCATTGGACCCCCTCAGTTAACATTCACTAAGTAACTTTTCAACAAATCAACCACTGTTGAGAATCACGTTGAACATAAAAATACATATGTCTAATCACATTTAAGTCCAATTGATCATCCTGTGAATGAACACGACTCTATTGCTCAAAGGCTGAGTCGTTCATTACTCTGATGACATAATAACTTAGGAAGACTATTATGAGAGTGCTTTCAACAGAGTCTTCATTTAATGCGCATCTTTGACTCTGGCCAAGTTTCGTTCAACCGCTTTCTCAAAAGGCACACTGTATCCTTCCATTAACATGTCTTATTAGCTTACATGCTGCAGCAACCATTCAATATGGATGGGTCTTCAAACCAGGAAAACTCACAGTACCGGCATTAAATGAAGAGCTATTGAAAGCAGTGGACGCAGAGTTCAAGCGAAGGATTTATCCAGTACAAACCTCGGAATTTCTGGGGTTTGTGAAGTGGATTACAATTTCGACAATTCATGAAATATCATGATAAAGGAGGAGGAGTGGTATAGAATGATAAAGTACTGTTGAGTGCTTATAGGTGAACTGAAGTTCATTTTGCATGAAGGAGTCAAGATTTTTCACTCATACAACAGCTTGAGTTGATTTTGTGAGAAGGATCCAAGGTACTTACCACTCACATAATAGTCTTCCTAAGTTATGATGTCATCAGAGGAATGAACACGGCTCAGCCTTTGAGCAATAGAGCCAAATGTTCATACACAGGACAATCAATTGGACTTAAATGTGATTAGACATATGTATTTTTATGTTCAACGTGATTCTCAAAAGTAGTTGATTTGTTGAAAAGTTACTTAGTGAATGTTAACTGAGGGGTCCAATGCAATTTTGAGTTGACTATGATTGTGATTAGATCGCATTAGGATTGTGTGTATATATATATATATATATATATATATAAAATCTAAGTGAATTATTAATACAGTAAGAAGTCAGATTTCTGACATGATAAACAAATCTTTTGATTATTAATAGCATTTCATAACATTCATTTCTTCCATGCAGTACAAAGTAAATATATTATTTAAAGTACTAAAAGTGTAAGATAAATTGAGATCCTGTGAAGTTTATACTATTACATTTTAACTGCCAGACCTTTGACTATTCTTCTAATTTTTGGAGATCTCATCTCATGGTTTATACTCCCTACGGGGTATCCAGTCTATTGGCTATCTTTGTGTCATCCACAAAAACTCAAGCTTTTCCCTCTAACCCTTCAGCAATTTCTCTCACAAATATATTAAACAGAATCGGCCCCATACCGACCCCCCGAGGCATTCCACTACTCACCTTCCTTTCCTCCAAGCAGATTCCATTTACCACCACCCTCTGCCATCTGTCGGTTAACCAGTTTCCAATACAGTTCACCATTTTGGGCTAAGTTCAGCCCTCTCAGCTTATTCACGAGACTTCTATGAGGAACCGTATCAAAGGCTTTGCTGAAATCCAAGTAGATTAAATCTAGCATATGTCCTTCATCCTGTTCTTTGGTCACCCAGTCAAATAAATCAATCAGATTTGTTTGGCAGGATTTTCCTTTGGTAAAGCCATGTTGCCTTGTATCCTGCAACCCGCTGAATTCTAGAAAGTTAACTATCTTTTCCTTCAGCAGTGACTCCATTATTTTTCCTACTACCGACGTGAGGCTTACCGGCCCTGTAGTTTCCTACTTCTTCCCTGTCCCACATTCACTCATTGACAATCTCGTGGAACCTCTCCCATATTTAAAGATCTATTAAATAAATCCTTAAGATGTCCCACCAGGATTTCTCTGAGTTCCCTCAGTGTCCTGGGATGTATCCCATCCAGTCCCATAGCTTTGTCCACTTTCAGATTTTCCAGTTGTTTATAAAAGTTTTCTTCCTTAAATAGTGCAATATCCACTCCATTCCCAGATATACCCTTGGCAGACAACAGCAATCCTTCTCCAGGATTTTCTTCCGTGAATACCAAAGAGAAGTATTTGTTTAGCACAGTCACTTTAATCCTCATCACTTTCCACATTGCTATTCTCAGCATCTTTCAGCTACCAATTCAATTCCTAGCTTTTCTCCTTTCCCCAATATATCAGAAAAAGGTCTTGTCATCTCTTTACATCTTAAGCCATTTTTATTCTGCCAACACTTTTGCTAGCTGTATTTCCCGCTTCACTTCTTTGAGTTTATTCCAGTAATCTTTTCCATTATCCTCTTGTGTTCTTCTGTGTTTCTTGAACACAGCCTCTTTTACCCTTATTTTTTCAGCCACTTGTTTGGAGAACCATATAGGCTTCTTCTTTCTCGTTTTTGTTTACTTTCCTTGTATAAAGATCTGTTGCCATATTTATAACAGCTTTCAGCTTGCTCCACTGCGCTTCCACTTCTCCAATATCTACCCCTGCCATCAGCTCCTTCAAGTATTCCCCCATTTAACCGAAATTAGCACATCTGAAATCCAATACTTTGAGTTCTGTGCACTTGGCTTTCACTCTAATATCAAACCATATCATGTGATGATCACTATTGTCTAGGTGGGCACCCATCCGGATGTTGGAAACACTACCTCCATTTGTGAGCACTAGATCTAGCGTCAACCCTTACCTCATGGATTCAGTCACCATTTGCCTGAGCAAAGACTTTGACAGACACCCACGATCTCTCTGCTTCTTTCCAATTCTGACGACAGGACATTCCAATCCACATTAGGCATGTTGAAATCTCCCAGCAATGGCGCCTTCTCTTTCATTCCAAGTTTACTGATATCTTCGATCAGATCTTTGTCCAGCTTCTCCATTTGTGCCAGAGTAGATATAGGTTCCATCTTCTCTTTCCAGAATGATCCACATAATTTCTTCCTTTCCCCAGGTCCCCTGCGTTTTAGCCGCTCTGATATTATTTTTCACATACAGCGCCACTCCTCCAACTCTTCATCCCTTCCTATCCTTCCTAAAAAGATTAAAGCCAGTACGGTCACATCCCTTTCATGAGAATCATTAAACTATGTCTCTGTAATAGCAACAATAACCAAGTCTTCCTCAAACATCATGGCTTGCAAATATTGAACCTTTTTTACTTATACTACAAGCATTTGTCCATTTGACATTTCTTCACTCTCCATATCCACTATCCATCTTCTTCCAACCCTGTGTCTATCCTTCCTCTATGTTCCGCATCTCCCTTTCTCTGAGTCCCTATATTTCCCTGTGTCTCTATATTTCCCTGTCCAGCGTCTCACCTCTCTTCCTCCCCCATGCCAATGTGACTCTCTTCTCTCCTCAGTGACCCCACCCCATCCAGCTTCTCTCCCTCCCCTCCTTACAGCATCTGGCTTGCTTGCCTGGCTGCCCTTCTCCCCTCCTTCCTGCTGTGGGTTCAGTATTTGATCCCCTCTTCCTTCATCCCCTTGGTCTGGCATCTCTTTCCCTTCCCTGCCCTCTACTGCAGGCCAGCACCTCTCTTCCTACCTTCCAGCCCTCCTCCTCCCACCAGGTCCAGCTCCTTTCCCTCCAGCCTCATCCTCCTGCTCCTCCCACAGCACCTCCCTCTCTTCCCTCCAGCCCCTTCCTCCTCTTCCCTCTACTCCATAGGTCCAGCACCTCTCTCCCTTCCCTCCAGCCCCCCATCTCCTCCTCCTCCCCCCTCAGGTCCAGCACACCTCTCCCTTCCCTGCAGTCCCCCCTCCCCCCACAAGTCCAGCACACCTCTCCCTTCCCTGCAGCCCCCTCCTCCCACAAGTTCAGCAAACCCCTGCAGCCCCCTTCCTCTCTTGTGTCCAGTGCTTCTCTCCCTTCCCTCCAACTCCCCTTCTCCCATGTCCAGCACCCCTCTCCCTTCCTTGTAGCCTCCTCCTCCCACAAGTTCAGCATACCTTTCACTTCTATGCAGCCCCCACCTCCTACAAGTCCAGCATGCCTTTTCCTTCCATGCAGTCCCCCTCCTCCCACAAGTCCAACACCTCTCTGCCTTCCCCAAGTCCTACCACTCACCCACATTCCAGCTTCCCTCACTGCCTTCCCTCTTGCAGGTCTGGGATCACTGCCTTTTCCTTCTCCTTCACCCACCGCCACTGCAGTGCTTACAGCTTACATTTTTGGGCTGCCCAGCAGCGATTTAAACAGGGACTCCAGGGTCTTCCCTCTGCCGCATCTGACCCTCTCATGCAACCCTGTTTATGCAAGGGCTGGATGCAACAGAGGGAAGGCCCTGGAGTGCCTAAGTGAATTGCTGCTGGGTGGCCCAAAAATGTAAGTTGCAAGTGCAGCAGTGGTGGTGGGAGGGGGGAGAAGAAAGAAGTGGCAGTGATCCCAGACCTGTGGGAAGGAAGCCATGAGTGATGTTGGATTGTGGGTGGCTGATGTGCCCCATCTTGGGTAGGCTTGGGCCCACCCAGGCCTACCCGTGGCTATACTCCTGCCTCACCTTGAGTATTGTGTTCAATACTGGTTGCCATATCTCAAAAAAGATATAGCATTATTAGAAAAGGTTCACAGAAGAATGACCAAAATGATAAAGGGGATGGAACTCCTTTCATATGAGGAAAGGCTTAAGAGGTTAGGGCTCTTCAGCTTGGAAAAGAAACAGATGAGGGGATATAAAATTGAGGTCTACAAAATCCTGAGTCGTGTAGAACGAGTAGAAGTGAATCAATTTTTTACTCTTTCAAAAAGTAGAAAGACTAGGTGACATGAAGTTACATGGAAATACTTTTAAAACAAATAGGAGGAAATATTTTTCACCCAATGAATAATTAAGCTCTGGAACTCATTGCCAGAGGATGTGGTAACAGTGGTTAGTGTATCTGGGTTTAAAAAAAAAGGTTTGGACAAGTTCCTGTAGCAAAAGCCCATAGTCTGCTATTGAGATAGACATGAGGAAGCCACTGCTTGCCCTGGGATTGGCAGCATGGAATGTTGCTACTATTTGGGTTTCTGCTACTATTTGGGTTTCTGCCAGGTACTTGTGTCCTGGATTGGCCACTGTTGAAAACAGGATACTGGTCTAGATGGACCATTGGTCTGACCCAATATGGCTATTCTTATGTTCTCACTTAGATGCTGGTGTATTAAACAGACATCAAAAAGGCAATAAATCATATATATATATATATATACATATACACACACACACACATATACACAGGATGAAGCAAAAAAAAGTAACTCCCTGTTGGTTTCTCAGCAACCGCTTTGAATTTCAACAAGAAATTTTATGTACTTATTTAAGGCCCTGTTTACTAAGCCACGCTGTAGGCACGCAAACTTTTTAGTGTGCGCTAAAAATTTAGAATGTGCTAACACTAGAGACAACCATAGGAATATAATGGGTGCCTCTATTGTTAGTGCATGCTAAAAGGTTAGCAAGCCTACAGCACAGCTTAGGAAACAGGGCCCTTAGTCATCATGCTTACGTATTATTATTAAACAACATTTAATTATCTTAATGTTACTGACACTTTAGAGTTACTACTCAGCAACGTTTAATTATCTTACCCCCCTGTTTACTAAAGCTTAGCTCGAGTTATCTGCAGCAGGGCCCATATTATTTTTATGGGCCCTGCTGCAGATAACGAGGTAAGTTTTAGTAAACAACCCCCTTAATGTTACGGACATTTTAGAGTTACTACCTAGCAATTTTTATGCGTTAAAAATGTTTGAGTTAAAACACAGTAAAATAACATCATTTAAACGATACAATTAACAATGTGTCAGAATTTTGCAGTCACTGTGATTACTCAAAATGTCCACATCTAGCTTTAACACAGGCCTTCAGTCGCTTTGGGAAGTTCTTAACAGTCTTGTTGATCGGTCCCTACAGCAGGTTATCCCAGATCATCTCCCGACACCTTGCTCATGATTGCCATTCTCATCTGAAATGCTTTTAAAAAAGAAATTACCTGCAAATCATATTATTAAATATGATGCTATTGTTATCTTCAGTGTATGACTATTTTGCTATTCTGTGTTCTCCTTTGTATAAAAAGTTATAAAAATAAAGTTTAAAAAATTATTCAAATTATTTACAAAAGTCTACATCACTGTGACATCATAACCCTGTGTTTTTCACATAATGGTACTTTTACAATGTCAACATTTTTGAATGCTTGGAAATCGTCTATAACTTTGCCATGTTTAAAGATAATCGCATTCCACTCAGTACATAAACGTAGATAGTAACAAATAAAATTGTAAAATTCATGTTGAAATTCCAAGCAGTTGCAAAGAAAATAGCAAAAAAAAACTCGGGGGGGGGGGGGGGGGCCGAGGGGGTTACTTTTTTGCCTCACCCTGTGTATGTATGTATGTATGTATGTATGTATGTATAGATAGATAGATAGATAGATCGATCTCAGAGATAAATATATAAAGATATATAAATATAGAGAGATATAATGTAGAGACCCTAGGATCCTGCTTTAGGGGTGTTCGCAATGACATCCAGATTCTCTACTAGAATAAAATATTTTTACTCTAATTTGACATCACTGGTTGCTAGAGACCAGTATTATAATGAGGAGAGGAGACTGGTTTGGGGAGGGAACTAGTTAAGGGTATAAAACCCTAACTTAGTTTAAACCTCTATCTTTGGCTCCTTAGTTTAAACCTCTATCTTTGGCTCCTTGTCTCCCCGGCTGATGACTATCATGTGAGGAAAGAGCCATCCACCCCAAATACTCTAGCCATCTAAGCTCAAGCAATTATAAGAGACAGAGATACCTGGCTGCTGTAGTCAAGAAAATTTATAACGAGAAACCTAGGAACAATACAGTGGCAGCAGCCACTTAAGTGGAGCAGTTAGGTAGGGGAATCTGCTCCACCCGCTCCAGGGACCACGGAGTAAAGGAGAAACTGAGCATAGTTGTGTATTTTCCAGCAAGGTAACCAGGCCACCTGTTATCTATACAGCTTCCTAAACCAAGAACCGCTTACAGCTACAGATTCCTTGGGGACCATCACACATTCAACCAGGACCAAGCCACTAAAAGCACTACTTAAGAGCCTCAGAATCCCTGAGTCCTTTGGCGTCTCAAACAACAAAGACCACGTGTCTATCATCTTTGATACTTGTTTACACTACTTGCTACATTGTTACTAAAGAGAGCTACAGAGAGGTTTATACATGGAGGGGCATTTTCGAATAGACGTCCAAGTCAGAACATCCCAAACGAAAGTCCATCTAACGTATTTTCGAACAGGAAATAACATATTGCCTCAGTTAGCCCAGAAAGAAAATGGCAGACATCAGTTAAAGCACTATATCCCTGGTGAAGCCTGAGGGTTAAACGGGCCCCATTGGTACAGATAAGTGCGCTGCATGTCATATGAGATTCTATATATAAAAGAAACAAAAACACTTTTTGGTTGAATAAATGATGTATAATTGGTAAATGCTGATGAAAGGGTTTTTGCCAATGATAGATTCAGGTCTAGTGTGGACGGCCCCGAGACAGCGTTCCACAGACCGGTGCACTAGGGTGCTGTATTATCATGGACCTCTGAGGCTTTTCCCTTTCTCTTCACATAAGTTGTTTGAGAGTTCTGTTTGGTATCAGCTGTATTATCCAATTAGGGATGGTAGTATTGTGAAGCATAATCAGCCATGTTGAGCATCTATTCAAAAGGATGTTTAGGTCAACGTAAAAAAAAAAAAATTGGAAAAGCATGTGCCCAAAATGCATGCCATGATTAAGCGCGATCAATCATGTGATTACAATTTTTAATTGCAATTTTAATTTTTAATCATTGCCCACCCCTAATATGGGCCTTGGTGATGCAGGCCTTGGTGCCGAAACACGGCCGTGTCGGGTCCTTTTTTTAGCTGTTGACATTAAAGACTTCCTGATATCCTCCTTGAGCTGTCCTCACTTTTTTGTCCATTATATCAAAGTACAACACATGCTTTATTTCTAATTTTCACACTAGGACCCCCCCTCCCCAAGTCCCCAGGTTCTGTGTGCACGCAGGCTGCCCTAGTAATATTATTGGGTACAGTGACAGATGTGGCAGATGCCTTCATCCTGATACAGAACTCCTTGCTCTACGGGTAAACCTGGGGTGCAAGAGTGTTTAGAGTAATAGGTTGAGATCCATGGAAGCCAATGTTCAAATCCCACTGCCTCTCCCTTGAAGTCTTGGGCAAGTGACGTAACCAATGTTTCCTCTGAGGAGTGGCCTGGTGAGTGCAATTTTTTTTTTTTTCGTGTCAGCAACATGTTTTAAAAACCAACAAATTTTGCGCACCAGTATTAGCAATGCATTTCTGTATATAGCACAAACAAAAAAAACAGTTTTGTGAGCAAGCATGTAAAATCTGTGAGCAACACTCCTAAAATGTATGAGAAATCGCTCATGCGCTCTGCTTAGAGGGAACATTGGATGTAACGCTCCATTGCCTCGGATACAAATGTAGATTGCAAGCTCTCCAGGGTCAGGAAAATATCTACTGTACCTGAATATAACTCACATTCAGCTACTAGTGAAAAAAAAGCATGAGACAATCCCTTCACCTACTTGAGAAGCAAATCTCCCTGTAGGGCTTGAAATAACACCTTCTGCAAAGTAACACGTTCTTCTTTTTTAGCATACAAAGCTGATTTTTTATTTTTTTTAAAGCTGCTATTCCACAGAGCAGATTCTAACCAGAAATCTCTAAGTTTAGAAGAGAAAGGGCAGGGAAACAGCAAGCAGTGAGCCTGAAGAAGATGGGTGGGATAAACCACTGTTTCAGCAGAACTGCTAGATTAAGATGGTGGTTAGGTATCAATGAAAGAAAACGTTACAAAAAAAAAAAAAAAGACTTACAGAAAAGCAAACTAGAAACCAAAAATGAGCAGCTGTCTTTTCAAGCTGTGCCCCCCCATACCTTCTATGTTTTAGGAAAGAAGTGGGTAAGCAAGAAAGAGATCATTATTTTAAATTAACCATGCTGGTGGGCACATAGTCTAAAGGCTGGCCCTAGAGCTGACAGACACTGGGTCCTGCTCTCACCTTTCATTCCCTGCTGACTACGAGTGAACATTAAACCAAAGCCTTTTTGGCACTTCTCCATCCTGTGCCTTCCAAGGACCTTCTTGGACTTAAAAAAAAAAAAAAAAAAAGTTCAAGGCGAGACTCCAGCTGCCTCGCACTGCACCAGTTTAAAGCAGTTTTTGTACCGTGAAGAATTAACATAAGCTAATTATAAATTTGTTTCTAAACTTACCACCATTTCCCTTTACCAATTCGGGCAACCTGGGGATGTCAAATTGAACTCTGCATAACTCCTTCTTCCTGAATGTCTCTCGCCTCTCATATTTATAAAACATCTTCAAATCTACGTTTTTCTGTGCCTCTGTGACTTGTGCTGGATTGTACTTTATATTGTAAATTACATTATGACTACAAAGCATGCCGGCAGGTGTAACTTGTCAAGGCTGCCAATCTCATTGTATGAGATCTTTTCCTTCCCCAGCTGGATTTATTTCATTTATGCTGTTTCAGCACTTCACCTAAACTATCACTTCCACAATTGGAGAGTCTTCGCTGGGCAGATTAGGTAAGTTCTGCCAATCAGACACATCTGTTGCTCCCATCAGCCACACTTAATTTACTGTCGCAGGCAGCACCTTCTCAGAGCTGCTCCCTAATGTGTACTGCCCTATTTTCTCTAACAGGTTAGACTGGCACAACTGTCAGACTCGTTTCAAATCATTGTGTTGACCGTTTAAAGTCCGACAACTCTTTCCTTTTCTGCATTCCCTGTGAGCACTTATGATTGTTCATATCTGCAGGATATTTGTAGGAGACTTCTGCCTGTGTATTTTGCACAGTCCCTTTGCTGACTCGGCACGTCAGCGCTGCTAGTGTCAGGTTCTCTGCAGGCTTGGTGCTACCCACTTGCCCATCATCAGCCGCCCCCCCACCCCACCTTCTTCATGTGATTTTATGCTGTTGCGGTGTGTGGGCTACAGGGCTGCCAGTGCCAGGAGTTTTGCTGATTTTTGATGCCAGAAATAAAAAAAGGAAGAGTGTCTTCTCACTCAGAAGCCACACTTCTGCTGAGCCAAATGTGTCTGTTCATGGTTCTTTAAATTGACTATCTGAAAGCTATTATCAGAGTGGGAGCATTTTACATCTTGTACTGTTTTGCAGTTCTCATTATGATCTGTTAATTATTGATTTCAGTTTGCAATTTCTTCTTCTTCCTTCCCATTTCAAGCCAACAATTGGTCTCCTTTTCTGCCTCCACCTGCACCTTTCCTTACCCCTCTCTATCTCTCTCCTGTGCTGAGGTTGATGAAGGTTGTGTTTTCGTATCCAAATGACATTTCTCCCCACACTTTCCAAATAATGTTGCTATAAGTTACTGTACTCACTGCCTGACCTCCTGTATTTTACTGCATTTGATTCAGCATCCATTTCTTAATTGTAGATTTTACTTTCACTATAATAAACTCATTACTCTTTTGGCAGGCTTGGTTACTAGACTTTCACAGTACACGCCCTCACAGTATTTGCCATCTGAACCATGCAGAGACTATACTCTCACATCACTACACCAAGGATTCGCACAGGCAAAAACACTTCTGTTCACATCCGTCCTCCTGGTGAATATGTTTGAAAATATAAACTGTATATGACATCTGCTCTGTTACTGCTGTCTGTATATGGAAACAGATCATTGCCACAAAAACAAAAATCTTCTCCCTGCTAAGCTCCATCACTCCCCTGATATGAGACTCAACTCTATAAATGGTGGCTAAAACAAAAGTGAGCTAAGCGCTATTCTACAAATGGCAAAAGTTGGGTGCCATTTATAGAATAGCGCTTAGAGCCAGGATCTGTGCCCAATTTTGGACATGGGGATTTACACCAACTGAACCCTGGTTCTCGGTGGCTGCTAACGGCACACGTTAGAGCCACGGAAAACACCTTTGTGCACTGCTCGATAAATAACAAATGCTTTAGACTGGTGTGAAGGACCTGCGCTCTGGGTTTGTTCAGGAACGCCTCCCTCTCCCACAGACGTCCAGGGATTTTTCCAAGAAATCCCGCAGAAGCTCATGCACTGCTCCACTCTCCTAGGCTCCTCTCAACCCCGACTCAAAATAATGACTCAGCAACTCAGTCAGGGCCATAAATACATAGTAACATAGTAGATGACGGCAGAAAATGACCTGCACGGTCCACCCTGTCTGCCCAACAAGATAAACTCACATGTGCCATTTTTTGTGTATACCTTACCTTGATTTGTACCTGTCTTTTTCAGGGCACAGACCGTATAAGCCTGCCCAGCACTATCCCCACCTCCCAACCACCAGCCCCGCCTCCCACCACCGGCTCTGGCACAGACCGTATAAGTCTGCCCAGCACTATCCCCACCTCCCAACCACCAGCCCTGCCTCCCACCACCGGCTAAGCTTCTGGGGATCCCTTCCTTCTGAGCAGGATTCCTTTATGTTTATCCCACGCATGTTTGAATTCCGTTACCGTTTTCCTCTCCACTACCTCCCGCGGGAGGGCATTCCAAGCATCCACCACTCAGCTTATGCAAAGCAATTTCCCAAAGGTTCAACATCACAGCAGTTTGTGTAAAGCATTTCAAAGGGTTCAAAAATTCCCAATAGTTCATGTAAAGCAGTTTCCACAGGGTTCAAAATGCCAGCAGCTCATGTAAAGCAGTTTCCACAGGGTTCAAAATCACCACCCACTGGGCCAGCACTATCTTCCAGCCACCTCTCCCCATTGGACCCTCCAGAAAAAACAGCTTCTCAGCTCCCCTTCGGAGAAAACCACCTTCTTCCTTTTTATACCAAGCTCCCAACTGCTGCTTTATCTCACCTTTTAGTTTAACTTGAGCTGAGGTATCCATCAGCTCCTCCTGTTCTCTTTCCTCTCCCTTTTCTGCCCCTTGCCAGTCCATGGGTTCCTCCCCACACCCCTCTCCCAGCTGCCCCCTCCTTTCCTTGATTGAGCAGATTCCCCTAGCCTAGTTCTCTGTGTCAGGGTTTTCCAATTACCCACCCTTGTCCTTCGCTCAACCTCCTCTGGGGGCTGATGGGAATGGAAGTCCCTTCTGCGATGGTATGCCTCCCTCCGGGACTGCTGGGAAATGTAGTCCTGCATTTTAGGTTGCGCTCCTCTTGGGGGACTGGTGGGAGTTGTAGTCTTTCTCCTTTCTCCACTTCTCTGGGGAATAGGATCTGCTCCTTTCTCTAGTCCTGTCTTCCCTCCTACCCCCCTCATATTCCTTACACTGGCTAAAACTAGTCTAAAACAAACGTTAAAAGCACAGTAAGCTTTGTGCATTGGACCCTAAATCCTTAATAACTCAGACCGCAAACATAAAAATTGATCCAATTTTAATTACTGATCACGCAATGATCCATCTTAAGTTACAGCTTGACTATAGCAAACAGAAGCACATATGGAGATTTAATAATGAATTCCTTGCAGATTCAGATTTCATCCAAAAAACTAATAATTTTATAATGAATTTCTACACATGGCATGATAATATAGACCCTCCACCACCTACCACCTGGGAAGTCTTCAAACTTGTCTTAGAGGTAAAATAAAAAGCTTTGCTGTCCGGAAGAAAAAAACAGGAATCTATGCAACTTCTTCAACTAGAAAATACAATTAAAGAACTGGAAAAACTTCATATCGATATTAAATGCCATAATAATACTTAATGTCTCTGATTCAACTTAAATATGAATACAATAAATTACGTAGCTATCAAGCTAATCAGAACCTGGCTATGAATAAAACTGGTCACTATACTTCAGATAATAAAGCTGGTAATTACTTGCCAGATATATTGCTATAAGACAAAGACAACGTACATCAACTTATATTTAGATAATGATCACATAGCTACTATGGATAAAGATATTTCCAGAGCTTTTGTCACCTATTATCAACATTTATTCAGCACTTCTTGTGCAAATCCTACAGAAGTCATGAATATAGCCTTCATAGAAAGCCTGCTTCATCCAATCCTTTCCCATAGACAAAAGGATTCTCTTGATGCACTAAAGTTGATGAAATAACCTCGGCATTAAATCTCTGGCTAGCAACAAGACACATGGACTAGACGGATGGATACACAGCTGAATTTTACTGCATCTTTTATGACACTCTATCTCCTATTTTGTGCTCTTTATATCACTTCTTATGGCAATATCCCACGTCACAAGGTCAATTTGCTGAAGCACAAGTTGTTATTTTACCCAACTAGGACGTGACATAACCACAGTTCAACATTTTCATCCCATATCTCTATTTAATTTAGACTTCAAAATTATGGCTCAAGTTTTAGCTGCAAGCCTAGAGTCTATACTTGGTTCTCTAATCCACACTAATCAAGGTGGATTCATGTCTGGAAGATTCATTGAAGACAATGTGAGAACATTTCATGGCCTATTGACTTTTACAAACACCAAAATCTCATCTTCTGCCTTGGCTATCTGTTTGGATGCAGAAAAAGATTTTGACATGGTCGAATGGTCATATTTATTTAAAATTCTTGAATGGTTTGGCTGTGGTCCTGATTTTGTTAAATGGGTGCAAGTATTATATACTAAACAATGTTCCAGAATTCAGATAAATGGTGATCTTTCTGAAAATGTCCATCTAGCTAGAGGTACCAGACAGGGATGCCCACAATTCCCTCTCTTATTAAATTTAGCTTTGGAACCCCTATTAATTGTCATTATTTATTTATTGCATTTGTATCCCACATTTTCCCACCTCTTTGCAGGCTCAATTACATTAATAAATCTGGTGTGGTTATTGATGGGCATGAATTCAAATTGTTGGCGTACGCAGATGATCTTATGATCTTTTTGACAGATCCAATGACATCGATTCCAGTTCTTCCTAAACTAATCATTTTTCTTCACTTTCTGGATATCTAATCAGCTGGGACAAATCTGAAGCCATGCCCATGAATGACCACACGACAGATTTAGGATCTGCTAACATTCAGTGTTCTCCTTTATATATTAGGTATCTGGGCATGCTTTTCCATAGAGACAGAGAACAAATGATATCCATATTTTTAATTTTAACATCCTAAAGAAAATAGATACTTTACTTCAAAGGGGGACCCTGCTAACACTCTCTTGGTGGGGTAGGATCAAAACTATAAAAATTACATTTATGTTTGCTACCAATTACTATATTAGCATGTTACCAATGCTGGCTCCATGCTTTTTTTTTTTTTAATAAGAATATAGATAAGAAAAATACTAAACATCTATGGAAAGGTAAACAACCTAGAATAGCATTAAACACTCTCAAACCTTCTAAAGAAGACAGAGGTATTGGATTCCCTGATTTTTATACTTATCATCTTGCTAATCTTTTACGCTATGGAGCCCAATGGTTATCTAATCAAACTAATGGTATCAAACCCCTTGCAGAATACTGAATGCAGATCACAATGATAAACTGCAAATAACCTTTCACCTATGTTGAAAGAATAGGATCCTTATTCAATTCAGGCCACTTAATTTTTAATTTTTTGTTTAAGGAGGAAAAGGTCTCAAAAAGCCAAGGTACCGAGACACATTGATGAGTCATAAGGCACACTGTAGGCTGAGCTCATCACTGACCTGAAAAACCTCCTGTTGCACTCGTTTTTATTATGCAAACATTTATTGACAACAAAATAATGTGACTTAGCTTTGGCTTTTTATGTCAAACGCATTGGAAGGGACGTTTGACATAAAAAGCCAAAGCTAAGAGAGGGGAGAGATGCTGCAGGGAATGGAGGAAAAGAGAGAGTTGTGTGTGGGGTAGGAGATTGAAGGAGAGATGCTACATGAATGGGAGAGAGGTGAAAGAGGGAGAACTGTTGGTCATAGGGTGGAGGGGATGAAGAGAGAGATGTGGCAAAGGGGCAAAAAAGTGAGAAATCTTGTATATGGGGGTGGAGGGGAGGGAGAGATGCTGCATGGAGGGGGAGGGGGATGAGAGGGAGAAATGTTGGACATGGGGTGAAGTGGAGGGGGTGCATGGGGAGAGTGGGAGAAATGTTGGACATGGCAGTGGAGGGAAGGAAAGGAAAGGAGAGATGCTGCATGGGGGGAAGAAAGAGATTTTGGAACTGGGGCACAAGGGAGGGAGAGAGAGATGGTGGACAGTGAGAGAGAGAGGCAGACATATTGGACATGGCGAAGGAAGGGAGAGAATGCTGCATGGGGGGAGAGGGAAGAGTGATGTTGGATCTGGGGTACAATGGAAGGCGAAGAGAAAGATGGTGGACAATGAGAGAGATGTAGAACATGGATTTGGATCAGAGGCAGGGAGAGATGCACAGGAAGTGGACAGGGAACAGAAAGAGATATTGGATAGATGCCGGACAATGGGAGGGAGTGAAGAGAGAGAGGGAGAGAGAGAAATGCTGGACCATGGGGGATAGGGCAGGAGGAAAGAGAGTAGGGGAAGGGAGATGTCAGGCTACAAGGGTGGGGAGGGAAGAAAGAAGTGGCAGATGCTGGGCTAGAAAGGTGGAGGGAGGAAGACACTGGGAATGGTGGAACCCTGTGGGAGAGGCCAGGAGGGGCAGGGGGAGGATTGGTAGCATGGAATGTTGCTACTAATTGAGTTTCTGCTGAGTACTTGTGACCTGGATTGGCTACTGTTGGAAGAAGGATACTGGACTAGATGGACCACTGGTCTGACCCAGTATGGCTATTCTTATGTTCTTATGACTTTCCCTATAATTTTATTTAGATTAGCTCTCTCCGAACTAGAGAATGACACGGGGTCGAGGCGGGGACAGATCCCTGTGTCATTCTCTACTCCGAACCATTAGATAAATGGCAATCTCGATTACTGGATATTACCTTAGCTATTACAATACAGATCTTCTCAAACTGGGAAACTGTATTTTTGTTTAATACTATCTTTTGGTGCCATATGATTGCTATGATTCACAGATATGTATACAAAGCTGTGAACTGTACCAATAGGTATAAATCAATTGAAAAAATCTGGTCACCAACTGCCTCTTTCCAATGTGTATCTTGACACTCCATGGACACCCCTGTTAGGGTATTTCTTTTTCAGTTTTATTTTCATTTTACAATTTTCATTTCCATAGAAGTACCACTTGTACTCATAAAAACCTTCTTTTTTTTTTTTTTTTTTGCTTTTGAGTCTATATATTGATTCGTACTCTATAGCAATACTTGCATGACATGTCCCATCATCTCACTGTAATGGTTATTGCTTATATGGTTAATGATAGTTCTTGCTTTACACTATTAAGTATTGTTTATATTGTACTTTTCTATTTTTTTTTTTTCAAAAATGCAATAAAATTATGTGAACTTAAAAAAAAAAAATAATGTAGTTATTCAAACTATCTGTCTTTCATTAAAAACACTAGGGGGATCACTAACAGTTAACACACATTAGCTGTCAGTAAATGATCCCTAACTATATTAAATGTATCTAAATGTACATATTCTTTTCCTAGCCATTAGCTGTCTGCAGTGTTTGGTATTCCTGGGATAATCCTGAGTATGAACACTCGAATTACAGAAATGCGAGAATAACCTTATTAGAACCAGGGCTGTAAAAAAACTCATACCGAGGTTTTTAGTTTTCATATCTGACAGCAAATAACACATACACTCTTTTGCAAAGAAAATCATTCACAAGTTAAGATGATAAAATGAATGTAGTAACAGTAGGCCATGAGCCTCTCTTTGTCTGGTTCCAGTTGTAGCTAGTCTTTTACCTGCAGCATTTTGCCTGAAACCTCCTAATAAACCAAAATGTCTTTTGTGAGGAAGCACCAATGGCAGATGTTCAGATGAACAGTCCCCAGAGCAGAGCTGCATTTATGCACTCTGTGGTTCCTAAGCTGTAACATTTACAAGCCCCCCCCCCTCGATTAAGTCTGAAGTAAATTTTAAGTTTAATAGATGACAGATAACAAAATAAAAGAAATATATATATAGTTTAATAGATGACAAATTAAATTGTAGATAGCTAGATTGATAGATAGATACATACATACATAGATAGATAGATATGTGTATGTATGTATTTATAAGAACATAAGAGTAGCCATACTGGGTCAGATCAAAGGTCCATCTAGCCCACTATCCTGTTTTCCAAACAGTGGCAAAAGCCAGGTCACAAGTACCTGGCAGAAACCCAAATATTAAACAACCAACGACAGGCAATAATAAAAATCATAATTATGATTACTGTATATTGTATTTTTCATTATTTACAAATGTATTTATTTATTTTTTAGTGAAATGGGAGGCTCTAAGCGGTAGTTTGTTTAGTTTAAAGGTAATCCAGCTCTTAACAGGGGTGATCTACCTCAGAAACTATGGGAGGGACTATAATTGTGCCCCCTCCTTCCCTCAACCCTCTACACTGCAGGTTCTGCTAACATTTCCACAATTAAGAAGTACACTTAGGGGTCCTTTCACTAAGCTGTGGTAAAAGGGCCTACCCGTGTGAGGTCCTGTGGTACACCTGAGATTAGTGTGCGCAAACCGCACAGTAAAAATATTTTCATTTTTATGACTAACTGATTAGCACATGATTAACGCATGAGCCCTTATCACCTATAAAATAGCTGCAAGTGCACACGCACTAATTTGTTTTAATGGTCTTGCATGGCCACCAATTTTAAAAAAACGGGTAACCTGCCATTTTACTGCTGCAGTAGAAAGTGGCCTTAGCGTGCGGGACAAGGATGCACTAAGTTCACTTTTTCCTGCGCTTTTGTAAAAGGACTCCATAAGGAGGTGTTTACTGCTTTTTAAGCGCACTATGGAATATTACAATTTATGTCTTGTTTGTTGTACAGTGGTACAAAAATAAGGCAAAGGCCTAGGAAAGCATATGATGACCTAGAGAATACCTTCTAGCCTGCCAATAATTGTATTTAAACGAAAAAAAAAACATTACTGGGGCCTTGCAGTCAGCCGTAGAAAAAAAACTCTATTTTATTCAGATTTTTTGGGGGGGGAGGGGCAAAGCTTGAGAGCGACTGTACCAGAAAGCACTGGATTAAGAACAACAAAGAGCGAGTATTTATCCGCTGCTGAAACTGAATCTAAAAAAAAGAGTCAACTTCTTTACAGTCACACTCATAGTCTGCTCCAGAAAAGCACACCTGAGAAAGTGTATCTTTTAAAATGGCATGCCCTTATTTGAGCAAATATCCTTATGCACACAGCTTGAGGCGAGAACAGGCACAATTAATTTACACAGGCAGCCTGAAAAGCAAACAAAAGGCGTCCTATTGCGTGCGTGGCTCAGGCTCTGCTGCTGCGCTACAGACAGTACCAGCTCGTTTACATTACAGGAAACCACGAAGGCACTCACGAGATGTAGGCAGGGTAGCCGAATCCAATTAAGTTGCAGAGTAGAGATGCTCCGTACCCGAACACCAGATAGACAGCAATCACCCCGATGATAGCTAGAAAGAAAGGAGAAAAAGATCAGCGCGAGCTGGGGACCAGGACAGAGGTGGATTTGTGGCGATCAGGGCCTGGGTGACACAGCCCAGCCGCTTCTCGCTAAACACCCAGCATCAACTTATTCCCACCCCCAGCCCCCCCCCCCCCCCGATCCCCTTCCCCGCAGCGGGCTGGGGGCCGCCTACCGAGGGCGATGTAGCGCTTGTTCACGCCCGTCTTGGCCTCGATGGTGGTCAGCAGGTCGGTGAGGACGTTCTTCTCCCGCAGGAGTTTTTCGAAACCATCTCGCAGGGCTACGACCATGGCGGCGGCGGCTCCGGGGTTGCTGCGATTCCACCCGGTGTCCCGATCCTCAGCAGCAGCAGCGGTGCTGGTGTCCAGGCGGGCGCTGCCTCTCAACTTGTGTTGCAGCAGCAGGCAGAGGCAGGGAAGGAGGGATCGGTCGAGTCACTCTTCTCCACCCTTCTGCCAAAGAGCTACTCCTCCCTCTCTCCCCTCCCCACCCCCACCCCTTCTCCTTCATGTCCGCCCTACCGCCTCCTCCTCCTCCTGCATATTACACCGGCCACCAAATCCAGCGAAGGAAAGCGAGGGCTCCTAGACCATTAAAAGAGACACCTGTAACTGACAAGCCACACAGAGGACCTCTTCCTGTGCAAAACTAACCCGGGACGGTCGGTCACCATTTCTGCTGAAGGGGATTTTCGCTCATCCTCATGTCAAAATTCATCAATTTTAGGGCCCCACAAAACTCGGGCACTGTAGGGAACAGCGCTGGAAAAACACCACCTGAACATGGAAATTACTGACCAACGCTCAACCCTAACAGCATGCAAATTATATGCACCATGTTATTTTTTTAGCATTGGCAATGCACACAAGAGCAGCTCATGTGCCTCTGTCCAACAATGATCAGACCCCCCCCCCCCCAAATGTGAAAAAATTCCCTGATGGTCCAGTGGACCCTTCCTGACCCCCCCCCCCCCCCCCCCCTCAAACATTTAAACATTTGTGTCAGCTGGAGATGAATGAATGGAAAGAGGTGAGGGAATTGGAGCAGAACTGCAAATTGTTTTTTAGGGTGAATATTTATGTCATTAGTGGAGGGACAGTGGGGGGGCCCATTTGAGCAGAAACTTAGAAACAGAACAAATGGATCTGCAACAAGATCTCTGCACTGAAAAGGCGTATCTGAACTTCGGCGGTAGGGGGGCCAGAGCCAGAGTGAGGGGGCACATTATAGCCCCCCCCCCACTGCCACCGCCATTGATGACCCCCCCCCCCTGGCCACCACTGCCGACCCCCCCCCTGCCGCTGTCACCTACCTTTGCTGGCGGGGGACTCCAACGCCCGCCAGCCGACGTCCACTTCCTCCAGCTGCTGCCTTTAAAAATATTCCTTCAGCTGGCGGGGAACCCCAACCCCCGCCAGCCGAGCCGAGGTCTTTTAAGTTCTTTTTCGTCCTCCGTGCTGTTCAAAGCTGCTGAATCCAGTTTCGGAGTCTGACGTCGCTGCACGTTGTACGTGCAGGACATCAGACTCACAGACTCTGTTTCTGTGAGTCTGACGTCCTGCACGTACAACGTGCTGTGACGTCAGACTCCGAAACTGGATTCAGTAGCTTTGAACAGCACAGAGGACGAAGAAGACCTCGGCTCGGCTGGCGGGGGTTGGGGTTCCCCGCCAGCTGAAGGAATATTTTTAAAGGCAGCGGCAGGAGGAAGTGGACCTCGGCTGGCGGGGGTTGGGGTCCCCCGCCAGCAAAGGTAGCCCACGGCGGGGGAAGGCTGATGGCGGGAGGGGGGGTCTAGGGCGAAATCTGCGGGGGCCCAGGCCCCCGTGGCCCCATGCAAATACGCCCCTGGACTGAAACTAGCATATATTCCCCAAATCCAAGCAACCTTCAAGAGCTGCTTCTACTATTTGCGACAGCTACGCTGCCCCTCTCCTTACATCAAGAAGGTAAATTTTATCCCAGTTGTGCATGTCATGATAACATAAAGACTGGATTACTGCACTGCACTATGCAACGGTCTGACTACAAAGGGCCTGCCTAGAGAGAATCCACAAGCAGTGGAGAACTCAAAAGATCCCACGGGGCGTGAAACAAAAAATAAAAAAGGTGGGAGAATGAGCCAGGCTATCCAAAGTAGGAACCAAATTTTAAGAAAAACAAAGTTTATTAATCTTTAAACAAATAATGATAAAACAGTAATACATTAAAATTGACTCGACACAACGTTGTGTTTCGGCCAAAAGGCCTACATCAGGAGTCTTATTTGTCAAATTGAGATTGATATGACAAATCCAAATAATCTCGAGATGTGGATAAAAGATGCAAAAGATCTGCAATAAGATCTTTAAAATGGTCTTAAGAAAGACCGTTATGCTAAATGTAACAGACGTTACATTTAGCATAACGGTCTTTCTTAAGACCATTTTTAAGATCTTATTGCAGATCTTTTGCATCTTTTATCCACATCTCGAGATTATTTGCATTTGTCATATCAATCTCAATTTGACAAATAAGACTCCTGATGTAGGCCTTTTGGCCGAAACACAACGTTGTGTCGAGTCAATTTTAATGTATTACTGTTTTATCATTATTTGTTTAAAGATTAATAAACTTTGTTTTTCTTAAAATTTGGTTCCTACTTTGGATAGCCTGGCTCATTCTCCCACCTTTTTTATTTTTTGTTACAAAGGGCCTGCACCAGCTCCAGTTGATTCAGAATGCAGCACAAGACTCAGAGAAGGTTGTAAGCGACGTGACCACACCACACCATTTTTGGAAAAACTTCATTGGCTACCAGTACTATACAGGGCTAAATTTAAAACTCTATGTCTGATCTTCAAGGCCCTGAAAGGGAATGGCCCTGAGTACCTGAAGAATAGGATGATCCTCCACATAACACCAGGGACACTAAGGTCCTCCCAAGGACTATCACTAACCACACCCTCTCCATAAGACATTACATGATGTGATATCCGCAAGTGAGTCTTCTCCGGAGTAGACCCACACTCTGGAATGCACTGCCTGAAAGGCTCCGCTTAACACAAGACTATCTCTACTTCAAGAAGCAGGTGAAAGCTTGGCTCTTCAACCAGGCCTTCAATGGAAGAAGTAACTAACTTGTTAGTCTCACTCACACAAGGAGTGACTCGGACTGCATATACTACAGCAGGACACTTTTATCCACTCCTACTCTAGCAGAGATAATATTTATCAATCTCTCTGACCTCATATGCACCTTTCTTTAAATCAGTCACCTTACTTTCTAACTCTTCTTACTCTCTTACCTATCTATATGTTACATCTCTGCTTTACCCTTCACTATCAATTAAAATGTTCTATTACGTATTGTGTTGACATTGTAAGTAGTTTACCATGCCATACTTTGTATTGTTATTTGAATATTTTTACTGCTGTAATTGCCTATTGCTCATGTTGGATCTGTTCTTACTGTACACCGCCTTGAGTGAATTCAGGGCCGGTCAAACCCGGTAAGCAGGGTACACACCGCAGGGGGCGCCTGCCTTCAAGGGCGCCGCCATACCGCGCCACCCTCGGTGCTTTAAATCTTTAATTTACCTCAGTTCCAGCAGCCGCGTCATTTGAAAGCCCTGCTCTGTCTCTAGCCTTCCCTCCCTTCGTTAGTTCGTTCCGCAGTCCCGCCTTCTGATGTAATTTCCTCGAGGGCGGGACTCTGAGGGAACAAACTCACGAGGGAAGGAAGGCTAGAGACAGGGCAGGGCTTTCAAATTATGTGGCTGCTGGAACGGAGGTAAATTAAAGATTTAAAGTACCAAGGGCGGCGCAGTATGGCAGGGGATGGGGCGAAGGAGAATCGCTGGACAGGGGCAGGGTGGGAGAAGAGAGAAAGGAGATTGGGGGGGGTGCCAACTCATAGTCTGCTGGGGGGCGCCAGAGACCCTAGGACCGGCCCTGAGTGAATTCCTTCAAAAAGGAGGTAAATAAATCCTAATAAATAAATATATGCTAGCAAAATACGCACCTTTGTCACATATACAAAAACACAAACAAGGGGCCACAGATCACTAATAGAGATATGAAGGCAAAAAATTAAAATGGAACCCCCTCAAGTCAGATTCTGCATGTACAGCAATACTACACATCCCACTTGCAATACTAGAGAAACAGAAAACTTAAATATAAGATATCAGAGATGCACACCTCCCACAGCTGACATATTCCAAATTAATAAATTCTGAATAAAATACTTTTCTACCCTTGTGGTCTGAATATTTTAACATTCGCTTTAAGCTCAGTGTCTCTTTTTTGCTTTTCTCTGGTTTTTCTTTCCACTCTTTCCAGGGTCTCCTGTCTATTTGATGTTTTTCTTCTATCTTCTTGTCCACCATCCATCTTCCCTCTGCTTCCCTATCTATCCTGTTCAGCCTCTCCTCTCTGCATCCCTGTCCCTATCTCCCCTTACCCCAGAGGCATAGCCAGGTTTTGACGTTGGGGGAGCAGACTTTTGTAAAATAGGCACCAGTTGGTGTCAGCTAGGCAGCAGTGCCTGTGTTTCGCTTAGGTGTGACTATCTTGTCTACTGTGGCTCTGGCCAGCAATGATTAACACAGGCTGCCTCTGCTGTGTCCTGCCTATGAGGAAAACAGGAAGTTACATCAGGAGGTGGAATGCAGCAGAGGTCCCAGGAACAGCCTGTCTTCTTAACTACAATTAAAATATTCAAATTGTGACCATCACCTCAGAGACAGCACACACACTCCTTCCACTGCTAGACACTTAGATTTTGTTTGTATGGTGACGCTTCAGGATGTGTAGATCTGAGCATTTTTACTTTGGGTGACAAGGGCTGCCCTTGCTCCAGACAGAGCGAGCCTACTTTCAAATAGGGCCAGATACTTTGTGAAATAACACAGAATCCTGCCAGAAGACACTCAGAACCTATACTGAAAAGTTACCACACCATAACAGCTGTAACCCACGTATGAAAAGACAGTGATATAAATATTATACTGGGCCCTAGAACACCAATATACCTGCTGCTGGGAAACTGAACAAGCTGTACTGTTATAGATTCCTACACCGACAATAATGCTAGCACAGGGGTGGGCAACCTCAGTCCTCAAGGGCAACAACCCAGTCAAGTTTTCAGAATTTCTCCAATTAAAATGCATCAGATCTATTTGCATGCACTGCCTCCATTGTACTCAAATAGATCTCATACATATTAATTCAAACAATTTCCCAGGTACAACCAAAAATACATAAATTTTATCAAAACAATCTATTTAAAATTTTTTGTGAATGTGCTCATAAAACAAACGTGACCATTAAGTGATTTTTTTCTCATGTGAGTCAATTGCTAATATAGCCAAGAATTTACTTGTAAGTAATTTGATCAAATGAAATCCCATTGATAAGTTTTGAGATGCATATTCATTGGGGAAATCCTGAAAACCCGACAGGAGGATTTTCCCTTCGAGGACCGAGGTTGCCCACCCTTGTGCTAGCAGAATCCTTCACCTCAGAATATGAACAGACTCTCACCTGATATAAAATAAGGGACCACCAAAAAAAAAAAACATGCAGACAAAACCTGAAATGGAGACCCCCAAGAAAGCTAGACTTTTTAAGCAGGGCAATATTGGTAAAAGAGAAACAGAAATTAACTTTCCCCTGTACTTTGCAAAGTAAAAATAGAAAAAGTATACATTTAACAAAGCAGGCACATCTCAGTCCTTAAAAAGTATTAAATATTTTTTTTTCTTTTCTACCTTTGTCATCTGGGGATTTTATTTCTTTTCCACTTTCCATGAGTCAGTCTTTTCCTATTTTTTTTCTCATGTTGGTCTTTCCATTTCTTCTCTCTCCTCTTGTCTTCTACCTTTCCTTGTCTAGCACTGATCTTTCATTTTGTTTTATTCCCCCAACTTTTCTCTTCTCTGCATTTATATACACCCATTTGATTTTACTCTCATTCTCTCTTTCTTTCACCTTCAAGTCCTTAGTCTCCTTTTCACATCTCATCTACCAACTGGCTTTTCCCATCTCCTTCATTCCCTCTCCAGCATTGCCCCTCTGTATCTCTCCTTCCTCAGTCTCCTATTCCCCCCCCCCCCCATCTTTCACCCACTTTCTTACTTCCCCATTCCTATTCACTGTACTCACCCTCTTAACCCTTATCTATCCTCCACTACCTCTTGTTCTCTCACCAGCCCTAGCTCCATTCCTGTCTTTCCTTCCTTCCCTTGTCTCCAGGCCATACTTCCATCTCTTACCCTATACCCCATGTCCTATTGCTTCTCTTTCATCATCTTTATAACCCCATTTCCACCCTCACTCAACCCCATCCTCTTCCTTGCATATTGGTAAACATAAAATGATTTGACTATCAATGTTTTTAGTAGGTTGCCAAATGGTCACCAGGTTTCACCTTTGCTGCCTTTTAGTTTATCTCCTCTCTCTCTCTCTCTCTCTCTCTCTCTCTCTCTCTCTCTCTCTCTCCATCTGCCATGCAGGACTCCCCCTCCCTTAGCCATCCAGGATCTCTTCTCTCTCTCTCTCTCTCTCTCTCTCTCTCTCATGCCCCCATCCAACATCACCCCAGTCTCTTTCACCCCCTCACCATCCAACATCACCTCTCTCTCATAACATCACCATTCTGTCTCCCAGCACCAAGCTTTACCCTGACTTTACGTCCCCCTTTCTATCCAGCTTTGCCTGTCTCTCCCCCAATACTTCTTTCGCTTTCTTTTTCCTCTGTTCATCATGCAATATTGTCCCATCTCTCTTCCCCTTATCCCACCATTGGCCCCATCTCTCTCTCTCTCTCTCTCTCTCTCTCTTTCTTTCTGTCTCTCTCTCTCTCTCTCTCTCTCTCTCTCTCTCTCACACACATGTAGAATTCCCCCGTCTCAGCCATTCAGGATTTCTTCTGTCTCTCTCTCATCCTCCCATCCAACATCGCCCCACTGTCTCTTTCACTCTCCTCACCATCCAATGTCACCTCTCATCCCTGTCACATCGCCCTTCTGTCTCTCTCAGCATCCAGTTTTACCATCTTTCTCTCCTACTCCCCTCCATCCAGCTTTGCTTGTCTCTCCCCCAATACTCCTCTCTTTTTTTACATCCCACTTCTCTTCCCCTCACCCTACCATTGACCCCATCTCGATCTCTCTATTTCTGTCCCCTCCTAGTCACTCACTGATACCTCATCCTGGCCACTGCCTTCTCAAGTCCATGGAGACCTGGAAGAACTGCGAGCTTAGCTTCCCTTCCCTGCCCTTCACTCACTGGATTGTGCTGCTGCCTCCCCAACCTGGCTGCAAACACAATGAAACCACATGGAGGGTCATAGCTCCATGGGTGCCGCTGCTCGTTTCCCTCCTCCACCCTCCCCAAAACAGAAAGTTACATCATGGGAGGGTGGAGGAGGGAAACCGGCAGCAGCACATATGGAGCTATGACCCCATGCATGGCTTCATTGTGTTTGCATCCAGGTTGTGGATCCAGCAAAAACTGCACTGGCTACCAGTATCTTAGAAGGCCAAATTTAAAACTCTGTCTTTGATTTTCAAAGTCCTCAGACAAAATAGACCAGAGTGCCTAAAAAATAAATTAGTCTTCTATATACCTTTGAGGTCCTCTCAAGCATTACTACCTTTACCCTGATCAAAAGAAATTGCATGATGTGATACCCACCAGAAGCCTTCTCAGCAGTAGTTCCCACACCTAGGTACAGCCCTCTGGGAGAGAGTTCCAAACTCAATTACCTCTACTTCACAAAGCAGGTGAAAGCCTGGTTCTTCTCCCAAGCCTTTAATACATATGGCAACTGACTATCCACTCACTCCACATCTGATTAGTTTGTTATATGCCCTGTAATTATGACCAGTCTCTCATGTCTTATTCAACTGTATGTATAATTCGCCTTCAGTTTTGCCACCAATCTATCCCAATGACTTTGCCCAACCCAGCTTGCCCATCTATATATTCCAACTGTACTTGCCCTCTGGCTGACTTTTAAGATATTTCATTGCATTGTACTGACATTATGAGCATCATATCTATGTTATTTGATTGTTCACCTTTCACTTAGGATGTGACTAATTTATTTTATTCCGTTATGTCAAATAAGACACTAGAATCATTTCTCTTCTTCACCAGATCTATAATGAACTTTGCAAAGACTACAAAAGGAGGAATTTCCCTTGATCGTTTTCTCTATACTTTGCACCATGCACAGACCCTTCTGTCTTATGTCATACAGCAGCTTTTCTTTGCCCCAGACACACCATTTTTGTAGGTGTGTTCTTGTATAGAATAGTGCTTTGTGTGTTCCCTGCTGTTTGGATGCCTACATGGTTTTTATGGTACACCTAACTGTTATAGAAAATGTCCCCATGGTGGCATGGGAGAAAGATGTTGGTGAAGAATTAAATGCAAAACAATAGGAGCATAAATTCCAGAAGGTGAGGCAATTGTTGGTGAGCACTCTTCTCAAAGAGAATGTCTATAAAATGTTATATCGGTGGTATATGATACCTGCTGTACTTACCATCAATAACAAAAAAGGGGAAACAATTCTCCATATAGAATACAAACTAATGTTCCTCACAAACAATCATGAATCAAAAGGGAACAAAAAAACCTGTGATGTTGAGAAAAGAAAATGAAAAAGGAGGAAAAAAAGGAACCGGAGGCATCAGACATATCAGTGGTCAGGGTATTAGGTTTCCTATAGCGCTCAGCTGAATCTGCAAATGCAGGATAAGTAGTTGCCATTTATATATATATATATATATTTTTTTTTTTTTTACATATCCAAAATTTGAGGTGTAAGACATGTTCATATTTAATATGCTTTTTTTCAATTTCTTTAATAAAATATGATTGGAGGCAGTGGCGTAGCCAGACTGCCAATTTTGGATGGGCCTGAACCTAAAGTGGGTGGGCACAAAATTTTCTCTCTATCCCCCTTCCCCAGCAAAATTTAGTCACACTAATCAGATGCATTTGTCACATAGGGGTAAAGTGCTGCTTTTCAGTGCATCAGGTTTCAGAAAATTTATTTAAAAGCCTAACACCCTTTTCAATGAGCTTTCAGAGGCCAAAACCTCCTGCCTCAGGTCAGCATAACGCTGTTATGGTATCCTCTCCTGACCTAAGGAAGGAAGTATTGGTCTCTGAAACTTTATTAACACAGGTACCATATTACTTTATCCTAAATTAAAATAAAATTTTCTTTACCTTTGTTGTATGGCCATTTACTTTTTCTCATTGTGTTGCTCCCAGTCTCTAGATTCTGCTTGCCTTCGTCTTCTCTTGCCAGGGTTTCCTGTCCATTCACCACCTATGGCTTTTCATCTTTTCCTCACCCTTGTTCTCCACATGCCCCTTCCTCTTATTCTCCAGTCTTTCCCTACTCTGTCCTCTCCCTCTTTCCATCCAGCAGCTCCCCTCTTTCTTTTGCATCCAGCGTCTCCTTTTTCTCCCTACCCTTCCATCCAGTGTCTTCCCTCTTTCTCTCCTCATCCTTCCACCCATCTACCCTCTCTCCTGATCCTTCCATCTAGTGTCTCTATCTCTCTACCCTTTTCTGTTCAGTCTCCCCTCTCTCTCTCTCTCTCCACATCCTTCCAGTCTCTCCCCTTTCTCTCTGCATCCTTCCATCCATCTCCCCTCTTTCTCTCCCTATCCTCCCATGTCCAGCAGCTCTCCCTTCCCTCCAGTCCCTTCTTCCTCTCCCTCCCATGTCCCAGCAGCTCTCTCCCTTCCCTACAGTCCCTTCTTCCTCTCCCTCCCATGTCCCAGCGGCTCTCTCCCTTCCCTCCAGTCCCTTCTTCCTCTCCCTCCCATGTCCCAGCAACTCTCTCCCTTCCCTCCAGACCCTTCCTCCTCTCCCTCCCTCCCATGTCCCAGCAGCTCAGCCATTTTCCCCTCCAGGCCCGCCCATCCGCATCTTTCGCGCGCTGTCTCTATCCCTTTTGTCCCACGGAGGCAGTGCTTCCTTCCTGCCCTGTCTTCTCCCCAAAAGCTCCGCTGCATCGGTCCCTCCCTGCAAGTGGAATCCTCCTTCGCCGGTCGCGCTGCACTGCCATGCACACGCAGCTTCGCTCCTCCCCCTGCCGCGTTCATCCGGCCCTAAACAGGAAGTGCATCACAGAGGGCCAGATAGACGCGGCAGGGGGAGGAGCGTAGCTGCGTGTGCATGGCAGTGTAGCGCGACCGACAAAGGAGGATTCCACTTGCAGGGAGGGACCGATGCAGCGGAGCTTGGGGAGAAGACAGGGCAGGAAGGAAGCACTGCCTCTGTGGGACAAAAGGGATAGAGACAGCGCACGAAAGATGCGGATGGGCGGGCCTGGAGGGAAAATGGGTGGGCCTGGGCCCGTCCAGGCCCACCCGTGGCTACGCCCCTGATTGGAGGTTTTGGTTCTGGTTGGCAGATGATCGATGTTATGCAGTAGGCTCAAGGGTTTGGAATAGCTGAGCACTATAGGAGACCTAATATCCTGGCCATTAAGTCTGATGCCCCTGGTTCCTCTTTTCCTCCTTTTTCATTTTCTTTTCTCAACATTACAAGTTATTTTGTTCCTTTTTGATTCATGACTTGCTCTACTTATGTCAGTCTATCAAGGGGGTCTCAGGGTATTGGAAGGAAAGAGCAAAAACTGTAGCAACATTGTCTAGGATGGAGCTGGATTTGGATCCCAAGATTTCCTTGCAAGGGCTTATATCAGAAATAGAACAGAGAAGAATTCATAAGTTGGCACTGATAGGGTGTTAGTCTGGACGTGAGCCCTTGGACCTAGGCCGAGGTCTAATATAGCTTTTAGGCCAAGGCCTAGGATGGACCGAACAGGTACTATACGCGACCCCAGCTACCAATCCCTGCACACACACACAAGCAACCAATCTTGCACTTCCAGAAAGAGGAAGATAGGGCATTCAGGTGGGCCTCACGGCCTATCAGGAACCGATTCAGTCAGAAGTCAAGCATGCGGGCCTCTCGGCCTACCTGGAACTGATACATACTTAGGAAGGGGAGAAAGAGACTAAGCGAGGTGTCAACCTCCCCCCCCCCCCCCCCCACCTGGGACCGGAGCTCCTGCAACACCCTCGGTGCTGGTAATTAAGGAGAAAGGGTAGCATACACAGAAACACGACAAGTGAGGGACTGAAATAAGAAACTGTAGACAGAGACCCTCAGCAAAAGAGGGAAGGGAAAAGCCAACAAAAGGGAGAGCAGAGCCTAACACACACACTAGTACAGAAAGGGAGTACTGGAACAGTCACCAGGGGAAGACTGCAATAAACAGATAACCGCCAGAGGCAGAAAAGCTCTGCAGACAAAGGGTAAAACCCAGCTCAGCACGCAACAGAAATCAGAGGCAGGAAATACTGAACAACTGGGAAACAGAGAAGCTCTGCAGACAAAGGGTTAAACCCAGCTCAGCACACAACAGAAACCAGAGGCAGGGAATACTGCAGACAACAGGCTAATTGGGAGTACAAAGAAAAAACAACCAACCAACCCCCACAAAGAGAATCAAAGGGCAGGACCTGACAGGCAGAAACAAACAAACACAGCAGGAGGGGAACTCTGAAGGAAGGGAAGCAAACAAACAACCTGGAACAGAAGGAGAAGTAACTCACCAAACGGCACCAGAGCTAACCATAGATCCCCAGGTGAAGGGAGAGGGGTAATTAGACCCACACAGACAGAGACAGAGCACTAGAAAAACTGCAGCCAGCAGAGGAGAAACAACACAGGAGCACAGAGCTAACAGCTCAAACAGAGCACAGGAAGGCTTCAGAAGATTGGGAGTAAACGCCAAAGCAGGGGTTGACGGGAGGGGTGAGCTTAAGTAGACAGACTGACATCAGCTCAGCCACTGACAGACCAATCAGGAGAGGTTCCAAGCATTCCCCTGCCTGACAGAATTCTAACAAAATCACACAGAATCATAACATAGGGTTGATTGCAGTCAGATATGAGATTGCAGATAACTGGAAGAAACCAGTTACTCTCATGATGGCCCAGTGGTGCACTAGACTAGTCCAGACTGGAATAGAAAAGCATACTGCCATTCACATATATATATATATATATATATATATATATATATATATATATATATATATATAATTTTGCATTTATTTATTTATACATTCTTGTATTCCACTATTATCCAAAAACAAATTTCGGTTCAAAGTGGCTTACAATTTACATTTGGTGGAGTTACAATAGTGTTGTGCAGTGTGGAAAGGGCATTCTAATAGTTTGTGTGGTTAATCATAGCGTTTTGGAGAGATAGATTTGAAAAGGAAACAGTGGCTTTTTGATCAGTTGTAGAGTTTTGATGATCTTTATTCATATAGGGGTCCATTTACTAAGGCATGCCGAAAAGTGGCCTTCGCTGGTATAGACACATGTATTGGATGCGCGCATGTCCATTTTTCAGCGCACCTGCAAAAAAAGGCCTTTTTGGGGGCTGAAAATGGACGTGTGGCAAAATAAAAATTGGTGCGCATCCATTTTGGGCCTGAGACCTTACCGCCACCCATTGACCTAGCGGTAAGATCTTATGTATTAACCGGGCAGTAATGGTCTACATGCATAGAATGCCGATCACTGCCCGGTTAGCGCTGTGCGCTGGAAAGTAAAATATATTTTCCGGCATGCTTAGTGGACACGCATAAAAAATGAAATTACCACCCAGGCCACACGGTATCCTGGTGGTAGTTCAAAATGTGCATGCGTAGGACGCGTGTAAGCACCTACACAGTATAATAAAAGGGCCCCATAGTTTTTTGAAGAGTTCGTTTTGAAAGAAAGGTGACGATATCTTTGAGATTAATTGTAGATTTTTTTGAAGAGGTAGATTTTAATTTCTTTTCTGAATTGAAGGAGATTTGTAAAGCTTCTTATGGTTTTTGGTATCGGGTTCCACCATTTTGAACCCTGGTAGCGAAATTATGCCTTTGTGGATGGGTGATGCAAGCTGAAACAAGTCCTAGAAATAAAGTGAAATGGAATTGTTTGACCTTCTCCTTCATTGTGTATAAAGATTCTGCCTTTGGGTTGTACTGAAAAGGAATGTGATGCTGGATCTGATGAATGTAAGGGGGGGGGGAGGAAGGAATAAATTAGTATACTTCTATCTAGTAACTACAAGTTCTCATTGTTGATGAAACTTCATATTGTACAGTGTTCATAAATACTAATAGTGTATGAATAATGGAGTAATGAAAATATATCTAACATTTTTAGAAAATGATTACTATAAAAAGAGAGATGTATAATAGATATATAAAATCTGTTCCTTTAAAAATGTAATTTGATCTCCAAACCAGTTTGCATTGTTTTTGTCAATTCTTCTACATTTTGAAAAGTTTTAATAACATTTACCTAAGTACTTGATATCAACTTTATAAGAAATCAAAAGGTGCAATAAATTATGTACAAATAGACATGCTCAGTATTGCAAAGATGTAAATTCTTCACGCTTCAGTTCTTCAGCTCTCCTCAAGGAGCTGCCTGTTGCAGTATCCCTTGCCTATTAGAAAAACAAGTCCCGTCTAGTCCAACACAACACACTGATTTTCTGCTGCCATCTACATGTGGTACTTCAGATCAGCACTTGGGGAAAAATTAACAAAGACAAGCTCACACAATGACACAGAAAAATAAATCCTACCAAATATAGGCAGTATTACTTAAAGATCTCTTGCTGGAACCTTTATATCTAAACTAATTTCAACTTCATAAGTCCCAGTTCTTATTTTTCCACCACAAAATCTTCACACTTCATTATTTTCAAAACAGTTCAAAAACATTTAATTCTTGCCTCAGTAGTGCACAATTGCTCAACCATAATTTATGGCAATTTTAACCGCACTCATCTCTTCATCGGCTTCTATTCATAATGTATCTTATTTAAAGCACTTATCTTAAATATGTTCGGACTTGGGGGCTCAAATGCGTCCAACATGCATGTTTCGCCTCCCGGCTGTATCAAGGACCTCCCCTTTAACAAAACCCGTCTTAATAATATTATGCATGTGTTATACTTTTACTACCCACACATAATAATTCCCCTTAGATAATCACAAATCTTCATTACTCTTGTGCCGTTCTAGCGTTAGCTCGACCAATTTGTCAAAGGAACTATTCCCGTCAAGATGGCGACAGCATCTAACCTGAAACTATTTAAATGCTGATGTACCCGGAAGCCCAGCTCCTATTGGACAGAATAGGGATCACTCAACTTTAAATTAAAGAGCCCCACTCAAGTTCAGCATTTAAGCCACATGGACTCACTGTATTAAAATAGTAAATATACCATTGCTCCCAATAATTTAATAGCTTCTTAACAGATCCCCCCTCACTACCTTGCTCTATCTGCTCTAAAACTCTCCAACGGATATCCTCCACCCGATTATTTTTTTCCCCCCAATGTTCAACTAGGGGGGCCTGAAGGTTCTGCTTGATGATCTGCGATTTATGTTCTATCAACTGTGTCCGAATTGGCCGGCTACTTCTGCCAATGTAGATTAACTCACATGGGCATTTTATACAGTAAATTATATTTCTTGTCTCACAATTGGTGTTACTCTTGGCTTTCAAATTTTTTTTAGTGCCAGGATCTACCCATTGTATCCCCTCCATCGTCATACTACACCATTGGCATTTTCCACATTTTCTATGCTCCCCTCCACTACTTCTATCCTGAGGTTTAACAAAATTATTTCTTGCTAATGTCACGTTTGTGGCCGTGACCACCCTCATACTTACCCTGTTTCTGGGAGTCAGTGGCTGTGCTGGCTTCTGCTTGTCTCTGTGTCTGTCTCTGTCTTAGTTTCTCTCTGGCTCTGTGTGCTGATTGCCCTACTGAACCTCACCTGTGTGGGCTATGCCTCTTCCAAGATGGCTGCCGCCTCTTCCTCCTTGCCAGTTTCCAAGATGGCTCCCGCTGTTCCTTCCTATGGAATGACTGCTTTGTGTGTCAAGCCTCTGTTTGGTTGCAAGGTGATTGCTGCAGCTGTGGCTCTGGTCTTGATGGGCTTTATTAGTCACCCGAAGACTACAGTCCTGGCCTTTGCATTGCCATTCCCTCCGCAGTGCTTTAGGTCCCGAGGTTAGTGTGCTGTTAGCACCGTTTGCTTTCCTTGTCTTTGCTCTGTGGGTTTTCAGCCCTTCTGTGTTTATTGTTCTGTGGGCTTCCTACCCTTCTGTGTTATTTGCTCTGTGGGTCTCCTACCCTTCTGTGGGTTTTCAGCCCTTCTGTGTTTATCGCTTGTGGGTTTCCAGCCCTTCTGTGTTTATTGCTCTGTAGGTTCCCTGCCCTTCTGTGTTATTGCGCTGTGGGTGTTCAGCCCTTCTGTGGTTATCGCTTTGTGGGTTTCCAGCCCTTCTGTATTTATTGCACTGTGGGTTTTCAGCCCTTCTGTATTTATTGCGCTGTGGGTTTTCAGCCCTTCTGTGTTTATCGCTTGTGGGTTTCCTGCCCTTCTGTGTTTCTTGCTCTGTAGGTTCCCTGCCCTTCGGTAGTTATTTGCTCTGTGGGTCTCCTACCCTTCTGTGGGTTTTCAGCCCTTCTGTGTTTATCGCTAGTGGGTTTCCAGCCCTTCTGTGTTTACTGCTCTGTAGGTTCCCTGCCCTTTTGTGTTTATTGCTCTGTGGGCTTCCAGCCCTTCTGTGACCATTGCTTTGAACCTACCTACTGCCAGAACCCGGACATTCCCTGTCTGTCTGCCTTGCCATCGCTTAGGTGCCAGGGGGCACCCCTGGATCTTCATTCCTGCTGCCCCTGTAAGTCCTACCGGCTGCCAGAACCTGAAGGCTCAACCCGAGGGGGTAGGCAGTCAAGTGTAGGTGAAGCCTAGGTCCAGTCCGGGTTCCAGTCCAGAGTGTTCCGGGCCGGTGTGTGTTCCAGTCTGGTGTGCTCCAGTCCAGTGTGTTCCGGTCCGGTGTGTGTTCCAGTCCGAGGGATTGCAGTCCAGTGTTCCAGTCCTGTGTCCTCCAGTCCGGGGGATTCCAGTCCAGGTGTTCCGGTTCGCTGGGCAGTGCCTGCAGTCCCTGCCGTTGTGCTTACCCAGTGTTGGTTGGTGGGTTTTGCCTGCTGCTGTCGCTCCTCGTCAGCAGCCCAAGGGCTCACGTTTGCTCCAGAGCCCGGTCCCGCGGGCTCAGAACCTGACAGAACCTGACAGAATGCAAAGGCCATGAGCCCGGCAAGAACCCCCACCCAGCTGACCCAGCTGGGGTCCAGCTCCATCGTTGTTCTTGATCCTTCTATGACTCTTCGTCAGTATCGTGGGAAACTTTTGTCTCATCCTGTTTTGAAGAAGACCCCTGAAGCGGCAGCTGAGAGAAAACGTGTCCGGTGGCTTGGAATCGCTGAAAACCCAGTTTCAGATATGGACCCTTTATCACGCTCGCTGAATATCGCCGCAGCCTGGTCTTGAATCCAGCTTTGTGGGATACTCCTGAAGCTGTCGCAGAGAGGAGACGTCTTGGGAATTCCATGCTCTGGGCCCAGCAGGGGTCCAGTCCCATTCAAGCAGCGCGCCCAGACAAGCCTCTGAATCCAGTCCGAGCAGCACGTCCAGCCAAGCTTCAGAGTCCAGTCCGAGGGACGCTTCTGACGAGCCTCCGATGCCAGTTCAGGTGACGCTTCCATTCGAGTCTCCGAGTCCAGTCCGTGGGGTGCTTCTGACGGAGCCTCAGATTCCTATGCAAGTGGCGCTCCAGGTCGAGCCTCCAGTCCTCGTTCAAGTGGCACGCCCCTTGAAGTCTCGGAGTCCAGTCCGTGGGGTGCTTCTGACGGAGCCTCAGATTCCTATGCAAGTGGCGCTTCGGGTCGAGCCTCCAGTCCTCCTTCAAATGGCACGCCCTTTGAAGTCTCCGAGTCCAGTCCGAGGGAAGCCTTCGATGGAGCGTCAGATTCCTGTGCAAATGGCGCTTCGGGTCAAGTCTCTGGTTCTTGTTCAAGTGACCCGTCCAGTCAAGCCACTGAGTCCAGTTCGAGGGGGGCTTCTAACCAAGCCTCCGATGCCAGTCCACAGGGTGGTTCAGGTGGCACCTCCGCTTCCAGTCTGGAGGGTACCTCCAATCAAGCTCCGAAAGCCAGTTCGAGTGGTGCTTCCGCTCGAGCCTCCGATCCCTGTCCAAAGGGTGTGTTTTACCAAGCCTCAGTTAAAGTCCAGTTCGCGGGGCGCTCCCAGCCAAGCTCCTGAGTCCAGTTTGAGGGGCCCTGCCAGTCAAGCTTCTGATTCCAGTCCGGGTCCCAGTCCCGGTTCAACTCCTGTTCAAAGTTCCAGTTCCAGCCAAGATGCTGACCCTGCTCCGAGCTCCAGTCCAGCCAAGATGCTGAGTCTGTTCCAAGTTCCGTTCCAGCCAAGATGCTGACCCTGCTCCGAGCTCCAGTTCCAGCCAAGATGCTGAGCCTGCTCCAAGCTCCAGTTCCAGCCAAGATGCTGACCCTGCTCCGAGCTCCAGTTCCAGCCAAGATGTTGAGTCTGTTCCAAGTTCCAGTTCCAGCCAAGATGCTGACCCTGCTCCAAGCTCCAGTTCCAGCCAAGATACGGACCCTGCTCCGAGCTCCAGTTCCAGCCAAGATGCTGAGTCTGTTCCAAGTTCCAGTTCCAGCCAAGATGCTGACCTTGCTCCGAGCTCCAGTTCCAGCCAAGATGCTGAGTCTGTTCCAAGTTCCAGTTCCAGCCAAGATACGGACCCTGCTCCGAGCTCCAGTTCCAGCCAAGATGCTGAGTCTGTTCCAAGTTCCAGTTCCAGCCAAGATGCTGACCCTGCTCCGAGCTCCAGTTCCAGCCAAGATGCTGAGTCTGTTCCAAGTTCCAGTTCCAGCCAAGATGCTGACCCTGCTCCGAGCTCCAGTTCCAGCCAAGATGCTGACCCTGCTCCTAGCTCCAGTTCCAGCCAAGATGCTGAGTCCGTTCCAAGTTCCAGTTCCAGCCAAGATGCTGACCCTGCTCCTAGCTCCGGTTCCAGCCAAGATGCTGAGTCCGTTCCTAGTTCCACTTCCAGCCAAGATGCTGAGCCTGCTCTGAGTTCCAGTCAAGCTTCTGACGCCCACCTGGGTCCCAGGCCCGGTTTGCTTTTTGACTCTAGTCCGGGTCCCAGTCCCGGTTTGCTTCCTGAGTTCAGTCTGGGGTCCCTCGGAGAAGGGTGCCTTTTGAATGAGGTTCCTCTTGATGCTTCCAAGTTCCTGAGTTGGCCCAGCGGGGATTGGAAGGAGCCTCCTGTTGACAAGTTCCGCTCCTGTCTGCCACTTTGGAACTTCTTTGTGACTTCCAGTCCAGTGATCTATGTCGGGCTTTTGAGACCCATCAGGAGGTTTCACCATAGTTACCCCTGGACACCTGAACTCCTCAGGGGGACCGAGAGGGGGGTCTTGAGGAGGGGGTACTGTCACGTTTGTGGCCGTGACCACCCTCATACTTACCCTGTTTCTGGGAGTCAGTGGCTGTGCTGGCTTCTGCTTGTCTCTGTGTCTGTCTCTGTCTTAGTTTCTCTCTGGCTCTGTGTGCTGATTGCCCTACTGAACCTCACCTGTGTGGGCTATGCCTCTTCCAAGATGGCTGCCGCCTCTTCCTCCTTGCCAGTTTCCAAGATGGCTCCCGCTGTTCCTTCCTATGGAATGACTGCTTTGTGTGTCAAGCCTCTGTTTGGTTGCAAGGTGATTGCTGCAGCTGTGGCTCTGGTCTTGATGGGCTTTATTAGTCACCCGAAGACTACAGTCCTGGCCTTTGCATTGCCATTCCCTCCGCAGTGCTTTAGGTCCCGAGGTTAGTGTGCTGTTAGCACCGTTTGCTTTCCTTGTCTTTTGCTCTGTGGGTTTTCAGCCCTTCTGTGTTTATTGTTCTGTGGGCTTCCTACCCTTCTGTGTTATTTGCTCTGTGGGTCTCCTACCCTTCTGTGGGTTTTCAGCCCTTCTGTGTTTATCGCTTGTGGGTTTCCAGCCCTTCTGTGTTTATTGCTCTGTAGGTTCCCTGCCCTTCTGTGTTTATTGCGCTGTGGGTGTTCAGCCCTTCTGTGGTTATCGCTTTGTGGGTTTCCAGCCCTTCTGTATTTATTGCACTGTGGGTTTTCAGCCCTTCTGTATTTATTGCGCTGTGGGTTTTCAGCCCTTCTGTGTTTATCGCTTGTGGGTTTCCTGCCCTTCTGTGTTTCTTGCTCTGTAGGTTCCCTGCCCTTCGGTAGTTATTTGCTCTGTGGGTCTCCTACCCTTCTGTGGGTTTTCAGCCCTTCTGTGTTTATCGCTAGTGGGTTTCCAGCCCTTCTGTGTTTACTGCTCTGTAGGTTCCCTGCCCTTTTGTGTTATTGCTCTGTGGGCTTCCAGCCCTTCTGTGACCATTGCTTTGAACCTACCTACTGCCAGAACCCGGACATTCCCTGTCTGTCTGCCTTGCCATCGCTTAGGTGCCAGGGGGCACCCCTGGATCTTCATTCCTGCTGCCCCTGTAAGTCCTACCGGCTGCCAGAACCTGAAGGCTCAACCCGAGGGGGTAGGCAGTCAAGTGTAGGTGAAGCCTAGGTCCAGTCCGGGTTCCAGTCCAGAGTGTTCCGGGCCGGTGTGTGTTCCAGTCTGGTGTGCTCCAGTCCAGTGTGTTCCGGTCCGGTGTGTGTTCCAGTCCGAGGGATTGCAGTCCAGTGTTCCAGTCCTGTGTCCTCCAGTCCGGGGGATTCCAGTCCAGGTGTTCCGGTTCGCTGGGCAGTGCCTGCAGTCCCTGCCGTTGTGCTTACCCAGTGTTGGTTGGTGGGTTTTGCCTGCTGCTGTCGCTCCTCGTCAGCAGCCCAAAGGCTCACGTTTGCTCCAGAGCCCGGTCCCGCGGGCTCAGAACCTGACAGAACCTGACAGCTAATTTTTCACCAATGGTCTTCCCTCGAGTGAAAGAAAAAATGGGAACCTCAGGAAAACATGGGTATAATTGCATCACATGCCAATGTTTACGTATACTTTGGGCCACCCGCTGACTAACTTCTGTGAAAGGTAACACATAAGTTAAACCCTCCATCGGTGGTGCTTCCCGCTCCGCTAGCAGGAGGGATCACTGGGCAAATCTGGCTCGAAGATAAGCTTTTCTAATTGCAGACCTAGGATATCCCCTCGCTTCAAATCTCAACCCAAGCTCAGATGCCTTAACCTTAAATTCACCCAAGGAAGAGCATACCCGTCTCACCCTTAATAATTGACTAATGGGTAACCCATATTTCAACTTAAACGGATGGTAACTTCCAAATTGAACAAACGTATTTCTACTCACGGGTTTCCTATACAGTGTCGTAGCTAATCTATTTCCCTCCTTATAGATTAACATATCTAAAAATTCAATCTTCTCTTTACTAGCCGATTTTGTAAATTTAATATTGGGATCTATGGAATTGAGCCATCCAATAAAAATGTCCAATTCCTGCTCTGTACTAGTCCATAGAAAAAAAATGTCATCTAGGAAAAGTTTCCAGCACACCACCCCCTTAAATTTCTCCGATGGATATATAAAAGTCTCTTCTATTTGTGCAATATACAATGTTGCCACGGACGGAGCGACCGTGGCCCCCATCGCCACTCCCTCAATCTGTTGGTAGAATCGATCTTGATACCAAAAATAGTTTTAAAAAATGACCAATTCAGCCAATTGCATAATAAGTTGTGATGGAATCCGTTGGGGTAATACACGATTTCCCACAATCTCTTCTATAACCTTTATAGCTCCAGCTTGAGGTATCCGAGTATACAAAGAGACTATATCCAGGGTAACCATCCACGTTTCTTCTGTAATAATATCAATTGGCATAATTTCTATGCTGGAGGAAATAAAAGTTGCAAAATTGCTCTCCTAGTTTATGATGGGAGTTTTACAGTGGTAATGCTCAGACAGAGTAAAATATATTTGTATTTTTGGGTTGAAGACAGTAACAAAGACATAACAATGTGGGTCGGTCCATGGGTGAAGTAATGTCATTAATGGAACTTATAGGATAACTGCAGTACCGTCATAAGGGATGAGCAAGCAAGATGATGATCATCACCTTGAATGCCAAACTGGGGAGATGGGGGTGAGGGAATGGGAAAGAGAGCCATGCTGACCTTTTCAGTCACTATGACATGTAAATTCAAATGGGGAAGGGACACTAAAGAAACCCTTACCCTTAACATTATTTTTGTTCATTGACTGACCTTGGTAGTTCCACTTCTGTGTTGCAATCTTTTTTTTTTTTAGCTGTGTTGAAGATTCTTTGAGCACCTATTTAGGCCTTTTTCCAACGACTGCTGTTCAGGAAAACCCTGAATTTCTGGAGATATTCATCATCTGTACCACAGAATAAGCAAGGACAAGTCAACTCCATAAAGGCTTAGAGGGTATTTGTCTGTGCTGAAGGTTGTTTCAGCAGTGCACTGATCATATGCTTTGTGATTGATGGGCAATGTGTTTTCAGCAACACACAAACAGCAAAGGTGACAACAAAAAGTCCCAAAAACAATGATCTTAAGGTAGGACAATATCTCATGCACGTTATTGATGCAGTTATTTATTCTTAGTACACTGAATTAAGACCACTGTGTCATTATCTGGTATTGTCTCCTGAGGCAGGCCTTTTGGCCGAAACACGGCTCACGTTTAGTCATTGATTCCTATTAATAAAATCCTGCACCACACTATTGGTTTGGGGCTTTTTTTGTTGTCACCTCTGCTGTTTGTGTGTTGCTTTTGCTTTGTGCAAGGGTTGTTTTCCTTTTATGCTTCAATGTGCTTTCAGAGCATTCTTTGTGGAATTGTATATGGGATGATTTCATATCAGTCATATAAAGGATATCAGCACACCATCATCAGACCTGCTTATTAACCTCACTATCTACTGTTACTCACTGGTGTGATCTCATGCAGCCTCTCTTTTTCCCTCTGCCAGTCTTTGTACACTCTTGTTACACTGAGTGAAAGACAAAACAAAACCAGTGCAAGAATTCCAGCGCAATCCTTTAATTACAATGTAATATGTTATTTCTTTGTGGACTTTGCTTTCATTCTAAGGTATGATTATTAGCAATTGGGTTTTGCTGTCTGTCCTCATGTCACTTCTTTCTAAGTAAATAGCAATGCCCACTCTTGTAAGTCTCATAATCGGTTTCTTCAAATGTAGTAAATTCCACCATCACAAGCTTATGTATTAGGATAGTTGTCAGAAGCAGGAGAAGGGCATATTCCCTTGGGGTAGATAGCATGGAACCTTGTTCATTTTGGGGATTCTGCCAGGTACTTGTAACCTGGACTGGTCATGGTTAGAAGCAGGATACTAAGCTAGATGGACCTTTGGTCTGATCCAGTGGCAATTCTTATGTTCTTATGATTCTGAGAATAAAGACAAGCCTAATTTTCAAATAAGGTACAATATATTAAAATTAAAACTCAGCTAGATTTTGACAAGCATTGTCTCCTATAACCTAACCAACAACCCAATATTTAGCCATGCTCATCCCCCCTTGAAAACGTGAATAAATAGAACAAAAAACCATAAAAATTATGATACCTTTTTTTTTTTTTTTTACTATACTAACAATATGTTATGAGAGTAATTCTGTAAGGTGGCACCCAATGTTTGGCATGAATGTGTAAATTTCGATATTCTAACTACTTACAAGTGTAAATGCTGACTTGTGTAAAAGTACATGCCATGTTTTGATGGTGTATATTTTGCTGGGTGGGCATGTGCATAGGTGGAAGTGGTTGCAGCACACAGATATGTGCATAAAAATTAGAGAATGCACAAGTTACTGTTCATTCTAAAAACATACTCCAGATGGATTGAGAGTGGAAAGTACTGGGAGTTACATTAGAAATTTTTATTACGCATGTACATACATTCGAATAGAGCAAGAAAGATGGGTTATCCTATGACAGGAGCTTATTTCAAATGCTGAACTCTGAATGCCTCATATAAACATTGTGTCTGGGATTGTCCCCAAATACACACCTTTTGGACAAGTCTTTGGGTGCATTTGAATTCAATGTGTGGACAAACTTGACATTCCAACCTATTCCAAAAGGCATACCCTACCGACCCAACTTAACTGCCTGAACTCTGCTACACAACAAAACTCAAGTACGTAATGGACATTACCCAACTCTTCCGTTGTACGACTCCCTAATGTGACTGTGCTACATGAACTCTGTCCTATCACAACATTACCTTGTATTTGTTCACCGGAGACTTCAAAGCCTCTCCAGTACTATGTAAGCTACATTGAGCCTGCAAATAGGTGGGAAAATGTGGGATACAAATATAACAAATAAATACATTCACTTCCGCATTGGTCCCTCTTTGATTCGATGGAGGGCATAGAGGAAGGAGTGACCCTTTCAGTGCTCTTTTTGTGTAAATCCTGCTTAATGGCAAAACATTGTATCTTGTTACAATGGATACATGCACACCCACCTACACTGGTGTAACCAAATGTTTGAGCTGCTGCGGATGGAAAAGATGGCAGCGGTCCTTGGAGGCCAAACTGCAAAAAAAAAAAAAAGATTTTTGAAGATTTGGGACCCTTATCTAGCTACTCTATCCTTGAGAGTATGTCCTGTGATTTTAAATGATTTGGAAGTTTAAAGCATGACCCAGTTTTGTCACTTGGAGTTCTTTTGAGTTGTTCACACACCTACTGTCATAGGTTACGGGGATCCACTGTGGACATGTCCAGGACTTTTGAGGTGTAATGAAGTGTAGCTTGGGAGTTAACCCTGGCCAGATTTGGGAGGGGAATTGGTGGTGGCCTCTTCCCTTTACTGCGGCCGCCTCTCTGATGTAACTTCTTGTTTCATCAGAGGTTCAGGCAGCCGCAGTAAAGGGAAGAGGACGGTGCCACCGGCAGGGCAGCATATGGGAATTGCTGCTGCTGCCGGGTATGGAACATGACAAGGTAAACACCATCTGGGGGGGGGGGGGGTGGCATCTTTGCCCGTGGAGGGTAGCATGTTAGCTCCACCTCAGGTGGCATCTTGACTTGGGTCAGTCCTGTGTGTGTGTGTGTGGGGGGGGGGGGGGGGGGTATAACACATTTGATATTATGGTCTTCTTTTGTTTGTTCCATTTTGCTATTATGTGTTTTTATAACAGTTGTATCTTGTTTCTTGCTGTTGATGATTGAATAAAGAAATTTAAACATTAAAAAAAATTAGAGAATGCTATAGAATGGCACAATTTATCATCTAATTTAGGGAAAGTGGAACATCTTTTGGCTTGGGAGGGCCTAACAAACCAAGCTTTGTTCCTACCCCCTCATCTCCTGAGCTGCTGATGCTATGTGGGGAAACAATTTGGTAGAGTCTTGGCCTTGTGGACCACGCATTCTGCTGCCTACAATCTAGCTTGTCCTTGCTTGTTTAGTCCTGATAAAAAAAACTAAGGAATGAAAATTTATTCTTCAGGAAGAAAACTGTTATTGATGATATTCTTTCTCTTAGCAATGGGAAGCCTGACAGCTCCTGCACTAGTCTTAGACTGAAAAAGGCATATGGAAGAAGGACAACAGAAATCAGGGCAAGGACACTTACACAAATATGTTTAGAAACCAAACAAAGCATTTTATGAACCCCCAACAAGCTATTTATATCACTGCTGCTAGAGCCTGTGAAACAGGAAGCTGCAATGGGATGTAGACTGCACTCACATGTATAATTCATCGTGCTGCTTCACCATTTTCGTTATCTGATTTCACAACATAAAAAAAAAAGAAAGAAAGGAAATTCACTTTAGCAATTACGTGAGGCAGAGGGTTGTAATAGATTACATCTCTGCTGTCATTTAGAAAACCAGCTGGAAACATGTCATGTTGGGCCAGACTGAATGGGTCCGAGGTGGAAAAATTAAGGTGGGCCCCTGTAATATTTACTTGGTGTATTTGATATACTGCTGAGGCCTCACATAAACATACAGTGCTAGATTCTATATATGGCGCCTGAAAATTCCAAGTAGAAAAAAATATATGCCTAGGTGTACTCTCTAAAGTAGGCCTATATTTTATAGAATAGGCTTAAATTTCCACATGGTATATAGAATTATGCCGAGCGCCTCTCCACACAATCATATTTAGCCACAACCATTTATGCCATGTTTTATTTTGTGTAAATCTCGACACCTAAATTAGGCGCAGAGCAGGTGTATTCTATGTATTCTATAACATTGTGCATAGATTTTAGAAATGCCCACACCCTGCACCCTTTTCAATTATGCAACTTAGAATTTAGGAGCACTATGTTACAATTTCCTCTTAACGTCATCCTATGCCCTCTCATTCCAGAGGTTTCCTTCATTTGAAAAAGGCTCACCTCCTGTACATTAACTCCACTGAGGTATTTAAACATCTCTATCATATTCCCTCTCTCCCATCTCTCTTCCAGCATATACGTTTTGAGGTTCATGAGCCTGCCCCTATATGTTTTATGACCAAGACCGCTTACCAATTTTGTAGCCGTCCTCTGGACCAACTCCATCCTGTATATATCTTTCTGTAGGTGAGGTCTCCAGAAATACACACAGTACTCTAAATGGGGCCTCAACAGAGACTTATACAAGGGCACTATCACCTCTTTTTTTCCTGCTGGTCATCCCTCTCCTTATGCACCCAAGCATCCTTCTGGCTTTGATCATCGCCTTTTCTACCTGTTTGGCCTCCTTAAGGTAATCAGACACAATCACCCCCAAGTCCCACTCTTCTTTCGTACACAGAAGCACTTCACCTATATTGTACCATGCCCTTGGATTCTTGTAACCTAAGTGCAGGGCCGGTCTTAGCAAGTGCGGGGCCCTATGCAGACCAATTTGGTGGGGCCCCATCCTAGCCCCGCCCCCACTCCAGCTCCACCCCATTGATAATATTATTAAATTTTTAGAAAATTTTTTATTTATGAAATTTCAAATAAAGACAAATGAAGCTAAACTTGTACAGAAAAACTGATTGAAATAATAAGCACAATGCTATCATGACCCCCCCCCCAAAAAAAAAAAATTATTCAGTTCAAGTCCACTACAATTAGTTCCAATTCTCATAACCCCGGGGGGGGGGGGGGGGGTCAGAGGTGCGGACACACAATCTCTCCATTGCAAAACACTATACACAAACTTGTGCAAAAACACACTCATAACCTTACCAAACCATAACAGCACTAATTCCATGGACAGGACGAGAACAACCTTATGCGTGGAAAGGCAGAACTGTAATTACACCAGGCTCTAAAACACCAATACACTACCTCGTGAAAAAAAACAAAACAAAAAGGGCTGCAAATGCTACACGCTAGCAGGATACTGCACCTTGATCACACATGACACAACAGATATGAAGGCAAAATACGGAACTGAAAAGTTACCTCAAGAAATCAGACTCAGCATGCAGCAATACTAGAAAAATTGAAACTTACATGCAAAATATCACAGATGCACATTTCCAAAAGCTGACATATTCCAATTAATAAATTCTGAATAAAATACTTTTTTCTACCTTTGTTGTCTGATCATTTTTTTTTTCTATTCGCTTTGGTCCCAGTGTCTTCTGTTTTATGCAGTGTCTTCTTTCCATTTGATATTTTTTCTCTCACCATGTCCACCATCCTCCTGTGTCCTTATGTGTCCTGTCTACCATCTGTAGCCCTGTCCCTATCCTTTCTCCAGTTTCAGCATCTGCCTTCAAAGTGTTCCGATCCAGCCCTTCAATTCAGCAATTTCCCCTCCATGCATATCCAGCATTTCTCCTCACTCCCCTCCTTCCATGTACATCTACTTTCCTCCCCTCCCCTACATCCATGTCTAGCATTTCTCCTATATCCCTTCCCCTCCATCCATGTGCATCTCTGTCCTTTGTCTTCCTTCCCTCCATTCCTGCCAAACTTTCTCCTCTTTCCCTTGCCCTCCGTGTCCAGCAATTTCTCCTCTCTCCCTGGGCCCTGCCCTCCCATCCATGCTCCTCTGTCTCCTGCCCCCTCCATTGATCCCTATCCAGCAATTCCCCTCTCTCCCTGAGCCCTGCCCTCCCATCCATGCTCCTCTCTGTCCCCTGCCCCCTCCATTCATCCCTATCCAGCAATTCCCCTCTCTCCATGAGCCCTGCCCTCCCCTCCCATCCATGCTCCTCTCTGGCCCCTGCCCCCTCCATTCATCATCCTTATCCAGCAATTCCCCTCTCTCCCTGAGCCCTGCCCTCCCATCCATGCTCCTCTCTGTCCCCTGCCCCCTCCATTCATCCCTATCCAGCAATTCCCCTCTCTCCATGAGCCCTGCCCTCCCCTTCCATCCATGCTCCTCTCTGACCCCTGCCCCCTCCATTCATCATCCCTATCCAGCAATTCCCCTCTCTCCCTGAGCCCTGCCCTCCCATCCATGCTCCTCTCTGTCCCCTGCCTCCTCCATTCATCATCCCTATCCAGCAATTCCCCTCTCTCCCTGAGCCCTGCCATCCATGCCCAGGTCCTCTCTCCCTTGCCCTCCCGCTCCCATGTTCAACTGCCTGCCTGTCCACCCTGGTGCCCTTTTCTTCTCCCCCAACCAAGGATTTTTCTTTTAAATTTACCCTCCGTCGCCGGCATCCCACAGCAGCGTCCTGCGTGCGTCACTGAAAGCGCTCCTCCCCTCCCGAGTCCCCCCGACATCTCTAGCAGAACGCAGAAGCTCTTCCTGATTCATTCATTCTCAGTGTCCCGCCCTCGAGGGCGGGACACTGAGAATGAACGAATCAGGAAGAGCTGCGTTCTGCTAGAGATGTCGGGGGGACTCGGGAGGGGAGGAGCGCTTTCAGTGACGCACGCAGGATGCTGCTGTGGGATTCCGGCAATGGAGGGTAAATTTAAAAGAAAAATGCTTGGTTGGGGGGGGGGAGAAGAAGAGGGCGCCAGGGCGGGCAGTGGTGGTAAGCATGGCACGACGGCGCCCTCCAGCCATGCTTACTGTCCGTGTCGGAGTCGGACCAGCCCTGGGAAGAGGCTGACTGAGGCACGCCGCGCAGGGCTCCCCTAAGCGCGGGGCCCTATGCGGCCGCCTCGGTCGCCTCGGCCTAAGACCGGCCCTGCCTAAGTGCATGACCCTGCATTTCTTAGCATTAAATCTTAGTTGCCAATTGTCGACCATTCTTCATGCTTTGTTAGATCCTTCCTCATGCTATCCACACCCTCCAGGATGTCCACCTATTACAGAGTTTGGTATCATCCGCAAAGAGAGAAACCTTACCAGACAGCCCTTCCACAATATCACTCACAAAAATGTTAAAAAGAGCCGGCCCGCGGACAGATCCCTGCGGTACACAACTGATAACATCTCTTTCCTCAGAGCAAGCTCCATTTACCACTACCCTCTGTCTCCTCCCATTTAACCAGTTTTTAACCCAGTCAGTCACTTTAGGCCCCATATCAAGGACACTCAGGGTTCCTCACAGGATCTTATTAATCCTGTGAGGAACTGTGTAAAAGTCTTTGTAAAATCCAAGTACACCACATCTAGCACCTCTCCCACATCCAACTGTTTGGTCACCCAGTCAAAGAAATCAATCAGATTCATTTGACATGATCTGCCTCTAGGGAAGCCATGCTGCCTCGGGTTCTACAGTCCATTCAATTCAATAAACTTCACAATCCTCCGCTTTAGAAACATTTCCATTAGTTTACTGACCACCGAGGTCAGACTGACAGGTCTGTAATTCCCAGCCTCCTCCTTACTTCTGCTCTTCTGCAGAGGGACCACATCTGCCTTTCTCCAGTCCTCTGGGACCACTCCAGACTCTAAGGAAGCATTGAAGAGATCAGACAATGGAACCACCAGAACATCTCTGAGTTTCCTGAGTACCCTCAGATATATCCCATCAGGCCCTATCGCTTTGTCTACTTTTAGTTTCGCTAGCTCCTCACGAACACAGTCTTCTGAGAATCGGTCCCGGTCTACCATCCGTCCATCCCCATTTGCATTTGTTTTTTGCGGTCCTAATCCCTGCCTTTCATCCTTGAACACAGAACAGAAATAATTGTTATGCAGTTCAGCTTTATCCTTATCAGCTTCTACACATTCCAGACTTACATACAGGTACTATAGAAAACCTATCATCATAAAGCAGCATTAATGTCCAGGGCAGGGCAGGGCAGAGGAGCAGACTAATGGTTAAAGCAGCAGACTAGAAATCAGAGGGCCCAAGTTCAAATCCCACCACAGCCCCTTGTGGCCTTAGGCAAGACATTTAACCCTCCATTGCCTTGAAACAGCCAAGGGTGGCCATTGCAACCTCACCCCATTTACAGCCTGCTAGCAAAGTCATCACACTGGCAGTGGCCCCATACACCTTTCAGAGCTTTACTCCCAGACTGCACCCAGTTCAGTAAGAAATAAAACTTTTGCGGTGACCCTGGTTTGGGTACTGACTTGAAGAGGTAACTGGTGCCCAGAATATACTTCTTGTTTGGGGAGGGGGGCGGGGTGGAACAAAGCTGACAGCTACAGATTCTTATACAGAAGCTAAATACTAGCACAATACATTAATTCTATTACTCCTGCAGATTATACACAGAACCTGAATACAGAATAAGCATCACCTTACTAACGTAATACAGCAATGGACAAACAGAAACATATTTTCTTCTGTGGTGTGTAAAATATAATGGCCCTGATATTCAAAGCAATTGAAGTGGGCAGGAGGCTCCTGTCTACTGAAAATCACATTCAGCTGCTGCAAATATTCAGTGGCACTTAACCAGGCAGTGTCACGGAATATCAGCAATAAGTGGCCATCTAAAAACTGGGCAGGAGAGGGACATTATACAGGCTGAATCAAGTAGGGGCTGGGAGTTATGCAGGTGTCGGCAATATTTAGTGCTGGCATCCACAGAGTTAATTGGGCATGCAGGGCCGTATAAATAGCACTCCTAACTTTGCCTAGATAGCTATGCAGATGCTGGCACTGAATATTAGCTATATCAAAAATATATCCCAACACCCATACACATTAATTCAACAGAAAGCACATGACACCTCAGTGGCGACTCGTTTCACATGAGTCTACCACTCATTGCTCACCTTGCCTCTTCATCAGGTCATATAGTGCTTTCACCCAAATGTTTATATATAAATCTTCATCAGTGGAACTCTTAAAAATATGTATATATGGCATAGATAAATATTCACATTAGGCATTCAAATATCTTAATTCCAAAATAGGAGCACTTAACTTATTTGAACACCGCAGACTGACCAACATGGGCCATGTTTTGCAACAGCATCAGGGACAGTCACTAAACGCAATGCTCTCATACATAGCATCTTCATCACAGATTTATATTAGGATATATTTTTGATATTCCTGATCTGATGCCCCCACCCTGAGTATTTGCCTCGACTAATTGAATTGGATTTACAAATATTAGCAAGCACCCACATAACTAGTTTAGTTTATTGTAGACTTAGAGGGGCATTTTCAAAAGAAACATCTAAATCAGAATTTGGACGGCTTTGTAAAATGTCCAAATTCTGAACCAGGAAGAAGGTAATTTTCGAAAAAGATGTACGTCCATCTTTTGTGTTCAAAAATACCATGGACGTCCTGTGATTTGGACATTTTGCGATTTAGACGTCTTTGATTTTTGGCCATTTTCGGAAAAAAAAAAAAACATCCAAGTGTAAAACGTCCAAAATCAAGCCATTGGAATGTACGAGGAGCCAGCATTTTTAGTAGACTGGTCCCCCTGACATCCCAGGACAGCAATCGGGCACCCTAGGGGGCACTGCAGTGGACTTCATAAAATGCTCCCAGGTACACATCTGACCATTGCTCCCTTACCTTGTGTGCTGAGCCCCCCCCCCCCCAACCTCCCAAAAACCATTACCTCCCAACTGTACACCACTATCATAGCCCTTAAGGGTGAAGGGGGCACCTATGTGGGTACAGTGGGTTTCTGGTGAGTTTTGGAGGGCTCACAGTTTCCTCCACAAGTGTAACAGGTAGTGGGGGTATGGGCTTGGGTCCACCTGTTTGAAGTGCACTGCACCTACTATTAAACTACTCCAGGGTCCTGCATGCTGCTGTCAAGGACCTGAGTATGACTTCTGAGGCTGGCATAGAGGCTGGCAAGTAATGTACTTCAACACACATTTTGGGGGGTGGGAGGGGGTTAGTGACCACTGGGGAAGTAAGGGGAGGTCATCCTCGATTCCCTCCAGTGGTCATCTGGTCTAGCTCAAAATGTCTACGTTTTAGTGCTGAAAGTTTTTACTTTGTTCCATTATGGCTGAAAGACGTCCAAGTCTTAGGAATGCCCAAGTCCCACCTTGAACACGTCCCTGGCACGCCCCCTTGAAATTTGGATGTCCTTCTGACGAACTTTGAAGAAAGACGGCCAAAATGAGGTTTCAGTCATACCGATTTGGACGTTTCTGTGAGATGGACGTCCAATTGCCGACTTATGTCACTTTTTGGACGTCTATCTCTTTTAAAAATGAGCCTGTTAATATACCACCGTTCATAAAATCAAAGCAGTTAACAAAATAAAATCAATAATTAAAATAAAGTGAAAGTACCAAAAAAACAATACTTGACATGGCCATGTGTGTGTCTGATCACAAAAGAAAGTTGTGGTATTGTATGCTGTAGAGTATATCCGTCGCTTATGTTAATCTTGACAGAACTGCTACATGCCAGGAATACATAACTATACCATCTAAGTATCACTTCTCACTATTGACATCAAAACATCCGTAGTTTCTACAGCATACTATATCACAGCATTCTTTTGTGATCAGACAGACAACATTAAGGGAATCCTGAGGCAGGCCAGACAGACTGAAACACGGCTGTGTCGAGTCTTATTTGTTGGACAAGAAACTTTTAGACCCTTAGGAGCATCGTCTGTACATTTTTTGAGTCACCTTCGCTGTTTTTTGTGTGAAAATAATAGTAGATCAGACAGAATTTTATTCTCTTCAAACTTTATTAACCAAAAACAAGACACAAAAGCATGCCCGGCACTGGCTGTGTTTTGCCTACGCAAGGGCTGCATCAGGGGCAATTCAAACAACTAATAACAAATAAAACATGTTAGCTAAAATAATATATAAAACACCAATAACTAACCATATATTAGTGTAAACAATAGAACTAGTAAATTATAATACAGATACCAGAAAAGAACATGTGTACAAAGTCTAAAGTAAGAGAACAAAAATTCAAACAATAACTATATCAGTATTGAGGTGAAAGAGGGATACCTACACACTTGGTGTTATGCAATATATTCTCACCGGCCTGGTTTTATGACTAAGGGTCCCTTTTACCAAGTGGTGGTAAAGGGGGCCCAGCGGAAGCATTGGCATGCAGGTTTGCTGCTCACCAAGGCCCCCTTTTACTGCCACCCAGTAAAAGGAACTTTCCAGTTGGGACAGGAAATGGCTGTGCAGTAAGCAAAACGCTTGTCACATGGCCATTTCCTGGTAGAGCCCTTACCGCTTCAGTAGGAGGCGGTAGGGGCTACAGTGGTAGTGTGTCTGTAACCGGGCAGCGCATAGCGCTGCACAATTACAACCAGATGTGCCCATGCTGCTCGCACCAAAAATATATATATTTGTAGGAAGGAAATGGCGCATTGTGGGGGCCAGTACTACCTCCGGGCATTCCCAGGAGCCCTGCAGTAGAGCCAGATCACTGTGCACCATTGCCACGGTAGCCCTACTACAGCATAGTAAAAGGGCCCCCAAAAGAATAGATATAAAAATACCAATTAGAAAGCACTCACAAATTCATATAACTAATAGCACAGATAAAAAAAACACAGCAGCACTTACCAATAATGCACACAAGATGGCAGCTAAACATAGCAGTTCAGTTCAGCATCAGCTAACAGCATGTCTGAACACCATTCTCATTATCACTGTTAAATAATGAACTCTGATGGAGGGTCAAAGGTCACCAACTTAAATAAATTAGTAAAAATAAGAAACTGTGCTCCAAATTTACTGAAGGATTTTCTTTCAGCTCTAATAGCTTCTTTGCCTCAGTTTTTAACCATGCTGGCTGTAGTTTGGCCTTCCTTTCTCCTTGTTTAATACACGGAATATATCTGGTCTGGGCTTCCAGGATGGTATTTCAGAATAGCATCCACTCCTGATGTACATTTTTGACCTTTGCAGCTGCTCCTCTTTTTTTTTTTTTTTTTACCATTTCCTCATTTTATTATAGACACCTTTTTGAAAGTTAAATGCTAACATTGAGCCTGCCATGAGTGGGAAAGCGCGGGGTACAAATGTAACAAAAAATAACATAAACATATTAGATTTCCTGTGTGTACTTACTCCAGAGATTATATCAAAATCTGACCATGTTATGATCACTGTTATCAAGTGGTCCCAGCACCGTTACCTCCTGCACCAAATCATGTGCTCCACTAAGGACTAGAGGTTTAGAATTGCTCCCCCTTTTGTTGGTTCCTGAGCTAGCTGCTCCATAAAGCAGTCTCTGATTTCATTAAATAATTTTACCTCCATAGCATGCCCTGATGTTATATTTACACAGTCAATATCAGGGTAATTGAAATCACCCATTATTATTGTGCTCCCCAGTTTGTCAGCCTCCCTAATTTCTAATAAAATTTCTGCGTCTGTTTGCTCATCCTGGCCAGGTGGACGTTAGTAAACTCCTATCACTATCCTTTTCCCCTTGACGAAGAAGGGCAACCTTCGAAAGCTAATCAAGAAATGTATTAAGTTATGTCCAATAAAAAAGGTATCATCTTATTTTCTTTTCCATGTTTTATTTTGTTTGATTTCTATTGATAACCTTCAGAGTGGACTAACACGGCTACCACACTCCTCCCCTTTACACTTGGAATTTCTATCCTTAGGGATTCCAAGATGTGTTTTATGTCCTGCAGAAATGTTAGTCTATTCAAATTAAGATCCTCCTTAATGTACAATGCTATCCCTCCACCATTTCAATCCACCCTATCACTGCAATATAATTTGTACCCTGGTATGACAGTGTCCCATTGCATATTTTCCTTCCACCAGGTCTCAGAGATACCTATTATATCTATCTTTTCATTTAGAGCAATATATTCTAACTCTCCCATCTTATTTCTTAGGCTTCTGGCATTTGCATACAGACATTTTGAACAATGTTTATTGTTCCTACTTACAACTTGCTTAGCAGTTGACAGTGATAATTTTCTTTAAAATCTGTCTGCTCTTTATTTAAAGACATCCGGTCTACTATTGCCTCTATTGCAGCCTCGCTATCAGGATGCCCTATCTTCCCTGTTTTGGTGATATCTTTTAAAGATACTTTGTTCTGAACCTTGCACTTTTGAACGATTGTCAGCCTTCCCCAAGTTCCTAGTTTAAAAGCTGCTCTATCTCCTTCTTAAATGTTGATGCCAACAGCATGGTTCCACCCTAGTTAAGGTGGAGCCCATCTTTCTGGAATAGGGTCCCCCTTCCCCAGAATGTTGTCCAGTTTCTAACAAATCTAAAACCCTCCTACCTGCTCCATCACCTCATCCACACGTTGAGACTCCAGAGTTTTGCCTGTCTCTTGGGTTCTGCATGTGGAACAGGGAACACTTCTTAAAATGCTACCCTGGAGGTTCTGGAATTAAGCTTTCTACCTAAGAGCCTAAATTTGGCTTCCAGAATCTACCTCCCGTATTTTCTTATGTTATTGATATCAACATGTACCAAGGCAGCTGGCTCCTCTCCAGCACTGTCTATTTCCATGGGTGCAATATGCAGATAGCGCAGTGACCATGCCAACACTATGTTAGGCCTCTCATTCAGTCAGCTGAATATTGGTGTGATATACAGGCCTCCTTCACAAACTGAAGAAATGGACAAAGATTTAATTGACGACATGCAAAATATAGCCGTGAAAAGGGAAGTACTATTAACACGTGATTTTAATATGCTAGCTGTTCATTGGGGTATCCCTATTGCAGGGTCTTCTAGAAGTAGGAATATCCTGAATTCTCTACAAGGAGAACTATTCCAGGGAGAACCCATGCAGAATGAGGTCATACTGGACTTAGTGTTTACAAATGAAGAGAATGTTTCTGATGATGATCATCTGGCATGGCATGGTTTACTATTAAAATAGGTATGGAGAAGGTTAATTCAAAAGCGAAGGTTCTAAGCGTAAAAAAAAACAAACTAACTTTGTTCTGAGGAGGGATTACCACAAGGAGTTGTCTGGAGGGGAACATCTGGAAGAAGCAGGAAAGCAGCAGGCAAAACTGAAAGGAGCTAATGTAAGGGCAACAAACCTTTTCATAAGGAAGGTAAATAAAAGCAAGATGAAAAGAATGCCGTTTTGGTTCTCAAAAGTAGTAGCTGAAAAGGTAAGGAAAAGAGGTTAGTCTTCATAAACAACATGAAATCACAGAAAGAGGAAAACAGGTGATAATATGTTATGCTACTCTTGTTATGTTACACTTTGCTTCTATTCTGCAACAACCTATCAAGTTCAGTGCAGATCACAAAATCAAAGAGATTGGACATAATAAGTCCAAGAATTACAAAGCAATATTCTGTCAGTTAAGAAAGATACTTCTTGAACAGTAGCAATGTGAATATGAATTGGCAAAGAGTTCCATATCATTACAGCTTGAAAATAAATTGATGAAGTAAATATCCTACGAGATTTTAACTCTTCTAACCATTGGAAAAAGCAATAACATCTGATTTCTTGTTTTCCCAGCAGAACTCTTATGATGAATAATAGCTCAATTACATAGATAAGAAGGGAACAAACCATTTAAGATTGTAAAAATAATTGCGCACATCTTAAACTGAGACTTAGCCTCTACCGGAAGCCCATGCAGATCAGCCAATAACGGAGTTATAGAATCAAATTTACAAGCTGAAAAAAATTACCCTGGCCACTGCATTTTGGACCAATAGAACATTTTTTTTCGGAAATGTCCCAGAACATCCAATATAAATAATATTACAGTAGTCTATTCTGGACAAGATAGGAACTTGAACTAGCAATCTAAAATTAGGACAGTCAAAAAAATTAAAAATAGTCCTTAATTTTTTTAGCAGATGAAAATATTTACAAGCTAAGGGCCCTGTTTACTAAGCCGCACTGTAGGCACGCTAGCATTTTTAGCAAGCGCTAATGCTAGAGACACCCATATATTCCTATGGGTGTCTCTAGTGTTAATGTACACTAAAAATGCTAGCGCACCTTAGTAAACAGGGCCCTAAATTGTTTACTGAGATGCACTAGTGTTTTTAGCATGTGCTAAAAATTAGCGTGTGCTAATGCTAGAGACACCCATATATTGGGTGTCTCTAGCATTAGCGCGCGCTAAAAACATTAGAGAGCCTATAGTGCGGCTTAGTAAACAGGGCCCTTAATATAACAGAAAAAAAGACAGTAAACTGTCCACCTCAACTCCTAAAATTATAGAGCAGATTCAAAGAAAAATGAATCTGAGGCTATTTTAAAACTATAAGGAAATTCAGCCTTGGGAGGACTCAACCATAAAAATGTTGTTTTCTTTCAATTGGGGCTCTGCTAGTTCCAACTTCTGTTTCTTTGCAAGGCCGTGGCCTGAAGCTGTGCCTACACTTTCTCCTTATGCTGTGTTCCACTGTTCAATCAATTGAACACAATTTGTAATACTTATCAAAGTAGCAAGCCAGTCTTGTGATATCGCATATATGAAGTAAGGTATCCTAAGTTGAACCAAGACTCTGCCTAAGGGCTCAATCAAAATATTGAATAATGAAGGGGACAGAGCGGAACCCTTGGGAATTCCACATCCAGGGTTCCAGTTTGATGACAATACCCCATTTTTTCGTTATGTTATAACTTTGAAAAGTTTAAAAACCCTTGAAACAATAAAAGACCCTCCCAGTGATACTTAGCTCATTCAATCTGGTTAGTAAAAGATTGTGATCTACAAGGTCAAATGCACAGGATAGATCAAATTGAATAATAATAGCCAATAAGGCCTTCCCATGAGCCACCAAAGCAGCAACCACAGTCTCTGTGCTGTAGTATTTATGAAATCCAGACTGTGATGAATGTAGAATACTGAGAACAAAGAGATATTTATCTGGAAAAGCTAAGAGAAGTTGGTAGAGTAGTCAGGAAAGCAAAGAAACAAATGAAATACAAAATAGACAATATGGTAAAATGGGCAGACAAGACATTTTTTTGTAGATATGTTAGTGACTGAAGGAAGTGCAAAAGTGGCATTATGAGACTCAAAGGTAAAGCGGAAGAATATGTAAAAGCTGATAAAGATAAGATGGAATTGCATAACAAATATTTATTTTCTATGTTTACAGCTGTAGGGCAGAGAGGAGGACCATAGAAGGGAGAGAGAGGGAGAGGGGGGCCTTAGAACTTGGAGGGAGGGAGGGGGCCTTGGAACTTGGAGGGAGGGGGAAGGAGGGGGGAATGGGGGCCTTGGAACTCGGAGGGAGGGAGGGAAAGGGGAGAGAGAGAGAGAGGGAGGGAGGGGGCCTTGGAACTTGGAGGGAGGGAGGGGGCCGTGGAACTCGGAGGGCCTTGGAACTCGGAGGGAGGGAGGCCTTGGAACTCAGAGGGAGAGAGGGGGCGGGCCTTGGAACTCGGAGGGAGGGAGGGGGGCCTTGGAACTTATCTGTTCCCTTCTCCACTACTGCCAACTCCAGACTTCGCGCCTTCTGTCTCGCTGCACCCTACGCCTGGAATAAACTTCCTGAGCCCCTACGTCTTGCCCCATCCTTGGCCACCTTTAAATCTAGACTGAAAGCCCACCTCTTTAACATTGCTTTTGACTCGTAACCACTTGTAACCACCTGCCTCCACCTACCCTCCTCCTTCCTGTACACAATAAGTGATTTGATTTGCTTACTTTATTTTTTGTCTATTAGATTGTAAGCTCTTTGAGCAGGGACTGTCTTTCTTCTATGTTTGTGCAGCGCTGCGTATGCCTTGTAGCGCTATAGAAATGCTAAATAGTAGTAGTAGTAGTAACTCAGAGGGAGGGAGTACTTGGAACTCGGAGGGAGGCCTTGGAACTTGGAGGGAGGGAGGGAGGGGGGCCTTGGAACTCGGAGGGAGGGGGTCCCTTGGAACTTGGAGGGAGGGAGGGAGGCCTTGGAACTCGGAGGGAGGGAGGGAAAGGAGAGAGAGAGAGGGAGGGTGGGCCCTTGGAACTGGGAGGGTGGGCGAGCAGGAGGGACTGGAACTCTGAGGGAGGGAGAGGGGGCTGGAACGCAGAGGGAGGGGGCAGAGGGGAGGGGTAGCGGGGGGGGGAATGCACCACCTGTAAAAAAAAAATTCAACACCCCCAATCATTTGGAAAAGTTGGCTCCTATGGTACAGAGTGTCTTTCTTCAGCGCTGCGTATGCCTTGTAGCGCTATAGAAATGCTAAATAGTAGTAGTAGTAGTACAGAGGGTAGAAATGTGGTAATGGGGAGCAGATGAAAGATAAAAGGGAATAGAAGACTGGGAAATGAGTGAGATGGGAAATGTGAGAGCTAAAGGATGAGAGAAGGAGATAGAAAGGTAACAGGAAAATGGAAGGGAAAAAGGAGTACAGCAAAAGGGTGAAATGAGTAGACAGGCAAAAAAAAGAAAAAAAAAAAAAAAGAGAGAGCTTTAAGAGGAATATTGATACGTCAGAGACAGGTGTAGTGAGGGAATGGAACAAGATAGGAGGAGAGAGGAGAAATAACAAATGTACAGCAGCCTCTGGAAACAGAATTAGTATAAGATAGAAATGCAGAAAAAAGAAACTGGGACCAATGTGATTGGAAAATAAAATGCCCAGACACACAAAGGTAGAAAAAAAATGTTTTATTTTGAATTTATTAACTGGAATGTTAGTTTTGGGAAATGTGTATCCCAGATGTCTATGTATTGTGTTCAGTACAAAATGAAATGCATTTGTTTTCGTTTCTTCAGTGTTGCAGTATATGCTGAGCCTAACGTTTTGGGAAACCCACTTCAGTTTTTGTCTTCATATTTCTATCACTAATGTAGGATCCCCTTGTTCTGTATTTGGTGAGGGTCTGCCTTTGTTTTGTGTGTGACTCACTGCTTTAAATTTCAGGCTTTGTGAATGTCACTCTTTGGGATGGGCCAATCTTTTCATATTGTTGTGATGCACACTAGCCTCTTAGTTCCATAGACTGTAGTTCCATAGACTGTGCTGTGGCCATTCGTTTAACTTTAACATGACAGGTTGAGCCACAACTCCTATGATGCGTGTTCCAACTCGCTCCCAAAAGAAAACTTTTATTGGCAACACTATTTGGATGTGTCGTCAGAAATAACGTGGTTACAAATACGTTAGGTATATATCGTAGTAATAAGAACTAAATTAATATTACTGTTTTCATTAAAGCCGTGAAGAAAACGCAGCTCACCAGCAGCACTCTACTCAACAATATCCATAGAGTCCCATCCCACGCACTATTTTGTTTCAATTACGAAAAGTAAGATACTGAACACCCACTTTTAATTGGCCCCGCCTACACTCTCCCCCCCACCCCTCCCAAGACCTTCCTATTGGATGAGTAGAAGCGTTCCTCACACTGGTTGGCTAATAAATCCGTAGCGTAGATTCCTTCAGTAGTTTCTTGGTCACGAATCACGATTCTGTCCTTTCTCAAATCTCATTGACCCTGCTTTCTCTATTCTCCGCCTGAATAGGCTGGCCGGAAGTGACGCGCTAGGAAGTTGGTGGGCGGGAATCGACCGAGTCGTTGTCGTTTCGGGAGGTCTCGGGACAGGAGAGGAGGCTGTGCCACCGAGGCTGGTTCAGGTGTTGTTCCGTGGTTTTGAGTTTCGATCGCCGGCTTCGGCCTTTCTCGTGTTCGTCTGCCTCTGCTCGCGGGATGTGCTGGCGTGGACCATGGAGGGCAGGCGAGCGGAGATCCCTGGCAGCGTCCTGGATGACTTGTGCAGGTAGGGGAGCGGGCACAGGAAGCGCAGCGGCGGCGAAAGGCATAGCAACAGCAGGAGGAGGAGGAGTGCCTGCACCTACACATTCCGTCTGTTATTAGCCTGATTGTCACTAAGAGGCAGATGCAGCAACCAAACGTAAAAAAATCTAAATCGTTAAAGTTCTTAACGATTTTAAAATAACGAAAAATGCACCAAAAAAAAAAGTCACACATGCTGAGATCGGTATTGAAACGTACAATGTACCAAAGAATCACAATACACATCGTTAATCGGCCCCCAAATCATGCGCAGAGCAGCCAAGCGTTATGTTAGCTGCTCTGCGCATGCCACAAACAGTCAAAACACAGTCAAATCACAAGCACATGGCTCCCAAATCAAATCAAAACAAAAATAAAAAAAAGGGTCGGGAGGGGGCAAGGGCGCTCATCAGGAGCGTCCTGTACGGACGGCCTTGCCCCCCCCCGCTGCTCGCCACTTTCCGCCGCTCCCCCCACCCCGAAAAAGCAAAATGCTAGCTGCCCCGGTCCCCCTCCCTCACTACTCTGTCACCTCAGCTCCGCCTCCCGACATCCTCCGTCCTGTGCCCCGCCCCCTTTTGGGGTCGTCGCCGCCATTCCCCTCTTCCATCGGGCCCCCCTCCCTCTTACCGGGCCCGTGCAGCGCCTCTCTCCTCTGTCCGAAGGCGCTGCACGGGCAAGAAGAAAGCTGATGGCTGCCTTCGCTCAGCTTCGATGGCGCGTCTTTCTCCTGCTGGGCTCGCCCCTGTCTGACGTCAGTAACCTACATAGGTTACTGATGTCAGACAGGGGCGGGCCCAGCAGGAGAAAGACGCGCCATCGAAGCTGGGCGAAGGCAGCCATCAGCTTTCTTCTTGCCCGTGCAGCGCCTTCGGACAGAGGAGAGAGGCGCTGCACGGGCCCGGTAAGAGGGAGGGGGGCCCGATGGAAGAGGGGAATGGCGGCGACGACCCCAAAAGGGGGCGGGGCACAGGACGGAGGATGTCGGGAGGCGGAGCTGAGGTGACAGAGTAGTGAGGAAGGGAGGGGGACCGGGGCAGCTAGCATTTTGCTTTTCGGGGTGGGGGGAGCGGCGGAAAGTGGCGAGCAGCGGGGGGGGGGGGGGCAAGGCCATCCGTACAGGACGCTCCTGATGAGCGCCCTTGCCCCCTCCCGACCCTTTTTTTAAATTTTTGTTTTGATTTGATTTGGGAGCCATGTGCTTGTGATTTGACTGTGTTTTGACTGTTTGTGGCATGCGCAGAGCAGCTAACATAACGCTTGGCTGCTCTGCGCATGATTTGGGGGCCGATTAACGATGTGTATTGTGATTCTTGGTACATTGTACGTTTCAATACCGATCTCAGCATGTGTGACTTTTTTTTTTGGTGCATTTTTCGTTATTTTAAAATCGTTAGGGACTTTAACGATTTAGATTTTTTTACGTTTGGTTGCTGCATCTGCCTCTAAATAGGGAGAAACTGGGTAGCATACACGGGCGCAGTATGTAATCAACCCTTAATTGTGTACTGCTAATGCAAATATATATAGATAGATACATAGTTACAATAATGGAAACAAAAACAAGAATATCTGCTAATGGGAATGTTTTCTATTTATGTTTACACACGGGTAATTTCATAAAAGGGTGCCCATATCAAAGTTCCAGACAAATACCTGCTTTAGAAAACCTATATAAGTGTCTAATCTTCTTTATAAAGTGGTACATAAATTCTCTTGTGCAAATTTGAGGTATGCATGCACACCTTTGGAGCAGGTATATGCATACATTTAAGCTCTTCCTTTTCCCTATCCACACTATCACTCTAGGACTATGTTTGTGCAGCGCTGCGTATGCCTTGTAGCGCTATAGAAATGCTAAATAGTAGTAGTAGTAGTATTAGTAATGTGTGATATTGTTGGCATATATACTTATAAGGCACCATGGGTAAATATGCACATTTGCCATTTGTAAGACATTGCTTTACAGGTGGGAAGTGTCTTATAAAATTACCTCAAATCATTATCATAACTTGAAGAGTCCCCTAATTTAATAAAACCCATATTGCATAATATAAGTATGTTCCTCATAAAGCTATCATTGTGACGTGTGATATGGGGCTAGACCAATGTGGTTCCAATGAAGGATATTTATTTAAAAAGTCTAATGCAGTATCAAACAGCTTGGTGTGAAATGCGCCTACATATGTAAAATATGACTTTAAGCATTGTTTTTGCATATCCTTAGTTTGTTAGAAGTGATTCTTAAGTTCTATGGGAAGTTTTGGCTTTTGAAATATCATTTATACAGACATTTTTGATATGTAACAAAAAAAAAAAAAGTAAGAAACTTTTTAGAGATGAAAACTAAGGGGTCCTTTTACTAAGCCGTGTAAGTGCCAACGCGCACCAGTTTGGAACTACCGCTTGGCCTGGGCAGTAATTTTATTTTTTTATGCGCGTCCACTATGCACGCCGGAAAATATATTGTACTTTCCGGCATGTGGTGTTAACTGGGCGGTAATCGGCATTATACGCTCATTGACGATTACCACCCGGTTAACGCGTGAGACCTTACTGCTAAGTGAATGGGTGGCGGTAAGATCTCAGACCCAAAATGGACGTGTGCCAATTTTCATTTCGCTGCATGTCCATTTTTGGTTAAAAAAAAAGGCATTTTTTTACAGGCAAGCTGAAAAATGGATCTGCACGCGTCCAAAATATGCACCTACATTAGCGCAGGCCATTTTTCAGTGCACCTTAGTAAAAGGACCCCTAATACAATTGAATGTAAAATACCATCTGGCAATAAAGTATATATTTACAAAATAAGTGAAACTAAAAATATGTTGTGTTCAAGCTCAGTGGTAACTGGTACACAGAATTCTAATTGCAGTTCTAGGAATGATGTTAGTGTTAAAGGACAAGCTATAAGCTAAAAAAAGGTATGTGACTAAAACCGCATCTAACAGAGTGAAGACCTTTATAAGATAATCCATATAGAAAGAGGTGACAACAGAAGAAAGGTTGCCATCAGAAAGCTAAAATATAGCAAGCAGAAACAATAACATAGGGCCATGTTTACTAAGCTGCGCTGTAGGCACGCTAGCGTCTTTAGCACGTGCTAAAAATTAGTGCACGCTAATGCTAGACTCCCATTTATTCCTATGGTGTCTCTATTGTTAGCACAACGCACCTTAGCAAACAGGGCCTGTAGTAATTAAGAGTACCACGAAGTACAGAAGACTGATTGAAAAGTGTGTGCCAGTGCTTGTTAATGAGGTAAAATACTACAAACTAAAATGAATGTGTATGAGAACTTGAACGGCAGCAAAAGCCAGCCACAGGTGAAATAAGCAATGTGGAGTAGACAATATAAGTAGCCAGTTGGAAATTTGATCAAAAAAGTATGGGCTTCCTTTTACAAAGCTGGGCTGCTGATTCTCGGTGCGGCAAATGAGAGGAAACCCATTCAATTCCTATGCACTTCCTTTCATTTGCTGCGCGGAAATCGCTTGCATGACTTTGTAAAAGAAGCCCTATGTGCATTGGAAAATTCCAACAAATTAGTACAGACTAAAAGTTTAATAACTGACTTACCAAACGTTTGTTGAGCTGCAAAAAATGCAAAGAGTTCTGGTAACCTCGTCTGGGAAGATGAGCCAAATGAACGCACCAAGAAATCAAGCATATAAAAAGAACTGAATTGAGCCTTGTTTTAGAGGAAATAAGCTTCTTTCTGAAAAAGAACTAAATTCAGGCTCGTTTGGAGGAAAACGAGCTTCTTTCTGAAAATCCCCCAAAAGATAGCATCAAGAATATATTTGAGACACATGCAGGGCTTTGAGGTTTAAAACTAGAGGCTATCCAGACAAATATATTCTTGATGGGTTCCTTAAAGCTGAAGCTGCTGATAGAACAGCTTTGTTGACTACAAGAACAGAGAGGGACAGTCCTGACTGATTATGCATGAACATTGGTATTTACTGGAGGGCCATAATTGTTTTAAAGATAAAAGATTAGTCATAGCCTATTCCAGAGATAAGAATCTTAAGAATTATTTAGTACCATCTGTCCTACCAGAAGTAATTGCTCCACGTGAGGAATTTGGCCTTATGGGGCATTCTAAATGTGGATCATGCAGTGTGTGTGTACACTCTTTAGATGTAAAAGATTTCATTCATCTCACCACAGGTCGAATATACAAATTCCCACATGTCTTGAACTGTAATAGCTCAAATGTTGTATATATGTATATATTATGTGTTCCAATAGGTTGGTTAAAACAAGAATTGAGCATCTGAGTTGTATAATTAGGAATGCAGAATCTGCTCCAGTTGTTTCCCATTGGTATCAGTTGCAACATTCTATTAGTGATCTGAAATACTTTAAGATCATTCTAACAAGGTGGAGAGGAGGAGATCATGAACCCGTTCTACTTAGAGAAGAGCAAAAATGGATATTCCAAATTAATACAGTATTTCCAGATGGTTTGAGTGCTGAAATTGATTATAGACCTTTTTTTGTGACATCAGCTATATTTAGGGCCCTGTTTACTAAGTTGTGCTGTAGGCACACTACCTTTTTAATGCTAGAGACACCCACACATTCCTATGGGTGTCTCTTGCGTGCGTTAGCGTGCCTTAGTAAACAGGGCCCTTAGTTAATACATTTTTTTTATCTTTTAAAAACATTTAGGGTCCTGTTTACTAAGCTGCGCTAGTGTTTTTAGTGCGTGCTAACACACAAGACACCCATAGAAATATGTGGGAGTCTCTAGCCTTAGCATGCACTAAAAACGTTAGTGTGCCTTAGTAAACAGGGCCCTTATTTATAAGCTATTTGACCTTTTTTACATTTTCTGTTGTATGTTGGGTATTTTTTGTAAAACGGAGCGCACGTACATTTTTGTTCAAAATTTTTTTTAGTTGCCAAATGGGAGGTTTTCCCACTCAATTGGGCGGCTTTCCGCGACCGGTTGAGGGGAATTTTTGATGGCTGCGGGCTGCGGGAAATTGGGCGGCTTTGGGCACTTTTCTCGGGGGCTTCTATTGGTCCAATAGAAGCCCCGCAGAGGCGGGGTTCATGACATCAGAGGCGGGGTTGATGATATTGGAGACGGGGTTTGACTTTGGGCTGGTTTTGGGCGGGGAAAATTTTTTCAATCTGGCAACACTGCCTATAACATGTAGTTAATGTGCAAATTTGCATGCACTAACCAGCAAGACACTGCACTAACGGTATGCTTGTGCTATAGCAGTTATTGCATACTAATTTAAGCATTAACAGCTTTAGGTACCTTAGTACAAAGGCCCCTAAGCAATACCTGTGTAGGAAATTGGGAAATTACTACTTAAACATAGTACATAGCAGAACTTTGTTGATGCACCATAAAGAAATTAATATGAACATAAACATTGCTATACTGGGAACGACCAAAGGTCCATCGAGGCCAGTTTCTTGTTTCCACAGTGCCCAATACAGGTAACAAATACCTGGCAAGACCTGAAAAGAGTAAAACAGATATTATGCTGCTTATCCTAGAAATAAGCAGTGGATTTTCCCAAGTCAAACTTAATAATGGCTTATGTTCCTAACTGCTTCTACCACATTCTCTGGCAGCAAGTTCCAGAGTTTAATTACACATTGAATGAAAAAAATATTTTCTCTGATTTGCTTAAAAATTTCTACTTACTAGCTTCATTGCATGCCCCCTAGTCCTTGTATTTTTGGAAAGAGGAAACAAGCGGTTCACCTTTACCCGTACTTAGTATTTTATAGACCTCTATCATATCTTCCCTGAGCCATCTCTTTTGCCAGCTGAAGAGTCCTACCTTGCTAGCCTTTCCTCCGAAGGAAGTCATTCCATTCCCTGTATCATTTTTGTCGTCCTTCCCTTTACCTTTTCTAATTTTGCTGTATCTTTTTTGAGGTGCGGTATTGTGCCAGTTCTCATATTCTGCCTATGTCTGTTCAGTTCAAGAACGGATTACAGTAATCAAGAGCTGGATCAGCCAATCCAGGTGCTACAAAAAATTAAAACAAGATAATATAAAGTAAATATTAGATAAACCCACCTTGCAAAATAAAAAAGCTTTTAAATGTTTTTCTGAATTGAAGATAACGAGTACAAGACCTCAGAAACAACGGAAGCTGGTTCCACAAGTTAGCTAACTGATATTGAATAGACAATGTAAGATATTTGATTAACTTTAAATTCTTATACATTGGAAATCTTAGTTACGGGTGTTAGAACACCCATGAAGCAAGGATACTAAATTCAGCATATAATCAGGAATTTCCCCAGTGAGAATTTTAAAGGTGGTAATACCTAATTTGAACTGAATTCTCTCAGCAACTGGTAACCAATGAAATTTGGAGTAATAAGATTGAAATGACTCAAAACAAGATAATCCAAAAATCAGTCTAAGAGCAGAGTTCTGCACCAACTGTAAATGATGAGTGATTTAGAGCAAATAATTAATGTGAGACTACAATAATCCAGTCTAGAAAGAATTAAAGACTGGACCAAGATTCTAAAATCCTCCAAACTGAAATATTTTTCCAAAGATCCTCAGCTTTCTCAATGTTATAAAAGAGTGTTTAATGATAGACTGAGTATGACAATGCGTAGACAATAAATGGTCCATCTGCACCCCCAAAAGTTTTGAATGAAGATCCAAAGAAATTACTATATAAGCTTATAAACTCAACATATCTTGAATCTGTTTTAAAACCTAACCATAAAAACTTGGTTTTCCTCTTGCTTAATTTAAGCCTATGTAGTGCAGTCCAATTGTTTATCGTATAAACATGTTTTAATATGAGATAACATATCAGACCACAGTTGAGAAACAGAGTCACAATCAGGCTTATTTTCGAAAGTGATCGCCAGCGATCTTCCGACATAAATTGGGAGATGGCCGGCGATCTCTCAAAAGCGGCGGAATCGGTATAATTGATAGAGGCTTTTTTGACACCATCGCTGCTTTCCCGTTGCCGTGCTGGCGAAAGTTCAAGGGGGTGTGTCGGCGGCGTAACAAAGGCGGGACATGGGCGGGCATGGGTGTGGTAATGGAAAAATAAAAGCGGCATTCAGCAGTATTTCACCGGGTTTACTTGGTCCTTTTATTTTCATGGCCAAGCCTCAAAAAGGTGCCCCAACTGACCAGATGACCACCAGAGGGAATGGGGGATGACCTCCCCGTAGTCCCACAGTGGTCACCAACCCCCTCCCACACTAAAAAAATAAAAATAAAAACCTTTTTTTACCAGCCTGTATGCCAGCCTCAAATGTCATACCCAGCTCCCTGACAGCAGTATGCAAGTCCCTGGAGCAGTTTTTAATGGGTGCAGTTCACTTCAGGCAGGCAGACCCAGGTCCATCCCCCCCTACCTGTTACACTTGTGGTGCTAAGTGTTGAGCCCCCTTCACCCATAAGGGCTATGGTAATGGTGTAGAGTTGTGGGGAGTGGGTTTGGGAGGGATTTGGGGGGCTCAGCACCCAAGGTAAGGGAGCTATGCACCTGGGAGCTATTTGTGTATTTTTTAAACATTTTTAGAAGTGCCCCCTAGGGTGCCCGGTTGGTGTCCTGGCATGTCAGGGGGACCAGTGCACTACAAATGCTGGCTCCTCCCATGACCAAATGCCTTGGATTTCACCGGGTTTGAGATGGCCGGCATTTTTTTCCATTATCGCTGAAAAACAAAACCGGCGATCTCAAACCCGGTGAACTCTGGCATTTGGCCGGGCTAAACCGTATTATCGAAAAAAAGATGGCCGGCCATCTTTTTCAAAAATACGGTTCCGGCCAGCTATTGCGCCGCCGCCAAAATAGATCGCCGGCGAAGTTCGATTATGCCCCTCAATGTTATCTGCATATATAAAATGTCTTGTCTTGCTCGAGAGCAACACCCAGAGACTGCATTAATAATTTTCAACCTAATTAATTTTCAACCTAATTAATTTTCAACCTAATGATGACACCCCTGGCCAAATCATTATCCAACCAAGGCCTCAACCCATACATCTATGCAGATGATGTCACAATTTACATCCCATTCAAACATGATCTAAAAGAAATCACTAATAAAATCAACCACATTATGAACTCATGGGCAGATGCATTTCAATTAAAACTTAATGCTGAAAAAACACAATGTCTCATCCTCTCATCACAATATAACACGAGTAAACCCACCACTATAAGCTTACCAAACTTCACCCTTCCCTTCTCAGACAGCCTGAAAATTCTTGGAGTCACAGTTGACCAAAATATGACACTTGAAAGCCATGTGAAGAATACAACAAAGAAAATGTTCCATTCAATGTAGAAACTCAAAAGAATTAAACCTTCCTTCCCAAGAGAAATTTTTTGCAGCCTAGTACAATCAATGGTACTAAGTCACATAGAGGCTCATTTTCAAAGCACTTAGCCTCCCAAAGTTCCATAGAAACCTATGGAACTTAGCCTCCCAAAGTGCTTTGAAAATATGCCTCATAGACTACTGCAATGCACTGTATGCTGGTTGTAAAGAACAAATCATCAAGAAGCTTCAAACAGCCCAAAATACTGTAGCTAGACTGATATTTGGTAAGACAAAATACAAGAGTGCCAAGCCCCTAAGAGAAAAACTGCATTGGCTCCCACTCAAAGAACGTATTACGTTTAAGGTCTGCACCTTGGTTCATAAAATCATTTATGGTGACGCCCGGTTTACATGTCAGACCTCAAAGACTTACCACCCAGAAATACTAAATGATCAGCACGCACATTCCTAAATCTTCATTTCCCCAGCTGCAAAGGACTAAAATACATTTTCCTACATAGGTACGCAGCTATGGAATGCATTACCACTTGACGTGAAAAAACAGTGACCTAACCAACTTTCGGAAATTACTGAAAACCTGCTTCATTAACAAGGTATACCGCAGTGATCCTTTATATGAACTTTAATGCATTACCTCTTTACCTATTATCCTGAATGTGTTCTCTTTATACCTGTTTGCTCAATTTTATTTTGTCATTCATGTTCTCTATGTAATACCACTTGTATCTCTCATTCTGGAATGACGATTGCCATGATGGAACAATGTAAGCCACATTGAGCCTGCAAATAGGTGGGAATATGTGGGATACAAATGCAGCAAATAAAATAAATTGAAAAGGGAGAGGGAAACTACACACAGTATTCAAGGTGTGGTCACACCATGGAGTGACATAAAGGCATTATGAATTTTTCATCTTTGTTCTTCATTCCTTTCCTAATAATTCCTAACTTTCTATTTGCTTTCTTAGCTGCTGTTGCACACTAAGCAGAGGGTTTCAACGTATCATTGATGACACCTAGATCCTTTTCCTGGGCGGTGACTCGTAATGTGGAGCTTTGCATCACATAGCTATAGTTCGGGTTCCCACATACATCCCACATGTACTTGCTCACATTAACCCACTGATTCGATAAGTCACCAAAAATTGCGTACAGTGCAAACCTAGGCGTCCTCCTGATTTGCACATTCAGTTTAATAGAACATGCCAATTAATGCCAATAATTGGCTTTTTAACAAGCAATTATTGGCACTAATTAGATTTAATTGGGACTTGCATGCATAAATTTATGCACATTCCGAAAAAGGGGGTATGGAAATGGGTGTAATTATAGAATAACGGTTCTCCGTGCATAAATTTAGGCATGGGCATTTGCACCATGTTTTTCTTGGTGCAAATGGCGGCACCTAGATTCACATGTGACCTCTTTGCTTAAGCGTTTATTCTATAAATTGCGCCAAACTTTAGGCACGTCTTACAGAATACTACTCAAATAGGGGGTTTTCAGTGCTGATTTTTTTTTTTAGGCACCACATATAGAATTTAGCCCTAAATGTCATCTGCCATTCAGATGCCCATTCTCCCAGTTTTTGATAAAAGAAAATAAAGCAGATTTCCCCAAATTTATGTACATTTAGAGGAAGTTTATGAAAAATGATTTCATAGTAACATAGTAAACGACAGTAGATAAAGACCTGAGTGGTCCATCTGGCCTGCCCAACAGTCACACTCATTATCAATTAATGATTAAACCAACAATGAATGTGATAAATACTTGATCATAGTCTTTCTTTGGCATTTCTGAGACATCAACATGTTTTTAATTAGAGGGCTGCTCTAACCCTTCCCAATTAGCATGACCCAGCCATTCTCAACTGGGTGGGGTAACAGAAACCAATGCTAAGTAAACAGGATATGAGAAAGTATATTCTTTATTTGCTTATCAGTTACAAATACATTTCTCATGAGAGAATTATACAGTAACATAACTGGATGTCATTCTGTTTGCTTCTCCAAAATAGTATTCTGAGACGACAGTTTATATACTGTATTCCAAACAATAATTCCTTCTCTGCAAGACTCTTTCTCAGAGTTTATCTGATTTCCATGCAACATTCTTTTACTTGCCTTTTTTATTACTACTTTTTCACAGAAAGGTATTGAATAATTAGAGAAGGGCTTCCTTTATGCAGAAGTTTTGTCCAGCATCAGTCTAAATGTGGCAACATTGTCCAGTTCAGAACATCATTAGCTGCCAAGTTCATACAAAGTTAATTATGTTCAGTAGAAAATAAATCTGTTGCCTCAGGCTGCTTGCTATGTGACTACTGCATCAAGTATTACATATTAAGGGCATTTGCTTTAAACTTTGTTGTAATTCATTTATCCAGACCTTATATATGCATGGTTTTGCTTTTTAATCCCAAAGGTGAATCCTAAGGGTGGTTGAACAATTAGGTATAAACTGTGTTTCTGACTTTACTTGTTTTGGAATTTGGACTTCTTTGGGTCCTGTGCTGACCTGTACATCTGCTGTCTTAGAGTACAGAAGAAAATACTTCTACTAGTATTTTTACTGCTTATAGAATCTGGCTTTCTTGGGGGGGGGATGGGGGTGTCAAGGTGACTGCGGCACGGCAAGGGGTTGGCGGGCTGGGATGGAGGAGATTACTTGCGGCGGGGAGGGGTTAGATTCCCTGTGGGGGAGAGTGGGGACAGGTTGGATTTTTGTCTCCTTGCAACTCTCTAATCTGTGGCTTTAGGCTTGCTATCTGCCAGGCTTAACAGGTGCACACCAGTGACTCAGTTGGACATAACACTGGTTTTTAAATCACTAGTCAGGAAGAATTTGCACTGGTAAACATGAAACTGAAAAAGTATACCTGCCTGTTTAACACCATTAAAAAATGTTACCATAAAGTAATACTATAAGAACGTAAGAGTAGCCATACTGGATCAGATCCATGTTCCATCTAGCCCAGTATCCTGTTTCCAACAGTGGCCAATCCATATCACAAGTACCTGGCAGAAACCCAAATCGTGGCAACTCTCTATGCTACCAATCCCAGGGCAAGCAATTGCTTCCCCTTGTCTGTCTCAATAGCAGACTATGGATTTTTCCTCCGGGAACTTGTCCAAACCCTTTTTAAACTCAGATACACTAGCCGCTGATACTACATCCTTCGGCAAAGAGATCCCGATCTTAACTATTTGTTGAGTAAAAATATATTTCCTCCTATTTGTTTTAAAAGTATTTCCATGTAATTTCCTTGAGTATCCCCTAGTTTTTCTACTTTTGGAACAAGAAAAAATCAATTTACTTCTTCTTGTTCTACACCACTCAGGACTTTATAGACCTCAATCATATCTCCCCTCATCCATCTCTTTTCCAAGCTGAAGAGCCTTAACCTCTTTAGCCTTTCCTCATATGAGAGGAGTTCCATCTCCTTTATCATTTTGGTTGCTGTTCTTTGAACCTTTTTCTAATTCCGCTTTATCTTTTTTGAGATATAGCCACTAGAACTGAATGCAGTACTCAAGGTAAGGTCGCACCATAGAGCGATACAGAGGCTTTATAGTATTTTCTGTCTTATTCACCATGCCTTTTCTATTAATTCCTACCCTATATTTGTGTTCAAACATGAGTTTAAGCTCATTCAGAAGCTGCAGTTGATGCTTCAGAAAAGAATAATATGACATAAGGCTATTTGCTACGTTGAAGATTCTTCTTCATGTTCAGGCATGCTCTCTTCAGTGTCTTCAAAGCAGGAGCAGTGCCTATGGTGCTGTTTTATTCAGGCATTCAGGCCTTGCATTACTTTGTTGTAAAGTTTGCATTTTACGCAGATGAATATCTTATCCATAGTTAAAGGCACTACATTAAAATATTTCCAAATTGGCAGGGAGGGGAGGGGGCATTATAAAGCACTAATGATAGCATATGTCTTTCATCGATAGTCCACTGTACAGTTTGTTCCCTTACGTTGTATGACCATGACCTCTTGATGGACAAAGGCTGAAGTACATAAGTCAGACCAGATAATTGACTACTACAGTGAGGCCAAGGAGCTTGGGGATTCGGTGAAGTCTGTTGAGATTCCATGCAGCCTTATCAAAAGGCTTTGAGTTGGGAGAGTTGAGTGAGCAGATTATGGTGGAATTGAAAATATTGAACTTTAGTGCTAAGCTGGATGCCCTAGGCCCTTAGCTTGATGGTTTGGAGATGTGAGGTTCAGATTTATAAGACAGGAAATCCAGTGCTGTGAATACTCTGAGGGACCTAAGTCCTGCAGTGCTGAGGGAGAGGTATGATAGAGGTTCATAAAACACTGAGTGGACCTCCATCAAACGGGTGAACATGAATTGCTTGTTTACTCTTTTTTTCTAAATATACTAGGATTAGGGGGCATGAAACGAAGCTATTAAGTAGAAAATGTAAAACAAACTGGAGAAAATATTTTTTTCACTCAACTCTGGAATTCTATACCAGAGAACATAAAAACAGCTTAGGGTTTAAAAATGGTTTGGATAATTTCCTAAAAAAGTTCATTAGCCATTTATTAAGATGAACTTGGGAAACTCCACTGCTTATTTGGGATCTTGCCAGGTACTTGGACATGGATTGGCCACTGTTGGAAACAGGATACTGGGCTTGATAGACCTTATGTTATGTCCCAGTATGGCAGTGTTTATGTTCTTATGAGCTGCCAAGTGTTCTGAAGAAAGGTCCCAGAGGTACAGCAGATTTGGAGGAGGGCAGCCTGATGGTATTTTTTAAGAATAGGCTGCAGGATGTATTAAAGCCAGACAAGTGTCTCAGATTTTGCAATAGAGCACAGAGATCTGCAGCAAAGTCCCCAACTCATGGTAGGAGAGTGACTTCTGTGACTCTATGGTTTTTAAATGGAAGAATGGATCCAGTACCAAGCCAGTGAGCTGAGGCACCTGAAATTCTGTGTACGTGTTTCTTTTTTTCTCCAACTCTATGAAATTTAAACGAGAAGGGCAGTTTGTGGGACAATGCGTGACTGAATATTTGGGTTAATGGGGGCTGGAAAACCTTCACTTCTGTGGAGGTGGCTAAATGTTTTTTGATTGCAATGGTAAAGTGTTGCAAGAGAGACAAAGAGAAACGGAGCGTGAGTAGTGACATGGCTGCACACACTGTAAGACACAGATTCCCAAATAGCTTGATGAAAGTGAGTGCTAGGAGAGAAGAATTGGTCTGACTTGGGGTGCTCACAGAAGATGCTGGAGTGCAGAATGAGGGGAGAGAAATAAGAGACCTGCTAATTAACAACAAATTTTACCTTTTTGTCATGGATGCTTTGAAGCTTTGTATGATGTCATTTTCTAAAAATCTGTCTGTCTTCTCATCATGTACCATACTGGCTGGTATATGAGCTTACTGTGAAAGTGTAAGTGTTTTTTTTTTTGCTTTTCTTTTATAAACATTCATTTATATTGTTTTGAATACAAAAATAGCAGTTCTGATACATTCGTCAGTGGTCATATTTTCGTTAGAACAAGAATAACTACAGTGATTCATCTAGTAAAACCTAACACAGATGGTGATTGATCAAAGTATCAAACCAATTTACTGCCAGCAAACAAGACGTTCATTGGTTGTCAAGCCATTTATTATTTGTAGAGCGATATCTTCACTTGTCTGATTATTTTGTATATTAGAGAATATATTTACCTTTCTCTTTTTGTTTTCAGCCGATTCATTTTGCATATTCCTAGTGAAGAAAGGGACAATGCTATCCGAGTATGTTTTCAGATTGAACTCGCCCATTGGTTTTACCTGGACTTTTATATGCAGAATGTACCAGGATTACCTCAGTGTGGGATAAGGGACTTTGCTAAAGCTGATATCCTTTTCTCTAGAAAACCAAGTTGCTCTAAGACATGCTCAAATTTTTGATTCTTTTTGACTGTCATTGGAGTGAATGACAATATTTTTGCAATGGCAAAGCAGAGGTAGTCAAGTTTGGCAACTGATGTAGTATAGAATGTATAGAAAACCATTTGTATGTTAGAATGAGTATTGTAGCTGTTTGTGGACCATATGTACTAAGTTGTGATTTGTACAGAAATTTGGTTTATTTGGCTCTCCCCCCCCCAAGTTTTTGATTATTTGTTCCAGTTGGTTGCTCACATTTCATTTTAATAAAAAAAAAATTGATTTGTTTATAGTCAACTTAATGTTCATAGGTTAAACACATGTTAATTTGATTTAGCATGCCCTCGGTGGTGTAAATTCTGCCCAGGCAACAAACATTGCTTATTCACTCACTTTCATGCATCTTTCTGACTCTCCATGCAGTTTTATTAGTCCCTTTATTCTTTAACTCTAATTACTGTCTTAGGTGTATGTGCGCCACCTTTGCTTACACCCTATGCTGTTTAAGATGTTTTATTGTGTATTGTATCAATATTGTACTTAGCATAATATGACATAATATGCCTGTTTATTTTTTCTGTTGATATTGAGGCATATTTTCAAAGCATTTAGACTTAATAAAGTTACATGGAGGGGCATAATCGAACGGGGCGCCCAAGTTTTCCTGAGGGCGTCCTTGCAGGACGTCCCCGTGAAGGGGCGGGGAAACCCATATTATCGAAACAAGATGGGCGGCCATCTTTCGCTTCGATAATAGGGTCGGGGATGCCCAAATCTCAACAGTTAGGTCGACCTTAGAAATGGTCGACATAAATGTTGAGATGGTCGACCTTAGAGATGGTTGTCCCCGGTTTTCGGCGATAATGGAAACTGAGAATGCCCATCTCAGAAATGACCAAATGCAACTCATTTGGTCATGGGAGGAGCCAGCATTCATAGTGCACTGGTCCCCCTGACATACCAGGACACCAACCGGGCACCCTAGGGGGCACTGCAGTGGACTAACTGATGCACTAACTGAACTGAAAAAGCCCTTCCCTTACCGATTCGGAAAGGAACGGGCATGCATGAAGGAAATTGCATGCAAATGAGCTGCTCACTGTTAGCTCATTTACACACGATTTCCTTCCTAAGGAGGGGAAGCCAGTGCAGAGCAGCCAAGCATTATGCATGGCTGCTCTGCACATGCCAAAGACGGCTTCATACATGCAGACAAGCTGCGTGTATAATAGCCGTCTACAACCTTAAATAAATTGCCATCTACAACCTTAGAAAAATACAAGTCCAGGTGAAAACGTCCAAGTGCTCGTCAGGGATGTCTTTTTTTTTTTTTTTTTTTTTAATACAGTATGAGTGAAGGACATCCTTCGCTATGCCTCCGCCTCTGCAACGGCAGTTGAGGACGTCCTTCGCTATTCCTCCGTCCGTGCAGCGGCAGTCGAGGACGTCCAAAATGTGGATGTTTCTGTGAGGACGTCCATGCCTGCTATGCCTCCGACACCCCCTTTATTTATTTGGATTTTGGATCACAAGTAGCAGCAGTGGGATTTGAACCGGCCACCTCTGGATTGCAAGACCAGTGCTCTAACCACTAGGCCACTCCTCCACTCCCTTGAAATTTGGCCGTCCCTATGGGGGGTGGGGGGGGCAGTTGAGGACGTCCAAAATGTTTGAAAGAAGGACGTCCACGCCTTTGCTATGCCTCCGCTGGCACACACATACCTCCCCTCCCAGGGACCTGCGTACTGCTGCGATGGACCTGAGTATGACCTTTCAGGCTGGCATCTTTACCTGTAAACCATTTCTGGTACAGGTAGATCTCTCACATCTTTTTCCATAAAGCCCAAAGTAAAGAATTCATTCAATCTCTCCACTATGGCCTTGTGCTCCCTGAGTGTCCTTTTTGCTCCTTCATGATCTAACAGTCCCACAGACTCTCTCACAGGCTTTCTGCTTCTGATGTACCTGAAAAAGGTGTTACTATGAGTTTTTGTCTCTGTGGCAAGTTTTTCTTAATATTTTTTTTTTAGCTTTCTTTATCAATATACAGAGTAGTTCTCTGCACACACTCTAATTTCCTTCCTAAAGTGGTGTCAGAGTTCTATCTTAACCAGTCAGTCATTCTTCTAGCATTGTTCCCAAAGGCGTATGCCCATCTTGGCGAAAAAGCATACTTTTGGACTGTAAGCAAGCCTTAGTCTTCTATTTGGAGCGGTCTAAAGCCCATAGACAGGCCACTCAGCTTTTTGTTTCTTTTGATCCAAACAGAATGGGGGTGGCCATTGGCAAACACACATCCAGTTGGCTGGTAGATTGCATCTCTTTTGTTTTTGGGAGATTTCAACTTGCCAGATACGAATTGGAAAGAAGTAGAGAGATTGTTGATGCCTTTCAAAGTGCTCTGCTCAGACAAATGGCGACGGACCCACGATGGAAGGCATGACATTGGATCTGTTGCTCACAAATGGGGAAAGTGTATCTAATGTCTGAGTGGGTGTTCATCTGGGCAGTAGTGATTGTCAAAACAGTTTGGTTTGATATAACTCAGTCCTGGATTTCAAACATGCTGACTTTAGTAAAATGGAGTACCTGAAGAAGCAGCTGATGGGATGGGAGGACATACAAAAACTGGGAAGACAGTAATCCAGGCTGAAAGGAGCGCAAAAAATTGCTACTGACCTTTATGTGAGGAGAGTAAATAAAAGTAAGAGAAAAACCAAAATGGTTCTTCAAACAAGTGGCTGAGAAAATAAAGGCAAAAGAGTTGGCATTCATGAAATACAGAAAAATGCAAGAAGAGAAACTTAGAAAAAATACTTGATGAAACTGAAAGAAACCAAGAGACCTACGTCTGTTAAAAGCACAAGCGGAAGAACAAATGGCTAGAAATGTAAGGAGGGGGAGAATTTTTTTCAGGTATATTAGTGAAGGAGGAAGGCTAAAAATGGAATCGAGACTGAAAGATGCTGTGGACTGCTATGTGGAGAGTGACAAGGAAAAGGCGAATGTGCTAAACAAATGTTTGTGTTCATGGAAGAAAATCCTGGAGAAAGGACCATGATCGGCTGGCAAAGGTACATATTAGAATGGAGTAGTTATCTCACTGCTCATGGAAGAAAGTGTTTATGAACCTGAAAAATTGAAGGTGGACAAAGCCATGAGACCGGATGGGATTCTTCCCAGTTTATTGAAGGAACTTAGAGAGGTTCTGACAGGTCCTCCTTAAAGACTTGTTTAATAAATCCTTGGAGACAGGTTCCACGGGTTTAGAGAAGAGCAGATGTAGTTCCTCTTCACAAAAGTGGTGACAGCAAAGAAGTGGGAAGCTACAGGTTGGTAAGCCTCACTTCTGTTATTGCAAAAGTAATAGAAGCATTGCTAAAGAAAAGGATATTGAATTGCCTCAGATCTTGTAACTCAATGGATTCCAGGAAACATAGTTTTACCAAAGGTAAATTGTGCCAAACAAGTTTGATTGAATTCTTTGACTGGGTGACCAGAGAATTGGATCAAGGATATTAACTAGATGTAATCTACTTGGATTTCAGCAAAGCCTTTGACACAGTTCCCTATAGGAGGCGCTTGTATAAACTTGACAGGCTGAATTTAAGACCTAAAATGGTGAACTGGATTAGAAACTGGTTGACAGACACCAGAGGGTGGTGGTCAATGGAATTCACTTGAAGAAAAGGTGAGTAGTGGAGTGCCTCAAGGATTAGTGCTAGGGCCAGTTCTGTTTAATATATTTGTGAGCAACATTGCCGGAGGGTTAAAAGGTATGGTTTACCTTTTTCCAGATATCATCAAGATTTGTAATTGAGTGAACACTCCAGACGTTGTGGAAAACATGAAAAAAGATCTGTAAAATTTAGTGGTCTGTTTGGCAGTTTAAAATTCAATGAAAAGAAGTGCAGAGTGATCAATTTGGGGAGTAGAAATTCAAGGGAGATGTATGTTCTAGGAAGTGAGAGGCTGATATGCACAGACAGGGAGAGGGTCCTTGGGGTGATAGTGTCCGAGGATCTGAAGGCGACAAAACAGTGTGATTAGGTGATGACTGTAGCCAGAAGGATGCTAGGTTGCATAGAGAGGTGTATCCAGCAGAAGAAAGGAGGTGTTGGTGAGGCCCCAACTGGAGTGTTGTGTTCAGTTTTGGATGGCCATATCTTGCTAAGCATGTAAAAAGACTTGAAGTGGCCCAGAGGAAGGCAACAAAAATGATATGGGGCTTGCGCCAAAAAATGTACAAGAAGGAACTGGAAGACCTGAATATGTATACCCTAGAGGAAAGAAGGGACAGGTGAGATATGATAGACCTTTAAATACTTGAAAGGTGTTAATATAGAAACAAATCTTTTTCAGAGAAGGGGAAACTGGAAAACTAGAGGACATGAATTGAGGTTGTGGGAAACAGTATTTTACTCCCGTTGTAGTCCAGGTGTTTTAAACGGGTAACGTACGTAATAAACGGGTGTTCGAATTACTTCCCTGCACGGGACGAGATACAACTTTTAGTGCTATAAACTGCAAATCACCAAAAGAATGATAGGACCCCAACAATGAGAGACTAAAGGAGCAGTCACATCTTCATGCTGTAAGCAACTACAGTGCTTGATCATTCTAATGTTAAGTGATCTTGGGGTCTTCCCAATATAAACAAAAGAACAAGGGCACCAAATAGCGTAAACTACACAAGAAGTCTGGCATGTCGAGAAATGAAATAAATGTGCTGGTTGAACTAGAAAGTTAATCTTTGTCTACTCTTGAGTAAATGTACGTACAAATTCCCATATGAAACCTGGCACTCACTCCCTCTTTCCCTGTGTCTTTTGACTAGCATTTTTGCCTTTTAAGGTTGTAACTGTTGCTCCTTGCAGGTTATCTCAATACTTTCTCAGATTTGATGGAATCATACCAGTGCTGTTGTGGGCTGTATTGGTAGAGAATAATTTAATAAACATTGCTGGTAAGTAATTGCTTTTAGGATATGGACAAAACATGTGATAGCACGGTATAAGATTCACTGTGTACCTAGATCAAGTACTTAAACATGGGATCAAAGAGGAGGATTGCTGCTTTATGCTCTTATGTAATCATGATCACTTCTTTTCTAGGCTATTGTGGTACTGGGAAAGGCAGTAAAGTCTAAAAACAAATGGTACTTTTTGAAATCAGATGTGTAGGTTTGTTGTTTTGGTCATTATAGATATAAATAGAGTCTGGTTTTTAAAGTGAATTTCCTTGACACACTGTACTATTTCATCATTGTCCATTTTTGCTGCCTGATGGTGAAGATGTGCAAAGGATTTTAGATGAGTGGAAGGAATACAAGATGGGAGTTCCAACGTATGGTGCAATTATTCTTGATGAAACACTTGAAAATGTAAGTCTGAATTAAATACTTCGAAATAAATTGTGACATAGAAAATGGTTGGCTTTTCCCGTTTCTTTAAGATCAACTTTTGACTTTGAGAGATGATAGAAGGGGCATTTTCGAAAGGAAGTCCAAGTCAGAATAGAGATATGTAACTCGTGTCTAAAACGGACTTCTATTTCACATGTTTTCCAGCAGGAAATACGTGAGATGAATGTCTGTGTTCTGAGGACATCCAGCAAGAACAGTCATTTTACAGACTGGAATGTCCAATATATGAATGGCAAAAAAGCCGGAACAAGGACATCTGTCTGGCAACCTTCTTAGAAGAATGGCCATACAGACATCCCTGCAGAGCAGAGGGGCAGCCTCGTGGCTAGTACAGTGGACTTTAAACAGGGACCTAGGTTCAAATTCCACTTTAACCCTCATTTGTAATTGTGAGCCCTCCAGTAACAGAAAAATACATACTGTACCTGAATATACACCACTTCAGTAGCCTTCAGACTTGCAGGTGGCATATATATTTAGGTACAGTATATATTTTTCTGTTTCGGGAAGGCTCACAAAAAATGGAATTTGAACTTGGGTCCCTTGGTTTAAAGTTCATTGCACTAACCACTAGGCTGCTACTCAGACTTGCTAAGAATGCCCATAATACCTGAAGCTGTCACAGAGCCTGGTATCCGCTTTCAGTTTTATTTTCAGGGGACACAGAGAGGGACTGTAACAACTGGGGGTTGAGGTGTCATGCCTTAATCCCTCCAGTGGTCGGCTGCTGCTCAATCAGAGCATCTTTTTGTAACATAAGAATAACCATACTGGGTCAGACCAATGGTTCATCTAGCCCAGTATCCTGTTTCCAACAGTGACCAAGGCCGGTCTCAAGTACCTGGCAGAAACCTTGGATGTGACCTGAAACAGATTTAACTTAAGACATCCTTCTTTTTAGACTTTGGCGTTTCTTCCCATTCAGTTATCACTGTTGGATATCCTGATTTTGGACCTTCACCAGTCCCGCCCAAAGTACGCCCCTCTTCCTGTTTGGATGTACTGCAGTGTTGGATGTCCCTTTTCTGCCTTTCCAAAATCAGGATTTGGACTTTTCAAGCACATGGAACTCCATTTGGACATATTGAGACATCCATATGCTATGAAAATTAAGCTTCAGAGTGTGTGATATAAAATATCCACTAAAAGACCTGACACAAAGAATAAATTCAGATTTGGCTTGGAATGCACCACTATCAAGCAACCGATTTGACTATTTCAGCATATGTGGGGTTCTTTTATTCAATTTTGTGTGTCTTTTTTTTTTTTTTTTTTTGTCTCCATGGAATGTGTTCTCTAGAGGTGTGCTTCCAGAGGCTTCTGGAACATAGCATACCTCTATTTCGCTTTGTATACAATTTCTTGTAAAAGACTTCACACCATTGTACGTTTTTCACATTCTGGTGTCTAAAAAGTACAATGCAAAATGCACTGAAACCAGGAGTATATTTTACTGATCTACACAATATATGCTAGGCTTTCAATATGAAAGAACATTTACAGAAATATTGAAAAATAAAGAAGAAAACCCAAAAGTATTAATTACATAAGTCTTCACATTCCCTTTGTCATAGCAACTCAGAGTAGTTCTGTTTCCAAAAGTTTTCTTAACGAGGCCATAATAACTTAGTTTACCTCTGTTCAGTAATGATAGGTGAACTGATTCTCATACTTCTGGATGAAGATTCGAGCTGTTATCTGTTGCATGAAGTGAGCGTAGAGCTGGAGTTGTCCAGGATAAAAGTATTGAAAGGTGTAGGTTAAAATTAGCTTTCCACCAATGTACTACTACTAACTACTACTACTTATTTCTGTGGTGCTACTAGACATACGCAGCACTGTACACTGACTGTGTAAGAGACAGTCCCTGCTCGACAATGCGTACAATCTAATCAAGACAGACAAACAGGACAAATAAGGGATAAGGGAATTAAGGTGGGAATTATAAAACAGACTTGGGTACTGAACAAGTGAATAGGATTTTGGAGTTAAAAGCAGCCTCAAAAGGTGGGCTTTTAGCATAGATTTGAAGATAGCCAGAGCTGGAGCTTGATGTACTGATTCAGGAAGTCTGTTCTAGGCATATGGTGCAGCAAGATAAAAGGAGCGGAGTCTGGAGTTCGTATTAGAGGAGAAGGGTCCAAATAAGAGAGATGTTCCCGTTGAGGAGTGTAGGGTGAGATAACAGTGGAGATATACTGAGGAGCTGCAGATTGAATGCACTTGTAAGTCAATGAAGTGACGTGTGGAGAGGGCTAATATGAGCATAGCGACACTGGCGGAATATAAGTCATGCAGCAGAGTTTTGAACAGATTGAAGGGGAGAGAGATGGCTTAGTGGGAGATCTATGAGAAGCAAGTTGTAGTAGTCTAAGCAAGAGGCACTGTCAGATCCATTACTTTAAAGTAGAAGCAGTTTAATGCCACCCAGATACTGCATTTAGGCTGTCCTTACAGAGTACATAGCCATGGGTTAAAGAACTGTAGAGGTCTCTGGCTGAATGAAACTGAAACATTATTCTTCAACAGTATAAAGGTTACGCCACAGACACGGCCTGTATAAAAGCAGCAAGACAGAAGCCACTAATAAAAGCTATATGATGTGCATGTAACATTTGCGCAGCAACACTTTGGGGACCCTACACATGTGGGAGAAGGTTTTATGGTCTCAAGAGAGCAAAATGCTAAACAGTATGTATAGTGTAAAATAAACGCAGCATATCACTCTGACAGCATCCCTATTATAAAGCATGGTGGTGGCAGCATTTTGTGTTGAGGGTATTTTGCAGCAGAAAGAATAGGGAGGACTCTGAAGATGCAGGGAAAGATGGATGATGCAGAATGTATACAGGCAGATCTTGGAGGAAAACCTATTCTCTGAGGGCAAGCAGGATACTATAGCGTTGTCATCTGATGGAGCCCATGTGGGAATGCATTTCAACAAAGTTTTGAGAGCATTGCACTGCTTACGCACACATCTTCCTGCCTGCCACTGTTGTGCAAGACCTAGCCAATCACCATTTTTCTGTGGAGCAGTACAGTTGAACTCTTCTGTGCTTCTGTAAGCTCATGTGAAAATTTTTGTTGTCATTGATTCCAAGTGTTTTTGATTTCTCCTCTACTATGTAAATCCTGTTTATTTCACACAGTGGGACAGTGTCTCTATCATTCTTTTATAAGTTTCCTTTTTTTTTTTTTCTGTCCCATTTCAGGTCGCATTTAGGCCTTGGGCACCTGGCTGGGTTATTTTTCAAAACTGTTCAATTTTGCTGTGACTGTTTTTCCAAACACATCCCAGAAAAAGCTCCCAGCAGCTTTAAAAAGTGTTTGCTTTACAATGCCTGGGACCGATCATAACTCTTCCTTTTGCAATCTGTGTTCACAAATGTCAATTAAAAAAGTACTAAAGGATTTTTGGCACAAATAAGTCTGGTCCATCAGCATTGGCATTGGAAGCACCAGTCTCCATAGCTCTGGAAGTTGCATCGGATACTGGGGATGCATCGGCATCGAGTGCATCGATCACCCTTGACCAGTGTGTTTTTTCTAGCGAAAAAGGTGCCAGTGCTCAAATTCCAGGCCTCCCTTCAGGGGTGGGGTGATCACTGAGAGACCCACCCCTCAATAGCCAGGCCCCCCTGTAACCAGTCACAGAATCTATGACAAGGCAGAATTGGTGTGTAGTGCCTGAAATCTTTCAGTACAACTTAGGGACCTTGGGTCAATTTTAGCAGACAATGGAAAAGGTGCTGGTACTCAGTACCCCCTCAAAAAAAGCCCTGCTCTTGACACAGAGCATCAATAGACACATGTCGGGTGGTCGTCATCTTATCCTCTCCCAAGGCAGTGGAAGGATTTGTCTTAATTCTCCTTAGCACTGAGGGATAAAGATGCTGTACAACAGGTGGAGACCAAGGTGCACCGATGTCGATCCCTCTTGAAGCACAGTGCCAAGAGCATTGAGGTCACTGGAGCCCCTGAAACATCCCTGACGTGAGGTAGGATGAGTAGTCCTCACATCAGAGGGGGTGCAACAGTATCCATGGAATTGGGACATAGCTTCCAATATACACTGTGTCTTAAGGGAGCATGGCCATCCCAGCTATATTACCCTAGTCTTTGCCAGTGGCAGCCTTCGAGGAATAGTTCATGAGGAAGTTTGATAATTGTACAGAGCGTCTCTTTGTCCAGCGTGAAGCAATGGCTTCAAGTGCATTGTTGCCAAAGCTTGAGGCAGTACAGCTGATAGTCAAAACCCATTCGCTGCAGGAGATACATCAACATCAAGGCCTAGGAGGGCATCAGTCTATGTAGACAATGCCAGTGTCAATCTCCAGCCCATTGGAGGAGGAAGTTTCTCTGGTGCACAGAAGACCTCAGGCGCTATACCACAGGTCCAGACCTGACTGGTGGGTCTGTCATTCAAGGCAGACAGAGATCCAAACTTCTCCAGCAGAATATTTTTATCAGTCTGAGCACTCATGGGCATCTGAAGAAGAACCTGAGGTCGTCTTGGAGGCAGTATCCTTGGTTCTACCTTCAGACCCCTTCCCCACCACACAAGAGGTGCAAATCTCTACCACAGCAGCTCTCATTTCAAGGTTTTGTTAGGGTCGTGGCTAAGTCTGTCCATTTTCCTTAGAGCAGAAACTTTGGACATCCTATAATTTAAGGCCCCCCCCCCAAGGAAACAGACAGCACCTGTTCACAAAATCCTCAAGCAAGTACAAGTGTGAGCTTTGGGATGCCAGACGTTATAGCTTCCTCACTATTCAGTTGTGGGTAAATCTGAACATAACATAAGAATAGCCATACTGGGTCAGGCCAATGGTCCATCTAGCCCAGTATCCTGTTTCCAACAGTGGCCAATCAGGTCACAAGTACCTGACAGAAACCCAAATAGTAGCGACATTCCATGCTACCAATCCCAGGGCAAGCAGTGTCTTCATCATGTCTTATTTCAATAGCAGGTTATGGACTTTTCCTCCAGGAACTTGTCCAAACCTTTTTTTTTTTTAAACCCAGATACACTAACTGCTGTTACCACATCCTCCAGCAACAAGTTCCAGAGCTTAAGAATTTTTCCTTCTTATTAAAAAAGTCATGCAGCTCAAACACTGTAATTGCTGATTGTTTACTCTGAGATGGCTGTACCTTGATATAGTTTGAATTGCAATAAATAAGAATATTAAAAAAAAAAAAGAATTTTTCCTTCTTATCTGTGTTTAAAATATTTCCATGTAAGTTCATTGAGTGTCCCCAATATTTGTATTTTTTTTGAAAGAGTTAAAAAAAAGAAATCGAATCACTTTTACCTGTTCTACACCACTCAGGATTTTGCAGACATATATCCCCTCAGCCATCTCTTTTCCAAGCTGAAGAGCCCTAATCTTTTCAGCCTTTCCTTATATGAAAGGAGTTCATCCCCTTTATCATTTTAGTCGCTCTTCTTTGAATCTTTTCTAATTCTGCCATATCTTTTTTGAGATATACTCAAGGTGAGGTCACACCATGGAGCAATACAGAGGCATTATAGTACTCTGTCTTAGCTGTTTCCGAATAATTCCTAGCATCCTGTTTGCTTTTTTGGCTGCCTCCACACACTGGGCAGAACATTTCAGCATATTGTCTACAATGACACCTAGATCTTTTTCTTGGGTGCTGACCCCAAGGTGGACTGTAGCATTGGGTAACTATGATTCGGATTATTCTTCGCAGTGTGCGTCAAGAGTGCCAAGATTATAAGACATCCTATGGACTATGACCCCTTTCCCTTATACCCCCTCCCAATAACTCAAACTGATGGTAAAATGCACCACTATTCAGGCGCATCTCAATGGGGAGGAGCAAGTCATGCAGAGCCCTAAATTGCAGCATAGACATTAAAATCAAATATCCCCTCGAACATAAGAATCACTTGCAAATACAGGTATTCCATAATTCAACTGGAAATGTAAACTTGTAAGAGAGTATCCTCTAAATAAAATTTGACTGTTTATCTCTCATCGAATGTAAATCAAGTAGGAGATTTGCCAGGCAGCTGGAGATCAGATTGTTGTCTGGTCAAGCAACCTTTACTCTGAGTGACCCTTTGCACTTGGTTCGAGCTGAGAAATGTCAAAGTGACAAGGCTGAACTGTTTGAGGAAGGAAGCAGGAAATTCCGTAAGTGGACCTACATTCACCATTGTATCTGGTGATAATTCCATTGTAGGAGGCTGCATCACTGGTAAGCCTGGCTGAACACCAGTCTCCGCCATCTTAACTTTCTTAAGACTTGCAGCTCCAGTGGGATGGTAAGCAAAATCTTGCAATATATGATGAGAGGAGAGTGAAATACTCATTCCCATGTTCAAGTGTTCCTCTATAGATTTCCCTGTATGTTAAATTGCCCAAATGGAGGGGATTTACGCTGCTGTGCAGAGTTAAAAGTTTAACGGATTATCTTGGTCCGTGTTGTCCCTTCCCCCTCAGTCAACTGTCTTCAACACTTTTTCCAAGACCTCATGCCCATAAAGATTAAAGCGCACTGCAAGAGATCATTGGCCTTCTATCTAGAGTGGACTAAGCCCATACAGTCCACTCAGTTTTTTGTTTCTTTTGACCCAAACCGGATAGAGGCTACCATTGGTAAACACACTCTCTTTGCAATTGGCTAGCAGACAGCATTTCCTTCTCTTATACCAAGGCTGGGCAAATATCTTGAGGGTCATGTCACAGCTGATAACATCAGAACCATGGTTGCATCAGTAGCCCACTTGAAATAAGCCTCCATTGAGGAAATCCTACGGGGCTGCAACATGGTCTTCAGTTTACACATTCACATTTACTTACTGTTGGGAACAGGACTCCTGATGCAATAGTCATTTGGCCAGACAGTCCTTCAGAATCTTTTTGGGGTCTAGAATCCAACTCCGCCCCTCTAGACCTAGTTATTCTGTTGCAGAGTGCCTTCCAAAAAATGTTATACGTTCTTGTTGGATGTTTACCACTGTTATTAACCCTTGCCTATTGCAAGGTCTTCTGCATATTTATCTCTCTTTGTTGAAGACTGTTTGTAAGTAGGAAGACGGTTTGTAGATAGGGAGTCCCAGATGTAAGGCTTGCTTGCTTATTTATTTATTTGTATCCCACATTTTCCCACCTATTTGCAGGTTCAGTGTGGCTTACATAGTACCGGAGAGGCGTACGCCGACTTCCGAATGAACATTATGATATCCTGTTTGTCCTCTGAGAAAGCAAATTTACTTTCCTATAAGTGTTCTGCAAGGACAGCAGGATATATAGCCTTAGATACCCTCCTTCCTCCCCTTGGAGTTGTCTTCTACAAGATATACATATAACTGGCTAGGTCCTGCGCAGCAGCGGCAGGCAGGAAGTTGCATGCATCATATCTTGCTAGCAGGACTGACAGAAACAATCTTACGGTATCAGGAGCCACTATCAGAGAGAAGCGTATCAGAGAGAAGCGTACTCGCAATTTGCTGCATTATGGCTTCATAGTTTATGTAGTCCTCAGTATCCGGCACCCCCCCCCCCCCCCCCCCCCCCCCCCCCCCGAATCACAGGTGTGCCACCTGCAGTGATTCTCCATATCTTCAGCTTTGTTCAGTAGATACTGATCAGTAGTTTTACATTCCTGTAGAGAGGAGTCCAGGTTAGTGATAGATTTCATATGCTCCTCCAAACAAACTTCCGAATTCAGCTATTTCTCCACAGAGATTTGCTGCCAGTGGTGCTCAGCTCAGTCTGAATCACTTTCAAATCTGTTTTAATTTCTTGAAGGAGTACCTGAAATTCCGTAAGTGGACCTACATTCACCATTGTAATTGCCTATTGCCCATGTTTGATCCATTCTTACTGTACACCGTCTTGAGTGAATTCCTTCAAAATGGTGGTAAATTAATAAATAAATGCATACATACACAGTGCAATACTCTCAGAAGTTTGTTGTAAATAAGCTGGAAAGTGTTCCCAAACGGGCTCTATCAGATATTACCCAGATGTAAAGCCTTGTATCCTGCTTTTCTCTGAGAAACATCTGCTTACAAGTAAGTAATTTTGCTTTCTGGTCTGTTGTAGACCTTTTTAGAAAATATATCCTGGTATAGGTGCGAGCCGCCTTTGCATAAATTCTCAGGCTAAATATTTTCTGATGAGGTGGAGGACATCCCCCTTCTTAAGTCATAAGGGCTATGGTGAAGTTTATTAGACATTTAGCATCTATACATGTGTAGCCCTGGGGTGCCATCTGGGCAGAGACCCAGGTATTTAAGTGGGTGGGAGTCTGCATTCCACACCCGTGACCCCTGGGGCTGTGTTGGGCAGGAAATAAGGATACCTCTCAAGGTTTTATGTCTGGATTTTTCTTCACAAAGCCTCTCCTTCAACAGGCAGCTCAGTCACTGTTTAAAAACCTCTTCTGTCTAGCAGAGGTACAGAACAACATCAGATGTACCAACGGATAGTTTAAATGTAATAGCTGACTTTCAGGTAATTTTAACTTCACAAATGTGACCTAAAATTCATAGAAGAATTCCACCTGAACCACTCAGCTTTTTTATCTCTAACTTTAGCACTTTGGGTTTGGGGGATTTAAATGTTGTGCCAGTTTGGCTTCAGAAATGTTTATCAAGATGGCTAGTGTTATCTACTACTGCATTGTCCTGTCGAGGTCTAGACTTTGATTTCACAAGAGGCAGCTGTAACTTTTTCCTTCCTTTATGCAATTTGATCAACAAACATTTTCACCTGAGGCAATTCAACAAAATTAAGGGAAAGGGGATGGGATTTGATATACCACCTTTCTGTGGTGACAGCCAAAGAGGTTTACGTATTATATATAGGTACTTATTTTGTACTTGGGGCAATGGAGGGTTAAGTGACTTGCCCAGAGTCACAAGAGAAATTGGGTTTATGAGCCGGGTATGTTTATTACTGTGTAATTGTGTAACTTTATTGTATTGTATATTATTTTATTCCTCTGAACATGAGCAGGACAGAGCGATTACCACATATGGGTGAGATCACCAACGGAGCCACAATACTGACACTGCTCAGCATTCAGAAGATTCTTGAAGCTTTTGGCAGGCCCAATCATGCATACTTTCTTGCTTTCTTGAATCGCACATGACCCACAGTCTTTTTTTTTTTTTTTTTTCCTGTGGAGTGAAACAGATATGTTTCTCTGCTGTCTACCACAATCTCCTTGTGAAACTTTTTTTTCTTGGCCTTTGTTGCCCCTTCTTTGTGTGAGTAGTGCAGGACCTTTTACTTTATTTTGTTTCCCATTATTTCTTAGTGATGTTTGGCACTTTTAGGTTTCCTTTTTTTTGTTTTCTTTTTTTCCACAGCTCGTGGCCCACTTAGGCCTGAGCTTCCAGTTGGGACTTTTCCCTTGCCTGTTCTCTCTCTTCCCCCCCCCCCTCCCCCCCCCCCCCCCAAAAAAAAAAAATTAGCTGCTTGACTTTGCATTGGCTAATTTTCTGACCATGTCCCAGAAAACTCCCAGTGATTTCAAGAAGTGCTCCAGGGGCAGCAGGGTCATGTCTGTGACTGACCCTCATAACTGGTGCCTGGTCCCTGATCACCAGTTCTCTTGTTACAAACTCTGTTCTAAAATGCAGAAAAGAACTCGAGTTGAGAGGCCTTGCACAGTTAAGTCTAGTCCGTTGCCATTGGAGGCATCAGGCCCCGTAACTTTAGCAGCTGCATTGAACACTGGGGATACATTTGCATTAGGGAGGTTTCCCCCCAACCCCAGTCCCAGCACTGAGCATCTGTAGTGCCTGCTCAGAGCAAGCATCATTTGGATGTGACACCAAGGAACAATGAGGATTCTACATTGTCCTTGTCGGCACCTAAGGATCCACTATTACACATCGAACAGAGGCAAAGAAGCACTGACATCGATTATCTTTGGAGCATGGTACCAGGAGCTCCAGAACTTCAGCTTCACTGGTATCCAAGAAGCATCCAAGAGGGTTGTTCCCCCTCTGTGGAAGTGTTGCCAATGTGCCAGTTTCCAAGAAGTTGGGACCCTGGCACCTACGTCTTCAAAGACTGTTATTGTTCTGGTACCAGCTCAATCTATACAGATGTCTGCCTTTTGAGGAGTGGTTCCAGGTCATTTTATAGGAAGAGCTGGAGTGCATCCTAGCAAATTCTGGAGACCCATGCCCTGCCTGTCAAGCATTCATTAACACTGGTGCCCCATCAGGCACTGGAGCCAGTGCTGACTGATCTGGTGCTCTTCTCCAGCTCATTGGGGTGGAAGTGACCCCAGAGTTCTGTAGAGATCCCATACCTCTGCACTCTCACCCAGAGCCTGGTCATATGTCCAGTGGTCCAAGGCAGGCACAGACTCGGATATCCCATGAGGAGTACTTTGCTGAGTCAGATTGGACTGCTCTTAGGAGTCTGAGGTGGAACCAGAGGAGCTGTTGGACGAGGGATCCCTTGGTCTGCCTTAAGATCCTTCTAAGGAAAGGAGAAAGTCTCCCCCAGAGGAACTCTCCTTTGTCAACTTTTTAAGGGAGATGGCTGAGGTCACCCCATTTAATTTGGAAGTTGAGGACGAACCCATGACCGAGATGTTGGATGTATTTGATTATGATCCACCTCCTAAGGAATCTGTGACAGTACCCATGCATAGCATCCTCAAGGCAGCATAGATGAGGAATTCGGAGACCCCCCACTTTCTGTACAGCCTGTACCTAAGAAGGCAGACTGTATGTACAAATCCAGAAGGCTCCCAGATTCAAAAAGCAGCAGCTTCATCACTATTCTATTGTGGTTGAATCCGCTTTCAAAAGAGCTAATTCAAAGACCCATGCTTCAGCACCTCCAGGTGGGGATGCTTGGACTCTGGAGTCTTTTTGGGAAGAAGGTTTTTCAGGGCTCTGTGCTTATCTCCTGCATATAGTCCTACCAGCTCTATATTGTATTGTATTTGTATTCTTCTGCTTTTTAACATGAATTACAGAGCAGATTACAATAATATAAACTTTTGCATTCAGAGGAATTTACATACAATCTTAAAATCAGTGCATTAAACACTAAAAGATATACATAATTCTAGTTTGTGACTGCCTTAATTAATTCTTGAAGTGTATTTCTCTACTTTGGCCAGCAGGTGGTGCATGTTTATTTTGAAGCTGCTGCAGAACCAAGACTGTTTTCTTTGTTTGTCTTTTGGAAAGGCAGTCTGCATTATACTTTCAAACTTCTTGTTCTGGGCTCTGATTGGCCCAGGAGCTCAATTTTATTTGGAGTGTACTAGCTTTTGCCCCCATGGGAAAGAGAGAGAGAAAGATCTCTTTGCTGAAGGCCAGTGATCAGTTATATTTGATAATGTGTGAGCAGCATATTTCTTGATCTCCCCAGGTACTTTTCAGAAAGTAAACAAATGTTTAGTTTTATAATTGATCATATTTCAGTTACCTGTTATTGTTTGTTGATTGCACTTTTTCTGTTCATTCAGTATTTTAAAGACAATAAAACATTTTCAGTTTCTTTCCTCTGCCTGTCTGGACTGATAAAGAATCCTGGTGGTTTGTGTGTTGGGTCTGTGAGTGCTTTCTGGTAACTGTGGGACCAGGGATAATTTGAGAGTGGGAGACTTGCTCAGAGGCGGTTGTGACCAAGTTGGTGGGAGGAGGGTGCCAGTGTAGAGCATAAGTGGCAGGTGCAGACGGACCTGAGTTGTGCTTGGGATAGACCCTCTAAGTGGTGACAGGGTAGCCCTAGGCAGGTGGCTAGGTGTTTCGTGGCATAGTTAAAATTACAAATTCTGCTCAGAAAACAAGAAAGTTATGAGGAGAGGCCAGCACTAGGCTCCCTGTGTTATGGTATGTTATGTGAGGCTCTACCTGAAGAACTTGACCCGCAATGTAGCGGAGCTTGCAGACACTCGGCCTTTAGAGAAGGCCATGGAGCTCAACCAGTTAGTAGCCAAGCAAAAGCAGTGACACCGCCATGCACTATGTGAACAAGCAGGGAGGTACAAGATCTACCTTTTGTGTCTGGAAGCAGTCAGGATGTGGCACTGGACCTCCAGCCATGGTATGGTACTCGGGGTGGACAGATTGGACAGGGTGATGGAGCCATACAAGTGGTATCTCAACATGGGTGTTGCCTGAAAGATCTTCCCAGAGTGGGACACTTCCTCGCTTGATCTTTTTGCCACTCGTCTCAACAACAAAGTCCCTCAGTATTGCTCCAGACTTGGGTCATGTGGAAAACTAGTGTTGGATGCCTTTCTCCTGAATTGAGGGAAGGACCTTTTGTATGCATATCCTCTCATACCTCCGGATGGGAAGACTCTGAAACTCGAGCAGGACCAGGGCACCATAATCCTCATTGTGCCTTACTGGCCAATACAAGTATGATTCTCTCTTGTTCTGTAGTTAACCTCCAAAGAACCTTGGAGTGTTTTCCAACCCTCGTCGTTGTGAATGAGGAATCTCTTGTTCATCTTAACCTCCAATCTTTGGCTCCCACGGCTTGGTTGTTGAAAGCATAGAATTTGCATCCCTTTGACTGTGTGAGGTGTTTCAGGGTCCTGCTGGCTCCCAGGAACGACTCCACTAAGAAGTCTTATACTTTTAAGCGGAGAAGGGTTGCTGTCAGGATCTAGGGTCTTGCCCTTGCACCATTTTCTTGAACTACATAAAAACTGCTTGAGTACTTTCTACACCTCTCCGAGTCTAAAGACCAACTCTGTAAGGGTTCACGTTAGTGTGATGATATTTTATTTATTTATTTACAGTAGCATGATATATCGCCTTAAATAACACGTAGACCTAGGCAGATTACAATTCTAGTTCAATAATAAAAATAAGAACAAGAAAGGGACTACAGTGTTCTGATAAGAAAGTAGTCACCACACATACAAACAGAGCCAATACGTATCCATACTGGGATAAATCAAAGAAAGGGGAGGAAGGAGAAGGGGGTAGGATTCGAACCAGCTTCAATAACCTACAAGCAGCTAACTTGGAAGATTAAAAGCCTGACGGAATAGCCATACCGTCATCTTGTAGAGGGTAAGCTTATCTCTGTACAGTCTCTAGTTCAGTTTATGCAGAGTTTGCTTTTGATAAAGCCCCACCCCCCAATCAAAACTTCCAACCATGTAATGGGACCTCAGCGTCATTTTCACCCAGCTGATGAAAGCTCCTTTTGAGCCACTTGACTCTTGCCATCTGACCTGTCTGACCTTGGAAGGTCTTGTTTTTGGTAGCATTCACTTCAGTAGTGGATCCGCCTTGCGTGAAATTTTATAATAGCAGAGTGTTCTCGCATACACCCTTCTTAAGGTGGTGTTTGAGTTCCATCTTAATCTTGTCAGTTGGCTTTTCAACTTTTTTCCCAAATTCTAAGGCCCATGCTGGTGAAAGTGCACTGCACACCTTGCACTGCAAGTGAGCCTTGGTCTTCTGTCTCGAGTGTACTAAAGCCCATAACAATTCACCCAGCTTTTTGTTTCTTTTGACCAGGATGGGAGCAGCCATTGGTAAATGCACTTTATTTAGTTGGCTAGTGGACTTCATATTCTTCACTTATGCCAAGGCTGGACTGGGCTGATTCTGGAGTGCCATGACATTGTTCACAGTTTCAGAGCCATGGCTGCTTCAGTTGCCTACTTGAGATTAGCCTTCATTGAGGAGATATGCAGAGCTGCAGTGTGGTCTTCAGTTACTGCCTTGAGCAGGATTCCCAACACAACAGCTGGTTTGGTCAGACTGTTCTGCAGAACTTGTATAAATGCTTATTCGGTTCTGTTCCAGGCTGCACCTACACTACAAAAGTATAAGTTCACATTTGTTTAATTGGTTTCTGATTGGCCTTGCCTGTTGGAAGTTCCTATTGACCATTTTTTGTTTTTTTTCAATGATCCTGGTAGCTTAGGATTCCCATCTCTGGTAATTTCTCTGTCCTGCTTGTCCTTGGAGAAAGCAAAGTTACTCACCTGTAGCAGGTGTTCTCGGATGACAGCAGGGCATAGATTACCACATTGCACCTACCTTCCCTGGGAGTTGCATTCGGTATGGAAACATAGAAACAGGACGGCAGATAAGGGCCAAAAGGCCTATCCAGTCTGTCCATCCTCAGTAATCACCAACTCTTTCTTTCCTAAGGGATCCCACATGCCTGTCCCACGCTTTCTTAAACTCTGACACAGTCCCTGTCTTCATTACCTCCACCGGGAGGCCATTCCATGCATCCACCACCCTTTCTGTGAAAGAGTATTTTCTTAGATTCCTCCTAACCCTATTTCTTCTTAACATAATTGTATGCCCCCTCATTCCAGAGTTTTCCTTAATTTGAAAAAGGCTCACCTCCTTTATGTTAACATCACTGAGGTATTTTAATGTCTCTATCATATCCCCTCTCTCCTGTCTTCCAGCGTATACGTATTGAGGTCCCTAAGCCTGTCTGTATTTGTTTTATGACAGAGACCGTTTACCAATTTCGTAGCCGTTGGACCGACTCCATCCTGTTTATATCTTTCTGTTCGGTCTCCAGAATTACACACAGTACTCTAAATGGGGCCTCACCAGAGACTTATACAAGGGCACTGCCAGCTCTTTTTTCCTGCTGGTCATCCCTCTCCTTATGCAGCCAATCATCCTTCTGGCTTTGACTGTCGCTTTTTCTACCTGTTTGGAGACCTTAAGGTCATCAGACACAATCACCCCTAAGATCCGCTCTTCTTTCATACACAGAAGCACTTCACCCCCTATATTGTACTGTTCCACTGGATTCTTATAACCCAAGTGCATGACCCTGCATTTCTTAGTGTTAAATCTTAGTTGCTAATTATTGGACCATTAGTCAATCTTCACTAGATCCTTCCTCATGCTATCCACACCCTCCGGGCTGTCCACCCTATTACAGAGTTTGGTATCATCCGCAAAGAGACAAACCTTACCAGACAGCTCTTCCACAATGTCTCTCTCAAAGATGTTAGAGAGCCAGCCAGAGGACCGACCCCTGCGGTACACCACTGATAACATCCCTTTCCTAAGAGCAAGTGCCATTTACCACTGCCCTCGCCTTCCATTTAACCAGTTTTTAACTGTATAAATATACACAAGAGGACAAAGCCCCCAAGATGTAGGGATATATTAGAAGGATAAACTCCTAATATATATATCACCACAAAAGCAATTATTTTGGACTTGTTTGCACAGGGATGACTGTACCTAATTGGCCCTGTGGCTAGCTAGCTGTGCTGATGAAAGGAACAATGCCACAGATGGGATATATATTTTTTTATTAGGAATAGAAAAATATGTACTTATGTACTAATATAGCAAATGCAAAGCAATTACAGAAATAGATACAATGATTTATGATCATCTAAACGGATTATCTAAATGAGTGATCACAAAACTGATATCCTACTGATTATGAAAATATACACCACTAACCTGACTTGTGCAAAACACTTTGCAGCAAGAATTCACTGACCACCAGTCCTGACAACCAATCTATCACAGATAAAAAAAAAAAAAACCCGTGGACTAACTATCCCTCTGACCATAGGTAGTATATCCAGTTATCTCACCTTGCCGTCTTTATGGCAGACTTCCAATGGTAAAGAAGTGGATTTCTTCTCTGAGATGTGAGCTGAAGCCACAGCGAGTCTCTCAGTCCAGGAATAAAGTCCAAGGTGTGTATTCTGGATGCAGATGGCACAGTCTTTCGGGGTGTCCATGTATTGTAGCTGAATTAACCTTGTCAGTTTGTTAAAAGGTCTGCAGTTCCCTGGTGTAGGAAATCAGTCTCTTGCTCTCTCTTTCAGAGCTTCTAACCTCCAGCAAGTCTTCTGGTCTTCCTTCTCTTCTGTCCTCCTTCAGTCCAGCATTATCCATCGGTCAGGTGATACCTGTGGACCAATCACAGATGGTGTAATAATGTCCAGCCAGATTCATGGTCATAAAGAGAGGCCTTTGTTATGGCATGCAGACCTCCCTGACTGATCCCATACTCCTGGAGCCATCTGTGTCTCTCTTCTCCATTCTTCCCAGGAGATAACTAGGCTAGTTTGCAGCAAGCAATACTATGTCCTTGGATGAAGTCATTTTGGTATGCTCAGCAGTAATTTTCCTTTTGCAGAAAAGCTGGTTTCAGATGGCTACAGATGTATTCAGGGCACAGGCTATAGAATCCATATTGGTTATAAGAGAATGGTTCAGGCTTGTTTAGGCCAAGACCAGCAAATGAGAGATCGCAGGTAAATACTCCTACATATCCCAGTCAGTCACTTTAGGTTCCATACCGAGGGCACTCAGTTTATTTATGAGTTGCCTGTGTAACTGTGTCAAAGGCTCTGCTAAAATCCAAGTACACCACATCTGGTGCGCTCTCAAGTCTCACTGTTTGGTCACCCAATCAAAGAAATCAGATTTGTCTGACACGACCTGCCTCTAGTGAAGCCAATGCTGCCTCTGGTCTTGCATTCCATTCAATTCTAGAAACCTCAGCAATCCTCAGCTTTAGAAGTGTTTCCATAAGTTTCCTCACCACTGAGGTCAGACTGACAGGTCTATAATTTTCAACCTGCTCCTTCCACTCTTGTGCAGAGGGACCACATCTGCCCTTCTCCAGTCTTCCGGGACCTCTCCAGTCTCTAAGGAAGCATTGAAGATTTTGGACAATGGAGCTGCCAAAACCTCTCCTAAGTTCCTTGAGCGCCCTTGGATGTATCCCATCAGGCCCCATCGCTTTGTCTACTTTTAGTTTAGCTAACTCCTCATGAACACAGTGAGAATCAGTCCTGGTCTTCCATACATCCATCCCAATTTGCATTTGTTTTCTGCAGTCCTACCCCCTGGCCTTTCATCCTTGATCACAGAACATAAATAATTGTTAAGCAGTTCAGCTTTATCCTTATCAGCTTCTACATATACCCCCCCCCCCCCCTCCCGAGTCTCACAATGCTATTATGGCACTTCCTTCTTTCGTTTAAATATCTGAAAAACGTCTTGTCCCCCAATTTTACCGTATCGGTTATCTTTTCTTCCATTTGCCTCTTTGCATTCCTGACAGCTTTTCCAGCTTCTCTTAGCTGTTCATGATATTTTTGCCTGTCCTCCTCTTTCTGAGTCATCTTGTAACATATGAAGGCTAACCTTCTTTTCCTTACCTTTTCAGCTACTACGTTTGAGAATCAGAGCAGCCTTCTTTTCTTCTTACTTTTATGCAATTTTCTAACATAAAGGTTTGTCACCTTTAAGATAGCTCCTTTCAGTTTGGCCTACTGCTGTTCTACTTCCTTTAGCTGTTCCCATCCAACCAACTCTTTTTCCTGAGAAATTCCCCCATCTCGGCAAAGTTAGTTCTTTTGAAATCTAGGACCTTCAGTCTCGAATAAGCCGTCTTCTCCTTTGTCTTCATATTGAACCATACCATTCAGTGATTGATAGATGCCAGATGATCTCCCACAGTAACATCAGAAGCATTCTCCCCGTTTGTGAGCACCACGTCTAGGATAGCTCTATCCCACATATGTTCCTTTCTCCATTGCTGAAACAATTCTGCCTGTAGAGAAGCCAAGATCTCTTTGCTTCTAGATGACCGCACAGCAGGGAAGCCCAAATTGATGTCTGGCATGTTAAAATCGCCAATTAGTAATACTTCCCCTTTCCTAGTTATTCTGTAGATCTCTTCAATTAGGTCTCTGTCCATTTCTTCTGACTATGAAAGTGACCTGTATATTACACCAATATAAATACACTTTCCTTTCCCTGTTACCAATTTAACCCACAGTGCTTCTTTCTTACCCCTCACGTCCTGCAGTTCTGTCACTTTAATATTATTTTAAACATATAATTCCACCCCACCCCATTTTTCCTACCCTGTCTTTCCTGAATAGATTATAGTCAGGTATAACTACAGCCCAGTCATGGCTCTTCGTGAACCATGTCTCTGTGACCACCACTAAATCAAAGTCCACTTCTATCATTGCAGCCTCTAGATCTTGAAATTTGGTTCCCATAGTACAGGTATTGGTATACAAGGCTCTCCAGATGTGACTCTTTCTCTTTTCTACAAGGGTATTTGATGTCTTACCTTCCTGAGGGTTATTTATGATTTGGGGGCTTTTCTTACCCATCCCCAGCAAAAAGTATGCTGTTTTATCCAACTGCAGGTCCTGCGCAAGTTGGGCAGATGGAATGCACACATGCACGCACGATCAGGCCTGCAAAAAGCTTCCAAGAATCTTTTGAAAGCTAGGCAGCGTCTGTACTGGGGCTTTGTCGATTACATCACCCATATGTGGTGGTCTATATCCTGCTGTCCTCGGAGAACACCTGTTACAGTTGAGTAACCTTCCTGTACCATAAACCTTTGTGATATATTATTTGAATAATGCTATATCAAGACTTAAACTACTTCTGCTGCTGATTTCATTTGTGTTTATGAAAGAAGCTACATGTGCCACAGGAATGGTTCTGTTTCTGTAGACATTCATTTTGTGTGTTTGCCATGTTGGCCTTTATTTCTACATATCCAAGTAGACTAACAATTGATACCTTAATGCTGGATTAACTGAATAAATTGGTTATAGGTGTATAAAAGAAAAATCTCCTACAACTTACGTTCTTTATTTCCACATATAGATGTTGGAGTGTCTGTAAAGTGGCTGCTTTACTACTGAATATTCTTCGGATTTTGCAGGTACTGCTGGTGCAAGGCTATCTTGCCAAGTCTGGTTGGGGCTTTCCAAAAGGAAAAGTGAATAAAGAAGAAGCACCACATGACTGTGCTGCCAGAGAAGTGAGTTCAATAACGCTCTGTAATAGGGGTGGGCAATGATTAAAAATGTTAATTGCAATTAATCATGCTTAATCATGGCATGCATTTTGGGCAGTAAAAAATAATTTCAAACAAAATGTAATACTAAACTGAAAATCGATACTTTGATGGTACTGTAAAGTTGAATATTTAAACTTCCTGGGCAAGGTTGGGGAGGGAACATTCACCCAAAATGATGATGATTTTTTTTTTGAGGGGGGGAGGGAGGGAATGGTGCCCTCTTACAAGGAATCTTCAGACTCTTATATTGCCCTCTGAGTTTAGTTTATTATAACATTTGATATACTACCTTTCATAGTTGGTTGATATATTACTTAAAGCGATTTGCAACACAACAAGATAAATTGGCTATAAAGTAGAAAGGAAATTGAAATGTGAAAAAAAAAACCTGAAAGTTAAAAAAAAAAAATTTAAAGTTTAAAGAAAAGATTAAATATTAGCAAATTAAAAGAAATGGAAAACTTGGGGGACATTTTGGGTTCAGGTCCCCAAAGTCTGCTGGTTTGGCTGGCACATTTTGCCCCACCTGCCTGGTGCTCTCCATAAATCCACATACCTTGGCTGGCGGAGGTTCCGAAGCCCCGCCAGCAGAAGCCTCCTTCGCACACCTGCTTGGTTTTAATGAAATTGAGCATGCGTAAAGTTCGCACATGCTCAATTTCACTAAAACCGAGCATGCGCGCTGGGGTGGGAAACCTGGGCAGGCAGCGCGGTGCCGAGTATCGCCACAGGAAGGCTTCTGCTGGTGGGGCTTGAGGACCCCTGCCAGCCCAGGTATGTGGGATTGTAGAGAGTGGCAGGGAGGCAGGGCAAAATGTGCCCCCCACTTTGGGCTCAGGCCCCCTCAAAATCAAGGTCTGGCTACACCTCTGTTGCCATATTGGAAAGACTGATAGTTTGTTATAATCTTTTTCCTTTATTAGTAGAAACATGAAAATTGAAACAGAGGTTCTTCAACAGCTTATTAGAAACTAGCTCATGATGTGTCAGTCCTACTTCAGTTTGTGTATATTTCATACTTTACCACAATTGAAAATCACCAATGTTTGTTTAGTATTTTCCATTTTATAAATAATTATAGTGTCCTTTTAATTCAGTCAAGAATTAATAAAGAAAACTTTCCTAGTACTTGGTTGCAGATGAAGTTTCAGTGATTACTGTCCTATAATTGTAAAAATTCCTCTCTCAAATGAATTTGGTATGTCATTCAGTGTACTCCTACGTCTTGTGTTTAGGTCAGGGGCAGTGGAATTTTTGTTTGGAGGGGGCAAACTCCATCCCCAACCCCACTTATGCTCCTCCCCCAGTTCCAGCATCTCTCCTTACCTACCATCCCATAGTCACTCCCCCCACAGCATCCAGTATCGTTCCCTACCTTTGAATCCCCCAATATGGTGCTCAGCATTTCTCTCCTCCCCTCCCATGTAGTCTGTAGCACTTCTCTCCATCTCCCTGCCCCCCACAACATGTTTAGTGCCTTACCTCCCTTCCCCAGGGTGGCAATACTCTAACCGGCACAGCAGGGTCCTTGACCATCTGTGCATGCCCCAAGGCTTGCCTGCTTCCTTCCCCTCCAAACTTCTTGTTTCAAGCATAAGGCCCTGCGCCTGCCAGCCTCAATGCTTTTGGTACTGTGCTGGTTGGAGTATCGCCCCCTTAGAGAAGGGAGGTAAGGTACTAAAATCTTTGCGGGATGGGGAATTTGCCAAATGGCCATCAGCCTTCATGTCAGCTAGCTGTAAGCAGTTGAGTTACCAAAGATCAGGTACAGCTAATATAGATATGTGTTATCGTATTAGTTGAACCTAATAGAGCTGCAAGCTGAGAAACGGGGAGGCCACTGCTGCTCCTTGAAATGTTGGACAAGTCACTTATTGAAATCCAAAATCCAATACCAGACATACTTTAAAGTAATACAAAACACTACAGTGTCACTCAGGACCTAAAGAGCAACTCTACCATAACATAATAGCAGCTTAATTTTCACAAGTCATAAAACAAGCACCTACTTAGGAAAACACAGCACCACAAACACTGCAACGGATGGTAGAACATTAATAAACCCTACTGGAAAACTAAAAAACCAGATTATTACAGATGCATCCTGCATAGTTAATAATAACAGAAAGCCATGTTTGTTTCATATACATAGCGTACAGATAGACTCTCATCCAGTATGAAATAACTAACCACAAATTTAAAAATGGGGACAAATATTAAACTGAATACCCAAGAAGCTACAGTCAAACTCCAAATATAAAGATAGCAGACAAACATTTCAAGAACTGACATATTCTGCTCATTACACTATATGGTATGGGATTTGCGTTACAAGACGTATGAGGAGAGACTTGCTGAACTAAACATGTATACTCTGGAGGAAAGGAGAAACAGGGGTGATATGATACAGACGTTCAAATATTTGAAAGGTATTAATCCGCAAACGAACCTTTTCCGGAGATGGGAAGGTGGTAGAACGAGAGGACTTGAAATGAGATTGAAGGGGGGCAGACTCAAGAAAAATGTCAGGAAGTATTTTTTCACGGAGAGAGTAGTGGATGCTTGGAATGCCCTCCCGCGGGAGGTGGTGGAAATGAAAACGGTAACGGAATTCAAACATGCGTGGGATAAGCATAAAGGAATCCTGTGCCGAAGGAATGGATCCTCAGGAGCTTAGTCAAGATTGGGAGGCGGGGATAGTGCTGGGCAGACTTGTACGGTCTGTGTCAGAGCCGGTGGTTGGGAGGTGGGGAACTTTGGAAGGCTAAGTGCTTTGAAAATATGCCTGTATGTTTGTTACTATATGTTAACAAATACAAATAAAAAGTGGAAAATATGATGATTATACCATTTTATTTAATTAAACACATTTTTCAATTAGCTTTCAGAGGCTAAAACCTCTTTCCTGAGGTCAGGGCAGTGTGCTGCTGTTATGGTAGTCTGTTCTGACATGAGAAAGGAGGGTTTGGTCTCCAACCAGTCAAAAAATGAATTAAAAAATTAGTCCAATAAAGATATCGCCATATTTCCATTTTCTATATTTATTAACTTTATTAACACAGCCAGGGGTGGCCCAAGGCAATTTGCCACCTGAGGGAGGGATAAGATGCTGCCCAGTCCTGGTCTGGCATCTTCCCCCCCCCCCCCCCCCCTTCCCTCCTCAACCCTCTTCCCCATATTTACCACCCTTTTGTTTTTCCAAAAAGCGGCAGCGATTCCCATAGGATGCCCTGCCACAGCGCTGCCAGCACCAGCCTCGTTGCTATACTGCATTCCGCCTCTGAGGAATCACAAAGTTATGTTGAGGCAGGCCACAGTAGGGAGAAGAAGCCAGCGGCAGGGCAGCCTTTGGGAATTGCTGCCACTGCCGCCTTTTGGAAATTAAAAAAATAAGGTAAATGTGGGGAAGAAGGTTTAAGAGGGAAGGGGAGAGTGCCGCCTGAGGCCTCCACCTCAGTTGACCTAATGGTAGGGCCGCCACTGAACATCTACCACACTACTTTATCCTAAACTAAAATAAAATTCATTTTTTTTTCTACCTTTGTTGTCTGGCCATTGACTTTTTCTAATTGTGTTGGTCCTAGTCTCTCGTTTCTGCTTTCCTCGTTGTCTTAACTCTCTTGCCAAGGTTTCCTGTCCATTTTCTCTCCTTTCTTCTCCTTTCAATAACCTCAAGTTCAATCCTTTGATATAATTTTCAAAATTTTCAACTTTCACTTTTAATATGCCAGATGTTCATTTGGGTATCCCTATTGTGGGGTCTTCTAGCAGTAGGGAGATCCTGGATTCTCTACAGGGGGAACTATTCCAGCAGTTGGTAATGGAACTTAAGAGGGATGGGGACCATACTGGACTAAACCCCCCTGTTTACTAAGCCACACAGCAATGCCGACACAGCCTATACAAAGTGAATGGGCTGTGTTGGCATTAGCGCATGACTTAGTAAACAGGGGGGGTGGGGGTTAGTGCTTACAAATGGAAAGAGTGGTTCTGATAGAGATCATCTGGTATAAAGTGATCACTGGATGACATGGTTTAATATTAAGATAGGTATGGAGAGTGTTCAACTTCAAATGTCATTTTATCTTGCATGACAGCATTTTGAGTTGCAACTGAAGCTCCAGGTTCGTCAGCTTACCGCTGATAGCAGCAGTATTCACCTCCAAGTCTGAATCCTACAAGCATTCTGTGTCAATGCAGGTAGAACTTTAGAAGACAAAGTGTGCGAGGCTTCCAGGACTTGCCATATTGATTCAAGGGTAATTTTCTCTGGCTTGACTAGCGGAGATAAACCATCCAAAGGAGCCGCAGCCTGTCCTTCTGGCTTCTCCCCAACTGGCTCTTCATCTGAAGACACTAATAATGACATTATTCTAGGGGAAACCTCACCCTTTGACCCACTCTCCTCTGCTAGGGATGATGTAACTTGCAGACCTGACTGGGGTTCTGACTTAATTTGGAGAGTAATGGGACCTGCAGGGCTAAGTGCGACTTCACTCATGAAGTTCAGGCTCTTCTCCCAACTATGAGCAGCCGGTTCGCCCTGAGCAGCACAAGTTAACACCATGATCTCTACCTGGAGTCATTGAGGAAAACCACTCAACGAGTAGGCTTCCCGTGGTGCTTTGGCATGGTAGAAAGTAAATGGCAAAATGCAGAGAGAGGTCACACATGTCCTCATGCTGAAGCAGTCATCTTGGTCTCTCACCTTACTGTTTGTGAAATATTCCCGATTCAACAGTAAGTTTGATTAGACTGTCCTGTGGAATCTCTTTGAGATTTAGAATTCAACTCCATCCCCTTGAGGCACATTTTTATGTCTAGGTTGCCATTGTTTGGCAAAAGGCCATTTTGTCTTTTTCTTATTTACTTATGTATTTATTTTTTAATCAAAAACATGTTGGCATTTTGTGTTTTTCCTTTTTCTCCTTTTTTGTTGAGCATGTTGAGCGTGTAACTTGGGATTCCCAGTTGTGAAGGCTGTTAGATGAATCCTACAGAAAAGGCCTTAGTAATTGTTTTTTAATTGTATTTATTGTAGTATTTTGATTTCATCACTTTAGAATTATAAAGGCTCATGGATTTGATATATTGCTACTAATCCCTCATGACATCTGTGCAAGTATAGTAAATCCTTTGCTATGTTACCAGCTGTTACTCCTCCAATTAAATATTCAGTAAATCCTTCATTATTCTCTGTATAGTCTTCGTTTTCATGGTTGTCCTTGGCAGCACTATCTTCTGTCCTGTTAGCCATGAAATTAACTGCAAGTTCATGCAACTCCAGTCCCTCTTTGTAGCTTAAGCTACCAATTCACGACTTGTTCCCTTTGATTCTACTAATGGTTAATCGGAGCCTTTCAACCAATGTTGTCCTCTCACTCTGGGAAAAAGGCTATTTGACCAGTCTGACAAAGACCTTCAGTAGATCCTTCCGTTCCTGACAACTACCACCCTGTTTCCAATCTGGGTTTATTGTTTCTTTTTTTGTCTAAGCTCATTGAGAAAGTTGTCTTAAATCAACTTCTCTCTAATATAGAATATCCTTTTCTTCTCCACCCACGACAATCAGGCTTTCGGCTACCACAGCCCTACATCCATTTATTCCTAGGCAATGGTGATACTCTGGTTGTTTCTCTAGAACTTTCAGCCATGTTCAACTTAGCCATTTTCTTCTTTTAGCCAATGTTTGTGAAATCAGTCTCTCAGGTGTAGTACTCAGTTCTAACAGTTCTTTCTTAGGCTCAGCATCTTAATCTAATTGTTCTTAATCCCTTGTCTGTGGCATTTCCCTAAGGATCCATTCTTCTCCTCAGTATCTTGAGCCTGCTGGCAATTTTGGTTCAAGATTTTAACATCAAAGCCTTTTACTATACAGATGATACCCAACCTCTATTTCTCCTGATCTCTGTGTTCTGACTGATGGTCTCTAACACTGAAAAAACGGTGGCATTCTAGTTTTTAGGTCTTTACCGGCAGCCATCTCCATCTCTCCAGTTGTTAGATGTGGACATTCATAGAGTCGCATAGGTGTTGTTCTTGATGCTAAGCTCTCGTTCCAAGACCAGATTTTCCATGTTTTGCAGGTTTCTTTTTTTTTTTACACAGGCTCGTCCCTTAGAGGTTTGCTAGATTTTTCCACCCTGCATACTCTCACACATGCTTTCTAAATCTCAAAGTTGGATTACTGTAATTATGTTTATGCAGTATTCCTAAGTCCTAACTGAAGCGACTTACAAAACACTGTGGCTGACTTTTTATGTAGAGCTTGCAGTTATGATTATGCTCTCCACTTCTTTTTCATTTACACTGGCTACCAAACTACTGTATGTGATTTAATATCTTATTCAAGGCATATCTTACTCAAGGCCAGTACCTTTTTTCATTAATCATTCCTTATACTAATTGCTCCTTAAGATCAATTGATGCTAACCACCTTGTCCTTCCTCCCCCAAGAGGGCCATTATGAGACTACCAGGAATTCGGCTTATTTAGCTCCCAGGTTATGGAATAATCTTCCCCTTTGTCTTTGCATTGAGCTATCATACACTGTTTAAATCTGGCTTGAAAACCTATTTTTTTCAATCTTTCATTGATTTTGTGGTTTAAGAGGACCATGGGAGTTTTTGCCTATTTTGGAGCAGAGACATAGGCAGACCTGACATTTTTAGTGGGCCCAGAGTTTAACATAGGTGGGCATGACGCATACAGGTGTGAGTAGTGCTTGGTATACTCCTAAATAATGCCTTAGAATTCACTTGATGGCAGATTTCTAAGTAAACAGTTACCCAGTGGCTATTCTACATGAAGATAAACCACATAAATGCTTATGGAAACTTTAGAAACACCGATATTTCTAAATATAATCACATTATCCCATAACTTAAACTTTGCCATTATAAATAGACTTGTGTCTGTTCAACATCTCAACACATCACAGTAATCCTGCAAAATGACACATTCTTCAACTTTGCTTTATAACAAATAAAAATGTTTTACTAAGATGTATTAATAAAATAGGTAAATACCTTTTGAAGTCTCTCTCCCTTCCTCTGGTTTTACTACTTTCTCTCCCTTCTGATGCTTCCTCTACCCCCACCCACCTGAGATTTCATCTCCATTTCTTAGGTCCCTTCCCTACCCATTCTCCAGCTCCCTATATTCATATAGTTGACAAACTGAATACTACAGTCTGTGGTAAAACAAAAAAGAAAAAAAATCCAAATATTTTTTGTAGTTTAAAAAAAAAAAAAAAAGATACAAGGGAAATATAAACTACACTTCTACCATTCAACCACATATCCAAAAACAAAAACCACATATGGAGCAAACTTGACCTGAGTCAAGAATGGGTGGGCCAGGGCCCGCCTAGTCCTACTTGAGATATGCCACTGACTTGGAGTAGTTTATTTATTCCTGACATTTATACACATTAGCCCAAAATAGCCTCAAGTTCAATGTGGTTTACTTACAAGTTATTTTTTAGACTTTTTTTTAATACTGTATATACAGTATTTTAAAGCTTGAGTGAAGATTTGAATGTCTTCTCTGTTAAGTTAGTATTCCTTTTCTATTAATCTTTGTTATAACTGTAAACTGCTCTAATCTGCATTGTTAGGTTGGTATATCAATCAATCAATAATATAAACATGTGCAGGTACTTAAGATTCTGTCTACTTTTAGGTGAGTATGACATAGAACTTTATAACTCTAAGGTGACATCTTGTATATTGTTGGTTTTATATTGTGAAGTGCTATGAAGACTTTTTATTTTGGGGGGGGGGGGGGGGCAAGGACTGGTGGTCAACAAGTTTGATAGAAAAATATGCAGCTTGTTCTCAGAGAGAGAAATGTTGCTATGTTAATCTGATCCTTTGATGATAAGAATTTATTACTCCTAGCAGAGCAGAATGTTAGTCCTCTTGAAATCCATTTACCTCTCCAAGGTAGCTCCATGTAACTACAACAACATGGGAGAACCCCATGGGCATGGTTCATAATGTTAGATAGTCCAACAAGTTAGAAATTAGTGATGCTTTTTTAAATGCAGGCAGAGTAGTTTAATATAGAAGTTTATGGGTTAAGATAGAATTATCTGTTATCAGACTTTTATTGTTTAATAAAGAATTGCTAGTAATGCGTTTTCATCCATAACAATAGTTAATACATACATGTTAAATACAGAATATGGTTTGGGGGGAGGGAGGGATAAGTGTTATATTACAAAATTTGATGGCTGTACGTAATGTTGCATGTTTGAAGTGTTGTTCCACTGAGCTCTGTACAACTGTTTTGAGGCTGCTATGTTAAGGTGGATTTGTACTTTTGGAGTTGTCATCAATAAAAACTGTTGAAATATAAATGCAGGCAGAGTACACCTGTTACACATAGGCAACTTTGCTTTACCTCTGTAGCATCTTATGAGATACCATTTGATGGCGTGTGAAAATCTAGAAACCTTTTCTCTACATGGCACTTCTGATTAGATGAGCTGCACACCTCTGTAAGCCTTCCTGAAATAGGTTCTAATTTTTGATCTATCTGTTCTACATTCAGGTGTTTGAAGAAACAGGTTTTGACATCAAAGAACGAATGTGCATTACTGACTATATAGAACTGAGAATCAACGATCAACTGGCACGCTTGTACATCATTCCAGGGGTTCCAAAGGACACAAAGTTCAACCCAAAAACAAGAAGAGAAATCCGGGTATTTGTTTCAAATTCAAAGTTGGGCTCTCGTTTTGAATAGAAAGTTATGATGTTCTTTCAGAACTAGAATAGTGAAATGCAGACCTTTTGTTCTGTTGATTCAGTATTTAGTCATTGAGTCTGATCACACAAGGGTTATAGGTATCAGTTATCCCTGGTTTGAATGGGTGTTGTAATAAATGTTTTGTTTTTAAGAGGGCAGTGGGTTAATTGTGTGCATAAAACCAACCACAAAACACAAATGTGGCATGCCAAACTATTTAGAAATATAATGCATTACTTGGTTCACAATCTAATCTAAAAAAGGAGAAAAAGAAACCCCAGATTCAGTTTCAAAAGACTGTTTTACTGTTTCTTTCACTGGACCCAAAAATCTCCTCTCACCATGAAACGTAAGTGAAATCAAAATGATGCGCGTCCTTTACACTTCATTTTCTATGTGAAAAAAAAATGTGTTTATATATAGACTCCACATAAAGCAGACTAAATCAAACATTGCACTTAGCTTAAAGCAGCCTCACAAAGCTGTTTTAAGCTGCTTACAAGGACCTTTTTAAAGAAAAGCTTTGGCTGAAATGCTGAAGAAGATTCTTTTCTTTCCTTTTTGTTAGACATGCATGACTTTTTTGCCCTTTATTAATGCTGTTGATGGTGACGTTCGATTTATGAGGAGGCTGGCTCCATCTTTTATAGATACTTGTTAGGGTAAAGAGAGAAAGAGATTGGTTTTGTTTAATCTTGTTGCTGCTGTAAGTAGCATTTAATGTTGGCATATTGAGTAGGTCTGGTGGATGTGTGTAGGCATTCTTCCACTTATTTACAGGGTTATAAATGAGTTCTGTCAGTTCTCAGTATTTAATAATTTGTCATATGACTAGTAAAAGTATCATCTCAGCTACCCGGTAGGTTTTCTTTTAACATGTAATTTTTAGGTCACTAATGTTCTCCGAGGACAAGCAGGCTGCTTGTTCTCACGACTGGGTGACGTCCGCGGCAGCCCCCACCAACCGGAAAAAAGCTTCGCGGGACGGTCGGGACGCAGGGCACGCCCACCGCGCATGCGCGGCCGTCTTCCCGCCCGTGCGCGACCGCTCCCGCCAGTTCCTTTTTTTCCGCGACTGGAGAGAGTTGTGCTTTTGCCACTCTCTCTGTTTTCAGCCGCCGGATTTTCTCGATCGCGTTTACGCGGATCGTCGCTTTGCTTCTGGTTACCGTACGGTTTCCCTTTTTGTTTCAAAACAAAACAAAACAAAAAAAAAAACCTGCGCGTGTGGAGCACGCGCTCCCCTTTTTCCCTCGCTTCTAGCGGGGACGCCACGTTGCGGCCTAGTGGTCGCTCGGTCGTTTCTTTTTTCCGTGGTGTGATTCCAGCCACCATTGACGACTTTGACTTCGCCGACGCGATTTTTCCGTCGATGTCCGCGAAGGTCCCGAGTGGATTTAAAAAGTGTGGTCGCTGCGGCCGGCCGATCTCGCAGACCGACACCCACGCTTGGTGCCTCCAGTGCCTCGGGCCAGAGCACAATCTCAAGTCGTGTTCTTTGTGTCTAGGTCTCCGGAAACGGACTCAGGTTGCGAGGCAAGTTCTGCGGGACCGTCTTTTTGGAACTTGCGCCGGCCCCTCGACGTCGACCTCGACGGCATCGGTATCGACGGCCGGTCCTTCGGTACCGGTATCGATGCCCGAGACATCGGCACCGATGGCAGCGACCCCAGGAGAACAGGTCCCGTCGGCCCGCCGGTCCGCCGGTGAGAGTGGGGGGGAGAGGCCGCGTGGGCAATCGGCCCCGGTCACTCCCTCAGCTCATGGGCCACGGGACCGAACCCTGTCTGACCCGGTACCTCGAGACCGAGGGGGATCGACCTCCTCCTCCTCCATGCCTTCCGGCACCGGTGACGGGCATCGGAAGAAAGATAAGAAGCGCCGTCACCGGTCGCCCTCGGTGCATCCGGATGTCGGAGAGGAGGCGACGCCGAAGCGTCATCGTCGAGAGGAGAGGTCTCCGTCGGTTGTGGAGGTACCGACGCGTCGGGGTTCCGGCACCTCGGTGCCGTCTCCTGGCCCCCAGCAGCTTCCGGCACCGACACCCTTACCGGCCCCGACACCCTTACCGGCCCCACCGCCTTTCCCGGCAGCGGGCCTAGACGAGTGCCTCAGAGCCATCCTTCCGGGGATCCTGGAAGGACTGCTGCGCCCCTCGGCGCCGATGACTGTGGCGCCGGTGAGCTCTAGCCCGGCGCCGGGGCCGTCGACACCGCCGCCGCTTGCGGCGCCGGTCTCGACCGCCACGCAGGTGGAGTCCCCGTCGACGTCGATGGAGGGAGCTCCGTCCCCGCCGGCGCGGGAGTCCACCGCTCGACGACACCGAGACCTCGGTGCCTCGACGTCGAGCCGGGCCCGGTTCAGGACTCAGCTACATGAGCTAATGTCCGATACCGAGGATGAGGACTCGTGGGGGGAAGAGGAGGACCCTAGATATTTCTCCTCAGAGGAGTCTACGGGCCTTCCCTCGGACCCCACGCCTTCACCGGAGAGGAAGCTCTCACCTCCTGAGAGTCTCTCTTTTGCCTCCTTTGTGCGGGATATGTCTATCAGCATTCCCTTCCCGTGGTCTCTGTGGAAGAGCCGAGGGCCGAGATGCTCGAGGTCCTCGACTATCCATCACCACCTAGAGAGTCCTCCACGGTGCCGCTGCACAATGTCCTAAAGGAGACGCTGCTTCGAAACTGGGTGCGACCATTAACTAACCCCACCATTCCCAAGAAAGCAGAGTCCCAGTACAGGATCCACTCTGACCCAGAGCTCATGCGGCCCCAATTGCCCCATGACTCAGCGGTCGTGATTCTGCTCTCAAGAGGGCACGGAGTTCGAGGGATACCGCCTCGGCGCCCCCGGGGCGGGAGTCTCGCACTCTGGACTCGTTTGGGAGGAAGGCCTACCAATCCTCCATGCTCGTGACCCGCATCCAATCATACCTGCTCTATATGAGCATTCACATGCGGACCTATGTGCAACAACTGGCGGACCTGGTCGAGAAGCTCCCGCCGGAGCAGTCCAGGCCTTATCAGGAGGTGGTCAGGCAGCTGAAGGCGTGCAGAAAGTTCCTGTCCAGGGGTATTTATGACACCTGTGACGTGGCATCTCGTGCTGCGGCCCAAGGTATAGTGATGCGCAGGCTCTCATGGCTGCGCGCCTCTGACCTGGACAACCGCACCCAGCAGAGACTGGCCGACGTCCCTTGCCGGGGGGATAACATTTTTGGTGAGAAGGTCGAGCAGATGGTGGACCAGCTGCATCAGCGGGAAACCGCTCTCGACAAGCTCTCCCACCGGGCGCCTTCAGCATCCACCTCCACAGGTGGACGTTTTTCCCGGGCCCGGCAGGCTGCACCCTATTCTTTTGCGAAGCGTAGGTACAACCAGCCGGCCCGAAGGCCTCGTCAGGCACAGGGACAGCCCCAGCGCGCTCGTTCTCGTCAACAGCGTGCGCCTAAGCAGCCCCCTGCGCCTCCACAGCAAAAGCCGGGGACGGGCTTTTGACTGGATCCATGGGAACATAGCCGCCCTACAAGTGTCCATACCGGACGATCTGCCGGTTGGAGGGAGGTTAAAATTTTTTCACCAAAGGTGGCCTCTCATAACCTCCGACCAGTGGGTTCTCCAAATAGTGCGGTGCGGATACGCCCTGAATTTGGCCTCCCTGCCTCCAAATTGCCCTCCGGGAGCTCAGTCTTTCAGCTCCCGCCACAAGCAGGTACTTGCAGAGGAACTCTCCGCCCTTCTCAGCGCCAATGCGGTCGAGCCCGTACCACCCGGGCAGGAAGGGCAGGGATTCTATTCCAGGTACTTCCTGTGGAAAGAAAACAGGGGGGATGCGTCCCATCCTAGACCTGAGAGGCCTGAACAAATTCCTGGTCAAAGAAAAGTTCAGGATGCTTTCCTTGGGCACCCTTCTGCCAATGATTCAGAAAAACGATTGGCTATGTTCCCTGGATTTAAAGGACGCATACACTCACATCCCGATACTGCCAGCTCACAGACAGTATCTCAGATTCCGCCTGGGCGCACGGCACTTTCAGTATTGTGTGCTGCCCTTTGGGCTCGCCTCTGCCCCACGAGTGTTTACAAAGTGCCTCGTGGTGGTGGCGGCGTATCTACGCAAGCTGGGAGTGCACGTGTTCCCATATCTCGACGACTGGCTGGTCAAGAGCACCTCGGAGGCAGGAGCCCTCCGGTCCATGCAGTGCACTATTCAACTTCTGGAGCTGCTGGGGTTTGTGATCAATTACCCAAAGTCCCATCTCCAGCCTACTCAGTCTCTGGAATTCATAGGAGCGCTGCTGAATACCCAGACGGCTCAGGCCTACCTTCCCGAAGCGAGGGCTACCAATCTCTTGGCCCTGGCTTCGCAGACCAGAGCGTCTCAGCAGATCACAGCTCGGCAGATGTTGAGACTTCTGGGTCATATGGCCTCCACAGTTCATGTGACTCCCATGGCTCGTCTTCACATGAGATCTGCTCAATGGACCCTAGCTTCCCAGTGGTTTCAAGCCACCGGGAATCTAGAAGATGTCATCCGCCTCTCCACCAGTTGCCGCACTTCACTGCTCTGGTGGACCATCCGGACCAATTTGACCCTGGGACGTCCATTCCAAATTCCGCAGCCCACGAAAGTGCTGACGACGGATGCATCTCGCCTGGGGTGGGGAGCCCATGTCGATGGGCTTCACACCCAGGGTCTGTGGTCCCTCCAGGAAAAGGATCTGCAGATCAACCTCCTGGAGCTCCGAGCGATCTGGAACGCACTGAAGGCTTTCAGAGATCGGCTGTCCTGCCAAATTATCCAAATTCGGACAGACAATCAGGTTGCAATGTATTACGTCAACAAGCAGGGGGGCACCGGATCTCGCCCCCTGTGTCAGGAGGCCGTCGGGATGTGGCGTTGGGCGTGTCAGTTCGGCATGCTCCTCCAAGCCACGTACCTGGCAGGCGTAAACAACAGTCTGGCCGACAGACTGAGCAGAGTATTGCAACCGCACGAGTGGTCTCTCCATGCCAGAGTGGTACGCAAGATCTTCCGAGCGTGGGGCACCCCCTCGGTGGACCTTTTCGCCTCTCAGACCAACCACAAGCTGCCTCTGTTCTGTTCCAGACTTCAGGCACACGGCAGGCTAGCGTCGGACGCCTTTCTCCTTCATTGGGGGACCGGCCTCCTGTATGCTTATCCTCCCATACCTTTGGTGGGGAAGACCTTACTGAAGCTCAAGCAAGACCGCAGCACCATGATTCTGATAGCGCCCTTTTGGCCCCGTCAGATCTGGTTCCCTCTTCTTCTGGAGTTGTCCTCAGAAGAACCGTGGAGATTGGAGTGTTTTCCGACTCTCATTTCGCAGAACGACGGAGCGTTGCTGCACCCCAACCTTCAATCCCTGGCTCTCACGGCCTGGATGTTGAGGGCGTAGACTTCGCTGCGTTGGGTCTGTCTGAGGGTGTCTCCCGGGTCTTGCTTGCCTCTAGGAAGGATTCCACTAAAAAGAGTTACTTTTTCAAGTGGAGGAGGTTTGTCGTTTGGTGTGAGAGCAAGGCCCTAGAACCTCGTTCTTGCCCTGCACAGAACCTGCTTGAATACCTTCTGCACTTATCAGAGTCTGGCCTCAAGACCAACTCAGTAAGGAATCACCTTAGTGCGATTAGTGCTTACCATTATCGTGTGGAAGGTAAAGCCATCTCTGGAGAGCCTTTAGTCGTTCGATTCATGCGAGGCTTGCTTTTGTCAAAGCCCCCTATCAAGCCTCCTACAGTGTCATGGGATCTCAACGTCGTCCTCACCCAGCTGATGAAACCTCCTTTTGAGCCACTGAATTCCTGCCATCTGAAGTACTTGACCTGGAAGGTCATTTTCTTGGTGGCAGTTACTTCAGCTCGTAGGGTCAGTGAGCTTCAAGCCCTGGTTGCTCATGCTCCGTATACCAAATTTCATCACAACAGAGTAGTGCTCCGCACCCACCCAAAGTTCCTGCCGAAGGTGGTGTCGGAGTTCCATCTTAACCAGTCAATTGTCTTGCCAACATTCTTCCCCAGGCCGCATACCCGCCCTGCTGAACGTCAGTTGCACACATTGGACTGCAAGAGAGCATTGGCCTTCTACTTGGAGCGGACACAGCCCCACAGACAGTCCGCCCAATTGTTTGTTTCTTTCGACCCTAACAGGCTAGGGGTCGCTGTCGGGAAACGCACCATCTCCAATTGGCTAGCAGATTGCATTTCCTTCACTTACGCCCAGGCTGGGCTGACTCTTGAGGGTCATGTCACGGCTCATAGTGTCAGAGCCATGGCAGCGTCGGTGGCCCACTTGAAGTCAGCCACTATTGAAGAGATCTGCAAGGCTGCGACGTGGTCATCTGTCCACACATTCACATCTCATTACTGCCTCCAGCAGGATACCCGACGCGACAGTCGGTTCGGGCAGTCGGTGCTGCAGAATCTGTTTGGGGTGTAAATCCAACTCCACCCTCCAGGACCCGAATTTATTCTGGTCAGGCTGCACTCTCAGTTAGTTGTTCTTCGTAGGTCAATTTCTGTTGTTCCCTCGCCGTTGCGAGGTTCAATTGACCTGGGTTCTTGTTTTGAGTGAGCCTGAGAGCTAGGGATACCCCAGTCGTGAGAACAAGCAGCCTGCTTGTCCTCGGAGAAAGGGTATGATACATACCTGTAGCAGGTGTTCTCCGAGGACAGCAGGCTGATTGTTCTCACCTACCCTCCCTCCTCCCCTTTGGAGTTGTGTGTTTCATCTTTTGCTAGTTATTCAACTGGCGGGAGCGGTCGCGCACGGGCGGGAAGACGGCCGCGCATGCGCGGTGGGCGTGCCCTGCGTCCCGACCGTCCCGCGAAGCTTTTTTCCGGTTGGTGGGGGCTGCCGCGGACGTCACCCAGTCGTGAGAACAATCAGCCTGCTGTCCTCGGAGAACACCTGCTACAGGTATGTATCATACCCTGTATCTTTGTTTATCATTGTAAAAGGAAAGCTAAAAAAATGCGCTGCACTGGAGTTATTTGAATTTGAATAATTTGGTTGAAGATTTTTTTTTTTTGAATTTCAGAACATTGAATGGTTTCCCATTGAAAAATTACCATGCCATAGAAATGACATGACCCCGAAGTCCAAACTTGGTTTGGCACCTAACAAGTTTTTTATGGCCATTCCATTTATAAGGTATGCTTGCTTGTCGTTGGCACTTCTCACACATTGTCCTCTCTCCTCTCTCAAGCCTCTGGACTTTTAGTAATATTTGAATGCTGATTACTATGCTTTGGCCTCTTCTGTAGACCCTTACGAGACTGGATCAACAGAAGGTTAGGAGACTCCTCTGATAGTGACAATGGACTTGCATCTATGGTTGGCACTCCATCCAAGCTTAACCTTGAAAAAATGAGGTAAGGCAGTTGACAAATTATACCAGATGGCTGAAAAAGTAATACTGAAATTTTATTGAATTGAACATTTGGTTGGCTGCGGCTAAAATATAAAATTCCAAGTTAGGTCATGCATCTTGTTTGCTTGCAGATAATTCTTTGACTGTGATATGTGCTATAGTATTGTTTTTTGAGGATGTTTGGAAGACCAACCACCACCAATGCTTGGGCTCACAAGCTCACAACATAGTTAGTGCAAAGTACAAGATCAGCTCCTATTGTGTCATCATACCAGTTGAAACCTCTTTACTAAAGGCCATAATGTGTATCTCTACCAGTCTGAGGAATAGAAATTAGATTAGGTAATCAAGCTTCCATATCATCATGCTGATCAATCCATAGACTGGTGGGTTGTGTCCATCTACCAGCAGGTGGAGATAGAGAGCAATCCTTTTGCCTCCCTATATGTGGTCATGTGCTGCCGGAAACTCCTCAGTATGTTCTCTATCTCAGCAGGTGGTGGTCACACACAGCAGCAGCTCTGGCTAGGTCTCCAAGCCTAATTTTAGGTTTTGTTGAGTACCTGGGGTTGAGGGCTCTTCTTGAGCAAGTGCAAACCTGGTGGCGCCAGGTCCCTCCTTTTCTCCCCCCTCCCGCTGGCTCCGTTAAAAAAAAAAAAGATTTTGGACGTCCTTAAAGGCGTTTATTTCGACGTTTATTTAAACGTTTATTGCAGCTACTCACTGGGACACCAGGTCGTTACAGCTCGGAGCGAGAAGCAGGTAATTTTTACCTTTTTATAGCGGGCAGGGGGTTCCCCGATCGATCTCCACGTGGCCTATGGCGTCGGAGGGCGAGGGCGCGAAGAATTGCTCCCCGGACCGCGTGTGCGCTTCTAGCGGGGATGCGGGGGTCTTAAAGTCTGATTCGCCCTTGTTGGGTGTCAGTTCGGAGGCCGGTCAGTGTCCCGGGTCTTCCTCCGGTGCGGCGGTTTTTCCCACCATAAACGCCCATCCCCCGCTGCTCGCCTCCGCCATCTTGGCCGGCCACTCTGCTCGGACGGCTTCTTCTTGGGCCGCCCTTGAGCTCGGAGACGTTAATGCCATGGCCGCCCTTGATTTGGGCGACGGCAAAAAAGCGGGTAAAGTTAAGCGCCGTTCTTCCCGCGCGGCTCCTTCGTGGAGTGTCGCGCCGGACGCCATCTTGGATGCGCAGCATGTTTCTCCCCCGCTCTTGCGAGCGCCGGTTGAGGGTGCGTCTAGGGCTGTGGCCCAGGCTGCTGAAGTGCACAGTCTGGGGGGTTTCTCCCCCAAGTTTATTTTGCTGCTGCATCAGGCCTTCCTTATGCAAAACGCTGCCCCTTCTCCCTTGTCCGATAAAGGGGTTGAGGCCCCCGGAAGTAAACGCCCTCGGGTGGATTCCCAGGCCTTAGAGGACGCTGTTTCCTCTGATGTAGATGAGGGCAGCGTATCTGAGTTCTCCCAACGGTCCTTTGGGGATTCCTTGGAGGAGACGGATTCCCGCTCGGATGGAGCGGATGACCCCTCTGCAGCGCGGATCTTTCGCTCAGAGGATTTGCCCAACCTGTTAGTGCAGGCCATGAGCATTTTGAAGATTTCCTCTCCAGAGGACGTCTCTCCCTCAGCCCCTGTTGGCTCCGCCATTATGCTGGGGACAAAGCACCCGCCTAGAACCTTCCACGTGCATGATGCCATGCACACCTTAATTTCGGCTCAATGGGATGTCCCAGAAGCGAGCCTCAAAGTGGCTAGGGCTATGTCCCGCCTCTATCCTTTGCCTGAAAGTGAACGGGAGGCCTTTCTTTGGCCTACCGTGGATTCTTTAATCACTGCGGTGACTAAGAAAACGGCGTTGCCGGTGGAAGGTGGCACGGCCCTAAAGGACGCCCAAGACAGAAGATTGGAGGCGGCCTTAAGGCCGTCCTTCGAGGCGGCTGCCTTAAGTTTGCAGGCCTCAGTTTGCGGCTCCTATGTGGCCAGGGCGTGCCTGACGATTGTGCAGCGGGCTTCCCCCTCGGATCCTTCCTTGAGGACTGATTGGCCGGCCCTGGAATCGGGCTTGGCTTATTTGGCAGACTTACTGTATGATGTCTTGAGAGCCTCGGCTAAAGGTATGGCTCAGACAGTCTCTGCGCGGCGGTGGCTTTGGCTGAAACATTGGTCTGCTGACCACGCCTCTAAGTCCCGCCTGGCTAAGTTGCCTTTTAAAGGCAAGCTGCTCTTTGGGGTCGAGCTGGACAAAATTGTGACCGATCTCGGCACGTCTAAGGGCAAGAGGTTACCAGAGGTCAGGGCTCGGGCCAATGCTTGCCCCGGTATCTCCAGAGGACGGTTTCAGGAAGCCCGTCGGTACCGCCCGGGCAAGTCGGGCTCCTCTGCCCCCTCTTCCTTCAAGAGGAATTTCTCCCCCAAGCAGCATTCCTTTCGCAGAGACCGCCGTCCCGGAGGTGCGCCCTCCGGTCCTCCCCCAGGGTCTCGTACCCAATGACGGGGTCCTGGTCCATGGCCCAGTGCAGATTGGAGGACGCCTGTCCTCGTTTCTGGGCGAGTGGACCAGGGTAACTTCAGACGCTTGGGTGCTGGAAGTCATCAGAGACGGCTACAAACTAGAGTTCTGCCGACCCTTAAGAGACGGGTTTGTACTCTCTCCCTGCAAGTCTCCGGTCAAAGCTGTGGCAGTGCAGCAGACCTTGGACAATCTGATCCGTCTGCGTGCGGTCGTTCCGGTGCCAGAAAATCAGCTTGGCAAGGGACGTTACTCCATTTACTTTGTGGTACCAAAGAAAGGAGGTTCTGTCCGGCCTATCCTCGACCTCAAAGGGGTCAATCGGGCCTTGAAAGTTCGGCACTTTCGCATGGAGACTCTCCGCTCTGTTATAGCGGCAGTGAAGGCAGGGGAGTTCCTGGCATCCTTGGACATCAAGGAAGCGTACTTGCATATTCCCATCTGGCCTCCTCATCAACGCTTTCTGCGTTTTGCAGTCCTGGGCCGACACTTCCAGTTCAGAGCCCTCCCGTTCGGGTTGGCTACTGCTCCGCGGACCTTCTCCAAAGTAATGGTGGTCATCGCGGCCTTCCTGCGAAAGGAAGGAGTACAAGTCCATCCTTATCTGGACGACTGGTTGATCCGAGCCCCCTTTTATGCAGAGTGCGGCAAAGCTGTGGACCGGGTGATTGCTCTTTTGAGCTCCCTGGGGTGGATCATCAACTGGGAGAAAAGCCAGCTGCGCCCGACTCAGTCCCTGGAGTATCTGGGAGTTCGATTCGACACCCAAGTAGGCAGAGTGTTCCTGCCGGACAATCGGATTGTCAAACTTCAGGCTCAGGTGGACCAGTTCCTAGTAGCCTCTCCGCTTCGGGCTTGGGACTATGTGCAGTTGTTGGGCTCTATGACGGCCACGATGGAAGTAGTGCCCTGGGCCAGGGCTCATATGAGACCACTACAACACTCTCTGCTGCAGCGCTGGACTCCGGTGTCGGAGGATTATGCTGTGCGCCTTCCCTTGGACCCAGCAGTGCGCAAGGCGCTGAGCTGGTGGCTGAAGACAGTCATGTTGTCTGCAGGGATGCCTCTTGTGACCCCGGAGTGGATTGTCGTCACGACGGACGCCTCTTTGACGGGCTGGGGAGCCCACTGCTTGGGAAGGACAGCGCAGGGGCTCTGGTCTCCTGCAGAGGCAAAGTGGTCTATCAACCTCCTGGAACTCGGAGCCATTCGGTTGGCGCTTTTGGAGTTTCTCCCAGTACTGGCGTTGAAGCCAGTACGGGTCCTGTCGGACAATGCCACGGCTGTGGCCTATGTCAACCGCCAGGGAGGTACCAAGAGCGCCCCTCTAGCCAAGGAAGCCATGAATCTATGCCAGTGGGCGGAAGCGAACCTGGAACAGCTGTCAGCGGCCCACATTGCTGGAGTCATGAATGTCAAGGCGGACTTTCTCAGTCGCCATACCTTGGATCCCGGAGAGTGGCAGTTATCGGCTCAGGCGTTCTTGGACATCACGAAGCGCTGGGGCCAGCCGAGCCTAGATCTGATGGCGTCATCGGCCAATTGCCAAGTGCCGCACTTTTTCAGCAGAGGACGGGACCCTCGATCTCTGGGAGTAGATGCTCTTCTCCAACAGTGGCCGACACAGGAGCTTCTCTATGTGTTCCCGCCCTGGCCCATGTTGGGCAGGGTACTAGATCGGGTGGCAAAGCATCCGGGCCGAATAATCCTGGTGGGTCCGGACTGGCCCAGACGTCCCTGGTATGCGGACTTGATCAGGCTCTCAGTGGACGACCCTCTGCGGCTGCCAGTGGAGCAGGGCCTGTTGCATCAGGGTCCCATGGTGAAGGAGGATCCCTCCCCCTTTGGTCTTACGGCCTGGCTATTGAGCGGCAGCGTCTGAGGAAGAAGGGCTTCTCAGACAAGGTCATCGCCACTATGCTGAGAGCGAGGAAGCGCTCTACTTCTACTGCTTACACCAGGGTTTGGCGTACCTTTGCAGCGTGGTGTGAAGCAGGCTCACTTTCTCCCTTCACTGCTCCAATTTCTTCAGTGCTGGCGTTCCTGCAAGAAGGTCTGGAGAAAGGCCTGTCGCTCAGTTCCCTTAAAGTCCAGGTAGCGGCTCTGGCTTGCTTCAGGGGCTGCCTGAAGGGTGCTTCCCTGACTTCGCAGCCAGATGTGGTACGTTTCCTCAAGGGAGTTAATTACCTGCGCCGCCCTCTGCACTCAGTGGTGCCTGCGTGGAATCTGAACCTGGTGCTAAGAGCCTTGCAGAAGCCGCCTTTTGAACCCTTGTCGAGGGCATCTCTGAAAGACCTGACGTTGAAAGCAGTCTTTTTGGTGGCTATCACTTCAGCCAGAAGAGTTTCCGAGCTCCAGGCACTCTCATGTCGAGAGCCTTTTCTGCAGTTCACTGAGGCAGGAGTGACTATTCGCACAGTACCTTCCTTCCTGCCCAAGATTGTTTCTCGCTTCCATGTGAATCAGCAGCTCTGTCTCCCTTCCTTTCGTAGGGAGGACTACCCAGAGGAATACTCTGCTCTCAAATTTCTGGATGTGAGACGAGTCATCATCAGATACTTGGAAGTGACCAATGATTTCCGGAAATCGGATCATCTGTGTGTCCTGTTTGCAGGTCCTCGTAAGGGTCTGCAGGCTGCTAAGCCTACAGTGGCAAGATGGGTCAAGGAAGCCATTGCAGCGGCTTATGTGGCCGCGGGGAAGGTGCCGCCTATTCAGCTGAAGGCTCACTCCACTAGAGCTCAGGCGGCCTCGATGGCAGAGGCCGGGTCCGTCTCCTTGGAAGAGATATGCAAGGCGGCAACTTGGGCATCGGCCCATACCTTCTCCAGGCATTACCGCTTGACTGTGGCTGCTCGGGCGGAGGCCCGGTTTGGAGCTTCAGTGTTGCGGTCAGGGATTTCTATGTCCCGCCCTGGGTGAGTACTGCTTCGGTACATCCCACCAGTCTATGGATTGATCAGCATGATGATATGGAAGGTAAAATTATGTATCATACCTGATAATTTTCTTTCCATTAATCATAGCTGATCAATCCATAGCCCCTCCCAGTTATCTGTACTGTTTATATTCTGGTTGCATTTCAGGTTCAAGTTTAGTCTTCAGTTCCTTCAGGAGGACTTCGTGTTCAAGTTTTTTCAATTGGATTCTTCAAGAGTTGAGACGAGTTTGTGTTATAGTGAGCTGCTGCATTCCTCTCCCCTCCGTTTTACGGGGCTGGATTGAGACATAAATTCTGCCGGCGCTCCCTCCTGCTTCGTGCGGCTGTAGGGCAGCTTTGTACCCCTCCCGCTTCGGCGGTGTTAGGGTCAGTCAGCTCCTCCCGCGGTTGCAGGATAAGCCAGATCCCCCCCGCATCGGCGGGGTGGTGTCCCTCCCCCGCTCCGCGGGGATGAGCTGGACGGATTCCCCTCCCCCACTTGTGTGGGGATGAGCTGGGTTAATTCCCCTCCCCCGTTTCGGCGGTGGTGAGCTGGGCGGAGTGTCCCTTTGTGGGTGTAATTCTCTAAGTGCTGAGTCCTGCGGATGGAGCTTGGATATCGACATACTGAGGAGTTTCCGGCAGCACATGACCACATATAGGGAGGCAAAAGGATTGCTCTCTATCTCCACCTGCTGGTAGATGGACACAACCCACCAGTCTGGATTGATCAGCTATGATTAATGGAAAGAAAATTATCAGGTATAATACATAATTTTACCTTGCTTTGTTGTTGTTTTGTCCTTCAGAACTTACCTTCAGCGTTTAGTGCATACTTTCATACACATTTTGCATACGTTTTCTAAATGCTAATTGAGGAGTTAGCTATAATGCACAGCTGCTGTAGTACTGCCAATAGTTTGAACTTATCAGATAATATCTGAGGAAAAGCGCATGTTAATTTTGAAGATTTTTATGTAAATTGTGACCTTCTAAAAATTGTGATTAGCAAAGTACCACTACTACTACTTGACATTTCTAAAGCGCTACTAGGGTTACGCATATACAGATAAATAGAAGTTCTGCTCCTGCCAGTGTTTGTATTTCATCAGCTTATTCTGTTTTTTTTTTTTTTTTTTGTTTGGTAGAACCAAACTTCGATGTAGCCAGAACTTATTTGCTGAAGTGTCTCTAGGAGACCAGTGGTCAAAGCAGAAACCACAGCAGAAGCCATATAACCACCTTAATCCTTCAGAGATGCCTGAGATAATGAAGATAAAAGTAAGTAGTTGTCATGAGCATGCCTAGAACACTTTTAACCTTTCCATGCCTAGGTGAACTGCTCCAGTTTGATGTACTTATGAAATCTGTCAGGTACTGTAGGAGATGGGGTGCTGGTCTTGATGCACCATGATCTGACCTATAATGGCTTACTTTGTTCTTAGGTCTGCTGTATGCCTACCCTCTAATTTCTCTAGTAGCAAAGACTCTTAAAGCACAGAAGAGACAGAAGAAATTAAACAGTTATCTTCCTTAGTTATAATCACACCATCTGAGAATTCTGTTATATCTGAACATCAGATCCATGGCTCTCTTTTAGTTATAAGCCTATCTTTAATCTTCCACTTATCTGTAAGCTCACTGAGAAGGGTAGTCCTTTCCCAATTCTTTCAACACATTGAACACTCCAAACATTCTACATCATATCAGACTGGCTTTAGACCCATTCATAATACAGAAACCCTTGTAACTAATGTACTCTGATTAGTTCCTTGCATGATGGATTTGAAATGGGCAGAGTAGCTTTGGTTATCTCCCTGGATCTTTGCTCCGTATTTGATTTAGTTATTCATAAACATCTACTAGCAAGGTTAGCTAACATTGGAATTTCTGGAACAGTCCTTGCTTGGTTCCATCCTTTCCTTGATAAGGAGGGCAAAAAAGGACTTTGAGAAGAAATTAGCGTTGGAAGCAAAAATACATAGTAAAAATTTTTTTAGATACATTAAAAGCAGGAAACTGGCCAGAGTCGGTTGGGCCGCTGGACGAAAATGATGTTAAAGGGGCGATCAAGGAGGACAAAGCCGTAGCGGAGAAATTAAATGAATTCTTTGCTTCGGTCTTCACCGAGGAGGATTTGGGGGGGACACCGGTGCCGGAAAGAATATTTGAAGCGGGGGAGTCGGAGAAACTAAACAAATTCTCTGTAACCTTGGAGGATGTAATGGGTCAGTTCAGCAAGCTGAAGAGTAGTAAATCACCGGGACCTGATGGTATTCATCCCAGAGTATTAATAGAACTAAAAAATGAACTTGCGGAGCTACTGTTAGAAATATGCAATCTGTCCCTAAAATCGAGTGTAGTACCGGAAGACTGGAGGGTAGCCAATGTTACTCCGATTTTTTAAGAAGGGTTCCAGAGGAGATCCGGGAAATTATAGACCGGTGAGTCTGACGTCGGTGCCGGGCAAGATGGTGGAGGCTATTATTAAGAATAAAATTGCAGAGCATATACAAAAACATGGACTGATGAGACAAAGTCAACACGGATTTAGTGAAGGGAAGTCTTGCCTCACCAATCTAATGCATTTTTTTGAGGGGGTAAGCAAACATGTGGACAATGGGGAGCCGGTTGATATTGTATATCTGGATTTTCAGAAGGCGTTTGACAAAGTGCCGCACGAAAGACTCCTGAAGAAATTGCAGAGTCATGGAATCGGAGGTAGGGTATTATTATGGATTAAGAACTGGTTGAAAGATAGGAAGCAGAGAGTAGGATTGCGTGGCCAGTATTCTCAGTGGAGGAGGGTAGTTAGTGGGGTCCCGCAGGGGTCTGTGCTGGGTCCGTTGCTTTTTAATGTATTTATAAATGACCTAGAGATGGGAATAACTAGTGAGGTAATTAAATTCGCCGATGACACAAAATTATTCAGGGTCGTCAAGTCGCAGGAGGAATGTGAACGATTACAGGAGGACCTTGCGAGACTGGGAGAATGGGCGTGCAAGTGGCAGATGAAGTTCAATGTTGACAAGTGCAAAGTGATGCATGTGGGTAAGAGGAACCCGAATTATAGCTACGTCTTGCAAGGTTCCGCGTTAGGAGTTACGGATCAAGAAAGGGATCTGGGTGTCGTCGTCGATGATACGCTGAAACCTTCTGCTCAGTGTGCTGCTGCGGCTAGGAAAGCGAATAGAATGTTGGGTGTTATTAGGAAGGGTATGGAGTCCAGGTGTGCGGATGTTATAATGCCGTTGTATCGCTCCATGGTGCGACCGCACCTGGAGTATTGTGTTCAGTACTGGTCTCCGTATCTCAAAAAAGATATAGTAGAATTGGAAAAGGTACAGCGAAGGGCGACGAAAATGATAGTGGGGATGGGACGACTTTCCTATGAAGAGAGGCTGAGAAGGCTAGGGCTTTTCAGCTTGGAGAAGAGACGGCTGAGGGGAGATATGATAGAAGTGTATAAAATAATGAGTGGAATGGATCGGGTGGATGTGAAGCGACTGTTCACGCTATCCAAAAATACTAGGACTAGAGGGCATGAGTTGAAGCTACAGTGTGGTAAATTTAAAACGAATCGGAGAAAATTTTTCTTCACCCAACGTGTAATTAGACTCTGGAATTCGTTGCCTGAGAACGTGGTACGGGCGGTAAGCTTGACGGAGTTTAAAAAGGGGTTAGATAGATTCCTAAAGGACAAGTCCATAGACCGCTATTAAATGGACTTGGAAAAATTCCGCATTTTTAGGTATAACTTGTCTGGAATGTTTTTACGTTTGGGGAGCATGCCAGGTGCCCTTGACCTGGATTGGCCACTGTCGGTGACAGGATGCTGGGCTAGATGGACCTTTGGTCTTTCCCAGTATGGCACTACTTATGTACTTATGTACTTATTCTGTTACCACACTGTTCTCAATGTCACCCCATCCCTCACCCTCCCCCACCCCCGCCAGTGGTATAAGGAGTTGGTTGTAGTGCCCCTTTTATTTAATGTTTTTCTAAGCTCTATTTTCATGTTGATCCAAAGCTTCAATATCTCTGTTTATAACTTTGCAGATACATTTTGTTAATATCTTTTCACGATCCTGATCATATCAATCTCACCATCCTCCAGTTCCAGTCCTGATGCGATTTCATGTTGGTTGACAACCAGCTGCTTACATTTTAACCTTTCTAAACAGCTTGCTAGATGACTCGGCGCCCTTTCTGTCTTTCTATTTCACCTGCCATTCGTAATACACCATTACGGTTGGTCACATCCTTTCAATATTTAGAAGTCAATCTCGATTTAATAGTTAAACTTTGGGGTCACGTGACGCGATGAGCGGGAGAAGACGCTGAGTGCGCAGCTCCTGCCTTCCCTTAGCTTCTTTATCAAAAATTCGTCCTAAAAATTGGATACAATACCCCACAAACGAAGGTAAACGAAGAGTGCTTAAAAGGAGAAAAGTTTAATACCAATTTGGAGGAGAATGACATCTAAGATTACCAGAAAAGATAGAGAAAAGACCCGGCCGCCCGATGACAAGATGGCGGCTCCGGCGAGCCCGGGGACATCAGCGGTGGGATCCGCGTGGGCAGCCGAGATTGTTGGGGAGGTTACTCAAGCATTGGAAGCCATATTGGAGAAAAAGCTGGGAGCGCTGGATAACAAACTAGAACAACTACATAATAGCGTAACGCAGATACAATTGGACATGGGACAATATCAACAACGGGCAAGTGATACGGAAGATCGTGTGGACAAAGTGGAAACAGAAGTAAGCCGCTTACAAAAACTAGTAGCTACTTACGCCGATAAAATCGAGGACCTCGAAAACAGATCGAGGCGTAACAATCTTCGCCTCGTGGGGCTTGCTGAAGATTTAGGAGAACGAGACCTGGCCAAATACCTTGAGACGTGGCTTACCAAAGAACTACAACTACCAACGGAGCTGGGCCCGCTGCGAATTGAAAGAGCGCATCGGTTGGGCCTTAAGCAGGGAGCAGAAGGGCGGCCCAGGGTAGTTATTTGTCGCATACTTAATTTTGCCCACAAGGTAGCCATTTTGCAGGCGATGAGAGGTGGAAAAGATCTACACAGTGGCAATAGGAAAGTATTATGCTTTCAAGATTACTCTGCCGCGGTAGCGGCGCAACGAAAGAAATTTTCCCCAGTGTGCTCGGAGTTGATACAGCGAAAAGTTAGATTTGCACTGATGTATCCAGCGAAATTGCGAGTAACCCACCAAACGGGAAATAAAATATTTACCACAGCAGAGGAGGCGAAAGAGTTCCTAGATCAACTGGAAGGAGAAAAATGAAGTGCTACTAAGCTCAAATGAAGAATATATAAAACTAGAAGAGATAAATAACCAATGCACCAATTGGGGGCACTAAGCTCAAGAGATCTCAACAGAAAGACAATGATAATTAATAGTATTCTCACCCTGAAGCTGAGACTGTGTTTAACCAACATAGCAGAACAGATATGGGTGTAAACAGTAGAAAACATCAACGAAAGAATAAAACACAGAACTCAACTATGAACTTGGTCCCAATGGATGACTCTACATTATAAGGGAGGCTGAGCTTACAAAAAAAGGATACAGTAAGACTGAACTGAAATATAGACTGAGCAATTTTGAAGAAGAGCCCCAACTAAACTCACTAATTTAACTATAACAAATATCTTGATTCAATCTGACAGCAGTTAATACAGAGATGAAGAAAGGTATGATGAACAATTTGTTAAGCTGTTGTTACTATTAAACTAAGCGCAGAATTTTGGATTCAAAATAGGTATGACTATTATGGAAATAGTAAGACATAAGAAGCAATTTTAAAGAGAGCTTTAAAGAGGATGTTGGGGCTTAGTTGGAAGGACCCAAATCATATAAGTGGGACTATAATTGACATAGAAGAAAATGTTATAACCATAGAAGCCCTGGATTACAAATGAAGCTGTCTTATGGCAGGAACGGGACATAGATGATGAAACACTGATCTGGCCGGTGGAAACCATATAGGTTTATGAGAATGATCATCATAGACTTATTGAACTAACCTAATAGCAGATAGTACAAGGAAGAAGAGAAGAATGTTGAGTAATTATAAAACATTGCATTGATATTTATGTTAAGTTGCACTGTATGGTTAAAGGTTAAAATGTGTTAGTAATCGATAGAGGGGTCAAAAATATGTAAAAGATTCATCAGCGAGCTAATATATAGAGGGAAACAGTAGGACGAATATATTGCATACAAATGAGAACAGGGGGAAAACAAAAAAGGGAAAGGCGTCGAAGGTGACCTAATTCCAATAGGAATAGAAGGGGATAGTAGGGGGGGAGAGGGGATTCCCAGGGGAAGGGAAGGGACAGGGGAGGGGGGGAGGGAGGGAGGGTACAGGAGACATTACCAGAAAACACAAGTGATACCTGAAAAGAAAGATAGACTATTCGCCCGATTATTTGAACAGGGGGGGGGGGGGGGGGGGGTGGAGGCTGGGCTGGCTCCTCTCGGACATCAAGATCATGTAAATATGGAGATGGAAGGCCAAGGCAGATATACTAATTAAGGTTATTACATGGAATGTTGGGGGCATCCCTTCGCCTATAAAAAGATCAAAAATCTTAAGACACCTCCAAAGGCTTAGGGCTGACATAGCCTTTTTACAAGAGACACATTTAACTGCAGAAGAACATGCTAAATTGAATAAATGGTGGGTGGGGGAATGTATGTCAACAGCAGCGGTGGGGAGAAAAAGGGGAGTAGCAATTCTAATTAGAAAAGGAATAACAAATCACATTCATAAGATAATCCAGGATCCTGAGGGACGTTATGTGTTAGCTATTGTCACAATTAATAGACAAAAACTCTTATTGGGCAGTATATACGCCCCAAATGTCCTAGATCTTAAATTCTACAAAAAATTAGTGGCAAAAATAGCACGTTTAGAATCTATACCAATAATACTAGGAGGAGATTTTAATATGACCTGGGACCCACAAGTGGACCGATCGCACCCTCCGGCAACAATCCACCGTACACAAACTAGAGGACTACCTGAATTGTGCACTACACTAGATCTCATAGATATATGGAGGACGTTGCATCCTGGGATCAGAGAATATACACATATGTCAAGAGCTCATGGTACCTCTTCCAGGATTGACTACCTATTAACATCAAGCACATTATTTCCCACAATTAGAGACGCTGATATAGGACCATGCGTTATCTCGGATCATGCGACGGTACATATGAATTGGATGGGGGGAGGGGAAGAAGAGAAATTTCGGGGGTGGACGTTCCCAACGTATTTAGTAAATAATGTGAGATTTCGAGAACATTTACAAACGAAATGGGCAGAGTATAAACATTTTAATGAAGACACAGTACTAACTTCAACTAGTTTTTGGGAAGCTGCAAAGGTGGTCTTGCGGGGAGAAACTATCAGTTTTACTACCCAATACAAGCGTGCAAGAGATAGGGAAATCCTGCGATTGGAGAAACAAATGAGAGAAGTAAATAGACATTATGGCTTAAATCCTTGCCCTCGGCTTAGACAGGAGATATTAGAAATACAGGCGACTTATAACTCCTTATTACATGATAGGGAAGTGAAATCCCAAACATATTATAGATTCCAATTGTATAAATTTGGGAATAAGGGAGGGAAACTTCTGGCAAGAGTTATTGCCCCTAGATACGCTTCCAGAAATATCACTAGTATTAAAACACAAGAGGGAAATGTGATACATTCCAATAAAGAAATTAGACAGGTATTTAAAACATATTATCAACACTTATATAGTTCCACAGAACAAGAAGGGCTATCAGGCACGCAATATCTCCAAAACCTTACGATTCCACAGATAAATGAACATGACTGCAATCTACTGAACGCGGAGATTAGTGAGGATGAGATCACATGGGCTATAAGACATAGCAAGATGGGTAAAGCGCCAGGGCCCGATGGATACAAAGCAGAATTTTATAAATTAATGGGAGAATCGATTGTACCTACATTAACTAAAGTGTTTAAAGAATGGATATCAAAAGGTACATTACCTGAACATTTAAATCTAGCGCGTATAATTGTGTTTCCAAAGCCTAATCGAGATGAGCAACTAGTAACATCGTATCGCCCTATATCGCTTATTAATCATGAAGCAAAACTATTTGCAAAAATTTTAGCAAATAGACTAGGCCGTGTTCTCCCAAAAATAATCCATGAAGCTCAAGTTGGCTTTGTGCAGGGTAGGTCGGTAGCTAGGAATCTCAGACGAATTTTGACATCATTGGAATATTTAGAGCACACTAATGAACAAGCTTTAATGATTAGTTTTGACGCTGAAAAGGCGTTCGACAAAGTGGAATGGTCTTTCTTATATGAGGTGATGGAGGGATATGGTATAAAAGGAGAGTTTGTACAAGCTATTAAAGCTTTATATGCAGACCCTCTAGCGCAGGTAATGGTCAATGGGAACTTATCTGAGGCAATTCATATAGGCAGGGGAACGAGACAAGGCTGCCCGCTATCGCCCTTACTATTTGCACTATATCTAGACCCTCTAATTAGGGATATTCAAGAATGCCCAGCGGTGCCTGGAGTAGACATACAACACCAGCAGTTCAAAATGGCTGCATTTGCAGATGACTTGCTCATTATTTTAAAGAACCCAAGAGAAGCGCTGGGTAATTTATTAGAGATTTTTAGGGAGTTTGGAGACTACTCGGGATTCACGCTAAACCTTGACAAATCAGAGGCCTTAGCTATAAATACAGATGCCCATAGCCTATGGCCCATAGATTTCCCTCTAAAGCGGGCAACTAAATCTTTTAAATATTTAGGGATTATATTACCGGTAAATACAAGAGATCTCTATGATTTAAATGTTAGCAAACTCAAAGAGCAGACCATGCACCAGTTAAACTCTTGGCAAAATCTTACGATATCCTTGACAGGGAGGATATGTTTAGCAAGGATGGTAATAATGCCGAGGTGGCTGTATGTTTTACAAGTTCTACCACTAAAACTCAAGCAGACTGACATAAAATACTTTTATAAACTTCTGAGAAAATTCTGTTGGGCTGGGAAAAGGGCCAAACTTCAATTGAAATTCCTGTTAGGAGGGTGGAGACAAGGGGGAATGGGGATTCCAAATATCAAATACTACAATATGGCTTGCCTGCTAAGACAGGTTAGAGATTGGGTAATGAATGCATCGGATCATACACCACTTGAGTATGAGATAGTGTACTTCGCCCCATATAATTATCTAGCGTTATTACATACCCCGAATAAGATACTCCCCCATAGATTTAAACATAGTGTTTTGCTCCAGCCTACTAGGGAAGCGTGGAGATTTATAGGGAAACTTCTGGGGGGAGACCCCTTTAATACAGAGCTATTAACTATAAGGGGCAACCCGATGTTTGTACCGGGGATAGAGAATCAAACTTTTGTCATGTGGGAAAGAAACGGCATAGCAATTATGCAAGATATATTGGGGGGTGATGGGCATATCAAAGCAGTAACACAAATGCAAACTAACGCACAATGGAGGGATTATTTTGCGCATAGCCAACTCACGCACTATGTGCGCACACTAAATACAGATGAGATTAAGAAACACTTAGGTGAGAAAATTAGAAAATTCTTTGAAGAAATAGCTGAGGAGGTGCCATCAATCTCCAGTATACACCTGAAATTGTGGGGACTGATGCCTGAGAGAGAGTTTAGTCAACTCCGTCAGAAATGGGAAACAGATATAGGCAAGGCATTGACAGGTTGGAATATTGTAAAACAAATACAGGATATGCCCAGAATAGTAGGAGGGGCTAACCTAAGGGAATGTGCGTTTCGCATATTGCATAGGGCTTATTTTACCCAGACACAACTATACAAATCAGGGGGCATCCATACCGCTACCTGCCTGAAATGTCAGAGGGCAGATAATACGCTATATCATGCGATATGGGCATGCCCTGCAATAAAAAAATACTGGAGACATATAGCTGTATTTCTATCTACAACTGTCAATTGTGATATTGCATTGAACCCTCTATGTCTAGTGCTAGATAAACATGACGCCTTTCCCAGGCTAAACAAAGATAAAATGATGCTATGCCGCAAAACATGTCTCATTGCCAAGAAATGCATAATGCAGCACTGGACCTCTGCACACCCTCCGACTTTCTGGCATTGGCGGAACCAGGTACACCAATTGCTCACTTGGGAAGCGAGAGAGGCAAAAGGGACATACAAACGCAAAGAGCGCTTTCTAAAAATCTGGGGGTGTTATCTGGATGGGATGACTCACAGAGGGAGAAGTCGAATTCTTAACAATCTGTAATATTTGTTTTTTCTTTTTTTTTTTTTTTGTTTGTTTTTGTTTGGGTGTCAATTGTGATAACAGAAGACTTATCTATAGGTAAATAGGGGGGGAGGGGGATATTATGATCAAGATGTGATATTGGTTATAATATATAGCCGAAACTGGAGGATAACAAATGAAAACACATAAGTCATCGGAGGTTGATACTATTACACTTTATTATGTAAATGATGTTAATCCTTTCTTTTGGCAATAATATCACAATAATATATCAGTTGTTGGAAAGGAGGAGTGGGGAAGGGAGGGAGGGGAGAAAGGGGAACATGGGGGGGGGGGGGGGGAAAAAAATTATTACAAACAAGTTGTTGATGATATAATTAGATGACTGCGTTGTATATATACTCATTTTGGTGTTGTATAATGGTCTGTTATTACGATAATATAATAAAAAAGTTGAAACATAATAGTTAAACTTTAATACTCGGGTGTCTGCTGTAATTAAATCTTGTTTCTTTGCTTTACTTCGCTTTCGCTCGATCTGTAAATATCTTGAATCTCCTTCATCTGTGACCCTACTCTGCTTTTGTCGTATTTTGTTTGGACTACTGTAATGCCATCTACATAGGTTTATCCAGTGCCCTACTTAAACATCTTTAATCAATGCAGAATACAGCTATTTGTATCTACTCACATGCTAGGAAATTTGACATCACCCCTCTTTTGATTCAACACCATTGGTGTCCTGTACAATTTAGAATTCAAGTTAAGATTCTCACACTAATCCATAAAATTCTTTTCTTCACAGCCCCAGCCTATATTTCCTCCTTTATCACTCCTTATCACCCTACCCGTGTTCTGCGTTCTGCCTTGAAACTCGTTTGACAATTCCACCCATTTACTGCTCACAGTTTGAACCTACTGGGCAGTCTGCATGCTCCTTCGTTGTCCCTGCTCTTTGGAATGCATTATCACCAAACCTACATTCAGAACCTTCCTACTTAAAATTTAGTGTGAGTCTTAACTCATCTTTTCCTCAAATCCTTTGGCTCTCTGGCATAAGCCGAAGTCTTTTGTGTGTTCAGCCAGCTGCAGTCATAGCAGGTCTTCCTTCTTATGTAGTCCTATTACTGTTTGAGTTTGGCAGAAAAATCCAGAGCTTTGACATTAATTTTTTTTACCTTTATTTATTGATTTTAAAGCAACATAATATTTATAAAAACATATAACATTAATTTTTTTTACCTTTATTTATTGATTTTAAAGCAACATAATATTTATAAAAACATATAACATTAATTTGAATGCTAAATTGAAGACTGCAAGCTTTAAACTCAAATGTCTTCCAGAGTGAAAATAGATCACTGAATTCATTCCGTGACCATATGGACACTGAAAAGCGTCTCCTTAAAGAGAAAAATCAGAAAAGGGGCAATTCTCATGACAAACAGACCTTTGTATTCTCACAGCTGAGTGATGTCATCTGATGGATCCTGGGGCAGATGCCTGTCATTTTGTGTTCTCACAGTGCGCTCTTTCGCAGTGCCTTCCCATGCAGTTATTTTTTCATTTTCTAGTCTATTATGTTTTTATTCTTCTTTTTCTTTTCTAATTTCCCTTTTAGTTTAGTTTTTCATGAACTGCTAGGCCCGTTTATACCGGAGCACCAACCTTAGTTTGAACACTTCCCCTCTTTTGGCTCACAATTGAGGAGTTTAATTTGGCTGTGATTCTTTTTTTGATGTCCCAGAACGCCCCTAATGGCTTCAAGAGGTGTGTCCAGTATAATCGGGTTACCTCTATGTCGAACCCGCACTCTTTGTGCATTGGGTGCCTTGGACCTGACCGTGAGCCTAACCCTTGTTCTGTCTGTTTAAAACTGCAGTTAAGGACACAGAGGGTGGAGCCAGGTCCAACAGGAGAAACATTTTGGCTCCTTGAAGGCCAGAACATAATCTTGGCAGCGACCTCGATGGCTGCCAAGACTGACATCCACTGAGAGTGCACCAGTGGAAGGGGCATTGCGCTAAAAGACCTACAGGATAGGAAGCTAGAAGGCTTGTTGAAACAACTTTTGAAGTGGCCTCTTTGGGCCTTCAATCGAAGCGTGCAGCTTGTTCGTGGTAAGAGCATGCTTGAAATGGCATCAGCAGTCTGCAACACAAGACAGGTACCATAACACTCAGCTGGAAGCAGGGTTGGTGTACTTGGCAGATGCAATTTATGACATGTTATGGGTTACGGCCCACAGTATATCTTTGGCTGTCGCAACATATTAGCAGCTCTGGTTGCAGCATTGGACAGCGGATGCAGCATCAGTCATGTCTAATTAAACTGCCCTTTTGGGGGTAAGTGACTGTGTGGAGAAGATCTCAGTAACTTGATGAAAGAACTTGGGGGAAACTAAGCCACAGCATTTGCCGAAGGATAAGCTGAAAACCTCTGGTTGTCTGTCTGTTTTCAGGGTGCTGTCGATCTCAGTTTTGAGACAGCAGACGGTACCGGCCTGGTCATCAGTAGTATGGTCAGAAGTCCGACTTTCAGGCACTCCAATCTTTCTTTTGGACAGGAAGTCCTCCTCTCAGTCAGGGTGCCCAATGCTTCCCACACTTTGTAATTATGTGAGGCTGATAAACTCTTCCTCTGGTGGGAGGATGTCTTCAGAAATTTTGGGAGGAATGGCCAAAAATTACATTAAACCAGTGAGTTCTGGATATTCCTACAGAAGGTTACAAATTGGAGTTCTCCCACCTGGTCGCTCCTCTCTTGTAGTCTCCTTGTCAAAAGGGAACCAAGGTGGTTGAGGGTCAGGCCACTGTGATTCCTTGCTGATGATCTGGGCCATTTTTCCAGTTCCCCAGGCCGAATGGGGACAAGGCCAAGGCAGATATTCCGTCTACTTCATTGTCCTAAGGAAGGAAGGCACCTTTCGTCCAGTCTTAGATCCTGAAGGTCTAAATCACTGCCTCCAGGTTTCCCATTTTTGCATGGAAACGCTAAAAGCAATTATAGCCAGGGTTCAAGCAGGAGAATTTCTCACTGCCCTTGATCTCAAAGCTGCGTACTTGCATATACCCATATGGCCGCTGCACCAGAGTTTTCTACATTTTGCAGTTCTGGGCTGTCATTTCCAGTTCAGGGCTTTACCTTTCAGTCTCGCCATGGCACCAAGAACATTTACTAAGGTTGTGGTGGTATCTGCGGCCTTCCTTTGGTGCCAACGAATCAAAAATTCACCCATATCTCGACTATTGGCTCATTAGTGCTTCACTGTGTGGACAGCATGTCGGTGACAGACAGTTGTTCGTCTTTTCCAGTCATTTGCATATACCCATATGGCCGCTGCATCAGAGGTTTCTATGTTTTTCGGTACGGGGCCGTCATTTCCAATTCAGGGCTTTGCCGTTCGGTCTAACCATTGCACCAAGAACGTTTACTAAGGTTCTGGTGTTGGTGGTGGCAGCGGCGGCCTTCGGCGCCAGCGAATCGGGGGCTACCCATATCTCGACGACTGGCTTATTCGTGGTTCGCCCTGTGTGAACAGCATGGCGGCGACAGATAGTTGTTCGTCTTCTGCAGTTGTTGGGTTGGATTGGATCATCAGTTTCGAGAACAGCAGACTTAACTCCAGCACAGACACTGGAGTATCTGGGCATTTTATTCGACACAGCAAGGGGAAGATCTTTCTTGTGGAATGCAGGAGGTAAAAGCTGGTTTAACAGTTTGTCTTCTAAGTCATGACAGGCTTAGTGTCTGGCACTACGTCCAGGTTCTGGGGTCAGTGTTGGCGGTGATGGAAGTGGTGTCATGGGCAAGGGCTCATATGCAGCCCTTACAAGAGTCTCTTCTCAGCCACTGGTCTCCGGCGTCACAGAAGTGTGACCTTCATCTTCCTTGGGCAGACGGATTATGCAGTGATTGTTGTCGTCCAGGAATTTGACTGTCAGAACTCCCTTTCCTCAGAACTCACTTTCCAATAACACAATTGGAGGTGGCAACAACGGATGCCAGCAAGCAGGGCTGTTCTTATCATTTGCGAGGCCCATGTTCAGACCAGTTTGATGGGGCCCCACTCCCTGATGACTGGGTAAATGTAACAGGGCATGCTAGGGAGGTAAAATTCCTTGACGAAATCAAGGACTGCTTTATGGAGCAGCTGGTACAGGATCCAACAACAGAAGGAAAAATTCTAGACCTAGTCCTTAGTGGAGCACATGATCTGGTGCAGGAGGTAACGGTACTGGGGCCGCTTGATAACAGTGATCATAATATCAGATTTGATATCGGCTTTGGAGTAAGTACACACAAAATCCAATACGTTAGCGTTTACCTTTCAAAAAGGAGACTATAATATAATGAGAAGAACAATGAACAAAAAAAAAAAAAAAGAGGAGCAGCTGCGAAGCTCAAAAATTTACATCCGGCTTGGATGCTGTTCAAAAATACCATCCTGGAAGCCCAGGCCAAATATATTCTGTGTATTAAAAGAGGAGGAAGGAAGACCAAACGACAGCTGGCATTTTTAAAAAGTGAGGTGAAGGAAGTTATTAGAGCTAAAAGAAAATCCTTCAGAAAACAATAGAAGGAACTGACTGAAAATAATAAGAGAAAGCATAAGGAATGGCAAGTCAAATGCAAAGCGCTGATGAGGAAGGCAAAGGGAGACTTTGAAAAAGAGATTGTTGGAGGCAAAAACACATAAGTAAAACATTTTTTAAGTATATTAAAAGCAAGAAGCCGGCAAAAGAATCGGTTGGACCGCTAGATGACCGAGGGGTACAGGGACAATCAGGGAAGACAAAGCCCATAGCCTGATGTAGGCAATAATTGCATTTTTGCTTCTCTGGCTGGAAGTGATTTTTCTGTTTTTATAGTAAAGCATTCAACATTTTATTTCTAGCTTACGTAACTTCAAAGAATACATTTCTGTGTTCAAAGCAGTATTTTCAAATGTCAGTCAGGGTCATCCACCCTGGAGACAGCAGGGTGTGGAATTTTAATTGTTCTGCTGAAGGACTTGTGTTGAATTTTTTTTTTTTTTTTTTGCCAATAGAATCAGAACCAGAGGAGTAATGGTAAAAAGCAGTGCCAAGACTCTCCAACCCAAAAGAAGAAATCCAATGGGATCCAGAGTCTACAGGCTAAGCCACAGAATCATATTTTGGTAAGATGTACTACGCAGGAGTGATTCTTTGACTTATCCAAGACACTTTGTTTTTCACTATTGGCTGAGCATAGGTTGTAGAAATGATATTCAGGTAATCAGTAGGTCACAGAAACATTTGTTTGGTAAATCTGAAGTGCTGTGGAAAGTAAGAAGAATGTTCATATTGATCTGTTTCTGTACGGCAGAACGTACTGTATCTCATGTTGAGGCCAATTCTATAAAATAAGCATTAACATTTACATGCACATTACACACACAAATGTTTAAAATGCAAGCATATACGTGCATATGTGTGAACATAGACAAATACGGGCATGTACTTGCATAAGTGCAATTCTGTAAATATACACTTATCTTGCATAGCGCATATTTGCAAGGGGATTATACACACGGGCAGGACATAGATGGGGTTCCCATTTACTCATATAATAAGGGAAGTTCTATAAATTGGCACTTCAGTCTAGGCTGTTCAGGGCTGGGTGCTTGGTGCCAAATCTATATCGACATCAACGCTACAATTCTATTATAGAATACTAGTAAAAAAAGGCCCGTTTCTCACACAAATGAATCAGGCGCTAGCAAGGTTATCATTTAATGGTGATTGTTTTTAAGGTAACCGTTAGGAGGCGAATTGTGGTGCGAGTTCCGCGCTCGCCCGCTTCCTGCCACCCTGCTGGTTACGATGAAGTTTGAGCGGCGCAGGAGTCTGGATATCAATGGCCAGTTGTAGCGCGAGTTCCTGCCCCGCGGCCATTCTGAGTTTGACACGGTGCTCATTAACGCGTATGGCGTATGGGCTCCGAGTTCAAGGCCCCCCACCTCCCTCCCTCTCTTTCTCCCTGTCCTCCAAGTGGCTGCCCACCCTCTTCTCCCAGTCCTCCGCCTGCCCCTCGCCTTCCTGCGTGCCGCCCAGAATTTAAAAGTTCTTACCTTGGGGTTTGGCAGCAGCAGTGAAAGGCGAGCAGGCTCGGTGCTTCAGCCTGCCTTCCCTTCTCTCTCAGCTCTGCCTCTGGTCCCGCCCTCATTTCCTGTTTCTGCAAGGGCGGGACCAGAGGCAGAGGTGAGAGAGAAGGGAAGGCAGGCTGAAGCGCCGAACCTGCTCGCCTTTCACTGCTGCCGCCAGACCCCGAGGCAAGAACTTTTAAATTCTGGGCGGCACGCAGGAAGGCGAGGAGCAGGCAAAGGACTGGGAGAAGAGGGCGGGCAGCGCAGGTCGGGCTGGCTGGGAACTTCCGTTCTGGGACTTCGGGTGGGTCAAATATTGGGGGTGCTCGAGCACCCAAGGAGTCGGCGCCTGTGGCTCCATGTCCAGCAATTCTCCCCTCCCCTCCATGTTCAGCAATTCTCCTCTTCCCTGCCCTGCCATCCGTGTCCCGCGATTCTCTCCTCTACTGTCCTCCCATCCCATCCATTCTCCTCTGCCCTCCCCTCCCCTTCCTCCTTCCCTGCCCTCGCGATTCTCTCCTCCCCTTGATTTGTACCTGGCGCTGGCTTCCCTTCCCTCTCACTGTTCCACCCTCTGAAGTCATTACGTTTTGACGCAAGGGCGGGGCAATGAGTGGTTATGGATGTTATGAACCCAGGCATCCAGACGTAGAACGTTGGAAGTGCAAATTATTATATAGGACTAGTACAAGGTCAGCATTGGTACGCGTAAGTTGGCATGCCTAGTTTATTGTATTCTGTAAGCTAACTGGGAGACATGCCCATGATCCACCCATACTCCAAGCAAGCAAGAGTAGAGAATGACCAAAAGATTACTCAAACGCTGGAGACAGTGCTAAGAAACTCTTTATTACTGCTGATACAGGAGGACCCGACACACTCCGTCTATGTAATGCGTTTTATGTCCTATTTCTGGCAGTTTTATTGCTATATTGGTATGTAAAATCTTATTGTCATTACCCATAAATGGCATACAACATTTTGTATTAGTATTAAGCGTGTTGGTCCACTGACGTTTTTACATCCTATTTATTGTTTATTTCCATGAAAAGGTTATACATTTCTATACATATTTTTTATTTACGTCTTTGTTTTTATCTGTAGTTAAGCATCTTTTATTTTTGATTGTTACGTCTATTCATGTATAAGATTTGTATATGATATTTTTATGTTTGTTCGAATACTAACAAGACCCTGATGTAGGTTTTTTGTGACGCCAAAACACTGACCATGTTGGGTCCTCCTGTATCAGCAGTAATAAAGAGTTTCTTAGCACTGTCTCCAGTGTTGGACTCGTCTTTTGGTCAGCCTCTACTCTTCCTTGCTTGGACGATTTGACGTAAAGGTTCTTTCTTGTTTTGGTGTTCCTACTCCACCCACGTGTAAGCCCTCTTGCAGTTAAGCGCTATGGCACTTAGGTGTTACCTTATATAATAGCACCTAGTACACATATTCGCCTGTCAATTTAATGGCACCTTTGACACATGTAGGTGCCACCTTTAGGTGCCACTTGCCCACATAACTTAAGAATAAGTTAAGTGTGTTATTATTATATTTAGGGCTGTTAGGAGCATAACACCAGGTTACACTACTATTCTATAACGGAGCTTAGGTATCTTAGTTCCATTATAGAATAGGCTCCTACCATGTGCCCTCAAGTTACACCTATATGGAGGTGCCCAGTTATAGATTTGCCCCTGTATAGAGCACCTAGGTTAATAGATCAGAAAGGTGCCTATTCTTGCCTGTGTGTCCTTATAAAGTAGTAGCACAAATCCTGCAGAAATTGCACCTAGATGGAAGATGCCAACATTACGCCTACTTGAGAGCAGGTGTCACTATGTGCATATACCTTGAATTTTATAAAATATGTGCATAAATTGCAATTCTATCCACACTGCCCAAACTTTACCCTGAGCATGCTTACTGTAGAAGTATGTGCTGGTTTGAAATGGATATACTTTTAATGCATTAGCAACAAAGTGGCTGTGCATAGGAAAAAATTTCATTCAAGCTGCTAAGGCTTACTAATATTTAGTAATTTTATATATACATCAGACATTTAATAGCATACATTTTGTTTTCTCGTGTGCTACTCCAAAAAAAGTTGTTTCTCCATATGTAGAATTTAAAGGTAATAGTTTCAGAGAGATTGGAAAAGGTGGCGTTTTCTCTGTGAATCCAAGTATGCCCTGATAGCTTTATCCTTTTGATTTCTTAAGAGCTTAAAGCTGAAAGGTTTGGTTTTATATCTCCCAGAAAGGATTTAAAATTTCTTCTCTGTCTTGTTTCAGGGCTATAAAACTTCACATTGTAAAGTATGCTTATATTGCTACACTAGATCTCTTCAAGGAAAGGGAAAGTTGTTTTTTTCTGTTCAATCTCCTGGTAAAGCACTCGATGTCCAACTATCATCTGATCTCTTAAGTTAGTGGTTCCCAAACCTGGTCCTGGAGGCACCCCAGCCAGTCAGGTTTTCAATCTAGTAAACAACTTTCCAAATATCTAGACACATTCTCCACTTTACACCATTCGCAATTCGGATTCAGAACTGCACACAGCACTGAAACCTTGCTTCTAGTTGTAGCAACATACATCAAACAATATCTATGCAAGGAGAACCAGGTCCTGCTATTCCAGTTCGATGCAGTGGATCAAGGAATATTACTTGAAAGACTGAATCAGATAGGAATAACAGGACCGGTTTTCAAATGGTTCAACAGATTCCTCTCCAGTCGCTGCTGCTTAGTAAAACAAAACAAGCTTCTGGACTCCAAAATGTGGTGTCCCCCAAGGATCTCCGCTCTCCCTTATTTTGTTCAACTTCATGTCTTCCCTCAGCTCAATACAGCTAGGAGTAAGTAGAGCTACTACTATCATACGCCAACGACATTATGTTCATCCTACCACTGACATCCCCACATCAAGAACCAGCCCAGTCCATAACAACTGGGATGAATACTATTCAAGCCTGGGCTTCAGAAAACAAAATGAAACTGTTGTAAAACTGTACTGAACCCTAAACGGGGGATATTAGCAGTATATAAGACCTGAATTGAAAATATCCATAATGAATATTTATGAGAGATTCTTTTAATCTAAAGTGCCATTAAACACTGAACTTTATGTAGTCTTCCTCCATGATTGACCTCATCCAAATCTCCCTGCAGCCCTTCCCAGTTGACAGAACAGCTCAATTTCCTCTACTTAACCACTCATGGTTAAGTGTCTTGCTGGTTCTACTATTCCCGTTCTTAATATCTGTCTGTCCCCAGTTTCTTTTATTGATTGTGGGGAGTTTTCTCTGCATTCCCCCATTTTCTTCTTGGATTTGAGATCTCTCTCTATTCCTTCCTATATTGTACCTCAAATTTATAACACTTGTACCTCCTAGGGTTCTTGTTCCACTGCCTTTGCTATTTATCTGTCTCTTTATTTCTTTCAAGCTCTTTTTAGATCAGACCTCTATTACTTCAGTAGTCTTCATAAGCGGAATAACAAATGGCTAGAAATGTAAGGTGGGGCAACGACATTTTTTTCAGGTATATTAGTGAAAGGAGGAAGACTAAAAATTGAATTGTAAGACTGAAAGATGCTGCGGACAGCTATGTGAAAAATGATGAAGAAAAAGCAAATGTGCTAAATAAATGCTTCTGTTCTGTTTTCATGGAAGAAAATACTGGAGAAGGACCATGATTGACTGGCAAAGTACATATGAGAATGGAGCAGGTATAGCACTGTTCACGGAAGAGAGTGTTTATGATCAACTTGAAAATCTAAAGGTGGACAAAGCCATAGGACTGGACGGGATCTATCCCAGGATATTGAGGGAGCTCAGAGAGGTTCTGGCGGGTCCTGTTAAAGATTTGTTTAATAAATCCTTGGAGACAGGAGAGGTTCCGTGGGATTGGAGAAGAGCGGATGTGGTCCCTCTTCACAAAAATGGTGACAGAGAAGAAGCTGGAAACTACAGGCTGGTAAGCCTCACTTCGGTTATTGGAAAAGTAATGGAAGCAATGTTGAAGGAAAGGATAGTGAATTTCCTAGAATCCCAATAAGTTGACAACATGGTTTTACCTAGGGTAAATCGTGCCAAACAAATCTCGTTGAATTCTTTGACTGGATGACCAGAGAATTGAATTAAGGACGTGTGATAGATGTAATCTACTTAGATTTCAGTAAAACCTTTGACACGGTTCATCATAGGAGGGCTCTTGAATAAACTTGACAGGCTGAAGATAGGACCCAGATTGGTGAACTGGATTAGGAACTGGTTGAAGGACAGACCCCAGAGGGTGGTGGTTAATGAAATTCACTCAGAGGAGGGAAAGGTGAGTAGTGGAGTGTCTCAAGGATCTGTCCTGGGGCCGATTCTACTCAATATATTTGTGAGTGTCATTGCCAAAAGGTTAGAAGGTAAAGTTTGCCTTTTTGTGAATGATACCAAGATTTGTAACGGAGTGGACACCCTGGAAGGAGTGGAAAACATGAAAAAGGATTTTCAGAAGCTAAAAGAACGGTCTAATGTTTGGCAATTAAAATTCAATGCAAAGAAGTGCAAAGTGATGCACTTAGGGAGTAGAAATCCACAGAAGAGGTATATGTTAGGCGGTGACAGTCTGATATGCACAGACAGGGAAAGGGGTCCTGTCTCTGAGCAGCCAGGTTCCCACATCCGGTTTGGCACCGACATCATCTCAGGCTACCTCTGACCTGACTCCCCTGCCTTTTTCCGATGTCTTCCTTCAATGAACGATACTGAGCCATACTGAGGGAAGAGCTGGCACAGATACTCAGGCATCAAGGATGTTTGCACCAACTGCAGATCAGCCCTATGTTCTTCTTGAAGTGCTGTCCATGCCTGTGGAGAGATCCTCGATGTTGGTGCCTCATAGGGTATTGACGGGGAAGGAAGTTTCCCTGAATTCTGAGGGTAAAATTGCACGTCAGCACTCTTCAGGGCGTGGATGTGGTTCCACTGAGCCAGGGCAGGCCCAGGCTCAGTCTGATCTGAGTACAAAGAGGAGTCTGATTGGGACCGCTCATGGGACTCAGAAGACCCTCCTTACTTCCTGAAGGAGAAATCTTATGGGGTCCCTTCTGATCCCTCCCCATCTCAAGAGACATAAATCTCTACCTGAGAGTCTCTTTCACTGGTTTTGTCAAGAAGATGGCTTTGGCCATCCCAGTTGGAGACAGAGGAGGAGCCCAGGGCAGAGATGTTAACTGTTCTGGAGTACAAGTCACCTCCCAAGTAAGGGATCACAGTACCATTGCACCCTATCCTTAAAGGTGCACTGATGAAGAACTGGAAATCTCCCCTCTCAGTGCAGGTCACACCAAAGAAGATGGATACACTGTATCATATCCAGAAAGCTCCTGGATTTGAGAGGGCCCAGCTACCTTACCACTCTTTGATTGTCAAATCTGCCTTCAAACAAGCACTTCTACGGCAACCATACTAATTTATCATAAAATTAACATTTTTTTTTCTCATGCTTTTCTTTGGTTCCTTTTAGCGCAAGGATGTCCAACTTCGGCCCTTGCTAGGTTGGGTTTTCAGGATTTCCACAATGAATATGCCTGAGATCTGTTTGCATACAATGCAGGCAGTGCATGCAGATGGCTCTCATGCAAATTCATTATGGTACTCCTGAAAAACCAAGGGATTGTGGCCTTGAGGACCGCGGTTGTACACCTATGTTTTAGCTGGTACTTATTGCTTACCTCTACTAGCTAGTTCCTCCTTTCTTCTTTCCTCTTTGTTCTTTTGCTGTTTTAAGCTTGGGTAGTGCTGCCTTTCCTTCCCACTGCCCTGAACTCGGAGCTAGTTGGGCACTTCTGTCTTCTGCCACTGGATGGTGTCATAGTTAAGAAAAAGTGGCATAACTGATAATGCTATTGTGGTATAGTAAAACCTCATGTTGAGATTAGATTCATAGAAAACAGGCTCAGTATAGAGGCTTATTTATTCTATTCAGAAGACTCAGATCAGAATCTTTTTTTTTTTTTTTTTCTCACCGTGTAAAAACATCTTTCTCTTTAAAAAGAAAAGCCATGGGAGGTCCTTGAGGAATGCAAACAATGAATAGGGCTAGTGATATTTGGGCTATTTAATTATATTAAATGCAAAATAATAAAGATTTACATTTTTTTAATAGAAATCTGAAAAAAGACTTGTCCCAGGAAGACTCCAGGATACATTTGAAACAGGTAAATACATTTTATTCTTACTGTAAGCAGAACAGGAATAGGATGTGAAGAACGTGTGCCAGTTCAGAGTCTGGCATGGAATTACAGATGTAGAAGATACATCTGCTGACACCAGAACACCCTCCTATACTTTACAGCTTCCTTCTCTGAGCACCATTTTAGTCTTTACTACTATTACTACAGTCTTTAGCAAATGTTCCTGCACATTTATTCATGGATGGCTTTGGTAAGGCAAGATCCTCCTAAGGCAGGGTTTCTTAGTCCATCCTTGAGGTATATTCAGCCAATCTGTTTTTACTCCTGAGATCAATTTGCATACCTGCATGCAAATCTCTCTCCTGCATATTTATTGTGGCTATCATGTCCTGAGGAGAAGGTTGAGAACCACTGTCCTAAAAATGATAGGTCTAGTTAACAGCAGGCTCTAGAGCACAGCTTTCTGAACCCCTGAAGCCAGCCTGCTTTTCATATCCACAATGAATATGCAGCAGATACATTTGTATATGTTGGACCTCCATGTTCACATTTAATCTGATTTGAAATTCATGTTGCCTATCCTGAAAATCAGATAGACTGGGATTTTCCAGGATAGGTTCGAAACCCGGTACTCTAGAGATGACTTCTTAGTGTTGAGTGAGCATGGCACAAAACAAACTAATGTGGTGGATTCTGATGCTCCTAAGTGAGAGTTATGCTACTATATGAATTGTCCTCCCACGCTACATATATCTGCTCATAGTAGCACTGGAGTGGCACACTGCATTTTGCAACCCAGCTATGCTCAGGGAAATTGGGAAGCTGCACATAACACCACTGTTTCTTTCGCCATGCTCCTGGTCATGTTAAGGCTGAACACATTAGGTGGGTACATATATATTCACTTCAAAGGGACACCTCACGTTTGTGTTCCTGCTGTTGATCAGAAGATGACTGCACTATAAATTGGACACACTCATTTTCTGTTAGCTTTTAAACTTTGATCAGTTTTTGGCTGTGAAACTCACATCAGCTTATTAAATGGAGAGGATAGAATTCAGAGTGTATCACTATTTTCTTGAAGGCTCCAGTCCAATGGTATACATGAACAGCTCTTGAGATTAAGAAATAGTTTTGTTTTTTGGGGTATCTTTAATTAGTATGCATGAGAGAGGTGTATTCGTACTAGATTAACTTTTTTTTAGTTTCAACAATTTTTATTGATGATTCATCAATGTAAACAATCAACACGTTCAATATTGAACCCAAAAAAATTGTTAATATATCCTTCTGCATGCAAAAGTGATAATGGTGGCATCCATCAAAAATTTTTTTTTTAATTTTTTACCATTTCCTCCGTCCCCCAACTCAGCCTATTATCATGGAAGTGCATAAACATATGAACCCTGTTCATAAAATTGTCGCATACAACAACCATGAAGGTCAGTGTGTAGTGTAACTATGTATGCCCTGCATCCTATTATAGCTGGAACATTAAATATACTAATCAAACCCCTCCAAGCAGAAGGTGCAGAAGATCAACCTTGAATTCACCACCAAACCTTTTCCTCCTCTTCACCCTATAACCCACTCCCTCAATCAACCAACCCATGCCTCCTTCTCCTCTTTTCCTGACATCACTGAAGAGGAAACCGCGCATCTTATTTCCTCCTCGAAATGCACCACCTGTTCCTCTGACCCCATCCCCACCAACTTACTTAACACCATCTCTCCTACTGTCACCCCCCCCCCATCTGTCATATCCTCAACCTCTCTCTCTCTACTGCAACTGTCCCTGACACCTTCAAGCATGCTGTTGTCACACCACTCCTCAAAAAAACCATCATTTGACCCTACTTGTCCCTCCAACTACCGCCCCATTTCCCTCTTACCCTTCCTCTCCAAGATACTTGAACGCGCCGTTCACTGCCGTTGCCTTGATTTTCTCTCCTCTCATGCCATCCTCGATCCGCTTCAATCCGGCTTTCGCCTCCTACACTCGACAGAAACGGCACTATCTAAAGTCTGCAATGACCTGTTCCTTGCCAAATCCAAAGGTCACTACTCCATCCTCATCCTCCTTGATCTATCTGCCGCTTTTGACACTGTCAAACTTCTTGCCACACTGTCCTCATTTGTGTTCCAGGGCTCTGTCCTCTCCTGGTTCTCCTCTTATCTCTCCCACCGTACCTTCAGAGTATATTCTCATGGTTCTTCCTCCACCCCCATCCCGCTCTCTGTTGGAGTTCCTCAGGGATCTGTCCTTGGACCCCTTCTCTTTTCAATCTACACCTGTTCCCTGGGCTCCCTGATCTCATCTCATGGTTTCCAATATCATCTTTATGCTGACGACAACCAGCTTTTCTCTACACCAGACATCACTGCGGAAATCCAGGCCAAAGTATCGGCCTGCTTATCCGACATTGCTGCCTGGATGTCCAGCCGCCACCTGAAACTGAACATGGCCAAGACCGAGCTTATTGTCTTCCCACCCAAACCCACTTCTCTTCTCCCTCCACTCTCTATCTCAGTTGATAACACCCTCATCGTCCCCGTCTCATCAGCCCACAACCTTGGAATCATCTTCGACTCTGAGCACACCACCCAAACTCTCATCCACTCTCTCATTACCTCTCGTCTTGACTACTGCAACCTACTCCTCACTGGCCTCCCACTTAGCCATCTATCCCCCCTTCAGTCCGTTCAGAACTCTGCTGCACTTCTTATCTTCCGCCTGGACCGATATACTCATATCACCCCTCTCCTCAAGTCACTTCACTGGCTCCCGATCAGGTACCGCATACAGTTCAAGCTTCTCCTACTAACCTACAAATGCATTCGATCTGCAGCCCCTCCTTACCTTTCTACCCTCATCTCCCCTTACGTTCCTACCCGTAACCTCCGTTCTCAAGACAAATCCCTCCTTTCAGTACCCTTCTCCATCACCGCCAACTCCAGGCTCTGCCCTTACTGCCTCGCCTCACCACATGCTTGGAATAAACTCCCTGAGCCCATACGCCAGGCCCCCTCCCTGCCCATCTTCAAATCCTTGCTCAAAGCCCACCTCTTCAATGTCGCCTTCGGCACCTAACCACTATACCTCTATCCAGGAAATCTAGACTGCCCCAACTTGACATTTTGTCCTTTAGATTGTAAGCTCCTTTGAGCAGGGACTGTCCTTTGTTAAACTGTACAGCGCTGCGTAACCCTAGTAGCGCTCTAGAAATGTTAAGTAGTAGTAGTTATAGCCTCTTGCGACCTAAATACCAACATTCCTGTGAAGGCCAATCCAAAACTTAAGTTTTTGTTTCTCCTCACCCATTCATTCAGATGTAGAGTTGCTTTTGTGTTTTGGATCATTGTTTTGCTGCTTAACAGAAACTTCAGCTTAATTCTCCTTAAGAATTATCTGGTTCAGTGCAGAATTCATGGTTCCTACAATGAGGGGAAGTTTTCCTGGTCCTGGGGCAGAAAAACATCCCCACACCATCGCACTATCTTACTGTGGAACGCTGTATTTGCTTATGCCAGACATAATGGGACCTGTGCCATCCAAAGAGTTCCACACTGACTCATCTGTCCATAGAACATTATCCCAAAAGGTTTTGGGATCATCCAGGTGTGTTTTTGCTTAGCAGCAGTTTCCACCTTGCTGCTCTCCCACAAATCCCATTTTTGCCAGGTCTCTTTCTTATAGCGGAGCCTTGAACATTGACCATAGCTGAGGCTAGAGAGGCCTGCAGTTCTTTGACTACTCTTCTGGGAAGTTGACTGCTCAGATGAGTTGTTGCTGCACCCTTCGAGCAACTTTGGCAGGCAGGCCACTCCTAGGAACATACACCACTGTTGTAAGTCTTTTTCACGTGGAGATAATTAGAAATGGCTTTGTAACCCTTTTCAGACTGATATATTTCAACAACTTATTTTTGTCATATCTTCTGGATTTCCTCTGATTGTGGCTTATCATTTTTGTAGAAGCTTTGTGGCGACTGCTTCACTGTCATGGTAAGATTCAGTATATAGTGAGGTTTAGAATCAACAGGGCTGGCTGAAATCAAGCTTGGCTGTATTCAATCAGGAATCTAATTATCAAGTAAATTTGGTTAATTGATTAGGCAGTTACATTTTTACCTGGATGATATGGGTGTTGGATAACATTGGGGCCCTTTTTACAAAAGCTTAGCACACACTAACAGACATCAGCGTGTATTAAATGCCACTTGACTCATAGTATGCGCTGCAGTAAGCTTTAGTAAAAGGGCCCCTTTGTTCATTAAATAAATGAATTTATAGTTTAAAAACTGCTGTTTTTTTTACTCAGGTTCTTTTTGTCTAATATTGCATTTCATTTAAAGATTAGAAACCATTCAGTGTGGCACACATGCAATAAGGGGATATCAGGGGAAGAAACGTTTTCACATGTATTTGTTTGAATGAGCACCAATGTAATAGCTACTGTTTTATTGAAAGCTCGCATATGTATTCGTCAGTGCTAATATAGAAGATTAAAAGAAGCTGTTGTTTCTTATCTGATGCCTTTATTAAATGTTATTTCTTGGGGAGGGGGTGGAGTTTCTTTGGGTTAATAAGGGATGGTAGGTTAAGAAACAAAACGTCCTATCTCTGATTGATTAAAAGATCAGTGTACTTAGAGGATGGGTTAGGGTGGGGGGAGGAATATTGGGGTTCTGGATGAGTCTTTGAACTGTATTTGTATGATGACGCCTTTTTGTATTTTTGATACTGTTTACCCTTGTTGGTTTTGGAAAGTGTCAATAAAAACTGTTTCTACACTAAATGTTATTTCTTCCTATTTTTCATCCATGCAGTGTGTGATTTCTGCTGCTCAAGTGAAGACCAGTTGCCTGAGCATCCTGATGGGCGTCTAGATGCGAGCAGTGGGGACTGCCAGCTCACATTCTCATCCAGAGCCTTTCTGTGCTTCAAGTTTGATCGGGATGCCATAATGAAGAGCTTTGACCTTTGATGGCAAACGTGCTGCGTCTGGACAGACGAGGATGGGTTTTTAATGAAGCCTTACCTTTCTCAGGTGTTCTGTAGACATGCAGGGATTTGTTGGCTCAGAAGAATTCTTCTCCTTTTAAAGGACATCAGTGATGTGTAGCATTTTGGTTTTGTGCACTGTAAACACAATATCATCTTTACACATAGGTACCTTTCAGTGTTTTGATCCATTGGTTTTGTGTCACACTTTAGAAGGCATTCTATTTTTGGGGGGGGGGGGGGGGTGCATTTTTTGTGTGTGTGCGCCATCAAGGCAGGTTCCCAGTTTCTCAGTTGGAGAGCGTTTCCATTCAGAAACAAAGCAGACAAATTGTGCCATTCATTGTTGGTGATATTGTACTCGGAGTACTTGGCAACTCATAGAAATGTTTTGCTTGCCTTGCCTTGTCATTCTTGAATGTTCTCTGTGTACACTGTCCCTTCTCTTTGTGATGTGTAGTACTGTAAGCGTATGTCTGTAGGCCATTTGGCCTTACTGAACTTAATTCAGGGGTTGCACTTCACCATGTTAGAAGACACTGCAAAATTTTGAATAGGTTTGTTACTTTCGTTCCGGGTTCCTGAATGATGTGTGCTAATGACTAGAAAAAAAAGCACAGTATTTGGTTTTGCACCCTGATTTCACTGTGAATGTTTAGAATCTATGAATCTATCAATTCATATGAAAAGCTTACAGCAAAATTAATGTGAGTTGCCCATTTTTTAATGGTGCATTTAATTTCTGTGTGGGGCTGAACAGCCAGTAGTTAAGACTACGATGGGTTCCAGGCAGCTGACTGATTTTGCCATGTTCTTAATCTTGCTGATAGAACACATTTTATGAAAAGTGAGCCTTAACTTCAGTTTTCAAAATTATGGTTACATTTCCAGATTCAAATACTATCTAAAATACATTGTTAATCTGAAAACAGCAGAGCTGTACCTCTTGTCCTCTGTCTGGAGGAGTTCATCTATTTGAGGAACTGTTATCAATATGTTAATGAAGTACTTGGGTCAGTCCTCCAGTGCATGGAATCCAAGATATTCCTTTGGTTTAATTTTTACATTAGAATGTTGAACATTTTATATCTCATTAAGGGAGTTATTTCTTTCCTCCTTTTACAATTTTTTTTTCAGTTCTTTACAGGTCAGTAAATGCACATGATGGAGGGCATAGCCACTTTGGAGCTGTGTTAATATTATTATGTAATATGTTTTTGAAATTGAGGTTCCTTTTTAGATTGGAGATTGCTGCATCTACCTATGTAAAAATAATATGAAAAGTATTTAATGTGATGTTCACATATTGCATCCCTTGTCTTCCAGTACTCTGTTATAATTGTTGTGTTTGTCTCTTAGGTGTAGATAGAGTTAATTAGACATTTATTTTGACATTTGTACATGAGGGAAAGATATGGCCTGTTTCTCCCCATGTTACCATGGAATTTTGTAAATTTTTTTTCACTCTTCCATTTATTTCCTTGGTACTCTTCTCTAATGAGCAGTCTTTATGAAGTCACACAAATGGATCACATGACTTACCTTATTTTAGATTGAAGCAGCCTCCCAATCTGTCAGTTGGAAACTTGATACTTTTCAACCAGTTGCCAAGAAATCAGGCATCTACAGCTCTAAACACCAGTATTGTTCCTCTTTGAGTTGCCAAAAGGAGCTTCCATCCTTTACTCGATAAAAATCAACTGATGTAACATTTTCTAATGTTTCTCTTCTTTTTCAGATGAAATACTTCATTATCAGGATTTGAGCCACAAGAAAAGTCTATTTCTTTGGTTCAGATTCCTGCCTTTTCACTGAAATATCACAGGGGCCTTGGGTGAGGACAAGATGATAGATCCCTGGGGAAAGCAGTGGTTTAGGCTCCAGCTAGGGCAAGAGCCTGAGCTCTAAAGGATAACTCTTGTAAAGAATATGCTTACCCCTGGACTTGCTTAGTGGATTGCTGATGACTTGTCCTTCACAAAATCTGTTCCATGGATCAGCCTGGCCTCATGCTAGCATACTGCAACTGGTTTGTCTCTCTTAGAGTTGTTCTCTACAGAGCAGGTGGCCTACATCAGCAGGAGAGTATTTTTCTCCTGATAGAGGGAGGAGTCTTGCCATTCCAGGGTCATGTCAATCTAGTGAGCATGAATTCCTTGGAAAACCTCAATCCCTTCTCTGGAACAAGGAGCTATAGACCTCCAACTGCTATGCTTATGAAAGACTCCAAAATACACAATCCTACACAGATATACTGGACATCATATTCCTCCGAAGGTCACTAGTCATTGTCTCTGTAATAGGCAAGATCTTGTGTTATTTTCAAGGCCAGCACTTGCCCTCCCTGAAGCCTATCCTGAGACCTTGGTGTTCTCAGTCACCGTCAGGCCCACACTCAGGTTCTTTGTTTTTGCTGTTCTAAGCTAACACTCTTGCCATTAAGATCTGCATTTGAGGTCTACACATTTGCCTCTTGGATCTTACATTTGCCCTTAAAGGTTTCCATTCCTTGGAGTCCACACCCAAGGCTCATACTCTGACTGGTTGGGGTCTTTGTACCTTGTACCTGGCTCATGCTTTTACCCCTGAAGGCTCACAGGTTTTCCCTCTTGTGCTAGGGATTCATGCTTTTAATCCTTCAGGACTTATACGTGGGGTTTGCACTCTTGATCCTCATGTCAACCCTTGTGGCCTGAACCTTTGAGGGCATGTGCTTTCACCCTTGGGAGCCCATGATAACTACTTGCACTCTTTCCCTCTGGAGGGCCCCTACTCTGACCTCTTACAAGTCTGGTCTATGACAGTACACAAAACATCTGAAAAGTATACCTTGGTAGTTGCATTAGGCAACCAAACTCACCTTTTTATTTTTATAATTTCAAAACTTTTACTTGTGTGTTATAAACAAGCATACAAGAAATCTGTAAATATAAACATCAGCAAAAAATAAGAAAAATTTCCAAAATCATTATATTTATGGACCTTTTAGCCCACAGTAAGGAAAGGGAGAGCCAGTAGAAAATAGTAAAGAAACACAAAATAAAGCATCCTCACACTGGCCTGCCTGCCATCACCAAACCACAAAGTTCACTGAGAAATTAAGTGGACCCTATTAAGCAGTGCCCTCCTGAGGCATCTTACGTAAAAGAAAAATCTTATTGTTCAGGTTCAAAAAATGTATTGCCCTGCCTGATAATTTAATAAATATTTGTAAGGAAGTCTTGGGGGGAAAAAACTGCATGCAAGGCCAAAAGGCTTTCTTCTAGAATCCCCCTTGGTACATCTGGAAAAATAGATAGAGCCAAATCCCAAAAGGGCTTCCCTCTATTCCAGAGGAGACGCTTTAAAAGACCGTCTTAATCCATTTCTAAAGCACAAGTTGTAAGAATATTATCAGAAGCATTAACAGGATTCCAGTATATGTGAAATACCCAGCTATTCATAATTGGTTGTTCCAGTTGCTGTCCCTCCCCTTCTCCTGAAGTAACATGATTTTGGGGAATATAATGCAATCTGTGCGCATGAAATGGCCTCCCAGGATAGGTGGTAGAGACAAGGACTATATCTGAATTCAAGAAAGCATGGGACAAGCACAAAGGATCTCTTAAGGGAGTAGAAGGGAAGTAGATGCTATTGGTGTGCAGATTTATTGGCCCTATGCTCTGTATCTGCCATCATTTTCTATGTTTAACCTTTTCTCTTTGAGGAAAGTATTGCTGGCAGCCTGACAAGAAGTGCTTCTAGCTTCCATACCTTAAAATGTATAGAGCAGAAATTCCCATTGTTTTTGATTGTGTGGATCCCTTATTAACCTCCAGAAAGTTCAGGAATACCTTTCTGTCTGTTTCAAGCCTGTCTCCTTCCCTTCCTCTCATCTTTCTCCCTAGCCAGTCCTTACCTCTCTGTCCCCTAACTTATTGATGTTGCACTTCTGGACCCAGTGATCCTGTTTCCAGCCTCCATAGCTGCCTCTGACCACAACCCACAAACACTTCTGCTTCCAGTCTCTACAGCCATCTCAACTCCAATCCCACCCCCGCATCTACTAATGCTGCCACTGCTGATCCTCCATCTACAGCAGCCTTTCTGTTCTGCTCACGTGGATTATAACAGCGTGGAAAGATGTTTTTCTCTTCTCTTGTGTCTTGTGGACTCCCTGTAATAGGTTCACAGACCTCCAGAGGGAAGTGGGGCTCTACAGCAAGATAACATGCAATGCCCTTTGTGCCTTTTTTCACATGCACACATGCCCGGCACATATAGTTTCACAGTATATCTATCATGGTATGTAGCAAGAGGAGCCCGTGTTTTTGAAGGTTTTGAGCAGCTGCTAGTAGTGTGGGCACCTGGCTGAACAGTGTCAATCTTACAACAGTCAGTTGAACCTCAGCGTGAGAAATTTGTGACTCATCAAAATGAATACATTGGATGTTATTAGAGAAGCCCAATTAGAGGTAAGCATTTTTGTTTTATTCTGATGCTTTTTAGTAGCTTGTTCTAGATATTTTTTTAAAAATGCCTGACTGGAGAAATACAAAGGTGCCAAAGGGCAGAAAACAGGAGCACCCCCTCTATGGACCATCAAAGAAATCAACCCAAGAGCAGAGGGTGACTGGAGAAATAACCAGCATTCGTAATAAGAGAAATAGGCTGGGTAGAGCAAGATCAAACTAAACAGTTACAAAATAAAAGCAGCAATGCATTAGTTGGTTAGAGGTGCATGGATCAGTTTAACAGTGGAAGCAGAGCTTTTTTGTAAGTATCGATGCCACTAGTTTGAAGGTTCCCAGCAGTAAATGACAGTCCAAATTGCTTGAATGTGTTGATGGGATGGATTAAATTCAGTGCTTAAACATAGTGCTCCAGATAGCTTGCTTACCTGGAGTATTTTTGTATCCATGGTCTGCAAGCCAGTTTCCAAAGGCAAACACCCTTTGAAAACTGGGTAGTGGGTTGGTTCTGCAGACTTTTTTTTTTTTTTTTTACTTGTATGCTTTGCAGGTGCAATAAGTATATGAAATCTCCATTCATACTTTTGGGGGCCACCCTAATCTCTCACAAGGGTATACACACTGTGGACACCATGCATATTTTCCATGCCTTGAATACAGTATTGGGGCAAGGGAATCTTCAAGAGCAGAATAAGCTAAGGAAGGGTTACAGAATAAACTGTACAATATTTCCCCCTAGCTTTTCCTTCACATACAATTGTGCTGTAAGATTTCCACTGTGTCACTTGAAAGATAATGATGCAAGATTAAATCAGGTGTTTGGACTATTTGACAGAAAAGTTGGATAATGTTCCCACTGACAGCTTCAAGGTTTAGAATTTTTGTCACAGAAAATATAAAATGAGGTCTGTAAGAAATGTGACTAAGACAAATGTTTGAGCAGGTAATTTTTGCTTTGTGCACTGAGCTCACCTTGCGGGAAATAGTTGGGGAGTCAGGAAAGTAGTGTAGTCGGCAAGACTCTTCCAAAAGAGCCAGCAGAATCTTTCTAAAGACTATTCCGTCTTCCTTCTTATCGGAGCACTCCTGCACACTTTCATAAGCAGTTTGTACTTCCATATGCACAATAAGACTCCTGAGGCTGGCACTTTTGCCAAAACATGGTGCTGTGTCGAGTCTCTTTATGAATAAAATATTGAGTTTCACAAGTTTTGGAAGTGTCTTTCTGACTAGACTACGTTCCTGACTCTGTTTACCTGCTCACAGTGTTCCTCCACCTCGGTGGTGGTAAATCTACAAATTGTTTGGGAGAACATGGCAAAATTTGGCTCAATATAACATGGTCAGTATTTGGGAGCCTGCTTTTTTTAATTACACTGTAGACCCAGTATAATGTGAACTCACTTTTATAATGTGGTCAGAGATCTTGGACCCCAGCTTCTATATTATATGTGGTGTCTAAAGTGTAGATTGCTTTATGGCTCTACTCTTATGTGAGCACTTAAGCAGCAAAGGCTCTGTTCATCACTGTTCTAGCCTGTCGCACATATGTGTTCCAAATAGGAAATGTTAGAAAAAGAACCGGCTCACTGGGGCCTTAATGAATAGCAACAAAATATGTTAAATATGCAGTAATTATCTTTCTATTGTGTGCGATGTAACATTTCATGACAGAAAACAAAAATATCTTTGACATGGATATATGTCTGTCACAGCTGCCAAGGAAAGCATTCAAAAAGCATTAATTTTCTTTTTCAGTCTCAAGATTTTTCTTTCCCCCGTACCTTTGATTTCACAGTATTTGTGTCACCGGCATCCAAAGGTCAAGGTTTTATTACAGGCAGCTTGTCTAATACTATAAAGCCATGGCTACTTTTGAAGGCACTGTATCTTTCATATGCCTTAAAGATGCCGTGAATAGCTTTGTCATCATAAATGCACCTTATCCTTGCCTTGGAGGCTGTGTGTTATATAACTTTTCACATTCTTATTATGAGTGAAGCTGAATTTTCCTCCATATTTGCTCTGTCAGAATGTCAGCACTTTTTCTACATGAAAGTATTGATGGTAATACAACTTCCTTTTTGTGTACTTAGATGTATTTTTAGATCTGTCAAGAAAATAGATAAAATACTTTTAATCAGTTTTTAACTGTTGTTTCCTGTGGGACTCCATTTGTGATTTCAAAGGTGTCCCTGCACTGTGAATGTTTGAGAAACTTTATTTTTTTAACTGGTTTTTGTTTTTTTACATAATTTCATATGCTTTTATACATTGTGTTCCAATATTGCTACAGTATAGTTTGTATTTCCTGAAATACCATGTGAAGAAATAGTTACTGGCTTTATGACTTAATAAAAGACTTCTTAAGATGTGACTATTTGGTGTTTTGAAAAACAGTGCTGGAGAGAGAGTATAAATGAAAGGGGTTTAATACTCTGTCTTTGATGGAACTGGTAGAACTTCAGTCCTATGATTTTTTTTGAAGTTGAAGGGCTTTAGAAAACTAAGTTGGAAATATCACAGTGGTAGATTGTATAAAAATTAATCAGCTGGTCAGAAGCCATAATCACCTTTTATGGAGGCATTTTTTTTCCCTATAAGCATGTACAGAGGGTCTTATGTGTCCTTTGCTTTATTTGGGGCTTTTCCTTTTAATGGATTTGAAACTTACCATTCCATATCATCAAGCTGATCAATCCATAGACTGGTGGGTTGTGTCCATCTACCAGCAGGTGGAGATAGAGAGCAAACTTTTGCCTCCCTATATGTGGTCATGTGCTGCCGGAAACTCCTCAGTATGTTCTCTATCTCAGCAGGTGGTGGTCACACACAGCAGCAGCTCTGGCTAGGCCTCCAAGCCTAATTTTTAGGTTTTGTTGAGTGCCTGGGGTTGAGGGCTCTTTTGAGCAAGTGCAAACCTGGTGGTGCCAGGTCCCTCCTTTTCTCCCCCCTCCCGCTGGCTCCGTTGAAAAAAAAAAAAAAAAAAAAAAATTTAAACGTCTTTAAAGGCGTTTATTTCGACGTTTATTTAAGCGTCTATTGCAGCTACTCACTGGGACACCAGGTCGTTACAACTCGGAGCGGACAGCAGGTAATTTTTACCTTTTTATAGCGGGCGGGGGTTCCCCGATTCTTCTCCTCGTGGCACATGGCGTCGGAGGGCGAGGGCGCAAAGGGTCGCTCCCCGGGTCGCTTGAGCGCTTCTAGAGGGGATGCGGGGGTCTTAAAGCCTGATTCGCCCTTGTTGGGTGGCAGTTTCGTGACCGATGAATGTCCCGGTCCTTCCTCCGGCGTGGCGGTTTTTCCCGCCATAAACGCCCATCCCCCGCTCCTCGCCTCCACCATTTTGGCCGGCCACGCGGCTCGGACGGCTTCTTCTTGGGCCGCCCTTGAGGTTGGAGACATTAATGCCATGAACGCCCTTAATTTGGGCGACGGCACAGAAGCGGCTAAAGTTAAGAGCCGTTCTTCCCGCGCGGCTCCTTCGCGGAGTTTCGCGCCGGACGCCATTTTGGATGCGCAGCAGGCCTCTCCCCCGCTGTTGCGAGCGCCGGTTGAGAGTGCGCCTAGGGCTGTTGCCCAGGCTGCGGAAGTGCACAGTCTGGGGGGTTTCTCCCCCGAGTTTGTTTTGCTGCTGCATCAGGCCTTCCTCATGCACAACGCTGCCCCCGCTCCCTCGTCTGGTAAAGAGGTTGAGGTTCCCAGAGGTAAACGCCCTCGGGTTGATTCCCAGGCCTTGGAGGAATTTGTCTCCTCCGATGTAGATGAGGGCAGCGTGTCTGAGGTCTCCCAACGGTCCTTTGCGGATTCCTTGGAGGAGACGGATCCCCGCTCGGATGGAGCGGATGACCCCTCTGCAGCGCGGCTTTTTCGCCCAGAGGATTTGCCCTACCTGTTGTTACAGGCCATGGACACTTTGAAGATTTCCTCTCCGGAGGACGTCTCTCCCTCAGCCCCTGTTGGCTCTGCCATTATGCTGGGGACGAAGCGCCCGCCTAGAACCTTCCACGTGCATGATGCCATGCACACCTTAATTTCGGCTCAATGGGATGTCCCAGAAGCGAGCCTTAAAGTGGCTAGGGCTATGTCCCGCCTCTATCCTTTGGCTGTGAGTGAACGTGAGGCCTATCTGTGGCCTACCGTGGATTCTTTAATCACTGCGGTGACTAAGAAAACGGCATTGCCGGTGGAAGGTGGCACGGCCCTAAAGGACGCCCAAGACAGGAGATTGGAGGCGGCCTTAAGGTCGTCCTTTGAGGCGGCTGCTTTAAGTTTGCAGGCCTCAGTTTGCGGCTCCTATGTGGCCAGGGCGTGCCTGACTATGGTGCAGCGGGCTTTCCCCTCGGATCATTCCTTGAGGGATGATTGGCCAGCCCTGGAATCGGGCTTAGCCTATTTGGCAGACTTGCTGTATGATGTCTTGAGAGCCTCAGCTAAAGGCATGGCTCAGACAGTCTCTGCGCGGCGGTGGCTTTGGCTGAAACATTGGTCTGCTGACCACGCCTCTAAATCCCGCCTGGCTAGGTTGCCTTTTAAAGGCAAGCTGCTCTTTGGGGTCGAGCTGGACAAAATCGTGACCGATCTCGGCACGTCTAAGGGCAAGAAGTTACCAGAGGTCAGGGCTCGGGCTAGTGCTCGTCCCGGTACCTCCAGAGGACGGTTTCAGGAAGCCCGTCGGTACCGCCCAGGCAGGTCGGGTTCTTCTGCCCCCTCTTCCTTTAAGAGGCATTTCTCCCCCAAGCAGCGTTCCTTTCGCAGAGACCGCCGTCCCGGAGGTGCTCCCTCCGGTCCTCCCCCAGGGTCTCGTACCCAATGACGGGGTCTTGGTCCACGCCCCAGTGCAGATTGGAGGACGGCTGTCCTCGTTTCTGGGCGAGTGGACCACAATAACTTCAGACGCTTGGGTGCTGGAAGTCATCAGAGACGGCTACAAGCTAGAGTTCTGCCGACCCTTAAGAGACGGGTTTGTACTCTCTCCCTGCAAGTCTCCGGTCAAAGCTGTGGCAGTGCAGCAGACTTTGGACAATCTGATCCGCCTGGGTGCGGTCGTTCCGGTGCCAGAAAGTCAGCTTGGCAAGGGGCGTTACTCCATTTACTTTGTGGTACCAAAGAAAGGAGGTTCTGTCCGGCCTATCCTCGACCTCAAAGGGGTCAATCGGGCCTTGAAAGTGCGGCACTTTCGCATGGAGACTCTCCGCTCTGTTATAGCGGCAGTGAAGGCAGGGGAGTACCTGGCTTCCTTGGACATCAAGGAAGCGTACCTGCATATTCCCATCTGGCCTCCTCATCAACGCTTTCTGCGTTTTGCAGTCCTGGGCCGACACTTCCAGTTCAGAGCCCTCCCGTTCGGGTTGGCTACTGCTCCGCGGACCTTTTCCAAAGTAATGGTGGTCATAGCGGCCTTCCTGCGAAAGGAAGGAGTACAAGTCCATCCTTATCTGGACGACTGGTTGATCCGAGCCCCCTCTTATGCAGAGTGCGGCAAAGCTGTGGACCGGGTAGTTGCTCTTTTGAGCTCCCTGGGATGGATCATCAACTGGGAGAAGAGCCAGCTGCGCCCGACTCAGTCCCTGGAGTATCTGGGAGTTCGATTCGACACCCAAGTGGGCAGAGTGTTCCTGCCAGACAATCGGATTGTCAAGCTTCAGGCTCAGGTGGACCAGTTCCTGGTAGCCTCTCCTCTTCGGGCTTGGGACTATGTGCAGTTGTTGGGCTCTATGACGGCCACGATGGAAGTAGTGCCCTGGGCCAGGGCTCATATGAGACCACTACAACACTCTCTGCTGCAGCGCTGGACTCCGATGTCGGAGGATTATGCGGTGCGTCTTCCCTTGGATCCAGCAGTGCGCAAGGCGCTGAGCTGGTGGATGCAGGCAGACAAGTTGTCTGCAGGAATGCCTCTGGTGACCCCAGAGTGGATTGTCGTCACGACGGACGCCTCATTGTCGGGCTGGGGAGCCCACTGCTTGGGAAGGACAGCGCAGGGGCTCTGGTCTCCTGCAGAGGCGAAGTGGTCTATCAACCTCCTGGAACTCAGAGCCATTCGGTTGGCGCTTTTGGAGTTCATCCCGGTACTGGTGCTGAAGCCTGTACGGGTACTGTCGGACAATGCCACGGCTGTGGCCTATGTCAACCGCCAGGGAGGTACCAAGAGCGCCCCTCTAGCCAAGGAGGCTATGAGTCTATGCCAGTGGGCGGAAGCGAACCTGGAACAGCTGTCAGCGGCCCACATTGCCGGAGTCATGAATGTCAAGGCGGACTTTCTCAGTCGCCATACCTTGGAGCCCGGAGAGTGGCAGCTATCTGCTCAGGCGTTCTTGGACATCACGAAGCGCTGGGGCCAGCCGAGCCTAGATCTGATGGCGTCATCGGCCAATTGCCAGGTGCCGCGCTTCTTCAGCAGAGGACGGGACCCTCGATCCCTGGGAGTAGATGCTCTTCTCCAACAATGGCCGACACAAGAGCTTCTCTATGTGTTCCCACCCTGGCCCATGTTGGGCAGGGTCCTAGACCGGGTGGCAAGACATCCCGGCAGGATAATCCTGGTGGGTCCGGATTGGCCCAGACGTCCCTGGTATGCGGACTTGATCAGGCTCTCAATCGACGATCCTCTGCGGCTGCCAGTGGAGCAGGGCCTGTTACATCAGGGTCCCGTGGTGATGGAGGATCCCTCCCCCTTTGGTCTTACGGCCTGGCTATTGAGCGGCAGCGTCTGAGGAAGAAGGGCTTCTCAGACAAGGTCATCGCCACTATGCTGAGAGCGAGGAAACGCTCTACTTCTACTGCTTACGCCAGGGTTTGGCGTATCTTTGCAGCGTGGTGTGAAGCAGGCTCACTTTCTCCCTTCACTGCTCCAATTTCTTCAGTGTTGGCGTTCCTGCAAGAAGGTCTGGACAAAGGCCTGTCGCTCAGTTCCCTTAAGGTCCAGGTAGCGGCTCTGGCTTGCTTCAGGGGCCGCCTGAAGGGTGCTTCCCTGGCTTCCCAGCCAGATGTGGTGCGCTTTCTCAAGGGAGTTAATCACCTGCGCCCTCCTCTGCACTCAGTGGTGCCTGCGTGGAATCTCAACCTGGTGCTAAGAGCATTGCAGAAGCCGCCGTTCGAACCCTTGTCGAGGGCATCTCTGAAAGACCTGACGTTGAAAGCAGTCTTTTTGGTGGCTATCACTTCAGCCAAAAGAGTTTCCGAGCTCCAGGCGCTCTCATGTCGAGAGCCTTTTCTGCAGTTCACTGAGGCAGGAGTGACTATTCGCACAGTGCCTTCCTTTCTGCCCAAGATTGTTTCTCGCTTCCATGTGAATCAGCAGCTCTGTCTCCCTTCCTTTCGTAGGGAGGACTACCCAGAGGAGTACTCTGCTCTTAAATATCTGGATGTGAGACGAGTCATCATCAGATACTTGGAAGTGACCAATGATTTCCGGAAATCGGATCATCTGTTTGTCCTGTTTGCAGGTCCTCGTAGGGGTCTGCAGGCTGCTAAGCCTACAGTGGCAAGATGGGTCAAGGAAGCCATTGCAGCGGCTTATGTGGCCGCAGGGAAGGTGCCGCCTATCCAGCTGAAGGCTCACTCCACAAGAGCTCAGGCGGCCTCGATGGCAGAGGCCGGTTCCGTCTCCTTGGAAGAGATATGCAAGGCGGCAACTTGGGCTTCGGCCCATACATTCTCCAAGCATTACCGCTTGACTGTGGCTACTCGGGCGGAGGCCCGGTTTGGAGCTTCAGTGTTGCGGTCAGGGATTTCTAGGTCCCGCCCTGGGTGAGTACTGCTTCGGTACATCCCACCAGTCTATGGATTGATCAGCTTGATGATATGGAAGGTAAAATTATGTATAATCATACCTGATAATTTTCTTTCCATTAATCATAGCTGATCAATCCATAGCCCCTCCCAGATATCTGTATTGTTTTATTCTGGTTGCATTTCAGGTTCAAGTTTACTCTTCAGTTACTTCAGAAAGACTTCGTGTTCAAGTTTTTTCACTTGGATTCTTCAAGAGTTAAGACGAGTTTGTGTTACAGTGAGCTGCTGCATTCCTCTCCCCTCCGTTTTACGGGGCTGGATTGAGACTTATAATTCTGCCGGCACTCCCTCCCGCTTCGTGCGGCTGTAGGGCAGTTTTGTACCCCTCCCGCTTCGGCGGTGTTCGGGTCAGTCAGCTCCTCCCGCGGTTGCGGTTGCAGGATAAGCCAGATCCCCCCGCATCGGCGGGTGTGGTGTCCCTCCCCCGCTCCGCGGGGATGAGCTGGACGGATTCCCCTCCCCCACTTGTGTGGGGATGAGCTGGGTTAATTCCCCTCCCCCGTTTCGGCGGTGGTGAGCTGGGCAGAGTGTCCCTTCGTGGGTGTAATTCTCTAAGTGCTGAGTCCTGCGGATGGAGCTTTGATATCGACATACTGAGGAGTTTCCGGCAGCACATGACCACATATAGGGAGGCAAAAGTTTGCTCTCTATCTCCACCTGCTGGTAGATGGACACAACCCACCAGTCTATGGATTGATCAGCTATGATTAATGGAAAGAAAATTATCAGGTATGATTATACATAATTTTACCTTCCTAATCTGATGATACTCTTTTCCTTTACAAGGCCTGGGGTTTATTTTGATTTATATTTTTGCTTTAAATTATTTAAGTGTTTAAGCTCTTGATCTTAGCTTTAACTCCTGTGAACATTCTGCTTTACAAATGTAAAGATGAGGAGTTTCAAACCTAGTCAGATAAAAGGGAAGATGCCCCCTCAGCCTCCAACCTGCCTTATCTGAATTGAGGAATAGATATGCAGGGCCAAGAGCCCTAGATGCACTAAAAAAAAAAAAAATCGTTAAAGCCCTTCCCTTACCGATTCCATTGCGAATCGGTAGGGAACGGCCATGCATCAAGGAAACAGAATGCAAATGAGCTGCTCACTTGCATTCTCTATTCCCTCAGAAGCTAGTCAGCCAGTTGGCCGGTCGAGCATGTGCAGAGCAGCCAAGCATTTTGCTGGCTGCTCTGCGCATGCCAAGAACGTCCTTCACTCAAAAAAAACAAAAAAAAGGTCCGTGTATTTCATTGCTCCCAGCTGCTCTGAGGCTGTGATAAGGGGAGAGGAGCTGCTGTCTCTCATGGGCGGGAGTTCTAATCACCTGCCGCTTCTTTCTGCTGAGCCAGTGAACAACAAAGGGAGCATTAATAGAGCTATAACAGCACTTTTGATTATGCCCCTCCTCCAGGTCTCTCAGCCAATCACAGCGCGTTTAGCAGTCACTGGTGTCCGCTAAACACGCTATGATTGGCTGAGAGGCCGTGGGGGGAGGGGGCCTCACAATCATCCGTAACACAAGGGATGTTAGTAGCACGTCCAATCCCTGCACAAGGGCTGCCTTGAATAAACAAGCAAAGCAAAGAATAAACGCCTCATCTGATACCACGTCTCAGGGCTGAGGACAGCTCTATTAAACCCTCTCTATCAGTGCTTTTATTTGTCCCATCTGAAAGTTAGTCACTGCACTGCCTTCTCTTCCTCTCTCTGCTCTCCGGCTGCTGTGGGATAGCTATTAGTATTAGCCCCTGCAGTGGAACAATCTGCTGTAATCTATCTTCAATGACATCCTTTTTTGTTTTTGAGTGAAAGACGTCCATGTTAGGCACTTTAGAAGGATGTCCCTGACGAGCATTTTTTTTCCTTCCAATTCCCTCACAACTAGCCCCAATGACATCCAATCATATCTCATTTAGCTGTTACCAGTAGCAGCTAAATGTGCTGTGATTGGCTGAGAGAAACCTGGAGGAAGGGATGTCCAAAAAGTTTTGATTTGGACGTCCTCACGTCCCGATCCTGGGGGGGAGGGGGGGTGCAAGCTGAAAACAACCTTGGAGGGGACTGTTGAGAGAACTGTAGTTGTGGTCAGTTCAGGCAGGTAAGAAAAATAGGGACGGCCTTTTTTTTTTTTTTGTTCAGAGCCCTTCCTAATTGCCTGATGTAAGCTGCAAATGTCCAAGTGCTCGTCAGGAACGTCCTTTTATTTATATATATATTTTTAGGACATCCCTGATGAGCACTTTTTTTTTTTTTCCTTCCAATTCCCTCACAGCAGCCCCAACAAGAGGTGTAGACCTCCCGTTAGGTTTTCCACAGTAAGGGGATCGGAAAACGGTAGTGCAGCTCATTATAATAGCCTTTGGATCATTTGCATTCTGTTTTTGTTAGCTGCTACCATGACAGGAAGATGCTCTTTTGTGCATGTCCCCGGATTACTACTTGTGCGCTAAACTGGCTAGAACCAGTTTAAAACCCATGCTAATGGCTCGTTTAGTGCATCTGGGAAGAGACTCAGCTGGGTTTCTGGGTGAACTGGAAAATATACAAAACTATTATTAGGGATCAGACATCTATTAGCCAGAAAATCCAAAATATAGTCTGCTTTCAATCAAGTGGTGGAAGAACCTGTGTGACACAGGTAATAATTAACAAAATCAAATACAAAAAAAGTTAAATAGTGGAGAAAAAAAGACCTTAGGAAGAAAGCTACCATCCATTTTTGAGAGTCATGGGTATGAACCGAGAGGCTGATGCATCCTCCTGATGCAGCGTTTAGCGAAGTAGAGCTTCTATTGAGGAGCTGAACACTGCTGCCTCCACCCAAATGGATTTAAACAAAGAGAGGAATGTGATTTGATACTTGCTCTTTCATTCTGCACAGAGATAAGTGTTTTACTGGTGGCAGTTTTGTTTTGCAAATAGTAACATAATAGATGACGGCAGAAAAAGACCTGCACGGTCCATCTAGTCTGCCCAACAAGATAACTCATATGTGCTACTTTTTGTGTATACCCTACCTTGATTTGTACCTGTCCTCTTCAGGGCATAGACCGTATAAGTCTGCCCAGCACTATTCCCGCCCACCACCGGCTCTGTCACCCAATCTCAGCTAAGCTCCTGAGGATCCATTTCTTCTGAACAGGATTCCTTTATGTTTATCCCACGCATGTTTGAATTCCGTTACCGTTTTTATTTCCACCACCTCCCGTGGGAGGGCATTTCAAGCATCCACCACTCTCACCGTGAAGAAATATACTTCCTGACATTTTTCTTGAGTCTGCCCCCCTTCAATCTCATTTCATGTCCTCTAGTTCTACCGCCTTCCCCTCTCCGAAAAAGGTTCGTTTGCGGATTAATACCTTTCAAATATTTGAACATCTGTATCATACTATACTTGTTCAGGTCAACAAGTCTGTCATACGTCTTTGGGGGAGGTTTTTTTTTTTTTAAAGAACATTATCGTTTTTATGGTGGGGTAAGCACTTGTGCGAATATTTTTAAAAAGTACAATATGGAGTAAAAAAAAGTTACTATATAGACGATGGAGTTTTATTCTGACTGATGTGTGTGCTGCGGTCCAAATGGGTGGCTTGGGGCCATACAATTTGGTAGCTTATTTCCTGAGGTCTTTTTTTCTCCGCTATTTACTTTTTTTTTTTTTTGCATTTGATTGTGTCATCTTTTATTTCATGTGACACACAGATGTTTCTACCACTTGATCGAGAGCTGACTATATTTTGGATTTTCTGGTGACCTGGGTAAAACTCCATTATCCCCTCATTTGACCTGAATGGAGCAGTATCATTAAACCTAAGTCAGTGAATTCTTCCTCTTGTGCCTGTTGGCGTAGCTATCATGGAGAGACGCGCCACTGTCTTGGATCCAGGAAGGGCAGAGATGATTACTTTGAAGGAAAATTAAGTACAGCAGAGGTTATGGTAAATCTGGCAAAATTTGTAGCACATGGATGGAACAGATTGGGAGAATGTGATCGAGATATGTAGGAGTTGTTAAAAGAGAGCCAGCCACCCATCGTATTGTCAGTGTTACCTGTTATCTTAGTTGGATGCAGATAATACTACAGCGAACACATGTAATTATTACTAAAAAAAAATCTGAGTAGATGGGAATGGAGGAATGGCCTAGTGGTTAGGGTGGTGGACTCTTGTCCTGAGGAACTGGGGAACTGAGTTCCATTCCCACTTCAGGCACAGGCAGCTCCTTGTGACTCTGGGCAAGTCACTTAACCCTCCATTGCCCCAGGTACAAATAAGTACCTGTATATGTAAGCCGCATTGAGCCTGCCATGCGTGGGAAAGTGTGGGGTACAAATGTAACAAAAATAAAAATAAAATCTTAGATTTCATGCCTGAATTTAAAACCAATCCATGATCTAAGTTTGAAGGGTTTTCTATAGGGCTGAATTTTGATTAAAATTTTTAATCAGGGTTAATCGCAGAGCATAGCCAGCAGTCCATGGGAGGGGCACGCATTTCCTCTCCCTCCCCCCTACATTATATGTCATACCTTTGCTGATGAGGATGCTGAAGTCCCACCAGTCGAAGAAATCCACTGCCAAAGTGACTGACTGCCTTCCTTCTTGTGCTGCCTTAAGGGAGGAAGTCAGTGGGGTAGCTCCAGCCATCGATGCTGGCCCTCTCCAAGTATCCTCAGTTCATGCATGGCTTTGGAAGGGACCGTGTAGGGTCTTAATAAATCATCATTTTTGACTGTTAACATCTGTGACTTCAGTCTGGTCCTTCTGAATATCTTCCGCTTGACTTGTTGTTTCCATATGCATAATCTGTGCACGTGTGTTGAGAATAGTGCAGGGCGTATTATCACATGGAAATGAGGTTATTGATCATTTGACCCAGATACAAAGAAGTGTGCAGAAAGGTCGGAGAGCGGAGTAGGGTTTTTGTCACTTAATATAGACTACCTTTCAGTAGGCACAAGCAAAGTGGTTTACAGGCTAAATGGAAATTAAAGGAAAGGAATTATAAATGTGAAACAGGAAAGAGGGGGAGAAACAGAGCGAGAGAAGGGGAGAATTAAGACACTGGATGCTGCCAGCACCAACCACTGTGTGCCAGCCCAGCTTGGGAAGGCCATTGACAAAATGTGAGCCTTTTAAATCAGATTAAAATTTTGGGTAGGACAATGCAGCCCTAAGGGGAAGAGAGATAGTAAGTTACATAATGAGGGAGTGAGATAAAAGCCTTTTTTTCTAGTTGCGGTCAGACAGATACAAGTAACAGGGGAGGGTGAGCCGATGGTCCTGAGTAGAGGGGAGAGCCTTAGCCAGTATATAGGATAAAAGCAGTGAGGACAAATAAGGAGGAGACCCTGAGTAAAGAGCTTATGGGTCAAGGTAAGGATTTTATGTTGAATTCTAAAATATACATGTAGTCAATGGTGTTAACAGAAGTGAAGCATCTGATAGCATTGTTTTGGACTTGCTGTAAATGTTTGCTGAAGACCAAAGTCAGGCCTGCATCGATGCAGTAATTTAGATGAGATGCAACTAAGGCCTAGAGTGGCACAAAAATTTTAATCTAATAGATTCAGACTGACCTGATGAGGTGCTGGGGCTCAGGGCTGTGCCAAGGGTCTCTGGTGCCCCCCTGCAGACTATCAGTTGGTGCCCCCCCCCCCCCCCCGCTTCTTCATTAGATGTTTCTCCATTGCTACCTGTCTTTCCTTTAGACTGAAAATTACAGGCCCAGCCAGACCTGACAAAAGGGTCTACCACACCCTTCAATGTCAAGCATATACTAGAAAACTGTAAATTAGCTTACACAGGAAAGCCAGTCTCACTTGCACACCTGCCTCCAAACCTGTTCTCTTTAATTTGAATGTTGTTCCAGCTCACCCTGAATGAAAGTTGTTCACACACCAAAGCCATAAATAGCTGCTGGTTGCAGGGGCGTATCTGAACTGCGGCGGTAGGGGGGGCCAGGGCCAGAGTGAGGGGGCACATTATAGCCCCCCCCCCCCGCCGCCGCCGCCGCTGCCGCCGCCATTGCCGATCCCCCTCCCCCCAGCCGCTACCATTGCCAACCCTCCCCCTCCGTTGCTCGCTTACCTTCGCTGGCGGGGGACCCCAACCCCCGCCAGCCGAGGTCCGCGTCCTCCTGCCGCTGCCGCTGCCGGCTGCCTTTGGTGCTTTCATTTGTCCATTGAAGCTGGCGCCAACTAAAGTTTCTTTTGACTCTGACGTCGCTGCACGTTGTACGTGCAGGACGTCAGACTCAGAAAATGTTTCTGAGTCTGACGTCCTGCACGTACAACGTGCAGCGACGTCAGACTCAAAAGAAACTTTCATCGGCGCCAGCTTCAATGGACAAATGAAAGCACCAAAGGCAGCCGGCAGCGGCAGGAGGACGCGGACCTCGGCTGGCGGGGGTTGGGGTCCCCCGCCAGCGAAGGTAAGCGAGCAACGGAGGGGGAGGGTTGGCAGCGGTAGGGGGGTCCAGGGCGAAATCTGCGGGGGCCCAGGCCCCTGAGGCCCCACGCAGATACGCCCCTGGCTGGTTGTACTCTTTGAAGCAGCTTTAGCAGAGCAGCGTGTCTGTCTCAGCACTGCTGGGCTACCTTCACTTCCTGATGCGGGAAGGGCAGGGGAGAGAGGAGAATCACAACTTCAGGTAAAAGATTTTGCAAGTGAGTGGCGCCCTCTAGAGGTCAGCACCCCCCCCCCCTGCACTGCTTACCTCACCGTGTCGGCACGGCCCTGCTGGGGCTTGAAAACAGGATCTGACCACTGTGGAGATCTAGATAAATACCTGGATAATGAAAGTAGTTGACAAGGGATACTGGCATACCAAAAATGGTCAGAGTAAGGGATGTAAAAAAGAGTGTCTGGAATCCATGGGGCCATGGTTTTCTCAGGGTTGAGGGTGAGATGGTGAGTACAAAGCCAGTCAGCAATTCAGTCCAGACAAAGTTGTACAGTCAAAAGGTGTGGACTAGCTGGATCATGTTAAGACATCAATAGAATATTCATAAGCATATGTGTAGACGGAAATGGAGTGCTCCTGAATCAGATCAGGAAGTGGGCTGAGATGTTAAAAAGGAGGGGGTGAGAGAACAGAACCCTAGGATACACCACAGGGGAGCCAATGGGAAGGAGACTAAAATGAGGGCAAAGGCACAGAAAAGAGAAAACCATAAGAACAGCCATATTGGGTCAGACCAATGGTCCCATCTAGCCCAGTATTCTTCCAGGAGTGGCAATCCATGTGAAAAGTACCTGCCAGAAACCCAAATAGTAGCAACATTCCATGCTACCACTCCCAGGGTAAGCAGTGGCTTCCCCATGTCTATCTCAATACCAGGCTATGGACGTTTCCGCCACAAACTTATCCAAACCCTTTTTAAACCCAGATACGCTAACTGCTGTTATTACATCCTCTGGTAAAGAGTTGCAGAGCTTAACTAGCTGTTGAGTGAAAAAATATTTCCTCCTATTTGTTTTAAAAGTATTTCCATGTAACTTAATTGAGTTCCCCTAGTCTTTGTACTTTTTGAAAGAGTAAAAAATCAATTCACTTTTACCTGCTCTACATTGTTTAGAATTTTGTAGACCTCAATCATCTCTCTCCCCCCCCCCCCCCCCCCCCACCAGCTATCTTTTCCACGCTGAAGAGCCCTAACTTCTAGCCCTTTCTCATATGAGAGGAATTGCTTTCCCTTTATTGTTTTGGTCGCTCTTCTTTGAACCTTTTCCAATTCTGTTATATCTTTTTTGAGAGTGACCAGAACTGACCACAATGCGCAAGGTGAGGTTGCGCCATGGAGCAATACAGAGGCATTATAATAATCTTGGTCTTTGCATCCCTTTCCTAATAATCCCTAGCATCCTGTTTGCTTTTTTTTTTTTGCCTACTGCTACACACTGGAAAGAAGGTCTCAGCATATTCTCTACAATGACACCTAGCTCTTTTTCTTGGGTGGTGTTTCCTAAGGTGGACCCTAGCATCAGGTAACTAGGATTTGGATTTTTCTTCTCAATATGATCACTTTGCATTTGTCCACATTAAATTTCATAAGCCATTTGGATGCCCAGTCTGCCCATATTGGAAGATAGTACCCAAGATACCAATGTTTGCAAGCCTCCCCTGTTTCTTCCAGACAATTTAACTAGTGCAAGCATTGAAAAAAAACATTGCCAAAACTATAACCAAGTACCCTAAACAGGCACAAGGGCTGAAGGTTATATCTAAATTTTCAATGTCACTAGTATTCCAAACATGATGGGTGCAATGTATTCCACCCATGTTGCTCTTACATGCAGAGGGGTCCTGAGGGCTCTGTGAGTAATGTGGCCGCACAAGGGATAGGCAATGGTTCTCTGGCTCATGTTGCAATGGCATCCTGCAAGACAGCACTTCTGCTCACCGAACATCCAGGTTGTGTGCGTGATGCTTGAGTGAAGATCCTGAATATGGTCTCAAAGTTCCAGAGAGCTGCCATGATTCCTATATTTGACCTAACTCGGACTTAGGGTGCAAGTGTGGAGAAGGCTAGCTCCTGACTTAGGGTGCAAGTGTGGAGAAGGCTAGCTCCTGCCTAGGTGTCACACAGCACAAAGGAGTGCAAATTGGCATGTGTTACAGTGGAGGATCATCACTTTTTATAGGCACACTGTTTTCTCACCGTATATGATTGTCAAAGCTGGGGGAAAGATGTCTGTCCTCAATCTGTAAGCCTCGAGCATCAACGCATTAAAATCCACAATGCGATAGCCATACAGTTTTCTGGTAGTGTATTTGAAGGCCTCGAGAAAGAAATGCATCCTGCCTGGATATACTTGTCAGGTGAGAACAGCTATCTGTTGCTTATCTCTTGGATTCTTAATAGGACCATATAGTTCAGAAACTCATACCCTAATGATCCAACCTGAATGCCTTAACCTCGCAACACAACAATATATAAGTTCATATTGGACATAACCTAACTCTTCCTCCTTATGACCCCCAATGTGTCTACCACACTTGATCATTCGCTACCATAACCTATGTATTTGTTCATACCAGTATTGGCGATCGCCTCTACTGTACTATGTAAGCCACATCGAGCCTGCAAATAGGTGGGAAAATGTGGGCTACAAATGCAACAAATAAAATAGTGCAGCTTGTTCTGTCTTGACAAAAAAATGTTCTGGATGATATAGAGAATGATTACATTTCTGTGGTGTGCATATTTGATAAAGGCTTTTTTGAGCTCATAATTTTTTTTTTTTTTTTATTTCAACAGTTTTTATTAATGGTTCAGCATGTTAAACATGAATGTACATTTCGATGTAAAAGTGTGTAAATAATATAACATACTTATATGGAACAATCATTGGTTTCTGTTATCTAGGTTTTTTCCTCCCCCCCCCCCCCTCCCTCCCTCCCTCCCACATTTTCTCCCCCCCCAAACCTTTGTGCTTATAAACAGAATATTTATCTCTTTGTTTGTACATAAACATCCAAATAAAATATTAAATTCAACTAATAACTCTTGTTGTATGTTGCTGATTGGTTGCCTATCTTGATCCACCGAAATCGCAGATCACATACCTGGCCGTTTAATATTGCGGCAGTATCCTCTTGTAGACCAAGGTTAAAGATAATACAAAACAACCATCTATTTTGTGTTTTAGAAGCTTTTCTCCCCCCTATGCCCCCCATCCCTTCCCCCTCCTTCTCAGGTTGGTATACTTTATTAACTTTATTAACTTCAAAATGACCTGAGCCTCAGTCATCTAAAACCTTCCCTGAACTGGGAAATAACCGTAATATATATTGACCTCGTTAAACAAATGTCAGGTATGGTCTTGAGATCAGGGCCTCATCCATCCTTTAACCTACCTAGCCAAGACTCTTTCCTTATTCCCCCAAAATCCCCCCCCCCCCCCCCCTCCCTTCCCCTCCCTGCGCATTGCTTATAGTCCAATTCCCTTCACTGGTCCCAGGGAAGTCTATTCAAGATCTGACTTCTCGCCTTAGGTGATATGGTGTTTATATATGCCCCCCAGATTGCTAGAAACCTCCGCTGCCTTCCCGGCGACAGTCCCGCTCCTCTAGACTCCCATGTCAATAGTTCCTGGAGTCTATTCCTCCAGTGCCAAAAGGAGGGTGGGCAATCCTCAGTCCAGTGGAGTAAGATGCATTTTTTCCCCAATATGCAGGCCTTGCTGAGAAACAATTTCTCTCCCCTCGTGGTTCCCATCCAGAGTCTGGGCATACTGAATATAGCTCTTTCAAATGTTATGCTGATTGTGCGCCCCAACACCCTTGTCAGGTATCTACCAATTGCCGCCCAGAATGATGATATTGACCTACATTGCCAAATCCCATGAAATAAGTTTGCCTCCAACCTAAGACACTTCCTACAGTTCTGTGTGGTCAAGACTCCTGCTCTAAAAGCTTGTCTCTGAGAGAAATAGGCCCGATGGATAGTGCGGAAGTGACACTCCTGTAATTCTGCATTGTGAACTATGGTTACCCCACTCTGAAGAGCTGACGATATTAACTGTGTAGAGATGTTTCTGCCTGACTCTATACTCCATCTATGTGCCACCTCTGTCAGGTCCCGTTCCCTTGCAAGCCTACCTAATTTATTGTAAAACCAGGACACTGAGATTTGTCCCGCTGCATCTCCTTCTAATAATTCTCTTAATTGTCTCCCAAATCGTGGGTGTAGACTATCTGGTGGGAGGGTATGCACATAGTGATATAACTGCCTGTACGCCAGCCAAGTGGCCGTTTTCTGCCCACACTTCTCCAAGAAGTCAGCGTACGAGAGCAAGGATCCATCCTCCCTTACCAGCTCGTCCAACGAATGGACTCCCCTACTCTCTAATAATCGGAAAATCCTATTTTCATCTCCGGGCCTGAATGAAACATTCCCCCTCAGAGGCAACCACACACTTCCTCTACTATCCTGCCCCCAATACATGAGCACCGTTTTCCACACATGTCTCATTGACTTTAATAGCACACTTCCTCTTACTTTTTCTGGTAAATCTCTCCTTGGAGAGTGTATCAAAGATACCAGGTGCCAAGGCCTAAAGAGGTCTCGCTCGAGCTCCACATGTGTATAAGTATCTGAATCCATCAACCAATCTTTCAAATGTCTTAACAGACACGCCTGGTTATACTTGCGGATGTCTGGGAGTCCTAAGCCCCCCATCTTTTGTGCCCCTAATAGGTATTTCCATCTCACTTTAGGTTTTCTACCCCCCCAGCAGAATTTCATCACTAATTTCCTAAGGGTTTCTAAATCTTTTTTGAGTAGCCACAGAGGAAGGGTTTGTAGAAGATAGAGCCATCTAGGGAAGACCATCATTCTGAACAAATGCAATCGTCCCAATAAAGTCAATGGCAAATTTGCCCAGTGCATCAGTTGCTCCTTTGTCTCCCGAAGGAACCTTTGCACATTAATGTCATATAACCTCGTCGGGTCCATTGCCAGCTGGATTCCTAAATATTTAAATGATGCGTTTGCCCACTGCAATGGGAATCCCTCTCCCCACAACCTCCGCAAATCATCTGAACCAGCCAACGCTTCTGATTTTAAAAGATTTAATCGGAAACCAGAAAAGTCCCCATATTCCGCCAGACTCTCCATCAGGTAGGGGAGGGAATCTCTAGGTTCAGTTATCAATACCAATAGGTCATCTGCAAACGCAGCTGTTTTAAAAAGAAAGTCCCCTATATGTACCCCCTTTACATCGGGATTAAGCTGCAGTTCCCGCAGCAGTGGATCCAGAGTTAGAACAAATAGCAGAGGGGAGAGAGGGCATCCCTGTCTAGTTCCTCTTCTAATCTTAAATCTATCTGAAGTTATACCATTTGCGTATACACGGGCTTCGGGGTCTTTATACAATGTTTGCACAGCTTCATTAAACCAGCCTTCTATCCCGTAAGCCTTTAATATACCAAACATGAAGCCCCAGTCCACTCTGTCAAACGCTTTTTCAGCGTCAAAGCTGATGAGTAAAGCTGGGTGTCCTTCCCTTCCAATTGTCTCCAAAGCCGCCAGAATCCGTCTTATATTTTTGGCTATAACCCTTCCCCGAGTAAACCCCACTTGTGGCTCAGCTACTAATGATGGTAATACTCTTGCCAGTCTGTTTGCCAATATCTTGGCCAAAAGTTTGACCTCAGTGTTAAGTAGGGATATGGGACGGTAAGATTCTGGCTGATCTTCAGGTTTACCTGGTTTCCTTAAAACTATAATCTGTGCTGTGTTCAGATGTCTCGGGAGGGCTCGTTGCTGAATAGATTCCTGAAAGACCTCTGTCAGGACCGGACCAATATCGTCCTGTAATAATTTATAGAACTCATTGCGGAGCCCGTCAGGGCCTGGCGCCTTTCCCAGAGCACTTTGCTTAATTACCCATGCCACTTCCTCTGTGTCTATTGGGGCACTCAGCTGTGATAATTCTTCACTCGTTACTCTAGGAAGCTCTATGCTATTCAGGTAAACGTCACTATCTACCAACTGAGATTGCTGTGACTCATACAGTTTAGCAAAGAATTCCCTAAACACTTTGTTGATTGCTTTATCATCATTCACCCGCTTCCCTTTTGAATCCACCAGAGTGGCTATCTTACTCCGACCCGTACTACCCTTTGCTAATCTAGCCAGGAGAGCGCTACCCTTATTCGCGAACTTATATAGTTGATATTTATAGTACGCCCATGATTTCTTGGCCTCTAGATGTATTAGCTCGTTTAATGTTTGTTGGGTTTCCAATAATTGCTTCTTTATTTGCAATGAGTGACTCACTCCATATTGCTGTCGTAGGACAGTCACTTGTTTTTCTAGGCGTAAAAGCTCTCGCCTCCTCACTCTCTTTTGGTGACTCACATATGAAATGATTTCTCCCCTGAGCACCACCTTTGCTGTCTCCCAGAACAGAGTTACATTTGATCTGTGCTGTTCATTATCTATTTTATATTGTTGCCACTTGGAGAGTAAGAATGGAGTGAAGTTTCTATCTCTATATAGATGCGATGGGAATCTCCAACCGCTCTCCATTTGCCCAGAACGCCCTCCCCGAAGGCCTAACTCCACCCAAGCATGATCGGATATCATTATGGGCCCTATTTTTGTGTTTTCGACCTGCGTGAAGAGTTCTCTTGATATTAGCAGATAATCTATTCTAGATAGTGTGGAGTGTGCCCTTGACATGTGTGTAAAGTCCTTCTCCAAAGGATTTAATGTTCGCCATCCATCCACCAGACCCAATGCTGACTCTAATAGGTTCACCCCTCTCACTATCCTTGTTAATTCTCTGTCAGTAGGGTTGGATCTATCCATTTGAGGATCTGCCACATCGTTAAGATCTGCTCCTAATATTATCGGTATATCCCCCATGTCCAATATCTGTCTAATCACCTTTGTATAAAATGTTCGGTCAAAGATGTTTGGGGCATAAAGATTGCACAATAGCATAGGTTGGCGCTCCAGGATTACCGAGGCCAAAGCATATCTGCCCTCTGGGTCCACAATGACCTTCTTTATCTCTAAGTGCAGGCCCTTTTTGAATAAAATTACTACACCCCCCTTCCTTCCTTTTGCTGGAGCTTCTACAAGATTGCCCACCCACCATCTTTTAAGCTTAGCATGCTCCATCGCGGAAAGGTGCGTCTCCTGCAAGAAGGCAACGGAGGTCCCCCTATCTCTAAGTACTTTCAAGATTTTATGCCTCTTTATTGGGGAGTGAATCCCTCCAACATTCCAAGTAATAAATTTTAGGTTAGACATATTAACCTATCCCTAATCTCTCCCTTTGGGTAGTGTCCTCTAGTGTCTTTCTTCTCTTATTTGTGAGAGGGCGTCCCAGCCTCCGCCCCCCCTCCAGACTTGAATGTTCCAAATTCTTAGTTTTACCCCCATCCAATGTTTCTACAAATTGTGCGCAATGCCCTCCCCCCGAAAACCCCTCCCATCTCCCCAAACTCCCATCCCCCCCCTCCTTCCCTTTTTCCCCCAGTCCTCCCATTCGGTTCCCCGAATCCATTCCGTTCTGGACTTAGAGCTACCCACCCTTGCATGTACAGGTCATCCAATCCCTTTTCCGCTAGTCGGATCCGTCCCCTCCCTCCATTCCTTCAAACATAGCATTGTCCCTCATAGATCATTCGAGCATGCCTCCTCTCAGCCACTCTTCAGACTTCTCTCTGCCACTTCCTAGTCTAGCATATAATCTCTTCAGTGGCATTCAGTCATTCATTCTATACCATATGTTATATACCTCTGTAGATACCCCACTGTGGTCCATCCCGGTCCATAGGGACTCTACCTGTATTAGAATTATGATCTTCATCTAAACTCTTTGTTATATAGACCACAGCAGGGTACAACCTTTTACATTTCAGGTGGCCTTAAACCTATCACTTTACCCCCCTCGCTCCACTCATCATTCCAATCCTCCATTCATTCCAATGCTCCCTCAGCCATCCTGCCATTCATTATCTTGTCCAATGTGTTTATAATACTCATCAAATAGTTGTTCTACTGATCCCAGTAGTGATTATATGTTTTTCAGTATTGCAGCTTGTCGGCTATATTGTCCCGACCATGCAATGTTCACTCATTAGACTCCTTTCAGTGATTGATATCCTTCTTCATATTTGCTCTCTGCCTCAGCTGCAATCCATCCGCAGTGCACATAAGGTTCAGTTCCTCCATCCTATGTCCTGAAAAATTACTACTGCCAAACAGGTGCCAAACAGGTGGTTTTACATCCGCTTCAAAATCAAACCACCTCGATTTCCACAAAGTATATCTGTCTTTCTTTATGATATTGCTTATGTGGGTTGCTGTCTGTCGTCTTGCAACTTGTTCACATAGATTTTCGCTTCCTCCACGCGGTCAAAAAGGACCACTTTACCTCCATCTTGAATTCTCAGTCTTGCCGGGTAAAGGAGGCTAAAACGACAATTCATCTCAAACAGTTTTGAACAGAGTGGTACAAAAGCCTTTCTCGCGGTCGACACCTTAGCTGAGTAATCCTGAAAGCACAGGATTTTTTGGTTTTGAAATTGCAAATGTTTCCCGCCACGCAGCGCTTGTATTATTTTCATTTTATGGGCATAGTTGAGCGCTTTAAAGATTACTGTTCTGGGTCGATCTCCCCCTGCTTGCCGCTGCCCCAACCGATGCGCTCGCTCCACCTTGAAGTCGCCAGCCAGCTCTGGGAGCGCTGCTGCCTGCGGGATCCAAGTTTCTAGAAAGTTCTGCAGATCTTTGTCAGGCAAGGCCTCTGGGAGACCGACCAGGCGTAAGTTGTTCCGCCTCGATCGGTTCTCCAGATCGTCGATTTTTTCTTCTAAGTCCTGTACCCGTTTGGACAACTTTGGGTGTTCAGTAGTTATGCTCTTTAATTCATCCTCCACCGTCCCAAGCCGTTGCTGTGCCGCTTGTATGTCCGCCATCATGGACACGTGCCTCTCCTCCATGCTATCTAATTTATCAATGATTTTTTGCATTTTAGTGTCCATAGCATGCTCTACCGCCGCTTTTACTTCCGTGATTATTTCCGCGGTCCACAGTGAACTCGGTGTAGGGGACGGCGGCGAAATTTTCTCCGCCATTTTGGTGTCTACAGCCCGCCCTTTTTCGCGGCTTTCTTTTCGCGTCGATTTCGTTGCCATTCACTCTCTTTCCGTCTCCTCACCACCTTCTTCGTATACAGGGACGTTTTATATATATTCTTATACTCTTGGGTTAGGTTTAGATGCTGAATATTATGCCGATTTCTTGGGTGCTCCGGAGCAGCGATATTTCCCCTCTTCACTCCTCCATAGCCCAACCGGAAGTCATCTTGAGCTCATAATTTTTATAAGTGGACTCTATAAAATTATCAACAGTGACCAGATTTAACTTTATGGGCTAGAAACAGGTCATCGCTAAACATTGCCAGCAGCAAATGCATAAAACCTATGAGTGTATACTAGTTTGCCAGTTCTTCATATATAGATTGCCAGCAGGTGTACCACTTTATGCTTTAATCAGGTTTCAGGCTGAATGTGAGATTGGTGTGTTTTTAACAATATCATGGTTGGAGTGACCTGCTATGATGCATGGGAAGGGATGGCGCAGCCATGCATCAAACACTTCAGTAGCCATAGTGAAAAAGTAAACTTGTCTTAGTTTTTTTTTCTTTTGTATATGACTTAATTGGGCAGTGTGCGCTTTATTACTAGTGCAGCATCATAAAAAGAGGGTGTTTATTTTTAAAAGCCCTCAGTGGGGGAGACTATATGTAAGGGAAGACGGGAGGTAGCAGCTGTATAGCTGGTGCTGCATCTCTCTATGTACACAAGCTTTGGGCTTTGCCAGCTTTTGCTATATGACCCTGCATGTCGGCAGGGTCAGCATTTGTTTACACAAAAGCATTTATCTAGATAGTTCTACTAAGAGAAACTTCTGCAATACTTAAAAGCAGCAAATACTAAACTGGATGGATTGGGGGGGGGGGGGGGGGGGGTTATCTGGATCCTGAAAGCTGAAACTACACAGCTCTGTTTTTTTTTTTAATTGCCCATTGAAAAGTGGGGGGGGGAAGAATCTGTGAAAGGTTGGTAAAATGAAAAGCAGGCTGGCTTTGCACACACCTCTGTGAGAGACTGATTGCTAAAGAGAGCTTTTTGTTCCCTTTTGGCCTGGCTACACAACAGGGGGGGGGGGGGGGGGGGTGTGACAGGGAGGGTGGCAGCAGCAGCATGTCAGCCTGTTTGACCTCACACAGAAAAGAACAGACAGCCCCAGTTTAAAACTAGCATGACTAGAGAGGAGGGACAGATGAGATGATCTGCTTGGAGTGTGGAAAGGGGAAATGCTTATAAAACCAGAAGGCTGAAGATCTGTGTTTCGGGGGGGAGGGAGGGAGGTGAGACTACATCCACGAACACTGTTTAGCTCTGAATCGATTCAGCAAAAGGAGTTCTTAGCCTGATGTTCTTAGAAACAGGTGGTGTGAAGGCTAAAAATGCTTCCCCCCCCCACAGGGAAAAAAAAAGTTTAAAAGCTGTGAAAAATAAAAGGAATGCCCAAGCGCATGGTCATTGCCTGTAAGGGGTGTGCAAACTGCACATGTTCCTCCTATGCTGTGATGGTGGGTCAATTGACGTCACATCCTGTCACGTGAGTCATCCAAAATGGTGGCAAGTACTGTTAAACAGGAAGTGGTGTAGGGGTGCCCACTACAAGGAAGTTTAATTGACAGAAGGCATCACATGACCAGGGCCACATCTGGGGCAAGGCTGCCCCAGGGCCCCCCCCCCCCCGAGGTCACCGTAGTCTGCCACCGGGTCGGGCCCCCTGCATTGAAATCACAGTGCTTCTCACCTCCGTGTGAAAGCGCTGCAGGCAGCAGCAGATCACCTCTCTTCAGGCCTCCTTCCCTCCCTGTGTCCCGCCCTCATGGAAGTTACGTCAGACAAGGGCGAGACACAGGGAGGGAAGGAGGCCCGAAGGGAGGCAATCTGCTGCAGCCTGCAGCGCTTTCACAAGGAGGTGAGAAGCGCTGTGATTTCAATGCAGGGGGCCTGGCACGGTGGCAGATGGTCGACAATGGAGGGTGGGTGGGACTGCGGCGCCAGGCCCCCCCCTTGGAGACCCAGGCTTGGGGAATTTTGTCTCCCCTGCCCCCCTCTCTGCAGCCCTGCACATGACAAGGCTGAAGCTGTCTACATCCAAAGTGGTTTCATTGCTTCCCTGCAAAGCAGCTGCCATCTTGATACACTCAAAATACATTACTTTGTGTACTGGCTTCAGGCTAGATAATGGGCCAAGCATGCTTCCACCCAAGGAGGTTTGATAACAGGAGACTGTATGAATCTATCAGCTATAGCAAGTCACAGGGAATGCAGAACTTATCTCAGCGCCTTACTTCACTACTGTGGTTCGTTAATCTGTCCAGTAATGCTCGCCAGCATGGCTGTTCAATATATAGAGTGACCTCGGATGCCACCTTCCTGTCTCAACCAATGAACAGCTTAGAAAAATGTAAAGCACCCTTGTTAGAAAAAGTGACTCCATCCAATTCTAGAGTAGTGAAGTGAGGCACTGAGATAAGTTCTGCATTCACTGTGACTTGCTATAGCTGGTTTTTTTTTTTTTTTTTTTAAATATGTGTTTTCTCATAGACAGTCACACGTACCATGGACCCTGAGGAAAGTGTTAAAATACTCTATGATATTAAACAGACTTTTGGAGGTTTTTGTGCCGATGATGACAGCCAGTGCTCCAGATAGTTGAAGGCCAGTGGGTCAAACAACAAGGAGTCTGTTGAGGCTTTTCCTCCATTATTCCATAAGTGGTTATTTGTAGCAGTGAGATCACACCAAGGAATTCAGAACATCACGAGGATATTGTTGATTGATTTGCTTTAGAAGTTTTCTTATATAGTGCCCATTTAATGTCAAGGCAACTTAATGAAATTAGATGACCTGTATGCCAAAGGTAGTGTTGATTACAAAAATTGCCAATGTTGGTTATTAATGTTCTTTTCTTTAAGCCAGTCATTCATCTTATCAGCATGCATGCTAGTGGTCTGTCTTGAAATGAAATCAGATTGAAACTGGTGAAAAATAGTGTTTGTGAAATTGATAGTGAAGGCCCTTAGAGAAGATTGAATATGAGAATGTAATTATCCACACTGTGGATAACTTTTTTTTTGTAAAGTAGATAAATGACAAGCAGTTGTTAACGAGTATTGGAAAGAGCCATTTTGAGAAAAGTGATTAACAATGGCAGTGTTAAAGCAGCAAATAATAGGAAGAAATTGGCTCCATTCATAATGTTATAAGACTGAATACTCTTTTCACAGAGTTAATGGATTCAGTGAAATAAGGATTAGAAAGGTAGGGCAACATGGATGTACGGTGAACAGATACAATTGCTCCACTTTGTACCCTCATAGCTCTTGTGTGTTGACATGTGTTCTGCTTTGGCAGCTGCAGTTTAGACTTTGTGCATTTTTTTAAAACCAGTTTATAATAAACCAACATACCAGAGGCCTATTTCTTATGGATTTTCCAGTAAATCTACTTTGACTAGGTAGGTTTAAACTTTAGAGCCCCATGCAAAGCATAGACAGGCTATTTCACACTTTTCCAGTCAACAAAGTCCGATATTCAGTTTGACTCCAGGAACCCTCCAGATTAATGGTTGAAATGGAAAAAAGTACAACTACAACACTGCTTGCATGTCATAGATTTCCCTTCTAAAGTAACAGGAGCAAATGCTGTTTTGCATCTGTTTTGTGTACTTGATAATAATCAGGGGCATAGCCAGACTTCGGCCGGAGGGGGGGTCCAGAGCCCGAGGTGAGGGGGCACATTTTAGCCCCCCCTCGCCATAGCTGACCCCCCCCGCCATCAACTTTGACACCTCCCTGAACCTCTCGACCCCCTCACCCGCTGTCGCCTACCTTTGCTGATGGACCCCAACCCCCGCCAGCCGAGGCCCTCTTCTTCCCAATCCCGTGCAAGGCTTCATTCTAGTCTGATGTCCTGCACGTACAACATACAGGACGTCAGACTAGAACGAAGCCTTGCACGGTCGGCTGGCAGGGGTTGGGGTCTCCCACCAGCAAAGGTAGGCAGCGGGGGGGGGGGGGGGGGGGTCGAGAGGGTCATCAGCAGGGGGGTCCAGGGGCAAATCTACGGGGGCCCAGGCCCCCCGTGGCCCCATACTGGCTACGCCACTGCTTGATATGCAGTTGTGTCGTCAGCAAACTTCTTTAAAGATGAGAAAAATATTTTAGTTGTGTTGATTGGGAGATTGACTATTATTTTTGCATTCTCCCTCTATATTTTCAGTGTAGGATAGCTAAACTAAAAACTCGATGCAGTTGACTAAGTGCAGAAGTAGTTAAAGCAGTCTAACTTAAATTTGCCACAGTTTTGAGTTTCAAACAGTTATCCAATACTAATACCAACTACTGCTAGGGTGAATTTCTTGCCGATTCCTTATAATTTTAGTCAGAGCCACTCCTTTGGTTAATTCCTTTTAAGCCATACCTTCATTCTTATCTTAAAGCCTTATCTTGTTTGTCTTTCTTGACTAGACTGTAGGGCCAAGGAACACTGTAAAGTACTGTGTACACCTGGTATCACTACACAAGTAACACAGCCATACCCATATGTATACAAAAAAGACCCAGACTACACACAGTGTATATTTTGGCATTAGAAGTATTTATTCAGAATATAAGAACATTTGTAAAATAAAAGTATTATAAATGTCTCTGTATAAATAAATGCAGGGATTTGTTTTTAAATTCTATATCAAATTAAAATAAAACAGTCATTTTACTGCAGCTAGCAAACTAAGTTGCTAAGATAGCAACTGAAAACATTTAGAATAAATGCATTAGATGAAAAAAAAAAAAAAAAGCCAGAAATTCCAATAACGTATGAGTGCTGAGTGGCAGTTATTAAATGAAAACAAACTTCCATTTAAAAACTGTAAAACAATACTGACATCAATGCAAAAAGATGAGAGCACTCTATCTTAACTTCAACACTAAGCTGCTGTAGACTTTAGAACTTTACATGAATTTGGTAGAAAAGCAGTACAGTTTCAAAAAACATAATATGAAACCTAAAATCCCTGTGCAGTGTAAATAAGATACTAGTAAATGAGGGATTCCATCGAAAAAAAGAGAAAAAGGGATTCTGTTTCATCATCACAGTGTTAAGGTTTGACGTGACAGACAAGCTAAAGAGATTTTGCATTTTCAGTGGCAAATTAGGAGCAGGGACTATATATAGTTCTCCAGGGTCTGAACCTGACCTTCAATTAACTGTTTTGTTCAGACTGAAAACACTTGGTAAGCAGAGGGATTCTAGCTCTATCAGCTAATCTCAACTACCCAGTCAAATGTGTTACAGCACCACAAACATTTTGGCATTTAAGGGGGCCACTTACTAACAGCTAATGCCCTAATTCTATATGGTGCTCAAAACTGTGCATGCAAATATGGGCATGTACCCAATTTACATGCACAGTTTAACTGATTAATAAGCCAATTAGCACCGATAATTGAAATTTGTGCATGCATCTTTAAGCACCGGGATCCATGCGGAAATTTTACATGCAGACCTAAAAAGGGGGAATGGCCATGGATCGATAGGGGGGTATTATTGGAATTTACATGCAATTTTACAGGAGAGAGATCCGTGCGTAATACAGGCATGAGAATTTGCACCAGGTTTTACTTGGTGTACATCCTCGCACTCAAAATTGGGCACGATTCCCGGCATCCAAGTCTGAGTGCTGCTTAACAGTGCTTAGTGCTAATTTTTAATGGCACCCAGATTTGGGTGCCATTTACAGAACTGAATCTTAAATGCTGTTAACGTACATTATCACTAGGCCTGTTGCATAAAAAAGCCTTGTGGTAAATCAAATTGCATTAACAGTGTTAGAGCATGTTAACTGATAGTAAATAACCCCCATAATGTTTTTATAGGATTAATTCAAACTAATATTCTTAACTGCAGAACGAGAGCTTTTGAGAATACTTAAGTGCCTTACTCAGGTGGGAAGAAACCTGTGCTCTCAAAGCCCAAGTTTGGATAATTCTTGTATGGATTCAGTAAAGAGCGTGCAGTTTTTTTTAGGAGGGCCAATTCTGCAACAAGCACCCTGTAGGAGTCAATAATCTGTTTCTTCTTGTGACTTTATGCCTAAGAGCTGTTACTCTGGGCCACAGTTTCATTGAATAAGCTGAAATGTTAGCGACTGCCAATTACAAATGACAAGAAATGACCAATAGTGAAGGGAGTCATAATTGCTAAAGTCTGTGGTGAAGGTATTTATGGATGTGCAGTAAACCTCTTGTTATGTCACCGATGTGTTTAACACACTGCACCACAATAATTGAAACCACACGAGTTCATATGAGCACTGGAAGGTCAGAATGAGCAGGGTATTACAAACTACAATAAAGTTTTCTTTGTTTTCCCTTTGGCAGTTTCTGTCTCTACTCCGTTCCATATAGTGGGAGAAGCAGAAGACCCTCGCCAATTCAAGGGGCTGCATCACCAGCATTACTCACTGATTGGCAGAGACTGCAGACAAGCAGTAGTCACTTGACCACCTCCTTCCCCCATGCCTGAACCCAAAGTCACTTAGTTTCAGCATATGGGAGGAATGCCCTATGCAGCACAATACGGATTTTACAGCCAGCTGAGTTTTTAACAAACTCTATACTCATACATATATTTGTGACCATCTCTGGGAAAGCGTGACTAAAGTAGTGGATCCAAAATATTGAGAATGGCTGATTTTTCACATCATGGGTCCATAAGCAGTTGTTTTTTTTTTTTCACATAAAAGGATAGGGTTTGGACTGTTGTATTACAAATTGTTTGCCCTAACAAAATTAATTAAAACTTCATTTTTTTTTGTTTCTGGCAACTTTAGGTTACATTTATTGTAGATATCCTAAAATCTAAGCTGGCTGTAAACTCCGTAAGGCAGCTTTGGGAAGCTGTGCTCTAAGAAAGAGGAGTTTGGGCAACGTTATAGCAATTTTAATATCGGGCCTATAGAACAGTAGTTTTCAACCACTCTAAGATTATGGCCAACTCAGAAGATCCACTGCGAAACACACAATTCCAAACAACAATATTTCACTTTACATCTGAACTAGTATTATGTTAAAGAATTGCAACGTCTGGTTTTCACATGACAGAATTAAAACTGACAATAAGATTAAACATCAACTGCTATTTTCAGGCCTTGCTATTTTCAATGCCAAAATTTCTTAGCGCTGTTGTGACCCACTTACAAGTCTATTACAGATTTGGATCCATTTCTGGCTCCATTTTTCTCAAGAGCCTTTAATCCAGTTCCGATTTTACAATCATTACATCATCCTGCAGTTCTAATTATTCTAGTACTGCAGGAACTAGTGGACAGATCAGCCTGCTCTGGGTAACTAGACCCTACTTTTTTTTTACCAGCAGACTGGGAATACAGCTGTTACATTATACAAACCATAGTAGACAGTAGACCTAACAGTTAAATGTCATTAATAGCACTGAACAGATACATTATATATTTTTGGTTGAGTTGGTGTTTGGTACTGCTCTGGCTTCCTGCAATGGACCTGAGGACCTGATTAAAATCCTTCCTAACCCACTCTGTACAATTAATTTGGTTCACTATGTTCAAACTTAGGGCTAGAGTTAGTAAAAGGCACTATTATTATTATTTACCACAGGTCCCAGTTTGGGCAATGGGACCTATTTATTAAACACACATTAACAGCACTAGTGCCATGGTAGCAAATCTAGCCTTGAGTTTGTAAGCTGGGAGCAGGGCCACTGGTGGAACTCTACAGCACTCTAAAATCCTGAAGAAGCCTACAGATTGGGAGTACAGTACAGGGAAGTGTTAGATCTGGCTACCTCTGATTACAGGAAAACAGAAGTAAGAGTTAAATGTACCAATATCCACAGCTTTCACAAAAGATTTTTTAAAAATTATCTCTTTTGGTCATTGTATGTTTTACATTTAGAAGCTATAGTGAGCTTAGTATTGCTGGAGGTTCTTTTTATATAGAAATAAAGGACAAAAAAAGTAGGTGAAAGCTTTATACTGGACTTATTTAATATACTTTTGACTAGCTTTTGAGAACTATGTTCCCTTCATTGGATGAGGCTTATTTTCCCTAACCTGATTAGAGAAGCATTTATTTTATTATCATACTTGATACAGACCTAACACAAAAATCTCTACGCAGTTTACAACAGAATATAAAAAGCCAGGTTACTAAAATCATAAAACACAAGCACAACTAACCTTTCATTCTGCAAGATCATAGCAAAGTGGAAGCTTATCCAAGAGTACATAGCTCTGTAAAGCTAGTCAGAAATACCTTTACTGATTTATCACCTACAGTTTTATTTCTGTTCATCTAAGTCAGGGCCAGCTCAACCTAAGGACCAGGTGAGCACTGGCTCAGGTCATCCGGTGATAAAGGGCACCAAAATCCAAGTCCAGCATCTCTACCTGCGATCCAGTTATCTCCTCTTTTCTCTCAAACTCCTCCACCCCTGGTCTACCTTCAAACTCTGAAGGGAGCTGGCAGCAACAGCAATCTAAATACGCTGCCTGCGTCCAGCCAGGAGCCTTCCCCCTGCCCTCTTTGATGCAACTTCCTGTTTCCAGTGGGGCAGGATGTGGCAGAGGGAAGGCTCTGAGCTGGATGCAGGCAGCACGTGTGGACTGCTGAAGCTGGCACCTTAGGAGGGGGATGTATTGAGAGAGAAGAGAAGATACTGGATTGCAAAGTGTTGTTGGGGGGGGGGGGGTAGGGAGAGAGTGGAGAGAGAGATACTAGATTGTGGGCGCCAATGCAAAGCTGGCTGAGGGCACCACAGTCCCTTGAGCCAGCCCTGATCTAAGTGAACATGGCAGCCATACTACATCACGGTAGATAAGTTTTGAATGCAAAAATACAGACCATCAATGGAGACTATGCCTTAGTGCCTGCACATAGAGATCAGGCTGATGAACCATGAGTTATTACAGTCATAGAACCCCAAGAATGGAGCGAGAACAGCTGAAGCTCAGACCCCACTGTGCAGTGGGGTAAAAACATACCAAACCTGAGCCCAAATCAGAAGCAGCAAGGTGGCAGCTTTTGTACTTATTACCTGATGTAATAGTTTTCCAGCACACTTGGATTATTTAGCAACGGTAAGGTTTAGTGGAGGTCATGTTCTTGCATTCCCAGGATTCTCCCCCCTCCCAATACAGTGTGGGGTGTCTACATTAATTTTTTTCCACTCTATAGCGATTTTGTTTATGTGTTGGGGAAGGAAAGGGTAGAGGGGTGGGAAGGAGAACTGATTGGATTCATAGCTCTGCTATAAAAATCCTATTTGGAAGCTTTAAACTGATTTTATTCCAAAAGTGATATAAAACTTTTGAATTAATCACATGGAGCATGTGGCATTCTTGCACGCATGTAAACACACTTGTCACTAGCTGTCTTGTGCAAAGAAGAGTGAATCTATGTGCAGGAGGGCGACGATCTGTGTTCTACAAAGGACAGCATCAGAACAGACCACATGTAGTGGAAAACAGTGATAATGGTACAGGAGTAAAAAATGACAGTCATACCCTCTAAAAACAATGCTGGTGACTAACAGACGTTCTAACATTACTGCTATCCACTTCCCTGTCTTCCAAAAGTAACCACTTTTTGGATTTAAATAGTGGTGTACAGCTAAAGAGGAACTGAAAGCGCTTTACAATTTTATATTTTTGAAATATCCATGCAGTCCACTCTGGGAAAACTGGATGCTTCTGTACAGCCTAATCTCCAGGTCAAGAAGGGAGGGGGAAGATGGAACATGGATATAGTTATTACTCAATTGCTGTTGGCTAAATTGAAGCACAGACAAGCATGGCAATCCTGTCAAATCTTTGACTGTGTGACAAAAGAACTGGAAGGGGGGGGGGGGGGGCATGTGCTGGATGTGGTCTACATAGATTTCGGCAAAGTATTTGATACTGATTCCTCACGGGAAGCCTATTAATAAACTGAACAGCTTGAGGACGGGATCCAAGGTGGTAAACTGGTTCAGAACTTGATAAGTGACAGAGGGTGGTGGTACATGGAAATCATTCAAAAGAAAGAAAGGTAAGCAATGGGGTAATTCAGAGATCTGTCTTGGGGTCAATTCTGGTCAATATATTTGCGAGTGATATTGCTGAAGGGTTAGAAGGAAAAGTATGCCTTTTTGCAGATCATATGAAGATTTGGCAACAGAGTGGACACTCCAGAAGGAATGGAATGCATGAGAAATTATCTACAAAATTTAGAAGCTTGAAGCTTTAACGTGAACATTTGGGGTGAAGAAATCCTAAGGGATATATGCAATAGGAGGTGAAAGGCTCATGTACACAGATTAGGAACGAGACCTTGGTGTGGCAGTGTCTGAGGATCTAAATGTGGTGAAACAATGTGACAAGGTAATGGCCAAGGCCAGAAGGAAGCTTGACTATATTGATAGAGTCATAAGCAGAAAATAAAGGCGGTTTTAATGCTCCTGTACAAGTCAATGTACGGTGTTCAAGTTTCAGAGGCTGTACCCTTGCTAAGGATGTAAAATGACTTGAAGCCATTCAGAGGAAAGCGTCCAAAATGGTATGGGGTTTGCACCAGCAAATGTACAAGAACAGAATTGAAGATTTAAATACATATACCATGGAAGACAGGAGGGACAAGGGAGATATGATGCAGACATTTACATTTTTGAAAGATATTAAGGAACAAAACATTTTCTAAAAATGGAGAAGCTAAACAACTAGAAGACATTAAAAGAAGTTTTAAAAAGGGAAACTTAAAAGCTACATCAGGAGAATGGAGGAGATTATCATTGGATGTTTCTGGTACACATAGCTGAGACAGCAAAAGTAGTACTTAGAGAAGCCATTCATTTTTTTCCCATGAGTGACCAGTGTTTTTTTTTTTTTTTTTTTTACTATTTTCATTAACATTTTTCCAATGATCAACTTGCACCAAATACAACAGGCAAAACTGTAATATCCCCCTCTCCCCACACAACTCAATAGCTTAGTGTTCAAGCCCCCATACTAACAAACAGAAAAGTCTAGCGAGACCCTAGAAATTAGCCATTTAGGTAGGAGAAGCAGATGTTTTCTCATTCCAGTCACTATATAAGTCCCACACTTTGTGAAAGGGTTGAACCTGACCCTGATGGATAGCCGTCAGCTGGTACATCTGTTAAACATAATCCTGTCCCTGTAACACTTGATCTTCCACCGGAAGTGAAGATTTCTTCCAATAAGCAGCCAAAGTGATCCTGCTAACCGTGAACACGGACACTGCCAATTTACGAAGTTCAGTTTTAACTCCTACTGGGTTGAAGTTCAGTAGGCTGCCTTCAAAGGGTATTGAACCTGTGTGATACAACAGGTCCAATATGTTGGTCCAGTAAGTCTCAGCATGAGGGCAAGTCCATCATATGTGAAAGAAGTCACTAGGGGAACCATACCCTCGCCAACACTGTCCTAAGCCAGTCTTATATATTCATATCAACCTCATTGGGGTACAGTACCATCTATAGAGGATTTTATTTTCAACCATAGTTGTTGCTAAGGACACTTTCAGTAATTTCTGAAACTCCTTTTCCCATTGTTGTACAGTGTATGTGTCCCCCAAATCAGTCTCTCACCGAGCAATACATTGCAATAGTGGGGCGGTATACATCAACAATGCCTTATACAAACAGGGAAGCTATTCTTTATTATACCTCACAAAGGCGAAAAGAATTCAATGTGGTGGTGATATTTCTAGAGAGGCAACTTTATAATGCGAGAAGAGCTCATGTGATGTATCCCTCGGGGGATCGGAAGGAGCATTTGCTTCTTCTCCAAGAGCTCAACTTTTTATTGCATGAACGGGCTTAGAGGTCCATAATGCATTATAAAAACAAACTACATTGCTTCAGAAACAAAGCAGGAAAATTGTCATCATCCTTACTACACCACAACACAAATGGTGGGTGGAAGATATATTGAGGCCTTAAAACAGATGGGGTAAAACAGAGAAGTCAAAAACAGATCTGGAATATTGTGAGGGTTTACTTAGGGAGGATGGGGGGTGGGGGGGTGGGGAGGTGGGTATTGCTCAGTACTTGTCTAGTTGACCCCTGTGGAAAGTTATTAACTTGGTTAAATGCACCAATCACAGAGTTGGATGTTTAACAGGCTGTTAAACATGCTGTCTTGTAAAGCACTAGGGCCCGATAGATATGGTGCAGAATTTTATAAAATCTCTGATAAAATTAGTGCCACTATGAATGCATTGTACAACCAACTGAAAGAAGATCGCTTCCATACGATATGAATATTGTGATATCCAAGCCTGGGAAAGACCCACTGCAGCCAGGTTCCTATTGCTCAATTTCCACATTGAATGTCGATCAGAGATTTCTTGCTAAACTTTTGTATGATCGATTAGCAGAGCTACTTCCCAAGTTGGTCTTGGACTTTGTCAAAGAACATTATACAGCAGTGAATGTGTGATGTGTGTTAGCTATTGGAGGAAAAAGATTGAGCCCTTGTTAATAATTTTGATGCACAGAAAGTTATTAGATAGCGTGAATTGGAGGTTTATGTTTCTGACCTTGTGAGAGTTCAGTCTGGATGGGATGTTTGTGAGGGCCATGGGACAACTTCTGACCCTAATGGGAGGCTTTGGTCAATGGTGGTTAGTAAGGAGCAGTTTGCCCTATAGTGGGAACCCGAAAGGGGTATCCATTTTCTCCCATGTTATTCATTCTGACCCTGGATAAGGAGGGTGAAGCTGGTAAGGAAGAATTTAAGGTGCCAGCCTTTATGGCCCACATCACCAGTCCACAATAACCCCCTCTTAGAATTCATATGCAAATTTGAGCAATTTGGGTATTTTTGGGCCTTAAGTTAACGCTAAATAAATTTGTGGCCTTGCCAATGCAGAAAATTATGTGGCAACAGTGGGACGGTACCTTTCCATTCCAGTAGGAGGATGGACATTTTCAATACTTGGGTATAAACCTGTACTTGAATCTATATGCTCTTTATGTTAGGAATATTCAGGGTCTCCCTCAGAGGCGAGATCCTTCTAGACACAGGGATCTCTCTCCTTGAGTAGGAGAGTAGCACTATTCAAAGTTGTCTTCTTTCCTAAATGGTTATGTATCCTGCAGTTGTTGCCTTTTAGAATGGTGGACAACAATTTAAAAAAAAAAAAAAAAAAAGAGATAAATTAGACAATTTTTTATGGAAAGGTAGGAAAGTCAAATTTCCTTTGGCAGGCAAGAAGGAACCATGGAATGGGGGTGGGGGTGGGGGTGGGGGGGCATATGAGACTATGTAAGAGGTCTGGACTTGATGCACCTGACTAGTGATTTTTACTGTCAGCTAAAAGAATTTTTTCAAATGGGACATATGGGATGCATGAGAGTGGCCCAATTGAGGACAGCTCTGTTTGTAATGCTTCTTTGTGGGAAACAATTTCATGTAATGAAGAGAGCTTATATTCACCAGTGAGGGCTTTAAAATTGGAATAACTGCTGACTGGTCTCGGGGGGCTATCAGAGTCAAGGCTCCAGAAGACCATGGCGTAGTGGTAAAGTTCTGATATGTTTGGGTAAGGGGTGAATGGAGGCTTTGCGCTAAGTTCACATACAGTGGAGGTTGGGTTTCAATGTTGGTTTGTATAAGGTTTAATTGGATATGGTGGTAACAGTCACAAAGTTAATTGTGAATATTATAATGGAAGATCATCAATACAATGCACTGTACCAAAATATTACAGGGGAGAGTTGGGTTCTAGGTTTAGGTAGGGGGGGAGGGGGTTATTGTTCCAAACATTTGATGATGTAACCATTACCTTGTCTGCATCCGGAGAACTCTGTCACTAATGTTTTTTTCATATATTGAAGATGGTGATTGTTCATTTTATTGCTTCATCAATAAAAATTGTTGAAACATAAAATTGGAATAACTTGCACACCTCAACACTTGAAGAGTGGAGAAGGCTGGGCGACCCTAGGACATATGCTCTGGGGTTGTCTAAAGGTAAAGGGGTTTTGGAGAGAGGTGCATGCAATTTGGGGCTCAGGTGCTGGGACAGGTTTTTGCTCCGACACCCATGGAGGTTCTTCCTTGTGAAGATCTCATGGAACCCAATGCTCAGTGGGTCAATGTAGTTGGATAAAACATGCATGGCTGATAGGGAAACAAGTTATTCTGAGGGCGTGGATAATATCAGATGCCCCCTTCTTGGCACTAGTATGCAGTGCTGCACAATTGCTTGCTTACTGACAAGATCTGGGTCTTGGGGGAAATCCAACCAAAAGCACATATTCTTGGAGATTTGGGGCTATTACATTCAAACACGTTCCCCTAGAGCTAGAAATGATGCATTAAACTGGTTAAGACCTGGGGTGGGAATCTAAAAGAGCAAGTCTGTGTCTAGAGGGTTTAAGAATCAAAGGCTAAGGCTGAGTTGTTCTGACATTACTGGCAGCTCAGAGAGAATAGGGAGGAGTGTGGTCAGGAAAGAAAGGGGTTAGTGGGGGAGAAAATGAAAAACTAGTCTCCAGAAGCAGTCTACAGGTATATTAAAAAGCAGACTGCATTGCTCTTTAGGTACTGTTGTTAATTCTATTACAGATATTGTCTGTTATTTGTGCAATGCAGAATGTTTCAATTCTGCGTACTCTCTGCTTTTGCAAATACAAATAAACAGACTGAACATAAAAGCAATATCAGGAGATACTTTTTCATGGAGAGGGTGGTGGACAGCTGGAATGTTGAAGTGGTGGAGTTGAAAACAGTGACAGAATTTGAAAAAGCATGGGATAAACACAGAGATTTACTATGTGACATGAAAATGGAATAAAAGTAGAGCATTTTCACTAACAGTAAAACTTAAATAACTTTGATGCACTTTAAAGAAAAAAAAAAAAGATATACGGGTAGACCTGGTGACTGTTACAGCCCTAAAGACAAAAAGGAGGTAACCTGCACAGAGTTGTAGATATAACCCTGTCATATTGGTCTTTATCTGCTGTCTTTTACTATGTTACTATGAAAACTTTCCTAAAACGACGTAGCGTTATTTGATGCTAACCTATAATGTGAACTGACCCCTAGTTTAGTGCACTGGGCACGAGACCATACACCATCCCTAAAAATGGAAAATAAAATTGTACTGGAACTACAGGTACTCAGAAGCTCACAGAAACCAGGGAAAATGAAAAGTAAAGAAGTGTCACCTATTGCTCAATTTCAAAATAATCTTAACATCACTTATAAATCCCTTTTTTTTTTACTTTATTGCTTTTTTTTTTTTTTTTGAAAGGATAGATCCAAAGATTTTTTACATGCCCTTAGCCTTCAGACAGCAGCAACAGCAGAACATAAGACTTAACTTATGCTACAAACTTCAGCAGAATAATAAAAAAAAATCTTTATGAAATATCAAGATCTCTATAACCAGTCTAATCAGCTAATATCAATATTAAATCCTTTCCTACTGTAGCCACCATATGAGTGCCACATCTGGGTAATGAACCGGTCCTTTTAAGGACAGCACCAGGAAGCTGTGTGGAGGTGATGAGCTCTTCCTAAGCCCTAGACAGCACACACTGGCCTTCAGAAGTCACACGCCCTCCAGCACAGCAGACAGGAAGCTTGTAATCCTACTGGACAGTGGATTTTGTACAATATACAAAGCTAGAAGTCAGAGTGCCTGTTCATCTTACAAAAGTAACAAATTAAAAAAATAGGCTATTAATATACTTTTATGACAGCCTCCAGGGACAAAAAAATATTTTCAAGCACATTCTGCACAAAACAAAAACCCCAAAACAATTTCCGAGCGCATTCTGCTCACAGTGTACTAAATACCACATTTGTCCATCAATGTACTGTAGTAAAAAATTATTACTGCAGAGGTATGTTTCCCATAAGTAATAGCCCCATTTGGCCAAAAAAGTACTGAATACTTCTGGGACCAGCAGAACTGCTGTAAAGCACTGTTATGCTGGTATGGTACAGCAGTGTAATACATCACGCAACCAGCGCCTGCAGGTTGACCACAATTAATAAAAACATACAAGTCTTAGGTATTTTACAAAGAAAAGAAAACTCAAGGTGCATCCATGTGCTGACAAGAAACAACACTTTCTTATGTTCTACCAAATCTTGGCACAGACCATCATGCTGTTCATACAGTTTGTCACAACATGTAGTCTTAAAATCTCAGAGACGAGCAGGCAGTAGTGTCTACTTCTTGGGATATGAAACACCGTTCCAGTACAAGTAATGCGGCTCACAAGAGGTGTTCAACATTGATTTGTTGTACAACTACTACCCAGACCAAACCAGAATGTGCACGTTCATACATAGACACTCTATTTGTACTATGTATGTATGTGCAAAATATATATATATATATATATATATATATATATATATATATATATTACACAAACATAGATGCAGAAAGATGTTGCTTTCAAGCAGTACGGAAACAGTGCAATACCTGCTGGCAGTTACCATATGATCACTTTCTGAAGATCTCTGCTGACCTCCAGATGTGACTTGATCCTCAGAAGAAGATAAAATAAAGAGAAATTTTTTACATATTGTCCAACCCTCTAAGATGTCAATGTATTCTTCCTGCGGAAGGATTCAGATGTGTTCAAGGAATCAGTCCACCGTGATCTGGGACTGTCTTGCTTTGTTTTCGGTAGTTTAAAGTGATGTTTCATTGGTGTGAGGTCTGGAATTCTCTTCTTCTAGCAAGGCTATCCTTTGCTTTAGCATTCTCACTTGGGTCTCATGCCTCTCCACCATGGCCATCATTTGCGACTCCAGCTTCTTCAGCTTGTTCTGATGTTTCTTCTTTGCTTTTTCATATGCTGCCACCAGATTACTGTTGGATAACAAAGCAACAAGGCCATCAAAAACGTCAATCTAAAACAGGCTTGTCCAAGTTCAATCCTTGAGAGCAGCATACAGGCCAGGTTTTCAGGATAACCCTAATGAACATACATGAGAAAGATCTGACTACCCACTATATCCATTGTATACAAATCTCTCTCATGCACATTTATCATGTTAATTATCGATAAATTAAAAAAAATGTTATCAATGAATTTCAAGAAAATATTATAATTCATGTATTAAATATGTGAAGTGTGCTTAGAACCAAGTTGACGTCATTCCTTCCAATAATTTAATGAATGTCCAAGCATACCATGCAAATGTTCTAAATGCTGATCAATTATCTTAAAACAGTGATGTATACATTAACAAGCGAGGTCTAAGAATCCATGCTGAAAAAGCTGCTGCAGGTGAATGAGGATTTGGAAGACAGAATATTTTACCTGTTTGCCCTCTTTAAGTCATTGACAAACTCTGCTGACTGCTGGTGCCTGATTTCACTGCTCTTTGTGAGCCTTTCCAGGGCACTCACTAACTCCTGTGCTCTGGCTTTCAGTTTCTTCTCCCTGTAAATAAATGAAGGCCAGAGAAGCTTTTAGACGGACAAGAACATTCTTTTTTTTTTTTTTTTTTTTAAATCATTCAGGTTTTTATGGAAACACATAGAAGAAATCCACTGCCAAAGCATCCCTCTTCTTCCTAATGCTGCTTCACGAGCAAGGAAGTCAGTGGGGTGCCTCCAGCTGCCAATGCCAGCACTCCCCGAGCATGCTCGGTTCATATGCCCCCTGTGACTTCATCCATTCTCTCATGTACCCTCTGTGTCTTCACCCACTCTTTCTCTCTCTCATATACCCCCCTGAGCCTTCACCCATTCTCTCTCTCATGTGCCCCCCTGTGACTTCACCCATTCTATTATTAGCAAAATATTGAAGTCAACTTTCAAAGGGAAACCAGCCATGTTATTCCTGTCTGAAGATTAACAAGCATAATTATACATTTAGCTCCAACTGCCCCGCTTCCTATGCACCTTTTTGTGGAGGTGGCCAAATGGCATATGTAATTCTGAAAATTTTATAAAAGCATGACATTATTCTGCTAATGTAATACCTCTCAAAATGTGTGGCAGAGTCACAAAATTTCAGCCAAGCCGCTTTACCTGGATGAATGGCTTTGAAATTATTCTCTTATATGTAGCATAGTTCTTGAAGGTGGGTAAGTGATATTCTTGTGATAAAATTTTAGACAGTGCTGGGGAGGAGCCTGCTGTCTTGGTACATGTGGGTACCAATGACATAGGGAAATGTGGAAGGGAGGTTCTGGATGTCAAATTTAGACTCTTAGGTAGAAAACTCAAATCCAGAACCTCTAGGTTAGCATTTTCAGAAGTGTTCCAAGCATAGGACCCAAGAGACAGGCAGAGCTCCAGAGTCTCAATACGTGGAAGAGACGATGATGCAGGGAGAAGGGCTTTAGATTTGTTAGGAACTGGCAACAACCTAGGGAACGGGGAGCCTATTCTGGAAAGATGTACTCCATCTTAACCAGTGTGGAAATAGGCTGCTGGCATCAACATTTAAAAAGGAGATAGAACAGCTTTTAAACCAGAATCTGGGAGAAGGGTGACAGTTGCTCAAAAGGGCATAGTTTGGAAAAAGGTATCTTTAATAGATATCAGCAAAACAGAGAAGACAGGGCATCCCGATAGCGAGTTTGAAATAGAGGCCATAGTAAACCAGGTGTCTTTAAATAAAGAGCAGATAGATTTTAAAGACTGCAAATTATCACTGTCAACTGCTGAGCAAGTTGTAAATAGGAACAACAAACATTATATGCAAATGCCAGAAGCTTAAGAAATAAGATGTGAGAGTTAAAATATATTGCACTAAATGAAAAGAGAGATATAATAAGCATCTCTGATACCTGTTGAAAGGAAGATAACCTATTGGACACTGCCATACCAGGGTAGAAATTATATCACAGTGACAGGCTGGTTCAAATTGGTGGAGGGGGTAGCATTATATGTTAAAGGAGTGCATTGAATCGAATAGACTAAACATTCTGCAGGACACAAAGTACATATTGGAATTCCTATGGATAGAAATTCCATGTGTAAAGGGGAAAAGTATAGTGATAAGAGTGTACTACTCTCCACCTGGTCAGGATGAACAGACAGATGTAGAAATGTTATTAGAAAATAGGGAGGCTAACAAACTGGGTAATGCAATGATAATGGGTGACTTCAATTACTCCAGTATTGACTGAATAAATGTAACATCAGGGTGGTAAAATTCCTTGATGAAATCAAGGTCTGCTTTATGGAGCAGCTGGTTCAGGAACCAACAAGACAGGGAACAATTCCGGACCTAGTTCTTGATGGAGATGGCGCTGCTTGATAACAGTGATCATAACATGATCAGATTTAATATAATCTCTGGAGTAAGTACACACAGGAAATCCAATCCATTTACCTTTCAAAAAAGAAGTCTATGATAAAATTAGGAGAATGGTATAAAAAAAACAAACACAAAAAAGAGGTGCAGTTGCAAGGTCAAAAATGTACATCAGGCGTGGACTATTCCAAAATGCCATCCTGGAAGCTCAGACCAGATATATTCCATGTATTAAAATGTGAAAGAACTTATTACAGCTAAAAGAAAATCCTTCAGATAATGGAAGAAGGTTCCAACTGAAAATAATAGGAAACAGCATCAGGAATGGCAAGTCAAATGCAAAGTGATGAAGGAAGGCAAAGAGAGAGAGACTTTGAAAAGAAGACTGCATTGGAGGCAAAAACATATAGTAAAAACATTATAGGTATATTAGAAGTAAGCAGCCAGTAAAAAAATCAGTTAACCTCTAGAAGACCAATGGGTAAAGGGGGCACTCAGGGAAGACAAGGCCATAATAGACAGATTAAATGAATTCTTTGCTTCAGTCTTCACCGAGGAAAATGCGGAAGAGATACCAGTGCCAGAAATGGTATTCAATGCCGATGAGTCAGAAACAAACAACTCTCTGTAAACCTGGAAGATATAATGGGGCAATTTGACAAACTGAAGACTAGCAAATCACCTAGACTGGATGGTATACATCCCAGAGTACTGACAGAACTGAAAAATGAACTTGCAGAACTATTGTTAGTAATATGTAATTTACCTTTAAAATCAAGCATGGTACTGGAAGATTGGAGGGTGGCCAATGTAATGCCAATTTTTTAAAAAGGGTTCCAGAGTTGATCCAAAAAATTTTAGACCAGTAAGCCTGACATCGGTGCTAGGTAAAATGGTAGAGACTATGACAAAGAACAAAATTAGAGAGCATACACATAAGCATGGATTAATGAGATCAAGCCAACATGGATTTAGTCAAGGGAAATCTTGTCTCACCAATCTACTACTTTTCTTTGAAAGGGTGAATAAACATGTGGATAAAGGTGAGCCAGTCAATGTTGTGTATCTGGATTTTCAAAAGGCATTTGACAAAGTACCTCATGAAAGACTCCTGAGGAAACGAGATAGACATGGGATAGGAGGTAATGTCCTGTTGTGGATTAAAAACTGGTTGAAAGATAGAAAACAGAGAGTAGAGTTAAATGGTCAGTATTCTCAATGGAGAAGGGCAGATAGCAGGGGCGTATCTGTGCCCTGGACCCCCCTACTGCCGTCAACCCTCCTCCGCCGAGGTTCGCTTCCTCCTGCCGATACCTTTAAAAATATTACTTCAGCTGGCGGGGGACCCCAACCCCCGCCAGCCCAGCCGAGGTCTTGTTTTAAGTTCTTCTTCCTCGTGCTGTTGAAAGCTGCAGCCTGCATCCCTTCCAGTTTCGGACGGAGTCTGATGTCGCAGCACGTTGTACGTGCAGGACGTCAACGTGCTGCAATGTCAGACTCCGTCCGAAACTGGAAGGGATGAAGCTGCAGCTTTCAACAGCACGAGGAAGAAGAACTTAAAACAAGACCTCGGCTGGGCTGGCGGGGGTTGGGGTCCCCCGCCAGCTGAAGTAATATTTTTAAAGGCACCGGCAGGAGGAAGCGGACCTCGGTGGGGGTAGGTGACGGCACCGGCGGTAGGCGGGGGAGGGTTGACGGCGGTGGGGGGGGGGGCTATTATGTGCCCCCTCACTCAGCCCTTGCCCCCCCTACTGCCGAACCTCAGATATGCCCCTGGTAGATAGTGGGGTTCTCCAAGGGGTCTGTGCTGGGACTGGTGCATTTTAACATATTTACTATAAATGATCTAGGGACTGAAATAATTAGTGAAGTAATTAAATCTGCTGTGCAACTTAGCCTAGATTTAGAAAGGATGAATAAATTACTTCTATTACTTTAAAAAGTCATTTGGAACTCAAATTTTGGTTATGACTTGTAAGGTGGGGAAGGCAGTGTCCAGGCCTGGATGAGATCTAAGACACATTATTTTTCTAGTAATCTAATCTACATTTTCTCTTGTTTCATACTTTTCTGTTTCTATATTATCACTGTAAACTGCTCAGATGGTAATATTGATGGCGGTATATCAAGAACTAATGAAAATTTAAAAATTAAGTACCAAATTGATGAAAATGCAGCATTTCTAAACAGTTTTTTCCCCATTACCCCACATTCAAACAAAGCAAAAATTATTTCTTATGCTGAACTTATTAGATGCTATTCAAAAATGCTCTGGGTGATGTACAATAAGCTAATATGAAAAGCGATTTACTCAGTCAAGAAAAGAGGTTCTCTAAATAGAAAGGAAAAGCTTGAGTTGTAATAGTTTTAAAGCTAGTTTTTTTTCTTTATTGAATATGTTGTAGATGGGCAAGGGTGGGGTTTTAACAACTCATAATACGACTATTGTAAGATATGGGACACAAGCAAGGCCAGTGACAGGTGGACGTCTGTGTCCCAAAAATGTTAAACTACAGATCAGGATTAAATATGAATAGTTTACACCATATTTCATATCATATGATATGTCTGCAGGTGCTGTGCAACTCAGTGGGGGAAGATAGAACAAAGTTGAATGAGTTAAACATTATTGGTTTAATCATGAATTCATAGAGAATGTGACTGTTGAGCAGACTGGATAGTCTATGCAGTTCTTTAATTGCCATTTTAGTGAAGAGAAATAAGGGATTCTGACCAGCAGAGGGAGGCCAAGCACACAGTAGGAGTATCATGGTCTACCATAACATGTCAAAGAGAGGAAATGAGGCTTGGAAAGAAAGGATTGCATACAGTGATTCCCTGCCCACAGGACAACCAGCTAAGCAGATCCAGATGTTGGGGAAACAGTACTAAACAGACTAGTGGGGCATTACCCTCGGTAATGCAACTTCTTGGGATGTTTGGATGACTCTACTGATTCTTCAAGATAGCACATGTTTCACTCAGTGGCGTAGGAAGGGGGGGCGGTGGGGCGGTCCGCCCCGGGTGCACGCCGCTGGGGGGTGTCGGCGCCTCGCTGGTTCCTTGCTCTCTCTGCCCCGGAACAGGTTACTTCCTGTTCCGGGGCAGAGAGAGCAAGGAACCAGCGAGGCGCCGACACCCCCCCAGCGGCGTGCACTCGGCGGATTGGCCCTCCCACCCGCCCCTCACCGCCTTCCAGGTATGTTCTCGCAGGCGGGGGGGGGGGGGGGGTGTTGCGCTACGGAGGGGGGAGGGTGCGTCGCGCTGCACCCGGGGGGGGGGGGGTGCGCAGCGGCGACCCGCCCCGGGTGTCAGCTGCCTTCGTGATGCCACTGGTTTCACTCAGTTATTTAGCAGAGAATTGTGACTGCTTGTTAGTCCATTTGGTATGTGGAAATAAGGGTCAACAACTAGACTATAGGTGATGCCTTTCTGCAACAATCTGTCTTTGACAAGCTTTCTAGAATTATCCTTTCCATCAGGTCTGTGGAGAAACATGCAGTTATGCTGGTTTTAAGGTCTTAGGTTGTCTGCATATGGGAGATGGACAGAGATGATAAGGGCAGTAACCATCGCTTGACCCTAACTGCCCCTCCAACTACCGCCCCATCTCTCTCCTACCCTTCCTCTCCAAAATACTTGAGCGCGCCGTTCACAGTCGCTGCCTCGGTTTTCTCTCCTCTCATGCCATCCTCGATCCACTTCAATCCGGTTTTCGCCCTCTACACTCGACAGAAACAGCACTCTCTAAAGTCTGCAATGACCTGCTCCTCACCAAATCCAGAGGCCACTATTCCATACTCATCCTCCTCGATCTATCCGCTGCGTTTGACACTGTCAATCATGATCTACTTCTTGCAACACTGTCCTCTTTTGGGTTCCAAGGCTCTGTCCTCTCCTGGTTCTCCTCTTATCTCTCCCACTGCACCTTCAGGGTACAATCTCATGGATCTTCCTCCACTCCCATCCCACTATCTGTTGGAGTTCCCCAGGGATCTGTCCTTGGACCCCTTCTCTTCTCAATCTACACCTCTTCCCTAGGCTCACTGATCTCAACTCATGATTTTCAGTATCATCTTTATGCTGACGACACCCAGCTATATCTCTCCACTCCAGACATCACCGCGGAGACCCAGGCCAAGGTATCAGCCTGATTATCCGACATCGCTACCTGGATGTCCAACCACCACCTGAAGCTGAACATGTCCAAAACCGAGCTCCTCGTCTTTCCACCTAAACCCACTTCTCCTCTTCCTCCACTCTCTATCTCAGTTGATAACATCCTCATCCTCCCCGTCCCATCTGCCCACAACCTCGGAGTCATCTTCGACTCCTCCCTCTCCTTCTCTGCGCATATCCAACAGACTGCCAAGACCTGTCGCTTCTTCCTCTTCAACATCAGCAAAATTCGCCCTTTCCTATCTGAGCACACCACATGAACTCTCGTCCACGCTCTCATTACCTCTCGCCTTGACTACTGCAACTTACTCCTCACCGGCCTCCCACCGGCTATCCCCCCTTCAATCCATTCAGAACGCTGCCGCACGTCTTATATTCCGCCAGAACCTATTTACTCATATCACCCCTCTCCTCAAGTCACTTCACTGGCTTCCGATCAGATACCGCATACAATTCAAGCTTCTCCTCCTTACCTACAAATGCACCTGGTGTGCAGCTCCTCACTACCTCTCTACCCTCATCTCCCCCTATGTTCCCGCCCGTAACCTCCGCTCAGAGGACAAATTCCTCCTTTCAGTTCCCTTCTCCACCACTGCCAACTCCAGGCTCCGCTCATTCTGCCTTGCCTCACCCTATGCCTGGAACAATCTCCCTCAACCCCTACGCCAAGACCCCTCCCTACCCATCTTCAAATCTCTGCTTAAAACTCACCTCTTCAATGCTGCTTTTGGCACCTAACCTTTCGTGAAATATAGTATGCCCTATCAGACTGACTCTACACTTGTCTTTTGACTGTATACTTGTCTTTAGATTATACACCTGTCTTTTAGATTGTAAGCTCCATGAGCAGGGACTGTCCTTCCATGTTAAATTGTACAGCGCTGCGTAACCCTAGTAGCGCTTTAGAAATGTTAAGTAGTAGTAGTAGTAATTTGACATGATAATTTTCATATACTGGTTCAGCCAGGTATTTTGAGCAGTGAAAAATATTTATGGCCCCCTTTGTGTGATGACACTTAAAATTTAAAAGGTCCTACCTACAGCCTGAACCTGAGGACCGCGGGAATCCCTTCCCTCATGGGGACCTCAAATCCTTCTTGGTCTAGTAGACCTGATGTGACCTCCCAAACCCAGATGCGGGGCTAAAATGTAAGCTCCATTCCATATCAAATAGTGGTTCTATGCCCCCCCCCCCAAAAAAAAAAAAAAAAATCCATCCTGACATCCCCCTGGAATTCCAACTCACTCCAAGGATCCCAGTGTAAAAGGGCCAGAGTGATCTCCACTTACTCCTGCCTTAAATGGTGCCCCAATTCCTACCATTAGTCTCATGGTAGTACTGCTGGGGGTGGTGGTGGTGGGGTGTTTCAAGTTGCCATATAAGTGAAATTATTTTGAAGGCAGCAGCCATGGGGCAGAAGCAAGTGGGTATAACTTCTGCCCCTGCCCGTTGTTGCCCCTAGGGTGACTCAGGGTTCTGGGGAGCGTCTTAAGCTAGCCTTGTGAAGCTCTCTCTTTTTTTTTTCCATATTTTTGGACTCATGGCTAGCACATTTTTCTCTGTCCATGCTATCTGAATGTATGACCGAAAACAGTGCTTTCTGTTGCTTTGCTTCCTTTTCTAGATAGCTGTTATTGAGAGCATCAGCCATGGGATTTGGAGGAAAGCTGGCAGGTATAGATTTGGCAACATGTCAAAAAAAGTTTCAACATGATTGGCGAAGTCACTGTGCTTTCTTTTCTCCATGACCCAAAGTGGCTCTGGTTTGTCGTCCATCTCCATTCCCCTTGGGTGTGGCTTTCTGCCAAAAATGAATTGCAAGAATGAAGGTTCAGCTCAATCCGAGGCCTCAGCTATCCAATTTGTTTACATGTACACCAACTGAAAATGCCCTCATTTGTCATTTTTAAAAAATATGCCTCATTGATTGTACTTATGCTTCTATTTGGTCATTTTAATACAGTTATGCCGTTAAGAAAATTAACCTTGGGTGAATCTTTTTATAAAGGCGTTTAATAAATCACAATAAATGCATATCCCTACCAAATACTGTATGCTGCATCTGATAATTACCATAAATTAGATATTTTCTTAACTACTGCCTTTATCAATGGTCATTGGAGAGACCAAGATAGTTATACAAATCCCTATATGGATTAATGACTGGACAAATATCACTCAGGTCATAGAAATTCTGAAGCCCTTCAATGACATCATGGAAAAATTGAGTTCAAGAAAAGGCCATCCTGAGACCTGTCATCCAGTAGTGAATATCCTGGAAGTGAGGTTAGAGGACTTCCAGCAGCAGGAGAGATTGACAGCAAAGGTGTTGGTGATGATAGATTCCTTGTATGTGCAAGTGGAAAATAGGTTGAAATCCTTTTCCAATGAGTATGTTCACATGCTGGCTACCCTGTGTGGCCCGCAGGTGAAAGTGTTTCATGTTAACTTTAAAACTGCAATGTTTTTGTTTTGCCATGTCGTCTTTAATTTCTAATATTTCATAGTTTTGCATTGGCAAGGAAATAAATCTTAAGAAAAAGACTGAGACAAACCAAAACACACACACTCACATATATATATACACATATATATAAATATAGATATATAAAATATTAGAAGAAGTGTATACCATATAGCGAATGCTACATACCTGTAGAAGGTATTCTCCGAGGACAGCAGGCTGATTGTTCTCACTGATGGGTGACGTCCACGGCAGCCCCTCCAATCGGAAACTTCACTAGCAAAGTCCTTTGCTAGCCCTCGCGCGCCCGCGCGCACCGCGCATGCGCGGCCGTCTTCCCGCCCGAAACCGGCTCGAGCCGGCCAGTCCAGTATGTAGCAAGACAATACACTTCAAGGGAAGACACAACTCCAAAGGGGAGGCGGGCGGGTTTGTGAGAACAATCAGCCTGCTGTCCTCGGAGAATACCTTCTACAGGTATGTAGCATTCGCTTTCTCCGAGGACAAGCAGGCTGCTTGTTCTCACTGATGGGGTATCCCTAGCCCCCAGGCTCACTCAAAACAACAACATTGGTCAATTGGGCCTCGCAACGGCGAGGACATAACTGAGATTGACCTAAAAAATTTACCAACTAACTGAGAGTGTAGCCTGGAACAGAACAAACAGGGCCCTCGGGGGGTGGAGTTGGATCCTAAAGCCCAAACAGGTTCTGAAGAACTGACTGCCCGAACCGACTGTCACGTCGGGTATCCTGCTGCAGGCAGTAATGAGATGTGAATGTGTGGACAGATGACCACGTCGCAGCTTTGCAAATTTCCTCCATGGTGGCTGACTTCAAGTGGGCTACCGACGCTGCCATGGCTCTAACATTATGAGCCGTGACATGACCCTCAAGAGCCAGCCCAGCCTGGGCGTAAGTGAAGGAAATGCAATCTGCTAGCCAATTGGATATGGTGCGTTTCCCTACAGCCACTCCCCTCTTGTTGGGATCAAAAGAAACAAACAATTGGGCGGACTGTCTGTGGGGCTGTGTCCGCTCCAGATAGAAGGCCAATGCTCTCTTGCAGTCCAATGTGTGCAGCTGACGTTCAGCAGGGCAGGAATGAGGACGGGGAAAGAATGTTGGCAAGACAATTGACTGGTTCAGATGGAACTCCGACACAACCTTTGGCAGAAACTTAGGGTGAGTGCGGAGGACTACTCTGTTGTGATGAAATTTGGTGTAAGGGGCCTGGGCTACCAGGGCCTGAAGCTCACTGACTCTACGAGCCGAGGTAACTGCCACCAAGAAAATGACCTTCCAGGTCAAGTACTTCGGATGGCAGGAATTCAGTGGCTCGAAAGGAGGTTTCATCAGCTGGGTGAGAACGACATTGAGATCCCATGACACTGTAGGAGGCTTGACAGGGGGCTTTGACAAAAGCAAACCTCTCATGAAGCGAACAACTAAAGGCTGTCCTGAGATCGGCTTACCTTCCACTTGGTAATGGTATGCACTGATTGCACTAAGGTGAACCCTTACGGAGTTGGTCTTCAGACCAGACTCAGACAAGTGGAGAAGGTATTCAAGCAGGGTCTGTGTAGGACAAGAGCGAGGATCTAGGGCCTTGCTGTCACACCAGACGGCAAACCTCCTCCAATGAAAGAAGTAACTTCTCTTAGTGGAGTCTTTCCTGGAAGCAAGCAAGATGCGGGAGACACCCTCTGGCAGACCCAGAGAGGCAAAGTCTACGCCCTCAACATCCAGGCCGTGAGAGCCAGGGACTGGAGGTTGGGATGCAGAAGAGCCCCTTCGTCCTGCGTGATGAGGGTCGGAAAACACTCCAATCTCCACGGTTCTTCGGAGGATAACTCCAGAAGAAGAGGGAACCAGATCTGACGCGGCCAAAAGGGAGCAATCAGAATCATGGTGCCTCGGTCTTGCTTGAGTTTCAACAAAGTCTTCCCCACCAGAGGAATGGGAGGATAAGCATACAGCAGACCTTCCCCCCAATCCAGGAGGAAGGCATCCGACGCCAGTCTGCCGTGGGCCTGAAGCCTGGAACAGAACTGAGGGACCTTGTGGTTCACTTGAGATGCGAAGAGATCCACCAGGGGGGTGCCCCACGCCTGGAAGATCTGTCGCACCACACGGGAATTGAGCGACCACTCGTGAGGTTGCATAATCCTGCTCAACCTGTCGGCCAGACTGTTGTTTACGCCTGCCAGATATGTGGCTTGGAGCACCATGCCTTGACGGCGAGCCCAGAGCCACATGCTGACGGCTTCCTGACACAGGGGGCGAGATCCGGTGCCCCCCTGCTTGTTGACATAGTACATGGCAACCTGATTGTCTGTCTGAATTTGGATAATTTGGTGGGACAGCCGATCTCTGAAAGCCTTCAGAGCGTTCCAGATCGCTCGCAACTCCAGAAGATTGATCTGTAGATCGCTTTCTTGGAGGGACCACCTTCCTTGGGTGTGAAGCCCATCGACATGAGCTCCCCATCCCAGGAGAGACGCATCCGTGGTCAGCACTTTTTGAGGCTGAGGAATTTGGAAGGGACGTCCCAGAGTCAAATTGGAGCAAATCGTCCACCAATACAGGGATTCGAGAAAACTCGTGGACAGGTGGATCACGTCCTCTAGACCCCCGGCGGCCTGATACCACTGGGAGGCTAGGGTCCATTGAGCAGATCTCATGTGAAGGCGGGCCATGGGAGTCACATGAACTGTGGAAGCCATGTGGCCCAGCAATCTCAACATCTGCCGAGCTGTGATCTGCTGGGACGCTCGCACCCGCGAGACGAGGGACAACAAGTTGTTGGCCCTCGCCTCTGGGAGATAGGCGCGAGCCGTCCGAGAATCCAGCAGGGCTCCTATGAATTCGAGTTTCTGCACTGGGAGAAGATGGGACTTTGGGTAATTTATCACAAACCCCAGTAGCTCCAGGAGGCGAATAGTCATCTGCATGGACTGCAGGGCTCCTGCCTCGGATGTGTTCTTCACCAGCCAATCGTCGAGATATGGGAACACGTGCACCCCCAGCCTGCGAAGCGCCGCTGCTACCACAGCTAGGCACTTTGTGAACACCCTGGGCGCAGAGGCGAGCCCAAAGGGTAGCACACAGTACTGGAAGTGGCGTGCGCCCAGCTGAAATCGCAGATACTGTCTGTGAGCTGGCAGTATCGGGATGTGTGTGTAGGCATCCTTCAAGTCCAGAGAGCATAGCCAATCGTTTTGCTGAATCATGGGGAGAAGGGTGCCCAGGGAAAGCATCCTGAACTTTTCTTTTACGAGATATTTGTTCAGGGCCCTTAGGTCTAGGATGGGACGCATCCCCCCTGTTTTCTTTTCCACAAGGAAGTACCTGGAATAGAACCCCAGCCCTTCTTGCCCGGATGGCACGGGCTCGACCGCATTGGCGCTGAGAAGGGCGGAGAGTTCCTCTGCAAGTACCTGCTTGTGCTGGAAGCTGTAGGACTGAGCTCCCGGTGGACAATTTGGAGGTTGTGAGGCCAAATTGAGGGTGTATCCTTGCCGGACTATTTGGAGAACCCACTGATCGGAGGTTATGAGAGGCCACCTTTGGTGAAAAGCTTTCAACCTCCCTCCGACAGGCAGGTCGCCCGGCACTGACACTTGGATGTCGGCTATGCTCTGCTGGAGCCAGTCAAAAGCTCGCCCCTTGCTTTTGCTGGGGAGCCGCGGGGCCTTGCTGATTCGCACGCTGCTGACGAGAGCGAGCGCGCTGGGGCTTAGCCTGGGCCGCAGGCTGTCGGGAAGGAGGATTGTACCTACGCTTGCCAGAAGTATAGGGAACAGTCTTCCTTCCCCCGAAAAATCGTCTACCTGTAGAGGTAGAAGCTGAAGGCTGCCGGCGGGCGAACTTGTCGAATGCGGTGTCCCGCTGGTGGAGAGACTCTACCACCTGCTCGACTTTTTCGCCAAAAATGTTATCCGCACGGCAAGGCGAGTCCGCAATCCGCTGCTGGATTCTATTCTCCAGGTCGGCGGCACGCAGCCATGAGAGCCTGCGCATCACCACACCTTGAGCAGCGGCCCTGGACGCAACATCAAAAGTGTCATAAACTCCTCTGGCCAGGAATTTTCTGCACGCCTTCAGCTGCCTGACCACCTCCTGAAAAGGCTTGGCTTGCTCAGGGGGAAGAGCATCAACCAAGCCCGCCAACTGCCGCACATTATTCCGCATGTGTATGCTCGTGTAGAGCTGGTAAGACTGGATCTTGGACACGAGCATAGAGGAATGGTAGGCCTTCCTCCCAAAGGAGTCTAAGGTTCTAGCGTCCTTGCCCGGGGGCGCCGAAGCATGTTCCCTAGAACTCTTAGCCTTCTTTAGGGCCAAATCCACAACTCCAGAGTCATGAGGCAACTGAGTGCGCATCAGCTCTGGGTCCCCATGGATCCGGTACTGGGACTCGATCTTCTTGGGAATGTGGGGATTAGTTAATGGCTTGGTCCAGTTCGCAAGCAATGTCTTCTTCAGGACATGGTGCAAGGGAACAGTGGACGCTTCCTTAGGTGGAGAAGGATAGTCCAGGAGCTCAAACATTTCAGCCCTGGGCTCGTCCTCCACAACCACCGGGAAGGGGATGGCCGTAGACATCTCCCGGACAAAGGAGGCAAAAGACAGACTCTCGGGAGGAGAAAGCTGTCTCTCAGGAGAGGGAGTGGGATCAGACGGAAGACCCTCAGACTCCTCGTCAGAGAAATATCTGGGATCTTCCTCTTCCTCCCACGAGGCCTCACCCTCGGTGTCAGACACAAGTTCACGGACCTGTGTCTGCAACCTCGCCCTGCTCGACTCCGTGGAACCCCGTCCACGATGGGGGCGTCGAGAGGTAGACTCCCTCGCCCGCATCGGCGAAGCTCCCTCCGCCGACGTAGTCGGGGAGCCTTCCTGGGAGGTGGCCGCGGTCGGTACCGCACGCGGTACCGACGTCGGGGACCTCAACCTGGGCGATGGGCCAGCCGGCGCCACGCTCGACGGTACCGGTGGCGCAAGCACCGCCGGTACCGGAGGGGTAGGGCGCAACAGCTCTCCCAGAATCTCTGGGAGAACGGCCCGGAGGCTCTCGTTTAGAGCGGCTGCAGAGAAAGGCTGAGAGGTCGATGCAGGCGTCGACGTCAGTACCTGTTCCGGGCGTGGAGGCTGTTCCGGGCTGTCCAGAGCGGAGCGCATCGACACCTCCTGAACAGAGGGTGAGCGGTCCTCTCGGTGCCGATGCCTGCTGGGTGCCGAATCCCTCGGCGACCCAGAGCTCTCGGTGCCGACACGGGGAGGAGACCGGTGTCGATGCTTCTTCGATTTCTTCCGAAGCATGTCACCGGAGCTCCCCGGCACCGACGAGGAGGACGTCGAATCCATCCGTCGCTTCCTCGGGGCCGAGACTGAAGAAGGTCGATCTCGGGGGGGCTGTACCGCAGGAGCCCTCAGGGTAGGCGGAGACCCACCCGAGGGCTCACCGCCACCAGCAGGGGAATGGACAGCCCTCACCTGCACTCCACCCGATGCACCACCGTCCGACGACATCAGCAGACGAGGTCCTGGTACCACCGACGTCGATGCAGCTATCCGATGTCTCGGCGCCGATGCAGAGGCCCGATGCCTCGATGCACTCGATGCAGGGGCGGCCGAGGAAGAAGGTCTGGACGCTGACGACGTCGATGCACTCGAAGATCCCGGTGCCGATGCCGACGAAGAGCCCGAGAACAACACGTTCCACTGGGCTAGTCTCGCTACCTGAGTCCGCCTTTGAAGCAGGGAACACAGACTGCAGTTCTGAGGGCGGTGCTCGGCCCCCAGACACTGAAGACACGACGAGTGTCGATCAGTGAGCGAGATAACCCGGGCGCACTGGGTGCACTTCTTGAAGCCGCTGGAAGGCTTCGATGTCATGGGCGGAAAAATCACGCCGGCGAAATCAAAAGCCGAAATGGCGAAATTTGAAGCACCAAATTTAGAGGGAGAAAAAATCTCGACCGAGGCCGAAAAGAGGCCTACCCCGACGACGAAAGAAAACTTACCGGGGCAAAAAAGCTGGAAGTACGGGGAGGATTTACACGAAACCCGGCGGGGGGTTTCCGGAGCACTTCCCGACTAGGACAAAGCTTTCCCGAAGGAAAAAACACGTTCAAAACAAATTGGACGCGCGAGGTCGACTTTCCGGGGCTCGACACGGCGAAAACACGACCGTACCGAGTGCGGACAAAAGAAGACTGGCCGGCTCGAGCCGGTTTCGGGCGGGAAGACGGCCGCGCATGCGCGGTGCGCGCGGGCGCGCGAGGGCTAGCAAAGGACTTTGCTAGTGAAGTTTCCGATTGGAGGGGCTGCCGTGGACGTCACCCATCAGTGAGAACAAGCAGCCTGCTTGTCCTCGGAGAAATTATGGCTACATTTCCAATTTTTTTGAAATCTCTACTCCCGAGTCGTCTACTCAGAGGTTTCTGGTATCTAAGGGGTTCTTTTACCAAGCTGCGAGAAAAAGGGCCCTGTGGTAGTGACAGGGGCCATTTTCCTGCACGCCAGGGCCCTTTTTACCACAGTGGGTAAAAAAACCCCTAAAAAAAAAATGGGCATGCAATAAGATTACTCTTACCGCATGGCCATACGAGGGGGGGAAGCACTTACCACCACCCACTGAGGTGGCAGTAAGGGTTCCCACGGTGATGCCCAATTACTGCCAGGTTAACGCTGTGCTACAAGATTTAAAAAATTTTCATGGTATGCCGGAAATGGTGCACACAGGCTGGTGGTAGTTCCAGGTTAGCGTGCGATAAACCCATGATGGGCTTACTACTGCTCTGTAAAAAGGTCCCTAATTTCACAGGTACCCATGATGTGACACCTGTACAGGAAGAATCAGCACAGCAACACCCCAATTTAGGGGCCATTTTACAAAGCGGAGGTAAGCCCAACGTGGGCTTAGCAAATGCTAATCTGGCACTACCGCTGGAGGCAGTTCCGCCTCAAGTGTGGACCATTTCTGGCATGCCGAAAATTAAAAAATTTTTTTTTTATAGCGCGGTGCTAACCTGGCGGTAATCAGGCATTGCTGCTTGCTGCACAGTTACTGCCAGGTTACCACGGGAGCCCTTACTGCCACCTTAATGGGTTTGTGCTCCCCCCACATGGTCACACAGGAAGAGTAATCTTACTGCATGGCCATTTGTTTTTCTAGGGGCTTTTTATCCGCTGTGGTAAAAAGGGCCCTGGTGCAAGGGAAAATGGCCCCTGCCGTTACCGCAGGGCCCTTTCTCCCGCAGCCTGGTAAAAGAACCCCTTAGTTAGGCTTCTATAATGCTGAAAATGGATACACAGGAAATGTTTTCAAAACCTTTAATGACCGTCACCTATTCACATAGTAAATTATTATCTTACTAAGAGAACTAAAACTGTCCAACATATAACAGATAAGCACCATCTCCTCAGAAAATACAGAAGCACAAAATAGGAGGAATCATGATAGTTTTGTGTACTCAATCTGTCAACTGAATTATCCAAATTTTGTTGTGCTATTACTGCTGCTCTAAGTCAGGATTTTAGAGCATTAGACTATTTCTATCAGTTTTTTCATACAGTACTCCAAGATTTTCTGGAATTACTTCATACAGACCACAGTTGTACTGCTAAGCTTGCAATGGCAACATTCCCAAATTAGTCTGTCATATAACCACAAAGAGAACCATTTATTATTACACTAGTTTAGAACAACAAAATGTTGCACTCAGCAAAATAGTGCCTTTCTGTTCCACAAGGCAGCTGAGAAAAATATCTGCTAACAAATTATCCCAAAAGATTTTTAAATTGCCAGCACATGAAAGCAAACAGGTAAAAAAAAAAAAAAGGACCCTTGTGCCTAACAAAATAAAAGTATAGTGTGCAACATTTTCCAATCAGATACTTAACTCTCTCCAGCCTATCTGGGAATGTGCTTTTCAGTTCAAGCAAACCCAACTAATTTCAAATATAAGATGCCCATGTATATTGCACTTGAATAGCAGCTTTGCTAGAGTGAAGTACACACATTAGGGATATGCCAACTGCAAACAGATTTTTATTCTTTCCAACTATACGTAAAGGGGTCATGAATGTCTGTCTGTGCACAAAATTACTGTCCAAAACTAACAGGGTGGGACCAAATTTGGCATGGAAGAATAACCCCTCAGAGGGAGATGCACAAAGGTCCCTGGAAAGAATCGCCTGGTATTTCCATCTCAGTAAAAAAATACCGATTTGGAAATACAGAGCAATTCCCAAAGCAAGTCGCATACAAATGAGGTGCTCGAGAAAGCATCAAGCAGCTTGATAGGAGGGATGTCAGCCGGTCAGCTGAGCATGTGCAGAACAGCCAAACTCTTAGAGCAACGCTTGTAAATGGCTTTCATACATGTACAGAAGCTGTGTGTATGTAAGTCGCCTGATGTAGCTTTTTTTCTTCTTTTTCTCAAAACTGCTGTGGAGTGTGCTTCCAGGGCTGGAGCAGCTGCTGACAGGCGGACTGCCATGTTGGGGCTCTGGCATCTTCCCTGCCTCCAGGAGAGAGGGCGTAGAAAAAAGTGGCACCCACCTCCAACCCCATACCACTATCGAGGTCAGTGATCTCCCTGCTCCGGTGTGTCTGGTCTCTCCCTGGGTCCTTCCCCTCCTACAGGAGTGGCAGAGGACCCTGGAGTGGCTGTGGAGATTATTTGCAATAATAAAGAACTGTCAGCTCCAGACCTCCTGTTAAATTTTCCATGGTAAAGGTACGGGCTGCTTCTGTGCATCTCTTTGAATATATATTTGAATGCTTAATAACTCATTTAAATAGATTAGCATAGGATTCTCGCTGCTAATTTTCTTTCCTTGAGTCCCTCCAAACAAGTCCAGACACTTGGGTTATGCTCTCCTGCTAGGAGACTAAGAACTAACTGTGATGTCATAGGACAGTGATGGCGAACCTTTCAGAGCCCGAGTGCCCAAACAGCAACCCGAAATCTAATTATTTATCGCAAAGTGCCGGTACTCATTATGGGCGGAGTCACCACATATGAGTCCACCCCTATGATAGCCACACCCCTTACACCAGCCATGGCACATATAAACAGACATCATTGAAAATATTATACTAGTATAGGAGAAAAAAATAACATGATTTTCTTCCATTATAAATCATTTCTGTAAGCTGTTACAGCTCCAGTATACCCAGTGCAAAATAAGACAGCAGATGTAAATTCTCAAATTGGACATATTCCAAACACTAAAATGAAAATAAAACAATTTTTTCTACCTTTGTTGTCTCTGATTCTGCTGCTCTCTTAACTCCGTTTCCAGGGCTTCCTTTCCATTTCTTTCTTTACTTTCCTCCTTTCTTCTTCATTTCTTGCCCTCCATCCATGTCCAGCCAACCCTCCTCTCCCCTCCAGCCACAGATGTCCAGCCACCCTCCTCTCCCCTCCAGCCACCCATGTCCAGCCACCCTCCTCTCCCCCCTGCCTGCCCGCCCTCCCTCCCAGCACCAGGCAGCCCTCCCTCCCACCCAGCACCCAGCACCAGGTCTCCCTCCCTCCCACCAAGCACCAGGCCACCCACCCACCTAGCACCAGGCCACCCTCCCAGCACCAGGCCTGCCTCCCTCCCAGCACCAGGCCTCCTTCCCATCCAGCACCCAGTAGCACCCAGCACCAGGCCTGCCTGCCTCCCTCCCAGCACCAGGCCTGCTTCCCTCCCAAACCGACAAAGCACCAGGCCGCCCGCCCTCCCAGCACCCAGTAGCACCCAGCACCAGGCCTGCCTCCCTCCCTCCCAGCACCCAGTAGCACCCAGCCTGCCTACCTCCCTCCCAGCACCAGGCCTGCTTCCCTCCCAAACCGACGAAGAACCAGGCCTACCTGCTTCCCTCCCTCCCAGCACTGGCGGCTCACCCTCCCTCCCTCCCTCCTCCCAGCACCAGGCCTCCCTCCCATCCAGCACCCAGTAGCACCAGGCCTGCCTGCCTGCCTCCCTCCCTCCCAGCACCAGGCCTGCTTCCCTCCCAAACCGCCGAAGCACCAGGCCGCCCGCCCTCCCAGCACCAGCGCTCGCCCTCCCTCCCTCCACCAGGCCTGCTTCCCTCCCAAACCGAAGAAACACCAGGCCTGCCTGCTTCCCTCTCTCCCAGCACCAGGCCTGCTTCCCTCCCAAACCGCCGAAGCACCAGGCCGCCCGCCCGCCCTCGCCCTCCTTCCCTCCCAGTACCAGCGCTCGCCCTCCTCCTCCGAAATTGAAAAGGCGTCGGCAGCTACATCGAAACACGGCATGGTCTTCACTCGGCGCGCCTTTGCTTCGCTTTTGTCTCTCAAGCTCTGATCCCGCCCATGGCTGGGGCCAGAGCTTGAGAGACAGAAGCGAAGCAAAGGCGCGCCGAGCGAAGACCATGCCGCGTTTCGCTGTAGCTGCCGACACCTTTTCAATTTCGGAGGAGGAGGGCGAGCGCTGGTACTGGGAGGTGCTGGGAGGTAAGGAGGGCGAGCGCTGGTGCTGGGAGGGAGGGCGGGCGGCCTGGTGCTTCCGCGGTTTGGAAGAGGGAGTGAGGGCGGGCGGCCGGCCTGGTACTCGAAGGGAGGGAGAGTGGGCGGAGCGGATCGACGGCGCGCATGCCATAGGTTCGCCATCGCTGTCATAGGATAAGCACCCCATGCATACCTCTGGCACCTCAGGGGCCGATGCACAAAAGTCTCCGGAAAGAACAACTTACTATTTCCACCTCAGTAAAAATTATCAAGGTGGAAACAGTGAGCAATTCTCAGAAGAAATCATAAGCAAATGAGCTGCACGAACAGTTACCTAGGGCATACGCAAAGCATCCATTCGCAAAGCTTCGCATGCCCAGAACATCTCTCCCCAGCATTTCACAGCTTTCATACATACATACAAAAGCTGGGAAGACTGCTGCAGTAAGCCGAGAAGCAGCAGTAGTGTGAGGGAGCTGCTTTCCTCCCCCCGCCAACCTCCAGATCTAAAGCAGCATAACTTTTTTTTTCCTTATAAACACGAGCCACCTCTGGCCACATGCTTCCTCCGGGTCCATACGAGACAGCGGGCTCTTGTTAGTCATGCTGCCTGCTGAAGAAAGATTAACATCAGGGATCAGGTGCCTGCGATAGATAACCATTCGGAACATGCATTTTTGCCTGGTATCACATAAAATGGGCTAGAGTTGGCTGTGCTGTGTGAAGCTGCAAGAGAGAGCCCAGCTGTACAAAAGTGACAAGATTCCACTGCTTGCGGCTTCTCCAGAACTCCCATTAAATGTTGCTCGCTAAAGGAAGGCAGTCCTTGCTGTATATTGCTCGTCAACGGCTGTGCATCCCATGGAATGCACATTTAAGTACTAAATCAGCTCATTTGCATGCAATTCCTGCTGGCTGCCACCACAGACGGAAAAGAGCCCGCAGAACCCTTGTGCATTGCCCGCTGAACACTGTGCTCATTAAACCAGCTGAAGCTGGTTAAAAACGCACGGTGCAAGTCTGGTAAATTTTGTGCATCGGGCCCTCAGTATTTATACTAACAAAGCAGAAAAGCAAAGCACACAACTCTCATAGAATTAAACTATCCAAACAATCAACCAAGTAAGAATATCTTTCCATTCAACTTTTTTTTTTTTAATGGAGAAGTCTTAGAATCCCTTAGCACCACCTGACAACCTTGTAATGCAAAGAAAACACTGTAAATCACTGAAAAGGTGTGTGTGTGTGTGTGTGTGTGTGTGGGGGGGGGGGGTGGTCCTGGAATGGTTTGGAGAGATTAAAGGTAAGAAAATTAGCAGGTAAACTCTAACTTTAACCTTTCTTTTCGTCTCATGAAACCAGTCCAGACACTTGGAACATACCAAAGCAGTGCTCGATTAGGGTGGGACTGAATCAGCCTAGCCTAGAAGTGGAATAGGCACCTAATGGTTAGTGCAATGGCCTGAGAACCTGGGTTCAATTCCCACTGTAGCTCCTTGTGACTCTGGGCAAGTCACTTAACCCTCCATTGGACCAAGTACAAAAAATATGTAAACTGCTTTGATTGTAGCCACAGAAAGGCGATATATCAAATCCCATTCCCTTTCCTCTTAGCACTCTGGCTCCCACAGCTACATCCTGCCTGGCAGACGTAGAGCCTGTAGTATTTCCCAAATGAATACATGGAAGCCCACAAGCTCACCTTACAAACACTGAGAGGCTAAAAGGCCACCGGACCGCAAGTCGAATATGCTCTCAAAATCTCTACGACTGGACGTTCCTTGAGAACGTATGCTGAAACAATAGCCTCCTTAATCCATCTAGCCACTGGCTTTGGCAGCTGCTTTACCTCTACCTGGTCCCCCAAAGAAAACTATCTATCTTCCCAAAGACCTCGGTCCTCTTAAGATAGATCTTCGGTGCCTGACCCATATCCAGCATGTGTAATCTTACGTTCCTGGATTGTCTTAAAGTTTCCTTTTAGTACTCTCACCACTGTATCAATGATTTTATGGTAGCATACTAAGAGAATACTTTAAGACAGTCCAGGAATGTAAGACCTTTGAAGTCAAAATCATTAAATATTTTGACACCCACCAGATAGGACTTAAAGAACTGGGTTTTCTAGCCCATTATAAACCATAAAATTCTACTGCTTTGTCACCCTCTTATCTACCATGCATCTCTCCATGTCTCTCATCCTCCTAGCTACCCCTGTTTCTCACCTTACCCACCCCACCCTCTTCCTGTGAAACTGTCATTGGAATGCTTTGGTGTTTCACTTATATATACTGTTATTTATCAACATTTGCTTATTTCTGATCTGAAAAAGAAGGGTTACCTTCGAAAGTTAATCAAAAAATGTATTTAGTCCAAAGAAATGAAGCAAATTGGCGAGGAAAGACTTCCTTTGGCTTAAACCATGCTGTGTTCCATTAAACTATGTTTATTTGTGTTCCGTAATTTTATTCTTTATAATAGTTTCCACTGTTTTACCCACCACTGATATCAGGCTTATCGGTCTGTAGTTTCCCTGATCATCCCTGGAACCTTTTTTAAAAATCAGCGTCACATTGGCCATTCTTCAATCTTCAGGTACTACAGACGACTACACAGATCAGCAATTTCACGTTTGAGCTCTTTCAGTACCTTTGGATGCATGCCATCTGGTCCAAGTGATTTACTACGCTTTAATTTGTCGATTTGGCTCAGTACGTCTTCCAGGTTCATAGAGAGATTTCTTTCAGTTCCTCCACATCATCACCTTTAAAACCTTTTCTAGTACAGGTAGATCTGTTACATCTTCTTCCGTAAAGACTGAAGCAAAGAATTCATTCAGTTTCTCCGCTATGGGAGTGCAGGGAACAAGGTGCACATGAATAGCAGCAGATGACTGGGATAAATCAGGTGCAAAGGGGATATAAATCACAGGAAAGCTTCCTGGGAAGATGGGAATAAGGCCAGACAAAACAAGGACAATTCTGATTGAGTTGGAATTTCCAAAGGAGCAAGAGGAAAAACGAACCCCACCCCACCCCAAAGAGATGTTAGTCTGGGGAAGAAGGGAGGCTAGGACAGGTGGCGCTCTTTAGAGCTCCTCAGTTTCTGCTGAAATCAAATCTGCAACCGAAACGTACTGCTCAGTTTTAGCAGAAACTGAAAATTCCCCCCTCCCCCCATAAGAGCCCACAATCCCTCCCCCCAACTTGATCAAAAAAAGATCTCCCTCTCGAGCCCCCCCCCCCCCCGGCAGAATCCCCCTCCTGGGCCTACCTTAATTTTGGAGGGTAGTGGGAGCAGTAGCATTCCCACTCACTCCTGCACAGATCAAAATGGCTTCTGGGACTGCCTGCCCATGCTGGTTCCAGTCTCAAAATGGCTGCTGGGACCTCCCTGAGCAGCTGCACTGGGCAGGAATGAGTGGGGTTCGTTCCTGCCCCCCTGAAGCAGCAACTAGACCACCAGGGCTTTTTAAGGTAGACCCAGGGAGGGTCTACGGGTGGTTGGGCAGGATGGTGGGGGGGGAGTTTACAGTTCAGCTGAAAATGCACTGGCGTTTTTGGCCAAAACACAAACCCATTTGGGCTCTATCGCTCTCTTTTTACCTTTCAGAACTACTTTTTTTTCCTAACTATTGATTGACAAAGAAGGAGACTGAACACACAGGCAAAAAAAGCCAGAAACAGAACGGTTAGAATAAACAATCCTGGAGTTTCAGGTTTCTAAACAAGTTTTAATTACTGTGACACAGAATTTGTTCAATTTTAAGAAAAACTAGAAAAATGCTCATCTGCCCAGGATGTGATCTGGAAAGATAGGGCTCTGCATTCTTGCACACACCTCCATACCGTTTCCCCCAAAATACAGTCTACTGGAATACTAACAGCTCTGCATTCTATCATATCATTACTTGCTTTACTGTTTTGTTTGCCTCTCTCAATTTCAGTTGGCACTACATCAATCAGACCTCTTTTGAAGGGTAGAAATCCTCTGCCTCACACTTTTGCCCTGCCAGAAAAAGGGGCAGATGCAACGATGTGCACATTAGCTTAGTTTTATAGCAGAATTTTGTGAGTGCTCATTGTAAAAACAAGCTTTGGCGCAAGACTTCAGTGTACAAAACATTTAAATCCTATACTATTGAGTATATTAGCTATTCCGCAGATACAAAGAAGTGCACAGAAGCCCAGAAGGCCGAGTGGAATCCTGGGGCTTTAGCACAAGGTCCATTTTTCTGTTTATTGCAAGCATACAGGATCTGCAACTTTTTCTGGCTTCACTGAAGAGGAGATGTGCTAGAACAAAAATTCTGGACTGTTTACAAAATTGATATTTGCAGAAATTGTGTAATGGCATCCAGAGCTACATCTGCATACATTTGTGCATGTGTTGAATGCTATTGTGCGCATAAATAATGTTGGTATTGCACCAATTGTATGCACACAAGAACATCTCAGCACATTTTCTGTGCATGACAAATACACCTGCCAGTGGTACAGCACCATGTGCACATGAGACTGGCATGCTCACCCCATTTGCATTCTATTTGCTTACTGCATCAAGGAGCAATGTTTTTCTTGTGCATTAGGAAACCTTACGCTGAGCTGTAGTGCAGAGCCCTAGCACATGCTTTCTGCATTGGCCCCACTGCCTCCGGAGCTCAGCAATTTATTTTAAAGATAATGATGTTCAAGATACATTTTGTATTCCATTAATGTGCTACAGGGCTGTGAGCACTAACAGTATTCTGAGCACAGCTTCAAGTCCATGACTGCCATTATAAATCAGCCAAATATGGAGGATCAGCAAGCACAATTTTAATAAAACACTATATTTTAAAGTAATTGTGTCATATATTAAACACTGTGGGCTTCAGAATTAGCTGAGGGCATATGCATATAAGAGAAGGGATTTTTTTTATTTCTGACATAGGCAAACAAATAATTAGAATTATTATCTATTGTACCATTTGATGTGATGGATAGTCCAATCTGAATCTAGTCTTCTTTACACTGCAGCAAGGCCCAAGTGCCTGCTTTACCTAAATGTAACTCACTCTGAACTACTGAGAAAGACATGAGCTAAATCCATAATCCCTTTAATGCCATGCAGAGCTTAAGGTATTACCTCCTCTTCCTTATATTCCAGTACAATTCCCTGATTACTTGAAAGCAGCGATGGTAGACTAGTGGTAAAGAGAAATAGGATCCCCATTTCTCTCAACAGCAGACATTTCCTCCTGGAGAAAATAAGGCGTAGGTGCTACAGCTTACCCTGGCAGTAATGATGGTGACTCTTTCCTGGGGCTGGAAGGACTAGGATCCTTGCTTCCCTTAAGAGACAGTAACAGACAGCACGAGGAAGTGACGTCATCACACGAAATGGCAGCCTAGTTGCTTAGCTCCTGAGCCTCTGCCACAACTATTTGAGAATCCAACACCATTGATACCGGTAAATTGTGGGAACAGGTTCTGAAGGGCATACAATACACGTGTGACAATGAGCAAGTCCGCCTCTGTGCAGAAGACCTAGAACGCTCGGCAGGACGACCGGGGAGCAGGGCGGTGAGTCGCCAGCACTTGTCGCAGTCCGACTCAGATTCGGCGTTATCCCTGGCAGAAACGCGAACACCACCACCAAAGAAGGGAATCTGTACCCAGCTGCGAAAATTTCTGATCAGAATTCAGAGAGAGATTAAAACTTCTAAGGAGGAAATTCTGGACAGTATGGCGCCGTTAAGTTCTTCTGACCTCTGTGAGATGGGGGGGAAGGGTTGATGATGTAGAACTGAAACTAGAAAAGCAAGCAGAGACGCTTCAGTCTCACACTACTTTTTATTTATTTATTTACAGTTTTGATAATATACAAGTAGTAAATACTTGCACAGAAAGAAAATTGGCTTCAATTATACATATAAAAGGAAATTAAATTTTAACATATCATCATTAATATTGCCAACTTAATCTAAATTTGCGCTCTGGTGCATAAAATCATCTATGGTGAAGCCCCTACATACATGGACACCCTAATCAACTTGCCACCAAGGAACTCCCACAGCTCCTCACGAATGTACTTAAACCTCCATTACCCAGTATATAATGGACTTAAACACAAAAGCACCTATGCATCAACTTTCTCCTACTCTAGCGCTCATCTCTGGAATGAACTGCCTAAACTGGTGAAACTTACTATTGATCACCCTACTTTCAAAAAGCACCTCAAGACCTTTCTATTTGGCAAAGCGTATGCATCACTCCCGCCAGGCATCTCTACCTTCTGATCTGTCTTACCCCGGTGTCATAGCACTCACCGCTGCTCTCTTTTACTTTACCTCGCTTTGCCTTTTTCCCATTATACTTCTAGGACATTAATTGTTTGACCCCTGACATGCTGTGTTTTTATGTAGATTGTTGTAAGCCACATTGGGCCTGCCCATGGGTGGGAAATTGTGGGATATAAATGCTGTAAATAAATAAATAAAGTCCTCAATATGAGATTCATGATGTACAAATATGGATACAATAATATAGGACAAAATGTCTTTAAGGATTTAACTGTATCTTAGCTTCTTCTTGGTATCTTATTTCTACAAGAGCTATATTTCTTCACCCCTCATTAATCCCTTTCGCTGCCAGAAAGGTTAAAAAGCTGTGAGGGTTCAAAGAAGACAAATTTATTTGTCTGATATTTCATAATGCATTTACAGGGGTACTTCAGGAAAAAGGTTCCACCCAATTGGAGTACACCTGGTCTCATCAAAATAAATCTCTGGCTTCGTTTTTGTGTCTCTTTTGTAACATCTGGGAAGAGCCGAACCTTTAATCCAAGAAAACTTTTTTCTCGATTTTGAAAAAATAATCTCATAAACCAGTTTTTGTCTGGTGTTAATGCAACGATTGCTATCAATGTAGGAGGTGTTATTAATTCATCACTTGTGGTCTCCAATAACTCCCGAGACATCCAGAGCTGGTTTTTCCTGAGATATTTGGTTTTTTAAAGGTAAATAATATATTTGTGTGAATGGGGGTATTACTTCTTCAGTTACCCCTAATATCTAATATATTTTCGAAGCATATCCCTTGGAGATATCCCAAATTGTTTAGGGAAATTTAAAAATCTAATATTGTTATTTCTTGTCACATTTTCTAAAAACTCCGTTCTTCTTCTAAGTATTGTTAAGTCTTTAATCATTATCTCTTGATGTTCATGTAATCTCTTAATTTCCTTTTCAAATTCTTTATGCTGGTTCTTTAAATCTTCCACCCTAATATTCGTTTCTTTTGTCTGTTGGTCTAATCTAATCACTTCTTGAGAAAGCTGTTTTATTTGTGGAGTTAGGGATTTCCTCAAGTCCACAATCAAAGACCACAGTGAGTGTCCAGCGTCACTTCAGTTGGTTTTTCAGTAATAGGAAAATTAAATTGTTATACCTCTGTTCCAGTGGATAATGAAAGTTGCTCCTGTGTTCCCTCACTTAGCTTCCTCCATTCTGGCAAGGTTTCTGATGTTTTCTCCTCACTCTGGCTGCCCCGAACTTCTATGGGCCCAATAGCTCCTGTGGTTTTATTCTCCTCCTTTTCTCCTTTGTCTGCTGCATTCCGTAGCAGACTAGGGGTTCCCAACAGGGGCGTACTGGCTCCAGATGGCTGAGGGGTAGGTGCTCTTCCGTCGGGGCTGAGCAAAAGCTCCAGCCCTAAGCTCTCCGGGAGGTCTCCATTCACCCCACGGGGAGCAAGCGGGCTTCCTTCTGATGTCATAGGAACCTGGGCTCTCTGAATACAATTTCGAATGGTAGGTTGATTAGAGGAAAGACTTTGCCGAACAGGGGCAGAGGAGGGCGGGCGGCCCCTTCTTTTTGGCATTGTCAAACACGAAGTCAGAGCTGCCTCAGAAGCGTCCAATGCAGACGGCAGCCATCTTGAATGAGTCTCACACTACTAACATGCTTGAGTTGGAAAAGAAGTGTGCGGAGATAGCATACAAAATGGATGACTTGGAAAACAGAAGCCGCCAGAATAACCTTCGGTTTAGAGGGGTTCCGGAAGGAGGCCCGACTGAAGAAGTGCAGGTGATTGTTCGCTCTCTATGTGCAATCTTGTTGGGAACGGAAGCAGGAGCAACCCCGGTGGAGCTAGAAAGAGCGCATTGGTCTTTGGGTCGCCGCACACACAACAAGCTGCGGGATATAGTTGTGTGCTTTTGTAAATTTGTGGAGAAAGAGCTTGTACTCGCCCGAGCACGAAATATGCTGGATTTGGAATACAGTGGATCTAAGGTCGCAGTGTACCAGGACCTCTCTCAATATACGCTGCAGCAGAGGAGGCTAATGAAACTGATGCTGGATATATTAAATAAGGAGCAGATTGCATACCGCTGGGGGGTTTCCATTGCAATTTGCGCTGAAGGGTACAAAACATCGAATTGAGTCACTTGCGAGTGCCTGGGAATTACTGCATGTGGCAGGCCTGGTAATGACAGCTGCTCCGCCAAGCATGATGATGGCCCCTTCAACGCGAGCCAGGCTCTAAAGATGGCAGAGGGTGTCTGTGTCCTCTAAGAAGTCTGTGCAAAAACCCAGGGCTTATTCAGTGGTATCTGGATTCAAAATTAACATGACTAAGTCAGTGCCCCCAATGTCACTTTGCCATCAAGGTTAGTGGGTACACTGCAGGACTCATTTTCATTTCGCCGGGCAGCAAAAGGAATCCGTTACTTGGGAGTCATGTTGAGTCCGTGTTTCTCAGCTTTGTATTCCGCAATTTACCCAGGTGTGCTTAGAGCACTAGTCCGGGACCTGGAGAGATGGGGGAACCTGACCTTGTCCTGGTTTGGTAGAATAGTCACGATTAAAATGAACATATTACCCTGTCTCCTGTACTTGTTCCAGGTACTCACTGCAGATACCAAGGACGACTCTTTCTACTCTGCAAGACCGCATAATGTGTTTCATTTGGGCAGGAAAGCGCCCGCGACTCCCTCGGTCATTCTTATACCAAGACAGGAAAAAGGGCGGGATGGGAGTCCCAAATATTTACTAGTATTATAGGGCAGCTCAGGCGCGCGCAGCAATATAGTGCTATCATGCATTGCCACACAAGTTGTGGGTACATTTGGAACAATTCTCATTGGGTTCCAGGCCATTGGGGGTATTAGTGTGGCTTCCCCGAAAGCATAGGATCAGGGATGTGCCCATCGATTTACACTACCTTTTATTACTGGGACACATTTTTTGCATGCCTGGAGAGCAATCTGTCTCATTTGTTGCCTATAGACTATAATCCTCTTTTCCCTCCGGGGAATGTACAGAGTGTGTTCACTAGATGGTACAGGCCTGAAGACCTGGGGTCATATGTTTGAGGAGTCTCTGCAAGCATTTTCTCTTTTGGAAGAGGAGTATCCATGTATTGCACACGACAGGTTTGCTTATCTCCAGATTTCACACTTCCTGAGGGGGGAAATCTATTTGTTCGCTGGTAACGATGGAGGACTCCTTCTTGGAAGACTTATGTGCGGACCCCAGGTCCACGAGAGGGTTGATATTCTGTCTTTATAAGCATATTTGCTCTAAATCTCCAGTGTACACCCTCCATAGGAGGAATTGGAAGCGTGAGCTAGGACTGGAGCTGAGGGACGACGAGTGGGGGACCATGGAAAGGGCCTTGAAGAGGGTGTCTCTTCATGTGCCTCTTAGAGAAAATGCTGTTAAAGTACTATTTTGCTGGTACCTAACACCTGCTCGACTCCGGCGCATTTACCCAGTGCAGTCGGGCATTTGTTGGAGGGGATGTGGAGAAGCTGGCACAATGGGCCACATGTGGTGGTCTTGTGTAAAAGTAAGAGCCTTTTGGAAAGCAATACATGGTAGGTTACTGATATGGCTGGGGTTATCTCTGCCTTGGGCACCAGTTTATTTTTTATTCCCTAAAAAGATTCCGGGTCTAGCACCTGTTAATGCTGTTTTGGTAGGGTATGCAATGAGTGCGGCCCGTGTAATAGTGGCTGCGCATTGGAAGCAGAATTCAGTGCCTCCGCTGGCGAAGTGGCTTAATAAACTGTGGTATATCTGTGAAATGGAGCGGCTCTTAGCAAAGTGTCGGCACCAGATACATATATGGGAAGCCACATGGGAATCTTTTATTTCACATTGCATAGTCTGAGTATTGTAGGGCCTTGGTCTGGGAAATTATTAGTCTGTTTACCTAGATGACAGAGTGGGGTTGGGGGGGGGGGGAGAGGGGACTGGGGTTATGGGTAATTTGTTCCTGAAATACAGAAAAACTCAAGAAGAGGAACACCGGATGAAATGGAAAGAAGCAGAGAGAGAGATACGTCTGGCAAAAGCGCAAGCGGAAGAACAAATGGCTAGAAATGTAAGGAGGGGTGACAAAATTTTCTTCAGGTATATTAGTGAAAGGAGTATGACTAAAAAGGGAATTGTGAGACTGAAAGATGCTGCAAACCGCTATATAGATAATGATGAAGAAAAAGCAAATTTGCTAGATACTTTTGTTCTGTTTTCACAGAAGAAAATCCTGGAGAAGGACCGCGATTGACTGGCAAAAGTACATATGAGAATGGAGTGGATATAGCACCGTTCACAGAAGAGAGTGTGTATGAACAACTTGAAAATCTAAAGGTTGACAAAGCCATGGGACCAGACGGGATCCACCCCAGGATATTGAGGGAGCTCAGAGTGGTTCTGGCGGGTCCTCTTAAAGATTTGTTTAATAAATTCTTGGAGACGGGAAAGGTTCCGTGGGATTGGAGAACGGCGGATGTGGTCCCTCTTCACGAAAGTGGTGATAGGGAAGAAGCTGGAAACTACAGGCCGGTAAGCCTCATCTCGGTTATTGGAAAAGTAATGGAAGCAATGCTGAAGGAAAGGATAGTGAATTTCCTGGAAGGCAATAAGTTGCAAGATCCGAGACAACATGGTTTTACCAAAGGTAAATCGTGCCAAACGAATCTCATTGAATTCTTTGACTGGATGACTGGAAAACTGAATCATGGACGTGCTATAGACGTAATCTACTTAGATTTCAGCAAAGCTTTTGATACGGTTCCCCACAGGAGGCTCTTCAATAAACTGGACAGGCTGAAGATAGGACCTGACATGGTGAACTGGATTAGGAACCGGTTGACAGACAGACGCCAGAGGGTGGTGGTAAATGGAATTCGCTTGGATGAGGGAAAGGTGAGTAGTGGAGTGCCTCAGGGATCGGTGCTGGGGCCAATTCTGTTCAATATATTTGGGAGTGATATTGCCGAAGGTTTAGAAGGAGAATTTTGCCTTTTTGTGGATGATAATACGATTTGTAACAGAGTGGACACCCAGGAGGGAGTGGAAAACATGAAAAAGGATCTGCAGAAGCTAGAAGAATAGTTTAACTTTTGGCAAATAAAATTCAATGTGAAGAAATGCAAAGTGATGTACTTAGGGAGTAGAAATCCACGGGAGACGTACGTGTTAGGCAGTGAGAGTCTGATATGTACAGAAGGGAAGAGAGATCTTGGGGTGATAGTATCTGAGGATCTGAAGTCGACAAAACAGTGTGACAAGGCAGTGGCTGTAGTTAGAAGGTTGCTAGGCTGTATAGAAGTGTGACCAGCAGAAGAAAGGAGGTGTTGATGCCCCTGTATAAGTCGTTGGTGAGGCCCCGCCTGGAGTATTGTGTTCAGTTTTGGAGGCCGTATCTTGCTAAGGATGTAAAAAGAATTGAAGCAGTGAAAAGAAAAGCTACGAGAATGGTATGGGATTTGCGTTACAAAACGTATGAGGAGAGACTTGCTGACCTGAATATGTATATCCTTGAGGAAAGGAGAAACAGGGAAAAGATATGATACAGACGTTCAAATATTTGAAAGGTATAAATCCGCAAATGAACCTTTTCTGGAGACGGGAACTAGAGGACGTGAAATAAAGACTGAAGGGGGGCAGACTCAAGAAAAATGTCAGGAAGTATTTTTTCACTGAGAGAGTGGTGGATACTTGGAATGCCGTCCCATGGGAGGTGGTGATGAAAACGGTAACGGAATTCAAAAATGCGTGGGATAAACATAAAGGAATCCTGTTCAGAAGGAATGGATCCTCAGAAGCTTAGTGGAGATTGGGTGGCAGAGCCGGTGGGGGAGGCGGGACTAGTGGTTGGGAGGCAGGGCTAGTGCTGGGCAGACTTCTACGGTCTGTGCCCTGAAAATGGCAGATATAAATCAAGGTCAGGTATACACATAAAGTAGCACATATGAGTTTATCTTGTTGGGCAGACTGGATGGACCATACAGGTCCTCTGCCGTCATCTACTATGTTACTATGTAAGTTGTTTAGGGAATAAAATGGAAAACAAAAATCTCCAGAAGTTTGATTGAGCAATGTTGCGCTACTTTGGATTGTGCGGAAGGCATTTTTGTTGAATCTTGTGCCCCCTTTTATTTTGTGCATGTCATTGATAATTGGATGTGCCAAGATTGCATAATGCTGTAAGTGATATGTTGTATGTTTTGCCCACTTGTTTGAACTATCAATAAAAACTTCTGGCAAAAAAAAAAAAAGGAGAGACAGTAACAGACTTTAAGATAGACTTGGGAAAATCCACTGCTTATTTCTAGAAATAGAAAATAGATAAGTGTGTGTCACATAGTATGATATAACTTAAATTTTTGGGGATGTCTCATAGATAATAGTTTGGCTGTATGTTATGACAAAATATTTTTGTCTGGCAGCCGTAGCAGTTTTTAATCATTGACTACCCCCTCCATCCAAAATATGATAAATTGTAATAAAGGTGAATATCATGTAAAAAGTACTTAGAGCACACACTTATAATGGTAGGAAGAAAACTATTTGTACAACCACCAATCAATCAACAAAATAACTTATCTTGTGTATTTTGTGAATATAATAAGGAGCAACCAGGAACCTTCGTTATCCCGACAGGACCTGTTTCGCCAAATTGCTTTGTCAAGGGATAATCCTGCAAAGCCATCAATATATAACAAAGAATTAATTAAACAAATTACACCAAGAATGTTAATACATGTGTCATCTCTAAATGATATATTGATGACATCTTCATGTTATGGCAGGGGAATACCAACTATTTACTGGACTTTTTTGCGTGGCTGAACTGTTGTCATCCTAAAATTCAGTTCACTATGACTTTTTCAGCAGAGACCATACATTTTCTAGATGTGGAAGTGATAAAAATAAAGAGTGGTTTTTTGACTAAAGTATACTCTAAACCCACCGATAGGAACACCATTTTAGAATATGGAAGCTGTCATCCGAGACATTTAAGAGACAGCTTGCCGTTTTCACAGTTCCTTCGTTTTAGAAGAATTTGCACTTCCGATACTGATTTTGTCACTCAATCCACTAAATTTTCCAATGAACTCCTGTCGCGTGGCTATCCTAAATCTGTCCTAAAACGTGCGTTTCGTCGAGCTAAATACAACAACAGAAACCTGTTATTGAAGACCAAAGAACAAGTTCACCCTGACGAATCAACTATGACATGTGTAATGCGTTTTGTCCCTAAAGGTGAAAGAATAACTAAGATTATTAAACAACACTGGGACATCATGCGTACACATCCCCTTTTTAAAGAGCTGGGAGTCAGGATAGCTTTTTCCCGGGCAAGGAATTTAAAGGAGATCTTAAGTCCTGCAATGCTACCAGTGACAAATACAGTAGAGCAGTCTATTAAACTTGGTCATTACAAATGCAACAAAAAAAGTTGCAAAACTTGTGAGTTAACTATTGAAACAGATAGTTTCTGCCACAAGAATCACATCCATAAATTACTTAATTACACTACCTGTCAGACGACTCACATCGTATATAGCATTCGGTGCCCTTGCGATAAAATCTATATAGGTAAATCCAGCAGGTCGCTTAATGTCCGCATGACTGAACACAGATCTAGAATCATGGCAAGAAATATAGGTGCTCCATTAGTGCAACATTGCATGGACAAAGGTCACACAGTAGACATGCTCAGATGTCAAGTTATAGAACATGTAACTACACATTCGAGGGGAGGCGATCGCAACAGGAAATTGTCACAGCGTGAATCTTATTGGATTTTTAATCTAGATACGATCGAACCAGGAGGTTTAAATACATATATGCATTGGGGTTGCTTTCTATAAGGTTGCAGCGTATCACGTTTAGCCGATTCACAGATGACGTTTACGGCATTAATGACGCACGGGAAGCACTCAGCAGTTCCGGTGCTGACTCTTTATATAGAAAAGAACGCCGCCGCCATCTTTGCATTAAGATAGAGTGAGCATAAGATATACCAGGAAGCTGGAACCGTAAGTCTTGAGCTTAGTTTTCTAGGAGGATTTCATTTAGAGATGACACATGTATTAACATTCTTGGTGTAATTTGTTTAATTAATTCTTTGTTATATATTGATGGCTTTGCAGGATTATCCCTTGACAAAGCAATTTGGCGAAACAGGTCCTGTCGGGATAACGAAGGTTCCTGGTTGCTCCTTATTATATTCACAAAATACACAAGATAAGTTATTTTGTTGATTGATTGGTGGTTGTACAAATAGTTTTCTTCCTACCATTATAAGTGTGTGCTCTAAGTACTTTTTACATGATATTCACCTTTATTACAATTTATCATATTTTGGATGGAGGGGGTAGTCAATGATTAAAAACTGCTACGGCTGCCAGACAAAAATATTTTGTCATAACATACAGCCAAACTATTATCTATGAGACATCCCCAAAAATTTAAGTTATATCATACTATGTGACACACACTTATCTTTGAGAAGAAATTAGCGTTGGAAGCAAAAATACATAGTAAAAACTTTTTAGATACATTAAAAGCAGGAAACCGGCCAAAGAGTCGGTTGGGCCGCTGGACGAAAATGGTGTTAAAGGGGCGATCAAGGAGGACAAAGCCGTAGCGGAGAAATTAAATGAATTCTTTGCTTCGGTCTTCACCGAGGAGGATTTGGGGGGGACACTGGTGCCGGAAAGAATATTTGAAGAGGGGGAGTCGGAGAAACTAAACAAATTCTCTGTAACCTTGGAGGATGTAATGGGTCAGTTCAGCAAGCTGAAGAGTAGTAAATCACCGGGACCTGATGGTATTCATCCCAGAGTATTAATAGAACTAAAAAATGAACTTGCGGAGCTACTGTTAGAAATATGCAATCTGTCCCTAAAATCGAGTGTAATACCGGAAGACTGGAGGGTAGCCAATGTTACTCCGATTTTTAAGAAAGGTTCCAGAGGAGATCCGGGAAATTATAGACCGGTGAGTCTGACGTCGGTGCCAGGCAAGATGGTGGAGGCTATTATTAAGAATAAAATTGCAGAGCATATACAAAAACATGGACTGATGAGACAAAGTCAGCACGGATTTAGTGAAGGGAAGTCTTGCCTCACCAATCTAATGCATTTTTTTGAGGGGGTAAGCAAACATGTGGACAATGGGGAGCCGGTTGATATTGTATATCTGGATTTTCAGAAGGCGTTTGACAAAGTGCCGCACGAAAGACTCCTGAAGAAATTGCAGAGTCATGGAATCGGAGGTAGGGTATTATTATGGATTAAGAACTGGTTGAAAGATAGGAAGCAGAGAGTAGGATTGCGTGGCCAGTATTCTCAGTGGAGGAGGGTAGTTAGTGGGGTCCCGCAGGGGTCTGTGCTGGGTCCGTTGCTTTTTAATGTATTTATAAATGACCTAGAGATGGGAATAACTAGTGAGGTAATTAAATTCGCCGATGACACAAAATTATTCAGGGTCGTCAAGTCGCAGGAGGAATGTGAACGATTACAGGAGGACCTTGCGAGACTGGGAGAATGGGCGTGCAAGTGGCAGATGAAGTTCAATGTTGACAAGTGCAAAGTGATGCATGTGGGTAAGAGGAACCCGAATTATAGCTACGTCTTGCAAGGTTCCGCGTTAGGAGTTACGGATCAAGAAAGGGATCTGGGTGTCGTCGTCGATGATACGCTGAAACCTTCTGCTCAGTGTGCTGCTGCGGCTAGGAAAGCGAATAGAATGTTGGGTGTTATTAAGAAGGGTATGGAGTCCAGGTGTGCGGATGTTATAATGCCGTTGTATCGCTCCATGGTGCGACCGCACCTGGAGTATTGTGTTCAGTACTGGTCTCCGTATCTCAAAAAAGATATAGTAGAATTGGAAAAGGTACAGCGAAGGGCGACGAAAATGATAGTGGGGATGGGACGACTTTCCTATGAAGAGAGGCTGAGAAGGCTAGGGCTTTTCAGCTTGGAGAAGAGACGGCTGAGGGGAGATATGATAGAAGTGTATAAAATAATGAGTGGAATGGATCGGGTGGATGTGAAGCGACTGTTCACGCTATCCAAAAATACTAGGACTAGAGGGCATGAGTTGAAGCTACAGTGTGGTAAATTTAAAACGAATCGGAGAAAATTTTTCTTCACCCAACGTGTAATTAGACTCTGGAATTCATTGCCGGAGAACGTGGTACGGGCGGTTAGCTTGACGGAGTTTAAAAAGGGGTTAGATAGATTCCTAAAGGACAAGTCCATAGACCGCTATTAAATGGACTGGAAAAATTCCTCATTTTTAGGTATAACTTGTCTGGAATGTTTTTACGTTTGGGGAGCGTGCCAGGTGCCCTTGACCTGGATTGGCCACTGTCGGTGACAGGATGCTGGGCTAGATGGACCTTTGGTCTTTCCCAGTATGGCACTACTTATGTACTTATGTATTTTCTACTTTTCGTTTTTGGTTGTTGAGTTTTGATAACTTAATAAGTAGAACGCCTAATCCTTTTTACAGTATTTCTAGAAATAAGCAGCATAAAGAGCAAAGTTACTCACCTGTAGCAGATGTTCTCCTAGGACAGCAGGCCAAGTATTCTCACATCTAGGTGACATCATCCAACGGAGCCTGGAGCAGATGCTGTCTAGCATATACAGCAAAGTAGAAAATTATAACAGCGTCCCAAGATGCATTTGTGAGTGCCTTTCCGCCCGATATGCGAGCGCAGGTCCCTCAGTAGAATAATACAGCTGAAGGAATACAGCTCCTAGGGGAGATGGGAGGGTATGTGAGAATACCTGGCCTGCTGTCCTCGGAGAACATCTGCTACAGGTGAGTAACTTCGCTTTCTCCGAGGACAAGCAGGCCATTAGTAGGCTCACCGAAAACAATGCTAGGACAACAGGGACTCAAGGCCTTGAAGTCAATCAACCTTAAACTATATACAAACTAACTGTGAAAATGGTGGGGGAGAGGAGAGAGTGCATTCTGGCACAAGAGAACGCCTTCCTCTGCTTCCCCCTATGTCCTCCCAGGCTGGCCTGAAGCTTAAACAAGACTAAACACAGTCCCTACAGGCATAGACATGCACTAAATCTGTCTTTTAAAGGGAACTACACCAATCATTAACAATACTAACATGGGATGACAAAAGTATCAGTGTTAAAGTATTCAATCCAAAGCAAAAATAAGAGTTAATCTCCTGGCAGACCCTCAGTAGGTAACATGTATAGAAATAAAGAGAGAGCATCCGAATCAAGAACACAAACAACCAGAACAGCAATTTCTTCTCAGTCACTCTATACATAGTTGTGTTTCACTGCTCCGAGTTTAATCATCAGTCCCTTTAATATCAAGTCACGTTCTTTAATTATTTTAAAGAATACAAATAAAAGCAGTGGTCATCTAACATACCATGCAGTCATCCTCATTTGGTATTTTAGACCACTCTTCTACAGGGGACTGGCATTCCTCCAAAACTGTATTAGGTGTCTGCCATCATTCTCCAGGTATTACACAGCTTGCCATGTGTTAAATGCAAGCTGTGTTTTCAGTTTGCATAATAATGATGTACTTTGCATACATGCTTCCTGGTCTTTTTTATCTGTTGTTACAACCTAGGCTCTGCATCATATACTCTCCTAATTGTTCTCCTGGTAGTTATATTATTGTAAACTGCTTATTTAGTATACTGTAAATTAAAAAAAAATCTAAAGATGAAATGTGAAATAGGCATCCTTTTCGTATTGTTATTTTGTAGCTTGTGTTGTGGTAAATTAATATGCATTAAAGGCAAATAACATGGGATTTTTCCACTTAATATGCATTAAATAGCAAAATTACTGTGTTACTCCCTTATATCATGTTACTAACCACCTCTCTAAATATCATAGTATCAGACAGTAACACTCAGAATGCAAGTCTGCTAGAAGATGCTACTCACTATTGAAAAGCATATGTATAAATAAAACCATTAGTCAAGAAAGACGATTAGCTTTTGAAGAAACTACCAATATTACCCCTTAAGAGTGAGTAAGTGTGAGTGTGTGTGCTTTCTTTTAGCTTTACCTATCTTTAAACTTAACTACCTTGCTTTCCTTTACATTGATGGAGTTCCTTTCCTGTTTTCTACGTTAGCCTGCACATCGCTCTGTTCTGCCTGTCAAGCTAGAGCGGCAAAGTTTTGCAAATAAAAAATAAATAAATGATCAACGTATAGGACATTATCATGTTTAGAATGTTAGAACTGAGAAACAGATGCTTGGGATAATGAGTTTCCCCCAAAGCAGATTTTTCAAAACACTGCCCATTTCAGGGATGAGGATTATTTGAGATTACAGTCTGAACCATCATCGGTTATCACCTATCACTGAGCTAAATACATTTTAAATTTCATGACCTGGAGTTCCAAGTGCCATTGCACATAAGTTGATACTACTATATAAATGATTTGAAGATTGTATTATGGATTTTTCACATTTAATGACATTTTTTGCACTTAAAAAGATTTTTTTTTTTGGGGGGGGGGCATTTGAGATTGCAACATTTTATACAGTACATATGTTTTTCAATAGCAAGAGATGTCTGCTAGCACACGGATGATTTGATGAAGTTTAAATCTTAGTGTACACTAAAGTCTTGATTAACTGACTTTTGGTAATCTGACTATCCAGCATATCTGACAGACCCCCCCCCCCCCCGGTGACATCATCCTATTTATATTAAAAATCTAAATAAATTTGATGATGTCACCGGGTGGGGGGGGGGGGGTTGTTTTATAACAATTCTTGAAAATCAGAAACACTGTGCCTTTGTTTATGCAGTGTCTTTCGTATTATCCTGTTTAGGTCGGATAATTGAGATTGACTTCAGTAGGACGTTTCTGCTACAGTACAATCAGGAAGTTTTGTGGTGACTCAAAACATTTACTATGTCTTATTACTATTATTGATGTTGAGTGGGTAAGGCTGAAGGTATTGGCTGGTAATGAGGAGGCTGGTGATTAGGTTGAATATTCTGCATTGTGTGTATTGTAAATCACTTTCAGGCTCATTTTCTAAAGAGAAGGATGCCCATCTTTCGACACAAATCGGAAGATGGGCGTCCTTCTCACAGGGTCGCCCAAATCGGCATAATCGAAAGCTGATTTTGGGCGCCTCCAACTGCTTTCCGTCACGGGGATGACCAAAGTTCACGGGGGCATGTCGGAGGCATAGCGAAGGCAGACTTGGGCGTGCCTAACACATGGGCGTCCTCGACCCATAATGGAAAAAAAAAGGGCGTCCCTGACGAGCATGTGGACGACTTTACCTGGTCCTGTTTTTCTTACAACCAAGGCACAAAAAGGTACTCAAACTGACCAGATGACCACTGGAGAGAATCGGGGATCACCTCCCCTTACTCCCCCAGTGGTCACTAACTCCCTCCCACCCTCAAAAAACATCTTTAAAAATATTTTGTGTCGGCCTCAAATGTCATACTCCGGTCCATCACAGCAGTATGCAGGTCCCTGGAGCAGTTTTAGTGGGTGCAGTGCACTTCAGGCAGGCGCACCCAGGCCCATCCCCCCCCTACCTGTTACACTTGTGGTGGTAAATGTGAGCCCTCCAAAACCCACCACAAACCCACTGTACCCACATCTAGGTGCCCCCCTTCACCCATAAGGGCTATAGTAGTGGTGTACTGTTGTGGGTAGTGGGTTTTGGGGTGGGGGGGTTGGGGGGCTCAGCAAACAAGGTAAGGGAGCTATGTACCTGGGAGCAATTTCTGAAGTCCCCTGCAGTGCCCCCCAGGGTGTCCGGTTGGTGTCCTGGCATGTCAGGGGAACCAGTGCACTACGAATGCTGGCTCCTCCCATGACCAAAGGGCTTGCATTTGGTCGTTTCTGAGATGGGCGTCCTTGGTTTCCATTATCGCCGAAAATCAGAAATGACCAAGTCTAGGGACGACCATCTCTAAGGTCAACCTAAATGTTGAGATTTGGGCGTCCCCGACCGTATTATCGAAACGAAAGATGGATGTCCTCTTGTTTCGATAATATGGGTTTTCCCGCCCCTTCACTGGGACGTTTTGCGAGGACGTCCTCAGCAAAATTTGGGCGTCCCTTTCAATTATGCCCCTCTTTGGGTCTTCTTTAGAGATGATTCATAAAACTGATTAAAGCAATATGTTCTCCTAGCATATTTACCTCCTCAGTGCATTGGTTAGCTCTGTAGCCAGTTCGCTGTCATTGAAGGTTTTCAGCTCAGCCAGAGTCAAGGGCGCGGTTGTCCCATCAGCACAGTCCTGTGAAGCACAAGATGAGTTAGTGGGCTGAGGTTTAGCAGCAGTAATGTAATCAGGATAATGGGTTGATCACAGGAGTGCAAATGCTCTGATTCGGGACCTAAAGTCTGCTCACAGGTCAGTGTGTCTCATGGAAGCTTTAATATAGTATAGAATCCCTGCAACAGAGCACCTGAAAAGAAATGCAGTTCACAAGGCACTATAGAACTGTCATCTCTAAAAATCTTTATTTTTCCCATCCCAAAAGACATATCCTCGCAACTGGTATCACAATAGTAGTCCAATCTTCCATTTAGCAAGTTCAGTGCTAGAGCAGTCAGCACTTCTTAAGAGCAACACATGGTTCAATATTTAAACTTGGTGGTCAGCAGCATTTCTTTTAAATGCCAGCCATGGATATTCAGAACTGGCTGCTATCTGTATGTTGGCACTGAAAATCCACGTATTTCACCAATTGCAACTTGATCTGCAAAATGGACATATTCAATGCCTATTTCTGGAAAACTACTCAGACAGTACCAGACTGGTCTGGGAACGCAGCCGGAAAATATCTGGACAGTGGTGATATTCAGGACCAGCGTCTGGCTAACTGCCCTGCTAACTCACAACAGCTTTTTTGCTGTCCTAAGTTACCCAAATATTGCCACTATTCAGATAGTTGTGGTTGTGCACAGGCTCTCCCCCGGTGCTATCTGGATAGCACTGAGGGAGTCCTTAATGATTTTTAATAGTATCATTCAGATGATGCTGCTGAAGGCCAGTGACTGGCCTTGGTTAGCAAGTGGTGCTACCTGGTTAAATGCTTTTAAACTCTGAGTCCACGACTGTGCACTATTTTCTACTGTCCGCTAAATGATTTCTCTCCATTGCAGTCTGTTCAGAACTCAGCAGCATGACTCATTTTCCTTTAATGTCAATATGACCTTGTAACCTCTCTCTAGCCAGATTAAAATCCAGCCTGAAAAATGAACCTTTTTGAGGTACTGCTTTTAACGCTTAAATCGACTCATGTCACATGTGGTCTCTTTTCCTTGTCCATAAGCTGTTCCCCTAGAGGTACTCTCAATAGGTCTCATTCCTTACGATTTGCTCCAGTCTTTTAACTTCGGCTCTATGTCTTGTATCTGTTTTATTAGTGTAAGCTTCAAGAAGCAAGGACTGCCTATTATATTATACTTGTGTATAAAGCATGTAACCTCTACCTAGTTCTGCATATACCTGATAGAGCTATGCAAATGACTGTATTATATTAATAATGCATAAAAATAATTTTAAAATGTATAAAGGGGTATCATACCTTGACCCACGTAACTTTTAGTGCCATTTATCGAATAGTGTTTAGCGTGTTTTGTTTTGGTGCTGATTTTTCGGTGCCATTATAGAATTGAGTCCTTTGTGTATATAACACACACTCTAAGAAAAAGGAGCACTATATTTAAATAGTGTGCTCTCTTATTTGTGAACATTTGTTTCAAATGACAACCCACTCTCCTAGTATGGATATTAACAGCCAGTCAGAGAAAGTGGGCCAATGAACCCTTAGTTGCAGTCATCTACTATGTTACTATATGGAGTCTTACAATCTATAGGCCCTACAACTTACAGGTGACACTCAGACTGAGAAAAATATATTTAATTTAAGACAGACAAAGCTGTATGTTACTCCTGTACACAAATTGTTGAATATAGAACTTCTAGGTTTATCACAGAGATGTCATCATGGATAAATTCACGTTAAGGCACTGGTGTAGTCCTAGAGGTACCATACATAATAACTAAAGCCATTTTCTGAGGGGTATTTTAAAACATTCTGTTTATTCATATCTCTTAGTATCAGTGGCAACAGGACTGAATGAACAGCAGAACAGCCTGGGTCATCTGGAAAAATCTTAACCATATTTATCTTTGGTCTAACAACAACAACAACAATGGAGTCAATTTTCTATGAGATCTAGCTGGCTACATCCTGTCAGATGAAAATGTTACCCCATATAAAAAGTAGAATCTAGATTTAGTCACTGAAAAAAAAGTGTGGCTTCAAAGTGCTTCTATGGTTGTGAGTTAGTTAACCCTCAGTGCAGAAAAGGTTGGCATGAAGTTAGTACTCCTTTATTTACTAAGGGCACCGATATTCAGACCACAGGAGGCAGTCCGCATAAGTGCCATAATTGGCACTGACCCCGAATGGTCAATGCCGGGCTGTTTCTGGTGACTGGTACTGAATTTCTGGGCTTTTTTTTTGGTTAGCTCAAACTTAACTAGCTAAGTGAATATTCAGAGCTGGCTGACTACGTTTATAGCGGCCATAGATAGGACTGTTTAGATAGTCTGCTTTGACCACTAAACTTAGCCAGCCAGCGCCTGAATATTCGGCTAGCCGCTATGCACTAACCACAAATATTCAGCAGAGATAACTACCTCCCGCTATTAGTGGTTAACCAGCTAAATGCTGGCCGGTTAAATAGCGCTGAATATTGTCTGGCAAGTCTTTTTCCTGATTCTGTATCCATGTTAAAACCACTTGCAAATTAGGTCTTAAGTTTTAGCCGGATACATTCAGACTTTGAAAATAAGTCATCACAACCTGGATGACTGAGTTGCAACTGAAATGAAGTTTACGATGGCTGGTTGAAAATCATTCCTTACTAATCCAATGTAGGTGATTCATGTCATGTGAGAAGAACAACTGCACGTTGATGTTTTACTCATTACCCCTTTCAGTTTCCCAATGTAGTGACTTAGGTAGAGTTTTAGCTGTGATTCTATCATTTTACACTTTTGAATTAATAAAGAACCAATTTCTGTCATAAATTAGTAAACACAGCAGCTGTCAACAGTTAAGTACCATCTGATCCACCCACCTGTCCACCCTGGCTTTACTCCACCTCTGTTCATTATCATCACTCTCTGTGTTTGTCTCACACATGATGGAACTTTTCACTAGTTTTGGTTATCACCACCAATCACACCACTATCCTCTCAACAATTTCTGAAAATTCACCTGACAGTGTTTACTCGTTAAATAATAGACTTGATGTTGAATAATGCTTGAGCGCCATTTTGTAAAATCAATGGTAGCACATTCTTTGCCATTAAATATGCAATTAAAGAACTATTAAAGCAAATGTTACTAAAATGTCCCCCTCCCCCCCAATAGTGTCTGCTTACCCTTACTTTAAAATAACAAAACTGAACCACTAAGCCTCAGCTACCCACAACATGTGTGCACGCCATCTGATCTGCTTTAGCAATAGTAGTGCCGGACCTTGCCTATTTTGTCTTTGCTGCTGCTGCTGGTTGAGCTGAGTGATCTCATTCTCTGCTCCTTATGTTCCTCCACCTCAGACTTCAAGTGCTCAATGTGCACCAGGTAGGCCTGTTCTTGGGCATCTCGGGTGCTTAACTTCAGCTCCAGTGCCTTCTTTTCTTTCTCCAGCAGGTAGAGTTGTGCCTTGAGCTCAGCCATCTCTTCCTATGGAGGAAGCAAGAGATACCTCATTCTCCAGGATAGAAAGGGGGGAGAGAGAGAACTAGGCTCATGTAGTAAAGAAAATCAAGGTTGGCTTCCTGTCAACATGGGGACTCAAACTTAACTTGCAAAATTATCTATACTATCATTCACCAAGTCTCCGAACAAGAAACCAACGTGAAGTCGGATGGATTTTGTAGACATAAGTCTTGGCGTACATACAGAGAAAATCATTAAGTATTGAGAGTTTGCTTTAAAGGAAATAATTTCTTCCACTCTAATCCCCCACTCCCCCAGCACAAATACTGATGCAGAAGTTTGCAAAATAAGCTAATGTTTAAATCATCTTTGAAAAGTAAGATGTTCATGGTGCAACACAACTGTATTCACCCCCTCAGACATGTGGATCAAGGGCATATTTTTCTGTAACGTGTGTGCCTATAATTTTTTCATATAGTTTGTCTTCTAACTTGCTGTTTTTGAGTAAGCAACACTTCCCATTCTTTTCCTCTAAAGGTGCCCTGGCAGCAGTGCAGTGTGAAACTTTCATACAGTACAGGCTCTGTTTTTTTGCAGAGTTGAACTGCCAGATTCGTTCCTATCTTCAAAAGCCACATTTTCCAGGGCTTCCCAGCAAGACACCAAGGGCCCTGTTTAGAAGCTAGAAGCGAGCTGGCATTTTTAGCACGTGCTAAATGCTAGAGACACCCATAGGAATTCATGGGCATCTCTAGCGTTTAGCGCACGTTAATTTTTAACGCATGATAAAAACGCTAGTGCGCCTTGGTAAACAGGGTCCTAAGATTGTCTTATCTCATTTCAATATAAATAAGAGAGGGTGGTGGCACCCGGCAGACTGATCGATTTACTCAAGCATGAATCCTCCAGGGCAAGAATCCACTTCACCTACAAGGTGCTACCAGCCTCTCTGGTGGTTTGATAATAGAGACTAACACCAGGGTTGTTGTTTTTTTGTTTTTGTTTCCTGTGCCACATCTACAAATATTTGTTTTGTTCTGCTTGTTTAAAAAAGTTTTTTTTTCTTCTGGGGGGGGGGGGGGGGGCAATGGTGTAAATAGTGCAACACCACTATGTTGCTATGTTTATTCTAATTTACTATACTGCCTAATTTGAGAAGTCTAGGTAGGGTTACCATATTTTTTCTCCCAAAAAGGAGGACACATGCCCCGCCACACCACACACCCTGCCCCGCCCCCTTTCACCCCGCCCCGCCCCCTTTCACACCCTCGCTCTGCCCAGTCACATTTTCCCCTCCCCCCTGTCACCCCTCTCCCCTTACTACTGCCCTGGTGGTCTAGTGACCTCTTCGGGACAGGAAAGAGCCCCCTCACTTCAACTCTCGGCGGCCATTTTGAATCGGCGCCGACATCACTAACAGGAAGGATGCATGCAGGGCAGCGCTCCGGGCAGGAAAGAGGGGGCTCTTTCCTGCCCCGAAGGCAGAAGAGGTCACTAGACCACCAGGGCAGTAATAACTAAGGGGAGGCCAGCAATCTGCCCGTTTGTCCGGATTTCTGGACAAACAGGCAGGCTGGCGCTACCCGTTTGTCCAGAAATCCGGACAAATGGGCAGATTGGCAAAACCCGCCTGGTTGCCCGGACATGTCCTCAAAAAGAGGACATGTTCGGGTAAATCCGAACATATGATAACCCTAAGTCTAGGTGGTGCACAATATACTAAACTCCAAAGAAAGAAAAGAACTCCATTAAAAATAGGAAAGACTCTATCAAAACTTACAATAATAATAATAAAAACCAAAGCAAGTGCTGTCTCATCCTCCAGCACAACCTGCTGTAACTAACCCGGGAGAAAGAAAAAAAAACCCCTTGTGTATTAAAGGCAATATTAAACAAATGAGTTTTAAGTTGATACTTAAATTTTTGATATGATAGCTTCGACCAACATGTTGGAGGCAGATTATTTCAATGGAAGGGAGCCAGAAAGAAAGAGGCACTATATTGAGTAAACTCTCAACGCACTTACGATGGAGCAGGTAAAACTAGTCTGATCATTCAAGGAAAATGAGCAGGGACATATAGAACAGTGAGAGTTGAAAGATAATTGGGGAGATCTGTATATAAGGCTTTAACTGTCAAGATCAGTATTTTGAATTGAAAACGCACAGCAATGGGGAGTCAGTGTGATTGATAAAGTAGTGGGGAAACAAGGTATCTCATCTTTGCATTCCTGAGAAATTGAGCAGCAAAGACTGCACACTATCATTGCAAGTCTGTAACATACCCATTACACACATAAATGTTTAGAATAATGGCATTTACGTGCATATATGCATAAAGTCGAAAGTAAAAACAAAGATTTCCACTAATTCTAGACCGTGCTATCCCAAGTTCTAGGCGATTTACAATCTAGCATTCATAGTGACAAATGCACAATTAACTTATATCGTGCACATCTGAAAAAGGAGGGGTGAAACCGCACAGCACACATGTATAACTTGCACAATAGTGTAAGTTTTGCACTTATCAATGATAAAGACACATGCATTCGCTGGCGTAAATGTTTGTGCCTAACATTTAGACATGCACACACCTGCTTATGCTTGTATTCTATAAAGGAATGTAGACTCCTCTGTTGCATTTTAGAACAACTCCTACCAGTTGCCCTACAGATGCTGTTATAGAATTGTCCTCCATTTTCAAAGAGTGTACACTTTGTAGGCATACATGCTTTGCAAAGACAGAGTATGCATTATTTCTAGTAAAGACTGCGTGCTACTACAAAAGCATGTGCGCTCTTTGTAAAAAAATGTGCATGTCTACGTCTATATGTTCTTATATTGTTACATTCTCTAGAGCTCCAAGCGGATTACAAAACAAGAAGCCAGAACATTCCTGGAAAACTAAATGAAGGTGATCTAATCTAATACTTGAGTTTTAAAAAGGATGAGCTTTCACCATTTTACAAAATGTAAGATCAGCTGTAATCATTTGAATTTGTTTTGGCAAGGTATTCCATATTTGAGAGGCTTGATAGTAAAATCTACAAGAAAAAATGACTCTCAATCTCAAGCCTTTAGAATTAGGAAACTGCAAAGCAAGCGAATTATATAGTGCTAAGGATCTTACTCTGGAAAAGAAGTCAATCAAAGAAATCAAATAAAACCGGGGCAAAAACCATGGAAAATTTTAAAGATTAGAGTACATAACAAACTGAATCCTAGCCTCTACTGGCAGCCAATGCAATCTTATCAATGATGGTGTAAACTCTATCAGTCTTAAGAGCGGAGAAATTGCTCTCGCAGCAACATTTAGCTTTTTAAGTAAAATCTTGGGACAACCAAATATATCATGTTGCAATAATTCAACTGAGCATGAATAAAGCTTTAAACAAGTATTATAAAGGAGAATAATTCTAAATTGCCTCCTTCTTACTTTTCTCAATAACATAAAAGACTTTTTAACCATGGATTCTATTATGTTGTCTGGTGGTAAGAGTACTGGATATTGTTATACCTAAAATTTCAAGTTAGATTCAAATCTGAAATCTGGGTATCTGAATTTCAAGATGGATCATTCCATATTTTGTTTGGTTGACATAACAGAAATTTTTTGGTCTTTATTCAATTTTAGATAGTGCTCAAAAATCCAATTCTCCAGTAAATTTACACAATCTACAGTTCTCAATGCACTAAACACACGAGAAAAAAAACAAAAACAAAAACTGCATGTTTGTTCTTGTTTTGGGCTAAAATGGCCATGAAAAAACCATGGAAAATGTTCAAACAAATGCACATCCTTAACTAATACAGCTTTTCAGTAAAGAACATGTCATTAGCCTGAGAGTTATTTGCAGTTCTGCAGTGGTTCTTTAAGGTAGACTTTCTAGTAATCTAAGTTACTGTGATGAGATCCCAGAATTCCTGTTTATTGGTATTTGCAAGCATCCAATCATTCTGCAGAAAATGCACCCATGCAGACCTCAGGGTACAATCTGGGCCCCAACATTGTTCAATATATTTTTTGCACCATTAGCTACTCTGATTCAATCTTTAAAAATAACCTTTTTTTACATATGCTGGTAACCTACAATAGTTATGTCAACATAAATAGTGAAGAAACCAAAAGCAGCGGAAGTTGCCCAAATGGAGAGACAACCACAGGTCAGAATAAAAGTCCTTTACTGGCTGACCCGACATGGCCATGTTTTCAGCACAATGCCTGCATCAGGGGTCTAACTCTCTTCTCCATACCAAACACAGTTAAATAGCAACAGCTCCTGAAATATATTCTTTTCTACCTCAAAGGACTTCCCTTTCAGGACCATAAACAGTAAGTAACTTTCTCCTCAGTCCTCTGCTCCCCAACTATTTCATGGTTACAATCAATGTGTTTTACATATTAAATACAGATATTTATTTTGTATCAGGGGCAATGGAGGGTTAGGTGTCTTGCCTAGAGTCACAAGGAGCTGTACTGGGAATTGAACCCAGTCCCCCTGATTCTCAGGCCACTGCACTACCCATTAGGCCACTCCTCCACTCATTTGAGTTATATATATTGTAAGCCACCCAGAAGGTATGTCTGATAGATAGTACATCAAATAGATAATAAAATTGGAATAACATACTTCCTTAGTGTGTCCTCTACAGTGCTACTCATTATTACAATGTTAAGGTAGTGTTATGTTAAAAGTAAACAGTTTTATCTTAACACATAGGACACCACTCACACTATCATTAGACCAAGAGCCAAATGTGATCATCTGGAGACCTGAGTATGTTTACATTAGAGCTGCTCTAGTTTCCTCATGAAAGGTAAAAATAATGTTTGCATCTACAAAGGCAGCATAAACAAGCTAATATATATGTATCTTTTGGACTAATGAAGTCTCATTTTTATGAAAACACAAATCAAAGGGGCAATTTTCAAAACTCTTATCAGCAGACAAAAGGTCCATTGAATAATGATGCACATATTTTTGAAAATGCAATGAGTAAGATTTCTCTTGTGGGCCCCTGCTATGTCTTAAAACAGTTCTAGCATATGTACATTCCGAAAACCGACTAATTCCTTTTTCTAACTTTATTATATGGTCATTTTATTTTTCTAATCGTGTTGGTCACAGTCTCTGGTTTCTGCTGACCTATGTCTTTTCTTCACTCATAAGTACATAAGTATTGCCTGCCACACTGGGACAGACCAAAGGTCCACCAAGCCCAACATCCTGTTTCCAACAGTGGCCAATCCAGGTCACAAATACCTGGCAAGATCCCAGAAAAGCTCAATACATTTTATGATGCTTATCCCAGAAATATGCAGTGGTTTTTCCCAAGTCAATTTAATAATGGTCTATGGACTTTTCCTTTAGGAAGCCATCCGGACCCTTTTAAAACCCCGCTAAGCTAACCTCCTTTAACACAATCTCTGGCAACGAATTCCAGAGTTTAATTACACATTGTCAGCTCTTTTGGGCAGGGACTGTCTTTTCTTTGTGTTCAATTGTGAAGCGCTGCGTACGACTGGTAGCGCTGTAGAAATGATTTGTAGTAGTACATTGAGTGAAAAAAAATTTTCCTCTGATTTTAAATGTACTACTTTGTAGCTTCATCACATGCCCCCTAGTCCTAGTATTTTTGGAAAGAGTAAACGTTTACCTGTTCCACTCCACTCATTATTTTATAGACCTTTATCGTTTCTCTCCTCAGCTGTCTCTTCTCCAAGTTGAAGAGCCCTAGATGCTTCAGCCTTTCCTCATAGGGCAGTCATTCCATCCCCTTTTTCAGTAGTACCTCAAGGTGAGTTACATTGAGGTACACTGGTACTCTGTCCCAGGAGAGCTCACAATCTAAGTTTGTATCTGAGGCAATGGAGGGTTAAGTGACTTGCCCATGATCACAAGGAGCAGCAGTGGGATTTGAACCGGCCACCTCTGGATGTCAAGACCAGTGCTCTAACCACTAGGCCACTCCTCCACAGAAAGAGGAGGGGAGGGAAGGAGAGGATTTAGGATTAGAATGAACAATTTATTAAAAAAGAGATTTAATAGATGTTTTGTGAGTAATAAACCTGAGAACTAGAAACTATACTTTCTACTTGCCATCCTATGGATCATATTCTAAAATAGACTATCCTCATAAGTGAGGTATCATGGGTAGTGGATACAGGAATTGGGGTTATTTCATCATCACACCATGCATCAGTGTGGCTAGATCTGAGGGAGGGAAAACGCTTTGGAGACAATGATGGGCTGCTATCAGATGAGGTTGTGATAAAGGCTATAGAAAAGGCTATAAAGGACTATTTTGATTTGAATAACGTGAAGAGCGTGACAAGTGTGACAGTATGAGATAGGTTTAAAGTGGTTATATATAAGGAAGGATTATCAAGTGGGGATCCCAAAAGAAAAAAAAGCAAAGGATCAGGTAATTAAGAGACTGAGGGAGGAAATTAAGAGAGCAGAAGATAGGATAAAGAAATCTAAGAGCTGAAAGACAGGTTTCTCTCATGGAGAAAAGGGAATCATGATGGTCTATGTACATGGAAGAGGGTAACTGGAAAATGTTGAAAGTGAAGCAAATATTTTATAAATATGAGAATAAAATAGGTCAACTATTAGCGGTGAGGCTATAAAAACAGAAAGTAGGATCTACATATTGCATGATTGAAGGGTAAAACAACAGTTGGTAAAGGCATTTGAAGTAAATTTCAATGGTTCTATGAAGAGGGATAGGAGATATGGTCTGGAAAGAGACAGAATTATTTAGACTCAGTGACAGTGGGCTCATTAACCAGGGAAGATCAAGTCATTACAGAGGATGAAATTAGAGAAGTTATTGTGTCTCTTAAGGTGGCCAAGTCACCAGGATTGGAAAGGCTATCAGCAAAAATGTAAAAAACCTTTGCATAATGGATAACAGGACCTCTGAGAAACTATTTAATGATGTGATGTGATGTGGTGTGGAGAGTCAGGTGAAATGAAGAGCTGAGAAGGGACCCAGGAACATGTGGGTCTACTAGAACCAGTGCTTTTTTTGTAGAAAAAAAGGTGCCGGTACTCATTATGGGCGGGGTCACCACATATGGCTCCACCCCTATGATAGCCACACCCACATTAACCACACCCCCTATACCAGCCATGGCGCATATAAACAGACATCATTGAAAATATTACAGTACTATAGGAGAAAAAAATAACGTGATTTGCTAAGTAGTAGTAGTAGTATACCCAGTGCAAAATAAGACAGCCAATGTAAATTCTCAAACTGGACATATTACAAACACTAAAATGAAAATAAAATGATTTTTTTTCTACCTTTGTTGTCTGCTGACTGTTTTTCTTTCCATATTGGTCCCAGTCTGTGATTCTCCTTTCCTTTGTTTTCGCTTAACTCTTCTGTGCCATTTGTCATTTTTGTCTCCTTTTTCTTTGCTTTCTTCAATACTTTTCAGGCTCTCTCTCTGTCCAGATTTAATTCATTCTTACTATCCATTCTTTAATTTCCTTCATCTACCTGTGGCTTTTCATCTTTTCCTCACCCTTGTTCTCCCCATGCCCCTTCCTCTTATTCTCCAGTCTTTCTCTATTCCCCTTTTCCATCCAGCAGCTCTGCTTTCTCTCCCCATCCTTCCAGTGTCTCCCCTATTTCTTTCTGCATTCTTCCATCCAGCGTCTTCCCTCTTTCTCTCCCTATCCTTCCGTTTTCCCTCTCTCTCTCTCCCCCATCCTTCCATCTGTTTTTCCCTCTCTCTCTCTCCCCATCCTTCCATCTGTTTTTCCCCCTCTCTCTCCCCATCCTTCCGTTTTCCCTCTCTCTTTCCCCATCCTTCCATCTGTTTTTCCCTCTCTCTCTCCAATCCTTCCCTCTGTTGTTTACCCTCTTTCTCTCTCTCCCCATCCTTCCATCTGTTTTCCCCTCTCTCCCCAATCCTTCCATCTGTTTTTCCCTCTCTCCCCATCCTTCCATCTGTTTTCCCTCTCTCTCCCCATCCTTCCATCTGTTTCCCTCTTTCTCCCCAATCCTTCCCTCTGTTGTTTTCCCTCTTTCTCTCTCTCCCCAATCCTTCCCTCTGTTGTTTTCCCTCTTTCTCTCTCCCCAATCCTTCCATCTGTGTTTTTCCCTCTCTCTCCCCATCCTTCCATCTGTTTTTCCCCTCTCCCCAATCCTTCCATCTGTTTTTCCCTCTCTCTCCCCATCCTTCCATCTGTTTTCCCCTCTCTCTCCCCAATCCTTCCCTCTGTTGTTTTCCCTCTCTCTCTCTCCCCAATCCTTCCCTCTGTTGTTTTCCCTCTTTCTCTCTCTCCCCATCCTTCCATCTGTTTTCCCCTCTCCCCAATCCTTCCATCTGTTTTTCCCTCTCTCTCCCCATCCTTCCATCTGTTTTTCCCTCTCTCCCCATCCTTCCATCTGTTTTCCCTCTCTCTCCCCAATCCTTCCCTCTGTTGTTTTCCCTCTTTCTCTCTGTCCCCAATCCTTCCCTCTGTTGTTTTCCTTCTCTCTCTCTCTCTCCCCAATCCTTCCCTCTGTTTTCCCTCTTTCTCTCTCTCCCCAATCCTTCCCTCTGTTGTTTTCCCTCTTTCTCTCTCTCCCCAATCCTTCCCTCTGTTATTTTCCCTCTTTCTCTCTCTCCCCAATCCTTCCCTCTGTTGTTTTCCCTCTTTCTCTCTCTCCCCAATCCTTCCCTCTGTTATTTTCCCTCTTTCTCTCTCTCCCCAATCCTTCCCTCTGTTGTTTTCCCTCTTTCTCTCTCTCCCCAATCCTTCCCTCTGTTGGTTTCCCTCTTTCTCTCTCTCCCCAATCCTTCCCTCTGTTGGTTTCCCTCTCCCTGCCAAGTTTCCCGCGAACGGCGCGAAGTCGCGACGCACGCGGCACCAGCCCCTATTTCCGGCCGCTGCTGCTTCTCCTGTTGAGCAGCAGCGGCCGCTACACAAAGAAAAAGAAGATTTAAAAAAAAAAATTGAAACCTGGATGAAACGCGGCACCCCGGCACTGTAGACAGCCATTAGGCATTGGCTCTTGCCCCATAGCCGCTCCTCCTCTTGCCTCTACGTCACTGCCCCTGGAGGAAGACCCCAGAGGAGCGCAGTGACGTAGAGGCAAGAGGAGGAGCGGCTGTGGGGCAACAGTCAATGCCTAATGGCTGTCTACAGTGCCGGGGTGCTGCGTTTCAGCCAGGTTTGAAGTTTTCTTTTAATCTTTTTCTTTGTGTAGCGGCCGCTGCTGCTCAACAGGAGAAGCAGCAGCGGCCGGAAATGGGGGCTGGCACTGCGTCTGTCACGGGGCGGGGGGAGCAAAAAAAAAAAGGTGCCGGTACGCCGTACCGTTGCGTACCGGCACAAAAAAAGCACTGACTAGAACCATCTCACTTCTGAATTTGAATGTCAAAATACTGGCAAAGGTGCTGGCCAACCACCTGAGAAATGTAATTTTGAAGCTGGTCCATGGAGTTGGGAAGGTAGGCTGGAGAAAACAGTAGGAAGAACTTAAACTTAGTTGTGATGGCAGGGAATCCAGAACTGCCCTTGCTGTTGCTTTCAACTGATGCCAAGAAAGTATTCAACCAGTTGCACTGGCCTTTTATGTTTGATACAATAGAAAAGATGAGACTTAGACTGGGGTTCCTTGTGGATACAAATGATGTACAAAACTCCTAAAGCTTGCGTAAAAGTGAATGGTGGATATTCAGGTTTCTTTTATCTACTGAGAGGAATGCGCCAGCCCTCGTCAACACTTTTGTTTGCCCTATCAGTAGAACCTCTAACAACTAGAGTAAAGATAAATGCGGATTGGGGGGGCATGCGGAGGGGGACTGGTCTAAAATTACCCTAATCATGGATATTACATTTACACTAGGGAGACAGCATATACCACCAATGATAATTTGGGAGCTGGGAGAGTATAGTAGATCAGCAGGCTTTAAAGTGATGCAAAAATCTGTAATTTTGGAAATCTTATAAAAATCCAAGAGAAGAGGCTGAGTGGGTGATCTCCAGCATTAAATATCTGCGAGTACAAATAACAATTTAACTTTCAAAACTTTATAGCACTAACTATGGAACATTGCTTAATAAATTAGAGAACTAGATCTATCGGTACATTTGAACCTATCTTGGCCAGGATGCCTATAGGCTTATTTTCGAAAGCGATCGACGGCAATCTTCCGACATAAATTGGGAGATGGCCGGCGATCTCTCAAAAGCGGCGAAATCGGTATAATCGAAAGCGGCTTTTTTTTTTACACCATCGCCGCTTTCCCATGGCAGTGCCAGCAAAAGTTCAAGGGGGCGTGTCGGCGGCGTAGCGAAGGCGGGACATGGGCGGACATGGCTTTCGCGGATAATGCAAAAAAAAAAAAAAAAAGCGGCGTTCATCAGTATTTTGCTGGGTTTACTTGGTCCTTTTATTTTCTCGACCAAGCCCCAACTGACCAGATGACCACCGGAGGGAATGGGGGATGACCTCCCTGTAGTCCCCCAGTGGTCACCAACCCCCTCTCACACTAAAACAATACAAATAAAAACTTTTTTTTACCAGCCTGTATGCCAGCCTCAAATGTCATACCCAGCTCCCTGACAGCAGTATGCAAGTCCCTGGAGCAGGTTTTAATGGGTGCAGTGCACGTCAGGCAGGCAAATCCAGGTCCACCCCTCCCCCAATGCCTGTTACACTTGTGGTGCTAAGTGTTGAGCCCTCCAAACCACCACAAAACCCACTGCACCCACATGTAGGTGCCCCCTTCACCCATAAGGGCTATGGTAATGGTGTAGAGTTGTGGGGAGTGGGTTTGGGGGGCTCAGCACCCAAGGGAACGGAGCTATGCACCTGGGAGCTATTTGTGTATTTTTAAAACATTTTTAGAAGTGTCCCTAGGGTGCCCGGTTGGTGTCCTGGCATGTCAGGGGGACCAGTGCACTACAAATGGTAGCTCCTCCCATGACCAAATGCCTTGGATTTTGCCGGGTTTGAGATGGCCGGCAGTTTTTTCCATTATCGCTGAAAAACGAAACCGGCGATCTCAAACCCGGCGAAATCCAAGGCATTTGGTCATGGGAGGAGCCACCATTTGTAGTGCACTGGTCCCCCTGACATGCCAGGACACCAACCGGGCACCCTAGGGGGCACTTCTAAAAATGTTTAAAAAATACACAAATAGCTCCCAGGTGCATTTGGCTGGGCTAAACCGTATTATCAGAAAAAAAAAGATGGCCGGCCATCTTTTTCAAAAATACGGTTCTGGCCAGCCGTTGCGCCGCCACCAAAATAGATTGCCGGCGACTTTCGATTATGCCCCTCCTAGCTAGGGTGTAAATGGTGGTGTTGTAAATGTGAATTGAGGTCCAGTGTCCATGGGTAAAGCAAGGGTTAATTTCTGAGGAAGAGGTGCCTGAATAAATAACAGAAATTGTTCTTAGTTTAAATCAGAAGAATTAAACCCCAAGGTCAAAGATAATGGTACTAGAAGCAAGGAAACCACATAACGGGTAAGAATTGCATCCTGCATTTTCTCACATCCTGAAAGGATAATGTGAAAAGAATGTTTGTAATTGATTGCTGAGTGTACAGATGTACTTTGTATGGAAAGGGTATAAAAACCCAGCATTCTCTTCATGAGCTAGAGACCACATGGGGACTTTGCCCAAGGCAGACTCTCTGTACTTCAACATACAATGCAGTCTTTACATTTATTTCTAATTAACAATACTCCAGAGGTTTCTTTACCTTTTTCAGATACTCCCCATTGAAATGAAATACCAGAAGAGGCATTTATAAAGTTACAACAAAACGTGTTCAAAATTTATCTGGAAACAGAGACTCCTAGGATAGCAAGGAAAGTTCTTTGCATGCCAAAAAGGCAAGGAGGGACTAGCGGTGTCAGATTTGAAGAAGTACTACAGAGCAACCCGATGAGCTGTAAAGAACAGTGTAGAAACATGGGGAAGCAAAGGTTAACAGAACAAGAATGGGCACCAAAGGAGAAGCTAGTTACATGATTTGGGAGCTGAAAAAGAGAAACATAGGAGGGAACTCCTATACCGACCATACAGGGAACATATTACTACTACTAACCATTTCTATAGCGCTACTAGACATACATAGCACTGTACACATTATATGCGGGTACTTTTTCTGTTCCTAGAGGGCTCACAATCTAAGTTTTTGTACCTGGGGCAATGGAGGGTTAAGTGACTTGCCCAAGGCCACAAGGAACTGAAGTGGGAATCAAACCCAGGTTGTCAGGATGAAAGCCCGCAACACTAAACATTAGGCCACTCCTCCACTCTCACATCTGGGATCTGTACATGTTAATACTGCTCAATAGTAACAAAACCTCCTACTTGATGCTGAGTATTTAATACAATCTACATATATCAAATTACTCCATAATACCTGCAGATTTGATCATGTCTCACTTCATCTTGTCAAAAAACACTGGCTCCCATTTTCTGCTAGGTTTAAATTCAGAACTCTTGCTGTTGTCTTTAAAGGCTGTCTTTCCTCCTCATCCTGCACACACTTCTTTTCACTCTCTGTGCTCGTCTCAGGCGTCCCTGCTTCCCTTCCTAAATTTGGTTAGATACTACCCTATCCTCTGCTCTTTGCTATCTGGGACCACAATTATGGAATTAATTACTAAATGATGTCCACACTGAGCCCTCATTCCAAAGATTTAAGCTCTTTAAGGCATGGCTATTTCAGATGGTTTTTGGCTGATTTCCCCTGCTTAACTTGATGGGAGCTGGCCACCTCCCTTCTTTTCCTCCTCCTCTTTTTTTCCTATACTTGTCATTTTTCATTGATGTTGGAATTTATTTTTTATGCTTTATTACATTGAAAACCACCATGTGGCACAGTGTATCAAACTGAGTGGGGGTAGTCTGGCGGTATATCAAATGTCTGTACATAAATAAGTCATACATATAACACAAAACAAACACAGCGCATTACCCTGCTAACATTATCTCTATAGTGGTGACAGTGTTATGTTGTAGGACTGCTTTGAGGTAACAGAAACACGAGGACTGTAAAACTGAGGGAAAGACACATACTGAAATGTACAGGCAGGTGATGAAGGAAATAAAAAAAAAAACAGCTTTGGTAAATAACTGAACAGTGAAATGTTTCTTTTTTTGTAAAAGAAAGGGACTCTTGTTGAAAAGCAACAGGGATGATCATTAAGTCAGGGGTGCTGTGGAAACAGGAGAAGAGGAAGCCCAACCAGAACTCAAGCACCTGGTTGAAGAGTATCTGGAAGCAGACTGTTAGACTCTCAGCCAGATTGCTGTCACTACTGTGGCTAATATAGACAGGAGGAAGCTAGAGATTTAAAGTGGGGGATAAAATCCCAACTAGCTGCAAATGAAGACTCAGTGCCACAGCTCCAGAAGGAAATAAATGCAATGAAGTTGAGAGCCCAAGGATTGGGAAGATGCAATTATTGCAGTAAGTTCTAAACAAATAGCAACAGAGGGATTAAAAATATCAAAGAAACAGGTGGATTGAAATGTTTACCATGCAGATTTACAGTTTCTGTCTTAACAATGCTGTAAACCTATTTCCATCTACATAAGCTCTATTTCCTAACTTCATTCCCTGCAGTGGTGAGAGAAATTGCTCTGTTAATTGAATACTGGAATACATTAAGGATGATGATTACTGACAGATCCTCTTATCCTCTTGAGGTGAGTCAGGTAGAGTTAACCCACTCTGGTCTATCAAGCTTCTCTATATTGTAATTCTGGTCTTCCTCAAGCTACTCTAGTGAAAGCCTCTTCCTCGCTGCACTCTATAAAGTACAGTTTTTATTTTTTGTTTATTTATTTACGTCAATTTATATACCGTATCTTATTGCTACTGCAAGACAGAACAGTTTACAATTTATAAAAAAGAAGCAATACAATATGTACAGGTTGGACAAACATTAGAACTCCAGTCATTACAGGAAAGCACAGCAAACCCACAAACTAGCTACATAAGATGAAAAACAGTATAACTCATGATTTAGTATACAGGAGAGCACCGCAAATACAAGATTAAATACATAATATAATCTACACAGACAAACAATACAGTTTTGATTTAATATATATTACAGATGCCCATTTATAACCTTTCTTCCATTATTCTAAATTCGGTTCTACATAATTGATAAAGTAGAAGGTTTTCAAAAGTTTCCGAAAATGAAAGTAAGATTTCTCAAGTCTGATCTCTTTTGGAAGGCCATTCCAAAGAGAGGGAGACAAATAGAAAAAAGCCGAATTCCGTGTAGATTCCCATCTAGCCCTAGCGAGAGGAGGAATCACTAACCTGTTGTCTGTCAGGGATCTAAGGGTTCGTGTGGCAGTGTAAGGAATAGTTAGATTTGACAGATAGTCAGGGTTTAGTGTATAAAAAGCCTTATGGGTCAAAACTAAGGCTTTAAACTTAACTCTTGCTTCAACCAGAAGCCAATGCAGTTGATGTAGTAAAGGTGTTACTCTGTCATCCCTTCGGGCCCTACAAATCATACGTGCTGCAGTATTCTGTATTCTTTGTAGTCGTTTCAAGCTAGCTTGAGTGATCCCTGCATATATGATATTACAATAATCTAAGCGTGAGGTAATATAGGCAGATGTCAACGTTTTAAGGTCTTCCTTGCTGGTTTTAAAATGTTTGAGCAACAGGTTTGGTGATATAATTTTATCTCCTCTCTTTGCATTAAACAGCTGTTTTTATCAACAGGAGACTGAGCAAATGCTAAGGGTTTCATGTTCAAGCCAGGACATACAGACAGCGGCGTAGGAAGGGGGGGACGGCGCTCGGGGCGGTGCCGGCCCCGCTGGTTCCCTGCTCTCTCTGCCCCGGGGCAGAGAGAGCAGGGAACCAGCGGGGCCGACACAGCTCCGAGTGACGTGCACTCGGGGCGGATCGGCCTTCCCGCAGGTAACAATGCGGTCCGGTGGGGGGGGGGGGGGGTGCGCTGCAGAGGTGGGGGGGTCGCACCGTCATGCACCTGGGGGGGGTGCGCAGCGGCGACCCGCCCCGGGTGCCGTTAGCCCTCACTACGGCACTGCATACAGACCACATTAAAAATCAGAAGCAGATTTCCTACTAGGTATTAGTTTGATCTGCAGCTCTGTTCCTAATTGTCAACTACCCACCTGCCAGCTTTATTACAGTTTATCTTGGTCAAGGAGACTAAGTAAAACAGCATGGCAATAAAACATGTAAATTGCCTTAAACAACCTGAAGTTAGGGCCTGCACTTGTGGCCCCGGTTGTACTGTGTGTTGGAATACTGGGATATGAGTTGTCAGGTTTGGTCTCAGACTTTGGGAGGAAGGAAAAATGGTTGCCGTTAGCATGATGGCCCCTGCTGACTAAAAAGTAGCATGGAGGGTGGGTATACCTGGGAAAAACAGTGGGTTTCTGAGCCTGAAAACTGTATTATTTTATGAAGTGTATTTCTCCTAATTGGCCAGCAGATGGTGCTTGTTTTGAGTATTTTGGTAGTGTTAGGCAGCATGCTGATGGTGACTGGTTGCAGCCCTCGGACACCGAATATGCCTGATCTAACACAAGAACGACCGGATAACCTCAGTGGGGAGGAGCTGCAGGATCGGCCTGTGCAGAGTTCTTCTGGGGTGAGACCAGACTCCTTGTGGGCAGAGGCCCATGAGCTGGCAGGGCCGGATGCCACACCAGCAGAGATCCAGACCCAGAGAAACTGAATGAAATCTATATAGACCTAGAGGATGTAATGGGGCAATTTGACAAATTGAAGAGTAGCAAATCTCCTGGACTGGATGGTATTCATCTCAGAGTACTGATAGAACTGAAAAATGAACTTGCGGAACTATTGTTAGTAATTTGTAATGTATCTTTAAAATCGAGCGTGGTAACGGAAGATTGGAGGGTGGCCAATGTAACGCCGCTATTTAAAAAAGGTTCCAGGGGAGATCCGGGAAATTATAGACCGGTGAGTCTTACGTAGGTGCTGGGCAAAATTAGAGACTATTATAAAGAACAAAATTACAGAACATATTCAAAAGCATGGATTAATGAGACAAAGCCAACATGGATTTAGTGAAGGGAAATCTTGCCTCACCAATCCATTACATCTCTTTGAAGGGTTGAATAAACATGTGGATAAAGGTGAGCCAGTTGATATTGTGTTTCTGGATTTTCAGAAGGCGTTTGTCAAAGTACCACATGATAGACTCAAGAGGAAATTGGAGAGTCATGGGATAGGAGGTACTGTCCTGTTGTGGATTAAAAACTGGTTAAAAGATAGAAAACAGAGAGTAGGGTTCAATGGTCAGTATTCTCAATGGAGAAGGGTAGTTAGTGGGGTTCCCTAGGAGTCTGTGCTGGGACCGCTGCTTTTTAACAAATTTATAGATGACCTAGAGATGGGGGTAACTAGTGAGGTAATTAAATTTGCTGATGACACAAAGTTATTCATAGCAGTTAAATCGCGGAAGGATTGTGAAAAATTACAAGAGGACCTTACGAGACTGGGAGTCTAAATGGCAAATGACGTTCAATGTGAGCAAGTGCAAAGTGATGCATGTGGGAAAGAGGAACCCGAATTATAGCTACGTCATGCAAGGTTCCACATTAGGAGTCACCGACCAAGAAAGGGACCTAGGTGTCGTCGCTGATGATACGTTGAAACCTTCTGCTCAGTGTGCTGTGGCAGCTAAGAAAGCAAATAGCATGTTAGGTATTATTAGGAAAGGAATGGAAAACAAAAATGAGGACATTATAATGCCTTTGTATCGCTCCATGGTGTGACCGCACCTCGAATATTGTGTTCAATTCTGGTCGCCACATCTCAAAAAAGATATAGTGAAATTAGAAAAGGTGCAGAGAAGGGCGATGAAAATTATAAAGGGGATGGGACGACTTCTCTATGAGGAAAGGCTAAAGCGGCTGGGACTCTTCAGCTTGGAGAAAAGATGGCTGAAGGGAGATATGATAGAGGTCTATAAAATGAATGGAGTAGAACGGGTAGACGTGAAGCATCTGTTTACACTTTCCAAAAATACTAGGACTAGGGGGTATGCAATGCAGCTACAAAGTAGTAAATTTAAAATGAATCGGAGAAAAACTTTCTTCAGTCAACGTGTAATTCAACTCTGGAATTCGTTGCCAGAAAATGTGGTAAATGCGGTTAGCTTAGCGGAGTTTAAAAAAGGGTTGGACAGCTTCCTAAAGGAAAAGTCCATAGACCATTATTATTATATTGGACTTGGGGAAAATGCACTATTTCTGGGATAAGCAGCATAAAATGTTTTGTACTTTTATTGGGATCTTGCCAGGTATTTATGACCAGGTATTTAAGACCTGGATTGGCCACTGTTGGAAACAGGATGCTGGGCTTGATAGACCTTTGGTCTGTCCCAGTATGGCAATATTTATGTACTTATGTACATGGTGGAGTGACAGCGATGAAAGGAATGGGAAGAACAGCAGAGGCAAGGGGAATGAGGGCAGCAGCGTGAGGAGTGAGAGTTCCAGCTGCAGAAACTGAAGTTGGAGATAGAAACAGCCTGTATTCAAAGCTCTAGTCCAAGCCCTGCACCAAGGCCAGAGGCAGGATCCACAGCCCGGATTGGGCCCAATTTGTTTGCACAGTTTGATGATGCCAGAGATGACACAGACAGATATCTAGCTGCCTTTAAAAAAAAATTTATCATCTCAATGAGATTTCTCAGAAAGACTGGGTACGCTAACTGGGAGGAAAGCTCACTGGTTGAGCAATTGAGGCATTCCAAGAATTGTCCATGGATATGTGCTCCCAGTTTGAGGAGGTGCGCAAAGTTTTGTTAACTGTTATGCTATTATCTCCAAGACTTACAGACTAAAGTTCCAGACTTTGACAAGGGGGCGGTTGATACTCACAGTGAGTCTGTGATTCAGCTAAGATACCAGGCATCAGTGGTGGCTCAGTGGAGCTGAGGTTAAAACCCTGGAGGACTGCCAAAAACCTGATGGTCCTGGAGCAGTTTATTCAGCGTTGTCATCCAGAAGTGAGGGAACATGTTCAAGATCACCAGCCCCATACTGCAGAGAAAGCAGCTGAGTTGGTTGTCATCTTTATGGCTAAGTATCCCTAGTTGGCAAAGAGAAGCCATCCTTATCTGCAGCAGCCAGAAACTAAGGGCAGCCAGGGCCCCGAGTCAAATATTCCTGCAACCTCAGAAACAGTCAGCAAACCCTCCAGTGTTTCCCAAAAACCTAAAGGACTTTAGGCATCAGCGTCCTTGTTACCAGTGTGGGCAAACAGGACATTTCAAAGTGGATTGCCCAGATAACCCCAAGCCTGCACTAAAAAGTGTTTCAGTTCCTGCATTGAAGCTTGCATCTTTTGTGGTTGGCTCCAGTCCACAAAGGAGGCCCAGGCAGTTACTACAGCACAGAAAGTTACTGGTCAGTCATCAAGCAAGGAAGCAGATGGGTTTCCACAACACTACAGCACCCCAGTAACTGTGAATCAGACCCAGGTAGCTGGGCTTGTGGACACTGGCTCTAGCATGATTATGATGACCAGAAGCTGGAAGATGCTATTCTTCCAGGGCGCACTGTGGAGGTGGTGTTAGCCAATGGATCCAGAGAGACTGTACCCATTGCTCGAGTATGCCTGGATTGGGGTACCAAGCCTGGATACAGAGAAGTAGGAATAATGAAAAACATGCCGGTACCAATGCTGTGTGGGACTGACATGGGTCCAGCGAACATTACACTAGATAGCGGAGTCAGCATTTCCACTATGGTGACCTGTAGTCAGGCCTGGGTGGCCCAACAAGCAGAAGAAGCAGAGATCACCTCTCCAGTTTCAGATCCTGAGCCAGTCCAGGTGGAACCAGTTGACCAAGCAGGAGGAGGCGGCTCTCCGGTGCTTCCAGCAGCACCAGTTCCTGAGGTGACCAGGGCCATGAGTGTGGAAGAGCCTGACTTAACTGATATACCTACTGAGCAGACTGTCAGTCACCAGCAGAAACCCTTCCAGATATGGATACTGATATAGGACAGAGACATGCTTTTCCGGAAGCACAACACTCTGACCCTGACCTGGAAGCCCTGATGCAACGAGACTTGTAAAGATCATATCCTATGGAAAGGGGGCTTGCTGTACAGAGACTGATCCTGTTGATCCTAACAGGCCCTGGACAGCAGGCAAACAGCTTATAGTGCCCAAAGCATACAGAGAACAACTCCTACAGACTGCACATGACATTCCACTAGCAGGACATCAGGGGGTGAACATGCACTAGACTGACACAGAACTTCAATTGGCTAGGAGTATATTGAGCCATAGCTGACTATTGTTGAACCTGTGATGCATACCAAACAGTAAGACCCAAGATCACCCCTGAAGCCTTTACCCATTATCAGTGAGCCATTTGAGATGATAGCTGTGGATATAGTGGGGCCTCTAGCTGTCTCTAGCTGGACTTGAAAAAGATATATATTGACAGTGGTGGACTTTGCTACCAGATATCCTGAAGCAGTAGTCTTATCCTCCTTAGAAGCAGACAAAGTTGCTACTGCCCTGCTAGAAATATTTTCCTGGGTAAGATGTTCACAAGAAATACTCTCAGACCAAGGGACATAGTTTACGTCTGAGCTGATCCAAAATCTGTGGGCACACTGTGGAGTGAAATCTCTATATACTACCCCATATCACCCTGAAACTAATGGGTTGGTGGAGAGATTTAATGGGACATTAAAAGCATATCTTAAAGATTTTGTGGAGTCAGGAGACCGAGGCTGGGAAAAGTACTTGCCCTATTTACTATTTGCATACAAAGAAGTACCCCAGGAGTCTACTAGGTTCTCCCCATTTGAGCTGCTTTATGACTGGAGGGTGAGATGGCCCCTTGACCTAATAAGAGAACATTAGGAAGGAAAAGTTGAAACCTCTGACACCACTGTAACTGAACATGTAGTCAATATGCACCAGAAATTAGAAGACCTTGTGGGCTTTGTCAGAGATAACTTGCAGGCAAGCCCAATCTAAGCAAAAGACCTGGTATGATTGTAAAGGCTGAAATAGAATGTTTCATGAGGGCCAGAAGGTATTTGTTTTAGTACCAGTACATCAGAATAAACTTCAGGCTAACTGGGTGGGAGCTTACAAGGTCATACAGCACCTCAATGATACAAACTATGCTATAACATATTTACATGAAAGGTATGCTGCTTCTGTCTTGAGAGTCCATGGATAAAGGCATATGAAGATCGCACAGCTATGGTGTTAGCTGTGTGCAGCCTACTAGAAGATAGTGAACCCATACCTGACCTCCTAGCAGAGACATTACCAGAGGGATCTACACAACAAGTTGTAGTGGGAGAGCAATTAACCCCTACTCATAAACAGCAGCTAGAAGCAGTGTTGCAAAAGTATGCTGATGTGTTTTCTACTAAATCAGGAATTGCTCATTTGGCTAATCACAATGTAGACACGGGTGGCCACATATCACTGAAGCAGAGTGCCTATCAAATATCTGTTGAGGTAGAGAAACATATGAAGCAGGAGATTGATGAGGTGCTAGCTCTGTTATAAAGAAATCTCATAGTCCCTGGGCTTCTCCTGTAGTTCCTGTTCCTAAGAAAGATGGCATGACCCGCTTCTGTGTGTATTACAGAAGGCTTAATAAATGTACTATATCTGACGCCTATCCAATGCCATGGATGGACGAATTGCTAGACCATTTAGCTGAGGCACAGTATCTGACCACAATGGACCTTAGCTGAGGGTACTGGCAGATTCCTCTAACAGCTGCTGCACAGGAGCAATCAGCATTTATTACCCCATTTGGTCTGTATGAATTTACTGTGATGCCTTTTGGAATGAAAAATGCTCCTTGTACATTTCAGTGCTTGGTGAATAGTCTTTTAGATAGACTCCAGGAGCATGCTAGGGCTTATCTTGATGACACTGCTGTTTACAGTCAGACTTGGGATGATCACCTGATCCATTTAAGTGGAGTGTTGGATCAGATCTGGGAGGCCCGCCTATTAAGGCCAGCAAATGTCAGATGGGAATGGCAGAAGTGCAATATTTAGGGCACAGAGTGAGAGGTGGACAGCTAAAGCCTGAATGAGCTAAGGTGAAAGCTATCCAAAATTGGCCCACCTCCCAAACCAAAAAGCAAGTATTGGCCTTCCTTGGGACAGCAGGATATTACAGAAAGTTTGTGCCTCACTATAGCACTATAGCCAAACCCGACTGACTTGACAAAAAAAAAAAAAAAAAAAAAAAAAAAAAAAGAGTACACCGAATAATTACTTGGTTGCCCAAGTGTGAGGCAACCTTCCAAAAATTAAAGACTGCATTGGCTACAGTTCCAGTATTAGCGGCACCTGATTACCAACAAAGATTTGTGGTACAGACTGACTGATGCCTCAACATATGACATTGGGGCTGTACTCAGTCAAGTGTATAGCAGAGGGAAGGAGCACCTCATTGTGTACCTGAGTCATAAGCTCCTTGACAGAGAGGCAGCATATGCTACTATTGAGAAAGAATGTTTGGCCTTAGTGTGAGCCCTTAAGAAACTGCAACCATACCTGTATGGGCGAGACTTTACTGTCATCACAGATCACAATCCATTGGTCTAGCTTAAGAGAGTCTCGAGAGAGAATGGGAAGCTACTCCATTGGAGCCTGTCCCTACAGATGTACAACTTCACCATACAGCACTGGAAGGCAATGAACATGGCAATGCCAATGAGCTCTCCAGGAAGGAAAAGCCAGAACCGCACCAACACTGGACTGTTGAGATCCGACCAGCGGACTGAAATGGCTGCAGTCTGGCGTCTCTTAAAGAGGGGAAGTGTGACGAAACAGTGGGTTTCTGAGCCTGAAAACTGTATTAATTATTTCAGAAAGTGTATTTCTCCTAATTGGCCAGTAGATAGTGCTTGTTTTGAGTTTTAAAGCTGTTGCAGAAAAAGACCTTCTCCCTTCCAGTTTCAGCATATGGAAAGGCAATCTACAGTACCACTGGGCAGCTACTTATGGAAAGGCAATCTGCAGTACCATTGGGCAGCTACTTTCAAAACTGATTCCCTGGGCTCTGATCAGCCTTGGATTTCAAATCTAGCCTGAAGGTACTGGATTTTCCCCAGTCTTAGCCAGGGAACGGGAGAGAAAGATCTCTTTACTGAGACCCTGTGAGCAGCTATATGATATAACCTGTGAGCAGCTGTATTTCCTGACCTCTCCAGGTACTACCTAGGTAGTAAACAAATGTTTAGATAGTTTTATAGATTCATATTCACTTACCTGTTATTGCTTGCTGATTTCACCCTTTTCTGTTCATTGTTCAAGTTGTATGACAATAAACCTTACTTAAGTTTATTGACTCTGCTGTGCTGGACCAACTAAGAATCCTGGTTTGTGTTTTTGGGTCTGTGAGTGCTTTTTGGGGAACTGTGGAACCCTTGGAGTGTGGCCCTAGTGTCCAAGAAATCACCAAGGAATAACCCGAGAGAGGGGAGACTAGCTCAGAGGCAAGCAGGACCCAATAGGTGGGTGGAGATTGCAAGTATACAGTACGAGCCCAAGTGCAGGTGAGGCTGGGCAGTGCTCACCAGACCCTTCAGGTGGTCGCAGGGTAACCCCAGGCGAGTGCTAGGCGTTTTGTGACATCTAACCCTTGGGTTAGTACATCACATCTGGGAAGGGGAGTTCAAAGATGGGAATGAAGAAAGAGGGAAGAAAATAGTAATAATAATAAAAAAACTTCTGTGAAAATACACCTGTGTGCTGAAAAATATTCCTCAAAATTTCACAGTAAATAAACCTGGACCCCCCAAAAAAGGCCTCAAGTCTAATCATCAGTATGGCTCTCTAGCATAAGGAGCTTTGGTTCTCAGTACTGATGGCAAAAACCATATAAATCACACTATCTCTAGATCTGGCTGAGCACAGTATTCTGTTACACATACCTTCATGGCCATGAGCTCCTGCATCAAGACTGCATTTTCCAGATCTAGCCTCTGATTGTCCCCTCGAGGTTTTATGTCATAACTAAGTGGATCAATGTGGATGCTCTCCAGCTCCAGCATGGTCAGCTTGACCGCTGCTCGGTCATTCTTCAGCTGTTGGATGTAATCTTTCAGTCTCTGCTCGTCCTCTTTGGTGAACTCAGTATCACAGCTGCTTGCAGTCGAGCTTGTTGTACTGTGAGGATAAACAACACAGTGCATTATAAACAGGAGGAAGTACACATTCTGTTCTCATTTTCACTTGCCCCAACATTTCTAAACTCTTAAAGAGAGGGGAAAGGGGGAGTTTAATGCCCCATTTGAGGGCAGTGCAGTAAGTGAACTGACGATAGGGAGAAGATGGAAAATGGTCTCATGTTTCGCCCACACACAAGCACACCAGTCCCATACATAATCAAAGACAACATCATCTCATTTCTATGGCACTTATTTTTGAAGCTTTATTCATGTTTTGGATGTCTGATAACAGAGATTTAGACGTCTATATTGCATGGATGTCCAAATCTCGATTTTATAATGCCAGCAGGATATGGACATCTAAAACTGCAGTACATCCACATGACAAGGGGATTTACTCACCTTTTTTCTGCTATGGTACTTTAAGGTTTTTAAATTTTTTTTTTAATAATCTAAGTTCATATCCTATATACATGTACAAATTGATTATACTTCTGCTTGTTCACTCTATGTTTTTCTACACATCTCCCTTATTCACTTGTCTCTTTTATTGTATTTTTATGTGTATATGTATATACATATATGTAAATATAGGCATGTATATATGTATGTAAGCACTTTGAAGCAATTGGTATCTGTTTTTACAAGGCTTTTTTTATATATATATCAATTTCTTGTGTATATGTATATCATTTATAAACTTGTTTTAATTTAAACTAGATACATTATTTATGTACTATGTATGTTTTATTCTTTTTAAATTTATACAGTATATTGTTTGATTTTAGACTCCTGAAACTGGCACTTAGCTGCAACACGGTCCTTTCAAGAATAAAGTCTTTTATCTTCCTATTGTCCTCCTATTGTTTTTGGAAGAGACCTGCTGGCTACACTACTGCTCCAGTGATCACATATTTTAGATCAGGCAGTATGTCAGCAGATTTTGACAAAAGAATGTCCACGTGATGTACAGACCTGGGAGTCCATATATTGAATTGGACGTCCTTTCTAAAATTCTGCTCCACATGAATATAATCCATTTAATCCCATCCTTTAATAGGCAAGAAGTCCGACTGATATAGTTTAAATCACAGAGCCATTTCAAAAGGTAAGTAACATTAGCAGACTGACAGGTTGTACTGCTTTCTAATATACCTTTTTTACGGTGATCTTCATATATTGTGCAATTCATCATTATTTTACAGTTAGCTTAGCGGGGTTTTGAAACATTTGGCTAGCTTCCTAAAAGAAAAGTCCATAAGCCATTATTAAAATGTAATGCTGATTTTTAAAAAAGGTTCCAGAGGAGATCCGGGAAATTATAAACCAGTGAGTCTGATGTCGGTGCTGGGCAAAATGGTAGAGACTATTATAAAGAATAAAATTACAGAGCATATTCAAAAGCATGGATTAATGAGACAAAGTCAACATGGATTTAGTGAAGGGAAGTCTTGCCTCACCAATCTACTGCATTTCTTTGAAGGGGTGAACAAACATTTATTTATTTTATTTATTGTTTGCATTTGTATCCCACATTTTCCCACCTCTTTGCGGGCTCAGTTGTAGATAAGGGTGAGCCGGTTGATATTGTGTATTTGGATTTTCAGAAGGTGTTTGACAAAGTACCTCATGAAAGACTCCAGAGGAAATTGGAGAGTCATGGGATAGGAGGTAGTGTTCTATTGTGGAATAAAAACTGGTTAAAAGATAGAAAACAAAGAGCAGGGTTAAAATGGTCAGTATTCTCAATGGAGAAGGGTAGTTAGTGGGGTTCCCCAGGAGTCTGTGCTGGGACCGCTGCTTTTTAACATATTTATAAATGACCTAGAGATGAGAGTAACTAGTGAGGTAACTAAATTTGCTGATGACACAAAGGTATTCAAAGTCATTAAATCGTGGGAGGATTGTGAAAAATTATAAGAGGACCTTACGAGACTGGGAGACTGGGCATCTAAATGGCAGATGCAGGGGCGTAGCCAGACAACAGATTTTAGGTGGGCCTAGACAAGAAGTGGGTGGGCACCAAGTGTTCTCCCTCCCCACAACCACCACCCAAAAAATATCTCAGCTGGTGGGAAAATGCTTCTTTCTACCTTGACAGTCTGTAGCAGGCATGCGCTGAAAGCTGAGAATGCGCAGATGCTGGTATCATAGAGAGTAGTGTTTTCATTACCATCAGGGAAAAGTCTTCAGCTGGCCGAGCTTGGGATCCCCACCAGCAACCAATAAACGTGTGCTACTGTTGGATGGGCCTGAGCCCTAAATGGGTGGGCCCTGGCCCACCCAGGCCCACCTGTGGCTACGCCACTGGGCAGATGATGTTTAATGTGAGCAAGTGCAAAGTGATGCATGTGGGAAAGAGGAACCCAAATTATAGCTACGTCGTGCAAGGTTCCACGTTAGGAGTAACAGACCAAGAAAGGGATATAGGTGTCGTTGTTGATGATACATTGAGGCATATTTTCAAAGCACTTAGAAACCTATGGAACTTTGGAAGGCTAAGTGCTTTGAAAATATGCCTCATTGAAACCTTCTGCTTCTCCTTCTTCTAACACGTTGGATTATTTTAAATAAAGTTCCGTGGCCTCCGAACACCGACCGAGATCCACTCTGTTCAGTGATCTACGGAACTCTACTGCCTCTTTTTTTTCTGTTTAGGAACCATAAGTGCAGGATTCCAAAGAAACCCTGGTATATTGTCCCTATCTAGGACCTTCAAACTAAGTATACGGTGAGACAATGTAATATCAAAACAGAAGCAAAATCTCCAGTCTCTTGCAAATGAAAGCTCATGGCACACAGCTGTGGCCCTAGCAGAAGGAGGAAATAAACAAACAGAATAGAAAATCCATATTTCTGGTTGCCACTACATGTATACTCTAACATTCTAAAAGAGATTCTGCAAAGTTTTACATAACGATCTGCATGATCACACAATACAAACCAGTGGATATCCACATCTACTACAGAGTATGGTCCACAAAATTGCTGTAGAGGCCTGCTGGAAGAGCCTTTTTCTTAATGTTCTACCAAACACTTTACAGTCTAACCATGCTCATATCTGCGTGATAGGACTGTGGCCCACTAAAGTGCAAAAATAGTATCTAAAATTGCAACCATTAAGTGAAGGAAAGCTGAACTCGTATACAACAAAGGTTTAAAAATAACCCCAAAAAGGACAAGGAGGGGGGGCACACACATTCCATTAATAGGTCAAAAATTTCCAAGACCCTTTTTTGTCAGATAGGGTCCATGGGTGTTCCTCACACTTAAAGTGCAATAAAATCCAGTGTAAAGTAGACAGTCTCAATGGCACAAGAAACCAAAGCACTTCACTGAGGAACAGGGGCGTAGCCAGACACCCAATTTTGGGTGGGCCTGGGCCCAAGATGGCTGGGCAGAAGAACTCTGCCTTGTCCGGCAAGTGATTTGGTCTCTCCCTCTCTCGCCTGCATGCAATATGGTCTCTCAAACTTCCCACCTCCCCTCCCCTGCATACCTTTTAAATAGCAGATTTTCACAGGCAGCAACTAATACACACTGCTTATGCTGGCCCCACAGCCTTCCCTCTGATACAACTTCCTGTTTCCTCATAAGCGGGAGTACATCAGAGGAAAGGCTGTGGGGACGCTGCGAGCAGTATGTATCGGGCACTGCTCACTGCAGGCAAAGATCTGCTATTTACAAGGTATGCAGGAGGGAGAGTTGTTGGGAGTTTTCAGCTGGTGGAGCTTGGGGATCCCTGTCAGCCACATCATAGGTGGACTGCTACTGGGCGGGCCTGAGCTCAAAGTGGGTGGGCCTAGGCCCACCCTTGGCTATGCCACTGCTGAGGAAACAAACTACTATTGCGATACAGCAGCAACAGGAAATCTGCAGTTCATAGTCATCCACAGACACCAAGCCCAGAAGAACTGGAATCTTTCAAGTCCTGTTACAGCTGTCAAGCAGCAAGTGTTCAGTTTGATGGTAAATCCCATCCAAACTAGTTAATAGTCTGCGCTTAAAGTTGAAAAGCCCTGAAGACTAGAAGGGCCATCAATTCGAAGGAACTAAATCATCCATATATAATTAAATGTTTCACTAGCAAGTGTTCCACTCAACCCATTCCATTGCTAGAGAGATGGAAGAGATCTCTCTCTCTCTAATTCTAGTCTCAAAACATCATCAGTGAGTTCACTTAGCAGCCATATCATCCTTCCATGCTGGTTGCTATAATAAACCAATTTCTTCTCACCAGACTGAGGTTTCTAAAAGGTCTAATGAATCTTCTTCTCCACTGGAGCCCTCCTCCTCCTCCTATGTGGGACCTCAATGTAGTTTTGACTCAGCTCTTGTTACCTCCCTTTGAACCTTTGGATTTAACATCTTTAAAGTTTCTTACATGGAAAACACTGTTTCTGGTCACCATAATATCAGCTTGGCAAATTACTGAAATCCAGGCTCTAGTCCATTATTCACCATATTACTAGACTTTTCCCTACGGAAGTAGTTCTTCACAGTCACCCTAAATTTCTCCCCAAAGTAGTTTCTCCATTTCACCTCAATCAGGAAAGAGAAGGGGACTTGATATACCGCCTTTCTGAAGTTACAATCAAAGCAATTTACATATTATATACAGATACTTATTTTGTACCTGGGGCAATGGAGGGTTAAGTGACTAGCCCAGAGTCACAAGGAGCTGTAGTGGGAATCAAACTCAGTTCCCCAGGATCAAAGCTCGCTGCACTAACCACTAGGCTACTCCTCCACTAATTACACTTCTAGTTTTTTCCCCAAAACCTCATTCTCAACTAGCAGATTCCACTTTACATATTCTAGACTGCAGAAGAGTGCTTTTGTTTTATTTACACCGCATTAATAACCACAGAAAATCTTCTCAGTTTTCCTTGCCTACCACCACAGCCTCCAAGCATACACTTTCTTAATGGATAGCAGACTGCATTTCTTTCACCTATGAACAAGTTAATTTGGCTTCTCCTGGGAAGTCAGGAGCCCACACTTTAACAGCAGTCTCAACCTGTATAACTCATTTGAGAGGCATTCTATATATGAAGATATCTGAAAAGTGGCTACATGGTCCTCTCTGCACACCTTTACCAAGCATTACTGCACAGACAATACATTCAGGTCCAATGGCAGATTTGGACAAGCTGTCCTTCAAAAAACATATTTGTTTAAGAACTGAGCCAGCATCCATCATCATCATATCTGGGTTGCTTCTACCACCTTTCATTACTAGTAAACCTTTGCCAGGGAGTAACCAGTGTGCCTGCATTATACTATGTCCACAAAGAAAGCAAAGTCACTTACTGTAACAGGTGTTCTCTTAAAAAAAAAAAAAAAAAAAAAAGAGAGGAATAACAAATGTAACAACAAAACACAAACCTAAAGAACTTGGAATACTTAAAAATGAGGCAGTTAATCTACGGTAGGCATCACACTAGCTATACACAGAAATGAGGAGACTACGGACATCCTCGAGGCAGGAAAGAGACCTCAACTTCTGATTAGTTACAAAGACTGCCAAGCTTAAGAGGGTGGTTCCGGGTCAGCAGCCTGTGGAAAAGCTGTACCAGTCTCTCTGCATTATCCTGTTGTCCACAGAGAACACCCGTTACAGGTAAAAACTTTTTTCTCCTCTGCACTTCTTATGTTCATAGAATTGTTTTACGGTAGTAATGTTCTCTGCCTTGAACATTCTGGAAAAGGGAAGTATGAAAATGTACAATATTTGCTTTAGTACATGATTATTAGCTGTCTCTGTATGTTCATTGTTCTTACACAATATGTTTCTTCATATACATATAAAAGAGAACAGAAGACTTAACAGTTTAATTAAATTACTTGAATTTCATAGATATCTATGTAGTTTTGTATTCGTAGATGCTTGAAAAAAAATCAAATTTAAAATGCCTGAAAGCACGAAGGTATCATTTGCCAATATCATAACTAGTGCACCCCATATTAACCGTGGGCCTCTCCAAAACATCAATTCTGGTTATGCCACTGCTAGACAGGTTGGTTAAAAAAAAAAAAAAAAAAAGACTACCACCTACAGTCCAATATCCCTTCTTTGGGGTAGGTTTAACTAACAAGAAGTTTATTACTGCAGAAAATGTTGAGAAGATACCCACATTGGAAATAATATTTGAAGGTTAACATTCAGAGGAACTGAAACAAATAAATGTGACACTGGAAGATGGAACCAAGCTACTTGAGAAACTAAAGATTAACAAGTCACCAGGCCACTGTGTCTTAATATATTCAAAATGCCCTGAATGAGCATAGCTTCTACAATTAGGGTACAGACTTTTTCCCCCATTATAATGCTCCTGTGGCTCTTTTGGATGATTTGAGGCAAGAACTGATGTTCTTAGCTGCTTTGGAGGTACTTTTTTTTTTTTTTTTTTTTTTAACTGTACAGATGAATAAAGGTTTGTGTATAATTTTCCCAGTGATGGCTTCAGCAAATTTAAAAAAATGAAAGTATGCATATCCTTCCAATTTGAAAGTTACCACAGGGAATTTATATGCTTGCATTTGCACCTGCTCTTTGGCATAAAAAAAGCTTGGGTTAATTTATGTCTATATTTTCAAAAGTATACACATAATGCTAACGTCTCCTCAACTTCACCACTGGGAACCCTTCTGCTTTCTAGGAAACCATGTACAGCCCTTACAAACATACGGTAATGGACAAGCAATTTTATAAAAGCTTACTTCTGCATGTAATTTTTATTTGATAATCAGTGCTTCATACCCAATAATGCTTTTAGAAAATTAACCTCTATGTTGGAATTACTCAAACATGGTTGTATTTTGATTGACTATTAATATTGGTTCGGAGGGCACTCTGCTGGACTGGCTGTGCTCTTACCTCAAAGAGGGAACTCAACATATAGGACTGGGTGATGTTCACTCTTATTCCTGTGCCTGCCGATGGAGTTCTTCAGGGCTCAGTGTTGGTGCCTGTGTTTTTTTAAATGCATATATGAAGCCTCTGAGGGAACCAAATCACAATTAAAGCTATTTTATTTATTTTTCCCACTGCAGCTCCTTGTGACTCTGGGCAGGGAGGGTTAAGTGACTTGCCCAGAGTCACAAGGAGCTACAGTGGGGGGAAAAAACCCCCATATCTTTAATTGTGATTAAAATTGTAATAAAAATGCAGGTCTAACAATGACCATACCAGAATTATGTAGTTATGCTTTATACTCAGAGAAAAATAGTTTGTGTCAGCTGAGAAATGCATTGGAATTCTAGTCAGCTGAGCTATGGCTAATAATACCACCTAATAGTGCCACCTCTTCCATGCAGAAAGTCCCTGTTTTGATCACTGCATTGGCTAGGGTTGGGAATGCTGTACAGAAAGCATTTAGTCAATGAAAGAACCATAGTAATTGCTCAAATGTGTGACCAGATTCTGGAACCAGAGCTGCAAAGGGGTCCTGATTTTTGAGAGGGAGATTTTAGGACATGCCTCCAGTCCTGCCCCTACCACCTAGCTCCACCCCCTGGCTCACCTCCATTCTGCGGCTGCAGGATCAAGTGGTCTCCCCCTCTAGCGGCAGGAGATGTCTTAATAGTATGTCATGTCCTGCTGCTGTGGGATCAGTCTTTCAATAAAAGCTGTGAGATTGTGCTGCTCTTATTGCAAGATGGCATGTCTTTAGCAGGAGATGATGTCTTATTAATGCATCCTCTGCTGCTGATTGGGTGGGGGGGGGGGGCTGCTGAGTGACATTTCTTGGCTCCACAGCAGGAGACGACCTATGAAAGAAACAGTCTCTTTGACAGGTCTGTTGAACCCTTAAATCATGGACCCTGAAACTCGTAATGACCAGACTGTATACAGGGGTGGGGGGTGAATGCATTATAAATATGGGAAAAATTTCCCCAGATAGTTGCAAAGGAAGGCTCATGACACCAGGATCCCACCAGTGGTTCTGACTGAACTGGAGGCTTAAAGGAGTTAAAAGCTGCTGGGTCAAAAATTTGAAATACTGTATAAAAATAAGGATGTTTGCCTTCAGCTAACTTTCTCTACCACACATCCCCTAACAAATGGCTTTTAAATATCATAATCTACCTTTAGAGATAAATACATGACACTGCAATCCTGTTTCTTTTCCATCATTAAAGATGGTACGGAGATTGATTTTCATGCTTCTCTATTTTTTTAACATTCTGCAGTCAAATATAATTCCAACAGCAGTACAACTGAAAGCTAGAATAATGCATTTTCCACGACACCACACTGATAAGTAGTGTGCATTCTCCTGAGGATCCGTAAGGGCTAAGCCATCCATTAATGTGCCTGTCTGGAATGGTGGATGATCTCAGTTATCGACAGGGGAATAAATCACTTTTCATATTAGGTTGCATTGTTTTGAAGCCTTTTGACAGATATATATATATATATATATATATATATATATAGATATATAGATACACACACACACAGTGTAATCCGCTTAAGTGCAAGGGTCTGGGACCAAAGAAATGCATGCAGTTAGCCAGAGCGTGCACTTAACCGTTGTGACCCAAAGAAGCTTGACATCTGATAAACATATGTACAGTACTATTATTATACATACAGTATACAGTCTCCACGTTAGACGTACTTGAAGTAATCAGTTATAGTCCTCTGTACACTATTGGGTCTTTGAGTTCCATAGACTACGTCTGTGGACGGTAAAAACTGTCATAGCACTGACATCCACTGGCCTCCAGATAGGCCTGCACGAGACTCTCCAGCACTCTTGCAAAAGTGACAGGAGGAGGTTGTTGAATTTCGTCAGCATGTGCCTCACTGCTCATTTCTTCATCTGTTTCATCATCAGCCGTTGTTGCCTGCGTGTAGGCGCATATCTCGACATCAGTGCTGTCAGCTGTTTGTAGATCGTAATCAACAGCTACATAGCGATGGAACTCCTCGTCAGTAACACAGGCTGGGATGTCAATAGTCTGTTCATCTGACACGTTTGCAACAGCTGCATCTGTTTTGTCCCTCTCCACATCCCTAACAAAGCTTGCCTGCTTGTAGCAGTTCACAATGGTTGCCTGTGTAACATGATTCCAGGCTTCTTTCTGCATATGTAGGGAATCCAACAGTGATAGATTATGAGCCAGTTCAACGCTCATCAGACGACGTAGCACAAGAGCCCAATAATGTTGTTTGAAATTGGCTAGTATGCCCTGATCCATAGGTTGGATCAGAAAGGTAGTGTTTGATGGCAGGAAGACTACCTTGACGTTAGACAGCCTAACATCACTGTGTGCAGCACAATTATCACAAAGCAACAAAATCTGATGCTTTTGTGCCCGCATTCTAGTGTCTAACTTCTTTAGCCACTGCTTCCAAATTTCCCCAGTCATCCATTAATTTGCGTTAGCCTCATATGACACAGGAAGTCGCTTAACTTTCTTGAAGCAACGGGGCTGTTTGCTCTTTCCAATGATGAGGGGTTCCAACTTCTCACTCCCATCCATATTGCAGCAAAGGAGGATCGTCAGTCGGTCCTTCAACGTTTTACCCCCAGTAGTTTCAGCATGTTTGAATGCAAGTGCTCCATCAGGAATCGCTCGCCAGTAGAGACCGCTTTCGTCAGCACTGAAAATGTCACGAGGTGCAAACTCGTTCAAGATGGTAGGAAGAACTGAAACAACCCAATTTTCAGCACCAAAGTCATCAGCGTCTTGTTTCTCACCATGCTGTTTCTTGAATTTTATGTTGTTCCTCTCCTTCCATCTTTCCAACCATCCAACAGTGGCTTTGAATTCAGTTAGTCCAAGACTTTCAGCTAGCTGGTTAGCTTTCTCCATAAGCAGTGCACCACTGACAGGAAACTGTCTGCTCCTGACTTGAGAAAACCACCGAAGAAGAGCATCTTCTACCTCCTCAGCTTTTCCTGCCCGTTTTTGTTTCCGGTGTGGATTTGTATTGTTTTGCCAGTCTTTCAGAAGCTGGTCTTTCTGCTTCAAGATACGTGAAATTTGACTGGGATTGACACCATATTCTTTAGCAATAGATGCTTGACTTTGTTTGTTTTCTAATTTTTTAAGAACTTCTATTTGTTCAGCCAGTGTTAAAAGTCTTACAGTTCTGCTGTTATGATGACCCCAGTGTACACTCTAACAACATTCTTTCACTTATTCTGCCTGTGGCAGTTAAAGGGGTGGTAAATTTGAAATCTCGTTGGTTGTTAGGTGCCAATCGGCTTCCATATTCCTTGCGCGCGCTTATGCAGAGTCTTTCCTGCAGAGGAGTGGTCTTAAACCATGCATATAAGTGAATCTTGCATTTATCAATGGTGTGCTAAACCGAAGTTTGTCCCCATAGAAACTGATGGCACCAAAAATGGGACCGAAGTACGGCATGCAGTTAAACAGAGCATGCGCTTAAATGGAGTGCACTGTGTGTGTGTGTGTGTGTATATATATATATATATAGATAGATAGATAGATAGATAGATAGATAGATAGATAGATAGATAGATAGATAGATAGAGAGAGAGAGAGAGAGATCCACACACACATAAAACAAAGCGCTCTCTTGGTGCAGATATATTAGCATGGATGAGAGCGGCAATTTTTTTTTTTAAAGTGTAACATTCACTCAATAAAAAACACATCTTATCTAAACCCCTCAGCGTAGCTTGTGTTCAGACTGTATAAATTCTAGGATGTGTTTTAGCAGATTATTGGTAGACCATTCAGAGGCAGCCAAGTACTAAATAGCCAGAGAAAAAATACCAGGCTGCCAAGATTATAATGATGTGCCTGTAGTTTTCTGTGTGTGTGTGTGATTGTATGGTAAAGTTGTGCATTGATCTAAACACGATTTGTTTTCTTTTTTTAGCACAATGCATGTGAAGTAATAATGAGATGAGATATAAACCATACAAATGCATGCAAAATAGCTCATTATGCAAAATGAATAATGCAGCTTGTGTTTAACTTTACAAGCTGCATTATTCATGGAAACATAATGTTTCGCACAATGGCTGTGACCCCTTCGCCTCCCCCACCTCGGAGAGCTGAAAAGCAGAAACTAGGCCTGGGAATAAACCTCAATCTCCCACATGGCATGGAGAGGTGAACTGAAACATAAGGAAGAGAAATTTGATATATGCAGCTCAGGATAATGAATTACGGAAGAAATGGTTTACAGCATGCATAGAAAAAAATGGTTTAACAGACATGTAGATTTTGCAAGAAAGACCTGGAATCAGTTACTCATTTCATAGCTGGCTGCAAAGATCTGATTGGAGAAAATTTCTATACAGTAGGGCATAAGGTGGCACCTCTGATCAGCTGGATCTTTGCAAGCACTATAAAATCACTATACAGGAAAAGAACTGGAAACATGACCCTAAGAGAATTATGGAGAAGGAAAAATGTATGATCACCTGGGATATTCCCACTCCAATCATTCAAAATCTCAATGCAAGAAACTTGGAATAGAGGTGGAGAAAAACAGAGAATGGCCTTGACAAGGGAGGTGTAAGTGCCAAGTAATTATTCTGTGAACTGTAAGAAGAACCTCAAAGTATTAAGAAATGCGGCAGGCATGCTGTGGATAGGTTGCCTATGGATGTTACATCTTACCAGCTCCAGAAGGAACCCTTTTTTGGGCAAGTACTACGGCAAGCATCACACTCCACAAGCTGTGGGGCTTAGCAGTAAGGTTCTCTACTGTCAAAGTATGCGCAAAACTAACTCATCTGGAGACAGTGCTCCCAAGTTCCGGTTATTGAGCTACAGCCTTATTAGCAAGATTTAATGAATTTCCCACAAACAGTGTAAAAGTAATACAACTACGTCTTCAGGTCAAAGCAGTTCTTACAAATATATATATATATGGTAAAATTATGTATAATCATACCTGATAATTTTCTTTCCATTAATCATAGCTGATCAATCCATAGACTGGTGGGTTGTGTCCATCTACCAGCAGGTGGAGATAGAGAGCAAACTTTTGCCTCCCTATATGTGGTCATGTGCTGCCGGAAACTCCTCAGTATGTCGATATCAAAGCTCCATCCGCAGGACTCAGCACTTAGAGAATTACACCCACGAAGGGACACTCTGCCCAGCTCACCACCGCCGAAACGGGGGAGGGGAATTAACCCAGCTCATCCCCACACAAGTGGGGGAGGGGAATCCGTCCAGCTCATCCCCGCGGAGCGGGGGAGGGACACCACACCCGCCGATGCGGGGGGATCTGGCTTATCCTGCAACCGCAACCGCGGGAGGAGCTGACTGACCCTAACACCGCCGAAGCGGGAGGGGTACAAAGCTGCCCTACAGCCGCACGAAGCGGGAGGGAGTGCCGGCAGAATTTTAAGTCTCAATCCAGCCCCGTAAAACGGAGGGGAGAGGAATGCAGCAGCTCACTGTAACACAAACTCGTCTTAACTCTTGAAGAATCCAAGTGAAAAAACTTGAACACGAAGTCTTTCTGAAGTAACTGAAGACTAAACTTGAACCTGAAATGCAACCAGAATAAAAACAGTACAGATATCTGGGAGGGGCTATGGATTGATCAGCTATGATTAATGGAAAGAAAATTATCAGGTATGATTATACATAATTTTACCTTCCATATCATCAAGCTGATCAATCCATAGACTGGTGGGATGTACCGAAGCAGTACTCACCCAGGGCGGGACATAGAAATCCCTGACCTCAACACTGAAGCTCCAAACCGGGCCTCCGCCCGTGCAGCCACAGTCAAACGGTAATGCTTGGAGAATGTATGAGCCGAAGCCCAAGTTGCCGCCTTGCATATCTCTTCCAAGGAGACGGATCCGGCCTCTGCCATCGAGGTCGCCTGAGCTCTCGTGGAGTGAGCCTTCAGCTGGATAGGCGGCACCTTCCCTGCGGCCACATAAGCCGCTGCAATGGCTTCCTTGACCCATCTTGCCACTGTAGGCTTAGCAGCCTGCAGACCCTTACGAGGACCTGCAAACAGGACAAACAGATGATCCGATTTCCGGAAATCATTGGTCACTTCCAAGTATCTGATGATGACTCGTCTCACATCCAGATATTTAAGAGCAGAGTACTCCTCTGGGTAGTCCTCCCTACGAAAGGAAGGGAGACATAGCTGCTGATTCACATGGAAGCGAGAAACAATCTTGGGCAGGAAGGAAGGCACTGTGCGAATAGTCACTCCTGCCTCAGTGAACTGTAGAAAAGGCTCTCGACATGAGAGCGCCTGGAGCTCGGAAACTCTTCTGGCTGAAGTGATAGCCACCAAAAAGACTGCTTTCAACGTCAGGTCTTTCAGAGATGCCCTTGACAAGGGTTCAAACGGCGGCTTCTGCAATGCTCTTAGCACCAGGTTGAGATTCCACGCAGGCACCACTGAGTGCAGAGGAGGGCGCAGGTGATTAACCCCCTTGAGAAAGCGCACCACATCTGGCTGCGAAGCCAGGGAAGCACCCTTCAGGCGGCCCCTGAAGCAAGCCAGAGCCGCTACCTGGACCTTAAGGGAACTGAGCGACAGGCCTTTGTCCAGACCTTCTTGCAGGAACGCCAACACTGAAGAAATTGGAGCAGTGAAAGGAGAAAGAGAGCCTGCTTCACACCACGCTGCAAAGATACGCCAAACCCTGGCGTAAGCAGTAGAAGTAGAGCGTTTCCTCGCTCTCAGCATAGTGGCGATGACCTTGTCTGAGAAGCCCTTCTTCCTCAGACGCTGCCGCTCAATAGCCAGGCCGTAAGACCAAAGGGGGAGGGATCCTCCATCACCACGGGACCCTGATGTAACAGGCCCTGCTCCACTGGCAGCCGCAGAGGATCGTCGACTGAGAGCCTGATCAAGTCCGCATACCAGGGACGCCTGGGCCAATCCGGACCCACCAGGATTATCCTGCCGGGATGCTTTGCCACCCGGTCTAGTACCCTGCCCAACATGGGCCAGGGCGGGAACACATAGAGAAGCTCTTGTGTCGGCCATTGTTGGAGAAGAGCATCTACTCCCAGGGATCGAGGGTCCCGTCCTCTGCTGAAGAAGCGCGGCACTTGGCAATTGGCCGATGACGCCATCAGATCTAGGCTCGGCTGGCCCCAGCGCTTTGTGATATCCAAGAACGCCTGAGCAGATAGCTGCCACTCTCCGGGCTCCAAGGTATGGCGACTGAGAAAGTCCGCCTTGACATTCATGACTCCGGCAATGTGGGCCGCTGACAGCTGTTCCAGGTTCGCTTCCGCCCACTGGCATAGACTCATAGCTTCCTTGGCTAGAGGGGCGCTCTTGGTACCTCCCTGGCGGTTGACATAGGCCACAGCCGTGGCATTGTCCGACAGGACCCGTACAGGCTTCAACACCAGTACCGGGATGAACTCCAAAAGCGCCAACCGAATGGCTCTGAGTTCCAGGAGGTTGATAGACCACTTTGCCTCTGCAGGAGACCAGAGCCCCTGCGCTGTCCTTCCCAAGCAGTGGGCTCCCCAGCCCGATAACGAGGCGTCCGTCGTGACGACAATCCACTCTGGGGACACCAGAGGCATTCCCGCAGACAACTTGCCTGTCTGCATCCACCAGCTCAGCGCCTTGCGCACTGCTGGATCCAAGGGAAGACGCACCGCATAATCCTCCGACATCGGAGTCCAGCGCTGCAGCAGAGAGTGTTGTAGTGGTCTCATATGAGCCCTGGCCCAGGGCACTACTTCCATCGTGGCCGTCATAGAGCCCAACAGCTGCACATAGTCCCCAAGCCCGAAGAGGAGAGGCTACTAGGAACTGGTCCACCTGAGCCTGAAGCTTGACAATCCGATTGTCTGGCAGGAACACTCTGCCCACTTGGGTGTCAAATCGAACTCCCAGATACTCCAGGGACTGAGTCGGGCGCAGCTGGCTCTTCTCCCAGTTGATGATCCATCCCAGGGAGCTCAAAAGAGCAACTACCCGGTCCACAGCTTTGCCGCACTCTGCATAAGAGGGGGCTCGGATCAACCAGTCGTCCAGATAAGGATGGACTTGTACTCCTTCCTTTCGCAGGAAGGCCGCTATGACCACCATTACCTTGGAAAAGGTCCGCGGAGCAGTAGCCAACCCGAACGGGAGGGCTCTGAACTGGAAGTGTCGGCCCAGGACTGCAAAACGCAGAAAGCGTTGATGAGGAGGCCAGATGGGAATATGCAGGTACGCTTCCTTGATGTCCAAGGATGCCAGGTACTCCCCTGCCTTCACTGCCGCTATAACAGAGCGGAGAGTCTCCATGCGAAAGTGCCGCACTTTCAAGGCCCGATTGACCCCTTTGAGGTCGAGGATAGGCCGGACAGAACCTCCTTTCTTTGGTACCACAAAGTAAATGGAGTAACGCCCCTTGCCAAGCTGACTTTCTGGCACCGGAACGACCGCACCCAGGCGGATCAGATTGTCCAAAGTCTGCTGCACTGCCACAGCTTTGACCGGAGACTTGCAGGGAGAGAGTACAAACCCGTCTCTTAAGGGTCGGCAGAACTCTAGCTTGTAGCCGTCTCTGATGACTTCCAGCACCCAAGCGTCTGAAGTTATTGTGGTCCACTCGCCCAGAAACGAGGACAGCCGTCCTCCAATCTGCACTGGGGCGTGGACCAATACCCCGTCATTGGGTACGAGACCCTGGGGGAGGACCGGAGGGAGCACCTCCGGGACGGCGGTCTCTGCGAAAGGAATGCTGCTTGGGGGAGAAATTCCTCTTAAAGGAAGAGGGGGCAGAAGCACCCGACCTGCCCGGGCGGTACCGACGGGCTTCCTGAAACCGTCCTCTGGAGGTACCAGGACGAGCACTAGCCCGAGCCCTGACCTCCGGTAACTTCTTGCCCTTAGACGTGCCGAGATCGGTCACGATTTTGTCCAGCTCGACCCCAAAGAGCAGCTTGCCTTTAAAAGGCAATCTAGCCAGGCGGGATTTTGAGGCGTGGTCAGCAGACCAATGTTTCAGCCAAAGCCACCGCCGCGCAGAGACAGTCTGAGCCATGCCTTTAGCTGAGGCTCTCAAGACATCATACAGCAAGTCTGCCAAATAGGCTAAGCCCGATTCCAGGGCTGGCCAATCATCCCTCAAGGAATGATCCGAGGGGGAAGCCCGCTGCACCATAGTCAGGCACGCCCTGGCCACATAGGAGCCGCAAACTGAGGCCTGCAAACTTAAAGCAGCCGCCTCAAAGGACGACCTTAAGGCCGCCTCCAATCTCCTGTCTTGGGCGTCCTTTAGGGCCGTGCCACCTTCCACCGGCAATGCCGTTTTCTTAGTCACCGCAGTGATTAAAGAATCCACGGTAGGCCACAGATAGGCCTCACGTTCACTCACAGCCAAAGGATAGAGGCGGGACATAGCCCTAGCCACTTTAAGGCTCGCTTCTGGGACATCCCATTGAGCCGAAATTAAGGTGTGCATGGCATCATGCACGTGGAAGGTTCTAGGCGGGCGCTTCGTCCCCAGCATAATGGCAGAGCCAACAGGGGCTGAGGGAGAGACGTCCTCCGGAGAGGATATCTTCAAAGTGTCCATGGCCTGTAACAACAGGTTGGGCAAATCCTCTGGGCGAAAAAGCCGCGCTGCAGAGGGGTCATCCGCTCCATCCGAGCGGGGATCCGTCTCCTCCAAGGAATCCGCAAAGGACCGTTGGGAGACCTCAGACACGCTGCCCTCATCTACATCGGAGGAGACAAATTCCTCCAAGGCCTGGGAAACAACCCGAGGGCGTTTACCTCTGGGAACCTCAACCTCTTTACCAGAGGAGGGAGCGGGGGCAGTGTTGTGCATGAGGAAGGCCCGATGCAGCAGCAAAACAAACTCGGGGGAGAAACCCCCCAGACTGTGCACTTCCGCAGCCTGGGCAACAGCCCTAGGCGCGCTCTCAACCGGCGCTCGCAACAGCGGGGGAGAGACATGCTGCGCATCCAAAATGGCGTCCGGCGCGAAACTCCGCGAAGGAGCCGCGCGGGAAGAACGGCTCTTAACTTTAGCCGCTTCTGTGCCGTCGCCCAAATTAAGGGCGTTCATGGCATTAATGTCTCCAACCTCAAGGGCGGCCCAAGAAGAAGCCGTCCGAGCCGCGTGGCCGGCCAAGATGGCGGAGGCGAGGAGCGGGGGATGGGCGTTTATGGCGGGAAAAACCGCCACGCCGGAGGAAGGACCGGGACATGCATCGGTCGCGAAACTGTCACCCACCAAGGGCGAATCAGGCTTGAAGACCCCCGCATCCCCTCTAGAAGCGCTCGAGCGACCCGGGGAGCGACCCTTTGCGCCCTCGCCCTCCGACGCCATGTGCCACGAGGAGAAGAATCGGGGAACCCCCGCCCGCTATAAAAAGGTAAAATTACCTGCTGTCCGCTCCGAGTTGTAACGACCTGGTGTCTCAGTGAGTAGCTGCAATAGACGCTTAAATAAACGTCGAAATAAACGCCTTTAAGGCCGTTCAAAATTTTTTTTTTTTTTAACGGAGCCAGCGGGAGGGGGGAGAAAAGGAGGGACCTGGCACCACCAGGTTTGCACTTGCTCAAAAGAGCCCTCAACCCCAGGCACTCAACAAAACCTAAAAATTAGGCTTGGAGGCCTAGCCAGAGCTGCTGCTGTGTGTGACCACCACCTGCTGAGATAGAGAACATACTGAGGAGTTTCCGGCAGCACATGACCACATATAGGGAGGCAAAAGTTTGCTCTCTATCTCCACCTGCTGGTAGATGGACACAACCCACCAGTCTATGGATTGATCAGCTTGATGATATGGAAATATATTTTTTTTTAACAGTTCAAGTCTTGCAAGAAAAGACGTGTTCAACTGAAAGCAATCTAAGACATAAATGTGTGACTGGAACACGGAAGAAAAATTCTTACACCAAATCTACAGTAAGGGGAAATTCTACAACTGGGTGCCTCCATTTAGGTGCCCTGAGGATGTGTGGTAAGATCCTACTCTAGAACAAAACCTAGGCAAATAGGTTCCATTATAGAGTACTCGTGTAAACTGGTATTGGCACCCCCCCCCCCCCCCCCCCCGTTACACCAGTTGGTCTGAATGCAGGTGCCCAAATGCAGTAGGGATGCACCTAACTTACAGTATTCGGTAAGATATATGCGTAAGCGAAAGTCCTGTCCCCTTGCACTATGTAAGGTAAGTAGGTATTTGTAGAACAATACTTGGACGCCCTGCTAGCACTTACATGGGTATGTGCATACTGTACATATGTGCAATGAATGCTAACGTTCTAGTAAATGCACACGCAAGATTACAGAACTGCTTAACAAAAGAGCTCTGAGAAAAATGTATAGCAGCAAATAACTAGACTGGTGCATCCAACACTGAATGGACTGAATTAAAATGGTAGGGCTGCGCTCTGTACCTCCAACCAGATCTCAAGAAAGATTTTAACAGTCCACTACTACAATCGTTACTCAATTTGTAGGACTGTAGCCCATAACATACCAGCTTAACTTGTAAGCTTACTGAAAAGATCAGGAGTAGACAAGGACTTAGACATGGAGAGATTAAGAGAGCAACTGCCAGGTTGCCTAGATGGCTGCAAAGTCCTTGTGTACGTTTTATCCATGGATTTGGATTTTGCATCAATTTTCAAGGTGAACATATTTGGGTACTTACACCTTGAAAACTGATGAAGGAAAAAGTATCCTCTGACACCTACATTTCTTTTCTTCTGTGGATGCTTTTTCCAACCAGGTAAAATTAATGCTTTTGAATATACAAAAAGTATGCATGCAGGGAGCAATTTATAAAAGCATCTTCCATCTGTGGAAAAATGGCTATATTAAAATTAGGAAAGCAAATTGAGATACACATTTACATAATCTGTGTGCAGGTGCTTCCAGGGGTGTTTAGGAAGATACGTGTGTATTGAACACATGCCTATGTGCATAGACAGAGTATCTGCATCTGTCTTTGAGCAGGCTTAACTGTGTAAAAGTAATTGTATGCTACCAGGGATAATTCTGGGAGTCTCTCTTATAAACACACACTGGCACCTACATTACCTTTATACAGTGGTGTGCTGGTAAATTTTTAACAGGCTCTCTCCCCAGTCCACCTCGGCGCCCCCCCCCCCCCCCCGTCCACCACTGCGCCCCCCAAAATTGCAGTGCTGGCTATAGCCAGTGTGTGTGTGGGGGGGGGGGGGGGGGGCAATGCATTACTCTCTCCAGGAAAAAAAAATTAAATGATCCTGGGTTCCAATCTAATTCATGTTTAATGTGGGATAAAATGCCATAAATAAGTAAATAAATATAAACTTTTAATGTTGAGCACCCGATTCACAAAGGGAACATATTCCAAACACTATAATGAAAATAAAATGATTTTTTCTACCTTTGTTATCTGGTGACTGTTTTTCTGATCATGCTGGCCCAGTATCTAATCCTGCTGCTATCTGTCCTCTTAACTCCGTTTCCAGGGCTTTCTTTCCATTTATTTCTTTCCTTTCCTCCTTTCTTCTTCATTTCTGGTCCTCAGCTTCTGCCTATTTTCTTCATCCATGTGCAGTTTTTCTCCTCTCTTCCTTTTCCCTTATCTTATCTCCTTCCTCACTCTTCCCTCCCCTCCATCCATGTCCAGCATTTATTCTCTCTCCCCTCCTCTCCCCCTGCCCTCCATCCACCCATGGCCAGCGACCCTTCTCTCCCCTGCCCTCCATCCACCCATGTCCAGCAGTGACCCTCCTCTCCTCTGCCCTGCATGCACCCATGGCCAGCGACCCTTCTCTCCCCTGCCCTGCATGCACCCATGGCCAGCGACCCTTCTCTCCCCTGCCCTCCATCCACCCATGGCCAGCGACCCTCCTCTCCCCTGCCCTCCATCCACCCATGGCCAGCAGTGACCCTCCTCTCCCCTGCCCTCCATCCACCCATGGTCAGCAGCTCCCTTCTCTCCCCTGCCACCCCCTCCCGACTTGTTCCGCAAATTCTCCTGCTTCCTCCCTCCCTCCCGATCCGGTCCCTCACCGACCCTACCTTGGCCATCAAATTCTTCGGGGCAGGCAGTGTTGCCTGCCCGCTGCCATCGCTGACTTTCCTCTGCCGCCTGATCGCGCTTCAAAATGGCCGCCGAGACTTACAGAAGTCTCGGCGGCCATTTTTAAAGCACAAACAGGCGGCGGAGGAAAGTCAGCGATAGCAGCGGGCAGGCAACACTGCCTGCCCCGAAGAATTCGATAGTCAGGGTAGGATCGGTGAGGGTCCGGATCCGGAGGGCGGAAGAGCCGGCTCACCCTTTCCAACAACCGGCTCGCAAGTCCGGCCAAAATTTAACAACCGGATCTTGCGAGCCGGAGCGAGCCGGCTCCAGCACACCACTGCCTTTATACAAACCAGTGGCATAGCCAGAAAGCAATTTTTGGGTGGGTTATCAGGTTGAATGGGTGGACACCCATGCTCTGTCCCTAACTCATTTCCATGCTGGACCTCTACCTTACTCCCCACATGGTCCACATCACTCTCCTTTCCCTTCAGCCATCCCCAATCCCCTGCATATCCAGCACCTATCCCAGCCCCCCTTCTACACGTCCAGCACCTCACCTCCCCTTTCCCGCCAACCCCCGCCCGCATATGCAGCTCCTCTCCCCTTCCCCCTGCAAATCCAGCACCTCTCCATCTCCCCTTCCATGCAACCTCCCCCTTGCAAGTCCAGTGCCACCTCACTCACAGTCTCCGTGTCCTACCCCTGCTGCAGCGCTTGCAATTTGCTATCATCGGCGCTGAAGCGCTATGGTGGGGGTGGGAGAGGGTGTGAGGAGACCCGTCAGTGACGGAGGTGTTGGGAGTCTTCTCTGGATGGGCCTGAGCCCAAACTGGGTGGGCCTAGGCCCATCCAGGCCCACCCGTAGCTACGTCCCTGATACAAACACTAGAAAACTTCATAACACCATAAAAAAAGTATATAATAAAAACAATGACAATTTATTTTAAAAAATATAGAAACCTCTGAAACTGCAGCAAAACAGCAGTGCAGTCAAAGCCATACCAGGCGCATAAGTCAATCATTGGTTTTTGTTCGTGCTTATGTTTACTCAAAACATGAGATAAGTACACTTTTATAAGTTTCATATCCATGCTAACCCTGCCCTCAGAACACTACCACTAAATGCGTAAAAATATGGACATTACGGAACAACTCACATATGGTTTTCCCCATGGAAATAGCTTCGGAAATTCCTATCAAAAGGCACACAATTCAGAAAAAGAGCCAACTGACCTGAAAGCTCACCAAGCTATCCCAAAGACTACAAGGTGGATGTTTTGATGCAGTCCACTTGTGCTACGAGTCTTTTATTACAAATAATATTACACCAATAAATCCCAACTGAACAGCACTGCGGGGAATAAGGGTGGTTCGTAAACAATATCCAAAAAAGAAGAAGTAGGGGGTAGACCAAATGTATATCCAAACAGCAGGTTTATTCAAAATTAAAATCCAAAGACTCGGCGCAGTCCTGTTATTTCAGCACTAACCGCGTTTGCTTCAGGAGTCAAACCAAGTATCTCAGCCACTAATAAAACGTAAGTGGGCTAGAGAATCCAATAAGTACAGCATACAACTTTGACACAGAAAAGTGTCGCCCAGACAGCACATACAGAGCTGAATACATCCCAACACACAGTCTTCCCAACCTCATCCCACTCAGTCAACACCCATCTGGCTCTCCCACTCTACCACGAGGGTCCTACACTCATTCTCCCCAAAGTAGCATTTCTGTCCCCCCACCTCCCCTGCACATACATATAATTATCTCCTCACATTTTCAGCAGGCCATGCAGTACCCAAAAACTCCTGTTTTCAAAGTTTTCTGAGAGCAGCAATAGCAAGTCTGGAAGCATGATACTCAAACTCACTGTCATGCAGTGCCAGAAGAATAAAGAACTGTTTTGGATGTGATCTTGTCAGCAAGACTCCAGAAAAGATGGAGAAGAGAGTGTATTAGGGAAGAGTATCAGGCAGTCGTATTTAGCGCTGATGGGGAGCTGCCACTAGCTCCTGGGCTTTACAATGCAGAACACTGGTCTAAGAAAATGGAAATTCATCTCCCCAGTATAGATTCTTCCTAATTCATAGATGCCTCATATGGGATAGTATCCAAATGTGTTAATTTTATACAAGAAATCATAAGAAAAAGCATAACAATTACAGAAACATGCTTTGACTAAGCAATACAATAAATCCAGATTTTTTGCATTTTTAATTTCTAAATTTTAGGGCATCAGAAAGTCATATGATTAGAGGCCAAAGAATGTTTTCCATGGAATATCTCCCTTAGCATGTCCCTTCAAATTCTTCTCAATCATTTGCCCAACAGTTTTAGCAATATAACTTGTGTTTCGTATCCCATATGTGAAATTAAAAACACTCTTTGAACAGTCTTAAAGCAATAGGCGAGTACTATCTGAAGCAGCGCTGTACAAAGGGAACAAGAAGAGGAAAGAACTGAGTAATGGAATACTTCACACTGGAAAACACAAGCTGAAGAACCTGAAGAGTTAAATGATTAAAAGCAATTCCTGTCCTGTACAAAAGACACAAACCAATGCAACACTGTCCCTTGAATGCCCAGTTCAGATAGGATGTGTCACAATTTGAGGAATTTGAACCCTTGGGCCATAGCGAGGTTGGTACCACATGTACTACACAAGCACAGCACAGGCCCTGGCTGACGACGGCTGATGCCGCCATTAGACAAAGTCCACGATGGGCTGCAGGCAGACACTAACCAAACTAGGACCAGGGTCTAGACAGGCAAGGTCAGGAACAAGCCAGAGATCAAGGCAGGCAGACGAGGTCAGGAACAGGCCAGAGGGTGGTTCTTAAAGAACCTTTAGATGGAGCAGTTGGCAGGAAGACAGGAACAAGGACGAGGCAGGGAGGGTCTCTGGGACAGGACGAGGTAGGGAGGGTCTCTGGGACAGGGCGAGGCAGGAACAGACAGGCAGGGAGGGACTCGGGAACAGGGCGAGGCAGGAACAGACAGGCAGGGAGGGACTCGGGGACAGGGCAAGGCAGGAACAGACAGGCATGGAGGGACTCGGGAACAGGGCAAGGCAGGAACAGAGAGGCATGGAGGGACTCAGGAACAGGGCAAGGCAGGAACAGAGAGGCATGGAGGGACTCGGGAACAGGGCAAGGCAGGAACAGACAGGCATGGAGGGACTCGGGAACAGGGCAAGGCAGGAACAGACAGGCATGGAGGGACTCGGGAACAGGGCAAGGCAAGAACAGACAGGCATGGAGGGACTCGGGAACAGGGCAAGGCAGGAACAGAGAGGCATGGAGGGACTCGGGAACAGGGCAAGGCAGGAACAGAGAGGCATGGAGGGACTCGGGAACAGGGCAAGGCAGGAACAGAGAGGCATGGAGGGACTCGGGAACAGGGCAAGGCAGGAACAGACAGGCATGGAGGGACTTGGGAACAGGGCAAGGCAGGAACAGACAGGCATGGAGGGACTCGGGAACAGGGTAAGGCAGGGACTCAGGAACAGGGCAAGGCAAGGACAGGCAGGGACTCAGGAACAGGGTGAGGCTGGAAGGAATACAGGAACAGGCAGGCCAGCAAGAATGCAAGTACAAGCCAACAACCACTGGAGTCAGCAGGACAACAAGAAGCCTGTTGCTGAGTCATTGGCTGAGAGCGGAGAACTTCCTCAAATACTCCTAGGCAGGATGCGATGTCATCAGCCAGTGCTCTCTTGCAGGGCCATAAAAAGGAAGTGCAGAGTCCCGGGAAGTAAAATAGAGCCTTCAGGCACGGGAGGCTATCGGAGCCCATCGGGTACTCCTGGAAACAGGTGAGGGGCGTGATTGCCGAATCTTTCCAAGCTACAAGCTATTTCTCAGGGAATTCTATGTAAAACATTAAAAATTCCACAAGACTGATTGGAGCAGCACTATACAACAGAGGAGCAAGATACGAGTATAACGGATTGGGAATTAAAGGTGAGATGAGCAGAATGAGATGTGTACTAGGAGGAGGTAGAAAACCCTGGATAGGTGGGGATAGAATGTAGCAGATTATGTGGGAAAAGAGGGGTGGTAGGGGGAGGCAGAGGATGAAAATCCTCAGCACAATCATAACCTGTAGTGCCCACGCTTAGGGTTATGATACCTTTCTGCTAATAGGAGTTATTCAAGAGCTGTGAGTCTCTGACCCATGGTTTCCTCCACATCTTTTGGTCCCATGAAACTATTGAGCCCTTTGTGGTTCAATCTTTCAATGTAGATTAGAACACAAGAGAAGTAGACATTGTCGTAGGCTATCTCAGGGGTGGGCAACCTCGAGGGCCAAAGCCCCGTTAGGTTTCAAGGATTTCCCCCAATGAATATGCATGAGATCTATTTGAAATTGATGGAGTAGTGCATACAAATAGATCTCATGCATATTCATTGGGGAAATCCTGCCCAACCGTGGTCTCTCCATGCATAGGATTTGGATTGTCCATGTGTACATGATACATATTATGCATTTTATGAGGTATTTTTACTATGCATTTCATTGTGCATTATTTTGTGAATTGCTGTAAAGCTCTTTGGATAGTTCTTTAGTGGACTAGAAATATGGTATATATTCCTGAAATAGAAATCTCCAGTACTGCAATAACCAGAATGTGGCACTGTGAATTACTCTAACAGCACAAGCCCTGCTATCAAGTCAGATTATTTTACATTTTTAAATAATATATTCAGAAAGGAACAGATGTTTTAACAATTCAGCTCCATTTACTAAAGCTCCTATGATTTTGGCAGGAGGATGGATACCCTTATTGCATTTACATGGCGGCAGCCTTCTGTCCCTTTCTCAGTTAGTGTTATGTTCTTTGCACCAACATTAAAACTGACAAGAACATGCGGACCTCTGCCAAAGCAACATTATTCCATACAGAAGTCATGGTGGGTCTTGTTTGCCTATGCTATGTTAATCTTAGATGCCAGGTGTCTGTTAGTGATTACTATGAACCCTTACCCATGAAATGCTCTCCAGACAAGGCCAGATTGAATTAACAACACACTGCTAGTCCTTTAAGAGTTACAAAATTCTACAGCAGCCTGCTGACTTTCCACAGGGCTGGCAGTGATGGCTCTGTTAGTAGGCAAACCTCGGCAGATGCCCATGACATCAGAATTTAGGAGGGCAACATAGGAGCAACTGGAGCTGGTCAGGCTGAGGAGCATGGCTGGTGAGGATTCCCAGGACCCATGAATCAGGACCTGGGAAAGGGAAAGGCAGAGTGTGGGAGCCTTCGCTAATACTCCCAACCGCTCTTCTTTCGTGAGGCCAGCACTGTAAGAAAATTCAAAAAGCACGGTTATGGGGCTGGCACTTCCTGAGGCTCAGCATGTGTATCACGAGGTTGGCATGAGGAAGTATTAGCCATGCCACCATGCATTTTGAACATGCTCATGGTGTCAGCCTTAAGAAAGAGAAGAAAGAAATGGTGGGGTACTAAAAGTAAGTTGGCAGTAGCATAATTTTCAGTTTGTTTGGTTTTTTTGCAGATTTAAAAAAAATGTTTTTAGGTTTGTTTCAAACATTCATATTAAAGCTAACACGTGTTAAATCAGTTTAGCATACACTAAAAAGGCACTTGAACTAAATGTGCACTACCAAATGTACATCCCCTATCACCTTTCTTTCTTGGACTGGATACATGTTTCAGATGTTGACAATGTACTGTCATAAATATGATTTATTTTTTATATTGCACTATGAGGGCAATTCTATAAGAGGGAGCCTATTTTTAGGCATCATGAATGTGCCTATTTAGAGCCTACCCTATTAAGAAAGGTGGGGCCTACATTTTTTATTTTAGAAAACTACCATAACTGAGTAAACATACATATGTGTTTTACATGCAAGCACTTACACCAGCAAGCAAGCACGCACATAAATCAAGAGTATTCTCTAATTTACAGCATGTACCCCACCCATGTAAACGCCCACCCGCACAGTATGTGCCTTGAAGGCTGGCACATACTTATAGAATAGCACATAATTATTGTCACTTATGTGGGTATGTGTTAACTTACATACATAAATAACTAGAACTCTAGAACTCACATGCATACATGCTGTCTAACTCTAGGCGGCTTCTTACAGAGCATATATGGTTAGAATGTGTGAATGAGAAAAAAAACTATGGCAAGACCTTGCCTCGAGTCTAGTGTAGGAATGGTGTTTCTCCTATGCCAGCTTAGAAATCACTGCATAACATTCAACATAATCTTTATCCTCACGCAGCTCCATCATCATTTCTGACCTCAGCATACTGAACCTAGAAGCTCACTATATATGTGTAAGTCGTTGGTGAGGCCCCACCTTGATTATTGTGTTCAGTTTTGGAGGCCGTATCTTTCTAAGGATGTAAAAAGAATTGAAGCGGTGAAAAGAAAAGCTACAAGAATGGTATGGGATTTGCATTACAAGACGTATGAGGAGGGACTTGCTGACCTGAAGATGTATATCTTGGAGGAAAGTAGAAATAGGGGTAATATGATACAGACGTTCAAATATTTGAAAGGTATTAATCCACAAACAAACCTTTTCCATAGATGGGAAGGCGGTAGAACTAAAGGACATGAAATAAGATTGAAGGGGGGCAGACAAGAAAAATGTCAGGAAGTATTTTTTCACGGAGAGTGTGGTGGATGCTTGGAATGCCCTCGTGGTGGAGATGAAAACAGTAACGGAATTCAAAAATGCGTGGGATAAACAAAAAGGAATCCTGTTCAGAAGGAATGGATCCTCAGAAGCTTAGCGGAGATTGGGTGGCAGAGCCAGTGGTGGGAGGTGGGGCTAGTGCTGGGCAGACTTATACAGTCTGTGCCCTGAAAATGGCAGATACAAATCAAGGTCAGGTATACACAAAAAGTAACACATATGAGTTTATCTTGGTGGGCAGACTGGATGGACCGTGCAGGTCTTTCTCTGCCGTCATCTACTATGTTACTATGAGGCTTATTTTCAAAGCACTTAGCCTTCCAAAGTTCCATAGAAACCTATGGAACTTAGCCTCCCAAAGTGCTTTGAAAATATGCCTCTATGTATACTTGGACCTCATCCTTATAATACTGGTTTCAGGGTTTATTAGGGATTTACTATAGTGCCCATTCTGGTCCTCCATTAATTATGTATTCCCATTTGAGCGTGCTGTCAATGTTGCTCTTAATAATCGCCATTTCCCCTTAAAATAAGGGTTCAATGCGATATACAAATAAGAATAATCCTAATTAAACATAATACAGATAATAAAAGTAATAACTAATAACATTGTCTAAAAAGATATGTTTTGAGATGTTTTCAGAATCTCATATAATCTACTTCAACTCTAATGGCTAAAGGAAGTTAATTTCAAAACGGTATTATAACTGCAAAAATAGTATTAAATATTGTAACAATTTATGTTTTACTATAAAACAAATGACAAAGAATAAGCTGTCTAAGCAGGCTACAAGAACCACCAAAAAGAGGTGTAGAAATCACACTAATTAACAAATAAATGTTGAACCATGAATTATCTGATATAATAAGCAAGAAGCTTTAAATAAAACCTGTTCAGCAATTGGAAGCCAATTCAGTGTCTTCATATAATTAGACACACAAGTGAACCTATTCAGTCTGAAAATTAATCTCACTGTAGTTTTTTTTGTATGTTGAAGTTTCTTGAAATATTTAGAACCAAGCCCCAAGTACAAAACATTACAATAATCGAGATGGAGTAATATCATCATTTGAACCAAAAGAACAAATGCATCCCTAGTAAAGAATGCCCATATCAACCTTAACTGTCTCAGTTTTAAAAAGGTCTTCTTCCATACTTAGTTGACTTGTGAACAACAGGACAATGAGGAATCAAAAATCACAGCTAGTACCTGAGATTCTGTTTCAATAGTTAAGATATTATTGTTTGATAATCTAATAGTGGAAGGTATAATTTTCAATGGTCTCTTAAATCATAAGATCTTACTAGAGTTTAATGTTAATTTATTCAATGAAGCCCATTCTTGAATTCTAGATATTCCACAAGAAATTGCATCCAGTAATTCAGAAATTATTTGCGGAACTGGTAAGAGAAGTAAAATGCCATCTGCATAAGATAACATCTCACTGGTATTTAATCTAAGTACTCCTACACTTGACATGAAAAAATTAAATAGGACCGGAGGCAAGGGTGAACTCTGTGAGACTCCACATCCAAGCAAACAAAATCTGGAAAACTTTATTACAACGGACACTATGAGTTTTCAAAAAATCATTAAACCAATTATTAATTGAACCCCCAATACCTATAGCAGCTAACCTCTCAAGTAATAAGGTATGGTCCATGGCATCAAACGCTGCCGAGATGTCATACTGCAGCAGAACAATCTGCCTTCCAACACTCAATATCTCTTTCACATAGGAAGTCATTATGAGAAGTGTTTTGGTACTGTGAACAGGTTTAAAGCCAAAGTAAGAAAAATGTAAAACAAGAGAACTTATCCATATATTCCATAAACAATTGACTAAAATATGTGCTGAAGGCTTCCATAAGTACATAAGCATTGCCATACTGAGAAAGACCAAAGGTCCATCAAGCCCAGCATCCTGTTTCCAACAGTGGCCACTCCAGGTCACAAATACCTGGCAAGATCCCCCCAAAATACAAAACATTCTATACTGTTTATCCTAGAAATAGTGGATTTTCCCCAAGTCCATTTAATAATGGTCTATGGACTTTTCCTTTAGGAAGCCGTCCAAACCTTTTTTGAACTCCGCTAAGCTAACCACCTTTACCACATTCTCTGGCAACGAATTCCAGAGTTTAATTACACGTTGAGTGAAGAAAGATTTTCTCCAATTCGTTTTAAATTTACTACATTCTAGCTTCATCGGGTGCCCTCTAGTCCTAGTGCTTTAGAAATGTTAAGTAGTAGTAGTAGTATTTTTGGAAAGTGTAAACAGACGCTTCACATCTACCCGGTCAACTCCACTCATTATTTTATAGACCTCTATCAAATCTCTCAGCTGCCTTTTCTCCAAGCTGAAGAGCCCTTGCCACTTTAGCCTTTCCTCATAGAGAAGTCGTCCCATTTCCTTTATCATTTTTGTCGCCCTTCTCCATACCTTTTCTAATTCCACTATATCTTTTTTGAGATGCAGCGACCAGAATAGAACACAATAGTCGAGGTGCGGTCACACCATGGAGCAATACAAAGGCATTATAACGTCCTCATTTTTATTTTCCATTCCTTTCCTAATAATACCTAACATTCTATTTGCTTTTTTAGCTGCAGCAGCACACTAAGCAGAAGGTTTCAACGCATCATCAACGATGACACCTAGATCCCTTTCTTGGTATGTGACTCCTAACGTGGAACCTTGCATGACGTAGCTATAATTCAGGTTCCTCTTTCCCACATGCATCACTTTGCACTTGCTCACATTAAACGTCATCTGCCATTTAGACGCCTAGTCTCCCAGTCTCGTAAGGGCCTCTTGTAATTTTTTACAATCCTCCCGCGATTTAACGACTTTGAATAACTTTGTGTCATCAGCAAATGTAATTACCTCACTAGTTACTCTCATCTCTAGGTCATTTATAAATATGTTAAAAAGCAGCGGTCCCAGAACAGACCCCTGGGGAACCCCACTAACTACCCTTCTCCATTGAGAATACTGACCATTTAACCCTACTCTCTGTTTTCTATCTTTTAACCAGTTTTTAATCCACAATAGGACACTACCTCCTATCCCATGACTCTCCAATTTCCTCTGGAGTCTTTCCTGAGGTACTTTGTCAAATGACTTCTGAAAATCCAGATACACAATATCAACCAGCTCACCTTTATCCACGTTTGTTTACCCCTTCAAAGAAATGTAGTTGATTGGTGAGGCAAGATTTCTCTTCACTAAATCCACATTGACTTTGTCTCATTAATCCATGCTTTTTGAATATGCTCTGTAATTTTGTTCTTTATAATAGCTTCTACCATTTTGCCCAGCACCGATGTCAGACTCACCGGTCTATAATTTCCTGGATCTCCTCTGGAACTTTTTCTAAAGATCGGAGTTACATTGGCCACCCTCCAATCTTCTGGTACCACACTCGATTTTAAGGATAAATTACGTATTACTAATAGCTCCGCAAGTTCATTTTTCAGTTCTATCAGTACTCTGGGATGAATACCATCCGGTCCAGGAGATTTGCTACTCTTCAGTTTGTAGAACTGAAGAGTAGCAAATCTTTACCTTGGATCTTCAGCCTTTATAGGGAAAGCATCTACCACCAGAAAATTCTTGGTTTAGAAAAGACTACTGATTATAATATACTGATCTTTGGATTTATGGTAGTTTAATCTGAGACTGTACAAACTTTCAAACTTCCCACTTAGGTGCAAATCCCACATTTACTCATTTATTTCTAGTCTGACTGGAACTAGGCAGATTAAAAGATAACATACATAAAAACATATAGGACCCTCAAGTAAAAATACCAACACCGTTCAGAGTCGCATTATAAAAATAAAAAACACAACACTTAAAAAGCATAGTCATAACAGGGCCTAAGGTAATACAATCTCTGGTTCTGTCAATGGACTTTAGCAAGATAGGTTGATGAGTTTCTTCTGATCATAATAAATGAGCTGATCTGTAGCTCTTTAAAGTTGTAGTCTGGTAATGTGTGAGAGTCAAAACATTAAATTCATCAACATACAAGTAAACAATGCAACTCTTTCTGATAAGGCAAGCTGCAGCATTCTGAATAAGCTGCAATGCTTTAATACGTGCTTGCAAAATGCCTAATAAGGACATTGCAGTAGTCTAGGCGTGAAAATATCAGATCATGCACGACAGATCTAAGTAGCATCGGTCAGTACCGTCAATTCCAGCTTACTCAGATATTCCTCTATACTGGAATAGAACTCTGATTACTAACAGTGATGGATATGTGTGTTAGGCCTTTGGGACTAACAGTACAATGTTTACTTATGGTGCCTCATGGATATTATTTTTTTAATGATTTTATGTTTTAATGTACATTCTGTATTTCTTTTTTAGTGTTGCATGTTTGGTTGTGAACTGCTCAGAATTGTAGAAGATATAGAGTCTGAGTCAATTTGTATCCATGCCTTTACCACACTAAGACATGCATGTAACCTATGAACAGAATCAATGAATGGGTAATGAAAAGTGGTCATATGTCATCTTCTTTACTATATCCGCCCAGAGGGTCCACAGTTGCTCCACCAGCTGTCAGTGGCTCAAGCCCATCAAGCAGCAGTGCATCTTTGTAGGTGGTGGGGATCCCCAAGTACCACCAGCTGAAAACATTCGCTGCAGTACCAATTTGTACTCAGGAATCTTCATGCAATACCATAATATATTCTTCTCTACCATGTATGTATGCACACGGTATATATATACCAAGATCTGTCCCATATATGTTATATTCCATGTACGTTCCAATTAAGTTACCATGTATGTATGCACCTTATCGCAATTTTACCATTTGTAATTCTGTTACCCGGAAATGGCAACCGCCATTATAGCAAATGTAAGCCACATTGAGCCTGCAAATTGGTGGGAAAGTGTGGGATACAAATGCTACACATAAATAAATAAACTGGGCCTTCCATACATTTCCTGAGTTCAGGACACGTACTCAGGAAATGTACATGTACTCTTTGTCCATCAGATGCTGCACTCAGCAGGCATCCAGCAACCGTCCTTCCCTACACATTAACCTCATCCCTCAGAGTGCACCCAAGTCCTCTTTCCCAGCCAGGGGGTGATCCAGAATGGATCCACCAACCAATCAAAGTAATTCACTATTACCATTAGGGTTTCCTCCAAACCCGCCAACATACTCTACAACTGAACAAAATGGTAATCATTTGCCCCAATAGGGAAGAAAACCGAAATCAACCAATAACTCTCTTCCCATAATTCATCCAGTACTCCAATATGCCAGCCTTGAGTGTCCCTGTTCATCACCTTTTCTAGGAACTGTACATCTTTATACATCAAAATAACTATGCCTGCCTTGCGTGCCTTGGGTGCAAAGGCGTAACATCATCAACCTACCCAGTTCTTCTATGGCTTAGCATGCTCAATATCATTTAAAAGTGCACCTCTTGAAGCCTGATAATCCTTGCATGCTGCCCACACAAAGTGCTTAGAATCTTTCTTCTTTTAATGGGGGGGGGGGGGGGGGGGACAGACACATTCATAGGTAAAACAAGTAAAACCACCCATACAATTCAAAATGATTTATTCAAACAATGTATCCTAAATGTCCATGTTTCAGCATCACACCTTCAATAGAGGTTAAAAATTACTATAAGAGCATAGACGGAAATACGAGTCAAAATAAAAACATAATTAGTTCATGAACAAATAATTTCAATACTACTTCTTAAAGACGAATGAATTTACCTAAAAGTCTCTCTTTTTGAAAACTAAATTGAATGGTGAAAGGTATTTTTTCAGTTTCCTATAAAACCAAAAATATTAAATAACTAAATGAAACTATATAATACTCTTTTAAGAACAGCCTCTTCAGATAAAATCAAAAGCAATATTTTGTTACTAGACATATTTCTACAACAGCTTTATACTGCAAAACAAAGATCATCAAAAAGATTAAACATATACCGTATTTTTCGGACTATAAGACGCACCGGACCATAAGACGCACCTAGGTTTTAGAGGAGGGAAATAGAAAATTTTTTTTTTCCTTTTTCCCTCCTCTAAAACCTAGGTGCTCCGGTGCATCTTGTCCGAATCCCTCCCTCCGAGTTCGCCCTCCCCCCGGTGAATTAAAGTCTCGGCGGCCATTTTGAATCTCACCGAGACCGTCAGGCTGCATACAGGAGGACGGAGAGCAGCGCGCTGGGCAGGAAAGAGGGGGCTCTTTCCTGCCCCGACATCACTAGACCACCAGGGAAGATCGCGTGACGTGAGTAGGGAGAAGTGGTGACAGGGCCGGGGGGAGGCCGATCCCGAACTCGGAGGGCGGGCGGGCGGCCAGCCAGCCAGCCAGCCAAATCTACCTTCGGACTATAAGACGCACCCCCCATTTTCCTCCCAAATTTTTGGGGAAAAAAGTGCGTCTTATAGTCCGAAAAATACGGTAATTATCATCCTCACAATGTCACTTATGAACACAATACATTTATATAAAAGTTGCAGATTCCAAAACTTAACAATGATACATGTATGAATGGCACCTATTTCTTTAAACAAATGGGAACTTGAGTACTCTATGTACAACAGTCGCAGTGTCCCTTGTTTTAAATTCTTCTAAAATAACATGCTTTTACTAACATCACGCCTGTCTATAATTCAAATGCCAGATATTCACAAATGCATATTTATTTGAAAAAAATTAACTCAAAAGGTATAACGCTTACAAACACAGCACACTTGTCTTGGTCATAAACATGTTGGGAGCAAAAACCCATACCAACAGCACAATCATCTTTAAATAGTGCTTTCCTCCATCTCCCTTCATGTTTCTGCCCTGTACACATTCACATTATCCCATCTGTCCAAACCCATTATACAACACTTGCCCCCACTTCTATCAACATTTAACATTACCTCTGCTATTCCATGATCCCCCTCCCCCAACCTCGTTATCGCTTCCTCTTCCACCATCCATTCCCAGCCAGTCATATAGCAGTTAAGAAAGACATGCAGAGGAATGCCTTATCCAGGAAACAGAGCCCCAACCCGTAAACAACCCTTACCCACCACAATCTTCCAAACATTCCCACAGGCCCCCATAGCAATTCCATTCTGCCAGTAACATGAGCCAACTGCCCCTCTCAGCCATACACACCATCCACAAAAAAATAGTTCCCTCCTCCTCTAGTTCAAGAGAAACAATGTGGATATCATTACTACCCTTCAGTGACCAAGTCACTGACTCAGTCCAGCTCTAAGGGCCTATTTGCCATTTTTTTTCAGCCAGGAGAGGGTACAACTACTGAGAGTCCTGCAAAAGGCCTTTTAAGTCTCCTGTCCCAGCGGACATGCCCTACTACTTAGGCCGTGGGCCCTGGAGTTCAAAGATCTCCTCTCCAGGGTCCGGATGCTTCTCTCGCTCACTGGCCAATCCTTATTTCTGCAGTGCCAGTGCAACAGTAACGTACCCCATAGGGTACAGGTTTTTCATTTCAGAAAACATTTTCTCACTTGCAGGATGCCTACAACTGGTGCAACAGTAACATACCCCACAGGTCTCAAACAGTAGGCCAAATGGGTGGAGCCACTTGTACCACACCAAGGCCTTCCACAACAAGGCAGTAACCGCCTTATGTTCTTGCTTATTTTGTTATGTAACTGGGATCAATTCTCCATAAACCTCTCTCTTGTAGCCTTCCCATTTCATATCTCTACTGGCTTTTGCCGTCACCAAGATCTTCTCCTCGAGGGAAACGTGTTAAGAGGGAAACCACAATAACTTGAGGCAGACTACCTTTAGGCTATCTCGGTATCCTATGAGCTTGCTCTAAGTACTTCATCCACCTGCCCTGATCACGGTCACCCTGCATTATGATTTGGAAAATTTTACTGAGTTATATTATATGTATCTGCATACCGAGGCTGCTCAGGGACTCAGTAAATCCTCAAATTGCAGCATCTCGCTCAATTTTCCATGTCTTCCAGTTTGTCCGCCACCTCACTCCACACTACTTGCCTTCTTCTAGCAGACAGTGAATCAAAAAACCCAGCATATAGTGCTCTGAGCTAGGAAGACTTATAAGAGGCCGGTATGAGTACCAGGGCCCTCCCCAACAGCAGCAGGCTCAGTCCTCTAAGTTGAGGGAACTACTTTCGCTACAGAATATAGATATAATCACTGATTTCTTGGGTAATAAAATGTTTTCAACTTTTAAAACATTTTCCGAAAAACCACATATTTGTGAAGGACAGATTCCCCCCCCTTTTTTTTTTTTTTTATATTTATATTTATTAAGATTTTCCATTATATTACAAGAGAATCTTCTTGTTCAGGTAAAGTATCTAATAATTTACAAAATTGTAAAATAATAATGAAACAGGAAATAAAAAAAATAAAAAAAGTGAAGGTTAAGCTTCACCAAGGAGAACTTATACTCAAGTCCATAATTATGATCCAAGATTTCAGGGAAATAACGGAGACAAATAGGAAATTATCAATAGAAATTATACAAAAGCTGTTAAGTAGAGCACAATTATATTTAACGCTTTTCCATTTTCACTGAGGTTATAAGCGAGGACACATGAGACGGCTCTGTAAATACATATTTTTTCTCCTTAAGCCTTACTATGCACTTGCAGGGGTATCTTAAAAAGAAGGTACCCCCCAAGTGCAAAATCTCAGGCCTAAGGAGCAAGAATTGTTTCCTTCGTCGTCGAGTCTCTTTAGAGACATCAGGAAAAAGTAAAACTTTTAAACCCAAAAAGGGTTTATCTTTATTACGGAAAAACAAACGAAAGATCCAGTTCTTGTCTGGTAATAATGCCACCGTGGCCACTAATGTAGCCGCAGTTGCCAATTCGGTATCAGAAGTCTCAAGTAAAAGAGAGACATCAATCGGAGCTTCGGGTAATGAGGTTCCTTTCCCAGGAATATAATACACCATAGACATTGGTGGCAGATTCTGTTCAGGAATTGATAAATTTTCACGCATATAGCGTTTCAACATATCTATAGGAGTTACATTTTGAAGTCGAGGAAAATTAATAAATCTGAGATTATGATTTTTGGTATAATTATCAAAAGTTTCCATTTTGTCTCTAAGGCTTGTCAAGTCTTTCACCATAATGGGTTGTAAAGTTTCAAGTTTCACAAGTCTCTGATCCAAGTTGGTAATTTTCCCATTTAAATCTTTAATCTGTTGCTCTTGTATCCCTAAGTTACTTTCCAAAGATTTTACTTTAGGGTGAAGATCATTAACCTGCATAAGGAAAACTTGTCCCAGATTGGAAACCAAATCCCACAAAGCTTCAAGTGTCACATCTTTAGGTTTAATCATAAATTCTTTAGGTAATTCAAACCTTACAGGCTGGTTTGTGTCTTCGCTTTGTCCCTCGGCTTCTCTCCCCTCAGTTTGCAGCATTTCCACAGGCAAACTGATCTCCAGTCCTACCTCCGTAGTAAGGGAGGCTTCGATTCGGCGTTCTTCTGGGCCCCTAACCTCTGTGGGAGTAGACCCTGTCGAATCCAGGAGGAAGGAACTGGCGCCAATCGGCTGGGGAGGAGGAGTGCGTTCAGCGGGGCTTAGAGTCACTTCAAGTCCAGAGAACGCCAAATTCTCCGTTTCGCCGGCGCGTACATCTGGTATCAAACCTCCTACACGATGGGCTCCTTGCGATCTCAAGTATCGGTCCAACGGACCAGGTAAGGAGGGTGTTAGCGGGGAAGCCCTGCCCGCTGTTCGTCCTCTCCGTTTCGGCATGTTTAGGAGCTTGAGTCGCTGCGACCTATCAGCTTGCGGCCATCTTGGATCTCCCAGATTCCCCTTTTAAGGAGCATTTTAACTTTTTAAGAGCATATAGAGAACACAAAGACAATGTATATGTGTACAAGTTCCATTATTTTCCATCCTTTATCAACAATAATGAATTTAAGTTTACTTTCCAGTAGGTCTAACAGGCATATAAAAATCCAGTAATGTGGCAAAAAAAGCAGTGAAAAGGTCACACAGCGGAGCTGCCAGATCTTAAGTTATCCAAATGGCAAGAGGATGGAAACCAGGCAAATGAGTATTTCAACTCAAAATAATTAAATGACTTCTGTCCTTAAAGAGAATTATGGGGTAACATGCAAACAGTGGCAGTTAGAACCCCAAATAAATGGCAAGAGATGAGGAGTAACATGCATAGAGCAGCAGTTTCAACTCTAAATGAAAACATAGGGGTAGATAACCCACATGGAACAGCAGTTACAGCTCTGACCACCTTACAGAGCAGACTGGATGGATCATTTTGGGCTTTATCTGCTATCATGTACTACACTACTACCATCATAGCAGCTACTCAGTAAATCGGGCCCATGGAGTGTTCCATTGCATCACAACTCCTCTCCACCAGAACAGGATGAGGACAAGATGGTGTGGACAGCAACAGGAGGGAACTGATAGGGGACAGCAGTTAGAATAGGGCACAGAGGTATGGAAGTGTGGATGGTTCATTAACATCAGAAAGCTGACTTTACGGACATTAACTAAACTCAGAAGGCAACAGCCAATTGTTCCATCCAGTCTGTCCATTTCTTTCTTCAGTGGATAAATATAGCCCTGCTGCCAGGCATAAAAACATGACCCTTTGTAGTATATTATATCCACAGGTGTAGTTTGGGATAGGTGTGTGGGGGGGGGGGGGGGGGGGGGGGGAGGGAGGGAGAAAAGTTGCTGGACCTAATGCTGAATTGCTTCCCCTCCCCCCACTGCTAACATGGCTCCCTTACACTTTTGTCTCCACTGTGTTAACAGGCAAATAACACTTATGATCACATCTTATCTAGTAGTTTTGATTTCATCCTCTCTGGTTCTCTACCCACTCCTGTGTACTAAAAGAGCCAGCTTCAAATGTTATGTTGGTCATCAAGCAGCTGCCACAAACTTGGCAAAAGATACAGGACTCTCTGAGGAGTTGGAGTCAAAGGCCAGATTTCAACATAATTTTCTAACGTGTCAGTGATCACTAGAACTACCTCTCCATCTGGAATCATAGCTTTCCAGTGTCTTTTCAAATCTGAATGGAGCTGCCGCAAGCAAACCATCTTACAACTGAGCTCAGTCTTTGCCACATTGCTCAATCACACTCAGACTTATGTTAAAGTGGCCTGCTGGCACACTAAATCAGGGGATGTTAGAATATGACCATATAATAGTCCAATTCTGTGCTGCTCCACTTAACAAAAACAGGACAAAATACAGGTTTTTCATTTCAGAAAACATTTTCTGACTTGCAGGATGTCACATTTTCAATCTCAAATGACTTTCTTTTTCTAAATATTTCAAATTGTAACAAACATTCTAATTTTTGACAGAAAACAACCTTCAACATGCTGAAAAGTATAAGCTTCGCGTTTTTCTTTTCACAAAAAAAGCTTTCTTGCAATTAGGGCAAAGAAGCAGTGAAGGACTCAAGTTTCAAGGAGATGTAAGTAGGGAGAAGGGGGGCAGAGACAAGGCTATGGAGAGCCACTGAAGCGAAGACAGAAAATAAATTGTATGGATTTTGCCATTTGCTATACAGGTCAAAGATCTGTACATAAACCCTTGCAAGGAATCAGTATACAAACCATTCTTGAACACAGAGAAAAGAGTTACATCACTCAAGAGCCTGCTAGAATTGAGATGGATGAGAAAAGAAATGGAAAACAACATAATCGAGTTAGGCCTAAAGTGAGAGCCTGAGACACGGTTTCAATGAGTTATAATTACCTGGTATGACTATTTGACGAGAGGCTTTCCCAGGGCTGAACACTACAGCCAGTCACTGTGTAGGCTCCCCCACAGCTGCCATCCAGTTTCATCAGTAAAGCCTTTGCAGCATTCTCGGCTGTTTTACGACAGTCGTGGGCCCTTTTCAACATTTGAGTAATGTTCTCGTCTCCTGCTTGCTCCCCTATTGTGAATAAGTTTAGGTTGGATTATTTAAACATAGACACATGTAGGGCCTGATATTCAGAAAATGCTGAGCACCTAAATTTATGCTCTTAAGATAACCTCCTAAATTTGTGCCCTATTTTAAGTCAGATTTAGGGGCATAACTTCTCAGCTGAAAATTTATCTTAACTTAGGTTCTTAAAAGTTATGTTCATAAATTTAGGACTGCTGAAATTCAGAGCTAAGCTCTTAACTTCTTTTCCCCGCCCTAATCTGCCCCTGTTGTCACCCACTTTTTATGCTCCTAAACTAAAAGTTTAATGAAACTCTGAGTAAAACTGTATGCACTTAGTCTTAGTAAATTTCCAGAGAGACCAATATATGAGCATAACTCTTAAAGTTTGGAGCAGGCATCCTTTGAATATTGAGCCCATAGATAATATACACAAACTACAGACATGTAAAAATAGAGAAGACAGTTTTCAAAGACACTTATGGTGTCTTTTACTAAGGTGCGCTAAATGTGACGTATTCCATAGGAATAGAATGGGCTGCGCAGAATTCAGCATGAGCTAAATCTGTTAGCACGCCTTAGTAGAAGGACCCCTATGTGAGGTAAATAATGACTTACTCTGGTAAACTGGTCAGAGACAAATGCAGAAAGCTACTTCGAGCCTAATGGTGTGGTTACCAAGGAGTGTGCGTGCACATTATTGGGTGCAGAATGCAGAGGGCTTGTGTGCGCGAGTTAACATGGCCACTTGCTGTGTTAAAAGAATACCTCTATGAAACACTGTATGGTACCTCCCCCCCCCCCCCCCCCCCAATTTTTATTTATTTATTTAAATGAAATCTCTTGATTTTCTCAAACAGGAGGCGTTTCATCCCCTTTATCATTTTGGTCACTCTTCTTTGAACCTTTTCTAATTGTGCTATACCTTTTTTGAGATACAGCGACCAGAACTGAATGCAGTACTCAAGGTGAGGTTGACAATGGAGCGATAAAGAGGCATTATAGTCTTTTCGGTTTTATTTGTCATCCCTTAACTAATAATTCCAAGCATCCAGTTTGCTTTTTTGGCTGCCGCCATACACTGAGCAGAAGATTTCAATGACACAATGACACCTAGATCTTTTCCTTAGGTGTTGACTCACCAGGATGGGTATGAGGTTTGGGAAAAAATGTTGGAAGAATGACTGATTGGTTCAGATGGAACTCACCACCATAGGAAGGAACTTAGGGTGTGTGTGTAAGACTACTCTGTTATAATGAAATTTAGTGCAAGGTGGAGCCACTACTAGGGCCTGAAGCTCAATGACCTGGCGAACTGAAAAGCTGCCAAGAAAATTACCTTCCAGGTCAAGTACTTCAGATCTAGTGGCTCAAAATGAGCTTTCATCAGAAGGGTGAGGATGATGTTGAGGTCCCACGACACAGACAGAGGTTTGACAGGGAGCTCTGACAATAGCAAACCTCTCATGAAGCGAACAACTAGAGGCTGTCCAGAGATGGGCTTACCCTCTACGTGGTGATGGTAAGCACTACTTGCACTGAAGTGAACTCTTATAGAGTTATTCTTTAGATCAGACTCAGAAAGGTGTAGAAGTTATTGGATCTAGGGCACTGCCCTCATACCAGACAGCAAATCTCCTTCATTAAGTAGCACCTCTTGGTGGAATATTTCCTGGAAGCCAGCAAGAACTTGAAGACACCCTCTGAAAGATGCAAGGAAGCAAATTCTAAGCTCTCAATATCCAGGTTGTGAGGACTAGGGACTGGAGGCTGGTATGCAAAAGAGATCCCTCGTTCTGCGTGATGAAAGTCGGAAAACATGCCAATCTCCAAGGCCAAATCAAATGACTCAATGGTTACCTTAAAGGGCCAAATCACCAAGAAAAAAAGTAAGGACAAGAGCCCAGCTGGAGCTCAAGCCTAAGAGGGCCTAATGAGCACAGAAAAAATGAAAGAAAGCCTAAAAGTGGGGAAAAACAAACTAAATCTGTAAGAGGTAAAAGGGAAAAAAAAATACCCAAAAGGGTAAAATGAGGAACACTGGTAAAAATTCCGCCATGAAGAAACAAAAGGCTAATCAAAAATAAATAACCACACCAGACACAGTGATTGCTGGTCCCGCACTCTCAAAGCAAGCAGGAAGACACTGGCTCACGCGCAGTGGGGATACTGGTGCAGGTCTTAAAGCTGGGACTGGTACTATTTAACATATTTATAAATGATATGGAAATCAGAACGAGTGAGGTGATTAAATTTGCAGATAACACAAAATTATTCAAGGTTGCTAAAATACATGCGGCCTGTGAAATATTGCAGGAAGACCTTAGGAAATTGGAAAACCGGGCATCCAAATGGCAGATCAAATTTAATGTGGACAAATGTAAGGTGATGCACATTGGAAAGAATAATCCAAGTCATAGTTACCTGATGCTAGGGTCCACCTTGGGGATCAGCAACCAAGGAAAAGATCTAGGTGTTATAGATAATACACTGAAATGTTCTGCTGAATGTGCGGCGGGAGCCAAAAAAGCAAACAGGATGCTAGGAATTATTAGGAAAGGAATAGCAAATAAGACCAAAAATACTATAATGCCTCTGTATTGCTCCATGGTACGACCTCACCATGAGTTCAGTTCTAGTCACCGTATCTCAAAAAAGATATAGTGTAATTAGAAAAGGTTCAAAGAAGCGGGATCAAAATGATAAAGGGGATGGAACTCCTCTCGTATGAAGAAAGGCTAAAGATGTTAGGCTCTTCAGCTTGGAAAAGAGACAGATGAGGGGAGATATGATTGAGGTCTACAAAATCCAGAGAGGTGTAGAATGAGAAGTAAATTGATTTTTTACTCGTTCCAAAAGTACAAAGACTAGGGGGACACACAAGGAAGTTACATGGAAATACTTTTAAAACAAAAAGGAGGAAATATTTTTTCACTCAATGAATAGTTAAGCTATGGAACTCTTTGCCAGAGGATGTGGTAACAGCGGTCAGCGTATATGGGTTTAAAAAGAAGGTTTGGACAAGTTCCTGGAGGAAAAGTCCACTGTCTGCTATTGAGACAGACATGGGGAAGCAACTGCTTGCCCTGGGATCGGTAGAATGGAGTGTTGTCACAATTTGGGTTTCTGCCAGGTACTTGTGATTTGGCTTGGCCACTGTTGGGAACAGGATACTGGGCTAGATGGATCATTGGTCTGACCCAGTATGGCTGCTCTTATGTTCTGAAGTTCACTATTTCAAATGTTCTGCAACAGGCGACATGGATGACATCACCCACATGTGAGAATATGGTTTGCCTGTCCTCTAAGAAAACTAGGTACACCCCGAGAAATTATGTGATTCTGTGCTCACAGAATTTTGTGCATAATTTATGCCACTAGTCATTTGATGCTGTTTTGGTTCCTTTCACACATTTACATTTTTTTTTAAAGTGCATGTTAATTTATCTTATATGTACTAATTAATAGGTTAACATGCATTATAAAATTTAGGTGCACTAAGTCAATTTAAAGTATACTAACAAACTGAAAGAGTGCTAATAAATGCATATCCCTAGGATCACGTTACTTCACAACTCAGCCGAGTGATTACTAATCAGCACCGACGCTGCAATCACATTCCTTGGTTCCTTTCACTGAGATTTGGTTTTGTGTATCACCTTATGGTTTGAATTTAATACAATTTTTATTCTCATAGTACAGGACGATAACCAGTGATGTGCTGAATGGGATTCCTGTGAGCCTGCTTTGAGCACTTACCAACAGATCCCACTCCTGCAGCTCGGAACTGCCCAAGAATGAGAGACTGTTCACTTTCTGCCAAAGCAAGCAGTAGTTCGTATGCTTCGATACACTGTTCGCTGACACATGAAAGAAAGAGAAAAAAATTAATACAGTGAGCAATGGTGGACAAGCCATTCTCACATTCCCTTTGATGTTATATTGTAGCAAGGGAATATCTCAGCCTGACCTGTGTGGCACCTTCTGCCAATGACCCACACATGACCCTTAAATCTACAGTGCTGGGTACTGAGAACAGTGTCGACAGACAGGCTCCTGCTCATTTAAACAGTAGGATTTATGAAAAGGAAGCAGTCAGCCAGGCTTGGGCGTAATGGATCTGTAACAAATTTTTATCAAAGACTACATCAAGGTGTCTTAGTCTGGTGATGTTCTTGAACTCCTGCTGACCCCACCTGTACTTAATTTTCAGTAATCTGCTGTTCAAGCCTCATCCCTTATAAACTGCACAGGACACAAAGCTTTGACCAAGTCAGTCTTTCCATTTATACAGTTCCTCTGTTTGCACTTGTGAAGCAAGATATGGAAACTACTGATTCAAGATCTCACCCATAGCAGCTACAGCTACAAACACCCTACAACTATTTATTTCTGTAATGCCATTAGACATATGCAATAAAATACAAATACACATAACAGACTGTCGTTTTTCTGCAGAGTTCATAATCTAGCCCAGACAAACACTAGCTCTTCTTTTTTTTCCGTCTGCTACACCCCAACTCCACCCCTTGCTCCTCACATAACAGAGATGTGCCTTCATTTGCACAATGAAACCAACAACAGAACAGATTTTAGTTTAGTTTATAACGCAATTTGATAATCTGCTTAAAATTTTCACAAAAAGCCACTGGGCTAATCTAAATTTCCTTTACACATAGCTGAATTAAAGAGTAACATAACATTCTGAAAAGTCTCTTCCGGTTTGTCCCATCCTTTGCTACCGTCTTCAGAATTCGTCACTGGCTCTGCTTACAGAAGTAATGACCCATGTTATTTTGGCTCGAGTAACAAAATCAGGCTAACAGAAATAAGCACTCAGTTGATGAATATCTTAAGACATGTAGAAACCAGCCAGCCAACTGCTGCTTTTTAACATATTTATAAATGACCTTGAGATGGGAGTAACTAGTGAGGTAATTAAATTCGCAGATGACAAAGTTATCCAGGGTCGTCTCGTCGCAGGAGGAGTGTGAAAGATTACAAGAGGACCTCGTGAGACTGGGGGATTGGGCATCCAAATGGCAGATGAAGTTCAACGTTGACAAGTGCAAAGTGATGTACGTAGGAAGGAGGAACCCGAATTACGGCTATGTCATGCAAGGTTCCGCTTTAGGAGTTACGGACCGAGAAAGGGATCTGGGAGCCATTGTGGATAGGACGTTGAAATCTTCCGCTCAATGTGCTGTGGTGGCTAAGAAGGCGAACAGAATGTTGAGTATTATTAGAAAAGGGATGGAAAACAAGCATGAGGATGTTATAATGCCGTTATATCGCTCCATGGTGCGACCACACCTGGAGTATTGTGTTCAGTTCTGGTCGCCTCATCTCAAAAAAGATATAAAGGAATTAGAGAAGGTGCAGAGAAGGGCGACGAAAATGATAAAAGGGATGGGATGACTACCTTATGAGGAGAGGTTAAGAAGGCTAGGACTCTTTAGCCTGGAGAAAAGGCGGCTGAGGGGTGATATGATAGAGGTGTACAAAATAATGAGTGGGGTAGAGCAGACAGATGTGAAGCAGGGGACATAAGATAAAATTAGAATGTGGTAGGTTTAAAACAAATTGGAGAAAGTTTTTCTTTACTCAGAGCGTGGTTAGACTCTGGAACTCATTGCCGGAGAAGGTAGTAACGGCAGCTGGCCTTGCTGAGTTTAAAGGGGGTCTGGACAGATTCCTGAAGGAAAAGTCCATTGATCGTTATTAAATTTTGGGGTTTTGCCAGGTTCTTGGGGCCTGGATTGGCCGCTGTCGGAGACGGAGTGCTGGGCTTGATGGACCTTTGGTCTTTTCCCAGCTTCGCAGTGCTTATGTACTTTATGTACTTATGATAGCAAAGCGATTTAAACAGCCAGGAGAGGCTCTTGGCCATTTAAATTGCTTCTACAGGACTGTGAATATTCAGCGACACTTAACCAGTGCTTCTAAGGAAAAAAAAAGGCATATATTGCTAAAACTCCTGAAATCTCCGAACCCTTCCAGAGACCTTTATTCTATCTATTGACAGTAAAGACAACTATTACACTCCTTTTCTCTGTTTTTTACCAACAAGATAGTCACTTTACTGAATTCCTTCCAAACACCGTCTACGCACCCCTCTAAGCATATTGGTTTCTCTATCTCCCCTATCCCTTTGCCCGCCCCCTCTCAACCTACTGGTTCTTTTACCTGGACTTCCTTTGAAATCTAAACCCTTTCATCTCTGAAGAAACTAACAGCTTCAATGAGCACTACTTACTGTCAATGTGACCCTGCCCCCCCTCTTCTTGGTTAAAGGTACCTGAGTTAGGCCTCCTCCCAACTCTGCTGTCCTTAATTAATCTTAGCCTGTCTACTGGCCAGTTCCCTGATTTAAGGAAGTTAGCCATAGTCTGTCCTATCATTAAAAAAAACACTTTACATCCTTCTGTTCCAATCATTAACATCCTGTCTCCAATTTCTGCTAAAAGTAGTGTTCAATCAACTTACCTCCTTCTCTGAGAAGGTACTTGCCTTACACCACCCCTGCCAACCAAGATTTAGAATACATTTCAGTAGAGACAGTTATGACATCCTTACTCAGTAAACTCCACTCCCATCTTGATTACCACAGGATAGTCTTAGCCGTTTCCTTAGATCTTTCTGCTGCCTTCAGTCTTGTTAATCACTCTCCTCTCCTTTCTCATCTACCATCCTTTGTGGTTCTCTTGGTTTACCTTCTTTCTTATCCCATCGCTCTTTCCCGGTTATCACTTCTGATACTATTTCTGTGAAAAGGGAATTATACTGTGGTGCGCCCCAGGGATCAATCCTCTCTTCTCTTCAACCTATTCTTGAGTCCCCTCACAGCTCTTATCCAATCCTTTGGAATTTCAGTCTCTCTCAATGATGATGACATTCTGTTGCTATATCCTACTTCTACCTTTTTTCCTTCCCTTGCCCCACTTCAAGCTTGCCTTGATTCATTTGCCAACTCTCTGAGGATCAACAGCTAGTACTTAATGCAGATAAAACCATCGCTTGTTGGTTTGCTGGTGCTCTATCACCACCTTCCTCTTCTATTAAGCTTTTTGAAACTTCAATTACCTCGGTGACAAGTTTCCATTATCTAGGTATAATTCTTGATTCCTCCCTTTATTTCCTACCTCACATTTCCCATTTGTCCAAAGTCAGTTTCCTTATTTTCCATCAATTATGAGTTATCTGCCACTTTTTTGACCCTGATCACTTTCATGCATTTATTCGCTTTCTCCACATCCCGAATTGACTATTGTAACATTACATATGCAGGCCTGCCCCATATAATACTAAAAGAGACCTACAAACCCCCTTCAGAACACAGCCATATGATACTATGTCATGCCCAACATTTTGATCACACAACACCTTTACTGACACAATTTCACTGGTTACCTGTTGAACAGTAGATTAAGTTGCGATATAACTTTCAAGGTTTTCAGAATAAGTGTTCACGATTATCTTTCTTTTCTCACAATCCCCTATTCATCTGCCAGGGTCCTCCGTTCCTTAAATAATCATTGTCCGATTCTCTCTAATCCTAGAGCAGCCCATCCAGAATCAACCAAATGTAGCGCTTTTTACTTCCTCTTACCTCATATCTGGAATGATCTCCCTCTCACACTTCGAAGTAACTTCTCCTTCAAAACTTTTAAAGCCAATTTAGAGACTTGGCTTTTTAGACAGGCACTTTTTTTTTTTTTTTGGGGGGGGGGGGGGGGGGGGATGGTTGGATGGTTCATTACATAAATTAAGCTATCTATAACAGTGTTTTATTTCCCCAGTCCCCAGTTCTTCCTTTCCCTGGTGTTTTTCTCTTTTCACTTGATTCTTTGTAACTGATTTGCTTTACTATTTTTAATGAAGTTCCTTTTTATTTCTGATCTTATAGTCTGGAGTCAAAAACCAGCAAGGCAGGCAGTCTGCCAAATCCAATATGGAAGAAACAACAACAACAAGGCAGACCTTGTAACCCCCCCCCCAGTTTTTGTTAATAGATTAAAAGCTCCCAGAATTTCAACATAAAATGTCTGACATGGCCATGTTTCAGCAGTAGAGATGGCTGCCTCAGGGGCAGTAGGTCAACAGCTGATATAAAATTCCAAAATTAACCTGGCTGGAGCAGCTGTGTACTATGGAAGCCACACTGAGCCTACAAATAGGTGGAAAAATGTGGGATATAAATGTAACAAATAAATAAATGAATTAAAACACAGCAAGCTAGATTCTGGAATCAGTCTCTCACAAAAACGCCATGATTGCAGTGAAAGCCTAGTCAGAGTGGTATAATAAGTCTTAATAAACTATAAGCAATAAGCCAAAACCAGCTAATTTGTGGGTGGTCCTGGGATGGAGTCAGAACTTATACTGTTAAGTGCTGATATTCAAAACTTAACTGCATAAACAGGGCTGCATAAAATGCTTACTTCCTATCTTTATGCAGTTCATCTTATGCAGTTAAGTGCTGAATATTGCACTTAATCGTGTAAGTGTTTGCTGGCCACCTATGCCTGGATATTTAATGCCGGTGCGATGCCTGGACATGGGCTGGCATTGAATATCCAGCAACAAAGCAAGTGGCAGCCACAAAAATACTGACTGCTCTCAGCTGATTATCAGCCAGTAGACTTTTGCCTTGTATAGACAGGCTGAAATCTGAAAAACATGTCCTTTAGCTGAACTCAAGATGCCTACTTTATACAGTTTCCACTTGTGGCCTTATATGTCAGTGTGGGGCTGGTATTGGCTCTGACTGGTACCAGGACTTGCAGTAAAAAGCAGAAGAACTTTTATCTAGAACAGCAAGCCAGGGGAAAGGCTGGCAGCAGTGGCATAAAATTCATGCAAATATAGCCCCTGCATTGTGGGAGGGAGGGGAGAGAAGAAGAGAGTCTACGTAGCCAGCTCTCTTTCACCTTATTTTCTGTTTTTGTTTTATTTGTTAATTTTTAATTCAGCAATTGGAATATGTAAGTTTTTGAAATGTATATCTGCTCTTTTTATATTTTGCACCATACAAAGGAACAAGGAAAGGAATGGAAAACAAAAATGTGGAAGTTATAATGCCTTTGTATCGCTAAAGGCGGCTGAAGGGAGATATGATAGAGGTCTATAAAACAACGAGTGGAGTTGAACTGGTAGACGTGAAGCGTCTGTTTACGCTTTCTAAAAATATTAGGACTAGGGGGCATGCGATGTAGCTACAAAGTAGTAAATTTAAAACGAATCATAGAAAATATTTCTTCACTCAACGTGTAACTAAACTCTGGAATTCGTTGCCAGAGAATGTGGTAAAGGCGGTTAGCTTAGCAGAGTTTTAAAAAGGTTTGGACGGCTTCCTACAGGAAAAGTCCAAAGACCATTATTAAACTGGACTTGGAAAAATTCACTATTTCTGGGATAAGCAGTATAAAATGTTTTTGTAGTTTTTGAGGATCTTGCCAGGCATTTGAGACCTGGATTGGCCACTGTTGGAAACAGGATGCTGGGCTTGATGGACCTTTGGTCTGACCCAGTATGGCAATACTTATGTACTTATGTAGGAACTCTTTCTGATACTTTGTTCGACGGTTCTTAATTTGAACTTCTGTCCCTGGCTAGCAGACTGAATGCCACTCATTTGATGCTGCAGACTAAAAGTTTGGAGAAAAGGAGTTAGTTAAAGATGAGCCAAGCAGCCCTATGTACCAGCAGGAGGCAGTGGTAGATCTCCTGGTAGCAGCAGCCATACTAGCTGTAAAGTCTGGGTAAAAAGATTGCGTCAGAGCGTTAACAGAATGCAGAAGAGCTAAGAAAGGAAGAAGTCAGAATGAATGAGAAGCAAACAGACTGAAAGTAATGGATAAGTGAAACCAGGAGAGAAATGGAATGAGTGAGGGAAACAAAAGGTAGGGTGAGACAGGTGCAAACACATAATACAAATATGAAACAGCAAAAAATAAAGAAGAACCTCTAGCTGTTATCAGTTAGTGACCAAATCAGAATGGCTACCAAAAATGACTTTGGTGATGAGATTTCTTTTCCTGTAGATGCCTTTTTTTCAGGTTACATAAGAAAAAATGGGCTGCCACAATGAGTTATTCCATTTCAACAGAGCTGATTAAACAGATTCATCACACACCTGAGAGAAGAAAGATACTGTCTGATATACAATATTCATGCACAAGATTGCTTGAAATTAGGAGTGTGAAAATTAGAAAGATGTGGAAGCTCATGAGAACAAGGTAAAGCAAAAATGGAGGGAAACTGACCTAGTGACTGCAGGGGCCTGGCAAGTGGACAGTGTACTTATTCTTGAGCTCAAGTTTTGTTCTTACATTGCCAGAGTTTGACTGTTGCAAGTTACTTTCTATCCCATGGGCCGATGTCTCAGTTTATCCAGAGCTCTCTGTCAAACTATACTTTCTTTCCCTTTCAAACATCTTCAAGAGAGATCACTGCTAAGCAATTTTATAGCGCTACTAGCCAATTCATTTAAGGTACAACAATTTTTATTGATAAACACATAACCGATACAACCAGTACCTGTAATCATACAGAGGTAAGTAATGAGACACTATAAATTATAGAAATGATAAGTAGTAGTAGTAGTAATAATAACCATAGATTACTGAGAGGCCCCTCCACACTTTAAAGGGACTTTAAACTGTATAAGAGACTTGAGCGTTGTAGAATAGTATATTATGCATTCAAGTAGGTTCTTAAACTGTCGAGGGTATATGCATGTAAAGTCGCACAGAAACACAGCACTTATTTTTATGTGATATATGTATAGGTATTCTCGGGGTCAGAGAATAGGCAGCATGGGAACATTATAAAATATGCAACAAATGTGCCTAACTCCTATTCTTGATGGCACATACATGCACACAATAACATCGGCCTCAAAGCAGGTAATTCTTTTTTTTAAAGCTTAGGGCACTACAGAGGTGGACTGACCATTTGGGCAACCAGGCAGTGCCTGAGGGCCCAGAAACTCTGTCCAGTTGCCCGCTGCAGGTCTAGTGGCCTCTGCAGGGCAGGAAAGAATCCCACTCTTTCCTGCCTGCTGCTGCTACTCTGCATGTGAATGGCAGCACAGTGTTTTAAAAATGTCTGCCAAGACTCCTGTGGAAGTCTCATGAGAGTATCCTGGTAAGTCCCAGAAGACATTTTGAAAAACATGGCAGCACCGCCACTGGCCACGCGCAGTAGCAATAGCAGGCAGGAAACAGTGGGATTCTTTCCTGCCCCCGAAGAAGCCACTATACCATCAGGTCCTTCAAGGTAGGACTGGGGAGGGCAGTGGCAGTGCGGGAAGGTGACAGCAGAGCAGTAGGTGGTGGCAGCACAGCAACGGTGGGGGACCCTGACAAACTTTACTGCCCAGGGGCCCTGACCACTGTCAGACCACCCCTTGGGCACTACATACTATATAGATAACCTCTTTATTAGCAAACCGCAAGATCACAACACATGAATAAAATACAATCGTTTTTTCCTCATTATCCTTAAATTTCCCCCACCCACTCATCCCCAGCCCAAATCCCTCAGGTGATAGAATCCCCCAGACTTGGTTGAGTCTGATCCAATCCTAGAGGTACAGTTCCCAAAATGGGCTCAACAAATAGTCAACAATTCAAAATCCAACTGTGAACTCGATGTTGTACATTCATCCAAAACAGAGCCCAGGTCAAGTGAAACAACTTCCATTGACCAGGCTGATCCCAGCCTGCCCGATTATGCTCAAGGGATCATGATGGAATAAACCAGATTGAGCCACTGCATGACACTGGGAGCTTCATTGCTCATCCACTGTAACAAAATAGTGAAATGTGCCAGAAGAAACAAATAGAATAAAACATGCTTCAAGTTATTCAGCTTAGCCACACAATCGGAGTAGTCATCAAAGAAAAAAAAAACTGCTGATGGAGTGGCAAACGAAACTTGAAAATGCATTGTATTCTCACAGAAACTGATCTCCGGAACTACTGAATTACCGGACAAGATCAAAACAGATGTCCAAGTAAGGCCTCTTGGTGCTGACACATCAAACAAACAATAGCTGTGTTGGGCAGTTCCCATAAAAAGGCCTGTCATGTTGAAATGCAAGTTCAAAATAAGAATTTATAATGCTGCTCCTGTTGAGCTGCAAATGGTAGCCTAGTTACAGGTTTACAGATCACTTTTTGCAACAATTCTGCTGCAAACTCAATACCCAAATCTCGAGCCTAGGCCTCTGCACTCCCATGCAAATTCAGTGGTGGAAGATCAGCTCAAAGAACCTTGTAATAAAAGGTATTCACTACTCAACAAGAATGCCTCTGCCAACTGCTCGGCTGCCTCCTCCACCAATGAAGAAATATTTATCATTTGTAGACAGGAAAAATCTACAGGTGTGAGGTGGTAATGAGTACAAAGCTAAAGAAAGGGATGAACATTACCATCACCATTGACACAATGATGTTACAAGGAAAGTCCTATAGTGTCCCAACTGATTTAAGGACTTATTAGTCAAACCAGCTGGGAAGACATTATTACCACAAAGAGGCAATCAAGTGGTCACTTGGAAAATAAAATTTTTAAGCTTACATAACCATACCCATACTCTACGCAGGGGTGCAATGAGACAACTATTCTTTAAATATTTTGTTAACTTACCCAGATTGGGTTTGCAAAACATAACCGGGATTCAACAGGGTTATAAGTCCCTGTTCATAAATCAAACATGTTTAATAATGAGAGTGCTACCGCCAATCCGCGACCTTTCGGAAATGACAAGCTTTATTATAAAGGTCAAAAAGACGTCAGACTCAGAAACAGAACGAAGGAAGAAGAGGACCTCGCGGAGGAGGGTTGGTGGCGGGGGGGGGGGTCGAGAGGGTTGTTGGCAGGGGGGGGGGGGGGGGTCAAAGTTGGTGGTGGCAGCGGCTGCGGGGGGGGGTGCCGACAATGGCCGGGGGGGGGGGGGGGGGTGCCGACACCTAAAATGTGCCCCCTCACCTCGGGCTCTGAACCCCCCTCCCGCCGAAGTCTGGCTATGCTCCTGCTTACACCTGATTCAGCACAAACTTCCAGTCCTCCCCCAAAAAAGATGAATCTGGACCAGAAATTCAGACCCAATCATATACAAGCCAGTGTCTGATATCACTTGGAAAGCCCTGCCATGTCTGATTAGTGGGTGCCTTCATTACTACCCAACCCTGGCCACTGAATGCCTCTCTTCTCCATACAAGTGCACTGAATAATGCATGCATGTTTGGCCTCAACACCCACAATAAAGATAACGAGTGCCGTGGCTCACTCCCGCAATGTGACAACATTCATTGCAGCCTTCCTCTTACCTCCACAATGCTGCTGCCTCTTGCTGGCATTTCAGTTTGGTCTCAGGCAACCCAGAACTGACACTCAATATCACAGCCAGCACCCCTAAGACCCAGAGTGCTTGCCTCTCTCCACACAGAAGCTCTTTTGGGCCACAGGCACCTACGACTCCACCCCGAGCCAGCATAATATAGCCAGCAGCCCCAGGATTTCCCACACTCCAATCTTGCTCACAGTGAGCATGATTTTTAATTTAGCAATTCATCTCCCTTTGCCCCACCTCTTCACTTAAACAGCTCAGTACTTTATAAAAAGCCAAATCTACCCCACAGAGGTGAACACCGTTAAAATTACCAGTGCATGCAGAAGTGGGATACAGGATGGGGCAGCGAGAGAATCCAGAGCAGGCAGCAGCCAGTGGTAATGTGAGCCTGACATCGGTGCCAGGCAAAATGGCAGAGACTATTATAAAGAACAAAATTGCAGAGCACATTCAAAAGCATGGCTTAATGAGACAAAGTCAACATGGATTTAGTAAAAGGAAATCTTGCCTCACATCTATTACATTTCTTTGAAGGGGTGAACAAACATGTAGATAAAGGTGAACCAGTTCATATTGTGTATCTGTATTTTCAAAAGGCATTTGACAAAGTACCGCATGAAAGACTCCAGAGGAAATTGAGGGTCATGTGATAACAGGTAGTGTTCTATTGTGGATTAAAAACTGGTTAAAAGATAGAAAACAGAGAGTAGGGTTCAATGGTCAGTATTCTCAATGGAGAAGGGTAGTTAATGGGGTTCCCTAGGAGTCTGTGCTGGGACTGCTGCTTTTTAACATATTTATAGATGACCTAGAGATGGGGGTAACTAGTAAGGTAATTACATATGCTGATGACACAAAGTTATTCAAAGCAGTTAAATCGCAGGAGGATTGTGAAAAATTACAAGAGGACCTTACAAGACTGGGCATCTGACATTTAATGTGAGCAAGTGCAAAGTGATGCATATGGGAAAGAGGAACCCGAATTATAGCTACGTCATGCAAAGTTCCACGTTAGGAGTCACCGACCAAGAAGGGGACTTAGGTGTCATCGTTGATACGTTGAAACCTTCTGCTCAGTGTGCTGCGGCAGCTAAGAAAGCAAACAGAATGTTAGGTATTATTAGGAAAGGAATGGAAAACAAATGAGAACGTTATAATGCCTTTGTTTTGCTCCATGGTGCGACCCCACCTCGAATATTGTGTTCAATTCTGGTCACTGCATCTCAAAAAAGATATAGTGGAATTAGAAAAGATGCAGAGAAGGGCGATGAAAATGATAAAGGGGATGGGACGACTTCCCTATGAGGAAAGGCTAAAGCGGCTAGGACTCTTCAGTTTGGACAAAAGGCGGCTGAGGGGAGATATGATAGAGGTCTATAAAATAATGAGTGGAGTGGAAAGGGTAGATGTGAAGCGTCTGTTTACGCTTTCCAAAAATACTAGGACTAGGGGGCATGCGATGAAGCTACAATGTAGTAAATTTAAAACGAAATGGAGAAAACTTTTCTTCACTCAACGTGTAATTCAACTCTGTAATTCGTTGCCAGAAAATGTGGTAAATGCGGTTAGCTTATCAGAGTTTAAGAAAGATTTGGACGGCTTCCGAAAGGAAAAGTCCATGGACCATTATTAAATTGGACTTGGGGAAAATATTTCTGGGATAAGCAGCATAAAAAGTCTTGTATTTGTGACCTGGATTGGCCACTGTTGGAAACAGGATGCTGGGCTTGATGGACCTTTGGTCTGTCCCAGTATGGCAATATTTATGTACTTATCTTCACAACAGTGGCCTAGTGGTTTGGGTGGTGGACTTTGGTCCTGGGGAACTGAGTTCGATTCCCACTTCAGGCACAGACAGCTCCTTGTGACTCTGGGCAAGTCACTTAGCCCTCCATTGCCCCATGTAAGCCGCATTGAGCCTGTCATGAGTGGGAAAACACGGGGTACAAATGTAACAAAAAAAAAAAAACAGTGAGAATCTTAAAGAGAACCTAGTAATGACAGCAGTAAGGTCAAGCTCCTGCTCTCACAGGCAGGTACCAAGACACCTGGCACTGCACAGCAAATTAAAGAAATGGAAGGACTAAAATAATTGTGTCCAACTTGTTAGGAATATTTTTTACTTTGTATTGGGTGCACTAGGCCATACCAACTTTGAGTCTCATTTGTTCAAATTCAAGGCAGCTACAGGGGCTGCCAACTCAGGGTTGTCAGCAAAGGTGATTCAAGTCATTAGTAGATGGGGTTCTACACCAAATATATCAGGCTGAAGGGCAAAGAAGGGAGGTATTGCGTCTTCTCCTTTTAGATTTCTCAAATAAGGGTGCTGGAAGAAGAATGGTCTGGATTATGGACCATTCTGGGCATTTCAGCGTAGACTTGTACGACCATATGGACTCATCTGGCCCTCGAGTCATCTGGCATGGCAACTGTGTGGATGATCTTCGTGGCATGCAATGGGACCAACTAGTTCTGGAGATGAGGACTCAAGATGAGGGATCTGTGTATTCCAAAGAAGGTTATTATTCACTTAGATTGGAATGATATTGGAAACAATATGGTAAGACAGCTCATAGAGCAAGTGAGGAAGGACTTCTCCACATTAGGAGACAGATCCCTGCTATGGCAATTGGAGGGTCTGATATTATTCCCAAGTCAAAGTTTGCAGGTGACCTATTGTGATTTAAGAGTATAAAGAAAATTGACAGACAAATTGGTGTCTGGGTAGTTGAGCAAGGAGATTTTGGATTCGCTATGACTGACTGGATGGCAGGTTGGAGGGCATTTCAAGGCTGAGGGTGTTCACTTGCCCGACATTGGTCTCAACTTATACAATGGCTTGCAGGAAGCTCTTGAACGCATCTTGGTTTCTAAACCAGTTTATGGTCGTGCTCCATTTGTGGGAGAGCTGCGAGTGGCTGGTGCAGCACTGGTTGACAGCTACTTGTGACCTGGTACTTGTGACCTGGATTGGCTACTGGGCTAGATAGACCATTAGTCTGACCCAGTATGGCTATTCTTAAGTTCTTAAGATTATTCACCCCTAGATTCCTCTGGGATGTTGAACTGATCTGGAAAAGGGGTTGAGGGAGGAATATGTTAACTGTAACCTGGGTCCCAGCCAGGAGGGGGCAATCAGCTATGTTGGGTCTGTGGCTGGCTCACTGCCCCATTACTGGTGGGAATGTGATCAAAAGGAGAGCTTGTGAGGGGAAAATTCAAGGCAGTGGAGAAGTTTGCCACCTGTTTGTTTTTGGCTCAGGTAAACTGATATATTCTAGATTGTCAAATAAAGCTGTGGCTAAGTTTAACCCAATGGCTCAGACTCTAGCATATTAATTTTTGTGTTGGGCTTGGTAATAAGAGGATAAATAGTAATTTAAAGAGGGTGGCCTGGGACTGGGGCTTACCAAGTGCCTCTATAAGAGGGAATAAATCTCAACAGCTGTAGAAATCTTCCTGGTCTGAGGTTGAGAGACGATGGCCATCAAAGGAGTAAGCATATGAAGTCTTGCTCTCCGTTTTCAGTTGAAGACGGACTTAAATGTGACATTCTTCAATCTTTGCTAGAACCCTCCTCATGCTATCCACATTATTAGGGATATCTAATTTATTGCATATTTTGGTATCATCTGCCAAGAGGCAAACATATCACTTACAAAAATGTAAAAAAGTACTGGATTACAGATCAAACACTGTGGCACACCACTGGTAACATCCCTTTCCTCAGAGTGAACTCCCATTTACCAGTACCATCTGTCGCCTTCCATTCAACAAGTTTCTAACCCAGTTAGTATGGACCCTGAAGGGATCAAACTGCAAAAAGATCACTTCAGGGTCCATACCAACAGCACTCAGTTTATTTGTAAGTCACAGAGATCTGCACCTCTATGTCTGTAGCTACGTTTCTCAGTGAAAACTAAGAACCCCTTCCCATCAACCTAACATATCCCTAGAAACAAGTCTATGAAAATGCAGGTAAGAATATATGCGATGGGGAATAATGTATTATTTTTTAAAAAGATCTTTCATTCATGTAAAATGGTTTCTGAAAATTGTCCTCTAAGCTATCTTGACTACAAACAGAGGTCAGCAGAAGTAGAACAGTAAAGTGAGCACAGATGGGAACCAAAGGAACAAAGTGGAGCCTCAAACTGATGAAAGATTTACTGAAGGACCTGACACAGCCGGTGTTCCGGCTGATTGCCTGAGCCAGGGTTCGCATTGTTACATTTCATAGTTTTACATTTGGATGTCATCTGAGTTGCTAAGGAGGCTACAACGATATGACCTCTGATGCATGAAGTCAGCCAAAACATGGGCTGTGTTGGGTCCTTCAATAAATCTTGTTTCCTCCAGTTTGAGGCTCTGCTTTGTTCTTTTGGTGCCCAACTGGGCCTCCAACACTCTACTGCCATTTGATATGTGTTGCTGCTTCCCTCTGGTTTGCTCACTTTACAACTAGAGGTCATCATTTCTGAACTAGCTTCATGACAGCTGTGAAAGACACTTCCAAAACAGATTTGGTTAAAAGCACACCAAGCAATAATGTTGGCACAGAGATATGCAAAAGAAGAAAACTTAACCTCATACTACCCATTTGCTAGACTTCATGCGCTCAGACTTAAGACATGATTCTCTGGGCCACCAGTACGACAGCACAATAAAAGATCCTGTCCAGCATCACATTTAGTGATGGAGGTGCACCAAGTGAAAGCATTATGCTTTATTATGGACCCGCATCTCCAGGTTGGCAGGGGTTGATATCTCTTATGCCTGTTTTTTCACGTTCTGTAGGGCACGTTGGTTATTGTGCTAAAACACATTCATACCCAGGTCTTGCAGCCCCTTCTGTACGGGACAGTCCTACGGGCCAGGCATTTACCTGTATTGTAATGCTAGCCTCAGTGCTGTGGCATTGGATTCGTATTTCCCCACCAGCATACTCATCCTTTCAGCATTGCTCTTACATTCTTCCAGCGTTATTGTTAGCAAATCATTCTGGGATTTTAAGTGCTCAATTCGACTGCAAAAAGATAACAAAAAGATTACCACCTTCTAAGCTTCATATATAAAACTTACAGCAAAGATGCATTCTCTTTTCTAAAGCTCAAAAATGCTACAATGTCAGAGGCTCTTTGAACTAAAGTACTTTCCAAATAACTATAGCTAAATCCCCAAATTCCAGGCAGCAATAATCCAGATGGTACTAGTGATATAATTTCTCATTGTAGCTTGAGCACAGGTTTAGATCCACTCAAGCATACTTTAACAAGCTGCTCTTGACATTTAGGGTTGCCTGAATGATAACGAAAGGAAAAATGTGTGCATTTCTGCTTTTTATTATTATTATTACTATTTTTTAATATACAGAGTACAAGAGGTGAAAGAAACCCTGGCAGCAGGCAACTGATCAGACAACAAAAAGTATGCATCAGCTCAAAACTCAGCTGCTTTTTCATTTGTTTGGCTGTACATTATTACTTTGCATCATATTGTTGTCACCATAAGGGCTGCTGACAGACTTTAAAGTGACAGAGGATGATCAGAGTAACTTGACCTGGCTGGTCCAGAAAATGTTATCTTGAATTTAATTTTCAAAACAGACAGCAGTGAACACATTTGAACAACAGCTGGAGTCAACAGTGTATATTTCTTTGTTTTTCAACAAAGCATAAGCCCAAAAGCAGGATTCTGAACAAAAATATCCAAAATTTCCACTTAATATTAAAGATGAGGGACCCGCAGACCAGGAGCCCATGCCAGATAAAACTGGCTATAATTTATCTAGCTCTAAAACTGTCATCAGTCCCGTTGATATTTCATCAGTCCATAAATCAAATGTGCAACTATGCAAAATGTTTTCATCACCATTAATAACACAGAAAAATAAAAAGTGAGTTTCTTCTATCAATACAAAATGCTAAAAAAAATCATATGGCTGCCAATATAAATGAATGCCAACTGTGCAGCACTTCAAACAAACAGAGGATGGGCTATTTGGCCTTTATCTGCCGTCATGTTTCTAAGGTAGGAATTATAAGTTTATTGATTGAAATTTATCAGTTTGAGAAATTCGCTGTTCTCATATTTTGCACTGTACAGGAGGAAATGCATCTCTATTTCTCTGGTGCTGCACTGCAGTTTAAATTTTGTGTATAATAGTACTTTTAGTTTATGGTCTCTTATTCTGTGTTTGAAGAGGTGCTATCTGGTGGATTGGTGGGGATGGATGTTGGGAGTATGTTGGCCAGTGTTATCATCCCACATGAGAAGATATTTGTCAGCCCTCCCTCAACCCTCTTGGACCCAAAGCTGTCTTTTTATATGCTCAATGGCTAGTAAAAAAGGGTGTGGCTAAAGTACAGAAGTCACAGATAGTCACCTCACCCCCTAAGTTTGGCCTTATGAGTACTAGCACCTTATTTCCTAGAAAAAAAAAAGCACTGACAATAGGTAACTTTACAAGCTCTGTAATACAGGTGAAATGTGCTTATTTGCAGTCCCATGTGCATGCTCAGGTAGAGGGACTGAACTATTCTGCACCTATTTCCTGATCAACTGGAATACAGACTGCTGCAGCCATTGATTCTTGAGGTAACTGCAGAAAGCACAACATTTAAGTAGATTTTCGTTGGGCAATTATGCATGAACTTAGAAGAGAAGAATTAGAAGCTGTGGCCTGATTGTTGCCCGAGATGAAGGGTTGCATTTGGAACTTGGGCGCATATGTTTTTGGAATGTCCCTACCGTCATGAACTTTGGAGATGTATGTTGGTTCAGTTGAGACAAATAGTGGGTGGGGGGATTGAGTGGTCCTATGATCTCTTATTACTGGGAAACTGGGAGGGGAAGAAGAAATTGGCCACAGGTAAAGAGATTTATATGTGCAGTTTTACTTTACATAAACTTATATTAAAATACTGGATCAAGGAAGAAATCCCATAATTGACTCACTGGACATGTCAAATGCTCCAACTGGCTCAGTATGAGCTTTGGCACCTGCCATGGCACGGCAGACTAACTGCTACCTCTCAAAAATGGATTTAGGCTACACTACAGACTCTTATGGTGCCAGGTGCTAATGACTGCTTATTTTGATCTCTAAGGGAGATAGCCCATATCAGCCCCTTGGATTGTTCCACGAGTCACTGTTGCTGTGGTGGAAGGAAGCCTTGCTTTGGGGGGGGGGGGGGGGAGGAGCTGTACATGTGGTGTGTGCATGCAGTACGTGTGTGCTGGGGTTTCAGGCGTTATCTAAAATCCTTACAGTAAGTTGGTTGGCATATGGGTGCTCCCCTGGATAAGAAACCACCAGGGACCATATTGTTTTCCCTTTATGTATTGTTGTTTGTACTTAGATTGCAATGCTGTTCACATTCCTTTATTGTTTTGTCTTGCTTGTACAATTCTATTGTTAAAAAAAATATAATCAAATATACAACCCTCCAGCAGCTAAGTTTTCTACTGCTATATAAGAAAAGTCCTGACCTTAAGAAAGCAGTGTGAAACACTGGCCAATGTTGGTCTTCTAGATACATTTATGATAATAAAGACTGTGTACAAGACTTCTGACTCCTTGGTGTATGTTGGAAGAGCCATCCTTACACCCCTACTCCACTATGACCTGGAACCGAATATCCATAATGCTGGTAGCAGCTAAAAAACAAAACAAACAAAAAAAAAACCTCACCACTGCCAGCTGAATATCTACCCCTGAATATTTAAGTTAACAAGAATAGGGGACATAACTGACTCCTTGGGAATACCACACTTCAGAAACAAGAAGATCTATTCTGCAAAAAAAAAAAAAAGAACTACTTAGAAAACAGTTTCCCTATCAACTGGTCCAACAGGATCTGGTGGTCCACCATAAAAAATGCAGAGGTCAGACCCACAAAACACACAACAAAATGAGTCCCTTTATTCAAGAGCCTATGGAGCTTCTCAGCTACAGCCAGTACAGCATCTCAGCGGTGTGAAATGACCAAAATCCATAAAGGACAATAACAATACCTTTACTGGTTTCCAAAAATTAGTCATGCTAACAAGCAATAGCTCTTTCAATTAACCTTCTCATAAAAGGTATGTTAGATAATGGGCAATAATTTACTAAAGGACTGGGATCTTAATAGTTTCTTCAGAAGAGGCAGATAATCTTCAAAGATTTAGAAAAACAACTCAGTCAAACAAGCATCAATTTATTAAATGCCATTGGTAATACAATTAACATCTGCAACTCTAACCAGCCACTCAGGACACTGGTCCAGTTGATAAATAGTGTTTCATAAAGTTATTAACAATGCAAGAGCAGATTCTTCCTAACCACATATAGTGATGTGATGTGACACGAGTTCAAGTCCCCTGGTCCATTAGGGACTGTTGGGCTAGGCTAGGGGAGGTGATGCACTTTTAGCCAGGTGGGAATGGGATGGGAAAGATTACCACCTCCTCTTATGGCGGCCCCTGTCAGTTAATAAAATACCACCAAGTACACATCTCATCAGAGATGTCCCTACAGCTCTGGGTGGTTGAAGATGGAAAATGGGAAAAGTAGAGAAGAGAAAATGTGGGTGTGTGTGTGGGGTGTTTGAATAATCATCTGTACACATTCCAACTTACCTATTTAGTCTCTCTGTTTCCACTTCAAATTCACGGATTTTGCTTTCAGAGATGGCAGAGCCATGAGAGTAAAGAGTCTGAAAGATTTCCTGGATATTGGAACAGTCTTGCAAAGAATGGGCCAAATGCTCAGCCACACTACTGGACACCTGCATAAAGGGGTTTATGAACAAATGGCATATAAAACATCCAGGTCATGCTTCATCTCAGTCCTTATTTCCTACTTCACCCCATCCTGCACAACACCCTCCTCATTCTGTAACAGGTTGCTTAAAGTCAGGCGCCAAGTGCATGCATAAGTTTTACAATAATAGCACTTACATGTATGATTGTTACACTCGCGCGCCTAAGTGCTAGACATGTGCTCAATGGTATTCTGTAACACAGATGCGCAACTCACTTAGCATATAAATGTAAGGGGGAGTGCATGTGGGCGTGGCGCATAACTTACAGTATTCTGTAAGTTACGCAAGTCAAAGTGCCACATTTATGCCTGATACTGACACTACATAAGTGAGTGTCCAGATGCCATTCCAGAATTAGCACTTAGCATGCTGCACCTTGGTACCTAACTTTTGGCACCCTTTATAGACTAGCCCCCCTGTATGCTCAAGCTCTTCCACACCTCAAAGGTTTTCCCTCACCTTCTTTTACCTTGGGAAGTCTTTCAATACATCAGAGATGCTCTCTGTGCCCCTCTGCATCCTGCCTGCCTGTCTGCTTTTTCAGCAAGACATCATATTAGTCTTAATAAACCACCACCTCCATAGAGAGAGAGAATATGACAGCAGGTAAGGACCTTAAAGCACTTTCAAGTCATATGATTCCCTTCCTGGTTCACTGTCATAGACCCCAGTTGATCTCTGACCCTCTTTACTTCTACGCATCTAAGAATCATCTGATTTCTACCGTGCCTTTGTAAATTCTGTCTTTGGTAATTTTATTTATTTATGGTACGCTTATATCCCACATTTTCCCACTCTTTTAAAAAAGAGGAAGCCTGATGGATGGATTAAGCATAAAAACTTTTATGATTATATACCCAAGACAGCAAAGAACCAAAATAACAATGATGACGAAAACATGTCTTGGATAATAAGTGATCTTCTACAAGCTTTCATGTTTTTATGGATAGCAACTAGGATACATCTTTAGAAGTGTGGACTGAGGTAAGTAGGTAGACAGAATAGGCCAAATGATCTTTATGAAGGTAATTTTCTAAAGGTCAGCCATGCAGAAAAGGTCTGTCAGAAAACTGCATGCCTGTAAATGCACGTAAGTGTACATTTGAGAGGCTGCACATAGGCATTCCTGGGGCACAGTTCAGGTAGAGCAGAGCATTTTTTTTTATAGAATATGCAGATACATGCATACAGCACATCTTGTCTTCACTATTATTTAACATTTTTCTTAGTCCATTAGCCCTTCTTATTCAAGGTTTCAGAGTCAGTACCTTTTTCTCTGCAGATGACTTAATAGTTCACTACCTTTCTCCAATTGTTCTGGATTTAACACCTTTACAATCGCTGTCGAACCTTGGTAATTGTTACAAACTTTTTCTGAACTGGAAAAAGATTGACAGCTTGCTAGATTATAGATCATTCTGTTATCTCCTCTTTAGCTCTCACACTATTTGGTATCCCTTTTCAGACAGCAGACTACCTACATATTCTCACAGCCTTTTCTGGGGTGACTCCCAGATCCACCCAGGACCTATGCTCCAGGTGCTATGCACTTCCACCAGCTGCCTTCCAGGTGCTGTGGAGGACTTGCAGCCTATCTGCATATCCTCACAGCCTTCTCCGGGGTGACTCCCAGGTCTGCCATGATCCACCCAGGCCATGTGCTCCAGATGTCTGGTGCTTCCACCAGCTGCCTTCCAGATGCTGTTGAGAACTTGCAGCCCATCTGCATATCCTTACAACCTTCTCCAGGGTGATTCCTAGGTCCACCCAGCGACTACGCTCGAGGTGCCTAGCCTTTCCACCAGCTGCCTTCCAGGTGCTGTGAAGAATTTGCATCCCATCTGCATATCCTCACAAACTTATCTGGGGTGACTCCCAGTCCACCCAGGGCCTATACTCCAGGTGCTGTGTGCCGTTAAAACATCTTCTCTGTACTACTTGTACTTTCTTTCTGCTATTTCTTATGGCTCCAGTACAGTTTCTTTTCTTGGTACTTTTCCCTTCCCAATTTCTTTCTCCATCTGAAACTACTGTATACTGCAGGAACACATTGCCCACCTTCTGCTTTCATCATTTCACCGTCCCTTTTGTCGTCTCCCTTCTAAATATCCTTCTTTTCATTCAACCATCTCCATTCTCACTGAGTACATCTCATCTTTGTCTTGTTATGCCTTTCCTACTCTTCTCTGTACTCTCTTGCTCTTTTCTCCTGCTCTCTGCTGGGGATATCAATCCCAATCCTGGTTGTCTACATCAGCTCTCATCCTATTCGTGAAGGTCACACAGAGATGTCTCCAATCTAATTTCTGCTCCTCTCCTCTTCTTTTCTGCCTCTCTCATGTGCTCTGTGGAATGTCCACTCTGTCTGCAACAAACATTCCTACATCCACGACCTCTTTATATCTCATACTTTCCATCTGCTTGCTCTACCAACTCTACTTCAGCTGCGGCCCTATGCCAGTCTTATTTTCTCCCATACTCCTCGCCTGGTTGGCTGTGGAGGTCACCCTCTTGTAGATTTCAACCTCTTCTTTTACTTCAGTCTCACTAATTTCTTCCTTCAAAGTCCACTCCATCTGTCTATTCACTCCTCTACCTCTCTGAGTAGCAGTCATTTATCGACCCCCTGTTAAGTCCCTTTCTTCCTTTCTCACTAACTCCTGGCTTTCCTTCTTTCTTGAACCTTCATTACCTTCCCTCATTCTTGGGGATTTTAACTTTCATGCTGATGATCCCCTCTGACTCTTATGTTTCTCAGTTTCTCACTTTAACATCCTCTTTCAATCTTCAACTGTGCTCCATTACCCTCTACTCACCAGAATGGCCACTGTCTTGATCTTTTCTTCTGCAACTGCTCACACTCACCTCAGCTCTTCCCCTCTCTGACCATCAGCTTTCACACCCTCCCCCCTAGTCCCATCCAATCTCCATCAATACATTTAGGAATCTTCAGGCTATTGACTCTTCTATTTTGCCCTCCAGTGTTTCAAACCTCTTGTCTACCACTACGTTATCCAAGTCTGTCAATAAGGTTGTCTCTTCCTATAATAATATTCTCTGCTCTGGATACTCTCATTCCTCCCATTCCCCGTTCTGTAAGGTGTACCAAACTCCAGCCTTGGCTGACCTCTAGAATCAGCTACCTATGTTCCTGTACCTGATCTGCTGAACGCCTTTGGCTGAAATCCCGTGCCCATGAGGACTTCATACATTTCAAATTCTTGCTGACCTCCTTCCAGTCTGCTCTTTCACTTGCCAAACAGGAGGTGCTACATCCAGTTGACAAACTCTCTTGCCTCAAACCCTCAACGTCTCTTTGCCACACTGAACTCTCTCCTCAAAGTGCCTACACCTCCAACTCCCCCATCACTTTCTCCCCAGACTCTGGCTGAGTACTTTCATGTTAAGGTTCACAAGATTAACCGTGAATTCTCAACTGTCACCTCCACCTCTCCTTCCCTCAGTCCATTCTCTGAACCCTCCTCAAACCTCCTTTTCTGAAATCACTGAAGAGAAAATTGCACAGTTTCTTTCCTCCTCCAAACTAACTACCTATTCCTCTGATCCTTTTCCCATCCACCTACTTAGCAATATCTCTACTACCGTCATCCCTTCTAGCTGTCATATCCTCAATCTTTCACTTTCCATAGCAACTGTTCCTGATGCCTTCAAACATGCTGTAGTTACACCACCCCTCAAGAAACCTTCATTGGACCCAACCTATCCTTCCAACTATTGTCCCATCTCCCTCCTCCCTTTCCTATCCAAGATACTGGAATGTGCTTGTTCATCGCAGTTGTCTTGACTTTCTTTCATCTCAAGCTATTCTTGATCCACTTCAATCTGGCTTTCACCCTCTTCAACTAAAACAGCCCTTGCTAAAGTCTCCAATGACCTGTTCCTGGCCAGATCCAAAGGTCTCTATTCTATCCTCATCCTTCTCAATCTATCTGCTTCTTTTGACACTGTTGATCACCGCCTACTCCTTGATACGCTGTCCTCACTTGGATTTCAGGGCTCTGTTCTTTCCTGGTTTTCTTCTTATCTCTCCCATCACACTCTTCGTGTATACTCTGGTGGATCCTCATCCATTTCTATCCCACTATCAATTGGTGTACCTCAGGGTTCTGTCTTGAGGCCTTCTTTTCTCCATCTATACTTCTTCCCTTAATGCTCTGATCTCATACCATGGTTTTCAGTATCACCTTTATGCTGATGACTCCCAGATCCACCTCTCCACACCAGAATTTTCAGCAGGAAATTTCAGCAGCCTGCCTGTCTGACATTGCTGCCTGGATGTCTCACCGCCACCTGAAACTAAATATGACCAAGACAGAGTTTCTTATCTTTTCCCATTTTATCTCTGTGGATAACACTCTCATCCTCCCTGTCTCATCAGCTAATATCCTTGGGGTCATCTTTCACTCCTCTCTCTCTTTCTCTGCGCACATACAACAGACTGCTAAAACCTGTCGTTTCCTTCTATATAATATCACCAAAATTTGTTTTTTTCCTTTCAGATACACTACCAAATCCCTTATCACCGCTCGCTTAGACTATTGCAACTTGCTTCTCACAGATCTCCCACCAAGCCCTCTCTCTCCCCTTCAATCTGTTCAAAATTCTGCTGCATGACTTATATTCTGCCAGTGTCGTTATTCTCATATTAACCCTCTCCTCGTCATTTCATTGGTTCCCTAGCCATTTCCGCATATAGTTAAAACTCCTCTTATTGACTTACAAGTGCATTCACTCTACAACTCCTCAGTACCTCTACACTTCCATCTCTCCCTACACTCCTCTCCAGAACTCAGGTCATTGGGTAAAACTCTCTTTTCTGTACCCTTCTCCTCCACTGCCAACTCCAGATTCCGTTCCTTTTACCTTGCTGCACCATATGTCTGGAACAAAATTCCTGAGCCAGTACATCAAGCTGAATCTCTGGCTGTCTTCAAATCTAGGTAAAAAGCCCACCTTTTTGATGTTGCTTTCAACTCCTAACCCCTATTCACTTGTACAGTACCCATGTCTGTTTTTATAATTTCCACCTTAGTATTTGTCCTGTTTGTCTGTACCGATTTGATTGTAAGCTCTTTCGAGCAGGAACTGTCTCCATGTTCAAGTGTACAGCACTGCGTATGTCTAGTAGCGCTATAGAAATGATTAGTAGTAGTTGTGGATTTAGGATTGCTGTTTCATAAACAAGTCTTTTACAACTTCAAAAAGGGATTCCTAGCCCTGTGGCTACTTCACTCTTTCTGCAGTTATCTGGACTTCTTTGTACACCCTTACTCATACTTTAATTTCAAGTTTCATTATTGCAATATAGTGTATGCTGGTATTGTTCAACCCCACATTAAATTGTTCAATCATTGCACAATACAGCAGCAGCTTGTTTTCTGAGCCAGCTCTACAGTTTGACCGAGTTATTCCCTTGTCTATTAGCTTCCTACACCATTCAGGATAAAATTTAAGGTCTTCTCATTGGCACACAATTGCCTCTCCATATTTGTGTGCAACTAGTACTTCTTACACTCCAGGGGAAGCCCTTCACTGTCTTAATGAACATCGTTTGTTCCTCCCCGCCCCCCCCATCCTGAGTCTACAAAACATTCAGCATTTTTATTTTTGGCTCCTAAATTATGGAATGAGATATACTTACTTGCTAAATATCTTTCAACAGAATTCAAAATTGGCCTTTTTTTTTAGAACAGACATTTGGTGTATAGCCACCTGGATCTTGAGACAGGGTGTTTTACTTCTGCTTAATTCTGTTCTTTTAACTTTTATGTTTAATTTGTTTATTGATTTTCAACTTTTCAAGTTTACAAACTTGTTTAGAAAAATTGGATATAATGAGGTTACAATATAAGAAAATGTATTATACATGAAAATTCCCTCAAACCAATACAAGTCCACAAGTGGGGAGTTCAAAATACGAACATCATTGAAGATATATTAATAGGAAATAAACAATTTCAAAAAGAGTGGCAGAAGTGTACAGAGGACATTATATTCCAATTTCAAACAACATCATTAGTTGGAATTACTATTCCAACAGTCTTCCTAGATGTAATAAATGTCTCGAGTTGGGATGGATCATAAAACACAAATTTTTCAGAGTGGTATGTGACCAGACACTTGCACGGAAATTTTAAAAAGAAAGTCGCTCCCAGCTGAATCGTTTCCTGCTTTTTTTGAAGAAATCTTTTCCGGCGCACTTGTGTGTCCTTTGATATATCAGGATATACACTAATTTTTAACCCTTTGAAAATTTTTTCACGATTTTTATAAAACAATTTTAATATCCATAGTTTGTCAGAAGACAAAACAACTGTAGCCAATAACGTGGCTGGTATTACTTGTTCAGAATCTGAGGTTTCTAAGAAAGCTGTAACATCCAAAGGTTGATTTTGTAATATTTGTTGCTGTCTAGATGGAAGATAAAAAACTTGCGCTAAAGGAGGTATGTTTTCTTCACTGATCTGTAAGATATCTTTAAAGTATGTTTTCAGCATCTCTCTAGGAGCCACATTATCCAACAAAGGAAAATTTATAAATCGCAAGTTATTACTTTTTGAAAAATTTTCCATTGTCTCTGCCTTTCTTCTTAAATTAATTAAGTCTTTCACCATATTATTTTGAACTTTTTGCAGTCGTTGTACTTCTTTATCTTGTTTCTCAACTTTAACATTCAATTGCTTTACCTTCTCCTCTATACAGACAACTTCCTGTTTCACTTTTTGAATCTGAGGAATTAGTGCTTTGCCCAAATCTGCAATAAGTGTCCACAAACAGTCTAACGTAACTTCGGGAGGTTTAACTTGAAAAACTGCAAGTGAAAAGTCACGTACCCCCGTTTGTTGTAAGGAAATTCCTTCCATAGTCGAGGCATTTTGCTCCTCAATTGATGTTCCAGCCTGTGAGTTCAATTCAGCTCTTTGATGATCTTCATGTGTCTCCCGTCGTCCGTCGTCTATCCCCCGTTCTAGGGTAAGACTCGGAGATGCCATATCTAGAACTTCAATCTCACACGGCATTGGAGGGGGAGGGGGTGTTCGAGCGTCGGGGCTTAGAGAAACTTCCAGCTCTAAGGTCTCCTGCGCTCCTTCAACCAGCACAGGAGACAACAGCGAGCCGCTCACCGGCGTTCTGGCGTCCAAAACTCGCTGCAAAAAAGAATCTATCGGACCGCTTCGAGTTGGGGTACTAAGCCGCTGGGAGGCTGTAGCAGCAGCTTTCCCCCTTCTCTTAGGCATTTTTAAGGTATGGCTAACACAAGAAGCCTTTAGAAAGGAAAAAATCGCAGGAGCGTCTGTAACACGTCTGCTCTACTCGGCGGCCATTTTGAACTCCAGCGGGGGAGTTCTTTTAACTTTTAATGTTATGCCTCTTCAGTGAATGCTTGGATTCTATCCTATCAAATTTTTGGTATTCTTTTCTTTTTCTGATTTTAGCCTGTAAACTGTTTTGGTCTGCTTCTTGGTGACAGCAGTACAGAAAAATCTCTGAACAAATTTACACCATTTTTGGACCAAGTACAAATCTCTGTACTGCTGGTTCTGGTTATGTGTGTCTACACTGAAATCTTCTGCCCAGTGTGCAGCAGAAGCAAAAAAAGCAAACAGGATGCTAGGAATTATTAGGAAAGGGATGGAAAATAAGACCAACAAAACTCGAATGCCTCTGCATCACTCCAAAGTGCGACCTCACCTTGAGTACTGCATGCAATTCTGGTCTCTGTATCTCAAAAAGGATATAGCGGAATTAGAAAAGGTTCAAAGAAGAGCGACCAAAATGATAAATGGGATGAAACTCTTTTCATATGAGGAAAGGCTAGAGAGGTTAGGGCTCTTCAGCTTGGAAAAGAAATGGCTAAGGGTGGATATGATAGAGGTCTACAAAATAGTGAGTGGTGTAGAATAGGTAAACGTGAATCAATTTTTTTACTCCTTCAAAGAGTACAAAGACTAGGGGACACTCAATGAAAGGGTAAAGGGTAATACTTTTAAAATGAATAGGAGAAAATATTTTTTTACTCAACAAATAGTTAAGCTCAGGAACACATTGCCGAAGGATGTGGTTACAGTGGGTAACATATCTGGGTTTAAAAAAGGTTTAGACAAGTTCCTGGAGGAAAAGTCCATAGTCTGCTATTGAGATAGACGTGGGAGAAGCCACTGCTTGTCCCTGGGATCGGTAGCATGGAATCTTGCTATTATTTGGGATTCTGCCAGACCTGGATTGGTCAATGTTGGAAGCTGGATATTGGGCTAGATGGACCATTGTTCTGACTTGGGCAAAGCTTATGTTCACATAGGTGCATAAATTGACTTTATAAAATAGGCACCTTCCTGGACATGAAGCAGTGTGTCCTGTTATAAAACTACCCCCAAACCCTGTCATTTTTGTTATTATGGCTTCAGTGTCTCTACATTGTGATCTATCACCATATTGTTCTTAAACCTGCCCTATCATCATTCTCATGTGCATCTCTCCTCCTTTTCCTTATATGATTTATATACTCATTTGGACAGGGAACTGCCTTCCTAATATAGTATGATTTAAACCATTCATTCACTGTATACCTATACTGACTTATCTATGGTTACCTTGCAGAGTGCTAAGAATAATGCCCTGGGCTACAAAATACAATTAGAATCATACAAATGACTAATTAACTGTAAACCTTACACTGCAGAATTTCTACTCTCCTCAATATATCAACATGTCTGCTCCTTGGCTTTACTGTTCAGCTAACTACTCATCATCATTTGTTTTCTTTTCATTTCATTTCTGCTTATTACAGACAATAATGCACCTCACTCTTTAAAATTTAGTCTTCCCTAAGCTCTGCACATTGCATTTATACTTTGGCTCTGTTGGAGTGGTACAATAGTAAACTGTTTTCTAAATAGGGCTGTGGAGTTGGTACACTGAACCTTTGATTTCAATTCTATTTTTCTACTGTCTAGTTCTTACTCATACTCATAGAGCCGTCTTCTCAACAGAAGGTTATGTGATTTTAAGACTTTGCATTTTCCCACACCAAAAGGGGTTAAATATAAATCTTTTCTTAATCATAATTTCTGGTATCAAGCACGCTGTATATAGAACACTATTCCTAGACATATTAGAATTATTCACAATTATTCAATATTTAGGAAAATGTTAAAAGTATTTGCTTAAATAATGTGCACCGGTGCATTGTTAGTTAGTTCGTATTGATTTGTGATTCCCAGTAATTGACTGGTTTTCTTTATATGTAATCTGAATACAGCTTACTAGGTGTTTGCGGAAAATAAGAATATTTGTAATGTAATATGTACAGTAAACCTAAGAGAAATTCAGTTACAGAAACATAGGCTATTTCTTTATGTACAAAAATAGGACTAATTCACCAAAACATATATTTAAAGTTTGAACAAAGAACCTGAACAAAACAATGCTGTCAAATAAAAATATGCAATACACTGTTACACACTTGATAGTTTTCATCTATAAGTAATTCAAAATAATAAACAACCAAATACAGAAAAGCTGGTATTCAAGGAAAAAAAAAATCATGATAATTATCAAAACCTTTACGTTATTGTAATATATGCAGCTAAGTCCACAAATTGGGGAATCCAATAGCACACTGGAGAAATTTTGTAATAAAACTTTGAAGAATTTGTCCTCAGAAAAAGAATGTCTAATTATTCTCAGAGCAGAGAACAACCTCTGAACACTAACTTGAGTTGATGGTAAAGCAGTAACCAACAGAGCAACATTTCTAACAATTTCAGGATATAAAGGAAAGGCTGTTTGCACTTTTAGTGCAAGTGAGAAATTAAGTTGAAATTTACTCAGTTTGTCCTCTGTGTGTTTGGAGGAATGTTTCTATGTGGAGAAGCTTTACATGCTTTCTGATCCAGGTATTTATCAAAATTAAGTTTATCCTCAGTTGGGGATGTCTTCCTGAATGTAAAATCTGGGTTAAATATTTTAGAAACATGGGCATCAACTTTTAAGTTGAAGCTGAACATCTCCTGATACCTTACACAGCACTCCTTTCCTTTTAGTCAGCTGTTAATCATCCAGAAGAATCCGGTGCTTTGGGCCTATATACACAGCTGCCAAATAATTGTTGTGCCTCTCCATTTCATTGAAGCAGAAATGCCATCTGCAATTAACCCTCCTTTTTGGGACAGATGAAACATCAGGTTCTTTCACTCCTTCATGAACATACCTGGAGTTAAATCCTCAGCTTGTAATTTTTTAGTCACTGTAAATGGGCGACAAAGCAACTCTTCCAATTCTGTCACCTGTATCTACTTTCATTTAGCATCACTTGAGTACTGGTCATGTCCACAAGAAAGGGTTTCAGATCAAGCAAGCGCTGAATTAAGTAGGTACTGCCCCAGTGTGAGGCTTGATCAATAATTGCCCCTTTTCTGTCTTGTATCTTCAAAATGGAATCAACTTTAGATGTTCTGGCTGAAACAACTACTTTCCCCACCTTGCCAATCAGAGCAGCAGCATGCCCTTCTTGCAGACTGTCTCTTACTGTCAGCTGCAGTGTGTGTACAATACAGTACATGTGGTGAATTTGGGAGAGTTTTGAGGCAGCTACCACAAGATCACCTAAAAGATCATCATTTTGTTGTTGTTCTGTAGCAACTCCAGCTTGTTCCTCCTTTAAAGGAGTGTGTGCTCTTCAATTTCAAACATTCCAATATCTCTGAAGTGTTCTTCTAGAGGCTGCTCATTTTCATTGTCTGCATTCATTAGTTTAATTGTAAGTAGCATGTTGGAAGCACTGTCAGTTACAATACATAGAAATTGTTCTTTAAGTTTATAATCTTGCAGAACCTCTTCCACTAAGAACTGGAAAAGCTTGCTGGTATGATAAGCTTCTGTGTCTTTTACTGCCAGTGTCTTGGTAACTATTTAATTCTTGTTGCAAACAAATCAGACACTGATGGCAAAGTAGTCACAGCTTTGAATACTTCTGGATGAAAGTGATGTACATGTCTTTTCAGACTGAAAGCTCTTGTAGGAGGCATTTTTATCACTGCCTGAATATGTGCTGATCTTGGCATCACAGCATTTGTCTTCATCTGGGTCCTGTTTCATACACTGACACACAAAATATTTTCCCTCTTGAGTTATTTATATTTACTTATTTTCAAAATTTATATACTGTCTACAGCTAAGTGGTTTCCAAGTCAACAAACACGATTATAAAAACAAATAAAATACAACACAAATACCAAAAGAAAGTGCCACTCCAACCATCCTACCAGAAACAATCATTACAAAAAGGCCTCCACAAAAAACTGGGTCATCAGCAACTTCTTAAATTGCAGCACACCAGCACATAAGCCTAACTCTCCTGCTAGTGCATTCCACATCTGAACTTCCACTACCGAAAAGGCAGACATTTTCGTTAGGGTAAAATGCTGAAATACAGCTGACTCTATGGGAAGCTTCTTTGACATTATGAATTTATATTAAAAAAAATTGTCAAACAAAATACCATACAGCAGGGGAAGGCAGGAAGGAAAGTGTCTGCATCCTAGCTACTGCCTCCCCCTGTAGCCTATTGGCTAGCTGTGTCTGACCAATAGGCTGTAGGGAGAAGAGGGAGCTGCTGCAGCCTCTTGGCTGGCTGTGTCTGATTGATGGGCTGAAGAGAGAGGAGGAAGCTTCTGTAGCCCAGGATACAGAGACTTCCTGCATGAGCTGCCAATGGGAAGTGATGCAGACAGACACTGTAGAAAGGAGGGAGACAGATAACTTTATTGGTATGACAGTTTTACATGTGTTGCCAAAAGTAAAATGTTACACAGTTAGCATGAAAAGGACAAACACTGGGAAAAAGATACTGCTGTGAAGGGATGAGAAAGAGGTAGAAAGGATCTGTAAGGGGAAGAGAAGCTGGGTGATAAGGACAGGGGCTGGGAGTGGAGCTATGTGAAAGAAATAGAAACAGCCTGTGAGAAACTTGGAAAAGGAGCATAGGCTGTAAAAAGGGGAAGGGAGCTGGCAGAGAGGAAGGGGAGCTGGTAAAGGGGAAGCACAAGCTGCAGAGGGAAGAGAAGCTAGAAGATATGGAGAGTATGTAGGTGGGATTGGGAAAAGAGGGGCTGAGAGGCTATGTGTGTGTTGGGGAGGGTTCATGGTGAAGATAAAAGACAAAGGTGAGAAAGGGCGAGAGAAGTTGCAGGGAGACAGACTATGAATAGACTACACACATGGAGGAAATAAATTATGAAGAATGAGTATAAGACTAAGTGTGAGGGAGACATTTGTTGAAATGTACTCAATTTCTTCTCTGTGGGTTCAGTGGAATCCTTTGCTATGCAGAGATGCTTTGCATGCTCCTTCTGATCCAGATATCTTTCAAAATCAAATTCATCCTCTGTTGATGTTAAGTAGATACTGCCCCAGCGTATAGCTTGATCAATTGCCACTTTTCCAGCACATCCCTTCAAAATGGAAACAACTTTAGATGTTCTGGCACCAATAATTACATTCCTCACTTTGTCAATCAGAGCAGTTGCATGTCCTTCTTGCAGACTGTCTCTTACTGCCAGCTGTAGAGTATGCACAACACAGTGTATGTAATATCTGTGAAGTTTTCTGGTTCTTTGCCTGGCTGGAAGATCTTGGCATCACAGCATCTGGGTTCTGTGCTGACACACAAAGTATTTCCCATCTTGAGTTATGGTGAGATGCTTAAATACAGCTGACTTCATGGGAAGCTTCTTTGACATTATGAATTTATATTTAAAAAAATCATCAAGCAAAATTTCAAATATGCCTCCTTCCCTTCCTTTCAGTTACAAGCCGAAGAAGCTAATGAAGGACTGAGGTGGGTGATGGTCTTAAATAACAGCCATCAATCAATCAGAGAACATGTCACATCAGGTTGGTGAATTTCTATTGATTAATGGCCCTGGAAAAAGTGAATTGATATTAGGCTTTAAACAGGACAAAATAATATGTAAGTATAAAATGATAAATTTAACCATATATTATTATTATTGTTACATTTGTACCCCGCACTTTCCCACTCGAGGCAGGTTGATTTCCTAAACCTAACAGCAATGTGTGAAGCTCAATCTTCAGCAAGGAAATAAGGTGAGATGCACACGGCTCAGATGCCTGGTAAGATGGCATCTCGTCAGACTTCCCTAACACTGGCCTCTGTGTCACAGTTGGATTCGGCGTTTTCCACCTTGGAATCTCACTCTGCCTTGACCTGAATGGGGTTTTCTACAGAATTAAAACAATTTATCACTGAAATAAGAGACAAGATTAAATCGACATGGGATGAGATCCTAGAATGCATTGATGTGGTGAGCGTGGACCTTTGAAAATTAGGGGGGCCACATGGAGGATCTGGAAATTAAAATGGAGGACAAAGCTGGTGTATAGCTAACTCATACGAGAATGGATAAACTGGAGGCTCAATATAATGACTTGGTGTAAAAATTAGATGACCTGTGACCTGGGGACGTAGGAAGAATTTACGATTCCAGGGGGGTCCCAGAAGGGGGTGATACTGAAGATGTACCTATTTACTGTGTATGCCCTTTGTGTGCAGTTGCTTGGCTCTACTGGAGACATGGCATCTATAGAGCTGGAGCATGCTCATCATTCTCTGGGGAAGGTTCTGATAAACCCCAGGACATCATTGCTCACTGATCGGGAGCTACTTTTATCCACTGAGTGTCAGAACCTGCCTTTACTATATAATGATGTGCCAGTATCTATTTATCAGGATTTTTCTGCCTTTACCTTGATGCAGTGACGTTTAATGAAACTTGTCTTGGATGTTCCGTTAAAGGCTAAGCTCAAATATTGCTGGGCTTTTCCATTTTCCCTCTGTTTTACTGCTCATCCTCAATATCCCCATATTTTTGTGCCTGTGTGTGGCAATTTTGATATAGGCTGCTGTTCAGGTTCAAGTCCAATACATGGTTCCGCAGAATTGTAGTGGAGATTGGGTGGCAACATCAGTAACTGGGAAACAAAATGGGAGCCGGGCAGACTTCTACGGTCTATGCCCTGATTGTGACGGAATAAATAGGGATGGGCTGGAGTGTAAATTTTAAGGGGCTTCGACATTAGCTTCAGAACTTAGTACAAGAAGAGTGCTGGGCAGACTTCTATGGTCTGTGCCCTGAGAAATGCAAGGACAAATCAAACTCGGGTATACATATAAAGTATCACATACCATGTAAATGAGTTTATCTTGTTGGGCAGACTGGATAGACCGTACAAGTCTTTATCTGCCGTCATTTACTATGTTACATCAAATGCGACTTAGAGGGTTGCTATATTTTCCTTAAAATTTTATTGGATCACCAGGAAGTGACTATAGCTTCTGTATGTACCCAATGAGCATTCAAGGTATTTTATATACTAAGCTTCGCTTGATACTCTCTGCTTATGTGGTGGGTAAATTGATAGTAGCAGGTGACTTTAATGCCACAATATAACTTGCATTGGATCGCTCTGCTTCAGCATCTGGTGTAGATTATAACATGACCAGAGACCTGCGGCAGTCGCTTGGGTCACTCTTAGGTCAGGGACTATACTTTTTTTTTCTCACACACAACATTCCTATTTTAGGTTGGATTATGGGTTTTTTCCCCCCCCCCAGATAAATCCCTGTCAGATGGGGTGTGGGGGGGGGGGGACCCCACTATTGGTAGTATTACTGTTTCTGACCATGCACCAGTGTGGATTGCTCTTCCTTCACTCAGAGATGAGGATAGAAACACCCGATGAATGCTCAATCTATTGCAGGATGAGGATATTTGCAAAGGCTATATGCTGTGGGTATGGGCTTTGATGCGCTGAAAGCTGTTACTAGAGGCCACTTCCTTAAATTAGCTAGTCAGCACTCCCGAGCGCATTGCATTTAGGTGGCTCACTACTTGGCTCGGATTGGCTCTTTGGAAGTTTAGCATAAGCATTCTGGCTCAGTGGCACTTCTTTTTGAGTTTCAGGCAGTTGAGTTGCAACTTGATAGCCTTTACCACGAGCAAGTTAGACTTGTGCAAGCCCGCTTGAAGCTTGGTCAGTATGAAGGTGGCAATTAATCTAGCCAGTTTCTGGCTCATAAGCTTCATCGGATGAAGGCTGATAGAAGTATCTTTTGGGTTAAATCTGCTACAGACCAATTCCCTACTTTATCAGCCTTGATCTGAGAATGCTTTCAGCAGTATTATCAAGAACTGTATACCAGGGACCCTGCTCTTCGAGATGGGTGTACAGATCACTGTTTGGCAAATCTGGGCCTTCCATTGTTGTCTCAGGCACAATGCACTGTTTTGGAGGGAAAAAATTACTTTGAAGGAGGTGTTACAAGCCACTAAATCATTACTATCTAGTAAGGCACCCGGTTTGGATGGATTGAGTAATGAGTTTTGTAAGACCTTTACCCTTGAAATAGCCCCTCTATTGGCTCTATTACTGAATTCTGTCCAAGAGGGTGCATCTTTGCCATCCTCATCCATGGAAGATTGGATAGCTGTCATCTCTAAACTAGATAAGGACAGGACGGAATGTGCCTCTTACCTTCCTATCTCGGTGTTAAATGCAGATGTTAAAATACTGGCTAAGGTGTTGGCTAATCATTTGGTAATGTTACTGCCCTCCTTGATCTATCCAGACCAGGTTGGTTTTGTGGCTAATAGACAGGCAATGGACAATGTGTGACATACGGTGGACATCCAACATTTTACCAAGTGGAGGGCTCTGCCTCTTTGCCTTCTCGGTTTAGATGATGAGGCTTTTGATAGGGTACATTAGCCATTTATGGATATAGTTATGGAGAGATTTGGGTTTGGTCCTATCTTTAGGGAGTGGATCAAGGCTTTTTATGCTTCCCCAAAAGCATGCTGTTGTATTAATGGGAGAAATTCAGCTTTGTTTGCTTTAACTAGGGGCACCCCTCAGGGATGTTCCTTGTCGCCCTATGCTATTTGCCATGGCTGTGGAGACTTTCACTGCTGCTGTGCAAGCTAACTCTGATATCACTGGAGTGAGGATGGGAGACAATGACTATAAGTTGATATTATTTGCTAACGATGGGATGTCTTTTACAAACCCTCTGGTTTCCCTACCCAATTTGATGAAGGAACAACCTTTCAACAACAATACCACAGAAATAACGGACAAAGTCAAAACAGGTCTGGACCTTATGGAAAGCTAGGAAGTTCCTGGTACTGTCAAGCCCGCATAACCCCACAGCCCACCAAAATTTCACACTCAACCACCAAACATACCAAATTGAAACACAGTTAAAATTACTGGGAATCATTCTTGACAAACACCTAACACTAGATAGTCAAATATCAGCAGTAACAACAAAATGCTTCAGAACACTATGAAAACTGAGAAGGATCAGAGACTATTTTCCTAGACAATCATTTTGGATAATAGCACAATCAATGATACTTTCATAACTGGATTACTGCAATGCAGTATACATTGGCTGCAAAGAAAGCACACTGGTATCACTGCAAACTGTCTAAAATACGGCGGCAAGGCTAATTTTCAAGAAGTCAAAATACGAAAGAGCTACCCCACTACTCGAAACACTACACTGGCTGCCAATCAAGGCAAGACTGATCTTTAAAGCGAGCACTACCATCTACAAAATATTTGGTTTGTCTCCTGAATATATGTTAGTCTTGGTAGAACTATCCCCAAGAAGTGCAAGCCCAGAAACCAGAAGCTACTTACTTCTCCATCTACCCAACTGCAGAAACATAACTTACAAATCTATCTACATGGCTGGACTTAACTATCTGGGCTCCAAATGGTGGAACTCAACACCAAAGATCATAAGATGCATCACGAACTACCTTCAATCTAGAAAACAATTAAAACATACATCTTTATAAAAAATTCTACAACAAATAACTTAGCTATCAATGTTCATTCCGATTACTAACCATAAACTATCCTCGTTAAGTCCCAACCAAAATGGAAACTGTAATTGTAAGCCATCACTACAAGTCTCAACTAACTGTAAAATGTAAACCAATACTATAACTGTTAAACAAAATATAATCTGTAAGCCACTTAGAACCAAAACTTGTTTTTGGATATCAGTAGGATATAAGAATGAATAAATAAAATTCTGGGAATTTTTCATTTGTAAAGCTGAACAATTGGCTTTGTATTTGTACTTTGGATTCTATTAAAACTTCTACAAATTAAAAACCCGCAGTGTAGAAAATTAGAAGGTATTTTCGTGCAAAGATCAAAATGATACTAATAAAGTAATTTGGTGTAAATCAGTAAATAACTATCAATATTTGACAAAACAGGCCAAACAGATTTTTCTTCTATGATAGGGCAAAAAATACCAGATATGAAACAATTATTTCTATTACCTAAAGGGAATATTATATCTAGTGACACAAAAGCCCCAACAGCTAATGATTTAGCAAATATTTTAAAGAACAAAATTGATAAAATATGGTCAGAGATTATAACTACAAGCATAGATCCAACAGAATTATTTATAAGCCCAACAAGTCCAGAATTGGGTGTTCCACTGGAGAGGCTCTGGTATAATTTTCTTCCATTAACAATAACTGATGTAAAAAAATGGTATTTAAATATTCTTCTTCACACTATATGTGGGTACTTAACCTGCATACTTAGGGGCCCTTTTACTAAAGTGTTGTCACACAGTAATAGGCTTGCCATAAGGCAAGTCAGAACTACCGCAGGCTTAACGTGGCCTCTGGCGGTTACTCGGCGGTAATTAGACAGCACTGCATGCTGCCCAGTTACTGCCAGGTTTGCGCGGGAGCCCTTACCGCCACCTCACTGGATGGCAGTAAGTACTCACCCAGAAATGGCTAAGCGGTTAAATGCAAACTTACTGCATGACCATTTCTTTTTCAGGCTTTTTACCCGCTGCGGTAAAAAAGGGCCTCGGCGCATGGCAAAAACTGCCGCTGCCACTAGCACAGGGCACCTTTTATCTCCGCTTAATAAAAGGGCCCCTTAATGAAGAATATTCAAATAAGTTTTGGGGTCAAATAAGTTTTTGGGTGTATTATTAAACTGGTTGAAATTTTAACGCCTGGTTTATTCTCTAATTAGATAATATTGTTCTTACTGCCATTCTGAAGGATCAAAACATAAAAACTATATAATGTGGCCATTATAGATCAGTAGCATCCATCTCATTGTTTACCAAAGTCATGGAAAGTCTTGTTGCTACACAACTGATTAGTTTTCTAGAACGTTTTAATATTCTACATTCCTCTCAATGAGGTTTCAAAAGCGGCTATAGCATGGAAACAGCTTTGGGTACACTTACGTCTAAAACTAGGACACACATATACAACAGGAAACAGGCTCTGCTAATGCAGTTCGACTATTCAAGCGCTTTTGATTTGGTCGACCATATTTGGATATTTTGAATAGTTATGCAATAAGGGGTAAAGTGGGTAGGTGGGTGGTTTATGGGATTGCTATCATCAAGATCCTAAAGGGTTAAAATGAAGAATGCACTTTTCTGAGATGTGGAAAGCTGGATATGGTGTACCCCAGGGATCTCCTATTTCACTGATCCTACTTAACATCATGATGGTCTCTTTAGGTTCAGCTCTATCAGCTTTAGGAATTTGTTGCTTTATTTAAGCAGATATCATCACTTTTTCAGGGGTAATAGAGAACATCAAAAATAGCATAAAGCTGAGTTTACACTTGGTGGAACAGTGGACCCATTCTCACCATTTAAAATGTTTCAATGGTTTTTATTGATAAATTCACTGAATAAACAAACAACAAATGTGATTTACAACTAATTGCGATTTTGCAAAAATCTTTAAATGCAGACATCATCATCACCTTTTTAACCCGTTTCTCCACCCTAATCCCCTTCCCCTAATCCCTCCCCTTTAAATATATGATATCCCCGTTTCTTTTTTATTACCTTTATCGCAAGGCAACTCCTCACCATTTATCAAATAGAACCCACTAATACTGTGTTTCCCCTGGGTGTCAGCGTTGTACTCCTGCTCATGGCCTTGGCATCTTTCTTCCGACGTAGTATTTCACACTCCAAGAGGGATGCCAGTCCAACTATTTGAAATACTCAGAGTCTCCATGTGAGGTAGTTGTCACATTTTCAAAGCTGGAAACTGGTTTGTGAGCCCTTGGGCCACTGCCGAGGAGCGGCAGTGGCAGGCAAAACCACCCCCACACCGGAGACAAGGCAGAGCTTAATGAACAGTTAGGCTTCACCTGCACCTGGCCACTTTTCACCAAGGGTTGAGCCCTTGGCTTCAGGTGGCCAGCAGGACTAGTAGGACAGGGCAGGAACAGGATCCCAACTAGACTGAACAGGGACTGAGGGTCAGAGTGGAAAGGAACATACAGGGACAGCAGGGCAAGGAAAGGGTAAAATAAAGGACAAACTGAAAGCTGTAAACAGCCACTAAAAAACAGGGAGCAAAACACTGACTAACAAGACACAAAACTAAAAGCTGCAGAGCAGCCACTAAGATACAAACAGACAAGGACTACACACAAAACTATAACCCAGAGACAAGACAAGCAAACAAACAACAATCTAATCTAACTATCCACAGACTAGCAAGAACAGACAAGAATCAAGGCAGGAAACCAAACTAGAACTGGACTCAGCAGAAGTGCACCAGCATCCCAACATACCAGGGCCTTAGACGATGCAAAGGCAAGCAGAAATGTTCCAAGATGGCTAATAAGCCCAGAACCAGTTGAGACTCAGCTGCTGCAATCACCAGGCAGCTACGGGTGCTGTGCAGGCTCAAACAACACAAGCAAACCTGGCAGCCTGGAAGATCCGGACCGGACTCAGCTAAAATCTGGAACGGGTGATGGCCATAACAGCCACCCGTTCTGGCCACCAGAGGGTGAGGAAAGCACAGACATAACAGTAGTACTATACGTGTTTTTATCACATTTTTATCTAGAACACCCCTAATTTGCTTTGTTAAGCTAAATTATCTCTATGCCCTCAAACCTCGAAACCCTCTCCCCTATCCCCCTCCCCTCCCTTCTCCAGTCACCTCTCCTCCCCTCCCCCTCCCTACTACCCTCCTCAGCCCCAATAACCCTCCCTCCCCACCATTTAAAATTAAAGAAAAAACTAAATTCTTAGTGTTGGGATCTCCATACATTATTATAGTAACATAGTAAACATAGTAAATGACGGCAGAAAAAGACCTGCATGGTTCATCCAGTCTGCCCAACAAGACAAACTCATATGTGCTACTTTTTGTGTATACCCTACTTTGATTTGTACCTGTCCTCTTCAGGGCACAGACCGTATAAGTCTGCCCAGCACTATCCCCGCCTCCCATCCACCAGCCCCGCCTCCCACCACTGGCTCTGGCACAGACCGTATAAGTCTGCCCAGCACTATCCTCGCCTCCCACCACCGGCTGGCTCTGCCACCCAATCTCGGCTAAGCTCCTTAGGATCCATTCCTTCTGAACAGGATTCCTTTATGTTTATCCCACGCGTGTTTGAATTCTGTTACCGTTTTCATTTCCACCACCTCCCGCGGGAGGGCATTCCAAGCATCCACTACTCTCTCTGTGAAAAAATACTTCCTGACAGTTTTCTTGAGTCTGCCCCCCCCTTCAATCTCATTTCATGTCCTCTCGTTCTACCGCCTTCGCACCTCCGGAAAAGGTTCGTTTGTCGCACCTCTGGCACCTACTTTGCAACCAGTGGCGTAGCTACGTGAGGCCTGAGGGGTCCTGGATCCCCTCTCAACCCCCCCCGCAAACCCTCCCCCGCCGCCTACCTTCACTTTTGCTGGCGGGGGACCCCAATCCCCACCAGCCGACGTCCTCTTCGTCCTGCAGTCAGTGCAAAACATTCTTTGCTCTGTTGCATGCTGACGTCCTGCACGTACAAGCTCAGAGAACAGAACAAAGACTATTTTGCACTGACTGCAGGATGAAGAGGATGTTGGCTGGCGAGGAATGGGGTCCCCCGCCAGCAAAAGCGAAGGTAGGTGGCGGGGGAGGGTTTGCGGCGGGAGGGGGGTCGTGAAAGGTGGTGGCGGGTTGGCAATGGCGGGGGGGGGGGGGGTCAGCGGTGCCGGGGGGGGGGGGGGGGGCTAAAATGTGCCCCCTTAACCTCGGGCTCTGGACCCCCTCCCACCGAAGTCTGGCTACGCCCCTGTTTGCAACTAATATCGAGGATAATATTTTTATGCTACAACCTCATTTCAAAATCTTAAGTATTATTCTGGATAGACTCTTGTCTTTTGACATGCAGATAGCAGCTGTAGATCTTTTGAATGCTGAGGAAATTAAGACGTATTAGATGTCATTTTGATCCAGATAACTTCAGATTGATAGTTCGTTCTTTAATACCATCACAGATAGAGTACTGTAACATATTACATGTGAGTTGTGGAGTAAATGCTCGTAAAAAGTTATAAATATTACAAAATACGGCAGCCAAATTGGCATTTTCAGTTTCAAAATTTGACAGGGTTACACCATTACTTGTCAGGTTCCATTGGCTCTCAAGACAAATCCCTCCTTTCAGTACCCTTCTCCACCACCTCCAACTCCAGGCTCCGCCCCTTGTCTCACCTCACCCCATGCCTGGAACAAACTCCCTGAGCCCATACGCCGTGCCCCCTCCCTACCCATCTTCAAATCAATGCTCAAAGCCCACCTCTTCAATGTCGCCTTCGGCACCTAATCACTATACCTCTTCTCAGGAAAACTTATCTACCCCAACTTGACATTTCGTCCTTTAGATTGTAAGCTCTTCCGAGCAGGGACCGTCCTTAATTGTTAATTTGTACAGCGCTGCGTAACCCTAGTAGCGCTCTAGAAATGTTAAGTAGTAGTAGTAGTAACTCCCAGTAGAGGCCAGGGCAATCTTTGTTATGCACTTTGGTCTTTCTTACTGTGTATGGTCAAGATCCAAATTATGTGTGCAATTTGCTGCCGTTACCAAATCCTAACAGAGTTAGAACAGCTAGATGTTACCTTGATCTTCAATATCTGAGTCCTAAAGAAGTAGTTTATAAGTCTATCTTATCAGAATCTTTTTCTTATCAAGCAGCAAAATGGTGGCATTCATTGCCTGTGCAGCTAAGAAGAATTTCTCAAAATGGTTTGTATCAGAAGTTGTTGAAAGCTTTTTTATTCAAAAAATTTGTGATGTCTAAAGATTAAGGTCTACCTAAACTATGAAAAGGAGAACTTAATTCCTAGGAATGCCTAGCTCTTTGTATATTGCATTGAACTCTCTTTGTGGGCAAATGTGGGATAAAAGTAACACGATATAATGTAATGTAATGAAACTGCAAGCATATATTTGATTAGCGAGAGGTGTACAACTTGTACACCAAGCAACAATCAAACAGCAGTACTACCCATCTATTCTGCACAGAATTAAGATCAATCTGACCAGCTCAGCTCCAGCAGACAAGCTTTCATTGAGGTCACCTGTCTGCAGACCTAAGGGGCTGAATACACTTTATAGGAGCAAAGGTAAGGTGGATGAAGAGGCATACAAAGAAATGCTTAACAAGCTAAGACTCTTCTGCTTGGAGAACAGATAAGAGGGGTTATGACAGAAATTTACAGCATCACCAGGTAGTTTGAAAAAAGTTAATGGGGGACCGTTATTTTCCCTTTCCAATCGTACTAGGTCCATGAGGCACTCCCTGAATTAGTAGCAGATTTTAAAAAAAATGTATTGGTCATCATACAGTTAAGCTAGCAATATGCAGTAACTGCGTTTATAAAGGTTTGAATACATTTCTGGAGAACAGGTCCAGGCACTTTTAAGAGACCCAGACTGGCTGCTATCAGAGGCAGGAGGGCTAGGTTTTCTGGACAAGTAGTCTGACGCAACATGGCACTTCTTAGGTATTAAAATCCCACTGCTACAACCAGTGCGATTTTAAACACATAAAAACCAGCAGGAATAAAAATTTCAGCAGCAAAGAGCATGACCACACATCTCACATGAGATTTTTACAATGCTGGACACACATTAAGGCAAGACTCATTAAGCCTACTACTAGCGATATTCATTATGTTAAGATGTTATTTCGGAACCTGACAACTAACTTATTGGGCCATGGAGACTGCAATGATTTCCAAAAGCAGTAATGATATGGAAATACTTTAATATGTATTTTTACAACTCAAGTTGAAACATTTTCCCTATCAGTCTTCAGTTAGTTTGTTACAAGAAACGGAAGTCAGCTCCGACAGCACAATTTGCTAGGTATCTAAACTACAGTACAATGCTTCCTTAAACTTTTTTCTCTTTGCTTTGTTCAGTTGATAAAGGAAATAATACTCACCCCTATGCTGCTGATTTCTGATCCTAGAATGAGGCGTTCAGAAGAGGATGACTCCGACCTTGTCTTTGAGAGCTTCACTCGTTCAGCAATCTAAACAACATTTTCCATAGGTTATTGGCAAGGAAACAGAGCCTGTCTTTTTCCAGAGCTATGTAAAATGCACATCATTAACAGACTTGTTGTTTTGTGAAATTATACATTAAGGTGATTAATATAAGCTGGCATCTCTGTTGTAACTAAAGAGACAAACTGATTATTGGTTTATCTCTTGTTGCAGTTGCAGTTCTTGGGCCCCTATGGGCTGCTTGGAAACTCCCCTGGGACCCCAGACAACACATCGCAGTTAATCGCATGCCTGCATCACAGCTGTGCAGAAAGAGGACTGCTCTTTTCAGATAATGGAAGGCATTACCATTTAGCACAATAGCTCACCTTGGCAATTGGAATGTCATTGCTGCTGCTGCTTGTGCTCAGCTCTCCGGTGCTGGGATTAACCGGACGACTTGCAGAGGTAAGCCGGCTGGGGCTTGATGGGCCAACTGCCTGTATGCTCTGTAAGCGTGTCTGCAGTTCTCGAACCTAAATTCAAAAAGGTAGAGTTTTGCTAGTTAATTTTTCATCAATTAAATATATATATATATATATATTATAATTTGCAAATGCACATTGTGACAAGGCTAGCATCCAGGGCCCCACAGTGAAGCAGCTAAACCCAGAACTACAGTCCCCAGAAGCCCTTGCAAGAAGGAGAGAGGAGGGTAGCCCCAAAAGGGTGGAACGGATTTCCAACCCTAGCAGGGGGAGCAATGGCTCAGTGCAGGGTGAGCCAGTTACTCCCTTTCCCACTAGAGGGAGAAGAAGAGATGAAGCTCAGTTCCCTTGGCTTCGTCCCCAGTATATAATTCCCCCCAGCTGTGAGAGGGGAAGGGCAGATTTCCTGGAGGCTCCCAGCCACCAGGAGGGAGAGGAGACTGATCAGGAGAGAGAATCCATGGAATATGTGGAGGAGGGAAAGAGCCTGCCACTGGAGCTTCCCCCCCCCCCCGGGGGGGGGGGGGGGGGGGGGGGAAGAGCACTACCATGGAGTGGGAGAATACCAGTGCCGCCCTGTCTAGCACATGAAGGCAATGTGGGAGGCCACAGAGGTTGCGGTGCTGTGAGGTGGGAGGGAAAACTGCCAGCCCTGTTCATTACAGGGTCCCCTCTGTGATGTGAAGAGGACAGTTGAATCAAGTATTGGTTTCATTTGAAGAGACTGTTAATTAAGGTGTTTGATCTATTGAGCTGTATAGAAAAGCAGGCTGAACTGTTACTGAGCCCTTCTGAGGGGGAGGGGAAGGTGGTGCCCATGAAGTGGGCCTGAACTGTTGAGGAACTGAATGTTTGCTGGGGTTTTGAACCCGATCTGAACCTTTTCTTTTTGGGAACTGCATTATGATTTTGGGTGTGGAACTGAACTGAGAATAAAACACTTTGGCCCTGAGTATAAATGTCAGCCTTGTTCTTTACCGGTAACCTGTGAGCCTAACAGGGCTGCCAGCATCAACCCAGAGCGGAGGAAGCGGACCCCTTTACAACATATCAAAATAAACATCTTTTTTTTTTTTTTTATAATTTTCATGAAGTCTTTATTAATACTTAAAACACAGATTCAAGTACATAGCACATCGTACACAGCATAGTACATTTCAATTGTACAGAACCAATCTCTGGTGATGTGGATGACAGATAATACAACACATGGTAAGATTCTCACTGCATATCAACCCAGACATTTCTTGCTGTACGAGTGCGCCCAGGAGACTATTCAGTATGTCCAGCCCAGTACTTCAAGATTTGTAATTTTGTATATGTTAATCCCCATCCCCCACCCTCACCCACCCTATCCCACCCCTCTAACAGGCATCACCCTACCCGATAACAGCAATCATATTATATATGAAGAAGAAAAGGATCCCAGATCAAGTGCCATCTGTTCAGGTGGTTGCGCCTCTCGGCTAGTAGTCTTTCCAACTCGCAGGTAAGCCTCAGTTTTTGAATCCACCGAGTTATCGGTGGAGTTATAGGCTGCTTCCAATGGGTTGCAATTACAACTCTAGCAGCGCATATAGCCTGCCTCAGAAACATTTGCTGGGTCTGAGGGCGATTTGCAACACCCGCCAGAAACAGGAAAAAGGTCGGGTTCCAAGGTAGTGGGCTACCCGTCCATCTTTGCAGCCTGCTAAGTACAGATCTCCAAAAGGCACTGATCTTCCTACAAGTCCACCATATGTGTCCCGCTGTGCCTTTTACACCGCAACCCCTCCAGCACACTCCCATTGTAGTGGAGAAAATGCGCTGGAGGCGCTCAGGCGTCAGGTACCATCGATACAACACCTTCGCCGCATTCTCCTTGAAGGGCACATGAGACGACACCCTCAACACATCCCGCTCCAGTCTCTCCCACGTTGCCTCCTCCATTGTCAACCCCAACTCCTCTTGCCAGCCTTTCCTATGAAGCGTGTAATTCTGGGACTGCCTATTAACAATGTGGTAGAGGCGTGAGACCAGACCACTCGTCTTGGGTGGCCCCTCACAGATGGCTTCAAGTGTGGATTTTTCCCGGGTCACCACCTCCCGAACTGCCAGTGTCCTAAGAAAGGTGGATAACTGAAGGTAAGCATACCGGTCCGACCCAATTATCGGGAATCTCTCAAGAGCCTCTGGATACGACAACAACGAATCCCCCTCAAATGTGGGAGAGAGGTTCTGGAAGCCAGATTTAGGTAGAAAGCTCAAATCCAGAACCTCTAGGGTAGCATTTTCTGAAATGCTACCCATTCCACACGCAGGGCCCAAGAGACAGGCAGAGCTTCTGAGTCTCAATGGTTGGATGAGACGATGGTGCAGGGAGGAGGGTTTTAGATTTGTTAGGAACTGGGGAAGGGGGAGCCTATTCCGAAAGGGCGGGCTCCACCTTAATCAGGGTGGGACCAGGCTGCTGGCATCGGCATTTAAAAAGGAGATAGAGCAGCTTTTAAACTAGAAACGGGGGGAAGGCCGACAATCGCTCAAAAGCACTGAAGTATCTTTCAAGAACCAGTTCCTGTGGTGGAGTGTCCATTTGCCATAAACCACCAGATGTGGATAAAACCACTCACAGACTTGACCACTTTCTAAAAATCACATTTGTGATTTGTAAAATGATAGCATGAAATTGTTTTTGAGATGTCTTAAAAAGCTACAGAATGATTTAAAAAAAAAAAAAAAAACCCCCATGAAATCAGTTTAGACTAGAAAGTGCTTCCAACATCTTGAAAAAGGGATATATATCTTATATAATAAAATGCACCTCCAACGTTCTGAAGCTAAGTGAAGTCTTGAAGTATTCGTGCTCTCTCCAAAGCTGTATCCATCTCCTGAAGTGACGTCTGCGTACTTCCGGGTACGTCACACGCAGCACTGACCAACCACAGGTGGGAGGGCGGGCGCACGGTGGCGATTGGCTCTACCGTTCAGTGGGCGTGCACGTTGAGCTGTGCACGGCAGCAAAGGTTGGGCGGTTGTTGGAGGGGCAGAGATTTGGACAGTGTGGTGCTGTAAGGGGAAGGAGAATCGCTGGGTGGCTGGAGGGGGGGAAAAGGGAAAAAGGAGAATCGCTGGGTGACTGGAGGGGAGCAGGGGACATAAGTACATAAGTAGTGCCATACTGGGAAAGACCAAAGGTCCATCTAGCCCAGCATCCTGTCACCGACAGTGGCCAATCCAGGTCAAGGGCACCTGGCACGCTCCCCAAACGTAAAAACATTCCAGACAAGTTATACCTAAAAATGAGGAATTTTTCCAGTCCATTTAATAGCGGTCTATGGACTTGTCCTTTAGGAATCTATCTAACCCCTTTTTAAACTCCGTCAAGCTAACCGCCCGTACCACGTTCTCCGGCAATGAATTCCAGAGTCTAATTACACGTTGGGTGAAGAAAAATTTTCTCCGATTCGTTTTAAATTTACCACACTGTAGCTTCAACTCATGCCCTCTAGTCCTAGTATTTTTGGATAGCGTGAACAGTCGCTTCACATCCACCCGATCCATTCCACTCATTATTTATACACTTCTATCATATCTCCCCTCAGCCGTCTCTTCTCCAAGCTGAAAAGCCCTAGCCTTCTCAGCCTCTCTTCATAGGAAAGTCGTCCCATCCCCACTATCATTTTCGTCGCCCTTCGCTGTACCTTTTCCAATTCTACTATATCTTTTTTGAGATACGGAGACCAGTACTGAACACAATACTCCAGGTGCGGTCGCACCATGGAGCGATACAACGGCATTATAACATCCGCACACCTGGACTCCATACCCTTCTTAATAACACAGGAGAATTGTTGGGTGGCTGGAGAGAGAGGGGGCAGGGGAGATAGGACAATCGCTGGGTGGCTGGAGGGGGGCAGGGGAGAGAGGAGAATCGCTGGGTGGCTGGAGGGGGGACAGGGGACAGAGGAAACTCGCTGGGTGGCTGGAGGGGGGCATGGGACAGAGGAGACTCGGTGGGTGGCTGGAGGGGGAGCAGGGGAGAGAAGAGCATTGGTGGGTGGCTGGAGTGGGGCAAGGGAAAAAGTAGAATCGCTGGGTGGCTGGAGGGGGGACAGAGGAGACACACTTGCACCCAGCAGTCTCACTCTCTCTCTCTGTCACACACACACACACACTTGCACATTCTCTCTCTCTCACAGAGTCACTCTCACACACTCTCCCAAACATACACACTCCAAGGAAAACCTTGCTAGCGCCCGTTTCATTTGTGTCCGAAAGTTTTACTAGTGTGTGTGTGTGTGTGTGTGTGTGTGTATGTATATATATATATATATATATATATATATATATATATATATATATATATATATATATCTTCTATATATATAAAAGGCAACCCCAACGTTCTATGAAGCCTCCAGCCGGAAGTGTGAAACACCAGAGATATCCGGTTTCCCCATGAGTGAAGGAAAACAGCACAGCACGAAATCCCTCTCTCTGTAACAGTGAAGGACTCAGAGGGGGGAGGAGAGAGATGCCCTCACTCTCTCTGTAACACAAACACAGCACAGCAGGAAACTTAACACTGAAGGACTGGACTCGGAGGGGGGAGGGGTAGGGAGAGAGGGCAGGGACACTCCCACATGCACACTCTGAAGAAAACCTTGCTAGCCCCCGTTTCATTTGCATCAGAAACGGGGCTTTTTTACTAGTATATATATAAACAGCATTCCTGCCATATTATTCCACGTAGATCAAAGGATATTACTTTCTTCTTGGGAATTTTTTTTTTTTTTTTTTTTTAGCCCTTCTCTATCCTCAGCCAATTCTTTCAGCTTGGACAGCATGGGCATTGTTTTCATAGCACAAATATTACTAATTGTGCTTTTCTGCTCAAAAATACATAGCAGTCTGTCAGCTGGATAATAAATCTATGTCCCCGAAATGGCTTCTTGTAGAAAGAACAGACATAGGGAACAATATGTTACAGTTACTGTTTACTGCTTTGGGGCTGGGGGGAGCTTCAAACTGATTTAGTGGCCTTTAAATTTTAAATTAAATAGTGAGTTATACTATTGTCTTGCTGCTTCAGATGATTTACTGCAGGTGTGCCTCATACAATGACTCAAGAAAGTGAGTTTGCTGTATTTCACCCACCAAGGTGGCTAAACAGGTAGAAAAGATGAAGATGAAAGCTAGAATAATGCTTGGGTGCATAGGGACAGGAAAAGCGAGCAGGAAAAAGGAGGTGATGATGCCTATATGAGACATTTAGAATATTGTGCATAATTCTGGAGACTTACCTTCAAAAAGATATATACAGGATGGAGTTGGTCCAGAGGGTGGCTACTAAAACGGTCAGTGATCTTCCTCATAAAGCATATAGAGAGACTTAAAGATCTCAATATGCATTCTTTAGAAGAAAGGTGGGAGAGGGAGATATGATAGAGACATTTAAATACTGTGTCAGAGTTTAAGGTGGTGTGAGAGAGACACGTGGGATCTCTTAGGAAAAGGAGAAGTTAGTGGTTACGGAGGATGGGCAGACTAGATGAGCATATGGCCCTTATCTGCCGTCATGTTTCTATGTTTCTAAAGAGTACATTTATAGGGCTATAGTACTGTCTGCCAGGACAGAACTAACAGACAGATGAAGAAATATTAACAGAAATTAGGAAAGCCGGCAAATTGGGTGACAGTATATGATGGGTGATTTCAATTACCCCACCACTGACTGGTAAATGTCACATCAGGTAGTGCTAGGGAGGTAAAATTCCTAGATGTAATAAATAACTGCTTCTTAGAGCAACTGACCTAGGAACAGACAAGAGGGAGGGCTAGTTTAGATCTAGTCCTTAATGGAATCCAGGGCTTAGTATGAGAGATAACGTGTTGGGTCACTAAGGAAATCTATTGTAGCAGCATGTAATTTTCAAAAGGGTGACAATGATAAAATCAGAAAATGGTTAAAAGAAGCTAACAGGATCAGCCTCAAAGGTTAGGACTTTAGATAAGGCATGGACATTATTTAAAAATACCATCTTGGTTACGGAATGTCATTTTCCAACGCTACATAGAACTTATTTTACCCAATATACAAGTCGGGTAGAATACTTTATGTGGTAAATGTCTGGGCTCCAAAAATACTCTGTATCATTCATTTTGGGCTTGCTCCAAGATCAGACAATTTTGGATGTAAATAGTTCACTACATGTCTATTATTTCAGGATGTACTATTACTACTTTAACGGAACATCTAGTTTAAGACAGACCGGGGTTTGTAGGGGGAAATCTAAGGGGGGGATACACTTCTAGTTCGTAAAATGTGTCTGTTAGCCAGGAAATACATTTTGCAGTCGTGGACAGCCACTGAAACCCCACTTACTGGAAATGGAGGAATCAAGGTAATCAACTCCTTGTTTGGGAGGCATGGGAGGCTTGTGGTTTTCCCAAATGTAGAAAATGTTTTCTGAGGATTTAGAATAGTTATATTCAAAATATGACACTGAGGGGGATAAATCTTATTTTAAATACTTTATAATAATCCCTTATCTCTTTTATTACTTTTTGTAATAATCACCAGAAGCTATAAGAAACCAGGCCAAAAGTGACAGTAGACTTATAGCGTTTCTCCTTAAGGGTTAGGAGTGGTCTGGGTTGGGGAGGGAGAGGGGGATGATTTATTGTTTATTATTTTATTACATTGTGTTTGATATCTGTTTGTCAAGTTTGTGGCTATGAAAATTAATAAAAATATTTTACACTAAAAAAATACCACCTTGGAAGCCCAGATCAGATGTATTCCATGTATTATTAAAGGTAGAAAGAAAAGCAAACAACAGCCAGCATGGTTAAAAGGTAAGTGAAAGAGGCTATTAGAGCCAAAAGAACATCAAATGGAAGTAAGGATTCAAATGAATAAATAAGAAGCAATATAAACACTGGCAAGTTAGATGGTGTGGCCTAGTGGTTTACAGCACTGGGCTTGACATCCAGAGATGGCCGATTTAAATCCGACAGCTGCGCGCCTTGTGATCTTGTGCAAGTCACTTAACCCTCCAATCCCTCAGGTACCAACTTAGATCGTGAGCCCTCCAGGGTCAGGAAATACCCGTGTACCTGAATGTAACTCATTTTGAGCTACTACTGAAAAGGTGTAAGCAAAATCCAAAACTAAAGGATGCAAAGTATTGATAAGGCTAAAAGAGAACATGAAGAGAAACTTGGAATAGAGGCAAAAACGCATAGTAACTTTTTCAGGTACATCAGAAGCATAACGCCTGTGAGAGAATCTGTGGAACCATTGGATCATCAAGGAACGAAAAGGGGCACTCGGGAAGAATAAGATTATAAGCTGAGAGAATGAATGAATTCTTTGTTTCAGTCTTTACTGAAGAAGTTGTAATAGATCTACCTGTATCAAGAAATGGTTTTCAACAGTGACGATGCTGAGGAACTGAACGAAATCTCGGTGAACATGCAGTCTGCAAAGCTGGCGCCGAAAGTTTCTTCTGAGTCTGACGTCGCTGCACGTTGTACGTGCTGGACGTCTGACTCAGAAACAGAAAGCTTTGCAGACTGCAATGGAAGAAATGAAAGGACCTCGGCTTGGCTGGCGGGGGTTGGGGGTCCCCCGCCAGCTGAAGGAATTCTTTTAAAGGTAGCCGGCAGCGGCAGGAGGAAGCGGACCTCGGCTGGCGGGGGTTGGGGTCCCCCGCCAGCGAAGGTAGGCGACAGCAACGGCGGGCGGGGGGGCTATAATGTGCCCCCTCACTCTGGTCCTGGCCCCCCTACCGCCGCAGTTCAGATACGCCCCTGTAAAGAGCCCTAACTTTCTTCATATTAGAGGAGTTCCATCCCCTTTATCATTTTGGTTGCTTTTCTTTGAATCTTTTCTAATTCCGCTATATCTTTTTTGAGATACAGCAACTAGAACTGAATGCAATACTCAAGGGGAAGTTCTACCATGGAGCGATATAGAGGCATTATAGTATTCTTGGTGCTATTTTACATCCCTTCCCTAATAATTCCTAGCATCCCGTTTGCTTTTTTTGTCCGCTGCCACACACTGGGCAGAAGATTTTAGTGTATAGTCTGACACCTAGATCTTTTTCTTAGGTACTGACTCCTAAGGTGGACCCTAACATCAAGCAACTATGATTCAGATTATCAGCTGGGCACCAGCATTTACACCAGCCTTTTGACAGGTGTAAATGCTCACAACCAAAGTTAGGCATGAAATGCGCACTAAGCTAGTATTCTATAAAGAATGTTCCGTGCAGGGCGCCCTTTACAGATTACTAGCTTTGTGCGTATCATCTCGATGCCTAACTTTAAGCACCATTTCTTGAATCCAGTCCAGTATGTGCAAAACTAACCCATTTGAAGAAACTGCCCTGAGAGAAGCCTAAAAGGAATATGATAAAATGCTTCTCACCACAAGGATAGTAGACAAAAAGTAGAGATGGCAGGATGCAGATTTCAATTAGAATGTTATAAGTCTTACACAATTAACTGACCATATACAAAGAAACACTTATTACTATTCCACAGTTGTCATTTCCTCTGTGGAACACAGAAAACACACAGTCATTGAGGAACATTCCCTCCCTTTAGAAGAGTGTTTTTGCTAGATGGGGAGTAGGGAAACACTTTGGATCCTTACAAGGCTTCTCCACTGTGCTAACTCCAAACATGATCCTAAAACAGCCAGAAGGTTCTAGCCTTCACAGTTCCAAAGTTCTTGTGCCAACACTACTGCTCCCCTTGTACAAACTACTTACTTCCACATCCTGTGTTATACTGCTTTGTTTCAGGTATGTAATTAAACCTACCTTCAATTTTAAAAAATATTAGCTGATAGAGGAGAACACATAATTAGGACATCATGACCACTAATGCAAAGTATGGGAGCGGGAAAAGGGGGGAGAGGGGAAACTCCTCTATAGACAACAGACGTGTAACTTCCTGTGTTGTTACCACAACTCCAAACATGATCCTAAAATAGCCAGAAGGTTCTAGCCTTCACAGTTCTTGTGCCAACACTGCTCCTCCCCTTGTACAAACTACTTTTACTTCCACATCCTGTGTTATACTGCTTAGTTTCAGTATGTAGTTAAACCTTCCTTCAATTTAAAAAAAATATTAGCTGATAAAAGAGGAACACATAATTAGGACATCATGACCACTAATGCAAAGTATGGGAGTGACAAAAGGTTAGGGGGGGGGGGTGGGGGAATACACCTCTAATGACAACAAACGTCTAACTTCCTGTGTTGTTTACACAATTACTTTGCAGATGGCTCAGTCTGATTAAAGATGAAAAAGATTTAGCCCAAAAATAAAATAAGAACAAGCTGTCAATGTGAAGCCTCATTTTGCGTAAGAATTTAACATGGTCCAGGTCAAGGCATTTCCATTTCTCCTTAAGGGTTAACTGAACATGGAACTTTTTGTGAAATGCATATACGGATGCTGATAAATACGTGTACATTTGCTAGGACGTCAAGCAGGTACAGAGAAAGAGCAGCATCACTTGGTGCTTTTAAAGTGTAATTCACATGTAGGTAAGTAATGTTACAAAAACACATTTTCTAGTACGTACGAGAGCATTTACCAATACTTTAGAAAGTACCACATTCAAGAACAACCAATTAAGTAGATGAGTGAAATAACTCTTCTAAGTATCTGAGGTGGTGACAAGACATCACAGAAGTTAGCAGAATTGCTCCTAAATCACTCGGTTCAAACAAGCAGGTAGCTCACACTTGCAGGTACAAATGCCGGTGTGGACATTTAAAAAAATATACAAGTATCCCCCTTTGTAAAATGGGAACTACAAGTATGATTTTTATTGCTACCCAAATCACATCGCTTTGAGATCTCTGCATCCCAGAGTATCTATACATATAAACAGTTGCTATATGAAATCACATTTATATGTATATGCCAATATCACTACTTACACATAAAGATGCTTCTAGATTAACCTTCAAAAGTGTGCCTTCTGAAATCTATTGGAGACTTGAGGAAAATTTGGTGTGCAGAACAGTGTTTTATGCCCAAAAATAGGCATTAACAAAACTGCTCAGAGGTAAACATGCATAAATAGCAAACAGAGAGGTTCTTCAGATCCACACCAGAAGTGATGCAAAAGAAAACATATCTCAGATGTAATGCTCCAAAATGAAATCTCATTATTAAAACCATCACCTGACGTGATCTATGTTTCGCCCGTTCATGGGCTGCTCCATGGGTACAATACCAGAATTGGAAAGGCTAAAGGACTTGCAATCCCAACTAAAATATGGAAAATGTTCAGCAGCATAATGCTCACAGCAGCATGGACACAGTCTGTTCTCAATGCAACATGCATTAATGTATATACTATTGACAAACTGGGGCTTTTGCATGCCAGATTCTATATAGCACATGTAGTGTTCCATGCTGAAATCTAAGCATATTCCATAACAATGCACATAACCCCCTATATATCTGTATGTGTTCCCAGGAAGCAAAGGCTGGGCAGAGCAGGAGTAGATTTGCAACATATGGTAATTATAGTCATACCGGGTCAGACCACAGCTCCAAGTAACACAGAATGATTTTCTAAAAGTGGCCAACCCGGTCAAAAGGATCCCAGAAGTAGCAAGGTTACATACATTTTATCCACAAAAAACTTAAGGCAACAAGTTATGCTTGTCTCAGAGCAGATGTAACTTTGTGCGTGAGGTTTTGGAGAAGCAATTCTTAAAGGCACATACAGTATTTCATAAAAGCAATATATATGTGCATAAGTGCACAACTGCACCTGTGTGCCTTCATTTTTATTTATTTTTGTTACATTTGTACCCCGCGCTTTCCCACTCATGGCAGGCTCAATGTGGCTTACATGGGGCAATGGAGGGTTAAGTGACTTGCCCAGAGTCACAAGGAGCTGCCTGTGCCTGAAGTGGGAATCGAACTCAGTTCCTCAGTTCCCCAGGACCAAAGTCCACCACCCTAACCACTAGGCCACTCCTTCATAGCTTTGGTGCTCTTTTATAATTTCTTAGACTACTCATCTTGGTATCAACAAACTTATAATAATTATAAAATTACCCTTCCTATGATTACGCATAGCTCCAGTATTTGTGGGTATTTAAGAAATAAAGACACTGGAACTCAACATACTATTTGTTGAGTGAAAACCTTTCTTCAAGGTATTTTTGGTGATATGATTGTCAATCATGATAAATCGAGTTAGCTGGCAATGTGTTTAACCCAAGACCAGGTCTCCAGAGTTTCTACAGCAAGAAAGTGCTTGTAGGTGACCTCTGAGGTCCTAGTAACCTAAACCCAAAGAACTATCCTACAATACAACCCCACCTGACCAGAAAGAACAGTTTTTATGGATAAATAGCTCTTATAGATATAATCTAAATGTAGCAATTCTTAGCTACTGTTGTAATTTCATTTCTCTAAGACAAGATTTATCTGTGTATTTTACACACTTGTGCTAATTAAGAGTAATAAAGAGGCTCCCTAACTTGTGCATCAGATATGCACCAAAGTTATACTAATTTTAAAGGGGAACGTATACATTACTTTCCCTTTGAAAATAACTCCATGGAAGGTGTACACACAAACATACAGTGCTACAAATGTTCTACTTTTGGGGTTAACCCAGATGGACATTTTTGCTGAAATGTACAAACTACAAAGACCACCCGTTTGGATAAGTTTAGTTGTTCTTTCTGTGCACATGTAGTTACTATAATATTTTTAAAGTACTGGTATAACATTAACCTTATGGAATATTGTCCTGGTGTATTTTTTGTTATAGAATTCCCCTATTTTGGGGGGATACAATAGTTCTTTTCTCCTAGTAGGAGTTGTTTTCTATTGTGGCTTGTTTCAGAGGATTGGTGAAACCTGTGATAAAAGGTGTCCCTGGCAGATGAGGTTTCCATTCTTGAATTAGTTATTTACAGGCAATTTCCTTGGTTAATGTGTAGAGCAAATTCAATAGTATTGGTTTCATAGTATATTTTTGCTCTTCAGCAGTTTTGATTTTTGAGCATACACAAATATGCCATTGTATTATTCTTTCCAACTCAATAGAAGTTGAAAAGAATTATTTAAAAGAGGCCAAGAATGTTTGTCTATCTGGGGGCAAAACAACTCTCCAAAAATGTAATGGAAAGGGATGAAACCTAGCATGAAGGTAAAAAGACACAGTGAGACAAAACAAAATAATATATCTATATCTAATTTATATATCTATATATATATATATATGCAATTACATGTCTAATTTCTACTCTAGAATACTAGTGTAAGTTGCCATTAATGCATCCATATTTAGGCATAACCACTTATGTCAGCACATAAGTAAGAGTCACACCCATGTTCCTCCCCCTGTGAATATTTCCTTGCATTTACTCACTAAGGTATTTGTGCAGTAAATTTACAGAATCTAAGCAGGCATCAAACTGTCAAATGCATAAGTGCCAGTATTCTATAACTTACCACTCAACTGATGCCTAGCTTTAGGAAACTTGTTATAGAATTAGGGAACTGAGCTAAAAAAACAGACTAATTCTGATCAGTAGTTCTGGATAAATAAGCCCTCCACCCCAAAATAAAATGGAGCTCTTTCTCCATTAGAAATGGATCAACACAGCTTCTGTAGCATAGAAAATTTAATGGAATAGGATGAAATTTGGCATTCTTAGGTGATTTTCCTCCACACCTATTAGATTCTCCATCCTGGAAGGCCATACCATGGTCAGAAAAACTACCTACCAGAAGCAGTACTACACTTGCAATTGTCCAAACTCATTCACCGGAATTCCCCAAGGTCGATCCATTCTGGAGGCAAAATCAACGCAGAAGATTTCTGAATAAAAGACTTCAGATTTTTGTGGTAGGTCACTCTAGTTCTACCACAAAAATCTGTCAAGCTGAAATCTCACAGGAACACATTAGCCACAGCTGTACTAGAAGAAATAGCCCCACTAAAAATGAGGAACACTATTACGAGGAAACTAGCCCCATGGTTCAACCCTGACCTGTCCACACTAAAAACTAAATGTCACCACCTGGAAAAACTTTGGACAAGAACTAGAGAACCAACAGATAAACAAGCCTGGACAGATTTCAAAATATATACAGAGAAAACAACGGATGCAAGGAATTCCTATTATTCTAAACTCAAAGAACTGCTTAAATTCGGCATAGTCAAAACCTTTTTCTTCTTCCACAACACCTGCACATTAAACTCCACATCTCAAGAACTAGCAAACTTTTTTGAGAAAAAAAAATTACTCAGATCTGAGCAGACTTTGATGCACAGACCAAAACAACCCAACCCAAATCCCTAACGCCTATAAGTTCTTGGACACACCACAATGTCAGAGCAGACCAACATTGGAACACCTTCTCACCCATCTCTAGAGAAGAGGTTACTTCCTTATTTTAAAAAAATGGCTCGCTCCCACTGCACGTTGGGCATATACCCTTCTTACCTCTTCTCCTCAATTTCTTCCTCCCCGACTTGTTGGATAATAAACATGCTAAATGACTTGCTGCTGAAAGGCACTTTACCTACCAAGGTAAGCCAAATAGCTCTGACCCCTATCCCAAAGGCATCAGGTCTAGATCCAACACTACCTGCCAGCTACTGCCCGGTGGCAAATATACTGATCTTCATCAAGCTAACTGAAACATATGTCAGTAAACAATTTTCTAAATATCATCTCGATGACCATTCCTGCCTACTCCCCACTCCAATTTGGATTCAGGTCTGCCCATAGCACAGACAACTCTACTACCAGTCCTGACCTCCTATGTGAGATCACAACTATCACTAGGCAAACAAACCATACTACTACTATTCGACATTTCCACTGCCTTTGATGCTGTAAACCACCACCTTTTACTAGCAAAGTCAAGCGAGATTGGGTTGTCTGGACCAGCGTTCAATTGGTTTCACAATTTCTTGGCCAACATAAGCTATGTGTTCACAAAAACACAATTCTGGAAACCTTCCTGTGGCATGCCACAAGGATCATCCCTCTCACCGCTCCTCTTCAATGTATTTATGTCGTCTCTCAGAAACATCAACATGCAAAATGATGAGCTCTTAGTATTGTAAGCAGACAATATTTTCATGCTACTACCAGTTTTCGTCAACAAGACAACTATCTCCAGGTTATCTTCCGGCTTAAATCACATCCAAAACTGGCCGAGAACATGCTAAAACTAAACACGACCAAAAACAAACTCCTTTGGTTTCACACTCCCAATGATTCTACTCCAAACACAGTAGACCTATCCCCTGGACTATCACTAGCAGTAGAGAATAAATTCAGAGTACTGGAAGTGATCCTAGGCTCCTCTCTGACTTTCAAACCACAAGTCAACGAATTGTGGCACAAAACACTCTACAAACTCAAACATCTAAGACTGATCAGGTCATACTTTGACCAACAATCCTTTGCAATACTTGTCCAAATGCTTGTTCTCTCCCACATCGACTACTGCAACATACTATACCTATGTCTCTCAACTAAACTAATATCCAAACTCCAACTCCATTCAAAATACATCTGCTTGTCTGATTTCTAGACTGAAGAAATACGACAGAGTATCGCATTGCTTACAACTACTACACTGGCTTGCTAACCCTAAAAGAATCCCATTTAAAGCCACCTGATCTTATTTGGACACTCCATGTGATTATAAAAATGTCCTGATATTCGGTTCCCAAGTTCCAAGAATGTTCACTTTTTCAAATTATTCAACACCTCATTTTCTTCTATAACAATTCCATACTGAAATTCCTTACCAACCACAATACACCTCAAATCCCTTCCAAACTTTTAGGAAGAAACTGAAAACTTTCCTATATGACAGCTGATATTTAATGTAACATGGTTAAACCCCCAACTAAACACAAGATAAACAGACATTATACAAAATTAAAGATAAGTGGTGACTGTAAAAAGGATACCACACACTTATCGTGACTCTTATAAACCGTTCAATGAAGAACTATTTAATCCTCTGCTATTGTACCTCTATGGCTACCGATGACTGATCCACTTGTTTGCTGTTACATATGGCAGCTGTGAGTGAGCTTACTGATTCGCTAACAGTGACCGATGCACAAAGGAGTTGACATGTAAATGAGATGCAAGGAAATTTAACAGAAAACTTTATACATTAACCCCTAGAAGCACCTAGCACATGTGCAAAATAGTCTCTCAGTGTCCATGTTCTGCGCATGTGCTAGGTGCTTTCACGAGCCAACTGAATACCGCTGCTTATACCCTTGCATGTTATCCCGGGCAATAGACAGAAAATCCAACCTTTCCTTCCTCAGGCTCTCTGATTCAAGGTCAAGAAGTGGGTACTAACATATGTGGGTTTTAAGCCTGTGCAAGACTCTAAAGCAGTATCAGATCTGAGGTGCTTCTAGGGGTCAATGTATAAAGTTTGCTGTTAAATTTCCTTGCATCTCATTTACATGTCACCTCCTTTGTGCATCGGTCGCTGTTAGCGAATCAGTAAGCTCACTCACAGCTGCCATATGTAACAGCAACCTTTGTGCATCAGTCCCTAAATCCATTTGTCCAACGTACTCATGTATTTTTATGCAATAATTAAAGAACTAACTCTTACCAATCAAAAGAAAGCTTCTGCTGGAATCTGTTACACGCCAACAACAAAAGAATACGAGTCAATGCATGCTCAAAGGAACTAGATTACACAGATGTAAGTTACAAGATCAGGAAAGTTTCCACTGAATCCTACCAACAAAAGCACTGTACTTATTTGAGGCTGATTTAGAAAGCAGCTGAAAGTTTTTAGCTAAAATGGACTCTAAGAGGGAAATTTCCTTCATGTTTCTGGAAGCAGAACCCGAGGTCAAGCCCACAGCATTACCAGAGGGCTAAGTATGATAGCACAGAGAACTCAGCTTTGAGCTTCCTGTCTATAAGGGACAGCAGGCTCATGCACCTCATGAAGACAGTGTGCTCATACTTCACGGAGGGCAAGTCTCTATGAAGCATCCACTCTAATACCTAGTCAGCGAGATCACTTGAAATTGCCCTGGCAGAGGGATGGAGATTGATACAGGAATCCCTCAAAGTTCTGCTCTTTCAGCAATGCTGTTTAATTTGTATATGCTACCAATTTGTAAATGTTTTTCCTGTTTTAGGTGGTAATTTTAGAATTTATGCCAATTATTTACAATTCTTTGCTCCAGTCTCTTCAATCTTCTATTCAATTTGTTTCTTTGTGTTGACAGAATATTAATTTCTGGCTACGTGTGTATAGACTTTCATTGAATATTGAAAAAAACTCAAATTTTGTTTTTATCAGGTGTTTCTACAGTTAATTTGCCTACTGTTTAGTTGATTGAATTTCTATTGCTATTTTGAAAGAACTGTAGCATCCTGAGTTCTGGCTAGACACAACTGAGTATGAGAGCACAATTAAAAGTGATTATTCAAACAGTATTTTTCAAGTTGTGATTCATACGTCATCTTTGAAAGTTCTTGGATGTCAATTATAGGATGATAATTCAGAATGTGATGTCTCATTTTAAATTTGATGTCTCATTTTAATTATTGTAAGTCCCTTTTCGGGGGGACTTCTGCTGTATGGCTTTCATTTGTTGCAAGTTGCTCAGAGTTCAGCAGTGCATTTGCTAGCAGGAGTAACAAGATCTGAACATAGCTCACCAATTTTGGCAAAGCTATATTGGCGCTCTGTTTTGTTTTTATTTTGGATTTGTTTGGGTTTTTTGAGGACTCAAAATTATGACTTTGATTCAAAAAGCACTGCATGGTGATTTACCTCCCTCTCTCACATCTACTCTAAGGTTATATTGTTCATCAAAATCCTTGCGCACTTTGAGAAAAACCTACTTGAAGGAATATTTTTTTCTATTTTCCATGTGGCCAGTCCCACTATATGGAACACTTAAATGAGTTAAGATCATCGACTAATCATTTGACTTTTAAAAAGTCACTGAAGGTATACCTATTTCAGAAAGCTTTCAATATTGTTTTGTAGTGATACCTGAATTATGGACTATGAGTTTTTGGGTTTTGACCTGTCTTTTTTGTGAGTTTGTATTGCATATTGTCTTACTATATATTATTGTTCCATATTATGCATGTTTTAATTGGAACCCACCTACAATGTTAAGAGAGCAGGATATCATCATGGATAATACATTTAAATCTTCTGCTCAGTGTGCAGCAGCAGTCAAAAAGCAAATAATGTTAGGAATTATTAGGAAAGGAATAGAGAATAAATCAAATATCATAAATGCCTCTGCATCACTCCATAGTAAGACAGCACCTCGAGTACTGTGTGCTAGTCTAATCACAGTCTCAAAAACAGATATAGTGGAATTAGAAAAGATATAGAAATGGGTAACCAAAATGATTAAGGGATGGAATGACTCTCAAATGAGGAAAGGCTAGGGAGATGGGGGCTCTCCATCTTAGAGAAGAAATGGCGGTGGGGGAGATATAATAGAGGTCTAAAAAACCTTGAATGGAGTGGAACAGGCAGGGCCTCGAGTAATTTTCAGCCAAGATGAGCTGAGTTGGTGCTACTGAAAAGGGGACAGTCCTTGAGACAGCCCATGGGGGCAAAACATGATCTTGTCAGGCGTCAGGTCCCCTGTCTGACAAATACTCTGCCATAAGATGAGTATAAGACACTCTAGAATCATCTTAATGTAAATGGGTTTATTTTGGATTAGTCCTGTGACATGATTGAAAATATTCAAAGATTTAAAGATGAATTAACACAAGATAGTTTTGAGAACCGATGACGAGGTGGGTGTGAGTGAATCTTGCCATAATGATCATCACAGGCAAGTAGCACTGCTGAGGTTTTCACATCTTGCTAAACCTTCATATTGGGAGGAAAAGTGAAGTTTATATTATTATTACAATCTCCCATTTATAGTATAGGTGCCTGAAAATAACAAGAAAAGATCAAAATCAATTATGCATATGTTATCATATACTATGAATTGATCTTGATGGGCAGACTGGATGGACTGTACAGGTCTTTATCTGCTGTCATATATCATCACCCCTGTCACCTCTACCGCCCCCTCCAGAACCAATATGTAATAAAGAGTTTAGCCTTTAGGGACATAATACATTTCATTGCATTGGGAAGTAATAATCAGTATCTTCATTTAAATGGAATTTACATATTAATTTTGAACACACCATTTTTACTCACATTTTAATGCACCTTTTTCTGCATTAAAACCCTTAAGGCATGAGTAATTTCCAGTCACAAAAAGGTGTGCTAAACTAGACAAATTGTATTACAATGGTCTGGACAGAAAGAGAGGCTGAATCCAGGTCATACAGCAGAGCTTCCCAAATCCATCCTGGTGGCCCCACAGCCAAAGAATATGCATGAAATAAATCTGCATACATTACCATCCCAATATATAACAGTATCTCTCATGCATTTCCATTGTGGCTACAATGAAATCCAAATTGGTTGTGTGAGTCACCTGAATAATTTTAACAAGCCCTGCTGTATGGGATCCGTACTCTCATTCGAACACTGACCTGCACTACTGATGAAGAATGTCTATCATCATACACGTTTATTTAAAAAAATCAAGGGCCCTGTTTACTAAGCCGTGCTTGTAGGCACGCTAAAGATAGAGACACCCATATATTCCTATGGATGTCTCTAGCATTAGCGCACACTAAAAGGTGTGCCTACAGTGCGGCTTAGTAAACAGGGCCCCAAGGATAGACAAGCAACAGCTGCTGCATGTATAACAGTGCACTTGGCCTACATCAAAATTACCACTTTTGGTTCCCAACCAGGACCACATGGAAATAATCCAGTGACAGAACCTATAACCCAAGAGACTTAAATTTCTCACAGCTATGGTCTGGCATCTCTCAAAGCATTATATAATGCAACATCTACATGGTGCATTAAAGCAGCGTCTTCTTCATGCTTTAAAATAATTTAAAAACCTGCTTTGGGTTAATTAATAGTGTAATTATGGCCTGAGGCCTCAGCCTTTTCTCCTGTGTTGTCATGTGCCAATTATCAAATTACATGTCTCTAAAACATTTTAGAAAGTCATGCTGAAATGCACCTACTACAAAAAGGATGAGTTCTTTTCCCCACAAGAATATTCCAGGTAGGTGCTAGGTAGCACCAACAAGGTAAGGTGGATGAAAATCAGTGCAAACCTTTCTTTGCAGCACTGGCAGGTCTTTCTGTTTCCTTTTCTTTACTTTGATAGTATATACCTGAATGTAGAGCCCTCATTTCCTACAATTCCACAACTGCAGAATCTGGCCCTGGCTGTCGGCCAGAACTACAGCAGGAGACTAGGGCTGGGAGTGCACACATGCACTAATGATAAAGACTTGGCATCTCTGCAACTTTCAGCCTTTCTGCTTAACTTGCAGGCCTTGGGGGGGGGGGGGGGGGGGGGATGCAAGTGGATTTTGGAAGAATTATTCCCTGTGAAGTTTCCCTTTCTGAATTCACCAGTCCACTAGCTCTACAGGGAGGTCTTTGCATCTGCAAAGTATATGGGGAAAAATAGGAAGAAGCAACTGCAGGGATTTTTATTTTGACATTCCCACATGTGCTTCTGCTGGCTCACCTTCAACATTGCCCCTTTCCCCCAAAGCCAGCCTGGGGCAATTTGCAAAAGAAAGGTTTCCAGGGTATACAGTGGTTCACCCTTGGAAATCCTTTTCAAATCCTAACAAGGATTCCAATGCATGCAAATGTGATGCAGATTTTCATAAAGTGATTTCTGGCATTACCATGTGTATCCCAGTGCAGCCCCTTCTATTCCTCCACACTTAGTATCCCTAATCTACTGTATCTTCATTTTTCCTACCTACTAGCTTCTCTCTCTCTCTAATTCTTTCTGCCTTTTTTCTTTCCATTTCTATATTCTTTCCTTTCTCTTTTACCTTCTTTTTATGCTTCCCAATATAAGGAATGCTAGATAGAATTACATAAAGGCGATCAACATCCATCTCTCTTGTCTGGCCAGGCAAAATAATGCTTCAAAAAAAGGGACAGAAATCCACTAAATCTGGCATGCAGGACTAAAATGTAAGTATCTGAGAAGAGTCCAAAAAACAAAAATATCAAATCAGTATTTTCAGAGAATCCTCAATGCCCACCATGGGAAACTGTTAGAAGCTGTTAGAGTTAGAATGTTAAGCACCGCTCCATTCCAAACATCCCCTCCCCCTTCCCACACTGCCACAGAGTGACAAGTGGACAGAGATAAATAACTGAAGCAGCTGACACCAAAGTGCTAAGTGTTCTTCCACACTTCCAAAAGTGCACCCCACCCTTCACAAACCCCACCAACACCACACAAACACATACACTCATGATCACCCTACATACTCGCGTTACACAAACTTTCACCCAGCACACCCACACCTATGCCCTCAAATATACATCTATGCCTTCATGTGTCTATCCCAGTTACAGTCCTGTTACATGTCCATCTACAACACACAACGCCGAGAGAACTGCAATCCCTCATATACCCCACATCCAAACACATAAATCACCCTCCCACCTACTACAATCCCATGTATACTCCCTATATACACAATACTCTGCTCCCGAACAGAAACCTCCATGCACTGACCTCCCCCCCAAAACAAAGCCCACCCACAAATAACCCCATACACACTCCCTTATAACCACATCACCATCCACAAAGTCACAGCCATGCAAGTCTACTGTGGTTAAGCTCTTATGCAATGCTCAAAATTTTTACCACTTCACTCCCCTCCCTACAACAAGGACACTGGATGCCGGTATCTTATTCTATCACCTACAAATTACTCCTGCTGGTTTACAAGGGTCTCCTCCCAATCGCCCCAGATTACATTTCATAGTTACTTATACCATACTCTTCCTCCCGCCTGTTACGTTCCTTCCAGCAACATCCCCTTCATATTCCTCCCTCCCCCCTCGGTTATAAGGCTCACTACCACCACCAGAGCCACTGCTTTCTCCTATAATCAGTCCTCAGCTCTGGAATGCCCTACCTTTACACCTCAAAACTGAATTTTCATTTCCTACTTTGAAGAAACTACTTAAGTCTTGGCTTTTCAGTCAAGCTTTTCCTCCTTTATCTCTTTTTTGTTTCTTTTACTTTATTTCTCTGTCTCCTTACTTTTTCACATTGCTTTTCTTTTTCTCCCTGCTCTGCTGAGCTTTTTATTGTAAACTGCACAGATGCCACTGGCGATAGGTGATATATGAAACACAAATAAATAAATACATCCAAAAAAATACCCCTCACATCCAATCAACCCAAAAACATACTTCACATACATCTCCCAGATATTCACCTACACACTACAAACAGCCCTATATACATTCCAATATCCCCGAGTATTTATCTCCAAACACACTTCCCCACCCATGTACCCTCCATTATCCATCTACAAATTTATATTGGAAAGTATTCCAAAGTCTCTGCTCTGCATGCTTTCCTTGCTTGTTTATCTTTTCCCTGTGTAAGCTTCCCTTATCTTGTGGGTGTGGGCAAGGATGGTCTGTGATGCAGCTACTTCTTTGCTCTCCTCTATCCTTGGCAGTGATGTCTAGGACTTTAAGAAAACCTTAAAACTTGCAAAAAATGACAAGTTAGGTCTTTACAAACTTTGGAACTCAGGACACCTGCTTGTACGTCATCCCTATATTCTTTAATTTGCCCATCCCATTTCCTCTCTGTCATTACTCTCTGCTGCTTTATTGTCTTCTACCAACTTGTCCTCTTAAAACTTCTCCAATCTTGTGCCCATTTGACCTAGCCCTCAACCCAGGCCTTATCCTTTCCATCTCTGTCACACGTGTGTTCTTCAGCCTCTGCTTCACATTCCATGCCTTATGTTCAAGCATTAAAAAAAAAAAAAAAAAAAAGCTTACAGAAAAGCTGCATATATTAAGTTTCAATATTTTTTATTCAACAAACAGGTAATTAACCAGCAAGGAATACATTATCCAAAAGTCAATTACAATAAATCCAGTTTAGCTTGATAACAAGTGTGATAAATTAACCACTGCCTTTTTATCAAAACCTAATATACTCGTCCTCTAAACCCAAACAACCTCCTTCCCACCTTAAATGAAGAAAATAGAGCAATAAACAGGAGAAAAACAGCCCAAAGCAAAAAACAAAAGTTTCCAACAACTGTACCATATAAATGAATAACATCTTCCCCTCCTTCCCCAACCCCCCCCCCCCCCCCCCCCCCCCGAGCTGCATGTTTCTAAAGCAGTGTACCAGAGGAAGCTCCCTCAAACATACCACTTGGGAAGTGGTATGGCAGTGCATGAAACAGATGAAGGGTACCATTTCTTGCACATCAATTTTATCTTTAAACAATTTTATTGAAAAATTTTAATAATTAAGTATATAAAACTTTAAGATATCCAAAAAAAAATTGAAGTCCACTTGCATCACTTTCTTCCCCTCCCAGTCTACAATCCCTATTCCCCAAAGCAACCCTACCCTGCTCACCCATCCCTCGTTACCAGTGCAAGATGTATGCAATCTCCAGAAGGTCTCGGCTCTTATGGGCCCCCCTGAGTCTATACACTCCCCTCCTCCACCCTTGTCCTAGGAAACAGTCATATTAGAGTAACTCTACGAAACAGTCATATTAGACTAACTCTATGAAACAGATTCAGATAACTTCTAATCAAAGTATTTAAGATAAGGTTTCTTCCAAGCGGGGTCCATGACTGTATGTAGGGGTTCCAGATCACTTGTTCTGCCGTTTGAGGGAACCCTAAGCTTCCCTCTCTTCCCAACTAATCAGTAGATGTAATTGATTTCTCCAATGCCAATATGATGGGGGTGATTCTGAAGTCTAGGACCACGAACTACATTTATGCACCAAAAGGCACATTTTGTGAAATAATATTGTTACCCCTTTACCCAACAATAAAGAACAACATGGATAGAGCAGCTCATAGTTTTGTTGCTTTGTTTTGGGTGAACGGAGATTACCGACAGCTGAGCGGAGGAGAGGGAAATGGAGACTAGCCTAATTGGCTTCAGCTTTTTGATGTCTCTTTTTCCGGCTCCCTGCACCGCTGTCCTTCAATTTTCTGGGCCCCAGGCAGCATCATTGAGGTAAACACACTGTATTTGGCAGCCCCGAAAGCTCTCCCTCTGTTGTAACGTCCCACTTAGGCAGGACAGGAAATTGTAGCAGAGGGAAAGCTTTTGGGCCATGAAAGTCAGTGTGTTTATCTCACTAATGCTGCCGACGGCCCATAAAATTGAAGGACAGCGAAGCAGGGAGTAGTGAAGGACAGTGGTACAGGGAAAGGACAGTGGTGCAAGGAGTGGTGAAGGACAGTGGTGCAGGGAGTGGGAGGGCAGCCAGTAGTACCTAAAACAAAGGCACCTGACTGGCCATCATTGTTGGGAGGGCTGGAATGGAGGGCCTGGGCCCCCAAGGACCCCCGTAACTACAACACACATATTCAAGATGGCCATCAAATACAGTTATATGGATATTTTATCCATATAACTTTAAGCAGATTTTCAGCCAAGCTATGAATTCAAACCTGAACACAGAAATATACATTTAAAGTTACAAAGTTACGTTGTTATTTTCAGTGTTCAGGTTTGAATTCATAAGTTCCATAGAGAGTGGCTGAATTTCATGGCTCTCCATACCCCATCCCTGCAATGTCCCCAGTTCAGTCCCAATTAAATATGCATAACTTTGGTGAAACTTATGTAAGTCCCAGCAATGGTTTTTTTTTTTTTTTAAGAACTTTAACAACCTACTGCCAACCAGATAACTTATTTGGAAGTGTCATATTTACAGATCCAAATTCTCTGCAGAACCCATCTCTGAGTCCATTTCACCACAACTCGAGATTGCTTCAATCAAACTTCATTGCCCCACACTATACGACCATTTAACCTGCATACTGTTTTACAGACCTCCCAGCAACTGGAACAACCAAACCATACTCATGGACTTTATATCAAACACATGTGTTAACAACTCCAATATATTATTCATTGGAGACTTGAACCTTCATCTAGAAGACTCCAACTCTGTCCACACTCGGGAATGTAAAGTCTTCCTCCAACTATGTGACTTCAACCTCTCTCCAATGCAACCAACCCACTTCAAAGGACACTCACTAGACATCACTCACAAACACTCCACAGACTAAAACTTCCTCTTATCAGACATCCACTGGTCTGCTTCCCCCTGGTCTGACCATCACAAAGCGACCCTGTCTATACAATGGCGAAAAAAGACCAGCCTAGAACACATGATCCCATAACAATTAGCACCAGATAGACAAAGAAACTTTCTGGCAACAAATCTATGACAACGACTGGTCAACAGATCCAAACTCAAACCACTGGTTCACGGAATGGGATAATAGGTGCAGCCTTATTCTAGATGAAATCGCTCCAAGACACTCCAAAACTCTGCGTAGATGAAACCCTTCACCATGGTTTAACAACGAATTAAAAAATCTAAAGACACAAAGCAGAAAACTTGAAAAAACTTGGAGCAAATCAAAAAACACTCTCACCCTTAATGCATGGAAGCAGACATAAAAGAACTAAAAAAATGCCATTAAACGAGCCAAAAGATCCTATTATACAAAACAAATTACATCCACCAGAACAGACATAAAAAAACAATATCAAATTATAAAGGATCTGCTCAACACCGATCCAGTCACAATTTCATCCTCAAACTGTCCATCTGCCGACCAGCTGGCCAAATACGTTAACGACAAAATTATCAATCTGTGCAACACAATTCCCCAAGACGATGCCAGCTTCGACAGTTTCCTTGACGAACTGGACCCCAACATGGACAAAATTCTGGTAGACCGCTCCTGGACAAACTTCGCCCTCCTCACCACTGAGGAAATTTTCGCAGTATTATCCAAACTCTCTAATCACACTGCCACCTGGACCCCTGCCCCAACTATCTAATGAAAAATGTGCCAGCACGATTCATTACAGACCTCACCACCCACTTAAACTTCCTACTTCAACAGGGCTCCTTCCCCACCGAGCACGGAAACATACTACACACACCAATACCAAGAAACCTGCAAATGACATCACCAATTACCGCCCTGTGGCCTCCATCCCTCTACAGATCAAAGTAATGAAAAACAGAGTAACCTCCCAACTCAATGAATTGATACAAAAATTCTCCATACTGCACGAGTCGCAATCAGGCTTTAGGCCTGCACACAGCACTGAAACGGTACTACTCACTTTAATATCCAAGTTTAAACAAGAAATATCATTCGGAAACAACATACTTCTCCTGCAGTTTGACTTATCTAGCGCATTTGACATGGTAAATCATGACATTCTTACAAAGCTACTGGACAAACTAGGGATCGGCGGAAACACCATTAAATGGATAAAAAGTTTCACCACCACAAGATCCTACCAAGTCAAATCAACCACAACAATCTCGTCTGCGTGGCCATCAAAATGCGGAGTTCCCCAAGGATCGCCTCTATCCCCGATCCTCTTCAATCTTATGATGATCCCCTTGGCCAAGACCCTATCTAAACATGGACTACCCCCTTCAATTATGCAGATGACGTTACCATATTCATCCTTTTCCAATCCAACCAAGCAGAAATCTCAGATAAAATAATCACTGGCGTGAACATCTTAGCCTCCTGGGCTAACGCTTTTAAGATAAAAATGAATAAGGAGAAAACACAATGCCTAATCCTCTCATCCCAATACTCTACACTCCTCCCAACTACCCTGATTACCCCTGATGTCTCAATCCCCATATCCGACAATCTAAACATTCTAGGAGTAACATTAGAAAATCACCTAACTCTGGAAACTCACGCAAAAGCCATGATGAAGAAGATGTTCAACATGATGTGGGTGCTGAAATGAGTAAAACCATATCTCCCCCTAAAAACTTTCCACAACTTGGTACAATCCACTGTACTTATCCACGCTGACTACTGCAACAGCATTTTCATTGGCTGTAAGGCCCAAATCCTGAAAAAACTCCAGACTGCCCAGAACACGGCAGCCAGACTCATTTTTGGTAAATCACGATTTGAAAGTGCAACACCTCTTTTTGAAAAACTCCACTGGCTCCCTGTCAACAACAAATACATTTCAAAGTCCAATCACTGATTCACAAGATTATCTACGGAGAATCTCCAAGTTATATGACCAACCTGATTGACCTACCATCTAGAAATGGATCAAAATCCTCTCAAACATATCTCAATCTACACCTTCCCAACTACAAAGGTCTCAAGTACAAAACGTACTACGCATCCAACTTCTCAGTTATAGGCAGCCAACTCTGGAATGCCTTACCAAGACCCATTACAACAGTTAGCGACCATCTACCCTTCTGGAAGTTGCTAAAAACTTACCTCTTCAAGCAAGCCTACCCAAATGACCAGACTTAACCTATGAACCCACTCTACACCACTCCTACCCCTACATCCCCTGCCCATTTCACCTATTTCCTAACAACCACATCATACCTCTACTATTGCTACAGCTGTGTTCTGTGATACTATGTAATTCCATACTATGTAAGCCGCACTGAGCCTGCTACCGAGCGGGAAAGAGCAGGGTATAAATGCAACAAAATAAATAAATATATTCCAGTACCTATAAAAAATAAAAACTGTTACTGTACCTTTGTTTTCCAAGGTTCCCTCCATCATAAGGTTTAGCAATATTTCTGTCTTCTGAACCCTTTTCCTGTTTTCCTTCCATTCCACATTTCCTTATGTGTCTGCTTCCCTCTGTGTCTCCCTTACCCTTCACCTCTCACAAAGTTTATCTTTTTCACCTCACATCTTATTATTGCTGTTCTCCATGTCTTTCTGCTGTTTAACACCTCAATGACAAGCAAGAAAAGGAGGTGATATACAGAGGAACTAAGTCTCTGGTGAGACCTCATTTAGAGTACTGTGTACTATTTTGGAGACCGCTTCACAATGAGGTAAAATGATAGAGATGTCCACAGTGCAGTGATTAATATGGTTAGCAGTCTTCACCATAAACTGTATGGGGACAAACAAGATTTTAATATGTATACTTTGGAAGAAAAGTGGGAGAAGGAAGATATGATAGACACAATCATTTAAATAGCTCCAAGATATAAATGCCCATATGGAGAGTCTCTACTGTAAAGAAGCCTTGGAATGAGAGGATATAGAATGAAGATCAAAGAGGACAGACAAGAGTAATCTAAGAAAATACTTCTTCATGGGAAGGGTGCTGAATGCATGAAATAGTCTCCTAATGGAGGTGGTGGAGTCAAGGTTATCTAAATTCAAGAAAGTGTGGGACACGCATATAGATCTCTTAGGGAGAGGAAGCGATAGTAGAGGATATGGATATAGCAGATGGTATTAATGGGCAGACTGGATAGACCCTATAGTCGTTACTTGCTGTAATTTTCTCCATTTCCCGCAGGTGCTGAAATGGGGTGGGCTACCTAGGCCATGGCCTGAACAACTGCCAATAGGCCAGCCATCACCATATAGACCATACAACAAACTACAGCCCCTGTTCCTCCAGTCTGCATCAGCTGGCCATCTGTGTACAAGTTTTGATGATTTCCAACTACAAGCAGGAGAGATGACAGCACGTTTTCAGAAAAAGAGGATATCCCATCAATTGCATCGATAAATGTCTATCCAAGGCAATGGCTCAAGACAGAAATATTTACTGAAACCAAAAAAAGATTGTCAAACACCAGAGATATAGTTTGCACAATGAAGTTTTCACAGTACTCAAATGAGTTTCGCAAAATCATTTTGAAAAGCTGGCAAATACTGGATACACAACCTTGCTTCAAAAATATAAAACCCATAATGGCCTATTCTAGGAATACGAATTTAAGGGAAAAGCTAGTACCTTCAAGCATTACCGGAAATAGAGACATGCTCCATTGGGCCATTCTTGTTGTGGCAAATGTACGGTATGCAGAGTCTTACTTTGGATAAATTCGAGCATCCAATTACCAAGAAATTATACCCTTTGAGACATACCACTGATTGCAACTCAACATATGTTGTTTATGTAATCATTTGCCCTGGTCAAAACTAGAATAATAAAACACAGAAGTTGTATTAGTAGAAACATACAGTCTGCTCCTTTAGTCCCACACTGGCAAGATTTGCCTCATACAATAAGACATAAATTTTTTGTTATGAAACAAGAAAATATACTTTTAAAAGATTTTTGATCTTAATGCAATCATTCCTAATGGCTTAAATGCTGAATTTGATCTAACCCCATTTCTCTAAGTACCATTTTGACATATTCATAGTTCAATATGTTATGACAAGGTTATTCATCTTATTTTATCTTTTTACATAATACCAGATATGTCATAGAATAGGTCTGTAAGTAATCTTATAGAGGCTTAGAAGAGTATTCATATATGAAAAACTAGTATGTTTTATATTAGAATGCACTTTAGTCTGTCCTATACAGGATGGACTTTTATATTTCAATTCAGTTCACTGCATATTTGCAATAAGAACAGTAGATGTAATTTATTCATTTTTTCATTAACATTTACTTTTTCTTGCCACTTTGGTTACAACCCGATGACTAGTATCATTAAAGCCCTGTTTACATTACATATTAAACTGTGCGTTCACAGACACTTAAAAATTGAAAAGTACTTTATTTAGATTGTATTTATTGAATTTTGTGAGCTCTGGGCCAATTATAGCTATGTAATGCCAGCAAGGTGTCACTTTTAGCAAGCCCATTATGTGGGTAGTTTATTTATTTACTTTTTAATGTCAGCGTTAGTTATAGTTAAAAAAAAAAAAGATAAAACGTCATAAATGTTTAGTTCATTTTGATAACATGTAGTTCTTTAGACAATTTAATTCATTTTTATTACTCAATTCCACACTACACAATAGGGTGCTTTTTAACAATAATGATGCACCATTCAGACTGAAGAGCGATCTTGCACATTCATACTGATTAGCATTCATTCAAGTCTTCATTTTCCTTGCCATCATCCTCAACTGTTTACGTGTTTTACATACATCATAGCTTTGTGAGTTACATCAAATTTGCATTTGTTTTCAAAACGAGTTCCTCCCATTATTCAGTTTTTTCAGCTCGTACTTCTTTGTGAGTTCCAGCATCAGCATTAGTTTACGAAGAATCAGCAGTAAGGTATGGTAAATTACTGTGTATTATACAAAAAGATTCTTCTAGATATTTTTCAAGCAGCTTCAGTTCTGGCATTTGTTACCGTTTGGCTTATATTATGGGGTTTATTTTATTTTTAAACATACTCATTTATAAGACATGCAAGAGTTTTAATTAAGCAGCAACTCCCGTTTTTATTAGTCTACTGATGCAATTTACTAATAAGTAAGCTCGTTTATTAAAAATGACAGGCATTCCTATTACTGTACTTTACGATTCAGGTGCAGACACTCTTGAACTCTATATTGTTTTTTTAAAGTTTAATTAAGTAATAACCCTTTTTGCATGAGTCCATTTGTATAGTTGATTAATAAAGCAGGCTCATTCATTAAAAATACTGGCATTCCAAACTGTTACTGGATTGTGAGTTTTAAAAGATATTCACATTCTTGCACAAATCACAAAAAACGAGAAGAGTTGAGTTGGTTTTTATTCAGTTCACCATGAATAATGTTGCTTTATAACTCACAACTTAACTACTAATATCCGTTTATCACATGTAGCTGCTTGTGTACAAATCACAATATGAGAAGCGTTGAGTTGGTTTTCATTCAGTCCACCATGCTTGTTAATAATATTGCTTTAGAACCTCCAGTTTGACTAATATCAATTTTTCATGTCATTTTTTTTACATACTTCATAGTTGACAGACACAGTTTTCAATAAGTAACCTTTTTGAATTTTAGATCTCATTTATATAATTTTAGATACCATTTCCAGCTCAGTGCTTAATACTGTTTGTATATTCTTTTCCTATCACTTTCCATGAACGATATGTTCCCTTCAAAGCGCTGTAAGTCTATTTATTAGCATTATCTTCATTTGCATGTTATATTATTTCTGTTTTTATCCATTTAGACTTTTTTGTCTCCAGTGTTCTCAATAGACATCCACACATTATCTCTGTTTTACAATATAAGTATTTATTTATTTTTATATGAGTAGATGTATTTAATTTTTTCAAAGATGATTTTCCTTCTCTAGGTATACAACATTATATGCACTGTCAAAAAGACTACTTAAGAAGTTTACACATCCAATAGAAGGTAATATTATTTACCATTTCTGTATATTATGTTGACTTCCACTTATATTGTGTCAAGATATCTTTGTTTTTATTCATTTATTTATGTATGTATATATACATTTTTATGATTTTTAGACTGCTGAGGCTGGCCACTTTGGCCGAAACACGACTTGCGTTGAGTCTCGGATGTTGTGAATAAAGTTTCAATACACTGGATATAGTCTGCTGTTTAGTTTTTTTTGTTGCCCTCGCTGTGCTTGATTTGTCCTTGCCATTTTCAGGGCACAGACCGTAGGTCTGCCCAGCACTGGCTTTGCTTCCCAATTACCAGTGTTGCCACCCAATCTCTGCTAAGCTTCTGTGGATCCATTCCTTCTACACAGGATTCCTTTGTTTATCCCACACATTTTTGAATTCCGTTACTGTCTTATAGTTCTTTTCTCCCTCTCTAGTTCTCAACTAGATTAACATTTGAAACCCTCCACAACATCTTTCAGTGAACTATAGCCCATCATCTTCCTCTTTCAATATCTTCTCACCTCCTCTCTTCCCCTTCTCAGGCCCTTTTCTTCATCTTCTTCCTCTAATTCGCCCACTCCAATCTCATTCTCTCCCCCTTGCACCTCCAGCTTCAAATATGCTTGCCCACAAGCAGAGGCAGTAGAAGGCTCACCATAGGGAGAGTGATCACTTGATGCTACTTCATTATTCCTACAGCACACACTGTTTGGGTGTGTTCACCCAATGCATAATTAAACTCTGGAATTCGTTGCCAGAGAACGTGGTGAAGGCGGTTAGCTTAGCAGAGTTTAAAAAGGGGTTAGACGGTTTCCTAAATAACAGGTCTATAAACCACTACTAAATGGACTTGGGAAAAATCCACAATTCCAGGAATAACATGTATAGAATGTTTGTACGTTTGGGAAGCTCGCCAGGTGCCCTTGGCCTGGATTGGCCGCTGTCGTACACAGGATACTGGGCTCGATGGACCCTTGGTCTTCTCCCAGTGTGGCATTACTTATGTTCCTGTTGCTGGCTCTAGGGTTTTGTTTTGTTTTTTTTTGTCACCACTGACAATCAGGTGACCAGATTTTTGGAATCCAACAGCTGGATGTTGGATTATGCATGGAAACTTGTACAGCATAGCAGAGAACCAAAAGAAATTATAGACCAGTGAGTCTGACGTCAGTGCCGGGGAAAATAATAGAGGCTATTATTAAAAACAAAATGTATTACAGAGCACATCCAAGGACATGGATTACTGAGACAAAGTCAGCACGGCTTTTGTGTGGGGAAATCTTGCCTGACCAATTTACTTCAATTCTTTGAAGGAGTAAACAAACATGTGGACAAAGGGGAGCCGGTTGATATTGTGTATCTAGATTTTCAAAAGGCGTTTGACAACGTACCTCATGAAAGGCTACAGAGGAAATTGGAGGGTCATGGGATAGGAGGAAATGTCCTATTGTGGATTAAAAACTGGTTGAAGGATAGGAAACAGAGAGTGGGGTTAAATGGGCAGTATTCACAATGGAGAAGGGTAGTTAGTGGGGTTCCTCAGGGGTCTGTGCTAGGACCGCTGCTTTTTAATATATTTATAAATGATTTAGAGATGGGAGTAACTAGCAAGGTAATTAAATTTGCTGATGACACAAAGTTATTCAAAGTCGTTAACTCGCAACAGGATTGTGAAAAATTACAGAAGGACCTTACGAGACTGGGAGACTGGGCGGCTAAATGGTAGATGACGTTTAATGTGAGCAAGTGCAAGGTGATGCATGTGGGAAAAAAGAACCCGAATTATAGCTATGTCATGCAAGGTTCCACGTTAGGAGTTACGGACCAAGAAAGGGATCTGGGTGTCGTCATCGATAATATACTGTAACCTTCTGCTCAGTGTGCTCTGCGGCTCGGAAAGCGAATAGAATGTTGGGTATTATTAGGAAAGGTATGGAAAACAGGTGTGAGGATGTTATAATGCCGTTATATCACTCCATGGTGCGACCGCACCTTGAGTATTGTGTTCAATTCTGGTCACCGCATCTCAAGAAAGATATAGTGGAATTGGAAAAGGTGCAGCGAAGGGCGACTAAAATGATAGTGGGGATGGGACGACTTCCCTATGAGGAAAGGCTAAGGAGGCTAGGGCTTTTCAGCTTGGAGAAGAGACGGCTGAGGGGAGACATGATAGAGGTATATAAAATAATGAGTGGAGTAGAACAGGTGGATGTGAAGCATCTGTTCACACTTTCCAAAAATACTAGGACTAGGGGGCATGCGATGAAACTACAGTGTAGTAAATTTAAAACAAATCGGAGAAAAGGTTTCTTCACCCAACGCGTAATTAAGCTCTGGAATTCATTGCCAGAGAACATGGTGAAGGCTGTTAGTTTAGTGGAGTTTAAAAAGGGGTTAGACGGTTTCCTAAAGGACAAGTCCATAAACCACTACTAAATGGACTTGGGAAGAATCCACAATTCCAGAAATAACATGTGTAGAGTGTTTGTACGTTTGGGAAGCTTGCCAGTTGCCCTTGGCCTGGATTAGCTGCTGTCGTGGACAGGATGCTGGGCTCGATGGACCCTTGGTCTTTTCCCAGTGTGGCATTACTTATGTACTTATGAAGAATGGCTTGGATAAGAAACTGCATCCTACAAGCACCAAGCTTCTATGGCTGGCTATTGGGACATAATTTTAGCAATGTAAACCAGAAAACTGGGAAAACTGGGACAGGTCAAATAGGTTATCTGTTATGAATTGCAGAAACTGCAGCTGTCCTGGATCTGGTGTCTTCCAATGAGCCAAAAGGTGTCATCCTTAAGCAGTGACAATGATTCACTGACCCTGGCAGCTATGCATGCTGTCTCCTGAAGAAACCCCAATCTATTGGTCCAAGGAGCAGGATTTAAGTTCAGCAATCAAATTCAAGTTACTGATGTTATACACGTCAGAACTGCAAGTCCATACAAGAGCAGCAAACATGGCAGACTAGCTTAACACTGAGTTGGTGAAGGGAAAACGGCTCTCAAAACCTAGTCACAAATATCATGTTAAATCATAAGAAAACTATAACCTATAACTTGTTTGTTGACATTTTTTGTCCTTCAAAGTGAATTTAATATAGCTCCCAACTTAAGCACCTAAAAGATACCCCTCCCATTTCCGATAGCCTGGAAGTATTGATAATTCCTACCTAAAATTACTTTTGCCTTCGGTGTATAATTTATAGAACTGGCTGACAAAACCTTCCTATCTGCCTCGTTCCTCAAAGCTGGTGATGGACAACTACTACTCAAAGCCCCTTCAGTGACTAGCAGGCTGGGGCTTCAGAAAAACAGTATGCCAGCCTTAATAAAGATCAGAAAAGTTATTAGGCCCTTCTGTTCTTGAAATTGCCCCAGGCATCCTTCAGAACTATAAACAGAGAAGGTGGTTAATGCAGGCAGCCAGTCTCTTCTGACCACCTTCAGAGCCGGAGCCTTTCAGACTTTAAACTATTTGCGTTTGATATGAACACATCCAATTACAGTAACAGGCTGATGATGTCTTTCTTGTATAAGAAACCACACTGCAGTCACCCTGCAGGATGTAGCAATTACCTCCTTAGCTAAAGACCCGTGCTAAAGACCCGTGAAAAGCAATGAAAAACCCATATGCAGGCCTTTTCTTAGCTACTGCTCCACACAGCAGCATAATCTGTTGAAAGAATGCATTAAACACCTAATTTAATTAACTCTCTAACAGGACCAGGAAAAACCTATAGAGAGCACTTTGTTTGATTGCAGGCTCTGGCTGAAAGCTGCAGACCTATTGATCTGGCCAATTTCACCTTATTTTCTCTATCCAATTAATTAATTTAGAAGAAAAAAGAAGTGAAGGCTGGTTTCTGCCTGTCTCTCTCTCCCATAGGAAAAGTTATGTGCTAGCAAGACAAAATCTAGAATGACCTCATAGGCAGCAGAGTCAAGTGGGTCACTGGGGCCATGGCCCTACCAATATTTGGCTCAACACAGTATCGGCAATTAGAGAGCCTGGGGGCAAGGCTGGAAATTGGTTTATTTAGTCCTCCAACCAAAAAGGCATTTTGATATGAACAAGTACATGCATTTTTATGCTGGTTATCTATACACCTGTGTAGCCTTTGAGGTCCAAGGGGGCAGCTTTGTTGTGTGCTCCTAATTTGGCTAAGGTATACTTTGAACAGACAAGGAAAGGTTTCTTCTCATTAGTGGGGGAGGCCCATGATCAGGAACAAGTTACCAATCGACCACTAACATGGCAGTATTTAACAAACAATTAAAAGGCCACCTCTTCTCCTGATACTTGCAACCTTAATGGATGAGTCAGGATGAGTGACTGCTGTGTGATGCATATAGTCTTGTGCTAGTTTTGGGGTGGGGAAGAGTTTCTTGGGGATTTGAGGAGGTTAGGGGGAAACTGTTATTATTTTATGTATATCTGTGGGTATAATGGTTTTTTATGTATGTTTTTATTGTGATTGATTCTGATAGAGACAGAATATAAAAACTTTAACCATTAAACCATTTGAAAGTCACTAAATTAAAAGAAAAACAAAACAAAAGAAAAAACAGACTGAGCCCATGACGGACAGATAACGTACTTGTGCATAATAAAATGTAAACTACTTTGGTTGTACCACAGAAAGGTCGTATATCAAATCCAAGACTTTTTACCCCTGCACAAGGACACAGAGAAGTGGTTCAGAGAAAGAATACAAAAACGATAAAAGGCCTGGTGCAAAAAATTTACACACAGAGAGCTTTAAGGCAGTCAAAGTGCACTCATTAGAGCAGAGGCAACAAAACAGCATCTGGGTCTTTGGAACTGATGTGTGTTTGTTGAGGAAGGCCCCTATTTCATGGACAGGTTCCTTGTCTGAGCAGTTGGCATTGACCCTTCTTTTAGCGGCTAAGATGACAATTGCCAGATCATGGAAAGACCCTCCACTGTCCAACTGGTATCCTGTTATGTGATGACTTGTTGAACTAGGAGAAAATCATGGCAACTTTGAAAGGGAAAAGTCAGCAATTTGAATTAAATGTAACATGTTAATGAGTCTACACTCTTCCTATGTTCAGCTCACTCCTATTCAGGGGTAGGGATTGTAGGGGGAGTGGTACAAACCAAGAGGGGTTGGGGGATTTATTGTTTGGGAAACTTGAGGGGTGTGTGCAGTATGGGAAAGTTAGGTTCTTACCGTGATAATTTTCTTTCCTTTAGTCATAGCAGATGCAGCCATTACAGATGGGTTGTGTCCATCAACCAGCAGAGGGAGATAGAGAGCACACTTTTTCAGTGCCTCATACCAGCTTGCTCCACTGCCTCTCTTCAGTATTTGAAGCTTCCAAAGCAGTATGGCAAACCGCAATGGGAATAACATGAGCTTTCCTCACAGCGAACGATGGCCCTACAACAAAGGGCATTAACTCAGAATGGAGGGAATGAAACATCCCCCGGAGGGAATGAAACATCCTCCACTGAGACATAATTGGAGGGAATAAACTCATCCTCCTGGAAAGAATAAACTCATCCTCCAAAACATGAAACTGGAGGGAATTAAGTCATCCTCCTTTAATTGAACAAGAATCCTGAAGACTGTTTTCCGACTTTCTCCCAAGGACGGAATCTCCAGGAAACATGAACAGAACCTGAAATAGATTTACAGCAGATAGCAATCAGACAGGGAGGGATCATGGCTGCATCTGCTATGAACAAAGGAAAGAAAATTATCACGGTAAGAATCTAATTTTCCCTTCCTTGTCATCAAGCAGATGCAGCCATTACAGATGGGATGTATCAAAGCAATCCCTAGATAGGGTGGAAACAAGCCACACCACGCGCCAGCACTTGCGCTCCAAAATGTGCGTCCCTCCTGGCAGCCACATCCAGCCTGTAATGTCGGGCAAAAGAGCTTAGAAGCCCATGTTGCTGCACTACAAATCTCTTAAAGAGAGAGTGCTCCAGTTTCAGCCCAAGAAGAGGAAATTCCTCTAGTGGAATGCGCCTTAAAGGCATCAGGCGGAGGCCGGCCGGCAAGCAAATAAGCTGAAAAGATATATTCTTTGAGCCAGCAGGCAATAGTGGCTTTAGACGCAGGAGACCCTCTGCGAGGACCTGATAGCAAAACAAACAGATGATCAGAGGTCCTGAAAGAGTTAGTAACTCGCAGATACTGCAGCAGAGTCCTGCACACGTCCAACAGGTGCAATTGCCCTAAAGATTCTGGAAACTCCTCCTTGACAAAGGAGGGCAAGAAAATAGGCTGGTTTAGGTAAAACGCTGAAACCACCTTAGGCAAGAAGGAAGGCACGGTCCAAACCGTGACCCTGGACTCTGAAAATTGCAGAAAAGGGTCTCTACAGGACAGCGCCTGGAGCTCTGACACCCGTCTCGCCGAAGTAATGGCCACTAAAAAGATGGCCTTCAGTGTCAAATCTGTCTCTAAAGCATACGGAAGCGGTTCAAAGGGAGCACCCTGAAGGGCTTTCAGCACTAGCCCCAGGTTCCAAGCTGGACAAGGTGCACGCACGGGAGGATGGAGCCGAAGCACCCCTCTAAGAAACCGTGCCACATCCGGATGAGCAGCTAAAGACACGCCTTCAACCTTGCCACACAGGGAGGCCAATGCTGCCACTTGCACCCGCAGGGAATTATAGGCCAAGCCTTTTTGTACACCATCCTGCAAAAAGTCCAGAATCGGCGAGACAGGAGCCCGCAGGGGTGTGATCTCTTTGGAAGCACACCAGACTTCAAACTGGCGCCAAATCCTGGCATAAGCCACGGAAGTGGAACGCTTGCGGGCTTGCAGGAGAGTGGTAATTACTTTATTGGAATAGCCTTTGTCTCTCAATTGCGCCCTCTCAATCGCCAGGCCATAAGACCAAATCGGCCGGCGTCCTCCATGGTCACCGGACCCTGTGACAACAGGTTGGGAACCAGAGGTAACTGAAGGGGATCCTCTACGAGCATCTGTCGGAGGTCCGCATACCAAGGCCTCCTGGGCCAATCCGGGACGACGAGAACCACTTCTCCTGGTTGCAGCCGAATCCGCAGGAGCACTCGCCCTAACAAGGGCCATGGAGGGAGCACATACAGTAGGCCCGGAGGCCAGGGTTGAGCCAAGGCATCCAACCCCGCCGAGCGAGGATCTCTCCGTCTGCTGAAAAAGCATGGGACTTTGGCATTGATGCTTGTCGCCATTAGATCCATCATAGGCTTGCCCCACTTGGCACATATCTGCAGGAATACTTCGTCTGCAAGTTCCCACTCCGCTGGATCGATCTGATGCCTGCTTAGATAATCGGCTTGCACGTTGCTCTGACCTGCAATGTGAGCTGCCGACAGAAATTGTAGATGCAGCTCGGCCCAGTGGCAAATTTGTTCGGCCTGCACGGCTAGAGCTCTGCACTGAGTGCCGCCTTGTCGATTTATGTAGGTCACTGCTGTTGTGTTGTCCGACATCACTCTGACAGCCAATCATTCCAGGGTCACTTGAAAAGCCAGAAACGCCTGAAACACCGCTTTCAACTGTAGGCGGTTGATGGACCACTCCGACTCCTCGGGTGTCCATAGACCCTGGGCATGCTTCCCCTTGCAATGTGCGCCCCAGCCTTTCAGGCTGGCATCTGTCACCACTAGGCACCAATCGGGGAGTGCCAGCGGCATTCCTCGCCGCAGCATGCTGTCTGAGAGCCACCACTCCATACTGAGTCGGGCCGCAGGGAGCCAAGAGAGTCTGCATTGATAATCCTGAGATACTGGAGATCATCTTTGGAGTAGAGCATACTGTAGAGGTCTCAGGTGCGCTCTCACCCAGGGCACCAGTTCCATGGTGGCCGTCATCGATCCAAGCAGCTGGACAATGTCCCAAGCTCGCGGGCAGGGCATCCTCAGGAGCAAATGGACCTGATTCTGAAGCTTGCACTGCCTTTGCTCGGGTAGGTACACATACCCCGAGGCTGTGTCGAACCTGGCCCCCAAATATTCTAGAGACTGCGAGGGGGTCAGGTGACTTTTGGCCAAATTGACGACCCAGCCCAGAGATTGAAGTACTGAGACCACTCTGGCTGTTACATGCTGACTCTCTGCAGCAGAGTTTGCTCGAATGAGCCAGTCGTCCAGGTACGGGTGAACCCGAATACCCTCTCGCCTTAGAAAGGCAGCTACTACCACCATAACCTTCGAAAAGGTGCGGGGAGCTGTGGCGAGGCCAAAAGGCAAGGCCCAGAACTGGAAATGCTTTCCCATCACCGCAAACCTCAGAAACTTCTGGTGCGGGGGGCCAAATTGGTATGTGCAAGTAAGCTTCTTTCAGGTCCAGAGACGTGAGAAACTCTCCTGGCTGTACCACCGCATTGACGGAGCGCAGGGTTTCCATGTGAAAATGCTGCACTCTCAGGGACTTGTTTAATTCTTTTAAGTCCAGAATAGGGCGAAAAGACCCTCCTTTTTGCGGCACCACAAAGTAGATGGAATAGCGGCCGCAGCCCTGTTCGGCGGGAGGTACCGGGGACACGGCCCCTATCTGAATCAGACCTTGCAAAGTCTCCTCTACCGCCGCCCGTTTGGCGGCGGAACCGCATCGGGACTCCACAAACACGTCTCTTACAGGGGCGTCGAATTCTATTCTGAAACCGTCTCTGATCAGGTGCAAGACCCACTGATCTAAGGAAATGTTGGCCCACTCCTTGTCAAAGAGGGAAAGATGTCCTCCGATGACAGGACTCAAGGAGAGGGCCGGCGCACCATCATTGAGAGGGTCGCCCCTGAACTCCAGGCCTTGAGCCAGTGGCTGTGGAACGTTTGTCCAAGCGAAAGGAGTTCCTCTGCTGAAAACGGGCACGAGAAGTGAACCCAGCAGAACGCCCCGGGCGGTACCTTCGAGCTTCACGGAAGCGAGGTCTGTAAGAGGAGTGGACTGCCGCACCCTTAAAGGAAGGCCGAGGCCTATCTTCGGGCAAGCGCTGGGGTTTAGCCTCACCCAGGCCCTTCACAATTTTCTCCAACTCCTCACCAAACAGGAGAAGGTCTTGAAAGGGCAACTTCACCAACCTTTGTTTAGAGGCCATGTCCGCCACCCAATGCCGTAGACAAAGAAGACGGCGAGCCGCCACTGCTACTGCCATGTGTTTAGCCGAAGCTCTGACAATATCATAAAGGGCGTCAGCAAGAAAGGACAAGGCCGACTCCATCCGCGGAGCCACATCTGAAAAGGGCTCCGCTCCATCACCGGGCTGTTCCACTGCCTGTTGCAAACAAGCCAGGCAGGCTCTAGCAGCATAACAACTGCATGCAGACGCCCGAATAGTGAGACCTGCAATTTCAAATGACCGTTTAAGTGCTGATTCCAGTCTACGGTCTTGAATATCCTTCAGGGCAACACCTCCTTCAACAGGGAGGGTAGTTCTCTTTGTCACAGCTGTGACTAGGGCATCCACTTTAGGCATAGCAAAGCGAGCCATATGCTCCTCACTCAGAAGGTATAATTGCCCCATAGCCCTGGAAACTTTCAAAGGTCCCTCGGGGTCAGCCCATTGATCCGAAATAAGCTCTTGGATGGAGTCATGCAAAGGAAAGGCTCGAGCAGGCTTTTTGGTACTAGCCATCCTAGGATTCACAGAGGAGGCTGTGCCACTGGCAGGGTTCTCAATAGAGAGAGCCTGCAGGGCATCAGAAATAAGCGCTGGCAGCTCATCACGGTGGAAAATCCTCACTGCGGAGGGATCGTCTAGATCCTGAGTCACTTATGCACCAGACTCTGGCTCCTCAGACCATGAAGGCCTGCCAGAGTCCTCCGAATCCTCGCAGCCCGACCATGGGGGGGAAAATGGAGGTGCAGCACTCTCTGAAGGGGAAAGAGCCCTTCTGCGCTTCATATTCTGCCAATTATCAGGGAATAACACCTCAGAGGGCATACCCAGGCTAGAATCCACCGGGGGGGGGGGGGGGGGGGCATTAGAAGAGGCCCCTGCAGGGCTTTGTGGGAGAGCTCTTTTAAGCATGTATGCTTTATGCATTAATAAGACAAAATAAGGGGAGAAAAACTCACCCTGGGCACCCGGATCTCTGCCGCGGTTAGTAGCTCTCATATCAGCCTCACTCCGAGGCCTCCCCCCAGGCTCAGGACTGTCCGTCTCAGCGGAGGTCGCGCCATGTGGTAAATTCAAAATGGCATCCGCTGCCACCTCAGAGCGCGAAGAATCATCGCTCGCCATGCTCGGGACGGCTCTAACGTCTGTACAGCACACGGTTTACAGAGCCCCGCTGCTGATCTGCACTTGCCACACTTGGAACAGCGCTTTACTGTCTCCGCAGCCATCGCCGAAAACGGCGGTAAAATTCAAAATGGCAGTTCGCGCCAAAATCGCCCCAATCGCGGGCCCACCCCGGAGGAGTCAGAAAACACTCTTACCTCACTGGACCGAGTATCACAGCTCCAGTCCCACAGAAAAAGGCAAGGAAAAACCTCTGTTCCTTTTTTTTTTTTTTTAACGCTGTGAGGAAAGCAGAGGTAAATAGAACTCCGGAGGCTCAGGTGAGTGGGAAAGGCAGGGAAAGGGCGAACCTATGTGCCTGCATCCACTGTTGGTGGGGAAGGACAGGGAAAGCTAAGCAATGTGTCCACATCCACGGAGGTATGGGTAAGGCAGGGAAAGGGCGAACCTATGTGCCTTTAAAGTGAAGCTGCTATAGCCTCCAACACCCCTGCTAACAACTGGCAAAAGCACAGGAGCAACCTCCAGGCAGATTTTAGATGGACCTCGAAGAAGCTGCAGCCACTCTGCTAGGGGAGATAGAGAATACTGAAGAGAAGCAGTGGAGCAAGCTGGTATGAGGCACTGAAAAAGTGTGCTCTCTATCTCCCTCTGCTGGTTGATGGACACAACCCATCTGTAATGGCTGCATCTGCTTGATGACAAGGAAATGACTATCTCATATAGTTACAGTGTCTGCTGACGTATTTAATGCTCTTGTGTGTTCATCTGTCTTTCAATAACGACAAAGATTAAAAAAAAAAAAAGGAGAGGGGACAGGTGTAAAAAAAAGTATTAAGATACGCACTAGCGGTCAATTAGAGAGAGAGAGAGAGAGAGAGAGAGAGAGAGAGAATGAATTATACCCAATATACTTTGGCTTATGAGTGTGGATCATTCCTGTCATGGCATGAACAAAACAAACTCATCTGGAGAAGCTATCCTGGAAGAAAAAAAAAGCCATGCAGCGATTTCTGGCTCAAAACCATAATTATATAATCAAGAGGGAGCCAATGAAGTTACAGCTCAGTGGTTGTGGAATGCTGGGGCAGCCAGGGATCTGTAAGTAATCTTTCAATGACAGGTGCAGACAAATATTTCTGCAATGGGCAGCAATAACGGAAAGGGAATGGCACTTGATATACCGCCTTTCTGTAGTTTTTGCAACTACATTCAAAGTCGTTTACATTGTACATACAGGTACTTATCTGTACCTGGGACAATGGAGGGTTAAGTGACTTGCCCACAGTCACAAGGAGGTGCAGTGGGAATTGAAACCCATTCCCCAGGATCAAAGTCCGCTGGCTCTAACCACTAGGCTACTCCTCCATTCCTGAATATAAGAGTTACTCAGTTCAAGTGTATTATCATCAGATTTTTTGGAAGGGTAAATTGTTATTATTGGGAGAAGCTTCCAATGATAAAACTTTTTTTTTCTTACATAGAAGAGAATTTAACAAATGATTTTACCCTAAGCTGGCTTGTCTGATCTATAAAATATTTGAAGAGTCTTGTCCAGAATATCTGATTAAACTATTTGCATTGCTATTATCTCCCTCTTCTAGATCAGGAGACTACTGCCTTCTTTACTTTCCTTCAGTAGTGGGTGTTAAATACAAGAAATCTATAGTTTGTCATTTCATCATCAGGCTGTTAAGATCTGGTCTTCTATCCCCATTTCAGAGAAAAATGCCATCACACTTGGGAGTTTTCTTAAGAATCTGAAGACTTATTTCAAAAGTATTACTGTTAATTATTTTTGTTTTTCATTCCTTGTTGTAACCCGCTTTGAACCATCTAGGTGGGAGTTGGCGAGATACAAGACCCATATCATATTGCACATCAAGCTAATCTTTAAAATTCTGAGCATATTTTTATAACCTTGTTGGACCATGTTTCAGCAAGATCACTTCACACTGTGACAGTTATGTAAAACAGGTAGTAATACAATTTTCTAGTACATTCTGCACAATTTACTTTTGCAAGCACAAGAGACCCATGCTTTAGGAATGACAGAGGGTAGAGTACACCGAATGCAGTGGTGGAGAGAATGTGAACATAAGAATAAAACACACATTTTGCTAGGTTCCCTTGTAAACAAGATAACTGAAATCAGCATAGGTATTTTTTTAAGCAATGCCAGTGAGAAGGTAACAAGAATATGTTGTGAAATCTGATGTCCTATAGTGAAGGTCTGAGCTGATTCGGTCAATGGACACTCAGTTCTACAGCTATGCAGATGGTGTGCAGGTACTCATACCCATTGAACCTGACTTACTTACAAGCCTTGAATAAACTGATTACTTGTCTAACATCAATTCAAGAATGTGCTAAACACAACAAACTTTGCCTGAACCCAAGTAAAACCGAGCTTCTCTGGGTCCCTAATACAAGTGGATAAATACCTGACATCAAAATCCCTTTTGGTAAGTATGAACTCCCCCTCAAATCACAAGTCAGGAACCTTGGAATACACCTAGATTCAACACTTGCTTCTGATTCCCCAAATCCAAGCAACTTTCAAGAGCTGCTTCTACTATTTGCAACAGCAACGTTACCTCTCTCCTTACATCAAGAAGGTAAATCTTATCCCAGTTGTGCATGCCACGGTAACATCAAGACTAGATTACTGCAATGCACTATACAATGGTCTGACTACAAAGGGCCTGCACCAGCTCCAGTTGATTCAGAATGCAGCAGCAAGACTCAGAAGGTTGCAAGCGATGTGACCACATCACACCATTTTTGCAAAAACTTAGAGGCAGATGCAGCAACCAAACGTAAAAAAATCTAAATCGTTAAAGTCCCTAACGATTTTAAAATAACGAAAAATGCACCAAAAAAAAAAGTCACACATGCTGAGATCGGTATTGAAACGTACAATGTACCAAAGAATCACAATACACATCGTTAATCGGCCCCCAAATCATGCGCAGAGCAGCCAAGCGTTATGTTAGCTGCTCTGCGCATGCCACAAACAGTCAAAACACAGTCAAATCACAAGCACATGGCTCCCAAATCAAATCAAAACAAAAATAAAAAAAAGGGTCGGGAGGGGGCAAGGGCGCTCATCAGGAGCGTCCTGTACGGACGGCCTTGCCCCCCCCCCCGCTGCTCGCCACTTTCCGCCGCTCCCCCCACCCCGAAAAAGCAAAATGCTAGCTGCCCCGGTCCCCCTCCCTTCCTCACTACTCTCTCACCTCAGCTCCGCCTCCCGACATCCTCCGTCCTGTGCCCCGCCCCCTTTTGGGGTCGTCGCCGCCATTCCCCTCTTCCATCGGGCCCCCCTCCCTCTTACCGGGCCCGTGCAGCGCCTCTCTCCTCTGTCCGAAGGCGCTGCACGGGCAAGAAGACAGCTGATGCCTGCCTTCGCCCAGCTTCGATGGCGCGTCTTTCTCCTGCTGGGCCCGCCCCTGTCTGACGTCAGTAACCTACGTAGGTTACTGACGTCAGACAGGGGCGGGCCCAGCAGGAGAAAGACGCGCCATCGAAGCTGGGCGAAGGCAGGCATCAGCTGTCTTCTTGCCCGTGCAGCGCCTTCGGACAGAGGAGAGAGGCGCTGCACGGGCCCGGTAAGAGGGAGGGGGGCCCGATGGAGGAGGGGAATGGCGGCGACGACCCCAAAAGGGGGCGGGGCACAGGACGGAGGATGTCGGGAGGCGGAGCTGAGGTGAGAGAGTAGTGAGGAAGGGAGGGGGGCAGGGGCTGCTTGAGTTTTGCTTTTTCGGGGTGGGGGGAGCGGCGGAAAGTGGGGAGCAGCGGGGGGGGGGGGGGGGGGGGGCAAGGCCGTCCGTACAGGACGCTCCTGATGAGCGCCCTTGCCCCCTCCCGATCCTTTTTTTATTTTTATTTATTTTTGTTTTTCTGACGTCCTTTGGACCAATCACAGCGCTTTTAGCTCTGCTAATGCGCTGGGATTGGCTCAAAGTTTGTTTATTTTTTCTCTTAATGATTTTTCCTGCCACAGAGCTGACCTAACGAGTGGTCCAGACCTCTCGTTAGTTTTCCTGCCTTTTTCCTGCGTAAAGGCAATTGGAAAAGGTTAGTGCATGTCGTTTCAATGGGGTTTTCACACTAATTGCTCATCTCCATTCCGTTTTCGTTAGCTGCTGGCTTCCTCGGTAAAAGCCCTTTGATGCATGCAACGGATCAAATTTTCCTCGTTGGAGAGTCATTAAAGGCTCATTTAGCTTTAGTGCATCTGCCTCTAAATTGGATACCAGTACAATACAGGGCTAAATTTAAAACTCTATGTCTGATCTTAAAGGCCCTGAAAGGAAATGGCCCAGAGTATATGAAGAATAGAATGATCCTCCACACATTGCCAAGGACACTAAGGTCCTCCCAAGGATTTTCACTAACTACACCCTCTCCAAAAGACATTACACTATGTAATACCCACAAGCGAGTCTTCTCCGGAGTAGCCCCCACACTCTGGAATGCATTGCCTGAAAGGCTCCGCTTAACACAAGACTATATCTACTTCAGGAAGCAGGTGAAAGCTTGGCTGTTCAACCAAGCCTTTAATGGAAGAAGTAACTAACTTGTTAGTCTCACTCATACACACAAGGATTGACTCGGGCTGCACATACTGCAGCGGGACATGTTTATCCACTCCAACCCTAGCTGAGATGATATTTAACCATTTCTCTGACCTCATGTGCAACTTTCTTCAGTCATCTTACTTTCTAATTTTTCCTACTTTCTTACTTATGTATTTGTTACAACTTTGCCTTACCCTTCACTACCAATTATAATGTTCTATTACGTATTGTGTAGTCATTGCAAGTAGTATACCATGCCATACTTTGTATTGTTACTTGAATATTTTTACTGCTGTAATTGCCTATTGCTTATGTTTGATCTATTCTTACTGTACACCGCCTTGAGTGAATTCCTTCAAAAAGGTGTTAAATAAATCCTAATAAATAAATAAATAAATAATAAATATGTGAATCATGAAGAATGAATCAATGAATGATAAATAACTATTTGAAAAGAAATTTTTCAGACTGTGTGTCTGTGACAAACACCAGTTCACCAGCTCTCTGAAAACTCTCCTGAAATTTCTGGTGTGCTATAAAGATGCATGAGCACACTTACCCTTCTGCGCAGCCTGTCCCTTTCTTCACGGATAGTGTTCATGGTTGCTTTGGTCCTGTTCAGCTCTTCCTCTTTGCTGCACAGCATGGCTGTGAGACTTTCATTCTCTTCCCTTAAACCAGCCAGCTCCTTCTCCCATCGCGATCTCTCCTCTGCTAGGTTTGGATACAAATCCCGTCCTAGGACTCCTTCAATCTCCTCCACAGTCTGTAAATGTTAAAGAAAAGAGAACACATACACACAGCTATTTAACTTGACATGGCCAAGTGAAGAAATACCAGTAGTCTTACTGAAGGGCATTCAGATTACTTGCCAGCACACACCTGTGTCAATCCCAAGTAAAAGGCCAAAGTTCATCCAGAAACTTAGTTTTAAAATAGTCATCTATTCATCATAGGACTGTAATTATTTTATCTGTGCCACTATGGATGCAGATGTATGATTTAATTAAAAAAATTTTTTCCTTCTGTCTTCCTTATATTGTCGTCCACCCATTCCCAGCTCCAGTCAGAAAGAGAAAGGGTGAGCTGGGCCAGGGATGCCTGGACCCTCAGATTTTCTGTACTTTTAGATGGTCTGTGATGGGATCTCAACACATTTCTGTTATGTTTCTCCAATCTAAGAAAAATCAAGACTCTCAAGTCACACAAACATATGATTAAAGTAGCCAATAATTTATTATGTTAACCCTGAAAATCAAGATGTCATAAGCAGAATTAACCAGCAATATTTAAGCTGGTAAAGGATATGGAAAGGTGTAACAGCAGTACAGAACCAAAGTTCAAAACAGAGTTGTTAAAAGTTTAGGTCTAGTAGATAAGGGAGCAATGAGACACTAAGTGGGTCTACCTGGGGGGGGGGGGGGGGGGGCTCTCCCCAAGTCAATTTTCAGGATTTTAGCATAAAAAGAAGTTTCTTGCAAGCCAGAAGCACTAATTTGGCCTACCCTGGGCTAGAATTATCAATAGTCAGAGAAAGCATATGCCTAGAGATGTCTGTTAGGGGGGAGGAAGGGTACTATCATATACACAATGTGTTTGCCTTGTGGTGGAAAGAGAGACTATTTTGTTCTCCAGGGACGTGTACCATAAACCTGACCCTGGGCCTTGCAATTTCCTTCTGTTCCAATGGACTTCCAGCTTAATTGGAATGACATGAGCCATCAGTGACTGTAAATCCAGGTTTATCCTTCCCACCAAACTTAACCTATTTATCACAGCAACTCATTTCAGGAGCATTTAAAGGACATCAGAAACCTTACTACCTTGGTGCTTTCAATGCCATACTCTAATGACATGCAATGTCGATGGGCTCTAGCTTTCACCCGACATTTGGCATCACAAGCTGTTGATGTCGAAGTTCAGCATGAATCCCTCTCCTTTTTTTTTTTAATTTATTTATAATTTTTAATATTACATACCAAGCAATACACGCTTGTCCAGAAAGTGGTTAATTAAGAAAACAGTTAACAAAAAAGAAAGAATAAGAAAAGAGAGGGAATGGACCGTAATCCTTCCCTCAATTTATATTTAAACCACTAAAGTCCACAAATTACGATTCAAGATTTACGACTTGGAGGAGTAGTCCAAATAATAATATTAACAAAGAAAAAAGAGCAAACACTGTAGAGCAGCAAGGAGTATTTCTCTCTCAGGACACTTGAGTCTCTCTTTCAATTCTCTTGGTTGCTAAGAATTCAATGAGATGTTTAGGTTCGAAGAAAACATATTTGATAGATTGATATCTAACTATGCATTTGCATGGGTAATGCAAAAAAAAAGGATGCACCCATCTGCTGTACTCCAGGTCTACTTAGAAGAAATTGACGCCTTCTTTTTTGGGTCTCTCTTGTCACATCTGGGAATATTCTTACTTTTAGTCCATAAAAGTCTTTATTTCTATTTTTGAAGAAAAGTCTCATCACCCATTCCTTATCGGGTGCCAGAACCACCGTGGCAATTAAAGTAGAGGAAATAACTTTTTGGGAGTCCGAAGACTCTAACAATGCTGACACATCCAAAGGTGATTCTGAGATCTGATCTTCTGGTGTTTTCACCGGCAGATAATATATTTGTAGAAAAGGTGGTATTGCTTCTGCTGGAATTTGAAGTATATCTTTAATATATTTTAATAACATTTCTTTTGGTGACATAGTTTTTATTCTTGGAAAATTAGTAAACCTAAGGTTTTTATTTCTTTGATTATTTTCTATTACTTCAATTTTCCTACGTAAATTCGTCAAATCTTTAACCGTCATCGCTTGAATATCTTGAGTTTTATTTTCCCTTTGGTCGATATTCTTTATTTTCTCATCCAACAATTTAACTTCAGTTTTTATTTTACTCATATCTTCCGTTAAAGTTTGAATTTTCAATCCTAGCTGATTAATTTGAGGACATAACGCCTTACCAAATGAGGCAATCAAGGCCCACAATGAATCGAGAGTTACTTCAGATGGTTTTTCTAAGGAAGCAAACATTTGCATAGGTAGATTAATATTCGAAGAAGTACTTATCTCAGTTCTCGCAGCCAAGGATTCCCCCGCTAATAAAGTTGTTTGTCTCACAGCGATTCCAGCCTCCACAATTGCGGGGCTCTCCGAGTCAACCCCGAGTTGTTCCTGTGTCTCAGGTCTATCAGGATCTTCCATGGTAGACGCCGTCCTGGGGGTGCTCGCACGCTGCGGTTGCGGGGGTGGGGGTCCTCTGATCTAGGCTCAATGTTGTTTCAAACACAAGCGTCGGATCCAGGCCTCCAACTGCTCCAGCCGGCGTCAGCGTGCCGCTCACAGATCGTATTCCTTGCACATTCTGGACGAATGAGTCCACAGGTCCGGTCACTGGGACTGCTTGTCAGCCAGAAGAGACAGCGCTGGCCGATTTGCCCCTTCGCTTAGGCATAGCGAAAGCTAGGATTAACGCGCCGAGAACTCCGCTTCTACGTGTTCGCTCTAAGCGGCCATCTTGAATCCGAATCCCTCTCCTTCTTCAGTCAGAACAGAGATGATGATTGGCCCTGACAGCCTCTATCAATCCTCAATATTGAGAGTGAATGGTGTACTTTCAATGCCAATGCAGCTCCATGACCCAAGGAGATCGATGCTTCTGATGCTGCAGTCTGCTGCTCCTCTCAACCATGACAACCTTTCTTGGACATCTGTGACCATAAAATCAGGGACGGGCACCAGGCACTGCAGGAATCAATTATGGGCATCCATAATAGATATAGTTCTACTGCACTGGCTGCAATTCTTGAAGCCACTGGGGGCTTTTTGTGGGACATCTCATCTGGAAAACTAGTTGCTGCAAAATCAAATAAGTCAATTTTCAAGTTTAAGTTTCAAGTTTATTACAAGACTTAATATACCTCTTAGAGACAGATAGTATCAAAGTGGTTTATAACATATAATTACAATTAAAGAAAAGAACTACAATGAGAACAGGAAAGAGGATAAGTTGAGCAGAGCAGAGGGTAGCTAGGAGGATGAAGACAAAAGCAGCAAGAAACATCAAAGTCTTAGTCAGTCAGCGGGAAGCGAAATACCAGCTAAATCGTATGCCTTAGAAAACAGGTAAGTTTTAAGTTGGGATTTAAATGAAGACAATATAGGCTCTAGCCGAGGAGCTGGGGGAATGGAATTCCAAAGAGCAGAAAAGAGCAATAGGTCTAGAGAAGAATGGAGCAATCAGGAGGAGGGACAATGTGGAACCAGATAGCAGGAAAGGTAAGGCAGTTGGCCAGTATGAGAGATTTTGTGGACCAACAAAAGTAATTTGTAGGAATAAGAGATGGGTAACCAGTGCTCATCATGAAGTACAGGGGTGACATGATCAAAATATTTAGCTCCAGTAAATAGCTGTATTGCCGCATTTTCTACTAACTATAACCAGTGCATGTCTTTTTTGCAAAGCCCCTGCAAAAAGGTGTTATAGTAGTCAGGACCAGTGAAGACATAAGAATGGAGAAGGGCACAAAGGACCGAGGAAGTAAATAAGCGATGTAGAGAATAAAGTTGTTTCAACCTGAAAAAAAACAACCATGTATAACTTTTGTGATGGGAGGACAGAAGGACAACGTTGCATCAAGAATGACTCCCACAACTTTGACAGATGAGACCTGAGTGAGAGCGACACCTGTGATGGTGACAGGGTAAATCAAAGATTGTACTTCTAGAAGACAGAAAAATATAAAAGTACATTCTACATAATTTAAAACAAAATAATTTATTATTCAAGTTTTGAATGGAGGTGGCATCCCCAGGGTCAATGGGCGCCAGGATTTGAATGTCGTCAGCATAAATGGAGGAGTGGCCTAGTGGTTAGGGTGGTGGACTTTGGTCTTGGGGAACTGAGGAACTGAGTTTGATTCCCACTTCAGGCACAGGCAGCTCCTTGTGACTCTGGGCAAGTCACTTAACCCTCCATTGCCCCATATAAGCTGCATTGAGCCTGCCATGAATGGGAAAGCGCGGGGTACAAATGTAACAACAACAAAAAAATAAGCAAAAATATCCAAGGTAAAGGACTCTGTAAAGGTTAACAATGGGGAAATGAAGATGTTGAAAAGTAAAGGGGCTAACACTGAACCTTGTGGAACACCACAGGGAGTGATGTAGGGCATAGAGGTAGAACTATGCCATTAAACTTGGTTGGAGCAACCACATAAATAGGAATGGAACAAATTAAGAGCCTTAGCTTGAATGCCTATTGAAGAGAGATGATGTAGAAGTGTATTGTCAATGAGGTAAAAAGCCATGGTAAGATCAAGGGAAATCATGAGGACAATTTTAAAAATAAGTACCCTAATGGGGAGCTTCAGGTCCTCACCAAGGCGGTAAAAACTGTCATAGTACTGACATCCAGTGGCCCGCACGGTGATGAGACTCTCCAGCGCTCTTGCAAAAGTGACAGGTTGTTAAATTTCGTCAGCATGTGCCTCGCTGCTCATTTCACCATCTGTTTCATCATCAGCCATTGCCTGCGTGTAGGCGCATATCTGGACATCAGTGCTGTCGTCAGCTGTTTCTAGATCGTAATCAACAGCTACGTAGTGATGAAACTCCTCTTCAGTAACACCGGCTGGGATGCCAATAGCCTGTTCATTTGACTCGTTTGCAACAGCTGCATCTGTTTCGTCCCTCTCCACATCCTTAACAAAGCTTGCCCGCTTGTAATCAGTTCACAATGGTTGCCTGTGTAACATGATTCCAGGCTTCTTTCTGCATATGTAGGGAATCCAACAGTGATAGATTACGAGCCAGTTGAACAGCACGTTTATCCTTGCCAGTCTGGTCATCCATAACGCTCATCAGACGACGCAGCACAAGAGCCTGATAATGCTGTTCTGATCCATAGGTTGGAACAAAGAGGTAGTGTTTGATGGCAGGAAGACCACCACCTTGACGTTAGACAGCCTGACATCACTGTGTGCAGCTCAATTATCACAAAGCAACAAAGTCTGACGCGTTTGTGCCCGCATTCTAGTGTCTAACTTCTTTAGCCACTGCTTCCAAATTTCCCCAGTCATCCATGAATTTGCGTTAGCCTCGTATGACACAGGAAGTCGCTTAACATTCTTGAAGCAACGGGGCTGTTTGCGCTTTCCAATGATGAGTGGTTCCAACTTCTCACTCCCATCCGTACTGCAGCAAAGGAGGATTGTCAGTCAGTCCTTTGACGTTTTACTTCCTGTAGTTTCGGCTTGTTTGAATGCAAGTGTTCTATCAGGAATCGCTCCCCAGTAGAGACCGTTTTCGTAAGCATTGAAAATGTCACGAGGTGCAAACTCGTTCAAGATGGTAGGAAGAACTGAAACAACCCAATTTTCAGCACCAAAGTCATCAGCGTCTTGTTTTTCACCATGCTGTTTCTTGAATTTTATGTTGTTCCTCTCCTTCCATCTTTCCAACCATCCAATAGTGGCTTTGAATTCAGTTAGTCCAAGACTTTCAGCTAGCTGATTAGCTTTCTCCATAAGCAGTGGACCACTGACAGGAAACTGTCTGCTCCTGACTTGAGAAAACCATTGAAGAAGAGCATCTTCTACATCCTCAGCTTTTCCCGCCCGTTTTCGTTTCCTGTGTGGATTTGTATTGTTTTGCCAGTCTTCCAGAAGCTGATCTTTCTGCTTCAAGATACGTGAAATTTGACTGGGACTGACACCATCAAATTCTTTAGCAATCGATGCTTGACTTTGTTTTCTAATGTTTTAAGAACTTCTATTCGTTCAGCCAGTGTTAAAGTCTTACAGTTGCATGGCGACGACGACTCCAGTGTACACTCTAACAATATTCTTTCGCTTAATCTGCCAGTGGCAGTTAACCAACGAGATTTCAAATTTACAGCCCCTCTGTCACGTGCCAATCGGCTTCCATATTCCGTGTGCGCTTATGCGGAGTCTTTCCTGCAGAGGAGCGGTCTTAAACCATGCATATAAGCGAATCTTCCACTTATCAGTGGTGTGCTAAACCAAAGTCTGTCCCCATAGAAATTGATGGCGCCAAAAAGAGGACCGAAGTACGGCATGCAGTTAAACAGAGCATGCGCTTATCCGACGTGCACTTAAATGGAGTGCACTGTATTTCCATTTTCAGATATCATCTACCACTTCAATAAACCTGCAGTGCTTACAAAGTACTTGCTTTACAAGGAGACACTCAAAGCGGATTAGCTGTGGAGGAGTGGCCTAGTGGTTAGAGCACTATATGCATGGCAGATAGTAACTTTATAGGTCCACTGCTGTTTTGTCCTGAGGTCTTGACATCCAGAGGTGCCCCATTCAAATCCCACTGCTGCTCTTTGTGATCTTGGGTAAGTCACTTAACCCCCCATTGCCTCATGTACAAACTTAGAATGTGAGCCCTCAATGGACAGGGAAATACCCAGTGTACCTGAATGTAACTCATCTTGAGCTACTACTGAAAAAGGTGTAAGTAAAATCCAAATAAATAAAATAATTGATTAGTAAAACAAAAGAACTCCAATAAATTAAAAGGATAGGAAAAAGAGGAGGGGGTAGGAAGGATAGACAGTTCAGTATTGTGCAACACCCCAGCCGCAAAGGGAGAAAAGGCAGGATTAGTAATCCATAAAAACAGCAGTACATCTAAGGAAAATAGGTTACAATAGTCAAAAGGCTAGTTGAAAACGGTATGTTTTTAAAGCACAGCTAAACCTCACATCAGACGGTTCTTTGCCTAGGTCTGGAGGCAGGAAGTTCCATGAAAGCGTGGGGTAAAAATGTAATAAATAAATAAAATAGAGTAGGTGCCACAAAGAAAAAGGCATAGCTACACGTAGACTCGAAATGAGAATGAAAACCAGATGGGAGAGTTAAATGGCACTCATAAGCAGAATGTAAAGAGCGAGCAGGGTAATGAGGAGAGACCAGGGATGTTAAAAAAGATGGGGCAGACGCAAAAAGAATTTTCTGTGCTAAAATGAGGATCTTAAACTGAACTCTGAAACAGATAGGAAGCAAGTAATGCTGTATCAGGAGGGGGTGACGTGGTTGAATTTCTCTGCAAGACAATAAATGCGAATAACTGTATTTTGGATGGATTGGAGATGTTTAAGTCCAGAGCTGAGGTCACCATAAACGATGTTACAGTAGTCTAGACGAGTACAGAAAGCGAATGATACATACCTGTAGCAGGTGTTCTCCGAGGACAGCAGGCTGATTGTTCTCATGACTGGGGTTGACGTCCACGGCAGCCCCCACCAACCGGAACAAAACTTTGCGGGCGGTCCCGCACGCAGGGCACGCCCACCGCGCATGCGCGGCCGTCTTCCCGCCCGTGCGCGACCGTTCCCGCTCAGTTGAATGACAAGCAAAAAATTATGAAACGCAACTCCAAAGGGGAGGAAGGAGGGTAGGTGAGAACAATCAGCCTGCTGTCCTCGGAGAACACCTGCTACAGGTATGTATCATTCGCTTTCTCCGAGGACAAGCAGGCTGCTTGTTCTCACGACTGGGGTATCCCTAGCTCTCAGGCTCACTCAAAACAAGAACCCAGGTCAATTGAACCTCGCAACGGCGAGGGCATAACAGAAATTGACCTACGAAGAACAACTAACTGAGAGACTGAGCGGGAACGGTCACGCACAGGCGGGAAGACGGCCGCGCATGCGCGGTGGGCGTGCCCTGCGTGCGGGACCGCCCGCAAAGTTTTGTTCCGGTTGGTGGGGGCTGCCGTGGACGTCAACCCCAGTCGTGAGAACAAGCAGCCTGCTTGTCCTCGGAGAACAGTCATGCAGGAACCTGGATCAAAGTATTTATGGACAGAGTGGAATCTGCATAGTGAAAGAAGACAAGACTTTGAAACGTGTGAGATGTGTTGGTTGAAACTGTTGATCTAGATAGACACCAAGGTAAGGGACGGATGTAACCAGAGAAATCGACTTATCAGAAAGCAAAGGGAAATCAGAGGGAGAAAATGGATATCCAGTTAGTCACCATACAGTGGTCTTTGTCAGATTTAAGAGCAGATGGTTTTCTTGAAGCCAGGCTGTATCCAAACAAGACTGAATATTAGTAAGATCAAGGCAATCAGGATCGTGAAAGGAGAGTAAAAGGATATTGCCTGCATAATTAAAGACGGTGATGTGTTATAAAGGGGCAAGGACGGAACACTAAAGGATGCCACAGGAAACAGAGTAAGAAGAGGGTATTAGATAATTAGAAAGAAAAGAATGAAGCCAACTGAGAATGCTAGATTGCCTTAAGAAGCTAGTCTAGAGATAAAGAGCAGGTGATCAACCAGACTGAAAGCAGAGCTAAGATCCAATGAGATAGCAAGAGCGACCTTGCCTTGTTCAAAACCAGTATGAAGGGAGTTGATCAGCGCGATAAGTAAAGTCTTAGAACTGTGGTACAACCTAAAGCCAGATAGGAAAGAATGCAGAAAATGTGATCCATCCAAATGTTGAAGCAAATGGCAAAACACAAACTTCTCAGTGAGTTTGGAAAGTAAAGTTATGTTACAGATGGGCTTATAGTTATTGGGATCAGAAGGGTCCAATGAAGCTTTTTTTCGAAGTTGAACAATTGCTTTTTTCTAAGTATTTGGAAAGAGTCATCAGACAAAAAAAATGAGAGGAAACAGTGTCTAGAAAGCTTGAGCCATGTACCTGGAATTGGATCGAAAGGAGAAGTGGTCAAGCAAGATGAGGAAATAAGTTTATTGATAGAAGTAAGAGAAGGCAAGTTGAAATTCTCCCAGGTAGGGGCTCTGTAAGATGTTGAGGTTGGTGATCCGGTTATCATGTGAAGAAAAAGTAGTTGTAACTGAAGAGACAGTTCAGGGTGCATATATTTGATATAGTGCCAAGGAAAAATTACATTAGTTGACATAGAAAGCGAGTGGCAAAGGTTAATAATCTTTTATGAAAAGCCGACACCAGGGAATTGGCTGAAACAGTGAAGGGAGTAACAGTCTTGCTCCAAGGAGGAAATCTGTCGTATAAGGTCTTAGGGCGACTGGAGGAGGAACTGTGAGATGTTATAATAAGAGTGCTATGCTTCTTTGATCACACAATTATACAGTTCATGTATTCCGTTAACATGAAGATAAGAGGACTGACTGGGGCATTCCCTGCTGCGTCTTATGTTTGCCTCTCAGCAGTTGCTCAGGCAGGGGGTAATCCACCAGTGCAATGACGGATTTATTATTGTTTGGAGAGACAGAAAGAGAATGTTCCCTCCCCTTATGTGTTTCTTTCCCCCACTTTTCCTATTTATTGATTCTATCTTCCTTCCCCTTTTTCCTTTTTGTTATTTTATTGTTTGTTTTACTGATTTTTTAGTCTTTGTCTAACTTTTCCCCTATTTTATTTATTATATTAACCATTAGATTTTCATTATATTTGCAGTACATCAAATAAACTGAACTTGAACTGTCAGTTGCTGAGAAAACCTGTAACATGCATCAGTGACTTGATTCTCAGTGAAACTGAAAATATACAGAAGAAACAAGGGTACTTACAATTCACTGAATGAAAATTGTTCCCCTACGTTCTCTCTATTCAGCAATGTTCAGCATTTTTTTTGGCCACTGCTGGCTGTATTCATGGATATTCAATTCTGGCGCTGAATATCCAGGCATAACACTTATACGGTCAAGTGCAATATTCAGCACTTAACTGCAAAGGAGAACCACATATATTGGGATGCATAAAAAGCTTATGTGGTTAAGTGCTGAATATTGGCACTTAACTGCTTACTGCCAACTCCAGCATAAGGACCGCTCACAGATTAGCTGGTTTCGGCTTAGGAGTTAACGTGAATATTCAGTGGCACAATCTGGTTTTGAAATTAGCCCTGGACAAGTGATTTAAATGGCCTGGAGACTCTCATAGCTATTTAAATTGCTTTGAATATCGGGCGGTTCACAAACTTCCTTTCTAAAAAAGGTTTCATCTTTGTTTAACAAACTACTGTATCTGGTAGCCAATCTGATAAGCTGTTGATATTTAATGACAAAATCAGAATGGACGGAGAAGCAACACAGTCTTTATCAAACCCAGACCTTGCACCAGGGTAATGCTCTCCTTTTAGAAGGCCTCCCTCCTCCAAGGCAGCACAGGGGCTGCCAGACTGGAGGTGGGACTTCTCCACAACATCCCTGTAGGCCTACTCTATTTACCTCTGTCCCCCGTCATCTCCACCAAGTCTGATACTCTGTCTTAAAGAGAACGGACTCATTGTCTGAGAACTAGGAGCTCTTTGCATTGAGCACACACATAACCTCTCACCAAATGGGAGATAATCATACATGTCGAACTCAGTGCAAAAGACTGGATAGCACCCCTCTCGCTGCTGGACTTCTGTCTGCATCTTAGTAATATAGAGTTGTTTAATTGAACTTCTTAAGGTACGCGGGATATCAGATTAATATAAAGAGCCTTAAGATTATATGGTGTAATATGTGATTTATTTAGTGTTTGCTTCTCAGAAACTAATTAAATGCCATTAAAACTCTAATGAAAACTCTCCTCTTGTTGTCTTAATTAGAATAATTGACTATAAATGAAGATTTGAGCTTGGGGTGGGTGGGAATAAGGACTGAACTAGGCCTTGCTGTTCCTTCTAGAGTCTGTTAATGCTGTGGCAGAAAATTCAAGTTTTAAAACTATGGGGGAAACGGTATGGAGACTATCTAATAAAGTTTGCTTATTTTTATTTTATTGAGAGGAGTGTGGTAGCCGTGTTAGTCCACTCTTAAGGTTATCAATAGAAATCAAACAAAATAAAACATGGAAAAGAAAATAAGATGATACCTTTTTTATTGGACATAACTTAATACATTTCTTGATTAGCTTTCGAAGGTTGCCCTTCTTCCTCAGATTTTATTTTATTAAAATTCTAACTCCTTTCCTTTTCTCTCCCCCCCCCCCCCCCATGCTTTGTCTCAACCCCTTCTATTTACCCTCGCCTCACAATCATTCTCCCTTTTCTTCTGCTACCCTTTCGCTTTCACATCCTTCAGACTGCGGTGCCTGCTTTTCTCTGTTGCAGGTGTGTTGCACTCTTCTTGTGCTGCGATGCATGAGATGCTTTGCGGCAAACAGTGCACTTTCTCAGGGCGACCCAGGCCTCTTCTTCCTCATAGGCACCATCACATTTTCCCTGTCCTCTCTCTGATGCCCACAGGTTTACACCATGTTGCAATTATTGCTTGTGGCTTAATGTAGCAGGCAACTCTCCAAGCTGTTACTCCTGATGCAGCATCACCACATAAGCAGAACTTGATCCTTTCTGCCTGGAGAGACCACATATATAACCTATTCACCCTGATTCAAGGAGAAAATCCACCCAGACTCCTAAATTTCCAACCACTAGGTAACTGCTGACTGCTTTCAAGCTTTTGTATTGCATTTTATCATCTTTTACTTTGTGTTTTTGTCCCTCACAGCAGTGGTATAGCCACGTGTGGGCTCAGGTGTGAAGAGGCCCACCCACTTTGGGATCGGCCCACCTAGTGGCAGCGCATTCTTACTACAGTTGGTGGGGATGCCCAAACCCCACTAGGTGAAAACCTCCTTGAACGTGATCATGACTCTCTTCAACACAGCTCTGCAGTTGGCAGCAACTCTCCAAAGCTGGCATTCTGTACATGCTCTGTTTTTGCACATACACAAGAAAACAGAGCATGCACTGGGTGCCAGGGTTGGTGCCTAAGGATAGCTGCTGCCAACTGCGGAGCTGTGTTGAGAGTCGTGGTCATGTTCAAGGAGATTTTCAGCTGGCTGGGCTTGGGGATCTCTGCAAGCTCAGGTATTTAATATTTTTAGGGGTTTTTTTTGGAGGGGGGGGGGGGGGGCGGTGCAAAGACTACATGTACTCAACCAGTTTGCCCAGTGACCCACCCAAAATTTGAGGTCTGGCTACACCTCTGCCTCACAGATGTCAAGACAGCATAGAGAAGGAAACCAAGAGTAATGAATGGCATGACCACTGAGCGATCTTTCGAATTTTTCTTCTACCTCAATACAGCTTAAGCATTTACAGTGGCACTCTTCTGATCAGGGAAGGGGTGAAGAGAATGTGGCTCAGCAAAAAACCATACCCTCTGCTGTCACCACCACCACAGACCCTCAATTTTTGCTGCATTCCCAACCTGTCCAAAGCGAAGAAACACTGTTAGGACATGGATTCAAGTTGCCATTGAAGACTCATACAGTACTATCACTGGGCTGAGAGACTTAGCACTTGTGTATGCAGGTGTAAAATTGACTGGTTTATACAGTTGTACCTTAATTGCTAGGTCACAGTGTTCACTGGCGGTGGTGAGCTGCTCAATGTGTCTGTCCACTTCTGCTACTGATAGGCTACAACTGCTCTTCTTTCTCCCACAGACCACATTCTCCAAGCCTGTCAACACTCTCTGGAGCTCCGAGTTCAAGTCACTACAGGTATCTGAGCGAGAGAGAAAAGATATAGGGAGGAATTGAGCACTACAACTTGAAGGAGAACCTATCAATACCATAAAAATAGAGACAGACTGCACTTTAGTACATGATAAATCCTCAGGAGCCTGACACATGTCCTGCTGTGCCTCTGTTTTCATTCCTTTATGCTGTCATGCAGAAAAAGCTGTCATTTAAAGAATGATGGTTATCTCTCATCACATTAAACTGTTGCACTGATAATGCACAAATGTCTGCCCTCTTCGGGGATATATTTTAGAGGGAAAATGGCTGTTATAAAAGAAGTCACACACAAAAAAATATAGGCCAACAACAGTATACTTACTTTTTTGGGGAGTTACGTGAAGGTATACCTGGGGGTGAAACCTGAGGTACACGGCTGCACAGAATCCATGCAGAAAGTCAAACTCAATACGGAGCAGGTTTTAGCTTTTTACCAGTGCATTTATGTGCTACTAGCAATTGTTCTGTAAGCCTATTTTATAAAGGCATATACAAGCATCCATTGCCTTATTATGAATAAACATGTAAAGATTAGTCAGTCAATATTGTATATCATTTGACAAAGTACCTCATGAAAGACTCCTGAGAAAAATAGAAATTGGAGATTGTGTTAGTCTCCTGGACGCCGTATCTCACCGAACAGTAAAGTTTAAAATCGATATTCAACAGTTCACCTACTTGAGTTTTGATTTTAAACTTTATCGTTTGGCGAGACATGGGTTCTGTTGAGAGCAGCCCAGGAGCAAGCACGATCTCTATCTTGTCTCTAAAGATGCAAGTTGCCCTATTGTGTATACATCCTTTTGAAGACTCCTGAAGCAGGCGCAATAAGCTGAAACATGGCCTTTTAGACCTTTGAATCACCTTTGTTGTGCTTGGTGAGCCTTCTGTATCTACGTTGACTAACAGCCCATAAGCCATTATTAAGATGAATGGGAAAATTCATTACTTTTTCCTAGGATAAGCAGCATAAAATCTGTTTTACTCTTTTGGTATATTGCAGGTACTTGTGACCTGGATTAGCCGCTGTTGGAAAACAGGATATTGGGCTTGACAGACCTTTCGTCTGTCCCAGTATGGCAATGCTTATGTTATACTACTTTCGATGACAAACTTACTATTCGCCTGTATCTCTCACAGGTCACCTTATGCTCGTTCTACAAACTGAAAGCTGATCCACTCCATTCAATCTCTACTCCACCCATCAGCGCTCAATATCTTATCCATTCTCTAATCATTAGTCAACTCGACTAGTATAATTCGCTTTACAAACTTCTCATATTAAAGGATCTACACTGCTTACAACTCATCAAGAATATAGCAGTTAAGCTCATTCATGGGGCTTGGAAATACGACCATGTAACGCCCCCATTGAAAGCCTCTCACGGGCTACCACTTCCCTATAGCATTACTTACAAAATCCTAGGCCTGGTCTTCAAAATTAGGTCCACTGAGAACCCTACTTTTCTTTCCTGCCTGCTATCTCCTGGTGAGATTCTTCCACTTTTCCATGCAGCATCATTTAGTCACTCTTACATTCAGAGACATCACCCATGCTAAAATCTGATGATCTATCTTCTCTGTATAAGGCCCTGAGCTCTGGAATCAGCTTCCAGAGCACCTCAGACTTCAATCATCCCTGGAACTGTTTAAGGTTGAGTTTAAAACTTACCTCTTCATAGAGGCTTTTCAATGTCCTCTGCCACCCTATCAGTAGATGCTGGTACTATGGGACTCTGAGGATGCTTCCCCCCTCCCCCGCTTTTCTATCATGGATTATTGTTCTCCCCCTCCCCCCTTCTATCCTGTTTGTCTTTCACTTACTTCTCTATCTTTATACAGTCTGTAAGCTAATTAGCTGGCATTGCAGATGGGTAAGGAAATTGTAAATAAACTTGAAACTTAAAATAACAGAAACAAAATAGGTGCGTTAAAAAAACTTTCTATGCACGGTTACAAAATTACTATTTTTCTGTACAGATGTTCCCTCATATTACCGATATTAAACATAACACATAAAAAAAACTTGTGTGTGTGAAATGAAATACAGCTATGCCCACTGCATACTCCGAAGGATGCCAAAAATGCACAGCTTAAGTGATAATACTTACCCTCTAAGTTATTTACTTTTAAAATTATTCCATGCAAGATTCTGACAATGAAGGACTTTTGAAAGAAATGAGGGAAAGGGGCCCCAGCTAGGCCTTAATAGACTGTTACAATAAAACATGTCTGCTTCAGATGCAGTTTCATTAATAACCTTGGCAGGTTGAAATAGGACAAGCAATGCCCTGGTGAACTGCAGCAATTTTCCCCTGTTCCTTGGATAAAGCAAGAACTGCTCCCATAAAATCATCTGGCGTTTCAGGGTTTGGTGGGACTGCATTAATGGGAAACATAAGTATAATGATCCCAAGGCAAACAACAAATGTAACCTCCTTTGGGCAGACTGAACATGAACATCAAAGTTCAAAGAGTTTGAATATGATATAAATGTGAGTTAAACTTTGTATTCTGATCTTATTGGATGTCTAATAGTGTCATGCAGGAATGTTGTTTTATCTTTTTGTGATGTGTGAGGAGATTTATCACACATATTTAGGGATGACTCTCCCTTTTGCCCTCTGGCTTGAGTCACACTTAACACTCCTCTAAAACCCCTCTTGAAGGATTCATGTTTGAAATGAAAAAGTCACAGATTGCCTTAAACTGCTTAAGTGGTGCCAAATCACACCCCCAATAATTCAGTAAGTTTCCTATGGCACTATACTGAGCATAGCTCTTATGCTTCCAGGACAGATTAAAACATTTTAATTATGGCATCTTTACCTGACACAGCATCACCAGGGCCGCCAAGAGACAAAGCCGGGCTCGGGACAAACACTCCCTCCCCAATGGGCCTGCTTACTTGCTTAATACTTGTCTCCTGTTCCTGTGTGCCAGGACCGCTTTAAAACTGCTCTGCCGCACAGGTCCTTTTTCCTGCCGCATCCCCTCCTGTGTCCTGAGGCAGGACAAGGCAAGAAGGACAACCTGTGGCTGGCACAGCAGAGTTAACGCGATAATCCAGCACTGAGGCACACAGGTGCAGGAGACCAATCAGTCATGCTGGCGCTGGGCAGGCCCCCCCTGGAGGCCAGGCCCTGGGGAATCTTGCCTTCCCTGCCACCCCCTCCCCCAGCCTGTCACTAGGCATTTGCTTAGGGCAGCAGAGTTTGGGTGGCAGTGGTACAGCAGGTGAGCAACACTTTAATGCTTCTGTCAGCACAGGAGTCCATTGGCCAAGTCCTATCTCCACTGACAGGAAATTTACGGGGCGGCGGGGGGGACGGGACACAGCAGCACTTGAGCACAATCTCATGATCAAATCACTGTGCCTTGCTGAGGTTTTGCTGTCTTGACATGGGCAGAGGCATGGCGGGGGAAGGGATGAAGAGATGTTGGATATCTAAGGGGGAGGAGAGGGGTGGAGTGAAAAGGAAGAGATGCTAGCCACCTGCCCTGGGGGTGGCTGGTATGGAGGGAAAAAGGAAATGATGGCTACCTGTCTGGAAGGGAGGGGAAGTAAAGGAGCAATGCTGTACTATAGGGAATGGGTGAAAGGAGGGCAAAATGAAGGTTCATCTACAGTGTCGGATACCCTTGGACCAGCCCTGTATAAGCTTAGTGAAACATTACACAGAATGTGTTAGTATGGTTCCTTGCGGTTGACAGTCACAGTAGCAATTTTCCTTCAAAGAGCTGGTTTCTCCTTGATACCCAATGTGTTTACTTAGAAAAGCATCAACCTTAATGAAAAAGTCAACATTCAATGGGCATTTATCTTTAGACTACAAAATGGGGAAAGTCCTTTGTAATGCTTTAGACAGTGCATGATGGGATTTGTGCATCTATCTTTTCAGAAGAGAGAAGAAATGTGTGTGTGTATGTATATACTAAATCTTCCAGTTTTAGAAACTTTAAAAATCCTTGGAGTCACCATTGACCGCCACCTAACACTTGAAACTCACGCGAACAACACAACCAAAAAGATGTTCTACTGCATGTGAAAATTGAAAAGAATAAGACCATTCTTCCCAAGATCCATCTTCCGCATCCTAGTGCAATCACTCGTACTCAGCCATCTGGACTATTGCAACTCACTATACGCAGGTTGCAAAGAGCAAACACTGAGGAAACTTCAAACAGCCCAGAACACAGCAGCCAGACTCATCTTTGGGAAACCAAAATACGAAAGTGCGAAACCCCTACGAGAGAAGTTACACTGGCTGCCACTTAAGGAACACATCACTTTTAAAGTATGCACACTAGTCCACAAAATCATTCACGGTGAAGCCCCAGCCTACATGTCTGACCTAATAGACCTACCACCCAGAAATGCTAAAAGATCATCCCGAACTTTCCTCAACCTCCACTTCCCTAATTACAAAGGCATAAAATACAAAATGCTGCACGCATCAACCTTCTCTTATATGAGCACGCAATTCTGGAACAAACTACCATGAAACCTGAAAACAAACTATGAACTAACCGACTTCCGCAAACTATTAAAGACTCATCTCTTTGAAAAAGTCTATCGAAAAGATCAAAATACATGAAGTCCACACACACTGTTAACAATGCATTAATACATTCTCCTCTGTACTATTATCCCCTGTAACTTTAACACATTTAAACCTCAATTTTACAGGTAAAAAAAATATATTAAGCCAGAACGTTCTACTGCTAATGTTCTGTTGCCCTATCAGTATCAGTTGTTCTTCTATTGTTAGTCGTTCTTCTCCACTGTTTCATTCCCCTTAACGATACCTCGACCTTGTTTTAACTTAACTCCTCACAATGTAACCATAATTGTGTTGTAACAAATTGTACTTCCATCATTACAATGTATTGTAAGCCTCACTGAGCCCGCAAATAGTTGGGAAAATGTGGGATACAAATGCAATAAAATAAATAAATATGTGTGTGTGTGTGTGTGTGTATATATATACACACACACACAATATATATATATACATGCTACTACTACTGCTTATCATTTCTATAGCACTACTATATGTACACAGTGCTGTACAAACATGTAAGAGTTGGTCCCTGCTCGACAGAGCTTACACTCCAATCAAGATGACAAACAGGACAAATAAGGGCTAAGGTTATTACTTAAGGTGGGAATGATAAATCAGACATGGGTACTGAACAAGTGAATTAGAGTTAGGGAGTTAAAAGCAGCCTCAAAAAGGCAGCAACGTTTGGGAGGCAGTGGGGCAGCAGGTGAGCCTACTAAGTATGCATGCCTGTACATATACAGACAGAAATTAACATGAAAGTTTATTTAGCTCACATGCTTTTCAGCAGTAGTAGTGCATTTTTCATGTAGTTTTTATGTCATTTTTTTTCCAAAAAAGCAGAAAACCCCCCCAAATTTTGGGCTTTTCCATCGGTCGTTAATAGTTAAAAGCCCCTAAGTTTGTACCTAAGTGTAAGGAGCAGCAGCTGGGGTTCTCAGACCACTGCTCTTTTATTTATTTATTTATTTATTTATAATTAACAAGCATTACATCTTGTATTTAGAAACACAGAAAAGCAAAAAAGTATAGAAGAATTTAAGAAAAAAGATACAATGTTATACTCAAAGGGGGACGAGTGTAGTAAAAAATAAAAAAAATAAGAAATCTTATATAATACGAAGTAATAAAGAAAATGGCCTCGCTCATTAATCCACCATAATAAGCATTGATCAGTTGTTAAATTATTACGCTGGGGACACATTAAGGACCCGGTTTTGTTCCAAGAAAGATTTTAACTGGTCCGGCTCAAAGAAAACATACTTTACATTAAGATATTTCACTATACATTTACAAGGATAGGATAACAAAAAAGAGGCTCCAATTGCCCTTGTCTCCTCTCTTAGCGCGACAAATAACTTTCTCCTATCTTGAGTAGTTTTAGTTACGTCTGGATAAATCCAGACCCTGGATCCACAAAAAAATTTCATGGAATTTTTGAAATACATCTCTATATATAAAAGGCACTACCAACATTCTAAATGAAGCCTCCAGCCGGAAGTGTGAAGGGGGAGAGATATCCAGTTTCCCCATGAGTGTCTGCCCCGCCCTCGCTCTCTCTGTAACACAAACAGTGAAGGAAAACACAGCAAAGCACGAAATCAAATCGCTCTCTCTGTAACAGTGAAAGACTCTGAGGGGGGGAGGGGACAGAGAGCAGAGGGGAAGGGAGAGAGGGCAGGGTCACACACACTCCCACATGCACACAGAAGAAAACCTTGCTAGCCCCCATTTCATTTGCATCAGAAACAGGGCTTTTTTACTAGTTTTTAATATCGCGTTAAGATCTTGTTCGAAGACTAATGATATCAATAGAGTCTGTCGATGTGAAACTACTGAAAAGAGACTGTTCCAAAAACGCTGAGAGGTCTTGAATTTCTGCTTGTTCTCTTGTGGATTAGCTTGATTACTTATCTCCTTCGATTCCCCCTCTTTATTTTTAGGCAAAAGAACATAAAAAATCTTATTGACAGGAGGAATATGAGAGGGGGAATATTGTAAATTTTCAATTAAGTATTTACGAAATAATTCCATTGGGCTCAAACCAATTATAACAGGAAAACTTAATATCCTTAGGTTCAGACGCTTATTGAAATTTTCAAGTTGTTCAATCTTTCTCAAAGTCATCAATTTGTCTTTAATCAGAGCAGTATTAGTCAGTTTCAGCGTCGTTATTTCTGATTGAATCGAGTATTTTTGAAGCAGTATCTATTTTAACGTTATCCATAGTTTCAGTCAAAACATCAACTTTACTTACGAGCAGGGAAGTCTCTTTTACCGTGTTCGCTACAGTTTGAGTCAGTTCTTGGATAGCGGTCCAGATCAACTCCAGCGTAACCACCTGGGGAGCTTGTTGTTCCACAGTTATCTTCTCAATCCGCTTCGGGGTGGAGCCGCCACGTACAGATCCGCCGCCTTCGATTTCCGAAGCAGCTAGATCAGACATCCACTGTTGACTATGAGCTGGACAAGGTGGTTAATATCCGGTGGGGATAAAGAGATCTCTGAGCCCAAGTGAGCCTTCGCTCCTTCGTCGGCGCTCACAGTGGGCAAACTCTCGCCGGAATTAGACGTGGGCTTTGTTGTGAAGCGATCAAGTGTCATCTGAACCGGCGAAGAGGTAAGAACCGTTGGTGGGTGGCTCTTTACCACGCCTTTCCTCTTTGTATGAGGCATTTTTAAACAAAAAGAAACAAGTTTAAGATATAAGTCCAGAGAGCTTGAGTGCACACAATCAGAGCTGAGTCGCCATCTTCCTCAGACCACTGCTCTAAGTACTAGGCTACTCCTCAGTTTGTTAGATTTTCCTGTTCCATAAAATCAATCCACTAAATCCTTTAAAATAAAACCTTGAATTCTGAAGCCAGCCATTGTGTTTGACAGTATGAAAAACCTGGTTCCATGTCTGCTCATAGATAAATGGTTTCTTAAAGCGAAGCTTCCTAAACTGTGGGCCGGGGCCCCAAATGATATCATAAAACCCCTGTTTGGGTTCACAATCTAGATGGGATCTCTACAGGTCCACCATCCTTCTGGACTTCCAGGAGGTCCACAGAAGCACTGTCTTAAAAGGCACAGTTCTCATCTTTGTGTTGCCTGCCTCTTTGCATCTTGTGGCACCTATGGTTCTGAGGTTTAGCAGGTGATTCTTGTTTTCTGCGCTCTGCACTGCTGCTCTTTTGCTGGGTTTCTTTCACAGGCATCTGTTGACTTTCTAAGCCAATTGAATCCTGATATTTACACTGTTACAATAAAAGGGTTTACTGCTTATTCTATTATTATGCCCCTTGTGGGCCTGGGTTTGTAAAATTCCTGAGTGACAGACAAATGCAATATTTTTCTTTATGCTGCAAAAACAATATTTGAGTTGGATCAGGGAATGCTCAGCTCTGACCAAAAAAATATTATATTCATTTTCTCCTGCTGCACAGTACAAACTGCCACCAAAGATGCACCACATCTGCCCATTCCTCCACCCTCAGGCTGGCTACCTCTAAAAATTCTATTTTGCTAAAAGGCTTCTGGAGCACATGCCAGAGAAAGATGACACTACTTGGCTGCTGTAAATACTGTAAGTATGGAGATGATAGTGGGAGCTACTCTTGAACAGAACTAAACTACCTACTCAGTATACTTACTCTTTCTTTCCTCATCCCTGTTCTCTCATTTCAATTCCCCAGCTCCACCTGTTCCCTTTTCCCCTCTTTCTACTACTTTCTGCCCCCATGTATCTCCTTCTGGCCTTGTTTTACCTTAAGGTTCTCCTTTATTACAATCTTTTTTTCCTAGTTCTTTCTTCTTCCATACAGTTTGCTAAAGAACAACCCTTTATAGCCTGTCCTGGTCTCTTCATATCCCTTCACCCTTTGTCTGGTCTGTACCACACATAATGTTCTGTCGTTTCTCACATGTCCTCTTCTCACATCAGTGCCAATGTTACTTCATAGAGGTGACATATACACCTTGCAAATTAATGCATCTCCTTCTGAGACCCACAACATTTGTTGCATTTTCTGGAAATTTAATACCCAAAGACTTGCTATTCACAGAGACATCAGCACCCCCATAATCCCTGGGACAAGTTTTCCATTTCTCGCAGAATAATTGCTTGCTCTGTGATGATGTTGACCAAGCTGTTTTAAATTAAGAGACCAATTTTCCAAGTGATTTACGCACTTTAAAAAAAAAAAAAAAAAAAAAAAAAAAAAAGCATTTTATCCTCATTAACTGGCTCTGAAAAACTGCCCTTCCTCAATCTGGCTAAAAGTTCAATGCCATGTGCTTCTAGCCACACAGAGGTGATATTGTCAAGTGTGTGTTTAGACTGGGGGAACAGAAGTACTTGCATTATTGGCATTTTCAAATCTTGTGTGTACTTTTCAAGTATGATTCTACCTGCAGAAAAGCAGATGCAAATAACTGCACATACTTGTACTCTTGTCAAGTTTCTAAGTGAAGGTATTCATATAATTTCACTTAGAGAAATGATCCCCCCCAAAAAATTCAATACGACTGATTACTGTAAGTAGAAAGACAATGAACGTAACAGGGATCCTATCAAAATCACATTAGGCAAAAAAGCTTATGTCAGACTGTTAAATGAACAGAATATGTAGAACTAGCTGTTAAGCCCGTTAAAACGGGCAAGATTTGTAATTCTCACCTCCATGTCCAGCAAACCTCCTCTCTCCCTTGCCCTCCCCTCCCCTGATCCATGTCCAGCAACCCTGCTCTCTCCCCTGCCCTCCTCCCCATGTCCAGCAGCCCTCCTGTATCCCTTGGTCTCCCCCCCGTCTACCAACCATCCTCTCTCCCCTGCCCTCCCCCCATATCCAGCAACCCTCCTCTTTCCCTTGGCCTCTCCCCCTGTCCACCAACCCTGCTCTCTCCCATGCCCTCCCCCCCCATGTCCAGCGACCCTCCTCTCTCCTCTGCCCTCCCCTCCATCGATCCATGTCCAGCAACCCTGCTCTCTCCCCTGCCCTCCCCCCATGTCCAGCAACCCTCCTCTCTCTCCCCTGCCCTCCCCTCCATCAATCCATGTCCAGCAACCCTCTCTCCCCTGCCCTCCCCCACCATGTCCAGCAGTCCTCCTGTCTCCCCTGGCCTCACCCCGTCCACCGACCCTCCTCTCTCCCCTGCCCTCCCCCCATATCCAGCAACCCTCCTCTTTCCCTTGGCCTCCCCCCCCCACCCTCCCCCATCCAGCAACCCTCCTCTCTGCCCCCTGCCCTCCCCCCCATGTCCAGCTAACCTCCTCGCCGCCGCTGCCTCCCCCCTCCGTGCCGGGCCCCCTGCACTGACATGGGAGCGCCTCTCACCTCCGTGTGAAAGTGCTGCAGGCAGATCGCTCTGCTGCTGCCTGCAGTGCTAACACACAGGGGTGAGAGGCGCTGTCATGTCAGTGCAGGGGGCCCGATACGGAAGGGGGAGGGAGCGGCGGCAACGACATTGGGGATGGAGGGGAGGGTGGAGGTTGGTGTGCCGGCGATGTTCCTTTCCTTCGTCTCCAGGCTCTCCAGCGGCAGCGGAAGGCCGGCAGCGTCTGTTTCCCTCTCTGTTCCGCCCTCTGACGTCATCACGTCTTGAAGCGAGGGCGGGACAGAGAGGGAAGTGTCTACTGCGCATTTGCAGGTGAGTCGGTCACTTGTCTTTTATATGTTTGATATCACAAGTGTTTAACATATGACTTCCTTAAAACTGAGCAATGAATTAAGCTCTAATATTAGCGCCCTTGGTGTGATAGTGTCTTGAAGATCAAGGCGGTGAAACCATATGAAGTGGTGGCCAAAGGCAGAAGGATGCAAGACTGCACAGAGGCATAACCAACACAAGAAAGGTGTTAATGCTCCTGTACAGGTCGTTGGTGAGGCCCCACTCGGAGTACTGTGTACAGCTTTGGAGGACGTATCAAGCTATGGACATAAAAAGACATGAAGTGTTTCAGAGGAAGATGATAAAAATGGTATGGGGTTTGTAACCAAAAAAGTATGAGAAGAGACAAAGTCCTTGAGGAAAGGAGGGATAAGGGGAGAATGATACAGATGTTTAAATATTTGAAAAGTATTAATATATAAACAAATCTTTTCCAGAGACAGGTAAGCAGTAGAAGAAGAGGTCACAAATTGAGGTTTCAGGGTGGTAGATGCTTGAATGTCCTACTGGTAGAGATAGTGGAGATAAAAACAGTAATGGAAAGGGAGGACAAGATGGCGTCTTGAAGAGAACGCAGGAAGCGTCTCTCTCTCCTACCCCAATCTTTTCCTAGTGTAAGCATTCTTCTTCTTACCTGTATGCCTAAGAGGAGGGGTAAGCAGCGTGTTGGCCCCGCAACACCTGCTGCACTGAGGGTCGAATCGATGGACCACTACATTGAAACTGGACGAATCTCAGGGCAAGATTTCTCGCTGCTGGAGACAGTGGTGGAAGGAGACCCACTACCTCAGCTTGAAATCGACATCTCGCTTAGCCCAGATCTTCGAAGTCCGCCTCCTATGCTGGCGTTGGACCTGCAGCGTACGTTGGAGCCCCCGTGCGATGACACTCGTGGAGGACTCCGCTCAGCAGGGGCAGGTCGCAATGAAGGAGAATCGGCATTTTCCAGCCAGGAAGCGGAGATACAGGCAGAACTCGGCGTTAAGCTGGATTCTAAATCGGTAGGAGAGGAACAATCCTTGGAGGGGAAGAAGTTTGAAACTATAGATCTCAGTAAGTTTTATTTGCCTCATAAACCTCAGAAGATTACTCTTGATACTATATGGGAAGCCCTTCTGGGTTTGGAAACCTCTTTCTCAGAAAAACTGATTTCAGTAAGCCAATGTTCTATGGCTCCTTTAGGAAAAATAGCTGTGCTTGAAACAAAAGTTAAAACTGTTGAAAAAAATATTGAATCCAATAAGGGTAAAATAGAAAATCTTCAGCAAGCTCAGATGAGTCTTATGAAAGAAAATAAACTTTTGAAATATAAAATTGAAAATTTGGAAAACAAAGAGCTAATACTGTACGTTTGATAAATTTTTCTAAAAGGCCAGCAATAGCTCCGCTCATTACCTTTAAAAAATACCTATAGGAGATATTGAAGATTCCTGACAATGCATATCCACCAGTTTCTAAGATATATTATTTGTTACCATATAAAAAGAAATATACTAATCAACCTATAGTGGAAAGAGGTGATGTCTGTTTTGATACCTTAAATCTTACACAATTGATTGAAGAGGATGATCAGGGTGTTAAACCGGCAACATTAATAGTAACATTTGTGTTGCAGCCCGATCGAGATTGGATTCTAAAGCAATTTTTCTGACACAGAGAAGAACTTTTCATGAACTATAAGATTAGAGTGTTTCCAGATGTGGCAAGAACAACCCAAAAGCGACAGCAACTATTTCTTAAGCTTCGCCCTAGGGTATTACAATTGGGAGGTCTTTTTTGGTTAAATTCTCCTTGTAAATGTGATCTGAAAGTTAATTCGGTTAAATATGTATTTTTTGACCCAACACATCTAACCTCCTTTCTAGACTCAAGGACTGTGGTGTCTCCATCCGTGCAACCTGTATTAATAACATCATCTACTCCGTAGCAAGTATAAAGGGTCTAGTTTCTCTTCTGTTTTTCTTACTTAAGTGAATAGTTTTCAAGGAATTGTGCCTTGTCCACTATTAGTGGACTACAGATCAGAAAGATTACTTATTTCCTTTTTATATAACGTTGTAAATATAATGAATATATTGTTAATCTTTTTCTTTCCTTTTTCTATATCTTTTCTTTACCAAGAGTATTATCCCATTGTATTTTTTAAATTCCATTACTGTTTTTTTAAATTAATATATTTATATTTTCACATAATAATCATCACAGAGGATCCCAAAGGAGGTCGGAATCAAAACTACTTACCTGGTTAGTTATTCAGGCACCGGCATCAAATATTGTCGGTGCCCAGGTTACTTCTGGGTCTATCCCCACACTGGAGAGGGCCACAGCAGTCAGAGCTCATATTCAGTGGCACTCTTTTGGTAAGTGTCACTGAATATTAGGGTTTGGGCTTCTCCACCACCTCCCTAAATATCAACCCTTGTAAAGGCTACAAAAACTGAAGCAAATAAAACACAGCTTTATTAATTCTTACATAAAAACAAGCTCATCTTCAAAAACCAAACTGCATTGAAACAAGAAAGCAGCCTCAAGCAAAATAACAATATCATTTAAGAACAAAAAAATCTTGCCAGGCCATGTTTGCGGAGCAATCTTGAAACTGTAGATCAGTCAATACTTTTCTCAGTATCAGCCAGAAACCTCTGTAGTTTTTTTAAATGTAATCCTAGGCTTCAGAGTGACCTTTCTCAGTAGGTTCTTTTACCCCCAGTTACTTACTTTGCATGGGTGGCCTGACTGAAGCAGTGTCTTGATGGTGCAAACTGTTTCCACTTTGCAATGCTTAACTTCTTTTTAACTTGAAAAGGCAATGTTTGGAAATTGAACTAATTTGGGTTTGTAATGATATAGTGTGTGAAAACTTACACAATCAAGACTTTTTGGTTCCTTATTCTTGTTTCTTGAATACTTCTATAATTGTTCTTTCATGTTGAAAAGTACAGAGTCTACTCTGCAGATCAGTGCAACCCCCCATTAAATGCAATTTAATCATTTTTTAGACAGAGAATGTGAAAAATGCATGCAAGCATAAGGCTTTTGCAAGGCATTGTATTATATTTTACAAGAATTACCAAATGAGAATGTAAATGCATTGAATATCTCACATTACAGAAAATTATTTACAAGGAAAAAAATATCCTTCTAAAGATATGGATGCCACCAAGACACACTGCTGGGTCTTTTAAGCTATTGATAATTTTAAAGAATTACTTCACAAGGGAAGGAAAAATAAATATCTTTTCTGAAAACTAGCAAACAGAATATCCAGTCTACCAATAAATGTACTATTACTATAAGCTTCATCTTCAAGCACACAGAATTTGGTTAAAGTACATAAGAACTTGGAATCACCTTTAAAGATTAAAAAAAAAAAAAAAAAGCGCTTCTTCAGGTAAGTATAAAAAGTGTGAGTGTACTAAACATCCATGATGGTCGAACAACATAGACTTAAGAAGACTGCCCTGTAGCAATAAGCCAATAGTAGGAGTGTAACTCTGGTGAAGTGGTGTGGCCACGGGTGGACAGGAACCCACCTAAAATTTCTGCCTCCTTAGCATAGGCACCTGGTTCGAGAGGCTTTGGAAGGGTAAGCCCCCGCAGCTCCAACCATGACCTTTCCTCACCTCCCTCCTGCTGCCACCCTCCCAGCTACTGCTGCTTTTCCAGACCAGCAAAGAGAAATCACACAGAAAAACCATGTGGCGAACGGGAGGTATCATGGATTCATCTGCTGCGACTAAAGGAAAGAAAATTATCAGCAGATAAGGCATTTTACCTTCCTTACCCTCTGCAGCAGATGAATCCAGGAACTGGTGGGATGTACCAAAGCAATCCCTAAAGAGGAGGAAAGCTGCTGTACCCCGAGACAGCACCACTGCACCAAAGGAAGCATCCAAGGGCGGCCACGTCCACTCGATAATGCTTCTAAAAAGGGTGCGAAGAGGCCTAGGTAGCCGCCCGAAAGATTTCGTTGAGGGACAGTACTCCTGTCTCTGTGCACAAAGCCGCTTGCAGCTTCGTGGAATGAGCCCTCAACACCTCCAGCGGAATGTGACTTTCCAACATATATGCAGAAGCAATTGTCTCATTAATCCACTTAGAAATAGTTGCCTTAGACGCTGCATCCCCCTGCCGGGGTCCAGCCAGAAGCACAAAAAGATGATCCGAACCAATGGTATTCATTAGACATCTGCAAATAATGGTGAAGAACCTGTCGAAAATCCAGGAGCCGCAGAAATGTGAAATCTGAGGGATAGTTCTCCTCCCAAAAGGAAGGAAGAGAAGCTGATTGAGATAAAAAAAATGGGCAAAAATGAGGGACCATATGCAAGGTGACCCCAGACTCCGAAAACTGCAGGAAAGGATCATGACACGAAAGGTCCCGAAGTTCCGAGATTCTATGCAACAATGAAATAGCCACCAAAAAGACAGCTTTGAGGGTGAGATCCTTGTTGGAAGCCCTGTGCAATGGTCCAAAGGGAGCCTTCTACATTGCTAGGAGGCATATTTTCAAAGCACTTAGTCTTCCAAAGTTCCATAGGTTTCTATTGAACTTTGGAAGGCTAAGTGCTTTGAAAATATGCCTCCTTAAGAGCCAAATTAAGGCTCCAGGGTGGGCAAGCACAGTGAACTGGTGGGCAAAGATAGAGAACCCCTCTCAAAAACCACACACCTGGATGCGAAGCCTGAGAAGCACCCGACACCCGTCCCCGGTAAAAAGCCAAATCCATGACGAATTTACAGGGAATTACAGGCTAAACTCTTCTGAAGACCATCCTACAAAAAAGCCAACAGCTGAGGAATCAACGCCTGCAGTGGTGACCAAGCGTCGGACGCACATCAACCCTCAAACGTCCGCCACACAAGCATACGTGGTTGACGTGGACCGCTTACATGCTCACAGTAAGGTAGTTATTACCACATTAGAATAACCCTTCTTTCTCAAACGTGATATCTCAAGAGCCAGGCCGTAAGACCAAAGCAGGAGGGATCCTCCATCTGAATGGAACCCTGATGCAAGAGGCCGGGACAGATCGGAAGGCGAAACGGTGGCTCCACCAGTAGATGCATAAGATCCACATACCAAGGGCAGCTCAGCCAGTCCAAGGCAACTAGATCGCCTTGACCTCTGTGGCACTCGATTCTGTGAAGAATCCTGCCAATGAGCTGCCAAGGGGGAAAATGTAAGCAGAGCTGTCTCTGGCCAGGGCTGCAGCAGGACATCCAGGCCTGTGGACCCAAACACCCATCATCGACTGAAGGTGTGCGCTTTGGCGTTCACACAGGACACCATCAGATCCACCTCCAGTGTCCCTCCTGATGAAACACCTCCGAGGCCAGCTCCCATTCTGTCGGGTCCAGGAGATGCTGAGAAAGTCCACCCGTACGTTTGCCTGACTCGCAATATGAGCCTGACAGACAGAGCATGTGCTCTTTAGCCCACTGCATGAGATGTTAAGCCTTGGCGGCCAGACCCCAACTCTGGTTGCCGCCCTGCCGATTGATGTAAACTACCGCTGTAGTATTGTCCAAGAGAACATGAACTGCCTTGCTTATCAAGGAATCCTGAAAAGCTCTGAAAGCATTCATACATAAGTACATAAGTACATAAGTAGTGCCATACTGGGAAAGACCAAAGGTCCATCTAGCCCAGCATCCTGTCACCGACAGTGGCCAATCCAGGTCAAGGGCACCTGGCACGCTCCCCAAACGTAAAAACATTCCAGACAAGTTATACCTAAAAATGAGGAATTTTTCCAGTCCATTTAATAGCGGTCTATGGACTTGTCCTTTAGGAATCTATCTAACCCCTTTTTAAACTCCGTCAAGCTAACCGCCCGTACCACGTTCTCCGGCAATGAATTCCAGAGTCTAATTACACGTTGGGTGAAGAAAAATTTTCTCCGATTCGTTTTAAATTTACCACACTGTAGCTTCAACTCATGCCCTCTAGTCCTAGTATTTTTGGATAGCGTGAACAGTCGCTTCACATCCACCCGATCCATTCCACTCATTATTTTATACACTTCTATCATATCTCCCCTCAGCCGTCTCTTCTCCAAGCTGAAAAGCCCTAGCCTTCTCAGCCTCTCTTCATAGGAAAGTCGTCCCATCCCCACTATCATTTTCGTCGCCCTTCGCTGTACCTTTTCCAATTCTACTATATCTTTTTTGAGATACGGAGACCAGTACTGAACACAATACTCCAGGTGCGGTCGCACCATGGAGCGATACAACGGCATTATAACATCCGCACACCTGGACTCCATACCCTTCCTAATAACACCCAACATTCTATTCGCTTTCCTAGCCGCAGCAGCACACTGAGCAGAAGGTTTCAGCGTATCATCGACGACGACACCCAGATCCCTTTCTTGATCCGTAACTCCTAACGCGGAACCTTGCAAGACGTAGCTATAATTCGGGTTCCTCTTACCCACATGCATCACTTTGCACTTGTCAACATTGAACTTCATCTGCCACTTGCACGCCCAATCTCCCAGTCTCGCAAGGTCCTCCTGTAATCGTTCACATTCCTCCTGCGACTTGACGACCCTGAATAATTTTGTGTCATCGGCGAATTTAATTACCTCACTAGTTATTCCCATCTCTAGGTCATTTATAAATACATTAAAAAGCAACGGACCCAGCACAGACCCCTGCGGGACCCCACTAACTACCCTCCTCCACTGAGAATACTGGCCACGCAATCCTACTCTCTGCTTCCTATCTTTCAACCAGTTCTTAATCCATAATAATACCCTACCTCCGATTCCATGACTCTGCAATTTCTTCAGGAGTCTTTCGTGTGGCACTTTGTCAAACGCCTTCTGAAAATCCAGATATACAATATCAACCGGCTCCCCATTGTCCACATGTTTGCTTACCCCCTCAAAAAAATGCATTAGATTGGTGAGGCAAGACTTCCCTTCACTAAATCCGTGCTGACTTTGTCTCATCAGTCCATGTTTTTGTATATGCTCTGCAATTTTATTCTTAATAATAGCCTCCACCATCTTGCCCGGCACCGACGTCAGACTCACCGGTCTATAATTTCCCGGATCTCCTCTGGAACCTTTCTTAAAAATCGGAGTAACATTGGCTACCCTCCAGTCTTCCGGTATTACACTCGATTTTAGGGACAGATTGCATATTTCTAACAGTTCCAGACAGTTGATGGGCCATGCCCTTGAGAATGAAGACAATGAGTGCCCCACAACGACAGACTGGCATCTGTGACTACTACCACCCACTGCAGAGATGCCAGAGGCATCCCCTTCCACAGGGGTGACTCGAGAAGCTACCAGCTCATGCACTGGGGGTAACAGGAGGTGCCACAGATACTCCTGGGACACTGGCGACCACCTACTTAGCAGAGAGAGTTGCAGAGGACACATGTGGGCCCACGCCCACAGCACCACCTCCAAAGTGACAGCCATCGAGCCCAACACTTGAACGTAAACTCAAGCTCGTGAGCTCGACAACTGCAAGAGGTTGTGTACCTGCACCTGAAGTTTGACCGTCCTGCCGTCCAGAAGAAACAAACGGCCCTGAACTAGTCGAATCAGCCCTCCCAGGTATTTCAAGGTCTGGGTTGGTACGAGATGACTCTTCGGTAGATTCACCACCCAGCCCAAGACTGTAACAGGGCCAGCACTCGGCCGGCAGCCTTGTGACTCTTGAACTCTGAATCTGCATGGCTCAGACAGTCTTCAAGATAAGGGTGTACTCTGACACCCCTGCTTGAGAAGAAACACTGCCAACACCATCACAAGGAAAAGGTGCGCGGGGCAGTAGCCAGGTCAAAAGGCAAGTCCAGAAACTGGAAATGATGTTCCACGATGGCAAAACGGAGGAACCGCTGATGAGGTGGCCAAATAGAGGATATGCAAGTAGGCCTCCTTGAGATTCAGAGCAGTAAGAAACTCCCCCTGCTGCACTGCCACCATGACTGATTTGAGAGTCTCCATGCGAAAATGCTACATTGAGAAACACCAATTCACTTTGCAGAGATCAAGAATGGGGTGAAACGAGCCCTCTTTTTGAGGGATCACAAAGTAAATCGAATACTGAGTGAACCTTGGGAGGGGGCACTGGAATCACTGCTCAGATCCAGAAGTGACTGCAACGTTGCCAGATCGCTGCCCGTTTGGAGGCCGTGGCGCATCAGGACTCTAGAAACACCTTGTGCACCGGAGAGACGAATTCCAGATTATAACCTTCTCGGACAATATCTAAGACCCACTGGTTGGAAGAGATTTGGTCCGCTCTTTGTAGAAGCGAGTCAGCAGGCTGCCTATGCTGGGCACCAAAAAGCAGACAGGCGCCCCATCATTGGGTTGTGCGTCTACCTGCGAGGTGAAGCCTCCAAGGGTCACTTGTCACCTCAAAAGGAAGAGTACTGCTGAAAGCGAGGGCACTGGAAGGATCCAGTCGCCCTGCCCAGCTGGTACTGTGAGCCTCCCGAAGGCGGGGTCTGGCAGACCCTTCCCTTGACAAGGACTTGGGTTTATCTTCAGGTAGCCTTAGAGTCACCCAAGACTCTGACAATCTTCTCTAGGTCCTCTCCAAAGAGAAGCTTACCTCAAAAAGGAAGACGTATAAGGTGCTGCTTAGAGGCCATGTCCGCAGCCCATTGACGAAACCACAACAAACAGTGGGAAGACACCACCAATGCCGTTTGGCCAAGGCACATACCAAATCATACAGGGAGTCAGCAAATAAGCAAGCCCGGACTCCATATGGGAAAAGGAGCCCCCAAAGCCAGGCCCCGAATCCTGGGTCTGGTCAAGTGCCTGCTGAAACCATCTAAGGCAGGTTCTTCTGGCGTAAGAACTGCAGATAGAGGCCTGGAGAGCCAGCACCAATACCTCAAAATCGTGTTTAAGAGACACCTCCAGACGCTGATACTGCATGTTCTAGAGAGCCACCCCTCCCTTACACTGGGAGAGTGGTCTTCTTAATAACAGTCGATACCAAAGCATCTACCTAAAGGAGGAGGAATTTCCCCCCATACTCCGTAGAAACAGGATACAGGCGAGACATTGACTTCAAACCACCATCTGGGTCGGCCCATTGGGACAAAATAAGCTCCTGAATAGCGTCATGGATGGAAAAGGACTTAGATGGCTTTCTCGTACTGGCCATCTTGGGATTAACCGAAGATGCTGCTTGTGTCTCCGGATCAGCAATATTTAATGCCTCCAAGGTGCTAGAGATGAGCAAAGGTTCATCAGACTCCTCCTGAACTACCTCACCTTCATCCAACTCGTCCAAGCAGGAAGGATACAAGGACTCCCCCAAAAGCGTGGCCAGCAATGGAGCAGGTGAGGCGAACCCACCTCAGAAACAATGCCCAGACGCTGTCTTTTTAGGGCCGGATCCTCAACAGAAGCCTGAACCACCAAGTCCAAATCCGGCGAAAAATCCCCTTGGGGAGGGATACCCGAGAAAGGCTGCTGTGGCAAGTCTCTCAAGAAGATAAGCCTGATGCATAAGTAAAAACTTTTGGAGAAAATAACTCCCCTGGGCCAGCAATGTCAGAAACAAACCCAGGGGAAGCCCCAAGAGAAGAACAGGTCCCCCTGCAGAGGCACACAAAAACGTTGCAGTCCCAGAAACCTGTGGGAGGTGGTGGAGATGAAAACGGTAATGGAATTCAAACGCGTGGGATAAACACAAAGGAATCCTGTTTAGAAGAAATGGATCAACGGAATCTTAGCGGAGTTTGGGGGCGATGCTAGTATTTGGAGAGTAAAACCGGTGCAGGGTGGACTTCTAAGGTCTGTGCCCTGATCATGACTGAATAGATATGGATGGGCTGGAGTGTAAATTTTAAGGGTCTTCGTCGTTAGCTTCAGAACTTTTAGTACAGGGATGGTGCTGGGCAGACTTTTATGGTCTGTGCCCTGAGAAAGGCAGGGACAAATCAAACTCAGATATATGTATAAAGTATCACATACCATGTAAAATGAGTTATCTTGTTGGGCAGAATGGACCGTTCAGGTCTTTATCTGCCGACATTTACTATGTTATTATGTTACACTGAGGCATATTTTCAAAGCACTTAGCCTCCCAAAGTTCCATAGAAACCTATGGAACTTAGCCTCCCAAAGTGCTTTGAAAATATGCCTCACTATGTTATTATGTTACTGCTGGATTTCAACTTGCTCACCATACCCCATCCCACCCTGCCCTAGCCCCACCCTACCCAGCTTAGTCTCCCTGAACAGTTGAGTCACCAACCTCCTACTGTGGTTGGCGGGTATCCCCAAACCATGCTGGAGAAGGAGGTCCTCAGCTGGTGGCAGCTTGAGGACCTCCACCAGCTCACATTGTATTGGAGGGGGAGGCAGGAGGGGAGGGTGGGGGCAAAGAGAAAATTTTGTGCCCACCCAAAATTAGCCATCTGGCTAGACAACTACCTTTGGGTATTCATAATGGTGGTACAGATCTTGATGGAAGCAGGGATGGACCCTTTGGACTGATGTTGAGATGGGGAGAAATACTCTTCCAGGGCCTTCAGTCTGAAACTCACAATTTGTATCTCCTGGAATCAGCCCTAACGCTCACCAATGAGCTATTAGTCCAATCATTTTGGCTGTTCAAAGCAAAAATGCATTTTCTGAAGAATTTAACATCAAACGATATGCAGACAAATAGGGTTTTCCTAATTTAATCCAAGCACAGAGTGTTGAGACTAAAGCAAATACTATAAACACCTAGGGATTCCATAATTCTTCTTCTCTGGTGAAATCTCCACTTCATGGTGACCTGGTAATGCATGCCACCTCACTCCTGATCTGGGGGCAGTCTTCTTTCAGCCAGCCTCTTCTTCTGCAATAAGGGTACTCATCTACTATGGCTCTTTGAACCACTACACCCTGGAGGTGCTGTGACACCCCACCAAACCAGAAGAAATACTTCTTTCAAGTGGACTCCCCTCTTGCAAGCTCTAGGGACCATTTCTGAATGTCCAGGCACCCCCCCAACTTGAGCTCCAACATATAAAAAGGACAGAATATACCTATTAGTTGGGTTTTTATCACTCACATCTCCCTATGTGACCATTTCCACTAGTAAAGTATCACAAATTCTGCTCCTCCATGTCAAATTATATTATAACCAACGTTTGCAGAACCTTTAGAGGATGTGTTACAGCGGTTAGTATATCTGGGGTTTAAAAAAAGGTTTGGACAAGTTCCTCAAGGAAAAGTCCATAGTCTATTATTGAGACGGATATGGGGGAAGCCACTGCTTGCTCCGGGATTGGTAGCATGGAATGGTGATTACTAATCGGGTTTCTGCCAGGTACTTGTGACCGTGATTGGCCACTGTTGGAAGCAGGATACTGGGCTAGACGGACCATTGGTCTGACCCAGTATGGCTATTCTTATGTTTGAAACCCTTTAGCTAAGAGGACACTTATCACTTATCAGAGGATAAAACTATGTTAAAAATATGTTCTACCTTTTACCTACATCAGCTTTCTCCCAAAGTGGGGAACATTGTTGGGTACATTTGTGGGTCCTGCTGACTGGAGAGCATGGTGGTGGCAGGTTGTTGGTAATTGTGGATCTTAATAAAAGCCTCACATTTTATTATCCCACCAGGTCTGTTCTAACCTAAAGATAGTACTACAAGTATTACCAAAAAAAAAAAAAAAACACACCACAATTTATAACCTCTGCCTGGGGAAAAACTCTGAGCTCTGCAAATATCAAGGCAGAATTTGGGATTTCCCTTTAACTTTACTAGACGAGGACAAAGGTGAACGCCAGTCTTCAGTTTTACAGAGGTCTGTAGCCAACTTAAGAAATGAGAGAAATGGAGCAGTAAACTGCTTTGTCGCTGTGAAAATTTTTCAAGAAAACTGTATTATGGACGATGATGATGACGACTAGTTTTGTACCTTTGATTTTTCTCACATTCAAAACAAAGGAGGCACTTGAGCTGTAGTACAAGGAAATCAAAATGTCTCAGTTGACATTTTCTCTCTTTCCTGAGGCACAATCTGTCCAAGGAGATCTCCATGCATCCCACATAGGAAGGTGACAGTGGCTGCTCAGAGACCACTCTGCTGGCCATAATACATTTATCTTGATAAGCCTGTCTGCATATAGATTTTCCTTTCATGGAAGACAGTAAGCTTGACAGATAAGGATACACTTCATTACCCACTGATGGAAGAGTGAAAGTTTCCTCATTAGAACCTTACTGCTTGCATCCCCATACGGTGGAGTGCAGCATGCCAGTCATGTTACTGAATTTGATTATGATGTGTTAATCAGGTGGTTAAAAGTGAATCAAAGCCTATCTCACTTCTCTTAGACCTATCAAGTTATGTGAAGCCATGCATGATTAATTGGACCCTATCCCATATCTGAAATGATCTAAATCCTGCCAGAGACAGGGGGCTTCATTTTTCCCCCATAGAGACTGAAAAGGAGAAAGCCTTTAGTAAATCAAGTCCTATACCTGTTCTTTCTGATAAAGCACCACTTCTATTAGTGCCTTTACTGTGAATGAATGGCGTTTCTAATCAATGTGTTCCATTTTCCCACTGTGATGCGCTTTATTAAACCTCAAAATGGAGGCTCTCTTTATCTGAAGGGATTAGATTGCTCTTTTGAAGATTTATCACTGGGCTCAAGCTAGATGAAATGCTGCCAGGTTCTCTGAACTTACTATAGGGGCTATCTGCAAAATGGCAGCTTAACTAACCAATCTAATTGGCAGGAGAGAGGCAAGCCACTTACTTTAAAAGAATGCTGCCACTACCCCTATGACCTTGCTGTATATCCTACCAAAGGATTGTTTAAAAAAAAAACAAAAAACCAGCACACACACATGCGTGCACGGATAAATATAAGATTAACACTGGAATGCGCTTTCTTTTAAAGTAAAAGCAAGAATATACTGTCTATTTTGTTAGACATCTACAATTAATATAATGTGGGCAAAGGCTACATCCAAGGTGTGCTACAATAGATCTAGGCATATATATGTAACAATAAACCAAAACATTAAATATCTATATCTCTATCTATATATATAAAACCCCTTTTGCTATCTGACCCTCACCCCATGCACACCAGGGAGCTGGAATGGACTGTGACAAACTACATATTAATATAAAAAAAATCCCCTTCTACAATCTGACCCTCACCCCATGCACACCAGATTACTGGAACAGACTGTGACCAAACTAATACAATAGCATAAAATTACTTTAACTCCAAATCCATACACTAATAATTCAATTAGGCATCACAAATAAAAATCAAATATTCCATTCGTATATCCCAACCATCCATCCCATACTCCTCCCTTGTAGTTAAAACAAACAAACCTATTTCAAACCCACTTATCTAAAACAACCAAAACCAAGCATACAATAAACCAGTCTCCAACTGCTCCAAAACAATCTGGACTATTTTTTAAGCCATTTGAAGCAATTATATCCTTTGGGTTTATGGCAGATAAGACAGGTGGAAATTTCATTTTGGGTTTAAAATATTCACAAACTGAGTTCCTGGCTATATTAGAAAGATTTAAATATTTGGAATGAACCAACACAAATTATTCTGGCACTAAGTGCTTAGTTTTTATTTTGAGAAGATGTGGGTAAAAATGTGAAGGGCTAACAACCCTGGTAATGGAAATTTGGATGGGTACACTGTAACAATAGATTTGTCATTTTTCCTGAATCTGTATTGGGTGGTTTAGAAGCAAGCTTCAAATATTTGGATATGAGTTAATGTATGGATTTTGGACTTGAAATATCCAAAATCATTTTGGCTTTCAGGAAATGAATAGTGGCAGATGTCAGGGGCAGACTGACAGTGGTCGGGGCCCTCAGCCAGTAGAGGTCACTGCCCACCACCCCACTCCCCTGTCCTACCTTGAAGGTGTAGTGGCTTCTTTGGGGGTAGGAAAGAATCCCACTCTTTCCTGCCCTCTGCTGCGCTACTGAAAATCAGTGTACGACAAGGGATGATTGTCACCCAGATTCACAGAAAGCCCACGGATACTAATGCCATCTTGCACTATAATAGTTTCCATCCTAGGTCGCAAAAAGATGGTATACCTGCTGGACAGTTTTTACGCCTACGACTCCCATGTCATACAAGAGAGTTATACGATCATCACGCTGCGGGGCTATATCAAAGATTGAGGGGTAGAGGATACCCAAAAAAAGTTCTGAAAAAAGCCTCCAAGCGTGCTAGAAATGCGCAGCGAGAGTGGTTGTTACACCCCCATTCTGACATAAGGGAACATGATCATAGTAACATAGTAGATGATGGCAGAAAAAGACCTGCATGGTCCATCCAGTCTGCCCAACAAGATAAACTCAAATGTGTATACCTTACCTTGATTTGTACCTGCCTTTTTCAGGGCACAGACCGTACAAGTCTGCCCAGCAGTTCCCGCCTCCCGTCACCGGCTCTGGCACAGACCGTATAAGCCTGCCCTCCGCTATCCTCGCCTCCCAACCACCAACCTCTCTTCCCCCACCTGCTCCGCCACCCAATTTCGGCTAAGCTTCTGAGGATCCATTCCTACTGCACAGGATTCCTTTATGCATATCCCACGCATGTTTGAATTCCGTTACCGTTTTCATCTCCACCACCTCCCGCGGGAGGGCATTCCAAGCATCCACCACCCTCTCCGTGAAAAAATACTTCCTGACATCTTTTTTTGAGTCTGCCCCCCTTCAATCTCATTTCATGTCCTCTCGTTCTACCGCCTTCCCATCTCCGGAAAAGATTTTTTTGCGGATTAATACTTTTCAAGTATTTGAACATCTGTATCATATCACCCCTGTTCCTCCTTTCCTCCAGGGTATACATGTTCAGGTCAGCAAGTCTTTGCTCATACGTCTTGGAACGCAAATCCCATACCATTTTCGTAGCTTTTCTTTGCACTGCTTCCATTTTTTTTAACATCCTTCGCAAGGTACGGCCTCCAAAACTGAACATAATACTCCAGGTGGGGCCTCACCAACGACTTGTATAGGGGCATCAACACTTCCTTTCTTCTGCTGATCACACTTCTCTCTATACAGCCTAGCAACCTTCTCGCTACGGCCACCGCCTTGTCACACTGTTTCGTCGCCTTCAGATCCTCGGATACTATCACCCCAAGATCCCTCTCCCCCTCAGTACCTATCAGACTCTCACCGCCTAACACATAAGTCTCTCGTGGGTTTCTACTCCCTAAATGCATCACTTTGCATTTCTTCGCATTGAATTTTAATTGCCAAACCTTAGACCATTCTTCTAGCTTCCTCAGATCCCTTTTCATGCTTTCCACTCCCTCCCGGGTGTCCACTCTGTTGCAAATCTTAGTATCATCCGCAAATAGGCAAACTTTACCTTCTAACCCTTCGGTAATGTCACTCACAAATATATTGAACAGAATCGGCCCCAGCACCGATCCCTGAGGCACTCCACTACTCACCTTTCCCTCCTCCGAGCGAACTCCATTTACCACCACCCTCTGGCGTCTGTCCGTCAACCAGTTCCTAATCCAGTTCACCACTTCGGGACCTATCTTCAGCCCATCTAGTTTATTTCAGAGCCTCCTGTGGGGAACCGTGTCAAAAGCTTTGCTAAAATCTAAGTAGATTACGTCTATAGCACGTCGATGATTCAATTCTCCAGTTACCCAATCAAAGAATTCAATGAGATTCGTTTGGCACGATTTCCCTCTGGTAAAACCATGTTGTCTCGGATCTTGCAACTTATTGGCTTCTAGGAAATTCACTATCCTTTCCTTCAGCATGGCTTCCATTACTTTTCCAACAACCGAAGTGAGGCTTACCGGCCTGTAGTTTCCAGCTTCTTCCCTATCACCACTTTTGGGAAGAGGGACCACATCCGCCGTTCTCCAGTCCCTCGGAACCTCTCCCGTCTCCAAGGATTTATTAAACAAATCTTTAAGAGGACCCGCCAGAACCTCTCTGAGCTCCCTCAATATCCTGGTGTGGATCCTGTCCGGTCCCATGGCTTTGTCCACCTTTAGCTTTCCAAGTTGTTGATACACACTCTCTTCCATGAACGGTGCTATATCCATTCCATTCTCAGGTATACTTTTGCCAGTCCCTCGCGGTCCTTCTCCAGGATTTTCTTCAGTGAAAACCAAACAAAAGTATCTATTTAGCAAATTGGCTTTTTCTTCATCATTATCTACATAGCGGTTCGCTGTATCTTTTAGTCTCACAATTCCCTTTTTAGTCATTCTTCTTTCACTAATATACCTGAAGAAATTTTTGTCGCCCCTCCTTACATTTCTAGCCATTTGTTCTTCCGCTTGCGCCTTTGCCAGATGTACCTCTCTCTTGGCTTCTTTCAGTTTCATCCGGTATTCCTCCCCGTGTTCCTCTTCTTGAGATTTTCTATATTTCTGGAACGCTAACTCTTTAACCTTTATTTTCTCAGCCACTTGCTTGGAGAACCATATCGGTTTCCTTTTTCTCTTGCTTTTATTTACTCTCCTTACATAAAAGGTCTGTGGCCCTATTTATTACATCTTTCAGCCTGGACCACTGCCCTTCCACTACATGTACATCCTCCCAGCCCATCATCTCCTTCCTCAGGTATTCCCCCATTTTACTAAAGTCAGCACGCTTGAAATCCAGGACTTTGAGTTTAGAGTGGCCGCCCTCCACTTCAGCCGTAATATCAAACCAAACCGTTTGATGGTCACTGCTTCCCAGGTGTGCACCCACTCGGACATTTGACACACTATCCCCATTTGTGAGCACCAGATCCAGCATCGCTCCCTCCCTCGTGGGTTCTGTCACCATCTGTCTGAGCAGAGCACTTTGGAAAGCATCCACGATCTCTCTACTTCTTTCCGATTTGACAGACGGAACCTTCCAATCTACATTCAGCAGATTGAAATCTCCCATCAACAGAACCTCTTTTTTCTTTCCTAATTTTTGAATATCTGCGATCAGATCTTTTATCTAGTTCCTCTAATTGTGTCGGGGGTCTGTAGACAACACCCACGTGGACCGAGGTTCTATCCTCTCTTTTTAAGGTGATCCATATCGCTTCTTCTTTTCCCCAGGTCCCTGTCATTTCAGTCGCCTTGATATCATTCCTTTTCATCGTATGGTATGTGTTCTTCCATTTTTTTCTCTGACAAACCAGATCAAAAGTATTATACGGAAACACTGGCTGGTTTGAAGGCTGAATAATATAAGTGCTGATGTATGCTTTGCCCATAAAAGAGCTAACAATATAGGGGAGATATTGGCCCACAGACACGATGGTGGGACAGAAGATGTGATCACGGGACATGACAAGTGTTCACAATGTGTCTATTGCAGGTATGCATGGATAACGCCTAGTGTTAAACATCCAGTCACAAAGAAGGATTTTGTCCTTAGACACAACACCAATTGTGAATCTTCCCGTGTAATATAAGGGATCCAATGCCCATGCCTAAAGTGGTACATCGGACAGACGAGAAGAAGAGTTAAACATCGTGTGGCAGAACACTTGAGCAATCTTAGACACCAGAAGAAAGATGCCCCGCTGGCATCCCATTGGGCTGAAATGAAACATACTGATATAGATCTCAGGTTTGTTGTGTTGAACCAGATCCCCGCTAGGGTGACAGGAGACATAACAGCCACCCTGATTAAAAAAGAACAACGTTTCATTTACTATTGGCAAACGGTCAGCCCTCAGGGTCTAAACAGAGAGACTGATTGGCTATCATGAAAGTTTGAAAACAGCTGAGTGATACGTCACTATATAAATATTGCGCATGCCCCAGCGTCTGTTCGACAGATGGTAGAAGCTGTCAAGTCCTACCACAGGTTAGCTGCAGTATGTATTGCTTGTTACTGAAGTAGAGTATTTTAAAGAGTGAAAAGATGCTTTATAAACTGTTCTAAAAAAGACTGAGCAATATTGGCTACCGTGACTGTGCACTTTTTGTCTTTATCATTACAGATGAAGTAGTGTTCCCCTGAGGACGCTGATATGGCGAAACATGCCAGCATGTAGGGAACCTGTAACAACACATGGTTGGAACGATGGACTGTAATCCCGTTTTTAGGGAGTAGTATGCACTACGGTTAAGTTTTAAAAAGTCACTACATGGATGGGGATCCCCACAGGACGTCAGATCCATCAGTGAACTCCTTAAAAAGTCACTACATGGATGGGGATCCCCACAGGACGTCAGATCCATCAGTGAACTCCTGAATGAGCTAAGTAGAACCATCTTTTATGGAATTTTTAGAACACTGCTAACATAACGACTAGCTCTGAAGATATTGCGGTAGGCAGGCAGGAGTGCTATGATGGCTTAAGGGGTGTTAGCAGTAACATACTGCAAGACGACCCTGTGACCCCTCCTACTGAGCACTATCAGCATAAAAAAAAGAAAAAAAACAATTTGTATTGCACGACATACACTAGTTTGTTTATGTTTTAAAAAAAGGTTTGAGTGGTTTCTGTGTATGATATTTAGAAATAGCTACTAGAAACCGAACGAACCTATTTACCCCAGGGTTTTTTTTCATTAAAATTTAACTGCCAGACCCTCAAGCATTCTTCTAACGTCTGGAGATCCCTCCAGGGTATCCACTCTATTGGCTAACTTTGTGTCACCCGCAAAAAGACAAACCTTTCCTTCCAACTCTTCAGTAATATCTCCCACAAATATATTAAACAGAATCTGCTCCAGCACCGATCCCTGAGGAGCTCCACTGCTCACTTCCCTTTTTCCTACAAGCAGATTCCATTTACTACCACCCTCTGCCACCTTGCGGTCAACCAGTTTCCTATCCAGTTCACCACTTTTGGTCCTAAGTTCAACTCTTTCAGCTTATTCACGCGTCTTCTGTGGGGGACCGTATCAAAGGCACGTCCTTCATCCATTTCTTTGGTCACCCAGTCAAAGAAGTCAGTAAGGTTCGTATGACAGGATTTTCCTTTGGTAAAACCATGTAGATTTGTTTGAAAGGATTTTCCTTTGGTAAAGCCATGTTTTCACAAAGAGGATAAATGGCTGAATATTCATGGGATGTTTGAAGAATAAAAAATTCACATCAAACATTTGGGATTCCACCTTTCCTAGAGAGACTCTCTATTTAAGGCAGATCACAACAGTAATAAAAACCATACTCCTATCAAAAAATAAAAACCCTTACAGAAACCCAGAGTCATTCAAAAAGTAACTTGTAAACTAAGCATATAAACGGAAGTCACACATATTCAGAGCAGAACAGACCAAATCTTTGGAGGAAAGGTCATCGTGCAAACCATACAGTAGGGATCCTGTAGAGCAGTGATGGTCAAAACCTGTCCTGGGGAACCAGCAGTCAGGTTTTCAGGATATCTCTAAATGAATATGAATGAGAGACTTTTGCATATAATAGAGGTAACAGGCATGCAAATCTGACTCATGCATATTCATTAGCCCCCCCCCCCCCCCAGGGCAGGTTTGAGAACCCCTGCTCTAGAGCAGGGGTACTCAACCCAGCCTTGGGACACATCCAGCAAGCCAGATTCTTAGGATAACCATAATGACTATGCATGAGATAAATTTAAATGAAATACCCCCTTTGTATGCAAATTATCTAATGCATATTCACTGTGGATATCCCGAAAACCTGACTGGCTGGGTGTGACTCAAGGACAACTGAGAACTCCTGCTCTAGAGGAAAGCAGTGGCAGAAGAAATGATTTAAGACAGAACAGTTAAGGGAAAGAAATTACAGTTGGATAGGTTTTGTTTTAAACTTTGGAAGATTTGATTTGTTCAACACAACGAACCACAGTTACCTATAAAACACAATGGACAATTCTAACAACAAATGAAGTATCAAGGAAGCTCAGGAATTCTAGGAAAGATTCCTAAATCAGAACTACTACTGGTTGCAAAGATTCTATCACCTTGTTACATAAATCTCCAGGCACTGATCCCTTCTTATCTCTTGGCTGAAGTCTATGAAGCTACTTGGTATGACTGGATGTGTTTTGGCTCAGATGTATTGCACGGACACATTCTGTAGAGCACTTGTAAAGTGTCAGGACAGATATAGGCTCAAAAGTACAAGTAGACCCAAGAGGTTGATAAGTTTATCAGCACTGAGAACATTTCCTGTTTTTTCTGTGTCATGGAACAAAAGGGGAAGTAAGTAACTTGGGAAGAGATGCTATAAGGTGCCCTGCTATATTATTTTCATCTATGTGCTCTGATTTAGCTACGTATCTGCTGAGTCTCACAGGGCACTGCCAGCTTTACTATTACCCGTTGCCGAATACCTCAAGCTCACAGTTCATCCTTGAGCTCAGAGACAATTAAACTAACCTTGTCTCCAAAATTCTAAACTACGGAGAGGAATGGAAACTAAGGATTTTGAGACCCAGTAACCAGACAGATGTTATGTGTAAGTTACTTCTTTATTTAAAATGTGGTGTTGAAGTTAATAAAATTGGCCAGGCATCGGGAAAGGTCGCGGATTAAGCGACCTCCTCCTAGAGACCCTTAAAATGCCTCTGGACCTCAAACAAGGGGGGAAGAAGGGGGATGGGAGTTGATATGCTGTGATTCTGTGGTTAAGTCAAAGCAGTTTTACATATTATATTGAGGTACTTAGTTTGTACCTAGGGCAATGGAAGGTTAAGTGAGTTTCCCAGTCGAAAGGAGCTGCAATGGAAACTGAACCCAGTTCCCCAGGTTCTCAAGGGGAACTGCACTAACCACTAGACTACTCCTCCACTCAAGTCACTCTGCTAGCCACCAATGAAGCACCTGGGCCACCCAGGAAGCCCCTAAAACCCCCGGGGCCAGGTAAATAAATATTTAGTACTTTTTTAACCCACAGGATAAAGCTTTATCAGCTACTACTACTACTATTTAGCATTTCTATAGCGCTACAAGGCGTACGCAGCGTAGCACAAACATAGAAGAAAGACAGCTATTATAAAACAGATGATGTAGTAGATGTCAAGTGACCAAAACAATAATGAGCACTTTACAGAGGGCAAAATAGTTTGCAAATCCTGCTGTTCTACTTCAGTAAGACAAATCATACTGTAGTGATGTTCCCATCCTGGCTGCTTTAAAGTTCATAAGATGAAGTATCTGTACAGCATTTCCCATTCTTCTTCCAACTGAAAGGGTCAAGGGTCAATGGTACTAAGCCATGCTGACTATTGCACTGACAAGTGCAATAGAATCTATGCGGGTTGCAAAGAAAAAATTATAAAGAAACTCCAAACCGCTCAGAACACAGCAGCCAGGCTTATATTTGGAAAAACACATTATGAAAGCGCTAAACCCCTCCAAGAAAAACGGCACTGGCTCCCAATCAAAGAACATATTGCTTTCAAAATATGCACCCTGGTTCACAAAATCATCTACACAAAGCCCCGGGATACATGACAGACCTCATAGACCTGCCAACCAGAAACGCAACAAGATCAGCACGAACATACTTAAATCTTCACTACCCAAGCAGTAAAGGTCTCAAGTACAAATCAACGTATGCATCCAGTTTCTCTTACTTAAGCACACAACTATGGAACGCATTGCCAAAAATAGTAAAAACAACATACGACCACCTACATTTCCGGAAAGAACTAAAAACAAACCTATTCAGGAAGGCATACCCCACGGACCCAACATAAAAGACTGACTACCCGCAACACAACAAAACCAAAGATCGTTATGGACATATCCCAACCTCCAGCTTCCTCCTTAAATCCCTTATATACCTACCATTCATAACCCTATTCTACCATAACAACACCTTGTATTTGTTCGAACGCCATTACAGTACTATGTAAGCCACATTGAGCCTGCAAATAGGTGGGAAAATGTGGGATACAAATGCTACAAATAAATAAATAAATACCATCTTTCTGTGGTACAACCAAAGCAGTTTACATTTATTATATACAGGTACTTGGACTCACAATCTAAGTTTTTCTCCCTGGAATAATGGAGGGTTAAGTGACTTGCCCAGGGTCACAAGAAGCTGCTGTGGAAATCAACTAGTTCTCAGTCCACTGCACTAACCATTAGGCTAATCCTCCACTTGCAAATATTTACTGAATTCACAAAAAGATGCTCACCCAAACTCGGATCTTCCCCCCCCCCCCGCTAGTAATCAACTTCAGGATTGCTATTTATCCTGTTCTAGCAGATAACATTGATGCTTGAAGAAAATTTACTAGGATCACCGGATGATTAGGCTCACCTTCCTGTCCTCTACTTTTGGACAATACCCACATGAGCCTGTTTTTCCAGCATCCAAATCATTACCAGCTATTCCTGTTCTGGGAATTCACACAACTAAAACTCTCCCTTACTCATGCACTCCTAAGACCCCTCACTGGACTCACACCAGAGGAGTTCCTGGAGCATGCCAGTTCATAGCCCTGGCACTATATTCGCTTATTGTGACTTGGATTGGCCAATGTTGGAAACAGGGTACTGAGCTTGATGGACCTTCAAGTCTGTCCCAGTATGGCAACACTTAAGTTCTTAACATATTTGTATCAGACAATGGCACTGTAATAACCCTGACACAAAGCCTAAGAACTTGTCACAAATTTTTCAATCCAGGTTAAAAAACAAAACAAGAAAACAAAAGCAGGCTCTGCAAGGAAAAGAGCCCAAGTTAAAAGAACAAAGAGACAATCATAGGCATAGAAATTCAACTAGGCTTAAATTCCAGATCATAAGACCAAAATAAGGACACTAACATGCGTCAACTAACACGAGCTCCATTATTCTCAATGGAATCTATTCAATAATATGCACTTAATCTGAATTAACACACCTTCACTAGCTCCATTATTCTCAATGGAATCTATTCAATAATATGCACTTAATCTGAATTAACACACCTTCACTAGCTACATAGTAAATGAGATCCTAAGTTTAGTCCAACAGTCATTTACTGTGCAGTGTGTTACTTTTTAAAGATTAGTTTTTAATGCATAAACAGATGAGAAAATAAAACATGAACTATAGTAACCCTATGCTGTTTTCTAAGCTGAATTCAACATCCATCTTTAAGAAAATAAGAAGCTTTTGTTCTGTTGCTACACAAGACTATAACCAATTTCCATGAGCATGAAAAGAGATGTGGGGAAGGAACTAGGCCAATAAAAGAGAGGTGATGGGCCACAAACTTCAACATCTAGAAGAAATCAAGAAGGAAATGATAGTAATGACAATAAAATAAGGGCATTACTATTATATGGTTGCTTGTTGATTTCATCTGTTTTGAGGCTGCTTTTGGCAGAACCAGCTGCATAATAAAAGACATCTTCGATTCAAGGGTGCGTCTGAATCTAAACAGGCCGGCTTTGTTACAACTTGGTTTGAAGTACATTTTTAGAGAAACTCTACACCGATACCTCCTAAAACAGCAGGGTACAAATTAAAGAATAGAGCAGAACTGAGCACAGTGAAATCCTATAGCTGAGTCCAGAATAGTGATGTGCAAATCCTCTGTACAGGGGTTCAAGGAATCCATGCAAATGACTGTGGTTTTTGAGATTGTTCTGACAATTTTCATGTAAAACTTAAGGGCAGAGAAACAGAGATGATGACAGCAGATAAGAACCAAAAGGTCCATCTACTTTATTTTTTGCATGCCCCAAACCACTACTGACCTCCGACTTTCCCTTTACCTCCTGGAAACCAGGAACGTCTGAATGCTATCACTTTTTTTGCCTCCGCTACTTTGGCTGAGAAGCCTCTCTATGAATCCAACATCCTTCCAGTGAAGGGATATTTTTAACGTTGCCCCTGAGTCTCCTCCTTATACATTATTGATATCCTTTGAGGTATTTGAATATCTACTACAGCTCTTTCCAACTGTAGCTTGTGACCCTCAATGGGGTCACAAAATCTACATCTGGGGTTGCAACTTTATGAAAAAGTGCAGGAAACAGGGATATAACTATGGGAACTGCCCTTCTACAACACTTATGTAATAAATCTACAGTGTTCATCTCTGACACCAGGAAATTATTTATAGCCCAAATAAAACTACATTACTATCAAACATATAAACGGCGAGTGACCGTACTCACTCGCAAATGCGCAGTAGAGACCTTCTCTGCCCCACCCCCACGTCAATACGTGATGACGGGGGGCGGAACACAGAGGGTCTGTACTGCGCATTGCTGAGGGAGGGACACCGCCGTCTAACACTCCCCCCACCCGAGTCGCCGCCGCCACCCACCTTCTACCCGGTCGGGCCCTCGCTCCACTATTGAAACAGCGAGGGTCCGGGAACGCAGCACTGAGCTCTGCTGAGCTGCCGACATCGCCCTTCCTTCTTCTTCTCTGCCTCTGTCCCGCCCTCGACGACGTTACGTCACACGAGGGCGGGACAGGCAGAGAAGAAGAACGAAGGCCGACGTCGGCAGCTCAGCAGAGCTCAGTGCTGCGTTCCCGGACCCTCGCTGTTTCAATAGCAGAGCGAGGGCCCGGCCGGGTGGAAGGTGGGTGGTGACGGCTCGGTGGGGGGGGGGGGGGGCGCAGCGGCGAACTCGGCAGTGGGGGCGAGCCTTTCATCCCCCCCTTCCTATAATAGCCCGTTTTTACGGGCTCAAAGTCTAGTAGAATATGAATTGCTGGAATAGATCAACTAATAGAAAGAGACAGTAAAAAAAAATAGTCTGGATTTAGCTTACACCTTTTTTCAGTTGTAGCTCAAGAGTTACATTTTTTGATGGGATTTCATATACCGTCCTTCTGTGGTTACAATCAAAATGGTTACATTTTATATACAGGTACTTATTTTGTACCTGGAGCAATGAAGGGTTAAGCGACTTCCTAAGATCACAAGGAGCAGCAGTGGGATTTTTGCCAGGTTTCTCTGGTTCTCAGCCCACTGCTCTATCGATTAGGCTACTCTTGCACTGGCACATTGGTTATTCAACTATTCCTCTGATTTAATTATCTAACACCAACTATGGTTATGGATTTAGTCTCACCCAAGAATGCTCCAAACTGCGGAATCCACCAAGCTGCAGTTCCTAGAGACACACACACTGTCTTCTTACTTGTGGTCATCATCCTTTCTGGGCGGTTGCTGCCCTCTTACTTCCGTGACACCTGTCTATATTTGATGGAGGCTGGCCTAGTATAGTCTTCAAGCTCTGACCTGGAGATTTTGGTCCAATGTGTGTGGTAGTGGGGGGAAGGATCCAGGGTGAACATGGTCTCTGGTGGGTCATGTCATTCTGTACGCAACAGCCTTACTGCCCTTCTAGCCCTCCTTTACAAGAGGACCAGGTAAAAACCCTGTGATATGGAACACTTGCTTGCTGAGTGTCATCGTACTTTATCTAAATGAGATGGAGTATGGTCTCCCTTTATACGTCATTGTTCCTTTTAAGTCCATCATCCAGTCCTAATATCTGGATGGAAAGTGGTGTTTTCCTCCTTGGTGCTTGCGGGGCAACTCCAAACTTTTTATTCTTTGCATATTCTGCCTTCCTGGTTCCTGATGTTCAGGGGATTTTTAGGATGGGTTGATACAAGTGAAAAATGTTGTTGCTTTCTGCTTCACGTATCCTGTTTCTTTCAGTGTTTACAATATTTTGTTTTTCAAGGAACTTTTGTGGAAAAGGATCTCAATAAAGATATCCAAAAATTAAAATAAAAAATAAATGGAGGCTTTGTCCAACGTAACCTTCTATTGTCCACAGGCCTGGGGTGGACCAAAAATTTCAAACTCTTCATACATTCTTTCCTGTAAGACCTGAAATTGGACACTATGACCTTTTTCAATACAATCATGGTCACACAAAAAAAAAGGCCACATCATCAGCACAAACAGCTTCTACAGGCTCAACCGGAAGCAGGGGAATTCAGCAGTATCACAGCTGTTATATGCGGGCCTGGGGTGGCAGCAGGGGAGACAAGGTAGGGTTCAGGGTATATGCTTGTCAAGGCCGTATAAGGTTTGGGAAAGTACTGGTCTATCACACTTCCCATCTTCTATCCTAAACTCATATGCCTTCTTGTATGGACCCTGTGTCATTTTGGTAACCTCTTGTTGAGCTGCCTTAATTCAACAAATCCATTTCAGACATTTTTGGACTGGTGGATTCATTTCAGATTTTTAGGGTCTTTTTTGAGCTTTCCACATATCTGCCAGGAACAGATCCAAGAGGTTTTCCTACCTCACAAAAATCTACATTTCCTGGCTAAGTGAAACAAGTCTTGAACAGGTCTGGGGTAAGTATATTAGGTGTCCTAGATGAACCTTCAACTATGTGCTGGCATTTATCTCCCCTCCCCCATACAATTAACTTTTGAAAATGTTAATACACCCCCCCCCCCCCCCCCCCCCCCAAAAAAAAAAAAACAGCTCCTGCCACATCCATTTACATGTGCTCTCTTTCTCTCACACACACATACAACTTCTACTGTATGTACTTGGAAGGCCAACCTCCAGTACAAAATCTGCTGCATGACTGTCTCATCATTCTCTCTCTCCTGCTTTGGTCCAAGTTGTCCAACACTGCACAATGTGCATGATAAGTGTATATAGGTCTCTTTCACCTGGGTGTAGGGTTCTCCATACTTCAATTAAATCTAAACTACTGCAAAGGAGGGGCAGACCTTGGTAGGAAAATCCAGAAAACATAAAATTTTCTTGTTTTCATATACCAAGGAACTGTTGCTCCTTATGGCCCTTAATATCTCGTTTGTTGGCAAAATTTAATAATTTCAGAATTACTGTTCTTAGACAGGGTTGCCCTGCTTGATTAGTCCCAAGCGATGCACTCATTTGATTCATAGTGGCCCAGCTGTTAACTGAATTTTTAAGGTATTTGGCAGCCATGTTTCTAGAAATTCATGAAGCTCCGACTCCTTAATCACTTCAGGTAGACCAACCAGATGTACACTACAACGCCTTGATCTATTCTTCAAGTCATTTTGTTTTTCTTCTAATCACGTTATTTTGGATTGCATGGCACTCTGTTGACCTCCCTGTTGTTGAACTTGATCTTCTACACGGGAGAGACGCTGTTGGTAAGCTATTAAATTATTCCTTAAGATTTCCAGTCTGTTATCTACCAAATCCAGTTTGGAAGTGATCTTTTGTAATTTTTGATCAAAGTTTCTATGACTGCTTTTTACTTCCAACGCATGCTGCTTCTTTCTCTGCCATTCTATGGTCACCAGGCTCAAGCGTGTTCTCTTTCTTTCCTTGGTATTTTTGATGTCATAACTTTACCAATTGGGTAGACAGTGCTCTCATGACATGCAGAAACACTCATTTCATCAAAATGTAAAATATTGGAAAATATTGGGTCTGAATGGCGCAAGGGGGTAGATGTTCCATTCAGGGTCTAGGAGCTCACCTCACCCACACCCGCTCTCTAGCATGGTGTCACATGGCCTCATAGGATTCCTAAGTTTAATAAACGCTATGATCGTGCAATTATCCAGTTTTATAGCCTTCTTGATTTTTGTGTGCTTCAAATTTTTCTAGGGAGTAGGAAGGGTGAAGGCTCATGGGGTATGGTTAAGTATAGTTGTGTTTGACTAGAAAACTGTAATAGAAAAAGCAAAAAAGGAAAAAGAAACCCATAAAATAATAATTAAAAATAGCAAACTATCAGATCCAAAAAATGTAAACATCACAGCCTGAAATCACTTCATACTCATGGACATGAAAAAAAAATGAAAGGCAGTCAAGTCTAGAAGAATGCTGTTTCGTAAAATACAAGTGTTTTACTAGAAAGCTCTACAAGTGTTCTGTTGATGCATGCGATATGTGATCTACAAGTATAACTGCCTCTGCTTGCTAGCAGAAATAATGGACACAAAATTATACCACACACTGCTAGTCCTCCCTATGTGTCAGTGTTCAGACTTTCTCACCAGGAATCTGCAAGTAACACAGAGGAAAGTAAGCATCACATTAAACAACTGGACATTGCTTGCAAGAAAAGAATGAGAAGGTGTTTTCAATGTGTTACCAATCTTTGGAAAATACTGCAGACAAAACCCTACTCAAAAATTGTCATTATACAGTATGCCTGCACATAAGCAAAAACAAACCATCCATTAAAAAAAAAAAAGAACACGTTTCCCGAGAGGAAAGAAAAGCAAACCATCCCATTAGTGTGAAATATTACAGAGCCAGAAAACAATAAGGGAACAATCTAATGAAACTCATATTGCAGTGAACTGTAAAAGCCCATCTTAAAATTAATAGCCAAGTATTAATTTTCTGAGGACTCTAGTTTTCAAAAGAAACCTTCACTGCTTTCCACATTTCAGAATCGTTAAAAAGGTTTTCATCTTGATTGAATATTCAAATTACTTAGCCCAGAAAGCATGGTCAGGGTTTGGAACCATTATGACTGTTAATGTAATGCCTTCGCCAGCTTGTTGTGCGAGAACAGGAAAGGGTTTTCACTGCACACAGACCAGCTGCTTATCAACTCCTGAAACTTACTCTTTTTTGAGCTAAATAAATGTTGTGCTTATTTACAGTACTTAAAAATATTCTCTCTTTACTTTGCAGAGAATGTGTGCTAAATTCTGAGGGGTTAATATTTAAAAGGGCTTAACTAGGCAAGTGAAGCTCCTAACTAGTGACAAAGTCGTCATCTGTCAATATTCAGTGGCCACTTAAGCGGTTAGTGCTGCTGAATAGTCTGTGACTGCCCGTCAAGGTCCGGTCATGCCAGGTCAGTCTGGGGGCAGAATCGGAACTTAACTGGCTAGCAGCGATATTCAGTCTGCTAACCAGCTAAGTAAGAGGGTAAAGACAGCAAAAATGTTCTGCTAATTTTGGGGCCCTTTTAATAAGCTGCATCAAGCACTAACACAAGCTTAACACAGCAAAAATGGCCTAATGCAAGATGCGTTGAAGTGTTCTGTGTTAGTTTTGCCACTAATTGCGTGGTATTTATGTTTTTGTATTTTGGGGGGGGGGGGGGACTGGGCATGGACGCGTTAATCAGCTAGCGCACTGACATTACCACTGCACTAACTGGTTGGCGTGTCCATAACGTGGTAGCCCTTAGCGCCTCCTAAATAGACATAACTTCTTACCCTACTTAAGCCACAATTTAGAAATAAGGCCTACTATTTCAGAAGTAATATGTGCCTCCTTATCTAGGCATTTAACAACTACTGCAAGAATTCGCCAAAAAAAATATCAAAATTATGCACAAAAAATCTGCAAATTCTGCAAACTTTTTTTTTTTTTTGCAAATTCAGAAAGTTTGTTGTAATTTAACCAATATTATAGCCCCTGTAAACAAATACCATCTATGTTTTTCCCAGCCTCTTCAGCATCCATATTTTTTCTTGCCCCCTTCCAGCACCAACACATAGCATTAACCTTTACAAACCCCCTCCCTCCTACTCACACACAGCATCCACTTTTTTTTTTTTTTTTTAACAGCTCACTCCCTGCCTGCACCTACAGGCCATTAATATATATTTTTTTTCCCAGCTGCCCACCCCTGCACTCACCCGTGAGGTAGGGGACAACTCCACTCTTTCTGCCTGCTGCTGCTGCTCTGACTCATCTCGCCACTTTTTTTTTTTACACAAATGGCCACAGAGACTTCCTGTTGCAGTTTCAGGGGATTACTGCTTGAAGTCTCGGCCGTCATTCTGAAAAAGCGGCAACATGAGCTAGAGAGCGGTGGCAGCAGGCAGGAAAGAGTAGGGCTCTTTCCTGCACCCGAAGAGGCCACTAGACCACCAGATAGGCCTAGGAGGGCGGCGGGGGAGTCAGCCAGCCTGTCTGTGCTCCAGGCTGGGGAGGGATCACCGAGGCCATCCATCCAGTCTCGGAGTGCAGATACACGGAATTCTGTACTCCACAGTCTCACAGAATTCTGGCAAGGGTAACCTTTCAAGGCCAAAGAGAGGTAGCCTTGAATACAGCATACATGGGAAAGATTATCCATAAAACAATTTACAAAGAAGTGTGAAAAGGTCCTAGATGTACTCCCCTAAGCAGGGGTGGCTCAATGTAATCTATGCCTGAAACGAGGGAGCATTACCTTCACCCGTCACCACCCAAGGCATCCAAAATGGGATGGGGCCATTCTTGACCTCTGGTAAGGGAGCAAAAGAAGGTTCCCTCACTCAGAACATGGGTCATCTGGGTGTCCCAAGGAAAAGCGACATATTCCTTGGCTATATTGTGTGTAAAGATATGTTTGTGTGTATGTATATATATATATATATATATATATATATATATATATATATATATATATATATGGAAAAAGAAGCCAGCAGATCAATATAACATCAGAAAGATTTTATTGAAGATACTGTATGTAAACAAACTGCCCGACACAGGCCGTGTTTCGCCCACCAAGGGCTGCGTCAGGGGCTACAATAAACAAACAGATTGAATTATAATAAATAAAACATCAAATTTAAAATATAAAAACAACATACTTAAAATATAAAAACAACATACCACCATAGTTTCTCATATATTCATGAACAAATAGATAATGTATAAAGTATAATGCTGTATATTAGTGCCCTTGCTTTGCTGTTTTTATGTATATGTTCTTATACAGATATTTATTATATATATGTTGGGAATCGTATACATGTTTATATATATATACATGTTTAAAATATATATAAGTGTTTTTTGTGATGGGATGATTGATTTATTTATTTGTATTAAGTGGTCCTTTCCATGTACACCACATATTTATTCATGTTTAGATTTTACATACATGTATGTATAACATTTTATTATCATTTAATACTTTATACATTATCTATTTGTTCATGAATATATGAGAAACTATATATGTTTTATTTATTATAATTCAATCTGTTTGTTTACTGTAGCCCGACGCAGCCCTTGGTGGGCGAAACACGGCCTGTGTCGGGCAATTTGTTTACATACGGTATCTTCAATAAAATCTTTCTGATGTCATATTGATCTGCTGGCTTCTTTTTCCATATTGGATTTTGCAGATCGTTTGCCTTGTTGTTTTTTGGGACCTATATATATATATACACACACACACACATATATATACACACACACACACACATATATATATCTATATATATCTATCTATCTATATATATATAATCCCAATACAGCACGGACAACCCCTTAACGATCAGCACCCCGGATCACACCCTCCCAGTCTCAGACAGCCTGAAAATCCTCGGTGTAACATTGGACCGCTACCTAACCCTAGAGAGCCAAGTAAAATCCACAACTAAGAGAATGTTCTTCACAATGTGGAAACTCAAAGCTGTGAAGCAATTCTTCCCAAGGGAAATATTTCACAACCTGATACAATCGATGGTGCTAAGCCATGCTGACTACTGCAATGGAATTTATGCGGAATGCAGGGAACAAATCTTAAGGAAACTTCAGACAGCTCAAAACACGGCAGCAAATCTTTGGGAAAACACGATTCGAAAGCGCAACACCCCTACGCGAAAAACTACACTGGCTCCCAATCAAAGAACGCATTGCCTTCAAAATCTACACTATGGTTCACAAAATCATCTACAGTGAAGCACCGGGATACATGACAGACTTGATCGACGTACCAACCAAAAACACAACCACATCAGCTCGAAAGTACCTAAACCTCAACTTTCCAAGCTGCGAAGGACTAAAATACAAATCTACTTATGCATCCAGTTTTTCCTACACCAGCACACAACTGTGGAACGCTCTACCAAAAGCCGTGAAAACCACGTACGATCACCTTCAATTCAGGAAAAAACTAAAAACTCACCTGTTTCAAAAGGCATACCCTCCCGACACAACATAAATGCCTGAACTACGCGACACCACAACACTACAGTTCGTAATGATCATCAAACAATTCCTTCTGTTCTTGTTCTCCTTCATGTGGTCCCACCACATGAACCCTTATGTGGTTCCCACCACATGGAACTTTTCCTACCATAACTTAACCTAGTATTTGTTTACTCAGGAGTCTACCAACACCATGTAAGCCACACTGAGCCTGCAAACAGGTGGGAAATTGTGGGGTACAAATGAAATAAATAAATATAAATAAATAAAATATACATATATATACACCTTTGCTTGCTGCTTATTTGCAGCACAAATTGTAGCAGTTTAATTACATTGCCTGGGACTCTGATATAGAACATACCAACTCCTGACACTGCACACTGAACCAACACAAAATTAAATGTAAGTACATATTCTGGAAAAACAAGTCTAGGAAGGGATAGAGGGTGCTCACATGCTAAGGAGGAAAAAGAAAAGCACGAATCTCAGTGCAGTTTAACACACCAACAATAAAGGGCCTCTTATCAAGCTGAACTAGCGGTTCCCGGGTGGCAATGCCAATGGAGCTCATTCAAACTGAATGGGCTTTGTCAGCATTATCATACCAGGAGCCACTAAGAGCAGCATGATAACAGAGGCCCAAAGTTACTATCAATAATTTTATTTTGATATTATAAACTGTGCTATGTTTCTAATTTTTTTTCTTTTTGAGCATATAGTCTACATTCACTGAACCCCCATTCCCCCCCTTCAAACAATAGGGAACAGAGATATTTTCCCCATAAAGCTAAAAAAAAAAAAAAAAAAAATCATTTTGGTGCCATCTCAGTGACAACAACATAGATCTCTCCAGTAACAGACATATTGCAAATTGATACAAAACTTTACGAAAAAATTACTCGGTATATATAACATTATTTACCATTCCATAAAAGCACTAACACCCAAAGGGCTTACCCAGAAAACACAGCGTTATGGTTCTCATTTTCTTTTCTTATTATTATTTTATTTATGAATTTAATATTTACATCAACAAGCATAAATGTAATGAACTATCAGAAATATAATCACTTATACAATATTAAACATTATACTATTAGTATAATAAAGTAAAATTATTATTTTTTTCTTTTGTCCACAATAATTGGTCAAGATACTAAGAAATTCTACAAAAGGAAAAACTAAATTAATTACATAATGGAGGGAAGCAACAAATGTACACAGCCAATACTCAGCATAATTTTCTAAGGGAGTACCCCCATGTTAGGAGTAGCCTTTTCCTTTGATTCAATAAAGACTAACAACTTCTTAGGAGTGAAGAAAATATAGTTCACCAAATCAAGAGAAATAAAACATTTACAAGGAAATTTCAATACAAATGTACCGCCTAGTTTCAAGACCCTAGGTTTGTACAAAAGAAACTCTTTTCTCTTTTTTTGTGTGATCCGGGCTAAATCTGGATACATTTGAATCTTTTGTCCCAAGGAGGAGTCATTAAAATGTCGGAAATATAACAGAAGAATATTATTTTGGTCAAACTGAAGGGCGAAAGTTACCAACAATGTGGTTCTTTCAGAGATCAATTCGAGAGAGTTCTCCAAGAATTCAGTTAAATTCAATGCAGGGGCTGAAACTGTTTGAGGTTGTTTTTTTAATTGAGTGGATATACCAGTTATGTATTGGGATCTCGTGATAGGAGGAAACCCATCCACTGGGATCTCCAATACCTCAGTAAAATATTTCTTAAGCATGTCTCTTGCATTTATCATAGGCAACTTCGGAAAGTTCAAGAATCTCAAATTGTTTCTACCCCCATTGTTATCAAGGAATTCCAATTTTCTACCTTGAATTTCTCTTTCTTTAATTAAAGTTGAGGTAATATTCTGCAGTTTTTCAACCTCCTCTTCTATTTTCAATATTTTAGTTTGCTGCTCTTGAGACTGTTCACACAAAGTTTGATTAGACCGTTTCAGATCTGATATTTCTTTTGTTACTGAATTATTCATCAAAAGTAAAGTACTATTCACGCCCTGAATGGCATCCCTAAGGGTATTCATAGTTACCACTGCTGGTCTCGTTAATCCTCCGACGGCCACAGTTGCAATCTCCCAAGAAGTAGAAGCAGCGACCTGCACTGATTCCTGTGGTAGTAAATCTTTTCCCAGGGTAGAAGTACCCATAGGTCCTCCCTCAACAAACGTCGCAGGTCTGGGTAAGTCCAAGGCCTCCAGCGAGTGTGACCCCACGGGCAAAGAATCGCCTCCGGGTCGCGGTGGAGCAGTTAAGGAAGGAGGACTCAACGTCACTCCTTCTGTGCTGTGCTCAGCCCCCTGAGAGGTCGAGACTATTGAAGTGGGCATTCGTTCTCCAAGGGCACCCACTCGAAAGCTCTCCAAGGTCATCTGGCGGGTGGCGGGAATAGACGGTGGGGCCACGGAGGAAGGTACCGTCGTTTTTCCCTTTCTCTTCCCCATACAAAAATCGGGAGGCGCTTTCCTCGCGCCAGAGCGTTTTCGAGTCTCAAGAGCTGGATTGCCTCACTTCCACTCCCGTCGTCATCTTGACCCCCTTTCTTTTCTTTTTGAGCATATATTCTACATTCCCTGAACCCCCATCCCCCTCCCTCTCCAACAACAGGGAGCAAGGATATTTTCCCCATAGAACTCAAAAAAATTTCCAATGTTGTCTCAGTGACAGCAACATAGACCTCTCCAGTAACAGACATATTGCGAATTTATACAAAACATACTTCTCAAATGTTGTTTGTTTTTTTTTGGTCAGAGCGTAAGGAGATTTTCAAAAAGTTCAAGTAATGATTCACAGAGCTATCTTTAGTTAAGACCAAAAGCATCTCTCTTAAATCAATCAAACAGGCAAAGACACAAACTCTGTTTTGTGTAACACTAATTTATAAAGGCGAGTGGTGAGTTTTGCCTAGGACTCAAAGAGTGTTGGGGCCAAACTGTTCATCATTTAGAGGACCAGGAAGTGACCAACCAGTTGTTTGTGCTCTCCCAACTGATTATGTATGTATGAGAATATGTCTGCAAATGTGCTACTAAACGAAGCTACATAAATCTTTTCATTACCTCCATTATTCAGTATGAGTTTTATTTTCTCTCTTAACTGTGACTAACTGGGAGGTTTATCAGTATACCCCGTGTTACTGTTTTGTTCCTTTCCCCCCCCCCCCCCCTCCCCCTTGCTTGAACAATTTCAGTGAGAGTCTACAATTTTATCTGTGGTCTCATTAGGTGTGCTCTGGAGGATTATTAGTTTGGCCTGCAAATCACCATTCTTCAGTTAAAATACTGAATTACCAGTCAAAAAAGTTTGGTAGAACTATAATTACTACCATCTATGGCTACATCACAGTAAAGTATGCCACTATTTCATTTTTAGGACCATCAACAGAACGTGGTGGAAGCACAGAGTTAATAACTGTTTCTGTCTTTTCTTGGATACTCAAGAATTTTCTGCCTATTTCTGAATCAGAAAACATCTTCAGCAGTTAAGACAAAAGGGCAGTCCATTGATACCTTCCATTTTTCTGCAAAGGTTTAAGAAAAGGGTTTTACTTGAACAGACTTCTTATTCTTATCCGAGTCCCTGTAAGCTTGTAAATCACCAGCATGTCTATCTTTACTTTATTTCTTATTAATCACAAACATACCCAAACAGAGTTCAGAGCAATTTAGAATAGAAATTAAGTACATCCAAAGATTACGCTATAAGAATAAAAAGAAAGCAGCTCAAATCCTAAGCTTTACCTAACACATATTTTTCAAACTGCCGCAAAGATGCAGGTACCAGATCTGCAAACTAAGCACTGGGCTCCCAGTCATCTTTGCCCTTCTTTAACATGGAAATTTGGCTATCACTTCCTCGGTGAAATGATACTTCCACTTTGGCATTTTATTTTATTCTCCAGTGGATCACAAATTAATATGATGCCGTCTCCTTCTCTCTCTCTTAAATGAACTATCTTTAAAACACAAATGAACCATTCGTGTTAAAGATAGTCACTTCCTCCCTATACACTCTTTCTTTCTCTTAACCAAGGAAGAAGGGGAGTGGATTAGGTAGAGGAATCTCCTTGTAGTAGCCCTACAGGGATAAGAACATAAAAGAATTGCTGTACTGAGTCAGACTGAAGGTCCATTTATTTTTTTATTTTTGTTACATTTGTACCCCGCGCTTTCCCACTCATGGCAGGCTCAATGGGGCAATGGAGGGTTAAGTGACTTGCCCAGAGCCACAAGGAGCTGCCTGTGCCTGAAGTGGGAATCAAACTCAGTTCCTCAGTTCCCCAGGACCAAAGTCCACAACCCTAGCCACTGGGCCACAAGTAATTTGTTTCCAATAGCTGCCGGTCCAGGCCACAAGTACCTGGTAGAATTCCAAAAAGCAGCAAGATTCCAAGCTACTTAATCCTAAGGATAAGCAGTGGCTTTCACCAGCTCTAATTTAATAATGCTTTATGAACTTCCTCCAGAAATTTGTCCAAACTTTTTTTTTTTTTTAAGCCAGCTACACTAACTGCTCATACCACTTGCTCTGGCAATAAGTTCCAGCACTTATACTGACTGAATGAAAAAAATATTTTCTCCTATTTGTTTTAAATGTGCTACTATGTAACTTCATGGAGCGTCCCCTAGTCTTTGTACTTTTTGAAAGAATGATCAAATCAATTTGCTTTTATCTATTCCATTCAGGATTTTATATAGACTTCTACCTCAGTTGTCTCTTCTTCAAGCTTAAGGGCTCTAACCTCTTTAGCCTTTCCTCAAATAGGAATCATTCTATCATTTAATCATTTTGGTTGCCCTGTGACCAGAGAGAGGATAGTAAGTGTGTGGACTGCTACAAAAAGAAACCAAGCAGAGATCAACTAAGCAGAGCAAGATCGCTGCTTCTGAAGTCTGGTGCTTTTGTCTCTTTTTAGCACACTCATGTGCTAAAAATTCAGATGCTGATTTACTACAAGATTAATGAGCAGAAGATGGTTTCTCTCATTATGTGGAAAGGCATATTGGTCATTGGAGCTGTCACAAAATGCCTACCCACCCGCCTGGGGTTACCCCACGGCCACAGAGGGTCTATTCCCAGCACAGCTCAGGTTCACCTGCACCTGTCACTTGTGCTCTACACTAGCATTCTCCTCCCATCGAATGAGTCACAACCGCCTCGGGCAAGTCTCCCGCTCTAAAATTAACCCACACTTCCAGTGGTCCCACAGTTCCCAGAAAGCACTCACAGACCCAAAACACATACCACCAGGATCCTTTGTCAGTCCAGACAGAGAGGCAATTAACTAAATATTGTTTATTGTCTTTTAAAAATCAAACAGTGGAACAAAAAAGTGCAATTAGCAACAATAACAGGTAACTGAAATATGGATCAATTATAACACTAACTAAACATTTCCATACTATCTAAACAGTACCTGGGAAGATCAGGACGTATAATTCACCGAGCCTCAGCAAGGAGATCTCTCTCTCTTTTCTCCGGGGCTAAGACTGAAGCAACAGCCAGTGAACCAACAGCCAGCAACAACTGCTGGGTAATTTCAAACTCCAGGCCAATCAGAGCTCAGTCAACAAGTTTAAAAAGTATACTGCTCATAGTACTGTAGATTCATTTATTTACTAAGGCCCAGATGCACTAAGATCCCCATTAAGAATCCATTCGTATTTTCAAATCAGTAAAAATTACTGATTTGGAAATACAGATGGATTCTCAAACAGAACTGCATGCAAATGAGCTGCTCCTTGCTTTTGCAACCCAGCTCATTTGCATGCAATTGGGGGGAAAGTCAGTTGGCCAGCTGAGCATGCACAGAGCAGCCTTGCTCTGTGCATGCTACAGATGGCTCTCGTACACGCAGACAAGCTCCATGTTATAAAAGTCAGCGTAGCTTTTTTTTTTCTTCTTCAAAATCAACCCGGGAGTCTGCATTCTCTTGCCGGGGGAGGGGGGGGGGGCGGTCCGCTGATACCGAAAGCTTGGTCTCTGCTTAACAGCACCATTCTACTTCCCAGATCCTTGCAAAAACATTTACAGCCTTCCATCCCAAGTACCCATTCGCCTGAGCAAAGGCTATAACCAATGTTCTACAACAGACTTAAAGAGCTTCACAGTATGTAACTGTTTAACATGGAAAAACATGAAATTAAAAGAAAAACCTAAAACCATAATGTTCATTTAAAAGCCTCCTCTTCCATGACTCGTTACTTGTGAACAGAAGCCAAACGATGGGATATCTTAACTTCCGAAAACATAACAAAAAAGGAACGTTTTTGCATTATGTGCACAGAGACCTAAAAACTCAACACATACAAATCTTAAAAATGAGTCCTAGAGATTTCACCCAAAACATTAAACTAAGACAGAAACATATGGTCTCTGATACTGTGCCAAAATGCTGTTCAAATGGATGTATGACCCTCCATGGACTCAATACTGTTTTCTATGTTTCTGTATCAGCGCTATAGTACAAAATCATGTGTCACCAATAGGGTTAAAAAGACCAGCTAACACTAACAGTGCAAACTCTCCCAGCCCCAACCATCAGCAGCGCTGCCCACCTTTTCCCCTTCCCACCCACCTTGGGGAAAAAGCATTAAAATATGAATCCAGCTAACCGCTAACCTATCAAGCTCCCTGATGTCAGAATGCAACCTTTTACGTAATCAAATATGGAGAAAGCACACACACCCTCCTCTCCCCCCCCCCCCCCCCAAAAAATATTGCCTATTCCTCTTCTTCAATACCAAAACAGCGACGTGCTATCTTTTCGGCAGCAACTGGCAAAGGCAGCAGGCAGCTGCTATTGTGGGAGGAGCTGGAACAGATTCCCCCCACCCCCCAAAAAAGCCAAAATACAATTTCTTACTTCTCCATTCACTAGTAGAGGTGTTTATTGGATATAAGCAGACATATCTGTTGAACCCTACGTAAAGCAATGTGACCCATAGCTCAACTGCCAATACTGCCCATGCAGGTTACTCTCTGGAGCACAGATCATTGCCTTTAATGAGAAGGAACTGTGCTATCCACTTGTTCTGTGGATTCTTGTGCATATTGCGTCGTAAGCAGAAAGCACTGGATGAAACGAGAAGCTGAAAGGAGCTTCTTAACATCAAGGAAGGAATTAGATATTGCAGTATGTCACTGCATCTGTTCCTTCTTTATACTGAAATGATAAAGTGCATGGCTCCCAATGGTTACAATCTTGGAATTCAAACTGAAGATAACAGATGTGGTAATTTCAAGCACACTGATGGTGTTGTCGTCATCTAACGTCTGGAGCTGTCAGGACCGACAGTTCCAGACCTCCCATTAACTTATCCACAGTAAAGCTAGTGACTGCTTCTGCGCATAGCGTCGGAAAATGGCTATGCATCGCCTTGCATGAACATTTGTATAGTAATTAGCTCATTATAGCTTTGAATTCCGTGTTCGTTACCTGTTACCGTGATAGGAAAAGAGCTCAGAGAACCCCTTTGTGAATGTCTCGTTTTACTCCTTGCTCGCTAAACCAGCTACAACTGGTATAAAAACCACGTTGCTGGCTAGTTAGGTTTTGTGCATCTGGGCCTAAGTGAAACTAAAAGAGAGCGTTCACTTTTCTATAACAGCTTTAACATAAAACATGCACCACCTGCTGGCCAAACTACAGAAATGCACTTCAAGAGTTAATACAGGCAATTTTACAGGTTTAAAACACACTGTTCTGTCACAGGAGCATTCAAGTATTCCTCTCCCTCGTCAAAAAGCGGACATTTCGCTAAAATCTATAAAACCTGAAGGACACACCTGAAGAAACTCGAAAGGAGGGCATGTGCCCTTAAAAGATCAGTGACAGTAGGTCTAAACAATACTAAAATTCTGATTTACAGTAGTGGGTAGCCGGAAGGGCCCATAAAGCAGTGATCAGTACTCATGGCAGGCCTAGACTTGAAGAATCAGAGGGAAAGAGAGACAAAACACAAGACATCTAAAGCCAAGACTCTAACAGCCAGTTGGGTCTTACGAAGACTCTGGCAACTAGAAGTCAGTCATAACACTTCAGCTTTTAAGGCTTTCTTAACCGGAATAAATGGGAAAACTCATAATGGGAGACAGAAGTGCTGAATTTAGGCAAGGATACTCATAATGCCATGAAATGTCACAATTTTGATTTCTGCTCTGCTGCTGAGGTTTGCTGTTCTTTGGCATCTCTCCTAAGTTCTCTATATTTGAAGTATCTACAGTTCTGTCTCTGCATGCATTCACGGCCTGCGAAGAAACATACATCTATGCATAAAAGATGTTTTTCTCTCTCAGCCAACATGCCATACCAAACCAGTGTTTTTTTAGCTCTGCCAACACAGCCCCCGGTTTTGATGCCATGTGCAAACAACTTAATTTCTTCTTATAAGACTGGGAAAATCTGGTATAATATTTGCACATGCCACGCTACTCTTCATTTGAGAAATTTTGCATACTTCTCAAAATTAGCTCTTTTTGTGGGAGTGGGACAGTAATTGAATTGCCATGTTTATTGTCTCAGAGAACATTTATGAGTTGTAAAGAACATGAAGCAACACCAAAAGCAAAACCATCTGCGCCACTGTTAATCTCTGAGATGGACTTAATGGAATCAGTCACAACTGAGATCGATGCAGCGACAGCTGGATATGCCCCCAGGATTTTTTTTTTTGCCCACAGTTATTATTGGTTAAATGAGTGCAGCAGCTTAAATGTTGCTAATATGTAGTCAGACATGTTTTCAGGAAAAGTATGGCCACTCTGTCTTTGAAAGCCCTGGTTTACACTCTTGAGATCTAATTTCTACTCTTCTGAGCAGCCAGGGCTGGGGATGCTGCTTCAGTGCCTCTTCAGCTCTTGTAGGAAAAAGTCAAGTATTACTGTTGCATCTAATGTGTGGTGAACCCCAACTCCAGTTCCTGTGTGTCACCAACAGAGCTGCTTTTCAATCAAGCTGTGCACCAATAGGGCTTATCATAAAAGGATGCCTACATGGCATGTCAAAAAGGATGCTCATTTCATGACTATTATATAAAGGATCAAATGCCAAAACTGAGTGGATGCCATTGGTTTGAAGATTCATGTGACCTTTTTGGAGTATGTGATTGGCTGTTTAAATCTGTGCTATTGTATGAGGATGATGCCATTTTAATTTATTGCAGAAGTAATGTGTAATGAATCATTAAATCTACTACTCAGCTCCAACTTGCTAGTGAGAAAACTCTAAATCGTTATATCAAGCAAGTAGACCAATCCCCTATATGACTAATCTATAATACTGATTGAGGAAAAGACTTCAGATGCTCGGTTCTCAATGGTATAATTTCCAATGTGGACGCCGGGCAAGCTTCCTCATTAGTCTTAAAAACCTCCTGTCATTGTATAAGATTTAGTAATTTTTTTTATATTTCATTCTTTTCTTTCTTTCTATATTAACTTTTATCATTTATCAGGAAAACGACAAGTTGAGGGCCCTTATCTTAGTAAGGTATGGTTTGTTGCGGTTTGCTCTACAGAGTGCCTCCGTTTCACTTATCGCTTCCTCAGAAGTCAAATCACCAATTTTCTTTGTAACTTGTCCTCTTACTTTTCTTTGAATCTTTTCTAAAACAAAACACAGAAGTGGAAGGCTCCAAAAGCAAGTCCGAAAACAACCAATAGGGATTTTCCAATAGAAATGTTTATTCTTCAAATGCATGAATTAGAGTGTCATACTCTTCAAAAAAGCAGCATACAGGTGATTCCCAACACAGGCTGTGTTTTGGCACGCAGGCCTTCGTCAGAGCTCCTGTAATGCAGCAGATTAAGCTTATACTGGTAAGCTCAAAAAGTATGGCCACCGTAAAAGCGCATATGATTAGGACAGCAGTAGAATGAACTGTAAAACTAAACCATACTTAGATGAGTAAAAAAACAGTGAACTGTAAAATTAGGGCACCTTCAACACTGCTTTCCTATATGATGCATTTGAAGAATAAACATTTTTCATTGCACAATCCCCATTGGTTTTTTTAGGACTTGCTTTTGGAGCCTTCCACTTCTGTGTTTTGTTTTTGCTTGCTGCTCTCTTGTGAAAGATGTGTTTCCTGCATAAAATATGTGAGTACAGTTTGCTGAATCCAGCAATCATAATCCCACTTTTTGGATTGCAGAATTTGTATGTTTATTTCTTTTGTTCTACATGGTTTATTCTGAGTTTTTGTAACATACTGGCTAATAAAACTGTTTTCACCATAAAGTATATTTCCAGCTCCACCTAAACTACTGAGAACATTTGGTCTGTGTAAAAGTAGGCGTATTTTTTCCACTAATCCACTTATAATACTGTACAATTTTTAAGCTCCCCATTCCACCTAGAAAAGAGATTTTACATGCAATCTTTCACAAAACTGCCCTCAGAGTATCTAAAGTATATATTAACTATACAGTTGCAAGCGAAAAATCATGCAGATGTCAACAGTCCTGTAAACGAGCAGTCATCTTTACAACCTTGGGTAACCTTCACTAGGTAAAAGAATTTTTCCTGCATTGTCCCTTACCCCTAGGTCTTTAAACAAAAACAAAAAAAAAAAAAGGGGGGGGGGGTGAGAAACGTGGCCTGAGAGAAAGACAGAAAAGGCCTGAGGAAAGGTTAGCAGGTGGCTGAGATTTAAGAAGTGTTCCTATTTGAAGAAACTGCTATTATTTCTTCCTTAAGAAAACTGTACCTGCCACAAATCCCCAGTGAGCTGACAGCTACAAACCTGCAGTGTAGACTATTTGGATTTTGTAATTGAATTCCTCAGAAAAAGAGAAACCACAACCTGAGTAAAGTTCTTTCACGCTCTACCGGAAAAAAAACCTCTAGAATTTTCTAGAAGTAAAATAGTATTCAAGCCTTCCTAGCCAAGCAACACTGCACGAGCAAAGGACAAATGATTGAACTAAAAGAGCTTGCACCTCGTTACAGAGAAGTGTTTGCACTAATGGACACACTGGGAGAGAGTGAAACTGATTTTATACTGGGGATAAGAGGTATAAGCCTCCTCCTGAGGCAGCGAGGGCTAACTGTACACATATCATTTAGAGATTAAGAAGAGTGAAAACACCTTTTTCATTTATTTTTGTTGTGACATTGTGTATCTGTTCTGTCACTGGTTGTTTAAAATTACTTCTGGGCATTATAGAGGAGGCCACTCCAAAGTACTGTACCATATACCAAAATTCAGATGCTCATTTACTACAAGATCAGACTAAAAAGGTGAGTTTACTGTTGCCAATACAGAAAATCATGTTGCTCCAGCTGCTAAGGGACAACATGTGGCTATACTGAGATTCACACTCAGTATTACCTAAGGTGGTAAAAGTCGGGCATCGAGACCATTTCAAGTCCATCGCAGACACGTGTGCACATTAAGGCTCTTATTTACAAAGCCACCTTAAGGTTTTGCAATTAACACGCATTAGTAAAACCTCCAAACCAAAGTAATTTTTTTTTTTGGGGGGGGGGGGGGGGGGGTGTTCATGGCCTTCTGGAGTGGAAAGCAGTTAACTGCATTTCTGGAGCCACAATAACTGTAGAATGAAAGGAAGTTTCTTTATTTATCCATCCATCTGATGGGTATATATATGATTTTATGCATATTTTAATTTATAAATCAATGTTTTTATGTTTACTAGTATTTTATTGCCCCTGAAGCAGCCCAGCAGGACGAAAAAAAAGCTATGTTGGGGCACCCTTTTAATGTCACCAAAAGTGAGCATATGTCTTGATATGCATCAACACCATACCAATGAAAGGCAAAAAATCAAAATAGGGGGGGAAAGACCTCAGAAGGTAATAACCTGCCATTCCAAGACTCAATGCTGCGTCCTGGTCACAGTGCGTTACTGTATAATCGTCGGTGAAAAACCCCCCAGACAACCAAAAAGGTTAAGCAAAAAATAATTTCTTTTTATATTTTCTCTTTTATGCAATACACAAATGTCCAAAAAAACAAATCAAAAGGTTGTGGTAAATGAACCAGCGCTCCCACTGTCCCAACAGTAGTCGATATATTCAAATCAAAATTCAACTTAACTGACTGTGCTTGACTGCATCTGGTAGTCACGAATGGCATCCACACCCGACGGACCCATTTCACCAAAAGGCTTCTTCAGGGGACGCAAGATACCAGTCTCATAGATGCAAGTTCGGACTCCACAGTGGCGCTGAACATGAAGTTAATGCATGCAGTTTTTACAGTACATTAGCTGTTTTGGAAACCCAATTTAATGGGTCCTTTTACTAAACTGCAGTAAGCACTAACACGTGTCTACCGCAGCATTAACGCCTTACTGCAGAGCGCGCTCATGTTGCAACGGCTTTACATATCTGCAGTGGTATGCATGCTTTTAACTCAGCCATTACATACAATGCCATTAGCCTACTGCATCAGGCGTAAACTATCGTTTAGTGCACACGTTCGAATGCTGTACTCTAGAGCTTAGTGCCAACATCAAGGGCACAGACTAAAGCAGTGTCTGCAACTCTAATGACATTTTTATAAAGATCTGAGGTTTTGAATTATTTTGTAGAATATGGTGAATATGTTCACAAAAATAGAAATTTAAAAGAAAAAAAAAAAGACTTTATTTGAATGAAGACAAATAGGTTTATGCTGCCTGATCGATGAGGAAGTGGATGCTGTAAATCTTGCAAGTAAAATTACATACCAACAAGTTGCATGGCTGAGACTGGCAGTTTTATCATTAGATCCCTATGGTGTGGCTACGTACCATGAACGCACACAATTTGTGTCCCACGGCAATGTTGTGATTGTCGCACACTTCCCACGTGCTAAAAAATAGATTTTATTTTTTAGCGCTTGGGGGCGGGTTGGAGTGGAATAGGCGTGTCCTATGCTAATGAATTAGCGCAGCTACATTGCTGCATGCTGACCGGTGAGTAATAAGCATGTGAAACCTTATCACCTACAAAACAGGTGGTGGTGGTAGCTCACATACTAATGAGAAAATTAACATGTGGTCATTAATTCAAAAAGTGGCCCGTTTTACCCTTGCAGTAAAAATGGCCTTAGTGCCCGGGAATGACCCGCCCAAGAATGTACTATGGCCTCTTTTTACCACAGTTTGGTAAAAGACCCCCCTCCCCCCCGCAGAGTTTAATGTGGGTTAAAAACCACATTAAACACTTCCTTCCTTCCCACAGAATCAACACACTTCTATTTTTTTTTTTTTTAGTGGAGGGTCACCAGTTCTGTTTCCCATTCGGAGACCCCATACCATCCAGTACAGTGGGTCCCAGACCTGCCTTACTGACTCCACAGCTAATCCGGTTTTCAAATATCAATAAGGAAAATGCGTAAGTTATTTACAAACATTAGAAAACCCAATCTATGCAATTTTATTTTGTGCATATTCACTCTGGATTTTCTGAAAACCCAACTGGCAGTGGTACCGAGAGGATGGATTTGGGATCAGCAGTCTTCCCTCTCTGCAGAGATGTACTACAGTCTTTCACTCTCCATTACATCTATGGCCTCAGCTCTCCATAAAGCTTTCCAGCTGGCTCCTCTCATTTTTGCATTATTAACTAGCCAGATGCTTGTATTTTCTGCTTTGCACCCTGCTGCTGCAATCAGACAGATAGATGTCAGTCTCTCTTTGAAGCTGATGATCAGGCAGGTGATATTGCATGGTTCACAGAAAACAATATTTCTACCCTCAGCTTTCACCTAGAGATGTTTTACCTATGGTCCTCGTCCTCAAGGACTGCTTCCAGCTGAAAGACCAGCGTACAGTGCCAGACTACCATAAACAGTTTTCAAGTCAGAATCTGTAAATTCAGCAGGTAGTAAGATTTCAGCAGCGGCAATATACAGAAATTGATAATGGCCAGGCTTTAGAAATTACCTTAAAAGGAGAACATAAAAATACTTTTTTTTTTTCCTTTCACTTGCCTCAGGTAGCATTGTTTCTTTCCTGTTACTTATTATACTGTGTTCTCCTGTTCTGGTCAGTTTTAATGGCAAAGCAATGATGATAATTTGCAGCCTTTCATGAAGTGACCGTGCACCAGGAGGTAGTGTTTCAAGGCATACAGAAGCAGATGCTGCAGCCATAGGCAGCAGCACAAAGTAATCTACAAGATCACAATATTTCTCAGTAAATCGTTAATAATCTGCACCATTCAGCATGATATATAACCTACACTCTTCCTAGGAGCTGAGGTCTCCTTTGCATCCCCCTTGCACTGCTTTTTAAAAATTACTACTAATTTTTTTTGGCTTCCTTTTCTGAAGTAAGGCTAAGACGACTGTAAGGCTGTTTATAGCTATTATGCATGCTGTTTTAGGTTCATTTGTTTTTTCACTTTGTATTTTTATCTTTTCATTATTTTTTATTCTTTTTTTTTTTTTAAGGCTACATTTTGATCAAAATTTGTAATGATTAATCACGCGATTAAAGGTACATGTATCTATTTTTTCCCCAGATTGCAGCTCCTTGTGACTCTGGGTAATGGAGGGTTAAGTGACTTGCCTGCAGTCACAAGGAGCTGCAGTGGGACAAAAAAAGATGAACACATCGTTAATCATGTGATCAAGATTAAAATTTTAATCGAAATGCAGCCCTTTTTTGTTTTAAATTATCAAGCAAATCATTAGAAATTCTTCAAAATATCTGAATGACCTAGACTTTCTAGTTTTATGCTATATACTTTCTAATCTAGGCAACAGAAAACTGGGGAAGCCAGGGTTCAAATCCACCTTCTGCCACTGACACTGCTTGTGACCTTGAATAAGCTACTATTTCCCATTCCTTAAAAGGCTTTCTGGGAGTGGGGGCACAGTTTACTTGAGTACTTATCAACACTGTACAGTGCCACATATAGTTCATCCAGTAGCAGTATAAAAATAATAAGCATTTCTACTATATGTATAAAAGGCAATTTGATAAATTGGCGCCTACGGATAGGTGCCAAATACTTGCGTATGCTACAGAATACTAACAGGTAACAGGCAGCACTAATTGGCACTTATCCATGTACATGGTCAGTGAATTGTGTAAGTTACACACGAAAATGCTGCAAGATAGCTGCAAACACTTACTCCTGCCACTGACATGATGTAAGTGATTGCAGCATGTTTACTAGGGTGAATCTCCCCTCCCTATTCCCATATTCTATAAAGGCACATAGCCATAACTTGCCGTAATAGAATACTGCTTGGCGCTCATTTCTTGGCACCCTTTCCAGATTTGCCTCCATAGACTTCTCCTATAAACTGATGCTCTCTGGTAAACTTCTGGATCTCTCAGACAACATTGTATATGAAACTATCACTTGTTCCCAAACCCGTACTGTTCACAGTCAGGTTTTTAAGATACCTACAATTAATATGCACGAAAGAAATGTGCTTTCAAAACCTCTCTAATGAATATTCATTGAGGATATCCTGAAAACCTGACTGGCTGGGGGATCCCATCAGGACAGGTTTGGAACTACTGCACTTTACCAAATCAGTCTGATACTCCGAGACAAAACACTAGCAACAAGTGAAAGACATTTATGGGTTTTTACCAGGCTGAACCTGAGTTTCAACATTCATTAACCTAATGTGTAGTTCACACTGCTGTTAACATGCCATGTTAAACACCTTACATTGAAATTTATATTAGGGGGCAGGGAAGGGATGGAGAGCATACCTTGCAGAAAATGCAGGTGTGGTAAAACATGGGTTAACTGTTAATGCGGCAGATAATGTGGAACTGTTAACTGCATTCTGGGAAGATTCTATATATGGTGCAAAAAAAAAACTGACTTAGAAAAAAGCGCCATTCTATAAGTCATACTTAAAGTTAGGCAAGGTTTATAGAATAGCGCTTACACCCAGGAATCACGCATAACTTTAGGCATGGCCATTTGCACCAACTAAAACGTGGTGCAAATGTACATGTCTACATTAGGCGTGTATCCTCATTATTCTATAAGAACGCTCGCTAATTTCAGGAACACCCCCATTGTGTCCATGCTCCCATTTTTGCACCCCCTTTGCACTAATGTAATTAGTGTCAATAACTGCTTGTTAAAAAAACTATTGGTGCTAATTAACTTGTTATTCAATTAAATGGCACACTCAAAATTGTACATACAATTTTTGGTGACTTTTAAAGAATTAGGGGGTCTGTTAGGAGCTGCATCCTTGACAACCGCTGCTCTGTTAGCAGCATGGTCGTCTCCCTCCCCCCCAGCCCTGCCCACAAAAGTGCTGCAAATGCTCCTCAACCTTATCGCAGATTATTTTGTAGTTTAACTGTAAAAGCTCAAGGCCTCTATTACCAAACTGTGTTAAGTGTCTATGAAAATTAACTGTTAAATAAAATCAGGATTAAGCCCATATACTAAATTCTGATGATCACCTCCAGATCATGCTAATCTGTAGCGGAAATCACATTTCTGTTCTGACGAACAAACCTATGACCACTTTCTTTCCCCCTTGAAGTCAGTCACTGTAGAGCTTGCTTTGCGCAACTCAAGTTTCTGGAGACTCACTTGCTTACCCATGTCAGCAGTGACCATGGTAGACTGGTTCTCTGGTACCGATACTGAAGTCTGATCCTGGTCCATACTGCGGGAATCTTCATTGACCTCTAGTTGGCTGTGACTAAGCTCCGAACGTAGCTCCGAGAATTCATCCTCCTCCCTGAAAGTCAGGCAGACAAACTTCAGATCATGGCTTAGTGATATTCTGCAAAGTTAGCATAAAAACATTCAAATCCCCTCATTCTATATAGTGCACCAAAGGTTAGGTGCTACAACAATAGCTATATGCCAGAACGGGAAGCCGGGGGGGGGGGGGGGGGGGGGGGGAAACAGTAAGTATGCGGGTAAGTGCACTTAGGCACTATTCTGTTACCGCTTATCTAACTGTTCTAGTGTACAACTGCATGGGGGGGCATTCATTTGGGAGGGGCATTCGGGGCATGGGTGTGCCACCATGTGACACGCATAGGGCCAAATTCTATATAAGGCACCTAAAAAAAATCCACATGGTAAACATTTCCGGCTAAGCGTATTCTATAAGCAGCACCTAGATTTAGGTGTGGTATATACAATACGCTTAGTTGATATCTCAGCACCTAAAATTACATGCCTCCATTTGCACCAATGAAAACATGGTGTAAATCCATGCACGTAGATTTACGCGCACTGGGCCATATTTTATAAATATGTGCGTAAATTTTGGAATGCCCACGAAATGCCAGTTTCTCTGCTCATGAGCACGCCCCTTTTGAAACTGCACACTTTAGAATTTAGGCCTTGATTATAGAATATGCTTAACGAGTTATGTTTGTAAATTCTAATTTTTGCCAATTAGTGCTCATTAATGCTAGGTGTTATCAATGCTGATTAGCTTAAGCCAATTAACATGTACTTTGTCATGGAATACGCTTAGATTTAAGCACAGAACATTAGGCACGCTATATAGAATACTCTCAGTTATGCACACAGGATGCCACATTCAAGTCAACATATTTTCACCTGCTACTGACACGGTTTATCCAATCCTACCCTAGCTGAGATAATATTTAACCATCTCTCTGAGCTCATGTGCAACTTTCTTCAAATCAGTCACCTTTCTAACTCTTCCTACTTTCTTATCCATCTATATGTTAAAACTTTGTCTTACCATTCACTACCAATTATAATGTTTTATTACGTATTAGTATACCATGCCATACTTTGTATTGTTAGTTGAATATTTTTACTGCTGGACTTGCCTATTGCTCATGATTGATCTATTCTTATTGTACACCGCCTTCAGTGAATTCCTTCAAAAAGGCGGTAAATAAATCCTATTAAAATAAATAAATGGCTTAAAGTGGGTGTGCCTAAATGTTGGCACATAACTGCCAATAAACACTAGAACACATTTGCCACTAGCTTAGCACTCAGAATTTTGGCATCTGTACCCAATGGCAAAATTAGAGCTGCATAAACTAGCCCCTTTCCTCTTTACAGCAAACAAATATCGATTGTGGCAAATTTGTTAGTAAATGAACAATCTGCTTATTCAAGTTTGAACATAATTACAGTGAATAATATAATTACCAATTGTCACATACAATACACATTTTAGAAATCTTGTTTGAGAAGATGCTATCATTAGAACCCCAAGTCAACCAACTTATTAAGAAACTTTTTTTTTAATGCACAAGTTGCAGCGTATTTGTAAATTTTTTAAGCAAGACCAATTTCACCCATTTGTTCAAGCGTTATCATCACAGGTTGATTACTGTAATTTAATTTACTTGGGATGTTTTTGATGAAAAAATGGCAAACAATTCAAAATACTTCCGTTAGATTGATTTTTTTTCTTTACCTAAGGCTAGTCGATTTACACCTCATCTGAAAATGCACTGGTTATCAATAGAAGAGAGAATTAAGTTTACATTTCTCTGTGTTCCTCATGAACTCTTTTATAGCAGGCTGACTGGCATATATGAATGCTCATTTCCATTTTGTGCAGCCTGTTAGGGAGAATAGGAAATGTAGCAACGGAATTTTTGCTTTCCCAGCTCCTAAAAGTAAGAGATTAATTGTCCTATTTTGTATTTCTTTTGCATACTAAGCTTCAAAAATTTGGCGAGAACTCCCCACAGATATAAAATTAACTTCAGAATCTCTCATCTATCAAAGACTGGTTAAAAATTTTTGGTTCCATAAAATGTTTTTAGATTAAATATATATGTTTATTATTTGTCAGTTCCTAGAGATATTCTAGCTCTTTTGCTGTGATCTGCATAGAACTTTGTGGTATTAGTGGAATATAAATTTTAATGTTATGTTATTGAAAACAAAAGCATACAGTGACTTTGGACAGAGTTTTGACAAAGTTTTGAAAAAGTTAGACTTTGTCTTATGTCCAAACTGACAGAATTGAAAAACGGATACATACAGTCCTTTCACAAAATTTGGGACATCTATTTACATTGGAGAAAACAATCTGAGATAATATAGATGTTATGAAACACAGGTGGGTTACTCCTAATTATTCAGACATACAATTTTGTTTGTCTATATCCTCGCCATTATTGCATCATGGGAGTAAATGTGGAATGGACTATTTGATTCTACAGGGGTTTAGGTTACAGAATTGTGCTCAAAGTGTGTAGTAGGTACTACTTTTGTCCAGGAGCGTAGCCGGACAGGAATTTTAGGGTGGGCCTGAGCCCAAAGAGGGTGGGGGCCCAAAAACTCATCTCTTCCCTGCCCTCCTCTTCCCACTCCCCCCCCCCCCCCCAATCAAACCAAAAGAAATACCTGAGCTGGTGGGATCCGCAAGCCCTGCCAGCCAAAGATCTCATCCCGGCAGAAAGAACACACACCCTGTGCAGCTGGTGGTAGTGTCCCAGAGCCACTGATATAGCCAGCCTCTGCGCATGCGCACAAACTGAGCATGTGCAAGTGGTGGGGCAGCAGCGGCTCAGCGACACTGTTGGCTGCACAGGGTGTAAGTGTTCTTTCTGCCGGGAGGAGATCTTCAGCTGTCGGGGCTTGCGGATCCTTGCCAGGCACACCTATGGAGCGCAAAGCAAGGAGTATGAAAGTTAGGCCCTTCCAAAGAACCGAAGGAGACGTATATAAAAAGAACAAATCTTTATTCCACATTAAGCACTGACAAACTTGACTCTGACTCGACACAGCTGTGTTTCAGCGCCAAAGCGTGCCTTCATCAGGAGTCTTCTGAAGAACTGCGGATAGTGTATATAATCAATTGTCAGCTATATGATGATGTTGAGCCAGATATGGCTAAAATCCAGTATCTCTGCTAAAGAGAATCTCCGTAGCACGTGATGTGTCGTGCGCTACGGAGATTCTTTCCAGCAGAGATACTGGATTTAGCCATATCTGTTTCAACATCATATAGCTGACAATTGATTATATACACTATTCACAGTTTTTCAGAAGACTCCTGATGAAGGCACGCTTTGGCACCGAAACACAGCTGTGTCGAGTCAGAGTCAAGTTTGTCAGTGCTTAATTTGGAATAAAGATTTGTTCTTTTTATATATGTCTCCTCCGGTTCTTTGGAAGAGCCTAACTTTCCTACTCCTTGCTTTGCGCATTTCTTTGCGTAGGAATTCAGTGTACCTCCACCCTTGTGGTGGTTCTTCTCCTTCCACACCTATGGAGCACCAATTTTGGGTGGGCCACGGCCCACCTGTGGCTAAGCCACTGCTTTCCTCAATGTTTTACAAGTAATGTGGCTTGATGCTCACCCTATTAGAAACAACTCTTCCAACCAAAGACCAATTCATGTTGCATATTTCCAGCTACTAAAGTTAAAAACAGCCCAAACACAGAAAATCCAGGATTAGAACAAACCAGTCTTATAGTGCTGTGAGTTAGAGGAGGCTAATTGCAACTTAATAGTTTTGGGTTTTCCAAGTACATTTAATTTCTCTGTCGTTTTAGCGATCCCTTGCACTTTTACATACTGCTTTCTTTAAATTAGTTTTCAATATTAATTTGAAGCCATTAGAGCCTTGCTGTGCTTCATAGCTGTGTCTGATATTTAGGAACATGTCTGTGAATCCCAGCAGCAGCATGCAAAGACCGCAGCTTCTATTTGCACCTCTCTGATGCTGCTGCTACACCACATGAAAAACTGAAAACAGGAATTCTGGCAGGGAAAACATCTTTTAGTCACTATGAAAGTTTTGAATTCAACAATAAACCAACTACATTTGCTGTAGAGATTAAATATCTGGGGTTCCGTGGGAAACCATACACCAGAGTTCCCTCTAAGGCTGTGCGCATGTGAATTAGGAATGGGCTGTCGTTTGTGATGAAATATCATTTGCTGATAATGTAATGTAATGCTTATACCCCGCACTTTCCCACTCAATAGCAGGTTCAATGCTTATCTCAGAATGTTCTTTTGAGATATGTTACGGAAAATTGTTTAGTTTTCAGGAACTCTAATTTGTGGAACAAATTCTTGCTGTGTCAATACTATTAAAATGGAGAAACAGAGCAGTACAGGCAGCAGGTCAAAGATGGCCACAACATTCTACACCTCACTACCTATTCCCTATTCTCAGAAACACAAGGTATTCTGTTACTTAAATATACAGCTGTGGGTAAAGGTTTAGACACTCCTAGTCAAACTGTCTGTTGCAAAGAATCTGTAAAAGAAAAGAAGCTGACATGGGCTCTACATGGTACAAAGTTTAACATCAAACAAATAGTTGAGGAGAATACAAAGAGGATGTTCTATATTCAAGGGCCTTTATTATAACAAGACATTGAAGGACCTGACACGGCAGTTTTCGGCATATGAGCTTGCCTCAGGGGTCAGCAAACCTAGTAATGATAAAGTTGAATGAATACTAATATATACCAGTATAGTTACATACATAAATACAAGTAACATATAGAGTAGTTATGAAATATAAATAAAACTAAGGACCCTCAGCGTTATAGGCGCGTTAACGTCTAACATGTGTTAACTGTGTATGCGCCTACATGGTTAGTGTGCTAATTGTAGGCGAGGTAAAAACACTAACGCGCCTTAGTAAACAGGGCCCTAAGAGTAAATGGTTAAAACTAGTGCACCCACAAAATTATAAAATCAAATTAATGCATATAAAAATACACATTATATATAAAAGTATGGATGAACGTATAAAAAGAATGAAAATAACTGCAATAGTGCCCCTAGTGATGATAAACCATAGTACCTGTGAAGCCAATGTTGGTAAAAAAGGAAACTTTAATCCAAAGATTACAAAGTCCATTGCTGTACAAATCACATTGCCTTTTAAAATAGAGAAAATGAAACAGACTATGAATCATCCTAGGCAACAATTGAGACTTGCTCAGAGATAAACAGTACTACCCATATCACGATTTAATTAGGAAATAGATTTTAGATCAGCCTTGGCAACAATAAAAGCTGCAATAGAGATAAAAGTGCTGAACCAAGTGTTTAATATTCCATCTGTAGTGTAATGAATAATGTACACAAAACTTATGCAAAAGAACCTCTTCATAGTTAGATATAATCAAGATCTGTGAATTCATGCAGATCGAGACGCTAAAAAAATGGGACAAAATGTGTAATGAACATTCGCCAGTTTCAGTTTAGTTCTGCACACTTTGAAGAGCTTGTGGCATAATCTAACAATATATTTTAAAGAAATGACAGTCTCAAAATAGTAGCTGAGTGAATTCTAATAAACAGCTAAAATTATCTTACTGTAACTTATTTGCACCAAACCGATCTAAAGAGTAATGGTGAAGCGCAAGTGTATTTTGAATATCAGTTTTGGCGCCAAACCTCTAAACCAAGTATAAAATGTTTGATTAATGAATATTACCATGATTTCAGTCAAAGGATACTTACAATAGAGGGAACGTTATGAACCACAAAACGTAATGTGGGTAAATAAGGTATGAAGATTCATGAGTACAAAAAAACGCTGTAACAGGCGAATTAGCAGACAGATATAGACTATATCCAGTTTGTAGATAGTAATTAAGCATTAAAATCTAGCTATTTGCTGATTTTAACAACTTGAAAACAATAAAAATTAAAAATGGCAGGTTCAGAAGCTTAGACACTCACAATTGATTACAACTTTTTTCAAGATGTTAATAAGACCCCCCAAATCTAGTGACCCATTAAGCTTTCAACTAGTAAGGTGAAGCCAATTCCATCGTTGACCCTCCTAACCTCTCAGCTGGTGACTATTGTTCTGTCTACTTTCAACAACCAAGGGAGCAGTTGTCTGAGAATTTGAAAATGAAGATAAATCAATCTTATATACAGTAGTAGGGAAAGGCTATAAAAGGTCTCTAAATACTTCCAGCTAACAATTTTACTTGTCAGAAACACTGTTAAGAAGTGAAGTTACATGGAATTGTTGAAGTCAAGGCAAGACCTGGAAGACAGAAAAATCTTTGATAGAACTGCCTGAAAACTGGTCAGATCTGCAATACAGAATCTACAGATCATTGCAACGGTTCTACTGAAAAGTTCAGCTAAAACTTTATTTTTATCCCACAGTACAGCATTGTTTACACAACAATTATCTGCAGTGGAAAGTTATCAGAAGTAATCCTTTGCTGCAACCTCATCACAAACATCATCATATAAAATATGCAAACACAAACAAAAACTTGATAAGCCTGATAGCTTTTGAAACAAGGCACTTTGGACTGATGAAATAAAAATGGAACTATTACATATTTTAAAAAAGGAGGGATCTATAGCTTTGGAATGTTGTTTTCTTTGTAGTTACAATAATAAAACCCTTAAAAAAAAAAAGAAAACTATTCAGCCAATGTCACACAAGATACAACTGGAGAAAAAAAGGATGACGTATTTGAAGAAAAAGAGGTTTAATCCTCCTCCTTCTGGCTGTGCCTGTAATGTAACTGTGTTCCCAAAGGAGTTCAACACGCACAGCCTTAAATGCCATCCAAGTAAATTTAAAAGCACATCTTACCCGCCACGGGAACCAAAGCAACCATTTAAACCAGTGGAGGCACCCCAGCCAGTCAGGTTTTCAGGATACTCACAATGAATATTCATGAGAGAGATTTTGCATGCACTGCCTCCACTGTATGCAAATCTCTCTCATGAATATTCATTGTGCAGCACCTTACATAAAAAAAACCTAGTTAACAAGTTTTAAGCTACTTGCAATTTCTGAAATAAAATATTTGGCAAATTCACATACAAAATGTTGCAGTGGGTCTACACACTCCCTGCTACCTGTTGAGCAAACTCTTCTGCAAATAAGGCCTCGATTTACACACCACTTTCAACTTTCCATAGCACTGATGCAATACAGCCATAACGTGCTTCTGCCCCACATCCCCCTCCTTCTTCCAACCAAACCCCCAACACCTTCACATAATTAACCACAGACAAATATTCTTTATCCACTTGTATCCTAAGCCTCAGAGACTACCAAATGGCATCCCTGAAAGCAAAAGGTTATTAGGACCTCCATCTCAGCCAAAAAGCCAAGAGCGGCCATCATATGCTCACAGTTTCAAATTTTACGGTGGATCTTAACCACACAGGTGGCTCTGTCATGGTTTTTACAATTCCAGAAAACAAACTGGCAAGTGGTCCGCAATTTCCAAGAAGAATGAAGATGATGGAGCAGACACCTCCCTGGAGGCTGGAAGTCCTGTATTGCCTACAATGAATCAATAAGCTTTGTTTTGCTCTTGAAACAGCCCTTGCTGGGTGAAACACGATTATGTCAGCCACACTTTTAATTTATTTAATAAAGTATCCTGCTTCTTTATCACCGTGTCTGTTCCACGGTTTTTAAAATGCCAGGCAATTTAAAGGCTTTCTGAGACTCAATATCTTAATGTCTCCTCGAAATACTGAACTCAAACATATGTGCAACAATTGACATTCCATGATCATAATCACAACTACAAAGGGTTTCCAGCAAGACTTTTGGGTCAGCTATTCCTGTGTGTGTGTTATTTTGCTTTGGTTCAGAACCTAATCAGAGCTACTAAATGATTAACTCTTCAGATACTGATTTTGCAAAGAAATGAAATGGGACCGAGGTTATTTTAAAGTAAGCTTCAACCCCAGTCTGGTTAGGGTATATCTTTGGTTTTTAGAGCATTTTGACCCCTAAGGCAGGCGGTCCTCTGACAAAACACAGCCTCGTGTTGGGTCTTTCCAATTTAGGTGTTTTTGTCAATACAATATTGGTGATTCACGCTTGGCTGCTAGAAGTTCTTTGGCCCACCCCTACTCATTCTTCAAGATCACTTGTTTTCCCCTCATGAGATGTACCATGTACCCTGCTTCTAATCCAGTGACGTAGTTAAGGGTGGGCTTGCCTCAGGCCCACCCAGTCAGCAGCCCATGAGGCCCCCAAAACTCTTCAGTGGTGGCGCCTCACTACTTCCTCTCTCTCTTCTCCACTCATGGCCTGGCATCTGCCCGTCTCTCTCTGGACCCCCCCCCCCCCCGTCTACCTCAGAGCTACTGCCAGTGGCAATTCCTGTAGGCATCCTGCGTCTGCCCTGAAGGCTTCTATCATGTCCTGCCCTTAATGTCACTTCTTGTTCCTTTGGCGGGAACGTGGTAGAGAGAAGCCTGCAGGTCCAGCGCAGGTTGACTACAGGAATTGCAACGGGCAACGGCTCTGAGGTAGGACCGGGGGAGGGGGTTCAGAGAGAAATGGACAGATAGGTCATTAAAAAACCCCACTATATTGTATATATGTACAGGGGTAGGGGTGGGAAGGGCACACCCAGGTTAACTCTGGGCCACCCAAAATGACAGGTCTGCCTACACCCCTGTTCTAACCCTATTGTCCAGATAGGCTACTTAAAACAAAAGCTTTTGCTTTAATCTGACTTTCCAGGTCAGTAACTTTTAAATAAATACACGTTTAAAAGAAAATGCCACCTACACAGGAGGCAGTAAGAGCATTCGAGCTGTAACAACATGGCAATGAGTTTTTCTGTGCATTAACTGTATAGGAACAAGTAGGGAGCACCCCCAACTGTTAGCACACAGGCTTATATTTTAGTAAAAGAATCTCAGAGGTGGCCAATCTGCAGCCCGCCACTGAATTTAATGTAGCCCGCGAGACCATGGGAAGCTTTGGTGATTTTAAATCTTGTATTTCGCAACTATTTTCAGAAGAGCCACTCTAGTAGTTTGCTTCCATCTTTTTTAGGTACAATTTTACTTATTTGTTACAGAAGGTCTATGGAGCTCTGTGTATTTCCAGTTCAGATATTATATAATGCTGTGGCTCAGTAGACAGTATTAACATTCCACCTTAAATGATCCTTTGCATCAATGATTAAAGGTGATGGCAGTGTTGGTGTGAAACATTCAGAGGTTTCAAAGCTCGCCTGTAGGCTATGTTTCCTTCAGTTCCAAAGCTCTCCTGCAGGCTATGCTTCCTTCAGCTTGAGGTGGGTTTGGGGTCTCCTGTGGCATAGGGACTAAGGGCAACTGTCATCTTTGCTGCCTCCTAACACAGGCCCTGGGTGACGGATATAAACAAATTTAAAATATTGAAAAATATACAGAAAAAGGAATAAATCTGATACCTATAAAACTCCAGAAGGAACACTCTCCTGGGATCCACACCTCAAAGATCATTCCATACAGTTCAACATATTTAAGAACAGTTTTTGAAAAAGTACTTATCCTATCATCAAGTTTTTGATAAATTGAATAGGAATATCCCAGGTGATCATAACTTCTTCATGCATTTCCATCTGGACAACACCCACACTGATCTGGATTAACCCAAGGACTGATGCAGTAAGCTCTCATTACAGCCGTGAGCTGATGGCTTAGCCCACGGCTTCTTACTGTAAACGTAACGCAAATGTTCTGCTCACCGAAGCAGTAAACAAGTTATGTGCAAAAGATCTGTGTAAAACTTGTGCACTAACTGAGGAGAGCACAATGGACACATGCACACATGGTTCTACGTCAAGGGTAACTAATGTTGAGCACATGTCTCAACAGGAAGGCATGTTATTAGCACATATCTGTGCATGTGCTGGAATGCTGTTCTGGGCACAACATTTTTGCAATGCTGTACTTGTGCTGAAATGTTATTCTTCACAGATGTGTAACGATACAATTTTTGTTCTGTTCAGATATGTGGGTAGCTCTAGCTGACCTTAGTGCAGAACTGTGTTGTACTATCAACAGCCCAGCTCCTCCAGCATCCCCCCTCCCCCCGGGGTAGTTTTAATTTTTTTTAACCATGCTCTTCATGGAGGCCACAAAAAAGCCCTCCGTGCTTGCAGCAAAAGAAGAAATAGCCATACAGTTGCTACTACAAAAGGAGACGTTAACTCTTCAGCTTCCTCAAACTTGGCGTTACAAGTCCCAGCATTGTGCTCAGCTAAGTCTTCAGAGCAATTCTGTGCACCTGCACAGAATAGCCAATAGCCTCAAGGCGTCTGCTTATCGACATTGTTGTTAATTTATGTTTATTTATTAGGATTTATGTACCACCTTTTTGAATGAATTCTCTCAAGGCGGTGTACAGGAAGAATAAGTCAAACATAGGCAATAAACAATTACAGCAGTAAAAAGTATGGCCTAGCATACTACTGACAGTGTCAACATAATACGCAATAAAACATCTTAATACATAGCGTAGGGTATAAACAGAGATGGAACATATAGGTATGTATGAGTAGATATGTTAAGTCAGTTGTGGATATTGTTTTGGATTATGGTTTTCATGTTCACTCCTTTGTTGATGACATACAGCTGTGTACGTTCCTCTGGGAATGTCTCATGACGGTCAGCTTGATAAGTTACTGACATGTTTGACTGCTGTAAAGGAATGGATGACTATGAATAAGCTTCAATTGAATACAGTTACAACATTTTTATGGTTTCATAAAGAAAGTTGTTCTTTTCCATGGCCTATAATATCATGGGATGTTTGTATCATATCTGCTAAGGATCATGTACGTAATTTGGGGGTTGACCTACATACTGGACTCTCTTTTGAGACCTATATTTCTCGAGTGCTAAGCTCTTCCTTTTACTATCTTTGGTAATTTAAATCTATTCAGCTATTTTTCTGTTTCTGACTTTGCTGAATTGATGCATACTTTTGAAATCTCTCGTATAGATTACTGTGCAATACGTTGGTTGTAGGTTTGCCTGTTAAAAACTTGAAGAGGTTACAAAGAGTACAAAATGCTGCCACTGGTCTTCTAACTCCCCCAAATTTTGACATATTTCTCCTGTTTTGTCATCTCTGCAATGGCTGTCTACTGAGAAACACTGCTGTTTTAAATTGTTGGTTTTGGCTTTCAAAGTCTTTCATTCTACAGTGCCTAAGTATGGGGGTCTTTTATAATGGCACGCTAGAGTTTTTAACACGCGCTAAAACTAAGCATGCGCTAAATGCAAGAGATGCCCATATATTCCTATGGGCATCTCTAACGTTTAGCCCGCTCTAAAAACGCTACTGTGCCTATGTAAAAGACCCCCTATGTGCTTAAGAAGCTACCTTTGTATGCAGCTTGTCATACTTTGCGTTCTCAAGGTGCGAATTCCTTTAAACTTGTGTGCACTTGTAAGCATGCTTATTCTTGTTCTTTGGTATTTCTGTGGAATCATCTTCCTCTATCCATTAGGAATATTAATATTCTTCTTGAGTTTCATAAATGTATTAAAACTTGGTTAATTAGGTAGAAATTCCAGAAATTTAGCTTTTGAATGCTTAATGCTGTTACGAGGTATTGTATGTGGATTTTCAGAAGGCATCTGACAAAGTATCTCATGGTCAACAACTGAGGAAATTAGAAAGCCATGGATAGTAGGTAATGTCCTACTGTGGATTAAGAACTGGTTAAAAAATAGAAAATACAGAGTAGGGTAGGGTTAAATGATCAGTATTCTTAATGGAGAAGAGTAGATAGTGGGGTACCCTCAGGGGTCTGTGCTGGGACCACTATTTTTTTTAGCATATTTATAAGTGATCCAGAGGTAATTAAATCTGCTGATGACAAAGTTATTTAAAGTTGGTAAATAAGAGCATTATGAAAAATTGAAAGAGGACCTTATGAGACTGAAAGATTGGGTATCCAATGGGCAAATGACATTTAATATGAGCAAGTGCAAGCTGATGCAGGTAGGAAAGATGAACCCAAATTATAGCTACATGATGCAAGGTTCCACATTAGGAGTCACCGCCCAGGAAAAAGATCTAGGTGTCATCGATGATACATTGAAACCCTCAGTGTGCAGTGGTGGCTAAGAAAGCAAATACAATGTTAGTAATTATTAGAAAACAGAGAACAGATTATAATAATACCTTTGTATCGTTACATGGTGTAACCGCCCTTTGAATATTGTATGCAATTCTGGTCACCGCATCTCAAAAAAGATATAACAGAATTAGAAAAGGTACAAAGAAGGTTGCTGAAAATGATAAAGGGATAAAACGACTTCCCTATGAGAAAAGGCTAAAGAGGCTAGAGCTCTTCATCTTGGAGAAGAGACAGCTAAGGGAAAATATGAGAGAGATCTATAAAATACTGAGTGGAGTGGAACAGGTAGACGTGAATTGCTTTTCAAAAATACAAGGACTCGGGGGCACACAATGAAGCTACTAAGTAGTAAATTTAAAACAAATCGGAGAAAATATTTCTTCATGCAACAATTAAATGAACTCTGGAATTCGTTGCCAAAGAACGTAGTAAAAGCAGTTAGCTTGTAAGGGTTTAAAAAAAAAAAAAAAAAAAAAGGTTTGCACAAGTTCCTACAAGAAATGTCCATAAACCATTATTAAGATGGACTTGGGAAAATCCACTGCTTATTTCTAGGATGAGCAGCATAAAATGTATTTTACTTGAGATTTTGCCAGGTACTTGCGACCTGGATTGGCGACTGTTGGAAACAGGATACTGGGCTTGATGGCCCTTCGATCTGACCCGGCATGGCAATGCTTCTGTTCTTAATCAATCTCCCGTGATTTTGCAAGTGTTTTAAAGGATTCTGGGGCCTGTGCACTTAAGGTTTTCTCCCATTTTGTGCCAGGGAGAAAAATGTTTAGTACAGAGAATGCTGTGTGTTCGAACGCTTCTCTGGCTCAGGGCCCAAGTATTTATTCACAGAGCAAATTAATCTGAAACAGTGGTTAATTGTGAACAGTATGAGCAGGGAATCATGAAAATGCATAAGCAAGAGATAATATTGAATATATTGGTTAATTACTACATAATTAGACAAACCAACAACCAAAGTAATGACTTTAGACAAAACAGACACTAAGCTCATGCTGCATTTTTCAAATGTATTTTGTTAAAAGGGTAATAGTTTTCTCACATATATGCCACCCTTCTCTACATGTCATATTTTAGTAGACATTTGAATTAGCTGTCAGGAAGGATGAGAGGTAAAACAGGAATGATGGTAAAGGATACACACAAACACACACATTATAATTAATTTGTACTATTCTTTCCAGTCAAGCAGTATCACCATGTTAGCTGCATCTCCTGCTGCTTGTCAGCTTCAAGAATGACACTCACATCTGAACTATTTATTTTATTTATATCAAGAGACGCAGGGCAGCTCACAATCCCACATTTAAGAATTCTTATTACATTAAATAGTAATTACATGGAAATACTTTTAAAACAAATAGGAAGAAATATTTTTTCACTCAAAGAATAGAAGCTAAGGAATTCGTTGTCCAAAAAGGTTTGGACAAGTTCCTGGAGGAAAAGTCCATAGTCTGTTATTCAGATAGACATGGGGAAGCCACTGTTTGCCCGGGATTGGAAGCATGAAACGTTGCTACTAATTGGGTTTCTGCCAGGTACTTGAGACCTGGATTCGCCACTGTTGGAAGCAAAATACTAGGCTAGATGGACATTGGTCTGACCCAGTATGACTATTCATATGTTCTTAGATACTAAAACAAATACAGGTAGAACCCCACCTCCCATTCTTATCAACTAAATCCCTCCCTCAACTTTTTCCCCATTGCCAGCTTCTCTCATGTGAAGCAGAGAACTTCCCTCCAACCCTCCTTGCTGGGGGGAAAAAAAAACCTAATTACTGCAGAAAGGATGATAAATTCTTCGCCAGCAAGCAGCCTGTCACAAACAAGGAACAGCAAATGGAAAAGTCTGCCATGGCAATGATAACACTGTCAACTTCAAAAGCCTCCCTCTTGTGAACACTATGACCTTAAAAGACAACACTTCATCAGCCATACCCTCACTAAGCAGGGTGCAGGTTCATGCAAGGCCTAAAATTTAACCTGCACCATTTCTTCGTACCACTGTAGCTGGACTGCCATTCCACCCCACGAGCTAGTTTGTTAGACAATGTGACCGTGATAAAGGAAGGGACCAGGATGTCAGGACTCTTTCTGCATAAGGCTTTTCTTATAGCTAAGCACTGCAAACCTCTCCAGTGGATTCATCCGGAACATCCAACATTGGCACAATGGAGATGTTATATGCATGAATTGTTGTGCACGGAGAGACTCTCAGTGGATTCGCAAGGCCAGAAATCTCAGAGGTGATTCCTTCGGCTTTGGACATCATTTTTTGGACACTTGGGACTGCCCGGGTTCGTTACACCCTTTTGAATGATCTGGAGACTTTATCTCCCTACTGTGTTGCTTTGCTGTTTGGGGGGGAATTGGTGGGGCGGGGGGAGATACGGGGTGGCCTGGATTTGTCAGACATGCGAGTTTTGTTTAGATGCTAATGATCTTTGTGATAACTGATTTTGTGCTCTTGTTCTGCTCTGTTTGTACTCTTGCTTGGGATATTCTAATAAAGATATTCAAACATAAATTTAATCTGCACCAACACAGAAATCCAGGCCATTTATTCCCTGTTCAGCTCTCATCAGCACACACACAAACACATGTGGCTGCTATGAAAATTCAACATCTGATATGGTATGGCCATACTCTACCAAGGCAACGCAAGAACAGAATACTTCCAAGGGTAAGACTGCGGCACCAACCAATCATCTGGCTTAGCCAACATCAGAGCACACAACGCAGTACTTGAAGAGAAGTTTGGACAAGAAAGCAAGAGGCAAAAAAATTGGGATCTTTGATGGAAAGGAAGGGATCACAGAGCTTAGTAGTTGGTATGGATGGAGAGACAGGATAGGCCATCTGGTTTTCACCTACCATCATTTTCTACATTTCCATAACATAAGTGTGTGCGTGCGGGAGGTGGGGGGGGGGGGGGGGGGGGGGACAACTCTCCACATCTTTGCTTACATTTAACCATAGGAAGTTGAGAAGTGCACATTCTAAGCATTACAGTGCTTGCTTAGGCTATTTGTGCAAGTGAGAGGATGACGGGGAGCAAAAGAGAAAGGAGAACTCAAGCATTTGAGGGAATTTACTAGTAGGGTATCTGTATTCATGAAGCTGTGACAATGAAGGGGCATGGAAAGTATGTATGTTCTTGTGTGACTAAGATAGGAACTCCATTTCTTGATAGGACAGCCTATTTTGTTTTTGTTTTGTAATTTTGTTTTATTAGTTTATTTTACTGAATTTTGATTTTAGTTCTGTACAATTTTATTAGACTGCAAATCGCTTTGTTCTACATATGTAAATTGGTATATCTAATACAATAAAAGCATAAACATAAAACATAGTGAGTGAACGGGGAGTTTGTGTGTGATGGTGGGGGCTGAGTGAATAAATGGAGGAGTTATGAGTGGCTTGCGAGACTGAGTGCATGAGTAGAGGGGGATGATCAGTAACAGGGGTATAAATGAGTAAATTTAGGCGTTGTTAGTAGTCTTGGGGGGGGGGGGGGGAGAGTCATTGACTAATTATGTACAAGATTATGAGTGGCAGTGCCAGTGTCTGGATGTGAGTTGAAAGTGCGGCTCCAGTGAGTGGATATGTGTGGCTAAGTGACTACTACTACTACTACTAAACATTTCTAGAGCGCTACTAGGGTTACGCAGCGCTGTACAGTTTAACAAAGAAGGACAGTCCCTGCTCGAAAGAGCTTACAAACTAAAGGACGAAATGTCAAGTTGGGGCAGTCAAGATTTCCTGAATAGAGGTGTATTGGTTAGGTGCTGAAGGCGACATTGAAGAGGTGGGCTTTGAGCAAGGATTTGAAGATGGGCAGGGAGGGGGCCTGGCATATGGGCTCAGGGAGTTTATTCCAAGCATGGGGTGAGGCGAAGCAGAAAGGGCGGAACCTGGAGTTGGCGGTGGTGGAGAAGGGTACTGAGAGGAGGGATTTGTCTTGAGAGCGGAGGTTACGGGTAGGAACGTAAGGGAAGATGAAGGTAGAGAGGTAAGGAGTGACTAAGCAGATAGGGATTATGGCTATTTTGAGTGGTGAGTGAAGATGTGAGAGTTTATGACTGGAAGGAGAGAATGGAAAAGAAGCTAAGTGACCTGCAGAAGTATGAGTAAATGTGTGTACTTTGGGGAGGGGGGAGTTGTCATTGCTGAGGGACTGTTTGAACATGCCTGTGCCCTCTCCTGCACTGTTCCCCTCAGGGGCAGCAGACTGCCCTTTTGTATAAGGGGAGGGAAGCATTCTCTGTCCGAACTCCACCCTCTTTTCCAACCCCAATTTACATTCAGTCAATTTTATGCACGTCGTATAGGTATTGATATTCAGCCGGTAGAGGTGTTTTCTTAGCCAACTCCAAGGATATTTCTGGATATTCAACATCAAGCCATGAACTCGCACTAGCATTAAAAATCCACATTTATGCAGCCGGCTATCTCTTAAACAGTTAAGTGCAATATGCAGCACTTAACCCCATTGTGATACCACATAAAGATAGGCATGACTTTTAGGTGGTCCGATTTGACCAATAAACTTAGATGGTTAAGTGCTGCATATCAGTACTGAACTTCATAAGTGGTGACTCCACCCCAGGACCACCCATAAAATAGATGGCTTTCAGTTTAGCAATCAGTGGTGATATTCAGCGGCACTAACCAATTAAGTGCCACTGAACATCAGCAGAGGAGCCGTTTCTGGCCTGTTAAACTGCTTGAATATTAACCCAATACAGTATAAATTATTCATTCACATGGGTCATTCCCCAATCAACAAATAAAACTCTCGACAGGTAAAAAGCAAAAGTAGAATGTTTCTGTTTACAATGCAACATACAAAAAAAAACATTCTATTCAAACTCCTGTGTCACATCACTGACAGGAATACAAACACCATCCACTAATACACTGTGATAAGTAACACAAAACCTTGCAATTACACATTCAGAAGCTTATCGTAATCGTATCTTACTGTACACTGCCTTGAGTGAATTCCTTCAAATAGGTGGTAAATAAATCCTAATAAATAAATACAAACACCAAGTCCAAGAACTTAAACTGCATTAACCCTACCTATGAAAAGTCAGCACTGCAAATATTCTAGAACACAAATACACCTTCAGCTTGTAAACGTTAACAAGCCACACTCTTGCACAGAACAAAATAGAAGAAATCCGCATTGTTTGAAGCTTACATACATATTCTCTAAATATTAAAAATAAATCTTTTTGTATCTTTGTCGTCTGTCCATTTGTTTTGGGGTTTATTTTTTTTTTTTTGGGTAGGGGGAGGTTGGTCCTGGTCTCTCTTTACCATTTTCTTTTGTAGATTATCTCAAAGTCCTTTTTTAGGATCACATTTTCATTTACTGTTCTTCATTGTCCTAATTCTCTTCTTCCCTAACTGTTGACACAGATACTTCTGTATTACATTTTATCCATTTCTTTCATTTGTATTTTATATGCCAGTAAGATTTCCCTCTTGGAAGTGCTTGCCTCTAAAATGTGATTTTAAACATTTAAAAGTATATTGCTCTACTTAAATTTCAGTTTTTCTAAGGAATAGCAAGCTTGTTGCGATAGCAATTTTGTTTGCTTTTTATTTTCATTTCCGCCCACCATACCCACTTCCTGTTTTTTTCTTACACAAATTCTTCAAAAGGGTGGAGGACAGATTATTCTGTAATTACATTTTCGGTAATTACATTAAGTGGTCCCTGTCTGCAATTCTTGAAGCACAGGAAGATAGCAAAGGAAAACTGTTAAGTTATTTAAAATGTAATATTTCTGAAGAGAAATATATGGGTGACCTGTGTGAACATCTTACAACAAATATGTTCTATTTATTTTATGCTTGGTACTCAAAGCATGTTGCAACCTTCTGGAAACTTCTTAGTCCTCTTTCTATTTAGCTATATGGACTGGAGGAAATGATTTGGCTCAAGATACAACTACCAAAATTAAAAACGTGCCTCCCGCCACCCCATATCCAAGATCTGGGAAATCTCTCCCCCTCTCCCACAAAGATTCAAAGAATAAAAAGTAAGACAGAACCCACTGGAGTCTAGCAGTATAAAATCTGTAATTCAGAAACAAGAGTCACCAACTGATACCAGTACCGAATGCTTCACAAGAGGCATCCGAGGTGGGGGGAGGCATTTTACAATAGAACTTAAGCATCCAAAAGTCCCAATACAGTCTAGCAGGAAATTGCTTCTAGTGGTGGACCTGATCAGAGGAAGTGATCCAAGGGCATTACTAGAGAGAAACAAAAATGTCAAATGTTTATTGCATGAGTAGGGAAAAAGTTAAGATGAAACCGACTCCACTCAATTTGGGGTTGAATGACCTAGCTAGAAATCAAACCTCCATAGTACAGGATGAGTTCAAGAAATTAAGGGTGGGTCCTACACAACTAACAAGGACAGCTTTGTTTTCTCCAGATATTAGTTATCTATGGTTAAGGAAAAAGACTATGTCACGTCAGGATCTTCTATGCATGGCCGAAGAACGAACAGGGTTTTGGACAGCTCAACTGGCACATAGGAAATGAAAGATTTAATGTTAGACATTTTTCACTGTACAGAACCCTAATCCCAAATGTATGATTCAGACCACATGAATCATGCATCTCACAAGGCTACCTACAAACAAGCATAATGCAGGTAGCACATAAAAAGATACAGGAAGAGAAAATATTTGATAGACTATGAACTATGAAATGTTCATAGTCTAAGTAATAAAATTCAAACATGCCAATCCTAATGGCAAAGGCAAACTTCAGTGTTGTTGCTGCTACACAGAGGTGGCTCAATGAGTCCTATAATTGGGATACAGCTTACCACGTTCAGGATGAAAAGGATAGGCAGTATTTTATGAAAAAAAAATTACTAAAAGCAGACAACAGTTTAAAACAGTTTTTACATTAAGTATAGCGCATGCCAGGTTGAATAAACAAAAACAAATGGTGAATACAGCAAGCAGTAAACGCAGGAAGACTGCAAGAAGTTACAGCTGTGAAATGATTCATACAGTGCCAATAACCCATAATAAATTCTAATGAGTGTTGAAGTGTGATGTAAGGTGAACCCTAACTAGGGTGCAACAGTGAGACTGGGCCTGATAACTGTCCGAGGACCATCTACCTAACGCTTCGATTTGATCTTTTGAGAGCCCTATCAGACCGGATGTTGTGGCAACCGCCTTGAATGCTCTAGATGTTGAACAGGCTTCCTTAAAAAAAAAAAAAAAAGGAAGGAAGGCTGTTTCCGTGAATGGAGGACAATGTTAAGGAGCCTTTAATATAGTTTTTTTTTTTTTGTCAGTATGGACAGGTGTGGGTGCGGGGTGATAATATGAAAGATTTTTTTTATGTACTGGTGACCTAAATTTTAATTCTAGACTTATAATTTATTTTTTTCTCAAATGTTCTCATACTAATTTTGATAATGCTATATTTTGTTAAATATAATTGTGATGGCAGACTGGGATACTGTTATTAACATCTGCTGTAACATGCTTTGAATGATACATTTTTAAGGTGTGTAAGAAAAATAAAGTGTGATTACTGTTATAAGACAAAAGAGGGTGGTGATAATGGAGCTCACACTGAACAAAAAAGGGTGATTAATGAAACACCCCAAGAATCGGTTGTGTTCATATCTTTGTAAGCTGTATTTTCTGTTGACTTGCAGGACTGAGTCAGGCACACAAGCAGGCAACGTCATTGTACATTGCCAAGACAAGAAAAAAAAAAAAGAAAGCAGCAAGTTTGCCTTTTGCAGATGACACAATGATGTCTAACAGAGTGGACATCTGTAAGGAAGTAAATACAAACAAGGAACGATCAGGAAAACTTGAGATGTGGTCAATGCAACACATGTGCACTCATGCAGTCTGGATATAGAAACCAAAGGGACCAGTGCACAGTAGCAGGGAAGATACTGAACTATATCAAACTACAGATTTCATGAAATAATCTTGAAGTACTGAAACAGCATAACATGGAAGTGACCAGAACTTAAGGGATATTAGGTTACATATGAAAAGCATAATCAATGTAAAAAGGATGTGATAATGCCGTTACAGATTACTGGTATGAACACAAGCAGCCAAAAGACAAGAATACCCCTAAGGGAAAATCAAAGACAGAATAAAAGTAGAGTACACACACCAAAAAAAACGCAAAAGGGAGAAAACCTGGTGCAGAGAGACTGCTTCAGACAAATGAAATAAATAAATGCTTCACCACAAAAAAAAATCTAAAGGCCAATTGTATATCTAAAATATTAAAAATACATAGAGTGAGACTAACGAAGTTCATCTGTTTTTCCAGCTGATAAAATGAAACTTTTGCTGCATTCCAAACAGATAAAAATGCAACTAGGTCAGGAGTCACAAAATCAGATGGAAGAGAGTATAAACAGGCCAATCTATCATCTGCCCAATCTTTCCATGTCCACTCTAGTATCTTGGACCAGGGCACCAATATGCTTAAACAGTTTGGCACTACCACCACATATGCTCTAACATACCTCTCTGCCCACATTGATTTCCAACATTGCCCCATATTTCCCCTTTCTAGCTTCTCCTCTCTGTCTGGGGCCCAATAAGCCCTGTGAAGTATCTGAAACTGTAACCGATTATATTTGGTAATTATTGTACGTTTATGGACATACCAAAGCATCCTCTTCCAATCTTCCTCCCCTAACTGGGATCCCACCCACAGAGACCATCTCTCCTTTGCATCCCTTGGTTAGAATCAAACATAGGAGAGAGCTCTGCATACAGGTGGGAGAGTAACTTTTTCCTAGTGCAGTCTTTAAACAAGATTACCTCCAATTGGGTCAGATCTCTACACAGGTTAGCTTTTGCATCCGATCCCAGGAGAAAACCCAAACCTGAAAATACTGATAAAGGGATCTTACAATCAAACAAATCCTGGAGCTGTACCTGAGTCACTAGTATACCTTGGGTAAAAATCTCTACACAACACAAACCCAACTGCCGCCAACTTTTGACGTAACCCAGCAAAATAGCTAGAAGACCATGGGTGGTGGTCTTTCAAAAAGCTAAACAGTTGGACGGTTCCCTTCAATTTACACCCAGCCTTCACCTGACACCAAGGTGAAACGAAGTGATGCCTGAAGGGCGCCTTACTAATACTAATACCCATTCCCTCCTCTTTCCCACAACCCTCCCACTTCCAAGATATAGGGCTCCAATACACTTTTGTCTAGGGGCACCCATCTCACCAAAAAAGCCACACCATGAAGGTCCCACAGAGCCTTGAGTACAGCAGCTTGATAGTACTGTTTCAAGAGGTGCAGCCTCACCCCCCTCGCTCCCTAGGATTCTGTAAAATGGTTTATCCCACTCTTGATCCCCACTTAGCCCATATAAAAGATCTCAGCATCTTGTCCCATTGCTTAAAATGTTTGTTTGGGATTCTAATTGGCAGTTAAGTAAATAAAAATACAAATTTGGGCAGTATCATCCACAACACCGCTATTTTACCCCACCAAATTAACCAAAGAGAACTCCAGATCTTCTTGTATTTGCCACATACGCTGCTCATAATTTAGAGGGAACAGTTCCAAACATTTGTTAGAAAATGTAGCAAAACTCCTTCTAAGCCACCTTAAAAGGGAAAAGAGGAAAATCCGAGAGTCACACTGAACAGCAGAGTCTCTGTTTTGTCAATATTGGTCTTAAAACTGAAAATCCTCCCAAAGTTGTCTAGCTCCTCTACCAGGTGAGGCAAGGACTGTACCGGGTCCGCCACAAAAATTAAAGTGTCGTCTGTGTACAGGAAAATTTTTATGAGGATCCCTGCAAACAACAGGTGCTATCTGGACCGCACTGCGAATCCTGATCGCAAAGGGTTCATTGGCAATCGCAAAGAACAATGGGGACATAGGGAAACGCTGCCTGGTACTCCTCTATAAGGAAAACTCCTCAGACTGAACCCCACCCCAATCACTTCAGTAGCGCTTTTCAGTATAGCACACAACGACCGCACACAAGTACTATAGGTACAAAATGCAGGCACATACCTTTACACCTGCTCAGTAACCTGTCTTGAGTTACCAATGAAGAGATGCAAGCTAAAGGAATAAAATCAAAAACCTTTCTTGGAGTAGTGTGGGCCCTGTTCAATGAACACATTGATAAATAGCAATTATCACTCCACTGTAATGCAGACCTTAACTAGAAGATGTAGTGTGTTGGTCCTGTGAACAAATAAGTGAGTAGTTGGAGGAAATGTGGCACAACCCACATCAAAGCTCTTCTCCCAGGGGCAATATCTCCAAACGGGTTATTTTTGCACACACAATGACAGTAATGACCCTGACTTCTAAGCCAGGATATCTGGAGTATTATTTTAGTCTCTAAAATTTACTAATGCTCGCTATAGTAATTGAATTGTTCCAAAGAGAACTTCCTTCTGGAGTTCATACCATGTAACACGTAAAGGCAACTTTCCAGGTGTGCTTGAAAAAGTCTGTTTAATCAAGCCTGTATCTCTTTGGGATACTGCTGGTGTCCCAACTGTGCAACCCAAACTTGCCGTGCAATTGTCATTTGCTTGTCATCATTCAACAGATGCCAGGTCATCATGCTTCAACAAATTATTAAGAGGTCAATAATGAGGGGAACAGAGTTTATTTTATCAGGAAAATATAGAGGTATATTTTCAAAGGACTTAGACTCACAAAGCTACATAGTAAGCTATAGAACTTTGCAAGTCTAAGTGCTTTGAAAATGAGCCCAATAGTGTACAAATAAATACAAAGTAAAAGCAACAGGGGGGGTGTTAAGGCTGCCAAAATTTAGGGGGCATTATATAACTGCTCAATGTAGCAAAGGAAGTTCCAAGCAACTGATCTTAATCAAACAAGCAGCAACTCATAATGGGACACTAGTGTAATCCAAACGTAGCTACAGAAATAACTTATAATAGATAATCTCTTCACAAGACACACACTGCCAATATAGGGGATAAATATGGCACTACTGGCAGACCATAAAAAAGGTCTCCAGGCTCACTCTGATTAGGTTTAATGTGGAGTTTCCACTGGGGCAGTCTGTTCCAGTGTTCCACTAAAGGTCTACGTAGGATTGGACAGTTACATGATCAAAGCCATTCAGCATTACTTGAGGTGCTTACAAACCTACAAATGGTAGTGGGGGTTGGGGAGGGAAGAGGGTTTAAGAAGGATTTGGTCAAAGACTCTTTGAATATTTGTACTCAGAAACACTAAGTAGCATAGATTGATTTCAAGATTCTCTCTCTCCCTGGAGCAACAGAATGTAGCGACATTCAAATACAGGGCCAGTTGAGAGAGGGACCTTAATATGCAATTCTCAGATGAACAGTGGAAAGCTATAGGTATATAGGTGTATAGGTGAAATTTAATCAGAGAGGTTACATCAGAGTTACTTTTCATTCTCTGACAGACATGTGATTGTCCTATCACGGAGCTCCGAGCATACCAAGAGTACCGTATAAAGTTTATGGAGGCAGTAGTGGAGGTTCAGCTGCTCAGGAATCCTAAATATTCCTCCTTTTAAGGAAACCATATGGGATTAAGAAAGGAGACTGGAGCCTGATAAAGCAGTGTATTGTGGCAGCAAGGTACAATGACTGCTAGGGCCTAGAGGTATGACACTAACAGGGTGGCAAAGGATTTTGACTATTTTCTTCTGAGTAAGTTGATTGTCATGAAGAAGGGGAAGATGCTGAAGTCTCCTGAAAAGTACCCAAAGTATGAGTCCTGGGTGCATTGAAATAATGAGCTGTGGATCCATTTGGCAAAGCGGCATATCAAATTCTGACTAAACTAACATAAATGGAATGTTATAGGGGAAGGGAAGGTGAAACAGGGGTGCCTGGAAATTTTGGGCATGGGGTTATAAATATCCTGTTGTGTTATTTAATGAGACTGTGGGGAATTGGGAGAAAGTACTTTTATGTAAAAGATGAGAGTTTTTAGAAAATGCTGTTCTGAAGAATGGGGTTACCTTCAAAAGCTAATCAAAAAATGTACTGTCAGTCCAATAAAAAAGATATCATTTCTTTTTTGTTTTGTTGTATTTTTATTACCTAGAAAATTCTGAGAATGTTTGTATTGTGGAATCTTAATAAATAATAAATTTTAAAAAAAATGCAAAGACAAATGCCAAGTGAACATAATAGGGGTACATTTTCATTAAGCAGTGTGCTTTTCAATCTGTACAAAACAGCCTAAGCTTCAAAAACAAAGTAGCCGTCTCATTTGGCTTTGAAGATGGCATGACAGTGAGGATACACAGTTGCAGAAGTAATTGTATGATGCATTTTTTGTATGTAAAGTATATTCTATCTGCAGAAAATGTCTCCTTAAAAAATTGTGAGGGTGTATATGCGCGTTCAAGTTCATGCGCTAACAAGAACATGCACACTTTTATGCAATTTGCATGTAGGCCTTCCCAGGGGCACACTTGGGCAGAATTGTAATGTACACACACACACTTTTCCACTTGCCAAGTGAACTCAACACAGGCAGTGTTTCGGCTAACCAGCCTTCATCAGGAGTCAAATGTTGGCGAGAATGCTGGCGGTTTCTATACAGAGGGTTTATTGAATTGTTTCGTAATTGCTCACCGGACGCTGAACACAAGGTTCATTTGTTGCACAACACTTATCCTGAAGATTTATATTTAGAGAAGACACAGCAGTTGACTCCTGACAAAGGTTATGGCCTGTGTTGAGTTCACTTGGTTGGGACTTGTGTGTGCTGAATATACAATAAAAACAACGTGTTTTACAAGACAGTATCATCTTGATGCTTTAGTTTCTTCCACTCCTGAAACTGTTTCCTCTCCTTTAGTCCTGAAAGACCAGTCCACACTAATGGGATTGTTATGTATGCCACCAGTGGATGGAGACATAAAAAGAAAGTAGTTCTGTGTGATTCGCCCTTTAAGGGCACTGTGCATCCCCAGAATACTCAGTATTTCAACTAGCCAAGCAATGGTACTCACAATGGGTAACCTAGCAAACTAGAGTGTGACTATGGTCTCAGCCAAAATATGTAGATATAACCTTACTGAGTCAGGACGTGCACATGAAATGGAGCATGAGATCAAAGGACCCAAAGAAAACTTCTGAAAAACCAAGAAGGATCAACAGGGAGCGCTTCTGGACTGGTCTGGTAAGACTAAAGGAAAGAAAATCATCAGGTAAGACAATTTCTCCTTCGTTTGAGTCCCTCCTAGTCCAACCCAGACCAATGAAATGTGACAAAGCAGTTTCCACAAAGAGGATGGGGTTATGATTTGAAGACAAAGACAGAAGAGAAAATATACCACAAGACTCCTAACAATAGCAGCCTTAACAATAGAGATATGCTAAGGCAATATATTCCTCAAAATAAAAGAAGAATCTGCATCTGGGAGTAAAAGAATAGGCAGGAGACTAAGAGGCAGTGTGCCAGTTTAGGAACATACATATGGCTAAGGGAGCCGAGACACATCCTAAATTTCTCCTGCATAACCTCTGTAGGGCTCAGCCTACAGCCAAAGAACTAGAACCTTGGGAAAGGGACCTCCAGTGAGAAGACTGAGAAGGTAGGCAACACCTCCTTAGAAAACATGTGAAAATATGAAACACCGCAGAGTCCTGAATGGGAAACACTCAGAACAGAAAGAACTCACTGGTGACCAGTGCCCCAAAGTCATTCCTGTCAAAAACAACTGCTGATTGGCAGAATTATCAATGAATAATAGGAAGAACTGAGAAACAGCCATTGATGGCCTATAAAAAGGCATGAATACTACATGGGCAGGAGAAGCAAACACCTATGTGTCTAGTGTGTGCGTGAGACAGAGTCTAGCAAGCACCGAGAGAGCACATAGCCCCCTCTCACCAAGTACCCCAGAGCTAAGAGAGAGAACCTCTGGAACACAATACCAGGCAGCTGTCAGCATAGTATAGACATGTGCTGAAACAGTAACTCCCCCGAGCTGCACCCACTGAACAAAAAGTGTAACTATGCACTTAGCAACTCCTGGAGCCACACTATTCAAGAGGCTTGTAAAAATTGTGCCACACTAGAAAACAGTGTGGAACCACAAAGCAGCAGGACGGAGATGGAGGAGCGACCAGATTTCTGCCACAATGTGGAAGAGTGATTCCTATACAGCTGGCCAAGAAACATGCACCCTAGCTGGGCAGGACAACCAATAAGGCCTACTGGAGAAGCAGCCTGAAATAGGGTTGGGCAGAGTAGCCAAGCCATCCAGTCAGATAAGGCCACCAACCACAGTGGTACAGTTGCAGTGCCTAAACTGCAGCTACTGGAGTACCCCACAGTTGCTCCACCGGTGCTATAAGCACTACTACAGTAACTGCTCCATCGTTCAGAAAATTGAACTCTTGTATTCCAGCCAATTGCAGCAGGTGCTCTATATAGCTAACCAGTTCAGGTGTGGAATCAACGTGTGAACTGTAAAATTACAGCCACAGTGAGAAGATCTGAGAGATGCAGTCAGGAAATTAAAGGGGGTCCCTCGAACCTTAGGACACCAAACAGCATATAAAATTTTCGTGAAGAGAACAGCTGTCCACAGCTAAGCCAGACATGCCCCTACGTCAGATGAGAGAAGAGGCAGGTGGTGCAGGTCCAATATAGAGCAACTTCAGCAGGTCTGAATCAGCAAAGTAGTCCGCCACTCTAAAGCAAACTGTCGCGCCTCACGCGCTCGCCGCGCTCTCGAGGACCTTGGCATACCTTCAGGCTTCTTCCCCGGGAGCGCGGGGTTTGTGAGTCCTTAAGGCAAAATCACCTTCCAGGTAGAAAAGAGAAAAGACTGGACCGGAACTCCGGACTGGAGTGGTACACCGGAACCCTCGGAACTGGAACGCACCGGACGGGTGCGCACTGGAGTGGGGCCCACTGGCCTGGACACGCTGGAGTGGCCCCACTGGACTGGAACATACAAGAGTGAAACCTGCAGGGCTGGAACACACACTGGAGCGGAACACACAGAACTGGAACCCCCTGGACCTAGTCTTCACCTACACTTGACTGCCTACCCCCTCGGGTTGGGCCTTCAGGTTCTGGCAGCCGGTAGGACTTACAGGAGCAGCAGGAATGAAGATCCAGGGTGCCCCCGGGCACCTAGGCGAAGGCAAGGCAGCCAAGCAGGAACTATCCGGGTTCTGGCAGTCAGCAGGATTCAGCACAATGACTAGTAAGCTGGACCCAGGCTCATAGGGACACTGTACCCGGGCAACCCAGTCATACACAGGAACATACACAGAGCAAACTCAGGAGACTTGGAAGGCTATACACCAGCTAACAGCTAAGCTGTGCCCCAGCTAACAAGTCATGCCCTGGACCCAAACGCAGAAGACTAGCAAGGCTTGACACAGGCTACAAGCCAGCGGGGCCTAAGCTGGCTAGTCTACACTAAGAACAAACACAGTCTTGGAATCGTGGCTAGCAAGGGCGGCTAGGCTCACTCTAGGAACAAACACAATCTTGGAATAGTGGCTAGCAAGGCGGCTAGTCTAACACTAGAAACAAACACAGACTTGGAAAGGGCTAGCAGGACGGCTAGCTGACACGAGGAACAAACATGGTCTTGGAAATAGCTTAGCAGGACGGCTAGCTGACACGAGGGACAAACATAGTCTTGGAAATAGCTAACCGGACAGCTAGCTGGCATGGGGAACAATCACGGGGAACTAGCAGAGCTATGCACAGGCAACAAGCCAGACGGTGCCTAAGCTAACTAGTCCTACCTTGGAAACAAACATAGAGAACTAGTAGAGCTATGCACAGGCAACAAGCCAGACGGTGCCTTAGCTAACTAGTCATACCTTGGAAACAAACACAGAGAACTAGAAGAGCTAGACACAGGCAACAAGCCAGACGGTGCCTAAGCTATCTAGTCAAACAAACATAAAACACTAGCAAAGCTATACACAGGCTATAAGCTACACGGTGCCTAAGCTAGCTAGTCAAACAAACATAGAACACTAGCAAAGCTATACACAGGCTATAAGCTACACGGTGCCTAAGCTAGCTAGTCAAACAAACATAGAACACTCACACAGAGCAAACACTGACACCGGGTACAGCACTCTATACTCCAGGACCTTTGCATGAGATTAGATGAGGTGAGTAGAGGTTAGTAGATACAAAGGCCAGGACTGTAGTCTTCAGGTGACTAATAAAGCCCATCAACACCAGAGCCACAGGTGCAGCAATCACCTTGCAACCAAACAGAGGCTTGACACTCAGAGCAGGCATCCCATAGAAAGTAACAGCGGGAGCCATCTTGGATACTGGCAGAGACGAAGAGGCGGCAGCCATCTTGGAAGAGGCAAAGCCCACACAGGTGAGGTTCAGTAGGGCAATCAGCACACAGAGCCAGAGAGAACCTAAGACAGACACAGACACAGAGACAAGCAGGAGCCAGCACAGACACTGACTCCCAGAAACAGGGTAAGTCTGAAGGGTGGCACGGCCACCAACGGGACAGTATCCCTTCCTCAAGACCCCCCTCTCGGTCTCCCGGAGGTGGTCGGGTATCCAGGGGTAACTATGATGAAACTTCCTGATAGGTCTCAAAAGCCAGACATAGATCACTGGGCTGGAAGTCACAAGGAAGATCAAAACTGGCAAACAAAAATAAAACTTGTGACCAGGAAGCTCCTTCGAGTCACCACGGGGCAATCTCGGGAACATGGATGCATCAAGAGGAACACAATTCAAAAGTAACCCTCCCCTGAGGGAACCCACAATGTCCTGACCCTCTTGGCAAATCCATGAAATGACAGGAACAGGACTGGAGTCACTACCCCAGCTGACATCAGAAGCTGGGCTGAGGCTCAAGGTGGCATTCCCATCTTGGCAGGAGCTAGAAGTCTGAACAGAAATGAATCTGAACCTAGCACCTGGGTTGGCCTCAACCCCTTGACTGGAACTGAATTCAGGAGCCTGACTGGAACGAGAACTCAACAGAAAGTCAGCCTCCTGACGGACAATGGACCTTAGGACGACCTTAACATCTTGGTCGGACTTGGAACTAGACACGGACTCAGCCTCCTGGCTGGAACTAGAACTCGGAACAGGCTTAGCATCTTGGTTAGAACTGGAACTTGGAAGAGATTCAGCTGCAGGGCTGGACGCCCCTTCCTGGCCGGACTGGGACGTCTCTCTAACCTTAGCTTCGGGCAGCCTCTGCCGAGCAGGGTTCAAGAGGAGACGGCCCTGGTATCCCCAGAGCATGCTAGCAGGCTGAAATGCAGAAAAGGGTTTTCTCCGGGCTCCAAGCCGTTGAACACACCCTCTCTCAGCTATAGCTTCGGAGATCTTCTCCCAGGCTGAATCAACACAAGGTCTATCACAGTCCTCTGGGAACATCATCTCTTCCTCAATAGCAGACTCAATATCGTGGCTGACCTCTGCACTCGGTGCAGATTCAGCATCTTGACTGGACTTGCAACTCGATCCAGGCTCAGCATCTTGACTGGACTTGCAACTCGGTCCAGGCTCAGCATCTTGACTGGACTTGCAACTCGGTCCAGGCTCAGCATCTTGACTGGACTTGCAACTCGATCCAGGCTCAGCATCTTGACTGGACTTGCAACTCGATCCAGGCTCAGCATCTTGACTGGACTTGCAACTCGATCCAGGCTCAGCATCTTGACTGGACTTGCAACTCGGTCCAGGCTCAGCATCTTGACTGGACTTGCAACTCGGCCCAGGCTCAGCATCTTGACTGGACTTGCAACTCGGTCCAGGCTCAGCATCTTGACTGGACTTGCAACTCGATCCAGGCTCAGCATCTTGACTGAACTTGCAACTCGGCCCAGACTCAGCATCTTGACTGGACTTGCAACTCGGTCCAGGCTCAGCATCTTGACTGGACTTGCAACTCGGTCCCGGCTCAGCATCTTGACTGGACTTGCAACTCGATCCAGGCTCAGCATCTTGACTGGACTTGCAACTCGGTCCAGGCTCAGCATCTTGACTGGACTTGCAACTCGGCCCAGGCTCAGCATCTTGACTGGACTTGCAACTCGAGACGCCCTCTGCCTCCTGGCAGGGACGGAACTTTAACTGAGGCTTGGCCGAACACACCCTTAGGGCAGGGATCGGCGGCTCAATCTGAAGCGCCCCTTGAACTGGGGTTCGGAGCTTGCTTGGAGGTGCCCTCAAGACTGGAAGCGGTGGTGCCACCTGAACCACCCTGTGGACTGGCACCGGAGGCTTGGTTAGAAGCCCCCCTCGAACTGGACTCAGTGGCTTGACTGGACGGGTCACTTGAACAAGAACCGGAGACTTGACCCGAAGCGCCACTTGCACAGGAATCTGAGGCTCCATCGAAGGCTTCCCTCGGACTGGACTTGGAAGCTTCCAAGGACGTGCCACTTGAATGAAGACTGGAGGCTCGACCCGAAGTGCCACTTGCACAGGAATCTGAGGCTCCATCGACAGCTTCCCTCGGACTGGACTCGGAAACTTCAAAGGGCGTGCCACTTGCATGAGGACTGGAGGCTCGACCCGAAGTGCCACTTGCACAGGAATCTGAGGCTCCATCGACAGCTTCCCTCGGACTGGACTCGGAAACTTCAAAGGGCGTGCCACTTGCATGAGGACTGGAGGCTCGACCTGGAGTGCCACTTGCACAGGAATCTGAGGCTCCATCGACAGCTTCCCTCGGACTGGACTCGGAAACTTCAAAGGGCGTGCCCCTTGCATGAGGACTGGAGGCTCGACCCGAAGTGCCACTTGCACAGGAATCTGAGGCTCCATCGACAGCTTCCCTCGGACTGGACTCGGAAACTTCAAAGGGCGTGCCACTTGCATGAGGACTGGAGGCTCGACCTGGAGCGCCACTTGCATAAGAATCTGGGGCTCCATTGAAGGCCTTCCTCGAACTGGTCTCGGAGACTTAAGCCCCCTCGTTACTTGGACTGGAATAGGAGGTTCAGTATGAAGCATCCCCTGGACTGGACTCAAGCGCCTAGGAGGCCGCGCTACTTGAACTGAGGTCCGGGGCTTGGTCTGACGCTTCCCTCGGCCCGACCTCAGTGGCTTGGCTAGAGGCTTCACTCGGAAAGGTTCCCAATGCTCCACCGGAACCCTTCCTCGAGCCGGACTGGGCATCTGTGGACTATGATCCCGACGAGAAGTTACCCCACCATGGTACAGCCAGCTACTCGGCTGAGGAGGGGGAAAAGACCTGGGCGGCGAACGTTCCCAGCGTCCTCTTTCGAGTTCAGACTCCAGAGTATCCCACAGAGCAGGGTCTTCCCGAAGTCTGCGGCGGTACTCACGGAGCGTGATGTCCGGATCCATGTCAAAAACTGGGTCATCGTCGCACAGCCTCCATTCGATACGCTCCTTCTCCGCTGCTGCTTCAAGAGTCTCCGCAAAGGCTGGATTCCACAGAAGTTCGTCTCGGTATTCCTCCAGGCTTATATCGGGATCAAAACTAGAAACTAGACTGTTCTGGGAATCAAAAAAAATTTCAGAAGTTCCCCTCGGATTGTCCGTGGGGCATGAACTTATGGGCATGAAGCCCACCTGGACTGATGATCTCGCCGAACTCATGGCCTTTGTATTCTGTCGCGCCTCACGCGCTCGCCGCGCTCTCGAGGACCTTGGCATACCTTCAGGCTTCTTCCCTGGGAGCGCGGGGTTTGTGAGTCCTTAAGGCAAAATCACCTTCCAGGTAGAAAAGAGAAAAGACTGGACCGGAACTCCGGACTGGAGTGGTACACCGGAACCCTCGGAACTGGAACGCACCGGACGGGTGCGCACTGGAGTGGGGCCCACTGGCCTGGACACGCTGGAGTGGCCCCACTGGACTGGAACATACAAGAGTGAAACCTGCAGGGCTGGAACACACACTGGAGCGGAACACACAGAACTGGAACCCCCTGGACCTAGTCTTCACCTACACTTGACTGCCTACCCCCTCGGGTTGGGCCTTCAGGTTCTGGCAGCCGGTAGGACTTACAGGAGCAGCAGGAATGAAGATCCAGGGTGCCCCCGGGCACCTAGGCGAAGGCAAGGCAGACAAGCAGGAACTATCCGGGTTCTGGCAGTCAGCAGGATTCAGCACAATGACTAGTAAGCTGGACCCAGGCTCATAGGGACACTGTACCCGGGCAACCCAGTCATACACAGGAACATACACAGAGCAAACTCAGGAGACTTGGAAGGCTATACACCAGCTAACAGCTAAGCTGTGCCCCAGCTAACAAGTCATGCCCTGGACCCAAACGCAGAAGACTAGCAAGGCTTGACACAGGCTACAAGCCAGCGGGGCCTAAGCTGGCTAGTCTACACTAAGAACAAACACAGTCTTGGAATCGTGGCTAGCAAGGGCGGCTAGGCTCACTCTAGGAACAAACACAATCTTGGAATAGTGGCTAGCAAGGCGGCTAGTCTAACACTAGAAACAAACACAGACTTGGAAAGGGCTAGCAGGACGGCTAGCTGACACGAGGAACAAACATGGTCTTGGAAATAGCTTAGCAGGACGGCTAGCTGACACGAGGGACAAACATAGTCTTGGAAATAGCTAACCGGACAGCTAGCTGGCATGGGGAACAATCACGGGGAACTAGCAGAGCTATGCACAGGCAACAAGCCAGACGGTGCCTAAGCTAACTAGTCCTACCTTGGAAACAAACATAGAGAACTAGTAGAGCTATGCACAGGCAACAAGCCAGACGGTGCCTTAGCTAACTAGTCATACCTTGGAAACAAACACAGAGAACTAGAAGAGCTAGGCACAGGCAACAAGCCAGACGGTGCCTAAGCTATCTAGTCAAACAAACATAAAACACTAGCAAAGCTATACACAGGCTATAAGCTACACGGTGCCTAAGCTAGCTAGTCAAACAAACATAGAACACTAGCAAAGCTATACACAGGCTATAAGCTACACGGTGCCTAAGCTAGCTAGTCAAACAAACATAGAACACTCACACAGAGCAAACACTGACACCGGGTACAGCACTCTATACTCCAGGACCTTTGCATGAGATTAGATGAGGTGAGTAGAGGTTAGTAGATACAAAGGCCAGGACTGTAGTCTTCAGGTGACTAATAAAGCCCATCAACACCAGAGCCACAGGTGCAGCAATCACCTTGCAACCAAACAGAGGCTTGACACTCAGAGCAGGCATCCCATAGAAAGTAACAGCGGGAGCCATCTTGGATACTGGCAGAGACGAAGAGGCGGCAGCCATCTTGGAAGAGGCAAAGCCCACACAGGTGAGGTTCAGTAGGGCAATCAGCACACAGAGCCAGAGAGAACCTAAGACAGACACAGACACAGAGACAAGCAGGAGCCAGCACAGACACTGACTCCCAGAAACAGGGTAAGTCTGAAGGGTGGCACGGCCACCAACGGGACACAAACTAGTCTTCCAAAAACTGAATTAGAGCAGATTTCCACAGGTCTGAACCAGATAGGGAATATACATGTTTATGTAAGAGGAGAGCCCACTAGCCTCAAAATATGTCAGACCAGTGTCTGCAGCACTGGAAAGTGAAGAGACTTGCATGGTAGTGAACCCAGAAGTCTGCAGCACTGGAAAACTAAGAGACTTGCATAGTAGTGAATCCAGTAGAGAAGTAGTAGTGAATCCAGTAGAAGTTTGTAGCACTGGAAAGCGAAGAGACTTGCGTAGTAGTGAATCCAGCAGAAGTTTGCAGCACTGGAAAATGAGGAGACTCATGTAGTTGTGAATATAGCAGATGTCTGCAGCACTGAAATCGAGGAGATTTGAAAGGCCCTAACAATTGTGGAAGTGGGTTGAGATCCTGGGGAACTGGGTTTGATTCCCACTGCAGCTCCTTGTGACCCTGGGCAAGAAATAATACTTTGATTGTGAGACCATTTGGGGCAGAAAGTACCTGTACAGATATTTGTGAACCACTCTATGCCTATGTGTAGGCTTGAACAACATATCAAATGCAATAGATATGCAATAGATAAATAAATAAGATGTCTCCAGCTCCAATACAGACTACACCTACAACTCTGAAAGAAAGGAGGCTTCTGTAGCTCTGAAACATAGGAAAGGACTATAGCTCCGAAAAAGAGAATAGTTCTAGAGATCTGAAAAATAAGAAATGTCCACCTCTGTATAGGAGAAGAGACTGCTGAAATTTTGAAAGAAAGTAGAAGTCTGAAACTCTGAATAGAGGAACGTTGGAGGCTCCGAACCAAAGCAGAGGTCTGTAGCACTGACAGAGATACAACATGGAGCTAAAAAAAATAACACAGAGGGCCCCAACTGTGAAAGTAAAGAATCCCCTGAAGCTCAAATGCCAGACTGGAATTGCACAGGGGCCAGACCAGAATCAAAATATTCCAGGTCTAAAACCCAGCACTTGCCTTAGGGTAAATGCTAACAACTGTAATCACTATAACAAAGACAGGAACTGACTGCTGCAGAAAACTCAGCTTGAAATCATTACGTGAAGCTTTGCTACACTGGGCTGTCTCTGAGTTTACTTTTTTTTTGGAATGGTGAACTGTTAAAGAGAATATTGCCACAGAGCTGAACTGTGCTAGAGACCAACAGGAGAACTGTAAATCTTCCCCAAAGTCACAAGGGCACTGGTGTCCCCCTGCTGTCAACAAAGCAGCCAACAAAAACAGCTGGAGACCAAGAGATTCCACTTGTTAATCACAAGAGCTGGAGGACTCCATACCTATCAGGAGTTAGCCAAAGATATGTGGAACGCGAAGAGAATTGCAATAAGAAAACCAAGTCTCTGAAGCCAACACTGAGCTCTTGATGAGGAAAAAATGGCATCAAAACCGAAGCACTGAAAATAACCAACCACGGGAGTGCTGAATAAATAGCAGGGAGCTAAAAATTAGCAGCTAAGTACAGACAGATTTCTCTCCATGCAGCCAAGCTGAAGTAACCAAAAGACTAGGTACCCAGGGAAAAATAGATGCAGCAGACGAACATGTCAAAGAAACTTACCTCAACATCCCATTTTTTTTCAAAGAGAAAAAGGGAAGGGAAGAAGTAACTTTTGCCTACCAAGCTTCACTCCCACTCTGTGCAATCTACAGCCCCAGTTGCCTCTCCATACTCTGAATAGAGAAAGGAAGGAAGGAAGAAAGGGAAGGGAAGGGGGGTAGGGACCCAGTACCACCAAGTGTCATCACAGCTCCAGGAAAGCTCAGCATAATAAAAAGAGAGCCTCTTCCCACCAGCTGGACCCTGTGCTCAACTGACACCCCAGCAGTTCACTGGGTCAGGAGCTGGTTTGATAAGCACCACATGGGAGCTGCGCATAACATCCACCATCCGCTGGAGCCATAACAAATTTACTAAGCATTTTGAGCCTGCGCAGTGCCCTTAAAAGAGTAAATCACACAGAACTACTTTCTTTTTATGTCTCCACCTGCTGGTGGGCGCACATAACAATCCCATTTGTCTGGACTGGTCTGGGAGGGACGCAAAGGAAAATTAGATAAAAGGACAAAATATATTGAAAGAAAAGGTTAATGTAAGAAACCAAGATCCAAAAAACAAAACAAAACAAAACAAAAAAAACTCCCCAATATTCGGTACTCCAAATGACAAGAACACTCACTTTTTCAAATTCTTCAACACCTCACTTTGTTTTATAACTATTCCATTCTGGAATTTCTTACCTACCACAATACACCTCGAACCTATCCACCTAATTTTTAGAAAGAAATTGAAAACTTCCGTTATGGTGGATACCGCATAATGGAATATGGTTAAACCCCTAACCAAACAGAAGACAAATGGCATTCATAAAATGGACATCATCCATAATTAAAGATAAGTGGTGCTTGTAAAATTAATACTAAATACTATCATAACTCTTGGAAACTGTTTAATGATGCACTGTGTAATCCACTGCTACTGTACCCCTATGGCAACTGATAACTGTATCAATGTTAATTGTTTGTAAAATAGTCAAAATATCATATATAACGTACACAGATTTACTGCCGTAATTACAAGGTAATCACCTACTGATGTAGTGTAAACCATGGTGAATTCTATTAGAGGATACAACAGTATATAAACAATAAATTGACACTGACATAACCTAACTCAAGTCCACAATATATGAGATTCCAAAAGATCAAAGTTTAAGAAATATGATGGTAAAAAAATGAACAGCATAGAAATGAAGTAAATAAACCTTGGGTGGGGGGGGGGGGGGGGGGGGGGAAGATTAATCCTAAACCCTCTTCACTTGGGTAAGACCAGTCTACAGACTTCTCACTCTATTCTCCAGTCTGACACAGTGGTAGATTACCTGTTTTGACAATTTTGTTAGTGAAAAACATAAGTTGAGATGGGTTAAAGAATATACAAGTACAATCATGATACTTTATCAAATATTTGAAGGAAATGTAGGTACAAATGTCCCTCCAGGACACAGCAAAAGTCATTATTGTTATCATTTCTGAGTGTCCTCAGGAAACATTCTTATGTTCAAAGAGAAAAGGGGAATTTTTATATCTGAAATAAAAAGTCACAACAGCCAGTCTCTATCAGGATCTAAGAGCAGTAACATAGTAAATGACGGCAGATAAAGACCAACAAGCTCTTCCTAACATGATTCTAGAAAGATTGTTAGATCAAGACTATCTTGAGAACTTAGTGAAAGGACATCTTGACTGTTCTCGCCAGCCCTTTTCTTATAAAAAGTAGATTAAGAGGTTCATTTTCAAAGCACATAGAAATACAAAGTTACATAGGCTAATATGAGGCATATTTTCCAAGCTGACTTACAAAGTCATATACAGGCATATTTTCAAAGCACTTACAAAAATTCCATAATAACCTATGGAACTTTGTAAGTCTATATGCTTTGAAAATGAGCACCAAAATGTTCTTGCAATAGGCAGAACTGATTGAGATGGAACATGTAAATGTTCAATCAAATACCTCTTAAAAGTTTATGAGGCGACACTCCAGGTTTCTTTGGAAAGTCGATCAGGCGCACTTGCATGACAGAATTTTCCAAATTCTCACAATTGATAAGTTGGAATTATCTTTAGCAACAGTAGTATAACAAAAAGTCCACTTTACTGAAGCCTTCATCCAGTTTCTGAAAGAACTTTTCTATCCTAACATGTGCCTCTTGATTCTCAATTCTAGTTTCTAGCTTCATAGCTTGAGCTCCACTCCATGCTAACTGCTGAGACTGATTGCCTCTATGGACCAGAACCCAAAACCATAAATCTTCTAAAGTAAAAGTTGAAGGTCTTATTGAGTTAAAATCCAAAGTTGCTGGGGCTGGACTCTCAACTGCACACACTGGTAGCAAGCAGAGAAGCAGCCACGCCTGGTTCTTTGAAACTGGTATTCCCACTGGATTCTTCTCATAGTGGAAGCCCCTGTGTGACCACCAAAGCCACCATACCCGAGTAACTCAGCACACCAGGGAACAAAGTGAGATCATCTTCCTGGGCCGGCCCCAACGCAGGAATCCCCAACCCTCACAGCTGCTGGGTTCATCAGTAAGAGCCATTCTTTGGGGGGGTCAACAAAGACAGTGCTCAAAGGGGTTTTTTTTTTTTTTTGGGGGGGGGGGGGGGGAGCTTGCATCTTGCTCCTAGTTATCCCCTGCTAAACATCCCTAGATGGTGTTCCCTTTACCACAAAGGCATCCATTGTGCAGGAGGAGTACAGCTGGAATCACTGTAGACAAAGCGCTCGACTTTCCTTTCCGTTTCTTTTTGCCCGGCATTAGTGCAGGTAAGAAACCTATGCGGAAGCATCCTCCCCCTAAGACACAATCTTGGAATCAGGTACAAACAAATTTAGATTGTGAGCCTACTAGGGACAAAAGTACCTGTGTATAATATATGTAAAACCACTTTGGCTGTAGCACAGAAAGGTGGTATATCAAATCCATTACCCTTTTACTTTTCAGTGCAGCAAATAGTACACACATACTTTAGTCAGATGAATATCCACAAGCTGATTTAGCCATAATATTACTCATGCAGCCTCTAAAAATGTACCTCATGATGCATTTTCAGCTCTTTAATGTAGGATTTCTATATTAGAAATGTTATTTATGACTGCTTATGGATAGGGTTGATGATATGCTGATGTTTGCTGTTTATAATTACATTTGTATTTTGTTACCCACTCAGAATTGTAGATGATGCAGGCTAATAAATAAATAAATCCTACCCCAATACACTATTTCAGCAGGTTCATAAAATTAATCCTCATCTTTACTAAATGAGGTTTATAAAGGATTTTTTTATTATACAGCTAAATTGGCAATGTCGGGGGGAGAGGGGGGGAGAGGGGGAGAAGGGCTAGCATCTAGCATTCAGTCATGACAGCCGAAGATGCTTAAAGTCAACACTAAATCCATCACTGTATAACTTACAAAACCTGGTAGTAATTTACAGAAGTTGTAAAACCCAAATCAGGAATGCTATCATCTTTCTCTTACTGGTTCTTCCCCTTTAGAGACTTCTGCAATATTGTTAAGTGTATAATGTAAAAATAAGAACAGTTTAGGGAATGAGGGGGTAAAAGGGACCTTTAGCAAACAGGAAAAACATTTCAGGTGTGCAGAAGTTGATTTACACCTTTTGCATTAGTAATTAACTCGAAGGTCATAATGGAAATCACTGGCTGAAGTGCTTAACGTGTGATGATGTATTGAGTTTATAATCCCATAAAAAAAGCCATTACTGAAGGTCATGTTTTCTCTAGGATGGTCAATAATTCTATCCCCTAACCAAACAAGTTCCGTCTAGCACTGTACTATAAAATGCTTAATGGACTAGACAAAAATACACTACCTTTAGTTTAATCTTCTCTTTCCTGCTAAAATGCCTTTCCAAACAATTTGTAAAACATTACTTTATTTGATGTAAGGCATGTAGACTATTTTTCTTGCCAAATTAAGTAATTAATGCCATTGCTCTTGGGAACAAGAGACAGGAGCTCATTACTGCAACAGGAGGCAGTAGTTAACTAGATTGCTTTTAGAGTAATAACATAACCAAGGTCAAAAGAGCTGTCTGTTTTGGATCATGTGAACCAACCAACTGCATTCCAAGGATATTATGTCCAGGGCCATCATGAAATCTTATCACTATGCTTCACTCTGCTCCTGCATTCTGCAATCACTTTCTCTCCCGTACCCAATGCTGTAATTAAAGAACTATCAAAATAACTTTTAACTTTTCTATTTATCTTTTTTGTTCAGTCACTCTAATACCATATTTGCTTCTTCTATTTCTACTTCTGCTTTCTCTGTGTTTCATGGTTTCTTCATTCTTTTAATTTTGCTGTAGAAAGTGGGTGAAACCCAGAAGAACTGCTCCTAATCTCAGGGGTAGGAAGAGGAAGAACTCAGGATAGATTTTCTTATGTCTTGGGAAGGGGTACTTCTCCTATGAAGGCCTGAGATGAAGGGCCTTAGAGAGCTGTCTCTAGCCCCAAGATGGGAGAGGTCCCAGAACTGTTGGTAGGATATATTTGGCCCTGCACAATGCAAATTTGTTAGTAAAGCTGGCAAGGAGGAGGGAGAGATGAAAGCAAGAGGTGCAGCTCTTAACAGCAGGAAAGGACTTGCACTGGGGGAGGAGAAATGAGCTAGAAGGACACTTATTTTCCATTTTCCTTAGAATGAGTGACTGTCTATTGAGGCCAGAATTTATTTCAAACTGGTGTGTTTTCTCTTTAAACTATTTCACAGCTTGGCACCAGATTACTTATATCCACATTTTATATTTACTTATGCTTTGAAAACAAGACACACTGGTACAGTAGGTTCTTTCCCCATTCAAAAGGGCAAAAGAGATTACATCTCTTTGAATTAGGGTTGGCATTTCAAGTGGCAAGATTATGGACTAAGATCACATCTAATTTCAAATCTTCTCAGTCATATTATTTTTAGGAAAAATTTGAAAACCCTCCTGTTCCGAGGGAATGGATCCTCAGAAGCTTAGCTGAGATTAGGTGGCAGAGCCGATGGTGGGAGGCGGGGCTGGTGGTTGGGAGGCAAGGATATTGCTGGGCAGACTTATATGGTCTGTGCCCTGAAAATGACAGATACAAATCAAGGTAAGGTATACACAAAAGTAGCACATATGAGTTTATCTTGCTGGGCAGACTGAATGGACCATGCAGGTCTTTTTCTGCCGTCATTTACTATGTTTCAGTAATACGTGTACCTCATCCTAATTGTTGACATCAGTAATTATTTTTTACTTTAGTTAATATGTATTTTTTTTAATTATTGAATTTATTATTAAGGCTCTTTTTCCCAGTTAACTGAAACCCGCTTAGAACTGTGAGGTAATAGCAAGATAGAAAACTGATTTACCATTACTGTCCTTTTTGAGCTCTCACATAGGATGTGCTCTCCTTAAGTCTAGTCCTACAACACGCCCAAATACTCTCATGAGCAGAGAAATGTGAAGAAAAATCAGGTATATTACTGCCCCCAAAGTATACATACAAAACCCATAGCAATAATTTGAGAAAACAACTTTTTTTCTAATTTTACACAGATAACACGAGAGAAGTCATGCTAAGTGAGATTGAAGTCTATTGAGCCCATCATCCTGCCTCTGATAATGGCCAGTCCGTGTTACACGTAGCCAGAAGATCCCAAAAGGTAGATTTTTTTTCTCATAGCTTGTTTCCAGGGATGAGCAAGTTTTCATGGACTTTTCAGCCAAGAACTTGTCCAAACCTCTTTTGAGCTCTGCTGTATTAAAGTTCCACAAATGACCTTCATCACACTTTCTTGGGATTTAGCATCTGAAAGAGAAAACTTCCCATGAAAAATTTAACAGGCCCCAGTTATTATACCCTTTTTTTTTGGTCATCCTTAGCACAGCTTATGAACATGATCCACTGCTCAAAAACTTACAGCCTATTTTATCTTTGGATGAGTAACTGTATCAAGCCACACCCATTACTTTATACCTAGTACTAAAGAAGTTTCTCATGAAATATGTTTAGACATATATCTTTTGGATCAAGCTGTAAATTAGCCACAGTTCTATTTCACAATAAATTTCTTTAGTGCATCTCAAGCTACAAAAGCTGGTGTCATGCTACAGCATGCTCAGCAAGATCAAACAATAAGGAATGATTGTTTGATTGTTATCCTGACTCTCCTGCACCAACTCCCCCTTAATTACTGCACTTACATAGTCAGTTTTAGAGGAAAAAAATGTCAAACACCACAAGAAGATGGCTCCATATTGATCTGCATCCTCGACTATGCCACAGAAAGGTCAGGGTCAAATTTAAAATGTTTCTATCAAATGTTATGTTTTTATTTATAATCAGTTTTATTTTAAACAGTGAATAACAGTTATAAATATAAACCATAGCCAAAAGCTTATATTAAGTGTCATAATACTCCCTTCCTGGTTAGGTATAGCAAACACCACTCTGTCTCCTCTTGAGCTGTTGCATCTCCTATTTTAGCATTATAGAAAGTCCATAGTCCATGGTCCATCTGCAGCTCGTCTTAACCTTCTAACCAAAGGGCAGCTTCAGTTTTCTACACCTTAGTAGATTACCCTCTGCCCAGGCATCAAAGGGAGCTCAGGTCTCTCCAGTATGCTTGAAAAATACATTTGCCACAGTCTATAAAGGATAGCTGGGCTTCCTGGGACTCAGGGTGTCCTCCAAGCTTTTGCCAGTTTGCATCTGACAGAATACAATCAGTACCATCAACACCTGTGAGTGACCTTTATTGCTATTCTCCAGTACCAGGGGGGGGAAGAATCCCTAAAATCAAAAAATTGCATAACAATTTTTCTAAAATGGTTGAACTTGAGAACAGTAAACCATATATGAAACAGAGTGCCAAGCTGTCAACATGCCCACCAGTGTCTGTCACCAATAGTCTGGAAAATCTTATAAAGGCACTGGAAAACAGGGTGGGGGAGGGCAGCAAAGCCTGAACCTATCTTCCACTAAATTAACAGACATGGAGATTTGATTTGCACTGTAGAAAATGTGCCACTACCTTTTTTAGCTCATGTGTTGCTACTGCCATTCTGCTTTCTCTTAATTCTGTGAGTTATGATCAATGCATGGGTTCAAGTGATGATTTTTAAGCCAGGATTCAACTGCTGACTTAAATTTGGGTGAAATACTTATAGGATGCCAGCAGTCCTTTTCTTTAGAATCCCCTTTAGATATGTACAGTAGTTGTATAACAGACACTGAGCACTATGTTGCTTTATAATGTCACACTATATGATGTACTAAAAGCTACTTTTAGTTAAAGATTTGCAGGTTTATGATTTTGTTATTTTGAATGTTATTTAGAATTGATCATGTTTTCACCACTATTACAATTTGATTACTCATTATGTGTTTTTAGTATGTTATGGGGCTCATTTTAGTAATCTATGTAACTTTCTACTTCTAAGTGCTTTGAAAATACACCTCTATGTCATTATCCAGAATATTTTAGATGTTTATATAATTTTATCTCGATTTATATTGTATGTATGCTCTTACGAACATTGATGTCTGCTTAACAGTCACTGCTAGAAGCATGGGCTATTTTAATAAAAGTTCGCTCTTCATCCTGTCTGTTCTTGTCATTGTCTTCTGCTGAAAAATTTTAGCCCACATCATCTCCTCTAAGACCTCACCCAAATCCTTAGAAATTCAAAGGAGTCATATGTCCTAGGAGATGAGAGGCTGATATACACAGACAGGGAGAGTAAACTTGGGGTGATGGTGTCACAGGATCTTAAGGTAACAAAACAGTGTGACAAGATGGTGACCATAGCCAGAAAGATGCTAGGCCGCATCGAGAGAGGTGTAACCAGCAGAAGAAAGGAAGTGTTAATGCCCTTTGTACAAGTCATTGGTGAGGCCTCACTTGGAGAACCGTGTTCAATTTTGGAGGCCGTATCTTGCTAAGGACGTAAAAAGACTAGAAGCGTTCCAGAGGAAGACAACAAAAACGGTATGGGGTTTGCACCAAAAGACATATGAGAAAAGACTGGATGACCTGAATATGTATAGCCTAAAGGAAAGAAGGGACAGGGGAGATATGATAGGGACATTTAAATACTTGAAAGGTATAGAAACAAATCTTTTCCAGAGAAGGGCAGCAGTAAAACTAGAGGTTGTGGGGTGGTACACTAAGGAGTAGTGTCAGGAAATTCTTTTTCACAGAGAGGGTGGTTGAAGCCTGGAACACCCTCCCATGGGAGGTGGTGGAGACAAAAACGGTGACAGAATTCAAAATGGTGTGGGATGAACACAGAGGATCTCTAATTAGAAAATGGCTGGTATAAAAAAAGCCTAAACTTAAATGGCTGCATGTATGTGGATGTGTCAAGTGATGCTTAGATGGCGACTCCAGCTGTGATGAACTAGGATCGGTGTTGGGCAGACTTGTATGGTCTGAGTCCCGTATATGGCAATCCAGTTTAGGATAGGCTGGAAAAGGCTTCATCAGCCACTTCAGTGGCTAGAACTTGAGGACAGTGCTTGGCAGACTTTTACAATCTGTGTCCCACAAATGGCAAGACAGATAAGCTGGAGTGGGCTTCAACAGCAACTCCAGGAGTTGGAACATATGGAAAGGGCTGGGCAGACTTTGTTCTATGTCCCAAGAATGCCAAAGAAAGACCATGATCATGTATTTTACATCACATTCATTGCTGATTTAATCATGAATTGATAATAAGTGTGACAGCAGGGCAGACTGGATGGACCGTTTAGGTTTTTTTTTTCTCTGCCGTCACTTACTATGTAAATCCTGATCCACTGTTCCAGGTTTCTCACCTTCCCCTGCTCCCAGAGTCTTATAGATTTTTAAAGAAAACTACACTGTTTGGTTCTTCCTTCAGAAGTACCTCAAAAACGGAGTAACCTCCAATAAACTACTGTAATGTAATATATGTGGATAGCAAAGAAACTCTTATCAAAATCCTACAGACAGTTCAAAACACAGCAACCTGCTTGATTTTCAGGGTATCAAAGTATGATAGAGTAACCCCGTTATTCTTCAAATTACACTGGCTCCCAATTAAAGCATGATTAATGTTCAAAACCAGTACCCTCATATACAAAATTTTGTTTGGAATGGCACCAAGTTATATGATGGATTTAACTGATCTACCCAGAAGTAATGCAGACCCAATAACAAGAGACTATCTACTTCTCCACCTCCCCCAGTTGCAAAAACAACCTACAAGTCAGCTCATACAGCAACTCTGTTACTTGGGATCCAAATGGTGGAATCAAATTCTCAAGGAAATAAGATATAAATACTTATTTTGCAAAAATCTGAAAACTTACTTTTTAAAGAAATTCTTTAAGATTGAATTGTAAAATTGGAGAATTGTATATTCATGACTGATTCTTGTTAATTGTAACTTTATTCAGTATATTGTTAATGTAATTAAATTCAGTTAAATGTAAGCCACATTGAACTGAAATTAATTTTCAAATAAGGTGAGATATAAAATCAAATAAATAAACAAACACTCCCTGCAGGAATGATGAATCAACATATGGTGAAGTTGCAGGTACAGAAAAAAAAAATCTTCCTCGGGGACCAAATACCTCCCTGAAGAATCTATAGAGGTATCCCCTTCCATCAACTGCTCTATCACCCTCAACTTCAGACTCTCCCACCTGCTCACCTCTGCCATACATTCCCCCACTAGCAAGGAGGCAATACATGTCAATCAAATCTCTCTAGACATAATTCTCTTCCCAAGCAGTACTTGATGCATTCCTTCCCAAGTACTCCAAGTAAGGCCAGTGCGGGAAAGATGCCAGTCTGCACTGTGGGGTCTCATCTGTCATACCCAAAGGTAAGCTTTCAGGGGCTACCCCAACTAATGGTCTGCTTTGCTTTATATAGATCCACTGCTTAGGAATAACACTGCACCACTTCAATATTGCTCTAATGGGAAGCTTTATAGTACCTTTTCAAGTCTGGCATCCCCTTCCCTCCTGCTTCTCACCAGCATCCTTGAGACACTTGGGGCAGTTTATGTTTCCAGATAAAGACAAACATTTTCACAATAAAATGTTTTAGACCTCAGAGAGTGATAAAGATAGGGGTATATTCTATAAGTAGCACCTAAAAATCAGAACTGAAAATTTAATGTGCTTAGCACAATTCTATAAAGAGTACGTGTCCTTTATAGAATCACGCTTAAGCATAACCTGTGCCTAACTGTACGCACCTGCAATTAAGCCTGCTGTGAGAAGGCTTAAATGCTGGCATTAACAGTTAGGCGCAGTTTTACCATATTCTGTATCAACGCACATAACATTTGGGAACACACCCAGAAACACCCCTATCCACACCCCCAAATACGTACGAATGTTTAAGATTTACGTGCACATTGTTATAGAATACAATACACATGTAAATCCTAATTATTGCCTATTAGTGCTAACTGGTTATCATCCAATTATCGATGCTGATTAGCGCATTACTCACTTATGTTATGTGTGCTAAATTGGGTACATGCTCAATTTAATGCATGTTAACTCTTAGGATCATATACTGAATTGTGCCCAAAGTGTCTGACAAACAGAATTTTGCTGTATGATCACCTCAATGCTCGCTATCCTTCCCATTCAGGAACGGTTTAATTAAAGCCAACTATCTACACCTTTGACTTGGATTCTAACGAGGGGTGGAAAATATTTTGCATACATAATGGCTGTATCCACAGTCCTAGATACATCAATGCCCCCCCCCCCCCCCCCCCCCCCCCGTTTCTCTAAATGGACAGGAGACAATCAACTGCCCCAATCAACTGGCTCAGAGTTATATTTAAAAACTCCATTTTGTAGAGGTTCGCTTTGAACCGAAATAACGAGCTATATGTTAAGAGTTCATCTAATCTAGGCTGTCAGGAATTAATGCTACCATCAACATTAAATAATGTACAAAAAGCAACACTTTATATCCCTCACCTCCAAGCTCTAAAGCTCTTGATCCCACTATCACCTCTTATCCTTGTTGCCAATGGTTCCAAAGAGCAGGGGAAGAAAGAGGCATCCCTATCTGGTTCCTCTGTAGAACCAACAGTCTTCTAAACATCCTCCATTGGCACTGGGGCTGAATACATTGCCTCTATTCATCTTAGAGCAAAACCCCAAATTTTCTCAGTATTGCCACCATGAATGCCTGCTCTACCCTTCTAAATATTTTTCAGCATCAATCACTAGAAAAACCATTAGAACGATCTGACAACCTGCCCAAGATATAAAATTTACCAGACATCTGCCAGACATCTAGGAACGAATCCAGACTGGTCCTCATGCATCAAGGCAGTAATAAAATTATTCATCCTGGAGGTCAGGAGTTTTGCCAGTTATCAACACCCAAATTTAGGACAGTGTTGGAAAGAATTCCACGAGCCATGTTCTGCATGCTTTCCCCACTTGTTCATGTAGCTGAGATAATTACTAACAGAAACAACACTTTCCATGCTGAAAACCCACCTTCACTGCTGCTTTTGGCTCCTAGCCACTACTCATTTGCCTCCCCCCCTTTTTCCTTCTCACCCAGTACTTCCCTCGCCCTTAATTGTCTTGTCTGTATTATTTTAGATTGCAAGCTCTATTGAGCAGGGACTGTCTCTCTGTGTCAGGTGTTCAGCATTGCATGCGTCTGGTAGCGCTATACAAATGCTAATAATAATAATACTTAAGCAAGGCAGATCCCACTGGCTCAAACGGCAGCTTCATAACAGTACGGATGGTATTAAGGTGGAGGAGTGGCCTAGTGGTTAGGGTGGTGGACTTTGGTCCTGGGGAACTGAGGAACTGAGTTCGATTCCCGGCACAGGCAGCTCCTTGTGACTCTGGGCAAGTCACTTAACCCTCCATTGCCTGCCGCATTGAGCCTGCCATGAGTGGGAAAAAGTGCGGGGTATAAACGTAAGAAAAAAAAAAAAAGGTTCCATTGCAAAAACCACCTGTGCAATGATGGTCTGACATGAAGAAGCCCCTTCATGATTCAAGAAATGAGTGGGCATTGGGAAACCAGTAGCCCATCGATCCATGTGCATCTCAGTGCCATATTAACCTGTCATACATTCATAGGAGCCAACTTTTCAAAATTATCAGAAATGCTCAACTCAAAGAACCACCTAATTTTAGGTAGCAGGAGCATACATAAATCACCTCTTATAGAATACCAACTAGCAGAAAAGTATGCACCGTGTTTTGATGATGCATGCTTTCCCAGTAGGCATGCACATGGGCAGAGCATCAGTGAAGCATGCAAATATGCAACCAAATTATTGTACTTTATAATTTATATGTGCTCTGGCTAAGATCTAGGTGTGAACATTTATACCAGCCATAGAGCTGGTGTAAGTGATCGCACTCTTTTTTTTTTTTGTTGTGGTTACATTTGTACCCTGCACTTTCCCACTCATGGCAGGCTCAATGTGGCTTACATGGGGCAATGGAGGGTTAAGTGACTTGCCCAGAGTCACAAGGAGCTGCCTGTGCCTGAAGTGGGAATCGAACTCAGTTCCTCAGTTCCCCATTGAACTAATAATCTGTGAAGAAAAGCAGGTGCCTACTTTTATTTACAGAATAGGCTTGAAATAAGCACCTGCTTATGTAGGCATCTTATTATACAATTACCCTCATGATTTAGAATATGGGAGTAGAGCACCAGTGTAGCAATACTCCTTTATTCACATGGTGTCCTGCATAGCAACACAGATCATACACTCCAAAAGTTAGCCTTCAGCTGAGTTAGAAGTTGATCAGCAGAGCAGTGCAAGGCATGAGTAAGGAAGCCAAGGCTCAGTAGCTTAGCCAAGAGCGAAATCAAATCAAGAAACACAAATAGGGAGGCAGTGTGCCCCTTGCATCCTTCCAAACTCCACCTATCTCTCCTGACACTTCTTGCTGCTGCTGCTATACTAATTATTTTGGCTGATGTAGCACAATGAGCCTACCCGGTCCATACCCACTGCCTCCCATGTGAAGAAATGATGGGCTGATTGTTTTATTTTTGTGAAAAAGTGAAATGATCTTTCCTCTTTCAAGGTTTGACTATAGGCTTTCTCCATTACGGAGTTGCCAAAGAGGAGCAATTTTAAAGAGAATGTTCAGACCATGGCATCAATAAACTGTAACTCCCTTCTGCTCCCCCCATCTCCCTCCAGTAAAATAACTTACTTATCACGGTACCCAAAGGGCTGGAAGAGAAGGGCAAAATGCCACCTACTGCCTACCCTTGACCCAGCCCAGCTAACAGAGAAATCTTTTTTTCTTTTAAACAATTTTCCAACCTCTCTGTATAGTATTCTATACTGTTTATTCTTGGCCTTTTCTTATATCTCCTCTTTTCCTATATGTTCCTTCTTTTATGAATTCTTTTCTGTCTCATTTCTTTCCTTCATGTGCTTTCTCTCCATAGCTTGTCCACCTTCTCTCATCTCACTTCCTTCTAGTCTCAACCTCCTCATGCCACTTCTGACCCTTTTCTCACCTTCATATCTCCTTTCCATCATGACCTCTCCTTTCCATCATGACCTCTCCTTTCACCTCTCTCTCAGCCCCTCCTTTCCCTTGACCAACATCTCTACTAGTTCCCCTTCCCTCTCAGCTTGTGATCCCTCTGCCTGTTCTTCCTGTTTCCCAGATCTTATCCCCATCTCCCTGCTTCCATCCCCTATCATAGCCCATGCTCTGAGTTCCTCTCACAGCTTCTTTCTACTCCTCTCACACAGCTCCACCCCCAGTCTCCATCACCCATCCTCACTTCCCTTACAGCTGCTTTCTGAAACCTCCAGTTTTGCACAACATTCTCTCTCCCAGCCAATAACATCTTTCAACTCTCTTGAAACCTTCTAGACCTCTCTATTCCTCTCACAGTACTTGTGTCTTCTTTTCATTTTTTTACCTTAACTGCTAAATAAAACACTTTGGCAACACGTAAAATTGCCATGACAATGAAGTTATATGACTCAGTCTTCTTTTCTTTTCTCAGTGTCTATTTGCTCTTCTTCCCCCTCCCCATCAACAGTTACAGGTAAGAAGTATCTCTATCTCAGGCTACATCACCTCCCTTCTCTCCCCAAGCCCATCAGTCAAACACTGGCAACCAACAGGCTGCAGTAGCTGCCTCTTTTTCCTGCAGCCCAATGGTCAGACATAGCCAGCTAATAGGCTGCAGCAGGAGATAGAAGTAGCTGGGATACAGAAGTACACACTTCCTGCCTTCCCCTGCTGCTCTACAGCAGGGAGCTTTGTACTACAAATTTAATTAAGTACAGCATGGAATACTGACACTCACAGCACCAACATAATTAGCACCTATGTATATATTCAGTCCACTAACTTCAATCTTTGCATTTTCAGTGTTGGCAAACAAATCTATTTGAGGCATCCCCCAAGCTCAGAAGACAAGATAAAAGTCATGGAGGAACCACTCAAGGGGTTTAAGGACTCTGCTGAGTTTGTTGGCCATTTGATTTAGGATGCTGCAAGGGGAGTTGCTTGTGTTCGCAAGGTTCTACTATTATAAAATCCCAAATCTTTGCTGTTTCTTGGCAGAGACAGAGAGATTCTGTCCCTCATTGCTTGTTGACACAAAACATAGCTATTTGGTTGTCCGTCTGAAATAAAACTGAGTGGCTTCAGAGAAGATGGTCAAAGACTCAAAGGGAATTAAATATGGCTCGAGGCTCCTGGTGATTGATATGGAGAAACCATTTAGACTTCAACCAGGTGCTCTGAGTGGGGTGGGAGCTTAGGTGGGCTTTCCGCCAAGTATTGGAAGAATCTGTTGCCAAGCCGAATGATATTTTAGTAGAGCAAAAGCAGTACCTTGTGTGATGCTGTTGTCAGACATCCACCACTGGAACATATTTTGTACCTAAAGTGGAGGATGCAGTATAGTGGATAAAGATTGGGTACATTGGTTCCACTGGAAATTAAGATCCTATCCAGGCTGTCTTCTATTCAGATGAGAAGAGGGAATTATGGGTGCTGCAGCAGCCATATGGCCCACCATTTGTAAGCAGGCCCTGACCATTACTTCCTTCAAAGTCTGTATATGGTGGACATGTAGCATCAAGGAGTGTGTGTCTGGAAGCAAAAATGTCCTTTTGAATGACAGTCTGTAGGGAGCAAGTTCAGCTTCTGAAACTTAATTACAAAAAGTCCAGACTCTGCAAGAGGTGAACTGTCTCATTCCTCAGGATTAATACAAAGTTCTCCAAGAATGCTATCGGAAGCTCATTGGTGGTGCTGGGGAAAAACTAGATGGCATTGTTTGTGAAGATGTGCAGCCGCAACTACTTGACATTTGTTGAAAACTCGGGGCAGCTGATGTGAGGCCAAAAGGAAAGACCTTATACTGATAAAGGGACTTGCAGAACTGGAACTATCGCCCGCAGTAGGGGTGGACTGAGATGCAAAGTACACAGGTAGTCTCCCTTCTTCATGTAAAGTTGAATGGAAAATGTGTTCATTTTAAAATTCTCTTTAAAGAGAAGAGGTTGAGATCACTGAGGTCCCGGATGGGGTGACTGGCTCCTCATTTTTTGGGCATCAAGAAGTACCAGGCACTGTTCTATGATACTGGACTGTAAGATATGATTGATCTATTCCTGCAACAGATTGGCATGAAACCATAAGTGTAATTGGGTAGTTACATAAGACTGCAGCCCATAGCCTGTCCACAATATGCTAAGAATCTGTTGCAATTTGTTCCCCCTGCCAAAGAAGTAAGTGAACTTAACCTCTTCTAGGCCAGGCAGGGTATAAGTTTTGAAGAAACAATGGCTACTGATTAAGTTAAGCAGGCATCTTTTGGTCAGCCTCTGCCCAGTGGATGCCGAGTAGCAAAAGACAGGTCTTGCTGTGCATGTCCCTCAAATAGGAAGACCTTTTTAGGGTAGTAATCCCTTTAGATATACTGGAAAGTACTGGGAAATTGGTTGAAAAAGTGTGTGTGTGTGGGGGGGGGGGGGTTAAGGTGGTGAAGGCAGAGCTAGCTACAGTATAGTGTTTTCTGAATGCACTATAAGAGTGGAAAGGGCAATGGTAGCTGCCATCAGGATTTTCTAAAACCCTGTCCCACAAATTATACAAATCCAAGTTCTATAGCTCCAGAACTGACAAACAAGGAAACAGGCCAATTATTATAAAAAGAAAGGCTATTCATTTACAAGCAAGTATATACAACCAAATGTGCAAACATGAATAAACTAGCTTCTACAAATTATGTGCAAAGGCAAGGCAACGCAGGAAAGTAAAAGGCAAAGGTGCATATCAGAAAACTGATCAGAATGAATGCACACAATCCTGGATCAGGCCCTAAAACCAGGCCTCATATTATTACCCTTTAGCAATATTAGAGCTGGCATACAACCTAGATGTAGGTAAGGGTAGGAGGTGATGTCCATGCAGGACACCAGACAAACAGCTGGATGTAGATGAGGGTAGCAGGTGATGTAGGTGCAGGACACCAGATGAATAGCTGGATGAAGAAGAGGCCCAGGCAGGTCCCAGCAGTTCAAATAACTTACAATCTTCATTATATATATTTTCAAACTTTAATCCCATTTTCAAGCAAACTTAGCATGCCATTTAAATATTAAAAGGAGAATTCAGTTTTTTTTTAATGTGTTAAAGTTTGCTAAAAAATGGGACTAAAATTTGAAACGTTTTAAAAAATATCTCTCTATATAAAAGGCAACACCAACGTTCTATGAAGCCTCCAGCCGGAAGTGTGAAGGGGGCGAGATATCCGGTTTCCCTATGAGTGTCTGCCCCGCCCTCTCTGTAACACAGTCAGTGAAGGAAAACAGCAGAGCACGAAATCAAATCGCTGGCTCTGTAACAGTGAAGGACTCAGAAGGGGGAGGGGAGAGAGGCCAGAGGGCATGGACACACACACTCCCACATGCACACAGAAGAAAACATTGCTAGCCCCCGTTTCATTTGCATCAGAAACGGGGCTTTTTTTACTAGTATTATAATATAATGAAGATTTTATGTTGTTATTTGAACCAATTAAGATTATAGTGCATTAATCTCATTGTAGACAAGTTGGTCTTTGAGCAACATTTGATGATTCAACATACTGATTTATGATATTTTGGACATTTGGGAAACATGGTGATTTTGTATTGGTAAATCAAAACAAACATGCTGATCAAATAAACCAGCTGAGATCATCCCCGAGAGGGGAGGTCAAAGCAGTTAAGCAGTGCAAGATTAAGAAAGCAGGGCAAAGTACGCTTACCAGATTTACTGCTGAAATACTTAGTGCAAAGTACCTGTAATAGAAATTATAAACTGCATAGTCACCTCAGGGATCACTTGCAGTATATCACGTGCTGAAAATAAATAAATAAAAACCTGGCTGCATGCCAACCGCAGGGAAGAAGCACCAGGCATCCCAAGTAAGGGGGGGTGGCATTAGAAGTCACTTACAAAGAGTCACTGCACTGGCTCAGAAGGGCATGGGAATGCTAAAACCTTTGTTCCTAATGTTATTGTTGTGCGGCTTCTGCGCTCCTGAGTTAGTGAAACTCAGCCCTCTGTCAGGTTTCGTATTGCAAAAAACATCTGGGTCCCTAATCACACAGTCTCAGATTGTTACACAAAAAGTGTACATGTCCTTAGACCCATATGTTATTCTGAAACATTTTAATTACACCGACAGGCTATCCTGCAGCACGTAACAGTGGATGAGAGATCATTTAAGCCACACCACTGTTAATGTTTAGAATATTCCCAATTGGCTGTAATATACTATTATTCAGTCCATGCAGGGAAATGAACATCAGGTCTAAAATGTTTTGCTGGATTTGCGAAGCACTCCTGTTCAATCTTTTGGGATCTTTGTTTAGCTTAGCTATGTCACTTGCGAATGCTGTGTCAATCTGAAGTCTGAAAGGGGTTGTACAAGATCTATAAGCAGAAAAGTATATCAAGTACCAGATGCAGGCACAGCAAGAGCAGTTAAGACCCTGCATGATATTAACACTATTGTTAATTTACATGCCTGTCAATCACACAGAGTACCAATAATTTAGTCGTCATTAAAGGTTTGTTAAGTGAGGAATATACCCTTGTGCGTCCTATGAAAGAGCCTAACTCAATCCTGCTTGTCAACAGAAATTCCAAACACTAAAATTATTATTAGGGATTTTGAATTTAACCCATGCCTTTTTTTTCCACTGTAGCCCAAGGTACCTGAACATTTTCCTGTCCTCAAAGGGCTTACAAACTAAGCTTGTACTTGAGGCAATATTGAGTTAAATGACTTCCCACGATTACAAGGAGCAGTAGTGGGATTTGAAGCAGGCTTCCCTGGTTCTCAGCCCCTGCTCTATTAGGCAAGTTCCCAGGGTATTCAAACCATGGATTCAGAAGTTTGTTTTGTTTTTTCTTAAACCAGCATCTGCCACATCACTTCTCCCCTTATCATCATCTACCCCTGCCTCTTATCCTTCTCCCCAACATCTATTTCTCACACAGTACCCCCTCTTTCCTGCATCTGTGTCCCTCCTTCTCTCAGGTCACCTGAGTGTCAGGAGCCAATCTTTCAGCTGTTGAGCTTTTTCAAAACTCATGAGCTGGCATTTCATGGCTGCTATCTTTGTGTAATGCAAGATAAGCGTAGAGTTCCAGTGTACTTCAGAAACCAGGACCAAGGACTGAACTGCACACATTCATTAACACACTGTGCATTTTACAGTTAACTATCATGATTTCTTAGCTGACTTTGTGGAATTTGAACCACTGACTGCTGGTACCATCCCCAAATCCTGAAGCAGCATTAAAAAAGCCATTAGCAGAAATAAATCTTGCTCAAGTCATACCATGATGCTCATTTTCAAAGCACATAGACTTACAAAGTTCCATAGAAACCTATGGAACTTTGGAAGGCTAAGTGCTTTGAAAATATGCCTCATATGTAACTTTGTAAGTCTATGTGCTTTGAAAATGAGCTTCTATATGTCTCTCAAAAACAAGAACATTACAATCAGCAGCCAGGAGTGCTGGCCTGTGAGTTCTGAAAATGCTCACAGTTTCAGCGCAGACTGTAAACAACAATCAGCAGCCACAGAATGGGTTCCCACTACTCTTCCTGCCAGGTCCTGAATGATGAAGATTTGCTGCATGGAGACGCACATCTTAAAAGGACAACTAGTGAGGAGCCCAGCACAAGAAAAAGTTGAGTACTAGGCGCTGGGCACCTGCTGGACTAATCCTGAAGCAGGAAACAGAATAGAAACAAACACAGAACACTGAGTCAATCAGGGAACAGATCAGCAGCCAAGAGCTGTACAAATCAAAGTTAAAAAGCAGCGAATAACTGAGCTCCAGTCCTAAAACTATTTCTGAAATAAATTATCAGAAAATTAATCAGAATTTTCATAAGTATAGATTTCTGAACACTTGTTAACATAAATCAATGATGAAAGTTCTTTTTTTTCTGGTGTTGTTTTAAAGTTTCAATAAGGAACAGATGTTAATTTTTTATATAAAATATTTAGTGTACTTGGTATGATTTCTTTACCTCACACTTTTAATGATATGTCTCACAATGTTTTTGATCTTTAAATAAAATGTAATATTAGACAAATGGAATCTGCGTAAACATATGATTGCATCATTTAAGGAACAATACCCATATCACCCATGTGAAAAAGTAACTGTTCCCTTATTCAACCAATTGACCAAATGTAATTGATAATTAGATTCAGTTGATTTAATCAGCCAGACTTGACTTCAGCCAGCCCTGTTGATACCTCACTCTCATGGTAAGGTTTAGATTTACCACAAAGTTTCTACAAGAACACTGCCAAAGGAAATTCCTGAAGAGATAAGAAAATAAGCTGTTGAAATATATCAGTCTGGAAAAGATTACAATGGCATTTCTAATGCTGTGAGATTCCACTGAACCATAGTGAGAGCCATTATCTCCAAATGGAGAAGACCGGGAATAGTGGTGAATTTTGCCAGGAATGACCAGCTTGCAAAATTCCTCCAAGGGTGCAGCAACAACCCGTTTTGGGTATCAAATTCTTTAACTGTTCAAGTACTACATTGCTCCTCTAATATACTTATGTATTTATAATTTCCCAATTTTTAATTTCTTCCTGTGTTTTCTCTAGTTTTCTCCCTCAATTCACAATTTCCATGAAATTTACATATCTAGTCACACAACCTGTATTTTGAAAAATGGCTGGAGGCAGCTCTGGCTTGCAGTATGAAGGTTACATGGATTGGGAGAACCACTATACATTAGTGCATGGTACTGTCCCATGGGACTAGTTACCTCAAACTCTGAGCTGAAAGCTCCCTTAGAAATAAATGTCATTGCAGATTCTTCAAAGCGCTTTAAGAGAATCTCAAAGTTATGGGGAAAGCAGGACTAGGAACAATTTATCCTCCTCTCAGGGCTGCTTGGAAAAAAAAGAAAGCAAGGCAATTTCTAAACGACCATCACAATTTCAGAACCAAATATCCCTTTAGAGCAGTGCTTCTCAACCTAGAACCTGGGGATATTCTGGTGCAAAGCTATTAATAAACAACTTCCCTCAACAGGTAAGAACTTCATGGGTGAATGGGATGATCTAAGCAAATTCATATTAGACGAAATTGCCCCCACTAAAACCAAGATCAGATCTAAGTAAAAATCATCTCCTTGGTTTTGATGAAAACACATTGAGGCATATTTTCAAAGCACTTAGCCTTCCAAAGTTCCATAGGTTTCAATGGAACTTTGGAAGGCTAAGTGCTTTGAAAATATGCCTCATTAGCTCTAAAAAGAAAATGCAGGAGATTAGAGAGAAAGAGGCAAAAAACAAACTCGGATGATGACAAACTACTATGGAAAACTACCACCAAAGAATATAAGAGGAAAATAAGAGAAACAAAAACTAAACGTTTCAATAATTATATATAGGATGTGCTACTCTGAACACCAAAAACGTACATCATCTAATCAATAACCTCTTGAATACCAAAGAAATCTTATTAACAAATGAAATTACCCCTTCAGCAGATGATTTAGCTATCTACTTTGAAAACAAAATCTTAAAAGTTAGGAACACCGTGATGACAAAAACAACAATCATATAGAATCTCTCAATGAGATAATATACCCAAACAGGGAAATCAAATCTTTCAGGCTCCTACTTCCGAAACAGTCAAATTTTTTCTCTCAAAATACTCTACATCCCAATGTATGCTAGATTTATGCCCTAGTCTTATATTAAAATCTGCACCACAATTTTTTTTATTGACCTCCTTAAGGCTAGTTTATCTTACATGTTATCAAATTGTCTACTCCCTGAGAAGGCCTCCATAATACTAACTCCCATTCCTAAAAACTTACAAATCTCCAGGAGCAATGTTACTAATTATAGACCAGTGGCCTCTATTCCCCTTTTAATTAAAATGTTGGAGGGCATAGTTACATCACAACTCATGAATTACCTCACCTCCTTCTCTCTCCTTCATAGTTCTCAGTCTGGTTTCAGACTACGTTATGGTACTGAAACATTACTAACAACTATAATATCTAACTTCAAGAACGCAATTAGCCTAGGACAAAAAATACTAATCCTGTAGTTTGATATGTTTAGTACCTTCGATGTGCTACATCATGACATTTTACTTAATATTCTGGACCACTTTGGATTAGGAGGTACAGTACAGGATTCCTTAAAAGCAGATCTCATAGGGAGAAAATGGTTGGCTCTCTATCCTCCCCTTGGTCACCAAATTGTGGCGTACCACAGGGATCTCCACTTATCTCCCATTCTGTTTAATGTTATGATGGCACCCCTGGGCTCTAAATTAGAAACAGCAGGATTCCAAACTTGTATTTATGTAGATGGTTTTACTATATATATCCTTTTTGATAAAGAAATTCATGAAATTACAAATAGAATCAAATCAAGTCTTAACCTCTTGGAATCCTGGGCTTCTGACTTTAGACTAAAATTGAACGGAGAGAAAACTAAATTCTTGGTAATGACAAACCCTTTTGACCATTCTCCATACAACTTATTTATTTATTTTATTTACAGTTCATTTCTACCCCACATTTTCCCACAAATGCAGGCACAATGTGGCTTCCATGAATTACAAAAGTTAAAAGATACAACACATGAATTTTGCAGTAGAATAAGGATAAAACGTTAGCAGCAATTAGGATGGTTCAACAGCAGAATTACTGATGGAATACACTTGTTCAAAAAGGTACGTTTTCAGCAGCTTCTTGAAAAGATGGTGGTCAGCTTGCAATTTTAGGTACAGGGGAAGAGCGTTCCAAGTCTTCGGGCTGGAGTAGTGGAAAGTAGAGGCAAAAAGAAGCTTGTACTTAACACCCCTGCAAGATGGGTAATGTAGTTGTAAAAAGGTGCATGCTGTTGTGATGGCATTTCTAGGTGGGAGATCTATTAGAGGAATCATGTATTCCGGAGCTAAGCCGTAGATTATTTTATGTGTCAGAGTGCAGATCTTGAATGCGATTTGTTCTCTCACAGGTAGCCAGTGTAAATTGAAACGTAGGGGCTGCGCAGGAACCATGCGCGATTTGCCCAAGATGAGTCTCGTAGCAGTATTCTGGGCAGTCTGGAATTTCCTCAGTAGATGCTCCTGGCAGCCTGCATAAATCCCACTGCAGTAGTCCAGGTGAGACAGAACTAGCCAGTGAACGAGAGTGTGGAAGAGCTCTCTGGTGAGACAAAACCTAACACGCCGCAGCCTCCACATTGCATAGAACATCCGCTTGGTGACCGCTCACACTTGCTGGATCCAGGTGCAGGTGAGGGTCCAGCTCAACACCCAGAAGTCTAAGGCTCTCACTTTAAAACTGAGCAAACAACCTACCCAACTGAAAATACATTAAAAGTTCTAGGAGTAATTATAGATGAACCTCAAGTCTTTGAGGTTGTATCCAAATCCTTTAAAACTCTTTGCATATTAAAACACATTAGGTCCTACTTCCCAACCATGACCCTCAGACACTTGATTCAATTCCTGGTATTAACACAATTGGACTATTGCAATGCAACCTATGCCAGATGTAGAGAATAGTTAATCAAAAAACTTCACTGTTCAAAACACAGCAGCCCGCTTACCCCCTGCTAATTAGACTTCACTGGTTACCTATAAAAGACAGAGTTATTTCAAGATCTGTGCTTTTATGTACTGAATAAGCCTCTAACTATATGCAGAAACTCACAGAACTTCCTTTGCATAATGCAGTCACTGGAACAAGAGACTTTCTTATATTACACTTTCCCAACTGTAGAAAGATTGTTTATAAATCTGTTCCATCAACTGATTTTTCAGACCTGGGCACACAATGGTGGAATTTACTACCAAATATCAATTAAACATCAGTTTAAATTATCTACAGTTCCACAAATTTTTGAAATCGCATCTCTTTAATAAAATTCTTATCAACAAAACACTAATTTTTCTGTTTTAACTCCTTTATATCAATTTATATGAGATAAGATATCCAAAATGAGTTTTTGAATACTTACTTGAACACTAATACAACTGTACTTCTTACAATTCCATTACCAACAAACTATATTATTCCGAATAATTCTATAATGTATTATCTAATTCACATTATCTATAATGTGGTTATCTAATCTTTTATGGTTATAATTGATGTACTTTATATTCAGTATTTTTTCTTATACTTCTTGTTTACCTTCTACTGTTTTACTAATTACTGTGAGCCACATTGAACTCAAGATTCTTTGGGATAATGTGGGATATAAATGTCATAAATGAATGAATTAAACAAAATAAATTCACAAAGACTACGCATGAGATTTGATTTGCATGCCAAGGAGGCAGGGAATGCAAATCAATCTCATGCATATTCATTGTGGATATCCTGAAAATCTGACTGGCTGGGTGCATCCCAAGAACTGAGTTGAGAATAACTGCTGTAGAGAATATTTGAAATATTTGCAGAAGGGTCTTCCTATGGTCATAAGACAGCATGTATTCCTGTTTTTTTCTTTTCTTTTTTTTTAATTGTAAAATACTGCACAAATTCTTTACCAAAATTTTTTTTTATTTTATTTATTTAGAACAGTGGTTCCCAAACCTGATCCTAGAGACACCCCAGCCAGTCAGGTTTTCAGGATATCCACAATGAATATTCATGAGAGAGATTTGCATGCAATGAAGGCAGTGCTTGAAAATTTATCATGAAAGATTTCCATGCACTGCCAACCTTGGGGTACTTTTACTAAGCTGCGTAGGCGCCAACACGCACCCAACACGAATCAATTAGGAGTTACTGTCCGGCTACCACGAGGCCTGGGAGGTAATTTCGTTTTCTACGCGTGTCCGCTACATACACCAGAAAATTATTTTTATTTTCCTTCGTGCAGCAGAAACCGGGCGGTAATCGTCATTCTAAGAGCGTAGACTATTACCGCATGGTTACTGCGTGAGACCTTACTACTAAGTCAATGGCTGGTGGTAAGGTCTCAAGACGTGCGCCGATTTTTATTTTGCCGCACTTCCATTGTCAGCCAAAATTTTTAAAAGGCTTTTCTTCCAGGCGCACTGAAAAATGGATCTGCGTGCTCCCAAAACACACACCTACACTACCACTGTCCATTTTTCGGCGCACCTTAGTAAAAGGAACCCCCCTTGTGTGCTGTGTCTTAAACACAAAGCTTTGCACAAGGTTGGCTTCTGAGGTAAACAATTGTCTGGATTATGCACTCACAAACCACACAGACGTCATACTAACTCCACGCCAACATCTGTGCACATTTTCTGTGTCGGTCTCTGAATCGGGAGTCGGAAATTCCATGGATAGAATGGATACTGCACTAGTCCATTTAAAAGCACAGACAAAGATTAATGAAAAAAAAGGGAGGGGGGGGTCAGGAGAGAATGCGGAAAAGATAGTAACACTAGAATATAACAAAAAAAAAAGTATGCCGATGATAGTGTAAAGGCAAGAAAAAAGGGTGGAGGAAGAGAAAATAGATGGATGATCAGAAGGTGATAAAGTAAAAGAATTTTATGAATTGTGTGTTACAAAATCCAGACCTTTGTTAAGTTTTCTTCTTGTGTCAAAAGTATCTGATCATTTTTCTCTCTAAAGTCTTACACTCCTTGCATCCTTTGGAAGGTGGAGTCACATACTGAAGGAGGGCCTGGCTGTTACCACATATTCCTTCTGTGAAGCCACTGCTCTCTATTTCTGTCTCCCTTGTTTATTTAATGTGCTTTGAACAAGGGAATTCTCCAGAGAGATACAAAGCTCTGTAAAAACCTGACCTATATAAACCCTAATTAAATCTAATTAACTGTACATATGGGTGTGAGTACATAATCACATCACATACTGATATATTATGGCAGATGCTGGGTAGTGTAACGCCCCACCAGGGGTGTTTCCTTTTACACTAATCAGATACAGTGCAATCCGCTTAAGTGAAAGGGTCTGGGACCAAAGAAATACATGTAGTTAGCTGGAGCGTGCACTTAACCGTTGTGACCCAAAGAATCTTGACATCTGATAAACATATGTACAGTACTGTTTATATGTACAGTTTACAGTCTCTGTTAACTGACGTTAGGCTTACTTGAAGTAATCAGTCATAGTCCTCTGTACACTCTTGTGTCTGTGAGTTCCATAGACTACGTCTGCCAGACGGTAAAAACTGTCATAACACTGACATCCAGTGGCCTCCAGATAGGCCTGCACGGTGTTGAGACTCTCCAGCGCTCTTGCGAAAGTGACAGGTTGTTGAATATCGTCAGCATGTGCCTCGCTGCTCATTTCATCATCTGTTTCATCATCAGCCGTTTCATGCGTGTAGGCGCATATCTCAACATCAGTGCTGTCGTCAGCTGTTTGTAGATCGTAATCAACAGCTACGTAGTGATGAAACTCCTCTTCAGTAACACCAGCTGGGATGTCAATAACCTGTTCATCTGACGAGTTTGCAACAGCTGCATCTGTTTTGTCCCTCTCCACATCCCTAACAAAGCTTGCCCGCTTGTAGCAGTTCACAATGGTTGGCTGTGTAACATGATTCCAGGCTTCTTTCTGCATATGTAGGGAATCCAACAGTGATAGATTACGAGCCAGTTCAACAGCACGTTTATCCTTGCCAGTCTGGTCATCCATAACGCTCATCAGATGACGAAGCACAAGAGCCCGATAATGCTGTTTGAAATTGGCTATTATGCCCTGGATCCACAGGTTGGATCAGAGAGTGTTTGGTGGCAGGAAGACCACCTTGACGTTAGACAGCCTGACATCATCACTGAGTGCAGCACAATTATCACAAAGCAACAAAATCTGACGCTTTTGTGCCCGCATTCTAGTGTCTAACTTCTTTAGCCATTGCTTCCAAATTTCCCCAGTCATCCATGAATTTGTGTTAGCCTCGTATGACACAGGAAGTGTTCCATCAGGAATCACTCCCCAGTAGAGACCATTTTCGTCAGCATTGAAAATGTCATGAGGTGCAAACTCGTTCAAGATGGTACAAAGAACTGAAACAACCCAATTTTCAGCACCAAAGTCATCAGCGTCTTGTTTTTCACAATACTGTTTTTTGAATTTTATGTTGTTCCTCTCCTTCCATCTTTCCAACCATCCAACAGTGGCTTTGAATTCAGTTAGTCCAAGACTTTCAGCTAGCTGATTAGCTTTCTCCGTAAGAAGTGGACCACTGACAGGAAACTGTCTGCTCCTGACTTGAGAAAACCACCGAAGAAGAGCATCTTCTACCTCCTCAGCTTTTCCTGCCCGTTTTCATTTCCGGTGTGGATTTGTATTGTTTTGCCAGTCTTCTAGAAGCTGGTATTTCTACTTCAAGATACGTGAAATTTGACTGGGATTGACACCATATTCTTTTGCAATAGATGCTTGACTTTGTTTGTTTTCTCATTCGTTCAGCCAGTGTTAAAGTCTTACAGTTGCGCGATGACAACGACTCCTCCAGTGTACATTGTAACAGCTTTCCTTCGCTTATTCTGCCTGTGGCAGTTAACCAACGAGATTTCAAATTTACCGCCCCTTTGTCTGTCATGTGCCAATCGGCTTCCATATTCCGTGCGTGCGCTTATTCTAACAAATTAACTCTCATTGGTTACCGCCTGTGGCAGGTAACCAATGAGATTTCAAATTTATCACCCCTTTGTCACATGCCAATCGGCTTCCATATTCCGTTTGTATGCTTATGCAAAGTCTTTCCTGCAGGGGAGCGGTCTTAAACCATGCATATAAGTGAATCTTGCACTTATCAGTGGTGCGCTAATCCGAAGTTTGTCCCCATAGAAATTAATGGCTCCAAAAACGGGACTGAAGAACAGCATGCTGTTAAACAATGCATGCGCTTATCCGACGTGCACTTAAATGGCGAGCACTGTATTTGTAATTATTGCCAAACATATGTGTGTGTGTGTGTATATATATATATATATATGTATACACAATTTTATATATTATGAACATATTAAGATTATGAACATATTAAGATATGTATACAGAAGTATAGCTGTTTTTATAATGTCTATGATATTCAACAAGCTCATTTACTTAAAACAGCACATACTATTTAGACAACATCTACTATAATAAAACTCACCCTCAACTTTCTGAGGACACTGACGTCAGTGAAGCCAAGCCCTGACTTCCTTCAAAAAGGTTTGAAGGTTCGTGGTGGTGAAGCCACCAAAATCGCTCCGGGCCCCGCCCTCAAGGGCAGAGCTATGGCAGAACAACGAAGGGGTTGGCAGGGAGGCGGGGAGGGGAATCGCTCTGGGCCCCGCTCTCGCGTCAAACGTCATGACGTTGGGGGCGGAGCTATGGCTGAACAACGAAGGGGTTGGCAAGGGAGGGAGGGAAGGGGGGAGGTGTTGGCGACGAAAACCTTGCTAGCGCCCGTTTCATTTGCTCTGAAACGGGCCTCTTAGTCATATATAACAATGTGCCAGTAAATTCTCATGGTTGTTAACTCCTCTTGCTGTCAGAATCTGAAGTGCTAACCTGTAATTTTTCTTTTGCCAGTGGGACTTCATGAGGAAAGACACACAAATAACCTCTGAAAGCATAAAAATGCTGAAATTTCATGCTTTTCTTGTATTTTTCTACATAAAGCCCTGCTTTAAAAAAAAAAAATCTGTACATTTACTAAAATTCAGAATTAATGAGCTGCTGTACTACAAACTATGTAAAGCAGCTTCTTAATTCCTAATAAAGGAAAACTAGGGGTCCTTTTTACTAAGGTGCTCTGAAAAAGGACATGCGGTAATACAGGCGTGGGTTTTGGCCGCATGCAGATCCATTTTTCAGCGCGTCTACAAAATATGCCTTTTTAAAATTTTTGCCGAAAATGGACGTGCGGCAAAATAAAAATTGTTGCGCGTCCATTTTGGGTCTGAAACAGGGGCTCACATTTTAGCCCCCCCCCCCCTTTGCCGACCCCCCCCCCCCCCCCGCCATTGCTGACACCTCCAACAACTTTGCCCCCTCCCCCCCGCTGATGACCCTCTCGACCCCCCCCCCCCCGCCCGCCTAACTTTGCTGGCGGGGGACCCCAACCCCTGCCAGCCAAAGTCTTCTTCCTTCGTTTGGTTTCTAACTGAGTCAGACTCAGTCAGAAGAAACCAAATGAAGAAGACTTTAGCTGGCGGGGGTTGGGGCCCTCCACCAGCAAAGGTAGCAGGCAGCGGGGGGTTGAGAGGGTCCCCGGCAGGGGGGTCCAGGCCCCCATGGCCCCATAGCAGCTACGCCCCTGGTCTGAAACCTTACTGCCAGCCATTGACTTAGCGGTAAGGTCTCTTGTGTTAACCATGCAGTAATCGCCTACGCTCGGAGTTATCACCTGATGTTCACTGCGCACCAGAAAATAAAATATATTTTCTTGCTTGCGCAGCGGGCGGGCGTAAAACCGCACAGCCCATGAGGTAGCTGGGTGGTAACTCCGAATTGGCATGCGTTGGGTGGGCGTAGGTGCCTATGCGGCTTAGTAAAAGGGCCCCCTAGTGCACAAGGACATCTTTCATTAAAAAAAAAAAAAAAAGATACCTCAATGAGGTATGTGTCTTTCTTCTTATTTATTTATTTATTTATAACTTTAATCCATTTGAAATTATAATGGCATCAAAAAGTGACAAGAAACAAATCCATTATCAAGCAAAAAACATTTGTTTTTAGGAGGCAAGAAATAAAATACAGGACATAATTATAATTATTAAAGACCCCCAATGACAACACTACAGTCAGCTTAATGCACCAGTACTATCTCTAAGAAGACATTGCAAAGAGTTGGAGTAATCCTTGTTGTTATTGAGCATGTATATATCATCTATTTTCATATTTTTATATACATGTGTATTAACACACTGTTTTTAGTAACATATTTCTTAAAATAGTTTTTAAATATTTTGTCAGTTTACATATTTTGTCAGTCTATATATAATCTTTATTATTATTTTAACTGTGGTTTTTAAATGTTATGCTATTTGTTTTATAGCCCCTGACGCAGCCCTGTTGGGCGAAACACGGCCAGTGTCGGGCTGATTTATTTGGTTGTCATTCAATAAACTATTTTCTTTGATTGATCTGCTTTTTTTGTCCTTCCATCTTGGAGTTTGCAGATCGTTTGCCTTGCTGTTTTCTTGGACCCCCGCAGGGTTCTCTGCCATCTCCAACGTTGTTCAATATTTTTTTGCACACATTAGGTTTCAAATTATCTCAAAATGGTTATACTTGCTGTAGTTACGTGGATGATAAATCAGTCTTAATATCAGTTAATTCTTCATTACAGCAGGTGTCAATAACGATTAATAATTGTTTAGAGGTCACTGGAGCCTGGATGAAGAGATATAAGCTTAAACTTAATGCAAAGACCACCAAATTTTTATTATTGGATTATAAACCTGACCCTATGGAGACCCAAATGGTGGTCGGAGGTACTTCATATCCCCTACAGATGGTTATTAAATTACTAGGCATTTAAACTGATCAGGCTTTAACATTGGATTATCAAATTTCATCTATAATAAAGAGTTCTTTTGGCATACTATGGAAATTGAGACGCATTAGGAGATTTTTTTTAGATTTCTCAATTTAGGATGCTGGTGCAGTCTTTAGTTTTATCTAAACTGGATTATTGCAATCTTCTGCTGTTTGGGATCTTGCCAGATATTTGTGGCCTAGATTGGCCACTGTTGGAAACAGGATGCTGGGCTTGCTGGACCTTTGGCAATACTTATGTACTTATGGGTGCTCCTAAATATTAATTCCGTAGATTACAATCTGTAAAAAATACAGCAGTGAGATTAATTTTTTCGTTAAGAACGCATGATCATATTACTTATAGAGCAAGTGAAGTTTATAGATCTTAGGAAAAGTAGAAGATCATACTATTCTTCTCCTTTTGCAGTTCCCTATCCTATGGGCATAAAATGATTTGGCTTAATTAAGCAGTTGATGTCTCAGGTTCCCAATATTTGGAACTCACTTGCTTTAAAACTGAAGGATTTGAATAGTTATGATAGTTTTCGGAAACTTCTGAAGACTAATCTTTTTAATGAACTTGATCTCACCACATCACCACCCTGTATTTGTTCACACCGGAGCCTGCAAAGGCCTCTCCGGTACTATGTAAGCCACATTGAGCCTACAAATAGGTGGGAAAATGTGGGATACAAATGTAATAAATAAATTAAAAGATTTGTTAATTTCTTTTATTTAGTTTTATGGTATAATTGTAATTCCCAAGGTTTTGTCTTGGCTTTTGGCTCTATATTGTTAATGTAAACTGCCTAGAAACTTATGGGTCAGTCGGTCTAGAAATCCAATGTAATGTAATCTTTTAAGTCCTTCCACTGATCTCAAAAAGTTCTGGAGTTGTCTAGTATTGAAAAACAAATAATTTTCTCTAAAAAGAGAGATTACTATGAAATTTCAATTGCCAAGAAGTTTAGTGTCTCTGTTGCGTGGCCTTAGAAAGGTCAAGAAAGACATGAATTATCCTATGAACTTCTACATGTTCCTGAAGTACAAAACTTAATACCAGTTTGGATAAGGTTTGGTCCTGGCACAACAACTTCAGCCAACTTCAAAATGTCCTTGAGATATTTCCAGACCATGTCCATTGCAGCAATCATTGTTTCTCTTCAACCGGTTCTCTATATGTTCCAGTTTCCGATATAAACCTTTGTCCTGGACTACAGTCAAAATCACATCTTATCATTTTATAGTCTTAGTCTCCAGCAAAGAAACTTGATTGCAATGCTTATTCAGTTATTGAGAATGGTCACTCACAGCATGAGAGATAGGGTTAACTTTATTCACTACTTTAGGGGAGGAATTTCCATCTTGAATTGCATCCCAGAGTACTTCTAGTGTCACCATAGCAGGCCTCTGGATTAGACGGAAGTCTGTTTAGTCTCTCACTCAACGCACTGCAAACTGCAACCCGCTGTTCTGGAGGCACACCCAAGCCTCCTACTACCAGGCAGGATGCCGCAACTGGAGCTCCGGGGGGGGGGGGGGGGGGGGGGGGGGGGGGGGAAACACACGACAAACCGCAGCTCTTTGTTCAGAACTTAGAGATACCCCCCTTCTAAGCTGCATTCTGCTTCTGAAACCTGCAGACTAACTGAAGAGGAGCCTGCAACCAGGAAAGAGGGATCCAGAAAGCATCCAAAGACACTTCTCTGAGGGCCAGGGATTGACCAAACCCTGAGGGATAAGTGTGAGGTTTCCTCTTTCACTTCCCCATCAGAACAAAAACTTATGATTCAGAGGAATATTTAGCATGCTCCCTCTCACTTAACTTTAGCTGGTGCCAACTTGCCCCCATAGAAGGAGTTACCTTTTTCAACAGGACGCTATAGCAAAGTAAGAAGCATTACAATACAGTAGCCTAAATGCAGTGTTTCTCAATCCAGGTCCTAGAATGTCCCATTTAACCCTTCTGTTTTTTTCAGGATATCCACAATGAATATGCATGAGACAGATCTGTATGCAATGGAGGCAGTGCTTGAAAGTCTGTCTCATGTATATTCATTTTAGCTACCCTGAAAACCAGGCTGGTTAGGGGGTACTCCAGGATCAACTTGAGTAAACAGTTGTCTAATAAATAGTATTCTTGCCTGTGTCAAATCTGTAACTTGTTTGAGAAGGCTCTTGGCCCAAGAGCTCTCTGTAGCCACAATGTGGGAAGAAGCCTGGACCGCTGGCTCTAGACAGCCCCAGCATACACTGTAAGCAAGACACAAGTGCATCTCAATTTGTTGCGATAGGAGAGCGTCCAGGTGCAAGCGGTAACCAGACAGGTAGCCCGGAAAAGTTGCTAATTGTGGGTTGCAGCCTCAAATTGAGAGGCAAAATCATCTAGTGGGGTTGCAAAAGGATCCTGGTATAAATTTTAAGTCAAGCACCCAGCCTCTTGTACAAAGGGTTTACAACGTAGAGTGTTAGGGAATAAATCATAGTATCCACTGAAAAAATTAGGTCTGACAGCAAGAAAGTAACAGCCAATTCATGGCCTACTGCCTTAATGTATTCCACAAAGTACATATAAAAAAGGCAATTCTAATCCAAAAAAAAAAAAAAAAGTGTCTCCAATATTCAAATGTTTACATTTCAGCATTCCAGGGCTATAAACAACTCTTTTTCTCAGAGTTCAAGAAAGAGATGAACTGCTGTGGGTTTAACACGTAAGCATTTAATTGCAATTCACAAAAAAAATGATGGAACTAATAGGAGCCTTATGTGATATTTGAGAGGCCTCAGTTATCAATAAAGTATTATTTCATAATGGAAGCCCTAAGAAAAAGTTCATCATATGAATGAGATACTAAAAAATAAATGAAGTTTTGACTAATATATAACCGAGATCAAAATGATGGAAAATTAGTGTTAATTCTATTTTTCAAGTATGGTATGAGAAGTTTTCTAAGTATAAATAAAAGCAGAGAAGAAAAACCTAAGGACAGTGTAAGTAAACCATCCTTCCCGCCCAACCCAATTCCATAATTATATACTGCTATTACCCCCATGATTTGAGTGTGAATGACAAACAAATAAAACAAAATCACACCACTGATTGAACTGTCCCTTTCTTTCCTCTCTACAATATGTACATGGGGCTGTACCCTTAGATGCCAAACTTGGAAAACTACCTTATGGTTGTCCCTTGTAACCGATCAATCTTCTTATTCAACTCTGCTATAATACTGTGTAGTTCTGTGATTCGTTCCTCGTAGCGCAATGTTGCTCGCTCTTGAACTTCTTCATGTTCTCTCATTAGAAGAGATTGTTCACACTACAAAGGAAAACACACAAATAAAATGATGATCCAAAATAACATTTAGGGGCCTGTTAATGCGGTAAGCAATTACTAACTGGAATTAGAACACAATACCAGTTACTGAACAGCTACAACACTTGCTGCACACCAGTTCACGTGGTAACAGCATACTGAGGTGGAGCAGTCACAGGAGTGGAAGAAAAAAAAATCATCAAGATGACACCGTCTTAAAACACGCTGTTTTTATTGTGCGTTCTGCATAAATATATTGTTGGCGGGAACACTGCCGGTTTCTATACAGCAGCTTTATGACACACTTTTGAAAACAGCTCACCAGATGCTGGTCGCAAGGGTTATTCTTGCACCATACTTTCTTTGAAGACTCATATCTAGAGGAGAGTCAGCAGTTGACTCCCAATGAAGGCTGTTTAGCTGAAATACAGCCTGTGTTGAGTTCACTTGACTGGGACTTGTTTATGCTAAACACACAAAAACAGGCTTTATAAGACAGTGTCATCTTGATGCTCCCCCCCCCCCCCGTTTCACTCCTGTGACTGCTCTATCTGGATTGCTTTGAACTGCTTGCTGAGGCACAGGATAGGAAAGGGATGAAGAATGAACAGGTTATGAGTGTGACAAGTGCTTGAAGTTTACTATGTGATATCATGGCTGTAGATAAGGCAGATGCATTTACTGTAACCTTATACCCTGTCCCCACCTCTTACCAGGGGGGCTCCCCGATATCTAGTGGTGGGACAGAAGCGATCCCTGGATACTCTTGCTCCATCAGCAGTCAGGGAACAAAATAGCACCTCTCACCCCTAGTGATAGGCTTGCTATTCTACTGCTAGGAGTCAACTTGCCAAATAACACATTCTCTATTTGATTTCTTGAGCCTTAATAATAGTACCATGAACCTACTGCCAGAGATCAGAGGCGCTATTTTGTACCCCGTCCGGCAAGGTGACAGACATGTGGGGATCACTGCTGCCCCTCTCCCCTGACACTAGGGAACTCCTTGCTAACAGAAGAGAAGCATCTTAAATGAACTGGGGATGGGGGTGAGAGGGAGGAAGAGTGTAATGTTTTATATCTTTAGCCCCCCTTACATAAGTACATAAGTAATGCCACACTGGGAAAAGACCAAGGGTCAATCGAGCCCAGCATCCTATCCACGACAGCAGCCAATCCAGGCCAAGGGCACCTGGCAAGCTTCCCAAACGTACAAACATTCTATACGTGTTATTCCTGGAATTGTGGATTTTTCCCAAGTCCATTTAGTAGTGGTTTATGGACTTGTCCTTTAGGAAACTGTCTAACCCCTTTTTAAACTCTGCCAAGCTAACCGCCTTCACCATGTTCTCCGGCAACGAATTCCAGAGTTTAATTATATGTTAGGTGAAGAAAACGTTTCTCCAATTTGTTTTAAATTTATTACACTGTAGTTTCATTGCATGCCCCCTAGTCCTAGTCCCTTAATGCATTGCTGAGAGTGAAGATGTGATCAAGTTATCGACAACGCAATTTAATGTGTGGTAACAGCATAGGCAGATACTGGCCAAGCCTCCAACTTACCTGACATGCTTTGCAGTTATTGTGCATTAATTTTTACAACTCACCAAACTTTAACACGCCCCTTAGACTGTATATGTCATGACAACCAACAAAACAAGAATAATACAAGTCACTCAAATTGTGTCAACTTCTGATGATTGAAAACCTATTCTGTGGCTTCCTACATATGCAGTTAATACAGTGAGTGTCTGTACTTGTACTGTGTACTATGTATGTATTTTATGTAAGCTGCTTAGAAATTTTAAAAATAAAGCCTCATCTTAATTTCTCTTCCTAGGTGACTGAAGGAAAGACACTTTCAAAAAGTAGCCAGGAAAGCAGCTGCTACCCCTGTTTCATGTTCCATATATAAACACAGATCTAGCATATGTAACTGTGTATAAATAAATTATATATACACACACACCATATTGTTTCCAATAATAGCCCATCTTTTTTTTCTAGAATAGTAACATAGTAGATGACGGCGGAAAAAGACCTGCACGGTCCATCCAGTCTGCCCAACAAGATAAACTCATATGTGGTACTTTTTGTGTATACCCTATCTTGATTTGTACCTTTCCTCTTCAGGGCATAGACTGTGTAAGTCTGCCCAGCACTATCCTCGCCTCCCAACCACTGGCTCTGGCACAGATAAGTCTGCCCAGCACTATCCCCGCCTCCCAACCACCGGCTCTGCCACCCAATCTCGGCTAAGCTTCTGAGGATCCCTTCCTTCTGAACGGGATTCCTCTATGTTTATCCCACGCATGTTTGAATTCCATTAAAAATTCCTCCTGTATAAAATTAAAGATGTTATTTCAGTTGTTTCATATCTAGAAATGATTTTAGCTGATCAAGAGAATAAAAAACATATTTCGTCTGGCCCAGCTTTACAATACATTTACAGGGGGTAAGCTAGAAAAAAAGACCCCCCCCCCCCCCCCCCCACTTCAATTGTCCTTAATTTCATAGCCAAAAAGGCTTTTCTTTTCTGTTGGGTCTGCTTTGTTATATCAGGATATATCCACACCTTGGCAGTATTAAGATCTTGTTCAAATATGAAAGAAACAATAAGAGTAGACCTCTCTGTTGTATTATCTAAGGATTGTTCCAGTATAGCTGATATATTGTTCAAATCCAAATTTGTATTTCCTGCGCCTTCCATTTTTCCTTCTTCCCCCTTAGGATTAGAAATATAATATAACTTGTTTATTGGAGGAATAGCTTCTTGAGGTATTTTCAGGATTTCATTTAAATATCTTCTAAATAATTCCATCAGATTGTTCCCGGGGAGTTTGGGGAAATTCAAAAGGCGCAAGTTCAAACGCCTGTTGAAATTCACTGCAGATTACCGCCCGGTTAGCGCCACGCGGTAGAAAATAAAAAAATTAATTTTCAGATGCACGTATCAGACATGTGTAAAAAAAAATGGAATTACCGCCCGGGGCACGCGGTAGCTCCAAACTGACGGGCGTAAGGCAGAGACGTAGGCACCTACACACCTTAGTAAAAGGGCCCCTAAGTTTCTATACCTGAGGCAGTGGCGATCAAGTGACTTGCTCAAGATCAAAAGAAGTATTAGTGGGTTTCTCAGCTCCCTGCTCCATTAGATTACTCCACTACATACACACACATCTACAGACATGCCCAAGACACAGACACGCAGATGGATTAGGAATAACTCCATGAAGCATACTGTGTATGCTACTCCCCATCACTGCTTAGTTGTCTGTTAATGACTCAGATGTGTATTTCTATTTTCTTTGTTCTAATCTCTACTATGAAACCTAATGACACAGTCTATAGCTTTCTTAATGGTATGCACTGCAGAAGCCTGCCTAACATTCCATCCAACAGAGCCTCAATTCCGTGTTAGCTCACGCATCCACATGCCAAAAGCAGCATGCATTGCAATTAACATTCTAGCCATGCTGCACCTTCATTAAGCTCATGCTTGGCGAGAGCAAAGTTTCTTGCCCCCCTGGATCCACACAATGGTGCCTGCTGGACTTCTATCAAATCAGACCTGACCACAATGAGGGTAATATACAACTTGGCTATAGCAAAGCATTACATCTCCTAATATATAACATCCAATGCCAGCTGGACTAGCTTGCTGCACACCCTGTAACTTAGACTAGTTCCTCATATCTTGTTTAACAGTACAAAGATTTTGCCTTCAGCTTAGTCACCCATCTATTTATCCCAATTGACTCTGTACTACCCAACCTGTCCCCATGTATAATATGTGCACTTGGCCCTAGGCTACACAGAAAAGCATTAGCACCATATTTATGCTATTGGAATGTTCTATTGTGTTGCTTATTAGGTGTTTCATTGGTATTATACTGATAACGTATTATATCTATGTTATTTAAATATTCTTCCATGCTGTCTTATCATGGTATTGTTTGTATTACCTCAATTATTGTATTTATGTTTATATTTGGTCATTTTAATTTTGCTAAGATGTTAACAAAATTGTAAGTTTTATGTCAAACTGGACCTGCTATACACCGCATTTGGGTAAATCTGTTCATAAAGGCGGTTAATAAATCCCAATAAAGAATCATTTGAGGTGACAAACACGTTACACCTGTGTTTTTAATTTCAGAAAATATTGCTCTTTTATTCATGACATTGGTCTTTTTCTCAAAATTCCAAACCATGAGCACTGTGCACAAAGTACAAATGAACAACAAATGAAGGAAAATTAACTTGTTCCTTTTTGCTAAGGACCATCAGAAACAAGACAAATTTTTTAAAGTTCTCTGAAAATCTGTACATTTTAATTACACAGCACAAGAGCTAACTCACACTCACTTTCCCCCGCTGTGATTTTCATTTTCAATGCTGCTATAGTTCAGAAACCTTAACAAAAGAATGCATCATTCAAGAAAATAAGCTATATACTTATAACCCTGGTCCCACTCAAGTAGTCCTGAATGCCTGCTAAGCTCTTTGGATTAGGTACCCAGATCCGGCCATACAAAAAGTAATGTCTCTCTTGAGCTGGGTGTAGGCCGGAGCCAGGCTAAATCCTGGTACACCGAGGGGTCTTGTCACCACTTTTATTGCTTAAATACAGTTCTCAAAAGAATCCACTCTTACTCCAAAGGTTACTTTTAACTTCTTATATCGAGTCAGGTTAACAATCACCCACTCTCATTCACTGGGGGGGGGGGGGGGGGGGGGGGGGGAGAGGGGGGCAAATCCCAGGGCACTGATCATATGGTAATTGCTCAGTCTCGGTCTCTTCTAATGTCCACTTGGCTCCTATCAATCAAGACCATTCCACCAAAGAGGACAACTCCGGGCTGCAGCTTTTCCGCTTCATTGCCAGATAAGCATCCTGCTAAGCTTTTCCCCAGCTGCCAGATTGCATCCAGGACCGGACCTCCCTGTCCATCCTTCTTCCCTGGAGGTGCAGTTTCTTTTACCCACCTCCAGCCTGAAAGGCTGTTGGAGAGGGGGGGGGGGGGTGAAGAAAGAAAAAAAATTCTCTCCTTTCCCCAGAGCCTCCTCATTGCAACCTCTGCTCCTCAGTACTACTACTTATCATTTCTATAGCGCTACAAGGCATACACAGAGGTCAATTTTTAACACCCCCTGCTTCTGATGCCAGGCAGGATACCTCCTCAACTCCACAAGTCCTAGCTGGGGTTCAGGCAACCAAAGATCTCGTGCTTAAAATGGCAAACAAACACTTATCTCATACTGCCCTTCCCCCCCCATCACAATTCCATGTCAGTCATTACAGTATTATTTTTCTCTCAAACCATTTTACCACAACTATACCCCTACAGACAACACATGAATCAGCTGGGTATACCCCTCCGCCCAGCATATAACCACTCCCACAACTCCTCACAACCCCTGGTTAGGAGTCAGCTATGATCTAGTAATCGCCTGGGGGAAACTCACCCATACTTAACTCCATTCCTGGTTTCCCCAGGGAGTTACTTGTTGTTCTAATTAAAAAAACAAAACAGGGGTGGTTGAGAGCGGGGATGAGATGCTCCACTGATGATTGCCTGAGTAGACTAAGGAAGAAGGAAATCCGGTAGATCCTGCTCTAGGTGGGGGTCTCTGTCTCACTCCCCCCTTTTTTTCTCATGGGGGGTAGGGGGAAGTTGGAAAGCGGGGAAGGGTTATAGGATGGCGCATTGGGGATAATTGCCTGTTGGAAAGGGAACATGAAGGTGCTCTGGATGGATTAAATGGACCCAATATTTATGTTATATGTGGAATGAGTTAAAGGTCAATGAGTGGTCATCTATCATTGTTGTCTCATGAATATGCACGGGGGGGGGGGGGTAGGGGGAAATTTGTATGAGAAAAGAGGAACAACTCATTGATGTTATTTGGATTGTATTCTGATTGTTTGTTGAATAAAAATTGTTTAAACATAAAAAAACTAAATAAAAAAAATCCTCTAAGCCACTGGGAGACACTCCCCCACATATCTATGTTGTGAATGGCCCAGAACTTTAGAGTGGGATATTAAATAAATAAATAAAAATATTTACTCAAGAATCCAAACTCTGGAGAATTTCAGCGCATTCCGACAGGTATTTTCCACTAGATGTTTGCAGCTGGACTGAAGGGATATTTAACATAGGTTACAGATTATTATGTGAGTAATAACATGTTAGGGTGTACTACTGATGGATTTTGACACATGCCTTGGGGGCATTATGAAGCAGAGGGCAAAAAGTCAACAATGTTCAGCACTCAAGAATTGTATGAAACCTTTCTAAGAGGCTGGGGCCATTTTAAAGGGATTTAAGTGTATAGAGAAGCATTTGACACAGTCCAGTAGGTCTTATAAAATTGTTCCAGGGTCCAAGCAGTGCTGGCCCAAGGTTATCTGATGCCTTAGGCAAACCTTTAGCTGTGCACACCTCCAGGTGAGGCTCAAGGCCCAAACTCCCCCCCCCCCCCCCCAATAGTCCAGCATCTCCCCTTCCATTCCCAGCCCCCGCCCCTGTGGCCAGCATCACTCCTACCCACTCTATTCCCCTCCCCCCATGGCTAACATCTCCCCCTTCCAGTGTCTATTCCCCTCCCCCCACTTCCTGTGCCAGAATCTCTCCTTCCAGTCTCTACTCTCCTCCCCCTGTGGCCAGAATCTCCCCTTCCTCAGTCTACACAACCATCATGGTAGCCAGCATCTTTACACCTCTAACCCACCAAGTGGTCCAGCATGTAGTCCCTCCCTCCCTTTCCACATCAGGATACTATGGACATTGTCCTACCTCCCCCGGTCCAGACTGAAGCTTAAATCTCAGGCCCCAATGCTCAAAACTTTGGCGCTGTTCCAAACAGTGCCGTAAAAATACAGCTTGCTTTTCTCAAGATGCACAGGGTCTCCGAATTACAACACAAGATATGATTAGGATAAGATTTGTATTTATTTGCTAACATTCATGAATTTGCAGAGTCTCTTAATTTTTTCCCCAAGTACTGAATTTGGGTGAATTAAATTCTTGGAGGTCAATATCTGTTATTTACTTTTATCAAGTAAGCTTATTTGAACAAGGGATACTTAAGTCTATGAAAGACAAATGCTGAAGGGATGACCCAACATTGCACACATGCAACATACACTGGAGAGATTAAAAAACAAACATGGATGAACAGAGGCAAACCATTTTCCTGACTGTAGCGATTAGCACAGTTGCATAAGTAACTAATCATTATTTGGAAAGACCTGTAGTAGAACTGTCTAAGCCTTGCCCTCAGTAGTATTTAAAAAAAATATGAATATGTAAAAATTTGACTTTGCCCGATATTTTCTTCTGGTGCTCTTGTCTGCATAATACTGCTAAGTTTTAGTATGTTGAGAGGTTATTTTTGTTTTTCTGACTTATCATGACCCACCTGTGACTTTGTCAATTTTTTTTCCAGCACGTCCCTCTCTCGTTCAGTTTGCTGCAGACGTTTATTGAGCTCCACTATGTCTCCCTTCAGTGATGCCAGGGCTGCTAAATGGAGCTGAAAGACAGAATTAAAGTTCACCTTTGTTAAATTCGCCAGCTGTGGAACATTAAGCTACACAATACTTAGACTAGGACAAAAGGGATCACATGGATGTGACCTGGGATTGGCACTTCAGGCCTTCAGCCTCCTACTGGCACAACACTTTTCAATTCGACAGCTGAGACCAGGGCATTCATTTGTATGTCATACAGGTAACTCAGCATCAAGATCCATTCACAGGCCAGGTTTTCAGTACACCCCAAATGCTTTTCACTAGGTTCTGAAAACAAACATATGCAAATATACCAAAAGAAATATTCATTGCTAATGTCCAGAAAACCAGACCTGTTTTTGGATCTTGGCGAATGAAATTGAATTTCACTGGTTTACATCATCTCAGGACATCTGGCTTACAAGAAGGGGCCATGATCCTCTGGGTGGTGCTTTGTCTCTGAGTAGACAGCAGATGCCCTCTCCAGCTCTAACCAAAGTACATTAAAAATAATGGACCTGCCTTTGAAAAGCTAACTACAGATTCACAAATATTTGAGAAAGTTATGTTGAGTGGCAGTCACAGGGTGCAAGAGGGATTAATAAAGAGAAATGGTAGAGACTTTTTGTTTTAGTTTTGTTACTTTATCTTTGTGCAAGTACTTTTAAAAAACCTGTTTCTTCTACTGTCCTCTCTGCATTTAACCAGAGTCTGTCTGAACTGTATCTCAGTACTGGCTTCCACCACGTCTGCTGGAAGATTATTCCAGGCATCTAAAGAAGTATTTCTTAAGTTTCCTCTGAACTTTCCTCCCTGCAGCTTCATATCATGATCCCTTGACCCTACACTTCCTTTCTAAGGAAGATGTTACTTTCTGGTACTGTATTGAAAGGCTGACAAATTTCTGAATGTCTCTAACCATCCCTTTATTTTCCAGCGAGTACATCTTGTCTTAAGCTTCTCTTTCTAGGGCTTCAGGTCTCTTATTTTTGTAGGCCTTTTCTGAACTACTTCCATCCTTTCAATGTTCTTCTGAAACTATGGCCTCTAAAATTGAAAACAGTAATTGTAGAGGGATCACACTCGTGATCTTAAATAAAAGCAGAATTAAATCAAACCAGAAAGGCACTGTGCTCACTCTCAAACTGTGAGAACCACAACATAACATTCAGCACAAAGACAGAAAAATATACAATACACAGAGGGAAAAATGACAATATTGTACCCAACATAAATCATGCTTCAGCAAATGACTGCATCTTGGATATAAACCACAAAAATATATTTGATAAACATTTGTCCAAAACCATAAAAAAGACCAATAAATATCAATCACTACACAGGTCTGCTCATACATTCAGTAAGACAGTTACTTATTGATGCTACCTTTAAACCACCTATGAAAAAAGAAATATATAGGTACAGCATTAGAGATCATGGCAAATTTACATATATTTGCGTGTATCTCCAATTTTGTGTCTCGATGCTTTTTGGAAGGGTAATCTTAATGATCAGTTGGAAGAGAGAAGGGAAGAGGGAAAGGTATAGGAAAGAGAAGAGCAAGGGGATTCTCAGATAAGAAACATGGGGAAGGGTCTTGTGTAACAGAGATGGAAGAAGAAGGGAGGGAAGTACAGAAGGAATCAAGAGGCGGCATTGGAAAGAAAAGGAGGAGAAAAAGGAGATCCTGTTTCAGGGAAACATCTAGGATTAAGAGAGAGAGGAAGAATGTACTCACAACTCCCTCAATCCCCTCTCCCTCACAGAATCTTCAATCCCCTTATTATCCCCACTCTGTCACCAAAATCTAATCCCCTCAATCTCTCCATTCACTGCCCTCTCTCCCAAATCCCTTCAATCTGACCCTGGAGCATCTGAGATACCCTCACTCATTCAGCACATCTCCCACTATCTGCCTCTCTGTGTTCCCCCCCCCCCCCCAATCTGTCCCTACCTCTTCCCTATCCCCTTAGCATCTCCCTTATATAGTAGTTAGGCCCCACTCAGTTCATCCCAGGATGCACACACAAGGTGGGGCAATGCCACTTTCAAGATGGTGTCAAGAGAAGCAGGAGTGAATGAGCATCGTTCCTGCAGTATGGGGTCTTGGGGGTGGGTAAGGCCCCCACTAAACTACCAGGTCAAAATGATTGAAAGGACCAGGCCTGGCTTGGGTCAGCCTAGCCTAGCCAGGGGGGCCACAGCTCAGCCCGGGGATGGCCACTGGACCACCAGGGCTTGTAACTGGAGGGGGGACCACTGGATCATTTCTTCTTTATGACTGGGGTAAGGGTGGAAAGAGGTGTCAGCTTCGGATGGGTTGGGCTGCGGGTAAGGAGCTTATTGCTGCGGCATGCTCTTTTTTAATGACAACTTTCCTGTTAGTGTCTGAGCCAATCACCGCTGAAGGCTGATGATTATTAACCACAGGACCCACTCTGTGAGTGCTTGAGCACCCCCAATATTGAGCAAACGTTTTGACAGTAATTTCTTGGGTTTAGCACCCGCAATCATTTTGATAAGTCTGCTCCTATAAGTGATCCACAATCCCTAAATATTAATGAAAGAACCCAGGCCCTGCACTGCCTTTTCATAGATTGTGAGTCCACTTGTAGAAGTTATGGCAGGTCCCTGAAGAAGTCCTGCACTTTAGTATTGGTGCATTTTCTTCTGGAAAAAAGCAGCAACTATAGCCATACTATTCATTAAACATGAAGTGAACTAAGTGTCACATCCGTCGCTCCCTCCGGCTGCTCCTCCGCTGGAAGCAGGAGCTGGTGTCCATCGCGGCGAGGGCCGGCCTTCTTGAGGCTGCGGCGGAGAGCCGGGGCTCGCCGCGGAGATAGCCGCCCAGTCCGGGGCTGGCGATCGCGGCTGCCGGGCTCTCGATCGCCGGCTATGGGGTCCGTACTCGCGCCAGTGGGGAGAATGGCGCCGAGACGCGATAGCCGGCATCGCCTTCACTTTCGGGCGCGGGAAACCGAAGCTCCGCCTCAGAGGAGTTAGATTGGGAGGCCGGTGCTGTAGTCCCGCCTGGGAGGTCGGACAGAGCTAATCAGAAGGATTCTGTCAGTAACCGGGTTCTGATTGGCAGGCCATGTCGACTGGGGCTGGGTGATTGAATGCGGACAGTATTTAAGGAGTAGACCTGAGATAGGACATTGCTTCAGGTTCTGTTTCCCGAGGCCAGTCTCCGTGTGTTCCAGTTTTCAGTTCGTTTTCCTTGCTCTCCTGGTTTTGACCTTTGCGTTGTTTTTGGACTTCTCTGCTAGCTGCCTGCCTTGACCTATTGCCTGTTTCGACTACGCTGTGAGCTGTCTGCCCTGACCTATTGCCTGTTTCGACTACGCTGTGAGCTGCCTGCCCTGACCTGTTGCCTGTTTTGGACTTATTTGTTTTCCTCCTGCCCTCCTGGCTCCTGGTTCCAGTATTGGGTCAGTTCGTCAACCCCGCGGTTCCGGAAGTCCCGTTGGCCGCCTGCAGCTGGGGGCTCAACCCTCGGTGAACGGCGGTTGCCGCAGGTGAAGACTTGGGGTTGCACGGCTGTCCTCTGAGGTCCTTCGGGACCTAAGGGCTCACCTTCTCTTCAGACAAGACACTAAGGACTAAGTAAAATTACAAAACAAAAATAGCAAACTTAAGCCCTAAAGGTGAGCTGCATCTTAAGGATGAAAACTTAAGGCATCTTATTAAAGACACAGCAATCTAGAATAGGCTTGTACAGAGCTGGTGCAAGTGTAGTGAGCATATTCCGCCAAAACCGATTCATATCACCCTTCTCCTCAGGTCACTTCACTGGCTTCCAATCAGATACCGCATTCAATTCAAGCTTCTCCTTCTTACCTACAAATGCATTCAGTCTGCTGCCCCTCACTACCTCTCTCTTCCCTCATCTCCCCTTATGTTCCCGCCCGTAACCTCCGTTCACAGGACAAATCCCTCCTCTCTGTACCCTTCTCCAACACCGCCAACTCCAGGCTCCGCTCATTCTGCCTCGCCTCACCCTATGCTTGGAACAACCTTCCTGAGCCCTTACGCCAAGCCCCCTCCCTGCCCATCTTCAAGTCTTTGCTTAAAACCTACCTCTTCAATGCTGCATTCGGCACCTAACTCTTACCGTTCAGTAAATCCAGACTACCCCAATTTGACCGCCCCTATCGGACTGTCCGTTCACTTGCCTCTTAGACTGTAAGCTCCTTGAGCAGTGACCGTCCCTCTATGTTAATTTGTACAGCGCTGCGTAACCCTAGTAGCACTTTAGAAATGTTAAGTAGTAGTAGCACTGTTGGTGAATCCCCTTCCCCCCCCCCCCAATTAATTTTCAGGCCCCTACCCTGCACCCCTCTCCTCAAGAAGATACACAAGGACAGACAGTTTCAGTTTCTCAGCAAAGAAAAACAATATGACACTGTTTTATGGAGATTATCTGGGTAGAAGACTAATCGCCGGCAGAACACAAAATATGAAGAGAGATGAGACACTGACAGATCTTGCCAATGATAGGTTTATTGCAAACATGTATTACAGACATTTATTACAATTTTAAGACAAGAGTGGAGCCATCAGCCACAAGGTTTACCTTCCCTGAGCTTTGAGAACAACATTCTCAGCCCAGATGCACAAAGGTCCCCGTAAAGAATCTGTCTGTATTTCCACCTCAGTAAAAATTACCGATTTGAAAATAGAGAGAGATTCCCAAAGCGAAACACATGCAAATGAGCTATTTGCTGCTTATTCGAACAGGCTTATTTGCGTGCGATGAGGGGAACCCAGTTGGTCAGCTGAGTATATGCAGAGCAGCCAATCGCTAAGCACAGCTGCTCTGCGCATGCCACAGACAAGCTGCATTTATGAAAGCAATAGAGGTAACCTTTTTTTGTTGTTGTTTGTTTGGGTTTTTTTGCAAGCACAAGTGCTGGGTATTTATGGATATGGGAGGCAATGTGTAGATGGCGGCAGGGGCAGATGGGGCAGCGCTGGCAGGGAGGGCACTGGGGCAGAGGTGCCGGTCACCCGCTCCCCGCCAATGGAGTGCCACTGAGCCTGCAGTGTTTGCTTGCTCAGATAAGTTTCTCTTTCTTTCGCTGTGCTTTAACCCTCCTTCCATTCCCTGTTTCCTGATCACATTTGACAGGCAACCGCCAATACAGGCGAAAATCAGAAACTTTGGATAAGGAGGTAGCTGTCTAGTTTGTAATCATATCTTGCAGATATCTTCCAGGAAAAAGCACAAAAATAATCTAATAATACATCAAATGGAAAACTATAATAATTTTTACAGCTCTGACGGGCTGTTGATTCTTCCCTCCACTTCCGATGTCATTCTAGGCAGTACTGGCAGCTCCTAACTACCCATTAAAATTTTCCATGGTAAAGGTAGGAGCTGCTTCTGTGCATTATTTAGAAAATGGCTGTGCAACAATTTGCATGCATATTTGTATACCAATTAGCTCATTATAATAGTTTTGCATACAATTTTCATTAGCTGCTACAATGACAGGAAAAGAGCTCGGAGAACCCTTTTGTACATGTCTCGCTGTACTCCTTTGCTTGCTAAACCGGCACATTACTGGCTTGTTAGGTTTTGTGCATCTGGCTTTCACTCAGAAGAGGGTGACAAAAAAGCACAGAGGAAAAGGGGCATATACCTTCCCTTTTATTAAAGGGTATTTTTTGTTTTTTTTAGTGGGGGGGGGGGGGGGGGGGGAGGAGGAGATGGAACTTTAAAATTAAATGCACCTTCCCAGTAGTAGTTCTAGGCACATTATTTTCCGATACATCCCTGATCCGGGAGGGCTCACAAATACTCCCTGTGCAATGCTGATGGATTACATATCATTGGTCAATTTACTAGGGGTATACAGGTGGAAATAGGTATTTATTTATTTATTGCATTTGTATCCCACATTCCCCACATATTTGCAGGCTCAATGTGGCTTTAGTTTTTAAGTGTGCACATACTAGACTAATGTGGAAAATAATGTGCTCCTGGGGGTAATTCTCTATAGGTTGCCTAAAGTTAGCATGCATCATCCCAGCACCTAAGCATGAATTCTGTAACGGCAATTGTACACACAACTGTTATGAAATACTAGTTAAGTTCAAAGCTGCGCACCTAACTCTAGGCGTAAGCAACTATGATAGCTCAAAGGCTAGAGTAAATATGTGCGCCTAACTATACTGCTAGTATTCTAAAAACCTATGCACGAAATTGCTAGGCATGCTATGCGTGCAATTTGCAGGATCCTAAGGGGTCCTTTTACTAAACTGTGGTAAAAGGGGGGGCCTGTACCAGTATCAGCAGGTAAAAGAAATATCCGCGCGGTAAGTGAATCATTTACCACACAGCCATTTCAGTGGGGAGCCCTTACCGCCACCCACTGAGATGGAGGTAAAGACTCCCGTGCTAACTTGGTGGTAACTGGCGCTATAAAAAAAATCTTTAAAAAAAAAAAAAAATTTACTGCAGTACCAGAAATGGCACACGCTGGGGGTGGAAACTAGCTGTAGTTTTAGATTAGAGTGCGGCTAGCCCTCTGCCGCATACCAACCCTTTAGTAAAAGGGCCCCGAAGTCCAGTTACACACAATGCTAAATAGCACATAGTAGATGACGGCAGAGAAAGACCTGTACGGTCCATCCAGTCTGCCCAACAAGATAAACTCATATGTGCTACTTTGTGTATACGTGACCTTGATTTGTATCTGCCATTTTCAGAGCACAGACCGTAGAAGTCTGCCCAGCACTAGCCCCGCCTCCCACCGCCGGCTCTGCCACCCAATCTCCGCTAAGCTTCTGAGGATCCATTCCTTCTGAACAGGATTCCTTTATGCCAATTACAGCTAATAATTGGTAACTGATGCCAATTAGCAGCTAATTATGTTATACGCGCAACTGGTACTATCCTCTAACTTGTGCATGCAACTTTATGCGCAGGTTTATAGAATGAGAGGGTTAGTGCATATTAAATAAAATTATAGCTCATCCTAGAGCAAAACCATAATGCACATCTCTACAAAGTATAGTACAGTGATGGACACTGAGGAACTTATGAACATAACTAACGATGTTTGTTTTGTGCAGAAGTGGACAACCTTTACACACAGAAAGCCATATCACTGTCAGTCCTATCCCTGGTGGTCACAACACTACATAATATTGTGACTGGAAATACAGAGAGCTCTATAGACCTTCTGTGATACAGCAAAAAATTAAAACTATAAACAATGGAAACAAACTCCTGAAGTGGCTATTCTGAAAACACTAGCAAAAAAGGCCCGTTTCTGACACAAATGAAACGGGCGCTAGCAAGGTTTTCCTTGGAGTGTGTATGTTTGAGAGAGTGTGTGTGTGTGAGTGTGTGTGTGTGTGTGAGTGTGTGTGTGAGAGAGAGAGAGTGTGTGTGTGTATGTGTGTCTGGGTGCGAGGGTGTACTTGGCTCCGCGCGCGTGTCGCTGTTGTGGTGTCTCGCGTGGGCTTGGCGAGAGAATGAGCGCTGGACCTGTGGAGAGTGGTGCTGGCGGCGGGAAGAGTCTGCCTCAGTGCTGCATCGATCAGCTGATCAGCGCTGTGGAGAGCGAGTTGCGAGGGTGTACTTGGCTCCGTGCACGTGCATTGTTGCGGTGTCTCGCATGGGCGTGGCGAGAGAATGAGCGCTGGACCCGTGGAGATTGGTGCTGGCGGCATGAAGAGTCTGCCTCAGTGCCGCGTTGATCAGCTGATCAGCGCCGTGGAGAGCGAGTTGCAGGTGGGCAGCGAAAAAGGAGACCCCATGGAGAGGCAGCTAAGTGTTACTGTGCAGGACGCTGAGCTCTGGCTGTGCTTCAAGGAACTGACCAATCCTATTTAATAGAATGCACCTCCAACATTCTGAAGCCGAGAAACCTCGTGTGGTTGGTCACTTCTGCTTGTGACGAACCTGGAAGTACGTGATGTCAATTCAGGAGATGGATACAGAGAGCAGGAATGCCTCAGCCATGCAGTCAGCTTCAGAACATTGGAGGTGCATTTTATTATATAGGATTTGTGAATTACAGTATTTAAAATAGCCAAAACTCTGGTTAATGACATTTTCTGTGTCCATTTCCCATGGTCTCATGGGCTTTAATGGCAGGCCACATTTGGCTTGCGGGCTGCACATTCCCTGGTCAAGTGTTAAGGATGTATATGCAGTGCTACACATTTAGAAAGATAAATCATGCATGTCATGCAGATACCATAGGTGATGGGCAATCAAAATGCAGTCTACCTGACCATAGGATGCCACCCACTTCAGCACTTGAGAATTTTAACAAAATAATTCTTTACTTGATTAACTGGCGCATTTTGAAGCACAACAGCAAAAGTAGAGGCTGACAAATGCGCAAACCAATAGGGAGATAATCTCAAAAACCAGCTTATTCAGAATATTCATATCAATATCAAGGACCCGACACGGTCCGTGTTTCGGCGCCAAAGCGCCTGCCTCAGGGGTCACAATCAACTTTCTCTGCGAAGAAGCTGATAGGCTTGAATTCCATTATGTATGCAAGTTAATCCACAGAGAGAACAAAAGAACAGCCAACCGATCAGCAAACACGTGTTTCACGCTAGTTTTTGCATTGCCACATGCTAACTGCACAACGAATATCTTTTTTGAATTATTTCTTTGAGGGGGTAGAGAGTAGGCATTCCTGTTAGCACACGGATAAACGAGGGCACCCTTACTACTTACAAAATAAGACAGTGGTAAGTGCTCCCGCAGTAATTTTTAAAAATAACCATGCACTAATGGCAACACTAGTGCATTACTAATGGAATAAATACGAAACTGGGGTTTTTACGGCTGCAGGAAAAATAGCTTTAGCATCATGTAAGGGCATACTAAGGCCAATTTTTACTGTTGTGTCAAAGGCCACTCTAGTTATTTTGGTACAGCAGTTGCCAAAAAGTCATAAAAGTGAACAATGGGAAGAGACACATGGGTGCATAACCCTAATATTTTCCAAAATAAAGTGGGACAGTTTCCAAAGTAAATGTACAGTCCCCTCCCCCCCCCCCCCCTTATTCAAAGCAGGATCTAAATTAGAGAGTGGGTTTCCTAATGTCAGTTCAGGGAAAGTATCAGGTCACTTGCCTGATAATAGCCTGTATTTATCTCACACCAGACTTGTGGACTACACCAGAGTGGACAGGTAGCCTACTGGCTACAGCGTGAATTTGGAGCCAGGGTTCAAATTTCACTGCAACTCCTTATGGGTTTGAGTAAATTCCTCAACACTCCACTGCCTCAGCTACAAACTTTAAGCCCTCTGGGAACAAGGAAATACCCATAGTATCTGAAAGTAACCTGCCAAGCTACCACTGAAAAAGGTATGAGCTAAATTCAAAGTACCGGTAATAATAATAAATATATGCAGTGTGCTGAAGGGACTATAAATACAAGCTGGCTCACAATCCTATGCATAACTACAACCTTTGCAGCAACCCCTACAGCAGAGGTGTAGCCAGACTCGGTATTTTGGATGGGACCAGAGGTAAACTGGATGGACCCTTCCACGTGCACCCTCCCTCCCAACCATACACTACTACTACTATTTAGCATTTCTATAGCGCTACAAAGCGTACGCAGTGCTGTACAAACATAGAAGAAAGACAGTCCCTGCTCAAAGAGCTTACAATCTAATAGACAAAAAATAAAGCAAGCAAATCAATTAATGTGTAGAGGAAAGAGAGGAGGGTAGGTGGAGGCGAGTGGTTACAAGTCAAAAACAATGTAAAGAGGTGGGCTTTCAATCTAGATTTAAAGATGGGCAAGGATGGGGCAAGACGTAGGGGTTCAGGAAGTCTATTCCAGGCGTAGGGTGCAGCGAGACAGAAGGAGCCGTCTGGAGTTGGCAGCAGTGGAGAAGGGAACAGATAAGAAGGATTTATCCATGGAACGGAGTGCATGGGGAAGGGGAGATATTGAAGAACATAAGAGGTTTTTTTTTTTCACCTACTCCACATTTTCTCCTCTCCTCTGCGGCATCCCGGCATCTGCGCTACTGTCTCAACTCAATCCCTCCCCGACGTTGGCACAGGTGTCCTTGGCACCTGCAACGATTCATTCTCGCTGCTGTTGCTGGCCCTGCGGGCTTCCATCTGCCATGCCCCGCCCTCGCTGATGTCATTGCCTGTTTCCTTTCTGGCAGAAAGCAGCAGATAAAAGCCTGTGGGGCCGGCACAAGCAGCAAGAATTAATTGCTGCAGGCACCTAAGACACTTGTATCGATACTGGGGAGGGAAGGGGTTCAGAAAATGGAGTGCAGATGCCAGGATGCCACGGAGGAGAGGTGGGAAGAGAGCAGTGTGGTGCTGCAGCTGGGTGGGTCTGTGCCCACCCAGGCCCACCCGTAGCTACGCCACTGTCCTACAGGTCTCCTACAGCTAGGGGCAGGGCATGCAAAGAGAAGGAAGCAGCATCACAGCAGCCAAAGGGAAGGAAGATGAAAATGCAGGTTGTGGGAGATGAATCTTTAATTCTCTGGTGTTGTGTGGTATAATAAAATTAACCAGTAACAGCAAGGTTAATTTCACCTTTTACGGCTCATTTCAGTTCTGGAATTACATTTGAGTGAAGGACAGAAGCTACAATTAAAACCAGCCCTGCTTTAAATTGCTCTGCTAGCACTAGGTAGTGTAAAGAAACAGGTAAGAAATGTACACATCATCCTGCATGCCTAACACTCCAGGAGAATAACGCGACACTTCCAAGCCACCGTGGAGGCGAGTAATAGATAATACTTTATTAAAAAACAATGTTAAAAAAACTCAAAAGACTCGACACGGAGCAGTATTGCAGCGAAAAACGGCTGCTTCAGGAGTCTACAAATCAAAAGGAATATACAATTACAATACATAAAAATATGTAACTTGCTACAAGAATATAAAAAGTAATGACTGATAAAACAAGGAGTTTTTTTTTACAAAGACGTTTAATGCATGTACTAAAAAGATAAATAATAGACATCCAAGAAGACTGTTAATCACATAAGGCTAGTTAAATAAATGGGACTGTAATATAAAAAGCAATATAAAAATGCATGAGTAAAAATAGCCAAAAGGAATACAATTGTTTTAGAAATGAAACCATAGTTTTGTCCATCCAAAACAGGATTTAAGGTAGCAAAATGTGTACAACAAGGATGAGTAGGATTTTAATGCTAACCTGTTTGTTGTGTAAGCCAATGCATGGGGCAACATAAGCGAGGAAGCCAAATCAAGCCTGAAATAGTGGACAATGGTTAACATAAAAAGTGCATGTATAAAGAAGAAAACAACAGAAAATAAAAGGAAAACGGGAGGATGACACGTACGTTTAAAAAGACTAGTGATAAGAGTGAAGGGGGAAAACCCTAGACAGTTCCTTTCCACTGCAGGCATTCCCCTCACCTCTGAGTCAGTTACTTGAACTGTAAAGCAGTACCAGCTTCTGGAGGAAAACTCAGCAGTCAGCTAGCTAGAGAACCCTGTGTGCCGACATGTCCTTCCCTCTTCTCCCTCGAGGACTTCTGCTGTCTTGGGAACCCGAATCAGGGGCAGAATTACAGCACAGCCTAGCAACCTGAGCACGCTCACAGGCCCCACACTGAATTTTCTTGGCCAAGTTACAGTTGCTGTATGGCTGACACCGCGCCTTCCAAGCACCTTTGGAAATTTGGAGCCAGAAGCAGCTGCCCAACCTGCCTATCCCCAAATCTGGGCCTGGCCACAGGTCCGAACAGCTATCTGAAGAACTGCTGCTATACGGAACACAACAGTGTATAACTCCTTTCTCATAAATCCGTCTATCATACTCAAGGCTTATAGTATTAAAATGGTTTTAATTTATTGTTAATTCAATCTGTTAGCCACATTGAACCTGGTCTGTTTGGGAAAATGTGGGCTATAAACGATATAAATAAATAAATTACACAAATTGCCTGCTGAATGCTTCCACAGGAAACGAGAAAACAAGGTCTATAATCCAAAAGCACTATCCTAGGAAGAACCCAATTTTCAGTATGTTAAAGGTTAGTACAAACCAGCTGTAACTTTGGAAATGGCACACACTGCTTTTTCCTGTTCCCTCTAAACCAAGCAGGAGTCCACCAACTGGACTGATGCCACATGGGGGTAGTACTTCGACATTATGTTTTCAATCACTAGGAAGAGGTTAGGTTCCCTGGAGTCCTACAGATCTTGCCTATCCCTCACTAATTGAAAAAGTAAAAGTGAAACAGCATCTCCTACTGGCAGGGTTGTAGGTGAAAGACTCCCAATGAGCTTACAGGGAACAGTGATCCAATGGTTAAATTAGTTGTCAAAAAAAAAAAGCCTAATCAATGAAAAGTAAGTGTACAAAATAGTTAATTTAATAGGAAATACCACCAAAGAGAAAGTCACAGCTGCTACGAGAAGCTAGACCACTGAATTTATTCCGTTGGTCATTTGATTACATAGCCATGCAAAACAGAACAATCCACAAACATTCTGCATTTCAGCAAGGCTTTTATGTTTTAGTGTGGGGGGGGGGGGGGGGTCCCCAGAACAAGGAGATATATGGTTCCCTTAGATACACCTGAAGAAAAATATATTATTGTGGTTAAAACATTTAATTGTAAAACACCACAAAACTCCTGTGGCTATGGAAGTTGCAAACACCTCAGTAGCAGAACAGCTAAGTTAGTATCGTATATGAGCGAGATGGATAAAAATTGCCAATTATTTTTAATTTAGTTTGAAACAATTTTTTTTTGAACAACCAATAAATCATTACAACCATAAGTCTGTGTGAATTTTCCATTTTTTCTTCCCCCCTTTATCCCCTCCCTCCTCCTCAAAACCTCCTGTCTATTCTTCTTGTTACAGCATCCTTTCTTCTTGTATAGTAACAATTTCAATATAACTCCTTTCGCTATAGAATTTACATAATAACTTTATGATTAAAGAAGCTCTTACATACAAAACTAGTCCCTCTTTATGTTAAATATGTACATATATGTCAATTATTTATTAACTCTTCTTCCCTACCCCCTCCCGTTTCCTTCCCTCCTCTTTCCCTTACCCGTACTTCCACTCCATTCCCCTCCCCCCCCCCCCCCCCCCCAGATAAGGGGTCAAGAATTCTTTATACTGAGATTGACTGTCACCAGCTTGCAGCAGATATCATTCCCTCTTTCATTAAAGGGTCCCTAATCGGTTTAGCACAAAACTGCGTGCTCGTGGAGCCAATGCTTGTATGTATGGTTTCCAAACTAAGTAAAACTCAATTATTTTTAATTTTTAAAAAAACTCATATTTTAAAACTTAAAATCAAAGAAGTCGATATTCAGCTGGGGGCACTCTATGTTTTGCAGACCGCCATCGGCATTACTCCCGGATATTCAATGCCAAGCCCTGTCTGGGCTTCCACACTGAATATCGTTTTTGCAGAGCCACCTAACACATAGTCTGTTAAGTCCAATATTCAGCACTTAACTGGCTATGAGTTACTGCATAAAAATAAGTGCTGAATATCAGCACTTAGCCGGCCAAATGCTGACTCCACCCCCGGAATGCTCCCCAAATAGTTGGTTTGCAGTTTGGTACTAACCAGTTACTTCCAGCAGCATTAACCAGTTAAGTGCCACTGAAAATTAGTGGCTAGATCCCAAACAGACTGCTGTTTAACCAAGTACTGCCTTCAAACCCCTGCTCCCTTCCCCACTCCACATCTTATGCATTGTGTACCATCAGCCTACTGACCTCTCTACTGTATCTTTGCTTGGCTTTCCTACAGAATACGCTGAGGTTAGGTAATGGTAAGGCAGGATGTCAGACACCAGGCTGAGGATTAGTGTCCTATACCCAACATATGCTTTTACACTCGCCACCCCCCCCCCCCCCCCCAAGTTACTGCAGGTCAGGGTGTTTCTCTCAGCCCGTCTCCCATACACTCCTTTGTGTGCAAACAGCAAACCACTGCACTAACACCAGAGAAAAAAGCAGGGAGGAACTACTATGTAAACACAGCTTAAAAAAAAGAAAACTTCCAGGTAGAGAACCACACAGGGAACAAAGTGTATCCCCATGGGCTCTGTTCCTATCCCTGTGGGCTCTGTCCTCATCTGCACAAGCCTCGAACACTTATGATTTTATATTTAAATTTTTTTAGTAAAGTATAAAAAGGAACAATGTTCTATACAACTGTTTATAAATCAGAAATAGCAAACAACGAGCAACTGAAATAACTGCCCCCCCCCCCCACCCTTTCAACCCCAACAATACCTGACTTCTACTACCCCAAGGAACTCTAATCCACCCTGTTAAAATGTCCAGGGGGACAAAATACAACCCACTCTGTATGCCCTAGAAGGGGAGAAATATGCCCTATGAAGCACTGCTATTATTCATCCACAGATTAAAAACTCATAAATCATCAACAATCTCAGGATTCAGTCTCGTTCTCTTGTCTTCCACAGTCCTTCCTGCAATAGAAAATGTCCTCTCAGAAGATGTGCTGGTAGCAGGAATGCACAGGATCCCCATGCAAATGTTGGGCAGCACTTTTTACTTGTTTTTCCAAAATCAAAACATTGTCTGCATCACTAACATAAATAACTGTCCAGTTCATTAACAATAGCCTTCAAAGAAGGAATTGTTCCATAAAAGTTGCTCATAAAACTGCTAACATCCATTTTCATTCTTTTGGAAAGGGGGCTCTTCCTCATCTCTCCCTACACTCCTCCCCGTGAACTCCGTTCGCTGGGTAAATGTGTCCTGTCGTCCCCCTTCTCCCCCACTGCTAACTCCCGGCTCCGTTCCTTCTATCTCGCTGCTCCCTATGCCTGGAATAGACTCCCTGAGCCAGTATGTCAGGCTCAGTCTCTGTCTGTCTTCAAGTCTAGGCTTAAAGCCCACCTCTTCGCTACTGCTTTCGACTCCTAACCATGACTCTCTTACTCAACACCCGCACTTATCACCCCTACCACTTCAATTTCCCCACCCCTAGCTGTCTGTTCGTCTGTCCAATTTAGATTGTAAGCTCTGTTGAGCAGGGACTGTCTTTTCATGTTAATTTGACCAGCGCTGCGTAAATCTAGTAGCGCTATAGAAATGTTTAATAGTAGTAGTAGTAGTAGATGCGACAGTTTCTGAGAATGTGGATTGTGAAGAATCCCGAGTTACTATTGTTGATGGACTTGAGCCTTTCATTTCAATCTGGTTTTGGTACAACCTTCTCAAAGATTCAGTTGCCTGTGTTTTTACATCATTTAGAAAGATAATTGGATTGTCTTTCATACGCTGAAGTAGAAGAGAACCAACACTGTGTAGGGATGAACAGGAAAATAAGTGTCGATTAATTGATGGAATTGCTCCTTGATGCCAGCAACAATGGCTGAATCCTTTGCAGTAACCTAAGATGCTTGAGCAACTAGGCACATGATGGAAGGACGTTGCAGATGATAGGAGTCTGATCAGCAGACAAGACTTGTTGCCACATCAAAGGCAGACAAGACACAAATGTCATTTAACAGTGCTTCATTTAAATCTAAAAGCAGCTTATGCAGTTTTTTTTAATCACTGAATTTAGTTGTCAGTTGTCTAAGATTTTTATTTATTTTTATTACATTTGTACCCCGCACTTTCCCACTCATGGCAGACTCAATGCGGCTTACATGGGGCAATGGAGGGTTAAGTGACTTGCCCAGAGTCACAAGGAGCTGCCTGTGCTGGGAATCGAACTCACATATTGATGCTACCATTTGTAGATGTTGTCCCATCTAGTTGGAACAGCCTATTTAAGGCTAGTCTCAAGCTTTTAGAGAATGGCGTGGGGAAAAAGTTTGCTCCCATTCCCGCAGGCTCTGTCCCATCCCCATGTCATTCTCTACTTCAAGGTGGTATGAAACTCTCTTGCCTTTTTTTTTTTTTTTTTAAGAGTATTATACCAATCCCATACTCTGGAACACATGTTTTTATGGTACAATGGATGGAATAAATACAGAAGGAGACTAGGTCGACAGAACTAACCTGAAACAGCAGCACTCTTTGGGACCGGTGACAGATTAAATCAACAGACAACACCACCCCTCAGTTCTACTCCTAGCAAACAGACATCCACGTATGGTGCCAAGTACACTATTCATACTGCATGAATTGTTTTGTCCCAAAAGAAGCAAAGATAATAACATTGTGTGAGTATTGTTGTTACATGTTCCTATAATCATGGCTTTGTTCATTAAACAGCTGTTTCTCCATTAATGCATTAAATGGTGCGAGCACGGCACGTGACTTCTGTTAAAGTAACTAGGTCAGGTGTGCCCTCGTAGCTGAAGGTGCTGTATCATTTTTAGGTGATGGCAAGTCAAGACAGACCTGTGCGAAGCCACACACACCACAGCAGTAACAAGAACAGGAGCACCGTTGTAAAGACACATTTGAAACATGTTAATTCATAAATTTTACAGATTATAACAAATGTTTTGGCAACCATTTAACTTCTGCAGCACTGTTGGTTCTCAAACACAACTGGATGGTGAACAGGAAGAATGAAGCCCCAAAGATCTCAAAAAGGCAGTATGGACTGAGAAACCTACTAAAAAAATTAAACAGTAACTCCCATTTAAGAGTGAACCTTTACATTAAAAAAAAAAAAGCATGTTTTGTAACACTAATATCAGAGGCTGAGCATGCAAAAATATTTCAACACTTTTGAACCGATCAGAATCGGAGAGTAGTATGTCTACAGCATGGATTCAATCCTCTGAGAGCTTAACCACCACAACAGGCCACAACAATCCCCAATTCACCCGAGTCTTGGTCTGACAACCTACCTACAAGAAAGTAATTCCAATATAAAACTTACAGCAGTCTTTAGACCAGTCAGCAATGGGCATATCTGAACAAGACACTGGGGCTGAGGATTGCCTAAATCCAATCACTTGCACACTATTGGTATAATTCCAAGTAGCTAAGAAATAGTTACAGCAACCTCCACACACTGTGGCAAAACGCAAGTGATGAAAGACAGGCTCAGGATGCAGCTAGGAACCTCTAGCCACATACAAGCATACGGCTAATCCATGGTCACTTGGCCAGATTAGATTAGATGTAGTACTCATATCCTAATAGACAAAAGTGAATTCGTTTTCAAGAATAGCAATGCTCTCCTTACATGGGGGACGGGTACTAAAGAGACCCTAAACACTGCCCACCCTTCCTGCAGCCTGACAGGCTACTGCTTCTGATTGACCATCTAACACTACTACTACTACTATAAATCACTTTTATAGCGCTACCAGTCCTACCCAGCGCTTTATAATTGAACATGAAGAAGAAAGACAGTCCTTGCTCAAAAGAGCTTACAATGTAAATCAGGACAAACAGGACCAAAAAGGATAAGGGAAGGACAGTTTAAGCCAAACACAGTATACATTTTCCACACCAACTGACAATGATGCTCAAGAAATTCAATATCGGCAAAACGGTACTGAGTGAAATCTATCTTTGCGAAGAATCAAATATGGTAGAGAGTGGCGTGGGCTATATATTCTACCAGACTGAGAAACCTGAAGGTAAGCCACAAACTTCTGGAGATATTAATATTTCTCTGGTACATAACTTGGACAAACTTTCAAAAAGAATCAATGATATATTAATTTCTAATCAGCATATATACTTCCACAAGTAAACCATGAGCACTGGTATCTAAACCCTACCATGACTCATACCAAGGATGTATTTTAAGAGTGGCTGGAAAGGGTCATAAAGGAAGTCCCAAAAATTGATACTCATGGGTGACTTCAATGCTTCATTTGCTTGTGGTGCAACCACATAGAACTAGCTAGCTGAGATTATATTCATGCACCTTCCTCACTTCAAGTGCAACTCTTAATTTAAGAATTACAACATAACATTCAAGCATGTACTTTTAAAAGAAATAGACGTGTTAACTTTCTTTTAGAGTAACATTTGTTAGATAGAAAAGAAGAGGACTGTCTATACGTTTCACCTGCACTTATACCCTATGTGGTTTTTTAAGATGTTTTGCTGTGTAACATACTATGCCACAATATGCACTATTTGAATATTATTTTCTACTGAAACTGTCTATTGTCTGTGTACAGTTTGTCCTTGCTGTACGTCACCTTGGCTGAATTTCTTCAAAAAGGCAATAAATACATCCTAATAAATAAAATAAAATAAGGTGCTGGAGCACTATGGCATTAGCAATGCTAATTCACAATTGGCACGCAAATACATTCTGTTATGTTAGTTATACCCACAGCTGCGCTCAACTTGTTTATCTGTACTCTCTGGAACACTTGCAGGTTTCTGACTCTCAACCATCTCAATGAAGACTTTTCCAGGCTATCGGGAAACCATTCTAGGCCACCCTAATGACTGCAACCCAGAGCAGGATTTTGAAGTTTGTTCCTGTTCCTATGGGGGGGGGGGGGGGGGGGGGGGGGGGGGAATCTGCTTGGATTTTCTAGTCGACTTCTATTCCTTGGGCTACAGTTTGCTGCCAATGGAAGAGTACTCCGCTGAGTGGTGTGGTATGCATTGGAGAGTATTCTGTTTACATATTGGACATGCACTGAGAAGTCACTATGGAGATATGAAATGGACTGGGAGTGGTGGTGGGTTAGGGAAGCTTGGTTTTAATGGGGGGGAGGGGCATTGTTGGAATGGGAGAGGAGTCAGTTCTTCTGTTATAGGTGATAAAACCTTTAAATTTGGTCAATGCGATGGACTGTTTTCTAATGAAAGCTTTGCCGCTGTTGGATTGTAACTTGTGCAGTGATTTTTCTTTGACATGTTTTCTTTGTGCACTGGTCAATAAAGAGAAGTTTAAAAAAATCTAAACATTTAAGAGCTCAGGAGGCCTTCATTACGATGCACTTAACACTACTGGAGACTGGGGAGGAAGGGGGGGAATGAGATTTTCAATGCCTATGTCATCTCTGGGTTTCATCCATGTAATTCACTTTACTACTCACTGTGGTGGGCATACCCTTTATTTGTTTTTGTGTTCAGACTCTTATCTCAACCCACATAATTTGCTGTACTTCTCATAAACTGATCATTCCTTCTTTCTCTCTCTTCCTAAATAGTCTACTGTCCAGATCACTAGACTCACCAAATACATAGGCCTATTGTAGTTCTATGATTACTCTGCCAAACATCCCCTCCCCCCCACCCCATGGTTTCACCTAGGCTTTCGATTACTCAAATAAGTCCAGAAGGTTGAAATATGTTGGTGCAGGATCATAACACCTGAATATGTGTAAGGGACGCCAACAAGCCAACATCATCAGTATTAAGCAAGCTAAAAATTATTTTTCAACAATTAAGACCTCCATTACATTCTTTGCATCCTGATATTCTGGCTCAGTTCTTTGAGCCTAAAGTCTGTAAATTTGTCCAGTCCTATGATGTTGCTTGTCCAGCTCCTCTGGCCATTATTTTGGTCACACCATCTTTGTAGTGAATCTGTCTTCCAGCACTCTGGGGTGTATACCTTCCAGTCCTGGTGATTTGCTACACTTCAGCTTGTCGATCTAGCCTATTAATTCTTTCATGTTCACAAAGGGGGCAATATTCATTTGGCAGCAATCAGTGTTTTCTAAACCCTGACTGTTGCCAGCTTAATTAGACCTGGATATTCAGAGATGACCCCTGTCTGGGCACTGGATTAGAATATGGGTGGCCACCAGGAATTACTGAGGTATTATTGCTGAATATTGGTGGTGATAAACAGGCTCTGCCTCAGCACTAATCAGAGTGTGTCATGACAGAGCAGAGATATTCAATGGCACTGTTAAGTGCTGCTGCATATCTGCTCAGAACCTGGTCAGTGTGGTTCAGCTAGACAGGAGTCTTTCCTGCCTGGTTAAACTATGGTTAATATCAGTCATAATTTAATTCTGTACTTTGATCTTCAGTGAGGAAGATACACAGGGAGTTATCCATGCCAAAAATTATTTTTAAAGGTGATGATTTGGAGGAACTAAAACAAATCTTGGTTTCTCCAGTATGGCCTTGTCCTTCCCGAGTGCCTCAAGTCCAACTGGCTCCCTCACCAGCTTCCCGCTTCATTTTTTTTTTTTTTAATAGTTACAAGTTTAACAAATCATATGAAAATTAAATTTGAAAGGTAAATCTGGAATAGAAAAAAATCCAGGTGGCTTCCTGGTTATAACGTACCTGAAAAGATTTGATTCTACAGCAAGCTTATTTTCAGTTTCTCTAATTGCCTTCCTTGTCAAAGCTTTGTATCTAACCTGCCTATGCTGTTTTGGAAGCAGACTTTGTTATGAATACTATTAGCTTATGCTTTTTGGTTGTATGCTGGCCGTTCTCTGTCAGTGTCAAGAGAGAGGCTCACCAAGTAAAGAATCCCTGTTATAATCCAGCCAGAAGTATAAGATGAGGCAGGCCGAGGGCACAACACATCAAACAGCTGCTGAGGTGAAGTTTTGGTTGTCTAGTTTAAAATACAGTTTTAACTAATATTTTAAGCTCATAAACAGATTACCAACAGACAAGCTATTTTAAATGTTTATATTTGATTCAAAAACTGCAGCCAGGGTGCCAGCTCAATACCACAGTGGAAACTCCAGGTTTAATTCTAGACCTAGCTCTTGGTTCATGAGCTGCCAAGGGCTGGGAATGTTAAAGAAGAAGAGTAGGAGGGTGCCTTGCTATCCTACTACATTGACACCTGCAGTATATAAAGAGAGGAAATACAGTCCCATGCCTCTTGGCTGGAGGACTGATGCTGCAACAACAAGGCTGGGGAGGAAAATTAAGTTATTATAGAAGAAAAACCCAATAGCCTGTGAATAAAGCCTCACTATGCCCATCAGGGGCACTGGAGCAGAAAGAATCCCAATACTGAAGAGCAGGATGCTGCCAGGCAATAAAATGTAACGCTACAAATAAAAGCTGTAGCCAAACATCACCTTCAAATTTATGTGCATAGCCTAGCACACAGATAATTCCAGTGCCATGGCCCACCAAGTCAATAAAATATAATCCACTCTTACAGGCTCACAAATGAGAGATTTTGTGACTTTGGGAGTCATTAGGCAGCAGTGAGTATTTCCCTTGTGTCTCCAGTCACTTTAATATTACTACTGAGCCCATTTTGTTGAAATTCACTAGCTCTCCTTATGGCCCCCTCTCATATGGAAACAGATCATGAAATCTTTAAGACTCCCCAGCACAGCGATTTTACTGCAAGTTCAATTAGCCACAACCTGCCTGACTGCTTGAAGAAGCAAGGAGCCCGCTATCTTTGCCTGTGCAGGCGTGGCAAATGAAGCACACAGGAAAATATGATTGATAGGTTACAGACAGATAATTGCACTCCAAAATAAATTATGTCTCATCAGCCTCAAATGGATGAATATACTTTTATCCCCTTGCTCGGATTTATACAAACCCACTGTTCTGTCCCCTGACAGCCATACACTAGTTTATAGTATGACCCTAAAATGTGTTTAATACCTTTACTGTTATTCTCACTTCTAAGGATTTTTACTGCTGCAGTCCTCACTGCAAACATATATGAGCAATGCATTGTGTGTAATGTGGCCTTACATGTGATGCAGTCACCCCACCTTGTCTGTATAAAGTTTGTTACCATTGGTCTCATCTCCTGCACAGACCTCCTCTCTTTCTCAGCTCTTGTCTATCATTTCCTGGTCATTCTTACTATCTCTGTCCTGAGGAGGTCAGCTGGGTATTGACCTTTCCCTCCAATTGAAGACTGCTCCCTGGGCCCACCCCTGCTACCTGATAGCAGGCTCTGTCCCTATTGGTCCCTTCCCTCCTCCCTGGGCTTGTCTGAGCTCCTTCTTGACCTCTCCTCCATGAGGCATTCTTGTTTTAGATAGCACTTGTCCTACTATCCCTCCTTGTAACGAACCCATTCTTTTTACCTCGTTCATTCTTTATCATAAGACTAGTAAAAAAAAAAGGCTCGTTTCTGGAAGAAATGAAACGGGCGCTAGCAAGGTTTTCCTCGGAGTGTGTATGTTTGAGAGAGAGAGTGTGTGTGTGTGAGAGAGAGAGAGAGAATGTGCGAGTCTGTGTGTGTGACAGAGAGTGAGACTGGGTGCGAGTGTGTCTGTGAGATTAGTGTGTCCCTCAGAGTTCCAGGATCGTCCCCTCCCTCAGAGATCCAGGGTCCCCCCTCCCTCAGAGATCCAGGGTCCCTCCCTCCAAGCTTCACAGTCCATCCCTCCCTCCGAGGTTCAGGGTCCCCCCCTCCATCCGAGTTCCAGGGTCCCCCCCCTCCGTCCCTCCCTCCCAGTTCCAGGTTCGCCGTCCATCCCTACGAATTTTAAAAGTCATCTTCACTTAATATGTTGGGGTTACGTCAGCCGTCAGCAGCGGTAAAAGGCGTGCAGGCTCGGCTCTTCTCTCTCAGCTGTGGTCCTGCCCTCATTATCTGTTTTCGCATGGGCGGGACCACAGCTGAGAGAGAGAGAGAAGGGCCGAGCCTGCACGCATTTTTACCGCTGCTGCCGTCCGCCACAACCCTGACTTGGTAAGTGAAGATGACTTTTAAAAATCGGAGGGAGGGAGGGAGGGAGGGATAACGACACCCTCATACATGTGACAAACCAGGAAGTACGCTAACGTCACAACAGGAGATGGATACAGCGTTACAGGCAGCACGAACCCTACAACCCTTCAATGCCACGGAGTCAGCTTCAGAACGTTGGAGGTGCCTTTTATTATAGTAGATATTGCATACTCCAGTCACCCAGCTCTGAACTGCTTGCATCTTTTTAATTATTCTCCCACTTCTGGAACAAGCTTCCCCTTTTCAGATTTCGATCTACAACCACCGACACAGCTCTCAGAATCACAGTGTCTCTTTGTCCTGGGGGCTATACTTCTGAACATCTGACTGTGAAGTATAGTTTATTCAATAAAGGAAATTTCAGAAAATAAAGAGGCTTCAGGTGTGTGCTGATGTACCAAGGTCATACTTCTAGGAAATTAAGGCTTCACAGATATTAAGCTTTAAAAGGCCTTGATACCCATACTATCCTAAACCAATGCTTTCCATTTTTAAGCCGGTCCACTCTATTATTATACAATGATCTTTTACAACTCCATCACAACACCTGAATGATACCACAAGCCTAATAAAAACTAGGAAAACAATCTTAGTAGTAATAATGAATCTGAAAGTACAGCACGCTATGTCACATGAACAAGGACTGAATGCAGCAAGCGTGTTCATCGCACATCATTCCTAATTTTGTGAAAGATCCTAATACAATGGGAACTGAGATCTGTTTTTCAATTATTGTATTTGATTCAAGGAATAGCTATAGAGTGGCTTGCGAGGTTATACTTTTTTGGGGTAAATAGAAAAATTTGGGTTTTGCAGTTTATGGTATACTTACATTTGATAGGTCCTACTGCAGAGTAGAAATAGGGAAGGCAGCAGTGCTTTTCTTTGTAGGAAAATAAAAGATACCAGTACTCATACAGGGCCAACCTTAAGGGTAAGGTCACTATATATATGGCTTTTCCCCTACATTAGCCACACCCATTTTACCAGCCATGGCGCATATAAAAAGGTATTATTGAAAATCGTATACTAGTCCCTAGGTCCAACAAAAGAATCCCTTAAGAGTGACCATAAACAAGTAGACAAAAATTCAGCTGAAACCCCAAAAACCAGGACACCACCAGAAAAACAAAAACATGTTCCCCTTGTACTGCTATAAAGATAGCAGAAGTAAATTAAAAAAAAACTGACATAGTGCATTCACTACATTACAAATTAACTACAAATAAAAGAAAAAAATTATCACAGCTAGTGCACTACTTTATCTTAAACTAAAAATAAAATTCTTTTTTTTTACCTTTGTTGTCTGGCCATGCACTCCCCCCTCCCCCCAACTGTGTTGGCCCAGTCTCTGCTTTCTACTTTTGTCGTCTTCTCTTAACTCTATTGCCAGGATTTCCTGTTCCTTTGTCATTTTTCTCTCCTACTTTCAGCTCTCTTCAATTTATTTTCTGCCTCTGTCCACATTTCTTTCTTACTACCCAACCTTCAATTTCCCTCTTTTGACTGTGTCTACCTACAGTTTGCCCACTCTCCTCCCCATTTCCATCAGCTGCTCCCTCTCTTCTCCCCACTTCCATCCAGCATTTCTCCCTCTCTCACCTCTGCGTTCATATCTTAACCTGTCCTGCATTTCCATTCCGAGTCTATATCCCTTTCCCTATGATCAGCATCCCCCTCTCTCCCTGTGTGTCCCATTTTCTTCTCCATCCAGCACTGCTCTTCTGTGTCCCTGTCTCTATGCCCCCTCAATGCCCAACATCTCTTCTTTGTATCCCTGTCTCTATGCCCATCTCTCTATCCCTCCTCTCTTTTCCCTTCCTCCCATGCCCTAAATCCCCTATCCCCTACCCTGGGGCCAGTATCTCTCTTCTTCTTCTCTCTACCCCTCCCCCCCAGCCCATTATATCTCCCTCCTGGATCCAGTGTCTTTTCCTCTCTCTCCCTCCTGGGTCCAGTGTCTCCCCCTTCCTCTCCTCCCTCCAGTCTGTCTCTCTCACCCTCTCCCTCCCTTCTACTCCCCCACTGGTCCAGCACCTATCCATATTCCTCTACATCTCCCGGGTCCAGCACCTCTTCCTGGGTGTCCCTCTCTCCCAAAGATCCAGTAGACCAGCACCTCCATCTCTATAGCTCTGTCTTTCCCCTTCTATCTGGCAGGTCCAGCATCTGTCCCCTTCCCTCCCCCGCCTTCCTAGCTTTACTCCTCTTTCTCATTCCACCCTCTCCTGGTTCCAGCGTCTCTCCTCTTCTCTCCCCTCCCCTTTCTAGTTCCAGCGTCTGTCTGTCCCTCTGACTTTTTCCCTTTGCTACTGGTAGTAGCACTGCATCAATTTCATCAGCCTGGCCTGGGGCTTCGGGCCTTCCCTGTGACACATCCAAGGAGGTTTAATTAAACCTCCTTGGACACGGAAGCAGGAAGTTGAGACAGTGAGGACTGAACATGTCAGAGGGAAGGCCCGAAACCCCAGGACAGGCTGATTTAATCAAGGAGGTTTAATGATCTCCTTGGATTTAAATTGATAGTGGCAGCAAATGGAAAAAGTCAGAAGAACTACAGGGAGGGAGGGGAACAGATGCTGGAACCGGGAAAGAAACGGGGTCTGGAACACAAGGTATTCTGCAAAAGCACATTATGAAAAGGCAACTAAACAATGAACTCATATTACTGAGAGGGTTACAGCAGAAGGCAGACAGCTAGACTGGTAGCCAGTATCTGCGATTTCTTCCCAAATGTAGTTCGCTTTAACCACAAGAAGCTAGCAGCCCCAGTTTCTTTATTCTACGGTGAGGTACAAACACCCAGATTTGAGAAAGAAAATACCGGGGATCCAAAAGCCAAGCATATAGTACAGAAATCAACATTGCCCCTAAAGTCTGAAAAATAATTTTGTACCATTTTACTCTAATGATAATTTATTAGAGGGAAGGGAAATTAGGTACACCACCACTGGTCAGCCCACTTTCAGGTCCAGTTACGTCATCCGTAAACAAAACTGAAGCAATAATTCCTTCACTTGCAGGATCAAGTTCTCTTTGAAACCAGCACAAAGGGCCACCTACAAGATACTGTTAGTTCAGAGCAGTGGCGTAGCTACGTGGGGCCAGGGGGGGCCTGGGCCCCCTGCCGACGACCCGCCCGACCACCCTTGCCACCGCCAACCTGTCGTCGCCTGCCTTTGCTAGCGGGGACCCTAACCCCTGCCAGCCGAGGTCCTCTTCCTCTCGCAAAAGGCTTCCTTCTGTTTCTGACGTCCTGCTCGTTGTACGGGCAGGACGTCAGACTCACAGAACGAAGCCTTTTGCGAGAAGAAGAGGGCCTCGGCTGGCGGGGGTTGGGGTCCCGCGCCAGCAAAGGTAGGCGACTGTGGGTTGGCGGCAGGAGGGGGGGTCGAGAGGGTCGGCGCCGCTGGGGGGAGGGGCTAAAATGTGCCCCCTCACCTCGGGCTCTGGACCCCCCTCCTGCCGAAGTCTGACTACGCCCCTGGTTCAGAGGCCCATTTCCTGCACTTTTTAAAGCCCCAGTTACACTCCTGAGAAAATGGATTTCCTATTTGAATAATAAAAATTCTCTCATTCCGCTTGATCAAAGCTTTAACATACAAATCCTCCACAATAACAAAACACCAGCACTTCAGCTTGCTGTTTAACCTTCAAATGCAGAAATTAAGAGAAAGTCAGAAGTGATAATTGAAGGTCATTGTATGTACATAGGGTTGCATTCCACACACATCCACCGACTACAATAAACAGACAGCTGTGTGTGTTCAGTAGTAACTGACAGAGCTGTAAATCTATGTAATGGTCAGAAGATAAATCTTGTGCTCTCTTCCTGTATTGAGGCATTAATCTTGACAAAAGAAAGCATAACAGAAGGTTACATCTCCCATCCCCTTATCTTTTTTGAGAAGGACATGTATTTCATTCACATTAATTGCTGTGACAGAAGAGGATCAACACAGGATTGATCCATTGGTGTCTGTCATTGGAGAACATTTGTCTTTTGAACTGATATGCCATTACGAAGGACTTGATGTTAACGAAATGAAAGCGGTGAATCTTGCACGATAACTACCACTCTATGTAGCTGCCAGATGCACTCATCTGTCCCTAACAAAGAAAAACTAAAATGCAAAGAAACAAAAATTATTTTTCTTCTGCAGTTGCTTTCTTATCATTGGGCTTCCTTTCCAGAAAAGGTACAGTTCAGACTTCATAAGTTCATCAGTGAACCATGTATTAAACATGGAGGCTCTACTTGTTGCCTCATATGCATCAATTTGTGCCGGAGGCTAAGACTGTGGCTCTCATTTACTTTTCAGATCAGCAGGGAATGGAGGTGAACCAAAATAGCAACCGAGCTGTGAGCGGTATATTGTGCATCACCATAAAGTAAGCTCCAACTCCTCCTCCCCTCAGTAAAAAAGGATGATGGTACTAACACCCTCTCAGATGTCAAGTTAACGATGTGTTCACCAAACATAACAGCAAGCAAGAAATGTGAGGAGGAGGAGAATATCAGGAAGAGACTTAGAGCATTAGCTTGGATATAAAACGCACTTCTCCCCAAAATATTTACTCAAATTCTGACTGTGAATTGTACATAGGGAAAACAAAGGGGTTTTTAGGCCTTACACATGGCAATGCTGACCATGCGTAAAGTCCACCAAGGCATCAATCAACAGATACAGAACTGGCAGAATACAGTATTTCATGGAAAAAAAAATGATTTTATCCATCTATTTTCATTTCTAATGACACTTCCACAGTGCACAAAAGTTTTTATATCTGGAACTCTACAGTAAATATTTACAGCACTTGTAAGTACTTAATATAATTCTTCCAAACTTACATTACATGGACATGTTGAACTCCACCTGTATATTACATGCATGTAATTACATTTTTAAAGTTTAAAATTCTGGGTGCATATTATACACGACTATATTCAAGATAATGTGATATTTAGATTTTCTTGTGGCTTAACTCATAATAGGAGTTAACGTACTATATTTGTAACATCAAACTTAACAGCCAATGAAGTACTTTCATGTACAATGTGCTGACAATTTTCTAGTTACCTAAAAAGTTAATGCTCATAGGTTCCTGCACCAACACTTCTGCCTCACCTCTGCACTAGTAAGGAGGAATTCCTCCACCTCACCCCTCTGTCCAATCTTCTTTGGACATATAAATTGTTATGGGGTCGAAACTCAAAGCAATTTAACTTGCCAAAAATGGCTCCTGGCTGGTTAAGTCGCTTGTTTGGGGCTAACCAGTCATTTTCAGCAGCATTTCACTGGTTAGTGCTACTCAAAATGTCTGGTTAATACCCAACGCAAAACCATCTATTTTGGGGGACATTCTGGGGGCAAAGTCAGCATCGATATTCAGCACTTAACCAATTAAAGTAACCACATAAATACAGTGGTGTTCCTTTGCTGGCTGACGAAAAGACAAATGGGGTTCACATTTTCCACAAGGACAGAACACAGCAGTAACAGGGTGGAAAGGAACCAATTCCAAGTGATCAGTCACCACACCAGGATAAGATGCTCCAATTAAATTTTATTAAGACCCAACATGGCCCGTGTTTCGGCTATAACAGCCTTCCTCAGGGGTCCAATCGATGAGTGCTCAGGTGTGTATCAATTGATAGTGGAGCGTTTTAAAAACTCTTGAACTTGTTCCGATGTTGAATGCTATACCAAATCTGTACCAAGAGTTTAAAACCAAGAGTATGAGTGGACAATAGGTGCAATGTTAGGACAAGGGACTGAGTTGATGCCTCTGAACTAGGCCTTAGAAAAAGTATGAAGTGAACTGAAAGAAATTTTCCAGCCATCTCTGCAAGTAACAACAGAAGATGTTGAGACCGTGACAAGGTCAGACCGCGCTGTCTAAAGTATGGACCAATCAGAAAGTGCGAGCAAGGCTCCACCTACTTTCACCAGTCTACAACCAATGACGGGCAAAATACATTACTGCCTATTGACACAAACCCTACATAAGGGGTTTCCTGAACACTAGTTAGTTGAAAGCAATCGGCAACTTCCATAAAAAGTGACCCAAAAGGATGTGCCATTGAAGGAAAGACCCTAAAGAGGCAGAGCAAAGCTGATCTCTCTTCTAGGACATGCTGAGAGACTTCCATTCAGAAAGGAGAGGGAAAGAAGACATCTGTATTGAGAATAAGTATATGCATTATGTAGTAAGCGTGGGCTAAAACTGAATCCTTTACTGTTGTGAAGTTTATTTCAAGTAATATAAGCTGGGGAAAGTTTACCACTGAAAGAGAAATTAGTTTATTTATTCCAAGTTTGTGTAAGTCGTAAAGTCTACTCATGCCTTCACCTACACAAGGGAGAGGTTCAGTTGACTAGTGCTCTTGCACTGTTTTAGGCCCCTGATAATTATCCTTAACATTCTGACCAGGGACATCTGCAGAACCTGCAAATCACCCTTGGTCAATGTCCTTTGTGTACCCTGCAATTTTTTTTAATTGTATAGCGGGTTTATTGTTATAACTGTAGACTATGACAACTTGCAACTGAGACATCTTAATATATACAAACAAAACTTGGCGCCAATACACATTCCAAGGCTATAGGTCCCTCCTCATATTTATATGTTTTAAAGACAAATCCTCTGCAGAATAGCAAAACAAAACAAATTAAAAAAAAAAAAGGAAAAGGTAGGAGAGTATATCAGCTATAAAAATAGCATCCAGTCCTTAGAGAAAGTTCAAGATAATTGTGTGTTTTACATTTTCCCCTTTTATTTTAAACATTTTGGGGGCAATAAGCAAAAGCAATGATGTGGTTAACATCAGGTGCTGACTGAGCAAGTGCTTTTGGAATACTGATGGCTCTCTCAACCAAAAGACTAGGAAAAGAACGTGGATACAGAAATCAAGATTGCCAAACATCAATCTCATCCATCACTAGTCAAGACATCCCTCCACATTCTGAGGTCCTTGTTTCTCTCATCCATACTCAAGCTTTTGAACAGCCCTAATTTCTGCTTTTCCTAAGGGGTGGAAGCTGAAGCCGGCCTGAGATGGAGAAAAAAAAGTTATATGCAGAGTTGTGGAATTCAGCCATTCCCATTATAAATCAGGACTTTACATTTTTTGTTCTAGATCTAAAGTACCGGTAAGTATAACTTTAGATCCAGGACAAAGATAAAATTTACCATCTAATATAATAAAACGCACCCTCAACGTTCTGAGGACAACGTTCTGAAGCCATCTGACGTCACTCCCAGGCTGAAGGGTTCGTGGATTCGTGGTGTGAAGCCTTCAAGCCAGCCAGCCGTCTCTGCCCCGCCCTCGCGTCAAACGTCATGACGTCGAGGGCGGGGAAAAAAACCAAACAATTCCGGCAGCGCAGCGTCAGAGAAGGAGGCGGCGCTCCCGACGTCTAGCCTTCCCTTCGCTGTGTTCCGCCTTCTTCTGACGTCAAGTACTAGGTGCATGCTCAATGCTATTCTATAAATAAGGCATGCAAAAACTCAGCGTGTAAATATAAGGGGTTGGAGTATGGGTGGGATCAACATTTATGCAATGTAACTGTAGTGAACTCAGAAGACGGTGAGGCATTGGCTGTAGCTGGAAACCAGCTAATGGCTGACCAGCCACTTGGGCTAGGCACAGCACTAGGCAAGGCTAGACTGGAAACAAGGCAGGCAGGGTAGGAACTAGAAACAGACAAGATGATGCAGGACAAGGATGGCAAGACAAGAACAGGAAACGGACAAAACAGGGCCAGACAAGGAAGGAACTAGAACCAGGCCAGGGAAGCTGGACAAGGCAAACATGGTGCAAGAACTAGAAACAAATAAGGCTAGACTGAACAGGACAAGCTGGACCGGACAGACAAGGCAGGATAAGGCAAGGACTGAATCCAGACATGGCAAACAGAGTGGGAGCTGGAGACAAGGCTGGGCAGATGCTGAAGACGAGGAGCTGGGCTGGAACCAAAGATGAGGCTGGATTGGAATTGGAGACCAGGCTGAGCTGGAAACACAACAGGGCTGAAAAAACACGAGGCAAGTCAGCTCCAGAAGACAAGGCCCCGAAGGAAGGCAGGCACCACCTTCTAATACCCCAAGGCCTCCAGTTGTCCCTGAACTCCAGTGTGCTGCCCTGTTAAGGGTAGGTCTTCAGTGCATGCGCACACCTTAGAAGCCCGACACCTAGGAGGAGCACCAAGGCCAATGAACGCCTCAGGACATTGGAAACGATCACCAGGCCAAACCACCAGTCACAGGCCCCAAGTACCGCAGAATATGCCAGGAAGGAGAAAAGGTGCATCAGGGTGGCACGGAAAAGCCATGACAGTAACTTACACCATACTGTAACATATTTAGGTACACACATTTATGCCTGCAATTGACAACTTACACTAGCATTCTATAATAGAATTTTGGCGCCCAAATGCCATTATAAAATTAGTGCTCAGTGTGCTGCATCTAGGCACCTAATTTGTGGTGCCCCTTATAGGATTACTACCTTTAAAGTAGTATTTTATTTTTGAATGTTTAAAGTAAGACATGGATTCCCCCCCCCCCCCCATATCTGTGGATGTGAGGTTAAATATGGAAAACAAAAAAGGGGGCTACAGAGGGAACTTACAAGGAACTGAAGGTTTGCTTATGCTTGTGTGTAAACTGTCTATGAGTCAGCAAGAGTTAATGAGAGTGAGGGGAGAGGAGGGAGGTCACTGCGCCTGCAAAGTTAAAATTTCTAATGATTTCTATCTACAAAAGTGGGGGCTTAATTTAAGGTTAGCTGCCTGGTGTGCAGAAACAGAAGTGAGTAAAACAATGCAAAAAAAAAAACCCAACCAAACAAAACATAAGGTAATGAATGGTTAGTCTAATTTAAAAAAAACAGTGAATTCTCAAAAGTAGGCACACACTCATTTGAAAATTACTCATGAACAAATTCCCCAGGATAATTTATACACAATTGTTTATTTTATAAATTCTGCCCATAAATGCTAGCCCCATACCAACTCTGCCACCAGGGAGAATAATAACAGCCTGTGTGTATAAAACAATGTTTGAAATGTGGAAATGGCTTTCAAATTGCTTTTTTGACTAGCTTTGGGGAGCTACTCATCCTTCATCAGGTCCAAACAAAAGGGCAGATAAAGGCAGAGGGTGATGTTCAAGTACAGAAATGAATTACAGATTATATTACATGGGTAATATAAAATGGATGGGGCGAGGGATAGCAGTGATAAGCAGATGAGAGAGACAGACAAACTATGCCTGGAATGGAAAGCCTCCCTCTCCTTTAAGTCCTTCATGCATATTCCAAAGTGTCTGATCATTTTAAATGTCAAATATCTTACGTTCCTGAATTGTTCTGAAGTCCCTTTTCAGCACCCAAGTCGTAAAGGTTGTGAGCTGGACTCGTAAACTGTTCCCTGCAAGTAGACATCGCCTTGGTCCTCTCTATGATGTACAATCCTTTATTTTTGTCAGCTTCTGGCCTGTATCACCATTGTACTTCCTCCCTTTGCATTTTTTTGAATTGCATATAATTACTTTCGGAGGTATTTGGCGCCACTGCACATTGCAAATTTACACTGAATTTTGCCCAGGGACCAAGAAGGCCACATCTATTCTGTTTCAGCACAATCCACCACCCCCTCCTCAGAACTTAGTCCCTCTTTCCATATCCTTCCCCCCCATCCCACCCCTGCTACACTCCCTCTCCTGCAGAGAACCCCCCTGCTGTGAGAAACTATGTCAGGTATTTTGTCTCCCCTGGAGCCTAATGAGGAGGAAAAATAGCAGTTGCATGGGAACAGGGTTAACAGGAATCCTGCAGGGATCCCCTCCAGGTCCACTGGAATCCCGCGGGGATGGACGCAGGTCCTGCAGAGTTCACATGGAAGTGTAGTGCCAGGCCAGCCTACCTATGCTTTCCTTGTGCTTCTAAGCTGGCTTAGCAATTATAATAGCACTAAAAAAAAAAAGGGAGGGGAAGGGAAGGGGAAATGGGACTTGATATACTGCCTTTCTGAGGTTTTTACAACTACATTCAAAGCGGTTTACATATATTCAGGTACTTATTTTGTACCAGGGGCAATGGAGGGTTAAGTGACTTGCCCACAGTCATATGGTTGATAGCACTGAGACCCCCATAAGTACTGAGAGGGGAAGTTATTTTTATTTTATTTTTGTTACATTTGTATGCCGCGCTTTCCCACTCATGGCAGGCTCAATGCGGCTTACATGGGGCAATGGAGGGTTAAGTGACTTGCCCAGAGTCACAAGGAGCTGCCTGTGCCTGAAATGGGAATCAAACTCAGTTCCTCAGGTCCCCAGGACCAAAGTCCACCACCCTAACCACTAGGCCACTCCTCCACTCCATCAACATGGGCTACTGTTAAGTCGGGTTATTTTACCACATTGGGTTACTTTAGTACAGTGGATCGGTGGGGATTCCAGTAGGGATAGGTGAAATTTCTGTCCCCATGCAACTCTCTACTGCACATCAAGCTGCATCCTCCTTCACTACTGAAGACTAAATTATTTCAACTGTGGGGCTCTACTGTATTCTGCACAGTTGAAATATTTTAGTCAGACTCCTTTAGTCAGCTTAGGGTGCTGAAAGAAGACAATGCAAGCTGATGTGGAAATGCAGGATGGATATGTGCTTAGAAGGGAAGAAAGCAGGAGGGGTGTGTGAAAAAAAGGAGACTAAACTTAGTATATGCTTGGGGCAGGGAAAGAGCAGAAGGGTATGTGCCTTGGGAGGGAGAAGGAGCAAAAGGTGTGCCTCTCAAACAGTTGAAGGGGGTGAAAGGCAAGCTCAGAGTACGTGCAGGGGAAAGAGAGAGCTGAAGGAGTGTCAAATTAGGATTCAGGGCTTGAGTTTTAGAGAGAGCTACTGTGGAGTTCAGGGGAGGGGATCTGAAAGACCGTGCCCTAGGCATTAGACGAGCTTCAGCATTGCAGGTGGGATTCGAGAAAGCATTATGGATGTATTTGTGTGTGTGTAAGGCGGGGGGGGGGGGGGGGGAGGAGGTTTGAGAGAGAGAGAGAGCAGGTGTCAACTGTGGGGGTAAAGAAGCGGTGTGCTGGTAAATTTTTAACAACAGGCTCTCTCCCCGGTCTACCTCTGCAGCCCCCCCCCCCCCCAAAAAAAATCGAACAGCTGGCTAAACCTGGGGAGAGCCCGGGGGAGGGGCAATGCATTACTCTCTCGGGGAATTTTTTTTTTTTTTTTAATGCTCTCAGGTTCCAATCTAATTCATGTTTAATGTGGGATAAAATGCCATAAATAAGTAAATAAACAGATAGAAACTCTGAACGTTGAGCACCTGATTCCCAAAACATGATGTCTGTTTTAGAAGCCTTTTACCAGGAGAAAAAAAAAAATCTCTGCACCAACAACAGGGTTAGGTGTCCCTATAACCAGCACCTCCAATTGACACACTGATAACGATTTATAAGAAATTACTACTCTACCTATGAAAAGTTATTCCCTTATTATACTTCCTCTGTGTACATTCCTATGCACAGTATCCTACCCACCCCACCTATTACAGACCCCCCCCCCTACTCCCCCGAGCTGAAGGGTCCCACTCCCAGCGCATACCTGAAGGCAGCGTCCCTGGTGGTCTAGTGGATTCTTCGGGGCAGAAAAGATCTCCCGTCTTTCCGGCCCGCTGCCAGTGCTGACCCTCCTCCTGCCGCATCTTCTTTAAAATGGCTGCCGAGACTTATAAGGGCGGCCTCGCAAGACATCTCCTTCCATTTTCTTCCCTCCCCTCCATCCATATGCATCTCCTTCCTCTCTCTACCTTCTCATCCATCCATGTCCAGCTTTTTTCCTCTCCCCCCTCCACGATCCATGTACAACATTTCTCCTCTCTCCATACATGTTCATGTCACTTCCTCTCTCTTCCCTCCCCTCCATCCATGTCCAGCATTTCAACTCTGCCCGCCTCTCCATCCATGTGCATCTCCTTCCTCTGTCTTCCCTCCCCTCCATCCATGTCCAGCATTTCTCCTCTCCTCCTTCCCCTCCATCTGTGTGCATCTCCTTCCTCTGTCTGTCCTTCCCCACACTCCATCCATGTCCAGCATGTCTCCTCTCTCCCCTCCATCCATGTGTATCTTCTTCCTGTCTTCCCTCTCCTCCATCCAGGTCCAGCATTTCTCCTGCCAAGGTCCCACCATGGATGTGGGCATTCAAGACCAGCAGACTTGTTTTTGGAGTCACAGGAGGCTCAATCCTGTAAGGGGAAGTTTTATGAAAAGCCTCAGCTCTGCCTGAGCCTCAGGGCTGAGTTATGGGGACTCCCATAGCTTCAAAAACAAGTCTTCCACTCTGGAGCGCCCGCATTCATGGCAGGACCACAGCTCATGTACTAGACCCACTGTCTCAGAGGTTTAAAATAAAAAAAAAAAACAACCCAAAATGCGGGGTTACAGATCGGTTAGAGTAGTAACACCAGGCTTCCCAAGGCAGATTACTACAACAGTCAAGATGAACCCATCAGGAAACAGGATATCCTCACTGATATTTGGCCATATCCTATATAATAATTTGCACCTCCGTCTGGATGCCTGGGTTCGTAACACAGTTCCCATTGGTCCACCCTGGGGATGACGTCACAGGGCGGACCAATGGGAAGTGAGAGGGAAGGGAACCCAGCACAGCAACCGGAGGAGAGTACAGAATCGCCCCTCCGAGTTCCATGACCCCCTACCTCCCCTCCCTCCCTCCACTCGCATCCAAGTTCCATGGCCCCCCTCTCCTCCAAGTTCCACCACCCCGAGTTCCATGCCCCCCTACCTCCCTCCCTCCTTCAACTCCCATCCGAGTTCCACCACCCCGAGCCTCCCTCTCTCTCTGTGCAAGCAGGATGTGTGCGGCTGCCCCTCCGCTTCGTAAGTGCCGACTGTTCTTTAAAACTTTTTACCTCCTGGTCCGCCAGCAACAGTGACGTTGAGCAGGCATGGCATGGTGCTTCACACTGCCTTCGCTTTTGTTTCAGCTGTGCATCTGGTCCCGTCCTCATTTCCTGTTTGCGGAAGGGCGGGACCAGAGGCACAGCTGAAACAGAAGCAAAAACGAAGGGGGAAGGGAGGAGGGGCAGGTCCTAGAACTCAAAGGGGAAGGGTTCCTGGAACTCGGAGGAGAGGGGGGGAGGCAGGTAGGTAGGGGGGCATGGAACTCGGAGGGAGGGAAGTAGGGAGGGGGCCCTGGAACCTTGCTAGTTTCAGTCTCCTTTCTGTTGGAAACAGGCCTCTTTTACTAGTATTATTATATTGTATAGAATGATCACAAGATACAGAGAGTTTATTACTGCTGTTTCTACCAGCTACAATAATTTTTATGCTGTTTTAGTTATTTTTTTATTTTATTTCATGGTCCTGTGGTATGTGCTGGCATAGTCTGTAAAGGAATTTGAGACAGAACCCCTCTTACTATGTAATTTTAATAAAAATAAAATAAGGAAAAAAAGGAGATAATGAACTAAATACTTTTTTTGACTAGCTTTTGGAAGTCAAAACCAACTTACTCAGGTCAGAAGAACATGGGCAAAAGATGACAATTATCTCAGAATATATATGTGAACCAAAAAAGCAGTCCAATGATAGTCTCAAAGGAAAATGTAGGGGAGAGAGAGAACAGAGGGATGAGAGATCAGAAGGCAGTAACATTTAAAGGTTTATAATGCAATAAGAAACCCTGATTTTTGTTAAAATCTGACTTGAACGTGTCATAACATTCCATCATGTTAATTTCAAAGGTCTTGTTCCTAGATTATTTTAAAGTTTCCTCTTAGAATTCTGATAAGGTGGTCATTGATGCAGTGCTGTGATCCTGAAAAGTCTTCCCCACAGAAGTGTCACTGGTTTGCTTTGTGACATCTGATCTTCAGTCTGTTTGAACTGATCCAACACCTGGCTTGTCTCTTCAATATATGATTTATAACTATGGGATCCTTTGATGTGTTGGCATAATTTGCAAATCAATATACTTATTGCTCAGATTTGTACCATTCTCTTCTTTTTTTTTTTTTTTTTAGCTTCTGTCCAGCGCTTGCTTTTTACTAATTTTTGGCATTCATTAGAAGACCGGATATAAAATAAGGGAAAAAATTAAAACAATCCAGGAGCATGCTCCTTCTCTATCATGAGAGTTGAGAGTGACAGGATTTCAATTTTTTTACCTGCCTGAAGGTTTTCTGAGAGACTATCCTTTACACATTGGTGACAATCTGTGTAGAATTCAGAACTAGATTTGGAGAATACTCTCAGAATAAAGACTGTCCAATTTCAACTCAAAATCTTTGCTGTAGCAGTAAGAGAATGCTTAGTTTTGGAGCATAATTTAAAAATATTAAATCAGGGGTGAGCAACCGCGGTCCTTGAAGGCTACAACCCAGTTGGGTTTTCAAGATTTGCACAATGAATATGCACGAGATTGATTTGCATGTACTGCCTCCATTGTATGCAAATGATTCCATGCATATTCATTGTGGAAATCCTGAAAGCCTAACTGGTTGCCCACCCCTGTACTAAACTGACTGCCCATTTCACTGGAAAGATTTGGAGCCCAGAATCATCCCCCAAGTTTTTGTTAAAAGAATTCACAAGCAGCAACTGTAACAAAGCAAGGTGGAGGATATAAGGAGTCATGTAGGGGGAAAAGGAATATGGGCAATAAAGCAGCAGCCACTCTTATTACATGGGCTGGATCAGTCAAGTTCTATGTCTCGCTTGAAGAAGTCTCCTACAGAGTCTGAGATCACTTAATCAGGCCCCTAAAGTATAATAAACTGAAGTGCACCCTCACTAGCACCATCTCCCATCTTTCTCTACATGGTAAACTCTAGGGCACTGAATTCCATGTGGATGATAACAGGTCACCTAGGTTGGGAGCAGGAGGGGCAAGATTCTCCCGGGCCCGGCCTTCATGGGGAGTCCGGCACCGGGGTCTGTCTCTCTCCTGCTCCTGACAGGACCCGGGTGATTGCGTCCCGACAGGAGCAGGAGAGAGAAAACTCTGGCGCCGGGCCCCCCTCAGAGGCTGGGGAGGAGCAGACAGAGGACTTCAGGGCCTCTGGTTTGACTTTTTCCCCTCACATCGAGCAGCCACAGGGCAGGCAATGCAGCGGAAAACAGCGCTGGAGGAAGGCTTCTGCTGGCAATGCTTGGGGACCCCCGCCAGCAAAAGGTATGTGGAGTTGCAGCGGGGGGCAGCTCAGTCTTTCGGCGGCCCTGGTTTGGAGGTCTAGAAAGTACCTATATTTTATAAAGATATAAGGATGCCTAAGTGTCTTTATAAATACTAGGGCAAAGTGGCAGAAATTGCACTTAAGTCACCAACATCAATGCCTGCTCAAGAACAAGCATAAATGTTTACACATAAGCATGCACAAATGCTTATATTTTACAAAATATGCACTTAAATTGCAATTATGCCTGTGATCTGGTCAAAAACACCCCTAATACACCAGGATCAGGTACAAGTATGAGCCTTCTATATGTGTAACCCCTGGAACTATTTTGTAAAAGCCTTTTCACTATGAAAAATCCAATATAAAATTTACCAGCTAAAGGAACAACGATCTTGTGTGCAATGTCTTGAGCTTACAAAATTTACAAGTGAGGATTTACCTATAACCATAACTTTTATTAACAATTCAAAGAGTTGGTTTCCTATACTAAAAGCTAACATTCTATTTCAAAATTGTTTTTTAAGCTATGGTGTAGACCACCCCATAACACAACTAGGAGGTAGAAAAACAATTACTCTCTAATGCATTTCAGAAAAAAGTGCTCTCTCAAGGGGGTGTTAGCAGATGTTTCCATTAACAATTTAACATATAATCCATACATGTGTGCAAGATGCCCACAAATTAACAGATGTTCATAGGTTTTTCAATTAAATCCAACAGATTTCAATTACTGAATGCCATAATTATACCAAATGCAAAAATGGGTGTGTCTCAATATGATTACTTTCACCAAGAAGCTCTTAAAACTAGCCCTTATAAAAAGCCAGCTATTAGATAAGTAAAAGATCATCCAGGTTCAGTTCTACACAATAAATTAGGTTCACGTCAATATGACAAGGATGTTGACAATAAAATTATCCTCTCATTTAACTTTCATCTCCATTCAGGGGAGCCAATAACTTTGTGCTATGCACAGCCAAAGGAACAGCCCTGGATTCAATTCCCAGTCTTTTGCTCCACAGGTTGGCCAGGGCTTGGCATGCTATGGAGTCAGTGTTTCTAGCACCCTAGGGGGAGAAATCATCATAATCACTATAAAATGAGGGCCTGCAGGGGACTTGACTCAGGACCCTGGCGCATGCTTCAATGATCATTGCAATGACTGGAATAAAGGGGTCATTCACTAAGCACATGCTGCCACTAAATACACCTTATCTGTAGCAAGGCCCATTGCATAAAATAGACTCTTGAGCAAATAGCGTGTGTCAAGAGAAAGACTGCCTGATGGTCCAGGCAGCTGACCTTAACATGAACCCAGAATCCCCGGTATGCACAGAGATGGATTGGATGGGGCCAATCCTGAGCTACTAGAAGGACCAGATAAGGATGGCACTGCCTCTTCAGTCTAGACTGTGCTCAATCCCGCTCAGGTGAGTTCCTGACCTCCTTGAACCTTATACAGACGTTTACCTGCAAATTGGGAGTCAGGGTAGGCCACTGCCACAAGGAAAGCATGCCTGTGGCTCCTTATAGCAAACAAAAATAAACTGTAACTATAACTATTTGGACATGGTATTCAAATCTCCCATTCACTGCTTCAGAGATGCCAAGTTGCCCAGTTCCAGGCTGGAGATTTTGGGACAGTCCTGGATTTCTGACCACCCCATCCTGGTGCATTACAGGATATGCAATATTGATTTCACTGGGAAGAATTAAGCACTACACTGCTTTGGGGTGCAAGTTCAAAACCAAGACTGACCAAAAAGTCTCCAGCCTGGCATCTACCATGGCTATGCATTGATTAAGGTGATGGGGGGGGGGGGGAGTTGTGGAGTTTGAAAGCAATAGGCATTACATGCCTGCTTCCCTTGCAGCAGTGGCCTGCCCCAACTCCAATTTGCAGATAGGCTTCTGTAAGATTCAAGGAGGTCAGGAACTCACCCGGCCGAACTGAGGAAATCACCTGTGCAGGACTGTGCACTGTTGAGACTGAGGAGACAGGTATTCAAGCAACCAAGGAAGGCAGCAACAAGGAGTGAGCTGCCAGCAGGCTCAGATGTTCTAGGTGAGCTGTTGATGGGGCCACAGCATGGGGGGGGGGGGGGAGTACCCAAGTGGACATTGGCCTGCAGCTGGGTTGAAGTGAAGGCAGGGAAGTGTTTATGGAAGCTCCAGTGGCAGTGAGCTATATAATCCAGCCAGAAAAACTGGGGATGGAACAGGAGTCACAACATAGTGCTGGTGGGGAGGAAAAGAGGTCACTGGCAGTTACAGAAGTGTTCCTGCAAGTGGGCTCTTCTTCAGGAAGAGTAGCACAGCAGAACAGCACATAGTAGTGGGTGGTGGGAAGCACAGTAGGGAAGTCCGATGCCATGTAGCACAAGTAGCAGGACTTTTTTTTTTTTTTTTGGGGGGGGGGGGGGGGGAACTGACATATCAGAAATGGGAGAACAGCAAACAGCCAAAGCAAGGAGTATGCCCAGACATAGCAGTTGGGAGAGGGAGGTTCCATAACTGGATAACGAAGAGACAGTGAGTGACTCAGGTTGAAATTTGTCCTTGCTAAGTTGACAACTCTCCTGAGAATGTGCCATGCAGAAGGTCCCTTTTGTAATGCAAACCCATGCCCTATCAATCACTGCAGCTGCAATGAATATCAAGTGAGCATAACACCACAGAGTTTGACTTGCTAACCTGCATCAAGCAAGTGTAACACCAGACTGCCACTCGCTACCCTGCATCTCCAAGGAATGTCTCATATTCTTCTTTGTTTTACACTACAGGAAAAAGCAGAGCACCCTGAGTGCGGGCTTCAGAACAGTGCAGCCAACTAAGGGAAAGCAATTTTGCAGGCAAGACATAATTTTACCTTCCTTGTTGCCTGGCTGAACAAGTGGGATGTACCCAAGCAGAACTGCTGGGTGGGGGAAGGCAAAGCACCCCTGAGGACAACTCTGCCAAAGTCTGAGTGAGTCCTGGCAAGAAAGTCCAACCTGTAATGCTTCACAAAAGAACAAAGCAACAACCACATCAATGCCCATAAAGTCACCTAAGCCCTCGATGAGTAGGCTTTTAAACCCAGAGACACCAGACAATTCCTACAAACATAGATGGGCCCTATGGCCACCTCAATCCACCGTACAGTCATGGCCTCAGATATCACCAAGCCCTTATGAGGGCCATGGAGCAGAACAAAGAAGGTTGGAAAGTCGAAATTCATTTGTTTGCTTCAAGTAGGACAGCAATGTCCACTGGGCATCCAACTTCTGTATTTTACAATACAAAGGATCAGAACCCTCCTCCAGAAATGATGGCAAACAAACCTCCTGGTTCATGTGGAATGAAAACCATCTTAGGAAGAAAGGAGGGAACTGTGTGGATAGACCCTGAATTCTCCAAAAAGCAGAGGAACAGGTCCCAGTAGGACAGCACTTGCAACCCCAAGACTACTGCCAGGAAAACTGCCTTCAGGGTAAGTTCGTTGATCGAGATGCACCTTAGGAGCTCGAAGAGAGCCCTGGAGAACATGTGAAGCACCAAACTAAGGTAGTAGAGGTCAGAAATGAGCAGCTCTTTGAGAAAAGCGGGCTATCTCCCCATGTGCTGTTAGGTGAAGGCCCTGCACTCAGCCTAGAAAAACTAGAAAGTTCAGCCACCTGGACTTTGATGGAATTCAGTCTAGTCCTTGATCCAGCACTTGAGCTAAAAACCTAAGACCTCAGGAATGTGCGCACTTCCATGGACACAGTGCCCGCTTAGCACACCAAGTCTCCTCTCAATGGCCAAACTGTAAGCCAGAAGGGATCTGGATCCTCCATTTCCACTGGGCCCTAACAAAGAAGTCCACGTCCCTCTGGGCAGAGGCACTGGCTCGGCTATCAACAGTTGCACTAGATCCATATACCACGGGCAACAGGGCCAATCCTGAGCTACTAGGACCAGATAAGGATGGCAAGCTATTTGGCGCAACAGCTAGTCTATCAGAGGCCAAGAAGAGAAGACATATAGGGCCTCTTTGCTGGCCATGACTGAACCAATGCATCTATCCCCCTGCAAGGCTGCCCATAAATTTGCTGCCCAATCCTCCAGGAGGAATCCCCTGAACTGTATAGAAGCATACTCCCAGATAATCCAGAACCTGGGAAAGGAACAAGTGGCTTTTTGGGTGACTCACCAGCCAGTCCAGTCCCTCCAGGAAGGCTATGACCTGAGAGATGGCTCCCCCTGGCCTCCACCTCTGAGTTGGCTCAGATCAGCCAGTCTTTCATGTAAAGGATGTACTGGCACTCAAGATGGACAGCAGCCACCACCATCACCTTGGAATAGGTGCGGGGGGGGTCGTGGAAAGCCCAAAGAGCAAAAGCCGAGATACCTCTTGCGATGATCCACAATGGACATATGGAGGTAGTTTAGTTTTATTTTATTTGCCATTTTATACACCACCTTTCAAAGCAACATGAAAGTGGTGTACAATAAAATAAATGGAAAAGAAAATTAAAAAAAATATAGGACAGAGGAAGGCGAGGGGAAAGTCTGTAAGCTTCCATAAGTTCCAAGGTCAGGAACTCACACAGCTGAACTGAGAAAATCATTTACTCCCTTGAGAACCAGGACAGGCCGAAAGGAGTCTCCCTTCTTGAGAACTATGAAATAACTGGAATAAAGGCCCAAATCACGCTCCTCTACGACGACAGGCTCCAATACTCCTAGATCAAATAGTGCAGTTGGATCTGAGCCACAAGGAGACACAATGAAAGCATCTGGAACAGTGCAGGCAAACTCCAGGGAGAAATCTTTTGAAACCACTCCCAGAACCCACTGAATTGAAGTGATGCAGGCCTAATTGTAGAAGAGAGTCAAATCTGCCCTCCACCGGAACCACTGAACAGCCCAGCGCACTCTCATTAGACAGGCTGCTCTAGCCCCACCAGACAAGCCAGAGTTACCAGTTCTTTTGGGCCTGAGAAAGGAACTCGGCCTGAAGGTCCCACCTGAACCTGAGGTCTGGGGTGCAGGGTGCCTAGTCATCCGATATTGGCTTGCCCCCCCCCCCCTGGAGTGGCCTCTAATGGTCGAGGACCTCCAAGAACTCTCGTCACAGTTCAGGGAGACCAACTTCTCTCTGAACCGCATGCACCCCCTAAAGGGCAGCTGGGCTGAGAATCTTCTTGGAGGCCGTGTCTATGACCCACTGGTGCAGCTAGAGCCAGCATGACCCACCACCTCAGGCGCCAGTGGTCAGGAGGAAATACGGATGAAATCATAAAGGACATCGACCAGGAAGGCCGTGCCAGAATCCAGTCAAGAAACAGCCAGAGACGCCAGCAGCTGCTGTAGCCAACGCAGCATCGCCGCCACTGATGTTAACCTGCACGTTAGAACATTCAATGGCAAAGGCAAGGTGAAACTGCTCTCCATCCATTTCTCATGGAGTTCACACAAAGCTAAACTGCCATGCACAGGAACAGAAGTCTTTTTGGTGACCACTGCAATGAGCACCTTCACCTTAGGGTACACCCAAGTACTGCTGCACGCCTTCAGGAGCAAAGATATAAAGGCAATGCAGGGCCCTGGCTCCCTTAAAAGCCCTATCGGGGACTCCTATTCCGCCAGCATCTTGTAAATGAGAACCATGTGAAGCAGAAAATCCTTTGTTGGAGGGCGTTGTGGGGGCCCAGAAGCATCGCCCTCAGAGGGATCCAGTGCGGAAGTCTATAAACATCCCAAGAACCTCTGTGACCTCATCTATGAGACGTGAAAGCTCCTCCTGATGGAAAAGGAACATAGGACCGTTCCTCCTCCTCTAAGAGAGGAGAATCCTAGTCAAAATCAGAATCCAAGGGAGAGACTGGGGTCTTAAAAGCCCTTCTGATCCTCCAGGGTCCATCCAGAATCACCTGGAACCATGGAGGATCCCTGATTTCCCCCCTTGGCAACATTTGGCTCTCCAAAACAGAGCAGCTGTCGAAAGCCTCAGGGTCCCATTGATGGCTAAGGGGCCAACCTCCACTTGCAGAGCTCACTTGACCACTTGGGTCAAGATCTGGTGCCAGAAAGAGCTTGGAATCCCTCACTTACAGACATATCTGGAGTGGGTATGAAGGAGATGCCCCTCCAAACGCCGATGGGGGCCAAAAGCTCTCCTGGTACCCTCAAACAGCAGCAGGAGAAAAAGTAAGAGGTTTTAAAATGGCTGCAATTCCTGCCAAAATCATCAGAACTATAGGTCTTGATGCTTTGGCACAGGGAGGGGAGCAGAGCAGACAGCATCAGAGCCCCCCCCCCCCCCCCAGGCCATTTCCAAAGGAGGGGCAGACAGAGCTAGCAGCTGAGCAGCTGTTCTTGCAAATGGAGCACTATCTGCCAGAAGGCATGCTCTGCCACATGGCTGTTGTGTGCAAGCCTTCCTCTGGCATCTCCACCAAGGCCCTGCTCTCTGCGGATATGCTTTTGGGGAGCAAGGATCCCCCTTAAAGCAAGCTGCTTTTTTATTTTTTCAAACTCAATTAGCTTTATTCCCCAGTAGAGGGAATAAAGCTAAACTAGGCAGATCTATTTTTTTTTAATGCCTGGGAGCTGTAGGGTGTATGGGTTAGGAGGGGCAGAGATATGGGGAACCTGCACCCTTTCAGCAGGATCCCGCAGGGCTGAGTCACGTCTCAGCCAGTGGACACTAAAATGTGTGACTGGGGGTAGCAGAGAGCAGTTCCACACTCAACCAGGTCTGGTCTGGGGGCCAGATAACCTGGGAGTGGTCATTAGTCTCAACCTCGCTGTGTGGCCTCAGCTAGCAGAGTGGTGAGCTAGGCCAGGGACCGAGAGCACCAGCCTGAACAACCTACCATCTGTTAGAGGTAGAGAAAAATACTGGAAATTTCCCTGAGCACTAGCAGGTTATACTGGTGGCTTCACTTGAAAGACCAGATTTTTTTTTCTACCGCCATCTCCTTGTAAAAGGGATTAACACCCAATTGTTCGGAACAGTGCAGCTAGATAAGGAAATGCATAGTCTGGATACAGTCTGAGCCACCTACTTGCACACTGTGGTGAAACCATAAGCACACTTCTCTGGACAGAGCGTTTGACAGCCAAAATACAGGAAGCTAAAGCAATTAAAATACTTCTTGGTAGTGTGGAAACCCTTTTTGAATACTCTTACTTCTAGACTCTGCAGCATTCTTAACAGGTTGCACAATTAAATAGGGTGGGAAACACAAACAGGGAAGGGGTAGGAGGGGATCTTAACTGGAGGTATGACAACATAAGCTGTTTGGCGAGGGAGTAGCACATGCGTGTATGCTGCCTAACCTTGTTTTCAGATCTCACTTGTTTTGGTGTTATCTGTTTTCTTTTTCTAATAAAGATGATTCTTCCATAAAAGTAGTCAACAAGGCAAAAATCCCATGCTAGATGCCTAACTTGTTGAGTGGGCATGACAGGAGCAGAGTAGCGACAAAATTATGAGCGACAGCTAGTGCTCTGTGAAAAATCACATGCTGTCATGACTGTCGATAGTACAGCTGCACTTACTGCCATGCCACTTAAAGAGGAAGTGGCCATATTGAGACCCAGAGCCTGACGAGTCAGCAGAAGCAGAGTGAGAAAACTCCCACCCTAGCCCAATATACCGCCATCAAATCACTGCTGGTTAATTTCCCAGGAGTGATGGAAGTGGGAAGAGGGTTGGGATGTGCACATGAGGGTGGGGCATATTGTGTTTTGGCTAACAGGGGGGGGGGGGGGGGGGGGGAGTAATATAATTGGGGGAAGGGCTTGAAGGGATCAGAAACACTATTGCAATATCTGAGTTGCTATTCTCGCTCTCTAAAAAAAAAAAAAAAAAAAGTCTATCCTTCTCACAATGCTATAGAATTTGTGAAGATGATGATGATTATAAAACTCAATCGAAACTTTTGTTACATAATTTAAGAGGGGTTATCGTAAGACAGTTCTAAGAAAAGCATATAAGAGAGCTAAATACAATAAAGAACTTTTATTGCAATCTTTAGATACAAGCCCAGAACAAGATCGTCAGGAGACATATGTGTTAGTTTTCAACTGGAGGAGAAGCAGTCGCAGCGATAAAAAGAAAAAAAATTGTATATAATGCAGACTCATCCAGTTTCTCATTTCATTAAGGTGGATTGAGGATGGTCTTTTCTAGAGGCAGAAATTTAAAAGAACTATTAAGTCCGGCTGCTTTTCCTATTCACAATTCATTACCTGTAGACAGAAAGGGTCACTATAAAATGTGGCAATTGCCATTTTTGTTTTATGATGCAAGAAGGATCAGAATTTTTTTAATGGCATAGACAACAGAATTTATAAGTTTATATGACTACAAATTGTCATTCTGACTTTATAGTATATGCACTACAATGTCCTTGTAATCGCATATACATGGGAAAGACCACTAGAAAACTTTCTGTACATTTAAGTGAACACAAATCATGTATAACTGGAGCAAAACCGGGAGCTCCTTTAGTGTCACACTGTACAAAATTTCAACATTCTTTTGATCAGATTAAATACTTTGAGATTCAACAGATACAAAAATCTCCTTGAGGGGGTGATAAAAGTCTAAAGCTTTGGTGCTTAGAACAATGCTGGATCCACAAATTGAAATCATTAGAACTAAGGGGATTAAATGTCTCAGTAGAATGGGATGCCTTTTTTTTTTTTTTTTTTTTTAATATTTATTTTACTGACGTAGCATCATGCTACAGGACAATTTGAATTAGCTTGAATTCTGACTGGATCATGAAGGCTGTATGTCTTGTCTTTAAACAGATGCCATTTTGTCCCCGTTTATACCAGATATCAAGCAATGATACGAGTTAATGGATGGCTATGAGTAACATCGATATTGTTTTTCCAGAATTTGTTCACCGTTAGTACATATTTTTGATTATTTTTTCTTTTGCAGAGTTGAGCACATATGAGTAGATTCCCCTGAAAAAGCCATAAGGTGAAATAGGAACCCCGTTCGGATTTGCCAAAGTTACATGAACGACATAATAATTACTGTTCGTGTTTTAAAATAAAGAAAAAAATGATTAGATTAGAATACTAAATAATGTTGAAAATTGGGAGGTTTTTGGCCAAAGAATGTATATGTCTGTTGTGACTATAGCCATCTGTGAAAGACAAGTCCACAGACCATTTTCTGAGGTCTTTTCCTCCTTTTGTCATTAAGATCTTGAATAAGACTGGATTCTGAATATGTCATTAATATTTATTCAGTAAGTTCTGTGGTAGTAATTATCAAAATAAACAAACATGAAATCCAATATGTAACCCTACTCGTGCCTCTCTCAGTTACAATTGGGCTGGAAGCTCAAGAAGCAGAATACTTCTGGCCCTTTAAAAAAAAAAAAAAAAAAAAAAAAGAGAGAGAGATTAACCTCTACTACTCAAATTTTAGCTATCTTTCATATAATTAAATTTATCAATCCTTTTACAAAAATAATCAAAATTCAATTTCTTCATTTAACCCCATTAGAGCTGATCTTCTAAATCCATAAAATTTAATGAGTCATCCTTTACAATAGTTTTCCAATGCTGATGAATATTTATTAACATGTCCTTAAATGGCCTGTTCAGTTTTTTTATGCATTTTTTTTTTCTGGTAGGAACAAAGAACATATTCACGGAAAACTATGTCTACTCATCTAGTCTGCACAAAGTCCGTTCACTTGCAAATAATTCTGCCAACATGCTTAAAGAACAACAGACAAATGAAACTTGAAGGACCTGAATGCATTACTGCCACAAATCTCCTGGGCCTGCCCCTGGCTCACCCAGAATGCTACAAGGGAAGCCCAATCACATGTGGGGCAAAAGGAACCAGCAGCACTGCTCTACCACCGGTTTCTGCAGACCCTGCACCTCCAGGCCTTTGGCACTACATCCCCACCCTTGATAGATGGAGACCCACCCTGCTGTAGTGCCTGGTGTGCATCTTGCTCCTGCTGGTGCCTACTCCTGCCAACAGACCTTTATCTCCCTAGCAAACAGCCAGAAAAATACAGCCAGCTATAAAAAAACGATTTTCTGAAAAACTCTGCAGGAAGCACCAGTTTGGGGGGGTAGATATACAAACATTTAAACACACCCACCCCTTGGCAGAGCTCCCATGGAGACTGTGCATAGGCTCAGGCTTTGAAGGGTGAATAGCTCTGGGCTTGACTGGAGGTAAGTACCCTGAACACCAGGAGCAAATGGCCAAGGGACTCACAGGAACTAGACCGAGGAGTCAGACCCAGCAAACAAACCTGATACATCAGCCCAACCATCTGCTGAAGTCAGCCTTTATACCAGCGGTATCACTGGAAGAGTTCAGTTTCTCTACCTCTATCTGTAGGTAGGAGGACACAACCCATTATTCTGGTCTGGTCTAGCAGGATGAAAAGGAAGAATGGATTTAACCACAGTGTACCACTGTCCCACAGCAACAGGTCATTGCCATGCTTCTCCAGAATTACTCATAGCAACCAGTAAGAAATCTATACAAATCAGTCACATTATCGTACAATGGAAATGAACATTCGAACAGGGATGTGGAGTTGGTACACCAAACCTCCGATTCTCCAACTCCTAATTTTCTACTGTCCGACTCCAACTAATATTAAGCTTGACATTTTTTTTTATTCTCAATATAACATTTACCAGTACTTTAGATCCAGGAAGAATACACACACATTTGATAAATTTACCATATATTATAATGTTGCAAGTTTTTATTTTGAAGCTGGATTAGGAGACAGTACATTTTTACCAACTTCGGCTTCATGACACCCAGCCCTGCATCTGAATCACGACGAAGAAGCCCAGCAAAGATAAGAAGTAAGACAGGATGGACGAAGGGATGTGTGGTGGGGAAAGAATGTGGAATGCCTCACAGAATTATTTTTAATCTCTGTGTGTGTGTGTGTAGGTCCTGTGTGCCTGTAACTGGGACTGTAGAGGGGAGAGGCATGTGGCCATTTTTTAACTTAATGCGATTCTTCATCAGTTCTTCCTTCCCTGCCTAATTTGGCCCATTAAGTTTTTGAAGAGTTATCTTGCTCCTAGACAGAAATTTTCTACCTCTTATGTATAATTTTGTTTCAAAATCCTTTGGGTTGGACAGAATACAAAAAGATCTTGAAAACACAAGCAGCTCTTTGAATATTTCAGTAGTAAACCTGCACAGACATCATCACATTAACCTGCTGCTCAAATCTTTCTACCTTAATTTACTTGAATGGAATTTGCCAATAGCAAAGTTTGCTAATTATCTTAACTTACTGGCATGAGACAGAATCTTTCTAACTTCATGCCAATCTGTTTCAAACCATAACAGCAGCAAGGGACCATAAAATATGACAACTGTGATACAATTCTGCCATAATGTTAAATTAATATTTATGCTATGTTTAACAAGGAAGAACTGTCTAGACTTCTCATGTGTGTTCAATACTGCTAATTCACTGCTGCAGCTTGATGATCTAATCACTTAGTGACAAGACAGCCAACTGCGCTGCTGTGAGGATTGCATGTATAGCATCTATGAACTTTCCAAATCTCTAAGGCCCTGATGATCAAAGATAAATGCGGGCGCTAGAAGCCACTAGAACCAGACTAGTGCCTGAATTTACTTTCGCACATATAGTCAGAGGGGTCTGCAGCACCTGCGCCAAGGAATATCGCAAAGCTCATTTAAATTAGATTGAAATGAGTTCTGCGGTATTTACCCATATGATCGGAGAACAGCGCTCTGATCATATGGACAGAATAACGCCTTAACCCTATGCCAGCTCAGAGCTGGCGTTAAGGTTATAGCTCCCTCAGCCACTCCCTCCAAGCCAGGCACCCTAAGTCCTGGGGGTCCAGTAGACCCCCCAACAGCCGAGGCCCCGGTGGCCTAATTGTTGGATTATTTGTAGTAAATAATTAGCAGATCTTAGTACACACAGCTTCAGCTTTAGAAATGTTAATTTCTTTCTTCATCTCTCTCTCATTCACCCCTGAATAATTCACTGCTGAGTCACTTTAAACTTGAAGTAACAAAACATCTGTTTACTCACAGTTTGTAGTTAGATTATAATCAGACAGGCTTATATATACATATTACTATACATTTGTATTATCAGCTCCTTCCATGTGCTTAGATGGTAATGGATGCTCACACCACCATAGATCCTCTCAGGTTAGGAGAGATCATGAGCTCCATGTGCTCCATGTGCTGCATCTGCTGCATCTAACCCCCACAGGAAGTTGCATAGCAGTGTGACCTCTCTAAGTAATTCACATCAGAGGTCACAGAGTAATCACAGAGAAATAATAGGTGACAGGCAATGCATGTAAAATACAATTACATTCCAACAAACCCCTTCTCATGCATAACTGTCATGCAATTATTTATTCATACAAAGTCCAAGCTTTATACGCAGATTCACAAAATGTTCTCTGGGTAACGGTTTGGTCATGATGTCAGCTGTCATCTCACTGGTGTGACAATAGTGTAGACTGATGACCCCTTCTTTCGCCAACTCTCGCACGTTGTGGTATTTCGTTGCGATGTGCTTGGTGCGTGACTGAACCTTGTCATTCTGTGACAGTCGGATGCAGCTCTGATTATCTTCCATTATCTGGATTGGTCTCTTTTCAGCTATTCCGAAATCCAGCATAAGTTTTTCAATCCACATCAGTTCTCTGCACGCTTCCGATACGGCCACGTATTCAGCTTCTGTAGAAGACAAACTCACAATACTTTGTTTATGACTGGCCCATGAATTTGTACATTTCCATACATAAACACATATCCACTTGTGGATTTATAATCAGAATGATCCCCTGCCCAATCTGAATCACAGTAACATATTAGTTTTGGATTACTATTGGCTGAAATCTTTAATTTACAATCAATGGTACCCTTTAAATACCTTACCATTCTTTTAACTGCAGTCCAATCTGATTTGGTAGGTGAGCTGACCCTTCTGCTCAAAATTCCTACTGCATTTGCTATATCAGCCCTGTATGTGGTAGCTAGATATAAAAGCTTACCTATGGCTGATCTATATTGGATGTTATCTGGTAAAGGTTCTCTTACTGTTTCATCCTTCAGAAAATCAGTGATCATGGGAGTGCTTACAACTTGGGCATCTTGCATACCTAAACTTTCAATAAGCTCATTTATTTTCTGCTTCTGGCTTAGAAGATAAGAACCATCATTTTGTTTCTCAATTTCTATACCAAGATAGTATGACACATTACCCAGTTCTTTTATCTCAACATTGAGGTTTAAACACTTTACAATGTCCTTGTACTCTTGCTCACTTTTGCTTGCAATGAGCAGATCATCAACAAAAGCTAAAATGTATGCATATTGTCCATTTGTGCACCTAGTGTACAAGCATTTATCTGCTTCACCTTGCTTAAATCCTAAATTTGTCAATATTTCATGCAATTTTTCATTCCAACATTCTGCACTTTGCTTTAATCCATAAAGACCTTTGTTTAATTTACACACTAGCTGTCTTTGTTTTGTATTTATGAAACCTGTTGGCTGTTCCATGTACAAGTCTTCAGTTATATCTCCGTGAAGAAACGCTGTTTTCACATCAATGTGTTTGACTTGCATGCCTTTTGAGACTGCAATGCTCAGAAGTGTTCTGATTGTCGTGTGTTTCACTACAGGTGCAAACACTTCATCAAAATCTTCTCCATATTTTTGAAGATATCCCTTTGCCACTAATCTGGCTTTATACCTTTCCACTTTTCCTTGTGCATTCCTTTTTAACTTGAATACCCATTTGCATCCTATAGCTTTCTTGCCAGGAGGTAATTTTGTAAGAATCCAAGTATTATTTTTATCCAATGCATCAATTTCTTCTTGTGCAGCTTTATGCCATTCAGCAGCTTCTTCTGCTGGCATTTTCTCAATCTCATCCCATGTTAAGGGCTCTTGAGCTTCTGCTGACTTTGTTAAGTAAGACAGTCTTGGGGGTGGAACACCTTTGTTTTCCCTGGATGAGCGTCTGACAACAGGTTGGTCTGACCTTTCCGTATCCTCTAAATCTGAGAGTCCTTCTCCAATTGATTCCCCTTCTCCAACTGTACTGTCTTCTTCAATGATCCTTTCTGTGTCTGCTTCCTCTGCCTGTTCCTCGTTAGATACAGATGAGTTGCTTTCAGACATCTGCCTTGGTATGGCATTTATATACACTGGCATGTCTATTATGGTTCTAGTTTCATATTCTGGATGATAAGGCTCATCTGGGATAATCCAGCCTTTATCAACCCTTTTGTTTTCATCAAAATATGTAACATGTCTTATGCCAACAATGCCAGTTTTCAGATTCAAAATTCTATATCCTTTGTGTCCTGGAGTATAGCCAACTAAAATGCCCCTTTCTGTTGTGGAATCCAGCTTATGCCTTCTTTGCTTTGGTACATGAGCATATGCTGTACTTCCAAATGTTCTTATGTGTGACAGGTTTGGCTTCCTACCATGCCATGTCTCATGTGGTGTGCGCTCAGCGCCTTTAGTTGGCATTCTGTTTTGTAGGTACACTGCTGTGAGAATGGCTTCCCCCCATAGTCTTTTAGGGAGATTGCTATCTGACAGCATACATCTGGTCATTTCCACAAGTGACCTAAATTTTCTCTCTGCAACAGAATTTTGCTCTGGTGTATAAGCTACTGTTGTGATATGCTGAATGCCTTCTTGTTCTAGAAATGTGCGCATGCTTTGTGAAGTGAACTCACCACCATTGTCGGTCTGAAGAACCTTTGGTTTTCTTTCAAATTTATTGCTCACCATGGCTACGTATTTCTTCAGCATGTCTGTGACTTGACTTTTCTCTTTCAGCAAATAGGCCACACAATATCTAGAGAAATCATCCAAGAATATTAGCACAAATCTGTTATTTCCCAATGATGGGATATTAAACGGTCCACATAAGTCACTGTGTATTAAGTCCAGCACTTTATTACTCCTATTTCCTGTGTATGCAGGAAATGAGGGTCTCACACCTTTTTGAGTAACACAGTCTATGCATTTCTCCATTTTACCAGCATCTGCACTTATCTGAATGCCGGTGGCCAGTTGCTTACTGTAAAGATCCTGGATCACCTTAAAATCACGATGTCCCAGGCGGCGGTGCCAGATTTCCAGACTACATTTACCATCATTCTTCCTTACTTGCGCCATATGTGAGGCTTCACCTGAAATGTTCAGCTTATAAACATCATTATGCATAAAAGCTTCAGCATACACTTCATCATTTTTAGAGATTGTGCACTTACTGTTTTCAAAATGAATCACAAATCCCTTCTTATCTAATGTAGATACACTAAGCATATTACAAACTGCTTGGGGAATATACAAGACATCACTTACAGGAATTTCTTTAACTTCATTAGACACTTTGCATTTTAAGAATCCAATGCCTTTTGCTTGGATCTTAGCAGTCCCTGCGTTTGCAGTTTTAAGAATACCTTCCTCTGGACACATTTCCTGAAAGAAATCTTTACAATTGGTTAAATGGCATGTACTCCCCGAATCCAAAATCCAAGTACTTTCATTTGAATTATTATTTACCATAGTCAAAGATTTTTCTGCCATTAGAAAACCCTTGTGTTTATCTTTGTCCTTCATACATTTCCTGGTTTGAAAATTCTTTAGTTCCATTGGCTTAGGTGAGCTAGAGGGAGTGTTTTGTGTTTCCTTACACCATTTAGATACATGTCCCTCCTTTCCACATGAGTAGCAAATCAGCTTGCCCTTGGGTGGAGTTTTCCCATAGCTCCGCCTTCCTCTGTTCTTTGCCAAGAAATTTGTTTCATTTCTCTCTGACTGACTTTGAGAACACATCTCCTCAGAATCATTTATTATGCATTCCTGCCTTAGTTTTGATGTTGCCTGTTCAAAAGATTGCCCTTCAATGGCCTCATTTACAGACCTAAAAACATCAAACTTCTTTGATAGTGAGGTAAAAAGAAATGCTCTTTTCAATGCATCACACATGGGAATTCCAGAAAGTTCTAGCTTTTGAAATGAAGACATAAGATGCATAATGTGATCATTACATTTACTTTTATCCCTTAATTTGGTTTCATTCAACTCTGCCAACCAAATTGGTTGCTGCTTTGCATATGTAGTTGCATACATAGTTCTCAGTTTATATAAAATGTCCTTTGGTGTATCTTTTCCCTCCACTAATATGGCTTGTTTCTCTGAGAGAGCTTCCAAAAGCATGCACTTCACATAATAGTTTGCATTGTCCCATTCAGCCATATTTTCAGCTGTTCTGTCTTGATCTAAGCATATATATAATCCTTTTGCTCGAAGGAGACATATGAATCTTAATTCCCACTGCCGATAATTAAACTCAGTTAATTTAGGCACCTTGAGAGAATAGAACAATGGTGAATTTCTTCCCTCAGCCATTTTCTTAGCCTTCTGTCTGCTGTGTGGGGGGAGAGAGAGACAGACTGAATCTTTCCTTTAAAACTTAAGAGAAAAATGTGGCCTTTTTTTCTGCCTGGTAATATTTCTCTTCTTTTTCAATTCCTGGACCCTGGGCCCGTAACCCTTTTGTTGGATTATTTGTAGTAAATAATTAGCAGATCTTAGTACACACAGCTTCAGCTTTAGAAATGTTAATTTCTTTCTTCATCTCTCTCTCATTCACCCCTGAATAATTCACTGCTGAGTCACTTTAAACTTGAAGTAACAAAACATCTGTTTACTCACAGTTTGTAGTTAGATTATAATCAGACAGGCTTATATATACATATTACTATACATTTGTATTATCAGCTCCTTCCATGTGCTTAGATGGTAATGGATGCTCACACCACCATAGATCCTCTCAGGTTAGGAGAGATCATGAGCTCCATGTGCTCCATGTGCTGCATCTGCTGCATCTAACCCCCACAGGAAGTTGCATAGCAGTGTGACCTCTCTAAGTAATTCACATCAGAGGTCACAGAGTAATCACAGAGAAATAATAGGTGACAGGCAATGCATGTAAAATACAATTACATTCCAACACTAATGTCCCTCCAAGCCGCCCCCCCCCCCACAGACATGAGGGGCTGGAGATCTGGTAGACCTCCAGCACCCCGACCCAAGGGCACAGTTGGGCTGAAATCCAGTGGACCACTAGGTCCCCTATTTCCCCCCCCCCCCCCCCCACACACACACCCACACAAAAATACCTCCCTGGTGGTCAAGTGGGTAACATTCCCCCACCTAACCTGGTGGTCTAACAGCCCCCTAACCCCCTGCCCCGTACCTTGTGACGACGAGGAGGGAGAAGCAATCCCTCCTTCTTCCAGCACAGCCTTCAAAATGGCAGCGCCCTGCCCACTGCATCCTGGGATGTGCTGGGTGAGGCTTCCCTACCTCTCCCTTATATGGAAGGGAAGGCACATCCAGCACATCCCAGGATACACTGGAGACAGCGCTGGAAGGAGGAGTTGAGTGCCACTCCATCCTTGTCATCACAAGGTATGGGGAGGGGGCCGCTAGACCACCAGGGCGAGTGAGGAATGAGAGTATGTTGCCCACTGGGCCACCAGGGAGATTTTCCTTTATGTCGGACGTCAGCACCCCCCCCCCCCCCCAGTCTGGGTAAGAGGGAGAAGGCTACTGGACCTGTCTAGGGGGCGGGAGTAGATCTCCTTTTTGACAAGTCCGGGCTTTTTTTTTTTTTTTTAAGCCCGGACCTATCAACTTCTGTGGGAGGACTGTGCCTTGAGTGTATGCCCAGACACAATCCTCCCACAGAAGTACCCCCGTAATCTAACAAATACAGTCCTACGTCAGGAAATGTCGGTGCTTACCATTTTTCTCTCTCTCCCCATACAGTTCAAAAAGGTTCCTGGTCAATGATCAGACAAAGCAAAAAACAAAAACCTACCACTGGCTGCAAGCAGAAGAAATTGCTGTATTGTAGATGCCTCTTTTTTTCTCATTTAGCAGTTTCTGCCTTCTCCTATGTACTGCCAGCTCAACTGAAACCAAAGCTTGGTTCCACTATGAACCTTCATAACTACCGAAGATTTCTTCTTCCCATTTTATAATCCCATTCCACCCCACCAATATAATACCTATGGTAACATGGTCCAGAAGCCAATTGCCAGGGCTCATTCAGGAATCCCACAACCAAAAGCCCTGAATCCAGCCAGTAGGTCCCATCCTTAAGTAGTAACAGTTATGACTGCTCAGGGCGCTGAGAACACTACTTCCACAGCATTCCCAGTGACAGCTGACCTGAGGAGTGAGACAACTGAGGAACTGAACCAGGCACCTTCTGTCGCAAAGCAGTAAGCAACACTGCCACCAAGCTGGCCCTAACCTCTTTCCTGAACTATAGGCTTAGCCCCAAGCATAGACAGCGTCGCTTAGAAGTAACAGCGAATAACACCTTGTGTAAACTCTTGAAAAACCACTGTGTGCACAATCCCCCCCCTCCCACCACTCAAAATAAGCCTAAAAGGTCTCTTTAAAGTGTACAACTCCGTCTCCCACCACCACCAATACCTTCATAGCTTTAGGTGTATCTGGCCATTCAACTTCATTCTAAATTTTGTACAGAGAGTTCAGTTGGCGGGTGCATACAAAGATACTAGCATGCGTTCTCCACAGCAAAGGACAACTTTGGACATATGTGGAACTCAGCATCCTACTGAAATTTATAAGTAAACTTGTCTCAACTAGGCCTACCCAAAAGCAGCTTGTTCAGGATTTAGAGAGTATGCCTATCGACTCCCCACCGCACTTGTAAATTATTTCCAAGGTATTTGAGATATTTTCTTAAATAAGCAACTTAAATGTACTAAGTGTCATTTTACACGCTGGGTGTAAACACATAAAACTGCCTGAGGTCAGCACTTGAAAGATACAGCATCTGCTTTGATGCAATACAACCATAGGTGTTCCCAGGGATACAGAATGGGTAGCATGGGGGCAAATCAGCACTTAACCTTGTATTTTAAATACACATGTGCCAATTCATACCAGCACAAATAATACAAGGTTACTTAGTGCAAGAGCTTCCAGAAGACTATTTTATAAAAGTGCAGCAGTGGTACATATGTTGTCTTTATAAAATATATACTACATATACACTTACGGAAATAACCCTCTTAAGCTTGATTTATGACAGTTATTTGATAGCTCTGTGCTTTGGAAAAAAATCTTAATGAATTGGGCACTTAATGGTCTATGAAATTCCTTTTTACAAGTCTGAAGACTGCGTTTTAAGTTGTCTGTATTGAAAAGCCACAAAAATACAACCCCTTTGGCAAATGCACACTTTATTTTAAAGGTCATAAAAAGTTCTCGTTTTGATTAGACCAGTGATTTTAGAAACTCAGCCATGCAAAGTATGGAGCACTCATTACCAGCAGTAAACTGGTTATGACAAAGTGCAAACAGAGAACGTAGAGTTTAAGCCTCAATTTGCAATGAGCCTTTGGCCAAAGCCTTCTGTTTGTTGTACTTCATGGTTAAATGCCAAATTCGAAAAACTACCATAGAGTAACCAAAAAAAAAAAAAGCCAAAAAAAAATTCTGCATGCTTCTAGAAAAGTCTTTGAAAAATAATGATATTCTCTTAACTGATTAATGTAGTCAAATCTTATTCTTTTCTTTAATGCAGACTTTCTAATTAGTTTTACTAGCCATAATCAGTTTCAAATCAGGACTTCTCACTCAAGTTCTCGGGGAACACACCTAGCCAGTCAGGTTTTCAGGATAACCATAATGAATATGCATGAGAGATCATGCAACTTTATCTCATGTATATTCATTGTGGATATCCTGAAAACCTGACTGGCTGGATGTGTTCCAAGGATTGGGTTGAGAACCCCTGGTTTTAATCAGCCAGTCAAGGTACTAACTTTGCCTGAACATGATAAATCAGGATTTCCTAAGTCAGTCCTGGAGTACGCCCTTGCCAGTCAGGTTTTTAGGATATCAAAAATGAACATACATTAAATTGATTTGCATTCACTGCCTCCATTATATGCAAGTCTCTTTTATACATATTCATTGTGGATATCCTGAAAACCTGACCGGCAAGGGGGTACTCCAGGACCAACTGGGGAAACATTGCTATAAATAGATGGTTGCAAGGTAATCACTTAAAGGTTAACATGGCTAAAACACTGACTTTGCTGTTGTCTATTTTGTACTTGAAGATGTCCCTTTAAAAATTTTCAAATGGATGATTTGTCCATCCTGTCAACAATTATCATAACCTGGGAGATACATTTGATTCTGAGCTCTCAATGAAACCCTAAGTTATGAAAATAATCGGACAAGAGTTTTCAAAACTGAAATTAGGAGACTGTGCGACCTCATTTCTCTAATTTTAGATTATTCAGTGTGAATATGCCATGTTTTGTATTATTGCATTGGTTTATTAACACATTTGCATGGAGGATCTCTGAAAGCTCTGCAGTTTGTGCAGAACACTGCTGCTTGAGTTCTAGTTGGGTTTTCACGGTTTTGATATTACTCCTGTTTTGAAGAAACTTCATTGGCTTCCTATAAAACAAAGAGTTTTTTTTTTACAAATTATTTAAGGTGTTGAATAATTTGGTATCACCAATTATTGCATCAAATGTATTATTTATCAACAAGCAAGAGTTTTGGGATCCTCTGATGCTTATTAGAAATTCCCTCCTTTAAGGTAATCATATTAGAGGAATATCGTTCTACGGTATTCAAAGTAACTGGACCCAAGTTATGGAATGGTTTACCACTAAATTTGTGAACAATGACAAATTTGGAACTATTTAACTATTCCCTACCAAGATGTATTACAGAACAGATAAAGGAGACCTCTAAGAGAACTTATTTATTTTTCTCAATGTGATCCACACTACTAACTGCATTCACATGGCCTTAATACTTCCTAGGTCCCAGAAAACCACCTACTGAAATAATAAGCATTACCACTGTTTGAAATGTAAGTGCTCTGTAGCCAATGAATGCTGGTGACAGAAGTCATGATACCCTATGTTAAGGCAAAGCTCCTTGTACAAAAGCATGTGTGTGGGATAATAGAAAATGAATCCTCAATGAAAGAAATGAGTATTCCAAGTGCTCTTTTGTTTGGTGTCATGTGACTATGATAATGGATATTCTTTGTTACTCTGGTTCATTATACTGTTTCTACATCCCCAAAAATGGCTCAAAGGAACACCACAAAGCATGCTCATTATTTCATTAGGACACTTGGGTGTCTTTGGACTCTTGAAAAAAAAAAAAAAATCGATTTTGTGTCTGCAAGATGTTGACGATTCCTATCCTCACTCTAGAAAAATCTAAAGAATTGAAAAGGTTGCCTAGATAGTATTGATGAAAGGGCTTTAGTATTCCAAGAACATGGTCTGCTGATTAAATAAAATATACTTTTACTAAGGAGAGGATGCCAGACCAAGAGATTCATTAACTTATTTAGCGAAGGCTTTAAACTAGGTCTTTAAGGGGATTGTTACCAACACATAAGCAGGACTCATAGAAACCAAGAGCAAGGAGTACAAATAGGGAGGTATATTGAATCCTGTATTAGCACTAGTAAACTAGACTTAAATTTAAAACAGTAAATGAAAAATGCTAGTTACCTTGAGTTCATCAACTCTTAACTGTCCTTCCCGACATATTTTTGCTTCTCCTGGTACGTTTTCCTTTTCTGTTTCTCTTTCTACATGCATTTTTCTCAATACTATTTTCTTTGCTTTTTCTCTTGCTTCTTTGATCAGCTATAATGGTCTCTTTATTCTCTTCCCCTCCAACATCATTTTCTTCAAATTAATTTTTCTGAAGTCTAGGGCCACTGTTTAAGTACTGTTTGGTTCTGTTCCAGTGTTGACATTACATCACACAGTAAAGCAATCTCTACACCCCAGGTTGTCCTCCATCAGTCTCAGCTATACTTTTCACTTGCAAATACCCAGACCAGTGTTGCCTCACCACAAGTGAGCTCTTCAAATACTCATTTGCATGGACTGAACAATTGTTACGAAAATCAAAAGGTCTGGCGTAAACACCATACATTCTCACTACCATACGGTATCCTAGAAAGCATGTGTGTGTGGGGGGGTGTGTGAATGCAGTTTGAATGTGCAATTCCTTAACCACTATGCTACCTTGAACCAGTGTATTTATGTGGCAGCTGTTAGGAACTGATTCTCCAATAGAAATATATTGGGCCATTTTAGGACAGGCTTAATTTCTCTTTTGCCCTGTCTGCCTCCCACCACTGCCCCCTACAGAAACTATTGTACAGCATAAGAACTTTCCCCAACTCACATCCTTTCTGTGACTAGAGTTGACTTCCAGTGCTCTGCCCCCCCCCCCCCCCCCCCCCCCCCCACAACTGCCTTCCCATTGGGTATAGCCTATCCTCAGCCTCTACTGGTAGTTACAATGGAAGGAAGCGGGGCAGGCTCACTCATATAGCAGGGAGATTTGAAGACCTACAGATGGAAGTTTTAAACTCAGAAAAATGTCCAGACATATTATCTATCCTTCTACTTTCTAGACAGAGCAAAATTTTGAGGAATCCTGAAAAAAGGCAGACAGTTGCAAATCTTAACTTCCTGAATCCTGAGCACATCTAATAGGCCCCCTAAATATCTGAACCTAAACATAGTGTACATTGCCAATGTCTTAATCTGACCTTGCACAGAGCAACCAATATTAACTGACTATACACAGAGCAACCAGTAAGAAAAGAACTGTTCAATTCAGTCATTTGTTTTCACAGCACAATTAAGAAAATGAAAGTGATTAGACTGAATAAAAATGCATCCCGTGTGGGCAGTTTGGAGGTAGTGCAGCAGCTGCATGGGTGGTTGCAGGGAATAGTCTGGGAGGGTCTGAGGCTGTTTGAGGGTAGTGGGGCAGTTGTGAAGGGTAATTTTGGTGGTGAGAGCAGCCTGGGGGTAATTTGGGTTAATGGGACAGTCAGTCACAGGGGCATAGTTTAGGGAGTGGGGGCAGTATAGAAAGTGGTGGGCCAGTTTTGAGGTGTGGCAGAAATTCCTTAACTGCTGTGTTTCACTGCATATAAGTTTTTATGCTACAGAAGCTGGAAATCCTCAAATGCAAAAGTGGCTATTGGGTGGGGGGGGGGAGGGAGCTTAATTCTCTGGAACCCCCGGTTCCCATTTCCAAACTCACTATGTCATTTCATCATTTTCCCACATGCCAAGTTTCATCCCATCCCATTAAATCTTTGTAGGATTATTTTGCATTCTTGACCCCTTCGTATAATTCTCCTTAACTTCCATTAGGATGGCAAGAATAAGAAAGGCTGGAAACCATAAAAGAGTTAATCTGATCGTGGGAGAATCCATGAAAACCATGATAAAACGGTGCACAATCCATTACCTTGAATCCTGGAGATTAGAGAAATTGAGGCAGCATGAGGCGTGTCTTGCCATACTAACCTAAGCAAATCTGATCAATTTATTTGACATGGTGACAAGGAGTTACATCAGGGGAAAGCACTTTATTTTGTGTACTTAGATTTCAGCAAAGGCCTTGAAATACTTTCACAAACAACTTATAAACAAAGTGAGGGGCCTAAGTGTGATTCTAAAAGTGACCGATACTAGCTGGTGGGAGGGAGACAACAAAGGTTTATGGTTAAAGGAGTTCACTCAGACAGGGATGGGCAACCTGTGGCCCATGAGACCATGGAAAGTACACAGAAAAACGGCCTGCACAAATGTCATTAACCAACAGAGTTTTGTCATCAGTGGAACCGTTGAAGGATACAACAGGACAAGACTTGCTTGACAGTTAAAAACTGTTTGGAAAGACAGATGTATACAGTAACAGACCAGTTAATAAATTATGTTCAGTAAACAACACAAAGTTTTTGTTGGCAGTGAATTATATGGCTCATTTGTTACTTTTCTGTGTGTGGCCCACTAAGAATGGTATAGACGTTCACGTAGCCTTCTTGGTATAAAGGTTGCCCACCCCTGCTCTAAAAGGATGGAGAGTTATCAGTAGAGCACTACAGGGATCAGCTCTGTCTGCTTTTGTTTAGCACAAATACTTGCTCTTGGCAAACAAGTTTCCCATGACTTTTTCCACAATTAAAGTCAATTTAATAGAAATATCATATGATAGATGTTTAAGACTACATTTGTACTGTGTACAGAACACAGAGCAGGGTATGGCAGGTAAGGACCAAGGGGCCCACACAAAGCTATAAATTCTGAACTTTAAGCTCAGATTTAAGTTATCTAAAAAGGTTTTATATTTATTATTAGGAAGGTGACAGCGTCAGATGGGAATCGGAGCAGATACAGCTTACTTTAGCTGCTGCTTGTTCGTGTTTCGTGCAAGCCCTGTCTGCATTCATAAATTAATCCTAACAGTGTGGTCTCGTGTTGATATGCGCAATGAAAACATGGCGCCAGATGATGAGCCAAACCCCCTGCATTACTTAAAACAAAAGAAACCAGAGACTAAATAACTATTTGCCAGCACAGCAAATCTTGGCTATGCTTCAGGGTTTGTCAGTTTTAACAGGTCTGAGATCATGAAATTAAAACCAGACCAAACCATGCATCTCCTTTCAGACCACAAATGTCATCCAAAAAACAACAGAGTGCCGTCAAGGCCAGTCATTTCCAACATCAGACAAAAGCATAGCAGCTCCCAGTGCAAGCTGACATGTTACTCTGAGCTGGGGGTCCAAAATCAAGGTCCTGTGGCCAGGAGTCAGCTAGCAGCTGGTAAGTAATTACTGTTAAACACTTGCCAATGGAAGAATAAATGAGGCAAAACAAAAACAAATGCAGTCGATAGAAACACAGAAACATGAAGGCAGAAAAGGGCCAAATGGCCCATCCAGTCTGCCCATCCTCAGTAACCACTACCTCTTCCTTTCCTAAAGATCCCACATGCCTGTCCCACGCTTTCTTAAACTCTGACAGTCCTCGTCTCCACCACCTCTACTAGGAGGCCACTACAGGCATCCACCACCCTTTCTGTGAAAGAGTATTTTCTTAGATTCCTCCTAAGTCTATTTCCTCTTAACTTCATCATATGCCCCCCTCATTCCAGAGTTTTCCTTCATTTGAAAAAGGCTCGCCTCCTGTATATTGACAGGAATTTGTTGCCAGAGAATGTGGTAAAGACGGTTAGCTTAGCAGAGTTTAAAAAAAGGTTTGGACGGTTTCCTAAAGGAAATGTCCATAGACCATTATTGAATTGGACTTGGGGAAAATCAACTATTTCTGGGATAAGCAGCATAAAATGATTTCTACTTTTTTGGGGATCTTGCCAGGTATTTGTGACTTGGATTGGCCACTGTTGGAAACAGGATGCTAGGCTTGATTGACCTTTGGCCTGTCCCAGTATGGCAAAACTTATGTACTTAAGATAAACATCTCTATCATACCCCTTCTCTCAAGCCTCTCTTCCAGTGTATACATGTTGCGGTTCCCAAGTCCGTCCCTATATGTTTTATGACAAATCACTTACTAATTTTGTAGCTGCCCTCTGGACCGACTCCATCCTGTTTATATTTTCCATAAGTGAGGTCTCCAGAATTACACGTAGTACTCGCCTCACCAGAGACTTATACAAGGGCACTATCACCTCTTTTTTCCTGCTGGTCATCCCTCTCCTTATGCACCCAAGCATCTTTCTGGCTTTGGCCGTCGCGTTTTTTTACCTGTTTCGCCACCTTAAGGTCATCAGACACAATCACCCTCAAGTCCCACACTTCTTTCGTACACAGAAGCACTTCACTCCCCCTATATTATACTGTTCCCTAGGATTCTTGTACCCCAAGTGCATGACCCTGCACGCCTTGGCATTAAATCTTAGTAAATCTCCACTGGGGTGTTAGTGGTGGTCTGGTTTTCGGTGTTAATAATTAAATAAGTACATAAGTACATAAGTAGTGCCATACTGGGAAAGACCAAAGGTCCATCTAGCCCAGCATCCTGTCACCGACAGTGGCCAATCCAGGTCAAGGGCACCTGGCACGCTCCCCAAACGTAAAAACATTCCAGACAAGTTATACCTAGCCCACACTAAACCTCCCAAACCTGTAATCAATTATTCATCAACAATCTAAAAGTTGTGACAGTACTAAAACAAAACTTTTTTTTGTTATTTTTTATGCTAATTGTGCTCAGTATTAGGGTATACCCCATAGATTCGGCTAGTCATCCAAGTCAACCCTTATACTTGGATGACTAGCCGATGCTATGGGGTATACCCTAATACTGAGCACAATTAGCATAACAAAAACAACAAAAAAAAGTTTTTAGTACACTGTCACAATTTTTAGGTTGTTGATGAATAATTGATTACAGGTTTGAGAGGTTTAGTACGGGCTATTTAATTAAATCTCAGCTGCCAATTATCGGACCATTCTTCAAGCTTTGCCAGGTCCTTCTTCATACCATCCACACCCTCTGGGATGTCCACCCTATTACAGAGTTTGGTATCATCTGCAAAGAGATCAATCTTACCAGACAGTCCTTCCACACTATCACTCAAGAAAATGTTAAAAAGAGTCGGCCTGAGGACCGAACCCTGTGGTACACCACTGACGATAACCCTTTCCTCAGAGCAAGCTCCATTTACCACTACCCTCTGTCCCCTCCCACTTAACCAGTTTTTAACCAAGTCACTTCATGTCCCATACTGAGGGCACTCGGTTTATTTATCAGTCGTCTGTGCGGCACCAGGTCAAAGGCTTTGCTAAATTCCAATTACACCACATCTAGCGCTCCTCCCACATCCAACTATTTGGCCACGCAGTCAAAGAAATCAGATTCATCTGACACGACCTGCCTCTAGTGAAGCCATGCTGCCTCGAGTCCTGCAGTCCGTTCGATTTGAGAAACCTCATGATCCTCCACTTTAGAAATGTTTCCATTAGTTTACTCACCACCGAGGTCAGACCGAGAGGTCTGTAATTCCCAACACCCGGTTTTGTGCAGAGGGGAGCACATCCACCCTTCTTCAGTCCTCCAGAACCACTCCAGACTCTAAGGAAGCATTGAAGAGGTCAGACTGCAGTGTTGCCAGAACAATCTCAGAGTTTCCTGAGCACCCTCGACCCCATCGCTTTGTCTACTTTTAGTTTAGCCAGCTCCTCTTGAACAGTCTTCTTAAAACATGTCCTGTCTACCATATATCCATCCCCATTAACATTAGTTTTCTGCGGTCCTACCCCTGGGCCTTTCATCCGTGAAAACAGAACAGAAATAATTGTTAAGCAGTTCAGCCTTTTCCTTATCAGCTTCTACATATTCCTCCTCTTCAGTTTCGAGTTTCACGATAGTGAATTCACATCCTCCTCATCAAAAGGGGGACATACGTCTGCTGCCATTTTAGAGAATGACTAGCCATTGAGCTCGTTAAAACGGGCTGGTGGGTCGCCGCCCCCTCCCCCCGAGTTCACCGCCCACGCCGCCCCTCCACCCGGTCCGTCTCGTCGCTATTCAACTTACATCTCCGCAGCAGGCAGGCAGAGATCAGCTGAGCTCCCGTCGGCCTTCCTTCTCTGCCTGTGTCCCGCACTCGTGTGACGTAACGTCAGCGATGGCGGGACACAGGCAGGGAAGGAAGGCCAACGGCAGCTCAGCTGATCTGCCTGCTGTGGAGATGTAAGTTGAATAGCGAAGAGACGGCCAGGTGGAGGGGTGGCAGCAGCGGCAACTCCGGGGGGGGGGGGGGGGGTACCAGTGGCGGCGACCTCGGGAGGGGGGGGTAGTGGTGGTGACCTCGGCGGGTCCCTCCCCTTCGCGTAGTTTCCCTCTCTGTCCCGCCCCCCCCCGTCATCACGTATTGACGCGGGGGCGGGACAGACAGGGAAGTCTCTACTGCGCATTTGCGAGTGAGTACGGTCACTCACCGTTTATATGTTTGATATGAAGAGCTTCGGCAATGATCAAGGGACATGCTATGGGAAGCTGTTATTCTGTATCTTGCACAAATAAAATCTTGCATGACTGCGAATGTGAGAAAGCTTACATCTATGGTCACTTGGCCAAAGCTCAACCAAATTCCAATATACCTTTCACAGCCTATGTTAAACCCACTGGACTCATTAAAGACTTTCTACATGCATTCTGTTAGTTTAACACCTACGAAGCTCATTCACTTGGAAATCCTGAGTGACAGGTATATGAAAATGTAAAGGCGACCATGTAGAAGCTCCTGTGACAACGTCAGTTACGGTCCCCAGACGTCAGAAGTCAGCTTTGGCTTTTGTCTGGTTCTGGGTTCCTTTCTTTGGTACACTCTCATAAGAATCTGGGTTACCAAAACATCAAATATGTATCGATGATTTTTTATATAATTCTTCTACTTTGAATTTTAATGTTCAGTACTGCTCTTGTGTTTTTAAGGACCAATGAATAATAAAATGAACCTAAAGTTCTAGCAGATAAACTATATGACCTGCATGAAAAAGGTTGAGGTCCTTTTCCCCATTTTCTGAAACACAATTAAGAGCAGTACTGAACATTAAAGTTCAAAGTTGAAAAATATTATTAAAAAATAAAATAAAACGATGTATATTTCATGTTTTGGTAATCCAGATTCTTATTAGTGTATTATTTATATGATTTGGGTTCATCTCTTTTTGTACTGTACATCCCTTTCTTTGCTCCTAGGCCCACTTCCTAGGGGTAGTGGGTTTGGTAGCAAAATAATACAACACACAAGTATGGCTTAGAAAAAGGTATTTTATCTAGAAATAGGCATATAGCATTTAGGACAGAAAGGTATTACAGCTGGTTCTGGGTGTCTGAGTCTGCCTGTCCCTCTGATTCTACATACGTGTCTGTCAGTGAATGAGTGTCTGTCTTGATATGCTGTCCTCACTTGGATTTCAGGGCTCTGTTCTTTCCTGGTTTTCTTCTTATCTCTCCCAGCGTACCTTTAGTGTATACTCTAATGGATCCTCCTCTACTTCTATCCCACTGTCAGATGGTGTACCTCAGGGAACTGTCCTGGGACCTCTTCTTTTCTCCATCTATACTTCTTCCCTTGGTACTCTGATCTCATCCCATGGTTTTCAGTATCATCTTTACGTTGATGACTCCCAGATCTACCTCTCCACACCAGAAATCTCAGCCGAAATCCAGGCCAAAGTATCAGCCTGCCTGTCTGACATGGCTGCCTGGATGTCTCAGCGCCATCTGAAACTAAACATGACCAAGACTGAGCTTCTTATCTTTCCCCCTAAACCAACCTCTCCTCCTCCCCCATTCTCTGTTTCTGTGGATAACACTCTCATCCTTCCTGTCTCATCAGCTCATAACCTTGGGGTCATCTTTGGCTCCTCCCTCTCCTTCTCGACACATTCAGCGGACTGCTAAAACCTGTCGTTTCTTTCTCTATATCATCATCAAAATTTGTCCTTTCCTTTCTGAGCACACTACCAGAACCCTTATTCACTCTCTTAATCACCTCTTGCTTAGACTATTGCAACTTGCTTCTCACAGGTCTCCCACTTAGCCATCTCTCTCCTCTTCAATCTGTTCAAACTTTTGCTGCACGACTAATATTCCGCCAGTGTCGTTATGCTCATATTAGCCCTCTCCTCAAGTCACTTCACTGGCTTCCTGTCCGTTTCCGCATACAGTTCAAACTCCTCTTATTGACCTATAAGTGCATTCACTCTGCAGCTCCTCAGTAACTCTCCACTCTCATCTCTCCCTACATTCCTCCCCAGGAACTCCACTCACTGGGTAAATCTCTCTTATCTGCACCCTTCTCCTCCACTGCTAACTCCAGACTCCGTTCCTTTTATCTTGCTGCACCATATACCTGGAATAGACTTCCTGAGCCGGTACGTCAAGCTCCATCTATGGCCATCTTCAAATCTAAGTTAAAAGCCCACCTTTTTGATGCTGCTTTTAACTCCTAACCCTTATTCACTTGTTCAGAACCCTTATTTTATCATCCTCACTTTAATATTCCCTTATCTCGTTTGTCTGTCCTAATTAGATTGTAAGCTCTGTCGAGCAGGGACTGTCTCTTCATGTTCAAGTGTACAGCGCTGCGTACATCTAGTAGCGCTATGGAAATGATAAGTAGTAGTAGTTTATGTCAGGGCTGAGAAGGGGGATGTGTGTGGACTGGCTCCCAGAAAAAGAAGGTCTGCAGATGTGGGTCTTGAATGTGTGTGTGTTTCCCTCCAGGGTGTAAACTGTCCTTTTTAATATATAGGGTGACTGACTATACACCCATTCTGCACCTAGACTAGCTTGCTACACAACTAACTTAGACCAGTTCCTTATATCTTCATTAACTGTACAAACAACATGCCTTTAATTTAGCCATCCATTTATTTATCCTGACTCTGTACTGTGCATCTTGGCCCCATCTATATAGCTGCATTTAGCCCTTCAGCTATATGGTAAGCTGTATTGTAGAAAAGCATAAAGCTGTATTGTAGAAAAGCATTAGTATCACAGCAATGTTATTTGAATGTTCTAATTGTGTGCTTATTAGATATTTCATCACTATTATGCCTGCATCATATTAACTCAATAGACTTGGGAGAGCGCAAGTTCATCCCTAGAAACAAACTATAGGAACTGGATCTACTTTTTGGGATCTGTTTAGTACTTCTAAACTGCCTGACTATGGTCACAGACCATACAACACTGGACTCAATGGAACTTAGTCTGACTCAGCATGGCTTTACATGTTCACATAATCTTAAATTTGTCCCTTTAAACCTTTTTGCATTTGTCCTGATCCTCAAGACAACATATTGTGTCTACCGTTACTAGTGTTCTAGGACTACAAGCCACTCTTAATCCTCTCCCAATTCTAGTAAGGATTACATCCAAAACATTTCCTGGTCATCGTGTCTTCTTCCTGTTTCCTTTCTGGCCTTTAAGACAAACATGGGATGCTTCATAGTAGGAAGCTAGCATGAATGTAAACTACCCAAGCCCTGAATGCTTTTTACTTGATGCATAAGCTATTTTAAAAGATCTTGTTGTGGACTTCATGAATTATTGTGCAGATTCCTTAAGAAATTCAATTCGAGACTGACAGATAATCCTTGGTGGGAAAGTCCTCTGAATTCTAACAAAATTATGACACCAAGCTCAATGCTAGGGCTCTAAGAAGGTAGAAAATAACAACTGTGTGGTCAGAAATGTGCTCCCTGTTCACACAGCAGGAATGTTAAGAATCCTAAAACAAACAGAGGAAGCAACCCAGCCAGCTAACTAATCACCTGGCAATGCAAAAACTGTTGTCCATTATTTCTATTACAAACAGTATCTAAAAAAACATTTACGGAAATAAGAAGTCATTTTTAGCTGCAAAGGCATGCTTCCTTCCTTGTTTATTCCGTGTGTGTGGTTTTCTTCCATGGTACTAAAAATGATAACAATGACCAGTCAAGAAGCAGCAATCCAAGAGGTTTATTATTATTATATTAGGTGCTTTGTCAATACTGCAGCATCTCACTGATAACTAAGGGGCAATGTCAGAACAAGAGGACATGAAATGAGATTGAAGGGGGGCAGACTCAAGAAAAATGTCAGGAAGTATTTTTTCACAGAGAGAGTAGTGGATGCTTGGAATGCCCTCCCGCGGGAGGTGGTGGAAATGAAAACGGTAAAAGAATTCAAACACGCGTGGGATAAACATAAAGGAATCCTATTCAGAAGGAATGGATCCTAAGGAGCTTAGCCGAGATTGGGTGGCAGAGCCAGCCGGTGGTGGGAGGCGAGGATAGTGCTGGGCAGACTTATACGGTCTGTGCCAGAGCCAGTGGTGGGAGGCGGGGCTGGTGGTTGGGAGGCGGGGATAGTGCTGGACAGACTTATACGGTCTGTGCCCTGAAGAGGACAGGTACAAATCAAAGTAGGGTATACACAAAAAGTAGCACATATGAGGTTGTCTTGTTGGGCAGACTGGATGGACCATGCAGGTCTTTTTCTGCCATCATTACTATGTTACTATGTAACCTGAAAAGATGAAAGGCTTTGCCCTTACCTACCAATGGAACAAATGCTAATTTCCACCTCACTCTACATCTGTTATATTTTCTCTCCATTTCTTTCTGTTGTTTTAGGTCCACACGCCTGACTATTTATGCTAACAATCTCACCCAGTACTTTAAATCTATTAAAAATTCCTATCAGCAAGCAGCTTTGCTATCTATGTAATCACAGGCTCTACAATGGAATTTAAAATCATACTACAATCCACTTGGGAAATGGGCACAAACCAATCTGACTGAAAAAGTTTCGGACATAACTGTTTGCCAATAAAAATAGAGTAAAATAAAGTAACCAAAAGCATATACTTGTAGATAGCTGGACTTCCCCTTGTATTGGCTGTGTGAAAAAATTGCACTCCAACGTAACACGCTACCTCAGGACAACACCGATATCGAAAATTTCATCACTGGCTTGGACCCAACCCCTGGTGAATACCCAGCGGACCGAACCTGGTCAAACTTCACTCTCCTCATCGTGGAAATAGTCACCCAGGCGATTAATAGGTTCTCCAACTCTCACTGTAAATTGGATACCTGCCCCAGCTACCTAATAAAATCCGCCCCCTTCCCACCGCTTCATAGCAGACCTTACATCCCACTTCACTACATGCTTCAACAAGGTCTCTTCCCTAAGGAAAATGGCAACATCCTACTCACCCCAATACCAAAAGATCCCAAGAAAAAAAATCAAACAAAATCACTAACTACCGCCCAGTAGCATCAATCCCACTGGTGGTCAAACTGTTGGAAAGCATGGTAACCAAACAACTCACTGATTATATAAACAAATTCACAATATTACATGAATCACAATCAGGATTTCACCCCCTCCATAGCACTGGAACAGTACTAATTACCCTCATAGCCAAATTCAAGCAGGAAATACCAACAGGCAAAAGCATACTTCTCCTCCAATTCGACATGTCCAGCGTGTTCGACATGGTAAACCATAAAATACTATTAAGACTCCTAGATTACTTCGGGATTGGCAGACACATATTTAGTTGGATCAAGGATTTCCTAACCACTAGAACATATCGAGTGAAATCAAGCCAAACGTATCACCATCGTGGAAAGCAGAATGCGGAGTACCTCAAGGATCACCACTATCACCGATCCTTTTCAACCTAATGATGACCCCACTAGCCAAATCCTTATCCAACCAAGGCCTTAACCCTTTCATTTATGCAGATGATGTCACAACATACATTCCTTACAAATGTGATCTGACAGAAATTACCAATGAAATCAAGCTCAGCTTGAATATCATGGACTCATGGGCAAACGCATTTCAACTAAAACTCAACACAGAAAAAAAACACTCTCATCCTCTCAGCCCAATACAATACGAACAAACCCACAAACACTCCAGATTATACCCTCCCTATCTCAGACACCCTGAAAATTCTCGGTGTTACAATCGACCGTAACCTCACACTAGAGAACCAAGTGAAATCTACAACAAAGAAAATGTTCCACTCAATGTGGAAACTCAAACGCGTGAAACCATTCTTCCCGAGGGAAAAATTTCGCAACTTGATACAATCATTGGTACTAAGCCATGTAGACTACTGCAACGGAATTTATGCGGGATGCAAAGAACAAAATTATAAAGAAACTTCAGACCACTCAAAACACGGCAGCCAGGCTTATATTTGGTAAAACACGATTCGAAAGCGCCAAACCCCTCCAAGAAAAACTGCACTGGCTCTCAATCAAAGAATATATTGCTTTCAAAATCTGTACCCTGGTTCATAAAATTATCTACGGCGAAGCCCCGGGATACATGACAGACCTCATAGACCTACCAACCAGAAACACAACAGGATCAACACGAACATACCTAAATCTCCACTACCCAAGCTGCAAAGGACTCAAATACAAATCAACCTATGCATCCAGCTTTTCCTACATAAGCACACAACTATGGGACGCATTACCAAAAGCCGTGAAAACAGCTTATGATCGCCTAAATTTCCGGAAATCATTACCAAAAGCCGTGAAAACAACTTATGATCACCTAAATTTCCGGAAATCATTAAAAACTAACCTGTTCAAAAAGGCATACCCTACCGACCCAACTTAAATGCCTGTACCCTGCAACACAACGAAAGCAAAGCTCGTAATGGACATATAATAACTCTTCCTCACTACGATTCCCTAATTTGTCTGTACACACGAACCTTATTCTACCACATTCCTGTATTTGTTCATACCGGAATTGGCGAACGCCTTTACGGTACTATGTAATTGAGCCTGCAAATAGGTGGAAAAATGTGGGATACAAATGTAACAAATAAATAAAATATACCAAACGCTTATCATATAACCCTGCTATTGAATGAAGTTGTTTGGTAACCTCTCTTTAAATAAGTGGTTCTTAACCTAGTCCTCAGGACAGAAACGTCATTGCTAGGTGTCGCAACTTTTAGTTTGAGACACTTGGATACGAGAAATGCTGTTTTCTCTCTCTTGTAAACCACGATATGCTAACTTGGCAGACTTCAAGACATTGCAATAACAGATAAAGTCTTGGCCTGGTTTTGATCCTATCTTTCAGGCAGAATACATTTCACTGAAACAACCAACAATCTTAATCACATACTCTTCCTTGTGGGGTCCCACAAGGATCTATTCTTGCCCAGATCCTTTTTAAAATTTACCTATCCCCACTTCTCACCCTTATTCAATCTCTCACGATATCCAGATTTTGGCCAGCCTAAATTGTAAAAACCCATAAGACATACAAGCCCTTAATGAAAAAAAAAAAAAACATCACATGTTGCTGGCTGGCTATTATGACACAAACTAAAATTGAACCTTGAAAAACTGTACGAATTAGTTATCACAAACACCCTCCAGTTATCTCATTTAATATAGTTTTGGCTCAAACCCCTCTCCCGTTCTACCCCTGTGAAGATCTTAGAGGTAACATTTGATCAAACTTTAAAAACTTTCAATCCCACATCTCTGAAGTGATCAAGTGTTGTTTCTATAAACTTAGGATGATCTACTCGGTATGTAGTCTCTCTTTATGTATTTTCGTTCATTCGCTATTTCAAGCTTGGACTAACTGTAATTATCTCCTATATGAAATCCAAGTCAAAGTTATACACAGGATACAACTTGTTCAGAATATGATAGTAGGTTTGACCACGTCACTCCTCTCTTTCGCTCTAAACACTGGCTACCAGTTCACCACCAGATTTCCTACAAAATCCTTGGGGTAAATATTCAAAGCAATTTAGACGGCCAGAAGAGGCTCCTGGCTGTTTAAATCGCTTTTCCAGGGCTAACCGTTTATATTCAGTGGCACTCAGTGCTCCTGAATACCCCTGGATAGCGAACAAGTTGAAACTAGCTATTTTGTGGGTGGTCCAGGGGCAGAGTCAGCACTTACCCAGCTAACTAGATAAACAGAACCACATAAAACAGTCCTATCTTTACCCAGTTTAACTCACCCAGTTAAGTTCTGAATATCACACTTAACCGATAAGTGTTATCCACCTACTTATAACTGGATGTTCAATGCTGGTGTCTGGACATTGTCTAGCACTGAATATCTGGGGATACTGCTGGTGGTAGCTAAAAAAAGGCTGAGCACCACAGGCTGAATACTGACACTCCCCTCCCCCTTACTTTAACCCATAAAATTAAGGGAATTCTCCGTACTCTCCTGCACGCACTAATTCTGTCATGCAGAATTATCTGCTACGACTTGACTGAAGCTGTATCTTCAATGTGACTGGTCCTTTCCAACTTTGCTTAGAAAGGTCACTTTATAAGTTCCAAGAACTTTTTAACCAAGGCCTATGTCCAGCATTGGCAGCTCTGGGGATACAGTGCCGAGTCTAGCTCTACAATAGTTTAACCTCCCCTGTCCTATTGAAAATAGAGTTCCTTTTCTCCTTTTAATTTTTTGATGTCATTATTTATATACACACACACACATATACACATGGGGTGCTATCTAGTCTTTTGCATTGAGAGTCACATGTATGATTATCTCCCAGTTGGTGAGATGTCATATGTGTGTACTTGATGCAAAGTGCTCCTAGCTCTCAGAGAATGTGTCTGTTCCCTTGAGGCTAGAGTAGCAGACTTGGTGGAGCTGAGGGAGACAGAGAGGTCCATAGAGGAGACCTACAGGGATGTTGTAGAGAAATCCCACCTCCAGTCTGGTAGTCCTTGTGCTGTCTTGGAGGAGGGAGGTCTCCTAGAAGGAGAGCATCACCCTGGTGAAATAGGAAGTACTCCTGTAGCCAGGACCTGCCCACCAGGGGATGTACTATCCTCTCTCACCGAGGATATGTCTCCAACTGCTGCCCGGGAGGAAAAGGCAGGGGCGTAGCCAGACAGCAGATTATTGGGTGAGCCTAAGCAAGAAGTTGGTTGGCACCAAGTGTTCTCCCCCTCCCCCCCAAAAATATCTAAACTGGTGGAAAAATATTTCTCTCCACCTTGGAAGTCTGCAGCAGGCATGCACTGAAAACTGAGCATCCACAGGTGCCAGTAACGTGGAGCACACCATTTTCATTACCATCAGAGGGAAGTCTTCAGCTGGTAGAGCTTGGAATCCTCATCAGCTACTGCTAAACATGTGCTACTGTTGGGTGGGCCTGAGCCCTAAGTGGGTGGACCCCGGCCCACCCAGGCCCAAGCCACTGGGACAGCTGTTGAAGTTGGTGATTCGAATAGGTATATAGATAGCTGGGTGGCTGGTGAATGTGAGGACTGCCTGGTGCAAATTTGGCGGACCTCACGCGTCACCAAGATAGGATTTTAGATAGTGCTGGGGAGGAGCCGGCTGTCTTGGTACATGTGGGTACCAATGACATAGGAAAATGTGAGAGAGAGGTTCTGGAAGTCAAATTTAGGCTCTTAGGTAGAAAGCTCAAATCCAGATCCTCTATGGTAGCATTTTCTGAAATGCTACCCGTTCCACGCGCAGGGCCCAAGAGACAGGCAGAGCTCCGGAGTCTCAATGCGTGGATGAGACAATGGTGCAGGGAGGAGGGTTTTAGATTTGTTAGGAACTGGGCAACATTCTGGGGAAGGGGGAGCCTACTCCGAAAGGATGGGCTCCACCTTAACCAGGGTGGGACCAGGCTGCTGGCATCGGCATTTAAAAAGGAGAAAGAGCAGCTTTTAAACTAGAAACGAGGGGAAGGCCGACAGTCGCTCAAAAGCGCATTGGTTCGGCATAAGGTATCTGTCAAACATATCACCAAAACAGGGAAGATAGAGTATCCTGATAGTGAGGTTGCAAAAGAGACTGTAGTAGATCAGGTGTCCTTAAATAAAAATCAAACAAAAGATTGCAAATTAATACTGTCAAGTACTAAGCATGATGTAAATAGGAACAAACAACATAGTTTGAAATGTCTATATGCGAATGCCAGGAGCCTAAGAAATAACAGGGGAGAGTTAGAATATGTTGCACTAAATGAAAAATTGGATATAATAGGCATCTCTGAGACCTGGTGGAAGGAGAATAACCAGTGGGACACTGTCATACCGGGTTACAAATTATATCGTAGTGATAGGGTGGATCAGTAGAATTGTATATTAACAAGAGCCTTGAATCAAATAGATTGAAAATTCTGCAGGAAACAAAACACTTCTCGGAATCACTGTGGATTGAAATTCCATGTGTAAAGGGGGGAAAAGGATAGTGATAGGAGTGTACTACCGTCCGCCTGGCCAGGATGAACAGACGGATGCAGAAATGTTAAAGGAAAATAGGGACGCAAACAAACTGGGCAACACGATAATAATGGGTGACTTCAATTACCCCGATATTGACAGGGTAAATGTAACAACATCGGGGCACGCTAGGGAGGTAAAATTGCTTGGTGAAATCAAGGGCAGCTTTATGGAGCAGCTGGTACAGGAGCCGACGAGAGAAGGAAAAATTCTAGACCTAGTCCTTAGTGGACCGTGTGATCTTGTGCGGGGGTAATGGTGCTGGGGCCGCTTGATAACAGTGATCATAATATGATCGGATTTGATATTAGCTTTTAAGTATACATAGGAAATCAAAAACATTAGTGTTTAACTTTAAAAAGGAGACTATGATAAAATGAGAAGAACGGTGAAGGAAAAAAAAAACAACAACAACAGAGGAGCGGTTGCGAAGGTCAAAAATTTACATCAGGCGTGGAAACACCATCCTGGAAGCCCAGGCCAAATATATTCCACATATTAAAAAAGGACAAAAGACCAAACGACAGCTAGAGTGGTTAAAAAGTGAGGTGAAGGAAGCTATCAGAGCTAAAAGAAAATCCTTCAGAAAATGGAAGAAGGAACCGTCTGAAAATAATAAGAAACAGCATAAGGAATGTCAAGTCAAATGCAAAGCGCTGATAAGGAAGGCTAAGAGGGACTTCAAAAAAAAGATTGCTTTGGAGGCAAAAACACACAGTAAAAATTTTTTTAGGTATATTCAAAAGCAGGACGCCGGGAAAAGAATCGGTTGGACCGTTAGACGACTGAGGAGTAAAGGGTATTCGAAGCTGACGAGTCGGAGTAACTTAATGAATTCTCTGTAAACCTGGAGGATGTAATGGGGCAGTTCTACAAACTGAAGAGTAGCAAATCTCCTGGACCAGATGGTATTCATCCCAGGTACTGATAGAACTGAAAAATGAGCTTGCGGAGCTATTGTAATATGTAATTTATCCTTAAAATCGAGCGTGGTACCGGAAGATTGGAGGGTGGCCAATGTAACGCCGATTTTTTAAAAAGGATCCAGAGGAGATCCGAGAAATTATAAACCGGCGAGTCTGAAGACGGTGCCGGGCAAAATGATAGAGACTATTACAAAGAACAAAATTACAGAGCATATTCAAAAGCATGGATTAATGAGACAAAGTCAACATGAATTTAGTGAAGGGAAATCTTTCCTCACCAATCTACTACATTTCTTTGAAGGGGTGAACAAACATTTGGATAAAAGGTGAGCCGGTTGATACTGTGTATCTGGATTACCAGAAGGCGTTTGACAAAGTACCTCATGAAAGACTCCAGAGGAAATTGGAGAGTCATGGGATAGGAGGTAGTGTTGTATTGTAGATTAAAAACTGGTTAAAAGAAAACAGAGAGTAGGGTTAAACTGTCAGTATTCTCAATGGAGAAGGGTAGTTAGTGGGGTTCCCCAGGGGTCTGTGCTGGGACCGCTGCTTTTTAACATATTTATAAATGACCTAGAGATGGGAGTAACTAGTGAGGTAATTAAATTTGCTGATGAGACAAAGTTATTCAAAGTCGTTAAATCGCAGGAGGATTGTGAAAAATTACAAGAGGACCTTATGAGACTGGGCGTCTAAATGGCAGATGACGTTTAATGTGAACAAGTGCAAACTGATGCATGTGGGAAAGAGGAACCTGAATTATAGCTACGTCATGCAAGGTTCCACGTTAAGAGTCACAGACCAAGAAAGGGATCTAGGTGTCGTCGTTGATGATATGTTAAAACTTTCTGCTCAGTGTGCTGCTGCGGCTAAGAAAGCAAATAGAATGTTAGGTATTATTAGGAAAGGAATGGAAAACAAAAATGAGGATGTTATAATGCCTTTGTATTGCTCCACGGTGCAACCGCACCTCGAATACTGTGTTCAATTCTGGTCACCGTATCTCAAAAAAGATAGTGGAATTAGAAAAGGTAAGGAGAAGGGCAACAAAAATGATAAAGGGGATGGGACGACTTCCCTATGAGGAAAGGCTAAAGCGGCTAGGGCTCTTAGGCTTGGAGAAAAGGCGGCTGAGGGGAGATATGATAGAGGTCTATAAAATAATGAATAGAGTTGAATGGGTAGATGTGAAGCATCTGTTTACGCTTTCCAAAAATACTAGGACTAGGGGGCATGCGATGAAGCTACAGTGTAGTAAATTTAAAACGAATCAGAGAAATTTTTTCTTCACTCAACGTGTAATTAAACTCTGGAATTTGTTGCCAGAGAATGTGGTAAAGGCAGTAAGCTTAGCGGAGTTTAAAAAAGGTTTGGATGGCTTCCTAAGGGAAAAGTCCATAGACCATTATTAAATGGACTTGGGGAAAATCCACTATTTCTGGGATAAGCAGTATAAAATGTTTTGTACTTTTTTGGGATCTTGCCAGGTATTTGTGATCTGGATTGGCCACTGTTGGAAACAGGATTCTGGGCTTGATGGACCTTTGGTCTTTCCCAGTATGGCAATACTTTTGTACTTATGTAGAGGAACATCAAGGCCTAATTTGAGCACCACTGTCAAACTACATCTAGACGGTTGTGGCCTAGCTACCTTAACATTTGCAGAAACATTACTGAAGGCATCTCCTGTTTTTGAAACAAGAAGCTTGACTACTAGAGTACTGAAGGGTAAAAGGGGAATTGAGTACATAGTAGAAAAATTGACTTCACATTCAGATCAGCCACAGTATCTGACAGTAGAAGGTGGCCAATATATGACACCTATATTTAAAATAGGGCCCAGGAACAATCCATAAAGACTATAGAGCAGTAAGCCTGATATCACTTGACAGGCAAAATTTCTGAAAAGCAAAATTACTGACCATTCTAGACAGACACCGATTAATGTACATTGATTTAGCAAAGGGAAGTCGTTAGATCTTTTAAGTTATTAATAAACATTTGAACAAAGAGTGAATGACTTCGAGTTTATCTATATATTCATAGGTGGCGACAAGGACTGCGTCTGAATTTAAGAAAGGATGGGACTGGCACATGGGATCTCTTAGGGAAAGGAAGAGAGAGTGATTGCTTTGGATGGGCCATTTGATGGGCTCATAGGAGGCGCAAAAAAAAAAAAGTCACAGGATAAAAGGCAATAATATCCTATTGTAGACTGGTAACTGGCTAAATGATAAGTAAGGGTAAGAGTGAATGGTCACATTCTCTCAATAAAAAATAGTAATTAGAGGAGTACCCCATGGATCTGTACAGGGACAGGGCATTTTTGTTAAGATTTTACCATGTAAAGCTGTACAGAAGATATCAAAATCTTGCATACAATTATCACACCACCAATATATCTTTTGACGTGTCGATTATTCCTGTCACGATCTGCTCCCTTCCCCTCTGAACCCCCGTTATCTCGGCAACTGTTATGAACTCAAATATGTTTAATCACACAAACAAAGGTTCAAGGATAATGTGGATGTCACTCATCCAGAGCTTCTTAACTTCCGCCGTGCACCTCAGTCCAATATGAAAAAGGGTTTCCACATTCTAATAAACTGATCCATTTTTCCATGTTGTAACACAGTTAGACATCAACCCCCAGATTCTATATACGACGACTGAAGTTGTGCTTGCAAATCAGCGCTCATAGCCAATTTGCGCACATAACTTAAATTGATTAATATGCCAGTGTCAATAATTAGCTGCTAAAAATCAATGATTGGTGTTAATTGGAATTGAGAGTTATGTGTATATTGTATTCTATAATGCCATGCACGGAACTTCTATTTCCACATATGACATCTCACCAACTGGGAGATAATCATACATGTGACTCTCAATGCAAAAGACTAGATAGCACCCCTCTCGCTGCTGGACTGCTGACTCCATCTTAGTGGGTTTTTTTTCTAGAAATATGTCAGTAAGGGGATAACTAGGGAGCTGGATTGAGAAAGGTTGTAAAGAATGAGGTAACTGAAAAGGGGAGTACCAGAACAACAGATTTTATGACCAGGTAAGTATTTTTAATGTAATTTGATGGGAAATAGGGAGCCAATGTTCATCACAGAGAAGGGGGGGGGGGAAGTTATATGATCAAATTTCTTAGAACCTGTTAAAAGTTTTATTACCATATTTTGAACCAATTGCAGAAGTTCTAAAGATTTAACTGTTACAGTAATCTAAACTGGTAATGACTAAAGAGTGAATAAAGATCCGGAGAACTTCTTTAGAGAATAATTGACGAACTGAAAAAAAAATCATCTTTAATTTAAAGTAACAACACTGAACAATGTTAGAGATGCATGAATGGTAGCCAAGCTTAGAATCAAAGATAAAACGTCTAGGATTTTTAGTGTTGAAGTAAAACAGACTAGAATCCTGCAATAGTAATAGAGTGGAAGAGTAGGAGAGCCTGCATGAGTTATTAGAAAACTGCATGTTTCTTCTGGATTGAGTTTTAAATTTGGCCTGAGATATCCAGCGTGTTATAACATTGAGCTCAATAATTTCTTGTTGGTGACCATGTTATAATGTTGCAATAATTCGGTTGCCATATGCATAAACATATGGAGTCAGGCTGAGTGTTTGTATAAGAGTTAAAAGTGGGGCCATGAAGATATTAAAAAGAGTTGGAGACAGTTAAGGAACCTTGTGGTACTCTATACTGGAGTTTGAACGGGTCAGAAGTTGAACCGTTCCGGTGAGCGTGGCAAGATCTGTCAGCAAGGTATTGGAACCAAGTAAAAGCAATGCCTGAAATACCAAGATCACATAGGCACTGAAGCAAAAAGCAAACTGGAAAGATCAACCAGATCAAGCACTGCTGGTAAATCCTATGGTTATTTCCTATGACATCTCCACCTTCCTATTACCAACACTAATTTCTACTTATATTTACCTGCTTAGTTTCGACTATGCTGTTCTCTATGTAACAATAACTTATCTCCTAATCTGCTATCTACCAATAACGACACATAGAAAGCCACACTGAGCCTGTAAAGAGGTGGGAAAATGTGGGATACAAATGCAATAAATAATGAAATTATGGTAAATCTAATGTATTTCTTTTCCTGAATCCATAATTCCCAGTTGTTCAATCCCAGTTATCAATATCTAACAGACTTATGAGGTGTTCAGAACACTACAATCCCTTTTGCCAATTTTGATTTCTTTTGGAAGCCGAAGAAAGCCCATGCAAACCTGTAAGCGCAAGTAATGAGAAAGAAATATACACGAGTTCAAGTAAACTCAAAAGTGAAAGCACACATTGTCACCTGTTTTCTGTGCTTAAATATAAGCCCTTCCAAGTGTAAAAAACAAAATACAAAATTGAAAAGCATATATGTAAAAGCACAGAATAGCAGTGTCAATGTGTGTTTCACAGCCAGGTTTACAATGGCTGTGCTTACTGTGAAACTCTTCGTCGCATGTGCCAAGTATATTTCTCCCCCTTGCTTTCGCAACATGCATATAATTTGAATATCATTTCCTTTGAGCATTGAAGAGATAGTTTTCAGTGCTGTTCCAGAAGTATGGGGTGTGCATTGTTGGCTTTACTGTGGAAGTTCTGAGAATCAGCCAGTGTGAGAGGGAGGTGACAGAGGGAGGGAAGCACAGGATACCCACCAGGGGGTGGGGGATGAAGGAACCTGAATTAACAATGTTTATTTGTCTGGCAGTGTCCTCCTGCTCCTTTATACTTACAACTCAATCAGAACCAGGGCAGGGATTTGCTGCCATGAGTTTCCCTTTCCCACGTTTCATATTCTCTCTGATCTGCCCACAACATCCCTAGCTTGGTCATTGCTGTGATGAGGCTGGGGAGAGGACCATGCACTAGGGCAGCATTTCCCAAGTCCGGTCCTGGAGTACCATTTGCCAGTCAGGTTTTCAGGATATCCATAATGAATATGCATGAAAGCGATTTGCATAAAATGGAGACAGTATATGCAAATCAAGTTTGTGTATATTCATTGTAGATATCCTGAAAACCTGAAAGTCAAGGAGTACTTCAGGACTGGGCTTGGGAAACACTGCACTAAGGTACCTTCAGGAGCCCTGCGATCAAAAACCACAAATCTGGCCTTATCTGACAACCCTAACTGGGCACAACCAGAGGCCCAGGACAACTGTTTATTCTCTTGTCCTGCTTTCTGCTGAGTGGATTCTGTATTCCTATTATCACTGCCTGACTGCATAAAAGATTACTACTACAGTTTCACAAATGGGGTGGCACTTCAAGTTGCAGGTGGGCAATCTGCAGCCCACAAGACCATGAGAAGTATACACAGCAAAAAATCATTAACCATTGTTCTGGTGATTTTAAATACTGTATTTCAGAGTTCCCAAACCTGGTCCTGGAAGCATCCCAGCCAGTCAGGTTTTCAGGATATCCACAATGAATATTCACAAGAGATATTTGTATGCAGTGGTCGCAGTGCATGCAAATCTCTCATGAATATTCATTGTGGATATCCTGAAAACCTGACTGGCTGGGGGGCCTCCAGGATCAGGTCTGGGAACCACTGCTATTATTTCACAGAATAGCTACTCTAGCTTGTTTCCATTGTTTTTCATTTAATTTTTACTTATTTATCATAGATTCATGGAGCTCTGGTTATTTCTAGATCCGGCATTACATAATGTAGCAGCCCCCCCTCCCACCCCAAAGGATAGTACTGACATTCATGCGGCCCTTCGTGTATAAAGGTTGCCCACCCCTGTCCTATAATAAGAGCAAGTAATCAACACGAATACACTGAAGAAGTATGAATTCGCCTCATCTGACTGCCCTACTGCGAAGCAAGGAACAGGAAGTCCAGTTACAAGAAAGTCTTGAGTACCATACGCTAATTTCTACCAACTTCCAGTCTGCAAATAAACACCAATATAAAATACTAGTAAAAGAGGCCTGTTTCAGAGCAAATGAAATGGGCGCTAGCAAGGTTTTCGTTGCCAACACCCCCCCTCCCTCCCTGGCCAACCCCTTCGTTGTTCTGCCATTGCTCCGCCCCCGTCATGACGTTTGACGCGAGGGCGGGGCCCGGAGTGATTTCCCACCCCCCCGCCTTCCTCCCTGCCAACCCCTTCATTGTTCTGCTATTGCTCCGCCCTCGAGGGCGGGGCCCAGAGCGATTTTGGTGGCATCACCACCACGAACCTTCGAACCTTTTTGAAGGAAGTCAGGGCTTGGCTTCACTGACGTCAGTGTCCTCAGAACGTTGAGGGTGAGTTTTATGATAGTAGATACCTTTGAACTGTATCTTAATATATTTCTTGACTTGAAGATGGGAAAGTAGCTCCCCAAAATAGTCAACAAGTACCTTATGCTTTTGACCTTTATCTCTGCATCCATTCAGTGGCCTAAGAGGGCAACCAGGCTACTTTATTGTCCAAAACTAATTGCATGATTCAGCAATGCACCAGCTGGGAGCCTGACTGCAGATCTATGCGAACCAGGATAACATGGCAAAATCGAGACAGCAGTGACCATGGATTTCTCCAAACTGGGTCCGCACCCCTATGCTTACCAGGAACATCCAGGTGGAAACAAAATTAAACCTGGCCATAAAACCATAGGGGGGAAAGGTGGCACATAAAAGGGAAAGGGACTGGATATACTGCCTTTCTGTAATTACAATCAAAGCAGTTTACATACTATGTACAGGTACTTATTTTGTACCTGGGGCAATGGAGGATTAAGTGACTTGCCCAGATGATCACAAGCCCCATGCTGTTCCAAACAGCACAGGGCATTACCACCCCTATGATTAGAGCCAACAGAATACAAATTTAGGCATGCTATTAGTTCTGATCATAGGGGTACGTCTGCGGGAGGACTGTGCCTGGGCATGCGCCCAAGGCACAATCCTCCCACAGAAGTTGTTTGACAGATCCAGGCTGTCAAAAAGCCCAGACCTGTCAGAGGGCTGGAGGCTCCCATCCCAGCCCAATACAAGGCCCGAACCCCCTGGTGGTCTAGTGCTCCCCAACCCTCCCCAGAGGAGGCTGAAGGTCCGGTAGGGGGTTGGGTTTGTCATCGTCTTCGGCGATCTAGCACCCCTCCCCCCCATGTACTTCAAACTTTGAAGGAGGCACTCCTTCCTCCTTCCAGCACCGCCTCCAAAATGACAACACCATGCCCTACCCAGAGCATATGGGCAGGGCGTTGCCATTTTGGAGGTGGTGCTGGAAGGAGGAGGGAGTGCTACTCTTTTGGAGGTAAATGGGGGGTTTGGGGAGGGGCACTGGAGCACCGGGGGGGGGGGGCACCTTGGCCACCCAGGGGGAGAGAGCAGGACCACCAGACCTCCAGCTCTCTCTGTCCTGGGGGAGGGGGAGGAGGTAGGGTTTGCCTGTTGGATGGGGTTGGGGGGTGTGGAGCACTAGACCACCAGGGTGCTGTGTTGGGGAGCTGGAAGTGTCGGGGTCATCTGTCCAGCGTGGGATGGGAGGCCTGTAGCACATGCTGGACAGGGCTCTCCATTCTCCTCAATGCTCTGCAAACCCTACTGCTCGCTCTGAGCTGGCGTAGGCTTTGCCGCGGGAGCAGCTGCCCACTGTGTTCATGCTTGCCAGCTCTGATCATTGGGTGGGTGCAAACGTGGACACTAGCATGGCACTACTGACATCCAGCGCCCGCATTTGCTTTTGATTATCTAGGCATTGGTAGAACAAGCTTTGATCCTGGTGAACCGGACTCAATTCCCACTAGCATGCACAGTCACATCAGGAAATTATACAATTACTCCTAGGAGAAAAAAAAAAAAAAAAAAAAAAAAAACTTACTCAGCACTAGCAGTAGGCACTATGCTCCTGCCCCAGATGTACAACCCCCTTACATGTTTTAAACACTCCAGTCTTGTATGGATGGAGGGGAGGAGATTAACCTCCTAACCTCTTGATTTAAAACTTTAAACAGACTCTGATCAGTGCTAGCGCCCCTATTTTGCCTGGATTATTCGCAGCGGCTTCCCCAAGGGCCAAGGCACGGGGGGGGGGGGGGGGGGGAGGCACAAGCAAAAGCCTCCTCACGTTGCTCCTCTGCTTCCCAAACACTGAAGCTTGAAAGAATTTCAAACTCACGAGAGACTGCTTTCGGGTTCTAGACAGTCCTTGAGCCCTCATCAGGTACAAAGAGTGAAGTGTGTTTTAGTTAGTCGGTATTAAGATACTGGCTTCAGCTTAGTGTTGTTGTTTGCACTGTACTGCGCACCATGTGGCTACGGCCTGATTTTTCTAATCCCCCCCCCCCCCTCCTCCCAATGACCTGGCCTGATGTTTAGCTCGGCAAAAGCAGCTATTTAACACTTAGCCGGACACAATGCTACAGAAGAAAAAACACGTTTATACCCAAGTAATAACCTACTTTTCTCCTAAAGGTCTCCAACCTGCTGAGATATTTCGGGAAATCCTTCCGACACTGTTTGCACGCATTACAGACCTCGCTGGGCTACAAAATCCTATGTTGCATTTTCTGTCCTGCTTCCCTTTCAGAGCTGCTTATCCGCGACTCCCGGAAACCTTTGGATCTCCTCTCCCTCCTCTTTAAAAACAGGACACGCTGAGCAAGACGGCTTCACGGTCAAGCTTTTTTTTTTTGCGCTTCCACTTTCCTACTTAACAAAGATCCTCCCCCCCCCACAGTTCCCTACTTAACAAAGATTCCCCCACCCTCCAAAAAAAAAAAAAGCGTCCCGACTGACAACTTTGCACAGCCTTGATCGTAGCAGCGTCTCACCGAGCTGCTTTTCAAAGCTTAAAGCTCACACGCCGTAATCATCATCCAAACACACGGTCTCTTACCTCTTCGACTAGTTACTGCTCTACTGAAAAGCAATAGCTTGTGCCTGAGAAACCAGGAAAGTCCAGGTGCTGGTGGCTTCCCTTTCCCCGGTGTTAGCGACGGTGATGAGGCATTGTAATGAGGTGGAAGTGAGTCTGTGCAGCCAGGGCAGGGGGTGTTCCCAGCCTTCCGCCTCCTCCTCTTCCACTCGAGTCAGAGCCGTTGCAAGGATAGTGGGCGCCCTAGGTGAACATTCAGCTTTACACTATGGTTGTAAGGAAGGAGAGTCATGCCCCCTCCCCCGAATTTCACTGCTACTGCTACTATTCCCCTGCACTCTGTTGGGTAAATGTAAAAAAATATATATATATATACTTTGCCCCTCCCCCTCTTGGATAAATTCCTCCTTACACTAATGCCTTATACCCCCTTCAAATAACTTTAAGATCCATAGCTTGTAGCCTCCAAGATTTTGCTAATTACACTCAGCACTAATAAACACACAAAAATCCTAGAAAAATGCAGATTAAAGTAGGTGCTGATGGTTGGTTGAGTTTGTCTGGCTGTCAGGATATCTTGTTTTCCTTTGACTGAAGCATTTCTATGCTCTCCTTCCCCCCCCCCCCCCAAAGATATTGACACCCTAGGCAACTCCCTAGTCGTGCCTAATGGTTAGCCTGGCCCTGAGCTAGGCAGGGGTGTAGACAGACCTCGATGAGAGGGGGGGGGCCACAGCCCAAGGTGGGGGGGCACATTTTGGTCCGCCTCCCCATCACTGCTTCCACCTCCCCCCCCCGGCCGCTATCACCTCCCCACCATTTCGAAGGTACCTAGGCTGGCGGGGGTCCCCCGCCCCCGCCAGCCAAAGCGTTTGTCCCACGCTGGTCTCACAATGCCTGGCGCCCTGTCCTGTTTTCAAAAAGGACAGGGTGCCAGGCAATGTTTCATTAAAACATGTGTGCACAGCGACTGAAAACTGGACAGGGTGCCAGGCAATGTGAGACCAGCGCGGGACAAACACTTTAGATAGCGGGGGATGGGGACATCCGCCAGCCAAACTGGGGGCCCAGTCCCCCATGGCCCCTTGGAGCAAGGTTATCCTTTTTACCTGCTGCTTGCGATGGCCCCGTACACATCCCTTCACCAAAGCTAGGTGGCATTGAATTAGGAAGAGTGACATGCAGTATTAAAAAGGGCTGTACCTAAAACATTCTGCAGGTCTGTGATACAGCAAGATGGCAATAATTCTCACATTCTCACAGGCATTTTTAAAATTACCATAGCTTGAAATTAACAAGCAAACTTAGCTAATTACCACAGATTTTGGTGTATGCAATCAGCAGTATGATTATCCTGTGCAAAGGCTAAATATGTTTGAAAATTCACTCATATCTCACACAGTGTCTATGTCCTACAACTCCACCGATCACTTCTATTTAAAAACTTTCCCTCCCCCCCCACCCGATTTTCTGGGCTTTAACCACAATGCCTGCCAGTGGCACTGAACCCAAATATTCAATGCTGGGCCGTTTCTGGCAACCAGCATTGAATATCTGGTTTCATTTTGGGGCACCAAATGATAACCAGTTAAGCCGATACTCAATGCTAACCGGCTGTCAGCTAGCGCATAAAGATAGGACAGCTATTTATGCACTAACCTTGCCCGGCTACTGCTGAATATCGGGGTCCCAACTGTGACCCACCCCCAAAATAGCTGGCTCCTAGGTATGTACCATCCGCAAATATTCAGCGGAGATAAGTGGTTATCTTTTGCTGAATATTTGCAGATAGCCAGTTATGTGCGATTTAATTCATCCGTGGCCATTGCCAACTGGTTAAATCACTTTGCATATTGGGCCCTTTCAACCTGCTTATTCCTTTTTGGGCAAGTCACTAAACACTCCATTGCCTCGTGTACAGATTGTAAGCCCTGTGGAAACAGAAATATATCTACTGTACTTGAAGGTAACACACCTTGAGCTACAACTGTAAAAGATCAGCTAAATCCACAATTCCCTTCCCTTCCTTTCATTAGAAAAGAAGCTCCTTCAATACCTGTTCCACTGGTGACTTGGCCAAGCTCACAAGGAGTGTTAGTGGTAGAAAAAGGATTTGAATACTGGCTTCCCTGATTCTCAGCTCATTGCTATACCATTAGGCCACTTCGCTCCATCTTCCTGTGGTAGGCTTCTACCCCACCGCAGGCAACCTAAGTTCTAGACTAGGCAAGGCAAAGTGACTAAAGTTTCGTACTCTAGCCATGCCATGCCATGCCATCCCATTAGTGTCAATTTGATAACTTGTGTCTCCCACCCAATGGAACAGCAGTGAGACAAGACAGGAGGAGAGAGCCGGCAGAATGCTAGGACACGACACAAGAGAACAAAGCATGTGCACAGAACAGACTTCCACAAGCCTGGAAAAAGCATGGAGCAACTGAAGGCACATCTTAAAACCAGTGGGCAGGCAGCACAGGTGGCCCAAAGGTATCTGACACCCTTGGTGAACCCTTGGCCATGTGCCCACCCCCTCCCCAAAATCCAACATCTCCCCTTCCCCCACCAGATGGCAAGCAGTTCCCCTTCCCCTCCCCCCCCAAACAGTTGCCAGCATCTCATCTCTAAACCCCTCCAACAGGTGTCAAGCATCTCATCCCCCTTTCCCTCTCTCTCTCCAACCGGCATTTCTTCTCCCCTTTCCTAAACCCCCCAACAGGTAGCCAGCATCTCATCTTCCTTTTCCCCCATCCAGCATCCCAGCTTCTCTTCTACATCCCTTGCCCCATATCAAGCATCTCTCCCCCTCTTCCCTCCTCGGTGCTTGGCATATCACCAACAACAACCTATCTCCTCCCAGGCTTAAGGTAATAATGGGACTCAGCGCAGTACAGGACTTTCAGCACAGGCTCACACACAAATGCTGCTACTGCCACCCTCCCCTTAGAAGGAGCAAAAGAAAAGTGCCACCCCTCCCCCCACTCCAAATTCTGCCCACCTGGTCCTCCTAGTGGAAGGGCCAGCCCTGAGTATAGGCCAAGATGTGAATCTCTCCATTCAATGTCTCACAGTACTGAAGACCCAGACCTTAGCGCACCAACAAGCATGTTTTTCATGCTTCCCCGGCCATGAACTGGAAACCTTGCTACAAGACCTCTCCTGCTGTGCTGAAGAGTGAATTTGAAAACTATCATAGGTGTCTTACATTAACTTAGGGCTCCTTTTACGCACTAAATGCCAAGAAGCCCATTTTATTCCTATGGGCTTATCAGTTAGCGCGCACTAAATCCATTAATGCATTTTAGTAAAAGGAGCCCTTAATGTGAATACTACTACTAATTATCATTTCTATAGCGCTACAAGGCATACGCAGCGCTGTACACCATACACAAAAAGAAATATATAACTTTAATATGTGCACAATATACTTTTTTGGAATTGTGTGAAGAAAGGAAGCACATTTTTGACGACCCTTTTAGAGTATTGTAATATAAATTAACAGGTCAATATTTGAACTCCAGAGTCAGCATTTCTATGAAACCCCAGCTACAGTATTTAAATATATTCCCAGATATCTATGCTGAATATCCAGGTATACCATGCACTACTGACATTATCTTTCCCGTACATAATGGCAATATTTAATGCTGCTGCTGTCCGGGAACTCTCCGGGCATCTTAGGGGAGCAGGTGTTCTGTTGTAAGTTGTCTAGATAGTTAGCCAGATAGTGGTGCAGAATATCACCACTGTCTGGATATTTTCTTGCTCTGGCCTTTAGCATTCCAAATAAAAAGGAAATTACAGTATAATTTAAACCAAAAGTCTTCCTCGTAAATGGGGGTGATTCTATAAAGGTCGCTCACATTTGGGTGCTAAAATGCATGTCTCACAGTGCAAATTTTATAACGGCATCTGATTCTAATATAGAATACAGCGCAAGTCGGCATTTGTGTGCCAATATTTAAACGCTATCACGCAATGTAAAAGGCAGGTATAAATGTTAGGCATGTAAATTTAAAAATACTATAATTTATGTGCTAAGGACCAGATTCAAGCATGCTTAGTGCTATTCTATAAACCTCGCCAAAAGTTAGACCAGTGGCATACCAAGGGCAGGGTGGTAGGTGCACACTGCAAGGGGGTGCAGGGAGCAGCTGCGCGGCTGTCAGCTCCACAGGTTCCCTGCTCCCTCTGACGTTACTTCCTGTTCCGGGGCAGGGAACCAGCAGAGTCGACAAGCTGTGCAACTGCTTCCTGCACCCCCAGGAGGTAAGAGTGATGCGCTTTGGGGGGGGGGGGGGAAGTGATACAGCAGGGGGTGTAGTGGTTTGTGGTGGGTTTATTCACTGGGTGGTTATTTGCCGGGGGGGGGGGGGCGCAGCAACAATCCACCCCGGTGGCAGCTGACCTAGGAACACAACTGAGTTAGACGCAATTTATACAATACGTGTAGCACCTGTCACTGTGACTAAAATTTAGGCATGACCATTTACACCAACTAAAACCTGGTGTAAATGCCTGTACCTAACTTAGGCGTGGATCGGGCGTATTCTATAACTGCACGTAATTTTTAGGAATGCCCATGCTCCACCCATGCCCCCTTTTGAGATCCGCGTATTAGAATTTATGTGCACCACTTTACAGAATACGCTTAGAAAGTTTATTTATTTTTAACATTTACATCTCACATTATCCCGAACATACTCGAGTTCAATGTGGCTTACAATAAATAAAATAACAAGCAAAGTAAACACAAATGTAAAATAAGAGACAGATAAGAACAGATAAGAGACTGTGCCGGGCCCTCCCCCTAGGACTGCCGCAGCCGGTAAAGCACTGCGCTGTTCCAGCATTATTTTTAGAGCGCTGTTTGGAACAGTGTGCGCTTTTGATCATCTGCACCTGAGTGAATTGAGACTGAGAATTCACCACAGCCAGTCTCCTCCTGCCCACAGCCAACACTTAATTTCTCCCCTTTCAAAGAAGCAGCTGGCTGCGCTCAGGAACCACATGCAGATGGTACAGCACACTTGGGCTACTTCTCAAAAGCCAATATTGCTCGTGGCAACAAAAGAATATAAATAAGGCAGGAGAAACGGAAATTACTGAGCTGGAAAAAGTTTATGTTCCTAGCTGTTACACACACTTTCTAGATATGGGACTTTATCTGAAGGGGGGAGGGAGGTGTGAAGCTTGAGGGCAGAGTCACCTGCAGGCCAGTGAATGATTTACGGCAGTGCTGTCCCTAAATGACATGCTTCTTGTGCAATTGTCACTCACTTCACCTGTAGCCCTCTTTACAAGTAGATGGAGAGCAGAGTGACTCAGTACATTGTTCACTGGAACAGCTCAACCTGTTTCTCAACATGGAGTCTCCCTTTGGAATAATTGCTCAGCATTCTTCTCGTTATGGTTTAACCCAGTAAAGGGTGGAGTGCTGTTTATCTTTTGAAGCCCAAAGGTATACATAACATTATCAGCCACAAAATAAATAAATAAACAATAAGTGGGCAATTCTATAAAAAGGCACCATTCGTAGATGCAAAATCCACATCAAGCCACCCAAAAGCAGAAAATATGATCGGTGGTTGTCATGGTCTTACCGTGACTTCTTCCATCTAATGCTCCTCGCTCCGTTCAGGACTGCTGTGGCATGGCGGCTTGCCTCCCGTCAACTGAGCGCCACCCTCCTTGGCACGCGTGTGTACGCCGCAGCACTTAGTTTATCAGGATACTAACCCAGTATCCAGAGGTGCATCTGTGATGACATCAGGGGTCTGGGCGTATTTCATGGAAGCCCAGACCCTCTTTCCATGCCTTTGCAACTCGGCGTTTCAGCTTCGCTAGCTCCTGAGTTCCTGCCTTGCAGAGTCCTGAGTTCCAATCTCGCCTAGCTTTTGAGTCTCTGCTTTATCTCCTTTGCTTTGGAATTAGATGTGACCTGTCTGCAACAGTTGGGCCTAAGACTGTGGCCCAGGGGCTCACTACCCCCGAACATAACAATGGTATTCTATAGTAGCAAAATAGATACACGCATGTGCAGAATGTCATGTACATATACATATTCTGAAAGAGGGTGCGTTTGGAGCTAAGAGTTAAGCCTACCACGAGAACCCTTAACTACTTGAACACAACCTTTACACTCCTTTACTCAGAATGTCTCACTGTACAGCTGCATAACCAGATCCTCTTGTCTTCTTTTATCTCTTTGCTACAACAATTGTATTTCTTCCCTGTTACCATAACAGACCTTTGTAAGCCACATTGAGCCTGCAAATAGGTGGGAAAATGTGGGATACAAGTGCAATAAATAAATAAATAAAATAGAACCAGCAACCAAGAATGCAGGATGTAGTCTATAAATGGGCACACAGGTGTGTGTGGTGCATTATGCTGCTGGCTGGCATCTTGGTGCGTGGTCAGACTCCTCAGTCCCCTCTCAGCCCCTCCCAACCCATCGCTTTGTGCAACAGACAGTGTTTATGTGCTTGCTCTTTTGGGAGTGTCCATCTTCCACTTCTCTGTGTGTCTATAACTGCCTCTATTTAACCCTGTTGGTTTGTGGGGGAGGGTAGTCCTGTACTTGCTGGCGGTCACTCTGTGCTACTTCTAACAGAGAGGGTATACGGGCCCTGAAAGCAGTTCATGGACATCACAGAGGAGCAGTGTATGTACAAGTTCAGGTTTGATTAGGAGACTATATTGTACCTATGCAGTCAGCTAGAGGAAGACCCAGGGCCCAATGCATGGAGGTGACAAGCCGTGCCAGTGCACCTGAAGATCGCCATAGTCCTAACATTTTTGGTTGCCAGAACCTTTCAGCCACCCCTTGGGGCAATAGCAGACATGAGCTACCCAGACAGCTATCTAAGAACATAACATCAGAACATAAGAACAGCCATACTGGGTCAGATCAATGGTCTATCTAACCCGGTATCCTTCTTCCAACAGTGGCCAATCCAGGTCACAAGTACCTGGCAGAAACCCTATTAGTAGCAACATTCCATGCAACCAATCCCAAGGCAAGCCGTGACTTCCCCATGTCGATCTCAACAACAGACAATGGATTTTTCCTTCAAGAGCTTGTCCAAACCTTTTTTTAAACCCAGATACGCTAACTGCCATTACTACATCCTCCAGCAACCACACCCTCCAGCTTAACTATCCTTTGAGAGAAAAACTATTTCCTCCAATTTGTTTTAAAAGTATTTCCATATAATTTCATTGAGTGTCCCCTGATCTTTGCACTTTTTGAAAGAGTGAAAAAAATCAATTCACTTTTACCCATTCTACACCACTCAGGAATTTGTAGACCTCAATCATATCCCTCCTCAGCTGTCTCTTTTCCAAGATGAAGAGCCTCTTTAGCCTTTCCTCCTATAGGAGGAGTTCCATTTGGTCACTCTTCTTTTAACTTTTTCTAATTTCACTATATCTTTAAGATACAGCAACCAGAATTGAAAGCAATACTCAAGGTGAGGTCACACCCTGGAGTGATAGAGGCATTATAATATTCTTGGTCTTATTTTGCATCCCTTTCCTAATAATTCCCAGCATCCTGTTTGCTTTTTTGGCCGCCGTCACACACTGGGCAGAAGATTTCAGCGTATTGTCTACAATGACACCTAGATCTTTTTCTTGAGTGCTGACTCCTAAGGTGGATCCTAGCATCAGGTGACTATGATTCGAATTATTGTTCCCAATGTGCATCACTTTGCATTTGTCCACATTTAAATTTCATCTGCCATTTGGATGCCCGGTCTTCTTGCAATTTTTTTACAATCCGCATACGTTTTGACAACTTTTAATTCTTTTGTGCCATCTACAATTGAATCACCTCACTTGTCTTTCTAATTTCCAGATCACTTATAAATATGTTAAATAGCACTGGTCCCAGTACATATCCCTGTGACACTCCACCATTCACCCTTCTCCATTGAGAAAAATGGCCATTTTCTGTTCTCTGTCCAACAACCAATTCCTAATCCATAGAACAACATTACCTCCTATCCCATGACTTCTTAATTTTCTCAGGAATCTCTCATAAGGAACTTTGTCAAAGCTTTCTGAAAATCTAGATACACTACATCAACCGGCTCCGCTTTATCCACATGTGTATTCACACCTTCAAAGAAATGAAGCAAATTGGTGAGGCAAGACTTCTCTTGGCTGAACCCATGCTGACTCTGTCCCATTAAACCATGTTTGACTGTGTTCTATATTTTTATTCTTTATAATGTTTTCCACTATTATGCCCAGCACTGAAGTCAAGCATACTGGTCTGTAATTTCCTGGATCACTCTTGGAACCCTTTTTAAAAATCAGCATTTCATTGGCTAGGGTTACCATATGGCTCCAGAAAAAGGAGGACACATTGATCCAGTCCGGGTTTTGCTTCCATTGAAAGCAATGGAAGTAAAACCCAGACTGGCTCAATCTGTCCTCCTTTTTCTGGAGCCATGGTAACCCTAACATTGGCCACCCTCCAATCTTCAGGTACTACGGGCGGATTTAATGACAGGTTTCAGATCACTAACAGCAAATCAGCAATTTCATGTTTGAGTTCTTTTTTGTTGTTGTTGTTGTTGTTGTTGTTACATTTGTACCCCGCGCTTTCCCACTCATGGCAGGCTCAATGCGGCTTACATGGGGCAATGGAAGGTTAAGTGACTTGCCCAGAGTCACAAGGAGCTGCCTGTGCCTGAAGTGGGAATCAAACTCAGTTCTTCAGTTCCCCAGGACCAAAGTCCACCACCCTAACCACTAGGCCACTCCTCCACTTTCAGAACCCTGGGGTGTATACCATCCGGTCCTAGTGTTTTTTCACTCTTTAACTTGTCGATTTGGCTCACTACATCTTCCAGGTTCTCCACATCGTCACTCATGAAAACCATTTCTGATACAGGTAGATCTTGTACAACTTTTTCCATAAAGACCAAAGCAAAGAATTAATTCATTTAGTCTCTTCGCTATGGCCTTTTCCTCCCTGAGTGGCTCTTTTGCTCTGTCATGATCTAATGGTCCCACTGATTCCCTTACAGGCTTTCTGCTTCAGATGTATCTGAAAGAAGTGCTACTATGAGTTTTAGCCTCCACGGCAAGTTTTTCTTCATATTTTCTTTTAGCCTTCTTTATTAATGCTTTGCATCTAGCTTGACAGTGCTTATGTTGCTTCTTCTTTACTTAATTCGGATCCTTTTTCGGCTCTAATAGCCTCTTTCACTTCACGCTATATAGCTCAGTTTCTACTGACCTTTCTAAGGAGAGACACTTAATACATTCTCATCCCTGGACATGAAAAGAAGCAATCTGAATTGGCACCACCTGCTGATTAAAAGGCCATTTAAAAGAACAAGTCATATCATTTCATTAATATGCAGGTGGTCCACAATGCTTCTAACATCATAACTAAGGTATGCGCATGCTACCTAGGCTCCTGTCAGGATGCCTACATTCTGTCACAATCTGGCATCCGTGACTGCTTTGAGAGTGGCAAGCTCAGAGGATGATTGCTAGGTGAGGTCACTACATCCACCCACAACCTTACTGACACTTAACTACTCTTTCTCTTCCCACAGGTGATCCCTTTAGGTGTAATAACCAGCTCAGCAAACCTATGGGGACATCAAAGCTGTGATATAATAGGTACACTAACATTCATGTAGCCTTTTCTTTTTCCTTTGCAGGTGACAGAGACTCTCCTCTCAGGGCATGGCTGTCGACTCCCATAGTCCACCCCAAGGGCCCAGCTGAAGAGAGATAGGAGGCATACATGAAGACCAGGGCTGTCATTGAGAGGACATTTGGCATGTTAAATTCTCACTTCAGGTGCCTGGCCAGGTCAGAGGGAGAACTACCCCTGGTAAAGTGTGTGACATTTCTTGGCCTGCTGTATGATGGGCAACTTCACTATCAACAGCGGATGCCTGAACTGGAAGCACTGATACTGGCAAAGCAAGACAGCGATAAGGAAGGGGAAATTGTGTAACTCAGAGAGGTTAACATTCCCACAGGCCCACCAGTGTGTCATGGCAACTCATCCAGACACACTTCTTGTGCATGAAGGAAAATTTTATTACAAATGCCCCTGTGAACATCACAAAAGACAAAACAGTATGTGTAACAGTGCCAATATATTCCCCTCAAAAGCCCTCCCTCTCCATGTGTGTCATTTAGTATGTGTGTATTTTATGCCCCAATTTCCCAACCCTCCCTGTGACCTGTGAACATTGGTCTCACCCCCCCCCCCCCAATCCATAGCTTTCCCCTACCATGGCCGTGCTTTGAGGGAGCTGGGTGCAGGTGAGTACCATGGCACAAAGGCTGTTGTGGATTAGATAGCTGACCAGAAGAGCCTGATCCATTTTGCCTCACCCCAGAATCATGCATGGCTTGCCCAGGGAAGGCAGAGAAAACCAAGCATCGACAACTCACACCACTTGGGACAGACTCTGCAGTGGGGCAAGGTGGACTGAAGATGTTTGGAGAGTGCACAGGTGTAGAGGTGTTGGACAAAGGTGTACCCAGTTTTGTATGATGTGAAACTATCTGGAGGAACAAGGAGGCCAGGGTATGATTCAAGGTTTGGAGCTCACCACTCATGACTCTCAGTTCTTGATGCAGTCTGCCCATTCCCTCCTCCACAGTGGTTTACAGACCCTGAACATCCTCCTAGAGGCCACTTATCTCTTCCCTGAGCATGGTGTCATTCTGACACATGTGGCTAGACAGTTTTGATATTATATTATCCTCCTGCCCTGGACTGCTGATGTCATGATCATTTGTGTCCTCTGCTGTGACCTTCTCAGGCCAATGGAAAATATCCTGTGCTGGCTCTTCTGCAACGTTCTCCTCATTTTCCACCTCCTCCTTGGTTGATGGCATTGCCTCAGGCTCATTGTCTAATGATGCACCCTCTTCTGAGTGGTGGTCCTCTTCAGGTTCCTATGCAGGGCCCACAGGTACCAATCTCTCTTGGCCTGGGACATCAAGATGGTGTGCTGACGTTCTCTGTAGTTCACGTGCCTCTGGGATGCTGGAAGGACCAGCCTGTTGCTCTCCTCTACTGCCTGATGATTCCCTGCAGCATCTGTAGGGTAGACCAAAAAATGCTCAACTATGGACTAAAATGTGCCTTTATAAAAATGTGTGGACTCTGGATGTTCAAGAACTGGCAGGATCTGTGCACTACAACAGCAGGTAATAGGCGCTTGTTCATCAGTTAACAGACTATGCAAACTTGTAGTATATAAGTGACACCCTTGTCCCAAAGGATGTGAAGAAGCTAGAGCAAAGGTCATAAAATGGAAGCCACGTAGGTGTAGATCAGGCATTTGCCCTATTTATATGGTAATGGAGCCCAGCAACACAGACAGTATTTGTGACTATTGAGCCAACGTGATACCCTTACTTGATAAAAGCAAGGAGGATGCGGGGGAGGTAGAGGACTAGCAAGGTAGCACCCTAGTGTCTAGAAAAAAAAAGACTACAGAACTATATCATATAATTGTAGATGTACAAAATGGCTTCTAGAGATGCAGGTATTTTATGGCAAGGGATATATCCAAAGCGCAGAGCATTTATAGGGTGCCCTGGCTCTGAGTGTGGAGGGACATATGAGTGCAAGGACTGAAGGAATGCATATCTCAGGAACAAAAGCTTGAGTGCCTGCAGAGGCATAGCTCACAGGTGTGCAGTGAAGGGATACCACAGAGCAACTCTTTCCTGATCTTTGGTGCTGTTTCTCTCTGGCTAACTATTTTAGACAAAATAGAGTGTGTTATAATTAAAAATTATTTCCATTTTCAGGATGATTTCAATCTTCAGATCAAGGGGGTTGCCATGGGGGCCACAGTTGCCCCCACAGTGGCATGCCTGTATATGGCTACATTTATCTATTTATATGCCCGGGTAATCCTATGGAAGCGTTTCATTAATGATGTTTTCTTAATTGGGCAGGGAGATGTTACCTCTTTAGAGAATTTTCTTCAATTTTTGAATAGTTGTGATCCTCATATTAAATTTGCATGGTATATTGGGGGTTCTAGGCAGTGACAAATTCCTCACCAAATTGAAGTTTATTAATTGGTGCTGACTCTGGCCCCAGCACCCCCTTACAGCACATCATAGTACCTCCCGCCTACGCGGGAACAGGAAGTGCTTGTACAAAGAAAGCTTCCGGGGCAGGCTGAAGGCAGCGCTTACACATCGCTGCTGATGCTGACGGCCTGGAAGTTTGGAGACCTGCTCACACCCTGGGACCCTGGCTGCTCATTACTCAGCTGTCATGGAGGGAGGCCGGGTGCAGGACATTGTGTTGCTTCCCTCCTGTGCTTAGCTCTGGGCTCTTCTGCATCTTCTCCCCTGGAACAAGGTAAAAAATGGGGCATGGGTTGGAGGGGGGAGATGGTGCATAAGGGGGGGAGAGGGAGAAATATTGGACATGATGTGTGGCGGGGTGGGGGAATGCAGACATGTGTGGCCGGGGGGGAGGGTGCACGAAAAATTGCTCAAACACTAAGGGTGTTGTGTGGCCGGGGGGGGGTGCCGCAAAGAATTGCTCAGACAATAAGGGTGCCGTGAACCAAAAAAAGTTTGGGAACCACTGGATTACCTCCTTTTTATTTGCCAAGATGTTTTACCTTTTCTAAAATAATTCAGGTTTCTCAGTTATTTAACCTTTTTTTCCTTTCCATTTATAAAGGGTAAAATATGAAAAAAAGTGTATGGATTCTTTGCTTTCTTACTAGGCTGCTAAAATAGGCAAGGAAATCTCCTCTTTGATAGTTCAGGCATCAAGCTATGTGCATTTTAGACATCTGCTTAAAACATACTTGTTTCAGAATTATGGAAGGAAATGAATGTGTTAGTTGTAATTAATTGATAATGCTATGTTGTAATTCTTGTTTTGTCCAGTCTCTTTTTATTTAACCTGCATACAATTGTGAGGTATTGCAGGCTATAAAAACAAAGGGCCCTGTTTACTAAGCTGTATTGTAGGTTTGTTAACTTTTTAGTACGCACTAACGCTAAAGACACCCATAGGTATATATGGGTGTCTTTAGAACACTTCCTGAAAAGTTAGCGTGCCTACAGCACGGCTTAGTAAACAGGGCCCGAAGTGTTATATTATGTTATCCCCCTAAAGATCCTCTCCACACAGGATGTCTGCAGCCATTTCCACTATGGCCTCTACCTACGAACAGTGCGGTCTGAGTAGGTGTAGATCCTGGTTGATGTAGCAATGATTATCAATGATATGCCCAGCTCACTGAGGGTGTTTCTATTTCAGGTCATCCAGCATCCATAGTGAATCCTGCTTTCTTTGGTGCCATACCTACTGACTTCAAACATGGAGATCACATTCAGCCTACAGTGCCCTTTATGCCTATCTGGAAGCCTATGACTAATGGCTTTCTACAGCTACGCTACTAGCCATGTTGTTCATTGATGTAGCTGTTCAAAATCTCTTGAGGTGCACAGACATCTTAATTTGCGGTTCACATACTACTACTACTAATAATAATAATCACATGCAGAGAGATGTGGACTGGGCCAGTGATTGTTGAGATAACTGGGTGTTGGAGTATCTGTATCTAGGATAGTTCAGAATTGTGTAGTTGCTAACTGGTATGTGGGCCACATGCATCAAACGTGGCTCACACATACTTTTCACATTTCTTGTGATATCCTTTCAACTAACCTATCAAATGGAGCACACTTTTAGGAGTATGGAGGGCTTGGTTGGTGATGGCATGTGACAAGGCGAAAGGATTTGGGCCTTTGCACACAAAAGGTGGCCTGTTCTGCCATGTAGGCAAGGCTATGGTTACCATGCATGTGGTCAGGGTCCCAAGGATATGTCATTTGAGTGTCAGGCCTATGCCCTAATGGCCCTATCTTTCTTCTCAAGAATGGCATGTGTGCTCACAGAAAAGCAGTGTTACATACTGTTTGTGGGATATGTAATGATCTTTGGAGACTCACTTATATAGTATTTTATTGGCACTGACAATTGTGCTATTATGCTGAGGTGCAGGGAAAACCACATCATAGGACATATGTTCATTATGCAAAGATGTGCATCTTGTGGGCTGTTAGGGAATAGGCATGCTAACCTGAGGTTGCTCACACACACAGGTAGTGTCCAATTTATACACGGAGCCCAGACTGTTTGCCTAGTTCACGTCAGTGGATGTGGATCTTTCTCTAACACCTCTCAACCCCAGCCAGCAATCTATGTACTTTAGGTGGTCAATGCTTCTCTTGTGCTCACTATAAACATGATACTGTGGTCAGTAAGACTGTTTCCTGTCTCAGTCTGTGGTCTCTCCCTGGCAGGAAGTTGCTGATTGTACAGTGTTGGACTCAGGGTACAGGCAGTACTAATGTGAACAGTGCTGCATTGCCTGTACCTGTGGCAGATGCTGTGGTCTCGTGGCAGCAGCACTGACATTAACACTACATATACTAAACCTTACACTTTTACGCACACCAGTTTTATTATATCTTTCAGAGAGTTGATGGCAAGTTTCCATTCATCTCTGGGCCACAATCCCCACCGAAGACCTGACCACCCAATGCAGTGAGCGACTCCCATACCTTGCATTCAGAGTGCCTGTGTTTGCCCCCAGCCCAACCTCGGCTCCTTCCTACCTGACTTCTCCCAGGTGGCCTATCTGCTGTTACTGTCTCCTTTACCCTACCTGTGGTGCCCCCTAGTGAGGGAACAACTGCTGCTGCAGTCATTGTGTGAGAGATCATGACCTGTCTGTATACCTCTATGGCTGCAGTCTGATCAGGTCAGGCCAGGTGTAGTGTGCAGTGTACACTAGTATTTATTTGCCTGCCTGGCCCAGTTAGGTTGGAACTGTTCTTTTGAGCCACACTGCCGCCTCAGGTCTGACTCTAGCTCTGCTCTGCCTGCAGTGGAAGGAGGGGGTTATATTGGTGCAGCTTCTCGTGAAAAATTACAAGATGACCTTACGAGACTGGGAGACTGGGCGTCAAAATGGCAGATGAGGTTTAATTTGAGCAAATGCAAAGTGATGCACGTGGGAAAGAAGAACCCAAATTATAGCTACGTCATGCAAGGTTCCATGTTAGGAGTCACCGACCAAGAAAGGGGTCTAGGTGTTGTCATTGATGATATATTGAAACTTTCTGCTCAGTGTGCTGCTGCGGCTAAGAAAGCAAATAGAATGTTCGGTATTATTAGGAAAGGAATAGAAAACAAAAATGAGGACGTTATAATGCCTTTGTATCGCTCCATGGTGCGACCGCACCTCAAATATTGTGTTCAATTCTGGTCACTGCATCTCAAAAAAGATATAGTAGAATTAGAGAAGATGCAGAGAAGAGCAACGAAAATGATAAAGGGGATGGGACGACTTCCCTATGAGGAAAGGTGAGGTGGCTAGGGCTCTTCACCTTGGAGAAAAGACGGCTGAGGGGAGATATGATAGAGGTCTATAAAATAATGATTGGAGTGGAACGGGTAGACGTAAAACATCTGTTTACGCTTTCCAAAAATACTAACACTAGGGGACATTCAATGAAGCTACAAAGTAGTAAATTTGAAACAAATCGGAGAAAAAGTTTCTTCACTCAACGTGTAATTAAACTCTGGAATTTGTTGCCAGAGAATGTGGTAAAGACGGTTAGCTGAGCGGGGTTTAAAAAAGGTTTGGACGGCTTCCTAAAGGAAAAGTCCATAGACCATTATTAAAATGGACTTGGGGAAAATCCACTGCTTATTGCTGGGATAAGCAGCATAAAATGTTTTGTATTTTGGGGGGATCTTGCCAGGTATTTGTGACCTGGATTGGCCACTGTTGGAAACAGGATTCTGGGCTTGATGGACCTTTGGTCTTTCCCAGTATGGCAATACTTATGTAACATTTGACAGTGGTGGACAGGAGGGAACACTTCCACTAGGCATGGCACCTAGTGAAAGGGATGCACGGCCGATGCAGCAGCAACAGATCCATTATTGCAGCCATGCAGCATTGAACACCCCATGGGATCTTGCTGGTTGCAATGATGTGACGAGTGCCTACCATCTTAAGTGCCCGGGCTGGAGGTGGCATATCAAGAGGGGAGAAGAGGCAGGGTGGTGCAGATATACAGAGCATTTAAGTACTGTCGTACCCTACTCCACAACCCACCAGCCAACTGGGGACAATTGACTTGCTCTACCAGCCACACATACCAGCTCAAAGTGGGAATATCCTACTGAATGCAGGAGACTCGAGAGGTCTGGGGACATGCAGGTACAGCTGCTTAAGAAGTGAGGGACAATAAGGGAAAAAGAGCTGCTTGGTAGGGAAATTGTCAGAGATGCATGAGGCTAGACTGGAAAGGGCCAACAGAACCTATGACGGTAGCAAGGAATATCTAGGCAAGAGGCCAAAGAAGTCAGCTGTTTGGGGTTTTGGCTAGAGGGAAACTGTGTTAGACACAAAGAAAGGGCCTCTGAATGGTTATGCTCTGGTGCCACAGGGAGTTGCACCTGGAAGATTGATCTACAGAGTAACAAAAAGATACATGTGGGTTGAGCTACCAGTTTTCTCAGTAAAGCATTCTACCGTATTACCCTGTGTCGGTTTTCTCAATAAACCATTTTACCGTATTACCCTGTGTATCCGTACAGCGAGGATTTAAAATGAAGAAATGTTTAGGGGACTGGTTTATGGACAGACAGGATTTCACGTACAGAAGATTAGAGCAGGAATATTTTAAACCATACCACTTATACTACCTGCTACAGTGCCCAAAGAAAGTGTTGCCGAGCCCGATGAGAGGCAGTGTACTGTTGAGCCCATTGAGAGAGGCATGGCGGGACTTAGTTCATAGTTGGGGTCTGGCGGTGGATAGCTCTGACCTGTTGCCCATTCAGGGCAATCTGAGCTTCAAACCAGGGATGGACAATATAGTGTTCCGTAGGTGGGCTGAAATGGGAATCACAAGGCTAGAACATGTTTTGGGATCTAGAGGTCAGATGCTGGAGTTGGGGGCCTTGGGGGTAGGAATAGAGACCAGCTCCATGTTTGCACATTGTCAACTTGCACATTATGTTAGGTCCCTGGAGCCTGGGAAGTTGGGGGGTGGACATGGACGGCGCCTTAGAGCATTTTTTCGATCAGTGCCGGGGGATCACCTATCAGTTTCGGGTCTTCAGAGAGCTTTGGGGGAGCAAAGTAGGGGGAGGGATACAGGGAACATACTACAACGCTGGGCCCAAGATCTGCAACGACCTAATTTGAGTCTTGATTTTCAGAAATTAATTGCACGCATTCCCACGCTGTCGGGTAATGCGACACTGCGTGAATGTCAATTTAGAATCACGTATAGAGCATACATGACCAAGGGTCAGGTATTCCGATTTGGAGGTGTCCAAGATCCGACCTGTATGAAATGTGGACTGGGAGAGAGTACATGGTTTCACTCGCTATGGGAATGCCCAAAAATAAAACGTTATTGGGGGGATATAATTAAGTATTTGGAATCAGTGTTACAGGGAGGTGTTCTTTCTTCCCCAGAGGGATTCCTGCTTGATAGATATGAAGTCTTTGGGCAGTATAAGGGGGGGACTCGGCAGTTCATTCGCAAGGCGGGAATTATAGGGAAAAAACTTATTATGGAGGCGTGGATGCAGGAGGAGCCGCCGGACTATTGGCACTGGAGGAACCGCTTACATGAGCTGATGATGCAGGAACGTAGGCTGGTGGGATGCTCCCCTAGAAGACGGAAGGCGTTCTTGAAGATCTGGGAGCAATATATTCAAACTCTGTCAGCCAAGGCTCGCAGTTTTGTTTTGAATCGCCTTTGAAGTTTTTTTTTTTTTTTTTTTCACTTTAGCTTCATTAGTTATTGGTGGTTTGGGGGGAGGGGAGGGAGGGAAGGGTGGGAAGATAAGGTATGGGGCCTGTAGGATAAATATCTGTTAAGGAAGCTTGTCTCAATGGGAGGGGGCGGGATGATTGGGTAAGCGGTAGCGTTATGTGTTCAAAGGTGTCTTAAAGGGGGAATGGGGTTGGAATTCATCACTGTTTATAAGTCAGTCTAATAGTGTTATACTCCATGTTGTACTACAGAATGGATAAATGTTTATTAAGGGAGGGAGGGGGGGGGATGGCATGGGGAGAAAATCAAAAATAATTTGACGTCGGAAGGAACACCGACAGATGCCTGTTGCATTAGTTCTGTTATTGATGTATTATTAATGAATGAAAGATGATGAAAGCTGTTTATTCTGTGTGTTAAATTAATAAACAGATTTAAACATAAAATGAAGAAATGTTGCCTTTGGAGTTCCTCACTAGGAAGCAGCTACAAAAGACTAACGCTGCCAGACCAGGTACATTATCACAGTGCCCCACTTGCTCTGAACCTAGCCTGGCCCTTGCTGGGTTGGGGGATTAGAACACACACGATTTGGACCAAGATACTTGCAGGACTCCTGATATTTCAAAAGGGTTCCGCAACCATGGGTTTGCTTCAAAGTTTTATCAAAATCCCAATCCAGGACGAACAGATTTGCTTTGGCATCCCAAGAGCTAAAAGCATATTAATCAAATTAATTTCACAACAGAGCAAAACAAAGCATTACTCCAGCAGGCCAAAATATCCATATGTACTATCATCACTCTTATTTGGCTTTACTCCCACTTGGCTATGTGTTTAGCTTTTTTTTTTTCAAATTTAACTTTTTATCACCTACAGGGGTAAAGAGCTTCTAAATTTTGCATTATTTCCTTCATTACTTTAATCTTTTCCCCTTTCTGTCATGTCTGTAACTCAAGCCTGCTATCATTTTATGTACACCCAGACAAATATTACAAATAAAAATAGTAAAGTCCTTCTTCAAACATTTCATCAGTCCATGTATTGCTCTTGAAGATTTTATGAACTATAAAAACCCAACTGGACAGACGCAGAAGCAAAACGCTGTATGGTTGAAACATGTAGACCCCTTTTAATTTTTTTTTCTACCGCAGTCAAATGGGGGAGACCTGCTGACATTGCCTCAACTGTAATACAACCAGCCTGATACAAGAAACGCTGTCAGCTTGAATGTCCATGTTTCTTAGAACACATAAAATCTAGAGGAGGGGGAATCCCTGCAAGAAAGATTCAGTGTGCCCTCTGTGTATTCATCAAGGTTGCTACAAGGATACCAGGCACTCTAGGTGAACCTTTGATTTTGTACCCCCCTCTAATTAACTTCAAACCATTAGTGCTCCACTTCTATACGTTTTGATAATTAAACTGAACAATCATGCTCATTTTACCACCACCCCTTCCAGAATGACCCTGTCAACACAATGGCCATCATATTTTAAAATATTTGTTAATTGCTCCATTTTCGATTCTTGTACCAGCTGCAGAGTTTGAATTTGGTTAATAATTTCTTTGGGGGGGGGGGGGGGAGCTTTTGAATTGGTTTGCTACATATAAACTGGTTAATAATTTAGATAAAACAGAGGCAATTATTGTGAAAATTCTACCAAATTATAAGCTGGGAGCAGAGCTTAACATATGCATCCAGTTTCTCCTACATAAGCACGCAATTGTGGAATGCACTACCAAAAGCCACAACAGCAATACACAACATAACTAATTTCCGAAAACTACTAAAAACCAACCTGTTCTAAAAGGCACACCACGATGATCCATCCTAAATACCAGACAGCAAACCCGAACTCTCTATACTTGACTGCCTAAATTACTCTGTCAGGTATGAACTTTAACGCAATACCACTTTATTTTATTACGAAAATGAATTCTCTATACTTGATTGCTTAATCTATTCTGTCACTTATGAACTATAATGCAATACCACTTTGTATTTCTCATTCCGGAAATGGCGATCGCCATTACAGAATAATGTAAGCCACACTGAGCCTGCAAATAGGTGGGAAAATGTGGGATACAAATGCAACAAATAAATAAATAAATTATTCTTAGCAGGACAAAAGATCCGATACCTATGTATCAACAGGTCCAATATTTGAGAATGGTTTTAGACATGCAGCTTTCAGTAGTACCTCGGGTAAGAAAGGTTCTGCATACTGCCGCCTTAAAGATTTGGCTTCTTTTGGGATGGGCTGTTCAGTCAATGGTTCTCCCTAATATTGACTAATGTAATATTATATGTATGTATGGGATTACCAAGGTATCTTTAAAATTTTTACATAAATGATCACAACCCAATTAACACCTTTGGTCATGGAACTTCACTGGCTTCCAGTTCAATATGATGTTATTTTGAAGTGTATTGTTTTTAAAATTTTGTCTGGACTTTTCCCTTCTGAGTTGGGCAATTATTTCAAGATATATAATTGTTATGCTCATCGCAGCTGGATGTATTAGTCCATCCACAATCATCAAAATATGTAAAGTTTGCACTCGCATAAAAAGTCGCGATAATTCTTATGTGTGATCTTTTATTGAAAATATACCAAAAGACTTGACACAGCAGCTGTGTTTCAGCACATGGGCCTCAGGAGTCTGAAAGTACAGTGTATGCTAATACTGTACAATCCAATCTTGCACGCAGAGAAACGGACAATGCTGCAAAACAATACTATGCAGATAAAGGAAACTGCTTCAATTCTCAGAGAAAATTGCAAAAGGTAACTATCGGGCAGTGCCAAGAGGTAAATGCGTCTTCCTTGTGTCCTTTGGACACCTTACTCTTTGGTCTATGTGTGCTATGATCGTAGGGATAGAGCGTTTCTCCATGTCTTGTGGTCGTTCTCTCTATTTGCCTGTGTTCGGCAACTTCAATAAACCATGTATACAGGTAAAAGGGCTAGTTGAAGACAGCCCCATCATCTTTATGGGCACATCACACACTGTTGTTTCTTTTATTTAGTGTAATTGTCAGGACCTACTGTTTGGCTGTGATTACAGCTGCCCCCTCCCACCCCCAAAAGCTGTTGCCCCAGGCAACTACCTGGTATGCCTAATGGTTATGCTAGCCCTGGGGTCCATCTACAATTCAAAGAGAAAGCAGAATCAGTGGAAGAGCTTCCTCTGTCTAACTACTGTCACTGTCACCTCCAAACACGCTGGTTCTTCTCTTCTGACCAAACACATACCAAAGAGTCTGTTTTGTTAAATAGCTTGTTTTATCAGATTGCTATTTATAATTTCCTGAAAAAAAAACTAAAAACAAAATTTGTCAGCAGGGACTGGGAGCACAACAGACCAAAGCCAGCTGGACGTGACCTCTGACCTGGCACACTGCCCCAATGCTGGAAACATGCTCTGAAATCATTTATCATAGGCAGCTACTGTATTGCTCTTTCTGGAAGCAGAATTCTTGCTTCCGATCTAAAGACCAGAAATTCTGAGCAAGCCCAACAGCTATTAAAAAAAAATTATGCCAGGTGTAGCAAGTGTATGCCTCTGCCAGTTCACAGATCATAGTGCAAGGTGCTTGTAAAACAATGTTCTTGTTCTAAAACAGTGCCTTATGATATCCGTCACCCTGGAGAGAGGTAAAATAGAAAACACCCAAAGCCCTGCTTATAGTGCACATGAAGTTGGTTTACGTGGGAGTGTCTGAAGATTTCTTACATATGCTATTAATGAGGGGAGAGAGTTTAGGAGATGGTTTGTAGGAATCTTGAGAGAGGTTGGGGGGGGGGGGGGGTATTGCTGTGTGGGTGATGTATGCTCTTATATTTATTTATTTATTGCATTTGTATCCCACATTATCCCACCCATTTGCAGGCTCAGTGTGGCTTACATACTTTTGTAATGACATTGTCATTCCAGAATATCAGATACAGTTAGTAGTATGTAGAGATAAGTAGGGAAGAAAGAGGAAATGATTAGGCGGTTGATAGTAGAAGTGGATTTTCCTAACTGGTTGGGTTGGGAGAGTGAGTTAGTGAAGCTGTTGGTTCTCGTTGTAGGCTTTGTTGATGAAGTGTGTCTTCAGAGATTTGCGAAAGTTATTTACTTCGACAATTGATTTCAGGTCTGTGGGTAGTGCATTCCATATTTGCATGCTCGTGTAGGAGAAGGTAGTGGCATGCATCAGCTTGTATTTTAGTCCTTTACAGCTGGGGAAGTTCAAATTGAGAAATTTGTGGGATGTTCTTGTGGCGTTTCTGGGAGGCAGGTCCACTAGGTTCAGCATGTAGATCGTCTGTGTGGATAATTTTGTGTACAATCGTACATATCTTGAACGCAATGCGTTCTTTTAAGTGGGAGCCAGTGCAGTGTTATGTTATGTGTTATGTTATATGTTAGATGCTGTCCTATTTTTTAAATGGCGTTCTCTTCCTGATTGATATTTGCAATTTTTTTTAATTGTATACCGCTGAGATCTTAGGAAAGTATGGTAAGCGGTACAGTAAATGAAATAAACTGTAATGAACATGATCTCCTGTATGACCCTCGTTTAACTTGCCTGCTTTTGAGCACGGCTAGTCCTCGCATCTAATGCTGAGTGGTTCAATAAAAAAAGCCCAGTGCAGTTCCCAGAGCACTTTATTAGCTCTTCAAGGACCAAATAGATTTTGCTATAGTCAGTAACTTGTTCCTTTTACGTTAAGTATATAAAATATGACTCCACATTAATTATCTGCAAGAGGATTAGAGGGCAGTCAGACTGTGAAACAGTATAGTGGTTTCTAGGTACTGCAAGCAGTGCAGGATAGACTTTTACTGACTTCCTTCAACACTGTCAAATGACTTGATTCAATACTATTCAGTCATCTTACACTGCCTCTCCTTCTACAGCATCTTGCAACCAGATCACACAGTCATACTGTGAGTTCAACACAGAAGAAACAGTGAGTCCCCGATGCTCAGCGGTCATTTCCCCCAACCCCTTCCTACCTTGAAGGAGGAGCGGCTAGGACTCCTTCCCTCTTCCTGCTGCGCAGTCCTCAAAATGGCGGCGCTCTGCCCTTAGGCCCCACCCAGTGCATCCCAGGATGCACCAGGCAGGTCATGGTGCTGCCATTTTCAGGCCTGCCCAGCAAGAAGGAGTCCTAGTCCCTCCCTCCTTCAAGGTAGGAGGGGGTTAGGGAGGGCAACCACAAGGCCACCAGTGCTAGGCTAGTCTTTAAGGGGGCGGGGGTCCTTGCCAGGGGTCCTACTGGACCACAATAGTTTACTGATTTTCAGGGTTGGGGTCCACCAGACCCTTATGTGTTTAGAGGGGTGGGGGTCTGGGGTCAACTGGACCACCAGGCTTGACGGGTCAGGGCTTTTCTCTACTTTGTCTGGGTATGTGTTCAAGACCTGTGCTTAACACACAGCTCTTGAGCACATGCTCAGGCACAATTCTCCCACAGAACTTCATAATCAGTCTTAGCACTTTATCCTATCCCCTATCCCTACAGGCAGTACTTGACAGCACTTACCTCCAGGGATGGCACAAGGCCGTTTGCTTCCTGATGTGAAGGATGAGGTAGCACCCCTCTCCTAAGGCTCCCAAAAGAGCAGGCCCTCTGAAAACTGTGGTTATGAAGGAGAGTGAGGATGTCCCTTAACTCTTTACTTTATTTCTCATTAGTTGAAGCATTCCAAGACTGAGTTCAGCGTTACATTAAGAGATCAAGTACATTGTTACATTTAAGACTCAACACATTTCAAGAAGAAAGACATGTTACATTTTTGGGTCATAATGGTTGTAGTTGGGGGGTACTGGGGTGCTGTACACATTATTCCTCGTTCCCTAACATGTATTTTCTGAATAGATGAGTCTTCAACTATTTACAGAAAATTCCATACTCTGATATTGATTTTATTGTCACTGGTATATCGTTCCACCATATTGGTCCTAGTTTCTGGTTCTTCTTTCTTCTGTCCTCTTAGTGTGCTGTCCAGGGCCTCCTGTCCATTTACCATTTCTTTTCTGTATTCAAATCTTCTTCATTTCCTCACTGATGTTTCACACTCAGCTTTCTCCAATTTATTTTCTGCCTCTCAAATTTCATATCTCCTTGTCATCCTCCAGTCTTCAAGCTCCCTCTTTTTACTGTTTCTATCTAGCTTTCCATCTCTCCTCCACCCTTATCAAACATCTCTCCTTTCTTCCCTTCTTCTCCATCCATATCAGGCATCTCTCTCTTGTCTTCCCTTCTCTCATGTCGTTATCTCTCCCTGGTCTTCCCTGTCACCTACCTCCATGTTCAGTACATCCTCCCATCTCCCTTTCCATTATGTCCAGTATGCCCCCCTGATTTCCCATGTTCTTCCATTTCCAGCATCTCCCCAGATCTTCCCTTCCACCTTCCTCTATGCCCAGTATGTCCTCCCATCTACTTTTCCACCATGTCCAGTGTCTCCCCCGATCTCCCCTTCCACACTCGGCCTCCTCTCCAGCATCTTCTCCTAATGTCTCTTTTCACACGGCCTCCTCTCCAGCATCATCCGCCGATCTCTCCTTTCATCCACTGCTCTCTAGCGTCTTCTCGATCTCTTTTTCTACCCACCTCCTCTCCATGATTTTCCCCAATCTCCTTCCACCCACCTCTTCTCCAGCGTCTTCCCCAATCTCTCCTTCCACCTACTATCCCATTTGGGTGGGCTGGGGGAGGGAAGGAGGTGTTAGCTGGTTGTGTCCCAGGCACCGGGATGGGGTGGAACATGGTGGCAGCTGTGAAGGAGCAATCCAGTGCAGCAAGCTTTAGGTGCCCCTACACTTCAGCGCTCTGAGCCCATATCTTGCTGGCCCTGGTTTCCCTATTCTTTTCTCCCAGTGTCCAGCATATCCCATTTCCAAACTCAAGAAGGTCTGCCATTTTTCTTCTCCCCCTCCCTTCTCCATGTGTTCCTGCATCTTCCCCCCCTCTCTCTCTCCTTCTTCCTCATCCAGCATTGTCCCTTCTTGCCCCCTCCGTCCCTCAAAACTGCCCTTTGTCTCCCTATTCCAATCTGGTGTCCAGCATATCCCTTCTCCCAACCCAAAACTGTGTGCCATTTTTCTTCTCCCTCCTTTGCCCCACATATTCCAGCAACCTCCCCCTCTCTCTCCTTCCATGTGCAGCTTTGTCCATTTATGTCCCGTCCCTCCATCTGCTCCCTTCCCTCAAGCTTGTTCTCGTCCTGTGGCTGTACTGAGTGCCTTACTGCCCCTCCCCAACGCATTCCAGTATCAATCTCTTGCTTTCTTCCCTCTTCTGCTTTGTCCCTTCTTGACCCCCACCCCCCCAACATCCTCTCCCTCCCCTCAAACCTGTCCTAGTCTTGTGGCTCCTTCCCAGTGCAGCCACTGTAAGCAAGAACTAGAAACGGTAGATGCAGAGCCTCATGCTTTAGCATTTCCAGCCGGATTTGCTGGAACTGCCCCCTTGGCAGCAGGAAGTGCGATGGAGGGAGCAGTCTGGCAGAGCCGCACTGGAAGTGCTGTAGCACAGGACTCAGTACCAGCTGTTTTTAGTTCCTGCTCATCACGGCTGTAATGGGAAGGAGCCGCAGGACTAGGACAGATTTGAGGGGAGGAAGCACATGTGATGGGGGGGGGGGGGGCAAGAAGGGACAAGAAGAACGGGGAAGAAGAAGATGAAGAAGAGAGAGAGAGCTGCTGGAGGGGAGAGAGAGAGAGTACAGTACTGCAGCAGCATTTGAGGGGATGCCCCCTCACCCCCCCCCCAAACTATGCCCATGGGATGCTGAGAGGGAAACTACCTCCAGTGTGTCCCTTTTAAAATTCACCAGCCAAAGAGGCTGTTCCTCTAAATACTTTGCAAAATTAAATCCCCCATGCATACTTCCACCAGCCTGCCAGCAGCTCCCATTTCCCCCATGCATATGCAGAGGGCCTGGGGCAATCCTCAAAGGAGGTGTGAGTGTAAATATTCATTTATATGCATAAATCCTTTTCAGAATTGATTTGTGACCTGATTAAGGACACAGTAAGTGGTGGGGAGAAGAAGAATGGGAAAAGGACCTGAATGAAGAAAATAAGAGGAAAGCACTGGCAAGTTAGATGCAAAGTGATGATAAAAAAAAGGCTAAAAGAATAGGAAGAGAAACTTGCCACAGAGGCAAAAACTCACAGTAACAACTTTTTCAGGTACATCAGAAAGTTTATGAGAGAATCTGTGGGACCTTTATTTTATTTATTTATTTGGGTTTTGTCACACCTTTTCCAGTAGTAGCTCACAGTGAGTTACTTGCATTCAGGTATACTGGGTATTTCCCTGTCCTTGGAAGGTTCACAATCTAAGTTTGTACCTGAGGCAATGAGGGGTTAAGTGACTTGCCCAAGATCACAAGGAGCAGCAGTGAGATTTGAACCAGGCACTTCTGGATGTCAAGACTGGTGCTCTAGCCACAAGGCCATTCCTCCATTCCTTATCATGAAGGAGCAAAAGAGGCACTCAGGGAGGCCAAGGCCATAGTGGAGAGACTGGATGAATTCTTTGCGTCAGTCTTTATGAAAGAAGATGCAAGAGAACTACCTCTTTCAAGGGTGATGATGTGGAGGAACTGAAAAAAATATCTGTGAACCTGGAAGATGTACTGAGCCAAATTGATGTTAAAGAGTAATTAATCATAGGAGGTGTGTGTGGGGGGGGGGGGGGGGGGGGGGGTTTGAAGGCTATGGGGGGATGGAGTTCGGGAATACCATAAAATCTATAAAGGCTGAAGTATTGGACTGGTTAATCTGATTCCTTTAATAGGTGCCCTAACACAATAAGATGTGTTCAACTTGTCTGACTAGATAGTTTCACCACGCTTTGTATCAGTTGTTCACTACTTTACTAAAGATTGGCGTTATGTTTAACTGGACTGTACTATGACATGCATGATGTGCTATGTATCAGATTTTGTGTATTACTTTTCAATAAAGACTTCATAAAAATAAAAAAAAGAGTAATTAATCATTTGGCCGGACAGCATGCACCCTAGGGTACTGAAAGAACTGAAACATGAAATTGCTGATCTGCTGTTAGTGATCTGTAACCAGTCGTTAAAATTGTCCCTAGTACCTGAAGTTTGAAGGGTGGCCAATGTAACGCTGATTTTGAAAAGGGTTCCGCGGTGATCTGGGAAATTACAGACTGGTAAGCTGGGACTGTCTCTTCATGTTGAAGTGTACAGCGCTGCGTACGTCTAGTAGCGCTATAGAAATGATAAATAGTAGTAGTAAGCTTGATGTCAGTGCCGGGCATAATAGTGAAAACTATCATAAAGAATAACATTACGGAACACATAGATAAACATGGTTTAATGGGACAGAATCAGCATGGAATGAGCCAAGAGAACTCCTGCCTCACCAATTTGCTTCATTTCTTTGAAGGTATGAATAAACATGTCGATAAGGGTGAGACAGCTGATGTAGTGTATCTAGATTTTCAGAAAGCTTTTAACAAAGTTCCTCATGAGAGACTCTGAAGAAAATTAAAGAGTGATGGGATAGGAGACAATGTTCTATTGTGGGCTAGGAATTGGTTATCGGACAGAAAACAGAGGGTGGGGTTAAACAGCCATTTTTCTTAATGGAGAAGGGTGAATAGTGGAGTGCCGCAGGGATCTGTACTATGACTGATGCTATTTAACATATTTATAAATGATCTGGAAATCGGAACAATTACAGCAGTGATTAAATTTGCAGATGACACAAAATTATTCAAAGTTGTTAAAACACATGCAGACTATGAAACATTACAGGGAGACCTTAGGAAATTGGAAGACTGGGCATCCATATGGCTGATGAAATTTAATGTGGACAAATGCAAAATGATGCACACTGGGAAGAATAATCCAAATCATAGTTACCTGTGTGACCTTACCTTGAGTATTGTGTTCAGTTCTGGTCACTGTATTTCAAAAAAGATATAGCAGAATTAGAGAAGGTTCAAAGAAGAGCAATCAAAATGATAAAGGTGATGGAACTCCTCTCATATGATGAAAGGCTAAAGAGGTTAGGGCTCTTCAGCTTGGAAAAGAGATAGCTGAGGTGAGATATGATTGAGGTTTACAAAATCCTAAGTGGTGTAGAACGAGTAGAGGTAAATCCATTTTTTAGTCTTTCAAAAAATACAAAGACTAGGGGACACTAAATGAAGTTCCATAGAAATACTTTTAAAACAAATAAGAGGAAATATTTTTTAACTCGACGAATAGTTAAGCTCTGGAATTCGTTGCCGGAGGATGTGGTAACAGCAGTTAGCATATCTGGGTTTAAAAAAGGTTAGGACAAGTTCCTAGAGAAAAAAAGTCCATAGTCTGCTATTGAGAGAGACATGGGTAAGCCACTGCTTGCCCTGGGATTGGTAGCATGGAATGTTGCTACTATTTGGGTTTCTGCCAGGTACTTGTGACCTGGATTGGCCACTGTTAGTCTGGATGGACCACTGGTCTGACCCAGTATGGTCTATCAAGAGCATCTGGACTTCTCTTAACAACTTAAAGATTCTTCTACTGGTTCCAAGAATGGGAGCTCCATGACTCAGCTAGGTCTTCTTTACAGTCTACATTACCAACTTCTTCAAGCTTGAGGCATACCTACATTTTCAAAAATCCTGAGTGGCACACCATTCTCTGTGAAGCAAGTAATGTGGACATGGAAGAGGACTCGTTTAGCCAGTACTGAAAATGCTACAAGAGGCTTGAACAACTCAAGAGGCCAGGCCAGCATGGGGGGGGGGGGGGGGGGGGAGGTGCACACATGGCATTTGCCCTGGTCCCCCATACCAGAAGATGCCCCAAGCTTGCCCAAAATAGAAGGCAGCCCAGCCTGTTGGCAACCTTCAGGACCCCCTTTGTAAATTTCTTTCCTGGGCCCCAGCATGTCTTAATACCAGTCCTCAAACTAGGAGGATGTGCTGTGTGTAATGTGTGAGCTACACAAAGCACGGCCCAGCTAACTGTGCCCTACCTGCTGCCTGTTAATTCACATACCCCAAGGTTCTTGCTGTATCTAGGAAGGGGAGAGGCATAGGTGACTACACATGTACTCAGAGAGGTGCTCATGCATGTCTAAAGCCCATGGCTATTGTCTCTTGTTCCTGTGAAGTGCTGACAGCAGAGCCCATATGCTGGTCTGAACCTGAATATTAGGCAGTGGTGATTTTTCCATGGCACACCAGATCAGGTTTGAAGGCACACTGGTAGGAAAACACTGTTCTACAATATATAAAATATTATTTAACTTGAACGAAGATTTTACTGAGTATAACACACAAAATGGCATCACAACTGAACACAGAACATCTCAGTATATAAACAATTGCATTCTAAAATTATATAATCATTGGTAGAGGACATATAGATAGTTCTTATATCTATATGTATGTATTTTTTTACCACCTGATTTCTAACTGAACTGTTTTATCAGAGTATGAGGGGCATTTTCAATATTACGTCTAAGTCGGACTTTGGACGTTTTGTACTAAACATCCAAAATCCGAACAGGAAATAGCCATTTTCAAAACAGCAAATTTCTATCTTTTTTTTTCAAAAATGGCCACATGCAAGATGTTTTTGTGCTCTGTGCATTTATCTTTTTGGTCCATTTCTGAAAAAAAAAAAAAAAGTCCAAGTGAAAAACACAGAAAATCAAGCTACTGGGATATAGTAGGAGCTAGCATTCTTAGTACACTAGCTACATAGACATCCCAGGACAAAAATGGAAAACCCTAGGAGGGAACTGCTGTGGACTTCATATTAAAGCTCCCAGGTACACATCTCGCCGTTGCTCCCTTATCTTGCCTGCTGAGCTCTCCAAACCCACTGACCCCAAATGTACACCACTACAGTAGCCCTTATGGGTGAGTGGGTACAGTAGCTTTCTGGTGAGTGTGTGAGGACTCACAATTCTCACCACAAGTGTAACAGGTAGAATGGGATATGGGCCTGAGTCCTCCTCTCTACAGTGCACTGCACTGACCGCTATACTACTCCAGGGACCTGCTTACTGCTCTAAAAGAACTGGCTATAACATCTGAAGCTGTTATAGTGGCTGGTATGTACTGTTTTTATTCACATCTGTGAGGGGGTCAGTGACCACTGGAGGAATAAGGGAAGGGGAGTCATCCCTGATTCCCTCCAGTGATCACCTGGTCATTTAGGGCACCTATTTGTGCCTTATTTGTTCTAAAACCAGGTCTAGACAAACGTTAAAGTTGTAGCCCTAGAGATTTTCATTTTGTTCCATTATGGCTATAAAATGTCCAAGTGTCAGGAACACCCTGAGCCCAACCTAATCCCACCCCCAACACGCCCCCTTGTAATATGGATGAACTGCAGATGAATTGCATAGATAAACATATACAAAATAGGTTTTGAAAATACCGATTTGGACGTTTTGAGAATAAATTTGTCCAAATGCTGCTTTATGACACATTTATGTTTTTATCTTTCGAAAATGAGCCCCTATATGTATTAATGATCTCAGCAGAACTAAAGACTGCCTTTCGATATATAGTACAGGTCTGAAATTTGCACATCTATAGTCAAGCACCTTGGGTGAATGTCTTCATAAAGGTGGTCAGTGAATGAATATTATCTCTTCTGTAAGGTTTTTAAAAACAAAAGTGATTATTCTGTTGGTTAAAAATCTACATTCAAGATAGCTACAAGAAGATTATATATGGGGAGAAGACATTCATGCATAATTGCAAACTTAGTACCAATACAACAATTCCACGTTTGGATTCAGATAGGGACTCAGTGGGAAGACAGACTGATCCAGCTAGTGCTCGCATACTATGAACAGTCGGATTCAATATCCTAGTCCAGTCCTATGCTGTTAGAAACCAGCAAACGTCCTTCACTGCCACCAGGGAGAAAGAGAAAACTGCATCACAGAAAATACTCCGCTAGCTGGTCTGTCAGTCAAGTCTTCCCCTGATTAAGCCCTTCTCGTCATTACCCATGAGACACCTTCCAATAATGGCATGTGAATGACATGGGACAAACACTTTCACTCAGCATCATCTTACATGCCAGTATGACCCCAGATTACTCCAGGAAGTAACATGACACTGCAGAGAATCAATGCTATTATATTTACAACTTGCTAAAAGTTGAAATGTGCCATGTTTTTAAGTGTGCTTTCTGCTTTCTCCCTGAAATACAGCAGGAGTGAAGTGATTGTAATCTGAGGAATGCTGCAGACTGAATAGCAACAAATAATTGACTACTACCCACCAAGTATATTTGCTCAGATATCACAATACTTTCCATCTCCCCCACCATATACTCTTTCCCCACTATCCCAATCTCAACATTTCTCCCCCTCTGTCTGTACTTCCACCAGAACACATAACCCAAAACTGTGGAAATAAGAAAACAGCACCAAAATGCAATGCATAACAGTCCCAACGATGACGTTCCGATAGGTTTATTGAAAAACAAATGTCCAATGTGGCCACGTTTTGCCTAATCAGGTTGCATCAGGGATCCATAAATGGTACAAAACACAATTCCCCAAATTCTATATATGGTGCCTTAAGTTGTGTACGCTAATTTGGCCGCATGGCCAAATTACGTGCACAATGTAATTGATTAACAAGCCAATCAGCACCGATAATTAGTACTTAACCAATTAGTTGCACCAATTGGCTTTAATTAGAATTTACGCGCACAACTTTTGAGCATATTCTATAAACTACACCTAACTTTAGGTGTAGTTTAAAGAATTGCGCTAACCGTGTGGCTTTACGGCACTGATTTTAAGGTGCCATATATAGAATTTCCCCCAATATCAATATCTCTGTGGTTCTTTATAGTCACTGTGTCTGAAGATTTCCTTACAAAGATATTATATTTTGCACCATCTATGGACCCCTGATGCAGCCTGATTAGGCAAAACATGCTCAGATTGGCCATTTGTTTTTCATTAAACTTATTGGAATTTCATCATTTGGACTGTTGTGTTTCATATTTTGTTACTATTTTCTTGTTTTCATAGTTGGGGCTCTAGCATCTGCCTCTGTTTCTGATCCATCCCCCCAAATTACAATGATAATACAACATACTACGTACACATCAGTATCTAACCTAAGATACCAATAGAAATCAAACAAAATAAAACATGGAAAAGAAAATAAGATGATATCTTTTTTATTGGACATAACTTAATACATTTCTTGATTGGCTTTCAAAGGTTGCCCTTCTTCCTCAGATCGGAAATAAGTAAATGAGGTAGCAGATAGTATATATGAGAGAAACATCAAAGCATTACTTTGACTGTCTGACAGAGTGGGAGGGTGGGGGTATGCATGGAGACATCAAAGCATTTCATTGATATTCTAACAGAATGGGTGTTGGTAGGTGAGAGGAGGGTAATAAACAGAGAAATACAGCTTTATGTTTTATAATGAGTTAGAAAACCCAGATCCTTATTAAGTCCTGTTTGTTGGGTGTCAAAATATTCAATCATTCTTATTTCAAAGGTCTTACGTTCCTGTATTGTTTTAAAATTACCTTTCAGTATTCTTACTGTGAAATCACTGGTGCAGTGTTCTGGTCTTGTGAAGTGTTGGCCCACAGGGGTGGGGGCCTGACTGGCACTGGCTATTTTCATGTGATGTCTGTGTAGATTGAATCTTGTCTTAAGCATCTGGCCTGTTTCTCCAATATAGCATCCTTCATTACATTTCTTACACTGAATGATATATACCACATTGGAAGATGAGCATGTAAAATAGTCCTTTATGTTGAATATTTTTCCTTTGTGAATGACTGTGGGGTCTTGTGAAATGTTTTGGCATAGTTTGCAGCTGGCTGTGTTATACAGGAACGTGCCCGTTTCTTTTTCCGTCTGTGTTGGAAGTTTACTTCTGATCAGCTTGTGTTTTAAATTTGATGGCTGTCGGAAGGCCAGCACTGGTGGGGATGGGAACATCTCTTTCAGTAATTCATCTTCCTGAAGTAGTGGCTGTAGGTCTCTTATGATTTTCCTCAGTTTCTCCAGCTCTGGGTGGTATGTCACTACAAGGGGAATTCTGTCGTTGGCTTTTTTTTTTCTTTGTACTGTAGCAGATTTTCCCTGGGTGTTTTGAGGGAGGAGGCAATATTCTTGGAGATTATTTTGGGGTTGTAGCCTTTCTGTTTGAAGGATGCAGTCAGGGTTTCAAGGTGTCTGTCTCTATCCTCTGGGTCCGAGCAGATACGGTGGTATCTTGTGGCTTGGCTGTAAATAATGGATCTTTTTGTATGTGAAGGGTGGAAGCTGGAGTTGTGGAGGTAGCTGCATCTGTCTATGGGTTTCTTGTATATAGATGTTTGTATACAGCCATCACTGATTGAGACCGTGGTGTCCAAAAATTGACTTTTTCTGGGGAGTAGTCAATTTTGAATCTGATTGTAGGATGGTATGTATTGAAGGAATAGTAAAATTGTTTCAGAGTTTCTTCCCCCTCCGTCCAAATCATAAAAATGTCATCGATGTACCGGTAGTATTTTAGAGGTTTGGTCTGGTATGTATTCAGAAATGTCTCTTCCAGCTCAGCCATAAAAAGGTTGGCTTATTGGGGTGCTGTCCTGGTGCCCATTGCAGTGCCCATTATTTGTAGATAGATATCATTGTTAAAGTGGAAGTAGTTGTGAGTTAAAATGAATTTGATTAATTTTGTAATAGTTTCTGGTGAGTATTGATGGTCCAGTGTGGATTTTTTTAGGAGTATATATACTATCTCATATATACTATCTGCTACCTCATTTGCTTATTTCCGATCTAAGGAAGAAGGGCAACCTTTGAAAGCTAATCAAGAAATGTATTAAGTTATGTCCAATAAAAAAGGTATCATCTTATTTTCTTTTCCATGTTTTATTTTGTTTGATTTCTATTGATAACCTTTAAGAGTGGACTAACACGGCTACCACACCTCTCTAACCTAAGATACTAAACTGCTTACTGTAAGGATGGACTGAAGTGAACACTGACAGCTCTCTCCCTAAGTAAAGTTCATAGTGACTGGAGGAACATTGCTACCATGCTCCCGGGGAAAGGCACGTATCCCTCATACTTCTCCTGGAGGGCAAAGACCATGAGCAGTCTTCTACCATGAGCACCCCAGTTCTCTAAAGCTACATCTGCAAATGTGCACAGATGTGCTGCTTACAAGTCTTGTCTTTGATTCTGCAATGTTCACTGTGGATAGGGGAGTATTTGTGGACTCATACTAGACAACAGTTTCAACCTTTCCTGGGCTTTCATCTCCTGTCTCCAGCAGTCCATGTGTCCTGGGAGAATATTTGTACACTAGAGTTAACAGTGTTTGAAGGCTGCCTGAGGTCACAACTGATGCCCAGAATATTATCGAGACAGTATGGAAAGTCTCCAGGGGCTTGTTTCTCTTCCCTGGGGGTTGGGAAATAGAGTTTTGATCCAGTTTTCATAGTGGTTATGTAGGGATCAGACAGTCATTTCTTGTATAAAGTGTGTATTTAAAGATGGGGGAAACCAGAAGCTGAGGACAATAGCAAAGTATATCCTTTTCAGAGACTTCTGAGGACCGGATATTGAATTTAAAATATTCAAACCTGCAATAATTGCAATTTTAAACTGTGGTGCAAAAATCTGACAGTCGTATTGTTTGTAAAGAAAGCCTTATTTTTTTTCCCAAATTCCGAGGTGCAGAGCTTCTCAACACTCTTCTGGAGGCACACCTAGCCAGTCAGGTTCAGGATTACCACAATAAATAAGCATTAGATAATTTGCATACATGAACCTCCACTATATGCAAATCTTTCTCATGAATATTCGTTGTGGTAATTCTGAAAACCTGACAGGCTTAAGCACATTATTCTACTGGATCAGCCTCAAATTATCCAGAGATCTGAGAAAGGGAATTACTGACTCAATAAATAACCACAATTTACAAAATAATTCAGTTTTAAATCACATACCTATTAAAACTGAATTCCATGCACAAATGAGAAAATGTTATCTTAAGTTTCACAACACGGTCTTCCCTTTGAAAAAGAATACTATGAATTTGCACACTGCTTCATATCCAACTGTTTTCAAATTTCAGTATTTAGGATTTAGAAGTGGACAGTTTATAAGTGAATCTCACAAGAGGTTCCAAGCAATGCAGAATAACTTAATTTGGTATTAAGAATTTTTTCAGATTTCATTTCTTAACGCCAGACCTATGACTTCTGATGACACAAGCAGTCAGCATGCACCTTCTAGTGTTCTGTACCACAGAGTATGAAGGCACAAGCCGGTAACACTGTGCTAGCAACATTCAGCGCTCAAAAAGTCATCTTGCAGCTTATTTCCTCACGGAAACTTGAGAGGACCCCACCCAGCATCTTAAATCACACCATGGCTTCTCTTCAGGGGATACTGGAGCACAACAAAGGGTAGGGCAGACAGATGCAGTCAACATCTCAAGAATGTACCAACACTAGTCAGTCCTGCAAGCAAGCCCAAATTCAAACACCATACCAAAAACATACATGAAGGACAATAAATATTGCAGGATCATGCAAGAGAGCAACAATTCAGATTGTTTCTAATTATTTCTTCTTAAAAGGGCTGGTATTAGAATAGGTGATGGCAATGACCAATTGATCCATCCAGTATCCCATTATTCTGGTGCACACTACTAATATTCTATTCTAGCAGCTAGATGCAAACGCTTGATCACACATAGGATCAGTGGCATAGCTAGGACTAAGTGGGCTCTGGGCAGATAAATTGATGTGGGCCTCCTATAACACCATTGCTCCCTAAGTGATGAGGATGGGGGGGGGGGGGAGGATGCACATTTCCCAAAGCTGGCATATTATACTTAATACATTAAGAAGAAAATACTTTTTTCTACCTTTGTTGTTTGAGCAACGCTTTGGTCCTAGCGTCTGTCTTCTGCTTTTCTATTTTTTTTCTTAACTCTTTCCAGGATCTCCCTATGTCCACCATCCATCTTTCCTGTGTGTCCCTATTCATCCTGTCCAGCATGTCCCCTCTGTGTACCTGTCCCTATCCTCCCTCCATGTTCAGCATCTATCCTCTGTGTCCCTATCCCTCCCCTTGTTTCCAGTATTGCCCCTTTGTGTCCCTGTCCCTATGCTTACTCCATGGCCAGCATCTCTTCTGTGTCCCTGCTTCTCTCCTCTCTCTTCCCTTCCTCCTGCACTCCTCACCCTCTGTAGTGTGGCATCTCTCTCTATCTCCCTCTGTTGATACAATGTCTCTACCACTCTCTCCCCTGGTCCAGTCTACCTCTCCCCCCCCTCTCCAACCCAGTCCAGCAACTGCCCCCTCTTGTCTCCCTCCCCTTTGGTCCAGATCTCTCTCTCTTCTATCTATTCTCCACTCCTCCAATTCCAGCATCTGCTCCCTCTCTTCTTCATCCGCTTTGGTCCAGGTCTCGGTCTCTCTTCCATCTGTTCTCCACTCCCCCCCAAGTCCAGCATCTTCTCCCTCTCTTCTCTGTCCCCTTTGGTCCAGGGGTCTCTCAATCTTCCATCTGTCCTCCACCCCAAGGTCTATCATTATTGTCCCTCTCTTTCCATTCCCCATGAGCTCTCTATTTCTCTTTGTCTCTTTCCCCCCCTATTCTTCTTCAGCATCTCTCCTGCCCTCCATTCCCCCTTCCCCCACCATGCTTCAGCAACCCTGAAAACTGGCTGTCTCCCGCAAGCATGGCCATTCCTCTGCCATGTTCCGCTCAAGGGGAAGTTGCATCAGAGAGGCAGGACGCGGCAGAGAAATGGCCCTGCTTGCTGGAGACAGCCAGTTTTCAGGGTTGCTGCTGCTGGCCACCTGCTGCAGCACTGGGAGACAGGTGGGATGGAGTGATGTTGGGCTGATCACAGGGGTGGGGGGAGAGGAAGGTAGGGATGCTGGACCTGTGGGCAGAAGTAGCTTCAGGCGGCCCCTACCATTGGGTGGCCCTGGGCATTTTGCTGGGTTCGCTCAATGGTAGCTATGCCCCTGCATAAGAGGATATCGCTTCATATCCAAGGCAGTTTTTGTTGTTTTCCCCTCACTGGTTTGCTATCAACCAGCAGAGATGAGCAGACAAATTCCCTGCTTAGTAAGGAAAGCCCTGTATAAAACTTCTTCCATACCTTGGTTCTGATACAGACATAAGAACATAACATATGAGTAGCCATACGTATGAGTAGCCATACTGGGTCAGACTAATGGTCCATCTAGCCCAGTATCCTGTTTTCCAAACAGTGGCCAAGCCAGGTCACAAGTACCTGGCAGAAACTCAACTACACCAGCAGATTATCTCTGATATGTCAGTTGCACTGTTCTCTCAAAGATCTAAGACAGCCATACCCATGATGAGTGCAGAAAGAGATCAGGAATGGGGCCCCTCAAGCAGTCTATTCATTAACAAAATACATAAAATTCATTAGCAAGCAGGAATGGATGCAAATGCAGTATTAAGCAAACTTAGCAATCTCAAGCTTCAAATTATTTTTCACTTCAACCTGAGCTGTTTCATGCAAACGATGGCTAAGTGGTCCACATTTTTATTTTCAGTATAAACTTTAAACCACATGGTATCTTTATTGATTTTTGCCCATAGTCAACTATTTCAGTTCAATTACATAGTATCTGAAAAATTCTGAGATACAGGGGCTCAATTTAAAAAAAAGCTTGCATGGAGTGAGGAGTACTGACAACCAGGGAGGTCACTGGTGCTGCTTGTGATCTTGGGCAAGTCTTGCAAGTGGAGGAGTGGCCTAATGGTTAGTGCAGTGAGCTGAGAACCAGGTGCAGTGGCGTTCCTAGGTTGGCTGCCACCCGGGGCAGATTACCAGCACATCACCCCCCCCCCCCCCCCGGCACATATCACACCCCCTAGCGCATCATCACAACCTCCCCGGTGCATCATCACCTCCACCCCCCAAGCGCATCACTCTTACCTCCAGGGCCAGGCGGTGCAGGGAACAGCCGCACGGCTGTTGGTTCTGCCGGTTCCCTGACCCGGAACAGGAAGTAACATCAGAGGGAGCAGGGAACTGGCAGAGCCGACAGCCATGCACCTGCTTCATGCACCCCCTTGCAGCGTGCACCCAGGGCAGACCGCCTTCACTGTCCTTAGTATGCCACTGGCAAGGTGAACTGTAGCTCCTTGTGACCATGGAGAAGTCATTCAACCCTCCATTGTCCCAGGTATAAAAAATTAGATTTTGAGCCCACTAGGGACAGAGAAAGCACCTGCATAAAATAAATGTAAACCACTTTGGTTGTACCACTTAACGGCAGTATATCAAATCAATGACCCTTCATTTAACCCTCCCATTGTCTCAGATACTGTTACAACAGCAGTATATGCATACATTTAAAAAATCCAGATATTCGCATTTAGATCTTATCCACAGCATGTATAAATGTGAGCTAATTTGGACTTGGGGTTTGCAGAAGTGGTTGCAGTGGCAACTGTGCTTAGCATTAATGCATTTAAAACCACCTCTGAAATTCAAAACTAAGGTTTTTCTACCTCGGCTCTTCTTGGATATCCAATTTTGTAAAATATGGCATTTATGCATAGTAGGGCCTTTTTACAGAGCGGCGGTAAGCCCAACGCGGGCTTTCCACTCGCTCTTTCGGGACTACCACCAGCCCAACGTGGCCACCAGCGGTAGTCCCACTCCGAGCGTGCACCATTTCTGGAGGAAAAAGAAAACCCCTGGAAATGGCTTGCACGGCCGTAACACGGCGGTAATCGGGCATCGCAGTTACCGCCAGGTTAGCATGGGAGCCCTTATCGCCACCTCAATGTGTGGTGGTAAGGGCTCCCTGTTGCATGGCAATGTGGTAAATGTTCTCTTACTGCATGGCCATATTGCCACTTGCATATTCAAAATCCCTAGTGATGCCCCTATTTTTTTCAATGTGTTCCTTCGTATAATGTCAATTCCCTTTGTACATGCTGCACACTGCGGGGAAAATGTTAACAAGGATTGTTCTAACACAAAGGTCTTCTATAAAACTACGTCAGGGTTACACATGTAGAAGTATGCACAGCGACAAGAAGCCCCGTTTAGTGGCAGAGTTTAGGCACAGCACAGGCAAAGGTGCAATTTATACGCATAGTTTCTTAAATATGTGTGAATATTTATGCCTGCTTCCGAACAGACAGAAATGTCCATGGCTTCAATCTAGCCATGATTTCTGCTGCTTTGCCCCTAGACTGGAAATAGGCCCCTACCTGGCCATCACACAAGTGACATGTTACATTACCCTCTATACATGTACTTCTTGTATCCTTAAATGTAGTTTTACAAAAGGCTCCACATTTAGCGAGCCTCTTATAAAATATTCAGGAAATTGTGTATATCCAGACTCTGACCTCCCTTTTCTTTAATATTGTATGAACAGTTGGGTTTACCTCACTGGAAATTAATATTCGTAGTATTTTTTTTTTTGTTACATTTGTACCCTGCGCTTTCCCACTCATGGCAGGCTCAATGCGGCTTACATGGGGCAATGGAGGGTTAAGTGACTTGCCCAGAGTCACAAGGAGCTGCCTGTGCCTGAAGTGGGAATCAAACTCAGTTCCTCAGGACCAAAGTCCACCACCCTAACCACTAGGCCAGTCCTCCATATAAAGCATATATATGGATTAAATAGCACACCAGATCAGATTACAAATCTATTTAGAACAAAGGGAAATCGGCGCAGGAAATTTTTTTATGAGAAATATTATGTAAAAGAGAACAACTGCATAGAGATTTTCCAGAAAAGACTACATCTCAGACTTAGCCCACAAAGTTTTATACCATGTTGTTAACTTCTTCATTTGAAGAGCACTGTCAAGGAATTTCTTCCATTGCAAACGCTTTCTTGCTTAATGGACTGGTTTAACGAAAGCCTTACAACATTTTCCCTCTGCTGCCTCATAATGAGATTCTGTTCATCTAATTAATTCTGGCATGTCTGATATAGTAGATAGGCCTTTCTTTGCTCTTATTTTCTTTTTGTATTCTGATTGAAAACAGTATACCATTTTTAAAAAATTGTTTTTTTCTAAATGTCTACTCTACACAGGAAGGAGACCAACCATGCATGCATTTCACATGCAAACAACACATCAGTTCCTTCAGTTGTTATTTAAAAAATAAATAAATAAAAACAGTTGTTCTCTAGTTTCACCAACTTCACATTAAATACTCGAAAGGTATTAACATAGAAATAAATCTTGACCAGGCATGGGGAAATGGTACTAGAGAACATGAATTGAGGTTGCAGGATGGTAGTCTTAGGGAATAACGTCAGGAAATTCTTTTTCACAGAGATGGTGGTTGATGCCTGGAATGCCCTCCTGAGGGAGGTAGTGGAGACAAAAATGGTGATGGAATTCACAAAGACATGGGATCCCTAAGTAGAACATAGATGGTATAAAAACAAAACTTAAATTACTGCATGTTTGTTGATCTGTTGAATGGTGTTTAGACAGTGACTCCAGTTGTGAGGAACTAAGGCCAGTGCTGGGCAGACTTCTCCAGTCTGTGTTCCAGATATGGCAAGACAGATTAGGATGGGCTGGAAAGGGCTTCAACAGCAACTCCAGTAGTTGGAACATAAGGACAGGGTCAAATAGACTTCTACAGTCTGTATCCCAGAACTGGCAAAGATAGACCAGGATCAAGTATTTTTTATACCACATTCATTGTTGGTTTAATCATGAATTGAGAATGTGTGACTGTTGAGTAGACTGGATGGACCATTCAGGTCTTGCTGTCATCTACTATGCTACTATGTACCGTAAATGGCTGGTGCTCGCAAGAAAAAGTAGTTTTTAAAAAAGTCTAAAAAATAACCCAAAACATTCATCAACTACGCGGGGTGTAACTTTATAAATGTGTTTGCAAATGAAAGTGTTTTACAAGCAGACAAGTCCTTTAAGAAAATGTGTGGCAGTATATGTACGTATAAGTAAGAATGTTGACAAGATGCATGTGCCACATATAGGCATTTCCAGGAGCAGAGTTATGCATGTTCCTGCTGTATTTGATAAAATATGCCAGTACACGTACACATTTATTCCTGCCTTGGAGCAAGTGTTAAGCGTGCACATTGGGATTATGTGCTACTGGGGCCGACTCTGGAAGCCTAGTTTTATAAAGGTTACGTTGCCCTTTATGAACCAGGCAACCCTTTTGGACTTCTCACATAGGATTCCTGCTATAAAACCAGACTCCAAATGGTCCTTTCAAAGAATATCTTGCCCAGGTTTGTATTAAATAGGAATCTCTATCAAGGATCAACAGCTGCTGTATATTCCATTTTTAAGACTTGCTTAATCTGGCATCAACCCACCTTTATCTGTGCTGGAGGATTGTGGTGCAAACACGCCCCCTTCTGAGGCACCCCAGGATTACAGTATGAACATACATAGTCATAAATTATAATTAAAGTAACAATGAAGTGTGAAGATTCTATGTCCTTTCTGTCTTTATACAGTAAGACAGGCAGTCTGACTTTAATTTTTAATTCGTTGTTTCGGGTTTCTGAGCTTCCTTTTCCTGAATTACACCTCTTCTGGCTTATGCTACAACAGGATTTGACTCCCTCTCCCAAACTCTGTCTGCAGCAGTCACCCTCTACCCGACCCTCATTATTCTTGGTGAATTCAACTTTCATATTGACTCATCAACTCTAGCCTGTGATAAACAGTTCTCTTCTCAGTGATCTATCGCTAACTCAGCATATTTCTACCCCCTACCCACGAGGGAGGTCATACTCTCGATTTAGTTACAACCCATTCCATTTCTTCTATCAGTCTTACGGATTTCTCCATTCAGCCCATTTCATAGTCTGATTATTTCCTAATTTCCTTTTGCTGCCCCAAATTGTCCCCTAACCTATCCATTCAGTCTAGATCACTGTTTTTCAACCGGTGTGCTGCGGCGCTCGGGTACAAGAGGGATTGCAGCCAGAATCTGGGGTGCAAGGACAGCAAAGAGCCGAGATCCGGGGTGGCGACACTTGTGTCTTTCTGTTTGGCTCCGTTACTCAGGTGCTTGTTTAATAACAGGCTTGAAGAGGTTGCTATTTTTGTGCCCTGTTGACAGAAGAAAGCTTTTAACTTGAATTTTTAGGTTACATGTTACCTGGTTTCTTCCCTCACTTTCTGTTGGTCTCTCTACTCCCCCCCCCCCCCTTTCCCTTGCTACCCCTCCCCTTTTGTGTGTTTGGTCTAAGAAAAAAATATCCCCATGTGCTATTCTCCTCCCTCCCTATTCTTTCCTTTTGACAATTGAAACTCTGTTTCTGGCAAATACTGCCTTTATGAAGAAATTCACCCAAGGTGGTGTATAGCAGGTACAGTTTAGCATAAAACTTACAGTTCTATTAACAGCACAACAATAGTAAAATGACCAAATATAAACATGAATACAATAAGAGCTTCTTTTATCAAGCTGAGCTAGCTGCTCTCTGTGCGGTAAAGCCACCCATTCACTTTGAATGGGCTCCGTCAGCATTGCCAAGCGGGAACCGCTAGCGCAGCTTGATAAAAGAGGACCTAGATGAGGTAAACGTGAGAACAGCAAATTAAAAACTAATAAGACTACCATGAAACAGGATCAAAAATATACACATTTAAAGCACTGAAATTCAAATAAGAGATATTATATGATGTACTACTGAAACATCTAATAAGCATGCATTAGAACATTCAAATATAAGTGATGTATTAGAGGTCTACAAAATCCTGCACAAAGTTGGACAAGTAAACATAAATCGATTTACCATTTTAAAAAATCATACAAAATTAGGGAACATGTCATGAAGTTTCAAAGTAGTACATTTAAAATAAATAGGAGAAATATTTTTTCACTCTTAAGCTTTGGAACTTGTTGACAGAGGATGCGGTAAAAGCAGTTAGTCTAGCTGAGTTTTAAAAAGGTTGGAACAAGTTCCTGGAGGAAAAGTCATCAGGCTATTATTAAGACAGACCTGGCAAAAGCCACTGCTTTCCCCCTCAGATAAGTAATATGGAATATCTGGCTACTTTTTGAGATCTTGCCAAGTTTTTGTGACTTAGAAAGGCCACTATTGGAAACAGGATGCTGGGCTTGATGACACAATATGGTGATTCTTGTGTTATATTAAAGCTGCAATAGAGGCTTATTAAGCTGCCTGTTTCTGAGCATTATTGCTTTCTCTTTCAGTCTTGTTTCCACAAAGCTTGACTTGTTTGCTTTGGAATTTTCATGAGTCAAGGTACCACAGCCAAAGGGCTAAAGAAAACACTGAAAGCCGAACTGCTCTAATTCACTGGCCAGTTTATTGTTGCCTCACCAGGTTCCCTGCTTAAATTAACATTCTGCCCTCAGGTTAAAAACAACAGGATTTCTGATGGCAAGCTGAACAGTTATTTATGTGAATTCCGTTTCTCTGCTTTATTCCCAGAAGTTTTTCTTGCTCTTGACAAAATATTACCACCGCCATACTTATTAGAGTGTAAACCATCCCAGCAGACTAACAGGCTTAGGTAATACAGCAAATACTTGAGTGTGTATCATGGTTTTCACGTGCAAGTTTTCTACGTATACTAGTGAGACCAAACAAAAAAATTCCCCCAAAAAGAAATACCGCATTGAGATGCAGACCTTGGGCCCTGTTTACTAAGGTGCACTAGTGTTTTTAGTGAGTTCTAAAAGTTAGCGTGCGCTAACGCTAGAGACACCCATATATTCCAATGGGTGTGTCTAGCATTAGCACGCGCTAAAAACACTAGTGAGCCTTTAGCGTGGCTTAGTAAACAGGGCCCCTTATTTTTTTTTTTCATTTCCAGGCTGTGAAGTTTTTTCACCACATTCCTGGTTAATGAGCTGATTTGCATGTTTTAGGACTTCAGCAGTTTGAATAGTTATTTATTCATATTTATAACTCATATTCACAAAGGTCCAAGGCAAGAATATATCACATACAGGCAACATATAATTATATTTTATTTCATAACATAGAACAAATTATACATTAGTACAAAACTAGGCAATAAATCTACGAACCAGTAACAATAAATCTCAATAACATGTAGAAAACTGAAGTTTCACTTACTGCAAATGTGCAAAATTTTGCAAACTGTATTTCATGGCCAATTTACTAAAATGTGCTAATTGTTTTAAAGCAGCTTTTAATGCCCATTAGCCCCCTTGTTTACTAAGCCATGCTAGCGGCTGCCATGCGCTAATGCCGACACAACCCATTCACTCTGAATGGACTGTGTTGGCATTGCAGTGGATCAGCTACTAGCGCGGCTTAGGGCCCTGTTTTCTAAGGCATGCTAGTGTTTTTAGCATGCGCGCTAAAATTTAGCGCACGCTAACACTAGAGACACCCATATATTCCTATGGGTGTGTCTAGAATTAGCGCACGTGCTAAAAACAATAGTGCACCTACAGTGTGGCTTATTAACAGGGCTGTCAGTAAACAGGGGGGTAGGTATTTAATATGGATCTCCAAAACAGCTAAAATGTTGCAACAATAGTGTGCATTAGATTAAGCATCTAACACAGAACCTCATGTTAGAAAGCAGGCAAAGGGCATGGCCCGCACCCTGCAATTAATTCAGGTGTTTATTTAAAAACCAATTATACGCCACAAATATACAATATCAAGCAACTTAGAACTTTCAATGTAATCCAAATCACACAAAATAATCACAAAAAAATAAAACCTATGAGTACAGTACACAATTATATAAATACAACTGCTACAAAGAGTATGCAAAGCAATCAATTTATCCATCTTATAAAAACACCTGCCCAGAAAGAACCAGCTTATGAAATATCAACAAATCATTTTTGAGGTGCAATTCAGAAAGCAACACATTCAATAACGTAAGCTCCTCACATGAAAAGAAAAGAGAACACATTTCAGACATGAATTTCCCTAACACCTGGGATATGCAACAATTTCTGATTCCCAGAGCACAAACTCCATCCAAGGCTGAAGACAGTACAGTCACCTGAAAATAAACAAGCACAAGGCTTGATTTCTAGGGGAACAGTCTGGAACACAGTTCCATCACTTCTTTTCAGACTCCATACCAGCAGAGTTGTTCTGTTCCAGCCCCTCGCTTCCAGGCAGCCTGCAAGGAAGAAGGGGGGGAGGGAGTAAGCCTGGAGCAGAGCACAGGCACTCTGATCCCTAAACCAGCCCCTCTTCTCCAGTTACTGGCCCACCTACTTGCCCCTCCCTCCTCCACTTTACAGTTCCACTTCCTTTTTGTCTACATATTAAACTTCAATAAACAGATGCGATTGTGCTTCTCCAGGTCAGTTTCGGTCTTCCTCTTCTCGATCCACCGGCTGGATCCACCCACTTTGGGTTCATGATGGTCTTGCATACATAGAATTTGTCCTACCAACCAGACTCTGCATTTGGTAACAAGATCCAATCCAGCGTGGCTTTTCCTTAGTATCTTATAATTTTTGATGTGATCTCAGTAAGTCGCACCGAAGATATAAGTACATAAGTATTGCCACACTGGGACAGACCAAAGGTCCATCAAGTCCAGCATCCTGTTTCCAACAGTGGCCAATCCAGGTCACTAATACCTGGCAAGATCCTGAAAAACTTCAGTACATTTTAGCTGCTTATCCTGTTATGATATCAGTTTAATTGTCAGAATTATTGAAATATATAGCAGTATGTCAGTTTATTTTACTGGATCAGGTATCAATATAAAAATGCAGTTTTTAAAAGACTAATTGAAACTGCAACAGGGAAACTGATCTGAACTTCAAGCCCCTCTTTCCCCTCCCTTTTCATGGGAACTTCTGATAGCAGGGCTAGTCAATTACAAACACTTAACAGAGACAAAAGGCACTGCTCCAAAGAGATATAAAACTTCCTTCTCCTCCCACCTGAAGGACTGGTAACAAAAACTGACTAGGTGGATACTTGAAGGCTCATCAAGACTTCTGCAGAAATTAAACACAACTGCAGACAGAAGGTCGGAAAAATGTAAATCCAGGTACTGAAGACAAAGGACTCAGAGGAAAACCATAAACAAAACATTTGCCTGTTATTAGATGTATACCTGCCCCCTCCCATCAGCTATCAGACAAGAAGACGCCAGGACATCTGCAGAAAGGAAAAACTTATAATGTGATCATGTGAATAGACTACATTAACCATAATGCCTTGCAAATTATCCAGTGCAAACCAGGAAGCAAGTGCTGAGGTTCATGTGATCACATCCTCCTGCAACTTGCAATGTATAAAAGACAGAAGCTGTTCCAGACACAGAGCTCTTCTTCTTGGGATTTGCTGCTCTGGGGATCTACAGCTCTACCCTTCTCTCCTGTGACCATGTGCTCATCACTCAGCTTTGTAACAAAGACTTTTCTGTAAGTTAATAATTCATATTTAAACTGGCTACCTTACTTTAAGCACAGATTCTCTGAAAGACTCTTACCTCTCACTGCAATTGTATTTTAAAATAAACTCCTTTTGAAGCTAAATATATATTCTGTTCTTTACACATGCTCTTAGACCTGGTAATGCAGGTTAATGTAATCCAATAAATATACTTAATTCCTCTTATTCATTGTAATCGTGAATCTTGTTGCCTCAAAGGGCAACTGGTGGAGAATTATATATATCTTAAAACTTATAAATATTAGCGAGTGCTCTCAAGCAATATTCCCCCAAGATAAATTAATTCTTGTTACATTTTACATTAATTCTTATAACAATCCCAGAAATAAGCAATGGATTTTCCTCAAGTCAATTTAATAATGGTCTATGGACTTTTCATTTAGGAAGCTGGCCAGACCTTTTTTAAACCACACTAAGCTAACTGCCTTTACCACATTCTCTGGCAACGAATTCCAAAGTTTAATTATACGCTGAGTGAAGAAAAAGTTTCTCCGATTCATATTAAATGTACTACTTTGTAGCTTCATCGCATGCCCCCTAGTCCTAGTATTTTTGGAAAGAGTAAGTAAACGATTCACAAACAATTGTTCTCATGCATTGCTGGTGAAATAAATCCAGATTCTTTTTTATTGGTTGATATCTTCCAGGTTTCACCGATATACAAAAGTGGTACAAGCACAATTTTGTTTTGGTATTGATTGATTTTACTGACCCTATTGAGTGCAATTGACGAAATGCTGCTACTGCCTTTCTAGTTCTACAATTCACGTAGACCGAAACTGACCTGTTGAAGTACACTCAAGAGGGATCTATGCAATGGAGGTATTACCTGGGAGGAGGTGGAAAATACTGTGACTGATTGAGACAGGTGGAGAAAGCTTGTTGCCTGATGTGCAGAGATGTACAAAAAGGAACTAAGAAGATGAAACAGGTGTGAGGCCATGCAAAGCTTTCAACACAGTCATCAGAATTTTAAAATTAAAGCACCATGCTATTGGAAGGCCAGAAACGCTTCCTAAAATTACCACAGAAGTCTTCCAGCTAACTTTAACTTTGTAAATAACACCTTCTCACAGTACTACTACTAGGGGACAGGCAGCATCATTTTAGCAGTTGGTAATGCTGAGGCAGTAGTAACTATGGATCACTTCTGCCCAACACTACCAGGAAAACCCAGAAGGTCCAGGGAGGATGGTTAATTGTGTGACTGGGGAACTGTGGGCCCTGACTTTTTTGTTGAAGGACAGCTATTTTTAAATCATTTAGGGGCCCTTTTACAAAGGTGTGGCAAGCCTACCACAGACTTGCCATGTGGGAATCTGGTACTACCGATGGGCTACCACAGGAGCCAGGTGGTACTGCCGCCCATCCCCCCTACCGTGCACCATTTCCACTGCTTCAAAATTATTTTTATTTTTTTGGTGGCAGGGGCGTGCCTGGCGGTAGTCAGCGCAGTAATTAGTATGGGAGCCCTTACCGCCACCTAAATAGATGGTGGTAAGGGCCCCCCTTGGAAATGGCTGCATGGCAAGTATGGAAATCCAGAAGAGGAAAACAAAAGCTCTGCAGAAAGGGCAGTACAGTCCACAAAAGCAGAAAACACATCTTCTAATAGTTAAAAAGGCTTTTATTCTTGTCACTTTAAAACACAAGCCGACGTGGCCACATTTTGCCTCTCTAGAGGCTGCGTCAGGGATTATCAACCCCTAATAGGGTCCCAAAGAGCACAAACACATAATAGTTGGTAGATGTAACAATGAAAAACAGCTCAGCAGCTAGCAGCAGGATAAAGAAATGTCTCCTCCAATCTCAATAGTATTGGAATCCCTGACGCAGCCTCTAGAGGGGTGGAGTGTGACCATGTCAGGTTGTGTTTTAAAGTGACAAGAATAATAGCCTTTTTAACTATTAGAAGACGTGTATTCTACTTTTGTGGACCGCACGGCAAGTGTTTCACTTACCGCATGGCCATTTCTTTTTTTTCTTTTCAAAAAATACCTTTCCTTTCATCTGCTGTAGTAATAGAGGGCCTTGGTGCATGGCAAATCTAAATGCCGATGCCACTGCAGGCCCCCTTTTACCACAGATTAGTAAAAGAGGCCCTTAGGTACCAGAAGGGGCTGCATAGAAAGGTTGATAGCCCCCCCCCCCCCCTCCTCTCCCACTAGGCCATTAGGGAATTTGGACTAGGGGAAAGACTGAGGGGAGGGGGTTATTTCTGCATACTGGGCCTGCCCCTTTTCCACTGACCAGGCCAGCTATTGTAAATTGCTACAGCTGGGAATGTGTGAAATTCCTGTCTGCAGCAATACAAGCCAAATTTCCACACAATTCACTAACAATTTTTCTGCAGTAAAACGGCATGCAAATGTGCTATTTTACTGCATCTTAGTAAATAGATTTCTAAGGGGTTCTTTTACAAAGCAGTCGTAAAAAGTGGCCTTAGCACATCTTATGCGGCTCTTTCCCACATGCTAAGGCCATTTCTACCACATCTATAAAGATGGCTTTTTTTTGTATTAATGACCATGCGCTAATGTTGCCATCAGCACGCAACCATTTTGTCAAATTACCACATTTGTACTTACCACCAACCATTCTGTAGGCAGTAAGGGCTAATACGCTATCCACGCACCAGCCAATAACATGTGGTAATATAGCTACACTAACTGGTTAGCGCAGGAATGCCCATTCTCCGCCCCCTCAAAAAATGTATTTTTTAGCATACGGCTAACGTGTGCAGATTTGGCAGTTATCACAGGATAACTGTGCACATTCCGCAGTACACCATTTCAAGCTGCGTTAGGCATGTGTTAGCATCTAAAGTAGCTTAATAAAAGTGCCTCTAAGGTTGTAAGCCGTCTGGGCCTGCAACTCGCCTTGAGTTCAGATTTGAAAAGCCAAGTAATTAAATCTAAAACCCAAAGCCAAACAAAGCGGGGGAATGAGAGGGAGGTGGCGATACACCAAACCAAGAGGAAGGTGCTTTTTATATTTGGGCTGCAATGAGTTTTCCACCAAAGCTTCAATATACCTAAAATCCTATTCTTTACACCATTTCTTCAGCCATTCACTAAAGATCCTGATTCAACACTGTCTGTACTCCCCCTTAGCAGACTCCAGTAATATCTGAGAAAATGCCACCATCCATGTTCACTGGCCAAACATAGTCTAATGCCTAACTCATAGGTACCAACACTTGAACATGATTAGGGGTGCAAAACACAATACAAATTACCCCTCTCTGGACACAGTGAAGGAGCTTGCTCAGCACCCACAGGTTTGGCTCCAATGTTCTCAATATCAAGACATACCCTTCCTGAAAACAAGGAACTTCTACACATGTGACCATCTATAGGAAAAGGTAACTAAAATCACCAGAAACAAAAAAAATTAGGTTTTAATTAATTCTGTTGGCGGAAACAATTTGTAATACAACAGTCCAAAATTTATCCTTTCATGTGCAATAATAAAAAAAAGTTACAGAAGTTCAAACATGTTATTTTTTTTAGACTGCTTATGGACCCATGACATGAAAAATCAGTCATTCTCAACATTTTGGATCTGCTATTTTAGTCACCTTTTCCCAGAGACGGCCATATATCCTTCACTGGGCAAAATTCCAAACATGTCTAACATGGTAACACTAACTTCCTTTTTATTTTATTTTTTTGGAATGTATCAGACATCTTGGAATTAGTCCAAGGCTTAAATGCATTAACAGCTGGAACCATGCTACAATGCTGTAACTGAAATGTAAAGCCTAAATTCTTATCTGGAATACAATATCTGTAAAATTACTGCAACCAACACAACTGATCCTTGAACTTGGGAAAGATACTCATGGCCCTGCAAGGAAGGCACACTGAGAGGGTAACCAGAAGTGCCTTGATCACTGAAGCTCTTCAAAAGAACACTTTAACCCTCTACTCCCAGAAAGTTATTATTTGCCATACTGTTTTGTAACAGGAAGGCACCTGCTGTCATTCATTTCTGAACCTCAAGCAACAGCTTCAAACTGGGCTTAGTCACCACACTTAACACAGCTAGTTCCTGAGTGGCAGATAATGTAGTTATAGATTAGTTTTACCTACTGTCAGCAAGGTAATTCTGGCCTTATCTTCAAATATACGAGGAAGATGTGCAAAAAAAAGCAAAATCTGTATATTATTACTTAAAATATATTCAGTTTCAAACCTGTTTGTGAATTCCTAAGAGCTGTTTTTCAGACACTTTGAGGTTTTCTTTTTACTGAAAACTCAACATTTTACTGTCTCTGGAGTGAGAATATTCACTGCAATGTGTTCACCATGGAGGGCTTGTGGACATCAATTCTTCCTCTCCTCTGTCTGGGTCAAAGTACCATCACACTCTCTTAGGGATTCCATCTCTCTCTCCCACTATTCCTCTTACAGCATCCGAGAATAAAACAGGAGACCATATTCTCCTCAACATAAAGTGACTGCTGCTGCCAGCTCCTCTTCCCAGATAGAAATGCAACATTGCCACCAGGCAGTCCTCCACCACAAACCAATGCACAGTTATAACAACTTCTACTAGGCTCCAAGACTCTAGGCGTGTTTCTAGGCGCGGACAACTTTCACTCATCAGAGGGAGACTGAGGAAAGACATAGCAAAGGGCTGTCAGTCATCTATACTTTTATAAGCAGCACAGGGGCATTTATGGACAAATTCATTTTTCAGGTATCTATATAAGCAGTTCATAACTTTTTGGGGAGTCGGCGACCCAGACAGTAATATACTTTAATCCCAGAGACATAAGAATAGCCCTACTGGGTCAGACCAAAGGTCCATGTAGCCCAGGATCGTGTTTCCAACAGTGGCCAAGCCAGGTCACAAATACCTGGCAGAAACCAAAATAGTAGCAACATTCCATTCTCCCAATCCCGGGGAAAGCAGTGGCTTCTCCATATCTGTCTCAATATAACCGCTGTTACCACATCCTCCGGCAACGAGTTCAGAGCTTAACTATTCTTTGACAGAAAAAGAAATTATTTCTTCCTATTTGTTTTAAAAGTATTTCCAGTGTCCCCTGGTCTTTGTACTTTTTGGAAGAGTGAAAAATCTAATACTCCTTATCATTTCTATAGCGCTTCTGGACGTACGCAGCGCAGTACACTTGAACATGAAGAGACAGTCCCTGCTCGACAGAGCTTACAATCTAGTTAGGACAAATAAGAGATAAGGGAATTACTAAGGTGGAGATGATAAAATAAGGGTACTGAACAAGTGAGTAAGGGTTAGGAGTGAAAAGTAGCATCAAAAAGGTAGGCTTTTAGACTAGATTTGAAGACAGCCAGAGATGGAGCTTGACATACCAGATCAGGAAGTCCATTCCAGGCATATGGCGCAGCAAGATAAAAGGAATGGAGTCTGGAGTTGACAGTGGAGGAGAAGGGTGCAGATAAGAGAGATTTACCCAAAGAACAGAGTTCCCAGGGATATTTATGATTTTTTAAGTTTAAATATAATTTAAGTCCAGATATTATTTTTATGTAAAGATGTGTTTTATCATTTTACTTATTTGTTGTTGATTTTTTACTTAGACCCCTGATGCAGGCACTTGTTGCCGAAACGTGGATTATGATGTGTCGGATGAATAAAGTATAGCTGAGATGCTCTCATTTTTGAAGGTTCCTTGTGCCTTTTTTTTTTTTTGTATTAACATAGCTGCAGGTGCACAGCCGCAAGGCACGCCAAAGAGGAACTGGCAGTCTGCTGGGTTAGTAGTGGCTGAACAGTTTTCTGAATGGCAGCAAATTTCTCCCATTTTTTTCCATTTACTTTGGCATTATTTTTAAAGACTGAAAATAAGCAAATGAAAAATTAAGACTAGGACTCCCCCTCATCCCAATGTTGTTTGTCTTCCCCTGTCTTTTCCAGGGTCTACTATCATTTCCCATTTCTCCTCTCTTCCTGTCTTCTTCCTTACTTCTCTTTCATCTATCTCTGACATTCAAGGCTCAACAAGTCTCAGGCACCAAGTCACCATGGGTGAAAATGCACCCTGGCACCTGAGATCTCTTGCCCCCAAATTTTTATCACTTATTTTTGTGCTGCCTCAGAAAACAATTCCTACCTGCTTGCAGTGGTTCAGCTCACTGTTGTAAGCTCCAGCCATGCAATGCAGGAAACTCGGGTACTCTTGTAGTTTCAAGACTCATGAGACTTGAAACCGTGAGAGTAACCAAGCTTTCTGTGCTGCATGGCTCAAGCTTACAACAGTGAGCTGATTTGCTCCAGGTAAGCAGCAAGCTGTCCATGGCAAGATGCAAGACAGAGAGACTGCATGAAGGCTAGAATGGAGGGTGCATTATGAGAGAGAGACTGCATGAAGGCTAGAAGGGAGGGTAAGTTATGAGAGACACATAGGAGCCAATTTGCATGCAGGCTGGATGGAAGGTGAATTTCGAGAGAGAGACTGCATGAAGGCTGGAAGGGATGGCTAGAAGGGAGGGTAAGTTATGAGAGAGAGATTGCATTCAGGCTGGAGGAACGGTGAATTTCGAGCGAGGCACTGCATGCAGGCTGGAGGGGGTGAGTTATGAGACGCATGAAGGCTGGTTGGGGGGACTGAGTTGTGTGACAGACTGCATAAAGGCTGGGGGAGGGGCTCAGTTATGAAAGGGGGGGTTAAGTTATGAGAGAGAGACTACATGAAAGCTGGAGGAGGTGAGTTATGAGAGAGAGAGAGAGACAGACTGCGTGAAGGCTGGGGAGGGGACTATGAGAGCGAAAGGTGAGGACCCATGCCATGATAATTTGTGAAACAGAGGTCATTACCTCTTCACTTTACCTATCAGATAGGAAATGTCACACTCCTGACAACATGCTTCCAAAAGGGAAACTTCTGTTTTTTGGCTGTGATGTGCAGTGGTACTTTAAGGAACTGATTTACTACATTTTCAGTCACAGAAGAGCCGTGGAGGGGCATAATCGAAATGGGCGCCCAAGTTTTCCTGAGGACGTCCTGTCGAAGGGGCGGAGAAAACCATATAATTGAAACAAGATGGGCATCCATTTTTCATTTCGATAATATGATCGGGGACGCCCAAATCTTGACATTTAGGTCATCCCTAGAGATGGTCGTCCTTTGGTCGTGCCAGGAGCCAGCATTTGTAGTGCACTTGTCCTTCTGACACGCCAGGACACCAACTGGGCACCCTAGGGGCACTGCAGTAGACTTCAGAAAAAGCTTCCATATACATAGCTCCTTTACCTTGTGTGCTGAGCCCCCCAAAACCCACTACCCAGAACTGTACACCACTACCACAGCCCTTACAGGTGAAGGGGGGCACCTTGATGTGGGTACAGTGGGTTTCTGGTGGGTTTTGGAGGGCCCACATTTACCACCACAAGTGTAACAGATAGGGGTGGGGGTGGGCCTGGGTCCGGCACCTGCCTGACGTGCACTGCATCCACTAAAACTGCTCCAGGGACCTGCATACTGCTGTGATGTACCTGAGGCTGGCATAGAGGCTGGCAGAAAATATTTTTAAAGTTCTTATTTGAGGGTGGGAGGGAGTTAGTGACCACTGGAGGAGTAACGGGAGGTCATCCCCGATTCCCTCCGGTGGTCATCTGGTCAGTTCGGGCACCTTTTTGCCTTAGTCGTAAGAAAAACTGGACCAGGTGAAGTCATCCAAGTGCTCGTCAGGGACGCCCTTTTTTCCCATTATGGGTCAAGGACGCCCAAGTCCCGCCTTCGCTAAGCCTCCGACATGCCCCCGTGAACTTTGGTCGTCCCCGCGACAGAAAGCAGTTGGAGATGCCCAAAATCGGCTTTCGATTATACTGATTTGGGTGACTCTGTGAGAAGGACGCCCATCTTCCGATTTGCAGCGAAAGATGGGCGTCCTTCTCTTTCGAAAATAAGCCTGTTAGTAAATCAGTTTCCAAAGGAGCCGCCACTGATCTTAGAGGAGATTCTGCCCCCCCCCCCCCAATATACATACTTTAAATGTGACTTTGAACAACTTTGGGTGTGGGGTGGAGGGGAAATGAAAGAGGTTTCACCGGCTCCTAAATTTTGAGGCTGGATCTTAGATTCAGTGAAAAATTTTTCCTCTATTTTTTTCTGTCTAATCACTCTTGGAGACTATTTACCTTTCATCTGCATACTAGCTTTCCATCTAATTCTCTCATTTCCTTCCTAGTCCCTATTCCCACTTCTCCTATCCCCCTCTCTCACACCTTCTCCAGCTTCATATTTCCTTCTGTTGTTCAAAGACTCACTATTTCCCCCATATGTATTCCCTTTTTTTCATTATATTCCTCTGCCTCACATCTCCTTGCAAGCTCCGATTCCTTACACGGGAGAGAGGAAGGCTAAAGATGAGATGCTGGACTCACTGGAGGTGGGTTGCCAAGGAAGGGGAAACGCTGGACTATAGGGGATAGAGAGTGGGGGATGGGGGGATTAATGGCTGAAAGTTCACCTAGGGTGACGGGTACCCTTTGGGACAGTCCTGCACCATTTCCCTCAGTATGCCACTGGTTGGCACCATAAACTGGGGTCCCAAGCTTCATCTTAAGTACATAAGTGTTGCAATCTTGGACAGACCAAAGGTCCATCAAGCCCAATATCCTGTTTTCAACAGTGGCCAATCCAGGTCACAAGTACCTGGCAAGATCCCCAAAAAAGTACAATACATTTTATGATGCTTATCCTAGAAATAAGCAGAGGATTTTCACAAGTGCATTTTAATAATGGCTTATGGACTTCTCTTTTAGAAAGCTATCCAAATCTTTTTTAAACCCCACTAAGCTAACTGCTTTTACCACATTCTCTGGCAACGAATTCCAGAGTTTAATTACACGTTGAGTGAAGAAATGTTTCCGATGAGTTTTAAATTTACTACTTTGTAGCTTCATTGCAGGCACTCTAGTCCTAGTATTTTTGGAAAGAGTAAACAAACGATTCACATCTACCCGTTCCACTCCACTCATTATTTTATAGACCTCTATCATATCTCCCCTCAGCCGTCTTTTCTCCAAGCTGAAGAGCCCTAGTTGTTTCAGCCTTTCCTCATAGGGAAGTCGTCCCATCCAATTTATCATTTTCATCGCTCTTCTCTTTACCTTTTCTAATTCCACTAAATCTCTTTTTACATAAGATGACCAGAATTGTACACAGTATTCAAGGTGTGGTCGCACCATGGAGCGATGCAAAGGCATTATAACATCCTCATTTTTATTTTCCATTCCTTTCCTAATCATACCTAACATTCTATTTGCTTTCTTTGCTGCCACAGCACACTGAGCAGAGGGTTTCAAAGTATCGTCAACAATGACTCCTAGATCCTTTTCCTGATTGTTGACTCCTAACACGGAACCTTGCATCATGTAGCTATAGTTCAGGTTTCACTTTTCCACATGCATTACTTTGTACTTGCTCACATTAAACATCATCTGCCATTTGGATGCTCAGTCTCCCAGTCTTGCAATTTTTCACAAACCTCTTGCGATTTAACAATTTTGAATAAGTTTGTGTCATCGTCAAATGTAATTACCTCACTAGTTATTCCCATATCTAGATCATTTATAAATATGTTAAAAAGCAGACCCCTGCGAAACCCCACTATCTACCCTTCTCTATTGAAAACACTGACCATTTAACCCTACTCTCTGTTTTCTATCCTTTAACCAGTTTTTAATCCACAATAGAACACTACCTCCTATTCCATGACTCTCCAATTTCCTCTGGAGGCTTTCATTAGGTACTTTGTCAAATGCTTTTTGAAAATCCAGATACACAATATCGAACGTCTCTCCTTTATCCATGTATTTGTTCACTCCTTCAAAGAAATGCAGTAGATTGGTGAGGCAAGATTTCCCTTCAATAAATCCATGTTGGCTTTTGAATATGCTCTGTAATTTTGTTTTTTATAATAGTCTCTACCATTTTGCCCGGCACTGACGTCAGGCTCACCGATCTGTAATTTCCTGGATCACCTCTGGAACCTTTTTTAAAAGTCGGCATTACATTGGCCACCCTCCAATCTTCCGATATCATGCTTGATTTTAAAAATAAATTACATCTGAGACTTAAGGCATGGAACATGAGGAAAGCACTTAAGTCTAGCACCTACTCGGACAAAGTAATGTCTAAAGATATTTCCCCTCTGTGGTGCAAAGGCAAGTACCGAAGGGGTGCGCAAAGCCTTAGTTAGCATTTTGTTGTAGTGATGTATGCATTTCTTTTTCATGATCTTGCCACAAAATAAAGACCTTAGTGGAAAAAATAACTAAAATAAATGTCATCTTGATTAATAGTTACATATAAAAATGTATTACCCAGCATATATTTCAGCAGTGGTTTTTGATGCATTTATGTCTCCCACAGTCAGACACTAGCTGCGAGGCTGAGGAAAGAGCTATAAAACTTTTAAGTAATGTACCGTACTGGCCTAAATATAAGACAGTCTTTTTCTTAATTTATTTGTGAAAACGTAGCTAGTCCATTACCTGATCCAGCTCAAAAACATTCCAAATCTGAACAGGAGGTATCTTTTGCAGGTTACTATCTTGCCTGTACCTGGAAGATACCATGATCTAAGGCAGTACAGAAAAGCTTAAAAACCCCTGAGGCTGGATGAGTTCAAGTCTCAATGCATGGATGAGACAAAGGTACAGGGAGAAGGGTTTTAGATTCATTGGGTAAGAGAAAGCCTATTCTAATGGAATGAGCTCCACTTTAACTAGAATGTAATGCACTACTGGCACTAGAGAAAGAGACAGAGCAATCTTTATCTGGATCATGGGGGGAAACTGACAGTTATCCAGGAGTGCATGGTTCACAGTGAGGTATTTTCAAAGCATAGTTTATAGCTTATTGGAACTTGCTAAACCACTCTAGCTGCCAGGGCAGAGCAGAGTGGTGTACAGTATACAAACAAAATTCAGAAAGGAAAGGAACTCCATTTAAAATAGCAAAGTTATACACTCACACAGAAAAGAGAGAGAAGATAGGAAGGAAAAACAGGAAAATTTAGGCAATCTCAACGATCCCAGCAACCTCATGCTGGCGAGTCCAGTGGGGCTGTTTCTCTAAAAGCTTGTCTAAAAAGCCAGGTATTAAAGTTAGCTTTAAAGTTCTTAAGTGAGAGGTCACTCCGGAGGGAGAGGGGCAGATTATTCCAAACGTGGTGGTGGTGGGGGGAAATAATGTTAAAACTAAGCAATTAGGGGTAACTGGGGGGGGGGGGGGAGAAATATTATATTTTCTGTCGGGCTGTTATGGTATTTCTTGGATAGTAACATAGTAACATAGTAGATGACTGCAGAAAAAGACCTGCATGGTCCATCCAGTCTGCCCAACAAGATAAATTCATATGTGTATACCTTACCTTGATTTGTACCTGTCTTTTTCAGGGCACAGACTGTATAAGTCTGCCCAGTAGGATTCCTCGCCTCCCAACCACCAGTCCCGCCTCCTATCACCGGCTCTGGCACAGACCGTATATATAAAGCAGAGCACATGGTCATCATGAAGGAACATGGATCACAATGAAGGCTATTGCTGTTGTTAATAACTGTTGTCAAAGATTGTTTCTACTATTATGTTTTACTAGTAAAAAAGGCCCGTTTCTGACACAAATGAAACGGGCGCTAGCAAGGTTTTCCTCGGAGTGTGTGTGTTTGGGAGAGTGTATGTGAGAGTGAGTGTTTGAGAGTCAGAGTGAAAGTGTGAGTCCAATCCATGCTGCTCTGTCACCTGGCCCCTCCATTCATCCCTATCCAGCAATTCCGCTGTCTCCCTGAGGCCTGCCCTGAAATCCATATGCATCCATGGCCATCTGTCCCCTCCATTCATCCCTATCCAGCAATTCCCTTCTCCATGAGTCCTGCCCTTCCAATCCATGCCCATCCATGCTCCTTTGTCACCTGGCCCCTGCATTTTTCCCTATCCAGCATTTCCCCTCTCTGCCTGAGGCCTGCCCTGCAATCCATATCCATCCATGGCCATCTGTCCCCTCCATTCATCCCTATTCAGCAATTCCCGTCTCCCTGAGTCCTGCCCTTCCAATCCATGCCCATCCATGCTCATCTGTCACCTGGCCCCTCCATTTTTCCCTATCCAGCAATTGCTCTGTCTCCCTGAGGCCTGCCCTGCAATCCATATCCATCCATGCCCATCTGTCCCCCCTATTCATCCCTATCCAGCAATTTCCCTCTCTCCCTGAGTCCTGCCCTCCCAATCCATGCCCATCCATGCTCCTCTGTCCCCTGCCCCCTCCATTCATCCCTTTCCAGCAATTGCCCTCTCTCCCTGAGCCCTGCCCTCCCAATCCATGCCCATCCATGCTCCTCTGTCCCCTGCCGCCTCCATTCATCCTTTTCCAGCAAGTCCCCTCTCTCCCTTCCATGACCCCCCCTTGCATCCATGCTCCTCTCTCTCCCATGTCCCAGCCTGGGCCGCCCTCTTCTTCCCCCCCCCCCCCCCCCCTTTGCATCCATGGTGTCGTTTCTCCCCTGCCCTCCCGCTCCCATTGTTTTTCTTTTGTGGCCACCCTCTTCGCTCCCCCCAACATGGTTTTTATTTTTTTTTCTTGTTTTTAAATGTACCTCCGTGGCGGTTCCGGCAGCGAAGCGTCAGGGAAGGAGGCGGTGCTCCCGACGTCTAGGTTTCCCTTCGCTGTGTTCCGCCTTCTTTTGACGTCATCCTTGACGTCAGAAGAAGGCGGAACACAGCGAAGGGAAGGCTAGACGTTGAGAGCGCCGCCTCCTTCCCTGACACTTCGCTGGCGAGCGTTGCGATTGGATGAGTGTCATTGCTCTGCCCTCGACGTCATCACGTTTGACGCGTGGGCGGGGCAGACACAATGCGCTCTCACCCCCTTCACTTTTGGCTAACAGAGGCTTCATTCGAACGTTGGAGGTGCGTTTTATATAAAGAGATGATATATAAAGAACATTTAAATTAGCCACAATTGCCCTCCTCTTGTCCCTTCCTCCCTTCTCACCCATTACTTCCCTCACCCGTAACTGTCTTGTCTGTCTGTATTATTTAGATTGTAAGCTCTTTTGAGCAGGGACTGTCTCTTTGTATCAGGTGTTCAGTGCTGCGTGCGTCTGGTAGCGCTGTACAAATGCTAATAATAATAATAATAATAAATTAAAACTAGGAAATTAGAGTGTCCGACAGAGAACAAACTCAAGATAGGTCAGATGACTTAAAAATAAAGAACACATAAATATAAATTATTCTAAATTACCTGAAGCAACTATTAACAAGAAGGTTATGAAAAGGAAACACAATATATTTCGGTGTGCATACAAATGCCACAACTCTAAACAAATAAAATTATTGGCTTGTGTAGCAATAAATTGAGAAATAGGCATAAAGAGTATCTCAGAGACCTGGTGGGAAGAACATGATCAACGGGACACTGTGATATCAGCTTATAAAATATACAAAAATGGAATAGTTTAACTAGTGGAGGGGTAGCACTAGAGATTAGGAATGACAGAGTCAAAAAGATAAAAGTTCTGCAGAAATCAGGCTGCACTCAATTTGTGTACATGAAAGGGAAGAATACAATAGTGGAGGTATACTATCAACCATCTGACTAAGATGATGAAACAGACTGTGGAATGTTAATAGAGTTTAGATAGACTATTAAAAATGGAAGAATAACAATGGGAAATTTCAAATACCACAACATCAATTGAGTGTATGTCTCATGAAGGCATGCTAGAGAAGTAACAATTTCTAGATTTCAAATGACTACTTTGTGGCTACTCCTGGCAACAAACAAGAGGGGGAATTACTTTAGATCTAGCTCTCAGTAGACTGGGTACAAGAGGTAACAGTGGTAATGATCACTACTGTCTAGTGGTCTAATACAATCAAATATGATATTATCAATAGAAAGAGAATAAGAACTACGGCAGCATTATATTTAAAAAGGAAGGCTATGACAGAAAATTAGTCAAAAAGAAACTAAGAGGACCATTTGTAAGCTTAAATATTTATATGGGGCATAGAGATTGCTTAAAATGCTGTATTAGAAGCCCAGACAAAACGTATACCACAAAGGAAAAAAAACAGTCAAAGGCAATCAAACAACTGCCAGCATGGCTGAACGATTCAACAAAAGTAGTTTATTAAATCCAAAAAAGAAAAAAAGAACCTAATAAGAAAAAAAATGAAACAGTATATGCACTGGGAAATAAATATATTAAACTATTAAAGAAGGCCAAAAGAGAATCTGAGAAAGAAAACCTGGGGGGAGTCAGCTAGAATATTATATAACTAAGGCCATAACAGAGAAACTAAGGACTAAATTCTATATATAGCACGCAAAAAATCAGTGCTGGAAAAAGCCCCCGCTCAGTGCTATTCTATAAACTGCACTTAAAGTCTCAATACCTCGGAACTGAGACTACAATTAGGCATGGCCATTTATTTTATTTATTTATTACATTTCTATCCCACATTTTCCCACCTATTTGCAGGCTCAATGTGGCTTACATAATATCGGAGAGGGGATATCCTGAAAACCCTGACAAGCTGGGTGTGCCCCTTAGGACTGGGTTGAAAACCCCTGCTGTAGAGGATGTTAAGGAGAGATCACAGCAGAACCATCCTTTGTAGGTGATGTTTCAGAAGAATTTAATCACTCAACTTGGAAGAGGTACTACAGCAAACTGAAATGGATTAGTAACACTTACCTAATAGTATTCACCCCAGAGTTCTGACAACTCTAATATGAAATCACAGATGACCTACTCGTAACCTATAATTAGAACTTCTATTCTAATATCACCACTTTCTACTTAATTAGGGGTTTATTTTACAAAGCTGCACTCTCGATTCCTGCGTGACAAATGAAAGGAAGCCCATTCAATTTCTATGGGCTTCCTTTCATTTGCCGCATGGGAATCGCTAGCATGGCTTTGTAAAAGACAACCTAGGTGTTCTCTGCAGATATTAAAACATACAAAATAAAGTCTATTTTTGCACCACAAGTATTATTGCTTGGAGCTTTTTCTAGGGGAATCAAACATATGTTTGTATTTCTTAGGAATCATCAGCATTGGAAAATCACAAAAATTGAGTGAGAGACCCAGGACAAGTTGGGAAGGGATGTGAGAGTACTAGGGGAAGTGGTGTTTTTCTAGTGTTTTCCAATTAAAATCATTTTTTTTGCATTGAGGTGTTTAATATTTAAAATCAAAAACCTTATTTATAATGAAGATCTGCTACCATACCTGAAGTCTGGAGATTTGCTAATACAACAACAAATTTTTAAAATGTGATCTGGAGTGATCCAGTAAACTACAGCCAAGTAAGCCTGTGAACAGTTATCACTGAAATGGTGGAAACATTTTAAGAACAGAATTATCAAACATATGAACAGATATGACTTAATGCAGAAGAACTAGTATGGATTTAACAAATGGGAAGTTCTACACTCTACACTTCCCATGAGCACCTGGGGTTAGGCATTGGCAAGAAGACTAAGGGGAGGAATAAAGCCAGTAGTATTACACTCTGGATGTTCTTCTGATTTGAGCTGCTTAAAGAAGCCCTTATAATTTGATCCCTGATGCAGGCATTTAGCCAAAACACGGGCTGTATCGGGGTCCAGGAATAAAATTTGCTTCCTCCAATCCAAGGCTCTGCTTCTTGTTCCCAACTAGGCCCACTACATTGTATTTCTGCATAAATTTGTGTGATGGTATTTTTGTACTATTGTGGCCGGAGGCTGATTTTATAAAGGCACATTAGATTCCTCTGCTGCCTTTATAAAACAGATTAAAAATAGGTGACCTGTTTATGAAATTACACCCAACATGTGGGTTACTACTGTGGCATAGACCTAGTATAACCTCTCTCTTTGGTACCACTATAGACTTGGGGCTCATAGTTCCAGGCCCTAGTCCCAAGAACTGTTGCCAAAACCTGACTTGGGTTTTCTAACAGTGGAGAGGGGAAGGAATTATCCACTTTCTGGTTTATGGACAGTGCTGCACTCAAAAAGCCAAATGTCTTTTCTTTTGATGTAATTATCTGCTCTTCCAGTCTTTGTGTCTCTAATCTGTACTGAACCTTCCAAGATTGTGAATCATGTGTATTCTCTTTTCTGTGCTGAGAGTACTAGAGTCCATTAGGATTTCCTACACATAATTATGCAAATAGAAGCTGCCATAGAACAGCTAGATGTTAAAGGCACCAGGACTCTTTGTTTCTCAAGTAATCTCACAGGATTTTTCTAAGTTATCACAATGTGTTTTCTACTTGGATCTGTGCCATCTTGATTATTTAAGATACAGACATAAAGGAGGTAATTTAATGAAGCCTTTTCTGCATCTAAAGCTGGTATAGTAATTCAATTAGAGAAGCTGTATGCTCATGTCAGTATCAGATGAAGATAATTTGTGCCCCTGAATTCTCAACAAACTGTAACAGAGAGGAATCCCTCAGCTGCAGATCCTTGAGGAGCAGGTTGCATTGTCCAAGTGGAGGGTAATGAAGAAGTAATGGTTCTGTTAATATGTTCAGCCAGGAAGTGGTAGATTTAGAGAGGCTGTAGAAAAAGATTTAGCAGTTTTGAGCTGTACTGCACATGTTGACCCAAAAAAGGTACAGTATTCCCCTCATTCTATAAAGTTGAGTCTCCAAATTTGCACATTTTATAGAATAGTGCTGACTGCATGCCTAACAATTGTTAAATTAGGCAGCAATCACTGTTTACTCTAAGCAGCGCAGCCACACACCTTTTCATAAGAGACCGTGCAGTTGTAGCCCACCGTGCATTTGGCAGCACCAGGACCTGTTCCGACTACCTCCTGCAACACCTTGCCACCCTCCTCCGCCGCTGCTGCTTTCCCAAACCAGCAGCAGTGGCAAAACAAAGAAAACTATTGTGGGATCTTACTGTACATAACAATGGCTGCCAATCCGCCCCTTACAACATCACTTCTCGTTCCGGATAAGAGCCAGCAGCCACAGGTATGGTACAGTGAAGTCCCATGACGGTTGTCTTGTTTTGCCACTTCTGCTGCTGCTGGTTTTGGCAAGCAGCAGCGGGTGGCAGGGGGCAGGCGCAGGATGGAAGTGGAGAGGAGAGGGGAGCACACACTGGAAGTGGGGAGGAGAGGGGGCAGATGCTGGAAGGAAGTGGGGAGGAGAGGGGGCAGATGCTGGATGAAAGGGAGAATAAAAAAAAATAGTAGATACTGGATGGAAGAGAGAAAAAGAGGGCAGATGCTGGAAGTATTGGGGGAGAGAACGAGCAGATGCTGGATGGGGTGGGGAAGAGGATAAAAAAAAGAGGGCAGATGCTAGAAGTGGGGGGAGGGGAAGAGCAGATGCTGAATGGGGTAGGGAAGAGGATACAGTTAGTGAGAGACTGGAGAATAAGAGTAAGTGAAATAGGAGAGCCGAGGTGAGGAAAAGAGGTGACAAGGTTTAGATAGACACAGTAAAAAGAGGGAAATTGAGGACTGAATAGTAAGAAAGAATTAAATCTGGACCGAGGCACAAAATTGAAGAAAGCTGAAAGGAAAGGGAGGAAAGAAAAATGACTAGTGGACAGGAAATCCTGGCAAGAGGGTTAAGACAAGACAAGAAAAGCAGAAACCAGAGACTGGGACCAACACAATTGAAATAAAGTAAATGGCAAGACAAGAAAGGTACAAAAATAATTTTACTTTAAGATAAAGCAGTGTGGTACCCGTGTTAATAAATGTAATAAATAAAAACAGAAAATGGAAATAAGGTGTTATCTTTTTATTGGACTAATTTTAGTACTGCTCCCACATCACAGTGATTCATCATCACTTAAGAGTTTCTTTACAGTCATAGCTGTATGACTGAATCAAAGTTATTTGTGCTTCAAGAAGTCACACAGAGCTGGGGTTCCCTGGCACTGCCCCTTCACTGGACATTTGAAGTCACTGTGCAGAATATTAAAGTCTAAATCCACAGAGTAGAACCTGCTTGAGTGTGCCAAGTCAACTGACCTCTGCATGAAAGCCAATCTTTGCTCTTATAACGGATGGGATTTCATAACTGCTCTTCTGTGGATACAATCAAAGGGGTTTACATATTATATACAGGTACTTATTTTGTACTTGGGGCAATAGAGGGTTAAGGGAACCTTTTACAAAGCAGCGGTAAGCCCACTGCGGGTTTACCACGTGCCAATCTGAAGCTACCGCTGGACCAACGTGGGCACCAGCAGTAGTTCCACCACCAGCGCATGGTATTTCTGGTGCTAGGGGAAATATTCAAAAAATATTTCCACAGGTGCTAATCAGACAGTGCCATGTGCTATCTGGTTACCGCCAAATTAGCGCAGGAGCCCTTGTGGCGGTAAGTGCTTCCTCCTCCCCCAGCATGGCTATGTGGTAAGTGAAATCTTACCGCATGGCCATTTCCTTTTGTAGTCTTTTTACCTGCTGTGGTAAAAAGAGCCTCAGCGCATGGCAAAAACAGCACCTGCAGCTAGCACAGGGCCCTTTTACTGCAGCTTCTTAAAAGAACCCCTAAGTGACTTGCCCAGAGTCACAAGGAGCTGCAGTAGGAACTGAATCTAGTTCCCCTGGTTCTCAGGACACTGCACCAACCATTAGGCTACTCCTCTACTTTGCTTGCGGAGGAGCAGCCTAGTGGTTAGTGCAGCGGTCTTTGATCCTGGGGAACTGAGTTCAATTCCCACTGCAGCTCCTTGTGACTCTGGGCAAGTCACTTAACCCTCCATTGCCCCTGGTACAAAATAAATACCTGAATATATGTAAACAGCTTTGAATGTAGTTGCAAAATACCACAGAAAGGCGATGTATCAAGTCCCCTTTCCATATTTGAGATTCTACATGGAATGTTGCTACTATTGGAGATTCTAGATGGAATGTTGCTACTATTCAGATTCTGTTGCTACTATTTGAGATTCTACATGGAATGTTGCAGGCTTCTACATGGCATGTTGCTAGTGGAGAAGTAGCCTAGTGGTTAGTGCAGTGGACTTTGATCCTTGGGAACTGAGTTTAATTCCCACTGCAGCTCCTTGTGACTGTGGGCAAGTCACTTAACCCTCCATTGCCCCATGTACAAAATAAGTACCTGAATATATGTAAACAGCTTTGAATGTAGTTGCAAAACCTCAGAAAGGTGGTATATCAAGCCCCATTTCCCCTTTCCCCCTTTATGTGCAAGCCGGATCTCCTTTTTTATTATTATTAGGATTTATTTACCGCCTTTTTGAAGGAATTCACTCAAGGCGGTGTACAGTAAGAATAGATCAAACATGAGCAATAGACAATTACAGCAGTAAAAAAATTCAAAAACAATACAAAATATGGCATGGTATTCTATTTACAATGTGAACACAATACGTAATAGAACATTATAATTGATAGTTTTTGCCTTATAACAGTTACAAATACACTTGAGGCAGTACTTTTGACCTTCTGGAGATATTCTTCTACAGTGCATGCTTTTGGCTTGATTGTGATCTGAGCCCAAACAGATGAGATACCTGGAATGGGAGTCAAAGTTCTGGATCTATTTTTTTTTTGTTTGTTTAACACATTGAAACACAGGCAAAACTGAATCTTACGTTAATAAGATCTATTTTGGGGCCCATCTGCCAATGGAGAGAAGAAATGAAAAAGATACTGCTGGAGCTGAAACTTCTTTTATTGAAAAGTGTTATTTCAGCTCCATATTGATAGAAGAAAACAAAATACTATCTTCCATCAATGAGGAGGATGTAATCATATCAGGACTAATGTAAAGTTCTGAGCATGTGTGACTCTTCCTGCAAAACAGTCCCCTCATCCTTTCCATTTTTTTATTTCTGTTCTACAGACAATGGTTGCAAAAACTAAGCTTTCCCATAATTTAAGTTTTCTCTTTCTGGCTTCAGATATTCTTTCATTATCTCACAAAAAAAATTATTTTCTATTTTTTTACCCTCCTGTGAAGCATAGCGCAGATCAATTTAAGGTGATCGTTCACTAGAGAAATCACAACAGTATATAATAATTGTATTTACTTTTTGCTGACAATAGTGATTCCTTTGGTAAATCACTGTGTACTTATTTATTTGTTGCATTTGTACCTCACATTTCCCCACTTATTTGCAGACTCAATGTGACTTATAGAATCTCAAGCACATGGCTTCAGGATTTACTAGAAACCAACTACACATATTCGAACAAATGCGGCAACATTCTCCGTAGCTTGTTCTGCATTAGCCTGATAAAGGGGCACAGCTCATACAACAGTCACAAATACAGACCAATAAAAAGGTATTACTTTTGATGTCGAAAATATTTAACTTGGAAAAGGTCTATCTTAGATTGCGGACCTGAGCTCTGCAATAAACTAACACGTAGTTTAAGAGATAGATTGCTACGCTACATTTAGGGAGGAATTCTATAAATTGGCACCAAAAAAGTGCATAGCGGTATTCTATAAATGCGCGTAACGTTAGGTGTAGTTTGAATAGGGCTTAAGCCTAGGGATCATGCCTACATTTATGCGCGACCATTTGCACCAACAAAATCATGGTGCAAATGCCCGCACCTAAGCCTCTTATTCTATAATTATGCATGTAACTAAAATTAATGCCCAGATTCACCCATGGCCATCCCATTTCCGTGCCCCTTTTTCTGACTGGTGCCTATATATTTACATGCGCACATGTTAACTGAATTTAATTAGTGCTATTAATTGCTTGCTAAAAAAATTATTGACACTAATTAGCTTGTTATTCAATTAAAATTTGCATGCAAATTGGGCATGCATCCAAATTTGCGTGCGCATTTTTAGTGCTCTGTATAGAATAAGGGAGCTAGCGCTCTTTGAGAACTTATCTGTTTGATTGCTATTTATTGAGAGACTAAGTTCCTATTTGGGGATGTTGGATTTTTTAAATTTTATATTTAATTCTCGGAAGTTTAGCTCATTCTTTTTATGACTTGTGATCCACCTTCAGCAAGATATTTGGTTAAGCAGAATATAAATGACTAGATTAGATTACAACTTGATCTTTACTTCATAAATGTGTGTGTGTGTGTGTGTGTGTATATATATATATACATACACACACACTTACAAAACCTAGCACTTATATTGCACTCAGATTTCAGGAATATATTATTGCCTACCAATATAACTAAATGTATCAGACAGCTGAAAAATAGGATTAAGAGACTTACATAAGTCCAGAATTAAAATCTTTCATGAGATGTCTGCAATAAAGCCCATTAAATCTGTCTCAAGGAAAAGTACTTGGATAGTCTCTAGAGATTCCAATCAATTGTCTAAGAGCATGGGTTGGGGGGGGGGGGGAGGGAGAAGACAGTGCAGGGGAGCTGGGGTGAGTGCAAATGCAGGATAGGACAAGGCAGGCATTCACTATCCCCTTTTTCCCCCCAAATGCATTCACCAGTTTTGTTCAAACCACTTCAGTCTCAGCCACCGTTTATAGCCACATCGGATTGTTGGGTTTGTTTGTTTTTACTGATTTGAAATTAATTTTCATCAAAATGTAATTTTGTACAAATGGCAATGTTAAGATAAAAAGATGAGGACACATAACTGAGAAAAGTGGAAGAAGAAAAATAAATGATAATTCAGTGTACCATCAGATATTCTAATACCAAAACCTCATCTGCAACACTGAAGGCCTTAAAAATCTTCAGTTAATCTGGTCCAACTGGTAATACTGTACTTAAATAACATTTTGTTTAGCTCCTGTATAATCATTCTTAGAGCAGCTGTTTAAATATCTAAGGGGTCCTTTTACTAAGCCGCGTAATCGTCTACGCACACCCAATGTGCGCCAAAATGGAGTTACCACCTGACTACTGCGTAGCTCTTGCAGTAATTTCATTTTTGGCGTACATCTGATACGCGTGGCTGAAAAATTTTTTTTCAGGCGCGCGTAACGGATGTGCCAACTGGCATTTGGCACACGTAGGTCATTACCGTCCGGTTACTGCATGAGTCTTTACCACTAGGTCAATGGCTGGCGGTAAGGTCTCAGACCCAAACTGGATGCGCAGCAATTTTCATATTGCCGCATGTCCATTTTCGGCAAAAATTAAAAAAGGTCTTTTGCACAGGTGCGCTAAAAAATGGACTGGTGCGCACCCAAAACCCATGCCTACACTACCGCAAGCCATTTTTCATCACGCCCTTGTAAAAGGATCCCTAAAAGGATAATGCATTAAACTGCATTAACACTTTCACAAGTGTCACATGCACTAAAATCTGTTAACATATGTATTCTAGTTTATACACATTAACCACACTGTTAAGCATGCATGAATTACTGCATGAGAGCTTTAATACAAACACATAAGCTAATGAGGTAATCAAATACAAAATAGCTCATTATCTGTTAGTGCACCGAAAAACAATGGCATCCTTTTACCAAACTGTGGTAAAAAATGGCCTTAGTGTGTCCTTACATGGCTCATTCCCGAAAGCTAAGGCCATTTTATCACGAGGAAAATGGCCGCTTTATTTTTTCAATTAATGGCCACGTGCTAGTTTTCCCATTAGCGCGTAAGACCTTACCACCATCTATTTTGTAGGTGGTAAGGGCTCACACGCTAACCACATGCTAATCGGTTAACATATGATGATATAACTGCAATAACTGATTAGCGCAGAACACACTACTCTCTAATCCGACACACCCCAGGGCTAAAAAATAAAATCTATTTTTTAGTATGTGGGAAGTACGCACCGATCGCAAAATTACCATGGGATGCTTGAATGCACCCCATGGTAAAGCCTTTTATGCTGCACTAAATATGCATTAGTGCTTACCGCAGCTTAGTAAAAAGGACCCCAATGTGTGTTAAAATGCACAAAATGGAACACAGCCTTATTAGCAGAAAAAAATTTACAACACGGGAAGTTATATTTCATTTTTTTACAATGTCCATGTTAATGCACATTAGTAAATGGATGTAGAATTCATTTGCATAAAATTAGCATAGGCAACCAAGGGGTCCTTTTACTAAGCTGTGGTAGAAACTGGCCTTAGTGCAGCTTTATGTGGGTCTTTCCTGGGTGCCAAGGCCATTTTTACCACGCCCGTAAAAACCCTGATTTTCTTTTTGTTTTCCATTAATGGCAATGCACTAATGTTCCCACTTAATAAGCTGAAATTTCAAATAATCATAACTTATCACCGTGAGCTATTAATGTATAATGTAATTCTTATTTATATTGATATTCGTGGAGGAAAAGACCTCAACAGTCTATGCTTGGCAGCAGATCAAAAATTTCTAAGTGCCAGCTTTATTTAGACTTCGGTATTATCATTGGCCATTAGAGTGTGGACATTTTAAAAAATTACCACAGGACAACTTACCTCCTATTTTGTAGGCAGTAAGGGCTCCTGCATTATCCATAGGTTAGCACAGTAAAGCCCACTCTCTGCCCTGACATGCCCCCTCAAAAAAAATAAAAAAGAAAATTTACTGTGCAGTTAGCATGCACAAATAGCAAAACTAACATGGAATGCTTTACCCATGTTAAGCCAGTTTTGCTGCATTAGGCACGTGTTAGCGCTTAACATAGCTTAATAAAGGGGTCCCACAGTTTGGTATATTGACTTCCAAAGCACAATTGCTCAACACTACCAAAAATTAGATTCACTTCAGCAAAAAAAAAAAAAAAAAGCACAAAAATATATTAATCTCTACTACTAATCATTTCTCTCCCAATCCCTCCCTCCCCAAGAAAACCTAAATTGCTGTAGGGCTGAAGGAATATGTCTACTGGTTAGAGCAGAGCCAGTCCAAAAGTATCTCATGCCCTAGGGAGACCTTCAGCCATGTGTCCCCACCATAGGCGTAGTTTGACTGTTTCATTTGGGGGGGCAAAGAATGGGCGGAGCATATTAGCATATCATTTGCATATATACATATGCAAATGAATATGCTAATATGGAGGAAGGAAATGAAATTTACAGGCAAAATATCACAGATGCACATTTCAAAAAGCTGACACATTTCAATTAATAAATTATGAATAAAATACTTTTATTTACCTTTGTTGTCTGATCATTTAGTTTTTCTATTCGCTTTGATCCCAGTGTCTTCTGTTTTATGCAGTGTCTTCTTTCCAGTAGGCTTCCCTCTGCTCCCCACCCTCCCAGTCCCATCCATCTGTTGCTCCTTCCCTCTGCTCCCCACCCCTCCCAGTCCCAACCATCTCTTGTTCCTTCCCTCTGCTCCCAACGCTCCCAGTCCCATCCATCTGTTGCTCCTTCCCTCTGCTCCCCACCCCTCCCAGTCCAATCCATCTCCTGGTCCTTCCCTCTGCTCCCAACGCTCCCAGTCCCATCCATCTCCTGGTCCTTCCCTCTGCTCCCAACTCTCCCAACCCCATCCATCTCCTGCTCCTTCCCTCTGCTCCCCACCCCTCCCAGTCCAATCCATCTCTTGCTCCTTCCCTCTGCTCCCAACGCTCCCAGTCCCATCCATCTGTTGCTCCTTCCCTCTGCTCCCCACCCCTCCCAGTCCAATCCATCTCCTGGTCCTTCCCTCTGCTCCCAACGCTCCCAGTCCCATCCATCTGTTGCTCCTTCCCTCTGCTCCCCACCCCTCCCAGTCCAATCCATCTCCTGGTCCTTCCCTCTGCTCCCAATGCTCCCAGTCCCATCCATCTGTTGCTCCTTCCCTCTGCTCCCCACCCCTCCCAGTCCAATCCATCTCCTGGTCCTTCCCTCTGCTCCCCACGCTCCCAGTCCCATCCATCTGTTGCTCCTTCCCTCTGCTCCCCACCCCTCCCAGTCCAATCCATCTCCTGGTCCTTCCCTCTGCTCCCAACGCTCCCAGTCCCATCCATCTGTTGCTCCTTCCCTCTGCTCCCCACCCCTCCCAGTCCAATCCATCTCCTGGTCCTTCCCTCTGCTCCCAACGCTCCCAGTCCCATCCATCTTCTGTTCCTTCCCTCTGCTCACCATCCCTCCGTCCCATCCATCTTCCCTCTGCTCCCCCCCCCCCCCCCGCGAGGTCCAAGATGGTGACTCCGTCTACCCCTCTCTCTTCCTCCCTCCGGCGCAGGCAGCAGTTTTTTCCAGCGTTCCTGGCAGCGGTAGCGATGTACACACTGCCTTCGGTCTGCCCCGGAAGCCTTCTCTTAAAGTTCCTGTTCCCACCTATGCGGGAACAGGAACTTGAAGAGAAGGCTTCGGGGCAGAGCCAGAGGCAGCGTGTACAACGCTACCGCTGCCAGGAACGCTGGAAAAAACTGCTGCCTGCGCCGGAGGGAGGGAGGAAGAGAGAGGGGTAGACGGACACGCTCCTCTCCGTCTGCTTGGCTTCCCTGCCCTCTCTGTCTGCGTCCCGCCCGAAAGGAAATGACGTCAGAGGAAGGCAGGACGCAGACAGAGAGGGCAGGGAAGCCAAGCAGATGGAGAGGAGCGCGTGCCTGCATGTGTTTTTTTTTTTTTTTTAAACTAATGGCGCGGCGGCGCCTCACATCGTTTGGGGGGGCATTGCCCCCCCTCGCCCCCCCCCAGTCTACGCCTATGGTCCCCACTCAGGCAAGGGATAAGAGAGCACCCCTCCCCCCCAAAGATATCCAAAAGGGAAAACCCCTTCAGAGATATGGTTAGACATCCTCTTACTCAAAACCCTAGCCAGGTGGTTGCTCCTCCCACAAAAAATACAACTCATATTCCTAAGGTATTGTGAGGATTATGAGGGTGAGAGGGAGAATGAAGGCACATGGAGGAACAAGGAGGCTCGAGAGGGAGGGAGACTGGGTAGAGAAAGGAAGGAGTCTTTTCCCCTGGGGGATTGGAGAAAAGGAAAAGACTACAATTCCCAGCAGCCCCTGAGTAGGTCTCATGTTAGAAACAGGAACTTCAATCCCCAACAGCCCCCAGAGGAGGTCAGAAGGGCAAGAGAAGGAAGTTGGAAAAACCTGTCCCAGAGTGCCAGGATGAGGGAAGGAGTTCTGAACTTGCCCAATCAAGCAAATGGAGAGCAGCTGAGCAATGGGTGTGGGGAGGAACCTATGGACTGGCAAGGGGAAGAAAAGGAGGAAGAACTAGAGCAAGAGGGGCCGATGGAGATTGCTGCTCTGACTAAACTGGAAGGAAAGGAGGTGAAACAGCAGAGTACTGCTTGGGAGGAGAGCCTGGTAGAAGAAGGGAAAAGGTGGCTATCCCCCGAGAGGAGCGGAGAGAACAGGTTTACCATGGAAGGGTCATGCGGGTGGTAGTCAGGGTATAATGCTGGCCTGGTTGGGGAGGGACCCTTGCCACTCTCCCTAGGTTGATTTCTTTTGAAAGAGAGAGAGGGGGAGTGGTGGTAGTGGGCATAACTGCTATACATGAACTGCTGGGAGTTTGAACCCTTTCTGAACTGCTGTGTTTGGGGAATTGTTTTGCCTAACTGCTGACATGAACTGCTGGAGAGGGTTTGAACCCTTTCTGGAGCTACCGTGTTTGGAGAATTACTTTGCATACCTGCTATACATGAACTGCTGGGAGTCTGAGCCCTTTTTGAACTACTTTGTTTGAAGAATTGCTTTGCATAACTGCTTTATATGAATTGCTGAGATTTTGGAACCTTTTGGGGGTTTTTTTTGTTTTGTTTTGTATACTATGCTGTTGAACTGCTATGCTCCTTGAGAAATGCTGTGGTGGGAACTACCTTTGGAGGAGCAGTTGGCACAAAGGGATTACAATAAAGTATAATGATCTGACCTTGTGGATTGCCATGTGCTCTTTAGCACTGGATTACAGCACACAGCTCAGCTAAAGGGCTGAGGGACTCGAGAGTCTCCCGGTGCAGGAGACTTTTCCCATGAGTCTCCCGGTAGTGGAGACCTTACAGTATATAATTAAAAAAATTGAAAACTTCACAATCGCTGATTATATTCAGCAAGAATAGTAACAATTAAATTATGCAGCCACGTCTTTAATATAAAAAATATCAACTCCTGACCCTGCCTACAGGATCATCATGGTGTTAACTGTAAATGTGTATTCTTCATCCACAAAAGTCCCTCTCATCCAACAATGTGTGCAGTGCAGAACCTGGGCTCCAAATGGTGGAACTCAATACCAAAAGCCACAAGAAGCATCACAAACTATCATCAGTTCAGAAAAGAAATGAAAACCTACATTTTCAAAACATCTATCTTATCAAAACTCATCAGACAACCACACAAACCATCGCAACATGTCTATCAAGCCCAATCCCAATCAACATCTCACCTGTACAAATCACCTCATCAATACCCCTCAGACAACTACAAAAATCACCAGCCCACCTCCTCAAAATCAACATCCCACCTCTACAAATTACCTCAGCAATAGCTTTCAGATGACTACATAAATCAGCGCCCTAACAACCTCAACATACCTTTGAAAATCCTACAGACAAAAACACAGACTATCTCTCCAAAAATTCTATAGCCATATATACAGACTACCAAGAATCTTTTCATGTAAAAATGGAATTATTATTTTGATCCTCAACCTAATATGTAAATTGTAAGCCACTCTGAACCAAAACATGTTTTTGCATAACAGTGGAATACAAGAATGCATAAATAAATAAAACAAACTACATTTCCCAATAAAAATCATCATACAAAAAAATATAACATACTTGATTCTGGTTTTATCTCAGCAACAGCAACATAAACCCTCTCCAGTACCAGACACATTATGAAATGATACTAAAAGCTCTACAAGAGACAGGACCACAACTCAGAGAAACATAGAAAGAAAAATTAAAGCAGATAAAGACCATGGGACTCATTTTCAAAGCATTTAGACTTACAAGGTTCCATAGGTTACTATCAGGCTTATTTTCGAAAGAGAAGGGCGCCCATCTTTCGACACAAATCAAGAGATGGGCGTCCTTCTCTCAGGGTCGCCCAAATCCGCATAATTGAAAGCCGATTTTGGTCATCCTCAACTGCTTTCCGTCGCAGGGATGACCAAAGTTCCTGGGGGCGTGTCAGAAGCATAGCGAAGGCGTGACTGGGGCGTGCCTAACACATGGGTGTCCTTTGTTACAACCAAGCCTCAAAAAGGTGCCCAAACTGACCAGATGACCACCGGAGGGAATTGGGGATGACCTCCCCATACTCCCCCAGTGGTCACTAAACCCCCACCCTAAAAAAAAAACCTTTAAAAATATTTTTTGCCAGCCTCAAATGTCATACCCAGCTCCATGATAGCAGTATGCAGGTCCCTGGAGCAGTTTTAGTGGGTGCAGTGCACTTCAGGCAGGCGGACCCAGGCCCATCCTCCCCCTACCTGTTACACTTGTGGTGGTAGATGTGAGCCCTTCAAAACTCACCATAAACCCACATCTAGGTGCCCCCCTTCACCCCTTAGGGCTATGGTAGTGGTGTACAGTTGTGGAGAGTGGGTTGGGGGGGCTCAGCATACAAGGTAAGGGAGATGCACCTGGGAGCAATTTGTGAAGTCCACTGCAGTGCCCCCTAGGGTGCCCGGTTGGTGTCCTGGCATGTCAGGGGGACCAGTGCACTACGAATGCTGGCTCCTCCCAAGACCAAAGGGCTTGGATTTGGTCGTTTCTGAGATGGGCGTCCTCGGTTTCCATTATCGCCGAAAATCGGGAACGACCATCTCTAAGGTTGACCTAAATTTTACGATTTTTTGCGACCCCGACCATATTATCGAAACAAAAGATAGACGCCCATCTTGTTTCGATAATACGGGTTTCCCCACCCCTTCGCCTGGACGTCCTGTGAGGGTGTCCTCAGGAAAACTTGGGCGCCCCTTGGACGCCTCCATATGGTCTATCTAGTCTGCCCATCCATTGCACCTACTCTCCCGTTCTCTCCCTTAGATATCCTATGTACTTGTCCCAAGCTTTCTTGAATTCAGATACTGATTTTGTGTCCACCACCTCCATTGGGAGGCCATTCCACAAATTCACCACCCTTTCCATGAAGTAGTATTTCCTCAAGTTACTTCTGAGTCTATGCCTTTTCACCTTCATCCTATGCCCCCTCATTCCACAGTTTCCTTTCAATTGAAAGAGACTCACCTCCTGTGTGTTTATGCAGCATAGGTATTTAAACGTCTCTATCGTATCTCCCTCTCCCACCTTTCTTTCAAAGTATACATATTGAGATCTTTAAGTTTGTCCCCATATACTTTATGATGGAGATCACTGACCATTTTAGTAAACACCCTACTCCATCCTGTTTATATCTTTTTGAAGGTGTAGTCTCCAGAATTGTATACAATATTCTAAATGAGGTCTCACCAGCATCTTTTTCCTACTGGCCATTCCTCTCCCTAAGCACAAAGCATCCTTCTATTTGGCTACCTTAAGATCATTACATATGATCATACCCAAGTCCCACTCCTCATTCATGCATATAAGTTCTTCACCCCCCTAAACTGTTCTGTTCTCTCAGGTTTTTGCAGCCCAAAACCTGGAATCCTAACCGGTACATCATATGGGAGAGATGCAAGCAGTAGTCTAGTGTAATAGAAGTGAATTTTAAAGATTGTTTTTCAACTCTGCCTTGACCGATATTGCACTTCGGGTCTGTATTTTTGATTAGAAGTAATTCTGTTTGTATGAAAATGAATTGGAATGTAGAAGATAAGACACAGCTCTAATTTGGTATGTGAAGGGAGAGGTAGAGTCTGTTTCGAGTTCAGACTGGCCACCTGGACTGAGAAACATGTGAACCACATTCAAACAGTATGGCTTGTTTACCTAAACAGAGAAATTCTCAAGCATTCTGTAATTTTCCTTAGCTCTGAACATGAGTTCTAAGCCTAATAAAAAAGGGGGGCCTTTTGCGGTTAAGCTGGAAGCTCATCTATGGGTGGACGCATCACATAGAGCTAGACTCCTGGTCAGACTGGCTTCACTGAAAAAAGGGGCTTCTCTCAGCTGATGTAAAAAGCCTGGATGATGTAAGGACCAGTGATGGATGTATGTATAAGAATTGTTTATTGCTTCTTTTCCTGGTCTATCAAACAAAATAAAACATGGAAAGAAAATAAGATGATACCTTTTTTATTGGACATAACTTAATACATTTCTTGATTAGCTTTCGAAGGTTGCCCTTCTTCGTCAGATCGGAAATCCGATCTGACGAAGAAGGGCAACCTTCGAAAGCTAATCAAGAAATGTATTAAGTTATGTCCAATAAAAAAGGTATCATCTTATTTTCTTTTCCATGTTTTATTTTGTTTGATTTCTATTGATAACCTTAAGAGTGGACTAACACGGCTACCACACTCCTCTACTTTCCTGGTCTAGAAACTCCTAGCATTGCTTGGATGTAGGGACCAGTGATGTAATGATTGTTTATAGGTATTGTTTCTTTTCAGTTATTATCATTGTGTATATAGCTTAATCACTGTATATATCTTAATCATTGTGTATTTTAGAACCTCTAATAAAATTCTCATTTACCTACTACAAATCCAAAAGAATCTACAGTAATTACTGAGTAGTCTGTGTCAGTAAAGCAGGCTGTAAAACCAGGTCAGTACACCTAGTTAGAAAAAGTCAGCATCATAAATAATGCAATGCACTCCAGCACATCAGTACACCTACTGGGAAAACTGAACAAATCAAATTACTACAAATCCTTATATAAAAACTCAATTCTAACACAATACTTGCTGCCTCAGTCACACACACTAAACACAGATAAAAATTAGAACTGAACCCCAAGCCAACACACTTTGCATCTGTGGCATAGCCACAGAGGGGCCTTGGGGGCCTGGATCCCCCAAACTGGATTTAGGCCCCCCCAAGATCTGCTGGTTTGGCTGGCAGGGGTTCCCAAGCCCTGCCAGCAGAAGCCTTCCTTCAGCGCTGTTCTGCAGTGCCGCACTGCCTGCCCTGCTTCCCTATCCCCCCCCCCCCACCTACGATCAGTTTTAGTAAAATTGAGCATGTTCGAGGCTTTGCATATGCTGAATTTAAAAAAAAAAAAAAACCCAAGTATGCACACCATGGGGGGAAGCAGGGTAGGTGGCATGTGACAGCAAACAGCACTGGAGAAAGGCTTCAGCTGGCAGGGCTTGGGGACCTCCGCCAGCCCAGATATGTGGGGCTGCGGTGCAGGGGCGTATCTCGACTCTGGCGCTAGGGGGGGCCAGAGCCAGAGGGAGGGGGCACATTTTAGCCCCCCCCCCCCCGGCGCCACCAATCCCCCCCGCCATTTCCGGACCCCCCCGCCACTGCCAGACCCCCCCTCGCCACCAATGACACTCTCCACCCCTCCCGCCGCCGCCAACCCTCCCCCGCTGCTGTCACTTACCTTTGCTGGCGGGGGACCCCAACCCCCCGCCAGCCGAGGTCCTCTCTTCCATGCAGGCTGCAAGTTGCAATGCTTCCTGTTCTTCTGAGTCTGACGTCCTGCACGTACAACGCGCAGGACGTCAGACTGAGTTCCAAATTCTGAGTCTGACGTCCTGCACGTTGTACGTGCAGGACATCAGACTCAGAAGAACAGGAAGCGTTGCAACTTGCATCCTGCACGGAAGAGAGGACTTTGGCTGGCGGGGGCTTGGGTCCCCCGCCAGCAAAGATCGGCGACGGGTTGTGGCGGGCGGGAGGGAGGGGGAGGTGGAGAGGGTCGGTGGTAGGGGGGTCCAGGGCGAAATCTGCGGGGGCCCAGGCCCCTGTGGCCCCACGCAGATACGCCACTGCTGCGGTGGGGGGGGGGGGGGGTGGAGAGCAGCAGGGAGGTGGGGCAAAATGTGCTCCCCCCACTTTTGGCTCAGGGTCCCCAAAATTGAGGTCTGGCTATGCGCTTGCTTTGCATGCAGTGCAATATTAAAGAAATAGAAATAGCTATGCATTTTCCTCTGTACTGTGCAAAATATAAATATAATTTAGCATATGTTAACTCTAAAAACTCCATATTCCAATCACTAAATTGAAAATAAAAATTCTTTTGATTACTTTTATTGGCTGACCAATTTATTTTGTCTCACTCTCATGCTCTATTGTTTGCTTTCCTCAGTCTATTTTCTGCTTCCAGTGTGTCCTGCCCATTTGCTGTCACCTTTCTCTCTCCCTGCCTTCATTTCCTCTCCTACATTCATCTCTGACGCAGATCTTTCATTTTCAACTTTTTCCATTTATTTTTCTACTTCTGTTTCTACTCAGATTTCATCCTTCTTTCTTACCATTTAGTTCTGTCTCTTTTTTACTGCATCTACCTAGAGCTTTCTGTCTTTCTCATCCCAACCTTTCCATTCCCCATCTCGTTCCCCTTCCCCAGCCTTTTACTAATTCCCCCTCCATCTCACCCCTGTCCTGTGTCCAGGATCACCTCTCTCTGTCCATACCTCGGGGCCCTTTTTTTAAGGCGCGCCCAAAAGTGGCCTGTGCTGGTGTAGATGTGTGTTTTGGACGCGCGCTGGTCCATTTCCTGAGCACGCCTGGAAAAAAAGAGGATGTTCTTTTTAATGTGCCGGAAAATGGACATGCGGCAAAATGAAAACCAGCGCATGTTCATTTTCAGCCTGAGACCTTAACACCACCCACTGACTTAGTGGTAAGGTCTTATGCACTAACATGGCAGTAGGTATGCAGCATGTGCCAACTGCCGATTACAGCTGGGTAAGGGCCCCAAAGTAGAAAATAACAAATTTTCTACCATGTGTTTTGGGTGCTTGCCAAAAATGGAATTACCGCCCAGGGCACACGGTAGTCGGGCGTTAGTGCCAATTTGAAGTATGTTGGACGTGCATAGATGCCTACACGCCTTTGTAAAAGGACCCCTTCCTTCCTTATCTTCCCCCCCCCCCCCCCCCCCCGTGTCCATCATCTCCTCTTCTGTTCCTCATCTTCTGTGTCCAGCATCATCCCTTCTCTTCCCTTTTCCCCATGTCCCACAACTCACTTTTCCTTTCCTTCCTTACTCCACCCCCTATGTCCAGCCATCTCCCTCTTTGCTGCCTTACCATGTTAAATCAGGTCTGTGACAGCACTAAAACCCAGTTAGCACAGGGCCTTTGAATACATACACATGCTCAAGACCTATACATAACAAAAACATTCTGTTCACTGGGAAACAGCAGGTCTTGAGCATGCACATGTGCTCAAAATCTCTGTACTATGTTTTGCAGAACCACTGTTCTGCTGTTTCTGGGATCTATAGTGTCCTTCCTCCCCACACCCCCCAGCAACACCATCGTGCCTCCTGCCCAGAAGCAAATTGAGGCGGCCATAGCAGGGGTGTTTTGGGGGCACTTAAAGTGTTCTAACAGAGCCATTCAGCTTTATTAGTCATGATGTGCAGTGATCCAATGAGCAAGTTATAGCATAGCAGTTTCATCAAAATCCACTAAACCAGTATTCTTCCATAGGCCTGTGAGCCTATGGTGGCCCCCATCATCACTTCCCTTTTTAATTTATTTATTTTACAGGATGTGTCCTCCAATGAGTCCTCGGTGCATTTTCAAACCCAACTCTAATTTGCATATGCACAGTAAACAGCAAATCTGCCTCCCACAAGCTACCTGCTTGTCAGCACCTGTAAATGCTTCCATCCAATTTGTACATGAATTACATCATTCCACGTTCTCTGCTGCAGCCTGCTGTGCTACTGCTAAACTAATCACAATCCTGCTTCCCTCCAGTCCTCTGCCCGTTCCAGTATCCTTCTCCCGACTAGACTGGGTAGACCTTGTGCCGCACTATGGCCTTGCATTCACACTGTAGAAACGTGCCTACTACCCACCTCCATTGCACTGCACACAACTGCCATTGCCAAACAAACTAAACAACGCCTGCCTCCAATTGCGTCTGCTCCTCCCCTACTAGGCCCTAATGTAGCCTAAGCATAACTGAGCCTGCCCTCCCTCTGTAAGTGACTGCTCCCTGCTGACGCTCAAACCAGTTGGGAGTTCATGTAGGTACAACTTATCTTCCTTGCTGATTGCTGCTGGCCCAAGAAGGACACAACAGTGCAGTGCAGAACATCTGGTTATGTGATAAGCCGTACCCAGAAAGCAGTGTTACTCTGGGGCCCTGAAGACTGCTGTAGGATTTGTGCTCTCTCTCAACCAAGAGATCATTGTCTGAAGGTTTATGGAACGACATCTATCCCCTCCTCAAGGAGAAGTGGCTGCAAAATGTCAAAAAAGCAGAAACTGTAGCAACATTGGGAATATGGCGGATACAGAAACAGAAAATGAGGGTCTACAAGAGGAGCAGATATAGCTGACAGCAGCAGCAGTTTAAGCATTTGAAAGTAAATCTGATAAACTTTCTGGATAGTTGTAAGCTGTTACACAAATGTTGACAGACTATTGGGCTCATTTTCAAAAGAGAAGGACGTCCATCTTTTGACATAAATCGGAAGATGGGCGTCCTTCTCCCAGGGACATCCAAATTGGGATAACTGAAACCCGATTTTGGACATCACCAACTGCAATCCGTCGCAAGGATGGCCAAAGTTCAAGGGGGCATGTCAGAGGCGTAGCGAAGGCGGGACTTGGGCGTGCCTAACACTTGGACGTCCTTGACCCATAATCGAAAACAACAAGGACATCCCTGACAAACACTTGGACGTTTTCACCCGGACATGATTTTATTACGACTAAGGCACAAAAAGGTGCCCAAAATGACCAGATGACCACCGGAGGGAATCAGGGATGACCTCCCGTTACTCCCCCAGTGGTCACTAACCCCCTCCCAACTTCAAAAACATCTTTAAAAATATGTTGTGCCAGCCTCAGATGTCATACTCAGATCCATGACAGCGCATGCAGCAGGTCCCTGGAGCAGTTTTAGTGGGTACAGTGCACTTCAGACAGGTGGACCCAGCCCCATCCTCCCCACCTGTTACATTTGTGGAGGAAACAGTGAGCCCTCCAAAACCCACAGAACCCACATCTAGGTGCCCCCTTCACCTATAAGGGCTATGGTATTGGTGTACAGTTGGGGGTAGTGGGTTTTGGGGGGGGGGGGCTCAGCACACAAGGTAAGGGAGCTAAGTACCTGGGAGCATTTATGAAGTCCACTGCAGTGCCCCCTAGGGTGTCCAGTTGGTGTCCTGGCATGTCAGGGGGACCAGTGCACTACAAATGATGGCTCCTCCCATGACATATGGCTTGCATTTGGCCGTTTTTTACATGGACATCTTTGGTTTCGAAAATCGCCGAAAGTCAGAAACGTCCATGTCTTGGGACGGCCAAATCTAGAGACGGCCAAATTTAAGAACTTGGACGTCTCTGACAATATTTTTGAAACGAAAGATGGACGTCCATCTTTTTTCGAAAATACAGGTTTCCCCGCCCCTGGATTTTGCCGTTTTGCAAGGACGTCCAAATCGCAACTTGGACGTCCCTTTCGGAAATGCCCCTCCACGTGGCCAGAGTGGAGGAGGCTGAAAAGAGAATTTCTGAAATGGAAGACAAGCTTAAGCAGGATATGACCAACTGCAGGCTTTTGACACTAAGATGGCTGATTGCGAAACAAAGCTTGATGATTTAGAGAACTGTTTAAGATGCGGTAACTTAAGATTTGTGGGATTTCCGGAGTTAATAGCGGATGCCTAAAAATTTGGTGCAGAAATGATATTCACCTAAGCACATTCTATAAAGTATGCCTTAGTTTAGACATAAAGAATAAGCCTAAATTTCCACGCAGTTTATAGAATACATCAAGAATACATCTGTGCAACTAAATTTAGTCACAGGCAGTCATGCCAAGTAAAACCTAGTATAAATGCTGATGCCTAAATTAGGCATAAACCGGGTGTATTCTATAACAACGTGCATAGATTTTAGGAACTCCCACGACCTTCCCATTCCATGCCCATGACCACACTCCCTTTTCGACTATGCGACTTAGAACTTACGCGCATCACATTACAAAATACGCTTAGTGCAAAGTGTGTGTAAATTCTAATTAATATCAATTAGTGCTAATTGCTTAACATCCAATTATCAGTGCTGATTAGCTTGTTAACCAATTATGTTATGTGCATTGTTATGGAACACACTTTGATTTCCACGCGGAAATCTCAGAGCAATATATGGAATCCAGGAGACAATCTATAGAGCCAATATTGGCAACTACATGTATAATTTATAGAGATTTGTAGCCCCATCCCTGGAATGCTCTCTACACTGTATGTATCACGTTACACATACCACAGAATACACGCAAATCGCTATACACAGAATGCCTCCAATTTATTTTGTTTGTTTAAAAAAGCATTTATACATTCAGCACACTGCTGAATGTATAATTTGCTTTTTGAATGCTGACCTGATTGTCTAGTATTATCAATAAACAAAACAAAGACATGGCAGAAGCAGTAGTAGCCTCATGGTTAAAGCAGCAGACAGACCCAAGGCAGCCTGGTTCAATTCCCACTGCAACTTCCTGTCATCTTGGGTGACTCACTTAATCCTCCATTGCCTCAGGTACCAATTTAGAGCGTGAGCCCTTCAGGGACATGAAAACACCTACTGTACCTGAATGTAACTCACCTTGAGCTACAACTGGAAAAGGCATGAGCTAAATCTGAATTCCCTTCCTTTCCCGTTTGTTCCATTCTGCAGTTTGGATTTGGAATTTATTTAAAAATTTCTATTCCGCCTAAAAACTAAGCGGAGTACACAAAACATACATAATAAAAGAGATACACATGCAAACTGTCCTTTACACTGCCTCTCTCACATTTAATCTTAGCAAAACATTTCTGCAAAGAAATAAGTTTTCAAAGTCTTCCTGAACTGGCTCACACCACGACAGAAATATAAAGTTCCTGGCAATTTTTCCTACAACATTGGGCCCTGCAATGGAAAAAGCTGTCACATGCGTCTCCACATCTTGCTTTTGTCACCCTTTCAGTAGAAAGTTTCATTGTTGTTTCAGATCTCAAAGCTTTGCACTGGGCAGTAAACCATCAATACTTGCTGAAAGTACCAAGGTGCAATTGCATACAAAGCCTGATGAATCATAGATAAACTCTGTATTTTACTCGACATGTTATTGGTAACCAATGTAATCATTTCAACAATGGCATAGTATGCTCCAACCTTGGGACCCCTAAAATCATCCTCGCTACGGCATTCTGAATCATTTGTAATGCTTGCATTCTTGACTTTGCAATTCCAAGATATATATATATAGCATTACAAAAATCAATCCTCGACAATATCAAACTTTGTATCACAGATCTAAAATCACTGCCAGATAACCCTAGCTTCAGTTTACCAACAAATGCAATTGCAAAAAAAGAAGATCTCAGCACATGCAGAATTTGATCCTGCACAATTAACCAGGAATCTAGCATTACCCCTAACAGCCACAGTTGTGTTTAGTTTTAATTATTCCCCTTTTTTCAAACTCACGGCGAGTTACAATTTAGGCACTGTAGTTAGTTCTCTATCCTTGAGGGCTTACAGTCTAAGTACCTCATTTATTAACCAACATTAGCCTGTTATCATGTGTTAGTGTGATTTAATGCACGTTAAATAATGCAAGCACCATTATTTTCAATGGGGCCTATTTACTAACTATGCAATTAACTTGAATTAATGCACATTAATGTGTATTAACCGTCAGTTAATTAATACACATTAATACATGAGCTCCTAACATCATTAGTGCATACTGATATCATTAATACACATTACTAACAAGGACCCTGTGGTAAAATAATGCACTTGAACGGCATCAGCACAATCTAATGCAGAAACACATGTGTAAGTTTACAACACAGTGACAAAGGACCCCATTCTATATACGGCGCCTAAAATTAACGCGGGTTAGGCAATCATACCTAAGTGTAGTCTAAATACCAAGCGAAACTCTGCATGCAGTATTTAGAAAACGCTTAGGCGTAGTTCATGCGACTAAATTTATACGTGTTCATTTACACCAATGAAAAGCTGGTGTAAATCCACTGGCCCATATTGTATAACAACATGCGTAGATTTTAGAATGCCCACAAAATGCCCATTTCCACCCCCCTAAGCACGCTCCTTTTTGCCTGCACGCGTTAGAATTTAGGCGCAGTACCTTACAGAATATGCTTAGCAATGTACGTGCATAAATTCTAATTATTGCCAATTAGTGCTCGTTACTGCTTGATAAGAGCTGTTAACAATGCTGATTGGCTTGTTAAAACAATTAATCTAAGCGGGTAGTTATAGAATACACCTAGATTTACGTGCAGATGCACTATATAGAATCCAGGGGAAAGGGGCCCTTTTACTAAAGCTTAACCTGCACTAACGGACATTAGAGCACGCTAAATGCTGTGCATCCTATTTAATACCAATGGGCCACGCGGCACATAGCGCACACTAAGCTTTAGTAAAAATGGCCCCAAAGCATATGTTATATCAAGCCAAGGGTGCAGAGAGGAGATAGAATTTCCACCCTAATCTTTTTGAGTTCTCTGCTTCAACATATTACACTGCTGTGACTTTGTAAATCTAATTAAAAGGTACAGAAATAAATTAGGTGCAGTTTGAGTGCAAACGCTTTACCTTTTATGTGCACAGAAAACAAATCATCTGCTAAAAGTAATAACTTCAGGTCAATCTACCTAATAAATTTAGCACACAGTCAAAAGCCCAAAATGAGCCACAGATCCAGTTTCTGCAGTTCAGCTTGACTTAACTGCCCTCTTTCTCTTTTAATTAAAGCAGAAAATACCAGGGCATTAATTAGCAGCAAAAGAACATTAGCAGGGATAATTACAGGAGGACGGAACCCACCTGCTGCCATGCTCCTATTGCACTCCTGCAAAACCCTGCCACTGAATTGCTGGGAAATACCTTCATCCCAGCATGGATTGTACTCGTCCAGCTAGGGATTCACTGTTGTCTTTTCTTGGGACAAGGATTTTGTATTTAAATTACACTCCTTTCCAAACTTGTGCTTATAGCAATTGACAGATTCAGGTACAGTAAGGTTTTCCCTCCCTCCTGTCAGTCTGTGTCTGAGGCAATGGAGAGTAAAATGACTTCCCTAGGCCACAAGAGTGTAATGGGGGAAGCAAGATTTTAACCCTCAATTCCCAGCCTGCTGGTATATTAGGCTTCTCCACCACATACAGCAAGCTTTGAAAAGGAGTAACAATACATCAAAACTTTACTCATTTTACACTTTTTCGATTAAATGCACTTGGAATGGTGGAGGCTGCAGCCTCATTTTGTCATCTACACCCCTCCCCCCTCACTGTCCTCCTGGCAGACCAATAATCCCGTCTTCCCAAAAGGTCCACATGAGAATTTGGGCAGGGCTGAAGGTTGATTTAGTTGACAGACATTCCCACAAAGATCTATACAACCAGGAAGATGGAAGTTATTCACATATTACTTTCAACTGGAGATGACCAAATGAGAAAACCCAGGTTTGAGTCTGCACTAGAACAAGCTAAATGTTTACTTCTCCTTAAACCTGACACTAAAGCCTCAGTGTTAAAATAACAAACAAACAAAACCCTGTGCTCAACCTTTGGGTCTTTTATGCACTTGTTTGTATATGCATTTAACAGCTAATACCTTCCCTACTATGGGATTTAAATGAGATGTGCCTGCAAAACTTGTTCTAAATTAGGGCATCCGCAGGCACGCCAAAACCATGCTAAGCTGTGATCAAAGCCTACCACACTTTACTGCATTGGCCCCCAGCGAGTGTCACCTCTCCAGAGCACCCAACTCCAATGGTCAGGAAATGCAAAGCAGGAATGGGAAAACCTTCAACCTTTTTCTTTCCTTTTTAATCCTTGAAAGAAAATGGAATGTTTAGGAGTGGATTCTATATATCATGCCTAAAAATTCAGCGCCAAAATGAATTTCACCTAAGCTCATTCTATAAGGTACACCTAATTTAGGTGTACTTTATAGAATAAGCGTGCTTTACAGAATACACTGAGCACTGGTCTGTGTGTCTAAATTTAGTCACAGACAGTAACATCAAGTAAAACTTGGTGTAAATGCCAATGCCTAAATTACGCGCAGAATGGGTGAATACTACAACAATGTGCACAGATTTTAGAAACGCCCATGACCCTCTCATTACTCGCCCATAGCCATGCCCTGTTTTCAAGTACGCAACTTAGACTTTATGCACAGCACGTTATAGAATGCGCTTGGACAGTTCTGTGCGTGAATTCTAATTAATGCCAATTAGTGTCAATAATTGCTTGTTTACTGTTAACCAATTAGGTTATGCGCATTTTCATGGAATACAATTTCATTTCTGTGCAGGAATCTCTGTGCGATATAGGGAATCCAGGGGTTAAGGCCTTGGTATTCTACTCTGCAGTGAATTCCATCTATATTCAACCATGGTGCAGCAACCAAAAGATACACACACAAGCTATGGAGGTTCAGGAAGGGCTCAATAGAAGACATCTCAGCAGGATACACCAGTCCCCTTGCTTTGATCTACACAGTGAATGGGGGAAAAAAGACCTCCTGCACTTTACCTCATTATGGGGCCTTTTTACTAAAGCTTAGCGTCAGTGCCAAATTTAGACTTGGTGAGGCCCTCAGCTATATAAAGCTTGGAGGCCCTTGTTAAAAAGTTACACCAGAAGGTCTCATAAAGGTGTGTACCAAAACAGGACCTTGTGTCACCATGAAAAAATTGAAAACATATATATGCCTTTTAATTATTTAATAGCAAGGTATTTAAAGTGAATTTCGTGAATTTTTTTGTTTCATCTGTGGATGTCAGCTCTGCACATAAAAAGCCACATAAAATTCTAAAAGCTAAAAACATTCTGAAATTTTGTGCAGTTCTGCAGATTGTGAGGTCCTAAGCTTGTTTAGTTTATGCCTAAATCTGACACTGCTTAGTATGCACTAATGAAATTAAAGTGTGCTAAACTCTTTTTTACTTCGCCATGTTCGACTCCAATCAATAACTCCACTGCCACTCTAGGAGACAATGCCAAACAACACTTTTTTAGACCAGCTTTGGGACACAAGGAATGTGAGGAAAGATACAGGAATGAGTTCCAGACCCAACTACATGAGGAGGAACATGGAGATGGATCGACCTTACTACAGGATGGAATTCAGAGGAAGACAACGAGGGAGAGGGAGAGGATGAAAAATATACAATTATCGACGTCAATCTTACAGGAATCTAACATCCCAATAATCAACCTAACATAATATTGAGTGATGTAGAAATTTCGGTCCTTTGAAAAGGACTAAAGTTTGTACCAACTACTAGATATGATCCTATGCAAACAAGAATTGATTTATTCAAGTTCAACAGGAAGCTTAAGATCACACATTTTTTCACGGGACAGACTGAAGCCAATTTTGATACATCTCAGGTTAAACGGAAATCAAGATGGGTGCCACCAGGCCCCACTGCTCCCTTGATCTCAGCCTTTGATCATTGAGTTCTGAGAGACAGCCAGTTTCGAAAAGAAGAAAAAAAAAATTTTCAATCTAACCAAGGAAGACAATTTGGCCTTCAGGAACCTTAGAAGGAACACTGAGATTGTAAGAAAAGCAGCAGACAAGGGTGGAGAAATTGTTATACAAAACAAAGAAGATTATATATGTGAAGTCAACAGACAATTATTGAACACTACCTTTTACAGTATTTTGGAGGAGGATCCAACTGAAGGCTTGAAAGAAGATCAATTTTTGGGTGAATTTTGGTTCAGACACTGGACTTTTAATATCAAAAGAAAGAGAATTTCTTATAACTGAACATCCCGTTATACCTACAATATATATGTTAACAAAGGTACCTAAGTCCTTGGACAACTGTCCAGGTAGACCAATAGTGTCAGCCATTGGCTCAGTCTTCAAACCTCTTTCTATCTTTGTTGACTCTTTTTTAAGACCTTTTATCCCATAGGTTAAGTCCTACATTCAGGCTTCCTCTCATGAAATCAATTTTGATGGTGACCTGGATGAAATTATCCTAGTAACTTTTGATCTTGAATCACTGTATACCAGCACTCTGCAAGAACAAGCTCTTGAAATCATTACAGATGTTTTGAAGGACAGGATTGGCAATTCCAAGATTCCCACTCCATTTATTGTACAGATGGCCACTATAGCCTTGAAACAGAATTATTTCTGTTTCCAAGGTTGTTTCTATAAACAGATAAAAGGGACAGCTATGGGGGCAACGATGGCCCCCGACATAGCGCTATTATATGTGGCATTTTTTTAATACAAATTTTTAGAGTCACATCCATTTCAAGAAGTGAGATTCTGGAAAAGGTATACTGATGATATGCTGGTTCTATGGAAAGGAAGCACTTACTGAATTCCACACTTGGTTGAATTCTCTTGATGAAAATTTACGGTTTTCCATGCAGTATGACCAATTTCAAATTCCATTTCTCAGTATCATGATTATGAAGGATACTTATAGCTTCTCCATAACAATTTACAGGAAACCTACAGACAGAAACCAACTTTTGAATTTAGAAAATTTCCATAACAGAAGTCTCAAGCAAAATTTGCCTTATTCACAATTTCTTTAAGACAATTATGCAGTGGTTACAACAAATTTAATCGACAAACAGTACCAATGGCTAGAAGCTTTAAAGAGGATACCCTACCGAATGCATCAATTATGGAATGCGAAGAGCAAAAGCGGCTAATAGGGAAGAACTTCTGAATAAAGACAGGGAACGACCACGACCAAATATTGTATGTATGTAGCCTAAGACTCTCTAATATGGCCGGAGATATACAAAGGATCCTACAAAACCATTGGCATATTCTGGAGTGGTAGACATTTCCAGGATAAAAGGCTAACCGTAGCACACACACGTGACAGAAATATCAAGGAAATAGTGGCACCTTCTGCACTTCCAGATGTAGCACCAGAGGTAATATCTAGACTGGGGCATTTTCCCTGTGGATCCTGTTCGGTTTGTTCATCTTCTATGTCAGCAAATGTTTTCATCCATCCGTGAACAAGCAAAGTTTACCCACTGAAGCACTCATCAGATTGTAATACTGAAAGGGCTGTGTATGTCATACTTTGCCCATTTAAGTTGCTATACATAGGTAAAACATCAGGAAAGTCAAAAATAGGATGATTGAACATAGGACCAATATAAGAAGAGGCTATATTACAGCACCATTGGTACAACACTGCATTGATTTAGCACATAATTTTTCAGATTTAAAATTTTTGGTCTTAAGAACTATTACTGGAAACTGGCGTGGAGGAAATGTTGATACAATTCTATTACAGCATGAACAAAGATTAATATTTTAGCTAGATACTGTTTCCCCTGCTGGATTAAATGCTGAATTGGAGCTGTCTGTGTTCCTGTGAATTGTTAATATAATAGTGTTACAGTAGAAATACAGTATATAACCATTTATTGTTTTGATAAAATGAAGCATCATATTTATTTTGCTCATTATGAACTATGTATTTCACATACAGACATTCTGACATGATATGAACTTTTTGACTTGAATGCCATCCATGTATTATACTCGGACATGGTAAATCAGCCTTTATGCTTTTAATTGTATTACAATGCTGCCTACTTTTGGGCATAGCTTTGTTTCTTTCTTTCTAAAATTTTTTTCTTTTTGATCATGTTTCATATCTAGTCATCTTGTGTTGGTCTGTGCCAGCCCCATATCAAAAATGACGTCACCATACTTGAGGTTCTTTTTGACGTTTTTATGACATCCACTGATTTTAATGACATCACCAGCATTAATTGATCTCTAAGGTATATAACATTTATGATGCTTTCCATGTAGTTTATTTTTATTTTTAAATATGGCTCTTTGGACCAATAGCCTTTATACTTAGGGAGCAGCGTCACAAATAACGTGTCAGTGATTCTAAACAAAGAGAGTAATCGAGTATGCATCTCCTTTCATTTGACGGTATTTTCCTACCGATGGTGTTTCTTGGATTCACTGAACATTTAGATCATGCTGACCTCTCCTGGTAAGGAATGATTTGTATAATAAAGCAGCAGTTTTGTGGCGCTCATTTATGATTATTCTTCCGTAATTTGTTTTCTTACAGCGATCACAGTAAGATCAACTGTTTTGTTGGGGTAAGAACATTTTTTTGGTGCCGGCTCCTATAATCTGGCTATTGGACCTTTTAATTTATCATTGACGCTGTATTTTTTTCATTGACGTTGCAATGTTTACGTTGGTTTTGCTGGCACAGATTACACTACACTAACAACAAATTGCAAGGTTATCACATGACTAAAGTCAAAGTAAGCACTGATGGTTGCATCTCAAGTGAGCTGTTTTGTTAGGGTAAGCACAGCTTTTTGACGCTGGTTCCTATAATCTGGCTATTGGACCCTTAATTTATCATTGACACTGTATTTTTTTTCTCTCTATTGAATGGGATAAACTTTACTTACCCATCTTAGTTAAAGCAAGCACGTAAAAATAAAAAGATGGCGCACTTCAACTTTTTATTTTTACGTTTAGAGCACACACAGAACTGCACAGGTCCTTTTCCTACTAGTTTACTTACCGTCATCGGTCTTCACATAGCACATCATCTTCACTTTAATATTTTTGGTTTATGTCATCTGTCTTTTATACTCATTTTTTGTATTTTTTCTTACCCAGATTTATCAATTTATCAGACCATTGGGGCGTTTCCAGATCATTAATAAATATGTTAAATAGCACCGGCTCCAGTACAAATCCCTGCAGCACTCCACTATTCACCTTCCTTCATTGAACGAAATGGCCATTAACCCTATCCTCTGTTCTCTGTCCAATAACCAATTCCTAATCCACAACAAAACATTGTGACCTGTCCCATAACTCTTTAATTTTCTCAGGAGTTGTCACGCTCCTCACCTCGCTCCTCTCCTCCTCGCTGAGGGCCGTTCCCGCGGCGGTGCTCCCCACCTCACTCCTCTCTTCCTCGCTGAGGGCTGCTCCCACTGTGGGGAGTGCCAGCCGTCTTGGCGGGCCCCGGCGCGCCGGCCATCTTGGCAGAGCCTGCACTCCAAGGGTTGTCCCGGGCCTCTCCTTCTGGGCGCGGAGTTTGCGCCCTGGATCAGCCGTGCTGTGTGCCTGCTGTCGGCCGGCCTGCACAGTCCCAGAGCGTGGCTGTTTTCGCACCACCTCCTGCCTCGGCAGGATTGGAGCTCGCTGCCAGACTCCTCCCCCTCCGGCAGATCAGCCAATGGAGGGCTCTCTTTCCCAGCTGATTCTTTGACTCCTGATGGTGGGGGCTATTTCAGGAGCGTCTTCTCTTCACTTCTCTGCTTCGGCTTCTATTTCGGTAGGTTTTGCTTTGTGCTCTTGTGTGTTTCTCTGCTGACTCTCGTTGCTGACCACTGCCTGAACCCGGATTCCTCTCTGCCTGCTGCCTGTCTCTGACCATTGCCTGAACCCGAATTACTCTCTGCCTGCTGCCTGTCTCTGAACACTGCCTGAACCCAGATTACTCTCTGCCTACTGCCTGCAGCCTGTCCCAGACCCCTGCCTGCATCTGGAAGTTCTGTCAACCGCCCGCACCTGAGGGCTCAACCCTCGGGGAATGGCGGTCACCACAGGTGAAGCCTCGGGGTTGCTCAGCTGCCCAGCAGAGCCCAGGTTCGAGTTCCTCGCCCCTGTGCTCCGCCCGGCACAAGGACTCACGAGGAACTTTGAGAAACTCATGAGGAACTTTGTCAAAAGCTTTCTAAAAACCTAGATACATCACATCAACTGACTCACCTTTATCAACATGTTTATTCACATCTTCAAAGAAATGAAGCAAATTGTTGAGGCAAGACCTCCCTTGGCTGAACCCATGCTGACACTGTCCCATTAAACATATCTATATGTTCTAGCTATCATCTTCCATAAACACCAGTTTTCACAGTTGCTGTAAACAATGATATCACACCGGCGTCACTTGCACAGTAGAAAAAGTTAGCAAACAACATGTTCTGGTGGTCAATAATACAAGGTGTTGCTTGATATTTGTTTTGGTACAAATTACCCAACTTTGCTCAAATTATGCTATCAAACAAAATCTAGGGGTTCCCTTTTTTTTTCTAATCACCATATACATATCTTTATTGTTGAACAATGCCAGAACAGACAGCAGTGCTTGTTCTAAATTCTCATTTTATAGTCCAAGACAGCATCCTTTAAGGCAAGGAAATATACCATGAGATTCAAATTTCCAGGGAATCCCCATGCTCGGTGAAAGAGCAAGACAAATATTCAGGCTATTAGGATCACTCTGATGGGTCTGTTTTACAGTGTATTCTAGCCACTTCGCCTCCTGAACCAAGTGGTTTTGGCAATAAACCGTCACAACAATTATGAAAATTTATTACAGCAAGAAGGAAAAAAAATTACCCATTATTTCTTATTGTGGGCAAGAAACTACAGGAACATGCCATGTTTTCTCATTAGCTGGGTCCCTTCAATTTTGGTTTGCCTCATAACTACATAAGAGGCATCCCTACAGAGAAGCTCACAAGCTGTTATACTTTTATAAGTTCTCACACAGGCCCAGTGGTGTGCTGGAGCTGGCTTGCACCGGCTCACAAGAGCCGGTTGTTAAATTTATTGGCATCTTGCGAGCCGGTTGTTTACCGAGTGCGAGCCGGCTTGCCTTTTCTCCCCCCACCCCGCGAGCTGCAGGCTCCCCTGCTCTGCAGGTCATCCATCATCTCCTGTCTGCCCTCAGCTCCTCGATAGCCCTCGTTTCCTTCCTGCCGCTGCCCTGCCTTTAAAAATTGTATTTTTTCTCGAGTCGCGGTGCCGGCATTGAAATCAGCAGGCTCGGCTCCAGCCTTCCCTCGCATGGTTCCACCCTCGCGGAAACAGGAAATACATCAGAAGAGGGCGGAACCATGCGAGGGAAGGCTGGAGCCGAGCCTGCTGCTTTCAATGCCGGTGCTGCTACTCAAGGAAAAATACAATATTTAAAGGCAGGGCAGTGGCAGGAAGGAAACAAGGGCTATTGGGGAGCTGAGGGCAGTCAGGAGATGATGGACGACCTGCGGAGCGGGAGATCTGAAATCGGGGTTGGGGGGGAAGAAGGCAGGAAATGTCTGGCACTGAGTAGGGGAGCGGCTAGAAGGGAGATGGTTGACATGGGCTGCTGTGGGGGAGGCTAGAAGGAGATGTTTAACATGGGTGGATGGAGGGGAGGGCAGGGGGGAGAAGAGGGTTACTGGACATGGGTGGATGGAGGGGATGGCAGGGGGGAGAGGAAGGTTGCTGGACATGGGTGGATGGAGGGGAGGGCAGGGGAGAGGAGAGTTGCTGGGCATGGATGGATGGAGGGGATGGCAGGGGGGAGAGGAGGGTTGTTGGACATGGGTGGATGGAGGGGAGGGCAGGGAAGAGGAGAGTTGCTGGACATGGGTGGATGGAGGGGAGGGCGGGGGGGAGAGGAGGGTTGCTGGACATGGGTGGATGGAGGGGAGGGTAGGAGGAAGGGGAGGGTTGCTGGAAATGGGTGGATGGAAGGGAGGGCAGGGGAAAGAGGAGGGTTGCTGGACATAGGTGGGTGGATGGAGGGGAGGGCAGGGGGGAGAGGAGGGTAGCTGGACATGGATGGAAGGGAGAGAGAAGAAATGCTGGACATGGATGGAGGGGAGGGAAGGGTGAGGAACGAGATGAGATGAGGGAAAAGGAAGAGAGGAGAAAAACTGCACATGGATGAAGAAAATAGGCAGACGCTAGATCCACTGGACAGTCTGCGGAGGACTCAGCTTTTACTTACAGATGTAGGGCAAGAAATGAAGAAGAAAGGCGGAAAGTAAAGAAATAAATGGAAAGCAAGCCCTGGAAACAGAGTTAAGAGGACAGATAGCAGCAGAATTGGATACTGGGCCAGCATGATCAGAAAAACAAAGTCACCAGACAACAAACGTAGAAAAAAATAATTTTATTTTCATTATAGTGTTTGGAATATGTCCACTTTGAGAATCAGGTGCTCAACATTAAAAGTTTATATTTATTTACTTATTTATGGCATTTTATCCCACTTTAAACATGAATTAGATTGGAACCTGGGATCATTTAATTTTTTTTCCTGGAGTAATAATGCATTGCCCCCCCCCCCCGGCTCACTCACCAGCTATAGCCAGCTCTGCAATTTGGGGGGGGGGTGCAGAGGTGGACGGGGGGGGGGGGGGGGGAGGCGCAGAGGTGGACGAGGGGGTGCGCAGTGGTGGACCGGGGAGAGACCATTTAAAAACAATTTAGCGTGTGAGCACTTATTGACATCAAGGGGTCCTTCTACTAAGGTGCGCTGAAAAATGGCCTGCGGTAGTGTAGGCGTCTGTTTTGGACGTGCACAGCATCAAAAGGCTTTTTTTAAAAAATCTGACCAAAAATGGATGTGCGGCAAATTTGGTGTGCGTCCATTTTGGGTCTGAGACCTTACCATCACCCACTGACTTAGCAGTAAGTTCTCACGCGTTAACTGGGTGGTAAAAGGCAATGTGCATAGAATACCTTTTACCGCCCAGTAGCACCGCGCACCAGAACATTAAAAAATGAAATTACCACCCATGCGGTAATCCCAAATTGACGCACGTTGGATGCATGTAGGCACCTACGCAGCTTAATAAAAGGGCCCCCAATTTTGTAGGCAGTAAGGGTTCACACGCTAATCCTGCGCTAATCAGCATTCAGTACTGTAGATGTGCTACATAATTAGGGCAGAAACACCCTCTCTCTGCCCCCCAGACATGTCTCCTCCACAGAAATATTAAAAATACTTTTTAGTATGCTGTTTGCACGCACAGATTACGAACAAACCGCAGGATGCCTGAGCGCATCTTTTGGTAAGCCCATTTAAGCTGCGGTAAGCATACGCTAGCACTTACCACAACTTAGTAAAAAAGACCCCTTTGTTATTAACATGAATGTGTAAAACAACCCCCCCCCCCCCAAAAAAAATGTTAAAAATCCAAAAATCAGCTAAAAATTTCTTCACTGTTCACATCTCTAATAGAAGAGAAACTTATTTCATAGTCATTTCTTTTGTTCCTGTCAGGCAAAAGATATGTCATGAAAAAAGAAGAAGCACCAATTTACTTGTACTGTTCTGAGTGATCTGCAAACGCTTATTTTTCAGCCAAGCCGCCGCTGATCCATTCTGACTGCAAGCTGCCTTTATATTAAGCTGGATGAAAAATTCATCAGCTCTGATCTGTCCGATTCCATGTGCAGAGAATCAAATGTTAACCAACGCTGGAGTTCAAATAGATTGTAGGGAGATGGCGCTTAGCATTTCTCATCCTGAAATGAAATTGCAAATGATATGGTACTATCCTCAAGGGACGACCCCCCCCCCCCACTTGTCCGACTGCATCAGCCTTCCAATTGCTGTCCTAGACAACACATTTGTAAAATGCACCACGTCTCTTCACAGAAAATGTAGCAGTTTACTTTTAAATGCATTTAATGTGCAATATGTCATACACATGCGCTTCTACTGTCCTCATGGCAACCACAGTGCAAGTGTCCGAAAATGAGACAACAGATCACACTGATGAAAACTGAAACCTCAGTCCCCATGAGTAATAGGTTATAGCACTCGGCAGGCTGTCTGTTATCTGCACCTGACCCAAATCAATTGTTAGACTTTGATGAGCTTGCCCACAGAAGAGAACGGGGCCCACTGACTGGCAGGTAAAAATATTAATCATAACCTTCTATGAATTAACAGAACAGATTAGGCAGAAAAGCCGATTATTAAATTTCTTCTGATTACAGACTATTATAGTACAGTTTTCATGCTCTTTTTTTTGCTATGGCTTAATCAGGGAAGAGACTGTGGAAAATTCAACAGATCACAAGAGATCAAGTACCACGGACCCACCAAGGGGAACATTATGCCAAACAAACTGCATTGATTTCTTTGACTGGGCAACCAGGGAATTAGATCAAGAGTTAGTGCAGAATGCAGTCTGTTTAGATTTCAGTGAGACCTCTAACATTGTCCTGTATGTGGTATTCATTAACACACTAGGCAGCCTTAGAGTAGGTGAGACATTGACTGAGTAGAGGAACGTAATTAGTGGGGTGCCACTGGGATCAAATCTGGGCCAAATTCATTTAAGGGTTCTCAAAAGTGATATTTCAGGAGGGTATGAAGAGAAGGAATGCATCTCTATAACAGGGTTCACACAGTCAAGGGAGTAGGAAGCAATGAAAATTGAGCCAGATGTATCAAAGCATATTCCTTATTCTTCCACTGTTTCTACAGGGAAAATATCTAGCACCTGAGGCCTAAAAGCTAATAACTGAAATTTTAGTGGGGGATCCCCAGTTATCCATTTGGGGTGCAGAAACATAAAGGGCAGTGAGCAAGGCAATGGTGAGCGCCAAACTGGAGAGGGATCTAGCAGTGATAATAGTGGATAAGCTTGAGGTTGTCAAACAGTGTGATAATACAGTGGTGGGAGCCAACTTAATGCTAGAAGCACAGGGAGAATTAAAACTAATAGAAAAGTGGAAATGAGAAGAGTGCTTTCCCTAGAAATTGGTACACCTCATCTGGTGTGTCCTGTCCAATTCTGGAGGACACATCTTTAGAAAAGCACAGACAGAGAAGAGACAAGTCAGAGGACCACTCTCAAAACGGTGCAGGGTCTGAGATCACAAACCTTAAAAGCTGATTCTTAAAGGCCTCACTATGGATCCTCTAGAGCAGTGGTTCTCAAACCTGTCTTGGGGAACCTCCAAGCAGTTGGGGTTTTCAAGATATCTCTAATGAGTATGCATACAATAAAAACTGAGCTATACACACTCTTCTATTGTGATCAAGTAAATTAACTATCTAAACTTATTATGATGACCAAATATTTCCAAATATTTGGTCATCATAATTAGTTTATTTATTTATTTATAGCATTTATATCCCACAATTTCCCACCCATGGGCAGGCCCAATGTGGCTTACAACAATCTACATAAAAACACAGCATGTCAGGGGTTAAACAATTAATGTCCTAGAAGTATAATGGGAAAAAGGCAAAGCGAGGTAAAGTAAAAGAGAAAGAGCAGCGGTGAGTAATGTGACACCGGGGTAAGACAGATCAGAAGGTAGAGATGCCTGGCGGGAGTGATGCATACGCTTTGCCAAATAGAAAGGTCTTGAAAGTAGGGTGATCAGTAGTTTAGATAATGAGTATGCACGAGACACCTCCATTATATGCAAATCTCTCTCATGCACATTTATTAGGGATATCCTGAACATCTGACTAGCTGGTGATCCACCCAGACAGGTTTGAGAACCACTGCTCTAGAGCACAGAAGAGAGAGGGATAGGAGTGAATGAGAAATGTGGACAGCTATAATAAGACAGTCTAATCCAGTAATAATTTATTTTTATATATTTATTTCAGCATTTGAACCCTACATTTTCCAATGGTATACTGATTCAAGGTGGCTTACATTACAAATTAAACAGATACGATCTAACATATGTTGCCTGTATTATCGCATATTCAGAAACAGTGTGGACCAGATGAAGTTAGGATTAACCAGCTTCCATGAAGAAGAATTTTCTGAAGAAGAAAGCTTTAAGGTGTTTCCGGTAGTTGAGATAATTGTTCATGCATTTTAGTTCTTTTGGGAGCGCGTTCCATGTCTTAGTTCAGATGTAGCTGAAGCCTGTTGCAAGAATAGCCCTGTAGTTTACCCCTTGGAAGTTGGGAAAGTGGAGGCTGAAGTAGTTTCTTGCACCTATGGTAGCGTTACGGTTCAGCAATTCTAGGTCGGTCGGTCATATATTCTGGGGCTAGGCCATAAATAATCCTGTAAGCCCAGGTGCAGAGTTTGAAGGTTATTCATAGTTTGACTGGGAGCCAATGTAGGTTTTTAAGTTGCAGCCTCGCTTCCCGTGTTTAAGTCTGGTGGCAGTGTTCTACGCTGTTTCTAGTTTCCTTAGGGTTTGTTCTTTGCAACCCGCACAGATTCCGTTACAGAAGTCTGCATATACAAAGGGATTGAAGCCTTGTTTAGCTAGAGATCTGGCAAGTTGTGCCATCATTAGGTTGAATAGAATGGGTGAGATGGGGAACATTGTGGGCCTCTTTATTATGCTTTCCATGGAGGGGAGATCAATGATCCCATCTTCATCTGGTGGCATTTAGATGTGAGAAAGCCTTCAAACCAGTCTAGAACCTTCCCTCCAATGCTGATTTTATCGAGCAGTCCAGTAGAATCTGGTGATCAACCATGTCGAGGGCACTCGATAGGTCAAACTGTAGGAGTAGGATGTTGCGACCTTTACTAATCTCCTTTTTGAAGTTGGCTAATAGTGTTAACAGTACTATTTTGTGTGTTGAAGTGGCGTCTGAAGCCTGATTGAGACTCATGAAGGATGATGAAATGGGTTAGGTAATTCATAAGCTGGATGGCTATTAATCCCTCCATTATTTTTGTTGCGAGAGGTATAGATGCTACTGGACTGTAGTTTGTGACTTTCTTGCTTTTTTGTTGTCCATTGGGATTGGTGTCAGCAGTATGTTACCCTTTTCAATTAGGAACCATCCTGCCATAAGAATGAAGTCTAGGTGTGTTGTGAGATGTGTAATTAATTGGTCTGGTGCTTTCTTCATGACATAGTTTGGACGTGTGTCCAGCATGCCATATGTGAATTTATGGATCGAGTGGTCGACTGTTTCCAACATTCCAAGCTTATTACAAAGATCATAATCATCTTCCCCAAATCCCAAAACTTGAAATATACCTAAACCTTCCAGAAGCACCACAGCAAGAGGTCCATGAGCTGCTAGCTGTGATATTCCATCAAGCACATATTAGATAGCTACCCAAAGGTATAAACATTTACCACAAAGTAGAAATGTAGGACAGGAGGAGCTGTACTCTTATACTACCCTGTCAACTGGACGAGCAGCCCATCCCTCTCTGGTGTGGAACAAATAAAAAAAAGAAAAGTGAAAAACTAGTGAAGATAACTCCAACATCTACACACACCAAGGGCCCTGTTTATTAAGGTGCACTAGCGTTTTTAGCGTATGCTACAAATTAGCGTGCGCTAACCATGTAGACGCCCATAGGAATATTATGGGCATCTACATGGTTAGGGCATGCTAAAAACACTAACATGCCTCTAGCACGGCTTAGTAAATAGGGCCCTTAGTGAACCTGGAACTATATAAAAAACACCCTCTATTTATTACCTTTAAAAGTGAACACTGCCACCACACCATTATTTAGAGAAACCTGCCCTTCCTAGAATTCCATGCTATTTCTAGGGTGGCTGTTATCACCAAGTCTTCGCTTTGTACATCACAAGCGGCAAGTTGGTTGCCTTCCACTTGTGCACAGGTAGACCTGCACAAACAACCTTTCTCCTACATTTATTCTTTGGCCCTTGACTTTGTTCCAAAATTTGGGTCCTATTTTTCTCCCTGCATAGCCCTAGTAGATGCTAGTTCCAAATGAGTAGGTGGAAGCTCCTGGGTTCAAAAAACTAATACCAACAAAAGAAAAATCCCAAACACTTCACTGTGCCAACAAAATATCAGATAGACAGGATTAATTTAAGAATATTTATTCCCCCAAAAATGTTGGTGGATGCATGGAACAGCTTCTAATGCAGAAAACTGCGACCAAAATAATAGAATTCAAGAAAGTAGTTGATAGTCACAGAGGATCCTCATTTATAGAAGAGAGACAGCAAAGCCAGATGCCATATTCTAGTTCTACTGTGGAGAGATGGTCATGTACTGTAGGCAAGTGTGTGTGTGTGTCATATCATTGCCACAAATTTGTGAAAAACCTGCATCAGAATTTGTGCAGCAAGAGTCTGCAATATTGAAAAATGTACTGCAACAAACCCAGGGGCTGTGAGATATATATTTATGCTTTATAAAAACTTGATATAGAACTCACCTAAATGATTTACAATTTAAAAAATCAATACAATTTAAAAGAACTCTATTAAATTTGGTAGGAAAACCTAAGAAATCAATCTCTCAAAAAATATATATATGTATTAATTTTGTTCAGCAGAAACACTAATGAATCTTCTCACCTCAGTGGTAAAAATTTGCTTCAGCTCTTATTTCCTTTGGAACAGTATTCCATAAAACCGGTGTCAACCCCCAAAAAGCTTTATTACAAGTTGACTCCCATCTTACCCTTGATAATCGAAGCAAAACCTATCTGTTGTCTTGTACTGATCACAACTCCCTCGAGGGTGTGTATGGTATAATTAAAGAACGTAAAATAAGGTGATTGATGTTCATAATATGCTTTGTGTACCACTGTTAATAATTTAAACTGATACAAGATCAGTGCTTTTTTTGTGCCGGTACGCAACGGTACGGCGTACCGGCACCTTTTTTTTTTTGCTCCCCCCCCCCCGCCCCGTGAGTCCATGTCCCGCACGCAGTGCCAGCCCCCATTTCCGGCCGCTGCTGCTTCTCCTGTTGAGCAGCAGCGGCCGCTACACAAAGAAAAAGATTTTTTTAAAAACTTCAAACCTGGCTGAAACGCGGCACCCCGGCACTGTAGACAGCCATTAGGCATTGGCTGTTGCCCCACAGCCACTCCTCCTCTTGCCTCTACGTCACTGCGCTCCTCCGGGGTCTTCCTCCAGGGGCAGTGACGTAGAGGCAAGAGGAGGAGCGGCTGCGGGGCAACAGCCAATGCCTAATGGCTGTCTACAGTGCCGGGGTGCCGCGTTTCAGCCAGGTTTCAATTTTTTTTTAAATCTTCTTTTTCTTTGTGTAGCGGCCGCTGCTGCTCAACAGGAGAAGCAGCAGTGGCCAGAAATAGGGGCTGGTGCCGCGTGCGTCGCGACTTCGCGCCGTTCGCGGGAAACTTGGCAGGGAGAGGGAAACCAACAGAGGGAAGGATTGGGGAGAGAGAGAAAGAGGGAAACCAACAGAGGGAAGGATTGGGGAGAGAGAGGGGAAAACAGATGGAAGGATGGGGAGAGAGAGGGAAAACAGATGGAAGGATGGGGAGAGAGAGGGAAAAACAGATGGAAGGATTGGGGGAGAGAGAGGGAAAAACAGATGGAAGGATTGGGGAGAGAGGGGAAAAACAGATGGAAGGATGGGGAGAGAGAGAAGAGGGAAAACAACAGAGGGAAGGATTGGGGAGAGAGAGGGGAAAACAGATGGAAGGATGGGGAGAGAGAGGGAAAAACACAGATGGAAGGATTGGGGAGAGAGGGAAAAACAGATGGAAGGATGGGGAGAGAGAGGGGGAAAAACAGATGGAAGGATGGGGAGAGAGAGAGGGAAAACGGAAGGATAGGGAGAGAAAGAGGGAAGACGCTGGATGGAAGAATGCAGAAAGAAATAGGGGAGACACTGGAAGGATGGGGAGAGAAAGCAGAGCTGCTGGATGGAAAAGGGGAATCGAGAAAGACTGGAGAATAAGAGGAAGGGGCATGGGAAGAACAAGGGTGAGGAAAAGATGAAAAGCCACAGGTAGATGAAGGAAATTAAAGAATGGATAGTAAGAATGAATTAAATCTGGACAGAGAGAGAGCCTGAAAAATATTGAAGAAAGCAATGAAAAAGGAGACAAAAATGACAAATGGCACAGAAGAGTTAAGCGAAAACAAAGGAAAGGAGAATCACAGACTGGGACCAATATGGAAAGAAAAGCAGTTACCAGACAACAAAGGTAGAAAAAAATCATTTTATTTTCATTTTAGTGTTTGTAATATGTCCAATTTGAGAATTTACATTGGCTGTCTTATTTTGCACTGGGTATACTGGAGCTGTAAGAGCTTACAGAGATTATTTATAATGAAAAAAAATCACGTTATTTTTTTCTCCTATAGTACTGTAATATTTTCAATGATGTCTGTTTATATGCGCCATGGCTGGTATAGGGGGTGTGGTTAATGTGGGTGTGGCTATCATAGGGGTGGAGCCATATGTGGTGACCCCGCCCATAATGAGTACCGGCACCTTTTTTTCTACAAAAAAAGCACTGTACAAGATACTGGTAACCAATGATATTTTAAATACAGTGTAGTAACATGATGAAATTCTCCCCCAGTTCTGATCCTCCCCCATAGCCCCTCCAATCCAATCCTCCCCAACTCAGCACCCACAATGCTCCTCTCATCTACCCTGACCCCTAATAAACCCAAGGATTACACAAGGGCCATTCCTGGTTGTCTAGCAAGGGGGGGGGGGGGGAGGAGTGGTCCACTTCTGCTCCCACCCCATCTGGCTCAGGGTACAAAATAGCACCTGCTGACCCATGATGGTAGTCACAATACTACTGCTTGGGGTTGGCATTCCCTATAAAGGGCAATTTGCTAGAATATCAGTGATGGCCCCCAAGTAAGTTCCAGGGATTCTGAGTGGGTAGGGATGAGTGGGAAGAGCATCAGGTGGTGCTTTGTTGGGCAGGAGGACTGGATTGGTAACCTGGAAGTTATGTGAATGCCAATCAATATCCAGTGCCAACGTCTGCATAACTAAATGATCAAAGATGGGACTTCACAAAAGACTGTCTTATCAGGCCACTTAGCTATGTGGGCACCAGCACTGAATGTGGCTTGTGCCCCCTTACTCTACCCCTAGATGGCTCCTTCACTGCCTGGTTTTAGAATGGGCAATTAGAGCCAATATTTAGCAGCACTGCCTGGTTAAGTGCCACTGAATATTAGTGGCCAGCCCACTCAGTGTGGTTTAAACAGGCATGAGTTTCTCCCATGCACAGGATGAGCCTCTCCTCCTGGACCCACTTATAGGCCTTCCTCTGGGTCTACCGTCTATCCCCTGTAGGGGTCTAGTGGGTAGTCAGGACAGGAGTGATCCCCAATCATTCCTGCCTGTGCTGTCTCCAATCTCAAAATGGCTGCCATAAGAGATTGTGGCAGCCATTTTGGCAGTGGAGAGAACATGGGCAGAAGCGACTGGTAATCACTCTTGCCCTAATTTCCCACTAGACCACCAGGGAATGAATGGTAAGCCCAGGGGAGGGGATGGCTTGTTCTGTGCATGGGGGTAGGAGAAAGTAGCAGCTCATTCCATGCAGGGGCCAGACCCTAGCAGCCAGTTTCAGCTGTGGCTTTGGCCAAAATCAAGTAGTAAATTTCAGCTGCAGATTCAGTTTCAACTGTCCTCTATCAGGCACCCTAACACCGCTACTCTACTCCAGTCCTCAGTTTACCACAGCAATAAGGAATTTCTTGGGAAGGGTTGGACTTTCTGGCCTTTGCCATAGTCATGGGAGGCCGAGGACCCTTATTGTATGAATGTGTATGTATTCATGTGTACGTATGCATACACTGCATGCCTCATATGTTAGAACTGGGATTTAGGATTTAGATCACAACTTCAGTAGAAGCTCAAGGTGAGATTACATTCAAGTACTGTAGGTATATTTTTTCCACAGATGGCTTTACAATCTAAGTTTTGTACCCGAGGCGGTGACTTGCCCAAGTCAACAAAGAATATCAGTGGGAATTTCAACCCTGGTCTCTCTGATTCTCAATCTTCTGCCCTGTATAATACCAGAGCACCAGCTGGTAGGGCTGGGGAGGGTTTTTTCCCCCCTTATTTTAGGTAAGTTCAGGGTTATCAGAGTACAGACCCTGAACACTGGTCATTTTTGCAGTGTTAATTTTGTATATTGGGTGGGGGTGGGCAGTTTTGGTCTATATTGTTATTGAACTGTTATATTATCGTGGCTTCTGTATTTTCAAATTTTTCTAATAAACAGATTCTTTAATAATAAAGACAGTATCAATTTCTCCCTGACATCCTTCCTCAAAACATAACAAAATAAAAAATCCTCTACAAAGGAGCAGACAGAAAGCCAGTTGCCAATAGAAGCTCAGAAATGTTGACAGTCTCTAAGGATAACAAATCTAATAGAGCTGTTTCTATAGAACTCCAGGGAGATTTTCACTTTAATCTGCAAGGATGCAAAACAATGCACCTGCAGCATGTATGCAAACCCCCAGTTTCAGTTAAAAGGGTTATTTCTGACACATGCAGAGTGGAAGGATCTTTAGTCCACTGCCCTCATACATGTAAGCTCTCATTTTACTTGTTTTCTGAAGGTATAAAAGAAGCCTGCGGGGCCACAGAAACTATAATTGTGCCCTGTGCGGCCTCCCAACCCCCCCCCCCCCCCCCCGTTCCAGGGCATCCATCCTCCTCCCAAAAGCCCCTGGAAGAAGCTCTTCCATCCCAAAGACTATCCACTCATCTCCTGAAGACCCCCACCTCCCTATAGGCCCCCCTTGGGTAGGGTAGGTGTAGTGGTCCCTAACTCTACTGCTACTAATAATTTCTATAGCGCTACTAGATATTGTGATAAAGTTACGTCCAGGATAGTTGGGTTAAGGCAGTTTCAGTTTGAAATACAAGTCCCAGAAGGCATTGCAGGCAAGGAGCCAGGGGGTGAGATGAAGAACCCGGACTGGACTCCTAGCTGCAATCAGGGAAGACATGGGTGTAAGCTGGCAGGATGTGTAGAGTGGCTGCCACTAGGGGAAAGAGAGATAGGAAACCCTGTGTGCAGGAGCTCCTCATTAGTCTAATGCTTAACTCAGCTGGTATGGGTGTGAGGGAAGCTAATGGAAGGAGAATGATTGGTTGTGAGAGCAGAAGCCAGGGATTGATTAGGCAGGTGGGAAGGAGTCTCAGGAGTTCAGTTCAGGAGGAGAGAAGACGTGAGAGAGGAATTGCAGGGAAAATCCCTTGGATGTGAGAAGTCCCTAAAGCACTGGAACTTCCTGAAGGTAAAGGCTGCTTTGTGATTTAACTGGGATGATGAACTGAATGAACTGTTTGTCTTGGGAATTGAACTATACTGTTTACTGTGCACTGGATAAAGAGCCCAGACTGAAGCTGACTGAGCCTGTATTGAATCCTGGTAGGTGCGGGCAGCCTACTGCTTAAAGGGGACTATTTGCCACACACTTTCAGGTGGCTTACATGTGTATAACATTAAAGGTGAATGCTGCTGTTGGAACCGTGTATCAGGTCTACTAGAAACCTGCATGGAATAAAAGCCTTAAAATTGAAGTTGCTGGAGGAGTTCCAAGATGGCGCTTTGACCGGACGCACCTGTGTTTGCTGCTGAGGTGACTCCGTTTTTTCTTGCTGTTCTCGCTGCCTCTGTAACCTCTATGATGGGGAAACGGAGGGGGAAAGTCAAGGAGCATTCCTCGGCTCCTGAGGCACCTTTGGCGTGGCGGCAGACAACTCTGCAGTTCCCGAGGCAACTACCGGGACCTTGGGGAACTTCGACCCCTTTTGCAGCTCTCGACGCGTCAGCGTCGATTGAGAGCGCCAACGGGGCTTCCCTGAGCCCTGTGGAGCGCATTGCTCCGCCTCAGCCCGGAAGGGAATTGCTGGCAGCCCAAGCAGGGACGGAGAACGAAGGAGTTCAACCCAAACTGCCCGAGGGAAGGACTGCAGCGATAGAGAATGAACCCCAACTAAGAGAAGAACTAATTCAATCAGCACTACAGGTATTTCCCCAGGACATTGTTACTAGACTGTCTCAAGTTGGTGCTCAAACTCAATCCCCTCTTGGAGCTGGTGGCGTGGTTAGACCAGCAACTGTGACACTAGAGTCACTATGGGACATGGTACACAACATTCAAATCTCTATGCAAACTACATTAAAAGATAATACTGACAATATAAAAACCCTTTCTGAAGCTGCGCTACTCCAAGCACAGGTGTCCGCGCAGCAGTCCTCGAAATTGGAAAATATGAGTACCAAATTGCAAGAAATGGGAACTTTAGAGACTGCTTTGGTTAAGGACAATATTTTTCTTCACAAACGAACGGAATACTTGGAGAATCAGGTTAGGAGACTTAACCTTAGGTTCCTTAATTTTCCTAAGTCTCCTTTAATTCCACCTGTTGAAATGGTGAAGAAATATATGGTGGACATTCTTGGAATGGACAAGGATTCGTTACCCCCCATAACACGGGCCTATTACATCTGGAACCCAAAGGGGGGTGATGGAAACTCCCCAGTGGTGGGGGATGGAATGAATCTGACTTCATTCCTCGAGAGTTCACTGGAAATTATTACTCAGAGGTCTACTATGCTTGTCACTTTTGTTTTGGAGCCTGATCGCAATGCTATATTAAGACTTTCCTTAAGTCATTTAGAAAATCTGTTTATGGGATCAAAGGTCCGTATTTTTCCAGATCTCTCAAAGCCTACACAAACTAGACGCAGGGCCTTTTTGGAACAGCGTCCTAGAGCGTTGGCATTGGGAATAAATTTTGTATTACGATTTCCTTGTACATGTAATTTATTGCTGGAGGGTAAACAGTTTCAATTTGTGGACCCTAAACAGTTAAAAGAATTTCTTGATGCTAGAGTAGATATGAATGTTGTATGCCCTCCATAAATAGCAGGCTAGGGTCGGTAACCCGAGGTAGCAACTGGTTGTGTTGTGTGTGGTTTTTTTTTTTTTTTACCTTTTGTTATTCATATTTCCTGATTCTTGGAACCAAATGTTTCTTAATTTGTGGACAAATAGGCCTTTAGATTTATTCTTACATGTATTTCCTGTTTGTAATGCCGATTGCATATTCACAGTTTGTGGTGAAATAATGAAATATACTAATAAATAAATAAATTTAAAAAAAAATTGAAGTTGCTGGTGGACATTTGTTTCTTGATTGTACCGAGGAGCACTCTCCCCTGGTGACAATATATGTAGCACTATACACATTATATGCAGGTACATTCTCTGTCCCTAAAGGGCTGACATATTATATACAGGTACTTATTTTGTACCTGGGGCAATGGTTAAGTGCCTTGCCAAAGATCATAAGGCACTGCAGAGGGAATTTAACCCAGGTCGCCATCGCCAGGATCAAAGCTCGCTGCACTAACCATTAGGCTACTCCTCCCTGGCAGGACTTCTAAAGGTCACAGCCACCACTTTAAACCTGGGGACAGAATGGGCAACACCAACTAGTGATCATTACTACTTGCCGTACCCTACACCACCAGGTCAACCTTCAAGTAAGCCTTGGGGGGGAGGGGAGATGAAGCATACAGAGAGGTGGAGGTCTTTGGGAGAAGAGCAGATGCACTTGGGTGAGGGTAAGGAGAGGAACAGGTGATACTGGCCAAGCAGGGTGTGGAGGCAACGAACAGGGCACAGTTTTGGCACCCCTGCCTTCCTTGCACCCTGGGCAGCCATATCAACTAGCTCCCATATGACCTTGGGAGCTAGTACTACCAGGAAAGAAAATACTCGTATCCAGCTGTGAAAAACATTCAGAAAATTTGGGGAAGTCAAAATTAATAGAAGTCTTGAGAAGGAAAACAATTCATTTCCACACAAATTTACTCTCTTGGGTTTTTGTTTTTTGCCTATTTTTTTTCTCTTCATTGTACTTGTTATTCTTTTTGGGATACAGTTTGTTTGTTTGTTTGGGGTTTTTTTAGGTTTGGTAGAGCTGCTCTCTCTTTTTTTTGTTTTTTTCCTTTATTTCTTTCACCAGACGATTCTTGCCCTCCCCCAACTTCTGCAAACAGCAATAGTTTTATTCTCTCCGTACCTCAGCAGCAGGAACCTAGAATCAAATTTTAGTCACCTGTACCGATTTTTCCACCCCTGTCCAAACAATTAGTGGATTTAGGAAGACTCAGATTTATAGGAGAAAATAAAAAAATGGAAAAGAGAAGAAATGAAGCAATTAAAGTGACAATGGCCATTGTGATAATACGAAAGAACTTTTTTTTCCTGTGGTTTCATAGAAGAAAATGTAAACTGGACTTTACAGTTCACACCAAGAAAAATACTGATTTTTTTCAGACAGCAAACTGATTTTCCTTCAGTTCCTCCAAATATCTCCACTACATAACACCAAAGGGGTGTATGATGGGGAAATACAGTTCTGTGCTTATATTTATTTTTGTTACATTTGTACCCCACGCTTTCCCGCTCAATGCGGCTTACATGGGGCAATGGAGGGTTAAGTGACTTGCCCTTATATGCTTTTGGTAATGCACTACAGAGGGCCACTGTTCACCTGAAAGAGCCAGAGCTGCTTGCTTTCCTCGCATCTAAATGTGAGGCCATAGTGTTCCCCAACTCAGGTGTTACTCTTCCCCCTCCTTCTCTCATCGACAACCACCCTTTCCTATTCTTGGTACTTTCAAAATTCTCAGCTGCTTCTTTGACTCTAGATGAACCTTTACGCCTCAAATTGATTCTGTCCTTCATTCTGCTCTTCACTATATTTGCCTCCTCCGTTCCTATTTGGATCTCCCCCTTATCTGCACCATTCTCTTATCTATCATTATCTCACGTTTAGACTACTGCAACTCTCTTTATGCAGGTCTTCCCCTAAACTCCATCAAGCGCCTTTAACTTACTCAGTGAACTGCAGTCAAAATTCTCCACTGTGCTCACCCCTTCGATCATGTCACTCCACTCCTTTGCTGTGAACACTGGCTGCCTGTTTCTACGCATATCAAGTTTAAAATGATCTGTCTTGTTTATAAGTCATGTCTCCCGTTTGCTCCTGCTCTACTCTTTTATGTCCCTGCGCACTTTCCTCATTCCTCCACTGTAAATTTGTTAGTTGTGCCCTCTCTCCCTGCTTTCTGCCTAGCAACTTCTCGGGAATCTTCCTTCAGCTTCCTAGGCCCCGCACTTTGGAATGCCCTCCCGTCCTATCTTCACACGGAACTCTCTTATACAAAATTTAAATTGCTGCTCAAAACCCATTTATTTTCTGAGATCTTTGGATAATCTGCATTCTATTGTCTCCCTCCTCCTCCATATTGCATTTTAGCATTGTAAGCCACGCAATAGCCATGCCGGACCTGATGCAGTATATCAATCTCTGGAATTTTTTACATTTAATTTGTTTAACATGCCTGAAAACAACAATGATCTACTTAAAATGCAGTTAGAGTTAGAATGTTTTGGGGCTGTTTGTAGAAGACTTCCCTTTTTCTCACTGAGCATATTTGTTGGATATAAATTTGTATTGTTCCTAAGGCAGCAGGAGTTGGCTTAACTGGTAGGCAGACTGGGTGGTTGCCTAGGGTGGCAGCTTATGGGGGGGGGGGGGGGGGCAGCAAAGAGCATCTACAGTTAAATTTTAAAAATTTAGGTCAATATTCAGACCTGAAACAAATTCTACAGAACTGACCAAACTGGCTGTTGCATCAGGAAGTCTGCTCAAGGCAGTAGTGGATATATGGATTGAAGGCCGCGTCTCAGCTCTGCAAATCTCCTAAATGGAGTCTGATCTCAAGTGGGCATTGATACAGCCATGGCCCTGACATTGAGTCATGACATAATCCTCCAGAGTCAATCCTGCTTTGCCATAAGTGAATGAGATGACGTCTGCTAGCCAATTGGATAAAGTGTGTTTACCAATGGCTACCCCCATCCTGTATGGGTCAAAGGAAACAAAAAGCTGGGCGAACTGTCTTTGGGCTTTAGTCTGCTCCAGATAAAAGGCCAAGGCTCACTTGCAGTCCAAGGTGTGCAGTACGCTTTTGCCAGGGTGGACATGAGGCTTTGAGAAGAATGTTGGCAGGACAATTGATTGGTTGAGATGGAATTCCAATACTACATTTGGAAGGAACTTAGGACATGTGCAGGAAACTATTCTGTTATGATGACTCTGTATAAGGCAGATCAGCCATTAGGACCTGAAAATCAAGTCCTTCAAGTGGCAAGAGTCAAGTGGTTCAAATGGCGCTTTCATCAACTGGGTGAGTATAACACCGTTGGAGGTTTGATTGGGGGCTTTGTCAAAAGCTAACCTCTCATGAAGCAAACAGCTAAAGATCTTCTGTACTGACATTCTCAATGGAGAAACAGCTAAAGGCAGCATGGTATTATGTATATAATTTTTTTTCTAATTTATGTTTTACTGAAGTTTTACAAGAACATTCACACTTTGAGAGTGTGAGAGAGTTTATAGAACACTGCCCCTCACCTTAAAGAACAGTCCCTCAAACAGCCTGAGCCACCTTAATGTAACCCTAGGGGGTTAAAAATAGTTTAAATTTAAGTTAAACTTAAGCTGGGAGCGGCACTGGGACAATGGCGACGTCGGGAGCTGGGTGGAGGAGGAGCAAACACAGAGAGAGAGAGCTGTGTGGTGGGTGGAAACCTTGGGAGTCCAGTGCTTGTGGCAGGGTTCGGTGGCACTGGGGTTTTTTTTTGGTTTTTTTTTTAATGGCAGAGCAGTATCGGGGTAGTGGCGCGGTTGTGGGAACCCCTGTGCGACTCCTGTACTGTGGCTGGAGCAGAATTGAGGTGGTAGCATGGTGCCGGGAAAGCCCAGGAAAACTCAGTGCGCATGTGCGGCCGCCAAACGTCACTCGATGATGTCAGACGCCCACACATGCCGCACTGGGTTTTCCTCAATAGCTTCTTTATTTGACAGACTTGACTGTAGATCTGGACCAGATACCTACTACACTACCTTAAAGAACTTAAATAAAAAAAATATATTTCCTGTTCATCTACTTGTAGTTTTATAATCTTTCACTTTTACTTATACTAGCTACCCCCAATAAAATAAATTTATAATTAGGGATCCCTAAGCTAGACCCACCCTCAATTAAATGTTTTAAGATGAATTTTAAATTTCAAAGTTGGCACTCTGATAGTTGATTAAACTTATGGAACCAACTTTTTAAATAAGTATTTGTTTTTATGTATACCAGATACAAATAATTAACAGGTTTGAGGCATTAAAAATGTAATTCAGAGACCTTTAACGTTCTCTAAAATCTTGACAGCACCATTCTGTCATGTGCTTCAATTTAATTACCTTTAAAGAAATTATATATTTTTTCACTGAGGTCAGCAGACTTCAATGTTAATGAACAGAGTGGACTGTCCAATTTAAAACCTCTGTTCACTTAATATCTCCTTGAGATTTGCTACTAAATTTATTGCCATACCATTTTCAAATAAATACATTTTTTAAATACATATATCACAGCTCTCTATAACTGAGTTATTGTAATTCAGAAATGAACTCAGTAAAATTCCTCAAGCACAGTCTCTCAAACAACTTAGAGCCAAAATAAACTGTGGGGCTCTTTTAAATTAACTATAACCAATCATCATAGAGACACACATGTTAATTTTTCTCAATTTTAAAACAATTTTTAAAAACTTTTCTGGATGGTCTCTCTAAACAGGTCCTTCCAGTAACTAATCAACCACCCAACTGACAAAATCAACAGTTTAGAACACTCCCTACGTCACTCTCGGTCTCGAGCAAACAGCCACAAGCCCTTGCACCAAAACAACTCAAAAAAGCAATTTTATAACACCTTAAACATTTCTAAAACATACAATTCTTCAATACAGCATAAACAAAGTATATTTTCATACCTTTTTTCTCTTGTATCCCAAATAACGTTTTATTCTTTAGAATGCGCCTGCTGCAGAGCTCTGCCACAAGCCGGCAGCTGTCTCATGCTGTCTCCACTCCTTGCACCTCTGTTTTGGATAAGTACATACTGCCATACTGGGAAAGACCAAAGGTCCATCGAGCCCAGCATCCTGTTTCCAACAGTGGCCAATCCAGGTCACAAATACACGGCATAGCATAGCGCCCACATACCACGCATAAACGTGCCCCAAATAAACAAAAGAACTTCCTGTGAAGCAGTCCGGAGCCCTTTCCCTCTTGGCTCCAGCCTCACTCATAAAATTAAGTGGCTTCTTTAAGGCCAGGAATCCCTGTCTCAGAGCGCATGCGTAGCTACCTGATGTCACTCGATGATGTCAGATGCCCACACATGCTACACTGGGTTTTCCCGGGCTTTCCAGGCACCATGCCGCCACCTCAGTTCTGCTTCAGCCACAGCAGAGGAGTTGCACAGGGGTTCCCACAACCACACCGCTACCCCGATATTGCTCTGCATAAAAAAAAACAAAACCCCGGCACCACCAAACCCCCGCTATTCAAATGCCAGTCACAAGCACTGGACTCTCGAGGTTACCACCCACCATGCAGCTCTCTCTCTGTAGCTTGCTCCTCCTCCACCCAGCTTCTGACGCCGCCATTGCCTCAATGCTGCTCCGGGTTAAGTTTAATTTAAATGTAAACAATTTTTAACCCCCTAGGGTTACATTAAGGTCACTGGTCCTGCCCTGGGTGGAAGTGAACCGGGAGGGGTGGAGTTAGAACCATGAGTGGCCTAGTGGTTAGGGTGGTGGACTTTGGTCCTGAGGAAGTGAGTTCAATTCCCACTTCAGGCACAGGCAGCTCCTTGTGACTCTGGGCAAGTCAATTAACCCTCCATTGCCCCATGTAAGCTGCATTGAGCCTGCCATGAGTGGGAAAGCACAGGGTACAAATGTAATGAAATAAAAATAAAAAGCAGGGCCAGAATAAGGTTAAGGAGGCCCAGGGAAGGAAGTATCAAAACTCCAACATTTGCCACTACAACTCATATTTAATGACTGTGACCAGGCTGAGGTAAGCCACTTTTGGTTCTTGTTTGAGACTTGTTGGAGCCAGACTCCAGAACTCTGAGAAGAACTGAGAAGGACCTACAGGCTGTGTGTGGGGCATGGCAGCCCCACCAGCCACAAACTGTGTTCTGGGTCTGCATGTCAGCCAGAAGCCTGCTTAAACTGTGCTGCTTGAACTACAGAAACGTTTTAGCTTGTTTTCTTGGCCCTGTGACATTAACAGGTATCAGGATTCAATTACATAAACACTTGTTTTCATTTATATCCCTTTGGCTGGCTGTGTTATTTCACAGGCCCAACCTCATCCCTCGCTCGGGGTATCACAGAGAGTAAATTTTATAAGTTAAGTTTACTTGATTTTTATTGGGAGCATTTCTTTAGATGAAGAAACCTTTGATCATAGTACAATTCACAAGCCAATTTTGAAGCTCTTTGATAATCTGACAAACATTCATTATAATTTAACCGAGTAAAGGAATCCGGATATTTCCTTCAAGCCCTTTCTTTTCTATTATTATTATCAGAGGGTGGACATATAGGGTGGGGGGAGGAAGGAGGCAATCTTGGTGGCCTTGGGCTTTTGACTTTTGGCTTAGTTGTTTTGTTAGAACGTTGTTAAAATGATACGTTATGGGTATTATGGCTATCTGAAGTCTTATGGATGTTTTTTCAAGTTTGTATCAGAATGCTGATAATATAATATATGGTAAGTTTATAATTTTATATATTCATATCTTTGTCCTGGATCTACATTATATTTACCAGTACTTTAGATCCAGAACACAAAATTTAAAGCTTAATATCAGTAAGAGCTGGAGTCGGACAGTAGACAAATAGAGGAGCTGGAGTCAAAGGTTTGCGTTACCGACTCAACAGCCCTGCTTTCCATGGGGTACTTTTCAGATAGAAAATATGATGGCAATTCTGTAAAGGGGTGCCTAGATGTAGGAACCCCAGTTCAGCGTGGACAGCTCCTATTCTATAACAACATCTGGACACCCAGATTCCATGACAGAATATTAGCATAAACCTGCATTGGTGCACCCAAATGTAGGCTGATGCAAATGGACGCACCAAGGGGCCCTTTTACTACACAAGCCAATCTGGAACTATTGCTGGGCTACTGCAGGAGCTCAGCGGTAGTTCCCACCCCCAGCGCGCATCATTTCCGGCGCTACAAAATTTTTTTCTAGTTTTGTAATGCAAGTGCTTACCTGGTGGTAATCGCTGCCCGGTTTCCGCCAGGTTGGCATGGTAACCTTACTGCCACCTCAATGGGTGGCGGTAAGTACTCCACCCTGAAATGGCCATGCGGTAAGTGGTTCACTTACCGCATGGCCATTTCTTGTCGAGAAAGACAGCCTTTAACCTGCTGTGGTAAAAGGGGGCCTCAGAGCGCATCAAAAACACGCGCTGATGCTAACACAGACTCCTTTTACCGCAGCTTTCAATATCTCGTAGCTGCACATTATGACAGCATTTTAGAAGCATTCTAGCACACACTTATCTTTATACGGCGGCAGCCTTTGACCGCAGGCCGTATAAAGATAAGTGTGTACTAGAATGCACGTTTTCTATACTTCTAAAATGCTGTCATGATGTGCAGCTACAAGATATTGAAAGATTAAAAAGAAAATCAACAAAAAATATTCTTATGGAAAAATACAAAAACAGGGTGATCTTATGAAGATTTGCACCACAACCATTTTTTTTTTTTAAAGAAAGAACAAAAGTGTTCATATGGTATGTGCTGCAGTTAGGTCTGATGATCCCCCTAAGATTAAACAAAATATTTATCTCATTGCAGTTATGAGAAAATGGTGATTAAGTTCTGATGTTTGGGACATTAAGAAATATACAATATTGACAGTCCCCACATTTGCTTTTTTTGGTAGGTTTCAATTTGAGTAGTTAGGCGTGAGCATTGACACCAATCTTTGGCTGGAGTAAATACTTGCGACTAAAGATAGGCACAAAAATATGGACTTTTAAGCTAGTATTCTATAACGGCAGTTCCATGTGGAACTGATGTCATAGAACTTGCACTTAGTGCTCTGTATCCTGGCACCTGACTTAAGGCACCCGTAACCTAATCTACCCTAATATCAATAAGTATGAGCTGAACTACAGAGCAATGCTATTCATTTTCTTTAATACCCATGAATTATTCTTCTTTCAACACCAACACCTTGTTGGTCGTCATCCTGATTAGTACATAATTAATGCCATACTGGGAGAAGACCAAAGGCCCATCAAGCCCAGCATCCTGTCCACGACAGCGGCCAATCCAGGCCAAGGGCACCTGGCAGCTTCCCAAACGTACAAACATTTTATACATGTTATTCCCGAAATTGTGGATTTTTCCCAAGTCCATTTAGTAGCGGTTTATGGACTTGTCCTTTAGGAAACCGTCCAAACCCTTTTTAAACTCTGCCAAGCTAACCGCCTTCACCATGTTCTCCGGCAACGAATTCCAAAGTTGAATTACGCATTGGGTGAAGAAACATTTTCTCAGATTTGTTTTAAATGTACTACACTGTAGTTTCATCGCATGCCCCCTAGTCCTAATATTTTTGGAAAGCGTGAACAGACGCTTCACATCCACCTGTTCCACTCCACTCATTATTTTATATACCTCTATCATGTCTCCCCTCAGCCGTCTCTTCTCCAAGCTGAAAAACCCTAGCCTCCTTAGTCTTTCTTCATAGGGAAGTCGTCCCATCCCCGCTATCATTTTCGTCAGCCTTCTCTACACCTTTTCCAATTCCACTATATCTTTCTTGAGATGCAGTGACCAGAATTGGACACAATACTCAAGGTGTGGTCACACCATGGAACGATACAATGGCATTATAACATCCTCACACCTGTTTTCTATACCTTTCCTAATAATACCCAACATTCTATTCACTTTCCTAGCCGCAGCAGCACACTGAGCAGAAGGTTTCAGTGTATTATCGACGACACCCAGATCCCTTTCTTGGTCCGTAACTCCTAAAATGGAACCTTGCGTGATGTAGCTATAATTCGGGTTCTTTTTTCCCACATGCATCACCTTGCATTTGCTCACATTAAACGTCATCTGCCATTTAGCCTCCCAGTCTGTAAGGTCCTTCTGTAATTTTTCACAATCCTCTCACGAATTAACGACTTTGAATAACTTTGTGTCATCAGCAAATTTAATTACCTCGCTAGTTACTCCCATCTCTAAATCATTTATAAATATATTAAAGAGCAGCGGTCCTAGCACTGACCACTGAGGAACCCCACTAACTACCCTTCTCCATTGTGAATACTGCCCATTTAACCCCACTCTGTTTCCTATCCTTCAACCAGTTTTTAATCCACAATAGGACATTTCCTCCTATCCCATGACCCTCCAATTTCCTCTGTAGCCTTTCATGAGACGCCGTTTGAAAATCCAGATACACAATATCAGCCGGCTTCCACATGTTTGTTTACTCCTTCAAAGAATTGAAGTAAATTGGTCAGACAAGATTTCCCCACACTAAAGCCGTGCTGACTTGGTCTCAGTAATCCATGTCCTCGGATGTGCTCTGTAATTTTGTTTTTAATTATTTTAAAGCTACTTTCTGAGGAATAGTTGCTTTTTTGGAAGAAGTGTGTTAGGACAGCTTCTAACAGACTGTAAGTACAGGTCCCAAGGTGTTTATTGTTGAAAGAAGAATAATTAATGGGTTTTAGAGTAAAGATACATGTATGGCCATCTACATTATGGAATTCCCCTACAGTTCAACTCATACTTAAATGACATTTATGTCTATCAACACAAAAAGAAGAACGTGAATTGACAGTGCACATAAATATGTGCATTTGATATTGAGGGGCTCTTTAATAAGCTGTGTTACGCAGGTAACACAGGGGCTCCCAAGCTAATGCCTCCTGAACTAAAAAGGCACCCACTGCAGTAAAAATCCTGCATTGGGTGCCTAATGCAGGAGCATGCAGGAGGTAGGCATAATATGCGTGGCTGAGGTGTGACCAGTTATGGCAGCTAGCACATGGGTCAGTACGGCACACTAGCTGTCATGATTGCCGATAACAGTTGAACTGTGCAGCTGTGAAACTTGCAGAGGGGTATCACTGCCAGCTGGGACCACTGCCCCGCAAATGGGAGGGGAGGGTTCTGGTGGGGGGGGGGGGGGGAGCAAGGCTCTGTGTCAGAGAGGGCAGGGTATTTTCTGTTGGGAGTGGGTTGTACATCAGGTGTTCTTGGTCCTTCACTGGGAGGTCAGGTTGTGTACCATGGAGTGGGGGATTTGCAGGTCAGATCGGCCAGGATTGGGTGTCTGATCTGAGGGGCTTCATAGTACTGCCACTGCACGGAGCTGCACTATAGAGTGTTAATGCATAGCCACCTCGTTACAAGCCTGGACCAACAGTGAAAAGAGCCCACACTATCAGACAAGGTATAAAACCCAGTACCCTGTGTAGTAAATGTATAGCAGATGCAGGGCACGCCCTCTGCATTTACTGCACAGCCTTTGCATTTACCAAATATTAATTTTTGCGGTAAACATGTGGTAAGTTAAAACAAAAAAAATTACCACACTTTGGAAAAAGTCTTGAGTATGCGATTTATTGTAATGACGTTTATACTTAAATGTGTACTTATGCTCTACATTCACTTGTGTTGTATGTGTGCCTATGATTTAATATTTACATACATGTTGTGTTATAAATTTAATACTGGCAAAGCACGTATGTTTTTTGTTTTTAGTTTTGTGATATTTTACCCCTGATGCAGCTTGAGGGCGAAACATGGCCACATCAGGTTCTAATAAACATCTAATCTATCATCTTTGGTGTGGTAATACTCCTTGGGTGATCTTTAGTTTCTCTTAAAGAAATTGGAGTAACTGATGCACAAACGTGTCATACAAATTTGATGGCCTGTTCAAACATTTGCCTCTGAATCCCTAGAAATATATGTGCTGTCATTCAGCACATGGTGATTAGCGTTTTTAAGCTGCTGACAGCTGTAGCAGAATTAAGCTCAGATATTCAGTGCTTCCATAACAACAAAAGAATAGCCATACTGGATCCGACCAACGGTCCATCTAGCTCAGTATCCTAACAGTGGCCAATCCAGGTCACAAGTACCTGGCAGAAACCCAAATAGCAACATCCCATGCTACCAATCCCAGGACAAGTAGTGGCTCCCCCATGTCTATCTCAATAGCAGATATGGACTTTTCCTCCAGGAACTTGTCCAAACCTTTTTTAAGCCCAAATATACTAACTGATATTGCCACATCCTCCAATGAGTTCCAGAGCTTAACTATTCATTGAGTGAAAAAAATATTTCCTCCTATTTATTTTAAAAGTATTTTTATGTAATGTCACTGAGTGTCCCCTGGTCTTTGTATTTTTTGAACGAGTGAAAAAATCAACTCACTTCTACTCGTCCTACACCACTCGCTGCCAGAAGATGTAGTATCAGAGGTTAGTGTTTCTGGTTTAAAAAAAAAAAGTTTTGGACAAGTTCCTGGAGGAAAGGTTCATAGACTGCTATTGAGATAGACATGGGGAAGTCACTGCTTGTTCCTGGGATCAGTAGCATGAATCTGGCTACTAATTGTGATTCTGTCAGGTACTTGTGACCTGGATTGGCCACTATTAGAAGCAGGATACTAGGCTAGGTGGACCCTTGGTCTAACCCAGTATGGCTTTTCTTATATTCTTTTATTATGGAATCAATTGTCAGGGGAATTCTGCCTTATAAATCATTTTGCCAATTTTAAGAAAGCGTCAAAAACATGACTGTTCCCTGGACTGATGTTTGAAGGGCAAAGCTTTTCTCATTGATCATGGATGAAAGATTTAAAGATAATGGGGGATGGATAGCAGGATTTTATGGTGTGTTATTGTATGTATGACATGTTTTAGGTATACAACTTCAACAGTTTTAATTAGTTGGAATATATAAATAATAAATATATGCTATGATATGATGTTACCCTGAGGCCATCTTTCATTTAACAGCCAACAGGAGCAATTCGACTTCACTTATATCCCTGAAGGCTTCAGGCAGCCAAACTATTGGAAAGTTGAGTTCCAAATGCTGTTTGTGGAGGCCAGTGGCAGGGGAAGTGGGTGTCTGGGATTATACCAGCTATTTTATGATCGCTTCTTCTACCAGCAAGTGAAATGGACTAACTGACTCATGGTTCCACTACCTGTACATCTGTAAATTAGAAAAACATGTCTAACTCTTTGAAAACAGGGGGAAGAAATATGTTCTGGTGCACTTAGTTTCCAGTGAATCCCAAACATAGTTCTGCAAGATGGCTTTTGACCTTATGGCATACATACAAATTTTCCAAAATAATGTAAAAAGGTCACATTCTCTCTTACTGCTCCTCTTCTCCCCATTCACACATGGAGACAAACAGAAACAATTATTCCTTCTTTGTACATGGGATTTGTTTGGTTAAACCCAATTAAAACTGAACAGCTTGTTTTACGCTTAATGGTAATACAATAGTGTGTTCATTACTTTTTAATAGAGAAGTTTGTACATAGGGTAGAAAAATGCAACAAAATAGGAACGTTTGAGTCACTGCAATCTGGCACATGCTCCTTTCCTTTCACGTGGCGTGATTTACTCCAGTCATAAAAACACAGGCTCCTTCAGGATCAATTTTCTGACGACGATTACAACCTTCCTTTATCAGGGGAAATATAACAACTTGAAAAACCTAGGCCAACCTTGAGTCATAATTAATGCCTTTGTTTTCAGGTTACTGTTTCACAGGAATCAATTACAACAAATCCACTCAGGGGTGACAGTGCAAGGATACAGCACTACTTTTCAAACCTGATCCCTGACAGTGATGTGAAAAACAAAAAGTCTGGCACTGGACATTGAGACCTAGAGCAGTGGTTCCCAAACCTGGTCCTGGAGGCACCCCAGCCAGTCAGGTTTTCAGGATATCCACACTGAATATTCATGAGAGATATTTGAATGCACTGCCTCCAGACCTCTTTCATGAATATTCATTGTGGATATCCTGCAAACCTGACTGGCTGGGGTGCCTCCAGGACCAGGTTTGGGAACCACTGACCTAGAGGGATGATACCACAGTGTACAAGTTATTCCTGCAAACTACCAACACTCAGCCTCTCTAGACTGAGCTCATACACAAAACCTAAATCGCAGTCTAAAACAACGACTTCTTGAATATGGCCTTCTACTGATGCTGCTTCCCTGCATCGAACCTGAGTGGTACGCTTACATTAGAGCCATGCAATGAAAGCTTAGCACTCAGATTTATTTAACACAAAGCATAATGATTAAATAATTAAAAAAATATATATATGGTTAATTTATCATTTTATACTTATACAGTTGTGCACACTGATGCAGTAAATAAACTGTCTTCAAATAGATCCTACGGAGAACTTGAGTTATAACCTGGAAGGGCATACTGGACGCCTACACACAAGTTTTGCATGTGCTGGAATGCTATTCTGGGCATAAACCCCCAGATTCTATAAAACGGGACATAAGTTGCGTGTGCAAATCCAGTCATATTCTGGATTTGCGCGCACATCTTAATTACTTAACAAGCCAATCAACGCCAACAATTGCCACTTAATTATTGTCACTAATTGCCATTAATTAGAATTTACGTGAACTGTCTAAGCGTATTCTGTAATGTGATATGCGTGAACTCTAAGTCGCACAGTTGAAAAGGGGACGTGGAATGGGCAGGTCATGGGCATTTCTAAAATCTATGTGCACTGTTATACAATACACCCAGTCTGTGCGCAATTTAGATGTTGGAATTACACCAAGTTTTACTAAATTTAGTCGCATGGACACGCACTTGGCGTATTCTATAAACCACGTGGAAATTTAGGCTTATTCTATAAAGTACGCCTAAATTTAGGTGTACTTTATGAATATGCCGAGGCATCTTTCATTTTGGCATCGATTTTTTTTTGGTGTGATATACAGAATCTAGTTTGCAGTACCTATGGAAGGGGTAGGGGGTGGGGGGAGAGACGGTCTAGAATAGAGTTACTCTAGTTCTGGGACAGGGAGTTGTACATCATCCAGGGGTAGGAAAGGAACAACTTTACTCTGAGTATTCTTTGGTGGGGTGGGGGCAGTGAAGCCTAACTGCAATAGAAGCGTTATGGGAAGAGGGTTCATGGAGGAATGCTGTGAAAATCCAGAGTCCCAAAGTAGGGTTATGTTACAGTAGACTTGTGTGACTGAGGAAGAATATACACACCTCCCCCTCAGTTCCCTAGTAAAGAGAAGAAACAGGCATGAAACCCCCACTAACATGACTGAAGAAAAATGCGCTAACCTTTTTAACACCCTAGACATGGAGTTAAAGCCCCGACGTTGTGCTCAGCCAATCAGGTTTCAGAACACTTCTCTGTATCTGGGTGGAATAATCAACAGCCTCATTACCACTGATTTTAATATGCTGTGCGCCAGTCTAACTGTCAGGTTCTCAGGTTCAGAGCCCGCGGGGCCGGGCTCTGGAGCAAACGTGAGCCCTTGGGCTGCTGACGAGGAGCGACAGCAGCAGGCAAAACCCACCAACCAACACTGGGTAAGCACACCGGCAGGGACTGCAGGCACTGCCCAGCGAACCGGAACACATGGACTGGAATCCCCCGGACTGGAGGACACAGGACTGGAACACACACCGGACCGGAACACACTGGACTGGAGCACACCAGACTGGAACACCCTGGACTGGTCCCCCGGACTGGAGGACACAGGACTGGAACACGGGACTGGAGCACACTGGACTGGTCCAACAGCTTCACCTGTACTTAGCTACTAAGCCCCCCAGAAGTTGAGCTCCTGGGTTCGAGTAGCCGACAGGACTTACTGGATACCGGATGACATAGGGACCAGGACTAGAAACAGAAGTGCTCCTAACCCTAAACTGATCTACGTGCTCCCAAGCCCTAAACCAGCAGGAGTGTTCCTAACAGTAAACTGACAAAAGGACTTCCTAAGCCCTATACTAAACAGGAGCTCCTAAGCCCTGCTCAAGAAAGGGACTTCCTAAGCCCTAAACTAACAGAGCAGGGAACTAAACACAAAGCTAACACAGGTGCTACTAAGCACCAAGCTACAAGCAGAGCTTTACACTAATAAGCTAAACACAGAACTAACCAGCTACCTAAGCACTGCTCTAGCAAGCTAGATACAACTAACAAGGTGCTTCCTAAGCACTACTCTGGCAAGCAACTAGAAGAGCTCCTAGCACTAAAAGGGAAGACAGGGGAGCCACAAGGAAAAAACAGGGACGCTAACACATAAGCCAAAAGTGCTTCTAAAGCACCAAACACCAACAGCAAAGACTGCAATAGCACAAACACCAGAAGTACTTCTAACAGCAAACTCTGCAGTGTTCCTAACAACACCAAACCCTGAAGTACTTCTATCAGCAACAGAGCTTCCAAAGCCCTACACATAGCAATGCTTCCAAAACCAAGAGGGAAAAGCAGGGGAACCAAAGGGAAAAGCAGGAAAGCTAAACACATAGACACCAGTGCACACTGCACTAACACTAACCTGGACCTTAGCAAAAGCAAGCAGGGACCCTAGACACAATGTCAGAAGTGCAAACTGCACCACCCTACCTACAGCAAACACCACTGTTGCAAAGGCCCTGAAGGAAACAACACCACTTCCTTATCAAGGCCCTCCCTAGACCTAGGCAAAAGCACACTGACCCAGAGAGGCCCAACCCACACCAATGCAAAACCGTGAAACACTTGAAGCCAGTACACCCAAAGAGAGTTAGAGCAACTCAGACTACCCACACAGGTGCAGTATAGTGAAACAATTAGAGCCCTGCTGCTGGAAGCTGCCAGCACAGAGAGACAGAGCCAGCTCAGAAAGGACAGAGAAAGAAACAGAAGCCAGCTAAGAAGCTGACTCCCAGGAAAGAGGTAAGTTTGAGAGGGTTTCAGACCCCAATCATAACACTAACGCAGTGCTTTGCACAGGGTTAGATTCCACAGAAAACTCTGTTCTACATCATTGTATCCAAACTACTGGCCCTAAAACCTGGTAGCTCTGGCCCCACAATCTGCAACCCTTCTCAACCCTGTATCAAGTAGCCCTATAACTCATCTGGCACAAGCATCAAGCATTTTGGAATTCTTTGGATAAAAAGTGTTACATGTGTAAAACGTTAAAAAAAAACAAGTAAGCTCTTTGTCACTGTAGTGAAGGAACAGACATTTCTAAATGTGAACTACTAAGTTATGAAGAGGAAATATTGCTGGGATGGGCCAATAGCAGAGATATGGGGTAAAAATTGGTCCATAAGATTCAGTAGTAACAAACGGATGCTAATGCAATATTCAGAAAACTTGACATATTTTCAACTTTAAATTTATTTTTTATTTGAACTTAATTCACCACTTTATTTAAAAGATGTCCAGAGCGCCCTACATTTGTTTTAGCATAATATTTAAACCATCCCCCATCACATATTTCAGTTCAGTTAAGATACAACATAGGAAATTAATATGGTGAGCTTTGTTTTTTTTACTAAACATGTGCAGGGACATCTGTCTGGCAGCATTCCTAGTAAACTGGCCACAAAGACAGAGGCAGAGCTAGGTGGGTCGCCAGGGGAGCAGCCGCTCCCCCAAACCGACTTTCGACGGCACCTATTTGTCATGCGATCTGTCGCATTTAAAATACGCGCTGTCGGCAGTCTCTCTCCACTCCCCCCCCCCCCCCCGTGCCCTCAACCTGGCTGTGCTACTGCATCCCAGTAGTGCAGAGGGGCAGCCTAGTGGTCAGTGAAGTGGACTTCACAAAAGGAAACCCAGGTACAAATCCCTCCTAAACCCCTTCATATTGTATGGTGAGCCCTCCAGTAACACGGAAAGCCTACTTGTAACTAAAGGTCCACCACTACAATAGCCCTCAGGCTTGCAGGTCACTTATATATTTAGGTATAGGAGGTATTTCTATGTTCCAGGAGGGCTTAGTTTGTACTGAAATTAAAGAGGTAAAGTGGGAATTGAAGCTGGGTCCTGTTGTTCACTGTCCACTGCATTGGGATGGGAGGGGGAGTCAGTGTCAGGGCACCTTTTTCAAACGGTCGTAATTGAAACAGGTCTAGATAAAAACATATCTCTTTTCTGCCCTGGAACTTTTTCTCTGTTCTATTATCACAGAAAAATGTCCAGATCTCCAAGGAATTTGGTCATGGGAGGAGTCAGCATTTGTAGTGCACTGGTCCCCCTCACATGCCAGGACACCAACCGGGCACCCTAGGGGGCACTGCAGTGAACTTCAAAAATTGCTCCCAGGTACATACCTCCCTTACCTTGTGTGCTGAGCCCCCCAAAACCCACTACCAACAACTGTACCACACTACCATAGCCCTAAGGGGTGAAGAGGGGCACCTACATGTGTGGGTACAGTGGGTTTGGGGGGGGGGGGTTGGAGGGCTCCCATTTACCACCACAAGTGTAACAGGTGTGGGGGGAAGGGCCTGGGTCCACCTGCCTGAAGTGCACTGCACCCACTAAAAACTGCTCTAGGGACCTGCATACTGCTGTCATGGATCTGGGTATGACATTTGAGGCTGGCATAGAGGCTGGCAAAAAAATGATTTTTAATTTTTTTTGGGGGGGTGGGAGGGGGTTGGTGACCACTGGGGGAGTAAGGGGAGGCGATCTCCGATTCCCTCCGGTGGTCATCTGCTGAGTTGGAGCACTTTTTTGAGGCTTTGTCCTAAAAATAAATGGACCAAGAGAAGCCAGCGAAGTGCTCGTCAGAACCGGCCTTCTTTTTTCCATTATCGGCCGAAGCCAGCCATCTCATAACTACGCCCCCGTCCCGCCTTCCATACCCTGTGGAAACACCCCCTTTAACTTTGGCCGGCTCTGCGTCGGAGAGCAGTTGGAGCCGGCCAAAATCGGCTTTCTATTATACCGATTTGGCCGGGTTCAGGAGATGGCCGGCCATCTCCCGATTTGTGTCGGAAGATGGCCGGTGATCTCCTTCGAAAATAAGCAGATTAATATCCCAAATCAGATCACAAATCAGAAATGTGTGTATTGGAAAATTTTCTGAGCAAGATTTTTAGACACATTCCCCTAGATTCCATATAGCGCACCTACAGATCCATGCCGATTCTGTAACAGTGTGCGCAACTCAATTGGCTTAATAAGCTAATTGGCACTGATAACAGCACTTAACAAGCAATAATGAGTACTAATTGGCACTGATTAGAATTTAGGTGCACAACTCGCTAAGGATATTCTTTAACAGTGTGCGCCAAACTTCTAACGCACACAGGTAAAAAGGAGCTTGGTTGTGGGTGGGGAAATGGGTGTTTCGTGAGCATTCCAAAATTTATGTACCTACTTATAGAAGATAGCCCAGTGTGCCTAAATCTATGCAGAAGGATTTATGCCACATTTTCGATGGTGTAGATTTAGGTGCTGAAATATCAAAGTGTACTCTATAACTGACGCCTAAATCTAGGTACCGATTAAGTGTATTCTATAATCGGCACCTAGATTTAGGCACTGATTTCAGCACAGATTTTTTTAAGCACCATATATAGAATCTCCCCCAGTATGCAAATAAGAAATTAGATCTGCATAGGAAAACTTTCAGTTTCCAAAATTTCAAGAAAACAGCTCTGTAACTCTGAGAAAGCTTCCTCCAAGGCTCGCTTAATTTCCACACAAGGAAGCGCCTTTTATTAGTGTGCCCCTGTTCTATGAAATCCGCTCCCTTCAGGAAATCACTAAAAACCAACCTCTTCAAAAAGGCCTACCCCAACGACCCCACGTAACCCTCTTCACCTACCAACACAGCATGACTATGATCGCCTGCAAATAGGTGAGAAAATGGGGGGTACAAATGCAATAAATAAATTTTTTTAAAAATGTTTAAATGTTCAATTGAAAACGTATTTTTCCCAGAAGGCTTTTGAGACAAATGGCCTGGATGGTGGTAATATACGTCAGTAACCTCAGAAAATGAGAAAAAGAAATAGAAAGATTTGTTTGTTTCTTGGTGTGTATTTCTTCTATTCTATAATTTATGATGTTTTCTGTTTTTATATTTTATTGTAAACCGCTCTGATCTTTGTTGAACAAATATCAAATTTATTACACAGCGGGAGAGGAGTGGTTAATGGGACCTTTAGATGTTGGGGAAAAGTGGGGACTAGTCAAATTTTGGCAATTTTTAGCCCGGTGGAAGTGACTGATTTTCAGGAATTGAAAGATCGGTACTCCTTCTCGGCTGGGGATTTTTTTCCTTATCTCCAGTTACACCACTTTATGGCTGCCTAGGAATGGTTTAGAAGTAATCCAGAAGACAATAAGCACTGGGAAAACATGTAGTTGGATTGGGAAAGTTGCCTAGGCCACTCTCAGCTTTCTATAGATATATGAGGGGGTTTAACATTGTCAGACATTCTTTTATGGCCAACTGGGAACCTGACTTGGGGGTTTAATTAACTCAGCAGGATTGGAGCACTATTTTTAGAGAAATTAAAAAGGCATTAAGTGTGTGTGTTAGTGTAGGAGAATGCATATCAGGTTTTTACACAATGATATCATACTCATGTGAGATTAAAGGCTATGTTTCCCTCAGTTTCAGACCAATGATGAAGATGTGGGGAGGAGGAGGAGACATTTTTAAATGTATGCTGGGAATGTGTAAGGATACAGAACTACTGGAAAACAATCTGTGTGGGGATGAATATGTCTTGTATAGTATCTCCTCAAAGTTGTTTGCTGGGCCTATATAATGGTGTGGGTTCTGGCTGGTAACAGAAGATAAAACAGCTAGGCTTGGAAGTGGCAGAGGGGGATCGCTGCATCTCACTCGAAGAGTCCTTTGGAACCCTCTTTGCGGGACTGGAAAACAAGAATGAAGTTCCTAATGGACATGAAACGGTCTATATTTGTTCAGTGAAGTCTTAGTCATAAAAGCATCCAGTGGTTTGTAGTTTGTACATTATACAAAAATTCATCTGCCTACTTAAGTTGAAGGAGGCTGTGGTATGAAACGTGCCAGTACGTGCATTACAGTCGCAGGAGTAATGTAATCTTGTTGTGCCCGCTCTCCCACGTTTTGCATGGACTTGACTAGGGCTGGTACATTTTCAGTGGGATGGAACAAACTACCCTTACATTTGAAGACTGGCTCTCAACTTATTTCTTTTAAGAAGAGTTTGAGAGAGTACTTGTTTTGCTTGGCATACTTTGTGTCTGCCTGATTTCTGTTACCAATTTGAGCCTTAGGACTTTTTATTGATTGATCTTTTGTATTTTCTTACAGAGATTTTTCTTTGATGATGTCCTTGCTTACTTATCTGTGTTTTTATTACGTATGTTTTCTTTTTACTCCCACCTTGGATAAAGGCGGTTAATAAATAAATATTCTAATTCTAATATTCTATTTCCAATCTTTCATTGGGTGAACTGCTGTATGGATATTGGGGGGGGGGGCGTGATGGGATGCGGGAGTAGGGTGGCATGAGCTGAAGAAACAACTGCTCATGCCCCAAGCTATGTGTGTGGAGAGCTTGGGGAGGGGATGGGGACAAAGATTGGGGCAAAGTTGAGATAACGTTCTGAATGGGCACATATATAATCTACTGTGGATGTTGTATTTTGGGTGGATTTTGTTTGGAAATATTATGGGGGGGGGAAACTTATATGCTGTAGCTTGTTAATGTTGTTGTTGATGATTTATATTTAAATCTGTTTATTAATTTACAAAGTAAACATGGAAGAAAACATTTTGCAGTACATAAAAATCTGCAGCAAACTCTTCAATGCAAAGCAAAACAATACAGTGCAAAGGCAAAGGGCTCTCTCTCTGATGGCCCCATTCCTATACCTCCGGCATCTAGGAAGGCCCACTAAATGAGCATTTCCTGCTGCTGATCTTTACTGCTACGCTCAAGCGACCGATGTAATAGCTTGATGCAATGCATAAGAAAGCTGTCATATAAAAGTAGGTGCCTGTTAGCAACCTAGGTACATCGGACTATAATGCTGAGATTTCGATCAGATCTAGTTTACATCGCTTTCCAGAGCAGAGGGAACATTGTCTATCCCCCAACCTGGGCCTTGGAACTGCATTCCTAGGTCTATATACTTTGAACTTAATGTACCCCAATTCTCCCCTCCCTCCCCCCCCCCCACCCCCCACCCTCACCACCCATTCCCGGGTAGGCACATCTGTAACGGGAGTAACCGCAATAGACTCCAACAGATCCTGTGGTAGCTAGCTGGAGTTAACGAGCAGACTTCTCCCACGTGGGCTTAACATCTGTAAGTAAGGAGACCAAATTTGAAGGAAGCGCCGTCTACGTTTAACTGAGGTTTTGGACTCTCGAGCTTCCCAAGAGGCCAGGAGGTGGACCTGGTTCCTCCAGTGCCAATAGGCGGGTGCCTCCGGGGAAGTCCAATATTGCATAATGCATTTACGAGCCACCAAACACAGCTTCCTACCTAGAAGAATCGCCGGCGCTCTATTGGGGGCAAAAGCCCTGGGCTGGTCTATCAAAAATTGCCTCTCAGTACCCTGGACTTTAACACCTAATCGTATCAAAAACCCCCGGACACGTTGCCAGAATGTCCGTATCTTAGGACATTTCCAAAGGGCATGGTAAAACGTGCCTGGTCCCTCAGCGCATTTAGAACAGATATCACTCTCTGACCTCTGCATGTGGGCCAGCTGTACTTTGGTCATGTATCCCCGTAATATAATTCTATACCCACATTCTCTCAATCTTTCGTCCGTAACTAATTGTCTAATCCCTTTCAATGAGGCCACTATATCCCAAGATGCCAGTGAAGTCTCAAGGTCCTGTTCCCATTTGATTTTAATTTTCTCATACTGTTGCATCGGCCTCTTACGGGTCAGGGCCCCATATAAATCAGATATCGCATGTCTTTCCGTCGCTAGTTCCCTAAAGAACTCCTGTATCTTGTCTCCTAAGCGACCTCTCAAAGCTTCCTGAGGCATTGCCTGCACATAGTGCTGAATTTGTAAATAAGCAAAATGATTTCCCCAATCAGACCCTATCTTCTCTTTTAAGACAGCAAATGGCAATAAATCCCCCCTCTCCAATAGTAGATGTTCCAGATTTTTAATACCTCGCTGCCCCCAGCTTTTAAATATTGGGTTGTCTATCCCGGCTTCAAATGCTGCATTCCCCACAATCGGGATTTGATCTGAAATATTTGGATGTCCCCCTAATTGTTCAGCCCACCACTGCCATGTTAAGCGGAGAGGATGAAGCAATACACTTTTCCTCAAATGTGGGGGTATTTCAGTACGGGGTAAGTGGAATAGTGCAATCATGTCATGTGGTGCCAGGCAAGCTTGTTCGAAGTGTGTAGGCATATAGTATTGTGTTAAGTCAAGCCAATCTCTCACGTGTCGTAACAGGCAGGCTTGGTTATATAGAAACAGGTCTGGAAACCCTATACCCCCTTGTTTCCAGCCCCCCACCAGCAAGCCCTGCTGTAGCTTTGCTTTCTTGCCGGCCCAACAGAACTGACTGCACAAACGATTTACACATTTCAGATCTGTCTTCGTTAGGCGTATGGGCAAGGTTTGTAAGGCATATAGCCAGCGCGGAAAAATCACCATCTGTATCAAGTGAATCCTACCCATCAAGGACAGTGGTAAACCCCTCCAAGAGTCCAGTTTTTCCCTAGTGTAATCTAAGAGGGCATTAATGTTTAACCGATGTAATTCTATTGTTTGCATTGTAAGTCGGATTCCAAGGTATTTAAAAGAGCGATTTGCCCAACGCAAAGGAAACTCGTCTCCCCACTCCTCTTTGCCCACTGTTGGGGCTGCCAACGCCTCAGACTTATCCAAGTTGATCTTAAAGCCTGAATAGTCTCCGTATTCCTGAAACGTCTCCAGCAGCGTCTCTAAAGATATCCTCGCGGAGGTCAAGTGAACCAAAAGGTCGTCTGCGAAAGCTGCAATTTTAAATGTCTGTGTTGTTGTTGATGATTTAATACATAACTTTATTTTTTAAAATGTGGTATAAAAGTTTATTGAATATGCACCCAGAAGTCCGATACAGTAAAACAGACTCAGCATGGAGCCGTGTTTTGGCAAATGAATGCCTACTTCATGAGTTGTCGTTTCCTATGAGCCCTGCTCCCCAGCATGGCAGCCAGCGCCGCCTCCGCCTCCACCTCCTAAGCACCGGCACTCGTAAACGTTGCATATTCAATAAACTTTTATACCACATTTTGACTTCTGGCTGCATTTGGTCCTTGGTTGAAGTCTACTGGTTCAACCAGGGCTAGCAGCCACACTGAATACTTTCACATAAATCTGCAGGTTGCCTATGACAGTCAGCAAAGGGCAACAGTAGAGAACAGAGAACAGGATTACTTACATCTTGTCCAAGTACAAAAGGGCCTTTACCTACACCATTATGTCCTGAATGAGTACACAGAGGCTTGACAAAAGTGCTGGCCCTTGTTACCAATTACTCCCTCTCTACTAAACAAAAGCTGCCAAGCCCTCCATAAAGGTAGTAGGGCCACAATTCTTTTAAATGCATTCCTTGCTTTACAATGCTTTTCCTTTTTCCATAGGAGCTTCTTCAGGATGCAAGATCCAGACTTGAAATTCTTGTCATTTTAGCAAATGTGAATATTTATAAATACCAAAGCATATGTTATATTTAAAGAGTTCCTCCTTCCCCCTCCCCCCCCCCCCAAAACAAAGTTGGTTCTGCATTAATTCAGCAGTTTTAGCCTCACTGCCTGAACTGGAAATACCCTCTCTGGAGAACTGAATATCCTTAGGCTTTTCAGAAACTCCTCTGGGCTATAATTTCTTTTCTTTTTTTTTTCCCATGTGTGGTTTGTCAGACAAATTTCCAAACAGTGGGCATAAATACTGTGCTGGCAGGAAAGTTAAAGTCTCTCTTCAGGTTTAACCTAAGGTTGCCAACTGGATCTAGATTCGCAGGACAGGGTTGATCCAGTTCTGGGTTTACCCCATTGCATGCAGGGACTTGTAGTTCTGATTTTCTCATTGCATTACCTAAGACAGGGGTAGGCAACTCCGGTCCTCGAGAGCCACAGGCAGGTCAGGTTTTCAGGATATCCACAATGAATATGCAGGAGATAGATTTGCATACCATGGACGCAGTGCGTCCATGGTATGCAAATCTATCTCCTGCATATTCATTGTGGATATCCTGAAAACCTGACCTGCCTGCGGCTCTCGAGGACTGGAGTTGCCTACCCCTGACCTAAGAAAAGCAAGACAAGTCCCAGAATGCACTTGAGTAAACCCAGGCCTGGATCAACCCTGTCCTTTGAATCTGGATCCAACTGGCAGTCTTAACCTAACCTCCCCTTTGAAAAACAAACAGGGCAGGCCTGGTTGCTGGATGGCAGTGCTGTGCAGCAGACCCTGCAGGGACAGAAAAGTCCCTAATATTTGGCATTTAACACCAATCTAAGCCTGAAGAGCCATCACCACTGCAGCAGAGCCAGGCATGAGCCATTACAGACTAGAATTACTCTCTGACAGAGGCAAGAGACCCAAGAGGTCCCCAGAAAAATGCAGCATGCAAAAAAAAAAAAAAGAACAATATGAAAACATGAATATAAAAGCAAGATACTACTACTACTACTTATCATTTCTATAGCGCTACTAGATGTACGCAGCGCTGTACACTTCAACATGAAGAGACAGTCCCTGATCGACAGAGCTTACGATCTAATTAGGACAGACAAACAGGACAAACGAGATAAGGGAATATTAAAGTCAGGATGATAAAATAAGGGTTCTGAACAAGTGAACAAGAGTTAGGAGTTGAAAGCAGCATCAAAAAGGAGGGCTTTTAGCTTAGATTTGAAGACGGCCAGAGATGGAGCTTGATGGATTGGCTCAGGAAGATAGAAAAAACATGAGCAAAGATGTAAAAAGAAATGGACTAAAGACAAACATAAGCAAAAGAGGAGGCTCAAAACAGATTTAAAAATGAGTTAAAAAGCAAGAATAAAAGTTTACCAAAAAAAATGACAATTTTGCCCAGCCTCTAAAAAACATTCTGGCAAGCGTTAAAGGTCTGGCACTTAATATTCTCCCTTTAATTATAATGAAGGGAAATATACACACACTCCACAGAAATAATGAACAGAGAAAAGGAGTAACGCTTATGTGGCATTTCTAAAAAGGACATGGAAGCATCAGATATATAACAAGAGCAAGGCCATTGGATCTCTTATAGTGCAAAGCTATTTCCCTTCCACCTGAGGCCACTTCTAAAACTGATGAACTTAATAAAAAAGTACGGGACTTCAGGGAATTGGTAATGAAAATTAAACTGGCAAAATTTTCAAGAGATGAGTGGGACTACCAGCATGATAAAGTTTACACCCGGAATCGGTCTATAAGCTCTCATTTTAAATCTAAAAAAATAACTTTTGATAGCAGTTCTAGCAGCTCAGGGGAAGATGACAGCTCTTATAATTGTTCTACAATTGTTAAAACCTCTCGATTTTGTAGAATCTCAGGAACACTCGAGGGGCAAATCCAGAAGGCGACGAACCCAACAATGAATTAGAATACATCTAGAGACCACAGACCTTTAACCCCTCAACAGGTACGAAGGGACAGACTGTGATTAATATTTTGTCAATCACCTTGACTATGTCTCAAATGACACTCCTTCAGAATATGTTCGCTTTAATGTGACTTGTTGATGTAGCTAGTTGCACAGTTCCAAACACTTCACTCTAATTTGAACATTTCAAACAGTTGGTCAAAATGACTTTATGTCAAGCGCTTCCTTAACTCATGCAGAGTTTCGCATAAAAGCTTCTTCAGAAGGAACTACTGTTTCAAAAACAATATACAATTTGTTTCAGATAGGGTGAACATAGTCTAACCATCATGCTGAAATTATATAATAAAATAAATACCTTACAATTGCAGCTGACCTTCCCAGGCGGACGCCAAGTCCGAAGCAAGACACACCTCAAACAGGAAGTATACAAACATCCAAACTGATGCCAAATTTAAAGTCAGCACACGGTTATCAGATGATGTTAATTAATTTCTTAATTACTTAACACCATTCCACTTCCCTGTTTACACCTCCTGGATGAGTAGTACCTCGTGTAGATGAAACGTTCCTTCTACATCAGTCTTTCTGGATTGCCCCCCCCCCCCCCCCCCCCCGCCGTGTCTGGTTACTGAAGTAATACTACATACTTCAAATCAGACAATAGATGATTAAATTGTTTCCAATGAGTTATGAGGTGAGCTTCCTGCTTATTAGTTCTTATGTTACTGATATGCTCTCCTATTCTCAATTTTATTTTTCTTATTGTATGACATGAAGATAAAAATGATGCTGTGAATTGGGTATAGCTACTACTGAGATGTTCACAGCACAACTGCAATAACAACATCTTCCACACGGGCAATGAACCTCCCTCTTCATTAGTCTGCTGTATAGATCTAAATAGCATTTGACCCAAATTTCTTCCCTGTCGATATGCAAATTTGGGCTTATCTCTTAGGATATCATGAATGCCTAAAACATGCCAATATTTTAATATAGCTCTCCTAATCTCATATGAATGTGATGAAAAAGGAAGTCTACAAACCGTGGAGTCAGAACTACCTGGGGTGGAAGGATTTAACAGCCTTTGTCTATCAGCATACAGTGTTGACAAGTGCAAAGTGATGCATGTGGGTAAGAGGAACCCGAATTATAGCTACGTCTTGCAAGGTTCCACGTTAGGAGTTACGGATCAAGAAAGGGATCTGGGTGTCGTCGTCGATGATACGCTGAAACCTTCTGCTCAGTGTGCTGCTGCAGCTAGGAAAGCGAATAGAATGTTGGGTGTTATTAGGAAGGGTATGGAGTCCAGGTGTGCGGATGTTATAATGCCGTTGTATCGCTCCATGGTGCGACCGCACCTGGAGTATTGTGTTCAGTACTGGTCTCCGTATCTCAAAAAAGATATAGTAGAATTGGAAAAGGTACAGCGAAGGGCGACGAAAATGATAGTGGGGATGGGACGACTTTCCTATGAAGAGAGGCTGAAAAGGCTAGGGCTTTTCAGCTTGGAGAAGAGACGGCTGAGGGGAGATATGATAGAAGTGTATAAAATAATGAGTGGAATGGATCGGGTGGATGTGAAGCGACTGTTCACGCTATCCAAAAATACTAGGACTAGAGGGCATGAGTTGAAGCTACAGTGTGGTAAATTTAAAACGAATCGGAGAAAATTTTTCTTCACCCAACGTGTAATTAGACTCTGGAATTCGTTGCCGGAGAACGTGGTACAGGCGGTTAGCTTGGCGGAGTTTAAAAAGGGGTTAGATAGATTCCTAAAGGACAAGTCCATAGACCGCTATTAAATGGACTTGGAAAAATTCCGCATTTTTAGGTATAACTTGTCTGGAATGTTTTTACGTTTGGGGAGCGTGCCAGGTGCCCTTGACCTGGATTGGCCACTGTCGGTGACAGGATGCTGGGCTAGATGGACCTTTGGTCTTTCCCAGTATGGCACTACTTATGTACTTATGTACTAGTGCTCTATGATAAGCCCTTTTAACAGTTTGTCTAGGATAACCCCTTTGCAAAAAACGGGCTTGTTGTTTAAACTGATCCGTTGTAGAGCAAAGACATTTTAATCTTAGAAATTGCCCCACTGAGATGTTATCGCATAGATGTTTTGGGTCTGTGTCCTTACGGTAAACAGAGGTTTCAAAAAACCCCATGTTTGTTAACACAATATTAATATCTAAAAACTAATGGTGCTATTATGCAATGAGTAGAAAACTGAATATTATGATCCACAGCATTCAAATAAAGTACGAAAATCCTCAAGTTCCTGCTCTGTACCCTTCCAAATTAGTAAAACAAATAATAGCGTTTCCAGGATACAATGTTGGTCTCATGAGCACTACCATAAACATATTGTTGTTAAAATGTTGTCATATAGAGACACGCGATTGACGGAGCAACCATGGTCCCCATGGCTACTCCCTTAACTTGGAGAAAAAAATTAATGTTCAAATATAAAATAATTTTGCTTAATTACCAAAGTGCTCATTGCTTTCAACAGTTGCATCTTGTTCACGGATACAGATGTCTGCTGAAGATAACACTCAACAATCCTCAGTGCTTCCTCCTGAGGAATATTGGTATATAAAGCTTTAACATCAAGAGCCACCAACAACCAGGATTCACCCTCCGGGACCCTCAAATCCTGCAGATGTTGAATATATTGCGTAGAGTATTTAACAAAAGACCTAGCTTTTTGAACAAATGGCTTTAAATAGTAGTCTACATATTGGGATAGCAGCTCTAAAACCGAACCACAACCTGACACTATGGGATGCCCCGGGGAGGGGGGGCCTAAGTGGATTTATGAATCTTCAGAACGAAGTATGTATAAGGAACTCGAGGATTTTGTACCTTCAAAAACTGTGTCTCTTTACGTGTAAGGATACCCTTCTGAAAAGCTTCCTCTATTAGCCCCGTGATTGTGTCTTTAATTTTTGCCGTGGGGTCCAATAACAAAGGTTTATAAAATCTTTCATCCGTAAGCTGTGACTGAGCCTCTCTAACATATTGAGTTTTGTCCTGTATTACTTCAGCGCCCCCCTTGTCCGCTCTTCGTATGACAAGGGTAGGATCTATGGTAAATAGTTTTAGAGCCCATCATTGCTGCCTCGTTAAGTTATGGTGGGAAGGCACTCGGTGTTGTTCTATATACTGAATATCTGATAATACCAATCATTCAAAAGCAGCAATACATGCATTAGGGATCCCTGGTGGATTCCATGTTGACTTTACCTTTCCTTGTATAGGAAAATTTATTGAGTCCGTAGGGATAACATGTCCCTGAAAAAATGCCCTTAGCTGCAAATTCCTGAAAAACCATTGTAAATGACATTGAGTGTCAAACCCACCATAATTCACTGTGGGAACAAAAGATAGACCCAAGCTTAATAAAGATAACTGTTCTTACGACAGGGTACAAGACGATAGATTCAATACACCAAATGTCGGGTTTTGCCCATTTCTTGGATTTGGTTCCCTTGGACACTGTTGGTTGAGATTCTATTGGAGGAGTTGGGACTATGGTTGCAAGTGATTGATTACATATCATAAAATCAGGATTTGAAATAAATTTAGCGCTACAAAAGATCCAATGGCCTTGCTCTTGTTGTATATCTCATGCGTCCCTGTCTTTTTAGAAATGCCACAATAGCATTACTCCTTTTCTCTGTTCCTTAATATTTTCTCTTCAACAGGTTTGTAGAGTAGTCTATAGTGCAGATATTCAATCAGTTCTCTCAATCTCACTGGTCTGCACCTTTTCTCTTTTAACTATTTCTCTTTTAACTAGACAGTAGACCTTAACCATCTTTTTTTTCCTTAACCTGGTAACAGAACTCATGTTACATCACATGTTACTGGAAAAAAAACTATTATTTCCCCACTAATGATTAAAACTTTGTATAAGATTTTTTGGGGGGAGGGGGCAGGAGTAGGGGAGTGAAATAATTTAGCTGCAGTAGGAGATCAATATCAGAAAATATTCTTGGAGCACTGTGCAAGTGATTAGGGATAAATTCCAGAGGGGTTGCACTCTAAGAAGCTGGAAATCTTTGCAAGCTAAAGCAAACCGCTACCCAGTACAACTGTCCTCCTCCAAAGCTGGGGATAATTCAGGCCACATGAAAGAAAAACGCACAAAATACATTGAAAATTGTAAACACACTTTCTTGAATCATCATCACAGCTGTAAATGGCTCAGAGTTTGGAAACACATCATCATCTTCAACATTAAAAACCTGGCACTTTGATACTGACCTGCTTGGCAGGCAAAGATTTGAACACAACACATTAAAATGATTTGAAACATGATTCTTAACAAGGAATCACTTGCCTGTGATTCTAACCACTGAAAAGGACCAGGTCTACTGAACAACTTTACCACAGGATATGGAGGGCAACAAACCTCATTTCCTGAACACAGATCTCTACAGTGATAAGGAGGCAGCAGGACTGAACGTCCTCTCTGGAAAGAAGGCACTTGTGCTGGGGTCCAGCAGCTTGGACTGAGGCCCTGATACTCAAAGCAAACCGGGCTTGCAACATTTGATTTAGACTGGTTTTAGCCAGTTTAGCACACGTCATTGTGCACCTAATACACAAAGGGTCTCAGCATTGCTTTTAACATTCATGGAAGCAGCGATTGAAAACGCTATGTAAATGTATGAAAACGAGCTCATTTTCTGTGTGATGTACAGACATTTCCGTGCAATGCACTGAAAGGAGCACCTACCTGTAACACTGAAAAATTCCCAACAGGTCTGAAAGTGTCGTTGAATGAGGGCAACTTCTTGGTGAAGCAGTCTGCTAGCTTTTTCTAATAGTATCTGCACGTGTGTGGGAAATATGCCATGTGCGTGCATTTGTGTGTTCCGCCCATAGAAAAAGGAAAACAGTCTGCTTCCATTCTTTAATAGTATCTGCACGTATGCGGTATGTCCCTGTGTATTGTGTGTGAGGAAATGTGCCATGTGCGTGTATTATATATGTGTGTTCCGCACATAACAATAGTGTAAAAAGGGGTCATGGAACAATCCTCCATGAATGCCTATGAAGCAGTTGTCGACACTCTGCCTTTTTGTTTTTCTTGGGTTGAATATCGATGCTTACAGCAAGACCGTTCTGCACATGTGCTAGGCGCTTTCTCTACCGAGGTGCACGCAGACTTTCTGTATATCTCATTTGCATGTGATTTCCTTTGAGTATCGATCGATGTTGCACGTTTGGTAAGTCCATCTATGTGGTGACCTTTGAGCATTGGCCTCTGAGAAGAGACAACTCATTTACTGAGCGCACAAAGCTGCCTCAAACGGTTTGGCTTTATTTGCCATCTGACTTTAAGATAAAAAGGATCTGTTTGTATACTTCCAGTTAAAAAATGTATTTATTTCCTTCCATTATCAACCAAGTACTCATTTAGTCACAAGAAAAATAACCTTTCTAAAGGAATGAAATAGGTTGCAAAGGAAAAGTAAAAGATATACGGTACATTTATCTGCTAGAGAAACATTTGACTTCAATGAAAGTAAATTAACACAGCTACACTACTTTAACCAGAACAGTAGGTATGTATATCACACCATCAATTGCTACAACACTAAATAAAATAATTCATATCCCAGATTAGAATGCCCCTTCCCCCACAGGGCTTGCAGCAGAGCACAAAGCGGTTAAGTGACTCACCCAAGGTCATGCATTGGGGAAAATGCTATGCAATCTCCAAATTTTAGGGCTGCCTGCCAGCCTCCAAAATGTTGACAACGTATTAAGGGGGTGAGAAAATACACCAATACCAAACTCTCTTAGAATTTCACCACATATTTAGTCACCCAAAAATTGGATTACAGTTCGGCTAAAAAAGCTCACCTTCTCTCCTCATGGGTGGGGAATAGTGTCAATCACCCTGTAAGTTTTCTGATCTATCAAGACAGTCTCTTACTGAGGCTACCAAAAGCTAGTGTGTACTACTGGACCCCCCCCCCCCCCCCCCCCCCCCCCCATACCTGCTGCTTTACACAAGGTCACCCATAAAGGCATTAACTAACTACATGCACTGAGCTTTGGAAACTGTGCCCTTGTTTATATTCAAGCATGATCCGGCACATCGAACAGTGCCGAGAGATGCTAATATAGTTCTTACATCCACCTTAAAGCACTACCAAAAAAAAAAAAAAAAAAATTTATATATAACCATCCTCAGATAAACCCATTTCTACTGGGCAGACCAAAACATACTTTTAATGTCTGTGAAACATGTTTCCAATCCAGCCTTAAAGAAAGAAGCAAAAGGCAGCCTCTCATGCAAAACAAGTGGGTATCAGAAAGTCGCCTTCCTCTCCTGCTCGATCTTGCACCTTCAGCGCTGCAAAGATCGGGGCCGGGATTGAGAGGACAAAAGTCACAAGTCTGGGGTGGGGGGCGGGGGAGGTCCGATCTTGCCGCTCAAGTTTGCACAGGGGAGGCTCCCAGCAGCAGCCCGAAGTCCTCCTCGCCCTGCCCCCCAGCTCAGCCATTCTCATTATTGTTCCCAGAGCTGTGACCGAGCCACGACCCCCGGTGTAGCTGCGGCTCCCTCCGGGTTGCTCTTTCTTACCTCGCTCAGCTCGCCGCTGCATTTCAACCCCAGTCCGGAATTCATAGCTGCGGGCGGGCGGGCAGCGAGCGCGGAACCGCACGGAGCAGCCTTTCAGCACCGGCCACCTCCTGCCCTGCACACTCCGCCCTGCGCGGCCATGTTTCCCGCAGCCCGGGGGGGGGGGGGGGGGAACGAACCTCCTGCTCCCTCTTCTGCACCCCCTGGAGCTGAAACTGGCCAGTGCCAGACCAGGATACAGCCAGCAACAGCGAGGGGAAGGGAGGGGATGCAGCTAATGTCCCATAGACAAACACGGGGAAGGGGAGGGGAGAGAGGCTGGTACTACACTCCCCCCCCCCCCCCAAGCAAGCTATTCCCCCCCTCTCCTCCCCCGATCAGCCCGGAATTTGAACGTGGTTTATGATTAAACGCAGCTGTCTTGCTGCTGGCTATATGGCGGGGGGTTAGAGGAGAGAGAGCGAGAGAAATGTAGGGAACCTGGGACAGAAAAATTAAGCAAAAAAAAAAAAGTACACATTGACATCTTTCCAGTGCCCATTAGTAAGTAGTATGAAACTCCAAAGTACACCCAACTCGAAAGGGCAGAATATTAGCACAGTTTGTATAGAGGGGTAAAATTCTACTATATTTAAAGCTCAATATTTTCAAAATCATATTCCAAATTTGAGGAAATCTAAGCAGGGCACACATGCAGCAGATGGGTCGGGGAATGGATATTGTCTAGGATCCATTTCAATAGTGCCGTCAACACAGGACTCAAGTCCTCGGTACGCAAATGCTTCCCCCGAGGTCTATAATTCGAATACATTATGTGGCACATTCCTTAACCTATAAATCAAGTTATTTTTCTGTAATCATTGCTCCAGCTCGGAGAGAACGCCACACTGAGTACTGATCTGTCTGCTGCTAGAAAAATGAGTTCAGCCAATCCCTGCTGGATTTAAGCTATTCACACAGAAAGCAGACTTAACAATAATAATAAACCCAGGTTGAAATATACAAAATTGGTCTAGTCCCTCACTATAATAAATGCCTTAAACATTCTTACAACAAACGTAATCCTTGCCAACATTTTTCATACCATGCTTTTTACAGCAGTCAAATTCCCCTAAAGTAACCCACATCTGTGGTACATTTGTGAATTGGCTTCACTATTTCGCATCTCGTCCCATATACAAGCCCCATTGTGCAGTGACCTCTATAACAGAGAGAACAAGGGAGCTATCTCCTCTCCTCTGCCTGCTCTTCCTGAGTATTAGTATAAAGATAACATTTGGCTTAGTTCTTTCTCCAGAAAGCAAGGCAGAAACTGCATTTGACAATAATTGTTGGATTTCGAGACTACCTTCCCAAATGATGCTCAAGGTGGCTTACTGCATTCTTTGAAATTCAGGTAAGTGAAATCCCTGCCTTGTAACATTATCTAATACAGTACCTTGTGGGATGCCAGGTCATCGCTGGGGGGGGGGGGGGGGGGGGGACCTCCTGCTCCCTCTGCACCCCTGGAGCTGAAACTGGCCAGTACCAGACCAGGATGCAGCCAGCAACAGCAAGGGAAGGAGATGCAGCTAATGTCCCACAGTCAAACATGGATGGTGGTTACTTATGGCCTGCAATATTCCTTTAAGTTTCTACCTCACTCTTCTAGCTGAGTTCCCTGTCATTTCTTTTATTATATTGTAAACCCCTTTGCAGGGCTGGCACAACATAGTAAGACAGGTAATGGCAGAAAGACAGAGACATTTGGGGGTGGGGTGGAGGGTGCCAGGCTTACCTGGCTTATCATGGTGCTAGGCCCATGCTCCAGTAGTGCATGGGTGGTAATCAGGCATGTGCCCTGGGCCTTCATGCCATGGGGAGCCCCAACCCTACCCAATCTGAAGATGGAATAGCAAGAAAGTGGGCTTGTCACCCCCCCCCCCCCCCCCCCGAGCCCCTGCATGTTTAACACCGGTTCTGATTTCAGTTCTTCCGTCAGGGGGTCACCAGAGGGAGCATGCCGATGCAGGGCTGGAGTGAAGGTCTGTGGAGGAAGGCCTCATGGCAGTGCTGCACTGCTGGATCCAGGTTGGAGGACGGTAACAGCAGCAGCAATGGTGCCAGGAAACCCATGAGCCTCATGTTAGGTTCAGATCCCTGTTAGTTAGTGTTTCATACTCAGGGCTTGTTCTTCCATTAGGCTGCCTAGTCAACACCCTAGAGCTCAACAGTTTTTAGGGAGCAATAATATTCACTCTACTAACCATTTCACTACACAGTCCTCTGCTTCCTGGTCCCGGGGACAAAGCAGAACACAGTCACTGTTCCCTAATCCAGCCCCACTCCTCCTGTCCTGCAGGCTACACGAGAGGAGGGGCTGAGGCTGGAACAGCCAAGAGGGCTTCTGTCTTTAGGTACAGATATTCTCTGTGTGTTGCCACTTTGAGCATGAACTTTCTTTATAATCCAACTTATTGTCAATAAAAAAAAAAGAGAGAGACTCTAGCCTTCTTTCTCAAAATATATTGGATGGGCCTGATATTAAAAAGTGCTTATCTGGATAGAACCTAAGAACTTAAGTACTGCCATACTGGGACAGACCGAAGGTCCATCAAGACCAGCATTGGCCAATCCAGGTTACAAGTACCTGGCAAGATCCCAAAACAGTACACCTGCTGGCTGAAAATCAATGTTATCTGAATAGTGTTGGGAAAGAGCTTGGGCAGTCCCGAGATTCACCCAGATAGCAGCAGCATTGTTAACTATCCGGATGTCCTAAGTTAACTAGATAAGTTATCCAGATAGGGGTAAACTCCATAACTGGTGCCAAAACTTTTAACACAATGAGCGCTATTCTATAAAGGGTACGTGTCCTTTATAGAATAGCACTTCGGGCATAAACCAGGCCTCTTTAGGTGCTCGCAATTATGGCTGCAAAGAGCAGGAGTAAATGCCGTTGTTTAAATTTGGCACGGTTCAGCAGAAGTTTGTATTTATGCATGTAAAACTTTGGAACAGCCTCAAAACACCCCTACACCCCCCCTCCCCCCAAAATGTATACACTTTAGAATTTCCACATGGATAAAGAACACGATCTGTGTGTAAATCCTAATTAAGCCAATTAACGCCAATAACTGATAGCAGCCAATTACAGCGCTGATTGGCTTATGATGCAATTAAGGTGTGCACACAAATCAGCTACACGTGCCGATTTCTATGCACAACTTTAGTTGCCGTTTAGTTGCTCTTTTTTTTTAACAGACTGTTTTGATCACCATGATTTTATTTATTTATTTTTATTTTTCATTTTGTATCACGTTCATGTGTGAATATAGGTGTTATCTAGATAACCAATCAGTGCATTTTCAATAAATTTTTTAATGTTTTTTTAATCACAAAGCGGTGTTTCTCTAAGCATTGGGTAGCCTCAATTTACATATAGAGTTTGGTCTATCGCTATGACATGAATTCTCTCTCTCTCTCTCTCTATATATATATATATTTATTAATGTCTTTTATTACAAAGCGGCACTTTTCTAAGAATTGGGTAGCCTCAAATTACATATTGACTTTGGTCTGTCACTATGACATGAATTAGGTCTATATTTTTATATATATAATTTTTTTTAATGTCTTTCATCATAAAGCGGCGTTTCTCTAAGATTTGGGTAGCCTCAATTTACATATTGATTTTGGTCCGTCATTATGACGGGAATAGGCTCTATTTTTTAATAATTTTTAAATGCTTAATTTATGTATTTGTAAACTTATTAACCGATATAAGGAACAATTATGTTGTCATTTGTTTGTGGTTTAATATATTCTTTAAAGAATAAAAATCATATAAGAAAGAGGGGGGTTTAGACGTTCATTAGTTATAATTATTATATTGACTAATTGTACGGATATATTAATTGCTGTTTTTGCGATATACTACTAAGTTGGAATAGATTAGCCAGTCAATGCCTCTAAAGTTTATTTTATTTTTGTATTATGTTGTGGGTTTCATTTTGGCACATTTGTTTGAACAGTGACCTGAGCTTGACGTAAATAAGGTCTGGGCGTACTTCCCGTCTGTTTTTCCAGCACTACAGTTAGCTCAATAATTGTTGTTGCACCTCATTGGGTACAATGATGATATGTAGTTATCAGGAGGGTACAGACTTTGAGGGCAAGATGCACTAAACTTAATGAGCCATTAACGAGCAAGTAGTAAACCCTGGAATGCACTAAAGGCAGCAGCTAACGAAAACGGAATGCAGATGATCCAAAGGCTATTGCAAGGCTATTATAATGAGATGCACTACGGTTTTCTGATCCCCTTACTGTAAAAAACCTAACAGGAGGTCTACACCTCTCGTTGGGGCAAATCGGAAGAAAAAATGTCATCAGGGACACCCTTTTTGGACGTCCTTCACCTGAAAAAAAACCCACTCCAAAGACGTTCTTTTTGGACGTCCTTCACTTAATAAAAAACCTGTGCCGCCCGAAAGGAAGACGCTGCGCCGCTCACCCCCCTCCACGGCCTGCTGCAGGAAGGCTCAGATGCGGCTTGATCATAGCAGTTGAGGACATCCATCCAAAAGACGTCCTTTTTGGACGTCCTCCCCCCCCCCCCCCGCAATAATAAAAACGTCCTTTTTGGACGTCCTTCACTCAGCTGAGAGACCTGGAAGTCTCTGAGCCAATCACAGCGGAAGGGCTTTAATGATTTTTTAGTGCATCTTGGCCTGAGTCGCAGTGTATGGAGCAGGGGCGTAGCCAGACAACAGATTTTGGGTGGGCCTAGGCAAGAAATGGGTGGGCACCGAGTCTTCTCCCCCCCCCCCCCCCCAAAAAAAAAATATCTCAGCTGGTGGGAAAATGCTTCTTTCCACCTTGGCAGTCTGCAGCAGGCATGCGCTGAAAACTGAGCATGCGCAGGTGCCGGTATCATGGAGAGTAGCGTTTTCGTTACCATCAGGGGAAAGTCTTCAGCTGGTGGAGGTTGGGATCCCCACCAGCTACCATTAAACATGTGCTACTGTTGGGTGGGCCTGAACCCTAAGTGGATGGGCCGTGGCCCACCCAGGCCCACCTGTGGCTACGCCACTGGTATAGAGCCTTGAATTTCAACGTGGTTTCATTTTGAGGTTTCAGGTTATATGGGTATGTGAGTAGTCTACCTGCAAAGAGGCACGTGTTAGCACAGAGTGATCCTATATTTCTTGTATTCATTTAGGAAGTAATTTTTGTGCTGCTTTTTTTGCATGTCTTTCAGGATTGATGTAAACAAGTGAGTACATTCTTCATCCTACTCCATTATTTTTATTTTTTAAATTTTTTATTTCTTGTTCTTTCTTTATAGCATCTACTGTTGGACAAGTATTTTACTATACGGTTTATACTATAGGTATGTGTCCTATCTATATTATTTAAAAACAATTTTTGCATTATATTATTTTACACAATGTTTTTGCATTGTATTATTTTACAAAAAGTTTTTTTTGCATTGTATTATTTTATATTGAATTTTATCATCTACTATAATAAAACTCACCCTCAACGTTCTGAGGACACTGACGTCAGTGAAGCCAAGCCCTGACTTCCTTCAAAAAAGTTCAAAGGTTCATGGTGGTGAAGCCACCAAAATCGCTCCGGGCCCCGCCCTCGAGGGCGGAGCAATGGCAGAACAATGAAGGGGTTGGCAGAGAGGGAGGCAGGGAGGTGGGGGGGGGGGGGGAATCGCTCCGGGCCCCGCCCTCGCGTCAAACGTCATGACGTTAGGGGTGGAGCAATGGCAGAACAACTAAGGGGTTGGCCAGGGAGGGGGGGGGGTCTATTAGATTGTAAGCTCTTTGAGCAGGGACTATCTTTCTTCTATGTTTGTGCAGCGCTGCGTATGCCTTGTAGCGCTATAGAAATGCTAAATAGTAGTAGTAGTAGTACTTGGCAACAAAAACCTTGCTAGCGCCCATTTCATTTGCTCTGAAACGGGCCTCTTTTACTAGTGCATATATAATGTAATATTTAGAATTTTTTATGATACAATATGACTACGATATGATCCTGTTGTTTTTCTTTAGGTATATTTTCAATAGTAATATTTAAGTCTGTATGAGGTGTTTTAATGAGGTCTTATAATATTGTTTTGTTTTAAAGTTTTTTTTATATATTTTGTTATGAGTGTAGGATTAGTTTATATATAAAAAAGTGTAGGATTAGTTTTTATATGCGCCTGTTTGATATATTATTTTGTGGGTCTGACTTTTTGATGGTTCTCCAGATAATTATGTTGTTGATTTTTAATTGTCTATATTTTTATCTATTTTTATGGATATTATTATTGTTTGAATTACCAATAAGGCTATATATGTTTATATTTGTTTCTATATATTATGTATACATTTTATATATATAGTATTATCTATATATGTTCATATTTTTAAGTATGTCTAAAATGTACATATTTTATCTATTATGTAATGGTTTTTATAATATTATTTTTTTGTGTGTTTGCTTATTGTAGCCCCTGACGCGGCCCCTTTGGACGAAACACGGCCTGTGTCGGGCAACTTTCTGGTATTTGGTATTATTAATAAAGCTCTATATATTATACTGATCTGCTGTGCTGTTTTCCACATTGGAGTTTGCAGATCAGTTGCCTTGTTGTTTTTTGGCACCTTACAGGTGATACAGAGGGATATGGGAGATGATGGACACCCAGGGGCACAGGAAGAAGGGGAGATAATTAACTACATGAAAGACCTTAAGCTGCTCTGGAGGAGGAAGGGGCACAGATTAAAGTTTGCCTAGGGCATCTGATACATTGAACTGGCTCTGACTATGCCCCTGGGATTGCCTATATGCAGCTCATATACACAATCTTTTCAGTCTACATACTTATGTATACATACTTATGAATCGATTAAGGGGACATTCAATAAAAGTATTACCATACTTTTTTATTGACTGTCCCCTAATCTTTGTACTTTGAAAGAGTACAAAATCCAATTAATGTTTACCTGTTCTACACCACTCAGGATTTTGTAGCCCTCAATCATATCCCCCCTCAGCCGTCTCTTTTTCAAGCTGAAGAGCCCTGAGCCCTGGGTCAGACCAATGGTCCATATAGACCAGTATCCTGCTTCCAACAGTGACCAATCCAGGTCCCAAGTACCTGGCAAAATCCCAAATATTAGCAGCATTCCATGCTACCAAATCCCAGAATAAGTAGTGGCTTCCCCATACCTGTCTCAATAGCAGACTATGGATTTTGCCTCTAGGAACTTGTCCAAACCTTTTTTTTTTAACCCGCTAAGCTAACCACTTTTACCCCATCCTCTGGCAATGAGTTCCAGAGCTTAACAATTTGTTGCATGAAAATATATTTCCTCCTGTTCATTTTATTTTAACCATCAAATCTAGTTTCTGGTGTCTCAACTTTTGGCTTCTTTGTCACCACTACTATATTTGATCTCCTGAAGCACTCCCAGCACTTGGCAGCCAGAAGAGCATGAGCCTGAAAGAAGGTGCAAACCTAGTTGATTTACTAAACAGCTCAAAATTCAGTGGGCCCTCTTGTAAAAATAAAATCAAACCAGAGCTTTATAACAATCAACTCTCGTCCCACTGCTGTGTTTACTTTTTCAGTCATTGTACACTCCCATAGTGGATAGAAAGCAATCAATCACTGTACGCATAAGTACTAAGGTTTTTCTTCAGGAAGCAAAATATTGAAAGCTAAGCAGGGCCACCGAGAGGGGGGGTAGGGGGGCAAATTTCCCCAGGCCTGGCCTCCAAGGGGCAAGCTTCTTCTTGTTGCCTGCTTCCGGGTCTGTCCTCCTGTGCGCCACCCAGGACCCGGATGATTGCATTAGCGCGATATCGCATTAGTGCAATCACCGAGTCCTGACTTTCAGCACGGACAAGAACAGGAGAGGACAAACTGTGGGAGCAGGCATGCAGGAAGTGGCTTGCCAGCGCCAGGCCCCCCCCTTGGAGGCAAAGACAAAAGGTGTGAGAGCAGCAGTACGAGTCGAGGGGGCGCGAGTGGTTTGCCGGTGCCACCTTGGAAGCAAAGACAAAAAAAGGGGGAGTGCGAGTGGGGGTGGGGTGGCTTGCAGCAGTCCGGTTCTGCTCCGGGACCAGCCATATCTCTCGGCAGCCCTGTAAGCAAGAAACAATATAAAGTAGCTAGAGTAAAAGGCTTCTACAGCTTATAGTGACTTGCAGCTTCTTGGATGTTTCTAAATGCTAATTTTGATTTTTTAAATATGTTAGGTTTATGGGGGGGGGGGGGGGGGGACAGAAGGCCTACTTTCCATCTCTGGGCAGTGTAATTTAAATATCTGGGAAATCCCTGAGTCTTCAGGGAGGAGGGATTGAGACACAGATTACAAAAGATTTATAGGGATTTATAGTTGTTTACAATAAATCCCAATATGCAAATCCTACGTTATTAATTCACAGCTAAAGTACTGAATGAGAAACATCCAACACTAATTAATTCTCATAAAAATTAGATTTTTGCAGTTCAAGAACTTTACATTTCTTTGTTATCAATTTTGCTCTTTCCTTACAGGATTTCATGTACAGGTAAGTAACATTCAGATTCCTCAACTGACAACTTTGAAATTAAAATTAATTAATGAATGCATCAACTTCCCTTTCTTTAAGGTACTTCACTTATGGAGTCTAATTAACAGGCAAGTAATAAGCTAATTTCTTTAAATTCTAATTTCTTCTTTATTCAGATTCTCTATTTTACAAGTTCGCTGCATGGAAAACAATTAAGGGAAGGTATATTTATTTTCTGATATACTACTAATTTTGTAAGATTCAGTTTTAGATTTAAACCCAAGTGTTTTGTTTTTAGGGACTCTCAATTTGGAACCCTCACGGGTAAGCCTCACTCGACTCTGAAGATATATACACTCCGACTAGAATTCTTTGGCCCCGATATTTAAAAGCACTTACCCAAATCTGTCACCTTTACCTGCTATCCAGAGAAGTGCCGCTGACCAAAGCCACCCTTTGAGTTTCAGCAACACTATCTAGACAGTGTCAAAGAAATTAATTACAGACCTCTACAGAGCTATCTAGATAACACTGGGGCAGTGTAGGTTCAGAATGAGGGTACAGCGTGAAATTATCTAGATAACAGCAATATTCAGCACCACCATTCAGATAACTAAGGTGAGAAAAACTGTTGTCCTATGTTATCTGGATAGGTATCTAAAAAGCAGTGCTGAATATCACCATTATCTAGGTGACTCCAATGCCAACAGTAGAGTTTAAACTTTGACCCAATTTGGGTTTATTTATTTACAACTGAGGTGACTGTTGGGCACCTGTTAATCTCAAACTCATAAGGAAGCACCCTGAGTGAAATGAGAGCAGATGATTCCAGAAGCAGAGGGTCGCATGGTGTAGCTGTTTTGCAGCCACTTATTATAAAGCCTAATGCATATTATGCTTAATAATTGCATTTTTTTTCAGCAGTAGGGGCTTCAGAGGAAGTGGAGGGACAAACAATTCACTCTCTGGCTGTGCCACCAAGCTCTCTAGTTGTTGTTAGCGTGGGCACAATATTGGCCAGGCCCTGGCTAAGGAAGCCCACCCCAGTCTGCTGACCATGGCTGCCTCTCTATAACACTCTCAGCCATAATTCTTCCAGGCCAACTCTGGCATGCAGTATGCCTAACTCATTGTCACCATATTATTCTGAACTGATTGTCTAAGCCAATGTAATTCATTATAAGACTCAGGTGGCCCCAGTCGACCCAAAGTGCAGTTTCAACAATTTCTCCCCCATATTTTCTGGAGAATTGCACACCAGTTCTGCCTCTGAAAGAGCTGCTCTATTTTCTTCTGTCGCAGCGCATCTCTGGATGTTTTTGAGCTGCACAGTGCATGAAGACTGGTATTATTCTTGCAAGACTGTGAGAACAAAGCAGGATTTGAACACCTCATGGCTCAAACTCACCAAAAGCTTGCACAGTGTCAGAAATGGAACAAAAAAAGGACACACCTGTTCCAGAGGTAGTGACAACAGCAAGCCTCCAAGGAAAGTTAGAGGGGGTTAGCAATGGGGGCGAGATGGTGTGGAGGGGACTATAAGTAGGTAGTGAGAGAGTGAGTGCTGGGGGGAGGGGGGACACAAACCGAATCTAGAATGTATAGAGGAAATTGGGCTTAGGTAGTGCAAGAGAGTTGGAGCAGTAGGCCGAGAGTGTGTTTGGGATAAGGGACAGAGATTGTGTTAGGACACAGGCCTCAAGTTCTTCTCGGTCAGCCATGTCTTTGGAGAAGGATCCCCATCCCATCCCCACTTTTGCCCAGGATGAAGGTCGCTTTGTCCTGTGGCAGTTCTGGCTCTCATACTCATTTTTTTTTTCACTAATTGGCTTCCCCATGAAACAACAGTGAATATCACTGGTGTAAACTTAAAAAAAATATATATATATATAAGATTTAAGTAATTATTGACAATAAAAGTATTAGTTTTAGGATTATGAAGCATTTATATATATATATAGAGAGAGAGAGAGAGAGAGAGAGAGAGATTCCACTTTAATTCTTCTCAAAATCATCCCCACCCAAGGTTCATTTTATACATTTTGAAGGCAGATTTCAAAGCCATTTTCCCAGTTAAAGTGGACTAGCTGACTATTGCCCTCTTCAGTCCATTTAACAGCATATGCAGGCTCCAACAGCATGTATACTTTTAGCTGGGTTAAGACACATTTCCTGAGGAGTTCTTAGCTTGAGGGAGGCATGCACTGGCACCATGGGCGTAGTTTGTTTCATTTTGGGGGGGAGGGGGGGGGGCAAAGGATGGGACGGGGCATATATATATATATATATATATATATATATATATATATATATACTAATCTACATATTCATTATGGTTATTCCCAAAAAAGCCAGCTCTTTCTCCCTCCCTTCCTTCCTTCCTTCCTCCTTACCCAGCACTCCCTCTTCCTCTCCAGTAGTATTTCCCCACCTCCTTTCTCATACCATGCCACTGTTGACCTTAGAAATGCATGCTTTAGGCTCTAAAACCCTTTCTGATGTTTTGGTGTCACCTCAGTAAGGCCAACACACAATCACTCCACTGCAAAACACTATACACAAACTTGTGTAGATCCTTCAAGAGGTAATATGTCATGTTTTAGGCTCTAAAACCCTTTCTGATGTTTTGGTGCCACCTCAGGGCCAGATGCACTAAACTTAACGAGCCATTAACGAGCAAGTAGTAAACCCTGGCATGCACTAAAGACTTATCCGAGCCATTTTCCGACGACGGTAGCAGCTAACGAAAACGGAATGCAGCTGAGCACATTGTGTAGAAACCCTATTGTAATGAGATGCACTAACCTTTTCCAATTGCCTTAACGCTGGAAAATCTAACGAGAGGTCTGTACCTCTCGTTGGGGCTGCACGGGATTGAAAAACTGCTATAAAAGTAACAAAAAACAAAAAATCGGGGGAAAAAAGTCAAGTGCTCGTCAGGGACGTCCTTTATGGACGTCACTCACTCAAAAAAAAAAAATAGCACTCCGCTTCAAAAACGACGTCCATTTTGGCCCTCATTTCTCCCTCACCCCCCCCCCCATAATAAAAACGTCCCTTTTGGCCGTGCTTCACTCAGCTGAGAGTCCTGGAAGTCTCTGAGCCAATCACAATGCGTTTAGCTGAGCTAAACGCGCTGTGATTGGCTCAGAGACTTCCAGGTCACTCAGCTGAGTGAAGCACAGCCAAAAAGGACGTTTTTATTATTACCGGGGGGGGGGGGGGGGGGGATGATGGTCAAAATGGACGTTTTTTTTTTGGATGGGCGTCCTCAACTGCATTGTTCTCTGGATCGAGCCGCATCGGATATGACACAAGGCACTAGAAATAAAAAAATATGAAGGCAAAATACAGAACTGGCATAGGCGGTCGGTGGCCCAACTGTTTGGGGAGGCTAAAGGGGGCGGGGTTAGGGGTGGGGTCAGGGGTGGAGCTTAAATCCATAATTGTCTGATAACACACAGAAAAAAATAAATAAATAAAAATAAAAGTCACAATTAATACCTTTTATTAAATTTAGATATTAGCTATGTATCATATGTCAAAGAATAAAGTGGTTGCTCAAAGCATATACTAACCACAATCGCTCAACTGCAAAACACTATGCACAACTTTGTGCAAAAACACACTCAGAACCTTACTGTACCATAAATATTACACTGGGCAGAACCTAATACACCAATATACCACCCATACGGAAAATGCAGACCGTCAACAATATGAAACAAGGGATCATAATATCATAATTCTCATGTAGAGCCACAAAACACCCTAATTCATGTTTAATGTGGGATAAAATGCCATAAATAAGTAAATAAATATAAACTTTTAATGTTGAGCACCTGATTCTCAAAGTGGACATATTCCAAACACTATAATGAAAATAAAATAATCTTTTCTACCTTTGTTGTCTGGTGACTTTGTTTTTCTGATCATGCTGGCCAAGTATCCGATTCTGCTGCTATCTGTCCTCTTAACTCCGGTTCCAGGGCTTCCTTTCCATTTATTTCTTTACTTTCTGCCTTTCTTCTTCATTTCTTGCCTTACATCCGTAAGTAAAAGCTGGGTCCTCTGCAGACTTGACTGTCCAGTGGATCCAGCTTCTGCCTATTTTCTCCATCGATGTGCAGGTTTTCCCCCCTTTTCCCTCATCTCATCTCCTTCCTCTGTCTTCCCTCCCCTCCATGCATGTCCAGAATTTCTCCCCTTCATTCATGTGTATCTCCTTCCTGTCTTCCCGTCTCGCCATCCATGTCCAGCAACCCTCTTCTCCCCTCTAGCCACCCATGTCCAGCAACCCTCCTCACTCTTCCCTGCCCTCCCCTCCATCCACCCATGTCCAGCAACCCTCCTCTCCCCTCTAGCCACCCACCCATGTCCAGCAAATCTCCTCTCCCCTGACCTCCCCTCCACCCATGTCCAGCAACCCTCCTCTCTCCCCTGCCATCCCCTCTATCCACCCATTCCAGCAATCCTCCTATTTCCTCTGCCATCCCCTCTATCCACCCATTCCAGCAACTCTCCTCTTTCCCCTGCCATCCCCTCTATCCACCCATTCCAGCAACCCTCCTCTCTCCCCTGCCATCCCCTCTATCCACCCATTCCAGCAACCCTCCTCTTTCCTCTGCCATCCCCTCTATCCACCCATTCCAGCAACCCTCCTCTTTCCCCTGCCATCCCCTCTATCCACCCATTCCAGCAACCCTCCTCTCTCCCCTGCCATCCCCTCTATCCACCCATTCCAGCAATCCTCCTCTTTCCTCTGCCATTCCCTCTATCCACCCATTCCAGCAACCCTCCTCTCTCCCCTGCCATCCCCTCTATCCATTCATTCCAGCAACCCTCCTCTCCCCTGTCCTCCATGCATACCCAGCGCCAGCGCGATTCTCCTCTCCCCTTCCCCTCCCCTCGTTTACTATCTGCCCCGCACCATCTTTAATTTATCTGCGTCCCAGCGTCGGCTCGCAGCGTCATTTCAAAGCCCGCCCTGCTGCCTGTCTCTATTCTTCCCTCCGTTCACGATGTGATTCGTTCGGCAGAGTCCCGCCTTCTGACATCATTTCCTCAAGGGCGGGACTCTGCCGAACGAATCACATCGCGAACGGAGGGAAGAATAGAGACAGGCAGCAGGGCGGGCTTTGAAATGACGCGGCGGGCCGACGCTGGGACGCAGGTAAATTAAAGATGGGGGCAGTTAGTAAACAAGGGGAGGGAACAGGGAGACTCACGGCGCCGCCTAACTCTTTCCTGCTGTGGCTGGGGAGGCTTAGCCTCCCCAAGCCTCTTATACCGGGCGCCTATGAGAACTGGAAAGTTACCTCAAGAAGTCAGACTCGACATGCAGCAATACTAGAGAAATTGGAACTTACATGCAAAATATTACAGATGCACATTTCCAAAACCTGACATATTCCAATTAATACATTCTGAATAAAAATACTTTTTTCTATCTTTGTTGTCTGAGCATTTAGTTTTTCTATTTGCTTTGGTCCCAATGTCTTCTGTTTTATGCAGTGTCTTCTTTCCATTTGATATTTTTTCACTCACTATGTTCACCATCCTCCTATGTCCTTATGCGTCCCATCTACCATCTGTAGCCCTGTCCCTATCCCTCCTTCAGTTTCAGCATCTGCCCTCAAATTCAGAAGTTTCCCCTCCATCCATATCCAGCATTTCTCCTCTCTCCCTTCCCCTTCATCCATGTGCATCTCCTTCCTTTGTCTTTCCTTCCCTCCAATCATGTCCAGCATTTCTCCTCTCTCCCTTCCCTTCCATCCATGTGCATCTCCTTCCTTTGTCTTTCCTTCCCTCCATCCTTGTCCAACATTTCTCCTCTCTTCCCTACCCTCCACTCCATTCATGTCCAGCATTTCACCTCTCTTTCTTTCCCTCCATCCATGTGCGTCTCCTTCATGTCTTCCCTCCCCTCCATCCATCCTTGTCCAGCAACTCTCCAATCTTTCCTGCCCTCTCCTCCATCCATCCAAATCCAGTAAATTTCCTCTCCCCTGCCCCCTCCATCCATCCATCCATGTCCAGCAATTCTCCTCTCTCCCCTCCATGTCCAGCAATTTCTCTTCTCTCCCCTGCCCTCCCCTCCATGTCCAGTGATCCTCTACTCCTCCCCTCATGTCCAGCGATTCTCCTCTGCCCCTGCCCTCCCCATGTCCAGTGATTTTTCCTCTCTCCCCTGCCATCCATGTCTAGCGATTCTCCTCTGCCCTCTCCTCCTATCCATATCTGATTCTCCTTTGCCCCCTATCCACCCCTCCCATCCATGTCCAGTGACTTGCCCCAGCTCCCCCTTTTCAGTCCTCGAGTTCTAGTTCCCTTCCCTCCATCCATCTATGTCCAGCAACTCTCCATTCTCCCCCCCATCCATCCAATTTCATCTCTCCCTGCCCCCTCCATCCATGTCTAGCAATTCTCCTCTCTCCCCTGCCCTCCCCTCCAAGTTCAGTGATTTCTCTTCTTTCCCCTGCCCTCCCTCCCCTCCATGTCCAGTGATTCTTCTCTGCCCCTGTCCTCCCCTCCATGTCCAGTGATTTTTCTTCTCTCCCCTGCCCTCCCTCCCCTCCATGTCCAGTGATTCTTCTCTGCCCCTGCCCTCCCCTCCATGTCCAGTGATTTCTCCTCATTCCCCTGCCCCTCCTCATCCATGTCCAACGATTCTCCTCTGCCCTCCTCTCCTATCCATGTCCAACAATTCTCCTTTGCCCCTATCCTCCCCTCCCATCTATGTCCAGTGACTTGCCCCAGCTCCCCCTTTTCAGTCCTCGCGTTATAGTTCTCTCCCCTTCATCCATCCATCCATGTCCAGCAACTCTCCATTCTCCCCGCCCTCTCCTCCATCCATATCCAGCAAATGTCCTCTCTCCCCTGCCCCTGCATCCATCCATGTCCAGCAATTCTCCTCTCTTCCCTGCCCTCCCCACCATGTCCAGCAATTTCTATTCTCTTCCCTTCCCTCCATGTCTAGCGATTCTCCTCTGCCCCTCCCCTCCATGTCCAGCGATTCTCCTCTGCCTCTGCCTTCCCCTAGTCCTCTCCATGTCAAGTGATTTCTCCTCTCTCCCCTGCCCTCCCCTCCCATCCATGTCCAGCAATTCACCTCTGCCCTCCCCCCTATCCATGTCCAACGATTCTCCTTTGACTCCCACCCTCCCCTCCCTGTCCAGTGACTTCCACAGTGCCCCCTTTTCAGTTCCCGAGTTCAGTTCCAACCCAGCCCCACCTGCCCATCCTCAGCTCCCCGACAGCCCTCCTCTCCATTCCTGCTGCCCTGTGTTTCAACCTTTTAAGTCACAGCGACGGCACTGGTGTCGGGGAGCTGAGGAATGGTCCTGCCTGCAGCTGGGTTGCGCCGGCCCTGCATTTGGGAGGTTGGCAATGCCCCCTTCACCCCCCCCCCAAAACTACACCCATGACTGGCACTTTCAGAGTGGAGGAGTGGCCTAGTGGTTAGGGTGGTGGACTTTGGTCTTGGGGAACTGAGGAACTGAGTTCGATTCTCAGCACAGGCAGCTCCTTGTGACTTTGGGCAAGTCACTTAACCCTCCATTGTCTGCCGCATTGAGCCTGTCATGAGTGGGAAAGCGCGGGGTACAAATGTAACAAAAATAAAAAATAAAAATAAAATAAATGCACAGTGCTACACCCCCAAACAGTAGATACAAGGCAAGTCCCTTGAAGAAGTTTCAGAATATGTCAAAGTTCTCTGACAATCGCTTTATAAGGTCTCCATTGTATGCAAATAGGTTTCCAATATACCCACAATGACTATGCATGAGAGATTTGCATACAATGGAGGTAGTGAATGCAAATTTATCTCATGCAGATTCACTGTGGATACTCCAAATACCTGACTGGCTATGTGTGTCCTGAATACTGGGGTTGAGTACGCCTGGCCTGAAGAGATGGTTCTGATATCATCTGATATAGTAAATGTTATCAGCAGTGGCATAGTTACCATTGAGGAGACCGCAAAAGTGCCCAAGCCTGCCCAGTGGTAGGGGCTACTTGCAGTTGAACTCTCCCTGTCCTGGCAAGTCCATCATTCCTCTCTTCCTCTGTGCATCGCTGGGTCTGGCATATCACTAGGCCCGTCCCCTCCTGCTGGTCCTCCAAATGTGCAGCAGGATACCAGCCGAGGCAGTAATGAAAATAGGCTGCCCTGGGCCGGCCCTACCAGAACCTTTCCTCTGCAGCATCATGTCTCTCTGATGCTGGACTGGGGGACGGGGAAGCAGAGGGAAGACAGAAACCTTGAGCAAAGGGGAAGGAGAAAGATAGGGTACAGGGTGGGGGAACAAAGCAGAGGGAAAAGAGATGCTGGACCTGGGTTGGGGTAGGAAGAAAGACCTAGAGCAAAGTGAGGAGGAGATGCTGGAGTGGAGTGGAGAAAAGAGAGATACAGACAGACACTGGACCAATGGAGGGAGAGAGATGCTGGATCACAGGGAAGGGGAATGCAGGAGGAAGGGGATAAAGAAAAGCTCTATGTCTTGTCTATCTGTCCTACCTAGATTGTAAGCTCTTTGAGCAGAGACTGTCTCTCTATGTCAAGTGTTCAGCGCTGTGTGCATCTGGTAGCGCTATACAAATGCTATTAGTAGTAGTAGTAGATGCTGGACATGGAAGAAGCATAGGGACAGGAATACCGAGGGATAATGCTGGACAGAAGGGGAGGAATAAGGGACACAGATGGGGAATGCAGGACAGAGTAAGGTAGGGACACTGAGAGGACAAGTGCTGAACAGGGGAAGAGGACAGAGCTATGGACATAGAGGAGAGATGATAGACAGGATGGATAGAGTGAAGATGGATAGTGGACAGAGAGATAAGAAATATCAAAAGGACAGAAGACCCTGGAAAGAGTTAATAAAAAGTAGAAGAGAAACACTGGGACCACAGCAATGCTCAGATGATGAAGGAAGAAAAAAACATTTTTTTAATTAATTTATTGTAATATATTAGCTTTGGGAAATGTGCATCTCAGATATCTTGCATTTCAGTTTCTATTACAATGACAGGTTTTCTATATAGGTGTAGAATGTGCCTGCATTTTGCATGGTTTGTTTGCAGGAGCTCTGAAGGGATTCCTCCTCTTTTCATCCCTCCCCCCCCCTATTCCCCACTGAGTGGGTTTAACTTGTTTACTCTGTGGAATTATAAAAAAATGTTTTTGCAGCTGTAATACTCAGACACTGCTGTCAAAATGGATGCAAATAGATCCCTTGCATATTTATTGGGGAAATCCTGAAAACCCGACTGGGCAAAGGAGAAAGTTGACACCCCTGGTGTACAACAGGGCTTCTCAACTCAGTCCTGGGGGTACACCAAGTCCCATTGGGTTTTCATGATATCCACAATGAATATACATGTGATAAACTGGTTTGCTCTTCCTTCTTGGTATGCAAATCTATCACATGCATATTAATTGTCCTGAAAAACCTTATAGGACTTTGCGCCCCGAGGAGTGGGTTGAGACGGCCTGGTGTAGAGGATTGCTTGGGAGCAGAAGAGTAGTGGCCACTTGGTGGGTGGATTTAGAGCTCACAATTCTGGAAGGAACCCTACTGCATGACACCCTCTCTCTCAGGACCATTGCTACAATGACCAAACTAGGAAAAGAATGCATGAGAGTTCCAGATGAAGACTGATGGGGCCAGGATCCTCTCAATGGTTTCATCTGAGCTGTATGATGACAAGACTAAGAAGGAATTACTATTGTAACCCTGGTCTCACCACAAGTTCTGGGCACCAGCTAGCTCTTGGGGTCAGATACCCAAAACCAGGGCCACAAACAATAGTTCTGCTTTTACTGTCCTGGGTGCAGGCCCGGGCAGGGCTTGATCCCGGTAGGCTGTAGGGTTTTAAGCCTATTTCTTTAATAGTCTCTGAGCCAATAGACTTCACTCGCACTCCAAAGAAACTCTCCACTTTGGGTGTTATGTGAAATACAAAATATATTTTTATTAGAATGCTGCAACAGGCAGATATCCCAGCTTCATACTTTCCTATAACAAACAGTTCACATCAATGAAAGAGGTTTTTGTGCCAAGGCAAGACTTTTGGTGAAAGTTCCAACTAGAATTAACAGTCTCTTGAAATCCTATGGTATTTACATATTTACAGTACCAACCAGTGCTCCAATACCCATCCTTTCTGGCAGAACAATCCAAGGCTGTGGCTTCCGGCTCCTACTGTGGCAAGCTGTCCCATTGGGCTTTTACCCAATCACTGGGCCCACTCAGGAATGAACCTCCATGTCCATCCTACACCTGCAGAGGTGCACTTGATTGAGCTGCTGCCTCTGGCACCGAACAGGCTCTTCCTGTTGTGCTCCTGGGGAATTAACCCTTTCTACCCACCCAGAGCTCTCCTCACAGATACTGCTTTTATTAACAGCAACTAGTACTTGGGTCAGTCATAGGTTATTGGGACTGATCAGGATACCCCCTTTCTTTACGGGTTCTGGCGGGGGTGAAGGCAACCAAAGACCATGTATTCTGTAATCCCATAACTTTTATAACATTCAAACTCCACCCCAACTATAACATCCCTTGTCACTTATCCTCCCAATACCTCCCTTGGGGCTGGGTTCTTCTTCTTCCCACTCATACTGTTCCTCCTTCACAGTAAATCTGGAGAGTTCTTCAAACCAATTCTAGTAATCCTCTGGGGAAATCCACACACCCAATTTACCAGCGGATTACACTATGCCCCTCAAAAGGGGGCAAGAATGCAGCTATGTTGGAAAAGAAAAATAAAATTTTTCTGTAGAATTAACATTTGAGTATTATAGCTTCCTTGATGTGCCTAAATACTTCTAAGAATCAGTTGACTTTGGCACGGGGGCATGAAACATCATGCTTTATGGACCTGATTGGACTGAGAGTTCTGAAACACAGCACATTAGGTAATCAGTATGAACGCCTATAAAAGGAGTAAATAAATAGAAAGTACCTTAGATTAGCATATCCTCTCTGTTGGTTTTCTGCTTGTGTATTCTCTTAATGTGCAATTGCACAGAGAGCAGAATGTGCCTGTGCACATATGGTAGCAACTAAAATATGCAAAATATTTTATATATTTATCGATGCCCAGAAGCCACTGTTAGCACCAACATCTCTCAGATGTGATAAATAAGGGGAATGCTAGCCCACTCCGCACCTGAAGAGATCAATCAGGTCCGGTTTTTAGGCTACCCATAATGACTATGTATGAGATTGATTTGCATGCACTTCCTCCATTGTATCTCATGCATACTCATTGTGGATATCCTGAAAACCTGACCCATTTATAACTCTCAAGGACCAAAGTTGGACATTCTTTTAGTACACCCAGTCGGTCAGGTTTTCAAGCTATCCACAATGAATATGCATGAGATAAATCTGCCTGCATTACCTCCATTGTATAAGCATTTATCTTATGGGGTGGGGGAGGCAGTAAATCTAACTGGTTGGGATGGCTCTTCCTTGGCATCTCCGTTGGAGATCAGAGATTTCCACCTAGTAGTGTAGCCAGACCTCAATTTTTGGGTGGGCCTGGGGGTGGACTGGGTGGGCATGACCCACATATTTCCTCTCTGTCCATCCCCCTCCCGTAAAGATAAATACCTGGGCTGGCGGGGATCTCCGGGCCCTGCCAGCTGAAGAATCTTCTGGAGGCCCCCAAGGCTTGAGAAGTCTCAGCCCTGCACCAGTCACCAGCGTGGCGGGAAGCAGTGTTCAGCAGCGTTGCCTGCTTGCCTGTCTTTTAAAATAATTCGTCTCCCCAGGCTCCGCTGCATTTACTTCTTCACCCGTCGCAAAGCGCTGCCGTTCGCACAGGCAGCTCCGCTCCCCTTTGCCACTTCCATCCGGCCCTCTCTGATCCACTTCCTGTAGTGGATACGTAGGGCCAGATGGACGCGGCAAAGGGGAGCGGAGCTGCCTGTGCAAACGGCAGCGCTTTGCGATGGGCGAAGAATGCAGCGGAGCCTGGGGAGACAAATTATTTTAAAAGGCAGGCAACAACGCTGCTGAACGCTGCTTCCCGGACCCGGCAGAGCCATGGGACAAAAAGGCAGCAACAGCAGCAGGATGTTGGATGGGCGGGCCTGGAGGGAAAGTGGCTGTCCTGGGCCTGTCCGGGCCCGCCCGTGGCTATGCCCCTGTTTCCACCAGGACATAAGAGAAATAAGGGAAACAAAATTGAACCGACTTGTAATGTAATTGTGCTAACTTGTTAACTGTAAATTTTCTCTTCTCTCCATTCCACCACAGTCTTTCCTTTTCTCCCTTCCTTCCTGTTTTGTACCCCTCACTCCTCATTTCATCTTGCATCTCATTCCTCCTCTCTCCTTACTGTACCGTCACATTTCTTACCTCCAGGGTGCTGCTTCCAATCCCACATCTGCCTGTTTAACAGTAGCTACTCCAGCACAGATTGCTTTACTTTGAATTCTGTGGTGTTGACAAAAGGAACCAGCTCTTGCTGTTCAATGGTATGAGGCAGTGGAAAGGAAGGGGAGTGAAAACAGTCTCACATAGGAAGAAGGAGGCAGTCGCTAGTGAGCATCTGGGAAAAGGATGCCATTGAAAGGGGACAGTAGAACAATAATGTATTTTAATGTCTTTATCCTAACTATGGCTTCTGATTGTTGTTTTATAACTGGGAAAAAAAACCTCATTAACCCTTCTGCCCCACTGGAGAATTTTTGAGTTTCCAGTTATAGCCAAAAAACCCTGACTCATTGCCCCTTCCCTCCCTCTCACATTTCCCACTACAACTCCTAAGAACAGCCATACTGGGTCAGACCAATGGTCCATCTAACCCAGTATCCTGCTTCCAACAGTGACCAACCCAGGACACAAGTCCCAGGCAGAAACCCAAACATTAGGATCATTCCATGCTACCAATCCTGAGGCAAGCAGTGGCATTTGGGTTAAGCTGCTCGGAAATCTAGCTACGTTACTTAAGAACAGCCATACTGGGTCAGAGGAACATTCTCCACTTTGAACTCTTGAGTAGGCCCTCAGCTAGTGGTGTGCTGGAGCTGGCTTGATATACCGCCTTTCTGAGGTTTTTGCAATACATTCTAAGCGGTTTACATATATTCAGGTATTTATTTTGTACCAGGGGCAATGGAGGGTTAAGTGACTTGCCCAGAGTCACAAGGAGCTGCAGTGGGAATCAAACTCAGTTCCCCAGGATCAAGGTCCACTGCACTAACCACTAGGCTCCTCCTTAAACTTCAACAACCAGCTTCCAAAATTTGGGCTCAGGTCCCTTCTCGGCATCATTCTCCTCCTCCTCCTCCTCCCCCCTTGTGGCTTGGCTTGTTTCAGTGGCATAGCTACAGAGGGCCTCGGGGGCCAAGGTCCCTTCATTTCTGTCTCAGGCCCCCCAACAATAGTGGCCAGCTCCCTCTGTTCCCTGTCCTTGTAGTCAGGCTACTGAGCTCTCCCTCCCTTCCTTTGGGTCTGGCCGGCTACTTCTCCCTGTTTCCAGCAGTGAGCCGTGGCGCAGGCAGCGCTGAAGACAGCTGCTTGTGGCTGCCCCGGTCCCATCGCTGCTTCATCCTGCCTTTTCAACTGTCTTTCATCCCCCGGATTTCTTTGGTTGTATGCTCTTGTTTTTGTTCTCTCCGCTCTATCCATTATGTTAATCCATTTTTGGATGATGATGCACGTGCTGCTCTCCTAAGTAAACTCGATTATTGCAATATTGTCTACGTTGGCTTTCCTTCTACCCACACCAAGAAACTGCAGTCCGTCCAAAACACTGCCATTCATATCCTTTCTGGTGTTTGTCAAATTGACCACATTACCCCTTTGTTTAAATACATCATTGGATCCCTGTCATCTTTCTAATACAGTATAAAAATCAAATGTTAACTCAAAGTTCTTTTTTCTAGTGCTCCGGCCTATCTTTCCTCTCACATCATTCCGTATAGGTCCCTCTGTGTTCTTCGATGTTTTACAGCCCATCAGCTTTCCACCCCTGCATTATCACATACCAGACTTCAAACTACGCGCAGTTCTGCCGTCTTCTTGTTCAGTCCTTCCCTTTGGAACTCTCTGCCCTTTACCCTACGTAATGAACAATATCATTTTAAAAGTACCCTTAAAACCCACCTTTTCACTAACCCCCCCCCCCCTTTTTTTACAAATCTGTGTTGGCATTTTCGCAGCCGCTAGCAAGGCTTTGTAAAAGTGTGTGTGTGTGGGGGGGGGGGGGGGGGGGTAAGGCTTTTCAATAGGCTACTATCCTTACCTTTCGGCTGCCTGATGGTTAGCTTTTGGGCTCCCTGTTTCTGTTACTTCTTTCCTATGCCTTTGCTGTCCTCTGTCTTTTCATAGTTGGCATTCTTATTTGTTTCTCCTTATGTTTTTATTGATTTTATTTGTAAACTGCTTTGATTTTATGAATGACGGTATATTAAATGAAAACTAAGCTAAGCTACAATAAGATTATGTATGTTTAGAGTGTAACCTGCCTAGAATTGTGAGACAGAGCGGGATAAAAATGTTTTAAATAAATAAAAATAAAATATATTGGCCTATAATAGATTATTATATTTGTACCACGCGCTTTCCCACACATGGCAGGCTCAATGCGGCTTACATAGTAACAATAAAAGAATTACAAGTCGTATGAAGAATATACAATTTGTAGTAAACGTAATAATTTTATTTATTTGTAGCATTTGTATCCCACATTTTCCCACCTATTTGCAGGCTCAATGTGGCTTACATTATGCCGTGATGGCGATCGCCATTTCCGGTTACAGAATTTCAAATGGTAATACATTTAGGTGTATACATACATGGTAAAGAGGCATACATTGTGGTATTGCATACCAATGATTTTCCATCAAGGTGCATACATACATAATGGGTTAGCAGATAAGTAAATTGAACAAAGGAGGAATTGGGTGTAGAATTAAATTGAATATAGGAGGAAAAAGGTGTAAAAGGGAATGGGCGTAGGGGGGTAGGCATAGGAAGATGAAGAGGAATATATGGAGAGGAAAAGATTAGGGATAGCAATGAGGATTATGAAAAACATGATCAATATATGACAATCGTCGGTAAGAATCAAGTGGGGTGCCCAGCACCAGACAGACTCTGTTAGGAACAGTGGCCCAAAACTGATGATTGAAAATCTGAATGAGGATTCTTGTTTCTCCGCCCTAAACACACATGCAAATAACCACCAGGCACAGTATCTCTAAAAGCCTCTGTTCCGACAGGCTCACTCTGATAGCCATAGCCATATAATTAGTTTTTCATTTCAACAGCATCCCCCTTCTTATCCTCCACAAATACAGCCAAAATGGGAATGATAATGTAAGCGAGCAAGTCACCTTGCAGCAAGCCTCATTGTTCGTGCTGCATTTTTTATTTCCTGGAATGAGGTTGCCCTGTTAAGATTAGTTTCGCTGGCCGTCTCTATTAGACTTCGTAATTAAAATGTTATAGCGCCTGACAAGAATTAAAAGCCAGGATCTCTGTTCAGTGAATAGCCCGAGGATGTGTGAATTATCCTGTTTTACATTCCCGACAGTTCTTTAGGGAAGGGGGAATAATTACAGTTAATACTTATATTACATTTTAGTATTCTTTCCATAGAATTTAAGTAATTACTGTTCTCCAGCTAGAATTAATCAAGAGAAAATATTGTACAATAAAATCTAAAATTGCAGTATAGGATAGTGGACTGAAGACAAGATGGTTCACAGCCAGCACAGAAAAATAAAACAGTGAAGCAGACATGATAACATTGTAAAGAATGACATGGGGACGGGGACATGCAGTAACCAAAGGGATAGGGACAAACTTTGTCCCCGTGTCACTTTCTACTTTGAGGCCTGTTAATGAACTGGACTGTTATTTATTTATGTTTGTTTGATGCAGAAAACAATATTTTTATTTTTTGGAAAAACAAGCAAACACGCTGGCCACAGCTAGCAAAATTTGTATGAGGGATCCTATACATCCTGCTACCAGCACATCTTCCAAGAAGACATCTTCTGCTGTTGGAGGGACTGTGCAAGACAGGAGAGCTAGACTAAATCCTGAGATTGTTGACTTCTTATTCATCCACAGATTAAAAAATCATAACAGTGCTTCATAGGGCATATTTCTCCCCTCTGGGGCATACAGAATGGGTTGTATTTTGTACCCCTGGACAATTTAACAGGGTGGATTAGGATTCCTTGGGGTAGTAGAAGTCAGCTATTGTTGGGGTTGGAAAGGTAGAGGGTGGTGGTAGGAGGGTTATTATAGCTACTAGTTGTTGTTATTATTTTTTTATTTGTAATTTATACACAACAGTTGCACAGCATATTGCTCTTTTTTATAATTTAATAAAAAGATTTAAATATAAAATAATAATTGTTCGAGGCTTCTGCAGATGAGAACAGAGCCCACGGGGATGGGGACAGAACCTGCGGGGACGGGATGGGGAAGTGTCATTCTCTATAACACTGAACTGGAAACAGTCACTCATTTCACTGCTGTGTACAGTGGTGTATTTATTCAAGCTGCATGTGTTGTGTATGCACCCCCTGTCAGACCCAGCCCCCCACTCTTTACATGCCTTAAAATTAGGGTTACCATATGGCTCCAGAAAAAGGAGGACGGATTGAGCCAGCCGGGTTTTACTTCCATTGCTTTCAATGGAAAGCAATGGAAGTAAAACCCGGCTGGCTCAATCTGTCCTCCTTTTTCTGGAGCCATATGGTAACCCTACTTAAAATCATCTCTTCCAGTCCTCACCTGGCAGTGGCACTCATAGGCTGCCTGTGGCCTGTACCGAGGAATCTCTCTCTGAACAGTCCCACCTCTTCTGACACAACTTCCTGTTTTGTGAAGGGCGGAACAGTTCAGAGAGAAAGTCCCAGTGCAGAGTGCTGCTGCCCGGGCGAAGACTGGTGCGGAGGTGATTTTAAGGTATGGGGGGGGGGGGGCACGAGGGGATGCAGGAGACACACCCTCTGTTAAAACTTCCTGGCTAGGCCACTGGCTGTGTGTGACAGGCTGCATCAGAAGAAATGTACACAGAAAGGTACAATAAGGTATCATGTCTCATCCACTGAAAGCTTTGTTAACACCATTATACCAGAAAAACAATGGGATCATGACCCAGACAGTACTGTGAATAATGAAGAAGTTGGGTTCATCTGGGACATACCTATTCCTGCATAAATAGCTTGATGCAAGAAAACCAAACACTATAGTAAAGAAGGAAAGCATAATAACAGCACTTAATAGAAACATCAGTGCCAAGTGACTATTCTGTCCTATGTGTAGAGAAAGACAATCCTCAATTACCTACAAATGCAATCAGAGACTAAGAAAATGTAGCAAAAAGAATCAGAAGTTCAAGGAAAAGCTGTAAAAAGACAAGCGATGCAAGTTTTAAGATACCTAATTGGAAACAAATACTTGAGTGATGACACCTTAAACCAGATGAGAATTCTGTACAACCTTTGGAGGAAAAGTACCAAGTACTAAGAGATACAATGAGAGACCCTGTGGTATAGCCATGGGTGGGGAGAGGCTCACTCACTTTGGGCTCAGACTCACTCAGAAGCAGCACACCTTGCTGTGGCTGGTGGGGATCTCCAAGCCCTGTCAGCTGAAGACTAGAGGCATCGCTCTCTCTTTCTCCTCCCCTGCTGACGATCCACCATCTCAGTTTCTCAATCCCCCCACCTCCTATGTACCTATTAAGACTTCTATTCCCTGAAGGGGCAGAACAAGATAGTCAAGGGTCTGTTCATGTCCTACCAACTCATGGGACCGACAGAAAGACATCGCCAGCTCTCTGTGTCAGTGAGTCAACCCAGGGCTCAACGGTTGGTAATGGCGCAGGAGCCTTTGAATGCTGTCTCCCTGGCTGGTGAGATCTCTTTGAGCCCAGGTGATCAGTAGCCCCCACCTAACCCAACCGAGGCCTCAGCGTGCTCAATGTCAATGGCAGACCTTGCTGGAGGTAAAGGGTACACCTGGATCAACAACCCGTGTGCAGGATGCGTAGAATCAAGATTTTCTTTAAAAACTTAATACTCAACAACAAGACCTGAATTATCTTAAATCATCTGTCCAGAAAATAGAAGGATAAGCAGAATCTGTTCTCCAATAAAATTCAGCATTAATAAAGGATAGCTTACTCTTAAATAATATGGAAAGTATACTGAGAAGTAAAAATTTGCATTTGATAAACTTTCCTAATGTATTGAATATATCAGCAAAGGAAATATTTAGAAAGTACATGATGAAGATTCTGAAAATTCGACAAACTGGTCATCCAGTGCATAATTGCACAGGAGGCGAGTCTCTTTCAATTGAAAGGAAGCTCTGGCATGAGGGGGCATAAGATGAAGGTGAAAGGGGATAGGCTCAGAAGTAACCTGAGGAAATATTTCTTCGCAGAAAGGGAGATGAATTAGTGGAACAGCTTCCCAGTAGAAGTGGTGCAGATGAGAACAGTATTTTGTAACCAGGCGCCTCTCTTGTGCAGCCAAGGATAGAACAATCTCCTCCAGCCACAGGCTCCTGGCACAATGAAGAAACAGATGTCCACCAGTAACTTCAATCTTAAGAACTTTTATTCCATGCAGGTTTCTAGTACACAGTTCCAATAGCAGCATAGCACATACCAGGCTCCAGTCTGGGCTCTTTAACCAGTTCACAATAAACAGTAATTCAGTTCCCAAGACAAACAGTTCTTTCAGTTCAGTCACCAAGCAGCATTTTCTACCTTCTATCCTCTTTAACTTCAGGAGAGTTCAATATTTTAGGGACTCCTTCTACCCAAGGGTTGTCCCCTGCATCAGCTTCACAGTGAATTCAATACTTTTGGGACTTCCTCTCACCCAAGGAATCTCAGCCTGCTTCAGTACTTTAGGGACCTCCCTGCCCAAGGATTTTCAGCCTGTAACTACCAGTACTTTAGGGACATCCTTGCCCAAGGGTTTTCAGCCTGCAACTCCTTCTCTCCTTCTGCTTCTCTCTCCTGAACTGAACTCCACTCTGCTGGGACTCCTTCCCACCTGCCTAATCAATCCCTGGCTTCAGCTACCACCACCAATCATTCTCCTTCCATTAGCTTCCTCACACCCAAACCAGCTGAGTTGAGCATTAAACTAATGAGACCAATGATGAGCTCCTGCACACAGGGTTTCCTAACTCTCTTTCCCCTAGTGGCAGCCACTCTACACAAGCTGCCAGCTTACACCTATGTCTTCCCCGATTGCAGCTAGGAGTCCAGTCCGGGTTCTTCATCTCACCCTCTGGCTCCTTGCCTGCAATGCCTTCTGGGACTTGTATTTCAGACAAATTGCCTTAACCCAACTATCCTGGAGGTGACTTTATCACAATCTGAATTCAAGACAGCCTGGGACAAGTATATAGGATCTCTAAGGGAGCGATAGGAAGAATAGATGGCATAGATGGATAGACTGGATAGGCCATATGGTCTTTATCTGCCTACATTTTTCTCTGTTTCTATTATCTACCAGTAAAAGCTAAACCTCCTGCTTCTGGAGTGTCTCTGGTGCTCACAAATGGGGATAGCGTATCAAATATCCGAGTGGGTGCCCACCTGGGCAGCAGTGACCATCAAACGGTTTGGTTTGATATAACAGCTAAAGTGGAGAGCGGCCACTCAAAACTCAAAGTCCTGGATTTCAAGCGTGCTGACTTTAGTAAAATGGGGGAATACCTGAGGAAGGAGATGATGGGCTGGGAGGAAGTACAAGAAGTGGAAGGACAATGGTCCAGGCTGAAAGAAGCTATAAATAGGGCCACGAACCTTTATGTAAGGAAAGTAAATAAAAGCAAGAGAAAAAGGAAACCGATATGGTTCTCCAAGCAAATGGTTGAGAAAATAAAGGCTAAAGAGTTGGCGTTCCAGAAATACAGAAAAACTCAAGAAAAGGAACACATGGATGAATACCGGATGAAACTGAAAGAAGCCAAGAGAGTGATACGACTGGCAAAAGCGCAAGCAGAAGAACAAATGGCTAGAAATGTAAGGAGGGGTGACAAAAATTTCTTTAGGTATATTAGTGAAAGGAGAATGACTAAAAAGGGAATTGTGAGATAAAAGATACTGCGAACCGTTATGTGGAAAATGATGAAGAAAAAGCAAATTTGCTAAATAGATACTTTTGTTCTGTTTTCACAGAAGAAAATCCTGGAGAAGGACAGAGATGGACTGGAAATAGTACAAATGAGAATGAAGTGGATAGAGCACCATTCACGGAAGAAAGTGTGTATCAACAACTTGAAAAGCTAAAGGTGGACAAAGCCATGGGACCGGACGGGATCCACCCCAGGATATTGAGGGAGTTCAGAGAGGTTTTGGCGGGTCCTCTTAAAGATTTGTTTATGTTTCAATAGTTTTTATTCAAGGTGCAAAACATTAACCAATTAACATTCGTTGTTCATAATCTTTTTATAACATATCTTTCCTGGTTAAGCAATAATAAGACTTCATCAACTTCCCCCCCCCCTCCCCCCCTAACCAGTTAAATAACATCAGGCTACCCGCCTAGATTATGTAACTTTAACAGCAGCTAGATTTCTAACAGCATTGTACAATATGTTTTCTTTTTTTCCAGAAGATGATTCAATTCTCTAACTCCCTTTTTCTTTTGCTTCGTAACAGCTCAACTACCCACCCCTCCCCCCTCCCTTCTCTCTGCATTACAAGTTCTCTTCCTGCGGTAATCACAGTCAACATTTCAGTCAAATATTCAGTAAATAACTTCTGGCTGTTGGGGTCAGTGTGTCCCAAAAAGGGCTCCACCTTTGTTGAAACTTTTTTCCTTGTTCAGAGTCAATTGGTGTTGCACCTAGTCTCTCCATGCGCACCAAAACCAGCATGCGTGTGCGCCATTGCTGTTCCGTTGGGTATCTGTTTGTTAACCATTCCGCCAAAATGACTTGTTTTCCAATTATTACCGATCTCTTCACAAATGCTTTATAGCCTTTCTTTAATGGTAATCCAAGGTCCAAGCTTCCGAACAACATGGCCGGGTCCTTCCTCCAGGTCTGCCCCCACATGCTGGAGACATTTGTTGTTATCAATGTCCAAAAGTTTTGGATACCTGTGCATGTCCAGAACATGTGGCCCAATGTTGCTCCACTCTGTCCACATTTTGGGCATTCCCCCCAAGGAGAGAGTCCCATATGGAACGCCCGTCTTGGTGGTATATATATGCGCAAGGCCATTTTATACTGCATCTCCCAATGTGAGGACCAGTTTGTAGTTTTTCTAATCTCCAGTAAATGTTTTTTTAGCAGTGTCTCTTGTACCGGTGTTTGTAAATCCGTGGCCCACCGTTGTGCCAATTTGTGGAATTCCAATTCCGGTGTTGTCTCTCGTATCTGCCGGTGATGGAACGACATGGGCACTCTTTGTTGCGATCCTAATGAAAAAACTGATGATAATTCTTCCTGAATGTCCTCCGTAAGAGAAGTCCATGGCAGAGTGGATACGTAATGGCTCAGCTGCATATAATAAAATTTGTCTTTATTTGGGATGTTGAATTCCTGTTGCAAGTCTGCAAATGACCTCATACATCCTTCCCGGGTCACCACCTGCAGCAGATACATAATACCTCTCTTTCGCCAGTTTTTAAAGACAGCGTACATCTGGCCAGGTAGAAAAGCTGAGTTGCCACATATTGACAGAAATGGTGTAGTTTTTGCTGAGAAACTATATAGATTACATATCCATTTCCAAGTTGTCTTTGCATTCCCCATAATTCCAGATAGTTGCAAGGCATATGGTATCCGCATTTCGGTCCCATGTAGAAAATTGCTGAAATGAGTCTTTGGTGTTAATCCCAGCTCTAAACTCGTATTTGTATAGTCCTCGGTATTCCGATACCAGTCATTAATGATTCTCATGCCTGCAGCTATGTTGAGATACTTCACATTTAGTAGCCCCAGACCTCCGTATTCTACTGGGATACTCAATATTGAGATGGGAAGCCGAGCCTTCTTCTTTTTCCAAAGAAACTTTTGTAACGTTGCATTATGAATACGTTCATCCTTTTTTTTAAAAGATACTGGAATTGTTTGAAAGATATATGTCCATTTTGGTACTATTATCATGTTGTATAGGGCTATGCGTCCCAGCAACGATATAGGAAGTTCAGTCCAGGCCTGTAGTTTTATTTTACTTTCCGACATCAATCGTTGTATGTTTAACTCATATAAGTCTTCTAATCTAGCTGGGACACACACTCCCAAGTATTTAATGTGTGTGGTAGCCCATGTGAACGGCAGCGTTTGTTTCCAGTTGTTACTATTAGACTCTACCACCTCCAGGGCTGATGACTTTATTAAGTTCAGTTTAAAACCTGACATTTTGCCAAATATTTCTAGTTCTTCCAGTAATTTTCCTATAGATCTTAATGGTTCTTTCACCGTCAATAATAGGTCATCCGCAAATGCCAATACTTTTACTTCTTTTTCTGCCACCTGGACTCCCATGATATCTTTCTGTGCCCTAAGTGCACATAGTAATGGTTCTATGGACAGTACAAACAATGCGGGTGAGAGGGGACATCCCTGTCTTGTGCCCCTCATTATATCAAACTCAGGTTCCTTTATACCATTTACTAATACATTTGCCCTAGGGTTGCTATATAGGGTGCGTACAGCTTGTTGAAACCATCCTGTTATTCCTATTGCTGTTAGTGTGTGAAATAGGTAGTCCCATCCCACCCGGTCAAAAGCCTTGTCAGCATCAAGGCTGACTACCACTGCCGGTGTTCCATTTTCCTGGCATGTTGCCATTGCCAGCAGCAAACGTCTGACGTTATGTGTTGCCTGCCTTCCTTTAATGAACCCCACCTGATCTTTACCCACCAGCTTAGGTAGATATTGAGCTAGTCTGGCAGCCAACATACTTGCTAGTATTTTGATATCCACGTTCAACAACGAGATTGGTCTGTAATCTTCAGGTTTGTCTAAAGTTTTTCCGGGTTTCGGTATTAGAGTAATGAGGGCCCTGTTGGCGTATAGCGGAAATTGTCCTTTGTCTATAACCGTTTCGTAATAAGCCAAAAGTGCCACATAGGCCTCCGCCGGGAGGACCTTGTAATACTCTCCCGTGTACCCATCAGGGCCTGGGGCAGATCGTAATTTCAGCCTCTTAATTGCTTGTTGTAGTTCTTTTAATGTTAGGGGTGCATTAAGGCTGTTAATTTCTTCCTGCGTCAGGGTCTTAAGTCCTGCTTTCTGCAAATAGGTTTGTATTTCCTGTTCTGGTGTTGGAGTTATAGCGCTATATAGGGAGGTAAAATATTCCGTGAAAAGTTGCCCAATTTCTTTTTGATTTGTGGTAAGTTTACCCGTGTTGTCTTTTAATGAAGCCACCATTCGTGTCCCCCCCCAATTTTTTATCACTTTCGCTAATAATCTGCCTGATTTATTGCCATAACGGTGTAGTCTATATTTGTAGAAAATGAGTGCTCTGGATTCAGTTTCATGAATTAGTGAATTTAACGTGTTCTGTATTGTTTTCCATGTCTCTAGTGTCTCTGATGAGGGGTGGCATATGTGTGCACCCTTAGCCTTTCGTAGCTGTTTTTCTAGTTGCAATATACTAGCCGCTCGGCGTTTTTTCTTTGCGCTACAGAATGCAATAATATCTCCTCTGAGAACTGCCTTAGAGGCTGACCAATACAGTGTGGGATCTACTAGGGCATGCTCTCCATTGTTTTTTCTATATTCTTCCCATCTATCTACTAAGTACTTCCCTAGCTGCGGGTCTGTATGTAGATATGCAGGATATCTCCATCCTACTCCTCCCAACTTATCCACCGGGGCTTCCAAGTCTACCCAAACTGGGGCGTGGTCTGAAATTTCCTCTGGCCCTATCGATGCTGCTTTCACCATTGGGAATACGGAGCGTTCCATTAATATGTAATCTAGTCTCGCTAACGTACCATGGGCACGCGATCTGTGAGTATAATCTCTTTCTCCAGGATGATACGTTCTCCAAACATCTACCAAATTCAATGTCTTAGCAAACCTCTGAAGTTCTCCAGCCCTCTGTCCAGAGTAGTGAGCTGAATTTGGGTTAGAGGAATCCTCTTTAGGATCCCGAACTAAGTTGAAGTCTCCCAGAACTATCAAATTTGAATTTTGTAAACATTTGTTCTCTAGAGATCCAAAAAATTTTGGATCGTGTTCGGTAGGACCATAAACCACCACCAACGAGATTTCTACTCCATGTAGCCATACTCTCAATGTTATGGTTCGCCCCCTCTCCCCTTTTTCTATCTTAGTTACTTTGTATGTTAGCCCTTTCCTAAATAATATTGCTATTCCACCTTTCCTTCCTTTAGAGGCCACCGCATAACACTCGCCCACCCAGTTCCTTTGTAGCTTTGCGTGCTCTAAATCACTTAATCTCGTTTCTTGTAGGCAGGCTATGTCCGCTTTATGTCTTTTTAAGAATTGCAATATTTTATTTCTTTTTATGGGAGACGTTATGCCCCCCACATTCCAGGTTATTATCCTCACTGGCATGGCACTAGTCTGTGGGTGTTGTTTCTATCTTTCGAATTCCCTGTTATCTCGTTAGCTAAGTGAAATTGACTTTTTCCTGAATATTTTCTGTTCCTTATTCCTTTAAGCACTTTAAAGTGTCTGGAGTTTATTAGTGTTGTGTCCCTTTGATTGTGCAGAGAGAACCCCCCCTTTCCCACCCTTATCCAACCCCCCTGTTCCGAATTCTCCCCTACCCCTCTAGTACCCTGCCTCATCTCCCTAGTTCCCTTAGTAAGATGAGAGTGACCCCGGATTCGGCCAGAGACCCCAGCCCCGCATTTACTATCACTTTATGTATTTTTATATCTATTCCTGTACTGTAGCATTACTTTTTATCCCAAAGACCATTTTGTCATTGTGCAGTTTTGGATCATTTCAATCTTCTTCTATTACCTTGTTTTCCATCAGTTGCTTTCTGGCTTCTTGCACAGTTGTAAAGGTTTGCCATTTATCCTGATAGAAAACTTTTAGTTGGGCCGGGTACTGCAAAGCAAACTTTACTTTCTGATTTGCTAGTTTTGCACATAGTGGGTGGTATAGCTTCCGTTTTTCTTGTACCAGGGCTGAAAAGTCTTGGAATATTAAAACATTCTTGTCTTTGTATTTGAGGGTGTTTCTTTTAATTTTGAAGCCTTGGATGACTTCTATCTTATGCTTGTAATTCAAAAGTTTTGCGATAATAACCCTCGGCCTGTTACGATCTGGCATCCTTCGGCCTACTCGGTGTGCCCTTTCAATCACAAAGGGGCCTATGGTATCCGTTATCGCAAGTTCGCTAGAAAGCCAGTTTTCTAACCATGTGTCCAGATTTCGTTCCGGAAGACTTTCATCAAGTCCTACAATCCTGATATTATTCCTGCGCGCTCTGTTTTCATAATCGTCAAGTAAGTCTTTTTGTTCTTTCAGTTGCTTGCGCAAGTTAGCAATGTCGGGTCCATACCCCCTCGTTTCGTCTTCCGTTGCCGACACTCTGGCCTCTAGGTCCCCCACACGAATTGTTATGCCATCTAGTTTAGCTTGGTATGCTTCTAATTTGGCCGTTAATTCAGACCATTTTGGAGTCCATGCCTTTTCGATCGCCTGTGTCAGCTGAGCGAGTTGCGCCTCCGTGAACGCGGTTCCTGGCGGGACCTGATCGTCCGCCATCTTGGCGTCTCCGCTGCTCGCTTTAATTTTCTCTTTTTTTTGGCTTTTTTGCGCCATTCCTGTAGGTAAGGTGGTAAGGAACTTTTCCATATACTGATTTAGGTCTTTGGGGTTTTTTCTCTCTTTCGTTCCGCGATATTGCAGAGCTGGGTGTCTCGGAGCTTCGGCAGTGCTGCTCCTTAGCTCATGACGTCACCGGAAGTCCCTAAAGATTTGTTTAATATATCCTTGCAGACGGGAAAGGTTCCGAGGGATTGGAGAATGGCAGAGGTGGTCCCTCTTCACAAAAGTGGTGATAGGGAAGAAGCTGGAAACTACAGGCCGGTAAGCCTCACTTCGGTTATTGGAAAAGTAATGGAAGCGATGCTGAAGGAAAGGATAGTGAATTTCCTGGAAGCAAATAAGTTGCAAGATCCGAGACAACATGGTTTTACCAAAGGGAAATCGTGCCAAACGAATCTCATTGAGTTCTTTGATTGGGTGACAGGAGAATTGAATCAGGGACGAGCTATGGACGTAATCTACTTAGATTTCAGCAAAGCTTTTGACACGGTTCCCCACAGGAGGCTCTTAAATAAACTGGATGAGCTGAAGATAGGACCTGAAGTGGTGAACTGGATTAGGAACTGGTCGACGGACAGACGCCAGAGGGTGGTGGTGAATGGAATTCGCTGAGGAGGGAAAGGTGAGTAGTGGAGTGCCTCAGGGATCGGTGCTGGGGCCGATTCTGTTCAATATATTTGTGAGTCACATTGCCGAAGGGTTAGAAGGTAAAGTTTGCCTATTTGCGGATGATTCTAAGATCTGTAACAGAGTGGACACCCGGGAGGGAGTGGAAAACATGAAAAAGGATTTGAGGAAGCTAGAAGAATGGTCTAAGGTTTGGCAATTAAAATTCAATGCGAAGAAATGCAAAGTGATGCACTTAGGGAATAGAAATCCACGGGAGACATATGTGTTAGGCGGGGAGAGTCTGATAGGTACGGGCGGAGAGAGGGATCTTGGGGTGATAGTATCTGAGGATTTGAAGGCGACGAAACAGTGTGACAAGGCGGTGGCCGTAGCTAGAAGGTTGTTAGGCTGTATATAGAGAGGTGTGACCAGCAGAAGAAAGGGGGTGTTGATGTCCCTGTATAAGTCGTTGGTGAGGCCCCACCTGGAGTATTGTGTTCAGTTTTGGAGGCCGTATCTTGTTAAGGATGTAAAAAGAATTGAAGTGGTGCAAAGAAAAGCTACGAGAATGGTATGATATTTGCATTACAAGACGTATGAGGAGAGACTTGCTGAACTAAACATGTATACTCTGGAGGAAAGGAGAAACAGGGGTGATATGATACAGACGTTCAAATATTTGAAAGGTATTAATCCGCAAACGAACCTTTTCTGGAGATGGGAAGATGGTAGAACGAGAGGACATGAAATGAGATTGAAGGGGGGCAAACTCAATAAAAATGTCAGGAAGTATTTTTTCATGGCGAGAGTAGTGGATGCTTGGAATGCCCTCCCGCGGGAGGTGGTGGAAATGAAAATGGTAACAGAATTCAATCATGCGTGGGATAAGCATAAAGGAATCTTGTGCCGAAGGAATGGATCCTCAGGAGCTTAGTCAAGATCGGGAGGCGGAGCTGGTGGTAGGGAGGCGGTGATAGTGCTGGGAAGACTGATACAGTCTGTGCCAGAGCCGGTGGTGGGAAGCGGGACTGGTGGTTGGGAGGCGGGGATAGTGCTGGGCAGACTTGTACGGTCTGTGCCAGAGCCGGTGGTTGGGAGGCAGGGCTGGTGGTTGGGAGGCGAGGATAGAGCTGGGCAGACTTATACGGTCTGTGCCAGAGCCAGTGGTTGGGAGGCGGGGATAGTGCTGGGCAGACTTATACGGTCTGTGCCCTGAAGAGCACAGGTACAAATCAAAGTAGGGTATACACAAAAAGTAGCACATATGAGTTATCTTGTTGGGCAGACTGGATGGACCGTGCAGATCTTTATCTGCCGTCATCTACTATGTTACTATGTTACTATGACTCTCTCAAACCAGCACTAGATACAGAAAAGATGGGTTTAACAACTCTTTTGGAGACTTCCATCAAGCAGTATGCAACTCTTTTTACTGTGATAATGACTTTATCTTTGGACAGTGATCAGGATAGAATTCTGAGAACTGTATTTTGTGGCTTAAAAATTCAGACATTCCCAGAAGTAGCCTGTGCCACACGAAAAGGCAGCAGTTTCTTCTGATGCATCCTAAAGTCTTGCAGATAGGGGCTACTTTTCTGTTGAAATATCCTTGTGTTTTGTAAATGACAGGGAGAACAAGTTAGTTGTTTTCTTTTTTTTAATCTTCAAAGTTGTCTTTATTTTTGTTCAATAAGGTAGAGGGTAAAGGGTCATAGACTTGATATACCGCCTTTCTGTGGTACAATGAAAGCGGTTTACATATTCTATGCAGGTACTTTCTCTATCCCTTCTGGGCTCACAATCTAAGCTTTTGTATCTAGAGTAATGGAGGGCAACTTGTTCAGGATCACAAGGAACTGTAGTGGGAACTGAACTCAGTTCCCCAGGCTCTCAGACCATTGCACTAACCATTAAGCTACTCCTCTACTCTTTTCTTCAAGAGAAACTGATGAAATTCCTGACCCACCCTGGGAAGAGTATAGGGTTTTTACTACAGTTAAATATTTGATTCTTACATGAGGACCTTGAACAAATTCCTAAAAATTTTCATTTTTTAAATGATTTGTATAGGCACCAATTTAAGATGCCCCTCTACCTAAAACTGTTCTTTGGATAAAGTTCATCTGGGATTATGTCATTTATAATAGATTAGCTGAACCTTCTGCATGTTTAAGTTCCTTAATATAGGCTCCTTATTTTGTTACTATCTTCCCCGGTAATGGAGCACTTTAAGAGATCAGGATTGTTAACTATTCTTGCTTAAGTTATTTTTACTGAGAAAAGAATGTCTCAGAAACGCTCTGTGATGATATTGTGTTAATCTTTTGGTAAGTAACTAATAAACTTTTGGAGAACTACTTTCTCATATTTACAGAGTCCCAGTATCCTTCTGTTTGTGGAGTGTCTTTGTACTCAGGCTGTGTAAAAGTTTGGGAACTAGCGAGGTCTAAGTAAATTAAAATATTTACATTGTACATGCAATTAGGGAATAAATGATAGAAGTTTTGGAAGATGGTAGTAAGTGCTGGAACAGGATTCACCATAAAAGGAAACAGAATATTCTGGAAAGATGCATATTCATTAGGTAGGAAGGGTAATTATAATTAAGATTTAAGGAAACAGAACTGAGGATGGTGAGCCTCAGTGTGTCCACTAGCAAGTGGACATGACATTGACAGCTCCCAGGGAAAACTCTGTTTTTATTTGCTATATATTGTACTCTATTGGGATTTTATTTGTTGATATTTAAATAATTACTGATTGGCTTTTTGGACTATTTGAATAAACATTTATTATGTTTAATACTTATTTAGTAGCCAGAGTTTTTCTTGCCTGGGGTCCTGCCTGGGGGGAAGATTTCTCAAGGGTCCACCCCCCCCCCCCCCCCCCGGAGACCTCCAGAAGGTTACTCCGGTCTCAGAGGCAAAGACAGTAGTACAAGATGTTACCCCCCCCCCCCCCCCCACACACACACACACCCTCACTTCAGATATACAGATCCAATGATTTGATTGTAAAAACACCACTCTTCCCCTACTCATCACTGAACATCACTCTCTTCTCAGAATACACCTGCTCCTGGGACAAAGGTGCTGAAGTTGACAACAAAATATAGACCAAAGAGTGATTTCTAATTCAATAAGTATTAGTTTGCAAAGCCTGTGACGGGCAATGTTGACTTGAGTAGTAGAACAGCTTAGGGATTCAATAGACTAATTACCAATGCTATAGAACAACTGTTATTTTGTACTGAATGGTGAAATGTTGACAAAAGCACATAAATGTGTGTGTTTTTTTTATAGCCACATATCTATATATATTATTTCTTATTATTCTCTTGGCTTGAAGTCTTTCTGAAATTAAAACCTACAAGCTTTTAATTTATATTCTGAATGTGACTGGAATGCAAACTATGCTCGGCTATCCAAAGCAGGAATATGACAGGAGTTTTCAGATACAAGGCTTAAGACGCTATTCCTGACTGAAAAACAAACATTACATGCACTACATGTTCTACACTGAAATCTAACTTGTCTAAATTACCAGCAGAGACATGTTTGCTTTAATGAGTGTTATAATTGCAATGGGTAAACGGGCTCAGATTGAATTCAAATTCTTGTTTCAGACACGGATCATTACATTTACAGAAGGACAATTTCCCCCCCCCCCCCCCCCCCCAAGTTGGATACTCATTTGCTGTCTTACTGCTGTTAGAATGTATAGCCTAGAACAGTGCTTTCTTAACTTTTATTCAATATGATCCCATTTTAAAGCTTAAAAACTCACGTGACCCCAGATGATGATAAAAACAAAATAGCAGGCTTCCACTCTTCTTTCCTTATCCAGTCCCCAATACTTATCCAAAAGCATTAAGGGACCAATTTACTAAAGTGCAGCATAATCTGAGCTTAATCTGGCGATATTTAAAACTATTTAACCAGCCAGGCACCACTCCTGGCTGGTTAAATAGCATTAAGCTGGCATAGAAAGCGCTAATATTCAGCATGAGATAGCCGGCTACCTCGGCTGAAAATTACCACTTAGCAGCTAGCCTGGCCAGCAGCTAAGTCGCGCAACACTGCTAGTAAGCACCAAAATTCATTGACTAAGTTTAGCAGCCAGATAGTCTTGTGTAAATAGCAGGTCTGTCTCAGGCCCCCATAAATTAGTCGGTCAGCTGATAAATATCGGCTTAACTGGTTATATTTTTAGCAGCCAAAAAAAGCCCCGGAATTTCTGGGTTCGCACCGACTGCAGGAGTTAGCCAAGCTTCCTCCCATGGTCTCAGAACCCAGATAGTCAATGCCTTGCTATTGCCGGTTATCTCCCGCTGAATATCGCCGGATAGCCGGCTAAGTACCATTTAACTGGCCAGGTGCCATTCCTGGCTGGTTAAATGGGGTTTTTAAAAATTTTTTTATTTATAACCATTCCAATTTTTACAAGCGACAAAACAACTTGCTGGAAATACAGAGAAAGTAATATGTAGGAATTATTTCAGTCAGGTAACTCTATTCTCTTCCTTAGACCACCAAACAGGGAGAGTGAAACAAGACAAGGAGATCAATCGAACAGTAAACAGAAAAAAAAACGTGGTATTAACCTGATTATCCCCAGATATTACTCGTCTAATTCATTATTCCACATTGATCATCTGGTTGGCTTCTTCAAGGCCAATACGGTGTATGGTCAAATCATTTCATTGAAAACATACTTATTGTCCAATATTAGTTAGAAATAATACATCTGATTACATTCTCTCTCTTTTAAAAACCAGAAATTCTCTAATTCAAATCCCACTGATTAAAGTAATCCCAGTTTTCACAGGCTTCACTCCTTTTAAAGTAAATTTGAGGAAATATTTCTGAGGAAAACTTTAGGAGTCATACCCGGAACTCTGGGAAAAACAATAATCTTGATATTAATCATCTATAATAATATTCATTTTATTATTCAAAATTTCTGATCTATTATCATTTTCAAAATCATAACCACTTCTTGCTCATGTAGAATCATTTGTTATATCAATTTTTTATTCTCAAAGGGTTCAGTTGAATTGTCCATGTAACTCTCTAATAAAATTATACCTGAAAACAAAATTATTTACTACCACCGTTAGGTCCCGAAGCGCCTTCCAGATGATATTCAATGTAACCTCCACGGGAGCCAAAAACTCCAAGTTGATTTCTCATAGGTGTTTAGGAGTGGTTCCGCCGATTCGGGTTCTGCTGTAAACGTCCTCCGTTTCAGCATATACCTCTAACTCACTCCTCCACTCCTTTGGGCATGGTGGTTGAATAATTCGGGAGCGATGGAGTTGTTTTTTCCAGGTCCAAGAGTATCGACGCTCCTTCGCCGGTGCTAATCAAAGGACTCGCCAACCCTTTCATCTATGGGCAGTTTGTCGCAAGCGGTCCCGTGCTTGCTGCTCAGGGGATAAAACGCTGGCCATCGGCGGCTGACCACCAGTTGTCCCCTTCCTCTCAGTTAAGGTAACTGCAATTGCGGAGAGGAAATTTACGTAAAAAAGACGAAACTTCAGAGGGCAGCTGTGCCGTTGGGCATACGAACTTCAGGTCACCATCTTACCACTCTCCCAGTTTGGGACACTCTTTGTCTGGTTTCTCCTCAGAGGCCTGTCTGATATGGGTAACCCTTCAGCATAGCCCTCTAAGTCATTGAAACACACAAGCCCCTCCACCCCTTCAAGGTGGTGTCCCCTTCGAGGGGGGTTAAATGGTTTTGAATATTGTCCAGAATGTATTTTAACATGGGACATTTCCTCATACTTAGCCCAGATTTAACACGGCACTTTTTAAGAGCATTTTGTTTTCTCGTTTTTATTTGTAGATCATGCACTAATGTTCCTATTAGCACACGATGCCTGCAAAAATTAACACAGAAGTCCTTACCGCCTTCTAATTAAGAGGTACTAAGTGCTCCCGCATTATCTCTGCTTTATTCAGTTACAGCACGCTAGCTGGATAATGCGGGACGCTCACTCTCTGCCCATGAGAAGCTCCCCCCCCCCCCAATTTTTTTTAAATACGTAACTTGTGGGATAGAATGCCCAAACAGGCAAAACCTTGCAAAACCCTTAAATGTGTTTATGTGGTAACCTGTTCTCACACGATAACTGCATATTAACCCCGGATTCTATAACAATGTGTGCAATAATGAGCACTGATTGGCACAACTCGCTAAGGGTATTCTGTAACAATGTACGCTGAACTTCTAACATGCGCAGACAAACAGGGGGATGGTTATGGGCATTTATTGAGTGTTCCGAAATTTATATGCCTACTTATAGAATATGGTCCAGTGTGCATAAATCCATGCGTCGGGATTTACTCCATATTTTTGCTGCTGTAAATGGATGCGCGTAGATTTAGCCGCTGAAATATCAACTAAGCGTATTCTGTAATCGGCGCCTAAAACTAGGTGCCAATTATAGAATACATCAGTGCTGATTTTTTTTTTTTAGGTGCCATATATAGAATCTCACCCTAAGGGCTTAATGCCCTGTAGTAAAAGGGACCCTAAGACACCAGTAGTGACAACAGTAGCAGCAGTTGTGTTTCAGTGTGCAGTGCACTTACAGAACCCAGTACTCTGCATTGCTTCCCAGTCTAACAGAAAGTCCACATAGGAGGAGAAGGCAGGACCTTTGAACATTTGCCCATTCATAGGCCCCAAGCTGACTGCCATTACTGGGCAATGGTCACAATAGCGGTCCAGATGGCGGGGGAAGCAGGCCTGTTTTTTTTACACCAGCCACTGATAATGTGACCCCTTTTGGGGTCCAAATCCACAACTTGGTAACCTCTGGCCTGGAAAGTCATAGGCTATATGTGACGAACTATTTTAGTCATGGGAAATCTTCCCATTTACTCTCACCCAAGGATCTGCACCAATGTCAGCTGACCACATCCAACAGTCAGTTCACACACATGCAAGCTGAGTCAGGCAAACCTGGATCTTCCTAGGAATCAAGGCAGCTGCTACATGGACAAGAGCCCTGTCTGAATATTCCTACAAACCGCTTCAGCACGATCCAGACAGTGGCAGGATGGTCTGAGGGTAGAGCACAGACATTCTGCCTGTCTTTGAAGGAGTGGAACGCCGGTACTACCTGAATACTACTGAGCAACAGGACAACCTCATGTTTTGTGCCTACTGATGGACTTTTACTTATGCACTCTACCTCTGCTTTTGGCTGTTTAGCCACACCTTATTACTGCACTGGACATTTGTGCCTTATCCAGTTTTACTGTTTACTAATGAAAGAAGTTGCTGTTTACTAATGAAAACACAGAATGCAGGGCTATTAGACATATAGCTTGTAACAGTAGTTAGCAAGGCCTATACAAGACCAGCTTGCCTGTAGCAACGCCATCTGAATAGACGACCTTGGAGGGTGCTGACACCCCCCTGCATTCCTGAGCCGAACCTTATCTCCTGTGCTAGAAAGGAGCATTGTGTGTGTGTGAAGAATAAGCTGCTAAGTTTCGTTTTTCTTGCCAGTATCATTTCAGTGTTATGACGTGTGTACGTACTGGGACTACAATTTTGTACTGTAAGAACTACAAATGTTTACTGCGCATGACAGTTGTGACGTGTAAGGGGCCAAATGCGCAGGCCCAGTAGGGAAGTATAAATGTAAGCGTCAGATGATTTATGACACACAGTGTCCCGAGGCTACTCGGTGCTGTTCACTTGCTAGCAATAAAGTTGCCTTGTGTCTCCTGATTTCCCACCTGTTTCATTGGCGACCCAGATGGGACAGAAGTAGAAAGGGGAATCGGATTATATTCTTCCCCTCCCCCACTGCGGTCGGATCGGGTCATCGACCCCCACCTGAGAAGGTGGTGAGTGGCCACCGCTGATTTCAGCGTCCATCTCCCGGAGGAGGGCCGATCCACTCCGCCTGACTGTAGAGGGGGCTGTGTGGTTCCGACAAGGCACCTTTTTCCATTTCAGAGAGAAGCGTACGACGGCGCAGCCTGCGACCCCGGCGGACAGGCGAGTATACTCTACGTAGTGACCGGCCCAGTAAGGACCGAAGAAGAGGCGTGATCACCCTCTTTTAGCCAGTGACTAATACGGACTATTGGTATCCGACTAGGTCCCGAAACTCACTAGGCTCCGACGACGAAACCGAGCGGCGAACGGGAGGGTTTCTTGTGGCGTATGAAAGTGTGTGAATGGGCTTGCAGTTCCAGGCCGGGCGACCGCGTCCTGGTCAGGCCGAGTGTTGACCCTTCTGTGTCTGGTGGAACGAGACCCCTTACTCCTCCACCTCCCCTTTCCCCCTTTGTCCGTCACCTGTCCTTTGGCACTCAGGTTAGGATGGGCGGGGGTGGGTCCTCACCGTTAGATTTAATGACGGAACACTTTAGCGAAGTGTTCGACCTAGATAAATGTAGCAGGGCCGGGATGATACAGAGATGTCAATTTATGTGGCCAGGGCTAGGAATTGCTGGATGGCCCCCGGAAGGGTCATTCGAGTATGAAAAAGTGGCGGCGGTCATGAATATTGTTATAATTGAGGGAAACCCAGGCTGTCCCGAGGACATTCCATACATAGAAGCGTGGTTGGATGTAGTCCGGGATCCGCCGGCTTGGGCCCAACGGAAGGTAGAAAAGGCCGCCCTTATGTTGGTAAAGCAGAGAAAAGGCCGGAAAACCAAACTTAGAACCCTGCCGACCCATGCCTTCGCTCTCCAAAGCTCGGCAACCGCTGCCGTCCCGAAGGCCGCAGGGACCGCCCCCATACGGCCTACCGCCCCTAGCACTGAAGCCACTGAGACCACGCCCCCTGCTACCAGAGTCAAGGCAGGAACTACGCCCACTACTACCAACACACTTTCTAGGAAAAAACCCCCAAAGAAAACCGCAGGGAAAGTTCAGGGTTCGGCCGAGAAGAAGCCTCCAAAAGCCCCGATACTTGCTACGGCGGAAGCATACGAAGACGACATTGCGCCGCCGCCCTATGCTCCTATGTACCCTGACCTTACGGGCCTAGCAGAAGGCCCCGCTGACGCCGAGACTTCCGGGTCAGAGTCGGATGCCGGGGAGACGTCCCGCCCAGCCTCACCTGAGTCACCTGGCCTCGCAACCACACGGAAGAGTAAACGGGTTGTGAAGAACATTACTCGGTTCCCCCAATCGAGTCCGCAACAGGCCCTTCCGTCCAGCCGAAAAGGGGGAACCTCCCACTTATTCCCAGTTCGACAGTCCACCACCTATACCCCTAACCCGGCGGAAGGGGGGGGCCAGCCCATCGAATCAACAGTTTATAGCCACGTTCCCTTCTCAAGTGCCGATTTGTATAACTGGAAATTCCATGGGCCGTCCTACGACCAGAAACCAGAGCAGCTGATAGAGCTGGTGGAAGGCATTATATACAGCTATAATCCAACTTGGGCAGACCTTAGGCAGTTGAGCGCCCACATCCTGACCTCTGACGAACGCCGCCTTTTACAACAAAATATGGAGCAAGCCATCCGGGATGCGAATCCGGCCCATGCCAATTTACAGAACCTAATAGAAACGGAGGCGCCCATCGCTGCTCCCACGTGGGACTACCGAACCGCCGAAGGCCAAACCTTTATCCGCCGATACCAGCAGGCGTACCTGGCCGCCTTAAAGAAGGGGAAGCAGAAGGTTACCAACATGGGAAAAATCCACAGTGTAGTCCAACAAAAGGACGAGAGTCCAGGGGACTTCCTTGAACGACTTATGGAAGCATTCAGAAGGCACAGTCCGATAAATCCCGAAGACCCTAAGAACCTCCCAACCGTGGTTATGAGTTTTGTTAGCCAGTCAGCACCGGATATACGAAGAAAGCTACAGAGAACGGAGGGGTTCGAAGGGATGAGCCTAAGCCAACTGAAAGCTATAGCTGATCGCGTATTCGGATATCGCGACCAGGAGGAGAAGGTGGAGGCCCGGAAGGAATCGACCAGACGGATGCGGGAGAAGGCAGATGTGTTGGCCACGGTGCTGGAAGAACGAATGAGGTCTAGACCAAAGGGGAGGGGCAGGAGAACAAGAGGAACGCGGTCCCCCATAGGGCGTAACCAGTGTGCAAATTGCCGACAAGAAGGACACTGGTGGGCTGATTGTCCAGAGGAGATACGGGACAACCCGAGAGAAGAGGAATCATGGGACCGGCAGAGAGAGGAGGAGACCGGCGACCGCACGGGGACCCCTAGGCGAGGCCGTGGAAGGGGCCGAAGAGAGAGAGGACGGGATGACCGGAGGGAATGGCAGATGGCTGTGGACGCTACCCGAGACAGCACAGCATGAAGAAACCGGGAGGGCAGAGTCCCCACTGACCCTCTGGTGGAAATTCGGGTGGGGACAGAATCTATGAAGGCCTTACTAGACACGGGGGCCCAGCGATCTGTTATCACCACTGCCATAGCCCCAGCCACGAAAGAAACTATACCAATTGTGGGAGCCTCCGGGAAATCCCTTGCGGCCCCCCTCCTCAAAGAGCGCCAAGTCCAGATCGGAGGGACGATGGTGTCCCATCAGTTCATACACATCCCTGGATGCCCGGTCCCCTTGATTGGTCGAGACCTACTCTGTAAGCTCCAGGCCACCTTGAAGTTCAAGACTACGGGTGAAGTGGAAGCTCGCTTTGAAGATCGGCCAGTGACACTTATCTGTCCAGTAAGAGAAGAATGGAGACTACACGTTCCCCCAACTGTAGGACCCGGCGACTGCCGTTACGACCAGAACACCCCTTTCGCCCAGCAGAGGCGAGCCATAATGGATGAAGTGCCTGATGTATGGGCAGAATTGAACCCCGGCGGACTGGCCGTTAACGCTATCCCCATCTGGATTGAGCTCAAACCAAATGCTCAAGTTGTCAACCAAGGACAATACCACATCCCCTATGCAGCCCGGCATAGTATGCACACACATCTACAGAAACTCCTTCAACAGGGAGTCCTTAAACCAATCAGATCCGCATGGAACACCCCATTGTTGCCCGTTAAGAAGCCAGGAACATCCGAGTACAGACCCGTCCAGGACCTGAGGAAAGTCAACAACCAGGTAGCCGACATAGTTGCCCTCGTACCAAACCCATACTCCATCCTAGCCCAAGTGCCATCTCAGACCAAGTGGTACAGTGTCATTGATTTGAAGGACGCCTTCTTTTCCATCCCTCTTGCTGTCGACAGCCAAAAGTTGTTTGCCTTCACGTGGGAAGACTTGCAGACGGGAACCAAGCAGCAATATACATGGACCCGTCTTCCCCAGGGGTTCAAGAACTCGCCTACCCTCTTCGGCGACCAACTCGCCCAGGACCTGAAGACGTATCAGGACGAGTATGGGCCGGTCGTCCAATACGTGGATGACCTGTTGGTGGCCCGTGAAACGTACACCGAATGTGCTGAAGCTACCCTTTACCTCTTGAAGACCCTGGAAGCCCAGGGGTACCGGGCCAGTCGCAAGAAGGCACAGATATGCGAGATCGAAGTCGAGTATCTGGGGTTTCGCCTCCGAGAAGGAACCCGAAGGCTCGGTATCCCCCGAACCCAAGCTATTCGCAACCAACCCACTCCTGCAAACAAGAAGGAATTACGGGCACTCCTCGGAGCCGCTGGATATTGCCGCATTTGGATCATCAATTTTGCTATCCTGACCCACAGTTTGTATGCCAAGCTGAAGGGGCCTGAACTCGAGGGCCAGGATCTCCAGTGGGAGAAAAGCGAACTGAAAGCCCTTCAGGACCTTAAGGATGCCCTTGCGGCCCCACCAGCGCTCGGACTGCCAGATGTGACTAAGCCGTTCCACTTGTTCATCGACGAAAAGAAGGGATTGGCACTTGGAGTCCTCACCCAACTGGTCGGTACCTGGCAACGCCCTGTAGCATACCTCTCCAAGAGCATGGACAACGTGGCACGAGGATGGCCGGGCTGCCTACGAAGCATTGCGGCTGCTTGTCTCCTGATACACGAGGCCAATAAACTCACGTTCGGCCAAACACTTTTTGTGACCACACCCCACACCATCCGCGGCCTACTCGAGAGCCACGGACCCAGATGGATGACCAACTCCCGATTGGTCAAATACCAAGCCCTCCTGTGCGAAAATCCGGAGGTGCGGATCCTGGACACGACCAACCTCAATCCTGCCACCCTCCTTCCGGCCCCTGAACCACCACTCCACGACTGTGAAGAGGTAATGGCCACTGTGCACTCGAGCAGACCTGACCTGAAGGATCAACCCTGGCAAGGGGGCATCACCCTTTTTACCGATGGAAGCAGCCAGGTGATAGAGGGAATTCGAAGAGCTGGCTATGCGGTGGTGTCTGAGGACCATGTGATCGAGGCTATGGCTCTGACACCCGGAACATCAGCCCAGAAAGCGGAGCTGATCGCCCTCACCAGAGCCCTCCTGTGGGCTGAAGGAAAAGTTGTCAACATTTACACCGACTCCAAATACGCTTTCCTCACCCTCCAGGTGCACGGAGCCTTGTACAAGGAGAGGGGATTTCTGACAGCTGAAGGGAAAGGACTTGCAAATGCCGCTGAGATCTGCCAATTACTCGAGTCGGTATGGAAGCCGAAGAAGGTGGCTGTGATGCACTGCAGGGCCCACACTGGAAGAACGGACCCTATCGCCCGGGGAAATCAGCGGGCAGACGACGCTGCAAAAAGGGCAAGTCAGCTCCCCTACTCCTCTCACCCTTCTGACCCCGTACTCGTCGTCCAGCTCCCTACGGAGACCCCTATCTACACCCCCCAAGAAACGGAATGGGCCCAACAAGAGGGTCTACAGTCACGCAATGGCTGGTGGATACTACAGGATGGGCGCATATGGATACCCGAAGCCTTGGCCTGGACGGTGGCCAAGGAGGCTCACGACCGCACCCACCTGGGAAGGGACGCCCTGGGGCGCTTACTTGAGAAGACCTACTACATCAAAAAACTATCCCTGTGGACCAAAAACGCTTCCAGCCGATGCGCGACTTGTGCCCGGAACAACCCTCGAACGGGGCCCGGCCCTATGCCAGGACATGTTCTCCGAGGCACCAGCCCTTTCCACGTGTGCCAGATTGACTTCACACACATGCCCCCGGCGCGCGGCTACAAAGCTATCCTCGTCGCCGTGTGTACCTACACCGGATGGATTGAAGCCCAGCCCACTAGAACGGAAATGGCTAAAGAAGTTACCTCCCTACTGCTTCATCAAATCCTACCCAGATACGGCCTCCCCAAGCAAATAAACTCTGACAACGGCCCCGCCTTCGCTAGTGAAGTAACACAACAGCTCAGTACCAGACTGGGCCTCGATTGGAAGTTGCATTGTGCCTGGAGACCCCAAAGCAGTGGAGTAGTGGAGAGGGCTAACCGATCCCTGAAGAACCAGCTAGCCAAGCTATGCCAAGAAGCAAAAGCCAAATGGCCCGACCTGCTTCCACTGGCCTTGCTGCATCTTAGGTGTACCCCCAAGGCTACCGGCCTTACTCCCTACGAGATGATGTATGCTAGGCCACCACCACTACCCTCCTTTCCCGACTCCTTGCAGATACAGGGTGAGAGTTCCTTAGTGAAACAGATGAGAGCCTTACACCAGGTAGTGCAAGACATCCAGCAGTACACTGAAAGAGTAGCTCCCTTGGTCCTCACCAATCCTACGCACAGGTTCAGGGTGGGAGACGAGGTCTGGGTAAAAGAGTGGGATGAATCTGACTGCCTAAAGCCCAAATGGAAGGGGCCCTCCCTTGTTCTCCTAACGACCTCAACCGCTGTTAAAATTGCAGGAAGCCCAGTGTGGATACATTGGACCCGACTGAAACCTGCTGCTCCCACTAGCAGCACCCTGAAGCGTTGGACTGCGCACCAACATCCTGACGCTCCATTACGGCTGACTCTAAGAAAGACGTGAACCACCAGATTCATGCCTGCCCAGCAACAGGAACTCAGTTTCTGGACCCACTGCGTTTTTGGCTCTCTCTTTATCGCAGCCTTCATCGTGGGCCTCATTATCTTCTTGCTGCAAAAGCTCGGATACCTCCCACCACATATATAATGCTGACCATCTTCCTTCTCCTGTGTGCAGTTCCGAGCTATCCTGCCACCCTGAGCCTGAATTGCACTGAATGTTTGCGCCTCGTGCGCCACCGTATAGAGGGAGGATATCACCTAGTCACTACCCTCATTCACCAGACGCAGCCCCCGGAAGGCGATTGCCAGCTTCTCCCGACTTGTGCCCTCATCACTCCGAATGGCCTCCAACAGTTCCACAGATGCCTCCAAGGAAATCTCACTATCTGCCACAGCCCTACCAAACCAAGATACTACAATGTCACCCTCAGCGTAGGACTCCCTGCGTATGTGGCCGGACCTCCGGGAGTCGAGGGAGATGGCATTCTGTATTACATTAATTCTACTCGTATCCTTGTCGGTGGCATCCAAACTGTAGCAACCCTCACCTTCGACGTCTGTGCCGCCATGGACAAGCACCCTTGGTCTCGCAAGTGTGGTAGCCAGAGTTGGCGAGAGGCATACGTTAAGGACCACAAGTATGTCTGCCCCTTCAGTCCGGACATGAGATGCTGCTCCCCGTGGGTGTGGCTCCCATGCGCCGGCGACACTCGAGCCTCGGGCTGGGACCGAGTATGTGCTTATACGGGAGGAGGATATGCCGGATGCGCCGGCCTGGGCGAATTTCGTCGAGGTTCTGGTAACTATGTGTCCCTAGACTGGCCCATCCGAGGACACGACATGCCCTGGAGAGGAACGTGGGGCCTCGGCATTGACGGCGGAGGAATGGATCCGTTGACATATATTACCATATATCAGAGTCTCGAAACTAAGCCTCCTACGCACTATCAGACTACTGTCGTTGGCTACCAAGACGTATTCAATGAGATCGCCCGTGCTGAACACACTGAGACTAAATTCCCCATTTCCCCAGAAGCCCGGAATATGTTTCTCAACTTGGCGGAAAACATCGCCCTCTCCCTCGGAATTGCCAACTGTTTCGTCTGTGGAGGCACCGACATGGGTGAACAATGGCCCTGGGAAGCGAGAGAGATCCGACAACACACATGGGATGCACTCAACACCACTAACATTACCTTTCCCCAACGGCCGAAGCCGTACGAATGGGCCCTGAGAACAAATATCATAGGTACCCTCTGCGCTAGTCGAGCGCCATCGAAGCGTTACTCTGTACCAGTGGGAGACTCTGCTTGTACGGGGGTTCTTCAGTATAATGGCAGCCGGACGACCTGGTGGCAAACGGACAACCTGCCCGCCCCGGAGCCTATCTGGACAGAACCCACCTTGAACACGACATGGACATACGGAGGGAACGCCTCCCTCAAGTGGGTAGCCCCGGCGGGCTACTACTATATCTGCGGACGCAGGGCCTATGAACAACTCCCGACCCGCTGGTACGGTACCTGTCTCTTGGGCACGGTCCGACCTAGTTTTTTCCTTCTGCCCATACAAGTCGGCGAAACTTTGGGTATCCCCCTATATGTGGAAAAGGGGCCTGATAACCCTGCCCGACGAAAACGGTCTTTCCCAATCATCAAGCCCAAAGTCCAGATTGGAGACTGGAAGGACAACGAGTGGCCGCCTGAACGTATCATTCACTACTATGGACCGGCCACATGGGCTGAAGATGGTACATACGGGTACCGCACCCCTATCTACATGCTGAATCGCATTATTCGCCTACAGGCCGTACTCGAAATCCTTACTAACGATTCGGCCCTGGCCCTCAATATCCTAGCTCGACAGAACACTAAGCTCATTACCGCCGTCTACCAAAATCGCTTGGCTCTTGACTACCCCTTAGCCCAGGAGGGCGGGGTGTGTGGCAAGTTTAACCTCAGTAATTGCTGCTTACAGATTGATGACCAGAGCCATGTCATCAGGGAAATAACTGACCGGATGGTCAAACTAGCCCACGTCCCCGTCCAGACCTGGAACAGTGCGTGGGATTGGACTTCCTCCCTCACCAGCTGGCTCCCAACCGACTTCCTCCCTCACCAGCTGGCTCCCAACCTCCGGGAGCCTGCAAGGCCTCCTCGTCATGGGTGGCCTGTTCTTGCTGTCTTGCCTATTAATACCTTTGTCTCTCCCCTTAGTTTTCAGGTGTCTCCGCTCCACCATGGAAAGCATCGCTGATCGCCGTGCTGCTGCCCAGCTTATGGCTCTCCAGATGTACTCCCCCATTCCCCAGTCTGATGAAGCTGACGATGAAGCACCTTGTGGCTGATGTGCACTTTGAACCCCCTGAGTCACTCAATGGGCCATCACCCTTGTGTCAGCATAAGACCGGATACAAAGGGGGGGGGATTCCACTAGGGGCCCTCCGTCTCAACCCCGGCGAAGCAACCAACGGCTGCGCAAGGGCTTAGGGCTCGCTTGTTGCCTCCCTCGCTAACTATCCTTGTCCTTTCTTTCCTTTTCAGGGTTCATGGAGGTGATACTCTCCACCAGAATGGATGTTCAAGTATCAAAAGGGGGGAATGAAGGAGTGGAACGCCGGTACTACCTGAATACTACTGAGCAACAGGACAACCTCATGTTTTGTGCCTACTGATGGACTTTTACTTATGCACTCTACCTCTGCTTTTGGCTGTTTAGCCACACCTTATTACTGCACTGGACATTTGTGCCTTATCCAGTTTTACTGTTTACTAATGAAAGAAGTTGCTGTTTACTAATGAAAACACAGAATGCAGGGCTATTAGACATATAGCTTGTAACAGTAGTTAGCAAGGCCTATACAAGACCAGCTTGCCTGTAGCAACGCCATCTGAATAGACGACCTTGGAGGGTGCTGACACCCCCCTGCATTCCTGAGCCGAACCTTATCTCCTGTGCTAGAAAGGAGCATTGTGTGTGTGTGAAGAATAAGCTGCTAAGTTTCGTTTTTCTTGCCAGTATCATTTCAGTGTTATGACGTGTGTACGTACTGGGACTACAATTTTGTACTGTAAGAACTACAAATGTTTACTGCGCATGACAGTTGTGACGTGTAAGGGGCCAAATGCGCAGGCCCAGTAGGGAAGTATAAATGTAAGCGTCAGATGATTTATGACACACAGTGTCCCGAGGCTACTCGGTGCTGTTCACTTGCTAGCAATAAAGTTGCCTTGTTTGGAACCAAAATTTGCCTTTCGTCTCCTGATTTCCCACCTGTTTCATCTTGACAGTCAAGGATATTAAGTCACTATCTAGAAAGCTATGTGTATAGAATTTGGCCAGCAAAAAAGACTGTCCTGACAAATCACATGCCCATCCAGATAGTGGCTTTTGCCCCTCTCTCTATAGCTAGCGCCTCTTGCTGTCTGAATGGCAGTGCTGAATATTTGTCATGGATCTAAACACTGCAGCCAGCATTAAAAAAAAATATCTACAATCACACTGATTGAAGCACTTGAATATTGACCTACCATTGCCAGTTATTTTTATTCATAATTTGGGGGGGTTCTGTCCATTTGTCCAGTCATGTTTACAGAGCCATGGGCAGAAGAGAAGTGGTTTTAAAGCACAGAAAGGAAAGGAAGAAACCTTCCATTGACGCACAACAAAGGCCAGACCACCTTTGGAGCCTTTGAAGGATGTATCCTACTATGTACACATACGTGGGCAACATTTCTTCTATGTCCTACTACTACTTATTTCCATAGCGCTACTAGACGTACGCAGCGCTGTACACTTGAACATGAAGAGACAGTCCCTGCTCGACAGAGCTTACAATCTAATTAGGACAGACAAACAGGATAAATAAGAGATAAGGGAATTACTAAGGTGGGAATGATAAGATATGGGTACTGAACAAGTGAGTAAGGGTTAGGAGTTAAAAGCAGCATCAAAAAGGTGGGCTTTTAGCCTAGATTTCTGAGTTGCCTCTAACCCGCTTGGTATCCGATACCCCAGATCCTATATGTGAACTAGGCGGATAAGTTAAAGCAACAAACTTATCAGCCTCTTTCATAGTCAATAAATTAATGTGCTCTGTCATAACTCAAACACTGCATAGATGAAACAGACATATGAACATATATGATTTGCTACTCTCCAACACAAATTCCTTTATAAGCATGCCAGAACAGAGGCATAAACGGAACATTAACAGAAATTAAAAACAAGCAAATTCAGAACAGATGTGAAAAGATTTTGCTGCACAGTGATAAAGCAGCTCAAGAGGCAAGACTGCTGAGATAGAAGCACTCGGGTCATTCAGGAAACAATGAGATGTCATCCTGAGGGAAATGCAGCTCTCAAAGAGGAATTAAAACCTTGATGGGTGAACGAGCCTCTTCTGATTCCAAATTCTCGTGCTGCAGCACCAGTGACTTATTTGATTAATAATTACAAAGTGCACCATTTTGTTTCCAGTGGCCAACAGTATCTCTGCACAAAAATGCTCATGTAGAGGTTTATGCACTAATAAGCCTAGCGTGCACAAAAATGAAATGTTAAGTATGAAGACTTGAGCATGCAGGCTCAGCCATTCTGAAAAGAAATCACTATGTATGCACATAAAGGAATGGAAAATGCATATGAGGCTTTAGCAAGCCTTTGGTAAATTGTCAAGGGCTCAGCTAACATTCATTGGGTGGTTCCTGCTGGCTTTTAGATAGAAACACAGAAAATGAAGGCAGGTAAGGTCCATATGGCCTATCCCTTCTGCCCATCCATGCCATCTACTATTCCTTACTCTCCCTTAAAGATCCTAAGTACTTGTCTCAGGCTTACTTGAACTCAGATGCAGTTTTCATCTCTATTACCTCCACTGGAAGGCCATTTCACAAATTCCCCACCATTTCCATGAAGAAGTATTTCCTCAGGTTATTTCTGAGTCTGTCCTCTTTCACCTTCATCCTATGCCCCCTCATTCTAGAGCTTCCTTTCAACTGACAGACTCGCCTCCTGTGTATTTATGCCATGGAGGTGTTTAAACATCCCTATCATATCTCCCCTCTCCTGACTTTCTTCCAAAGTATACATATTGAGATCATTAAGTCTTTCCCATATGCTTTATGAAGAGGACCACTGACCATTTTAGTAGCTGCCCTCTGGACCGACCCCATCCTGTTTATATCTTTTTGAAGGTAAGTCTACAGAACTGTACACAATACTTTAAATAAGGTTTCATCAGAGTCTTAAACAGAGGTGTTACCAACTCCTTCTTCCTACTGGCCTTTCCTTATGCACCCCAAGCATCCTTCTAGCTTTTGCCATCGCTTTTTCCACCTATTTGGCCACCTTAAGATTATCAAAATGATCACACTCAAGTCCCGGTCCTCTTTCATGCACAAAAGTTCTTCATCCCCTAAACTGTGCTGTTCCCTCGGATTTTTGCAGCTCAAATGCATGATCCTGCATTTTTAGCATTAAATCTTAGCTACCAAATTGTAGAACATTCTTCAAGCTTCACTAGGTCCTTCCCTATGTTATCTATACCATCAGGGGTATCTACCCTATTGCATATTTTGGAATCATCTCAAAAGAGGCAAACTTTACCAGACATCCCTTTAGTAATATCGCTTACAAAAAATGTTAAAAAGAACCAATCCAAGAACTGAACCTTGCAGCACACCCCTGGTAACACCCCATTCATCAGAGTGAACTCCATTTACCACTACTCTGTCGCCTTGCTCTCAACCAGTTTCTAACCTAGTCAGTCACTTTGGGGCCCATACTGAGAGCACTCAGTTTATTAGTCATCTATGTGGAACTGTGTCAAAGGCTTTGCTAAAATATAAATACATCACATCTAGCACTCTCCCTTAATGCAACTCTCTGACAAGACCTGCCTCTAATGAAACCATGCTGCCTTGGGTCCTGTAATCTATTGGATTCCAGAAACTTCACTATTTTCTATTTTAAAATTGTTCCCATTAACTTGCTTACCACAGAAGTCAGACTAACTGGGCTATAGTGCCAATCTCTTCCTTCCACTTTTGTGGAAAGGGACCATATCTAGTCTTCTCCAGTCCTCCGGGACTACTCCTGACTCTACAGAAGTATTAAAAAGGTAACATAAGAATAGACATACAGAGTCAGACCAACGGTCCATCTAACCCAGTATCCTGTTTCCAACAGTGGCCAATCCAGGTCACAAGTGCTTGGCAGAAACCCAAATAGTAGCAACATTCCATGCTATCAATCCCAGGGCAAGCAGTGGCTTCCCCCATGTCTATATCAATAGCAGACTATAGACCTTTCCTCCAGAAACTTGTCCAAAACCTTTTTTAAACCCAGATACACTAACCGCTGTTACCACATCTTCCTGCAACAAGTTTCAGAGATTCACTATTCACTGAGTGAAAAAATATTTCCTCCTATTTATTTTAAAAGTATTTTCGTTTAACTTCAATGAGTGTTCCCTAGTCTTTGTACTTTTTGAAAGAGTAAAAAATCAATTCACACCTACTCATTCTACACCACTCAGGATTTTATAGACCTCAATCATATCTCCCCTCAGTCATCTCTTCTCCAAGGTGAAGAGCCCTAATCTCATTAGCCTTTCCTCATTTGAGAGGAGTTCCATCCCCTTTATCATTTTGATTGCGCTTCTTTGAACCTTTTTTTAATTCCACTATATCTTTTTTGATATACAGCGACCATAACTGAATGCAGAACTCAAGGTGAGGTCACACCATGGAGCGATACAGAGGCATTATGGTATTCTTGGTCTTATTTACCATCCCTTTCTTAATAATTCCTAGCATCCTGCTTGCTTTTTTGGCCGCCGCCACACTCTGGGCAAAACATTTCAGCATATTGTCTACAACACCAACTAGATCTTTTTCTTGGCTGCTGACCCCCAAGGTGGACCCTAGCATCAGGTAACTATGATTTGAGTTATTCTTCCCAAGGTGCATCACTTTACACTTGTCCACATTAAATTTCGTCTGCCATTTGGATGCCCAGTCTTCCAATTTCCTAAGGACTTCATAAAATGTTTCACAGTCTGCATGTGTTTTAACAACCTTGAATGGTTTTGTGTCATCTGCAAATTTAATCACCTAACTTATTGTTCCGATTTCCAGATCAGTTATAAAAAGGTTAAATAGCACTGGTCCTAGTACAGATCCCTGTGGTACTCCACTATTCACCCTTCTCCATTGACAGAAATGGCCATTTAACTCTACTCTCTGTTTTCTGTCCAATAACCAATTCCTAATCCACAGCAAAACATTTCCTCCTATCTCATGATTCTTTAATTTTCTCAGGAGTCTCTCATGAGGAACTCTTGTCAAAAGCTTTCTGAAAATCTAGATACACTTCAACAACCGGCTCACCTTTATCGACATGTTTCTTCACGCCTTCAAAGAAATTAAGCAAATTGGTGAGGCAAGATTTCCCTTGGCTGAATCCATGCTGACTGATCCATTAAGCCATATTTATCTACTTATTCCATAATGTTATGTTGTGTTATACAAGGCTTACTCTCTGCAAATACCTATACATAATTCATTACTGATTACAAATTAACAAAAAGAATATTGAGACAACCTCAGGAACTATATTATGTCATATATCACTCATCATAATTTTGAAAAATATATAATAGACACACCTAGTTATATCAAATATTCGTGAAACAAGATTTTACAAACTTTACGAAATAACTGAAAATTCCTGAGCATATGCATTTCTAAAGGTAGTGAATTCCACTGAGATGCAACTAAATAATGAAGAGAAGAGTTAAACATTTTCTTAAATCTTGTTAAACGAACTGTTGGAAACTTTAATAACATACGATCGTGAGATGTCATGTTAGTAATCGAACTACCATGTAAAAACTGCACAAGATCAGTTTTCATAAACTTCATAATCTGTCTTCCTCTTTCTGCAATCTCTTGTAGTTTATGAAGGCTAACCTGTTTTACTTTTTCAGCTGCTACATTTGAGAACCAAAGTGGCCTTCTTTTCCTCTTACTTTTATTTACTTTCCTTACAAAAAGGTTTGTTGCCCTTACAAAAGCTTCTTTCAGGTGGTGTTGTGACAGTGTGGAGTGAAGGACAGGGGAGAGACGGAGGAGAGGAATAAAAATGTGAAGGGGAGGAGGAAGTAAGAGAGGACACAGGTTAACTAACCCACAAGATCATTCCTTAAAAAAAAATCTATATATATTTTGATAAGAAAATGTATTTTCAAACCAAACCTGCCCAGTTTAAAAAGAGAACTGTTCTATGTTAGGACAAAAAGTGCTCTGGTTCGCTTCAAAGTAGGGTCTACACAGTGAAGTGGGATATTTATATAGAGCTGGAGAGGATTAGATACTGTAAATGCAGACTCAAGCAGTGTTTACATAATGCCTGGTTTATTCCAGTGGTTCTACCCTTATGGAAACTGGTTAGAGCTTCTTTTTTTTTTTTCTTTTATCAGCGCCCTTAAGTTTAAACTTTTTTATTCAGGACACAAACAGCAATACAAGCAGCCATCAAAATTTAAATAAGAGACAAAGTACAAATTTGTATAAAATACTCACTCATCTAGAAATCAATCAATTCCGTGATCCCCATTTTAAATAAAACATCCCCTTCCTCCACTCACTACTGTAAACTCCCATACAAATACAGAAATCCACAGTTTATCAATATCCATACAATGTAAGTCCTTTTCAAAGAATAAAACCTTTATGTTTAACAACTTTCACCCTTTGTGGACTTTTTATTAGGTCCTTAGAGCTTGAGGACTCTGGCAACCCCTCAGCATTCCTAGCTGTTTGAAGGCTGGGAGGCCAGACTATTGCAGACCCAGCAAAGCCCCCAGAGTAATTGGAATCCTAGATTCTGAAGTGATTATTATTATTATAAAGTTCCTAAATGGTGTTACCTAATGTTGTGTGTGTTGAAGTATTGTGTGTGCTACATATGTTAAGAAGTAGATTTACTGTGTATGTAGTCCCTGAGCAGGATTTATGAAATGGTTAAAGCCTTGTGAATGATATAATTGAAGTCCAAGATGGATTTCTAAACAGCCTGAAGTACATTAAGTCAAGACCTATCTGTGTTCCAGTATGTTCCAGTCAGGGCCGTGCCAATGCGGTAAGCGGGGTAAGCAAGGCAGGGGGGCGCCTGCCTTCGAGGGGCGCTGCTGCCCTGCCGTCCCTGCCTTCCGCTCACTTGCAAAATCTTTTACCTGGAGTTCCGATTCTCCTATCTCCCCTGCCCTCCTTTTCATGGTAAACCCAGAAGTAAAAGCAACTCAGCAGTATTCACTGAGGCAGGCAGGCTCTTCAAGTTATTTGAGAGAATACAACCAGATTGCTATATATGCTTTGGTTTGGCGATAACTCCTCACTCAGGGTGACCTTCAGAGCTTGAACAGCATTCAAATTAAAGAGAACCTGAAATTTTAAAAGTGCTAAAAATAAGTTTTAAAAGTATTTGCATTAAATCTAATTGCAGAATTCAGGTGCTGGGAGTCTGTACTTGGTTGTCATATGCTCAGATTTGTTTAAATCATATGCAAATTTGTCCGTTTGTGGGAGGTTCTCATTTGCATATTTATGGATAAAAATGATGGAATGTTTACAGCCTTAATGTTAGGTTATGGCTCTGATCAAAAGTGTGAAGTTTGGTCCAAAAACGAAGGGTTTATCTAGTGTTTTTGACTAAAAATTCCCAGTGGCTGTGTGTTAATCTGCATTCAAATAGAGCTCTCTGATTGGATAATCAGCTTCTGTTAGAAATCTGCCAGGAAGGGAACAGAGTGAGACAGCAACTGACCGTCGGTTTGGCCAAGAGAGACATGCAGCTGTGAGTTCCTGTGTGTGTTGACTGAAATTATAAAAGAGTGCCTGATTATGTGGTAAATGAGAAAATATGAATGAAAAGAGGTTGGTGGAGATTGAAGTTTGAGTCTAGTGAGAAAAGGATCTGAATATTTCAGGATTACTTGAAGTTTATGAAGAATAGAAAAGGGTGAATTTCAGTTTAAGAGTGTTTAAATCCTATAAGCTATATAAAGGCTAGGTAGATTTAAGTGACTGTAAGCAAGGAAACCTTAATATTTGATCTGAAATAAATATTTGATCTGAGATAGTTGATCAGAGATAAATGTTTGATCTGAATTATATCCTTTGGTGCAAAGGAGATTAGAAAAAGAATCTTTGGAAACTAAGAGGACTTTGCTCACATTTTGAATTAGCATTCCTATTTTGAGTTGGAAATCTTTGAAGTGTTATGAAAATACATTTTGTTTTATGAAATTGCTAAACTTTAGAGTCAGAGACATATCAATGAGGGATACATACAGTGTTATTTTTTCCTGAGGTCCGGCTTACTTGCCTGCTCCCTTCTGTTCCTGCTCTGCTAGACGGAGGGGGGGGCGGCGCCAACTGATAGTCTGCAGGGGGGCACCAGAGACCCTAGGCACGGCCCTGGTTCCAGTTGTATGTACACAAATCTTTGTTGCAACATTAGTTTTTTGTCTGTCTTACATGTGCAGGGACCCCAGCCTAGACAGGATGAAGAGAGATGATGAAATGCTAGCAGAAATTAGGAAGGCTAACAAACTTGGTAACACAATAATAGGAGATTTCAGTTCCCCAATACTAACAGAGTAAATGCTAGGGAGGTAGCTGGTATAGGGATCGACCAGAGGGGAAGTTCCTTTAGATCTAGTCCTTACTGGAACATAGGAATTGGTGAAACGGGTAATGGTGGTGGGGTTGCTAGGTAGCAGTGATCATAGTATGATCAATCTGTCATTACTGGAGATCACACTAAAAAACCCCACTGCACTTAATTTTAAAAGGGGAGATTATGATCACACAGCATAGTCATGGGAGAAGCTTGGGAGCTTGGGCCTCCGCTACTTTGGGCTCAAGCCCCATCAGTCGAAGAGATCTACTGCCTGAACCTTTCCCCCAGTCTGGTGCTGCCTCAGTTTTCCAGTTTCTGCTCAGTTCATGGGTGAATCGAGGATAAGCGAGGAAAGCATGCCACCGACACCCTCACTGCTGAGGCAGCACAGATCAGGTTTTGGCCAGTGGATCTCTTCAGCTGGTAGGGCTGGGGCATCACTGCCAGCAAAAGGTAAGTTTCTGAATGCCCGGGGTGGGGGGGAGAACACAAAGAAAATGTGTACCCCCTCAATTCATCCTTGGCCCCCCCCCACCAAAAAAAAAAATGGGCGCTGCTGGCTACATCCTTGTGATCAAATACGTACATTAGAAAAATAAATAAAAGGGTCAAACATTTGCAGGAGGTGTAGACTATACTGCCAACTCCAGACTTCGCGCCTTCTGTCTTGCTGCACCCTACGCCTGGTATAAACTTTCTGAGCCCCTATGTCTTGCCCCATCCTTGGCCACCTTTAAATCTAGACTGAAAGCCCACCTCTTTAACATTGCTTTTGACTCATAACCACTTGTAACCACTCGCCTCCACCTACCCTCCTCTCCTCCTTCCTGTACATATTAATTGATTTGATTACTTTATTTTTTGTCTATTAGATTGTAAGCTCTTTGAGCAGGGACTGTCTTTCTTCTATGTTTGTGCAGCGCTGCGTATGGCTTGTAGCGCTATAGAAATGCTAAATAGTAGTAGTAGTACACAATATTTAAAAAGACCATTTTGGAAGTTTGCAAAAAATATTTTTCATGCTTTACAAAGGTCAAAAGAAGGCCAAATACTGCCAGCATGATTTAAGTATGAGGTATACTAGTTATAAGGCTTTATGGCCAGGTCTTTGGAGATTTATTGGGTTAGCAAGTCTCTGAGCTATTTACTACAGGTTCATTAATGCCAAAAACTTAACCCTGCCTTGACTAGGAGATAACAGTTGAATGGGCTGAGTGCCTGGAAACTCCCCATGCTATTCCACATTTTAATTTTTGGGCCTGTAGCATGGTTGATTTCATCACACTTCAGCACAACATACAAAGATCCGTTGAGATCTGAATTTCCGCTCTCCTTTGTGAAGAGGTAGGATTTCAGTATTTTGCAAAATGTAAGAAAGTCGGTTATCCTTCTTAACTATGAGGGCAGGGTGTTCCATGATTGGGTTGTGAGGTAGGAGAACCTTGTGCTATGGGGAGATTTGTATATTACTCCTTTGCAGTTTGGGAAGTGGAGTAAAAGGTAGTTTCGAGCAGTTGTCAGGGTATTTCTGAGTGGGAGGTCGATCAATGTGGTCATGTAGGTGGGGGATAGTCTCTGAAGGATTGTAAAGACAAGCATTACCATGTTGCCTATTTAGCTTTCTATATGTGTAACTGATGTGTGTTATTCTGTTAGCTCTGTAGCAGTTCAGCTTATGTTGTTTTCCCTGTAGAAGATGTATTGATGTTTTAGTGTGTATTTATATTGCTGCTTTTCAAAATTAGGGTTGCTTTTGTGAGAGTTTTGAAATGACAAGATTGCTATACTAGTCCCATCCAAACTTTAGAGTTTGGTTTTGGATTTTTTTGTTGTTGCTTTTTTCCTCTATTCACTAATTTTTCTCTTTTCTTATCTTGCTCATCTTTTTCTATCATGTTTCACCTTTTGCGTATATTCTTCCCTCAATGCTCTTCATTACCTCCTCCCTTCTAGCTTCTCTGCCCATTTCTCTTATCATACCATTTCTCTGCATTTGGGCCAGCAACATCAGTGATTTCTCTCTCTGGACTGGGACCAGGTAGCAGAAGAATATGATATATGAAGTGGAGTGTCAGATAAAAATTCCATAAAGTCTAGCATCCTGTCAGAGACAATGATCAATCGAGCCCACTAGAAGTACCCAAAAGATAGATCCATTTCTTGCAGTTGCCCCCCAAAGAGGTTCACTTTGCTAATAATTGTTTATGGACTTTTTCTCTAGGTATTTGTCCAAACCCCTTTTAATCCCAGTTTTGCTATATGCCCTGCCACATTTTCTGGCAACAAATTCCATAGCTTGATTGTTGGTTGAAAGAAAAATATTTTCTCCAATTTGTTTTAAATTAGCAGTCAGCTGTCTATTAATTTAATGGAATGTCCCCTAGCCATGGTAGTTTCAAGGCACAAATAACTGTTTCTTATTTACCTGTTGTATCATTGTATAAACTTTAACCATAACCCCTTTCAGTTGCCTCTTCTTCAAGTTGAAGAGCCCTAACTTGTTCTGTCTTTCATCACAGAGGAGCCGTTCCATCCACTTCATCATTTTTATTGCCCTTCTTTGCATTTTTTCCAGCTCTTCTATAGTCTGAGACAGTAAGACCAGAAATGTACACAGTGATCAAGGGGTGCGCTCATACCATGGATCGAGAGAAAGATAGAGGTATTATGCCATTCTTTTTTTCCATTCCTTTCCCAATAATTCCTAACATTCTATTTGTTATTGTTGTTGGGGTTTTTTTTTTTTGTGCGTCACGACCCATTGAGTTGAAGATTTCATGGTATTGCCCACAGTGATGCCAGGATCATGGTCCTCTTAGAACGTCACTCACTCCTCTCCTTTTAAGTTTTTGGTCAGCAGGCAATAATTTCTTTCAAGATTTTTTTTTCCAAAGCTTGATTTGTTGAACCAGCAAACAACAAAATACAAAACAGAAAATATAAAAAGTTTTCCAAACACATAAAACTGTGTACGAAAATAGAAGAAATATATGGTTCACAATCCAAGCCAACACAGTAAAGTACCTTTGAGTGTGTAAAACATTCTGCCCCCTTCTCCCCTCCCTCCAGTGCCCCAACTCCCTCCCCCATCATAAACAACCCCCTCCCTACAAAACTTCCAAACTATTTTTTAAACATTTTGGCACTGCAATTGTTTTTACACATTACCTCTTGTATAGTCATTTCAGATTCATATGTATGTTTTACATCATTTAGGGGTGGGGTCTTTTACTAATCCACGTTAATTATTAGCATGTGCTAAACACTAGAGATGCCCATAGGAATATATGAGCGTCTCTCAGTTAGCACACACTTATTTTCAGCACACGCTAAAAACACTAGAATGCCTTTGTAAAAGGACCCCTTATAGAGCACTAACAGCGCACTCTAATGCTGCTAACACAAATTGTTTGCAACAAGTCCAACTGCATAAAAAGGGTACTTCTATAAGGAGCTGAAGAACAAGTGTAAATGATGATATTCTAGTTTATTTATTTATTTATGACATTTATATCCCGCATTAGCCCGAGTAGAACTCAGGTTCAATGTGGATTACATAACAATTAGAAAAGCATGAACATGTTCAAAATATATTAACAGAAAGTAAAATACATCATATAACGTTAGACCAGTGAAATTTGAGATAGGAACAGATGTAATGAAATACGTGGAGGGGCATAATCGAACGCATACGCCTATCTCCATGGGCGTTTATCTCCGAGAACGGGTCCGTGAAGGGGCGGGCCGAACCGTATTTTCGAAAAAAATGGACGTTTTTGAGCTGGGTATTTGTTTTTTTTTTAGCGATAATGGAAACTAAAAACGCCCAGCTCAAAAACGTCCTAATCTGAGCCATTTGGTCATGGGAGGGGCCAGGATTGGTAGTATACTGGCCCCCCTGATATGCCAGGACACCAACTGGGCACCCTAGGCCAGTGCGGTGGACTTCAGAAAAAGCTCCCACATGCATAGCTCCCTTGCCACGGATGCTGAGCTCCCAACCCCCCTCCCCCAAAACCCACTACCCACAAATATACAACACTACTATAGCTCTTAGGGGTGAAGGGGGCACCTACATGTGGGTACAGTGGGTTTTGGAGGCCTCCCGTTTACCAGCACAAGTGTTGCAGGGGGGGATGGGCCTGGGTCCACCTGCCTGAAGTGCACTGTGGTACCCACTAAAAGTGCTCCAGAGACCTGCATACACGCAGGCCTCTAGGACTTGTTGTTGCTGTATAACATTGGCACACCAGTTGACACCTGAAGACTAATCTCTCTGAAAATGTCCTTTATTGGAATAAGCACGTTTACTTACAGTTAACTGCAGAGGTTGTGCCCCACTGGCTACGAGTCTCCCTGGTACTGAGATTAGCAGTAGGTCAGAGCTGGCAGAATGCTGTACAATGCCCTCTTTCAGCCACATTCAAGGTAAGAACTAAGTTCTCTAATGTGGCAAACACAGGAAAGGGAACTAAAACTGGCTTACAAAAATGGCCACTACCGCATGGACTACAACAGGAAACACAACAGGGCACACTCTGACCCAGTAGGCAGGGGGAAAAGCACCATGGGAGAAGAGCCTACCAACTACCAACATCATGAGACTGTAACACAAGCTAATGAAATCACGGAGCCCAATACCCTACACCCACCACAATGCAATGCTGATGTGACCCTGTAGTGCACCCGAGAGCCACATCTGACTCAGGGAAAGGCTGTGAGAGGATCGAACACATTCTGCTGTCATGGAGGTGGGTACGGCATATGAGGCTGGCATACAGGCTGGGAAAAAAGTTTTTAAAGTGGGGGTTTTTTTTGGTGGGAGGGGGTTAGTGACCACTGGGGGAGTCTGAGGACGTCATCCCCAATTCTCTCCAGTGGTCATCTGGGCAGTTGGGGCACTTTTTTGGGACTTGTTTGTGAAAAAAAAAGAGTCCAAAAAAAGTGACCCAAAATCGCGGTAAAAACGCCTTTTTTTTCGATTACCAGCTACAGACGCCCATCTCTCCTTGGCTGATAACCACACCCCAGTCCCGCCTCCGACACGCCCCCATCAACTTTATTCATTTCTGCAACGGAGTGCAGTTGGAAACGTCCAAAATCGGCTTTCGATTATACCGATTTGGGTGCCATTGCGAGAAAAACGCCCATCTCCCAATTTGGGTCAAAATATAGGCGTTTTTCTCTTTCGATTATAAGCTGGTTAGTGATTTTTTTTTTTTTTTCAATTCTCTTTATTGTCGTCGGTACAATACATGCTTATACAATGCACTATGTAATACAAACCATCAACACTTAAAACAGTATGTCCTTCGTCACAGAGATATACACAAATAATATACATGAAGCACAATTGCACTGACATTTTCTTCTATTCCCCTTCCCCCCACCCTCCCCGAAACCCCCCCCCCGGCCTGCCCCCCCTCCCCCCCCTGTGATCATCCATGGTGCTAGGAAACCTTATTGTCTTAACAGTTCCTCTAACTTCTGCCAAAGCAGTGCATACTGTCTGTTGTCTGAGTTTGGAGATGACTTATACAATGTGTTCTCATATTTTGCTATTTCTTTGACCTTTGCCACCCAGCAATTATAGGGTACTGGTTCTTCCCTTGTCCAACACTGTAGGATAGATTTTTTTTGCTGCCAGGGTAGCCATATATAAAAATCTCCGCTGTGGCTGAGAGAACCCCTGCTCCAGTAGATCTGTCTGGTCTCCCAACAGCAGCGAATGGTAGGACCACTCTACCCTCTCCTGGAGCACTGCATTCAATACCCCAAAGAGTTGGTTCCATAGTTCCAATTTCGGGCATTCCAGGAAACTATGTATGAAGGTGCCTATACCCGCCTGGCATTTGGAACATATGTCCGACTCCCACAGCCTCATTTTCTTTCCCTTTTCACAAGTAATATATGCCCTATGTAGCAATTTAAACTGAGTTTCTTGCCAGTCCGCACATTTGACAAATTCTGCTAATGACACAAACAGGAAATTAAACTGAGGCTGCGAATAATCAGTTCCCATTTCTCTATTCCATGCAGAGACAATTCCTCCCCTCCCATCAGCTGGCCCAGCCATTTTCGTCAACTTATACCACATAGATAATTTATTGCCCTTTGGGGGTAAACATAACACCATCTCATCCATTTTCCCGTATGTCCATCCCTTCCCATACTTCCTCCATGCCTGTGACCAGTAATGTCGTGCTTGCAGATATTGTAACATTTGATTATTTGGGATCCTCCATGTTTCCTTCACTTGCGAGAAGGGAAGGAAACTATTGCTCTCCGTGGACACCAAGTCTCCCCATGTCACACATCCATTTTCTGCCCATCTTTTAAATACAGAGGGTCCCATACCCACCGGGAAGTCTACCAGCCCCACCAATCTCTGAAAGGGCGAGGCAAATGGGCTTCTATCCTGTCGACTCCTCCACCACTTCCATGCCTTACGGAGCGGTGTAAGAAAGCTAAGCTGTTTGTTTGCAATGGTACCTAGTCCTGGCGGGGTGTGTATTAGATTTATAAACGAGTATGGTTTGCACCATTCCTCCCACCAATGATTTGGAGTGAATTTTGACTGGCTACTAATACCTTCGTATATTATACGCATCAGAGCTGCCACATTGTAAAGGCGTAGCTCAGGTAGATTAAGGCCTCCCCTTTCCCTATTAAGTATTAACACTTGATATCCTATGCGTGCGCCTGTATTCCTCCATATGAATGATCTTATAGTGGATCTAAATAGTCTTTCGTCCTGTCTCTTAATCCATATGGGAATTGCTTGCAATGGGTATAATAATTTTGGCAACAGAACCATCTTGACCAATGCTATTCTGCCATAAAGTGACAGGGGGAGGTCTTTCCATCTCTCACAAGTTATCCTGATCTTATCAATTTGTTCCATTATATTTTTCTTATACATCACTAATGGATTAGTACTCAAAAAGATCCCCAAATAGCGCATTGCCTGTGATACTGGTGGTATAGGGAGACTACCAAACCTTGAGTTGACTTGGGTTCCTGCTAATGGAAGTAATTCAGATTTTTCACAATTGACCCTTAACCCCGATACGTCCCCGAACTGCTTTACTAAGAGTAATGCCTGGTCTAGATGAGTAAATGCATCCTGCAGGTATAAAAGGATATCATCTGCAAATAAATTAATGCGGATCTCTTTCCCTCCCACCATAAGCCCCCTAATCTTGTCACTCTGCCTTATTTTAATCGCCAGCGGTTCAATTGCCATCAGGAACAGGAGAGGCAACAGCGGGCATCCTTGCCTTGTTCCCCTTTGTAACTCAAAGTCTTCTGTTAGGGTATTATTTATCATCAGCCTCGCTCTTGGTTTAGTGTATAAGGTCTTAACCCACTCAATGAATCTGCCACTAATCCCGTACTTCTCCATCACCCAGAAAAGATACTGCCACGATATGCTGTCAAAAGCTTTTTCCATGTCTAACCCCGCTATGACCTCACTCCCCTTTGTTCCTTTATAAGTGTGGATTGCTGCCAATGCCCTAATGAGATTAATTGAGGCGTACCGGCCCGGTACAAATCCCGCCTGATCCTCCTGCACCACCCCAGATAGAGATATGTTCATTCTTCGGGCTAGGATAGCTGCTAGAAGTTTAACGTCCTGGTTTAATAAGGATATTGGGCGGTAAGACCCCACCTGCCCCGGATCCTTTCCTGGTTTAGGGATTAAGATAATATGTGCCAGATTTTGATTATGTTGCCCGTCTGCTCCTCCCCCTGAGAGATCATTAAAAAAATCGACCAGTGGTTTAGTAATATCTGTCATTAAGATCTTATAGTATTCAGGCCCGTACCCGTCTGGGCCTGGGGCTTTAGTCAGCTTTAGTGCTTTAATGCCTTGCTTGACCTCCTGATCTGTTATAGGGGCGCTTAATCGTTGTGCTTGATCTGTGGTCATCTGCGGCACTTGTAGGCCCTCAAAGAAAGCATCTCTCTGCAGTGGGTCTAATTCCCGTACTGCGTATAGGGATTGGTAATAGTGAACAAATTGTTTATGTATTTGAGTTTCTTCATGATATACTCTGCCTGTACTGTCTTTTATTGATGTAACAATCTGTCTTTTCCTGTACGGTCGCACTAGGTTTGCCATAAGCTTCCCTGCCTTGTTGCCCCATTGAAATAGTTTGAATCTCTGAAAATATATGTCCCTTTCAGCTCTGGCATTTAGCAATTGATCAATACATTTACGAAGTCGACCCAATTTCTCCCTGTATTCTTTATCCATGCTTCCCATATGTTGTCTACGCACTTGCTGGTACTCGGCCGACAGGGTTAACAGCTCTGCCTCTGTTTTTTTCTTTTTCCGGGCAGTGTACGCTAAGATATGGCCTCTCAGTACAGCCTTGGCCGCCTCCCAGTATACCGTTGGGCTCACTTCCGGGGTTCTATTATCCCTTTGATAATCTGCCCACTTCTCTCTCAAGTATGCTTTAAACGTTTCGTCTCTGTATAGTGTAGGGGAAAATTTCCACACCCTCTCCGAGGCTCCCTTAGTATATTCTATGGAGTATGCGAGTGCTGAGTGATCTGACAATGTGTTATCCAGTATGTGTGCTGCTTTTGACACCTAGAATAGGGCCTGTGATACCAGAAAGTAGTCTATTCTAGAATATGAATTATGCGGATTGGAAAAGAATGTAAAGTCTGAATCATAAGGGTGTAGAATTCTCCACATATCAATCAACCCCAGTTGGTGTATCAAAAAATTGACTCCTCTATGGTCCCATCCCTTTGTTTTGGATTTACTTGGTTTACAATCAATAGTGGGATCTGCAGTAATATTGAGGTCCCCTCCCAAGATTCTCTGGTATTCCGGATACAGCGCCATCTGTGCCACTATATCTGAGAAGAATTTATGGTTGTATGTATTTGGCCCATATATATTACAAAGGCTGATCTTTCGGCCCCACAACTCTCCCAACACTATGACATACCTTCCCTCCTTGTCTTGTAATACCTTATGGATGGTTAAAGGCAGCTGTTTGTGTACTAAAATAGCAACTCCCCTTTGTCTGCTGTTAAAGGATGAACATATCACCTCTCCCACCCACCCTCTCTTCAGTTTCACATGTTCCGAATTGGACAAATGGGTTTCTTGGAGAAAGGCGATATCCGCCCCCTCTTTTCTAAGCCAGGACAGTATTTTGGTACGTTTAACTGGGGAGTGAATCCCATCTACATTCAAAGATAGTATCTTCAAGTTAACCATTTCCCACTCTATAGTCTGTAATCCTCATGCCGTCTTTTCTGCTCTTTTTTTGTTCCCTGCCGGCTTCCCAGCTAAGCCCACCAGGAACTCTCTGCTTCTGAATTTCAGTTTCCATCAAACAACATCTCCATCTTCCCCTTTGCAGGCTCTTTACCTCTTCCCTCCCCCCTCCCTTCCTCCCCCCTCCCAATTCCCCCTTACTGCCTCCTTCCCCATCATTCACACTGACCCTAACTCCTCTCCCTCCCACCCCTCCCTCTTCCCCTTCAAAGCCCTTCTGATTCCTCCTCTTCATCATCCTTCTCCTTCCCGTCTTCATACAGCAAGAAACATACATCATACTCCCCCCCTCGAACTCCCTGCCCAGTAGTATACCCCCTAACCCCGTAACAGTCCCCCACAGCCAGATCAGCATAACACAACCTATGTACATAACATTCTTATAACTTGCTAAGATTATCACATTAACTGTTGCTCGAGAGCTCTGCACTTTTCTCTGGAACTTTGGGCTGCACCTTCTCTGCGCCAATGCATCAGGATCATGGTTACCCCACCGTCCACTTGCTTAGTGCCAGACCTCACAGGAGCAGTACCTTGATGATATCCTGATCATATCTTTTTAGCCTGTTTTGGGGGCATGAGTGTTTCTCCTGGTAACTCCGATCAGGCTCCAATCTCAGGGTTTCTCTTATTAACAGTATTGCCCTCCGACTAGGTCTGTTCAGCTTGGCTCTCTTTATGCAAACAGGGGGTGAAAACAAAGTTAAATCAAACCATTAGATCCTATTCGATCTGTCCCGCGGAGATGTGTCTCCTTCAACATTTATTCTCTGGCTGGTGCCTCTCTGTTCAATCTCTCCATAAACGCTTTGGCCTCTGCTGCTTCTTGAAACATCAGTGCTTTTCCTTCATGCCACACTCGTAACTTCGCAGGATATAGAAGCGAGAATCTGATGCCCTTGCTGTACATTTGGGAGCATGTGGGGGCCATTGCTCGTCTAAGCTGCGCCACCGCCAAGGAGTAATCATTGAACAGTAAGAGTTTATGTCCATTGTATTCTAGTTGCGTTTGTCTGGTTCTTCCCTGCTTTAGCATCGCTTCTTTCTCTCGCCAGTTGAGGAAATGGGCAATTGCTGTTCTAGGTTTATTATCTCCTTCTTTCCGGCTCCCTATACGATGTGCACGATCGCATTGCCAGGCGCCAGTTCCTCCTCCCAGGCCCAACTGCATAGGGAGCCATTCGCTAAAAAATTTGTAAAGTTCTCCCTCTTTCACTTCCTCTGGAAGCCCTACGACTCGCAGATTATTGCGGCAATTTCTATTCTCTTGCTCTTCCACCTGTGCTCTGAGAGCTGCTGCTTCTTTTTGCAGGGTTTCGATCTGGGCCGCCATACCCGTTGTCGTATCTTCTTGAGCTAGCACGCGCTGTTCCACCTCTGTTAGCTGCGGGCCTGCGTGTCAAATTTCTCATTAATTTCCTCGACCGCAGAGTGGATTTTATTTAGTCGATCCTCCAATGCCGCCGCTACTGTTGAGGATATCTCTTTTGCCCATTCTCCCGCGTTTTTTTCCGGCCCAGGTAAAGGATCTGGAGACATCGCCATCTTGGCAGCCTTTCCCGCGGGAGTGTGCTTATGTTTTATGGCGCCCTGATTTCTAGTGGGCATACCGCTCTTCCCGTTCCTCCGATTATAGCCCAATTTGTGCTGTGAGTTCTCTGCCCCTTCGCGTTATTTGGGATTCTTCAGGGTGTAAAAAATATTTCAAATAGCAGGTTTTTTGCAAAGAATTCGAGGGAGCTCTCCCTTCCTGCTGCTGTTCAGGAAGCAGTCATCACGTGACCCCCCTGGTTAGTGATTTAAGCTAGATAACTGAAATATGGATGAAAAAGGTCAAGGGCTAGGATTAACTGCGATAGACACGATTATGAAATATGATTCCTTATATCCCATTTAAATTAAAATGACTCAATTTAGATGCCCATTGGGCTCATTTTCAAAGCACTTAGCCTTCCAAAGTTCCATAGGTTTCTATGGAACTTTGGAAGGCTAAGTGCTTTGAAAATATGCCTCCATGTCACCAGTCTTACTAGATCCTCATGTGTTCTACATTTTACTTGTGTTTTGCCTACTTTGCCTAATCAACAAGTTTGTCATGCTTCTCCCCCTTTTTTTTCTGTCCAGATTAACAAATATATTAAACAAACTGGTACCAGTACTCATGTTCACCTCTCTCCATTGGCAAAACTGCCCACTGAGAAAGCTATTATAGCTAACTCATCACAGAATATTTCAGTACTGAATACTTGAAAACAGTGTGCACACTATACCAATGTAAACAGAAGCCCCAAGCTTCCTTACAGGGTGTAGGACACTTTCCTCTCATTTCCCCTTCTCGCCCTCTCACATTTACCACTACAACTCCTAAGAACAGCCAAACTGTGTCAGACCAATGGTCCATCTAGCCCAGTATCCTGTTTCCAACAGTGGCCAATCCGGGTCACAAGTACCTGGCAGAAACCCAAATAGGACCCAAAACTCTGGCCACAGTTGGCTGTGGAAAGAAATCGGAATGTAGAACTGCAAAAGATAAGTCCCAAAGAACTCCAAATTGAGAGTGACTTCAGCTGGATTTAGAGTGATTACATAGTAAATATCACATTCTGATTGATTGGAGGTTTTTATGCCAATGATGCGAGTGAGTACTTCTTAGACACATGACAGTGTATATTGCGAAACAAGGAGTCACTTCACACCACGTGAGGCTTTTCCTCCAATTTCAATTAACACTCCAACACATTATTGAAAGAAGGAAGGACTTTATTACGGGATTTGCTAGAAACCCAAATAGTAACAACATTCCATGCTACCAATTCCAGGGCAAGAAGTGGTTTCCCATGTGTATCTCAATAGCAGACTATGGATGTTTCCTCCAGGAACTTCAAATTTTTTAAACCCCGAAATGCTAACCACTGTAACCACATATCCTCTGGCAATGAGTTCTAGAGTTTAACCAACCATTGACTGAAAAAATATTTCCTCCTATTCATTTTATAAGTATTACCATTTAGTTTCATTACCTACCCAGTTTGTGTACTTTTTGAAAGAGTAAAAAAAAAAAAAATCGATTCACTTTTACTCACTCTATACCACTCAGAATCCTGTAGACCTCTATTATATCCTCCCCTTAGTTGTCTCTTTTCCAAGCTGAAGAGCCCTAACCTCTTAAGCCTTTTCTCATATAAGAGGAGTTCCATCCCCTTTATCATTTTGGTCACTCTTCTTTGAACCTTTTCTAATTCCGTGATATCTTTTTTGACTCGACGTCCGGAGACGGAGAAGGCTCGGGTCGATGTCCGGGGATGGTGCAAGGTTCTACATCCGGAGATGGAGCCAGGCCTGACCTCCAGAGAGAGATCAAGGCTTGTCTTCCACAGAGGGATCAAGGCTCAACCATTTCAGAGGAAGCAAGGCTCAACAGCCAGAAAGAAAGAAGGCCAACATCCTGAGATGAAGCCTGGCTCAAGCTCCTGAGACAAAGTAACACTCGAACCACAGAAACGGAGCAGGGCCCAACCTGGCCCAACAGTCTGAGACCAGATCCTGGACCAGAGCCAACAGAGGGAAACCAAGCACCACCCCACTCCATATAGGGATGTGCGGGTCGGTATCCCATAAGGGAGCGATGCTGACCAGGTCCAGGCCGAGCAAGGACTATCACCGACACTTGAGCGACTACCATGCGGGGCCAGGCTCAACAGCCACAGTACTCTACCGACAGGCAAAGGAAGGAAAGGAGACCCGCAGCTGCTCCCTGTGCACTGCCAAGGGCGGTGCACTGGCCAGATCTGGCAGCACACTGCAGCCACGCAGGACAGAGATCTGTGCTCCAAGACAGAAGCTGGGGTAAGATGGTGGACAGAGTGCGCAAAGCTCACCAGAGAGAACTTCCAGCAGAACCTCAGCACCATGAGGGAAAGACCACCGGGTCAAAACAGCAGCAGAGAAACCAGCAACCGCCGGTAAACAGACAGGGAAGAGGCCCGACCACGCATGAACAAGGAAAAAAATAGCAGGCAGCGGCATATAAGTCTAAACCAGCTCAGAGTCAAAGCTAGCGTGGGAACAGAGCCTAGACCCAAGCCAGACAGGGAAGCATACAGACCTTCATGGAGAACTCACCAAGAGAAAACCACAGCAGAGTCAGATCCAGGAAATGGTGCAAAACCACCACACAAACCTTTTTTTTTTTAAATGGCAGGAGTGAGTCCAATTGCCATGTGTTAGATAGATCACCAGCCCTTAAGAAGAGCACAGAGGTGGGCAAGGAGGGGAAGGACCTCGCACCACCAGGTGAACCCCCAAGACAAGCCGAGTCACACTAGAACCCCTAGCTCAACTAAGACTGAGGGATCAGGTTAGGAGTAAGGAGCAAGCACCAAGCCAGAGCTGTAAAAGAGATGCCCATCCACCTGCTGAGATAGAGAGAATACTTAAAATGAGGCTGCTACAGAGTATACTATATGGCAGAGCTCTAGCGTTCTCTCTATATCCACCTGCTAGTAGGGGACATAACCCACTTGTCTCTGGATTGATCTGTGGGATGTGATGGAAATCATGGTTATCTAAAAAATCATTTAACTGAATTGCCATCAAGCCTTTGTTTACGAGGCCATTCCAAGAAATACATGTCATTCTACGAACGTGTAACTTCAAATCCATGGCAATTATATAAACAGAAAGGCAACATCAAAACTTTGTCTGGATACAGGGGGAGGGGGGTGCCAGGAGAGGACCGTGGCCCCAAGTGCCACCCTGAAGGATCAAAGGAGAAAAAGCTGAAAGACCTTCAAAAGCATGGAGTCTGTGTGATGTGATCTATGTCGGGGAGGGGGTGGGGGATGGATGAATGAACATTTTGGCCCTGGGGTGCTGAAGACCCACTTGTTGTTCTAGAGCAGGCATTCTCAACCCAGTCCTTGTGATACACAGGCAGTCAGGTTTTTAGGATACCCACAACGAATATGCATGAGATAAATTTGTATACAATGAATATAGTGCACGCACATTTATCTTATATGTATTTATTATGGGTTTGGTGTATCCTGAGGACTAGGTTGAGAAATTCTGCTCTAGAGAAAGGTAGTACAGCCAATATTGAAAAAAAAAACATGGCATGCGACTGTCTGGATAATGGATAGCCTTAACATTGGTGTCCTTCTACAGTAGCTCCTTTTATGAGTTAAGTTAAATACAAATATTTATTGCTACTGTTTCCTTGCTGGGGTGAATCTATGTATTTGGACTTATGACAGTTGCATCTGGAGGTGCCAAATACACTTTGTATATTGTACAGTAGTGAATGAATAATTACAATAAGAATCATGAAGAAGGCAGCCAAACACACACACAAGAAGCTTTTTGCTATTTAAACAGATAGATAGTATTAACTTTACATTATAGCCCATTGAGAGAGCCAGATTCCATGTTTAGCCTTTTGTTATGCAATTTTTATAGCCCAATATATAAATTCAGTAGTAGGCAAATGGTTTCTCATCATCTCTTTGGAAACGTCCCATTAACGTAATTTTAGGCAGTCATCCAGAATCAACTGCAATGCAGTAGGAAATAAATTTAAGCCCTGGCGATAATTTTGAACTGGTTATTGTGCAGATAAAAGCTGTACTGTAGAGGAATGCTCTACCATGAGCAATTGCAATCAACATTTGATGTTAACAGTAGGTTTTCTAGGGCACAAGAAATAAAAGCCACATTAGAAAAAAAGAAAATGACAGCAGATAGGAACATGAAGGCTATCTAATCAGCCCCTTGCTGTCTGGGGGGGGGGGGGGGGGGGGGGGGGGGGGGAATGCACAAAGCAAACCGGGCTTACAATGTTTCAGTTACACCGGTTTTATCCAGTTTAGCATGCATGTTATTGTGCACGTCATAGGAGCCGACTCTGTGGGTGCTTGAGCACCCCCAATATTGAGAAAATTCCTTGTATGTGTCCAGGGAGGGGTTATTTCCATTGGGCTTAGCACCCCCCAATAATTTTGAAAAGTTGGCTCCTATGGTGCACATAATGCTCAAATGGTCTTGGCACTGCTTTTAATGTTCACAGAAGCAGTGAATGAAAATGCTATGCAAATCTATAAAAACAAGCTCATTAGTATTAAAATGAGCATTCCGTGTGATGCACAGATGTTTCCGAGCAGTGCACAGAAAGGAATGTGTATTTGTAACATTCCAAAATTTTTGGCAGGTCTGAGCTGCTGTTGTGTGAGTGCAATTTCTCAGTGGAGCAATCTGGCAAGCACATTTTTAAATAGTATCTGCATGCACATGTGTGGGGAAATATGCATATATTTATACGTGTGTGTTCCTCTCATTGGAAAGCACTGTGTCTTCATTTCTTAATAGTATCAGCACTTGTGTGGGAAACTTCCTGTTCGTTTATTGTCTGTAGAGAAATGTACCATGTGCGTGTATTATATGTGTGTATGTTCCACATGTAGCAGTGTCATGGAATAGTAAAAAAATGAATCAATCCTCATGTCTATGACACGGTTGTTACCATTCTGGGGTTTCTTTCATGGGCAAGCGCAGAACACTGATGCTTACTGTGACTGTTCTGAGCATGTTCTAGGTACTAACTCTACCGGACTGCACGTAGGTTTTCCGCGTATCTTATTTACATGTGGTTTCCTTTGAGCTCTAATTGCTGTTTCACGTTCGGTAAATTCAGTGATAGCTATTTACATAAAATTACAAACCACTCAAAACACTACCGCACGTCTTATATTCAGACTACCATGCTTCGCCAAATCAACCCCCCCCCCTTCTGTATGATTTGCATTGGCTGCCAATCAAGCTATGTACCTCCATTCACAAACTTTTGTATGGTTCGGGCCAAAAATACATTAGCAGCCACATTGAACTATCCTGACATAATGCCTCTAAATCATCTAGAGAATATCTTATCCTACATTTCTTGAATTGTAAGAAAGTAACCTACAAAACAATCCATACTGCTAACTTTTCAAATCAAGACACTAAAATTTGGAACTCCTTACCTAAAACCATCAAATTCTGAACTCTATTGAAAACTCAGTTCTTTAATCTAGCCTTTAAGGAAATAAGCACTCTTCTCAAATAAACCCATGGCATTAATTTTTACCTCATCCCACCTCCCACTACACCTGTCTATCCCAGTTATTCCTAGCTCTTTACCTTTTTCCTCCTTATCTCAATTATCTAGCTTAAATCATTAAGCGCCCTGTTTACTAACGTGTGCTAGCGTTTTTAGCACATGCTGCTAGAGACACCCATATATTCCTACGGGTGTCTCTAACGTTATCGCGAGCTAAAAATGCTAGCACGCCTAGAGTGTGGCTTAGTAAACAGGCCCCTAAGGATTTACTTACATCTATTCTTAACTCAAGCTTTACTGGTCTAACATTATATGATGTATTTTACTTTCTATTAATATATTTTGAACATGTTCATGCTTTTCTAATTGTTATGTAAGCCACATTGAACCTGAGCTCTACTCGGGCTAATATGGGATATAAATGTCATAAATAAATACATTCTGTACAACCTACCCAATTTCACAGTTCCTTGCATCTAAGAATCATTTATGCTTATCATATTTTCTTGAATGTTGTTATTCATTTGGCCTCCACCAGCACCACCACTGGGAGGCTGCTCCATTAATTTTCTACCCTTTTAGTAAATGAGCTATTGTTAGTAATATGTAATTTATCCTTAAAATCGAGCGTGGTACCGGAAGATTGAAAGGTGGCCAACGTAACGCCGATTTTTAAAAAAAGGTTCCAGAGGAGATCCAGGGAATTATAGACCGGTGAGTCTGACGTCAGTACCGGGCAAAATGGTAGAGACAATTATTAAGAACAAAATTACAGAGCATACTCAAAAGCATGGATTAATGAGACAAAGTCAACATCGATTTAGTGAAGGGAAATCTTGCCTCACCAATCTATTACATTTCTTAGAAGGGGTGAACAAACATGTGGATAAAAGGTGAGCCGGTTGATATTGTGTATCTGGATTTTCAGAAGGCATTTGACAAAGTACCTCATGAAAGACTCCAGAGGAAATTGGAGAGTCATGGGGTAGGAGGTAGTGTTCTATTATGGATTAAAAACTGGTTAAAAGATAGAAAACAGAGAGTAGGGTTAAATGGTCAATATTCTCAATGGAGAAGAGTACTTAGTGGGGTTCCCCAGGGGTCTGTGCTGGGACCGCTGCTGTTTAACATATTTATAAATGACCTGGGAGTAACTAGTGAGGTAATTAAATTTGCTGATGACACAAAGTTAATCAAAGTCGTTAAATTGTGTGAAAAATTACAAGAGGACCTTAAGAGACTGGGAATCTAAATGGCAGATGTTTAATGTGAGCAAGTGCAAAGTGATGCATGTGGGAAAGAGGAACCCGAATTATAGCTACGTCATTAAAGGTTCCACGTTCGGAGTCACAGACCAAGAAAGGGATCTAGGTGTCGTTGATGATACGTTGAAACCTTCTTCTCAGTGTGCTGCTGCGGCTAAGAAAGCAAATAGAATGTTAGCTATTAGGAAAGGAATGGAAAACAAAAATGAGGATGTTATAATGCCTTTCTATCGCTCCATGGTGCGACCACACCTCGAATATTGTGTTCAATTCTGGTCACCGCATCTCAAAAAAAGATATAGTGGACTTAGAAAAGGTGCAGAGAAGGGCGACGAAAATGATAAAGGGGATGGGACGACTTCCCTATGAGGAAAGGCTAAAGCGGCTAGGGCTCTTCAGCTTGGAGAAAAGACGGCTGAGGGGAGATATGATAGAGGTCTATAAAATAATTAGTGGAGTGGAACGGGTAGACGTGAAGCATCTGTTTACGCTTTCCAAAAATACTAGGACTAGGGAGCATGCAACAAAGCTACAATGTAGTAAATTTAAAACGAATCAGAGAAAGTTTTTCTTCACTCAACGTGTAATTAAACTATGGAATTCGTTGCCAGAGAATGTGGTAAAGGCGGTTAAGCTTGGCGGAGTTTAAAAAAGGTTTGGATGGCTTCCTAAAGGAAAAGTCCATAGACCATTATTAAATGGACTTGGGGAAAATCCACTATTTCTGGGGTAAGCAGTATAAAATGTTTTGCACTTTTTTGGGATCTTGCCAGGTATTTGTGACCTGGATTGGCCACTGTTGGAAACAGGATGCTGGGCTTGATGGACCTTTGGTCTTTCCCTGTATGGCAATACTTATGTACTCAGGGCCGTGCCAAGGGTCTGTGGCGCTCCCCTGCAGAAGTTCAGTTGGTGCCCCCAGTGCCCCCCCCCCACAGACGAACAGTTGGTGCGTGTGCGCCCCCTCCCCCCCATGAAAATGATCGCTGCCCTCCCATCCACGCTCCTCTCTTCCCTGCCCTCCCGCTCCCATGTCCCAACTGCCCGCCCTCTTCTCCCCCCCCAGATCCCTTTTAAATTTACCGCCGTCCGGCAGAGAAGGCCCAGCGTCAGTGAAGGAGGCGGCGCTCCCGACGTCTCTACTAGTCTTCCCTTCGCTCAATGTCCCGCCTTCCCGCTCAATGTCCCGTCATTTCCTTGACGTCAGAAGAAGGCGGAACACTGAGCGAAGGGAAGACTAGTAGAGACGTCGGGAGTGCCATCTCCTTCACTGATGCTGCGTCTTCGCTGCCGGATGGAGGTAAATTTAAAAGGGATCTTGTTGGGGGGGGGGGGGGGAGAAGAGGGCGGGCAGTTGGGACATGGGAGCAGGAGGGCGAGGTAAGCATGGTGTGGCGGGGCGCCCCCCAGAGGACGGCGCCCTCCTGCCATGCTTACCTCGCTTACTGTGTTGGCACGGCCCTGTATGTACTTATGTACTAATGTTGCTGCAGGTTCTTCATTCGTTTAACATCATATCATGATGTCTTGTTTGAGAACTTGCAGGAAAATAGAAGTTTGATTAACTATCCCACCTTTTTTTTTTTTTTTTACTAATCAAAGGGGATAATATAGCAGGACACCTAGGATAAAATCTAGGCAGAAAACACTCCTAGAGTGAATGCGCAAACATTATGCCTGCTCAAGAGCAGGTGTAAATATTACTGCATACTTTACATGCATATATTTTATAAAATAAGCATGTTAATCATGACTACACCCTTGCTCTGCCCTAACTCCTTCCCTGTGTATGCTTACAAGTATGTACCAGCTTGCACCACATGTACTTTTAGGTGTGGTCTAATTTTACAAGACATTTTACGCATGAAAATGGTTTATAAAAGTACTCTCAATGTGGTTAACAGCAAATTCAACATTTGGAATAAAAAGTACAATACAAATATAAACAAGCAAAAGGTATACAATCAAATAAAATAAGTTTCTATATTTACATTTTTTTTCAAAATGTAATTATGAATTATCTGCATTTTGTCTTCCTCCTTCCCCCACCCCCCCCCCAAAACCAAAATGTTCTTTAGGTAAATCAAAGTCCTTAAATCAACTAAAAGAATTTTCTTTTAAACAAAGTCCGTTGCTCAAACTTAAATTGAAAGTAAAAGTCCAGATGGCTTCAGGATGCATCCAGGACCAAATCAACCATTAGGGCAAACTAGGAAGTCACTAGGGCAGCAGATTCTGCCGGCAAAGCGCAGCTGAGTCAAAGCAAAACAATCAGTTTTGACAACCCTACCACTCAAATAACCATTAGCATGTACTTCTACCCATAGGGAGGTAGGCAGTTTTCAAATATTTATCAATACCTTGAGAGGGTGGCAGCTAAAGGCCTGAAAGTTAACTGGAGGGAGGGGAGGGCAAGGCTAAATGTTTGCCTAGAGCACCAAATACCCTTGAACCAGCCCAGGATGCATCCAGGAATAAAGTTCTATGGCTCTGCAACATACATATTACAGGAACTCTCTAGAAAAATGAACAGTGAATGTCCTGAAAATAAAAACAAGCAGAGACAGAGGAAGTCCTTGGGTACTATCCTCCATCCTGACCTCCTCGTCATAAGGAACAGGATTCAAACTGGAAACACCTCAAATGGAACTGATTTCCGCTAGAGCAGTGGCACACTTCTCCAGACACAGTATCACTCTGGCTCCACATGTCCAGTGCCAATGAAGTGGATGATTGATTAAAAAAACAAGAATGACATTAACAGAGGAAACCATTGCCAATGACTTGGAAACATCCACAGGGCTTTTTCATGATACTTGGTCCTTCCACACTTTTACTGGTACATAAAATCAGAAGTGTATAGAGCAATCAGGTTTGGGATTCTTGGTTCCCAAGACCAGAAAGGGATCAGGACATCTCAGGCAGCCAATACTGACTCTACTGTGTCTATTTCTAACTCTAAACACATTGTTTCAGAGTTAGAAATGAAGACAAATTAACAGCTGGTGCACAGGAACCATGGTATAACAAACTAAAGGTTAAAGGTGACAACAACCAGGAAGTATGAAAACAGTGAGATATAATAACAAGCTCCTACGTGGCATCAATATAAATTAACATCTGTAATGCCTCTTTTTTTTCTTTCAGCTATGCACAACTTCCTACTGTAAATGTCTCACAGATCAAGTCGCTGTGAGCGAGACAGTGAGCAGTTGCTGATCCTTCTCAGTAGACTGTTCCTCAAAATGGCAGGTGTACTTGGTGCTGTACTTCTAACACGTGTGCCCTTGGCTTAGTATTCTCATTGCTTCTATTCACCGATGCTCCTGTGCTCTCCATATTTAGGGGTGTATTGGAGCAGGAGGGCTTGTTCGGCCCTTCTGTTGAGCTGTGTGTGTGCTGTCCTTGTAAAGCTGGCTGCTTAGCCAGTTGCATATCCACATTGATTGTGATAAGAGTTCCTTCAACACCTACTAGATATGAGTGCGGTTTGACCTTTTGCACACAAGTACCCAACAATCAGCAGTTCATATATACAGTAACACAGTAAATGATGGCAGATAAAGGTCCATCCAGCTCAAGAAGGTGGCCAGAGCTGCACCTGCCACTCTGTGTGGGCCACAATCACCCATGTTTAAACACTGGTTGGCAAGTCTCCACTATGCCAAACACATATAGGTAGCCAAAAGCGTCTTGGTTATAACCATATATTAACCCCAAGTATGGCTGACAGTATTCAACTTACCAGTCAAGATGTCTTCCACTCCTTCCTGAGCTGACAGCACCCTAATTTGCAGCAAGTGCAAATTGAGTGGAGTTCTTGAAGCTTCACCTATCTTTTGCCATTTGCGCTACTGCAGAAATCTGTTTGGTATCGGCCTTGCTTTCCCCAATGCTGGAGTTGTTGAAGCTTTACCACTCTTTTAAGGGACGCAGACTGTATAAGTCTCATGACAATGGTTTCATGAAGACTCAGTTCCCAATATGCAAGTCATGCAAATCTCTTGCAGATATATCGAATCTTGACTTAAAAGCTTGAATCTTGTGTGATAAGTGTATCAGAAAAATTTCAACACAAGAGGCAGTATGTTCTTTCAATGCAGTAAAGCTTTCCACTGGTCTTAATCATCCCTTTTTGCTTTCTTGCATCAGTTCTTCACCACAGATGTGGTTTTGCCATTAGCTTGTAGGCTGTAGAAAACCTTTTAAACTGCATGGAAGTAAACTGACGGCCATTACCTGAGATCATTAGTTCAGGTTGCCCATGACATATAAATTACACTTTGGAACACATGATTGTACACTGCTTTGATAGCTTTCGAGTTTGCAGTGGGTAAAGAAGAAAAAGAAAAAAAATGTCTGGAAGCAGTTCAAATTCCCAGAAGTCTGAATAGTAATCTAATTATCAACAGGTACTCTTTCCCATCAAAAGTTAAATAAATCTAGGTTGACAATCTGCTAATGACATCATTGTTTCTTTCTACTGACTACATGCATATTCTTTGCAGGTGGAACAAGTGCTCACAGTCTTTGATTTCATGTTAGGCCAGTAAAAGGCATCATGGGCCAGCTGGTAATACGCTTCACCACTGATGTGACTTGAAAGTATACACATTAGCATCTCTGATTGCAGTGATTTGGGTAAAACCAAGCCTGGAACCTTTGTATAAAATGCCATTTTGTATGCTGATTTCATCCTTGAAAGACCGGTATTCCCTAATTTCAGCTGGTGTTTCCTCCTTTGAGTCTGGCCATCCAGCCAAGCCTACAGACTTCAGTACTTACAAGGTCTCATCTCTTGCAATGTGTTGTATGATCTGATGCAGCTTCTGGTCTGTGACATTCATTTCATCTTCCTGGTTGATTTGTGCAATGTCAGTTGCACCCAACGTATACTGACTGATATGTTCAGTATCAGCACTGGACTGCTGATGGCTGTTTGTAATGGCTCTGCCGAGTGTCACTAATAAACATCTCAGGGCCTGGCTTATAAACAAAATTGAAGTTGTAATGTTGCAACATCAACAACATGCTCAGAAGTCACTTAAGTACACTCAAAAGGGGCTTTATCAGAGGCTTGTGGTCAGTTTCTGCTGTAATTATGCCTCAGCCACAGAGGTAATGATGAAAGAACTGGCAGGCAAAGGCAATGCTGAAACATTCAATTTGTGCTTAATTTTGCTCAGCTGGGGTAAAAGCCCTGCATGCAAAAACCACTGGCAATAAGTAGCAGCCAAGTCCATTTTTGCTGGAGTCAGTCTATACCTCAGTGGGCTTGGTGACATCATAGTCCCTCAACACAGGGACATCTGTGACCAAATGCTTTATTTCCTGCACTTCTGTGTCATGCTTTGGAAGCCAATGTTAAACTGCATCTTTATTCAGAAGTCTTCTCAAGGGCTCACATATCTCAGGCAGACATGGTATGAATTTCCCTAGGTAAGTTAGGAACCCAATGAAGCGCTGCACTGATGACATACCTCCATGCAGTGGTATATCTTATATGGCTTTAATCTTCTCTGGGTCTGCCTTCAGACCATGTGAAGCAAGATATGTCCATGGAAGAGGACTTCCTTCAGCTTGAATTGTAATTTCTTCACACTGATCCATTAGGGATAAAGCTTGTTATAATGGTTAGGCTCTTCTTCCTTATCAGAGTCACCACAGCCAGTAGTGACGTGGATGAGTCCAGCCAAAAGTTCATGCTGCTTCCACTGATATATATATATATATATATATATATATATATATATATATATATATATATATTGTAAGGAGTATGGTAAGGAGTCTGGAGAAAGAAAGGGGGTGGGGAGGAACCCCAGCTACCAAAAAGGGAAAGAAGACACGGTGGGGGTTCCGATCCTGCCCAAAAGGGACATAAGAGTAGAACACTACAAGTCCCAGAAAGCCCCAGGAGAGCACCTGGTAAGGGGGAGAAATAGGGTGCACCTCCCAGAGGCTCCAAAAGGGGGCCAACCAAAAAGGGAGAAAGCTGAAGCTCTACCCTGGTGGAAAAGGTGGTGGTGGAAAAAAGGGGCGGAGAAAGAACAACCCCAGAACCCGGTTAATGAGGGAAAAGGGAATCAGCTGGAGGGGGGGAGGGGAGAGGAGAAAATGGACTGGGCTCCAGAGGAGAGGAGAGGAGCCCTGCGGCAAGTGGAACTGTGTTTAAAGGCCTTGCTACTTTTTGAGACTGTGTTTGAAAAGCCAGGCTACATTTAGGGCTGTGTTTGGAAAGGCCCTGCTGCAAGTGGAACTGTGTTTAAAAGGCCTTGCTATTTTTTGAGACTGTGTTTGAAAAGCCAGGCTACATTTAGGGCTGTGTTTGGAAAGGCCCTGCTGCAAGTGGAACTGTGTTTAAAAGCCTTGCTACTTTGTGATACTGTGTTTGAAAAGCCTGGCTACATTTAGGGCTGTGTTTGGAAAAGCCCTGCTGCAAGTGGAACTGTGTTTAAAAGCCTTGCTACTTTTTGAGACTGTGTTTGAAAAGCCAGGCTACATTTAGGGCGGTGTTTGGAAAGGCCCTGCTGCAATTGGAACTGGGTGTAAAAGCCTTGCTGTAAATTGAAAGGTGCTGGAAACATCCTGTCTCCCCAGGGAGCCGGGTTTTGAGTTGAAAGATCCCTAAGGAAGTGGGACAACAGAGGAAAAGGGCTCTGAGCTGAGGACCAGCAGGGTCTTTTCTACAAATGGTGGCAGTGGTGGGATCTTTCTACAGGACCTGTCGCTAGAGAGGAGACTGGGATCAGACGGAGGGAGAAGCCCCTCGGGAGGGCCAACGCGGAGAAAGGCGCAGACCCATCTAGGGTTCCGGTAAGCGGGCCGGATGTGGGAGGGGAGATAAAAAAGGGGTCAGGAAAAGAGCCCAACATAAAAAGGGGTAATCGCCCTTGGAGGAGTTTTCTCTGTTGTTTTTTTCCCAGGTGGTGGTGCCGGCCTCGAGATGGACCCCAAGGAGATCTTCGGATGGATGACTCTGCAATTTCAAAAACAACAGGAGCTGACCGCCAAAATAGTCGAAGACTCCCTGACCGCCGCTCACGATCAACAGCAACCCGTACTGCACATGCTGCAGGATTTTTTTCAGAGAGGAGCTACTACTCCTCGTGAGGAGGGAGCTGGAACTAATGGACAAGGGATCGGAGCAGGAGGAGCGGTAGGACCTGTATCCCTACATTCACTTAACTGGGGAAAATTGTCAGAACAAGATAATGTGGACGATTTTTTAACGGCATTTGAAAGGGTGGCTGGGGCGGCGGGGTGGCCAGGAGAGCAATGGGCTATGAGGTTAGTGCCTTCTTTGTCAGGGGAGGCATTGGCAGCCTTTAGGGATTTATCTCCTGTAGATGCTGCCCATTATGCAAGACTGAAAGAGGCTATTAAAGACCGATATGGCCTCAGTACCCAAGCTTACAGACGCAAGTTTAGAGCCACAAAATGGGAAAAGGGTACCCCCCCTAGAGCCGTAGCAAATAAACTTATGGATTTAGTAAAAAAATGGCTGGAGCCCGAGCAACATAGCCTGCAAGAGGTATTGCAGGAGTTGGTGGTGGAGCAATTCCTTCAGGGGCTTCCCGAAGGAATTAGGGCTGAATTAATAAAGAGGGGATGTAAGACGGTGGAAGGGGTGACGGCTGGGTTGGAGTGCTACCTCGAGGCCCAGCAGTGGGGTACCCCAGGGCTGGAAGGAGGAAAAGCCCGGGTGGTAGAGAAAGAGGGGCCCCCCAAAGTTTCCCTCATCAAGCCAGAGACCCCGACTTGGGGTAGGAAGCCCGAGGTAGTTGCAGGCCCGAGTAAAAAGGCTGCCCCTTTTGGGAACAGGGTGTGTTTTAAGTGTGGTAGCGCTGGACATTTAAAAAAGGATTGCCAGTGGCGGGAGGGATGGATCTCGCGTCTGGAAAAAGGGGGTATGCCCCGGTACCTGACTCAGGTTAAGGTAGAGGGGGTACCCGTTACGGCAATGTTAGACTCAGGCGCAGATCAATCCATGATCTCTAGAGGGCTCTGGGAACAGATACGGAGGAGGAGACCCCCGGGGAGGGAGATCTATGAAGGAAAAGTGGCCATACAATGTATTCATGGGGCTAAGACGCCTTATGCCCTCCACAGGGTCAACTTACAGGGACCCCTGGGGGACATAAAGCTTGCGGTGGCTATTCTGCCCAAATTACCCCAAGAGATGATCTTAGGAAGGGATTGGCCCCAGTTTAGGGAATGTATGGGAGAAAAAAAAGTGTTGGTTACCACCAGAGCTCAGTCTAGCCGTGAGGCAGATAGGGGCGGGGAGGACCTCGGGGGTGTTTTTCCTTTTCAAGGCGAGGTCCTGGGGGATCCAGGCCGAGAAAGGAAAGGAAAATCCTTGAAAAGAAAGGAACAGAAGGATAGAAGGGAGGCTCTTCAGAGGGTACAGAGGGAAAATTACCTGCCGGTGGCCCCGGAGGAATTGAGGGAACAGTTTCCCCAATTTCACCGAGAGCAGGCCACAGACCCTACTCTGGAGTATGCGTGGGAGAGGGCCCACCAGGGGGAAGGCCAGGCAGCCTCCGGGTTCATGGTGGACGGGAATATATTGTATAGGAAGGTGCCTAGCTGGGAGAACTCGGGGGGAGGGAAACAGCTAGTGGTACCCCGGGCGTTCCGTTCTCTGGTGGTAAGGCTGGCCCATGATCATCCCCTGGGGGGGCATAAGGGCTCCCAAGCTACACTAAACCAAATATTAGCCCGAGTTTATTGGCCAGGGATTTATGGGGAGGTGGAAAGATACTGTAAATCCTGTCCCAACTGTCAAAAGGTATCAGACAGATTCCCTCCAAAAGCCCCTTTAATGCCGCTGCCTAGGGTAGACCAACCTGGGAGGAGAATGGCCATGGATATCGTGGGGCTGGTGACAAGGTCACAGAGAGGGTTCCTCTACGTGTTAGTGGTGATGGACATGGCCACCCGATATCCATGGGCCCTGCCCTTAAGGAATATTTCGGCGAGGAATATCGCTAGGGAGCTTATAAAAAAATTTTGCGAGGTAGGGTTCCCCCAAGAAGTATTGACCGACCGGGGGTCCAATTTTATGTCGCAGACATTGAGGCAGGTATGGGAGGCCTTTGGAATAAAACATATACGCACGGCGGCTTACCATCCCCAAACAAATGGGATGGTGGAACGCTTTAACCGGACCTTGAAGGGTATGCTAAAAAAAGCCTTGGGGGCGGACAGGACCGGGTGGGACCAGCTTTTACCATTCGTGTTGTACGCCTACCGGGAAAAGGTGCAAGCCTCCTTAGGGGTTTCTCCTTTTGAATTAATGTTTGGGAGGCGCCCCAGGGGTATGTTAGATATAGTGCAGGAGCACTGGGTGCCCCCCGAAACAACCGATAAAACCGTGGTGGAGTATTTACAGGATCTAAGGGGCCAGTTAGACAGGATACAAGAATATGCCCAAGACCAACTAGAACATAGCCAAGAACAACAGAAGGGGTATTATGACAAAGGGACCCAGGGAAGGGAGTTTTCCCCAGGGGATAGGGTCCTGATATTAATTTCGGAAGATCCACATAGGTTCTCCTCCCGGTGGAAAGGACCTTGGGTGGTAAGGAGGAGACTCGGTCCCCTCACCTATGAGGTGGCGAATGAGAGGGGTAGAGTACAAACATTTCACGTTAATCTAATGAAGCCCTGGGTAGCTAGGGTAGGGTATCAAACCTGTGAGGAAGAAAGGGGGGGGCGAGGAGTTAGGGCCTCAAATAAGGGAGATTTTTAAGCACGGCGAGCCCGGAGTTAATCCCCAGTTACCCCAGGAGAAAAGGAAGGAAATAGGAAGGCTCTTAGAGCGCTTTAAGGATGTGTTGACGGCCTGTCCGGGGAGTACCCACTTAGTAGAGCACGAGATAATCACCGAGCCGGGGAAGATCGTAAGGCAAAGGCCCTATAGACTCTCCCCGATGAAGAGGAGGGAAGTCATTACCCAAGTACAAGAAATGTTAGACTTTGGGGTAATTGAGGAGTCCCATAGTCCTTGGTCCAGCCCGGTAGTGTTAGTACCTAAGCCTGAAGGCGAATGGAGATTTTGCATTGATTTCAGGCAGCTTAATACGATCTCCCAAACGGATGCTTATCCTATGCCGTATATAGAAGAGCTAGTGGACCGGTTGGGAGCTGCCCAGTATTTGACTACTCTCGATTTAACCAAAGGGTACTGGCAAATCCCCCTGTCTCACGAGGCCCAAGCGAAGACCGCTTTTAGTACCCCCATGGGCTTATACCAATTTAAAAGGCTGCCTTTTGGCCTCAATTCAGCTGCGGCCAGCTGCCAACGCTTGCTTGACCAAGTCCTCAGACCACATCAGACCTATGCTGCAGCGTATATGGATGATGTGGTAATCCACAGTGAGGACTGGGACACCCATTTAAAGCAGGTAGGGGCAGTGCTGCAAGCTTTACGGGAGGCGGGTCTTACCCTTAACCCTAAAAAGTGCTGCTTTGCCCAATATAGGGTCAAGTACTTAGGCTATAACGTAGGCCGAGGAGAGGTGCGGCCTTTATTGAACAAAGTTCAAAGCATCCAAGAATTTCCTCGGCCCAGCCGGAAAAAACAGTTGCGGCGATTCCTAGGTATGGTGGGCTATTACAGGCGATTCATCCCTCACTTTTCCGAAATCGCTACTCCCTTAACAGATATGTTGAAGGGTAAGAACCCCGATCAGCTGAGATGGGGGGAGGAGGAGTTGCGGGCCCTAGAGCAGATGCAGAATGCCCTGTGCCAGGAACCGGTGTTGAAGGCAGTAGATTTCAGAAAACCTTTTATCCTGCAAACCGATGCTTCAGGTAGGGGGCTAGGGGCGGTGCTGTCTCAAGAACACGAAGAGGCAGAGCACCCTGTTCTGTATCTGAGCCGAAAACTCCTACCACATGAGACCCATTATTCCACCACAGAGAAGGAGTGTCTAGCCATAAGATGGGCGGTGCAGGAATGTACAGTCTATCTGGAAGGGCGACCCTTCAAGTTGGTGACGGATCATGCTCCACTGAAGTGGCTTAATTTAATGAAAAACAACAATGGAAGGCTGATGCGCTGGTATTTAGCCTTGCAACCCTTCCAGTACACAGTGGAGCATCGTCCGGGGAGGTGTCTGGCGAATGTGGACGCCCTATCCCGGGTAGGGGACGATACAGAGGAAAAGGGAAAACGGGGGGGGGGGGGGGGGGGAGTGAAAGCTTAAGGGGGGGGGTATGTAAGGAGTATGGTAAGGAGTCTGGAGAAAGAAAGGGGGTGGGGAGGAACCCCAGCTACCAAAAAGGGAAAGAAGACACGGTGGGGGTTCCGATCCTGCCCAAAAGGGACATAAGAGTAGAACACTACAAGTCCCAGAAAGCCCCAGGAGAGCACCTGGTAAGGGGGAGAAATAGGGTGCACCTCCCAGAGGCTCCAAAAGGGGGCCAACCAAAAAGGGAGAAAGCTGAAGCTCTACCCTGGTGGAAAAGGTGGTGGTGGAAAAAAGGGGCGGAGAAAGAACAACCCCAGAACCCGGTTAATGAGGGAAAAGGGAATCAGCTGGAGGGGGGGAGGGGAGAGGAGAAAATGGACTGGGCTCCAGAGGAGAGGAGAGGAGAGGAGCCCTGCGGCAAGTGGAACTGTGTTTAAAGGCCTTGCTACTTTTTGAGACTGTGTTTGAAAAGCCAGGCTACATTTAGGGCTGTGTTTGGAAAGGCCCTGCTGCAAGTGGAACTGTGTTTAAAAGGCCTTGCTACTTTTTGAGACTGTGTTTGAAAAGCCAGGCTACATTTAGGGCTGTGTTTGGAAAGGCCCTGCTGCAAGTGGAACTGTGTTTAAAAGCCTTGCTACTTTGTGATACTGTGTTTGAAAAGCCTGGCTACATTTAGGGCTGTGTTTGGAAAAGCCCTGCTGCAAGTGGAACTGTGTTTAAAAGCCTTGCTACTTTTTGAGACTGTGTTTGAAAAGCCAGGCTACATTTAGGGCGGTGTTTGGAAAGGCCCTGCTGCAATTGGAACTGGGTGTAAAAGCCTTGCTGTAAATTGAAAGGTGCTGGAAACATCCTGTCTCCCCAGGGAGCCGGGTTTTGAGTTGAAAGATCCCTAAGGAAGTGGGACAGCAGAGGAAAAGGGCTCTGAGCTGAGGACCAGCAGGGTCTTTTCTACAATATATAGCACTACAGACATTCCAAATGGCAGTTTGAACCATATTTTTCTGCTCTATGAGGTCCATAATCAAGTCGGTGGTAGGAAAAATAATGGAGTTGCTGCTGAAGGAAGAGATGCTTAGCTTTCTAGAATTAAAAGGGTTGCAGGATCCAAGGCAACATAGCTTTACCAAAGGAAAATCCTGCCGAACAAACCTGATTGATTTCTTCGACTGGGTGACCAAAGAACTGGATGAAGGACATGCGTTAGATGCCATCTATTTGGATTTCAGCAAGTCCTTTGATATGGTTCCTCACAGAAGACTCGTAATTAAGCTGAGAGGGCTGAACTTAACTACTCAAAGTGGTGAACTAGATTAGAAACTGGTTGACTGACAGGTGTCAGAGGGTGGTGGTAAATGGAATCCACTCGGAGGAAAAGGAAGATCAGTAGTGGAGTGCCTCAGGGGTTGGTACTGTGGCTGATTAATACATTTGTGAGAGACATTGCTGAAGGGTTAGAAGGAAAAGTTTGCCTTTTTGTGGATGACATGAACATAGCCAATAGAGTGGATACCCCAGAGGGAACAGAAATCATGAGAAGAGATCTCCAAAAATTAGAAGAATGGTGAAATGTCTGACAGTTAATATTTAATGTCATACATAGAAACCACTCAATATTCTTTTAAACCATAAACAAACTGATATGTGTCGTGCAGTACAAATAATTTTTTTTCTTTTTTTATGCTGATAGTGCTCAGTAGGAGGGGTCACAGGATCGTCTCGCAGTATGTTACTGCTGACACCCCTTAAACCATCCTTCCCTACACCCCTTCCCGTGCACTCTGCTCCATGGATAAATCCTTTTTATCTGTTCCCTTCTCCACTACTGCCAACTCCAGACTTCGCGCCTTCTGTCTCGCTGCACCCTACGCCTGGAATAAACTTCCTGAGCCCCTATGTCTTGCCCCATCCTTGGTCACCTTTAAATCTAGACTGAAAGCCCACCTCTTTAACATTGCTTTTGACTCGTAACCACTTGTAACCACTCGCCTCCACCTACCCTCCTCTCTTCCTTCCCGTTCACATTAATTGATTTAATTTGCTTATTTTTTATTTTTTGGCTATTAGATTGTAAGCTCTTTGAGCAGGGACTGTCTTTCTTCTATGTTTGTGCAGCGCTGCGTATGCCTTGTAGCGCTATAGAAATGCTAAATAGTAGTAGTAGTAGTAGTATCATAGCACTCCTGTCTACCTTCCACAATATCTTCAGAGCTAGTTGTGATATTAGCAGTGTTCTAGCGGTTTCATAAAAGATAATTCTACTTAGCTCATTCAGGAGTTCACTGATGGAACCGACGTCCTGTGGGGAACCCCATCCATGTAGTGACTTAAAACTCAAACCGTAGTACATACTACTCCCTAAAAATGGGATTAAAGTCCATCATTCCAAGCATGTGTTGTTCCAGGTTCCCTACATGCTGGCATGTTTCGCCATATCGGCGTCCTCAGGGGAACACTACATCTATGGACACTACTTCATCTGTAATGATACAAGCAAAAAATGCACAGTCACGGTAGCCAATATTGCTCAGTCTTTTTCAGAACAATTTATAAAGCATCTTTTCTCTCTTTAAAACACTTCAATTTGGTAACACGCAATGCATATTGTAGCTAACCTGTGGTAGGACTCGCCAGCTTCTACCATCCGTCAAGCAGACGCTGGGGCATGCGCAATGTATATATAGTAACGTATCTCTCAGCTGTGTTCAAACTTTCACGATAGCCAATCAATCTCTCTGTTTAGACCCTGAGGGCTGACCGTCTGCCAATTGTAAATGAAACGCTGTTCTTTTTTAATCAGGATGGCTGTTATGACTCGATTTGATTCAGCACAACGAATCTGAGATCCTTATCAGTGTGTTTCATTTCCACCCAACAGGATACGAGCGGGGCATCTTTCTTCTGGTGTCTGAGATTACTCAAGTGTTCTGCCACACGATCTTTGATTCTTCTTCTCATCTGGCCGATGTACCACTTTAAACATGGGCATTGAATCCCATATATCACCCGGGAAGATTCACAATTAGTGTTGTGTCTAGTCTAAGTACAAAATCCTTTTTTGTAACTGGATGTTTAACACTAGATGTTATCCATGCATGCCTGCAATAGACACATTTTGAACACTTATGTCCCGTGATCACATATTCTGTCCCGTCTTCGTGTCTGTGGGCCAATATCTACCCTATATTATTAGCTCTTTTATGGGCAAAGCATACATCAGCACTCATATTGTTCAGCCTTAAAACCGGTCAGTGTTTCCGTATGATGCTCTTGATCTGATTTGTCAGAGGAGAAAACGGGAGAACACATACCATACGATCTTGTTCCCTTGTGTCAGAATGGGGATATAACAACCACTCTCGATATGTGTTTCTAGCACGCTTGGAGGCTTTCTTCAGAACTTTTTTTGGGTATCCTCTACCCCTCAATCTTTGGTATAGCCCCGCAGCGTGATGATCATATAATTCTCTCGTATGACACAGGCGTCGTACGCCCCTGTTCAGCGGATCTGGAAGATCTGGCTTTTGCCTATTTTTTTCCATCCATGTGCAGCTTTTCCCCTCCTCTCCATCCATGTGATTATCTTCCCTCTCTTTCCATCTATCCAAGTGAATCTCCTTGTCCTTCCTCTCCTCTCTATCAATGTACATCTCCTCCCTTTCTTTCCTTTTATTCCCCTCCATTCATGTGCATATCCTTCCTCTCTCTTCCCTCCCCTTCATCCATATGCATTTTCTCCTTCTCTTTTTCTTTTCCCTCCATCCATATCCAGTATTTCTCCTCTCTCAACCTCTCTTCCAGTCATCCATCACCCACTCTCTCCATCTCCCCACCTCCCTCGGTCCAACATTGTCTGTTCCCTCAATCCATGACTAGTATTTCTCCTCTCTCAATCTCCTACTCTGTTCCCTCCCTCCCAGTCATTCATCGTCACCCACTCTATCTTCCCACCTCCCTCAGTCCAACATCGCCTGCTCCCTCTCTATAGGAGCCAACTTTTCAAAATTATTGGGGGTGCTAAGCCCAATGAAAACAATCCTTCCATGGACACACACAAGGAATTTTCTCAATACTGGGGGTGATCATGCACCCATACAGCCGGCTCCTATTGCCCTCTCTCCTTCTCTTCTTCACTAAGTCCAGCATTTCTTCTCGAACCTCCCTCCCTCCCTCTTTCTGCCGCCACCCGCACTGCCATGCTGGGTCCCTAGCAGCAATGAGAAAGTACCAGGCCCACCACTTTGACCAGTGCTAACTTCCACATCAAGAAGCCTTCCAGTCCATGTGGTCATGAAGGCCATGTTAGTTCCGCCCTCTCTGACATGCAAGCTTCAGAGGGGTGGTACCAACAGAGCCTCCACAAGTGGAGAGGCTGGAAGGCTCCTCGTTGCGGAAGTTAGCGCTGGTTGAGGTGGCAGGCCTGATACTTTCTTCTTGCTGCCAGGGTCCTGAATTCAGAAAAATGGCAGCACGAGGGAAAGGAGATCAGCGCGAACTGTGTGCTCAAGAAAAAAGCAAACTAATCTATTATAAAACAAATCAACTTTAAAAAATGCCACCTGTAGATCTATGCTATGCAAAACCACCTGTACTCTCATTTTCCACCCTAGCATTTGCTATATTTTCTGAAATCTAAGATAATGGCCATTTCATCTTCAGGTAGTTCTCAAGATGGAGGATCTGAAGCAGACCCCCAAAATGCTGTGTCTTGCTGCAAGCTGCCTTTTTTTTCAAGATGTGAGTACAGGTGGCAGAACGTAAAGCAATTAGTACGTCTCACTGCACAAGCATGAATATATCAACATGTAACTACAGTCGGCCTTGAAATATGCCTTGAAGGGCAAAAAGACTGAACAAAATGCATAGGGAAAGCCAGACAGGAAAAGCCAGACAAAGCTTGTCAGAAAGATAGGAGTGCTCTGTATGAAATGGTGCTCCCCTCCCCTCTGTGCTGCCGCTAGAAAAGCTTGAATAAAATTAGTCCATTACCAGCCAGAATTAGGGAAAGGCCAATGGTGGCTATCCCTGGACCTGGCTGTGCTTTTATCCTCTGATGCACAGAGGGTTATCACAATCTGTGCTAATTTGAATATCTTTCATGATAAATAATGAGCAATGAAAAGAAATATATACCCCATTAAACTGAGCAGCTTTTTGTACATGGGATTAACTCAAAGATAGGAACATTGTGGACTTTACACTGTCATCCTGTCTCCCATGTCCTACTGAATTCCCCATGATTAAGTGAATAAGGGGGGGGCATAGAATAGAAGGAGAGAGATTCAAAGATATTTGAAAGACATTAAGAAGGTAGCCTACAAACTGGGGGAGGGGGGGGGGGAAGAAAAGCTGGTATTCAGTATAATTTTTCTTGACTAATGGACTGCTGCCCCCTACTGTCTGTTCTCTAGATTACATAGCAATAAGGTTATATAGATGTACTGACCTGTCCTTAACTACATAACAAAAATACGTTGTTTTAGCGTCTGAGATTAAGTCTTTCTGAATCAGGAATTAATATCTACAGAACTGATCACTAAAATCAAACGTGGTTTGCAGAACTAAAATGAGGAAGTTGGAATAGGTGAGGGGATTCTGTTATCATGCAGACACCCTTCACTCTCCAGCGGGTATGTACAGCACATGTGCTCCCTTATAAAGTTAATATTTGTCTATTGCTATGGGTGGCTGATGAATGCCTGGCACAGAGATAGATAAATGGCAAACACAAAACTGATACATTGCTGGCACCTGTTGCAAGCTGAAGAAAACAAGAATAGTTCTGTCTATACATAGCGTTTCTCAGAATTGCTTTTACGGTGCTTATCCTCTTTCTTCCTAATTCTATATAGTGTGCCACAAATTAGGCACTAATTAGGCACCTAACTTAATGTGTTCAAATGCAAGTTAGGTACCCACACGGGGGTAAACTGATGTTAGGTGCCTAAGTGCTTTAGGGGTTGATATTCAGACTGTGGGAGGCAGTCCTTCCCCATGGTCGGGAATGAGCCTGGATATTCAATGCCGGGCTGTTTCCGGTGACTGGAACTGAATGTCTGGTTTATTTTTGGCCGTTATAAACTTAGCTGGTTAAATCAATGTTTAGCGCTGGCCAGCTCTTTTGGTGGCCCGATTTTGCCGCAAAACGTAGCTGGCCAGTGTTTGAATATTCGTGGCTAGTCAGCTTTATTGCGCGATAAAGCTGGCTAGCCATGAATATTCAAACACCGGCAAGGATATTCAGCGGGAGATAGCCAGCTAACCCCTGCTGAATATTTGTGGATAGCCAGTTCTGCTATTTAACCAGCCTGAACCACTCCTGGTCAGTTAAATAGCTCTATCAGCCAATTAGTGCATAATTATAAAGGAGGCTTTTGTGTGGGCAGGGCATGGGCAGGTCACACATACAGGTGCAAAAATTAAGCAATACTCTAAGTTGCACCTAGGTGCTGATATTTAGACTTCAGCATTTACAACTGGTTTTTTTTGTATTGTTTTTAAATGATGTAAGTGTTGGCACCTAAATGTTTACATGTATATATTTATTTAAATATATTATTTCTTTTTAAACTTTCTATACTGCCTTTCCAAGGATAGGTCAAAGCAATTAGCGAATGCTACATACCTGTAGAAGGTATTCTCCGAGGACAGCAGGCTGATTGTTCTCACTGATGGGTTGACGTCCTCGGCAGCCCCCTCCATCGGAAAGTTTACTAGCAAAGGCCTTTGCTAGTCCTCGCGCGCCCATGCGCACCGCGCATGCGCGGCCGTCTTCCCGCCCGAAACCGGCTCGAGCCGGCCAGTCCAGTATGTAGCAAGACAATACACTTCAAGGGAAGACTCAACTCCAAAGGGGAGGCGGGCGGGTTTGTGAGAACAATCAGCCTGCTGTCCTCGGAGAATACCTTCTACAGGTATGTAGCATTCGCTTTCTCCGAGGACAAGCAGGCTGCTTGTTCTCACTGATGGGGTATCCCTAGCCCCCAGGCTCACTCAAAACAACAACCATGGTCAATTGGGCCTCGCAACGGCGAGGACAAACTGAGATTGACCTAAAAAATTTACCAACTAACTGAGAGTGCAGCCTGGAACAGAACAAACAGGGCCCTCGGGGGGTGGAGTTGGATCCTAAAGCCCAAACAGGTTCTGAAGAACTGACTGCCCGAACCGACTGTCGCGTCGGGTATCCTGCTGCAGGCAGTAATGAGATGTGAATGTGTGGACAGATGATCACGTCGCAGCTTTGCAAATTTCTTCAATGGAGGCTGACTTCAAGTGGGCTACCGACGCAGCCATGGCTCTAACATTATGAGCCGTGACATGACCCTCAAGAGCCAGCCCCGCCTGGGCGTAAGTGAAGGAAATGCAATCTGCTAGCCAATTGGATATGGTGCGTTTCCCTACAGCCACTCCCCTCCTATTGGGATCAAAAGAAACAAACAATTGGGCGGACTGTCTGTGGGGCTGTGTCCGCTCCAGGTAGAAGGCCAATGCTCTCTTGCAGTCCAATGTGTGCAGCTGACGTTCAGCAGGGCAGGAATGAGGACGGGGAAAGAATGTTGGCAAGACAATTGACTGGTTCAGATGGAACTCCGACACGACCTTTGGCAGGAACTTAGGGTGAGTGCGGAGGACTACTCTGTTATGATGAAATTTGGTGTAAGGAGCCTGGGCTACCAGGGCCTGAAGCTCACTGACTCTACGAGCTGAAGTAACTGCCACCAAGAAAATGACCTTCCAAGTCAAGTACTTCAGATGGGAGGAATTCAGTGGCTCGAAAGGAGGTTTCATCAGCTGGGTGAGAACGACATTGAGATCCCATGACACTGTAGGAGGCTTGACAGGGGGCTTTGACAAAAGCAAGCCTCTCATGAAGCGAACAACTAAAGGCTGTCCTGAGATCGGCTTACCTTCCACATGATAATGGTAAGCACTGATTGCACTAAGGTGAACCCTTACAGAGTTGGTCTTGAGACCAGACTCAGACAAGTGCAGAAGGTATTCAAGCAGGGTCTGTGTAGGACAAGAGCGAGGATCTAGGGCCTTGCTGTCACACCAGACGGCAAACCTCCTCCAATGGAAGAAGTAACTTCTCTTAGTGGAATCTTTCCTGGAAGCAAGCAAGATGCGGGAGACACCCTCTGACAGACCCAAAGAGGCAAAGTCTACGCCCTCAACATCCAGGCCGTAAGAGCCAGCGACTGGAGGCTGGGATGCAGAAGTGCCCCTTCGTCCTGTGTGATGAGGGTCGGAAAACAATCTCCACGGTTCTTCGGAGGACAACTCCAGAAGAAGAGGGAACCAGATCTGACGCGGCCAAAAAGGAGCAATCAGAATCATGGTGCCTTGGTCTTGCTTGAGTTTCAACAAAGTCTTCCCCACCAGAGGTATGGGAGGATAAGCATACAGCAGACCCTCCCCCCAGTCCAGGAGGAAGGCATCCGATGCCAGTCTGCCGTGGGCCTGAAGCCTGGAACAGAACTGAGGGACTTTGTGGTTCACTCGAGATGCGAAGAGATCTACCAAGGGGGTGCCCCACACCTGGAAGATCTGCCGTACCACACGGGAATTGAGCGACCACTCGTGAGGTTGCATAATCCTGCTCAACCTGTCGGCCAGACTGTTGTTTACGCCTGCCAGATATGTGGCTTGGAGCACCATGTCGTGACGGCGAGCCCAGAGCCACATGCTGACGGCTTCCTGACACAGGGGGCGAGATCCGGTGCCCCCCTGCTTGTTGACATAGTACATGGCAACCTGGTTGTCTGTCTGAATTTGGATAATTTGGTGGGACAGCCGATCTCTGAAAGCCTTCAGAGCGTTCCAGATCGCTCGTAACTCCAGAAGATTGATCTGCAGATCGCGTTCCTGGAGGGACCAGCTTCCTTGGGTGTGAAGCCCATCGACATGAGCTCCCCATCCCAGGAGGGACGCATCCGTGGTCAGCACCTTTTGTGGCTGAAGAATTTGGAAGGGACGTCCCAGAGTCAAATTGGAGCAAATCGTCCACCAATATAGGGATTTGAGAAAACTCGTGGACAGGTGGATCACGTCCTCTAGACCCCCAGCGGCCTGATACCACTGGGAGGCTAGGGTCCATTGAGCAGATCTCATGTGAAGGTGGGCCATGGGAGTCACATGAACTGTGGAGGCCATGTGGCCCAGCAATCTCAACATCTGCCGAGCTGTGATCTGCTGGGACGCTCGCACCCGCGAGACGAGGGACAACAAGTTGTTGGCCCTCGTCTCTGGGAGATAGGCGCGAGCCGTCCGAGAATCCAGCAGAGCTCCTATGAATTCGAGTCTCTGCATTGGGAGAAGATGGGACTTTGGATAATTTATCACAAACCCCAGTAGCTCCAGTAGGCGAATAGTCATCTGCATGGACTGCAGGGCTCCTGCCTCGGATGTGTTCTTCACCAGCCAATCGTCGAGATATGGGAACACATGCACCCCCAGCCTGCGAAGTGCCGCTGCTACCACAGCTAGGCACTTTGTGAACACCCTGGGCGCAGAGGCGAGCCCAAAGGGTAGCACACAGTACTGGAAGTTGCGTGTGCCCAGCTGAAATCGCAGATACTGTCTGTGAGCTGGCAGTATCGGGATGTGAGTGTAGGCATCCTTCAAGTCCAGAGAGCATAGCCAATCGTTTTGCTGAATCATGGGGAGGAGGGTGCCCAGGGAAAGCATCCTGAACTTTTCTTTTACGAGATATTTGTTCAGGGCCCTTAGGTCTAGGATGGGACGCATCCCCCCTGTTTTCTTTTCCACAAGGAAGTACCTGGAATAGAATCCCAGCCCTTCCTGCCCGGATGGCACGGGCTCGACCGCATTGGCGCTGAGAAGGGCGGAGAGTTCCTCTGCAAGTACCTGCTTGTGCTGGAAGCTGTAAGACTGAGCTCCAGGTGGACAATTTGGAGGTTTTGAGGCCAAATTGAGGGTGTATCCCTGCCGGACTATTTGCAGAACCCACTGATCGGAGGTTATGAGAGGCCACCTTTGGTGAAAAGCTATCAACCTCCCTCCGACCGGCAGGTCGCCCGGCACTGACACTGGGATGTCGGCTATGCTCTGCTGGAGCCAGTCAAAAGCTTGCCCCTTGCTTTTGCTGGGGAGCCGCGGGGCCTTGCTGAGGCGCACGCTGCTGACGAGAGCGAGCGCGCTGGGGCTTAGCCTGGGCCGCAGGCTGTCGGGAAGGAGGATTGTACCTACGCTTACCAGAAGCATAGGGACCAGTCTTCCTTCCCCCGAAAAATCTTCTACCTGTAGAGGTAGATGCTGAAGGCTGCCGGCGGGAGAACTTGTCGAATGCGGTGTCCCGCTGGTGGAGAGACTCTACCACCTGCTCGACTTTTTCCCCAAAAATGTTGTCCGCACGGCAAGGCGAGTCCGCAATCCGCTGCTGGAGTCTATTCTCCAGGTCGGCGGCACGCAGCCATGAGAGCCTGCGCATCACCACACCTTGAGCAGCGGCCCTGGACGCAACATCAAAAGTGTCATAAACTCCTCTGGCCAGGAATTTTCTGCACGCCTTCAGCTGCCTGATCACCTCCTGAAAAGGCTTGGCTTGCTCAGGGGGAAGAGCATCAACCAAGCCCGCCAACTGCCGCACATTGTTCCGCATGTGTATGCTCGTGTAGAGCTGGTAAGACTGGATCTTGGCCACGAGCATAGAAGAATGGTAGGCCTTCCTCCCAAAGGAGTCTAAGGTTCTAGGGTCTTTGCCCGGGGGCGCCGAAGCATGCTCCCTAGAACTCTTAGCTTTCTTTAGGGCCAAATCCACAACTCCAGAGTCATGAGGCAACTGAGTGCGCATCAGCTCTGGGTCCCCATGGATCCGGTACTGGGACTCGATCTTCTTGGGAATGTGGGGATTACTTAATGGCTTGGTCCAGTTCGCAAGCAATGTCTTTTTCAGGACATGGTGCAAGGGAACAGTGGACGCTTCCTTAGATGGAGAAGGATAGTCCAGGAGCTCAAACATTTCAGCCCTGGGCTCGTCCTCCACAACCACCGGGAAGGGGATGGCCGTAGACATCTCCCGGACAAAGGAAGCGAAAGACAGACTCTCAGGAGGAGAAAGCTGCCTTTCAGGAGAGGGAGTGGGATCAGAAGGAAGACCCTCAGACTCCTCGTCAGAGAAATATCTGGTGTCTTCTTCGTCCTCCCACGAGGCCTCACCCTCGGTGTCAGACACAAGTTCACGGACCTGTGTCTGCAACCTCGCCCGGCTCGACTCCGTGGAGCCACGTCCACGATGGGGGCGTCGAGAGGTAGACTCCCTCGCCCGCATCGGCGAAGCTCCCTCCGCCGACGTAGTCGGGGAGCCTTCCTGGGAGGTGGCCGCGGTCGGCACCGCATGCGGTACCGACGTCGGGGACCTCAACCTGGGCGATGGACCAGCCGGCGCCACGCTCGACGGTACCGGAGGCGCAAGCACCGCCGGTACCGGAGGGGTAGGGCGCAACAGCTCTCCCAGAATCTCTGGGAGAACGGCCCGGAGGCTCTCGTTCAGAGTGGCTGCAGAAAAAGGCTGAGAGGTCGATGCAGGCGTCGACGTCAGAACCTGTTCCGGGCGAGGAGGCTGTTCCGGGCTGTCCAGAGTGGAGCGCATCGACACCTCCTGAACAGAGGGTGAGCGGTCCTCTCGGTGCCGATGCCTGCTGGGTGCCGAATCCCTCGGCGACCCAGAGCTCTCGGTGCCGACATGGGGAGGAGACCGGTGTCGATGCTTCTTCGACTTCTTCCGAAGCATGTCACCGGAGCTCCCCGGCACCGACGAGGAGGACGTAGAATCCATCCGTAACTTCCTCGGGGCCGAGACCGAAGAGGGTCGATCCCGGGGGGGCTGTACCGCAGGAGCCCTCAGGGTAGGAGGAGACCCACCCGAAGGCTCACCGCCACCAGCAGGGGAATGGACAGCCCTCACCTGTACTCCTGACGATGCACCTCCGTCCGACGACATCAGCAGACGAAGTCTCGGTACCACCGACGTCGATGCAGTCGCCCGATGCCTCAGCGCCGATGCAGAGGTCCGATGCCTCGATGCAGTTGATGGAGCGGCAGCCAAGGAAGATGGTCCGGACGCTGACGACGTCGATGCACTCGATGCCTCCGGTGCCGATGTCGACGAAGAGCCCGAGAACAAAACGTTCCACTGGGCTAATCTCGCTACCTGAGTCCGCCTTTGTAACAGGGAACACAGACTGCAGTTCTGAGGGCGGTGCTGGGCCCCTAGACACTGAAGACACGCAGAGTGCCTATCAGTGAGCGAGATTACCCGGGCGCACTGGGTGCACTTCTTGAAGCCGCTGGAAGGCTTCGATGTCATGGGCAGAAAAATCACGCCGGCGAAATCAAAGGCCGAAATGGCGAAAATTGAAGCACCAAAATTTAAAGGGAGAAAAATCTCGACCGAGGCCAAACTAGGCCTACCCCGACAACGAAAGAAAACTTACGGGGCAAAAGTTGAGAAAATTACGGGAAGGGCAGAAAACCCGAAAGGGTCTTCCGGAACACTTCCGGAGCGCTTCCCGAACTTTTTTAAAGAAAAACAAGGAAAAAACACGTCGAAAAGGACGCGCGAGGTCGACTCTCTGGGGCACGAACGGCGTAACACGACCGTACCGAGCGCGGACGAAAGAAGACTGGCCGGCTCGAGCCGGTTTCGGGCGGGAAGACGGCCGCGCATGCGCGGTGCGCATGGGCGCGCGAGGACTAGCAAAGGCCTTTGCTAGTAAACTTTCCGATGGAGGGGGCTGCCGAGGACGTCAACCCATCAGTGAGAACAAGCAGCCTGCTTGTCCTCGGAGAATACAAGCTATAAATGAATGTTTATGTTTATTAAATTTGATATACTAATCTTATTCAGTACAAAGCAATTTACAATATAAATCTAAAAATTAAGAAAAAAAACACTATTTCTTTGATAGGAAAGCCTAATTTCGGCATTCACCACAGAATTTCAGCCTCGTAACACTTTATTGCATGTGCTCTGCAAAATCACAGAAGCCACCTCCACCACAGTCTTTCAAAATCATATGTAAATAAACACGTTTTAAAGAAAACTTTATATTTTTTTAAATCCAATTTGCCTCGTCTCACCTGTGGCAGATCATTCCACAAATATGGTGCTAAGTAAAAGAAAGTCCTTTTATGGGTCCATTACCCTAAAGATCTAGCTTGGTCAGGGCATAAGCATCCTATGGTCCTGTGAAGACTTTAGAGCCCTACTTAGAATGTAAGACGTGCTAAAGAATGTAAATTAGCTGGCGGACAATGATAGTACGGAGTGTATGCCAATTTTAATATCCTAAACTTAATTATTTTCATTATTGGTAGCCAGTGATAATTTCTGTATAATGGAGATATACAGTCATACTTTATAATTGTCTAACAATTTAATGGCTGTATTTTGTAGCATTTGAAGTCTCTGTTCCTCACATGCAGTACCGTAGCTTTCAAACCTCTGTCAGGTCAGTAGTCAACAAAAGCTTCATCGAAAAAAATGTGTTTTCAAAGCTGCTTTGACAGATGGCAAGAGAGTTCCAAAGTTTGGGGAAGAGGAAGAAAAATGTAGAGTGCCACATGGATTCAGAATAGACACAGGATGGAACAGGAAGAACTAAACAATGGGAATCCATAGAATAAAAGGATCTGGAAGGGGTATAGGGTAGGATTAAGTTGTACAAATAAGGATGATTGCCTAAGTGAAAGGCCTTCTAAGATAAGCATAAAATCAGAAACTGAATACACCGTTGAACTGATAGTGCAATGTCATAACTCAAATGCCAACTTAGGTTCTATTCTATAACAGAATCTGGATGTCCAGACGCTGTTATATTACATTATCTTAATGCACAGATTTTGGGCTCTTAACTTTTAGAGCCCTTTATAGAATTGCCGAATTTGAGGGCAATTGTATATCAGTGCACCTCTATTTAGGTGCCTAGAAGTTGCCTATGTGGCATTTATTTCATGAAGTGGAGGACAAGTGTAGTGGTTAGAACACCAAAGTTGACAACCAGGGAAGCCCAGTTCAAGTCCCACTGTTGCTCCTTGTGATCTTGGGCAAGTCACTTAACCCTCCATTGTCTCAAGCAGTAACTTAGGGGTCCTTTTACTAAGCTGCAATAAGCATGAACACACGCTTACCGAAGGTTAAAATGCACTACCGTAGGATGCACTCAGGCTTCCTGTGGTAGTTTTTGTATGTGTGCGAGCTACCCATGTGCTAAAAAATAAAATGTATTTTTTGGGGCGGACAGTGAGCATGGCTATGCTAATCAGTTGATGTGTGGACAGTGCCATACGATAATTAGCACATGAGCCCTTACTGCCTACAAAATAGGTGTCAGTAAGGGCTCACTTGCTAATGGCCATGCGCTAAAGGGGAAATTAGTGTGTGGCCATTATTGGAAAAAATACAAAATTTGCCTTTCACGCTTCAGCTTGGAAAAGAGATGGCTGAGGGGAGATATGATTGAGGTCTACAAAATCCTGAGTGGTGTAGAATGAGTAGAAGTGCATTGATTTTTTACTCTTTCAAACATTACAAAGACTAGGGGACACTCAATGAAGTTACCTGGAAATACTTTTAAAACAAAGAGGAGGAAATATTTTTCACTGAAAAAATAGTTAAGCTCTGGAATTCATTGCGGTTAGCGTATCTGGGTTTAAAAAAAGATTTGGACAAGTTCCTGGAGGGGAAAGTTTAAGGTGAAGCTTGTTTTCACAAACCCTTTAGTCGCTGCCCCTGAAGTGGCCTGCAATAGGCGAAATGTGACCACATTGGGATATTTTAATAAAATGTGCTCTACCTCATCTTCTGTGATTTACTTCCTTCGTTACTATGATCTGTGGATCATATCTACCTCTTCTGTGTTGATACCTGTACTGATAGCGCCAGGGTGGTCTGTAAGAATTTTTAGCAGCACTGTCCATATAGTTCTGCTGAAAAGTCATTATCCAGGGTTTATTGATTTAGCTTCCACTGCTAAACATATAAGCCCTTTTGAATACCTAGCCCTTAAATACTATACAATACTATCAAGTTAGACACCAGCCCCAAAAACTTGGTTAAATAGGAATGTCTTCAATAACTATTTTTATATCTATTTATTGAAGCTTCAAACAATATAATACCAGACATTTCCATCAGAAGGCAATAAATGGGTGTCCTTAAATATACCACCAAATTTACAAAATAAATTCACATTTAGTAACAAGTCTTCCCTCAAGATCACTAACAGCTATTGTTGCCCTCCCTCACCCTCTTCCAATAAAGCATTTATTCATAACTCATAAGGGAATAGTTAAGAAAGTTAGCATTATGACACATTCAGAGTATACTGCCAATTCAGTATACTACCTGTAGCTTTGGTAGAAAGCATATTCCAGAAGGGTTCCCAAACACTTCAGAACCATTGAAGTAAATTTTTTTTGTCCACTGTCATTCTTTCCATAGTCAATAATTGTAGAATTGCACCCTCCATTGTTGGACATAAAGAGCTTGTGACTATATCCAGAGTAGTAATATGCAAGCAAGAAAGAACATAAGAGTAGTCATACTGGGTCAGACCAATGGTCCATCTAGCTCAACATCCTGTTTCCAGCAGTGGCCAAGCCAGATCACAAGTACTTGGCAGAAACCTAAATCACGGCAACATTCCATGGGTCAAATCTCAGGGCGAGCAGTGACTTCCCCATGTCTGTCTCAATAGCAGACTATGGAGTCTTCCTCCAGGAACTTGTCCAAAACTATTTTTAAACCGAGATAAGCTAATCGCTGTTATCACATCCTCCAGCAAAGAGTTCTAGAGTTTAACTATTCGTTGAGTGAAAAAATATTTCCTCCTATTTGTTTTAAAAGTATTTCTGTGTAACTTCATTGAGTGTCCCCTAGTCTCTGTACTTTTGGAACAAGTAAAAAAATTGATTTACTTCTACTCGTTCTACACCACTCAGGATTTTGTACACCTCAATCATATCTCCCCCTTATCAGTCTCCATCCCCTTTTATCATTTAGGTCGCTCTTCTTTGAACCTTTTCTAATTCCACTATATCTGTTTTGAGAGACGGCGACCAGAACTGAATGCAAACTCAAGGTGAGTTTAATCACCTCATTCATTATTCCAATTTCCATATCATTTATATATATGTTAAATAGCACTGGTCCCAGTACTGATCCCTGCGGCACTCCACCCTCCTCCATCGAGAGAAATGACCATTTAACTCTACCCTCTGTTTTCTGTCCAATAACCAATTCCTAATCCACACCAGAACCTTGCCTCCTATCCCACGACTCTTGAATTTTCTCAGGAGTCTCTTATGAGGAACTTTATCAACAGCTTTCGGAAAATCTAGATACACTACATCAACCAGCTCACCTTTATACACATGTTTATTCATGCTTTCAAATAAATGAAGCAAATTGGTGGGGCAAGACTTCCCTTGGCTGAACCCATGCTGACTCTGTCCCATTAAAACAGAGTGCTGTAATTTTATTCTTTATACTAGCTTCCACTATTTTGCCTGGCACGGACATCAGGCTTACCGGTCTGTAATCTCCTGGATCACCCCTGGAACCCTTTGTAAAAATCTGCAAGAAACTGTAGGGGCAAGGCCCCTGCCTATATAACTACAATGAGAGAATGGTATATCAACCTGCTGTTATTATGGACAGTGTGCTTCACTCCCAGTATGAACTGTGTCCCAATCGTGTTAAGGTTTATAATCCCAAAGAGAGCTGCTTTTTCCAAGAAATTGTTCAAGGACTGTTTGGATCACCTGACTTAGATCGCAACCTGATCCTCTTGTACTTTACCAAGAACTTGGGTCAGGCCGACCCAGCCCTTCAGAACCTGGGCTAGGATGAAGGCCATAGCACCCATGTCACTAGACTGTTTGGAGTCTGGATTCTTGTAATTTTACCCTTAATGACACAAACTGGATGTCCTCATGGTTCACAGGGTCAGAAGGTCCAGGACATAGGGAGGAGCTTGCTTATCTTCAAGGATAGAGCCTCTGCATAAAGAAGTGCTGGAAACCAAGGAGTGTTAGCCGATTTTTCTGTTTCAGGTTTCTACCAGCCATTCTTTCTGCTGTAGCACTGCTGTGACCTGTCAGGGATCTTCTGCATCTAGCTGTTTCTCTGATGTCCTGTACTGCCATCAACGGGTACCCTCATCTATATCCAGATCTCTGACCTGCTGTTTCTTGCTTGTGGTGTGCAGCTAGAAATAGGGAAGCTCTATTATTGATGAAGGGTAACAACAGGAGGTCTGATTTTAGTACCTGACCCAGAGTTTAATATGCGGTTGCTCTGACTAATTTTCTGATAAGAACCTTTGTCTTATTTCCCTGAGTTGCCTCACATTTACACATAATTCTTAGTCGTTTATGTTTCCACTTAAGGTTGTTTTACTCGCTTCTAAATAAATAAGCCTTTATTTTTATAATAATTGGCCTGTTTCCTTGCTTGTCAGTTCCCAGAGCAATAGAACTTGGATTCGCATAACTTGTGGGATGGGGTTCTAGAAATCCTAATAGCAGCTGCCATCACACAATTTACCCTTCCCACTCTTATCAAGCATACAAAAAGCACTATACTATAGCTAGCTCCACCTACAAAACCTCTATGCATTTCCCCCCACACAACACATTGTTCCCCAATGTTAAACAAAAAATTATGTGAGGATAACACTCTAATGCATAATATAGTAGATCTCTTTCTAAAATCTTAATTAGTATACAGTGCCAAAACATATGACCCAAACCTGTCCCAATTCTGCACATTTAGGGCATTCATCTGTCATGTTAACTTTGGCTTAAATGTTTGGTGGTATATATTCTCATACAAATCTTGTCCTGCACTTCCTGCAAATCACTGTTTATAGTAGCTTTGTACACTGATTTCAGACTTGATTTCTGGAGTCCAGAAAACACTATCTTGCAAATCTTGCTGTTAGGTCTCCCCCAACTGGTGATAATCCAGTTCTTTCATGTCCTGAAATAGACCTTTGACAAGCAATGATAAATGAAACAAAGGTTTTGCCTCTAAACAGAGGAGCCCACTTAATGTTTCAAGGAGTGGAGGAGTGGCCTAGTGGTTAGGGTGGTAGACTTTGGTCCTGGGGAATTGAGGAACTGAGTTCGATTCCCACTTTAGGCACAGGCAGCTCCTTGTGACTCTGGGCAAGTCACTTAACCCTCCATTGCCCCATGTAAGCCACATTGAGCCTGCCATGAGTGGGAAAGTGCGGGGTACAAATGTAACAAAAATTAAAAAAAAAAATTAAAAAAAAATATCAAATTTTTCTGTCAAACAAGAACAGGGTAACCCACTGACGTAATGCCACAATTGCATTGAGTGCATACTGATCCCTGGATGAAATAGCAAATTCCTTTTGCAAGTCCACAAAAGATTTCATATGTCCTTCATCATTTACTACATGAAACAAATACGTAATCCCTTTCCCTTCCCACTGTTTAAATATCCCATTCTGAAGACCCAGAATAAAACAAGCATTTCCAACAATCAGGAACAAGGGCAAAAAAGATGGCGAATTGATCCAATGTTTATTTAATCTTTGCCAAGTCACTCTAAAGGCTTTTATTAAAATATGGGACCTAAGGTAGTGGTTCTCAACCTTGTCCTTGGTGCACACTCAGCCAGCCCGGATTTCATGATATCCACAATGAATATGCATGAGATGATTTGCATGTACTGCCTTCCTTGGTGGACAAAACTTATCTCATGCATATTCATTGTGGATATCCTGAAACCTTGATTGGCCAGATGTGCCCCGAGGACTGGGTTGAGAATCACTGAACTAAGGAAAGACAATAACGCCTGTGAGGAAGCGTATAACAAAGCAGTAAAATGCCATGGAGAACCCAAAGCAGATTCAGCAGCCATGTAAGAAAAATAATTTGTATCACAAAATCAATTGCAGACATATGTGACCATCTCTGGGAAAAGGTGACTAAAGTCTCCCGAAACAAAAAATGAGGTTTTAATGAATGTTACAGCAAACAATTTGTAATACAATCCTTTTATATGAAAAACAAAAAAAAAAGATACAGAAGTTCGAACAGGTAACTTTTAAAGACTGTCTGATTTTTGATATCCATAAGAATTCTCAACATTTTTGGATCTGCTACTTTAGTCACCTTTTTCCCAGAGACAAGTTACATATCATAATCCACAAGCAAGATTATAATAATACAAACATAAGCCCAGTTCTTCTTTTTTTTCCCCTAGATTAAATACAAATCTGCAATGGTAGTCTTGCTTTTTTTCCCTTGCCACAAAAATTGACGCAAAAGGTAATGCAATCTGGAATAATTCTTTTGCAGGAACATTAGGATCTGAAATGCATATAACCACTTGGGCACTATGATCATATTATATAATTGTATCCACTCTGTCAATGACATAGGAAAAGCCTGCCAGTGCATCAATTTATTACCCATAACATTTAAAGCGGCTTCACATTTAATTCATATATCTCTTGTAAATGTGAAGAAACATAAGAGATCCAGATTCCCAAGTTGAAGGAAGCATATTTCCCCAACTACCTTTAAGCTCTGCTTGGGTAGGAAGTGCCTCATATTTCAACAAGTTAAGCTCAAGGCCTGATATCGGACCAAATTCTGTGGTACTACTATTCAGAGATTGTGCAATACTATAAACGTCATCTGCAAATGCTAAAACCTTAATGTCAATCCTTCCCTATCTTTACCCCTTCAACACTCTTAAAAGGGGCTCCAGAAATAGCAGAAACAAAAGCGGGGGAATTATCCGACTAAAGCCTATTAACCATACCTGCTGCTTTTGGGTTTGCATTAAAAAAAAAAAAAGAAAATCAAAAACACTTCATTTATAAAGTTAAGTCACAAACCAAATAAATTAAGCACCTAGAAAAGACTTCAGTAACTTCTTAAAAGAGCTGTAGTAAACTTAGGCGTGAGAGAGAGAGAGAGCTGCAAAAAAGGTGGGAGATGGAAACCTGTTAGATAAAGACGAAAAGAGAAACGAGAAACTGAGGAACGGAGAATGAGAGAGGAAAAGAAAAGCTATGAATAGACAGAGGCAGAAGAGGAAAGTTAAGAAAAGAAATAGAGAAAGATCAGTCCCAGAGGTAGAATTAGGGAGGAAGAGAAGAAACAGAAATTAGGCAGGAGATCCTTTATAGGAACCTGTGGATTTTTGCAGAGTTTATGCATAGAAAATTCCACCAGGTTCCTCCAATGAAAAGTATAAGAGAAGCTGTTGATCCCATTGGTTGCCATGCAGAAAGGTACACTTAAGTGAGCTGTAAGATGATGTCAGTAATTAGAGGAAATGGGAGTTCCCAGCTCCTAATTGGTCAGAGTTAGAAAGCTAGGAGGAGCTAACTGGAGGAAAAGTTAGAAAAATATATAAGGGAGTTCCTGGTTTTGAATTTGGTCTATTGGCTTCAGCCTCCTAAGCCTGTAACAGGGAGAGCCCTCCAGCAAAGTGTCTTCAGCCTTTTAGACACAGAAGACATATTTACAACAGTGACTTACAGCAGTGTTGTACTAACCCAGTCAACACATTTAAGTCATTTCCTTTTACAAACAGGATTCAGAAGTGTCACCCAGATCTCTGACCTGCTGTTTCTTGCCTGTAATGTGTGGCTGGAAATAGGGAAGCCACCTATTACCTTTGGGCTAATTTTAGAAGGAGAAGGAAAACACCTGCGACTCATCTGTGCTGTATCATCAGGCACCTGTTTGGCTACCAACCCAAATTGTCAGACCCTAAACCACCAACTGGGAAAGGGGAACTTATACAGTTGCTGAACCAAACCCCAAGTGTCCACGAGCTTGTTGCACTAACCTACCAATTCCTCAGAGAAGGTAAGAACTAGTGCTGCCTAGCTCAACAACTTTAAGTTTACCCATTCCTTGTTACTACTTACTGCTGCTGACCTCTGTAATGCATAGCTGGAGAGTAAAGTTAATTCTACTGGAAAACTCCACAGTTCCCAAAGGAAGGCATGGAAGAAAGTGACTTGTGTATAAAGTTTTTGCTGGCCTGCACTTATTGTTCCTCTGCCTTAATTGTCCCTGTGTGATGGGGTGTATATCTCAACATAGAAATCAGGGAAACCTAGAAGAAACGTTAACTACAGAATTTAATCCCCTGAAGAGAGAGAGAAGAAAGACCAGGAGGGAGGCAGGAACCGCAGAGACAAGAAAAAGCTAACTGCTGAGAATATCCTAGAAGCCTTGGACTATCCATATGTGGATGAAAAGACAACTACAATGTCAGAACAGGTTGATATTTGGAATACAAACTTAACTAAGACCTTAGAGAAAACGGCACCACTAAAAAACATCTTATGCCCCACTCACAAAGGCTCACCTTCAACAACAGTGTCTATCACTTGCAACAACTTCGCTGCCTATCCCCTTACATTGAGAAGGTAAGCCTTGTCTCGGTTATGCCTACCATATCATCATCAAAACTGGACTATTGTAATGCAGTAATGCACTCTACACTAGTCTGACTACAAAGGGTCTGCATCAGCTGTAATTGATTCAGAATGCTGCAGCAAGAATAATAAAAGGTTGCAAGCGACATGACCACATCACACCATTTTTGCATAAACTTCACTGGCTACCATAGAGAGATAAATTTAAAACTCTATGTTTGACCTTCAAGGCCTTTAAAGGAAATGGCCCAAAGTATTTGAAGAACAGGATCTCCCTCTACACACCATCAATGTAATGAAGGTCCTCCCAAGAAGTATCCGTAGCCACTCCATCTCCAAAGGACATCACACAATATGATACCTGCAAGTGAGCCTTCTCCAGAGTAGCCCACACACTCTGGAATGCACTCCCTGAAAGGCTTCGCTTAACACAAGACTATCTCTACTTCAGGAAGCAGGTGAAAGCTTGGATCTTCAACATGCCTTTAATGGAAGAAGTAAATGACACTGGCTGCACATACTATAGCAGGACATGTTTATCCACTCCTACCCTAAGATAATGTTCTAGCACCTTTCTGACCTCATTTGCAACCTTCTTTAAATTAGTCTCTTATTTTCCTACTCCTGTTATTCTATTTTATCTATCTATATGCTTCATCTTTGCTTACACCCTATGCTATTAAAATGTTTTGTTGTGTATTGTGTTGACATTGTAATATATTATACTGTCATACTTGTACTGTTAGTTGAATATTTTTACTGCTGTAATTGTCTATTGCTTATGTTTCACATATTCTTGTTGTACACCACCTTGAATGAATTCCTTCAAAAAGGCAGTAAATAAATCCTAATAAATAAATAAATAAATAAAACCTCAGCAGAGGGAGCTGGGTGGGACAGGTTCCTAGTCAATCACTGAAGTAGGAGGGTTACACCCTCAGCAGGGAGAGCAAGGAGAGAACACAGTTCAGGCCAATCAGAGGGAGTGGAAGCAGAAGGAGGAGGAGTTAACAGTGCTATAAAAGAGAGGAGACAGGAGCAAAATTCAGTCTCTGCTGAGAGGCCAAAGAGTGGGGAGCTCCTGGTCAGAAGACTTGCAAGCCTGAAAAGGTACAGACCTGTCTTTGAACTGTGGCATTAAGACTGACTGGGAACTATTTGGTCCACACTAGAATGGTTTTTGTTTTGTGTTACTACCTGCCAGTGGGAGGATGTACCCCTGGAAAGAGGAATAGATTACAGGAGTTACAAGGATGGCGGCAAGCAGGCTAGCAAGCCTGGCCTTTTTTTGTTTGTGATTAACTGGAATCATTTTTTGAAGCAAGTGAACCCTGAAGATTTTTACCATAGGGTTGTGTTTTTTTGGTCTTGGACCTTGATGAGATCTGGGTAACACCCTAGTGACCTAGGGACAACTGGGATGTTTTTGCCTCCCCACAGGAGCTCGCCCTGGGGAAAGGCATAGAAGAACTGAAGTCCAGAAGGGGGGGGGGGGGGGGCCTGGACTCAGTGTTGGAGGGGAACTGGGCGACTGTTGATAATCCATTTTGTGTGTGAGTACTGGATTCCAGACCCAGTAGCTGTTGGTCAGCTGGAGGATATTTGCGGCCAGCTACCACTGAAGGGACTCCAGAGCAGAGGATGCATCACAACCTGATTGTTTAATTCTTACCTACTACACAAAATTATGACCTGCTAACCTACCCCACCCTCTTCCTGTGAGACTGTCATTGGAATGCTTTTGTGTTTCAGTTATATATTCTGATATGTGTCAACATTTGCTTATTTCTGATCTGAAGAAGAAGGATTACCTTTGAAAGCTAATCAAAAAATGTATTGTTAGTCCAATAAAAACTTATTATCTTATTTCCTTTCTAAGTTTTGTTTTATTTATATGTATTACCTTTAAAAGTGGACTAACACTGCTACCACACCATTTTATTTTTGTATGGTAATTTCCATGGAGAATATGTGCTAGTTATGATCTGCACCTGTTGTCGGGGGGAGGGAGAATAGGGTTTTTGTGGATGCAGAGCATGTTCACATTTAATATGTAAGAACTGACTTGGAGGGGCATAATCGAACAAAAACGTCTATCTCCATGGGCGTTTATCTCCGAGAACGGGTCCGTGAAGGGGTAGACCGAACCGTATATTTGCAAAAAATAGACGTCCATGTTTTATTCGACAATTTGTGAGCTGGGCATTTTTGTTTTTCAGCGATAATGGAAAATGAAAGCGCCCAGCTCAAAAACGAATAAATCCAAGGCATTTGTTCGTGGGAGGGGCCAGTAGTGCACTGGTCCCCCTCACATGCCAGGACACCAACCGGGCACCCTAGGGGGCACATTTACAAAAACAAAAAAAGGTAAAAGAGCTCCCAGGTGCATAGCACCCTTCCCTTGTGTGTTGAGCCCCCCAAATCCCCCTCAAAACCCACTGCCCACAAGTCTACACCATTACTATAGCCCTAAGGGGTGAAGGGGGGCACCTACATGTGGGTACAGTGGGTTTGGGGGGTTGGACGACTAATAAGCATTAAGCAGCACAATTGTAACAGGTAGGGGGGGGATGGGCCTGGGTCCACCTGCCTGAAGTCCACTGCACCCCCTAACAACTGCTCCAGGGACCTGCATACTGCTGCCAGGGAGGTGGGTATGACATTTGATGGTGAAAATAAAAAGTTGTGAAACATTTTTTTGTGGTGGGAGGGGGTTAGTGACCATGGGGGGAGTCAGGGGAGGTCATCCCCGATTCCCTCTGGGGGTAATCTGGTCATTTAGGGCACTTTTTGGGGCCTTATTCGTGAAAAAACAGGGTCCAGGAAAAGTGCCCTAAATTCTAGCTACAAACGCATACTTTTTTTCCATTATCGGCGAAAGGCGCCCATCTCTGTTCGGGTGATAACCATGCCCCAGTCCCGCCTTCACCACGCCTCCGACATGCCCCCGTCAACTTTGTACGCTTCCGCGATGGAGTGCAGTTGAAAACGTCCAAGTTCGGCTTTCGATTATACTGCGTTATTCGTTTTTGTGAGATAAACGTCCATCTCCCGATTTAGGTCGGAACTTGGGCGTTTTTCTCGTTCAATTATAAACAGGATACTGTATCAGACCAAATGTCCATGAGGGTCATGTGTGCAGTGTGTCACAGATGCAAGCATCGTCCACCATGTTGCCTGACAAAAAGTTGAGAACTACTGTGCTAGTATATAGTTTCTGTGTAGGAATCTAGCAATGGGGCTTGATTTGACATTCCAGTAGAAGCTGTATTGGAGCCTTCTAGGGCCTAGTATAATATTTGCAGTTCTGCCTTTTCATGGATAGTACTGTTGGTGTTGGACTCGGTTAGTGCTGATTTAGTATAACTAGTTTGTTCTGTAGGGAGGGTAGTAAATTTCAGAACCGAAGAGTACATTTTGGAAAATTCAATTAATGGAAAAAGCTCAAAATCTTCCCTGAACGTGTTTTTTTTTTTTGGAAGTACCATGGTAACCAGTTCCTAGTACCTCAGCTCTGGGTGTCTTAGTCATAGAGGTCCCACTCATCTTACTGAGGAAGACAGCTCTGAGGGCAAATTGGCCCTGTGACACACCTAAGCTGAGTTCTTGGTACCTTCTGCTTTTGGAATTTCTCCTTTGGCTGCTGCTTCAGTCCAGACGTCTCCGAGTCTCTTACACCTTCTCCTCTGGTAAGTCTATCTAGCTTCAGGTTCACATTACTCCGTGACTTAATATGACTAAGCTGGCCATCATGGAAGCTACATCACTGACTGTGCTTGAGCCCCCCTTGTGCTCCTGCAGATTCTCCTCCTCCTCCCTTGGACACTTGTATTAGCCACATGAAGGTATCTCAGGCTCCTTCCTGACAAAAGCAAAGTAGGAGATGGTACCTGACAGGAGACCATCAGGCAAGAATCTGTATTACAGCACAATGTGTCTGATAGCAGTGGTAGGTTATATGTTGCTGTTAATCAGGTGACACCAAAATTTGAATTTTATTTTTATATGGTAAGCAATATGTTTAATATTTAAAAGTATGACCTCCAATTTTAGAAAACTGTTCTCAGGTTGGGGGGGGGGGGGGGAGATATATAGATGCTGTGATTTAATTATTAACATTTTGAGGGGTGAGGATGATAGAAAAGGTCTTTCAGGCTCAAGACCTAGGCCTTTCACCTATCTAGCAATACCTAAGTGAGCTCAACTTTTGGAAGGTATCAATCTCAAGGAGAAGAGAATGGTGCATTTTTTTTTTAGAGGCTGTGGCACTCAAATATACAAGTAGCTCCTAAAGAACTATGAACCAAAAATAAATTTATGCACAGAAAAAAATAAAATGCAAAATTATGCAAAAACAATTGCTATAATTTCTACAGACAGAGCCAGTGATGTGGAGACTGGTGTCCTATATGGTTCTCTGGCCCAACCTTATTCCAATTTCTTTGCCTCCTGAACTGCCTCACCTGCTACTCCAACTGCCTAGAAACGTTTGTGCGCATCTTCTGGATCTGCCACATATGCCTTTGGCTGTGCTGGGTCTGCCTGGCTCTAGAGGAGAAGAATCTGAAGCAAGTGACATGGACAAGTGAAGTCAGGATAAAGGAACTGGATGAGTGGTCCAGTGGTATCAGTGGGAGGGTAAAAGAGACTGACTGGTTAACAAGTAGAGGAGTGCTCAACTGTCACTGGTCACTGCATCTCAAACGAGACATGTTAATTTGAGCTGCACCACTTACAACATGTATCCAACGAGGCCCTAGGAGTCCACCAAGACTTCTGGATGAATGCAAACCCTGCATATTAAAGACAAGCGCTAGGTGCTCATTAGTTACAATTTAGCGATGCTACGAGAAACAAAATATTACAGCAGCCCAGTGACGCCCCTGGGGATTACTGCTCAGTTGTAGTGACGTTATTCCCATTGAAAAAGTGAAACAGACACGATTACCCATTAAAGTGGGAGATGTACTTACCGTGTTGGCAAGCTCTAAATAGTTTCCCCCCACTGTGCTACTAAGACTCGAGGCCTGTGACAGCAGCTTTTGAAGAGCTGCTTGTTGGTTGTCGGGGTGTGCGCTATTGTCTAACACCTTTTGCAAAGTAGACCGGCTCTGTATGTCGGCACGTTGAAGATCTCGAATCCCAGAGTCATATTCCCAGCTCTCGTGTGCTCCAGAAAAGACACCTGGGATACACAAAGAAAACAAAAACAGATCACCCATGAAGTCAGGTTTTCTTACACAGTGACCTCTCGGTCATCTGCTGCACTCTCTTACCTTCTGAAAATTCTTCTAAATACTCATGTTCCATTGTCGCTTTATACCACTGATTACAGAATACTCTACAATCTGCCGTCCTCTGATTTTTATTTTCTACTCATGGCTAACCAAAAGCAAGATCTGTTGCTGTGTGCTTTTAACAAGGGACATAATTTAAGTCTTCCAAAGACCAAACTGGATACACTGAGGCGGGGTGGAAATATGTAAAATAGGGGGAATTAAGACTCTGTACCAGCGTCCGAGCCTTGGTTCTGTTTGAGCTGGGAGCCCTAAGGAGCAGCAAGAAACTGCTGGATCAAAAAAAAAATAGTAATTAATTCTTGAGGTCTTTTGTCAGTAGAATTAATCCCATTAATATTTCAGAAATTTATTTCTACTAATACTAAACATTTCTATAGTGCTACTAGACATCTGTAGTGCTACACATACATATAAATGAGAGAAAGTGCATGCTCAGCAGAAAGACCAGCATCTAAATGACAAGGAAGCACAGGACCTCAGCACATACATATGCTGAAGGCTGTTGTGTCCCTGAATCGGGAGACACAGGTCTTCAGCGTGCCAGTGTTAACACCCTGTGCTTCCTTGACTAGCTGCCAGCCAGCCTGCCTGCTAGTTCTGGCTATCCTGACCATTGGGAAAGGGGAATGACCAGGCTGCCTGCTCATTTAACACCCACCATTCCCGTATCTCAGCGACCCCTAGTTAACCTAATGGAAGCCACCCTGGTAACGAGAAATAATTTGATCTGGATGCAGAAACCAATAATAATCTATGAGAAGAGAGGTAACATGGTTATAAAAAATGAGAAATATGAATGTTGAGTAGACTAGCCAGCTTATTTTCGAAAGAGAAAGATGCCCATATTTCGACCCAAATCGGGAGATGGGCGTCCGTTTCCCGTGGGCGCCCAAATCGGTATAATCAAAACACGATTTTTGGCGTCCTCGACTGCAGTCCATCACGGAGACAAACAAAGATCATGGGGGCATGTCGGAGGCGTGGCGAAGGCGGGACTGGGGCGTGGTTATCGGCTGAGGAGAGATGGGCGTCTTTAGCTGATAATCGAAACAAGAAGGGCATTTTTGATGAGAATTTGGTCCGCTTTATTTGGACCCTTTTTTTTCAGGTCCAAGTCCCAAAAAAGTGCTCCAACTGACCAGATGACCACCGGAGGGAATCAGGGATGATCTGCCCTGACTCCCTCAGTGGTCACTAACCCCCTTCACCACCAACAAAAACCCACTTTACAAACTCTTTTTCCCAGCCTGTATGCCAGCCTCAAATGCCGTACCCACCTCTATGACAGCAGAATGTGTTCTATCCTCTGACAGCCTTTCCCTGGTTCTGATGTGGGTCTCGGGTGAGTGTGACACCTTTTCTGTTAAGGGCACTGCAGAGTCACATCAGCAATGCATTGTGGTGGGTGTAGGGTATTGGGCTCCGTGATTCCACTAGCTTGTGTTAAATGCTCATGATGTTGGTAGTTGGTGGGCTCTACTCCCATGGTGCTTTTCCCTCTGCTTACTGGGTCAGAGTGTGCCCTGTTTTGTTTCCGGTAGTCCATGAGGTAGTGGCCATTTGTGTAAGACACTTTTAGATCCCTTTCATGTGTTAGCCACATTACAGCACTTAGTTCTTACCTTGAATGTTGCTGAAAGAGGGCATTGTACACCATTCTGCCAGATCGGACCTACTGCTAATCTCAGTACCAGCGAGACTCGTTGCCAGTGGGGCACAGCCTCTGATCTGCAGTTAACTGTGAGTAAAGATGCTTATTCAAATAAAGGACATTTTCAGCGAGATTAGTCTTCAGGTGTCAACTGCTGTGCCAAGGTTATACACCAGCAACAAGTCCTGTCCCTGGAGCACTTTTAGTGGGTACTGCAGTGCACTTCAGGCAGGCAGACCCAGGCCCATCCCCCCACCCGTAACACTTGTGGTGGTAAATAGGACGCCTCTAAAACCCACTGTACCCACATGTAGTTGCCCCCTTCACCCCTAAGAGCTATGGTAGTGTTGTATATTTGCCCCTCCCACGATCAAATGGCTTGGATTGGGACGTTTCTGAGCTGGGCGTTTTTAGTTTCCATTATCGCAAAGAAAAAAAAAACGCCCATCTCAGAAGGGACCAAATCCACGGCATTTGGTCTGTCCAAACCGTATTTTCGAAACGAAAGATGGACGCCCATCTTTTTCAATAATACGGTCTGTCCCCCCTCTTCACATACCCGTTTTCGGACATAGACGCCCATTGATATGGGTGTTCGCGTTCGATTATGCCCCTCCACGGCACAGAAATATGGTGGCACAGCAGACCTGGGGGGGAGGAAGTTTCAAGACTCCAATCTGAAAGTGACAAGAGAATGGGCAAGAGTTCCTCTTGGTGCGTTCAAAAAGTATGCAGTAGTCATATTTCGAGTAAATATACCTATTATAGCAAACAAGATGTAATGTGGGGCTTCTATCCTCAGTTGTTTATTTTGAAGCTAATTAGAGGTTCTTCAAGCGTAAAAGAAATTGGTGTTTATCAGTGTTTTTCTACCACAGGTATTATTCTGGGTACCTTTTCCAGTGGAATGAAATACATAAGGGCTCTTTTTACAAAGCCATGCTGGCAATTCCAGCATGGCAAATGCAACGAAGCCCATTCAGTTCTTTATATCAGGGATTCTTAACCCAGTCTGTGGGCCACCCCAAGATGATTAGGCTTACAAGATATTCAAAATGAATATGCGCGAGATAGAGTTATATACAATAGAAACAGTGTATAAAAACCTCTCTCATGTAACGTAGTGTGGTCCTCTCTGTGGCACGTGTTACCATCCACCCACACACATACACCAAGCCAGTTTCAGTAACCGTCAACAGGATTTCATTAGATGGTTTTGGTCAGGATAAATCTTTCAGTACATAACATCAAATCTTTTACAATAAACACATCAAATGATCATATAGTGGGATGCTTCTTTTTTTTCAGGTATGATTCTTTTGTGCTACTTTTATCCTATGGATTAAGGATATGTACTAAACTGCCATTCACTTAAAACTAAACTAGCTTTATTATCTGATTTATTCCTCAATCGAGGTCTTGATATCCTTTGCCTCACCGAGACTTGGCTCAGGGATAGCGAGGAGGATTATCAATATCAATGTCTGTCTACCACCTAGCTAGGTCATCTAGTAGAGGCGAAGATCTAGCATTCTGCCTCCCTTCCTCATTTACTGTGTCTGAAATCCCCTCCTAAACTTTCCTTTATCAAGAAATTCTCGCACTTAAGGTTATTTCACTAAACTAATTTTTTCTTTTGGTTTGTTTTTGCTCCTCGACTATTCCTTCGCAGGAGTGGAACTCTTTTACCGACTTTAGCATTTGCTTTATGATCTTATTATTGTTGAAGATTTTAATGTTCATGTGGACGTCTCACTTCCCTGCTCTGTCCTGCCTTTTTTCTCATACTTCCTTCTCCCCCTCTCCAGTATCCATCCACCTTCCTTCTTCTCCAATATTTACCCTACTTTTCCTCCACCTTAACCCCAGTACCCATTGTTCTGTCCTTCACCTTCCCCTGCATATAGCCTTGCTTCTTCCCCTCAAAACATCTGCCCTTCTCTTCCTTCTCCCAGCCCCTGCATCAGTCCCAACCCTTATAACCCATCTGCCACTTGCCAGACCCCCAGTTCCCTTCTGTCATGGCTAGCATTAGTTCCCTTCTCCCACCGACATTCCCAACCCCAACATCAGAATATTTCTGTCACCCCTGCCATCAGCTGTCTTTTGCTTTCCCCAGCCTCCAGTTCCAGCCTGAGCCCACTTCTCCTACCTGTTCCCTTTTCAGTCAGCAGTTCAATCCGAAGCTCCCTTCTCCCACCTGTCCCCCTTGTCAGCCAACAGTTCCAGCCCCAGCCCCCTTTCTCCCAATTGCCCCCCTTGTCAGCCACCAGTTCCAGTCCCCTTTCTCCGAACAGTTCCAGCCCCAGTCCCTTTATTATTTATTTATTTCATACATATATCCCACATTTTCCGATTATTATTATTCAGTCCTATGTGGTTACATAAGATATAAACAGTACAAGTTAATGCATAGTAACATAACAGAAAAACTAAGAATTAAGGAACAAACTTTGAAAAGTGGTAGGGAAGGATCTTTTGTACAGCAGATGTATATATCTAGTGAAGGAACTTATTGAAAAGAAAAGCCTTCAAGAGTTTTCGGAAGGTTAGGCAGTTGTTGATTTGTCTAATTTCCCAAGGGATACAATTCCACCATTTAGAGCCTAAGTGAGATAAATCTCTAGTTAGAATGGATTTGTATTTGATATTTTTGTACTTGGGGAAGTGTAAGATCAGATAATCCCTTGCAGATTGAGTTGATTTTCGAGTTGGAAGATCTATCATGTCACACATATAGTCTGGGGCCATCCTGTAAATAAAAGTACATGTCTTGAAAATGACTCTGGCTTTGATAGATAACCAGTGCAGTTTAATGAGGAATGGAAATGCCCCTTCGAATTTTGTGACTTTACAGACCAGTCGACCACCGGTGTTGAGTGTGGTTTGTAATTTCCTTGTTAGCAATTCCTTATTCCCTAAGTAGATAACATTACAATAATCTAATTGTAACCAGGTCCAGCCTCAGCCCCCTTTCTCCTATCTGCTCCCCTTGTCAGCCAGCAGTTCCAGCTCCAGCCAACTTCTCCTACCTGACCCCTTGACAGCCAGAAGTTCTTATCCCTTCTCCTACCTATCCCCTTTGTCAGCCAGCAGTTCTAGACCCAGCTCTCGTCAGCCAGCAATTCCAGCCCCCTTTCCTGCCTGCCCCCCTTCTCAGCCAGCAGCCCCAGTCTCCTTCTCCCACCTGCCCTCCCTTTTCAGCCAGCCCCAGCCCCCTTTTTCAGCCAATAGTTCTAGATCCAGCCCCCTTTCTTCTACCTGTCCCCTTTCAGTCAGCAGTTCCAGCCCAAACCCTTTTCTTCCATCTGCCCCCCTTTTCAGCCAGAAGCTCCAGGTCCAGCCCAAGCCCCTTTCTCTTACCTACCTCCCTTTCAGCCCTCGTTCCCTTCTCCTACCTGCCTCAGATTTATAAATTACCCTGAGTTGTTGACAGAAGTCATGCAAGCAGGCTGCCATCTCAAATCTTCCCTCAGTTGCACCTCACCCTCGAGGAAACAGGACATTGCATCAGAGGAGGCAGCGCACTGCTGAAGGAAGGCCCAAGGAGGCAGCCTGCTTGCATGGCTGATTCGGCTGATGATTCGGGGTACGTTTGCATGGAAAGAGACAAGAGAGAAAGATGCAGACTGCGAGCGGGCGGTCGCAGGGGTGGAGTGATGCCGAACCTGCAGGAGCTGGGAAATGGAGAAAGAGAGAGTAGCTTGGCTACCTGTGCACTAGGTAAGCATGGCTTGGGGTGGCCTTTGGCACCCCCCTGAGGTCAGCACCCCCTGCCATGCTTATCATGTTAACCAGATTTTGCTGGCCCTCCCACCCCCATTTTTTAAAAGTTTGCTTATCCCTTTTACACCTGCTCAATTGCTCCACTCTTCCCAATGTAATCTTCTTCCTATTCCATCCCACCAGCATATCTACCTTGATTGTACAAAGCGTTCATATGACTTATCATTTTGGCCCCGTCGTCTTGGACCAATCTTTTGAGCTCTCTTTTAAAAAAAAATGTATATCAGCCTTGAAGATCATTTTTTTTTTTGGTCAAGCATTTTCTACTGACTGACACTTTTGCCCAGTATTCCTAGGAGCCATGTGTGATGATGCCCTGTGCATTGCTCTTATATACATCACTGTCCTACCGTCCTATTGTACCTTTTAGCCAGCTAAATTAAGAGCAAACAAAGTGATGGGGGCCAAATAGGATACATCCAAGTGTACCAAAGGAACTTAGAGAAATTCTGATGGCTCTGTTCAACCTTTCAATGATTTTTTAGAGTTAGGAGTGGTCACCTAGGACTGGAGACTGGCAGATTTGGTTCTGCACAAAAGCAGAAGTAAAGAGGAGGTTGGAAACTACAGATTGGTTAATTTGATCTCAGTTTAGCTTCTGGAATCCATAGCAGCATAGTTTTATTAGTGGTAAGTCTTGTCAGTTGAAGCTGATAAATTTCTTTAAGTGGGTATTCAAGTTTCGGTAACACTATAGCCCGAGTGATTAAAGGAGGTTCTCGTTATGATCATGTTACTCCAATTCTGAAATTACTGTATTGGCTCCCTGTAAAATTTTGCATTGAATTTAAAATTTTATTGCTAGTTTTCAAAATATTGAATGGTAATATTTCACCAACTCTTGGTGAAATATTACCATTCAATATTTTGAAAACGAACTCTTAGTACCATTCTAAGATGTTATCAACCTACTCGCTCTCTGAGATCATCTCAGAAACAGCTGCTTGACATGCCTTCATTTCATCAGGTTTATTTAGAAGAATGCAGATCATTTATTTATTTGAATAAACTGTGTTCCGACTTAGGTTAGTCCTTTCTTGCTGGTTTTTGAAGATCTATGTGTCTTCCGAGATTGATGCGAACAAATGAGTGTCCTCTCTTAAGATTCCACATTATTTTTTTTTTGTTTTTGTAAGATTAGTATCAACTGCTGTACAAGCATTCCATAACACAGTTTACATCATAGGTATGTGTCCTATCTGTTTTTTCTGTTGGTTCTCTTTTTGATATACAATATACTCATGTCTCAGTTGGTTCACATGTGATTATTTATATACATATGTTCATGTATGTATTTCTGGATAAGTTATTATAAGTCATTATACTGTTTTTATCAATATTATTTTAATATTTTAAATATTTCTATTAGTGTAGTTTATATACGTATTCTTTGATGCATTGCGATGTGGGTTTGCTTTCGTCATGGTTTCTTGCCAATTATGATATTTTTGATATTTTAATTATTATGTGTATTTTTTATATTATTATTAATTATCCTTGTGCATTTTTAATGTATTATCATGTGGGTATGTTGTTTCTGTCATTTGTTCAGCCATTATTGTGTTTTTAAATATCTTTTATATACAATTTTGATTATTGTTCTTAATATTCTTCATTTTATTAATTATATATTTGTTACTGTGTCTGTTTTATTATTTTAGCCCCTGACGCAGCCCTTCTGGGCGAAACACAGCCTGTGTCGGGCAATATTCTGGTATATGGTACTAATAAAGTTTTAAAATATCTGTTGCTGATCTGCTGTTTTGTTTTCCACGTTGGAGTTTGTGGATCGCTTGCCTTGTTGTTTCTTGGGTTCATCTATTTTCTACATCAAAGGTCTGAAATCATGGAATGCTTTGTCCATTGAACTTCATTCAATACAAAATAAGAACCAGTTTAAAAAAGCATTGAAAACTCATGTATTTCTTCAGGCTTTTGGTTCCTCTGATGTATAAATTATTTATTTACCATGTAAATTTAATCTGCTGTATATTTGACTTGTAGAGTTTTTTGTATAGTTTGTTGTGTAAAGAAATAATTTTTATTGTTTTGGTTTTTTATATTTGATTTGTTCCCCGCTTAGACTTTTAAAGATATAGCGGGTTATAAAGTTTTATTATTATTATATTTTATGCTGCTTATCCTAGAAATAAACAGTGTATTTTCCCCAAGTCCATCTTAATAATGGACTATGGACTTTTCTTTTAGGAAGATATCCAAACATTTTTTAAACCCTGCTAACTGCTTTTACCACATTCTCTGGCAATGAATTCCAGAGTTTAATTACACGTTGAGTGAAGAAATATTTTCTCCGATTTGTTTTAAATTTACTACTTTGTAGTGTCATTGTGTCACAGTGAGAGAACCAAGAGCAACGTCAAATTAAGAAGAAGGGAAGGTTTGTTGGAAAAGCCAGGACTTAAGGAGTGACAAAGTTTTTCAGAGATGTTTCGGCTCTAATAGGAGAGGGACTTGCCCATGGTCACAAGGAGCTGCAGTGGGAATTGAACCTGATTCTCAAGCCCACTGCTCTAACCATTAGGCTACACCTCCATTGATTGCAGATCAAAACAGTTGTTGCACATAGACCATATAGTCTTTATCTGCTGTCATTTTCAGTGTTTCTAAATTTCTATGTATTTATATTGCTTTCACTTTTACTGCAGCCTTGAATTATCCAAAGGGCGTTTAAGAGTCTATAACCAGGAATGAATTAGTTTATTTACAAAATGTTAAATTATTTTTGATAGCTTATTCTAAGCACTTCATGTTGGGAAAATTAGGATAATTAGAGTAATTTAAGAAAAAGAACTATTATACCGAAAACAGTTCCTTGAACTAAATGATCAGTTACTAGGGTTGATGCCTTGACAAATCGTGCTACTGCTAACAAATTACACATTTGTGCTAATTCAACCTTTACAATGTTAGTACCAAATGCAAATACTACAACAAATGGATGCAAGATAAATTGATTTATTCATTTCAATAAAACTACTAAACCTACTTGAATAAAAACAGCTTTTTCTAAGTTGCTCCCACAGGGTATAGGCAACCACAGCATTTCAGGCAACTGGAGTTTAACAAAGAAAAAGGCACCAGCAGTGAAATGTGTTTGTAATGAATCAGGAGTTATTGCCAGCAGTATGTCCTTATCTAATCTAAGGTCTACAGATTGCCTTTCGGTCCATCAAAGGACCACCCAGATGCTATACAGCAATAAAGAGATACTTGTCTCTGTTCTCACTTACCTCTAAGTCCAATTCAGAATTCTGGCAGAAGATAACAGCATGTGGTCAATATACTATTACAGAGCATGTCCTGTTTGTGTGCATGATGTGCTAGGGAACTTCTCATTGTCTTATACGCAGTTGTGGTGTCTTTGGAAAGAGTATAAGCTGCAATTTTGCTGAAAATTTTGAGTTTTTGAGAAAAATACCCTGAGATAGGATCTGCAAATTTGTTAAAAAAAAAAAATACTTTCTACTGGCTGTTAGAGCAGCCACTGTAAAAATGGAAGCTGTGCACAGGCACTCAAGACTGTGCTCAGATCGAGCAGGAATCCCCTTCTTGAGTCGCAGAATGAATACTGACCTGAGGATCCCTTACCTGGGCCACAAGAGGAGACAAGAGTGAGCAAGAGGCTGGGCTACTCTTTCTCAGGTTCAACGAAGAGTGAGAAGTCAGCATAAGCTTGGGGATCACCAGTCCAAGTCCCAAGAAGAGACAGGAGTCCGTGTGGGTCCAGAGAGGATAAAGAAATTGCTATAAGCCTAGGAATCCCCATCCTGGGCCACAGTCCCGAAATAATGAACTCAAGGCTCTGGGAGTCATTCTCTTGGTCCTGAAAATAGAAACCAGGTGTGGGCAAAATCACCTAAAAATCGCTTCCAGAATATTCTGTGGGTTTTCTTTCCCGACAGCCTCATTTTAAAATGATAAACATTATTTACAAAATAGTCACTAGATGATCCCTGGGAACTGAAGGGAAGGAAAAGAGGACTATCCTGAAAGAACATTTGCTAACTTTACACTTTAATGAGCTAGTTTGCAAGCTTGTGCAAATTTAATAGCTCATAAAACAGGACAGCAAAAAAGACCATGAAACCTTTCCTAATACAAGTTGCACCGTAAATGAGAGACGGCTTCACTCTAATGAACAATGCACAATAGGCTGCCTAAGCCAAAAAAAAAAAAAAAAAAGCACAGTTTAGTGAAACAGAGAAAGCCTTTATCCTACAATAATTTGTGCTCTGGGGAAAACATCCAAAAAGGAGGCCAAGTGATATGAATACTGCTGACAGCTGGAACTGGTTCAGGACTATACAAACCCACAACTACATGTTCTGCTTAGGTGAACAGTTTAAGAGGTTTATTGGATGGGTTTACTTTTGATGTGATGACTTTGACAAAGAGAGATTTCCTGTACTGGAATTCCTACAAGATGATTAACAAGTCAGACTAAACTCACATTTGTCAAATATTCAAACAGGATCAGGTGTTTCCCTGATGTTGATTATTATGGATTACAGGCTGGAATGAGTTATAGAAAACAGCCTGTACCACAAAGGCCTATGAGGTGAGATTTTGGGACTTAGGGGCCAATGCACAGAACTTGGAAAAACACCGGTTCATTTACGAGTTGGAATCATCAACCGATGCACAACACTAGCAGTATGCAAATTATATATGTATGCTGTTAGTGTTGTGCATCGGTTGGTAAAGGGGTTCAAGAATTCCTGGCACAGCTCTTGTGTGTATGCCCAGGAATGTTCAGACCCCTCCCGATTCCCTCCTTTGCCCCCCCCCCCCGGGTTCCTGAAACAGCTCCCTGGTGGTCCAGCAGACTCCTCCTGACCCTCCCACCTAAAACAAAATCCATGGTGGTCCAGTGGTCCCCCCCTCTTGATCCCCGGCAGTCCACTGCATCCCCTCCCCCCTAAGGGCAGCATTGGTGGTCTGGTGGACCCCTCTGACCTGACCCAGCAGGCCAGACACTCTGGTGGCCACTAATAGCCCTGGTGGTCTAGCAGGATTCCCCTTTACCCACCTCAGTCCCTTCCTCCTACTTTGACGTAGGAGGCATTCGGGCCTGCCTGCTTCCAAAATGGCGGTGCTCAGTCCCTGCCTGGTACAGGGGCTAGATGCCGTCATTTTGGAAGCAGGCAGGCCCGAGGCACAGTGGCATCTCTAGACATAAATATTTGGGGTGGCAACAGGGGGGGGGAGCTAGATACGTGAGGGAGGGAGTAAAAAACAATATTTCTATATATAACCTCCTTCCCCCCTTTCTACAGGATTGGTCAGAAGCTCCAGTTCTGTATTACAAATTCATATTCCCCAATAATGAACCTGCAACTGGCCATACAAAAAAAATTCAAATTATAACAATCAACTCAGGAACAGCACACGCTCCTTCCACTGTCAGATACTTTGTTTAAAGTACATGGGATTTTGTTTGTATGGTGACTCTACTGCAGTGCTTTTCAACCCAGTCCTTCGGGCACACTCAGCTAGTCGGGGTTTCGGGATATCTACAATCAAGATGAATGAGATAGGTCCGTATACCAAGGAGGCATTGTATGAAAATCTCTCTCATGCATCTTCATTGTGGATATCCCGAAAACCCAAATGACTGAGGTGTACCCAGCGCTGCTCTACCAGAAGTGGAGACAACACTAGTCCTGAGCATTTTTATTTTTCAAAACAGGCCACACACATTGAAAAATAACACAAAACCCTGCACAAAGGCACTCAAAACCTATACAGAAACTTATCAAACCCTAATAGCCCTAACCCACCTATGAAGACAGTCCCCACAGCACCAAAATAACCTGCTACTGGGAAACTGGAACAATGGACTGTTACATAATCCTCCACAGACACCACATGCCAGCAGAATCCTTCACCTCAGTTGCAGATGACTCTCATCTGAAACAAAATAGGAAGCTGCAAAAAAACATGCAGAGAACAACTGAAAGCAGAGATACCAGACTCTGCATGTCGTGCAACACTAGAGAAGTAGAAAGAAATGCATGTCCTCCTGTACAGTGCAAAATAAAGCCGACAGATGTAAACACAGAAATAATTCAACCACTAAACTGAAAATAAAATCATTTCTCCTACCTTTGTTATCTAGTAATTTTATTATTCTAATCATCTTGTTCCCAGTCTCTGGTTCTGTTTTCCTCTGTTTCCTGATCTTTCACATTTAGTTTTCTTCAATTTCTCTGCCTCCTTCTCAAATCTATCTAGCTTTCCCTCTTCCCTTCATGTGCAGCACATCTCCCCATTTCCCTTCCCTATATGTGCCACATGTATCCCCCTCTTCTCTTCCCTATATGTGCAACACATCTCCCCTCTTCCCTTCATATGCAGCCTGTCTCCCTTCTTCACTTCATATGCAGCCTGTCTCCCTTCTTCACTTCATATGCAGCCTTTCATCCTTTCCCTTCCATCAATGTGCATTTTCCCCTCTCCAAGTGCAGCATTTTCCCCTCCTCCTTCCTGCCTTCCCTATCCAGTGCAGCATTTCCCTCTCCCTTCCCTACTCTCCTGTCTGCAGCAGGTGCAGCATTTCCCCTCTCCCTTCCATGTGCATTTCCCCCCTCTCCCTTCCATTCCATTCATGTACAGCCTTTCCCCCCATCCTATGTGCATTTCCCTCCTTTCCCCTTCCATTCATATGCAGCCTTTCCCCCTCTCCCTTCCCCACTCTCTTATCCAAGTGCAGCATTTCCCCCCTCTCCCTGCCCTCCTATACAAGAGTAGTCTTCCCCCTCCCTTCCCTTCATGTACATTCCCCCCTCTCTTATTCATATGCAGCCTTCCCCCCTTCCCTGCCCTCCTATCCAAGTGCAGCAATTCCCCAATCCCTTCCCTTTCATTCATATGCAGCCTTTTCCCCTTCCCTTCATATGCAGCCTATCCTCCTCTCCCCTTCCCTGCCCTCCTATCCAAGTACAGCCTTTTCCCCTCTTCCTTCCCATCATGCAGTACCTCTCCCTCCTTGCTCGTGATGTTGCAACTCTCTCCCTGGGGCAGCAGCGATCCTCAATCGCTGCTGCACATGTCGGCTCTGAGAATCAAAATGGCAGCTGCAACCTCTTGTGAGAGTTCACGGCCACTATTTAGAACCAGAGAGCCAGAATGGGAAGCAGTGATTGGGGATCGCTGCTGGCTGACAACACACCAAAGCCCCGAGTCGCCGGACCTACTTGAACCAATCGGGTAGGTCTGGGAACTTGGGGCTTTTGCTTGTGGCTTTCACTGGGGATGAAACAAAGATTTTGGGGGGGGGGGTGTATTTACATCCCCTTAGTGATGCCTATGCCGAAGCAGGAGGGAGGAGATGGTCCTCTTGCCTTCTACATCAAAGTAGGAGGAAGGGACTGTAGGGGTTGAGGATGGAATCCCGCTAGACCACCAGGCGGTCCGGTCCGGCATGGGTTTGGGTTTTGTTGAAATGGGGGGGGGGGGGGGGGAGTTCCACTGTTTCCCAGCGGATCCAACACCGTTACCTCTCATGCCATGCATTCTACTAAGGACTAGATCTAAAATATCTCCCTCTTGTCGGTTCTTGGACCAGTTGCTCCAAGAAGCGGTCATTTATTACATCTAAGAATTTTACCTTCCTAGCGCTCCCTGATCTAACATTTATCCAGCCAACATTGGGGTAATTGAAATCACCCATTATGTTGTCCAATTTGCCATCTTTCCTAATTTCTGTAAAGGTTTCTTCATCTGTCTGTTTGTTCTGTCCTGGCAGATGGTAGTACAGCCCTACTAGTGTACTCTTTCCCTTCACACATGGAATTTCTATCCACAAAGACTTAATGCTGCTGTTTCATGTAGAATATTTATTTTGTTTGACTAAATTCCCTCTTCAACATGTAGCACATCCACCCCTCCACATCTATCATTTTTTGTTATATGATTGCTCTACAGTGCTGTTAATGTGTATATTTCTCATACAGTTTCATGTTAGTTATTTTAAGTTTCAATTTGCCATTTCCAAGTTTACCGGCCATTTTGCTATTGTTAACAAATTTGTAAGCTTTATGTTAAACTGTACCTGCTGTACACTGCCTTGGGACTGGTAGCATGGAATGTTGCCACTATTTGGGTTTCTGTCAGATACTTGTGACCTGGATTGGCCACTGTTGGAAACAGGATACTGGGCTAGATGGACCATTGGTCTGACTCAGTATGGCTACTCTTATGTACATCCCAATAAAAAAAAAAACCCAACAAATAAATACATTCACTGCTCTGTTATTATGTACAGGGTTAACAGTTATTGCATAGTAAGGACTGCGCTTTCTCCATTCACTGCCCACTCCAAAATGGTATTTTCCATGTTAACTGTTTAACACAGCTTAATATATAGGGGCCTCAGTACTCTTTACTGGGAGGACAGATTTTAAGCCATTTATATACATAAATTGACAATTGCTCTTTTTCAATAAGCTAAAAATGCACACGTTGCACCAAACACATGTTCTGGACATATTTTGGGTGGGATCGAACAATAATGCTTGTAAATTGGATTTTCAAGTCTTTTTTTTCTTTAAGAAAATATGTCCATATACAATACAGGTGCAAAGGTTTATACTTACATTTATTGAGATTTATTATACCACCTTTTGTGACAAGTACTTTGTACCTATATTTTATGCTAAAGAGAAAGCCTATATGTAATTTTTTTTTTTTTTTTAACTTTGTTCAAGTTGTACCCATCAAGTGATACTACCTTCACTGTCCTTCCTGAACAGATTATGGCCTGATAAGGCTGATGCACAGTCATGGGCCTCACTGAATTAAATCTCTGACAGCAACCCTGCCATTAGGACTTACAAAATTGATATTTTATTACCTAGACAAAGAGCATGTGTACTTATAACCTTCTAAATATTTCTCCTCCCATTTTCCCCCTGGTTTTTTTTTCTTACGCTATCCCCCCTGCTATGTTGTCCCTGTTGTTTAAAGGTAGCTTTTTGAGACACACAACTGTGTTTTCCTACAACAACTTCAGTTAGGGGTGGCTGCCTGATTCAATTATCCCTATCTGTCATCTCCCTCATTTTGTTGTGTGAGGTTGTAATAGAAGAGTCTGTAACTTACTAGCAAAAAAACAGTTCGCTAGCCAACTTAAATGCACTTTGAGGTCCATGAACCAGATAAGGTGATTCACAAGTGATCCACCAGTGCCTTCACATTCTGGCAGCACTAAGCAGGGACTGGCAGCAAATGCAGATCTGCAGAGTATACACTTACAAGATCATGACACAGAGGAAAATGTCTACACTGACAGAGACCCTATAACATTTTAACATAGACACTAGTGAATAGTTGCCAGTAAGTGGCAATGTGAAGTATTTATGTACTCTGAAAGGCTAGAGTGATTCCATTAGCGTATCACTGTTTTATTTAAAAGATGTTGAATGGCACAGCTACATCAACTCTTCAGAGCATATACACACCAGGGCAGTGTATAGCAGAGAAATAATTGAAAAAGCTTTCTGCAATAGGGAATGCTAAGGTGCTGCAATAAAGAGTTTCACAAACAGCGTTAATAATTTGCTCCAGGAAACCACATGTTTCTGGTGAGGTATATAATAGCTATCCCTGCTGAGCTACCACTGCAGGCACATACATACAATTACTCAAGCATTTAGCATTCTAGCAATTATATTAATCTAAAGTGTTAGCCTGGTCAAATGATATAGAGCTATATTAATTTAGGAAAATCTAATTAGTTTACAATGCAAATGTTATTACTCACAGAGAGAGTAATTTTCTAAAGTATTTCTGTGGGTAACCCACTGATGTTATAACATTTTAAATAAATAAATTGCACACCAGGTATGCAGGTAGAGTTACTCATACAACTTTATCCAGACTGAGTGGAGACACTGTTGAAGGTATGCTGGAGAGTGGTTTGCATTTTCTCATATAGTTTTGAAAACATGCATGCATGTAAAATAATCCACATTTGTGCATGCTACATAGCAGATATAAATGTAAGTGTATAAATTCCCCGGGACAATTTGCAAAGCAGAAGCAGGCACATACTTTCATTTTGAAAATTTGCCAGTCTGTACATGGGAAAGTACACATGCACTTTTTATGCATGTACACAGTTACAAAATTATCCCCTGAGCAAATCAGTAAGCAATTCAAGCACCATGTCTGAGAATGGATTCAAGAACATTGAGACAAAATGGATTATACCATCTTTAAAATATTCCTTCACATCTGTGTCAGAAAATAATTAGCGGTAAAAATACCTACCCAAACTGTTTCCACTGCTGGTTGGCCAGGAGGTTATTCTGGTCAGTCTTTTCTTTTTGCATGAATCAGATGTCACCAAAACTTCCACTTGCTCCTTCCTGATTTCTCGCATGAGTTGCATGCGGCATCTGGTAAAAGCTGGGAAGGAAATCTTTCCATTGTCCTCCATCCCCAACTGACGCATGATTTCTACTACAGACTCCTCCATGTTCAGCTGGCGGCACATCATCATCAAGTCATTTCTAGAAACAATTTAAAAGAGAGAAATGAACCTCCTGGGATTAGAATGAAGATCTAGTTTTATATTTAACCTGACCAAGTTCATTTGGAGACCCCCATATCCATGGACAGATAAAACGGAAAAAAAAAATGATCAATCAGACTTACATTTGATGAAATACACTCCAACCAAGGAAGGTTGCAAACTTGGGAGCATTTTTATTGACGTGCATTAAGCAGTTAACATGAGAATTAGAGTGTGCTGCCAATACGGCAGCTTGATGCACACTATTTCCCACATTACCTACACCGAATGGAAGGGGCAAGGAGCAGCAGTGGGATTTGAACTGGCCACCTCTGGATGTCAAGACTGGTGCTATAACCGCAAGGCCACTCCTCTACTCTGCTCCTCAGTGTATCTCCTCTTTTCTCTTCTTACATCCTTCCCCAGGAACAGTGTTGAACAGGTAAGTCACTCTTATCTGTACTCTTCCCCCTCCACCACCAGACTCCATTTCTCTCTCTCATCTTGCTGTGCCTGAGTCTGAGTCTGTATATCATGCTCTGTCTCTGGCCATATTCAAATCCAGGCTACAAGAGCAACTTTCTGAGGCTTAAATCTTAACCCTTTATTCACCTGTTTTAATCATTCCCATAATAAATGAACGCTCCTAAACCATTATTTGTCCTGTTTGTTGGTCCTGAATAGATTGTAAGCTCTGTCTAATTCTGTTGAGCAGGGACTGTTTTTTTTTACATGTTTATATACAGTGCTACACACACTTACTAGTGCTATAGAAATAAGTAGAAACAGCAGTAACTGAAGCTACGCAAACTTTCAGCATAAGTGTTTTGGTGCAGAACTTTTGGCCACAATAATTTTGTTCATGGCCTGACATAAGTACCACTAACACTGTACCCCTATTACAGCACTGTGAAGAAACAGTGTGTTTTAAGCCTGTAAAATGTATTGGATATTTTCCTGCACTATTTTCTGTCCTATTTGGCCAGCAGTGCATGTTTATGCTTAAAGCTGTTACAGACTTCTCTTTCTTGTATTTGGCACACAGATAATGGGAAGTGCCTGTAGTGATGGAAAACCTGGTGGAAGGAGGATAACCAGTTCGGGATGTAACAAGAATTAATTTATACTTGGGGATAGCTCTAGAGCACTCGCTAATGTTTATAGTTTAAAAAAAAAAATATATATATATATATATATATTGAATAATTCTCCAGCAGTTGCCGATTAAAGCAATAAGATTCACAATTGCAATGAATTATATATATATATATATATATATATATATATATATATATATATATATATATATATATATATCTGTTGAATTGTAGTATTCTATACTGCAAGATTTAAAAGCATCCACTCAGGACACCAAAGACCATATATTTAGCTTCAAAAGGGTTTATTAAGTTACAATTTTAGCAATTAATGTGGCAGCGAGAGATAAGAGTCTTACAGAGAATCTGTGCTTAAGTAAGGTAAATATGAATTATTAGTTACTTACAAGTCTTTATTACAAAGCTGAGTGATAAGCACATGGCACATGGTTACAGGAAAGAAGGGTAGAGCTGTAGGTCCCCAGAGCAGCAGATCCCAAGAAGAAGCAGGTCCCAAGAACATGAGCTGGGCTTTTCCAGGCTTTTTATACAGTCTGTTTGCAGGGAAATATGAGTGCATGTCCTATGTGCATTTGCTTCCTGGTTTGCACTGGATAATTTACAAGGCATTATGGTTAATGTAGTCTGTTCACATGATCACATTATAAGTCTTTCCTTTCTGCATATGTCCTGGCGTCTTCCTGTCTGATAGCTGATGGGAGGGGGCAGATATACATATCTGAGGTAACCAGCAAATGGTTTGACAAGCAAATGTCTTGTTTATGGTTTTCCTCTGAAGTCTTTGTCTTCAGTGGCTTCTCCAGACTTTCTCTCTCTTGGGTCTTTGGTTTTCGGAGATGTCTTGGTGATCCCTCAAGTATCCACCTAGTCATGCTTTTGTTATGAGTCCTTGTTAGGTGGGAGGAGAAGGAAGCTATATCCCAGTACCTTTTGTCTCTGTTAAGTGTTTGTAATTGACTAGCCCTGCTATCAGAAGTTCCCAGGAAAAGAGGGGGGAAGAGGGGCTTGACAGGAAAGCCGGTTTCATTGCTGCAGTTTCAATATGTTTTTAAAGTTCTATTTTTTATATTGGTATATCTGATTTAGCATAATCAATAATTATGCTACATATATTTCAATAATCCTGACAATTAAACTGATACCATAACAGGGACACTGTCATACCAGGGTACAAATTATATCGTAGTGATAGGGTGGATCGAATTGGTGGAGGGGTAGCATTGTATGTTAAGGAGGGCCTTGAATCAAATAGATTGAAAATTCTACAGGAAACAAATCTTGGAATCCCTATGGATTGAAATTCCATGTGTAAAGGGGCAAAGAATAGTGATAGGAGTATACTACCCGTCCGCCTGGCCAGGATGAACAGACGGATGTAGAAATGTTAGTGGAAATTAGGGAGGCTAACAAACTGGGCAACATGATAATAATGGATGATTTCAATTACCCCACACTTAAAGAATCAGTGGAGTAAAGAATCACAATTCACAAATAAACCTCCACCAATTTATTCTGTATCTCAGAAAGGGTCATACAAGGAAATACCATCAAAAATATCAAAAAGTGGAGAAAAAAGACTTCAAAATCAATGAGATACACATCCACTTCTAAGGCAAGCCTTCATATCTGTGGGTGGCTCTCCCCAATCATTAGTCATTAAAAAACTCCAACTATTTTCAATCTTTTAGCAAAAATGACCAAAAACATTTTGGAGATACAGAATATTCACTTTGGAAAGTTTCAAATATATGATAACTTCTAATTGAATAAGAAATACTTATCTTGGGAGCATTAAACCATATTCTTGGAATCCACTTCATCAATCCTGACAGGGGTTCCCTATTTCACCACCGTAGGTTGCTTCAGGGGAAATGCTTATTTTAGCAACGTATCAACTCGTTCCAAGATGATTCGCCATCACAAACTTTCAAAGATAAACTTTCCATGCATGACTTTCTCCCAAAATGGCGACTAACTTCTTAAAAAACACCTTCAACATATACCAACGTAATGACATCAACTCTGTCCCCCTAACTGTCGTCTCTATTTTGGGAGAAAGTCATGCATGGAAAGTTTATCTTTCAAAGTTTGTGATGGCAGGCCGGCAGACAGGTGGATGGGTTTCCTATCCTCCCCTCCCCTCCTTTACCTTAGTGTGGTGGTGCCCTGGTGGTCTAGTGACCTCTTTGGGGCAGGAAAGAGCTCCTTCTTTCCTGCCCAGCATGTCTTCAGACTCTTTCTTCTGGCACTGAATCAAAATGGTTGCCGAGAGTTCAAGCGGCAGCCTCGCAAGACTTCCACAGAAGTCTTGCAAGCTCACTGCTCAAGACTGCAAGCTCATTTCAGATGCTGGTGAATATATCAGTGCCACAAATCATGACCTGTATTGTATGATGTATGACTTGATTGTGGTCTAGGGATTACATTAGGCTTCTTCCACCCCCCTCCCTTCCAAGTTTAATCTCTATACAACTGCTTGTTATATCATCAATACTTCATTTAAAAGAAGAAATGCGAAGACACTCTTACTCACGCATGAAGTAAAAATCAGAATGGCTTATTTATTGCTGCCTTCTCTGAAAGGCGTATGTGCTAAGGCTGAGGAATAAATACAGAGAATAATGCATACTCATCTGTATGTAATAAGGATATAAATTTCACAAAGGACTTCTGGTAACATCATAAACCAAACTAGTGAGACCAGAGTGATTTGTCAATGCCTCTGGAAACTCTGCAGGATTATAATTTACACCCTAAATTTATGTTCTATGCATTCTCAGTTCACTTCTTATTTAAAATGAATTAGATACTATTGTTTTCACTTTGTGGTGATATCTTCCATACGATATTTAGATCCCTCGTCAGTCAAGATTTTTTTCCGAAGGCATTGAATGAGGAAAAGTCCTTTATTGGGATAATGTCCTGCGTTAACTGAGTTGTGAAATATCTCTCTATATAAAATGCTTGTGTGACACCTGTATGTTGGGGACTGTGCCGATGATGCTATGCTTGTCAAGGCATATATTTTATAATACTGCTTGACGTTGGAAATTGTACCGGCTGGAATTGGCAGCCCGGGAGAAAGAAGTCTCCTGGTAACCAAAAGGAAGTGAAAGCTTAGGCTGCACAGGCAAATCTAAAAGATGTATTCTTTTCTGCCTGGATGGAGGAGGAAATAGCGATGTGAGCAAAATGGGCTCCATACAGGATGGAGGTGGTGAGCGGAGAGCACTGGGGAGGGAGCAAAAAACATCCTCTGGTGAATTTTAGTGCCTTGCTCGTTTCATTTAATTGTACTTAGTTCTGAAACCACTACAGCATGATATAATTACAATAAGAGCATGGAGGTGCTGTGTGAAACTCTTGGACCTATGGAAAAGATGTTTATGTTTACTGAGACTTGATATAAAGCTTTTAGAGGCCTATTTTCTAAAGTGCAGTAAAGTGTGCACTTAACATATGCTGCAAATATCAATATTGAACGTGGATGAAATGCAAAAGCCAACAGAAAAAAAAGAAAAAAACAGAGCAAAAATAAAAGCACATTAATATATAAACATGTATATAAACAACAAATAAATATCCATACAAGTACAAATAAAAGACTGCGCTTACATGCGTGCACATGCAAACGTACACAAATATTCATTCATATACTTAACCTCAAATGACACATTCCTCTAAAGAGGTAGAATCCTGACGCTCAGAGTGTACAGACCTTTCCAGCCTAGGTGTATAGAACTGTATAGCACATTCAGGGAAAACAGCCAAGCTCTGCACTTGAGCACGAACACACAAATACATTAAAACATTTAAGGAGCAAGTGATGCCAGGCAGGGCCGGTCTTAGCAAGTGCGGGGCCCTATGCAGACCAATTTGGTGGGGTCCCATTCTAGCTCCGCCCCTCCCTAGCCCCACCCACCTCCACCTCACCCTAGCCCCGCCCTAGCTCCACCCCATTGATAAGATTATTCAATTTTTAGAAAAATTTGTATTTATGAAATTTCAAATAAAGACAAATGAAGCAAAACTTGTACAGAAATTAAACCGAACCCCAAGAAACTAGACTCTCCAATGCAACACTAAAATATATGCCAATTGTAAAGAAAGCAGATGTAAATTTTCAAATATGACATATTCCAATCACATTACAAATCAACAAATAAAAATAAAGCAAAGAAATGGAAATAAGGCAATATCTTTTTATTGGACTAATGTAATACATTTTTCAACTAGCTTTCAGAGGCCAAAACTTCCTTCCTCAGATCAGGACAATATACTGCTGTTATGGTATAGTGTTCTGACCCGACGAAGGAGTCTTCGATCTCCAAAAACTAGTTAAAAAAAAAAAAGTATTAGGTTAGTCCAATAAATGGTATCATCTTATTTTCCATGTTTTTATTTTATGATTATAAGAGTAGAATAACATAACTACCACACTACTTTACCCTAAATTAAAAATACATTTTTTTCTACTTTTGTTGTCTGGCCATTTAATTTTTCCAATTTTTATTTGTCCCAATTTCTGCATTCGGCTTTTCTCTATCAAGGGTTTCTTGTCCTTTTTCTCTCTTCTCTTCTTCACATCCTCCACTACATCCATCTCCAACCTTGATATTTTCTTCTCAGCTTCCTTCCATTTATTTTTATCAACTTTTCATTCATTCTTACTAGAGTCTTCAATTTTCCTCTTTTTACTGAATCTACCTAGAGCTTTCCATCTTTTCCTTTCCTTTTATTTCCCAGTCTCATTAACTCTATTCTCTCCCCTTCCATCCAGTGTACCCCCCTCTCCCCATTCATCCGGTGCCCCCCCTCCCATTCCAACCAATGTGTCTCCTCTCTCCCCTTCCATGTCTTCCGTTCTCTGTCTCCCCTTCCATCCAGCACCCCACTCCTCCTTCCATCTAGCATGTCTCCTCTCTCTCCTCCATTCAGCTTCTCCCTTCTCTATCTCTACTACATCCAGCTTTTCCCACCTCTCCCAATCTTCCATCCAGCATGTTGTCCCCTCTCTCCCCCTTCCATCCAGCATGACCTTTTTGTCTCCCTCTTCAACCAGCATGTCCCGGTCTCTCTCCCCTCCTTTCAGCCCCTCTAATATCTTTCATCCAGTGCAGTGTTTCTCTCTTGCTCCATCCAACATCTCCCACTCCCTCCTCCTTCCCATTCAGCGTTTTCCCTCTCTCTCCACTAGTACTAGTCTTCTTCTTTATCATTCCGACTCCGCGTTGGATGCTTACCTGGTCCCTTGTTGTACTTGTACCGCATCCTCCACAAACACAATCCTCAAAAACGTGAGGGCGAGGCAGCCAATCAGAATGAGGGAAAATGTGAACCTGCCCTGCCCGTCTGCCACGCGGTCCAGCCCAGGAACAGGAAGGAAGTTATTGCAGCGAGAGTGTCGCGGGGGTGGGCGTGCCATGTCGTGCCACATCAGCATTACCGGTCAGGAGCAGAGCGGAGCTGGTGAGAGAGGCACAGAGCAGTCTCTGGCGGCCACTGCAGACTGGCGGGACTCGACTCGGACTGCAGCGCGGCTGGCAGGAGCTGCGGAAGTCTAGTCTCAGCAGCGGCGCACCCGGAGGCGGAGTTAAGGCACGCCACGCGGGGACCCCCTTGAGCGCAAGACCCTGTGCGGTTGCACTGCTCGCTCCTGCCTAAGACCGGCCCTGATGCCAGGGACTGTGATGGCTGCTTGAGCCAAGAGCTTTGCACCGGCTTATCTAAAATCCGGTGGCATCTGACTAATAAAACAGGGGCAAACATGTAATGAACAATACTCGCATGTTAACTACATCATATGTTATTGAGATACAAACAAGCGGACATTAGAGACTTTTCCTTTACCTTGAGTGTGACCACGTGAGGTATGGAGTGCAGTGGGAAGTGGACTTCGCTTTGCAGCAGTCAGCTATCAATCATGTCAGATCATCAAGAGCTAGTGGCAAGTGCTAGCAATCCATTTTTCAGATCAGATTTACAAAAATGGTTTACTTTCTAAGATAGTTAAAAGAGTTTGTGATCAACAGGTCTTACTAAGTTACAATGGGCGACTCCCTATCATTTACTTGCAATCCTTTATGTGGGATTCACAGGGTTCCCCACTCTTTCCAATTTTGTTTAATGTTTATATGACCTCCTTTGGTACGAGTTTACAAAATGTAGAGGTTCTTCACTATTCATATGAAGATGATATGTTCACACTTTTTCCATTTACTACCTTGTGTGACAAAACTTTATCTAAATTAAGTGAATGCATTGAAATTGTTGAAAGATGGTCCAGTTTTCATAATTTGAAATTAAATCAAGATAAGTCCAAAATACTATGGCTGAGCAACCCCAACAGTTCAATTCCTCAATATTTGACCCTTTCTACAGGTCTGTCTTTACAGGTGGATAAATCAACTATAGTTCTTGGTTTCATTTTAGATAACAACCTTACTCTGGAACCTCAGGTTAATAAACTTATCAAGACAGTATTTTGTTTAAGGTTGCGACAGCTTCATACTATTAGATCTTTATTTTAGAAGAACATTATTCTGTATTAGAACAGACTTTAATTCTTTTACACCTAGATTACTGTAATGGTCTATACTTTGGTATTTTTAATAAGCAGATTAAGAAACTTCAGACACTGTAAAATATTTCCACGTGTATGAACCTTAAGTGCCATAAAACTGTCACCCCCGTTGTTGATTCAATTGCATTGGCTTCCCATACAAGCTTGAATTTATTTTAAAATGGCTTGTATTAATTTTTAAAATTTTTGAGGGAGTTGGATGAGAGCATATGATTCAACTATTCTCTTTTCCAGAAAATGTTAACTGTACAGTCTTCTGTTTTAGCTGTTATTTACTTTCCCTTACTAAAAGGTATGTTATTGTAGGATCTTTAAAAGTTTCTTTGGCTTTCAAGTCACGTAGGGACCTTTTACAAAGCATCGGTAAGCCCAACGCAGGCTTACTGCATGCTAACTTGGGACTACACCAGCCCAACACGTCTGCTGGCGGTAGTTTCGGCTTGAGAGCATGCCATTTCCAGCATGACGTTAAAAATATTTTTATAGCGCGGCACTAATCGGGCATGGGTGGTGGTAAGTGCTCCCCACCGCATGGCCATGCATGCAGTACATTATTTTGCCACATAGCCATTTTTTTTTGGGGGGGGGGGAGGCTTTTTACCCACTGAAGTAAAAAGGGCCCTGGAGCATGGGAAAAATGGCCCCTGCCACTACTGCAGGGCCCTTTATCCCACAGCTTAGTAAAAGAACCCCTCAGTGTTGGAATTCTCTTCCATAAAGTCTTAGAAATTTGAATTCTTATCCACTTTTTCGATACTCCGTTAAAACTTTTATTTCAGAAAACTTTAGGTTAAGTGATAATTTTTTTAATTGTATTTCTCAGTCAATTTGCTGGTCTTGGGAGAAATGCGCCAAGACATTACGGAACTAAGTCAGCAGTTACATGTGGTGTAAACACACCTTCAGGAACACTGCGGTGTGATAGAAACTATACAGATATTATAGTATTGTTTGTATTGTACGGCCATATTTCCAAGTTTACCTCATTTATTGTAGTTATGTTTATATTTTGTCACTTTATCATCATTATGTTGCTAACAAAATTGTAAGTTTTATGTTAAACTGGACCTGCTATATACCGCCTTGAGTGAATCTGTGGTTAATAAATCCCAATAAATAAAATAAGTAAAAAAGAGACTTCCTTAGACAGAGCAGTACAGGAACTTTGGGATAAACTGATGATCTACTACTACTACTACTTAGCACAGGTGTAATATGTGGGTGGTGGGAATTCCAGAGTTGAAAGAATATGACAACACTGTCTTCAGTACAGAGTTTATGTGCCCATGTGTTGGCAGCCTCTGTCTCTGAGGCTGAGTTTTCCCAGATTAAAATTGATAGGGCCCACAGATCCCTCAATCCTCCTTGTGAAGATCAGTTGCAGGTCCTTGTGATTTGCTTCCATGACTACACAATAAAGGAGAAGCTAATGGCTGTGGCTCATACCAAGGGAAGTATCACCTGGGAGAATCTCAAGATTGAAATGTTTGCTGACTTGTTCACTATGACAATTCGCAAAAGATGAGAGTTTAAGCCTGGTGATGACTAACTTACAAGAGGAGCACTTTCATTACTAATGGTTCTCCTCATCCGGTTTAGAGGCTACCGCTGAAGGTAAATCCTTGCATATGAGAAATTAAGAAGCATGGAGCGCTCTGGCTAGTATAGGACGTCAAGGACTCACAGATCAAATCTCAGCCTGGGTAGGAATTTAAATCACTGTTTCTTTGCAGCGCACGCCGTATATATGAGCCAAAGGAGCACACATAAGGAGCAGGATATGCTACTTCATGTGCACTTTGACTGGAAATATAAAGGTTCACGTGTAATACACCTTTAGCCACTACTGAAAAAGGTGCAAGCAAAATCCAAAAATAAATATTTGGTAGCTCATACGGATTCCAACAAGGTATTGCCCCCCAATCAAATGTGTTTTCGTAAGCACTATAGTACAGAAACATTTATGTTAGGATTGCTTAATATTATTCAGTCAGAACTGGTCCATAAGTGAACAGTTTTATTGCTATTGGTGGATTTGACTGCAGCTTTTCATATGGTGGATCATGAGTTTCTCTTATCCCATCTTACAGAGATTGGACTACATGCAGGTTTGCTCAGATAGTTTCATTATCATCTTTCTGGCAGGTAATATTGGGTATTAAAAAAGAAGCACGGAAGACCAAACGACAGCCGGCATGGTTAAAAAGTGAGGTGAAGGAAGCTATTAGAACTAAAAGAAAATCCTTCAGAAAATGGAAGGAACTGACTGAAAATAATAAGAAACAGCATAAGGAATGTCAAGTCAAATGCAAAGCACTGATAAAGAAGGCTAAGAGGGACTTCGAAAAAAAGATTGCGTTGGAGGCCAAAACACATAGTAAAAAATTTTTTAAGGTATAGTAAAAGCAGGAAGCCGGCAAAAGAATCGGTTGGACTGCTAGATGACTGAGGAGTAAAAGGGGCGATCAGGGAAGACAAAGTCATAGCGGAGAGATTAAATGAATTCTTTGCTTTGGTCTTCACCAAGGAAGATTTGGGTGGGATACTGGTGCCAGAAATGGTATTCGAAGCTGACGAGTTGGAGAAACTTAATGAACTCTCTGTAAACCTGGAGGATGTAATGGGGCAGTTCTACAAACTGAAGAGTAGCAAATCTCCTGGACCTGATGGTATTCATCCCAGAGTACTGATAGAACTGAAAAATTAACTTGCGGAGTTATTGTTAGTAATGTGTAATTTATCCTTAAATTCGAGCGCGGTACCGGAAGATTGGAGGGTGGCCAATGTAACGCCGATTTTTAAAAAAGGTTCCAGAAGAAATCCGGGAAATTATAGAACGGTGAGTCTGACGTCGGTGCCGGTCAAATGGTAGAGACTATAAGAACGAACAAGATTACAGAGCACATTCAAAAGCATGGATTAATGAGACAAAGTCAACATGGATTTAGTGAAGGGAAATCTTGCCTCACCAATCTACTACATTTCTTTGAAGGGGTGAACAAACATGTGGATAAAAGGTGAGCCGGTTGATATTGTGTATCTGGATTTCCAGAAGGCGTTTGACAAAGTACCTCATGAAAGATCCAGAGGAAATTGGAGAGTCATGGGATAGGAGGTAGTGTTCTATTGTGGATTAAAAACTGGTTAAAAGATAGAAAACAGAGAGTAAAGTTAAATGGTCAGTATTCTCAATGGAGAAGGGTAGTTAGTGGGGATCCCCTGGGGTCTGTGCTGGGACCACTGCTTTTTAACATATTTATAAATGACCTAGAGATGGGAGTAACTAGTGAGGTAATTAAATCTGCTGATGACACAGTTATTTTTCTACAAACCTATAAATGTATTCACTCTGCTGCTCCCCAGTATCTCTCTACACTCGTCCTTCCCTACTCCCCTTCCCGTGCGCTCCGATCCATGGATAAATCCTTCGTATCTGTTCCCTTCTCCACTACTGCCAATTCCAGACTTCGCTCCTTCTGTCTCGCTGCACCCTACGCCTGGAATAAACTTCCTGAGCCCCTACATCTTGCCCCATCCTTGACCATCTTTAAATCTAGATTGAAAGCCCACCTCTTTAACATTGCTTTTGACTCGTAACCACTTGTAACCTCTCGCTTCTACCTACTCTCCTCTCCTCTTTCCTCTACACATTAATTGATTTGCTTGCTTTATTATTTTTTGTCTATTAGATTGTAAGCTCTCTGAGCAGAGACTGTCTTTCTTCTATGTTTGTGCAGCGCTGCGTACGCTTTGTAGCGCTATATAAATGCTATAGTAGTAGTAGTATTCAAAGTCATTAAATCGGGGAAGGATTGTGAAAAATTACAAGAGGACCTTAAAATGGGCCCTGCTGTAGATAACTTGAGCTAAGCTTTAGTAAACAGGGGGGTTAATCTTCTATGTTGTTGAACACAGATCCATGTTAAATTGTGCATCATTGCTTTTGGACATGTTGTGTCTCAATAAAAAATATTTCAACACAAAAGGGACACACTGTTCCAGTGGACACTGCACTCATGCACTGTTTTGTTAGGTGTTGCTGTTGCAGCTACGCATTTTGTTTAATTTTTAGAACACATATTAAAGTTTTGGGTAAAACAATTTTCTGCAAAGCTGGGGAGTTTCCGCTTTACACAGATATGTCAGTCATGAGTTTAGCCCAGTGAAAAGTGGGCTAGCATTACATTCACAGAAAACCAGGAAATTCTCTATTAGTATACAGATTATCTGAAACTCATATCAAGAAGCATGCAGATAAAAATATCTAACAAAACACTAACAATTAAGCTGGAAAATCATTACATTTCAGTAACAGGCTGGTAATCAAGGCCAATATACTTAAATGGAAATGTTGAGGAAAATTGATAAGCACTGAGGAAATTGTTATTGTATCATGCTGACTTTCAGGAAGGGCTGAACAGTCCTTTTAAGGAGGATTATAGCAGTTTTGAAGCAGCTATTGTGTAATTTGGTGGTTTGCAAACCTCATTTTCCCTCTGCAGTTTCCTCACTTCTAAATGCGTGTCTTGCAGGTTAGGTAGGGTACTCTGGAGGTTGGATGTTTGGTCACCAACCCAACTACTAATTCTGGCTTTTCAGATTATAAACAGAACCTTTTATAAAAAAAGGTAAGGTACTGGGAGGAACTAGAACGGATGTTGTATTTTTATTAATTTATTTTATACACTGTCCATCAATACTAGTCCTAATGGGTAGAACAATAAAACAGAAATGATATCATAAAACAAAAAAGATAAACAATACAATAACTCATAAAATAATCCTGGGCTTCTGAAATTAAAGGGAGATTAGACTAAATTTCTTCTGGTAAAAAACCTCTTCGACTGTACCATATATAATAATTTTACAATTGACAGCGTGTCCTACCTCCTAGACACACTACTCTTAGGGTACTGGGAGTATTTAATTGACAGTCAGCTCATGTTCGAGCCTCAGGTTTCCTCAGTAGTGAAAAAATCCTTCAGGTCTCTTTCGAAGCTTAGAATTAGATCATACTTCTCACCTGTCATCTTTCGACTGCTAGTTCAATCCCTGGTTTTAACTCAATTCGATTACTACAATTCCATCTATACTGGATGTAAGGAGGGTGTCCTAAAACCGTTGCAAATGGCCCAAAATACAGCAGCAAGGCTTGTCCTCAAGGTACCATGTTTTGATACAGTCATGCCATTATTATGAAAGCTGCACTGGCTGCCCATTAAAGCCAGGATTATTTTTAAAATTATATGTTTTTGTCTTTCAGATATTATATGGCATGACAATGGATATGCAATCCTTAATAACTATTCCCCTACGCAATATAACCTTTGGTTTTAGGGACTACCTTGCTTCATCTTCCAGATTGAAAGCATGCGCTATAAGTCGGTTCACTCTGCAGACTTTGGATACCAAGGTGCTAAGTGGTGGAACTCATTGACAAAGGCAATCAAGGGTCAGCCTGATTACTTGGCATTTTGCAAAAGACTGAAAAAAAAACTTTCCTCTTTGAGAGGTTTCTACCCATTGATGGAGTGTTTTAGATTGTAACTGGCCATCAATGGTTTATTTAGTTCTTATTTGTCCTACTCTGCTCTTAATTCATATTTTGTTTATAGTATTGTAAACCTTGCCTGTTGTTTTAGTTATTGTAAGCCACATTGAACTTGAGTATGTTCGGGATAATGTGGAGTATAAATATCAAAATAAATAAAATACTTTAAGAAGCGCAAATGTCATCAAATGAATGTATAGAACAGTATGCCTTCAGTCATCTACCCAAGATTTCATTTTAAAGCACTTCATATTTATTTTCTACGACAACCCTCACAAACTCAGGGAGTATTACAAACTCCCAACATTGGAAGAATAACAATTCTAAAATAAAAATGAACAATATGATGGTTGCATTTGATGAATATAATCAACTATAAAATTAAAACGCATTCATTCCCATCCATCTTGACCAAAAAACCCACAAAAAACCCTTCACATATTAAGACAAGCACACTTCCTAAAAATGGGCAATAAAATAGAAAAACATAGGAAACTACCAGACCAAAAAGCCATGGCTTCAGCAACTTCTGAAAGGTCAAGAAATTAGGTTCTTGCAAGACATTCCAAATGTGATGAGCTTTTTCCTTCATGGTTCTTGCTCAAGTGAGGCATATTTTTACTCTCCTGTGAGTAGTTTCAGTTGGCATTCATTTTGAGACCGTGGAGAATGAAGACGCATGAATACCACAGAGATCTTGTAGACAGTTAGAATATGTGACTGACAGCTGCAATGTATCTTTAATAGTGTAGGCAGGAATACCTGAGCAGACTGGTCTTTTTCTATCTACTATGTTACTGTGAGGCATATTTTCAAAGCACTTTGGGAGGCTAAGTTCCATAGGTTTCTATGGAACTTTGGGAGGCTAAGTGCTTTGAAAATAAGCCTCTGTGTAACATAGTTTTATAATAAAAAAACATGGTTGCTATAAAAACAGTGCAACTTATGGTCGCAGAGTATAAAAACAGTGCAACTTATGGTCACAGAGTACCTAATATTAAGGAGAAAGTTTATATATGTTTGTCAATTAATATACAATGTGTTACAAAGGGCATGCAGGGGTCTCACTGGCCCTAGATGCTGTGAAACAGTATTGTGTGTGCAGAAGTTTCCAGCTGGCTCTCCCACTAGGAGGTATCATTGGGAGAGTTATGACGTTATGGACTGGATAATTAAAAGGGTTTTGGGGAGAAAGTTGGCTCTCCCACTAGGAGGTACCATTGGGAGAGTTTTGACGCTATAGACTGGATAATTAGAAGGGTTTTGGGGAGAAAGTGATCACTTTCCTCCTCCTTTTTCTGCTTCCTAAAAGCCAGATGAGGCAGAGGCCTGGAATCTCAGGCCTGGTGGAGGATGGATCCTACAGGACTAACTACATCTTGGGGTAAAGGAAAAGAGTGATATTCTACAAAAAGAGAAGCTCTTGTGCACTTCATCTCTTTTTGTGCCAGTCTCAACAAGGGCGCTTGGTTCCTGAGAGAACTGTTGTCTTGTGTGCTCACCAAGGCCTGGACCCATGAGAAAAGGAGGGTGCTAGTGGATTTTTGTCTTCCTTCACTTGTAAAGAACTTGAGGGAAAAAACTGTGTAGAGCTTATGATTGGTTGATGGAACTGGGGGAGAGGACTGGCAGCCAGAAGAGTAGTGAAAGGCCTCATGACCAACTGGGGATAGCTGGAGGAGAAGACTTAGCAACTGTAGGCATTTGCAGTTTTGGGAGAGAGGACATCTTGAAATATTTTTTGTAAAGATAGTTTTTCACATATTTTTGGTGACTTTGCCAAGTGAGATTATGTTCTGGGTTCAAGGAACTCTCAACTGTGAAAATGCACTGTTATGATTGGGGTCTGAACCCCTCTCAAACTTACCTCTTTCCTGGGGGTCAGCTTCTTAGCTGGCTTCTGTTTCTTTGTCTGTCCTTTCTGAGCTGGCTCTGTCTCTCTGTGCTGGCAGCTTCCAGCAGCAGGGCTCTGATTGTCTCTTCACTGCAGCTGTGGGTGTAGTCTGAGTTGCTCTAACACTCTTTGGGTGTACTGGCTTCAAGTGTTTCACGGTTTTGCATTGGTGTGGGTTGGGCCTCTCTGGGTCAGTGTGCTTTTGCCTAGGTCTAGGGAGTGTGACATCATCAGGGAGGGCCTTGATAAGGAAGTGGTGTTGTTTCCTTCAGAGCCTTTGCAACAGTGGTGTTTGCTGTAGGTAGGGTGGTGCAGTGTGCACTTCTGACGTTGTGTCTAGTTTCCCTGCTTGCTTTTGCTAAGGGCCAGGTTAGTGTTAGTGCAGTGTGCACTGGTGACTGTGTGTTTAGCTTTCCTGCTTTTCCCTTTTGGTTCCCTTCTGTTCCCTCTTGGTTTTGGTAGCATTGCTGTGTGTAGGGCTTTGGAAGCTCTGTTGTTGATAGAAGTACTTCAGGGTTTGGTGTTGTTAGGAACACTGCAGAGTTTGCTGTTAGAAGTACTTCTGGTGTTTGTGCTATTAGGAGCATTGCAGTCTTTGCTGTTGGTGTTTGTGCAATTAGGAGCATTGCAGTCTTTGCTGTTGGTGTTTGGTGCTTTAGAAGCACTTTTGGCTTATGTGTTAGCTTCCCTCCTTGTGGCTCCCCTGTCTTCCCTTTTAGTGCTAGGAGCTCTTCTGGTTGCTTGCCAGAGTAGTGCTTAGGAAGCACCTTGTTAGTTGTATCTAGCTTGCTAGAGCAGTGCTTAGGTAGCTGGTTAGTTCTGTGTTTAGCTTATTAGTGTAAAGCTCTGCTTGTAGCTTGGTGCTTAGTAGCACCTGTGTTAGCTTTGTGTTTAGTTCCCTGCTCTGTTAGTTTAGGGCTTAGGAGCTCCTGTTTAGTATAGGGCTTAGGAAGTCCTTTTGTCAGTTTACTGTTAGGAACACTCCTGCTGGTTTAGGGCTTGGGAGCAAGTAGATCAGTTTAGGTTTAGGAGCACTTCTGTTTCCAGTCCTGGTCCCTATGTCATCCGGTATCCAGTAAGTCCTGTCGGCTACTCGAACCCAGGAGCTCAACTTCTGGGGGGCTTAGTAGCTAAGTGCAGGTGAAGCTGTGTGGACCAGTCCAGTGTGCTCCAGTCCCGTGTTCCAGTCCTGTGTCCTCCAGTCCGGGGGACCAGTCCAGTGTGCTCCAGTCCAGTGTGTTCCGGTCCGGTGTGTGTTCCAGTCTGGTGGGCTCCAGTCCGGTGTGTGTTCCAGTCCGGGGGATTGCAGTCCAGTGTTCCAGTCCTGTGTCCTCCAGTCCGGGGGATTCCACTCCAGGTGTTCCGGTTCGCTGGGCAGTGCCTGCAGTCCCTGCCGGTGTGCTTACCCAGTGTTGGTTGGTGGGTTTTGCCTGCTGCTGTCGCTCCTCGGCAGCAGCCCAAGGCTCACGTTTGCTCCAGAGCCCGGCCCCGTGGGCTCTGAACCTGAGAACCTGACATGCACACTCTCTTTTCAAATCCTAGATAAAGAAATGACAGAGTGAGTAGAGAGAAAATCCTACCATGCAATCACCCAGAAGCTGAGAAGGAGAGACAGAGAGAAAGATTTAATAGCAAAGTGTGTGTGTGGGGGGGGGGGGGGGGGGGGAAGAGGGGTTGTTATATTTTCAACTTTTCTTTTTTAATTTGCTTGTTATGTTTCTGTGAAAACAAAAGCTGAATAGTTTGATTCTTGACTCAGTAAATTATATTTTTAGCCCTATTCCACTGATGTGAAAAAAAGGCACTTTTGGAATGGCTAAATACTCAGGAAAAAAAACCTGACAGTCATTGAAATCTGGCAGGCTGGGCGTTCATGAACTAGGGCCTTGAAGATCTCTCTTCCTTCTGTCAGAAACTACAAGAAGGAAGTTGAGGTCTCCCCTTCTACAATCTATGGTCTTTGGAGCCACCACAAACCAGTGGAGGTGATGAAAGAAACAAAGCCTTACACCAAAAAGGTGCCACCAACTTCTTTACTACATCTTCAATAGCCTCGACATAAATCACCTGCCTCAGGAGTCTAGAAAAATAATGAAATATGCTATTCAATAAATATAAACACAAAATAATAAAAAAAAAAATACAGAGAAAGTGTACCTACAAATGGACATCTAAGAAAAATGAATATCTTCACTCTAATGGTATAAACATATTTACACATAGCACAACATACACTATCTTAGAAAAGGCCAATCTAAGGCTCTCAAAATACGAAGTGCATATGTATACAAATGTACAAACAGAAAGCATTTAACACACAACTGCTTGAGAAAACTAGTATAAAAAGAAACTTACCTAAATTAAATGTACACATGCACATGAAAAAAGACTGCAAAACTATCACACAGTGTATGTATATCTCATAACATAATAAACGTTTATATTTCAACACCATGCACATAAATGTGCTCGAATCTCAAATGAAAAAAAAAATCTATACCTGAAGATCAGCAGAGAAAAAAATGAAATATGTTCACTGTACACAATATTCTAAAAAAATCTGCTGTTGAAATAAGAGGAAAATAAATCAATATGCAAAACTGGAACAATAGTGAATACTAGTGGAGGAGTAGCCTAGTGGTTAGTGCAGTGGACTTTGATCCCGGGGAACTGGGTTCAATTCCCACTGCAGCTCCTTGTGACTCTGGGCAAGTCACTTAACCCTCCATTGCCCCTGGTACAAAATAAGTACCTGAATATATGTAAACCCCTTTGAATGTAGTTGCAAAAACCTCAGAAAGGCGGTATATCAAGTCCCATTTCCATAGTAAAAAAGGCCCGTTTCTGTAGGAAATGAAATGGGCGCTAGCAAGGATTCCCCCCCCCCCGGTCTCTCGCTGTGCCCCTCCGAGTTGCATGCGGTCCTCCCTCCCCTCTGTTTGTAGACAGGAGTGGACGTAAGGGTATGTAGTGCAGTGTAAGAAACAAAGGTAATTTGGTTAATCTCTGTTTCCCCTGCCCCGTGCAGCCGTCATCGGCATACACTGAAAAGAAAGCAAACCTGTGAGGTCTACTACTACTACTTATCATTTCTATTGCTGCATCCACGTTGTAGTCGAGGTGTTGGCGGGACGGCATGAGTGTAAGTTCGTGCCTCGCACCCTCCGACGTTAAGTCTGTGTGGCTGCCAGCCTCCCCCCCGAAGCGGTTTTGTACGGTCGTTTTCGGCACCATGTTGGTTTCGTCGGCGCACTGGCAGCTGAGTGTGAGGCAGGGGGAGGAGTAGGGAAACATGCGAGTCCGTTGCGTTCCTTTCATTCATGAACTCCTGCCATTCTGTTGCGTTGTTATCGGGCATCGAAATTGTTCCGCCCTCGACGTCATCACGTTCGACGCGAGGGCGTGACAGAGAGACGTGGTGAGTGGAGAGGCTTCACCACCACGAACTAACGAACCCTTCACGGAAGTGGGAGGAGCTTGGGGCTTAATTAGAACATTGGGGTTGCGAATTATGTCCAGATGGGGCGTAGCTGAGGGCGGGTGTATGAGTGAGAGTGAGTGGTGCTGACAGCCTACAACAGTACAGGGCTTCAGTGTTTCTCTGCCACACAGTGAGCTTCAGAATTGGAGGTCAGATTTATATAGATACTGAAACCAATATTATAGTGAATATTTCAGTACTGGAATAACAGTAGAAAACAAAACACCCAGAAACACAGTGTTGTGAATGGAGGACTGTACAAAAAGAGAGCCACAACACACGGTCTCACCAGGGGGTCCCACTACAAAAGTGATGGTTTAGATTATTCAATAGCTTGTTAACTAGAGAACATCTTAAGTAAGGTCCGGATCACACACAAAAACAGGACCCTCCTATCCGGTATCTCTCTTTTGGGTTTCTGCACCCCAAGTGCATCACTCTACACTTCTCGGCATTAATTTCTACTCCCTCCAGGATATCCACTCTATTGGCTATTTTCGTGTCATCCGCAAAAAGGCACACCTTTCCTTCCAACCCTTCAGCAATATCTCCCACAAATATATTAAACAGAATAGGCCCCAGCACCAAACCCTGAGGAACTCCACTGCTCACCTTCCTTTCCTCCGAGCAGATTCCATTTACCACCACCCTCTGCCACCTGTCGGTCAGCCAGTTTCTTATCCAGTTCACCACTTTCGGTCCTGAGTTCAACCTTTTCAGCTTATTCACTAGTCTTCTGTGGGGGACCGTATCAAAGGCTTTGCTGAAGTCCAAGTTACATCTAGCGCACGTCCCTCATCCAGTTCTTTGGTCACCCAGTCAAAAAAAGTCAATGAGATTAATTTGGCAGGATTTTCCTTTGGTAAAGCCATGTTGCCTCGGGTCCTGTAACCTGTCGGCTTCTAGAAAGTTAACTATGTTTTCTTTCAGCAGCAACTCCATTATTTTTCCTACCACCGATGTGAGACTTACCTGGTCTGTAGTTTCCCACTTCTTCCCTGTCTCCACTTTTGTGGAGAGGGACCACATCCGCTCGTCTCCAATCTCGCGGTACCTCTCCCGTCTCTAAAGATCTATTAAATAAATCTTTAAAAGGTCCCGCCAGGGCCTCTCTGATCTCCCTTAGTATCCTGGGATGTATCCGTTCCGGCCCCATAGCTTTGTCCACCTTCAGATTCTCAAGCTGTTTATAAACTCTGTTCCGTAAACGGCGCAGTATCCACTCCATTCCCAGATGTTCCCTCGGCAACCAACTGCAGTCCTTCTCCAGGATTTTCCTCCGTGAACACCGAAGAGAAATAATTGTTTAGCACGTTCGCTTTATCTTTATCACTCTCCACATAGCCATTCTCATTATCTTTCAGTCTCACAATTCCATTCCTATCTCTTCTCCTTTCTCCAATATATCTGAAAAAGGTCTTGTCACCTCTCTTTACATCTTTAGCCATTTTTCTTCCACTTGCGCTTTCGCTAGCCATATTTCCCTCTTCATTCTTTGAGTTTAATCCGATAATCTTTTCTGTGATCCTCTCGTTGTGTTCTTTTGTATTTCTTGAACAAAGCCTCTTTTGCTCTTATTTTTTCAGCTATTTGTTTGGAGAACCATACAGGCTTCCTGCTTCTCTTGTTTTTGTTTACTTTCCTCACAAAAAGATCAGTTGCCATATTTATAGCAGCCTTTAGTTTGGACCACTGTGTTTCCACTTCTCCTATGCCTTTCTCCTATGCCTTCCCATGCTAACAGCTCCTTCAGGTATTCCCCCATTTTATCAAAATCAGTACATCTGAAATCCAGTACTTTGAGTTTTGTGTGTCTACACTCCGCCTTCAAACCATACGGTGTGATGATCACTATTACATAGGTGGGCACCCACATGGATATCAGAAACACTACCTCCATTAGTGAGCACTAGGATCCAGCATCGACCCTTCCTTCGTGGGTTCCGTCACCATTTGTCTGAGCAAAGCACTTTGACAGGCATCCACAATCTCCCTACTTATTTCCTATTCCGCAGACGGGACATTCCAATCCACGTCAGACAAACTGAAATCTCCCAACAGTAGCACCTCCCCTTTCACACCAATCTTTTGAATACCTTCTATCAGATCCTTGTCAAACTTCTCCGTTTGCGCAGGAGGTCTGTAGATAACCCCATGTGGATACAAGTTCCGTCTTCTCTTTCCAGGATGATCCATAAAGCTTCTTTTCCCCAGGTTCCACGCATTTCAGCCACTCTGATATTGTCTCTCACATACAGAGCCACTCCTCCACCTCTTCGGCCCTCTCTCTATCCTTCCTAAAAAGGTTATGGGCTCGGTATGGTCACATCCCATTCATGAGAATTGTTGAACCACATCTCCGTAATAGTAACATAGTAAATGACAGCAGAAAAAGACCTGTATGGTCCATCCAGTCTGCCCAACAAGATAAACTCATTTTACATGGTATGTGATACTTTATATGTATACCCAAGTTTGATTTGTCCTTGCATTTCTCAGGGCACAGACTGTAGAAGTCTGCCCAGTACTGTTCTTGTACTAAGTTCAGAAGCTAATAAAGCCCCTTAAAATTTACACTCCAGCCCATCCCTATCTATTCAGTCACAATCAGGACGTAGACTGTAGAAGTCTGCCCAGCTCCCATTTTGTTACCAATTACCAACGTCACAGCAACGATAGCCAAGTTTTCTTCAAACATCAGGGCTTGCAAGTCTTGAACCTTTTTACTTACACTACGAGCATTTGTGCTTAGTGAGTTTGGGTGGTTTTTTTATATATTTACTTGACCTTTCCCTCTGCCATCATGTTTATTCTGGGGGTGACTTTCCGAAATCCCCTGTTTCCTTTTGTTACCCCCACCCTCTAGTTTAACTGTCTAGAAACATACTGTCTGAATTTCTCCCCAAGGATCCTTTTTCCCCATCAGTGAAAGATGTAGCCCATCGTTACAGTACAGCCTATTATTTTTCCACGTATTACCCCATTCACCCATGTATCTAAAACCGTTTTCTTTACACCAAGACTCAAGCCACTTATTGAATTCCTCTATTTTGCGTAGTCTTTCCTTTCCCCTCCTCAACGTAGGAATTACTTCAGAAAAAGCCACAGTCCAAACCAAAGATTTCAGTCCCTCCCCAAGCTTCTGGCACGCTCTCTGTTCTGTAAACTTGCTATTGTTGGCCAGGTCATTCGTCCCCAGGTGAATTACAACATCAGCGTTTAAAGCCTCGCTCTCTTCTCGGATCACTTTCAGTATTCGGTCTGTACATCTTGTAGCTGAAGATCCAATCAAACCAAGTCTGAAAATGCCCAGCGCAGCTCCCCGCTCACAAGATAAACTTTTGTGCTGTGGTTCTGTCAGTGGGCACTGTTCTATATCTGACTTTAAGGGAGCATGCTTCACTGTAAAACACATTCACTGTGGAAAGCAAAGCCCCACAATACTGCAAATACAGCCAAAGGTTCAAAGGGTGGCAGTGGGGACAAGCAGGCAGAACATGGCAACAACTGGAGGGAGGGAGGGAGGGAGAGAGAGAGAGAGAGAGAGAGCGCGCACTGGCTTGGGGAGGTGAGGGAATAGGAGCAATCTCTGTGGGTGCTGAGCACCCATAATAGCAAGCAAAATCCTTTATCGGGTTCAGAGAGGGGGGTTGGTTTGTTTTATTTATTTGGATTTATTTACCACCTTTTTGAAGGAATTCATTCAAGGTGGTGTACAGTAAGAATAAATCAAACATGAACAATAGACAATTGCAGCAGTAAAAATATTCAAACAACAATACAAAGTATGGCATAGTATACTACTTACAATATCAACACAACACGCAATAGAACATTTTAATAGACAGTGTAGGGTATAAGCAAAGATGGAACATATAGATAGGTAAGAGAGTAAGAACAGTTAGAAAGTAAGGTTACAAATTTAAAGAAAGTTGCACATGAGATTAGAGAGATGGTATTTTATTGGCTCCCCCCCCCCCCCCCCCCAAAAAAAAAGAAAAAAATAATTTTGAAATGTTAGTGCCTATGAGTGAGGGCAGAGTGCTGTTTTCATTCTGGAGAGAAAGAGGACAGAGTGCTGTATCAGGTTTGGAAGATGAGGGGCACATATCCTCCATTAGAGTTTCAGCTAACTGCAGCTGGCTTTTCACAGAAGGTTATCAATAGAAATCAAACAAAATAAAACATGGAAAAGAAAATAAGATGATACCTTTTTTTATTGGACATAACTTAATACATTTCTTGATGTCCAATAAAAAAGGTATCATCTTATTTTCTTTTCCATGTTTTATTTTGTTTGATTTCTATTGATAACCTTAAGAGTGGACTAACACGGCTACCACACTCCTCCACAGAAGGTTAGTAATGCAGTACACAGCTGGCTTCTGCATCCCCCCGTTGACAATTTTGCATTGGTTACTGTTAAGAGCTCAGGTGCAACTTAAAATATTGGTTGTGACCTTTGGAGTGCTACATATGAAGGGTCTGTTGTATTTACAGGAGAGGATTAGGTGGTATATCCCTGAGAGATCTTTAAGTCCTTGAAAGGAAGGAGCAGTTGCATGTTCCATCAATGAAGGAGGTTAGGAAGGTGGGGTCTTTTCACAGGATGTTTTCAATGGCAGCCCCCATGTTTATGGATTGCCAGAGACATTGAGACTGGAGTCAAATTTCAGGATGTCTTCAAAAACTTATGAAGGTCTGGCTGTTCCCTGGTTAGGAAGTATTACTGTGGTGGCGTTGATGATTAGGTACTGGAAGTCTCTGATGAGTTTGTACATGGAGTATGAGGTTAAGTATCTACACTGTTGGCTATTTTGTTTATATATGTGTGCTGTATGTTTTTATTCTTCGACATGTGTTTTAATTTGCAAACCTCTTTGGATGACAAGAAAGTGCTATATAAGTGGTTTTAAATAACTAAATATGAATTTGTGTTTTTTTTAATATAGCCTATTTTAAATAAATGTATTTGTATATAATACTGCAAAGGGATGGAGTAACCTAAAGGCTGTGGAATGGTATAGGAGATAGTGAATGCCCCTGTATAATGGCTCTGACCCTGTGTGTCCAGGGCAAAGATAGGTTAGCAACTTGCAAGAGCATAACCTCAACAAAGTAAAAAGCAACATACTGCAGGTTAAGGATATTTTTGAGATTTTATAGTAAAACTAGTAATGAAGGCCCGTTTCTGGCAGGAATAAAACGGGCGCTAGCAAGGTCCTCCGATGGCCGGCATAGGCCCCGCCCATCCCGCGGACGTGAACGGCAGCCCCCCCTCCAAAATCGGCAACCCCCCCCTCTACTACCCTCCCCTCCTCTTACCGGGGTACGAGCCGCAGCAGCAGAACTGAAGGGCAAGGTAGTTCGGAGATTCTGTTGCCTTCCGTTGTGTTCGCTATGAGCTCTGTGCCCTGTCTGGTCCCGCCCTCATTTCCTGTTGGGCGGGACCAGAGAGTCAGGGCACAGAGCTCATAGCGAAGACAATGGAAGGCAGCAGAATTTGCGAGCTACCTTGCCCCTCAGTTCTTGCGTCGGGACCCCGGTAAGAGGAAGGGAGGGTAGCAGATGGGGGCTAGCGATTTTGGAGGGGGGTCATTTCCTGTTGGGCGAGACCAGAGAGTCAGGGCACAGAGCTCATAGCGAAGACAACGGAAGGCAGCAGAATTTGCGAGCTACCTTGCTCCTCAGTTCTTGCGTCGGGACCCTGGTAAGAGGAAGGGAGGGTAGCAGATGGGGGCTAGCGATTTTGGAGGGGGGGCGACCGTGCACGTAGGGGGATGGGCGGGGCCTATGCCGGGGAGGGGAGTGCCGTTGCACGGGTGGAGGGATGGCTGAGAGACAGATGGGAGTGGTTTGTCATTTTTGGAGGGGGGGTGACGCGTAGGTACTGTATGGGAATGACAGCTGCGTTGGGGAGTGGAAAGAGCTTGTGTTCATTATGACCCGCCCTCGACATCATAACGTTGTGACATGAGGGCGGGGCACAGATAGATGGTTACTAAAAGTGGTTACAGAGCTTCGAACTTACGAACCCTGAAGCCACAAAGTGAGCCTTAGAACGTTGAGGTTGCTTTTTATGTGCAGATGGGGCGTGGCTGAGGGCGGGTCTATGAGTGAGGGTGATAGCCTAGCCTACAAACAGTACAGGAGTTCAGTGCTTCACTGTCAGGGAATGAGGTTCAGAACGTTTGAGGGGGGATTTGAGCTTCAGAACGTTTGAGAGGGATTTTATTTATATAGATGTAAGCTGTAATCATCTCATCTGAAAACTCAGGAAGATTTAATTCAACAGTATTTATAGTAAAGCTGTTGGATTTAGGTTTGGAATGACTTGACAACAGCTTCTCTACAGGTTTTCAGTGGGTCTCCAGTGGGAAAAGATTAGACTACTAATGCTGTCATGACCAACCTAAATATCTGATATGTAGTATACAGTTTAATGTTCCACAAATTTTTGTTTGTGAAATTGCTGATGTACTAGGAGGTCATGCAAACCTGTGGTGTTTTCTAAAGATAAAATAATTCCTTTCCTTCATTTGTTTTATATGAATGTGAGCTCAGAAACCAGCTTAACTTGGCAGGAAGACTGGGATGGGGTTGAATAAATATATTTAGACGTCAAAAGCGGAATGTTTTGACATCTCTTTCTTCGTGGGAAACTTTTATAAATGGGAGGGGGGGGGAGGAGTTGGGAGAGTGGAAGAAAAACAGATGTACTGCTATTTCCTTCTGCAGTAGCTTAAAATGTAATAAGAAATTTAAAATATCTGGCTAAGAATCCCAGACTTGCAACTTTTGGGTGGCAAATAAGTGCTATTTCCTGTCAGTCTTGACTGCTGAATTTATTAGTTTTGGAAGCGTTAACATGTTAATCCCAGTGTGTCTTTTAGGCATATAAATAATACAGCAGTCCTCTACAGATTTTCAGCATAGAGCCTTCATTAGCTTATTGGCTTCTCTAATTTTGATTCATGTCTAGAAACCCAAGTCTATATACAGGGACCTACATTCTAACAGAGGTGGGCCACCTCTGTGCTCCAGGTCTGCAACCCAGTTCGGTCTTCCGGATTTCTCCAGTGAATATGCATGAGATCTATTTGCATGCACTGCCTTCATTGTATACAAATAGATCTCTTGGAATGGAGGAGTAGCCTAGTGGTTAGTGCAGTGGACTTTGATCCTGGGGAACTGAGTTTGATTCCCACTGCAGCTCCTGGTGACTCTGGGCAAGTCACTTAACCCTCCATTGCCCCTGGTACAAAATAAGTACCTGAATATATGTAAACCGCTTTGAACGTAGCTGCAAAAACCTCAGAAATGTGGTATATCAAGTCCCATTTCCCTTTCCCTATTTGAGATTCTACATGGAATGTTGCTACTATTTGAGATTCTACATGGAACGTTGCTATTTCACTAGCAACATGCCATGTAGAAGCCTGCCATTGCAGATCAGCAATGCAGCCGCGCAGGCTTCTGTTTCTGTGAGTCTGACGTCCTGCACGTACACTCACAGAAACAGAAGCCTGCGCGACTGCATTGCTGATCTGCAATGGCAGGCTTCTACATGGCATGTTGGTATTGGAGGAGTAGCCTAGTGGTTAGTGCAGTGGACTTTGATCCTGGGGAACGGAGTTCAATTCCCACTGCAGCTCCTTGTGACTCTGGGCAAGTCACTTAACCTTCCATTGCCCCTGGTACAAAATAAGTACCTGAATATATGTAAACCGCTATGAATGTAGTTGCAAAAACCTCAGAAAGGCGGTATATCAAGTCCCATCTCCCTTCCCTTGTATATTCATTGACTAACCAAAAAAAAAAAAGTACTGTTAATACAGAATTTTAATAATTAAAAATTGACAATCTAAGGCATAAAATTATCCAACAATATTCCTGCTATTTTCATTCTAATGTGAATACAAGTATTTGACGGATATATTAACGAAAAGACCTAGGCCTTTTAGTTAATATATCTGTCAAATACTTGTATTCACATTGGAATGAAAATAGCAAGATTTCTTTTTATTGTCAATTTTTAATTATTTTTAAAGTTTTGTATTATCAATAACGGGGATTTTTTTTGTGAATTAATTTGTAATCTGTTTAAATTGTGAACTCAGATAATTTAACTTGATGCATATTCATTGAAGAAATCCTGAAAACCTGACTGGGTTGCAGCCCTTGAGGACCGAGGTGGTCCACCCCTGTGCTAACAGTTAACACCAGTATTAAATAAGTTTTTGTGTTTGCAAAGTTAGGCATCCACCCAAGTAGAAATATGTGAATACTTTTGATTTTTCATCAAAACTGCACAAGAAAAAAACCCCCCATATGCATTGCTTTCTGTGCATGTACAGTTATAAGGTTTCCCCTTGAAAAGGTAACATTAAATAAAAATTACAACTCCCAATTTGAAATTTCATGTGTATTAGACTTAACATTGGAATGCCTTGGCAACTAAAGCATATGCAAATCTTTGGCACTAATGGCTATTAATTTGAAATAATTAAAAATTGGAGGAAAAAGACCTTGGAACTCACTAACACTGCACTTGTACCTGTTACCAGTCTAGTAACAACAAATAGAACAGCACCAAGAATCATTAGAGGCTTCAGAGTTTATTTAAGAGTATATAAAAACAGTGAGCTCATCGGTCTGTATGTGCTGTTAATGAACTTTGAAGCCTCTGCTGATTCTTTGGAGCTGTTTTTGTTTTTACTAGTCTGGGTTTGTAACACCAGCCTCCCAGCTTTGTTTTGCAGTTATCATCAGTCAAAAAAAACCCTCCAAATGAATAGCAAATTGCCGAACACCTTATACAAACAATCAGGAGTCTATGTTCAAGAGAGAATAGCTTTTCCACTCTGGGTGGTTGAATTTAGTCTTCATGTTTGATTTTATTTTTTGGCTGCAGTGAGTGCTTTTGGGTATGTATGGATTTTCTTACACATAGTAAAAGGACATATTTTACATCTATTACTACCTACTCCTGGAAAGTGGTTTTGCCTTTTAAAATCTAGTGCAGTATTTATTCTGTGATCTGTCCACTTTCTGATAACCACTGCAAAATATATTGAGGGCACTGATGAAACAGATGTCAATGAAGTAAAAATATAGGGGTCGATATTCAAAGGAATTTAACCAGCTAGAAAAAGCTCCAGACCAGTTAAATTGCTTTTTTGGGGGCTATCCGCCAATAATCAGTGGCACGTAACTGGTTAGTGCTGCTGAATATTACTACAGAGAACTCAAAGCCAGCTTGTGGGAGGTTCAGGGTCAGAGTTGGCACTTAATGCAATTAAGCGTTGATATTCAGCACTTAACTGCCTAAGGGGCCTTTTTACTAAGCTGTGTAGCCACCTACGCATGCCCAATGTGTGTCAATTTTGAGTTACCACCTGGCTACCGCATGGCCCTTGTGGTAATTTCATTTTTGACACACATCCGCTAAGCGCACCATAAAATATTTTACGCATGTAGACTATTACCGCCCGATTACTCCGTGAGACCTTACCACTAGGTCAATGGCTGGCGGCAAGGTCTCAGACCCAAAATAGGAGGGGAGAGATTAGTAAGCTCAACTCAGGAGAGAGACTATGGGGTGTTGGTGTAGAAGGTTCTGAAGGTGAAGAAACAATGCGTCAAGGCGACGGCCGTGGCCAGAAGGATGCTAGGCTGCGTAGAGGGGCATAACCAGCAGAAGAAAGGAGGTGCTGATGCCCAAAGTCTTTGGTGAGGCCCCACTTGGAGTATTGTGTTCAGTTTTGGAGGCCGTATCTTACTAAAGATGTAAAAAGACTGGAAGCAGTGCAAAGAAAAGCTACGAAAATGGTATGAGATTTGCGTTGCAAACCGTACAAGGAGAGACTTGCTGACCTGAACATGTATACCTTGGAGGAAAGGAGAAACAGGGGAGATATGATACAGACGTTCAAATATTTGAAAGGTATTAATCCACAAACAAACCTTTTCCAGAGACGGGAAGGCGGTAGAACTAGAGGGCGTGAATTGAGGTTGAAGGGGGGCAGACTCAGGACTAATGTCAGGATGTATTTTTTCATGGAGAGTTTGGTGGATATGTGAAATGCCCTCCCCCGGGAGGTGGTGGAGATGAAAACAGTAATGGAATTCAAACATGCGTGGGGTAAACACAAAGGAATCCTGTTTAGAAGGAATGGTTCCATGGAATCTTAGCAGAGATTGGGTGGCAACGCCGATAATTGGGAAACAAAATAGGAGCTGGGCAGACTTCCATGGTCTACGCCCTGATCATGACGGAATAGATAGGGATGGGCTGGAGTGTACATTTTAAAGGGGCTTCGATGTTAGCTTCAGAATTTAGTACAAGAACAGTACTGGGCAGACTTCTATGGTCTGTGCCCTGAGAAAGGCAAGGACAAATCAAACTCGGGTATACATATAAAGTATCACATACCGTGTAAAATGAGTTTATCTTGTTGGGCAGACTGGATGGACCGTACAGGTCTTTATCTGCCGTCATTTACTATGTTACTATATCATATACAAAGCAGCAACTCAGGGATAAATTCTGTGGCAAATGATTGCATAACAGTGAATTTCTTTTAATACGCTGTATACATTACTTTTGCAGAATAAACAGTAACACCTCAGGCCAAGTCCTTTCCTATGCTGCTTTCAACAACACAGGACGCTGTACACATCTTTGTGGTTATAGCAGCAGTCAAGCATCGAGCTTCAGGCAGGGAGAATGCACCAGACATGCTGCTGCCGCTGCTCTCCTGCTGACCAGAACGAGCATGGGAGGAAGGTGGAAGTACTTTATTGATGTGCCCAGGCCCACCCAGTAGCAGCACACCTATGATGTGGCTGGAAGGGATCCCCAAGCCCCACCAGCCGAAAACTCCCAACAACTGTCTCTCCTGCATACCTTGTAAATAACAGATCTTCGCCTGCAGCGAGCAGTGACTGACACATACTGCTACCCTCTGATGTAGTCCCGCCTATGCAGAAACAGGAAGTTTCATCATAGGGAAGGCTATGGGGCTAACATGAGCAGTGTGTATTAGCTGCTGCTCGCTGCCGATGAAAATCTGTTATTTAGAAGGTATATGAGGGAGGGGGGATGTTTGAGAGACCATATTGCATGCAGGTGGGAGAGGGAGAGACCAAATCACTTGTGGGACACGGCAGAGTTCTTCTGCCCACCCACCTTGGGCCCAGGCCCACCCAAAATTGGGTTTCTGGCTACGCCCCTGATTCAACGTGTAAGTAAACTCTGGAATTCATTGCCAGAGAATGTGGTAAAAGCATTAGCTTACTAGGATTTAAAAAGGGTTTGGATAAATGACTAAAAGAAAAGTCCAACTGCATAAGAAAGCACATTTTGACAGCCTGTTCCACCAGCAAAGAAAAAGGACAGTATTCTCAGTTATACCATGGAAAAGAAATTCCATGCTGCTGTCATTTCAACCAATGGAGTGCAACATTTGGTCAGACATAGACAGTAGCACAGATTGACCAGAACAAAAATGTCAGAATGGTCCACAGTGCACAAGAAAAGATCTGTCTGTTCTGCCATCTGGGAGAGGTGACCACGTTCTGCCTCTGCTCACCCAGAGCCTCCCCCTCATGAATGCCAACCTCAGAAAAGAGCAGGTGTTCTAACCAAAAGAGCAGCTCTTGAGCACAGAAAGAATATCTAATTTACTCTGGTGTCATCCCTATATTAAACCTAACTTCTAACGAAGTAAAACCGTTTCACGCATATATCAGAATCAGTTCATACTAGTAATCCGTACAATGGAAAAATACCAAATTAGCCTTTGTAATAAATCTGCATCATGTTTCACCTGCTCTTTAAAAATGGATGCGGTTGAAAACTGTTAAACCAGCAGGATGGTAATTCTCCCTATCTTTTAGCCCCTATTCAGTCACACTCATTGACTTAGACAGCATATGGACAGCAATTGTTCTTTTCCACAGTTTTGCTGTCAGCATTCTGAAATGAAAATTAAGAAACTGACAACTGATTGTTCTCTGAGGAAATGCCCCTTCTTCCTTTATGTACCTCTCAACTTCCCAGCTAGCACTCAAGAGATTTACAGAGAAGGACAGAACAAAGAAGAGTTTCCACAGCTGGAACATAACATAGGATGGTGAGAACAGATGTGGAAAAAAAAATAAACCTTACACCTCCCCCCTACCCCCAAGAACTGATAATGTGCAATATTAAATAAGAAGTTCAACACAAATTAACTTTTAGGCTTTACATCAGGTAAACACTCATTTCTGAGATGTACAAAGAAACTCGGGGCCATTTCTAGCCTTCTGGAAATCTCCATATGAACCCAATCCATACTTCAAATAGAAATACAACCTGCCAAGCACTCAAACGTCATCCATCCCAGGTACTTCCTAGGTAAATGTATATCACTTAAACATCCTAGAATACCAGGTATGATCCCCTGTAATGTGTGCTCCCTGGCATTTAATCATACAGATGTCAGCTTGTAATTACAGAGAGTTTGCCATGGTGTCTATCAGTATTATTTTATTTTCACATTTACTGCGCTGTGCATAGCACACATAGATCAGAGAGTCAGGTATCAAGAAGGCTCCTCAGAAGCAAATGTATTTTCAGCTGTGCTTCCAATAAATGCATTTAACACATAAGGGAGAACAATAGCAAAAAAAGCTTCATAAAATTGTTTCCAAGTTTGAGATTAGATTTGAAACGGGGGCATAAAGCTGGTGAGGTGAGGCATAAATAGGTAATTCCAGACAGGCAGAGGCTGCAGCCACAGTGAGGAAAGCAGGAACAGCTGCAGCTAGCTTGGTACCAGGGAACTGGCAGGAAGGGAGATCTCAACAGGTACTACACTGTATAAGCCTCATGTAGAGGAGTTTACATAGAATCCTAAAGAGAAAGAAAATTAGAACATTCTTGAGGACCTTTTTGTGCTCAGCAAATGATATTTCCTTGGGTAAAACACATTTTACATGAGGGAATGGCTAGAATATGCATGTGCTGTTATAACCCCTTTTTTACACTTGGTAGGATACAGCCCAGCTAGATGTCAAGGCAGGGGTCCACCTTCAGAGCCTGCTGGAATGAGTTCTTTGGTGTGGGAACAGCAACATTGAAAGGCCTTGGCCTTAAGGGATCACTCGTTTTTCTCATTCTACTACAAAAAGAGAGTCCAGTTGGAATTTTGTTCTCCACAGTGTGGCCCCACTGACAAAAGCCATTATTGTTTGGCTACAGGCTACCTCCTTTATCCTATGCATCAAGAAACGTCCTCATTAAATAAGAGCTGAGGGCAGGGCCAGTGTTAGGGAAATTGCCCTGGGCCCCCATATTGTTGGGGGCCCCAAACCTGCAGGAAGTTGAAAGAGCCACAGCCTGCAAGCAAGCTTTGGGGTTCACTCCCTACCATCTGCCCTGGGCCCCCATCATGTCTAACACCGGCCCTGGCTGAGGGTTGTCCCAGAGACGGGAACATAGTTAGATTGTAATCTCTATGGCCAAAAACACACCTTTAACATTTTACTTTAATTCACAGGATTAAGGAGTCAATGTAGTAAACCACATGGTATAGCTGTGCACTGATGGCTGAATGCTCGGCCTACCACTACATTAGCAAGAAAATACTCTACAGCAATGCAGTAAGCTAGTAAGATGCAAATTCAAAGCACACAGAACTTCCATGCTATTTAAGGAAAGCCTGCCGGACAAATGTGCACCAAGGTTCTGAGTTAAGAGTGGCTTCACTGTGCACAAAACCAAAATGCCAGCCTTTTTCTGCACATGTGGGGACAAGTTCTTAAGTGGATGTATTATCTCCTGCTACTTAAGGTGGAAGGCACTCACTGGCACCATTGTCTCCAGCTTTAAGTCCCTCCCCCGTTACCTGACTGAGGTTCAGTATCCGGTCTCCCCATGACCAGATCTTTCTCCTTAGGGCATATGGTGTTTGCCTAAGACCCCATCGGGGCAGGACAAATACCAGACTCCTTTACTTCAATCTCTAGGAGACCATGGGAAAGAAATACACACACACCACCAATAAAACAAAAATACAGATCAAAGGCCTTTGAGAGAGAGAACATAGGGTCTCACATAATGGCAGTGAGGCTACCCAGAACTGTCTCAAAATCCCTCAGGTCCTCTACTCTTTTATTAAGAATGCATTAAGTCATAAACTAACTGGTTACATCGCAAATCATGGGACACAAACTTTGAAAAAATGAACTGGCTAGATTATAATCAACTTCTATCAGCATTCTAAACAGCAAAGGTCAGACAGCTGCTAGCTATTTTGGTAAAGATCATTATCATTATCATTCTGGTAAAGATCATTAACATTTATAGAAATAGGGAACATATTACATTATTCCAAATTACATCTGCATATTTCTCTCTTACTTCCCTATTCCCTTTCAAAGAAGACTATCTCTACTTCAGGAAGCAGGTGAAAACTTGGCTCTTCAACCAGGCCTTTACTGGAAGAAGTAACTAACTAGTTAGTCTCACTCACACACACAAGGCGTACTCAGGCTGCATATACTGCAGCAGGATATGCTTATCCACTCCTACCCTAGCTGAGATAATATTTAACCATTTCTCTGACCTCATGTGCAACTTTCTTTAAATCAATCACCTTACTTTCTAACTCTTCCTACTTTCTAACCCTTCTATATGTTACATCTTTGCTTTACCCTTCGCTATCACCTATAATGTTCTATTACGTATTGCGTTGACATTGTAAATATTATACTATACCATACTTTGTATTATTTTTGAATATTTTTACTGCTGTAATTGTCTATTGCTCATGTTTGATCTATTCTTACTGTACACCGCCTTGAGTGAATTCCTTCAAAAAGGCGGTAAATAAATCATAATAAATAAACAAACATGCTTGTTCTTAGTGACTTCCCAGAATCTGAACAAAACATTCATTACTTAAGCTTGTTGAAACTGTTAATTCTGCAAGTGTCAGCAATCTGTAACTAGGTTAAATGCATCTGTCCTGCTGCGCCTTAAAATTATCTCAGTTTCACATTTTTAATGCTTAACTCTTAATATTCCCTTCTGAACTGGGGGTGCTATCATTTTCCTAATACATCCTTAATATCCAAGTTAGGCCGACCTCCCTTGATTGCTACAGGAGACAGCTGAAATTAAAGTGGCAACCCCTGTGCTTTATTCCTCCTCTTCCTTTCCCTTAGTGCCTAGAGCAGGCAACTAAGGCTCTGGTGGGTCCCTAGATCTGGTTCCTCCCTTGTAGCTAGGTTTTTATACTTCTCGCCAAAAGCTCAGATGCTATTGAGCCATTTTTGATACAACAGACCTTCTAGTATTCAGTTCGACTGGAACAGTTACCAAAGCATGTTGCAAACTGGTTGGAGCTGGCTCTCTCCTCCACTCTTCCTCCCATGCTTTGAACAAGTCAATCAGGAGAGAGAGAGAGAGAGAGACTTGCTCTTCCTTTTATTTTCACCACTAAGAAAGAGGAGATGGTGATCAAAGAGAGGAGCTATACTGTTCCCCAAAGAGAAGCTCCTCATGAACCCAGTCATCTGAAAATCTACCACACCTCCATTCCTATTTGTGTTTGTCTTCTGTGGACCTGCTCCCGGCTCTTCAGCTATGAATACAGAACAGAAATATTATCAGCTTCTACATATTCCCCCCCCCCCCTTTACCTTTGAGTCTCACAATGCCACTTTTTGCAGTTCCTCCTATCACTAACATATCCAGAAAAAATATCTTATTCCCCCATTTCACCTTATTGGCTAATTTTCTTCCACTTGCATCTTTGCTTTCCTGACTACTCTACCAGCTTGTCTAGCTTTTCCAGATATCGTTGCCTGTCTTTCTCTCTCCAAGATCTCTTGTAGTTTATGAAGCCTAACCTCTTATTCCTTACCTTTTCAGCTGCTACTTTTGAGAATCCAAGTGGCCTTCTTTTCCTCTTACTTTCCTTACAAAAAGGTTTGTTGCCCTTACAATAGCTCATTTTAGTTTTGACCACTACTTTCCTACTTCTTCCCAGGGCCGTGCCTAGGGTCTCCGGCACCCCCCTGCAGTTGGCCACGCCCCCCCCCGAAAATGATCGCTACACTACCTGCCCTCTTCTCCCCAGATCCTTTTCCTTTTTTTAAAAATTTTCCTCTGTCCGGTGGCAGCGTAGCGTTAGTGAGAAGGAGGCAGCGCTCCCCCGCACCGACGTGTCAGTCTTCCCTTCGCTCAGTGTCCCGCCTTCTTCTGATGTCATTTCTGATGTCACAAGAAGGCGGAACTGAGCGAAGGGAAGACTGACACGTCGGGGCGGGGGAGCGCCGCCTCCTTCTCACTAACGCTACGCTGCCGCCGGACAGAGGTAAATTTAAACAAAAAAAAAAAAAGGAAAAGGATCTGGGGAGAAGAGGGCGAGGTACGCATGGTGCGGCAGGGCGCTCCCCCCAGAGGATGGCGCCCTCCTGCCATGCTTACCTCGCTTACCATGTTGGCACGGCCCTGCTTCTTCCAGATGTTCCCATCCAGACAACTCCTTGAGGCAATCCCCCAACTGAACAAAGTTAGTTTTTTTGACATCTAAAACCTTCACCTTTGAATGACCCCTCTCCACACTTAATATTAAACCACACCTTCTGGTGATCACTAGATGCCAGATGATCACCCACTAGAACAAACACTCTCCCCATTCATAAGCACTAAGTTCAATATGGCCCCATCTCAAATGAGTTCCATTACCAACTGCTGGAACTATTCTCTCTGTAAACAATCCAGGATTCTCTACTTCTAGAAGACCCTGAAAAAAGGATGCACCAATGAACATCTGGCATATTAAAATCGTCTATTGGTAGTACTTCCTCTTTCACAGCTGCATTTTGAATGTCTTCAATTAAATCTATGTCCATTTCTGTCTGTGAAGGAGGCCTGCATTTCACACCATATAAATACATTTGCCATTCCCTCTTTCCAGATTGACCCACAGTGCCTCTTATTCTGTAAATCCTGCAATTCTGTCGCTTTAATATTATCTTTAACACATAAAGCTACTCTCTCTCTCTCCTTTTCTTCCTATTCTGTCTTTCCTGAATAGATTATAGCTCAATATAACTATATTCCAATCATGGTTCAGTATTAAGATGGGTGTGGAGCGAATTCATTCAAAATTGAAGGCTCTAGACTTTAAAAAACTAACTTTGTGGAGATGGGGGATTACCTGTTCCTCAGACCTCCTTAAGATTACCTTCACTACGTCATCAAATATGCAGAAATCTAAAAACTCTTACTTCTGACACCTTTATTGCTTATTGTAATCCCTTCCCCACTGACTTCATCTCACTATATAACTCGATGACCAGGTCTCAGTTTGAACCTCTCTGATCTCTTCTACATTAGAGAAGGCCATCCCAAACAAATCAAAAAGTCAAACCCCATTGTTCCTATCTCTGGTATCACCATAAACTTTCTCTTTTCAAGAGACAACTCCGCCACTTAGAGCAGAAACATCACGTACAATGCTATCTATCTCAGTTTAAGGACGCAGCAATACATTATAAACAGGCCATTCTGTTAATCAAGAAAATTAACACCTCTACTTCATTTTTAAAATGTTATATTTATTGAAATTATTTACAAGTATCCACTTGTTTACAGAAATTTTTTGATAAGGGAGAAAACCATAATTATATAATCAAGGAAAATAATAATCATTCATGGAATAAAGATATGTTCCCTCCAATTACATTAGACCACAAAACGAAGGAGATGGAGACAGTTTGCTACTGAGGTAGACATGGGGAAAGCCATTGCTTGTCCTCGAGATCAGTAGAATGAATCTTGAAACTATTTGGAATTCTGTCAGGTACTTGTCACCTGAATTGGCCACTGTTGGCAGTAGGATATTGGGCTACATGGACCATTGGTCTGACCTAGTATGGCTGTTCATATGTTCTTACTTTTTTAGGCTCAATAACATAACTCCTATAAGTTACCTAACCTAAGCCCACAAAATTAGAAAACATGTTCCTACAAGAATTTCTCTAACTGCAAAAAGTACAAAAATATACTGAGTCTCCTAATAAGTTATAAAACACTTACAGTGGACTCTCAGGAAAAAAAAAGGCACCCAAGGCAACGACTCGGTTCCTAAGAAGACCTTCCTTTTTTGTTAAGTATTTCTAGACAAATCAGGAAAAATGTGAATGTCTTCCCACAGAAAAGCAAGGTCTTTTTCTTAAAATAAGAATGTAATATTTAAGATTTGTCCTTCTCATTCAGAAAGGTCACCAGGTGTATGGATCTGGTCGAGATGATATCAGTGCAGTCCTCCAGAAAGGCTATCAAAGTTGCACTCTGAGGGCCCCACCTGGGCCAGATCCCCTTCCTGTACTCCCTCAGAGACCCTTCATTTAGAAATATAACAACATCTTTCTAAAACAATATCCCCTGATTTTGTCAAGCTAAGCTCTTCCTTTAAATACTTCCTAACTAGTATCTCAGCAGACAGTAAAAGTGTTACTGGAACATCGAGGAACCAAAGGTTCCTACTCCTATAAATTCTCTTGCGTCTCTAATTTGTGATGCAAGTAGAGGTTATCTTTAATAGCTGCTATACTAGTAGCCTGCAACAAGGTATCTTATTTTCAACATTTTGAACAGAAGAAGAAGATAACGGTCTCAGAGGTGAATGCACATAACTGAAGCACCACCCCTTTCAATCCTTAAGCATTACATCCTGATTTGTAGATGAAAGCATAGCTTCCAATTCTGAAGGAAAACTAAATTCCTTAATTACTTGAGGACAAGTCATCAAAGTTGGCTAAGGGGCTTAAGAAAGCCCCCTCCGATGATAAACTAGTAATAGTCCCTCCTAATTTGGTACCAGGTATAACATCCATTGGGCCCTTAATGGCAGGTGTAGATGTTCTAGTCAATACGGATTTGCTTCTCCTTCCCCATTCAAACTCCTTCTTCCACCTCATCCCTAGCCACCTTCTCCTAGCACCTAAATCAGGGTCACTGCCAAGCCTCAGCCCCCAGCTCCAGCCCCATTATCCCACCTGCCCCTAGTTCCAGCCCTAGCCCAATTCTCCCACCTGCCCCCAGAGGTACTGTGGTAAAGGTGTTCCCCAAGAAACGACAGAAGTCTAACATGGAGTTTTAGAAGAGTTTATATTATTGACTGTGTTAAGGATCACTGAAGAGTTACTAGTTAGTAAAGTTGCAATAAAGAGTTAAGTTTGTCATGAAGTCTCCTGGACTGTAGAGCTGAGTGGAACCTGGAGTTGGAAAAGTATCTCCCAAACCCCTGGATCGCTATTCTGCTCACCCCAGCTCCATGTAGGGAGATTGAAAGGAAGTGCAGGGTACAAATGGCCTGAGAGCAAGTGGAGACTGTGGAGTTTGCAATACTGAGAGAGTATTCCTTTGTGGCCCAGGCCTAGAACTAGGACCTGGTGAGACCCGGGTTACACAATTATAAGAATTATAACAAGGTAGTGTAAGAAAAATACTGCAAGCATAATACCACATTTCTGTTTAACTACCCTTCCACAAATGAACATCATCCTCCCCAGAAGCATTCATTCATCTCATGTGTATGAAATCCATGTATTATTATTATTTATTGCATTTGTATCCCACATTATCCCACCTCTTTGCAGGCTCAATGTGGCTTACAATTCATCATGGATACTGGAAATAGAAGTGAATATACATTTGGTTTACAGAGGGTTTTGTGTTACATGCTGGTGAAATACATGAAGGTGTTAAAGCAGAAAGACATTATAAGACAGTCTGGAAGTTTTAAAGATTATACAGTTACACATGTTGATCTTTGTGATATATCTTGTCGAAGAGATAGGTTTTCAATAGTTTGCGGAAATTGGTCATAAATTGGTAGAAAGATAAGACTCCCAGTACCCATCCCTCTCTCCCCCTGCTCCCATATGCCCCTTCACAAACTCTCCCCCCTCCCCCACCAATTGCAATCATCACCTATGCATTACCCTAGAAAAGCCAATATTTTCCAGCAGTGATGGTACTCATATAAGATATCTTACTGATTCAAAATCAGACTCCACTGTCTATGAGTGAATGTCTCCCAACAGGGCTCCCAAATGGATTAAATGATTGGAAAGTTTTCCATCTTTGAGTACTCCCCTGCCCAGCACTCTGCTGCTCCATTAGCAACATTTCAAACATCCTTTTCCACTACAACGACACTGGTGATGTTGCTACTCCTTGGCCATCACTAAAGTCTTTAGAAAACAATTCCTCTCCCCCCCAGGTTACTTTATTCCTTTCCCCTTCCCCCAACCTTCCCAGAAAAGAAAGCAGGCAGGTTGCAAGGAGATACCACAATTCAATACAAACCAACACTCTCAGATTTGTTTCCAAATGAGCAGAACCCTAGAACAGTGACAAAACAAATGTCCTAAATTAGCTTTGGCTTCTCCACACTTAAGACAGCTCCCATCTGTATTCAGCACGGCCTTGAAGGCTCTCCAAGGGACTATATGCATATACTCCAACTCATATAGAAACATGTTTGTAGAGATCAGATTTATATCTTTAAAGCTACTCTGTAAAAGGTAAGTTTCTGTCAAGAAATCCCAGATTCACAGTTAGTCTGAGCTAACATATCAAAATGTATCCCTGCGAACTGATCCAACAAAAATAAGAGATAATCTCAGCTTTAAATGTTGTCAAAGGCTTGTGTCCTGGCCACCGTGAGGCTGGAAACATAATGTTGCATTTAAGACAAACTGATCTAGAGAGTGCTGGTCATAGTGTGACTGAAGCATACTAAACGGGGAAACCACTCCTCCCCATCAATGTTATCTCCAATCCACTGTAAAGTTTTAGCACACCACTTATGAAACATTATGGTTCAGACCTAGTTTAGAGTCTAGGTACCAATCAATGGTAACAGTGGAGAGACACATGGACTGCAGCCATGTTTTTTGGCACAGATGTTTCCACACAGTTCTTATCTAATTTCTTCCCATATCACAACTAAGCTGTTTGTCTACTTGTAAGATTCTAGCATACAACATGTATGCCCTGACACAGGGTGTAAAGTTCCACGGTACAGGCCAAGTTGTACACTTCAATATGCAACAAACCCAAACTTCCCTTCTCTCTTGGCAACATCAAGGTCTGCAAGGAAATCCTAGCTTTCTTTCTGCTCCACAAAAATCCTTGGAATGCCCTATGCAGTCGCTGGAGATCTTGTCTGAGATGTACTGGAAGAGTTTGCAACAGATAAAGCCAGCAGGGAATTATAAGCATATTATATAGGAATATCCTCTACGACGACAATGGTAATGCACCCCACATTCATACATTTTTCCACCATACTCGCAAGGATAGACCTGACATCAATACAGAAACCCCTCATATCTGCTAGTATGTTCACAGCAGGGGCAGACTGACAGTGGTCTGGGCCTCTGGGCAGTAAAGGTCATTAGGCTCCTGTTGACACTTCTGCTCCTGCCGCCCAGCCCTCCTCTACACCCCCTTTGTTTCCAGCTCCCCCCTGCACAATACAACCTCCCCAAGCCTATCTTAAGGGGACCTGGTGATCTTGTGGCCTCTTCTGGGGCAGGAAAGAACTCCACTCTTTCCTGTCTGCTGCCACTGTTCTATTCTGTGCCAAAACTTTTTCTTAATGGCTGTTGATTTCCTGCAGTAGTCTCATGGGTCTTGGCAGTCTCGGCAGCCATTTTGAAGATGTGGCAGTGCCAGGAAGAGTAGTGGCAGTGGGAAGGAAAGAGTGGGGGGGGGGGGTTTCCTGCACACAAAAAGGCCACTAGACCACCAGGACCCTTCAAGGTAGGCCCGGGGAGGGCCCACCGAGGTTTGTGGGGGCTGGTGTGTGTAGGGGTGGGAAAGCGGCACTGCCCCCCCCCCAGAGCCTCTGGGACCTTGGGCACTGCCCGGTTCCCGCATGGTCAGTCTGCCTCCATAATCTCTTAAGTGTCCCTGTCCCTCCTCATGTCCAGCTTATCCTCTCCCTTCCTCCTGTAACCCACCCCTGATCTCTCCTTCCACTCTGTTGGTCCATCATCGATCCCTCTCTTATCTGGTCCAGTCTCTCTCTCTCTCTTCTCTGCTCCTCCCCAGGATCTGCTCCACTTTTCCCCCTCCCTTTGCTCCAGGTCTCTTTCTTGTCTCTCTGCCCCCCTCAAGTCTAGTGCCTCTCCCCTTCTGCCTCCCTGTCAGTCAGTTTGGCATCTCACCATCCTCCCCCCACCCCCCCGTGTCCGGCTTCGCTCCACATACTGCAGAGGGGACCAAGGCAGAGACAGCCTAAAAGCTACCACAATGGCCAGCAGGGCCTTTCCTCTACCGTGTCCAACCGACAGGAAGTTGCATCAGAGGGCGGTGGAATGCAGGCAGGGAGTGGGGAGCATGCCGGACCCAGGTACGGGGGGGGGGGGGGGGGGATCAGGTATGTGCAGTTTCAGGTGGCCCTGGATATTTTGCCGGGCTCATTCAATGGTAGCTACACCCCTGCTCTGCTCAGTACACTGGGTCTCTGAACTATAGAGAGCCTGACAGAACTCCAAAAAGATTTGTTCCATATCTTTTAGACAGGAGACTATTTCTCCCACCCTATTTCTAAGGGCTGAGATAAAAGTGGGACACCACCCCTCATGTTTTGGTAAGGTTCAGCAAGGCTTTTTGCCAAATTATGTGTTTATTTATAATAAAACAGATCACGCTTTTTTTTTTTTCCCCACGAATCAAATTATTGAGAGCTTCCTGAACACTGAATAACACGTTTATTTGCTACAATTGGACCTCACTGGAGAACAGATTTCAACTTTCTCAACCTATTCTCTAAATCAGTTATTTGACCTGCGTTGTTTCTTACACTTGCTAACACATGCAATAATATTGCCCCGTATTACAACTTTAGCTGTTTCCCAAAATGAAGGGGCACTATTCGCCCTTTCCTCTCTAAGCACACCACCCGAACTCTCATCCACGCTCTCATTACCTCTCGCCTTGACTACTGCAACCTACTCCTCACTGGCCTCCCACTTAACCATCTATTCCCCCTTCAATCCGTTCAGAACTCTGCTGCACATCTTATATTCCGCCTGAACCGATATACTCATATCATCCCTCTACTCAGGTCACTTCACTGGCTTCCGATCAGATACCGCACACAGTTCAAGCTTCTCCTTCTTACCTACAAATGCACTCAGTCTGCAGCCCCTCATTACCTCTCTACCCTCATCTCCCCTTACGTTCCCGCCCGAAACCTCCGCTCACAGGACAAATCCCTCCTCTCAGTACCCTTCTCCACCACCGCCAACTCCAGGCTCCGCCCATTCTGCCTCGCCTCACCCTATGCTTGGAATAAACTTCCTGAGCCCTTACGCCAAGCCCCCTCCCTACCCATCTTCAAATCCTTGCTCAAAGCCCACCTCTTCAATGTTGCTTTCAGCACCTAACCTTTATACCTTTCAGGAAATCTAGACTGCCCCAATTTGACTGCCCCTACTTGACTGACTATACATTTGTCCTTTAGATTGTAAGCTCCTTGAGCAGGGACCGTCCTTCTATGTTAAATTGTACAGCGCTGCGTAACCCTAGTAGCGCTTTAGAAATGTTAAGTAGTAGTAGTAGCACTAGCTATGTGCTCCTTGTTATGAGTACAATACTCCTGCCATCTCTGAATAAGATATTTTTGAGAATCCTGATCCTTGTATAGATAGGCAGAAAACCTCTGAGTCTTCCCCTCCTACCCCCATCCCATACCCTCCAAATCCAATCAAGTCAGAATATGATCTCAGATTTCTAGGGGCCCTATAGTAGAATCACTCACCCTTGGAAACAGAGGTCTTTGGACATAAAAAAATATATAATCAAAGACACTGTATCATGTATATGAGTATAATCTTCTTGTGATGGATGGAAGACCCACCAAATAGATATTTGGTGGGTCCTCCATCCATCAGACACAGATCATTATCAAACCTGGCTTGTGCCCTGGACTGCCCAGCAGTGATATCCATCTGTGGATCAAGTATGGAGTTAAAATCACTTATAGAGGCAATTGTAACTGTCAAGTTGTTTAGCTTCCCCTGGACCACCACATTTCTGTCTTTGGGGTCCTGAAGCACTTTGTGAACTTGGTCTTCTATCTGAACAGTAACTAACATTTTTGTTCTCTTAATTAGGGAATTTATGTCTCAAACATTCCAAGATACCACTCTAGTGAGCAGGGGCGTAGCCACGGGTGGGCCTGGGTGGGCCCAGGCCCACCCAGTTTTGGTTCAGGCCCACCCAGCAGTGGAGGCAGCGGAGCGGAGGGAGCAGGCTGAGCTCCGATCCCGCATCTGCCTCCCCAGCCCGCCACTGCCCCGCCCCCCCCTTTAAATATTACAGTTTTGCTGGAATCGCGGGCAGCCGGCATTGAAGATATTGGCAGGCTTACGCCGGTTCCAGCAGCGCTTCCCTCTTCCCTCGTTGCAAGTCGGATGATGGCTCCGCCCTCGTAGATACAGGAAATACGTCAGAAGAGGGCGGAGCCATCATCCGACTTGCAACGAGGGAAGAGGGAAGCGCTGCTGGAACCGGCGTAAGCCTGCCAATATCTTCAATGCCGGCTACCCGCGACTCCAGCAAAACTGTAATATTTAAAGGTACGGCGGGGGGGGGGGGGGGAAGGAAACAGGGCAGACGGGAGAGGAGGGTTGCTGGACATGGTGGAAGAAGGGGAGAGGAGGGTTGCTGGATGGAGGGAAGGGGAGAGGAGGGTTGCTGGATGGAGGGAAGAAGGGGAGAGGAGGGTTGCTGGATGGAGGGAAGGGGAGAGGAGGGTTGCTGGACATGGTGGAAGAAGGGGAGAGGAGGGTTGCTGGATGGAGGGAAGGGGAGAGGAGGGTTGCTGGATATGGTGGAAGAAGGGGAGAGGAGGGTTGCTGGATGGAGGGAAGGGGAGAGGAGGGTTGCTGGATATGGTGGAAGAAGGGGAGAGGAGGGTTGCTGGATGGAGGGAAGGGGAGAGGAGGGTTGCTGGACATGGTGGAAGAAGGGGAGAGGAGGGTTGCTGGATGGTGGGAAGGGGAGAGGAGGGTTGCTGGATATGGTGGAAGAAGGGGAGAGGAGGGTTGCTGGATGGAGGGAAGGGGAGAGGAGGGTTGCTGGACATGGTGGAAGAAGGGGAGAGGGCAGGGGAGAGAAGAGTTGCTGGACATGGGTGGATGGAGGGGAGGGTAGGGGGGAGAGGAGGGTTGCTGGACATGGAGGGGGAGGGAGGTGTAAGGAAGGAGATGAGATAACAAAAAAGGAAGAGAGTAGAAAAACTGCACATGGATGAAGAAAATAGGCAAAAGCTGGATCCACTGGACAGTCAAGTTTGCGGAGGACCCAGCTTTTACTTACGGATGTAGGCCAAGAAATGAAGAAGAAAGGCGGAAAGTAAACAAATAAATGGAAAGGAAGCCCTGGAAACTGAGTTAAGAGGACAGATAGCAGCAGAATCGGATACTGGGCCAGCATGATCAGAAAAACAGTCACCAGACAACAAAGGTAGAAAAAAAATAATTTTATTTTCATTATAGTGTTTGGAATATGTCCACTTTGAGAATCAGGTGCTCAACATTAAAAGTTTATATTTATTTACTTATTTATGGCATTTTATCCCACATTAAACATGAATTAAATTGGAACCTGGGATCATTTAATTTTTTTTTCCTGGAGACAGTAATGCATTGCCCCCCACCCCCAGGCTCTCTCCCCGGCTATAGCCAGCTCTGCAATTTTGAGGGGAGGTGCAGAGGTGGACCAGGGAGAGTGCCTATTGTTAAACATTTACCAGCACACCACTGTCTAGTGCCCACCCATCCAACCTGTTGGCCCACCCAAAAATTGACTTCTGGCTACGCCACTGCTAGTGAGTCTGTTAGCCATACTTCGAACAGAACAAAACTGCACAGAAAGCACAAATTTTCTCCTCATTAATCCCAACCACCAAGGCCCCCAGCCTCCACCCAAACAGCTGCCTCTCCACAACCCCCCCCCCCCCATCTCTCCCCAAGATACCAGGTGCAAGCCTCAATTGCTGTCATCCCCCTAAAGGGTCATGCACTCCCTCACACATCACAGTAATAAATGCAATAAGCCTCACTTGCACAGCCCCACTTACTAACCAAACACCCATACTCGCTGCTTCATCCACTACCTCGCACCATTCATCCCAGCCACTTGCAAACATATGTGGAGGAGTGGCCTAGTGGTTAGGGTGGTGGACTTTGGTCCTGGGGAACTGAGGAACTGAGTTCGATTCCTGGCACAGGCAGCTCCTTGTGACTCTGGGCAAGTCACTTAACCCTCCATTGCCTGCCGCATTGAGCCTGCCATGAGTGGGAAAGCGCAGGGTACAAATGTAACTAAATAAATAATAATCAAACCTAATATACTATACATTCCTTTTCTCTCTTCACTCCGCCAGACCAAATCAGTCACTCCCCTCCTACCCTACACACAAACACACACTCTAGCCCCAAGACAGATTTTCACTAGCAAACACACAAATCACACCCCTCCTATCTATAACAGCACCTTATCCACTATACCTCAGTTCTTGACAGCCACAATCCAGTCGGGTTTTCAGGATTTCCTCAATCAATATGCATGAGATCTATTTGCATGCACCAACTCCATTGCATGCAACTAGATCTAATGCATATTCATTGGGGAAATCCTGAAAACCTGACCAGGTGAGGGCTGAGGTTAGACACCCCTGCACTATACAAGCAAGCTGCAGTAAAAGACCATGATGATAAATGGAAGATTTCAGACGGCACAAATGCAAAGACAGAAGATCCTCCTTGCAATTGAGGAATCCTATATTCTCCTATTTTGCCTCTTCATAGTCTGTTGCTGCTGTGCTCAACCAATGAATTTCACTGCTGATATATATCCTCCGATACTAAACTCCAGTAGTTGGTTCACTGCTGTACCAATATTTAATCTCTAAGAAAGTCTGACACACTGCTTACAATCCAAACAAAAAATTCCACTTGTAAGTCTTTAAACCACTATAACTATTTACCAATCTGCCTCCTGTAGTAGCCCCCCCCCCCCCCCCGACAAGGTGGGGTAGAAGGAAATGGGCCCAGCCACCTCACTCCACTGCAAGAAAGATGTCCAGGTGGTAGTCACTTATACCTCAGTCAGGCCACGAATTCTGGTGGAAAACATACCACCACCTGTAGTTTGGCTTCCCATCTAGAAGTAAACAGAGAGGCCCTTCCATCATAAACCACCTGTAGCATGCAGGGTACTTTAAGGTGAACTACAGATTGTGCTCAGTTAACTGTTTACAAGAAATAGCATAGCCACAACATACAACTGTTGAAGAAAATAATTTTGGAAGAGAAGTGGAGGAGTGGCCTAGTGGTTAGGGTGCATGCTGAGCGTCAGCGTGCACAGGAGGAGCAAGAAGAAAGAAGAGCGGGGGCAGGCAGCAAACACAGCTGTGCCGGAGACCAGGCTGAAGAAGGCTTCGGCTGGCGGGGGTTGGGGACACCCACCAGCCAAACCATGGGCCTGCATGAAATTTGCAGGGGCCCAGGCCCCCGTGGCCCCCCCATAGCTATGCCCCTGCCTTTTACTAAGCTGCATTAGGTGTTAACGCACGCTTAGTGCAGGAAAAATGGCCTAACAGGACGTGCTACATTCTATATTAGTTTTGCCTTCTACACATGGATAACTGGAGAATTCTATAGATACTGCTGAATGTTAGGCACTATTTCTGGGCCCAATGTTTGGCACTGAAAAGCATTCTAACAGATGCAAGGCGTCAAAATGGGGCAGAAACAGCAGATCAGTGTGAAAAACACACTTGCGCGCCGACTTAAAGTGCAGCGTGTGTTTCCGCACATATCTGCAAAGGGGATATGGCCATGAGAGGAGCTTAGGTGGGCCAGGGGCCCTTAAATGTGCGGTGTTATAGAATAGTATGGATCTGTGTGCATCCTGCACTAGGGATTTACACCTGGTTTCCGTTGGTGTAGCTTGCCACAGATCCTGGTGCTATGCAAGAGCGCCGATCCTGGAACGCTCATTATAGAATACCTTTCAGTGCCATTTTTTTCAGCATCTCATTGAATCTGGCCCAAAGTGTGCAGTATTTATTTTTTGCATGATTTTTGGAGGGGCGTGTCGGGGCGAAGAATAGGAGTGGATGCGCTCATCAGCTGGTGTGCTGACATTACTGCCATACTGACTGGTTAGCATTTCTATAATGCGAGAGCTCTTGGCGCCTTCTAAGTAGGAGAAGGGCTTTTGTGTATGACCTGGATGCAGTTAGATCAATTAGCAGGGAGGTGGCATCGGTGAAACTAAGGCACCCTTTTACTAAACTGCAGTATGCACTAACACGTGCTTACCGCAGCTTAAAATACTTTACTGCCCAGTGCACCGAGGCCTCCTGCAGTATTATTGGCATCTGCACATGCTTCCCATGCACTAAAAATACATTTTATTATTTAAAGCTTGGGGTGGGTTGGGGGGGGGGGAGCAGAGAGTAGGTGTGTACTGCACTAAATCAGCTAGCACAGCTACATCGCCACACACTGATTAGTGTATGGTTAGCACATGAGCCCTTACCGCCTACAAAATAGGTGGCGGTAAAAGTTCATGCACTAATAGGGAAATCAGCACATGGCCATCACTGGAAAAATGGAAAAAGCTGTCTTTTACTGGCAGCGCTAAAGTGGCCTCAGTGCACAGGAAAGACCCATGTTGGGGCTACCGCAGGCCACTTTCTAGCAATGCTTGGTAAAAGGGACCCTAAATTTGTATTTCAGCACCTATATGGAACCAACCCCAGCAGGAAAAGTAATGAGCTAAATCCCCCCCCTCAAAAAAATATTTATTCTGTTTTTACCAATGGCTGTGCATAAGAGAAGCACAAAGAAATGGCAGTCAGCATAGGCGCCCCGTATAAGAGGCTTGGGGAGGCTAAGCCTCCCCAGCCCAACCATAACCTTCCCCTACCTCCTCAGGAACAAAATTGTATCTTCTGCTCCCCGCCGGCGCCCACCCCACCAAGCATTTCTTTTCTTACAGGCTGACTGCCTGCCTGCCTGTCTGACTCGCTATCTCCCTAAGCCTCCTTCCCTAGTGGTTCCGGCAGCGGTTCCATCTCTGCCGGAAGGGAACCTCCTTCCAGCAGCTTCTCGTTGGGGACACGGGCCTGTAGCGAGCACGGTGAAGGGTGCCGGGTTCCGTCCCATTCTGCCTATAGTGTCTCGGGGAAAGGGAGAGAGGTGCAGCGGGCCTAATCAGCGTCCGGGGGCCTAGTCGGTGTGTGACATCCCTTTTCCCTTCACCTGTTTGGTCTGTGTCCGCCGCTCACCCCGACCCCCCCCCCCCCACTCCCAGCCCCTGCTCAGTGTCTGACCCCTTTCTCCTGCTCTGTCATCATCCAGGCCTGCTCGCTTTCTGTCAGCTGACCCCCGAGGCTCGTTTCATGTTTCTTTTCTGGCTCCCGATCCCGAGCTATGCGGGGGGAGGGGGCGGTAGTATCACAGCAGCGGGAGCAGCAGCTGCAGCGCGTATGCGGCTCTGTGAAATGCTCTTTGCTCTAAGAAACGTTTATTTTCTTGAAGGTTCGTGTTTTGTTTTTAAGATCTCTGGGGCGTTGTTTCAAATCAGCTTTAACAAGTTAACTTCGATTTACATGCAAGTTTGCTAATGATTTTGTAAGCAGTATATGTAAGTAAGGTGGGTTGTTTTGGAAATTGTAGCCAGTGTAGTGTTGATAGGGGTACATCCCATTGCATATTAGTGTCAGTTGAAATTGAAAACTCTTATCTCTATCTGGTCATTAATAAAAGGAGCTCATTGTGAACACTATCCACCCTAAAAGGTTGTTTTGTGGCTGTACATGAGGAATTGTGATATGATGATTCCTTGTTTCATATTGTTGATAATCTGTGTTTTCCTATAGGTGGTAATTGGTGTATTAGGGTCTGCCCAGTGTAATGTTTACAGTATTAATTGTGACTATTTCACTTATTTCTTTTTCTCTGTGTTGTCAGACAATTATGGATATAAGCCCCACCCCTGACCCCACCCCCTTTAGCCTCCCCAAACAGTTGGGCCACCAACCGCCTATGGCAGTCAGTACAGAAAACAGAAACAAAAAAAAAAAGGGCAAAGATCTGCCACAGAAATAGCAAACCAAAAGAAAAAAAAAAAAACAGATCAAAAAAAGACAAAAAAAATCAAACAAGAGGGTAACAGAAGTGGTTTATTACAAGTTACCCGACGTGGCCATGTTTCACCCTCAGGCTGCGTCAGGGGTACAAAAAACTAGTAGGGGTAAAAAGCAAAGTGAACCCCTAAAAGTAGTCATACAACCACCTTACATAAGTGCTTCCCAAGCTTACTCAGCAGTCTTCGCAATGCTATGTTGACTGCTCTTCTTTCTTCTTGCTCCTCGTGTGCATGCTGACGCTCAGCATGCACAAGAGGAGCAAGAAGAAAGACGAGCAGGGGGCAGGCAGCAAACGCGGCTGCGCCGGAGACTGCGCTGAAGAAGGCTTCAGCTGGTGGGGGCTGGGGACCCCCGCCAGCAAAGGTATTTGTTTGTTTGGGGGCAAGGCGGTTTGGGGGGGGCAAGGAATGCGAGGCGTGGTAGTGGGGGGGGGGGCGGCGGGGCGGCTCTGGCCCACTCCCATCGTGAGGTCTGGCTACGCCCCTGATTTCGATTAAAAATTTTAATAGTTATCAACCCCTAATTGAATAGCACGTTGTGAAGGATAATCAGCCACACTGAGCATCTGTTCAAAAGGATGTTTGGGTCAAAAATTAGAAAAGCGTGTGCCCAAAATACATGGTGTGATTAAGTGCAATTAAAATTTTTAATTGCATGCTTGATTGCGATGAAAAGTTTTGTTTCCCACCCTAAGAATAAAAGCTAATTTTCATAGTTTGGTCTCTAAAACATATCTTTCTATGGCCCCAGAATAATGGAACTAAGAACCCTTGAAATAGATACACTGAAGTCTACAGTGATAAAATATTTAAAACACACAGACACACACTAAAGAGATATACTGCCTAATAAAAAAAATCTATGTAGGCAGTTTACGAAAAATCAAATACAAATCAAAATTAAAGTATAAAAGGAAAAAAGGAATAAATGAAAAAAAAAAGTCTTATGTATCAGCACAGTACAGTAAGGAAAGGATTAAAAAAAACCCCCACATATGATATAGCAAGAAATTGATGACAGCCAGGAGAATCAGAAAAGTTTTCATTCTCTGTGGAAAGCTTTCTTCCAGCTGCTTGTCTTTCTTTCTTTCTCCAAAGTATACTACCTAGTTGCAAGTCTGACAACCTCAGGGGAATAGCGGACACAAGGACTGGCTTGCTGCAACTGACATAAATGTTTATAAGTTGATTGCAAACAACTGTTTTATTTAAATACTTTCTCACTGAAATGAAACGGGTGCTAGCGCCGGCCATCTATATGGCCGGTGCCTGTTTTCGCCAATAATGGAAACTGATGCCGGCCATCTCAAACCCGACCAAATCCAAGGCATTTGGTTGTGGTAGGGGCTAGCATTTGTAGTGCACTGTCTGTACCTCGGAGTTCAACTTTCTTGAAAGTGAGAGTCCTGTCAGGTGGTTTGTGTACTTCCCGCCACCGTGATCCTCTGTTCTCTGGTCGTGGCGTTACTATGCAGCCTTCCCTTCCCTCCGAGGGCGGGGCAGTGAGAGCGAGTGCGATTGCCTGTGGTTGGTCCCTTCTCCTTCTGATGTTGCGTTACCATGCAGCCTTCCCCGCCCTCGGAGAGCGGGGCACTGACAGCGATTGCCTGTGGTTGGTCCCTTCTCCTTCTGATGTCGCGTTTCTTTCCCTGGCAACTAAACAGAGTTCCCTCGAGGGCGGGGCAGTGATCAGGAGTGCGATTACGAACCCTACGAACACTACACGGCTTCACTGCCACGGAGTCAGCTTCAGAACGTTGGAGGAGCAAATTATTATATTAGATTCATCAGTTTGAAAGCTTATTACTAGTCAAACTATAAGGCCCAGTAAGGGGAATGCAGGGGAGAGCTGAATTCCAAGGCTGGAATGATTGCTTATATGTTATTATAGCCACTGAGTGGATTCCGGTTTAAAGGAATCATTGCCTTTTGCTGTAAGAGGGAATGTAAAAATGAGTTTATCTTGTTGGGCAGACTGGATGGACCGTACAAGTCTTTATCTGTCATCATTTACTATATGTTACTATGTAAAAAGGCAGGACAGATACAAAATAAACACACTATGAAATAAACCTCATAAAGCATGCATTACATTCAACTTTTTTCTGACCTCTGATACTGCTTACACATGCGATACAACTCAAGAGTCTAAATATTTACTTTCTCGGAGGGGTGGAGGTGGGGGTGAGAAAGGTGACAGACCTCTCAATGAGCTTTGACACTGTAAGTCAAGTACTAAAGGGTCTTCACTTATTTTGCATATGGGGGAAAGGTGTTATTCGTCTGGCTCATAATCCGCTCATGTTCAAGCACTCGTCTAGTTAGCTATACTTCTGCAGCTGCAGAAACTTCCATTGCCTTTTCATCTCGAGCTTCCTCATTTTTCAAGCAACAGAATATTAACGTACATCAAAATACTACGAATCCAAATTATCAGAATCAAAATGTTTAAGCATGTTCAGCTCTTCTTTGAGGCATCTGTGATAATGTATAAATGCTAAATGATTTCTGTTCTCCCTACTGTATTTGAAAAAGGCCAGTTAACGAACAAACAAAAAAAAGAAATATACAGGTGATGCCCTTTTTAGTCTAACAATACATTTTTTCATTAAGTTAGTTCAACACAATGATATTACCTTATACTTTTTTAAATAACTTTTATTTAGTGACCTTTAAAGCGAACTAACACAGCAACCATGCGATTTTGAAATAGAATGATATAGAATCTCTCTGGGCAGTTCTACGCTGTGAAATGTAAATACTGCTTGACAACATAGAGAAATGTTAAGCATCTGAGCACATTTCTTCCTCTGACCACCGTAGATCTTCCAGTCACAGCAGAGAGTGAGATTCCTCTTCAAGTTCCTCCCTATCTAAACACAACGGCTAACAGAGCCAGTCCTCATAAAACTGATCTTCCCTGCGACCAACTCAGCTCAAAAAAAGAAGCCAAGAACAAAAATTCGCGACTTTCACTGCTGAACTCTAGTGCACAAACGATCTTAGGGGCAAGAAACATTTTTAAACTAACAAACATGCTTTCCCAGACACTTAGAACCCCCCCCCCCCTTTTTTTTGTTTCTAATTATTCCAACAAAAATAGAACAATGTAATCAACACTTCTAAGGCAATCAGACGTATATCAGCAGCTCTCTATTAAAAAAAAAAGCTACAGTACAGAAGATATGAAAAAGGATTTCATTTACCTGCTGATGTAACCGTCCCCATCTCCATCGCAGGTCTGGAAGAGCCGCCTCATCCTTTCCTCCTCACCAGTGCTGGAGGTGTCACTGCTGCCGCTGGTGCTCACACTCACCTCCACCTGGCCTTCCGCCATAACGGGCAGCTAAGTGGGAGGAACCAGCCCGCTGATCACAATCCGAGGATGCAGAGTGACCTTTCCTCTTTCCCAGCCCCGGTGCACCACTTACACGATAGCTGTCGCAGCTGCAAATAGCCGGCACCGTCCTTGTGCACAACAGGTGCCTCTCAACAAGTCACTGAATCCCAAAAGGCACCCTAACCCCCGCTACTCAAAGTATTCATAAGGCCAGTGGAGTTCCTCACTCTCTCTTACACGTCTATTTGAATGACACTGCCAAGAAAAGAGAAAGAAAAGCATCTCTCAGGTTTAGAGCTGCCCATGGTTTCGTCCAGTTTTTAGAGGGAGAGAGTCGTGCTTCTGGAATGCGGGGAGAGGGCGGTGCCTCCTTCTTTAGCTAGAGGTTTTACAAGGGTTTGTGGGAGGAGTCAGGGCTGGGAATGCGAAGAGTGCAGGAGATAGAGAGAAGAAGCCTGTTACAGCTGCTGTTGCAGAGGGAGGGAGACAGACTTGCTCTTTGGGATACAAATCTTTCTGTAAGGTGGGGACGGAGAATAAACTGAAGTATAAGGGAAGGGAAAGAGAAATGGGACCTGATATACCGCCTTTCTGTGGCATTTTGCAACTACATTCAAAGCGGTTTACATATATACAGATAGTTATTTTTGTACCTGGAGCAATGGAGGGTTAAGTGACTTGCCCAAAGTCAGAAAGAGCTGCAGTGGGAATTGAACCCAGTTCCCCAGGATCAAAATCCACTGCACTAACCACTAGGCTAGGGGGAAAGGGAAATGGGATGTGACATACCGCCTTTCTGAGGGTTTTGCAACTACATTCAAAGCAGTTTACATATATTCAAGTACTTATTTTGTACCAGGAGCAATGGAGGGTTAAGTGACAGGCTATTTTTCTTTACTTGTATGACCACCCCCCCCCCTCCACAATTTATTCACCCACTTTTCTCTTCCCTGTGTTCTTGTTTTGTGAATGTCTATGAAATGCTGTATTTGTGATGTAATAAATGGAGTTAAAACGAAATGTAGAAATGAAAATTAGATTATACCTGTTTTTATTAGACTGCATACATTGTTAGCTTTGGAAGACAATACCTTCATACTTGTGATGAAATGGATGACTTTTGTATGTAAAAGGTTTTTGAAAGTTAATGGCCAGATTTACTAGGCATCCCCCACCCAAATGCAGAATAGGAGACAGCATTAGTATAGAAACCCTTAAGTCAAATTCCTATAACTACATTTAAGGTACTTAATTCTTCCAATGCCACAGAACTTAGGTTTTCTTTATAGGAAGTAGTAGAGAAAGCTTTACAGTAAAACAGATTCATGTCCATATTCTTTTTCAATTTATTTGCCTAATAGTCACCAATATGTCCTGTTAAGAAACTAACATAAATTAGACCATTTAGTAAACTGTCTCCCCAGGTTTACCTATCTTGCACTATGCTACTTTATATTTAATTTCTTTATTAATTTTCATATATACAACAATAAATCTTTGAAGGATACACCAACTTCAAATAAATCCACAAATGTAGATCAATTAACAATAATCAATCTAAATTTCAAGGAACATTACATCGGTTTTTGTAGTCCACAAGTATGAGAGAATCCAAGCCTTTACCAAAGGAAGTTGGAACATTACAAAGAAATATAAATCAAATCAAGTTGAGTAGGCGGTTATCCTATTCTTAAACAGTCCAGCCTATCTATTTGTCATGCCTTCTTGCTGTCTTGCACCTAAGAAATTATTCAACTGTTCTGGCTCATAGAAAATGTATCTATGTTCTTTAAAGAAAATCAAACATTTACAGGGGGATCTCAGTTGGAAAGAAGCACCAATCCCCAGGACACTCTGTTTTAATTCCAATAATTTCTCTCTCCTTTGTTGCGTCCATCGAGAAATATCCGGAAAGATCAGGACTTTACCACCCAGAAATTCTGGTTGAATATTTTTTGAAATACAAACTGAGCAATGATTCTTTATCTTGCAAAAATACAAACATAATAACTACTGTTCCTCTAGTTTTAATTTCCTATTTGGATTGTTCAAGGAATCCTGTTAAATCCAGCGTCTCTGATGGAACTTCTTGAGTGGAAACTGGTTGTAAAGAATTTTGTTGTAAGATCTTTTTATCAGTAATGTAATATATTCTCTGTAATGGAGGAAGAGATTGTTCTTGGTATTTGAATATCTCTTTAAGAAACTTATGAAACATTTCTCTTGCGGAAATATATTTTGTTTGGGGAAAATTGAGTATACGTAAGTTTAAGTTTCTTGAGGAGGTCTCCAAGTTTTCAGCTTTCCTATGAATTGTTAAACGATCTCCTGCCATTTCGCCTGTTGCTCTTTCCAAAGATCTTTGTTTAAACGAAATAGTCTCAAGATTTTCTTTTATCTCCGTTATTTGTTTCACATTTTTCAATGAGACAGTAATAAATGAGGTACAAACCTTGTGTAAGACCTCAAGGCTGACCAAATAGAATCCAACGATATTATTTAGGGCTTCACCAGGGGTTGTAGAGCCATGGCGTGCAGCGAGGATTCCTCCTTGAGGTCAGCAGTTTGGGTCCCCTCCACTGCAGTTTCTTCTCCCGCCATTCCCGGTGAAGAACTCCCCGCTTGTTGATTGAATGCCGACGCCCCTTCGAGTCGCTATCCTTCTCGCTCAAAACCCCGGCTCCGTCTAGGTGCGGTGGTGGGGGAGTTGCTGGTCCTAATGGGCTGAGCGACAATTCGTCCTCCAGACCGGGGCTCTTCCCCGCCTCAGTCACGGACATGCCCATCGGTGTGGACACCATAAACGCAGAGATTGGAAGTTGTCTCGAAGAGGTAGGCTCCGTTCCAGGGAGAGGAGGTCCCCTAGGTTTGCCTTTTCTCTTCGGCATGCTCAGCAGAGGAAAAAGGTATTTTTTAAAGGTTCACAAAAGGAGCGTTCCACTCCTGCGTCCTACTCCAACGCCATCTTGGGATTTCTCTCGCTATGCTATTTTAAGCATTAATCAGGAGTTGGCTAAGCCCAAAAGCCATCTTTACCAAAGAACACCTTCTGAGCAAATGAATTCAAGTATAAGCAGTGTGAAAACCACAAGAAAGTTACCAAAAGTGAAAAATATATTAAATGCTGCAAAATTATGTCCATCCATACCTGCACTCAGGTCCATATAAGCACATATTTTTCTATGTTGCAGAACTTTGGCATGTAAACTGACTAGCATGGTCAGATTTATATATAAACTAGTTAAGCTACAGCTTAATGCCTCACATTACAAGGGGCCTCATTATTATGTATCACTGTAGTAATTACTACTACTACTAGCATTTATATAGTGCTACCAGACACACGCAGCGCTGTAGTAATTAACAAAAATGTTTCTATGCAATGTAGCATTTTATGCATACTCTTTCACAAGCATGGAAAACGATTAAATATCACATTTACTTCTATAATCAAGAGAGGCCAATCCACATTGAACTTCTTGAGTGGTAATTGTGTAATATACATACAGTACAGTATTGTATATGCATAAATCCAGCCCTGCTGACTAGCAACGGAAAGTTACGTATAAAAGCTGAAAAAGCACAGAGGCAGAAACTCACACACACACATTTTTCATACCTCAAATATACATTGCTTCTTTGTCTCAGACATAAACATACTTCCTTTTTGATATACACACCATTTATTACACAAATGCACAACGAAAGTATTTCTGTCACCAAAACACATACAAATTCAAGCTCGAGTATATACACACAGGCTTAATTTCACAGATACAGACACCATAGCCTTCCTCTCTGACAGCAGACACACCAACCTTTGCTCTTATGCAAATAACTATCCATAACTCTCTCTGTAACACATACACATAGAAAAGCAGCATCTCACTCTTACTCACATACATGAACAGTAGAGGGGCATTTTCGATACGACATCTATGTCCAAATTGATCACAGCCATAATCAAACCGGAAAAACGTTCTACATTTCTAGTTCATTTATGGCTTTCAGCTAGATGCTTTCATGCTCAACAGGTCCATTTGTAAATACCATTTTTGGAAAAATAGAAAACATCCCAGGGAAACAAAATGTAGAAAAACAAGACATAGGGATGTCTGGCAGCATTCCTAGTAAACTGGCCACACAGACACCCCAGCAGTACAGAGGGGCAGCCTAATGCTCAGTGCAGTGAACTTCAAATAAAGGGACCCAGGTACAAATCTCACCTAAACCCCTTCATATTGTATGGTGAGCCCTCCAGGAAAAGAGAAAACATACTGTACCTAAAGGTCCACCACTACAATAGCCCTCAGGCTTGCAGGTCTCTTATATATTTAGGTACAGGAGGTATTTCTATGTTCCAGGAGGGCTTAATTTGTACTGAAATGAAAGAAGTAAAGTGGGAATTGAACCTGTTTTTCACTGTCCACTGCACTGACCACTAGGCTACTCCATCCACTTGCTTCTGGTTTCTTAGGAATGACCATACTATCTGGAGATGTCAAAGCCTGGTATCTACTGTCACATATTTGGGGGGTGGGAGGGGGTCAGTGACCACTGCAGAATTAAGGGGATCTGTGGTGAGATAGTCGGTTAGGGCACTTTTTTATGCTTTAGTTATGACAAACAGGTCAAGATAAAAACATATTTCTTTTTTTGAACTGGACCTTTATTTCTGTTCCATTATCGCTGAAAAACATCCAGATTTTAACCTGCCCAAGTTCTGTCTAGCACACCTCCCTTGCAATTTAGACAAACTGGAGTCAAACGTCCCAATTCTGAGTTTCAAAAATTGACTTAGACTTCTTGCAAGAAAAACATGCACATGCCACTTTTGAGATGTTTTTCTCTTTTGAAAATGAGCGCCATAGGCACATACATACATAGTATGGAAATTTGTACTCTTTGTAGAGAGCATATTTGGAAGTTTTATACTCCATGGAATACATTCCTGGAGTGTCCCTTGCCAGTCAGGGTTTTCAGGATAGCCACAATAAATATGCATGGAAGAGATTTGCATATAATGGAGGCAGTCTATGCAAATCAAGTTCATGCGTATTCATTGTGGATATACTGAAAACGTGACTGGCAAGGGATACTCCAGGACTGGACTTGAGAAAACACTGATTTAAGGCACTTTGTTGTGACTTAGTCATTATTAAAACAGGTCTAGCTCAAAATGTCTTCTAGTCCAGGACTATTTTGTTTTGTTATGGCAGAAAAACATCCAAAGTGTTAGGAATGCCCTGATCCTACCGCCATGCCCCAACATGATTTGGATGCACTGCAGACGAAATGCATAGATACATTTCTGCAAATAGGTTTCGAAAATAGCGATTTGAACGTTTTGGTAAGCAAAAAGGCCAAATGCTGCTTTAGGCCACTTTTTAAACGTTTTTCTCTTTCAAAAATGAGACCCATGGTCTTAGGCCCCAATAAAGACCATCCCTGTTGTACAAATAATAATATTCTGGTTGATAGTCAGCCCACAGTGGTCAGCATTTTTTTAAACACTGACTGCCATGGGCATAATTAGCTAGGGCGAGGTGACCGCATAGGGCCTCGTGCTCAAGGGGGCCCCAAACGGCGCACCTCCACCCTGCCCGAGTTCCAGTCCCCCTCCCTCTGAATTTTAAAAGTTACCTCGTCGAGTTACAGGCAGCGGCAGGCGGCAGCAGTGAAAAGCGTGTGAGCTGCTCAGCGCTTCAGGAGCCTTTCCTTCCCTCTCTCAGCTCTGGTCCCACCCTCATGGAAACAGAAAATGAGGGCGGGACCAGAGCTGAGAGAGAGAAAGGAAGGCTCCTGAAGCGCCGAGCTTGCATGCTTTTCACTGCTGCTACCTGCCGCTGCCTGTAACCCGAGGTAACTTTTAAAATTCAGAGGGAGGGGGACTGGAGCTTGGCCTCAGAAGGAGGGGGGCCTTGGAGCTCAGAGGGAGGGTGCCTCGGAGGGAGGGGGGATGGTCCTGGAGCTCGGAGGGAGGGGTGGCCGCCCTGGAGCTCAGAGGGAGGGGTGGCCGGCCCTGGAGCTAGGGTGGGGCGGGGCTAGGATGGGGCCCCATCATATTGGTCTGCACAGGGCCCCACACTTGCTAAGACCAGCCCTATAATTAGCCCTGTATATTCAGTGCCAGGCCAAATTCAAATACCGGCATGATATCTGGGGCTAATTGAGACTGAAGTGACTACCAGAGATTATGAGGGTCCCAGATGATATTTATCCAGGGCCCGCATAGGAAAGTTAAGCGGGCCCTGATTGAATATTGGCCAGGACTCACATAAGAAAAATGAGGTCCCTCAGCTCCTCCAATCTTCTCTTCCATCCCCCCCAATCAGCATAGGCCCCTCCAGGCCTACCTAAACTCCCTGGTGGTCCAGCGGGGTGTTGGGGGCAGGGGCAAACTCCACTGCAGTCTTGTGGTACTACCAAAGTACCATAAGGCTGCTGATAGAGATCACCGCAACCACTTTGCAGCCACTAGGGACAGAATTGAGTGGAGTTTGTTCCTGCCCCTATTACCTGCTGGACCACCAGGGAGTTTACATAGCCTGAGGGAGGCTATTCTGCCTGGGGTGGGGGGGGGGGGGGGAGAGTTGGGAGGGGGTCTGGACCTCATCTGGGGAAGAAAGGAGGGGAGGATGGGAGGATACTGAAAGTGTGCTGGCTGGTACCAGGTATTATGTGGGTGCCAGACAATAGTGCCACCACCTACATAGCTAACAGGTGAATTTACGACTGCTTTATATATGGTCCTAACATGCCGAGTTAGCTATGCGGGTGCCGGCACTGAATACTGTCAGTACCTGGCTCCTCCCCAACTTCACCCCTGTAACACTTCTGTGCAGCCCAGCTCCAAAATGGCTGTTTTATACTGTGGCACTGTCTGGTTAAGTGCTGGTTAGTCGACTCCAAGCAATTTAAGTGGCCAGAGCCTCTACTGCCCGCTTAAATCACTTTGACCCCTGATGAGAAACTCTCTCAGTGCTTCCGGAAAAATATGATTTATTGTAGCACATAAAAAGTTGGGGGTCAAGTTATAACCCACAACTAAATTGTTCCGACATTCTGTTCCAGATCAAAGATGCAATCCTCAACAAACTACCATCAATGTGGAACTCCAAGAAATATGAATGTTTTTCTTAACTTGAAAATTAACGTTTAAAGAATATAACAGATGCCATACTGGGTCAGACCAAGGGTCCATCTAGCCCAGTATCCAATAGTGGACAGTCCAGGTCACAAGTAGTTAGCAGAGGCCTAAAACGTAGCAAGATTCCATGCTTCTTGACCTCAGGGACAAGCAGTGGCTTTCTCCAGGTCTACCTTAATAAATGCTTACGGACTTTACCTCCAGGAATTTGTCCAAGCCTTTTTTTTTTAAACCAGCAACATTAACTGCTTTTACCACTTGCTCCAGCAATGAGTTCCACAGCTCAACTACCAGGTACTTCTTAGCCAGGATCAGGTGACCCTCAGGGGGAGGAATGCTGGCTTCGGCCTAACCCCTGGTAAGCCTTTTCTTGGTTGAGAGGTGCCCAGCTCTCCCACCTGTTGCCTTCTCAGGTGCCGTGGAGGACTTGCAGCTTTCCTTCTAATAAGTTCTTGGAGAAGAGGATATTTCTCTGGTAAGTGAACAAATTTTGCTTGTGCTTTCGGAACTTGAAGATTGGGGTTTAAAGGAGGAACTGTAAGTTAGTGATAGGCTGATATCCTTAATACTTTAGCAAGTTTTAAATTACGGAAAAACTAAAAAAACACTAAGATGGAGTCAGCAGTCCAGCAGCGAGAGGGGTGCTATCCAGTCTTTTGCATTGAGTGTCACATGTATGATTATCTCCCAATTGGTGAGGTGTCATATGTGTGTGCCCGATGCAAAGAGCTCCTAGCTCTCAGAGAACGTGTCCGTTCTCTAGAGGCTAGAGTAGCAGACTTGATGGAGCTGAGGGAGACAGAGAGGTACATAGAGGAGACCTACAGGGATGTTGTAGAGAAGTCCCACCTCCAGTCAGGTAGCCCCTGTGCTACCTTGGAGGAGGGAGGTCTCCTAGAAGGAGAGCATCACCCTGGTGAAGTAGGAAGTACTCCTGTAGCCAGGACCTGCCCACCAGGGGATGTATTATCCTTTCGCACCGAGGATATATCTCCAAATGTTGCCCGGGAGGGAAAGGTTAGGACAGCTGTTGTACTTGGTGATTCGATCATTAGGCATATAGATAGCTGGGTGGCTGGTGGACGTGAGGATCGCCTGGTGACTTGCCTGCCTGGTGCGAAGGTGGCGGACCTCACGCGTCACCTAGATAGGATTTTATATAGTGCTGGGGAGGAGACGGCTGTCTTGGTACATGTGGGTACTAATGACATAGGAAAATGTGGGAGAGAGGTTCTGGAAGCAAAATTTAGGCTCTTAGGTAGAAAGCTGAAATCCAGATCCTCCAGGGTAGCATTTTCTGAAATGCTACCTGTGCCACGCGCAGGGCCCAAGAGACAGGCAGAGCTCCAGAGTCTCAATGCGTGGATGAGACGATGGTGCAGGGAGGAGGGCTTTAGATTTGTTAGGAACTGGGCAACATTCTGGGGAAGGGGGAGCCTATTCCGAAAGGATGGGCTCCATCTTAACCAGAGTGGGACCAGGCTGCTGGCATCGGCGTTTAAGAAGGAGATAGAGCAGCTTTTAAACTAGAAATGGGGGGAAGGCCGACAGTCGCTCAAAAGAGCATGGTTCGGGATAAGGTATCTTTCAAAGATATCACCATAACAGGGAAGATAGAGTATCCTGATAGTGAGGTTGCAAAAGAGATTGTAGTAGATCGGGTATCTTTAAATAAAAATAAAAAACAGACAAAAGATTGCCAATTAATACTGTCAAGTACTAAGCATGATGTACTTAGGAACAACAAACATAGTTTGAAATGTCTATATGCGAATGCCAGGAGCCTAAGAAATAAGATGGGGGAGTTGGAATATATTGCACTAAATGAAAAATTAGATATAATAGGCATCTCTGAGACCTGGTGGAAGGAGGATAACCAGTGGGACACTGTCATACCGGGGTACAAATTATATCGTAGTGATAGGGTGAATCGGATTGGTGGAGGGGTAGCATTGTATATTAACGAGAGCCTTGAATCAAATAGATTGAAAATTCTGCAGGAAACAAAACACTCCTTGGAATCACTGTGGATTGAAATTCCATGTGCAAAGGGGAAAAGGATAGTGATAGGAGTGTACTACCGTCCGCCTGGCCAGGACGAACAGACGGATGCGGAAATGTTAAAGGAAATCAGGGACGCAAACAAACTGGGCAACACAATAATAATGGGGGATTTCAATTACCCGCATATAGACTGGGTTAATGTAACATCTGTACACGCAAGGGACATAGGATTTCTTGATGAAATCAAGGACAGCTTCATGGAACAGCTAGTTCAGGAGCCGACAAGAGAAGGAAAAATACTAGACTTAGTCCTTAGTGGTGCTCATGATCTAGTGCAGGGGGTAACGATACGAGGGCCGCTTGATAACAGTGATCATAATATGATCGGTTTTGATATTGGCATTGAAGGAAGTGAAACTAGGAAATCAAGTACGCTAGCGTTTAACTATAGAAAAGGTGATTACGACAAAATGAGAAAAATGGTGAAAAAAAGACTGAAAGGAGCAGCTCGCAGAGTAAAAAACTTGCATCAGGCGTGGATGCTGTTTAAAAACACCATCCTGGAGGTTCAGGACAAATATATTCCACGTATTAGAAAAAAGGGAAAAAAGACTAAACGTCAGCCGGCGTGGCTAAACAGTAAGATAAAGGAAATCATTAGAGCCAAAAAACAATCCTTCAGAAAGTGGAGAAGAGAACCAACTGAAAGTAACAGGATAGATCATAAGGAATGCCAAGCCAAATGCAAAGCGGAGATAAGGAGGGCAAAAAAGGACTTTGAGAAGCAAAAATACATAGTATCAGAAAGTACAAAGACATGGGGACAAAATACATGTTGGAAGCAAAAATACATAGTAAAAATTTTTTTAGATACATTAAAAGCAGGAAACCGGCCAAAGAGTCGGTTGGGCCGCTGGACGAAAATGGTGTTAAAGGGGCGATCAAGGAGGACAAAGCCGTAGCGGAGAAATTAAATGAATTCTTTGCTTCGGTCTTCACCGAGGAGGATTTGGGGGGGACACCGGTGCCGGAAAGAATATTTGAAGCGGGGGAGTCGGAGAAACTAAACAAATTCTCTGTAACCTTGGAGGATGTAATGGGTCAGTTCAGCAAGCTGAAGAGTAGTAAATCACCGGGACCTGATGGTATTCATCCCAGAGTATTAATAGAACTAAAAAATGAACTTGCGGAGCTACTGTTAGAAATATGCAATCTGTCCCTAAAATCGAGTGTAGTACCGGAAGACTGGAGGGTAGCCAATGTTACTCCGATTTTTAAGAAGGGTTCCAGAGGAGATCCGGGAAATTATAGACCGGTGAGTCTGACGTCAGTGCCGGGCAAGATGGTGGAGGCTATTATTAAGAATAAAATTGCAGAGCATATACAAAAACATGGACTGATGAGACAAAGTCAGCACGGATTTAGTGAAGGGAAGTCTTGCCTCACCAATCTAATGCATTTTTTGAGGGGGTAAGCAAACATGTGGACAATGGGGAGCCGGTTGATATTGTATATCTGGATTTTCAGAAGGCGTTTGACAAAGTGCCGCACGAAAGACTCCTGAAGAAATTGCAGAGTCATGGAATCGGAGGTATGGTATTATTATGGATTAAGAACTGGTTGAAAGATAGGAAGCAGAGAGTAGGATTGCGTGGCCAGTATTCTCAGTGGAGGAGGGTAGTTAGTGGGGTCCCGCAGGGGTCTGTGCTGGGTCCGTTGCTTTTTAATGTATTTATAAATGACCTAGAGATGGGAATAACTAGTGAGGTAATTAAATTCGCCGATGACACAAAATTATTCAGGGTCGTCAAGTCGCAGGAGGAATGTGAACGATTACAGGAGGACCTTGCGAGACTGGGAGAATGGGCGTGCAAGTGGCAGATGAAGTTCAATGTTGACAAGTGCAAAGTGATGCATGTGGGTAAGAGGAACCCGAATTATAGCTACGTCTTGCAAGGTTCCGCGTTAGGAGTTACGGATCAAGAAAGGGATCTGGGTGTCGTCGTCGATGATACGCTGAAACCTTCTGCTCAGTGTGCTGCTGCGGCTAGGAAAGCGAATAGAATGTTGGGTGTTATTAGGAAGGGTATGGAGTCCAGGTGCGCGGATGTTATAATGCCGTTGTATCGCTCCATGGTGCGACCGCACCTGGTATATTGTGTTCAGTACTGGTCTCCGTATCTCAAAAAAGATATAGTAGAATTGGAAAAGGTACAGCGAAGGGCGACGAAAATGATAGTGGGGATGGGACGACTTTCCTATGAAGAGAGGCTGAGAAGGCTAGGGCTTTTCAGCTTGGAGAAGAGACGGCTGAGGGGAGATATGATAGAAGTGTATAAAATAATGAGTGGAATGGATCGGGTGGATGTGAAGCGACTGTTCACGCTATCCAAAAATACTAGGACTAGAGGGCATGAGTTGAAGCTACAGTGTGGTAAATTTAAAACGAATCGGAGAAAATTTTTCTTCACCCAACGTGTAATTAGACTCTGGAATTCGTTGCCGGAGAACGTGGTACGGGCGGTTAGCTTGACGGAGTTTAAAAAGGGGTTAGATAGATTCCTAAAGGACAAGTCCATAGACCGCTATTAAATGGACTTGGAAAAATTCCGCATTTTTAGGTATAACTTGTCTGGAATGTTTTTACGTTTGGGGAGCGTGCCAGGTGCCCTTGACCTGGATTGGCCACTGTCGGTGACAGGATGCTGGGCTAGATGGACCTTTGGTCTTTCCCAGTATGGCACTACTTATGCACTTATGTACTTATATGTTGTATGACAAGATAATTTCTCCAGTTTAAGCATGCTACTAAGTAACTTCATGGGAAAGTCCCCATGTCTTTGTACTTTCTGATACAATAAACATTGATTCACTTCTACCCATTCCACTCCATTCAGTATTTTATAGCCCTCTATCATTTCCCCCCTCAGCTGTTTCTTCTCCAAGCTGAAGAGCACTAACCTGTTCAGCCTTTTCTCATAGAAGAGTCATTCCATTCCCTTAATCATTGTGGTCACTCTTCCTTGTACCTTTTACAGTTCCACTTCATCTTTTGGAGATGGGGTGACCAGGATTGCATACAATACTCAAGATGTGGTCTCACCATGGAGCGATACAAGAGATATTATGATATTCTCTATTCTTTTCCTAATATTTCCTAACATTCTGTTTGCTTTCTTGGCCACCAATGCATACTAAGCAGATTTCAACATATTCTCCACGCTGACCCCTAATTTAGAACCATGTAGCTATAATTTGGGTTATTCTTCCCAATGTGCATTACTTTGCACTTGTCTTAAGACTGTCCTGCAATTTAATGCAGTCTGCATATGATTTTTTAACAACTTTGAATAGTGTTGTGTCATTTACAAATTTAATCACCTCACTTGTTCCCATTTCCAGAACATTTATAAATATGTTAAAGACCACCAGTCCCAGTACAGATCCCTACAGCAGTCCCAGTACAGATCCTTGCAGCATTCCACTATACACCTTCCTCCACTGAGAGAGATGGCTATTTAACTTTATTCTCTGTTTTCTATATTTTAACCAGGTCCCAGTCTACAGCAGAACATTGCCTCCTATACGTTGGCTTTTAACTTTCTCAGGAGTCTCTCAGAGGGAATTTGTCAAAAGCTTTCCAAAAATCTAGATGCACCACATCAACCACCTCATCTTTATTCATGTTTATTCATGCCTTCAAAAAAATGTAGCAGATTGGTGCCCTTGGCTGAATCCTTGTTGACTCTGTCCAAATAAACCATGTTTGTCTATTTGTTCAGTAAGTTTGTTCTTTATAATAATTTCTGTCATTTTGCCTAGCACTGACATCAGGCTTACTGGTTCCCCTGGAACCCTTTTTAAAACTTGGTATTACATTGGCCACCTTTGAATCCTTAGGTTCTGTGGTCAATTTTAATGACAGCTTATACATTACTAATAGTAGATCTGCAATTTAATTGTGTTCCTTCAGTAACCTGGGGTGTATACCATCTGGTCCAGGTGATTTGCTGCTCTTTAATTTGTTGATTTGACTTATTACATCTTCCATGGTCATCAAGATTTCTTGCAGTTCCTCCATATCATTACCTTTAAATACCATTTCTGGCACAGGTAGCTCCCGTACATCCTCCTCAGTAAAGATCAAAGCAAAGAATTAATTTAGCCTCTTTGCTATGGCCTTGCCCTCCCTGAGTGCTCCTTTAGCTCCTTGATGATCTAACAGTGTCTCCCACATGAGCATTTTGCTTCTAATGTACCAGAAAAAGTTTTTGCTATGAACTTTTGCCTCTACAGAAAGCTTATTTTCAAATTCTCTTTTAGCCTTCTTTATCAATGCCTTGCACATAACTTTCCAGTGCTTATGCTGCTTCCTGTGTTCATCATCTAGAATCTTCCCATTTTTGAAAGATATTCTTTTGTCTCTAATTGCCTCTCTTTCACTTCACTGTTTAACAATGCCAGCTGTTGTTTTGCTCCCCTACCACCTTTTTTGATACGTTGAATACAATTGTTCTGGTCTTTCAAGATGATATTTTTAAGCAACATCCATGCCTGATTTAAAGTCTTAACATTTGCAGCTTTTCCTTTTAGTTTTTTTTATTTAAACCATTTTCCTCAATTTATCTTGGTTGCCTGTTTGAAAGTTAAATACTGTTGCAGCAGATCTCCTTAATATCTTCTCTCTGGTTATTATGTCAAATTTCATTGTTATGATCACTAGTGCCAAGAGGCCACAAAACCATTAACTCTTATACCAAATCCTGCATTCTACTAAAGATCATATTTAAAATAGCTCCCACTCTTGTCGGATCTTGAACCAGCAGCTTCATGAAGCAGTCATTTATTTCATTTAGGAACTTTATCTCCCTAGCTTTAACTGATGTGACATTTATCCAGTCAATATCGGAGTAATAAAAATCTGAAAATCTACAAAACAGTGTTCCGCAAATTGTTGTTTCCTACAAAGAGTTATCAAAAGGTGATTCATAGTTGCAATTCAGGAGACTGTATAGATTGCTCTTTCCTTTCACTGAGATCTTTTTTTCTCCACTGTGAGAGTTTTTTCTCTGTTTGTGAACCTTCTTGGTCACTTTTGATGTTTTGACAACAGTCTGTAGGAAACACAACAATTTGTGGAACAGTGTTCTGTGGATTTTCTAATTTTGATCTGTTCAGTTTCTGAATTGTGGTGTCAGATAATTGAAATCACCCATTATAATAGTGCTGCCAAATTTGTTGCTTTCCTAATTTCATCATCTATCTGTTCATTCTAGCCTGTGGTGTGGACAGTAGTATAGCCTTACTAGTATTCTCTTTTCCTTCACACATGGAATTTTTATTCATAAAGATTCCATGTTACTCTTTCCTGCTGAATTTTTATTCTGTTAGATTCAATTAGTGCTATATCTATAGAGTCCTACAGCAGAATGTGGCAATGGGCACATGCCTAAAGGGGCATGTTCCGCCCCTTTGAAGCCAGCTGAGGAGCAAGATTTTTGTTTTTTTTCCATTATAGTCATGTGTAAGATTAGTTGATCCAGATGCTTTCTTCCCAAAGTAACTGTTGTTTGGGGACTTATGGATCAACACATAGCAGCTCAAAAAATGTCATTAAAAGACCAGATGTGAGCACTGTATCTCGTGTGAATGAACCCCACCCTCTCAACCTATGTTAAAGGATAGGCCTGTTAATCTTAATAGACCTGATTTTCCTGTTGAGGTTTCCACTTCAGGTCTTGCCTCTCCAGTTGCTTCTAATCTTTCTTCAATACAGATTAAATTGCCTTTGCCAATCCCAGTTCAAGGACCTTCAGAGTTATTTTCCATGGCACAAATAGATCTTGAGCCTTCCTTGAAGGATGTGTTCACTGTAGTTAATCTTTGAATGGTTTACTGACTCAACACTGCAATTTCACTGAGGTGTCCTTAGTGAAAATTGCAGAACAGGAAAATAGATTGTATTATTTACAGATTAACTATGGTAGAACAGAGACTTGTGCATCTCATTTGAATTCTTTGGCAGCTTCTTCAGTCAAGGATAATCTTTCCATTCAAATTAAGTTAGAAGCTATGGAAAATAAGAGCACAAACTAGGAATTTGCGAGTGTTAAATTTTCGTTTAACTCACTGAGGGGCATAATCGAAATGGACGTCCTTGTTTTGATTTGGATGTCCACGCAAAACGTCCCCATCCAGGGGTGGGTTTCGAAACAAGATGGACGTCCATCTTTCGTTTCGATAATATGGTCAGGGACACCCAAATCCTGAAATTTGGTCTTCCTTAGAGATGGTCGTCCCTAGACTTGGTCGTTTCTGATTTTTGGTGATAATCGAAACCAAGGACGTCCACCTAAGAAACGACCAAATGCAAGCCATTTGGTCATGGGAGGAGCCACATTTGTAGTGCACTGGTCCCCCTGACATGCCAAAACACTAACCGGGCACCCTAGGGGGCACTGCAGTGGGCTTCATAAATTGCTCCCAGGTACACAGCTCCCTTGTGTGCTGAGCCCCCCAATCCCCCCAAAAACCCACTACCCCCAACTGTACACCACTACAATAGCCCTTACAGATGAAGGGGGGCACCTAAATGTGGGTACAGTGGGTTTCTGATGGGTTTTGGAGGGCTCCTGTTTTCTCCACAAACGTAACAGGTAGGGGGAGGATGGGCCTGTATCCGCCTGCCTGAAGTGCACTGCACCCACTAAAACTGCTCCAGGGACCTGCATACTGCTGTGATGGAGTTGAGTATGACATCTGAGGCTGGCAATCAATATTTTGAAAGATGTTTTATGAGGGTGGGAGGGGGTTAGTGACCACTGGGGGAGTAAGGGCATGTCATCCCCGATTCTCTCCGGTGGTCATCTGGTCATTTCGGGCACCTTTTTGTGCCTTGATCATAAGAAAAACACGACTAGGTAAAATCGTCCAAGTGTTCGTCAGGGACATCTTAGTTTCTTTTGATTATGGGTCGAGGATATCCTAATGTTAGGCACGCCCAAGTCCCGCCTTCGCTAAGCCTCCGATACACCCCCTTGAACTTTGGCTGTCCCTGCGACGGAAAGCAGTTGGGGACGTCCAAAATCGGCTTTCGATTGTACCGATTTGGACGACCCTGTGAGAAGGACGCCCATCTTCCAATTTATGTCGAAAGATGGGCGTCCTACTCTTTCGAAAATGAGCCCAACTGTCTCCTCTGGTGTTATTCAAGATGTACCTTAGAGAGATACTGCAATTATCAGAATTAAAATCTTTTGGGTATGGAGAATATAATGCATCCCCTGCAAGAGACAACGGTTATGAATGAAGATTATGATGCTGATTCTTTAGCCTTTGCAGATAGTTTAGATATTGCTAGATTTTAAAAAATATTCTCTCAGGAGGTAATTGCCGAAAGTGCTATGTTGTCAGTGAGTTTTCATTCCGAAGATCAAAAGCTTGCTATTTTGAAAACGTATTTGGCAAGGAAGCAAGTTCCTTTTTATGGACAGACAATATCTGTAACTCATTTTCAAAACAGATGGGCGTCTAAAAAGGACCAGATGAGTGTTCTTCTGGGGAATCTGCCCAAATTGCCATAATCAACACACGAGCTCAGAAAACATCCAAGCCGTGAACCACCCAGAAAAATATTGAGAAGGGGTATGTTATGGGCAACGTTACAGGATGGGTGTCTTCTAGCGATAACGGATAGATAAATGCAAACAAGTGAAGGCAGAACCCATCTTTGGACCCATTTGAGTTTTTGCTGAGTTGGACAGTGGCAAGGTGGATCTTTTAGCTATGTGAAGGAGAGTGGAGAGTTCCCGAGCGATTTGTTTGCTGTCTTTGTTTTCCCATAGTTCCTGCTTGGTCTCTCCTCTATCTCACCTCCTAAGCTCTCTCACCACACCTGCGAGCCCCACCCACTCCCATCCCTTGCTGCCTCTGACCTCTTTCCCCCTTTGCTCTGTCCCTTGCCCAAACACCCACACCTTCCCCCCTCCCACCTTACCTGCTCATACTCTTTCTCTCCTTGAGCCTCTGTACTGTACCTTTGTTTGCCCACTCCTACTTTGTCAGTATGCTATGTGCTGGTGTTGGGTGAGCGAGTGCTGTGTATTGTTGCTGGGTCAGTGTCTCAATAGGTGGTGCTGAGCTCTGCAGTAGGTGGAGACATGCACAATGGTGTTAGTGGGTTTAGGAGGTTGTACACCTGTGATGGTGGGACACATGCACAAGAAGCATGGAGCTGTTGAAAGCTCTTGCACTTGAGGCTTTGCTGGATGTGGGTGAGAGTCTGAAGGGGACAGCTAGGAGGAGGTACCCCTACTAGAGAGTATGTAGGCCCTGGACCTCAGTGACCAGGAGAGCCATGCCAGGTACCGCTTTGATAGGGCTGCTATACAGCACCTCTGTCAGAAGATAGGGCCACAGTTCCAGGCCAGGACATGCAGGAATGAACCAGAGTCCGTGCACCTGAAGGTTACAGTCTCCCTCACCTTTGCTGCCACAGGTACATTTCAGTCAGTACAGGTCTTACCCAGCCCACCATCTCTTTGACCCAGTTCCTTTATACCTTCATCACCCACACTTCACACTACATCTCCTTCCCCCGCACTGTCCAGGTTGGCAAGAACATAACCCACTTTTACTTTGTAGATGGCTTCCCCTCAGTCCTAGGGGTCATGGACTGCACACACACATGGCCCTTAGACCCCCCCCCCTGGGCACAGGAGGACATCTGTAGGAATAGGAAATACTAGAGAATGACACGAGGATGGGGACCCACAGTAACCATAGGGATGGGGCCAGATCACACAGAGACAGGGACAAACTTTGTCCCCATGTCATTTTCTACTTTGAAGCTTGTTAATGAACTGGACTGTTATTTATGTTTGAGTGATGCAATGATATTTTGATTTTTTTTAAAAACAAGCAAACAAGCTGGCCACAACTAGTAAAATTTGCATGGAGGATCCTGTACATCCTGCTACCAGCACATCTTCTAAGAAGACATCTTCTATTGCAGGAAAAACTGTGGAAGACTGAGGCCCAGATGCATCAACCAAACGTTAAAAAAAAAATCGTAAAAGTGCTTAACGATTTAAAAAAAAAAAAAAAAAAACGAGGCATGCACTACAAAAACACTCCAGAAATGTTCGGATCGGTATTGCAAAGTAGGATGTATCACAGAATCGTTAAACCCGTCGTTAATCAGCGCCTAAAGCATGCGCAGAGCAGCCCAAGCGTTATGCTGGCTGCTCTGCGCATGCCACAAAGGCCCAGATGTCAAAACACAACCCCCCCCCCCCCCCACAAACATGTGTGTTCAGGAGGGGGCAAAGGCACTCGTCATGAGCGTCCTGTATGGACGCCTTGCCCCCCCCTGCTGCTCCCCGCTTCCCCCCCCCCGCACAAAAATCTCCGATTTTAGCAGCCCCGGGCCGGCCCTCCTCCCTTCCTTTATTCTCCCACACTAGCTCCTCCTCCTGCCATGCTCCGGTCCCGTGCCCCGCCCCCCCCTTTGGTCGTGGCTGCCGCTCCCCCCGTCCAACGACCCCCCCTTTGCCTTACCGGCCCGTGCAGCGCCTCTCACCTCTGCTGCACGGGCAAGAACAGCTGATCGGCGAGTCAGAAGGCATCCTCAGACGTCCCTTCTTTCTTCCTGGGCCCACCCTCCTCTGACGTAGTGCCTTTGCCCCCTCCCGATCCTTTTTTGGTGCCGAGGGAGAGGGGAGCAGCGGCGACCTGGGGCGTCAATAAAGGACGCCCCTGAAGCGTTTTCGCCCCCCCCCAGTTATTTTTTTTATTGGATTTTGTAAACTTCTAGCAGCCAGACAGCCCTAACGAGAGGTACAGACTCTCGTTAGATTTCACTGTGTTCTCCTGCGTTAAACGAATCGGAAAAGGTTAGTACATGTCATTTCAATGGGATTTGTAGAAGAATTGCTCATCTGCATTCAGTTTTCGTTAGCTGCTACTGTCGTCGGAAAATAGGCTTTAGTGCATGGAAAGGATAGGAAATTCTTCCTTGAGGGCTCATTTAACGATGAAAAACGTTTAGTGCATCTGGGCCTTGAGATTGTTGATGACTTCTTATTCATCCACAGATTAAAAAATCATAACAGTGCTTCAAAGGGCATATTTCTCCTCTCTAGGGAATACAGAATGGGTTGTATTTTGTACCCCTGGACATTTTAACAGGGTCGATTAGGATTCCTTGGGGTAGTAGAAATCAGCTATTGTTGGGGTTGGAAGGGTAGAGGGTGGTGGCGAGGAGGGTTATTATAGCTGCTCATTGTTATTGTTTTCTATTTGTAATTTATACACAACAGTTGCACAGCATATTATTCCCTTTTATACTTTAATAAAAAGATTTAAATATAAAGCCATAATTGTTCAAGGCTTCTACAGATGAAGACAGAGCCCATGGCGATGGCACCGGGATGGGGCAGGGACAAACTTGTCCCCATGTCATTCTCTAGGAAATACTGTCACTCCATGAACATGCAGGTGGTGTGTGCTAAGTAACCAGGGTCCTGCCACAATGCATATATACTTCAGCACTCAGCAATCTATCAACGCTTTGACTGTGGGGGCATCACTTGCAGCTGACTCCCAGGTAAGCAACACTGGGATTCCATCCCCCGTGCCCCTTTCCCTCCATTGCCCACCTCCAGCCATTACTCATAGCGCGGCTTCAAACCCCTTCTCTTCACCTGAACGGTGATCGGGATCTGCAGATATTTGAGCTGCACAGTGCAAGAAGTTGGGGTAGTCTCGTGGTTTGAACTCCCACAAAACTTCCCCAACTTCCTGCATCACGCAGCTCAAGTCTCTGCAGAGCGGCAGAGCCTGATCCCTGTGCAGGGGAAGAGGAGGAGTTTGAAGGATTAAGGAGGTAGGCTGGCATGGTGGTACACTACTGTGGGAACGCCACAGGACCCGAGTCCATCCCCGCGTGATATTCCCCCCCCCCCCCCCAAGGAATCCTAATCCATCCAACCTGTTAAAATGTCCGTGGTAGCCATGGGATTCCCGCAAAACCCATTTCCTGTGCAACTCTCTACAAAGAATATAAGAATAGCCATACTGGGTCAGACTAATGGTTCAACTAGCCCAGTATCCTGCTTCCAACAGTGGCCAATCTACGTCACAAATACCTGGCAGAAACCCAATTAGTAACAACATTCCATGCTACTAATCCCAGGGCAAGAACTAGCTTCCCCCATGTCTATCACAACAGCAGAGTATGGACTTTTCCTCCAGGAACTTGTCTAAACCTTTTTTTAAACCCAGATACGCTAACCACTGATACCACAGCAACATGTTCCAGAGCTTAACTATTCTTTGAGTAGTAGTCTTCCATCCACGGAGAAGCATTGATTTAAAGATCTTGGTTTTTGATTGGTCAGCTTGTTCAGTCTTTGCTCATCCAGTTTTCATATCTCTCAATATAATGTTGCGTGATAAATAATTAAAACAGTACTTTTGGAATTTGTGGACAAATGTAAATAAATTAATAGAAGACTTAAAAAAATATAAGACTTTAAAAATATAGACAGATACAAGCATGTAAATAAGTAAAAACCATATACATGGTCAATGTATAATACTTTTGCAGTGTAAATACAAAAAAAAAATTAAAAATCTTGATAATATAAGAATGACTTAAAAGTATATTTCTGGAAGTACAAGCATGCAAGATAGATATAATGCAAAAAAACGAACTTTAAGGTATGTCACAAAAGTCAACATACACAATAATTTATTTCTATTTTCACTACAAAAATATTATACATTGACCATGTATATGGTTCTTTTACTTATTTACATGCTTGTAAATAACTGACCAACTTCCGCAAATCCCTAAAAACCTACCTATTTAACTTGAGGCATATTTTCAAAGCACTTTGGGAGGCTAAGTTCCATAGGTTTCTATGGAACTTTGGGAGGCTAAGTGCTTTGAAAATGAGCCTCAAGGCCTACCAGGAGAACCCAAAACTATCTACCTTTACTCAGAATGTATCTTTCCATAACTGCTTGACCAAATCTTCTTGTTTTCCTTGACTTCTGTATAACATCAATTGTATTCTCTGCCCTGGTATGGTGATGCCATAACAGGTCTCTGTAAGCCACATTGAGCCTGCAAATAGGTGGGAAAATGTGGGATACAAGTGCAATAAATAAATATATTTTTAAAGTCATATTTTTTTAAGTCTTCTGTTAATTTACATTTGTCCACAAACCTCAAAAGTACTGTTTTATAATTATTTATCATGCAAGATTATATTACTATGCTGAAGACATGTCATTTATATGTTTCTTTTATTCATTTATGCTGTGTCTACATTAAAGGTTTTTTTTGAGTGTTGCAGAGTTTATTTTATATGTATTTTTATATGTGATTTTAGACTCCACAGGAAGGCCCCTGTGGGCTAGAACATGATTTGTGTTGTCTTGGATGATTAATAAAGATGATCATTGTGACATCTTTGTCTGCTGCCCCTTCTTGTCACCCTTGTTGTGACTGGTTTGTCTGTTTGACCACAAGGGTTAGGGGATCAGGGGGATGGGGAGTTTGAGGAGTCTGAAGGAGAGGAGGGTTATATTCCAAATATTTTTGTCAGTACTCCAGAGCTTGCTTTCTTATTTGCAATGCCGCATTGTGGATTTCATTGCTGCGCTATATGCCTTTATTTTTGCTTGATGATGATGATAAAGATATTTCTATATAAAAACAATAGCAAACACTTATGGCTGCATGTGTGTGGATTTATTTTTAATATTTGACAGCTTTTGAAGGGTAAATGTATGAGAAAATTGTCACATTAGACTCTGAAAATAGAACTGTTGATATGTATGTGCAGCTTATAGTAATGTTCTAATGTTGTGATATTGTGCCAATAAAAATGAGTTATAAAAAATATTTAACAGCTTTTCATATATGTACATATATATGATATAAAACCAGCATAAAAAATTATTGTAGCTGGCAGAAACAGCAGTAATAAACTCTCTGTATTTTGTGTTCATTTTTCTACACAATACAGTAATACATGGCCAAATCTCAGTGAGGATATCCTGTTTCCCGATGGATTCATCTTAACTGTTGTAATCTACCTTGGGAAGCCTGGTATTATAAAGGTGGAATATGCTGAAATTAAAGTGGAAGTAAAATTAAAACTCTCCTTTCATTGGGGCACAATCATATCTTCACTTCATCTCTTTTGTAGAAATTTACATTTTAGATACACAAATGGATTATTCTGTTTTGAACATGTTTAAGGGACAAGTGGTTTTATAACTCAAAATAATAAAATTAAATATTTGGTTTCATGTAGATCTCTCATTTGTTTAAACATAACTAAAAGGGTCTTTTTACAAAGGTGCAATAGCATTTTTAATGCACGCTAAACGTTAGAGACACCCATAGGAATATATGGGCATCTCTAGAATTTAGCGCACGCTAAAAAGGCTAGCACCTTTGTAAAAGGGCCCCTAATGGGGATATCAGCCCCTAATGCAGTCCATTGGTTTTCAGGCAAAGTACTTGAAACTATTTGTCTCCTTCCACTGGTGGATGAACATAACCCATTGGTCTGGACTGGTCTGGTACTGATGACAAGGAATGGATGTTCAGCACAGCTTAAAGGAGCATCACTCAAAAAAAAAAAAAAAACACAACAAAAAATACACCCAAAACAAAAAAGGACAGTAGGGACACTTTTGAACACAGCAGGAAAGGACCCCTTCACCGACTACCAGCTGTCTCCCCCCAGTACCTCTGATGGCATTATGCACACTATAGTCACTCCAGGGAATTATGTACCAAAAGAAAAAAAATCAAAACAATGCACAGCAAACTACAACATATTGTTCAGGAATTACCACTATTGTTAGCAGAATCTGTGGTACTTCAGGAGTCAAACACCACACATCAGAATGAGAGAGAAATCTTCTTTATTTGCCAGCAAACAAAGTAGGACATCAGCACTAGGTCTCTTCTTCTCTTTCTCAGCTCTCTGTGTCTTGTGGCTTCTGTCTCAGCTCCTTCTCTTCTTCTGACGTAAGCTGCTTCTGCTCTCAGTTATATAGGGTCCTACACCTCTCTAGCCCCCCTTTCTCACCAGATGGTAAAGAATAGATTGATTACCCTGCCTTGAACTAATTATCTCTTACACATTACTTAAAAATATCAGTTACATAGGTTTGAGATATTTCCTAAACTGACCTATGACCTGGGGCCTCTCACACTAGATAATGTGGCACCTATCTCTTGCATTTTATTATTATTAAATTCTTAGGTTCCCAGCTAACTTCATACTAACTGCTAACTGGACTCTGGCATTCATTAAGGGGTCAAGGGCCAATCTTGCTTAATAGCACACATACATGATTTGTTATTACTTTCAGAATACCAGTCCTATACTTTGCTATAATTAATCAAGACTTTCCCTGACCTCTTTCACCTATTAGCTTCCTACACAAAACTAGCTAGGACTGTGGATAATTCAAACCAGATGATGACCCCTTAAACTGCAGACAAAGCTTCACTTGAAAAGTCAGTCAAAGATGTAACACTGAATTGAAAAGATATTCTACATAGAAATAGAACTTATTAATTACACAGAATAAAACATATTCTAAAATAAGCAGAAATCAGAATTCCTTATAAGACAAATTCTAACTCATCTAGAATTATCTATATCTAAGCTATCTTCTTCTAACCAGCATTCAATCTAATCCTTTTAAAACTACAGTATGCCTTGCTTGCTGATCCCCTCGAGATTATCCAGATGTGGTAAATAATTACTTCTCTCTGACCTTTCTAACCTCTGGTCTAGCAAAAGCTAGACTTCTGAGTAAATTAAACCCAGATGGCATTCCTCCACTTTACAGGACTGAACCAAATTTAAACACCAAATTAATATGATTTCTTTGCCCAGGCTGCCTCATTCCCCCCTTTGAGACTAAAATCAGCTTATGCAGAGATAAGTCTCACAACTCAAACTCTGGGGATTATAGTGATCCCAACTCCATACCTCCTCCTGGGGCATAACGTCTAGGAATAGGCTTTTGAATCACCATTACCCTACTCGTTAAGGTCCGATGGCATACTGCCGAAGCACATGAGGCCAGGAAACAAAACAACAATCCTGCTAAAACTAAGACTATTAGGGAAATGAACAAGGGACGTATCCATGAGGTCAATGACCACCACCAGGAGTTAAGGTCTAATCCTCCTCGGTAATCCTCCACATTAAGACTGGCCAACTGTAGGACTTTATCCATGGCATGCCTAACTACATGCGTCCTATTTATGACAATGGTACAGCACTCTGAAGAATTGAGCACTGTGCAGAGGCCACCCTGGGCTGCAAAGAGGTAGTCAAGGCCCATACGGTTATACCGAGAAACTACACTTAATTCATTAATTTGATCCTGCAATGCATTGACTACCACGTTCAGTTCATGAACTAAAACATGGAGTAGGGACTGAAGTCGCCGGGTAGCCATGCCTAGTTCAGTGATACCCGCTACCGGGCCCCCAATTGGAATCCAGGCCGTGGCAGAAAGGGCCACAAGTCTCTTTTTAGTCAGAGGATAAGTAGAGTTGATATACTGGAGGGCTAATTCAATCGCCTCATCCTCTGTGGCAATGGAGGAGGGTAAGGACAAGGTCTCTCGCTTAGAGCGGTGCGGGGATGGTGGCCTGAGAAGAGGAATAACTTTAGGAAAATAATTCAAGGTTCCCAATACACAAAAATCATACGTAGGGGGAAAAATCATGTGGAGGACATTATCACAGAGCCAGTCATGGCCAAGGAGAGGGTGAGGGAAGTTCCCAATAAATGTTGGCTCAGGCTGGACAAGGTACTTAGGATGCCCATAATGCGAGCCCCTATCCCAGGGGGAACGAAGACGATATGGAGACTTTGCACACCATAGGTGCCAATCCCCAATTGTGACAGGCTGCTCATTTGTTATAAACTCTTCATACCCCGGGGACTTATGAAAGTAGAAAATAAGCCGGGACACTATAGTCCTCTCAGTGGTACGCTTAGGAGCCAAATAATCACCTGGGTCATAATCTGCAGGTACGGTAGTAGGGCACATAGGAGTACCTGGAGAGACTACCCACACAGATTCCCCCTTCTCTGGGAGAACATTGGTATAATTACAGGAAATGGGAAGAACAGTTGAGATGTTTCTTGTTAAACAAAACACTCCAGAAGCTGGATAGGGAGACGTAAAGACTGGCCTTAGAGAAGATTCAGAGGGGGAGGTAGCATTATAAAAGGACCACCAAGTATAATCCTGGCTCCAAGGGCCTGAACTCGAAAAGTAGGGAGGTATAAGAGCTGTAAGTGGCACAGGGACAGGAACAGCTGGGACATCTGTGGTGTAAGGAGAAAATCGGGAACACACAATACAAGCGGAAGTAATCGTTGCCTGGCTAATTAGTTACTGAACAGAGTGTAGCCAAAGGTTGGAGCGAGTTAGGGTATTAGGAACAAGGAGGCAAGGAGTAGAAAACAACAAAAGCACCCAAACTACTAACATTTTTCTTCCTAATCTAAAACAAATACAGCAAACTAATCAAGCAATAATATTCCAACAGTCTGTGCTAGTCACAGATTACTCTAATATAATGTTCTCAGTCTTTGAGTTCTTATACCAGTTGGGATAGAACCTCAACTGACAAGGATCAAGCTCTCAAATTCCAGGAAAGCCAGAATCAGGCAAGAAAGAGTCTTAGTATGAAGCCGAAGTCCAACAGCTCCTGCAGTATGCAGTTGACCCTTCTTTTCAGCTAGTAGATTCTTTGGTTCGGGTCAAGCACAACTTCAATGGCTCCGCTGGATCACTTTCTGCTCTCCACTGTTTAGGCTCCGTCTGGTCAGCAGACTTGATTCGAGACCAATGGACCCATGGAGTTATCCGTGCGACCTTCACAGCTGTAGGGGTAGAAAGCAAAACAGTAAAAGGTCCTTTCCACCGGGGCCCCAAAGGCTGGAGCCTCCAGTCTTTCACCCAAACTCTATCCCCTGGCAGGAAGGAATGTACCTGAGCCTGGAAGGGGACAGGGTTTATTTCTCTCACATAAGACTGAAGCTCAGAAATTATCCGGCCCAAGAGGGCTACCTGGTCCTGCACCTGGGCAGACCCTAAAGTCCCTATGTCTCCCTTAATTCCCTGCAAAATGGCTGGGGGCTTCCCATACACAATTTCAAAGGGAGAGAGGGCTGTTCCTTTAGTTGGGGTGCATCGGAGGCGGAAGAGGGCTAGTGGCAGTGCCTGTGGCCATTTCAGTTGGGTTTCCTGACAAATCTTTGCTAGGCTATTTTTCAAGGTTCTGTTTGCCCGCTCAACCTGCCCTGAACTCTGGGGACGGTAGGCACAATGCAATTTCCAGGTAATGCGCAATGCGCGGGACAGGGCCTGAAGTGTGGCTTCAACAAAGGCGGGACCATTATCTGAGCCTATGGCAAGGGGCAGTCCATACCTGGGGATGACATCCCTAAGGAGGGCTCGAGGTACTTCTGTGGCTTTCTCAGTGACTGTAGGGTATGCTTCCACCCACCCAGAAAAAGTGCAGACCATGACCAAGAGGTATCGGAGCCTACTGCTCCTGGGCATTTCTGTGAAGTCTATGACTAGGGACTCAAAGGGTGTTAGTCCTCTGGACTGAACTCCTGGTGGAATATGGGGTCCCTGACGAGCATTATTCTGGGCACAGAGAGTACATCGAGCAGAGGCAGTGGCAACCAGACTATCCAATCCTTCCAAGACCACTACTCGACTGAGTAGGCGGGCTAGTGCTGTTTTCCCTAAGTGTGACAGGTCATGAGCTTGAGACACTACAGGCCAAGCTAGGTGGCGTGGCACCAGAACTCTGGTATCAGGGAGATGTAACCAGCCATCAGGTCTCCTTACTGCCCCTTCTTCTTGAGCCCATTTCTCTTCCATTTGGGTGTACATAGGCGTCCATTCTTGCAGTCGAATCTGGAACAGGGGGGTCACAGCACCCGCCGGGGGTCCTCGAGCAGCTTCCCTGGCCACCCGATCAGCATGGTGGTTCCCTCAGGCCACTGGAGTATCTGTCCTTTGGTGTCCCCGGCAGTGAATGACAGCTACCTTTTTAGGGGCCCAAACGGCCTCTAGCAACTGAAGTATTCCAGGTCCATACTTAACAGGTTGGCCTGCGGCATTTATGAGTCCCTTTTCCTTATACAAAGCTCCATGAGCGTGTAGAGTTGTGAAAGCATACTTGGAATCAGTATAAATGTTGGTCACCAGTCCTGCTGCTAGCTCCAGAGCTCGTATGAGGGCCACAAGTTCTGCTTTCTGGGCTGAAGTTCCTTGGGGCAGGGCCCTTGCTTCTATCACCTTGTCTTCTGTCACCACAGCATAGCCTGCCAATCGCTTGGAGTTCTCCACGTAACTGCTTCCATCTGTGAAATAAATTACATCTGGGTCCCTCCAAGGAACATCTTTAAGATCTGGTCGACTGGAGTACACTTCATCCATGGTTTGGATACAGTCATGATCCGGTGGTCCCTCAGATGCTGGCAAAAGAGTGGCGGGATTGAATGTAGCCACTGTTTCCAGGTGTATCCGTGGATTCTCACACAAGCTGGCTTGGTACTTAACCATGCGGCTATTTGTAAACCAGTGGTTGCCCTTGTACTCCATGAGGGTGAGAACTGCGTGGGGGACTTTGACAACCAGTTCTTGCCCCAAGGTCAACTTATCAGCTTCCTGGACCAGTAAGGCTGTTGCTGCAATGGCCCTCAGGCAGGCTGGCCATCCTTTAGCCACTCCATCCAGCTGTTTAGACAGGTATGCAACAGGCCTCTGCCAGGATCCCATCATCTGGTCAGCACACCCAGAGCAACCCCCTGTCGCTCATGGACATACAGTGAGAAAGGTTTCTCCACATCAGGAAGACCCAACGCAGGGGCTTGGAGTAAGGCTTTCTTTATGGCAATGAAGGATTGTTGAGCAATAGGTCCCCATTCAAATGGTTCCTTTTCACCCCCCTTTGTGGCCTGGTAAAGGGGTTTCACCATCAGTGCAAAATTCGGAATCCAAATTCTGCAGAATCCGGCTGCTCCCAGAAATTCCCTAACTTCCCTTCTGGACTTGGGTTGGGGAATTGCAGCAACCGCTTGCTTCCTACTGACATCCAGTCTCCGACTTCCCTGGGAAATGCAGAAGCCCAGATACTTCACTTCTGACTGACAGAGTTGGGCCTTCGAGCGTGAGACCTTATAGCCCGCATACAAGAGTAGCTCCAGCAATTCTCTGGTAGCCTCGAAACACTCTTCCTGGGTCACTGCTGCAATCAGGAGGTCATCTACATACTGGAGTAAAACTCGCCTGGAAGGCTCAGATTTAAAAGTCTTAAGGTCTTGTCCTAGGGCAGTCCCAAAAATGGTGGGGGAGTTCTTGAACCCCTGTGGCAGGCGGGTCCATGTATACTGAAGCTTCCGTCCTGTTACTGGGTTTTCCCATTGAAAGGCGAAAAGCAGTTGACTGGCGGGGGCCACCCGAATACAAAAGAAGGCATCTTTAGGTCCAGTGTCGTGAAATGGGTAGCTCCAGAAGGTATCAATCCAAGCAGGACATATGGATTAGGCACTACAGGGTGTAATGAAATAGTGGATTTGTTGACCACTCGTAAGTCTTGGACTGGCCGGTAGTCCTCAGTCCCTGGCTTCTGGACTGGCAACAGTGGCGTATTCCATGGAGACTGGCAAGGTCGAATAATTCCATGGGATAACAGACGATTCAGATGTGCTTGAATCCCTTCCAGAGCCTTTCGGGGAATTGGGTATTGGCGAAGATGGATTGGCCGGGCACTTGGAAGTAAGTCTACATGGACAGGAGGAATATTTCGGGCCAACCCTGGGGGATTATCTTCTGCCCATACCCCATTGACCTGGAAGCTGTCGGCCAGGGATAGGTCAACTTGGCCATGCGACTGATGCAGCCGCCATTCTTCTTCTAGGGGGCAGCAGAAACTCAATATGCCCTTAGGGCTGGATGTCGGGGGCCGAAAGGAGACTGAAGTCTGGCCATCAGAGTCAAAGGAAATTTGGGCCCTAAGCTTGGACAGCAGGTCCCGGCCTAACAAAGGGATTGGACAGTCTGGCATATACAGGAATTCATGAGTGACTGTGTGTGAGCCTAATTGGCATCTACGGGTCGTCAGGAAGGGCCTCCGGTTCTGCACCCCCGTGGCTCCCACCACTCGGACAGTTTTTCCAGACACAGGCGCTAATCGCTCCGTCACAACAGAATGTTCAGCTCCTTTATCAATCATGAATGGAATTGAGCGGCTCCCTATGGTTAGCTTGACCATGGGTTCCTGGGAGCCCAGTTTGTAGGAACCCGGTCTGTCCTATTCATCCCATTCTGCCATCTCGGCTATCCCAATGATGTCAGATTCAGAAGGCTCATACCTTCCCTCTCGAACTCGGCTTCCTCGATCTCCTGGTCCCCTTCTCAGTCCCTGGCGCCTCTGGGGGCATTCATCTTTCCAGTGCCCTCTTTCCTTGCAGTAGGCGCACTGATCCCTCTCCAATCGTGGTCTGGGATTCTCTCCTCGTGGCCGGGATTGATTGAAGGAATCTCGAGGCCGGGCTGGCGGTCCGGGGTCCCCACTTTGGCTTCCCATTGGCTAGAGGTCGACCTCGGTTAAGGGTGGAATTAGTAATGGCTGCCGCCAAAAGGTCGGCCTTCTTCTGCATCTTCCGGTCAGCCTCTTGGCGCATCTCCTGATCCCTATTAACAAAAACCTTTGTTGCGATCTCAATTAGCTGGGTGGTATTCATCCCTGCGAATCCCTCCTGACGCTGCAGCTTCTTCCGGATATCTGGCATACTCTGGGCCACCAATGCACTATTCACCATTCTCTGGTTTTCTAGTGCCTCAGGGTCAATGGGGTGTATGTTCTGTAGGCTTCAATTAGTCGCTCTAAAAAGGCCCCAGGGGATTCAGTTGCCCCTTGGAGAATTTCAGAGACCTTTGCCAGATTAATGGGCCTCTTTATGCCTTTCTTCATACCTTCCAGCAAGTCCCGGCAATAGCCAGACAACAGTTCATAATGCTGCCCATTATTTGGATCCCAAGCTGGAGCTGCGCGAGGGAACCGAGTTCTAACCCATTCCTCTGGGTCCTGTATCCCCTCGGGGGCACGCGCTCACGTGATGGCCTCAGCATTTTGTAAAATCTTCCGCCTCTCCTCAGTTGTGAAGAGGGTCAGGAGAAGTTGTTGACAATCAGTCCAAGTTGGGTTATGGGTGGCCATAACGCTAGCCACTAGGTCCACCACTGCCTGAGGCTTTTCAGTATAAGAGGGGTAATGCGTCTTCCAATTCAGGAGATCGGTGGTTGTGAAGGGTACATACTGGTAGGCCTGTATAACCTGACCCTGATTATTAGGATCCGGTCGAGTGGTGGGTACCTGTCGGAGTGGCAGAGCTCTCGAGGAGGTGGGAATGGAACCTGAGGTAGAGCTAGGAGCCACCCTCCTATCATGCTCAAAGGTGATTGCAGCAGGTCTAACCCATTCAGGGAGGTGTGTTGAACCCCTGAGGGATGGGGAGGGGTACTCATAGACTGAGAGGTGATCACAGGTGATTCAATCCATTGAAAGGGATGCTGAGCCCCTGATGGGTGGGTAGGGGTACTAGAGGGAGAGGCTGGGCTGTCGGGAGTTGAGGAGTCAGGGAGTGGAGCCCAAAGCGGGTCTTGGGAGGTTAGCAGGGAAGAATGTGGCAGAGGAGGGTAGATGCTGGATGAAAAGTCCAACCTAGGATGTGGCGGGGTTTGCACAGAAGGGGAGGAACTATCCGGAGAAGCCTGTGCTGGAGAGGCTTGGGCTGGACGCCGTGGATCTCTGGGGGTGGAACGGAACCCCAACAATGGACCATAAGGTGGTGGCTCAAGATCTGAGGGGTCATCAGAGAGTATGGGTTTCTCGGACAGGCTAGGGGCGGAAGCCACCGATTGGGTGGTAGGCTTCCTGGGACTCTTTCCCTCCTCCAGTTTAGATTTTCTAATAATCTTTCTTTGAACGCGGCCCAACATGAACTTCACTGGGGATCCCATATAAGTTTTCAACCAAGAGGGAGGGTCAGTCACAAGGCTGTCCCAGGAATCTATATAGGGGAGTTGTTCAGAATATTCTGGTTCTCCTACAACTATGCTGTAGACCTTCCGGATTACTTCAATATCTAAGCTGCCACCAGGGGCCACCCCACTCCCATAGATGGCCACTCAACTTCACACAAACTTCTTAGAGTACTTAAGCTTAAAGTCTGTCCATAATCATTAACTAAAAATCCTCTCTTAAAATTCTTAAGCATACAATCTAGGGAGTAGCAATTTGTCTAGATGATGTCCCCCCATAATGCTTACAGTTACAACACACAGAAAGGAAGGGAATTTTTGGAAGTGTGGTAAGGGGTCCACACTCCCGAGACAAAAGGTAAACAAACAACAATCGCTTCCTTCCGTCGCTGGCCAGTTGAACTCGCGTTAACTGGAACCGCAGCTATAAGAAGTCCACACTCATTTAATCATTCATGCATCACACACATACTGTACAAAAAATCCCACCCACCAATTTCAGATTTCTCAGATACAGATAAGCTCTGGCGGTTTCCCTGCTAGTCCCCACTAGACTAGAAGGTACTAAGGCCTTCGCTGAGAGTTGATCAGACTCCCCTTCCCTCAACTTTTGAGGGGCTGGTTTACAGTTTCCTAGCTAGGATTACAATACAGAATACATACCCGGCCAATGTTCCTCAGTCAGTTGGGTGCCAGAAATTGATGCAGGGTTTGAAATCCCACTTCTGACACCAAGAATTGTTGCAGGAATTACCACTATTGTTAGCAGAATCTGTGGTACTTCAGGAGTCAAACACCACACACCAGAATGAGAGAGAAATCTTCTTTATTTGCCAGCAAACAAAGTAGGACATCAGCACTAGGTCTCTTCTTCTCTTTCTCAGCTCTCTGTGTCTTGTGGCTTCTGTCTCAGCTCCTTCTCTTCTTCTGACGTAAGCTGCTTCTGCTCTCAGTTATATAGGGTCCTACACCTCTCTAGCCCCCCTTTCTCACCAGATGGTAAAGAATAGATTGATTACCCTGCCTTGAACTAATTATCTCTTACACATTACTTAAAAATACAGTTACATAGGTTGAGATATTTCCTAAACTGACCTATGACCTGGGGCCTCTCACACTAGACAATGTGGCACCTATCTCTTGCATTTTATTATTATTAAATTCTTAGGTTCCCAGCTAACTTCATACTAACTGCTAACTGGACTCTGGCATTCATTAAGGGGTCAAGGGCCAATCTTGCTTAATAGCACACATACATGATTTGTTATTACTTTCAGAATACCAGTCCTATACTTAGCTATAATTAATCAAGACTTTCCCTGACCTCTTTCACCTATTAGCTTCCTACACAAAACTAGCTAGGACTGTGGATAATTCAAACCAGATGATGACCCCTTAAACTGCAGACAAAGCTTCACTTGAAAAGTCAGTCAAAGATGTAACACTGAATTGAAAAGATATTCTACATAGAAATAGAACTTATTAATTACACAGAATAAAACATATTCTAAAATAAGCAGAAATCAGAATTCCTTATAAGACAAATTCTAACTCATCTAGAATTACCTATATCTAAGCTATCTTCTTCTAACCAGCATTCAATCTAATCCTTTTAAAACTACAGTATGCCTTGCTTGCTGATCCCCTCGAGATTATCCAGATGTAGTAAATAATTACTTCTCTCTGACCTTTCTAACCTCTGGTCTAGCAAAAGCTAGACTTCTGAGTAAATTAAACCCAGATGGCATTCCTCCACTTTACAGGACTGAACCAAATTTAAACACCAAATTAATATGATTTCTTTGTCCAGGCTGCCTCAATATTAAACACAACAATATTTGCAGTATTCTAGAAACATATGCAGGTGCTTTAACATGGGCCACTCTGTCAGCACTAGCTCCACAGTCCAGCATCTTCCTGTTGGCTATGTGAATAGTGATTTTCAGCAGCACTTTAACAAAATCCTAAGGTCACTGGCATCCATAAAATAAGATCATACTGGGACAGATGAGGCCCATGTTACCTATCAATGTTTTTGGTAGGTTGCCAAAGGGCCACCAGTTTTCAGCTCAGTTAGCATTTACTTTGCTGTTGAGTTACCAAACATTAGGTACAGCTAATATGTTCCTACTGGTTAGAGCAGCAGGCAGAGAACCAGGGATGCCAAAATTCAAAATCCACAGCTGCTCCTCAAGGTCTTTGACAACTCACTTAATCCTCCATTGCCTCTGACAAATTGTAAACCCTCCAGGGGATTGGAAAATACCTACTGTATCTAAATGTAACTTGCTTTGAACTATTACTGAGAAAGATCTGATCTTAATCCAAATCTAAAATCTAGTACTAGGCATAATGTGAAGTAACAAGTGGGCAAACAGTCTGCGAAATTCAAAATGGACAGCAAAACACCAGATTGATGAAAATCAAGTTCAACTTTACCCCTCAGATAAAACCATAAATAAATATTTAAAAGTCCAAAGCCTCCCTCTTCCTTCCAGCATCTGTCCCTTCTCTTAGACCTTTCTTTCCAGCGTCTGAATTCACCCCTGCCACTGCTACTGCTCCAGACTGTCACGGAACCCGGGATGGTGAGCCCTTGGGCTGCAATCAGGCTGCAGCAGACAAGTCCTCTGGGGAGGCGCAGAGCAGAGGCGAACCAGGCACTGAATACAAACAACATTAAGAGACATGGCAAATAGACAGGGCACACTCAAGACAAGCAACAAGCACCACCAGAAAAGAGAGATAGACCACTCGCAAGGCTGATCCGGAACCCACTCGTACAGAGTCCAAGTGTACGGGCCTCACAGCCGAACTAGAACCAAATCATACCACAGGGAAGGGAAAAGAAACAGAACGAAGTCTCTTGAGCAAGTACTACTGAAGCAGTGCACACACACACTGCACCAAACAAGGGGTCAAAAGACCCTACACACAGGCACAAAGAAACTGAAGGGAAAAAGACAACTCAACTTAGACTCACATGGTAGAAACCACAAGTAAGAGATAAGAAAACCACACAGGAAGGCAGCACAGGACTGGACTTAGAACCACAGCTATAAATGAATAGTCCTAAATCAAGTCAAACAGACATCATAAAGAGGAGGTAGCTCAGGGCTGAGCTAGTAGTCCCAGCTAAACAGAAGAGCTGTCCACTTGTGCCACACAAAGAGGCAGCTCAAGACTGCGCTAGTAGGCCCAGCTAAATGGAAGAGCTGTCTACTTGTGCCACACAGAGAGGCAGCTCAAGGCTGAGCTAGTAGTTACAGCTAACAGAAGAACCACTCAAACACAAACCAGAGAGGATGCACAGGACTGAGCTAGTAGACATAGCTAAACGGAAGGACAGCTCACTCATGCCACACAGAGAGACCCACTCAAGGCTGCACTAGTAGTCACAGCTAAACGGAAGAGCAACCCACTCAAAACGGAAACCTCACAGAGAGGACTCAAACAGAAATCACACAGGGAAACCTCAAGACAAGGCCACACAAAGGAGCACTCACGGCTATGGCACACAGGACTCAAGGGAAAAGGGAAGCCACTCATAGGAACACTCTAGGCTGTGCCACACAGCACTCAAGGGAAAAGGGAAGCCACTCATAGGAACACTCTAGGCTGTGCCACACAGCACTCAAGGGAAAAGGGAAGCCACTCATAGGAACACTCTAGGCTGTGCCACACAGCACTCAAGGGAAAAGGGAAGCCACTCATAGGAACACTCTAGGCTGTGCCACACAGCACTCGAGGGTAAAGGGAAGCCACTCATAGGAACACTCTAGGCTGTACCACACAGCACTCGAGGGTAAAGGGAAGCCACAAGGGTGGCCACACAGCACTCAATGATAAAGGGAAGCCACAGGGCTGTGCTACAGAGTCAAATAACAGATACCAGAGACAAAGGGAAAAGCAACAAACAGGGAAAGCTGCCTTTATATACACAAATCAGATAAGGAGCAATGCTCACAAGAATCAGGAGTCAAACACAGCAGACAAAGTTAAAGCAGGCTAAAGGGAAAGGCTGCTTCTAAAACACGCCAGAAAGAAGCAGGGTTTACACTGCAGTCAAAGGTTTAAAGCAAACAGAGGGAAAAACAATGTTCTTACCAGAACTCAGCCAGCACCCACAGCTGCATGGAAACCAGCTGGGCTGGCAACCACCGGCACTCTGAACAGTGAAAGGTAACAAGAGAAAGCACACAAGAAAACAGAACAGGGTTTTGCTTGGGAGCAAAGTTAACAGGCAAGTAATCCATACAGGTTTAAACCAGAACCACACACACACAGAAAACCAGAACAGGGCTTTGCTTGGGAGCAAAGTTAACAGGCAAGTAATCCATACAGGTGTTATGACCTAGTAGTAGTGAGCCCCTGTGCCCCGACTTAGCACGGCAGAGATGGAGTGATGCCGCACTCGGTCAGGCAGCCAGACAACCGACCACCTTCACCAAGAGTTGAGCTCCCAGCTGCAGGTGGCCACCAGGACTTCTGGAACCGGCGGGGTTGCACAGCCGCTGACCAGGCAGACGGGCAAGCAGACACAGTCCAATAGCCAAGTAATCCGAAGGGCAAAGAATAGTCAAAACAGTCCAAGGTCTAGGCAGGCAGCAAACAATCGTGGTCAGGAAAACAAGCTGAGGTCTGGTACACAGGAATACAGGAACTGAGGAAAGCCGGTGAACAGAACTCCGGCATGGACCTCTGAGACAATTGAGGCCGAAGCAACGAAGGAATGAAGGCAGGGTCTTAAGTAGTGGAGGAATTAGGCTCAAGCATGTGCAGCTGATTCAAGATGGCTGCCCCCATCAGCAGGGCCGGTCTTAGCAAGTGCGGGGCCCTATGCAGACCAATTTGGTGGGGCCCCCCGTCCCCTCTGCCCTCCCCTGCCATCCACCCATGTCCAGTGACCCTCCTGTCCTCCCTGCCCTCCCCTGCCGGATATCCACCTATGTGCAGAAACCCCCCTCCCCTGCCATTCACCCATGTCCAGCGACCCTCCTGTCCCCCCTGCCATCCACCTATGTGCAGAAACCCCCCATCCCCTTTGCCCTCCCCTGCCATCCATCTATGTCCAGAAACCCCCCCCTCCCATGCCATCCACCCATGTCCAGTGACCCTCCTGTCCTCCCTGCCCTCCCCTGCCATCCACCTATGTGCAGAAACCCCCTCCCCTGCCATCCACCCATGTCCAGCGACCCTCCTGTCCCCCCTGCCCTCCACCTATGTCCAGAAACCCCCCTCCCCTGCCATCCACCCATGTCCAGCGACCCTCCTGTCCTCCCTGCCATCCGCCTTTGTCCAGAAACCCCCCTCCCCTGCCATCCACCCATGTCCAGCGACCCTCCTGTCCCCTCTGCCCTCCCCTGCCATCCACCTATGTCCAGAAACCCTCCTGTCCTCCCTGCCTGCCCCTGCCATCCTGTCCAGAAACCCCCCTCTCCTGCCACCATGTCCAGCGACCCTCCTATTCCCCCTGCCCTCTCCTGCCATCCTCTTCTCCCCCCCAACCAAGGAAGGTTGTCCCTTGGGGGCGGGACAATGAGAATGAATGAATCAGGAAGAGCTTCTGTTCTGCTACAGACGTCGGGGGGACTCGGGAGGGGAGGAGCGTTTTCACCGACGCTCGCTGCTGTGCTGGATTCCGGCGACGGAGGGTAAATTTAAAAGAAAAATTATCCTTCCCCTTGGTTGGGGGGAGAAGAGGGCGGGCAGGGTGGCGGTAAGCATGGCGCGGCGGCGCCGTGCCATGCTTACCTGGCTTGTTGTTTACGTTGGTGCCCTGGGAAGAGGCTGACTGAGGCGTGCCGCGCGGGGCCCTATGCGGCCGCCTCGGCCTAAGACCGGCCTTGCCCATCAGCAGAGGTGCCTACATCCAAATATGGGCTTCCTTCCTGACCTCGTTACTCCAAGATGGCTTCCCAGGACCTGATCTATCCAAGATGGCTGCGGCCATTGATCCAACCCAGATGACGGTTGCCAGAAATAGGAAACTGAAACAGATCCTCCTTCCTTCCTGAAGCTTAACCAACATCAAGATGGCTGGCTATCTTCGCCGGACCATGACTTGCTGGCGAACCGGCCGCGCAGGCCTGGCACCAGGTGAGGAAAGTAAAAACAGGTTTAAACCAAACACACACACACACACACACAGAAAAACAGAACAGGGCTTTGCTTGGGAGCAAAGTTAACAGGCAAGTAATCCATACAGGTTTAAAGCAGAACAACACAAAGAGAGAAACAAAAGAGGGCTTTGCTTGAGAGCAAACCTAACAGGTAAGTAATCCATACAGATTCAAACCAAAACCACACACACAGGGCCTCAGGGCTGTGCCCAGAGACACAGCTTAACAAGAAGACCAGTTCCCTCAGAATCAAACAGTACAATAAGGAAAGGAAAAAATAGACCTGTCGCAAAGGCAACGCAGGAAAGCTCCCTGGGTCCATATAAAGGAGAAGGTTGATTATGTAACAAGTAGGAAATGAACCAGAAGCAGGGAGACCAAAGTGAGGCTTGGCTAACAGGAAGAACAACAACAGGAAAAAAAGGCAGACTGGAGAGGTCACAGCGCTAGATACAGAGAAACAGTAGGTCTGGACATAAGGGCACGGCCACAACCGTGATACAGACCAGCAGCAGCAGCAAAACACAGAACAGACACTGCAGGCCACACTGTAGTTTTGACCCCACTCTTTTGGGGAGTGGCCATTCCCCCTTCCTTCCTTCACCCCATTCACGTTTACCTGTTTTTTCATCACGTTCCAAAAGCTGACGGTGGCAGCGATTCCCATATGCTACCACCCACCTCTTTCCTTTACTGCAGTCACCTCTCTGATGTAACTTTGTTTTGTCAGAGGCTCAGGCGGCCGAAGTAAAGGGAAGAAGTGGGTGCTTGTGAAAGGCAGCGTATGGGACTCGCTGCTGCCGGCAGCTTTTGGACAAAACAAGTTAAACAACGTGAACAGGGTGGAAGGAAGAAGGCAGCATCTCGGCCCTGGGGGAGGGGGGGCAGCATCTTAGCTCCGCCTCGGGCCACCTCTGGGTGTGTGTGTGTGTGACAGAACTTGAATTCAGTGCAAAACTCAGAGCACCAGTAAAAGTGGTGCTACAGGATTCATTAAAGGATACTGACATTGAAAGGATAGTAGAGAAAGCCAGCCCTATGACTTTTAATGTAAATGAATGGTGTAAATGGGCATCTAGCTTTGGGAAAGCCAACATCTGACCTCTGGGGAACAGCTTACATCTTTACGCCTTTCCTCCAGGCAGCTCCCAGACAACCCCAACACAGGGGATTCAAGGAGGTTAAAGTAGGTCTGAGGTATTAATGTCTCTTAGGGGCCAATGCTCAAAACTAATGCCAGCATTAAAAAGCTGTGCATAAGAGCCACACTTGCTGCAAGCCCTTTGTTCGCATGTGCTAGGCACAATCCTCTCCTTGCTTTGGTTTGTTAGCACCGATTAACTGCACATATGTGCATAAGATTTCTCGTGAGTATCACTTAGCTATTTTTCTGCGCTGTTGTACTATGGGCTTTTGCACTGCAGGCTTTAGCGCCCAGCTTTGAGCATTGGACTCCTAGTGCAGCAAGAGGCAAACTAGAAGCACACACAATAACTCACACGCCACATCCTCCCCTTCAATCCCTATTTGGTATCTCTCCCTCATCTCAAATCCCCAGCCCCAATTCAGCATCTCTCCCTCATTCTCAAACGCCCCACCTTCCAAATAGAGAGCTGTGCAACAGAAATTTCACCCATCCCTGCCTGTACCCATAATCTTCAGAAGTAGTTATTTCATTTAATTATGTTACTGAAGTATGTATTCTACCCAATTAGTATTTCTAAATAAGCAAAGGCACTTTATTTGTAAATATTAATTGGGAAGAATACACACTTTGAGGAAAGGCACTTTATTAATTTGGAAATATTAATTGGGAAGAATACATATTTCATAAATGAGTCTCTGCCAGAGCCTCTAATATATTTTGTACATGTAAGGGTTCAATTTAATTCTCCCTGAAGAATAATGTTTGCATTACTTTGTTTGAACTACATATTGAAATTGTGCTCACTTCAAAATATTGAAGTCTTAATGCAAGCAAGTGTAACCCAGAGGGTTTTTATTTTTTTTTTTGTACTTGTGACTCCGGAGGCAGTTCTGGGCCGTTCCCTGGAGGGGGGGGGGGGGGGGGGAGGCTTGTGCTGTTTGCAACCTCCCCTGACGCTGCCCAGTCGATTAGCGCTGTTTCCCGGCTGGGCACGAGTTGCAGAATGGCTGGGGCCTGTGGAGGTGGCACCGTGCACGCGCAGTTATTATTATTAGCATTTGTATAGCGCTACCAGACGCACGCAGCGCTGAACACCTGATACAAAGAGACAGTCCCTGCTCAAAAGAGCTTACAATCTAAGTAATACAGACAAACAAGACAGTTACGGGTGAGGGCAATTGTGGCTAGGAGCTAAAAGCAGCAGTGAAAAGGTGGGTTTTCAGCATAGATTTGAAAACAGGTAGAGATGGACTTTGGACTTGGGTTTTTTTGAGTGGGCATCGCTCGGGCATGTGTGTGGGGTGATGTGAACGTCTCTAGTTTTATATAAGTTTTGATAGAGATTCATGACAAAAAACCTGTAAACGTCTTTAAAAGAGTGTTTAAATTTATAAAAACAAACTGTACAGTATATGTAGTTGGACAGCACTAATGGTTATTTTGATCAAATTGTATAGAACTTTTATGTTTTTGTTCTAAAAATTTAACTTTTCTATTATTTTCTATGGGAAAGTTATTTTCCAAAACAGAGACTGTGAATAAATGCTAATTAGGGTCCATAAGGCAAAACTCCGGAAACCCGATTGGCTAGCAGAGGTCAGCTGGTGACTCAGAGTCACCATCTCCCTTGGCAACAGTTTGCCTGGGAGTGGGGAGAGGGGCTGAAGACACTGAAGAGTGAGGATGTGTGTGAGGGAGCTCCGACTGCATGATAGGATTTCTGAAACAAAGTATGTGAAAATGAGTTTTTCCGTAAGTGTTTGAGCACTGAGTGCACGTGAAGTGAGCTGGAGGAGAAAGGTATTGGATTTGAGCAGAAGAAAAAGAAACAAAAAACTAAAACTGATTTTTTTTTGTGTAGTTTAAAAGTTTAGCAGTTAAGACTGAGGTAGAGAGGCCAAGTGCATACTATGACGCTACAAAATAGTAAATTCAAAAAGAATTGGAGAAAAATTTTCTTCACGCAACGTGTAATTAAACTCTGGAATTTGTTGCCAGAGAATGTGGTAAAGGTGGTTAGCTTAACGGGGTTTAAAAAAAAGGTTTGGGCAGCTTCCTAAAGGAAAAGTCCATAGAACATTATTAAAATGACTTGGGGAAGATCCACTGCTTATTTCTGGGATAAGAAGCATAAAATGTATTGAACTTTTTGGGGAACTTGCTAGGTATTTGTGATCTGGATTGACCACTGTTGGAAACAGGATGTTGGGCTTGATGGGCCTTTGGTCTATCCCAGAGTAGCAATACTTTTGTGGATTAATCCCAGTTAAACCACTAGGAAAACTGGTCTCCCAAGGCTTAAGGTTGAGCCTGGGGTATCGCAGCATGTGTGTTCTGCATGATCTGCTGGTGTGCTAGTGTGGAAGGTTGAATGATTTTGGAGAAACCGAGTTGCTGTGGGCAGTGTAACTACAGGATTCAATGAAGAGTGCCTTTCATTAGTTAGGATACACAGTACAAGAACAGGAAAACTATTTAAGGTTACAAAATTATTAGTTAGAAAGCCACAATTATCCCTGAATCCCAGCTAGGGCTGTTCCTAGTGTTAGGGAGGAAGTCTTTTTTGTTGATTTTCTTTAAAATGTGAGGCAGTAGGTTCCTGAACTGGAAGAAAAGACCCTGAGCGCCAATGTACTAGTGAGAAGAAAAAAGCTCCAAGAAAGACCAAAGCTAAGTTTGCACTCCCACGCACAGCTAAAGAAAGGACACTGAAAAGTCACCGAGTTTAATCTAACTTGCCTGTTCTAGAGACTGGATCTGGGTGTTCACACCTGAAAGACAAATTAGTTCAAAAAGAATTCTTGAGACATTAACTATAAAAGAAAGTTATTTATTTATTTAGATCATTTATACCCCACTTTTTGCCACGTAAAGCAGCCCCAGAGAGGCTTACAATGAACTAACTATAGAGCAAGAGAGAGCAAATAAGATACTTTGGTTAATACTTATCTGATGTTTTCACTGTTCTTCAGCTATACTACTGCACCTGTTAGAGAAATTTCTGTTAGTTTGTTTAAATGTATGTTTATGCAACAAAAGAACCTAATGTGTTAACACCACATCTTCTATACCCCAAATTGGGTTTCAATAAACAACTAGTAACTTGTACTTACTATCTGTCTGGTTACTGGGTCTTAAAATCCTTTTAGTTTTCTTTCCTCTCCCTAGTTTAGAACTTGAGACGAAGTTAGTTTGTCTCTGAGCTCAGAGGTGAACTGCAAGCTTGAGGTATTTGGCCACGGGTAATAGTACAGCTTGCAGGGCCTTCTGAGACTTGGAAGCTCAAGGCAGATCATATATAAAAAAAAGAAAATTTGAGAGAGAAAAGAGGAAGAAAATTGCATAGAACAACTGCTTATGAACATAGCTGTACCAGAATGCACCACTAGAAAACTAAGGGGGAAGGAAGTTTTATGGCCTTAACGTGCATTAAGGGCATTAGCACATGCAACTTATAGGCTTTTAGCAAGCGCCAATTCCCTTAACACACGTTAAGGCCATAACACTGCAGTTAGCATGCGCTCCTGCCACCCGGATAGATCTATAATCTAAGGAGAAGCAATAACTACCTCCAACAGAACCTGGCACTGTCTCTGCCTTTATAAATTCAATTACTACTATTATTATTTCATAAGTTATTTCTTTCTGCAACACTTTATGCTCATTTTGAGTGGTTCCATTCATTTAAGTTGCTTCACTCATTATACATGGATAAAGTAATGGCATTCCCTGCTGGTCTACTTTAAAGCATGGAAATAGATGTTAATAAATAAAAAGAATAAAATGATACTTTTTAAAAATCAAACTAACAATCCATACAAGCAGTAACTTTGTCACCATTCATGCATATAAGGTAGACCTTTTATTTAGTCGGCATAAGTTATATTTAAAGCAACTTAATTTCATGCTCTATAACCTATGATGGCCCCTAGTATGCCCTTAACTACCCAACCAACGGAAATTTAAAAAAATAATAAAATAACTCCCGGTGCATTATTTAACACTTACAGCTTTGGTGGCAAAGAGCACTATGCAACAAGTTCTACTAGTCCTCGCTTCAATAATTCAGCCCAGCCACATTTGCGCCTTCTGCCCAAGTTGAAGCAAGGAAGCGCCAATGACCGGTGCATGGGTGTGGCAACCCACGTGGCGATCGCCACACGCATGCGTTAGTAGATCAGGTGACCTGTGATGGTACTGGCACGTGGATGTGTCAGTATGGTCTTGCCCCAAGTTATAGTCATCATATATTTCCGTGATATAAGCGTTGTTGCATCAGCCCCGGCAGGTACAATATAAGCAATATACTCAAATATTGCATAATAAGATACGCCGACCACACCCAAAATGTTTTCCTAAGGTGGTGTCTCCATTTTATTTAAATCAATCCATACTTCCAGTATTCTGTCCACCACCTGCTCATACTGATGCTAACCAACGTCGATTGCATACTTTGTGCGCGTGCACTTACATTTATTTAACTCGCACAACATGCCCAGACCGGCCATCTCAGTTATTTTTTTTTTCCTACGGTAGCGACATCTAGCGCAGAGTCTCAAAACATACTTTGTCGCAATGGATAGCGGCTTGTATCTTTTTCTATTATGAAAATGCAGATTCCTGATGACACAGTTCATCGTCTTCGGGCAATGGGCTGGCTAATACAAAAGCGCATCTTCACAGGGCTTCCCCCATAGATATTTATAAAGCAGCTAAATGGGTATCCTTGCACACTTTTACGGAGCACAACTGCATCAATGCTGCCTCGTCGTCAATCAACTCCAAAGCGCACCTAACCTCCTTGACTCCACACTTTCAGACTACTAGTCTGCTCTGCTCTAGTCTGCGCTCCTGGCTCTGAGTCTGACGCAACTTGACTTCCTGTTTCCGGCAAGGCGGGATGTAGAGGGAGAGAAGTTGTGTGATGTGTATAGCAGTGTATCATAGGGGACGGGGCACCGGAAAAGGAAAGCTGTGGGATTGTTGGTGGGCGACCTTAGGTATGAGTTTGATTGGGGCGATCCCGGGGGGGGGGGGGGGGGCAGTGTTTGAGGGACAGGTGCTGTATCGCATACAAGGAGGAGAGTGGAAGAGATGGCAGCTAGGCGGAGGGGAGGCCAATCCTCCAATGCGCATGAGGAGACCGGTCTCCTGAACCCCCAATGTGTGTGAGGATGGGTGCACAGTGTGAGAGTGTGAGTACTACTACTACTACTAATAGCATTTATATAGCGCTACCAGACGCACGCAGCGCTGAACACTTGACAGAGAGACAGTCCCTGCTCAAATAGCTTACAATCTAGGTATCCTGGGTTGCTTTCTTTTATTACCTTGTATGGCTGGTAGCGCTATAAGAATGATTAGTAATAGTACTATGTCACAAATGCAATAGAAAGGAACATTAATAGCCTTCTTTTTATAACCTTAACCTTTGTCTTCCTTGTTCAGCAAAATGTCTCGGCCAAGCAGTGTGTCCCCAAGGCCAGGCAGTGCCCAATCAGGCCCTTCTGGTTCTGGAAGAGCTAAAGGGCTGAAGGATATCCGGATTGATGAAGAAGTGAAAATTGCTGTTAATATTGCATTGGAGAGATTTCGCTATAGTGATCAAAAGGGTGAGAAAGCTTGATGTCTTGGTCTGCTTGATAAATGTATTTATTTATTGGGATCTATTAACTTCCTTCATGAAGAGATTCACCCAAGGCGGTGTATAGCAGGTACAGTTTAACATAAAGCTTACAGTTTTGTTAACAACATAACAATAGTAAAAGGACCAAATACATAAACAAAAACATAAATGAGGTAAATTAGGAAACAACAAATTGAAACCTAATAATAGAACTACCATGAAACAGTATCAAAAATATACACATTTCCCACACTGCAGAACGACCATGTAACAGAAATCTGCTAAATTTCAGTACAATACAAAAATACCATGGAAGAACATTCAAATAACATAGACATAATTTTATTTGTTTTTTTCTATTTAGATTTTGCTTACACCTTTTTCAGTAGTAGCTCAAGGTGAGTTACATTCAGGTACACTGGATATTTCTCTGTCCCAGGAGGACTCATAGTCTAAGTTTGTACCTGAGGCAATGGAGGGTTAAATGACTTGCCCAAGATCACAAGGAGCAGCAGTGGGATTTCAACCAGCAGGTGCGCTAACCACTAGGCTCTCCACAATAGATGTTGATATAGTGCCAATGAAACACCTAATAAACATTCATTAGAACACTGAAATAATATAGATATGGTGCTAATGCTTTTCTACAGTGCAGCTTACCATGTAGCTGAGGCACCAAGTGCAGGTATATAGATGGGAACAAGATAAGTAGCTATACTCAAGGCAAGTTTTTTTTGTACAGTTACAGTGTGTTTTTTTAGAAAGGCAGTCAAAACTTTACAATGTCAGAAGTATCTTGTAACTAAGGACTAAGCCTTTGCCATCTATATGGGACCCCATTTTGAAATTGATGGTTTACTCGTTGAGCTTTGAAGCCCAGATTAATCCAATTTGGAAAAAATCTTTTTTTTCATAATGTGTCAATTGAGGCTTATAGGGTCATATTTTGATAAATCTCATTTTGCACTTTTGGTTCAGATGTTGACTTTGGCTAATCTTGATTACTACAATTTACTGTATGTTGGATTGAGTAGTAAATTGTTAGCTAAATTAGTTATTACAGAATACGGCGATACAGTTAATTTTTTGATTAGGGAAATACTCTACTGTTTATGGATATGTTAAAGAATTACATTGGCTTTGTGTTCGCTCAAGAATTATTTTTAAAGCTGGATGTTAAGTTTTTCAGGTATTATATGGACATCTGGATTGCTTATCCAATTTTTTATTTGCTGTTTTTATACTTCAAATTTGTAATAGTTTGCAACTGAATTACCCAGTTTTTAAGAATATACAGTTTAAGAGGCATCTTGGTTCAGTGTTTTCAGTTCATTACTATTTGAAATGATCTACTTACTCCAGTTTGTCGAGAAGTAAATTATATGCAATTTTGTAAGAAGTTAAAAACCTTTTTATTTGATAAATTTTAGATTTATTTTATGTTTTTCTTTTAATATTTTATCATTTCTCAGCTTGGTGATTTTTTTTAATTGTAAACTGCCTAGAACCTTTCGTTGAGTCGGGGATTAGACGTTTAGGAGAAGAAAGCTTCTTTGAAATAGAAGAGTTGTTACTATATATATATATATATGATGTTACTCTATATATGTAATTCTATGGTACTGTCCATGTTCTATTAATTTGTAATCCACACGGACAATGGACGTTGTGGACCATAAGAATTATTGTAATGTAAACAAGATAATGCGGAACTGGTCTAAGGTACAGGGGTGAGTAGCAAGCTAGTCCAGTTGTGGAATGAGTGTATAGTCAGTCGCCATATGTATTAAAGGCTTGGGAGATGAACCTGGCTTTCACCTGCTCCCTGAAGTAGAGATAGTCTCGAGTTAGACGTAACTCCTTTGGGAGTAAGTTCCAGACAATAGAGGCTACTCCTGATGAAGGTACAGAAGCTTTGATTCCAGGACACTTTGCAGGTTAACATGGGATTTATGTCTCCCTGCAAAGAATTTTGTATTTTGCTAGTGATGATTAGGACACTTTGCAGATTAACTACTACTACTAATAGCATTTATATAGCGCTACCAGACGCACGCAGCGCTGAACACTTGACATAGAGAGACAGTCCCTGCTCAAAGAGCTTACAATCTAGGTAAAACAGACAGACAAGACATTACAGGCAAGGGAATTACAGGGTAGAGAGGAACAGGGAGGAGGAGAGCAAATGAGTAGCGGTAAGGAGCCAAAGGCAGTAGTGAAAAGGTGGGCTTTCAGCATAGATTTAAAAACAGGTAAAGAAGGAGCTAGACGTATGGGTTTTTTTTACATCCCTCTTCTGCTGCCTCCATTTCCTTTTACAGTCTTCCACATCTCTATTCTCATGGAAGACGGCATTTAGCTTGTGGCATACAGCCACCTACATCTGCTGTTTGGTGTGTGCCCCAACACTTTCCCCGTAGGGGCAAAGAGAGTTCCAGTGTGTGTCACTACCTTTTTCACTAGGAGTTCCATCTTAGCAAGGCCAAAGTTCCCCTTCCTAGTAAAGGGATTCTTTGGGGCTACCATGGCAGGTATGGGATGTGAAGATTTGAAAATCCCAAGATGGGCATTTTTATAGGGCATTTAAGGTATCTGAGCTGCAACCAGGTAAGATGTTTTGAGTAGAGACGTGCGGAATTTGATAATGATCCCCGTAATTGGACGTTTCATGGAGAATGTTTAAATGCAGATATTTAGACATCGTGTTTGACTCTCATTGTTGCCCTAATGTGGGCAAGGAGGAGGTGACATCTTATCATGATTGCACTTTATACACCTGTGAAACTCGCTCATTTCCTTCCTACCCTGTTCCCCCAACAAGTAAACCAGGGGCAGCCGTGGACTTTGAACCACCTTTTCATGAACTTTTGTAGTAATTGTTTTAATGCTGTGACAATGGTGCTGTGGGGATATGTTCATATTCTGCTAGAATGGAGACAACTGTTTGTGCCTGGCCAAATCCCTTGTGCTCGGAAGTTGTGGGGGCATGTGGTCCCTAGGAATGGGTCAGTGCCACATCTGCCACTTACTAAATGGATGTGGGCCTGCTGGGGTAATGCAGCTCATCTTTTACTGCATTCTGGTTGGGTCAGACAGATATGGCCAAGGTGGCAAGTAGAGCCTTGCATATTTAACCGTTGAGCCTTTACTGGGGCCTGATGCCAATCTCATTTTTCAATCATCTTTGTCAGGGAACGCCTATGAAGCGAAGTTGGTCTCAGGCTTTTGTAGGGAGATGGACTGGGTGGACTGCATGCTTCTTGTCTCCACAGGGTTGTGTTAAAATCATCCAAATAACTGTCACCCTACCTGTGCTACAGAGCAAATATGTGTATCCAGCATTGGCCTATTATAGATGCAGATAGCGAACCCCCAGGATGCAGTGGTAACTGATGTAGCTGATCAGTCAGCCTTGTAGTGTGCCCCACAATGCGCTATATTTGACCTTTGAATACTTATGTCCAGGTATGAGTGTACACAGCATGGGTTTGTGGAAGTAGTAATCGTATAGGTCCAGCCTTCCCCCATCCACAGAGGGAGCCTGGCAGTGCTATATGTCACTGTATTCTCTTTCCACTCCCCTCATTCAGGGCATGGCTGTAGGGCAGCTGTGTGTGTGTGGCCTTTCCTCAGGCCAGTGCTTGAGCAACATGGTCCTGGAGGCACCCTAGGCAGACAAGTAGTTGGGAGTTTACCAAGTAACTTTGCACAGAGACATGTCTGTGCAACAGTCTTTGTGTGTCCCTCCACTACCTGACTGACCAAGGTACCCCCAGGACCATATTAGGCCATGCCTAGCCTGAGGGAAGGCCACACTCACAGCTGCCCTACAGCCATGCCCTGGGTGAGGGGAGCGAAAAGGAAAATACAGTGATGTATGCTCACCCACATTGTTGACCCTGATAGCACCTTCCAAATGGCTTACACTTTTGTCAGGTGCGGCATTTAGCAAACTCAAGCCTACTGGCTGTTCTTGTTTAGCCCACATTCCTTGTTCTCCAAAGGACCTACTCGAGGCATAGCCTAATAGTTTCTGCAGTGGGCTGGGAACCCAGGGGTGATAGGTTTGAATCCCTCCTCTGTCAGTAAGGTGAAGAGGTATGGTTGTGGTAAACTGATTCCCTTTGAAAACAGCCTATAGCCACTATCTCCCAACTCCAGATCTGCATTCTCCTTTTTCCCAGGGATGTTCAATTACTGTTTTATACAAAACTGTTTTTATCATTGCATGTCATGTAATGCTAAGCACTTTTGAAAGAATTGGTGCCAAAGACTTTTGTATGGAACAATATATAAAATGTAACTTGTATTTATATCAGAATAAGTAAACAATGACATAATAAACTTTTGCATGACAGCCCAGATTGGTCCATTTTACTGCTCCTTGGGGAGGGGGTGGGGGTGGCTGCTGACACTGCTGTTGCTCCTGGCAGAGGACCCTTTCCTCCTCCTGCAGGAGTGTGGCCTGGATTGCAGCTAAGCCCTTCTGTGGGTCCTGTTGGAGGATTTGGAGCAACCCACGCTGGCCATTTATGGGGCCTGTATGGGAGGAGGCTCTGCAGCCTCCATAACTGCTCTTCACAGTGCGGCCACAGTAGCAGAAGCCTGCATCTCTGACTGAATGGGAGTTGGCAGGACACCCTGTTTGTCCATCTTTGCCTTCTGGCACCTTCCAGGGGCTTCTATGCCACAATCATTGTACTGCGTGCTAGATGGGGAGACATATGTTTGAGGGTTTATAGCTGGTCTGTCATGATGCTGAGCAGGTGGCATCCCATGTAGCTACCAGTGCCTCCATACCACCTCCTAACTCATGTGCATGATCTTTGGGGGACCAAGGTGAGGGGCTGTCTTCATAGGTGGTGGTGTGGCTCTGGAGGGAATAATGGCAATATATGATTTAGGGGGTGCAGTGGCTGCAGCAGTGACATTGTGTGTATGCTCCATGGTGCGACCGCACCTGGAGTATTGTGTTCAGTACTGGTCTCCGTATCTCAAAAAAGATATAGTAGAATTGGAAAAGGTACAGCGAAGGGCGACGAAAATGATAGTGGGGATGGGACGACTTTCCTATGAAGAGAGGCTGAGAAGGCTAGGGCTTTTTAGCTTGGAGAAGAGACGGCTGAGGGGAGATATGATAGAAGTGTATAAAATAATGAGTGGCATGGATCGGGTGGATATGAAGCGACTGTTCACGCTATCCAAAAATACTAGGACTAGAGGGCATGAGTTGAAGCTACAGTGTGGTAAATTTAAAACGAATCGGAGAAAATTTTTCTTCACCCAACGTGTAATTAGACTCTGGAATTCGTTGCCGGAGAACGTGGTACGGGCGGTTAGCTTGACGGAGTTTAAAAAGGGGTTAGATAGATTCCTAAAGGACAAGTCCATAGACCGCTATTAAATGGACTTGGAAAAATTCCGCATTTTTAGGTATAACTTGTCTGGAATGTTTTTACGTTTGGGGAGCGTGCCAGGTGCCCTTGACCTGGATTGGCCACTGTCGGTGACAGGATGCTGGGCTAGATGGACCTTTGGTCTTTCCCAGTATGGCACTACTTATGTACTTATGTACTTATGGCATGAGGGGCCTCCTTTTTGGATGGCAGTTGTTGCAATGACAGGCTTCTATCGTCACTATGCTATCTCTTCCACTTGCTGTCTTGTCAGGTATGTAGGCTGTGTGGTGTGTTAGGTAAGGGCGTGGGTGCTATACACTGTGGGCATGGGTTCGATTCACATAGATATTTTTTCAGATTGCTATTTGTTTCTACCTGCCACACCTACTTATGGGCAAGGCAGCTTTATGTGACAGGAGGCATGCTTTGATTGAGCTCACTGAGGTGCACCCTCCCACAGCCCTTTCCCTACCCCCTTGACATGTCATCTTACAGTTTTCTATATGACTGCAACACATTGTGGGTATGGTGGTTGTGGGCACACTGCGATGATGGCAGCTGCATACTCGGGTCTTAGTAAAACAAAAACATGGCTGTTATGGGGATGCAGTATTATTGGTACTCCTATTGGTCCCTGAGGTGCTCCCACATGCATCGGATCAGGCCCGGTCTTCCCGCCATATTTGGCGATACCGGCTCTGGAGTTCCTCCAGGTCCCAATGGATCCTAAATCACCTTTAACACTCAATAAGATGGGGCAGGGTTCAGGTGATGGCCCTTTTGCCCTTGACAGATAGCTTTCCCATAGTCATGTTGTGCTTTGCTCCTCACATAGGCAGTACATAAGTAATGCCACACTGGGAAAAGACCAAGGGTCCATCGAGCCCAGCATCCTGTCCCCGACAGTGGCCAATCCAGGTCAAGGGCACCTGGCAAGCTTCCCAAACGTACAAACATTCTATACATGTTATTCCTGGAATTGTGGATTTTTGCCAACTTCCCAGCTGAACCCAGTTTCGCCCCTCCTCCCCTCACGTCACTAGTGCTTGCTAGACCCTATCTTCTGCTGCAAGTTAATGGGATTACTGTAGAAAACACAGCACCTTCAAAACAACTCCAGCGCAAAGAAAAGCAATTTACCAGCACAGAATTTGAACACAGTTTTACAAGAAACTACCAGCCCCCAAATTAAAACTAGCAAGTACAGAATAGATAAAAGAGGCTTAGAGAGGACTTAGAGGTAGATGCACTAAACGTTTTTCATCGTTAAATGAGCCCTCAGGGAAGAATTTCCTATCCTTTCCATGCACTTAAGCCTATTTTCCGACGACAGTAGCAGCTAACGAAAACGGAATGGAGATGAGCAATTAGTGTGAAAACCCCATTGAAACGACATGCACTAACCTTTTCCGATTGCCTTTACGCAGGAAAAAGGCAGGAAAACTAACGAGAGGTCTGGACCTCTCGTTAGGACAGCTCTGTGCCAGGAAAAATCATTAAGTGAAAAAACAAACAAACTTTGAGCCAATCCCAGCGCATTAGCAGAGCTAAAAGCGCTGTGATTGGCTCAAAGGACGTCAGAAAACACATAAAAAAATAAAAATAAAAAAAGGATCGGGAGGGGGCAAGGGCGCTCATCAGGAGCGTCCTGTACGGACGGCCTTGCCCCCCCCCCCCCGCTGCTCCCCACTTTCCGCCGCTCCCCCCACCCCAAAAAAGCAAAATTCTAGTAGCCCCTGCCCCCCTCCCTTCCTCACTACTCTCTCACCTCAGCTCCGCCTCCCGACATCCTCGTCCTGTGCCCCGCCCCCTTTTGGGGTCGTCGCCGCCATTCCCCTCCTCCATCGGGCCCCCCCTCCCTCTTACCGGGCCCGTGCAGCGCCTCTCTCCTCTGTCCGAAGGCGCTGCACGGGCAAGAAGAAAGCTGATGATGCCTGCCTTCGCTCGCGCGTCTTTCTCCTGCTGCGCCCGCCCCTGTCTAACGTCGGTAACCTACGTAGGTTACTGACGTCAGACAGGGGCGGGCGCAGCGTCTCTCTCCTCCTGGGCCCGCCTTTTTGGATTTAAAATGCATTCAGTCTCATTGCATTCTCAATCTCATTGGGGGGGGGGGGGGGGGAGGAAAGGCCGTTTACTGGGTCGAGCTGTGGAGAGCTGAAACAACCTTTCGCCTCCTCTGCTAGAAGCTGGACGAGCCGGATCGTGCCTTCTTGCAGTTTGACTTGGGCAGGGAATTTAGGAAGACCCCCTTCTCTCCAGAACCCAAAGCAGGTATTTCCTCCTCTAAAATGTTTAAATTGTCTGTTTTGTGCTTCTGTGGGACTGGGGTGCGAGGATCTCAGAACTGCTTTTAACAATGCTGCCACTGTGAACGGAGAAGCCTCGGGATTTTGAAGCCGCTGTTTTGCTGCTTGCGATGAATCTGTTTGTTTAGAGAATGGAAGACTGGGCTTTTTTTATGTGTTTTCTGACGTCCTTTGGATTTGGGAGCCATGTGCTTGTGATTTGACTGTGTTTTGACTGTTTGTGGCATGCGCAGAGCAGCTAACATAACGCTTGGCTGCTCTGCGCATGATTTGGGGGCCGATTAACGATGTGTATTGTGATTCTTTGATACATTGTACGTTTCAATACCGATCTCAGCATGTGTGACTTTTTTTTTTGGTGCATGTTTCGTTATTTTAAAATCGTTAGGGACTTTAACGATTTAGATTTTTTTACGTTTGGTTGCTGCATCTGCCTCTTAGAGAGGAAAGACTCGCAGCAGTGAAAGAACAGTGTTTTTTTTGTTTGTTTGTTTTTTATGTTTATTTTAGTTGAGATATAGAGGCAGACAGTTAAAAAAAAAAAAAAAAAGCTTTAAAGAGAAAGAAACATTTTAAAACACAGGCAGCCTTAGCCACCAAACAAATCAGCCCTGAAGATCCTCAGCACAATTCCAAGTGACAGGCAGGGCCAGCAAGATGGGGGCGCCTTATGGAGGGGGGGGGGGGGGCAGAGAAATGATATAGGCACTGGGGCATGATAGATGTCACTTTGTTTTGGGCACCTTTAAATTGGAGAGCTGTTGCTAACACTTCCCTCACTAGTGCAGATGTAGCAGGCTGGGGGGGTGGGGGGGACATGTTCAGGGCTGTTCAACAGATGTGGCACTTAGGTATAGGTCCTGATGATTTCCCCCCAGCGGTCATGGTATCTAACCCTGCCTGTGTATGATGCTTGCACATGCCTAGGGTTACCATATTTGCTCCCCCCAAAAAGAGGATACATGCCCCGCCCCCTCACATACCACCCCCGCCCCCTCACATACCCCTAAGGGTGTCCTATCCTCCCCGCCCCTTAACTTACTGTACTGCTCTGGTGGTCTAGTGACCACTTCAGGGCAGGAAACAGCCCCCTCTTCCTGTCCAGAGCGCCTGCATGCTGTTCCTCGCTGACTCCGGTCCTGGTGCCGATTCAGAATGGCCGCCAAAAGTTGAAGCAGCCTCGCGAGACTTCAACTCTCGGTGGCCATTTTGAATTGGCGCCAGGACCGGAGTCAGCAAGGAACAGCATGCAGGTGTTGGGGGCAGGAATAAGGGGGTCTCTTTCCTTCCCCGAAGAGGTCACTAAGCCACCTGGCAGTATAGTAAGGTAAGGGGAGTGGAGGATAGGACACCACTAGGCCCGCCCGCCAGCCTGCCTGTTTTTCCGGAAATCCGGCCAAACGGGCAGGCTGGCAAAACCCGCCCGGTTGCCCGGCCATGTCCTCAAAAAGAGGACATGTTCAGGTAAAACCGGACATATGCCGACTTCCTTGGGACATTGCTTCACACTCGGCTTTCCAGGGACCTCCTTATTCTTCTCCATGCCTTCATGAGACACTGTGCAGTGGCAGGTGGTGGTGGTGTTTGAAAATCTCCCTCCTGTGCCTGAGACACAGGAGTACCAAGTGCTCTGACTCCTCAGCAGAAAAATTTGGTTCTCTCCTTAGAGGCACGTCTTGGCAGACTGAGAAATACCCTTTCACAAGCAGCACTATATATGGTCGTTTTGCACGTGGAGGGGATGTTGTGATAGAAACACAGAAACATGACGGCAGATAAAGGCCAACTGGCCCATCCAGTCTGTCCATCCTCTGTAACCACTAACACTCTTCCTTTTCCTAAGGGATCCCACATGCTTGTCCCACACTTTCTTAAATTCTGACACAGCCCTCGTCTCCACGACCTCCACCGGGAGGCCATTCCATGCTTCCACCACCCTTTCCGTGAAAGAATATTTTCTTAGATTCTTCCTAAGCCTATGTCCTCTTAACTTCATCATATGCCCCCTCATTCAGAATTTTCCTTCATATGAAAAAGGCTCACTTCCTGTACATTAATGCTCCTGAGATATTTAAACATCCCTATCATATCTCCTCTCTCCATTCTCTCTTCCTGCTGAGATTCATAAGCCTGTCCCTATATGCTTTGTCCAAGACTGCTTACCAGTTTTGTAGCCACCCTCTGGACCAACTCCATGCTGTTTATATCTTTCCATAGGTGAGGTCTCCAGAATTGCATACAGTACTCTAAATGGGGCCTCACCAGAGACTTATACAAGGGCACTATCACCTCTTTTTTCCTGCTGGTCATCCCTCTCTCTTTATGCAACCAAGCATCTTTCTGGCTATGATTGTCTCTTTTTCTACCTGTTTGGAAATTTTATGGTCATCAGACACAATCGCCTCCAAGTCCCACTCTTCTTTTGTACACAGAAGCACTTCATCCCCTATACTGTACCGTTCCCTTGGATTCTTGTAACCCTAGTGCATGCCCCTGCAATTTTTAGCATTAAATCTTAGTTGCCAAATTTTGGACGATTTCTCAAACTTTGCTAGGTCCTTCCTCATGTCATCCACACCATCCGGGGTGTCCACCCTGCTGCAGAGTTTATCATCATCCGCAAGGAGACAAAACTTACCAGACAGCCCTTCTGCAATATCACTCAGAAATATGTTAAAAAGAGCCGGCCCGAGGACCAATCCCTGCGGTTCTCCACTGATAACAATCCTTCTTCAGAGCAAGCTCCATTTACCACTACCCTCTGTCTCCTTCCATTTAACCAATTTTTAACCTAGTCAGTCACTTTAGGTCCCATACCGAGGGCACTCCGTTTATTCATGAGTCGACTGTGTGGAACCGTGTCAAAGACTTTGCTGAAATCCAAGTACACCACATCTAGTGCCCCTCCCATGTCCAACTGTTTGGTCACCTGTCAGCAAAGAAAGCTTTTTTGACACAGGACCACTTCTGCATTTGGACATTTGCCACTGGTTATTTTCTATTGGCAAACACTATTATCTCATTATGTCTATCTTATTCTGCGGAACTGTAGAGCTAAACAGATTGCCCCGTCTCCGTTTAGAGAGCAGGGCAGTTGGGAACTAGAACTCAATTATATTTATGAATTAGCACTCTAGAACTTATAAGACCAATTTTATGTTCATTTATGGATCCAAGTCCACAGCCCTAGTTATATTGACATGCGGCCCACTAAATTTTATAAAAATAGAAATAGATGTATTATAGGAGCTCATAAATGGTTAGAGTAAGGAGGCAACAATAATAGGAGAGCTATGCATATATGCTAGGTTCTTCTTAGAAAAATGTCTTGCCCTTATTAAAAAGGGTTACAAGCAAACACATGCTTAGGCACTATGCCTATTACCCAATAGCAGTTGTAGCAGAAGGCAGGCAGGAGCTCTGAAGGGTCCATCTGTGCAGAGGAGTCCCAGCAGTGCAGGAGCAGAGGTGGTGGGTAGTGTCTTACAAACTAGGAAATATAAGAGAATGTTAGCCTGGAGCTGGTGAGATCAGCAGACAATCTTTGGACTGCAAAGGTGTTTCTTGTATACCGTTTCTGGCTGTTGCTCATTCTTGAAGACAAAAATTGCAGTGTCATTTTGTATCACAGAACTGCAGTTCTTGGAACTCTGCTCTGACCATTCCAATGCAAATAGGCTCCTGTGGCATTCATTTTATGTTCAGGTACCAAAGTGGTTGGATTAGACTGATCTGGGGTGCATGACTGTACAAGAATATTTGTCAGTTTGGATGAGTAGTTTTTGAGCAAACCCTTGCTGCTTGCAGGATCTTGATAGAAATCGGGGCACAAGTCACACTGCATTAATGCTTGATTTAAAGCAATTAATGCTGAGGTTGTTACCAGCTCTGGTGGTGGTCACCTATGCAGGGAGTTTGCCCCTACAGCATGTCTTCATTTTAAATATTTGGAAGGCGTATTTTTGACCTCTGAGAGATTTTTTTTCCACTATTCATTATGGCATCACTTTTTTGAGATGTTTCCAATAGACGTTTTAATTCGGACGTAGATGTCATATCAACAAAGAGAAAACACAATGCCTAGTCCTTTAATCACAATACTCTCCATTCCTCCCAACTACTCTTAGCACCCCAGAGGTTAAACTCTCCATATCTGACAACCTAAAAATTCTTGGAGTAACGATAGAGAACCATTTATCATTCAAAAACCACGCTAAATCCATCACGAAGAAAATGTTCTACACAATATGGATATTGAAACGAGTGAAATCATATCTTCCCTTGGACACTTTTCAGAACCTGGTACAATCTTGTTGGGCAGACTGGATGGACCGTGCAGGTCTTTTTCTGCCGTCATCTACTATGTTACTATCCAGCTTATAATCGAAAGTGATCGCCGGCCATTTCCCGACATAAATCGGGAGATGGCCAGCGATCTCGGAACAGTGGCGAAATTGGTATAATCGAAAACTGCATTTTTGACAGCATCGCTGCTTTCCCGTCGTCTCGCCGGCGAAAGTTCAAAGGGGTGTGTCACCGGCTAAGCAAAGGCGGGGCGTGGGCGTGGCTACCAGATGACCGGCTTTCGCCGATAATGGGAAAAAAAACCTGGCGATAAGCAGTATTTCGCTGGGTTTACTTGGTCCTTTTATTTTCACAACCAAATCTCAAAAAGGTGCCCCAACTGACCAGATGACCACCGGAGGGAATGGGGGATGACCTCCCCATACTCCCCCAGTGGTCACCAACCCCCTCCCACACTAAAAAAAAATAAAATTAAAAACCTTTTTTGCCAGCCTCAAATGATGTACCCACCTCCATGACAGCAGAATGTGTTCTATCCTCCGACAGCCTTTCCCTGGTTGTGATGTGTCTCTCGGATGAGTGTGACACCTTTTCTGTTAGGTGCCCTGCAGAGTCACATCAGCAATGCATTGTGGTGGGTGTAGGGTACTGGGCCCATGGTGCTTTTCCCCCTGCTAACTGGGTCAGAGTGTGCCCTGTTTTACTTCCGTTAGTCCATGAGGTAGTGGCCATGTTTGTAAGCCACTTTTAGATCCCTTTCATGTGTTAGCCATGTTAGAGAACTTAGTTCTTACCTTGAATGTGGCTGAAAGAGGGCATTATACACCATTCTGCCAGCTCTGACCTACTGCTAATCTCAGTCCCAGGGAGACTGTTTGCCAGTGGGGCACAACCTCTGATCTGCAGTTAACTGTGAGTAAACATGCTTATTCAAATAAAGGACTTTTTCAGAGAGATTAGTCTTCAGGTGTGAACTGGTGTGCCAAAGTTAAACAGCAGCAATAAGTCCTAGAGGCTGTATGCAGGTCCCTGGAGCAGTTTTAGTGGGTGCAGTACATTTGTGGGTAGTGGGTTTGGGAGGGGGGGTTGGGGGGGCTCAGCTCCCAAAGTAAGGGAGCTATGCACGTGGGAGCTTTTCTGAAGTCCACCGCAGTGACCTCTAGGGTGTCCAGTTGGTGTCCTGGCATGTCAGGGGGGCGAATGCACAAAAAATGCTGGCTCCTTCCACGGCCAAATCCAAGGCATTTGGCTTGCCGGAACTGTATTATCGAAACAAAAGATGGCGCTACTGCTGTTTGTTCACAGTAAACCGTCCATAGCTGGGCGAAGAGAAAGGCGTGGAAGAGAGAACACATGTGCAACACCAAGGTCTTGGATTGGTCTGGAAAGCCAATGAGGATTTCAATCAGGTGAACTGCTATCTGGGATCCCGCGTCCAGAGGAATGAGCATACAGAACGGGGGACAATTGGCACACACTACACTATGAGTCAAAGACCCCAGGAGGAGCCATGACGGGAGCCAAATGTGCGACACCCACTCGATAAATTCTTTGGGTCCCTGTTGCATTGCTGATGGAGGATGATACAGCCAAGGCAATAATTGTAGAAGTGATTTACACAACGAGTAGACTGAAGACAAGTTAGCAATTTTCTTTTTTTTTTGATTTATAAATTTTTATTGAACATCAAGCAATATAACAATAATCTGGAGCCCATGACTCCCACAACTTTCCAACAAGTCAAAATTCAAACCATTTCCACAAAGCTTTTTTTTCCCCCCCCCCTCCCTCCCCCTCCCCCCCACCTTACCCTCCCCCCTACCCTTCCCACCCTTCAGCACTGTAACTTAACCAGCCCTGTTCACTATGTTTCCAGTAAAAAGTGTCTCCAGATGCATCCATTCTTCTGCAGTGTGACAATATCTCCCTCTACATCTGTCCGTCATCTTTTCCATAGCCACTATTATCCTAAGCCTCTCCACCCAATAAGTTAGCAATTTTCATATAGAGCTCAATCTGGTGAACAGCAGTGACAAATAGGGCCAGACCACAGCCAAATCGATTAAACTTAAAGAGGGTTCTGGTGTTAACGGCACTCTTAACTCCCTAATCGGCATCCATTTTCAAGTAGTCAATGGGGAAAATGGTCCGTTGAATCTCAATCAAATTCAGTTCCAGGACAGCACTGCCATAGATAATGTTGACAAAATGTATTGTAAAGGGCAATGATTGCTGGTACAACAGGATTCTTTCAGTTGGGACTAGGAGCAGTGCAGCAGCTTGTACAGGCGGTTACAGTGTTGTCTGATCAGCTGATTAACAGCTAAGGCAGGTGGGATCCTGGTTAGACGGCTTTTCTTTGGTTTACACAAGCAGCAGATCTTCTTAAATTGATAGGATGTTGTTTCGGCGAAGGAGCACAGACCACAGGTATCGAAGCAAGATGGGCTCAGCGAAGGATCAGTATCGGCAAGAGAAAGAGCCGGAAAATCCATTGAATGATGGTCCACTAGACAAAGCTGGACGTAGAGACCGGGAGGCAATCAGGATCTAGTCGAAACGGCAGCTCCCCAGGTTTGCAAAGGCAGACCGGACATCAGTCTGATGAACGGTGGTCGATCCAGGCTCCGTGATAACTGTTGCACAATCCAGGCCAGCCCCACGTTAGCGGAGGGCAGGACGGGCTGCAGCCAAAGTAAGGCCGGTTAAGAAATTCAGCGAAGTCAGCTGGCACCCCAAGACACTCCACCTCAAGCCGATCACGGAGATCAAACTCCTAGATAAAATCGAGAAAGGGCCTTAATTCGGGAACACCGGAGCTAACGGTTAACGCATCCTTCTACTCGGCAGCCATTTTCATTACTCCACGCAGACTATTGCAACAGTGTTTTCATAGGATGTAAGACCCAAATCCTGAAGAAACTTCAGACTGCTCAAAACACGGCAGCCAGACTCATCTTTGGCAAGTCAAAATTTGAAAGCGCAACACCTCTTCGAGAGAAGCTGCATTGGCTCCCCATCAGAGAAAGAAATTTCAAAGTCCATACACTGATTCACAGGATTATACATGGAGAATCCCCTAGTTACATGAATAACCTGATCGACCTCCCTATCAGAAACAGATCTATGTCATCATGTACTTACCTCAATTTACACCTTCCCAACTGCAAGGGAATTAAATACAAAACTTTTTATGCATCCAGCTTCTCCTTCTTAGGCAGCCAGCTTTGGAACGCTTTACCAAGATCCATCTGAACAATTAACGACTATCTACCCTTCCGAAAAATGTTGAAAACCCATTTCTTCAAGCAAGCTTACCCTAACGACCCGACGTAACCTTTTAAGCCCACCCACATGTCTCCTGCTCCTACAAAGATAATATCTTAACCATGTCTCCCAATCTCCTTCATGCTTATCCCCTAATCTTTCTTCCCCATCTTCCCTACACCATACCCCTCCCAATCTCTTTTCCTTCAACTTATCCTATCTTTGTTACAGCTTTCCATGTTCAATTCACATATTCTTAAGGCCTTTCTATTACTATGTTTACTACAGATGTAAAATTCTCCTTACAAGACTCTAATTCTATTTACTATGTAAGCCGCATTGAACCTGCTATGTGTGGGGAAACTGCGGGGTACAAATGTAATAATAATAATATTGAAATTGCCCCTCCACATAAATTATAAATTTAAAAGTATTATTTATTATATATTATCCCTAGATATGTTTTACTTTTTAAGTTATATTTTACTGGGGTGATTATTACTTTTGCATGTATTTCTCCTGCTTACATATTATTGAAGTCTATATGGATATGCGTTTATATAATTTTATGTATAGTAACGGATATATTTGATTTTTAAGTTTATATATTTATTTGTTTAAGAATTCTCTTCGGAACAATTGGTTACATAGTTAAGAAATATTGGAAAATCCAGCATTACAAGAGCCATTTATAATTGCAAGAAAAACATAGGAGGAGGTAATTTTGTTATTGTTCATTTATATGTTTTTGTGCTTGTTTTCAAGTTCTTATACATGCACCCTTTTTAAAAGATGTTGTTTTAGGAATTTTTGTTTGTAATGATTTTTTACATAATTTTGTAATATTCTTGATTGCGTATGTGAGTCTTTTATAGATTTCACAGATTTTACATACCTCTGAAGCAGGCATTTGCTGAAACATGGCTGTGTTGGGTTTTTATGTGTTTCATTGACTGAATTATTTTTGCTTACTATTGGTTTCATGCCTTGTTGTTTGGCTACAATAAAGCAATTAGCAATTTGGATATCTACAGGACATCATTCTACAGTTAGCATCTCCTTATTTCTTTAGCTGCGATTCATGATTTAAGCTTGTGGACAACACTGGGAGGTAACAGATTTTGCACTGGATGCATTTAATATAGTGCTACTTCATAGCATTGCAGACTTGGCATGTTTTGGTTTCTGAATCGAAGAAAACATAAAAGAAGCACACGAGGACCTTTTTTTTTTTTTTTCCTGAAAACTATGGCTTCTACAGACACGTTTGATTCTGCAGGTATCCGCTGGATTTACTTCATGCGACGTCAATTAGCAACACGTATAGGCATCTTTGTCTGTGTTTGGAATGAGATCTTTTTAATTTGGTTGTTTTCAAGTACCTCGATCATGTTTGACCCCGACGCAGGCGTATCAGCCTGTGTCGGGTTAGTTTATTAAAGGCGTTTTGATTGTCCCAGTCTTGAAGACCCTTGTGTGCTGTTGACTTTGTTTCTGTACCCTCGGACCCTCTTTCTTCTGCTACTTGGTTTCTAAATTAACCTGGTCCTCATTCATGTGTTAAAAACAGAGGGAAGAAGGAAGTGTTGATTGAAAGCAGGACCTGAGCTCTCTTCGAGGAGAGCTGCCACCATCAGAATTTGCAGAACTGGAAAAATAGCAAGATGAAAGGAGCACTTAAGTTTTCCTTGACTTTAACCTTCCAACTAATCAAACTGAGAAAGTAACTAGAAAATATTTGAAGAGTTTTGCATTTGAGGAATGGCAGATTTAAAAAAAAAAAAAAAATCCTCTCGTTTGCAGTATCCACAATAAAGTTTCCAGTACCAAGCTGGTTCTAAATTGAACTATTAACTATTACAACAGTTGTAAACTCCATAGTCCAGCATTGTCATTATTATCCCCTTCAAATATTTTCCCCTTTTCTTGCCATTAACTTCCCTCTATCCTCCCCTTCAACCCACCAACCTCTTTCATTCTGTTTTACTAATGTGCAGAATCTTTGCTCTTATAATTCTTGGAATGGCAGATTTAATTTAAAACCCCCCCACAAAAGTGGGGAAAAAAGCCCAGCACACTGGAGGCTTCAGGATTATGGAGGAGGTAGGATGAAAAATCAGCAGCCTTGTTGCTAGTTCACTAGCTTTGAAAGATCAATGTACTATCAAAATACTGATTGAAAATATAGAAATGATAGAGAGCTTTGATGTTGTCAGGAAAAGCTGCAGTATAGATTATGCTAATCAGTTGTGTGGTTTTGCTAAGTTCAAAACATTTTTCTGTTTTATTGATTCGTAAATGAGGAATCACGATTGAAAGTTAAAGTGTGCAGGATAGTTAATGTAGTAATTTTTTTTTTTCTTCAGAGACTGAATTTCCTTCATCTTTGACCAGTACTGAAAGGGCATTTATTCATCGACTCTGCCAGTCTCTTGGTTTGGTGTCCAAAAGTAAAGGGTAAGTTAGTGTTCTCCACAGATTGTGAGATTGCTGAGTAAATAAAATAATGGATATCTATTTGTCGATTCCCTTATTACTTGAGAACAACCAATCCCATGTACATTTCCCAAGAGCTAAATGCAGCCTGAAAAACATTAAATATGCCATTTTCTATGCTCACAGTACAACAATGCGGTCAGTGATGAGGTCTGGAAAGAGAATTTGAACACTACATACTGAACATTTCTCCCTAACCTGAAGGGCTGTTAAACCATTTTCAAGCAGCCTCTCTTTGCTTGGGGGGGGGGGGGGGGGGGGGGGGGAGAAATGAGAACTGGCTTTAATTTTTGAGGTTGTCCCTGTCTTCCAAAGATCATCATCATCATGTTAGTCTGTTGACAGTTTACCTTGGAGAATTGTAGACAAAAAGAAGTCCAGCAATTTTTCTTCATTGGTGATGGTGGTGGAGGACTTGGGGTTGGGGGTGGTAGAGGGTTGGGGGCTGATAGAGGGTAGGGCTCAGCAGTTTCTTTTGAAATTCCGTTAACTGAAATTACTTCACTTCTCAAGATTAATAAATAAAAAGTAAAAATGGAAAATAAGGAGACTACCTTTTTAATTGCACTAACTTGATACAGTTTTTGACTAGCTTTTGAAGGCCAAAACCATGTTTCCCAGGTCAGGACAGGCTCAAATAAAAAAATGTGTATCACTCTATTCTGGATGCAGTTAATTGTCTTTATTATTTTGATTGTTGCTTCTCATTCTCCTCCTCCTTTCTCTCCTGCATCTAACTTTCCTTCTTTCCATCTTCTGTGCCTTCTCACCCTGTCCTTTCCCGTCTTTCCCTCCCCGTGCAGCCTGTTTTCTAGGGCTGTATCAAATATTTGTATTTGATTCGATTTGGCGCTGAATACATTATTCGTATTCGGCCGAATAATTATTTAAATACGAATAATCTGGGGCTCTACTGTGCTAAATCCTACTGAAATAAATATTTGAGCTCTGATTTCACATTGTTTCTTTTATTATTTGTTATGTTAAAGCTCAATGTCCATTATTTGTATTTGGCATTTGGCTGAATAGTAAAATATGCTATGCGGTACAGCTGTACTTTACCCTCCTTTCCAGCTGGAGCCAGAGGAGAAAGTGACAACACAATCTGTTGGCTTTGATGTGAGTTCAGGAGGACATAAGGCTGTAGCTGTTGAGGGTTGGGGGAGTACATGGGGAGAAAGGAAATGAATGGAGAGGAAAGTCAGGGATGCACAAAAGCCCTCGCAAAAAAAAGTGGGCTTTTCGACCCCCAGAAAAAGTTACCGAGTTCAAAAAAGCGAGCTATGCTGGAAGGAAATTGCACGCAAATGAACTGCAAGCAATTTCAACAAGCAGCTCAGTAGGGAAAGCCACAGCTTATGCGAAGAATCAGCCAATAAGCAGCGCATGTGTAGGACAGTCAATATTAGAATGTAGCGTGTGCTATGGCCACACCTCCACAGCGTTTCACTGCTATACACGGCTTTTATACACGCATACAAGCAATTTTATAATGTGCATGCATGAAACCCATGTGTAGCTTTATTTTTGTTTTCTCAAAACTGTTCTTTTTTGCTCCAAGATAACTTTGGGAGAGAAAATTGATTGTGGCTGGCTGACTTTGATTTTTGCTCTACCAGATAATTTCACTTTTTCATTTTCAAGAATGGGTTGTCCACATCAATGAATAATGTGTGCTGTCTTCATTTAAAAAGAAATCACTTGTGTTAGATGAGTTCGTGAAGGTCATATTTAAGTTTCCTTGTAAAAGGTAGGGGCTGCATTTTCTGCATCACTAGAAAAGCACATTTGAATAACAACAATTAGCTGTTTGTCATATATTTGCACATGATTACCATTAGCTGCTATTGTGAATGGTAAAAAAGCATGCAAAGCCCCTTTGTGCCTTTCTTGCTGAATACTATGCTCGCTAAACTGGCTAGAACTGATGAAAATCGCACGTTGCTAGCACGGAAAGTTTTTTTGTGCATCTGGCTCTGGGTTGGAAGGAGAGCGAGGGGTTTGCGGGTGAAGGAGAAATCGGGGGGGGGGGGGGATAGGGGAAGAGAGAGGGCTGCATGGAGCAAGGTGGAGGCTGTAATACTGTACTTAAAAAGTAAACTCAGGTGAAGAATAGGTACTTCTACAGGTCTTAGTAAAAACTAAAATTTGTCTTAAGCAGCATGTCCACGTTTCCTATCTTGTGGTTCTTCCTTTTTTCACTTTGGGTTTGAATAATTGTGATACTGAATGATTACAATGAAAGAAACTCTTCAAGAGAGAGAGGGTGTGAAATTCCTGGGTTCCAAAAAGCTGCTATTGGTAAGTACCAAGAACCTGCCCATATAGACAACTAGAAAGTTTCAGTAATATAACCTGTGGGTGTGTGTTAATTATAGAGTAAGCATATTTTGTTTATTTTATTAGAAATTCCAAGTCATTATAAACAAAACAAAGGAGAAAAGTATCACAAAAGAAAAACATTGACAAAAAGTATCAGAAGAGAAAAATAAATCACATATGCATCAACTAATTCAAACAAGAAAATGAAAATAGAAGACATAAACAGTATGAAAAGCATACTAAGAGCCCCATACAACATACAGTAGTCAGCAGGTTACAGATAAAATTCAAACCACATAAAATCATGTACGTTAGGATCTGCTATCTAAAGAGAATCTTTCAACTGAGATATTTTGATAGTTTTCAGTGGCAGATTCTCTTTTGTTAGGTTAGATGCTGTGGTGGGCTCATTTTCAAAGCACTTAGACTTACAAAGTTCCATGGGGCACATTTTCGAAAGGGAAAAACGTCTAAAAAATGGCATTTGGACATTTTTCTCATAGAAACGTAATTGTTATTTTCAATACCTATTTTTTAGACGTTTGTCTGCAGTGTGTCCAAATCTCGAGGGGGCGTGTTAAGGGCGGGTCTTGGGACATTTTTAGCCATAATGGAAACAAAATCGTCCAGGACTAAAACGAAGACATTTTGAGCTAGATCTGTTTTTATAAAAATGAACAAGGCACAAAAGGTTGCTCTAAATGACCAGATGACCACTGGAGGAAATTGGGGGTGACCCCCCCCCCCCCCAAATGTGATTAAAAATATTACTTACCAGCCTCAGATGTTATACTGAGGTCCAGTAGAGCAGCATGCAGATCCATGGAGTAGTCTAGTGGTCGGTGCAGTGCACTGTAAACAAGTAGACCCAGGCCCATATTCCCCTCTACCTGTTATTCTTGTGGTGGAAACTGTGAGCCCTCCAAATCTCACCAGAAACCCATTGTACCCACATATTGGTGTCCCTTCACACATAAGGGCGATTGTAGTGGTGTACAGTTGGGGGTAGTGGGTTTTGGAGGGCTCAACAGACAAGATAAGGGAGCAACAGTGAGATGTGTACCTGGGAGCATTTATTTGAAGTCCACTGTAGTGCCCCATTGCTCTCCTGTGATGTCTATGTGGCCAGTCTTCTAAAAATGCTGGCCCCTCCTACATCCCAATGGCGCGATTTTCTATGTTTTTCACTTGGACATTTTTTTTCCCGAAAACGGTTAAACCCAAAAAAATGAAAAACAACTTATAAAGCACAAAACCTTGTTTGAAATGGTATTAAAAAAAAAAAAAAAGATAGACGTTTTGCTTTTTAGAAAATTACCTTTTTTCCTATTCAGATTTTGGACATTTTGTTCAAAACGTCCAAAGTTGGACTTCGACGTCATATCAAAAATGCTCCTTCATGTAACTTTATAAGTCTAAGTGCTTTGAAAATACGCCTTCAAGTGAACTATTTTATGTTGTTTTATGTATGTTTTTATTGTAGGCTGCTTAGTGTTAAGCGAGGTATAAATTTGTAAAATACATAAATATAAAAGTTCTGCCTTGTGTTTTAAATTGTTTACTTTCTGGAAAACTTGGAAAAAAATGTTAACTGCAGAGCAAGAGCTATAGGGCACAAAGCAAGAAAAACTCTCTAGACAACCTGAGTGATTGAAACAATAAACTTCTTTTATAACATTGCCCACACTGTATCTCATTTACTCTTTGATCTCAGACTATTCCTATCAACTGATAATTATTAATGCTCATTGGCTACAGACTATCTGTCCCCATCAGCTGGTGATTATTAATGCTAGCATAATTTGTGTGAGGTAGAATGGTATTGGACATTGTGTGACAATGTTGGTTCATATAAAAGCTTTAAATAAGTCCCTTAAAAATGGGAGCATATGAATGCAAAAGCAAAGTTAAAATGAAAATTTAATGCCTTGGTAATGGGGAACAGCTGTCCTCGGATGTACGCCTAGATAGATTTTTCAGTTGAGAACATCAAAATATTGATACGTTTTGTTATCTGCTAGTAATGTTTGTTTCTGCATGTAGATTTTGTGCTTTCAAAATGAAGATTTTGCTTTCAGTCTGACTAACTGGTGGTCTTGATATTTCAGAAAAGGGGCAAACAGATATCTCACTGTCAAGAAAAAAGATGGATCAGAAATGGCACATGCGATGATGAGTTGTAGTTTGACCCATAACACAAAACATGCTGTCAGGAGCTTGATCCAGAGGTTCCCTGTTACCAACAAGGAACGCACTGAACTTCTGCCCAAAACTGAGCGAGGAAATGTGTTTGCTGTTGAAGCTGGTATGTCTTGTCTGTCTGTCTGTTTTTCTGGACCCATAGTTTCTCCCTCCTCCTTTAGCCTCCCAGAGTTGGAATCTGGTGCCATAAGCCTTCATTCACAAGTATATGGAGATTTCTCCTGTGTTATATCCTCTTCCAACTTCAGTTATCATTGCAGTTAGAACCCTGGGCTGGGGACCGTGTACCAGCGGTATATGGAACCCGGCTATCATGGGCCATACTTCCAGCTACTAGGTTTTTGTCATCACCGTATAGCTATGACTTTGTCCTTCCCAGGACTGTGAGCATTACCTCTTCAGTATTATCTGGCCCTCCTGGGAATTTAACCCAGGTCCTTGTACATGGCAATGTCCAGCGCTACCACTGAGACACCAACCTATTTAAATAATTTGGGGCAACGCCAATAGAAAATATCAGACTTTGGTACTGTGTAACTCAGACTGAAATGTAGATTCCTCTTCTGCTGGTTTTATGTGTGTGTGTGTGTGTATATACAGTGGGGGAAATAAGTATTTGATCCCTTGCTGATTTTGTAAGTTTGCCCACTGACAAAGACATGAGCAGCCCATAATTGAAGGGTAGGTTATTGGTAACAGTGAGAGATAGCACATCACAAATTAAATCCGGAAAATCACATTGTGGAAAGTATATGAATTTATTTGCATTCTGCAGAGGGAAATAAGTATTTAATCCCTCTGGCAAACAAGACCTAATACTTGGTGGCAAAACCCTTGTTGGCAAGCACAGCGGTCAGACGTCTTCTGTAGTTGATGATGAGGTTTGCACACATGTCAGGAGGAATTTTGGTCCACTCCTCTTTGCAGATCATCTCTAAATCATTAAGAGTTCTGGGCTGTCGCTTGGCAACTCGCAGCTTCAGCTCCCTCCATAAGTTTTCAATGGGATTAAGGTCTGGTGACTGGCTAGGCCACTCCATGACCCTAATGTGCTTCTTCCTGAGCCACTCCTTTGTTGCCTTGGCTGTATGTTTTGGGTCATTGTCGTGCTGGAAGACCCAGCCACGACCCATTTTTAAGGCCCTGGCGGAGGGAAGGAGGTTGTCACTCAGAATTGTACGGTACATGGCCCCATCCATTCTCCCATTGATGCGGTGAAGTAGTCCTGTGCCCTTAGCAGAGAAACACCCCCAAAACATAACATTTCCACCTCCATGCTTGACAGTGGGGACGGTGTTCTTTGGGTCATAGGCAGCATTTCTCTTCCTCCAAACACGGCGAGTTGAGTTCATGCCAAAGAGCTCAATTTTTGTCTCATCTGACCACAGCACCTTCTCCCAATCACTCTCGGCATCATCCAGGTGTTCACTGGCAAACTTCAGACGGGCCGTCACATGTGCCTTCCGGAGCAGGGGGACCTTGCGGGCACTGCAGGATTGCAATCCGTTATGTCGTAATGTGTTACCAATGGTTTTCGTGGTGACAGTGGTCCCAGCTGCCTTGAGATCATTGACAAGTTCCCCCCTTGTAGTTGTAGGCTGATTTCTAACCTTCCTCATGATCAAGGATACCCCACGAGGTGAGATTTTGCGTGGAGCCCCAGATCTTTGTCGATTGACAGTCATTTTGTACTTCTTCCATTTTCTTACTATGGCACCAACAGTTGTCTCCTTCTCGCCCAGCGTCTTACTGATGGTTTTGTAGCCCATTCCAGCCTTGTGCAGGTGTATGATCTTGTCCCTGACATCCTTAGACAGCTCCTTGCTCTTGGCCATTTTGTAGAGGTTAGAGTCTGACTGATTCACTGAGTCTGTGGACAGGTGTCTTTCATACAGGTGACCATTGCCGACAGCTGTCTGTCATGCAGGTAACGAGTTGATTTGGAGCATCTACCTGGTCTGTAGGGGCCAGATCTCTTACTGGTTGGTGGGGGATCAAATACTTATTTCCCTCTGCAGAATGCAAATAAATTCATATACTTTCCACAATGTGATTTTCCGGATTTAATTTGTGATGTGCTATCTCTCACTGTTACCAATAACCTACCCTTCAATTATGGGCTGCTCATGTCTTTGTCAGTGGGCAAACTTACAAAATCAGCAAGGGATCAAATACTTATTTCCCCCACTGTATATATATATATATATATATATATATATATAAATAATATATTCTTTTGAGCAAAATATTAAGGTTTATTAAAAAATGCTTTTATGAACTTCGAAAGAGGTGGCCCATTATCTCTGGTTGGCTTCTAATGTTAAATTTAGAACCATCTTTTTATTTTTGCTGCTCAATTGTTGGATACTGTTCCACATGAATTATGGTATAACATTTTTATTGATGACACATTAGCCAATACATATATCAATAAACATTGTCTAGAGTAACCCAAAGTCAAATGCTTGATTATACATACAAATTTAGAAAAGGTATATATTGTCATCAAGTTTTTAACATAGAATTCTTTCCTTCCCATTACTCCCCAACCCCTCCCCTCTAATAATAAAATATTGAACCTTACTACGAACCTTCAACTCAGACATGTCATAGGCACAGGTCTCATGCAGCCTAATGTCCAGGGCATATCTTTTGTGCACTTCCCTACCCTAACCAAGATCTTCTCTCCCCCTCAAATGTGGTCCCATCCGACAGACAAGTGAATCAAACAAGGAGCGAGGAACCTGGACTCTTATGGTCCCTCCTCCTATGAATGAACCAACAAATATTCCCATCTCTCCTCCCCCCCCCCCCCCCCCCCCCCCCCCCCCCAGAATACGAATCAACCATCTTATTGATGACACATTCCCAGTAGTCTTTGACCATAGCATGCGGAGGCCACATTACTTCATATAAGTGATTAACTTCACAACAGTGCTGAAAACAAATTCTGTCATCTATTGTTCACAATTTGTTTTATATCTCCTCCCCTAAACCCACCCAAAAGAAGGAAAAAACAATAATATCCAAATCTACATACTTGGGTAAGGTGCATCCAGGTCAAAGGTATCAGTACACACCGACAGTGGTAGGGTAATCCAGCAGCTCACCTAGTAATCAAGAATTGAAAGTGTCAATATCAGACTCCTAGCCCTATGCGAAAGGGATTCTACATATACCCCCCATACTGCTAAAAAGGCCATCCAGCACTTAGGAGAGCCTCTATCCCTCCCTCTTTTCTTTCCCCAGCTCCATTATCTCCCTTTTCTTTCCTGGGGTCCATTCATTCTCTCTCTCTCTCTCTCTCTCTCTCTCTCTCTCTCATCTCTCCCCCTTCTACCCCCATGAACAGCAACACATGCTTGGCCATAGCAGCCTAGTGGTTAGTGCAGTGGTCTTTGATCCTGGGGAACTGAGTTCGATTCCCACTGCAGCTTCTTGTGACTCTGGGCAAGTCACTTAACCCTCCATTGCCCCTGGTACAAAATAAGTACCTGAATATATGTAAACCGCTTTGAATGTAGTTGCAAAAACCTCAGAAAGGCGGTATATCAAGTCCCATTTCCCTTCCCCCTTTCTTCTCCAGCATCATCATATCATGTAATCGATTCCTCCAAGCCCAAAAGGAAGGGGCTTCCTCCCCCACCCAGACACTCATAATGACCCGTTTACCTACCGCCCCTGCTTTACGTAGCAATAATACTTGTGCACGATTATTTATTCGGAAAGTTTCATATTTGTCAAGCAACCATCCTTCCGAGGAGAGTGGTAGTCAAATAACTGGTCCATGTACTTTGAAACTTCCCTCCAAAAAAGGTAAATTTTTGGACAATCCCATAAAGCATGAAAGAAAGAGTTAGTGTCCTGTTTACACTTTTGACATTCAGGAGATTCTATGCCCCCCCCCCCCCACTTTAAACTTCTGTTCCTGTGTAAAATAAGCTCTATGCAGAATGTGGAACTGGCATTCCCGGTTCTCTGCGCTCCCCAAAACCTCAGGGATTCTTCTAACCAACTTATGAAAGTCAAGAAATTCCACAGAAGCCCCTAAGTCCCTACTCCACCTATGGATAAGTTCCTCAAAGAATTTCTTCTGAGTGATTTGTCGCAAAGCTACATGAAGGGCTGAGATCGACAGGCCCCCCCTTCTAAATTTATCAAAGAAATTATAAGATCACGCATGTAGTGCTGTACTTGACAGTAGGCCAAAAAGTCTTTAGGTTCAACTATTCCTCTTGCCTATAATATATCCCAAGAAAGCATCTTACCCTCACCATCCAACACGTGTTATATCAAAGTGACTCCCTTCTCTTCCCAACGTTGGAAACTAGCTCCATCTTGTCCTGGAATAAAGCCCAGGTTTCCCCGGATAGGAAGTTGCCCTGAGACTTTCGGCTGCCTTTCCAACAATGTCACTAAATACCGCCATGTCTGTCTCATCGAGTTTACAATCACACTTTGGTGTAGATTGAGCGGTAAATCCTTTCTCTCACAATGCAGCAACGAATTAATATACCACGGATAGTAATAAGCTGTTTCATATTCTCTGGGCGTATAATTCTGCTCTTCAAGAAACTAATCTCCAATACGATGAAGAAGACATGCATAATTATAAAGATGCATATCAGGAAGACCCAATCCCCCGTATTTGAAAGACCCACCCAACAAAAATGAGTCACAAGTTTCCTTAGGGCCTGTAAATCCCGCTTCAGCACTCTGAGAGGTAACAACTGAAGAATATAAAGCCATTTGGGAAACAAAACCATATTAAAGAGCTGAATTTTACCATGGAGTGAGAGAGGAAAGTGCGCCCACTGATCTAGGCTCATTTTAGTTTGTTCCAGTAACATTGGTAAGTTAACCTGATACAACATAGAAGTCTTAAAAGGTAGCTAAATACCCAAGTATCGAAAAGAAGTATCTGTCCACTTCAAGGGGAAAAGACTGGTCCAATTAGTTTGAATCGATGGAACAGTAGGCAATGCTAAAGACTTACTTGCGTTCAGCTTAAAACCAGAAAAATCTCCATATTCCTTAAAATTCTCCATCAGCTCCACCAAAGATGTCTGTGGTTCCACTGCATGCACCAACAGATCATCTGCAAAAGACGAGATTTTAAACTAAATCTACCAATCTCGGAAACCCTGAAAATTCTTGGAGTTACCATTGATCGGCACCTAACACTTGAGAATCATGCGAAAAATACAACCAAAAAGATGTTCCACTGAATGTGGAAATGAAAGAGTAAGACCATTCTTCCCAAGTACCGTCTTCCGTAATCTGGTACAATCTTTAGTACTCAGTCATCTAGACTACTGCAACTCACTCTACGCTGGCTGCAAGGAGCAAATACTCAAAAAAAAAACTATAAACAGCCCAGAACACGGCGGCCAGACTCCTATTTGGAAATTCAAAATACAAAAGTGCAAAACCCCTACAAGAGAAGCTACACTGGCTCCCACTCAAAGAATGTATCACGTTCAAAATATGTACTCTAGTACATAAAATCATCCATGGCGATGCCCCAGCCTACATGTCAGACTTGATAGACCTACCACCCAGGAATGCTAAAAAATCATCTCGCACATTCCTTAATCTTCATTTCCCTAACTGTAAAGGTCTAAAATACAAATTAATGCACGCATCAACCTTTTGCTATATGAGCACGCAATTCTGGAACGCATTGCCACGCAACCTAAAAGCGACCTATGAACTGACCAACTTCCGTAAACTACTAAAGACCCATCTCTTCGACAAGATATACCACAAAGATCAAATCTTGTGAAGCTCTTATATAATTCCAGAAATGTTAATAATGCCTTCTATTATATTACTATCATGTATTCCATTACCATGCAATCCAACATCCTTCTGTAACACCAAATGCCTATTCTCTTTTCATTTCCATTATCCATGATGTTTTGTAAGCCACATTGTGCCTGCAAAGAGGTGGGAAAATGTGGGATACAAGTGCAATAAATAAATAAATAAACCCCCTGAATATTCTTATTACACATAATGTCCCTAACCAAGGGATCCAATGACAGAACAAAGAGTAATGGAGACAGGGGACAGCCCTGCCGAGTTAGTATTCTACTTATCTCAAAAACCGAAGATGTCAACCCATTCACTTGGATCCTTGCCTCGGGTACCGAGTATAATACCCCCACAGCATCCAGGAAAAAAACCCATTAAATCCATATTGGCGTAAAACAGCGAAGAGGAATCCCCAATTAACATGATCAAACGCCTTCTCTGCATTAAAGCTGACCAACAGAGAGGGCTTAGCTGTGTGCTCTACTTTCTCCACAGATATAAGGATCTTATGTATGTTATGCATAATAGTACGACCACGTACAAAGCCCACCTGGGGATCCGCTATCAGTGCTGGGAGTAAACGAGCCATTTGATTAGCCAATATTTTTGCGTACAACTTTGCCTCCACATTGAGAAGTGAAATGGATCTGTAAGAGGATGGATTGTCCGGATCCCTCCCTTGTTTCAACAAGACTATCATATTGGCCAATTGGAGAGATTTTGGAAGTTCTCCTGTCTCTGCAATCCAGGTGAAAAAGGATTGCAAAATAGGACTAACTGCAGGACTCAGAAGTTTGTAAAACTCTGCTCTAAACCCATCCGGACCTGGCAATTTTAAAAGGGTACTCTGCTGAACGGCTAAAGCCACCTCCTCCTCAGATATGGGGCCATTAAGTTTATCCACATCTTTATTACCCAAGAAGGGTAGTTCTAGACTATTGAGATAGAGATTGTCCTCCATAGGTATCTCCAGCGGGCTAGCGTATAATTTTTGATAATATTGTTGAAAAATCTCCGCTATCTCCTGATCCGACCTCACTCGAACTCCGCCTCCTCTGTCCAATTGAGCAGCCATACGCGATCCTCCCAAACGATTAATCAGATGGGACAGTAGTTTCCCAGACTTATTTCCATGTAGGTACAATTGATATTTGAAATAGTTCACTGATTTCTTTGCCCTATCATGGAGAAGTTCTGTAAGAGCTGTTTGAATCACCAGAAGAGAACTTCTCATTTGTGCCGTCGGACACTCCCCATATAGTTTCCAAGCTCTAACCACCAGTTTTTCTAATCGCAAGATTTCCCTATCTCTAGATTTTTTCGTAAAGGGAGAGTAAGCTATTATTTCCCCTCTTAGCACAGCCTTGGCTGCCTCCCAAAAAAGCACTGGCTGCTGTATGTGATCTGTATTATGCATTTGATACTCCTCCCATTTATGAAGTAAATTTTCTTGGAAAGCCTGATCCCAATATAATTGCGTAGGAAACCTCCATTGGCCCAATTTATTCTCCAATCCTCCAAAATCCAAAGTGCACCACACCGAAGCGTGATCCGACACACTTAACAGTCCTATACCTGCATCTTTCATGGACGAAAAGAGTATTTCTGATAAAAGCCAATAATCAATTCTAGATTGAGTTCTGAATGCCCCAGACAAATGCGTATAGTTTTGGTCCATGGGATGTAATGTTCTCCAAACATCCAAAAGATCTAGACTCGAGCAAAGGAGCGGAATGCCTTTGTAAGAGTTCCCCTTGTTCCGTATGAGTCCTCGATTTATCAAAAGGTGGTTTATGAACCATATTGAAGTCACCCCCTATTAAAATGGGCATATCTTCCAACCCTACTACCCTCTGAATAATAGCTCTTATCCATCCGTGTTCATAGCCGTTAGGCCCGTACACATTACATAACAGCATTGGTTTTTTGTTAAGAAGGGACCTCCCCTTGGGATCCCGCCAGGATTTCTGAATCACTACACCTTTTCCCCTCCGTACAAGAACTAGGAGACCGCCTTTACGGTGAGCTGCTGGAGTGTCAATTACTTGTCCCACCCACCAACGCCTAAACTTCAAATGTTCCACCGTGGGTCTCTTGTAAAAAGGCAAGGTCTACCTTTTGATGGTTCAAGGCTTTTAAGATTTTTTGGCGTTTAATAGGTGACGTTACTCCAGTTACATTCCATGAAACCAATTTAATCCTCAGGTCTTCTTACATAAGGTCTGACCATGTCTCAGATGTATAGCATGGCACCCGGTCAAAAGAAACCAGACAAAAAAGCTCCAAACAAAAAAAGTTCCTGACATAAAAGTCCATGATAAAATAGATTCCTGACAAAAGGGCCTGATGAAATAGATTTATTTTTGAATGGTATGAATTTGAAGGGTACAAAGAAGTGGAGGAGCCATAAATTACTGAGAAAGTCCACGGCTTGTCACTTGAAAATCCTGGCACCTGCCTATGGCTTGACTTCACTATCCACACTAGTGAGAACCATAAATCTGCTTGAAAACATAATGCAGCTTGATTAAGGAGGTTTCCCTTCCCCTGAATTTGGACGTTTTGCAAGGATGTCTAAATCGAAACTTGGACGTTCCTTTCGAAAATGCCCCTCCACATCAGTGAAGATTTCAGTTGTAGTTTATTATATTTTTTTGTGATGTTATTTTTTTCTTAGGGGGTTGTTTTGTTAAGGGGTCTGTTTGGTGTAGAATCTGTTTTCTCTTGGGTTGTTTTGTTGTGGGTTTTTTTGTTTAAGTTTTTTTTGGGAGGGTTTTTTTGTCATGGTCTGTTTTGGTTTTAGTCTGTTTTGTTGTTTTTTTTTTTGTATGGTCTATTATGTCGGGGTGCCATATAGCATTATCCGACCAGAGGGCTGTCCCAGCCATCATCCCCCCCCCCCCCCCCCCGATCCCCAACTCTCCAAATTTTTGGCACCGTGTGCACCTCGCCCCAAGCATCAAAGACCTCCCCAAAAGTAAAATCCCAACAGAAAACCTCCCATACTGAAACCTCTGAAATAACAAAACTAACCCCAAACCCATCCCCCCTCTCCCCCGGTATAGTCCTCCATCCCTAATAACCAATTTCTGTTAAACCCCCGTCCTCACTCCGTCCAACAACAACTGGACTGAGGTCAGTGTGGAAATCCTCCCAACCTCCCAACTCCTCCATGATCAACTACAATGAATTCAACCTTCACTTTAGCTGTTTTTATTGCTATAGACATAGTAGTTAAAAAAAACAAACAAAAAAAAAAAACAACAACCAACTTTTAAACCCCACATATATATACAATAATGAGTCAATATTGTCAAAACTCCATATGTATCCTTCCCATCCTCCCAACCCTCTCATAAAACTCCCACCATCTCATACATCCAAGCATCAGTCATCTTCTAACAAATTCACCCTAATAGCTAACAATCCTCAGAAGATAATAAAATAATAAAAAAAAGGAATCCTCCCCTTTCTCTCATACCAGATGTGTCCATATCACCATTCTTAATTTCTCTCCCCCCACCCCATGTCCCCCACATCTCTCCACCTCACACATCAATACTTATTAAATAGAGCAACCGTGGCCATATGACCACGCCACTCTTATACTAGCCATAGTCCATTGGTACCATTGCCGTCTCGGATCAGCTGAATGGCTTCCGCAACAGCGGTAAGCACTCGTGGTAAGCACCAGAAGAAAGAAAATAAAATACTACTATTGTCATGCTGTCTTTCATATCTTATGACAATCAAGCATCCTTATGAGAAACCAGTAGTCATTCGAGAGCTAATGCTGTCAGCAAACCACTATGTGTGGTATGTTCAGTAAGAGGCCTTCTCCTCATCGCCTTAGTGTCCGTTCTCACGAACCGGCCTCAACTGTTCGCGCCATCGTAATTCCCTCTGAGCCATTTCTAGCCAGCAGTTTTTTCGCATCCTCTGGTGAGTCAAAAAATTGAGCTTTACCATCCATAAAAATCTTTAGCCTCGCCGGATACAACAGAGCAAATTGAACATGCCGCTTATGTAGTTCTGAACAAACAGGAGCAAATGCACGTCTCATAGTCGATACCCTAGCAGAGAAATCGTGGAAACACAAGACCGACTTATTTTCATACGTTAGAGTACCTTTAGCTCTGATGGCCCTCAGAATTTCTGGTTTGTGGGCATAGTTCAGAATTTTGAAGATTACCACACGAGGCCTGAGCTGTGCTGATCTCTTAGGCCCCAGCCTGTGAGCACGCTCCACACGCAGAGGCCCTGCTGCTGATTGTAGGTGTAGCTCTGATAACAACCAAGATTCCAAAAAGTTTCTCAAATCCGATTCAGGGACAGACTCTGGTAAGCCCACCAACCTTAGATTCCCTCTCCTTGATCGATTTTCAATATCATCGAGCTTATCCTCTTGTACTTTGAGCTTGGATTGGAAACTTGAATTAGATGCAGTAAGCTGCTGAACTTGATCTTCCAAATCAGACACTGATTGGCAGTATGCTGAAAACTCTCCGTTCATCGCCTCCAGTTTTCCATCCACACTATCTAATTTATCTGTGATCGCTTGTAAATTTTTATCCAGTGATGCATCAATGGCTTGCTTGATCTCTGCCACCCATGCGGAGCTGACGCTGGAAGCTCCAGAATCTCCTCCGGCCGCAGTCTTAGCTTAATATTGTTGTATCCTATCATTCTCTCGGCGTTGCGCTTTTGAAGCCAATCTCTTCTCTTTCAAGAGAGAGGCACCAAACCCCAGATCTTAACTCCTGGTTCCTTTACCTGCACTGTCATGATCCAGTTTTAGCAATAACGTCTTTTGGAGGCCAGTTTTAGGAGGCGAGCCTCGGGAGCTCTTTACACCGACACCCTGTACTGCTATGGATTTACAGCCTGTCTCACTGACACAGACTACTCAATAATTACCGTGGATTGTTTTGGATTCGTATTAGGTAAATGAGATCTTTATTAGAGATGCTAAAATCTACAATGATTAAGGATATATACAATGATTAGCTATATAAACAATTATTACATCACTGGTTTCTACATCTAAGCAATGCTAAGAGTTCTTAGATCAGGAAAAGAAGCAATAATACACTATACATACAATCATCACTGGTCCTTACATCATCCAGGCTCTTATCAGCTGGGGGTGGGGGCCGTTGCAGCGACAGCCAGGAGCTTCTTTGACCAGCAACAAGTCCTCTGCGCGGTACGTCTACCCACAGATGAGCCCCCAATTTCACTGAAAAGAAGTCCCCTTTTTATTAGGCTCAGAACTCATGTTCAGAGCTAGGGAAAATTACAGAATGCTTCTCTGTTTAGGTACTGTGGGAACGTGGTCACATGTTTTCCAAGTCCAGGTGGCCAGGCTGAACTCCAAAAACAAGCACCATCCCTCTCTTCACATACCAAATTAATTAGAGCTGTGTCTTATCTTCTGCATTCCAACTTGTTCTCACACAATCAAACTTAAGCAATCATTTTTAAACAGAATTACTTTTAATCAACAATACAGACCCCGAGTGCACTGGTCGGTCAAGACAGGGTTGAAAAACAATCTTTAAAATTCACTTTTATTACACACCCGCTCTCTCAGCAAGGCATCACATGACCCCCTGTTCCACAGGAATTAAAGAATCTTACTGGAAGGACTTGCTTGTGTTGCTGTTTCCATAGTTATGGAATTTCAGGAGACTGGGGACCCTAATGATGGCCAACAAACATCTTGAGTGACTTAAAAAGGCTGTAGATCATAGGTTCACAATCTGGGTCTGTGGATTGTGGGAGGAGGGGGGCCCTCCAAAAGGAAGCCCACTAAAATGCAGCTGCTGAAAAAAAAAAACCAGTCTTGACTTTACCTCTTAGGAGCTCTACTCTAAGACTGTTGCTGCTTTATGCCATTCTGCCCATGCCAAAAGAGGTTCAGGAAGGGGCTATGGAGCTACAACAGTACAGAGAAATGACTGCCAGGAATCTTTGGGTGGGAGGGAGAGAGGGAGGACAGACAATCTGATTATTTTAATATTCTCATATGCAAAATCTAGAGGTATAAAGTACCTTTACTGCCAGTAACCTAAGAATTTTGAAAGGAGACCTCTGTAGGGAGCTTTCCTTTGAAATTCCAATTGCAGTACATAGTTCATTGTTTGTGGGGGGGGGGGGGTGCTGAAAGGGAATAAAACTGGAGGAGAGGGGTGGGGCTGGAGAGAAAAATTGCTAGTTGGAAGCTGAAGAGAGAAGAAAAGATCGGTGGATTGACAACTTAGAGGAAGAAAGTACTGCGGAGAGGCTTGTGAGGGAAACTAGTAAGAAGGGCTTGAGGTGAGAGATGGAGAGGGGTTGAAGAGAGAGATTTTGGTAGAGAGAGAAAGGAAGAGAGGACTGGTAGAGTCAGAAAATTGAAATAGAGACTTGTGGGAATAGGCTAATGGGGAAGGCTTGGGTGAGAGGAACTGATGGGACAGAGGCTTGGGGAATGGTTTGAGTGGGGAAGAAATAGATGTTGGTGAGGAAAAGGTAGAGTGGGGAATGAGACTAGAGAGGGAATACTGTACTTGGAAAGTAAACTCAGGTGAAGAATAGGAACTTTTGCAGGTCATAGTAAAAAGTAAAATTTGTGTTAGGCTCCCTCATCTTGTGGTTCTTCCTTTTTGACTTTGGGTTTGAATAATTGTAATAATGCAGAGGCTGGAGAAGGAGAGTGAGATTGGTGTGGACAGCTTTCAGACCCCCAAACCTTTTGGATGCTGAAAAGGGGTTCCCATATCCAAATGTTTGGGAATCTCTGTCTTAAAGAGTTTGTGCAGAATTGGGGTAATTTTATAAAACTTTTCCATACGTAAAGCAATGGAAAATAGCTCTTTTTGTGCACCTGAATGCATGCCTATAAGTGCACAGGCTGACTATGGCATGAACTTAGACATCCACCTTGTCTAGGCATTTTTGGAGACATAGATTTGATGCAGCTGAGGTAGAGTTAAAGTGTGTGCATGTATTTTGTAAACTCTCCATATTCATATCTTTGAAGCAGGTGTAAATTTGCAATCAGTTGGGTTTTATTCTGAGTGCCTATTTTACAAATGCTCAAAGATGCCTATGTTGCTTTTATAAAATAAATACTTTTCCATATCATCATGCTGATCAATCCATAGACTGGTGGGTTGTGTCCATCTACCAGCAGGTGGAGATAGAGAGCAATCCTTTTGCCTCCCTATATGTGGTCATGTGCTGCCGGAAACTCCTCAGTATGTTCTCTATCCTCGTTTCTGGGCGAGTGGACCAGGGTAACTTCAGACGCTTGGGTGCTGGAAGTCATCAGAGACGGCTACAAACTAGAGTTCTGCCGACCCTTAAGAGACGGGTTTGTGCACTCTCCCTGCAAGTCTCCGGTCAAAGCTGTGGCAGTGCAGCAGACTTTGGACAATCTGATCCGCCTGGGTGCGGTCGTTCCAGTGCCAGAAGATCAGCTTGGCAAGGGACGTTACTCCATTTACTTTGTGGTACCAAAGAAAGGAGGTTCTGTGCAGCCTATCCTCGACCTCAAAGGGGTCAATCAGGCCTTGAAAGTTCGACACTTCCGAATGGAGACTCTCCGCTCTGTTATAGCGGCAGTGAAGGCAGGGGAGTTCCTGGCATCCTTGGACATCAAGGAAGCTTACTTGCATATTCCCATCTGGCCTCCTCATCAACGCTTTCTGCGTTTTGCAGTCCTGGGCCGACACTTCCCTTTCAGAGCCTCCCGTTCGGGTTGGCTACTGCTCCGCGGACCTTCTCCAAAGTAATGGTGGTCATCGCGGCCTTCCTACGAAAGGAAGGAGTACAAGTCCATCCTTATCTGGACGACTGGTTGATCCGAGCCCCCTCTTATGCAGAGTGCGGCAGAGCTTCAGACCGGGTGATTGCTCTTTTGAGCTCCCTGGGGTGGATCATCAACTGGGAGAAAAGCCAGCTGCGCCCGACTCAGTCCCTGGAGTATCTGGGAGTTCGTTTCGACACCCAAGTGGGCAGAGTGTTCCTGCCAGACAATCGGATTGTCAAGCTTCAGGCTCAGGTGGACCAGTTCCTAGTAGCCTCTCCTCTTCGGGCTTGGGATTATGTGCAGCTGTTGGGTTCTATGAAGGCCACGATGGAAGTAGTGCCCTGGGCCAGGGCCCATATGAGACCTCTACAGCACTCTCTGCTGCAGCGATGGACTCCAGTGTCGGAGGATTACGCTGTGCGCCTTTCCTTGGATCCAGCGGTGCGCAAGGCGCTGAGCTGGTGGCTGAGGACGGACAAGCTGTCCGCAGGAATGCCTCTTTTGACCCCGGAGTGGGTTGTCGTCACGACGGACGCCTCTTTGACGGGCTGGGGAGCCCACTGCTTGGGAAGGACAGCGCAGGGGCTCTGGTCTCCTGCAGAGGCAAAGTGGTCTATCAACCTCCTGGAACTCAGAGCCATTCGGTTGGCGCTTTTAGAGTTTCTCCCGGTACTGGCGTTGAAGCCAGTACGGGTCCTGTCGGACAATGCCACGGCTGTGGCCTATGTCAATCACCAGGGAGGTACCAAGAGCGCCCCTCTAGCCAAGGAGGCCATGAATCTATGCCAGTGGGCGGAAGCGAACCTGGAACAGCTGTCGGCGGCCCACATTGCAGGAGTCATGAATGTCAAGGCGGACTTTCTCAGTCGCCATACCTTTGATCCCGGAGAGTGGCAGCTATCGGCTCAGGTGTTCTTGGACATCACGAAGCGCTGGGGCCAGCCAAGCATAGATCTGATGGCGTCATCGGCCAATTGCCAAGTGCCACGCTTTTTCAGCAGAGGACGGGACCCTCGGTCTCTGGGAGTAGATGCTCTTCTCCAACGGTGGCCGACACAGGAGCTTCTCTATGTGTTCCCGCCCTGGCTCATGTTGGGCAGGGTGCTAGACCGGGTGGCAAAGCATCCGGGTCGGATAATCCTGGTGGGTCCGGACTGGCCCAGACGTCCCTGGTATGCGGACTTGATCAGGCTCTTGGTGGACGGCCCTCGGCGGCTGCCAGCGGTGCGGGGCCTGTTGCATCAGGGTCCCGTGGTGATGGAGGATCCCTCCCCCTTTAGTCTTACGGCCTGGCTATTGAGCGGCAGCATCTGAGGAAGAAGGGCTTCTCAGACAAGGTCATCGCCACTATGCTGAGAGCGAGGAAGCGCTCTACTTCTACTGCTTACGCCAGGGTTTGGCGTACCTTTTGCATTGTGGTGTGAGGCAGGCTCTCTTTCTCCCTTCTCTGCTCCAATTTCTTCAGTGTTGGCGTTCCTGCAAGAAGGTCTGGAGAAAGGCCTGTCGCTCAGTTCCCTTAAAGTCCAGGTAGCGGCTCTGGCTTGCTTCAGGGGTCGCCTGAAGGGTGCTTCCATGGCCTCGCAGCCAGATGTGGTGCGCTTTCTCAAGGGAGTTAATTACCTACGCCCTCCTCTGCGCTCGGTGGTGCCTGCGTGGAATCTCAATTTGGTGCTAAGAGCCTTGCAGAAGCCACCTTTTGAACCCTTGTCGAGGGCATCTCTGAAAGACCTGACGTTGAAAGCAGTCTTTTTGGTGGCTATCACTTCAGCCAGACGAGTTTCCGAGCTCCAGGCGCTATCATGTCGGGAGCCCTTCCTGCAGTTCACTGAGGCAGGAGTGTCTATTCGCACGGTGCCTTCCTTCGTGCCCAAGATTGTTTCTCGTTTCCATGTGAATCAGCAGCTCTGCCTACCCTCCTTTCGTAGGGAGGACTACCCAGAGGAGTACTCTGCTCTCAAATATCTAGATGTGAGACGAGTCATCATCAGATACTTGGAAGTGACCAATGATTTCCGGAAGTCGGATCATCTGTTTGTGCTGTTCGCAGGTCCTCGTAAGGGTCTGCAGGCATCCAAGCCTACAGTGGCACGATGGGTCAAGGAAACCATTGCAGCGGCTTATGTGGCCGCGGGGAAGATGCCGCCTATCTAGCTGAAGGCTCACTCCACTAGAGCTCAGGCGGCCTCGATGGCAGAGGATGGGTCCGTCTCCTTGGAAGAGATTTGTAAGGCGGCAACTTGGGCATCGGCTCATACCTTCTCCAGGCATTACCGCTTGACTGTGGCTGCTCGGGCGGAGGCCCGGTTTGGAGCTTCAGTGTTGCGGTCAGGGATTTCTATGTCCCACCCTGGGTGAGTACTGCTTCGGTACATCCCACCAGTCTATGGATTGATCAGCGTGATGATATGGAAGGTAAAATTATGTATCATACCTGATAATTTTCTTTCCATTAATCATAGCTGATCAATCCATAGCCCCTCCCAGATATCTGTACTGTTTATATTCTGGTTGTATTTCATGTTCAAGTTTAGTCTTCTGTTCCTGTTCAGGAGGATCTTCGTGTTCCAAGTTTTTTCGATTGAATTCTTCTGGAGATGAGACGATTTTGTGTTCCAGTGAGCTGCTGCATTCCTCTCCCCTCCGTTTTACGGGGCTGGATTGAGATCTAAATTCTGCCGGCGCTCCCTCCCGCTTCGTGTGGCAGTAGGGCAGCCTTATATCCCTCCCGCTTCGGCGGTGTTAGGGTCAGCCAGCTCCTCCCGCGGTTGCGGTTGCAGGATAAGCCAGATCCCCCCGCATCGGCGGGTGTGGTGTCCCTCCCCCGCTCCGCGGGGATGAGCTGGACGGATTCCCCTCCTCCACTTGTGTGGGGATGAGCTGGGTTGATTCCCCTCCCCCGTGTCGGCGGTGGTGAGCTGGGCAGAGTGTCCCTTTGTGGGTGTAATTCTCTAAGTGCTGAGTCCTGCGGATGGAGCTTTGATATCGACATACTGAGGAGTTTCCGGCAGCACATGACCACATATAGGGAGGCAAAAGGATTGCTCTCTATCTCCACCTGCTGGTAGATGGACACAACCCACCAGTCTATGGATTGATCAGCTATGATTAATGGAAAGAAAATTATCAGGTATGATACATAATTTTACCTTTTGAACTTTGAATTGGGTATCTTGTTTAGATGAACTTGTGCCTTTTCAGTAGTAGCACCAAGTGAGTTACATTTAGGTTCACTAGATATTTCCCTCTCCTCAAGAGCTCACAACCTGTTTGTACCTGTGGCAGTGGAGGGTTAAGGGGCCCTTATACTGAAGCCTAGCGTGTGCTAACAGACGTTAGCATGCGCTAAGTGAAGTGGCCCCTAGGTGTAAAGTAGGACGTGCAGCATTTGGTAATCGTGATACTAAGCTTTAGTGAAAAGGCCTTTAAGTGCAGTGTTGAAGTTTTTAACTGGGCACCAGTTTTCAGCCCATTACTCTAACTCAGGGGTTCTCAAACCCAGTTTTCGGGGCATACCTAGCCAGTCAGGTTTTCAGGATATAATGAATATGCATGAGGTAAAGTTGCATACAGTGGAAGTATTGCATGCTGGTTTATCTCATGCATGTTCGTGGATATCCCAAAAACCTGGCTGGTTAGGTGTGTCCCCAGGACTGGGTCGAGAGCCCCTGCTCTAACCAATAGGTAGCTCCTCCACTCCATTAGATGGTTAAGAAATTGCCCTCAAAGTGGCTAAAATGAGCTCTTAATATGGTATGTGAGAATGTAGTCAGCAAAGCCAGAATATCACAGTGATCCTTTTTTTTTTTTTTAATTCCCTCTTCACTGATGTATTTTTCTGTCCAAATAATTTGCTTTACTATGGCCTTCTGTTCTTTTGAAAACGAAAGCATACTGAGAGACAAGGCTAGAGGAATCTACCAGTGGAAGATTGATTGACTGACTCCCCCCCCCCCCCTCCCATTCTGGAAATAGGGTATCAATATAACCAAAACATGTGTCAGATTAGATAAATTGTTTTGTTCGCCATTACCTGCTGTTATGCATTATGATTAATTTACCATGCCAGATTGGTTTGTCAGTGAAGTGTGTATTCTGAGCACCTGTTTTAATATTACTGTGCTATTTCTGAGTGAGCTTTTTTTTATTTTAAATACTCTTTCAGTAGTCACTGAATAATAGTCGCTGAACAAGCTTTGTTTTTTACTACCTTTATTTTAGATTCATTCATTCCGAGGGTACTTTACTTTGAGGGAGTAGCTGATTTGTTAGAGAGGTAGTTTGCAGCTTAAATAAAACCAGGAATTATAAGATTGCCAGTAATTTGAAACTATTAATAACTTTTTCATAGAGAACAGAGAAATGAGCAAGACGAGTGGGCGACTTAATAATGGCATCCCTCAGGTTCCTGTGAAAAGGGGAGGCTCAGAGTTTGACTGCTTTCGACAGTCTTTGCCTGTGTTTGAAAAGCAAGAAGACATTGTAAAGATTATTAAGGACAATAAGGTGGTTTTGATCGTGGGAGAAACTGGATCAGGAAAGACCACTCAGGTGGGTTACTGTCATTTTTTCTTGGGTGGGGAGGTCTATGGGAGCAATTGGTTATGGCCTTATTTAGCTTAGATTGTGAAGCCCTGGAGGCACCCCAGCCAGTTAGGTTTTCAGGATACCCACATTGAATATTCATGAGAGAGTTTTGCTTGCACTGACTCCACTGCATGCAAATCTTGAATATTCACTGTAGATACACTGAAAACCTGACTGGCTGGTGTTCCTCCAGGACCAGGTTTAGGAACCACTGCTGTAAATGGTTGTTGTATCTCTCCACCAAAGACAGTGGAGAAATCTTTTTTTTTTTTCCTTCAAATTAACCCAAACCGGATAAGAAAAATGACACATGCTTTGTGTTCAGAATCGATAAATACTGACAGACAACAACAAAGTAAGTAGTAAGGCAAATACAGCAAGTATTTCCAACATTTAAGAACCTTTAATATAGTCACAAATTCATGTGCTCACAAATCCAGCATATTTGGGACTCGACACGGCCGTGTTTTGGATTGTGCGCCTACCTCGGGGGTCAGCCAACCTTATAAAAACACAATAAAGTCTGTGAGTAAAATTATCTATATAAATAATTCTCACCTTCTCTCTCACCTGCTGAAGCTCAATCTGTGCTGAAGCTCACTCTGTGGGAGGCAAACACAACACTCACTCTCACACTCATGCACCACTGTCACTCATAGACCCGCCCCCCAGCCACACCCCTTCCGGACATAATTCGCAACCCCAACGTTCTAAATGAAGCCTCCAAATTGCTCCAAACCGGAAGTGTGAGGCGTCAGAGATATCCTGTTTGCCCAGGCCTCCAAACCGGAACTCAGAACTCTGAAGCGCCGTATGCCCCGCCATCGCATCAGAACGTCATGACGAGGGCGGAGCACACTGCAGGAGCAGGACACAAACTCAATCTCCCGGCTGGGACAGCGACGCTGCAAATGCTATCTCCCTGTGCCCGGCCCTCAGCGACTCGGCGGCCATGCCTCACACCGAACCTGCATCACAGAGGGGTTGCGGGACAGCTGCCTCGCTGACGGTACGTCGATGCTGAAAACCCGATCTCCCAGTGCCCCAAAACCTTGCTAGCGCCCGTTTCATCTCTCCAAGAAACGGGCGTTTTTTACTAGTACACAAATAAATGCTAAAACCTCAGTAAAAATATGAAAGAATGTAATGGTACATTAATACTGTAGGTATTATGAATAAAAGTTTAAAAACTAGAAATTTAAAATGTGTCAAAATAGAAATTAAATTTAGGTGAAATCTTTTTTATTGAAATAGAGTAACAAAAACATCTGTAGTCTAACAACCAAGTGGTAAGATACACGAAATATACCAAGTAGAAAACCTTGTTTCTTTTGGTCCTCTAAACCAAAAACTGACTATTCACCCAAATCTCATCCTGCTCTCCCACCCTGAGCAAATACAACTTCCAACCTCTTATCCTTTAAACCAAAAACTGACTACTCACCCAAATCTCATCCTGCTCTCCCACCCCTGAACAAATACAACTTCCAACCTGTTGTCTGCAAGCCTCAATTCCGCACAAAGGAAGAGAGAGAAGGGGGAAAAAAATGTATACACAGTCATCCCATACTTTAAGGTCTTCAAACCTGGCGATCCAACACATTCCATGAAGTTTAAAGAGAATTTAGAATAAAACTTTGAGCTTTGGGAGATAAAGATAAGAGATAAGAATCACAGACAGACAAAAATGTTTTCTTCCGTTTGAGAGAGTGGCCCATGTGCATTTGTTCCATGAGCATGTGATTATGGAGTATGCTTCACCAACCCCAGTAACAGGGATTTTCAGAAACTGTCCACACCTTCAAAATTGTTTTTTTTCCCCAGCAAAGCTGCCTTACGAATAAAAGGAGGTGACCTCCCACCACCCGCAATAAAAATTCCCCATAATGGTCTAATAGCCCTATTGCTGACAGCGGAATGGTGGAATCCAGGAGACTGCTTAGAAAGTGAATCATCCATTTCCAGAATCTTTGTATAACAGGACACTCCCAAAAAGCATGAATAAAAGAATTGGATGAAGTCTGGCGTTTAGCGCATAAGGGAGTATCGATTTCAGAGTTTGTGAGAAGTATGCCCAATGTAGTATTTGGAATTGACATTCGCAAGTCAGCATCCATAGTCAGTTGCGAAATACGAGATGTCCAAAGAAGTAAAGATAGAGAATCAGGAGCTTTATGTAGATCAGTCGCCCATTTGGCCTGAAGGTGACCTAAAGTTTTCTGTGGCTAGAGCTGTACGAGGACCTTATGGAAAAGAGAAACCAATAATTTATTTATTTATTTTATTTATTTATTGCATTTGTATCCCACATTATCCCACCTATTTGCAGGCTCAATGTGGCTTACATAGTTTTGTTAACATAGTCATTGTGGGTTCAATGTGGCTTACATATTTTGTTAGCAAAGTCATTGCAGGGTGACAGATACATTTAATATTGTGTCGAGGTTAGGTAAGGGTAGGAGGAAGAAGAAAGGGGTGATTAGGTAGTTATAGTGATTAGGTAGTTATAGTAGGCGAGTTATCTTGGCTGAGTGGTAATTATAGTAGGTGAGTTATCTTAGCTGAGTGGGTTGTCAGGCGGATTTGTGTGGCCGTTAGTTCTCATTGTATGCTTTGTTGAAGAGATATGTCTTTAGAGATCTGCGAAAAATAGTTGTTTCGTTGATTGTTCTCAGGTCTGTAGGCAGTGCATTCCACAATTTCGTGCCCAAGTACGAGAATGTAGTATCGTGCATCTGCTTGTACTTTAGTCCTTTACAGCTGGGGAAGTGCAGGTCGAGGAACCGTTCCCAGTGGTTAGCTGTTTGCCAATGTTCAGTAAGCGGTGCGGATTGGATGTGATGTTTGATACAACTTCTATGCTCTATGATTCGTGTTTTGACCATCCTCTTTGTTTTTCCAGTATATATTTTATTACATGGACAGATTATTGTGTAGATAATGAGAGTAGAATTATAATCTGAATGGTGTTTTAAAGTAAACTTCTTCCTGGTCTGTGGATCTGTAAACTGTGTGATCTGCATTGAATGCTTGCAGACAGAGCAGCGTCCACGTGGGTAATGGTTTGATGGAAGGTAGTATCTTTTCTGGTAATGTAGATAGAATCTTGCAGAATTTCTTGTTCTTAGTCTGCAAAAATAAACTTTTTGTCTTTAAAGCATGAATGGCTTTTTTTAAATGGGCCCAAACTTCTTGATGCCTGCCTTAATGTGATTTGATAAATAAGAAAATCTCAATGTGCACACTAATTCTGATGGTGTCTGTGACAGAACAGTGTGTTTTAAGCCTGTCAAATGTATTGGATATTTCCTGAAATGTATTTCTGTACTTTGGCCAGCAGGTGGTGCATGTTTGTTTTGAAGCTGCTACAGAATCAAGGCTGTTTTCTTTGTTTAAGCCTTTTGGAAAGGCAGTCTGAAGTATACTTTCAAACTTGTTGTTTTGGGTTCTGATTGGCCCAGGAGTTCAATTTCATTTGAAGTGTACTGTCTTTTGCCCCAGTTTCAGCCAGGGGGAAGAAAGAGAAAGATTTCTTTGCTGAAGCCCTGTGATCAGTTAAATTTCTTGATCTCCCCAGGTACTTTTTAGAAACTAAACAAATGTTTAGATAGTTCTATAATTGATCCAAATTTGTTACCTGTTATTGTTTGCTGATTTCATTTTTTCTGTTCATTGTTCAATATTTTTAAGACAATAAACAATTTTCAGTTTATTGCCTTTGCCTGTCTGGACTGATAAGAATCCTGAGGGTTTGTGTGAGTTCTTTCTGGGAACTGTGGGACCACTGGGAGCGTGGCATCCAGTAACCTAGAAATCATGGGGGATAATTTGAGAATGGGAGACTAGCCCAGAGGCTGTTGAGACCCAATCGGTGGGAGGAGGGTACTGTTAAAAATAATTACATGGACAAACACATAAGGCTGTATTGTCAATGGAATATATTTTGATGAAATAATTAAGAACAAATCTATATTATCAGTTAATGTTGCTGGTTGGTTAACCAAGAGTAATGTAGCTGTTTGGCTTCTAAAATAAGAAATAAAAAATGGAAAATAAGTAAATAATGAAATTGAAATGTAAAAAATGTATTGTTTCAAGACTGAGTACACCCTTATTGGACACGCAGTGAAATCAGTAAAAATTGTGACAATAGTGTGGTGAATTCTATTTTCGGATAAATCAAAAAATAAAACAAAACTAATAACAAAAAGATATGAGTATATCGTTAAGATTTACATCAAAAACATAAACGATTTATACAAGCTTATATGAGTAGTGAGAAAAAATCAATAGTGACTGCCCGCGTTAGCTTCAGTGATGGAACGCAGGCGTCATGCAGCAGACTTAAGAAGTCAATATATATCAAGGTGTGAATACAAATTGATAGTGACTGCCCGCGTTAGATTCAGTGATAGAACGCCGGCGGCATGCAACAGACTTAAAAAATCTATATATATCAAGGTGTAAGTTCATAAGGCATTGTTTGCCATGTATATAAGAGTAGTTAGAGCCAAATGGATAGTTACTGTCGGCGTCTAAAACTTTGGCGCCAAAATATGAATACCAAAAACAACTGATAAAATAGATTTGTTCTTAATTATTTCATCAAAATATATTCCATTGACAATACAGCCAATGTGTTTGTCCATGTAATTATTTTTAACAATACCATTCATATAATGTTTATAATTATCGTTCATCCATTAATCCTTTATTCACATATTTTATATTTTCAAATTCTTTTCCCGCTATTCCAGCTTTGTGCCATATTCCCCAACTTCTTGTAGTAAACCTCTAACAACTCTTGGAGAATACAAACTCTACAGAAATAATTCCAACCTCATAAGAGGAGTTTGTAATGCATGCCAGGTTAGTTTAAGGGTGTCCCATTCCACTGAGAGGGAAAAAAACTTCCCCCTGCATATAAAAAACTTCCCCCTGCATATAATTTGGTACAGTTATTATATGCAGGGGGAAGTTTTTTTTTCCCTCTCAGTGGAATGGGACACCCTTAAACTAACCTGGCATGCATTACAAACTCCTCTTATGAGGTTGGAATTATTTCTGTAGAGTTTGTATTCTCCAAGTGTTGTTAGATATTTTCAAATTCACCATTTTGCTCATTACTTCTTTTTTACCAGTCAATGACCTTTTACATAATTCAATTTCTTTTATATAATTCAATTTGTTATATATATTTTTGTACTTATGTATGTGCTCACTGTATATATTATGCTTAATTTGTTTATTTAATTTATTTGGTCATTTATTTTGTTTTTCATGTAGATTTATTAGACCCCTGATGCAGGCCTTGGTGCCGAAACACAGCCGTGTTGGGTCATTTTTTTAGCTGTTGACATTAAAGACTTCCTGATATCCTCCTTGAGCTGTCCTCACTTTTTTTTGTCCATTGAAAAGCATAAACAAAAGGGTCCGTTGGTCCTGGTGGATTCCATTGTGATTTCTTCTTAACAACTGATGTATCTGTGTAAGAGGTGGTCTGTTCAGAAAAAGAATGTAGCTTGCAGTTTTCTTATACATTTATACATATTGTTCCTAGTTTGAAATGGATCATATAGAACAGGTGGAATAAATATGGTCCTTTTTGTGAGACTTTAATTTGTATATCAGCGAGTATGATATATGAGGGATTAAAAATCGGTATATCTGTTTCCATGAGCTCATTGTGTACCATCCTCTCCCCCTGCCCTGTATTGAGAACTGGGCCCTGACTGGATAGCAACCTTTCTTCCAATGGTATGGGATGTCCACCTTGAAATTGTCTTTCTCCTAGGTATGGTCTAAAAAATGATTCCTAGGCTCTTCAGTAGGTGTGGACTACTTGGGGGTGAAGTGAAAAGTTTGTCTGATTCTCTGCGTACTCTTTTCCTACTGCATTCTTCCATATTGGTGATTTGTTTGTTGCAGACTGGTTTCCGGATATAGAGGTGGTAGGTGATAATGTAAGGTGGTGTCTTGGACTGTGAGTGCGTGAAGTGGAAACAGTGTGTTTAGTGAATTTCTTTCGTTCTAAAGGGTAGATAGGGCCCATGTTATAGTCATTTTCATCACGTTTAAATTTATCTCTCAACTTTTTAAATATCAAATCTAAAATCATCCGTACATTTATTAAAATCTTTATATGTTTGTTCAAAATTACTATCTAAATTTCTAACAGAGTCAACTGATTCACTGAACTTAACTTTTAAAGCATCACTACGTTTCTTAGAAGTTTCAGCTAACAAAATCGTTAAGTCCAACGAACATTTATTTAAAATAGCCCACCGGTCTAAAATAGTCTGATCATCAGTAAACATGGTTGTGGGTGCTTTTAAAATCTTCAGTCCAAAGCAAGAGTAGAGGATGCCACAAATCACAACCAGTCGACGGGATGAGGTCTGAGTCCTCTATTCAAAGAACCAGTAATTGGACCTGACACGGTCCATGTTTCGACGGTAAAACTATCTTCTTCAGGGGTCATAATTCAACTATATTAATAAAACAAAAAATGTTTTGATCAGTATCAAATATCATAATGTATTTAACCTTCTCTTTGGAAATCGTCTCTTTGGAAATTCCTGGATGGTAAATGGTTTTGTTTGTGATGTGGATCTAGACTCGTTCGATCCCAAATCCTCTCTATGCAGTTTGTTTTATTAATAAACTGAGTTTTTAAATTATTTTTTAGATACTTTTCTTTGACTGTTGCTTATAGCTTTATTATTATACTGGTTTTAGTTATATGATTTTTTTTTTTCATTTTATTGTTATATCTTATGTACATACATTATTTACTTTGATATTTGATACTGATTAAAAATATTTTGTTAATATAGTTGCATTGTGACCCCTGAAGCAGGTGGTTTTACTGCCGAAACAAGGACCGTGTCTGGTCCAGTTACTGGTGCTTTGAATAAAGGACTCTTTGACTTCATCCCGTTGGCTGGTTGTGTTTTGTGGCATCCTCTACAAAATCCTCAGGTGATGTGGGATGCAGTTCACTCTACAGTAATCTATCAAAGACACGTAGTGCAGTTCATTTCTACTGATGTTTTTTTTCGTGTTGTTAAGATGAAGCCACTTATTTGCAAATGATTCTTTGATATGGTCATCATCAATGAAGGCTGATAGTTCCTGCAACAATTTCTGTAGACGTTCTTCATTAATACTCAGTATGTTATCCCATAGTTCAAATGCCACGACAAGCCTCTGATATCCAACAAAGGAAACACAAGAAGGAGGAGAAAATCCAAAAACCTCATTAATGAGTAGACAACAGCAAAGTAGTGAGGCAAATACAGTGAGGATTTCGAAAGTTTAAGGATGTTTAATGTAGTCACCAATCCATGTATTTACAAATCCGACATATTTGGGACCTGACATTTTAGTTTCATGTTTGATTTTTATCATGGATAAAAACTAGAGGTACCAGAGTATAGCTGAAAGAAATAAATCTTGGGAAGCATATATGTCTGCAGGTTAAAAACAAAACCAAAAATTAGTAAATGCTTTGTCATTTTTTTGGACATATATGGCATATTGGTCTTGTGTACAAATATCCATAGTAAAAAGCAAAGTCAATTCATGTTGTTAAAAAAAAAAAAGTAGAAGTGAAAAAGGATAAAAAAAAATTGTATAAATGCAGGAGTTTGTGAGTTGTACATGTGCTTTGATTCAGTAATATGAGTGCATGGAGTAACTTAATTGTCTCCTAGCATTAATACATAAGTATATAAGTATTGCCATACTGGGACAGACCGAACATCCATCAAGCCCAGCATCCTGTTTCCAACAGTGGCCAACCCAGGTCACAAGTACCTGGCAAGATCCCCCAAAAAGTACAATACATTTTATGCTGCTTATCCTAGAAATAAGCAGTGGATTTCCCCCAAGTCCATTTTAATAATGGTCTATGGACTTTTCATTTAGGAAGCCATCCAAACCTTTTTTTAAACTCGCTAATCTAACTGCTTTTACTACATTCTCTGGCAACGAATTCCAAAGTTTAATTACATGTTGAGTGAAGAAATATTTTCTCAGATTCATTTTAAATTTACTACTTTGTTGCATGCCCCCTATTCCTAGTATTTTTGGAAAGAGTAAACAAGCGTTTCACGTCTACGCGTTCCATTACACTCATTTTATAGACCTCTATCATATCTCCCTTCAGCCGTCTTTTCTCCAAGCTGAAGAGCCCTAGCCGCTTTAGCCTTTCCTCATAGGGAAGTCGTCCCATCCCCTTTATTGTTTTCATTGCCCTTCCCTGTACCTTTTCTAATTCCACTATGTTTTTTATGAGATGCGGTGACCAGAATTGAACACAATATTCGAGGTGCGGTCGCACCATGGACTGATACAAAGGCATTATAACATCCTCATTTTTGTTTTCCATTCCTTCCCAAATAATACCTAACATTCTATTTGCTTTCTTAGCCGCCACTGCATACTAAGCAGAGGGTTTCAATGTATCATCAACGACAACTCCTAGATCCCTTTCCTGGTCGGTGACTCCTAATCTGGAACCTTGCATTATGTAGCTATAATTCGGGTTCCTCTTTCCCGCGTGCATCACTTTGCACTTGCGCACATTAAACGTCATCTGCCATTTAGATGCCCAGTCTCCCGGTCTTGTAAGGTCCTCTTGTAATTTTTCGCAATCCTTCTTTGATTTAATAGCTGATTTTTGCTTGCTGTCTTTTGTAGTCCTCTTGCCAAACATTCATTTGGTCACAGTTCTGCAAGGTAATAGGTACTCAGCACAGCACCTTTCAATTCGCCACCTGCCACCTTTTCTGTCCTCTCCAGAGCCCCCAAGGATCCATCCTTTCTCCCTCATTATTTAGTGCTTTCCTTGTCCCCCCCCCCTACTCACAGTCATCCAAGAACAAGGCTGCACCCCTTTCTGCTATGCGGATGACATTCAGATCTTCTACCGGGTTCCTGTCAATACCACCACCACTGCCCCTCCTAATACCTTTCTCACCCTTGTCTCTCAATGGCTACAGGATCATCAGTTGTTTCTTAATTCCACTAAATGTGAAGCTATTTATTTCCCTGAATCACTGGCCCCTATTCTTCCAATCCTATTGTGGATAATCATCCCCTCCCCTTCCGTGACTCAGTTAAAATCCTTGGGGTAGTGTTCGATCCCAAGCTCTCTTTCAAGCCTCAAATTGACTCCGTCATCCGCTTGTCATTCTTCGCTATGCATTGTATCCGTTCACTTCATCCTCTGCTCTTGCCATCATTGTTATGCATCCTTCTCCTTGCTCTGATAATAGCCCACTTAGATTATTGTAATTCCCTGTATGCTGGTCTTCCAAGATCATCTCTTAAACTTCTGCAACTTATTCAGTCCACAGCTGTCAAGTTAGTTCACCGTGCTCATTGCTTTCATCATGTCACTCCTCTTCTTTGCATTGGCTCCCCATCTCCACTTCTATTCAATTCAGATTTATTCTTTTTGCTTTGAACAGATGCTCTCCTGCAGTCCTTGCCTACCTGAATAATCTTTTGATTCCTTTCATCCCAGCTCGTGTGCTCCACTCTTCATCTTCGAATCTACTTGTGCTCCCATCACTGCAAGCTGTTCGTTTGGATGTTTCTTTCAAAACTACCTTCTACTACCTTGGACTCTTTCTTTGAAATTCCTTCCCTGCACAGCTCTGCTCTGAGTTCTCTCTTCTCAGATTTAAATCTCTCCTCAACTCACCTCTTCACCAATGCCTTTGGTGTGTCCTCCTCTTAACCCATCTACCTCTGTCTCTTTTTCTCTTGTTTTTTTCCCCGAGGTTTTTAGCTATTGTAAACCGCATAGCAGCCCTCACTGACCCCCTTGCGGTGTATTAAGAAAGGTGAAATAAATTAATAAAAATAAATGTACACTCTGGCTTCTCTGCTGCCTGGACCAACACTATTTATCAGAGCCTCTGCACTGTTGCCACATAGTCTATGTATGCCTCCGTTTCAGGCACTCTTTGAAAGAGCATTTTAAGAATGCCTCAATCTGTTCACTAGATCCTCAGCTTTATCACTGAGGATCAATTTATTTCACATTTTGGTCTGCCTCTGAAGTCGCAATGCTGATTTCCTCTTGATGATCCATTCTGCCTTTTATCTCCTCTAGCAGCGAACCAAATTCAACCACCTCCTTTCTATTGTCAGCAATTGCCTCTATGATATCCATGTACATTGTTGTGATATCCTTCCGAACCTTGGTCACCCACCTTTCCAGTTCCTCCTTTGTTGTTGTGATTGAATCAGTATGTTGAATGCCCACTGCTCCTCTGTCCAGTGCCAACTTGGAGGCCAAAATTTCGGACGCATGTGGTGCTGCCATCTCTCATGTTCTCTTATTGCATGGCTTGCTCTTGGGATAGCTTGAAAAATGTTTTTTTGTTTGTTTCTTGTGCATTAATGTTGGTATTCCTGGCTGTCAGATTGCTCTATTAGTCTTGCACCTTTTTTTTTTTTTAAAAAACTCTTAAGGGGCATTATCTGGGCCGCCATCTACGAGTTCTAAAAAGTGGCCATGCTATCAGGCTGTTACCACTTCCTCCAAAAATGAATACTTTTATTTTGCTAATTTGTATATTTCCTCTCTAGGAGGAGCGGTTTAACTTTTCCTACATGTACTCTCTCTTTTAGATTCCTCAGTTCCTTCTGGATGATTGTTACAAAAATGGCATCCCCTGTCGTATATTCTGCACCCAGCCAAGGCGTTTGGCAGCTATTTCTGTGGCTGAAAGGGTCGCTGCAGAGAGAGGTGAAAAGATTGGACAGACAATAGGCTATCAGATCCGACTGGAGAGCAGGTAGAGTCAATTTTTTGTTAAAACCAAACCAGTTATTGTAGTCCTTTCTCTGTAAGGTATTACAGGACTGGAGTGGAGAAGTAGTCTAATGATTAGAGCAGTGAGGTGAAAATCAGGGAAGCCAGGATTCAAATCCCATTTTATGTCGTCCCACAGGTCAATCCAGAGACTTGTGAGTTATGTTTATCTACCTATATGTGGAGATAGAGAGAATGCTCAAGCTCTGCCATATAATCTGTGCAATAGCCTCACTTCCAGTACTTCTCTTTATCTCAGCAGGTGGATAGACATACCCTGTGCTAGCTTCTGGCCTGTTATCTCAGGTGCAGTTGAGCCTGGGGTCTTGGAGGCTGTCACTGTTGGTCTCCTGGGTACACCTGGTGGCACCAGGCTCCTCCACACCCCACCACCCTTCTCCTTGCTCGCCTGTGTCTTCCTCTGATGGGAGTATATCGTGCTCTGTTTATAGAAAAACAAAAACCAAAAACATTTGTTGTGTAAAAGAAGCAACTAAAATTAGCGGATCCATCGGGGAACGAGTTGAGCTCTCTGCCTGGGGTGAGCTGGAGCACCGTTGTGCCTGAGTGGAGTCTGCCAGCAACTTGGGGTTCTGTGAGTACCTTCGGGTTTGTTTGTTTTTTGGGGGCCCAGTTCAGTTATGGGTGCTCCCGTTGAAACTGCAAAGCGCTGCTCCCACTTTGGGAGTAGGCGTGTGACTTCGGGAGTGTGTGCCACTTGTTCTGGGACCTTTTCTTCTGGCCCTTCTTGGGCCAGGATCAAGTTTGCAGGCCTCTCCTACCTCTTTGGCAAGAACTTCAGTGGCAATTTCGGTAGGCTCAGATTTTCCTCACTTGCGTCCGTGGCTTTCATCTTTGGTGCGTCAGTGCGATCCAATGTGGCAGATTTCTTAATGGTTTCTGGGGCTGCAAAGGTGGTTACAGAAGTATCTGGTGTAGTGGAGGAGCAGTTGCTCGATTTGGAGCAGGAGTGGACTGATGCTGCATTTTCCCCGGAGTTGCACAATGCATTCTTAATTAGAAGCCTGGTGCCTGCTTAGTCTACCTCCCCTGCCCCCCTTGGGAGATTTGTGGAGCTCCAAGCCAAAAGAGTTAGATTGGACCCTCATAGGGAGGTGGTTGAGCTTCCCTTGCATTCTGAATGTGGGTCTGAAGGTCTTCTTTCTAAAGTATTTGGTCATTCTGGGTGCAGTGCATTGGAGAAGGCAAGTTTCCCCCAGAGGAGGGGGATGACGCTGCAGCTGCCATGTTTCCACTGGGAAGAGTTGCCTGGGTTATTACCAAGGCATTGGAAATGTTGGATATCTCCGCCCTGAACTCTGGTAGTTGGGACACTGCCTTGCATCCTCTTATGTCTGACACTTAAGCGCCCGCCAAAGTCCTTCCAAATTCACGTGGCTATGAAGGTTCTTACTTCTACGCAGTGATATACCCTGACACGAACCCAGCTTTACCCTCTTCCTGCTGGGGAGCAGGAATCATTGTACCTCCCTGAGGTGGATGCCCTTGTGATTGAGGTCACTAAGAAGACTACCCTGCTTATGGAGGGGGGGGGGGGGTGCGACTCTTAAGGATGTTCAAGATAGGAAAATTGGAACACTCATTTAAGCTTCCCTTTGAGGTGGCAGCTTTGTGTTTGCAGGCTATGGTGTACGGCTGTTATGCGGCATTGCTTGAACTGGGTTCAGAAGGTAACTACTGCCGAGGAACTGGTCCAGTGCTTGCCCTCTTTGGCGTGAAGACTGGCCGATTTAACTTTCCTTTTATATGATCTGCTTTGAGCCTTGGCGAAAGAAATGTCTTTGGCTGTGATAGCCAGGAGGTGGCTCTGGCTATGCCATTGGGCTGCAGACTTGGTCTCCTAGTCCAGGCAGGCTTGTCTTCTTTTCCATCGAAAGTTCCTTTTTGGAGAGGATTTGGAAAAGATTGTTATGGCCCCGGGAGATTCCAAGGGTCAGCACCTATCGGAGGACAGAGCTGAGGCGCTGTTCCGGTTTTTGCAGCCATGGAGCCTGTTTCGGGAGGCTCGGTGATATAAGCTAGAGAAGTCTGGATCCTTCTAGAGGTCCTGTTTCCAGCAGCGGCAGCAGTCCTTTCGGAGAGATAGGTGTTCCCAGGCATCCACCGCCACAATCTGTCCCGGCCACACCTGCATCCCAATGATGGGCAACTGGCCCTTTCCCCAGAGCTTCCAGAAGAGGGGAGGCTGTCTCTCTTTGGGGGAATGGGCCAAGTGGAGGAGTGGCCTAGTGGTTAGGGTGGTGGACTCTGGTCCTGGGGAACTGAGGAACTGAGTTCGATTCCAACTTCAGGCACAGGCAGCTCCTTTTGACTCTGGGCAAGTCACTTAACCCTCCATTGCCCCAATATGTAAACTGCATTGAGCCTGCCATGAGTGGGAAAGCACGAGGTACAAATGTAAAAAAAAAAAAAAAGATTATCTCAGACCAATTGGTCTTAGAGGTGCTTAGAGAAGGATTCAAATTGTAATTTGCCAGCCCACTCTAGGACTTCTGTTTGGAATCCCCGTGCAAGGCTCTCGCCAAGCGACTGGTGGTCCAATCCATGCTCGAGACCCTCTTGTGACTGGATGCCATGCAGGAGGTTATGACTCTGGAGGTTGGCCACGGACGTTACTCCATCTAGTTCATGGTTCCCAAAAAGAGCGGGTCCTACCACCCTGTGCTGAACTTCAAGCACGTTAACAATGCCCTGAAGGGCCTGTCCTTCTGCAGGGAGACTCTGTGCTCCGTCATCGTGTCTGTTCATCCGGGGGAGTTTCTCACCTCTGTAGACCTCAAGGAGGCATATTTCCACATCCCAATTTTGCCACCTCATCAGCGCTTTCTGAGGTTCTCTATCCTGGGGGAACACTTTCAGTTTTGGACGTTGCTGTTCGGGCTGGCCATGGCCCCCATGAGCTTTTCCAAGGTGATAGTGTAGTCATAGCCTTCCTCTGGAAGGAGGGCATCCGAGTCCATCCCTAACTGGATGATTGGCTCATCAGGGTGTTGTCATGGCAGAAGAATGTACAGGCCACATCCAGTGTGATAGGCCTTCTCCAGTTGCTGGGTTGGGTGATCATCTGTCTCCCTCTCAGGTTCTTGAATATCTTGGAGTGGTATTCGACACCAAAGCGGGAAGGGTCTTCCTCTCAGTGGCACATCAATAGATGCTTCGGTCGCAGCTTTCCATCTCCTACAGGTGCTGGCTCCCTGTGCCTGGGATTACATACAAGGTCTGAGGATCATGGCATCCACCTTGGAGGTTCTGCAGTGGTTGTGGTCCACATGTGGACGCTTCAGTCATCCCTTCTTAGTCGCTATCCCCAGTGGCTGCTGATTACCAGCTTATGCTGCTGTGGTCTGCTTAGGCTAGCTTCTGCAGTATATGGTGTACAGCGCTGCGTATGCCTTGTAGCGCTATAGAAATGATAAGTAGATAGATAGATAGTTGGTGCGTCAGCCCAATCAGCCTGGGCAATGGAGTTTCCCTTGCCAAGTCGGAGTGGGTGATGGTGACCACAGATTCCAGTCTCTCCAGGTGAGGAGCCCACTGTCTGGACTGGACGTCCCAGGGTCTTTGGTCTTGAGGCATCGTGGCCTATCAACCGTCTGGAGTTGAGGGCAGTGAGATATTGCCTTGAGGGAGTTTTTGCCCTTGGTCCATGGTAGGGTGGTGCAGGTTTTTTTTAGATAATGCCTCTGCAGTGGCGGGAAGCGAGCCTTCTGTGTCATTGGGTGGCGTCTCACTTCAGCTTGCTCTCTGCAGTGCACATTGCTGGGGAGCTGAATGTTCAGGTGGATTTTTTTCAGCTGAAAACTACTGGATCCTGGGGAGTGGGCACTTTCCCCAGAGTACTTTTGGGTGGTCTTGGCCTATTGATGGCTTCCCAGTCTGGATCTCATGGTCACGCGAAGCAATACCAAAGTTCCTCGCTTGTTCAGTAGATGGAAGGAGCTTGGTTTCGAGACTATCGATGCACTTCTGCAACCATGGCTGGTCAATGTCCTCCTGTATGTTTCTTCCATGGCTGATGATCGGCAGGTTGTTCAGGCGCATTGTGCGGCATCCAGGCCTAGTGATTATGGTGGCATCAGATTGGCCCAGGAAGCTGTGTTATGTGGATCTCCTCCACCTGCTTGTTGAAGAGCCAGTTCAGTTGCCAGCTCAGCGGGGTCTCCTGGCACAGGGGCCAGTGCTCATGGAGAATCCCTCCCCCTTTGGCCTTGCGGTCTGGCTCTTAAGAGGTCAAGATTAAGGAAAAAGGGTATGCGGAGGAGGTGATTACAGCGTTGCTTTAAGGCAGGAAGTGTTCCACCTCGGTTGTTTATGCCAGGTTGTGGCGCACCTTTGATTCCTGGTGCTCCTCTAGAGGTGTGGTTGCAACTCAGGCCTCCCTGGTAAGCATATTTTGTCTTTTTTGCAGAGCGGTTTGGTGAAAGGCTTATCTCCAAGTTCCTTGAAGGTTCAGGTGGCAGCGCTGGTGAGTTTTTGTGGCCATATTCAGCAGTCGTCATTGGCAGTGCATCCAGATGTAGTCTGGTTGCTTCACTGGGTCAATCATTTGTGTCTTTTCTGGTGGGCGTGTGCCTGGCGTGGAGTTTGAACCTGGTTCTCCGGGCCCTCCAGAGGCCTCCATTTGAGCCCCTGAAGGTGGTCTTTCTGGTGGCCATTACCTTGACACAGCGAATTTTGGAACTGCAGACCCTGTAGTGAAGGGGCCTGTTCTGCATTTTTGTGAAGCGGGAGTTTCTGCCTGGACAGTTTCTTCTTTTTTGCTTAAGGAGTTTCTGCCTTCCATTTGAACCAGTCCATTTTACTGCTGTTGTTCCGCTGAGAGGATTCCTGGTGGAGTATTGTTCTCTGTGGTACCTGGATGTTTGTTGGATTCTTGTCTGGTATTTGGAGGTAACTAATGAGTTTTGGCGTTTGGATCATCTTTTTGTTTTGTTCGCTGGTCGCAAAAAGGGCGCTCGGGTGTCAAAGGCTACCATTGCAAGGTGGCTGAAGAAGGCCATCTTCTCGGCCTACTTGTTGGCAGGTAAGACACTGACGTTGAATCTTAAGGCTTATTCCACTAGGGCACAGCACACGTCATTTGTGGAGTCACACGTTTCTGAGGCGTTATAGGTTGGATGTGTTTGCCTGTGGTGATTTGGCCTTTAGTTCCTTGGTCCTGGTGGTTGGGGTTGCCAGGTGCTGCCCTACGTGAGAACTGCGTTGGTACATCCTTCAAGTCCCTGTGTTGATCTGTAGGATGACATGGAAAGAAAAATTATTTCTTTCTTGGTAATTTTCTTTCCATTAGTCAACAGATCAAACCAGAGGCCTGGCTGATTTCTCTGCTGCTTTCTGGTGTATATAGGGTTATTTTCCTCTTCAGTTTGCAGATGTTCTTTTTTTATATGAAATGAAGAAATTCAGGACAACCACACGGTTTCAGACTGTGAGGGTTGGTGCCCTTTGGTTGCCTGGTCAGCTATATTTCTATAGAGGCAGGAGATGCTTTCTTTTTCTGCATGTCATCTTGCTTTGTTATCAAAAATACTGGAAGTGAGGCTATTGCACAGGAGATTATATGGCAGAGCTCTAGCTTTCTATCTCCACCTGCTGGTAGATGGACATAATCTACAAGTCTGGATTGATCTATTGGGACTAACGGAAAGAAAATTTCCAGGTAAGAAATAATTTTTCCCTTGCGCTTCCTTGTGATCTTGGGCAAGTCACTTAACCTTTTGTTGCTTCAGGTACAGTCTTAGGGGTTCTTTCACTAAGCTGCAGTAAAAACTGGCCTTATTGTGCCCTTCTGTGGGTCTTTACTGCTCACGAAGGCCTTCTTTTACTGCAACCGTTAAAACCCTGATTTTTCTATTTTTTCCATTAATGGCCATGTGCTAATGTTGCCATTAGTGTGCAACCATTTAAAAAAATTACTGTGGGAGCACTTACTGACACCTATTTTGTGAGCGGTAAGGGCCCCTGTGTTATCTGTGTGCTAACCAGTTAGCACGTAAGGTAGATGCACTAACTGGTTGGCACAAGTGCACCCATTCTCTGCCCCTGGCACACATGCGCACACACGCGCTAGAAATGTTTTTCAGTGCATGCACACTCAAAATCTACCATGAGATGCTGTAGTGTGTCCTGTAGTAGTCCATTTTTTTGCTGCTTTAGGCATGCATTAGTGCCTAACACAGTTTGGTAAAAGAGCCTCTTAGATTGTAAGCTCTCTAGGGACAGGGAAATACCTATTATATCTGAATATGACTTACTGTGTGCCAGTACTGAAAAAGGTATAAGCTAAATTCAAACTGAATCAGTTATTTGTTTATTTTAGGGTTTCTCCAAAGACTCTTCTGACATTTTGCACCAATGGTGTTTTACTTCGCACATTGATGGCAGGAGACAGCACACTATCCACTGTGACGCATGTTATTGTGGTAAGAATGTGAACCTACTTAATTTTATGATACAAAGTCTAGAAGGTATGATTTTTTCCTGCTTTTTTCATTGTCTTTCAGCTGTTTGTTCTTTGTAACCTTTATGGTAACATGAGTCAAGATGGAAAGAAAAATGTATTTCCTTGTTTTGAAGCAATACAATTTTTGTATTGCTTAACTTTGTGCCATTTATCAGTATCCCTCAAGGTAGTAAAGCAAGGCCTGTGCTTACTGATCAAAGATGTGTTCATCAGTATTGCACAAATACTGGCCTTGGTTGACAGAATCAAAAAATGTCAGAGGTTATCAGGAACAACTTGAAGTTGTGAGAACACAGGAATTGCTGTTTAGGAGTAAGCATATTTGGCTTTGCTGACGGGTAGATAAGGTGCTAATAGTAGGCTGAAGCTTACTGGCTTCCACGACACACACTTTTCAGCCAGATTAAAAGTATAAGTGCTTTGCTGTAGGTGATCAGAATTCTGTGTGTGTCTCAGGAAGATAATCATGGAATCAGATTGTGCAGACTATACAAATATGTGAATACCTGCTTCTTATTCCAGTTGTCGGGCTGCTTTTTTGCAAGTGTCCCTAGGGCTTTATAAGAAATCCCTATTTCACTGACAAGCCCAACTGGCTTAGAGAGGATGGCAAAGGGGAGGGAGAAAATTACATGGGAAAGAAGAGTGCTTGAGGGAGGGAGGGAGGGAGGAGGTGGGAGAAAATGAGAGGAATAGTTAGGGAAGGGGAGAGAACAATGAATGGTTTTCAAGGACAAGTTAGGATGTAGTTTTACTACAGGGTGACATCATTTGACAGAGCCTGGTGCGGGAACATTCCCCAGCATTTTTTCCAGAAGCTTTTGGCAGCGAGGAGCATTGAGGACATGTTTGTAGTACTTGTCCCACACAGCTCACGTCTTAGACATTCCAGCAATATTTATGTTATGTTATGCCAGGTCTTGTATTCTGCCTATACCTTTATAGTTCAGGGACTGGTTCCATAAGATAAGAGCCAGACCGTTTCATCCAGGAATTATAAATGGGTTATAACATTTGTAAAACAAACAAAAAAAAGAAACAAATACATAATTTAGACAATTGAGAGACGAAATTTACAAAAGAGAAAAGTTTTTTTTTTTTTTTTAATTCCTTCTAAACAAAAAATAGTGTCCACAAGATTTTTAAAGAAAAAGGAAGATGATTCCACAGCTTGGCCATCAGATACTGAATGGAAGAAGAGAGTTGTCTAATGATTTTAGTTTTTTAAACACTGAAAATCTTAACAAAGGTTTGGATTTTGATATCTCATAGCTGACCCCTGCGTTAGGGTCACTAGATCTGACATATTAGTGGGGGAGCTTCAACAATCAAAATTCTGAAAATTGTAACACACAGTTTAAATTGTATTTGTGCAGCTACAGGGAGCCAGTGAAGTTTGGAATAAAAAAAATTTAAGCAAATCATATTTAGATAAAACCGAAAATTAGTCTAATAGCTGCATTCTGAACTAATTGTAAATGAGTAATATGTGATTTAGAGCAAACTACTAAGGTTAGATAGTTCTTGGTAATACTTATGACTGCACCAAGATCTTGAATAACTTGGGTTTAAAATATTTTCTAGTGGTTCTTAATTTTCTTAATATGAAAAAAAAAATTTGATAACTGATTGAACATAGCAGTGCATGATCAGTAAATAATCCACTTCCACCTCCCAGAATTTTGGATTGAAGATCTAGAGGGAGATTGTTTCCATCTAGAGATATTACATCGTATATTTTGGATTGGTGTTAGATTAAAGCCAGGAGGTACTTTGATGGAGGGCAACAGTGGGTCTATTCTCAAAGGCATAGGTTCCACCCACCCCTGACTTTCCAGACAAATTCTTGCTCCTGCCCACTGCAGCAGAGAGCTTCCTGGTCAACACAAGGGGCAAGCATTTGACTGGCTCCATGAGAGCATAGCTGTAATTCTGATCACTGTTTTGGACCCGGTAGGAGGGAGCTGAAATTTTTCCAGAAAAGGTGGCCCCTTTTAACCTCAGATCAGTGGGTTCTCAAAATAGTGTGAATGGGTTATGCACTTCAGTTAGAAAGGTTTCTGCCAAATTCCCATCAAGAGCATCAAAATTAAGCCCTCGGCATCAAGAATGACTTAAAAAGGAACTCTTTCCCTTTTGCATATTATGTTCAAGCATTTCTTTATTAAAGTATCAGCAAAGTACACATTACTCAGCAATGCATTGAGCAATATATATATATATATAAAGAGAACACATCATAAGTGTCCTCATCAAAGTTTAACCAAATGCACAACTGCCTCCAAAAAGACGGAATCCAACCGAACTACAGTTCCCAAAGCAGTATACCATATCCCCCTCTTAATACCCCCCCACAACCTCCATGATTGCAAAATACAACCAATACCCAGTCCAACCTCCCTCCCCCCCCCACATCCCCCCTTAGCATTACGATAAATTCAGCACATCAAGGACCCAAAACACATAGCTCAACAAGACAGGTGAGCATGCGGCCCAGGAAATAAGATGAGTGTTCCAGTGTGAGATATTACCAACAGCATATGATTTTGGATAGCTTATAAACTATGAAAAGCTATGGTAGGATGGAGGAAGAACAGATTCCTTCGTCTTGACAAAACAGTCAGATCTTTCAAGAGGAGACTGAAGATTGCTACTACAGTGTCAACTATGCTAGGAGGATCACTGATGCACAAAGAGTATGCTCCAATGAACCTTCTAAGTGCCTTGGTCCTGTTACATAGTAACATAGTAACATAGTAGATGACGGCAGAAAAAGACCTGCATGGTCCATCTAGTCTGCCCAAGATAAACTCGTATCTTGAATTTGTACCTGTCTTTTTCAGGGCACAGACCGTATAAGTCTGCCCAGCAGTATTTCCCGCCTCCCAACCACCAGTCCCGTCTCCCATTACCGGCTCTGGTACAGACCGTATAAGTCTGCCCTCCCCTATCCTAGCCTCCCAACCACCAACCCCTTGTTAAGGAAAGAGAGAGAGAGAGATCCTTTCTGACTACCACAGAACCTCAAATTTCCATCCAGCTCTAGAAGGAGTTGAGTTCCAAATAATGGAATCGCAGCTGTGCTTCATGTAGTTGAGAAGTGTAGCAGTACCAAAGAGCAAAATAATGCAGATGAGGAGAAAGGTTGCCTGGACTCTTGTGCCCTTTAGTTGAATAGATAACTGAGCAATACAGCTGTCAGGGTACTCCTGAGTCAGCTAAAACTATGGTAAGCCAGCTGCCATCTGTTCTTAAGGACCACTGTGCAATACAGGTGTCAGGGAACTTGTGAGTCAATGAACTGTGGTATACCAGCAGCCATGCAGCTGACATCTGCTGATAAGGGCTGGACAAGCATCTACAGGCATGTTCAGCTAGGGTTAGCTATATTAATGCTAAAAACGTTGCTCTAGTTGATTCAGAAAAAGTGTGGCACAGACATGTTCTATTGGCTGGAGCACTGAATCTCTGCCATAGAACTGATTGTTGTTTTTCAAAGAGCTAGTGTGAGGTCAGAGCCTGTGACCTCGGTTCCAAGCTCCAGTTCACAGCTGAGTGCTCTAAACTAGGTCTAAATGAAATGTTGCAAACCCTGTTTGCTTTGAGCATTGTGCTCTCAGTGCCTTACCAAATATCGGTCTGTTAGGAGAAATCTTGAGAGAGAGCTCAAAAAACTTATCTAACTAGGATGTAGTTTTAAGCTTAGTGAAGCCAAAGCTGGGTGGGGGAGGGGGGGGAGGGGGGGAAGTGAACAACCAACCAACCAACAGAGAAATTTGTCCAGAGGCAAAATAGGAGGGGGGGGGGGGGGGGGGAGCAGAGGCAGTGTCCAGCACAAAAGGCATAAATTAACTAAAAATAGGCTGAGGAACAATGTAAGCAAAAGGAATCAAAAATGTCTCTTCATCATTTAGGAATATTAGTTCCTTAGATGAAGGAGCTTATGAAAACAAAAGCATTATGACAGACTCGTGAGGCAGAAAGTTTCTGCCCTCTGTATGACAATTCAAAATGAAGTACAAAACAAAACTCAATGTAGAGTGGCTGATAAATTCAAAAATTAAAGGTAAATTACAGTTAACAATACATAAATATTGTCTTACCAGAGTATAAAATCCTTTCATCCTATAGGCCTGATTTGTATTCCCCTTTTTTTTTTCAAGGCACCCTGGTAGCTAGGGATTCCCAGTAGTAAAAAGATTATATCCTTCTTTCCGCTGAGAAAACACATTTACTTAACTGTAGCAGGTGTTCTCTGAGGACAGTAGGATGAATATTCTTGCTATATTGTTCATCTCCCCTTGAGTTGTATTCTTTAAGCTATATTAGACTGAGCTGGTCCTACGTGATGATAGGTGGGAAGATGTGCACATGGGCTGTGAATCATTGCCAAAAGCTTCTGGAAAAGACACGTGGGAAGCATTCTTTTGCCAGGCTCCATTAGATGATGTCTCTCAGTAATAAGAATATTCTTACTGCTTATCTTGAAGAACACCTGCTACAGGTAAGTAATTTCTACAGGAGGAAGGAGAGATGTAGAATAGAGCAAGAGAGACTATAAGGCTTGTGATAGAAATGGAGAAACAGGCTGCAGCAAGAGGGGGGGGGGGGGAAGAGGAGAGAGAAAACGGTGAAGAAAGGATGTGGGGATAGAAAATGGAATGAAAAGTGAAAAACATTAAGATGTGCTAAAAATTTTTAAAAATGGTGCAGGTGTGCACAAAGAATAAAAGTAGCTAAGGAAAAATGTTTGAAACTTAAGTTTTTTTTGTTTTGTTTTTTAAATTAAAAAAAAAATCAATCTTGTGCTTTTTGCAGATGGGTATGCATTGTTTGTTAAATTGATGTTTGAGTATCTACAAGAAATCAGGTGCTTTTCTGGAACCATTGTGAATCTGTGAGCCATTGCATTTGTAAGGCACAGAGGTTTGGAAGCTACATAAGTTCTGATTTGGGGTTTTAGCTGAATTGAAACCAGGGTTAGTAGCTGGTGCCTTCATTTGTACCTACCTGGGAATCTTACCCCTGTTTTTAGAGTATATATCTGGAATCACAGAGTGATGGTGTGCTGAAGCTATAGAATACTCTACTGCTCAATACTACCTGTTGTAACTAATGGAGTTTTAATGGCTGTGCAAAGGATTTATGTTCACTGTCTCTATCTATCTATCTATCTATCTATCTATCTATCTATCTATCTATCTATCTATCTATCTATCTATCTATCTATCTATCTATCTATCTATCTATCTATCTATCTATCTATCTATCTATCTATCTATCTATCTATCTATCTATCTATCTATCTATCTATCTATCTATCTATCTATCTATCTATCTATCTATCTATCTATCTATCTATCTATCTATATAAATTCTTTGCACAGCCATTAAAACAACATGACTTGCAACAGGTAGTATTGAGCAGTAGAGTATTCTAGGGCTTCAGCGCACCATCACTCTGTGATTCCAGATCAGAAAATTCTGTAAGTCTGTTGTTCTCAAGTTGTCTTAAGGCATATACTATATAACTATTTAGTGAGGTGGTTGGTTGGTTTATGTATTTATTTTTTAATTTACTACTTGTTTTTCTCTGTGTGATAGGATGAAGTTCATGAGAGGGATCGCTTTAGTGATTTCCTGCTAACCAAACTAAGAGATGTCCTGCAAAAGCATTCTTCTCTAAAACTGATTCTTTCTAGTGCAGCCTTGGACGTTAATCTCTTTTTGAGATACTTTGGAGGGTGCCCTGTAATATACAGTATGTAACTTTCTTTATCAAATTTTCCATGAGAATTTTTTAGCTTCCATTTTCGTTAGTCGTATTTACTCTGACTTTGTGATTTTTTTAAAATATTGTAGAGAGCATATTTAATATACAAATCTATTTCTCGTGTATTTTCTTGAAACTGTGGTGTGCCTCCATGTTAATAAAGGACTCCAAGATCTTCATTTTATGCGGCGACTTCTATCTTAAAACCCAGTATTTTGTATCTCTACTTGGGATTATTTTTCCATATGTGCATATTTTTTGCACTTGTTTGTTAAATTTCATCTGCCATTTAGATACCTACTTTTCTAATTTCACAAGATCTTCTTCAAAGCCACACAAACGTCTGCTGTTTCAATAACTGAATAATTTTGTGTCAGCCACAAGTTTGACCATCTCACTCGCATTTCTGTCTCCAGATCATTTTTGAATATGTTAAACAGCACAAGCCCCAGAACATATCCTTGGAGCAGTCTGTTAGTGTCCATTTAGTCCTGCTTTCTTTTTCCTGTCTTTTAGCCAGTTTGCAAGTCACAAAAAGAGCATTGCCTCCTATCCCATGACTCTTTAATTTCCTCAGGAGCCTCTCATGAGGGACTTTGAGCTCCTTTTACAAAGCAGTGCTACCGATTAGCGGCGTGCTGAATGCGAAGAAGCCCATTCAATTCCCATGAGCTTCTTCATATTCAGCATACACTAGTCGGTTGCGCCATTTTGTAAAAGGAGCCATTTGTCAAATGCCTTTTAAAAATCCAGATACACTGTATCAACCAGCTGACCGTTATATATTTGTGTTTGTTTACACTTTAAACAAATGTAATAAATTGGTAAGACAAGATTTGCCTTTTTTGAAACCCATGCTGACTCATTTCCATTAAGCCAGTGCTCACCAATTTTTTTGTGGCCATGACCTCAGGTCATGCAGCTGGAGAAAGTGCGTGTCCCCCCCCCCCCCCCCAAGTGGTGCAGGACAGTGACATGTTATGGAGTGCCCACAGGTTGTGACCTCCAGTTTGGGAAGCTCTGCATTAAGCTGTGTCTATACATACAATCAGTAATTTTTTTCAATATAGCCTGAACCATTTTGCCCTGCAATGATATTGGGCTTTCTGGATTATAGTTTCTTGCTAGGTTCTTGTGATGTGAGTTAGCCACCTTTGGAGACAGGATGCTGGACTCAATGGACCTTTGGTTTGATCCAGCATGACACATTTTATGTGGTTGTATTTTGGATTTCTACATGAGCAAAAAATAATAGACTTTTATTTTTACATTTTCAGTACAAGGAAGACCGTTTGAAATAAAGGAGATGTTTCTTGAAGACATATTACGAACGACAGGATACACAAATAAAGAAATGTTAAAATATAAGAAAGAAAAGCAACGAGGTATATGTTGATGTTTTAAAACATTTAGGAGGCAATATGTTAATGTTTTAAAACGTTTAGGAGGCTTGTGCAGTTACGTGTGTCTTACGGTCTTAAGTACCGCCCTAATTGGCAGATATGTGCCAAAATGCAATAGGCACTATTCTATAAAGTAGCGCATAAAGTTCTATAGTGCATAACTGCAAGGTGGGGGGGGGGGGGGCATACATGGCACCAAGAGACAACCACAACATAGAAAAATAGTTGATTGTGTTGCATGTTGCGCTTGGGCACACCCACTTACACCAGCCATTGACATGGCGTAAGTGATCGTGCCTAACTCTTGGCGCAGCACAGCAGGTTTACGCTGGTATTCGATAATTTGTTAGGCTTGCTTAAGTGCCATTATAGAATTGGCGCTCATTGCGCTCCATTGTAGCACCTAATTTGATAGAATTACCCCTTTAGGGACAGATTTTACTAAGCTACAATAAAATTGTCCCATTGACATGCATTGTTAGTGCGTGTTAATGGGCTGATTAACATGGCTTTCACTGATCTTCGCACCTATTTAAAAACATATGTTACTGCATAGTAGTGCATTACTGCCCTTTAGTAAGTAGGCCACTTAATATTTGTTTGTGGTTGTGGCGAGATTACATATTGTGATGTTGCATAAAAATTTGTTTTCAAGCATTGTTTCCACCAATATTTCAGAATCATTGGGAGTGCCAAATATATTTATTTATTAGGGGTACTCAGCACCTGCAGAGTTGGCTCCTATGTTTTCATGTCCAGTGCAATACTAATAGATTTAATTGGATATTATTTTTTATTCTGGGGAGATTGACATTGGAGAGCTGGGTCATTTTTTTTCTAGCTAAGAACTGGAATCTCCCTACAAGGGTGAACGTTTTAGTGTCTGATAGTATCTGATCTTGAGGAACTGATGTGTCTGGATTTCAAATTTGCCCTCTTTCCCCAAGGCCTTATATATCACCTCTGAAAGTTGCTCAAGGTCATCCACTAAGTCATGAGGCTACCCCTATATCCATTTTGAATAAAGTTATTGTTAAAACCGGGCATCAGAGTGCATGTGGTGGGTTTCATCTCTGGCTCTGTTACTGGTGGAATTGTTTAGTTCAGGAACTAGTTGTTTTCATCTGCTGCTGATTCCTAGGGGTAGTGCTGTTTGCAGAGCAATGAGAACTATTTGGAGTTAATTTTTCTTTTAAGAGCAAAGATTGACAGATTTTGAGACCTGGATGCCTAAATCTGAATGCTGCATATTGAGATAGGTTTAACCTGTAATTTGAGGACTGAGTCTTAGCACTGATACATTTTTATACTTCCTTCTATTCATCAGAATTTAAAGCAGTTTCCCAGATTCTAACACTCAGCCACAAATGCTTATTATTGTAGTATAATGACAAAAAAATGCATTGCCTTCTTAGTGCCTGGGTTTCTTTGCACTTCCAGCTGTTAGTTGTGGCATCAGAGAGCCTCTAGTGAAGAAGAGATTCAGCTTCTGCTACTAAAAGATCCTTTCTAAACTTTTCTCTGCAAATTTCTGTCTGTTGTTGTACCTAATGGCTTTGTACATCATTGCTGATTGTTTAGATATGGACAGCATTTAGCTGTTTTTTTGTTTTAAATTTGTTTTTGATGATTAATGTTGCATGCATCAGTTATATTGCTTTTATATTTTGTCAAAGACCAGCCCTGTTTCACACAGAGTTTTCACAGTGTTTCAATTATTTTCAATTGCCATTTAATTAGAAGAGAAGCAACAGACCACCCTTACGGAATGGTATTCTGCCCAAGACAACATCATCAAACCGGAATCTCAGCGGCAGAGAACAGTGCCAGCAGTGCCTGAGGATTATGATCTGCTAGATGATGGAGGTGACACAGTGTTTAGTCAGCTGGTATGTCTTTGACCCCTCTCAGAATTGTAATACTGCATGTCAAGGGTTCATTTGAGTGAAGCATATTGTGTCAGGGGTTTTCATTTCTCTTCTCTGACAAATATCATTTTGTTCTCATGTACTTATGCCTGTAGACCGATTTATTTATTTTTTATTGTTTCTTTACAAACTGAGGACTCTTAAACAGTGATATTGAATAACTTCTTCTCTTCCCTCTCCAACATACTGTTTTTATTCCTTTCTAATACTGAACTTATTTGTATGGTCTGACAAATGTGTGGGGTATTGAAAGTGTCTCCCACCTGATAAATTCCAATTTCTATGGCCTCTTAGAGGGGTCCAGGGCTATGTTTTGACTGATCATCCTGATGTTTATTTATAACCAGATTTATAAACCACTTTATCAACAATTCTAAGCGATGTATAAACATACATTCACAATTAAAAAAATAAATATAAACAGCCTAAAATAAGAACAATACAAACATTCAAATCTTGCCTGGATAGACAGGTAAGCTCTGAGTAGTTTCCTAAACTGAAGATAACTCTCAATTTTGCATTATTCTACTGGCAGATTATTCCAAAGGCATGCACCCTCCACACAGAAGATTTTTGATCTAATGTCTTCTAATGCAGTCTGCTTGTAAGAGGGAACATTTAACAACATTTTATCGTGGATCTTAAAGGACGAGGTGGACAGTAAACCCACAAAACTGTAGCTAAACGAATCGAAATATCCCCATGCATTGCCCTATAAATCAAGCACACAACCTTAAATTGAACCCTCCATTTCAGAGGTAACCATTGAAGTTCTCATAATACTAGTAAAACATTCTCATATCTCAAAATCCCTGAAATAAGCCGAGCTGCCACATTTTGTGACATCTCAAGTGGTTTCAAATCATACAATGGCAATCCCAAAAAGAGCGAGTTACAGTAATTAAATAGATGTTTTTGAGTGGAGTACAGCACATCTGGGCCACTTGGTAGATGGTAGTTCTATCTTGTGACCTCAACCTCATTCTCTCAGCTTAGGTAAAGGCACCATTTGAGTGTATCCGAGAGGTGTCACTTAAGGCTGAAAGCTGTGCTTCTTGTGGCCATTTGTTTGGTTAGATGGATTTCTGAATTGCATGCTCTCTTATCAAGGTCCCTTCCTGGTGGTGTGCGAGGTGATCTGGCTGGTTTCCCCCTTTCATGTGAATCAGTCGGTCTGCCTGCTGGTGTTCAGGACTCAGGGGTTATGGTTGCTTCCATGGCGTCCCTCGGTCTGCCTGCTGGTGTTCAGGACTCAGGGGTTATGGTTGCTTCCATAGTGTCCCTCTAGACCAGCACAGATGGGTTATGCACTCCTAGCAGCAGATGGAGGGTGAGAACCACTGAGTTTCAGATATGGGTATAAGTGAGCTATGCAGTCCCTTGAAAATCAGTCTGTTCTCAGTCTCATTGGATGGTAGCAGTAGAAGTCTGTGTGCAGTCCTGGTTTGTGTATTGGTCCATGGGAGGGGGGGGGGGGGGGGCGGTGGCTTCCTTTTCCTGGGTTATATGGCCAGCCTGCGCAGTCCTGATTTGTGTGTCTGTCCCTGGTGTGGGAGGCTTCCTTTTCTTTTTCCTGGGTTATATGGCCTTTTGGCATTAGAGGAGATAAAAGAAATCTTATTGGGTTGTTTTTTTTTTTTTTTAAGCAAAACGGGGATTTCAAGCCTGTGAACTGTATTGATCTTTTCATGCAGTGTAGTTCTCTTGTTTAACCAGCAGGTAGTGTATGTTTTCTGTTTCAAAGCTATTGCAGAGGAGACTGTTTGTTTTTCTTTTCAGTTTAAACCCTGTGGGAAGGCCACTTGCAATGCCATTGGCTAGATACTTTCAAATTTGGTGTTCTGGGCTCTGATTGGCCCTGGAGTTCAAATCCAGCCAGGAGAATACTGGATTTTCTCCAGTCTTAGCTAGGGAGGGTAAACATCTCTGCCCTGAGACCCTGTTCAGACCTTTGAGCAGTTATGCTCCTGAAACTCCCCATGTGCTACCCATGTAGTGGCAAAGTGTTTAGATAGCTTTAATAATGATCTTTATTCAGTTAACCTTTTAATGCTTGCTGATTTCACCTTTATTTTTTCCTTGTTCACTGTTCCACTTTGATAATACACCTGTTAGTTTATTAGCTCTGTTGTCCTGGACTTACTAAGAATCCTGGTGGTTTGTGTTTAGGTCTGTCGGTGCTTTCTAGGAACTGTGGGACACTTGGGAGTGTTGCCCCAGTGTCCTAGAAATCACCGGGGAATAACTTGAGAGTGGGAAACTCACCCAGAGGCAAGTGGGACTCAGTCGGTGGGAGGAGGTTGTCGGTTTAAAGCACGTGCACAGGTGCAAGCGGACCTGAATAGTGCTGGCGACAGACCCTCTTAAGTGGCCGCGGGATTAGCCCCAGGTGGGTGCTAGGTGTTCTGTGTCATACTCAGGTTGCCAAGTCCCTCCCCCCTTCTTGGATTCGATTTTGAAGCCTTAGCTGTCCTTCTCTGCCTCAGGCAGTTTTGAGTGCCTGAGGGGTCTGCCCATCGGCCTTTGTCAATGCTGGAGAGGCTTGTTTAAGCTCTTTTAAGTAGCACAAAGTGTTAAAAAAAAAAAAAGCCCCGCAGCCTGCTTTGAGAGGCTTGTTTGAGCTCTTTGGTACAGAATAAAAAAAAAAAAAAAGATTGACAGAACCGCCATAGGCCTGCTAGCGATTGCAGTGCAGAGAGTCAGCCTCCAACATTTCCTGGGGCAGTATTGTTTATCAACATGGCCGTCCCGGCAGCTGTGTGGCCTTGACTTCCGCGGGTGTTTGTGTAAGTGCCGTGAGTTCTCAGCATCTGAAGCACTGTGCACTCTGTTAGTGACGTGCGGTGCATTCGGCAGGGCACTGTTCGTCCTGTGCCAACAGGGAATTGGCAGTTGTGCTGGGGCTTGCACCGGAATTGCTGGTGGGTTCTTCCAGTGTGGTGGTTGCAGCCACATTGGACTCAGCAGGGGAGCACTCAGTGGTGGTGGCGGTTCTGATTTCGGAAGGAACTGCCGCCATCTTGTAGTATGCATAGGCTTCTGATCAGTCTCCACAGTTGGTGCCGATGTCTTCCTCTGTGCCTGACCTCGGAGTCTACGATGGTTCCTCAGGTCTGTGGGGTGGAGGGCCTTTTGTCTGTGTGGAGAGGGTGGCCAATCCGTCAAGGTCTTCAGATGCAGTCTTAGGGGACCTGATTACTCCCCCCTTTCCCTCTTCCTTCCTCCAAAAAGCAGCAGGTGGACAAGAGTGTAGACATACATAGGGACTTTCAGACTTACTTGAAGAGGACTAGAGAATTCCATAAATTGGATAATCTATTTGTGCTATTCAGTGGTTCCAGAAAAGGAGAAGCGGCATCTGAGGTGACAGTAGCCTGGATCAAGGAAGCCATCTCATCAGCATACTTTGTGCATGGTTATGAAATGCTTCTGGGCTTGAAGGTTCATTTGACTAAGGTGCAGGCATTCAAGCTCATTTTCAAAGCACTTAGCCTCCCAAAGTTCCATAGAAACCTATGGAACTTAGCCTCCCAAAGTGCTTTGAAAATATGCATGATTGTCTTAGACTGAGCATAGCCTAGTACTGCTGCAGAAGATCAGAGTGTCCCTGTATTCCTTTGCATGTCATTATAGGCTGGATGATCAGGCTCAGCAGGCCAAGATTTTGGGGCAGGTATGTTGGAGACAGGCTTGCCAAGGTCTTGTTCTCATTAGTCACTGCTTTTGTACTTCCCACTGGTGTGTAGGGGATGAAGAGGAAAGAGAAATTAGAGACTACCTGCTAATTTTCATCCTTAAGTCCTCAAGACCAATTCAAGATCCAGCCCTGAGTTGTTTTTTTTTTTGGTCTTGCAAGACTGTATTTGGTTGGTTTCTGTGTCAGATATGAGAATATTGCACTTCCTGTCGGGTACAGCGTGCCTCTGTGCATATCTGTAGAGGAAGGCCCTGCGCCAGCACTAAGAAAGCTGTACAGCTTTGAGAACAGGTATCGCTGAAGGAGTGAACAAATATGTGGATAAAGGTGAACCAGTTGATATTGTGTATCTGGATTTTCGAAAGGCATTTCACAGAGTACCTCATGAAAGACTGCAGAGGAAATTGGAGAGTCATGGGATTGGAGTTAGTGTTCTATTGTGGATTAAAAAGTAGTTAAAAGATAGACAACAGAGAGTAGGGTTAAATGGTCAGTATTCTCAATGGAGAAGGGTAGATAGTGGGGTTCTGCAGGGGTCTGTGGTGGGACTGCTGCTTTTTAACATATTTATGATCTAGAGATGGGAGTAACTAGTGGGGTAATTAAATTTGCACACAAAACAAAGTTATTCAAAGTTATTAAATTGCAAGAGGACCTTACTAGACTGGGAGACTGGACATTCAAATGGCGGATGACGTTTAATGTGAGCAAGTGCAAAGTGATGCACGCAGTAAAGAGGAACCCGAATTATAGCTACATAATGCAAGGTTCCACATTAGGAGTCACCGACCAGGAAAGGGATCTAGGAGTTGTTGTTGATGATACTTTGAAACCCTCTGCTCAGTATGCAGCAGCGGCTAAGAAAGCAAATAGAATGTTAGGTTTTATTAGGAAAGGAATGTAAAAAAAAAAGAGGTTGTTATGTCTTTCTATCGCTCCATGGTGCAACTGATCACTGCATCTCAAAAAAAATATAGTGAAATTAGAAAAGGTACAGAATTGTACACTGATCACCGCATCTCAAAAAAGATGTGGAGGGGGATAATCGAACGGGGACGACCATCTCTTAAGGGCGCCCATCTCTGAGGACGTCCCCACGAAGGAGCGGGGCATCCCATATTATCAAAACAAGATGGGCGTCCATCTTTCGTTTCGATAATACGGTCTGGGACTCCCAAATCTCAACATTTAGGTCGACCTTAGAGATGGGTGACCTTGGTTTTTTGCCAATAATGGAAACCGAGGACGCTTATCTCAAAAATGTCCAAATCCAAGGCATTTGGTCATGGGAGGAGCCAGCATTTGTAGTGCACTGGTCTCCCTTACATGCCAGGACACCAGCCGGGCACCCTAGGGGACTGCAGTGGACTTCAGAAATTGCTCCGAGGTGCATAGCTCCCTTACCTTGGGTGCTGAGCCCCCCAAAACCCATTCCCCACAACTATACACAACTACCATAGCCCTTACGGATGAAGGGGGTCAACTACATGTGGGTACAGTGGGTTTCGGGTGGGTTTTGGAGGCTCACATTTACCACCACAAGTGTAACAGGTAGGGGGGGATGGGCCTGGGTCCACCTGCCTGAAGTGCACTGCAGCCACTAAAAACTGCTGCAGGGACCTGCATACTGCTGTGATGGAGCTGGGTATGACATCTGAGGCTGGCATAGAGGCTGGGAAAAAAATGTTTTTAAATTTTTTTTTGGGTGGGAGGGGGTTGGTGACCACTGGGAGAGTAAGGTGAGGTCATCCCCAATTCCCTCCAGTGGTCATCTGGTCAGTTCGGGCACCTTTTCGAGACTTGGTCGTGAAAAAAAAAGGACCAAGTAAAGTCGACCAAATGCTCGTCAGGGACACCCTTCTTTTTTCCATTATCGGCCGAGGATGCCCATCTGTTAAGCATGCCCTCGTCCCGCCTTCGGTACATTGCCGACACGCCCCCTTGAACTTTGGTCGTCCCCGCGACGGAAAGCAGTTGAAGGCGCCCAAAATCTGCTTTCGATTATGCCGATTTGGGCGACCCTGAGAGAAGGATGCCCATCTCCAGATTTGTGTCGGAAGATGGGCGTCCTCTTTCAAAAATGCCCCTGATAGTGGAATTAGAAAAGGTACAGAGAAGAGCAACAAAAATGGTAAAGGGGATGGGACAACTTCCCTATGGGGAAAGGCTAAAGCGGCTTGAAGCTTCTTATACGTCATTTCGTGCCTCTTTAAAAGCTCATTTGTTCCAATTAGGATTCCATTCATGCTCCTGCAATGAGAAGTTGATGTTAGTTAGCTTAGTTTGTATGCTGCTGATGTCTTGGTTGTTAGTGCTTTTGAATGCATGTATAGTAGCTGTGATGGTTTTTTAGTACTCAGGACTCTTACCCTCCTGTTTACAAAGCCACGCTAGCAGCTGCTGGTGCGCTAATGCTAACACAGCCCATTCACTTTGAAAGGGCTGTGTTGGCATTACGCGTGGCAGCCACTAACACAGCTGTGTAAACAGGGAGGTTAGTGTTTGAATCTGGAAGAATGCTGTTTCCTATTTTAAATGGAGTTCCTTTCTGTTCTTTAATTTTATGTTTTATTGTTTTTATTGGAAACAGCTTCATTTTGCTTGCAAGGAAAGTGGTATATAAAATCTAATAAATGATAAGTGATTAGTGCTGTTTGTCCTTTTTTGAAGACAAGTAAAATCTGTTTCCCTTTTTATGTTTGAACGGTTTTTATTGACACTCCAACAATATACATCCATGTATTTCACTGTATAACTTTATCAACCAATCATGTTATACATGTTCAGCTTAATGTTTCCCTCTTTATAACAAATGTTTTTGTTTGAACTCATGTTGACTGATACCTGGGGGTGGGGCAATGCATTTTCCTCAAATCTGTGCTCTACCATTTGTTGTGCAAGAAACTTGGATCTTATTGGTAGTGGTAATGAAAAAAGTACTAGTCGTTTTTGCTAAATTTTTGGAGGAGGTTCTTCTTTATACTCAGCTGTGATTAGAAAAGATTTGAAAAAGGCTTAGTAGGTGTTTTGTTGTTCTAATGTCTTTTTTTGTTTGTTTGTTTGTTTGTTTGTTTGTTTATATTTCCAGACTGAAAAAGATGTGAATTGCTTGGAGCCATGGCTGGTAAAGGAAATGGATGCTTGTCTCTCCGATATTTGGCTTCAGAAAGATGTGGATGCTTTTGCTCAGCTGTTTCATCTCATTTTAACTGAAAATGTCAGTGGTAGGTTGCTGTTACTATGTTATTTAGTCTACTTTCCAAAGGGAAAGAAGGCTTATGAGATTATTATATGAATGTGTATGTCCCTAATAACACATTATATTTTCAGGATATGAGGACTCTGATGGGCATGTTTGGTTTTTTGGATCCATGATTATCCATGGACCCCAAACACAAGCATTTGTTTGTCCTGTAAAGAGGACTCCTTTAGTTCAGGGTGGAGTGTCTTGTTCTACATTCTCAAAATATTTTATGTTGCGAGTTATAACTTTGTTTCTGATGTTTATTGCCTAGAATTATAGTACTTTAAAAATATTTGAATAATACTGTTTACGATCGTGATGTACAGCACAGTGTACATTTGAATATGTGTTGGGCAATTTATAGTTTCTACTTGGAGCTTACAGTTTAGTCTAGAAAGACACATGATATACACCTAACATTAAAACAAATCGTAAGGCTTTGAGTTAAAATAGCAGAGTTAAATGTTGCATCACCAATGTTCTTTTCAAGGCATTACTAGACAGTTGTGTCTATCAACTATCATGTGGAGATAGAGAACTGAAAACTGAGCTGAGATATATCTCTTGGCATCCAGTCCAGCTTTTCAGTATTTTCTGTCTCCAGCAGGTTGATGGGCACAGTTCTCTGGCTCTGAGTGCTTTGCTCCTGGTCCACTTGGTCCCAAGTTGAGCTTCACTGGTGGCTTGAGTCTGCAGAGTCATAACTGGAGATCTTCACATCCCTGTCTGTGATGCCCTGTGAATTTACTTCTTCCCTCCTTTCACTTCTCCCCTGTTTCCTATGGAGCTCTCCTTTTCCAGCTCAACAACCTTTAAAAAAAAGAAAGAAAGAAAGAAAGAGGAGTGGGTCATCTGTGGTAGGATTTGTGGAGACTGAACTGGGGAGGGGGGGGGAGGAGTAGCTGGCAGTGGTAGGTGAATAATGACTCCTGCAGAGGCAGTTAAGTGGTGCTCCTGTTGTAGGACCTGTCGGCCGACGTCAGGGCATCGCAGCGCATTCAAGTTGGGAATCCCATGGGAAAGGGTTGACGGCAGCAGATCTTTGGATTTGGCATAGCTTTGGAAAATACTAGGGTCTTCAGGCTCTCCGTCAGCGTTGGGGTACAGTTGCACAGTTTTTATTCAAGAGAGCGTAGGAATGGGCATCATTTTGTCGGGGCTAACTGGCAGTGAGGAACAGCCTCTGTGTGATCACGTGCGGAGCACAGCTGCCACAGAGCATTTTGCTGCAATGGGATCTTTGTTTTCTCTGTAGTTTATATTACTCTTTCACCAGGTCTATTTACTGAAGCAGGGAAGCTTTTTTTTATCCACCGCCACACACTGGACAGAAGTAAAGCCTCAGAAATCAAAAGGTAATCTATACGGGACTCTGTCGAATGCTTCCTGGACAAATGAGTGAAATCCTTTTCTGAAGGATGTAAGACCCTCCAGACATCTACCAAGCCAAAAGTGTTACTGAGATTAGGCAGCCCTTGTAAGATTTGTGGTTTCTCACCCCTAGGAGTATGTGATTTATCTATGATCCCCCACTATACTAAAATCCTCCCTCTATGAGAATTGACTTATCTGCCCTATTTAAAAAGAGGGAAGTTACAGCCTTATAAAAGGCTCTGTCAAAGTGATTTGTCTTGACAGTCAATTTTTGCCTGACACAGTATATATCTTCCCCCAGAATCAATATGTATTATTTTTAACTGTTCCAATACACTCTTACTTAACATTACTCTGCCCTTCTTATTCTGGACTGATGCGACAACACACTCCCCCATCCACCAACGTTTCAGCTTTTGATATTCTTTGTTTTTTAAGTAAGTTTCCTGCAAAAATGCAATATCCACCTTTTGTTTTTTGTAATTGTTGTAAAATTATTGAGAGTTTGATCAGAGAGTTAATCCCTACAACATTCCAGGTTACTACTCATATCCTAGGAACCAATATGAGGTATAGTTTTACAAGTGTGATCTTCAGTTCCCGTTTCTAGAGAAGACCATCCCAGCACACGGTCCCCTCCTCTCTGAGGGATCCCTGTCCCAGTACTAATAATGTGACTGTTACGTTTTCCTAAGATAAGAGAGAGAACCCAGAACTATTGCATATAGGCACTAACCTCCCACACTGCCCTCCCCTACCCCTTCCCCTGCAAGCCAATCCCAGACATGCCCCCACCCTGCCCTCCTTAGCCCCACCCACCAAACCCACAGCATCCCCTTAGGGATTGTCACGTTTGTATCTCCCCACCCCACCAGTTAACATAGATTAAAAACAAAAAAACCTATAATACTAAATAAATTCAATGCAAGCACACAGTAGTAATTTTATATCAATAATTTTTATTAATAAACATCATAATAAACATATCTTCCTTAATACAAAGTATATACTTGTATATTTCCTCAATGGTGTACAATTCTATACAGCTCTCACCGTAAACATTCTCTTTTATCAATCAACTATAAATCTGCAAATGTGCAAAGACAAACATTAGTTTTCATTTCTCCCCCCCCCATCCCCCATCCCCCCCCACCCCCCCCCTTCAAACACACAGTAGTAATTGTCTGCAAACCAGTCAGTGTGCCTGAGCTTCCAATACCAAATTATAATCCCAACAAATGAACTATGGGGCTTCAGGCATAATAAGTATAGTTCTGAAATCTTTGAGTAATCAATGTAATAGGCTGTATGACTGGTCCAAAACCCAGTTTCAAAAATTACTGGAGTCACATTGCAGTGTTCCAGTTGAATTAGATAGAAAGAAAGCCACGTGCCAAAGCTGAGGGCCTTGCGTTGCTAAAATCAGAAAAGTGCCCTCCAGCGCAGGCAAGAAAAAAAAAAGTCCTAGTTTGCCAGGTTTCCAAAACCAACAAGTCATATCCAAAATTGATTGATAGGTCGAATGCAACCTCAATCCCGAGGTCTCCTGAAGATGTAGTAAACGCTGATTTCCACATTCATCCTGGTGTCCGTCAAGAGTTGTGAGGATGACTGCTGAGAAGACGACTGCGGCAGGGATTCCAAAAAAGTATGTCCGTCCTTCATGAATGACCCAGAGTTTTGTGGGGTACAACAGGGTGAAATGCACATGCGATTTGAAGAGCGCATCACAAATGTATTATTTTTTATTTATTTGGATTTCTCACACCTTTTTCAGTAGTAGCTCAGAGTGAGTTACATTCAGGTATACTGGGTATTTCTCTGTCTTTGGAGGGCTCACAATCTAAGTTTATACCTGAGGCAATGGAGGGTTAAGTGACTTGCCCAAGATCCACAAGGTTCAGCAGTGGGATTTGAACTGGCCACCTCTGGATGTCAAGACCAGTGTTCTAACTACTAGGCCACTCCTCCACTCTTGCAAGGTCTTCTGTCCTGTTGTACTTGCAAGGAATAGTCCTGAAAACATAAACTCTTGTGGTTCTGATATGTCAGAGTATGTTCTCCCTAAAGGTTGTGCAAGATGAGTTGTTTATGGGCCTAATTTAGGATCTGCAAGATCACCACTCTAGGCTTCTTAGTGGCGGAGTGCACCAACCTCAACTGATGGACCTGCTCAACACAGAAATGCTGCAGTTGTGTGCCTAGGTTCAGGGAGGAAGGTATCCAGCAAGTTCCTACTCAATTATAGTTTGTCAAAAACAAAAATAGATAATCCCCCACAATAGCGCTGGTAATGGAAATCAACAATGCTACAAACCAGGGTTCTGTAGAACTTACTAAAAAAACTTTAAAAGGGTATAGATAGAGAGCTTCATACAATCTCTAATACACAAGAGTAATAATAAATGTATATAAATATTTTGTGTGAAAAGGAGAAATTCTCAGAAGCAAGACTCACCTAAGTGGTCAGCTCACTCGAAGTTTAAGGCTGTTCCTAGAGGGTGGATGGGGTTCTCTATCATAGAAAATCTCCAATTGTTCTAACGAACAACTGTGAGCAAACGTGTGCTCCCAATCCAATAAAGTGATGGCCACAATAAAGACGTGCCCAAACGTATTACCTGTAAAGAAATGCACTCTCTATCTATATCCTAAAAAATCAAGAAAAATTTCCCTACTCTCATACATTTACATAAACATTTGCCGCTCATTGAACAATTTTTGCGTTTTTTTCCTCTTTTTTTTCTTTGTTTAGTCACAGCACTGATACACATGTCACAGCATAGTCACATTTTTATTACACACTGTTGGCCCCCATACGGGGCTAATTGCTGCATGTATCCTTTACCAATACAATAAAGAGCATATATATGTTGTGTAAGGAGGAGCTCATATAGAAAATGTTCTTAAAGAAAGGCGCACTTATCTTAGTGCTGCTGAGTGTGTTCACTATACCCGGCAGTTGTTGCTTGTTCAGGTGTTCGTAATGTTTTCTTCGCTGCTGCTTCCAGCGTTAGCTGGCAGAGTGCGTCTGTGTCCGACGCTGCAGGGTTTCGAGACGACCTTCGTCAGGGACCCGGAATACAACTGCTGCTTTCTGTAAGCAAATATATTTTTTTTCTCCTGTGTATGTATGTATATGTATATATATATATGTATGTGTATATATATATATATACATATATAATTATGGTGGTAGATGTTCTGTTTTTCTTTTACAGTAAGTTATAATTGCCAGAATGTCTTTCCAGCTTAGAGATGATCTTCTTGGACTACCAAAGTGGTCACGGTAGTCCATGAAGGTTTTCCACTTTGATCCTGAATTAAGGTGACAATTCAACAAGATACATATTTTTCTATGTCTTCTCTTTACAGTCAGCAGTACATCATAAGACTCCTGAAGCAGGCACTGAGGCACTAAAACACAGCTGCTGTGTCAAGTCGCTTTTGATGTTTTGCAGTAAAGACTGTTTATTTTCCATACGTTGTCTCCTTTGCTTGGAAAGAGCCAACTTCTCCTACTTCCCCTCCTGCTTTAAGTCAGAAATTAATCATCAGTGCCTTCTGTGGAGTACTGTATAGTTTAAATACTTTGAATTATTAAATGATGCAGAACCTTTTTGTTATAGGAAATTCAGGTTTCTGATTTATGTTTAGTTGACTACAGGCATAGTGAAACCAGCGCAACTCCACTGATGGTCGCTGCAGGTCGAGGTTTCTCAAGTCAGGTAGAGCAGTTAATCAGCATGGGGGCCAATGTTCACAGCAAAGCATCAAATGGCTGGTATGTTTTTTTTTTTCTTGGTTATCCACCTCTGTTTTCTTTCTTACTTGATTTTTCTTTCTAGGTTGTAGTGCACAATTTGTAAAACCTATAGCAGTAGTATTCACATCTCAGGAACTGGACTTATGGAGTGATAGTCTGAGGGTCCACGTTGGTGAAGGAAACATTTATTTATTTAGATTTTACTCACACCTTTTTTCAGTAGTAGCTCAAGGTGAGTTACATTCAGGTACACTGGATATTTCTCTGTCCCAGGAGGGCTCACAATCTAAGTTTGTACCTGAGGCAGTGGAGGGTTAAGTGACTTGGCCAAGATCACAAGGAGCAGCAGTGGGATTTGAACCAGCCACCTCTGGATTAAAAGACCAGTTCTCTAACCACTCCACCACTCCTTTCTGAGGGATCCCTGTCCCAGTGCTAATAATGTGACTGTTACGTTTTCCTAAGGTAAGAGAGAGAACCCAGAACTATTGCATATAGGCACTAAACCCCCACACCGCCCTCCCCTGCCCTCCCTACCCCACTAGCCCCACCCACCAAACCCACAGCATCCCCTTAGGGATTTTCACATTTGTATAGTATCACAAGGATCAGTACTAGGCCCAGTTCTTTTCATGTGTTTAGAGGTGATTTTGGGAAAGGATTAGGAAGGAAGGAAGTGTGGCTATTTTCCAATGACTTGAAAATTTGCAACAGGGTAGAGACACCAGAGAGTGTAAATAAGCAAAATGATCAAGGTATGGCACCTATGCTTTATTCTAAATAAGATTAGAAAGTGAACACCTAATGTGTGTACAGTGGCACTTTTTTTTATTTTTTTTTGTGGCTTCTGACAATCCCATGTCTTCCATTGTCCTCTTCCCCATAGTGGCCTATATTCAAAGCTACTTATCTGGGTAGTAGCCACTTCTACTTGGGTAAGTAGTGCTGACCAGGGCAGTAAACTGGATTTTCTTCAGTACTATCCAGGTAGTGCTGTGGTGGTCTAAAGGTTTTCAGTGACATTATCTGAATACTACTACTACTACTACTACTACTTAACATTTCTAGAGCGCTACTGGGGTTACACAGCGCTGTACTAAATAAACAAAGAAGGACGGTCCCTGCTCAAAGGAGCTTACAATCTAAAGAACGAAATGTCAAGTTGGGTAGTCTAGATTTTCTGGGCAGAGGTGAAGAGGTTAGGTGCCGAAGGCGACATTGAAGAGGTGGGCTTTAAGCAGAGATTTGAAGATGGGCAGGGAGGGGGCCTGGCGTATGGGTTCGGGGAGTTTGTTCCACGCGTGGGGTGAGGCGAGGCGAGGCAAAAAGGGCGGAGTCTGGAGTTGCCGGTGGTGGAGAAGGGTACTGAAAGGAGGGATTTGTCTTGAGAGCGGAGGTTACGGGTAGGAACGTAAGGGGAGATGAGGGTTGAGAGGTAAGGAGGGGCTGCAGATCGAGTACATTTGTAGGTTAGTAGCAGAAGCTTGAATTGAATGCGGTACCTGATCGGAAGCCAATGAAGTGACTTGAGGAGAGGGGTGGTATGAGTGTATCGGTTCAGGCGGAAGATAAGACGTGCAGCAGAGTTCTGAACGGACTGAAGGGGGGATAGGTGGCTAAGTGGGAGACCAGTGAGGAGTAGGTTGCAGTAGTCAAGGCAGGAGGTAATGAGGGAGTGGATGAGAGTTCGGGTGGTGTGCTCAGAGAGGAAAGGGCGGATTTTGCTAATGTTATAGAGGAAGAAGCGACAGGTCTTGGCTATCTGCTGAATGTGCGCGGAGAAGGAGAGGGAGGAGTCGAAGATGACACCGAGGTTGCGGGCAGATGAGACGGGGACAATGAGGGTGTTATCAACCGAGATAGAGAGTGGAGGTAGAGGAGAAGTGGGTTTGGGTGGGAAGACAAGAAGTTCAGTCTTGGCCATGTTCAGTTTCAGGTGGCGGTTGGACATCCAGGCAGCAATGTCGGATAAGCAGGCTGATACTTTGGCCTGGGTTTCCGCAGTGATGTCAGGTGTGGAGAGATAAAGCTGGGTGTCGTCAGCATAAAGATGATACTGGAAGCCATGAGATGAGATCAGGGAGCCCAGGGAAGAGGTGTAGATAGAGAAAAGAAGGGGTCCAAGGACAGAACCCTGAGGGACTCCAACAGAGAGCGGGATAGGGGTGGAGGAAGAACCATGAGAGTGTACTCTGAAGGTACGATGGGTGAGATAAGAGGAGAACCAGGAGAGGACAGAGCCCTGGAACCCAAAAGAGGACAGTGTGTCCAGAAGTAAGTTGTGATAGTGTCAAAAGCGGCGGATAGGTCGAGGAGAATGAGGATGGAGTAATGACCTTTGGATTTGGCGAGGAACAGGTCATTAAAGACTTTGGATAATGCCGTTTCTGTCGAGTGAAGTGGGCGAAAGCCAGATTGAAGCGGATCGAGGATGGTATGAGAGGCGAGAAAATCAATGCAACGGCTGTGAACGGGCGCATTCAAGTATTTTGGAGAGGAAGAGTAGGAGGGAGATGGGACAGTAGTTGGAGGGACAGGTAGGGTCAAGTGAAGGTTTTTTGAGGAGAGGTGTGACAACAGCATGCTTGAAGGTGTCAGGGACAGTTGTGGTGGAGAGGGAGAGGTTGAGGATATGACAGATGGGAGGGGTGATAGTAGGAGAGATGGTGACAAGTAAGTTGGTGGGAATGGGGTCTGAGGAACAGGTGGTGCATTTCGAGGAGGAGAGAAGATGGGAGGTTTCCTCTTTGGTGATATCAGGAAAGGAGGAGAAGGAGGCCTGGGTTGATTGGTTGAGGGAGTGGGTGATAGGATGAAGAGGAGGAGAAGGTTTAGTGGTGAATTCGAGGTTGATCTTCTGGACCTTGTCGCGGAAGTAGTCAGCCAGAGATTGAGGAGAGAGTGAGGGGGTGGTGGTGGGAGCGGAGGGCACTTTGAGGAGGGAGTTGAGGGTGGCGAAGAGACGACGAGGGTTAGAGCTGAGGGAATTAGTCAAGTGAGTGTAGTAGTCCTGTTTGGCGAGGAATAGGGAGGACTGGAAGGAGGATAGCATGAATTTGTAATGAATGAAGTCAGTATGGGTGCGAGATTTCCTCCATAGGCGTTCAGCCGATCGGGAGCAGGAGCGAAGGTAACGGATGCAAGGGTTGAGCCAGGACTCGGGATTAGTGCGCCTTGTGGGACGGGAAACAGATGGTGCAAGGGTGTCTAGGGCGGAGGAGAGAGTGGCATTGTAGTTGGAAACAGCCTTGTCGACGGACTCGGAGGACGTGATGGACGGGAGGAGATCAGAGATACTAGCAGATAAGGTGGGGGGGTCAATAGCCTGGAGATTCCTGGAGGTAGTGGTTAGTGTTGGGCGGGACTGAGGGGGAGGGTGATGAAGTGTGAATGTGATCAGGTGATGGTCAGAAATGGGAAGAGCAGAGACGCAGAGATTAGAGGGCGAGCAGGTAGAAGAGAGGACGAGATCGTGACCTGATTTGTGAGTAGGGGTGGTGGAGCTCAGTTGGAGGTTGAAGGAGGAGGTTAGGGTGAGGAATTGAGAAGTGTATGAATTGGATGGGTTATCAGTGTGTATGTTGAAGTCACCAAGAATGAGGGATGGGGATGAGGGCTCAAGAAAAACGGAGAGCCAGGCATCGAAGTCAGTATGGAAGGAAGGGAGGGACTTATCAGGGGGGCGGTAGATGACTGCAACTCGGAGTGGCAGCGGGTAGAATAGACGGATGGAATGGACTTCAAAGGATGAGAAGCAGTGAGACTGTGGTAGGAGGAGGGGTTGAAAACTGCAGGAGGGCGAAAGTAGTAGGCCAACGCCGCCACCGCGGCTAGCTGTGCGGGGCGAATGGGAGAAAAGGTAGCCTCCGTGGCAAAGGCCTGCGACTGAGGCAGAGTCGTCGGGGGTGAGCCAGGTTTCGGTTAGGGCGAGCAGGTGGAGAGAATGGGAGATGAAGAGATCATGGGTGAAGGTAAGTTTGTTGCAGATTGAGTGGGCATTCCATAGGGCACACGAGGAGGGGTGGGAGGAAGGGGGGAGGAGGGGAATGGAGATGAGATTGGAGATATCGCGGGAACGTTTGCATAGATGAGACGAGGACATGTGTGGTGGACCTGGGTTGGGATTGATGTCTCCCGCGGATAGCAGGAGAAGGAGCAAGAGAGAGCAGAGAAGGGTGAGGGAGGTAGGGCGACGAAGGCGCTGAAGGCGGGATGCGCTGAGGAGGCATGGGGAAGGGTTCATGGCAGGAAGGAGGTGTTGGAGGTTGAGAGCTAGGAAGGAGGAGAAGAACAGTAGGGATGGTGAGGTGGTGGGGGATAGGGGTAGGTAGGGTATTGCGGTAGTAGGCAGGATGGGTGGGGATGGGTAGTCAGTTCGTGTGGTAGACAGCGGAGGGAGGGGAAAGAGATTGGGGAGGGATAGGGCGAGGAATAGAATGTGAAAGGGGGCCATAGGTAGTGAGAGAGGTAGGGAGTGAGTGAGCAAGCAAGTTGGACAAGCTGGTGGGGTGGAGCAAGCTGATGCAGATGGACTGGGAGCTGGATCAGGCGGGCTGGAGCAAGCTGGTGCAGATGGACTGGATTGAGCAGGGGAAGCTGGATCAGGCTGACTGGAGCAAGCGGGATTAGGCGGGCTGGAACAGCAGGAGCAGAAGGCTGGAGAACTGGATCAGGCTGACTGGAGCAAGCTGGATTAGGCGGGCTGGAACGGCAGGAGCAGGTGGCTGGAACGGCAGGAGCAGGTGGCTGGAACAGCAGGAGCAGAAGGCTGGAGAGCTGGATTAGGCGGGCTGGAACGACAGGAGCAGGTGGCTGGAACAAGCAGGAAGAGCTGGATCTGACGGAGGCTGGAGCAGATGGACTGGGACAAGCAGGAAGAGCTGGATCCGACGGAGGCTGGAGCAGATGGACTTGGACGAGCAGGGGAAGCTGGATTAGGCAGGCTGGAACAGCTGGAGAAGCTGGAACGAGCAGGGAGAGCTGGATCAGGCGGACTGGCAAGCTGGATTAGGTGGGCTGGAATAGCAGGAGCAGGTGGCTGGAACTAGCAGGAAGAGCTGGATCCGACGGAGGCTGGAGCAGATGGACTGGGACGAGCAGGAAGAGCTGGATCCGACGGAGGCTGGAGCAGATGGACTGGGACGAGCAGGGGGAGCTGGATCAGGCGGGCTGGAGCAAGCTGGATTAGGCGGGCTGGAACAAGCAGGAAGAAGCTGGATCCGACGGACTGGAACAGGGTGGTGCAGATGGACTGGAACGAGCAGGGAGAAGCTGGATCAGGTGGAGTGGAACAAGCTGGACGAGCTGGATCAGGTGGGCTGGACCAAGTTGTAGCAAGCAGGAAGAAACTTGATCCGACGGACTGGTACAGGGTGGTGGAGATGGACTGGAACGAGCAGGGAGAAGCTGGATCAGATGGAGTGGAACAAGCTGGACGAGCTGGATCAGACAGGCTGGACCAAGCTGGAGCAGGTGGCTGTAATAAGCAGGGAGGCTGGAGCAGGCAGATTGGAACAAGCAGGAAGAAGCTGGATCGTGCGGAATGGATGGAACAGTAGGTAGAAACAGGGTCAGGTGTCCTGGAGCAGGCTGTGCAGATGGGCTGGATTCAGCAGATGGGCTGGAGCAGGTAGATGGATCAAAGCAGGCAGGGAAAAGCTGGGTCAGCAAGGTGGAGCGAGCTGGAGCAGGCAGTTGGAGCAGATGGGACAGAGCAGGCAGGCAGACAGGCAGATGGAGCAGATGAGGCAGGCGGATGGGTCAGAGCAGGCAGGCAAGGAAGAGCTGGCCCTACAGACTGGTCTGGGACAAGGTGGGGCTGATGGACTGTCTCCCACGGTCTCTGCCCCTGCCCTGGTCGGCCCGAAAGCTGGATCGCCCTGAAGCCACTGCAGACGCTGGATCAGCGGGCTGGAACGAGTTGGGGCTGGTGGACTCTCCTTTCGGCGCTGCGAAGCCCCGGGCGTCTCGGTCCCGTGGTCCGCACTGCAATACGCGCCCAGGCCGTTCCGGCTGGGGAGTGCGGCGTCAGTGCCCAGGACCACGGTCGACCAGTGCGGCAGACTACGGCCCGCCCGACCCCTCTGCGCAGGGAGCCCGAGCACTCCGGGCTCCCCCGGACTGCGCGGGCCGAGGCAGAGAGACCGCGGGAGCTCTGAGCAGCCAAGCGACGGTGGGGGCAGGCCGCAGCCACGCGGCAGGCAGACGACAGGGAGCCACGGTCGACCCGGACCGTCCACCCGCGCCGGAGACCAACGACGCCATCGCAGATGGCTCCACGATGTTCTCTGCTCTCCTCGTCACTCCGTCGCTGGTTTCACCATCGGAGGCTGTCTCAGCGGGTGTCCGTCGTTGTGTGCCTTCCAGGCAGCCCGCGCATATGGGTGGATCGCGAGTTGGAGGTTCTGTGCTTTTCCGGAGCAGCATGCATTCGACGGGTATCCCAATGGTGCGAATCAGCCTTTTGAATAGTGTCTGGACAGTCCGGGGGTGGAGCTGGGATTTGCCCAGAGACTAGCGATATTCAGCAAAAAAAGTTGTCTTAAGTTATCCAAATGGTTATCCAGGTAACAGCACTGAATGTCACTGTCACCTGGGTAACTCCTAACCTGCCTATTATACTTTGATATTGGTACCAAATATAAAACTTTCCATAGTGTCCCACAGATCAATCCAGAGGTGAGTGGGTTTTTTCCTTCTACCAGCAGGTGGAGATAGAAAGAACTTCAGAGGTTTACTATATGTGGACATCTGCAGCCACTTTCACCTCGGTATTCTCCCTATCTCAGCAGGTGGATGGACATTTCTTGTGCATCTCTGGTTTGATGCTTGCTCCTAACCTGTTCCCTCAGGCTTAGTTGAGTTGGGGGGTCACTGTTTCCTTTATCTATTTGGGCAGTCACAGCTCTTCTCTGTTGTTTCTCCTTCCAGGGATTGGGTTGTGGCTCTGGACTGCCTTCTTCCTCTACCGCACCTACCTACCTTCTCAGACGCTTCTTGGCTAGGACATCCCATGAGCACGCAAGATAGAAATTGGGGTTCTTGATACTATTGCATGTTTTTATCTTGCCGACTCAGCTAGCCTGTCTTCTTGCTCGGACCTTCTTCTGCGCTGCTTCTCATTATACGGAGCACAGTTTCCAGTCTCTGGGCGGTCCCTAGACTGCTAAAACAGGTTCTTTTCTGTTGCAGGACACACAGTGTTGTCTTAGCAGTACAGGATTGTACTGCTCTGTCTGGACAGCTCTGATTTTTGTCTGAAGGTTGAGAGCAGGTCAGATCCCTGCGGATCCAGTGCGCACCCATCCTTGGGGTTTTCTGCCATTCCTCCTGGTGGAGTGAGATGTGATTCGGTCACTCTCATGGATGGAGTCCTTCGCAGCTGCTTCCATTGTTGAATGGAGCTCCTTGAGCTACTGTCTAGACATGCATGGCCTCCGGGTACTGGTGAGGGCAGATCTTGGTTTCACTAGGGGCTGTGATTCTTCCTCCTGACACGGGACGTAGTTTGACTCTTTCCCTGGAGGTATGAGGTTGTTCTTTCTCTCTCTTTGATTGTCATCATCCTTTCACAGTTGTTAGGCAAGGTGGTTGTTGGCCTCGCCAGATCAGGGATTGGTGAGCATTGCTCCACCCCAGACTCTCGGCCTTGATTCGTCTAGGGCAGTTTGGAGCTTGCTACATCTTTGGAGGTCATATCTTCCTTCGCCTTTGGGTGTCGAGCCTTGCTTTGTCTCTGGGTGCCGGGCTTAGCTCCATCTCTGGGCGCCGGGCCTTGCTCCCTCAAGGAGGGTCGGCCCTGACTCTGTCTTGGAATGATAGTCCTTGCTCTGTTTCGGGCCGTCAGTGCTTGTGTGGTCTCTGGCGTTCAGCCTCTGATCCATTGCTGTGCATCGTTCTTTGCTCCGTCAATGTAGGTTGAACCTTGTTTCATCGCTAGTCATCGACCCTGGCTCAGTCCCTGGGCGTCGAGCCTGGCGCCGTCCCTGGGCGTCGTTCTTGGCGCCGTTTCTGGATGATAGGCCTTAGTTCAAAGTCAACCCTGGCTCTGTCTCTGGCGGTCGAGACTTTCTCTACTGATGGGATTCAAGCCATCAAGCCTCCCTCCGTCTCTGCACTTGTGGCCTTGCTTCACTTTTCATGTCGAGCCTGGCTCTGGCTCCGCCTCTGGGCGTCAGGCTGTTCTCTGGCTTGGCACGTCAGCCTGCTCCGGCTAGGGACGTCGAGCCTTGCTCCGTCCCTGCACGTCAAGCCTTGCTCCGTCCCTGCATGTTGGGCCTTTCTTTGTATGTGGGCCACGCGCCTTACTCCTTCTCTGGGCGCCGAGTTGATGTATCTTGGCTTGGTGACCTTTTCTCTTTCTCTGCATGTCTATCCTTGTTGAGCCTTGCTCCGTTTTTAGGTGTCAAGCCTTGTTCTGTCACTGACTGGTGCAGCTAGCACTGGTTGGCGGCCATTGCTCTAGTGGGGGTTGGCATGGTGACCTGGCACTGGATGCTGACCTTTTTTCTGTCATTGGTCATTCTTCTGTCTTGGGAGGTCCATCCAATCTCTGTCGGTCCAGTTCCCTCGGGTAGTCAAGCTTTTCTCCTTGCCTTGAGGTTGGCCCTTGCTCCTTTTCTGGTTGCAGGGCTTTACCCGGATCGGGATGGCGTATTTATTTTATTTTTAAATTTTTTATTTTAGTTACAATTATACCCCGCGCTTTCCCACTCATGGCAGGCTCAATGCGGCTTACATGGGGCAATGGAGGGTTAAGTGACTTGCTCAGAGTCACAAGAAGCTGCCTGTGCCTGAAGTGGTAATCGAACTCAGTTCCTCAGTTCCCCAGGACCAAAGTCCACCACCCTAACCACTAGGCCACTCCTCCACTCTGCCATTTCTGCTTGACGACCTGTGTTCCTTCTCAGGATGGTGTGTTCGCTCCCTCTTTAGAGGGTGTTCTCTCTCGTCTCTGAATTGATCTGTTGGGGCTAATGGAAAGAAAATTACCTACAAAAGGTGCCACCAGTCCAGGGCCTGATAGCTGCAGTATTTATTTATTTATTAGGATTTATTTACTTCCTTTTTGAAGGAATCCACTCAAGGTGGTGTACAGTAGGCTTTTAAACTATGCAGGACTGTTGATGCATGTTCTTTTCAGGCTCTCCTTCCTGTATGGAATCCAGTAGAGGGCAGTGTTTGGCAGAGGAACATGTGCTGAAAGTCACACGTCTTAAGAGCTTGCTGCTGTTGCTTCCATTGTTAATACCACCACCACCGAATCCTGGACTAGCCTCAACTTTAATAAGTATATGCCCATAGGGAAAAGAGCAGTGCCTGAGGTGGGTTGTTGGGTGTGGCAGCTGCTGGTCGTCTGTCTGCTTTAGTTGGCAGACCTGGGATCCATTCCATGCGTACAACTCCCAGCTTCTGTCCATCCTTCTGTGTTAGTAAAGCCATACATGTGTAAACACATGTCTTTATAGTGGAAGATGGATGTACTGTTGCCTACAGGGCCGGTCTTAGGCAGAGGCGACCGAGGCGGCCACATAGGGCCCCGTGCGGCGCGCCTCAACTCTGCCTCGCACCTCCGCCTGCCCTCCACCCATGTCCAGCGACTCTCCTCGTTCTCCTGCCCCCCCCCTCCTTGACCCGCCAAACAACCCTCTTCTCTGCCACCCAACCCGGCTGGCACCTGACCCAGCATTTTTTTTTTAATCTACAAGCGGCGGTGCCTCGCGTCTGAGAGTAAAAGAAGAAAAATTGCTTCGTCCGTCGGCTGGCCTTCCCTCATGTCCCGCCCTCTGATGTAACTTCCGCAAGGCTGAATTTAAGGGCTGAATCGGAACACTTTGAAGGCAGATGCTGAAACTGGAGAAAGGATAGGGACAGGGCTACAGATGGTAGACAGGACACATAAGGACACAGGAGGATGGGGACGTGTTGAGAGAAAAAATATCAAATGGAAAGAAGACACTGGGACCAAAGCGAATAGAAAAACTAAATGATCAGACAACAAAGGTAGAAAAAAATTATTTTATTCAGAATTTATTAATTAATACGTCAGCTTTTGGAAATGTGCATCTGTGATATTTTGCATGTAAGTTTTAATTTTTCTAGTGTTGCTACATGCTGAGTCTGACTTCTTGAGGTAACTTTCCACAGTTCAATATTTTGCCTTCGTATCTGTTGTGTCATGTGTTTTTCATGTGCGATCAAGGTGCAGTATTCTGCTACTGTGTAGTATTTGCAGCCCTTTTTTTTTCACTAGGTTGTGTACTGGTGTTTTAGAGCCTGGTGTAATTACAGTTCTACCTTTCCAAGCATAAGGTTGTAGCTCGTCCTGTCCTTGGAATTAGTTCTGTTATGGTTTGGTAAGGTGCATAGTGTTTTGCAGTTGAGCGATTGTGGTTAGTATATGCTTTGAGCAACCACTTTATTCTTTGTCATATGATACATATCTAATATCTAAATTTAATTAAAAGTCTATCTCTAATATAGCTGATTTATGGAAACATTTGATACTGTAAATGTGTTGTGGTTTTGTCTTTAATGGGAACCTATGCACTTACTTACATCTTTTTTGGCTACTTGGGGTTGGGGATCTCTGTGTTGCCTCTCTGGTTTGATGGGTTGCAGAGTAATAGGGGAATTTGAAAGTACTGAATCTTCTCTTAATATTTTTCCTTTATTCTCCTTTGTTATGAGAATTGGAACTACTAATTGTAGTGGACTTGAACTGAATAATTTCTGTGGAGGAGGGGTTTCATGATAGCATTGTGCTCATTGTTTCAATCAGTTTTTCTGTACAAGTTTAGCTTCATTTGTGTTTATTTGAAATTTCATACAAATTTTCTAAAAATTGAATAATCTTATCAATGGGGTGGGGCGGGGCTAGGGGCAGGGCTAGGATGGGGCCCCACCAACTTGGTCTGCACAGGGCCCCACACTTGCTAAGACTGGCCCTGGTTGCCTATTGCGAAATGTACCTAAAAAGTCCAAAATCATGTGTATAGGATGTAGATATCCAAGGGCCAGTTACCTTTCATTAGATAAAGAACAAGCAGTCACTAAACAGAATGTGGCAGCAGGCCTGAATGAGACCAAGCAGCAGTGGTGCTCCTGTGCCTATGAAAATTTGGCACTGGGGGCACTTGCCAGAGCCTAAATCTGAGCCTGCTTGGAGTAAGGCTTCAGTACACCTAGAAATGTAGATGTAGTGGCTTCATGGATTTCATAGACCTTTTAGCTTTTCTGTCTGACAAAATTAGATATGTTATGATGCCTGGAGGAAGATTTGGGACTTGGTTGCATATAGTTTCCTTTCTCAGCAGCCTATGGTTGGTAGACAAGGTCTGGAATAACCAGGATACTTCAGAATGACTGATAAACATAGAATGGGTTACTAAAGGATTTTTTTTAGTTCTAAAACCTGACAGTTTTGTTCTGAAAACTTGCCTTTTCTAACCAGGCATAGCAGCAAATAGGTTTTATGCGTTCAACTTTGATCTGAGCTCTCATTGAAGAATGTTCTTGGATGCATGGAAATTTTATTTTACCACTGTGATTTTAGGGCTGGCAGTACATTTACCATGCTCATAGACCTTTAGGGGTTTTATTACTTGCAAGATTATCTTGATATTCAAGAGGTTAATTGAAACTATTAGGACTAATTGCAAAAAGAGCTGGTCAGACATATTTTCCGTTTATTATCATCTTAAACCATTTATAGTGTGCGGATGAGAAATTAGCTGGTGCTGCTTTCAAGTACAAATTTACCCCTATACCCTGGGATTCTATATATCATGCCGAGATTTCTGCACGGAAATGGAAGCGCATTCCATAACAGTGCGCATAAGCTAATTGGTTAAGCTAATCAGCATTGATAATTGGAATGTTAACAACCAATTATCAGCACTGATTGGCATTAATTAGAATTTACGCGCAGAGCTGGCTTAAGCGTATTCTGTAACATGGTTCGTGTAAATTTTAAGTCGCGTAGTTGAAAAGCGGGCATGGAATGGACAGGTCATGGGTGTTTCTAAAATCTATGCTCATTGTTATAGAGTAAACCTGGTTTGCGCATAATTTAGGATCCGGATTTAGTCCACGACTAAATTTAGTCACACGGAGCAGTGCTCAGTGTATTCTATATGCTACACAGAAATTTAAGCTTATTCTATAAAGTATGCCTAAATTAAGGCGTACTTTATAGAGTACACTTAGGCAAATTTTATTTTGCTGCCAATTTTTTTCAGGCATGATATATAGAATGTAGTCCCTACAGGACAATTCTGTAACTGGGCACCACAAATTTAGGTGCCATCTTTCTGCAGGTGTGTGAACCTATTCTGTATGAACACTTAGGAGCACAAGTGTTCTTATAGAATACTAGCCTAAAGCGGTACGAATGTGCCTAAATGTAGGCATGTTCAAGTCTGTGGCTGGTGTAAATTTGGAATTTACATGTATAACTTACAGTATTCTTTAAGTAGCCTGTGCAAATGCTAGCCCTGCTTATGATATTCCCATGCCCCTCTCCTGTTAGGGCCCCCTTGCAATTATATGTTAAGCTATTTTGGCACTGAAGTACAGAATAGTCTTTAGGAGCACTACTGCCATTTACATGTGTAAGTGTACACTTACCAGCGTGGACAATACTATTCTGTAAATTTAGGCGCCCTGTTACAGAATGAGGGGATAGCATTCTTTTAGAGCACGATTCTCTGGTTCCAGTTCTGGTTTTCATGACATCCACATGGAATAGACATGAGAGAGATTTGCATTCACTGCCTTTGTTATATATTTTATGTGTACGTACTGTGGAAATCCTGAAAGCCAGACTGGTTTGTGGGGCTAGAGGACCGGATTTGATTGCCACTGTAGAACAAAACTGTTTTGAAGAATGGGGGTAGAGAAAGGTAACATGATGGCTAGATGTAGCACTAAAAGGGAAGTCTGGATGATTTTGTTTCTCCTGCAGGATGGCTTTGGACTGGGCTAGGCACTTTGGACAGACTGAAGTTGTTGATCTTCTTGAATCTTATAGGTAAGATGTCATCTTTATTTTGTAGAACTTAACCACTGTAGCTAATGTGGCAAATGACATGTGGAGTAATTTTATAACAGGGTACCTATCTGTGTTTGTACATTTATAAAAGAGGTTCCTAAAACTTGCCTAAGTTGTGTACAAATGCTTTCACACAAAGTTACACTTGTTCCAAGGCAGTTGCAACTATGTGCTTGTTCTCTGCAGGTATGCACATATTTTATGAAGTATGTTAGTACCTTGCAACCTCACCCCAGGTCATAAGAAAACAAGATTAGCCATATTGCTTCAGACCAGTGGTCCTTCTAGCTCAGTATTATGTTTCTAACAGTGGCCAATCCAGGTCACAAGTACTTGACAGAATCCCAAATAGTAGCAAGATTCCATGCTACCAGTCCCAGGGCGAGCAGTGGTTTCCACAGAGATGCCGCCTCCTGGAACACCTGTGGGCAAAACATGTAAAAGTACATGTGCTCTTGTTAGCAACTGTATGTATAAACAGATATATACCTGCATAATTTTATAATAGCCATTTTCTGCATGTAAAACGTTCTTTACATGTGGAAAATGCTTTCTAAAATTGCCTTCATAATGAATAACCTGTGGTTTTCTTGATGATAAATGTGTGTTTAATAAAATGGTTCACAGTGATTGGATGCAGGTTTGAACATGTATACCCTGGAGGAAAGGAGAAACAGGGGTGATATGATACAGACGTTCAAATATTTGAAAGGTATTAGTCCGCAAATAAACATTTTCCAGAGAAGGGAAGGCGGTAGAACTAGAGGACATGAATTGAGGTTGACGGGGGGCAGACTGAGGAATGATGTTAGGAAGTATTTTTTCACGGAAAGGGTGATAAATACTTGGAATGCCCTCCCATGGGAGGTGGTGAAGATGAAAATGGTAGTGGAATTAAAAAAATGTGTGGGATAAACACAAATGAATCCTGTTTAGAAGGAATGGATCCACAGAAGCTTAGTGGAAATTGGGTGGCAACGTTGGTAATTAGGAAGCAAAGCCAGTGCTGGGCAGACTTCTATGGTCTGTGCCCTGAAAATGGCAAGGACAAATAAAGGTCAGGCATACATATGAAGTATCACATACCATGTGTAATGAGTTTATCTTGTTGGGCAAACTGGATGGACCATACAGGTCTTTATCTGCCATCATCTACTATGTTACTGTGTAAATGTTGCTGGACAGCATTACTTATTGGCTGATAAGCAGAGCAGATCCTTAGCAGATACCAGGGAGACCTGCACTGCATGGAAGGGGCAAAGTAATGACAAAAGGAAAATATTGCTTGGTTCTAAATCAAAGTTCTTAGGGTTATCTCTGTCCCCCATTCATTGGTATGGCAGCAAGTTCAGCAGGTATAGTCTGGTGATTAACATAGATTTTACAGGTGAGTAGAACTCCTAAGAGCTTGACTTTGACTCCAGCTATATTACTGACTTTCTCTATATCTAGATCATTTTAATGCAGTTTAAATGTGTTCTCTTTTTGGAAGCCATCATGCAAACTGGACAACAAATCGATAACCATTATAAACAAGACAGGGGAAGTGTGGACGTTTTTGATGGCTCTATATCTTTTTATCTTTCAGACCTGGTCTTTTCTGTAAGGTTACTCCAGACTTCTGCCCTTTGTTGTACCTGCCTATCTGTCACTGAAGGAAAGACACAAGATTGTTGCAAATGTTGGTTTTGGTATAAAAGTGTCAGTGTTTGAGAGTTTTGGGGTTAATATCAACTACAGAGATTTTTCCTGGGTCCAGAGTTCACATAAAACCATCGCAGGAATTCCTGTTGACACAGTGGCCAGTTCTGTGATAGAATGTAGGTATTCAATTGTTATTTTCTCAGGTGGTTAAGAGGTCTCTAGGCTTTTATCAAGGACAGCCTGTACAAAGAGAATTCCCTAGCCTCGTCTGTGCATTTCAGATAGGTAACTAAATATGTAGCAAAGCCAGGAAAATGTTGCTGTTTGTGCAAGGCACAGTACAGAGAGGGTCCAAAGTCCAAAACACCAAAAAGGCACCAGAAGCCTTCAGAAATGGGACACAGTTCTTTATTGATAATTGGGTCCATTTTTGAATATTGACAATTATCAATAAAGAACCGTGTTCCATTTCTGAAGGCTCCTGGTGCCTGTTTGGTATTTTGGACTCTGCTGTTTGTGCAAGGATCATAAGAACCGTTTATTAGAAATAATATACTGCTTTCCTTGCAAGCAAAACAAAGCGGTTTACAATAAAAACAATAAAACATGACCGTTTGAAGGTATCAGTGGATTGAATTTTTCTGTTTATTAAGAGGTAGAAGATGCTACATCTCAGGATGCTAATAACAATCTGTGCTACAAGAGAAACAATATTTGGAAAGGACCTAGTGATGCACCCAAGTATTAGTAGATTGTGAAGGCTGGAAGATAATTAGCTTGAACTTGTGAAGCCTTTGATCTCTTGAATATGAATTTGGTGTTAAGTGCCTTGAGGAGTCCACTTTTTGAGCCTTTGATGGTCATTCTTATATCCAGATAACTTTAATTTTGGCAGTTCTCTCTTCTGCACAAATAGTATGTGAAATAAAAGCTTTGTGTGACTTTGGTTTCATGAGGACAAGGTGGTTTTGAGGACTGTTTCATGATTTCTGAGAAGATAATTTGAGCTTTCAAGCTAGTTAGAGTTTGGAAATACTACTACTACTACTACTTATCACTTCTATAGCGCTACAAGGCATACGCAGCGCTGTACACCATACATGATAAGACTGTCCCTGCTCATAGAGCTTACAATCTAAATAGGACAAAGAAACAGACAGAACAAAGAGGTAAGGGAATTAAAGAGGAGAGAATAAAAGGGTACAGGGCAAGTGAGTAGTGGTTAGGAGTCAAAAGCAGCGGTAAAGAGGTGGGCTTTTAGCCTGGATTTGAAAACAGCCAAAGATGGGGCTAGACGTTCAGTCTTGGGAAGTCTATTCCAGGCGTGAGGTGCAGCGAGATAAAAGGAACGGAGTCTGGAGTTAGCCGTAGAGGAGAAGGGGACAGACAAGAGAGATTTATCCACAGAACGGAGTACCCGAGGGGAGGGCGTAGGGAGAGACAAGAGTGGAGAGGTACTGGGGAGCAGTAGAGTGAATATACTTATAGGTCAGTAAGAGAAGTTTGAATTGAATGCGGAAACGGATAGGGAGCCAGTGAAGTGACTTGAGGAGAGGGCTAATGTGAGCATAGCGACTCTGGCAGAAAATGAGTCGCGCAGCAGAGTTTTGGACTGATTGAAGAGGAGAGAGATGGCTAAGTGGGAGGCCGGTGAGAAGCAGGTTGCAATAATCCAAGCGAGAGGTGATAAGAGTGTGGATAAGGGTTCTGGTAGAGTGTTCAGAGAGGAAGGGACAGATTTTGCTGATGTTATAGAGAAAGAAATGACAGGTTTTGGCAATCTGCTGAATGTGAGCAGAGAAGGAGAGAGAGGAGTCGAAGATAACTCCAAGGTTACGAGCTGATGACACAGGGAGAATGAGAGTGCCATCCACAGAAATAGAGAAAGGGGGGAGAGGAGAGACTCAGCCTTGTCCGACGGCGGCTCTCGACGAGCGCATCAGGGCCCTGCTTCCAGAGCTTCTGGAAGGATTGCTGCGCCAGTCTGCTTCTGTGTTGGGGGTGATTGCGCCTTCCATACCGTCTGCTGCAGCGGCGTCTGGCCCTTCGCCTGCCACCCAGGTCGACTCCCCTTCGACATCTATGGAGGAAGCTTCACCGGAGTCCAGGTGGGCATCGACTTCTCGGCACCGCCATCGAGGACATCGTTCCTTGGTACATAAGTACATAAGTACATAAGTAGTGCCATACTGGGAAAGACCAAAGGTCCATCTAGCCCAGCATCCTGTCACCGACAGTGGCCAATCCAGGTCAAGGGCACCTGGCACACTCCCCAAACGTAAAAACATTCCAGACAAGTTATACCTAAAAATGCGGAATTTTTCCAAGTCCATTTAATAGCGGTCTATGGACTTGTCCTTTAGGAATCTATCTAACCCCTTTTTAAACTCCGTCAAGCTAACCGCCCGTACCACGTTCTCCGGCAACGAATTCCAGAGTCTAATTACACGTTGGGTGAAGAAAAATTTTCTCCGATTCGTTTTAAATTTACCACACTGTAGCTTCAACTCATGCCCTCTAGTCCTAGTATTTTTGGATAGCGTGAACAGTCGCTTCACATCCACCCGATCCATTCCACTCATTATTTTATACACTTCTATCATATCTCCCCTCAGCCGTCTCTTCTCCAAGCTAAAAAGCCCTAGCGTTCTCAGCCTCTCTTCATAGGAAAGTCGTCCCATCCCCACTATCATTTTCGTCGCCCTTCGCTGTACCTTTTCCAATTCTACTATATCTTTTTTGAGATACGGAGATACTGGTGTCGAGGCAGGCTCAGTTTTGGACTGCTCTGAGGGATATCTTGTCCGATACTGAAGATGAGCGTTTGTGGGAGGAAGAAGAAGATCCCAGGTACTTTTCTTCTGATGAGTCCTATGGGAGACTTTCTCCACCGGAGAGTCTATACTTTACCTCCTTTGTCCGGGAAATGGCTGCGGCTATTCCCTTCCCTATGGAGGTTGAGGATGAGCCCAGGGCTGAGATGCTCAAGGTCCTGTATTATCCTTCTCCGCCTAGAGAGGCTACAATGGCTCCTTTGCATAATGTACTGAAGGAAGTCCTTATGCATAACTGGTTGTTCCCTCTGTCTAATCCCGTGATCCCGAAAAAAAACTGAATCCCAATATCAGATCCATGGTGAGCCTGGATTGATGAGGTCTCAGCTACCTCACAATTCCATGGTGGTGGACTCCGCCCTCAAAAGAGCCAAGAGCACTAGGAACTATGCCTCAGCGCCCCCAGGCAGAGAATCTAGAACCTTGGACTCTTTTGGGAGGAAGTCGTATCAGGCCGCTATGCTCGCTGCCAAGATCCAGACATACCAGCTCTTCACGAGTGTCTACTTGCGGACCTCAATGAGGCAACTGTCCAGCTTGGTTGATGCACTCCCTCCGGAGCAGGCCGAGCCTTTTCGCACTTAACCGTCTAAGTGACACCACTAAAGATAGTACTGCATTTTATGTGGTCTGATTTGACCAATTGACTTAAGTGGTTAACTGCTGACTCCGCCCCCAGTCTGTCCACAAACTAGCTGGCTTTGAGTTTAGTGGTAAGTGATGATATACAGTGACGCTATCTGGTTAAGTGCTGCTGAATATTAGTGGATAGCCCGCACATTCATTTTAAGCCGCCAGGAGCCTCTCCTGGCTGCTTAAATCACTTTGAATTTTGACCCCTTAATGTATAACATTTGGAATTTGTATCTCACTTCAGATACTGCTGCCATGTACTGAAATATAATTACATTTCTGTGTACTTGAGGATAAAATTAATGGATGGTTGTTTGTTTTCAGTGCCTCACTAGAGTTTGGAAATCTGGATGAAAGTTCTCTTGTCCAGGCAGATTGTGGTGACCTTACTTCAGAGGATAGAGAGCTTCTGAAAGCTTATCATCATAGTTTTGATGATGAAAAAGTGGATTTGGACTTGATTATGCATCTTCTTTATAACATATGCCACAACTGTGATTCTGGTAAATATCAATTGCCCGTATATGACTGTAATTTGACTATTGATTACGGGATCTTGATTTCTTATCTTTCAGAACCAGCATTGCTGGAAATGGTTGTCAGGCCAGCATCATCTGTTGAATGTCTCTCGATATACCCCATAAAGTCCATTGAGCCAGACATCTGTGGGCACCTCTGACCAATATTTACCTTTGGTTTGGACTTTTGTTCCCCTTTTTAAAGAACTAAATCTAAACCATAGCAAACGTTTGCTACAGGTTATATTTGAGATGTAGACAAGAGAGTGGTTTTAAGAACTGTTAAGTTATTTTTTGAAGGTTTATGACACAAAGCTCTTTATTGAGCATCAGCTTTGATCAGTAACTTACATGATATTGCTTCAGCCTAACAAGAATTGTAGGTAGGAATGCCACATCACCCATGAAAATACTATTTAGTATTAAGTTGAGTACCTTACTGTTCAAACATATTTGGCATACAAGCACTATTTATATAGAGTAGAGAAGATGGGCTGAAGACTGAATCAGGTGCCTTGTGTTTATTACCATTATGAACAAGGTGTTTGAAGGGCAAGACATTCTTCTGCAATATGAATGTCTAAGGAACAATGACAGTGCTTGCCCTGAAGTTGTTGTTGTTTCTATGATGCCTCTCGAACTGCAGTAGTAATACAGAAAACACCAATTTGCAGGATTGTTGTCGAATGTGACCAGCTATTCACATAAGCTTTTCCCTAATGAAAGCATTAGTTGGGGGGAGAAATGCAATACAGTTTCCCTAGGTACACATTTGAGGAAGAATAAGTTAATTAGGCTGACAAAAGTTTGCTGCTTAACCACCCCCCACCCCAACAAAATATTTGCCACTTTTTTAAACCAGTAATACCTTTTCAATGAAATGGGATACAGGGATTCTAAAACTGCCTTCTAGTTGAGCTGATTAATTTAAAATTCTGTTTCAAACTTGCTACCTAACTGTAACACACATAATTCATGTTTGAATTTTATGTTGGGTGTCTTGATTTTTTCCCTTTGTTTCGGGCAGCTTTTTAAGTGCTGCTTATTTTTCAATTATTAAATTAAATCTTATTTAAAAAAAGATATATAGTGACATTGGCTGGTAAGATATTAAACTGGGTAGGTAAAGTACATTTTTGTAGGTGGATTCGGGGGGGGGGGGATATGTTATCCCCGTAGACATTTTTCAGTAGAGATCCTCATTTTCTGAACCCCCATCCCACTCGGCCTCACATTGCATGGGCAGAAGAAAGCAGGCATTCATCACTTTCTTTTACACTGGAATCATCTTATAAACTAGAGAAGAAGCCACCAAGAGGTTTGTCACAAAATGCCTAGCCACCCGCCCGCCTGGGGTTACTCTGTGGTCACTTAGAGGGTCTGTCCCTATCACAGCTCAAGTCTGCCTGCACCTGCCGCTTCTGCTATACAATAGCACCCTCCTCCCACCAGCTAAGTCTCAAACACCTCTGGGCGAGTCTCCCAATCCCAAATTATCCCCTTTGATTTGTAGGTTATTTGCACCGTACTTCCAGTGGTCCCACAGTTCCCAGAAAGCACTCACAGATCCAACACACAAATCACCAGGATTCTTTGTCAGTCCAGACAAGCAGAGTGAACAAACAATTGTGCTTATTCTCAGAAATATGGAACAGTGGACAAAAAATGTGCAAATGGCAAACAGTAACAAGTAACTAAAAAATGGATCAATTAGAAAATTAACTAAACAGTTCCATACTGGCTAAACAGTATCTAGGAAGATCGGGACATATAATTCACAGATCCTCAGCAAAGAGATCTATCGCTCTCTTCCTGGCTAAGACTGAACTCAAAACCAGTAAAGTCCAAATGAGATGAGCTCCTGAGCCAATCAGAGCCCAGTCAAGAAGATTTCAAATATATACTGCTTCTTGCTTCCTCTTTGTATCAAACTAAAGAAAAGCACCACTCAGTTCTCTGTAACAGCTTTAAGCATAGAGAGAAAATATCCGCCAAAAGGCGAAGAACACTAGACGCCCCACGGACAACAACAAGAAATGAAATAAAAGTGGGAGGACGACCAAGGATTCCAAAGACTGAAAGGATATATAATAATAAAGATGTTTATTGAGGTGTAAAGACTCGACACAACGTCGTGTTTCGGCCGTTAGGCCTGCATCAGGAGTCTATAATCAAATTTTGAATACATAAATTATAAAAACAATATAAAAGTAGATAACATATATATACGTTTAAATATTTAAAATTCATTTTATAATTTTAAATGTTATATAAAAAATATATAATGACAGATTAAAAAAGCATAATAAAATAGATGCATTTAAGAATGAATGGATAAATACATATGAAGATGAATTTAGATGGATGATTCAATTTTTAAGAACATTTAAATTCATCAAAGAATAAAATAAAACCTTTCCATCGGAAAGTTTACTAGCAAAGGCCTTTGCTAGTCCTCGCGCGCCCATGCGCACCGCGCATGCGCGGCCGTCTTCCCGCCCGAAACCGGCTCGAGCCGGCCAGTCTTCTTTCGTCCGCGCTCGGTACGGTCGTGTTACGCCGTTCGTGCCCCAGAGAGTCGACCTCGCGCGTCCTTTTCGACGTGTTTTTCATTGTTTTTCTTTTAAAAAAAGTTCGGGAAGCGCTCCGGAAGTGTTCTGGAAGACCCTTTCGGGTTTTCTGCCCTTCCCGTATTTTTCACAGTTTTTGCCCCGTAAGTTTTCTTTCGTTGTCGGGGTAGGCCTAGTTTGGCCTCGGTCGAGATTTTTCTCCCTTTAAATTTTGGTGCTTCAATTTTCGCCATTTCGGCTTTTGATTTCGCCGGCGTGATTTTTCCGCCCATGACATCGAAGCCTTCCAGCGGCTTCAAGAAGTGCACCCAGTGCGCCCGGGTAATCTCGCTCACTGATAGGCACTCTGCGTGTCTTCAGTGTCTAGGGGCCCAGCACCGCCCTCAGAACTGCAGTCTGTGTTCCCTGTTACAAAGGCGGACTCAGGTAGCGAGATTAGCCCTGTGGAACGTTTTGTTCTCGGGCTCTTCGTCGACATCGGCACCGGAGGCATCGAGTGCATCGACGTCGTCAGCGTCCGGACCATCTTCCTTGGCTGCCGCTCCATCGACTGCATCGAGGCATCGGGCCTCTGCATCGGCGCCGAGGCATCGGGCGACTGCATCGACGTCGGTGGTACCGAGACTTCGTCTGCTGATGTCGTCGGACGGAGGTGCATCGTCAGGAGTGCAGGTGAGGGCTGTCCATTCCCCTGCTGGTGGCGGTGAGCCTTCGGGTGGGTCTCCTCCTACCCTGAGGGCTCCTGCGGTACAGCCCCCCCGGGATCGACCCTCTTCGGTCTCGGCCCCGAGGAAGCGACGGATGGATTCCACGTCCTCTTCGTCGGTGCCGGGGAGCTCCGGTGACATGCTTCGGAAGAAGTCGAAGAAGCATCGACACCGGTCTCCTCCCCGTGTCGGCACCGAGAGCTCTGGGTCGCCGAGGGATTCGGCACCCAGCAGGCATCGGCACCGAGAGGACCGCTCACCCTCTGTTCAGGAGGTGTCGATGCGCTCCACTCTGGACAGCCCGGAACAGCCTCCTCGCCCGGAACAGGTTCTGACGTCGACGCCTGCATCGACCTCTCAGCCTTTTTCTGCAGCCACTCTGAACGAGAGCCTCCGGGCCATTCTCCCAGAGATTCTGGGAGAGCTGTTGCGCCCTACCCCTCCGGTACCGGCGGTGCTTGCGCCTCCGGTACCGTCGAGCGTGGCGCCGGCTGGTCCATCGCCCAGGTTGAGGTCCCCGACGTCGGTACCGCGTGCGGTGCCGACCGCGGCCACCTCCCAGGAAGGCTCCCCGACTACGTCGGCGGAGGGAGCTTCGCCGATGCGGGCGAGGGAGTCTACCTCTCGACGCCCCCATCTTGGACGTGGCTCCACGGAGTCGAGCCGGGCGAGGTTGCAGACACAGGTCCGTGAACTTGTCTGACACCGAGGGTGAGGCCTCGTGGGAGGACGAAGAAGACCCCAGATATTTCTCTGACGAGGAGTCTGGGGGTCTTCCTTCTGATCCCACTCCCTCTCCTGAAAGGCAGCTTTCTCCTCCTGAGAGTCTGTCTTTCGCTTCCTTTGTCCGGGAGATGTCTACGACCATCCCCTTCCCGGTGGTTGTGGAGGACGAGCCCAGGGCTGAAATGTTTGAGCTCCTGGACTATCCTTCTCCACCTAAGGAAGCGTCCACTGTTCCCTTGCATCATGTCCTGAAAAAGACATTGCTTGCGAACTGGACCAAGCCATTAAGTAATCCCCACATTCCCAAGAAGATCGAGTCCCAGTACCGGATCCATGGGGACCCAGAGCTGATGCGCACTCAGTTGCCTCATGACTCTGGAGTTGTGGATTTGGCCCTAAAGAAGGCTAAGAGTTCTAGGGAGCATGCTTCGGCGCCCCCGGGCAAAGACCCTAGAACCTTAGACTCCTTTGGGAGGAAGGCCTACCATTCTTCTATGCTCGTGGCCAAGATCCAGTCTTACCAGCTCTACACGAGCATACACATGCGGAACAATGTGCGGCAGTTGGCGGGCTTGGTTGATGCTCTTCCCCCTGAGCAAGCCAAGCCTTTTCAGGAGGTGGTCAGGCAGCTGAAGGCGTGCAGAAAATTCCTGGCCAGAGGAGTTTATGACACTTTTGATGTTGCGTCCAGGGCCGCTGCTCAAGGTGTGGTGATGCGCAGGCTCTCATGGCTGCGTGCCGCTGACCTGGAGAATAGAATCCAGCAGCGGATTGCGGACTCGCCTTGCCGTGCGGACAACATTTTGGGGGAAAAAGTCGAGCAGGTGGTAGAGTCTCTCCACCAGCGGGACACCGCATTCGACAAGTTCTCCCGCCGGCAGCCTTCAGCATCTACCTCTACAGGTAGAAGATTTTTCGGGGGAAGGAAGACTGGACCCTATGCTTCTGGTAAGCGTAGGTACAATCCTCCTTCCCGACAGCCTGCGGCCCAGGGTAAGCCCCAGCGCGCTCGCTCTCGTCATCAGCGTGCGCCTCAGCAAGGCCCCGCGGCTCCCCAGCAAAAGCAAGGGGCGAGCTTTTGACTGGCTCCAGCAGAGCATAGCCGACATCCAAGTGTCAGTGTCGGGCGACCTGCCAGTCGGAGGGAGGTTGAAAGCTTTTCACCAAAGGTGGCCTCTCATAACCTCCGATCAGTGGGTTCTGCAAATAGTCCGGCAAGGATACACCCTCAATTTGGCCTCAAAACCTCCAAATTGCCCACCGGGAGCTCAGTCTTTCAGCTTCCAGCACAAGCAGGTACTTGCAGAGGAACTCTCCGCCCTTCTCAGCGCCAATGCGGTCGAGCCCGTGCCATCCGGGCAGGAAGGGCTGGGATTCTATTCCAGGTACTTCCTTGTGGAAAAGAAAACAGGGGGGATGCGTCCCATCCTAGACCTAAGGACCCTGAACAAATATCTCGTAAAAGAAAAGTTCAGGATGCTTTCCCTGGGCACCCTTCTCCCCATGATTCAGCAAAACGATTGGCTATGCTCTCTGGACTTGAAGGATGCCTACACTCACATCCCGATACTGCCAGCTCACAGACAGTATCTGCGATTTCAGTTGGGCACACGCCACTTCCAGTACTGTGTGCTACCCTTTGGGCTCGCCTCTGCACCCAGGGTGTTCACAAAGTGCCTAGCTGTGGTAGCAGCGGCACTTCGCAGGCTGGGGGTGCACGTGTTCCCATATCTCGACGATTGGCTGGTGAAGAACACGTCCGAGGCGGGAGCCCTGCAGTCCATGCAGATGACTATTCGCCTCCTGGAGCTACTGGGGTTTGTGATAAATTATCCAAAGTCCCATCTTCTCCCAGTACAGAAACTCGAATTCATAGGAGCCCTGCTGGATTCTCGGACGGCTCGCGCCTATCTCCCAGAGACGAGGGCCAACAACTTGTTGTCCCTCGTCTCGCGGGTGCGTGCGTCCCAGCAGATCACAGCTCGGCAGATGTTGAGATTGCTGGGCCACATGGCCTCCACAGTTCATGTGACTCCCATGGCCCGCCTTCACATGAGATCTGCTCAATGGACCCTAGCCTCCCAGTGGTATCAGGCCGCTGGGGGTCTAGAGGACGTGATCCACCTGTCCACGAGTTTTCTCAAATCCCTGTATTGGTGGACGATTTGCTCCAATTTGACTCTGGGACGTCCCTTCCAAATTCCTCAGCCGCAAAAAGTGCTGACCACGGATGCGTCTCTCCTGGGATGGGGAGCTCATGTCGATGGGCTTCACACCCAAGGAAGCTGGTCCCTCCAGGAACGCGATCTGCAGATCAATCTTCTGGAGTTACGAGCGATCTGGAACGCTCTGAAGGCTTTCAGAGATTGGCTGTCCCACCAAATTATCCAAATTCAGACAGACAACCAGGTTGCCATGTACTACGTCAACAAGCAGGGGGGCACCGGATCTCGCCCCCTGTGTCAGGAAGCCGTCAGCATGTGGCTCTGGGCTCGCCGTCTCGGCATGGTGCTCCAAGCCACATATCTGGCAGGCGTAAACAACAGTCTGGCCGACAGACTGAGCCGGATTATGCAACCTCACGAGTGGTCGCTCAACTCCAGAGTGGTGCGCCAGATCTTCCAAGCGTGGGGCACCCCCTTGGTGGATCTCTTCGCATCTCGAGTGAACCACAAAGTCCCTCAGTTCTGTTCCAGGCTTCAGGCCCCCGGCAGACTGGCATCGGATGCCTTCCTCCTGGATTGGGGGGAGGGCCTGCTGTATGCTTATCCTCCCATTCCTCTGGTGGGGAAGACTTTGTTGAAACTCAAGCAAGACCGAGGCACCATGATTCTGATTGCTCCTTTTTGGCCGCGTCAGATCTGGTTCCCCCTTCTTCTGGAGTTATCCTCCGAAGAACCGTGGAGATTGGAGTGTTTTCCGACCCTCATCACACAGGACGAAGGGGCGCTTCTGCATCCCAACCTCCAGTCTCTGGCTCTCACGGCCTGGATGTTGAGGGCGTAGACTTTGCCTCTTTGGGTCTGTCAGAGGGGGTCTCCCGCATCTTGCTTGCTTCCAGGAAAGACTCCACTAAGAGAAGTTACTTCTTCCATTGGAGGAGGTTTGCCGTCTGGTGTGACAGCAAGGCCCTAGATCCTCGCTCTTGTCCTACACAGACCCTGCTTGAATACCTTCTGCACTTGTCTGAGTCTGGTCTCAAGACCAACTCTGTAAGGGTTCACCTTAGTGCAATCAGTGCATACCATTATCGTGTGGAAGGTAAGCCGATCTCAGGACAGCCTTTAGTTGTTCGCTTCATGAGAGGTTTGCTTTTGTCAAAGCCCCCTGTCAAGCCTCCTACAGTGTCATGGGATCTCAATGTCGTTCTCACCCAGCTGATGAAACCTCCTTTTGAGCCACTGAATTCCTGCCATCTGAAGTACTTGACCTGGAAGGTCATTTTCTTGGTGGCAGTTACTTCAGCTCGTAGAGTCAGTGAGCTTCAGGCCCTGGTAGCCCAGGCCCCTTACACCAAATTTCATCATAACAGAGTAGTCCTCCGCACTCACCCTAAGTTCTTGCCAAAGGTCGTGTCGGAGTTCCATCTGAACCAGTCAATTGTCTTGCCAACATTCTTTCCCCGTCCTCATTCCTGCCCTGCTGAACGTCAGCTGCACACATTGGACTGCAAGAGAGCATTGGCCTTCTATCTGGAGCGGACACAGCCCCACAGACAGTCCGCCCAATTGTTTGTTTCTTTTGATCCCAATAGGAGGGGAGTGGCTGTAGGGAAACGCACCATATCCAATTGGCTAGCAGATTGCATTTCCTTCACTTACTCCCAGGCGGGGCTGGCTCTTGAGGGTCATGTCACGGCTCATAATGTTAGAGCCATGGCTGCGTCGGTAGCCCACTTGAAGTCAGCCTCTATTGAAGAAATTTGCAAAGCTGCGACGTGGTCATCTGTCCACACATTCACATCTCATTACTGCCTGCAGCAGGATACCCGACGCGACAGTCGGTTCGGGCAGTCAGTTCTTCAGAACCTGTTTGGGCTTTAGGATCCAACTCCACCCCCGAGGGCCCTGTTTGTTCTGTTCCAGGCTGCACTCTCAGTTAGTTGGTAAATTTTTTAGGTCAATTTCAGTTATGTCCTCGCCGTTGCGAGGCCCAATTGACCATGGTTGTTGTTTTGAGTGAGCCTGGGGGCTAGAGATACCCCATCAGTGAGAACAAGCAGCCTGCTTGTCCTCGGAGAAAGCGAATGCTACATACCTGTAGAAGGTATTCTCCGAGGACAGCAGGCTGATTGTTCTCACAAACCCGCCCGCCTCCCCTTTGGAGTTGAGTCTTCCCTTGAAGTGTATTGTCTTGCTACATACTGGACTGGCCGGCTCGAGCCGGTTTCGGGCGGGAAGACGGCCGCGCATGCGCGGTGCGCATGGGCGCGCGAGGACTAGCAAAGGCCTTTGCTAGTAAACTTTCCGATGGAGGGGGCTGCCGAGGACGTCAACCCATCAGTGAGAACAATCAGCCTGCTGTCCTCGGAGAATACCTTCTACAGGTATGTAGCATTCGCTATATCCAATATATTACAGGCTTAAAACACAATGTTTCTTTACAAGGTTGACTTGTGTCTTGAGCTCTTCTTTTGCAGGCAGCTAGAGCAGAAGTCTCCTCCCAGTGGCTATATCGCAGAGGAGCAGTAAACTTGTGCACATATGTCACTGTGAGGCAGGCGCCAGCCTAGCCTGGCTATTTAAATAGTTGTCCTCCATCAACATAACTGTGAACAGAAGCATCAGGGAGATAGGAACAAGTTAATAATTAAAAATAGTTAGATTTATAGCAATGTTTGCTTGCTACAGAATAAAGTGGGAACTGAGTAGCGAATGTCTACTGTTACCAACCACCTGAGGCTGTTGATGTTTAAGCAAATTGCTTACAGTTCATTAGTTTCTACTACATAGACTTCAGAGAAGAAGGCATGATGTAGTGGAGCACTTAAACTCTTCTTTTTCCCTTGCAAAGGGAGTTTGGATTTCCTTTTCTGATGCTATGAATACTGGTGCAGGTACTCATCTCAGAAAAGCCATAATCATACTCGCAGCCCATGTCACTGTATTTGGGATCATTAAATTATGGGCCTTTGCTACAGTCATCTTGGTATGCCTCAGATCCGAACTGTAAATTAGAAGATATTAGTGTAGTAAATTGTGTGAATTGTAAATATTATCCTAGCAGTCAGTTCCTTTTGTGACTAAGGCCCTGATTGACTAAAGATTTTCTTCCATTGTGAGGGTAATTTTATAAAGTCTTTTTTGCTCATTTGTGGCCACATATGCTTGTAAAAGGCTTTTTATAAAATATGAATGACTTAAATGCACGCGCCTTATCAAGAAGGTGCATACTTTACAGGTGGGGGGGGGGGGGGGGGTGGCTGGGGAAGTGATCTGGGTGGAGATTGAGCAGAGTTTGCAAGTACACATGTTGATTACAAAATACTTTAATTAGCACACTTGTGAACTATATGCGCAAACATTTACACCTGCTCTCAAGTAGGTGTAAATGTTTGCATCTGCATTCAGGCCCCAATGCTTAAAAGTGAATGCCCAATGCATAAAAGTAAACGTGGACATTAGAGGCCATTAGCGCTGTACTAGCCCCCGCATTTACTTGTGCAGAATGTTCAAAGGCTCGGAACGCAGGAACAAACGAGCATGCAGATGAACAATGCAAGTAGATGAACAATGCAAGTAGCATGCTAATGTAATGAAGCTCATGTTAATGAGATTTTGTATTCCTCCCCAATGCTTAGAAAAGAGCGCCCGAAACAGAACTGCCTTACCGCTGCAATAAATAACGCCAGGTTGGAGAAGGCATTAGGGTGTTGGAAGAGAGGCTTTCTCATGATTCTCATCCTTCTTTCATGATTTTTTTCTGCAAAATCTGCCGGTTTTGATTGCTTTTGGAAACAGAAGTAAGCCCGTGCAAGCCCTTAAATGCTGGTTGTGACAAGACCCAAGTGAAAGCACACATTGGCATCTGTTTCCTACGTCTAAATATAAGCATCCAAGCTATAAAAAAAAAAAAAATAAAATACTTATATTTAGGCCTCAGAAAACAGACACCAATGTGTGCTTCACATTTGGGTTTTACCAGGCACATGCACACAGGAGCCAAGCTTACAGCAGAACTCTTCTGCGTGCACACCAAACAACCCTCCTGCAGAACTCCCTAATGCTCAACGCTGTAAGCATACCTATATTTGCATCTCATTAGTGTTGAGCGTTAGGGCCTTGTTCTGCACTGTTCCAATAGTATTTTTACAACGCTATTCAGAAAAGCATTGGAGTTGTGAGCATCGGGTCCTCAAGGCGCAATTCCTTCTACTTATACTAGTATTTTATAAAGTCTGTGCCTGAGTAGCTGCCTACTTAATCTGTTAACCTAGCCACTCTGTTATAAAATTATTATTAGAGTGGAGGAGTGGCCTAATGGTTATTGCAGCGGGCTTTGATCCTGGCAACCTGGGTTCAGTTCCCACTGCAGCCTCTTGTGACCTTGGGCAAGTAACTTAATTCTCCATTGCCCTCTAGGGACAGAGAAAGCACCTGCATATAATGTGTACAGTGCTACGTATGTCTAGTAGCACTATAGAAATGATTAGTAGTAGTAAAATTACTTTCTTCTGTGTCTGTGGTTGAAGATGTTAAGGAGTCAGGCCCCCAGTCCATTTTCCTTATCCAGGTTTCTCTTTTTTTTATTTTTTGAGGGGCGATTTTGATATTTTTGCCTGGCTATGATGAGATTGTTGGCTTGAGAGATCGTATCCTCTTTGATGACAAGCGATTTGCTGATAACGCCCATAGGTAAAAAAAAACTTCAGCTTTTATCACTTCTTACTGTATATTTCATGTTCTTCTGACCATACCCACTACTTCAGTCATGTTTGCCTACAGGTATCAAGTTTTTATGCTCCATTCCAACATGCAAACATCAGACCAAAAGAAGGTGCTGAAAGTTCCTCCTCCAGGAATCCGCAAAATAGCAAGTATCTACTGTTCACATGAAGCATTTTATAAATCACATCATACCACTTTCACTTTCAAGCTAATTAACTTTTTCTTTATAGATTCTTTCTACAAATATTGCAGAAACGAGCATCACAGTCAATGATGTCATCTTTGTTATTGACTCTGGCAAAGTGAAAGAGGTAGGCTTGCTTGAATTAAGCCTTCAGGATAGAAATGACTCATGGTTTGTTTGATATACTGCGTTTAGTACAGACATCAGTAGAAGGACAAATGGACAGAACAATGGGCAGTAAAGATAAGAGTAGAAAACAGTAAAACTACTTTTCCGTAGAGATGGAATGGGAGAAAAATGTGGTGAATTGTGTCCTTAGTGTCTCTCGCTACCTCATTTTGGATTCCTTTCCTGAAGGTGAAAGGCAATCCCATCTCAAATTTATTATTTGAATTGCTTCCTTCAGGTAGTTGCTAGCTCTGGCAAAGTTCTGATTTATGATTTGTCACTAGGAATCTAACATGCACAAAAAGGCAGTTTAGACAAATTCAGTTTTAAAGATTTCTGACAAATCTCATAGTATGGTTGTTAGTCCACTTAATTCTGTACATTAGGAGCAGGCAGCTGGAAACTTTTCATTTTTGTGTTTTCCTGGGGTGTTTACAGGAATTTTCATTTAATTTGAGGTGTGTTGGCCATTCTGTTGTGGAAGGAATATCTTTTATTGGCATACAAACAACATAAAATTTAATGTTTTTCTGCTCATTTTTTTTGTTAACCCATTAGTGCCCAATGTTCCCATAATAAGCACCCATATGGGAACGTTGGGCACTAATGGGTTAATGACATGCAACTATATGGGATATGTTGTTTACAACAACAGTCCAGCCCTACTGTACATTAGAGGTGAATAGGGCAATAATCAAAACTGCCTGCCTTGCTGCAAGCTCCTTGAGGTATTTTGTGATGGAGTGTATAGGAAGTTACAGATTGCTCTTCACAACACTCCTTCACAGATCTACATTAAATTCTGCAGTAGAGAGTAGAAAGGGCGTGGCTTAGTCAAAGCAGAGCAGGGAGGGGGTGGTTCTGGCAGACAGATAAACTCAGAGCACAGAAAGACCAAAGAGACCCAGGAAAGACCAGAGCAGCTGTCCAGTATATGCCTTCATCCCAGATGTACAAGCAGCAGAAGCTTAATGGAGGTGGGCTTAAGCTGTACCTTCTACCTTAGCGAAATCCTGCTGCTGGAGGTTAGGCCAGAGCCAGTTCTGTTTTTGGTTAACCTTGAAGACAGCTAGTGCACACTAAAACTGTGGGGCCCTGTCAGGGGCAGGGCTGCAGTAAGATTACAGTTGAACTCCAAGAGACTTATTGTCACCTCTCAGTGGCTATATTGGTTGAGGGTTCCATGCTACACCCTCACTTGTGCTACTGCATATTTGTACCTCTGAAGTTTGTACTGCTAAACCTAAATTCCACTGCTTTTTCTGCTTATAATTTTTTCTCCTTGAAAATATTTACATAGCTCTGATTATTCAAAACTGTTCTCACATCTCCAATCTCTGCATACATTTACCTGCTGACAGTTTGGTTAATAAAGCTCTGATGTATGTGGGTAAAATTCTAGTTTGCCTTCTGAAAGGGCTTTGATTATTACCCAAAGATTTCAGATAGGTTACCAGTGTGGGTCTGTTGACTGGACAGGCTTAATGTATTTGTGGCAATCTTTAGAGACCTATAGTTTTTTTTTTTTTTTTCAATAGGGCTTACATGTTAATCGCGATTAATGTGTTAATTATGCATCATGATTAATAATTAGCCTGCCTCCCTCCCTATAGGAATATAAGAATAACCATACTGGGTCAGACCAATGGCCCATCTAGCCTAGTATCTGCTTACAACAGTGGCCAATCCAGGTCACACGTACCTGGCAGAAACCCAATTAGTAGCAATATTCCATGCTACCAATCCCGGAACAAACAGTGGCTTCCTCATGTCCACCTCAATAACAGACAATGGACACTTCCTTCAAAAACTTGTCCAAACCTTTTTTAAACCCAGATGCACTAACCATCATTACCAGAACCTCCGGCAGCGAGTTTCAGAGCTTAACTATTCTTTGAAAAAATATTTCCTTTTATTTAAAAGTATTTCCATGCAATTTCATTGAGTGTCCCCTAGTCTTTGTACTTTTTGAAAGAGTGAAAATTGATTTACTTCTACCCCTTCTACACCACTCAGGATTTTATAGACTTCAATTATGCCCCCCACCCCAGCCGTCTCTTTTCCAAGCTGCAGAGCCCTAACCTCTTTAGCTTTTCCTCATATGGGAGGAGTTCCATCCCCTTTTTTGTTTTGTTCGCTCTTCTTTGAACCTTTTCTAATTTCACTGTATCTTTTTTGAGATACGGCGACCAGAATTGAACATAATACTCAAGGTGAGGTTGCACCATGGAGTGCTACAGAGGCATTATAATATAAGTACATAAGTGTTGCCATACTGGGACAGACTGAAGGTCCATCAAGCCCAGTATCCTGTTTCCAACAGTGGCTAATCCAGATTACAAGTGCCTGGCAAGACCCCAAAACAGTACAACACATTTTGTGCTGCTTATCCTATAAATAAGCAGTGGATTTTCCCCAAGTCCATCTTAATAATGGCTTATGGACTTTTCTTTTAGGAAGCTATCTAAACCTTTTTTAAACCCTCTAAGCCAACTGCTTTTACCACATTCTCTGGCAACGAATTCCAGAGTTCATTTACATATTGAGTGAAGAAATATTTTCTCTGACTTGTTTTAAATTTACTACTTTGTAGCTTCTTTGGGTGCTCCCTAGTCCTAGTATTTTTGGAAAGAGTAAAGAAGCGATTCATGTCTACCCGTGCCATTCCACTCATTATTTATAGACCTCTATCATATCTCTTCTCAGCTGTCTTTTCTCTAAGATGAAGAGCCCTAGCCATTTTAGCCTTTCCTCATAGGGAAGCCGTCCCATCCCCTTTATCATTTTCGTTGCCCTTCTCTGTACCTTCTCTAATACCACAATATCTTTTTTGAGATGCGGTGACCAGAATTGCACACAGTATTCAAGGTGCGGTCACACCATGGAGTGATACAAAGGCATTATAATATCCTCAGTTTTGTTTTCCATTCCTTTCCTAATAAAACCTAACATTCTATTTGTTTTCTTAGCCACTGCCGCACACTGAGCAGAGGCTTTCAACCTATCATCAACGATGACACCTAGATCCCTTTCCTGGGTGGTGACTTCTAATGTGGAACCTTGCATCACGTAACTATAGTTCTGGTTCCTCTTTCCCACATGCATCATTTTGCACTTGCTCCCATTAAACATCATCTGCCATTTGAATGCCTAGCCTCCGAGTCTCGTAAGGTCCTCTTGTAATTTTTCACAATCCTCTTGAGATTTATCAACTTTGAATAACTTTGTGACTCCAGCAAATTAAATATCTCACTAGTTACTCCCTTCTCTAGATCATTTATAAATATGTTAAAAAACAGCGGTTCCAGCACAGGCTTGTGGGGAACCCCACTATCTACCCTTCTCCATTGAGAATACTGACCATTTAACTCTACTCTTTTAACCAGTTGAACAGTACTTCCTATCCCATGACTCTCCAGTTTCCTCTGGAGTCTTTCATGAGGTACTTTGTCAAATGTCTTTTGAAAATCCAGAAACACAGTATCAACTGGCTCACTTTTATCCACATGTTTGTTCAGCACTTCAGAGAAATGTAGTAGATTTGTGAGGCAAGATGTCCCTTCACTAAACCCATGTTGACTTTGTCTCATTAATCCATGCTTTTGAATATGCTCTGTTATTTTGTTCTTTATAATAGCCTCTACCATTTTGCCTGGCACTGACATCAGGCTCACCGGTCTATAATTTCCTGGATCACCTCCGGAACCTTTTTAAAAATCGGCGTTACATTGGCTACCCTCCAATCTTCCGGTACCATGCTTGAGATAAATTACTTATTACTAACAATAGGTTCTGCAAGTTCATTTTTATCAGTACTCTGGGATGAATACCATCCGGTCCAGGCGATTTGCTACTCTTCAATTTGTCAAAGTGTGCCATTACATCTTCCAGGTTTATAGAGATTTCATTCAGTTTCTTATTTTGCATCCCTTTCCTAATAATTCCTAGCATCCTATTTGCGTTTTTGGCTGCCGCTGCACACTGGGCATAAGATTTCAGCTTATTGTCTACAATAACATCTAGATCTTTTTCTTGAGTGCTGACTTCGCAGGTGGATCCTAGCATCAGGTAACTATGATTCGGATTATTCTTCCCAATGTGCATCACTTTGCATTTTTCCACATTAAATTTCGTCTGCCATTTGGATGCCCAGTCTTCCAGCTTCCTAAGGTTTTTCTGCAATTTTTCACAGTCTGCATGTGTTTTGACAACTTTGAATAGTTTTGTGTCATCTGCAAATTTAATCACCTTGCTTGTGGTTCCGTTTTCTAGGTCATTTTTAAATTTGTTAAATTGCACCAGTCCCAGTACAGATCCCTGCGGCACTACTATTCACCCTCCTCCATTGAGAAAAATGGCCATTTAACTCTACTCTCTTTGTGTTCAGTAACCAATTTGTGATCTACAGAAGGACATTGCCTCTTATCCCACGAATGTTTTTTAATTTTTCCAGAAGTATCTTATGTGGAACTTTGTCAAAAGCTTTCTGAAAATCTAGATACTACATCAACCGGCTCACCTTTGTCCACATGTTTGTTTACGTCTTCAAAGAAATGAAGCAAGTTGGTGAGGCAACACTTCCCTTGGCTGTACCCATGCTTACTTTGTCCCATTAAATCATGTTTGTCTGTGTTCCATAATTTTATTCTTTATAATAGTTTCCACTATTTTCCCCGACACTGAAGTCAGGCTTACCGGTCTGTAATTTACCGTATCACCCCTGGAGCCCTTTCAAAAAATTGTCGTTACATTGTCCACCCTCCAGTCTTCAGGTCTTGCAGATAATTTTAACGACAGGTTTACAAATCACTAACAGATCAGCAATTTCATGTTTGAGTTCTTTCAGTACCCTTGGTTATATGCTGTCCAGTCCAGGTAATTTATCACTCATAAGTACATAAGTACATAAGTAGTGCCATACTGGGAAAGACCAAAGGTCCATCTAGCCCAGCATCCTGTCACCGACAGTGGCCAATCCAGGTCAAGGGCACCTGACACGCTCCCCAAACGTAAAAACATTCCAGACAAGTTATACCTAAAAATGCGGAATTTTTCCAAGTCCATTTAATAGCGGTCTATGGACTTGTCCTTTAGGAATCTATCTAACCCCTTTTTAAACTCCGTCAAGCTAACCGCCCGTACCACGTTCTCCGGCAACGAATTCCAGAGTCTAATTACACGTTGGGTGAAGAAAAATTTTCTCCGATTCGTTTTAAATTTACCACACTGTAGCTTCAACTCATGCCCTCTAGTCCTAGTATTTTTGGATAGCGTGAACAGTCGCTTCACATCCACCCGATCCATTCCACTCATTATTTTATACACTTCTATCATATCTCCCCTCAGCCGTCTCTTCTCCAAGCTAAAAAGCCCTAGCCTTCTCAGCCTCTCTTCATAGGAAAGTCGTCCCATCCCCACTATCATTTTCGTCGCCCTTCGCTGTACCTTTTCCAATTCTACTATATCTTTTTTGAGATACGGAGACCAGTACTGAACACAATACTCCAGGTGCGGTCGCACCATGGAGCGATACAACGGCATTATAATATCCGCACACCTGGACTCCATACCCTTCCTAATAACACCCAACATTCTATTTGCTTTCCTAGCCGCAGCAGCACACTGAGCAGAAGGTTTCAGCGTATCATCGACGACGACACCCAGATCCCTTTCTTGATCCGTAACTCCTAAAGCGGAACCTTGCAAGACGTAGCTATAATTCGGGTTCCTCTTACCCACATGCATCACTTTGCACTTGTCAACATTGAACTTCATCTGCCACTTGCACGCCCAATCTCCCAGTCTCGCAAGGTCCTCCTGTAATCGTTCACATTCCTCCTGCGACTTGATGACCCTGAATAATTTAGTGTCATCGGCGAATTTAATTACCTCACTAGTTATTCCCATCTCTAGGTCATTTATAAATACATTAAAAAGCAACGGACCCAGCACAGACCCCTGCGGGACCCCACTAACTACCCTCCTCCACTGAGAATACTGGCCACGCAATCCTACTCTCTGCTTCCTATCTTTCAACCAGTTCTTAATCCATAATAATACCCTACCTCCGATTCCATGACTCTGCAATTTCTTCAGGAGTCTTTCGTGCGGCACTTTGTCAAACGCCTTCTGAAAATCCAGATATACAATATCAACTGGCTCCCCATTGTCCACACTCTTTAACTTGTCAGTTTGGCTTAGTATGTCTTCTAGGTTCACTGAGGTTCCTTTTAGTTCCTCCGTATCATCACCCTGGAAAACCATTTCCAGTACAGGTATATCTCTTACATCATCTTCCATAAAGACCGAAGCAAAGAATTCATTCAATCTTTGCGCTAATGCCTTGTCCTCCCCGAGTGCTCCTTTTGCTCCTTCATTTTCTAATGGTCCCACGGATTCCTTGACAGGCTTCCTGTTTCTGATGTACCTGAAAAACGTGTTACTATGAGGTTTTTTTTTTCCTCCACAGCAAGTTGTTCTTCATATTCTCTTTTAACCTTCTTTATCAATGCTCCCTCCCTTCCCTGTCTGCACTCATGTATGGTCAGTCCGGCATCTCTCCCTGCCCTACTGGACCACTGGTAGCACTTTCTCCCCTCCCCTTTCCTCCCAACCTGTGTCAGAAGAAGGTGGGATGGTGCAGAGGAAAAGGCCTGGTGCAGGCAGCCTGTTAGTACGGCTGCTGCTGGGCTACTGGGCTGAAGACTTACTGAAAGGTAAACTGGGTTGGGAGGGGAGGTGAGAGAGAGCCGCCAGTGGACAGGGAGGGAAGGGAGCGATGCCGAACCAGCTGTGTGGGCAGGGGGAAGGGGGGTTGGAATTGAGAGAGAACTCTGGGGAGGGAGGGAACTGAGAGAGAACCTTGAACTGGCAGGAGAACCTCGGGTGGTGGCGGTGGTGGCGGAGGGAGACATGCTGGATTGTGCATCTGGGGGGGAGGGGGAATATAGATAGATGCCAATTGAGGGAGAGAAGGATGGAGGGAAGGAAGTGGAGAGAGGAGAGGGAGAGATGTTGGGCTCGGAGAGAGAGATTGTGGACCTGGGGTGGAGAGGGTGGATGAAAGGAAGAAAGAGAGGTGTTGGACTTGTTGGGGGGGGGGGGGGAGTTGGAAGAGAGAGAGATAGTGGACCTGGGGGTGAAGGGAGGAAGGGAGAGAGAATTGGACCTGGGGGTGGGAGAAAGGAAGATGTTGGGCCTTAGTAGCATAGGCACAGGAGAGGGGAGGGGCCTTGGAGACCTGGGCCTCCCACTTTGGGCTCAGGCCATTTCTAAAGCTGCAGTACCTGTTCAATGGCTAGTGGGGTAGCTGAAGCCCTGCCAGCTGAAAAAATCCGCTGCCTGAATCACACCCTTCCTCTTACTGCCTCAGGAGCGAGGAAGTCAGCGGGGTGCCTCCAGCTGCCAACCCTTGCACTCCCCAAGCATGCTTGTTTCGTGCATGAACTGAGCATGCTCGGAGAATGCCAGCATCAGTGGCTGGAGGCACTCTGTTGACTTCCTCGCTGCTGAGGCGCAGCATATGGAGGAAGGGGGACACTTTGGCAGTGGATTTCTTCAACTGGCAGGGCCTCGACATACCCACCAGCAGAGGTATGACAATGGGGGGGGGGGGGGAGGAAATGTGTGCCCCTCCTGGTCCATACCTGTGCCCCCCCAATGGACTGCTGGCTATGCCTTTCCTTTAATCATGTGAGTAATCCTAAGATTAAAAATTTTAATCAAACTGCAGCCCTAGTTTTTAAAACGTATTATTATTAAACAAGGCATACCACAATGAGTAACAAATGTGAACCCCTCCACAGAAATGTCTCGTAACATTTGCTTGCTATACTAATATCATGCTTTTTCACTATCATGTTGCCCAAAATCCTCTGTAATACTAAATGTTTATTTCTTATACTTCTCCACCATTCATGATGTATTGTAAGCCACATTGAGCCTGCAAAGAGGTGGGAAAATGTGGGATAGAAATGCAATAAATAAATAATTGAACTGATTAAGGCGGTGTAGCTTGAATTCTAGTCACAAAATATTAGCTATACAAACATGTGGCCTGTCGACACTTATGTCTGCATGCTTCTTTCCTAGATCTTTTTAATTTTGGTATTTATAGTTTATATCACCTTCCCACACTGAGAATAGCATCAGGCGGACAGTTCCTCGATGTTCTACTACTGATCAGTTTTTATTTGACTGATGTCTTCCCATTTCACATCCAGGCACCATTTGATGTTCTTTAATGCCCGATTAAGCTAGAGACTGGCCAGCAAGGTTGTGATAACTTTATCACAGATCTTTATTGAAGGCTGATTTGAATTTTAAGTTCTATCCTATAAAACCTATATAAAACCTATAAAACCGATATACTCATATCACCCCTCTCCTCAAATCACTTCATTGGCTTCCGATCAGATATCGCATACAATTCAAGCTCCTCCTCCTTACCTACAAGTGCACTCAGTCTGCGGCTCCTCACTACCTCTCCACCCTCATCTCCCCCTATGTTCCCGCCCGTAACCTCCGCTCACAGGACAAAGCCCTTCTCTCAGTACCCTTCTCCACCACTGCCGACTCCAGACTCCGCTCATTCTGCCTTGCTTCACCCTATGCCTGGAACAATCTTCCTTTACCCATACGCCATGCCCCCTCCCTACCCATCTTCAAATCTCTGCTTAAAACTCACCTCTTCTATGCTGCTTTTGGCGCCTAACCGCTCGAGATAGGTAGAATGCCCCAATCTATCCACCCTATCAGATTAACTGTTCACTCGTCCTCTAGATTGTTCACTTGTCCTTAGATTGTTCTCTTGTCTTTAGATTGTAAGCTTTTTGAGCAGGGACCGTCCTTCTATGTTTAAATTGTACAGCGCTGCGTAACCCTAGTAGCGCTTTAGAAATGCTAGTTAGTAGTAGTAGTAGTAATTTTAAGTTCTATCCTATAAAAGTTTTCAAAGCATATCACAGCAACATAAAACAACATGTAATAGCATCAATAAGACATGATTAATTTAAAATAAAATAAAATGCAGTAAATACGACGTAATAGCTGCATAAATACTTTATAAGCAAACACATTTTAAAAACATTCCAAAACTCCAGACCCCCCCCCCCCCCCACAAAAAAAGAAAAAACCTGCATTAAACACCAATCTGATTAAATTGGGGTTTTTTTTTCAGTTGTTTGCAAGTATCCATATTGTCCTTTTCCTGTTTCAAGACTACTAGGAACTTATTCCAGGATACAGGCAAAGCTTTTTCATTGTATAGAATATTTCTCCGAGGACAAGCAGGCTGCTTGTTCTCACGACTGGGTGACGTCCGCGGCAGCCCCCACCAACCGGAAAAGCTTCGCGGGACGGTCGGCACGCAGGGCACGCCCACCGCGCATGCGCGGCCGTCTTCCCGCCCGTGCGCGACCGCTCCCGCCAGTTCCTTTTTTTCCGCGTCTGGAGAGAGTCGTGCCGTCGCCGCTCTCTCTGCTTCAGCCGCCGGAAAGCCGTTCGCGTTTACGCGAATTGTTTTTTCTTCTTTGTTTTTTGTACTCCGCGTCCTCCGGTTTCCTTTTTAAAAAAAAAAAAAAATCCGAGCGTGCGGAGCACGCGCTCCCTTTTTCCCCTCGTTTCTAGCGGGGACGCTACGTTGCGGCCTAGTGGCCGCACGGTCGTTTTCCTTTTCGAGGTGTGATTTCCGCCACCATCGACGACTTTAACTTCGCCGACGCGATTTTTCCGTCGATGTCCTCGAAGGTCCCGAGTGGATTTAAAAAGTGTGGTCGGTGCGGCCGGCCAATCTCGCAGACCGACACCCACGCTTGGTGCCTCCAGTGCCTCGGGCCGGAGCACAATCTCAAGTCGTGTTCTCTGTGTCTCGGTCTCCGGAAACGGACCCAGGTTGCGAGGCAAGTTCTGCGGGACCGTCTTTTTGGAACTTGCGCCGGCCCCTCGACGTCGACGACATCGGTACCGACGCCCGGCCCTTCGGTACCGGTATCGATGCCCGAGACATCGGCACCAATGGCATCGACCCCAGGAGAACAGGTCCCGTCGGCCCGCCGGTCCTCCGGTGAGGGAAGAGGTGAGAGGCCGCGTGGGCAGTCGGCCCCGGTCACTCCCTCAGCCCGTGGCCCACGGGACCGAACCCTGTCTGACCCGGTTCCTCGAGACCGAGGGGGATCGTCCTCCTCCTCCTCCATACCTCCCGGCGCCGGTGACGTGCATCGTAAGAAGAATAAGAAGCGTCGTCGCCTTCGATGCATCCGGACATCGGAGAGGAGGCGACGCCGAAGCGTCCCCGTCGGTGGTGGAGGTACCGACGCGACAGGGCCCCGGCACTTCGGTGCCGTATCCTGGCTCCCACCAGATTCTGGCACCGACACCTTTACCGGCCCCACCGCCTTTCCCGGCAGCGGGCCTGGACGAGTGCCTCAGAGCCATCCTTCCAGGGATTCTGGAAGGGCTGATGCGCCAGACTGTGCCGGCGCCGGGGGTGCTTGCGCCCTCGGCGTCGATGACTGTGGCGCCGGCGAGCTCTAGCCCGGCGCCGGGGCCGTCGACACCGCCGCCGCTTGCGGCGCCGGTCTCGACCGCCACGCAGGTGGAGTCGACGTCGATGGAGGGAGCTTCGTCCCCGCTGGCGCGGGAGTCCACCGCTCGACGACACCGAGGCCTCGGTGCCTCGACGTCGAGCCGGGCCCGGTTCAGGACTCAGCTACATGAGCTTATGTCCGATACCGAGGATGAGGCCTCGTGGGGGGAAGAGGAGGACCCTAGATATTTCTCCTCAGAGGAGTCTACGGGCCTTCCCTCGGACCCCACGCCTTCACCGGAGAGGAAGCTCTCACCTCCTGAGAGTCTCTCCTTTGCCTCCTTTGTGCGGGATATGTCTATCTGCATTCCCTTCCCCGTGGTCTCTGTGGATGAGCCGAGGGCTGAGATGCTCGAGGTCCTCGACTATCCATCACCACCTAGAGAGTCCTCCACGGTACCGCTGCACAATGTCCTCAAGGAGACACTGCTTCGGAACTGGATGCGACCATTAACTAATCCCACCATTCCCAAGAAAGCAGAGTCCCAGTACAGAATCCACTCTGACCCAGAGTTAATGCGGCCCCAATTGCCCCATGACTCGGCGGTCGTGGATTCTGCTCTCAAGAGGGCACGGAGTTCGAGGGATACCGCCTCGGCGCCCCCGGGGCGGGAGTCTCGCACTCTGGACTCGTTTGGGAGGAAGGCCTACCAATCCTCCATGCTCGTGACCCGCATCCAGTCATACCAGCTCTATACGAGCATCCACATGCGGAACAATGTGAAGCAACTGGCGGACCTGGTCGATAAGCTCCCGCCGGAGCAGTCCAGGCCTTATCAGGAGGTGGTCAGGCAGCTGAAGGCGTGTAGAAAGTTCCTGTCCAGGGGTATTTATGACACCTGTGACGTGGCATCTCGTGCTGCGGCCCAAGGTATAGTGATGCGCAGGCTCTCATGGCTGCGTGCCTCTGACCTGGACAACCGCACCCAGCAGAGACTGGCCGACGTCCCTTGCCGGGGGGATAATATTTTTGGTGAGAAGGTCGAGCAGCTGGTGGACCAACTGCATCAGCGGGAAACCGCCCTCGACAAGCTCTCCCACCGGGCGCCTTCAGCATCCACCTCTGCAGGTGGACGTTTTCCCCGGGCCCGGCAGGCTGCACCCTACTCTTTTGCAAAGCGTAGGTACAACCAGCCGGCCCGAAGGCCTCGTCAGGCACAGGGACAGCCCCAGCGCGCTCGTTCTCGTCAACAGCGTGCGCCTAAGCAGCCCCCTGCGCCTCCACAGCAAAAGCCGGGGACGGGCTTTTGACTGGATCCACGGGAACATAGCCGCCCTCAAAGTGTCCGTACCGGACGATCTGCCGGTCGGGGGGAGGTTAAAATTTTTTCACCAAAGGTGGCCTCTCATAACCTCCGACCAGTGGGTTCTCCAAATAGTGCGGTGCGGATACGCCCTGAATTTGGCCTCCCTGCCACCAAATTGTCCTCCGGGAGCTCAATCCTTCAGCTCCCATCACAAGCAGGTACTTGCAGAGGAACTCTCCGCCCTTCTCAGCGCCAATGCGGTCGAGCCCGTACCACCCGGGCAGGAAGGGCAGGGATTCTATTCCAGGTACTTCCTTGTGGAAAAGAAAACAGGGGGGATGCGTCCCATCCTAGACCTGAGAGGCCTGAACAAATTCCTGGTCAAAGAAAGTTCAGGATGCTTTCCTTGGGCACCCTTCTGCCAATGATTCAGAAAAACGATTGGCTATGTTCCCTGGATTTAAAGGACGCATACACTCACATCCCGATACTGCCAGCTCACAGACAGTATCTCAGATTCCGCCTGGGCACTTTCAGTATTGTGTGCTGCCCTTTGGGCTCGCCTCTGCCCCACGAGTGTTCACAAAGTGCCTCGTGGTGGTAGCGGCGTATCTACGCAAGCTGGGAGTGCACGTGTTCCCGTATCTCGACGATTGACTGGTCAAGAACACCTCGGAGGCGGGGGCCCTCCGGTCCATGCAGTGCACTATTCGACTCCTGGAGCTGCTGGGGTTTGTGATAAATTACCCAAAGTCCCATCTCCAGCCAACACAGTCTCTGGAATTCATAGGAGCTCTGCTGAATACCCAGACGGCTCAGGCCTTCCTTCCCGAAGCGAGGGCCAACAACCTCCTGTCCTTGGCTTCAAGGACCAGAGCGTCTCAGCAGATCACAGCTCGGCAGATGTTGAGACTTCTGGGTCATATGGCCTCCACAGTTCATGTGACTCCCATGGCTCGTCTTCACATGAGATCTGCTCAATGGACCCTAGCTTCCCAGTGGTTCCAAGCCACCGGGAATCTAGAAGATGTCATCCGCCTCTCCACCAGTTGCCGCACTTCACTGCTCTGGTGGACCATCCGGACCAATTTGACCCTGGGACGTCCATTCCAAATTCCGCAGCCCACGAAAGTGCTGACGACGGATGCATCTCGCCTGGGGTGGGGAGCTCATGTCGATGGGCTTCACACCCAGGGTCTGTGGTCCCTCCAGGAAAAGGATCTGCAGATCAACCTCCTGGAGCTCCGAGCGATCTGGAACGCACTGAAGGCTTTCAGAGATCGGCTGTCCTACCAAATTATCCAAATTCGGACAGACAATCAGGTTGCAATGTATTACGTCAACAAGCAGGGGGGCACCGGATCTCGCCCCCTGTGTCAGGAAGCCGTCGGGATGTGGCGTTGGGCGTGCCGGTTCGGCATGCTTCTCCAAGCCACGTACCTGGCAGGCGTAAACAACAGTCTGGCCGACAGACTGAGCAGAGTCATGCAACCGCACGAGTGGTCGCTCCATTCCAGAGTGGTACGCAAGATCTTCCGAGAGTGGGGCACCCCCTCGGTGGACCTTTTCGCCTCTCGGACCAACCACAAGCTGCCTCTGTTCTGTTCCAGACTTCAGACACACGGCAGGCTAGCGTCAGATGCCTTTCTCCTTCATTGGGGGACCGGCCTCCTGTATGCTTATCCTCCCATACCTTTGGTGGGGAAGACCTTACTGAAGCTCAAGCAAGACCGCGGCACCATGATTCTGATAGCGCCCTTCTGGCCCCATCAGATCTGGTTCCCTCTTCTTCTGGAGTTGTCCTCCGAAGAACCGTGGAGATTGGAGTGTTTTCCGACTCTCATCTCGCAGAACGACGGAGCGTTGCTGCACCCCAACCTTCAATCCATGGCTCTCACGGCCTGGATGTTGAGGGCGTAGACTTCGCTGCGTTGGGTCTGTCTGAGGGTGTCTCCCGTGTCTTGCTTGCCTCTAGGAAGGATTCCACTAAAAAGAGTTACTTTTTCAAGTGGAGGAGGTTTGTCGTTTGGTGTGAGAGCAAGGCCCTAGAACCTCGTTCTTGCCCTGCACAGAACCTGCTTGAATACCTTCTGCACTTATCAGAGTCTGGCCTCAAGACCAACTCAGTAAGGAATCACCTTAGTGCGATTAGTGCTTACCATTATCGTGTGGAAGGTAAAGCCATCTCTGGAGAGCCTTTAGTCGTTCGATTCATGAGAGGCTTGCTTTTGTCAAAGCCCCCTATCAAGCCTCCTACGGTGTCATGGGATCTCAACGTCGTCCTCACCCAGCTAATGAAACCTCCTTTTGAGCCACTGAATACCTGCCATCTGAAGTACTTGACCTGGAAGGTCATTTTCTTGGTGGCAGTTACTTCAGCTCGTAGGGTCAGTGAGCTTCAAGCCCTGGTAGCTCACGCTCCATATACCAAATTTCATCACAACAGAGTAGTGCTCCGCACCCACCCAAAGTTCCTGCCAAAGGTGGTGTCGGAGTTCCATCTTAACCAGTCAATTGTCTTGCCAACATTCTTCCCCAGGCCGCATACCCGCCCTGCTGAACGTCAGTTGCACACATTGGACTGCAAGAGAGCATTGGCCTTCTACTTGGAGCGGACACAGCCCCACAGACAGTCCGCCCAATTGTTTATTTCTTTCGACCCTAACAGTCTAGGGGTCGCTGTCGGGAAACGCACCATCTCCAATTGGCTAGCAGATTGCATTTCCTTCACTTACGCCCAGGCTGGGCTGGCTCTTGAGGGTCATGTCACGGCTCATAGTGTTAGAGCCATGGCAGCGTCAGTGGCCCACTTGAAGTCAGCCACTATTGAAGAGATCTGCAAGGCTGCGACGTGGTCATCTGTCCACACATTCACATCACATTACTGCCTCCATCAGGATACCCGACGCGACAGTCGGTTCGGGCAGTCGGTGCTGCAGAATCTGTTTGGGGTATAAATCCAACTCCACTCTCCAGGACCCGAATTTATTCTGGTCAGGCTGCACTCTCAGTTAGTTGTTCTTCGTAGGTCAATTTCTGTTATACCCTCGCCGTTGCGAGGTTCAATTGACCTGGGTTCTTGTTTTGAGTGAGCCTGAGAGCTAGGGATACCCCAGTCGTGAGAACAAGCAGCCTGCTTGTCCTCGGAGAAAGTGAATGATACATACCTGTAGCAGGTGTTCTCCGAGGACAGCAGGCTGATTGTTCTCACCTACCCTCCCTCCTCACCTTTGGAGTTGTGTTTCATATTTTATTGCTTGTCATTGAACTGGCGGGAGCGGTCGCGCACGGGCGGGAAGATGGCCGCGCATGCGCGGTGGGCGTGCCCTGCGTGCCGACCGTCCCGCGAAGCTTTTTCCGGTTGGTGGGGGCTGCCGCGGACGTCACCCAGTCGTGAGAACAATCAGCCTGCTGTCCTCGGAGAACACCTGCTACAGGTATGTATCATTCACTGTAGCTTGTACCTGCAGGGTTTTGGCAGATGGTAAGTTCAAAAAAGTATCTGATGGTGATTCATTACAATGACCTCCCCTTCTGATTTACAGAAATGTTAGGAAAGTGCATTCTAGAAAATCATGCATGCTTACTTTGGAAGATTGTTAAGGTCATGTGATAGTGATATGAGATAGTCTGTCACTTATCTGTACCTGCGGGTTGAGTGTACCAATTGGTCATAGTTCTAGTTTGAACTTGCTGGAGATACAAGTCATGAGCTCTCTGCTTGTCACTGGACCATATTTCCTTTTCTATAAAATTCTCAAACACCTGTTCATGTGGATTGTGTTATGAAGGCTATTTATTTTGCAATGCTAAATATCATTTTAAATTACAGAAGTCCTTTGATGCATTGAACCATGTTACCATGCTAAAAATGGTATGGATTTCAAAAGCTAGTGCCATTCAAAGAAAAGGGAGGTAATGTAGTTTTCATATTCTATACTTGTTCTCTTGTGTGTAGCTGTTTGTCCATACAGGTGGGGCACGCATGTGCTTGTCAGCATGCTTGCATACTCTGCTGCGTACACCTACACCTAATGCTGCTGCTGCCAGCTGCAGTGCCATGTCTTCAGCACTGCCTTAGATTCTCAGTCCCCTACTGGCAATAACTCACCCACAATGTGATGCTGCCTATAGAAGTGGCTGTTGGGGACCTAGCCCCTGCTGGCACAACAAGAAGAGGTCTCCTGCAAGTGAATGAGTGCAAGGGAAGGAAAAGGATTAAATGGAAATGTGTGCTAAAATAGCAGAAGTTAGTGTTAAGATAACCTGTCTTAATGGCAGCCTACTTTGATAACTTCCCCCTTCGTGGCTGATTTTATATAATTTTGGTTTCCTATTTGTTTCATAGTTTCTCTTGATTTTTAAGTTATATTTTATGATTTTATTAATTTATACACACATATCTACATACAATAATGATTTGAGAAATGAAACTAATCTGTTCATATTGATTTAAATTGAAGCTAGGCCTAGTATACCTGAATGTAACTCACCTTGAGCTATTACTGAAAGAAGTGTGAATAAAATACGAATAAATAAATGTAGGCGCTCATTTTCAAAGCACATAGGCTTACAAAGTTGCATAGTAACCTATATAATTTTGGAAGTCTATGTGCTTTGAAAATGAGCTTCTTAGTTTATCATAAAATTTATTTTTGTGTGGGGAAATCTTGCCTGACCATTTTACTTCAATTCTTTGAAGGAGTAAACAAACATGTGGACAAAGGGGAGCCGGTTGATATTGTGTATCTGGATTTTCAAAAGGCGTTTGACAAGGTACCTCATGAAAGGCTACAGAGGAAATTGGAGGGTCATGGGATAGGAGGAAATGTCCTATTGTGGATTAAAAACTGATTGAAGGATAGGAAACAGAGAGTGGGGTTAAATGGGCAGTATTCACAATGGAGAAGGGTAGTTAGTGGGGTTCCTCAGGGGTCTGTGCTAGGACTGCTGCTTTTTAACATATTTATAAATGATTTAGAGATGGGAGTAACTAGCAAGGTAATTAAATTTGCTGATGACACAAAGTTATTCAAAGTCGTTAACTCGTGACAGGATTGTGAAAAATTACAGAAGGACCTTACGAGACTGGGAGACTGGGCGGCTAAATGGCAGATGACGTTTAATGTGAGCAAGTTAAGGTGATGCATGTGGGAAAAAAGAACCCAAATTATATCTACGTCATGCAAGGTTCCACGTTAGGAGTTACGGACCAAGAAAGGGATCTGGGTGTCGTCGTCGATAATACACTGAAACCTTCTGCTCAGTGTGCTGCTGCGGCTAGGAAAGCGAATAGAATGTTGGGTATTAGGAAAGGTATGGAAAACAGGTGTGAGGATGTTATAATGCTGTTGTATAGCTCCATGGTGCGACCGCACCTTGAGTACTGTGCTCAATTCTGGTCGCCGCCTCTCAAGAAAGATATAGTAGAATTGGAAAAGGTGCAGCGAAGGGCGACTAAAATGATAGCGTGGATGGGACGACTTCCCTATGAAGAAAGACTAATGAGGCTAGGGCTTTTCAGCTTGGAGAAGAGAAGGCTGAGGGGAGACATGATAGAGGTTTATAAAATATTGAGTGGCGTGGAACAGGTGGCTGTGAAGCGTCTGTTCACGCTTTCCAAAAATACTAGGACTAGGGGGCATGCGATGAAACTACAGTGTAGTAAATTAAAAAAAAAATCGGAGAAACTTTTTCTTCACCCAACGCATAATTAAACTCTGGAATTCGTTGCCGGAGAACGTGGTGAAGGCGGTTAGTTTAGCAGATTTTAAAAAGGGGTTAGACAGTTTCCTAAAGGACAAGTCCATAAACCACTACTAAATGGACTTGGAAAAAATCCACAATTCCAGGAATAACGTATAGAATGTTTGTACGTTTGGGAAGCTCGCCAGATGCCCTTGGCCTGGATTGGCCGCTGTCGTGGACAGGATGCTGGGCTCGATGGACCTTTGGTCTTTTCCCAGTGTGGCATTACTTATGTACTTATTAAACGTGTACATGCAGAAAAAGCGATAAACTTTATAAATATATATGCTGATCAAATTTTGTATTGTCTACTGCTATTACTATATTGATCTTATATTTATGCCATCTAGAACTGATTGATTTGCCAATCTACAAACCTATTACTCTATGAAAGAGATTTTCTTTGTGCTCACTTATGATCCACTAGTAAAAAAGGCCCGTTTCTGAAGGCAAGGAAATGGGCCCTAGGCAGGCAATTTCTCCCCCCCCGTGCTGGCGAAAACCGCCCCCCGCCACCGTTCTGGACTACCTGTGCTGACGGGGAACCCAAACCCCAGACAGCTGAAGTGCTGTTGTGCCCTTCGCGTTGTTCATCTTCTCTGGAAGTTCCTCTGCGTGCGTCTGACGTCAGATGCACGCAGAGAAACTTGCAGAGAAGATGAACAACACGAAGGGCACAACAGCACTTCGGCTGTCGGGGGTTTGGGTCCCCATCAGCACAGGTAGTCCACAACGGTGGCGGGGGGCGGTTTTCGGCGGGCCGGGGGGGGGATCGAGGGGGCCGTAGCACGGGGAGTGACAGATGATTCCAAGGCAGGGGGAGGAGTAGGGAAACACGCTGTACGTGTTTCCCTACTCCTCCCCTTGCCTTGGAATCAGCTGTCCTGACGTCAGTGACGTCAGTGCGTGTCTGCCTAGCAGACCACCACCTCCAGGGAGCCACGGTCCCAAGCACAGAACGTGGGAGGTGAGAATTATTACATAGGATTTCTGCTATGAAAATGTTTTTTAAATCTATGACTATATATTACCACTTTATTAACGTTCATGTTTGCTAATTGATTTTTGTCAGTTATGTTTTATGTACAGTATTGTATTTTTTACATATACAGAGCAATGCATATTATTTGTATTTTAGATCACATTTTGTTTCCGTGCCAGGCTGTTCTACAATAGTGACCTGTACCATACTGCTGTTTTCTGCTCCTGACTTTGCTTTTTGTTTTCAGTGCTTTTCTGTTTGTGTTTCACCTGTTGGATTTTACCTCTGTTTGATTACGTGAGCCTAAATTTGTGTACAAGAGAGATTAGTAGCTTCCTGAATTAAGTGGGGAATTAAAGCAGTGTTTCCAGGTTCAGTGACTTCATTGTCAAGTAAGTAAAATGCTTAGTGCAGGGTATGTGCTAAAATCTGTTCCTTTTTTATGATAGAGCTGGGCGCTGTAGACCTGGAATCTGCTTCCGCTTATTTAGCAAACTGCGATTTCAGAACATGTTGGAATTTCAGACTCCTGAACTTCTGAGAATGCCTTTGCAGGTAGGAATCATTTTGAAAATTCTCAATTATGTACTGTTCTACCCCCATCTCTTACCCCAAAGAGTTTGGGTCACATGTTGCAGGTCATGATCACACCTCTAGAGTAACAGGTTAGAGAGCAACAAAATTTCAGATCTTGTGATGTTTCTTCTTTTCTCCTTACAAGCTTGCTTTACTGTTCTGTCTGGATCCCTGGTTGTTCATTGGTATCTTGCATCTAGCGGTACCTGTTGCATATACTTCTCTGAATGTGTTGTTTTGGAGTAGAGAATGACACGGGGACAAAGTTTGTCTCCGTCCCCGCCCCGTGGGTTCTGTCTCCGTCCCTGCCCCGTCCCCGCAGGCCCTGTCTCCATCCCCGCCCCGTCCCCGCAGGTTCTTTCCCCGTCCCTGTGGGCTCTGTCCTCATCTGCAGAAGCCTTGAAAAACTTATGATTTTATATTTAAATCTTTTTATTAAAGTATAAAAAGGAACAATATGCTGTGCAACTGTTGTGTATAAATTGCAAATAGAGATCAATAATAACAAAGAGCAGCTATAATAACCCTCCTTTCCACCACCACCACCCTCTATCTTCCAACCCCAACAATAGGTGATTTCTACTACACTAAGTAATCCTAATTCACACTGTTAAAATGTCCATGGGATAAAATACAACTCGTTCTATATGCCCTTGAGGGGAAAAATATGCACTATAAAGCACTGTTATGGTTTTTTTAATCTGTGGATAAATAAGAAGTCATCAACAATCTTGGGATTCAGTCTAGCTCTCCTGTCTTCCACAGTCCTTCCTGGAATAGAAGTTGTCTTCTTAGAAGATGTGCTGGTAGCAGGATGTACAGGATCCCCATGCAAATTTTGCTAGTTGTGGCCAGTATGTTTGCTTGTTCTTCCAAAAAATCAAAATATCTTTGTAGGCATCACTTAAAATAAATAACAGTCCAGTTCATTAACAGGCTTCAAAGTAGAAAATGACAAGGGGACAAAGTTTGTCCTCTGTCCCCACCCGCATCCCTGTGGTTACTGCGGTTTTCCATCCCCATGTCATTCTCTATTTTGGAGCACTTTAAAAGAGAGCAGTTCAGTATTGCTTCCTTTCCTGGGACACAGCACAGTGGATGCTGCTAGTGGAAATTGCTTTAATCGACAGGAGCCTAGCCGTTTCCTGCCATTTTTGCCCTAGTAAACTGTGTGCTGAATACCTGACTGTGGTTTCTTTGTGGAAAGACACCCTGATATTTTTTTTTTCACTTTGGGACTGTATACTAAAGAGGCGGAGTTTAAAGAGAGGGTTGGACAGCCACACAGAAAGTAGCCTGCTTTAACTTGTGGCAGTGTGCTTTGTAGCCTGCATTTTTAGGGATACCGTGAATATCAAGGCTGGGAGAGAAGTGTGTTGTCTGCTGCATGTGCTCTGTCTTGACTCTGTTTAAAGCAGAACCAGTTGTAGACTAGTGGTTAGTGCAGTGGCCTGAAAAACTGTGGAACTGAGTTCAATTCCCATTTTAGCTCCTTGTTTTTTTTTTTAATTTTTTATTTATGCTTTACAATATAATTACAAGTATTACACTTGAAGAGAAAATCAGACTTAAATATTTCTATATATTACAGTAACCCATTGAAATACTTGAGGAAAATTAAATATATGTGAAAGAAAAATTATAACAAAGAATATTGTAGTACTAGTCTTCTTTAGACCTTAAAAAGTGAGGGAAGAGTATAAACATTCTTCAGGAGATAAATTAGGTATGAAATCAAAGAAATGCTTTGCACCCACACAGACTAATTATTCATATTCTCAATCTAGACATCAATTTGATCTCAGCTTTTTATCATTTATAAAGGTCTTTAAGTGTTCTGGATAAAAAAAAATATATTTGAGCCCAATATATTTTACCACACATTTACAGGGGTAATTAAGATGAAATGAGGCTCCTATAGCCAAAACCTCTTTCCTTAAAGTCAAGAAAAGTCTTCTTCTATCTTGCATTTGTTTTGTAACGTCCATATAAATCCAAATCTTTTCGCCATAAAACTGAAGTTGAGAATTTCTAAGTATAATTGCTTAATCGCTTCTAAATCTTGTTCAAAAATGAAAGAGGCTATTAAAGTCTTACGTTCCAAAATTTCAAATGAAGAAGATTCTAGAATATCCGTTAAGTTCAATTGATCTTGATTTTTTTCTTTTTCAGTCTGTTGTTCCATATTTAAAGCTTCATCCGATTTTTTTTTATTCATTATATAATATACTCGATTAACTGGAGGAATATGTTCTGAAGAATACTTTACGTTTTCTATTAGGTATTTCTTAAAGGCGTCTAGAGGGGAAATCCCCATAAACACAGGAAAATTAAGAAATCGCAAATTCAATCTGCGATTATAATTTTCAATTTGTTCTATTTTCCTGTGCGTCCAATTCTGGTCCTTAATAGATAAAGTTGAAAATTCTTGTAATTTCTTTACCTCTTCCTTTATTTCATTGGTTTGGTTGTAAGAATCTTTTTTTATGGCTTCTAACGATTTGGAAAATAAATGAACAGTACTTACTAACGAAGCAATTTCCTCTGTTGTGCTGGTCAATTTGGTGTCAAGTTGTTGTAACGCCTCCCAGATGCTCTCTAAAGTAACCGTTGTCGGCTTCACTAGTGGCACCTTAAGTTGGTTGAGTGGGCTCGAAGAACCCAATCCTCTGCTGGAACTCATCTGCTCAGCGCCCCTTTCGAGGGTACCTCCTACATCGCTTCCCGACAGAGGAATCGCTAGCTGAGATGATGATCCAGTAGGAGGAGGCGGCGGATTGAGAACCAGAGGTGACAAAGAAACATCCAGCCCTAAATCTCTCAGTTCTCCTACCGAAGAGACAGCAGGGCGTCCTCCGGTTTCTAAGTCTGGGGTCCTCACGACAAAGCTCTCAATAGTTCGCTGCGATGGAGAGGAGGTTCGAACTGAAGGGGCAGCAGTTCTTACCAATCCTTTATGTTTTGTGTGAGGCATATTGGAAAACAGGAAAATCTTTTTAACTCGCAGCGTTCACTAAAGGAGATATGCCACGGGGTTAGTGTGCCGCCATCTTGAAACTCCCCCATTTTAGCTCCTTGTGACTCTAGACAATTCATGTAACCCTCCATTGCCCAGGTACAAAATAAGTACCTGTTTATCAGGGCTTTTTTTGTGCTGATATGTGCCGGTATGGTGTACTGGCACATTTTTTTTACCTTCTCATTACAGGCGTCACTATGGAGCTGATCCCGTTTCCCTCTCTCGCTACCTGTTTGAGTGTCCGAGACCCTGGCAGTAATCAGAGAGGACTAGGCCCAGCACCAGTGCTAACTTCATCAGTGATGAGCCTATCTGCTCCTGGAGACCCTGTTGTACCACCCCTCTGATGCATATGTGTCCGAGAGGACAAAACCAACAGGGCCTTCCTGAGCATGTGGGCACGAAGGCTCCTCACTGCTGAAGTTAGCATTGGTGCCATGCCTAGCCCACTCTGATTACTGCTGGGGGCCTGGACTCTCAGAGGCAGGCAGCGGGAGAGGAAGGAAGGTTCGAGGAGAAATACTGGATTGGGGGGGTTGATATTGAACTGAGGTAAATGAGGTTTCTGAAGAATACTGAAGGGTTTGCTGACAGTCTCTGATGTTGTAGGAACACTTGGCTTAGGTCCCTGGCTGCCTGTAGGTCCGGCTGCAACCAACTCAGCCGCTTTCTCTGGAGTATGGGGCTGGTGATCTTGAACGTGTTCCCTCACCTCTGGATGACAACTCTGAAGAAACTGCTCTAGGACCATCAGGTTTTGACAGTCCTCCAGGGTTTTAACCTCGGCTCCACTGAGCCACTGCTGATGCTGGTATCTTAGCTGGATCATAAACTCTTTGTGAATACCATCTGCCCCCTTGTGCAAAGTCCGGAACTTTATTCTGTAGGTCTCGGGGGTAATGGCATAATGATTGAATAAAGCTTTGCGCACCTCCTCAAACTGGGAGCATGTCTCCGTGGAAAGTCCTTAGAACGCTTGAAGTGCTCTACTAGTGAGCTTTCTTCCAAGATGGCGCACCTAGTCTTTCTGCGGAATCTCATTGAGGGGGCAAATTTTTTCAAAGGTAGTTAGATGTCTATCTGTCACCTCGGGTATCATCAAGCTGCGCAAACAAGTTGGGCCCAATACGGGCTAAGGATTCTGCTTCTGACCTCGGCACAGGGATTGGGCTTGCATTTTGGATATGAGCCATTTCTAGCTGGAGCTCCCAGTCTTCAAGCCCAAGCTGGAATTCCTACGCTTCATGCTGCTGTTCCTGTTCCTTTCGCCACCATCGCTCTTGATCTAGCAGCTGTCGCGCTAGCATGTAGATCTGATGGATTTCAGCTGCTGTGGCATTTGGCCCTGCTAACTCACAGGCCTCTGCCCACAAGCGTCTCCTCTCATCACAGGAGAACTCCTTACAGGTTAGTTCTGCAGCTCCCCCTCACTGAGGTTATCCGGTTGCTCTTGTTTTGGATTGAGCATATCCGGTGTCTGAGTTCTGCTACCAGTCTTCATCAGCATGCTGCTAATCTTCTAACACTACCCAAAAAAAAATGAACTGGGAAGGGACCCTGTTGGTGTTGAACTTGTTCACTGTGCTTTGTGTCTGCAGGTTATAGATAAAAAACTCTGAACCACTCGGTGCCCCTCACCCATGGACTGAGCCTGACAATCCCACCACACTGCCACAAAAAAAGAAGAGAGGTCTGTGACGGAACGCCTATCACCCACCTGGGGTTATCCCTTTGGCCACTTAGAGGGTCTAATCCTAGCACAGCTCAGGTCTGCCTACACCTGGGTATGTGCTCTACATTAGCGCCCTCCTTCCACCGACTGGGTCTCACTGCCTCTGAGCAAGTCTCCCGCTCTCAAATTATCCTCTGTGATTTCTAGGTTACTTCTGCCTCTTTCCCAGTAGTCCCACAGTTCTAGAAAGCACCCACAGACCCGACACTCAAACCACCAGGATTCTTAGTCCAGACAGGCAGAGCCAATAACTGAAAATGTTTATTGTCACAGAACTGGAATAGTGGACAGAAAAAAGTGCAATCAGCAAAACAATAGCAGGTAACTGAATATGGATCAATTATAAAACTATCTAAATATTTGTTTACTATGTCAATAGTATCTGGGGAGTTCAGGAAGTATAACTGCTCACAAGTTATCAAATTTAACTGCTCATAGGGCCTCAGTCAAGGGTTCTTTCTCTCTCTTCTGCCTTGCTAAGACTAGGGTAAAAGCCAGTACATCCCAGATGGTTTTGAGCTCCTGGGCCAATCAGAGCCCAAAACAGCAAGTTTTAAAAGTGTACTGCATCCTACTTCCTGCCTTTGTTAGACTATAGAAAAAACAGCTATTTTTATTTTTTATTTATTTTTGTTTCATTTGTACCCCGCGCTTTCCCACTCATGGCAGGCTCAATGCGGCAGGCAATGGAGGGTTAAGTGACTTGCCCAGAGTCGCAAGGAGCTGCCTGTGGCGGGAATCGAACTCAGTTCCTCAGTTCCCCAGGACCAAAGTCCACCACCCTAACCACTAGGCCACTCCTCCACTCTGTAACAGCTGAAAAGTAAGGAAACACCACCTGCTGGCCAACAGGAGAAATACACTTCAAGAATTAATTAATTAATGCAGTTTTATGGGCTTAAAAACCCACTGTTTTGTCACACATGCATGTTATCCATTGGTGAGAAAATCCTTTAATACATGAAGTCTTTTCTCTTTTTGTTTTCCAAGCCCGAGAGGCATTGTTTCCAAGAATCTTTTTAAATGTTTATTTGCGTTCCAGGCTGCAGGTTCTGGAGTTTTTTTTGGGTTTTTTTTACCAGTTAATCTAAGGTTTTTACTTAGTTATAACTTTTTAAAGAAGGGTTTAAAGCGACACTACTTTTTGTGAACCAGTGATTCTCCGAGGACAAGCAGGCTGCTTGTTCTCACGTGTGGGTCAACGTCGGCCCGGGAACCGGCAGTTTTGCAAGCAAAAAATATTTTTCCCCGCTTCTCGCAGGCCCGGGAAAGAGTTTTCTGATGTTGTCTTTTTGTCTTATTTCTTTCTTTTTTGTAGTAGAATTTTCAGTTTAGAAAAAAAAACTCCCTTAGTTTTCGTTACTTTTTTGCCCCTTTTTAAGTTTCCTTTGTTTTTCGACGCCGCGCGGTTGGGTTGCTCCCTTCTTTTCATGCCCTTTTTTCTTTTAACAGGCACGATCGCGTCTTTTGATTTTGCCGAAGCCGTTTTTTCTTCCGCCGTTTTTTCTTCCATGTCATAGAAGACACCCAGCGGCTTCAAACGTTGTACTCTGTGCAACCGGACTATCTCGGGTACTGATACCCAAGCTTGGTGTATCCAGTGCCTTGGGCCCGACCACAGCCCAGTCGCTTGTAGTCTGTGTCTTCGCATGAAGAAATGGACCCAAGCATCTCGAGAGGCCCAACGAGAGAAGCTTTTTGGGGATCAGTCCGGTCCTTCGACATCGAGGGACGCATCGACGTCAGGCGTGAAGGTAATGGCTGCGGAACGACCAAATTGTGCTGGGAGCAGTGAGGCATCGAGTGGGTCTCCACCTGTCTCGATGCCTCCTGTTATGCAGGCCCCTCGGGACTGACCTTCATCGGACCTGGCTCCGAGGAGACGTGAGGATTCCACGTCTTCCTCATCGGTATCGAGGAGTTTCGATGACGGGCGTCGAGCGAAGGCGAAGAAGCACCGTCATCGTTCTCCTTCGACACACGGTGCTGGGAGCTCCGGGGCGTCGAGGAATTCGGCACCCAAGAAGCGTCGGTGCTGAGAGGATCGCTCCCCCTCTATTCAGGAGATACTACTACTACTCATTATTTCTATAGTGCTACTAGACGTAACCAGCGCTGTACACCTGAACAGGAAGAGACAGTCCCATCTCGACAGAGCTTACAATCTAATTAGGACAGACAAACAGGACAAACAAGATATAAGGGAATATTAAAGTGAGGATGATGAAATAAGGGTTCTGAACAAGTGAATAAGAGTTAGGAGTTAAAAGCAGCATCAAAAAGGTGGGCTTTTAGCTTAGATTTGAAGACGGCCAGAGATGGAGCTTGACGTACCGGCTCAGGAAGTCTATTCCAGGCTTATGGTGCAGCAAGATAAAAGGAACGGAGTCTGGAGTTAGTGGTGTAGGAGAAGGGTGCAGATAAGAGAGATTTACCCAGTGAAAGGAGTTCCCGGGGAGGAATGTAGGGAGAGATGAAAGTGGAGAGGTACTGAGGAGCTGCAGAGTGAATGCACTTATAGATCAGTAAGAGGAGTTTGAACTGTATGTGGAAATGGATAGGAAGCCAGTGAAGTGACTTGAGGAGAGGGCTAATATGAGCATAACGACACTGGCGGAATATTAGTTGTGCAGCAGAATTTTGAACAGATTGAAGAGGAGAGAGATGGCTAAGTGGGAGGCCTGTGAGAAGCAAGTTGCAATAGTCTAAGCGAGAGGTGATAAGAGTGTGGATGAGGTTTCTGGTAATGTACTCAGAAAGAAAAGGGCGAATTTTGGTGATATTAAAGAGAAAGATACGACAGGTTTTAGCAGTCTGTTGAATATGTGCAGAGAAGGAGAGGGAGGAGTCGAAAATGACCCCAATGTTACGAGCTGATGAGACAGGAAGGATGAGAGTGCTATCCACAGAAATAGAGAATGGGGGAGGAGGAGAGGTTGGTTTAGGGGGAAAGATAAAAAGCTCAGTCTTGGGAGGTGCAGATGCATCGGTCTAGCAGCCTGATACTTGCTTCTGAGCCTCGACAGATTCTGCCACCGGCTCCTATACCGACCCCGCAGCCTTGTCCGATGGTGGCTCTCGATGAGCGAATCAGGGCCCTGCTTCCAGAGCTTCTGGAAGGGTTACTGCGCCAGTCTGCTTCTGTGTCGGGGGTGCTTGCGCCTTCCGTACCGTTGGCTACAGCGGTCTCTGGCCCTTCGCCTGTGGTGAAGTCCCTGACCTCGGTGCCGCCTGTGGCATCAGTGTCAGGTCAACACCCCTTTGACGTCGGTGGAGGAAGCTTCACCGGAGTCCAGGCGGGCGTCGACTTCTCGGCACTGCCATCGAGGACGTTGTTCCTCGGCGTCGAGGCAGGCTCAGTTTCGGACTGCTCTGAGAGATGTCTTGTCTGATACTGAAGATCAGCGTTCGTGGGAGGAAGAGGAGGATCCCAGGTTCTTTTCTTCTGACGAGTCCTATGGGATTCCTTCTGAACCTTCCCCTCCACCAAAAAGGAGACTGTCTCCACCGGAGAGTCTATCCTTTACCTCCTTTGTCCGGGAAATGGCTGCGGCTATTCTCTTCCCTATGGAGGTTGACAATGAGCCCAGGGCTGAGATGCTCGAGGCCATGGATTATCCTTCTCCACCTAGAGAGGCTGCAATGGCTCATTTGCATAATGTACCGAAGGAAGTTCTTATGCGAAACTGGTCGTTCCCTCTGTCTAACCCCGTGATCCTGAAAAGAACTGAATCCCAATATCGGATCCATGGGGAACCTGAATTGATGAAGTCTTGGCTACCTCACAATTCCATGGTGGTGGACTCTGCTCTCAAAAGAGCCAAGAGTACTAGGGACTATGCCTCGGCGCCCCCAGGCAGAGAATCTAGAACCTTGGACTCTTATGGGAGGAAGGCTTTTCAGGCCGCTATGCTCGCTGTCAAATTCAGACATACCAGCTCTTCAGAAGCATCCACTTGTGGAACTCGGTGAGGCAACTGTCTAGCTTGGTTGATGCGCTCCCTCCAGAGCAGGCCGAGCCATTTTGCCAGGTGGTCAGGCATCAGAAGGTATGTCGGAAATTCCTGGCCAGGGGTACCTTCGACACTTTTGATGTAGCATCCAGAATCGCTGCCCAAGGTATAGTGATGCGCAGACTTTCATGGCTGCGTGTCTCTGACCTGGATCATTCGGTCCAGCAGCGGATGGCGGATGTTCCTTGCTGGGGGGATAACCTTTTTGGTGAGAAAGTAGAGGATCTGGTTGACCAGCTCAAAAAGGACAATGATTCTATGGATTCTCTCTCCCGCTGGGCGTCTTCTGCTACTACCTGCTCATCTAGGAGTTTTTTTGGCGGGAAGAGGAGTGCTCCCTATTCCTATGCTAGGCGTTGGTACATTCCTGCGTCTCCCCTGTTGGATTATTTGTAGTAAATAATTAGCAGATTTTAGTACACACAGCTTCAGCTTTAGAAATGTTAATTTCTTTTCTTCATCTCTCTCATACACCCCAGAATAATTCACTGCTGAGTCACTTTAAAGTTGAAGTAACAAAACATCTGTTTACTCACAGTTTGTAGTTAGATTATAATCAGACAGGCTTATATATACATAATACTATACATTTGGATTATCAGCTCTTTCCATGTGCTTAGATGGTAATGGATGCTCACACCACCATAGATTCTCTCAGCTAGGAGAGATCATGAGCACCATGTGCTGTGCCTAACCCCCACAGGAAGTTGCATGGGTGTGACCTCTCTAGGAAATTCACATCAGAGGTCACAGAGTAATCACAGAGAAATAATAGCTGACAGGCAATGCATGTAAAATACAATACATTATTCCAACATCCCCAGCAAAAGCAAGGGATGGGCTTATGACTGGTTCCAGTTCAGCATAGCCTCAGATAAAGTGTCCGTGCCGGACGACTTGCCGGTCGGGGGGAGGTTGATATTTTTTCACCAAAGGTGGCCTTTCATAACCTCTGATCGGTGGATTCTTCAAATAGTCCGGTCAGGATACACCCTCAATCTGGAATCCAAACCTCCAAATTATCCACTGGGAGCTCATTCTTACAGTTTCCAGCACAAAGAGGTACTTGCAGAGGAACTCTCCGCCCTTCTACAGGCCCAAGCAGTCGAACCCATTCCACCAGGGGAAGAAGGGCTGGGATTCTATTCCAGGTACTTCCTTGTGCAAAAGAAAACAGGGGGGATGCGTCCCATCCTAGACCTAAGGGCCCTGAACAAATTTCTAGTCCGAGAAAAGTTCAGGATGGTTTCCCTGTGCACCCTTCTTCCCATGATTCGGGAAAACGATTGGCTATGCTCTCTGGACTTAAAGGATGCTTACACCCACATTTCGATACTCCCAACTCACAGGAAATATCTTCGATTTTGGCTAGGAATACAGCACTTTCAGTACAGTGTACTGCCTTTTGGCCTGGCGTCTGCGCCCAGAGTGTGTCGCTACGCAGACTGGGAGTGCAGGTGTTTCCTTATCTCGACGATTGGCTGTTGAAGAGCACCTCGGAGGAGGGTGCTCTGGAGTCCATGCGAATGACTGTTCGGTTGCTAGAACTACTGGGGTTCGTCATAAATTATCCCAAGTCCCATCTCACCCCAGTCCAAAAATTGGAATTCATTGGAGCCCTGTTGAACACTCAGACAGCTCGAGCTTTTCCTGAGGCAAGGGCGGACAACCTTCTGTCCCTGATGTCCATGGTTCGAGCGTCCAACAGGTCACAGCTCGGCAGATGTTGAGACTTGTGTCACATGGCCTCTACAGTTCATGGCACGTCTACATATGAGATCAGCTCAATGGTCCCTAGCTTCCCAGTGGTGTCAAGCTGCGGGGGATCTAGAAGATGTAATCCATCTGTCCACCGACTTTCGGAATTCTCTTCAGTGGTGGACGATTCAATCCAATTTGACATTGGAACGTCCATTCCAAATTCCTCAGCCACAAAAAGTGCTGACGACGGATGCATCTCTCCTGGGGTGGGGAGCTCATGTAGATGGTCTTCAGATCAATCTCCTGGAATTGTGGACAATCTGGAACGCTCTAAGGGCTTTCAGAGATCGGCTGTCCAACCAAATTATTTTGATTCAGACAGACAATCAAGTTGCCATGTACTACACCAACAAGCATGGGGGCACCGGATCTCGATCTCTTTGTCAGGAAGCTGGCCAGATGTGGCTTTGGGCTTGCTCTCACAGCATGTTTCTCCAAGCCACTTATCTGGCAGGCGTAAGCAACAGTGTGGCCGACAGATTGAGCAGAATAATGCGACCTCACGAGTGGTCACTGAACATGGGCGTAGTCTGCAAGATCTTCCGAGCGTGGGGCACCCCCTCTGTGGATCTTTTTGCCACTCAGATCAATCACAAAGTCCCACAGTTCTGTTCCAGGCTTCAGACCCAGGACAGACTAGCGTCAGATGCTTTTCTCCTGCATTGGGGGACAGGCCTTCTATATGCGTATCTGCCCATACCTTTGGTGGGGAGGACTTTGCTGAAACTCAAACAAGACTGTGGAATCATGATCCTGATTGCACCCTTCTGGCCGCGTCAGATTTGGTTCCCTCTTCTTCTGGAGTTGTCCTCCGAAGAACCGTGTGAGATTGGAGTGTTTTCCAACCCTCAACACCCAGAACGAGGGGTCGCTTCTGCATCCCAGTCTCTGGCTCTCATGGCCTGCATGTTGAGAGCTTAGAATTTGCCTCCTTGGGTCTTTCAGAGGGTGTCTCCCGTGTCTTGCTTGCTTCCAGGAAAGATTCCACGAAGAGGTCTTACTCTTTTAAATGGAGGAGGTTTGCCTTCTGGTGTGACAGCAAGGCCCTAGATCCTCTTTCTTGTCCTACACAGACCCTGCTTGAATACCTTCTACACTTATCAGAGTCTGGTCTCAAGACCAACTCCGTAAGAGTTCACCTTAGTGCGATTAGTGCTTCTTATCGCCGTGTAGAAGGTAAGCCTATCTCTGGACAGCCTTTAGTTGTTCGCTTCATGAGAGGTTTGCTTTTGTCAAAGCCCCCTGTCAAACCTCCACCAGTGTTATGGGTCTCAACGTCGTTCTCACCCTGCTGATGAAAGCTCCTTTTGAGCCAATGAATTCCTTCCATCTGAAGTACTTGACCTGGAAGGTCGTTTTCTTGGTGGCTGTTACCTCAGCTCGTTGGGTTAGTGAGCTTCAGGCCTTGGTAGTGCATGCACCTTATATCAAGTTTGATCATAGCAGAGTAGTCCTCCGCACGCACCCTAAGTTCCTACCGAAGATGGTGTCGGAGTTCCATCTGAACCAGTCAATTGTCTTGCCAACATTTTTTCCCCTTTCTAATACCCGCCCTGGTGAAAGCAGTTTACATACCTTGCACTGCAAGAGAGCATTGGCCTTTTACATGGAGCGGACAAAGCCCTACAGACAGTCCGCCCAGTTGTTTGTTTCTTTCGATCCCAACAGGAGGGGAGTTGCCATCGAAAACACACAATCTCTAATTGGCTAGCAGATTTCATTTCCTTCACTTATGCCTAAGCTGGGCTGACTCTAGAGGGCCATGTCACGGCTCATAATATTAGAGCCATGGCTGCGTCAGTGGCTCACTTAAAGTCAGCCTCCATTGAGGAGATTTGCAAGGCTGCAATGTGGTCATCAGTCCACACATTCACATTCACATCATCACTTCAGCAGGATACCCGACGCGACAGTCGGTTTTGGCAGTCGGTGCTGCAGAATCTGTTCGGGGGTTTAGAATCCAACTTCACCCACTTAGACCCATTTTTGTTCTGTTCCATGCTGCACTCTGTTAGTTGTTTATGGTTTCAGGTCAATCTATGTTATGTCCTCGCCGTTGTGAGGCCCAATTGACCAATGTTCATTGTTTTGAGTGAGCCTGGGTGCTAGGGATACCTCCCCCCTCCCCCACATGTGAGAACAAGCAGACTGCTTGTCCTCGGAGAAAGCGAAGATACTTACCTGTAGCAGGTATTCTCCGAGGACAGCAGGCTGATCTCTCAAACCTGCCCACCTCCCCTTTGGAGTTATTTATTTCTCTATATGCTTTTGGATTTAACTGAGGAAAAGTGCTCACGTGACAGGTGGGAAATCAGTCCGCGCATGCACAGTGCGCGCTGCACGCACGCCAGAAGAGTCTTGCAAAAATTTGCCGATTCCTGGGCTGACGCGGACATCGACCCACATGTGAGAGCAATCAGCCTGCTGTCCTCGGAGAATACCTGCTACAGGCAGGTATCTTCGCTATCTCCATTACAGTTTAAAAAACAGATATTGTGTTCATTCTTAATTTTTAAACTCAAGTGTCTTGAATTATTTCAACCATTTAATATTTTATGTTTTGAACCAGAAAAAAAGTCTAGGAGAATGTTCTAATAAGTTAATTTTCTTTAATTTATAGGAACTTTGTTTGCACACAAAACTGCTAGCTCCTATTAACTGCCCAATCGCAGATTTTCTAATGAAAGCCCCAGAACCGCCTCCTACTTTAATTGTGAGAAATGCTGTCCAGATGCTGAAGGTGAGTGTAAAAACAAATCTCATTAAAATCTCCTTGCTTTCTACTCTAAATTGTGCAGTAAACCTTGCTGTTTCTTGTGTTCCTAGACTATAGATGCCATGGATACTTGGGAAGATCTAACAGAACTTGGCTATCACCTGGCAGATTTGCCAGTGGAGCCTCACCTTGGCAAAATGGTGCTGTGTGCTGTTGTTCTGAAGTGTTTGGACCCCATTCTTACCATTGCATGTACTCTGGCATATCGAGATCCCTTTGTCCTACCAACGCAGGCCTCGCAAAAACGTGCAGCCATGCTGTGCAGAAAACGTTTTACTGCAGGGACATTTAGTGATCACATGGCACTTCTGAGAGCTTTCCAGGTACTTCCTTGTTACATTGTGCAATTTTTTTTATGCTTTCAAAGTGCTTCAGTATTAATCTGTGGGACAGATTGGAAATAGTAGGGGGAAATCATTTAACAATTGCACAAGGATTCTTTCTCTGATTAACTCAGTGTAAGATTTTATTGGTATTCAAAAATGAAGTTGAATTGTGGAGCTGAGGGTGGACATGCCTACAGGAGAAGGGAGTGGTGGATTAGGAATTAGTCACTGCCCTCTGTTCTGTCCATGATTCACTTTTCCCCTCTTCCCTACAGGCTGCCTTGTTGGAGACGGGCTGCAGCAGAGCATTCTTGCTGCTCAGGAGTCTGAATAGCATTCCATGTCCTTCCACTAAAAATTAAGCTCTGACTCAGTGGGTAGATTTAGTTGGTCTGTTTTGGTAACCCTTTTGTTGGGTGAAAAGAGATCAGTTTAGCAACTTTTTTGATCAAAAATGAAAAATTTGTATTTACAAGCATAGGTAGCAGATCGAAGTGGACCACAGGGCTGTGGCCCAATCAAGTTTTTGTTCAACTCAAATTCAGCAACTGTGGACGCTAATTTGTTTGGCTCCCTCAATCTAAAAGGTGTTCCACTGTCTTTGTTTATACATGTATTAAATATAATTTACTCAGTTTTCCTTATCCCTAGCTTACCTTTTTTTCCCATTATTTATATTGTTGATTGTACAGTCAGATATTGGGAAATGTTTGCTAGTACCTGGGAACCTAAGCAATGCCAGGTCAGAAGTACCTAGCTAGCAGATGCTAGAGAATAAATCCATTCCTTTCATTTCTCTCCCAGAAATAAATGAGATCTAATTGGTTAATAAATGTTTGTGGACTTCTCTAAGAATTTGTCCAAAACCCTTTTAACTCAGCTATGCTAGATACCATGACCACATTCTTTGGCAATTAATTCCACAACTTGATTGTTTGAGTGAAAACATTTTCTTGAATGTGTTTTACATTTTCTACGTGCTGATTTTCATGGATTATCTTCTAGTCTTGGTACAGTTTGAAGACATAAATAACTGTTCCCTATATTCTTGATTCATCCTGCTCATTTTTTTATATACAAGTTCAAGTTCAGCGTTATTTGATGTACCGCTAAAGTATACAGTAACATCGAAGTGGTTTATGACATCAAAATAAATAGTTTCAGGGGGAACACATAACAAGAAACGATGTAAAAGACAGGACAAAATAGGGATGAAAAGAAGAGGGGAATAGGGGATCGATAAAACAAGAGGAAAAAGAAACACAGTAAAATAGGCAGCACCCAAGGAATGGGATGAGACCAAATGTCATGATCCATAGGGAAAGGGGGGCAGAAAAAGGACAGGAGCAGAGCCTCTATGTATATAGAAGTGAAGTCAAAACAGGAGTAGAGGATTAACAAATGGCAATGGGGATGATGTCTTCAAATCTTTATTAGAAGCACCAGTGCAATCGGACCAGACACGGGCTGTGTTTCGGTGGGCTTAGCCACCCGGGGTCACAGGTATGAACTATATAAAACACAGAATAAATCCAAATGGAAAAAATGTGAACATGCAGACATGAGGAATACATATGAATATGTGTGTATATAATATATATATATATATATATATATATATATATATATACACACACTAAAAAAACTAGGCAAAAAAAAATCATCTAGCAGTGGTAAAGACATACCGAGGTTCAGTTGAGACAACATAAAAGCCTGTTCTGAAAAACTTAAAACAGAAACTGTGATGTATAAATTGTATACAACTAAGTACAATAAAATATAAGATCACACTTTGTAGATAACAGTATAAAAAAGGAAGCATTACAATATAACACATTCCTCTGAGCCTGACGTTAGCCTGACAAAGAGTAATTCTGGTGCACAAAAAGCATGCAGGACTGAGTCTTAATATGAGCTGGTGGGAAGGAGGAAAAAATATATATGTGTATGGATTAAATATAAGAGGTAAAACCATTCTAAACATGAAGGATAAAATGCATAGGTACTAAAAACAAACAAACAAAAATGTATATATACCTATTGGCTAAGTGGTATATCAGATTTTTAAATAAACTAAGCCAAACCTGGTTTTAACACACGAATTGGGTTTAAAACGGCAGAAAAAAAAGCTAGAGAGATCAGAACTTAGACTGTATAGTCTCCTCACCTTTCCTGTTCAGGTACAGGAAAGGAGATATCTCCTAGCATCTGAGAATGTGTTGTCTGGACTGGTGTTCAGAACGGTTTCCTATACTTAGTGTAACAAGAAACTTAACTAGCACTAGAGACATTTGTTTTAATCTTGGAGTGGCATGATGGTTAGTGCAGTGGCAGCATTGTGGGTTCAATTCCCACTGCTGCTCTTTGTGATCATGGGCAAGTCACTTAACCCTCCATTGTCTCTGGTACAAAAACCAGATTGTGAGCCCTCTAGGGACAGAGAAAGTACCTGCTTTATAATGTGTGATTGTTCTCCGCCTTGAACTTGATGGTTAAGTGGATTATAAATGCCTAAATAATTTTTTTTAATTATTTATTTATGAATTTTCAATTAAATACAAAGGTACAATAATCTTTGAAAGACTACACCAAGAACCCGAGGAAATTACATTTGAATAAAAAAAGCAAATAAAAAGGTAACAATAGTAAGTTAATTTCTTGAGTAATTAGTCCACAATTGTGAGAGGAATCCAAGATTAAGTCCAAAGGAAGTTGGATATAAAAAATATTCAAAAAGAAGACGATACAGGTAGTTACCCCTTTTACTCTTAATCAGCTAAACATTTGGTTCTCCTCCCTTGCTACCCTGAGAATTAAAAAAACTGCGCAGTTGGAGAGGTTAAAAACCCCACATATTTCTTATCTTTAAAGAAGAGAATACATTTACATGGAAATTGCAACTGGAAGCGAGCATTTAGTACAAGGGTCTCTTGTTTCATCTCTAAGAATCTTTTTCTCCTTTGTTGAATCCATTTAGAAATATCAGGAAAGATGGGCACTTTCCCTCCCAAAAATTCAGGATGAATTTTTTTTTTTAATGTGGAGGGGCATAATCGAACGAGGCACCCAAGTTTTCCTGAGGGCGTCCTCGCAGGATGTCCAGGCGAAGGGGCGGGGAAACCCGAATTATCGAAACAAGATGGATGCCCATCTTTCATTTCAATAATACGGTCAGGGATGCCCAAATCTCCACATTTAGGTCGACCTTAGAGATGGTCGTCCCTAGAGATGGTCTGCCCCGATTTTTGGCGATAATGGAACCCGAAGACGCCCATCTCAGAAACGACCAAATCCAAGCCCTTTGGTCGTGGGAGGAGCCAGCATTCATAGTGCACTGGTCCCCCTCATATGCCAGGACACCAACGAGGCACTACAGTGGACTTCAGAAAAAGCTCCCAGGTGCATAGCTCCCTTACCTTGTGAGCTGAGCCCCCCCCAACCCCCCCCCTCCCAAAACCCACTCCCCACAATTGTACACCACTACCATAGCCCTTAGGGATGAATGGGAGGGAGGCACATAGATGTGGGTACAGTGGGTTTCTGGTGGGTTTTGGAGGGCTCACATTTACCACAAGTTTAACAGGTGGGGGGGATGGGCCTGGGTCCACCTGTCTGCACTGCAGTACCCACTAAAACCTGCATACTGCTGTCATGGAGCTGGGCATGATATTTGAGGCTGGCATAGAGGCTGGAAAAAATATTTTAACATTTTTTTTATAGGGTGGGAGGGGGTTAGTGACCACTGGGTGAGTAGGGGGAGGTCATCCCCGATTCCCTCTGGTGGTCATCTGGTCATTTAGGGCACATTTTTGTGGCTTGGTCGTAAAAAAAAAAAAGGACCAAGTAAAGTCGGCCAAGTGTTCGTCAGGGACACCCTTCTTTTTTTCCATTATCGGCCGAGGATGCCCATGTGTTAAGTATGCCCCAGTCCCGCTTTCGCTATGCTTTCGACACACCCCCGGGAACTTTGGTCATCGCCGCGACAGACAGCAGTTGGGGACGCCCAAAATCGGCTTTCGATTATGCCGATTTGGGCGACCCTGTGGGAAGGACGCCCATCTTCCGATTCGTGTCAAAAGATGGGCGTCCTTCTCTTTTGAAAATAAGCCTGATAGTTTCAATAAAGTGTCTTGTAAGAATACAAAAGAGACCAGAAGTGTGGCCCTAGTTTTAATTTCTTCTTTAGACTGATCCAAAAATGTAGAAATGTCTAGTATGTCCTCAGATATTTCTTGTTGTTCTTGATCTTCCTGTCGCTCTCGATTATCCTGCTGCTTCATTTTTGTATTTAAATAGTATAACTTCTGGATGGGTGGCAAAGATTGATCTTGATATTTAAAGTTTTCTTTTAGAATGAAACATTTCCCTTGGGGCTATAAGCCTTGAGTATGGAAAATTAAGTATACGTAGATTTAAGTTCCTTGCCATATTCTCTAACTTTTCCACTTTACGATGAAGAAGTAATCTATCTCCTGCAAACTGAGCTTGATTCTCTTGAACTTTTACCATGTCCATTTCCAGTTTAATTTGTTTAGTTGAAAATTTTTCAATAGCTTTCTTAACTTCTCTTACCCTGCACAGTATTATTTAAAGACACTGATACAACCGAAGAACAAACCTTATGCAGAGTTTCAAGGGCAGTCCAAATGGATTCCAGTGATATTTCCTGCGGTCTTTTCAGTGGCTGAATCGCTGAGGCACATAGGAAAATTTCTTCTTGGGAATGACTAGCTTCTCCCATAGCCTCTCCCGATGCCATGTTCAAGGATTGCTGGATCCCCTCCACTGAGAGTCGAGAAATGCCCTCAGCCGTGTTTCCATTAACCACTTCCTGCGGCGAGGCTTGCCTCCCCTTTGAGTCTCCGTTTGTATGCAGTCTCTGCACTGTTGCCACATCTGGTCGTGGAAGTGGAGGGGTAGCTGGTCCTACCGGGCTGAGCGAAAAATTGCCGTCCTGACCGGGGCTCTTCCTCGCCCCGGTAATGGAAACGCCCGAATGCGGGGTTGACACCAAATAGGCTGAGATAGAAGCTTGACGAGGTAAGGGAGCTTCTAGCTTCGGGAGAGGAGGTCCCTTAAGCTTACTCTTCCAGCATGCTCGTTATGAGAGAAAAAGAGATTTTTGAAGCTTTAGTGGAAGAGCGTTCTCAGCCTTCCTGTATTGCCGCCATCTTGGATTCCCCCCTGGACAGAAATTAAATTTACTTGTAATGGTAATTGTCGGATATACTATGACAATAGTTTCAAGAGTAAGTTATATTAAGTAGGTGTCAGTAATAATTATAGTAAATAATTGAATGCTAGGATATATTTACATTTTTAGATCATGTCTAACAGTCTGTTTTTGTTGATAAATCTTGAAAATATGCTAATTAGATATTGATACATTTTTGGCCATCCTACTGTAGCTGATTAAGGGATTTAAGTTTGCTGTTGATGTCTAGTACCCATAGGCTAAGCCTCCCCAGCCCAATCTTGATCATGTGGGCTACTGCGGCCTCGTGGAAGGCGCTGGGCCTGGCGTCGCTGCTGCTGGCGCCGGGGCTGGAGAGCGTCACTCGGCTCCTGCTGTTTGTACTGCGGGGGCGGCAAGAGCGGTGCTCGGCGTCCGAAGTGCTCTTCTTCCCGGCGTCACCCACGTGCACCGAAGCGCTGCTGCGGCCAAGCCGGCCCCTGCGCTGCACCTGCGGCCTGCCGCATGCCGAGAGCTCGCTGAGCCGCCTCATGCTGCGCCTGTTGTCGGCCCGCCGCAGCCTCGAGCTCTGCATCTTCTCCTTCTCCAACCCGCAGCTGGCGCGGACCGTGCTACTGCTGCACTGGCAGGGCGTGCGGGTCCGCCTCATCGCCGACTCCGATTACATGGCGGTGAAAGGCTTGCAGGTCGGAGTGTTGCGGAAAGCAGATATCGCAGTGCGGCATGACCAGCACACGGGGTACATGCATCACAAATTTGCAGTGGTTGACAAAACTGTTCTCATCACGGGCTCTCTTATTTGGACAACACAGGCTATCCAAGGAGAACATCCTGATCTTGGAAGATGTTACAGTGGGCCAGCATGATCAGACAAAGGTAGAAAAGATCATTTTATTTTCATTGTAGTGTTTGGAATATGTCCACTTTGAGAATCAGGTGCTCAACATTCAAAGTTTATATTTATTTACTGATTTATGGCATTTTATCCCACATTAAACATGAATTAGGGTGTTTTGTGGCTCTACATGAGAATTGTGATGATATGATCCCTTGTTTCATATTGTTGACGGTCTGCATTTTCCGTATGGGTGGTATATTGGTGTATTAGGTTCTGCCCAGTGTAATATTTATGGTACAGTAAGGTTCTGAGTGTGTTTTTGCACAAAGTTGTGCATAGTGTTTTGCAGTTGAGCAACCACTTTATTCTTTCACATATGATACATATCTAATATCTAAATTTAATAAAAGGTATTCATTGTGACTTATTTATTTATTTTTTTCTGTGTGTTATCAGACAATTATGGATTTAAGCTCCACCCCTGGCCCCACCCCTAACCCCACCCCTTTAGCCTCCCCAAACAGTTGGGCCACCGACCGCTTATGCTAGTACCCATTTTTATTTTACTGAATTCCTTTTAAAAAGAAAAAGAATAAATATACCCATGGGTGTTGTGCATGAGGTCTTTGACAGTTATTTGATTTTTGATGCATTGGTGCCAAGTTGCATGAGCTGCATAATGTCAGAACAGGGATTCTAAAACCAGGACTGACTTGCCATTTGCTATGTACTCTTGCTGCCCCACATCTCATCTTTATTTTGAGGGAAGGGCAGTGGAAATACGTGCTGAGCGAATTTCCTTTCTTTCTACTCCATCTTGGTGCAACCTGTCCCTTCTCCTACATGTAAAACCCAGGATCAACCTTCTCTCTCCTACCCCTCATTTTCCCTTTTCTCTCTTTCTCTCCCAGGACATAAAACACTTACATTTTTATTGAAAAGTTAAAAAAATGTCTAACATTCAAATTAAGACTATGTCAAAAGCAGAACTAAATAAGAGATGAGAAATCAATGGGGGAAGTTTTTTTTTTTTTTTTTTGAGGGATTGCAGTCTTGTTTGGCTAATGCTGACAGTGTCCCTGTAATATAGCTTGGATTGCCAAGTTTTCAGTTGTTCATTTTTAATATTTTCTACCACTTTCTGTTTTTACTAGAATATGCCATGGTGCTTTTGAGGTGACTTTGAAAGTAGTTCTTGTAATTTCTTCTTTTCTCTGTCTGCAGGCATGGCAGAAGGCCCGAAGTGATGGCTGGGAGAGGGCATTTTGTGAGAAAAACTTTCTGTCTCAGGCTACAATGGAAATTATCATTGGGATGAGAACTCAACTGCTTGGACAGCTCCGAGCCTCAGGTAACTCACTGTTCAGAAAGAATAAAGTGCAGGCAAGCATATGCAATAACATCGTGGTGTGTGTAGTCAGTGGTTTATCCAAATCAAAATTGTAAGCTAAAAACCTAGACACAAATGAAACTTTATACAGCTTCATTCTCTATCACAGTTACAGGAAAAATTTAGGTCATCCCTGGATTTCTGACAGCCCCATTTTGGTGCATTATGGGGCTTTTAGCCCTGATTTTTGGACCTGTAGTCCCTATATTAGGGACTACAAATACCACTGGGCATTGGAGATATAATTTCAAAATAACTATATAGAAGCTATTCAGTAAAAAATGGAAGCAAAAATCCTTAAAGAGCTCCAGGCACTGTAGAACCTCGGAGCTGAAACACTTCATTATAGGCATAAAAAACCTTCCTTTCATCGTTTATTCAAAAGTCACTTCAGACTGTACATTTTTTAAACAAAAATATTTTAACTTAGGTGTGCAATACAGTGTGGATGCCATAAGCTTTTTTGTTTTTTTACAGCTCTCCTTAGTAATTCTGTTGACCAACAGTGGCCAGCATTTTGCATAGCTGCTTCAGGGTCAGTGATTTACAATAGCTCCGGACAGTTCTCCGAGGACAAGCAGGCTGCTTGTTCTCACTGATGGGTGACGTCCACGGCAGCCCCTCCAATCGGAAACTTCACTAGCAAAGGCCTTTGCTAGTCCTCGCGCGCCCATGCGCACCGCGCATGCGCGGCCGTCTTCCCGCCCGAACCGGCTCGTGTTCATCAGTCTTCTTTTGTCCGCGCTCGGTACGGTCGTGCTTGCGCCGTTCGCGCCCCTTAAGTTGACCCTTGCGCGTCTTTTGACTTTTTCACTCTTAAAAAAAAAAAAAAAAAGGATTTCGGAGAAGGGCCTTACGGTCTTTTTCCCTTCCCCGTATTTCTAGTTTTTGGCTCCGATAAGTTTTCTTTCGTTTTCGGGGTAGGCCCCTTTGAGGCCTCGGGTCGAGTTTTTTTTTCTCCCCCTCTTTTGGTGCCTTACCGCAATTACGAGTTTTGATTTCGCCGGCATGATTTTTCCGCCCATGTCATCGAAGTCTCCCAGCGGCTTCAAGAAGTGCACCCAGTGCGCCCGGGTAATCTCGCTCACTGATAGGCACGTGTCGTGTCTTCAGTGTCTGGGGGCTGGGCACCACCCGCAGGCCTGTAGTCTTTGCGCCCTTTTACAGAAAAGGACTCAGGTAGCGAGATTGGCCCAGTGGAACGTTTTGTTCTCGGGCTCTTCATCGGCACTGGGAGTATCGAGTGCGTCGACTTCGACAGCGTCAAGACCTCCGCCCTCGGCCGCGACTGTATCGATTGCATCGAGGCATCGACCCTCTGCATCGTCGGGGCCGAGACATCGGAAGGCTGCGTCGGCGGTACCGGGACCTCCACTAGTGCTGATGTCGTCGGACGGTGGTGCTTCGTCTGGAATGCAGGTGAGGGCTGTCCATTCCCCTGCTGGTGGCGGTGAGCCTTCGGGTGGGTCTCCCCCTACCCTGCGGGCTCCTGCGGTACAGCCCCCCCGAGACCGACCTTCTTCGGCCTCGGCCCCGAGGAAGCGACGGCTGGATTCTACGTCCTCCTCGTCGGTACCGGGAAGCTCCGGTGACATGCTTCGTTTGAAAAAGTCAAAGAAGCATCAACACCGGTCTCCTTCCCGCGTCGGTACCGAGAGCTCTGGGTCGCCGAGGGAGTCGGCACCCAGCAGGCATCGGCACCGGGAGGACCGCTCACCCTCTGTTCAGGAGGTGTCGATGCGCTCCACCTTGGACAGCCCGGAACAGCCTCCACGCCCGGAACAGACTCTGACTTCGACTCTTGCATCGGCTTCCATGTCTTTCTCCACAGCCGCCCTGCACGAGAGTCTCCGGGCCGTTCTCCCAGAGATCCTGGGAGAGCTGTTGCACCCTTCCCCTCCGGTACCGGGGGTCCTTGCGCCACCGGTACCGTCGAGTGAGGCGCCGGCTGGCCCCTTGCCCGGGGTGAGGTCTCCGACATCAGTGCCGCTTGCGGTACCGACTGCGGTCGCCTCCCAGGAAGGCTCCCCGATGACGTCGGCGGAGGGAGCTTCGCTGGTGCGGGCGAGGGAGTCTACCTCTCGACGCTCCCACCGTGGCCGTGGTTCCACGGAGTCGAGCCAGGCACGGCTTCAGACACAGGTTCGTGAACTTGTGTCTGATACCGATGGTGAGGCCTCGTGGGAGGAGGAGGAGGACATCAGATATTTCTCTGACGAGGAGTCTGATGGCCTTCCTTCTGATCCCACTCCCTCCCCTGAAAGGCAGCTTTCTCCTCCCGAGAGTCTGTCTTTTGCGGCCTTTGTCCGGGAGATGTCTACGGCCATCCCCTTCCCGGTGGTTGTGGAGGACGAGCCCAGGGCTGAAATGTTTGAGTTCCTGGACTATCCTTCTCCACCTAAGAAAGCGTCCACAGTACCCATGCATCATGTCCTAAAAAAGACATTGCTGGCGAACTGGACCAAGCCTTTAAGTAATCCCCACATTCCCAAGAAGATCGAGTCCCAGTACCGGATCCATGAGGACCCAGAGTGATGCGCACTCAGTTGCCTCACGACTCTGGAGTTGTGGATTTGGCCCTAAAGAAGGCTAAGAGTTCTAGAGAGCATGCTTCGGCGCCCCCGGGCAAAGACTCTAGAACCTTAGACTCCTTTGGGAGGAATGCCTACCATTCCTCTATGCTCGTGGCCAAAATTCAGTCTTACCAGCTCTACACGAGCATACACATGCGGAACAATGTGCGGCAGTTGGCGGGCTTGGTGGGCAAGCTCCCTCCTGAGCAAGCCAAGCCATTTCAGGAGGTGGTCAGGCAGCTGAAGGCGTGCAGAAAATTCCTGGCCAGAGGGGTGTATGACACCTTTGATGTTGCGTCCAGGGCCGCTGCTCAAGGTGTGGTGATGCGCAGACTCTCATGGCTGCGTGCCTCCGACCTGGAGAATAGGATCCAGCAGCGGATTGCGGACTCGCCTTGCCGTGCGGATAATATTTTTGGAGAGAAGGTCGAACAGGTGGTAGAGCAGCTCCACCAGCGGGATACCGCTTTCGACAAGTTCTCCCGCCGGCAGCCTTCAGCTTCTACCTCCACAGGTAGACGTTTTTATGGGGGAAGGAAGACTGTTCCCTACTCTTCTGGTAAGCGTAGGTACAATCCTCCTTCTCGACAGCCTGCGGCCCAGGCTAAGCCCCAGCGCGCTCGCTCTCGTCAGCAGCGTGCGCCTCAGCAAGGCCCCTCGGCTCCCCAGCAAAAGCAAGGGACGAGCTTTTGACTGGCTCCAGCAGAGCATAGCCGACATCCAAGTGTCAGTGTCGGGCGATCTGCCGGTCGGAGGGAGGTTGAAAGTTTTTCACCAAAGGTGGCCTCTCATAACCTCCGATCAGTGGGTTCTTCAAATAGTCCGGCAAGGATACACCCTCAATTTGGCCTCAAAACCTCCAAATTGTCCACCGGGAGCTCAGTCTTACAGCTTCCAGCACAAGCAGGTACTTGCAGAGGAACTCTCCGCCCATCCGGGCAAGAAGGGCTGGGATTCTATTCCCGGTACTTCCTTGTGGAAAAGAAAACAGGGGGGATGCGTCCCATCCTAGACCTAAGGGCCCTGAACAAATATCTGGTCAAGGAAAAGTTCAGGATGCTTTCCCTGGGCACCCTTCTCCCCATGATTCAGGAAAACGATTGGCTATGCTCTCTGGACTTGAAGGACGCCTACACGCACATCCCGATACTGCCAGCTCACAGACAGTATCTGCGATTTCAGCTGGGCACACGTCACTTCCAGTACTGTGTGCTACCCTTTGGGCTCGCCTCTGCGCACAGAGTGTTCACGAAGTGCTTGGCTGTACTAGCAGCGGCACTTCGCAGGCTGGGGGTACACGTGTTCCCATAGCTCGACGATTGGCTGGTGAGGAACACATCCGAGGCAGGAGCTCTACAGTCCATGCAGATGACTATTCGCCTCCTGGAGCTACTGGGGTTTGTGATAAATTATCCAAAGTCCCATCTTCTCCCAGTACAGAGACTCGAATTCATAGGAGCTCTGCTGGATTCTCGGACGGCTCGTGCCTATCTCCCAGAGGCGAGAGCCAACAAGTTGTTGTCCCTCGTCTCGCGGGTGTGAGCGTCCCAGCAGATCACAGCTCGGCAGATGTTGAGATTGCTGGGCCACATGGCCTCCACAGTTCATGTGACTCCAATGGCCCGCCTTCACATGAGATCTGCCCAATGGACCCTAGCTTCCCAGTGGTTTCAGGCTGCTGGGGATCTAGAAGATGTGATCCACCTGTCCACGAGTTTTCTCAAATCCCTGTATTGGTGGACGATTTGGTCCAATTTGACTCTGGGACGTCCTTTCCAAATTCCTCAGCCACAAAAAGTGCTGACTACGGATGCGTCTCTCCTGGGGTGGGGAGCTCATGTCGATGGGCTTCACACCCAGGGAAGCTGGTCCCTCCAGGAACGCGATCTGCAGATCAATCTTCTGGAGTTGCGAGTGGTCTGGAACGCTCTGAAGGCTTTCAGAGATCGGCTGTCCCACCAAATTATCCAAATTCAGACAGACAACCAGGTTGCCATGTATTACATCAACAAGCAGGGGGGCACCGCATCTCGCCCCCTGTGTCAGGAAGCCGTCAGCATGTGGCTCTGGGCTCGCCGTCACGGCATGGTGCTCCAAGCCACATATCTGGCAGGCGTAAACAACAGTCTGGCCGACAGACTGAGCAGGATTATGCAACCTCACGAGTGGTCGCTCAATTCCCGAGTAGTGCGCCAGATCTTCCAGGTTTGGGGCACCCCCTTGGTAGATCTCTTTGCATCTCGAGCCAACCACAAAGTCCCTCAGTTCTGTTCCAGGCTTCAGGCCCACGGCAGACTGGCATCAGATGCCTTCCTCCTGGACTGGGGGGAGGGTCTGCTGTATGTTTATCCTCCCATACCTCTGGTGGGGAAGACTTTGTTGAAACTCAAGCAAGACAGAGGCACCATGATTCTGATTGCTCCTTTTTGGCCGCATCAGATCTGGTTCCCTCTTCTTCTGGAGTTGTCCTCCGAAGAACCGTGGAGATTGGAGCGTTTTCCGACCCTCATCACACAGGACGAAGGGGCGCTTCTGCATCCCAACCTCCGGTCTCTGGCTCTCACGGCCTGGATGTTGAGAGCGTAGACTTTGCCTCTTTGGGTCTGTCAGAGGGTGTCTCCCGCATCTTGCTTGCTTCCAGGAAACATTCCACTAAGAGGAGTTACTTCTTTCTATGGAGGAGGTTTGCCGTCTGGTGTGACAGCAAGGCCCTAGATCCTCGCTCTTGTCCTACACAGACCCTGCTTGAATACCTTCTGCTCTTGTCTGAGTCTGGTCTCAAGACCAACTCTGTAAGGGTTCACCTTAGTGCAATTAGTGCATACCATTACCGTGTGGAAGGTAAGCCGATCTCAGGACAGCCTTTAGTTGTTCGCTTCATGAGAGGTTTGCTTTTGTCAAAGCCCCCTGTCAAACCTCCTACAGTGTCATGGGATCTCAGTGTCGTTCTCACCCAGCTGATGAAACCTCCTTTTGAGCCACTGAACTCCTGCCATCTGAAGTACTTGACTTGGAAGATCATTTTCTTGGTGCAGTTACTTCAGCTCGTAGAGTCAGTGAGCTTCAGGCCCTGGTAGCCCAGGCCCCTTACACCAAATTTCATCATAACAGAGTAGTCTCCGCACTCACCCTAAGTTCTTGCCAAAGGTTGTGTCTGAGTTCCATCTGAACCAGTCAATTATCTTGCCAACATTCTTTCCCCGTCCTCATTCCTGCTTCTGAACGTCAGCTGCACACATTGGACTGCAAGAGAGCATTGGCCTTCTATCTGGAGCGGACACAGCCCAACAGACAGTCCGCCCAATTGTTTGTTTCTTTTGATCCCAACAGGAGGGGAGTGGCTGTGAGGAAACGCACCATATCCAATTGGCTAGCAGATTGCATTTCCTTCACTTACGCCCAGGCTGGGCTGGCTCTTGAGGGTCATGTCACGGCTCATAATATTAGAGCCATGGCAGCGTTGGTAGCCCACTTGAAGTCAGCCACTATTGAAGAGATTTGCAAAGCTGCGACGTGGTCATCTGTCCACACATTCACATCTCATTACTGCCTGCAGCAGGATACCCGACGCGACAGTCGGTTCGGGCAGTCAGTGCTTCAGAATCTGTTCGGGGTTTAGGATCCAACTCCACCCCCCTAGGCCCATGTTTGTTCTGTTCCAGGCTACACTCTCAGTTAGTTGGATAAATTGTTAGGGTCAATCTCAGTTATGTCCTCGCCGTTGCGAGGCCCAATTGACCATGTTTGTTGTTTTGAGTGAGCCTGGGGGCTAGGGATACCCCATCAGTGAGAACAAGCAGCCTGCTTGTCCTCGGAGAAAGCGAATGCTACATACCTGTAGAAGGTATTCTCCGAGGACAGCAGGCTGATTGTTCTCACAAACCCGCCCGCCTCCCCTTTGGAGTTGTGTCTTCCCTTGTCTTTGTCTTGCTACATATGGGACTGACGAACACGAGCCGGTTTGGGCGGGAAGACGGCCGCGCATGCGCGGTGCGCATCGGCGCGCAAGGACTAGCAAAGGCCTTTGCTAGTGAAGTTTCCGATTGGAGGGGCTGCCGTGGACGTCACCCATCAGTGAGAACAATCAGCCTGCTGTCCTCGGAGAATACCTTCTACAGGTATGTAGCATTCGCTTTGGCTGAGTTTCAAAGGCTCAGCTGATTCTGTGGAGCTATTATAGATTACTGACCCTGAAGCAGCTAATGTTGTCCACCATTGGTCAATGGATTTACTAAGGAGCGCTATAACAAACACAAAAAAAAGGCTTGTTGGCATCCACTCTGCAATTGCTCAGCTAAGTTAAAATATTTTTTGTTTAAAAAGAGAACAGTTTGAAGTGACTTTAAATGGATGGTGTTTTATGCCTATAAGTGTTTCAGCTCTGAGGGTCTATAGTGCCTTTGAGGCTTTTTTCCTTCCATTCTTTACTGAATAGCTTCTATATATTTATGTTGAGAACATATATATTTTTTGTATAGTAGTACATTATAGTTGAATGTTCTTACCCCATTTGTTTGGTTATTGATATAATTTCAAAACCAGGACAGGACAAATTTCCTTTTGAATCTGGGTAACTTGACATCTCTGCAGATACCAGTTGCAGTTTTTATTGTTTGATGATGATGATGTTGTTGTTTTTTAATTTATAAAGATTCAAAATTATTACCAAGCAAATTCTACTTGTACAGTAAAATGATGATGAAAATATCCAGTAACAGAAATATAATAGGAACTTAAAAAAAGAAAAATATCACTCATGTTCACATATATTGGATCCAAGACTTCAAAAGAGGAGATATTTAAGAAAAATAACAGAATTCAGGGGAAATATTGTATGACACTACTGAGAAGCTAAACATTTCAATGAGAGCTAAGAATAGTATGGAGCAATTCATGCTCCCCAGATATACATTTGGTAGACAAAAAGGCTGCCTGATCTCAACAGCTAGTCTTTATCAGGAATTAATGCCACCATAGCAAGAAAGTAGCTGCAGTGACAGAGTCAGTATCTGAAGACTTCAGTATTGCTGAACACATTAGACACATTAGGATCAGCATCCTGACAATCTGAAAGTTTAGATGGCAAATAATACATTTGTGAAAAAGGCGGAATATTGTTCTCAGGAGTATTCAAAATTTCCAACAAATATTGCTTCAACTTGTCCCTAGATGTTACTGTGGACAAACAAGGAAATTTTACAAAACAAAGGGCCCTTTTGCGCTGGAGACATGCTAACTTTTTAGCGCGCGCTAATGATTTATTTAACACATTTATATCCCACATTTTCCCACTTAGTTGCAGGCTCAATGTGGCTTACAGAATACCGTAAAGGTAGGTTCCGGTTTAGGTCTTTCGGAAGTGTGTTCCAAAGTTTGGTGCACATGTATGAGAATCTGGAAGCATTGATTTGTATTTAATGCCTTTGGCATCTAGGGAAGTGGATGGTAAGGTAGGATCTCGTGGACTTAGTTGTGTTACAGATTGGTAGATCTGTTAGGATGGCCATGTAACCTGGTGAGAGGCCAAAGATTATTGTGTTGGCCATAGAGCAGATCTTGAAGGATATGTATGCTTTGGTAGCCAACGTAGTTTTTGGAGTAATGGTCTAGTGCTTTCGAATCAGTTGTTTTCTGAAGATGAGTCTAGCAGGTGTATTTCGTGCTGTTTTAATTTCTTAGGATTTGTCCTTGCATCCTGCATAGATTCCATGCAGTAGTCCGCATTTGCAAGGGCCGTTGATTGGATCATGATGCAGAATTGGGAAGTACTGTTTTATACATTTTAAGTTTCCACATTCTGTGGAACAATTTCTTTGTTGTATCGGCAAGCCTGGTTGTCGAAGTATAGGCTTGGTCTATGGTGATTCTAGAATTTTCAGTTTGTCTGAGATGGGGAGGGTTGAGCCCAAGGCATTGATGGTTGTGAATAATTTCATATTGTATGGAGATGAGATTATCAGGCAGTGTGTTTTTTTCCCTATTCAGTTTTAGCTTAAAGGCTGATGCCTAGGATTCCATAGTTTTCATGCTGCTCGTGATTTTGGGAGTATTGTCTGGTGGATCATTTTTGAAAGGGATAAATATTGTAATGTTGTCAGCATAGATGAAGGGACCTGGCTAGTGGACTCATCATTAAGTTGAAGAGTATAGGTGAGTGTGGTGAGCCCTGTGATAGAGATGCCCATTATATTCCTACTAGTAAAAAAGGCCAGTTTCTGACACAAATGAAACGGGCGTTAGCAAGGTTTTCCTTGGAGTGTGTATGTTTGAGAGAGAGTGTGTGTGAGAGTGACTGTGTGAGAGAGAGAGAGAGAGAGTGAATGTGTGTGTGTGTGTGTGGGTTCTAGTGTGTCTGTGAGAGAGAGAGAGTGTGTGAGAGTATGTGTGCGATACACAGACTCTCTGTGAGACCGAGAGAGTGTATGAGATCTAGAGAGTGTTTGAGAGTGACTGTGTGACACATAGAGAGTGAATGTGATACAGTGTGAGACATAGAGTATGTGAGAGACAGTGTGTGTGAGAGAGAGAGAGAGAGAGAAAGACACTGACTGTGAGAGAGAGAGTGTGTATGTGACAGAGATACTTCCCCCCCTCCATCTCTGGTCGCAGGACCCCCTCCCTCTCCCCCTCCTCCCAGGTCTCAGGACCCCCCTCCCAATGTCTCCCCTCTTTCTTTCTGCATCCTTCCATCCAGTGTCTCCATTTTTTCCGTACCCTTCCATCCAGCGTCTTCCCTCTTTCTCTCCCCATCCTTCCACCCATCTACCCGCTCTCCTGATCCTTCCATCTAATGTCTCTCTCCCCCTCCTTCTATCCAGTGTCTCTCTATCTCTCTGCCCTTTTCTGTTCAGTGTCCCTTCTCTCTCCACATCCTTCCAGTCTCTCCCCTTTCTCTCTGCATCCATTCATCCATCTCTCCCTTTTTCTCCCCATCCTTCCATCTGTTTTCCCTCTTTCTCTCCCCATCCTTCCATCTGTCTACCCCCCCTCCCGATTCTTCCATCCTGTGTCTCTCTCTCTATCCCCTTCTTTCCACCCACCCACCCAAGACAGACCTGCCAAGTCTCCCATAAAACACGCGGCACCAGCTCCCATTTCCGGCCACTGCTGCTTCTCCTGTTGGAGCAGCAGCGGCCGGTACAAAAACAAAAGAGCTATTTAAAGCACCAAAAATGTTTTTAAAAAAGCGAGCGCGGCACCACAGGCAGCCATCAGGCATTGACTGTCGGCTCTGCAGCCACTCCTCTCGCCTCTCACGTCACTGCCCCCTGGAGCAGAACCCCGGAGGAGCGCAGCGACATGGAGGAGTGGCCTGCAGAGCTGACATAAGTACATACAGTGGGGGAAATAAGTATTTGATACCTTGCTGATTTTGTAAGTTTGCCCACTGACAAGACATGAGCAGACCATAATTGAAGGGTAGGTATTGGTAACAGTGAGAGATAGAACATCACAAATTAAATCCGGAAAATCACATTGTGGAAAGTATATTGAATTTATTTGCATTCTGCAGAGGGAAATAAGTATTTAATCCCTCTGGCAAACAAGACCTAATACTTGGTGGCAAAACCCTTGTTGGCAAGCACAGCGGTCAGACGTCTTCTGTAGTTGATGATGAGGTTTGCACACATGTCAGGAGGAATTTTGGTCCAATCCTCTTTGCAGTCATATCTAAATCATAAGAGTTCTGGGCTGTCGCTTGGCAACTCGCAGCTTCAGCTCCCTCCATAAGTTTTCAATGGGATTAAGGTCTGGTGACTGGCTAGGCCACTCCATGACCCTAATGTGCTTCTTCCTGAGCCACTCCTTTGTTGCCTTGGCTGTATGTTTTGGGTCATTGTCGTGCTGGAAGACCCAGCCACGACCCATTTTTAAGGCCCTGGCGGAGGGAAGGAGGTTGTCACTCAGAATTGTACGGTACATGGCCCCATCCATTCTCCCATTGGTGCGGTGAAGTAGTCCTGTGCCCTTAGCAGAGAAACACCCCCAAAACATAACATTTCCACCTCCATGCTTGACAGTGGGGACGGTGTTCTTTGGGTCATAGGCAGCATTTCTCTTCCTCCAAACACGGCGAGTTGAGTTCATGCCAAAGAGCTCAATTTTTGTCTCATCTGACCACAGCACCTTCTCCCAATCCCTCTCGGCATCATCCAGGTGTTCACTGGCAAACTTCAGACGGGCCGTCACATGTGCCTTCCGGAGCAGGGGGACCTTGCGGGCACTGCAGGATTGCAATCCGTTATGTCGTAATGTGTTACCAATGGTTTTCGTGGTGACAGTGGTCCCAGCTGCCTTGAGATCATTGACAAGTTCCCCCCTTGTAGTAGTAGGCTGATTTCTAACCTTCCTCATGATCAAGGATACCCCACGAGGTGAGATTTTGCGTGGAGCCCCAGATCTTTGTCGATTGACAGTCATTTTGTACTTCTTCCATTTTCTTACTATGGCACCAACAGTTGTCTCCTTCTCGCCCAGCGTCTTACTGATGGTTTTGTAGCCCATTCCAGCCTTGTGCAGGTGTATGATCTTGTCCCTGACATCCTTAGACAGCTCCTTGCTCTTGGCCATTTTGTAGAGGTTAGAGTCTGACTGATTCACTGAGTCTGTGGACAGGTGTCTTTCATACAGGTGACCATTGCCGACAGCTGTCTGTCATGCAGGTAACGAGTTGATTTGGAGCATCTACCTGGTCTGTAGGGGCCAGATCTCTTACTGGTTGGTGGGGGATCAAATACTTATTTCCCTCTGCAGAATGCAAATAAATTCATATACTTTCCACAATGTGATTTTCCGGATTTAATTTGTGATGTGCTATCTCTCACTGTTACCAATAACCTACCCTTCAATTATGGGCTGCTCATGTCTTTGTCAGTGGGCAAACTTACAAAATCAGCAAGGGATCAAATACTTATTTCCCCCACTGTAAGTACATAAGTAGTGCCATACTGGGAAAGACCAAAGGTCCATCTAGCCCAGCATCCTGTCACCGACAGTGGCCAATCCAGGTCAAGGGCACCTGGCACGCTCCCCAAACGTAAAAACATTCCAGACAAGTTATACCTAAAAATGCGGAATTTTTCCAAGTCCATTTAATAGCGGTCTATGGACTTGTCCTTTAGGAATCTATCTAACCCCTTTTTAAACTCCGTCAAGCTAACCGCCCGTACCACGTTCTCCGGCAACGAATTCCAGAGTCTAATTAAACGTTGGGTGAAGAAAAATTTTCTCCGATTCGTTTTAAATTTACCACACTGTAGCTTCAACTCATGCCCTCTAGTCCTAGTATTTTTGGATAGCGTGAACAGTCGCTTCACATCCACCCGATCCATTCCACTCATTATTTTATACACTTCTATCATATCTCCCCTCAGCCGTCTCTTCTCCAAGCTGAAAAGCCCTAGCCTTCTCAGCCTCTCTTCATAGGAAAGTCGTCCCATCCCCACTATCATTTTCGTCGCCCTTCGCTGTACCTTTTCCAATTCTACTATATCTTTTTTGAGATACGGAGACCAGTACTGAACACAATACTCCAGGTGCGGTCGCACCATGGAGCGATACAACGGCATTATAACATCCGCACACCTGGACTCCATACCCTTCCTAATAACACCCAACATTCTATTCGCTTTCCTAGCCGCAGCAGCACACTGAGCAGAAGGTTTCAGCGTATCATCGACGACGACACCCAGATCCCTTTCTTGATCCGTAACTCCTAACGCGGAACCTTGCAAGACGTAGCTATAATTCGGGTTCCTCTTACCCACATGCATCACTTTGCACTTGTCAACATTGAACTTCATCTGCCACTTGCACGCCCATTCTCCCAGTCTCGCAAGGTCCTCCTGTAATCGTTCACATTCCTCCTGTGACTTGACGACCCTGAATAATTTTGTGTCATCGGCGAATTTAATTACCTCACTAGTTATTCCCATCTCTAGGTCATTTATAAATACATTAAAAAGCAACGGACCCAGCACAGACCCCTGCGGGACCCCACTAACTACCCTCCTCCACTGAGAATACTGGCCACGCAATCCTACTCTCTGCTTCCTATCTTTCAACCAGTTCTTAATCCATAATAATACCCTACCTCCGATTCCATGACTCTGCAATTTCTTCAGGAGTCTTTCGTGTGGCACTTTGTCAAACGCCTTCTGAAAATCAGATATACAATATCAACCGGCTCCCCATTGTCCACATGTTTGCTTACCCCCTCAAAAAAATGCATTAGATTGGTGAGGCAAGACTTCCCTTCACTAAATCCGTGCTGACTTTGTCTCATCAGTCCATGTTTTTGTATATGCTCTGCAATTTTATTCTTAATAATAGCCTCCACCATCTTGCCCGGCACCGACGTCAGACTCACCGGTCTATAATTTCCCGGATCTCCTCTGGAACCCTTCTTAAAAATCGGAGTAACATTGGCTACCCTCCAGTCTTCCGGTACTACACTCGATTTTAGGGACAGATTGCATATTTCTAACAGTAGCTCCGCAAGTTCATTTTTTAGTTCTATTAATACTCTGGGATGAATACCATCAGGTCCCGGTGATTTACTACTCTTCAGCTTGCTGAACTGACCCATTACATCCTCCAAGGTTACAGAGAATTTGTTTAGTTTCTCCGACTCCCCCGCTTCAAATATTCTTTCCGGCACCGGTGTCCCCCCCAAATCCTCCTCGGTGAAGACCGAAGCAAAGAATTCATTTAATTTCTCCGCTACGGCTTTGTCCTCCTTGATCGCCCCTTTAACACCATTTCGTCCAGCGGCCCAACCGACTCTTTGGCCGGTTTCCTGCTTTTAATGTATCTAAAAAATTTTTACTATGTATTTTTGCTTCCAACGCTAATTTCTTCTCAAAGTCCTTTTTTGCCCTCCTTATCTCCGCTTTGCATTTGGCTTGGCATTCCTTATGATCTATCCTGTTACTTTCAGTTGGTTCTCTTCTCCACTTTCTGAAGGATTGTTTTTTGGCTCTAATGATTTCCTTTATCTTACTGTTTAGCCACGCCGGCTGACGTTTAGTCTTTTTTCCCTTTTTTCTAATACGTGGAATATATTTGTCCTGAACCTCCAGGATGGTGTTTTTAAACAGCATCCACGCCTGATGCAAGTTTTTTACTCTGCGAGCTGCTCCTTTCAGTCTTTTTTTCACCATTTTTCTCATTTTGTCGTAATCACCTTTTCTATAGTTAAACGCTAGCGTACTTGATTTCCTAGTTTCACTTCCTTCAATGCCAATATCAAAACCGATCATATTATGATCACTGTTATCAAGCGGCCCTCGTATCGTTACCCCCTGCACTAGATCATGAGCACCACTAAGGACTAAGTCTAGTATTTTTCCTTCTCTTGTCGGCTCCTGAACTAGCTGTTCCATGAAGCTGTCCTTGATTTCATCAAGAAATCCTATGTCCCTTGCGTGTACAGATGTTACATTAACCCAGTCTATATGCGGGTAATTGAAATCCCCCATTATTATTGTGTTGCCCAGTTTGTTTGCGTCCCTGATTTCCTTTAACATTTCCGCATCCGTCTGTTCGTCCTGGCCAGGCGGACGGTAGTACACTCCTATCACTATCCTTTTCCCCTTTGCACATGGAATTTCAATCCACAGTGATTCCAAGGAGTGTTTTGTTTCCTGCATAATTTTCAATCTATTTGATTCAAGGCTCTCGTTAATATACAATGCTACCCCTCCACCAATCCGATTCACCCTATCACTACGATATAATTTGTACCCCGGTATGACAGTGTCCACTGGTTATCCTCCTTCCACCAGGTCTCAGAGATGCCTATTATATCTAATTTTTCATTTAGTGCAATATATTCCCAACTCCCTGATGGCTGCCTGTGGTGCCGCGCTCGCTTTTTAAAAACATTTTTGGTGCTTTAATTAGCTTTTTGTAGCAACCGCTGCTGCTCAACAGGAGAAGCAGCAGTGGCCGGAAATGGGAGCTGGCGCTGCGTGTTTCGCGGGAGACTTGGCAGGTCTGTGTTGGGTGGCGCGCCTGGAGGGAAAGTGGCTGGCCCTGGGTGGCAACCTCAGGGGGGGTGGAGGGGGGGGAGCAGTGGCTGTGGCGACCTTGTGGGGGGGCGTGGAAGCGAGAGCAGCAGGGGCGGGGCCCTGGGCCTCTCTTGGCGGCCCTGGGTGGAGATGTTGGTGCTTGTGGAGGAAGGGCTGAAGCTGCTCCTGCAATGCTCCAATGTGTCTCATTGCGTAACCATCTCCTGACGTCAGGCAAGCAGGCTTCTACTGCGGGAGAGTGACATCGGGAGATGGTTACGAACGCAGGTAGCCTCATTGGAACGTTGCAGGAGCAAATTATTATATTAAGATGGGTTGTCTCTAGAGTTTGTGCGTGCTATAAAAGTTTGTGCGCCTACAGCATGGCTAACAGGGGCCCAATGACTGCATCTCCATGTATAGTTTTCAAAAAGTTCACATCTACCTCTTATATTGAGCAAGTCTTTTATAGTTATTGTTTGTATCAATTTAGTTTTATCTAAGTTCTTTTCTAATAGCCACACGAATGGAAAAATTATTCAGTTCAGAAATATTTTTTTTTTTCAACTTTCACCTCCACTTCCATCATTCTTTGTTCCAGCATGTTAATTTGTGGACATAACTTCTTATCCAGATCTGCTACCAGTTGCCAAACTGAGTCCGGTGTCACCTCAGCAGGCTTTTTAAAAAAAAAAGCAGGTATTTGTGTCTCAGGTACCTCAGAAGTTGAAGAAATCGCACTCAGCTCCATTTCAGCCACCATTCCTTCTCTCACTCTGGAAACATTGACAGGAGCAGTTCCTTCAAGATGCTCTGAGACACCAAGACCCTGGAACACTGCTAAGCTGAACACTTCCTCTCTCAGGGGGGCTGTGCCAGCTCTTGCAACTGAAGCACTACCACTGCCATAAGCGGTGAACTACTGCCCTGAGGCTGTAGAGGGAGGAACTCTCCAGTCGAGGCTCAAGGTGGTTTCCAGCCCAGGAGATGCCAGGGTTACTTCTCCATCTCCCGTGTTTCAACGCAGGTCACTTGACTCCAGAAGCGTCCCGGTCCTTCTTGCAAAATAATCCATTGGCTGACAGTTGAGAGGGAGGCCTCTGAGACGAATGTGCTGCCATCTTACCCCTCCTCTTTAGCATATTTGGGGAAAATAAGCTCCAGAAACTGCAGAGAAAGACTCAACGTCTCAGGTATGTGCGGCCGTGCTTGGATCCTCAAGATTTTTTATTTTATTTTTTATTTCAAGTTTTAAACATAACAAGTGGAAATACTTGTTAGGAAACAGGGTAGCTAGCACATCAGCAATAAAAGAAAAAATACAAGAAAATCTATCTCAAAATTTTAAACGAATCATACCCTCTCATGGTCCCCAGTATAGAGGCCCATCAGAAATTACCAGGAGAACATTCTAAAGTAAAGAAGAAAAAACCTCAAAGAAAGGCCTTAGTGCTCACATTCTTTATCGTCCAAACCCCAGAAAATACCTTAATCATCAACATGGTATCTCCACTAAGCTGTAAAGGAAATCTATAATCAATAAAGTTGTTCAGAGTCAAAGAAAACATAATATAGATTTTGAAATTTAACCAAACATTTAGAAGGAAAACGCAAAAAAAATACTTAGTATCACTTTGTAAAAACCGTGCATGGGGATCGGGAAGAATATACACCTCTCCTGAGTTTCTCTATACACCCACCATTTTTGACCCATAAACAGAATTAAATGGTTCCTGAAAACTAAAATTTTATCAAGGTAAGGTATACACGGAAAGTGACACGTGGGTTTGTCTTGTTGGGCGGACTGGGTGGACCGTGCAGGTCTTTTTCTGCCGTCATCTACTATGTTACTATGTATGTTATGATTTTCAAATACAAGGACACCAGAAGAGTAGCACAAGTTTCAACAAAATCAAGAGAACTCTCCAGAATTTCAGTGACATTTAAACTGTTTGGGGGTAACATGTTTCAAACCTTCAGTTAAAACAGGCTCCACAGTTTATCTCTTCTTATACGGCAAATAATAATTTTATTAATTGGAGGACACGTGTCACTAGGGAGTTTCAAGACTTCCAACATATAGTTTTTTTAAAATAATTCTTTGGTGACATAATAGATATCCTGGAAAGTTCAAAACCTAAGATTACAGCATCTCAGGTTGATCTCCATCTGCTCTAATTTTATCATGACAACCAATATAATCTAGAATAATCTTCCCTTGTACATTTGCATCCCTTTACTTTATCCTCCAAACCTTTCATTTTTCCCAGTTTCCAGAATTCTACATAAGTATTGCCATACTGGGACAGACGAAAGGTCCATCAAGCCCAGCATTTCCAACAGTGGTCAATCCAGGTCACAGATACCTGGCAAGATCCCAAAAAGTACAAAACATTTTATGCTGCTTATCCCAGAAATACCAAAATATAAATAGGAGAGTATATCTCAGAACACTTGTAAATTGCAACTGAGGTGGAGTCTCATACCACTTGGCACGGTTTCTCATATCACTCCCATGATGAATCTATACTCATGCATCAACCTTTAATCATTGACTCGAACCACCTCCACCCTATTGTTGCAATTGCAATTCAACCTATGCTATCCACTTTGTCACATAAAAATATATTCCAAAGACACTTAGCTTAAAGAGCAGATGTGCTCAGCATTCCAAACTGGTGTGTGTATGTGCCCCGACAGGTGCCTGTTTTGCCACGCTTCGTCAAAGGGGGTTCTCGCACCATTTAGCTATTGTGTGTCTCGACTAGTAGCGCTGTAGAAATGATTAGTAGTAGTAGTATTTGTGGAGATGCCTAAATCCTAAAGTAAAGGACTACTTCTTTTACTCTGGGAGGTATTGTTCATATTCTAGAATTTATTTTTGGTTAATAGATGAGGATTCGCCTTATTACCAGATAAAAACTGGTTGATGAGGCTTTTCTTCCAGAATAAGCATAAAAGCTTTCTTGGATTGAAGGTGCATCTCTTCCCTGATGTGACTAAAGAAACTCAAAAATGGAGACAAAGATTTTTACTTATGCATCCAGGTGTAATTCAGTTAGGTGCTTCTTTCTTCTTAAAGTACCCCTGTAAATGCCTGATTAAATATCAATCTAATAAGTATGTCTTCTATGATCCTTCTCAGCTCTCCTCCTTCTTGGCTGCAAAAGGTCAGAGGAGTAATTAGTATGAGCTCTATGTGAAGAAAGGGTACTTTGAATTTCTTAAATGGAAATCCGGCCTAGTTTAGCTTACTTGAGAAATTTTTTTCTTTCCTTTATTATCCACTATGGTAAATTTTGAATCATATTAATGAGGACTTTGATTAACTTGCTGTGTAATTCTTTAGTTATTTGATGTTTGTAACTTGCTATAATTTTGCTGACAGTATAGTTATTTTCTTGACAAGTGTGTTAACCTTGTTTTGATATAAATGCAAATGTATAAATACATATTAAAAAAAAAATAGATGAGGATTTGATTCCACTGGGATACAGGCTATAATTTGGATCTAGCCCCATAAGTTCAGTCTTATGGGGCTAGATAGAGGACTAATGTATTGGAGGCGGAATGAGAGCCTGCTATCCAATAAAGGATTCAGGAGCAGAACCAGATAGAGGGAAGATTATAGTTTAATAAAACTTGATATACTGTGCTTTCAAAAAAGGTCAGAGCTATTTACAATGTATAGCTTAATGACATCGGAGAGCAAGGGTTGGGCTTAGTTTGAGACTGTGTGAAGACAGGGGTATGGAGTAAATTAATTGCAGTAGTAGTGAATAGGTAGTGGGAACAAGAGTAGAGGGCCAAGTAACTTGGGCAAAGCATTTAACCCTGGAGAGGGATCACAAAAGAGTGATATGATTGAAGTGCATGCTGACTATTAGAAGGAACTTAAGGTTTTTGAGCTGAAGAAAGTGAATTTTCAATTGGTAAAAAATATTTTGAATTTGGGAACAAGGTCTGTATATTGTTGGTGCATAAAATTTTAGAAGGCAGCAGACTTGGTATCAGGTCTAGAAGATTAAGAATAAGCTTGGGAAAGTGGTCTGGGGAATAGAGAAATTAGGAAATGATTTCTGTAATTTTACAAGGAGGGGTTAGCCAGAATATGGAGCTTGGAAGAAGACATAGAAGCCTTCCTGTGGGAGATACCATTCCTTGGATTGTCAGAGGAAGAGCATAGGCTAGTGACCAGACCCTTAATGCAGACAGAAGCAGCAGCAGCAGCTATCAGGGCCCTACCTATGGGGAAGGCACTGAGAGTAGATGTTTTTTTGGCCAAACTTTGTAATTTTTGGGAAGGTTCTCAGAATTGCTAGCTCACCTATTTAACTTAGTGGGAGTAGCCTTTCCTCTGGATCTGTTCCTCCTCTGTGGAAGATCAGGTTGGTTAAGTCCTCCTGTGACCCTTCTATTCTAGCTAATTATATCTAGCTATATCAAATCTCCCCTTCAGACTTTTAGAAAAGGGTAGTTTTCACTCAGTTTTCTAATCACGCTGACTCTTCTGGCCTTCTCCATCCATTCCAATTGGGTTTTCGTCCGGTTACTCCACTGAAACATTCTGGCTTCACTTGTCAGTAATTTGCTCTCAGTCTTTGAGTAAGGTAACACTGTACTTCTTGTTTCCCTCGATCTCACCACTGCGTTCAATTTGGTTGACCATTCACTCCTGCTTGCTAGGCTATCTTCCTTTGGGATCACTGGCACTGTTCTTCATTGGTTTTCTTTCTTTCTAGCTGACTGTATTTTCATGTACAGCTCCCTGGTTCCACTTCTGAGTCCCTCCCCATTTCCTCTGGTGTCCCCCAGGGTTCTGTGTTGTCCTCGCTGTTTTTTAATCTCTTCCTTAGCCCTCTCGCAGTACTGATCAGTCTTTCTCTATCCATTTCTACATGTATGCAGATGATATCCTATTGGTCTCAAAGCAGAACCTTTTTGCTCCTGATCTGTCTTCTCTCCAGAATTGTCTGAATGCGATAGGTACTTAACTATCCTCAAATAAGCTTATCTTGAATCCTACCAAAACTGTAGCACTTTGGGTAACTGGGTGTAGGTTCTGCCCTGATTTGCCCCCTTGGTGTTACCCTTAATCCCCAACTCTCATTGAATGCCCATATTGCCTCTGTTGTTCATTCTGTTTTTTTCACTTCTTCCTACTAGATCCCTGTGTACATACTTTGATGACTCTGCTTGTTTTTTTCTTCTCTATTACCTTGTTTCCACCCACCTCCATTACTGTAATATTGTGTATTCAGGTTTACCTGTCCATTCTCTTAAACACCTGCAAACTGTCCAAAGCATAGACCATCAGAATGAGCAGAGCAGTCCTATGTTAAATTCCGCTCTGCACTAAAAACTCATTTCTTTCCCCAGAGTTCCCTGGGATAGTGCAGTGGGCTATAGATGGCAGATCTCTCTCTCTCTCTCTCTCTCTCTTCTCTTTCTTTCTTTTGTTTGATTTTGATCTTGTTCATCCTAGCTGTAGTACATACCAGCCTATCTTCTGCTAGGAGTTCATTATAAGCTCTTTGCCTAAATATTAACAGAATCCAAGCTTTTATGCCCCAGATCTATTTACGATGATCAAGCTGGGTCTGCATTAGGAGGATATTGAATCTGATGTGGTATGTGTGACCTTCTATAGCCCTAGTAGTGGATGTGGAGAAAACCTTTGATAGGGTTTGCCAGCCTATATGTTCAAGGTTAGGGAGAAAGTGGAATTATAAGGTCTGGCATATCTCATAACAGTTGAGAGACTGCTGCAAATCAAAGGCATAAGAGCCCTAATTGGTATAATCATAGCACTTTGAACGTTCAAAGTCCAAAATATGTGGCCATCGAAAAACCTTTTATCAAATTGTCAATACTTCAAATATTTTCACAGATCGAATATGTATGAAAACACTTATATGAAAAATGTTTCCAATGTTCTTCAATCCACATAAGAAAGGGGTCCTGGCATGATCTAGGTTTTGCATCCTGATTTTTCAGCAAAATACTTCAAATGCTGATGTCTTCACATAATCAACAGCTGAAAAAAAAACATTGTATATTTCACTCATTATGGTTACATTAAAAAAAATGTAGTTCTCTTTCAATGCTTTCCTGCCACTGAGAGAAAATAATGTAATTCTGTTGAAGGAAACTTGATAAATCCTGGCTTTGGTGAATGTTTTTCTTGTCAGGTTTCGTTAGAGCCCGAGGTGGAGGGTGACATTCGAGATGTCAATACTAACTCAGAAAACTGGGCTGTAGTTAAAGCTGCACTCGTGGCTGGAATTTATCCTAATTTGGTCCATGTCGACAGAGAAAATGTGGTGCTGACAGGACCCAAAGAGAAGAAAGTTCGGTTTCACCCCACCTCCGTTCTTAGCAGCCACAGTACAAAAAAGGTAAGTACAAAATAATCTTGTTTCATTGCAGAAACAAAACCTCCTTAATTTATTTTTATTTCAAAGCAGATAGGTTGTTCTTAGAATGTATAGTCCATCTGTGTTCTAGCTGTCATATGTTTCCTTTTAGTCCATGTGAAGGATTTTTTTTTCTTTTTGTCCTAGTATATGTTGTTTTTTTCCTGTTTGAAAAAAAAATAGCTGTTTTGTTTTTTCCTCAATTCATGCCTTGTTATGTATAATTGTAATTCTAGCACAGATTTCTGATGAAGTTCAGCTAAGCAGTAGCCCAAATAATTCTGTATTACATTCATTGAAAATCTTTCTGGTTTCTTTGGGGGGGGGGGGATAATGAGTAATATTTGGATTTTGGCAAATAACAGGTGATATTTTTTCCTTTTAGTCTGTGCTGTGGTTAGTAAATAAAATATTTGTTTTATTTATTCTTGTTTCCCCGTTGGCTTCTGTGATTTAGGGTATATGTAAGTTCTTCCAAGAATATTTAAGTGAGGTACTGAGGCAGTGCAGCATCTGAAATATAGGCAGAGGTTTTGAGCATTTTGCTTATAGCTCTAGCTGGCATGAGGATAAGTACATAAGTAATGCCACACTGGGAAAAGACCAAGAGTCCATCGAGCCCAGCATCCTGTCCATGACAGCAGCCAATCCAGGCCAAGGGCACCTGGCAAGCTTCCCAAATGTACAAAACATTCTATACATGTTATTCCTGGAATTGTGGATTTTTCCCAAGTCCATTTAGTAGTGGTTTATGGACTTGACCTTTAGGAAACCATCTAACCCCTTTTTAAACTCTGCCAAGCTAACCGCCTTCACCACGTTCTCCGGCAACGAATTCCAGAGGTTAATTATGCGTTGGGTGAAGAAATATTTCTCCGATTTGTTTTAAATTTACTACACTGTAATTTCATCACATGCCCCCTAGTCCTAGTATTTTTGGAAAGCGTGAACAGACGCTTCACAACCACCTGTTCCACTCCACTGATTATTTTATATGCCTCTATCATGTCTCCCCCTCAGCCGTCTCGTCTCCAAACTGAAAAGCCCTAGCCTCCTTAGTATTTCTTCATAGGGAAGTCGTCCCATCCCCGCTATCATTTTAGTCGCCTTTCGCTGCACCTTTTCCAATTCTACTATATCTTTCTTGAGATGCGGCGACCAGAATTGAACACAATACTCAAGGTGCGGCATTATAACATCCTCACACCTGTTTTCTATACCTTTCCTAATAATACCCAACATTCTATTCGCTTTCCTAGCCGCAGCAGCACACTGAGCAGAAGGTTTCAGTGTATTATCGACTATGACACCCAGATCCCTTTCTTGGTCCGTAACTCCTAATGTGGAACCTTGCATGACGTAGCTATAATTTAGGTTCTTTTTTCCCACATGCATCACCTTGCACTTGCTCACATTAAACGTCATCTGCCATTTAGCCGCCCAGTCTCCCAGTCTCATAAGGTCCTTCTGTAATTTTTCACAATCCTGTCGCGAGTTAACAACTTTGAATAACTTTGTGTCATCAGCAAATTTGATTACATAAGCGCCACAAGTGCAAAAATTGGCTTACTGGCAAATTGTCTGTAAGATGTTGTGGATGAAAGCTGAAATATTGCAGCAGATTATTATGATCATTATCCTTTCTAAAGATGGTAGTAGTAAAATGATTTTCCTCCAAAGACACCAAAATATCCAAAAAAGAAACCTGATGTTGATCCACGGTGGCAGTAAACTGTAAATGATGATTACAAGAATTTAACCCTCCCACGCGTTTAACCCTTTTACTCTCCGTGGCAGTGGCGTCGGTGAAGAAGAAGAAGGCACTACAGGCTCGCCTCCAGCTTCTCCCTTCCCTCTTCACACAGTGTCCCTCATCGCAGAGGTGGGACACTGTGTGAAGAGGGAAGGGAGATGCCGGTGGCGAGCCCGCAGTGCCTTCTTCCTCACTGACGTCGCTGCCACAGAAGGTAAAACGCAGGGGAGAAGGAGGAGGAACGGCGCTGAGTTGGGCTGCCGGGGTGGGGGGAGAGGAACGAGCTGCAACCACTGCACCTGTCTTCCTCCTCCTAGCACCCAAGGCTGCTGCCAGTCAGGCTCGATTTCCAGCGCTTCTTCAACATGTGCAAAGAACTCACGCATGTGCACAGGTGGCCTGACGCACACTATCCATCTCCTTTGTTGCCAGGAACGTCCTCCCCCCTTCCCCCCCCCCCCCCCCCCCCCCCGTGCAGTGCCCCGATCAACTCCCTGCTGCCGCCGAAACAACAGTCGTGGGCAGTATAGCACTGCCTGACACTGCAGCATTCTCCAGCAATGTCATCCGAACCTGCCACTGTACCTCAGAGCCACAGCAAACACTTCTCAATGCGGCCTGCTGCCCTGAACTGGCATCGGACCTCCAGAACACATATGGACCTGCCCTGCCTGCGCTTGTGGGGGCAGCAGGGGAAGGTCACAAGCCTCCCCAAGCCTCTTATATGGGGTGCATTGCGCCTCCCCTGGGCGCTGGCTCGCCTGCCAGAACGACCGGCTCGCAAGAGCTTTAAAAATTTAACAAGAGTGTTAAATGTTGCTCCTCTTGAGATGTTGAAACGTTACCTACGTGATGTTTTGAATATACCTGACCAGAATCTGCCACCATTCTCATAAGCATATTATATACCAGGGAAGGACTTAAATCCAATAACTGAAAATCCAATAGATGTTTCTCTCATGCTTGAGACTTCTGATGCTGAGCTGGCAACTGCAGCCACTTTAGTGGTTACGGTTGCATTATTACCGGACAAAAATTGGATATTCCGTTTGTTTTTCCGGAACAAAGATAAACCATTTTTAGGTTTTAAGATATTGCTTTTTCCCGACGTCTCTAAGGAGACAAGACGACGGAGGAAACAATTTTTGATCCTTAAGCCTGAAGTTTTGCACTTGGGAGGTACCTTTTTTTTAAGATACCCCTGCAAGTGCATAATAAGACTTGGGGAAAAGAAATATATATTTACAGAACCTGCCCATGTGTCGGCGCTTATAGCCTCAGTGAAAAATGGAAAAGCGTCATAGATAAACAAGAAACTAACTTCACTTAACAGAGTTGTTCAATCCTGAATATTTTTCCTTTATATATTATTCTCCATATTTTCTGAATTCTTGGATCTCATTTTATGGACTTGAGTGTTAATTTTTCCTAAATGAATGTATTTCAATTCCTTTTTGTTTTATAAGTAATCTCCTAAGTAACAAACACTTTTCCATGCAAGATGTTTCTTGTATATTTCTAAATGAATAATTAATAAATATAAAAAAAAAAAAAAAAAAAAATTAACAACCGGCTCTTGCGAGCAGGTGTGAGCCGGCTCCAGCACACCACTGCCTCACAGTGTCACGTCCGTGGCAACCCTCAGACTTACCCTGTTTCTACGAGTCAGTGTCTGTGCTGGCTTCTGCTTGTCTCTGTGTCTATGTCTGTCTTAGGTTCTCTCTGGCTCTGTGTGCTGATTGCCCTACTGAACCTCACCTGTGTGGGCTTTGCCTCTTCCAAGATGGCTGCCGCCTCCTCCCCTTTGCCAGTATCCAAGATGGCCCCCGCTGTTCCTTCCTATGGGCTGACTGCTCTGTGTGTCAAGCCTCTGTTTGGTTGCAAGGTGATTGCTGCAGCTGTGGCTCTGGTGTTGAAGGGCTTTATTAATCACTTGGAGACTACAGTCCTGGCCTTTGCATCTCATCTAAAGGTCCTGGTGTATAGAGTGCTCTGTACACAGTTTCAGTGTTTGCTCTGTGTGAGTTTCTATGTTTGTTAGACTAGCTAGCTTAGGCACCGTCTGGCTTGTAGCCTGTGTATAGCTTTGCTAGTTCTCTGTGTTTGTTTCCAGTGCATGACTAGTTAGCTTAGGCACCGTCTGGCTTGTAGCCTGTGCATAGCTTTGCTAGTGCTCTGTGTTTGTTCCTAGTGTAGACTAGCCAGCTTAGGCACCGTCTGGCTTGTAGCCTGTGCATAGCTCTGCTAGTTCTCTGTGTTTGTTCCTAGTGTTAGACTGGCCGCCCTTGCTAGTCACTATCCCGAGACTGTGTTTGTTCCTAGTGTTAGACTGGCCGCCCTTGCTAGCCACTATCCCGAGACTGTGTTTGTTCCTAGTGTTAGACTGGCCGCCCTTGCTAGCCACTATCCCGAGACTGTGTTTGTTCCTAGTGTTAGACTGGCCGCCCTTGCTAGCCACTATCCCGAGACTGTGTTTGTTCCTAGTGTTAGACTGGCCGCCCTTGCTAGTCACTATCCCGAAACTGTGATTGTTCCTAGTGTAGACTAGCCAGCTTAGGCACCGTCTGGCTTGTAGCCTGTGCATAGCTCTGCTAGTTCTCTGTGTTGTTCCTAGTGTAGACTAGCCAGCTTAGGCACCGTCTGGCTTGTAGCCTGTGCATAGCTCTGCTAGTTCTCTGTGTTTGTTCCTAGTGATAGACTAGCCAGCTTAGGCACCGTGTGGCTTGTAGCCTGTGTAAAGCTTTGCTAGTGTTCTGTGTTGTTTCCAGTGCATGACTTGTTAGCTTGGGCACAGCTTAGTTGTTAGCTGGTGTATAGCCTTCCAAGTCTCCTGAGTTTGCTCTGTGTATGTTCCTGTGTATGACTGGTTTGCCTGGGAATAGCGTTCCTATTAGCCTGGGTACAGTTTACTATCATTGTGTTGAATCCTGCCGACTGCCAGAACCCGGACAGTCCCTGCTTGTCTGCCTTGCCTTCGCCTAGGTGCCAGGGGGCACTCCTGGATCTTCATTCTTGCTGTTCCTGTAAGTCCTACCGGCTGCCAGAACCTGAGGGCTCAACCCTCGGGGAAAGGCAGTCAAGTGTAGGTGAAGCCTAGGTCCAGGGTGTTCCAGTTCCGCGGGTTCCGCTCCAGTGTGTTCCAGTCCAGCGGGTTTCACTCCTGTATGTTCCAGTCCAGTGGGGCCACTCCAGTGTGTCCAGTCCAGCGGGCCCCACTCCAGTGCGCACCCGTCCGGTGCGTTCCAGTTCCGAGTGTTCCGGTGTAGAACTCCAGTCCGGGGTTCCGGTCCAGTCTTGTTTCATCTCTACCTGGAAGGTGATCTTGCCTGCCACTGCCGCTCCACGGTAGTGGCCTATGGACTCACAACCCCGTGCTCCCGGGGAAGAAGCCTGAAAGTATGCCAAGGTCCCCGAGAGCGCGGCAAGCGCGAGAGACGCGACACACAGGTCAGTGTCCATGGTGGTGATGAGTTGCTGCCAGACATTATGGATTGTTGCCTGTCTGATAGGATTTGAACCAGGCAAGTACTGTTCCATTGATACCTGTTTCTGTCAGTTGTGCTAGCATGATATCATGATCCACAGTGTCAAAAGCTGCTGAGAAATCTAGCAGTACTAACATTGAGGTGAATCCCTTGTCTCGGTTTCTGTGAAGATCATCTAGTAGAGATACGAGGACCGTTTCTGTTCCATAACCGGGTCTGAATCCAGATTGACATGGATCTAGCCAGTTTCTCTTTTCTAGCCAATCATTACGTTGAACACAGACTGTTTGTTCTGTGAGTTTCCGTAGAAACGGGATGTTGGATACTGGCCTGTAACTTTCAAGTTTGTCTTGGTCAAGGTTGTTTTTCTTTAGCAGAGGGCAAACCACTGCCCTTTTTAAAGCTGTTGGTAGTTGCCCATTAGAAAGAGAGGTGTTCACAATTTTTGTGGCGCCTTTTAAAGGTCCATATTTGCCTGCTGTACTATCTTTGATGGGCAAGGGTCGAGGGAGCAGGTAGTTGGTCGAAGGTCTCTTAGGATTTTGTCAAGGCTCTCCTCTGTCATTGGGTTAAAAGCGTCCCATCTGTCTCTGTCGGGGGGGGGGGGGGTGGGGGGAGTTTGTGCACCCCTGGTTGACTGGTTGGGGACTGGGTGGGATTGCCTGTAAATCCTGTCAGAGACTTTTAATTTTGTTGTCAAAGTATGCAGCAAAGTCATTGCAGTTCAGTTTAGACTGGGCAGACTGGTTCTGTTGTGAGGGTTGCAGTAGGCTCTTTACTATATTGAACAACTGCTTGGCTGAATTGGCAACCTGTGCAATGCATTGAGAGAAATACTGTTTTTTAGTTGCCGTTAAGGCTTGGTGGTACTTTGCCGTATGTTTCCTACAGTTTAGCCTGTCTTCATCCAGGTGAGATTTGCGCCATCTCCTTTCCAGTTTTCGTCCTTTGCGTTTAAGGATCCGAAGTTCTGGAGAAAACCAAGGTGAACGTTTCTGAGTGGGGCATAAGACCTTTTTTTAGTGGTGCTGTTTTCTCTAAGGTCTTGGCTAAGTGTGTATTCCAGATGTCAACTTGTTCTGACACTGTTGTTCTCACCTCTCTCATGAAACCTCTGTTCGAACCACTGCCTTCTTGTTCTCTGAAATTCCTAACTTATGAAGAGTGCACTTCAGACAGGTGGACCCAGCACCATCCCCCCCCACCCGTTACGTTTGTGGAGGAAATAGTGAGCCCTCCAAAACCCACCACAAACCCACTGTACTCATTTATAAGTGCTCCCCTTCACCTGTAAGGGCTATGGTAGTGGTGTTCAGTTGTGGGTAGTGGGGTTTTTTTTTTTTTGGGGGGGGGGGGGGCTCAGCACACAAGGTAAGGGAGCTATGTTCCATGGAGCATTTTATGAAGTCCACTGCAGTGCCCCCTAGGGTGCCCGGTTGGTGTCCTGGCATGTTAGGGGGACCAGTGCACTACAAATGCTGGCTCCTCCCATGACCAAATGGCTTGCATTTTGTCGTTTCTGAGATGGACGTCTTTGGTTTCGAAATTCGCCGAAAATCAGAAACGTCCATGTCTAGGGACGGCGAAATTTAAGGATTTGGACGTCCCTGATATCATTTTTGAAACGAAAGATGGACGTCCATATTGTTTTGAAAATACGGGTTTCCCCGCCCCTGGATAGGGACGTTTTGCAAGGACATCCAAATCGAAACTGGATGTCCTTTTCGAAAATGCCCGTCTATATCTCCTACATCTGTAGTGAGGCTGGGCTAACCCTTGATGGCCGTGTCACCAATCACAATGTGCGAGCTATGGTAGTCTCAGTAGCTTATTTCCACTCTGCCTCTATACAATACATTTACAATGCGGCTACGTGGTCTTCTATCCACACTTTCACGACTCACTACTGTCTGGATCAGTATTCCATGTGGGATAGCTGGTTCTGCAGAATCTTTTTACTGTTTAAAAATCCAGCTCCACCCTCTGGCCCATATTTCAACCAGGCTGACTTTATATTTTGCTATCAGATTACGTTTCTCTTGTGAGCCTGGTAGCTAGTGAGTCCCATTTGTGATAATATCGTGTCTACTTGTCCTTGGAGAAAGCTAAGTTACTCACCTGTAGCAAATGTTCTCAGAGGACAGCAGGCATATATTCTCACAACCCACCCACCTCTCCTAGGAGTTATCATCTTAGCTTTACTGCTGGTCCCACTCTTGTGAACCAGGCAGGAAGGTATCTGTGCATACATGGTGGGGGCGCTGTTTTAAAGATTTAAAGTGACAGTACACTTTGGCAGTGTCCACACCAGGCTCTATTGGATAATGTCGCCCATTTGTGAGAATATATGCCTGCTGTCCTTGGAGAACACTTGCTTCTGGTAAGTAACTTAACTATATTTCTGGGGTGTAGTGTATTTTGATGCAAACTATCTTATTTATTTTTTCTCATGATTATTTTCTTAATTGCAACATAAGTCTGTTATTGCTTTCTTGGGCCCTCCTTTTTAGTGGTCTAAATATTGTAGATTGCTGTTTTCTTTGTTTCTTGCTTTGATTTTTTTTATGATTTTCTTTTCAAATGTGATTTTGTATTGTATAATGTGAAAAAATATATAAATTCCCATTCTGAATACAGTCTCTTTATCTGACCTTTCAATCCCTTTCACACTATTCTTCTCTATATGCTTTCTGAGGATGCCCAGAAACTGTTAGGTTATTTCAGGTCTTGTCGTCTTCTAAGATTGTTAGAAGAGCAAAGGAAACCCAAGACCAAGTCACCTTTCGATATCTTATTACCAAATTTTCTAATCATCTATACAGCAGCTAAACCAATTAAGCTAGTTTCTGAAACATTTAGTCTTCTTATTCCTTTTCATCCATACCAGATCAATCCAGGATGAATGGTTTATGGCTATCTACCAGCAGATGGAGACAGAAAAAAATAGTACCTGGTGAATTGCCCTTAAAGGTATCGTGCAGCCTGGAATGTTCAGTATTTTTCTCTGTCGCCAAGCAGATAGTGGATGAACAGTTGTGTTTGACTGCTAGCTCCTGCCTGGTTCTTCCTGGTGTCAGTTGAGCAGGGGTGATTGCTGGATGGATTTGCTCTCTTTTGGAAATTCTTTTTGAGCTTGGATGACACTCAGTGGTCCGAGTCCCTCATCCCCACCCTGGGTGACAGCCAGTGGTATTGGGTCCCTCCCCTGCCTCCTGTTATGTTCTCTTCTTGTGAGGTGACTATAAGGAGCGAGCTGAGATGCCTATAAAGAGCGAGCTGAAGCCAACACTTCTATTATTTGCTCTTCTGAACTGCAAATATACAATTTAATTTCTTGCCACTTCCTTCTAATACTGAACATTCCAGGCTGCAAAATAACCTTTAAGGGCAATTCACTTGGAACTGTTTTTCTCTGTCTCCATCTGCTGGTAGATGGACATAACCCATTCATCCTGGACTGGTCTGGTGGTACTAAAGAAAAGGAAATTATCAGGTATGAAACGTAATTTTCCCTTCTCATTGTCAACTAGGTTTAACTGTAGTCTTTCCATGCAGGTCATCCAAGTGCCTTTTTGGAATCTTTTGCAAGAGCTTAAATGACTGGGGAGGGATTTCAGTGAAAAACATTATCGTGCAGAGCAATTCCAAAACAGGGCATTTGGTAGCAGCCTATTCTGTAAAAGAAAATAGGCACCCACTTACATTTATAGTGCACTAGCATAACTGCATAGCAGTTGGGCACAAACACATGTGTTAATCATAGAGCTGGTGTAAATGCTCGTACCTAAGAGCCAAAGATATGCACATAACCTAAGTATTCTATAAGTTACACGCATAAGTAGGGGTTCCACCTGTGTTCCATCCCTGTGCATGCCCCCTTGCAAATACGGGCTATCCAAGATATGCACTTACTTTCAGAATAGTGCTTAGGGAGAATATTGGCATGTACGTGTGTGTATATGTGTGTGTACATACTTGTATGTGCTAATATTGTAAACATTTCTGCATGTAACTGTTAGTGCTTGTTATAGAATTGGCCCATAAGAGTATAGCTCCTTTATTTCTGTTTGCCCAATAAAGGGTATCAGCACTTCCAAAGTATCTTGAAGATCTTTCAGTAAATCAAAAGCTATTTTCTTTTACACAGATTCCTCCAGCAAATGGTCAAGCCGCAGCCATTCAGGCCCTCCCCACAGACTGGCTAATGTACGATGAAATGACCAGAGCCCACAGAATTGCTAATATCAGATGCTGTTCAGTTGTGACACCTGTTAGTGTGGTCATATTCTCTGGACCTGCTAGATTGCCCAGTAATGCTCTGCAGGAACCATCATCATTTAGAGGTAATGTACAAGATCTCCTGTACAAGATCTCTTGTGTACTTGTTCAGTAGGTTAAAACAGCATTATGAAGGTAATTTTAGGTGCCTACTTAGGCACTAGTTTATAAAAACATTGAAGACTCATTTTATATAGCATGTTGCGATGGGAGTTGGAACATCCAGATCAGGACATAGTATTTTATAAATGGCAGTGCCAAATGTGGAGCATTTTGTAAAATACCTAGAAAAACATTGGCAAATACTGTGGGAGCAATGATTTTAAAAAAGCTGTACATAGTAAAAAAGCTTCCTGCTCTTTCCAAATATTTATTTATTTAGATTTTGCTCACACCTTTTTCAGTAGTAGCTCAAGGTGAGCTACATTCAGGTACACTGGATGTTTTTCTCTGTCCCAGGAGGGATCACAATCTACCTGAGGCAATGGAGGGTTAAGTGACTTGCCCAAGATCACAAGGAGCAGCAGTGGGATTTGAACCGGCCACCTCTGGATTGCAAGACCGGTGCTCTAACCACTAGGCCACTAAAGCTTTTTGAGTTCACATCTCTCGTCTGTGAAGAATCCTCTCATGATCTTACCACACTGCCAGGGAAGACCACCCCCCCCCCCCCCCACAGTCCCCATTTGGCAAGTAACTTCTCCCCCCGATTCATCATTGAGTCTCATTCATTTAACAAACCTTGACAGGTCGATATTCAAACATGGTGCTCAGTGTTTTTCTTTGTAAGCAATAATTGTGGCATTTAAATATATTCGGGACTTCTATTCAATGTTCTGATTTAATATATGTGGATAGTGGTGATTCCAGTAGATGGTGGCTGAAACTGAGGTGTTTTTTTTTGTTTTGTTTTGTCTGAAACCGAATCTGTGGTCGAAATTCTTTTCACAGTTTCAGCTGAAACTGAAACCAGTATGGCACGGTTCCCTCGACCAAAAGCCACCCCCCCCCCCCCCCCACCCACCAGGGCTGTGGCATTGGAGTTGTAGTTGGTAAAATTATACCGACGCCAGCTTAAAAATAACTTACAGTGTTATAATATATAGTAAATTTATCATTTTATACTTATATATATTTTTTTGTTCAGGTTTTTTTGTTTAAAATCAAATAAATATATTTTGTGATGTATTAGTCCTAATTTTGTACATAAAGAAATACCCTATGTTTCCATGATTAATCAAATTTCTCTTAGATTTACTATACATAGTAGGAGTTGGGGGTCAGACAGTAGAAAAATAAAGGCGTTGGAGTTGAAGGTTTGGTGTACTTACTCCATTGCCTTGCAGTTCCTCCCCCTCCTTCCCCCAGACAGAAAGCCAGCCCCCTCCCTGACCAAAAATACTGCCATGTCACTATCCGTAGGCCCTCTCTAGGCCTATCTTAAAAGCCCTGGTGGTCTAGTGGCCTAGTCAGGGCAGATGTGATCCCCAGACGCTCTGCCCATGCTGGCTCCAATCTCAAAATGGCTGCTGGGACCTCCAGCGGCAGTCTTGCGAGACTGCTGTGGCAGGATGGAACAGCCAGTCTAAATTTCAAGGGTTTAGGAAGGAGGTGTCTAAGGGTGGGTTTGGTTTATCGTGGAACTGTATTTTTTGTATGTAAGTTGATTGTAACCTGCGCTGTGGCTTAAGTGTGAGTGGGCTAAATGCCAAAATACATACATAAAAATGGCTGTTGCCTCTATATGGGTAAGTGCTTTTGAATATTGAGCCACAGTTATTTTGTAAAAGGGTTCAATGAACATGGAGCTTTTCTACTATAATAAAAGGCCCCTTCAACGTTCTGAAGCTGACTCCTGCGATGTTTAAGTGTAAAATTAGGGAGCTGTGTAGTGTAATAAAAGGCACCTGCAACGTTGTGAAGCTGACTCCATGGCTTCACTGAAGTGAAGGGTTCGTAAGGATCGTAAGGTTCGTCGCTCTGTAACCATCTCTTTCTGCCCCACCCTTGTGCCTCTGATAGGTCCGCCGCCCTCGACGTCATCACGTTTTGACGTCGAGGGCGGCGGACCTATCAGAGGCGCGAGGGCGGGGCCGAGAGAGATGGTGACAGACTGACGAATCTGATGAAACTTACGAACCCTTCACTTCAATGAAGCCACGGAGTCAGCTTCACAACGTTGCAGGTGCCTTTTATTACACTACACAGCTCCCTAATTTTACACTTAAACATCGCAGGGTGGCTGGAGGGGAGGGAGTGGGGGGAGCAACTACCCAGGAACTGGGAGGGAGGGAGAGAGAGGGGGCAACGACCCTGGAACTGGGTGGGTGGGCGGACCCTGGAACTTGGAGGGGGGCCAGGCGGACCCTGAAACTGGGAGGGAGGGGAGAGGGGGGGACAACGACCCTGGAACTGGGTGGGTGGGAGGGAGGGCGGACCCTGAAACTGGGAGGGAGGGGGCCCCTGGCACACACACACACACACACACACACACACACACACACACACACTCACAGCTCCCTAATTTTTCACTTAAGCATCGCAGGGTGGCTGGAGGGGGGGTGGGGAAGAGGAGTGGCAACGACCCTGGAACTGGGAGGGAGGGAGGGGTGGCAACGACCATGGAACTTGGAGGGGGGCCAAGCAGACCCTGAAACTGGGAGGGGGAGAGGGGGGAAACGACCCTGGAACTGGGTGGGAGGGAGGGCGGACCCTGGAACTGGGAGGGAGGGAGGAGGAGGCCCCTGGCACAAACTCTCATTCTCACACACACACACACAGACTCTCACACACAGTCTCACTCTCTCTGTCACACACACTCACACATTCATTCACTCTCTCTCTCTGTCACACACTCACTCTCACACACACTGTGTAAAACACACACACTCCGAGGAAAACCTTGCTAGCGCCTGTTTCATTTGTGTCAGAAACGGGCCTTTTTTCCTAGTTATAAAATAATTTATAATGCTGCCAAAAAAACGTGTATTTGAAGTATACATATCAGAAGAAGCTATTTAATAAAGGAAATATCCAAAAATAAGGGGCATCACTCAGGGCTTGTATATGTAGCTCTGTTTACACTGATAAGCAATGATTTTGCTAATTAAAGGGGTAACTTTATAAAGGCTTTTTTTCATCTATACATAAGATAACCCTATATGTACAATAATGTGCAGTGATACAAACGTGCATACTTGAATGCTACTCAGGTGTAGGTGTGTTCAGAGTGGATTTTGGGTAGAGTGTGGGGTACAATTATGAATTACACGCATTCCTTATTAAATATGCTCAGTTATGTGTACATAGTGGCATTATTCTAGCTGTGATTTTTGCTTTTTTTGTGGGGCAATTTTTCACATAGGTGCTTATATGCCTTTATAGAATAGTCTTAAAATAGGTGCGTGCTTGACCTCTCAACCTAGGCAACTTGTTAATAAAATTACAAACACTTGGAAGAGGCAGATTTTGTAAAAATTCATGTTTGAAGGGAGCCAATTAAGGAGCTATGAAATTGTAGATATTTTGAGGTGGTTTTGAACTTCTGAGCACCCTCAAAATGCCAAGTCCAAATGAGAAATTTTCCATGGTATACTTGTGTTGTTGTTGCAAGATAGGAAATACATGTATACTTTGAAGGACCACCCAGAACATACTCTTTTAAAAGTTCTGTGTGCTGCCACTTCCACATATAATTATCACATTTTATAAAATTGCTGCTTATACATGCATGCCAATTTACATGTGTAAATGGGGGCTAATCCTTCTAAAATCATCTGTAGATTGTGTATACGGAGAAGGTGGGGAGAGATAGGGAGGGATGAAATGTCGATATCCTCTGAAAATTTGGTTTTTCATTTGCTTTCCTTTCATAAGAAAGTTACCTAAGATAATGGAGGGTAGCAGATCCTATCTAGTATATAAGGCTATGAAAGGTTTGACTATTGGTTTGATGTTCTGTAGTAATTATAATGTTTAAACTGGTGAGCAGTTGCCTTTATGTGATTGATTGAGACACCAAGATGTATGCAATGGGCAGATTAGCTCACCTGGTTCTTATCTGCTGTGGGTAAGGATTTTAGGGGCCCTTTTACAAAAGCTTAGTGTGCGGTAATGGAATTAATGTGCATTAAAGGCTAAGAAGCCCTGTTCATAGCTATGGGCATCTTAGTATTTAGTGTATTCTACGCTTTAGTGAAAGGACTCCTTTGTGAGGTAACATACATGGATAAGGTTCTGTGCTAATGGTCAAGATCAAGTCCCTTGATAGAGCAATCCAGCTTTCTTTTATAACTTGTAGGAGCTCCAGTTTTCGGATGTGTAGACATTTTTTTGATTATATGAAGTATAAATCTATCACTCTGTCCTATTTTTGCAATTGCAGTGGATGGTGTGACTAATGATAGTAGCGACAGTGAGATGGAGGATAGGACCACTGCCAACCTGGCAACACTGAAGTTAGATGAATGGCTAAATTTTAAACTGGAGCCTGAGGTATGTGTCTTAAATAATAATTTGTATGTGGCTTTTTAAATCTTTCATTTATTTGTGTAGTCCTATGCATATGGTGGTGGGGTTTTAGAAAATTACCTTTTAATTTTATCTGCTTAGCCTTCCAACTTGTAAACCATTCTCATTCCTAAATGTATAGCTTGCTCTACCTCCCCACCAATTTGTTGAATAAAAACTGAAATGTATGTGTATAATAATGAAAATATACACAGCTGTTTTTTACTGATACAACTCTCTAGAAATTGCACATACTTCTTCGGAATGTTTAGCAAAGATAATTGATACTTCCCTTTTTGAGGATTATTTAACCCCCAAACAACAAATTGTTGTTACTCCTGATAAAGACGGTTGCACAAAAACACGGCACCATGTTGCCTGTTCTGCCCACGTGGTTCACAGCTCAGGTCAGCTGTTTGCCTTGCTTGGTGCTCTGCAGATTTATACTGCACACCAGAATAGACGCTTGTAGTGGGAAGAGCAAGTTAGACAAGCACCTGGCCGTCCATGCCACTGACTTCATTCTCCTTTCTTGTAGTCAGCTGGGATTAGGCAGTAGAATTAAATAAATAATTTAATTTTGATATGACCTTTGTAACAACACCACATCTTTCTAATATGCCAACTGCATGATACATTATGAATTACTATAATATCCTGCAAAAAAACCCATTGAGAACATATAGCAAACTTGCCAGGAATCAAATAGCACCAACTCTACTTATGAAAAGGCAGTGCTTCAAATATTACTCCAAGTGTTAGAACACCAATATACCTATTACTGAGAAAACAGATAAGCAGAGCAGATCTCTGCACAAAAGCTATACACTAGAATCCCTCACCTTGTTAACAGACCACTACCAGATACAGAGTCAGAGACCACAAATTAGAAATCAATGTACAGATAATCGCTAAACCAAAATTAAATTAATCTTTTCTACTATTCTGGGCATTTGGACCCTGACATAACGCCTCCCTCTCACAGCCTACAAAGACTACTTTTCTCAAGTAATTCTCTGTAATTTTGTTCATTATAATAGTCTCTACCATTTTACCCGGCACTGACATCAGGCTCCACCGGTCTATAATTTCCAGCCATGAGTGCGTTGGACCAGCGATTTCTTTTCTTCTGCTGTGAGGAGAGAATGCGCTCTGCGTCTCCTCACAGTATCTGGAGTGTGAGTTTTTTGTTGGTTTTTTTTAAAGCATTTTTAGAGTTTTCCCTGTGGTGTTTTTCCCTTCTTTGATCTGTTTTTCCTTCAGGATTTTTTTCTTCCTTCCTTTATTGTTAGGTTTTTTTTTCCCCACTTTAAGTTTTCTTGATTTTTCTCACGTTAGTAGGCTCGCTTAGGCCTGAGCACTGATCCGGAATTTTCCCTTCTTTTTCTGGTGCTTTGTCCCTTTTTGCAGTCACCATCGAGTTATTTGATTTGTTCTCTGTGCAATCAGACCATGTCTGGAACAAGCACCCATTCTTGGTGTCTCCAGTTTGTGAGGCCTGAACATACTCCTTTCAGCTGTTTTCTGTGTCTGCGTATGCAGAAAAGAACCTGGCTGTCCAGAGAGGCTCAAAGAGAGAACCTTTTGGAGCCCGGTCCAAATTGTCTACTTCGGCATTGGACTCCATGGCTATGAGACCCAGATCTGGCATTGGGAGATGACGTGCATTGAGCAGGTCTCTACCTGCCTCAGTGCCGGCTGCTGTGCAGGGCCCCGGGACTGGTCAGCATCAGACCTGACACTGAGGATGCATAGGGATTTGACGTCGTCCTTGTCGGCACCGAGAAGTGTCGGTGCTTGGTATCGGGCAAAGGCCAAGAAGCACAAGCATCGATCCACTTCAATGCATGGTACCGAGACACAGAGGGATCTGGTCCCCAAGAAGCATCTGCACCAGGAGGAGTGCTCCCCCCTCCATTGTGGAGGTGCCATCGTGTGGTTCTCTATGCAGCTAGGACCAGGCGCCCGCACCAACCCCAACAGTTCAGCAGCCTGCCTCTGAACCAGCATCCCAGCCTTTTCCCCGATGTCTGCTGTCAATGAGTGTATCTGGACAAAAAAACAGCACCACGGGCCTTTAAAATGGAACAAAGTTCTTTAATGAATGAGCCTTGACCCGACACGGGCCGTGTTTCGGTGACTAGCACCTGCGTCAGGGGTCTACATAAAATACAAAACATAGAAATAATATATTTTTAAAAATTGTTAACATATAATGAATAAAACCAAGAATTAAAAATAATATTTAGACTCATCAAGCATACATATATAAGCCTATATAAACACCTAAAGCATTTAATATTTTAACATTGCATTTAATAATTTAACATTCTCATATATTATTATATAGTAATTTGAAAATAAATGGATAAATAATCAAAACAAAATGGTAATGGTAACTCACCACAGTGATGACGTGGAAAACTTGGGGAATAACTCGAATATTTTCATCTACAATATTCCTTACTTTTGGACAAAAAATTTTTCATATATTAATATATGTTTAAAATGCTTATTTTAATTATTAATAATATATTTTATAGAAAGGCCATATTATATAATACTGGCTATAACTGAATTTAAAAATAATTTTTTAAAACATTTTAAAATATACAACAAATTTCAAACATTACACTGATAATATCATGAGCCTTCAAAAACATTCAAATCAGCACAGAATAAATAGATATATACATCTTCAAATATACAAGCCAAAAATATAATATCTAGTGGCATTACTTGATCTTAATTTTGAAAAAACAGCATTTTGTCACTATATGTGTATATATATATACATATATATATATGCATATATATACATATGTATCTGTGTATATGTATATCTATATATTATAGCATAAACAGGGCTTCTATTATCTTTTGAAGCTCTGGGTATATTTATTTGGTTATCTGCCAGTTGCAATTAATTATGTAAACTTTATTTGTAACTGCTATAATGGTATTTTAGCTAATGACAAAATACCTTAAAAATTTACATTTATTTTGTTATCTACCAGTCACAATTAATTATACAAATGGCATCTTGAATAGTGGCAAAGGATTAACAGGGCTTTAATTCACATATATATGTTTCTCACATCAGCATTCATTTAATAAAATGTCTTCAATATATCTTTTAAAACATAGCAAAGATGATTTTCATAAACAATAAAATACTGACTTTCATTTTAACTCAAGTGTCAAAAGAAAAAAAATCTGTATACCTCAAACTATATTGCCAAACAGAAGGGTTTCAATGAGTGTAACAAACCATAATGCCACAGACATTACCAAAAAGATTGTGCAATTGATAAAAGTTGTTAAATCATGAGGCAGCAAATACTATAGTGCCTAACTTAGAAACTTCCTACAATTTATTGTCATGACAAAAAACTTACCCCCACGTCTCACGTAGCAAAAGTTATAAAGCACCAAGGCACCTTCACTTTCTGTATCCAAATGGATGAAAAGCTGTGCTCTCAAAAGGCTCTGCTTTAATACCACGTCACACAGGGTGGAGACATTTTTTGATTAACTTAAGTGAAAACACCTAATCTTCACAAAGCATTAACCTTTATCCTATCAAATGAATTTAGGTGGTTACTGGGTCTAAAAGCCTGCCAGATATGCAGGAATCATTTACTGGGTTCTAAAGCCTACATTATTAAAATGGCCATTTGTTTAAAATATATATAAAATAACAGAATATTGAGTAATTATCAAAACAATTAACTAACTATATTGCAATTTTAATCTATTTAGCAAATCTATAAATTGTATCTTCAATTAACTCTTCATATTCCAATTTGTTATCTACTCTTAAAATGAATATTTATCAAATATTAAATGACCAAATTTAAAAAGATTTTCTGAACAAATATGAACTTACCATACCCCAATTTTAATTTACTAAGTCTATTAATTATATTTTAAATTTAACTGTTCATATACTATTTTATTATGTCATTAAAAAAAGCTTGTAAATGCTAAAATTGAGTTTAAACAGCACTTCATTCTTATAATTGTATGTTTATATTGTGCCATTATTATCTATCTTGTGAGTCTATAAATTACATTTATAATTAATTATTAAATTCTAAATATAAACTTAAATAATATTACAAACATATGGTTTTATCATTAAATGTACCAATATATTCTAATGTATTTACTATATAAAATGATTATTAAAAAATGAATTAAAATTAATTAAAAAATTAATGAAAAAAATTTTTTGAAACCTTAAAAACTAGAATGAAACGTGAGTGGCATTACAAATCTGTAGTTTTATCATAATGTTATGTTGAATATACCCATGCAATCAGATGTTAAACTTAAATAAGTACATGTGTGAATCATTTGTTCATAAATACATGACATCAAACAATCAAAAATATGCTTTAAACCAAGCATATCATACATCCATTAGTCACATATATAAATGTTCCTTAAAGTGAACTGCAAAGAACATCCTTCCAATGTTTGAAAAGAAAGAAAACAACATAGTTTAAATATTCATTGAAAAACAGACAAGTCTATCTCTAGATTAAGTCCTGCAGGAGTTACTGTATTGAATTCAAAAATAGTTCTTTGTTCTCGTTGTAACAAAAGCAGATCAAGGTCACCACCACGCCACGGCTTTTTAACCACTTAATAGACAAAAAAAACGGAGATCAGACGGGGAAATGCGATTGTTCCATATAATGTTGCACAAGTGGGGCAGTAAGATTACCCCGATTGATATTACTCCTATGCTCAATTATGCGCGTCTTGATTTTTCTCTTTGTTTACCCACGTAAAGTAATGAGCAAGGGCACATAATAACATATACGACATGTGTGGTATTGCAGTTAGTGTGGTTCAGCAGTTTATAAATTTTGCCAGTCTGCGGATGTTCAAAGGATACAATATCCATTGACAACTGACATACCGAACAACTCTTGCATGGATGATGGCCAATAGCAAAATGATCCAGTTCTAATCGTTGATCATTGTTAGTTTGAGGCAGTGATGATGGGGCAATAATTTCTTTTAAATTCCTTCCTCTAGTGTGTGCGATTGTGACTTTTTTTATCTTGAAAGCAACTGTGTTCTTCAAGGATATGCCAGTTGTTATATATAATTTTCTGAATGTCTCTTGAATAGTTTGAGAACTGTAGGCTGCAAACAATATCTGGTGTTTTTCTATCATCTCGTGGTTTGAGTAATTTTTCTCTGTCAGATGTTCTAGCCTGTTGAAAGCCTTTAGTAATACATTTTGAAGGATAACCTCGATCCTGGAATTTTTTTCTGTAGAAGGTTTGGATTGTTCTTCAAAATCATTTATTTGGCTACACAGTCTCCGGAGCCGTAGGAACTGTGATCGTGGAAGATTCTCCTTGAGACTTCTACTATGGAAACTGTCAAAGTGCAAAAACTGGTTTTGTCAATCGGTTTCTTAAAAATTGTTGTATCAAACCTGTCCATATTTTTAATGATATTTATATCCAAAAAAGCAATAGAATTCTGATGGAGTTGCATTGTAAATCTGAGATTAGGATCTAGGGAATTGAGCCAGGTATAAAAGGTTTGCAATCTTTCAAGATCTCCCTTCCAAAACATCAAAATATCATCGATATAGCGTTTCCACAGTTTAATTTCATCTTGAAATGGATTTGTTTCCAAAAATTCTTTTTCAAATTGCGCTACATAGAGAATAGCGATGTCTGGGGCCATAGTTGCACCCATTGCAGTTCCCTTTATCTGTTTGTAGAATTTTCCTTGAAAGCATAAAAAATTTTCTTTTAATGCTAGTGTTGCTAATTCAATAATAAAGGATGTTGGAATCCGCATGTTGTCTGTGCGATTATCAAGAATATCCTTTAAAATATTAAGGGCCTTATCCTGAGGGATATTTGTATACAGACTTTCAATGTCAAAGGTCACTAATATAATGTTTTCATCATAACCTTCAAACTCGTCCAGAAGTTGAATCACATGTGCAGAATCTCTTATATACGATTTAACATATGGAATAAAAGGTCTCAAAAAAACATCTACAAATTTAGACAGAGGTTCTAAAAGTGATCCAATAGCAGCAACAATCGGTCTCCCAGGAGGATTAAGAAGTGTTTTATGCACCTTAGGTAACATATAAATTGTTGGTGTAATCGGATATGGCACACTTAAAAAATCTTTCTCTTTATTTGTTAAAAAACCAGACTCAGAACCAAATTTTATCCAGAAATCTATCTCTGCTTTTAATTCCATAGTGGGATCATTTTCTAGAAGTTTATAGAAATTAGTGTCAGACAATTGTCGTATTACTTCTTTTATATAGTCTGTCGAGTTTTGAATAACAACACCTCCTCCCTTGTCTGCAGGCTTAATGACAATTTCACTGTTGGATCTTAGAGATTGTAACGCCTCTTTCTCATTCTTTGTTAAGTTGTAAAAAAGTCTTTTCTTTTTCTTCTCTAATACTGTCAATCACGCATCACACAACTCTGGAAGGCTTGTATTAATGGATCAGTGATACCTGGTGGAGTCCATCGTGATTTATTTTTGATGACACTGTTGTCTTGATAATCAACCGATTGTTCTTGAAAGTAATGCATGATCTTTAATTTCCTTTCAAACCGGTATAAGTCAACTCTTGTCTGAAACGGGTCATAATGATTCGTTGGTACAAACTTAAGACCTTTTTGTAAAACATGTGCTTGATCAGTGGTCAAAGTGTAGTCTGATAAATTGATCACCGGAATGTCGGTGGTCTGTTGTGCTACTGATTGAAGCTGGACGTTCTCTGTCCTCGGCCCCTCCATATTCCTCCTCTCCCTCTGCCTCGTCCCCTTCCACGGTAGGGATAAGTCGGATACTGATATTTTCTGTTGTTTGTTGTTGAATATCGGTTCTCTCTGTTGTTCTTCACAGGTTGGTTCATGTCCCAAATCTTGTCTAAAAATGATCTTGCTGACTCTCCTCAATTCTTCTGTTAATAACAGTTGAATTCTGTCTTGGAGTTGAACAAGGAGATGTAAATAGTTCGTCTGAGTCATTTCTAATTCTTTTCCTTGATTTTTCTGGGGGCATCCTGGAAGTCCCTTCATCAGCTTGTATGTTATCTTGATGTGATGTCAGATCCACCCTGTGACTCAGTTTACGTCTATTGGCTTTACTAGTGTATTTAGGAACAGCCCACGGGTATATATTACCACTCTTGTAATCGTTCTCATCACGTTTAAATTTGTCATATTTGTGACGTTAATATCTTTTCGAAAAGTGTCAATCTTCTTTTGTAAAGAAGACATGTGTTGATCGAAGTTTGAATCTTCAACAGACAACACATCAGTTCTAATTTGAATTTCCTTTTTCAAAATGTCAACTCTTTCTTTGGATGTTTCTATAAGTAAAATCATTAGATCTAGCGAACATTTATTCAAAATTGCACACCACTTGTCCAAGAAATTTTATTGTCTCTAAACATCTGTGGTTCTTTCTTAATTCTTAAACCACGTGGTATGCGTTGTACCCTACAATATTGTATCAGGGTTGCATAATGTAATTCGTTTCTTATCAAATTTTGTTTATGATTAATAACATCATGCCACTTATCAGATAACGTTTCATCCTCATTCTCATCGAAAATTGGTGGTTCCTGAAATAAATTATTTAGTCGATCCTCAGAATAACTGAGTACATTGTCCCAATTTTTAAAGGCCATCCCTCACTCGTGACTTGGGTATAACAAAAGAGAGGGAACAAAGTACAAACTAAAGTCCAAACAAAAAAACAGCACCACGGGCCTTTAAAATGGAACAAAGTTCTTTAATGAATGAGCCTTGACCCGACACGGGCCGTGTTTCGGTGACTAGCACCTGCGTCAGGGGTCTACATAAAATACAAAACATAGAAATAATATATTTTTAAAAATTGTTAACATATAATGAATAAAACCAAGAATTAAAAATAATATTTAGACTCATCAAGCATACATATATAAGCCTATATAAACACCTAAAGCATTTAATATTTTAACATTGCATTTAATAATTTAACATTCTCATATATTATTATATAGTAATTTGAAAATAAATGGATAAATAATCAAAACAAAAATGGTAATGGTAACTCACCACAGTGATGACGTGAAAACTTGGGGAATAACTCGAATATTTTCATCTACAATATTCCTTACTTTTGGACAAAAAATTTTTCATATATTAATATATGTTTAAAATGCTTATTTTAATTATTAATAATATATTTTATAGAAAGGCCATATTATATAATACTGGCTATAACTGAATTTAAAAATAATTTTTTTAAACATTTTAAAATATACAACAAATTTCAAACATTACACTGATAATATCATGAGCCTTCAAAAACATTCAGATCAGCACAGAATAAATAGATATATACATCTTCAAATATACAAGCCAAAAATATAATATCTAGTGGCATTACTTGATCTTAATTTTGAAAAAACAGCATTTTGTCACTATATGTGTATATATATATACATATATATATATGCATATATATACATATGTATCTGTGTATATGTATATCTATATATTATAGCATAAACAGGGCTTCTATTATCTTTTGAAGCTCTGGGTATATTTATTTGGTTATCTGCCAATTGCAATTAATTATGTAAACTTTATTTGTAACTGCTATAATGGTATTTTAGCTAATGACAGAATACCTTAAAAATTTACATTTATTTTGTTATCTACCAGTCACAATTAATTATACAAATGGCATCTTGAATAGTGGCATGCTTCATGAGCACTTGGGCTTCTACAACAGAGTTCATCGGCATCTGGGGTGCTTGCACCAGCCATGCCTCTTCCTTGTGCCCGGCAAGGCCCTCAGCCTGTGGTGAGACCTCTGATGCCGACGTCGCCTGCAGTACCGGTGTCTTCAGCTGCCTGTGTTGGCACTCCTTCGACGTTGATGGAGGGAGGAAGATTCGCCGGAATCAAGGGTGAAGCCTGTACCTTAGTGCCATTCCATGGTTCTTCTCTCTCGAAGCAGGCTCAGTCTCAGCCCTCCTTTGAGGAGTTTTTTGCTGACAGAGAGGAGGAGCACTCATGGACATCTGTTGAGGATCCACGGTACTTCTCGGAGGAGGAGTCCTATGGTGTCCTCTGACCCCTCCCCTCCAGAGGAAAGGAGAAAACCTCCACCTTGAAAGCCTTTCCTTCCCCACTGTTGTCAGGGAAATGGCAGCTGCGATTCCAATTCATTTAGAGATGGAGGATGAGCCCAGGACTGAGATGTTCGAGGTCCTACACTATGATTCTTCTCCTAGAGATGCTGTGACAGTCTTTCTTCACAAGATCCTGTGAGACATTCAGGTGAAGAACTTGTCAGTCCTCGTCCTCCCATTTATTGGATTCAGAGTTTCCCAAGGTTTGATATGCCCCAGTTGCCTCATCACTCCTTGGTGGTGGAATCCATGCTCAAAAGGGCCAGCAGTTCTAGAGACTGCTTTGGCACCCTCCGACAGAGAAGCTCGCACCATGGACTCTTTTGCCAGAAGATGTATTAGGCCTCTATGCTCATCTCCTCTATCCAGTCATACCAGCTCTACATGAGCCTTTACTTGTGGAACTTGGTGGGCAGTATGACTGATTTGACAGATTCTCTACCACCAAAGCAGGCCAAATCTCTTTTTCAGTTGGCCAAGCAGCAGAAGTTCTTGGCCAGGGGCGCATAGACACTTTTAATGTGGCTTCTAGGATCTCTGCTCAAAATATAGTGATGTGCAGACTCTCATGGCTGTGTGTCTCTGACTTGGATCTGGCAGTCCAGCAAAGATTGGCGGATGCCACATGCCGGGAAGATAATCTTTTTGCACCTTTCTGAATCTGGCCTCAGGACCAACTCTCGGTTCAATTAGTGTTTATCACTGTGTGAAGGGTAGGCCCATCTCTGGATAGCTTCTATTTATTTGCTTCTCGAGAGGTTTTGCTTTTGACAAAGCCCCTCTCAAACCTCCACCTGTGTCATGGGACCCCAACATGAATATGAAAGCAGAAGAAAGCTCCTTTTAAGCCATTTGATTCCTGTCTTCTGAAATACTTGTTTTTTGTGACTATTACTTCAGCTCGCAGGGTCAGTGAGCTTCAGGCCCTAGTGGCAGATCCACCTTACACAAAATTTCACCATAATAGAGTAGTTCTTCACACAGACCCTAAGTTCCTGCCTTAGGTTGTGTCAGAGTTCCATCTGAATCAGTCTATCGTTCTTCCAGCGTTCTTCTCCAAACCTCATGCCCATCCTGGTGAGAGGGCACTGCACACCTTAGATTGCAAACAAGCATTGGTCTTTTACTTGGAGCGGACTAGGCCCTACAGAGAGTCCACCCAGCTTTTTGTTTCTTTTGATCAGAACAGGATGGGGGTCGCCATCAGGAAACACACAATATCTAATTGGCTGGCAGATTGTATTTCTTTCACTTAAGCCTAGGCTGGGCTGACTGTTGAGGTCATGTTAAGGCTTATAATATCAGAACCATGACGGCATCAATAGCCCACTTGTGATCAGCCTCCATAGAAGAAATTTGCAAGGCTGCAACATGGTCTTCAATCCACACATTCACATCTCACAATTGCCTTGAGCAGGATACCCGACACAATAGTCTGTTTGGACAGACAGTTCTGCAGAATTTGTTTGGGGTCTAGAATCCAACTCCACCCTCCTAGGTCCGTTTGTTCTGTTCCAGGCTGCACTCTCACATAGTTTCTGGTTAATACATACCAAACTCTCCATTGTGAGTTCCAGTTGACCTATTGTTTTCAGTGAACTTGGTAGCTAGGAATTTCCACGAGTGAGAAGAATATGGCCTTCCTTTCCTCGGAGAAAGCGAAGATACTTTCTGTAGCAGGTATAGGACAGCAGGCTATTCATTATCCCACCTCCCTTTGGAGTTGTTTTTGAATGTTTTTTTATTCTACTGCTGTTCCGACACTCTCACGGCAGGTGGAAAGGCACTCACGCATGCGCAGTGGGGATGCTAGCACATGCTTTTAAAATCATACATGTTATTAACTTAGTGTCCAATGTTCCCGTAATAAGCCATATGTGTCTGTAATAATGAAGCAGCCCTTCGTACTTTGAATTACAAATAAGCAGCTACTTCTGCAGACTCAAGTCATTGGAAAGTCCACACAGTAAACCTGGCAATATACCATTTCCAGTTGAATATAAGGTTGCGTTTCCTTTTGTGGTGCCTAGGTAGGATCAACCTTATAAGGGCATGTCAAGGCCCACCATGTTGAGGTAGTATTGGTTGGTTCAGTCCACACACTCATCGTCTGTACAGGGCCTCTCATCAGGATGTAATTTTGAATTATGTGTTCTCTTTAGCCTTTTTGAGGGATAGAGTTCAGCTTTTCCCTCTTAGGGTCCGATTTATGATTTTGAGTTGTCTTTCTGTTCATTACCATGCTTAAAAAATGTAGAAAAGATAATCTTTCCATAAACACATTTTTTACCCATTGTAAAGACAAGCCTTAGCTAAGTAGTCTTGGTTATGTGATAATTGAACAGTTTGTCTTTAGAGAAAATAAAGTTGCTTAGCTATAGCAGGTTTTACTTCAAAGAGATCAGTTCATCAGGCACATAAGCCTCTATTGAGCTCTTCTTTGGGACTTGTTCTTCTTCTGCCTTTAGCTTGGCTAACTGAGAATTCAAAGCAGCTATGGGCTACCACTGTGTAAGTCCTGTGTATGTAAGTAAAGACTTCTATGTTTACTGAAAATCTCTTGATACCACAGTCATATAATTAGTTGTGTGTCTAGTGGACTTCTGTCTTCATCGAGCAACAGTTACAGTTAAACAGGTTTGCTTTGTGACCTTTTTAGTGGAAGGATTCAACAACCTTTTATTCTGTTAATGCTCACTGAATCTGGTTGTTGAATATCCAGTGTATGATTAATGCTATTAAGTCTCGATAATTGATGCTCTTTTTTTTAGATTTCCTTTGAATATTTATATTTAAAAAAAAATATTAGTTACTCTGTAGGGTAGATACCATAAGCCTTGTTTTTAAAAGAATTCCTCCTGTTTTTCTGTCTAACACAATTCAGATCCATTGTAGTCTGTTTTATTATTCTTATCACAATTGTATGAGTGAGATATTTGCTAATTTTATTGTAATGAGTTTTGTTTCTGTAACTGGTAGACAAAGAATCAGAAAAAACATTTAAACATATGAAGTGGAAACCTCTGATGCAGCATTATTTTTGTGATATTTTTAAGTTTTATAATGGTTGACTGCTGGTTCCTAATTGTGAATTCTGATTTGGTCAGATCCTTTTTTGAAATCAGGTCAGGTATGCCTACACTGGTGAACATTGAAATATAAATTTCAAAAATATATTTTTTTAAATAGGGCTAAGCTGATGTACAGTATTCATCAAACCTACTAAACAATTGACCACAAAAACATCACCTCAACACTATGACAGATATATTGTTCTGTAAGGGGTTGATTCACTGAAGTGCAGAAAGTCATTCTATCATTACTCCAAATTATGCTATACTTAGGGGCCCTTTTACTAAAGCTTAGCACATGGTAACAGATTTAGTGCACACTAAATGCTAAGAAGCTTTAGTGAAAGGACCCCTTAATTAGTCTCTTGTATGTGGGAATTAGTTGCCTTCAGACAGTGAAGTCCAGACAAGTAGTATTTTTATTCTTAAGATGAACCCTTTTATGTTTCAACGTTTTTATTGATGACAAATCCTACATCACAATTTCACTTTTGCACAATAATTACAAAACAATCTTAATATTTCAAAACTGGAGCTGAGCAAAAATAAAAAGATGTATAATATTGCTGACAGTCCACAAACATTTTAGTTTTAACCCTCCCTCTTCTCCCCTGTTTTATTCCCTTTTGTGTTTAAATCTATACAATAAACTGGTCACTATATAAAGTGGGTGCAACGACAGTCCAAATGATGGCCTATTACAGGATTCAATCTACAATTCAACATAAAACATCGCTAACGGTAAAGGGCCTTGTGTCTGATAGCCCTTCACTAATAGACCTCTCCTCTGTTAAGAGCATTTTTGTCATCCCATGATGCATCTGATCCCATCTTACCTTCCCTGCCCCATTATAAGATGAACCCTTTTAAAGTATATTGTATTAGACTTTTTGAATTTTAAGTAGTACATCTGTTGATGTCATACAATACACTTGATATAATATTTCTTAGGTGCATTGTAAATGACCTGGAGTGTTAATTTGGGCTGTCATTTTATAAGTTGAAATAATAAATGACTATGTTCTTGGATATGCTTTCCTCTAATTTTGCTCTGTTGTTAATTTAAAATTCATTACAGGCTGCTAGTCTGCTGTTGCAGCTCAGACAGAAGTGGCATAGTTTATTTTTACGACGAATGCGGGCACCATCGAAACCTTGGTCTCAGGTTGACGAAGCAACGCTCCGAGCAATCATAGCTGTCTTAAGTACCGAAGAGCAATCTGCGGGCTTACAGCAGCCCTCTGGGATTGGGCAGAGACCAAGGCCTATGTCTTCAGAAGAACTCCCGCTGACGTCTTCCTGGCGGTCAAACAACAGCAGGAAGAGCTCCGCAGAAACTGAATTCTCTGATGAACCATCCAGTTCAGAAAGGTGCATTTGGAGTAAAAGTTTAAAAAAGCGAAAAGGGGAATGCTGATAATGATAGCGAGGAACATGTAGATATTTCATACTTCTGGTAAATTCCAGCAAGGGTGCCTCTTTGTCCTGAATTAAGATTAGCTACTCTTCCTGTGAAAATTACTAGCACTTCTTGATACTAAGCAAATGAAAACTACTGCACCCTTATTCATCCAAATTTGTCTCCTGTGAGAATTCTGCACAGTGCAGAACTTGCACAGACTTCACTGAGCAGAATTTGCTACCTAGCATATAGATTTTAAGGGAGTGGGGGGTGGGGAAAGGGGAAAAAGAAGGCAGCTGCCTGAGCATCATCCTACTTGGCTGGAAGAGAAGGCAGGTAACTGATTTGACTACAGGGGGGCACCAGATGGAGAAGGCAATCTCCTGTAGCACGTGGCTGTATTTCTTTTTCCTATTGCCTGTATTTCTTTGGTGGTGCATATTCAGGTGCTTTTTTACCCCTGTCCTCCTGCTGGCAAGCTGCTGATCAGACTGGCACCAGCCCTCCTGCTGCCCCTGCACCAGATGTTACTGTCACTATTCTGAGCTCATGTGGCTTAAGTTACTCAAGTTGTGGGCCCTGATGCTAGTCACTGCTCCTTTCTCTCATGGGTGGAGCAGCAAAGCAGGAGCTGACTTGTTTGGAAGTTTGTGGATTTTTTAGTGTTTCACTGTCCTGGAAACAGGGGAAAGATAAAGGGCAAAGGGTCATGGATCTGATAAAATGCCTTTCTGTGCTACAACCAAAGTGGTTTACATATTCTCTGCAGGTATTTCTCTGTCTCTACTGGGCTCACAATCTGCTTTTGTACCTAGAGTAATGAAGAGTTAAGTGATTTGCCCAGGGTCACAAGGAGCTACAGTGGGAATTGAACCCATTCCCCTAGGTTCTCAGCCTACTGTACTATCCATTAGGTTAAGGGGGGGCTTATCTAGGAGAGGGAAGACTGAGGAGGGGAGGGTTTTACCTGTGAGTTATGGGCATTAAATCTGGGAAAGATAGAGGAAGGAGGAGAGTACAGCCAGGGGTTGGGGAGGGGAAGCTGGGCAGCCAAGCTTGGTGAGGTGGGGGAGGGGCTGTCCCTTTACATATATTTTTAAAGGACTCCTGGGGAAATTTGTGCATAAAGAAATTTAAAACACTGTAAGGGCAATTCTGTAATTGGATGTGTACAGTTATGCACTATTCTATAAGAGTGCACCTGAGTAATATAGCATGTAACTGCAAGGCAGCATACACATGGGTGAGCACGGGAGGGGCATGGGCATTGACCTGGCGTAAATAGCCGTGCATGTATTTAGGTGTGCCACTGCAAGTTTACACCGAGATGCTGTTATGAAATAGGTGATGCCTGCATTGCAATGGGGCGCCTAAATAGAGGACCTGTTGTAGAATTATCCCCCGCTTCTCCAAGTGTCTGGTGCATAAGTTCATTTGTGCAAGCCTTCCCTTTGGGGTTTTTCCCTGATTTTGTTTTCTTTTTCTTAGGAAATTTTCCTCTCCTTTCCCTTTATTGTCTTTAGTCAGTTTTCCCCACTTTTAAGATTTCTTTTATTTTTGCTGCACTCGGTAGGCCCTCCTAAGCCTGAGCCTCTGGTACAGTGTTTGTCCCTCTGTTTTTCTGGTGCTCGCCCCCTTTTTCAGTCAACATCAAGCCATTTGATTTGGCCATGGCTATTTTCCCTTCCATGCCATTGAAGGTTCCCAGTGGCTTTAATCGTTGTAGCCAGTGCAGTAGGATCACCTCTGGCAAACACGCTCATTCTTGGTGTCTTCAATGTTTGGGGCCTGAACATACTCCCTTCCAGCTGTGTTCTTTGTCTTCGTATGAAGAAAAGAACCGAGCTGGCCAGAGAGGCTCAGAGAAAAACTTTTTGGAGCTCGGTCCGAAACCTCAGCATTGGGAGTTGCATCAGTCAGTATGGCTGAGAGGCCTATCTTGGACACTGGGATTGGATGTGAATCGAGTGGGTCTCCACCAGCCTCGATGCTGACCGCTGAACAGGGCTCCCTGAACCAGCCAGCATCAGACCTGACCTTGAGTCAAAGTGGGGATTCGATGTCGTCTTCATTGGCACTTACAAGCATCGATGACTGGCATTGGGCGAAGACCAAGAAATATTGGCATCGATCTCCTTTGACGCATGGTGCCGGGAGTTCCAGGGTACCAAAGGGTTCGGTCCCCAAGAAGCGTTGGCACCAGGAGGACCACTCTGTCTCTGAACCGACACCCCAGCCTTTCCCGAAGGCCTCTTTCAATGAGTGCATCTGGGCCATGCTCCATGAGCAATTGGCAGGGATTTTACAAAAGTGTGCATCAGCATCTGGGGTGCTTGCACCAGCTGTGCCTCTTGCTGCTGCCCTGCAAGACCCTCAGCCTATGGTGAGGTCTCTGACACTGGTGTCACATGTGGCACCAGTGTCGACAGCCACTTGTGTTGGAACCCCTTTGACGTCTGTGGAAGAAGCTTCGCCGGATGCAAGGGTGGAGCTGACACCTCAACGCCCCTCTCCTGGACATGGTTCCTCTGTATCAAGGCAAATTCGGTCTCAACCATCCCATGAGGAGTTCTTTGCTGACATCAATGAGGAGCACTCATGGGAGTATGACGAGGATCCATGGTACTTCTCAGAGGAGGAGTTCTATGGTATTCCATCTGACCCCTCCCCTCCAGAGGAAAGGAGGAAGTCTCCACCTGAGTGCCTTTTCTTCCCAGGTTTTGTCAGGCAAATGGCGGCTGCTATTCCCATACGTTTGGAAACGGAGGACGAGGCCAGGGCTGAGATGTTTGAGGTCCTGGACTACAATTCTCCACCTAGAGAGGCTGTTATGGTCCCCCTTCACTGGATCCTAAAGGATGTGCAGGTGAAGAACTGGGAGTCTCCTCTGTTGGTCCCTGTCCTGCCCAATAAGATAGACACCATGTATCAGATCCAGAGCTCCCTAGGGTTTGACAAGCCTCCGCTACTTCACCATTTCTTGATGGTAGAATCCGTGCTCAAGAGAGCCAGGAGTTCTAGGGACTATGATTTGGTGCCCCCTGACAGAGAAGCTAGAACCCTGGATTCTTTTGGGCAGAAGATGTATCAGGCCTCTTTGCTTATCTCCGGTATTCAATCTTACCAGCTCTGCACGATCCTATACTTGCGGAACTTTGTTCTCAGTATGTCTGATTTGGTGGATTCTCTCCCACAGGTGTAATAGGCCGAATCTCTTTGCCAGGTGGTCAAGCAATAGAAGGCATGTAGAAAGTTCTTGGCCAGTTCTTTGATGTGGTGTCCAGGATCTCTTCCATAGTATAGCGGTACACAGACTCTCATGGCTACATGTCTCTGACTTGGACCCTGCAGTCCAGCAGAGGTTGTGGGATGCCACGTGCTAGGGAGAGCCATTTTGGAGACAGGATGGAGGAAGTTGCTGACCTCATCAAGAAACTCACTGACACCATTGAACTCTCTCCCGCCAGACCTCTTTTGCACCTTCCTCTTCATCTAGGAGGTTTTTAGGCAAGTTGAAGAGGGGTCCCTACTACTCTGAGATATAGGTACCCTCCTCCTCACATCCTCAACAGGCTCAGTCCCAGTGCTTTTGTTCTTGTCAACAGCATGCACCCCCAGGCACAGCCTGCTCCCCAGTTAAAACCGGGGACAAGCTTTTGACTGGCTGCAACAGAGCATAGTCCTAGTAAAAGTAACCATCCCATATGGCCTCCCTGTTAGGAGGAGGCTGAATTTTTTTCCAGGCAAGGTGGCCCCTTGTAACTGGCTGGTGGGTTCTTCAAATAGTCTGTCTCAGTTTCACCCTGCATTGGCATCAAAGACAATCAGATTGCCCACTGAGAGCGTCTTAGTTCAGCTCTCAGCACAAACAGGTACTTGCAGAGGAACTCTCCATCCTTTTTTTTTTTTTTTAATTGATTTTCATATATTATACAAGTCAATCACTTGTTTACAGAAACACAGTAGGGATATTATTGAAAATATATGTTATAGAAACAATTATAGCATTTAAACATTATACTTTCTTAGACCACTTTAGAGGGAGGTGGACATGAATTCAAGGAGAAACAAAGGAAAACAAAGCTTTAATCAAGGCAGTAAATAGGGGTTCATTTTTTACCTATTCCAGCATTATTTAAGTCTTTTCAAATCTAGAAAAGCTTTCAATTGTTCTGGGGCATAAAATGTATATTTTAAATCTTCAAGTTTTATCATACATTTGCACGGATAGGCTAAGAAAAAAGTCGCTCCTATAAGTAGTACTTGATGCTTCATTTCCAAGAAGATCTTCCTTCTCTCTTGGGTAACTCTTGTGACATCTGGATAAATCCATATTGTTTCACCCCCCGAACAAGTCTTTAGAATGTTTAAAGTACAGTCTCCAGATATTATTTAAGTCTTGTTCAAATATAAATGAAACCAGCAGCGATGTTCTTTCAGTGGTGTTATCTATCGAATTTTCCAAAATTGCTGATATATTATTTAAATCCAGATCTGGTTCAAGTCTTCGTCCCTCTCTTTCTGCCAGGCTTTTTAGGAAGGTAATAAGTCTTGTTTATAGGAGGAATAGAATTTGAAGGAATCTTTAAATTTTCACTCAAAAATCTTTTGAAAGTCTCTAAAGGAGGTATTCGTGGCAGTTTAGGAAAGTTCAGTATATGAAGATTTAACCTCCTATTGTGATTTTCTATTTGTTCAATCTTCCTTTGAGTAGCCATTTTATCTTTAACCACAATAGTGTTAAATTCTTGTATTTGCTTTATATCTTTTTGAATCACACTTACTCGAGAATTCAGATCTTCTTTTACAACATCAACAGTCTTAGCCATTTCTTCAAATTTAAGGGATAAAGCTGAAATCTCAACTGAAGATTTTTGTAAAGTATTGTCCATCGTGTTCAGCTTTAACCAGACTTGTTCGAGACTTATCTCCATAGTTGAACCCGAGGCTCCAGAAACCACTCGAGCCTCTTCTCCCAAACGCTTCTGTCGCGAAGCAAGGCCCACGCCAGACAGCTGTCCCTCTACAACTTCGGTAGTTTGGAGGCTGTCTTCTTGCGTCACTGCTAGCGCTGGGCATGGAAGAATGCTGGATACTGGAGGCGGGACAGAGATGTTTCCTGACCCAAAGTGGCATCCGCTCCTTCGGTTAACCGCTCAGCGGGTCTTGCCACCCCCAGTTCGCTCGTCGCAACCCCGGCGAAGTAGTGATCAAGGCTTCGTTGGACTGGTGAGGAAGTAGAGGTAGGAGTGGGCATAACCCTCACTACTCCTTTTCTCTTAGTATGGGGCATCGTTGTTAAAAAGAGAGAAAAATTTTTTTGTCCTTCGAATGCTCAGCGATCGCTCAACAAACGCCTTCACGTCGCCATCTTGACACCGCCACTCGAACTCTCCATCCTTCTAAAGGCCCATGCGGTTGAACCCATTCCATCAGGGGAAGAAGGAAAGGGATTCTATGACAGGTACTTCCTTGTATCGAAGAAAACAGGGGAATGCTTCCCATCCTAGACCTAAAGGCCCTGAACAAATTCCTGATCAAAGAAAAGTTAAGGATGGTATCCCTAGGCATCCTTCTCCCAATGATTCAGGCTAAGGATTGGTTATGCTGTCTGGACTTAAAGGATGCCTATACCCATGTCCTGATATTTCCAGTCCACAGAAAGTATCTTTGATTTGGGCTGGTGACACATCACTTCCAGTAATACATGTTACCTTTTGGCCTCGCTTCGGCTCCCACAGTTTTCTCCAAATGTCTTGCAGTAGTCGTAGCATTGCTGTGCAGACTGGGAGTTCATGGGTTCCCCTATCTGGCATGTGGAAGGAGAGTGTTCAGATGCTCATGCAGAGAGGTATTCGGGTGTTAGAGCTGCTGGGGTTCATTTTAAACTATCCTATCTCCATCCCTTCCATCAATTGGAGTTCAAAGGAACCCTGCTAGCCACACAGCAGGCATGGGCTTTTCTCCCTCTGCTGAGTTGGGTGCCACCAGAACTACTTGACCACCGTGACCCTGAATGCGCTACAGAACTCAACCGATGAGCAGCCATGGAGGGAATGCAAATAGCAGACCCTGAGACAGCCAGGGATGAGCCAACGCATCCAGACCCTCTGACAATGGTTCCTTTCAACGACTGAAGAACCTTGGGGCCTTTGCATTCTCGGTTGTGGCCATGAGATCCATGATCTGAGGACCCCCCACCTGTTGACAGTTGAAATATGAAGGGATCCAAACTCCACTCCCCCAGATCCAGATAGTGGTAACTGAGATAATCTGCTGCCAGATTGGCGGAGCCCAACATGTGCGCCGCCGACAGCAACCGTACATTATGCTCCATCCAGGCCATGATCAGGGCTGCTTCTCATGCCAATAAAGGGCTCTTGGTACCTCCCTGGCAATTGACATAAGCTACCGCGGTCACATTGAGAGCATACGTACATCCAGATAAATCAACTGTTGAAAGGCCAACAGGGCGAGACGTATCGCCCGAGTCTCCAGACGGTTGATTGACCAGCGGGACTCCTCTTCCACCAGCGGCCCTGGGCCACTTGCCCTGACAATGGTCTCCCAACCCAGAGAGACTGACGTCTGTAATCGCCAGCACCCAGTCAGGAGGATCCAGAGGCATGCCCTGACTCTGATGCTGCCGATCCAGCACCACTGAAGGCTGCACTGCCCTGTAAAGCCGCACCCTGCAAGAGAGCACATCCGACTGAGGGGACTAACATGTCAAGAGAGCCGACTGAAGAGGCCTCATGTGAGCCCTCACCCACTGAACCATTTCGATTGCTGCCACCATGGAATCGAGGACCTGGAGAATCGCCCAAGCAGACAGATTCTTGACTAGAGAAGCTGACGAATCTGCAACTGAATCTTCTGGATCCGTTCTTCCTGGAGGCACACCATACCATCCCGTGTGTCGAAATGAACCCTCAGATATTCCAACGACTGACTGGGGGAAAGAGAACTGATATTGAAGTAGTTGGACCACCTGAGCCGTGGCTGTTTGGTTCTCCTCAATGGCTCTTATCAGTCAGTTCTCCAAGTAGGGGTACACCAGAATGCCCTCCTGCCTGAGGTGGGCTGCCACCACCATCACCTTGGAGAAGGTCCATGGCGCAGTAGCCAAGCTGAGGGGCATTGCCCAAAACTGGTAGAGTTCCCCCAAGACTTCAAACCAGAGAAAATCACTCGTCTGGAATGGTCTAGAGAGACTCAAGGAAAGCAAATTAGCAAGTAAGATCTAATTTCTCCTCCTACACTAATTTCCAACTCTGCTCTTTCATCCTTGCTGTGCCTTTTGCCTGGAACATGGCTTCCTGAATTGGCGTGTCATTCTTCCTTTCTGGCCATATTTAATTCCAGACTAAAAGCTCAGAGGTCGATATTCAAAGCGATTTAGCCAGCCAGAAAGAGTTCCTGTCTGGTTAAATCTCCTGTTTGAGGCTAACTGCTAATTTTCAGGAGCACTTATCTGGTTAGTGCTTCTGAAAATACCCGGTTAGTGCCAAACTTTAAAAAATCGGCTATTTTGGGGTTGTTCCGGGGTTGGAGTCAGCACTTGGCTGGTAAAATGCTAATATTCAGCACTTAACTGGCTGTGTTAACAGCATAAGTCAGTCCTATCTTTATGTGGTAACCCATAGCTGGTTAAGTGCTGAACATTTAATTTAAGTGGCTATATGTTAGCTGACTCTGGAAACCTGGAAATTCAATACCAATGCCCAGATTTGGCCCGGCATTGAATTTCCGGGTTTAATGCTGATCGCCACCATCTGAACATCAGGCCCTCACTTTTTTAGATTTATTTTACATGTTGACCACTCCTCTACAATAAGTACATTCTCCTACACTCTGTTGTCTGTCATATATGTTTGACTTAACTAGTTTGTAGGCTCTGCGGAGCAGGGACTGTCTTTCGTATGTGTCTGTACAGCATTGCTTATGCCTAGTAATGCTTTAGAAGTAAGCAGTAGTAGTACAGATGGCATGCTGTTGAAATGTATTTACCTCGATGTGCTCTATAGTGATGTGTGGCAGTACATGCGTTACAGTTGAACAAGGCAGGTCATAAAGCGATAACTCTAATGTCTAATAAATCATAAAGTGAAATATGGAGGCCATCATAAATATAGCAGTTTGTTAAACAGGTCAAAAGATCTCTTATAGCCCAAGCTATTCTAGGTCAAGACCATTAATCATAGATTCAATCATTTGTACTTCCATAAAAATATGTACATCATCAATAGCGATCACTTATCTGTAGCCACCCTGAGCATTGTAAAGTGATGGGCTTTTGTTGCCAGATACCAATAATTCACATACACAATCCCTTGAAGATTGAGAGTTGATGACATAACTCCAGAAGCAGGCACGTTAATGCTGCCGGAATGCCATTTTGCACTTATGTGTTTTTCAGTGCTAGACTTCTGAAACAGTTAAGCGATTGCTATTGGAGTTATTGGGGGTTCCTCAGGGGTCTGTACTAGGACCGCTGCTTTTTAATATATTTATAAATGATTTAGAGATGGGAGTAACTAGCGAGGTAATTAAATTTGCTGATGACACAAAGTTATTCAAAGTCGTTAACTCGCGACAGGATTGTGAAAAATTACAGAAGGACCTTACGAGAATGGGAGACTGGGCGGCTAAATGGCAGATGATGTTTAATGTGAGCAAGTGCAAGGTGATGCATGTGGGGAAAAAAGAACCCGAATTATAGCTACGTCATGCAAGGTTCCATGTTAGGAGTTATGGACCAAGAAAGGGTTCTAGGTGTCGTCGTCGATAATACACTGAAACCTTCTGCTCAGTGTGCTGCTGCGGCTAGGAAAGCGAATAGAATGTTGGGTATTATTAGGAAAGGTATGGAAAACAGGTGTGAGGATGTTATAATGCCGCACCTTGAGTATTGTGTTCAATTCTGGTCGCCGCATCTCAAGAAATATATAGTAGAATTGGAAAAGGTGCAGCGAAGGGTGACTAAAATGATAGCGGGGATGGGATGACTTCCCTATAAAGAAAGACTAAGGAGGCTAGGGCTTTTCAGTTTGGAGAAGAGACGGCTGAGGGGAGACATGATAGAGGTATATAAAATAATGAGTGGAGAGGACAGGTGGATGTGAAGTGTCTGTTCATGCTTTCCAAAATACTAGGACTAGGGGACATGCGATGAACTACAGTGTAGTAATTTAAAAACAGATCGGTGAAAATCTTTCTTCACCCAACGCATAATTAAACCTCTGGAATTCTTTGCCGGAGAATGTGGTGAAGGCGGTTAGCTTAGCAGAGTTAAAAAGGGGTTAGACGGTTTCCTAAAGAACAAGTCCATAACCACTAACTAAATGGACTTGGGAAAAAATCCACAATTCCCGGAAATAACATGTATAGAATGTTTGTACGTTTGGAAGCTCGCCAGGTAGCCCTTGGCCTGGATTGGCCGCTGTCGTGGACAGGATGCTGGGCTCGATGGACTCTTGGTCTTTTCCCAGTGTGGCATTACTTAGGTACTTATTATTTATTATTGTTTATTGCCTTTGTATCCCACATTTTCCCACCTCTTTGCAAGCTCAATGTGGCTTACAATATATCATGAATAGTGGAAATATATACGAAAGCATACATTTAGTATAATAGAGGGGTCTTGGGTACATGATAATGATAGAACATAGTAGTAGATTACAAATAGAACAAATAAAAAGGCAGTTCTGAATATATGTATTCATATTTGTTGGTCTTTGTGGTATGCTTTGCTAAAGAGATGGGTCTTCAGTATTTTGTGGAAGTTAGTTTCATAGATCGTTTTTAAGTTGCGCGGGCCAGCCGTTCCAGAATTGCGTGCTCAGGTAGGAAAAGGTTGACGCATGTGTTAGCTTGTATTTTAGACCTTTAGAGTTGGGGGAAGTGGAAGATTGAGGAATGTGCGGGATGATTTTTTTAGCATTTCCTGGGTGGTAAGTCTATCAGGTCTGACATGTAGGCTGGGGCGTCTCCGTGGATGATTTTGGAGCTAGGGTACATATTTTGAACGTGATGCGTTCCTTGAGTGGGAGCCAGTGTAGTTTTTCCTCGAAGGGGTTTAGCACTTTCATATTTTGTTTTACCGAATATGAGTCTGGCTGCAGTGTTCTGAGCTGTTTGAAGTTTCTTGATTATTTGCTCTTTGCAGCCAGCGTAGAGTGCATTGCAGTAATCTAGATGGCTGAGTACCATTGATTGTACTAGGTTGCGGAAGATGGTCCTTGGGAAGAAAGGTCTCACTCTTTTTAATTTCCACACTTGAATGGAACATCTTCTTGGTTGTGATTTTCGCCGTGACTCTCACAGTGTTAGGTGTCAACGATGGCAATTCAAAGAATTTTTAGGGTGTCTGAGATTGGGAGAATTCAGTTTTGGTGTGTTGATGGTGGTGAATTGCTTGTTGTTATGTTGCGATTGAGTATTAGGCATTGGGGTTTTTTTCTGCATTGAGTTTCAGCTGAAATGCGTCCGCCATGTGTGCATGATGTGTAGGCTTTGGTTGATGTCGTTGGAAATTTCCTTTAGATCTTGTTAAATGGGATGTAATCATTACGTCGTCTGTGTATATGTATTGGTTAAGGTTTTTGGTTTGATAGTAGTTTGGCCAATGGTACATCATTAAGTTGAATAGGTCGGTTGAGAGGGGGGATCCCTGTGGAACCTCCGCATTCGGGTTTCCATGTAGCTGATGTAGTCGAATTAGATGTACTTGGTATGATCGTGTGGTTAGGAATCCTTTGAACCAATTGAGGACCAGTGTTCTCCAATTATGAAGATTCGAGGATATGTAGTAGTATTCCATGATCAGCCATGTCGAAGGCGCTAGACATATCGATATGTAGAAGTAGTATGTTCTTGCCAGTGCTATCGTTTGTTTAAATTTATTCATAAGCGTAACTAGTACCGTTTCCGTGCTGTGGTTGGACCGAATCCTGATTGAGAGTCATGTAGTATTGAGAATTTGTTTAAATAGTTTTGTGATTTGTTTGGTTACATCCTTCCGTTAGTTTGGTTATAAGGGAATGGATGCTACTGGCCTGTAGTTGGTTAGCTCACTTGCACTCTTTTTTACGTCTTTGGGTATAGGGGGTAAGTAGAATGTTTACTTATGATGTAATGATGTAATGTTTTGACACTGAAAGAAATTTACAAATTATACACTGGGGATTGGATATAATACTCTATGAACACTTTATTATTTTTGTACATATTTTTATGGAAGTACAAATGATTGAATCTATGATTAATGGTCTTGACTTGGAATAGCTTTGCGCTGTAAGAGGTCTCCTGTTTCTTTGAGATTGCAATTATTTAGGTGGTCTTTTTGTCTATTTGTTGCCCTTTGTTTTTTAAGTACATGCTTACACCCAGTTAATGATTTCGGCATTGATGGGCATTGTTTGCATCTTTGCTTAACTGTGACATCACATTCTGGATTTCAAAAGTATAGGACTATACATAAGCAGGTGATCAGCTCTAGCTGTACCCAAAATTTTATCAAGACATTTTTCTAACAGACTTACATGTTACATGCTTGTTACTGTGTTTACTTCCCTCCTATAGGGTCCATATGAAATCTCCTTCACCAGCATTTCATCAGCAACTGAAGTACAAAGACAGGGGAGTTTTACATCCCAAGCGAAGCGCTGATGATCGGTCAGATCAGTCATCTGTGAAATCAACTGACAGCAACAGCTACCCCAGCCCATGTGCCAGCCCATCTCCGCCATCTTCTGGGAAGGTACCCATTTCTCTTTCACATTTTAAAAAATAATACTTTATACTCCAATACAGAGAAAGTAAGTATGAGAAAACAAAGCAAAAATAAAGCCAAGCATAATACATTATGAAAATAACAGTCCGATCAAGTCCATATTAAGGAGGAGAGAGATATGGAATACAATAAAAGAAACTAAACAAAGGCAAATTAGAGGAACAATCCCCTACTATATTGCAGATGCAATCACAACGAATAGGCTCTATTTACACCTTAAGCCTGCTCTTATCCAGAAACTGAAAATATGTTATCATTCAATACATTTTCTAATTGTGCTGGGTCAAAAAAATAAATATTTTATGCCCTGATCAGGCATTGAGCGGGGAATCGCAAAAAAGTGAGACTCCCAAAGCCACAAGGTCAAAACAAATATTTTTAAATCACAAAACAACAAATCCTTATGTCTAATATAAGCTCTTCTTATCCTGTTAGACAAGTGGGTTATGACCAGTGGTGTGCTGGAGCTGGCTCGCACTGGCTTGTGAGAGCCGTTTGTTAAGTTTTTAAGAATTTTGGGAGCCGGTTGTTAAAGTAGGCCCCCCCGTGTCTACTTTAACAACCAGCTCCTAAATTTTGGGCTTGGGCCCCCTCCTGAACTCCCTTTTACTGTGCCCTGCCAGACAAAATAAATGGACTGCCACTGCGCCCAGCTGCTTGTTTCTGGCTCTAAGCAGCATGCCAGAACTTCTTGCGCATGCTCAGAGCATGCGCGAGCAGGTCCCGGCATGCTGCTCGAGCCAGGGCAGTGGCAGCAGTTCATTTATTTAGTTGGTGGAGCTCGGCATCCCTACCAACAAAAGCATGCCAAACGCGATCCCGCACGGGGAGAGGTTTAGTCTCAAGCTGAGTGCACCCTTGAACTGCATTTATTCTGGGGTGCTCTGTAGGCTGATCAAGTGCTCTATTCCAGAGGTTTGAATGTTAGTTGATCTATCCTGAGAGAGTGCTACTATTTTATTCCTGGAGATTCAATGCATGTGTTATTCCAGGGAGTTTGAATATAAGAAGGATTGAGTCTGTTTACCGTTTGCTGCATTTGTTTTCTTATACTGCTTGTGGTGTGGATTTAGGATTCTATACATGCTGTGCTGACCTGGGTGCTTGGATATGGTCTTAATGTTTCCTTACGATGGAATACGTGATGTAGAGGCTTGTGTGGCATCTGGCGAACAGATGCATTGTGTGACTTGGGCTGCTTGTCTAGGTACTATGTTGACTTGGAGTGGTCAGTGGTATGACTGTAGTGTTGCAAGTTATTCTACTACAAGTTGTTCTATGTGTTGCAAGAGTGAAGTTTTTTGGGCCATAGAGCTATTCTGTTCTTTGAGTGTTTCACATCTGCTTTGTCAGTAGAGTTCTGGTTGATTCCAGGACTGCACCCCTTCTTATACAGCTGATTGTCACTGCCTCCAGGGGTCACAACCCTTTTGTTTGGATTAGTCTTCTAGCAGGACTCGAGGAAAGGATATATGCAGGGAAGACCAAATTTCACCTTAGTACTGCAACTTTATCCTTCTCATAAACGAAGTAAACCAGCAGGATAGACCTGAGAGCAATCTCGTCCATTGAACTTTGTAAAAAAAAAAAAAAATGTTTTTTGAAAAGCTTTTAAATCTAAACTGGGAGAAGAAGCCAAAGACCCAGGTTCATCCTGCTGGTTCTCCACTGTCTGATCTTTTTTTGAGGAACACAAGTAATATTAGAAATAGTTATCATCATGGTGTGAGATACCCAAGACCACCTTGAAGTTCTTCCTTTGCAGGATTTCTGGAGATAACAAATGAGTTTTAAGAAAATTAAGAAATCTCAAATTTTTACATCTTAAGGAGTTTTTCTAATGCCTCAACTTCATAAAGAATAAACAAACTGTAACAGCAGGCACCAGTATAATCTCAAGGGAATAAGCTGAAGTTTCACCATGGAAACCAGTTTCCCCACTAATGCAATGTGTTCTTCTACTTCCTGAAGTTTATTCATCGTTTCTGAAGAAAATTTGCACAATTGAGAAACTGTGCCTTTTAACATGTCCTTAGTCCTTTTTACAATCCTCCATAGTCCACTAATGTAATTTCTTCAACAGGAACACCTACTTCAGAAGCTAAGAACACTTGTGGGGGAGCAACAGGCTGGGGCATTTTTACAGAAACAGGTACTGTTTCAGGGGCAATATAAATCTCCATGGAAGATCCTGGAGGGGGAGACCTTTCTGCAGAGCCTAGTGAAGCTCTTTCTGCAGAGAGACGGACTACAAAGGCCTATCTGGGATAGAACAAAGATTAACTCCCTCATTCTATAAACTTAGCGCCTAAATGTAAGTGATGTTTGCGTGCTAAGATTATAGAATACTAGCACTTAACATGCGTGAATGTTACATTCTTGCGCATAAGTACCAGTTGACACTAAACAGTGTTCTGCAAACTTATTGTGCAACCCACATAGTGTTTAACTGCAAGGGGAGATGTACATGTGGGAGTGGCATGGGCAGGTTCGATACTTATGCAGCAACTTAATACTATAAGTTACATTCTAAAGTGCAACATTTACACTGCCTTTTACTTGATATGTGTTAACGCCTAAATGTTGGCATACAAGTGCAGTCTTACATTCTATTCTGTTCTGTAATGGAATCTGGGTACCCAGATGCCATTATAGAATTTATCCTCAGCACCCTGCATTTTGACACCCAAATTTGGGTGACCTTTATAGGAATTATCCCCAAAATGTCTAGGCCCCCTTAGCAAGTTGTGTAGAGGCAGATGAAACTTTGTGCTTGTTTATTTGCTTACCCATTCAAATGCAAAAATAAGTAGTACTGCTCGCTGGTGCTCCAAAGGTGTTTTCCTCTTTGCTCCTTTCTCTTTGGGTCACACACCTGCAGCATACACCATAGAATGGGCAGCCTCCAATTATGTCACAGAGAGGCATATTTTCAAAGCACTTAGCCTTCCAAAGTTCCATAGGTTTCTATGGAACTTTGGAAGGCTAAGTGCTTTGAAAGTATGCCTCAGAGTGTCCTTGGCTCTGCCCGATGGTCGGCAGAGAAAGATGGTTCACGGAGCCGTCCTCTAAGGTACAAACAGTCCTCATTCACTGGTTTCGTTGCCACTATTCCTACTTTCCCCTTTTTTCTCACTTAAATTGGGGATGAAAAGGTAATTAGCAAGAAAAATGAAACATCAAGTATTTTTTTTTTTTTTGTAGGAGAAATGCACTGTACCATATGCTACTCTTGGCTATCTGCTTACATAATGCTGAAATTTAACTCCATTTCTTGTCACCTGAAAATGCAGTATATCTGCATAAATGCACTTATATGAAGGGCTGCTTGAAAAGTGTAGACCAGTCTGATCTTTTTCAGAACATTATGGCGCTATTACATTGACGAGTGTAAAGTGTGTGAATATGATGCCTATATAGATGTAGTCTGTATGTATTTATGCTCAAACAAGTGCCTTGGCCATACTATAATTCCACATATTTTATTCCCTCCCCCTGAAAGAGAGAAAGCAAACTTATGAATAAAACCAAAAGAAAGGTGAAGTGTAATGATCATGCCTGTAGTGTGATGTGAACCGCAAATCTGGCCCACCACTTGGTCACTACACTACCTCAATCCTCAAAACCACTTCTGTGGCCCTGCCCCATAGGATTTTATGAATAAATAGACAAATAGAAAATATGCAGCTTTCATTTCTTTTTTTAAACACTTTAAAATTACAAGTACCTAACCAAGAATGTATTACGAAAATTAAAGAACTGTAATTTATGGCAAAGGTGGAAAGAGAATATGAATATAAGAAATGTCATCTAGGAAGAGATACTTTGACCACATTTTCTGGCAACAAAGTTCAGATAAAGTTTGAAAGCTTAAATAACCATTCCTGGTTAATCTGTTCTATCCTGCTCATGATTTTGTAAACCTCTACCATATCCCCCTCTCGGTATTCTGTTTTTCAGATTTCCCTCATTAGGGGACTGTTCTATACTTTTATGATTTTGGTCACTTCTCTCTGTCCCGCTCATTCTGTAACTTGATACCTAAATTTAAACGCCGTTTGAGCTTAAATTTATGGAATATTAGACTTAGATTTTATTTGTTGCATTTGTATCCCACATTTTCCCACCTTTTTGCAGGCTCAATGTGGCTTGCAATGTTCGGTTATGGCTTTCGCCGTTCCAGAGTAGTAAGTTACATTTGGAGTTGTATAGAGAATAGGATCATAGGCATAGAAAGAGACCAGGTAGACTATAAGGTGAAGTAGTGATGTGTTGTGTTTACAATAGTTGATCGATGTCGTGATATGTCTTCAGAGATTTGCGAAAGTTGGTTAGTTCGTAGATTGTTTTTAAGTTACGTGGCAAGGCACATAAGGCAAGGATAAGGGAACACTTGCACATGTAAGTACTGGGTGAGTATTTAGCTGTATTCTATAAATGACATGCGCAGCTCGCTTAGGGGTGCTTTTACAAAGTTGTGGTAGAAAGTAGCCTTAATGCACCCTTACATGGGTCTTTCCCACATGCTAAGGCCATTTCTACTGCAGCCAGAAAAAGGCCAGTTTTCTGAATTAATGGCCACGTGCTAATAATGCCATTGGCGCACGACCATTATTAAAAATTAGTGCATGAGTCCTTACCGATACCTATTTTGTAGGCGTTATAGGCTCACGAGCTAATCCCGTACAATCAGCACATGGCAGTATAGCTGCTGTAACTGATTAGCACAGAAATGCCCACTCTCTGCTCCCCAGACATGCCTCCTCGGCCAAAAAAGGACCCCTTAATACGCAGGGGTAGAACATGGGTGGGACTCACGGTTACACACGTTGAGTGAAGAAATATTTTCTCCGATTCGTTTTAAATTTACTACTTTCTAGCTTCTTTGTGTGCCCCCTAGTCCTAGTTTTTTTGGAAAGAGTAAACAAGTGATTCACATCTACCCGTTCCACTTTACTCATTATTTTATAGACGTCTATCATATCTCCCCTCAGCCGTCTTTTCTCCAAGCTGAAGAGCCCTAGCCACTTTAGCCTTTTTTCATTGGGAAGTCGTCCCATCCCCTTTATCATTTTCGTCGCCCTTCTCTGTACCGTTTCTAATTCCACTATATCTTTTTTGAGATGCGGTGACCAGAATTGAACACAATATTCAAGGTGCGGTCACACCATGGAGCAATACAAAGGCATTATAACATTCTCATTTTTGATTTCCATTCCTTTCCAAATAATACCTAACATTCTATTTGCTTTCTTAGCAGCTGCCGCACACTGAGCAGATGGTTTCAACATATCATCAATGATGACGCCTAGCTCCCTTTCCCAGTCGGTGACTCCTAATGTGGAACCTTCCATTACATAACTATAATTCGGGTTCCTCTTTCCCACATGCATCACTTTGCACTTGCTCACATTAAACATCATCTGACATTTAGATGCCCAGTCTCCCAGTCTCGTAAGGTCCTCTTGTAATTTTTCACAATCCTCTTGTGAATTAACAACTTTGAATAACTCTCCCATTGCCTCAGCAATCGTAGCCTAAAGCCTCTTTCCATTGCCATATAAAGTGTAGGTGGATGAGTGATGAGGAGAGCAATAGCCTCCTATCCACTCCTTTTCAAGTTTAATAACTAATTTGCTGTACATCACCTTGAGCACATTATGAATATGTGATTTGTAAATTTGCAAAAATAAAAATTCCATTGTTCCAAGCAGGGCTGTATTGTCAGTACACCAAACCTTTTGACTCAGATTCCTCTATTTTTCTACTGTCCCACTCTAGCTCTGACTCCAGCTTCTATTGATATTGGGCTATAAATTTGTGTTCTGGCTCTCAAGTACTAGTAAATATAACTCATATTTATCAGTATTTTAGTTAAAATAATGAATTTACCATATATTATAATGCTGTAAGTTTTTATTTTGAAGCTGGAGTCTGAGTTGGCACTGGCTCCTTGATCCTAAGAAAACTTGTCAAGCCCTGCTTTAGACTATAGGAATGGCTTAGAATATTCCTCTTTGCTATAATGGCATATTTCTGATTATGTCTTCTTGAGGTACAAATTCCTTAAGTGCTAAGGTAAGGTAAATGTAACTGGATTACCTTCTAGGAAAACAAGTGACATATAGTTTTTCAAAAGTAATGTTAACAGCTCTGGTGCTTTCATAAATGTAGTTAGATTAATTGAACCATGTTTTGTTTTATAGGGTTCAAAGTCTCCTTCACCAAGGCCTAATATGCCAATCCGTTTTTTTATTATGAAGAGCAGCAATCTCAGAAACTTGGAGATCTCACAGCAAAAGGGGATTTGGTCTACAACACCTAGCAATGAGCGCAAACTAAATCGTGCTTTTTGGGAGAGCAGCACAGTTTACTTGGTGTTTTCTGTCCAGGGATCAGGACATTTCCAGGTAAGGAGCCTTCAGAAATAAAATACTTAAACAAAAAAGACATATAGGGCAGTCTAAAGTATAATAGTCAAATTATAGGTAGTTTAAGTTTTAAAAATATAGGCTACACACACTATTTTTTTTGCTAAGTTCATGTTTTCATTTGTTCTCTTAACATTGGTTATGGCCAAAATTGTGCAAAAAACAGTAAGCATTCACTCCAGTTTATTAAGTGCAATAAAAATACTTTGTCATGCTGTCATACAGCAAGCAGAGATTCAGTTGTAATATTGTGTTATTTTTGTATTAGCTGTCCCTGAATTTTATAATTATGTTAATATTTTTACATTTTTTTAAATCGTTATTTGTTGTGTTAAATTTGTCTGGGGTGGGGATAAGATTTAGTAATAGCTGTGACTTTTTAATATTAGGTTTGATTTTTATTGTGTTATTGTGAACAACATTTCCTGCTTTAACTCGCTTTCAGCACTGAAGTAGCACAGTGAGCAACAAGTGTAAATAAATTAACTTTGAAGTTTGAACTAAAGTCCAAAACATTGCTTGCTGTGCAAAAGCATAATAAAGTGTTTCATATTACACTTAATAATTTGGTATGGTCAGGCTATCATTCTTTCTAGAGAGTTGTGAAAAAATACATCATTCATTCTTATGGTGGACATTTGTGTGCTTTCCATTGCTGTTTTTATAAAGACTTGTAAAACATTAATTGAATTTATTTATGACATTTATACCCCATATTTCCCCGCACAGAGTATAGAGTTCAATGTGGCTAACAAGCTACAAGAAGACAGTACATAATAAAATACAGGAATGGTAATGTAAGGGCGGAGTCGGCCTACCACATGTCTTACCTGCTGCTGCCTCCTCTGCTTTTTTTGGTGGGGGGGGGGGGGGGGTTCTCCTGAGATTTGAAAAGCACAGGACCAGCAGGATGTACAAAACCACAAAGCCCTGTTCAGTTCCAGTAGCAAAGGGGAGGTCAATAAAGGAGGAGACAGCAGCTGGTAAGAAATATTGCTCATCTAGTTTCTCTTGCTGGCTGAAAGCGATTTTGAGTGGGGAAGAGGCGGTGACACTAGGGTGGTAGGAAGAGAATGTCATGATGTCAAAAGGTGGGGATGGGGTGGGAAAGGAAAGGTGGTGATTCTGGGGGTGGGGGTAGGGGTGGGGGTACGAGGGAAGGGAAGGACAGGTCATGATGCTAGAGGGAGGGGAAATATGGTGATACCAGGAAGTAAAAGGGTGAGAAGGGAAGATGATGTGATAGGGTGGGTGTGGGCAGGAGGGAAAAGAAGCTGATGATGACTGAAGAAGTGGGGAAATAAGCAAGTTGATGGTTTACCATGACAAGGTGAACACAGTTCTGGGTGTGCTGCAGCACAAAAAGGCTGGGAACCACCACACCATAGGTAGTAACACTTAGAAAAATCTGTTATGTCAGACCAGTTCAGTTTATTATATGTTTTTTTTCTCCGTGTCTTGCCCTATTTTTCTATATCATTTCTCTATAGTTCTGTTTTATTTTCTTTGCTCAGTTGATCAGTAATGTGGAACTGAGTCAGCTGTTTTATGCAAATGACATCTAAATTTACACATAACTAGAAAGAATGAATGTCCTAAACTATGTTTGGTTGTAATTAAAGAATGACCTGTTTGGTAATAAATTGCTGTGGATCTACTGCCCTTCTTGTGCCCATAGGATTTGAGGTCTTTGCAGTACACGTCTTTCAGCACCATCTCTTGAGCCAGTTCTCTTTCTTCACTGGTTAAATTTTTAGTTTCAGAAGTGTGTATTAACATTGACATCCCCCCTGATCCAACCCCAATCCCTTGTTAACATTAAGAGCCCCACACACCCCACCACCTTTACTCCCAATAAATTGAGTGGAAAAAAAAAAGTACCCCGGAACTTCTAGCCCTAATCCATTGTAAACAAAACAATTAAGGACTCCCTGGATTCCTGATCCTCCTGCTCCCAGTGTCTCTGTTTTTCAATGGTGCTATCAGATCCACAGTGGTAGTCTTGCAGTCCTGCAGATAGAGGTCAGGCTGTCAAGTAAGAGAGCTTTCCCTTGTTTGGACATCTGACTTTTAACAATAATACTGCAGTACCTTTGCTAGGGCCATTGATTCCTGCTGTCTTTGCACTGTGGCTGGGAGTGCATGATGTTCTTTGCTGCAACAACTCAAAATATAAAGTAAAATACTGCAAGATTCACTGTATCATGGTAGTGAGGTACAACAAATTTTGTGGTAAATTTTCCAATCGTTATAATGTTAGCACACTATTTTTTTTTTTTTACCACAGAATTAGGAGCCTAAGTCTTAGGGTATTTTGTGTGGACCAGTCTTAACTTGGTCTATCATAAACTTGTCCAATTTTTTTTTTAAAGTACCCGAATGGCTAGTTGACTAGTGCTGTGACTGAGACTGTTTTCTAATCAGTTACTGATTAGATCTTAGTTTGTTGTGATAATCCAATGAGACATCTAAGTTCTTTCTAGTGGAAGAGATGAAACACCAAAGTCTTACTTTATATATTGCTATTCACTTTAAAATGCAAGCTTTTCCATTTTGAAACAGGGTTTTGCTAGAATGTCTTCAGAGATTGGGCGTGAAAAAAGTCAGGACTGGGGCTCTACAGGCCTTGGAGGTGTGTTTAAGGTGGAATGGATCAGGAAAGAGAGTCTTCCATTTCAGTATGCACACCATCTACTGAACCCTTGGAACGATAACAAGAAAGTTCAGATCAGCAGGGATGGGCAGGTAACATGCATTGCTGTTTGTCTCCTAAACTTCACCTAATACAGACTATTTGTTGCAAGACTGGGTGTATGAGGGCTTTGACTTAGTTATGAAGGATAGATGTTTTATTACTATTGCCCTTAGGCTAATTTTGAAAGCCATTTCTACAAGTAAAATGAAATGATCCGCCCTATGTGTGGGTAAAAGCATGCATGTAGTGCCTTTTCACACTTACTTTTAGTGTCAGAGGATGAAGGCATTCCTGGCTGTGAGGTTGGGGCAGATTTGAAATGTATGCATATTTTTGTGTTTTCGAAAGTATGTGCATATTTCTAGTCTCAAAAACCATCTGCACAAATTAATAGGTATGAATGTGTGTGAGTACTCTTCCTGCATAGTTATAGTTAAACTTGCTATACTGCAGTGTACATCATAAAAATTTAAGACTGAAAAGAACGCCATTTAGAATAGGAAAGACTCATAAAGTGAAAGTATGTGTGTACCTTTACTTTGAAAACCCTGCAACGCCACAGAATGAAAAGTATGCAGCTATAAAATTACAGCAGATACTCATATCCTCATATGTAGGTTGCACCCTAACTTTGAACCTTAATAGAAATAAAATGCAATGACTAATGCAGTGGTTCCCAAACCTGGTCCTGGAGGCACCCCAGCCATTCAGGTTTTCAGGATACCCACAATGAATATTCATGAGAGAGATTTGCATGCACTGCCTCCACTGCATGCAAATCTCTCTCATGAATATTCATTGTGGATATCCTGAAAACCTGACTGGCTGGGGTACTTCCAGGACCAGGTTTGGGAACCACTGGGCTAATGTATAGGTTGCTATCCCCACCTCCTCCCACCCCAGGTCCAGCATCTTCCCTTCCCCATGCAGCCACTGTTGTCTTGCCTTTTCTTGCACTGCTCTGAAAGATAGTATGCATCAGCATGAAGCCTTTCAGTAGACGCCAGCAGTCGAGTGCTGCCACATCCTGATCTCCCTTCAACAGGAAATGCATCATGGAAGCTCCCTTTTAATCTCCTCTTCCTTTCTGTCTGTCTCCAAAGTCCAGTGTCTCTTCTGGCCAGCAGCTTTTCCCTCTTCCCTTCCCCATGTGACCGCTATCACTCTATCTCTCTTGGTGCGACTTCAAAGGTGCTTTGTGCCACTGCAGGGCCTTCCAGTAGAGGCTTACACTCGAGCAGTGCTGTATCCCACCCTCCCCCTGACAGGAAATGCATCACAGGAGGATGGGCTTGGTACACAAATAAGTAGTATTTGCTGCTGAAAAATATAGAACATTTTGAGAGATTTGAAACCTCTAACATTATATGCCAGATAATGTGGATGCAGCCTGCTTTATTCTGTCTTTAGATAAACTTCTGTGTACAGTATTGTAGCAGTATCTTTACAGACAAGTTGTTATTGTTCAGCAAATGAAAATTGTATGTTCAGATTCTTGTGAATGTAATTAAAATGTATGAACATGAAAATGAGGGCCTTGGCTCTTTCCTTTAGTTATTTTTCTGGTTTGAAGCCATTATTATGTATTGATTCTTTTAATCGTTTTCCATTTCCTTAGTTTATAAAGTATGCTAGTATTGTGGATCTAAGATTGATTTGATATTAAGAAACATTTGTCTATAATATTTTAGATTTGCTGGTTGATACGGAGTTCTAGAATGTTGCTACATTTTCTGGTTGTTCACTTTTCTCCCCTGTAATCCATCATTTACCAAGGACCAACATTTTGGCATTCACTACTTGCTTTTCTTTATACCTCCAAGGCAATAATTTAGTAAACTTGAATTGCATGCTCTTTTACTAGTGCCATCTTACAAGAAATTTATACAGTTTTTTTAGAAGTTCAGAAAACAAGCAGTAATAGAAACTGTGCATAATTTAAATATGTTATCAGTAGTCTGGCCTGATGGATCAGCAGCAGCACTGCGTACTGTTGTGCAAGAGACCTGCTTTCAGTTCTTTGAGCTGGCCAGGACTGGGAATGCTGTGGAGGCAATAGTGACAGCCTTTTGAAGGGAGGGAGGGAGTTCTGGTTATTTACTAGTGACACCTACCAGCTGGTATAGATTCTTGGAGAAGTACTGTTGGTGCAAATGCCAGGCTAGTTGGGAAGGAATATCCCAAATAAAGATACAATCTAAACATAAACACTTCTATCTTTTCTAGAAAATAAATATTTTCATGTTTTCTGTCCCCTTTTCACCTGTTCTTTCACAGCTAATATTAATTTATGTGTAACCCATTCTGTTGGCATAGTCTTATGATTTCCTGTCTTTAGGAATTGGAACCCCAGGTTGGAGAACAGTTGTTGCAACTATGGGATCGTATTCCTCTAGGAGACAAAAATCCTACTCATTGACTCGCATTAGAATATGTTAAGGTAGGTATTAGTCAGATATTATTTTGCAGTCAGCCAGAATAGGATATTACTAAAATAGTCTGTGAATCACCTAAGATGTGCTTGTGGCCAATTCAGGATGACTTGGATCCAGGAGCTCTGCATTCCACTTATGTCCTTATTTATTTATTGGGATTTATTAACCGCCTTTATGAAGAGATTCACCCAAGGTGGTGTACAGCAGATTGGACTGGACTATAACTTAGAAGAAAAAAACTGAATGCAGGTTTAGTAAAGTAATTACTTCTGAAACAATATGTCAGACACAATGGGCTATTTTTAGTTATAGTCCAATTTAAGCTACTCACACTATATGAAGTCATAAACCTGAGCTGACCAGTCAGCTGGTCTCATTCATGGTTTTCAGTTGGGTGAAGAATTATTTTAGCAGCTGGTTTGTGCATGAATTAAACTGGAACCATTGTAAGTTGTGATACCTTTTAATTTTGTTTAGGAGCTTTGGTGGGCAGAGTAAACAAGCAACCTTTCTAGTCTCAAAAGGTCATGCGCAGTATCTCTTTTGTTAAGCTAATACAAATTATTTCAGCCTGTGAAGATTTTAGTTACCTAGAGCTGCTTGAATAGAATACAATTTCTGTTAGGATCAGATGCCAGTGATTGTAATATTTGTCAGTGGGAAATCCCTTATTAATAAAAAACAATGATTTTGATCTCCAGAAAGCTCTTAAATGCAGTGTCTTGCAAAGATCTTCACACTGTTGTACATTTTTCAAACCTTGCTGTTAAGTATGCAGTTCAAAATGCACCCGTTTGTTTCACTGATCTCCACAACATATTCTGCACATTCAAAACGAACAATTATAGATACGTTCAAAAAGAAATTAAGGATAAGAAACTAATAAGTCTTCACATTCTGTCACTATAAACCTATATAAGCTCTGGAGTAAATAATCAGCTGGTGGCAGTCAGCCAAAGAGCTGCTCCCAAGATAAATGACGACCACAAGGAAAGGGGCTCAGAACTGCATATTCTGAGCCATCAAATGGTCTGCCCAGGGTTGGCAGTGATTTGGTATGACAGGCTCTGTGGGATTACCTTTTACTTGTGTTGGCATGAGATGGCACATAAATGTCTGGTTAGGTATTAGTTTGATCAGAGCCGGCATCATGTGATGGTCCAATGAGATGACAGAGCCTTATTTCACTATGTGGCACAGGTCTTTGGGGAGTGAGATTTTTTTTTTTCTTTCCCTCTCATTTTCCTAGCTACAGTTTGGCCCTTCTTCAGTTGGAGAATTCTTGGCAACAGTTTATGCAACTTTAATTTATTTTTATTTATGCATTCTTTTATCCCACTATTATCCAAAAACAAATTTTGGTTCAAAGTGGCTTACAGTTTACATTTTGGTGGCGTTACAGTAGTGTTGTGCAATGTGGAGAGGGCATCTATAGTTTGTGTAGTTATTCATAGAGTTTATGAAGAGATAGATTTGAAGAGGAAAAGGTGGTAGCTATTATGTTCAGTTGTACAGTTTTGGTGATGTTTATTCATATAGTTTTTGAAGAGGTAGATTTTGTTACGGATTTGACTGTATCCCATGCCTACATTCACCTCGCCTCCTGGTGACCAGGCCCTATGGCTGCTGTGGACTGTCTTATCCCTGTTTCCCAAACATGTTCCAGAATCCTCCGGTTCCAGCCAAGCCCGTTCCAGCATCCGGTTCCAGCCAAGCCCATTCCAGTCCTATTCTGATGTTCCAGCATTCCACACTTACTTGTGCCCTCATCTGTAATTGCCTTTATTAAGCACCTGGGAACTTTCAGGCTTTCCTTTGCAACAGAGGTCTTCAGATGAGTTTTCGTCTGTGTGTGTTTGTTGCAGTTCCAGCCCTGCTAGTTCTTGTCTTGCCAGTCTTCAACTTCTACTCCAACACTGCTTGTTCCAGCCCTGCAAGCCTTCGGCTTCAGTTCTAATCCTGCTTGTGTTTGCCCTGTTTGTCTTCAGCTTCAGTTCCTCCACTGTTTGTTCCAGCCCTGTCTGCTTTCAGCTTCTATTCCAGCTCTGCCTGAATCCTGGTCCAGCCCAGCCTTTTTGAGAATCCTGAATCCTGTTCCTGCCTTGTTTATTGTCTTGCTTCGAGCCAAGCCCGTTCCAGAATCCAGTTCTAGTAAAGCCAAACCTGTTCCAGAATCCAGTTCCAGCCAAGCCTGTTTGAGAATCCTGTTTGAGAATCCTATCTACAGCTTCGGCTCCAGTCCGGTAGTTCCAGTCCTGCTTATTCCAGCCCTGCTCATCTATAGCTTCAGTTCCCATCCTGCTAGTTCCGGTCCTGCTTGTACTAGCCTGTCTGTGTTCAGCCTCGCTTCCTGTTTGGGTGGTTCACCTGCTGCTGCTGGTCACTGGTAGTGGCCCAAGGGCTCACTACTCCGGACTCCGTGACAGTCCGTAACAGATTTGACAGGAAGGCGACGATATCTTTGTGATTAGCTGTAGAATTTTTTTAAGAGGTAGGCTTTCATTTCTTTTCTGAATTGGAGGAGATTTGGGATGCTTCTTATGGTTTTTGATGTCAACTTCCACCATTTGGAACCCTGGTAGCTAATTCCGGCTGTGCAGATAGTTTTGTACATGGTGTTTTGCAGTTGGGTAGATATAGGAGTAGGTAGTTTCTGTTTACTGGGCTGGCATTTCTTGAGGATAGTTAAATCATGTTAATCATATATTCGGGTGCCATTCCGAATAGTATCTTGAAGGGTGCTCTCTTTGAAAAATATTCTTGCCTTGACTTGTAGCCAGTGTAGTATTTCAAGCAGTGGGTTTGCTCTTTCTTATTTCGATTTCTTGAAAATCAGTCTTTCTTCCGTGTTTTGGACTGTTTACTACAATTTTAGTGTGTTTTCCTTGCACCCTACATATGCTGCATTGCAGTAGTCTAGTGGTGATAGGTATCGTTGATTGGACCAGTATCCAGAAAGATTGTCTAGGGAAATAGTCTTTTATTCTTCTCGGTTTCCATAGTGTTCTGAAGAATTTTGATGTTACTGCTGATATTTGATTGTCCGGTGTTAGATGTTTGTCGAGAATGATTCCTAGTATTTTAAGTTGTGTTTCGAAGTGGTATGTTTGTTGGTTGATTGTGAATTTTTGGTAGGATGTGGGGTTGTGTGGGCTGGATAGTACTAGGAATTTGTTTTTGTCTCTGTTCAGTTTGAGTTCTTCCATGAGGTCCAATCCTTTTTTAATTTTGTCCTGTATGTTTGTGATATTGTGATATTGTTTTGGAAAGGTATGAAGATGGTGATGTAGTCTGCGTATGTAAATGAGTTGAAACCCATTCCATTTTGTTTTCTGAGTGGCGCAATCATTACATTGAACAGTATTGATAATATTGGCGATCCCTGTGGTATCCCGCACTCAGAGATCCATGAGACTGATGTTTGGTTGGACATATTTACAATGTAGGATCTGGTCTTTAGGAAGCCATTGAACCATGTTGCCACTGCACCATTGATTCCTGTGCTGTCAAGCAGTGTTATTAGCGTGGTGTGGTCTACTAGGTCGAGCTCACTTGACATGTCGAATTGTAGTAGTAGTATGTTTTGTCCTTGGCATATATGCTTCTGAATTTCGTTAGCAGGGTGGTTATGACTGTCTCAGTGCTGTGTTGTGGTCTGAAACCTGATTGGGATTTATGAAGAATTGAGAATTTTGTCAAGTATTCCATTAGTTGCTGTGTTAATAGACCTTCCATCGTTTTGGTCAGTAGTGGTATGGAAGCTACTGGTCTGTAATTTGTGATATCACTCATCTTGCTGGTAGTGTTTTTGGGGATAGGTGTGAGTACTATGTCGCCTTTGTCTGTTGGAAATTGACCTCTTTCAAACATGTATTTGGTGATATACTTGACGAACCAGTCTGGTGGGTTTTTCATCACATAGTTGGGGCATTTGTCAAGTAGGCAGTACGCATGCACATTTTTGTCAATATTGTCTTTACTGTGCCTAGTTGTGATGGTTTGAACGTGGTCCATATTCTGTCTGCTGCAGTGTGGTTGTGTGTTTCGCAGTCCTGTAGGTAGTCTGTGATGTTTATTTTTGGTTTTGCAAGGTTTGATCTTTTGTTTGTTATTTTGTTTTTGAAGTATTGTGCAAGATCATCTGCAGTTGGTGGTGTTTCAGTTGTTGCCAATATGTTCTGGGTTTTCAGTATTTCATGAATTCAAATATTTTTTTCGTATTGGTGTGGTCGAGGTTCATATATGTACTGTAGTGTTCTGGTTTTGCTTTCTTTATGCTGTTTATGTATGTTCTTATGGCTTTTCTCCATTGGTTTTGTTTGCGGCCCATGCTTCTTCGAGTTTCCTACAGAGTTTCTTCATGTGTAGTAGTTTGTCATTAAACCAGAGATGTGGTTGTTTTGTGATTTTTTTTTTTTTTGTTTTGTTTTGGGTGGTTTTATTTTGTTTAGTGTGTGTTCACTTGTTTCGTCCCAGTTTATCATGAAGTGTTTATCTTTGGGTGGTATGTCATTGAGTTCATTTATTGTTGTCCAGAATGTGTGGTTGTCTACTTTTCCTCTGGTTGTGAATGTGTGTTGGGTTGTTGGCTCTCTTTTCTTTCCACTTTCTTTCCATTGTAGTGTGAAAGTGAGCTTGCTATGGTCTGACCATGATACCTCTTCCCATGTGTGGTTTGTTAATATGTGGTTATTACTCGTTGAGAATCTGTGGGCTAGTATTTATAAACTGGTGTCCTTTTGTGTGCGATGAGATTCCTTGTGCTGTTGAGAAGTTCCATTGGTTTATGAAGTTCACTAATGTTCTGGTGTTTGTGTCATTTTCTTTTTCTAGGTGCAGATTTGTCACCTATTAATAGGACATTTGGGTGATTGGTGCAGATGTTTGATACGAAGTCCGTGAAGTCATCTTGGGTGTTTGTCCAGTTTCCTGGAGGGTGGTAGAATAATATGATGCATAGTTGGTCAGTTAGTGCTTTGTCTGTGATTTTGCATGCCAGGATTTCAGTTGTTGAGGATGTGTGTTTAGCGTCAGGTTCTGCTGTGAAGGAGAATATATATATTATTGCAACGCCTCTTCCCCTGGTTTTGGTTTTGTGGAAATGTATTATTTTATATCCTGGTGGGCATAGGTCTAGTAGTGCAGGATCGTCTTGAGGTGCAGCCATGTTTCAATTATGAGCAGTAGTCCGAGTTTGTTTCTATCCATTCTCTTAGTAGTGTTGTCTTATTTACTGCCGATCTCGCGTTTATGTAACCTGTTTGTATCGAGACATACGTTTCATGTTTAATGTTGGTTATTTAACAGTTTGTAGTTGTCTGTGTGGTCTGCCTGTTTTGCTGTTGTTGTTTTGTTGGGTGTTGTTCATGTTTGTTTTCATGTTGCTGGTTGTTTGGCCTCTACGTTGTTGTTTAGGTGGTGATTGGGCTCTTCTAGTTGTTGGAGTGCTCATCTTCTTCCTGTGATGCATACTGGTGTTTTGTTCCATGTGGTTGGAGTTGCTGCTGATAGCCCCATTATCCACATTGTTATTGTATAGTAGAAGATCCATGCCCTTAGTTGGACATTTTTGGAGGTTGCTTCTGGCTTTGGGGTGTTTGTGTGTGAATATGTGTGTGCTTGGGCTCTGAGGTGCTTGTGTTTGTGTGTTGCATGGGGTTGGTTGGTTGGTTTTGTTTTTTTTCTTTTACCTTGACTGAATGATCAGTGAAGAATAAAGGTAGCTAGTACATTAAAAACAATACCCGCAGCAGTGAACAATGGCCTTCAATAACGGTCACATGTAAAGGATAAATGAGAAGTGGAAGTTCGATGTGTTATAGAGTAATTGCTACTCAATATAGTGCTTTTGGCAATAGAATTACCCTGAGAGAGAACAATCAAGGCTGAACAATTAATTGTAGTGGTGGTGCTACAATATGTGGGAGGCAAAAGCGTTCAACTATGATTGTCTGTGGCAGTGAGTAATTAGGCAGGTGAAAAGATCACGTCAAGAGTAGCTGCGCATCATGTGAGCTGTGTGATCGCAGGAGTAGATTTTAAATCGGGCGCGCCGGGGGCTTGGGGAACAACACCGTTTGGAGAACACCTTTTTTTTTTTTTTTTCAGTAGTTTGGTGCTCCTGTCAGCAAACTACTTGCTTGGAGAGTGGAGGATGCTATGGTTAATCTTGGCAGCCAAGAGGAGCAGCATAGAGGGCACATACTTGCCGCATCATAATGGCAGATAGGGGAAACCTTCTTAAAGGAAACTTGCTGTCACCCATCATTATTATTATTAGTGGTGATAAAGCACAGCTGAAAAAATATTTTTAAGTATCTAGGTCTCTGAGATTTGTTTTGTGACCCTTGGGCCATTTAGAACATTTTACCTGTTGGTACTGTTTTTAGAACCTTTGGGTCCAAATCACCCATAGGTACCGCCCTGGGCCCACTGGGTGTATGTTTTAAGTTCTCTATTTATGTTAAAATAATCATGTGAAGAGAGGAAATCTTAAACTATTTCAGTCAAGTAGATGAAGACTGAGAGGGAGGGGCAGGGGCTGCATAGGAAGAAGCACTGAAGCATGTCCAAAGAGCCTTCTAAGCTCTTTCTGGGCTCTTGGAGGGTGGATTTCATCTGGTGCTATCAGGGTGACGATACCCATGTGTCTGGCTGATTATATCCTGCTTATCCAAGGAGAAAAACCTGTTCCATTATACCATAGACCTGAGACTGGGGAAATGATTTCACCTTTCAGCAAAACAATGATCCTGTGCACAAAGCAAGCACAACAATACAGTGCTTCAGCAATAAGAAGGTGAATGGGCCCAGTCAAAGCCCAGACCAGCATCCTATAGAAAATCCGTAGAAAGAGTTTGAAGGCTGCAGTCAACAAATTATCTTCCACTGACCTGAGCTATTCTGCCAAGAAGAATGGGCAAAAAAAGCATCATCCCACTGGTATAAAGTTGGGAGACACACTTATCCTAAATGATTCATGGCTATTGTTGCTGCAAAAGGTGTTTGTATTCAGTCACGACTTTTTAGTTTCTTATTAATAGCTTTTTGGATATTTCCATTTGTTACTGTTGTGCAGATCGGTGAAACAATCTCCTACTTTAATACATGTTAGAATATGAAAAGTGTACAAGGATGTGAAGATTTAAGTGATGCACTATTTCAAATTTGAACTGGACACAAACTCTTTTGTGTTAAGAAGAATGGATGCACTTTACATATTTAATCATGAGATGAGAATCTAACTATTTAAGGGGCCTGTTTACTAAGGTGCACTAGCGTTTTTAGCTCACATTAAAATTAGCGAGTGTTAAATGCTACAGTCGCCCATATATTCCTATGGGCGACTTAGCATTTAGCACGCTCTAATCATTAGTGCGTGCTAAAAACGCTAGTGTACCTTAGCGATGCTTAGTAAACAGGGTCCTAAGTTATTTATTTATCCTTGTGTTTGTATTTTTTTCAGTTGTAGCTGCTATGGAACTTGTCTGTTAATATAATCACCAGAAACGTCAATCTACAGGGGGAAAAAGCACATATATGGACAAAATGTGTTTGAAACCAAGAAATTACATGGAATTGATGATGCACCTTTCACCATAACATCTTTAAAAGTGAGCTGCGATGCACCACTGCAATTACAGGAGAAAGCAGTGGTGATAAACAACATTATGTTTGCTTTGCAGTTCAGTGTTATTAAGATCTTTCGATTGAATAAGTAATGCTGTATTTATGTTTTTGTTTACATGGCTGTCATGGAACGGAAACAGCATTTTTAAAAATCAATTTTAGTTTCAGATGTTAAAGTTTAAGCCAACTGTAACAACTGACATTAATTGACAAATTTTCAAAAGGATAAAGTTGGTAAAATTTTTATTTTATTTTCTGTGAACATTCAAATAGCTAGGTATTAAATGATGGTGTAGAAACTTCAGTTTGTTGAATGCATTGCTTGTTTAGCTGAACCTTGCGAAGGCATTACATTTCTGAATTATTATAAGTTACTGTTGAGAATATTTTCAAATCAACCTTGTAAGTTTGCAAATGGTGTAGATACTAAGCTGACAGTAATGCTTTTATCCTACTCACCAAGGAGTCTCATATATAAGGCAAAAAAAAAAAAAATCATAACCTTTCTTCCTGATTCCTAACCAAAAATGATCTAATGTGTACCTTCCTTAATGCAGTCAGTTTCTCTGTCTTCCACACTATATATACCTCATTATGGGGCCCTTTTACCTAACGGTGGTAAAAGGGGCCTTGCGGTGGCATTGGCACGTGGGTTTGCTGTTCGCTGAAACCCCTTTTACCACCACTGATATAAGGTAAAAAAAAAAAATAACAACAACAAAAAAAAGGAAATGACCTTGCGGTAAGTTGAACACTTGCATTGCCATTTCCTGGGAGAGCCTGGTGGTAACCGGGCAGCGCATGGTGCTGCCCATTTACCGCCAGGTACAACCCCTGCAATAGAAAATTACAAAAGTATTTTCTAGTGTCCTAATAGCAAGAAGCTGGGATAACCACCAGGCTCCTGAGCCAGCCTGGCGGTAGGGCCAATTTCGTGTGTGGCGACGCAGCAGTAAACCTACTGCCATTTCGTAAAAGGGCCCCTATATTACGTGTTGCAGCTAGGGCTGTACCAAATATTCGTATTTGTCAGCCCCGAATATATTCGTGTTTGGACAAATAGTGATTTAAATTCAAATACGAATAATCAAAGGCTCTACTGTGCTAATTCTTACTGAAATAAACACTTTTTTATCTCTGATTTCTCGTTGCTTCTTTTATTATTTGTTGTGTTAAAGCTCAGTTCCCATTATTCATGTTTGGTACTCAGCCAAATAATATTTTTCATTATTTGTATTCAGCCGAATAGTAAAACATGGTTATTTGGTACAGCTCTAGCTGCAGCACTCAGGGCACAGGCAGGCAATCTTTGAGCATGTTTTGGACAATACGCTGAAAATAAGGTCAGAGGTTGTTCCTGTAAAGCTGCCAAAGGGTATGTTTACTAAGCGTTTTTAACGTGTCTGTAAATTTAAGGCACATTAAATACTAATGCGCCTATACATTTCTATGGGCTCGTTAGCGTTTAACACGCGTACACCATTTATTCGTGTTAAAAATGCTAACGTGCCCATAGAACCACTTAGTAAACCTAGCCCTAAGTTTGTCTCCGTGATAGTGTATATCACTGGTTTCTCAGAAACTCACACTCGTACAGCAAAGCCTCTGACCTAAAATTTTGTTTGCACTGCCTTTCATGTTAAATTTTCCTTCTATGAGGTGCATATGCAGGGAAAGAGAAATGTTGCTTGTATAGTGGATTGCACTAGTTCTTTATCTCTGAAAATTTGGATATAATCCCAGTCTGGGTGTTTGCCTATTGAATTTAGCAGTCCTGATTGTTTCAGTTGACTTTTCTTTTAGGCTGTAGCAATGCTGCATGATCGACAGTGTCAAACCCCAGGAGTAGCAGCAGTAATTCCCATGAGGAATAGATTCATTGAATGTGTAAGGAGCTGCCACAGAAGCTGCTTTGAACGAACTGGTGCTATTAAAGATGTAGCAATTTAAAATAAAATCCTTTATAATTCTCTCTCTCAGTTTTTACTCACTCTTTCCTTTCTGCTGTCTTTTTAATAGTTGCCCTGCCAGAACTTAGCTTTCCCTTGTTCACCACCCTCTCTGTAGAATAAAAGGGAGCAAAGGCAGGAGAAGCAAAGAAATACTAGAGCTGCATTGGACTACCTCCCGTCACAAAACTGATCAGATTAGCTTCTATAATTTAGAAAGGAATTTCTTAAGGTCTTACAGTGATCTGAAAAATTGTTCCTGATTTCCTGATTTCCCCTATTAAGGCATACATGCGACACTGAATGGTTTCTGATCTTTAAACAAAATGTAATATTAGACAAAGGGAACCTGAGTAAACACCATAACACAGTTTCTAAATTATTACTTCATTTATTTAAGGAACAAAGAGGCCCTTTTACAAAGGCGTGCCAAAAAGTGGCCTGCAGCAGTGTGGGTGTGTGTTTTTGGCACGCACCGGACCCTTATGGTACCGTGTCTGGAAAAAAGGGATTTTTTTTAATGGGCCGGAAAATGGATGTGTGGCAAAATGAAAACCAGCATGCATCCATTTCTGCCTAAGACCTTACCGCCAACCATTGACTTAGCGGTAAGATCTCACATGCTTCCTGGGCGGTAAGCATGCAGCGCACGTGAACTGCCGTTTACTGCCGGGTAAGCGCCCCATGGTAGAAAATAGAATGCCAAATTCAGAATTACTGCCCAGGGCATGTGCTAACAGTGGTAATACTGATTTGGCGCATTCTGGGTTTTGGATAATTTTGGGCCCTTTTACATGCCTTTGTAAAAGGTCCCCCAAAGTTATCCAAAACCCATATCACCCATATGAAAAAGAAACTGCCTCCTAAACTTAACTGGTTGCAACCAATAATTATAACCAAACACTTCTGTAATTTGATATCAGCCTTTCACATTGCTATTGAGGAAGCTTAGCCCACTCATCTTTGAAGAACTGCTTTAATTCAAACACATTCATAGTTTTTTGTGCATGAACTGCTTGTTTCAGGTCCTGCCATAGCATCTCTATTGGGTTCAGGTCAGGACTTTAGGCCAGTCTAAAACTTTAATTTTGCTTCTACTCAGCAATTCAAATGGAAACTTGATTTTGTGTTTTAGATCATTGTGTTGCTGCATAACCCAGTTATGCTTCAGTTCAGCTCACGGACAGATGACTCAACATTCTCCTTAAGAATTTTCTGATACCGTGCAGCTTCATGATTCCTTCAATAATGGCAAGTTTTTTCTAGGTCTTGAAGCAGCAAAGCATCCTCACACCATTGTAGTACCACCTCCATGTTTGACTTAGTATGATGTTCTTACTGTGGAATGCTGTATTTGGTTTATGCCAGACTTATGGGATCTGTGTTGTCTAGTGAGTTCCAGTTTTGACTCATCTGTCCCAAACAATATCCCAAAAGGCTTGGGGAGCATCCAGATATGTTTTTGCAAATGTAAGATGAGCACTGATGTTACTTTTGGATAGAAGTGGTTTCTGCCTTGTTACTCTCCCATGAATCCCATTTTTCTCAGTCTCATTGTGGACTCATAAACACTGACCTTAGCTGAAGCTAGAGAGGCCCATTTGGATGATGTTCTGGGATGTCGTGACATCCTGGTTGAGTTGTCGCTGTGCCCTTGGAGTAATTTTGGCAACCTGGGCTCTCCTGGGAAAAATCACCTTTGTTCCAAGTCTTTTTTTTTCCATGTGAAGATAATGGTTTTCACTGTGGTTTGGTGAAGTCTCAGAGCTGTAGAAAATGTCCTTGTGACCCTCTCCGGACTGATATATTTCACCTAACAAAAAAGGTGGAAGACACCATGAAATAATTCCTGGGCAACCAAAGGCTTGATTTATTCTTCCAATCCAATATATAGGGTGTGCTGCAGTATATAGGGTGCGCTGACAAGATATACCTTTTTTTTCATGTCTTCCACCTTTTTTTTAAATTTTGTGGAAGGTTTGATTTCCTGATTTTGTTTGTTATATTTCACCAACTTTTTCCTCATCTCTTCCGGAATTTCCTTTGATCATGGCATAGTGTTCTTTTGAAGCTTTGTGGTCACTGCTTCACTCTAATGGTAAGATTCAATATATAGGTCTAGATTCTATAAATGGTGTTTAAAAAAATAGGTGCAGAAAATAATAGTGCTTAGTGCTATTCTATAAACTACGTTTAGGCGCGGTCTACAGAATCACACTTAGCACCGGGAACCGGTGACTATTTACACCAATGAAAACCTGGTATAAATCCCCATATGTAAATTAGGTGCAGATCCTGCTAATTCTACAACAATGAGCATAAATGTTAGGCATGCCCCTCCCATGGCCACACCCTCTTTATCAGATCTGCACGATTTACATGCATCTCTTTATAGAATGCGCCTAAAGGTGTAAATTCTATTTCCAATTAGTGCTGATAATTGCTTGTTGGCCAATTGTTGGCACTGTTAACTTATTAAACAATTAAGTTGCATGCGCAAATTGGACATGTCTAAATTTGCATGCGCAGCTGAAAGTGCCATATATAGAATCTGAGGGATAGTGAGATTTAGATTCAACAGGGCTGGCTGTAATCAAGCCTGGCTGTATTCATTCAGCTAAATCTAATTAAAATTTGATCAATTGGTTGATTAACTAAGGAGGGCAGTTACTTTTTCACATGGATATTATGGGTCTTGGATAACTTTGTTCTTTAAATAAATGAAGTAATACTTTAAAAATTTGTATGTTGACCCTTTATCTAAAATTACACTTTGTTTTAAAGATCAGAAAGCATTCAGTGTGACATATATGCAATCATAGGGGAAGTCAGGAGTAGGGAAAAACTTTTTCACATCACTATATTTATACAAGGTCCTGTCCCTCACTTTCAGACCCTTTTTATTTGTTCCAGTAATATGCCACATAAAATGTTTTCTAATTAATGTAACTTTCTATTTACTTTTGCACGCATTTGTGGTCTCAAGACTTGAAATAATATGAATTAAACTAGCTGTATAATTGGAGATCACATGCACTTAAGTTGAACAGTACATTGCACCACCAACTATGTATTAGTTTCTTTTTCAGCTGCCACTGTTACTTGTGAAATTTCTGTGAAAATGTATATACAGTGTATCTAGTATTTTACATGCAGCAGTTTACATACTGTTTTGATGTTCAATGTAAAGACTTTCTGGAATAAAGTTATGTTATGATTTATAGCCTGAAGCCATTGACTTTTTAGTTATTTTTTTAAATGCAATGTCTCTTGAAAATATTATTTTAGAGCCTACTAAATATAATGGAAAAGTTTCAGTAGGACAGAATTTATTCATGGTCTTGTAATTCCTGTAGGAAATAGTTTACTTGCACTTAATTTGACACCATGGTCAGTAAGGTGGGGAGGGGTATACAGTCAGAACAGTTGCTCTGGGGGAGCCTGCCACGGGGGTTCTAAGCTGCCTCATCCTGCAGGAGCTAAAGTATGCTGGGGTGTTTTGCTGCCCCCTCCCAAATTTCTGCTCTTATTGCAGAATAACTCTGGTCTTGCATGAAGCCACCAGAAACAGTAGCATAGAAGTTCAGAAAATCCTTTGGCACATATCACTGAGGTTTAAGTGTTTGAAAGATACAGGACTTACGTTAAGTAGCAACTGAAAATTTTAAAATTACCAAAAATTAAAGAATATAAAACATTTACCTTGAAGATGTAATTCAAAGATAGCATTAAAGAAGAAACCACACCTTCTACATAGTAGCTCAGAGTGAGCTACATTCAAGTGTATTGGGTATTTTTCTGTCCCCAGAGGGCTTAAAATCTAAGAGCTTCTTTTACAAAGCTGTGCTAGTGATTCCTATGTGACAGTTGAGAGGAAGCCGCACAGGTATTGCTAGCGCGGCATTGTAAAAGAAGCCCTAAGTTTGTACCTAAGGTAATGGAGGTTAATTGGAATAATTGTTAAATTTAAAAAACATTATTCAGAATGAGTGGCTAATGGGGATAATACATTAGCCACAAGATATCTCAGTAAAGAAGCTTCCAGAATGATGTCACCGATTAGGTAGCTTTTGGACAAGTCTACTAGACATCAGTCTAGTATTAAGCAGTTATTAAATTCTAAGTGTTTACATTTGAACCGAAGGTGACATCAGTATGACTCCAGAGTCAGCTCCTAGTAAGAGCTGTTGAGGAGGAGAGGAAGGAGAGTGATATGCTGGACATGTGGGCAGGGGGAAAACTGAGAATAAGAAAAATAATGGTGGTTAGTAAAATTAAAACACACCAGAAAAAAAGAAAGATCAACCCCATGTATAGAATCAAGCACAACAAAAAAAAAAAAAAAAGTAGGGATGGACATTAGCCTTCCAATAAGGTCCAAACTGAGGCTCAAAGGCGTGAATATCAATGAATTTATTGGAGCACCAACTGTAAAAGATTTGACATGGAGTTGTGTTTTGATGTGGAAACGACTGTTTCAGGAATAATCCAATCTACATATAAACAAAAAAAATTAACATACAATTCGATTTTAATTGTTAATAACAACATACCTGAACACATATTTTCATAGATATTTATTTATATGATATGTAATATCAAAATAAAGTAGATGACATATTAGAGGAAGGAGATAATATAATCATATAAACAATAGTGAAAACATGCATTAAATGATATCTGATATATATGAAAAAGTATAAAAAGCAAAAACAAAAAATGTGACACAGAAGAAACACTTAAAACATTTTTTTAAAACCCATAATTTTCAAACTGTCACAGCCAAAACACTTGATAAGAGGCATTTGAGAGAGCAAATCCAAACAAGCAGTGTGGTGTTGTCTATATCAAAACAAGGACATCAAAGCAGTCCAACTTAGTCCAGAAAAAAGAAAGAAAAAGGGGGAAAAGTCTCAACAAGTGCTGTAATATTGAATATTGTTCATTAATTACATGCACAAGTCATCATAGACTGAACCCCCCCCCCCAAAAAAAAAAATAAGTCTATTTTTATTTTCTTATATTTATAAATGCTTATATTCACACATAGTTCCAGCTCTAAAAAGCAAACAGAACCACAAAGTAACTTATCTTTTGACAAATCTGTCCTGCGTATAGGCTCCGACGGTCCCGTTTCGTATTTCTTCCTCAGGGAACCCAGATGCGGACTTGTGAAAAAATTGAGTCAGTCCAGCGTTTTTTTAGTCACTCAATTTTTTCACAAGTCCGCGACTGGGTTCCCTGAGGAAGAAATACGAAACAGATAAAGACCTGTACAGTCCAACCAATCTGTCCAACAAGATAAACTCATTACATATGGTATGTGATACTTCATATGTATACTTGATCTTGATTTGTCCTTGCCATTTTCTGGGCAGAGACCATAGAAGTCTGCCCGACAATATCCTTGTTCTAAAATTTCTGAAGTTGTTGTCGAAGCCCCTGAAAAGCTCACTCCAGCCCATCCACGTCTATTCAGCCACGATCAGGGCACAGTATGTCGACTGATTTGGTTTCTCTTCTTAGTTGTTTCTGGGTTGTTGTTTTTTAAAATTATGATCTAATGTTTCACCCAGAATGTTTATAATAAGGGCAGGAAATAATTTTTGTTAAAATAAATGAAATAAATTAACATTTCTTTTCAGTGTTATTGTTTGATACAAAGGAATAGTCATATTTTGTTTTTATTATTCTGTATTTTTGTCATAATACTTGCATGTCATCACTAGATGGTGCTGTTTGATTTGTATTGTGAAAGTAATTAGAAAGCAGGCACTAAGTTCAGATAGACTCCCTGATTATACATGTGGGACCAAATTCTATATAGCATGCCTAAAATAGCATGCAGAAATGAAAAACGCCTAGGCGTATTCTATAATTGCTATATGCGATATATAGAATACAGTTATGCGTGCACATATACGCAGTGCTACAAATCACGTGGATCTATGCACTATATATAGAATACACCAAAAATGATGTTGACTTTTGTGCATCATGATGTCATCGCGCTCTTATCTGTTGGGACATTTCCAAAAAATGCCTCAATGAAAGAGAAAGAGGATGCCTAACTTCTCACCACAAGACAACCAATCGTTGGCTGCACTGTTCCTTAGAAAAGAGGAACAGTATTTTGTGGTCCCAAGAAAGAGGAGGCTTTTCCTCAACTATAGAAGGAATTGGCAGCAGTTGACTGCAGTGTACAACTATAATGTTGAGGTCCAAAGAGATGTGAGTATACTTAGTACTTAAAGTTCCATATTTGCAGACATTTGTTTACAAATCTGTGATCGGACTGACAGTCCTATGCAAAATACATGCAGTCTGGGGAAGGGGACCACCATACTCCACTTATGGGATATGAACCAGCAAAAGTCCATAGACCATTATTAAAATGGACTTGGGTAAAATCTACTGCTTATTTCTGGGATAAGCAGCATAAAATGTTTTGTACTTTTTTTTTTTTTTGGGGGGGGGGGGGGGGGGGAGATCTTGCCAGGTATTTGTGACCTGGATTGTCCACTGTTGGAAACAGGATGCTGGGCTTGATTGACCTTTGGTCTGTCCCAGTGTGGCAATACTTATGTACTTATGTTAGGGAGCAAGGCAGGTACTCAAACTACTCTGCCACTTCAGTTCCTGGACCTGAACAGCTCAGCCTTGTCCGGTGTCCAAGATTGCTTCTGGGCCACCAATTCAACAAAACAGAGACAGTCTGGGGAAATGGGGATGGGACCATACTCCACTCACTGGATTTGAATCAGCAGTCTCAGAGGAGCAGTCAGCCTCGATCGATGTCCAAGGCTGCTTCTGGGACACTGAAATATCAAAAAAAAGGTAGTCGGGGGGGGGGGGGGGGGGGGGTGCCATGCTTTGCTCATGGGATTTGAACCAGCAATCCCAGCGCACTGACCAATTCTTTTTCTGAAGATTATACCTTAGCTAGTGGCATAGGGGACATCAGTCACTAGAGAAGGCATGGCTTTTTTTGAGGGGGGTACTTGGGAGTACTGAGTACTGGCACCTTTTCCATTGTCTGCTAAAATTGGCCCATGGACCCCAGTTTTCATGAAAGAGCTCAGGCTCTACACACCAATGCTGCCTTGTCATAGATTCTGTGACTGGTTGCAGGGGGCCTGACTGTTGTGGGGTGGGTCCCTCAGTGATCACCTCACCCCTGAAGGGTGGTCTAGTATTTGAGTACCGGCACCTTTTTTGCTAGTAAAAACGCACTGAGAGAAGGTATAGGTGAATAAGGAATTCACAGAATATAGGGTTGGTAAGCAGCAAAACCACCAAGTAACCAATGAATCACAGAGGGGCAAAAGCACACTCTCAGGACTGCTAAAGATAAAATGGTGTCTGCCTGACCCTTAATTATAGCAGCTGTCTAATCGGTACCAAATTAAAGACAACGGTGCCCGTATAGGTGCAGTCATTATTCCAGTAATCGCTGTGCGGAGTAAAAAAACCAATACCACCTTTGTTTTAATGTGGTACTTGAGGACAGATTTTCCCATATGGGAATCAAACTCACACTTCTTCCATCCTGAGGCAGGGGCCCTAACTGTTACACTACCTTAGCTAGTGGCATAGGGGACATCAGTCACTAGGTTTTTTTTGCAATGCAGTGGGATTTGATCTTTGCTATTTGCCTCTCTCTTCCTGTCATGCATGTTTTGCACTGGGAAACATTTCTTTGACTGGCTGGTGAAAGTGTCTACAATAGGAGCAGATTACTCAAAGCTATAGGATGCAGCATATGACATATATGAGAGGCTGTTAACAGAGCCTGACCCCTTCCTATTGCTATCTCCTTTCCAGTGGTGTACCAAGGAGGGGCAGTCCACCCTGGGTGCACACCGCTGGGGAGGGGGGGGGGGGGTGCCATGCGCCTGTCGGCTCCGCTCGTTTCGTGCTCCCTCTGCCCCAGAACAAGTTACTTCCTGTTCCGGGGCAGAGGGAGCATGGAATGAACGAAGCCGACAGGCGCGCGGCACCCCTCCCCCAGCAGGTAAAAATGCACCCGGGGGGGGGGGGGGGTGCATCGGCGATCCGCCCAGGATGTCAGCCACCCTAGGAACGCCACTGCTCCTTTCACAAAGATTCCAATTTCAACATTTCCAGGCTGCAGATTTTGGGCCAGTCGTGGATTTCTAACCACCCCATCATGGTGCATTATGGAACTTGCCGCAATCATTTCAATTTTCTGAGTCAGGCACTATTGATGCCACACAGTTTGCAATGTATGCTAAAACCCAGGACTGGCCCAAAATCTCCAGTATAAAACTACTACTACTACTATTTAACATTTCTAAAGCGCTACTAGGGTTACACAGCGCTGTACAGTTAACAAAGAAGGACAGTCCCTGCTCAAAGTCAGCTTACAATCTAATGGACAGTATGTGCGGACAGACAAATTGGGGCAGTCTAGATTCCTGGGTAGAGTTGAAATGGTTAGGTGCCGATGGTGACATTGAAGAGATGGGCTTTGAGCAAGGATTTGAAGATGGGCAGGGAGGGGGCTTGGTGTATGGGCTGAGGAAGTTTATTCCAAGCATAGGGAGAGGCAAGGCAGAAAGGGCGGAGCCTGGATTTGGCAATGGTGGAGAAGGGGACAGAGAGGAGGGATTTGTCCTGTGAGCAGAGGTTTCGGGTAGGAGCGTACGGGGAGATAAGGGCAGAGAGGTAGTGGGGGGGAGGGGCATCAGATTGAGTGCATTTGTAGGTTAGTAGGAGAAGCTTGAACTGTATGCGGTACCTGATCGGAAGCCAGTGAAGTGACTTGAGGAGAGGGGTGATATGAGTATATCGGTCCAGGCGGAAGATGACGCGCAGCAGAGTTCTGAACAGATTGAAGGGGGGGTAGATGGCTAAGTGGGAGGCCAGTGAGGAGTAGGTTGCAGTAGTCAAGGCGAGAGGTAATGAGAGAGTGGATGAGAGTTCGGGTGGTGTGTTCAGAGAGGAAAGGGCGAATTTTGCTATTGTTATAGAGGAAGAAGCGACAGGTCTTGGCTTTCTGCTGGATATGCGCAGAGAAGGAGAGGGAGGAGTCGAAGATGACTCCGAGGTTGCGGGCAGATGAGACTGGGAGGATGAGGGTGCCATTTACTGAGATAGAGAGCGGAGGGAGGGGAGAGGTGGGTTTGGGTGGAAAGACAATAAGCTCTGTCTTGGACATGTTCAGTTGTATCTGTGGTGGCCATGGCCTTCCAGCAATACCATTACAGTACACACAGTACCAACCCGGGAGCATGACTGTTCATTCTTAAAGCAGAACATGCCCCCTGTCCTAACTTATGCACCCCCTCATCTAATTTGTAACCTTTACACTGTGTTTGCTATATGAAGATACTAGTAAAAAAGCCCCGTTTCTGATGCAAATGAAATGGGGGCTAGCAAGGTTTTCTTCAGAGTGTGCATGTGGGAGTGTGTGTCCCTGCCCTCTCTCCCTCCCCCTCCCCCCTTGGAGTCCAGTCCTTCAGTGTTAAGTTTCCTGCTGTTCTGTGTTACAGAGAGAGTGAGGGCATCTCTCTCCCCTCCCCCTCTGAGTCCTTCACTGTTTACAGAGAGAGGGATTTCGTGCTGTGCTGTTTTCCTTCACTCATGGGGAAACCGGATATCTCTGGCGCTTCACACTTCTGGCTGGAGGCTTCATAGAACGTTGGTCTTGCCTTTTATATATATAGAATTTTGGCAGGTGGAGAGCTATCCAGCTAAGACTCTGTCTCATCTTGGCTGGGTCAGTTTTGTCAAACAAAAGTTCTTGCTCAGTGACTGGTGGTAGTTAATATGGTTTGTATGTATGCACTGCTTAGGTCCTACAGCTGGACTTGAACCCTACTCAGTGACATCAGAGAGCTGTGTTTTAGCTATCACACCACAGTGCAGAGACAGCTTGTGAGCTTAATAGTTATCTGGCAGTTGTCCACTGTGCATTTGCCATGAACTAGCAGAAATGTATATGTGTTGGGAGACTTTAAAAGGTATATGTGCTTAGCAGGTTAGTGCTACAGAAGTGGAAACTGGTGAAAAAAGTAAGATGTAAATGTAAAATGTTACAAGTAAATCATATGTATATGCTAGATAGGCACTGTAAAGAACCAATATGAATATTTACACGGAAAAAGAAGTGTAAATTTAAGCGCATATATTAACGTGGAGAGCAATAAATTCTATAACTATGCACAGAAATCAAGGGAACGCCCACACCATGCCTATTTTCCAATGCACAGAACGCCCCTTTTCAAATATGCACATTAGAATCTGGTCGTATTCTATGAAGTACCGCACAGATTTATGTGTATAGATTCCAATTAATGCGCATAAATTCAAATTAACACTCAGTGCTTATTAATCTATTAACTTGCATGCAGTCTCTGTATTTATGTGCATAACTACATGTGGAAATTTCAGCACGGTATACAGAATCCTGAGGATGGAGCTTAAAATTGTGAGTGCAAATTTGGGTGTGTGCCTAATTTGTGTGCACAATTTAATTAACAAGCCAATTAGCGCCAATAATTGCTAACAATTATTGCTAATTGGCAACAATTTGGATTTACTTGTGCATCTTGCTAAGCACTGGTTCTATAAAGATGTGCGTGTAAATCTTGTAGCATGCAACTGAAAAAGGGGGCTCGGCCATGGGAGGAACATGGATGGGTCAGGGGCATTCACTAAAGATGTGTGTACTATTATAGAATTCAGGGGAATCTGCACCTAATTTACGTGCGACAATTTCCACCAGGGTTCAGTGGATGTAAATCCTCATGCCCACAGTTGGGTGCAGATCCTGGCACTATATACTATTCTATAAACTGTGCCCAATTCAGAGCTCCATTTATAGAATACTCCCCAGTGCTCATTTTTTCAGTGTCCACCATTTACAGAATGTGGAAATCAATTTACCAAGAAAGAGAAAATAAGCTTTGAGAAATAGAAATGTACCAAGAGGGCAGCTGTCAAAAAGCATTACAATTTTAGACACAAAAATTACATGGCTAAAATTATCCATCCAAAAATGGGGCATGGGAGTTGGGGCATTCTGTTCAGTAATACCACATTCATCACCTTAGGCACTGAACTGTGGAAAATGAAAGGGATCCATAATGTCCCTTGTTTTATTCAATATCTACCTCACCCCTCTAGCTGAGATGTTCCAGTTGATGGAAACAAAATTCTCTACACTGATGTGCAGCTGCTCATACCCATTGAACCAGATCTACCCACAGGACCTCAGGAATGGGAAACTCTTCCTCATTCCCCCCCCCCCCCAAAAAAAAATAAAAAAAAACAGAGCGTCTGTGGGTTCCAACAGAAGTAGATAGATATCAAAATCTCTTTTGTGAGCTGTGAACTCCCCCCAAATCATAGGCCAGGAATCTGGGGATACAAGGGACTCATCACTTACTTTGATCCCACAAATTCAGGCAACCTTTTAAAAACTGCTTCTATCACCTGCAGCAATTACAAAATCTATCTCTGACTCTGCACATTGAGAAAATGACTCTGATCACAGTGATTCAAGCTGTGATAATGTCATGGCTAGACTACAGTAGTGCCCTGTATATTGATCACACCACATGAGTTTGAACCAACTCCAATTAATTCGTAGATCACACTCTTCCTGTATAGACTACACTGGCTGCCAGTACTCTGCAGGCCCAAATTAAAAACTTTATCTCTTACTAAGGCTCTCAGATGAAATGGGCCAGAGTACTTAATAAGTTAGTGACCTACACATGTTTGAGATCTCTTAAAGTCCTCACAGGGAGCATCTTTAACTGTACCCTCATCAAAGGAAATCATGCGATGTGATGTGACGTGACACTTTTTCCAGTGATCCTTCTCAGGAATACCTCCATGTTCTGGAACTCACTCCCAGAGGGGCTACTCTTAACTCAAGACTACCTCTACTTTAAGAAGCAAGGAAAAGCCCGATTCTTCTCCCAGATCTTTAATAGCTGTAGCCACTGATTTATTCACTAACACTACTTCTAGGTTAGCTTGCCACACAGCCTGTAACAGGGACCAGTCCCACATATCTTTTTCAACTGTACATCATAGGTTTTAACTCTGTGGCTGCTACAGCACTCCCAATATTGAGCAAACTCCTTTACTATGGCCATCCGGGGGTCACTGTGGTTTTTCGGTGTTCTCTGTCTCCACCTGCTGGTGGGCAGATGCGGCCCATCAGTTGATGGATTCATCTGCTGTGACTAAAGAAAATTACCAAGGTAAGAACCTAATTTTCCCTTACCCCCTTATATTGTATGGTGAGCCCTTCAAAACCCAGAAACTTTGTCCCCATGTCATTCTCTATTCTGCAGGACACAAAACAGATCTTGTAATCCCTATGGGTAGAAATTTGATGTGTAAAGGGGAAAAGGATAGTGATAGGAGTGTATAGTCCTCCTGGCCAGAATGAACAGACAGATATAGAAATGTTATCAGAAATTAGGGAGGCTAACAAACTGGGAAACAAATAATAGGTGATTTAATTGCCCAGATATTAACTGGGTAAATGTAACGGGGCATGCCAGGGTGGTAAAATTCCTTGATGAAATCAAAGAGTGCTTTATGGAGCAGATGGTTCAGGAACCAACAAGAAAGGGAACAATTCTAGACCTAGTCCTTAGTGCAGCTCATGATCTGGTGCAGGAGGTAATGGTGCTGGGGCTGCTTGACAAAAGTGATCATAACATGATCAGATTTGATATAAGCTGTGGAATAAGTACACACAAAAAATCCAATACATTAGCATTTAACTTTCAAAAAGGAGACTATGATAAAATGAGAAGAATGGTAAAAAAAAAAATACTTAGCAAAGGTCAAAAATGTACATCGGACATGGATGCTGTTCAAAAATACCATCCTGGAAGCCTAGGGAACATATATTCCATATATTAAAAAAGGAGGACGGAAAGCCAAACAACAGCTGGCATACGGTGAGGTGAAGGAAGCTATTCTAAAAGAAAATCCTTCAGAAAAGGGAAGAAGTATCTAACTGAAAATAAGAGGAAACAGCATAAGGAATTTCAAGTCAAATGGAAAGCGCAGAAAAGGAAGGCAAAGAGAGACTTTAAAAAGAAGTTTGAACTGGAGGCAAAAACATATAGTAAAAACCTTTTTTTTTTTGTATATTAGAAGCAAGAAGCTGGCAAAAAAATCGGTTGGACTGCTAAATGACAGAGTGGTAAAAGGGGCACTCAGGGAAGACAAGGCCATAGCGGAGAGATTAAATTAATTCTTTGCTTTGGTCTTCACCGGATGTTATACATCCCAGAGTACTGATAGAATTGAAAAACAAACTTGCAGAGCTATTGTTAGTAATATATGCAATTTATCTTTAAACTCAAGCATGGTACCGGAAGATTGTAGGGTGGCTAATGTAATCCCAGTTTTTAAAAAGGTTCCAGAGGTGAGCCTGATACCGGTTCTGGGCAAAATGGTAGAGACTATTATAAAGAACAAAATTACAGAGCATGTACACATGCGTGGATTAATGAGATAAAGCCAGCATGGATTTAATAAAGGGATATCTTGCCTCACCAATCTGCTATATTTCTTTGAAGGGGTGAATAAACCTGTGAATAAAGGTGAGCTGGTTGATATTGTATATCTGAAAAATGCATGAAACACGCCTGGAGAAATTAGAAAATAGGATAGGAGGTTAATGTTCTATTGTGGATTTAAAACTTGTTAAAAGATAGAAAACAGAGTACTGTTAAATGGTCAGTATTCTCAATGGAGAAGGGTAGATAGTGGGGTTCCGCAGGGGTCTGTGCTGGGACTTCTGCTTTTTAACATATTTATAAATGATCTAGAGATGGGAATAGCTAGTGAGGTAATGTAAATTTGCTGATGACACAAATTATTCAAAGTTCTTAAATTTCAAGAGACTGGGCATCCAAATGGTTTGGACGGCTTCCTAAAGGAAAAGTTCATTGATCGTTATTAAATGGACTTTGGGAAAATCCACTATTTCTGTGATAAGCAGTATAAAATGTTTTGTACTTTTTTGGGATCTTGCCAGGTATTTGTGACCTGGATTGGCCACTGTTGGAAACAGGATGCTGGGCTTGATGGACCTTTGGTCTTTCCCAGTGTGGCAATACTTATGTACAAACAGCATTTCACTTATGTTCAGTTTAGCATCCCCAATCATTTGAAAAGTTGGCTCCTATGCTGTAGTATAATTTACCCTTAATATAGCCACCCAGTTTTACTTATCCCAGTACTTTGTCTTACCCATCTGTATTTCCCAACTGCATGTCTCCTCTGTTGCCTTTTTAAAAAGTTGCATTGTATTGTGCTGACATTTTACTTATTGTATGTTCTGCTGTGCTGCCTATTAAAATATTTCATTTGTATTGCTGACAAATATTGGAATGCTTATTTTATATCGCTCCTTTTCCTTCTTTTTTTCTTGAGAGTACATCTTTAGCTTCTTTAGCCTCTGTGTGCTGTTCTAGGCAAGGTGTAATCACAAATTTTCAGCACGGTCAGAGCGCTGTGCTTCCTGAAAAGCATGTCTCTGTCCTATATTAGTATCCATATCTGGAAGGGTCTCTGCTGATGACTCTGACAAATCAGGGTCAACAGTCTGATCGATAGGTTTGTTGGTGAGGTCAGACTGTTCCATATTCGTGGCCCCGGTCACCTCTGGAACTGGTGCTGCTGGAAGCACTGGAGCGCCTCCTCTTGTCATTTGGTCAGCTGGTTCCACCTGGACTGGCTTAGGATCTGGAACTAGAGAAGTAATCTCTGCTGCTTCTGCTTGCTAGACCACCCTGGCCTGACTATGGGTCACCATAGCAGAAATTCTGACTCCGCTATCAAGGGATATATTCAGTGGACCCATGTCGGTCCCACACAGCATTGGTACTGGCATGTCTTTCATTATGCCTACTTCTTTGTATCCAGGCTTGGTACCCCAATCCAGGAATACTCGAGCAATGGGTACAGTCTCTCTCTGGATCCGTTGGCTAGCACTAACTCTGCAGTGCACCCTGGTAGAATAGCATTTTCTGGCGCTAGCTCTGGTCGTAACAAAGTCATGCTAGAGCCAGTGTCCACAAGCCAGCCATCTGGGTCTGGTTAACAGTTACTGGAGTGCTGTAGGGTTGTGGATATCCATCTGCTTCCTTGCTTGATGAATGGCCAGTAATTTTTTGTGCTGCAGCAACTGTGTGGGTCTCCTTTGAGGTACTGGAGCCACCCACGAAAGCTGCCAGCCTTAGTACAGGAACTGGAGTGCTCTTTAATGCAGGCTTTGGGGTTGTCTGAGCAATCCGCTTTGAAATGTCCTGTATGCCCACACTGAGAACAAGGACATTCATGCCTAAAGTCTTTAAGTTTTTTGGGGAACACTGGAGGGTTTGCATACAGTCTTTCTGAGGGATATTTGGCTAAGGGCCCTGGCTGCCCTTAGGTACTGACTGCTGTGGATATGGATGGCTTCTCTTTGTTAACTAGGGACGGTTAGTCATAAAGATTTCAGCCAACTGTGTGATCTTGAACATGTTCCCTCACTTCTGGATGACAACACTGAAGAAACTGCTCCAGGACCATCAGGTTTTGGCAGTCCTCTAGGGTTTAAACTTCAGCTCCACTGAGCCACCGCTGATGCTGGTATCTTAACTGGATCACAAACTCACTGTGAGTATCATCTGCCCCCTTTTGCAAAGTCTGGAACTTCAGTCTAAAGGTCTCGGGGGTAATGGCATAATGGTTCAACAAAGTTTTGCACACCTTCTCAAACTGGGAGCACGTCTCCATGGACAGTCCTTGGAACGCTTCAAGTGCTCTACGAGTGAGCTTTCCTCTCAGATAGTGTACCCAGTCTTTCTGAGTAATCTCATTCAGGTGGCAAAGTTTTTCAAAGGCAGTTAGATATCCACCTATGTCACCTCTGGTATCATCAAACTGTGAAAACAAGTTGGGCCCAATCCGAGCTGAGGACTCTGTCCCTGGCCTTGGCACAGAGGTTGGGCGGGCGCTTTGGATATGAGCCATTTCCATCTCCAGCTTCATTTTCTGCAACTGGAATGCTCACCGCAGGTGGTCTAGCCGCTGTTGCTCTATGATGTAGATCTGCCGGATCTCAGCTGGTGTGGCATTGGCCCTGCCAACTCATGGGCCTCTGCCCATAAGAGGTCTGCTTTCCCCACAGGAGAACTCTGCGCAGGCTGGTCCTGCAGCTTCTCTCCGCTGAGGTCATTCGGTTGCTATTGTGTTAGGACAGGCATATCCAGTGTCTGAGGGCTGCTACCAGTTGCCATCAGCACACTGCTAATCTCCTAACACTACCAAAAAAACTTAACAGGAAAGGGACCCTGTTACTGCTCCACTTGTTCACTGGGCTCTGTGTCTGGAGGTTACAGATAAAAAAATACTCTGAACCACTCAGTTGATGGTGACCCTCACACCACACATTGAGCCTGACAATCCCACCATGCTACCACCAAAAAAGAAGACTGGAATAGCAAAGAGGCACTGAGTGTCTTGAAACAACAGAAGACATAAACAGAAAGCAGATACTGAAAGTCCAAACAGGTTCTTTATTTGTACAGACTCGACGTGGCCACGTTTCGCCAATAAGGCTGCATCAGGGGTAGTGACATAAAGCAGCTAACCAGGGACAAGAAAGGTTTAGCCTGGATAGCACAACTGATCATCTAAGATGACTTCAGCAGTGGTTCCTTCACAGAAGTGGAGCAGAGGACTGAAGCTGCTGCATACTGTGAAATGAGGAGGAGGGGGAAGACAACTCCTCCATCTGATTTAGAAATCCATGAATTCAATATCCTCAGCCACTTGAGACATTTCTATGTCATCGATAGCATCTCTGAACTTATCTTCTGCCAAGTCCATGGCATTTTCAGTCACGGATATGTTCTGTGCACTATCTGGGTCTTCTGTTAGTGAAACATTGACTTGAGATTCAAACAGCATTTGCCCATAAGGCAGTTAATTCAGCAAGGACGTTGTCATTTCTTGGCCTAGCAACGAGTCCTCCTGTTCCATTTCAACTATACAGTGCACATCATAGGAGCCAACTTTTCAAAATTATTGAGGGTGCTAAGCCCAATGGAAATAACCCCTCCCTGGACACATACAAGGAATTTTCTCAATATTGGGGGTGCTCAAGCACCCACAGAGTCGGCTCCAATGCTGCACATGCTGGTCACTAACGATGTTTTGTGATTTACATCGATTACCTGTGGGTAGCCCTTGGCTCCTTTGTCGAGACCTTTAAGATGTAGACTGATCCGTCGCCATCTCTTTAACAACAAGGGCTGTTTACTCCTTCTGTTAGAGGTTTTGTAGAACTCCATGTTTAGCTGTAGCATCTTTCTGATTCCCCAATAGTTGGAAAGTAACTGTGTGGTGTATTTAGATGGATCTTGGTCATGTGTTGTTCTTTTTAAGCTCCTTATGGTCTGCCTGCAGCCTTCTCCAGACATGCCTGGACTATAGAATTCACATGATCTTGCCTAGCTTTGTCATGTGTTATTATGTTTTCATTCTTGTAACCTTGTAACACTGCTAAAGCAAAATAAAGCAGTGTTCTACCACTGTTTTCATTTAAAAAGAAAAAAAAATGTGCTTATCCGTAACCTTTTCCAGTTATGTTGTTATGTTTTCATTCACATACAGTGTTGGGGTTTTCTCATTCACTATCTTAAAAATCAAACAGCTCTCCAGGCTGTCTGTAAAAAAAGGGAGGGGGATTGGGAACAGATGTAGGCTGATTGATCCCACACAGATTTCTTGAAAACAGGAGGGCTGTGAGCTTTGGGGTGGGGGATTTGCAGGGGGATATGAGAGGGAATGTGGATTCTCACACAAAGCTGCATAATTGCTCCGTCTCAGTTTTATTATTATTATTATTATTTATTGCATTTGTATCCCACATTTTCCCACCTCTTTGCAGGCTCAATGTGGCTAACCATTCACATTCAGTACTAACCATTCACATTAGTTCTTTTGCTTGTGTGCCTTTAAAGCCTAAAAGGTAAAAAAAAAAAGCCTTTTTACTTTCCTTAAAGAAAAAACATCTGTCTGACACCAGGGCTCGGGAGAAGGGGGGGGGGGGGGAGGGGGGAAGAGGGATTTGGGATTGAGCCTTTTTTTTTCCAGTTTACAAGTCAGCATGTATTGAAAGCCTGATGAGCCACATCCTGTATGATTTTTTGTGAAAGTTCATCTTAAATCAGTTTTTTGCATCTGCTATCTGATGCTTCGTGTTATGAAAAAACAGAGGGAGTAAAAAACAAATGGAGGACTTGATCCAATTTAAAATCATTAGAGCTGTGATTTAAACAGCACGGTATCCTATTAAAAGAAAAAATTAAAAAAGAAACAGTTAGTCTGAAGCCTAAAATGCTTATTTTCTTTCCTTTGAGAAAATGTTAAGCTGCACACATTCCTCCAAGGCTGTAGAGGGTGGTGTTGGGGGTGTTTGACATCATTTCCCATCACATGATCCCATCCAAGATCGCGGCTAGTGTGAAACAGGAAGTGACGTGATGTGTACAGTGCTCGGTACCATCTTGGAAAAAAGAGGTGTGGCTATGACATTTTGTGTGACATCACCAAAAGGGGTGGTGTTTGGGGTGGGGCTATACAAATAAGGTGGGGCAAGAGTGGGGTTATGCAATGGACAGGGCTATGATGCCATATCTGGTGACATCAAATGGGAAGTAGGTGGGGCTTGTGTGAATCATAAACATGGCTTGGGTGTGTCCTTGCTTCTGATTGGCTAAAACCCAGAAGTGGGCATGTCACCTGTCAAAATCAATTCTTTTGACAAAAGCAGGTGAGATGTACTATTCCCATACCAAGGTCACTCAGTTTATTTTTCAATCACCTATGTGGAACCATGTCAAAGGCTTTGCTAAAATCCAAGTACACCACATTTAGCGCCCCTCCCATATCCAACTGTTTGGTCACCCAGTCAAAGAAATCAATCAGATTTGTCTTGCAAGTCCTACCTCTAGTAAAACCATGTCCATTCGATTCTAGAAACTTCATAATCCTCTGCTTTGGAAGTGTTTCCATTAGTTTACTCACCACTGAGGTCAAACTGACAGGCCTGTAATTCCCAACCTCCTCCTTTCTTCTGCTCTTGTGCAGAGGGAGCACATCTACCCTTCTCCAGTATTCTGGGACCACTCCAGACTCTAAAGAAGCATCTCTTTTACTGGAAAATCGGGAGCTTCAGGAACCTCTGGGGGAAGTACAGATCCAAGTAACTAATACAGTCAGAGGCTTGAGACACTGAATTTCCAGAGAACTGGAGGGATTATCAATAGAATTGCTCCCATTGATCATATTTGTGTGTGTGAGTGTTTCTTGATCGATTCTTCTTTTGGGGAGGACCTGGGAGCTGACAACCTGTCTAAATGTTTCAATGAGTTTTCTGAACCAGCATGCTGCAGTCCAATGGATCCTATGAAACTACACCATATTCATTAAAAGACTGGTTTCCCTAAGGCACAGAGTAGCACAGTTTATTTTAAGAACAAGTTAAAAGTCCTTCAGGGAATTAAAGTCCTTCTCCACTTGTTAACCTGCCCTTTGTCTACATATGTTTCAAGTGAAAGCAATTTTTAGTCAGCTCTATACTAAAATTCACAGTGTAGAAAATGTAGCTTTTTTACAGTAGGAAAGCTTTTCCTCTTTCATGTGTTCAAGAACATTATAAACAGGACAGAAAACACCTACAGACACTAAAGAACTGAAAATCAATGCAGGTTACCCAGGAAACACCAACCGTCCATAAATGTTCACTCAGTTATGCTTTGCATCTGGTATAGTTTTATGCTATACACTGCCTTGGGTGAATCTCTTCATAAAGGCAGTCAATAAATCCCCCAAATAAGTAAACAAACAAATCATACTGAAATCCTCCTGCAGCTGAAAACACAGAACACAAACGCATGCTTTTTTTCGCAGAATTCTTAATGGTCAACCAAAATGATTTTCAGTTGTTTCAAATGGCAGATCAATTGTCTATAATCTGCTAACAAATTTTGCATGACTGTGTATAGAAAAATAGCCCTGTAACAGCAGGTACTGGCTGCCTTTGGGAAATCCTTACACCTCCTGTGAGAACTGAGCTCTCATTATTCATTCAGTGTGAATAATGTGAAGTCAGCCTGCCTTGACAAGGAGTTTTCTTGAAGCCTGGAAACCACTCTGAGGAACGAGGAGATCCTCAGCCATTTAATTCATCATATTAAAGCAATCTTTGGTATTACTGTATGGCTTCTTAAAAATATGTAGCCCAATATTCAGGGATCACAGTAACTGTACCAAATTGAGTGCTTACACATGAATCCCCATTTTACAAAGTGTCGTAGAAACTGGAATTGAGACTTCCCAATCGAGACATACTCAATTCCAGTGGTGTGTTAGAAAAGGATTTTCCAACACAGAGCTTTTCTAAAACACCTGCATGACTGCACATGGGAGCATGTGTAGTGGGAGCAGCTATTTTACAAAAAGATTTAGATTTATTATTTATAACCCGCCCTTATCCAGGACGAGGTACAATATACATACATAAAATACTAAAACATACCAAAAAATCAATTTTTAACCTACTTCATAATTCATAAGCAAACAAAATGTCCAAAGTTTCAGCCTTATAATTTGTCCAACAAATACAGAAAAGACCAAGCACAACAAATGCGCCTTCAACTGATGTTTAAATACCAACAAATGAGTCTCATGCTTCAGTCCAGCTGCCATGTTGAAAAAATGAATGGCACAGACCCGGCAACTTCCACGAGGAGGTGTTGGCATTTACATATGCAAGTGGCGATGTTAAAATTTCTGTGTGTAAATGGCACCACTTCCCACATGTAGCTGCCCATTTTACATACTTACATGTGTATATGCTGCCAATTAAGTAGCGAGACTGCAATTTTAGTTTTGTTTCATTTTGGAGGAGACAATAAACTACATGGGATCAAGAAGAATGACTCTCTTAATACCTTGTGTAAAGCCCTGGCCAAAATGATTATATAAATTGCTGCCAAGATTTAGATGCCCCAATGCCATATACTGAATGCCAATTCTATAACACTTCTTGGCACCAAGACGGCATTTTGGAATATCAGTGTAAGTTGGCCTTGGAGCACCTAAAAGTAAGCACCAAACATTTATGGCAGGCCAAAGGCAGTTGTAACTGTAGGCGCCTAAGTGTGCCCTGTTGTGAGCATAAGTCATGTGCATATTTTGGAGAGATGTCCATGAGCTGCCCATATTCTGCCAATATTTATGCCCCCTTGCACTTACACGGTAACCAATTATATGGGGGAAGCCAATGCTTGCCCTGGGATCGGTAGGATGGAATTTTGCTACTATTTGAGAATCTCTCATAAAAATACAAGGGGATCATGGCTACACCTCAATAAAAATTCCAAAACAATATAGGAGTAATACCCAGTGGCAACAAAAATCATATCACAATTATGGGAAAAATGGCTCAACCCAAAGACTAACAAAATCACATTTTTATTCCCACAAGCAGCAGATTTCTTTTAATTATATACTCTTTAACTTACTAAGGGGCCCTTTTACAAAGCATCGGTAAGCCCAACTGTGAAGAAACTGTGTTTTAAGCCTGTGAAGTGTATTGGATATTTTCCTCCATTGATTATGTTCTGAAGTGTATTTCTCCTATTTGGCCAGCAGGTGTTGTTTCTTTGCTGTAAAGCTGTTACAAGGAACTGAATGTTCTTTTCCTTTAACACAAGCAGGAAGCAAGAAGCAGTATATATTTGAAATCTTGTTGACTGGGCTCTGATTGGCCCAGGTGCTCATCTCATTTGGACTTTACTGATTTTGAGTTCAGTTTCAGCCTGGGAGAAGAGAGAAAAAGAGCTCTTTCCTGAAGCCCTGTAAAAAACAGTTATATTTGATAACTGGTGAACAGCTATATATGTCCTGATCTCCCCAGGTACTTTCTAGGAAGTATGCAAATGTTTAGTTTTCTAATTGATCCATTTTCAGTTACTTGTTACTGTTTGCTTTTTGCACATTTTCTTTGTCCACTGTTCCAAGTTCTGAAAACAAAACACATTTGTTTGTTCATTCTGCCTGTCTGGACTGATAAAGAATCCTGGTAGTTTGTATGTTGGGTCTGTGAGTGCTTTCTGGGAAATGTTGGACAACACTGGGAGTATGGCTCCTGTAACCTAGAAATCACTGGGGATAATTGGAAAGCGGGAGACTCGCCCAGTTGGTGGCAGGAGGGTGCTAGTGTAGAGCACAAGCAGTAGGTGCACCTGAGCTGTGCTGGGGATAGACCCTCTAAGTGGCCACAGGGTAACCCCAGGCGGGTGGCTAGGCATTTTGTGACACCAACACAGGCTTACCGCACGCTAGATCGGAACTACCACTGGCCCAAAGCGGCTGCTAGTGGTAGTTGCAGCTTGAGTGTGTGCCATTTCCAGTGTGCCATAAACATTTTTTTCTAGTGCGGGGCTAACTTGGCAGTAATTGAGCATCGCCGCATGCTGCTCGGTAACTGCTGGGTTAACATGGGAGCAATTACCACCACCTCAATGGGTGGCGGTAAGTGCTTGCATCAGATGGCCAACAAGGCAAGCTATCGGACCTCTTATAGCACAACTATTCCAAGTCCAAGCTTTTAATAGCATTCATCAATCATTTACCTCTGTGTACCTAAACTGTTTCTAAGTGTGCTTAAACAATCACAAAAGTCAAAAACACAACAAGCTTTAAAATTCAAACTTCACAATAACAAGTACAAAAAAGAAGAAAAAATCTGTGACCACTTCACAAATATGTGGACTTCAGCGCTGATGAAACTGGATCAAACACCCAACACCTACACTGGATAATAAGCATTTCGGTCACCTGACCTGCTTTGGGAGATTTCACATAATCACTGAAAATTCATTGGCAGTATGCCTTGGCAATTATGTGAAATCCCCCGAAGCAGGTCAGGTGACTGAAACACTTATCATCCTGTGTAGGCGTTGGGTGGTAAAATAATAGTGCGAGTTTTAAAAAAGCAGCATTATTCTTGAACCATTGGAGAGACCAACGTGCAGTATTGAGATACCTCAAGTTAGTCAGGGTAAGTTAAGGTGCGGTAAAAGCCTGACTCTACCATACCTTAATATCTACCCCTCTAAGTGCTAATTAACTTTCCTTGTTATATTGAAGGTAATGTGTTGTTTATCCCTAAGGGGACTCCAAACCACTGGGGCCACCTACATAGGAGCTGGGGTTCTGACAGCACTCGTTTAGGTCTGGGGCTCTTCTCAGTCTGGTTTCTAACTCCTTGATGGTTACTGCAGCTATGTTTGCCATTTCTTCAGTGTGCTGAGTAGGCATTCTGCATCTTTATTATGCTTTACGGGGTTCATGTATACTTTTCTCAAAAACCTTTTTTTTATTGAGCTTGAGTTGGTGATATTTTAATAGTACTATTATTCTTCCCCCAGTTTCCTATAAAATTGCTTTGGGTTCTCTATAAACACTTTATTTTGATGTTTCTCTTCTGACTTCTATGTAATGCTACAGTTTATTTCCTTTCCATTCCACTTTATTTCTTGATATACCATCATTCATAAAACTTTACTATATATACAGTAATAAATCTCTGTAATACCAAAAAGTCCTATTAAAACATAGAAAATATAAGACTGGCTCTTCTCTAAGCCTCTAATGAAAGAAAGAAGCAACTAACTAGCTAGTCACACACCAGCTGCACATACTAGCTTATCTACTCCTTCTCTAGCTGAAATCATTTTTCATGACTCCATGTGCAATTTTTCCTTAGGTTAGTCACCCTCATTCCTATCTTAACTCCTGTTACTCTCTGTTATTTGTTTATATTTTCCACCTGTTTGCACCCCATGCTGTCTACTAAGATGTTTTAATGTGTATTGTGTTGACATTATAAGTAGCTTACGATGCCAAAATGTGTACTTTTAATTAGATATGTTTACTGCTGTAATTATCTATTATGCATGTCTGGCTTATTCTTGCTATACACTGCCTAGAAGTGAATTTCTTCAAAAAGGTGAAATATTTCCAAATTAAAAAAAAAAAAAAAAAAATAAATAAATAAATAAATAAATAAATAAATATATATATATATATATATATATATATATATATATATATATATATATGGAAGAGTGGTAAGATGGCGACCTGAAGTTCGTATGCCCAACGGCCCAGCTGCCCTCTGAAGTTTCGTATTCTTTACATAAATTTCCTCTCTGCAATTGCAGTTACCTTAACTGAGAGGAAGGGGACAACCGACAGTCAGCTGCCAATGACCAGTGTTTTGTCCCCTGAGCAGCAAGTGCGGGACCGCTGTGCGACAAACTGCCTACAGATGAAAGGGTTGGCGAGTCCTTTGATTAGCACCGGCGAAGGAGTGTCGATGCTCTTGGACCTGGAAAAAACAACTCCATCACTCCCGAATTATTCAACTACCATGTCCAAAGGAATGGAGGAGTGAGTTAGAGGCATATGCTGAAACGGAGGATGTTTACAGCAGAACCCAAATCGGCGGAACCACTCCTAAACACCCATGAGAAATCAACTTGGAGTTTTTGGCTCCCGTGGAGGTTACATTGAATACTACTACTACTACTACTTAACATTTCTAGAGCGCTGATACCATCTGGAAGGCGCTTCGGGACCTAATGGTGGCAGTAAATAATTTTGTTTCAGATATAATTTTATTAGAGAGTTACATGGACAATTTAACTGAACCCTTTGAGAGTGAAAAATTGATATAACAAATGATTCTACATGAGCAAGAAGTGGTTATGATTTTGAAAATGATAATAGACCAGAAACTTTGAATAATAAAATGAATATTATTATGGATGATTAATATCAAGATTATTGTTTTCCCCAGAGTTCCGGGTATGACTACTAAAGTTTTCCTCAGAAATATTTCCTCAATTATTACTTTAAAAGGAGAGAAGCCTGTGAAAACTGGGATTACATTAATCAGTGGGATTTGAATTATTGTTAAATAACTTCTGGTTTTTAAAAGAGAGAGAATGTCATCAGATGTATTATTTCTAACTAATATTGGACAATAAGTACCGTATTTTTCGGACTATAAGACGCACCGGACCATAAGACGCACCTAGGTTTTAGAGGAGGGAAATAGGAAAAAAAATTTTTTCCTCTTTCCCTCCTCTAAAACCTAGGTGCTCCGGTGCGTCTTGTCCGGGTTTTGGACCTCCGTCCCGTACTTACAGGATTCCGTGTTCCCTGGTGGTCTAGTGACGTCGGGGCAGGAAAGAGCCCCCTCTTTCCTGCCCATCGCGCTGCTCTCCGTGCTTCTCAATGCTTTCCGACGGTCTCGGCGAGATTCAAAATGGCCGCCGAGATTCTCAAATTTTGGGGGAAAAAATTTTGGGGGAAAAAAGTGCGTCTTATAGTCCGAAAAATACGGTATGTTTTCAATGAAATGATTTGACTATACACTGTATTGGCCTTGAAGAAGTCAACCAGATGATCAATGTGGAATAATGAATTAGACAAGTAATATCTGGGGATAATCAGGTTAATACCACTTTTTTTTCTGTTTACTGTTTAATTGATCTCCTTGTCTTGTTTCACGCTCCCTATTTAGTGGTCTAAGAAAGAGAATAGGGCACAGAGATTCAAGATGGCCGCGCCTTTGAGACGCTAGCAGGCTACACTCGACAGCACTCTGAACTAAAAATTATTCAAACATGCCGAAAAGACGGGGCCGTCCTGCCTCCAAAGCCCCGCAACAGCAAGTTTTTACCTCTCAAGATATTTGAATGCTTCTTCAGGCAGCGTCTATTCCAACTACTTCGGCGTTTCAAATGTCGAAAGGCAGCCCGCTGAGTAGCGCCGGTGCGAGTGGAGGCCCGGAAGCTTCTCCTGGGCTTGAGCTGACGCTCACCCCCGACTTAAGGGAACCTCCCCCGCAACCTGCGGGGTATAGCACACCAACCGAGGCATCTCTGGACTTGCTTTCCCGAAGTGGTGCAAGTGTACAGAGCCGGGAGGAAATAGACCCGGTTGTATGTGAGCTGAGGTCTCAGACACAAACACCTATTCCATCGAAGGTGGAAGAAGCTGAAAGTTTGATACTGGAGAAATCTTTGGAGAAAGAGGTACCACCCACACAATTTTCTTTTGAAATTAAAAAAACAGCTGAAGTAACGCTAGATTCGTTGTGGACTTTGATAGTGGGCCTAGGAAAAACCTTTGCTCCGCAAGTAAATAAACTGAATCAGGACATTTTAGCTCTAGAGCAAAAAACTAAAATTTTGGATACTAAAGTTAAAAAACTAGAGCAAACGGATAACGATATGACTTTGGAAGTTAAAAAACTCCAAACTCAACAAGAGATTATGGTTAAAGATTTGATTTCCCTGAGAAAAAAACCAGAATCATTGGAAAACTCAGCTAGGAGTAATAACCTTCGTTTAATAAACTTTCCAAGACAATTGTCTAAATCTCCAAGGGAAATGCTAAAGAAGTACTTAATGGAAATACTTGAAGTGAAAAAGAGATGATTCCACCTTTTTCTCAGGTTTATTATCTACCAATATTAAATCAAGAAAACCAGAAACAAGATCTTAATATCTTAGCTATATTAGAGTCTTCAGACAACGATCCTGTTATTCCAACAACATTGATAGTGATGGTGGCATTGCCACCAGATAAGTCATGGTTAATGAAAATGTATTTCAGAAATAAGGACAAAGTGTTCTTAGGCCAAAAAATTCAGATATTCCCTGATGTCTCTTGTGAGACACAAAAGAGGCGAAGACAATTTCTTTTGATGAAACCAGCAGTGTTACAGCTGGGTGCAATTTTCTTTCTTAGATTTCCTTGTAAATGTGTGGTAAAATACCAATCCCTTAAATATGTATTTTTTGAACCAGCTCAGCTAACAGCCTTTTTAGTGTCTGGACAAAATAAGGAAACCTGAAAATGTCATCTTCCCTTTAGATATAGATAAATTTATAACACCGAATAGTGTAACCTGTAAACTTCTCAAGTGAATGTTCTTAGAAATGTATTTCTGTTTGAATAATTCCACTTTCTATCATCTTGAATCCCATATTGTGGACTTGAGTGGGGATTTTAATTTAATATATTTTTTTCTCTTTTTGATTTAGTTGTTACTTAAAATTGTATATATGATGTGAAATGTACCACTTTTCAAACAAGTTGAATACTTGATTACATGTATAAAATTGTTATAAATAAATAAATAAATAAATAAATAAGAAAGAGAATAGAATTACCTGACTGAAATAATTCCTATATATTACTTTCTCTGTATTTCCGGCAAGTTGTTTTATCACTTGTAAAAATTTAAATGGTTATAAATAAAAAATAAATAAAATAAAATATATATTAAAAGATCAAATAAACCAATTCTAACACAAAAGAAATCCTATCTCAAACATTAAAGCAAATCATATTGTCACAAGGAAGCATATTAAAACATGAGATCCATTAGAATAACATAAATGCTCAGCTCTAGGAAGCAAATAAAAAGCTTGAAAAAAACCCACCAGATATTTTTCTAAAATTGATTTATAGCCCGGTGATTCTCAATTCTCAGTGGATTCCATTAAAATATACATAATCTTAAAATATATGTAATAGGCCAAATACATCAACCTCAAGTGACATTCATACCAAACACATTCAAAACTTTAGCTACACATAATAACACTCAAAGCAAACCTATTATAAAGAGACTCTTGATCTCAAAATCTTCATTGAATATATAGGGACTACAATACTTAAAAGCTTTCTCAAAGAATAAAGTTTTAACATTCTTCTGAAAGTTCAAGAGATCCTTCAACATCCAGAGATCAGAAGGCAATGAATTTCACAGTGAGGGACCTGCACAGAATTAAACTGCTTTGTGGCCATATTAAAGGGGTAGGTCATAAAAAAAAAAAAACCACCAATCCTGCAATCCTCATATTCTTGTAGGCTGGTAATTCAATGTTAGTGGGACCCCAAATGGCTCTAAACTTTACATGCTAGGAAAACAAAAGAAAACACCCTCCCCAGAGAAAGAATACCAAAGGAAGAGTAGAGATGGCTGGAATAAAGAATGTCACTCATTCAAAATAGTGGTACCCGATTAATCAACATTCAAATATCCAAACTTTCTGATCACATATATTATAAATCCACTTAAATATCAGTAAAGAATTCTCTGGTGACCTCAGTGGTGCACATTGCTAATACATAGAGATAGCAATGTGTTCAGCACCCACTTCTTCATTGGCTCATTGTTCTCTATAATTCAGTAATCTACCTACTGAACCTCCTTTCTTACCAACATGTATGTACTCTACTATTCCCATCTAATGTCCTGTACCATATGCTGATATTGTAACCAATGATCTACCAAAGGTGCCTGGGTGTTACGAGTAGTAATTTCCGATCTTTGTGTAATTGCTCTCTGTTGTGTAGATTTGGCTCTTCTTTTCATAATTCCCGGTCTACGCCCTTCCCCTTACACAAAGATCGGGATCGGCCGGGGAACTCACGGGGTCGGACCTTACGAAAACAGTAGTTAATGTATCTTCCTATATTCCCATTCCAGAGCAGACTCAACTGTTAGATCTGGGATTGGGTTTTGTACCGATGACTCAATATGATGCATTTCGCCTATGGATAGCTCTTTATAGATTTTTCTGAAAACCACAATGCAAAAATCTATGTTTTAGATCATCCTAATTCTTTGTACATTTCTATGGTTAAGCCGCAGAGCTGGACTGGGCATCACTGATTTAAATGATTTATTTATGGAGGAATATATGTTACCCTATGGGAGCCAGGAGAAGGGATCATGAGGTCACGATTAAGAAACCGGATATAAATAGGTTGAGGAAATGCCGTTGCCATCTTTGCAAGGGGCTTTCCCAGAAAGTGAAAGCAGAGCTGGCGCTATTGATGGCTTAGGGTAAGGAAAATAATCCCTAATATTTAATGAGTCACTGATTGGGAATATTAAGGTATGTCTCATATGTTGTGATTCTCATTACAATATATTTTTTTCTTTTTAGGGGATTGTCCTTGAGACACAGCTCGTCTTCAGGCGAAACATGCATGTCGGACATTAAAAATCCTTCGTCTGACATCTATTAAGATGAGTACTTGTCATTGATTTCTAAATGACAAATGAGAGTTAGTTGAAAGCATAAATAATTAAATGTTAATCGGGTGAGCCGATGAAGAAGTGGGTGCTGAACACATTGCTATCTCTATGTATTAGCAATGAGCACTGCTTAGGTCACCAGAGAATTCTTTACTGATATTTAAGTGGATTTATAATACATGTGATCAGAAAGTTTGGATATTTGAATGTTTTTTTTATTATCTTTAATAGCATCAGTGCAGTACATACAAGTAATCTGTTCTCTTATAGCCAGGAATCCAATACCAGGAATATATAACAATTACACTCTATTCCCTATTGTACACAGCTTCCTCCTTCCCATATGACCGCACTGACATTTTTGTGTGTGACCTATACCCCCCTCCCTCTATAACCCCTCCAACCTTTCTTCAGTTTCCCAGTAATCTTTTGAATGTTGATTTATCAGGTACCACTATTTTGAATGCGTGACATAGTTGATGTCCCATAACCTTATATTACCTGAACTAGCCATTTGACCTGGAATAAAGACTAGCCATGGGAATCACACAATGTATAAAAGGATGGTTGAAGGTGTATGATTGTTGGCTTGCCTAAGCAAAGAGGGGTGGTCAGAGTGGCTGTCCTTTGACTCCCTTGACTGGCCAAACCTCTTTGATGCAGTTTGTTTAGAAAAAGGTTAAAACTGGAGGATTTCTCACTGGTTGCTTTGGTGGAGGGAGAGCCAACACACCCTGAGGACAGCCCACTTGCCTATACCCCTCCACAGCTACTGGCGGTTAGTTCTCCCAATGGAAATTACTCCTCCCTGGACACAATTAAGGAGTTTGCTCAATATTGGGGGTGCTCAAGTACCCACAGAGCTGGCTCCTATGTCTCCAGTGCTAACGAGTGGTGTTTGCCTACAATGATCCTGGCAGATTTGAAAGCAAGGGAAGGATTGGATAAAGATAGTCTACCGACTGCAGGATTTTCCCCAAAGTATTTTGGTGGTGAGTTCAGTGTCGGCTTTAACAAACCAGCTGGAGAAACTGGCTGCTTCTGGGAACCAAGGAGTAGAGGTGCAAGACCCTACAAGCTTGCTGTCTGTGATGGACCTGATGAAGATAACTGTCTTTTCAATATGGGAAGCAATTGGAAAACTGGACAAAAATGTAAGAGGCTAAGTCTAGGGGAACAGACCATTGATATTCTTGTTCCACGGGTGTCTACAATGGAATCCTCAGTGTCTATGGTGTTGGGAAATGTTAAAGATATCTGGAAGGAAGTATAAAGGAAACTCAGGAGAACCAGCAGAAGGTTTTGCAATTATATTCAGGAATACAGTGGAGATTAGAACAGACTGAGAACCAGCTAAAAAGCTGTAACCGTTTGGTTTTTGAATTTCTCTAAATTGTCCATCGTGTCAGCAAGAGAACTATTTGAAAAATATATGGTAGAAGTTTTAAAACTTCCCCAACGAGAAATTACCCCCAATAAAAAGAATTTATTATTTACCATTTAAGAAAAAAAAGTGGGGGAATCCCAAACCATGTTGTATATAGAATTCGTCTGCACACTGTGTAGAAATTGATCAGCGCTGATTTGACGTCAACGCATAAAGATGTAATGATGTCATATCTGCGAGGACATTTTGCAGCCATGTTTCCATGCAGGAGAATGTCCAATCTTTCACCTGCAGATACCAAACTACTCCTGGCCTGGCTCTTTCTCTGAAAGGAGAGAAGGTACTTCGTCTTCCCATGCCACTGAAGGTCATATCTGCGGTACAAAAGACTGACTGTGTCCTAAAACTTCCAAGCTGCAATCATCAGGGATGTAAGTATACTAAGTACTGTACCCAAGTTATATATATGATTGTTTGAAGAAACAGTGTGTTTTAAGCTTGTAAAATATATTGGATATTTTACTCTTAATTATGGCTGAAGTGTATTTCTCCTGTTTGGCCAGCAGATAGTGCATGTTTATGCATAAAGCTGTTACAGAGGACTGATTTCTCTTTCTTTTATTTGGCACACAGATAATAGGAAGCACCTGTAGTGATGTAACTAGTTTTTATTTGAAACTTGACTGTTGTGGGCTCTGATTGGCCTGGAGTTTTGAAATTATCCAGCAGTAGCAGGCTGTTGCTTCAGCCTTAGCCTGGAAGAAGAGGGAGACAGAGCTCTTTGCTAAGGCTCTGTGAACAATTATATGTCCTGATCATTCCAGGTAGCTAGTTTTCTAATTGATCCATTTTTCAGTTACTTGTTACTGTTTGCTATTTGCACATTTTTTCCATTGTTCTAACACACACACACCAATACTGATACACCCACACACAAACACACTAAGCTGCATTCAGGGATGTTATACAGGGTGGGAGTGGGGGTAGGGGAGGGGATAGAGAGACTAGGTAGTGGGAAGGGAGGGGTGGACAGAAAGAGCAGGTATAGATGAGATGGGAGGAAACTGAAGATGAAATGGGTGTAGTGTAACAGGGGGTTAGGGTAAGGAAAACAAAATAAATAAAATACTTACCTGGGTTTTTGGAGGGTTCTGGAGCACGGTAGGGGGCGGTGACAATTTTTTTTGTAGCGTCCGGTTGCTGGGGAATGAGGCCGGTTGAAGATCGCCGGTTGAAGAAAGTGGCAGCGAGTTTTTTTTCCAGGCTGATGGTGGCGCGTGCGTGTGAGGAGGGCACTGCCAGAGGCGCTTCCGATGGGGTTTGGGCCCTGTTTGGGCCGGTGGTGGTGTCGACGGGGCTCTGGAGAGGAGCCGGCGATGTTTTGGGCCAGGCAGTGCCACGATTTTTGACTCCCAGGGACGAGTGGGCACGTCCCCGGGAGTGAAGAGGAGAGTCGGGGTTTTTTTTTTTGAGTTGCAGCGGGGAGCAGTGCCGGCAATTTTGGGACCGGCTGGATAGGAGACCTGGCCGGTGGGAAAAAGGGCCGTTCCGGGGCCTGAAGGGTAGAAAAATATGGCCGGCGATGCGTGCAGGACGTGCGTGCATGTGCATGAGGCGGCGCACTTCATGCACAAATCGGCAACACGCGTTTGTCCGAGTAGGCAGGGGCCTAAATTTTGGGCCAGGCTTCGGAGGTTTTTTGTTTTTGATTCCGTTTTCATTTTTGGACGTCCGGGACCGGATCCAATGGGAGTGGTCGTGTGTGGAGAAAATCTACAGTCAGGTAAGAGGTTTTAAAACCCAAAATTTTCATTGGTTGATTTTTAAATTGTAAAGATTGTGTTTTTTATTTTTAAAAATTCAGTGGTTTAAGGTTTTGGAATTATTTTTGCATATTTGGGATCGGGGGAATTTTAGTTGATTTTTCTAGTGGTTTAGTTTTTAAATTTTAATATTTTTAGGGGGTCTTTTGAGGGGGGGTCTGTTTTTAAATGGTTATGATAGGGTTAATTTTTAAATTTCGACGTGGTGTGTTCGGGAGGCGGTTTTGGAATTTTTGTGATAGGTTTTAAATTTTTGGGGAATTTTTACTGGGATTTTTGGAAGGTTGTTGTGAGGCGGAGGTTAAATGTCAGGATTTTTAAATTTTAAAGCCACAGTTTAATAGGGGATGGGTAGTTTAATTGGCATGGGAAATTTGGGGTAATTTAATGAATGTTTAAAGGAGTTTTTATTTTAATTATTGATTTTCCCATTGATTTCTATGGGAAATCTTTAATTAAAATGGAGATTCAGCAGTGCTGCTCAACATTCCCCTTGTCAGCAGGAAGGTTCGGAGTGTTGGGCAGGACTCGGGATTGGCTGGCTGGGTTTGGAACCCCAAGCCAAGGGTCCGTCTCCTAGGTAACAGTTAGTGAGGCAGTTGGCAGAGCGCTGGTGACTGAGGAGGTGAGAGGTAGTGTTTTTGGTGGTGTGGCTGAAGTGGTGGTTTAGGAGTGGTTTTGTGAAGGTTGGAAGTGGCTGGGTTGTTGAGTTTGATGATGAGGAGGGGGTTGTGTGAGGTTGGATGCTGGAGAGTGGTGTTTTAAAAGCATTTTGTGATTTTTGGGTGAAATATTGTATGGGTGGTGATAGGTGGGTGTTAATGGTGTGAGATGGTGTATATACGTTAGTGCTCTTTAGTGCAGGGATTGTATAAGTAAGACTAGGGGGTATTAGTGAGGGTATTGTTATTTTTGTTTTGTTAGTTAGTGGTTGCCCAGTTTATATATACATTAATGTCATTTAGTGTGGGGGGAGGGAAATATTGTTAAGGAGTTAGGGTTTTCCTTCCTTTTGATTTGCTTAAGAGCGAGGTGTAGGGTGAAGAAGTGACAGTGTCAAGAGATCCTGGGAACATCTTGGGCCCCAACACAAGACAGATTTCCACTGAAACCAACACATGTTTGCTTATCCAGCTAAGTGGTGACTATATATAACAAATAGAGAAAAACTTATACTTACCTGGTGGCAGCGGGTCAGGAACCTGCAAAACAACAAAACGTTGACACAAAGGATCATTTTCTTATTGTGACAGGTAGAAAGATTATAGCTCAAAGAATTGAAACTTAAATGTTGGGTTCTTGTAGAATACTTATCTGATGTGTGCACAGCAAATTGGATTCCAAAATCTGTCCTGCAAAAGACAGAAATCAGTCAGTACATTTTCCATGTCTGCAAAATATACACTGCTTAAGGAAGAATAAATGTTTTAAATGAGGTTTTTCTGTTTTCTTTGCAAAATAAATGCCTAATTAACGAAACTTTCGACTGAATTTGTCTTTCCCTGCACAAGCTGAATTCAAATTTTAGTTTATTTTTCCCCGCCCATTCCAAAGGAGTGGACGGCGAGGTTAGTGAACTGTATCATCCCCTGAGTTTTGTGGTGCATGTCCCAGCCTGGCACGACTACCATCATCTGGGTCTGGAACCGTGCACCTAAACTATCAGAATGCAGAGGGGTGATTACAGTAGGGTTAGGTCACAGCACACAGCAAAATTACCAAACATCACCAAAGTAACACCAAAATCACAAAAGAGCAAGCAAACACACTCTCTGAAGTCCTAAAGACAAAATGGTGTTAATCTCAGCACTAATTATAGCACCTGCAGGGATCAGTGCGGTAACTAAGCATCAATGTGTCATTGCATTCACCACTCGGAGCCCATGATCAGAGCTGAAAATCAGCACCGAGTTAAAAAAAAAAAAAGAGTGATATTCATCTTGGACCAGGAAAAGGGAGCTCTGGTAGGATTTGAACCTGCTATCTCTGAATGATAAGATAACTGTTCTAACCTCTACACCACCACAGCTACTATGGTGGCCCTACTGCTATTTGATCTTTCCAGCACTGAATCTGATTGTTCTGGCTCAAGTAATGACCTTGAGGCTATTTCATTTTGATCTCTGTTCCTTTTGAACAGGTCACTATTGCTGTAAGCTTCTTTTACATTGGGAAGCCATATCTTGTCAGATCAGCAGGTAGAAGTTTCTAGAATTGGGCACTTCCCAAAGCTATAGGGTGGAGCATCACACACTTATATGAGGGGCCATCAAAAGAGCCTGTCCCCCTTCCTATTGTTGTCTTCTTTCAGTGGCTTACTGCTGACTCGGTCTCAGTTGCAGCAATGGGGTGAGTACCGGACTTTGCTCTCTCCACCACATGTCCTCATCTTTTGTGGCACAGAGATTCCTATTTTGGAAACAGGTTTTTAATAGTGAGGGAAACAGAACTGCCACATTACCCATTCCAGGAGGGAGACGTTTTTGGCTGGTTCTGGTGTTACGCTTACAACCCAAAGCAGTGTAGCATCCGTAGTCCATGATTTTCTCCATTGCAATCAATACTTCAGGTCCCATAATGCACCAGGATGAGGTTGGGAGAAATCCTGAACGGGCCCAAAATTCTCCTGGGAATGTGTACTTTTGCAGATCTGGGAAGAGGGTGTGTAGCAATGGCCCCAGAGCCTCCCAGGAGTATCGTTACAGTAATGACATGATACAGGGTATGCAGGGCAGTGGCCCAGGAGCATCACTACTCTTTCTTCAAGCATGACACACCTCATCTACCCTGTAACCTACTGTCTCTGTCATCTAAGGATGTTTTGGGAGATAAGCATGTTCAGGTCAGAGGGTTAGACTGCCAATATCTAATGTGCTGGAAAAACACATCTTTTTTGCAGTCTTAGTTTCTTTATATTCAAAACAAATCTGTTAGGCATCTGTCACATGCCACCAACAGCAACTCCCTCTCCCATTGACCCCCACACCTCGTAACCACACAAACAAAAGACTTCAGTATGGCACATCTGACCACAGATGGCTCTCTTGGTGACCTCTCACAGGACCGCTCCCACATCCAGGAGACAAACTAATCAATCTGGGATTTCCAAACCACACTACATCATGGGAACACTTACCATTGAGACAATAGGGCAGTGCCCGAGGCTTCACTGCAGTAGGGGGCCCAATTTTCCCACAGCTTCCATGAAGAGTCTTCCTTTTTTGGTAGGTGGTTCAAATCTTGTAGTGCATAACTGAAAAGAGAGCGCCCAACTTGGAGCGCCATTTATAGAATAGTACTCAGCATTTACTGAATCTAGTCCAATAGGGGCAATATTCAACTGGCAGTGGTCAGTGTTTTTTTAAAGTTTACTGCTGCTGGCTGAATTAGACTTGGATATTCAGTACCAACCCCTATCTGGGTATCAGCACTGAATAGCCATGTCTGGGGCAGTTGTTGGGAGTTATCTGGGCACTGCCTGTTGCCTTACTCATTTGCTGTCTTATGTTTAGTGTAGTTATCCAGATAATGCAGCTGAATAGTGGTGGTGCTCTGATAACTCCTGGCTCTGCCACAGACCCCCATGGCATTAACTGGAGCACGACAAGGCAGAAAGAACAGATATTCAGCAGCATTCACCATATTCGGTTGCCTGCTGTTTATATGTATATGTTGGACATTGTTTATATCAGATTGCATAAACAGGCACCATTTCACATCATTTGCATGTAAAACCCCCCAAAGTTCCAGCAGACCCCGGGGCAGCCCTAGCAGACCCAGGATGGCTCTTTTACAGGGGACACCCAGCATTTTATTTTTTTAATACCCCATCTACAGTAAGATCTGCGTTGGGCCAGATGGACATTGGAGGAACACGCTGACGTGAAGGACTACATCAGGTTGTATGTGTGCCATGTATCTTTGTATCAGTGTTCTGGGGGTTAGAGTGACTCTTTGTACTTCAGAGTCTAGCTAGGAATTACACACTTTTACTCCAAGCTATTTCTGTAATAGGATTGTCTCCTGTTTATTTTATATCATTTGTTGCTACTGTAAATAAAATAAGACTATTTTCATAATATTTGGGTATGGAGTTAGTTCCTTCTATTATTTTGGTGCAATGGGCTTGGATCTAAGGATAAGGGGTGATACATTTACATATGCACTTCCCTAACCAATGCAAGTCTGGTTTGGGACCCATTTTTCCAGAATTTATACTAAGTGTCAGGTACCCCAATGACATCCCAAAAATGAGTGTATCTCTATTGTGACTACAACTTTAAGCTGACTTGCTGTACCTTGTTGCATGCTGTCCCCTTTCAAGCTCCTGTAATATCACCAAATGTTTCTGGTTTAAGAGCATTTACAGCATCTACTCTCTCAGCCTGGTGCTGAGATCTCCCAGCTCCTCGTGTATACAGAGGAAGCTAGTAGAGAACAGACTCCCAGTTCTGCAAGACGGAGGCTCCTGTCCAGCACATCTAACTGAAAGTCATTTTCTTTTGTTTGAATTTGCACTAAAGATGATTTTGGATCAAGAGTTCTGAGTCTTCACAGTGATGTTCTATACTCTGGTTTAAGTTGCAGTCTATCACTGCTAGTGAAATGGCTGAACACACAAGTGCCACTGAATATCTGGAGTGGAGGAGTGGTCTAGTGGTTAGGTTGGTGAACTTTGGTCCTGAGGAACTGAGTTCAATTCCCACTTCAGGCACAGGCAGCTTCTTGGGACTCTGGACAAGTCACTTAACCCTCTATTGCCCCATGTAAGCTGCATTGAGCCTGCCATGAGTAGGAAAGCACAGGGTACAAATGTAACAAAAAAAAATATCTGGTCCCAACCCGCTCAGCATGGTTTAACCGAGTAGGAGACTCTCCCACCTCACTAAACCACCCTGAATATTAACACTACTGATACTTAGTTTCCTCGTATACTTTAATCCCCATAAGTACATAAATGCATAAGTATTGCCATACTGGGAAAGACCAAAGGTCCATCGAGCCCAGCATCCTGTTTCTAACAGTGGCCAATCCAGGTCACAAATATCTGGCAAGATCCCAAAAATGCACAAAACATTTTATACCGCTTATCCCAGAAATAGTGGATTTTCCCCAAGTCCATTTAATAATGGTCTATGGACCTTTCCTTTAGGAAGCCGTCCAAATCTTTTTAAAACTCCGCTAAGCTAACCTCCTTTACCACATTCTCTGGCAACGAATTCCAGAGTTTAATTACCCATTGAGTGAAGAAAAACTTTCTCTGATTAGACATTGTAGCTTCATCGCATGCCCCCTAGTCCTAGTATTTTTGGAAAGCGTGAACAGACTCTTCACATTTACCCATTCAACTCCACTCATTATTTTATAGACCTCTAATCTCCCCTCAGCCGCCTTTTCTCCAAGCTGAAGAGCCCTAGCCACTTTAGCCTTTCCTCATAGGGAAGTCGTCCCATCCCCTTTATCATTTTCGTTGCCCTTCTCTGCACCTTTTCTAATTCCACTATATCTTTTTTGAGAATTGAACACAATATTCGAGGTGCGGTCGCAGCATGGAGCGATACAAAGGCATTATAACATCCTCATTTTTGTTTTCCATTCCTTTCCTAATAATACCTAACATTCTATTTGCTTTCTTAGCCGCAGCAGCACACTGAGCAGAAGGTTTCAACGTATCATCAACGACGACACCTAGATCCCTTTCTTGGTCCGTGACTCCTAACGTGGAACCTTGCATGACGTAGCTATAATTCGGGTTCCTCTTTCCCACATGCATCACTTTGCACTTGCTCACATTAAACGTCATCTGCCATTTAGATGCCCAGTCTCCCAGTCTCGTAAGGTCCTCTTGTAATTTTTCACAATCCTGTCGCGATTTAATGACGTTGTGTCATCAGCAAATTTAATTACCTCACTAGTTACTCTCTAGGTCATTTATAAATATGTTAAAAAGCAGCAGTCCCAGCACAGACCCCTGGGGAACCCCACTAACTACCTTTCTCCATTGAGAATAATGACCATTTAACCCTACTCTCTGTTTTATATCTTTTAACCAGTTTTTAATCCACAATAGAACACTACCTCCTATCCCATGACTCTCCAATTTCCTCTGGAGTCTTTCATGAGGTACTTTGTCAAACGCCTTCTGAAAATCCAGATACACAATATCAGCCGGCTCCCCTTTATCCACATGTTTGTTCACCCCTTCAAAGAAATGTAGTAGATTGGTGAGGCAAGATTTCCCTTCACTAAATCCATGTTGACTTTGTCTCGTTAATCAATGCTTTTGAATATGCTCTGTAATTTTGTTCTTAATAATAGTCTCTACCATTTTGCCCGGCGCCGACGTCAGACTCACCGGTCTATAATTTCCCGGATCTCCTCTGGAACCATACACCACAACAAATATAACAAGACAATTATAAGAATGCAATTACCAGTACCTTACATAAATTGGATTTGTTCTTTTCTGCTCTTTCATTCTTTTTTGGAGTAAAGAAGCACACAATTTGCTCTCAATATAATTACTTTTGATTAGACTTTTACTAGTATTTTTTTTTTATCCAGGCACTCCTCACATTTATCAGTACTGGCATCTACTACTGTCAGCACATTTACAAATGTGTGAACACAGTATCCTAAAATCTGCATGAAGAGAGGTTTAAAGTTTGCTTTATAACTGCAGTAGACACAGCCTACACTTCACATGCTGAAACACATTAGCCCTTTTTTCATAATTAGCATAACAAATTGTCAGGTTTGGTACTCATTCCCTTTCTGCCTGTCCTCCTTTCCCCTGTTCCACTCAGTGCTGTGTTTGAAAAGAGGGTGAATCTTTTTGGCACAGACTTCCTACGTTACCACTCACTTATTCCATTTATGTTTATTCTGAGAAATCTTTTGTACATTTCTTCTTAAAAGTGCTGCTCATTGTTTAACAGATTTCTCTAGCTATTCACTTATTTGAAAAGGGATTCCTCCATCATGGAGAACTAAATTTAAACGTTATCTCAATATCAAGATTAAAAGAATAATTTTCTGAGGTACCATCTTAAATATCTACATAATTAATATCCGAGTTTTGCAAGTGCTCAGTTATTTCCTTTATTACAGTTGTGATAATAACCCTGGGTCCCATGCTCCTCTGAACCTTTTATAACTTGCACAACACTCCCAGCGTTATAGTTTCCCTGAGTTCAGGTCAAGGCCACAAAGTGATCCACTCCGGTTTTCTTCCTTTTTTCCAGCTAAGCAGTGTTAACATAAGTACAGGAAACAAAAGGAAAATAACAATCAGTAGCATCCACAAAAGTGGTATCAATCCTAAGTGCATTTGTATCTGGTTCTGTTCCACCAGGGGCATCTGGCTCAACTTCAAATATTCCTTACAAGCTTCTTTCAGCAGGCTGCCCTTTCACTATTGAAGGCTGGCAACTCCCTGCTCCCATAAGCTTCTTTCATTGGTCTGCTCCTCCACTGCTGAGGCTGGCAGCTCCTCGTTTCCACAGACTTCTTTCAGCGGTCTGCCCCTCCATTATTGAGGTTGGCAGCTCCCTACTCCAACAGGCTTCTTTCAGCGGTCTGTTCCTCCACTATTGAGGCTGGCAGCTCCTCGCTCAGAGGCTTCTTTCAGTGGTCTGCCCCCTTCACTATTGTGGGCTGGCAGCTCCCTGCTTCCATAAGCTTCTTCCTGTGGCTTCCCACAACTGCCTTTTGCAGTACCTGGAATTCCTTTAGCAGGCTTCCTATTCCAGTTCACCACTCTCTGCTTCACAACCAGGATTACCTTTCTCCCTACACTCCATAACCTCCAGGCGGGAGAGAGTAGCACCTTCCTCTTCCCAGGTGCTCTCTTTCTTCTCTGCCCTTCTGGCTCGAGCCTGCCTATTTTCAGCTGGGAATGGGAATGTCTCCTCCCCCTAGCTTCCACTCCTGATGAGGCACGTCTTGCTGTTTCCACCCAGGGGAGCTGGACGTTCTTACTGAGGCTCCCCCTGGCTGCTAAACAAGGTAACTTCACCTCTAGCTTAGGAGGAACAATCCTAATCCTTTCTTCCTGAAGGCATTCCAGTTTTTCTTTTCTTCCCTTAGGTCTAAGTCCATAAGCTTTATCCCTAAGGGTTGTTTTGCTGGGAATCCACCCCCTAGAGGGGCCATCTGGGATTGCCTCATCACACAATAGAACACCTCTATAGACCAGGGACTCTATTAATTACCAGTGTTGTCTTTTTGTAGTCGTTCAGCCAAATACCTCATGTCCTCAGAATGTTCCTCAACAGAGGTGTAAAATTATACTAACCTCATTCTTTCAGTTCAAAACCGAAAGAAGGAATTGAGAACTAACCCCCTTTTTAGAACGATCAACGAATTAATTATCTTCCGTAAATCTCTGAAGACTTACCTCTTTGACAAAGCCTACCACGAGAACCCATAGCTAACTATAACACAACACCTTCCAACTTGAGTCAGAATGTATCTCTCTACAATTGCTTGATCAAATCCTCTTGTCTTCATTGACTTCTTTGTAACACCAAATGTATATTTCATCCTGGTATGGCGATGCCACAACAGGTCTTTGTAAGCCACATTGAGCCTGCAAATAGGTGGGAAAATGTGAAATAAATAATAATAATAATGCCGACACACAGCCCATTCAAAATGAATGGGCTGTGTTGGCATTACCACACCGGCAGCTGCTAGTGTGGCTTTGTAAAAGGGGGAGGGGTTTAAATAAATTTTGAGTCCAGGAACCAGACAGATGTTACAAAGTTTCATCAGATTTTATTTGAATTCCAATAGAAAAATTAGTAAGATGTTATCAAAATGGAATTAACTGCGGTGGCGCCAGGCCCCCTCCGGAGGCCCGGGCCCGGGGACTTTTGTCCCTCCGTCCCCCCCTCTCGGCGGCCCTGTCCCTGACTAGACACAATATCTGCTTAGCAGGTCCCACTTACACTAAGCCCTGAAGGCCTTGCCTTGTCAGAACAGAATCTTAAATTTATTTTTTAAGGAAATGGGAAAAACTTTCCCTGAGCTGCGTTTTTTCTCTTGAACACTTGTGAAATCACTCAGCCACTTTTCTCAGACACGCTTAGACCTAGTCCAGACACTCACTAACACGTAGAAAAATAAAATGTAACACCCCTTTATTTTTTCCCCACAAAGGACTCTAAACTCTTCCTTTTAAATTTAACAATTGTGTTTGTGGACACTGGACCAACGTTCAAACACTTTACACCCAAAATTCTGTCTCTCATGCAGAGCTCTCATGCAACCATCCACTCTTTTCAGTGTCTTCAGCTCTTCTGCCAACAGCCAGTCAAGCTGTTGCTAAGGGAAATGGTGACTCTGTTTACACCATCTGACCTCCGCCAGCCAATCACTACAAAAATTATTGCTAATCACCCAAAGTGACCTAAAACCCCTAATCAGCTCAAATCACAAACACCATATTTTTCTCCCAAGTTTTAAAACACGTTTAAACAATTTTCTCCCAAATTTCCCATAACCCCCCCCAAAACCCATTGATGTCCCCTCAAACTAAATAAGCACCACCTTAGACATGTCTCCAAGTCATGCAAGCCCAAAATGAACCACTAGAAGCTTCAAAATCAGTCTATACCGTAAATCACAATTTTAACCAAATAAATAATTTTTTCAGGAACCTCGTCACCCTAGCCAATCCCCAGACCCTCCCAAGTACCAAAAATAAAATTTTAACGTTATCCCCTGGAGCCTGAGCCCTGCAGCTCCAAAACCACTTTTTTTAGATTAAAATAATTATTTAGGATGCCCAAGGGACCTATTACCTGGGTCCCAGGATGATCTAAGTTCGACCCCCAGATGGACCTCTGATGACTGCGGTGGCTGTCTGTGATTTTTAGCAGCAGCTTGTCGGGCAGCATAATAAATCGAGGCCTGGCTTCAGCTGAGGCCTGTTGGAGCTCTGGCCTGTGCCTCGCATATGCGCAAGAGCTCAGGCGGCCCAGGGCAAATGCCTGCTGTTTTATAGCCTCCCGGCGGCAACCTCCTTCTTCATGGCAGTGCGGCTAGTCATGCCTGCCGTGGTTCTGCTCCTGCTGCCCCAAACTTTCCCCTGACTCACCAATGGTGCTGATGGGCCAAAACACCACCTGGGCCCCAGGTAAAATAATAATAATTGTTTCTCTCATGGGTTACATTACTTTGGGGTCCTTTTACAAAGAGGACACCCCTAGCGAATGCAATTTCTGACGCTATAACATTTTTTTTATTTTTGCAGCACTGATGTGTATCCAGCAGTAATCGGGCAGTGTGCAGCACTGCCCGGTTACTGCCGGGTTAGCGTGGGAGCACTTACTGCTACCTCAATTGTTGGCGGTAAGTGCTCTCCCCCACCGAAATGGCCATGTGGCAAGGATGCACAGCCATTTCTTTAAAAAAGAAAGACCTCCCTTTTACCTACTGCGGTAAAAGGGAATCTTGGCGAGTGTAAAAAAAAACACACACTGATGCCAGCATAGGCACCATTTTGCCACAGCTTCATAAAAGAACCCCTTTATTATTTGTTCCCATGAATATTTGTTCCATGCTCTGATTTTGTGGACTATGGATTATGTTGGTAGAAAGAATTTCTTATTATGTATAATCTTTTTTTTCCCCTTTTGAATTCTATTCTATTCATCAGTCTTATATACCAAATGTTCCCTTAAAAAGGTCCCAAAGTGGTTGACAAAAAATTAAATCCTTATAATGTTATTTTTCTTCTTTCATAATTTTCCTTACAGTTTTTCTTAGCTGTGTATTCTATAAAATTGCATAAATATAAAACATTTTAAAACAGCATATCTGGGTTGCAAAGCCTTCACTCTAGAACAAGATACAATGAATTGCTCAAGCCAGTAAATTTATTTTTATTTTATTTATGCATTTGCATCCCGCATTTTCCAAACTAGTGGTAAGTTCAGTGTGGTTTACACTTAAGGTAGACAAATTACAAAGTTGTTTGGTGTCGACGCAAGCCTAGTTCAATTCTATCAGTGCTCATATGATGAGGTGTGATGACTGGGGTCTCCTTGGCTATGTGAGTTCGTTGGAAAGGAATTTCCTGAAAAGTGGGCTTTCAGATGTTTTCAGAATGTTAGGTAGTTGTTCATGCATTTTAAGTCTTTCAGTAGAAAGTTCCAAATTTTGGTGCAAACGTACGTGAAACTGGTTATAAATGTAGATTTGTATTTTAGGCCTTGACATTTGGGAAAGTGAAGGGTGAGATAGGATCTTACGCCCTTGATTGCGTTGTGTATTAGTAAGTCTATTAGGCCAGTCATGTATTCTGGTGTGAGGCCAAAGATTATTCTGTGGGCCAGGGAACATATCTTGAAGGATATGCATCCTTTGAATGGTAGCCATTGTAGGTTTTGGAGTAGTGGTCTCATTCTTTCAAATTGTTTTTTTCCGAATATAAGTCTTGCTGCTGTGTTTTATGCTGTTTGTAATCTCTTTAATGTTTGTTCCTTGCATCCTGCGCAGATTCCATTGCAATAGTCTGCATGGGCAAGAACCATGGTTTGGACAAGTATGCGGAATACATCTCTTGGGAAATAGTATTTTTATATGTTTGAGTTTTCACATAATATAGAACATTTTCTTTGTAGTGTTTGTTACCTGGTCATCGAAGGATAGACTGCAGTCTATAGTTGCTCCTAGGATTTTTAATTTGTCTGCTATTGGGATGGATGTTCCCATGGTGTTGATGTTTGTGAAATATTCGGTATTGTATAGTGATGTATTAGGCAATGTGTTTTTTCCCTATTCAGTTTTAATTTGAACCCTGATGCCCAGGTTTTAATAGTGTTTATGCTGTCCAGGATCCCTGTAGCGATTTCAGATAAATTGTTTTTGAAAGGGATGAATATTGACACATCATAGGCATATATAATGGGGTTAGAGCCTTGTTTGGTCAGGGAAAGGGTGCCATCATTAAATTGGATAGTATTGGTGAATGTGGCAAGCCCTAGGGGACCCTGCAATCAGCTTTGCATGGAGAAGAGTTTGAGGAATTTATCTTCACTTGTTAAGACCTGGTAGTCGGAACTCCATTGAACCATTTGAGTACCTTTCCTCTGAGGCCAATTTTATTGAGTATTCTTTGTAGGATTTGGTGGTTAACCATTTCGGATGCACTAGACATGCCAAATTGCAGTAGGAGGATGTTTTCCCGACTGAGATTTCCTTTTTTGAATTTAGCCAGTAGCGTAATCAGCACCGTTTCTGTGCTGTGAGAAGGCCTGAAGCTGATTGGGATTTGTATAGTATGGAAAGTTTATTTATGTAGTCAACTATCTGGTTGGCTGCTATGCCTTCCATTACTTTAATCTTTAGCGGTATGGAAGCCATTGGCCTGTAGTTCGAGGTATCTTTGATATTTTTCTTGGCATCCTTTGGAATAGGCATGTGCAATATGTTGCCCTTTTTCATTGGGAACTGACCTTCCCGAAACATGTAGTTGAGGTGGGAGGTAAGTTGGTTGATAAATCGGTCAGGGGATGCTTTCAAAATGTAATTGGGGTATGTGTCTAGCATGCAGTAGGCAGTGGAGAATTTTCTTACTGCTTGTGCTACTATCTCATTTCTGAGCTAGGTGAAGGTCATCCATGTCCTGTCCACTGGAGATTCCTTAGGGGGGTAATCCAGTTTGTCTGTAAAAGTTTCAAGTTTGGTGTCATCTTGTAGTAAACTCTTCCTTAAATTGAGGATCTTCTCTTCGAAGTGTCTGGCCATTTCTCTCTATAGTCTGTGCCTACTTGTCCTTTATAAAACTTCACATTAGCCTTTCTTATTTTGATCTTGTATCTGTTTCACGCTTCCCTCCATGCGGTTCTGTTGGTTTCATTTTTGGTTTTCATCCATGATCATTCTTGTCTTCCGCAGTATGCTTTTAATGCTTTCAGGTCCTCATTGTATCAAGGAGCTGCTTTGTGATTTCGTCTGGTTTTAGTTTTTATGGGGGCTATTTCATCTAGTATGGTAGTTCTTCTTTTGTCCCATTCTGATAGGAATTCTTCAGAATCAGTTGTTGGTGTCCACTGATTTTCATATATAGCTGTCCAGAATTTGGTTGGATCAACCTTTCCTCACAATTTGTATGTTTTTCATGTCTGTGGTGGTCATGTCCCATGCTCTTTTTAATAGAGGGTCATGCTAAGCCTAAAGTGGTGGGACCAAGGTTTTTCTGTCCATCTGAGGTCCTGTATTTTGAAGTCCGTGTCCAGTGAAAATCTATATGCAAGTAGGTCTAGGGCATGGCCTTTGACATGGGTTGCAGTCACTAATGGTCATTGGAAGTCCCATAATTGAAGGAATTTGTCTCAATCTTTGGTGCCGTTTTTGCTCTGGTTTTCTAAGTGTAGGTTAATATCTCCTATTACCATCATATTGGAGTTGGCTACACATGTGTGTGAGATGAAGTCCATGAAGTTTGTTTGAGCTGCTTTCCAGTTTCCTTGGGGGCTGTATAATAATATGCAGTACAGGTGATTGTGTAGAGTTTTGTTAGTGATTCTGATCAAGGCTATTTCGAATTGTGGTGTTATGGATTCCACTGTTAAAAAAGATCTGTAGATGAGTGCAATGCCACCATCTTTTTTCCCATTTCTGGTCCAGTGCAAAATGTTTGTACAGTTTGATTCTGGCATAGGTGGTTTCCTTTATCATGATGGCTGCTGTTCAGTAGATTTTTAAACAAACAGTTTCCAAACTGATTCATCATTTTAATATTTAAATCTCTTTATTGACAACAACTTACACAGGCAGGGAATATCACATGCTCCTGGATGTGATAATGTGTGATGGTGGGCTCCAACTTGCCCACTGTATTTTTAAAGGCTGGAAGACAGAAAAATAGAAAGGCCTCCCCCTCCCCTGTTTTCAAAGGAAGTTCTTATTGGTGTAGTGGTGAAGAGCATGTTACCTTCTTCCTACACCTCAGATATTATGTATAAATGGTATTCCCAAGCCCTGCACATTTATTCCCAAAATGAAAGTGTCCTTGGTTAATGTTGTGGTGCCCTTTCAGTAAGTCACTTCATCCTCCAGTGCTTCAGTACAAACATACAGGTAGAATTACTAATGTACATAAGTACATAAGTGTTGCCATACTGGGACAGACCAAAGGTCCATATAGCCCAGCATCCTGTTTCCAACAGTGGACAATCCAGGTTACAAGATCCCAAAACAATACAATACATTTTATGTTGCTTATCCTAGAAATAAGCAGTGGATTTTCCCCGTCTATCTTAATAATGGCTTATGGACTTTTCTTTTAGGACATTAGCCAAACCTTTTTTAAACCCTGCTAAGCTAACTGCTTTTACCATATTCTCTGGCAACGAATTCCAGAGTTTAATTACACATTGAGTGAAGAAATATTTTCTCCAATTTGTTTTAAATTTGCTACTTAGTAGCTTCATTGCATGCCCCCTAATCCTAGTATTTTTGGAAAGTGTAAACAAGTGATTCATGTCTACCCATTCTACTCCACTCATTATTTTATAGACCTCTATCATATCTCCTCTCAGCCGTCTTTTCTCCAAAATGAAGACCCCTAGCCGCTTTAGCTTTTCCTGATAGGGAAGTCGTCCTATTCCCTTTATCGGGGATGGGACGGATTTACCATGAGTTAACACCATCAATGCATATTATTAGTAGCTAGGTCCCACTGCTTAAAATGGAACTGGGGGTAAAATAATGAACATTAACCCCCTAATTCAATAATCTTGCATTCCCATTTTTGGGCTTAGGTGAAAAATTGTGCACACAGGTTATAGAATATTGCCAATTATGTGCATAACTTAATTGGCTGCCCGACTTCGAATGTGGGGTCTGTGTGATTGAATGATTGCTACATTGCCGCTTCAGCAGTGCGGCTAAAATTGGGTGTTTGCTTTCCCCTGAAGAAGCCCCTCCGGTGAAACGGAGAGCAGGGAACCCCATTATCGAAGCTGCAATGAGCTAAGTGGGTTTTTTTTTACTATCCTTTAAGTTGTGTGACTCACAGTTGTCACAGCATACCTTATAAAAATTATTCATAAAAAAGTATATGTCCACATGAAGGGAGGAGGTGGGTTTGAGACCAATGATTGATTCATGGTGACAGCTCTAACAGGAGTATAGCCAGCAGTGGTGCTGGAATTTCACCTGTCTGAGGTATCTTCCCTTCTCCCATATATTATTTCACATCCCACACTTTGTGAGGTTAGACCCGCTACCCATAGCTTTGTCATAACTTAATTGACAAATTAGGCGCTGATTGACGTTAACAATAATTGGCTATAATTGGAGTTGTCACTGATTTGTAGTTACATGCATAATTGAATGGTTTGTAGTCTATAACTTTAGCATGTAAATTCTTTAGCGTGCAACTGCTAGGGCAGGGGTGGGCAACCTTGGTCCTTGAGGGTTGCAACCCAGTCAAGTTTGTAAGATTTTCACAGTGAATATGCATGAGATCTATTTGATGCACTGCCTCCATTGTATGCAAATAGATCTCATGCATATTCCTTGCTATCCTGCTATCCTTTGGGTGTTCAATCAGATGTACGCCACAATGAGGTAAAAACAGATATGTATAAGAGTGTGTTACAAATGTTTAATAGAATTCAGATGTATTAGGTTAGTTTTTCTGTTCCAAGTGACCGTGTGTTTGTTTGCTACACAGATTAAGCCCCTGAAGACGCCATAAGGCGAAACACATTGGGCGAAAAATCTGTAGGGCGAGTGCACATTTGGTGCATTGGAGCGTTGAAGATTCATTTGAATACTCTTGAAGAGAGAGAATATTTAAGAACACGGAATACGCTGAGACATAAAAGTGGATTTTTCAGAATTTGTGGCGCCTTGTTTGAACAAGTAGTGCTAGCCTCTTCGCACGTTTTGATGACATCTACAGCTATCCGTGGTTGGGAGCACTGTTGAGCGAACTTGCTGAAGGTTTTAAGCTCTTAGGATAAAATCATTGTTGTGCTATTTGGAGAGACTAACGGACTGCAATTATATGCAAGTATTGAACATTGGGGGACTCTGGTAGCAGGGCTCATTATGTTCGAGCTCTGCAAGCATAAATAAAAATTGATGCATCTTAATATGTAATATTTATGTGAACTTTTACATATTTTTGCAGCGATGTTTGTTTCACAGTGCAATAGTTTGTAGAATGTATGTGTGAGTGTGTGGTGTGCATGGAATCTTGGACAGAAGATGGAAAATTAAAGTGTTTATAATTATAATAATTAAAAAAAATTGAATGATATTAGAGATTTTGTATAAAACTTTTTTGCACTGTTATTTATATGGTAGGATTAAATAAATCATAACAGGATTAATATTTTCACTCTAAGGGGAGGGTGCATATTCCTTGGGGAAATCCTGAAACCCAACTGGGTTGCTGCCCTCAAGGACCAAGGTTGCCCACCCCTGTGTGAGTGGGTGTGTCCATGACAAGGGCCATGGGCAGGTCAAGGTAGTGCCTAGCACTTATGAATTAAAGTCATAGAATACTGTCGTATTACGCATGAGCATTTACACCAGCCATTGAGCTAGTGTGAGTACTCGTGCTTAATGTTAGGTATGCAACTGTAGATTTATGATAGTAATTGCGCACATAATTGCTATTATAGAATTTGCATTTAGCACACACGCTTTAGGGACCTAGTTTTAGGCAACCTTTTGAGAATTATCCCCTTTGAGCATTAGCACACACTAATAGCACACATTAGTAACTAACTGATAGATTGTAAGCTCTTTGGGAAGGGAGATACCTTTTGTAATTGAACTGTAACTTGTCCTAAGCACAGGTTTGGGAAGGCAATTAATTAAATCTGGAATACAAATCTTATCAAAACACAGTTTTGAGGAAGGTCCTTTAGTGTATTTCTTCTCAACCCAAGGCACACCCAGCCAGTCAGGTTTTCGGGATATCCATAAGGAATATAAATGAGGTAGATTTACATACCAAGGAGGTAGTTTATACAAATAGATCTCATGCATATGCCTTGTGGATACCCTGAAAACTTGACTGGCTGGGTGTGCCCTGAGGACTGGGTCGAGAAGCACAGCTTTAATGGTCAAGTGCCTAATAAAGAGAAATAGGTTTGAACTATTACACTTAGTGGTGTGGTAGAGACTTTGTCACATGCCTCTTGCAAAAAGAAAAGAGATGGACCAGTAATCTCACTATATTAATGCACAATGGACTACATGCTGCAGCTGATTGTCAGTGTTCATGTGACAGCCTTTTCTGTATAGCTGAACTCTTTGGGACAGCAGCCTTGTTTGAACTGGCATGACTCAGCATTGTCATCTCACATTTTTATGTCACCAGCTATTGCTGTATATCAAATATACGACATTTCCTGGAACATTTGGCTCCATTATTTAAAACATTAATTATCCACTATTGATGAGCAAGCAAAACTTGTCAAATTTAGAAGCACTTATGTGGTCAGTAGCAGGTGACAACTCAATGTCCATTTAAAATATATCTGTTTATGCAAGGGAGTGGCCAAGAGCATTCCAGAAGTTGAACAAAAATTGTATTCATACAGTGACGATACTCAACCCTTATTCAGATAAATGTATCTGTTTAGTAACATTGTAACAGTCAATGATGGCAGATAAGGACCAGTATGGTCCATCTATTCTGCTCAGTAATGTGGCTAGAGTTAAACTTGCCACTCTGTGCAGGTTACATGCTATTGTTTAAAGTCTGTAGGTCATATAGGGGGTAATATTTAGCTGTCAACAGTTAACCTTTTTTTTTTAAACGCTGACTGCAATGGGCTGAATTAGGCTTCAATATTCAGTGATGGCACCTATGTGGGTACATGCCCAGAATATTTGGGCTCTGTGTGGGCTCTAACCTAGCCCAGAATACAGCTGACCAGGTGTGATATTTAGCCCACAGCCTAGTTAGATAAATGGGTAGCAGGCTGAATATCAAGTTAGTTCTTTCCAAACCCCACCAAAGAACTGTCTTCCTCCTGACCCCCCAAAAGAATTGCTACTCTCCTGAACCCCCCCACATGATCTTACCCTTCTTCCCAACTCTCCCCCCCAAGCAGCTCCTGGTAGTCTAGTGGGTAGTTGTGGCAAGAGTGATCCCCATTTGCTCATGTTGACTCAGTTCAAAATGGCTGCCATGACCTATAGTGGCAGTCTTGTAGTACTGCTGCTAAAAGTCATGTTAGCCATTTTGAACTCAGAACTGACATAGGCAGGAATAAATGAGGATCATTCCTGCCCCAACTACTCAGACCATCAGGGACCCTAAAGTAGGCTGTGGAAGCCTACACAGGGGATGGGGACTGTTCATGGGGGAGAGGGAGGGAGAGTAAAATCATGAGAGGGTGGGTCAAGAGGAGAGATACTTTTATGGAGGGTGCAGAGTGTGTTTAGGAGGGGAGATACTTTTATGAGAGGGTGCCGGGGGAGGGGGGTTGGGAGAGGAGATACTCTTGTGTGTGGGTGTGAGGTTTGGGAGCATAATTGACTAAATATTAAAACCAATATTCAACCAGATAAAGTTAGAACAGCTTTTTTGCTGAACATCTTAGCAGGGTTTAACCAGACAGGAGGACAAATATGCGGACATTGGGGGGGGGGGGGGACCAATGAGATCTGGAGACTTCCCATACTAAAGTATAGGTATTAGAGATTCTTTCATTTATAGAAACCCTAAAGGATCAGTCAGATAGGTTTCAAACATCTATGTCCTATGCTTGTGATATCTATTTCTTGTACATATGATAATAGTAAAATATGATCAACCAGCTTGAACAATGAAGAAACATCAATTAGGGTGAATGTGAAGAAACAGTGGAGCCCTTTTACAAAGGCATGTTAGGCACTATGCTTGTGCAGCGAGTGCCAAAACAAGACTACCACCAAGCTACTGCGCCCCCTGGCAGTAATTTCAGATTTGGCTTGCCCATACCGCCTGGATGATTTATTTGTTTATTTTCTTCTAGGATTGAACAAGGTTAGAGGTAGCCCGCTACCCCTAAGGAGAGGATAATCTTGCTTGTTTCAGGAAGGGGAACCTTGCTAGTCTTATTTCCCAAAGATATATCTATAGAAGGGGCACAAGGGAATTCCTTATATTCAACACCACCTTGATCGAAAGCTATCTATCCACAGTAGAAACAACCCTGAATAAATTTTTTACTGTGATTGTCAGCTGCATTAATGCATTAAATAAATACCATATTTTACTGAGACAAAGTTCTTGTTTATATATTCAAGCCCATTTAATCATGACAATGTTGGCATTTTAGAAGACAGTGTCAATGGGTTTGAGAAGTTCTAAGGACTCTAGGTGGGGCTATATAGTCAAAAGGGGGAGGTTGGTCAACTATGGGCAGAGATGTGGTCAGAATAGTCTGGACCAGTAATTGGCCAGTCCACACAAAGAAAGAGTCTTGCAAGGATTACTGAGGACCTGAAAAGACCGAGATAAAAATGAAGTCCTAGAAGTGACCTGCCTGATGGCTATGAAAAAAGCAGCTGAAAATTGACATATGTTATAAAAGAAACTCTTGTGCTAGCTGATTGGAGAGATCAAATGCATGGAGATGAACATCTTGCCAAATTAAGAGGTAGTAGAAAGTTTGACAATTAATAAGTGTAATTTGTCTAGTACAGTATTCGTAATTGGAGGGAGTGAATACAAGAAAAGCAGCAGTATCAGAGGATTAGAGTTTAGGCAAACCAGGATAGCCTCAAAAGTGATTAAAGGACAAAGGGAAAGCTTTGTGGGGGGTGTAAAGGTCTGAAATTATAAGTGGTGAAAGAAAGAGATGTTTTGGGAGGGTCCCTTCTAGAAGATGTACCTCTTCCTCAGACCTAAGCTAAGTCTCTATAAGGCCATAGATATTCAAGGAATATTCTATGATTATATCCTGAACTAGGTGGAATTTGCTCCAAGGGATCTGGTGTGGAGGAGGCGTAGGGATATCTGTGATTGACATACATTAGGAGTCAAAGGAATCCTCTACATGGGATTGAAATTATCTGATGGTAAGTGATGGGTTTTCTAAATGAGATACAATAGGTAGGGGGACAACAGTGGCCCAAAATCACCTCACAAATGGATTGTCTAAGGCCATAAGCAGTAGAAGAGATTGAATAAAGAAGGAGTCTCTATGTAAGCATGGTATTTAGAAGTTAACAAGAAAGGGTGCCCGATGGAGTGCTCTTTGACGCATGCTCACGACACTAGTGGCACTTAGTATGAATAGTTATAGTGTGTAGAGTGTTGGAAGCAGTGCTGTGCGAGCAGTGTGGTCACACAAGACCAAACACAGAGGGCTACACAAATTGCTCCCCTCTCATTGACGGTGACAAAGCAGGTTGTTGGGGGGGGGGGGGGGGGGGAGCACACCAGTTGGCAAGTTATATAAGGCACAACCATAGCTCAGCGCAGTCCTGGCTCAAAGTTGTCATGTATAGCATCATGTCAGAGGTCAGGTTGGAAACATGGATAGCATGGGAGAAGAAGTAAAGAGAAACAGCAGTCACTAATACATACAAATAGCAAAAACATTATATAAGAACTGCTACCACACAGTAGAAATATAACAAATAAAAAAAGTTTATTTACCTTCATAAAACTACATATTTTTGTATTTTCTTGCAGACTAGGGGGATGACTATTTTGATATGTAAAAACATTCACACATACAATATGTAGCAAAATTTCCATTTTTTTTCCTGGTCAGTTTTTATTCCCTCCCAAAATTTTGTTTTTGTTTTCAGAGGAAAAATGGGGTTTCTCTTCTTTACATCTCTATACACAAAGGAAAGATCAAAGTCAGATAGGGGAGAAAGTGAAGAAGACAAGTGATGAGTGAAAACAGAGAAAAGGGAAAAGAGACTCCAAAAACGGAATTAGAATCAGCACATTGAAAGTGGGGGGAAACAAGAGACCAGGATCAAAGTACTTATAAAAATAAAAGGCTCAATATTCAGCCTCTGACAATCTGCATTTTGCTGACCGCTGCTGACATTAAACCTGGAAATTCAATGCTGGGCCTTGTCCGAACTCTGTCATTGAATTTCTGGGTATAGGGAGCTGGCTAAATTATAAGTGCATTATTTGGAACTAAAGTGGCTTTGAAGAACGGCATAAAGATAGGATTGCTTTTTATGTGGTTAAGTGCTGGCTCCGCCCCCAAAATAGCAGTTTTGGCTTGAGCGCTAACCTGTTTAAATCATCTTGAATATCAGACCAAAATATCCAAACAAAGCTAGAAACAATATTGTGGTGGTGATGTTAGTTCACTTTGAAGGTTATCAAACAAAAATAAAAACAAAAAAAGGAAAATAAGGTGATCCCTTTTTATTGGACTAACAATACATTTGTTGACTAACTTTCAGAGGCCCAAACTGTCCTGACCTGAGAGGAGATTTTGTTCTCTGAAAGTTAGTCCAAAAGTATATTTAGTCTAATAATAATGTATCACCATTTGTTAACATTTTTGGTCATTGACTGGAATACGCCTGATATGTTTGTAATTTGCACTGTACTAGAGGAAATGCATTTGTTTCAGTTTCTATGGTATTGCATTGCATGCAGAGTCTGGCTTCTTTGGATTCCAGTTTGTCACGTATTTTGTATTTTATGGGGGTCTGTTTGTATTCTGCATATGACCAAGATCAAGTATTCCACAAGCATAATAAGTTCCGTGCACTGATCTTTAAAAATGCAGCCTGTTCTGTTTTTCCAATATGTGCTATACTGGTATTCTAGACCTGGTGAAATATTTGCGTTACTGCCTTTTCCTAGGGTTGTTGTTGCTGTTTGAGTTTTAAGAGTTTAAGAGTTAATGCTGTTTTAGTGTGATGGTTTTGCTATATAAGTTCTGAGTGTGCTTTTATTGCAGGATTTTATTAATTGTTTTGATTGGCATTTCAGCAGTGCATGATATGAAGCAAATAATTGATAGCTTTACGTCTGGTTTGGCTTTATTTGTGTACTGTAAAATACATCTGTTAGTATGAATGTAGATTTTTTTAATCATGCTAATAATGCTAAATATCATTTTGTGTTGCTCTTTTCATTTGAAAACAATACTGTACTCATCGTTCCAGATTTATAACCCTAGCCACAAGCTTAAAAAATCTCCCTCTTTGAGACAGGCCATCGCTGGAATCTTTGGGGGAGGGAAGAACACCTATGAGAAAGAAAATAATGATATGGTTCAAAATGACTGACAGGGATGCTGTGGTGAGATTTCACATTGCTGAATCAGTAGTCATGCCTTTGTATGTTGCTAAAACAGTGGCTTTTCATCTCTCTGTGGATGGCGTTAAATAGCAGATGAGAGCATCAGAGTGGCTTGTGCATATGGGAGCAGAAAGCTCTTAAAATAACAGTGCAGGGAATCGATTATAATAGAAAATGTTCAAAGAAAATGTCAGCCGGACCAGCAAAGTATTAACATTGAAAGGAGAAGCAGAGTAGAACCTACCTGGATATATTTGTGCTAGTTCCTCAGAAACTCTATAGGCACTTGGCATTTGAACTCAAAGAGATCTGTGTTGACTATAAAAACATTAACATTTCTTGTGTTTGATGTGTATGCTGTATTTATTATGAAAAGCTTCTGGTGCTGCACCTTCCACATCCTACAGTAACTTTTTGAATAACCTGGAAGCTTCTATTGAACAAAACATTGACATGCATTTTTTCATATAAAAATATTGAAAGTATTAAAAACAGCAAAGAAGCTCTGATAATGTGAACTGTGAAAGATTCAACAGTACAGCTGGTACCAGCTCTTCATGAAAGGTTCAATGAAGATTGAATGAAACAGGAAACATGTGGAGGTTTTGTCACCTACTTTGATGAACCTTTTGAAAGAAAATTAAAAACAATTGGAAGCTGATTTTATCAGACTGTTTTGCACATTTTCTGAAAAGTCATGGGAAGGGCAATTTCCAAAGCCATTTCTGTCTTTCCCTTCAGTGTGCTTTTTTGATAAAAACCATGCATAGATTGAACTTTCCAATCTGTATATGTTCTTTTCTAACAGAATCCTTGGGTACTTTCTACCCATGGCAATTTTCAAAATGAAAATATACCCATACTTTCTTTTTGAAACTGGGAGCAAAGACTGTAAGTAAAACATATCCCTGAACTTTGCAGCAAGAAAGACAGTTTAAAAATGGTCCCTTTTATCCTTAGGCATTAGAAAATCCTACAAAACATTTCTGTTTATGCTTATTCTGCACTTGATACACCGCCTTTCTGTAAATATAGTCAAAGTGGTTTACATATACTACTTTTAGATACTGGACATTATTCTCTTCTTGTATTCTCTCTGCATTTAACTTTCAGTGAGCTGCTCAGCAGTTAGATTTTAGCCAACTGAATATGGGAGAATTTTTAGCCACAACCTAGCTATCTGAAAATTATCTTAAGTTCTCTTAGCTGTCTAAAAACTAAGCTAAGTGCTCTGGATTGAAATCAAGATGGCTGCTGTCTGCCTGGTACCAACATACTAAACTATGGAGGGTTTGCTAAGCCTCATGAAGCCTACTATTATTTAATGCTGCTCATCCATGATGGCCCAAATGAAACTGCTAGGTACTCATCTCAATACGTTAAAGTGACTTCATGGTTATGCTCTCCTCATTCCTTCATGTAAAGGGTAAAGGAAAGGGCAGAGGGGCTCAAATCCTGGAAATGAATGCATGGCTACATGGATAGTGTCATCAAAAGTATTTCAGTTTCCTGGGCCATGGGATAATTTTCCAATGCCTGCTGAGCAGAGGTGGTGTTTACCTGTCAAAGAAGTGTCTTCTGCAAAAGACTGTCTAACTTACTGAGCAGAGTTATATACTGAGATTGTCAGGGATGGGTGAACAAAGCCTCCAGGAAGTTAAAAGCCCTTAGATAAGTAAAACATTAAACCAGAGATCTGTTATTTTTCAGACAGGGATCAGTGTGTCAAATAAAGGAAAATGTGAGAGGCAAGATCATCAATGGACAAAGCAGCAGATACTCTGTCAACCTCCACCATTCTGCTTCTACTCCCATCCCCTTCAACATGGATCTTTGCCCTTTTCCTGGAGGGTTGTTTGTAGTGTCACCTTATGAACAATTATTCTGTTTTCCTCCAACAATGCATTTTAACTGCATGGTGCTTTCTCAGTTTTGTGAGAACAGAATATAGGATTTGAGGAAGTACATAGCTGAAATTCACCAAGAGCTGAGTGGTACTGTTCCAGCAACTGCTAATGGAACCCACGCAGGAAGGCATGATATTGGACCTGGTGCTTACAAATGGGGAAAGCATTTCTGATGTTGTGTAGCGGGTGGTCATCTGGCACTGGATGATGTGGTTCATTATTAGGACATAAGTTGAGATGGTTCATTTAAAACTGAGAATCTTGGACTTCAGGAAAATGAACTTTGCCAAGGGGGGGGGGGGGGGGGGGGGGGGGGGTATTTCAAGGAGTTGTTGTTAACAGGATGAGAACATCTTGGAAAATAGAAAAACATTGGGCAAAATTAAATGGAGATATTTTGAGAACAACAAACCTTTTTATTAGGAATGCAACAAATGCTATGATTTTAGAAAGCAGTAGTTGAAAAGATAAGGAAATAGAGGTTAGTTCATAAATTGCAAGAGATCACAGAAAGAGGAAGACAAGTAGCAATATCTCAAGTAGCACAATCTGGAGAAACTAACAGAAGCTGGTAGTAAGGAAAGCAAAGACACAAATAGAAGTAGCTAATATAGTAAAACAGGGGGATACGACTTTCTTAGATATGTTACTGTTAGTGACAGGAAGATGTGCAAAAGCGATTTTCTGAGATTCAAGGGTGAAGGGAAGGAATATGTGGAGGTCGATGAGAATAAAAAGGAACTGCTTATTACATATTTCTCTCCTGTGTTCAGAGAAGAAGGGCCAGGAGCAGGACAACAGAAAACAAGCATAAATAAGAAAGGAAATGAGGTAGATCTCAAACGTGTGTTCATAAGGAGATTCTAAACTTAGAGTAGACAAAGGGGTGGAGCCAGATAGGATACATCCAAGGGTTTTGAAGAAACTTGGGAAAGTTCTAGTGACTCTGTTGTCTGACCTTTCAGTGCTTCTTTAGCGTTAGACGTGCTCCTAGAGAGCCTGAGATGGGCGCATGTGATTCCTTTGCAAAAAATTAGAAGTAAGAAGAAGGTTGGGAACTAATAGCTGGTTAGTATGCCATCTGTGGTGAATGAATAAATGAAAATACTGTGAAAACAGAGGATAGTAACGTTTCTGGAATCCTTACAGGATTTGAGGCAGCAAGATTTTGCTAGAGGTACACAAGAATTGCCATACTGTGTCAGACCAAAGGTTCATCTAGCCCATTATTCTGCTGCTAATAGTGACCAAGCCAGGTTACAAGTACTCAGCAGAATCCTCCAAAATAGCCAAATTCCATGCTAGTGGAGAAGTGGCCTAGTGGTTAGCGCAGCTGTTTTGTAATCCAGAGGTGGCTGGTTCAAATCCCACTGCTGCTCCTTGTGATCTTGGGCAAGTCACTTAACCCTCCATTGCCTCAGGTACAAACTTAGATTGTGAGCACTCCTGGGACAGAGAAATGCCCAGTATACCTCAATGTAACTCACCTTGAGCTACTACTGAAAAAGGTGTGAACAAAATCTAAATAAATAAATACTTACTACTCCCAGAAATATGCAGTGGCTTTTCCCAGGTCTACCTCAATAATGGTTTATGGACTATACATCCAGGAATTTGTCCAAACACAGCTACACTTTTACCATATCCTCGGCAATGAGTACCAGAGGTTATTTGTTGAGTGAACACATATTTTCTCCTATTTGTTTTAAATGTGCTACTATGAAACTTCATGGTGCGTCTCCTAGTCTTTGCACTTTTTAAAAGAGTAAACAATCGATTTGTATTTGCCTGTTCCACTAAACTCACCGTTTTAGAGCCCTCTGTTATATCTCCCCTCTGCTATCTCTTTTCCAAACTGAAGAGCCCTAACCTCTTTGGCCTTTCACCTAAGAGTTGTTCCATCCAATGTTTTCGTTAAGGAGCTTTGAGCTCTGCAGGAATGAGGTGGAGATATTCCATTTCAATTATGAGGGAAAGACAGAAGGAGAATTCTTTTTCTGGCCAATGATTAGAAAAGCTAGCCTCTGAGATTTAAGGCGTGGGTGTTTTTGACTGAGGCCTTTTACCTCCCTCTTTTTTGATAATTTTTTTTAACGTATGTTTTGTAACTGTGAATTGTGGAGTGTGCCTTTTTATATTCTACATTTTTCAAGCAGCAGAGGGTGTGTATTTTGGTTATTTTTGTCATTGGTTCTGCAGTTTCCTTTTTGTCACTGATTTTAGTAATTGAAATCACCCATTATTATAGTGTTGACAAATGTATTAGTCTCCTAAATTTCTGTTAACATTTTATCCATCTGTCTGTTAATTTTGTCCAGGCAAATGGTAGTATAGCCCCACCACTTTCCTCTTTCCCTTTGCACATGAAATTTCTATCCATAAGGCTTCCATGTTTCAGTTTGTTTCCTGCAGAATTTTTGTTTTACTCGATTCCCTCTTTAATATATATAGTGCCATCCTTCTCTAATTTGATCCACTCAATCATGGTGATATAATTTTTACCCTGTTACCAGTGTCTTTTCAACTTCTTTGACTGTGTGACCAGAGTGTTTGACTGGAGGAGAGTACTAGATGTGGTAAACTTAGATATCAGCGAGGCTTTCAACATAGTTCCACACAGGTGACTTACAAGTAAACTTGGTATGGGCATTAAAGTGATTGACTGGTTGAGTTGGAGGTGCAAATGGAGTTCAGTCTGAGGATAGGAGTACTATTTTTTCACTCAAAAAAATAATTAAGCTCTGGAATTCATTGCTGGAGGATGTGATAAAAGCAGTTAGCATGTCTGGGTTTAAAAAAGGTTTGGACAAGCTCTTGGAGGGAAAGTCCATAATCTACTATCAAAGTAAACATGGGGAAACCACTCTTTATTCCTGGAATTGGACTCTGCCAGGTACTTGTAACCTGGATTGGCCACTGTTGGAAGCAGGTTATTGGGCTAAATGGACCATCAATGTGTTCCAATATGACTATTCTTATGTCTTTATCAGTGGTGTGCTGCATGACCAGTCCTTTCTGGTTCTGTTTAATGTTTTTGAAAGCAATATTACAGAAGGGCTGTTGAGAAATGTGTGCCTCATGGTGGATGACAGGGTAGACATTTGGGGGGCCCTTTTACCAAACTGTGGTAGGGCTACCACGTGGGTAGCATGTACCTAATTGACCCTACCACTGGGGTAGCGTGAGCGCCTGGCGGAAGTTCTGAAGTTGGCACGCAGTTTCCTGCGGTAGAAAATAATTTTCTATTTTCTACTATGGGGGCATTCCTTGTGGTAATAGGCTGCATGGCCACATTGCTGTGTGCTGCCTGATTACCGCATGAGTAGTATGTGAGCCCGTACCATGCGGGTGGTGGTAAGGGCCCAGGTAGGAAATAGTCATGCACTAATTTTAATATTAGCCACATGGTAGCCAGGTGGTAACTCCATTTTGGCACACTTTGGGCACGCATAGACACTTAGTAAAAGGACCCCTACGTTTTAAAAAATAAGATATTAATTTTGGGGAGAACTGAAATTTTTACAGATTGTAATTTTCTATATCAACATATTGATGAGTCAGAGAAGGAGGTGATCTCACATAGCTCCAGTGTGATTAGTTAAGGATGCTCTATTGCTTGGTGTGAAATATTTCTCAAAAATTATTAAACTCAAGACATGAATTATAAGGGAAATGGCAACAAGAGGCTATTTAGAAGCATTGATGCTTGAAAAATCTAATGTATACCTGACAGGATGGCTGGCACAATGACATCCCAAGTCGATATTCTAGTGCCATGGTAACATATACATACAGTATATTACATGGCATGTCAAATTGCTTTCTGTATTGACATCTTGAGGCATGTTCTAATCTAATTTAGCTTGTATACTGCACGGATCCCAGCTGGAGGTTCAAGGCAGTTTACATAAAGAAACAATTCAATAGGGAGATCTCGGGACAGGGAGGGGAGGAGCAAAGGTTGAGGTTACGAATCAGCAGACATAGGTAGTGGTACGAGAGTTTGGGAGGGAGTCAGAAGAGCTTCTGTTCAAGTGTTCTTGTTCTTTCCCTGGTAATATAAATGATCTAGAGATGGGAGTAACTAGTGAGGTAATTAAATTTGCTGATGATACAAAGTTATTCAAAGTTGTTAAATTGAGAGAGGATTGTGAAAAATTACAAGAGGACCTTACGAGTCTGGGAGACTGGGCGTCTAAATGGCAGATGACGTTTAATGTGAGCAAGTGCAAACTGATGCATGTGGGAAAGAGGAACCCGAACTACAGCTACATAATGCAAGGTTCCAAGTTAGGAATCACCGACCAAGAAAGGGACCGTGGTGGCGTTGTTGATGATACATTGAAACCCTCTGCTCAGTGTGCTGCGGTGGCTAAGAAAAGAAATAGAATGTTAGGTATTATTAGGAAAGGAATGGAAAGCAAAAGTGAGGACGTTATAATGCCTTTGTATTGCTCCATGGTGCAACTGCATCTCAAATATTGTGTTCAATTCTGGTCACCGCATCTTAAAAATGATATAGTGGAATTAGAAAAGGTACAGAGAAAGGCGATGAAAATGATAAAGGGGATAGGATGACTTCCCTATGCGGAAAGGCTGAAGCATTTAGGGCTCTTCAGCTTGGAGAAAAGATGGTTGAGGGGCGATATGGTAGAGGTCTATAAAATAATGAGTGGAGTGGAATGGGTAGATGTGAATCATTTGTTTATTCTTTCTAAAAATATTAGGACTAGGAGGCATGCGATGAAGCTACAAAGTAGTAAATTTAATACGAATCGGAGAACATTTTTCTTCACTCAACGTGTAATTAAACTCTGGAATTTGTGGCAACTGAAATGATATTTCTGTTTTCTAGTACTCTGTTAACAAGTAGAAGAAAGAAACAGACAGACAGACAGACAGAGACCACTTGAAAAATATGTGATGGAAAGTGAACTTGTGGTTGCAGTTAAGAACCTCCTAAAACCCCCTCCCACCAGTAATTACTACAAATATCAGTTCAACTCAAGACATTGCACTCCCCCTGCAGGTCTCATAATACAACCTATTTTGGATTAAACATATCTGTGAAACCTTGAATTCAAAGGATAACACAAACTTCTATGATATTTGGAATAAATTGCATGTATGCCTTCCACAGAAAGGGACATAGAGGTGCAGTGCTTGCTACACAAACAAGGTACAGTTTTTTGTTTACCCGCCATAGCTTGAGTTTCCAGTAGCTTCTGAGTTATTGTTTTTCAAACTTCTGGGTTGGTGTTTAAAAAAATATATCAGCTACTGCTCATTAAAATTCCTATAAACCAAACATGGATTTTTTTTGTACGATTCCTGATTAATGCTGAAAGCATGCTACTGTATGCACAACAGAGAAAATGTTCTTCACAACAGCTGTGGTAATTTATTTCTACCAGAATGAGCTCATTATTATTGATATATTCATTGTTCTTTGCTAACAAGAAGATAGATGAAATCAAGAGAGAACAAAGGAGAAAATCCCTGCATTGCAATGAAGTAAACAGGTCTCTTCAGATAGCAAATAGGTAATGAAAGCATCAAGTGAAATACCGCCGTGGTTTTTTAGATACTGTATCATTAAGAGTGACATAATAAAGATAAAATATAAGAAACTGAATAGAAGCTAAGCCTGTCTGAAAGGCAACCTTTTCAACCCTGTAAGAATTCTTGGAACAATTTCACAACAAATTAAAAAAGTGGTACTTTAAAGGTGTATCCGTGGCGACCCTGCTCCAACAAGCTGCTCTAATATTGAGGGATTTTTTTTTTGACCCAGTAGTTCCTTCTGGCTTCTTTGCACTTAGGCTCAGTCAGAACCAGGGCTGAGATCCAATACTTTAATTCACAGCCATCTAGGGATTTCCCCCTCTTTCATATCCCCTCTGCACCCAACGTACTTAGTCTGCAATTCAACCCTGTATCTTTACCCTTAAAAAAAAAATTAGAACATCACCCTTAAATTAGAATTTATTCTTTGTATTTTCTTCCCTTCCAGACCTTTTGTCTCAATGTGGACCCTTTCCAGCTCAGGTAAGTATGGTTTTTTTCCCCCCTCTTTGTTTTCCTAACAAAGGGGTCCTTTTACTAAGCTGTGGTAAAAAGGGCCCTGCACTAGTGGCGGGGGTTGTTTTATCACAGTGGGTAAAAAGGCTGAAAAAGAAATGGCCATGTGGTAAGATTGAACTTACCGCATGACCATGCGGGGCGGGGGGGGGGGGGGGGGGTAGCATTGAGGTGGTGGTAAGGGCTCTTGCACTAACTTGGTGGTAACCTGATAGCAGGGGCGTAGCCAGACTTTGCTGGGAGGGGGTCCAGAGGCCAAGGTGTGGGGGCACATTTTAGACTCACAGAAACAGAAGACTGCCCTTGCAGATCAGCAACGCGGCTGCGCCGGAGAAGAGGACTTCGGCTGGTGGGGGTTGGGGACCCCCGCCAGCAAAGGTACCTGACGGTGGCGGCTGCAGGGGAGGGTTGGCGGCGGGAGGGGGGGTTGAAGGGGTTGGCGGTGGGGGGGTCAGGGCCAAATCTACTTGGGCCCATGCCCCCATGGCCCCACGTAGCTATCTATGCCCCTGTCTGGTAGTGCATGGCGCTGCCTGATTACTGCCAAGTAACCCCCTGTAGATATATTTTTCAAATATTTCCACTAGCATTGGAAATGCTGCGCACTGGGGGGTGCAACTACTGCCAGCGCCCAGGTAGGACTGGCGATAATTCCAGTTTGCCGAGTGGTATCACCACTTAGTAAAAGGGCCTCAAAGATATTTTGCCTCAATGTCTGTGTAGCTATGCAGGTTCACTTAGCTGTTACCCTCCTTTCTTGGCTCCTGGACTTTGGTTTCTCCTGCGGAGGGGCTTTTGGTTAGCAGTGACGGCCTCTTTCAGGAATGAAGAGCTACTAGCCTGTCTGTACCAAAATTAGGGGGTTCTTTTATCAAGCTGCGGTAAAATGGGCCCTGTGGTAGCAGGGGTGTATCTGAACTTCAACGGTAGGGGGGGCCAGAGCCGAGGAGAGGGGGCACATTTTAGCCCCCCCGGTGCCGCTGACCCCCCCCCCCCCGCTGAAGACAAAGACGAAGATGACACCACCGACGACGCCACCACCACCACCCCCCGCCCGCCCGACTACTTTAAACCCCCCCCTTTCGCGGAAGACAGCTCCAACTACTTTGAACCCCCCCTCCTCCCGCCGTCACTCCGCCGTCGCGCTTCTCCTCCCTTTGCTGGCGGGGGACCCCAACCCCCACCAGCCAAAGTCTCCGTCCTTCCTTCCTTCCTTCATTTGGGTTTGGTGGTTTCTGACGTCCTGCACGCTGCACGTTGTACGTGCAGGATGTCAGAAACCACCAACCTCAAACGAAGGAAGGAAGGACGGAGACTTCGGCTGGCGGGGGTTGGGGTCCCCCGCCAGCAAAGGGAGGTGAGGTGCGACAGCGGAGTGACAACAGGAGGAGGGGGGGTTGAGAGTGTCGTCGGTAGGGGGGGTCCAGGGGCAAATCTGCGGTGGCCAGGCCCCTGTGGCCCCATAGCAGATACGCCCCTGTGTGGTAGTGGGAGGCCATTTTTGCTGTGCAACAGGGCCCTTTTTACTGCAGCGGGTAAAAAGCCCCTAAAAAAGACATGGCCATGCAGGAGGGAAGTACTAATAACACCCATTGAGGTGGTGGTAAGGGCTCCAGCATTAACATGGTGGTAACTGCTGCCTGATTACTGCTGGGTTAGTGCCGCACTAGAAATTATGGAGTTATTTTCTTTAGCACCGGAACTGGCGCACGCTTGAGGTAGAACTACCGCCAGCGGCCGTGTTGGGCTGGTGATAGTTCCAGGTTGATGAGCAGCAACCCTTTAGTAAAAGGGCCCCTAAATGAGGCAAAACCCTCACTCCCTAACTTAACCCTGTCTGGGACTTAAATTTAAAGACTGTGGCCTCGCTAACTAAAAAAAAAAGTTTAATTGTAAGCACTGACTTATATGGAGCTATGCTTTATACTCTTCACTATTGTAATGAAGAGCACACATTTTTTCCTAGAGCCCATTCATACCAAATCAAACTGTCTTCCTGAATCAGGTCCTCAGAAGCTTAGCCGAGATTGGGTGGCAGAGCCGGTGGTGGGAGGGGGGACTGGCTGGGAGGCGGGGGTAGTGCTGGGCAGACTTATACGGTCTGTGCCCTGAAAATGACAGATACAAATCAAGGTAGGGTATACACAAAAAGTAGCACATACGAGTTTATCTTGTTGGGCAGACTGGATGGACCGTGCAGGTCTTTTTCTGCCGTCATCTACTATGTTACAAGTGTAGGTCCTTAGCACACAATATTTTCTGCAGCTTTCTCACACACTCTAATTCAGTAAGTACTTCAAGGGCAAACCCACAGCTTAGGCCTAACCTACAGATGAGTTCTCCTCAATCTTTTCACAAAACTATCAAAATAAATAATCACCTGCTCCCTAATTTCTCCTGGACAAAACTACTCACTTCAAGTAAATGTTTCACCTTCAGATTGGCAGCTCAACAACAGTCACACTCCAGTCAGCTCAGTCACACTAGGTCCTGTTATTAGGTCTTTCAAAATCACTTTTTAGTTGTTTTCACTCTCTCAAGCTCTCCAATTAAGGCTTTTCACATTGTCACTCAGGAAACACAACAAAACACGTTTGTTCCCTTCTTGCACCTAAGCTTTTCTGAGCAACTGCCAGGCAAGCTATTTCTCTAGTGACAGGCTTCAGCAAATGCCACTTGACCTCAACCTACCAATCATACAGCCCCATCCAGAACTTTCAGTTTTTTTCTTTACCCACAATCACATTTTGAACAAGCACAGTGTCCATTTTGAAATGAACTTTCCCCATAGACGTTAATGGTAAAAGTTTATTTTTACACAAATGATCACCAAAATCATTGGAGCCGACTCTGTGGGTGCTGTGGGTGCTTGAGCACCCCCAATATTGAGAAAATTCCTTGTATGTGTCCATGGAGGGGTTATTTCCATTGGGCTTAGCACCCCCTATAATTTTGAAAAGTTGGCTCCTATGACCAAAATAACGGTCAAATGTTAGTAAATTCCTTATACAGTTATGTCACAACCATGCCAAAATTGCTATAATTTCAGATTTTTAAAATAAATGTGTTATTAGATGTCACACATTTTCCACTTAAAAATAACCCTAAAACACCACAACATTCCCCGCCATGCACATGAAAAATTAAAATAAATTCTTTTCTCATGGCCACAACTGACAGAGAACCAGGGAACACACATTTTTAGGAATGCCAGCCCTCTGCAACCAAAATACCCACTTTATAGTGAAAAATAAAATTATCCATGAATCAAACCCCCATAATTCACCTCTCAGAGGCCCCCAGAGACTCCGATTACCAGAAAGATTAAAAAAAAAAAAAAATTCTCTGTTGTTATGGCACCAATGGAATAAAATTAAGCATTAACAAAAATAAATCCAGGGAGGGGCATCTTACCTGGGTCCCCAGACCCTTGGCAGGCTGTCCATCTCCTTCGGCTGACTCCAGGATGATCTCCGGCAGCACCGGTGCCCAACCATGAGTAGATGTGGAAGCGATTGAGGCTCAGGCAAAAATCAAGGCTCCAGCTTCATTTTGGGCCTACCTGGAGATGAGGACATCTACTATGCATGCGCTGAAGCTCTGTCAGCCAGGCCCGAACTGAAGATTTTCCCAGGTGTTGCTGCCTGCCAGCCTTCATTTCTCATACCTGCATTGGTTTAACAAGTTGTGTGTGCCGTGGCCCGAACCCCAGTGATCCCTGGAATGAACCTGGACCTGGAAAGGGTCTCTGAACTGGCCACTAATGCAGTTTATAGGCCAAAACTGCCCGAAGACACTCAGACCTCCCCTCCAAGAAATTCATTTTTGTTTAAACCATGGGTTACATTACTGCTATTTTAATATTGATTTGATGCCTAAAGACTTTAGTACATTTCTTGGTTCAGAACAAAATCCTGGCCTGGACTGAATTATTGAGAGTGAGTGAATTTGTGTAACTATAGCCTTCCAGTTTTACTCATCCTGACCTAGAACCCCAAATTCTTAGAGAGTTAAACCTGGAAATCTCAGTGTTATATCCTGGTTAACTGGAGGGTATTCTGAGCACTGTGGGAAAGACTGCCATGCAGGTAACACAGAGCAATGGTCACTACCATCCATAATGGAATGACTGATAACATAACACAATGCAGTTAGCTACATCTCTGGAAATGAAACTAACTTTACCGTGTTATCTGCCACATTAGGAGTTAACACGCAGCAACAACCTTATAGTTAACTGCAAGGCACAGTCCCCACCCATTCCCCACCCTTACCATGCCCTTTAATAGGAATTTCTGCATTAATGTGTGCTATTTGTTGGGTTAAACACATAACAGTTAATGTAGCACCACACTTTTCATGTTAAATCCAATGGTGTTGTGTGAGCGGCTTCCAGAGAAAAAATAATAACAGTTATCTGTCTGTATAAATGTTTTCAGAACAATTGTAATAAGGTTTGCAGTGTTATGAAACTTACCTCTGTAGATAAATGCAGCAGACTGAGAATATATTCTCATGTCTTTTCAGTAAGTACAATATTGTAAATCACATTTTGTTTCGGAGGGTCTGATTTATCAATGTCTTTTCCAGTAATGTAGAAAGCTTTAGTGAGTCACACCTTAAGAAATAATTTTATGGGTTTATTTAACATATAACTTTTATCAAGTCACCTGCTATTTGCAGTCTGGAATCCTGTTAGGATTGTCATGAATCAAAATAATGCAGATACTTTGCGATGCTCATTTTGATTGAGCCAAAGAAATGTCAAAATAATTTATAGGGTTGAAGAGCACTGAGAATTTGCCAGAGGTGACCTACCGAATGTATTCAAATAGGTTTGTTTAAAAGAAAATTGCCATAGCATCATATTCTGATTACAATAATTTATGGATAATTAAAAAGAAAACTAAATAGAAATAAAATATAAGCTATGATGCAAATATCCAATTCACAGATGGGGGACACAACCATAGGAAAACAATCTTGAGCATGAATTCTTAATTTAACTAACAGACTAAGGGCCTCTTTTTCTACACCATACTAGCAATTCCCGCGAGCAATATTGATGAAGCCCATTCATAAAATTTTGGTAAAAGAGGCACTAAATACTAATTCCAAAGACCACTGAATGAAAAGCAGTGGGTGCCTTCCCTATAAAGGACAGGATGGTGTTCAAGTTTTCTCTGAATAAGAGACTTAAGGTGACTGGGTTCCAAAAAAACCAAATCTATTTCCTTGGTAATTTCCAATACACTTGCAAAGATATTTAAGGAAATAATTACCCATAATAGAGATCACACATTGATGTCTTTCTACAAATCTCTTTTCATACTGAGGGCCCCTTTTACTAGGCCGCGTAGGTGCCTATCAGGCTCTTTTTTGAAAGAGAAGGATGCCCATCTTTCGACATAAATCGGAAGATGGGCGTCCATCTCACAGGGTCGCCCAAATCGGTATAATCGAAAGCCGAATTTGGACGTCCCCAACTGCTTTCCATCGCAGAAATGGCCAAAGTTCAAGGGGGCATATCAGAGGCATAGCGAAGGCAGGACTTGGGCGTGCCTAACACATGAACTTCCTCGACCCATAATGGAAAAAAAAGGGCGTCCCTGACGAGCACTTAGACGACTTTACCTGGTCGTGTTTTTCTTACGACCAAGCACAAAAGGTGCCCAAAATGACCAGATGACCACCGGAGAGAATCAGGGATGACCTCCCCTTACTCCCCCAGTGGTTACCAAGCCCCTCCCATCCTCAAAAACATCTTTCAAAATATTTTTTGCCAGCCTCTATGCCAGCCTCAGATGTCATACTCAGGTCCATGACAGCTCATGCAGGTCCCTGGAGCAGTTTTAGTGGGTACTGCAGTGCACTTCAGACAGGCGGACCCAGGCCCATCCCCCCTATCTGTTACATTTGTGGAGGAAACAGCGAGCCCTCCCAAACCCACCAGAAACCCACTGTACCCACATCTAGGTGCCCCCTTCACCCATAAGGGCTATGGTAGTGGTGTACAGTTGGGGGTATTGGGTTTTGGGGGGGGGGGTTGGGGGGCTCATCACACAAGGTAGGGGAGCTATGTACCTGGGAGCAATTTATGAAGTCCACTGCAGTGCCCCCTAGGGTGCCTGGTTGGTGTCCTAGCATGTCAGGGGGACCAGTGCACTACAAATGCTGGCTCCTCCCATGACCAAATGGCTTGCATTTGGTCGTTTCTGAGATGGACGTCCTTGGTTTTCATTATCGCTGAAAATCAGAAACAGCCAAGTTTAGGCACGACCATCTCTTAAGGATGACCAAAATTTCAAGATTTAAACGTCCCTGACCGTATTATCGAAACGAAAGATGGACATCCATCTTGTTTCGCTAATACGGGTTTCCCCGCCCCTCCATTGGGATGTTTTGCGAGGACGTCCTCAACAAAACTTGAAAGCTCCTTTCAATTATGCCCCTCCACGTGTGTCAAACGTGTGCCAAATTTGAGTTACCGCCTGGTTACCACGTGGCCTTTGTGGTAATTTAAATTTTGACGCTCGTCCGTTACGTGCGTCTGGAAAATATTTTTTATTTTCTGTCATGCATAATGGATTGCCACCAAGTGGCATTTGATGCATGTAGGTCATTACTGCCCAGGTTCTTTACCGCCAGGTCTATGGCTGGCGGTAAGGTCTCAGACCCAAACTGGATGCGTGGCAATTTTGATTTTGCTGGACATCCATTTTTGCCCCCCCCCCCCCAAAAAGAGGCCCTTTTACAGGCACGCTAAAAAATGGATCAGCATGTGCCCAAAAACCGCGCTTACACTACCGCAAGTCATTTTTCAGCGCACCTTTGTAAAAGGACCCCTGAGTTACTTAGACGAAGAAATAAACAGGAAAAACACCTCTACGGGAATCCAAATAGACCAGAAAAGTAGAGGATGGAACATGAGCTGCAGCAGAGGGAGTATTCAACAAAAATCCAACGCAAGAATGATTCCAAACAACACCTTTATTTACACCAAACTATGACCCGACATGGGGCCGTGTTTCCATGGAACTGCCTGCCTCAGGGGTCAAAGGTAACACTTGATAGAATAGTGATGGTCTAAATGTTGGAAATGTCCAAATTCAAAGCCGTGTTTTTGAATCTCATGGGATCCAAAGTACAGCAACATGGAGGGAAAGATGCTTTGGTGCCAAATAGCATCACAGCTGCTAACTTCAAACCCTGTGTTGAGTCACAGTTTGGTGCAAATAAAGGTGTTGTTTGGAATCATCCCTGCGTTGGATTTTTGTTGAATACTACCTCCGCTGCAGCTCATGTTACATCCTCTACTTTTCTGCTTCATACTGAGTTACTTATACATTTATTTTTTACCATAAAAAAAGAAATGTTTTATTGAGGAAAACACAGTACTCATTTGTGAGATGAGCTGAGAACCAAGGAAACCAGTAAAGTTGCTCTAGCTTTTGCCCCTTTCTGAGATGTCTCCAATAATCCTGAGGCTTTTAGAAGGATGTGTCAATCAGTGTGTATGTGTTCGTAGTGACTTTTTGGAAAGGGGATCAGAGGCATCATTTTGAATATTGAGACATCTGAGTATTGGTTCTGACCCCCAATAGAAACTTGGGGGAGGGAGGGGGATCTGATAAGAACATAAGTGTTGCCATACTGAGACAGACCGAAGGTCCATCAAGCCTAGTATCCTGTTTCCAACAGTGGCCAATCCCAGGTCACAAGTACCTGGCAAGATCCCGAAAAGTAAAACAGATTTATGCTGCTTATCCTAGAAATATACACAACAAACTGTCAGTGGAGCAGCTCACACTTATTTATGCTTTAATAAGGGGATGTCTCATACTGTCACACAGGCACTTCTTTTTTGTGCTTCCTTAAAGCCTCAGCTTTAGTGACTCAGTTATAATATCCTAGAAATAAACAGTGGATTTTCCCAAGTCCATCTTAATAATAGCTTATCCAAACCATTTTAAAACCCTGCTAAGCTAACTGCTATTACCACATTCTCTGGCAACAAATTCCAGAGTTTAATTATACATTGAGTGAAATAATATTTTCTCTGATTTGTTTTACATTTACTACTCACTCAGAAGCTTCATTGCATGCCCCCTAGTCCTTGTATTTTTCGAAAGAGTAAACAAGCAATTCACATCAACCCATTCTACTCCATTCTGTATTTTATAGACCTCTACCAAGTACTAAAGTTTGTTAAATCATAAAGCTATAATATTCACTCCTCCTGACAATATGAAATTTAAATAATTAGAACCTCAAATCTCTCGATAGGGGAAATCACAATGATTTTACAACCCTCTATCATAAATAGGAGTCCTTTCTTATCAGTGGTTCCTTCAAGGGAAAAAAATGAACCAGTGTAAAAAACACTGTTGGAGAAAAACAACTGGTTTCAAAAAATTCCTCAAGTGTTTATAAAAACAGGATGGAATGAATAAATATGCTTTATATATGGATCACACAATTGATCATTTCAAACAAAAATTGCTGAAAAAGGCATGCCCAACATATTACAAAAAAAACCCACTAGTGGAAATCGTGCACTTATCTGAAAAACAGCAGCGTTGCTCATTACAATCTTCTAGAATTGCCATTCAAAACTCCTCCACTAATCTACCACATATCCTCAAAGAGCAGTGCAGTGCCTATCCAACAATAATCTAATCTTATTTATTCTTCAACAAAAGTGCCTTGTTTCACTATCACATCTTGCTGCATCAGGAATAATTCACTCTCAATATGGAACTGTTATCCTTCAATACATGAAACAAAGGTGGCTGCAGGTTCCAAAAAGACGCTAAGAACCCTGGCGTCCAATGAACAATTGGGCTTGATACAGTTGAACCACGAAGGTTGAATACGAATGTTGAGTGGAATGCATTCTTTTGATCCTCTATTTGTTCCCTTTAAATTTGCTCCTGATTGTTCATTGGATGGGGTCAAGGGGTGGGGATACCATCAGCTTTTGCACCTGTCTCTTCATTTAGAACCCAGGTCTAAACTGGGAGCTGGCATTCAAACTGCCTCAGGGCAGCTGCAGAAGCCAATGGGGATTTTTTAAAACTAGACTTGCCTTCCCATTGTAAAATAGGAAGTACAATCAATTTTTGAGGCACCCCCCCATACCATCCCCAAGATACATCCCCACACATCCCCATTAAATATGTGCATTCTGGAGATACATGTATGCAAAAATGCATTTCCAAAATTGTTATTTGTACATGTTTTCAATCTCCATAGTTACACAAGGTATTTTAAAGATCTCCAGTAGGATTTGAATGGGTTCCTGGGTAAGAAGTTCATGGACTATTATTGGGGTAGACTTGACAAAATCCACTGCTTATTTCTCCGGATAGCAGCATAGAATCTATCTACAATTTTGACTTCCTGCCAGGTACTTGTGAACTGGATTGCCCACTATTGGATTCTTATGTTTTTATGTTCTTAATTTATAAACAAACCCAGAAGAGAAATTAAACATGTTTAAGAAAATTAAGTGGAAATACTTAAAACTAGAAGCATTTTCCAATGATTCGACTTTGCTGTGAAGGGAAATATTTTCCTTCATTAAGGTAGCATTAGTAAAGAGAGTGAGAAACTTAGCACTCAGTTCCAATAACAGCAACTTTCTCCTTAAGCAATTGATCTTATGACTGAAACTTGCTCTGTCACATCGTGAACTTACATAACTGAGTTGAACATTCAGATAAAATACCTTTTTTACTAAGACCATATTTCTTCAAGGGACATGCTCCTAGGAATTCCCTGATGCTTCCTGGGTGGGGCATAGGCCACAACCAGCACCTCCGACAGCCTCTGCCTTGACTGAACAGCTGTCTAACGACAGTGGCGTAGCGGGGGCGGCTGCCACCCGGGGCGGATCGCCGCTGCAACGCCCCCGGGTGCAGACCAACACGACACCCCCCCCCACCAGCGTCGACACCCCCCCGGCATAGCGCCACCCCGACACAGTCCCCACCTGCCTACGAGCTCCATCCATCTGCAGCGCTGCTGTAAAGAAGAAATCACTTTGTCGGCCCTTCCCTCACTCACTGTGTCCCGCCCTTCAGGAAATAGGAAGTTACGTCAGAGGGCGGGACACAGTGAGTGAGGGAAGGGCCGACAAAGCGATTTCTTCTTTACAGCAGCGCTGCAGATGGATGGAGCTCGTAGGCAGGTGGGGACCGTGTCGGGGGGGGGGGAGGCGCTGCGCCGGAGGGGGGGGGGGGGTTGACGGATGCACCCCCCACCCGTTGACACCCGGGGCGAACTGCCCCCACCGCCCCGCCCTTGCTATGCCACTGTCTAACGACAATAGAGGCACCAAACTATCCAGAATCTCACCACAGCTGGGCTAAGGTTTCTGGTGCCCCCTGCAACCTACCAGTCAGCGCCCTCCTCCCCTTGGTCCAACATCTTCTCTGTCTCTCTCTTCCCTCCTCGCCTGTCCAGCATTTCCTGTTTTCTCTTCTCGCCACTCCCCAAGTGCAGGAGAACATCTTTTTGTTAGGGAGACCCAAGTTCTTCTCACAGTTCCAGTTCCCACACTAATTTTCATGTGAGTTAATATGATTATGTAAATCATATAGGGCTAGATTCATTATATGGTGCCAAAGAAAATCGGCACTTAACGGTATTCTATAAAGGGCACCCAAGGATGGGCACACTTTATGAAATAGTGCTTAGTGCCAGAATCTGCATTCAAACTGAAACCAGGTGCAAATCCCCTAATTCTATAACACTGTGTGCATTTTAAGGGAACACCCCTGACAATAGGTGCCGATTCCGTGGGTGCTCGAGCACCCCCAATATTTTCACCCGCCGGAAGTCGGAAGTTCCCTTCCCAGCCAGCCTGACCTGCCCGGTGCCCACCCTCTTCTCCTTCAACAGTCCTCCGCCGGTCCGCCCTCGCCTTCCTGCGTGCCGCCCAGAATTTTAAGACTCATCTTACTTTGAGGTCCCGGCGGCAGCAATAAAATGCAAGCAGGCTTGGCTCTTCAGCCTTCCCTTCTCTCTCAGCTCAGATCCCGCCCTTGCGGAAACAGGAAATGAGGGTGGGACCAGAGCTGAGAGAAAAGGGAAGGATGAAGCGCAGACCCTGCTCGCCTTTCACTGCTGCCACCGGGACCCTGAGGTAAGATGAGTTTTAAAATTCTGGGCGGCACGCAGGAAGGCGAGGGCGGAGGACTGTTGTGGGAGAAGAGATCGGGCTGGGGTTGGGACTGGCACTCAGAGGAGAGGGGAGGGCCTGGAACTCGGAGGGGGGAGGAGGGGGAGAGGAGGAGGGGGAGGGGGAATGCACCACCTGTAAAAAAAAAAAAAAGATTTCAGCACCCCCAATCATTTTGAAAAGTTGGCTCCTATGCCCCTGACCCGTCCATGTCCCTCCTATCATTATGCTCTCTTTTCAGATCCATGCAGAAAAAATTAGACACTATTCTATAACTGGGTGTATAAGTGTTGCATCCATTACCGCCGGGTAAGCCCCCAGTGCTAGAAACTAAAAATGCATTTTCTAGCATCAGAGTTGGCTTGTGGTAGAGGCCAGGACTACTGCCAAGTTCCTGCGGTAGTCTGGTGGTAGGCCTGATTTGCTGTGCACCAATGTGGCAAAAACCCTATTGCCGTTTAGTAAAAGGGCCCCTTAGAGAGAGATCGACACATTTTCATGGTTCTCCAATATATGGTTTTCTTGTAGGACTTGAGTAATCCAAAGGGAATGTATCAAGTTGAAACCTAGGGCATCGGTATATTTTTCTTCTTGACATTGTCCTGACAATATTAGCTGAAGTTCCAGGGGAGAGATTATGAGGCTCATTTTCAAAGCACATAGACTTATAAAGTTACATATGCTATTATGTAATTGTGTAAGTCTATGTGCTTTGAAACTGAGCACCAGTATATTTCAAGATCCATCACAATTGGAAGAGCTGGTATAGGCTTAGGATGTCCAGAAAAATGGTAAGTCTTCAAATAGGGTTCTCCCTTTGCACGGGGCAATAATATGAAATTTGTAAGGGCTGGCTTATTATAATGGTGAGTGCTGCCTATTTTCTTAAATTACCGTCTTGCGCTTTTAATTATTTTCTTATTTCTTGTTTTTCTCCTTCCATTTTTTTGTATTGATAAGTTGTCTAGATCAGGTAATTTCTTTTGTTTTTCTTTTTCATTTTTCCTGATCTGTTAATTTGCCATTGTATCTCATTTTTGGGAAAAGACAAATTTCAAATTGTTTCACTGCATAAATGAACCTGTCAGTTTCCAGCGTACTAAATATACTTCAGTTTTAATATGAAAATCTTTAACAATTAAAAGGCAATACACCACAGTGGATGATGTATTATGTAGCTATCCTTTGCACAGCAGTTTACAGATAATGCGCTTCATTCTCCAGTGAATGAAAAGGGCATTGTTCAGATAATAATGTAAAGCAATCAAATTAAACAACCACATAGTGTTTATGTTTATTAAAATTTGCTAAAAATCATCTTTTTTACCAGATAAATCAAGGCAATGTAAACCAAGTAAAAAATTACTTAACAAAAAGAACTCTGATTCTGATAGGAAAGTAATCCCATACCAGAACACAGTCAAACTATTAATAATAAACTGTTGTTGACAATATGCTGACGGAAATACTGATTATTTTTCATGGAACATAATATATTAGGTTTCTATCATTGAGGCCAGGATTAAATCACTGCGACAGTGTTAATTATCCTTTAGAAGGCCATGAGGCTCATTTTCTAAGCACTTAGACTTACAAAGTTCCATAGGTTACTATGAGGCATATTTTCAAAGCACTTAGCCTCCCAAAGTTCCATAGAAACCTATGGAACTTAGCCTCCCAAAGTGCTTTGAAAATATGCCTCAGTCTGGGGCTCATTTACGAAAGAGAAAAATGTCTAAAAAGTGGCATAAGGTAGCATTTGGACATTTTTTTCCCCCAAAAACGTCCAAATCAGTATTTTCGAAACCTATTTTTCAGACGCTTTTCTTTGCTGTTTTTCTGCAGTGTGTCTAAATCTCAAGGGGCTTGTTAAGGGCGGGATTTGGGTGTTCCTAAGACTTAGATTTAGACTTGGACGTTTTTCAGCCATAATGGAACAAAACAAAACCATCCAGGACTAAAACTAAGACATTTTGAGCTAGATCTTTTTTTTATTACAAATCCAAAATAGGCCCAGGGTACAATGATTCGAAGAAACTATTTCAATTCATGAATAAGCTATTAGATACCACTCCAATTATCACCAGCAATTCAGACACCCCATCTGCAGACAGTCTCGCTAAATACTTCTGTGATACAATAATAAAATTACGCAATACACTTCCCCAACATAGCAACGACATTGAAAATTTCATCAATGATATGGACTCTAACTCTGGCTGATGTCCAACTGACCGTAGCTGGATAAAATTTTCTCCTCTCACCGCCGACTCAGTAACTCTAGCTCTTCTCTGATTCTCCAACAAACATTGCAAATTGGACACTTGCCCCAGTTACCTTCTCAAATCTGCTCCCAATCAATTTTTAAATGACCTCTCATCGTACTTAAACTACATGCTCCAACAAGGTCATTTTCCTAAAGAATATGGCAACATCCTCAACCCTATACCGAAGGATGGAAAGAAAAAAACAAATGACATCACAAACTGTTGACCAGTTGCATCTATCCCACTTGTAGTTAAATTGATGGAGAGTTTAGTGACCAAACAGCTCACTGACTATTTGGACAAATTCTCTTTATTACATGAATCTCAATCTGGTTTCCGCTCTTCCCACAGTACTGAAACTGTGCTGGTCTCCCTACTGGCCAAATTCAAGAATGAAATAGCCTTAGGAAATAGCATACTCCTACTTCAATTTGACATGTCGAGTGCATTCGATGTGGTCAACCATAGCATAGTTCTTCGACTTTTAGATCACTTTGGAACTGGTGGAAATGTACTTGACTGGTTTAAAGGCTTTCTGACCACCAGGTCATACCAAGTTAAATCTAATACAAATATATCATCATTATGGAAATCAGACTGTGGAGTTCCCCATGGTTCACCTCTATCACCAAAACTCTTCAACATTTTAATGATCCCATTGGCCAAGTCCCTATCGAATAATGGTCTCCACCCGTTCATCTATGCTGATGATGTTACAATCTATATCCCTTTTAAACATGATTTATCAGACATCTTCAATGATATCAAAAATGGATTGAACATCATGCACTCATGGGCCAACTCATTTCAATTGAAGCTGAACACCGATAAAACGCATTGCCTTATCCTCTCATCCCGGTACAACAATTATAAACCCACAACCTTATTCACTCCAGAGCATTCCCTTCCCATCTCTGATAGTCTCAAAATACTAGGTGTTATTATTGATAGAAATCTTACACTTGAGTCCCAAGTCAACTCCACCGTAAAGAAAATGTTTCATTCAATGTGGAAACTCAAGCGTTTAAAACCTTTCTTCCCAAGAGATATTTTCCGCAATTTAATTCAATCAATGGTATTAAGCCACGTTGATTACTGCAATGGAATCTATGCAGGATGTAAGGAGCAACTCACAAGGAAACTCCAAACGGCACAAAACACAGCAGCCAGATTGATATTTGGTAAGACACGATTCCAAAATGCCACACCACTCCGTGAATAATTGCACTGGCTTCCTATCAAAGAACGCATCTCTTTCAAAATCTGCACCTTAGTCCCTAAGATCATCTATGGAGTAGTCCCAGATTACATGATTGACCTAATCAATCTCCCAATCAGAAATAGTACCAGTTCATCACGGTCTTACCTGAATCTCCATTACCCAAATTGCAAAGGACTAAAATACAAGACAACCCATGTATCCAACTTCTCTTACATAGGCACGCGCCTATGGAATGCATTGCCACAAGTGGTGAAAACAACTTATGATTACCTAAAATTCAGAAAGTCATTAAAGACTCACTTATTCGGAAGGGCATATCCGAATGACCCAACTTAAATGACTCAACCCTGCAACACTTCACTATTAAAGATCGTATTGGACATTGATGAACTCTTTTACCTCAACCCAACTTGATTGAATCTTATCTTCCCTATCCCAATACAACATTTTGTACCTATCCCATACCGGATTTGGCGAATGCCTTCACAATATTATGCAAGCCACATTGAGCCTGTAAATATGTGGAAAATGTGGGATACAAATGTAACAAATAAATAAATAATTAATGAATAAGTCACAAAAAGTTGCCCTAAATGACCACTGGAGGGATTCAAGGATGACCTCCCCTTATTCCCCCAGTGGTCATTGACCCTCTTCTACCCCTCAAAAATGTGATGAAAAATATTACTTACCAGCCTGTATGCCAGCCTCAGATGTTACACTCAGGTCCATTAGAGCAGCTTGCAGGTCCCTGGAATAGAGAAGCGATGGAGGTGGACCCAGGCCCATACCTTGCCCTACCTGTTACACTTGTGGTGGAAACTGTGAGTCCTCCAACCCTCACCAGAAACCGTCTGTACCAACATATAGGTGCCCCCTTCACCCATAAGGGCTACTGTAGTGATGCACAATTGGGGGTAGTGGGTTTTTGGGGGGGCTCAGAAGACAAGATAAGGGAGCAATGGTGAGATGTGTACCTGGGAGCATTTATTTGAAGTCCATTGCAGTGCCCCCTAGGGTGCCCCATTGCTCTTCTGATATGTCTGGGGAACCAATCTACTAAGAATGCTGGCCCCTCCTATATCCCAATGGCTTGATTTTCTCTGTTTTTCACTTTTTTTTTCCAACACTAACAAAAAAAAATCTATGTACAAAGCACAAAATCTTGTTCGAAACAGTATTTTTGAAAAAAAAAAAGATGTCTTTCATTTTAAAAAATGATCTTCTTTCCTATTTGGATTTTGGACGTTTTGTGCAAAATTTCCAGTTGGACTTAGACGTCATATCAAAAATGTCCCTTTATGTAGCATTGTAAGTCTAAGTGCTTTGAAAATATACCTCCATGTGTGTTTATGTTTTTCTATTTATCTATATGTATGTATGTATGTATGCACAAATCAGAATATAAATGGGATAAAATATTTAAATACAAGTACTAAACTACATATTCAAATTATTAATTATATATGTACCATGCCATGCTTAAATATACACAATTGCTCAATAAATATTAAACAAGGTAATTAAAATAAATGAGTTGTGAATGTGAGTATGCTCAGTTCACCAAAGTAATCACCTACCAATATAGTGCAGTGAATGCAAATCCAGGAACCATCATTAGGGGAAATTAGGGAAATGGGACTTGATATACCGCCTTTCTGAGGTTTTTGCAACTACATTCAAAGCAGTTTACATATATTCAGGTACTTATTTTGTACCAGGGGCAATGGAGGGTTAAGTGACTTGCCCAGAGTGACAAGGAGCTGCAGTGGGAATTGAACTCAGTTCCCCAGGATCAAAGTCCACTGCACTAACCACTAGGCTACTCCTATAATCATATTGTGTAATTTCCCACACTGGAGCATTATATAACAATCAATAAAGATAATAATATGCCTGTTCGAAAAGGCATACCCTAATGATCTAACCTAAATGCCGTAACCCCGCAACACAACAATATAAAAGTTTGTACTGGACATAACCCATCTCTTCCTCCGTATGACCCCCAATATGTCTATCACACTGATCATTACTCTGCCATAACCTCACTTTGTATTTGTTCATACCAGTATTGGCGATCGCCTCTACTGTACTATGTAAGTCACATTGAGCCTGCAATAGGTGAGAAAATTTGGGATACAAATGTATCAAATAAATAAATAAAATCAATATATATAAACGGCGAGTGACCGTACTCACCGCAAATGCGCAGTAGAGACTTCCCTCTCTGTCCCGCCCCCGCGTCAATACGTGATGACGGGGGGGGCGGGACAGAGAGGGAAACTGCGCCGCCGACGTTGCTACCGCTCCCTCCCCCCACTCGGAGTCGCCGCCGTCACCCCTCCACCCGGCCCGGGCCCTCCCTTCCCTTCCCTTCTGAACTTACAGATCCATTCGCTGAACGCAGCAACGCACATCAGCTGAGCTGCAGTGAGCCCTTCCTTCTTTGCCTGTGGCCCCGCCCTCCTGTGACGTAACGTCAGCGAGGGCGGGACACACACAGGCAGAGAAGGAAGGGGCAGCTCAGCTGATGTGCGTTGCCTGCGTTCGGCGAATGGATCTGTAAGTTCAGAAGTGAAGAGAGGGCCCGGATCAGGTGGAGGGGTGGCGGCGGCGACGACTTCGAGGGGGGGGGGAGCGGGTGGCGACTTCGCGGGGGGGGGGGGGAGGGGAGCGGTGGTGACCGCGGGGGGAGGAAAACCTCTATACCAGCCCGTTTTTACGGGCTCAACGGCTAGTAAATAAATAAATTATCTCAGCTCCTTGTGGATGGAAATACAACAAATTCACCCGGATGTTATAGGTAGCAAATGTTTCAGTTTCACCAGATTGGAATCAGAAATGAAAAAGATTAACAAGTATAGTAATCCATAAAAGTGTTCTCTTCCTTAATATCCTCTTCCTCGATGCAGATCTGAGACTAATGTCCATGCCACCTAACACGGAGAGCTCCAGTGTGGGAAATCATGCAATATGATTATGGAACATTGAATGTGAAATGATGGTTCCTGGATTGGTATTCACTTCACTAAATTGGTAGGTGATTTCCGGTGCTAGTGGAAATAGTTGAAACATATATCTGCAGGGGGTTCCGAGTCAAAGCAGTTTACAGCAACAATTTAAAAAACATGAAAATTTAAAGTTCATTTTACATGTTCATTACTAATGATTTTAGGGGCTGGCTTAGCCTGCACACTAGGGCATGGGTGCTTTAGCCCTATTATCAGAGAAATCATTCTCTGTATTTAGTTTTCTTTCAAACCAATAACAAAGAAAGTGCAAACAACCATCACATTTGTAGATTCCTCTATGGTAGGTTTCCATATATGTACAATTTAGTGCATCTGACCCTTAGTGGTTAAAAGCAATATTGCACCCCATCTGTCCCTTTGCTTTATAAACTGAAATAATTTGGAGGTCCTTTTACAAAGGAGCGCTGAAAAATGGCTTGCGGTAGTGTAGGGCCCCTTTTACTAAGTCACGTAGGTGCCTACATGCACCAAATTGGAGTTACCGCCTGGTTACTGTGTAGCCCTTGTGGTAATTTCAATTTTGGTGCGTGTCTACAACTCGCACCTGAAAAATATTTTTTATTTTCTGGCGCATGTAACAGACGCACGCCAAGTGGCATTTGACGCACAAAGGTCATTACCACCCAGATTCTTTCCACTAGGTCAATGGCTGGCGGTAAGGTCTCAGACCCAAAATGGACGCGCGGCAATTTTGATTTTGTCGCACGTCCATTTTCGGCAAAAAAGAGGCCTTTTTTCCAGGTGCACTAAAAATGGATTGGAGCGTACCCAAAACCCGCGCGTACACTACTACAAGCCATTTTTCAGCGCACCTTTGTAAAAGGACCCCAAAATATCTTTCAGACATGCATAGCGGGCGCATGCCAAAATTGAAATTATCACAAGGGCAACGTGGTAACTGGGCGGTAACTCCAATTTGGTGTGCATTTGGCGCACGTAGGCGCCTTCGCGGCTTAGTAAAAGGGGCAATACAGAAAATGCATTCAAAACAATATGCCTATAAATATGATTAATGAGCAATATACATTTTTGACTGGAGCTTTGATGCACACGGATTAATTTTTTTTCTAAACATTTGTGCAAAATAATTGAGTCTGTCATTACAATTGAAAATGACTAGTGGCTCAGGCTGCAGTCACATAAGTACGAAAGCTTAAGGCAATAGCAATACAGCCAGGCAAATTACAATTATTTTTCACTTTCTGAGTTCAATATTAGAGTCTAATGTCCACGCCACCTAACATGGAGAGCTGCTTTGCTTAATAACAATGTCAGTGGTGATCTATTTCCTCTTACTACTGTATTATTTTCCAGCCAGAATAGCAGGTTTGCTCAGCTCTAGCTCATTGAAATTTCAGTGAATCTGAAGTGCAGGCACTTTCAAACCCCCTGCCAGCCACTTTTACACTGGCCGAGGATATATTTGAAATTCACCATTTCCTCCAAGGGCTAGGTTTCAGGAATAGGTGCAAAAAGCTGCCGATATTAGCAGTTTGCTGTGGATTGTCAGCAGGTTCAAAAGGGCTAGTAATATATAAATGCACATAGAAGTAAAATTTTAAACAAAAATGCTATCTCAGTAAGCTTAAAAACTAACTCTCACTGCATGAGGAAGGGCACATTCCCAAACATGGAAGACACTAGTGAGGCTATTTCTGCGACTAATAGACTTTTGTAAACTTGCCCTTGTGATATACAGATAAAGTTATGCAAGTACAGCCTGTTTGCATTTACCTGGCCTGAGTGGAGGCATTCTGGGAAGGGTTTGCATCTACATGCATGCTTTCTAAAATATATGCATATTTAGGGCCCTGTTTACTAACCAGCATTATAGGCGCGTTAACCATGTACGTGCCTACAATACCCTATAGGCACCTACATGGTTAGCGTGTGTGCTAAAAACACTAATGCACCTTAGTAAACAGGGCCCTTTTACTAAGCCGTGTAAGCATCTACGCATGCCCAACGCACACCAAAATGGAGTTACCACCCGGCTACCATGTGGCTCTTGTGGTAATTTCATTTTTGGTGCAAGTCCGACATGCGCATCCAAAAAATAATTTTTATTTTCAGATATGTGCATTTTACGCATGTAGGTCATTACCGCCCGGTTACCATGTGAGTCCTTACCAGTAGGTCAATGGCTGGCAGTAACGTTGCAGACCCAAAATGGATGCACGACAATTTTGATTTTGCCACACATCCATTTTTGGCAAAAATTAAAAAAAAACCAAAAACGCTTTATTTACAGGCACGCTGAAAAATGGATTGGTGCGCGCCCAAAACCCACATCTACACTACCACAAGCCATTTATCAGCGTACCTTAGTAAAAGGACCCCTTAGTTTGTTCTTGCCCTGGAGCAGGTGTACTACTACTACTACTTATCATTTCTATAGCGCTACAAGGCATACACAGTGCTGTACACCATAGACAAAAAGACAGTCCCTGCTCAAAGAGCTTACAATCTAGATAAGACAGGTAACAGACAGAGCAATTAAGGGTAAGGGAATAAAGAGGTGAGGATAAAAGGACAGGGCAAGTGAGTTAGGAGTCAAAAGCAGTGGTAAAGAGGTGGGTTTTGAGTTTGGACTTGAAGACGGTCAAAGACGGGGCTAGACGTACAGGCTCGGGAAGTCTATTCCAAGCGTGAGGTGCAGCAAGATAAAAGGAACGGAGTCTTGAATTAGCAGTAGAGGAGAAGGGGACAGACAAGAGAGATTTATCTACAGAACAGAGTACTCAAGGGGGGGGCGTAGGGAGAGACAAGAGTGGACAGGTACTGGGGAGCGGCAGAGTGAATGTACTTATAGGTCAAAAGGAGAAGTTTGAATTGAATATGGAAACGGATAGGGAGCCAGTGAAGTGACTTAAGGAGAGGGCTAACGTGGGCATAGCGACTTTGGCGTCACACCTAAATTTCTTGGGGTGATTTTCAAAATGAAAGTTTGTACATATTTATTTAAAAATATGCATCCACTAGCTCTTGAATAAAGGTCAAGGTCAACGTCAATTTTATTTGATATATCCTGCCAATCGTGTTAGCGGCTAAGTGGTTTACAAAGTTTATTTAAAAATCATGTGGGAAGGATAAGGGGAAACCCCACAAAAACAAAAAGACATACAATGGAAGAAACAGCAGGAGTGGTTACAATTGCACAGAGATAAAACTGAGGTAGGTCAGGGAGCAAGGTAAACGCCTAGTCCTGGGGCTGAGCACTGATACCTGAGGCAATAATAGCAGAATTATAAGATAATCTACGTAATGTTAGTTAAATCCCATCAGTCATTTGGAAAAGCCTTTGAAAAGAATTGGAGTTTTGAGTAATGATTTAAACTTGGTGTAGGAGGTCTCATTTCTAAGGGGAGGGGAAGGGGCGAGATGGTTCCAAACAGTGGAAGTTGATATGCTAAAACACGAGTGCCTGGTATGCTCAAAACAGACCTGCTGGGATGATCTAAAGGCTGTCTGTGGCATATAAGAGGAGTGGCCTATTGCTTAGAGCCCTGGTCTTGATATCCAGAGGTGGCCGGTTCAAATCCCACTGCTGCTCCTTGTGATCTTGGGCAAGTCACTTAACCCTCCATTGCCTCAGGTACAAACTTAGATTGTGAGCCCTCCAGGGACAGGGAAATACCCAGTGTACCTGAATGTAATTCACCTTGAGCTACTACTGAAAAAGATGTGAGCAAAATCTAAATAAATAAGGTAATTAGCTAAAAATTGCACAGAACCTAAAAAGAGCACGTGATGGGTAAACATAGGCACTGTTTATAGAATCCACTTAGGTGGATTTTCTAGGCACCATAAATAGAATCTGTTCCTATAGGGGGAATAGTTCCTTAATGGTCAATCTCACTGGTGTTCTTTGAACAAACTGTTTCTAGGAAACTACAATTTCTTGAAAAGCCTAGAAAAATCAGCAAATTTGGGGATAATAAAATGGGATCTTAATTTGGATCACAGCAAACTCGTACTCTAAAATGAGTGAAAAATAGAATTACTCTGCTCAGTACTTTTGTTCCCTACACAAAACTGATGGTGCATATAAGTACATAAGTATTACCATACCGGGACAGACCGAAAGTCCATCAAGCCCAGTATCCTGTTTCTAACAGTGGCCAATCCAGGTCTCAAGTACCTGGCAAGATCCTAAAACAGTACAATACATTTTATGCTGCTTATCCTACAAATAAGCAGTGGATTTTACCCATGTCCATTTTAATAATGGCTTATGGGTTTTTCTTTTAGGAAGCTATCCAAACTTTTTTAAAACCCCGCTAAGCTTACTGCTTTTACTACATTCTCTGGCAACAAATTTCAGAGTTTAACTACACACTGAGTGAGGAAATATTTTCTCAGATTCATTTAAATTTACTACTTTGTAGCTTCATTGTGTGCCCCCTAATCCTAGTATTTTTGGAAAGAGTAAACAAGCGATTCACGACTACCCGTTCCAATCCAATGCAGCTATTTGTTATTTTACTTATTAAGAAATAGGTTTTGCTTCTCAGTGCCATGTTTTCTAGCACTTTGCTGTTTCCTTAAAATTAGATTATAGTATGAATTGAACAAATTCTCTTTGATTGTAGCAGACTGTCCACAAGTATGGTTTAAACACAAGGAAAATATAGTTAAATATGCCTCTGTAGGCTCATCACAGACCCAATTTTATGGATGACTGCACTGGAAAATAAAAAGTCATTATCTGACAAAGGGCCTAATTGAATTCCTGATGCTAGGGGTCAACTTTAACAAAAGAGGATAACATTTTGAATGGCTTAAACTTGCTCTCTGACATTCACCTCAATTTCTTTTAGACCTCTACTATCTCTGAGGTTCCATTTCACACCCTAACAACAACAAAAAATCTGAAATAAATGTTTCTTTGTCTTGCAGCCTGACTGATTGAAGAAGCATATTAAGTTTTAAAAAACAAAGGGCCTCTTTTACTAAACCACGCTAGTGATTCCCATGTGGAAAATAAGACACAGCCCAAATGAATGGGCTGCGGCGCATTTGCACACTGGGAATCACTAGCACGGTTTAGTAAAAGAGGCCCAAAGATTTGTCTTAAAACCTCCAGAGACAGCCAGAGGAATTTTTTGAGGATTGACCTTTTAGAGGTGATTTATATTTATTTTCAGTATTTATAGCCTGCACGATCTACAAATTCTTGGCGGATAACAAGTAGTACAATACATAGTAGTCATGTCAATACAGAAAACAGTTATATAACTATCACTATTATTTAGCTTAATCTACAAAGCTTCAATGATAATTAATTGGCACCATAAACCTGCTAGAATAAAAAGATTTAAAACTTTCTCTTAAATATATCAACATTTTGAACTGCTGTGATTATATATGATATTCCAGAGCTTTGGCCCTACAATATTAAAGATAGATGACCGATATTCTTCTAGTTTTACAGTGTGGAAAGATGACACTTTCTAATAATGCCATCCCTGCTGATCTTAGTATTCTAAGTGGCTGATAGATTCTCAAGCTAGTTAAAATAATAACAGAGGTGTTATTAGTTAATACCTTAAAAACTGACAATAAAACTTTCAATTTTATTCTCTGCTCAGTGGAGCTTTTTTTGAAACTGGAGTGATGTGAGAAAATTGTGAGCAGCCAACAAGGACTCTAGTAGAAGCATTTTGAGGTACTTGTAATGACTTGTGAAAAGCCTTAGCAATCAGCAAACTATTGCAACAGTCAAAACAGGAAGTAAAAATGCTTTGAATCGCCATTCTAAAATTTGATACATTAAGAAGATCTTTCAGTTTTCTAATAAATCATAATTTAGAAAAAATAAGACGAACAATTTTTTTAACCCTGAAATTTCACAGCTTTTATGCATGCTTGATATACAGAAAATGGCTCTTATAAAATTGTGGAGCTATTGGGCTCATTTTCAAAAGAGAAGGACGCCCATCTTTCTACATAAATCGGAAGATGGATGTCCTTCTCCCATGGTTGTCCAAATCGGTATAATTGAAAGACGATTTTGGACGACCCCAACTGCTTTCTGTAGCAGGGACGGCCAAAGTTCAAGGGGGCGTATTGAAGGCAGGACATGGGCATGCCTAACACTAGGACGTCCTCGACCTATAATCAAAAGAAACAAGGACATCTCTGACGAACACTTGGAGGAGCATAATCGAAAGGGGCGCCCAAGTTTTCCTGAGGACGTCCTCGCAGGACGTCCCGTCGAAGGGGTGGGGAAACCCGTATTATCGAAACAAGATGGGCGTCCATCTTTTGTTTCGATAATACGGTCGGGGATGCCCAAATCTTAACATTTAGGTCGTCCCTAGAGATGGTCGTCCTTAGACTTGGTCGTTTCTGATTTTCGGCGATAATGGAAACTAAGGACGCCCATCTCAGAAACAACCAAATGCAAGCCCTTTGGTCATGGGAGGAGCCAGCATTCATAGTGCACTGGTCCCCCTGACATGCCAGGACACCAATCGGGCACCCTAGGGGGCACTGCAGTGGACTAACTGATGCACTAACTGAACGGAAAAAGCCCTTCCTTTATCGATCCCTTAGCGATTCGGAAAGGAACGGGCATGCATGAAGGAAATTGCATGCACATGAGCTGCTCACTGTTAGTTCATTTGCACATGATTTCCTTCCTAAGGAGGGAAAGCCAGTACAGAGCAGCCAAGCATTATGCATGGCTGCTCTGCGTATGCCAAAGACAGCTTCATACATGCAGACAAGCTGCGTGTATAATAGCTGTCTACAACCTTAGAAAGATACAAGTCCAGGTGAAGATGTCCAAGTGCTTGTCAGGGATGTCTTTTTTTTATTTTTTAGAGTATGGGTGAAGGATGTCCTTTGCTCTGCCTCCATCCCTGAGGACGTCCAGAATGTGGATGTTTCTGTGAGAAGGATGTCCATGCCTTTGCTATGCCTCCAACACCCCTTATTTATTTGGATTTTGGATCACAAGTAGCAGCAGTGGGATTTGAACTGGCCACCTCTGGATTGCAAGACCAGTGCGCTAACCACTAGGCCACTCCTGCTAAATTCTGTTAGTGCTGTGGTATAAAGTTTTTAAAACTAAGTGGAAAAGACTATGGAGATTAGTTGATAAAATTTGCTTTTTATATTTTTATTTTGCCTAACACTAACCTACAATTCCTCCTTTAAACCCTCCTTTAAACAAGTTATTCCTGTTAGTTTTGTGATCAGGTTTGAGAGGAGAAGTTAGAAGTAGAGTGACTGAATTTTGCCACTGTCCATAGAACTTTTATCCTCACTCCTGGATGATCCCAAATTGCTCTCTAATTTAAAATGCTTAACTTTGTCTGTATAGCAATTTAAAATGGTCAAATGTTAAGCATTCCGTGGCTCAGGAAATTGAAAGCAAAGCAGTTAAGTGATCAGCACCTGCTGCTTACTGCATAGCTTCTTCTGAACATTGATTTTTCTGTGATCCTGGAAGTCTATGTACAGACTTTGCCTAGAATAAGATCAAAAGAATTTTCATGCAAAAACTTGGATAAGAAAACTCAGAATAACAAAACCTAGAGGCCATTTTACTAGTTTTTACACTTATCACATGTTTATATTATTTTAGACATTTACCCCTTAATTCTAGAAAGTTGCATGCCCAAATTTGCAACTACTTTGCAAATTTGCATATTTAAGTTATAGAATAAGGTCAATTGCAATTGTAAAGTAATTTAATAATGAGCCAATAATTGGTGTTAATGAGCAATTATGCTATAATTGGCTTTAATTAGCACTAATTAGCACCAATTAAGTTACATGTGTAATTGCCCTTGGATGGTATTCTTTGAGTTGCATACTCAAATTCCAGAGTGCGCAACTCCAATGGAGGCCTAGACCTAGGAGGGGAATGGGCATGTCAGGAGCGTGTCAGGCAGTTATGAGTGAGGGTTATAGAATACTAGCACTAGCATTTATGTGCCTAGCTGCCTACAATTAAGTGTGAGCATTTACCCCAGATATTCAGCTAACTTAGGGGCCTTTTACTAAGGTGCACTGAAAAATAGCCTGCGCTGGTGTATGTGCGTGTTTTGGATGTGTGCAGGTCCATTTTTCAGCGCACTTGCAAAAAAGGCCTTTTTTGTGGTCAAAAATGGATGTGTGGCAAAATTAAAACCAGCACATGTCCATTTTTGGCATGAGACCTTGCCACCACCCATTGACTTAGTGGTAAGGTCTCATGTGTTAACTGGGCAATAATCATCAGCATGCGTACACTGTCGATTACTGCCGGGTAAGCACCATGAGGTAGGAAATTTCTACGGCATGTTTTGGATGTGTGTGAAAAATGGAATTACCGCCTGGGGCATGCGGTAGCCAGGTGGTAGTTCCAATTTGATGCACATTATATGTGCATAGGCACCTGTGCGCCTTAGTAAAAGGGCCCCTTAAGTGCTTGTGCCTAAATTTAGCAATAGGCAGTTACCACAGAATGTTTGCTGCAATGTCTGCTGTCTATAGCATGGTAAACTCCATGTTAGCTGCTTAACACAGCTCAGTATAAAGTCCTTTAGTGTATGAAACAAAATGGAGAATCTGTCCTATTGCTCCTGGGTGTGTGTGTGTGTGTGTGTGTGTGTGTGTGTGTGTGTGTGTGTGTGTGTGTGTGTGATATCTTGATATCTTAACTTCTTATGCTGAATTCTAGCTAACTATGAAGCTGATTTCCTCTTGTTATGCATTGCAGTGCAAAAAAAAAGTCCGCCCGCTCTGTTTAACTGGCTAAATATTATTCATGGATTAGAATAAAGCAACTGGGAAGCTTTAAAAAAACAGTCTTGAAATGGTTGTTTCAGATAACTCACTGCTCAGAGAGCGCCTATGCAAGACACATGGAAATAAATCAACTCCTTGGAAATGTAACATTTTCCAGCACATTTCAGCACCTTGGACAGTTATCATAAGAGACTGTGGTTTATTCTATACATCAGTTTTATGAATCTAACAGTCTCAATTCAATGTCATTGACTTATAACAAAATGCTCTTGTAGTGCCGATGACAGATCATTTACTGATTTTTTTTCATGAGATATCTATTTTCACTAACATTAGCAATACCTATGGATAATGTACCACTTTATTTCTTCGTTAGGATTCAAAGGTTGTCTTGCCTTTCATTGACCAAGCAATTTTTAAATAGAAATGTGTGGGTGGACTATTAATTCAGAATACCTGTTTCTAAGGGATACCGACCTTGCTAATGCCAGATGCTTGAATCTGATATCTTCATGTTGTATTTCCTCTTTAAAGAAGGAAAACTTTGTGGGAAGGACATGTAAGTGAATATTTAACAAATTACACTGTTCATCTAGTACCGCTAAAGTACTCAAGTTACATCAGTGTTCATGGTACTATAACATTAACCCCCCCCCCCCACATAAGAACAAATGATCAGAACAAATGTTAAGAAAGGGAGGGTACATTCTGCAAAGAATATACTTACATTACTCCCCCACCCTAGTAAAAAAATATAAGAAGTACTGTATTCTTCATACAATGACTGGGAATAATGCTACAAGGGTAATACGACAAGGAACCAATCCCTGTTCAGAACTTGATTCTCAGTGGGGATCTCTGAGTTAAGGGAAAGTAAGAATACTTAGTGCCAGGAGCTACCAAACCTCCTGACATTAGTATTCAGCTGAACTAAGTATCGCTGTACTGGGGCAGACCGAAGGCCCATCAAGCCCAATATCCTGTTTCCAGCAGTAGCCAATCCATGCCACATGCACCTGACATGATCCTAAAAGAGTAATATACTTTATATGCCGTTTATACCAGGTAACATAGTAAATGATGGCAAATAAAGACCCACACGGTCCATCCAGTGTGCTCAACAAAAGTGAAGCCGCACTTGCCACTCTATGCAGGTTATAGTTATTCATGCTTAAATCATGCCAACTAGAACATTTTCCCCAAGTCCACCTTAATAATGTTTTATGGTCTAACACAGCTTAGTAAAAGGGTCTCTACATTTCTATCTACTGAACTGTTTCATTAGAGGTTTCATTTACATCTATTTGTGGACAGAGAGAGAGAAAAATAAAAAACAGACCCCCCCCCCCAAAAAAAACTAACAGAAAACTTTTCCTTTTAACCTTTCAGCTCTAATCCCAACTCACACAATGGTGTTCTTCTGAGAATACTTCCCAAGCATACTGCCCAAGGATGAAATTGTCTAGGGGGGGTCTTTTACAAAGCCGCACTAGTGTTTTTTTTTTTTTAATTTATAGAAGTCTTTATTAGGTTTTGAGAACCAATACGATAGCATAGGCAAAATCACATCCTTTTACATGAACTAGTACAACTCAAGGGTAGGTTCCCCTGAAGCAAATTGCGCAAACAGCAACAACAAAATATCAGTATAATAATCTCTCAAAACTAAAGAGACAGCTAACAAGATACTTCTAGAATTTATAACTAGTGTTTTTAGCTCACGGTAAAAATCTGCTTGCGGTAAATGCTGAGATGCCCATAGGAATATAATGGGCATCTCGGTGTTTACCACCAGTAATAACAGTCTGTCTATGCTTCCTCCTCTCCAGGAAACACAAGGTTTGCTGGTAGGTAGAAATCTTAACTGATGAAAAGTATGTTTATTTTGAATACAATGTCTTACTAATGGTTTCTCCATTATTTTGCGGTTGATTGCACTTCTATGTTCTTTGATCCTATATTTCAACTGTCTTTTTGTCTTCCCAAAGTACAATAAATTACAAGGATATATAACAGCATAGATGAATCCTTCATATCAACAGTTAGAAAAATGTCAATTCATAATTCACTTCAGTAGTTGGAGGTTTGAAAGTCTTGCTCTTCAGATTATCTCCACAAGTTGAACATTGAAAGTAGTGATAATGTCTAGTGATCTTACAGTGGTGGAAATAAGTATGTGATCCCTTGCTGATTTTGTAAGTTTGCCCACTGACAAAGACATGAGCAGCCCATAATTGAAGGGTAGGTTATTGGTAACAGTGAGAGATAGCACATCACAAATTAAATCCGGAAATCACATTGTGGAAAGTATATGAATTTATTTGCATTCTGCAGAGGGAAATAAGTATTTAATCCCTCTGGCAAACAAGACCTAATACTTGGTGGCAAAACCCTTGTTGGCAAGCACAGCGGTCAGACGTCTTCTGTAGTTGATGATGAGGTTTGCACACATGTCAGGAGGAATTTTGGTCCACTCCTCTTTGCAGATCATCTCTAAATCATTAAGAGTTCTGGGCTGTCGCTTGGCAACTCGCAGCTTCAGCTCCCTCCATAAGTTTTCAATGGGATTAAGGTCTGGTGACTGGCTAGGCCACTCCATGACCCTAATGTGCTTCTTCCTGAGCCACTCCTTTGTTGCCTTGGCTGTATGTTTTGGGTCATTGTCGTGCTGGAAGACCCAGCCACGACCCATTTTTAAGGCCCTGGCGGAGGGAAGGAGGTTGTCACTCAGAATTGTACGGTACATGGCCCCATCCATTCTCCCATTGATGCGGTGAAGTAGTCCTGTGCCCTTAGCAGAGAAACACCCCCAAAACATAACATTTCCACCTCCATGCTTGACAGTGGGGACGGTGTTCTTTGGGTCATAGGCAGCATTTCTCTTCCTCCAAACACGGCGAGTTGAGTTCATGCCAAAGAGCTCAATTTTTGTCTCATCTGACCACAGCACCTTCTCCCAATCACTCTCGGCATCATCCAGATGTTCACTGGCAAACTTCAGACGGGCTGTCACATGTGCCTTCCGGAGCAGGGGGACCTTGCGGGCACTGCAGGATTGCAATCCGTTATGTCGTAATGTGTTACCAATGGTTTTCGTGGTGACAGTGGTCCCAGCTGCCTTGAGATCATTGACAAGTTCCCCCCTTGTAGTTGTAGGCTGATTTCTAACCTTCCTCATGATCAAGGATACCCCACGAGGTGATATTTTGCGTGGAGCCCCAGATCTTTGTCGATTGACAGTCATTTTGTACTTCTTCCATTTTCTTACTATGGCACCAACAGTTGTCTCCTTCTCGCCCAGCGTCTTACTGATGGTTTTGTAGCCCATTCCAGCCTTGTGCAGGTGTATGATCTTGTCCCTGACATCCTTAGACAGCTCCTTGCTCTTGGCCATTTTGTAGAGGTTAGAGTACATAAGTACATAAGTACATAAGTAGTGCCATACTGGGAAAGACCAAAGGTCCATCTAGCCCAGCATCCTGTCACCGACAGTGGCCAATCCAGGTCAAGGGCACCTGGCACGCTCCCTAAACGTAAAAACATTCCAGACAAGATTATACCTAAAAATGAGGAATTTTTCCAGTCCATTTAATAGCGGTCTATGGACTTGTCCTTTAGGAATCTATCTAACCCCTTTTTAAACTCCGTCAAGCTAACCGCCCGTACCACGTTCTCCGGCAATGAATTCCAGAGTCTAATTACACGTTGGGTGAAGAAAAATTTTCTCCGATTCGTTTTAAATTTACCACACTGTAGCTTCAACTCATGCCCTCTAGTCCTAGTATTTTTGGATAGCGTGAACAGTCGCTTCACATCCACCCGATCCATTCCACTCATTATTTTATACACTTCTATCATATCTCCCCTCAGCCGTCTCTTCTCCAAGCTGAAAAGCCCTAGCCTTCTCAGCCTCTCTTCATAGGAAAGTCGTCCCATCCCCACTATCATTTTCGTCGCCCTTCGCTGTACCTTTTCCAATTCTACTATATCTTTTTTGAGATACGGAGACCAGTACTGAACACAATACTCCAGGTGCGGTCGCACCATGGAGCGATACAACGGCATTATAATATCCGCACACCTGGACTCCATACCCTTCTTAATAACACCCAACATTCTATTCGCTTTCCTAGCCGCAGCAGCACACTGAGCAGAAGGTTTCAGCGTATCATCGACGACGACACCCAGATCCCTTTCTTGATCCGTAACTCCTAACGCGGAACCTTGCAAGACGTAGCTATAATTCGGGTTCCTCTTACCCACATGCATCACTTTGCACTTGTCAACATTGAACTTCATCTGCCACTTGCACGCCCATTCTCCCAGTCTCGCAAGGTCCTCCTGTAATCGTTCACATTCCTCCTGCGACTTGACGACCCTGAATAATTTTGTGTCATCGGCGAATTTAATTACCTCACTAGTTATTCCCATCTCTGATTCACTGAGTCTGTGGACAGGTGTCTTTCATACAGGTGACCATTGCCGACAGCTGTCTGTCATGCAGGTAACGAGTTGATTTGGAGCATCTACCTGGTCTGTAGGGGCCAGATCTCTTACTGGTTGGTGGGGGATCAAATACTTATTTCCCTCTGCAGAATGCAAATAAATTCATATACTTTCCACAATGTGATTTTCCGGATTTAATTTGTGATGTGCTATCTCTCACTGTTACCAATAACCTACCCTTCAATTATGGGCTGCTCATGTCTTTGTCAGTGGGCAAACTTACAAAATCAGCAAGGGATCAAATACTTATTTCCACCACTGTAGTTCTCCTACTGTTCAAATTAGTAGGAAGTAGTAGTGTAGCCATGGGGGGGGGGGGGGCTCGGGGGCCTGGGACCTCCTACTTTGGGCTCAGGACCCCTTCGAACTTGTGGCACCAGATTTATGACTAGCAGGAAGCTCCAGCCCTGTCAGTCAAAGAGATTTGTTGCTGGAGCCCCCCGCATGTGCTGCCTAAGCAGCAGGAAGTCAGTGGGGTGCTCCATCCACCAATGCTGGCACTTCCGCACATGCTCCATTCATGCATTAAACTGAGCATGCATGGAAGTGTCGGCATTGAAGACTACAGCACCCACTGGCTTCCTCTTTTTGACTCTTTGGTTTGATGTTATATGGTTACGTAGCCCAATTACCTTGATAATTATAAATGTTCCCACATTGCTAGTTTGGTGTCTTTCAGCCAAATATAATTGTCTTTTTCAAGACAACAAGGATTTTTCTATAGTGAATAACTGATATTCTTGGAAATTGACAGCATATATAGACTTCTGACATAGGTGGTTTCAGCCAAAACACAGACTGTGTCGGGTCTGATTAATAAAGTCAAGCTGAGATGTGCCTAACTTGAAGGTTCCTTGTGCTTTTTATGCCTATTTCTTCTCTGCCTCTGCCAGGGCTGGGCAGCCACCCCCCTTTCAGTATTTGCTTTTTCACACTGCCCATCCATGACTGCCATAAACAATCTCCAAATGTTTCTACAAAGACTTCAATCCAAGGTAAAAGAAAAGGAAAAGATTCAAAAACATAGCTCCATGGCTTCTTCTGCAATGTGGGTCCTGACTCCTTCAAGTTTGCTTGAGCTGGTTCCTTCCACCTTCATTTTTGCTGGGCTCTCCTTGGTCTGAAGGTTTGCTAACTCTCACTTCATGGGCTCTGTCCCTTCCTCCTCCTGATATTTCTCCTGCCCCTCTATTTCCGCCCCTGTAGGCAGCTGGCAGCCAGGACCTAGTTTCAAGGGCCCCTCCTTCCCAGGGCTTAATTTGTAGTTAAAAAGGAAGTGGAACTGTGGAGTTGGAAGAGGCTTGGGTTGCACAAAACAACAAGGGTGGAGGTGGAGAAAATTCCAAATGACCAGGGCAAACAAGGAGTAAGAGCGTCGAAAGAGATTATTCGCCAGATAAAGTTGACCCAAAAGACCCTACATGGGCCTTGTTTTGGCACGAAGCCTTCTTCAGGGATCAATATGGTTCAGGTTAAACCAGTAACCCAGAGACTGTAAAAACCATTAAATACTTGATCACAATACGCTAGACTCAGTCAGGTCCCTAAATCTCCCGTTGAGTGGGTTGGTCCCCTTGGCAGCTCTGCTAAATATGAACTCCTTAAAAATTTTACATGCAAGAAGATTTAGCAGACCTCATACTTAGGTACAAAAGGGCAGGCGCAGATGTGTGCTGGCATGTCTCCATCTCCACCATTTGCTGCGTTTTCTGCACATATAATTTGAATACATTTAGTTTCAATACACAACCTGTTAAAGATTACCTCCCATACTTTTAAATATTCATGCTAGTGTCATATTCCCAACCCTCTCCTGGAAGTACCCACATGTTTCATACGTACTTCTTGCTTATTACTTTCCTGTCTTTCAGCCTCAAACTCCCTTCTTTTTCCTCAGAGTGAGAAAATGTGTATTAGAATACCTTATCAGACATTGATAATACTAGATGTGTGTACGTTTGAAATGAAATAGTACTTGCCTTGAAATACTCTACATGTCCTTCATGTGGAAGGTGATACTGCAGAAGGTCATACTAATTTTTGTCATGCATACATGTTTTATTACCCCAAAGCTCTTGAGAACTTGTCAAAGATATATTGTAAGTCTATATCATCAACAATTTCTTCACTTTTATTGCCACATGTTCATGTGAAATAACATGCAGCCACAATTCCTTACTGTAAGAAAACAACATTGAAGAAGGTATAGAATAAAGGATGAGAATGAACAGGGAGCTCTTTTACTTGAATTTTGTAGGAAGTTTTTGTCTTTTGCTCTCATTTTGTGTATGTGCAGTTATTTTACCTGCAGAGTGGTGGCGCTCTTGGACTTTTCTAATCCTTAAATCCTGTTTGGAAATGCTAAAAATACTGGAGGCTTCACTCTCTCAGTTGTTTTTCCAAACACTTACAGTTCTTAACCTTTCAAATAGCCCTGATGGCTATTTGCTTCTAAGAGGATGGGAAGAAGTAGCAAGGTGTGAAACAGGTAAGCATGCATAAGAAACATGCACATCTTTTAGCACTGTGGTACAGAGCAGCAAAAACATGTTCATGTTGATTTTTTCTTTTATTCCAGAATGAATGTTGCCAGGAGTGTGTACTTTTTTTTTTGTTACATTTGTACCCTGTGCTTTCCCACTCATGGCAGCTTACATGGGGCAATGGAGGGTTAAGTGACTTGCCCAGAGTCACAAGGCACTGCCTGTGCTGGGAATTGAACTCAGTTCCTCTGGACCAAAGTCCACCACCCTAACCACTAGGCCACTCCTCCACCAAGGAATACACACTATGTGAAAAGAGGGCATTCTCTTCTAAGAGACTGAGCCCGCTATTCCCAATAGTGTATACAGTGTGAACCATTGTGCATGCATGGAAAGAGTGTGCACTCTTTAGGAATGGTGCACTCTTTTTACGCGGAGTGCACCATCCCTATTTACAGCTACTGTGCACTGCTGATTATTGCACCAGTCAAATATGTACCATCCAAAACTAAAGTCCTGTAATAACAATTCACTGACTCGTCAGAATCTGTAACATTTGTATTCCTATTAAGATATTTACCATAGTAACATAGTAGTAACAGAGTAGATGACGGCAGAAAAAGACCTGCACGGTCCATCCAGTCTGCCCAACAAGATAAACTCATATGTGCTACTTTTTGTGTATACCTGACCTTGATTTGTTTCTTCATTTTCAGGGCACAGACCGTAGAGGTCTGCCCAGCACTAGCCCTGCCTCCCAACCACTAGCCCCTCCTCCCCCCACCAGCTCTGCCACCCAATCTCGGCTAAGCTTCTGAGGATCCATTCCTTCTGAGCAGGATTCCTTTATGTTTATCCCACACATTTTTGAATTCCATTACCGTTTTCGTCTCCACCACTTCCTGCAGGAGGGCATTCCAAGTATCCACCACTCTCTCCGTGAAAAAATACTTCCTGACATTTTTCTTGCTGAAAAAAAATTAGACACATGAAGTTTCAGTACATTAAAGCCTGCTTCCTATCCCCTGTTGGCTCTGATAGTTTGTTGTTAAAGTATTACAAAAGGGAAAATTAAAGCTGTTTGTATTAGAATCACTATGACAGTTCACAATCCCTGTTTCCCCTCTCTGTTTAGGATTCTGATCATATGATAGGTTCCCCCTTTTCTGGTTTTATTACTGCTGTTCAAGCCAGGAGGGAGCATCCACTCCAGGATTTTTCAGTTTGACGTGGAACTGTTTAAGTGTCTGATCAAGTTGCTTCTGATTTCCAGTGAAGGAAGCTGCAATGACATTGTGGTACAGAACAAGCTGATTGTGCAAAACTGAAGAGTAGCCTAGTGGTTAGTGCAGTGGACTTTGAGCCTGGGGAGCTGGGCTCGATTCCCACTGCAGCTCCTTCTGACCCTGGGCAAGTCACTTAACCCTTGCTTTGAATGTTGTAAAAACCACAGAAAGGCAGTATATCAAGTCTCATTCCTTTTCCCTAAAGTAGTCAAAGCTTTAAATAAGCAGAATAAAACAAACCAGAAATGTGTGTGAAGGGCATCTGAATTACTAAAGCGCACAAAATTAGTAAGATCAGTCCAGGCTAAAGGTGGAATGACCAAGAAAGAATTGATGAAAACTAACTACTTACTTCACATATATTGAAGTCACAAAGACTGCTGTGTGCCATCAGAATCCAATGAGTGCATTCATGTGCTCTGAAATATACAGACAGCAAAAGCAACAGGATGTTTTGGCTATAAGGTTTGTTTATAATTTTGTAATACACATAGGGAGTAATTCTCTATAGATCGCCTAAAGTTAGACACCGGGATGATGCATGTTAAGCGTGGATTCTATAACAGCAATTGCACACAGAAGTGCCATTATAGAATACTAGCGTAAGTCTGCATTTACACGTCTAACTTTGGACTCGAGCACTTACGCTAGCTCAATAGCTGGCGTAAATGCTCACGCCTAACTGTAGCATTCTATAACCTGTGGACCAAATTCTATATATGGTGCTACGAGTTACGTGTGTTAAATTGGGCGTGTAACCCCATTTAATGCATGTAAGTTCAGTAATGAGCCAATCAGCGCTGATAATTGGTTGATAGCCAATTATCAGCATTAAGGGCCCCTTTTACCAAGCTGTGGCAAAAGGGGCCTGCGCTGACATTGGCGCGTGTTTTTGATGCATGCCAAGGCCCTCTTTTACCGCAGCTGGTAAGTGGTAGGTCTTTTTTTAAAAAGAAATGGCCGTGCGGCAAGTGAAGTACTTGCCGCACGGCCATTTCGTTGGGGGGGGGGGGGCCCTTGCCGCCACCTATTGAGGAGGCGGTAAGGGCTCCAGTGCTAATCCGGTGGTAACCAGTGGATATGACGGTGCACTGGGGGTGGACCCAAACCCAAATTGTGGGGTTCAGGCCCTCAAGGCTCCCTGTGGCCATGCCACTGGTGGAAAGTCTTAGGTTAAGGGTAGGACAAATGGAAGTGAAAACTGTAGGAGAGATAGAGTTGAGTATTTGAAGAAGCCAACCAGACGATCAATGTGGAATAATGATTCAGATAAATAATAACTGGGGATAATCAGGTTAATACCACATTTTCTTTGTTTACTGTTGTTTAATTGATCTCCTTGTCTTGTTTCACTCTCCCTATTTTGTGGTCTAAGGAAGAGTATAGAATTACCTGATTGAAATAATTCTTATGTGTTATTTTCTCTGTATTTCTGGCAAGTTATTTTAGTGCTTGTAAAATTAAGTTGTTATAAAAAAAAAAAGAGATAGAGTTGAGTAGATGATAGATGGAACAGGTAGTGAGTTTGAAGGAGGAGAGAAGATATGCAGTTTCTCCTCTGTGATTTCAGAAAGAAAAAAGGGTGGCAGGGATTGAAGGAAAGATGTGAGAATGAAGTCTGGGAAGGGGAGATGGACATGAAGATGTCAAGTTTTTCTGCTTCAGGTCTCCAGTTCTAGTTTGCTACTAGTTCCTGCTCAATCTTGTTACTTACTTGTTGTCCCTGGTTCTAGGCGCCCTCTTCCAGTTCATTTGCAGCCAGCCTTTCGACTTGCTTGCTGACTCTAATGTAAGATCTGCAGTTTTTGACTGACTCTAGTTCCACTTCAGCTCTTCCAGTCTTTTCAGATCTGTGCCCATGTCTATCAGAGTGCAAGCCGATTCCAATTCCTCTCCAGCTCTTGTTTCCTGTCAGTTCCAGATGTGGGTATCTTGACTGTGGACTCTGGGAATTTCACAGCCTGAGTGACCATGGACTGCTCCAAGCCCTGTAGATACTTTAAGGGTGGCAACTTGACACAGCGCTGATCCTGGCCATGATACAGTGAGTGCTGTATTAGATTACTGCACTAAACTTCAGAGTATGGCATTTCACGCATACACTAAAACAAATTTTTATTCCCAATGAAGTAAACTAATGGCATGCAAATTATGCTGCATTAAAAAGTATATGCTATCAGGAAAAAAAAAAACAGCCCACACTGCAGCAGAAAGATGCAGCCGTTGCTGTATCGTGAGTAAATATCTTCCTTTAATCACTGAGTGGGAATTAGCTCACAAACTGACATGCAGGGAGATTAAAAAAAAAACATAGGCTAGAATCTCAAATCTTCTCCTGTACCTTTCCCCCTATCAATGCTGATCACCTCCTCATCCTCATCCTCCACTAACTTTCTGGGTCCCCCACCCCCAAAAAGATCATATTGAGTTTCCTCCTGTACCCCCGACCCACGCATGCACTTCTAAGTTGCACCATTTTTTCCAGATGGCAGCACAGAAGCAGAAGCAAGTGAGCATAGCTCTGGCCTTAGAGGTGTTTGGGGGAAATGATTGGGGGATATGGAAGAGGGGTTCGACTTGGGCCATTGGCGTCCTTTGTCGGGTTGGGTGGCGGAATATCCTTGGGGCTCATGGGCACACAATGAACATTTTTTGTGAGTCGGGGGGGGGGGGGGGGGTTGGAGGGCTAGCTTAGGCCAATGATGAACTTTTTGTGGTTTAGGGGTGTGGTGTGCAGGGCTGGTGCTAGGCATAATGGGGCCCAGGAAAGATAGATGATAGTGAGGGGGCCCCTAAAGCTTACTTGCAGACTGTCCCTCTTTCAACTTTAGGCAGGTATGGGGTCCCCAGTGACTTGGGGGCCCAGAGTTATTGATAGTATCATTAATATGATCTTCTTCCTTTGCAGACATTATTTTCTTTTTCCTGCAGCATTTTACTTAATCGTACACACTACAGAGGTTAGTCACGTTGTTTTCTCTCTGCCTCTTACATACACTGGTTATAATATGAGCTCAGATGTATCCACATATCATTTATGATGCAAATTTAGATATATTCACACATCACTCCATTGTTACCTGTTATAATTTTATACAGTTGCAGGTAGTAAGTTTATCTTATACATTCATTTATAAACACTGTTCTATATGCACGAAGTTGCTTGTTAGATGTTACTTTGTTATACCTGTGGTTATCCAGTACAAAGCAACAGGAAAAGCGGAAGAAACCCCAAAAGACCAGACTGAAACCACAGATGGTAAGAGCACCAAAAAATGTTTTATTGGGACCCTACACGGTCCGTGTTTCGGCCGAAAAGGCCTTCCTCAGGGGTCTTCAAATTGATGTATACAGATGTTCCTCCAAAATTCTCATGGAGTAGAAAGGCATGAAACGCTGATGCTATCCGAAACAGAGCATAGACACTAAAAGCCTGTATCTATGCTCTGTTTCGGATAGCATCAGCGTTTCATGCCTTTCTACTCCATGAAAATTTTGGAGGAACATCTGTATACGTCAATTTGAAGACCCCTGAGGAAGGCCTTTTCGGCCGAAACACGGACCGTGTAGGGTCCCAATAAAACTTTTTTTGGTGCTTTTACCATCTGTGGTTTCAGTCTGGTCTTTTTGGGTTTCTTCCGCTTTTCTTGTTGTTTTGTGTTTTTGCGGGAGATTTGGACTCTCTTTTTGTTGTCCTTTATCTAGTACAAAGCGCACAGTATATTTTTATGTCCTAAGGTACACACCCTCTTTTTATCTTCATCATGAGATGTTAATTATTGTATATGTTATTTATGTTTGCTCTTATATTTGTACAAATATACACATTTTTATTATGTTTGGCAATGTATGCACTTATCCTTGAATGTGAGGTTTCACTTCTTTAATTGGATGTATTAATTCACATTTCTTTTTTTAGAACACCATTGTATTTCTTTTTAACGTTATTTTATTGTTCTTATACATATGTTATATACAATAATCATTCATTGCTTTTATAAACCTGTTTTAAAAATATAATTTAAATACATGCATTCTTTACTTTGACATAAATTATAGTATATCCTTATGTTATATAGATTACATGTTTTGTTACAGCTCTATTTTCCGGCTACCACACATACATGGTTCCTTTGTTTTTTTTCTTATGAAGTACATTTATATTACATATATTTTGTATTTTATCATTTGTATTGTCTTACATGTTATTTTATATTACATATTTTGTATTTTATCATTTGTATCATCTTACATGTTATTTTATGTTTTTTTAGACTCCTGAGGCAGGCCTGTGGCTGAAACACAGATCTGTGTCAAGTCTGTAATAAAATCTCTTGTATTTGATTCAGCTGTCCCAGTCTCTGGAGTCATTGGTCTACTTCCCACTCCCGTTTGTTGTTTGTTGGTTCTGTGAGATTTTGTTGTTCATCCACCTAGGTGGATTTCCGTCCCTGTGGAGATCCAGGGTCCATAAGTCTATGGGCCACCATGAGTTTGTGGGTGGGAGTGGGAGATCCAGGGGCCCTCGGGTCACAGAGATCTTTGGTGATCTGAGGTGAAGTGTTGCACTCATCTCACTTCACCCCTTGGCTCCCATGCTGCTCTTTATGCCAACCTGAGCTGGCATAAAGATTCAGCACTACAGAAAGAATAGAAAAAACTGTGCTAGTTTTTTTTTAAACACCAGGAACAGTTTTCAATGCAATAATTTGCATGTATTTTTCATACCTACTGTGCTAGGTTAGCACAGAGTTCTTAGATGATCTTTCTGCCCTAATCTTTCTTCCTGCATCAGAATTAGATTAGCATTGGAATCAAGAATAACTTGCCATGCTAATGGGTAGAGCAACTTGCCTGTCATGGGTTTCTGATCAGAGGCGAGCCAGTCCTCACGGTGGGAGGAGGTCAGAGCCTGAGGTTGGGGGCCCAGATGAAATTTGCAGGGGCCCAGGCCCCCGTGGCCCCCCCATAGCTATGCCCCCTGATAACGCCATCCTGGCAAATTATGGAAGTAGAAGTACCTCCCCGCTTTGGAATCTGAGTTCAAAAGCAGAACTGGCCAAAATGTCTTCCTTTAGCAGCTCTGCTGACAACCAGTTAGCACATATTCTCCCCTCTCTTCCCTCCTATATGCATCCCAATTGCTTTTCAGCAAGCCTGCCTATATTATGGTAAATGCTGTTATAAGCTTATGAAAGTTCTCCCTGACAGCTGCCTCTTCCAGTTTAATATTGCACATGCTATTTTTGTGCTTAGCAGCACCAAGGCTGCAGAAGAAAGAAGAAGAAGACGAAGAAAAAAAAGTAAGTAGGCGAAGTGCGTGGGTGGTTCTGCTGCCATTGGAAGCTTTTCCAGGGAGCTCTTGTTTAATTTACAGGGTTTCCACGGCTTCCCTGCTGTGATGGAATAACAGATGGGTTTCTGCTGCACAGATGGGAAAATACCTTTTGTGCTGGAAAATGTCCTTCACTACAGGCAAGAAAATGTCAATCTAACCAAGACCAGTCATTTTGTTCTCTCTTTTGTTCTTTGCACTTAGAAACCTAGCAGAGCTGAAAAATGAAATGTTCTTGTTGATACAGAAAGCTGCATTGGAAATGCCTCTTTTATTGCTTTCTTTCATTTTATCCTGAGGAGTGTATGCTTCATGATTTCAGCTTGGATTTCTTGCACTTTCACATTTTCTCTTATTGGTACAGATTACTGTGGTAGATGTGTTACTTTTAGACATGGGTGAGAGGTTAGAAAATAATAAACCTTTGCAGACGCAAGACAACACATACAGAGAAGAACAGTTTGTGTGTGGGGGCGTTGGGGTGAGGGGACATTTTTCCAAGCCACGCCACAACACCACAGCATCAATAACCATGCCCAGGATAAACTCACTTGCAATGAAAATTTAAAATTACAATAATCCAACAGGTTAAAACAAAAGGAAGAGGTGGTTCACATCTAAAAGATTGGAGTTGGCAACATTGGCTTTTACCTGCATAAATCTTATGCTGTAAAAATATCATCTTCTGTCTGACTCTGAGTTAAAATATTGCATAAAATCACTATTCCAAAGAAGTAGGGCATGGCAGGGCAGGCAACCCCCCCCCCCCCCCCGGCCTTCCTTTTAAGGACAGAAGGGAGGCATGGGACATGAAAATTGTCCAGCAAGCTTTTTGTTTTCTGACAGTGAGGAGGGAGGAAAGAGGTTAACCAGCTTTTGGATGCTATTTGGGTGACAGGAGAGAGGGAACAGGATGGGCAAAAGACATAATTTGTTTTAATTAGACCACATGGAGGGAGGGGGAAGCAGAATGGGGCTGTCATATCTTTTTTTATTTATATAATAAACCTTTGGGAGGGAGGTGAAGGAAACAGGATGAGCCAGGACGAATGAGTTTAAAAAAAAAATGAGATGATGATGAGGGCAGGAAGTGGAATGGGACAGTGGGCATCAGGATTTTAAAAATATCATGGGTGCAGAAAGGGAGAGAGGGGATGAGGCAAAAAAATTTTTTAATTGATGTCATGAGCCTGGGAACTCAGGTGCTGTAAATCTAGCCAGTCAAATTTGACTGATTTGCCTCTAAGGTTTTCAGGAGAAACTTTCATACGATATTTAAACTTGAAGTATTGAAGATACCACCTGAAACTGTACCACCCATTTCTCTGAATTATTATCTACAATTGGTTAAAAAGAATACAAGGAATGAAACTGCTGATTCTCATTTGGATATTTTCAGATACATCTGATACAGAAATGGTAACTTCAGCTACCTTAAAGGTTGTATTTGTAACATCGTGAGAATTTTAACAGTAGTTTGTACTGTTTTAAATTCTCTATGCTGCTGTGCACAGTTTGGTCAGTCCATTAAGTTAGTGCTTCAATTGCTGTCCTATGGCAGCCCTGATAGCCAATAGGAGTAGCTGCCTGATTCAATTCCAGCTCTCATCTCTAGGTCTCTATCACTCGGCAGATAGACAGCTTGAAGCCAGCTTCAGTTGTGCCTTTTTGTGAACCTGTTGTTTTTTTTTCTTGTTCCAGAACCTGTCAGGAAATCACATGTTCACACTAGAAGCTTCCAGAGAGGGTAGAAACCTCTGGAAATTGATGGAACAATAGAAGGGTTTATGATAATTTAGGGAAGGTCTGGTGGCAGCAGTGACCTTCCCCCTATGTGTTATAAGCTCACTGTTTTGCTTACCAAATTTATCTTGGTTTCATCTCCTGCCTTTGACCCTTGCCAAGAGGGAGATTCCTCCTGTTCAGCCTGATGCAGAATCAGCCTGTCATACTCCCACAAGTTGGCACTAACAGGCAATTGCTGAAGGAGCTAGGATTCAAAGACAACGGGACAAGTAACTGAACCTGGTTGCTGCCTTGTTTTAGTGGAAAGGTATGGGGAACCTTTCCACCCTCGTGCAGCAGGGGCATAGCCAGACTTGGGCGGGGGGGGGGGTCCAGAGCCTGAGGTGAGGGGGCTCATTTTAGCCCTCCCGGCGCCGCTGACCCCCCCCCCGCCACTTTTGACCCCCCACCGGTGCCCTTCCCCCGTCCCTTTGAACCCCCCCTCCTACCGCCCCCAAATCTCCCCTGCCACTGCCAGGTATCTTTGCTGGTGGGGGTCCCAACTCCCGCCAGCTGAAGTCTCCTTCTGAGTCCGGCGCATTCGCTGATCTGGATTCTGCAGGACATCAGGACTCACAGAAATAGAATCCAGATCAGCAACGTACCGGATACTGCAAGCAAAGGTACCTGACAGTGGCGGGGGGGGGGGGGGGGGAGAGGAATTTATTCAGGGTACCTGTGGTGTCATCCTGGCAGCCTGTACTTCTAACCATAGTAGGCAGGAGGAGAAAAGAATTGTTTAACATCTGATAACATCCTAGCTGTAGAACCACAGTGTCTATCTCCTAGATACCAAGGAGCCAGTAAGTGATTACTAACTAATTGACGTTTGATATCAGTTAACATCTGCTTAAGTGTAACCGCAAATGAACTGTGCAAGCCAAGCCAAGCCCTCATCACACACTGGTGAGTGGTTTGAGTAACAAGCAGGCCAATGCTCAAAACTCCTGCGATAAAGCCAACAGCACAGATTCCATACCGCCGGTATAACGCTGAAAACTAGCTCACCAATGCTCAAAGGAAATGGTATTCAAATTCTATGCGTGCTGTAAAAATAAAAGCAAGGAAGGGACCAAGAGTTTTGCGGTAAGCTCAGCTCTTGTGTGCATGTGCCAGGCAAACCTGAAAGTGAAGCATACATTAGCACCTGTTTTGTGTGTCTTTAAATATAAACTTTTCAATTTTTTTTACTTTTTACTTGGAACTAAGGCTTATATTTAAACGTGGTAAACAGGTACCAATGTGTGCTTTCATTTTCGGGTTTGCTCTGCCTCGCACACATTCATCTCTCACTACCAGCATTTAGGGGCTTGCACAGGCTTCCTTCTGCTTCCAAATTAAATAAAAACCAGCAGATTTTGAAGAAAGAATCATGAGAAATCCTCTCTTCAAATACTCTAACTCCTGTTCTGAGCTGGCATAAGGTTTTTAGCTGTGTGCGCTGTTTTCTGAGCATTGGGAGGGAATAGGAAATGACCTCATTCAAATTTCTGAGTGGTTCCTTTTGACTACATTTGCAGGCTATTTGCGCTGATCTTTGGTGCGCACATTGAGGGCATAATGGAACAGAAACGCCTATCTCCATGGGCGTTAATCTCCGAGAACGGGTCCGTGAAGGGGCGGACCGAACCGTATTATCGATAAAAAATAGACGCCCATGTTTTATTCGCCAATGTGTGAGCTGGGCGTTTTTGCTTTTCAGCGATAATGGAAAAGGAAAGTGCCCAGCTCAAAAACGAATAAATCCAAGGCATTTGTTCGTGGGAGGGGCCAGGATTCGTAGTGCACTGGTCCCCCCTCACATGCCAGGACCCCAACCGGGCACCCTAGGGGGCACTTTTACAAAAACAAAAAAAAGGTAAAAGAGCTCCCAGGTGCATAGCACCCTTCCATTGTGTGTTGAGCCCCCCAAATCCCCCTCAAAACCCACTGCCCACAAGTCTACACCATTACTATAGCCCTAAGGGGGTGAAGAGGGGCACCTACATGTGGGTACAGTGGGTTTGGGGGGGTTGGATTACTAATAAGCATTAAGCAGCACAATTGTAACAGGTAGGGGGGATGGGCCTGGGTCCACCTGCCTGACGTCCACTGCACCCCCTAACAACTGCTCCAGGGACCTGCATACTGCTGCCTGGGAGGAGGGTATGACATTTGAGGGTGAAAATAAAAAGTTGTGAAACATCATTTTTTGTGGTGGGAGGGGGTTAGTGACCACTGGGGGAGTCAGGGGAGGTCATCCCCGATTCCCTCTGGGGGTAATCTGGTCATTTAGGGCACTTTTTGGGGCCTTATTCGTGAAAAAACAGGGTCCAGGAAAAGTGCCCTAAATTCTAGCTACAAACGCATCCATTATCGGCGAAGGGCGCCCATCTCTGTTCGGGTGATAACCACGCCCCAGTTCCGCCTTTGACACGCCTTCGACACGCCCCCGTCCACTTTGTCCGCATCCGCGACGGAGTGCAGTTGAAAGCGTCCCAAATTCGGCTTTTGATTATACCGCGTTATTCGTTTTTGTGAGATAAACGCCCATCTCCCGATTTAGGTCGGAACTTGGGCGTTTTTCTCGTTCGATTATAAGCTGGATTGTCTCCTGCGCTAGAGGCCTCTGAGCATTCTGTGCTCACGCCAGCGCTAGTCTGGCGCTAATCACCTCTAGCGCCGGCCTTATGTTTTGAACATCGGCCCAAAGGAGAATAAGGAGAAGCTGTTTATAATTTCATTGCTTGAATGGAGGAGGGGAGAAAGCTATTGTAAATGGTTGGCCATCTGGTTGAAGCTGTACCCTCATTAATTGAAGGACAGTAAAGGTTCTAGTTTTCAGCAAAGAATTGGTGTGATCTCCATCATTGTGTGAAAGTCTGGTGCAGAACTTGCTTGGCCTCCTAGGTATATCTTAGTCCCGCCCTGATCCCCACAAATAAGTAGTAATGTGCACCCCTATTGTCCACCTATCCTGGGTATAATCTAGGCAGTGCCTAGATCACCTCAAAGTTGGGGTTACATATTTGTCCTGAAAAGAGATAGAGATTGGTCTTTGAAGCTTTCTTTAAGCATAGAGCTGAGCTCTTTCTAGACTAGGATGAGGATGTTTTCTGATGTTACAAAAGAGACTCAGATACTTCGGAGAAGTTTTTGCTATTGTATCCTGGAGTTCTCCAGTTAGGAGCTCTTTCTAAATTTCCATGGAAATGTGAAAATATATATTTTTTTCCACCCTCACAATTGCAGCCTTTTTAACTCCTAATCGTCCGACAGGTCTTTCGCTTGCTGCTCCTATATAGAGCCACAGAGTGGATAATTGCTGGGCCTCGGATTATCAGTCTGCCTCCTTTTCCTTAGTTTATCAAATGTTAATGTTTGTTAATGTTTCCTCTTAATTATCTTAAAGTTTCCTTCCTGGTATTTTGAGGTTTGGAGTAAATGGAGCATTATGTTGCTTGTTTTTTTCCTTTATGATAATTACAATCTAGCTCTGTCGACTTTTCTTTACAAATGTGTAGCTTGTTGATTGTTCTTTTGTGATTTTCTTATTAAAATTTGGACTGGTTAGATTGAATTTCATAAATGTAAAACTTATTTTCTGCCTTGCACTCCTAGAAACATACAAAGTGGATAAGAAAGTCCAACATTTACAATCAAAAGTAAATACAGTAAAATAACAAAAAAACCTTAATCCAGCTCAGCACATATCACTATCCCTTCCCACTAACAAACCTCTTTCAAGCCGGGTTTCAGGGCCTTGAGAAAATGAGAATGTTGATTCTTTAACTTTCTATGGTAGACCATTCCAGCATTCATGAGCCTCCCCCAAAAGAGATCTTATCTGACATTTTTTCAATCTAAAATCAGTGAATCTGGAACCCCTAAATTATGACTGGGTAGTTTGCATTTCTGCCATTTATCCCTATGCCACCGAATGCCCAAAAATCAAAGTATCTTAAACAAAGGGCACTTCACTAAGCTGCGCTAAAAATTGGACAGCGCTATCCCCACTGCAGGTCTTTCCCATGTGCTGAGACCATTTTCTAAGTGGTACTAAATGGCCCAATTTCTATTATTCCTATTAATGGCTACAGGCTAATTTCCCCATTAGTGCGTGAGCACTTACTGACATCTATTTTCTAGGTGGTAAGGGCTCATGCACTAATCCTGCACTAATTGGTTAGCACACACAGCGATGTAACTGTGCTGATCAATTATTGCAGAACACACCACTCTCCCCTCAGACACCACCCCCAGGACTAAAAAAGAAATTCTATTTATAGCATGTGGGACGTGCATGCAGATCCCAAAACTACTGGGGGATTCCTGAGCAAGCCCATAGGGCTTTTTAACCTGCGGTAAGCAGGCATTAGTGCTTCCTGAATTAGTAAAAGGGCCTCTAAATTTTAAGTCCACAAGCAGACAATAAAAGGCAAAAAATAATGGAGCTACTCTGTCCCATAGTGCTGCCTGAGTGGCCAACCTTAGCTGCCAAATTTTTAAACTGCTGCAACCCCTACAACATAGTTTTGACAACCTTACATATAGCGCATTGCAGTAGTCCAGGTGGCTCAACTTCTCTGCCTGCATTACTGTCTGAAACTCTTGTGAATGCAAAAATGAGCAAATTTGGTAATACAATCTATCTTTTATTGGGTGTAGCATGCTATGAGTTATTGATCTTGCTGATCAGATACAAATGTATATATAAAATATATGTACAGCTTTAATGACTTATTGGGACAGAATCAGATAAACTGGTCTAGTTTTCATTTCACATTCCCCCTTCCACCTGGACTACCGATAACAAAAACTAGCTGGTGTATACCTAAACCCATTAACATATCTCCAAAGAATCAATCACAGAGACTACACTGAACAAAAGACAGGGAAACTCAGACTGAAAAGCCCATCTATCTGACAAAAGAAGCCCACCTACTTCACAGACACAGACTCTTGTAATCCTGTTAGATGCCTCGTGGATGTGTATCTGCCACAGCAGAAGTCCAGACAGAAAGCTTTATGATGTCATTAAACATGGGACCAGTTACCATGCCCCATCTCAAATCTAGATGAAACCAGTTTTCAGCTATCCCTGAGTTTTCATTGGATCAAGTACACCCTTCCTGACTTCAGCCTAGGGTCCAGCAAGAAATATAAAATGCCCAGCTCTCTTGGGAGCTCTCTCTTCTTTGGACATGCCTCCTGCCTCTCTGCTGGACTTTACAGACATCCTGACAAGAGTTTCTCCTGGCTCCAGAAAACAACTTTAAAACAAAAGACTTCTTTAGCAGAGAGAATTTCCTTTCATCACTTCAACCAGCTACCAGCAACTTCTATCAAAGTGAGTTACTATATCCAGCATAATTTATACTTCAGACTTGTTAACTTGAAAGCACATTTCCACTTGTGATAAGATTCTTAAAACTGCCTCTCTCTTGTAACATTATTACATTACCTGTATTGTAAATAACTTTTTAAAAGTAAATATATGGTCTTTTATGTTCTGAGTATATGTCCTTAAACCTTACAATGCAGGTTAATGTAATTTCACAAATATTATGTATATATATATATATATATATTATATATATATATATATATATTATATATATATATATATATATATAATTCTTACAGGGGTTTCTAACATAAGAACAAGAGTCCACAATAATCTCCAAAATTTTCACTTCACATGAAAGAAGGATTTTCTGTCTGGTACGTTATAGGAAATTGTTCCAATTTACTTGAAAAATTTCTGCTTTCTTATGGCTCCTTTTACAAAGCTGTACTAGCGATTAGCGGCCAAATGTGACGAAGCCCATTCAATTCCTATAGACTTTGTAAAAGCAGCCACTGATATTTAACTTTCCTATCTTTATTTGCATCTAACCAATTCTCACTGCTTACAGGAAATTATGTAGATTGTTAAACATATGTCCCTATCACTCCTACAGGAAATTATGTAGATTGTTAAACATACGTCCCTATCACTCCTTACCAGAACAAAAATTTCTGTCATCCATATACTTGTGAAAATATGGTCTACATTTGATAATAACCTCTGCCAATGGATAATATAAATTTGTTAAATAGGATTGGAGGTGACGGGGATCATTTGATACCCCTTGAAAATGTTTGTGAGAATGTGAAAAAGGCTTTATTTTACTAACCCAAATGATTTCAACCATTCCAAGTCTAAGGGGTCCTTTTATCAAACTGCAGTAAAAAGTGGCCATAGCATTCCTGTATGTGGGTCATTCCTGTGCAATAAGTACATTTTTACCACTGGGGTAAAATGGCTAATTTTTTGACTAGTGGCCATATGATAATGTTCCCTCTAGTGTGTGAGCATCTACCAACAACTATTTCGTAGCCAGTAGGAACTCACACTAAACCTGTACTAATCGGTTGATGTGCACCAGTGCCTTGGAGTTCATGTTATAAAATAGCCACATAGAGGTCCTTGCAGAGCTGAGGAGTAGCCTAGTAGTTAGAACAGTGGACTGAGAACCAGAGGACCTAAGTTCAAATCTCAGTGGTTACTACTGCATGCTTTTTTACACCACCACTGTAAAGACATATCTTTTGAAAATATTTTACAATGAGATTCTGAGGACCCTCTGAAAAATGATAAAGTGGTGTTACACTTTGTGAAAAATAACAAAGAAAGCATTGTATGTGTAGATCTTTTCGAGATCTGTTTTGCCACCTACAGAGATGTGTTGTCTACAAAGAGTGCAATACAGCATCTAAATAAAACTCTGAAAAGGAATCACAGGTCTGGCTTTATGTGTCTGTGTACAAAGTGTTTTATTAACACTACATATTACATATTTAACCACAGTCATCTGTTCAATGCAGATTACTTTTTATAGGGGAGGGTAATGTTTTTCACAGGTTTCTCATTTTTAAGGGGAAGAGTTGCTACAGTTTTCACAGGAGTGGTGAATTTCGCAGAGACCCCCGTGTGTTTTTCTTTAAGAAGTTTGAGCAGACTACTGTGGAGGTTATGTTGAGTTCAGCCAAGGACTGCATGAACTCTTCCCAACCTTTGGGTTTCCTTTGTTTGGAAAGAGCATATGTTTGCATAGCCCCATGAACCAGGTGTAGCAGATTAGACCTGCTGATGGGGTACCCTCTGTATAAAAAATTCGTCTGCATCCCAGGTTGCCACATCTTCATGCCTGGATGGCTTATTGAGCAACACTTCTGCATTTTCCTATAATGCGCACCAATTCCTTTTAACACTTCTTGAAGAACCAGAGTCAGGCTACCTGTTGATATCCAGCGATCCTCCATCTGCTTATGACCTTTTTTTGGTAGATACAGGTTTATTTTTTCTCTTTTCTTTTGCTCTGTCTGGCAAACGAAAGGTAGGAGGCAGCCTGGGCAGAGAATGATATTTGTTAATTCTGTTTAAATTGGTTCAGTCCTGTAAGTGGAAGAATGCCATCTGGGTTTAATTTACTCAGAAGTCTAGCTTTGCTAGACTAGAGGTTAGAAAGGTCAGAGAGAAGTAATTATTTACCACATCTGGATGCCATTATAAGCAAGGCATATTGCAGGCAGTTTAAAGGATTAGGCTAATGCTGTCTAGAAGGAGGATAGGGTAGGTTTAAATAATTCTAGATGAGTAGATTTGTCTTATAAGGAATTCTGATTTCTGCTTATTTTAGAATATGTTTTATTCTGTGTAATTAATAAGTTCTATTTCTATGTAGAATATCTTTTCAATTCAGTGTTACATCTTTGACTGACTTTTCAAGTGAAGCTTTGTCTGCAGTTTAAGAGGTCATCATCTGGTTTGAATTATCCACAGTCCTAGCGAGTTCTGTGTAGGAAGCTAGGTGAAAGAGGTCAGGGAAAGTCTTGATGAATAGCTAAATGAAGGACTGGTTTTCTGAAGTAATAAATCATGTATGTGTGCCATTAAGTAAGACTTAGCCCCTCAATGAACTTAAGTTATGAAGTTGATTGGGAATTTAATAATAATAAATGCAAGAGATAGGTGCCACATTGTCTAGTGTGAGAGGCCCCAGGTCATAGGTCAGTTTAGGAAATATCTTAAAACCTATGTAACTGATATTTTGGAGTAAATGTATGAGAGATAATTAGTTCAAGACAGGGTAATTAATCTATTCTTTACCATCTGGTGAGAAAGGGGGGCTAGAGAGGTGTAGGACCCTATATAACTGAGAGCAGAAGCCAGCTTACGTTAGAGAAGAGAAGGAGCTGAGACGAGAGAGGACAGACAGGAGACGCAGGATCCAGAGAGCTGAGAAAGAGAAGAAGAGACCTAGTGCTGATGTCTACTTTGTTTGCTGGCAAATAAAGAAGACTTCTCTCTCATTCTGGTGTGTGGTGTTTGACTCCTGAAGTACCACAGATTCTGCTAACAATAGTGGTAATTCCTGCAACAGTAGCACTCTAACACGGCTGAATAATGTTTGGCCTTTTCATAGTTGTTTAGTCTGGAACTTCGAAGAATACTGTTCATTTCTTCATCGAGCCTTTGAATGGCATCCATTCTAATGTGGGTCATGGAGGATCTGTTAAATGATTGAGCTGCCGGCTAAGGACCAAATACATCTTTTCAGCACACTGTATTGCAGATAAGGGTTGTGATCAGCGGCAAGGCAAAATACAGCAACGGTCCAATAACCCCTCCCCCCCAGACTGTCACCGACTTCTTTGTTTTAAGAGGCATTCTTTTGTGCTGAGACTCTTTATTGCATTCCTTTTTCTTTTCAGGATGCTGATCTGATGCTGTGATAAATGTATGTTACCTGTCAGAGTATTTAGGGCTATCGCTGCTATAGCCACTATTAAGTCATCTGGTCTTTCTCTGCCAGGGTGAGGCCTAAAATAAAACTTTTAAAAGCTCCAGGTTCCTCTTCATGTGGCTAGACACATTGTTGTCTGTGAGAACACAATTAGCATTTGTGGAAAAAGCAGTGGTTCATCACTTCTTCTTAGAGACAGTCTCTGTTTTCTCACCATACAGGACCATCAGAGTCTTGGGTGTCAACATGTTCAAATCCACAATGAGATAGCCATATGGTTTTCTGGTAGTGTCTTCAAAGGTGTCAAAACACATCTTGCCTGGGTACATTTGGGGAGAAACAGCTATCTGTTGCTTTATCTCTCAGATTCTTAAACAGCACCATGTATTTATTAAGGTGATTGTGCAGCTTGTTCTGCCTTGACAAAACATATTATGGATAATATAGATAATGCTTAAAGAAACTTTTACCACTGTTGGAGGATCCTGCTATGATCCATGAGAGGAGATGGAGCAGGCACATGTCAAACTCATCAGTATCCATAGTGAAAATGTAACTCCCTCACCACCTCCGGATTTAAGTAAATTCTGCTTAGATTTTTCTGTACTTGACCTTCATAGGATGGTGTACACTTCAACACTAGCACAGCATCATAAAAAGAGGGTGTTTTATTTTAAAAAGTCAAAATTGAAATTGGTAGTCTTGAATCCCACCTAATTTGGCCGCAGCGACTTTTCTTTGTAAGATTCAATCCAGGGAATCCTAGATGTCACTTCCAGCTAGTGATGTCTAGGAATTCCCCGGGATTGAATCTTATAAAGAAAAGACAATGCGTCCATGTTAGGTGGGATTCCAAAGCTGCTCATGGCTTTGTCCCCAGTGCTTGTCCACCTGGAAAATGTTCAAATAGGAACATAATTCCATGTTGTCTGGCCACTTGGGAGGATCATTAGACTATTGAACTAATCTTCAGAGCCTTCTATGCACAAAAACTGCCCATCCTGCATTCTGGCCTGCCCTGTGTGTGCTAGGATCAAGGTTCCTCATTATTGCCTGTGTGCCCTCCTGCAGCCATTTCCTGGGCCAGTTAAGTCTTGGTCCCATCTCTACATGAACTTTAATAACTTATCTTCCTTCAAAACCCTGACAGCAATCCTTGTGGTTTTCTTCCTCCTATTGCTAAACTGCCATTCACATCCTCAACTGATGGTTATATTTGCTAAGAAGACTGGAACCCCATACAGGCACACAGTCTCTACTGTGTCTCATCATGGCTCACAATTTGTTGACAGATTCTAGAGGGCTTTTGTAGTGATTTGGGTATCACTCTCCAAATTTCCTCTAAATACTATCCTCAGAAAACATCAGTGAAGAGCTGGAGAAATTCCTTCAATGCTTTGTCTAAGTCCCCAGGACCATTGTGTACATCTGCTCTTCCTGAGCCAAGTTCACCCAACAAAAGCCATGTACAGCCAATATCCTGTCTGACTTCCCTCTTCTGTTCTAATCATGAAAGTTCTTATGGCAATAATTTGGTTCACACCATTTCCAGGACATCTGGAAGCAGATGAACTGCTGTGTGGAGAAAGCTGAGGCAAACACAAGTCTACAGACAGGCACCACTGCCCAGGACTTCAGTTGACTGTGGGTGATAAGTCTGATTCTCTGCATACACAGATGGAATAAAATGGACACGTTCCCCACGTAAAAAGACTGAAACACTACTACAACAGTGCTTTGCTGGATTTTCTGCTTCCATCATCCCTGAATTCAGGACTAGAGACAGGATCCATCCTTTCCAGATAGTTGAAGGTGACTCATGATATAGTAGGTCAGCAGTTAGCTGCCCACCTCCCCCCTCCCCCCCCCCCAAAAAAAACAACACTCCAGAAAGAGAGACAAGAACCAGCACATGTTCCTTCTCTCTCCTACCTAAAGATTCCTCACCAGGCAATCTTTAAATCTCCTTGGGGAACTCTGACCAATCCAATAGATTGTACTGTTCTGGCCACTGTTATAGCAAATAATTTGGATCCTCCTATGCTCACACTCATCTCCCTTTCTCTTATGCTACCCAGTGTGTGTGTGTGTGTGGGGGGGGAGCATTTACAAGTAGAAAAAAATTATCATAATAGCAACATTATGTGGAGGTCTGCAGTAGTGCCATCAAGTTGGCTGTTCCATAACACCTGCCAGTGAATATTTGAACTTAAGACCCTATGAATGGTAAGGCATTATTTTGGAGAGAAATTTGAAGGGATCCTGCCTCAATGAATGGCAGGGTGGGAGGCAAAGGAGGTGTTGTGGAATCTTCTTTGGAAGGTGCCCTGAAGTAGCTAGATATTCAAAGAAGATTATCAATGTGGGGTGTTCTGCTATTCATAGGAGACTTGAAGGATGAGGGAATAGTTGGGCTTTCATGTTCAAGGTGTCTGATATGCTTGAGGAAGGGCAATAGTCAGTGGCATTCCTAGGCTGCCTGACACTCGGGGTGGATCGCTGATGCTCCCCCCTGGGTGCAGCGCAGCCCCCCCCCACCAGCGAAATTACACCCACCCCCCCGGGTGCATTTTTACCTGCTGGGGGGGGGGGGGGGGGTGCCGCGCGCCTGTTGGCCGAGTCCGCTTGTTCCCTCCCTGCTGCTCCCTCTGCCCCGGAACAGGAAGTAACCTGTTTCGCGCAGAGGGAGCAGCAGGGAGGGAATGAGCGGACTCGACCAACAGGCGCGCGGCACCCCCCCAGTGCGTGCACCCAGGGTGGACCGCCCCCGCCCCCCCTTGGTACGCCACTGGCAATAGTTAATGAAAGTCTGCATTCTACTTGCCCCTTTCATTTTAGGTGAACTAGCTTGAGGGACTTTGAATTGCAGCTAGTGAAAACACTATCCCCTAGATTCTATATATGGTGATTAAAGTTGTGTGCGCAAATCAGCGTGCACTGCCGATTTACGAGTTCAACTTAATTGATTAATGAGCCAATCCAGTGCCAATAATTGGGTGCTCACAACCAATTATTGGCGTTAATTAGCTTGGAGATTTATGAACAAATCGTATTCTACAACACTCCATGTGTAAATCCTAAAGCATGTAAATTCATGAGAGCATGGCTGGGGGGCATTTCAGAGGCTTTCCCAAAATTTAGATGCATTATTACAGAATAGACCCCATTGGCGCCTAATTTAGATGCTGGCATTTACACCTGCTTTCAGCTGGCGTAATTGCCGGTGCCCTAAGTTAGTTGCCATTTATTGCATTTACACTATTCTATAAAGGGTGTGGATCCTTTATAGAATAGCTCAGCGCTTAAATTTTTGGTGCATTTATAGAATCCTATGTATTTTGTAGGGGTTAACATAAGTGCTATTGGCTCTCATATACTAATGAGGAAATAAAGGTCAGACAAGTTCTAAATGATGCCTTTTTATCAGACTAAGTCGATAAATATATATGACTAACTTTGGAGAGCAATGCCCCCTTTAGCACGTCAATGATTTTGTCCAAATCTACAAGTAAATTGTAGAATGTTTTACAATGATTGTGTTTTTAAATCTATAAAGACCTATAAAGAAAAAAGGAAGGTGGCAATAGCCCTTATTTTAGAAGCTCTATTTGAGTTTTGGACAACTGAAAACCGGCATTTAGATATCCATATTGCATGGACATCTAAATCCTGATTTTCTAAAGCTGGGATATGCATGTATAAAACTGCAGTACATCCATATGGCAAGGAGGCATGGTTTGGGAGGGGCCAGCAATCTCTTGTACACAGATAACAGCAGATCACCTGCTTTTAACTCACCTCTCCTTCCTCTCAAATCATGCTAGTGTCAGTCTGCTCTTGTCTGAGTGTGGTCAAACAGGCTGACACATGGCTCCCTCCCTATCCTCATCACTCCCCCTTTCTGTGGCCAGGCTGAAAGAAAAAAAAAACTGGTTTTAGAGATCAGAGCCTCACACAGTGGTATATAAATAGCCTGCTTTTTGTTTTACCAACTTCTCACAGATTTCCCCCTCCCTATCCCCCCTTTCAGTGGGCAATTCAGAAAAAGTAGAGCTGTATGATTACAGTATTTTTTTAAGATAGCGAGAAAACCCTCCAGAGCCACACATTTTAAACTGTTTTTAGGTTTTACAGAAGTCTCTCTTAACCCTAGAACGCATGACGTTAAAAATATACATATTAACGTCATGGGGGCCTTTTAGGCCCCCATGCACATAATGTAGAAAAACACACTTAAATAACTTTCACAAGTTTATTTCAAAATTGCTCAATAAAATATGAATAGTGGACAACATTTTAATTATAATTTTTCACAGAAAACACCAAAAAATCTTTTTTTTTCCCAAATTTCACACAAAGACATGAAAACACACAAAAATGCATAGAAATCTATAGCAAACTAGCTGCAGCTACATTTTTATTCTAACTTTCTTTTCTATTATATTAGTCTTCCAAACAATTCTGACATGTTATTTTTTCAGAAGAGTGTTCTTTGCAAACAGTTTCCTTACAAGTGGAACAATATCGCTCAGTTTTCCTCTCTATGTTTCTTGGACACATGAAACAACGCTTTCGTTTTCTTTCTCCTGGCTCTGGAGTAATCTGAAACTGTACGCCACACACCGTTTCATTGCTTCTTTAGTTTTCTTTGGCAAGCATTTCAAGTCGCTTCGCTCTATCATGTGAGGTATTACAAGTTCATGACAAAGGTCCTTCAAGAATAAGCGTCTCCTGTCCTTCCTCTGTGCATGAAATTCAGGATGAGTTTCTGTATAAATAATGAATGAATTAGGGCTGCTACATCAAGCATATTTGAAAATAGTACTACAGGCCATCGTTTTGTTTGCCTCTTACACGAATATTCTCCCACCATCTCATCCATTTTATCTACACCTCCTTTTGTTGCATTGTAATGCAGGATGATTTCTGGTTTCAATTTTTGGTTATTGCTGTCAACACTGCAATCGTGATGCATGGTACTGAGTAAAAATTACAGATTTCTCCTTCTTGCCTTGTAAGATACCAAAGTCGCTTTGTTATTGAATCCAAAGACACTCTCATAAAGTGCTCGCTGACGATTGTGTTTGAGTGCTGCTGGAATTTCTCGTCTGTTTTGCTTTATAGTACCAACAAGTGTAATAGCTTTTGCAAGCAGAAAAATTGCCTAGTTCAACATTGGTGAAATAATTGTCCATGGTGATGTTTCTATCTGAATTGAATATTGGAACAGCAAGAGTTTTGACTATTTCAGACCCCAGATCCTTCTGTACTGGGTGCACCAACCTCTTTGCCACAGTAGATTACGCCATTTATGCCATAATAATTTGCAGAATCACACATCCAGAAGATTTTTATACCGTACTTGGCTGGCTTGCTGGGCATGTATTGTATGAATTTGCAGCGTCCTCTGAACGGTACAAGTTGCTCATCTACAGTAACATTAGTACTAGGATTGTAAAGTTTTGTGCAATTTTTGATAAATATGTTCCAGATATAACTGATAGGGGCTAATTTGTCTGTTTCAAACCTCGCTGCACGAGTTCGCTTATCATCAAAGCGAATGATCCTTCTAATTTCCTCATATCTGCCCACTGACATTGTCGCCTTATAGTGTGGATCAGAAAGTGGGTCCAGAAATAATTCTCGTATTGGGACATCATACGATTTTTGACTCCCTGCCAGCAGGAAAAGTCCAATATATGCATAAAGTTCCTCTTTTGAGATATTTTTCCAGGACTTATTTTTGCTGAAGCGATACGTCTTCCTTCTAGGTTTGAACATAATAGGACCTCTTCTGCAATATTGTCAGAAAAATAAGTACAGAATACATCTTTAGGGGTAAAGTAACTGGGACTTCCCACAGCTCCTTGAGCCTGTCTCACAATATTGTGTATTGGAGTACGTCCGACTAATGTAGGATTACTGTCCCAAAAAACATTCGTTTGGATGTTCTACTTATCACTTCTTGAGGATCCACTAGATTCACTTCTTCATCATCAGAAGAATCACTGGATGAGGATGTTTGATTAGCTGGTGGCAGATATTCTTCATCAGACAAAGATAGTTCACTTTCATCATCGCTTTGAAACATAATCGCTTCAATCTCTTGGTCAGTCAGACACTTGGAGGAAGACTGTGCCATTGCTGACTAGATGTTAGAAAATGAAACAGATTTCCTCTCAACAGCTTATCTTATCACAGGTCCTTCAGCAATTAGCTCACAGTGTATACTGTCCTCAGTGTTCAGAGGACCTGAGGTGATGTCATGGGCCTTATCACTCCCTCCAAAAATCACATGACATCCTCACATGTTATTATCCACACCCTGGCCCCTCCACCAGCATTACTGAGTATAAATAAAGTAACTTGAGACACAAACACTTCTGAGAACATGATAAAAACAGCGGGGGCCTAAAAGGCCCCCAATTCGTACAGATGTAGTTTTCACCAAACAAGCATTGTTACACCATAATGCCTATGAAAAAAAATTATATGAACAACTGGATATTATCACAATGACATACTTGAGTAATACCTTGAGTTTCAAAATTCTAACTAAAGTAATTTTGCAGATAATAGCAAAAATGTAAGCATGGGGGCCTAAAAGGCCCCCAATATGCGTTCTAGTAATAGAACTCTAAAAAAAAAAAAAAGATGTTTTTTAAACAAATGCTGACCCTTCCCGACTATCAATATGAGCAAGTAAGCCCTGCTCACACAGTGATGTGCTGTATTGTAAAGGGAAGTAGGCCATGTGAAAGAAATGTATGGCCACTTTGAAATTTGTGAGTCCTCATTCCAGACATGTCTGGACTAGAAATACATTTTACACTTTCCACGTTGACAACTCAAAAAAAAGCTGGCAAAGACCAAAGCTCATGAACGTAGAAAGATGCAGCGCCCAGCTTATCCAGCCACCTCCTCCCCTTACATAGCACCCCCTTGCTCTGAGGACTTTTTAAAAATAAGTTAATCAACAAAAGGATGAGAGAGTCTTAATATATGAACACAAGAAAAACCTCTGTTAGTATAAATTGCAAAGTACTTGATCTACTATTATGTTCCTGTGAAGTGCAAAAAATATATTTATGAGAAAGGGAAAAAGCCTCTGAACCCAATTTAGTATTTAATCAGGTATACAGTAAATAACTTGGGTCATCTTGTCTTCATCGGCATAAAAAAAACCTTCTCTCTTATACTCCATATTGCTAAAAACTTCACAGGAAAAAGCAACCTCGTGGATCCAAAAATATGAAAATGAAAAAATTACTTAACTTAGAGTTTCGCTATGTAAGCTGTCTCAAGGCGTGCAAGACATCGGTAGTCTTAAACACGTGTATAGCCCCGCCCAGCGCATCTTAGGATACACTGGGCAGGGCTGGGTGCCGCCATTTTGCGGCATCACAGGAAGAGGAGGGAGGCACGCTACCCTCCCTCCTCCAACCCACAAGGTAGGGGGGTAGGGGGGACTGGCCCACCAGGGACCCCTTGCTGGGAGACTAGGGGGGGGGGGGCTGGAGACCCACTGGATCTCTAGCCCTCCCTGAACCTGGGGGGGGATTGTCGGGGGACCGGAGGTCCACTGGACCTCCAGCCCCCGTTGCTCGGGGCAGGGGTAGTTAGGGCCTAGTGGACCCATGGACCTCCAGCCCCTGTGTTTGACAGGTTTGGGCTTTGACAGCCCAGACCTGTCAAACAATTGCGGGAGGATTGTGCTGGGCGCATGCTCAGGCACAATTCTCCCGCACTTCTATCCCATGATCAGCGATAATTGTGTGCTTAAATCTGCATGCAATTATCTCTGATCATAGGTCTAATAACGCCCCGCACTGTTCCAGTGCTATTTTTGGACCGCTGTTTTGAACAGCGCGGGGTTTGATAATCTGTTAAGTAAAAGAGCTCCTAAGTGAGCCTTCATTTGTGATGAGTACCATGAAGAGGGTTGTTTCCAGGTCCAAGAGTGTTGGCACTCCTTCGTGGCGCTAATCAAAGGACTCACCAACCCAGTCATCTGTGGGCAGCTCGTTGCGCAGCGGTATTTATCGTTTCTGGAAATTTATATTCCTATATTCTACAGTGCATGTTTTTAGGGTTAATAGTGAAAACAAATGTGTAATTATAATGTCAACATTGTAGATATCTAACCACCCAATGAGCTAGTTGTTAATAAACCAGATGAGAGACTTAGGTTCAATTCCTGGCTCATGTTCTTGCCTCATGGGCTTTAATTGGATCTAAGAGGCAATAAGAAGAGCACACAGAATCCTTGGAATAAGTCACAGACAAGTATTGAATCTATGGTGACATCTAATGAATTGCAAGGAATAAGAGCTTAAATAGATGCTGAAGGCAAATATATTCTGCCTTTTTAGCAATAAAATGCCATTTTGGTACTTGGCCTATATGTGGAGAGAAATATAATAGAGCTACGGGAAATGCTGGAGGCAGTGCATGATGCCTGCCAAATCAGAACGCTGAATTGAAGGAGTCATAAGAAAGGCTAAACAGAGAAGTCTAATACAATGGTCCCTCTTAAGCACAAAATTAATCATTACCCTCTAAAATAATCCTTATGCATATGTTTTTAACATTCTGCTGCAACAAACTATTTATAGTGTCCTGATTTATTGGTTTTCAGGCCTCCTATTGTATAAGAACTGTTGTATTTCTATAGTTGAAAAATGAATGAAAGCTTTATTTTGCTATATATTTGAAATGTTTTTTTTTTCTGCTAGCTTATTCATTTTATAGAAGATCTTTGACCAAGGCATTATTAGCAAAAGGAAAGATAATAAATGATGGACAGCCAAAGAGAGGTCACGGTCAGATTCGTGCATAGGCAGTAGAATGGGGTGGATCACTAGAGCTGTGGTCCGACCAACATTTGCCGCAAATGGCATAAGTAACTAGGGAGCTAGAGAGGACAAGACTTGTTTGGTCCCTCCAACTAATAAGGTGTTCGGCTGCCCATGGATACATGACTTCCAAGACAGATTTTGGGAGTACAAAATACTAACCTATAAGAGCAAAGAATCCCTCTCCACCCTTCATAAAAAAGTGAAAAGTATGACAGATGGCAGCCCAGGACTGACAACCAAAACCCACATTTCAAAAGTAATCCACAGTTAAATATAGCTTTCAAAAAGAAATAACTGGTTTATTTACTTAATTTTCAATGCAGCAATAGTCCTTTAAAAAGAAACAGAATAGACAAAAAAAAAAACCTCACTAGTTTTCGCAGGCTTCTGAGTCACTTGGTTCTGAAAACTGTACAATGTTGACTGTGAGGAAAGGGTTGATTTAACTTATTCTCCAGCATAACATATTTTCTATGGTTTCACCAAAATCGGTGTACGTGGTTTTTCAGAAAGAAGCATACTCTTCAGTGTACCCAATTCTAGATCTTTCAGCTATTTGTGTGTGCTTTCCTCTCCTCCTACGCTGTGACTCAGACTTTATTTTATAGAGTTTTAATTACAAACTGATCCTAATCCATCAGGGTGTTTTTCTAGTTTATGAGAACTGAATTGGATTTAATTACTCACCTTTTCAAATCAGAGCTTAAGAAAAGTGACTGTCGCCTCTCTTCAGGGCACTCCCTCAGATGCACAGGGGATTGACTCAATAGTCCAGGGTCTAGTTCCTAACTTGCCTCTGGAAAACCTGGTGTGGATTTTCTGAATGGGAAAAGAGATCCATCTCTAGGCTCTAAGTACAGGTACACTTCCACAAAATCTCACAGACCTGCTTTAAATAGCAATGTGAATATATAATAAAAATCTATACAATCATAAACAATTCAACCCCCCTTTTTTGTAACATACTTCATAAGTATAAAGTCCAACACTGTTACCCACACTCCTAACAACTGTTGTGTCTTTGGGGACTCACACACCTTCAGGCCCTTTTCTATCTGTGTGCCTCTTCCCTTTTCATTCTAAGAGCAAAGATACCTCTTAGGTCCAAAATCAGGTCTCCCATACTCTTAGTGGTCCCTGGAACTGTACCTCTTAATGCACTCTGTTCTCTCTTATTTTCTTCTATAGGACTCTGTCCACACCCTGGTGTCAGCTCTGTGGAGATCATCTGCTTTAGGTTCCTTGCTAGGGACTCCAACTCCTCTATGATTCAAGATATCTTTTTCTTGTATATCGTTCAGCTTTCTCATCCAGACTCTCCCTCCAATATCAGACTCCACCTTTCTCACTCTGGACTAGGAAAAAGGGAACTAAGATGTTGGGGGTCAGTGTCTTCTCTAACAGAAATATTTGGGGTGGCAACAAGGGGCAAGCCAAAGTGACATTTCCACACATCATCCCCATCACCACATCATACACCCCTTCCTCCACCCTCTTTTTAACATTAGCAATATAAGACATCATGGTCTTCTATGTATAAAGAAGCCCTCTCCCTCCAGCTAGTTTCAGCTACCAGGTAAAACCACCATCTTCTGCTCTAACCACCTCAAAATTCTACAATTAATGTTATGTAGTTTGGTTCTTTAATTAGTTCCCCTTGGATTCCCTAGCTTTCTAAAATCTGCAATTTATACGTGTAGGAGCAAAATCATTGATTATACTTTTTTTATTTATTTATAAGAATTTAATTTACAAGCAATAAAATAACTTGCCAGAATTACAGAGAAAGTAGTACACAAGAATTATTTCAATCAGGTAATTCTATACTCTTCCTTAGACCACAAAATAGGGAGTGAAACAAGACAAGGATATCAATTAAACAACAGTAAACAAAATACGTGGTATTAACTTCATTATCCCCAGTTATTATTTATCTGAATCATTATTCCACATTATTCCACGGGGTACATTCAATTATTTTGTTGGAAACATACTTATTGTCCAATATTAGTAGAAATAATACACCTAATTTCATGTTTATCTTTTAAAACCAGAAATTATTTACAATGCGAACACTTGAGTCTCTAATCCAATTCCCACTGATTAAGGTAATCCAGTTTCACAGGCTTCACTTCTTTGAATTAATATTACTAAGTAATAATTTATATTACTAAGAAGAATCATTACAAAGGAAAATAACAAAATTTTCAGGAAATATTTCTGAGGAAATCTTTAGGAGTCATACCCGGAACTCTGGGAAAACAACAATCTCAATATTAATCATCTGTAATAATATCATTTTGTCCAAATTTCTGGTCTGTTATCATTTTCAAAATCTTAACCATTTCCTACTCCTGTAGAACGTCATTTGCTGTATCAATTTTTTTTTCTCAAAGGGTTCGATTAGGTTATCTATGCAACTCACTAATAAGATTATATCTGAAGCAAAGTTATTTACTACCACCGTTAGGTCCTCGAGTGCCTTCCAGATGATATTCAATGTAACCTCCACGGGAGCCAAAAACTCCAAGCTGATAACTCTTACGGGTTTAGGAGTGGCACCGCCGACTCGGGTTCATCTGTAAACGACTTCCGTTTCAGCATGGACTCCTAACTCACTCCTCCACTCCTTTGGACACGGTGGTTAAATGATTCGGGAGCAATGAAGTTGTTTCCAGGTCCAAGAGTGTCGGCACTCCTTCGTGGCGCTAATCAAAGGACTCACCAACCCAGTCATCTGTGGGCAGCTCGTCACGCAGCGGTCCCACACTTGCTGCACAGGGGACAAAACTCTGGCCATCGGTGGCTGACCCCCGATTGTCCCCTTCCTCTCAGTTAAGGTAACTGCAGTTGCAGAGAGGAAATTTCAAGTAAACAGAGACAGAACTTCAGAGGACAGCTGGGGCCGTTGAGCGTACGAGCTTCAGGTCGCCATACTCTCCCTAGTTTGGGACACTCTTTGTTTGGTTTCTCTTCAGAGGCCTGTCTGATATGGGTAACCCTTCAGCATAGCCCTTTGAGTCATTGAAACACAGAAGCCCCTCCACCACTGCAAGGTGGTGTCCCTCGGAGGGGTTGATTATATTTTTACATGTCACTTCTTACACATTCAGAGCCCCAATGATGCTGCTCTGTATTTGAATATGTTTCTTTGTAAAATAAACTGTTTCCACTGTAAGTGCCTCCAAATACACACAAATTTCCCATGGCCTTGTTTATAAAATACTCTGGAAATGGTGAACATTCTGACTTTGTCTTTTTCCCTATCTACACAACCTATTCAAATCAGACTTACAGTGTCTTGTACTTGACTGACATCATCTGAGCTTGCAGAAGAGAAATACACATGGTTTTAAATCTTCTCTTTGTCTGCTTCCTGAAACTGGTTCATTAATGACATGCAACCCTCCAACTTACTTGAATATATATCCAAATTTCCAAGTTTATTAAAATCTGATATACCGCTCAGTTAACATTCTAGATGGTTTACAATACTAAAACAATAAAAGTGGAAAAGAACGCCATAAATAATAAGAAAAGGAAAGAGAATAAACAAACCAATCACCACAAACATTCAAGTTTATTTTCCTGTCTTACTGAAACTCAAAGCTGTAAGAGTCTAGTGAGTGATAAGCTTGTCTAAACAAGTTTCTTCCACCTACATTTATGCCTAGTCCATATTTATATATTTGTAATTTAAAAAAATATCCATCTCTGTCTTCTAAAGAGTGAAACTATATCATGAGTCTTAAAGCCCCAAAGTGAACTGTATCAATCCTCTATGTGTAATTATTTTCATTGAGTGGAATTTTTATATTATTTTTTGTCTCCTTACCATGACTTTACATTCCAGCTTATTTTCGAAAGAGAAGGCCGGCCATGGCCGGCCATTTCTCAAGGCCGGCGAAATCGGCATAATCGAAAGCCGATTTTGGCCAGCCTCAACTGCAGTCCGTTGCTGGGATGGCCAAAGTTTCCGGGGGCGTGTCGGAAGGGTAGTGAAGGCGGGACAGGGGCGTGCCGGGGCATGCTTAAGAGATGGGCTCCTTCAGCTGATAATGGAAAAAAGAAGGGCGTCCCTGGCGAGAATTTGGTCTACTTTATTTGGTCCCTTTTTTTCAGGTCCAAGTCCCAAAAAAGTGCCCGAACTGACCAGATGACCACCAGAGGGAATCAGGGATCACCTCCCCTGACTCCCCCAGTGGTCACTAACCCCCTCCCACCCTCAAAAAAACAACTTTAAAAACTTTTTTTACCAGCCTTTATGCCAGCCACAAATGTCATACTCAGGTCCTTCGCAGCACTATACAGGTCCCTGAAGCAGTTTAGTGGGTGCAGTGGACTTCAGGCAGGCAGACCCAGGCCCATCCCTCCCCTACCTGTTACACTTGTGGTGGAAAATGGGAGCCCTTCAAAACCCACCCGAAACCCACTGTACCCACATGTAGGTGCCCCCCTTCACCTCTTAGGGCTATGGTAGTGGTGTATAGTTGTGGGGAGTGGGTTTTGGGGGGGGGTTGGGGGGCTCAGCACCCAAGGTATTGGAGCTATGTACCTGGGACCAATTTGCAAAGTCCACTGTAGTGCCCCCTACGGTGCCCGGTTGGTGCCCTGGCATGTGAGGGGGACCAGTGCACTACGAATCCTGGCCCCTCCCATGACCAAATGCCTTGGATTTGTTTGTTTTGAGATGGGCGCCATCGGTTTCCATTATTGTCGAAAACCGAGGGCGCCCATCTCTAAATCCGGCCATCTCTGACATTTGGCCGGCCCCAACCGTATTATCGAAATGAAAGATGGATGCCCATCTCGTTCGAGAATACAGTCGGCCCCGCCCCTTTGCGGCGCCGTCCTCGGAGATGGGCGCCCTTAGAGATAGGCATCCCCGGTCGAAAATGCCCCTCATTATTTATGCCTTTATATGTATTTTTCCACATTGTACAGAGATGAAGTGAGAGCCACATCATTTTCTGAAGACCTTTGAGAAACTTTGAATTTCTGCTTTAGCAAGTAAAATGCTTGTGTAGCTGTCATTTAATTGGTTCTGGCAAACTATAGATTTCTCATTTAGAGGTGATACTAGAACTTAGCTCTTAACATGAGAACCAAATACTAGGGATCTGGCTCTCATGTGAGTAACCTAAATAAATTGCTTGGAATATACAATTTTTAAAAAATGAGAAGTGTGGTAGCTGTGTTAACCGTGTTAACCAAACCTCTAAAATACTACCGGTACATCGATGACATTTTTATGATTTGGACGGAGGGTGAAGAAACTCTGAAACAATTTTATTCTGCATTCAATACATACCATCCTACAATCAGATTCAAATTGACTACTCCCCAGAAAAAGTCAATTTTTGGGACACCACGGAGGCATATTTTCAAAGCACTTTGGGAGGCTAAGTTCCATAGGTTTCTATGGAACTTTGGGAGGCTAAGTGCTTTGAAAATGAGCCTCACGGTCTCAATCAGTGATGGCTGTATACAAACATCTGTATACAAGAAACCCACAGACAGATGTAGCTATCTCCACAACTCCAGCTTCCATCCTTCACATACAAAAAGATCCATCATTTACAGCCAAGCCACAAGATACCACCGTATCTGCTCTGACCCAGGGGACAGAGACAGACACCTTAAAACCCTGACTGAATCCTTCAAACAGAAGGGCTACAACCCCAAAATAATCTCCAAGAATATTGCCTCCTCCCTCAAACACCCAGGGAGAATCTGCTACAGTACAAAAAGAAAAAATCCACAGACAGAATCCCGCTTGTAGTGACATACAATCCAGAGCTGGAAAAACTGAGGAAAATCATAAGAGATCTACAACCTATACTCCAGAAGGATGAATTACTGAAAGAGATATTCCCATCCCCACCAGTACTGGCCTTCTGACAGCCACCCAATTTAAAACACAAGCTAATCAGAAGTAAACTTCCTTCACAGACTGAAAAGGAACAGAAGGGCACACTTCCCTGTAATTTATCCAGTTGCAAACTATGCCAAAATATTTCACAGGACCCCAAAGTCATCCACAAAGGAAAGATATTCAACATAAAGGGATCTTTCACTTGCTCATCTTCCAATGTGGTATATATCATTCAGTGTAAAAAATGTAATGAAGGATGCTATATTGGAGAAACAGGCCAGATGCTTAAGACAAGATTCAATTTACATAGACATCATATAAACAATACTGGTGCCAGCAGGGTTCCCACGCCTGTTGGGCAACATTTTACAGGACCAGGACACTGCACCAGTGACTTCACAGTGAGAATCCTCAAAGGTAACTTTAAAACCATACAAGAACGTAAGACCTTTGAAGTCAGAATGATTGAATATTTTAACACCCAACAGAAAGGACTTAACAAGGATCTGGGGTTCCTAGCCCATTATAAACCATAAAGCTGTATGTCTCTGTTGATCACCCTCCCCTCACCTATCCACACCCACCCTGTTAGAATATCAATGATATGCTTTGATGTCCCCATGCATACTTCCTACCCACCCCCATCCTCCCACCCTGTCAGACTGTCATAGTAATGCTTGAATGTTATCACTTATATACACTGTCAGCTAGCACATTTGCTTATTTCCGATCTGACGAAGAAGGGCAACCTTCGAAAGCTAATCAAGAAATGTATTAAGTTATGTCCAATAAAAAAGGTATCATCTTATTTTCTTTTCCATGTTTTATTTTGTTTGATTTCTATTGATAAAAATTGAGAAAATGTTAGGAATGAATAGTATAGTTTCATAGTGGTAGTACTGTCAACAGGAAAATGAGAGAGAACAGAAGATAGAGAAGCAATTGCCATTTCAGTTATGGTATTTGGATACTTTGTTAAGTGGATGTTTTAAATCCATCAGAATGAAAAAGTGCTAGAACAGCTCAGGGCATAGTACAACTAGCTATTTTTGACTTTTTTACTATTTAGAGCATAAAAACATGGAGGGCAGTATTCAGTGGGGTGATTTATGTTTAAAGATGATTTAACTGAAGGGGTGTGCAGGGCAAAACTTTTTCTTTAGTGTTCACTATCATTTAAAACAATTGTTTTGGGGGCAAGGTTATTAATAGTGGACATTCTTTGCAAAGATTATGAACTATTTGCACAATATGTACTTTTCTGTGCAAATAATGTACACTCTTCGTGAAAAAATTATTTCTGACTAAAAAAGAAATGAAACAACATGGGAAATTGAATTGATATTTCCCATTTGTTTCTAACGAATGCACATTCCTAATTTTCAGTGAGATATTTTAATTCAGCACTATTAAATATTTATCTTTGATCTGCTAGAGCTGTGGACAAAATAAATCGATAAGGTTAGATGGATAATAGTTGAAAATCACTGTTATCTGGTTACCTATTTGCTCTACCTTCTATTTCTAAATGGATAACGTTTGTCTGCATTTCAAATTGTACAGTCTAAAGTTATCCATTAATATTCAATTCAAAGGACTTACCCAATTCACACCATAGACTACAGCAACATGACAGCAGATAAGGGCCAAATGGCCCATCCAGTCATAAGTACATAAGTACATAAGTAATGCCATACTGGGAAAAGACCAAGGGTCCATCGAGCCCAGCACCTGGCAAGCTTCCCAAACGTACAAACATTCTATACATGTTATTCCTGGGATTTTGGATTTTTCCAAGTCCGTTTAGTAGCGGTTTATGGACTTGTCCTTTAGGAAACCGTCCAACCCCTTTTTAAACTCTGCTAAGCTAACCGCCTTCACCACATTTTCCGGCAATGAATTCCAGAGTTTAATTACACGTTGGGTGAAGAAAAATTTTCTCCGATTTGTTTTAAATTTACTACACTGTAGTTTAATCGCATGCCCCCTAGTCCTAGTATTTTGGAAAGCGTGAACAGATGCTTCACATCCACCTGTTCCACTCCACTCATTATTTTATATACCTCTATCATGTCTCCCCTCAGCCGTCTCTTCTCCAAGCTGAATAGCCCTAGCCTCCTTAGTCTTCTTTATAGGGAAGTCGTCCCATCCCCGCTATCATTTTAGTTGCCCTTCGCTGCACCTTTTCCAATTCTACTATATCTTTCTTGAGATGCGGCGACCAGAATTGAACACAATACTCAAGGTGCGGTCGCACCATGGAGCGATACAACGGCATTATAACATCCTCACACCTGTTTTCCATACCTTCCTAATAATACCCAACATTCTATTCGCTTTCCTAGCCGCAGCAGCACACTGAGCAGAAGGTTTCAGTGTGTTATTGACGACGACACCCAGATCCCTTTCTTGGTCCGTAACTCCTAACGTGGAACCTTGCATGACGTAGCTATAATTCGGGTTCTTTTTCCCACATGCATCACCTTGCACTTGCTCATATTAAACGTCATCTGCCATTTAGCCGCCCAGTCTCCCAGTCTCGTAAGGTCCTCTTGTAATTTTTCACAATACTTTCGCGAGTTAACGACTCTGAATAACTTTGTGTCATCAGCAAATTTAATTACCTCGCTAGTTACTCCCATCTCTAAATCATTTATAAATATATTAAAAAGCAGCGGTCCTAGCACAGACCCCTGAGGAACCCCACTAACTACTCTTCTCCATTGTGAATACTGCCCATTTAACCCCACTCTCTGTTTCCTATCCTTCAACCAGTTTTTAGTCCACAATAGGACATTTCCTCCTATCCCATGACCCTCCAATTTCCTCTGTAGCCTTTCATGAGGTACCTTGTCAAACGCCTTTTGAAAATCCAGATACACAATATCAACCGGCTCCCCTTTGTCCACATGTTTGTTTACTCCTTCAAAGAATTGAAGTAGATTGGTCAGGCAAGATTTCCCCACACAAAAGCCGTGCTGACTCGGTCTCAGTAATCCATGTCCTCGGATGTGCTCTGTAATTTTGTTTTTAATAATAGCCTCTACCATTTTCCCCGGCACCGACGTCAGACTCACCGGTCTATAATTTCGCGGATCTCCCCTGGAGCCTTTTTAAAAAAATGGGCGTTACATTGGCCACCCTCCAATCTTCCGGTACCACGCTTGATTTTAAGGATAAGTTGCATATCACTAGCAGTAGCTCCGCAAGCTCATTTTTCTGTTCTATCAGTACTCTAGGATGAATACCATCCGGTCCAGGAGATTTGCTACTCTTCAGTTTGCCGAACTGCCCCATTACGTCCTCCAGGTTTACCGTGAAGTCAGTAAGTTTCTCTGACTCGTCCGCTTGAAATACCATTTCCGACACCGGTATCCCACCGAAATCTTCCTCGGTGAAGACCGAAGCAAAGAATTCATTAGTCTCTCTGCTACGTCTTTGTCTGCCTTGATCGCCCCTTTTACCCCTTGGTCATCCAGCGGCCCAACCGATTCTTTTGCCGGCTTCCTGCTTTTAATATACCGAAAAATTTTTTTACTATGTTTTTTTGCCTCTAATGCTATCTTTTTTCGTAATCTCTCTTGGCCTTCTTTATCTGCGCCTTGCATTTGCTTTGACACTCCTTATGCTGCTTCTTGTTATTTTCAGATGGTTCCTTCTTCCATTTTCTGAAGGCGTTTCTTTTAGCCCTAATAGCTTCCTTCACCTCACTTTTCAACCAGGCCGGCTGTCTTTTGGAGTTCCGTCTTTCTTTTCTAATTCGCGGAATATGTATGGCCTGGGCCTCCAGGATGGTATTTCATCAGTAACCACTAACTTCATCAGTAACCACTAACTCCTCCTTTTCCTAAGGGGTCCCACATGCCTGTCTAATGCTTCCTTAAATTCTCCACTGGGAGGCCATTCCATACATCCACCACCCGTTCCATGAAGGAGTGTTTTCTTAGGTTCCTCCTAAGTGTATTTCCTCTCAACTTCTTCCTGTACCCTCTCACTCCAGGGTTTCCTTCATTTGAAAAAGGCTCACCCTCCTGTACTTTGATGTCACTAAAGTATTTAAACGTCTCTACTATATTCCCTTTCTCCCGCCTCTCTTCCAGTGTATACATGTTGTGATTTATAAGTCTGTCCCCATATGTTTTATGACAGAGACCACTTACCAATTTTGTAGCCATCCTGTTTGTATCTTTCCGTAGGTGCGGTCTCCAGAATTGCATGCAGTACTCTAAATGGGGCCTCACCAGGGGCACTATTACCTCTTTTTTTTCCTGCTGGTCATCCCTCTCCTTATGCACCCAAGCATCCTCCTAGCTTTGACCGTCAACATTTCTGCTTGGCCAACTTAAGGTCATCAGACACAATCACCCCCAAGTCACGCTCTTCTTTTGTACACAGAAGCACTTCACCTCCGATATGGTACCGTGCCCTTGGATTCTTGTAACCCAAGTGCATGATGGCACATAAGGACCAAAGGGCCCAATTTCTGACTGCAATACCATAGATTCCAGTTATCTCAGATTTTCTTTTTGCTTTTCTATAACTAAGGATTCTCTGTGTTTCTCTCATGCTCTCTTGAATTCTGTTATTCTTTTGCTTGTATCAGCTATACTGGAAGGCTGTTCAATATAGCTACCACCCTTGTGTAGCAGAGGGCTACAGCAGCATCATGATCTTTTCCCTTTGTCCTACAGGATCACTTGAAGGAGGAATTTTGAGTACCACCTTTTGGGCATAGGCGCCTGGTATAAGAGGCTTGGGGAGGCTATGCCTCCCCAGCCACAGCAGGATGGATCAGCTATTTCTATAGAAATGCTAAATAGTATTAGTAGTAGTTCTCCTGCAAGTCCTGCTGCTCTGGGATAGCAGCAGCTGCAGTGAAAGCCGTCTCTAGCCTTTATAACCAGCTGTAATTTGATCATCTTACTGCTGGGAGAGCAGAGCAGGGGAGGGGGGTTGGCTGGAGGTGTCCTGGGTTGCCAGGGAGATATTTAACTAGGATCATGAACATGAGCAGTTCACACCAAAGAGACTTGCACTGACCCCTGAAATTTTAAAAGTGCTAAAAATAAGCTTTAAAAGTATTTGCATTAAATCTAATTGTAGAATTTAGGTGCTAGGAAGTGGGATTGGTATGCTATGTACTCAAATTTGCTCAAGCCATATGCAAATTAGTCCATTTTTGGGAGGTTCTCATTTGCATATTTATGGGTAAAAATTATTGGAAATGTTTACAGCCTTAATGTTAGGGCATGGCTCTAATAAAAAATGTGAACTTTGATCCAAAAACGAAGGGTTTAGCTAGTGTTTTTGACTAAAATTTCCCATTAGAGTGTCTGTATGTTAATCTGCATTCAAATAGAGCTCTCTGATTGGATGAGCAGCTCCTGTTAGAAAATCTGCACGGGAACAGAGAGGAGAGGAGAGACTCAATGGGTGGGTGGGTGTGGATGGCTGGAGGGGGGGCAGGCGAGAGGAGAGAATCAATGAATGGGTATGGATGGCTGGAGGGGGGGGGGGCAGGGGAGCGAGGACAAGAAATGAAGAAGAAAGGCAGAAAGTATAGAAATAAATGGAAAGGAAGCCCTGGAAATGGAGTTAAGAGGACAGATAGCAGCAGAATCGGATACTGGGCCAGCATGATCAGAAAAACAAAGTCACCAGAAAACAAAGGTAGAAAAGATAATTTTATTTTCATTATAGTTTTTGGAATATGTCCACTTTGAGAATCAGGTGCTCAACATTAAATGTTTATATTTATTTACTTATGTATGGCATTTTATTCCACATTAAACATGAATTATATATGTCTTATATAACCTCCCTATCATGTCTTATATAACCTCCCTATCAACCCACTCATTACTTTACCTCACCCATTTCTATTCTTCTATCACCTTCTCCCACTACTCCAACCAGAGTTACACCTAATCACACTGACCACCCTTCAACATCTTCTGTCCTTCTGTGACTGTTCTCTTGTGCTTGACTGCTTAAATATTTTAAATTTAAATGCTTTACTTTTTGTCTATTAGATTGTAAGCTCTTTGAGCAGGGACTGTCTTTCTTCTGTGTTTGTACAGCACTGCGTACACTTTGTAGCGCTCTAGAAATGTTAAATAGTAGTAGTAGTAAATAGTAATTAGGGAGTAGGAGACGAATCAAGATGGCGACAAGAGCGGAAGTCAGGAATCGAAGCTCTTGAACCTGCTCTAAACGCCTTGACGAAAGGCAATTTCTCCGACCTAGCGATGGGAAAGAGAAAGGGGAAAGCAGCGGTTCCTACCTCCATGGTCCCGCAGTTAACTCCCGCCTTGCGCCAGACGACTTTAGATAGCTTCAGAGTGGCAGTTCCCGGTGAGCGAACTTCCACCTCAAACGACCCGGCCCTATCGAGGACTGAGTGCAGCATAGAGGGAGTAACGTTGAGTCCTCCCTCCCATACCGCACCTCCGCGACCCGGAGACGATTTTTCACTCATGGGGTCACATCGCATAGAGGCCATGGAACTTCCTGGAGCCTCAGCGTCTGAAGGAGGACCCATGAGGACTTCAACCCCAGGCAGAGAAACAACGATGCAGGATTCCGTTTGTGAACCAGCTATAACTGCCCAGGAGATCGGGACCGTGAGTACCGGAGGAACAAAAAAAACCAGCGGTAGTTACTATGAGTATGTTATGGGACGCTATCCAGGGAGTGAATAGCACTTTGAATCAAATGAATACCTCAGTTAATAAAGAAATAACTGACTTAAAAAAATCAAATCAGATATTTTCAGACCAGATTCAGACACAGAATGTTAAGATTTCAACAAATCAAGAAGAAATTCAGAAATTGCATAATCTCACAGAAGCTCTAATTAAGGAAAGAGATATCCAGGACAGAAAGCTTGAATACCTTGAAAATTGTGGACGAAGGAATAATTTGAGATTTCTAAATTTTCCGAAATCCCCTTTGATAAATGCAACGGATATGCTTAAAAGATACTTTAAGGATGTACTGGGGATTCCGGAGGAGGCATACCCGCCTATAACAAGAACTCAATATATTACAGGAAAACCCGGATTACCTAAAGATAAAATTCAAGTTGATCCTCCTGTTGAATTGAATTTAACAGAGTTCCTGGAAACTTCTCTTGAATTTATTTCTGAAAGAACGACATTACTGGTAACATTCGTGCTTGAACCTGATCGAAATAATATTCTTCGATTATATTTCAGACATATAAGTGATTTATTCTTGGGACATAGGATACAAGTTTTCCCTGATTTGGCTCGTGCCACTCAGAGGAAAAGAAAAGAATTATTGATTTACAAAGCTAGAGTCTTAAAGTTAGGGGGAACCTTTATTTTGAAATTTCCTTGTAGGTGTTGTATTACCTTTAACTCGATTAACTACCTCTTCTTTAACTCTACGAAGTTGTTGGATTTTATTGAATCAAAAGAAAGAAGTGTTTTGCCCTTGGAGGCGAACCCGTAATAAGATAATGCTGTTAATGTTTGGCTGTGCAAGCACGTTTCACCCTTCCGCTGACTAGTATTAAAATTATGTTACTTATATTATAATTTCTTAGATCTTGATTCAAGCAATGTGGACTAATAAAAAAAAAAATTTTCCTCTAAGATCTCTTGGTAATATTTATTACCATGTAATGTTTAATTTCCAAATTTCTGTAACATTTATGTTTTATAGATGTAGATGTAAAAATTTATAAATAAAGAATTAAAAAAAAAAAAAAAACATGAATTAGGATGTTTTGTGGCTCTACATGAGAATTGTGATATTATGATCCTTGTTTCATATTGTTGACAGTCTGCATTTTCCGTATGGGTGGTATATTGGTGTATTAGGTTCTGCCCAGTGTAATATTTATGGTACAGTAAGGTTCTGAGTGTGTTTTTGCACAAAGTTGTGCATAGTGTTTTGTAGTTGAGCGATTGTGGTTAGTATATGCTTTGAGCAACCACTTTATTTTTTGACATATGATACATATCTAATATCTAAATTTAATAAAAGGTATTAATTGTGACTTTTATTTTTATTTATTTTTTCTGTGTGTTATCAGACAATTATGGATTTAAGCTCCATCCCTGGCCCCACCCCTAACCCCGTCCCCTTTAGCCTCCCCAAACAGTTGGGCCACCGACCGCCTATGCTTTTGGGCACCTATTCATATTAATGCTGGACTTTGGATGTCCGTATGGTAATGTGTTCTTTGCCATTTTAGTAATAAACAAGTTGAGTCCTGACCATGTACAGCTTCTTCCCCAGAAATAAGTGTCGGATTTGGTTCACACTGCTGCAAAAGTGGTCAAAACCCATTAGCCTCCCAGGGCAGATTGCCCTGTCTGGATGAGAGGCACTTCCACAAAAACCTGGCAGATCACTTCCAGGCATTTTGGATGCTGCACGACAAACTAGACATAGGAAGTGACTGACTTAACATTTCCTTTTTTTAAAAATCATATTTTTCAAAACTCCAGTGCAAACACTGGGAGTCAGTGATTTTCACCTGCTTTGATGACCAGGATTCTTCCAGCCACACTTTTATTTCTTTCGCAGCAACTTATATGATTTTCCTATTACTAATTTTCTTGATGTCAGTGCTGTGAGAAACTTTTTCTTTTCTGTAGAAGAACTTGTGGTCTCAACTTTCACTCAGAGCATTGCAGTTGTAGGACGCTCTGAGGGGCAGATCAAACCAAATTCATTCCAGCCAGTCAAATCAGCAGGAAGGACTCACCCTAAAGATTTGACTGGGTCTCTGAACATCGTGAAAGTGGAGCACTTCAATATAAACCTACTTGTTAGAAAGTAGTCAGGTTGGATGACTTTAATAACTGGCTATTGTACAAAAATGAATTTGAATGGTCAACAGCTCGGAAAAAATTGTAGTAGAACATTATAACTCATGCACGGAAGATAGTAAAAGGATCAGATAGCCTCATGCTTTGCCGGCCCCGAAGAGGCGCGCTGCAGACCAGGCTGCTCTGGCTGCATGGCATGGTGTCTCCAACTGAATGAGAAGCAGCACTACCACACCTCATGAAACTAAGCAAGTCTGTAGGCCCACTTGCTAGTGCACACAGATGGAGGTGTCAAAAAGCCAAGGGAGCCCAAAGGTCATGGGTGCTGAAATTGTGGTGCCATATTGGGGCGTACAAATGGCGGCACCCAAACGTCATGTACCTGGATCACTGGTTTTACTTACTCTGAAGTCATATTATACCCATACCAACTTTGCTCAATTCGTCCCTTCCTAGAAACCCCAGCCCTGCAATTACTTGTTCACGCTTTAGTCCTCTCTTAAAGCATTACAAATGGTACAGAATGCAGCTGCTAGATTGGTTGCTGGTATCTCCAAATTTAGTACATAAGTAATGCCATACTGGGAAAAGACCAAGGGTCCATCGAGCCCAGCATCCTGTCCACGACAGCGGCCAATCCAGGCCAAGGGCACCTGGCAAGCTTCCCATTTGATCGTATAACATCAGTGCTGAAGCAACTTCACTGGTTACCTGTGATACATAGAGTGTAGTATAAAGTTTTGGCTCTCATTCACCAAGTGGTTCATGATAAAATGCCATGGTATTTTGGTAAGGTTTTCACTCTGTCCTCTTCTGGAAGGTCTTTGAGATCTGATTTTATTAAATGTTTGGATTTGCATTTGGTGTCTTCTGTGCATTATGCTACTACTCGAGTGTCAGCCTTTTCAATTGCAGGAATGTTTATGTGGAATGCTTTATTGGCTAGTTGCGTATATGCACGAACATTCAGCAATTTAAGAAAATATTAAAGACAATGTTTTGTACAAGGGAAAGAGAAATGGGTCTTGATATACCACCTTTCTGTGGTATTTTGCAACTACATTCAAAATGGTTTAAATATATACAGGTACTTATTTTGTACCTGGGGCAATGAAGGTTTAAGTGACTTGCCCACAGGGACAAGGAGCTGTAGTGGGAGTTGAACCCAATTCCCTAGGGTCAAAGTCCACTGCACTGACCACTAGGCTACTCCTCCACTCCAGCTTTTTTCTGATAGGTAATATAGGATGGGAGAGTTTGTGATGGCAGTACTTTATATTAATGAAAATTTGTTTTTGTTATTTTATTTTGTATTTTAATATGTATGTTTTAATGGAAACCACTTAGGAGCAGATTCCACGCACAGATATGCACGTAACTTAATTGTCATGACAAGGCAATCAGCGTTTTAAACAGCACTAAACAAGCAATAATGAGCATTTTATCACAATTTATGCATGCGAAACCTCTCTGTGCTGTCCTTTTTCACCCACACAATTGGGGCTAATCCATCACCTTAGGAGAATTGCTTCCGCTCATTTGTAACAAGTGATTATTCCCAGTACTGTTTATCCTGCAGAGTACTTTATTCCCCAACGGTATCAGCGGAAAAGCAGTCTGCCTGCTGTACTACAGCTGCTAGTCTCTGTGCACCTTGTTTCACTTCTCACACACACAAAAACCCATAACATAACAGTTCAGTTTTAGAATTAGCTAATGACTTGGGATAAACCTGTGGTTCAGTCGATTCTTCTTCTCCTTGCTACTACTGTTCAGGAGGTAGAGGCATTTCCACCACCCTTGCTTGCCGGACACCAGCACTCTGACAACCTCCCACAAAATGTTCAGACTGACCTCCTTCAGGTACTTAATCCCCACAGTCCCATGAAGTCTGACCGCCACTAGGCACTGTCACTCAGCAGCCCCCAAAGCTCTGGCTTCCCTCTCTGCTATTTCTTTCTTTTCACACCTTCCTTTGTCCTGAGCAAAAGACTCCATTTGCTCCTCACCATCTCCTTTCCTTTCACTTTCTTCCCCCAGTTCAATGTCCTCCCACTCCATGGAGTCTTCCCCCACCTTCTCTCCCAGGTGCTGCTCCTCCACCTGATTATCCTCCATCTTGCAATCACCTCCTGACTCTACTACCTGCTGGGAGTTGTGGTGCTGTTTCTCTTGTTCCCTCCTCCCAGGGCCAGTCTTAGCAAGTGTGGGGCCCTATGCAGACCAATTTGATGGGGCCCTACCCTAGCCCCGCCCCACCCTAACTCCGCCCCACCCTAGCTCCACCCTCACCCTAGCTCCAGAGCCGGCCACCCCTCCCTCTGAGCTCCAAGGCCCCCAGCTCCAGGGCTTGTCCATCCTGCACAGTCAATGCCAACTGAAAACCATGTCTTTTTCACAAACACAGATACACCCTAATCCACTATAGAATAAGTAGTAATATTTAAACTTTCTATTTAGACAAAAATTAAACTGAACCCCCAAGATGCCAGACTCTGCATACAATACAACACCACAGAAACAGAAAATGTCCCCTAGTACTGTGCAAAATATAAAGACAACAGATGTAAATTTGAAAAAAAACTAACAAATATCAATCACCACTTTACAAATTAACAAATAGAAATAAAACAAATATAGAAAATCAAATAATACCATTTTATTGGACTAATACATTTAGCTTTCAGAGGCCAAAACCTCCATCCTCAGGTCAATACAGTATAGAGCTGTTACAGTATCCTATCCTGACCTGAGGAAGGGGGCTTTGTTCTCCGAAAGTTTGTCAAAATGTATTAAAATTAGTCCAATAAAAAGATTACCTTATTTACATGTTCTATTATAAACATTTATTAACACAGCTACAATACTATATCCTAAAGCAAAAAAATAAAAATATATATTTTATTTACAGTTTGTCGTCTCTGGTTTCTGCTTTCCTCATCTTTTCACTGTCTTCCTTCCATCCAGCATCTGTCTTCGCTCTCTCTCTGCCATCCAGTGTCTGCCCTCTCTGCTGTCCCCTCCATCCAATGTCTGCCCTCTCTCCCTGCCCCTTCTGTGCACATCTGCCCTCTATCTCTGCCCCTTCCATCCACTGTCTGCCCTTTCTCTCTGCCCCTTCAATCCACCATTTACCCTCCCTCTCCCATCCATCCGGGTCTGCCCTCCCTCTCACTCCCCCTTCCATCCAGGATCTGCCCCTCTCTCTGCCCCTTTTTTTCAGCCCCCAGTTCCAGCCCCACTATCCCACCAGTCCCCCATTTCAGCCCCAGCCTTTTTCTCCCACCAGTCCCGAGCTTCAGCCCCCAGCCACTCCTCCCTGTCCCCTTTTCAGCCTCCAGTTTCAACCCCAGTCCCCAGCCCTTTTCTCTCACCAGTCCAAGCTTCAGCCCCAGCCACTTCTCCCTATCTCCTTTTCAGCCCCCAGTACCCACAGTTTCAGCCCCTGTCCCTTTTCAGCCTCCAGTCCCAGTACTAGACCCCTTATCCCACCTACCCTCCTTTTCAGCCCCCAGTTCCAGCCCCCTTCATCCACATGTCTTGTATTAGAGCCCCCCTTTTCAGCCCCAGAACCATTCTCCCACCTGACCCACGCATGCCCCATTTTCCCACCAGCCCCATGCATGGCCCCCATTTCCCATATGGCCCCTTCTCAAACCCCAGTTCCAGTCCTCTTCTCCCATCTGAGAACCCCCATCCCACACCCTTCTCCCATCTGAGTCCCCCTTACCCCGTCCCCCCAACTGAGAACCCCCATCCCACACCCTTCTCCCATCTGAATCCCCCTTACACCCTTCCCCCAACTGAGAACCCCCATCCCACACCCTTCTCCCATCTGAGTCCCCCTTACCCCTTCCCCTAACTGAGAACCCCCATCCCACACCCTTCTCCAATCTGAGTCCCCCTTACCCCTCCCCCCAACTGAGAACCCCCATCCCACACCCTTCTCCCATCTGAGTCCCCCCTTCCCCCTTCCCCCAACTGAGAACCCCCATCCCACACCCTTCTCACATCTGAGTCCCCCCCGACCCGACCCACCTACCAACTCTTTTCTCCTGCTGCACCCACTAACTTTAAAAAAAATTTGAGAAGCGCCGAGTAGCAGGCAGCGCCTCGCGTCTGCCCTGCTAGTAAAAATCTCCTGCACGTCGTCGGGCCGGTCTTCCCGCATTAAGTCCCGCCCTCCTCTGAGGTAATAGGCTCTTCCCGCATTAAGTCCCGCCCTTCTCTGAGGTAATAGGCTGCCTGCTACTCGGTGCTTCTCAATTTTTTTACAGAACAGCGATCGATCGTCGGGGGGGGGGGGGGGGCGTGGGAGCAGCAGGCGGGGTGACCCCAGGCACGCTGCGCGGGGCCCCCTTGAGCGTGGGGCCCTATGCGGCTGCCTCGGTCACCTCCCCCTAAGACCGGCCCTGCCTCCTCCCTTGCAAGTGCTGCTGGGCTCTGTAGTTCTCTTCCCTTCTCACAAGTCTCCTACCCTCTTTTCCCAGGTGCTTCTCCTTTCCTCGCTTACTGTCCCTATCAGCTCTTCTCTGCCTTCCTTCTACCTCCTCCTTACAATATGCAGGACCACCAAACCCCCCCAAAAAGTGCAGATTGATGAACTCCAAAGGAAATGTACCAGATAGGAGGAGAGAGATTGTTAAGCATAGCTCAGGAGAGGGGCCTTGGTGTGATAGTATCTGAGGATCTCGAGGTGATGAAGCAATGCAACAAGGCGGTGACCACAGGCAGAAGGATGCTAGGCTGCATAGAGAGGGGTATAACCAGCAGAAGAATGGAGGTGTTGATGCCCCTATACCAGTCATGGTGAGGCCCCACTTGGAGTATTGTGTTCAGTTTTGGAGGCCATATCTTTCTAAGGACGTAAAAAGACTTGAAGCGGTTTGAGAAAAGCAACAAAAAGTGGTATGAAGTTTGCATCACAAGATGTATGAGGAGAGACTTGAAGACCTGAACATGTATATCCTGGAGGAAAGGAGAAACAGGGGTCATATGATACAGACATTTAAATATTTGAAAGGTATTAATCTACAAACAAGCCTTTTCCAGAGATGGGAAGGTGGTATAACTAGAGGACATGAGTTGAGATTGCAGGGGGGCCGACTCAAGAATAATGTCAGGAAGTACTTGTTCACGGAGAGGGTGGTAAATTCCTGGAATGGAGGTGGTGGAGATGAAAACGTTAACAGAATTTTAACAATGTGTGGTATAAACACAAAGGAATCTTGTATAGAAGGCATGGAACCAAACAAGCTTAGCAGTGATTAGATGGCAACACCAGAAATTGGAAAGAAAAGCCATTGCTGGGCAGACTTCTACGGTCTCCTGATTGTGGCTGGACAGATTCAGCTTCGGTAGCTGGAATACAAGGACAGTGCTGGGCAGATTTCTATGGTCTGTGCCCTGAAAATGTCAAGGACAAATCAAGATCAAGTATACATATGTAGTATCACATCATACCCTATACTATGAGTATATCTTTTGGGGCAGAATGGATGGACTGTACAGGTCTTTAACTGCTGTCATCTACTATGTTAGTATGTAGAATGTAAACACATATGTGCAAATATGTATGTGAATATTTCATTATTTTTATCATTTATCACAACAAGGAATAGAGAGTACTAGTACTATACAACACTAGTACTATACAACACTACCCACCCTACCCCTCTACCCACCCACCCCTAGAGTGACATGTCTTATATAACCTCCCTATCAACCCACTCATTACTTTACCTCACCCATTTCTATTCTTCTATCACCTTCTCCCACTACTCCAACCAGAGTTACACCTAATCACACTGACCACCCTTCAACATCTTCTGTCCTTCTGTGACTGTTCTCTTGTGCTTGACTGCTTAAATATTTTAAATTTAAATGCTTTACTTTTTGTCTATTAGATTGTAAGCTCTTTGAGCAGGGACTGTCTTTCTTTTGTGTTTGTACAGCGCTGCGTACACTTTGTAGCGCTCTAGAAATGTTAAATAGTAGTAGTATACAACACAACAATCTCTCTAAAATAGTGGCTATTGGTACTTTCATAAGACTGTGGTTCTGTGAAGTGCATAGAATTTTGAATAAAAAGAAGGGGGAAAAGCCTCTGAAACAAGCCCAATCGCCAACCCAAATGATCGTTTTCAAAGACAAGGGTTGAGGAGAATCAATGGGCTATTTATCATCACTGGCACAAAAAACCCCTTATTTCTTTAAAGGTAAATGCTAACTTCACAGAACTGACTTCGGATGGATCCACAAAAGCCACTGCAGGAAGGCTGAACGTGTCTGATACTACTGGTCTCCCATGCCTTGAGACAGCTATCTACAGTGATAAGTAGTTTTTCACTTCTCTTTGTGGATCCATTCAAAGTCAGTTCTGTGAAGTTAGCATTTACCTTTAAAGAAATAAGGGTTTTTTTGGTGCCAGTGATGATAAATAGCCCATTGATTCTCCTCAACCCTTGTCTTTGAAAACGATCATTTGGGTTGGCGGTTGGGCTTGTTTAAGAGGCTTTTCCCCCTTCTTCTTATTCAAAATTCTATGCACTTCACAGAACCATAGTCTTATGAAAGTACCAATTGCCACTATTTTAGAGAGATTGTTGTGTTGTATATTATTTTTAGCATTTACATGTGCCACATGCATAGGGTTACCATTTTGTGTCCTCTGAAAAAGAGGACACATGTCACGCCCCCTACCCCGCCCCCGCCACGCCTCATACCCCGCCCCCGCCATGCCCCCTTCGGGTCCTCGTTCCGCCCCTCTATTCCCCGCCCCCCGTCACATGGTTCCCCCCCCCTCACATATTCCCCCCCTCACTTACTATCTAGCCCTGGTGGTCTAGTAGGGTCTTCTCTTCGGGGCAGGAAAGAGCCCCCTCTTTCCTGCCCGGAGCGCTGCCTGTCCTTGCCTGCTGCATCCTCCTCGGTCTGGCTGGAGATTCAAAATGGCCACCGAGAGTTGAAGTGGCCTCGCGAGAGTTCAACTCTCGGCGGCCATTTTGAATCCCCAGCCAGACCGAGGAGGATGATAGACAGGGGAGGCAGCGCTCCAGGCAGGAAAGAGGGGGCTCTTTCCTGCCTCGAAGACGTCACTAGACCACCAGGGAACATGGTAAGGAAGGGGAGGGGACGGGAGTAGGGTTACCACGGCGCCGATCGCCCGCCCACATGCACGCGCCTGCCCGCACCCGCGCCCACGTTTGTCCAGAAATCCGGACAAACGTGGGTGCAGGCAAAATCCGCCGGACGCCCCGGACATGCCCTCAAAAAGAGGACATGTCCGGGGAAATCCGGACGAATGGTAACCCTACACATGCACATATACATCAGCACCTAGTTTATAGAATTGCCCTTCACGTGTCTGACTGGAATAGTCATTTACCACAGTGTCTTCAGTAGGAGAAGCTGCTGACCCCACCACTGATCCATGAAGGGAGGGGAGCAGAGGTGATTCTCCTCTTTTCCAAAGGAAGAGAAAGGATTAAGGAACAAGTTGGAGGTTCCTATGACTGTGGGAAGGGATCCTGGCTGGACAAAGTCCACAAAAGGTATTTGGAAATGGGGATGTAATGTAAGCAAGTACTTTCTGGTGTTTTGTGTGTTTCAGAAGAAAGGAACTTCCGAAAGGACAGTGGAAATCCCAAGTAAAAGAAACCAATGTTGAAATAAACTGAAAAAGGGGAATTCCAGATAACCGAAATGGGATTTTTTTCTGATGAAACTGTGTATTCATTTATTTTAGAACTGTTTGCTTTACCAGTAAACTACATCTGGTTCAGATGGTTCAGATTAAATCAATGGATTTCAGACTACTTTTGGAGTGTGAGAAGAGGGCTTGAGAGATCCTTAGATTCAAGGCCTTCCAGAAATTGCTGGTCCCTTTCCCAGAACTCTGATTCCATACCCTGTGGCTTGATGAGGGTTTGAACTGCAGCCCCTGAAAATATAGAGCCCAGTTCCCTTCAGAGAATGTCTCCAGCAGGAGTAGAAGACATCACTAGGGTTACCATATGGCTCCAGAAAAAGGAGGACAGATTAAGCCAGCCGGGTTTTACTTCCATTGCTTTCCATTGAAGTAAAACCCGGCTGGCTCAATTACTTCCATTGAAAGCAATGGAAGTAAAACCCAGCTGGCTCAATCCATCCTCCTTTTTCTGGAGCCATATGGTAACCCCTAAGGTAGCACATTTGTGCAGCTCAGGCATCACTTGTGGAAAGTAACTATTTACTCAACACTTGCTTCACAGGGCCATCAGAAACACTGTATGCCAGCTTCACTCATTTCTCTCACTTATGTCATGGGCTGAACAAATTTCAAGTGCACTAAATGAAAAATCATTACAAAAAGCCAGTGGAATGATATTTACTCGTGTTTTGGCGGTCCTTCCCAGTTATAGAAAAATGACTTTCTCCTGCGTACTTTGCACTCTGTTTAATTAGTTGCATCAGCAAATTCATTACCCTGAATCAACAGAAGTTTTTGGGTGTCATAAGGTGAATAAATAAATGATTTCATTAAAACAGTTTATCCAGATGAAACTCCTCAGACAAATTTGTATTTTGTTTCAAAAGCCATTCTATATACAGTACAGTACATAAGTACATAAGTACATAAGTAGTGCCATACTGGGAAAGACCAAAGGTCCATCTAGCCCAGCATCCTGTCACCGACAGTGGCCAATCCAGGTCAAGGGCACCTGGCACGCTCCCCAAACGTAAAAACATTCCAGACAAGTTGTACCTAAAAATGAGGAATTTTTCCAGTCCATTTAATAGCGGTCTATGGACTTGTCCTTTAGGAATCTATCTAACCCCTTTTTAAACTCCGTCAAGCTAACCGCCCGTACCACGTTCTCCGGCAATGAATTCCAGAGTCTAATTACACGTTGGGTGAAGAAAAATTTTCTCCGATTCGTTTTAAATTTACCACACTGTAGCTTCAACTCATGCCCTCTAGTCCTAGTATTTTTGGATAGCGTGAACAGTCGCTTCACCTCCACCCGATCCATTCCACTCATTATTTTATACACTTCTATCATATCTCCCCTCAGCCGTCTCTTCTCCAAGCTGAAAAGCCCTAGCCTTCTCAGCCTCTCTTCATAGGAAAGTCGTCCCATCCCCACTATCATTTTCGTCGCCCTTCGCTGTACCTTTTCCAATTCTACTATATCTTTTTTGAGATACGGAGACCAGTACTGAACACAATACTCCAGGTGCGGTCGCACCATGGAGCGATACAACGGCATTATAACATCCGCACACCTGGACTCCATACCCTTCTTAATAACACCCAACATTCTATTCGCTTTCCTAGCCGCAGCAGCACACTGAGCAGAAGGTTTCAGCGTATCATCGACGACAACACCCAGATCCCTTTCTTGATCCGTAACTCCTAACGCGGAACCTTGCAAGACGTAGCTATAATTCGGGTTCCTCTTACCCACATGCATCACTTTGCACTTGTAGATTAGACTGACTCCCATATTATCATATGCTAATTTCACATAGGCTGTGCTGCTACCAATAAGTTAATTGATGCACATTAAGGGCTTCATTTATCAGGCTTTTTTCCTATTCTTTGTCTTTGGGGAAAAGTCATTTGCTGAATCAAGGCCTAAATTAGTGTATATCACACCCTTCTCCTTTCACTCAGGTTTAACAAAGAGCTGTTTCATTTGGAAAACCTGGAAATCTGTTTTTTTAAATGGCACAGAGAGAGAGAGAGAAAAGAAAGTGATAAGTGTTTCATAGCCTTATCATTAAAAAATTTACATTTTAGACAAAATAGAGTGATTGCAATGGTTTATCTAGGATCAAATGGGCCCGGGCAGAAAAATTAGAAGAATGGTCTAATGTTTAGCAATTAAAATTCAATGCAAAGAAGTGCGGAGTGATGCACTTAGGGAGTAGAAATCCAAGGGAGAGCTATGTGGTAGGTGGTGAGAGGCTGATATGCATAGGCAGGGAGAACAATCTTGGGTTGATAGTATCTGAGGATCTGAAGGTCACGAAATGGTGAGACAAGGTGATGGCCGTAGCCAGAAAGATGCTAGGTTGTATATGGAGAAATGTAACCAGCAGAAGAAAGGAAGTGTTGATGCCCCTGTACAAGTTGTTGGTGAGCCCCCACCTGGAGTATTGTGTTCAATTTTGAAGGCCTTATCTTGCTAAAGATGTAAGAAGACGAAGCGGTCCAGAAGAAGGCGACAAAAATGATATGGGGCTTGCGACAAAACACATATGAGAAGAAACTGGAAGACCTGAATATATATACCCTAGAGAGATACATATAGTGTTTCTAACGCACATATTAAGCAGAATTGGCCCCAGTACCGACCCCTGAGGCACTCCACTACTCACCTTCCTTTCCTCCGAGCTGATTCCATCCTCTCCTGCCTATCGTTTAAGCAGTTTCCAATCCAGTTCATTACTTTGGGTCCTAAGTTCAGCCCTCTCTATATTCCAATATTGCACCTAAGCGCTATTCTGCAAATACCCCCTTAACTTACAGAGCATGTATTTGCAAATGAGGCACAGATGAGGGCCAAGCATGGGCAGTACATAGGTAGGACTTCCACTTACGCACATAACTTACAGAATGCTGTGAGATATGTGTCTCTCTGTGGTAAATGACTATTCCAGTCAGACATGTGGAGGGCAATTCTGTAAACTAGGTGCTGATGTATATGTGCATGTTGTACATTTAAAAACTTAAAATAATATACCCTAGATGAGAGGAGGGACAGGCGATATATGATACAGAAGTTTAAATACTTGAAAGGTATTAATAAAAACAAATGTTTTCCAGAGAAGGGGAAATGGTAAAACTAGAGGACACTAAGGCTGGTGCTGGGCTGGCTTGTACAGTCTAAGTCCTGTATGTAGCAATCCGGTTTAGGATGAAATGGAGAGGGCTTCTATGGAAACTCAAGTAATTTGGAACATGAGGTCAGTACCGGGCAGACATTTATGGTCTGTGTCCCGCAAATGATAAGACGGATTCAGATAGACTGGAGTGGGCTTTGACGGCAACTCCAGTAGTTGGAACATAAGGACAAAGCCAAGCAGACTTCTACAGTCTGTGTCCCAGAAACACCAAACAAATACCATGATCAAGTATATAATTATCACTTTCATTGCTGATTTAATCTTGACTGTTGGGCAGACTGGATGGACTGCCATCACTCACTATGTTACTATCAGGCTTATTTTCGAACGAGAAGGGCGCTCATCTTTCAACACAAATCGCAAGATGGGCGTCCTTCTCACAGGGTCGCCCAAATCGGCATAATCGAAAGCCAATTTTGGGCATCCTCAACTGCTTTCCGTTGTGGGGATGACTGAAGTTCATGGGGGCATGTCGGAGGCGTAGCAAAGGCGGGACTGGGGTGTGCCTAACACATGGGTGTCCTTGACCGGTAATGCAAAAAGGAGGGTGTCCCTGATGAACACTTAGACGACTTTACTTGGTCCTTTTTTTCTTACGACCAAGCCACAAAAATGTGCCCTAAATGACCAGATGACCACCAGAGGGAATCGGGGATGATCTCCCCTTACTCCCTCAGTGGTCACTAACCCCCTCCCACCCTAAAAAAAAATTTAAAAAATATTTTTTCCAGCCTCTATGCCAGCCTCAAATATCATACCCAGCTCCATGACACAGTATGCAGGTCCCTGGAGCAGGTTTAGTGGGTGCATGCACTTCAGGCAGGTGGACCCAGCCCCATGCCCCCCCTACCTGTTACACTTGTGGTGGTAAATGTGAGCCCTTCAAAACCCACCCGAAACCCACTGTCCCCACATGTAGGTGCCCCACTTCACCCATAAGGGCTATGGTAGTGGTGTACAGTTGTGGGGAGTGGGTTTTGGGGGGGGGGGGTTGGGGGGCTCAGCACACAAGGTAAGGGAGCTATGCACCTGGGAGCAATTTCTGAAGTCCATTGCAGTGCCCCCTAGGGTGCCCGGTTGGTGTCTTGGCATGTCAGGGGGACCAGTGCACTACGAATGCTGGCTCCTCCCATGACCAAAGGGCTTGGATTTGGTCGTTTCTGAGATGGGCGTCCTTGGTTTCCATTATGCCGAAAATCGGGGATGACCATCTCTAAGGACGACCATCTCTAAGGTTGACCTAAATTTCGTGATTTGGGCATCCCCGACCGTATTATCGAAACGAAAGATGGATGCCCATCTTGTTTCGATAATACGGGTTTCCCCGCCCCTTTGCCGGGATGTCCTGCAAGGATGTCCTCAGGAAAACTTGGGCGCCCCTTTCTATTATGCCCCTCCACGTCTACAATACCTTCTCTTCCAAGGTAGTAGGAACAGGGAGGGGATGGGAGGAGGAGACTCCTTCAGAACTCCAGTAACCAAAGCTCTCAAAGCATCCATTCCAGACCTATATAGAAACACTGTCATAATAAAAGCAGACCAATGTCCAAGACTCAAATTAGCAATAACCTTACCTTTAAAAGGCAGCACCCTAGAATATCAATACACTTCCTGCTGGAAAAACAGAACAAGCCAGACTGCTCCAGATCCCTACACAGAAATGAAATATTACCTCACTTCTGTCATTCCTGCAGAATACAGACAGAGCCTCAAATACAGAATAAGCAACTACTAACTAGAAATGGGGAACTCCTAGAAATCTGAATGCAATGCAACACTGGAGAAACAGAAATATATTTCCTTCTGTGCTATGTAAAATATAAAGTTAACAGGATTGCATATTTCAAGATGAGATATTCCAGTTACTGAATTCAAAAGAAAATAAAATGTATTCTACCTTTGCTAACTGGGCATTGTACTTTAGTAATCCACCATCCCCCTACCATTAACCTAATGTCCATCAAAACATCTTACCCCATGCCCACTATAAAATGTTTAATGTCTGTACTTGGTTCTTATATAGAGAAATGCACTTTGTGTAATGCTTTCCAACTCTTTTGTATTATGCAGGATTTATTTCATTATTTTACAGTTGTTTTATCGTATTGAGTGAAAAATAAAAAGTATTAACTTATGTATAATATTTTTGTATCAATTTTTCTGCACCATTCCTGGGGTGTAACTTAATATATAATCATGCAAAGCAGCTGAAAGAATTATAGAGCTATTCTTATTAACACTTTAAAAAACAAAGCAAAGCAAAAATCTTCTAATGTAAAATGTTACAAATTGGTTTTCATCTGGTTCCATCATGACCCTGGGGGAAGAAAGCAGTTGGAATATTGTGTACCTCTTGCTGCTGCAGTAGGTCTGCTACCCAGTGTCTAGCATTACTTCCTTTTCCTTGTAAAACACTGATGAAATAGACCAATATTCGGCAACTAAGATTTAATGCTAAGAAATGCAGGGTCATGCACTTGGGTCATAAGAATCCGAGGGAATGGTACAGTATAGGGGGTGAAGTGCTTCAGTGTATGAAGGAAGAGCGGGACTTGGGGGTGATTGTGTCTGATGACCTTAAAGCTTCCAAACAGGTAGAAAAAGCGACGGTCAAAGCCAGAAGGATACTTGGGTGCATAAAAAGAGGGATGACCATCAGGAAAAAGGAGGTGATAGTACCATTGTATAAGTCTCTGGTGAGGCCCCATTGAAATCTTTTTTTCAAAGTCCCTCTTTGCCTTCCTTAACAGCACTTTGCATTTGACTTGACAGTCCTTATGCTGTTTCTTATTATTTTCTGTCTGTTTCTTCTTCCATTTTCTGAAGGATTTTCTTTTAACTCTAATAGCTTCCTTCATCTCACTTATTAACCACGCTGGTCGTTTGGTCTTCCTTCCTCCTTTTTTAATACACAGTATATATTTGGCCTGGGCTTCCAGGATGGCATTTTTGAACAGCATCCATGCCTGATGTAAGTTTTTGACCTTTGCAGCTGTCCCTCTAAGTTTTTTTTATTCATTTTTCTCATTTTATCATAGTCCTTTTTTGAAAGTTAAATGTTAACATATTGAATTTCCTGTGTGTACTTACTCCAAAGCCGATATCAAATCTGATCATATTATGGTCACTGTTATCAAGTGGCCCCAGCACCATTACCTCCCTCACCAGATCATGCGCTCTACTAAGGACTAGGTCTAGAATTTTTCCTTCTCTTGTTGGCTCCTGTACCAGCTGCTCCATAAAGCAGTCCTTGATTTTATCAAGGAATTTTACCTCCCTAGCATGCCCTGATGTTACATTTACCCAGTCAATATCAGGGTAATTGAAATCACCCATTATTATTGTATTGTCCAGTTTGTTAGCCTCCCTAATTTCTGATAACATTTCTTCATCTGTCTGTTAATCTTGGCCAGGTGGATGGTAGTACACTTCTATCACTATCCTTTTCTCCTTTACACATGGAATTTCAAACCATAGGGATTCCAAGATGTGTTTTGTTTCCTGCAGAATTTTCAATCTATTTGATTCAAGGCCCTCCTTAACATACAATGCTATTGCCACAGAACCCGGGATGGTGAGCCCTTGTGCTGCAGTCAGGCTGCAGCAGACAAGTCCTCTGGGGAGGTGCAGAGCAGAGGTGAACCAGGCACTGAATACAAACAAGATACCAGACATGGCAAATAGACAGAGCACACTCAAGACAAGGTGAAACCAGAGCCTGGCTAAAACGAAAACCAGGAATGGAACTTAACAAAAGCAGGAACCAGGAACAAAGGAAGGACACTCATATGGGTTGCAAGGCCGAACTGGAACCCACCCGTAACAGAGTCCAAGCATATGGGCCGCAAGGCCGAACTGGAACCCACTCATACCAGAGGGAAGGGAAAAGAAACAGAATGGAATCTCTTGAGCAAGTACTACTCAAGCAGTGCACACACACTGCACTAAACAGAGCCACAAACAAGGGGTCAAAAGATCCTGCACATAGGTACAATCAAACTGAAATGGAAATGACAACCCCACTTGGACTCAGATGGTAGGAACCACAAGTAAAAGATAAGAAAACCACACAGGAAGGCAGCACAGGGCTGGGCTTAGAATCACAGCTATAAACAAATAGTCCTAACCAAGTCAAACAGACATCACACAGAGGTGTAAGATCAGGACTGAGCTAGTAGTCCCAGCTAAACGAAAGAGCTGACCACTCGTGCCACATAGAGAGGCAGCTCAAGGCTGAGCTAGTAGTCACAGAAGAACCACCCACTCAAAAACAAACAGAACCAAACAGAGAGCACGCTCAGGGCTGTGCTACAACCACGGCTATAAACGAATAGTCCTAACCAATTCTAAAATGGCTTAAGGGTGTGCCTCAGCTATTATAGAAAATTAGCGTAAAACCACATTCGTATGCCAAAAGTTAGGTGCGCCTACTTATGAAACGTCAATGGCTAGTGTAAGTGGATGTGCCTAAGTGTGCCATGCACTGTACACAATTGATGGTATTCTATAGGTTGTGCGTGTCGCTTGGCACCCCAGCAGTTGTGTGCTAAGCAATTTAGGCACATTCTGCCTAATATTCAGTGCTATTTAACTGGCTAGGAACAACTCCTGGCCGGTTAAATAGCCTTAAGATGGCAAAACACTAATATCCAGCGGAGATAGCTGGCTATCTCAGCTGAATGTTACTGCTTAGTGGCTAGCCTGTCCTCCAGCTATATTGTACGACATAGCCAGTTAGTGCCAATATTCATCAGCTGATCGGCTCAGTTTAGAGGCCAAATAGACCATATAAATAGCAGGTCTATCTTTGGCCGCTATAACTTAGCTGGTGAGCCAATGAATATTGGCTTAACAAGCTATGTACATAGCAGCCACCCCCCCCCCCCTGAAATTCAATGTTAGTTGCCAGATACGGCCCAGCATTGAATTTAGGGGTTCGCCACCAAGTGCAGGAGTTAGCCAGGCTGCCTCCCGCGGTCGCAATATCAGCCCTACTATTGTAGAATAAAGTCTAGCAATTAGATATTTCATTTCTAATTACTGGCACCAATCTCAAGCATATGTGTTAGTATTATATAAACTAGATGCACCATTTATGTGTCAGCTTATAGAATTGCCTTTAAAATGCTCTCAAAACAGAAGACAAACTTAGTGGTTCTCTGGTTCTGTTTTGAAATCATCCTGAGTGGTGTAGAATGGGCAAAAGTGAATTGATTTTTCACTCTTTCAAAAAGTACTAAGACCAGGGGACACTCAATTGAATTACATGGAAATACTTTTAAAACAAATAGGAGGAAATATTTTTTCACTCAAAGAATAGTTAAGCTCTGGAATTTGCTGCTGGAGGATGTGGTAATGGCGGTTAGCATATCTGGGTTTAAGAAAGGTTTGGACAAGTTCCTGAAGGAAAAGTCCACAGTCTGTTATTGAGATGGACATGGGGGAAACCGTTGCTTGCCCTGGGATTGGTAGTTTGGAATGTTGCTAATAGGTTTCTGCCAGGTACTTGTGACCTGGATTGGCCATTGCTGGAAGCTGGATACTGAGTTAGATGCTTCATTGGTCTGATCCAATATAGTTATTCTTATGTTCTTATGTTTAATTTTATTGTACATAAGCTTTATGCCTTATCAACAATTGGAATTTCTTGAAGATTAAATAACGGATCGTGAAAGAAATTTACTTCTTTGCCTAGAAACCATTGACGCATGCTGTCATAACTTCAGTGGAGTTCAGTTTTTCTGTACAGCAAACAAGCAGACATGTATGGAGAGACAAACGGATAAACATACCCTCAAAAGCAGGTGCTATCGCTTCAGTGAAATGTGCTTATAAAGCTTAGAGAATCATTGACATTACTCAGTTCATCTAGGTTTTGAATTGGTCAATCACCATATCAGACTATAATTTCCTTAGCTATGTAATATGCAAAATGAAGGATGACTAACTGATACCTAATTAAAGCTATATTTGACACCTCTGATTTTTCTGGCATTTCAAACTACTCAGTTGTTAGTTTTACAGAGAATCCTCTGTGATGATTAAAGCCTTATTGTGATTGCTCTGGTAAATGATGTCTATTATATAACAAGAGAGTTTTACATACAGAAAATGGCTCTTAGAAACTTATGTGGCCAAATATACACATGTAAACACATGTGCTGACAAGATGGTGCATACTTACTTGTACACTGCATATAGGCATGCCTGGGGCATAGTTTGGGCAGATCTGAGGTTGTGGTGTGATATATAGACATATTTTATAAAATATATGAGTACCTGCATAGACAGCATGCACTTATTTAAATCTTCTTCGGAGCCAGTGTAAATTTGAGCCAGAGGATTTCCTGTTCTACTAGGGTCATTGTATGAGCCTATTTTATGAAGGCATACAGGACCCTGTTATATTATTATCCCTGAATAAGTGAAGGTTAAAAAATGGGCAAAAGATATCATTGACTTTATATCTTTTTGATTCGTGCTGAACTTAGGTCACAGTAAATTAAAATAGACTGCTTCAGAGCAAGATGCCCTCAGACTGAACTATATAATGAATGCCAAGTGGAATTCATTAAGAAATGTACTAAAGCAATAACCAATATGAATTCCTGGGTAGATGGAATACAGTGCTTTCAGTATTCATGGTTTGACTTATTTGAATTGGTAACCTCATTGGACACTATTTTTCATTTGATCTGATTTTGATTAATAAAGTAATAATTTGAAAGTGTATCATGCTTTCAAAAGTCCTCTGCTATAATTTCTTTGGATCTTAATAAGGGTAGCTATATTGACAAAGTCAAAAGTCTGAGGGGTTAATAAACTTAGAAGGTGGTGGCCTCGGTGAATAGCAGCAGAATATCGTTAACAAATATCTACTGTTGTAAAAGTGGATATTTAGCCTGAGGCATGGTGGGTATTTGGACAGGCCTACTAAAAGATTCTTGAAACGTGCAAAAAAGATAGAGAAGGCAGATAGGGGGATAGAGTAGCTGTTTATAAAAATAACAAAATAATAGCAAAGCAACATAAATTCAGGAGGCACAAAGAAACTAGGAGGCACTTTAAGCTGACTTCTATTTACACAGGTATGGTCCACAGACCTCTGAAGGAAGAAGAAGACTGCCCCCAAAGCACAACACAAGAAAAAAGAAAAACAATTGGGGGAGACCAATGTAATTCCAACAGGGGAAACAATTTATCAATAATACTAAAGATATGTAAGCTACAAAGGCTGATAAGTCCAAAATATCAAGAAGACTGATATCCCTGTACTGCCATTCACTGGCTATCAATTTTTCATTGTCAACTAGACTGGCATGTTTTTAATTTTGGTTTTTATCTTCTATTATTATGCATTATTTCAGTGTTTCCCAAACCTGGTCCTGGAGGCACCCCAGCCAGCCAGGTTTTCAGGATATCCACCAGGGCCGGTCTTAGGCAGAGGCGACCAAGGCGGCTGCATAGGGCCCCGTGCCTAAGGGGGCCCTGCTCAGCGTGCCTCAACTCTGCCTCGTGCCTCCACTCCGACCTCCGACCCGGACCGGGACCGCATCGAGTCACTCAACCTCTCTCCAACCATAGGCAGATAAAGCATTCCTGACATACCTTGTACACTGTAGCACTGTGCTGGATCTTTTCTTAATATTTTTCCTTATTTTCTCCTTTGTTATGAGAATTGGAACTACTAATTGTAGTGGACTTGAACTGAATAATTTCTGGGGAGGGAGGTTTTATGATGATAGCATTGTGCTTATTATTTCAATCATTTTTTTGTACAAGTTTAGCTTCATTTGTCTTTATTTGAAATTTCATAAATAAAAAAAAATTCTAAAAATGGAATAATCTTATCAATGGGGTGGAGCTAGGGTGGGGGTGGGGCTAGGATGGGGCCCCACCAAATTGGTCTGCACAGGGCCCAGCACTTGCTAAGACCGGCCCTGATATCCACAATGAATATTCATGAGAGAGATTTACAGGCAGTGGAGGCCGTGCATGCAAAACTCTCTCATGAGTTAGTAGATTGAATATCAGGTTTATGTTTATGAAAGTGGTGTACAAAACAAGGAGCGGAAAATGAAAATAACTCCAATATTAATAGGAAAGAGGAAAATTAGCAATATGTGAGGAGGAAAGTGCACTAGCAGATAGGGAGGAGGTGGGAGAAAGGATAAGGAAGAAATGCTTACCATCAACTGAGTCCGGTCTCTAGCAACCCCAATGAGGGTGGATTGGAGAGAGTCCTGGAAAGCTAAAGAAAATAGATGGGCCTTCAAAAAACAACAAAAGCGAGGGTAGGAAAGCTCAGAGCGCAGGTCCGGGGGGAGGGAGCTCCAGAGGGACGGTGCAAGGTAAAAGAAGACAGAGTGGAGTCTAACATTGTGAAGTGAACTGGTGGAATAACAAGGTGAGAGTCAAATGCAGAGGACAATACGATGTATTTGAATCAGAAAGATAGGAAAGAGAGCTAGAATGAAGAGCATGAAAGGTAATTGTAAGGATCTTGTGCATAATGCAAGACATTGGGAAGCCACTGGTGGTGTTTCAGGAGAGGAGAGACATATCACCAAAAATTGAGTAATTCCTAGCTCCACCTTAGTTCTGCCCCCAGCACTAACTAAAAAGTGCTGATGTGGTCTGTTCAGATTTTCATGGCATTATCCAGGACTTTTTCTAGAAGCAGAGGATCGAAAGCGGTGCGAGAGCGGACTTCCGCCAGCGCGAGCGGACTTCTGCTGGCGCACATTTTCAATGCAACACAACTTGAGAAGAAAATAGGCGCCGGCTGAACTCCATTTGGGGAAGCGGCCGCTCCCCTGACACTCCACCTAGCTATGCCACTGGTTGTTTCCACCTTGATAAGACCTGCTGACTACTGAGCCCAAAGTGATTATGCTATTGCAGAAGTAATTAGTGAGACTCCACCAGGAGTAATGTGTCTGTAGTGTCTATTTTATTGTAAACTGCCTAGCTGCCATCTGGTGATCGGGGGTATATCAAATACAGTAAAATGAATAAATATTGTTCTACCAGCCAAGGCCGGTCTTAGCAATTGCGGGGCTCTGAGCAGACCAGTTTGGTAAGGCCCACTGCTCCCACCTAGCCCACCCCTGCCTAGCCCTACCCCTTGTTGACAAAGAGGGACATAATCGAACGGGATGCCCAAGTTTTCCTGAGGGCGTCCTCGCAGGACATCCTCGGGAAGGGGCGGGGAACCCCTATTATTGAAACAAGATAGGCGTCCATCTTTTGTTTCGACAATACGGTCATGGACGCCCAAATCTTAACATTTAGGTCGACCTTAGAGATGGTCGTCCTTAGAGATGGTTGTCCCCGGTGTTTAGCGATAATGGAAACCGAGGATGCCCATCTCAGAAACGACCAAATCCAACCCCTTTGGTCATGGGAGGAGCCAGCATTCGTAGTGCACTGGTCCCCCTCACATGCCAGGACACCAACCGGGCACCCTAGGGGGCACTGTAGTGGAATTCAGAAATTGCTCCCAAGTGCATAGCTCCCTTACCTTGGGTGCTGAGCCCCCCCCCCCCAAAACCCACTCCCCACAACTGCACAACACTACCATAGCCCTAAGGGGTGAAGGGGGGCACCTAGATGTGGGTACAGTGGGTTTGTGGTGGATTTTGAAGGGCTCACATTTACCACCACAGGGGTAACAGGTAGGGGGGATGGGCCTGGGTCCGCCTGCCTGAAGTGCACTGCACCCACTAAAACTGCTCCAGAGACCTGCATACTGCTGTCAGGGAGCTGGGTATGACATTTGAGGCTGGCAAAAAATATTTTTTAAAAGGTTTTTTTGAGGGTGGGAGGGGGTTAGTGACCACTGGGGGAGTAAGGGGAGGTCATCCCCGATTCCCTCCGGTGGTCATCTGGTCAGTTCAGGCACCTTTTTGAGGCTTGGTCGCAAGAAAAAAGGACCAAGTAAAGTTGGCGAAGTGCTCGTCAGGGACGCCCTTCTTTTTTTCCATTATCAGCTGAGGACGCCCATCTCTTAAGCATGCCCCAGTACCACCTTCGCTATGCTTCCGACATGCCCCCGGGAACTTTGGTTGTCCCCGTGATGGAAAGCAGCTGAGGATGCCCAAAATTGGCTTTCAATTATGCCGATTTGGGTGACTCTGGGAGAAGGACACCCATCTCCCGATTTGTGTCGAAAGATGGGCGCCCTTCTCTTTAGAAAATAAGCCTGAAGGTGTGTTTCAAAAATTTTTATTTATGAAATTTCAAATAAAGACAAATCAAGCACAATGCTATCATAGGAAGCCTAATATTAAGCAATGAAAATAACTAGAAATTATTCAGTTCAAGTCCCCTACAGTTAGGCATTCCAATTCTCATAACACTGAAGAGAGTAAAGGAAAATTATTAATTAACTAACCCTGTTATTTACTAGGCTGCGCGGCAATGCCAACACAGCCCATTCAAAGTGAATGGACTGTATTGGCATTAGGGCGTGGCTTAGTAATTGGGGGTAGGAAAAGATCCACCAGGTATGTGGCAGAGTTCTTTAAATGTCCCCCATTACTGTTATCCACTAATATGGAGAGGCAACAGCTGAGATCCTCTAGTAGCCAAAAAAGATGTCTCATGTACAGGTTCCCAAAAATATATATTTCACTAAAGACAAAATCACAACACATTTACAGGTAGCAAAATTTTCCGTAAATCAGCTATAGCAAGCCAAGAGTATCTAGGGAATCCTCAGCAGGTAGGGTTGCCAACTTTTTGACACAGAAAAGCTTGACACTGCCTTGCTCCATGCCCCTCCCTTGCTCCAACCATGCTCAGCTTCAAGTCCCTTGCCAGACCTACTATTTCATCCTTCCCTCACCCTGCCCCTCTACAACCAAATGTCCACCTAGGGTTGCCATCTCAGAAGAAAAAATGACACATGTATGTACATTCAGTGATTATTTCACACACCCTGTCTGATGTTATGTCAAACTAAAATTAAATTAAAGTTTTGAAGTTTGAAGTCACCTCAGTAAGGCCAATGTACAATCCCTCCACTGCAAAACACTAAGCACAAATTGTGCAAAAACACACTCAGAAGCTTACTGTATCATAACAGGATGCAAAAAGAAACAATCTTATCTGTGAAAAGGCTACACTGTAAATATTACACCTGACCCTAAACCCCCAATACAGTATTTAGTGAAAATATAGAATACATGAGACTGCTAAAGATCTCTACACAGAAACTACATACTAGCAGAATAATGTACCTTGCTCACATGTGCAAAACACAAGACAGACCATCAACAAATTTGAAACAAGGAATCACTGACCAGTGATAAGTGATACAAAGGCAAACATCTGAACTAGAAAACTCAGATTCTTCATATCCAGCAATACTAGAGAAACAGAAATGGAAATGCAAGATATCAGAGATGCATATTTCCCAAAGCTGACATGTTCCAACTGATAAATTAAAAATAAATATTTTTTCTACCTTTGTAGTTGAACATTTTATTTTTCCATTTGATTTGGTCCATGTCGCTTCTGCTTTTCTTGTATCTCCTGTCCATTTGACATTTCTTCTCTCTCCATGTCTGTCATCCATCTTCTCTCTGTGTCCTTATCTGCCTTGTCCAGCATCTCTCCTCTGTATCCCTGTTGAGCAACTGCCCTCTTAGTGTCCCTATCCATCCGTTTTCCAGCATTGCCCTATGCCTTTGTCTCTATACTTACTCTATTCCCAGGAGCTCTTGTCTGTGCCCTGTCCATCCCCTCTCTCTTCTCTTCCTCTCATACCCCACAGGTCCAGCATTTCTCTCTTTCTTTCTCCTGCCCCCCCCCCTCATGGTCTGGCATAACTTATCTCTCCATCTGTGGGTCCAGCATCTTTCCTCCTCTGTTCCACTCTCTACCCCCCGATCTGGTCTCTGTCCCCTCCCCTAGTCTGGTCTCTCTCTCTCTCTCTCTTATGCTCCCCTTCCTGGCAGGTCCAGAACATATCCATTTTCCTCTCCCTTCAACTGTCCCCCGGTCCAGGACATCTTCTCCCTCCAACGTCCCCTCCTGGCCCAGCACACTCCATCTCCCTCCAACTCCCTTCTGGCCGAGCATATTTCAATCTCCCTCCAATGCCCCCTCCCAGTCCAGCACATCTCCATCGCCCTCCAGCCCCCCCTTCTGGTCCATCACCTCTCCACTTCCATTTAGCTCCCTCTCCTGGTCCAGCACATCTCCATTTCCCTCCAACACACCCCCCTGGCTCAGCATATCTCCATCTCCTTCCAGCTCCCCCTCCTGGTCCAGCACATCTCCATCTTCCTCCAGCCCCCCTTCCGGGCCAATACATCTTCACCTCCCTCCAGACCCCCCTCCTGATCCAGCACATCTCCATCTCCCTTGTATTTTTTTAGGGTATATTTATCCCTCCCAATATGGTGGTTTACCTACCAATACCTAGGAAGAAATAAATCACCCAAGGCTGCATCAGTTAGAAATTTATTTAGATACCTTATTTCTTATCAAGTATTTGTACAATTAGCAGATCAGTGATATCTCACTGGGAGTACAGAACATTGCTACCCAAAATTACCTCTATATCCGAGACTCCAAAGAATATACATGCAACATGTACAATCAGTTGTTTATGGGAATACAGTACCACAGCTACACATAGGTGATCTCTGTGTCTGAGTCTCTAATGTTTTATTTACCAACCAAAGCCAATTAATAGATATAAGAGACTCAAAGCTACTTATTAGAAAGCAATAGGGTTATTTGCCAATTCAGATACAATTGATTGGTTTCTCATGAGAGAGAGCAGCCCTGCTTGCACAAAGGTACTGGCTGTAACTGTCTCTCTCCAAAGAAATAGGAAATACACTCATTTTTTATATTCCCATTTAGGATACAGACAAAATGACAGTAACACACCTTATTGGATATAATATATTGTAGTCACCACCTTAGTGACCAAATATGGTACCATTTACCGTACATTCTTGGCTTTTTTTAGCATTGCCCAGAAAGCTTGGTCATCTTCTTGCGAGACCACTCAGTTCTACATTTCTGACCATATTTTCCTGGGTGTAACTGACTATGCCCTGTTGGTAGACCGCACCATCCTGTTATTGAGGTTTTTTGCACCCTAGTCCCCTCCTTATTTTGCTGCATGGTGTGTCCCAACAGCTCAGGAGTCTTACTGGAATATCAGAGTTCAGATTATAGTTACCGGCCTGTAAACCTTTCTTTCATTTTTAGATCCTGAACCAAAGTCAGGCTTTGAACCAAGGCTCTCAGTTATGATGATAATATTCATCTTCCAGCTTCCCCTCTGGCCCAGCACATGTCCATCTCCCTCCAGTCCCCCCCCCCGGCCCAACACATGTCCATCTCTCTCTAGTTCCCCCCCCCTAAGTTTAGTACATCTCCATCTTGCAGTCCCCACCCCCCCCCCATAGCCTAGCATATATCCATCTCCCTCTTCCTCCCTGTCCCACAATGGGTCCAGCATGTTTCTCCCTTCTTCCCACCTCAAATCCAGCATCTCCCTCCCTCCTGAATCCTCTAAAGCTGCATCATCTCCAGCACCAACTTCGATTAAGACACACTCCTATGCTGGTCCTGCCTTCTATGAAGTAACTTCCTGCTTCCGCATGGGCAGGACCTGCAGCGGAGAGCTACACAATGGTCAGATCACTATTATTTTGGGTTCCGAGTGAGACTTTGTAAAAATCACTGGTTTATATCCATTTCCCTGTTGAACTATGCATTCAAGGCTCCAGGAACTACAGGAAAAGATAGAATTTATTGTATGTGTTAATGGGTGTGAAGAGGCTTCTTAAAGACTCTAGCTCATGAAAAATTACCCTTGCAGGTCTTTTGGCTTTTCACTCAGGAGTTCACTTTCAATAAGACACTGGTCACTTTAGTAAGCTATGGTTAAAAAATGAATGGCCCATTATTCAAAATTACTTATCCAGGTAGCGATAAGTGCCACCAACTGGGGCCATCAATCCATCAATTTTAATAAAATCATTACAGAGAGTAATGATACAGAGGAGCTATCCGGATAGTAGTGGGGCTGTGAAAGGGCAGAGTGAGGGAGGAGCAGGAAATTATCTTGATAACTTAGGCTAGAAAAATTGTTGTGCTACCCTGTTTGATAGTTATCCAGATAGTGGTGCTGAATATCACTGGTTATCTGGAGAATGCTGGCGGTGGGCAGTATACCCCTATTTTCAATGCCACTATCCAGATAGTGACCAGTGCTCAATATCTAGGAATATTTTTAAAAGTCATTGCCATATTTAAATATTGACCTAACAGTTTACTGGGTGACTCAGTAAGCAAACAGTTCACTTTTTCTCTTTACAATTAACAATAAAAATAAATAAATAAAAGTAACAAAAAGTAAGGAAAAACAGATACTGGGCTCTTTTCTCTTCAAGTCTTCCTCTTGATCCGCATGTCTCTCGGCAGTTCTCCTCTATCCAGTCTTCTCTTCATTTGGAATCTGCAATAACAATTCATCTCCACACAATTAATGGTTCCCAGAGCCAGGGAGATTTCTCTTTGGCAATCTCCCAAACTTTGCATCAACATATGCCAAGACTCCCTCGACACAAACATTTTCTGTATGTGATCTTCTCTAGACTTTCCACTAATCATAGGCCCATTAATAATACGACTTTAGCTACAAGTTTTCTCTCCCAGCTTTCCCCCAGCTCATCATAGGGCTTCAGCAAAAACCTTTCAGGCTGCCAGTCCTCTCCTCCAGTTCTTCCAACTGCATCGTCTCCCCTTCAATATTTTTTGCAGGTGTATAGGAGCTAAGTCAGCATTCAAGATCCCACTGATTTAGGAGCTCCACACCTCACAGCCCACACGGTCAGTCTCAAAGAAAGGAAGTAAAAATTAAGTTTCTTTCCAAGTCTCTCCCAGTCTGTTACCTCATCCACTCATCCCTTTTCCAAATTAGGAGGCATTAGCCAGTTGTTAGAGCAAGTGGTACCCTGCAGGCTAATTAATATCCATAATCCTTTACAAAGGAGGGCATACTGAAACTTAGTCTGGAATGTTAGGGGCTCTTGTGACAGTGGGGGGTCAAATTGGGAAGCAAACAAGTGAAACTGGAGAATTCTGGAACACTTCAGAATATCCAATGCCCCAAATTGTGCACCATTGCATAATACCTCCTTTCATCAAAGTAGTTGTGGAATTCAATTATTCCTCTCTGTATCTCTCTAATCATGCATTCAATTCAAAGCAATAGTGTAGACCAGGTATATGTTCCCAAAATAGCTGGTTTAATTTTCATCAATAGAACATGATTTCAAAGGTCACAAAGTGGCAAGTGGTGATCTTTTCTCTGCACTTTTCCTCAGTGTTAATTGTACTTCTCTCTCAATAATTCACAGTGAGGAATCATAACATAATCACTTAGCATGTCTCTTCAATAGCGACATCCACAATCTGAGAAGTTTAAAACAATTGTTTATCTGTTGCCCTGGGAGATATAAATTTGTTCTGTCATGAAGGTGGAATATCGGGGAAGATTTTATTCTATGATTCAAATCAACAGAAGTCCAATTTGTTCCTCTAAAAAAGTACAGATGCTGTACTACAGACCTCTGGAAGCATAGGATAGAATTATGCAGCAAAACAGTGAATTGCTGTGGACCTTCTAAGGGGATGAAAATACATTTCTCACCCTCATATGGGGATCCCATTGTAAAAAATCTATACCAGGTTTCAACATGGTGACATTACAGTATAGTAGAAAGGGAAAAGAAGAATATATACTGGCTGCCCATCGCACAGGATAAAATGTGTCCACTCATAGCTCGTGCAAAAGACTAAAGATGATGATAGTTATAGTGCAAAACCTTCAGGAGAAGATAACACTCTGCTGCAGCAATAGACAATGATAAATTTGTTTACAGATCCACTGCATCAGAAGATAAAGAAACTAATGAAAAAGTTAAGAGGACTGAAAACTGTAGACTTATAGGGGAGTCATTCCATCATTTTATCATTTTGGTCACCCTTTTCCTGTATCTTTTCAAGCCTGCTATACCAGTTTTGAGAGGCGGTGACCAGAAATGTACACAATTCTTGCAAGGTGCGGCTGCACCATGGAGTGATACAGAGGCATTATGATATTTTTTGTTTTATTCCCTATTTATTTACTAATAATCTCTAACATTTTGGTTGCTTTTTGTGACTGCTATCGCACACAGATTAGAAGATTTCAATGTAATGTCCATGATGTTTACAGGTTCTTTTCCTGGTGGTAACTCCTAATTCTTACCTACAATGCACTCAGTCTGCTGCCCCTCACTACCTCTCTACCCTCATCTCCCCTTACATTCCCGCCCGAAACCTCCGTTCACAGGACAAATCCCTCCTCTCATTACCCTTCTCCACCACCGCCGACTCCAGGCTCTGCTCATTCTGCCTCGCCTCATCCTATGCTTGGAACAACCCTTCCGAGCCCTTACGCCAAGCCCCCTCCCTGCCCATCTTCAAGTCTTTGCTTAAAGCCCACCTCTTCAATGCTGCATTCGGCACCTAACTCTTACTCTTCAGGAAATCCAGACTGCCCCAATTTGACTGCCCTATCAGACTGACTGTTCACGTGTCCTTTAGATTGTGAGCTCTTTGAGCAGGGGACTGTCCTTCTATGTTAAATTGTACAGCGCTGCGTAACCCTAGTAGCGCTTTAGAAATGTTAAGTAGTAGTAGTAGTAATGTAGAACACAGTAACATAGTAAGTGTTGCACATAAAGACCTGCACGGTCCCATCCAGTCTGACCACCCAGTCAAAGGTGGTTTTTATAGTCAATTCATGATAAACTGAGATTTCGCTTACCATGGATACGATCTGGCTGATATTCAGTACTAATTAACCAGCCAGGAATGGCTCCTGGCTGGTTAAATAGCACTTAACCAACTATCTGCATATATTCAGTGGGAATTGGCAGGCTAACTCCCACTGAATATTCACAGTCAGTGCACAGTGGCTAAACTGGCTACATCATGTGATATAGCCAGCTAGCCACAAATATTCAGTGCATCACTGGCTAAGTTGGTGGCCCAATTGGCCACCCAAATATCAGGCCTATCTTTGGCCACTTTAAACTTGACTGGCCAGCACTGAATATTGGCTTGGCTGGTTTAAACTGGCCAAAAATGCACCAAACTTCTAATGCAATAAGGCCAAAAGGGGCATGGCTATGGGTGGGGAAATAGGATTTTGTGGGCGTTCTGAAATTTATGTGTGTAGTTATAGAATATGTGCCAGGATTTACGCCAGGTTTTTCATTGGTATAAATAGATGCATGTAGATTTAGGCAGTAATATATCAGCTAAATGCAGGGCTTTTTTGAGGGGGTACTGAGTACCGGCAACCTTTTCCATTGTCTGCTAATTTTGACCCCTGGTCTCCACGTTTTAATGAAAAACCTCAGGCTCTACACACCAATTCTGCCTTGTCATAGATTCTGTGAGTGGTTGCAGGGGGCCTGGCTATCGTGGGAGGGTCCCTCCCCCACCCCTGAAGGGTGGCCTGGCATTTGAGTACTGGCAACCTTTCTCGCTAGATAAAACGCACTGGCTAAATGTATTCTATATACTGTGCCTAAATCTAGGCGCTGATTATAGAATACATTTAGTTGGCACTGATTTCAGTGCCAATGTTTTAGGCGACATATACAGAATCATATATAGAATCTCCTCCTATTTGCACATGTGTGATGATTTACACATGTGTGCACTATCAGGAAGAATGTGCAATGTGCAAATAGTATGCACTCTTTAAGAAAAGTACACACTCTTTCCCGATAGTGTTCAAATGATATTCATGAGGTAATTTCCTGTTGTGTATTGGGTACTGGTTAAAAGATAGAAAACAGAAAATAGGGTGATATGATCAATTTTCTCAATGAAACTTTTTAGCATATAGATAAATGATCGAACAAATGAGAACGAGTAAGCTGTTCAGATTAGCAGATGACACAAAAAACTGTTCAAATTTGCTAAATATCTTGTGGATGATGAGAAATTCAGGACCAACTTAAAAGGCTGGGCCAGTGGCCAGTCAGGTTTTCAGGATATGCAAAATAAATATTCACGAGAGAGATTTGCATGCAGTGCACGCAAATCTCTCACATGAATATTCATTGTGGATATCCTAAAACCTGACTGGCTGGGGTGTCCCCAGGACCAGGTTTGGGAACCACTGGGCTAGGCATCCAAATGGCAGATGAAATTTAATGTGGGGCAAGTGCAATGTGATGCACATAGGGAAGAATAAACCAAATAATAGAGAAACAGTGCCAGTATTTAATCATGAAGAGGTGGAACCTGTGCAGAATGCCAGATTCAACTCTGGCCACCTTGTGCCCAATTTAGCATCCCCCACTCCTGGATAATAAATTGCCTTAAACTGTAGAAAATAAACCTTGAATTGACTGCGTACATCAAGTTTTTTATGAAAATGTGGCAAACCATATTCCATCTGATATAGGAATATGAACAGTGTGTCATACCCAAAATCAAGATCCTGTGATAAATATTTCTGGAAAACTCCACCATTCTTGTTTTGTATGGCACTTAGCAATTCTATAACTGGGTGCCTCCTTTTAGGCACCTGATGCTATGTGGTGAGAACCTATTCTATAACAACATCTGGGCACCTAGTTTCCATTATATAGTCCTGCCATAACCTGGCATTGGCACACCTTACATGTATGCATCTGCAGTTGCACCAACTATAGTCTTGGCATAACAGCGGGCACCTATATTTTATTTTTTTGTTACATTTGTACTCCGCGCTTTCCCACTCATGGCAGGCTCAATGCGGCTTTCATATTGTATACAGGTACTTATTTGTACCTGGGGCAATGGAGGGTTAAGTGACTTGCCCAGAGTCACAAGGAGCTGCCTGTGCCTGAAGTGGAATCAAACTCAGTTCCTCAGTTCCCAGGACCAGAGTCCACCACCCTAACCACTAGGCCACTCCTCCACATATATACGGCAGAAACCTGTGTAACTTACAGTATTAGTTGCATGTTTAAGTGACAGCCCCACCTATGCCCTTCCCATGATCCACACATGTGAATTCCACCATGTGTTTATGTGCTAAGCCACTTACATGCACACTTACAGAATAGCACTTAGTTGATTTGCTGCTACTTATGCACATAAGTGTATGCTCACCACGAAAGTGCCAATATTCTATACTTCACATGTGCAAGGGATGCATAAATGTGGGTGCCCAGTTATAGAATTTCTCATTATATCCACTGCACACTCTTACTAACTCCTTGTGCTATGGATTTAACCTTAATTCTGATGGTCAGAAAGTAATATCACACTTACTATTTGTAGATGACTTGCAGCTCTATAGTTTCAGCCACTAACAATTTAGCGGAACAACTCCATGCAGTAAAAAACTTTTTGGATGACATCAGGATGACTTTTAGTCTGACAGATGAGCTGACTGAATGTACTATTAAAAAACTTGAACAAGAAAGTACACATAAATATCTAGAAGAAGAGCAAGGAGTAACAATCCAACACAATTTCCTGAGAGGATCAGCAAAGAGATTAAAAGTGATTGTGAAAAGTGCTTCAACAGCACAGAATAAGGGTGGTGGACTTTGGTCCTGGGGAACTGAGGGACTGAGTTTGATTCCCCCTTCAGGCACAGGCAGCTCCTTGTGACTCTGGGCAAGTCACTTAACCCTCCATTGCCCCATGTAAGCCGCATTGAGCCTGCCATGAGTGGGAAAGCGCGGGATACAAATGTAACAAAAATATATATAAAAAATAAGATACAACCCATCATTCAGCTTGTAATTCCTTTACTCTGCTACAACTTCAGAACTGTAGACTGTCTCGAAAAACTAGATACATGAATAAGTATACTTTTCCATGCTCAGGAGGTAATTTATAAGAATCAGTGTATACCCAAATTGTACATTCCTAGAGCAAAGGAAGAGTAGCCCTCATAGAAATAGGTTACACATTCAGAGCTACTGCTTTGGCTTCCGGGCCTACTTAACTAAATCCATAGACTCAAATATGCAAAAGTATTAAAATATAGAAGTATGTTTATTAAAATTGCTGAAGTCAGGTTATAGCGGCTTTCATTAAATTAAAATCAGAAAAAATGAAAGGAACGACAATAAAATATAGTAAAGGTACAGACCAATCATACAGATGAACAAGTAAATCCAGACATACCATACGACTTCAATGGTAAAGCCTCTTTTAAAGAGTGATCATTTGGTTGTTTTGGAGTTAGATAATTATAGACCAATTTCTGTGGTTCCTGTAATAAGGAAGGTAATTGAAAAAGTTGTTTTTTAATAATTGGTTGAGATTGTGGGAAAGACAAAATGTTTGGATGATCATCAGTATGGTTTCAGGGAAGGACATAGTGTTGAAACTTTGTTGTTGTCTTCTCTGGACATAATGAGGCAGAAGATGGATGGGGGTCAAACATTTTGTTTTGCCAGTTCACTCTCGAGTACAGTACAAAGTGATACGTTTGATCCACCAGGCATTGTACTCTGAGTGTGTTCCCTGGTACCTTAAAGATGTGATCCAGGAGTCTGAGAATTTGAAGTTATTGGCGAATGATAAAATGCTGTGTGTGAGATATGCCGTTACTTGGAACTCCACTTTTTCGATAACAGGTCCACAAATTTGGAACAAATTACCAGATTACTTGCGATTGTGTAGCAGAAGGGTTCCGTTTGGTAAATTGCTGAAGACATATTTATTTGAACATACATGGTGCTGATGTTTATGTTTTCTTTGAGTATTGTACTGCTTTGTTCTGATAATGTTTTTGTTTTTATCTTTTCTGTTTGTTGACATTGTGATCCGCCAAGTTGTAAGCGGAATATAAATCTTTTAAGTAAACAAATAAGGCCCGAAGTTCAATCTTCACATTTCTAGCTGTTGAGGACTGTCCCTATGCTTAAACATGCATTCTGATGAATAGAAAGAATGAGGTACAAATCACCAGTATATTTAACTCAGTAAATGAGAAAACAAATAGAAAATGCATAAATAAATAAATCAGGAAACCAGGCAATCCAGGAACCATACATAGATCAAATAGTGACACATGAATGGTTAAAGAGAGGGGAATTGAATCTTAAGGATGAGAGATTGATAACTGCAGCCTAGGACAGTGGATTACAGGTATGAAGGTTCACAGCAAGGTTTATAAAAATGTAAACAGACAAGTGTCGATTCTGTAAGGAAGTTAGAAACAGTTACTCATCTCACAGCTGGCTACAAAGTTCAGGTTCAATTAAGCAGGTCAAATATTCATGTATGAATGGAAGCTTCTCACAAATGCATCCACAATCGCTCAGCATTCTAATAACTCTTTCATACTTTATTTTCATGACCTCAGCAATAACTCGTTTCACATGAGTATACAACCCATGATTCACCTTCCTCTTCATTGGTCAAAATTACTTTTCCCAAGCTTCATTCATTTATTTAAACTTCTATTCAAACTGTTATAAAATTCACTTATATTACTTAGCTTTTGTGTGACTTTTCAGATCCACTGCCTGCACGACCATGTTTTGTGGGGTATTAAACCCTAGGTGCATCAGGGTGTGAACCTGAAAACAATAACATTATAATAAGGACTAACGCTATTCCTTCCAATATAATACACTGAGTTCATACTATGAGCCCTGTTTACTAAGGTGTGCTAGTGTTTTTAGCATGTGCACAAAATTAGCAAGCACTAACTGTACAGGCGCCCATAGGAATATTGTGGGTGCCTACACAGAGTGCGCTAATGGTTAGCGTGAGCTAAAAGCACTAACGCACCTCTAGTGCGGCTTAGTAAATGGGGCCCTATGTGTCCTGCCTCTTAGCCACATGCCAGCCATTCTCTTCATTTCTACAATATGGCGGCAGCAGCAGATGTCTCTAACACCTTAATTAGCATAAATTTAATGGCCAGAGAACCAACAACAGGATCTTATACACTTAAGGAACCCCAGTCTAGTTCCTTGTGAAGACCTCCTGGACTAACTGAATTTAACATAAGATCCATCACTGTTCTTTATAATTTAACAATTTATTGCCATCACCACCCCTGTACCCCTAACTGCAGTTGATCTATTACCCGCCACTTAATGTCAGATAATGAATGTTGATACTGTAACCAGTGAGACACTAGAGGTGCCTTTACCATTTGTGCATGTATATGTTATTTATGCTCAGTGAGCCTATTTTTAATGGAACGAGCTGACCTTCCAATGTATATCAAATTGCAGGGACACACTGTAGCATATATCACGTGAGTTGCATTACAGGTTGTACGTTGTCTAGAATGGAAGAGTCGATCATACCCTGGAATCTTCCAACTATCTCCCTCTATGGTTGACTCATACCACTGGCAAGTACCACACTTAAAGTGCCCTAACTGCTCTTCTGTATGAACATAGTCCAAACATTTATAAGACAGGATTTAACTCACTGTCTGACCTCTCATATATGCTATTGTCGGACGTGTTTGGAAACACTGATGGACAGTCAAGGTTTTCCAATATTGGTGTATCAGACATGTAACCACGTAAATATGCCTAGAATAGGGTAATACCACTATCAGTTTCTCATCTTCCATCTTCCATGACATCCCTGCATTGTAAGAATAACTCACGATTTGCAAATTTAGCTCTTAAGTATGCCTTTTTGATAACTGAATTGGGCTATCCCTTTCATTAAATCTTTAGCCCATGTACCCTGCTTCTTTCTCAAATGATTCCATAGTCAAACATAACCTATGCACTCATAAGTGCTGTACTGGCTGACTGGTAAACTTGTTTTAAGGCAGTAAGGGCGGAAATTGGTATAATGTAATAATGAGTTTCTAGCACTCAATTTCCTATATACTGTTGTTTCAATTTTTGTACCTGAACGATATGTACATACATCTAGAAACTCAATGCTAGTATTGCTGATAGACACTGTAAATTGTAGAGCAAATGGTCGTCTCTAGACTTGGTCGTTTCTGATTTTCAGCGATAATGGAAACCAAGGATGCCCATCTCAGAAACAACCCAATGCAAGCCCTTTGGTCATGGGAGGAGCCAGCATTCTTAGTGCGCTGGTCCCCCTGACATGCCAGGACACCAACCGGGCACCATAGGGGGCACTGCAGTGAACTTCATAAATTGCTGCCAGGTACATAGCTCCCTTACCTTGTGTGATGAGCCCCCCATACCCCCACAAAACCCACTACCCACAACTGTAAACCACTACCATAGCCCTTACAGGTGAAGGGGGGCACCTAGATGTGGGTACAGTGGGTTTGTGGTGGGTTTTGGAGGGCTCATATTTACCACCACAAATGTAACAGATAGGGGGGGATGGGCCTGGGTCCGCCTGCCTGAAGTGCACTGCAGTACCCACTAAAACTGCTCCAGGGACCTGCATACTGCTGTGATGGAGCTGAGTATGACATTTGAGGCTGGCACAAATATTTTAAAGATGTTTTTTTAGGGTGGGAGGGGGTTAGTGACCACTGGGGGAGTAAGAGGAGGTCATCCCCGATTCTCTCCGGTGGTCATCTGGTCAGTTTCGGTCACCTTTTTGTGGCTTGGTCGTAAGAAAAAACAGGACCAGGTAAAGTCGTCCAAGTGCTCGTCAGGGGCGACCTTGTTTTTTCATTATGGGTCGAGGACACCCATGTGTTAGGCATGCCCAAGTCCCGCCTTTGCTACGCCTCTGACACGCCCCTGTGAACTTTGGTCGTCCCCCCCGGCGATGGAAAGCAGTTGGGGACACCAAAATCGGCTTTCAATTATGCTGAATTTGGGCGAACCCTGTGTGAAGGACACCCATCTTCCGATGTGTCGAAAGATGGGTGTCCTTCTCTTTTGAAAATGAGCCTGAAAGTGTGCTCCATATACTAGAATAATACCAGAATAGCCTCTGAGTAATGCTGAGTAAACAGGCCTTTTTTTTCTGGAATCTTCCACCTTATCAGTATTTAAGGATTATTTTAGATTATTTATTTATTTCACAAAATAATTACAGATCTGAAGACTTTTGGACCATAAACGTTGATTGAAAATAACACCCTTCGTTTTTATATTTCAGTTTTAATTTCTGGATGTTAAATAATTTGCATGCCTCCTAATTTGGAATTACAGTTTTTAAAAAATCAAAATGATAAAGGAGCCCTTTTACTAAAGCTTAACACGTGCTAATGGACATTAGCATGCGCTAAGGGCCATGTGGCTCTTAGGTGTAAAATAGAACACCCAGCATTTAGCGCATCTAATTACATTAGCTCACACCAAGCTTTAGTAAAAGGGACCCAAAATGAACTCCACATCTTAAAGAAAATAAAAACAAGTGTTGGACATCAAATACTTCCAACCCTAAGTTTTAGAAGGTGTACATTTCTAAATAAGGCTATCTAAAACCCTGACAAAACTGTCAGCTGTAATGATTTTACAGGAAGACAGTAGTTTTCTTTTTAATTTAAAAGGAATGCTTTATTTGAAGTCAGCTCACCACACCTGAACTTTACACAAATCTGATATTTAGCTTCCCTCTGTTCACATTGTTGACAGTAATTTGTCTCCTGAATACAAGACATATTCACCTTGAGGAAAGATAGAGACCAAATGCCTCCTGTGTTACAGATAAGAGAAGATAGGAGGTAAATTTTATTTTCTCCTAACATCCTCTTTATTGGACCTTTTGATCTCACCTTGTGAGGAATACTGATAACACTCAGTGCAATTATTCCTGTGACATCCTGACTAGTTAGCGTTTGACAAGCCAAAAAGACAAACCCAATGCATAATGGTTCAAAATATATTTCAAAAGGATGAATATCCATGCCTATCAGTTAAATAAAATGACCAAATCTTAAAATTAGCATATACTGTGAGGTCAATATGTTCATTACTTGATACACTGCCTTTACGTAAGCCAGGTTAAAGCGGTTTACAAAGTTGTCTATATCAAAAAAAGAAAAGGAAAAAGAACTTCAGTTCATTGACAGGCTAGAATGCACATTCATGCAGGAGAGCAGACATCCAGGCATACACACTGACAGGGCAATCCAAGATACAATGAACTCTGGGCTACTGTATGGTCCATCTGTCTATTGCATGCTGTCTATGGGCACGTTAAAAGCCAATTTAAAAAGTGACTTTTCAGGTGGAATTTGAATCTAGAAAGGGAAAGTTCTGATCTAAGGGAGGGGGGAAGGTCATTCCAGAGTTTGAGAGCAAGGAAGATAAAAAGCATAGGATCTAGTATTTTCTTGGGGAGGGAAGGACTAGATGATGGGCATTGAGGGGGGCGAAGGGAATGAGTTGGGTGTGTAGGGAATGACAACAGATGAAAGGTAAGGGGGGAGAACCGGAATGAAATACTTTATGGGTGAGGACCAGAATTTCAAACCAGGACCAATAGGGGAAAGGTAACCAATGAAGCTGAAGAGCAAAGTGTGACATGGTCAAACTTTTTGGCTTTCAGTAGTAAATGAGCTTCCAAATTCTGTAATGTCTGGGGATGGCATAATTGATTGTGAGAGATACCAGCATATACTGAGTTGCAATAATTGAGTTGCGAGATGATAAACGCGTGAATGAGTGTATATGCAGTGAAGAAAAATCCAATAGTTTACTGACTGAACAAAGACAATGTAACCAAAATAATCTTACTTTAACAACTTGCCAGATCTGTTGTTCGAAAGACAAGCAATAATCAAGAATGACTCTAACACTGCCATCATATACCTTTATAACTAATTGATAAGTTGTAAGCCAAATTTGGTATAGAACATCTAGAGGCTCTTTTACTAAGGTGTGCCGAAAAATGGTCTACACTGGTGTAGGCATGTGTATTGGACGTTCGCAGGTCTATTTTTCAGCATGCCTGCAAAAAAGGCCTTTTATTGGGCTGAAAATGGACATGCGACAAAATGAAAACCAGTACACGCCCATTTTGGGCCTGAGACCTTATTGTCACCCATTGACTTAGCGGTAAGGTCTCACATGTTAACCAGGCAGTAATCATCAGTGCGTATACACTGTCAATTACTGCCCGGTTAGCTCCTAATGGTTAGTGCAGCAGGCTTTGATCCTGACAACCAGGGTTCAATTCCCACTGCATCTCCTTGGGCAAGTCACTTAACCCTCCATTGCCCCAGGTACAAAAGCTTAGATTGTGAGCCCTATAGGGACAGAAAACGTATCTGCATATAATGTGTACAGCACTGCGTATATCTGGTAGCACTATAGAAATGATTAGTAGTAGTAGTAGAAAATAGAAATTATTTTCTGCCGCGTGTTTTGGATGCGTGTCAAAATTAGAATTACTGCCCTGGGCACGCCGCGGTAACCGGACAGTAGTTCTAATTTGACACGTGTTATACACGTGTAGGCACCTACGTGGTTTAGTAAAAGGGCCCTTAGGTTGTATAAGGTGCATCCAAGTCAGGGTGTTCAAAATTTGAAAGGTATTTTACAAAAGGCTCAAAGAATATAGATCTACACGAATGACCCGACACGTGACGTGTTTTGGCTGTAAAGGCCTGCGTCAGGGGTCTAGTAGTATCTGATGCAGAAAATATACCACTGCGCTTGGGAAGTGACGTCGTTATTTCCGGTATATAGTCCCCACTGTGGGTCACCTACCTTTTTGCTACCTTCAGCGCATGACTGAGTAGCATAGCGTTGTATCTTATACGATATCTCTGTTAGCAGTTTATGTGCTGTTATTCATCTGACCAACAGGTATATTTTTCTGCATCAGATACTACTAGACCCCTGACGCAGGCCTTTACGGCCAAAACACGTCACGTGTCAGGTCATTCGTGTAGATTTGAATAAAGATCTTGTTCAGGAAGACACTCATTGTGAGAGGACTTTTATTGGATCCACTGTTTGTTTTGCCTGTCTTTGGTTTCCTGTGGAGAGATCACCTTCTGTGGGTGTTTGCTTCAAAGAATATAGAGCCTATTGTAAACTATATATAAAACTGCAGAAAAATACATGTATTTGACAGCATGTACAGTGGGAATATCTGTTTGCAAATAAAACATCCAAAAAGTGGCATAACTCAGCCTTTATTACTACTACTACTACTTAACATTTCTAGAGCGCTACTAGGGTTACGCAGCGCTGTACAATTTAACAAAGAGAGACAGTCCCTGCTCAAAGAGCTTACAATCTAATAGACAAGTGAACGGTTGGTCCGATAGGGGCAGTCAAATTGGGGCAGTCTGGATTCAGTGAACTTTATATATATATATATAAACATATATATACTTTATATATGTAACTAGCAGCACTTAATATGTGTAAATGCTGCCACGTGACTGAAAGTGGCTATATACAAACATCCATACACAAGAAACCCACAGACAAATGCAGCTACCTCCACAACTCCAGCTTCCACCCTTCACATACAAGAAGATCCATTATTTACAGCCAAGCCACAAGATACCACCGTATCTGCTCTGACCCAGTGGACAGAGACAGACACCTCAAAACCCTGACTGCATCCTTTGAACAGAAGGGCTACAACCCCAAAATAATCTCCAAGAATATTGCCTCCTCCCTCAAAACACCCAGGGAAAATCTGCTACAGTACAAAGAAAAAAAAGCCACAGACAGAATCCCCCTTATAGTGACATACAACCCAGAGCTGGAAAAATTAAGAAAAATCATAAGAGATCTGCAGCCTCTACTCCAGGAGGATGAATTACTGAAAGAGATATTCCCATCCCCACCAGTGCTGGTTTTCCGACAGCCACCCAACTTAAAGCACAAGCTAATTAGAAGTAAGCTCCCAACACAGACACAAAAAGAAAAGAATGGCACACATCCTTGCAATATATCAAGCTGCAACTATGCCAAAATATCTCACAGGACCCACGATCATTCACAAAGGAAAAATATTCAACATTAAGGAATCTTTCACATGCTTATCTTCCAATGTGGTATATATTATTCAGTGTAAAAAGTGCGATGAAGGCTGCTACATTGGAGAAACAAGTCAGATGTTAAAGAAGAGATTTAATTTACATAGACATCATATGAAAATGCCAGTACAAACAAAGATGTCACACCTGTGGGACAGCACTTTACAAAACCAGAACACTGTACCAGTGATCTCATGGTAAGGATCCTGAAAGGGAACTTTAAAACAGTACAGGAACGTAAGACCTTTGAAGTCAAAATGATTAAATATTTTGACACCTACCAGACAGGACTTAACAAAGATCTGGGTTTTCTAGCCTATTACAAAGCATAAAATTGTATTGCTTTGTAAATTGCAGTGCTCTCCTGCCTCCCTGACTCTCACCTATCCACCCCCATCCTATTAGACTGTCACTGAAATGCTTTGATGTTTCGCTCATATATACTGTCATCTACCAACATTTGCTTATTTCCGATCTGACGAAGAAGGGCAACCTTCGAAAGCTAATCAAGAAATGTATTAAGTTACGTTCAATAAAAAATAGTTAAAATAATTTGAATTACCTGTGGCCCAACATGCCCAATTTACATAAAAATAGAACAAAATTTTAACTTTTACCCTTCCTAGCCCCTCATACCTGGGTCTCCTTAGTGATCTTTGCCATCTTTATCCCATGATTCTTTTTGGATACAATTTCTTTGAGACTGGGTCCCAATCATGAACTCTGGTAGAAGGCCTGCCAGGCAGCCTCAAAATCAATGCCCTGGCTTCAATTGCAGCCTATCCCAGAACTCTGGAGCTGTACTCAGCATGTACAGAAATTCACTCTGCCCAGCATGTTCCTGGCCTGGCTTCACCTCAGACCCTGGAATCCCTCAGCTGCTTTGAGTGCCTTCCCCCTGGGACTTCCACCTTATGCCCCAGATGCTGCCAGCAGGCCCTAACAGCCATAAACGTATGGTGGCAGTGCCTGCAAACACACTTCCTGGATTCAAGCCCTTGGCCAAGTAATTTTCAATTTAAATTCTTGGATTACACTTTGGACTTTTTTTTTTTTACTAAGCTATGGTAAGTGTTAGCACACACTTACCGCAACTGAAAAACGCTTACTGTGGGATGTGCTGAGGCATCCTGCGGTAAAATCCCAATGTTCACACACAAACCACATGCTAAAAAATATTTATTTTTCTTTGAGGGGGCAGGTCTGGAGGCAGAGCGCAAATCAGTTAGTGCAGCATCATTACCATATACTGACTGATTAGCGTGTGAGCCTTTACTGCGTACAACTTAGGTGGTAGTAAGAGCTCAAACACTAATTTTTGTTAATGGTCGTGTGCTCATGGCAACATGATCACATGGTTACTAATTGAGAAAATGGAAAATTGGTCATTTTCTGGCTGTGGTAAAAATTACCTTAGCAAGTGGCAAAGACCCGCATAAGGGTGCGCTATGCCACTTTTTACCGCAGCCTAGTAAAGCACATCTAGCCCAGTATCCTGTTTCCAAAAGAGGTCAATCCAGGACACAAGCACCTGGCAGAATCCCAAATAGTAGCAAGATTCCATTCTACCAATCCCAGGGCAAGCAGTGGCTTCCCCCATGTCTGTCTCAATAGCAGACTATGGACTTGTCTTCCCGGAATTTGTCCTAACCTTTTTTAATCCAGATATGCTAACCGCTGTAACCACATCGTCTGGCAACAAGTTCCAGAGCTTAACTATTCTTTGAGTGAAAAAATATTTCCTCCTATTCGTTTTAAAAATATTACCATATAACTTCATTGAGTGTCCTCTAGTCTTTGTACTTTTTGAAAGAGTAAAAAATCGATACACTTTTACTCATTCTACATCACTCAGGATTTTGTAGCCTCGATCATATCCCCCCTTAACCATCTCTTTTTCAAGCTGAAGAGCCCTAACCTCTTTAGCCTTTCCACATATGAGAGGAGTTCCATCCTCTTTATCATTTTGGTTGTCCTTTTTTGAACCTTTTCTAATTCCACTATATCTTTTTTGAGGCACGATGACCAGAATTGCACTCAAAACTCAAGGTGAGGTTTCACCATGGAGTGACACAGAGGCATTATAACATTCTTCATGTTACTTCATGGAGTTTTCCCAAGTTTTTGAACGTTTTGAAGAGTAAACAATCGATTCAAGTTTATCTATTCCATTCCGCTTAGGATTTATAGACCTGTATCATATGTCCTCTTAGCTGCGTCTTATCCACCTTTTTCATTTCTGTTGTATCATTTTTGAGATGCGGTGACAAGAACTGTATACAATACTCAAGGTTTGGTCACACCATGGAGCAATACAGAGGCATCCCTGGAAATTAATTGTGGGTAGGAAAAAGATATAGCTGGATTATTATTTATGTATGTATATGTTCATATTTGCACATAAATTACTAGAATACCAGTATTTATGCTTGTACTTGCTCCGTATAGAATTACTTCCTTAATGTAGAAGTTTGCCAAAACTGATGCTCAAAAGGGCTCCAATAATTATACCTCACTGAGGTTACATTTTTCAAGGCAGGGCCGCTGACTCCGATGCCCAAGATCCCTCCTGAAAAAAATAAGTAGTCCCTCCTTCTCCCTGCCATGTAGAAGTACCATCCCTTCTGGGGGGAACCTAGAATCCCTGGTGAGACATTGATCTCCTCTACTCATCCTCCCTAACCCTGTTCTAGGGCAAAAAAAAAAAAATTCTGGCCCCACCTCTGCATGCTTATACAGTGGATTCTGGTTAATTGGGACACATCAGGACTTCAGTATTTTGTTCTAATTAAGTGACTGCTTCTGATAAATGAAAAAAAGAGTACAGTACAAGTGCCAGATAAAAGTAAAACATTTTCATTTATTCTGAAACATAAAATTTGATCAAAAGAAAACCAAAGTTGCAAAGCACTGATAAGTACACAGTGAAAACAGTGCAGTAAAAGTAAAAAATGTTCATTTATGACTTGCACATTGAAAACAGTAAAGTATTAACATTGGAGGTATCGATCGAGCGTACCTCTTAATTGACTGCAGCTGAATAAAATCAGCATAGGTTTCTAGAGAAGTTAAAGCACTGTCTTCATTGCCTTCCTGCATGAAATAAAGTACTAATCCAGGAATAAATCTCCTGGCATCCTGGTTTGTCACTTGTTCACGCTCAGTTGGGTCATCCTCTTCAGTTTCCTGATTTTCTGATGTCTTCGAATGTCTGGCTGAAATTTGCTAAGCGATTTCATCCTCACAACCTTCTTTTTCATTGTAATATTGAAGATTATTGTCAATGGATGTAAACTCCTCAATAGTTCTCAACGTGGTGTGCTTCAAAAACATCATTTTCATTTCCATAACATTTTCAGCAGTGTATCCAGTTCAGGGTGTTTAAACCCACATGAGCAAAACAATGCTGACTGGTTGTGATGCTAACATTTCACCAAATATCAGCCATAAACTGCACCACTTGTAAAAAGATCAATCTTTGCACTGACCTCTTTTGCTGTTGAAGATGATACCAGCAAATTTTCTTGAATTGCTTCAAGGATGTAAGTTACCAGTTGAGAATGGTGTAAGGTCTTCAAATTTTTTATGATTCGCATGTCCATTGGTTGTACCAGAGATGTGGTGTTGGGAGATAGACATTTCTCCTGGATATTTTTCAGAGTCGATGTGTGGGTGCGCTGCACAATTATCAAGGACTAGCACAGTCCTCCTAGACTTCATTTGTAATTCAATTTCCCAACTCCTTAACCTGCTGCCCATTTATACTTGATGGGAAAGTGACGCATCAATGATGTTCTGTGGACGCTTCCAGCCCAATTAAATGGTGCAGTTTGCCAAATAACTGAAACTTTCCATCCTTATAAATGCATTCTCCCGGTTTTGGACTGAATATACGACTGTCCAAATTAACTGGTGTCCTGATTATCCAGAATCTACTGTATTTTATACCTTAAAAAAGTGTCCAGGGCTCGGGGACCTCCTGAATCACCTTCCCCAGAGACTGGCTTGCCCTAAACTGTACAGTTCCTATAGGGGGGGCAAGAGTGATCACCACTCGGTCCTGCTCTGGTGCTGCCACTTTGTAAAATGACAGAACCTGATCACCAGTGTAAAATACTGATAGGTCAGTGCTTCTCAATTATCTCCTGGAGACACACCTACCCAGTCAGGGTTTTTGGATTAGCACTATGAATACGCATGGATAGAGTTGCATATAGTGGCTCTCTAATATATGCAAATCCATCTCTTGCATATTCATTGTAGCAATTCTGAAAACCTGACTCGCTAAGCATTCATCTAGCAGAGGGTTGAGAAGCACTGCACTAGATGTCATTCTTCCAATGAACTGGCCTCTGTTGTACATTTTGATACACTACTAAGATCAGTTGCTGCCCTTTTTCAAAATAGTAGTGGAAAGAATAGAAGTGAGTGGGGATCATGGCTGCTCCCATAAGAAATCTATGGTTTGGTTCATAAGTACATAAGTACATAAGTAATGCCACCCTGGGAAAAGACCAAGGGTCCATCGAGCCCAGCATCCTATCCACGACAGCGGCCAATCCAGGCCAAGGGCACCTGGCGAGCTTCCCAAACGTACAAACATTCTATACAGGTTCAGTTGGGGTTTTATAAAAATCCCCTAAACCTATGGCATTTTTAAAGGGGTGGGAATAGCCATGCAGGGGTGAAATTGGTGAGGACCACACTTTTTTTTTCACTTCTAGTTCTGTCATTTTTTAATGTTTATATATGCCTGACTTGAATATGTTCTACTTTGTCCAGCAATCTTATCAAAGGCCATTGTCCTCTTTCTGACTACTACTGATCATTTCTGTAGTACTGCTAGACATCTGCAGCACATGTAAGAGACATGGAGCTTACAATCTAGATGAGGCTCAGATGCAAGAGATAAATAAGATGTTTTGGGAAATACATAATTAAATGGACAAGGCTGTGATCGGGATGAACTAGCATTTAAGATTTCAAAAAGTAACCTCAGAAAGAGTAGATGGATTTTTTGACAGGTCAGACAAGAAGTATGACATACCAGTTCAGCAAATGTGATCCAGGTATACAGCACAGCAAGTTGCAAAACATGGAGTCTGGAGCTGGTGACAGAGAAAAAGGACACATAAGAGATGCCTACCTTATGAACAGACGTCATGAGGAGAGATGTAGAAGGTAGAAAGAGAACAGAAATTACCTGGAGATTTGTGCTAAAGGTCATAAATGTTATTGCTTAGCAAACAAGGACCTAGGCATATGAGACTTCTTAGATGAAGGTGAATGGTTTGAGAAGGAAAAATGAGAAGCTGTAATTAGGAAGCTCACATTATGAAAACTGATATGCCTCCAAATCACTTAAAAGTAATTTCCTTCATACATCTCACACCAAGCTATGGCAGAGTTAATTCCAACATGTGATTGCTGAACTCAGGAACTGAGCATATGGTATTAACATGCTTGTCTTAAAAATATGCAAGGAAGAGAAAAATGACATTTACATATGTTCAAGAAGAGGGAGATAAAATGGCACAGACTCCACAACAGTACAAGACAAAAATGTGGCTTATGATACTGCAAGAATATTGTGCCCAATTCAAGTCCGTGTCTAAAAAAAATTATAAAATACTTATGTGTGGTTTTTTTAATCCGTTTAATATTTCTTCCATATCAGGGGAAGCAGAATGGAACCAGAAGTCAACAAAAGGGCTGATGTGTTATGCCACAAGAAATTCTAGTCATTTAGGCAAGTAAGGGAACACATATGTGGAAACTGAGTGGTTTCTGGCAAAGTACAAACCTAGATATGATGGCACATACTTTGCAGATAGACATTCACTCAGGCAGAGTTTGGGTGGAAAATGAGTAGCGTGCATACTTACCTACATACCCCCAAATGTTATGTAGTGTGACTTGAGTTCTGCACCCAAATCTGGGTGTATTCTGATTTGCGTGTGGAACTCAATTGGTTAACAAGTCAATCAGCGCTGATAATTGAATGTTCACAAGCAATTATCGACACTAAATGGCACTATTTAGAATTTACGCACACTACTCAGAAAGCATATTCTATAGTCTACGTAAATTCTACTGCACGGATCTCAAAAGGGGGCATGGCCATGGGAGGAGCATGGGCAGGTCTTGGGTTCCTAAAATTTACACCCAGTGTTATAGAACAATCCGTTCCACGACTAAAGTTAGGCGTGGCATTTACACCAGGTTTTCATTGGTGTAAATGACTGTTCCTAAATTTTAGTTACGTGGACAGTGCTACACGTATTCTGTAAACTGCACCTAGCTTTAGGCGTGGTTTATAGAATACATATAGTCGTGTTTCCCATCAGCACTGATTTTCTTGGTGCTAAATATAGAATCTGGCTGATAGAGTATAAAATTTCATAATTTATGTACAGTCATGTGCAGGAGTGACCCAAGCTAGAACGGCACCCTGTGTGACATGCTCCCTAGCATCACCACCCCACTCACTGTGCTGTGGCCACTGCAGGGGAGACAATTTACGTGGAGCAATTTTTGTGCCCCCATCTGCATTGCATCCTGTGTGGCTGTACCGCTCACACAGACCTGGCTTTGTGCAATTTAGGTGTATTCACACCAACTCTATGGCTGGTGTACGTGTTTTCACCTTGAAGATAAATGTGTTTAAAGTCACTTATGCTAGTATTCTATGAAGAAAAATAGGCTTCTACTTTCGTTATTGAATAGACTTCAAATAGATGCTTTCCTAGTTCTAAATTTAGGTTTTCTTTTATAGAATTACCCTAATAAAGGATAATTTTATAAGGGAGCGCTTAGTTGAAGTGTTATATAAAGCGCCTGTTTTTTTTTTTGTAAAATACTAGTGTAGCTGGTAGGCATGAATATTTACTACAGCACTCTCATATGGGGAAAGGCGAAATGGATTAGGGCTGTTCAGCTTAGAAAAGAGATGGCTGAGGGAGGATATGATAGAGGTCTATAAAATCTATAGCAGAGCGATTAAATGAATTCTTTGTTTCGGTCTTCATCGAGGAAGATTTGGGAGAGATATTGGTGCTAGAAATGGTATTCAAAGCTGACGAGTCAGAGAAACTGAATGAAATCTCTATAAACCTGGAGGATGTAATGGGGCAATATGACAAATTAAAGAGTAGCAAACCTCCTGGACCGGATGGTATTTATCCCAGAGTACTGACAGAATTGAAAAATGAACTTGTGGAACTATTGTTAGTAATATGTAATTTATCTTTAAAATCAAGCATGGTACCAGAAGGTAGAGGGTATCCAATGTAACAACGATTCTTTAAAAAAGGTTCCAGATGTGATCCTGGAAATTATAGACCGGTGAGCCTGATGTCGATGCTGGGAAAAATGGTAGACACTATTATAAAGAACAAAATTACAGAGCATATTCAAAAGAATGGATTAATGAGACAAAGCCACCATGGATTTAGTGAAGGCAAATCTTGCCTCACCAACCTATTACATTTCTTTGAAGGGGTGAACAAACATGTGGATAAAGTGAGCCGGCTGATATTGTGTATCTGGATTTTCAAAAGGCGTTTGACAAAGTACCTCATGAAGGGCTCCAGAGGAAATTGGAAAGTCATGGAATGTGTCCTATTATGGATTAAAAACTGGTTAAAAGATAGAAAACAGAGAGTATTTATTTATTTATTATATTTGTATCCCGCACTTTCCCACTAAAAGCAGGCTCAATGCGGCTTACATAGGAATAGGTAACACAGAATTTTGTTATGTAAAGTAGGAAATTAAGTATAACATAATAGAAGGATGGATGGGTAGTAATAGGATGTTTAGGTAGGTAGAGACAGGTGATAGAGAGAGGAGGGTAAGGTGGGAGATAGATTCTGGGTCAATGTCATTTTCTCTTCAGTATATGTAAGGTAGATGGGATCATGAGATTAATCTGGGTCTTTTGGGTAGGCTTGTTTGAATAGATGGGTTTTTAGTGCTTTTCTGAATGGTAGGTGGTCATGGATTGCTCGAATAGGTCTAGGGAGAGCGTTCCATAGACGGCTGCCCAGGAAGGAGAAATTGGATCCATAATAAGTTTTGTACTTGAGACCTTTACAGCTGGGGTAGTGCAGGTTGAGGTACTTTCGTGAGGATACAGACATGTTTCTTGCTGGAAGGTCAACCAGATTTATCATATAGTTCGGAGATTCTCCGTGTATTATCTTGTGTGGCTTACACAATAAGAATACATCACTCTTAAGTCAAATCCATTGGTTTCAGTTAACTTCAGATTAAAACTTGTGAGCTATAACTTTTTAACCACAAAAATTCTTTGAGTTAGATACTATTACCAAGGCTATGAAATGCTGAGATTTGATAAGAGCCATAGCTTGCTGCTCCATTAGGGAGCTGAACCTCTTGGGAATTCACTGAATCCCTAGAAAGCCCTGATGCCACAGGCCATCCGTAGACTATACCTTCTACCACTTTCTACCTGGAAATGATACCTGCTGATTTCACCATGTTGTCTTCAGTAGCCACCAACAACTGCTGGAAGGGACACACATGAGTCTCTTCTTCCTTTTGCCTCCTATTATTGGATCAAGGTGCTTTGCTTCCATCTGCCATCCTCCTCCATCAAACCTCCCATGTGCTGTATGTCCTACTGATTCATACTCAGAAGTGAAGTTTGCTGACATTACCTGCTGAGCCTGAATAACTGTGGTTCACTGTGCTAGCAGCAATGTCTGGCAGCAGTGGCCAAAGGCTGTGGTTCAAGGATATCTTTTTTTAGTCTTTGTGATCTGTGTTACTTGTAGTTCACTAGTGCTGTTATCTCCTTGTATCTATTCCTGTCAGCAGCCCTAGATCACAAAGATGAGGTGCCATTCAAGTTTTATTTTCTCTGACATTTTTGTTTTCTCTCTTTTACCTTTCCTTCTATTCGTTCCTTACAATGTATCATCCTTCACATTCTACCTATCCTGTTCCACTAATAATGTCCTCTGCGTGTTCTCATCATTAACCAGGTCATAACCTCTCTATGTTTATTACAAATTCTGTATCCTACCAAATCTGAAACCAGACCAAGGCGGCTTACAATAAAATCAAATTAAAGATAAAAACACCAGAAAGTAGCACCCATTTAAAACATCAAAAGATAAAACAATGACACAAGACACAAAACAAACACAAGACAATGACACAATCATACAAGAAAATGACCACCTAGCTATTGAGGCAGGGCAGATCCACTAGACTTGGGGAACTCAGATTCAATTGGAAACCAAAAGCATCTTCAAAAAAGCAAGCCTTAAAATGGGCTTTAAATTTATGAAATGACAATTCCGACCTAAGGGAGGGGGAAAGAAAATAGGCAGAAGCATGGTAGATTTGTAATGAGCATATCTAGGTGATGAGAGGATCTAGTATGAAAACTAGGCTACTGAAAAATGCGTAACAGCATTTTGTGGTATTTTGCCTGTTCGTGTGTGCTAAGCACTTGGTAACTGTTTTCTAAAAATACATTTTTTTAGAGGGGAGAAATTGGATTGGGTAGTGAAATCTCTGCTCTCCTTGCCTCCCTCCATTACTTATAGATTATTTAGCCCTTCGTGTACTTGCAGCTTCTTTCCTGTTAATAGCTCAATAGCTTTGAGCTTCCATGATCTCACTTTCAATTTGACAACAGTAGCACCTTCATTACTTTCTACCATCTAATATATATATATATATATATATATATATATATATATATATATATATATTTTTTTTAACCAGATATCTGTTGGAGGGGCTGCACAAAGGGAACTTTGATCGCATGTGGTAGGTGTGCCCCAAAATTTAACATAATGATTTTGGTTGTGTTATTGTGGTCCTTTTGTTAAGAGCATTGTATATTTATTGAAATAAATAATCTGTGAAATAAAAATGTACTTTTCAGAAATGTGAATATGCCCTGTATTTGATAAATGTTTGTGATGTGCAGTTTTTTTTCTGTTACTATGTATAAATGACTTTGAAAGTTGTTCTCAAAAAGCTCATGTTCTGAAGCACAGAATACAGACTAAAAGAACAACGCTTAATCAGCACTCCCTGAAAACAGAAGGCATTGTCATTTGAAAGATTCGTTTTGTGCATAAAAGGTGTCAGATCAGAAATCTCTGAAGCTGCACTAACATCAGAATGAAGTATCTGAACTGAACAGCACCTGCAGTTCTCCAGCTCTACCAAGGACACCAAGGACTCCTACATTAAAAACAATGAGCTTTCTTTCCCCAGGGGCTTGCAGAATTCACAAGCAAATGTACCATAAAGCAAAACTCCGATCAACACATTTATTAGTCAAGGTAAATGAACAATATCCTTCCCAATTCTTTGTACAGACTTTCAGGAAACAGAAGCAGGCTGTAAGTGCTGAAGACAAATTGATAGGGAGATTTGCAATTTGCACATGCATCATATTTTGGCACCAGTGTTATACTTTAGATGGCTCCACTGGTCCCATGTGTATTCCGCTGTAACAGTACTATAGACCCACACACCATAAACCAAAATATGGCTATTATACAGAGAGCAGTTTTGGCTACAACACAGAATATGAGATCTGATGCAAGTTCCCAAGACTTAAGCATAACCACTATATGCAGGTGATTTTCATTGTAATAGGAGTTACCAAACACAATTACTTCTATAGCAGGTCAAAAAGCATGAGGAATATTCATCAATATTTAATTTATTATGTACTTTTACTATTGCACTTCTCAAGGGAGGACAAAAAAGACAAGGGAGACTTTACAGGGAGAAAAGAGGGGGTGAGGAAATAAAAGAAAAAAAAAAGGAGAGATAAGGAGAAGAAACAACTGCTGAATTAGGGGGGTCTTTTACTAAGCGGCAATAGCGTTTTTAGCTTGCGGTAGAAATCAGCTGGCGGTAAATGCCAAGGCGCCCATGGGCATAGGCGCCGACTCCGTGGGTGTTGTGGGTGCTCGAGCACCCCCAATATTTTCCCCACTGTCGGAACTTCTGATTCCAGTTCCAACTCGACCTGCCCTCTTCTCCCTCGAGTCCTCCGTCTTCGCCTTCCTGCCTTCCAGAATTTAAAACTCATTTTACCTCGCCTCGCTCAGTCCGGGCAGCAGCAGTGAAAGGCAAGCAGGCTCAGCGCTTCAGCCTTCCCTTCTCTCTCAGCTCTGGTCTCGCCCTCATTTCCTGTTTCCGCAGGAAACAAACTTTTTACGGTATGTGGCAGCTACGGTTGATTAGATCTTATTTTTATGAACCTCATTTTACATTACTGGTCCAAATGTTGGTGATGTCCCACCTGGACTATTGTAATTCTCTTTAGGGTCCTTTCACTAAAGGGTTGCCACACAGCAACCCTGAACTACTGCTGGTCCAACACTGCCACCAGTGGTAGTTCCACCCTCAGCACGCACAGGGCCAGTGTTAGAGAGTGGCAAACAGGGCAATTGTCCTGGGCTTCCATATCATAGGGGATTTCATACCTGCCTCAAGCTAAAGGAGGCGTAGGCTGAAGGTCAGCTTTTGGGTCCCCTTCCCGGCTTCTGCTCTGGGCCCCTGAATGTCTAACAATAGCCCTGAGTGCGCGGCTGGAATTTTTAAAAAATGGGTGGTGGTATGTGTTCCCCCCAAAATGGATGCATGGCAAGTACGAACTTACCACATGGCATTTTCCTTTTTCCACCTTTTTACCCACTGCAGTAAAAGGAGACTCTCTGCACGGTAAAAACTCATGCTGCCACTAGCACAGGACCTTTTTTTACTGCAGAGTAGTAAAAGGGGCCCTTTATGTTGGATTAATTGGTAAATCCTTGAATAAACTCAATTAATACAAAATATGATTGTGTGATTGGTTTTTTGCCTGAAAATATTTGAGACTATTTCTCAGTAAACAATGAGGCTTCACTGGCTTCCCTTAAAAGCGTGTATTGCTTTTAAAGTTGTTTGTGTGATTTTTCATGTCTTGCATGGTAGTACATTGGAATTGCTTATTCGATTCTTTTCACATTCATTTTTTATTTCTTCTCAGACATGAGCTAATTTTTTCTTGAAACTCCCTGCTTTTAATGGCATATGTATGAAACGATATCTTAAGAATTCAAAAAATTGGAAGGTATACTTACCAAAGACAAACTGTTTGCCCTAATTCAATTGAGACAAGGCTACATTGCTGTTAACATTACTATTAAATAAATGGAGCCTCAACTGTCCATTTCTTCTCCTGAAGTAGGGCTATGAAACAACGAGGGTCAGTGGCATACCAAGGGGGGGGGGGGTGGTGGGGGCGGTCTGCCCCGGGTGCACACTGCTGCAGGGTGCTGTGGCGTGCGCCTGTCGGCTCCGAGTTTGCTAACTTTGCTCGTTCGCTGCAGCTCCCTCTGCCCCGGAACAGGTTACTTCCTGTTCCGGGGCAGAGGGAGCTGCAGCGAACGAGCGAAGTTAGTGAACTTGGAGTCGACAGGCACACGCCGCGGCACCCCCCCCCCAGCGGTGTGCACCCGGGGGGTGTCATTTCGCCGGGGGGGGGGGGGGGGAGGTGTCATTTCGCAGGGGGGGGCACGTTGCACCCGGGGGGGGGGGGGGGGGGGGGCGCATCGGCGATCCGCCCTGGGTGTCATCCAGGCTAGGAATACCACTGACGAGGGCCCATATTTCTTTTTGAGGTGGAAAATATCAGTGGTGCAAAACTCTTGATCAAGAATATAAATGAGGAAGTACATATACATAAGTATATAAGTATTGCCATACTGGGACAGACCAAAGGTCCATCAAGCCCAGCATCCTGTTTCAAACAGTGGCCAATCCAGGTTACAAATACCTGGCAAGATCCCCAAAAAGTACAAAACATTTTATACTGCTTATCCCAGATATAGTTGATTTTCCCCAAGTCCAATTTAATAATGGTCTATGGACATTTCCTGTAGGAAGCCGTCCAAACCTTTTAAAAACTCTGCTAAGCTAACCGCCTTTACCACATTCTCTGGCAACGAATTCCATTGAGTGAAGAAATATTTTCTCTGATTCATTTTAAATTCATCGCATGCCCCCTAGTTCTAGTATTTTTGGAAAGTGTAAACAGACGCTTCATGTCTACCCGTTCAACTCCAGTCATTATTTTATAGACCTCTATCATACCTCCCCTCAGCCGCCTTTTCTTCAAGCTGAAGAGTCCTAGCTGCTTTAGACATTCCTCATAGGGAAGTCGTCCCATCCCCTTTATCATTTTTGTCACCCTTCTCTGCACCTTTTCTAATTCCACTATATCTTTTTTGAGATGCGGTAACCAGAACCTTATCCTTTATTTGTCCTGGCTGTCTGTCCTATTAGATTGTAAGCTCTCTTGAGCAGGGACTGTCTTTTCTACATGTTAAATTGTGAAGCGCTGCGTACGACTGGTAGCGCTATAGAAATGATCTATAGTAGTAGTAGTAGAACGCAATATTCGAGGTTTGGTCGCACCATGGAGCAATACAAAGGCATTATAATGTCCTCATTTTTGTTTTCCATTCCTTTTCTAATAATACCTAACATTCTACTTGCTTTCTTAGCCACAGCAGCACACTGAGCAGAAGGTTTCAACGTATCATCAACGATGACACCTAGATCCCTTTCTTGGTCAGTGACTCCTAACGTGGAACCTTGCATGACATAGCTATAATTCAGGTTCCTCTTTCCCACATGCATCACTTTGCACTTGCTCACATTAAACGTCATCTGCCATTTAGACGTCCAGTCTCCCAGTCTCATAAGGTCCTCTTATAATTTTTCACAATCCTCCCACGATTTAAAGACTTTGAATAACTTTGTGTCGTCAGCAAATTTAATTACCTCACTAGTTACTCCCATCTCTAGGTCATTTATAAATATGTTAAAAAGCAGCGGTCCCAGCACAGACCCCTGGGGAACCCCACTAGCTACCCTTCTCCATTGAGAATACTGACCATTTAACCCTACTCTCTGTTTTCTATCTGTTAACCAGTTTTTAATCCACAATAGAACACTACCTCATGTCCCATGACTCTCCAATTTCCTCTGGAGTCTTTCATGAGGTATTTTGTCAAACGCCTTCTGAAAATCCAGATACACAATATCAACCGGCTCACCTTTATCCATATGCTTGTTCACCCCTTCAAAGAAATGTATTAGATTGGTGAGGCAAGATTTGCCTTCACTAAATCCATGTTGGCTTTGTTTCATTAATCAATGCTTTTGAATATGCTCTGTAATTTTGTTCTTTATAATAGTCTCTACCATTTTGTCTGGCACCGCCGTCAGACTCACCGGTCTATTATTTCCCGGATCTCCTCTGGAACCTTTAAAAAAAAAATCGTCATTACATTGGCCACCCTCCAATCTTCCGGTACCACACTCGATTTTAAGGATAAATTACATATTACTAACAATAGCTCTGCAAGTTCATTTTTCAATTCTATCAGTACTCTGGGATGAATACCATCTGGTCCAGGAGATTTGCTACTCTTCAATTTGCAGAACTGCCCCATTACATCCTCCAGGTTTATAGAGAATTCATTCAGTTTGTCCGAATTGTCAGCTTCAAATACCATTTCTGACACCGGTATCTCTCCCAAATCTTCCTCGGTGAAAACTGAAGCAAAGAATTCATTTAATCTCTCCACTTTGGCTTTGTCTTCCCTGATCACCCCTTTTACCCCTCGGTCATCTAGCGGTCCAACCGATTCTTTTGCCGGATTACTGCTTTTAATATACCTAAAAAAATTTTTACTATGTGTTTTTGCCTCCAACACAATCTTTTTTTTGAAGTCCCTCTTAGTCTTCCTTATCAGCGCTTTGCATTTGACTTGACATTCTGTCACGGAACCCAGGATGGTGAGCCCTTGGGCTGCAGCCAGGCTGCAGCAGACAAGTCCTCTGGGGAGGTGCAGAGCAGAGGTGAACCAGGCACTGAATATACACAGGATACCAGACATGGCAAATTTGCAGCACACTCAAAACAAGCAACAAGCACCACCAGAAAAGGGAGATAGACCACTCAGGTGGGCCTTACGGCTAAACCGGAACCCACTCGTACAGAGTCCAAGTGTACGGGCCTCAAGGCCGAACTGGAACCGAATCATACCAGAGGGAAGGGAAAAGAAACAGAACGGAATCTTTTGAGCAAGTACTACTCAAGCAGTGCACACTCACTGCACTAAACAGAGCCACAAACAAGGGGTCAAAGGACCCTATACACAGGCACAAAGGAACTGAATGGGAAAAGACAACCCCACTTAGACTCACATGGTAGAAACCACAGGTAAAAGATAAGAAATCCACACAGGAAGGCAGCACAGGACTGGGCTTAGAGCCCTAGCTATAAATGAATAGTTCTAACCAGGTCAAACAGACATCACACAGAGAGGTAGTACAGGGCTGGGCTAGTAGTCTCAGCTAAACAGAAAAAACACCCACTCAAGCACAAACAGAACCAAACAGAGAGGACACACTGGGCTGTGCTAGATCCACAGCTATAAACAAATAATCCTAACCAAGTCAAACAGAAGTCACACAGAGAGGTAGCACAGGGCTGGGCTAGTGGTTCCAGCTAAACAGAAAAAACACCCACTCAAGCACAAACAGAAACAAACATAGAGGACACTCAGGGCTGTGCTAGATCCACAGCTATAAACGAATAATCCTAACCAAGTCAAACAGAAATCATACAGAGAGGTTGCACAGGGCTGGGCTAGTGGTCCCAGCTAAACAGAAAAACCACCGATTCAAGCACAAATAGAACCAGAGAGGACACTCGAACAGAAAGCACACAGGAAACTCAAGACATGGCCACACCGAGGAACACTCACGGCTATGCCATACAGAACTCAAGGATAAGGGAAGCCACTCATAGGAATACACTAGGCTGTTCCCTACAGCACTCAAGGGAAAAGGGGAGCCAACTATAGGAATACACTCTCTAGGCTGTACCATACAGCACTCAGGGAAAAGGGAAGCCACTCAAAGGAATACACTAAGCTGTGCCACACAGCACTCAGGGAAAAGGGAAGCCACTCATAGGAATACACTAGGCTGTGCCACACAGCACTCAAGGGTCAAGGGAATCCACTCACAAGAATACACAAGACTGGCCATACAGGACTCAAAGGTATAGGGAAGCCACTCATAGGAATACACAAGGCTGTGCCACAGAGTCAAATAATAGACACTAGAGACAAAGGGAAAAGCAAGCAAACAGGGAACGCTGCCTTTATATACATAATTCAGATAAGGAGGAATGCTCACAAGAATCAGGAGACAGACACAGCAGACAAAGAGTTAAAGCACATCAGAAAGAAGCAGGGCTTACACTGCAGTCAAAGTTTTAAAACAAATAAAGGGAAAAACAACAATGTTCTTACCAGAACTCAGTCAGGTAGGGAAAGGAAAGGCAGGCAGAGACAGAGCACACCCAGGTGCATGGAAGCAAAGTAATCAAGGAAAGCAGCTAGGCTGGCAACAACTGGCTCTCTGAACAGTGAAAGGTAACAAGGGAAACCACACAAAGAAACAGAACAGGATTAGGGCTTTGCTTGAGAGCAAACCTAAAAGGAAAGTAATCCATACAGAGTCAAACCAAAACCACTCACAGAGGGCTCAGGGCTGTGCCCAAAGACACAGCATAACAAGAAAACCAGTTCCCTCAGAATCAAACAACAGTACAACAAGAAAAAGGAAAATAGACCTGTTGCAAAGGCCATGCAGGAAAGCTCCCTGGGTCCTTATAAAGGAGTAGGCTGATGATATCAAAAGTAGGAAATGAAGCAGGGAGACCAAAGCAAGGCTTGGCTAACAAGAAGAAGAACAACAACAGGGGAAAAGGCAGACTGGAGAAGTCATAGAGCTAGATAGAGAGAAACATTAGGTCTGAACATAAGGGCACGGCCATAACCGTGACACATTCCTTTTGCTGTTTCTTATTATTTTCAGTTGGTTCCTTCTTCCATTTTCTGAAGGATTTTCTTTTAGCTCTAATAGCTTCCTTCACCTCACTTTTTAATCATACCAGCTGTCGTTTGGTCTTCCATCCTCCTTTTTTAATATGCAGAATATATTTGGCCTGGATTTCCAGGATGGTGTTTTTGAACAGCATTCACACCTGAAGTAAAATTTTGACCCTCGCAGCTGCTCCTCTGAGTTTTTTTTCACTGTTCTTCTCATTTTATCGTGTAGTCTCCTTTTTTAAAGTTAAACACTAACGCATTTGATTTCCTATGTATACTTACTTCAAAGGAAGACGATATATGTTAGAACTGGTAGCTGTGATTTTCGGATCGTTTGATGAAGAAGGGACGATGAATAATCCTGCAAGTGAAGAGTCTATAGCGTTGATAAGTGTTTGGTTCTTTCTCTTTCATTTAGTGCAAGGAACAGTTTGAATTTTTTTTTTGTTGAACCTCAAGATGGAATTAGTTCAGTGTATAAGTTTGAGATGAGATTAGATTAGATCCTTTTTAAAAATAAAATACAAGCACAAATCCTACAGAAATTATGCCTAGATTGAAGGTGTGGATATTGTAAGGAGGAGGTAGAAGGAAGGCAGAGAAGAGCTGATAGTGACAGTAAGCGGGGAAAGGAGAAAAACCCTCAGAGGGGAAAAGGGAGGAGGAGACTGATGAAAAGGGAAGAGAACTACAGAGCCCAGCAACACTTGCAAGGAAGGAGGGAACAAGAGAAACAGTACCACAACTCCCAGCAGGTAGTAGAGTCAGGGGGTGATTGGGAGATGGAGGATAATCAGGGGGAAGAGCAGCACCTGGGAGAAAGGGTGGGGGAAGACTCCATGGAGTGGGAGGAGATTGAACTAGGAGAGGAAAGCAAAAGGAAAGAGGTTGGTGAGGAGCAAATGGAGTTCTTTTGCTCAGGACAAAGAGAGGTGGAAAAGGAAGAGACTGCAGAGAGAGAGAAGCCAGAGATTTGGGGCCGCTAAGTGACAATACCTAGATGCAGTCTGGCTTCATGAAACTGTGGGAATTAGTTACCTGAAGGAGGTCAGTCTGAACATTTGTGGGAGGTTGTCAGAGTGTTGGTGTCTGGCAAATGAGGGTGGTGAAAATGCCTCCAACTCCTAGGCAGTAGAAGAAAGGAGAGGAGGAATAGACTGATCCACAGGTTGATCCCAAGTTGTTAGCGAGTTCTAAGACTGAACTGTTCTGAACTATTGTTGATTGCTGTGTGTTGGAGAAGTGAAGCAAGGTGCACAGAGGCCAGCAGCTGTAGTACAGTGGACATGCTGTTTTCCCGTTGGTACCGCTGGGGAATAAAGTACTCTGCAGAATAAATATAATACTGTGAATAATATACTTTTTGCAAGTGAGCAGAAGCAGTGCCTCTTAGGAGGTGGATTAGCCCCAATTGTGTGGGTGAAGGCGGACAGTACAGAGAGGTGTTGAGTGGAGAGCGGACAGCACGGAGAGGTGTCGAATCGAGAGCAGACAGCACTGAGAGGTGCAGGCTGACAATATTAGACCCATTTAAGAGCAGTGTTAAAATACACACGTAAATCGTGGTTTTTCCCATGTTCTTCCCTGTGAGACCCCGAGCGGGGACTGGGCATGGCCAGTACAATAATACAGCTGGACAAAAGGTACAATCAAAACTAAAGTATTTATTGTACTAGTTCCTCACCTTGTTAAATCACAGAAGCGGAACTATAAAATAAAGCAATCTCTCTCTTAGTTAAATTCAATTGCATAGGCCTCTGCCTAGCAGGCTAAATCCAAAACATCGCTTCTTAATTCGCCAGCATTCCTTGTACACGGCTTCTCTTTTCCTCTCTCTTCAAACCTGGAGCCTCTGTATCGGGTTCTTCAATACTATACTTCTTTCTCAATTCTCCAGTACTCTTATACAAGTTAATTCTCCAAGCACCATAGCTTTCCTTCCTAGGCTTCTCGTTCTTTCTCTGGATCTGGAGCCTCTGTATCGGGTCTCCTGTACTACAGTGGCGTAGCCACAGGTGGACCTGGGTGGGCCGGGGCCCACCCAATTAGGGCTCAGGCCCACCCATCAGCAGCACACGTATTAGCGGTAGCAGGTGGGGATCCCAAGCTCTGCCAGCAGAAGACTTTCCCCTGATGGTAATGAAAACGCTATTCTCCAGGATACCAGCACCTGCACATGCTCACTTTTCAGCGAGTGCCTGCTGCAGACTGCTAAGGTGGAAAGAAGCGTTTTCCCGCCAGCTGAGATTTTTTTTTTGGTGGTGGGTGAAGGGGAAAACACTTGGTGCCCACCCACTTCTTGCCTAGGCCCACCCAAAATCTGTTGTCTGGCTACGCCCCTACTATACTTCTTTCTCAACTCTCCAGCACTCTGGTACAGTTCACTAAGCAGTATCAAGGCTTCCAATACACTTCAGTACACTTGAATAATATACTTCATTAAATACCATGGTTTACCTCAGCCAGGTCACAACACTTCTCTTGGCTTACCTCAGCCAGATCACAGCAGTCAGTTCCACTCACTCTGGTCACACCCTCCAGAGCTCCGGCTCTTCCTCTCCTGGACCTCTGTATCAGGGCCCTTCTCACAATTAATCCAACCCACTTTCACAGTAATCCAACCTCATTCGATCTGGTCACACTCTAGAGCTCCTGCTGTTTCTCTCCTGGACCTCTGTAATGGGGACTTCTGCTTATTCTTTCTCCCAGGAAGTCTCTGTATCAGGCCTCTCTCTGTCAGCACTCTTTCTGGGCTTTATAACTGTATTCTGTACATTGTGGAGTCACATCCTCCTGTCCAGACAGCCTACCCTTCCCACAATACACTAACTCTCTCAGCTCTGCAGTTCAGCCTCTGACCAGCAAGTTCAGCGCCCTCTGCTGTCAGGGGGCTGAACTGCAATTTCCAGCCAAGGACACCTGCACTGTCCCTCACTGCATCACATACCCAACTCTGCTCCCGAGCACCCTTATTGTTCAAGTGTTTGCCAGCTTGCACCGTGGAGAGGTTTAAGCAGGACCAAAATTAATAAGCACCCATTTACACAGTTTTGCATGCTTGAAAATGGTTTAAAAATCAGCCTCTATGTTTTTAGAATATATGTTTGCAAATGCTCTTGCCCCACCTCTGCCCCTTGTCCACCCCTAGGAACATGTGCATATACTACAAAAAAGCATGTGCTATGTGTTGGTAGCATTTACTTTATGCGCATACACCTGGATTCTTTATAGATCACCCAAAGTTAGTCGGACAAATTTGAGTGCTCAGGGCAGATGCAAATTAATGATTTAACAAGATATCAACAATCAATTATTGACGTTAATTGGCATTAATTTGGATTTGCGTGTGTATCTGCCTGCACACTATTCTATTACACTAAATAGTCTCACATACAACCCAAAAGAAGGCATAGCCATGGGAGGGGTATGAGCGGATCAGGGCATTTCCAAAATTTAGGTGCAGTGTTATAGAATACCAGGGTTACACATCCAACTTGCATGTCAGGATTTACACCAGGTTTCAGCAGGTGTCAATCCTTGTGCCCAAAGTTGGACACAGGAATCCAAACTAAGCGCTATTCTATAAAGGGTGCTCAGCCCAGAGTGCTCTTTATGGAATAACACTTAGCGTAGATTTTTCCCGGTATCTATAATTGAGTGCCATTTCCTGAATCTGGCCCGTGTAGTTGTGCCATTTTAAAATGGCTACTTGTTAAGTGTCCAACATTTTTTAAAACATATAAATGCCTTATATACCCTATACCCCCAAATTCTATATATCGTGCCTTAATTTCTGCGTAACTTAATTGGTTAACTAGCTAATCAGTGCTGTCAATTGGATGTTAACAAGGAACATCAGCACTAATTAGCATTAATTAAAATTTACCCGCACAACTCACCAAATGTGGTGCGCATCAATTCCAAGTTGTATAGTTTGTACAATTTTTGTGCATTATTATAGAATACACCCGCTCTCCCCCAGATTCTATATAGCACATCTACAGATCTGCACTGAAATTGGCACGGATTATGTAATAATGTGCGTAACTTAACAAGCTAATGAGCGCTGAAAACAGCACTTAACATGCAATAATGAGCATTCATTGGCACTGATTAGAATTTACATGCACAACTCTCTAAACATATTTTGTAACAAAGTGTGCCGAACTTCTAATGCGCACAGGGAAAAAGGGGCGTGGTTATGGGTGGTGAAATGGGCATTTTGTTGGCATTCCAAAATTTATAGGCATAGTTATAGAATATAGCTCAGTGTGTGTAAATCTATGCGTTGGGATTTACGCCACATTTTCATTGGTGTAAATGGATGTGCGTAGTTTTAGGCGCTGAGATATGAACTAAGCTTATTTTATAACTAGCATGATTGCAGAATATGTTTAGTTGGCACTGATTTGAGAGCTGTTTTTTTAGGCATCCTATATAGAATCTCCCCCTCTGTGCTAAATGGAAGTGACCAAATTTGGTCATGTGGAGAGATGCTCAGCGTATTCTATATACCACATGGAAATTCAAGCCAGTTCTATAAAATTTAGGTATATTGTAGAGAATACGCTTAGGCATATTTTTTTACTGCATGGATTTTTCTAGCCCATAATGTACTATGTTATGTTATGTCATGTTACACAATACTTCTATTCTGCAAATGCCTAAACAGTTCTGTGAGGATTACAAAATTCAAAAGAGAACTGGATAAACCAACAATCCTGGAGTTACAATCTCAATATGCAACACGATCTAGTTTTTGAATAATACATATTTGTTAAAAAATAAAGTATTTAAAGTCCTTCTAAATAGTTTGTAAGTACACAAACCTGAAGAGGCCATGAGTTCCATACTGAAACTTCTTGATACTTAAGAGAAGACTCAAACATTTTCCACGATTTAATCTGCTTTGGAAATTGTAATAGCATCTGATTGAGTCCTATAAACAGGACCATTAAGAAGAAATGTAATCCAATCACATAGGTAAGACAGACATCGCCATTCATGATTTTAAAAATAACAGTGCAAAGTTTAAATTGTATCCTGCCTCTTCAGGGAGCCAATGCAACTCCATAAAAAAATGAGGTAACAGAATCAAATTTATGAGCTGTATATAACAGCCGTGCCACTGTATTCTGTATAAGTTGCACCCATTTAATCAAAGTTTTTGAACATCCGACAGAGATGACAGGACCTCTTGAGTCTTATTATTTTTTTCTTTATTTTTATTGAGGTTTTATCTTAATGCTTTATATTTCAATGTCCTGGTCAAGCTAAAAGCACATCTTGAGATTCACAAGTGTCCTTAATTTTTGTACTATATATCAGCCATTCTGCTTACAAACAGCCACTTCTATGGCTCAGTTTTTAACATAAGCTCCTTTTATATTTCATCATTTAGTATAGCTGTAAACAGGCAAAAAAGTTACTCATTGCAACACTCATGTTGGACTTTTGAGCTGCCAAAATGCAGGTAGCAGAAGCAGGGCACTATTTCTGACAGGAATTATCGGAGCATATAGTTTAATTTTTTGCGAGTAAGTTAAACCTGGTGGGATTTCCTGTTAGCTACCATGGCAGTACAGTGATATGCAGTAAGTGGAAGCAATTGACAACAGACTGCAAAGAGGACATATATAAGAAATTCTAAAGAGTTTATCTTTGAAAATGCTGTCAAAAAAAAAAAAAAAAATGAACAAGAACCAGAGGATTAAAACCATGAGAAAAAAAAAGCCAAGATGTGTATTGAATTAAGCAAATCAGAAACCCGATATGTTTCAAAATATCTTCAGGGTATAGCTATGGATGGCAAAAGTAGCAAAATATAAATAAACCGTCATTAGAAACAAATATCAGATCTTAAAAATTAAATCCAACAAAGAATAGAAAGTCTATGTTCCAAATAAATGATCTGTTATCTTGATACACTTGTACCAGGAAAAGAAAAATAGGTAACCTGTATTTTCAAAGGTTATTTGTATAAATGGAATGGAATTCTACACCTCATTTTCAATATTCAAGATCAATTTATGAGCTTATGTTGAGTTTGAAATAGGGTTGTTTTGCATGTTTAACTTTGCAGGTAGGTATACTACTGAATATTTACACCAAATAACAGGCTTAAATCTCAAAATATTATGTTCAAATTTAGGTATGGAATTGCTGTTACCTAATTTCTGCTTCCATTGTTAAATTCTGGTATGGATGACAAAGAGCTACAGACATAAATCTACATGCTTCCATTTACGTCAATAAAAACCTGATGTAAATCCATGCACTTAGGCGCACTGACCCACATTCTGTAATTACACGTGGAAATTTTGGAACGCCCATGAAATGCCCCTTTTAAGCAATGCACATTCACTGCACGCTTTGCAGTTTAGGCGTAGTTCTTTATAGAATATGCTTAGCGATTTCCATGCATAAATTGTAATTATTGCCAATTAGTGCTCGTTATTGCTTGTTAAGTGCTGTTAAAAACGCTGATTATCTCTTTGCGGAATCTAGACGCCATATATAGAATCTGAGGGAAAGAGGCTTGCATTTATCTGCTGCTTTTATACCTATGGAACATATGATGCAGGTGTGCTGTCACTGTTAGAACACGAGACATAAGTAGGGCTTAATTTTTGAGGGACCAGCCTGGAAAACAGTTACACCACTTCTTTTCAGAATCAGAGGAGCAGAAGTGTTCTGTTTCAACCTCTCCCTTCCAGGCAGGCTGCAGGGAAGTGGAGGTGAGGGAGTGAGCATGGAGTCAGACAACAAACACTCTACTCCTAATCCATGGCAGATGATCAAAAGCCCCGCGCTATTCCAAACAGCGCTCTAAAAATAGCGCTGGAACAGCGAGGGGCTTTACCGCTTATTTGACAGCTCTGGGCTGGGCCCAAGCAAGGCAAAATGGGGGCTGGAGGTCCGGCGGACCTCTGGTCCCCCAACCCCTCCCGACACAGGTTCAGGGGGGACTAGAGATCCGGTGGATCTTCAGCCCCCCTAACCCCCAGCATTCCTGAGAAGTCCCTGGTGGTCCAGTGGGTGACTGACAACCCCCTCACCCCTAGTGACAGGGGGCTACAAGTCCAGCAGACCTCCGGTCTCCTCGACCCCCCCCCCCAACACAGGTTTGGGGGAGCTGAGATCAGGTGGGTCTCCAGCCTCTCTACCACCCCCAGCATTCGTAAGAAGTCCTTGATGGCCCAGTGGGACACGTTCAATCCCCCCACCTCCTACCTTAAGTTGTCCTTCGGCTCAGCATGCAAAATGGCAGTGCCCAGCCCTACCCAGTATATCCTGGGATGTGCTGGGCAGGCTTTACACCATATAAGGTTGCGCCGAAGGAAGAGGAGGGAGGCCACCTCCCTCCTCCAACTTAAGGTAGGGCAGTGGGGGGATTGACCACAGCCTACTGGGCCACCAGGGACTTTTTACGAATGCTGGGGGGGGGGGGGTTAGGGGGGCTGGAGACCCACCGGATCTTCAGCCCCCCTGAAACTGTGTTGGGGGGGGGGGTCGGGGAGACCAGAGGTCCGCTGGAGCTCCAGCCCCCTGTCACTAGGTGCAGGGGGTTGTCAGTTGGGTCGCCAGTTCCTGGGGGGGGGGGGGGGGTCATCAGTCAGGCTGTCGGTTCCTGCAGGGGGTTGCTGCATTGGGGGGAATGGGGCTTGCTAGCATGCAAATGCATGCTGGACAGGGCTCACCATTCCTCCCCAATGGTCTGCAAACTCTAACGCCAGCTCTAAGCTGGCGTAGGGTTTGCCGCAGCCAGTGAGCCAATCTTTGGCGCACTGGTCACTGATCATTGGGGATGAATAGGTTTAGCATGCATTTGCATGCTACTTGTGCTAAGAGCCCTGTTTTGCATCCATTTGCATGCTAGTTGCATTCAGAGCCCACGAGCGCGTTGTTTCACGTGCTCGGGGGCTCTGATCAAGGGGCGGCTGCAAATGCAGGCACTAATATAGCGTTAACAGCCTCTAGCGCCTGCGTTTGCTTCTGATCTTTGGCCCACCAGTCCCTCTTTTCTTATTGCTCCTGCCCCTGGCTCGCCTAACCCTTTCCCCAGCTCCACAGTTCTACTTCTTTTTTTGCCTACAAGTTATCCCTGGATGGAAGAGTTGCCATGCTTGATCAGACCATTTATACAGCATCCAGCAGAAAAGAGTTGCCTGTTGTTTGCGATACTCCTCCAGTTTCTAGCAGTCATAGTTTAGGGGTGCATTAAGTCCACAAAACATCTCTGACTGTTACATAACCTATGAGTGATTAATCTCCATGAGGTTGTCTAGATTTTTAATAGCAAATTACCTGATGAGGTCATTATGAAAGCATATTTTTAATTTATAGTGAGTAGGCTAAACCTGCATGGATTTCCTGTTAGCTACCATGGCAGTACAGTGATATGCAGTAAGTAATAGCATTTGCCACCAGAATTAAAAGAGAACACCTATAAGAAATTCTGAAGGGGTTATCTTTGAAAATGCTGTCAAAATAATAAATGAACAGGAACCAGAGGATCAAAACCATGAGGAAGAAAAATCATTTACTGAATCAAGCACACCAGAAACTTAACATGGCCATGTTTGAAAACCAGGGTACAACTATAGATGATAAAAATGTTAGAACATAAAGAAACCGCAAATAGAAACAAATATCTAATCTAAGGTCAAAACATGTGGCCCTTTTACTAAGGCACGTTAGGTCCTTAACGCGTGATTAACATGGGTAAACAGGCTACCACAAAATGCAGTAAAGCATTTTGTGGTATTTTGCCTGTTAGCAGATATTAACTCCTGGGTTAAGTATTTTTTAAAAAATGTATTTTGAGGGGGCATGTCATAGGTGGAGAATGGCCATGGAAGCGTTAAGCAGTTAGTGCATTTGTATTAGTATGTGCTAACTGGTTAATGTGGAGTAATCATAGGAGCCCTTCCTGTCTCCTAAATAGGAGGTGGTAAATGCTCCTATGTTAATATTTCCCCGGTAACTCTTGCTAATGAAAAATTAGTGCATGACTGAAAAAAAAAAGAAAATGGCCAAAAAACATGCAGTGTACAAACAGGACTTGGTGCTCGCTAACAAACTGCGTTAGGATACTTTAACCCAGATTTCAGCACACTTTAGTAAAAGGGTCCCTTAGATTGTTAGCTGACTAGGAACAGAGAAAGTACCTGAATATAATATGTAAACCGTTTTGGTTGTACCACAGAAAGGGTGGTATATCAAATGAATGATCCTTATCAAAGAAAGGTCAGTTAAATAGAAATGAAGAATATGTTTCGTTCTGTGCAGAAATTCACTCCTGATATAAAGAAGGTGTAAATATGTGCGTGTATGTATTCAATACCTGAACACACATAGGAGGTAATTCTATAAATTGGTGGTTAGACGTACACACCACTTATGCATGTATTTGGTAGTGAAATGCACATATGCATATCATTGAACATACCTAGGCATGACTATTTATGCCTACCATTAACATAGCATAGATGGGTGAACCTAAACTGAGGTGCCTATATGCCAACTTAGTATTCTATAATGGCATCTGCACACAGATATCATTATACAATTTGTACCCACTGCATAGGGGTGGCCCAAGGCAAGATGCCGCCTGAGGCAGGGCTGAGATACTGCCCCCCCCCCCCCCGGCCATGGTCTGGCACCTCCCCCTTCCTTCCTTCACCCCCTTCCCCGAGTTTTCTTTCTTTTCCTATTTTCCAAAAGCGATTCCTATACTCTGCCCTGCCGCCGGCACTAAGCTCTTCTCTACTGCGGCATGCCTCTGAGGAAACAGGAAGTTATATCAGAGAGGCGGGCCACAGTAAAGAGAAGAGGCCAGTGCTGGCGGCAGGGCAGCGTATGGGAATTGCTGTCACTGCCGCCACCTTTTGGAAAGTGGAAAAAGAAGGTAAACTCGGGGAAGGGGGTGGAGGAAGGAAGGCAGAGATGCTGCTCCAGGAAGAGTGCTGCCGGAGGCCCCTGCCTCAAGTGGCCTAATGGTAGGGCCACCACTGCCAGAGCATGGCATTGGCATGCCTAAGTGGAGGTGTCAATGTATAGAGTTACCTTCTAAGACAGCAATTCTATAAAGGGGCACCTAGATTTAGGTGTCTGCAGCGCACATAATAGTAGCCTATTCTATAACAGAAAGTAGTCGCCGCATAACCGGGTACATATGTGTGTTTGCAGCTACGCAAGAGTACCTATGCCAGCCATAAATGATTGCACCTAGATGCCAAAGATACGCAAATATAGCATTCTGTAAGTTACATGCATGTGTGAGTCCACACTCACTTCAAACAGACTTTGAAACATATACTCTTACCTGTAAAATTTGCACTTTGGAAGATATGCGCTTATTTACCGAAGCATGTGTAGCTGGACTTTTGGTGTTTATGTGGACACATATGCATGTATGTATCCATCACTGTTCTCTGACTGGAGAAGAGCAGATGTGGTCCCTTTCCAGAAAAGCAGAAGTAAAGAAGATGTTGGGAACTACAGGCTGGTAAGTCAGATTTCTGTGGAAAGTAAATTAATGGAAACGCTTTTAAAATAAAGAATAGTAAAGTTTTTGGAATCCAGTAGATTACAGGACCTGAGCCAACATGGTTTCACTAGAGGCAGGTCTCAGGCAAATCTGTTACCAGTGGTGTGCCGCATGGTTTGGTTCTTAGGTTGGCTCTTTTTAAGATTTTTGTAAGCAATATTGCTGAAGGGCTGTTGGGTAAGGTTTGCTTCTTTGCGGATGATACCAAAATCTGCAATAGGGTAGACACCCCTGATAGTGCGGATAACATGATGAAGGAATTAGCAAAGCTAATTTGAGCTGCAAAAACCCGAGGGAACGGTACAGTTTAGGGGGTGAAGAATTTTTGTTCATGAAACAGGAGTTGGACATGGGTGTGATTGTGTGTGATGATTTTAAGGTGGCCAAACAGGTAGAAAAGGGTGCACAGGGAGAGGAATGGCCAGTAGGAAAAAGGAGGTGACTCTGGTGAGATCTCAGTACAATTCTGGAGACCACACCTTCAAAAAATATACAAAGGATGGAGTCGGTCCAGAGGGTGAATACTAAAATGGTCAGTGGTTCTCATCATAAAGCGTAAGTGGACAAGCTTAAAAGATCTTAATATGTACATTTTGGAAGAAAGGTGGGAGAGGGGAGATATGACAGAGATACTCAAATATCTATGCTGCATAAATGCACAGGAAGTGAGTATCTTTTAATTGAAAGGAAGCTCTGGAACCAAGGATGAAAGTGAAAGGGGGTAGACTTCACAGAAAGGATGGTGAATTCTTGGAATGGCCTCCTGGTGGAAGTGGTGTAGACAAAAACAGCATCCTACAACAGTTTCACAATTGACAACATTTCATTCACCATTGACAATAATCTGAAAATTCTAGGTATAATTATAGACAGACATTTAACTTTTGATACTCAAGTTTCCTCAGTAATCACAAAATCTTTCAGGTCTCTTTAGAAACTAAAAAGGATCAGACCTTATTTCTCATCAGAAACATTCAGACTATTGGTACAATCATTAACATTATCCCAATTCGATTATTGTAATGCCATGTATTCTTGCTGTAAGGAGTACCTGTTGGAAAAAACTCCAAAAAGCTCAAAACACTGCAGCCAGGTTCATATACAAAATCTCTCGTTTTGATAGTGCCTCCCCTTTATTAATCAAATTACATTGGCTTCCCATCAAAGTGAGAATCACCTTCAAATTATGTACGCTATCCTATATAAGGCACACACCTTTTATAGAATAATGCTTCATGCTGGATTTTTTTTGGCACCTAAGTTTTGGCATCGTTGAGAACATAGGAACCAACTTTTCAAAATTATTGGGGGTGCTAAGCCCAATGCACCCACAGAGTCGGCTCCAATGGTTGAGACAACTGTTCTGATAAGTTGGGTACCACGTTTGTCAGCCTCTCCAAGAATGGAGTCTAGCTGCTCCTGACCTTGTATGGAAAAAGCAGGTGAAATAACTTGCACCGTATGGAAGATTATATGCACAAACTAAATCACATTGAACTGGGGAGCAACTATTTTCTCAGATAGCATAGCTCCTTGAAAGACCTTCATCCCCAAATGATCCATTAAAAAAGAGTTTTTTCAATGGGGTAAGAGGGAGGGTAATTAGGAAATCCCTGCACTTGTTAGCTTTACATATAGCTGCTTCTACTACTATTGATGAGCAGGAATTTAATAAAGCCTACAGATGGCTGTCCTTTATATTTCATGTTTAACATTTTTGAAATAGGCTGAACAGAAAGTGGAGTCTGCCACATATGAAACTGCTGGACTTACAAAGGTACAACCACTATTGTCTTGGGGACCTCTATGAATTGGAGAAGACCAAATAGATCTGATTTGTTTCTTGCTAAAGGGAGATAGAAATCTCTTTAGCCATTTTACTGCCATACTTTGGATATGAAATGCCCTCATATGGAGACTCATTCCTTGACAGTGGTGGAGAAAGATCAGATGGAATTCCTTTTCTAGCATGATATGAGTTCTAAACTCTAGATTCTACACTCTAGATTGTTCCAGAACTTAGAACTTAATATGTAGCATGATATGAGGAATGTTCAGAGTTATTGATTTTGCTGAAATCAGATACAAATTTATATATATAAAATATACAGCTGCAAAGACTGTCAGATAAACTGGTCTGACTTTCACCTTCCTCCTGGAGACTACTGATATCAAAAGCTAGCTGGGTGGCTACTTACAGTCAATCACCATATCTCCAAAGAACAAAAGTCTGCATATTGAGAGCAATTAAAAAGACTGGATGAAACTCACAGACAAAGACTCAGAGACTGAAAAGTCCATCTACCCACCCAATCTGACAAAAGAAGTCCATCTATGCCAGACTCTTTTAATCCTGTCAGATACCTTTTGGATGTATATCACAGGAGATAGCCAGACAGAAACTCTTATGATGTCATTAAACATGGGACCAGTTACCATGCTCCATCTCAAAACTAGATAGAACTAGTTTTCAGCTATCCCTGAGTTTTCATTGGATCAAATACACCCCACCTGACTTCAGCCTATGGTCCAACAAGAAAATATAAAAACCTGGAACATTCTCAGATTGCTCTCTGGCTTTTTCTTCTCTGCTGCTTCCTGATCTGCACCTCAGTGGACCTTCATTGAATCCCCGGGCCTTGCTGGACTTCAAACACATCCAAGATAAGACTTTCTCCAGGCTCCAGCAACAACTCTGGAACAAAAAGACTTCTTTTCCAGCAAGGACCTCCTTCATCATTCCAACCAGCAGCCATCATCAAAGTGAGTTACTATTAATCCAGCCTAATTTATAATTCAGACTTTCTAATCTTGTAGTATATTTCCCTTGTGTAAGATCCCTAAAAACTGCCTCTTTTTAATATTATTGCGTTACCTGTATTGTAAATAAACATTTTAAAGATATGTTCTGAGCACATCTCCTTAAACCTTACAGTGCAGGTTAATGTAATTCCCAAAATATATCCTTTTCCTTTTTTCTTACATTTATTGTTTTTACACTATAGACACCTCCTCTTCACGTTCCACAGAGAATAGTTGGATATTGAAAGGATCCAATGGACCCTCAACCTTAGAAAATGAGAGTTTTCATGCTCTGACTCTGAAGAAGACAGGAAGAAGACAATCAGATCAGACCACAGGAGTGGAAAGACTTCAGTAGTCATATTAGAGGCATCCCTCATGTAACCCTTTAGAAGCATTTTAGCAAATTTTATGGAAAAGCAACTTCTCAGCATCTTAATGTTCTCAGAGAAGGTTTAGATGGTCTCTTCATGCTCTTGGTACCATTGAAGAATAATACTTACTAGTCCTTGTGGTCATGGTCACCACTGGGGTGCATAGACATTTGGGACTAGATTCGTGAATGGCGTCCAAATTTGGGTGCTGAAAAAATTCACGCTGAGTGCTGTTCTATAAATGGCACTCCGAGTTTGGCACTGTTTATAGAATAGTGCGTAGCGCTGGGATCCATGCCCAACTTTTGGCATGAAGATTTAAACCAACTGAAACCTGGTGTAAATCCTCGCATGTCAATTAGGCACAGATCCCCCAAATTCTTTTATACTGCGTGCATTTTTAGTGAATGCCCCTAACCTGTCTATGCTCCACCCATGGCCATGCCCCTTTTGAGTTACATGCTAAGAATTCTGCAGACACACTTTATAGAATAGTGGTTAGCAAGATGTGGTGCAAATCTAACTTGTTGCCAATTAATGCCAATAATTCATTATTAGGGTTCAATTGTTGGAAGCTAATTGGCTTGTTATTCAATTAAAATGTGCATGCAAATTAGGTGTGCGCCCAAATTTGCACACACAATTTTGAGTGCCATATGTAGAATCTGGGGGTTGTTGTGCATTTCAGGCATGGATGAAATCCTGACTTCGGTGACATGATGTTGTATTTTTTGAATGAAGGCTAACACGAAGAAAATCAGAGTTGAAAACCAAAACAAATTGGGGAGCTTTGCTTCTCATGCCCATTTGTTTGAGCAGAAAAACAAAACTGAGGAGCTAAGGAAACCACTGTATACGGGAATGGCTTTACGTGCTCAGGGTGAACAGTTCTGTGCTGGAGCTGTTGAATGACATCATTCCACTTAACATGCATGGCTGTGTCTTGCTCGTTAATGGAAGAAAAGGGCATTTCCCTGTTCCTTGAATCATTTGCAGCAAGGTATTAGAGATTTCCAGAGCCCAAAGTCTATTAAGCATATTTTTTGATTATGAGTCAGAACAGACCCATTGCAAAAAGGTGTAATTACAACTAGAACTGACAGATGATGGATGTAACCCTACCAGTACCCAGAGAAAGAAACCTTCTGAGTATATTTCTGAAACATGACCATTTTCTGAAGTTGTTATAGTTCTGAACATTTATTTTGCAGGAATAATATTAGTAAAATCTTTCTGTCATACTTTTTCTGGCGAGCTCAAGTGAAATCTATTTTGTACACTAATCTGGGATTCTAGAGCAAGTTTATTCCACAAGATCAAACAAAAAACAAGCAGCAGGCAAACCAGTTGGCTCAACTAATTTTATTCAAAATATATGTATAAAAAGGTGGTTAACAAATGTGTATGCATTCAGACTATATCAACTGTCTTGTAGCCCAATATATTTCAGTAAACAAATGCCTGCATCACGGGCAACTACAAAATTTGCAGTAAGTTGGACCATACATACATACATTCATTCATCCACCTTGTAGATTATACCAAACTCACTTATGATAATATGGCGAGCCCAATCAGGTGAAACTGATTGATAATTCCTATCAGGTGTAGCAACTCACTTAGAGTTAACCCATGGGCTCAGCTAGCATGGTACTTTGAGGGTTCCTGATGGGGGGAGATGGGATATTACAGCAGGAGTTTGGGGGGGTGGGTGCGGCATTGAGGACAGGGCAGACAGCAAGAAAGGAAGATGGCAGAGAGGAAAGACACCACATCCTTGAGCACTTCTGAAAATATTCACATTTATTTGAAATAGAAAACATATTCTCAAAAAAAAGGTGTATACTGATGGTAGTAACTGGGCCCTTTTACAAAGCAGTGGTAAGCTTAATGCGGGCTTACTGCTTGCTAAAAGGGAAGTACCACTGGGCTACAACAGCAGCCCAGCAGTAGTTCCCTCTTCCGGAGCGTAGCATTTCCAACGCTGCAAAAATATTTCAATTTTTGTAGCACCGGTGTGTACCCAGTGGTAATCGGGTAGTATTTTCATCATTTATGCATGTAAATGACCTCTCGTAGAATACTGATTAATGGAAAAGTATGCACCAGTTTTTGATAGCACAACGTTTGTGGGTGGGCATACGCGTATGTGGAGTTTGGGTACAGCGTTAGCAGATCACATTAATACATGCACAAATCACAGAATACTGTAATTTACACGTTGTTTCAAATGTTCTGGCTAACACCTGGGCAAAGGAATTCACAGCAGCTCTAGGGTTGGTGTAAGTGATTGTGCCTTAAACGTAAGCACATTTTCTGCCATTTGTGCTAGCACCTACCCTATGTATTTGAGTATAGGTCACCACATTTTTAAGTATTTGAAAGGTTAAAATTCAGGGGGAGGGGGGACCTATACGTGAGTCTACTACCTACCCACTCTGATTCCAGCATCTCCCCTTCCCATCACTGGTTTTCCCCCAGTCCCGCTGGCAGTAGCCACATGCATAGTGTCTCTGCTCTCATTTATACCATTTCACAGCCTGTAAAGTAGTTTCACTGCTGGCATGGGGCCTTCCTCTACAGCAGTGGTCTTCACTTGACATCCATCATACCAGCCTGCCTTAAAACTTTTTATTGTATGTATCCTCAAGGAGGAGGGCATTTCCAAATACATTCTCATTGTCTATTGAGAAATGCTTTGTCCTTCAAGCATATGGCTCTTCCTTCCATCCACTCTCCCTTTCTGCCATGAGCTTGGGTAGAGAGGCAGAGACTAACAGAAAAAAAGCCAGAATGATGATGAGGGCCATCTCGAGATCTCCAGGGGTCACCATTGGTCCCCAGGCCTTGCATTGAAGAACACTGCTCTACAGGCAGGTTGCTGGGTCGTACCCTCTGTCTGAAGCACACGAGTGTGGAGCTGTAGAGGAAGCCTCACATTGGTGCTGAAAGTGCTTTAAAGGTCAGAAACAGGTACCAATGAGAGCAAGGGCATGGGGAAGGGAGAAGGAACACTATGAATTCAGCGGGACCTGGGAGACCCCAGGGTAAGATAAAGAAGGGAAGGAGAGATGCTGGAACAAGCGAGTCACTAAATGGACAGAATAATTAAGGGGGAAAGTAGGAGTATGACCTATAGGTGAGCATGACTTATAGGTGAATAGCCTTGAAATAGTCACTTTCTTACCCTGTTTTCCTAGGTGCCCCGTTATAGAATTACCCTCGTAATGGTCAGTGCGACCTTTTGAGAAGTCACTGTTTTATCCATGTTCTCCATTTGCTCTGCTGACAGGGCATGCAGTGAGATTTTGCCAAGTATTTTCTAATTATTGCCACAGGCATTCTATCCAGAGAAAAGCTGTGTTCTTTATAAAAATTAATGAGCTCCCCCGCCATATCCTGAAAAGAATTAACCACCCCAGGACCTATGCACACAACTTTAATAAAGTTTTGTGTCCTCCATGCCTGTAGCTACCAGTTCTGTTTGCTCTTGTGCCCTTCGCACAGTATCTGTGCTTTGTCAGTTCTCTTAAAATTTCCCTTGAGCTTACTTTAAAAATCAATCATATGCATCTGGAGGGCAAAAATTTGCTTGCTCTTTTCTTTCTTTAATTATTATTTTTTTTAGCTGCAATAGAAATTAGAACTGCTCTCACAGCTGCATCCCGGCTTCCCCCACATTGTATTAAGTCCAAATTCAGTGCCATTGTTCCTTAAATGCTTTGCCCATTCTTATTTTAGTTTGTCAGTAACTTCTAGATTTCAAAGCAAGGCATTGTTCACCATCATTCTGAGCCCCCTGTTTGCAGTGCCAGGCTTAATAGATAGAAACAATAGCACATGATGCAAGATCAGAATGTTTCCCATTGCACAGCAAGACCAGGAACAAAACACTGTGCTAATTTGTCAGAAATCTATTTTAGAATAGGTGCTGTAGGGAGCAGAGCAGAAGGTGAAATCCTTGCAGCTGGGATTAGCCTCCCACCAGACTTCATTCAATACCAAACCCCTCATTCCAGCCTTCAATGCTTATGAAAGCACAATATCCACTTTATCAACCTTCATACATGACCTGCCAAGGGTGGTTTTTAAGGATTATTGAGTATTAAAATACTCAACTGAAAAGCGTAACATCCTTGGCCTCCATGGTCAAACCCAAAGAATTTCTTTGTAAAAAGTTTTTAGAATTTGACTTATATACATTGATGAACATAACCTTTTCAAGGGCTATTTCAGTTTACTTCCATGGGTAAAAGTCTTTTTGCCTGGGTAGAATGCCAGTTTTGAAAATTCTCTCCTCAAATATGTTACCAGCTGTGAGCTAGTATATATACCTTTTCTGGAAGATAGGGGGCAGTATGCTCAATGGAGTAGTAGTCCATTGGTTTGAGCAGTGGACTAGGAGCTGTGGCAGTCAGTGTTCAAATTCAGTTTCTCCTATTAATGGAACCCTTTTACTCCCTTAACACACGGTTACCATGTGAAAACAGGCTACTGCACAAGTGCATCAAAGTGTTTAGTGGTATTTGTCCCTGTTTCTGTGCACTAAACTGTGCATTACTGAATTGTCAAAACTATTTTTGGGAGGGGGCATGGTATGGATGGACAATGGGCATGGACGCATTAACTCTAGACAGTTACAGGGCACTAATGACAACATTAGCACATGGCCTGCAAAATAAAAATGTTACAAAGTGCTGCATTAGATTTGTGGTTAACAAGCAGGAAAACCCTGCATTAAGCTGCACTAATCGAAATCTTAATGCACTTTAGTAAAAGGACCCCAATATTCTTTGTGACCGTGGGTAAGTCACTTCATCTTCAATTCTCTCAAGTACAAGTTAGATTGTAAGCTCTCCTGAAGAGGGAAAAACCTAAAGTACCTGAATTGCAATTCACCTTGAGTTCAGATTTGAAAAGCACAAATAATAAAATCCAGCTTCTTATTTTGGTGGGCACAGATAGTAAACACACGGATTGTGTTCTTAGATCTACACACATTATCTTCCAAAGAATCTTTACCCATACAAAGCAGGGGCAGAAGTCTTCAGGCACAATATAACTATGGCATCTTTAAAAGGAAAAATATACAGCTATTTTGCCTTGAAAATTAGGAACATGGTACCCAAGAACTTTTTATTTAGGAAACGTAAAAATTGCTCCTAGATTGCATATGAAAATGAAGAACTTGCTTTGCTTATCAATATAAACAGATTGTCTTACATTTTAGTGTAGCAGTATCCAGTGAACCCAGTAACTACATCAGAAGTGACCTATTATCAATGTAACCCTAGTCTCACCAGTCCAGGCACCAGCTAACTCGTCGCAGGTCAGCACCCGAGACCAGGGCCACAAAATTAATTTCAGATCCAAGAACCTCTTTTGATCACACAAACTGAGCTGGGTGTAGGCCGGGGCTGGAAAAAAATCCAGAAGGCCACAGGAACCTCAGAACCATTCCCTCAGTAATTCTTGAGAGTTCGCTCATAATCTTTAGTAATCCCCAAAATAATGAGGGATTACATCCATTTTACACAGATGCATTTCTTCCAAACATGCAATATTGTTACCTTTCCTTCTCAGATATTTGAAGATTTTGTTGTCTCAGTGGACTGTAACCTCTAACACTGTGACATCTGCCTGACAGCTACAATGCAGGTTGCAGACATGCTCACTTGTGATGCAAATCCAGTCAGAATTCAACAGAGAGAAAAATATCTATAGTAGGCAACAGCCAGGGTTGTAATGGAACAGCATCCTCCAGTATATTGTCTATTAGATTGTAAGCTCTTTGAGCAGGGACTGTCTCTCTTTGTTAAATTGTATAGCGCTGCGTAACCCTAGTAGCGCTCTAGAAATGTTAAGTAGTAATAGTAGTAGTAGTAGTATAGAGCAACAGTATACAGCTATTACACTAAAACACATATATCCAAACTTATTTTTTTCTGTTGAAATTGTCTATTGCCTATGTCCAGATTAATCTTCTTGTATACCATCTTGGGTGAATTTCTTCAAAAAAGTGGTCAATAAATCCTAATAAATATGTGGGGACAAATCACATTTGCCAAACCTCAGGAGAGGGTTGGCAAAGAGAGAGAAGTAAATTCTCTGTCAACACTCTGGATTACCTCACAGATTCCTAACTCGCAATCCAAAATTCAGAACAGTTCAAAATTATAGTTACCTTACACTTATACCGAGAGTAATAGACACAAGGCTCAGAGGTTATTATAAAAATGGAAAAGCTGTTTATTAGACAATGTTGGCAACAGTGGCAGATGTATTCAGAGACTCTGAATTTTGCAAAATCATCCAAAATGATGGTACAGTAGGTTAAATACCTGTACAGGGAACTAAGATAGCACACACTAACCTAATCTTGAAATAAAGAATACCTAACACCCCAAGCACTACCAGGCACAAAGGAGATAACAGTTTACCTGACAGATTATCACTCATGACACTTGATCCCCAGAGGCCAGGAACTGATGATGGTCCATACTATTCGGAACTAAGGCATTCTGGAAGCAGGTAGCATTTCCCAGCCAGGCAAAAGCAAGCAGGAGAGGGATGCCACAGTTTAACTAGCTTTCATCCTGTGGCAGGCAGAGCCAGCTGATGTCTGTTATCTAGGTTATGTCAGATAACAGCTGTCTAGCCAACTAGCTGATAATAGGACTTGGTGCCAGAATGACTGGAGCAGGATGTTCTTGTTCTGTCCCAGGTACAGTAAGCCAGAGTTGTTGCAAACAGTTGTTTTGCCCTTGTCAGCTTCAATGTCTCCACATTGTCCTAGAGGCCTTCCACAGTATCCAGCCTCTGCATGAGAGCTGACAATGGTCAAGTCTGTAAAAGTCAGGTTCATAATGCAGAATAGTGCTTCAGGGTAGTGCTGTATGGTAGAGCGTTATGCAGGGTTTGTCCCTACAGGTAAATAAAGTAAAATAAAATAAATGCCCAGAATTAGGCACCAATTGTGCGCACAAATTTATAAAACAGGTTTATATACACATGTGGAAGATGTCAGAAATTGGCATTTACACTTGTATGTGCTAGGCGCTATTCTATAATATTGGTACACTAGTTGCATGGCTCATAACAGCAAATGGGCTGTACCAGTGGGCAGAGCATGGGTGTGTCATGAGCATTCTGCCTAGCAATGTGTGCACCTTACAGAATACTTAGGCGACCAGCTTATGCTCGACATTGGCCTGGCATAAGCTGTTGCAAGTTTTGGCATCTAAGTGACTTTATGCTGCTATTCTATAATGGGTTAGGCAGACCTTGATGCTGTTATAGAATTGGCGTTAAGGGACCCTTTTGCCAAGCTGCGGTAAAAAGGGCTCTGCGGTAGCGCCAGTGGCTGTTTTTGCCGCACGCCAGGGCCCTTTTTACTGCAGCAGGTAAAAAAGGCCATAAATTGACATGGCCATGCGGTAAAATAGCTTTTACCATGTAGCCATGCAGGGGAGAGCACTTACCACCACCCACTGAGGTAGTAGTAAGGGCTCCGGCGGTAACTCAGTGGTAACCATGCAGTACCGCACTGGGTTAGCACCATGCTAATAATCTCTGTCCCCAAACCGCCCCTAACCTAGCCAGTTAGGGAATAGTTGGTTAGTGGAGATATTTGGCGACATTACCTGGTTAAGCGTCGCAGAATATTGGCAGTCATCCATCTCAGAGGGGTTTAATCAGGCAGGAGCTTCTCCTGCTCAGTTAAATCTTTTTGAGTATTACACCATCATTTTCTGCCAGGTCATGCTGAGTTGCTAACATTGATCTGAAACCTTAATTGAACTTGATTCTTTTTCCCCATTGAAGTTGGAGTGGAAGGGAGAACTGACCTAGTACTTCTTTTTTAGAAAAGTCACAGCATTTATGATCTTAGAGTTTTTAAATGCAAGTTAACCCAGATCCCTAGCTCAATGAAGTATCCGTTTGTGATCTTGAAAATGCAGCAATTTAATTAATCGGTGTGGACTACTGATCTGCTCCCAAAGGAATTGGAGGGGAGGGATACTCCATTTTCAGTGTTTAGTTTCAGGCATGAGTGCATCTTCATCTGTGAAGCAACTTTTGCAAATGTTTCTATTTGAATGGAGTTTTTCCTCATCACTGGGATGATTTGCAAATTTGATCTATATGAATAGCTTTCCACATCAGCCCACTTTTTAATTCACGATTTAACGTGATGTTTCGTAGGTGGCATCTTCAGTTCTGTAATTGGTGGCAAGACAGCTGGTTGTTTTATAACTGTTTACCTCTTTAGCTTTAGGTGAATTTTCAGCTGCAATCTATCCAACTTTCTTTGCAACTGAAACTCACCTGAATTTAGCTGATTAGATTTGCCCTGTATCCCTGCATATAGATAGAGAACAGGGCCAGCTAGCACAGAAATTTCAATGTCAGCTAATTAACATACCCCAGGAAATGCCTACTTTTGAGTCACTATTTTTAGTTACTCTGATCATGAATATTTTCATCCTGGAAGTTCTAGCTGGCTAACTCCTTACTTGCTGGCTACATCATTTGAAAATTGTTCTCTCTATATATTTGTCCCTAAACTTACTCTGATCTTGGTTTCATCTAGACATGGTTGGATCACTCTGGTTTTGTTAGAGAAAGTAGAGATCAACCCTCTCATTTCTTTCATATCTGCACCAATCAAGTCAATTTTGAGCCAATGTTTCTGAATTCACAGCCTCCGGAAATTCAGTAAGATCCCCGTGTTAGGGCAGCCTTAGGCAAAGGGTCCATCTTAAATACGAGTCTGTAAATACAACGGAAGGATTAATGCAGGAGATGGATGTGGACTGTTGCGTTTCCATCTACAGAATGAAAAGTATGGAATGGCTTCCTTTGAAGAAAGACAAGTTAGGGTTTTCAGCTTAGAGAAAAGTAATAATAGGGGTTATTAAAATCAAGAGTGGCATGGAAGAAGTTAATGGGGAATGGTTATTTATTTACTCTTCCAAACAGTGCTAAGTCTTGGGGACACTCCACAAAATTAGGGGAAGTGGCCTAGTAGTTAGGACGAAGGCCTGAGGACCAGGGAGGCAAAAGTTAGAATCCTACTTCTCCCACTGACTTATGACTTTGGATAAGTCTTTTTATCCATTGTTGCCTCAGGTTTTCTCTTGGACTACAAGAGGGTAAATGTGGAACAGGATTTCTAGGTTAATAAGACATTAAATCAGATAAAGCACAACCTAAGTCTATTGGCAATAAGCAGATAACTTGATACAAACAATGTATAGGCAACTGGTTTACTCTTGTCTAATTCTCAATTTGATAAGAGGGGGCGAAAAAGCATCTTAATGCTACGGGAACTGGTGTATGACAATGTGGATCAACACCTCATATATGGATGATGCCCTCTTGTGGCTCATATAATCATCGACAAAACCCTCCTCCTTCCAAATGTCAGTCTTAAAGTGCAGTCTTGAATTTTCTGTTGTGTTCAATTTTTCTTATATTTTTTCAATAATGTTCAATTTTTCTTGTGTTATTTTTTTGTATTTTGCCCATGTGACAAAATCTACATTGGCAAGACCAGCAGGTCTTTACATCTGTAAATGACTGAGCATCGCTCTCGTCTTGCCCAATAGCTTATAGGGGCTCCGATTGTATAACATTATGTCCAACATTCACACATGTTTGAGAACCTGACATGCATGGTGATTGACCATATAATCCCTTCATGGCATGGAGGCGACATCAATAGGATGCTCCTGCAAAGAGAATTGTACTGGACATATCATTTACAATCAGTAGAGCCTACTGGTCTCAATACACATATGCATTGGGGATGTTACATGTGAGTTAATTGATGGTGCTGCCGGTGAATTGTCAGTTCCTACCAGTGCATTTCCGGTTACTGTGCCGTTAAAAGACACCACCGTCATAGTTGTCAAGTATATGGTGGTGCACATCAATAGTAGATTGTAACCAAGTAAGTTGTAGCCAGGCTTCAGTATGAATTCAGTTCACTATTTGAATAGTATTTCATTGTCAGTTTTTTTGGCAGGTTTACATCAGCCCAGATCTCTTGAGAAAGCATTTTGCGAAATGGGTGCCTGTCGGGGTCTGACGAGCTGATTCAGCTCACACATAAGAGCTGACTGAGCCTACAGATAAGTGATTTCACTTTTTTGTTGATTACTTACCGCTTTCATTCTTAAAGATACAAAAAATAAAGCAAGAAAAATTAAACATTATTGAAAAAAATATAAGAAAAATTGAACACAAAAGAAAATTCAAGACTGCACTTTAAGACTGACATTTGGAAGGAGGGTTTTTTTTGCCAATGATTATATGAGCTACAATGAGGTGTTGATCCACATTGTCATACACCAGTTCCCGTGGCATTATGATACTTTTTTGCCCCCTCTTATCAAAGTGAGAATTAGACAAGAGTGAACCAATTGTCTATCAATTTCTTGTATCAAGTAGGTTAATAGGGTAGGTAGACAACTGCCTGAAGACACATCAGAAAAATTCTATAAAATGGTGCCTAAATATTAGTGTGCCAAAGTAGTGCACTTAGGGGCCCTTTTACTAAAGGGATGCTGTGTGGCAATGGGCTTGCCATGTGGCAACCCCGGAACTACCGCTGGCCTAATGCTGCTGCCTCAAGTGCATGCCATTTCCAGTGCTACAGAAATGTTTCTGTAATTATTGGCATGTTGCAAACCTGGTGTGGTCCTGCACGGTTACCACTGAGTTACCGCCGGAGCCCTTACTACCACCTCAGTGGGTGGTGGTAAGTGCTCTCCCCTGCATGGCCACACAGTGAAAGCTATTTTACCGCACAGCCATGTCAATTTATGGCCTTTTTTAGCTGCTGCGGTAAAAAGGTCCCTGGCGCATGACAAAAACATCCATTGATGCTACCGCAGGGCCCTTGTTACCGCAGCTTGGCAAAAGGGCCCCTTAACGCAATTTTATAACAGCATCAAAGTCTGCCTAACCCATTATAGAATAGCAGCATAAAGTCACTTAAATGCCAAAACTTAGATGCGACAGCTTATGCCAGGCCAATGTCAAGCATAAGCTGGTTGCCTAAGTATGCCTTGCAATATGCACATCTGATGCTATTCTGTAAGGTGCACACATTGCTAGGCAGAATGCTCATGACACACCCATGCTCTGTCCACTGGTATAGCCCATTTGCTGTTATGAGCCATGTAACCAGTGTACCAACGTTATAGAATAGTGCCTAGCATTGTAAATGCCAATTTCTGACATCTTCCACATGTGTATATACACCTGTTATCTTTGGGCACCTTTATAGAATTGCCCTGGGCAGAGGGGGCATGACAGGACGGCGGTGTAGTCGGGTGTTGAGAGAAACGCTCTGCTGAAGCTGAAATTCAATACGGATTTTCCTGAGAAATATGCCGCATACTAAACGCAAGGGGACAGTGAGATTGGTTCCCCCTCCTTCCTCAGCATCCTCGCCGGTTCAGTCATGCATTGAGCGTTTCCTCACAACGACACCCCAAACACCTGGGGAAACTGAGCCCGTTGTGGGGATATTCAGAGAAGGGGATTCCCCCCAGGGTGAAGAAATTTCCCTTTCTCCTCCAGCATTGCTGTGTCCTCCGTGCCCGGCGACGACGGCGGCCCTAGAGGAGTCTCAGCAAGCCAGCGGAAGTATGGCGGGCGGGACACCAAACGAGGGACTAGTGCAGCAAAAGACACCAAGGTCTGAGGTAAAAACCTCAGAGAAAATACCGGAGGTAAATGTAGAGACGATATGGCTGAATTTAAGTAAAATGGATCTAATGTTGCAAAAGTCATCAGGTGAAATTGCTGGTTTCAATTCAAAGTTTGAAGAATTAAAATCCACAGTAGAATCGGTTAAACAAGAATTAGCGGTAAAAGTAAAAGATATACAACATGATGTTGAACAATTGCAACAATTTAAAGTTCAAACTATAAAAGATAATGTAGACCTGCACTGGAAAATTGAACAGATAGAAAATTTTAACTGCCGATTGAATTTACGACTTTTGAATTTCCCCAAACTCCCTGGAAATACTCCAATCGAGTTATTTAAAAGATATTTGCATGAAAACTTGAAATTACCTCTTGAAGCAATTCCTTTTTTAAATAAAGTTTACTACATTTCAAATTCCAGGAGAGATGAAGGGAAAACAGGAGACGCAATAAAAACAAACATTGACTTGAATAATATTTCAGCATTATTAGAACAATCTTTAGACTCCACAACAGAAAGATCTACGTTGATTGTGTCATTTGTATTCGAACAGGGCTTAAATTCTATAATGAGACTTTAAGAACGCAAATTCCCTTTTTGGAGGAGAAAAGGTCTGGATAATCCCTGATGTAACAAAACAAACCCAACAAAAAAGGAAATCATTTTTAGCTGTGAAGAAAAGGACAATAGGGGTGGGGGGATCCTTTTTTCTAGCTTACCCATGCAAATGCATAGCAAAGATGGGTATGACAAAATATGATTTTAACTCACCAGATCAGCTAAAATCCTTCCTGGATATTAAACAGCTGAAATAAGATCTTTTTATTAATAATTTGGGATGTTATGCCGCTGAGTTTGATAATGGTTTGTTGCAATTATAATCTTCTCTATTCATTAGGCCCCCTCCTTCATAAAGTGGTCTGAGAAAGCAAAAAATATTTTTCTTTTTGTTTAAATTTAAATAAGAGAAGGTTTTGTAATTTGCCTTATATAAAATGTGTTTTAGTTAATTTTTGGAATAATTTACCTTGATTTTAAAGGATGTTCCCTATTTTTTTTCTTCTTTCCTTCTTGTAAAAATTGGAAATTTATTGGCTGTATTTCATTACAAGTATATTCTTGTTAACAAATTTGAAATAAATAAATAAAGAATTGCCCTTATAGGTACTGGGTGCTGGTGCAAATGTATGCAGCTGAAATATACACATAGATGTATATTTTATAACTTACTACAAAAAAATTGTGGAAAACCTGGAACCTTCAAACCTATAGGTTTATAACTTATTGTGCCGCTTAAGTTGTCCCCGTTGAGGAAACAGAGATCCCCGTTGGGATTTTGCTTTAAAGATAAGTGCTGCAGTTCATCTGTTTCAATATTGCCATGTAGCTCTGGATCTGCAATTTCGATAAGTATTGCACATTGATATTTCATGTTTGGATTTTACAAGTGAAGTGCAAAGACTTCTGTATTATGTATGAAATTTTGTGAATTTCTGATCTGCGATTATACTGGGGCCAGTTTAAGCAGCATGATAAGTTATGAGCCTGTTGGTCTGAAAATCAGTGCGCTTGGCATGATGAGGTCTTTTTTTCTCCCTTATATAATTTAAAAGGCTAAAAGATAACATAAGATAAAAAAAGAGACAATGAACATTCAATAATAATTTTTTGAAGGTTCCTAGTTTTCCACTAATTTTTGTAGTGTGTGATACTTGGTTAATATTTAGTGGATTTTTCCTTCTTTTTTTGTTTGTGTATCTTATAACTTATACACATATTCGTGACTCTGTCCATGCTCTGTCTGAACTCTGCCCCCTCAATACACATCCATATGGGGTAATTTTAAAAGAGCCCTTCTATGTACATGCAATAGGGTTTATGAATGAAAACTCATTTACAAAATTACCCCCCACATAGAAGCATCATATTGAGTAGCTCTCATACAGGGTATTATAGGTTGTAGTTTTGTGAAATTTGCAAAGCTATTTAATTCAGTGATTGTTTGGCACCTTAACACCAGTGATGCAGTCCAACCAAATTGTTAACAAGTACACCGCCATCATAACAGAAAGGAGAATATATTTGAATTCAACTTTTTAGTAGATTCTGAAACATTCCATTTCTAAGCAATGTTAATATATGTAATACATTTTTGACTTGATGAAAAAAAGAGAGAAAGAGAAAATGAGAGAACGTCAGATTTTATTCTATTTTTAATTCATTTTTATTTATACAGATTGAGCAATTAGGCCTATGCAATATTAAGGCAGTCTTGCACACACTGATAGTAGTATCCTATATAATAAGGTGTTCATATGCATGTTAAAGTGGTCTAAAAATAAATTAACTGTGCAAGCATGCTAAAATTACTGGGGCCAATAGTCAGTGAGATTTAGGGGAGAAGTTATCATTGTGGGCTGCCATTTAGATGGGTTATTATTATTATTATTTTTTTACAAGTCATACTATTTATTATGGCTCTTGCTTGCATATGAGGTCTTAGTTCTTCCAGCATTTGGAGATCTTCATCAGATGTTCTTTCCTGTGTACCTACTCCCTTTCTTTAAATAAACAAGAAAGGCAAAGCCCTATTTTTCTATTTTTTCTGTGTGTTCTTTATTTCACGTAGCTGTTGCTATATTCACTTATCTATACTAGTTCCTTTTGTGATCCTTAAACTAAGAAAATAACAGATGATTATAGTTCCTAACTATATTTCCCTAACTTTGAACTTGTTCCATATTCTCTAGAAGGGTCTGTAGTGATAAGAGCCCCTGCTACAAGATAATTAGTGTATTACAGAATTTGATCTTGTTATATCTGAAGGGCATCCTGAAATATATCATCAAATCTGCGGTACTTTGTACTCAAAGCTGAGAAACCTTTGCTATGATTAAAAATTGCTGAATCATTCTTATACTAAAGGAAGACCTCTGCATGCTTGAGCATGCTTGTGTCTTTGTTAAGCAACCTGGCTAAAAATGAGACAAAGGAATGTGGACTACTTTGGGTCATGTTGAGCCTAGACTGCTTGGTGCCCAGAAAGCATCTAGAATGATGTCACAAGACATTCCTGTGTTTTTTCAAGTCATAACATAAAGGGCACAGCCAATCTCCTGTCATGATCTTATCAAACCATCCAAGACAGTGCTGATAACAAAATAATATAAAAGACATCAACTTGGTTAAACTTGACTATCTCTCCTCATTCAGCTACATTGGCAACTTTCATCTTCTATCAACTCATCTGAAGTACTGGAACACTTCAGATCGAGCACTGCCTGTGAAGATAAAGATAAACACCTGCTACATCAGTTGCCGAGAGAGAGAGAGAGAGAGAGAGAGAGAGAGAGAGAGAGAGAGAGAGAGAGAGAGAGAGAGAGACTGACTATACACACAGGTTGTATGGTCAAAATCTGTAATTACTTGCAGGTAAGAAACAGTAGACATTTTGCCAACAGGGAATGTGTGTTTGTTCCAATATCTGAAATGGTGTTCATTCTAGCATTTATAGAACCAATATTTTACTTTTATTCTGTGATATTCTAAGGCTCATATGTTACTTTTATTAGCTCCATCTTCATTCATTTGCTTACAACTTACTTCATGTAAATAATTCTATTCCTTACGTAAATACAATTCTTTGTTATTTCTATCAGTTTTGTATTTTTAGTCTAGTAGTATTAACATATCTTAGGAGTTTGAACTTGAAACAGCTCATTTAGGAGACATGTGCATAATTTGGTATTTGAACATCACTCTCCTACCACTAGGTGGTGAATATTTTTAGCTCCTACAGATCTTATCTCAAAATTAGTCCCATTCTGACATACTAACAGCCAGTTATGCTGATGCTATTCATCAAAAATTGTACACTCTTACAGCTTCCACAGTTCAACTCAGATTACATGGTATTCATACCATCTTCAGTGATGCTGACACCATAAACAGCCCAACTTCCAGACTTCTATACGGGCTACTAGTTTCTCTCAGGAATTTCTTCTATCACACCCTAAATCAACAGGCCAAATGTCAGCTTTTAATCTGGTATTAATAGTGTTGCAGGCTTTAAAAAAACCTGCCTTCCCCTCACTGCTTCTCACGCACCAGTTTCCCAGACAAACCTGCTTTATAACCTTGCCACATATGTCTTATCAGGCATTCAAAATAAATTCTGGATTTACATGAAAGTTAACCCACTTCCAGTGAGAAGTATACTTTTTCACATAATCTGTGATAAAATAAATCCAACATTTACTTTCATACAGACTACCAGTCATTCTAAACTTCTCACAAATAAATCCTTTTACTTTCTTCCTATTTTTTTTACATAACACCTTTCCACACACTAGAGCACCTGTCACATACATCTGCACTCACTAATGACTCAGCCCCTTCTTCCTAACTGTATCAAATTCCGTTTCCTAGGAGATTGACTCTACTGATATAACTGATGATGCCACCATTCCTGCCAGAGGGCTCTTTATCCAATCACAAACATACATTAAGAAAATTCTATCAAATCTCGCATGCCTGCCTGGACATGTTGCAAACCAAATTTCAAATCAAATCTCCATTCCAAACTGAATTTCTCCATAGATTATCATTAATAAACCCAGTTTCCCCCCAAATATTAATAAAAATACAATCTTTCTCATGAGAAACAAGATATTTTTCTATATTGATTACTGAAATCCACAGAAAAGTCCCCCAAATCAATATTTACAGTGGTTTTATCATATGTACATAAAAATTTAACCCTCCTGTTTACTAAGTCGCACTAGCAGCTTCCGCACGGCAGTGCAGACACAGCCCATTCAAAGTGAATGGGCTGTGTCAGCATTAGTGCACGGCAGCTGCTAGAGTGGCTTAGTAAACAGGGGGTAAGTAAATTACCACAGAAATCCCATTGAAACCCCATGATGTTGCCTCACACATACACAGAAACATTAATAGCACCACCCAAAATGGCACATCCACTGCGTTGGTGTTTTTACAAATAAAAATGCACATAAACCAATAATGCCAAATTTAACTGTAAAAATTATTTTTTCACCACCCAACCATCTACACCATCCCTCTAAGATCCCCTGAAACCCCAACTACTACTAAAATTACATTTAAATAATTTAAAATAACCTGGTGCAAAAATCATAATTTATAATAAAATAAAATTAAAATATTAATTTTCCTGGTCATTACCTCTCTTACCTTGCTCCCTGGATCTGATCCTGGCCACTTCAGTGCTCCAAATCCATCTGGAGCTACCTCCTCCATGGCTGTCTCAGTGTGATGATCCCATGGTAGACCTGCTAGATAAGTCAAAACGGGCCTGCAGGACCCAACCACAAATGAGTGAAAAGCCATGAACACCCAGTTAAGCACCCAAGCTGGCCTGAAACAGAGATCTGGCCTTTCTCAGCTGCAGCAGCCACATCAAATGCTCTCTCCCTTCACCTCTGATGTGCTCTGCTCCTTGGTCATCCTGAATTTTCATGGGAGCTGCACCAGAAGACGTGGGCTGTCCTGCCATGCCGCCTCCTGCCTTTCCAACTGCAGCATCTCTCAACACAGCAACGGGTCCACCAGCAGCCCTAAACCCTGTGGCGGCAAAGCCAAATACCTCCATGGCAATATACCCCTCACCCGTCTGGCCTCTGCAGCCCTGGGACTCAACCCAGAACTGGCAACCCTCTGCCCTAGGCTAAGTAATTTTAAAAAATAAAACATTAATCCTATGGGTTATTGCGACAAGCAGCTAGAAAGCACTTATCAAGTGAGAAAGTTAGGGGTAAAAGTTAGGGTTAACTTCTACTTCTTAAGCATAAGGAAATATAAAGCATAAGCTTCTTTGAGAAAGCTGGACTGCATTTCCCAGCATGCAATAGGGCTAGAATGGGAAGAAGCATGTGTATGAGGGTGGAGAAAACTGGACTACATTTTCTAGTAAGCAGTAGGACTGGAGTTAGAAGGAGCAGGTCTTGAGGAACCTGGGAGGAAGGCTAATTAGCAAGCTTCCAGGTGCTTCATTACTAATCCATCTCTTGCTGTGAGACGAATTTTAAAAAGAGGGCTTTGTCTCTTAGAAGACAGAGCATCTGCCTTCTAAACATAGGAGCCAACTTTTCAAAATGATTGGGGGTGCTGAATTTTTTTTTATCACAGGCAGTACATTCCCCCCGCCCATACCTTAAAATTCTGTCTACTGCAGTCTTCACCTGGGCAGTGGCAGCGCCACTCAAAGGCTGCCTGCAACCTGCACCAGGACTTCTTCCCTGAACAGTCACACCCCTCAGTCCGCCTGTACTGTGCAAATATAAAGAGATGCAAATTTCAAAAACTGACATATTTCAATCACTATACTATAGGTTAACAAATACAAATAAAACAAAAAGTGGAAAATATGATAATATCATTTTTATTGGACTAAATACATTTTTCAATTAGCTTTCAAAGGCCAAAACCTCTTTCCTCAGGTCAGGACATACTGCTGCTATGGTATTCTGTTCTGACTCAAGAAAGGAGGGTTTAGTCTCCAAACATTAGTAAAAAATGTATTAAAATTAGTCCAGTAAACATATCACCTTACTTCCATTTTCTGTATTTATTAACACAGTTACCACACTACTTTATCCTAAACTAAAAATAAAATTCATTTTTTCCTACCTTTGTGGTCTGGCCATTTACTGTTTCTAATTGTGTTGGTCACAGTCTCTTGTTTCTTCTTTCCTCGATCTTTAACTTTCCCCCCTTTCCATCCAGCGTCTATCCCCTCTCTCCCCCTTTCCTTCCAGCATCTGCCCCCTCTCTTCCCCCTTTCCATCCAGCATCTGCCCCTCATTCTCTCCTTTCCATCCAGCATCTGCCCCCTCTCTTCCCTCTTTCCATCCAGCATCTATTTTCTCCATCCATGTGTAGTTTTTCTCCTCTTTTCCCTTTCCCTCATCTGTCAGTATGCATCTCTTTCCTCTTTCTTCACTCCCCTCCATCCATATGCAACTCCTTCCTCTCTCTTCCCTCTCCTCCATCCATGTCCACCATTTTTCCTCTCTCTCCGACCCTCCATCCATGTTCATTTCACTTCCTCTCTTTCCTCCCCTCCATCCATGTCCAGCATTTTTCCTCTCTCCCTTCCATCCGTGTGCATCTCCTCCTGTCTTCCCTCCCCTCTGTCCATGTCCAGCATTTCTCCTCTCTCCCCTCCATCCATGTGCATCTCCTCCTGTCTTCCCTCCCCTCCATCCATGTCCAGCATTTCTCCTCTCTCCCCACCATCCATGTGCATTTCCTCCTGTCCTCCCTTCCCTCCATCCATGTCCAGCATTTCACCTCTCCCCTCCATGCGCATCTACTTCCTGTCTTTCCTCCACTCCATGTCCAGCATTTCTCCTCTCTCCCCTCCCCTCCGTCCATGTGCATCTCCTTCCCGTCTTTCCTCTCCTCCATCCATGTCCAGCATATCTCCTGCCCCCCCTCATCCATGCACAGCAACTCTCATCTCTCCCCTGCCCTCCCCTGCATCCATGTTCAGCAACTCTCCTCTCTCCCCTGCATCCATGTTCAGCAACTCTCCTCTTTCCTCTGCATCCATTTCCAGCAACTCTCCTCTCTCCCCTGCCCTCCCCTGTATCCAGGTTCAGCAACTCTCCTCTCTCCTCTGCATCCATGTTCAGCAACTCTCCTCTCTTCCCTGCCCCCTGCCTCCCCTATATCCATGTTCAGCAACTCTCCTCTCTCCCCTGCCCTCTCCTGCATCCATTTCCAGCAACTCTCCTCTCTCCCCTGTCCTCCCCTGCATCCATGTTCAGCAACTCTCCTCTCTCCCCTGCCCTCTCCTGCATCCATTTCCAGCAACTCTCTCTCCCCTGCCCTCCCCTGCATCCATGTTCAGCAACTCTCCTCTCTCTCCTGCCCCCTGCCCTCCCCTGTATGCATGTTCAGCAACTCTCCTCTCTCCCCTGCCCTCCCCTGCATCCATTTCCAGCAACTCTCCTCTCTCCCCTGCATCCATGTTCAGCAACTTTCCTCTCTCCCCTGCCCTCCCCTCCATGCATTCATGTCCAGCAACTCTCCTCTCTCCCCTGTCCTCTTTGCCCATCCATATCCAGCAATTCTCCTCTCTCCCCTGCCCTCCCCTCCATGTCTACCAATTTCTCCTCTCTCTTCCCTTCCTCTCATCCATGTCCAGCGATTTCTCCTCTCTCCCCTGCCCTCCCCTCCATGTCCAGTGATGCCCCAAACTCCACCTGCACCCCGAGTTCCAGTTCCAAACCCCTCCTGCCCGACCTCTTCTCCCTCAACAGCCCTCCTTGCCTTCCTGCCGCCCAGCCAGCTCTTAAAACTTATTTTACCTGACTGAATGGCAGTGAAAAAAGCAGAGTGCAGCCAGCTCGCCTTCAGCTTTCCCCTTCCATCTCAGCGTCCCGTCCTTGCATGAGGATGGGACCACAGCTGAGAGAGAAGGGGAAAGCTGAAGGCGAGCCGGCTGTACTCTGCTTCTTTCACTGCCGTTCAGTCAGGTAAAATGAGTTTTAAGCACTAGCTGGGCGGCAGGAAAGCAAGGAGGGCAGGTTTCAAAATATTGGGGGTGCTCGAGCACCCACAGCACCCACGGAGTTGGCGCCTATGCTTCTAAGGATTTCCCTAAGAGAGTGGGTGATTAGCCACTGTAGCATGGTTCTCTCTCCTTGCTTGTTTTCCTAGGCACAGGCACATGAGCCTGGGGATTTACTTGGTCTCCACAATAAGTAGCTGGGAGCCTGGGGCAGGTGAAGCATTCTACCTCCAGTATGCTGCCATGTCAGCTGCTTAAGGAGCTTAAGGTATTTAAAAGCATGTGGGTGCAAAGGTGAAGACCAGTCCTAGAAGAAAGGAGTATGTAGGAAGCTACTCATGAGTCTGCATCATAGGAAGTTTTGTTTCTAGTTTGGTGAGACTTTCTCTCTTATTCAGATTGTAGAAAAGAATTTATAAGAGCGAGAAAGCTTGAGGGTACTCCTGCAGTTGCCCAGAAATATAAAGTAGAGGTGCATAATAAGGAAGGTCTGTTAAAGATAGGTAGTACTGGAAAAAAGAGACTGCAGTTTCAGTTCATATACTTTATGAAGTATATGGGCGGCACTGCTGTATGGGTGCTTGGTGTGTCAGAAAACTTGGACTGGAATACCAGGTAAAGCAGGAATTGAAAGGGGGAACAGGAAGTATCTGCTGTATGGCTGTAACAGAGAAAGGAAAGAACTACAAGTTAATAATATGGATATGTCATTTTTTTTTTGTTAAGAAACATTAAAGCTTTTGATTTTGGAAGATTTTAGTGATATTCTGCTGTGTGAGGCCCTAAAAATTAGGTAACTGCTGAAAAAGGCCTTGGCCAGCTTGTCTTATTGGCCTAAAGAGGGCATTTGGCCCAAAACATTGAAGATCCAAGACCCAATATTAGGTAAAATATTGGGAGGGTTAACAAAAGAATCCATCAGGGCCTGTACTACCCCAGGTTGCAGAACCATTTAATCTTTTAACTTCTACTTCTTCTTGCCCATCATAGATAAATCTAATTAAGTACCTGTTGGTAAATCAGCTTCTCAGATGCCCTCTATATAGAGGGTCTTCACCAATAGCTAGATCCTCCATTGGCTACAAAGGAGCACATCATGTTCCTTTGTTCATGCCCCTTCAGGCATGAAACCACAGGTTGTGTACCATGGCACTGCTATAGTATTTAAGGCAAAGACATCTCTTGATGATGTCATGGAAGGGCCGAGAACCCAGGGAAGTTCTAACAAGCAGAATAGTAGGCAGAGTTCCTCCTCCCATTCTTCTTCACGAAGTTTGATTGGGTAATAAAACTTTCTCCTCAAAACCTTCATGATAGTGCTGAGATATTAAAAGCAAAGGTCACCTCCTGATGACATCGTGTAAGGGCCAAGAACCTCGGGAAGTTTCAACAAATAGAACAGTAGGCAGAGTCCACTTTTTGTTCTTCTCCATAGTTCTTACCTGGGCAGTAATGTCCTTTCTCAGCCCGGCTCAGTCTCTCGGCGGCCCTGGTTTTGGGGAATTTCTGAGGGGAATACTTTGCTTCTACCTGCTGTTGGCTGTGGCCTACTGTCATAGCATCCATCTACTTTCAGTTAATAAATGAGCACATGCCCTTAGATGGGGGGGGGGGGGGGGGCAGGGGGGTTGAAGGGTGAATAAGATGACAGGAGAAGGCAATGACAAACCACCACACAAATAGTCTGCCGAGAATATCTCACACAAATAGAAACCTCCATAAGTCGTTCATGGTTTTGTATTTGTGTACAAGTGCTTGCCTTTATCTTTACCTATGCATGAATTATGTCTTTGTACATTCAATCTAAAGGCTTATTACTTTGAATATTTGGCTACCCTAAACATCAGACCTCTTTGGGGGAACTTGGGAACCACTGATTTTAACAGATATTTATGATTGCATTTCTACTGAAGCTCATTTTACTAGAGTTTCTGATTTCTCGTGTAACTGTTATTGAGTTTTTCTGGAGCCACTCAATGTCTTTAATGAAAATTGTCTTGTGACAACAGTTTCAATGAAATAATTATTGATCTTTGAGGAGCTAGCTGAAGAACCCAATTTGTGCAGAGTAACCTTTTATTAAACTGCTTTAGGACTTCTGCACTGCTCACTTCTGAGGTGATTATAATAGAACATTACTGACTTATTTATCATAGTTAAGGAGCTAAAGATGGGTGAGAAATAAAACTATAATCAGAGACTCTATGGAGATAATAATCAAAGGTTATTGATTTGAGAGGTAAATATTAACCAAGGTGAAGTCAAGGATATTACTAAATCTCAATTGACAGTAAAAGAGAGCATATAAACTGTAGCACAGTATTTTGCTTTTGTGAAACTAAGCTTATCACAAGAAAAATGCTCTACAATATGGCAGAACAGTTTTGAATGTAGACAGATATACAGAAAATATTATCAGTCTCCAGGGGGCGATAGTGTAGCTGCTGAGTCAGGACTGGTGCTAGGGTCTCTGGCGCCCCACTGCAAACTATCGATTAACGCCCCCTTCCTCCTGGTCCAGCATCTCCTTTCTCTCTTTTCCCTCCCCCCTTCTACCACCCTGCCCCCTTTTTCAGCCCAATGCCTTAAAATGTGAAGAACAAAAGTGTTTTTTTTACTTGACAGCTTTTTAATTTATTTGAAAGCTTCCCATATGTAGATATAAATATCATGAAATAAAATTGAATATCACTAAAACTGCTTAAAAAATTATTGTAGCTGGTGCAAACAGCACTAATAAAGGCTAGATTTTGTGCTCCTTTTTCTACACTGTTCAATAAATACAGTAATATATGGCCAAATTTCAGTGAGGATATCCTTTTACTGACGGGTTCATGTTAACTGTTGTAATCTGGCTTGGGAAGCCTGGTGTTATAAAGACTGTAAGTAAAATTAAACTCTTCTTTTATTGGGGAACATGGAATCACATCTTCATCTCTTCTCTTTTGTACAAATGGATTATTCTGTTTTGAGCATGTTTCAGGGACAAGTGATTTTCATAAGTCAAAATAATAAAAAATAATATTTTCTTTCATGCAGATCTCTCATTTGTTTTAACATAACTAAATGGGCTTTAAGTCCCTAATGCAGTCCATTGGTTTCCTTATATTTTGTCCTTGTGATGACTTATACTGTGCCAAAACCTGCCCTCCCAACAGTAATGCCACCATCCCCCTCCAGCATACTAGAGTCCTACCTTGCCACCCACACTGGTGGTTTAGTGGCCTTTGCGGCTGCAGGAAAGAATCCTACTCTTTCCTGCCTGCTATCACTACTTGGTCTCCGGCAGGGCCAGCGGTAAGCAGGGTATGCATGGCAGGGGGGCGCCAGAGACTGCCATGCTTACCCTTGCTTACCTTCCTCCCACCACCACAGCAATGCCACTATCCCCCTCCCATGTACTACTACCTTGCCGCCCGTCCTGATGGTGTAGCGGTCTCTGCAGCTGCGGGGGCAGGAAAGAATCCCACTCTTTCCTGCCCGCTGCCGCTACTCCATCTCCGGCGCTCTCCACTTTTCTCTTCAGTGCCATGGACGGCCCCGCCTTATTTTAAAAATGACTGCTGAGGCTTCCAGCGACAGTCTCATGAGACTGCAGCCAAAGTCTCAGCAGCCATTTTAGGAAAACATGGCAGTGGTGCCTGCAGCACAGAAGAGAAAAGGGGAGAGCGCTGAATACCAGGGCAAGTGCTAGGGTTTCTGGTGCCCCCTGCAGTCTATTAGTTGGTGTCCCCTACCCATACAGTGTCTCCTTTCTCTCCTTTCTCCTCCCAACCCCTCCCTACATCTAGCACCTTCTCTCTCCATTCCCCGCAGTGAGAGCAACACAAACTCCTCCACTACCAGACACCGACCCCCAGTGTTTATTTTGTAGGAAAAAAGGTACTGGTACTCCATTATGGGTAACTTTAGGTGTGGGATCACTATGGCTCCACCCTTACAGTAACCACACTCCTTTTACCAGCCATGGCACATTTAAACAGATATCATTGAAAATATGGAAAACAAACCAGCAGATCAGTATAATATCCAAAAAGACTTTATTGAGGATACCGTGTATGAAACAAATGCCCGACACAGGCCGTGTTTCGCCCAACAATAGGGCTGCATCAGGGGCTATAATAAATAACAAACATATAAAATTAGAAATATGTGAAATTATAAAACATAAAATATATATAAAATATAAAACATGAATTATACTGTACGTGTAAAAAATAGACATGAATTATAAACACTAAAAGTGCTTTTTTAATTCAAAATTTTATAAAATAACATTGGACATCAATTAATATATCAGAGAAGATTATGATAATATAAAAATACATATACATATGCATACAATATATACAGTGAACATCTAAAATAACATTAGACATCAAATTAATATTTGAACATATAATATAAAAATATATAAGAAAATGCATAAAATATATAAATCTGTCAAAAACCAACAGGATATGAACATATGTACTACATATATATTCCAAAATACCAGTAAAAGAAGGGCACGGACATAAAAATATTAAAAAACAACAAAACCATTAGGAAAAAACCAAAATCGGCTTTCGATTATACCAATTTGGGCACCCGCGAGAGAAAGACGTCCATCTCCCGATTTAGGTCGGAATATAGGCGTTTTTCTCTTTTGATTATAAGGTGGATAGTGGAATTCAAAAAGGTACAGAGAAGGGCGACAGAAATGATAAAGGGGATGGGACGTCTTCCCTATGAGGAAAGGCTGAAGCGGCTAGTCTTCAGCTTGAAGAAAAGATGGCTGAGAGAGATATGATAGAAGTATATAAAATAATAAGTGGAGTGGAACAGGTAGACATGAATTGCTTGTTTATTCTTTCCAAAAATACTAGGACTAGGGGGCAGGCAATGAAGCTAAAAGTAGTAAATTTAAAACAAATCGGAGAAAATATTTCTTCACTCAACATGTAATTAAACTCTGGAATTCATTGCCAGAGAATATGGTAAAGCAATTAGCTTAGCGAGATTTTAAAAAGGTTTTGATACCTTCCTAAAAGAAAAAGCCATAAGCCATTTTTATGATGGACTTGGGGAAAATCCTCAGTTTATTTCTAGGATAAGCAGCACAAAATATATTGTACTATTTTGGGATCTTGCCAGATACTTATGACTTGGATTGGTCACTGTTGCAAACAAGATGCTGGGCCTGATGGACCTTCGGTGTGTCCCAGTATGGCAATGCTTATATTCTTATGTTTATGTTCTTTGGTATAGATGAGTCCAATTGGTCTCCCTAGCCCTTCCAACCCATTAATATATACTTATACAAAATTGTGCTGAAAGAAATTGAAGTTTTAGGAGAAAGGAAGACAAGAGTCTGTTACAATATGACAAAGTATGACAAAGAAAATTTTGCATTGCAAAGTCTGAAAAAGTAAAGATATTGTTAAAATACCTGCCAAAAGGGGGCGCTATAATGGTTATAGATACTTAGAGTTATAAAACTGAAGTTCAGCTTTAGTTAAATGAGAAAAAAACTTACATATTACTGAGTAGAGATCTACAAAAGAAAACCGATTCTATTTTGGAGACGGGGGGAATCCCTTTCTGTTAGAGAAGTAGACTTTTTTTTTTACATGCGATTTACCCTGTAATATCAATAATGTATTGTCTCCTGAAAGCAAAAGTGTTGCATGTGCGCTTGATGTGAAACAGAGATAATGAGATGTGAAGTTTAATGTGCTTATTATAAATCACAAAAATAAAGTGACCCTTCCTATCACCAGATGCACACTAACTCAAAATTATTAAAGGTAATAGCTCACAAATGAATTAACTGAAAAAAAATATCTCAGTTTGTCATTATTAATTTAATTTATTTATTTATTAGGATGTATTTACTGCCTTTTTGAAGGAATTCACTCAAGGCGGTGTACAGTAGGAATAGATCAAACATGAGCAATAGACACTTACAGCAGTAAAAAGTTTCAAAAACAATACAAAGTATGGCATGGTATATTATTTACAATGTCAACACAATATGTAATAGAACATTATAATTGATGCAAAGATGTAACGTATAGATAGATAACAAAGTAGGAAGCATTAGAAAGTAAGGTGATTGATTTAAAGAAAGTTGCGCATGAGGTCAGAGAAATGGTTAAATATTATATTAAAGCCACTAACCATTCAAAACCATTGAAACTTTTTGAAATGTGTATGAGGTGGTCATACTTAAATCCACTACTACTGTCCCCACAATTCCCCTGATTCAGTAAACTTGCATGCCCAAATTTAGGCGTGGCACACAAATTTGTGACCAATTTATAGAATGTCAGTTGCTTGCACACTTAATTTAATCATTGGCTGTTAATTGGCTTTAATCTTTGTTAATTGGTGCTAATTAGCAGTTGCAAGTGCAACTGCCCTTATTCTACTCTAGAAGCTGTGTGCACAAGTGCTATCGTGCACAACTCCTAGGGGACATGGACATGAGAGGAGCAAGGGTGGGTCAGGCTCATGCCTAGGAGTTAGACGCAGGTAATAGAATACTAGGAGTTATGCATGTAACTGCCAGTAGTTAGGTGTGAGTACTTACATCAGACTTTGACATGGTGTAAGTGTTTATTGTGGACTTAGGCTAGTATTCTATAGTGGTGTCTTTTCTTAAAACGATCCCAATGTGGCTGAATCAGTGGGTTATATAATTGTTTACTCCAATTTTCTTTATTTCCAAAAGCTTGTGCACTTAACTGAAGGGTCCTTTTACTAACCTGCAGTAAGCATGTTTTGACAAGTGCTGAGGCCCAATTTTCCACAGCAGGTAAAAGGCTGTCTTTTTTTCTGGAAAAGAAATGGCCATGCGGTAAGTGAACCACTTTCTGTGCGGCCATCTTGGGGGAGGGGACACTTACCGCCACCCATTGAGGTGGCGGTAAGGGCTCCCATGCTAACCCGGTCGTAACTGGGCAGCCTGTGGCCAATTACCGCCAGGTATGCACTGGTAGTTCAAAAATAGAAAATATATTTTATAGCGCCAGAAATGGCACATGCTGGGAGTGGGATCTACCGGCGGGCTCCTGCAGTAGCTTGGCGGTAGTTATGGATTGGCGCACAGCAAGCTTGTTGCCACGCACCAATCCTTTAGTAAAAGGGCCCCTGAATGCCTCCTACTCAAACATTATTTCAACTCAAGTCCTGATGCCAGAGTTTCAGCATATATGTTGACTATCAAAAGAACTTACGGTTCAAATTCTTATTTATTCATTCAAAATCTTAAAGATTTTAAATGCCTTAGAACACACAAAAAATTACTATTGATCATATTTTCTCATGACTGTTTATTAAAGATAAAGTTTATCTGCTACATACATTAACAAAGATGGCTACCCATATTTTCAGATATTGTGCTTGCTAGAGTATTATACAGCTTTATTTATATCAAATGACATCAACAATAATGTCAGCATACATCCTATTCAACTTCATTGTTCAAGCCAGAGGGCATTGTGGTGTTATAAACATAAATCAGATGTTGCTGATGGCATAACAGCAAAGCATTTAAATTACCCCCTTGCTGAGACAATGTCAGTTGTTCAATCATTGTGACGTCCGAATCTTGAAATTTATGTTGAAATTGAATACAATGGGAAACTAATGGTGCCTCCACTTGTGCCTTGTTAATATGACTCTTGTGTTCAATTAAACATGTCCTTAGAGGACTCATGGTTTTGCCAATGTATACCCGTTGACAAGGACACAAAATCCCCCCCCCCCCAAAAAAAAATGACACTAGCAGTGACACAAGTGGTAGAAGCTTTAACTAGTAATTTTTGTCCATTATTCACATCAGTACCCATCAAAATTTGATCACATACACTGAAATGACCTCAAGGTTGATGTCCTCTGTCTATAATATTGGTAATTGTCATTGGAAGTGTATGCATCAAACAATCTTTCAAATTGCGCAACCTTCTGTAAGCAAATAATGGAAAGTCATAAATACCAAAACGCTGGCATTACAACTTCAGTTGAAACAATGTTTGAGTAGCAGTCATTCAGTTAAGTGCACATTTTGTGTATGGGGTAAATAATTATACTATTCACTGATTCAGTCATGTTATAAGGAGAGTACTAGTAGGCTTAAGTAAGATACTCACAAGACTCTAGGCATGGAATGCTGCAGGACTCTAGCAGTTTCCTGAACCAGGTGAGGGGCTTGACAATGAACTCACCTAAGCTACCACTAACGACCTCTAGATGGGAAAGAAGAGTGTCTAAGGGGAGAGGGAGCCAACTGCAACAACAGGCTAACTCTCCTAGACAGGAGCAAAGAAGTGTGAAGTGAAGAGAACAGTGTGCCTTCACCATCATGGCTCAGATAAGGGCATCAACTACATCAAACAGTCAACTATGGAAAATCAGGTTAACAATTTGAGCAGGAAGGTATATTATAAATTACGTCAGATAAGAACTGTGAGGTCTTCATTTTTCCAGGAGGATTTTCAGGTCTTAGTACGGGCATTGATTTTGACCCTACTTGATTATTGTAGTGCTCTATACACTGGATTACAGCATAAATTTCTATATATACTCCAACTGCTTCAGAACACAGTGGCAAAATTAAATGATAGATATAAAAAGCTTGATCAGGCATCTCCTTTATTGTGTAAACTACATTGGTTGCCAGTTGAAGCTAGGGTGGAGTTTAAGGTGACGTGTTGTGTGTATAGAATTATTATGGGAAATTTCTCAATATCTCTTACTGAATTATTAATTTTCCCTTCTAAAAGACTTGGTTCTTATTTTAATTCTTTACATAAACTGGGATTTCCATCGGTTAAGAATATTAAACTGAAGCAATTTCATGTAAGCTCTTTTTGTTATCTCTCCAGCAAGATTTGGAATATGGTACCTTTGCAAATTAGATCTTTGTCAAATTATTTTCAGTTTCATAAGGATTTAAAGACTTTTCTTTATTTGCTTGAAGTTCTGGCATATCCCCAAACTGCAATACCACCAATTAACAAAATTTATTATCTGCCTGACTCTAAGAATTCTAAGGTGAATCCAACTGAAAATAACCGAAATTCTGAATTGAATTTACAAGATCTATCTGCTTTGCTGGAAGAATCTATATCAGAGGTATCCACACGAAAGACTCTTTTGGTGTCATTTGTCTTTGAACAGGACATGAATGCTTTATTAAGATTATACTTTAAAAATTCCCATAAAACCTTTTGTGGACAAAAAAATCTGGATTTTCCAGGATGTGATTAGATGTACACAAGATCGTAGAAAAGCTTTCTTACTTATAGAGAAGAGGTTAAAGCAATGGGAGCTACGTTTCTGTTGGCATTCCCATGTAAATGCTGTATTAAATACTCAGGTAATAAATACATCTTTTTTGAGCCAGAGCAGCTTAAATTGTTCATAGAAAGTAAAAAGTTGCCTAGATAGTTTGTGTTGAGCAATTAAGGTATAAATATATATAATGCTGGGGGTTTTGAACCAGGCCATTTATCCTTAAAATATTTCCTCTCTTTTTCTCCTTAAATCAGCTCCTCCCCTCTAAACTGGATTGGGGTCTAAGAAAGCAAAAATTATTTCTAATTATGTATCTTTTGCTTTTTGGAGGATGCTAAGTTTTGGTATGTTTGATATTTTCTGTTTGTACTGGTTATTATAGCAATCTCTTTAATAATTACCGCTGTATTGCCATTTATAAGTTGATCTTGTAAATTATAAAAAATTAATAAAGAAATAATAAAAAAAGGACTTTTCTTTTTAGTACATTTTATGATTTTAATTAGTGAATTTTAACTTTGATTTACGTTCTTTTCTTATGGTGAATTAGCTGCCTTGGTATCTACTTTATGTTACCCACTTTGATTCCTAAGTAGATATAAGTGGGATATAAGCACCAGAATAGAATAGAATAGACCCGGTTCAAGCTACATGGGCAGTTGGTGATGTCAGAGATGAGCAGCCTGATAAGCACGACAACCTCTTAGGCCACACCAGCGCCAGAGCCTGGGAGAAGTTCAATGTCATCTCCTTCACAGCTCCCTTCACCATCAGGGCTCAGATGGGCACCGACTACATCAAACAGCTGACCCAGTTCAAACTGAGTGGGTGGTTGGTGACATCAGTGACAAGGGGCCTGACTAGTGTGCTCACCTCTGAGGCATCACACCAAAGGAGCATGCCAAAGGGGTATGTCCATTTGTGCGTCCCTTCATGTGGCTACTGAGCGGCAATTGAGTGCCACAACAGTCTGCTATGATAAAAATTGTTTCAATCACAATGACTATACAGATTATACTTTGAATTTTGTTCTACTCATATTATAGTTAACAGTCTCATCACCTGTAATTCAGAAGATAATATTTGATACTGGTTTATTATTGTTTTTTTCACTCATCTCACATTACAGCTAGTTGCTTTATTACTTATATCATAACTTAACAAACCAAACAGAAATCAGGCAATGTACAATTTTCATGTTTGAAAGATTCTTCCCTCTGTATTTACTATTTTTCAATTACTCTAGATTGAGTATCTACCAGCAGATAGAATATGGTCCTCTTTTACCCAATTAATTTTAGATTTTGTCAAACACTTCCTCCTTAAATACTCATCCTCACAATGCATACTAGATTCCTGCCACAGTTACGTCCTGAAATCAGCATCTGAACTATTCCTCCGATGCTTGCAATTAAATCTCTCCTTCATGTTATCCCATGGCATTTTCCCCAAAGATACTGGTAAAATAATCCTAAACCTTAATTAAAAAAAAAACCTTCAAACCAATAGGACTGAAATTTCCAGTTATAGGCCAGTGGTCTCTATTCCTCTACTAGCCAAGATGATGAAAGGTCTGTTTGCTTATCAAGTCATGGAATATCTCCAAACCTTTTCTATTTTACATAATTCTTAATCTGGGATTAGACCTTCGTATAGCACTGAAACAGTTCTAACTACCCTAATAGCAAATTCTTCAGAGAAGAATTAAGTATGGGCAGGAAATTATAATTCTTCAGTTTGATATGTCCAGTGCTTTTGACACAGTTGATCATGGCACTCTACTAAATCTGTTGGATCATTTTGGGATCTGCGGCAAAGTTTACTTTATCAAGGGAACTCCTCTTTCCCCCATATTGTTTAATATAATGATGACTCCATTGGGCAGTTTACTGGAGACAAATGGATTAAAAACCTTTATGTACGTCAATGATCTACATCCCATTTGTAAATGATTTAAAAGAAATCCTGTCTAAAATTAAATCTGGACTACACTTGATGGAATCCTGGGCATGCAACTTCAATTAAAACTCAATAGAGAAAAAAAAAACCAAGTTCCTCCACCATAAAAATCCTAGGAGTAATAATAGATCAACATTTGTCATTCAAACCTCAGGTCAATAAGGTAGTATCAAATCATTTTGGAAACTAAAAAGATTGAGATCTTTCTTTCCTAGTTTAATCTTCCAAACCTTGGTTCAATCACTAGCATTATCTAAATGTGATTACTGTAATGCCATTTACACTGGGATAAAAGATTCCTTTCTCAGGAAATTACAAACAGCCTAGAATACAGCGGCCCACCTTGTGTTTAGAGCACCTGCACATGGAAGGGCATAATCGAATGGGGCGCCCAAGTTTTCCTGAGGCCGTCCTCATGAAGGGGCGGGGAAACCCATATTATCAAAACAAGATGGGTGTCCATCTTTCATTTTGATAATATGGTCGGGGACGCCCAAATCTCCACATTTAGGTCGACCTTAGAGATGGTCATCCTTAGAAATGGTCGTCCCCGGTTTTCAGCGATAATGGAAACCGAGGATGCCCATCTCAGAAATGACCAAATCCAAGCCATTTGGTCATGGGAGGAGCCAGCATTCATAGTGCACTGGTCCCCCTCACATGCCAAGACACCAACCGGGCACCCTAGGGGGCACTGCAGTGGACTTCACAAATTGCTCCCAGGTACATAGCTCCCTTACCTTGGGTGCTGAGCCCCCTCCAAAACCCACTCCCCACAACTGTACAACACTACCATAGCCCTAAGGGGTGAAGGGGGGCACCTACATGTGGGTACAATGGGTTTCTGGTGGGTTTTGAAGGGCTCACATTTACCACAACAAGTGTAACAGGTATGGGGGGATGGGCTTGGGTCCACCTGCCTGAAGTGTACTGCACCCACTAAATCTGCTCCAGGGACCTGCATACTGCTGTCAGGGAGCTGGGTATGACATTTGAGGCTGGCATAGAGGCTGGCAAAAAATATTTTTAAAGCTTTTTTTTAGGGTGGGAGGGGGTTAGTGACCACTGGGGGAGTAAGGGGAGGTCATCCCTGATTCCTTCAGGTGGTCATCTGGTCAGTTCAGGCACCTTTTTGAGGCTTGGTCGCAAGAAAAAATGGACCAAGTAAAGTTGGCCAAGTGCTCGTCAGGGACGCCCTTCTTTTTTCCATTATCGGCCGAGGATGCCCATGTGTTAAGCATGCCCCAGTTCCGCCTTCGCTATGCTTCCGACACGCCCCCGGGAACTTTGGTCGTCTCCACGACAGAAAGCAGTTGAGGATGACCAAAATTGGCTTTCGATTATGCCGATTTGGGCAACCCTAGGAGAAGGACACCCATCTCCCGATTTGTGACGAAAGATGGGCATCCTTCTCTTTCAAAAATAAGCCTGAAAGGCATCTTCTCTATTGCTAAAATTACATTGGCATCCTGTAAATGCACAAATTATCTTTAAATTATGTGATTTATTATACCAAATTTTATACAGCTTATCTCCTTCTTAAATGCAACACATCATAGAATTGTCATTCCACAATACATCTATACCTTGAGGGACTCTCTTATCCTTCATTTCCTTAACTGCAAGAAACTTCAGTATAAATCAATTCACAATGCTGGTTTTTCCTACTGATATACAAAGAAGTAGAATTCACTACCTAAACAACTCAGACATACAAATGATTAGTTGTCTTTCCGCAAACTGTTGAAAACATTCTTAATGAGAACACCCCTCATTAAAGAAAATAATTGATCACTGTATTGGTATCTTGCCAGCTACTCACATTGTTCAGAAATGCTCTTTTTTTCTATTGTATGTTATTATTTGCTAGTATTGTTAAAATTACATTCTCAATTGTAAAATATTCTTCATTAATGTTTTTCTTGATTGTTAGCCACATTGAACCCAAACCTGTTTGGGAAAATGCGGGATACAAATGTCAAAAATAAATAAATAAAATACCCTTCATACAAATGTCAAAAAGTTTCAACGGTTTTGAAACGTTAGTGGCTTTAATGAAAATGTGAGACTTTTTCTTAGCTCAGCCAATTAATTTCTTAGTTACCACCTTTAACGTCTTCTTGTTAAAGTGGAGGAGTAGCCTAGTGGTTAGTGCAGTGGACTTTGATCCTGGGGAACTGAGTTCAATTTCCACTGCAGCCCCTTGTGATTCTGGGCAAGTCACTTAACCATCCATTGCCCCTGGTACAAAATAAGTACCTGAATATATGTAAACCGCTTTGAATGTCGTTGCAAAAACCTCAGAAAGGCAGTATATCAAGTCCCATTTCCCTTTCCCTTCTTATAAATCACCAATAATACATTTTTAACTTGAGATATTCCCTTTCAAAAGTAATTCAAGAAGATCTCACCAGCAATGTACGGAAATATATGTCTTTCTCATTTCATGCAAAAATTGCACATACAACACTTTTACTTTCAGACAATCGTATGTATTGCCAAAAGTTAACAAATCCATAACCACACCCTTGGAAGACGGATTGTATCTTTAATCTGTTCAGTATTAGAATCCTTCTGGCCCTTATTCAGCTGAGGGCTGTCAGTGTTTCTTTCAAATGCTGATTGTCACTGGCTACATTAGCAGTGCTGGGCTATATTCTAGTCTCAGCAGTGAATATCTAAGGCTAATTCAGGTTATCTTAACTGGTGGAGCTTATGTGAATACCAGTCGAGATTCAGCTGGAACTGCCTGATTCTATATATTGCGCCTAAATCTAAGGGTATTCCATAGCAATACATTTAACTTAATTGGCTTAACAAATCAATTAGCATTGTTAACAGCACTATTTAGATTGTAAGCTCTTTTGGGCAGGGACTGTCTTTCTTCATGTTCAATTGTGAAGCGCTGCATATGACTGGTAGCGCTGTACAAATGATTTGTAGTAGTAGTAGTAGTATTAGTGAACAAGCAATAATGAGCTCTAATTCTAAAAATGGCTGCCGCTTAGATAGACGTTAAACTGTTTGCTCCGAGGGCCCTCGGGTGTTTTGACCGGTGGATAGTTGTGGTCTGGCCTGTTTTTTTGCGGGATCTGTGCCTGGCCTGATCCATGGATCCAGGGATCTGCTGGGCTGTTGAAATCCTGCTGGGTGGTCCTACTCGATGCCGGCGTCGCTGTGGACCACCGCCGACCATCTGCGATCTGACCTGTTCGGGTTGAGGTTGTTGCGACGAGCTGGGCGGAGGTCTAGCTCACCTTGCTGGTTCCAATTTGTAGCGGGAAGCCTGCTTTCCTTGGCTCCAGGCAGACTACAGACCCAGTTCATCTGCGGCGTTTTTCGCCTGGCTCGTTGGTATATCGGGCATCACCTGTGTGGAGTGCTCTGTTGTGCGACCGACTGTGTACTTTCCCTCCCTGCGCTGGTCTCCAGTGGATCTTCTTCACCCGGTTGACATTGTGAGGGGCTCTGATAGGCGCTGGTGGAAACTCCTCCTGTGATTCAACAAGTCTTCCTCCGAAGTGCCCCGCCTTCTCCGCCTCCACCTACCCTCCTCTCTTCCTTCCCGTTCACATTAATTGATTTGATTTGCTTACTTTTTTTTTTGTCTATTAGATTGTAAGCTCTTTGAGCAGGGACTGTCTTTCTTCTATGTTTGTGCAGCGCTGCGTACGCCTTGTAGCGCTATAGAAATGCTAAATAGTAGTAGTAGTAGTAGTAGTAGTAGTAGTAGTAGTAGTAGTAAGCAGCTATTGATCGTTGGCATCCACCTCCCAATCATCTGTTCATTGTTGTAGTTTCTGAGCGAGTGAATGGATTGCAGTGCAACGTCTGCCTCCAGTTTAATTGAGGTGTGCCTACTTCTCTTCAATCCACCTGAAACATAACCTAAATATTGGCTCCAGGAACCATTGCTTCTCTTCATTCCACCTGAAACAAAATCTAAATATCGGCTCCAAGAACCATTGCTATTTCGTCATGGCCTGTCCGGCCACTTCTCCTCTCTTCCTGCCTTCAACGGTTCTCAGGGGTTCTCATCGTGGCATTATTTCTCCTCGTCTGGATGGGATTTACACCTGCTCCCTATCATGGTTTACCTTACAGACAGCTGAACCATCTCCGCTTCTGGAATCTACTAAGACCGGCCTATCTCTGAATGCCATCTTCAGACTTTCCTCATATTCCCTACAGTCCTTGCTAATGATATGTCCATTGCCCTTTTTTTTTTTTACGCTCTTACCCTTTTCCTATTTCTTCTTCCTCTGTTCCTTCTATCCTATTTAATGAAATTGTAATTGTTTAATAACTGGTCTGGCTATAGCCTTTTCAGTACATTGTAAGCCACTTTGAGTCCGCATACCTGTGGAAAAAAGTGGGATATAAATGTGCAAATAAATAAATAAATAAATAATTAGGATTTACGCACATAACTTGCTAAGCAGATTCTGTAATGAACTGCGCCTAAATTCTAAAGTGTGCAGTTCAAAAGGCATGTGGCTATGGGCGGGGAAATGGGGGTTTCATGTGCATTCCCAAATGTAGGTGCATTGTTATAGAATGTGGCCCAGTCTGCATAAATCTATGTGCAGGGATTTATGCCATGTTTTCATTGGTGTAAATGGAGGCATGTAGTTTTAGGTGCTGGGATATCAACTAAGCGTATCGCCTAAATCTTACAGAATACACTTAGGCGAAAATGATTTCCACATGGATTTTCCAGGCACCACATAGAATACCCCATAACTTTTGGCTTTGTTCAGCTTTTCTGATCCCCCTTCCACCCTCCTGGAATGTTTCCCCTTCCAATACCTCTTCCACCTACATGAAACAGCTCCTCTGCTTAAGATCCTCTCTCCCCTGGCAAGCATGGAACTCCCCTCCCCTCCCCTCCTGGTCTCAATTGGCCCTCACTGAGCTTACCTAGGATTCCTGGTAGTCCAGTGAGGATGTGGGAGCAGGAGTGAACTCCACTTGCTCTTGCCCCTAATGGCTGCTGCAACAAAATGACTGCTGTGACCTCTCATAGTACTACAAAGTACCGTGAGGCTGTCATTAGAGGTTGTGGTAGCCATTTTGCTACAGCAGCTGCTAGTGGCAGGAACAAATGCCCCCACTGGCCCTAAGGGACCATCAGGGATCCTAAGTAGGCCCAGGGGGGTGGGAGGGAAGTTCCATGCTTGCCAGGGGGGGAAGATTAGAGGAGGAGGGATTGAAAGCAGGGGGGCTTTCAGGTGGGTGGGAGGAGGATCAGAGGGGGGAACTTTCCATTGGGGGTGGGAGGGCAATCAGACGGACTGAACAATGTCAAAAGTTATGCTGGGTACCCGGTCAAAACAGCCCTGACAAAAAAGCTCCAAACAAAAAAAGCTCCCTGACATAACAGCCACTGTCAAAATGGTCTGCCCACAATATAGCCCTTGACAAATTAGCCCCCCCCCCCCGACAAAAGGACCCGTTCAGGCAGCCCAGAATATGTTACTGCATTTTTTCCCTAATAATCGTACCTTGCCAAGGTTGGTAAGGCTATGAAAATGATGATAATATTGGTTTTTTTTTAATTATCATGTTGAATAGTTTCCTTAAACAGCAGAACAGATCATGAATACCAGTTGGTAGCTATAGAATTTTGTTTCTTTATATATGCTTTATACAATGCAATGCTGGTAGGAGCCTTTATCAGTGAAGATTTCACTTGTAGTTTATTATCTTTTTTTGTGATGTGTTATTTTTTTCTAGGGGGCTGTTTTGTTAAGGGGCTATTTTGTCAAGGGTTATTTTGTGGGAGGGGCCATTTTGTCAAGGGCTGTTTTGTCAAGGGCTATTTGTTACATGGCTGTTTTAGCTGGGCTTTTTTGTTGGGGCTACTTTGTCAGGGCAATTATGTTGGGGTACCATTATGCCGGGGCCCGCATAGCTAACTGGGTGAATTTAGAACAGCATTGAAGCCTGACTTCCTCAGTATGTACTAAAGAGGCTACAATCTGTACAAAATACAGCTGTTGGACTTCTTTCCACAGCAACTCATCAAGACCATGTTACTCCATTAAAAAAAAAAATCACTGGCTCCCAGTAGCTTTTTGAGTATGATGTATGATCCTTATTCTGATGCATAAGGTGCTCCACAATGGTATGCCTTCCTATTTGGTGTCACTTATTACTCTTCATCCCCAGACTAGAACATTGTATGCACACCATGAAGGCCAACTACACATACCACCTATTCACCTGACCCACTGTCACGGCTACAGGGATGGTGAGCCCTTGGACTGCAACCAGGCTGCAGTAGACAAGTCCTCTGAGAATGTACAAAGCAAAAGTGAGCCAGACACTGAATTCAGACAAGACACAAGACATACCAATAGACAGTGCACACTCTAAGCAGGAAAGAAACAGAGCCTGGCTAAAGCAAAAACCAGGAATGGGGCTTGACAAAAGTAGGAACCAGGAACAAAGGAAGGACACTCATATGGACTGCAAGGCCGAACTGGAACCCACACATACCAGAGTCCAAGCATACGGGCCGCAAGGCAGAACTGGAACCCACACATACTGCACAAAACAGAGCCACAAACATGAGGTCAAAAGACCCTACACACAAGCACAAAGAGACTGAAGGGGAGACCACACAGGAATACAGCTCAGGGCTGTGCTTAGAACCACAGCTATACGGACTAATAGTCCTAACTAACTCAAACAGGAATCACACAGAGAGGTGGCTCAGGGCTGAGCTAGTAATGCCAATAAACCAGAAGAGCAGACCACTCATGCCACACAGAGAGGTAGCTCAAGGCTGAGCTAGTAGACACAGCTAAACAGAAGAACCACCCACTCACACTCAAAAAGAAACCAAACAGAAAGGATGCTCAGGGCTGTGCTAGTAGCCACAGCTAAATGGAACAACCCACTCATGCCACACAGAAAGGCTGCTCAGGGCTGCGCTAGAAGTCACAGCTAAACAGAAGAGCAACTCACTCAAACTCAAACAGAAACCTCATAGAGGGGACTCAAACAGAAAGCATACAGAGAAGTAACTCAAGACAGAGCCGGTAAAGGGAAAACACACAAAAGCAACTCAAGGCAATGCCACAGAGTCAAATAACAGACACTAGAGACAAAGGGGAAAAAGCAGGCTAAAGAGAAAGGCTGCTTCTAATACACAAGTCAGCAAAGGAGTAGTGCTCATAAGAACCAGGTAACAAACACAGCACACAAAGGGTTAAAGCAGATTAAAAGGAAAAGCTGCGTCTAACTACAAAAGTCAGGAAAGGGGCAGAGCTCCTCTGCAGAGGAGACGCTTCCGGGTTAGAAGCAGAAGGTAGCGTGTTTGAATTGCTACCGCTGCTGTTGAGAGTGAGACAGAGAGAGGAGGTAGATCGTGCGATCGTGGCGGCGGTAGGCAGCGTCTGGGAAGCGCTGCCGTCAGAGAGAAGGAGGCAGATGCAGGATCAGCGCTGCCTGCTCCCTCTACTCCGCTGCTGGGTGGGCCTGAACCCAAACTGGGTGGGCCTAGGTCCATCCAGGCCCACCCGTGGCTACGCCCCTGCCCTTTGATAACAGACTCAGCAGCTGTTGCTAGGGGAGACGAAGACCACAGGTGGCCAATCAGACCCCATTCCCTAACACTTTGAAACTTATGGAACCTAACTGAAAGGTCCCAAGTCTCCATTTTGATTCCATTAAAATCAATGGAAAAAAAGTCATTTTTGTCAAATTTAACATAAAAATTTTCACAAAATTTACTTCTAAAAACATATTCTCTGAGACCTCATGAAATACCATATTCCATACTTCCCCGTAAGTTTAGCTCAATATATACAGGCGTTAATACATTTTTTCTCAAAAATAACTCCCAAAACCCCAGAAAAACCAGAGGCGTCCTCTCCAAACATATTCAAAGTCCCATATACATCCCCAAATAATTCCTGTCCAAGAAATCCAATTTTAAAAGCCAGAAATATCTGAAACTAAAACCTTCTCATTTCCCCTTGAAAATAATTTTTTTGCCAAAATTTTTAAAGCACTACCCCACCATAGGTGGATCTTAGGAACCCCAAACCACCAATACATTTTACAGAAAATTAATCCTTTATCTCCCAGTCTATTAAGTCCAAAAAACGAAATTCTAAAAAAAAACTAAATAACATCTTGGACCACCAGACCCCTTACCTTGGTCCTTGGGGTCCCCTCACCTGGCAACCACCATTGGTTTGAGTCCCGATGGACCCCCAGCGATTTTGGAGCTACTAATGGAGAACTGTAAATTCTGTACCCCGTGCTTTCCCATTCATGGCAGGCTCAATGTGGCAATGGAGGGTTAAGTGACTTGCCCAGAGTCACAAGGAGCTACCTGTGCCCAAAGTGGGAATTGAACTCAGTTCCTCAGGACCAAAGTCCACTACCCTAACCACTAGGCCACTCCTCCACTCATCCTGAGCATTACTGAGCATGAGTGAAAAATGTGCATGCTCCAGAAACATGCTTAGGCTGAAAATGGACATTTTCCCAGTGTGTCCTGGTCCAGAAACTCATTTCTTGTTATCATGTACGACCTGGCATTTGAGTACTGGCACCTTTTTCGCTAGAAAAACCGCACCGGTCCTGTTTCTCCTCTATGACTGAATGGAGAATTTTAGTTTCCTGGGCAGTCAATCTGACACATCTCAGAAATAGTTTCTGCCCTCAAGCTCCTGGGAAATCTATTTCATGAAGGTGAAAATAACTTTTTTGAATTTTCTTTTCTTTTCAGGTCATTAAAAAATATGTATAAATGCTGAGAAAAAATACCAAGTGATTGGTCAAGTGGTGTTAGGTATTTCAGAGATGATGATCACAAAGAAACAGCAGGCAGTGAAACGGAAAGGTCTTGGCATTGCAGTAGAATATGAAGGCAGTAATGCAAGAGAGAATGTACATTAAATGAGTCTGACACTTAACTTAGATGCATTATGAGGCATTCAGTGAAAGGCTTTTAATTTATAAAAGATTATAATTGCAGTTTCCAGTTTTCTGGATACATAAAGAAACATCTGATGTTTTAAATAGATTTATATTGTTTTTTTTATCGGAAAAGAAAATGAAAAACTGAATGCGTGCCAGGGAGAGAAAGCAGGGCAGGCAGCACAGTGGTGAATATTGCTGCAGGAAAACTTCTGCTGGCAGCCCATGCATGTGGGGTTACGGTGGGGGTAAAGAGCAGCGGGGGGTTGGGGCAAAATGTGCCCTTCCACTTTGGGCTCATTCCTCCTTCCAAATTGAGGTCTGCTACGCCTCTGGTCCCATAAGCATAATTTTATAAAGGGGCAACTAGTTTAAGATGGCAAGTAGGTGTGTTTTAATAAACTATCATAAGTGGCAGAATCACATGTACATTGCATGCACAGACATTTAAAACTACTCATGAGCAGGTATAAATGTCCATTCCTAGAGTATTTAAGTATGCATCTAAATTGCTCTGCTGCTGTACATGGGTAGTACATAGGTGGGGCTACCCCATACACATATAACTTTCAGAATATTATAAGTTACCTGCATCCCTGCTGTATTTAGGTGCTCATACTTACACACCAGCTCTATGGCTGGCATAAGTGTGCCCACCTACAAATTAGGCGTGTTGAAACCAGATTACGCTAGTATTCTGTAATGGAATCTAGTCGGCTAGGTTTCTTTACAGAATAGGTTCCTACCACATGTCCTTGGGGGGTGCCTAAATGGAGGTGGCCAGTTTTAGAATTGCCCCTTTAGCACTTGGCTTCCTAATGGTAGCCTAATGAAAAATTTTAGCTTCCCAATGTAATAAGCAAATTGCACGCTAATTATCACTGTCTGAAAAAGTGTGTGCTGTCAGAAAAAAATCTGCACGTTACCACAATAATATGCAACCATTTGTTAAAAGGCCTACCTTCCTGTCAGTGCCTGAGTGGGGATTGGCTGACACACTGACTGGAAGGGACACTGAAAAAATAATCCTGCTGGACTCCCGGGACTCCTCTCCTCTAGTGGACCCTCCTTCTAACACCCATTCCCTGATCCCCTGATCCCTTTATCCCCTCAACCTCAGTCCCAGAGATGACTCCCTGATCCCTTAATACCATCACCTGATACCTAAACTAAAGATATCCCTGGTGTTCTAGTGGATTCCAACCTCTGCCCCCCACCCCGAAACTCCTCTCATGAACCTGCAAGGTGATAGGAAGAAGTGATGCCAAATCACTCCTGCCTCCGTACCACCATCTTGCAAAATTATGACCCCATACAGGACATTTGGTGACATGTACCTTGTTTGGCAGACTGACCCTGCATGATGAATCTCAGAATGCACAGCATGGGATCAGTTGCCACTCTTTTGCAAGATGGCATCTTGGATGCAGAAGTGAGTGGGCATTGCTCCTGCCTCCTTCCAGGTGTGTGTGTGTGTTGGGGGGGGGGGGGTGAGGGAAGGCTGTGGGTGTCAATGTCCACTAGATCACCAGGGATTTTTTTAGTTTGGTGCTGGGGGGAGATTGGGGGGGGGGGGGTCATCTTTAGGGTAGGTGGGATGGGAGGTTTGGAGGGTCATCTCTGGGATTTGGGGGGGGGCCTTTGGTGGGAATCGGTTATCTGAGGTGATGTGCTGCACTTTACCTAGGATCACCGTCTGCTCCAAAGCTCAAAGTTGTGGGCCCTCTACTGTAGAGTTTGAGTTTTGACCTCAACAACCTTTCTGGGTGCAGCTGAGGACTGGCTTAAGCTACTAAGAATCAGCCATGATGGATTCCTTCTGCACTGTACTCTGGGCTTGTGACTACAGCTATAGACATGCTGCCAGAATGTGGAGCGCAAATATGGACATTTTTCATTGTTCTCTGCTATGAATATGGGGTTAGGGACTTTATCAACTCCAAACTTAGCCCTGGATGAGTTTGAGATGCAATAGTATTGCCTATCAGCTTCAGCCAGCCTAGTACTGTAGCATAACTTGTCTGTTCTTTGTTTCTTGTTACTGACGTCAATGATCATCCATCTGTCAAGTGATGGCAAGTGGCTTTGCTATTGTAGGTGGTCACCGACTCCTCCAACTGGAGAAGCTGTTTTTGGTGTTCAGAGATTGTACACAGCACTGATGATAAGAAGACTAAGAAGTAAGTAAGAACTTTGAGCTAAGACAACTTTCCTTTCACAAGCACATAAGACCCTGCAGTCATATTGCTTATGTGCTGCCCATTTAGACAGCAGCTAAAAAGACAGATACATTTTGCTGGACTTTGGGACTTATCTAAACCTGATTCACCTCAGTAGTCTCTGCAGCTGCTGAATAGTTCACTGATAGAGGACATCAGTTGGAGCTTATGAGAAGAGAAACTGCCATCCCGTCATGGAACGGAGGATTTCCTATCTTGGAAGTCATGATGAGGTTGGGATGGCTGCTTATCATCTATATTTCAGAGGTTAGATCAGTGGCGTAGCCAGACAGCCAATTTTGGGTGGGCCTGAGCACAAAGTGGGTGGGCACAAAATTTTCTCTCTCCCCCCTCTCCCCAAAATTGGCTGTCTGGCTACCCACTGCCCCGACCCCCCCCCCCCCAAGCCACCGCTGCAGGTTTCTCCGGCACCACCTACCGGCACCCAATGGGCCTTCTTTCCCCTCCCTCCGTCGGGCAGAGCCAGCCTAACTGTACAATAAAGCTGCACAGCACCGGGTCTGTCAGCATGCTGCTGCTAGCTCCTACCTTGTCATCTTTCGGCAGAGGTGTTAGTTCTGCTGCTAAATCTGCAGCGGATCCACGCGGTGCCAGGGCTGTCTCTCTGTATGCTGCTGCGACTGCTTCCTCTGCGCTAGCCCCGCCTCACCTCCGATACTCTTTCTGAAGAAGCGGGGCTAGAGAGGCGGGGCTAGCGCAGAGGAAGCAGTCGCAGCAGCGTACAGAGAGACAGCCCTGGCACCGCATGGATCTGCTGCAGATTTAGCAGCAGAACTAACACCTCTGCCGAAAGATAACAAAGAAGGAGCTAGCAGCAGCATGCTGACGGACCCGGTGCCGTGCAGCTTTGTTGTACAGTTAGGCTGCTGCGCGCTGCCCGATGGAGGGAGGGGAAAGAAGGCCCATTGGGTGCTCCATTGCTGGGTGGGCCCGAGTCCAAATTGGGTGGCATTATTTTAAATATGCTGTGTGCTTACAACTTTGTGCAGGGTTAGCTTTTGTGTCAAAACCCTTTCTGTATCCACAAAATTGTGCTCTAGAGTTGTACTTACCCTGTGGAAAGCTTAAGCACACTTTATTGCATTGGCCTCAGAAACTGTGGATAGGATCCAGCCAATGGAAAGTTTATGGGGGGCAGAGCACTGCAAGGCAGCTCTCATTACAGAAAGGGAGGTGGTAAGCTCTGTGCTATAGAAATGGAGCTCTTGCATTTGGTGGGAGATGAAAGAGAAAAGGGAAAAGCAATTCCAACAGCTTCAGCATACAGAAACATAGTGCAACCTGGTCCTGCTATCCCGGGTTAGAAGGGACTTGAGAGGCACAGCATTTCACTTACTCACTCTGGTCCCATCAGCTCATCTACTTAGGAACCACATGACACTCAAAGGATTAAATACCTGGAATATTTATTTAACTGATGGTTTCACTGCATTGGTCTTCATACAGTTCAGATGTAAATCATAATTGCTTGTAAGATGATCACAGCAATAGTTCATTACTGGGTTAACACATGTGCACAACCCTCATGCCTGTCCTGCAGTCTAATTGGAACCCAGATTTCACTCTCCCGATGTACTTCAATACCATCTGGGCTAGATTCGATGTAACTGTCTTCTCCCATCAGGCTGCCATCCAGGAGGTCTCGCCTCAGCCAGGGGTAGACCACATTCCACCCGAGCCCCGGTTACGACTGGAGTCCCCAATCTGCCGAGTTTCTGGCTCCTCAGATGGCTGATGCAATGTAACAGTTCACAGTCTATAACGTCAGTCCATCAGTTACAGCATCGCAGGACCCCCCTTTAATTGCAATGTTTCATCTGGCAGGGGGCTATAAGTAACACAGAACTCAGGCAACCAAGGACCTTGTTACTCTGTCAAGAGGCAGAATCAGAGACAATTCTCTTCCCACTGGGTTTCCCTTTTATAACCTTTGAGCTCCTCCCGGGTCGTCCAGTCACTCCTCTAATGACCTGTTACCCGTGGCTCACTCTATCATGATTCTTAACCAACCATGGGTTACAATAGCAATTACGGAATTACATCTTTCAAACGGTCCTCACTTCTTATCTTCCCTGATCATAGGTATATAGAGAACCAGTACAGATATAAATTCACACACAGATATATTAACATGCCCACACATGCATATATTCATACACACATACAGATATACATACAAGTACTGACACACAAACACTTGTGAATATATATAAAAAAGCACAGAAATAGCAGCCCACAAAGATAAACACATACACGCACAACCAAAATAGAGATATGCACACAAACAAAACAGAGATACACAGATACACACACAACAGATAAATATAAAAAACAGAAATACACACATGCAAAACATGTACACAAGACACACAAGCACACAAATACAGACATGCCCAGAGGGGCTGGAGAGAATTTACGAGCCATGATCTGCATGCTTTTCCCCACTTGTTTCTGCAGGTAAACTTTCTGAAAACTGCCTCTAAAATATTTAGGCCCAATATTCAAAACAATTTAACTGGGCAGGACAGGCTTGTCCCCATTTAAATCATGCTAAATGGGTTGGGAGGGGATATTCAGTGGTGTCGAGCAGGGACTGTCTCTTCAAGTGTACAGCGCTGCGTACGTCTAGTAGCGCTATAGAAATGATAAGTAGTAGTAGTACTTATCCCTTCTGACTGCCACAGCTCTCTCTGGTTAGAGGTGAGGCAGTCTGAGGGTGGAATGTGGGCGGAGCTAGGAGTTAGGCAAATACTGGTGCTATTCAGCCAGTGCTGGTGCCTGCAAAGTTAACTAGGCAAGTAGGATGGACTGTATCCATATAATTTACTAATGGGTCAATATTCGGCCAGTAGAAATATCTGGGTCTATTTTAACTGGCAGTGGTCAATGTTTAAAGACATACTGACTGCTGCTGGCTGAATATTGACCGACAGCAAATCAAGCCCAAAGTCTTTCCACAAATGAAATATTTTTGTACATAATGGTATTAATAAAAGACTAGCTAACAATCCCTCTTGCTTTAACATTCTTTTTCAATCTTCAACTGCCCCCACTCACCAGAATGGCCACTGTCTTGATCTTATCCTCTTCTCAAACTTCTCACCCTCCAGTTTCTTTGCCTCAACTCTTCTCCTCTCTGACCATCATCTGATAACTTTCACACTTAAGCACCCTCCTCCCCAGTCCCATACAATCCCAACCAATACATTTAAGAGTCTTCAGGCTATTGACCCTTCTACTCTGTCCTCCAGTGTTTCAAATCTCTTCTCTACCACTATGTTATCCAAGTCTGTCAATGAGGCTGTCTCTTCCTATAATACTATTATCTCCTCTGCTCTGGATACTCTCGCTCCTCCAATTTCCTGTTCTGTAAAACGTACCAAACCCCAGCCTTGGCTGACCTCTAGAATCTGCTACCTATGTTCCTGTGCCCGCTCTGCCGAATGCCTTTGGTTGAAATCCCGTGCCCGTGCTGACTTCATATGTTTCAAATTCTTGCTGACCTCCTTCCAGTCTGCTATTTTACTTGCCAAACAGGACTATTACATCCAGTTGTCAAATTCTCTTGGCTCAAACCCTCGACGTCTCTTTGCCACACTGAACTCTCTCCTCAAAGTGCCTTCTTTCATCTCAAGCTATTCTTGATCCACTTCAATCTGGCTTTTCCCCCCTTCATTCAACTGAAACAGCGCTTGCTAAAGTCTCCAATGATCTGTTCCTGGCCAGATCCAAAGGTCTCTATTCTATCCTCATCCTTCTCGATCTATCTGCTGCTTTTTACACTGTTGATCACAGCCTATTCCTTGATACGCTGTCCTCACTTGGATTTCAGGGCTCTGTTCTTTCTTGGTTTTCTTCTTATCTCTCCCAGTGTACCTTTAGTGTATACTCTAGTGGATCCTCCTCTACGTCTATCCAACTGTCAGTTGGTGTACCTCAGGGATCTGTCCTGGGACCCCTTCTTTTCTCCATCTATACTTCTTCATTTGGTCCTCTGATCTCATCCCATGGTTTTCAGTATCATCTTTACGCTGATGACTCCCGGATCTATCTCTCCACACCAGAAATCTCAGCTGTAATCCAGGCCAAAGTATCAGCCTGCCTGTCTGACATTGCTGTCTGGATGTCTCAGTGCCAACTGAAACTAAACATGACCAAGACTGAGCTTCTTATCTTTTCCCCTAAACCAACCTCTCCTCCTCCCCCATTTTCTATTTCTGTGGATAACACTCTCATCCTTCCTGTCTCATCAGCTCGTAACCTTGGGGTCATCTTCGACTCCTCCCTCTCCTTCTCTACACATATTCAGCAGACTGCTAAAACCTGTCCTTTCTTTCTCTACAATATCAGCAAAATTTGCCCTTTCCTTTCCGAGCACACTACCAGAACCCTCATCCACACTCTTATCACCTCTCGCTTAGACTACTGCAACTTGCTTCTCACAGGTCTCCCACTTAGCCATCTCTCTCCTTTTCTATCTGTTCAAAATTCTGCTGCACGACTAATATTCTGCCAGTGTCGTTATGCTCATATTAGCCCTCTCCTCAACTCACTTCACGTTTCCACATACAGTTCAAATTCCTCTTATTGACCTATAAGTGCATTCACTCTGCAGCTCCTCAGTACCTCTCCACTCTCATCTTTCCCTACCAGTGGCGTAGCTACGTGGGGCCTGAGGGGGCCGGGGCCCCCGCAGATTTGCCCCCGGACCCCCCTCCCGGTGAACCCGCCCCCGCCGCTGCCTACCTTTACTTTTGCTGGCGGGGGATCCCACTCCCCGCCAGCCGATGTCTTCTCAGTCCTTCCTGCTCTTCAATCAGTTCTGTTCTCTGAGTCTGACGTCAGCAAACAAATTGAAGAGCCGGACGTCGGCTGGCGGGGAGTGGGATCCCCTGCCAGCAAAAGTAAAGGTAGGCTGCAGAGGCGGCGGTTTCGCAGCGGGAGGGGGGGGGCGGCAATGTCGGCGGGGGGGGGGGGGGGGGGGGCGGCGCCGGGGGGAGGGCTAAAATGTGCCCCCTGCCCCCGGGCTCTGGACCCCTCCCCCATGGGAGGCTGGCTACGCCTCTGCTCCCTACATTCCTCCCCGGGAACTCCGTTCACTGGGTAAATCTCTCTTATCTGCACCCTTCTCCTCCACTGCTAACTCCAGACTCCGTTCCTTTTATCTTGCTGCACCATACGTGAAGCTCCATCTCTGGCCGTCTTCAAATCTAAGCTAAAAGCCCACCTTTTTGATGCTGCTTTTAACTCCTAACTCTTATTCACTTGTTCAGAGCCCTTATTTTATCATCCTCACTTTAATATTCCATTATCTCTTGTTTGTCCTGTTTGTCCTAATTAGATTGTAAGCTCTGTCGAGCAGGGACTGTCTCTTCATGTTCAAGTGTACAGCGCTGTGTACGTCTAGTAGCGCTTTAGAAATGATAAGTAGTAGTAAAATTTAAGAACAGAAATGGGTAAAATTAACAAAATAGATTTTGGAATATAGAGCTTTTTCTGGGAAGATAGTAATTTGGTGAAGAACTGCTTCAATAGTTTCTGAGCATCTGTTGTTTCTAATGTACAAAATTGGCCCAAGGCAGATAATAAATGAAAGTTAAGGAGTGAAAGATTTATAACAGATGTGAGGGAATATTTATTCATATCGAAAATTAGCAATATGGTTAGCAGCATCCATTTATTTATTTCACTGCATTATACAAGATTTCTATTTTACCACTATGGTCTTTGGAAACAGAAACATAAGATGCCAATAGAAAAGGGCCATTTGGCCCATCCAATCTGACCATTTGTAGCTGAATATTGTGCTATCTAAAGTCTTATTTGATATTTGATGTCTATTCCACTCCCTCCCCCCACTACTAAAGCCACCCTGTATCTGTCCCACTTGTTGGTCCCTATAACTTCCACTGGAAGTCTGCTATAGAAGTCCTCCAGTATCTCAGTGAAAACATATTTCCCACCTTCCTTTTGTATTTTCCTCCCTTCAGCTTCTTATGATGATCTCTTGTTGTGGAACTTTTTGCTTTATAGAAAATGCTTTCTTCTGGTACTTCATTAAAGCTTGTTATGATTTATGGATTATTAATTTGATATACAGCCTATAAAGCAGAATTTACAATAAAATAAATCATAACTCTGATTGGGAAACAAAGGTAAAAGGCAAAGGAGGCCTAGGTTACAATAATATGAGATCTTTACTAAAACAAAGATACTCAAATAGTTATGTTTTATTACAATTTAGACACAAAAAGAGGGGAGAGAAGTGAGAAGACAACTTGGACACTAAAAACTAAAAACATGAAAGTGTTGCTGCCAGGTACCAGCAAACATGGGGTTGGAGGTGTGGTGAAGAATATATGGGCTAGCCCAAGTCAAGTTGGAATGATTAAGATTACAGTACTATACCAGGGTGTAGCCATGGATGGGCTCAGGCCCATCCAGAAGCAGTGTACCTTTGTCAGGGCTGGCATTGGTTGGGGACAAACTGGACTCAGGTGGTCTGACCTCTTTCCCTTCCCCATTCCCTGTGGTCCAGCATTTCTTTCTCGCTTTAGTACCCTCATCCTCTGTGGTCCAGCATTCCCCCCTCTCTCGCAACTCCTCCAGTCTATATTAACACATGTCATTTTAGGGGTCACAGAGGGAGATGCAGGATCACAGGGCATAGGGGGGATTGGAAGGAGAAAGAAATGCTGAGTCCCAAGGAGAGAGAATGGAGGGAGAGAGAGATGCTGGACAACATGAGGAAGGGACCGATGCTGGGGGTTGATGCTGTATCCAGGAGTGGAGGGAAGAGAGGTGGGCAACAATGGGAGGGAGGTAGGGAAGAGAGAGGGAGAGATGTTGGACATGGGTATGGGAGGAGGAGGCAGTGAGGAAGAGATGCCAGAAAACAGGAAGCAGAGAGGGATAAAAGTGGAACCCAGCAGCAGAAGGGAATGAAAAAGAGATGCTGGACAGAGGGAGAGAAAGAAGAGAGATGTTGGACCAAAGGACAAGGAAGGAGGGAAGAGAAAGGGAGAGATGCTGGGACATGAGGGGGGAAGAGGGGAGGGGAGAAAGGATGAACGACAGTAGGAAAGAGAGGGAGAAATGCTGGGCCGTGCATGCTGAGGAGGAGCAGAGAGAAGGAGAGATGCTGGACTATGGTGTGTGGGGGGTGGGCAGGAGGGAAAAGAGATGGGAGACAAGAAGATGCTGGGGGTGCAGTGGAAGGGGCAGGGAGATGTCAGGCCATGAGGGTGGGATGAAAGAGAAGAGAGAGGGAGATGCTGGAAATGGCAGACGTTAACGGTAAAGTAACTCATCTTAATGGTAGCCCACATTGGGAGCCAACTTTTCTAAATTATTGGGGGTGCTAAGCCCAGTGGAAATAACCCCTCCCTGGACACATACAAGGAATTTTCTCAATATTGGGGGTGGTCAAGCACCCATAGCACCCACAGAGTCAGCTCCTATCTAATGTCAACTATGTCCCTCAGGCTGCAAAGGTTTGAGTGAAAATAGGGCAAACATTTAGGGGCCTAAATAAAGGTGCTCAGTTTTTTTTTTGTTTTTAATATTGTACCCTATGTTGCCTTCTACTGATAGTCTTAGAAAAGACTTTTCTTCTTCTAATAAGTATGAGATGAAAAAAAAAAAGATTTTGACATTTAGAAAACTGTCAGAAGCCTGACTGAACAATATAAGGATTTATTTATTTGTTACATTTATATCCCACATTATCCCACCTATTTGCAGGCTCAATGTGGCTTACATAGTACCGTAAAGGTGTTCGCCAAGTCCGGTAGAGGAACAAATACAATATGATGTTAGGGTCGAATATGGTAGGGATGATTCAAGCACATTGGGGTCAAAGAAAGGGAGGGTTAAATAATGTCCAGTATGCTACTACTACTACTATTTAGCATTTCTATAGTGCTACAAAGCGTACGCAGTGCTGTGCAAACATAGAAGAAAGACAGTCCCTGCTCAAAGAGCTTACAATCTAGTAGACAAAAAATAAAGCAAACAAATCAATTAATGTGTAGAGGAAAGAGGAGAGGAGGGTAGGTGGAGGCGAGTGGATACAAGTGGTTACGAGTCAAAAGCAATGTTAAAGAGGTGGGCTTTCAATCTAGATTTAAAGATGGTCAAGGATGGGGCAAGACGTAGGGGCTCAGGAAGTCTATTCCAGGCATAGGGCGCAGCAAGACAGAAGGAGCAAAGTCTGGAGTTGGCAGTAGAGGAGAAGGGAACAGATAAGAAGGATTTATCCAGGGAACGGAGTGCACGGGAAGGGGTATAGGGAAGGATGCTCTTTGGTTTTGCTGTGTTGCAGAGTTGAGGCTTTATGTTGGGTCAGTAGGGTACGCCTTTCTGAACAAGTAGGTTTTTAGTGATTTCCTGAAGTTTAGATGGTCATAGATAAGTTCGTGATGATCCAGTTCTGTTTCTGGTTGGTAGACCTATCGGGTCAGTCATGTATCTTGGGACTTCACCGTAGATAATCTTGTGGACCAAGGTGCAGATTTTGAAGGTGATGCGTTCTTTGATTGGGAGCCAATGCAGTTTTTCTCAGAGGGGTTTGGCACTTTCGAATCATGTTTTACTGAATATCAACCTGGCTGCTGTGTTTTGGGCTGTCTGGAGTTTCCTTGTGAATTGTTCTTTACTTCCTGCATAAATTCCATTGCAGTAGTCTGCATGACTTAGTACCATTGATTGTATTACGTTACGGAATAGTTCCCTCCGGAAGAAAGGTTTTACACGTTTGAGTTTCCACATTGAGTGAAACATTTTCTTTATAGTGGAGTTTACTTGGTTCTCAAGTGTAAGATTGCCTCACCTCTCACCTTGATAAGTACAGGATCAAGTAGATGGAATCAAGTGCTGGGTGGTTGCTATGATAAACTAGCCCCATTAGATAAGAAGCTATTAAAATCAGACAAATGATTCTCATAGTTAAACTCCAGTTTACTGCTGATATAACATCAGATATGCCAGAAAGAGCACCAAGATACAAATCTCAGTTTCGATCTTATCCCATACAAAGTCTGTGCTACTTATTACTGTAGCCTTGTAAAACAATAAGGAAAATACATTATTGTTCCTCTACATTAGCAACTTTTCTGAATTGTTTGAAAGATCCTTACAGCTTAATTCATAATTTAACAGGATGTTGGTACAGGATAGATAAGGATTTACAGACTCCATCTCCAGATGAACTAAGGGATTATTTCTTACGCAAAATTCTAGCTAATCATCAACAGCAGACTTCTAAGCAGCAATAAAGAGAATTACTCACAGTTACTTATAAGGAATTAGAGGGAGTTTTACAGTACTCTGCATAAACTATTCCCATCCTGGGCTCCCAACAGCCCATAGCTGATATCTATTTGTTCAGGTTAGCTATTGTGGGCTGCAGGATGCAGTTCAGAACATGGAGCCATTGCAACGGGTACTCTCATGTTAATTTTCCCATTGCAGTACCTCCATGTTCTGCATATATCCCTGAAAGGCTTTGCTTAACACAAGACTATTTCTTCTTCGGGAAGCAGGTGAAAGCTTGGCTCTTCAACTAGGCCTTTAACGGAAGAAGTAAATGACACCGGCTGCACGTGGAGGAGCATAATCGAACACGAACACCCATCTCCATGGGCGTCTACCTCCGAGAATTGGTACGTGAAGGGGCGGGACAAACCGTATTTTCGAAAAAAATGGGCGTCCATCTTTTTTCCGATAATACGGTTTGTGCCAGCCAAATGCATCGGATTTGTGCGGATTTGAGCTGGGCAGTATCGTTTTTCAGCGATAATGGAAACCAAAGGCGCCCAGCTCAAAAACAAACAAATCCAAGGCATTGGGTTGTGGGAGGGGCCAGGATTCGTAGTGCACTGGTCCCCCTCAAATGCCAGACACCAACTGGGCACCCTAGGGGGCACTTGTAACAATTAAAAAAAAAGTTAATTACCTCTGAAGTCCATAGCTCTCTTCCCTTGGGTGCTGAGCCCCCCAAATCCCCCCCAAAACCCACTCCCCACAACTCTACACCATTACCATAGCACTTATGGCTGAAGGGGGGCACCTAGATGTGGGTACAGTGGGTTTTGGGGGCGGTTTGGAGCGCTCCCATTTACCACCACAAGTGTGACAGGTGGGAGGGGGATGGACCTGGGTCCACCTGCCTGAAGTCCACTGCACCCACTGACAACTGCTCCAGGGACCTGCATACTGCTGTGATGGAGCTGGGTATGACATTTGAGGCTGGCATACAGGCTGGGAAAAAAAGTTTTTAAAGTTGTTTTTTTTGGGTGGGAGGGGGTTAGTGACCACTGGGGGAGTCAGGGGTGGTCATCCCCGATTCCCTCCGGTGGTCATCTGGTCATTTAGAGCACTTTTTTGGGATTTGTTCGTGAAAAATCGGTCCAAAAAATGACCAAATCCGCGCTAAAAACGCCTTTCTTTTTTTCGATTATCGGCCGAAGACACCCATCTCTCCTCGGCTGATAAACACGCCCCAGTCCCGCCTTCACCACGCCTCCGACATGCCCCCGTCAACTTTGGCCGTTTCTGCGACAGATTGCAGTTGAAGATGCCCAAAATCGGCTTTCGATTATACCGATTTGGGTGACCATGGGAGAAAGACGCCCATCTCCCGATTTGGGTCGAAATATGAGCATCTTTCTCTTTCGAAAATAAGGCGCATAGTATAGCAGGACATGTTTAAACACGCTGACTCTAGGTAAGATAATTTCAAGCAAGTTTCTTTAAACTAGTCCCTTATTTCCTTACTCCTGTTACTCTATCTTATCTATCTATGTGTTCCATCTTTGCTTATACCCCATGCTGTATATTAAAATGTTCCATTGAGTATTGTGTTGACATTGTAATGTAGTATACTGAATTTGGAGGTTTTACAAAGATGTCCAAATTCCAACGTAGACGTTTCTTTCGAAAATGCCCCTCCACGTCATACTTTGTATTATTGTTTGAATATTTTTACTGCTGTAATTGTCTATTACTTATATTTAACTTATTCTTGCCGTATACCGCCTTGAGTGAATTCCTTCAAAAAGGCAGTAAATAAATTCTAATAAAAAAATAATATTACATCACACATTAAAGTTCTATGCACTTTTTGCAATTAGAAACAACTTGTAACATGCTTTATTCTACCAATTCTAGTGTGGCTTTCTACTATAGTAAAATAATGAGGCTTATGCACATTACTACAAAGCTGATCATCTATCTTGAACAAGATCCAGTTTATGCATGGAAAGGTTTGTGATTATTCTAGCACAGGCAGTGTTTCTGAACACAGGATCTGACCATTTTATAATTTTCTGATTAAAATGTTCTCAGGTACCAAATCTGTAGAAATTGAAACTAATAGGAACAGACATTTAGGGGCCTGACTACTAAGGTGTGCTAGTGTTTTTAGCGTGCACTAAAATTAGCACATGCTAAATGCTAGAGACACCTAAATATTCCTTTAGGCGTCTCTAATGTCAGCACGTACTAATTTTTAGCATGCACTAAAAACGCCAGCGTTCCTATTGCGTGGCTTAGTAAACAGGGCCCTTGGTGTACTTCAATGGTTTCCTTCATCTAATGTGCATGTGTAATTTCAGTATAGTGTGATAGTGTGATTATAACACCTCTCTTGCAGGAAAGTAGTCCAGGCTGGAACTTTTGTATACTCCAATGCAGGAGACAGAAGGTGACCCGTTTTCTTGTGTGCATTTTTCTCTTTCTTCTAATTTCTGTTCAGGTGACAGTGGATCAGATAGCAACATCTTCATTAATATCTAGCAACCTGAAACTTGATAATAAATGCAATTGGGATGTATGTTTTCAGACACAAGTGCAGCATTTGAAATGTGAGTTATGACCTCCAGGATTCCTTGTCTAAGTGAAGAATGACTGGAATATCATACTTTATTAAGTGCTAGCAATATTTTTGTAACACTAGAATAGACCTAATTTTTCATTTTAATGTCTTATTAACAAAATGCAATAATTCTATGTAATCTCATATCTATTATCTGTCACTGTCTTCTAGATTTAGAATAGCACAATGTGCAAAGAAAGATTTCTAATGCGCACACAGAGATCTTCTGCATAAAGATACTGGCATTTTCCTTTTCAAATATATAGTGAATCTGCTAAAATCTGGAGGAATAAATAACATGTCCATGCACTGACATTGAATACCCAGGGCTGTTTCAAACTGCACAGGCCGTGGGAGCTTAGATAGCCCCAGTTGATATTCAGCCAGGATCTGTATAGACACTTATGAGAACCCTGGCTTAATATTACATAAGTACATAAGCATCGCCATGCTGGGACAGACCAAGGGTCCATCGAGCCCAGCACCCTGTCACCGACAGTGACTAAAAGAACAAGCAATTTGTCCTGCCCATCCTAGAAATACTGTATTCCCTCGTCCATTCAATAACATTCTATGGCTTTTTCCTCCAGGAAGCCGTCCAACCCTTTTTTGAAGTCTGCTAAGTTAACCGCCTTAACTACCTTTTCCGGCAGGGAATTCCAGAGTTTAACTATGCGTTGAGTGAAGAAAAATTTCCTCCGATTCATTTTAAATTTACTACACTTGTTTGCACTTGTTCACATTTAAACGTCATCTGCCATTTAGACGCCTAGTCTCCCAGTCTCATAAGGTCCTCTTGTAGTTTTTCACAATCTTCCTGTGATTTGACTACTTTGAATAACTTTGTGTCATCGGCAAATTTGATTACCTCACTAGTTACCCCCATCTTTAGGTCATTTATGAATATGTTAAAAAGCAGAGGTCCCAGCACCGATCCCTGAGGGTCCCCACTAACTACTACCCTTCTCCATTGCGAATATTAACCTTTTAGTCCTACTCTCTGTTTCTTATCTTTCAACCAGTTTTTAATCCACAGTAAGACACTACCTCCGATCCCATGTCCCTCTAATTTCCTCTGTAGTCTTTCATGAGGGACCTTATCAAACGCCTTCTGAAAATCTAGATACACAATGTCAACCGGCTCACCTTTGTCCACATGTTTGTTTGCCCCTTCAAAGAAATGCAGCAGATTGGTGAAGCAAGACTTCTCATCACTAAATCCATGTTGACTTTCAGGGCCGGTCCTAGGGTCTCTGGTGCCCCCTTGCAGACTATCAGTTGGTGCCCCCCCATCTAGCATCTTGTTTCTCTCTTCTCCCTCCCTTTCTCTCACCCTGCCCCCTTTTTCAGCTCAGTGCCTTAGAAGGTGACGAACAAGTTGAAGAACAGCAGGCAGAGGGAGCACAACAAAAAACATTGTCTACCTCCCCCCTCCTGTGTCCATTGCCTTCTAACCCCCCACCCCCTCCTGTCCATCGATTGCAGGTGGTGCATTCCTCTCTCCCCTCCTCCCCCCTCTCCCCCTCCCCCCTCTCTCTCTCGTCCCCCCTCCCTCTGAGTTCCAGGGTCCCCCTCCCTCCCTCCCTCTGAGTTCCAGGGTCTCCCTCCAAGTTCCAGGGTCTCCCTCCCTCCGAGTTCCAGGTCTTCCTCCTTCCGAGTTCCAGGGTCTCCCTCCCTTCCTCTGAATTCCAGGGTCTCCCTCCCTCTGAGTCCAGGGTCTCCCTCCAAGTTCCAGGGTCTCCCTCCCTCCTAGTTCCAGGGTCTCCCTCCCTCCGAGTTCCAGGGTCCCTCTCTCTGAATTTTAAAAGCCATCTTCTTACCTCGTTGGGGTTACGATGGCAGCAGCACGCAGTGAAAAGCGTGCAGGCTCGGCGCTTCAGCCTTCCCTTCTCTGTCTCACAGCTCTGGTCCCGCCCTCATTTCCTGTTTCCGCAAGGATGGGACCAGAGCTGAGAGACAGAGAAGGGAAGGCTGAAGCGCCGAGCCTGCATGCTTTTCACTGCGTGCTGCTGCCGCCGTAACCAAGACGAGGTAAGAAGATGGCTTTTAAAATTCGGAAGGAAGAGAGGACGGATGGACCCTGGAACTGGGAGGGAGGAATGGTGGGACCTGGAACTCAGAGGGCGGGCGGGCAGCAGCGCATGCAGCGCCTTTGAATGCAGGCGCCCCCCTGCGGTGCTTACCCTGCTTACCGGGTTGGGCTGGCCCTGTTGACTTTGTCCCATTAGTCCATGCTTTTGAACGTGCTTTGTAATTTTGTTCTTGATTATAGTCTCTACCATTTTGTCCAGCACCAACGTCAGACTCACTGGTCTATAATTTCCCGGGTCTCCTCTGGAACCTTTTTTAAATATCGATGTTACACTGACCACCCTCCAATCTTCCGGTACCACGCTCGATTTTAAGGATAAATTACAAATCAATAACAGTAGCTCCGCCAGCTCATTTTTTAGTTCTATCAGTACCCTCGGGTGAATACCATCCGGTCCAGGAGATTTGCTACTCTTCAGTTTGCAGAACTGCTCCATTACATCTTCCAGATTTACAGATATAGTAACATAGTAACATAGTAGATGACGGCAGAAAAAGACCTGCACGGTCCATCCAGTCTGCCCAACAAGATAAACTCACATGTGCTACTTTTTGTGTATACCTTACCTTGATTTGTACCTGTCCTTTTCAGGGCACAGACCGTATAAGTCTGCCCAGCACTATCCCCGCCTCCCAACCACCAGTCCCGCCTCCCACCACCGGCTCTGGCACAGACCGTATAAGTCTGCCCAGCACCATCTCCGCCTCCCGCCACCGGCTCTGCCACCCAATCAAGTTTTTCCGACTCTTTAGCTACGAATACCCTGTCCGGCATCGGTATCCCACCCAAATCTTCCTCAGTGAAGACCAAAGCAAAGAACTTATTTAGTTTTTCTGCTATTTCTTTGTCTTCCTTGATCACCCCTTTTACACCCCGGTCATCCAGCGGGCCAACCGATTCTTTTGCCGGTTTCCTGCTTTTAATGTATCTAAAAATATTTTTACTATCAATTTTCGCCTCTAACGCTATCTTTCTTTCAAAATCCTTCTTTGTCTTTCGTATCAGCGCTTTGCATCTGACTGACATTCCTTATGCCACTTCTTATTTTTGTCATTCGGTTCCTTCTTCCATTTTCTGAAGGATTCCTTTTTAGCTCCAATAGCCTCCTTTACCTCACTTTTTAACCACGCCAGCTGTCATTTGGCTGGGACACGCATAAATACAAAGTACTTCCCTTACCCACCCTCAACCCCAATCTCAATTCCCCTCCTTCCCTCTCCCCCAAAGGCAGTACACCCCAAACCAAGCCCCCTCCCTCTCTCCTTCCCATCCCTGATGCAGTACACCCCAAACCAAGCCTTGCCTCCCTCCTTACTCTACTTCTGAAGGCAGTATACCCCAGTCCGGGCCCTCCTTCCACTCACCCCCAAATGCAGTAAACCCTAGACTATGTCCCCTACCCCCTCTCATCCCTATAGGCCTCCCAGGCTTGGCATCTTTAGACAGAAATATCTGGGGTGGAAACAGGGTGCAAGCTATGTATGTGGGGTAGCAGATCAAAATGACATTTCCACACTTCAAAGCTAGTGGTGGTGGTGGTGGTGTGGGGTGGGGAGGTATTGAGGCTGCTGCACTGAGGGAGGGGAAGAGAGAAAGCTGTTGGACCAGAGAGGGCCCTGAGCTCAGGATCACTTTTACCCAGTGTTTTTTTTCTAGAAAAAACAGGTGCTAGTACTCATACAGGGCCAACCTTAGGGGACGATGTGACTATCCATAGCTCTGTTCCATAGTAACCACATATCCCTGTTACCAGCAGCAGAGTATATAAAAGAGCTAAAATAGTTGCAACTAAATTATGTAACCTGTAAAATAATGACCCCTGACCCTGTATATTGGACCATCAGGGTATTAAGTTTAAGCATAATCTGTATTCACAGAAGCTTTACTGATATAATAATGGATATAGAGCAGAACCAGGACATTTCCACAGCTTGAGTGAATTCCTTCAAAAAGGCAGTAAATAAATCCTAATAAATAAATAAATACAATCCACTATACAAAATACATGACTGATTTTGGTGTCATCTCAGTAACAGCAGCATAAACATTCTCCAGCACCAAGTATCTTGTGAAGTAATTTAAAAAAAAATACAAAAGCCACTCAGAACTTACAGAATAAATCTACCATTTTATAACAGCACCAACTTCCAAAACTCACACGAGAATATACCTAGGAAAACATAAAACAGTAAATATTACAATGAGCCCTAGAACATACACCAACTAGGAAACTGAGCAAGTTGAATTACTACAGTTCCGTACTCAAACATAGTCACACATGTAGAATACAGATAGCCCCTCTTCAAATACAGGCAAAAATTAACCTGACCCAAGAAGCCAGACACTCCATGCAGTACATTACCAGAAAAACAAAAAGAAACACATTTCCTCTCGTACAGTGCAAAGACAGCAGATGTAAATTCTCAAATTGGACATATTCCAAACACTAAAATAAAAATAAATTATTTTTCTACCATTGTTGTCTGGTGGTTTTGTTTGTCTGATCATGCATATCTCAGTCTCTGATTCTGCTTCTCTCTATCTGTTCTCTTAACTCAAGTTCCTGGGCCTCCTGTGCATTTGCTATTTCTTTTCTCTCCTTTCTTCTTCACTTCATGCTATTCGTCCATCTTCATTGGCACTGATCTTTCATATTCAGCTTTCATTCATTTTTCTATCTGTTTCTCAATTCTAGTTTTCCATTTGTTCCCGTCACCCCATCCATGTGCAGCATTTCCTCCCTCTCTCTTCCCCTCTCATCCATCCATGTGTGGCACATCCTCTCTCTCTCTTTCCTTCCGTTTTCCTGTATCCATGTGAATCTCTATCCATCAGGACTGGTTAAAAGCCAGATCCTCCAGATCTTCTCTATACTTTCTACAATGGGGTCTATGAAGGATCCAGCTGATAGCTTATGTGTTGCCCCAGATCCTCTGCTGCCTTAGGCATAAGGCTCCAACTTGTCCTGTTCTGCTCCAGATCCTCTGCTGCTGTGGTCTGATCTGGATCCTGTGCTGCCTTGGCTGGATCTTGTGGCTGCCCTAGATTTTCTGCTGCCTCAGTCTGTCCCGGATTCAGTGGCTACCGTAGCCACTTATCCACCCTGCTCTGCTCTGTGTTGACAGGGCTTACCTTCCCAGGAGCTTCAAGTTTTTTTTTTTAAATGTTAAAGTTGGTTCCAGGGGTCTCGTCTGGATCCAAATTTTCAGCAATAAAGTCAGATCCGGAGGTCACGTGATGTGGTGAGCACGGCGGCTGTGTACTGCTGTAGCTTCGGGACTCTCACCCATCAATCCACGCTTATTATACCATTTTCTATGAGTGGCTGACTCATGACTGCATGGAAAGTATTTGGAGAAGTCCCCCACTATTATGCCACAGAAACCAGCTAAACAAGAGAGGGGAAAGGTGCGTGACAGAGATGCCTAGATTGCGGCATCTCTGACTCAGACCTTGGAGGCGTTTTCAGATGCCCAGCTGGCACAAATTAGACAGGCAGTGGATAGAGTGCTGGAGCCCAAGTTGGGTGCATTATCGCAGAAGAGCGATTCTTTCCAATCCCTGGTAGATGGGCTCACACCTTGTGCAGATGAGTTAGAAACCCGCTTGTCAACCGTGGAAGATGAGGTTGTGGCATTTGGGCCCACAGTAGAGAGATTGGAAAAGCAGGCTCAGACATATGCGGAGAAACTTGAACACCTGGAGAATTGTTCCCGCAGGAACAATCTCTGTGTAATTGGCTGCCAGAATACATCCCAGAGTGAACTCTGGCACATTGCCTGGAACATATTAGACGACATAGCACCCTTACAAACACGAACTTCACGCAGGCATAATATGATTCCATGGTTTAACGACGAATTGAAAAAACTAAAAACACAAACCAGGAAACTTGAACGAGCATGGAAAAAAAACAAAAGATGAACATACACTCAATGCCTGGAAATAAACACAAAGAAATACAAATACGCAATAAGACAGACCAAAAGATCATACTATCAAACCAAAATAGGACCAGATTACAAAGACACGAAAAAACTATAAGACTTCCTTCTTGGTACAGCAAGGCAGATGCCTAATGTCTACCCATAAGCTGAGAAAAGGGGTACATATTCTTCAGTACCAAGGGGGGGGGGGGGGCGGTGGGGGCGGTCCGCCCCGGGTGCACGCCGCTGGGGGGTGCTGCGGCACGCGCCTGTGGGCTCTGACTTCGATAACTTCGCTCGTTCGCTGCAGCTCCCTCTGCCCCGGAACAGGTTACTTCCTGTTCCGGGGCAGAGGGAGCTGCAGCGAACGAGTGAAGTTAGCGAAGTCGGAGCCCACAGGCGCGTGCCGCAGCACCCCCCAGCGGCGTGCACCCGGAGGGGGTGTCATCTCGCCGGGGGGGGGGAAGGTGTCATTTCGCAGGCGGGGGGGGGGGGGGGGGCTGCACCCAGGGGGGGGGGGGCGCATCGGTGATCCGCCCCGGGTGCCATCCAGGCTAGGAACGCCACTGATATTCTTATTTATATGTTATGGGACCAGGGCCAGAACTAGGATTTCCCTAGGAGGCTGAGCCAGCATGCATCAGACTTTATACTCCACTCAATAACACAATCCACACCAAGTCTCTTTGTCTGAACCAAAACTTTACAAAGCAAATTCAACTGATGAAGTAACAGATCCCTTCAGAATACATGTGGTCATCTATATACAGGAACTGCTATTTTCTCCTCTCTCCTCCACTGGCAAACAGAAAGCAGTAAAGTAATTGTACTCCTCTATCCCTTAAGGTCATATACACACTCTGCTCCCTTTTAGTTGTTCTCTCAGATTGTGTCAGCATCAAGTTATGAAAAGATGATTCACTTACATATCAGCAGGCTACTCAGAGGCAGGCTCTTAAGCACTTACTGGATGATGGTTTTATCAGTTCACTTGTACTCCTGATGGGCTCCTGATTCTGGATGTTATTTAGAATGTTTCTTCTTTCAGCCATAGATGGAAGCCAGTCTTTGGATGTTAAGGGCAGGGCACCTGGTTATTAAAGCTGGGAACCCGAGAAATCTCTTTCTCCTTTTTCTATGGACTGTGAGGGGTGCAGGGGTTTCCTCATACCCCTGCACTACACAAAGCAGTGGTTTCTCAGGTTCTTTATCCTCTTGCTTTCCTGAGCAAGTGCCATATAATGTTCACCTTTGAAGATGTAGCTGGCAGGATATTCTCGCAGCTCCTAAACTACAGGCTTGGCATGAAGGGATCTCCCTTGTGGAATCAGGTTGCAGGTCAGAGATGGAAGATGGGACCTAAGACAATTTTATGGAGCATGAAATGGGCTTAAATAGTCTTGGGGGGGCTACTGCTGCTAACAGACCCTACCCCCCAGATTATCATAAGGCACTCCTATGCTTCGAACAGTTTATAGAAACTCCTACACTGTTCTATAAAGCTCTACTCCTTTCTGAAAGCCTCTGATGCCAGGCTGGTGGCTTCCCTGCAGCAGCGTAGCCATGGGTGGACCTGGGCCCACCCATTTTTGGCTCAGGCCCACCCAAAATCAGTGGTCCATCGGCCTAGCTGGCAGGGATCTGCAAGCCCAGCCACACCAGCCAAAGACCTGCTCTCAGCAGAATGTCCTTACACCCTGTGCGTCAGCTACAATGTTCCCAAACCGCTACAGGTCCACCCCTCGTGCATGCTTAGTTTACGTGCATGTGCAGAGACTGGCTGTATCAGCAACTCTGGGACATTGCTGGCACAGGTTGTAAGTGCTCTTTCTGCAGGGAAGAGGTCATCGGCTGGCGGGACTTGTGGATCCCCGCCAGTTCATGTATTACTTTTGGGTTGCTGTGGTGGCGGCAGGCAGTGGGCAGTAGGTGGGTGAGGGTGAGGAAGCAGGGCCACTGAGAGGGGGGAAGGGAGGCAAGATTCCCCGATTACAGTTTCCAAGGGGGGCCTGGTGCCTGAAAGGCTTCTGGAGGCAGGCAAAAGGTTCTGCTCCTTCGATCTATCTTTCTCCTGCTTCTATGTGTTGGGACCTGGGTGATTACATTAACACAATAACCTGGGTCCCAGCACACAGGAACAGGAGAGTGACAGACTGAGGGAGGAGCAGATGCAGGAAGTTAAGGGAAGCGGTGGCGGTGGCAACCTGAGCTGGGGGCTGGCGGTGGCTGTGACCCGAATAGGGAGGGGGCACTGACCCTGGGCCTGTCTCTGTCTCTCTGCAGCCTTGTAAGGAAGAGATGAATCTTCAGGCCTACCCTCCTTGGGCTCAGGCCCTCTGCATATTGGCCCTCTGGCTATGCCACTGCTTCACTGACAGGTGTAGGAAATATCAGGGTTCAGCAAGAGGCCACAGTTAGAATAGACCTCAGAGATACTGCTGCTAAAAAAAAAAGGAGAAAGCCTCTTACTATTGGTTGGCTCACATCAAAAGGGCCAGCAGTGGAAACACTGACATTGAAATGAATTAAGGAACAACAGTGAAAATTCAGACGGCTTTAAACTGCTGACTAACTGATGATGCTATATCAGTGATACGCAAGCAGTGAAAACTACACTCCATGTCCAATTGTTGGCAACTGCTAAAAGATGCCAAGCTTCTTTTTTTTGTTTTTTTTAATAGAATTTTACATCATAAGTAAACTGACACCATCAGTAGCTCTGGAACTCTTTGCCAGAGGATGTGGTAATAGTGGTTAGCTTATCTGGGTTTAAAAAAGGTTTGGACAGATTCCTGGAGAAAAAGCCCATAGTCTGCTATTGAGACAGACATGGGGAAGCCACTGCTTGCCCTGGGATTGGTAGTATAGAATGTTGCTACTATTTGGGTTTGTGCCAGGTACTTGTGACCTGGATTGGAAACAGGATACTATGCTAGATGGACCATTGATCTGACCCAGTATGACTATTCTTAATTTCTTAACCTGCCTGCATTCAAACGGGGCGGAACACTCTCTGCCTGGTATTGATAGATACCACTATTTAATTTCTCAAACTTATCAGTACCTCAAAGTGCATGCAAAGTCCATATATAATTCTGAATCTTGAAAGTTGACAACTCCCTGCTTGTCTAAGGTTCACTATTGCTCTGGCAGCTTCGCTCTTGCAGTCTCACAGAAGCAGACAAAAAAAACATAAAATATAGAAAAAGAGTCTTTGAGTCTCTCGAGTGGACATTGGTTCATAAAGTTCATATCTGTTTGTGGTATGAGTCACTGACTCAGTGATGGCTCTGCTGAGGAAGTTCCTTATCTTCCAGGGAAATCTTATGTCGAAGTTACCAGGTGGCACCAAGTTGTCATTGATGATCAATAGTTTTGCATCTCTGATGGTCCTTTGGTGGTCGATGACTGGTCTTTCATCCACTGGTTGATGAGATAAAGGTGCAATTTTGGTGGCAGGAACATCTTGGTATGAATCTGTGTGTCAGAGTTAGGGTCTATAAGCTCAAAAGAGTTCTCCACAACTGGAGACGTGAAGTCGGATTTTAGAAGAAAGTCTGGTCTTGATAAGCACAGGGTTTCCATTAGGCAGGACGCTGGCACTGCTCTGGTGGCACAGTTTCCTGGATTTTGGTTAGTTGGCACATAATGCCTCAGTTCTGGTTATGTTGACTTCTGTATATGCTCAACTCAGTTGTTGATGTACACATAAAATCTGGTTTAGTTGTAAATGTAGCCCAAGATGACTTTACTGTCAGTGTAAAATTTGACAATATCTATTTGCATGTCCATTTCATTGAGTATCATTTCTTTTGTCTCTACTGCCAGCACTGCTGCACACAATTCTAAACGTGGAATGGTATGACTGGGTTGTGGTGCTAACTCAGCTTTGTCAAAGATGAATCCCACATGAGATAGCCCATTTGTGTCTGTAACTTTCAAGTAGGCCACTGCTGCTATGGCCTTTTCAGAAGTATCTGAGAAGATGCAGATATCTTTGTGACAGGCAGTACTAAGTGCAGCAGGGATGTAAGTGCATGGGATGTGCAGTTGTTCAAGAATCTTTAGGGAATTTTTTCATTTCTCCCATTCTTATCACATTTCTGGTGGCAATGGAGCATTCCACTCATTAGTACTTTAAGAAAGTTCCCTCAGTAGGGATTTTCCTCGAATGGTGACTGGAGTCACAAACCCCAGTGGTTCAAACAGACTATTGAATGTGGTCAAGACACCTCTGTATGTATATAGTTTCTCTTGGGTGGAGACTTGAAAAGTAAAATTGTCTTTTTTAGGTCCCAATATAACCCAAGGCTCCTCTGAAGCAGAGGGGTGTCTACTCTTAGATCTAAATTCTTCAAATCTTTGGTATGATCCTCTACAGGAAATGCTCTCATTGCTTCTGGACTGTTGGAGGCAATTTTATGAAGTCTCAGATTGGCCTCTGCCAGCATTGCTTGTGTTCTCTTTAGCAAGTCAGTGGCTTCCCCTATGGTAGGTAAAGACTTCAAACCATCGTCAATATAAAAGTCTCTTTTGATGAAGTGTCTGGCATCCGTGCCATATTCTCTTTTACCTTCTTGGGCTGTCCATTTAAGCCTATAGGTTGCTACTGCAGGTGATGGACTTTTAGCAAAACCATGAACTCATTCTGTATTCTACAGTTTCCTGGTTGATGTCGTTATCACAGTACCACAGGAATCTCTAGTAGTTTCTGTAGTCTGGATATATGACAAAGCAATAGAACATTTGCTGGATATCTGCTGTTATGGCTATGGGTTCCTTGTTGAAAAGCCAATTATTGGTGCTAATTAGCTTGTTATTTAATTAAATTGCACATACAAATTGGGTGCATTACAAAATTCTAAGGTATAATTGCAGTGGAATGCAGATTGCGGAGTTCCTCAAGGGTCACTGCTGTCACCTTCTTTATTCAACATCTATCTAAGTACGATGGAAACAGTACTGTCCAACTTGGGAGTATTGGTCTACTCATATGCTGATGATATCTTTCGTCTGTGTGAAGCTTGAGAAGTGTGAAGATACTGTGACTTTCTTGAGGGAGATAGTCATCAAAACTGATAATTGGGCTAAAGCTAATTTTCTGAAATTGAATAGACTAAAGACTAAGGTTGTTTGTTTTCAAGATTATGAGAAGCTGATAGCTAAGTGTTTGGAATTGGGTACAGATGAGAAACTAATGATTGAGGACCACTCAAAAGTGATGGGAGTCATAGCTGATCCAGGCTTTACCTTTGAATCACATGTGAAGGCTTTATCAAAAAAAATATTTGTTTTACGATTATGGCAGCTGAAAGCAATTCGATCTAAATTAGACCTGGATAACTTTAGAACAGTGGCACAGGCAATCCTGATTCCATACTTAGAATATTGTTATTTGCTATTTGGGGTCTTACTAAAAAACTGTTACAAAAAATTCAGTTTCTACAGAATCCATCAGCAAGATTGATTTACAGCCTGGGAAAGTATGAAAGAGCATCCCCACTGTTGAAGGAGCTACATTGGCTTCCTCTGTCTTCAAGACTGAAGTTTAAGCAATGCTGTACAGAGATGGATCAGGTAGACTGATTAATTATTTAGATTTCCCATCATCTTTTTTTCTCAGGTAGATTGGAATGCTGTTTGAAATTAAATTATCCACCTTTTAAGAGTGTTTGGAAGAAATCCATGCTAGAGCATTCCTTTTTACATCAAGGAGTTAAGCTTTGGAATGGACTGCCTTTAGCAATTTGGAGAATAACACAATATTATTCCTTCAGGAAAGTGTTAAAGTCTTTTTTGTTTGATAAGAAAGATATTTTTTTTAGTTTCTGAGGAACTTCCTCAGACTGTAGTTGATGAGAGATGGTTTTTAGTTTTAATATATTAGATATACAGCTGTAATTAATGCTTGAGATGTGCAATTGATGAGAGAGATTTTTTTTATATATATGCAATTGTAAATTCTCCTGAAGAAGGACATTGTTTGTAATTCGCTTAGAAACTCTTTTGAACTTAGCAGAATATAAGAATCATAAGAATCATATAGCATAACTTAGCATAGCATTTATATGTTTAACTTTAGGTATGACCCCTTACATCATGTCAGAGACTGGTATAAATGCTTGTGCCTAATTTATATCAATTACACATGGAACTAACAGTATTCTAAAACGTTAGCATGTTATGACCCTGCTCCACCCATGTCCACTTCTCTCTCACAGTTACACACTACAGCCCTTGTAGTGTATAAGCATTTCAAATTTTTTTGTACTTAGAAGGTTTATATTTAAATGCAGAAAACAGGCACCAATGTGTGCTTTCACTTTTGGGTTTGCTCTGACTCACACACATTCCTCTCTCACTATCAGCACTTAGGGGCTTCCACGGGCTTCCTTCTGCTTCCAAGTTAAATAAAAACCAAGAGATTTTAAAGAAAGAATTGAGAAAAATCCTCTCTTCAAACACTCTAATGCCAGCTCGGAGCTGGCATTATTTTTTTAGTGGTATGGGTGGCTGTGTTTTGTGCTCTGTTCTCTGAGCATCGGGAGGGAATAGGAAATGACCTCATTAATAGGGTTACCATATGGCTCCAGAAAAAGGAGGACGGATTGAGCCAGCCGGGTTTTACTTCCATTGCTTTCCATTGAAAGCAATGGAAGAGTAAAACCCGGCTGTCTCAATTACTTCCATTGAAAGCAATGGAAGTAAAACCCGGCTGGCTCAATCCGTCCTCCTTTTTCTGGAGCCATATGGTAACCCTACTCATTAATATTCGTTGGACTACATTTGCATAGTATTTGCGATAATCTTTGGTGTACATGTCTCCCGCGCTAGAGACTCTGAGCATTCTACACTCACTAATGTGGGCGCTAGTCCAGCGCTAATCACTTCTCCAGCCCGCATTTGGTTCTGAGCATAAGCCCATCTGTCCCTCCCTCTCCTCTCTGTTTTTTCTCTTTCACCTACTAAACACTGCTGTCTCCTCTGCAACATGAGCAGCTTATAAAGGTGCTTAGGACTTGGCCAGGAAAGTGTGTATCTCATGTGTGGGTAACTGCTAGGAAAGGTGATTACTGCTTGCCCCGAGGTGTTGAACAAGCATCAGCACTACAACTGGCACATTTGTCACATTTACACTCTATGCCATGGGAATGTATAATGAGGCTATTAGCTTGGTGATTTACATGCTCCAGTTTGAAGGCCCTAAACCTTTCATTTGCTCTACCCAAATAGGCATAGTAAGCCCTTTTCACATATAACACTGCATTTCTTGCATATTAAATCTTTTTAGCCCAGGATAAATTCATTAGTGCCTTTTGTTGTGTAAGCTCCACTGTGGTTTTGAAGATTTTCTGCATTTGTTTTCATAAAAATTTCACAGTAAGTGATAATTTTTCACTGTTGTGTGGCAAACAGTTGGGGAGCCTATTGACCTGAGTCAAATCATTTATTTTCTATGCACCTCATACCAATGTTACACTCCCTGTGAATACAGAAATCAAGTGCATTTTGCATGGTCAATTAATATTTTACGTGGTAACATAGTAGATGATGGCAGATAAAGACCTGTATGGTCCATCCAGTCTGCCCAACAAAGTAAACTCATAGCATATGATATGATAACATATGTATACTTGCTCTTGATCTGTCCTTGTCATTCTCAGAGCACAGACCTGAGAAGTCTGCCTGACACTGGCTTAATTATCAACTAATGGAGTTTCTGTCAAAGCCCACTCCAGCCCATCCAGATCTGTCTAGCCATAATTGGGACACAGACCATAAAAGTCTGCCCAGCAGTAGCCTTACTTCCCATCTACTGGGTTTCCCCACTTAAACACAGCTAAGTTTTGTTTTGATTCATTTCTCTTTCTATATAGGAATCCTTTATGTTTATCCCATGCATTCTTGAATTTTGCTACCGTTTTTGCCTCCACCTCCTGCAGAATGGCATTCCAGGCATCTATCCTCCTCATCCTGACATTACTCTTGAGTCAGTCCCCCTGCAACCTCAATTCATGTTCTTTAGTTCTACTGCTTTCTCTTCTATGGAAAAGATTTGTTTGATTATTAATACCTTTCAAATATTTAGGTGTCTGTATCATATCATGTTCAGGTCCTCATGTGGAGGAGTAGCCTAGTGGTTAGTGCAGCAGCCTCAGAACACAACTGGGTTCAATTCCCACTGCAGCTCCTTGTGATTCTGGCCAAGTCACTTAACCCTCCATTGCCCCAGGTACAAAATAAGTACTAGTATATAATATGTAAATTACTTTGATTATAACCACAGAAAGACAGTAAATCAAGTCCCATTCCCTTTTTCATGTGTCTTTTGGTAAAAACGCCATATCATTTTGTCACTTTCTGTTCAAGAAGAGATTAGAAATTTCTTTAAGTATGATTTATAAATATGTGAAATATCGCTTCTTTGGTTCAGCTGAACAACTTCCAAGACTTTAAACTGCAATTGTTGTATCTGATGTTGCGCAGTCTTCCAGTGTATCACTAGTGGGGCTTCTTCCCTGCATATCCTCAAATTACTTCAAGTGCTACTCAGCAGAGATATAGTAACATAGTAACATAGTAGATGACGGCAGAAAAAGACCTGCACAGTCCATCCAGTCTGCCCAACAAGACAACTCATATGTGCTACTTTTTGTGTATACCCTACTTTGATTTGTACCTGTGCTCTTCAGGACACAAACCGTATAAGTCTGCCCAGCACTATCCCTGCCTCCCAACCACCAGTCCCGCTTCCCACCACCGGCTCTGGCACAGACCGTATAAGTCTGCCCAGCATTATCCCCGCCTCCCAACCACCAGCCCCGCCTCCCGATCTTGACTAAGCTCCTGAGGATCCATTCCTTCGGCACAGGATTCCTTTATGCTTATCCCACGCATGTTTGAATTCCGTTACCATTTCCACCACCGTTTTCATTTCCACCACCTCCCGCGGGAGGGCATTCCAAGCATCCACTACTCTCTCCATGAAAAAATACTTCCTGACATTTTTCTTGAGTCTGCTCCCCTTCAATCTCATTTCATGTCCTCTCATTCTACCATCTTCCCATCTGCGGAAAAGGTTCGTTTGCGGATTAATACCTTTCAAATATTTGAATGTTTGTATCATATCACCCCTGTTTCTCTTTTCCTCCAGAGTATACATGTTTGGTTCAGCAAGTCTCTCCTCATACGTCTTGTAATGCAAATCCCATACCATTCTCGTAGCTTTTCTTTGCACCGCTTCAATTCTTTTTACATCCTTAACAAGATACGGCCTCCAAAACTGAACACAATACTCCAGGTGGGGCCTCACCAACGACTTATACAGGGGCATCAACACCCCCTTTCTTCTGCTGGTCACACCTCTCTCTATACAGCCTAACAACCTTCTAGCTACGGCCACCGCCTTGTCACACTGTTTCGTCGCCTTCAAATCCTCAGATACTATCACCCCAAGATCCCTCTCTCCGCCCTTACCTATCAGACTCTCCCCGCCTAACACATACGTCTCCCGTGGATTTCTATTTCTTAAGTGCATCACTTTGTATTTCTTGGCATTGAATTTTAATTGCCAGACCATTCTTCTAGCTTCCTCAGATCCTTTTTCATGTTTTCCACTCCCTCCCGGGTGTCCACTCTGTTACAGATCTTAGTATCATCCACAAATAGGCAAACTTTACCTTCTAACCCTTCGGCAATGTCACTCACAAATATATTGAACAAAATCGGCTCCAGCACTGATCCCTGAGGCAATCCACTACTCACCTTTCCCTCCTCCGAGCGAATTCCATTCACCACCACCCTCTGGCATCTGTCCGTCAACCAGTTCCTAATCCAGTTCACCACTTCAGGTCCTATCTTTAGCCCATCCAGTTTATTTAAGAGCCTCCTGTGGGGAACCGTGTCAAAAGCTTTGCTGAAATCTAAGTAGATTACGTCCATAGCTCGTCCTTGATTCAATTCTCCTGTCACCCAATCAAAGAACTCAATGAGATTTGTTTGGCATGATTTCCCTTTGGTAAAACCATGTTGTCTCGGATCTTGCAACTTATTGGCTTCCAGGAAATTCACTATCCTTTCCTTCAGCATCGCTTCCATTACTTTTCCAATAACCGAAGTGAGGCTTACCGGCCTGTAGTTTCCAGCTTCTTCCCTATCACCACTTTTGTGAAGAGGGACCACCTCCGCCGTTCTCCAATCCCTCGGAACGGAGACAGAGATGGGTAGTAACAAAGTATTTGTAGTTTGTTACAATACTTAAGTAAGGGGAGATATGATAAGAGGTCTATAAGATAATGAGTAGAATGGAACAGGTTGATGTGGAGCGTCTGTTTACGCTTTCCAAAAATACTAGGACAAGGGGGCATGCGATGAAGCTGCAGTATGGTAAATTTAAAACGAATCGGAGGAAATTTTTCTTCACTCAACGCATAGTTAAACTCTGGAATTCGCTGCCGGAAAAGGCGGTTAAATTAGCGGACTTCAAAAAAGGGTTGGACGGCTTCCTGGAGGAAAAAGCCATAGAATGTTATTGAATGGACTAGGGAATACAGTATTTCTAGGATGGGCAGGACAAATTGCTTGTTCTTTTGGCCGCTGTCAGTGACAGGGTGCTGGGCTCGATGGACCCTTGGTCTGTCCCAGCATGGCGATGCTTATATGCTTATGTACAAATGGCAGTACGTTTACTTGTAACAAGTTATTTTTTTAATACTTTTTACTTGTAACGAGTTACATTTGAGTTGTACTTTTGTACTTAGTAACAAAGTACAAATTCAGAAAGAAGTTTTTTAAAAAAAAGTATTTTCCATCTCTCTGCTTCTCACCCTGTGCAGGATTTCCAAGTGATGTAAGACGCGGCTTGCAGCTGATTGGGCCCAAAATTCTGGGCTCCCACTAATAAACTACCATAGGAGGTGTGCAGGACCCGGCTCTCTGCAGTGCCGCTACTGCTTCCTGCACCAGGCCTACCTCCTATGATGTACACTTCCAGGACTGACACAGGAAGTACTAGCTGCACTGCAGAGAGATGGGTCCTGTCTGTCTCCCATGGTAGTTTATTAGCGAGGGCCCAGCGGAGGTACAGAGAAGGGCGATGAAAATGCTAAAGGGGATGGGACGACTTCTCTATGAGGAAAGGCTAAAGCAACTAGGACTCTTCAGCTTGGAGAAGAGCTGGCTGAGGGGAGAAATGATAGAGGTCTATAAAATACTGAGTGAAGTGGAACAGGTAGATGTGAATTACTTGTTTACTTTTTCCAAAAATACTAGGACTAGGGAGCACGCAATGAAGCTACAAAGTAGTAAAATTAAAACGAATCACAGAAAATATTTCTTCACTCAACTTCTAATTAAACTCTGGAATTCACTGCCAGAGAACGTGGTAAAAGCAGTTAGCTTAGTGGGGTTTAAAAAAGGTTTGGATAGCTTCCTGAAAGAAAAGTCCATAAGCCATTATTAAAATGACTTGGGAAAATCCACTGCTTATTTCTGGGATAAGCAGCTTAAAATGTATTGTACTGTTTTGGGATCTTGCCAGGTACTTGTAAGCTGAATTGGCCACTGTTGGAAACAGGATACTGGGCTTGATGGACCTTTGGTCTACCCCAGTGTGGCAACACTTATGTACTTATGAGGTACACGGGAGGGAGGGAGGGAGGGAGGGAGGGAGGGAGGGAGGGAGACTGTGCTGCAGGGTTGCAGTGAATGGGAGGGGAGAGAAAGAAATTAGGCAAGACTGGATGGGTGGGGAAGTAGAGAGGGATAGAGTGACAGAAAGAGATGGGGTGATACTGGATAAAAGGGGGAAGACAGAGGCTATGAGCTAGGGGAGAGAGAAATTGGGCAAGACTGGATAGGTACGGAGGGAGAGAGAACAGAGGCAAGACTGGATGGGAGGGAAATGAGAGAGTGACAGAGAGATGGTGCAATACTGGATAAAGGTGGTGTGTGGGGGGGGGGGGGGGAGACAGTGGCTATAGGCTGGGGAGAGTGAGAGAAATTGGGCAAGACTGGATAGGTGGAGACATAGGAGCCAACTTTTCAAAAAGACTGGGAAAGCTAAATCCAATAGAAATTACCCCTCCCTGGACACACAGGGTTTGCTCAATATTGGGGGTGCTGAAGCTCCCACATAGCTGGAACAGATCAGTGTTGGAGTTGGTTATAGTGGAAGAGGTGAAGAATACAGAAGAGAAAAAAATGATACATGGATAGGAGACCCTTAGAAAGAGAGATAAAAGAAGACAGGAAAGCAGTAACCAGAGGTTGGGATCAACAAAATTAGAAAAATTAGATGGCTAGATAGCAAAGGAAGAAAAAAGAATTTTATTTAAAATTTAGGATATCTTAATGCAGTAACCATGTTAGTCCACTTTAAAAGTTAATAAATATAAATAAAAGAACAAAAATAAGGTGACACCTTTATTATTGGACTATATACATTTTTTAACTAAATTTCGGAGACCAAAACCTACTTCCTTAGGTCATGACAGTATACTGTTGCAATATTATGCTTGTCTTGACTTAAAGAAGGAGGTTTTCACCTCCAAAAACTAGTCAAAAATATAATGTTAGTTCAATAAAAATGTATCACGTATTTTCTGATTTTGTTTTATTTGTTAATTTTTAGTGTAGCAATTGGAATATGTAAGTTTTTAAAATTTACATCTTTTTATATTTTGCACAGTACAAAGGGATGTGTAACTGTTTCTGTTTCTTTGGTTTTGCACTGTATGCAGAGTATGGCTTCTCGGGGGTTCAGTTTAATTTTTGTCTACATAGTTCTACTTTTAGTTTCTGGTTACTTATTCTGGGCCTCGTTTACTAAGCTGTGCTAGAGGCGCATTAGTGCTTTTAGCGCACGCTAACCATTAGTGCGTGCTAACTGTGTGGGTGCCCACAATATTCATATGGGTGCCTACACAGTTAGCACGCACTAATTTTGTGCTTGCGCTAAAAACACCTTAGTAAACAGGGCCCCCTATACTTTATAAAGGGCTACCTCTGTTCATGTGTGAAAAAGGCCGGGTATTCTGTTAGCATCAGGTGTCTGTATAGGACTGATCTGTACTAATCCAGCTTGTGTTGTTTTGCAATATGTGTATTAATGTTCTGCCACTGCAATGCTTGGGGTGTTTTTTTATTTCTAGGAAGGACCTTGTGTGACCCTCTGGAATTTAGCTTGTGAACATGCTAGATTCAGTGGTCCAACTTGTTAAGAATATTTTTTATTTTGTAGTAAAAGAAGTAGTTTTAAGAGCTGTACTTTATTACTTTTACTTGAGTATTTTTTTTGGATAAGACTTTCTACTTTTACTTCACTACTTTTGAAGCCAGTACTTTTACTTTTTACTTAAGTACTTTTAAAAAGTAACAAACCCATCACTGTTACTCAGTGTCCTATTTTTCTATTAGTTTGCCCTTTATAATAAAGCTTTCAAGGGAACTGAATATAATATATCACCTGTGCTGTTTTCCAACTTGAGAAATATTTCAAGTGAAAATCTTTGCCAGTAGTGGGGCCAGTGTTGTAGCTATGACTGATTGGGCTCCGGGCGGAAAAATTGAGATGGGCCCCTTATAACACCTTTACTTCCAAGGCAGCAGGATATGAAGATGCACATTTTCTAACACTGACATATTACAATTAATAAATTCAAAAATATTTTTTTCTGCCTTTGTTGTCTGATCGTTTCTTTGGAATGCAGCCTATTCAAGCAGATCAGGGACTTTTCAAACCTACTTCCAGTACTTTCCGCTGTAGCGCCTATGAATTTATGCTCCATTCAGGTGCTATGAGCAGTGCTTTAGTCAGCCTGATAAACAAATGCTTGAAGTAGGTGTCCAGTTTGGCAGTGGAAAATAATAACCAATAAATCATAGAACGAGTTCAGTCATATTCTTGCCATAGTCTGACCTGAGTGCTGGCAACTTTACACAGACGAGTGCACATCCCAGATAAGATGCAGAAGCTATGAAACATGCTTCATTAGTAGAAAATAGTGAAACAATAATAATAAAAAAAGAAAATATCCAGCCTTTGAAGCCTGATTAGATAACTTTGGCAGTTATAAAAGTCTCCCCATCTTTTCTAGAGTTTATAAGCAAAAGCAGTAAACTAACAAAACACAAATTTACAACAGCCTTTTAAGTAGGGAAGAATAGAACAGCATCTCTATACATAGCCGCTTTTCTCAGCGGTATTACATTTGAGAGACTCATACTGCTGATCGGCGACAGCAGCAGCTCAATGCAGCTAACATAGGGGTCCTTTTACTAAGTCGCGTATGCATCTACACACGCCCAACATGCGCCAAAATGGAATTACCACCCAGCTACTGCATGGCTTTTGTGGTAATTTCATTTTTGATGCACGTCCGATACGTGTGACCGAAAAATAATTTTTATTTTTGGATGTGTGTATCGGACGCGCGCCAAGTGGCATTTGACTTGCGTAGGTCATTACTGCCTGGTTACTGCATGAGACTTTACCACTAGGTCAATGGCTGGCGGTATGGTTGCAGACCCAAAATGGATGCATGACAATTTTGATTTTGCCGCATGTCCATTTTTGGCAAAATTTAAAAGGAGGCCTTTTTTACAGGCGCACTGAATAATGGATCGGCGTGTGCCCAAAACTCATGCTTACACTACTGCAAGCCATTTTTCAGTGCACCTTAGTAAAAGGACTCCCCCCGGCCTTTGTTCTTGCAACTCTGATGTCGCATTTTAACTCCTAACCTGCCTGATCAAGTGCGGATCCATTCATCTCTACAAACAATTCTTCTTAGAATATTGTTGTGAGATGATCGATTAAAACCAATCAGCAGTTCTATATGATATTCAAGCCCTTTGTCTTTTTCACTTTTGAAAGATTATGGCTGTGGAACCAAGGACAACCAAATATTCTGAGTACTGGTGTCTTTTATCTGCTCTGGGAGATAAATAGACAACCGAAAGGAATCCCACGTAGAACGTAGTCAGTAAAAAACAGTGGATAGATGGAGAAGGCTTGAGATGAACAAAGATACTAGGAACACAAGATGGTCATCAATGACAAAGCCGCTTTAATTTCTGGTAATTATAAAGCTGTGTAAAGCCCGACACAACACTATGTTTCAGCATGGGGTGCCTGCCTCAGCGGTTATAAGATGTAAATGTATCCAAGATAAAACTGAGGTATAACACTTATCAGGTCACTACAGCGATTGTAAAACTGGTCTTTAAAAAGATCTTAATAGTAGTGATGCACTGGTAGTGAACTTCAGTATAAACAATAGTGACCTGATAAGTGTTATACCTTAATTTTATCTTTGGATACATCTATATCTTATGACCCCTGAGGCAGGTGCTTCGTGCCAAAACATAGTGCCATGGCAGGCGTTACATAGCTTTATAATACCAGAATAAAGCAGCTTTGTCTTTTATCTGCTCTAATCATTTATATAGGATGTTATGGATTATAGGGGGGATTAACAGTAGCACTCTCTCTGTGTATTGAATTATTCCACTCTATTTGAGATGATTAAGGGTAGTATTATAATGTTATATTTAGTTATGTCCTTTTTATGCATTGTTTGTTTTTTGTAAACCGCTTACCGTAGTTGTAGACAGTATACAAATTTTGAAAATAAATAAATACATACATTTATTTTGGGAGCTCTGTTGGTGATCAAGATAAAGACATTCTTCATGCATCTAAAGGCAAGGTATTCTTTATCACTGAAAAAATATTTTATTTTATTTTATTTTTATTTTTTATTTTTTATTTATTTATTGCAATTTAAATTTTTACAAGTAAAAAACTTGCAATGAAAGAGAAATATTAAAGAACAAATGAAAAAAATTCACAGTTAAATTGTATAGCTAACACTCTTCCTTAGACCACAAAATGACAATCAAGGGGGTGGTGGTTCAAATAAGATTAAGGCGATCATATTGCTTGAAATACATAGAAGAAAATAACTTAACCCACATATTCCCACTAATTATTAACTTGTATCAATTGTTCCCATCGGTCCACTGGATAGCTTTTTCAAATCCAAAAAAGTTTGTAATTGATTTGGTTCAAAGAAAACATATTTGTTTTCCAGGAAACGTACCAGACATTTGCATGGGTATGCTAACGGAAAAATTGCTCCTAAAACTCTTGTTTCCTCTCTGAGAGTCAAACACTGCTTCCTTCTATCTTGTGTAACCTTTGCCTCATCTGGATAGATCCATACTTTTTGTCCACAAAATGGTATAGAAGAGTTTTTAAAATATAGTCTCATCACTGAATTTAGATCTTGTTTGAATACAAATTAAATGATTAATGTTCCTCGAGTAGCTACTTCAGTCAGTGAATCTTCTAAGAAAGCTGACAAGTCATGGATCCCCGGTTTATCTCCCTGTGTTTGAGGTAAGTTCCCCTCCTTTTTGAGCGGAAAATGGTAAATAATATATTTTGTTACCTGGGGGAATAGCTGACGAAGAAATCTTCAAAATTTCTAGTAATATTTTTTAAAGAAATCATAAGGTGTTATTCCTGCAGATCTGGGAAAGTTCAATACTCTCAATGTTAATCATCTATTGTAATTCTCCATTTGTTCTATTTTCCGATATGTTGCAAACTTATCTTTTACCAAAACATCCACCGTAAGTTTTATATTATTAACTATTATTAACTTCCGTTTGTGTCTGTAAAGCCTGATTTGCCGTTTCAGTTTTTACCTTCTCCAAAGATTCAGTAAGATTATCCATTTTACTCACAATCAGAGTCGTTTTCCTGGGCCGATTTGGTAACAGCTACTGTTAAATCCTGAATTGCTTTCCATATGGCTCCCAATGTAGCCTCCACGGGAGGTTCAAGCTCCAAGTTGGTAATCTCTGTGGGTTTAGAAGCTGCACCGCCGATCTGGGCCCTGCTGTAAACGAGCTCCGTTTCAGCTGGGGCTCCTATCTCGCTTCTAGACATCGCAGGACATGGAGGAGGATTTAGTTCCGGTGGCGATAGAGTTGTTTCTAGGCCCAGGAGTGCTGACGCTCCTCCGTCGGCGCTCTGCATGGGACTCATCAAACCGGTTGTCTGTGGGTGAATCGTCGCATAGTGATCTAATGTTTGCTGGATAGGGGACGAAGTTCTGGCCATCAGTGGTTGGCCTTTTGCCATTCCCATCTATGGACGTTCCCACAGGGGGCGTGTTAGAGCCATGTTATGGGTGGAGTTACGAGATGTGTGCCTCCAACGTATAATGGATAGTGAAGTGGTCTCACATGGGCATCCTTAGTTAGACCTGAAATAAAAGCAACCAGGGTAAGGGGGAAGTTGTCTTTAGACCCATTAGCGATTTTGTGGAGTTGGAGAGTGGCGAGATCGTTGTTGGGAGAGAAAGTTGAGAGTTGTTCAGTGCTCTGTTACCTTTGTCTGTGACCCTGGTTTGCTCCTCTATCTGTCCTTCAGTATGCTGGGGCTGGTGCCCACTAAGACCAGCTTCTGTGTCTGACTAGTGTCATCACCTGCATAGCAAAAGGGGCGGAAGTATGTTGATCAAAATAACCCAGTATTGTTTTGCAGCATTCATATACATAGCCCCACATGTGAAGACCCAGGAAACAGATGGTGAAGAATGGCATTAGCAGGCAATCACAGATCTGATTGTAGATGGTACAAAGCTGGAGATGAGGAGTACATTGCACTTTAGAGACTGATGTGCAAGAGAGCCACACAGGCAGGTGGGTAGACATAGAATTTTGGAAGGAGTGCAGAGGACACAGTGAAATTACCTTTGCAGGTGCGTGCCTGTTTTGGTGCCATTCTGACAATGAGATTCAAAAATTTGAAAATACTGAGAAGGACGTCCCAAGGACACCCATATATGAGCGGAATGGGCGTCTACAAGATGGATGTCCTAATTTTGATTATGGGCAAAAGCCCTAAATGTCCCCAGCTGCTCTGCTGATTTGGACGTCCTCATTTCGATTATGGGTGGGAACTATGGACCTCCCCAGCTGCTCTGTGTTTTGGACACCCTAATTTTGATTATGGGTGAAAATGATAAACAGCCCCAACTGCTCTTCTGGTTTGGAAGTTTGCATTCCCTTTATTGGTGCCTCTTTAAAATGGCTTTCTGTGTGCTTGCACTTTAGAGGTTTTTCTTTAGATTATGGGGTGGTATTCCTAAGCGTTTTATCTTCAGTTATAGTAAACCTTGTTTTTGCCACCGTATGCTTTTGAAGACCTGTTTGGTTTTTTCGGTTTATTTTTTTTTTTGGGGGGGGGCACCTTTTGGCCAATTCTTAAAAGATAACTGGTGTGTGGGCTGTGTACCTTTCCTTTCAAAAAGTTTCTGACTGGGTGGTAGCTGACAGCTTAGCATATACTCTGCATTTTCTGCATCTGACCAACTCTCCATCCTCTACCCTCCAGGAGCTGCTTGCTGTGTTTGATGTGGTCCCTCACTGACCCCCATTCTCTCTCCTTAGTTGAAGCAGCCAGCCTCTGGCCCCTTGGAGCAAACAGGTTGGTGTTCCTTCCCTCTCAGCCACCTCTTCTCCTTCTGCTATGTAGGTGCTAAACAAACACTTCTTGCATCTTGCACTGCAGCTGGTCAACAGAATTGCAAGGGACAGCAGTGGACTCAAATACACTGGACTCTGAGAGCCACGATTGTTTCTACCCAATTCATTATACAGATGTCTTGTTCTCTATTGGACACACTCAGTTGTGGCTGCCTGGGGGGGGGGGGGGGGGAGGAGGGGAAGAGGCCCTGAGAATGGATGTGTGCATCCCTCATGGTCAAGGGCTCCCCATTCTCTGTATGTTCTCTGCATTCAGATCTTACCTCTATTTTCACCAGGTTTAACGGTGGTTGCTGTGCAGTGATGGAAGGAGACACCACTTGTTGCTGCATCAGGGCTGTACTGTGTGCTTGCAGGTCATGCTGTAAGCCCTTGATGCTATGCTCCAGCCATTGGAGCTGCTGTACCGCTTCCTGTTAGGCCTGTACCGCTCCTCGGTAGGTTCCATCCTTCTTTATGTGGTGAACCCCAGTCCCCTTTTATGAAGTGCCCACCCATTCTCAAGGTTGCTGGGGGTGGGGTGGGGTGGGGTGGGGGAAGCATACATGCACTGAATGTCTTTTCCACATTATTGAACTCAGTCCTACAATCCTCCATAGTTATGGAGCAACAACATTTCTAAATTCTATCCTGCAAACTATTTTCAATGTGGCCACGGGTGCGTGCCTACCATGGCCTTGAGCCCTTAAGTCATGATGAGGGACAGAGGTTCTGGTTACAGTTCCTATTCTAAATAACCTGCAGGTGGCAACAGCCTGGTGCCTATATAATTCCCCTAACCTGTGCCCTTCTGTACCTGATGTATTCTATTGCAATTGTGATGAAGTAAACATCCATCTAATACTTTTGCCATTGTTTTCCCTTTTCTCCTTAGCACTATATGCCATTTCTGATACATTCAATGTGAAAAGATGACCCCAGCTGTTTGTAGCTCCTTCCTGGCCCTCACCAATGTGGTTTGGTTGTGGGTAAGGGTGTCTGCTGATCAGAGAGCAAACATCGTCTAGGCGTTACCAATGGTTATCTGCAAGTTTGTACTTGGCAGATCACTAGTGCTAGACAACATACCTATTATTTACACAACTGAGTGGAGGAGTGGCCTAGTGGTTAGGGTGGTGGACTTTGGTCCTGAGGAACTGAGTTCGATTCCCACTTCAGGCACAGGCAGCTCCTTGTGACTCTGGGCAAGTCACTTAACCCTCCATTGCCCCATGTAAGCCGCATTGAGCCTGCCATGAGTGGGAAAGCGCGGGGTACAAATGTAACAAAAAAAACCTCTGTGCTGTGGGGCTCTATGGTAATGGGGGAGAGGCTGGATGGGCATTTCAGAAATGCCCCCCCAGCCTCCCCCCTCTCTTACCATATAGTAATGCAGTTTGGAAGGAACAGGTGGCCTACTACTACTACTTATCATTTCTATAGCGCTACAAGGCATACGCAGCGCTGTACACCTGTATGGCCACACATATGTACCAAAGTTTCTCTGTCAAAGTTCACTTGCCATGCAACCCAGATTGTTGACTCCTCTCACATCAACCCCAGTATTTCATAATATGTAGTGCACAAAGTAGAGACACATCCTGTTATATCAAAATTATCAAACGTATATTTACCCAAAAAAACCCCAAACAAAACAGAACTACGTACAAATAATTTTTTAAGACTCTCAAGGGAGGCCTTGTCCTCCTCCCTGCATGGCCCTTTAATGAGCAGCACCAGGAGCTGCCTCTGTGCCCCGAAATGCTGCTCGTTAGCCTGCCACATTGCTGCCACCTCCTGCAGCAACTGGTTTTGGGTATGCACCAGTTGCTGCAGGAGGTGCAGTGCTGGTGCTGGGGTTGGTGATGGTGTGGAGAGGACTGGTGGTGTTGGGCCCTCCTCATCCCTCTCAAGGGGAGGCATATCCTGCCAGGGATCTGGCCCTTCCGATGTCGCCTCCTCCTCCTCCATCACTATTGGTGCAGCTAGTCCTGCCTCCTGCTCCTGCTGCCGCCCTGTGTATGTAAAAGGATTGTCCTTGAGATCAGCACATTCAACATTGCTTGCATAGTGCAGGAGCTGGCTGGCTGGCATGAGGCAAGAATGGGGAAAGATGGGGTCAGTGGTGAGCCCTGGGCTATACACATGGGGTGTGAGATGCATGAGATGACATGACAGGGAATCCTGGAAGCTGGTCTGAAAATGAAGTACACACCAGGGGCGTGGCCAGACTTCGGCGGAAGGGGGGGTCCAGAGCCCGAGGTGAGGGGGCACATTTTAGCCCCCCCGGCGCTGCCGACCCCCCGCCATTCCCGACTTTGCCCCCCTGCCAACTACCCCCCTGCCATTTCTGACTTTGCCCCCCCTGCCACTGACCCTCTCGACCCCTCTCCCACCGCCAAGCCGCCATCGCCTACCTTTGCTGGCGGGGGACCCCAATCCCCGCCAGCCGAGGTCCTCTTCTTCTTGCTAAAGGCAGGCGCCGGTGGGTTGGTGGTGGGAGGGGGCGGTTCGGTGGGTCGTCAGCAGGGGGTCCAGGGCCAAATCTACAGGGGCCTAGGCCCCCCGGCCCCACATAGCTACACCACTGGTACACATGATGTGTTGGCAGTGCACACTCATTCCTCAACAGCATGTTAGCATTTTGAGTTGTGACTATGGTTGGATGACTAGTGTTTTTTTTTTGTTTTGTTTTGGTTTTTTTGGGGGGAGGGGAGGGGGGTAAGCACTATTGCTTTACATTACTTTAAAATTATGCTATGACATCCACTAAGAGCAGGACCTCAAGCAGGAATACCATGAAACAGTATCCACCCCAGAAAGGGGGATACAGAAGTGAGGCATGTCATCTCATTCATCTCAGAGGAGGTTAGTTGGAAGTTGCAATCACACTCATGGGAGGGTAGTTGCAACTTCAGGCCTTGATCTGGGACAGAGGTGTTATGACTTACTATTTGCCTATTAGCCACATGGAAACTTGAACATGAAATTTGCATTATTCAATAAATACATTTACAAAGGACTACAGGTGCCCTGTTTATAATACTTATGTCGAGGCCTGAGGCACCTTCACATGCTTCTTATGATGTCGGGGTGGTCCTGCCATATGCGGTGGAACCTTCGCCTCAGGGACTCGAGGTCCCTCCTAATACCAAAACGTCTGTAAGCTACAAGTTTGTACACCAGGAGTCAGGGGATGGCCCTTCGTGCCTTCACAACATAAAATCATTTAGCAGCCAAATTGTAGAGACACACAACACTGATGATGGCGGTGGGGGCATGACATTGGTACAGGTGATGTCATTGAGGTGGACATGAGGATAGAGAGTACCGTTTGTGTGCAGTATTGTTGGGAAGTGAGAATGTTTTTCCTTTCTAGTACATTGATTCTATTAATGAATGTGCGTGTGCACATACTAATTACCCTTGAATGCAGACTACAGTTAGTGCATACATTGCTGAGGGAGCTCTTATATGTGTAGCTACAGGAGGGGGACCTGATAGGCCAGGACCAGGAGGAGGGGAACAAACAGTTACCTTTCCAACCTGTCTTTTATATGAGTCCAGGCTCGTATACAGACAGTCCTGGGGGGCAGGTGGTGGTGGTGGTGCATGAAAAGTGAGCGACGGTGCCTCAAGCACAGCTGGATGAGAAGCAGATTTTCAGTGATGCTGAAATTCGGCTTTCGGCGCAGAGACATGTTTCTCATTGAATAACCGTTGGAAAACATGCATCGCTTTAAATGGACGTCCATGCATGATGCACATCCTTACATGCACAGTTCCATATATGGACGACCATCCCATATATGGACAGGTCAGCACGTGGACGTCCTGGCATATATATATAATGGGTCTGCACGTGGGCGACAGTCACGCATGGATGTCCATGACATGCATGGACTATCATCATGCATGCGGGGCCTTATATGGATGAGTACATGTTCACATGTGCGGAGCCTTCCATATATGCATCATTATCAAGTGTGTGAACCTTTTCATATATACACAATAAAGTATGTATGTTCCTTACATTTCCCATAGCTGCATGTTCCGCAAGTACAATGCATTTAGTTGCGGACATTCAGGTACGGGAAATATAAGGAAAATTCATAGTGGTAAGTACAGTAAAAAGAACGTTTCTCGCAGAACTGCCGAAGGACGTCCATCTTACAGGCCCACCGTCCTTCGGCGGGTCTGAAAGATGGACGTCCTTCAGCAGTTCTGCAAGAAACACTTCCTTGTTACTTTACTTTGCACTTATGAATGTTCCTTATATTTCCCATACCTGGATGTCCACAACTACAAGCACTGTACTTGCGGAACAACCAGGTACATCAGAGAAGTCCAAAGTATAGTAATAAGGACGTCTTTCTTGTAGAACCGCCGACGGACGTTCATATAACAAATGTTAGCAAGTTCAGTGAATGTATTTGCTAACATTTGTCTTGGGAACGTCCTTTGGCGGTTCTGAAAGATGCATGTCCTTTTTTACTATACTTTGGACGTCCCTGATTTGGACGTTTCACACTGCGATAATGAAATGTCTAAAGGACGTCCATGCTATTTTTCGATTATACCTACCTGAGGACGTCCTAATTCAGACTTGGACGACCTTTTGAAAATGCCCCTCTATATCTTTTCTGAGATATGGCGACCAGAACTGAACACAGTACTCAAGGTGAGGTCGCAGCATAGAGTGGTACAGAGGAATTCTAGTATTTTCAGTCTTATTCATTATCCCTTTCCAAATAATTCCTAGCATCCTGTTTGCTTTTTTGGTTGCTGCCGCACATTGTAGATAATACACTGAAATCTTCTGCTCAATGACACCTAGATCCTTTTCTTGGGTGCTGACTCCCAAGGTGGATTCTAACATCAGGTAACTATGGTTTGGATTATTCTTTCCAATGTGCATCACATTAAATTTAATCTGGCATTTGGATGCCCAGTCTTCCAATTTCCTAAGGTCTTCCTGCAATATTTCACAGTTCGCATGTGTTTTAACAACCTTGAATAGTTTTGTCTCATCTGAAAATGTAATCACCTCACTCGTCGTTCCGATTTCCATATCTATTCTATTCCATTTAGGTTCTTCTATACCCTTTTTCATATATTTCTCAAAACGGTTTACAATAAGAGCAAATATCTCATATAGATATGATTTACAATTCGCTTCTATACTCTAGAGTCAAGCTAAATTTTACGTAGAATATAAGTATGTTTTTAAAGCTTTTTGGAAAAGACTATAATTTGAGATTTTCTAAAAGGCATAGGTAATCTATTCCATAGTTTGGGACCTTGAAGAGAAAATGAGCATTACCAAACAGTTTTCAACTTCATTGGATATACCTTTTAAAAGGTATATCCAATGTCGTTTCCAGCACTTCTCAATTCCAATAAATTCATTTATAAATATGTTAAATAGCACCAGTCCCAGTACTGATCCCTGTGGCACTCCACTTTTTTTTGGTAGTTGGGATAGAACAAAACAGAGAGCATTATCATTGTTTTCAAAGTGTGTGGCTTTCTCCCTCTCTAGCTGGTACACCAACTCTGAAACTAACTGAATCAATTTCATAAGGTTCTTGGTGGGCTGGGTACTGTACAGCAATGCCACAAGGACCTAGATGGTTGAATGTTTGAACAACAGCCTTGTTATTTGTGGTAGCTGTTTTGGTTATTGAAATGTTTGGTGGTGAGACATGGTTGGGAGACTCAGTGGTATTTTAAATATGTGAACTTGTGCACTTATATACCCAGGATGGTAGAGAACCAAAAAGGAAGAGAACGAAGTGGCCAGGAGCAAACATGCATCAATGGTATATAAATTTCAATAAATAAAATCAAGCGCCCAATACTGAAAGCAGTTTAACCAATCCTGTTCAGCTGGCCATCTGCCAACAATCAGTGGCATTTAACTAGATAGTGCCTCTGAATTTATCCACTAACCAGCCATTCCCTAACCGATTAGGTTAGGGGCAGTTCGAGGACAGAGATTGGGCAAAGCCACAACTTAGCAAAGTGTTACCGTATAAGCCATGCTTAAAGTTTGGCACGGTTTATAGAATAGTGCTTATGCATGGGAATCACACCTAACTTTAGGAATGGTCATTTGCACCAGCTGAAACATGGTGCAAATCTTCATGCCTAAATTAGGTGCATTTCCCCTTTATTTTGTAACTACGTGCATAAATTTTAGGAATGCCCCCGTTCCACCCATGACCTTCTTCTTTTCATGCCCCCTTTTGGAATTTGCATGTAAAATTGCCTAAATTTGAGTGTATCTTCAAATAAAATCTAATTATTGCCAATAATTGCTTGATAACAAGCCAATTATTGGCACTAATTAGCTCATTATTCAGTTAAATTGCGTGCACAATTTGGGTGAACGCCAAAATTTGCATGTGCAATTTTTAGCAACTTTTATAGAATTTGGGAGGTTAGCAGAGATTAGTGAAAAGGCTGCCCTAACTTTATGTGGCAAGATAAGAGGGCACTGGTCTGAATATCTACTGGTGCCCGGTTAACTTCCAGGTCAATGCACACACCTGGATAGCTGAAAGCTGTGCATTCTCTGGCATTGAATATCTAGGGTTATTTCAGTTTGTGGCTGTCAGTGGCTTACAAGCTGCTTACTGCCATGGGCTGAATATTACCTACAAAATAAAGAGTCATGCTTCTTTGGCAGGCAGCTAGGATATATACTTAGCAATGTATACCAGAATGTCTGAGCAGACTGGATGTGCCAATCAGTCTTTATCTGCCATCGTCTCCAATATTTCCAAGTAAGTTGCTTGCACATTTGACAGGATTTCTAGTTAGTCAAGTTTTCTCTCTGACAGCTACCTTCTGGAGCTGGATCAATCATTCTTTACAGTAAATAGCTATAAATCACTTCTTCAGTGTAAATTGCTACATCATCAAACACTTAATCCAGAGTGTGGCAAAAGTTGGTTTCCCTTTAACTGAGGAGCAAAGAGGATTTGCCAGTGTGCTTTGGTAAAATCTAAGCTTGAGATATAACTTGATTGACCAAATCAGCATTATAGAGGAATTAAATTTAGTGATGAAATTGGCTTTTCTGTAGTCTTTACACAATATAGCAAAATCTAGTCTGGACACATAATAGACCAACTTATTTGCTATAAAGCTCCTGCTCAGTTATTTCCTTTAGGGCTTCTTGAGCCTGTCTGGTCATCCCATAATTAGATTTTCAGGATATCCAAAACAAAAAAAAAGCTATAAGGTAATTTCCTCTCCCTAGACCGAGCAATCAAGATGAGGTTGTAACAGCAGTTAGCGTATCTGGATTTAAAAAAGGTTTGGACAAGTTCCTGGAGGAAAAGTCCATTTGTATTCCATGTTTTCTTTCAGATGAAGATAAATTATTGTTTGATTTTCTAGTATCTGTTGCATTAAAATTGATTATTTCACATTGGAAGGACAACTCTCAAGTGAATATCTACCTTTAGTGGAATTTGATTTTATTGTACAAAAAATATGAACAGTCAATTGCTTATACCTCAGTGGGTATTCCAGCTAAAGAAATTGAAAGCTTTAGATCTTTTTCTATCTCCTATTACTTAGTCATATAGTGATGTTTGTAAATCTCAGCTTTAGTAACTGTACAATGTACTCATGCATTTTGTTTTGTCTTGAAAATGTTTGTTATATATTTGAAAAATTCAATAAAAATAATTAATTAAAAAAATCAGCAGATAGCCAGTTATATCACTTGATATAACCAATTATCCGCCAGCTGCTAACTGCAGATATACTAGTAGAAGATAGTCGGTTGTCCCCCATTGAATATCAGAGGACAGCTGGTTAAGTGCTATTTAACCGGTCAGCATCTGTTTCGACCAGTTAAATAGCGCTATATATCAGGCGGAGAGAGTCTGCTAAAACCTATTCATCCAACATTCACTGACGCATTGGGAGCAATATTCAGCCTGAAGTGGTCAGTGTTTCTTTAAACATTGGCTGCTGCTGGCTAAATTAGACCTGGATATTCAGTACTGGCTCATATCCAGGTACTGGTATGGAATATAAGGAGGTTCAGAGCCTGTCAGGGGTTACCTGAGCACCACCAATGTTCAAAGGGGATACTCAGTAGTTACTGGTTAACTTAGGACAACCTTTTTGCCATCCTAAGTTAACTGGATAGTTAAGAACATAAGTGTTGCCATACTGGGTCAGTCCAATGGCCCATCAAGTCCAGCATCCTGTTTCCAACAGTGGCCAATCCAGGTTACAAGTACCTGGCAAAGTCCCAAATCAATACAATACATTTTATGCTGCTTATCCTAGAAATAAGCAGTGGATTTCCACAAGTCCATCTTAATAATGGCTTCTGGACTTTTCTTTTAGGGAATTATCCAAACCTTTTTAAAACCCTGCTAATCTAACTGCTTTTACCACATTCTCTGGCAACAAATTGCAGAGTTTAATTACACATTGGGTGAAGCAATATTTTCTCTAATTTGTTTTAAATTTACTACTTAATAGCTTCATAGTATGTCCCCTAGTTCTAATATTTTTGGAAAGAGTAAACAAACAATTCACGTCCACCCGTTCCACTTCACTCATTATTTCACTCATCATTCTGTCATATCTCCCCTCAGCCATCTATTCTCCAAGCTGGAGTCCTAGTTGCTTTAGCCTTTCCTCATAGAGAAGTCATCCTATGCCCTTTATCATTTTCATCACCCTTCTCTGTACTTTTTCTAATTCCACTATATCTTTTTTGAGATGTGGTGACCAGAATTGCACACAGTATTCAAGGTGCGGATGCACCATAGAGCGAAACAAAGGCATTATATCATCCTCATTTTTGCTTTCCATTCCTTTCCTAATAATTCCTAACATTCTATTTGCTTTCTTAGACAATGCTGCACACTGAACAGAGGGTTTCAATGTATTATCAACAATGACACCAAGATCCCTTTCCTGGTCAGTGACTCCTAATTTGGAACCTTGCATCACGTAGCTATAGTTTGGATTCCTCTTTCTCACATGCATCACTTTGCATTTGCTCACATTAAACATCTGCCATTTGGATGCCAGTTACCCAGTCTCATATGGTCCTCTTGGAATTTTTTCACAATCCTCTTACGATTTAACAACTTTGAATAACTTTGTGTCATCACCAAACATAATTACTTTACTAGTTACTCCCATCTCTAAATCATTTATAAATATGTTAAAAAGCAGCGGTCCCAGCACAGACCACTGGGGAACCCTACTATCTACCCTTCTCTGCTGAGGACACCGACCATTTAACCTCACTCTCTGTTTTCTATCTTTTAACCAGTTTTTAATCCACAATAGAACATTACCTCCTATCCCATGATTTTCCAATTTCCTCTGGAGTCTTTCATGAGGTACTTTGTCAAATGCCTTTTGAAAATCCAGACATACAATATCAACCAGCTCACCTTTATCCACAATTTTGTTCACCCCTTCAAAGAAATGTAGTAGACTGGTAAGGCAAGTTATGTGGGTACTGTCGCTGAATATCACTGGTGCCAATGCAATTTCCAACTTCACTCTGATTCCATCTCTGGACCACCCTGGCATGAACTAGGTAGTGCTGTTATGGTCTGTCCAAATATTCAGGAGCACTATTATGGCATGTGTTGGTGAATATTCAGGTTTGGCCCAGTCTGTGCAATCGAACCTGGTTAAATCACTTGGAATATCAACCCTACGTAAATACATAAGTATTGCTATACTGGGAAAGACCAAAGGTCCAACAAGCCCAGCATCCTGTTTCCAACAGTGGCCAATCCAGGTCACAAATACCTGGCAAGATCCCAAAAAAGTACAAAACATTCTATACTGCTTGTCCCAGAAATAGTGGATTTTCCCCAAGTCCATTTAATAATGGTCTATGGACTTTTCCTTTAGGAAGCCGTCCAAACTTTTTTTAAAACTCCGCTAAGCTAACTGCCTTTATCACATTCTCTAGCAACGAATTCCAGAGTTTAATTACACCCTATTTTGTTTCAATGTTGGGTGTGGTGGCAAAAGTAAATCTGGATACTGAGTGCCAGTATTTGGATTTCTACTGAACATTCAGACAGAGCAGCAAGCGCCACCACTATCAGGATAGAAGCAATATCCAGTCCTCTCTCTGGATAGGTATCTGATTAAAGTTAGGATTGCTGTTTTTGCTGCACTAAATTTATCCAATTAGTTATCCAGTAAGTGGACTGAATATCGCTGTTAACATGAATAGCCCAGGCACTATCTGGATCATGCCAAGAGTGGTGTAGAACGAGTAGAAGTAAATCGATTTTTTACTCGTTCCAAAAGTACAAAGACTAGGGGACACTTGAGGAAGTTACATGGAAATACTTTTAAAACAAATAGGAGGAAATATTTTTTCACTCAACGAATTGTTAACTCTGGAACTTTTTGCCGAAGGATGTGGTAACAGCGGTTAGCGTATCTGGATTTAAAAAAGATTTGGGCAAGTTCCTGGAGGAAAAGTCCATAGTCTGCTATTGAGACAGACATGGAGAAGCTACTGCTTGCCCTGGGATTTGTAGTGTGGAGTATTGCCACAATTTGGGTCTCTGCCAGGTACTTGTGACCTGACTTGGCCTCTGTATGGAAAACAGGATATTGGGCTAGATGGACCACTGGTCTGACTCAGTATGGCTACTCTTATGTTCTTATGTACATTGTGCAAGGATATTCAATGGCAACTATCCGGATAGTGCTGCTCAATACCCCTGGATATTCACAGTTAAGGAAAATATCTAGATAATTGTCTCATTTATCCAGAAATGTCTGTTGGGAGTGCAAGAGTAGCCTAGTGGTTAGTACAGTGGACATTGGTCCTGAGGAACTGGATTCAAGTCCCACTGCAGCTCCTTGTGACTCTAGATAAAATTACCTAGTCCCCCACTTTGAGTCTAACCACAAGAAGGTGGTATGTCAAGTCTTATCCTCTTTATATTTTGCATTGAGTGGAGAAAAGGAAAATCCTTACATGCACTGACTCTTTCATCCAGACTTTCAGACACCTTCAAGGAGAATCATTCAAGTGTACCACATACAAGACTTGTGAGTCTGTGCCAGGAATATTAGTTGAGGTTTTCAAATGTCAGTCATGTTTCTGCTATATTGAGAGCCATTGCGGTTAAGGTTAAGCTTCTTTTTTTATTCTATGATGATCTCAAAGTATTTTTTAGTAAAAAAAAAAAAAAAAGCAATTACTGGAAAAACAAACAGAAGTGTCTGTCTGTATGAAAGACGGTGCTCATTACTCACGGTTGGCTTAATTGCTGTCTGCTGTCTAGAAAATTATTCATTGGTCAAATTTTGCTTAAATCATCTTCTTTAGCGTGTTCAGTAAACTATAAGAGTAATTTGTTTTATGGATTTTTTGGTGCTGATTATTGAAAATGACTCTTTCAATAAAGTTATGCTGTTGCAGGTTTGTTTTTGAAGCTTCATCGTGACTTGCTTAGAAGTGCACAGACGGGAGAGTCCTTATTATTATACCACTGGGTTTTCACTTCGCATGTCGGAAAAAGTATAATCAGTGCCAGGCATATTTTAATGAGGCTGATAACACATTTCATGGTGTGTGGGCAAGTGGGACTCACATGGCTTCACTGCCACCAAATGTCATTATTCAGCTTCCTGCACAACCTCAGTTCCAACTTTGAACACTGCTTTTTAAAATTGTCTGGCCTTCCCAAATAATTGTGTGCCATGGCCTCCTCTGAGTTCAGTCGGAGTGAAGTCAGCCCATAGAAGGGTCAGGCCAAAGCTGCATGTTGTAAACTGGCAGAATTTAGGAGTTTATTAGGTGTCAGTGTGAAGTGATTATTCAGTACTACATATAGAAAAAGAGAAGAGCCTCAAGTACTAAGAAATGCAGTCAGGAACCAAGAAAAGGCAGCGGGCTTTGAGCCTGGCGACCTGGGATCAGTTCCCACTGCAGCTCCTTGTGACCTTGGGCAAGTCACTTAAACCTCCATTGCTCCAGGTACAAAAACATAGATTGTGAGTCCTCTAGGGACAGAGAAAAGTATCTGCATTTATAAAGGTGTACAGCGCTGCGTACATCTAGTAGCATTATAGAAATGATTAGTAGTAGTAGAAATATACAGAACAGGCTTGATTAAAAGCAATTTCCATGCACATGTTGATGGGTTGTCTATACATACTACATCTTATCAGCTCCAGGAGGAAGCTCTCCTTGGCACAATGCACATGTCATGATGAGCCTTAGCAGTTTATTTGAGATACTTAGGGTTACCATATGGCTCCAGAAAAAGGAGGACGGATTGAGCCAGCCGGGTTTTACTTCATAATCCACATACCCTGGGCTAAGGAGTGAGGCTCATTTGGAGTCATCGCACTTGAAAGCAACTACTCATAAGAAGAAACAAAATACACAAGAAAAGGTATAATAAATGTCAATACACCCTTCTCCTCCACCGCTAACTCCAGACTCCGTTCCTTTTATCTTGCTGCACCATATGCCTGGAATAGACTTCCTGAGCCGGTCCGTCAAGCTCCATCTCTGGCTGTCTTCAAATCTAGGCTAAAAGCCCACCTTTTTGATGCTGCTTTAACTCCTAACCCTTACTCACTGGTTCAGTACCCTTATTTTATCACCCCCACCTTAGTCATTCCCTTATCTCTTATTTGTCCTCTTTGTCCTAATTAGATTGTAAGCTCTGTCGAGCAGGGACTGTCTCTTTATGTCCAGTGTACAGCGCTGCATACATCTTGTAGCATTATAGAAATGATAAGTAGTAGTACAAGACACCCCAGTAAGAGGGCTGCACATCTGAACTGTCTTCTAAGTGTAGCACAATATCTTCACAATATCTACTGTATAGCATTCCTCTCTGCTTTTAACATGGATTCCAAAGTGTGTGTTCCTTCGAGTCCAAGAATCAAGATGTTTATTTCACATACAATGTTATATACAAACTGACTGGCTCATATGTGCAAAAGATACTTCACATAGTGATACATCACATGCACAGATCTTCTCCATACCTCAGCACATTGCATGGGATTGATTGTAACATCAAAAATGCTTTTCCTTCTCGTGTGCATAGAATGCAACCCTTTCACTCCACCCTCAATAAGTAATTGTGTTTTTTTTTTTTTTTTTTTTGCTATTTTAATGAATCTGATCTTGGATATATTTATCAACTACTAAACCATGAGGCACTATTTCTAAACTTCATTAATTTTTCTATGTAATGGATGAGAAGTGTGTAAACATTATCACAAATAGCCACCCAAATAAAACAGTCCTTTGAATATCAGCTTTTAGTTGTTTCTTTTAAGTTTTCTATTTATACAAATTTATAATTATAATCATACCAAGTAATAACACTTGTACAGAAAAGCATCAGAAAAATACATATCATAGTAAATAAGATGAAGGAGTGGAGAAGTAGACTAGTGGTTAGTGCTGCAGACTTTGATCCCAGGGAATTGGGTTCAATTCCCACCACAGCTCCTTGTGACTCTGGGCAAGTCACTTAACCCTCCATTGCCCCAGATTCAAATAAGTATCTGTATATAATATATAAACCAGTTTGAATGTAGTTGCAAAAACCACAGAAAGGCAGTATATCAAGACCCATTCTGTTTCCCAATATTTACCAAATTATGCTAAAGTCCACACTTTAGGACCCAAGATTAAACCAGAGCCGCTGAGATGGAGGGGGGCAAAATTTCCCAGGCCCAGCACCGGGGTCTTTTTCTCTCTCTCTCCTGCTCCTGATGGGCCCTGAGTGATCGGGGTCCTGACAGGAGCAGGAGAGAGAAAACTCCAGTGCTGGGCCCCTCCTCCAGTGCTGCTGTTTGCTCGCTTCTACCGACGACCTGCCAAGCAGTTGCTTTTCCCCTGCCCTCAGGTGCATGCTCGATTTCGAAACCGATCATGCACGATGAGTGAAAACAGCAGCTGCAGGGGCAGGGCAGGCATGGAGTAAAGAACAACACTGGATTTTTTCTGCAGGCAGGACCTTGGGATCCCCACCAGCCCTAAGGTACCTCGGTTGTGGCAGCGGCGATCCTGGGGAGGGAGCGGGTGGGAGTGGTGACAATTTTGGGGGGGGGGGTGAAAGCAGCACTGGCCCCTACCCCGGGCCCGGCTCAGTCTCTTCGTGGCCCTGGATTAAACCATGAGAGATTAGGGGTCCTTTTACTAAGCTGTGGGAAAAAGGCACTTTTTACCACAGTGGGTAAAATACCCCCTCCCCACAAAAAATGACCATGCGACAAGATTACTCTTATCGTGTGATCAAGTGGCGAGGAGCACTTACCACCACCCATTGAGACGGTGGCACAGGCTCCTGCGGTAACCCGGCAATAACCAGTCAGTGCGTGACAATTCTTGATAACTGCGGGGTTAGTGCTGTGCTATAAAAACATTTTCTGGAACGCCGGAAATGGCTCGTGCTCGAGCTGGAACTACCGCTGGCGGCCGTGTTGGGCTGGCGGTAGTGCCAAGTTAGAGTGCGGTAAGCCTGCGTTGGGTTACCGATGTTTTGTAAAGCGGACCCTTTGGGTAGGGAGCTTTCCAACGCTGTATTAAATTTAACAAATTGAAATCTCACAAGTCCCTACCCATTAGAATATTGTGAGAGCGTTCATTATTTAGTTTCAATTATTGTTGCTCTCTAGCTCTTTAGTTTTATATTTTGAATATTTCTAAGTGTAACACTTTATTTGAAAGTATCTAACGCTCTGAATTACAATAGTTGCACTGGATTACTTAAGAATATGCCAGGACTGAATTCTTCTGTCACAAATTACCACTGCTGTCAGCTGTTTGTCAGTGATCCTCATCAACAACCCCCTGTCATGAGAGTTCAAAACCTCACTGTAGACACAAAACTCTTCCACTAAAAGATAACGTGGACAGTCAGGATTCTTTAGTCAATATAACTCAGCCCCAAGTCTGAGCTCTATTTCATTGCGCAAACACTGTGAGCTAGAGTCTGTGCTCTCTATATTGTCCCCAAATCTAGGGGTGGATTCCACAGTCACCAGGTTGTGACTAATACTGACTCCTCTCACAGCTCACACAGCAAAGAGAAACATTCACCAATCAAAATCCTGCCATTCCCTTCCTCCACCATCTCAGAGAGAGAGAGAGAGAGAGAGAGAGAGAGAGAGAGAGATTTTTTGTTTGTTCAAACTGAACCAACCAAGGATTGTTCCTGTTTCTTTAACATCTTCATGAGAAAACATCAACAAATTTGCTCTCAACCTGTACCAGATACAGTACTTAGATTTTATTTTAAAGCTCCCTTGAAGGGCCAGATATACAGAACTAAACTAAACTCAGTTATACACTGCCATGTCTTCTCTACACTTCTAGGAGAGTCTACCATCTGTCCTGCAAATCCATTCCCAAACAGATTAATTTACAGTAACTGTGGCATGATTTAGTCATAGCCAATTATCAAACCTTGGTAAGTGTGCCAATCACAATTAAAATTCAGAAGTACAAAGTTTTATATGTAATTAAATATGAAAAAAGTCTGAGTGTGTTATAGTGGAACGTTCCTTAGAAGGGAAAGAAATTCCCTTGGTGAATTTGATGGGAATCCTAGAATTTTCTCTAAGATTCAGGAAGGAACAGGATCTTTCCTGAAAATTGAAAGGGATTTTTCTAAAGAAGCCAAGCTGTGGTAAAAGGGGGCCTGCGGTGGCATCGGTACGTGGATTTGCTGTGCACCGAGGCCCCCTTTTACCGCAGCAGGTAAAAGGTAATTTTTGAAAAGAAAAAAGCAATGGCCATGTGGTAAGTGAAAGACTTGCTGCAAAGCCATTTCTGGAAGGTACCCTTAACGCCACTTATTTAGGTGATGGTAAGGGTTCCTACACTAACCAGGCAGTGTGTGGCGCTACCTGATTATGGCAGAGTAAGCCCTGGCACTACAAAAATAAAAAAATATTTTGTCACACTGGGGATGGCGTGCACTGGGGGTGGGAACTACCACTGGGCTCCTGCAGTAGCCCGGTGGTAGTCCTGATTTGGCCTATGACAAAGCAATGATATGTGTACAGCCACTTTGTAAAAGGGGCCCTCAGGGAGGAGATGAGAAGAGAAGGCATCTATCCCAACCTTTTTAGATTCATAAATAGAAATAAAGCACAACAAAAAAAAGAAAAATAAGATGATACTAACAATACATTTTTTTGGACGAATTTTCAAAGGCCAGAAACTTCTTCCTCAGGTCAGGACAGCAAAAAATGATAATATCAGAATATATACATGGAATATAAAGCAATCCAATGGCACTCTCAAGGGGAAAGATGGTGGAGGTGGGGGTGAAAACAGAGGAAGAGATACATGGGTGATCAGAAGGAGACAGAGCAGTAGAATTTTATGGTTCATAATGTGATAGGAAACCCACATCTTCTTTAAACCCTTTCTTTTTTAAGTTGAACTATCTTTTATCTTTGGGGTGTAATTTCAATGTGGGCTACTGCTTAGACAGGTTATTTTACCACTAACCAGTGGCGTTCCTAGAGGGGCTGACACCCGGGGCGGATCGCCAATGCGCCCCGCCCCCCGGGTGCAGCGACCCCCCCCCCCCGGTGCAGCGTGACCGCCCCCGGCGAAAGGACACCCCCACCCCAGCAAAAGAACCCCCCCGGGTGCACGCCACTGGGGGGGTGCTGCGCGCCGGTCAGCATCATTCGTTTCCATGCTCCCTCTGCCCCGGAACAGGTTACTTCCTGTTCCGGGGCAGAGGGAACATGGAAACGAACGACGCTGACCGGCGCGCGGCACCCCCCCAGCGGCGTGTACCCTGGGCGGAACGCCCCCACTGCCCCCCCCCTTGGTATGCCACTGCCACTAACTTGTGCTTTTTAGTACAGGCCCCATTTATGCAATTAGACCTAGTTAACCATAAAATGCAAGTGAATGTAGAAAAGGAGAAAAAATTCCTCATGGGATATCTTCGTGGATTAGTGCTAAGAGTGCTCCTTGTGTTTTTTGGAAATTTGTGGTTCTTTATACATCACAACCTCTTTGAGTCCTTTTTGGATTGGAATATATATTGCTATAGATAGAGGATAGGACTCCTGATGCAGACAGCAGTGCCGAAACACAATCCATGTTGAGTCGTACCTCTGATTGCACTGTATTTGTGTTGTATTTGGAATAAACAAATGGACCACTGAAACCTGATATCTGTGATTCTTTTCCTCACTCTTTTGTTTACTGTGTGTGTTAACCATAAAATAAAACATCTTAATGGTAATCCATGTTGATACCTTACCCCCTCCCCCATATGAACTTAATGCCCACCTCCAACAGATTGCTCACATTCACATGTATATGTGGAGGGGCATAATCGAAAGGGGCATCCAAGTTTTCCTGAGGATGTCCTCACAGGATGTCCAGGTGAAGGGTCGGGGAAACCCATATTATCGAAACAAGATGGGCGTCCATCTTTCATTTCGATAATACGGTTGGGGACGCCCAAATCTCAACATTTAGGTCATCCTTAGAGATGGTCATCCTTAGAGATGATCATCCCTGATTTTCGGCCATAACGGAAACCGAGAACGCCCATCTCAGAAACGACCAAATCCAAGCCATTTGGTCATGGGAGGAGCCAGCATTCATAGTACACTGGTACCCCTGACATGTCAGGACACCAACCAGGCACCCTGGGGGCACTGCAGTGGACTTCAGAAATTGCTCCCAGGAACATAGCTCCCTTACCTTGTGTGCTGAGCCCCCGAAAACCCACTCCCCACAACTGTACACCACTACCATAGCCCCAAGGGGTGAAGGGGGGCACCTACATGTGGGTACAGTGGGTTTCTGGTTGGTTTTGAAGGGCTCACATTTACCACCACAGGTGTAACAGATAAATCCATGTGCATCTCCTCCTCTGTCTTCCCTCCCCTCCATCCATGTCCAGCATTTCTCCTCTCCCCCCTCACCTCCATCCATGTTAATCTCACTTCCTCTCTGTTCCCTCCCCTCCATCCATGTCTAGCATTTCAACTCTATCCCCTCCCCTTCATCCATATGCATCTCCTTCCTCTGTCTGCCCTCCCCTCCATCCATGTCCAGAATTTCTCTTCTCTCCCCTAAATCCATGTGCAGCTCCTCCTCTGTCTTCCCTCCCCTCCATTCATGTCCAGCCTTTCTACTTCCTCTGTCTTCTCTCCCTTCTCTCCATCCATGTCCAGCATTTCTCCTCTCTCCCTTCCCCTCCATCCATGTGCATCTCCTTCCTCTGTCTTTCCTTCCCTCCAACATTTCTCCATTCTTCCCTTCCCTCCACTCCATCCATGTCCAGCATTTCTCCTCTCTCCACTCCATCCATGTGCATCTCCTTCCTGTCATAAGTACATAAGTATTGCCATACTTGGACAGACCAAAGGTCCATCAAACTCAGCATCCTGTTTCCAACAGTGGCCAATCCAGGTCACAAATACCTGGCAAGATACCAAAAAAGCTCAATACATTTTATGCTGCTTATGCCAGAAATGTTTTCCCCAAGTCCAATTTAATAATGGTCTATGGATTTTTCCTTTAGGAAGCCATCCAAACCTGTTTTAAACTCTGCTAAGCTAACCGTCTTTACCATGTTTTCTGGCAATCAATTCCAGAGTTGAATTACACGCTGAGTGAAGAAAACTTTTCTCTGATTTGTTTTAAATTTACTACTTTGTAGCTTCATCACATGCCCCCTAGTCCTAGTATTTTTGGAAAGCGTAAACAGACGCTTCACGTCTACCCGTTCCACTCCACTCATTATTTTATAGACCTCTATCATATCTTCACTTAGCCGTCTTTTCTCCAAGCTGATGAGCCCCAGCGGAAACAGTAAATACATCAGAAGAAGGCGGGACATTGAGAGGGAAGGGAAGGCTGGAGGCGAGCTGAGCCTGCTGTTTTCAGTGCCGCCGCCGCGACTTGAGGTAAAATAAAAGATTTAAATGCAGGGTGGTGGCAGGAAGGAAAGGAGGGTATTGGGGAGCTGAGGGTGCGCAGGTTAGCTGGCACTGGGAGTCTGTGACCCTGCAGCTCGGGGGAGGGAGGAGGACGAGAGGCAAGCTGGCTCACACTCCCAGAACAACCGGCTTGCAAGATGCCAAAAAATGTAACAACAGGATCTTGCTAGCTGGTGCGAGCCAGCTCCAGCACACCACTGGATGTACTGCCCTGCTCTGTAGAAGGAGGAGTTTAGGAGGAAATAAATAGGGAAAGGAGGAGCGGGATAGGATCTTTGGTTGCCTGCAAGCCCCGCCAAGTGACCCAAAGAAGGAGAAGGAGGATACTAAAGTGCCACCCTAAGACTGGGCTAGAAATGAGTAGTTGTTGCCCCATTCACAATAACTGGTGAAGGAGTCAAAGTTTTGGGTGAATTAGGGAGTCCAGCTTATAAGCAGGGTTCAGGGCAGGATGTAGCTTGCTCAAGGTCGGGGTGCCATAAGGAACCGTACCTAGTGCTAGCATAGTGAGTCGGTGGAGAACAGCCCTGGGGTTACATCTGGCAAACAGGATAGGCAATGACAGGGGGGTACTTGTGAATAGCCCTGGCAAAAAGAAAAGAATTTCCTGTACATACACCCAAGAAGAAAGTGGTATAGGTGTTCCCCTCAGAATGGTAGAAGTATGAGATTGATTTAAAATAAGAGTTTATATAAGTGACTGAAGTGAAGAATCATTGAAGTTGCAAACTGCCTGTTGTGGAAGTTACAATAAAGTTGAGTCAGTGGCGTTCCTAAGGTGGTTGACACCCGGGGCGGATTGCAGATGCGCCCCCCCCCCCCGGGTGCAGTGCAACCCCCCCAGCGAAACGACGGACACCCCCCGGGTGCATCTTTACCTGCTGGGGGGGGGGGGGGGAGTGCCGCGCGTCTGTCGGCAACGCTCGTTCCCTGCTCCCTCTGCCCCGGAACGGGTTACTTCCTGTTCCAGGACAGAGGGAGCAGGGAACGAGTGTTGCCGACAGACGCGCGGCACCCCCCCAGCAGTGAAACGACGGACACCTCCCCTCCCGGCAAAATGACACCCCCCCGGGTGCATCTTCACCTGCTGGGGGGGGGGGGGGGTGCTGCGCGCCTGTCGGCTTCGCTTTTTCCCTGCTCCCTCTGCCCCGGAACAGCAAGTAACCCGTTCCGGGGCAGAAGGAGCAGGGAATGAGCGTTGCTGACAGACGCGCAGCACCCCCCCAGCGGCGTGCACCCGGGGCGGACCGCCCCCCCTTGGTACGCCACTGAGTTGAGTTTGTTAGCAAATCCTTCGGAGCGCAGTATAGTTCATGGACTGAAGAGCGGAGTGGAATCTGGAACTGGTAAAGGTGTCTCCCAAACCCTTGGATCACTGTTCCACACCATTGACCCCCCCCCCCCCCCCAACTGGACTGTAAGTGGACTGGAAATGAGGTGGGTGGGAAGCGTGGCCTGAGAGTGACCAAAGACTGTGAAATTTGTGAAAGTTTTTTTTTTTTGTGGTCCAGGGCCAGAGCTAGCACACAGGTGAGACCTGGGTTACACAAAAATAGCGCCCAATGTGGGGCATTTGGGAGGTTGAGCAGGAGGACACCTCTTATAATGGATTACAAAATTGGATTTTATTTTTGTCTGTGGATTACAAAAATTCTGATTGCCTTGTGGATTATAAATTCCTTGTTGTGTGGATTACAAATTTGTTCCCCTTGGAACTGCAAGTGCTGCTGAACCGGGAAAAGAGACTGGAGGAACCCAGCCTAGTAAAAATTCAAATTTCCCACCCAGTAAAATCCCATGCTAACGGACATAGAGAATCATGCCAAAAATTGTGAGTACCTGGGTAAAGGGTGGGAAAAACTTGCTGAATCATCATGGACATGTTGGAGGCAACCAAAGAGACGGGGGAAGAAATAGGGAGCATAGGACAGCTGACACAATTAGATCTTTTGGCTACCTTGATTATGGAGCTGGGGGAGGGGTTTGCTAATACCCCCCCTAGAGAATGAGAAAGATTGCTATGCTTTGTTAAAGGTTTTGAAACAACATCTTGACCTTCTGAAGTACAGTTTGATGCTATGCGGGAAGTTGAGCGTAGTGGTCCTGGGGCGGAGAACCTGGAGGAGAGTGGGATCAAACCCATAACCCTGCAATCCATAGGTGGAGGCTCTGAAGGGGTGGCAGAGATGCAGGTCCCCAGTAAGAACCCATGTGGATTTGAGGTGTTGTTCATGAGGGAGGAGACTGCGAGAACAGAAGTGACCAGAGTGGAGAGAGAACTCATGGCAGAATGGGAACCAGAGTGGATTGATGAACTAGTCCATAGACTGCGAGCTGCTGTGGAATTGACAATGGAAGATGGTGCCAATATAGATCATGTCATTTGTCTGAAATGCCTCTATCGGAGTGACCCTACTCCGGTGTGCCTGTGCTGTTCAGCTTGTGGACGGAGGTTTTACTGGTGTGAACCTCCAGAGAGGACTCTCGGAAGAGAAGCCTGAGTGGCAGAGAAGAAGGACAACTCTGAGCTGGATAGTGATCCTGAGTTTGACAGTGGGTGAGACACCCACCAGACTGGTACATGGGTTCGGGACCTGGTAAGAGCAGCAACTGTCCCCATGGCCGAGGGTGGCTCCACAGGAGTGCTAAGGAATGAATAAGGTGTATCTGGCTTGGTGCATTTGAAAATTGGGGAGTCAGCTTAGCAGTTTGGCTGTAGTGGGGACAGAGGCAGAAGGAGAGACTAGAAGTGACTTCCTGAGAATAGCTTGTTCCCCATGAGCCCTGAACTGCTGTGTGAGAGGAAAGGAGCCTTGGAAGAAAGGATTGATGGAACTTGAGGTTGAGGCTCTGAGAGAGGGGGTGTCGCCCAAAGTGAAGGTGGTGACTCCCAGGGTAGAGCCCTCTGTGTCTGGAAAGGGGGATGGATCCAGGAAATGGATAGGGACTATCAGTAAATGACTGCAGATTCTATGGAAAATATCCCTGGATGCAGAGACATGCCTTCCCAAGCCTGTCATCTTACTGGAATACCTTTGTCTCCCTATGGGAACTTGTGAGCTAATGGTCCTGGAGTGGACAGTGAGAATCCTAGAGGTAGAGCGGTTGTTGAAGAGACTCAACATTAACCTGACTACTGCAGGGGGTCGGGGCACGATGATTCTGCCTCCTGAGAACATGGATGGGCACTGGCTGGGAAACCCAGTGCCAAGGGAGATATTGGAGGAGCCATGGATTGACCAAGGATGAGCCGGAAGAAAAAGATTCGCCTTAGTAAGTTGAGCAGACTTGTATTTGAAGCGGTTGGTATGGAACATGTGGGGAGTGGGCTACCCTTATATGTCTTTGCCCATCATGAGTGTGGTGGATGCTCAGAGGGAGGAGTGGATCCAGGAGGCCATCTACAAAGGCCTGGGGCCAGACCCAAGCTATCCCCTATGACCAACTGACCCCAGAGTCAAGCATTATGTTGACACCCAATATTAGGAGTGGAGCATTGGGCGGTCCATTTACAAGCACCAGGTGGAGGTTGTGGATTCAGGCCACCAACTTCAAATTTATGATGCTACAAGGTTGATACATGGGGGACTGATTATGAGAAAACCTGACCCCAAATGGTATGGTTGAGCCCAGTAAAGAATAAGACTCAGATCTCAACAGAATTTGAGAGTAGATGTGCAGGAAAGTAAAGCAAAGAGGATGGTTGGACCTAGGGCCTGGTTAAATAGGTATAATAAAAGAAAGAAATGCTGGCGTTGAAATATATGTTTCAAGAAAAAAGTTATTATGTAAAGGGAAAACTTAAGATAAACCCCAGTCCAAGGGGATGGGTGAGTCAGAGTTTTAGTGAAATTGAACACGCGCGAAGCTCACAGATGCTCAATTTCATTAAAACTGAGCATGCGAATGCGGGAAAGAGAAGCAGGGCCGGCAGCGAAGTGGTGAATATTACTGCAGAAAGGCTTCTGCTGGATTGGCTTGTGGACCCCCACCAGCCAAATCAGCAGACTTTGGGGGGTCCAAATCCAAATTGGGAGGAGCAGGCCCCCAAGGCTCCCCCATGGCTATGCCACTGGCATCTAATCCCCCCCCCCCCTTGTTACTGAAGTACAACTGAAAGATATATATTCACCAAGTAAAGAGGAAAGCATAAGTCATGCCAGTTCCCATTTTATAAAGCTGTTCATAAGTTAGAGAAATTAGCAAAGGGAAAGGGATAGGAATTTAGCTCATGCCTTTTCAGCAGTACTTCAAGCTAAGTTACATTCAGGTCTAGTAGCTATTTTCCTGTCCCCCTGAGAGCTTACAATAGAAGATTAAGTGACTTACCCAAGATTGCAAGGAGCCTTAACTGAATTTGAACCTGGCCTGTCTGGTTCTCAGGCTGCTGCTTGAACCATTAGGCTATTCTTCCAGCAAACCTAGACCTGATTCATTCATTCAGATCTGAAGGACCAGCCTTGAGATGATGCTGCACATGAGGACGTTTTGGACATTATTGTAGGTAATTTTGCTCATTACCTGATTGAGAAAGGAGGGAGCTGTCACTGGATCATCTCTCTTCTCCAACTGGTCCTACTGGACCAATATTGGAATATACATACCTGCTTTAAAAACAGTAACGAGGTCTACCAAAGTGATTTCTATTGGGATCTATGTTTCACCACACCCAAGATGTCCAACATGAATGGTATATATATAATTATACAATGGGATATGACAAGGTTAAAAAATATGATAAAGCTTACCTCCCAAGATTTTCCATGAGAGGAAAAGTAATTTGACAAATGTTAGAACATAAAGGAAGCTATGCTGTAAAAGGGGAAATCATCCTGACTTGCTCCTGTCTCAGGCAGTAGTAAATATGCAGGATGTAATAAAATCCTTGTAAGTATGTGGTAAAAACTTGGGTTGTGTGTTAGATGCCATTCAGAGGGTCTTAATCAAACATATGGTGGCTGCATGTACCTTGTGCCCTAAATCTGTGTATTTAAACTATAGGGGTTTATTTGTGCTTAATATTATGTCTGCTGAATATACCCTTTTATGACAATTGCTATTCAGAAAAAGCTGGAAATCTGCTCCTACTGTATATGCCGACGAGAGGATGAAAATGGTGGAGGACAAACCAACACCTTTGTCTTTTACGCTGTAATCAATCCTGCATATGCAAAACTGTGCTTTGTAGTCCAGATTTTTGATACAAATATACGTTCTAATTTAGCTAATAGACTTTCTGGTAACTTTCCTAAGTGCACAAATCCTAAATAGGAAATAAGTAACTACTAAGAGAATGCATGGTTTGGCATACCCTAATGAATGCAATCTCATCTACATAATGGACACATCTCTACTTTATCCCAATCAATAACTCTATCCTTGCATCAAAACCTTTACTTCCTGTGTTTCATAATGAACTTACAAATGTGCTTCTCACATATTCAAAAGGAAAGAGCAGGCATCTAAATACATACACAAAAGTCAACCTGTTCGTGTTATCTGAACAAAGATGTATACATATTCTATATATTATTACAGTTCATTATATATGTACTAGTAAAAAAGCCCCGTTTCTGATGCAAATGAAACGGGGGCTAGCAATGTTTTCTTCTATGTGCATGTGGGAGTGTGTGTGTCCCTGCCCTCTGGCCTCTCTCCCCTCCCCCCTCTGAGTCCTTCACTGTTACAGAGCCAGCGATTTGATTTCGTGCTCTGCTGTTTTCCTTCACTGACTGTGTTACAGAGAGGGCGGGGCAGACACTCATAGGGAAACCGGATATCTCGCCCCCTTCACACTTCCGGCTGGAGGCTTCATAGAACGTTGGTTTTGCCTTTTATATAGAGAGATAATATATATACATATAAATAAATGATATTTATTAATTTATTTATACACTCTCTATGTAATACATTTACATGTTGTATTTATATTCTACATTTTATGTTTTATTTTTGTTTATAGTACATTATACTTTTGTTTTTTTATTTTGTAGACTCCCAAGGCAGGCATTTTGTATGCTGAAACATGGTGCCATGTCGAGTCTCGATATTTTATGTTTAACGGGATAAATGTGACTTGTTGAACCTGTGGTTTGCCTAGCCCTCTTTCATTTCCCACGTTTTGGTTTGTTGTTATCTGAACAAAGATGCCATCAAAACATGCTAAAATTGTTAAAAAGTAGAACACAAGCCCCTGCCAGATGTCCCAAGCTGATAAACACCCACTCTAATAAGATTTACAATTTTCAGTATGCACATGAAAACAGTATACCAAGGAGGTTATTTTAGAAGAATATTTATTGTAAATCTTAGCATGTGTAGATTGCATACATGTGTAAATAGCATTTTTTTTTTACAAGCAGGGATTTAGTCAGGCATGCAAGTAGAGTGATGTACACAGACCATTGTTCTCTTGGTCTTCTTTCTGAACTATTGTGTGCTATGGTTGCAGTGGTTTTCACCTGATCTGTTTGATTGCCTGGACTGTCCGGCTGTTATCTGGGAGAGGTTTCAACATGGAGCACAGTCAGCACACGTGGATGACATTACCCACCCACTATTAAAGAGTGGCGGTTCCTGAGGTGTTGCATTGAAGTGGCATGCCAAAGGGGCCCGCCCCTTTGCACACATCCTTTGTAGATATCCTTCATAGCCATTATTGTATGTGTTTGGGTTGTAATTTGGAAACATACTTAGAACTAATATTTTAGTTAGTTTATTTGTTTTTTTTTTATTATTGTTTGAGATTATTTTGTTGTAGGGTGGGTAGGTAGGGATTAGATTTTTTAAAGTATCGTTTGTATTTTTTGGGATAAAGATGAATTAGGTGGTTTGTGTGTTTCCCTGTTTTATTTTTTTTAAGTGGGAGGGGGTGATCCCACCTGATTTAAAATTGATTCCTGTATTTTATTTTACTTTTAGACAAGCAGCTCATTTTGTGGGAGATTTTAGACCTAATTATTTGGTAGATTGTGTGGATGTTTTGCCTCGTGCTGTGGATGTTCAACTGGGTCGTCACCCTGGGCGATCTATCACAAAAAGGGCTTCACTTGGATTCCAGATGTGGCAGGCTACTAGAGAGATAAACTTGAAGGTCTGTCCTCTAGCAAAATGATACGCTGTCTTTTGTGCCTATGTCTTGTGCTTATATTAATATAAGGACTGTGTGTAATAAAACTTCCCTTATTAGGGATTGGATTGAGGTTAATCAACTGGAGTATTCATTTCTGATGGAAACTTTTTGAAGAGGACCCCAGAATTAATGACTTATTCCTATTGGGTTACAAACTAGTGGTGCTCTGTAGAAATGGGAAGCAGGGAAATAGGATATTGGTGGTTTTGAAACAATTCCTGAATGTGGAAATTATTGCGTGGCCATGCTCTTTGGATTTAGAAGCTTTGGCCTGCCACTTGAGTGAACCCACATTGGCCAGCTTGAAAACTTGTACACTGTTTTACATCCCCCTGGAAAGTTGGCTTAAGGTTAGTGAATCTTTCTGTAATCTCATTTTCGCAGTTCCACCTTTTCTATGTATAATCTTTTGTTGGAGGATCTTAACCTTAATTTAGAGGATTTTTAAAAAATTCCCTCTGTGGTAAAGGGTCATCAATTAGGTTTGGTTTCTTTGTCAGGTCCTTCTGATGGCCTTTCGGATATTTGTCTTTCAGATGGGATGTATACTAGTTATTTGTGGTCTGATCATTTTATGTATTCTTTTGTACTTAACTGGAAATAACTTCAGGTAAAGCGGGATCAGTCAAAGCCTCAGTACTCTAGTAGAGGGGTGGTTGATCAGTCTGTTTTTTGGACTGCATTGGATGAATATAGCAGAAATTGGGTGTTTCTGATTTCACAGACCAATGGTGGGATTTGAGTAAAAAGATATTAGATGAGATTGCGTCAATGCAGCTGCAAATAAAATGGTCCAGGCCTTCAGCGAAGTGGTTTGATGCAGAGTTATTATTGCTCAAGCAGACTTGTAGGAGGCTTGAATGTGCTTGGCCATGGGATAGGTCTGATTTGAATAGGGCAACATTGAGACATGCAGGAGTTATGTGGAGGGGCATAATCGAAAGGGACGCCCAAGTTTTGTTGAGGACGTCCTCGCACAACATCCCGATGGAGGGCCGGGAAACCCGTATTATCGAAACAAGATGGACGTCCATCTTTCGTTTCGATAATATGGTCGGGGACGCCAAATCTTGAAATTTAGGTCATCCCTACAGATGGTTGTCCCTAGACGTGGTCGTTTCTGATTTTCGGCGATAATAGAAACCAAGGATGCCCATCTCAGAAACGACCAATTGCAAGCCCTTTGGTCATGGGAGGAGCCAACATTTGTAGTGTACTGATCCCCCTGACATGCCAGGACACCAACCGGGCACCCTAGGGGGCACTGCAGTGGACTTCATAAATTCCTCCCAGGTACATAGCTCCCTTACCTTGTGTGCTGAGCCCCTCAACCCCCCCCCAAAAAAAAACCTCCACTACTCACAACTGTACACCACTACCATAGCCCTTACGGGTGAAGGGGGCACCTATGTGTAGGTACAGAGGGTTTCTGGTGGGTTTTGGAGGGCTCACTGTTTCCTCCAGAAACATAACAGGTAGGGGGGGTATGGGGCTGGGTCTGCCTGTCTGAAGTGCACTGCACCCACTAAAACTGCTCCAGGGACCTGCATTCTGTTGTAATGGAGCTGAGTATGACATCTGAGGCTGGCAAAAAATATTTTTAAAGATGTTTTTTGAGGGTGGGAGGGAGTTAGTGACCACTGGGGGAGTAAGGGGAGGTCATCCCCAATTCTCTCCAGTGGTCATCTGGTCATTTTGGCCACCTTTTTGTGCCTTGGTTGTAAAAAATACATGATCAGGTAAAGTTGTCCAAGTGCTCGTCAGGGATGCCCTTTTTTTTCCATTATGGGTCGAGGACGTCCATGTGTTAGGCACGCCCAAGCCCCTCCTTCACTATGCCTCCTTTCGCCCCCTTGAACATTGGACATCCCTGTGACGGAAAGCAGTTGGGGACGTCCAAAATCAGCTTTCGATTATACCAATTTGGATGACCCTGTGAGAAGGACGCCCATCTTCCGATTTATGTCGAAAGATGGGCATCTTTTGTTTTCGAAAATGAGCCTGAAAGGTTCTTTGAAACTGAAAGGTAAGCTTTACTACTCTAAATTGGTAGGACAGGACGAATGGGATGTTCAAGCATTGTATAAACTGGTTCTTGAACTCACTGACACGACTGAATGCTTACCGGCTTCTTAGGTCCCAAAGCCATCAGCGGATCAATTTATTTTCAGATTGAGGTGTTGGCCATTAGGAGTCAATTTGATGGTATTGTTTCACCAGTTTAGGAGGACTCAATAACTAGGACTGAGGAAGCTATTCCATGTGATAGAGTTTGGTCTGACTTTAGTCCTGTGAACAGGATGCATATGATTGTTCTATATAACAAATATGTGAAATCTTACTATTCATTGGTTAATTTCTCTCCCAGTGTAATGCAGGTGGCTTCACCAGGATTTCAACAGTTGCTTTTCACTTGGATCAAGTCTCTGTTACCTGTTGGACAGTTTCTGTCAGAGTGGGAAATATTAATATTACTCTTCTAATGAAGGATGTGAAGGGTTCCCAGGCTTTGGTCACTATCTTTAGGCTAGTGGTGTCTATCCCACTATGTGTAAAACTCATGGAGGGGATATTCAGTGCACAATTATCTCAATATATTGACAAGCATAACATCTTGCATAAAACTCAGTTGAGTTTTCGGTCGCTTTATAGTAGAGAAACTCTAGTAGGATCTCTGTTAGGTATGGTATATTTTTCGCTGAGTGAAGGGAAGAAGGTTTTGATCCTTCAGTTTGACCTTTTGTCTGCCTTTGATTTGGTCAACTTTGGTGGTATAGGTGTCATGGGCCGAATGTTGTCTTGGTTGTGGCTGAATTGCCGACTTTGCAGGCTTTTCTTTCTATGTTGGAGTAGTGGATGGGGGCTCACTGCCAAAACAAAATTTCTGTTGAGTGATTGTCCTTCGGGACCAAAAGAGTTTCTGTTAATCATCAGGAATACCATTTTGTAACATTGCTGCAAGTTTTGATATTTTTTTTAGATTCCACTCTTTCTTGGACTCCCCAGGTGAACAGGTTGGTTCAGAGGTCTTTTGTGCTGATGTGTAACTTGCGTTATATTAGGAAGTATTTTCAGAAGAGCAGTTTCGGCTTTTGGTATAGTCCTTGTTGTTGAGCTTGTAGGCTTACTCTAATCTTATTTAAATTGTCCTAAGTTGTTGATGAAAAGACTTCAAGCAGTACAGAATTCTGTTTTGCATTAGATTTTTTTCTTTACAAGAATTTGATCATATTTCAAGTTTTTATGTCAAAACTTACTGGTTGCTGATGCCAGCCCAAGTTATTTATAAAATTTTGTTGTTTATTACATAAGATCTTTTTTGGATTTGCACCTTTTTATTTGGTGGATTGTTTGGCTTTCTTGCCTTGTTTTAGATCTCAGAGAATTTGTAATTTGTTTACCTATCCTTCTATAAGAGGTAGGAAAAGGTTGAAATATGTTGAATATCAGTTGGCATTCCAAGCAACTAGATAGGGAAAAATAATTTCTGGGTTATTATTAACAGCTAAGGAGTATTTGGATTTTAGAAAGTATTTGAGAACCCATCTGTTTCAAAAATTTGTTTGTAAAGGATAGTGATTTTTTGGTGGATGGGTTTTGGTTTTTTATGATAATATTGTAAACGTTTTTTTTTATTGTACTTCCTGGTTGTGACCAGTTTATTTTATTGTACTCAGCATTGACCTGTGAGGTATTTGCAGAATATACAGTAAGAATAATGTTATGTTATGTTATAAGGTCATCTAACAGTGCTGGTACAGAACTGCTCTCCAAGATCTCAGAAACATAGCGCAAAGTTCTGAGCATGTAAAGCTCTTCCTATGCATAGCGTGTTTCCTCAGCTCTTCAGTTTTGTTTTTAGGATCAGCTGAATGGATATGAAACAAAGTTCTTTGTTCTTCATTGGTGTTTCTGGCTGAGTCTCTAATAATTCTCTCTTGTTGCTATGTTGTCTAAAGTCAGGCTTTTGTCTGTGCTGAAAATGTGACAGAAAATCCCTTTTTAAAAATTTATGGGCGTCTTTTACTAAGGCGCGCTAAAATTGTAAGTACTAAGTATGTGCTAAAATTGTGGGCGCGCCAAACATTAGAGATGCCCATAGGAATGCACTGGTGTTTCTAAAGTTTAGCATGCCCATAAGTTTAGCGCATGCTAAAAATGTGAGCATGCCTTAGTAAAAGGGGGCCTATATTCCTTGTATCTAGTCTCTTCAAAACATTTATCCTGCCCTACCTGTGGGAGCCAAGATTCTGTTTTTTTATAACAACTTGGCAAAAATATCATCCTAGACATATGGGTCCTTTTCATTATTCAGAATAGCTATCACCTAAGATTTATCAGCTGGCCTCTGAATTGCCTTCTTCTAGGGACAAAACACCCTTCCAACTACCTAGCCTGTTTCAGAAGGAGATTCATTTATTCTCTGAACCAATGCCATTGAACCTCTCTTCCACCTTGGGAAAGAAATCCAGGGCAAGATTAGCCACGTAGCCTGACTTTCAGTTGTGTGTGTGTGTGTGTGGGGGGGGGGGGGGGGGGGGGGGGAGGGGGGCTGAGATCAAAATGAGGGGGGGGGGGAGCACAAAATTATGGCCTCCTGCTCTTTTCACCCTGCCCTTTTCCTCACCCTCACCCTCGCCCTGGCCTCTGTGCTCCCCCCTGCAACCACAAATACCTGAGGCTGCTGGCAGGGAACCCTAAGCCCTACCAGCAGAAGAACTCCTTCACCGGTGGCCTGGCCGTTGGTGACACTTTCTATGGATTGTCGTCACCATGCCAGCCCCCTCCCCCCCGCATGCTCAGGGTTTTTTTGCATTCTTCAAGATAATTTCTTATTCCAAAAAAGAAAGGAAGTTTATATGCTATCCTCAGACTCAAAGTCTGCAACTATTTTCTGCTCAAAGAAAAATTCAGAATGATCATCATTCCTTTGATTCTCCCTCTCCTTAATTTAACTTAAATCTTTTATATTCTGCTAAGCCAGCCAGTCAGAGCAGATTACAAAGGAGACTGAATGTATACCCTAGATATCAAAGATGTGTATACATATATTCTGATCCATGCTTCTTGCAGGAAATACCTGAAATTTTCCCCTCAATTCAATCATTTTTAGTAAAAAGTCTTCAACTTCAGCCTCTCCTTGGTGCTCAGAATGTTTTTCAAGTATCTCCTCATGGTAGCCACCCACCTTCATAGAAAAGACCACTTAGTTTTTACATATACGGATGATTGGCTTCTAGATGCTCAGTCACAGTCTACAAAGAACAATCCAACTTCTTCAGTTTCTTGGGTTCCTTAACTGCCAGAAGTTTAAACTTTATCTGATGAACATCAGTTCTTTTATAGGAGTTCTCTTGGATATTAAATCAAACATATAAACGGCGAGTGACCGAACTCACTCGCAAATAGGCAGTAAAGACCCTCTCTGTCCCGCCCCTGCGTCAATACGTGATGACGGGGGCGGGACAGAGAGGGTCTCTACTGCGCAAGGGGAGGGATGAAACCGCCGTCGCTACCGCTTCACCCCCCAAGGTCGCCGCCGCCACCCACCCTCCACCCGGGCCGGGCTCTCGCTCCGCTATAGAAACAGCGTCAACGCAGCACACAGCTCAGCTGAGCTACTGTCGGCCTTCCTTCCCTGCCTGTGTCCCGCCCTCGCCCACGAGGGCAGAACACAGGCAGAGAAGAAGGACGGCAGCTCATCTGAGCTGTGTGCTGCGTTCCCGCGCTGTTTCAATAGCGAAGCGAGGGCCCGGCCCGGGTGGAGGGGTGCCGGAGACTCCGGGGGGGGGGGGGGTGGGAACCATAGCGGTGACCTTGGAGGGGCAGCGGCGAGCTCAATGGCTAGTACAAATATAAATACAAAAATATTCTTATTGTCCACAACTCCTATATGTCACTGCCACTGGGGCCAAGCCAGGTGCCCTGACTTACCTCTGCTTCCAGGGGTTGGGTCCTGTGGAGGGGCATAATCGAACGGGGACGACCATCTGTAAGGACGTTCCTGCGAAGGGGCGGGGAAACCCGTATTATCAAAACAAGATGGGCATCCATCTTTCCTTTCGATAATATGGTCGGGGACGCCCAAATCTCAACATTTAGGTTGACCTTAGAGATGGTCATCCTCGGTTTTCAGCCATAATGGAAACCAAGGACGACCATCTCAAAAATGACCAAATCCAAGCCCTTTGGTCGTGGAAGGAGCCAGCATTCATAGTGCACTGGTCCCCCTGACATGCCAGGACACCAACCGGGCACCCTAGGGGGCATTGCAGTGGACTTCATAAATTGCTCCCAGGTGCATAGCTCCCTTACCTTGGGTGCTAAGCCCCCCAACCCCCCCCAAACCCCACTCCCCACAATTGTATACCACTACCATAGCCCTTAGGGATGAAGGGGGGCACCTACATGTGGGTACAGTGGGTTTTGGAGGGCTCACATTTGCCACCACAAGTGTAACAGGTGGGGGGGGGATGGGCCTGGGTCTGCCTGCCTGAAGTGCACTACACCCACTAAAAACTGCTTCAGGTACCTGTGTACTGCTCTGATGGAGCTGGGTATGACATTTGAGGCTGGCATTGAGGCTGTGAAAAATGTTTTTTAATTTTTTTTTTTGGGTGGAAGAGGGTTGACGACCACTGGGGGAGTAAGAGGGGGTCATCCCCTATTTCATCCGGTGGTCATCTGGTCAGTTTGGGCACCTTTGAGGCTTGGTTGTGAAAAAAAAGGGACCAAGTAAAGTTGACCAAATGCTCGTAAGGGCCACCCTTCTTTTTTCCATTATTGGCCGATGCCCATCTCTTAACCATGCCCTGTCCCGCCTTCAGTATGCTGCCGACACGCCCTGTTAACTTTGGTCGTCCCCGCGATGGAAAGCAGTTGAGGACACAAAAAGTCGGCTTTCGATTATGCTGATTTGGGCGACCTTGGGTGAAGGATGCCGATCTCCTGATTTGTGTCAGAATATGGGCGTCCTTCCCTTTCAAAAATAAGCTAGATTGTGTTTCCGGGGACTGTGGTGGGTGGTTGGTCCTGGTGGGCCACCAGCGCAGCTACTTCCTGTGTCCTGTAGGGGTAATTGGGCCTTGTGGCGCTTCCTGGCACCAGCTTTCTAAGGCACGCACATCTCTTCACATACACATTTTTCTTAAATCATTAAAAAATACAACTATATTTCATTAGTATTTCATTTTATTATATCTTTTAACTACTCTCTTTTTTCTTTTCAAGTGTTACACTTGGGTGTGTTAAATTTGAAAAGATCCATAAATACTTTTAAAAAACCTTTTTTTTAAATTAGCTGATATACAATTACATAAAAAAGGGTATTAAAAAAAAAACTTCAGCAATAACTTGGCCGATTGACTCACCTTTCTTCAGGGGTGGTCCCACTGCTTTTCAAGCACCAGCCACTGCATTTCTGCAATATCCATTTGACCATATTCTCATGTTGAAGTAGTCACGGACAAACCCCCCCTGTTTACAAAGCTGCGCAGCAATGTTGACACAGCCCATTTAAAGTTAATGGGCTCTGTCGTCATTACTGCACTGGCAGCTGCTAGCACTGCTTTGTAAACAGGGGTGGAAACAGAATAGACAGACAGATAAAGGACATTACCAGGGAATTAGAAGTATTTTTCATTTCCTGAAAGAACACCTGGAAAGGTAGGATTTTTCCAATGGATGAAATCCTCAAAGATTAGGTGATGACAAATGACATTATAAGGAGAGAAGCTCAAAAGGCATATGCAGAAATATGTTTTCAGTCAGAATGCAGTGGATCCCTGAAACAAAGTAAATGAAAGAAGGCAAAACAGTGATAGAATAGAAGGGTGCTTAGTGTTAATACAAAGAGGGACATAATCGAATGGGGGCACCCATCTATAAGGGCACCCATCTCTAATGATGGCCCCATAAAGCGGCGTACCCAACCGTATTATCGGAACAAGATGGGCGGCCATCTTTAGTTTTGATAATATGGTCGGGGACGGCCAAATCTCAAATCCAAGCCATTTGGTCATGGGAGGAGCCAGCATTTGTAGTGCACTGGTCCCCCTCACATGCCAGGACACCAACCAGGCACCCTAGGGGGCACTGCAGTGGACTTCAGAAGTTGCTCCCAGGTACATAGCTCTCTTACCTTGTGTGCTGAGCCCCCCAACCCCACTATCCACAACTGTACAACACTACCATAGCCCTTAAAGCGTAATGGAGGGCACCTAGATGTGGGTACAGTGGGTTTCGGGTGGGTTTTGGAGGGCTCCCATTTACCACCACAAGTGTAACAGGTGGGGGGGGGGGGAATGGGCCTGGGTCCGCCTGCCTGAAGTGCACTGCAGTACCCACTAAAAACTGCTCCAGGGACCTGCATAGTGCTGTGATGGTGCTGGGTATGACATTTTTTTTTTTTAGGTGGAAGGGGGTTGGTGACCACTGGGGGAGTAAAGGGAGGTGATCCCCGATTCCCTTTGGTTGTCATCTGGTGAGTTTGGGCACCTTTTCAAGGCTTGGTCGTGAACAAAAAGGGACCAAGTAAAGTCGGCCAAATGCTCATCAGGGCAGCCCTTCTTTTTTCCATTATCAGCCGAGGATGGCCATCTGTTAACCACGCCCCCTTCCCGCCCCGTCCCGATGCACCCCCTTGAAGTTTGGCTGGCCCTGCGACGGAAAGCAGTTGAAGCCAGCCAAAATCGGCTTTCGATTATGCCAATTTGGCCGGCCTTAGGAGAAGGGCGCCCATCTCCCGATTTGTGTCAGAAGATGGACGCCCTTCTCCTTCAAAAATAAGCAGGAAAGTGACCTTAGAGTTGAGAATGGAAAGGTCGTAGCAGCAAGTTGAAGTGACAGAGGGCTGGAATAGCCTAGCGGTTAGAGCACTGGACTGACAACCAGGGAAGCCCAGTTCAAATCCCACTGTTCCTTCTTGAGAGCTTGGGCAAGTACAAAATTTAGGGGCCCTTTTACTAAAATTTAGCATGCTCTAACAGACATTAGCATGTGCTAAATGTCCTACTTTCTACCTATGGATCATATGGCACTTACCTCCTAATTCTGTAAAAGTCGCCTAAAATTGCATGCACAAATTTAGGAATGTGCCCAATTTGCACATGCAATTTAATTAAATAACAAGCTAATTAGTGCCAATAATTGGCCTTTTAACAAGCATTATTTGCTCCATTTAGATTTAATTTGAACATACGTGTGTAAATTTAGGCGTGGGATCTGTGCCTAAATTTTAAACGCTAGTTGAAAAAGGGGGTGCGGAAATGGAAGAGTCCTAGGCAGAACGGAGGCATTCCTTACATCTACATGCATTATTATAGAATAACAGGGTTGCATGCCTAATATAGGCATGTACATTTCCACCACATTTCAGTTGGTGCAAATGGCTGCACCTAAAGTTAGGCGCAAATCTCGGGTGTAAGCGCTATTGTATAAAACGTGTCTAACTTTAAGCACGGCTAATAGAATAGCACTTTTTTTTCAGCGGTGATGTTTTTGGTGCCATATATAGAATTCAGCCTTTACCCCTGGATTCTGTATAGCATGCCTAAAGTCCAGCACTGAAATCGATGCAGGTTCTATAACAGTGCTCACAATTTAAGAAGCTAATGAGTGCTGATAACAGCACTTAACAAGCAATAATGAGAACTAATTGGCACTGATTAGAATTTAGGCACACAACTTGGTAAGCATATTCTGTAACAATTCGTGCCAAACTTCTATTCCACACAGGCAAAAAGGGGTGTGGTTATAGGCAGGGAAATGGGCATTTCATGGGCGTTCTGAAATTTCTACGCCTAGTTATACAATATGGCCCTCTGTGCCTACATCTACATCATGTTTTCCTTGGTGTAAATGAATGTGTGTAGATTTAGGTGCTGAAATATCAAGTAAGTGTATTCTATAATCGGTACCTAAATCTAGGCGCCAATTATGGCATCCACCTAGCACTGATTTCAGCGCTGATTTTTAGGCGCCATGTATATAGAATCTCCTCTTTAGTGCACAATGTCCGTTAGTGTGAGCGCTTTAGTAAAAGGGCCCCTTAGGTTGTAAGGTCTCCAGGAGCAGGGAGAAACCCAGTGTACCTGAGTGGAATGGATCTTGAGATACTACTGAAAAACATTGGAGCTACATTTAAACAAACAGATAAATTAGACAGACAAGAATAGGTAAAATGGGAAGAGACACCACATCGGAGGAACATAACTGAATACAATTTAGGACCCTTTTAAGTTTTTGCACCTACTGTGCTTTTAACAGCAGATATTAACACACTGAAAGTGCACAGACTGTGCAGTAATTTGAGGTCATGCCCTTTGCAGTTATCACACAGAAAAGTTCTTTACAGCATGTTAAGGCTCTTCTCAATTAGCTCAGATACACTTACCCCTGTATTCTATATAGCACGCCTGGTGTTCCTCGCTGACATCTAAGTGCATTCCATAATAACTAATCAGTGTTGATAACAGCACCTAACAAGCAATAATGAGCACTAATTGACAACTCGCTAAGTGTATTCTGTAATGAACTGCGCCTACATTCTAATACGTGCAGTTCAAGGGAGGCGTGGTTATGGGTGGGGAAATGGGCATTTCATGGACATTCCAAAATTTATGTGCGTAGTTATAGAATATGGCCCAGGGCACGTAAATCTACATGCATGGATTTACACCATGTTTTCGTTGGTGTAAATGGAGGCGTGTCATTTTAGGCATTGAGATATCAACTAAGCATATTCTATATACCATGCCTAAATCTAGATGCCACTTATAGAATACGCTTAGCCAGAAATGTTTACCGTGTGGATTTTTTGGGTATGACTGAACTACTTTCAGCTGCTGCTTGTTTGGGAAGGGAGCAGAGCTGGTATCATCTATGGCTCCTCTCCTTTCAGCCCCCAAACACTAGGGGCAATGAAATGAAGCCTCAGTTGCAAATTTGCATAACCTAGGCATTGCTCCATATTTGTACCAAAACACTATAAGGTGGACATTTGGTCTCATCAGTCTTTGGAAAGAGAATTTTTCAAGTTGAAATTCAGAAAATGAGACAAGGTCCGATCAGGCCACTATATTTCTCTTGTCCATTTATTTTCACATGTCGCCTTCCCTCAGTGCTTGACACATTCTTGTAGTATAATGGCTAGAGAAGGCAAAGAGAGTAATGAGAAATAAACAGTAATTACTTGCATGATTGTTGTGAAGTTTCTCTTTTGTTGCTACAGTCTAGTTTTATCTATGCCTTGAATTTTCTTTCTGCTTGAGCTGGGGATGGGGGGGGGGGGGGGGGGGAGAGGAATAAATTCTTACTCTCCCTTGTTTTGTTTCTATTTTTTCTCATGGGCGCCTCACCTTTCCTCAACATTTAGCCAAACACAAAACTGTGGAACAGGGGGACAGTGAGGGTTTAGAGAGGAGCGAGTATTTTTCTCATTAGGGATGAAGAAATGCATACCCCTCAAGCAGTGGTTCTTAACCAAGTCTTCAGGACTAAGGCAGTCAGGTTTTCAGGACACCCACAATGAATATGCAAGGAATTGATCTGCATACAATGGAAGCACATACAAATTTATCTCATGCATATTCTTTGTGGATATCATGATAACCTGACTGGCTAGGTGTGTCCTGAAGACTGGGTTGAGAACCCCTGCTCTAGAAACAATTATTATTATTATTTGTTACATTTGAATCCCATATTTTCCCACCTTTTTGAAGGGTCAATGTGGCTTACATATAACCGTTTACGGCGTTAGCCAATTCCGGTCATAACAAATACATTGTATGAATGAATACAAAGTGATATTGTGGTAGAATGAGGTACATGTATGGTAGGTACAATTGGGGGGAACTTAGGGAGGGAAAGGGGGAAGAAGAGTCAGGTAATGTCCGTTACGGTCTTTGGTTACATTGTGCTTTCCGAAAATTTAGGTGGTCGAGCGTGGTTTTTACTGCTTTTGTAATGCGCTCCATAGTTGTGCACTTAGGTAGGAAAAGCTAGCTGCATAGGTGGATTTGTATTTGAGTCCTTTGCTGCTTGGGTAGTGGAGGTTTAGGTATGATCGTGCAGATTTTGTGGTGTTTCTGGTTGGCAGGTCGATAAGGTCTGTCATGTATCCCGGTGCCTCGCCGTAGATAATTTTATGGACAGTTGTGCAGATTTTGAAAGTGATACGTTCTTTGATTGGTAGCCAATGCAGTTTTTCTCGGAGTGGTTTGGCACTGTCAAAACGTGTTTTTCCAAATACAAGTCTGGCTGCTGTGTTTTGGGCGGTCTGAATTTTCTTTATGATTTGTTCCTTGCATCCCGCATAGATTCCATTACAGTATGGGCCGCTCCTCACAGTATTAAGACTGTTGTGGAATTGAACTTGCAGTTGCTCCCAGTAAGTAATTTCTATTTTCTAGCTTTTCTGTGAATTCTTGGTAAAATACAAAAAATATGAAGTGAGATTTGGGGAACTAGCATATTTCTATATGCAGTAGCTATGCAAATGCTAGAATGAAACTCAAGCAGGCAGCCCACTCATTCACCTTTTCAGTTTAGAGGCAAAAATCCGTTATGTGACACGATTCTGCCAAAAGAAAAGCAAAAGTAAGTAATATTTAGACTTTTTACTTTTTGTTCCCATGAAGGTTTGCTAAATAGTTGCTGCTGAGCACATTATAGATCATTATGCAAATGCAATTGAGAGACAGAAACCACCTAGTATCAGATTAATGCTGTTAAAAACAGCTATTTGTTAATGGAAAAAAACACTTGTACATTCTTTAATACTATACAGTACTTTAGAGAAGCCTTAATGGATCAAAGCAATCAAAAAACCAAAACACAGTGGGAATGACCAGGCAACAGAAGGGGGATCTAGCACAAAAAAATATTCTTTATTGTGACATAGATGATAGATAATGAAGATAATGATAGATAATGATTAGTGCCATGTTTCGGCACTAATGGCTGCATCAGGAGTCCTGAAAAATTTGCAATCTTCCTATAGGTTATTGATAGGAAAAGAGCACAAAAGGTGTTTTTCTAAAATAAACAGCCTTGTAAAAACTTTCAAATAACGCAACAAAAACAAGCAGATCAGAAGCAGGGTAAAACAAATCTTTATTAATAGTATACACACCAAGAGAGTCCAATACAGGCCGTGTTTCACCCACACAAGGGATGCATCAGGGGCTAAGTGGTGTTGATAAAGTGCCCGACACTGGCCGTGTTTCCCCCGTGTTCCTAAAGTGCTTCATCACTTGGTACAACTAGATGGTGTTGACAAAACACTTCACCACCTTGGTACCATTGCTGGATTCCTTGACAGAGGCTGCCATCTTCAGGACATTACTGTTGTACCGAGATGGTGAAGTGCTTTGTGAACATGGGTGAAGCACGGCCAGTGTTGATTGCGCTGTTGCTGTTTCAAAATCTTTCAAATAACACAACATAAACAATGTGTTATAACTAGAGTGAAACATGAGATGGTTGTCATCATAAAGACATCATTCTTCAACCATATGGTGATACAAGGGGTTTTCAAAGCAATAAGACTCTCTCAGTTCTATAACAGAAATTCCTTCTTTATTTATTTTCACTATTTATCTAGTGGTCTTGGATCAACCCTCCCCCTCCTCCAGGGTCATCAATGGCTCTGGTAGAGTGCTAAATGGACAATGAAACTATCTATATGAAGTAACAGTTGTATCAAGATTTCTGTAGGTGAACCTGTAAAAGGATTGTTACTGTGCTTAACTTGAGGGTGTGTTGAGTGGGCTCCCTCTTATCCATGAAGCACACCTTAGCTGGGACATCTCATGTGCACAGGGAGACCTGGTGGAGTGGTTCTGGCCTTCAGCAGTGACTTAGCAAAGCCAGGCATGGAAGGGCACATGACCTACTCAAACCTCCAATCCACCCAATCCTGAAAGGGTGAAGGGTGGGAAGAGAGCTCCACCTCCTCATATTTCACAGATGACGACACTGTCATTGGCTTTGACTGCATCCTATTGTCTCTCTACTGGAGTATGGGCATCTGATTTGGTCAGGAACTGAGGGATCAGTGGTATTTCAAGAGGGGGGGGGGGGGGGGAATAATTCACACCTAGGGTAGTGGATGCCCAGAGAAGTATTTCCCGCTTTTGATTGAATATTTTGATTCATAGGCTTCATAGTTGCTTCTTTTTGTTTATTGGTTACACCTCACAGGGATGCATGATCAATAAACAAAAAGAAGCATATATAAATCCCATAAATCAAAATATACAATCAAAAAGTGGAACAAAATTCAACACCACTGTCCAATCACTAAATAAAACAAACAATCTCATTTATTCATATAAAAAAACACTGTCAGAGAATTTCCCAAGTATCTTGACTGGGATCAAATCAGCATACAATTCTTAACCATTTAGCTTATAAACATTCCAACTGTGATTCATACATATTCTCAAGAATAAACTTTATACAAAAGACAAATGTCATGAAAAGATGTGTGTAAATACCATTGTCAAAGATTTCCCCAAATCCCAAATTGTGTGCTCATACAAAAGTTCAGAACTCAGTTGACAATGTTCATAGCCCCAAGGAGAAAGGGACTCATACACATTGCTCACGTGTCTCATACTGAGTGACTAGATTCAGGGTCCATGAAGGAAGAGTGGCCTAGTGGTTAGAGCACCAGTCTTTACATCCAGAGGTGCCCGGTTCACACCCCACTGCTACTTCTTGTGATCTTGGGCAAATCACTTAACCCCCCCCCCCCTTGCCTCAGAAACAAATTTAGATTATGAGCTCTCCAGGGACAGGGAAATACCCACTATACCTGAGTTTAAGGCACCTTGAGCTTCTACCGTAAACGGTGTGAGCAACATCTAAATAAATAAATATTTGACAAAGGAACCCTGTGCAAGACTCTCCATTGAAAGACCAGCACAGCAATCTCACAACGGAGTGGGTACTATTTAGGAGGATGGGGTGAGGGAAAAAAGCTAATATGGGAAAATCCTTGGGTAGGTGCAAATGAAGGCTGATGGTACTAGGATTCCAGCATGGATTTCATTTAGGGAGAAGCCCAAAGGTGCATCAGAAAACTGCCAGGACTGAAGCCCCCCCAACAGTATTATAGTTCAGTGCCCGATCTTGGAAATGGACATGGACAATCAATAGTCATCATCACATAGATAGATTCTTATGCTAATGCTGTGCCATAGAAATAAATAATAAATAGCCATGATTTATGGCAAAGTAACATGCCTGAATGTATTAACATTCTGCTCACTGACTATTTACTTCATCCAAATTCAAGCATTCAGAAGCTTTTGTTAGAAATATTTTGACTGTCTGGAATGCATAAACATATTTGTATCCATCTTAATAAAACCCCAGGGTAATGTTCTATTAGGATGGATATCTTGGAACTTTTATGCAAATGTGGCTTTAGAATGACCCATGGTAGGGGTTTATTTATTTATTTATGACATTTATATCCCACATTAGCCCAAGTAGAACTCAGGTTCAATGTGGCTTACATAACAATTAGAAAAGCATGAACATGTTCAAAATATATTAATAGAAAGTAAAATACATCACATAATGTTAGACCAGTAAAACTTGAGTTAGGAACAGATGTAATTAAATATTTAGGGCCCTGTTTACTAAGTAGCACTGCTAGCATTTTTAGTGCGCCTAAAACAGCGCACTTTACTAAACAGGACCCTTTTAAGCTAGATAAATCATGCTTCTCATCCCCTTTTCTTTCACAGTTTTCATTATCAGCCTTATTTGAATCTCTCTGCCTCTTGTTATCCCTGTTCAGATATGTGTTCCCCTACAGATGATAACTATATTTCTGGAGACAAAGGGAAACATCATCAGACAAATACAACAAATTAAAAGAACAATCTTCCAGAAAGTGAGGTATAGACAATAGGAGTCCAGTAGTTTTACCTTTGCTGTGGTTCAGTGTTTTCATGTAACTTTCTGTGGGTTGGGCAAGAGGAAGGCAAAGGTGCTGTTTGGAGCACAATTGTCAGCATTTGATTCTCACAGAACATAAGAATATCAACATTGCCATACTGGGACAGACCAAAGGTCCATCAAGCCCAGAATCCTATTTCCAATAATGGCCAATCTAGATCACAAGTGCCTGGCAAGATCCTAAAACAATAAAACAGATTTTATGCTGCTTATCCTAGAAATAACCAAAAATTAGAAAAATGGCACCACTGCAACCTAATTTTATTGAAACATACACAACTAGATAATGGATGGAGCACAACCTGCTGTATGTACCATTATATAATTAAATGGGAGTGTCTCATACTGTCACTAAAGCACCATTGCAGTGTGCTGTATCAAAGCATACGCTTATGTGACGTTTTTTTAATCATAGACAACCTCCAACCTCCGATAGTGCACAATTTTGCTTAGTAGGTGCCCTTTAAAGTCTTAATACTTTCTAATATTTAATGTCCAAGTGAAAAAAATCCAAAGAAAAGTTTTTTTGTTATTTTTTGAGCACTATCGATATACATAAAACTTAAAAATATAGGCAGGAAAACACACTTATCTTGAAATTAGAAGTTCTGAAATCCTGTTGTGGTTTAAACATCCTGCGTTTTCAATTCTCATTAATCATCATTCTGTTCTAGTCCCGGTATATGCCAAGTCCCAACAGAAGCCTGTTTCGCATTTCAACGCTTTGTCAAGGGACAACTTTACATATACTTCATCAGCAACCGGCACCGGGCTTTGTCCCTTGACAAAGCGTTGAAATGCGAAACAGGCTCCTGCCTATAATTTTAAGCTTTATGTATATCGATAGTGCTCAAAAAATTGCAAAAAAAATTTTCTTTGGATTTTTTTCACTTGGACATTAAATATTAGAAAGTATTAAGACTTTAAAGGGCACCTACTAAGCAAAATTGTGCACTATCGGAGGTTGGAGGTTGTCTATGAAAAGAAAAACGTCACATAAGCGTATGCTTTGATACAGCACACTGCAATGGTGCTTTAGTGACAGTATGAGACACTCCCATTTAATTATATAATGGTACATACAGCAGGTTGTGCTCCATCCATTATCTAGTTGTGTATCCTAGAAATAAGCAGTGAATTTTCCCCAAGTCCATCTTAATAATAGCTTATTGACTTTTCTTTTAGGAAATTATCCAAACCTTTTTAAAACCCTGCTAAGCTAACTGCTTTTACCATATTCTCTGGCAATGAATTTCAGAATTTAATTACATGTTGAGTGAAAAAATATTTTCTATAATTTGTTTAAAATGTATTACTTAGTAGCTTCTTTGCACCCTAGTCCTAGTATTTTTGGAAAGAGCAAACAAGCAATTCATGTCTACCTGCTCCACTCCAATCAGTATTTTATAGACCTCTATCATATCTCCCCTCAGCCATTTCTTGGCCAAGCTGAAAAGCCCTAGCCACTGTCACACTGCGATGCCTCTCAGGTGTACTCAGTCCCTTGTGAGGCCAGGTCCACACCTCCCTTGCGGGTTTTCTATAGAACCTTGTTTTTAATTATTTGAAATCATAAAAGTTAATAAACATAAAGTTCTATAGTCATGGGACCCTTCTTCTTCTGGTTACCCTTTACATAACAACTGAGTTCAGGCTGGGTGCCGGCTTAAGTCTTTTGCTTATCGAGGGCGCCAAATAAAGCTCCCTTCTCAACCGGTGGCACCAGAGTACTTATAGCTCCCGTCTCCCACAGAGTCCAATATTATCTTTCATAGAAAGTTCATTCACTTGAAAAAGGTTCATAAATCCCAATTAGTTCTGGCAAACTCAAGCCACAAGTACCCTCTCCTCAGCATTCTGAGGCCTAGGGGACCCCCTCCCTTAAACATACCAGCAACCTAACACCTAGTATCCGCCCACATGGGTCTGGCTTGAATGCAGTGTAAAATTTCCAATATACTTCAAAAGGAAATAGGCTTAAATGCTTGCAGTAACTCCAAAGGTAAGGTTCTAGCGCCCATACCTTAAAAACTTGCTTTCTTGGGATCCTTCCTCCACCTTTGGATGAACTTGGCAAGCAGGTTTGTTATCATGCTCCTAGGCTTCTCCCTCTTCACCTCTGCCAAGGCAGAAATGGCCATGGGTTCTGGCTCAGGTACGCTCCTCTCCTCCTGAACCACTGAAACCTTTTCTATGGGCAATCAATCCATTGGTTCCTCCCCTCCTGCAGCTGATAATCCTCATGATTAACCTGCTTAAAAAGGTCATGTGACCCTCCCTCAGGAACTTGGGAAGTGTAGTCGGGGTTAACTTCTCTGGGAAGGTCTCGTGCTCTGCTTCAGGGATTTTGGGAATTATAGTGAGGACTAACCTCCCTAAAGAGTTCATGTGACCTACCTCAGGGAAACTGGGAGTTGTAGTCCCTCAGGTTCTCTGGGAAATGTCTGGTTTTGGGGTGCTTTTTCCCAAGGATCTTTCTCCCAGGTCTACCATACTCACCACATCACTTTAGCCTTTCCTCATAGGGAAGTTATCCCATCCCCTCTATTATCTTTGTTGCCCTTCTCTGTACCTTTTCTAATTTTGCTATATCTTTTTTGAGATGTGGTGACCAGATTTGCACACAGTATTCGAGGTGCAGTCACACCATGGAGTGATACAAAGGCATTATAACATTTTCATTTTTGTTTTCCATTCCTATTGAGACACATAAGTCTGCTATTGAGACAGACAAGGGAAGCAATTGCTTGCCCTGGGACTTGCAGTATGGAGTGTTGCCATGATTTGGGCTTCTGCCAGATACTTGTGACCAGTGGCATTCCTAGGCTGCCTGACACCCGGGGCGATCGCCGATGCGCCCCCCCCCCCCCGGGTGCAGCGCGCCCACCGTCGAAATTACACCCCTCGGGTGCATTTTTACCTGCGGGGGGGGGGGGGGGGTGGGGTGCCATGCCTGTTGGCCGAGTCCGCTCATTCCCTCCCTGCTGTTCCCTCTGCCCCGGAACAGGAAGTAACCTGTTCTGCGCAGAGGGAGCAGTAGGGAGGGAATGAGCGGACTCGGCCAACAGGTGCGTGGCACTCCCCCAGCAGTGTGCACCCGGGGCGGACCGCCCCCACCGCCCCCCCCCCCTTGGTACGCCACTGCTTGTGACCTGGCTTGGCCACTGTTTGGAAAACAGGATACTGGGCTAGATGGACCATTGGTCTGACCTAGTATGGCTACTTTTATGTTCCTAAATTCCTAACATTCTATTTGCTTTTTTAGCTGCCTTGCACAATGAGCAGAGGGTTTCAACGTATCATCAACAATGACAGCTAGATCCTTTTCCTGGGCGGTGACTCCTAATGTGGAATCTTGCTTTGAGTGAGAGACGTGAAGGAGGTGAACACATTCTGGAAGAACTCAATGTTTCAGTCAGCTGAGGTTGCTGATCCCTTCCACTGCACCCACTGAGGCAGACAGAGGGCCACGTAAGTGAGGAGGAGGTGCAATGTGCTGTCTCGGGATTGTTGGAGAGTTGCCAGCCTGTTGAACTAGTTCCAGGGTCAATGGATCTTCTACTGTTGGAATAACTGTATCATTGTAAATGGCAGTCAAGTCTTGTGAGGCCCTCGTTGGAAGTCTCGGAAGCCATTTTAAAGAAGACGTGGCAGCAAGAGGATCAGCGCCGGCAGTGGGCAGGAAAGACTGGGGATCTTTCCTGCCCCGAAGACTCCACTAGACCACCAGGGTGGCTTCAGGTATGTGCCAGGAGGGCACCCTGCAGCTCGGGGGAGCAGGGAGGAGGTGTGGAATAGGTAGGTGGATGGGTATGGAAGATACTGTAAAAAAAATCAAGGTAATATCTATGTCATTTGGAGGGGCTGGTTAAAGAGACACCCTCGTAGTATTATATTCGTGCAGAGATTTGTTTTTCTCCTGGTAAAGGACCACTGAACAGACATCATGTTATGAGAATTAAATGCTTAACATTTAGAGTTTCTATCTATTTATTTACTTATTTATGGCATTTTATTCCACATTAAACATGAATTACTTAGATTGAAACCTGGGAGCATTTAAAATCGTTTTTTTCCCTGTGCCTACTTCAAAAGAAAAAAAGATGGTATGTGGAAACTTGCTCCTTTTGCTTTGTGGAATGCAGTGGTATACTATTATAATGCACATGCTTTTTATTATTATTACTTTTTCACAGAGAAGGTATTGATTAACGAGGGAAGGGTTTTGTTCATGCAGAACTGTCCAGAGTCAGTCTAAATGTACTTGCATTGTCCAGTTCAGCACACTACAAGTTCATACAAAGTTAATTATTTTCAGTGGAAAATAAATCTGTTGGCTCAGGCTGCTTGCTATGTGAATATTCAATCACTGTTTCATTATTAAGCGGATTTGTTTTAATTCATATATCCAGTCCTTACATGCACATGGTTTTGCTTTTTAAACCCAAAGGTTTCCTATGATAGCATTGTGCATATTTGAATTAGTTCTTCTGTACAAGTTTTGCTTGATTTGTCTTTATTTAAAAAAAAAATGTTTAAAATGCATCTTGTCAACAAGGGGTGAGGCTATGTGGGACGGGAGGGAGGGCCCTACCGAACTGGTCTGCACAGGGCCCCGCAATTGCTAAAACCTGCTTGGGGGGGGGGGGGTCTTCCTGCCACATTTTCTTTCTTTGTTGAAATTGCATGTACAATTCTATTTTTATTTATTTTCAGCACTTCATATACTGCAAATGATCCCCTGAGGCAACTATGCAGTTTGTAATTTCTATTACAGGTACTTTGCACTGTGCCTAATGGGCTCACAATCTAACTTATATATTGTACCTGGGGCAATGGAGAGCTAAGTGACTTGCCCAGGGTCACATAGAGCTGCAGAGGGAATTGAACCTGGTTCCCTGGGAATCTCAACCCACTGCTGTCAGGTAGCAGTGTGAATCGAACCCAGTTCCTCAGGTCTGCAACTCACTGCACTAACCATTAGGCCACTCCTTCACCTTTCTCACTTTTGCAGGCCTGAAGCCTGACTAGGCCATGAACCATTTTCTAAGCAATCTTATTATGGATGTTACATGACTTCCTGCAGCACTGGTTTCTGGCTGATATCATCCAAGAATGTGTTGTTTGTGTGGAACATCTAAAGCTGGCTCTCCTGTCCTCCCTCCCTGTGAGAAGTTTAGGGGAGAGATGCTCACAAAGAATCTACAGAGATGAGGTATTCATGGTTAGCTACCTTGTTAGTGAACCATCTAGTACTAGCCCTGACAAGAAGTAGCAACTGGATGGCTCAGAGGTCCTCATTATTTGAGGTAGTATATAATCTACTAGACAGGTATAGACAATACCTAATTGGTCTGGACAAGACACCTAATGACCAACAGGGCAGAGCTGAGGAGCAGGCCTTGCTCAAGAGTTTGGTTCTGAAAGGAGCTCAAGAAAAGACCAGGTGATAGTCATAGTTCTCGTTCAGGACAGGACTGAGAAGATTCAGAGGAATGCTTAAGAGCTGAACCTCTCTATAATAGCTGCTTGCAGTCACAGAGAGAACCTTTTAGAAGCTCAGAAGTTATGGTCTTTATTGGAGACAGAGGAGTCTTGCATTCCATGCTGAGTGGAGGACATTATCTGGATTCCCTTAACCAACCAGCTGTAGCTGTCCTGGCTCATTGTTACAAGAACAGCTAGAACTAAGAGAGGAAGATCCTATCTATTCCAAGGATGAAGCTGTCTCTGACAATGCTGCTGGCTGCAGAGGAGAGAGGAAGGTTCATTCCTATGGTTTTGGGGCATAGTTCGTGTTGTGTCCTTAGCTTGCAAAGGACAAGTTAGACACTCAGATACATGGTTTGCAGCTATATTGTAATAACTTCTCAGGAGTAATTGTAGTTGTGCAGCAATAGAATATCTATATGTATACACATATCTATATTTCGTATTCCTTTGTTATATAAAAAGGGCTTATTTTGTAAGCTTGCTTGCCAGATTTGCTAAGTAGTATTTTCTATAATAAATAATATATATATATTTCCAACTTGGTACTTTTCCTTCTTGTGTACAGACAGTTCCGTATCTTCAGGGCCAAATACTAGAGCTTCGCCATCCCTTAGGTTTGCCATTGTATTAATTACTCTAGTTGGTAATTACTGTACCCAATAATGCTCTCTTGCAGTCCCAGAAGCCAAGTTTGGGACCATTCAGTAGTACCTCCTTTCTTACAGCCTGCAGAACAGCACAGAATATAATGTCTAGGATGCATTCTAATCTTATTAGCAAGGAAGGACCTCTAAGTCCTTTTCTGTGATGTTTCTGGTGGTGCAAGAAAAAGCACATACTTGCCGTCTAATTCTCTGGGGGTAAACTTGTCTATAGAGATGCATAGATATTCCTTCATGCATCCCTCAAATTCACTTTTTCTTATGAAACTCTGAGCCTTCTGATGCTTCCCCCTTTGCTCAGAGGCTGAATTCAGGTCTCTACTATGCACGTGAAGCCGAACAGCTTGAAGCTAAGTACAAAAACTGAAATAGATATTGTTTAATGTTAACTGATGTAAGCAAAAAAAGTCTTGAAAAAATATAAGCAAATAGAAAGGATCGATGAGGATTACGGTACTACCTCTGAAATATGCTTGGCTCGTACTAGCCACTATAGAGGTAGTTACGCGGGTCTGATGATCCCACAAAAGGGTCTCTGTTGAATTAGACCATGATACTTTGCATATTATTAAAGTGAGAACTGAAGCTGAGTATAATAAGATAAGTGATTGATTTACTCCCTTCATTAATAATATATATACAGTATGCCTCATGAATATGTTGACTGTAACAATCAATTATTGGCATTAATTGGCACCAATTAGGGGTTACATGCATATCTGGCTATGCACTATTCTGAAAGCCTGAGCATCAAAATCCCATTGTTGAACTCAAAAGGGGGTGTGGCCATGGGAGAATCAGGGGCATTCTCAAAAGATGTGTGCAGTGTTATAGAATTCCTGGGATCCATACTCAGCTTGTGTGCTATGATTTACACCAGGTTTTGGCTGGCGTAAATCCTCATGTCTGAATTTGGGCAAGGAAATCCTCACTAGGTGTTATTCTATAAAGGGACATCATTCCAAAGAGCCCTTTTTAGAACAGTGCTGAGCACTGATTTTTCCAGGTGCCTTTTTTCAGTGCCATTTGCTGAATCTGGCCCTTAATGTCTTGAAAGGTTGTTGTCTCTGTGGTAGATGCTTGCCAGAAAGCTTTTAATGAGTTTGCACAGGCAGCTCCTTGTGACTCTGGGCAAGTCACTTAACCCTCCATTGCCCCAGGTACAAATAAGTACCTGTATATAATATGTAAGCCGCATTGAGCCTGCCATGAGTGGGAAAGCGCGGGGTACAAATGTAGCAAAAAACAAACAAACAAAAAAAAAGGATGGAAAATTCCACTGTTGAGTGCAAAATTGCTTTCCCATTTTACATTATTGGACCTGAATGATCCGAATAATTTGAAGTCCAAAGACAAACTGGACAGATGATTGAAGACAAATCGAACCAAAATTTTTGCAATACCCATCCCTAGTATCTCCTTTCTCAATCATGCCTCCATTTGGGAAGGAACAACAAATGTGCTCCTTCCCAAATGACCGCTCAACACACTTTTGTGCAGCCCTGCCCCCTGAATTGGTCTATTGATGGTTCTTGCCTCAACTCTCCCATTTTCTGAAACTTCCATAAGTCCTCTGAGACCCTTCTTCTCTGCTACCTCCCTTCTTTATCTCTTATTGATATACTTGAGTGCTGTTTTGCACTTTGACCTAGCTAGGTGAAAGTGCAAGTATCACTGAGTCACAAGTTGTTTGATACTGGAGGTGGTAAACTTTTTATTTTATTTATTTATTTATTGCACTTGTATCCCACATTTTCCCACCTGTTTGCAGGCTCAATGTGGCTTACAAATACCTGTAATGGCATTACCATTTCAGGGTACAAAATACAATTGGTGGTACAAAGATGTTAAACAGTTATAGAAAGGAGACAGTCATAGTCAAGGAGTCGTGGTGGTGTGTTGTGGTTAGTTATGGATTCTCATGGTAAGCTTTAGTGAAGAGATAGGTTTTTAATGATTTGCGAAAGTTGGTTATTTCATTAATTGTTTTAAAGTATTTTGGTAGTGTATTCCACAACTGCGAGCTCATGTAAGAAAAGCTGGACGCATATATTAGTTTGTATTTTAATCCCTTGCAACTGGGGAAGTGTAAATGAAGAAAAGTACGGGCAGATCTTTTGGCATTTCTGGGTGGAAGGTTCACTAGGTCGTGCATGTATGACGGGGCATCTCCGTAAATGATTTTATGAACTATCGTGGAAATCTTGAACGTGATACGTTCTTTAAGAGGGAGCCAATGTAACTTCTCTCTTAAGGGTTTTGCACTTTCATATTTTGTTTTTCCAAATATGAGTCTGGCTGCGGTGTTTTGGGCGGTTTGAAGTTTCTTAATAATCTGTTCTTTACATCCAGCGTAAAGTGGATTGCAGTAGTCCAGGTGACTTAGTACCATCAATTGTACCAGATTTCAGAAAATGGCCCTTGGGAAGAAAGGTTTTACTCTTTTGAGTTTCCACATGGAGTGGAACGTTTTCTTAGTTGTATTCTTCACGTGGCTTTCCAAGTGTGAGATGTCGATCTATGGTAACTCCTGGGGATTCACAAACATTGTGAGTGGTATAGTAACTTCACAGGTCATGCATTTACTACAAGGGTTATGACCTGTTGATACATTAACATCATCCATTTGTTATGGTCAGCAGCCTTGAAGCAGTGGTCTCCATGCCACGAAACGCTGACCATCAACAGTGGGGGGCTTTTGTTAGATAAGATAAGCACTTTTTCATTTAACACTTTAAAGAGATCAGTAATTTGCATGCTAAAGTCTAGTTTGGAGGGTTTTATGCAGTGGTGTGCTGGAGCCGGCTCGCAAGAGCCGGTTGTTAAATTTTCTTCCGGCTTGCGAGCCGGTTGTTGAAAATAGCGAGCCAGCTCTGCCTCTCCTCCCTCCCTCCTCCCTCCCTCCAGATCCGCCTCACCGCCCGCTTGTTTTTTGAATTCTTTGGGGCAGGCAGTCTTGCCTGCCCACTTTGTTCCAGGGCTGACTGTCCTCCCTTGCCAATTCGCGCTTTAAAAATGGCCGCCGAGACTTCCAGAGGAGGCCTTGCGAGACTTCGGCTGAAGTCTCGGTGGCCATTTTGAAGCGTGAATCGGCAAGGGAGGACAGTCGGCGCTGGAAGCGGGCAGGCAAGACTGCCTGCCCCGAAGAATTCAAAAAACAAGCGGGCAGTGAGGGACTGGATTGGGAGGGAGGGAGGAGAAGATTTCACAAAACAACTCGGGAAGGGGTGGCAGGGGGAAAAGGGAGTCACTGCTGGGCATGGGTGGATGGACATGGGTGCAGGGCAGGGCAGAGGAGGGTCGCTGGGTATGGGTGCATGCAGGGCAGGGGAGAGGAGGGTCACTGCTGGACATGGGTGCATGCAGGGCAGGGGAAAGGAGGGTCACTGCTGGACATGGGTGCATGCAGGGCAGGGGAGAGGAGGGTACACTGCTGGACATGGGTGCATGCAGGGCAGGGGAGAGGAGGGGAGAGAGAAGAAATGCTGGACATGGATGGAGGGGAGAGAAGAGTGAGGAAGGAGATGAGATGAGGGAAAAGGAAGAGAGGAGAAAAACTGCACATGGATGAAGAAAATAGGCAGAAGCTGAGGACCAGAAATGAAGAAGAAAGGAGGAAAGAAATAAATGGAAAGGAAGGCCTGGAAACGGAGTTAAGAGGACAGATAGCAGCAGAATCGGATACTGGGCCAGCATGATCAGAAAATAGTCACCAGACAACAAAGGTAGAAAAAAAATCATTTTATTTTCATTATAGTGTTTGGAATATGTTCACTTTGAGAATCAGGTGCTCAACATTAAAAGTTTATATTTATTTACTTATTTATGGCATTTTATCCCACATTAAACATGAATTAGATTGGAACCTGGGATCATTTAATTTTTTTTCCTGGAGAGAGTAATGCATTGCCCCCCCCCCCCCCCGGCTTTAGCCAGCTCTGCAATTTTGGGGGGGCGCAGAGGTGGACGGGGGTGGGGGCGCAGAGGTGGACGGGGGGCACAGTGGTGGACGGGAGGGTGCCGAGGTGGACCGGGGAGAGAGCCTGTTGTTAAAAATTTACCAGCACAACACTGGTTTTATGCCTATGATAGATAACATTATAAGCATAAATCAGAGTATTGCTTGTTTTTCTGAGGCTTTTTCCTTTTATGACATATTTGTGTGTATAGTAAAATTCACATTTAATGATTGTGGTATGATTTAATGGAGAATCTTTTTGTCTTTCGTATTTGATGTTAGTTCCTCCATATATTTTAACTATCATCGAATGCCACTATTATGATGCAGTACAACATTTAGGAAAAAAGAGACTTTTCTCCTGCCAGGGAGGGGAACCTGTGGGAATTAAGAGGGGATAGAGGAGACTTAGGGGGTTAAAAAGGTTCAGGATGGTTCAAGGAAATGTTGAGAATCAGGGTCACTGCAGGATTTGATTAGGAGTAGATGTGGATACAAAAGAGGGTCTCTGGAGTCAATATAAGAGATTCATTTTGTGTAGGGGAGGTGATCAAGGAACAGAGAAAATGCAAATGCATGTTGCTGGTAAAGGGAAGGGCTGAACTGCCACCCCTCTCTCCCCTTCCTTGATCTTTGGCTGGCTATATGGAGCTTTTTAACCTGTTCCAATCCGGCTTTTGAAACTCTACTGGTTAACATGAGGGCATTATTAAAAGTTAATTATACGCAAAGTGTGTGTTCATATGGACTAGAACCTTCCAAACTTAGCTTTATGACTTGGCCCCCTTATTAGATCAGCAGCATACAAACAACTCCTTTTTACATTGGTCAGCTCTGCAGAGAAATAGTCTGTGCACTGTAGACTGCATCAGGCATTCTGGAGTCAGATTTCAGGTTCCACATTATATTTTTATTGAATGGGGTTTTCTTTTGCTCATTTCTAAATTTTATCTTTACCCTTCATTACTTTGATTGATCTCTACCCTTCGTTGCTTTGATGGATCTTACAATGGCAATGCTGTGGAATGATCTTGTTAAAGAGAGTTTCACAATGACCTTTGAATGTTGCATGGTGCTTCTGAGCTCAGCAAGAAAATATTGGAGAGAAGAAACAGAATTTCACTGCATAGATTGAATGCCACAAGCAATCAGTGCACGACAGACACAGAATTTATGAGAATGCTCTATTCCCATGAGGCTACTGCAACAGAAAATGCTGAATGGAAAATGGTGAGTCCCCAGAAGCAGCTAAGAGATTATCTATAAATAGAACAGTAGAGGAAAACCCCTTCAGCCAGAGAGTCAGAGACAGACAGAGTAAAAAGGAATTAGAAAGAATGCCTGCAGGCATACCTATGTGTTTACCGAGTGTGGATGAAAAATTGGCTTAAATCTTTATTTTATTCTTTTCTGTAGCTTGTAGCTTGTGAAGGATGAACAGTACATAATTCCATGCATTCTCCCCCTGATTCTGTAAAGGTCAACAAAAACTGGGTGTGCAAATTTAGGTGCGCTCCTGATTTGCACATGCAATATAATTGAAAAACAAGCCAATTAGTACCAATAATTAGCATTTTAACAAACAAATATTGACACTAATTAAATGTAATTGGGATCAACATATGTAAGTTTAGGCATGGAATCTGCGCCTAAAATTTACACGCAGTCCAAAGAAGGGGCGCACACATTGGAGAGTCATGGGTATTTTGGGGCAGAATGGGGTGTGGCTTAGTTATGTGCATAATTACAGAATAATGGTGCTCCGTGCATAAATTTAGGTGCGGGCATTTGTACTACATTTTTGTTTGTGCAAATGGCTGCACCTAAATTTACGTGCAACTTTCTGCTTAAGTGTGTATTCTATAAACTCCACCAAATTTTAGGCATGGCCTATAGAATATTATGTTTAAGCTGCTTTTTTCAGCCCCGGTTTTTTATACGCCATTTATAGAATTTACCCCTCAATGTTTAAAAGAAAATCTGTTAGTATGAAAGAGATAAAAAGGGTTCATGGTGTTCCTACAATTAAAGTTACACATGAAGTTGTCTTTAATTAGGTTATAAAGTGCATTTTGCATATGAAAAATAATAATTAAAGGGCCCTTCTAAAGCTTAGCTCACACTAATGGAATTAGCACACATTAAATGCCAAGAAGTCCATGTTATAACTATAGGCTTCTTAGAATTAGTGCTTGCTAAGCTTTTAGTGAAAGAGCACCTAAGGGGCTAATAAAGGAAAAAGCACCCACAGTAGATTCTCCTAGGAAGAATCAGTCACATTTAGTGTATCACTACAGCAGCAGATGTATCTTGGGCTGCAAAAGAGATTTCCATGGCCAATTTCTGACATTTTGGTTTAGCTTATTCTACTTTCTTTGACAAACTATTCAATAAATTAAGGGTACAGGGTACTGATAATTGTTAGGCATGTGGTTAATTATTTGAAATACAGTGTGGGTCAGCTTACTCTGGTTATATTTTGTAGCTATGAAAAAGAACTTGAGATCTTCATTTTGGAGAAGCATACAGACTGCAATCTGGCAATGGAAATAGAATTGAATTATATGTAATTTTCAGGTAATTCATGCTGACCTTCTCATAATTTCAGCACTCTCAACCTATCACAGATTTCTGGGTTTCCATAGCAGCTCATGATTGACATATACAAAATAAACAAGGCCAAAGTTAAAAGGACAAATGAAAAAATGAGTCTCACAGCTCCAGACTACAAGTGATGGAGGGAGAGACCTTTCCTTTGCTGCTGCTTATGGGTCCTGAGGACCGGGGAAAAACACATCTTCAAGGCCGTAGTTCATGGACAACCGAGTAGTCTTTCAGTGTCTTTTGGCCTTTTTCTCAGGCACTCAGGTGCTTCAAAAATGCCTCTGTTCATATTAATGGAGTGGGGTTATAAACATGGGGCCTGATATTCAAAGGGAACTATCTGAATCAAAGGGAAATATCCAGAGACCTCCAGCAGTTACCCAGATATTTCCCTTAGCTGTGGCTCTCTGCTGATAGCAGCACTATCTGGATAATGCAACTGAATATTATTACAGACCACCTTGCTACTATTTAGATATTGCTGGGGCTGTATGGGGATGGAACTGGAAGTAATCCAGTCAGTGGTGATATTCAATCTGCTGACCAGTTAGCTATCTGCATAGAGTTAGGCCAGAACATTGCTGCCAGTCACTTGCAGATACTGAACATCTGGATTTATTTCAGCCTCAGTGGCCAGTGTTTAAAGAAAACATCAGTGGAAGGCAGTCTGAAGGAGAACGCTTCAGTCAGTATGAAAGGTTTTGGACCATGAGTCTTTTCATTCTCTTGTCCTCTCTTTTTTTCATGTCCAATTTGACTACTGTAATGTTATCTTTGCTGGTGTTACTCAGGCCTCTATTAAGAAATTACAGTCATTGCAGAACATGGCCATTTGGGTTTACTGTCTTGCAGGAAAGTTTGATCAGGTGTCTCATCTTCTTAAGGACCATCACTGGTTACCAGTTTCCTTTTGAGTAAAATATAAGATCCTTCTTTTAGCCTTTAAAGCTTTTCATCTTCCTCCCTATATTACATCCCTCACCATTCCTTACTTTCCTCCCCATACTTTGTGCTCTCAGAACAATTATCATATGATTTTACCTGGCCCCAGACTAGCCTTACACAAACACACTAGATTTAGTGCTTTTTATTTTCAGGCTCTTGCCATCTGGAATAGCCTCCCTCTAGAAATTCGGGCTGAATTGTCTAAATTTAAAGTTGCTATTAAGACTTGCCTTTTTAGGCAGGCCTGATGATCACCAGTGAGTGTTGTGTCAAAAATCCTTACGTCTCTCTTTTTTCTCTCCAGCTATCTTCTTCTTTTCTTGGTCTGTTTTCCTCTTTAGGTTTGTGTTGAAGTTGAATGTTTTTCTATCTGAGTAATGGAGTTCTTTTCTATCTGTATTTTAGTCTGTAGACTGCTTAGTTCTGTCCTCAGTCAAAGTGGTATAGTAAATATGAATAAAGAAAGAATTCACAAGAGCTCCTTTTTTCCTTTTTGAAATATGACTAAAAAGAGAAAGGGCAGATTGGATACTCACTTTGTGTGTGTGTGTGTAGGGGGGGGGGGGATGAGGGAAGGAGGGTCCTGACAGCTCCTACCATGGTTCAATCAACTACTGAGACCTTTATGACAGGTTTACCATCTGCCGGAGATAGCTTGCATGTAGTGCCTAGGGGAGAGCTGTAATCTTTCCTTCAAATCCCAGCTATTTAAATATTCTATATTATTATAACACCCTCCTCTTGGCACTTACTAGTGGGGGAGTCAACTAAAAAATTTCTCACATGCATATAATACTTTTATACAGCTGTTAGAACCAGTGATACACCTGCATTTTATTTATTTATGCATTGGGATTTATTTTCTAACTTTATTCTTATTAACTTTTTTCTTTTTTTCAAACAACAAAGCTTATTGTACATGATTGTCATAATTATCATAGGTTTCCATAGTATTTAAATGGCATGAAAATATTAAAAGAGGACTGTTAAAGGCAAGGTTAAAATGTAGAAATCTGTAACCTATTTATTGGGATTTATTAACTGCATTTATGAAGAGATTCATTCAAGGTGGTGTATAGCAGATACAGCTTAGCATAAAGCTTAAAATTTTATTAGCAGTATAAATAATAGTAACATGATTAAATTTATGTATTTATTTATTTATTATTACATTTGTACCCTGCGCTTTCCCACTCAAAGCAGGTTCAATGCGGCTTACATAGTAATAGGGATTACAGAATATTGATAAAGAAAATAACAGTTAAGTATAGCAGAATAACAAAAGAGATAGGTAGGTAGAGAAGGACAAGGGTGAAGGGAGTAGGAGAGGTATGAGCAAGGGTAGGTGAGCATTGCAAGAGGGGTGGAGGAGGCGGAAGGGGGATGGGTTACAGGATAAGCATAGGGAATTTTGGTGGGAGAAGTAGTCTAGGTCATTGTCGTTGTCACCTGGATATGTGTTGGGTAGTAGGGTTCATAGGATTAGTTTGAGTCATTAGGATAGGCTTGCTTGAACAAATGGGTTTTTTGTGATTTCAGGAAGGGTAGATAGTCACTGATTGATCGGATAGGTCTGGGGAGGGTATTCCAGAGTTGGCTGCCTAAGAAGGAGAAATTGGATCCATAATAGGTTTTATATCTGAGTCCTTTGCAATTGGGGTAATGTAGGTTGAGGTAAGTACGTGAAGTTTCAGACATGTTTCTGGTGGGAATATATAAGCATAAATACAATCAATGAGGTAAACTTGGAGATGGCAGATTGGATCCAATTAATAGGACTGACCGATACAGTATGAGAAACATACACATTTAACAGCACTGTAGAACAATAACAGAAATATGATAAATGTCAGCAGAATACAAATGATACCATAATAGACAACATGAAAGAACATGAAAATAACATACATATGATATGATTTCAGCACAATACACATGGAACACCTTAGTAGACTTGCATTAGAAAATTTGAATAACATAGATAGGATGCTAATGCTATTCATAGAATACAATGAAACATCTTAATAGTCAGCTCAAGTTGAAACATATGGATAGGATGATATGGGTAGTGCAAAGTCATTGGGCTAAACTGAAGGCAAATTATATGTACATTTGAGTAAGATATGAGAAACTGGTATAAGCTACAGGGTGTGTGGTATACTAGTCCAGATGTGGAATGAGTAGATAGTCAGTTGCCTCATGTATTAAAGGCTTGGGAGAACAGTCAGGCTTTTACCTGCTTCTTAATGTAGAGTTGGTTTTGCATCTGGTGTAGCCCCACTGGAAGTGAGTTCTAAAGTGTGGGAGCTACTCCTAAGGCAGCTTGCTGGTGGATATCACATTGCATGATTTAAAAAAAAAATGAGGGTACAGATAAGGATGTTTCTTGAGAGGACCTTAGAGGCCTCAAAGGTGTGTAGAGGGCTAACTTATTCTTCAGGTACTCTGGCCTACTTTGTCTGAGGACCTTGAAAATCAAAGATAGAGTTTTAAATTTGGCCCTGTAAGGCAGTGGCTCTCAACCCAGTCCTCAGGACACACCCAGTCAGTCAGATGTTCAGGATATCCATAATTAATATGCATAAGACAGATTTTCATACCAAGGAGACAGTGCATGCAAATCTGTCTCATGCATATTCATTGCAGATATCCTGGAAGTCTGATTGGCTGAGTGTGACCCTAGGCCCAGGTTGAGAAGCACTGCTGAAAGATACCAGTACCCAGTGTTAACATACAATCCATTACCATGAAGAATCTGCAGGGGTTTCCATTTTAATATCAGGGCATCTTATAATCTCCTGTATTTTTATGCATATCTTTTTGGTTGTGATTTAAGTGGGCAGGAGAGGATCCTGCCTGCTTAAATTGCTTTGAATATTTGCCTCAGTGCACAACTCCAAGGGATGTGGCCATGGGAAGGGCATGGTTAGGTCAAGGGTGTTCCCAGAGGTGAGGTACATTGTGTTAGAATACTTGCAGAGCTCCATTTACAGATTATTATCTTAGTGTGGACCATAATGGGCCGGCTAATTCCTTCGGTAACCGCTAAACCTGGATATTCAATGCCTGGCTGTTTCCGATGACTGACATTTAATATCCAGTTTATTGTTGGCTGGTTAGAAGATAACCAACTAAGTCGATATTCAGACGTATCCGATTATCTTCGAACCAGTCAAAGATATCCCACTTATTCACGTGGCCAAATATATCTGCTAAAGTGGGGCTGAAAATTGATGGATTGCCAGTTATGTTGGTGATGTTCAGTGGGACACAGCTGGGTAGGTCAGGGGTGATCCCAGAAGTGAGGTACATTGTGATAGAATACCCGCGGAGCTCCATTTACAAAATATTATCTTAGTGTAGACTATAATGGCACCTAATTTTAGACACACAGGGTGAGAGTAGAGGCTGACCAAAGGCGAGTCACCGCAGGAGATATGAGTTCAACAGTCTTTATTATTATACTTGAAAAGAGAGACCTGACATGGGCCATGTTTCGACGCACGCGTCTACTTCAGGGGTCATACAGTGCAATCTATGAATAAGGATTGGTGATAAAATATCCATTAATCAAATAATAATGTAACCATAAATAATGTAAATAAAACATATATGAACTAAATTAAAAATAAAAAAATAATATTAAAATGACAATAAAATCATACTAATTATTAGTTAATGAATACAAATAATGCATTGAAAACATGTATTAACTAAAAATGAACAATCATATAATTAGAATACCAACACTAATAGCAATGTAGAAAAACCAAAAATATATATATTAAACATTTTTATTTGAAAGATATCATGAATCTTTAATGCTTGACTCATCGTTGGTCAGCCTCTACTCTCACCCTGTGTGTTTGTTCATTGTAGAGGAACCTTCCTGCTTCATATTTTGGAACCTAATTTTAGGCGCCATGAACTGAGCCTGGCCCTTAGGTGGTAATTCTATAACTGTGAACTATAATTAGGCGCCCAGAGGGCACCTGTAGGAGCCTAAATGCCTACTTTTCTTTATAGAATATTAGCATAATTAGGTATCTACGCACATATGTGGTTAGGCATGAGTATGTATAGCAGCCATTGAGCTGATGTAAGCGCACATGCCTTGTAGTGGGAGATACAGGTGCAACTTACAGAGTTTCATAACTCATGCTTATAACTGTGCACCCCACCCATCTTCCATCAGTCTCCACCCATATGTGCCCCCTTCGTAAACTATGTGCTATTGAAGAGATGTATGTAATTATGGAATAGCATGTTGGTTCATATCCAGCATTTACACATATATGTGCCCGTATACGTTTATATGATGGTATTCTAATCCTTTAAGTACTCAGGGCTAAATATCTTGTGAAAATTTCGATAATGCTACAGGCACAATCACATTACTTTGCTTGTTAAGACCTCAGTAGTGACTCATCTCACAAGAGCTAAAATACTCTCGTCTCACCTGCCTCTTCATCGGTCAGCAAATTCTTCAATTTAATGTACAACATTTTTGTTGATATTTTATGAAAAGCTGAGTTCTGAACACACTATGAGATGTGTTTTGCATCAATAATGCGAAACATGCCACGTGTTGACGAGAGGTCCCACAAGTGATTTGCATTTACGAAGCTAAGTACATTTCAGTACATTTAAGTATGACACTAAGTTTTAAGCTTTTCATAAAATATCAAAACATTTTTTTTACTGCTGCTGAATATCGGCGGTTGGATGGGGACGGGCGATTTAAGTGGGTCAGAGCCTCTCCAGCCCACTTAAATTGCTTTGACTATTGGCCTCATGTATCTTGTGAGCACCTATGTTAACCAGAGAGCTGGTATAAATGCTCATGCCTAGTCTGGGAAAGAACGTATGTGAATCATAATAGTCTGTGATATATGTGCATGTGTACCCCTTGCCCTACCTCCACCCATGTGACTGTTCACCTGCAAAGGAAGCACCACAGAAATTTGGCACATACTTATAGAATAGCCCATAGCTGGAAACTGCTTACTTATATGTAGATGAGCTCACATACTTGCATAAATGACTAGAACATCAGCATTTACAACGGGAAGAACAGCAGGCCACCAAATAAAGATAGGAGAAATAAAGGCTTTAATTGCACCAAGAAGCATAATGCCTAGAATGGCCATGTTTCATCTACAAGCAGGGGCGTAGCTACGTGTGGGCCTGGGTGGGCACAGGCCCACCCAATCTCGGCTCAGGCCCACCCACAGTCTTTGTCTGTCCCTCCAATCAGTGTGGCGCCAGTAGGCTGCACTTTCAATTCAGGCACATGGATGGATACAGCCGGAAGCAAACAGCAATCCTCCACTCTTACGTGCCTAATTTTTATTGTCTGCAGCCCTGTGGTGCCTCAAATGGGGAAGTCGGAACTTTAGTGTCCGAAGACAAAACACTGGCGAAAGGGCTTTTGCATCTGCAGTGATTTTCTGGTTCCAGGCAAACTTGCACTGTTACAGATGCGTCCCTGGCTGTGCAGTCCTCCCTGAAAGTGTAAAATTTCTAACCCTCAAATCTCTGAGGAACTTACTTCACACAGGTTGGTGACAAAAGTCTTCCAAAACTTTGTGGCTCATCATTAAAGCTGTTAAGGGACTATTAAAGTGGTAATGAAGCCATTAGCAGCTTGCAAGATAAACCAGCCCTTTGGCCGCTTTTTTTGTGATGTAGTTGAAAATAAGCTATAAATATCCTGTTTTCAAAGTCTTCTTCCCATGTCTAAAAACAGTAATGGGGGATCTAATAACAAAAACTTGAAAAGTTCCTAACGTGCCTTTAAGAAAATACAATTGCAACCTGAATTAGAACAATGCAAATCCCAGAGCACCAAAATCTTTATTTTAGTGCAAGAATCTAATTCCTCAGGGGTTCTTTATCTTATTTTAGTTTCTCCTATTTATCTGCATTGTCGTTTGGAAACGCTGGGACAGGATGCCACCTAATGTTGAACATCGAATATCATAGCAAAATCTTCACAGAAACATATAACTTTCATTTTTCATTAGACAATTAGATTTTTGTTTCTTAAATGTTTTCTTTTTAAATATATAAAAACTGCAGTTTCCCTGTCTGTCCATTTGTAAAAGAGAAATAAAAGTTAATAAGTAGTTTGTAGAAGAACACAGATGATACCGTTTACTTGGATTGAGTAAAGTCTGCGTTTAGCTCTGGAAAAGAACTTTTTGTGTTTTTTATACATTGAAAATGTCATATTGAGGCTTAAAGACACTGTGGTTTTGTTGTTGTTTTTCTGGACTTGTTTTGTGCACGCCTTCAAGATAAATTCTGATGTCAGAAAACACTTAAATATTTTTAATGGACCCCACCCTTGCGAATTTTGTTTTAATTTCTGAATTTTCCCGCCTCAGTCTCATGTGACACCTGCCCTGCCCCCCTCCCCATGCCTCTGCGGCACACACAACAGAATCTGCCAAGGCTCTTCTTCCAGGCCGGGTCTCCTCTGCAGTACTGTGCCTGTGCCAGCACTGAGCTCCTTTAGGACCCGAACTCCCTCAGCTGGAGAAGTTGGATTGGTCCCTCAGTGATCACCCTTCAGCCCCAGGCCTCAGTCAACACTGCACCATAGCTATAACAGGCACACACTGGAAGGAGACAACACAGTAAGTTCTCAGCACCACTTGCACACTCACTGGCTGCATACTGTGAATATCTATAGCTTCTTTTGAGAAACTCAGAGCCCAGGTATACAAATGTTTTATATGCTTCTGGGTGGGGGTGGGCTCTTCACTGCCTGTGTAAAAAAAAGGTATATTTAATGTTAGTGGATTTTTGGGTGGGGATGGTCTCTGCAGTGCTCCAGTAAAAAAAAAAAATGTTTTATATTAATGTTGATGGGTTTCTGGGGACAGGCTAAATGCCCAGGTTCAATTTTTTAATAAGTTGTATTTTTCATGTTGGTGGGTTTTTGGGTGGGGACGGCTGGTGTGCTTGAGGATGGGGGGTAGGGGTGGTTGGGAAGGGCAGGGGATATGCCAGACTATGGCGGGGGATTGTTAGGGGGTAGGACAGGGCTGATGCTAGGCTACAGGAAGAGGTGGGGGTTAGGGTAGGGCTCATACCTAGCAACAGGGATGTATGTTGGGGAAGGGAAAGGCTAATGCTGGGCTATGGATAAATTTCATTGCTCTGATTTTATTGCAGGATCCTATCATGTGTTGAGATATTTGCCATTATAGTGGCCTTATGTCTGGTGAAGTTTACAATATGGGATAATGTAATTATATTTTAAAATATTGTTTTTTTCCATTAAATATGTATGTGGTTTATGTTGATGCAGGTCAGCAGTTGAGCAGGCTACTTAGAAAACCATCATCAAGTGCATTCTAAGGCATTAGTTTGTAGTATCCCAAGAAACACTATTCAAACCTATATACATAGTGCCCACCCTTATTAGCTCTGGGCCCACCCAAAATGTCAGGCCTGGCTACGCCACTGTCTACAAGGCTGCGTCAGGAGCAGTAAGTAGAGGAGGATGGACAAATACACACTTCTTTCTAGAACTAGCAGTCAAAGGCAATTAACTGCCAAGCACTTGATACAGAATCTCTGAGACTCTGTAAGAAGGGCTTGGCAGCTTGACCTCTGACCTCTCCACAAAGACATATAAGCCAGTTGTTAATCAAGTATGGCTGTTGGATACAGAGATTCTGTATGAAGTACTTGGTGGCTAATTGCCTTTGACCTCTTGTTCTAGTGTATTTGCCCCTGATGCAACATTATAGGTGAAACGTGGCTATGTTGGACACTGTGTTTCATGGTGCAATTAAAGCCTTTATTCCTCCTGTCTTGGTTTGGTGGTCTGCTGTTCATTCTGCTGTTTTTAGCATTGCAGTTCTCTGCCTCTGTTTGTTCCTGCTATCAGCATTTACATACATACTAACTGCCTAAATCTAGGCTGCTCCTTATAGAATTACCCCAGATTTAGTGTAAGTTTAGAAAGACTTTAATGCTACTTATGATGGGTTGAGAATGCGTTTTTGAATAGTCGTATTGAAGGTATGCTTTGGCATGCATATGGTACAGATGTTCTTTAGAACCATGCTATAAAAGCAATTTTATAATCTAGTCATCCATATTTATGCTCATGCTAGGTGTGTTAATGTTTAGAATGCTAGCACTTATGGGGTCCTTTTACGAAGGCACACTAGCGTTTTCAGCATGCACTAAAAATAAGCACACGCTAATGGTTAGAGTCGCTCATATATTTCTATGGGCATCGCTAGCATTTAGTATGCGCTAATGATTAGCTCACTCTAAAACTATTAGCGTGCCTTTGTAAAAAGGCCCCTTTGTGCGTATGTGCACACAAACCCATGTAAGTACTAGCAGGGTGACTAACAGCAGCATAATTGAAAGAGAAGGGCGCCCATCTTCTGACACAAATCGGGAGATGGGCATCCTTCTCTCAGGGTCACCCAAATCGGCATAATTGAAAGCCGATTTTGGGCGTCCTCAACTGCTTTCCATCGCAAGGACGACCAAAGTTCACAGGGGCATGTTGGCAGTGTACCGAAGGCAGGACGGGAGAATGCTTTAGAGATGGGCGTCCTCGGTAATGGAAAAAAGAAGGGTGTCCCTGATGAGCATTGGCCGACTTTACTTGGTCCAATTTTTTTCATGACCAAGCCTCGAAAAGGTGCCAGAACTGACCAGATGACCACCAGAGAGAATGGGGGATGATCAACCCCCAACCCCCTCCCACCAAAAACAAAATTAAAAAACATTTTTTTCCAGCCTCTATGCTAGCCTCAAATGTCATACCCAGCTCCATGACAGCAGTATGCAGGTCCCTGGAGCAGTTTTTAGTGGGTGCAGTGCACTTCTGGCAGGCGGACCTAGGCCCATCCCCCCCTACATGTTACACTTGTGGTGGTAAATGTGAGCCCTCCAAAACCCACCCGAAACCCACTGTACCCACATATAGGTGCCCCCCTTCACCTCTTAGGGCTATGGAAGTGGTGTACAGTTGTGGGGAGTAGGTTTTTAGGGGGTTGGGGGGCTCAGCACCCAAGGTAAGGGAGCTATGCACCTGGAAGCAATTTGTGAAGTCCACTGCAGTGCCTCTTAGGGTGCTTGGTTGGTGTCCTGGCATGTGAGGGGGACCAGTGCACTACGAATGCTGGCTCCTCCCATGACCAAAGGTCTTGCATATGGTCTTTTTTGAGATGGGCGTCCTGGGTTTCCATTATTGGCGAAAACCGAGGTCGTCCATCTCTAAGGTCGACCATCTTAACATTTAGGTCGACCATCTCTTAGGTCGACCTAAATGTTGATATTTAGGCGTCCCTGACCATATTATCGAAACAAAAGATGGACGCCCATCTTGTTTCGATAATACGGGATGCCCCGCACCTTCGCGGGGACATCCTCAGAGATGGGCGCCCTTAGAGATGGGCGTCCCTGATTGAAAATGCCCCTCCATGTGCTATTCTGCAAATATCCACTTAATTTATACAGGACCTCCGAGAGGGGGGAAGGGGGACAAGATTCCCCCAGGCCCAGCCTCTAAGGGGGGCCCGGCACCGGGGTCTCTCTCTCTCTCCTAATCCTGTTGGGACCCGGGTGATCGCATCCAGACAGGAGCAAGAGAGAGAAAACTCCGGCACTGGGCCCACCTTAGAGGCTGAGGAGGAGCAGACACAGGGCTTCGGTGCCTCTGGTTTGGTTGGTGGGGGTCCCTGGGCTCCGCATGAAGAAGAAGCTTTCCTCCAGCACTGTTCTTCACTCTGCCGCATTGCCTGCGAAGAAACTTAGCTTTCAACAACAAGTACTGTTCAGCTGCCGACCCCACCGACTGTGGCCAGGTTTTCGCCCATGGCTGTTTCAAGGTGTAGTGGATCATATCAGCATTTCCTGCACTATTTTCTTCTTCGCATCACTTGTATTATATAACAGAAGCAAGACGTCTAGGGCCAGATTCTCAGTGTACCGGAATGTAACTCACCAGAGGTTACACCAGAGCAATCCCGTGAAGGAGGAATTTGTTAAATCCATTTACCAGCTAGAAACTTAAAGACAAATGAACAGGGCAAAAAAAAAAAAAAACCCCATACTTAACAGATTAAAACTTAATTACACATTTACATGGAAACTTTAGGAAAAATATTGCTCCCAATTGCACAACACCAGGCTTGAGCAACAGAAACTGCTTCCTCCTTCTTTGTGTCTCCCTGGCCAAATCAGGAAACAGAGAAACTCTAAAGGAATGAAACACTTTCCCTCTATGTCAAAAAAACAATTTTAGGAGCCATTCTCTGTCTGAATAAGGTGCAAAAGTCACTATCAATGTAGAAGAAGAGCATTGTTCAGATAAAGACGTTTCTAATAAGTCTGAAGCATTCAGTCTATCAATTTCTAAACAAAGTTACTTTATTACAATACCTGAATGTTAAATATTAGCTATTCAAAAGCATTAGTGGCTTTGATTCTGTTGATGTTAGGCCAGCAGAGGGCTCTAGTATCAAAGATATCAAAATTAAGAAACCATTCTAGAGGGGAGCAGTCTTGCTGCTAGTGAACTGAACAGAAAGGTGAATTTCAGTAAAAAAAAAAAAACCCAAAAAATCCCTTCAGAAAATATGTAGCTATCCAGTGAAAGGAACTTAGGGGATCTTTTACTAAAGCTTAGCTCGAGTTATCTGCAGCAGGGCCCATTTTATTCCTATGGGTCCCGTTGTAGATAACTCGAGCTAAGTTTTAGTAAAAGACCCCCTAAGTGACCAGGCTAATCTATGCTAGAACTAAAGAGGAAAGGGGAAAGAAGTAGGAACCCACTGTCTTTTCCTGACGATCTTAAGGTGGTCAAACAGGTAGAAAGGGCGATGGCCAAAGCCAGAAGATGCTTGGGTGCATAGGAAGAGGGATGGCCAACAGGAAAAAGGAGGTGATAGTGTTATAGCAGAGGCTATAACAGCTAGAAAACCACACATGTGAAGATGCAATAAAAAAGGAATGCAGAGGTCTCCGGCATACAGAGAGCTATTCCTATGGATTGTATTTATTTATTTAACAATCCTAGGTGGGTAACAATAAATACATACATAAATTCTATACCCAGATAAAACAACCAGAAGAACAAAATGAGACGAAATACAGCTGTGCTCTACGGAAAAAAAATATATATCTAGTGTCATCATGAACATAAACCACCTCCACAAAACCTGCTCCAACAGAAGCTATCTTGCTCTTCAATGGCTAAGGATCATCAAATAATCCGTGATCTTAACCCTGTAAGAAACTGAAAAGCTTTCTTGAACAAATGAGCCTTTAGCAGCTTTGGAAAAGAGATTTGATTAGATACATGCCACAGTTCAGGGGGTAACAAGTTCCATAGAGCTGGACCAGCAACATAAAAACTCGAGGAACAAAAATCTTCCAACCTGATCTGCTGGATGGTAGGTTCTTCTGGAGAACTCACGAGGCTTTCTTTATAAATGGACCTTTGGATGCTGATTATTGTTTAGTCATGGAGGGTTACTCTGCCCTTGGGTTTTCTGTTGTGTATCTGTTACTTCCTCAGAGAAGTACCTCTTTGAGTTATGTAGTGATGTATCTTTTGTTTGAAGAGATTGCTGCCAACCTGGAGGGGACTGTGGGTTAATGTTACCCAAATGCATATTCATCTCCAAAATCAGCTAATCCTTCCTTGTTTGGATATGCCACTATTATGTTTGAAGTCAGCTAGTCTGAAAATAGTATTTTACTGATAAAGTTGTTGCTAATTGCATTTTTGCATTTTCTGTCATGTGCTTTTGTTGTATTCCTCTTCTAGCATGTGCTATCTTAGGGCTCTGTTTACTAAGGTGCGTTAGTGTTTTTAGCGCACTTACACTTAGTGTGCGTGTTAACCATGTAGGCGCCTATAGGGATATTATAGGCTTATACATGGTTAACGTGCGTTAAAAACATTAATGCGCCTATAACGCTGCTTAGTAAACAGGGCCCATAATTTGTTTTGGGAACTCTAGAACACCTGGAGAAACATTTAATCTGCTGGCAGATCAATTCACCAGTGCTTCTCAACCAGTGTGTGGTAGGAAGTCCTTACCATACTGTAATGGTAGCAGTCCCAGCATGATCCTCCCTCTTGGGCCCATGACCCTATTCTATTGGACAATGCATTATTTTGGGGACCTGTTACTAAAGGCATTAACAGGAAAAATTAATGCACGGTAAGTGCAAAGCACGTGTGGGAAAAGCAGGGGACGTGCCCAGCATCTGCCCTGCATTTACCACACATGGTAGAGCCATATTGCATGGCATCTCATTACATGAAGTGCCAGATAGCCTTGTATAAATAAATATTCAGTTATGAATAGATATGCCACAGCGGCACCACCTCCCACATGTTTCCTCTCTCACATCTGATCCCCATGACCCCCGATTGCATCCCCCCTCTGTCCCCTCCAACTCTCCCATTAGCAAAAGTGATATGCTCCTCCCCCTAACCATAGCTTTACCTACATATGCATGTCTTAATCCCACTCGCACCCTGGCTTTCCATCTTGCTCCAAAAGCGATTGCCATATTTTATAGAGGGCAGTCTTAGAAATTAAGCAAATAAACTTCCTTAAGATCTCTTGACTTTAGAGATAAATGTAGCAGAAAAGATAAATCCCATCAAGGTGCCAACATTTACTTTTTTTGCTACATTTATCTCTAGACATCTTAGGGAAGTTTATTTGCTTAATTTCTAATACTGCAACCTATAAAATGCTGCAATCATTGTTGGGGCAAGATGGAATTCTTTTAAGAAAAGTATACTTGATTTACTTTTGAATTCAGTACTTGTTTTTGAGGGCATAGGGTTAAAATATGTTTTGAGATGGTGATGGTTGTTCCTTTTTCTTGCAATGATTAATGAGACAAAAGCATGGATTAATGAGACAAAGCCAACATGGATTTAGTGAAGGGAAATCTTGCCTCACCAATCTATTACATTTCTTTGAAGGGGTGAACAAACATGTTGATAAAGGTGAGCCTGTGATATTGTGTATCTGGATATTCAAAAGGCATTTGACAAAGTACCTTGTGAAAGACTCCAGAGGTAATTGGAGAGTAATGGAATAGGAGATAGTATTCTCAAAAAAGATATGGTGGAATTAGAAAAGGTACAGAGAAAGGTGGCGAAAATGATAAAGGAGATGGGTGACTTCCCTATGAGGAAAGGCTAAAGAGACTAGGGCTCTTCAGCTTGGGAGATATGATAGAGTTCTATAAAATAATGAGTGGAGTGGAACAGGTAGACGTGAATCACTTGTTCACTCTTTCCAAAAATACCAGGACTAGGGGGCACACAATGAAGCTACAAAGTAGTAATTTTAAAAAACAAATTGGAGAAAATATTTCTTCACTCAACATGTAATTAAACTCTGGAATTCGTTACCAGAGAATGTGGTAAAAGCAGTTAGCTTAATGGGGTTTAAAAAAAGGTTTTATAGCTTCCTAAAAAAGAAGTCTATAAGCCATTATTAAGATGGACATGTGGAAAATCCACTGCTTATTTCTAGGATAAGCAGCATAATTTGTTTTGTACTGTTTTGGGATCTTGCCAGGTGCTTGCAACCTGGATTGGCCACTGCTGGAAACAGGATGCTGGTTTTGATGGATGTTCGATCTGTCTCAGTATGGCAACACTTACTTATGTTCTTATTAGGCAGCCACCTAGACAAATAATCCTCCTTCCCCTGTTAGAAATACATGAGGACCTTTTTATGCACATAAAAAGGTTTTCATTAAATTATCTCAGGGGGTTACCTGCATAAAAGCATATGCAATGCTAAGAAGGCTCATATTTTTACATGACCCACACACATTCATGTTTAGGTGTGGGGAGAAGTTTGGGTGGAGCATAGGTGGATTATAATTTATGTGCATTCTTTATAAAATGCACTTGCTCACACTGACATTAATAATTGCTCTCAAGCAGGTGTGAATATTTGTGGCTTCATTCTAGCCATGATTTCTGCTGGTTTGCCCCTTATATTTGATAAAGATACGTAGGTGCCTATCACATGTGTTTATGAAATGGGATAAAAATAGCTTCCTGCTTGTCCTCCAGACCTCAGTGACCTGTTATATTTTGTTGAAATCATGCAGAGGGCAATCATAGAGTATAAATAGAAAGTGAGGAATCATGGTGGGAGTAAGGGTCAGAGCTGGGGGGTTGTTTGACTCTTCTAAACCCATTCTGCTTCTCCTGTGTTGCACTAAGTCGTCTGCTTACATAGAAAGTCTGGAAAAACCCAGCAGAGGGAGATTTACCATAATGAAGACCACTGTTTCCACAGACTGGTGACACTCATAAAGAATGTGAACTCATCAATTCTGGTGCTACTCGTAATGAATGTGGACTCACCTACCACTAGGAATACCAGTTCACTAAGCATATGGATCGATGGGCAAGAAAGGTGATGCGGGGCAACCAAAGAGAGGTCTGGTAAGACTGTAGCTTTGTGTGTCCAGTATACCAATGGGCCTGCAGCTGTAATTTCTGTGGGCTCCACAAAGTACCACACAGGTATAGGGTGGAATCATGCATCTACTAAAAGGTTTCTGGGGTTAATATCTGCAGCAGCCAGTAATACTCTACATATTCCACCATCTGTAGGGGCTGGTCATCCAGGGCAACCATTCCACTGATGGCCTATCTCATCTTAGATGCTACCTGTCTCTTATTTATTTAATATCATTTAAGCCTGGGTGGTGCTTATGGGGTGCACAGTGGACTTCAAGTGTTGGATGGCCAAGGCAGGGGTGCCCAGGGTAATGATGCAGTATATACAGTAGTGGGATCACTACTGTAGAGCTCACCATCAGTTCTTGAAGATCTGGAACACCTAAAGAGTCTGGTGGTTATCCCTTGGGGGGGAGGGAGTTAGGCGGTAAGGGGGAGGGAGTTAGCATGTGTGGGAATCTGTGTGAATGTGAGGCTAACATTTGGTGGGTGGTGGACTTAGAACACAGAAAAGGCAATGAAGAAGCTTGGAATGGGGGAGGGGGTTATCCTCCATGGATCCCAGATAAGAGCCCACTGGGGGGGGGGGGGGCGTGACCCACAATTAAGCCATAACTTTGTATTGGTTTGTTTTATTGGTTGGGGATGCTGACCTTGTTATTTTTTTGTAACATTTAGTCATGACTACTACATTTTATGTTTGCTTGTTGTTTTGTATTCTGTTTTCTATGCACACTATCAGTGCATCAGCAATAAAATGTACAAAATAAAAATAATTTATATACTGCAATACAAAGTCTAATCAATGCATATAATGCACAATTGTATTCATATTACTGTCACGGTTGTGGCCATGCCCTTATGCCCAGACTTACTGTTTCTCTATATCTAGCTCTGTGACCTCTCCAGTCTGCCTTTTTTCCTGTTGTTCTTCCTGTTAGCCAAGCCTTGCTTTGGTGTCCCTGAAGCCAAGCCTCACTTTGGTCTCCCTGCTTCTGCTTCATTTCCTACTTGTGACATCATCAACCTACTCCTTTATATGGACCAAGGGAGCTTTCCTGCGTTGCCTTTGCAACAGGTCTATTTTCCTTTTTCTTGTTGTACTGTTGTTTGATTCTGAGGGAACTGGTCTTCTTGTTATGCTGTGTCTTTGGGCACAGCCCTGAGCCCTGTGTGAATGGTTTTGGTTTGAATCTGTATGGATTACTTTCCTGTTAGGTTTGCTCTCAAGCAAAGCCCTATTTTGTTTCTCTCTGTGTGTTGTTCTGCTTTAAACCTGTATGGATTACTAGCCTGTTAACTTTACTTTCAAGCAAAGCCTTGTTCTGTTTTTTTTCTGTGTATGATTCTGGTTTGAACCTGAATAGATTCCTTCCTTGTTATCTAGGCTCTCCAGCACAAGCCTTTTCTGTTTCCTTCTGTGGTTTCCTTTGTTACCTTTCACTGTTCAGAGAGCCGGTTGTTGCCAGCCCAGCTACTTTTTCTGATTACTTTGCTTCCCTAGCCTAGCTGCTTTCCTTGATTACCTTGCTTCCATGCAGCTGGATGTGCTCTGTCTCTGCCTGCTTTTCCTTTCCCTTCCTGAGTTCTGGTAAGAACATTGTTTGTTTTCTCTTTGTTTGCTTTAAACCTTTGACTGCAGTGTAAACCCTGCTTCTTGTTGATTTGTGTTTTAGAAGCAGCCTTTCACTTTAGCCTGCTTTAACTCTTTGTCTGCTGTGTCTGTCTCCTGATTCTTGTGAGCATTGCTCCTTATCTGATTTGTGTATATAAAGGCAGCTTTCCATGTTTGCTTGCTTTTCCCTTTGTTTCTAGTCTCTAATATTTGACTCTGTGGCACAGCTTTGTGTATTCATATAGGTGGCTTCTCTTTACCCTTGAGTGCTGTATGGTACAGCTTAGAGTGTTCCTATGAGTGGCTTCCCTTTTCCATTGAGTGCTGAATGGCATAGCCTTGTGTATTCCTATAAGCGGCTTCCCTTTACTCTTGTGTGTTGTGTGGCCAGCCTTGTGTATTCTTATGAATGGTTTCCCTTTACCTTTGAGTCCTGTATGGCCAGCCTTGTGTATTCTTGTGAGTGGTTTCCCTTTACCCTTGAGTGCTGTGTGGCACAGCTTTGTGTATTCTTGTGAGTAGCTTCCCTTTACCCTTGAGTGCTGTGTGGCACAGCCTAGTGTATTCCTATGAGTGGCTTCCCTTTTCCCTGAGTGCTGTGTGGTATAGCCTAGAGTGTATTCCTATAGTTGGCTCCCCTTTACCCTTGAGTGCTGCGTGGCCAGCCTTGTGTATTCCTATGAGTGGCTTCCCTTTTTTCCTTGAGTGCCTAGTGGCACACCCTTAAGTATTCCTTTGAGTGGCTTCCCTTTTCCCTGAGTGCTGTATGGTACAGCTTAGAGTGTTCCCTCATGAGTGGCTTCCCTTATCCTTGAGTTCTGTATTGCATAGCTGTGAGTGTTCTTCTGTGTGGCCTTGTCTTGAGTTTTTCCTGTGTGTTTTCTGTTTAAGTTCTCTTTGTAAGGTTTCTGGTTGTGTTTGAGTGGGTTGTTTTTTCATTTAGCTGTGACTACTAGTGCAGCCTTGAGCGGTCTCTCTGTGTGGCATGAGTGGGCCGTCCTTCCGTTTAGCTGTGTCTACTAGCACAGTCCTATGCATCCCCTCTGTTTGATTCTGTTTGAGTGGGTGGTTCTTCTGTTTGCTGGGACTACTAGCTCAGCCTTGAGCTACCTCTGTGTGTGATTTCTGTTTGACTTGGTTAGGATAATTGATTTATAGCTGTGGATCCAGCACAGCCCTGAGTGTCCTCTCTTTTTGGTTCTGTTTGTGCTTGAGTGGGTGGTTCTTCTGTTTAGCTGGGACTACTAGCCCAGCCGTCTGCTACCTCTCTGTGCGTGATATCTGTTTGACTTGGTTAGGACTATTCATTTATATCTAGGGTTCTAAGCCCAGTCCTGTGCTGCCTTCCTGTATGGTTTTCTTAACTTTTACTCATGGTTTCTACCATGTGAATCTAGTGGGGTTGTTTCTCCCCCTTCAGTTTCTTTGTGCCTGTGTGTAGGGTCTTTTGACCCCTTGTTTGTGGCTCTCTTTAGTGCAGTGTGTATGCACTGCTTGAGTAGTACTTGCTCAAGAGATTCCATTCTGTTTCTTTTCCCTTCCCTCTGGTATGATTTGGCTCCAGTATGCTTGGACTCTGTACGAGTGGGTTCTGGATCAGCCATGAGGCCCACCTGAGTGGTCTATTTCCCTTTTCTGGTGGTGCTTGTTGTTTGTCTTGAGTGTGCTCTGTCTATTTGCTATGTCTGGTATCATGTTTGTATTCAGTGCCTGGTTTGCCTCTGCTCTGTGCCTCCCCAGAGGACTTGTCTGCTGCAGCCTGGCTGCAGCCCAAGGGCTCACCATCCCAGTTTCTGTGACAATTACAAATAAAAAAACATATCTCAAATAACAGAAAAACTAGACAATTTATCCCCTATCCCACCAGTCTACAAAAAGCACTAATCCATCCCTTCTAACTCTCAGCATCTCTTTAACCAGTTGGAAAAAGCCATGCCTTACTCATGATCTAACTCTAACCTAGCCACCTTAGGCATCTCATTCTCCAGGGTAGGTCTACTACTTGTCCTGGAGTCTTCATTCAAAACATCACCCGCATCTCCAGGAAACACTCCAGGAATGAGTTTGGATGCTGGACTTCCCTTTCCTATAATCTCTTTGAGTGGAGAACAGGGTCCCCCAAACTAGGATCAACCTCTAATGGGCATTGTTTTTTCAGATACTATTGCTTAACATTTTTTGAAAGATGGCCTACCATCTTTTCTCCACTGGTCTTCCCAAAATGAAAGCATTCTGGAAAATGTTATCCTCCATTGCACTATCATGCCACTGCCTCTATACGTCTCTTTTTTTGTGCGTTCCCTCCTCTGGATCCTTGGTTGCTGCATCTGCGGCTGGGGTTGAGTAGATGAGGAGCTCAAAAGCCAGGGGCATCTCTCACACTCTTTACATGTTCTTAGTGGGGAGTGCTCTTGGTCCCAGCAGTATCAGTCAATATCTCTAAGGCTCTACTACCTGCCTGCGGTTGCTCACCAGATATCATGCTACTAACTGGCTTCTCCAAACCCTTCATTTTTATACTTTCCATAGCTTTTCCCTTTCAATCTATATATCCCAGACATGATTCCTCTGAAAGAATTGATTTTTGTTATTGGCCACAGAGAAAGTGAGAGTGCTCTATCACCTCTGGCTGTTGCACTAGTGCAACTCCACTGCTGATACCTGCATAAGTACGGTAGGAAACACAATGCATTCCTTCAGGACTATTTGTTGATCAAAACTGGACACATTAATGGTTAAGGAGAGGTGAATTGAAACCTAAGAAGGAATTATGGATAGTTGTAGCCCAGTACAGTAGATTATGGATGAGATGGTTCACAACAAGCAGAGAAAAAACTGGTACAACAGACACATGTAGATTCTGTAAGAATGAGCCGGAAACAGTTACTGATCTCATAGCTGGCTGCAAAGTTCTGATGCCAGAAAATTTGTGTACTGAAAGGCACAATAAGGTGGCATGCTTCATCCATGGGAAAGTTTGTAAACATTACAACATTGCTGTACCAGAAAAGCATTTGGATTATGACCCAAAGAGAATTTATGAAGAATGAAGGGGATATGATCGCTGAGACATTTATATTTCAACTGTTAAAAAGCTGTATGTAAGAAAGTCAGATACAGTGATGAAAGAGCAAACCCCAAGAACTGCATTGATAACAGAGGTGCCAGTACTAAATTATTATTCTTTAAATCAGGTGGAGAGAGAGAAGATCCTTAAATATTTCCTATTGTATTGGGGGCCACAGGCTTGATGAAAGGGAATTTTCAAACATACCTCAATAGGTTGCCTATACATGTTACATCTTATGAACTGTTGAAGGAAGCTCTGTTTGGCAGGATGCAAATACTATGAAAAGTGTTAGCAGCAAATCTGAGAGAAAGAGATTATCCTCTATATATACTCTACCTTCGGAGTGAGGTTCATTACTGTCATGGTATGTGCAAAACTAATAAACACAAGGGGGCTGATATTCACACCATGGGAAGTAGCCGAACTGCCTCCCATTGTCGGTGCTGAGCCCAGATGTTCAACATCGGGCCTTTCTGGTGACCGGCATTGAATATCTGTTTTATTTTTGGCTGGTTTGAACTTAACCGGCCAAGCCGATATTCAGAGCTGATTGGTTAAGTTGGAACTGGCCAAAGATATTGTACCTATTGATGCCATATTTGGCTGCCAAAGGTAGCCAGTCAGACGCTGAATATCGGCGCGGACCAGCTATGTCTCATTGCATAGCTGGTCATCCAGCTAGCCACTAAGGGCTAGATTCTATATATGGAACCTGAAAAATATGAGTGGAATAAATTTCTGCCTAAGTGTATGCTACAAGCGCTGCCTAGATTTAGACGCAATATATAGAATACTCTTAGTTGATATCCCATTGCCTAGAACTACGTACATCCATTTACACCAAGGAAAATGTAGCATAAATAGCAGCGTGTAGATTCAGTCACAGAAGGTCATATTCTATAACAGTGCATGCAAATTTTGGAATGCCCATGAAATGCCCATTTTCTCTCCCATAACCATGCCCCTTTTTGGCTCCACACATTAGAATTTAGGCGCTGTGGGTTACAGAATATGTTTAGCGAGTTGTGCGCGTAAATTCTAATTATTGCCTATTAGTGCTCATTATTGCTTGTTAAGTGCTGTTAAATATGCTGATTGGCTTGTTAAGCCAATAAAGTTCTGCACATTGTTATAGAATATGCTTGGATTTTGGTGGGAAACATTAGGCACGATATATAGAATCCAGTAGTAGCCAGCTATCTCACGCTAAATATTAGCATTTAGGGGTCCTTTTACTAAGGTGCACTGAAAAAAAGGGCTGCAATAGTGTAGGTGTGGGTCTTAGCCACGCGCAGGATCATTTTTCAGCGCACCTGTAAAAAATGCCTTTTGGGGGGGGGGGCGAAAATGGACGTGCGGCAAAATGAAAATTTTGGGTCTCAGACATTACCACCAACCATTGACTTAGTGGTAAAGTCTCATGCGTTAACCGTGTAGTAATGGTCAACACACATCAGAATGCTGATTCCCACCCATGCAGCAGAAAATAAAAATATTTTCTGATGTGCTTATCGGACACGTGTCAAAAATGAAATTACTGCCCGGGCCACATGGTAGCCGAGCGGTAACTCAGAATTGATGTGCGTTGGGCGAACATAAGCGCTTACATGGCTTAGTAAAAGGAACCCTAAGTCATCTATGGATCCTGTTTACTAAGCCGCACTAGAAGCACATTAGTGTTTTCAGTGCACGTTAACTGTATAGGCGCCCACAATATTCCTATGGGCAACTACACACCGCGCGCTAATTTGGTGCACACGCTAAAAATGCTAGTGCACCTTGGTAAACAGGGCCCTAAGTATCATTTAACCGGCCAGGTGCTATTCCTGGCCACTTAAATGGTCTTGAATGTTTGGAGGGGAGGAGGGACTTTTTGATTACTCTCTAAAATACAGATAATATCATTAAAGGAGAAAAGGACCTCAGTATACTAGACCAAACAAATGAAGAACACTGCCAGGAATACAAATCAATCATCGGTCCCTTAAAACTCCATCGTTCATTTCAAGCCAGTCTTCATAGACATTCACAAACAGATTACGTGGTCAATTTTCAAAATTAAATATAAAGTCACAATCAATCTTCAAAGCTGAGCAGAAAGTCATTACTCAGTTGACCACATATATTGAAAATAGATGTCCAAACAATCATATAATACAATGTATTGCTCCAGTCCAAAAAATTCAAAACGTATGCTGATGAGCCCACTCAATTTATTACATCAAGGGGTCCTTTTACAAAGGCACGCTGAAAAATGGCTTGTGCTAGCGTAGGCACGGGTTTTGGGTGCACGCCGGTCCATTTTTTTTAGCTTGCCTGTAAAAAGGGCCTCTTTTTTTTTTTTTTTGCTGAAAATGGACATGCAGCAAAATCAAAATTGCCGCGCGTCCATTTTGGGTCTGAGACCTTACCGCCAGTCATGGACCTAGCAGTAAAGAATCTGGGTGGTAATGACCTATGCACGTAAAATGCTACTTGGCGTGCGTCCGTTACGTGTGCTGGAAAATAAAAAATATTTTTCAGAAGTGCATAGCGGACGTGCGCCAAAATTGAAATTACTGCGACGGCCACTCAGTGATTGGGTGGTACCTCCAATTTGGCGTGCGTTCGGCACACGTAGACACCTATGGCTTGTGGTATCGTATTTCATATGTTTGGGTCGTGCACACTACGTCCACTGTTCTTGGTTCTTTTTTATAAAATCATATAGACGATATATAATTAATCACTTTTGGTTCTCCTTGCAGTTACTTTGATGTGTCATTTCTCTAGAGTTTTTCTCGTTACTTTTTTGATGCTTAGACAACCTCGCCTATAATTTTAAGCCATGATATTCTTTCACCATTTTAGGTATATGTGAGCACATTTTGATATCAATTCTTCTGCAGAACAATATAAGTTTAACCATCTATCTATATTGTGTTCTTTTCTGTTCTGTAGTATTTTTGTTTCATGAATATCTTGGAGGTGTACCTGTAAACGTCAGATTCAGGGTAGGTCATAATGTTTTATCTCTCATTTTTTACATATCTTTTTTATATACCTGTTTTTGATGGCTCAAGTGGTGTTGTTTTCATTGTTAATATTAATATTTTCATTAATAATGTTAATATATTTATATTATTAAATAACGGTTAGGACTTTTATCTCCTCTTTCATATCAGCTTTACACAATTTGTTTCCTTTTTCAGATCAATTCTGTATATGTTACCAACTGTCTGTGTTTGCTGGTTATGTTATTTTGTAATATTCTAAATGTTGTTACATAATTACATTGTAGATTTTTGTTAACACATATTAGTACCGCTGTTACTTACTTTAGTATATAATCTATATTTTATGTGTTATAATTTTCCTACTATAAGGTCCTGATATTTTAACGTTGTCTGTGACGTATGTCTATGCGCTTTGGTATCTCCTTGACATCTTTGGACTCATTGTTAAATTGTTTTTAACTTTCACTTTTTATGTTTTTAATTTTCAATTTTGGAACAATTGTACTTTATATTTAACTTGTACATATGTTAATTTATTTGTTTTGTTTTATTTTAGACCCCTGAGGAAGGCCTGCTGGCCGAAACACGGACCGTGTAGGGTCCTATTAAACTTTTCTGGCGCTCTAACTCCTTTGTTTTTGGTCTGTTTTGGTTTGTCTTCCGCCCTTTTTGTGTTTTGTTTTGTCTTCACGGGAGATTTGGACTTCTTTTTTGTATGCTTAGTAAAAGGGCCCCCAAGTCCTTTCTTCCCTAGCCCAATGGAGGCTTTCAGTTTTTTAAAATAGTCAAGTTTAGATTCCCTACCATAGGGGCAAACTTTTGAGAGATATGCTATTCTGGCAGTTCCAATATCAGAGCCAAATAAGTGTGACAGCAAGTGTGAACTATGTCACTTTTGTGCCATGAGGTTACATATTACTGAATAAACAGGAAATGGAAGCATCTGTGGTACCATATTATGTTCAATATTGACATGAGTTTTCACTTTTGTGCTGTTTTGTATTAGATGTGGTACCAGAATGGAAGCTGGGAGATAACAGAAGAAGCACTTTACATCAGAATGTTTTTGTTATACATCTGTTTTGTTAATTTTACTGTGAATGTATTATTGGTATCTGTTTAGTTAATAAGTGGGCTATAAATGAAATACATAAATAATTACAATTGGAACAGAGGTGGATTTTCAAGTTACATACTATGGAATCTCATGGTTTGAATATGTCCATTGATTGGACTTTGTTTTTGTAACCTGATAGGTTCTGAAAAATGGATTATGCTGATTGGCTGTTTTCTTGTTCTTACGTGTTTTTTGGAACTCTTAAGATAGATACACTAGATATGTGAATGCCCCAGAAGTAGCAATTGGTATTGTGAAATGAAGGTTGAGGAGGAAAAGACTGATGTAATAAGCTGAGCGAGATAGACTCATCAACAAATAGGTTCTTTCAATTTTTTGATCTGAAGCAATGCCTTGTATATGATTGGTCATCACTTTTCAATATGTGAGTTTTTTTTACAACTGAAGACTGATTTAGATCCCTGACAGCACTGCGACTGGTATAGTGAGATCTTTTTCTCTTTTAAGGATATTATCTATATTTTAGAGTAATCATTTAAAGCTAAGGTTTATACCCTGGGTTAAACCAGGGAAACATAACATGGCTTCGCAGCCACAGCCACGGTAATTTATTTTAAGAAGCTGGTAAATGGCACATTCGGGATGTAGGTAAATTGTGAGTTAGGTTGAGAATAAAGGTGGTAGGCTAGGTTTAGTAAGGTAATGTGACTGGAAGTTTGTGAGAGATAGAAGGACCAATCAGAGGTGCTGGAGAGAAGGGAAAAATCTGGTTGTTTTTAGCGGACTTTATTATTTTATTTTTGTGTATGAATGTGGGCGGTAGCGTTTTGGCAAACATTAGATGAGCAGGTGCAATTTTGTTGTTAAATGTTGAGCTGTGTTAAAGTATTTGTTTTGGTGTATTTGGGAGAGGGTGGGATGTCACAGCGGGAAGGATATTCCATCCTAAGGTGAAGTTGTGACATAAAATTGTGCTGTAATGTGAAACTCTGTTTGAGGAATATTTAATTCATGTGGGGTGCTGCCATGGATGGAAAGAAGTTGCATGACTTTGCCTAACCACAGGTCAGGCGTACATCAATTCAAAGTTACTGGGTTAGATTGTGACCATCTAACCTGGAGGGTTTGAGAATGATTTGACTGATATCATATGGGGATGGATTATCTGAAATCTGAATTATTTGAAAGCATTAAATAAAGCTGTGGCTGGTTTAAGCCAAATTTAATTGTGTGATGTGTTTTATTTAGGGTATTTGCACGGTTGTGAGCATGCGAATGTCTATGTTAAGGTTTTTGTTTTGTTGGCATTTTTTACTTTTGCTTTTCCTGTGTTGGGTTTTCCTTTATGCAAAACAAACCCATTTATTTATTGTATTTGTACCCCCACATTTTCCCACCTTTTTGCAGGCTCAATGTGGCTTACAGAGTATGGAAATGAGAACGTCGTTACATGATTTAAGAAAACAGTCGATCATAAGCTGAGGTGAAAGAGGAATTCAGATGGAAAGGTGTTAGTTAGGTCGTGTGAGAGGTGTTTTTGGTGTACTTGGGTAGTTTAAGGAATGATTAGTTTCATTTGGAGACCTTGCCCCTTGCCACCTTCCATTGAGAATGTCTCCTCCTAGTCCTGCCTCATAACAACAGTACAGATACAGGCAGGTGTCTGTGCTTCCTGTTTTTTTTTAATCAACCTTACATTCCTAGCTGCTGGTTTCCCACTCTTAAAACAGGCCCTCTTGAGCTTAGCCAGGGACTGCTACTGCTTACTCTTTGTCATCTTTGCCGCTGGTCGTAGCACTAGACACTACAATACCTGGTGAAACTGTTTTTCTTTCTGCAGGCTTATAATCTCTCCCATCCCTCTACCTCCCTCTAAACATGATAGACTTTCTCATTTCAAAATGATTAAGGGTACCAAACACAATACAAATTAACCTTCCCTGGGCACAGTGAAGGAGCTTGCTTAATATTGGAGGTGTTCGGCACTCATAGAGCCGAATCCTAGGAACATTCTGAGAAAGCAGATCAGAAGAGGTGAGGCTGGGGATTTTTGCTTTACACTGTGTACACAATAGTCAGTGAACACACACAATTATTTTAGTCAGAAATATGGTAGCATGATTGTGATATGAACTATGAATTCACCAACTTAGGGGTCCTTTTACTAAGCTGCGGTACGCACTAATGCATGCTTACCACAGCTAAAAATGCCTTACCACAGGGTATGCTCAGGCATCCCTTGGTAATTTTGGGATCGGAGCACACTACCCATTTTATTTTGTATTGCTGGGGGTGGAGAGTGGGTGTGCTGTGTGCTAATTGATTAGTACAGTGGAGTAGAGCGGACAGATGTGAAGCATTTGTTTACACTTTCAAACAGTAATAGAACCAGGGGACACAAGATGAAGCTAGAATATGGTAGATTTAAAACAAATAAGAGAAAGTTTTTCTTTACTCAGCGTGTAGGTGGACTCTGGAACTCGTTGCCGGAGAATGTAGTGACAGCAGCTGGCCTTACAGAGTTTAAGGGGGGTTTGGAGAGATTCCTGAAGGAAAAGTCCATTGAACATTATTCAATTTGTTTATTTTTTTGGGGTTTTGCCGGGTTTTTGAAGCATGGATTGGCCGCTGTCAGAGACAGGATGCTGGGCTTGATGGACCCTTGGTCTTTTCCCAGTATGGCGGTGCTTATGTACAGCCACATTGCTGCATGTTAAGGGCGTTAGGGGTCCTCTTACTAAGCCACGGTATAAAGTGACCTGTGGAAGTTAGGTCCGTGTGTTGGGCACATGCAGGGCCAGATTTTTCCTCATCTACAAATTTTTTTTTAATGGGATGTGAAAAGAGCCTGCGGTAAAAATGAAACCAGCGGGCGCCCAAAACCGTCCTGAGCCCTTAATGCCACCCATTGATCTAGCAGTAAAGGCTGACACGATACATGTGCAGTGACCGATTGGCGTTTGCCAAGCGTGTAGGAGGAAATAAATGATTCATCCAGGCATTATGGGCACACGTCAAATCTGAAATTACCACCAGGAGGGCGCGCTGGCCTGGCGGTAGTCTCATTTTGGCGCACGTTGCATGCGCATAGAGCCTACCATGGCTTAGTAAAAGGGCCCCATAGTCTATAAAGGTCATGCTCCTAAATTTACGCTCCCTAAATGCATGCTTCTAAATTAATTTATGCTCCTAAATTATGAGCATACCCTATGCTACAAAATAGATTATGTCAGTAATTTAGGAGCATAAATTTAGGAGCATAAATTTTAGAAGCATAAATTTAGGAGCATAACCTTTATAGAATAAGACCCTAACCGATCATTGCATGGTTAATGCATGAGCCCTTACTGCCTATGGGAAAATTAGTGCATAGCCATTAATTCAGAAAGTTTAAAAATTGGCCATTTTACTCCAGTGATAAAATGGCCTTAGCATGTGGGAATGGCCTGCATAAGGTCGTGCTAAGGCCACTTTTTCCTCGCTTTGGTAAAAGGTCCCCTTAAACTCTTTGTACATTGTCACCTTTATATGAATATAGGGGTGAATTCTGTATATGGCACTGAAAAAATAAGCACTGAAAAAACGCTATTCTATAAGCCACGCTTAAAGTTAGGCGCAGATTATAGAATACACTTATGCCCGAGAACCACGTCTAACTTTAGGCATGGCCATTTACATCAACTGAAACGTGGTGCAAATGTATGCACCTATATTAGGAGCGTATCTCCCCTCATTTTATAACAATGTACGTAAATGTTAGGAACGCCTCCATTCCACCCATGACTCTCCCATTTCTGTGCCCCTTTTTCAGCTCGTGTAAAATTCATGCATGGATCCCACACCTAATTAACTGTAATTAATGCCAATAATTGGTTGTTAACAAGCCAATTATTGGTGTTAATTAGCTTGTTATTCAATTAACTTGCACGTGCAAATTGGGCACATGTCCAAATTTGTGCATGTAGTCTTTAGCGACTTTTATAAAATTAGAGGGATAACACACACAAAACACAGATAGAGAGGGGCATTTCTGATATGACGTCTAAGTTGAACTTTGGATGTTTTACGCTAAACATCCCAAATCCAAATAGAATATATGGCCATTTTTGAAATTGCAAAACGTCTTTTTTTTTTTTTTTTTCCCGAATACCGTTTTTAACAAGGTTTTGTGCTCTGTGCATTCATTGTTTCGGGCCATTTAAAAAAAAAAAAAATCAAAGAAGTGAAAAATGTAGAAAATCAAGCCATTGGGATGTAGGAGGGGCCAGCATTTTTAGTAGACTGGTCCCCCAGACATCTTAGGAGAAAAATGGAGCACCCTAGTGGGCACTGCTGTGGATTTCATATAAATGCTCCCAGGTACACATCTTACCGTTCCTCCTTTATCTTGTTTGCTGAGCCAACCAAAATCCGCTACCTCTTCTGTACACCACTACAAGTGCCCTTATGGGTGAAGGGGGCACCTATATATGGGCACAGTGGGTTTCTGTTGAGTTTTGGAGGGCTCATAGTTTATACCACAAGTGTAACTGGTAGGAGAAGGTATGGGCCTGGGTTCATCATCTGTCTACGGTGCATTGCACCCACCACTACACTACTCCAGGGGCTTGCATGCTGCTCTAATGGACTTGGCTTTAACATCTGAGGCTGTCATAGGGGCTTGTGAGTACTATTTTTATGGCTGTAAAAAGTCCAAGTGCCCTAGTCCCGCCTTTCAAATGCCCGCAACACACCCTCTTGAAATTTGGATACACTGCAGTCAAAATGCATAAATAGACATCGCGAAAATAGGTTTCAAAAACACAGATTTGGACGTTTTGAGAAGAAATTCATCCAAATGGTGCTTCATGACACTTTTTGCTTGTTTTTCTCTTTCGAAAATGAGCCCCAAAGTCTCTATCAGATAGTTTACTTTTCCTAAAGATGGATGATATAAAAGTCTGTGTCTGCTGTGTTCTTTCCTGGATTGGTCTTGTATCTGAGTTTAAAATAAAAGCAATAAAGTTGTGAGCTCACAGCAAAATGCACATTAAGCAGCAGCACAATGCTGACTGCAGTGATACAGTGACAGGCAGACAAACAACACCCTTTCTTTCAATAATTTTTGAAACCTATTTGACCTTCCTGGAATTCTGAGAAGCAAGGAGCTTCAGACGTTGTTCCTACCCAGTCTGAAATCTTTCACACAAGTGACAGCAAAATGATGGCTGTGGTAGCATCAATTTTAGATTAATTACGATATCTGCAGGACTAGTATAGATCTGATAATGTTTTGCTTAGATAACTATCCCCCCTGTTTACTAAGCTGTCCTAGCGGCTGCCATGCGCTAATACTGACACAGCTCAATCACTTCAAATGAGCTGTGTCGGAAACGCCGCGTAACAGCCACTAGCGTGGATTAGTAAATAAGGGAGTATGTTTGTTTTGGGCTTTTACTGGATATTAAAATATTTATTATTTGACAAATAATTTCAAGGTTTAGAGTAGATCTGATAGATAGTTGGGCATGTTTTTAACGTTTTGTTAGTTGTATTGATAATTGTAATCTAGTCTGTCTGAACTGGTATAGAAAAAGTGGATTACAAATGTAGAAATATGAAATTAAATTAATGGTTCACTGTAAGGCCAGCAGGGATTGACTAGTTGGAATCCTGCTTACAAGGGACAGCTCCTGTTTCTTTTCCCATCTCCCACTGGTTCCAAGCTGGCTGTGTTGAAAATCAAACAAAGAAAATCAGAAGCCATAATCCTACACAAAACAAGAGAGAAAAAAAAAAGGTAGAGGTGGACAAAGAACCTTCACAAAAAAGTCAGAATTCATTTACAAATGATTCAAGATTCCAAAGTAGAAATTAAAAATGAATCGGAGAAAATATTTCTTCACTCAATGTGTAATTAAACTCTGGAATTCATTGCCAGAGAATGTGGTAAAAGCAGTTATTTATTTATTTGTTACATTTGTATCCCACATTTCCCCACCTATTTGCAGGCTTACATAGTACCATATCGGTGTTCGCCAATTCCAGTATGAACAAAAACAGGTGATATTGTGGTAGTATAAGGGTCATGTGTGACAGACCCGTTAGGGGATCTTATGGAGGAAGAGTTTAGTTATGTCCATTTATAGGTTTGGTTTCGTTGTGTTGCAAGTATTCAGTCTTTTATGTTGGGTTGGTGGGGTATGCCTTTTTGAATAGGTTTGTTTTTAGTGATTTCTGGAAATGTAGGTGGTCATATGTTGTTTTTACGACTTTTGGCAGTGCATTCCATAGTTGTGCGCTTAAATAGGAAAAGCTGGATGCATAAGTTGGTTTGTATTTGAGTCCTTTGCAAGTTGGGTAGTGGAGATTTAGGTATGTTCATGCTGATCTTGTTGTGTTTCTGGTTGGTAGGTCTATGAGGTCTGTCATGTATCCCGGGGCTTCGCCGTAAATAATTTTATGAACAAGGGTGTAGATTTTGAAAGCAATACGTTCTTTGATTGGGAGCCAGTGTAGTTTTTCTCGGAGGGGTTTGGTGCTTTCAAACCGTGTTTTTCCAAACATAAGCCTGGCTGCTGTGTTTTGAGCAGTCTGAAGTTTCTTTATGATTTGTGTTTTGCAACCTGCATAAATACCATTGCAGTAGTCTGCATGCCTTAGTACCATTGATTGAATCAAGTTGCAAAATATTTCCCTCGGGAAGAATGGTTTCATGCGTTTGAGTTTCTACATTGAGTGAAACATTTTCTTTATTGTAGATTTCACTTGATTCTCTAGTGAGAGGTTATGGTCGATTTTAACGCCGAGAATTTTCAGGCAGTCTGAGATAGGAAGGGTGTAACCTGGGGTGTTTATGCTTGTGGGTTTATACGTATTGTATTGGGATGTGATGATGAGCCAGTGTGTTTTTTCTGTTTGAGTTTTAGTTGGAATGCATTTGCCCATGAGTCCATGATGTTCAAGCTGAGCTTAATTTTGTTGGTGATTTCTGTAAGGGATGTATATTGTGACGTTGTCCACATAGATGAATGGGTTAAGGCCTTGGTTGGATAGGTACTTGGCTAGTGGGGTCATCATAAGGTTAAAGAGGATCGGTGATAGTGGTGATCCTTGAGGTACTCCACAGTCTGCTTTCCAAGGTGATGATATGTTTGGGCTTGATTTCACTTGATATGTTCTAGTGGTTAGGAATCCCTTGATCCATTTGAGTGTGTTTCCACCAATCCCGAAGTAATCTAGGAGTCTTAGTAGTATTTTATGGTTGACCATGTCAAACGCACTAGACATGTCGAATTGGAGGAGACGTGTGCTTTTACCTATTTCTATTTCCTGTTTGAATTTAGTTAGGAGAGTAATTAGTACTGTTTCAGTGCTATGTAGGGGCCGAAATCCTGATTGTGATTCATGTAGTATTGTGAATTTGTTTATGTAATCATTGAGTTGTTTGGTTACCATGCTTTCCATTAATTTGACTACCAGTAGGATAGATGCTACCGGGTGGTAATTGGTAATGTCGTTTGTTTTTTTCTTGGTATCTTTTGGTATTGGGGTGAGTAGGATGTTGCCTTTTTCCTTAGGAAAAAGACCTTGTTGAAGCATGTAGTTTAAGTGGGATGTGAGGTCTGTTATGAAGCGATGGGTGGCGGATTTTAATAGGTAGCTGGGGCAGGTATCCAACTGACAGTGAGTGTTGGAGAATTTGTTAATCGCCTTGGTGACTGTATCGGCAGTGAGGAGAGCGAAGTTTGACTAGGTTCGGTCTGCTGGGTATTCACCAGGGGTTGGGTCCAAACCATTGATGAAGTTTTCGGTATCCGTGTTGTCCTCAGGTAGAGTTTTGCGTAGGTTTGCAATTTTTTCCTTGAAGTATTTAGCAAGATTATCTGCAGATGGGATGTCAGTATTGGTTGTGGTGACCGGCATTGTGTCTAGTAATTTGTTCACGAGTTGGTATAATTTCTTTGTGTCTTTGTAGTCCGATCCTATTTTAGTTTTATAGTATGACCTTTTGGTCTGTCTAATTGTGTATTTGTATTTTCTTTGTATTTGTTTCCATGCGTTGAGTGTATGTTCATCTTTTATTTTTTTCCATGTGCGTTCGAGTTTCCTAGATAGTGTTTTTCATTTTTTCAGTTCTTCGTTGAACCACAGTATCGAGTTATGTCTGCATGTGGTTCTCGTTCGTAAGGGTGCTATTTCGTCTAATATGCTTCTGCATCTTTTGTCCCATTCTGATAGGTAGTATATGGAGTCCATTTGTGTTGTCCAATCATTATTGTATATCTGTTGCCAGAATGTTTCCGAGTCGATTTGGCCTCTTGTGCTGTGTGTTGAGTGTTCTCGTATGCGAAGAGAGTGTCAGGTTCTGCCAGGTTCTGAGCCCGCGGGACCGGGCTCTGGAGCAAACGTGAGCCCTTGGGCTGCTGACGAGGAGCGACAGCAGCAGGCAAAACCCACCAACCAACACTGGGTAAGCACAACGGCAGGGACTGCAGGCACTGCCCAGCGAACCGGAACACCTGGACTGGAATCCCCCGGACTGGAGGACACAGGACTGGAACACTGGACTGCAATCCCTCGGACTGGAACACACACCGGACCGGAACACACTGGACTGGAGCACACCAGACTGGAACACACACCGGACCGGAACACACTGGACTGGAACCCGGACTGGACCTAGGCTTCACCTACACTTGACTGCCTACCCCCTCGGGTTGAGCCTTCAGGTTCTGGCAGCCGGTAGGACTTACAGGGGCAGCAGGAATGAAGATCCAGGGGTGCCCCCTGGCACCTAAGCAATGGCAAGGCAGACAGACAGGGAATGTCCGGGTTCTGGCAGTAGGTAGGTTCAAAGCAATGGTCACAGAAGGGCTGGAAGCCCACAGAGCAATAAACACAAAAGGGCAGGGAACCTACAGAGCAGTAAACACAGAAGGGCTGGAAACCCACTAGCGATAAACACAGAAGGGCTGAAAACCCACAGAAGGGTAGGAGACCCACAGAGCAAATAACTACCGAAGGGCAGGGAACCTACAGAGCAAGAAACACAGAAGGGCAGGAAACCCACAAGCGATAAACACAGAAGGGCTGAAAACCCACAGCGCAATAAATACAGAAGGGCTGGAAACCCACAAAGCGATAACCACAGAAGGGCAGAACACCCACAGCGCAATAAACACAGAAGGGCAGGGAACCTACAGAGCTATAAACACAGAAGGGCTGAAAACCCACAGCGCAATAAACACAGAAGGGCTGGAAACCCACAAGCGATAAACACAGAAGGGCTGAAAACCCACAGAAGGGTAGGAGACCCACAGAGCAAATAACACAGAAGGGTAGGAAGCCCACAGAACAATAAACACAGAAGGGCTGAAAACCCACAGAGCAAAAGACAAGGAAAGCAAACGGTGCTAACAGCACACTAACCTCGGGACCTAAAGCACTGCGGAGGGAATGGCAATGCAAAGGCCAGGACTGTAGTCTTCGGGTGACTAATAAAGCCCATCAAGACCAGAGCCACAGCTGCAGCAATCACCTTGCAACCAAACAGAGGCTTGACACACAAAGCAGTCATTCCATAGGAAGGAACAGCGGGAGCCATCTTGGAAACTGGCAAGGAGGAAGAGGCGGCAGCCATCTTGGAAGAGGCATAGCCCACACAGGTGAGGTTCAGTAGGGCAATCAGCACACAGAGCCAGAGAGAAACTAAGACAGAGACAGACACAGAGACAAGCAGAAGCCAGCACAGCCACTGACTCCCAGAAACAGGGTAAGTATGAGGGTGGTCACGGCCACAAACGTGACAGTACCCCCTCCTCAAGACCCCCCTCTCGGTCCCCCTGAGGAGTTCAGGTGTCCAGGGGTAACTATGGTGAAACCTCCTGATGGGTCTCAAAAGCCCGACATAGATCACTGGACTGGAAGTCACAAAGAAGTTCCAAAGTGGCAGACAGGAGCGGAACTTGTCAACAGGAGGCTCCTTCCAATCCCCGCTGGGCCAACTCAGGAACTTGGAAGCATCAAGAGGAACCTCATTCAAAAGGCACCCTTCTCCGAGGGACCCCAGACTGAACTCAGGAAGCAAACCGGGACTGGGACCCGGACTAGAGTCAAAAAGCAAACCGGGCCTGGGACCCAGGTGGGCGTCAGAAGCTTGACTGGAACTCAGAGCAGGCTCAGCATCTTGGCTGGAAGTGGAACTAGGAACGGACTCAGCATCTTGGCTGGAACCAGAGCTAGGAGCAGGGTCAGCATCTTGGCTGGAACTGGAACTTGGAACAGACTCAGCATCTTGGCTGGAACTGGAGCTAGGAGCAGGGTCAGCATCTTGGCTGGAACTGGAGCTCGGAGCAGGGTCAGCATCTTGGCTGGAACTGGAACTTGGAACAGACTCAGCATCTTGGCTGGAACTGGAGCTCGGAGCAGGGTCAGCATCTTGGCTGGAACTGGAACTTGGAACAGACTCAGCATCTTGGCTGGAACTGGAGCTCGGAGCAAGGTCAGCATCTTGGCTGGAACTGGAACTTGGAACAGACTCAGCATCTTGGCTGGAACTGGAGCTCGGAGCAGGGTCCGTATCTTGGCTGGAAGTGGAACTTGGAACGGACTCAGCATCTTGGCTGGAACTGGAGCTCGGAGCAGGGTCAGCATCTTGGCTGGAACTGGAACTTGGAACAGACTCAGCATCTTGGCTGGAACTGGAGCTCGGAGCAGGGTCAGTATCTTGGCTGGAACTGGAACTTGGAACAGACTCAGCATCTTGGCTGGAACTGGAGCTCGGAGCAGGGTCAGCATCTTGGCTGGAACTGGAACTTGGAACAGACTCAGCATCTTGGCTGGAACTGGAGCTCGGAGCAAGGTCAGCATCTTGGCTGGAACTGGAACTTGGAACAGACTCAGCATCTTGGCTGGAACTGGAGCTCGGAGCAGGGTCCGTATCTTGGCTGGAAGTGGAACTTGGAACGGACTCAGCATCTTGGCTGGAACTGGAGCTCGGAGCAGGGTCAGCATCTTGGCTGGAACTGGAACTTGGAACAGACTCAGCATCTTGGCTGGAACTGGAGCTCGGAGCAGGGTCAGTATCTTGGCTGGAACTGGAACTTTGAACAGGAGTTGAACCGGGACTGGGACCCGGACTGGAATCAGAGTCTTGACTGGCAGGGCCCCTCAAACTGGACTCAGGAGCTTGGCTGGGAGCACCCCGCGAACTGGACTTTAACTGAGGCTTGGCAGAACACACCCTTTGGACAGGGATCGGAGGCTCGAGCGGGAGCGCCACTCGAACTGGCCTTCGGAGCTTGATTGGAGGTACCCTCCAGACTGGAAGCGGAGGTGCCACCTGAACCACCCTGTGGACTGGCATCGGAGGCTTGGTTAGAAGCCCCCCTCGAACTGGACTCAGTGGCTTGACTGGACGGGTCACTTGAACAAGAACCGGAGACTTGACCCGAAGCGCCATTTGCACAGGAATCTGATGCTCCATCGAAGGCTTCCCTCGGACTGGACTCGGAGACTTCAAAGGGCGTGCCATTTGAAGGAGGACTGGAGGCTCGACCCGAAGCGCCACTTGCATAGGAATCTGACGCTCCATCGAAGGCTTCCCTCGGACTGGACTCGGAGACTTCAAAGGGCGTGCCATTTGAAGGAGGACTGGAGGCTCGACCCGAAGCGCCACTTGCATAGAAATCTGAGGCTCCGTCAGAAGCACCCCACGGACTGGACTCGGAGACTCGAATGGAAGCGTCACCTGAACTGGCATCGGAGGCTCGGTCAGAAGCGTCCCTCGGACTGGACTCTGAAGCTTGGCTGGACGTGCTGCTCGGACTGGATTCAGAGGCTTGTCTGGGCGCGCTGCTTGAATGGGACTGGACCCCTGCTGGGCCCAGAGCATGGAATTCCCAAGACGTCTCCTCTCTGCGACAGCTTCAGGAGTATCCCACAAAGCTGGATTCAAGACCAGGCTGCGGCGATATTCAGCGAGCGTGATAAAAGGGTCCATATCTGAAACTGGGTTTTCAGCGATTCCAAGCCACCGGACACGTTTTCTCTCAGCTGCCGCTTCAGGGGTCTTCTTCAAAACAGGATGAGACAAAAGTTTCCCACGATACTGACGAAGAGTCATAGAAGGATCAAGAACAACGATAGAGCTGGACCCCAGCTGGGTCAGCTGGGTGGGGGTTCTTGCCGGGCTCATGGCCTTTGCATTCTGTCAGGTTCTGCCAGGTTCTGAGCCCGCGGGACCGGGCTCTGGAGCAAACGTGAGCCCTTGGGCTGCTGACGAGGAGCGACAGCAGCAGGCAAAACCCACCAACCAACACTGGGTAAGCACAACGGCAGGGACTGCAGGCACTGCCCAGCGAACCGGAACACCTGGACTGGAATCCCCCGGACTGGAGGACACAGGACTGGAACACTGGACTGCAATCCCTCGGACTGGAACACACACCGGACCGGAACACACTGGACTGGAGCACACCAGACTGGAACACACACCGGACCGGAACACACTGGACTGGAACCCGGACTGGACCTAGGCTTCACCTACACTTGACTGCCTACCCCCTCGGGTTGAGCCTTCAGGTTCTGGCAGCCGGTAGGACTTACAGGGGCAGCAGGAATGAAGATCCAGGGGTGCCCCCTGGCACCTAAGCGATGGCAAGGCAGACAGACAGGGAATGTCCGGGTTCTGGCAGTAGGTAGGTTCAAAGCAATGGTCACAGAAGGGCTGGAAGCCCACAGAGCAATAAACACAAAAGGGCAGGGAACCTACAGAGCAGTAAACACAGAAGGGCTGGAAACCCACTAGCGATAAACACAGAAGGGCTGAAAACCCACAGAAGGGTAGGAGACCCACAGAGCAAATAACTACCGAAGGGCAGGGAACCTACAGAGCAAGAAACACAGAAGGGCAGGAAACCCACAAGCGATAAACACAGAAGGGCTGAAAACCCACAGCGCAATAAATACAGAAGGGCTGGAAACCCACAAAGCGATAACCACAGAAGGGCAGAACACCCACAGCGCAATAAACACAGAAGGGCTGGAAACCCACAAGCGATAAACACAGAAGGGCTGAAAACCCACAGAAGGGTAGGAGACCCACAGAGCAAATAACACAGAAGGGTAGGAAGCCCACAGAACAATAAACACAGAAGGGCTGAAAACCCACAGAGCAAAAGACAAGGAAAGCAAACGGTGCTAACAGCACACTAACCTCGGGACCTAAAGCACTGCGGAGGGAATGGCAATGCAAAGGCCAGGACTGTAGTCTTCGGGTGACTAATAAAGCCCATCAAGACCAGAGCCACAGCTGCAGCAATCACCTTGCAACCAAACAGAGGCTTGACACACAAAGCAGTCATTCCATAGGAAGGAACAGCGGGAGCCATCTTGGAAACTGGCAAGGAGGAAGAGGCGGCAGCCATCTTGGAAGAGGCATAGCCCACACAGGTGAGGTTCAGTAGGGCAATCAGCACACAGAGCCAGAGAGAAACTAAGACAGAGACAGACACAGAGACAAGCAGAAGCCAGCACAGCCACTGACTCCCAGAAACAGGGTAAGTATGAGGGTGGTCACGGCCACAAACGTGACAGAGAGCCCCTTTTCCGCCAGTTTAGGAATAGGTTTAGTTTGTAGTGGTTGGTCCATGGTGCTTCTGTCCATTTAATTTCTGTTATTATTAGGTTCTGGTCTGTGGAGAGTTTGTGTGAGATGTGGTCAAGTGTGTGCCCTTTTGCATGAGTTGTTTGCATGTGTGGCCATTTAAGATCCCATAGGTGAAGGAAGTCCTTGCATTCGTGTGCGTTGGTGGAGTTTGGGTCTTCTAGGTGAAGGATGATTTCTCCTAATACTAGTATATTGGAGTTGGATACACAGGTATTTGAAATGAAGTCCATTAAGTTTGACTGGCTTTTGTTCCAATTCCATGGTGGTCTTTAAAACAGGACGCAATTTAGCAGGGTTCAAAAAAGGTTTAGCTATCTTCCTAAAAGAAAAGTCCATATGCCATTATTAAAATAGACTTGAGGAAAATCCACTGTTTATTTCTAGGATAAGCAGCATAAAATGTATTGTACTGTTTTGGGATCTTGCCAGGTACTTGTAACCTGGATTGGTCACTGTTGGAAACAGGATACTGGGCTTGATGGACCTTCAGTCTGTACCAGTATGGTAACACTTATGTACTTATGTTTATTGTAAAAGCACCATATACACGCTTCAGCAATAAACATTTTTTTTGTAATTTGACCACATTTTTGGAATCTTGATTCATTTATGAAAGAATTCTGACATTTTTGTGAAGGTTCCTTGTCCACCCTTACTTTTGTTTGCCTCTTGTGCTGAAAATTAAACATGCAGTGCTTCTGTTTATCCGTGCACTTTAATGGCCTCTACATTTGAATAGCAAATGTAGTTTGTTACAATGGAATCAAAACAAACTCTTTTGATGCTGTTATTTCATTCTATTTGAAAACGCAATGAAATGAAACAAAGTAGTTCACTACAGTTTTCATAAGCAAGAAATGGAGCAGTCATCCAGAATTACATCATTAAAACTGCATCATACATGAAATTAAAATAACAATGTAAGACACAAATTTCATTTTACTTATTTAGCACATATTCCTGGAATAGGTATGTTTTCAAAGATCTCCTAAACAGCCTGTAGTTGGTTATTGATGTAATGTAAGATGGTAAAGTTTTTCAACTTTTTGCAGCATTAAAGCAGTGTTTGTTCCATGTGTCAACCCAGTGGTGATCCTTAGTCAGCTGCCACCCGGGGCGGATCGCTGCTGCACCCCCCTCACTGGGTGCAGCGGCATCCCCCCCCCCCCCCGGGTGCAGCATGACACCACCTCCCGGTGCATCGACACCCCCCCCCCCCCCGGGTGCATTCTTACCTGCTGGGAGAAGCCACGCGGGTGTCGGTTCCGCAGATTCCCTGCTCCCTCTGACCTGGAACAGGAAGTAACCTATTCCGGGGCAGAGGGAGCAGGGAACTAGCGGTGCCAACAGCTGCACGGCTGCTTTCTGCACCCCTCCAGCGGCGTGTACCCGGGGCATACCGCTCCCACCGCCCCGCCCTCGGTACGCCACTGGGTTCATTCCCACTGCAGCTCCTTGTGACTCTGGGCAAGTCACTCAACTCTCAATTGTCCCAGATGCAAATAAGTAGCTGTATGTATTATGTAAACCACTTTAAATGTAATTACAGAAAGGCAGTATGTCAAGTCCCATTTCCCACGACTTGTGTGTGTAAGTTATAGAATCCTAGCACATAACTGTTACAGTTAAGCTTGTAAGTACTAGCTGTGCACTCAGAGGTATTCTATAATATAGATGCAAGCCGCTTAGGCTAGATTCTATATATGGTGCCAAAAAAAAAAATTGGTGCTAAAAAAAGCACCATTCTATAAGCCAAGCTTAAAGTTAGGCACTGTTTATAGAATAGTGCCTATGCTGCAGCCATTTGCACCAACTTCAGTGTGTAGAGCAGGTTTTACCTATTCAAGTAGACTCTTACAAATGCCTGAGGCACATAGCAACACATGCCCTTATGTGATATACATGTAGGCATTTTCTGGGGCACAAATACAAACATAATTACACCTGCCTTGGAAAAGGGATAAGCTTGCACTCCTACCTTTTACAGTCTGTGTACTGCAAATGACAAGACAGATTCGGTTAGGCTGGAATGGGCTTTGACGGCAACTCCAGTAGTTGGAATATAAGGACAGATCCAGGTGGATTTCTAGGGTCTATGTCCCAGAAACACCAAAGAAAGACATGATCAAGTATAGAATATCACTTTAATTGTTGATTCAATCTTGAATTGATAATGAATGTGACCGTTGGGCAGACTGGATGGACCATTCAGGTCTTTATCTACTGTCACTTACTATGTTACTACACGTTACCTTCCAATGGAGTAATTTTATAAGGGCACAGAGGTGCAAATATGACTTTTATAAAATGGGGTAGCTTATGTGCCTGACAACCTAGGCGCTGTCTTCTAAAATTAAACTCCCCATGTACTAACCACAAAAGCTATGCACAATGAGAGCCACATATAAACGGTAAATGTAGAACAAGAAACACATTTTATAGAACAATTGCAGCAAGGTTTTATTTACAGGACTCTTAAGTTTATCTCAAGCTGTTTTTACTTTCAGGCACTCAACAATATCTTGTTTCTGAAATACCCTCAATTATATTTCTCAGCTAAGGGGACACAAATATAAAGGTCATCTTCTGAGCTGTCTGCCTTCTCTGTTGAACAATTTTCTTTGATAACCTCCACATATCATGTTTTATTTATTGGGACTTGATCCACCAAAACTAAATGTGTGGTCTACAGGATGACTATCGTGAAAAATGCTGCCTTGAAAACGGTCCTCACACTCTTGTACATGTTTCACATGTTTCATTTAACTCATGTTTTAAAATTCTGATCAAACTGTACCATATTTCTAGGTGAAGTGGAACTTCAGAGGGTAATTCTTTCACTGTTATGATTTGTCATAGTGGAAAGAATTACCCTCGAAAGGTCCACTTCACCTAGAAATATGATATGGCTTGATAATTAGCATTGGGAATGTTTATCATAAAAGTTCTATTCAACATTTAGTTTAATTTATTTATTCATTGGAATTTTTTAAAAAAGCTTTTATGACGAGATTTGCATAAGGCAGGTACAGCTTGACATAAAACCCACAATCTTGTTAAAAGCATAACAATAGTAAAATGACTGAATTTAAGCATAAAAACAATTACCCCACTGTTTACAAAGTCATGCTAGCAGCTGCTGCATGGCAGTGCCGACACAGCCCATTCAAAGTGAATGGGCTGTGTTGGCATTAGTGTGCTGGCAGCCACTAGCACAGCTTTGAAAACAGGGAGGTTAATGAGGAATCTCAGAAATGGCAAATTGAATCCTAATAATAGGAATAACATGATATAGCAACAGAAATATACCCATTAAACAGCATAGTGGAACAAACAGCGAGCAGAAATATGATAAACTAGTAAAAAAGGCCCATTTCTGTAGGCAAGGAAACGGGCCTTAGGCAGGCAATTCCCCCCCCCCCTCTGTGCTACAGTCTCCTTGAACCCCCCCTTCCGCGAAGCTGTCGTTCCCCCCGTGCTGGCGAAAACTGCCCCCCGTCGCCGCCGCCGCTGCCGTTGCCATGCTACCTGTTCTTACAGCTGAAGTGTTGTTCTTTCCTTCCCGTTGGTTCTTCAATCATCTTGTCGGGAAGTTCCTCTGCGTGTGTCTGACGTCAGACGCACACGTGCGTCTGACGTCAGATGCACACGTGCGTCTGACGTCAGATGCATGGAGTTAAACTTTCTGAGAAGATGTTTGAGGAACCCAACCGAAGGGCAGAACAACACTTCTGCTGTCAGCACAGGTAGTGCACAACAACGGCGGGGAAGGGGGGGGGGGGTGCGGTTTTCAGCATTCCGGTGGGGGGGATCGACAGGTTCACGGAAGGGGGTGGGTTTCGAGGGGGCCGTAGCACGGGGGGTGACAGCTGATTCCGAGGCAGTAGGAGGAGTAGGGAAACACGCTGCGCATGTTTCCCTACTCCTCTCCTTGCCTTGGAATCAGCTGTTTTGACGTCAGTGACGTCCGTGCGTGTCTGCCTCGCAGACCACCTGCAGCCAGGGAGCCATGGTCCCAAGCATAGAACGTTGGAGGTGAGAATTATTATATAGGATGTCAGCAGAATTCAAATGATGTCATAATAAGCAGCATGGAAGATCATTCATATAACACAGATATGATGCTTATGATGTCAGCACAATACAAATGAGACACTTTAATAGGCACACATTACAGGCACACATTAGAAATAACATAAATTTGGTGCTCATGCTGTTCACATAATACAGTGAAACACATTAAAAGGCATCTGAGGGGGAAAGTGCTGTTACACAATGACACAGTAAATCATGGCAGATAAAGACCTGCATGGTCCATCCACTTTGCCAAGAAGGTGGCCAGAGCTGCACCCGCCACTCTATGAGGGCCCCACCCACCCATGCTTAAATTCTGGTCTTCCCTATGCCAACCGTATGGGCAGCCAAACTTTATCGAGTCTTGGTTATAACCATATTTCATCCCCAAGTAATGCGGACAGTCAAGATACCTTCCTCTCCCCTGTGAGCTGCAGTATGTGACGACAAAATGATGTACAACACTGGAGTTTGTAGGAGTATTTACCTGAGATCTCACCTCTGCTGGTCTTGGCCTATACAAGCCAAACCATTCTGTTGTAACAATATGGATACTTCTGCCTGTGGCCTGCATGCATCAGTAACTATCAGAAACCAACTTTGCTACAAAAGGAAAATTACTGCTGAGCACACCATGATGACTTCATCCAAGGACATATTATCTCCTGAGAAGAATGGAGGAGAGAGACACACATGGCTCCAGGAGTATGGGATCCGACAGGGAGGTTTGCATGCCATTGATAACAGTTTCATTGCTACAACAAAGGCCCTCTTCATGACCATGAAGCTGGCTGGACATTATTACACCATCTGTGATTGGTCCACAGGTATCATCTAATCCTTGGATGCCAGTGTGAGAAGAAGGGAGAGGACCAGAAGACTTGCCAGAGGATAGAAGGCTCGGAAAGAGCAAGAGACTGATTTCCAAAACACCAATGAACTGCATACCTTGTAACAAACTCACAAGGTTAGCTCAGCTACAATATACGGCCTTACCTAAAGACTGTGTCATCTGCATCCAGAATACAGATCTCGGACTTATTCCTGGACTGAGAGACTCGCTGAGGCTTCAGCTTGAGTCTCAGAGGAGGAATCCGCTTCTTTATCATTGGAAGTCTGTTACAGACGGCAAGGTGAGATAACAGGAAATACTACCTATGGTCATGGGGATAATTAGTATTTGGCTTTTGTCTGAGACAGATGGGTTTTATGTCATGACTTATGGTCTGTGAATTTAGCTGCTAACTGTGTATTTTGCATAAGACGCGTGGTGTAAGTTCTCAAAATAATCATTAGGATATCAGTATTGTGATTGGTTGTGTAATCACTCATTTAATTAGTCCATTAGGATAATCATATATCATTATCTATATTTTGGTGATAATCTATTTTTATAGCAAGTTATTTTGCTTCAGAACTATATATATATATATATATATATATATATATATATATATATATATATATATATATATATATATATATATCTTTACCTAATAAATAATATATATTCCATTTGTGGCATTGTTCCTTTTTCCAGCTAGCCATAGGGCCAGAGAGGTACGCTTCCCCTAGACACGAGTCCAGAATAATTGCTATTTAGTAGTGTTCTGTCAGCTAAGTACCTCAGGATATATATATTAGGAGTTGTCCTCCTGGATATATACCCCTACAAGTTGCCGAACCTCCATCTATCTTTTGCCATGTGCGGGACACAGACCATAGTGGCATCAGCCTCGGTTCCCCCAATGCTGGAGTTGCAGAATCTTCTTCAGTCTTTTGCCATTTGCAGGAAATAGACCCTAGAAGCAGAAGTGGAGCCAGGATGAGGCAGGTTGATGGCGCAGGGATAGCGAGAGCGGACTTCTGCCGTCGGCGTCGCACATTTTCAGTGCAACAGGATGAAATAAAATAGGCATCGGTGCCGGTAGAACTATGTTTGGGGGAGTGGCCGTTCCCCTGGCACCCCACCTAGCTACGCCACTGAGTAGAAGTCCATCTGGCATTGGCCTTAGTTTTCCCATGCTGGATTTGGGGAGTCTTCTTCACTCTTTTGCCATTTGTGGAACACAGACCATAGAAGTTTGTCTGGCTTTGGCCTTAGTTCCCAGTACTATTGCACAACATAACACCTCAATAGCCATGTTGTGTTTCTATCCTCTTTCTATTTACGCATCCCCTGTATCTATCCCCTGCATTTTTAAATTCGCTTACTGTTTCTGACTATCACTTATCCTGAAAGGACATTCCAGGTATTTGTTCTGGCCGCAAATATAATAGACTGGTACCTACTTGTTCTAGTTGCAAGTTTATGAACTGTTTTCAAGTGCCCTGGGTGGGTTACATTTATGTTTTAGTAATTAATTCTATGAAATCTCCAGGTTTAGAATTGATATTAGCCTGCATATAATCGAAAGAGATAAACGCCTATATTGCAACCCAAATCGGGAGATGGGCGTCTTTCTCCCGTGGGCGCCCAAATCGGTATAATCGAAAGCCAATTTTGGGCGTTTCCAACTGCAATCTGTCGTGGAAATGGGTAAAGTTGGCGGGGGCATGTCGGAGGCGTGGTGAAGGCGTACCTGGGGCGTGGTTATCAGCTGAGGAGAGATGGCGTCTTTAGCTGATAATCGAAAAACAAAGCCGTTTTTACCGCGATTTTGGGTCACTTTTTGTGGACCCTTTTTTTCACGAACAAGTCCCAAAAAAGTGCCCCAACTGACCAGATGACCACTGGAGGGAATTGGGGATGACCTCCCCGGACTCCTCCAGTGGTCACTAACCCCCTCCCACCAAAAAAAACCCCACTTTAAAAACTTTTTTTCCAGCCTGTATGCCAGCCTCAAATGCCGTACCCACCTCCATGACAGCAGAATGTGTTCTATCCTGTGACTGCCTTTCCCTGGTTCTAATGTGGCTCTCGGGTGAGTGTGACACCTTTTCTGTTATGCGCACTGCAGAGTCACATCAGCAATGCATTGTGGTGGGTGTAGGGTATTGGGCTTCGTGATTCCAGTAGCTTGTGGCAAATGCTCACGATGTTGGTAGTTGGTAGGCTCTACTCCCATGGTGCTTTTCCCCCGGAATACTGGGTCAGAGTGTGCCCTGTTTTCTTTCCGGTAGTCCATGAGGTAGTGGCCATTTTTGTAAGCCAGTTTTAGATCCCTTTCACGTGTTAGCCACGTTACAGAACTTAGTTCTTACCTTGAATGTGGCTGAAAGAGGGCATTGTACACCATTCTGCCAGCTCTGACCTACTGCTCATCTCAGTACCAGGGAGACTCGTTGCCAGTGGGGCACAACCTCTGATCTGCAGTTAACTGTGAGTAAGCATGCTTATTCCAATAAAGGACATTTTCGGAGAGATTAGTCTTCAGGTGTCAACTGGTGTGCCAATGTTATATAGCAGCAACAAGTCCTAGAGGCCTGCGTGTATGCAGGTCCCTGGAGCACTTTTAGTGGGTACCGCAGTGCACCAGCCAGGTGGACCCAGACCCATCTCCCCCTACCTGTAACACTTGTGCTGGTAAATGGGAGGTCTCCAAAACCCACTGTACTCACATGTAGGTGCCCACTTCACCCCTAAGAGCTATGATAGTGTTGTACATTTGTGGGTAGTGGGTTTTGGGGGAAGGGGTTGGGTGCTCAGCACCCATGGTAAGGGAGCTATGCATGTGGGAGCGTTGTCTGAAGTCCACCGCACTGAACTCTAGGGTGCCCAGTTGGTGTCCTGGCATGTCAGGGGGGTGAGTGTACTACGAATCGCGGCCCCTCCCACGACCAAATAGCTCGGATTAGGACGTTTTTGAGCTGGGCGTTTTTAGTTTCCATTATCGCTAAAAAAAACAAACGCCCAGCTGAAAAACGTCCATTTTTTCGAAAATACGGTCTGTCCCGCCTCTTCACATACCCATTTTCGGACATAGACGCCCATGGAGATAGGCGTTCACGTTCGATTATACCCCTCCACGTCAGTTAGACGATGAGGATTCTAATGATCTTTTTGGTATTTTGTTAATCTATAGACAACCAGGTAGTTGGGCTAATACATAATCTCCTGTTTGACTTGATTTTACAGGCAGTAATACAATTTCCATGTATACTTATTTTAGGTGATACTAAGTTACATGTAGAGAAATGTTTAGATATGAATCATTGATATCTAAGCATTTTTCAATGTGCTAATTTTGTAAACAGGACCCTAAATTTCATCTGCCATTGGATGCCCACTCTTCCAGTTTCCTAAGGTCTTCCTGCAAATTTTTCACAATCCATGTGCTTTGACAACTTTGAATAGTTATGTGTCATCTGCAAATTTACCCCCCCCCCCTTTAGAAAGCCATGCTAGCAGCTTTCGCGCAGTGATGCCGACACAGTCCTACCACGCGGCAGCTGGTAGCATGGCTTTGTAAATGGGGGGGGTGGGGGGGGAGGGAGTTAATCACCTCACTCGTCATTCCATTTTCCAGAATATTTATAAATATATTAAATAGTACCGGTCCCATTACAGATCCCTGCGGCATTCCACTATTCACCCTCATCCATTGAGAAAAATGGATGTCCAATAACCAATTCCTAATCCACAGAAGAACATTTTAATTTTCTCAGGAGTCTCTCATGAGGAACTTTGGCAAAAGCTTTTCTGAAAATCTAGATACCGACTCACCTTTATCCACATGTTTATTTATGTCTTCAAAAAAATGAAGCAAATTGGTGAGGCAAGACTTGGCTGAACCCATGCTGACTCTGTTGTCCTATTAAACCATGTTTGTCTATATGTTCCGTAATTGTATTCTTTATAATAGTTTCCACTATTTTCCCTGGCACTGAAGTCAGGCTTACCAGTCTATAATTTCCCGGATCACCCCTGCAGCCCTTTTTACAAATCAGCGTTACATTGGCCACCCTCCAATCTTCAAGTACTACAGATGATTTTAACGACAGGTTACAGATCACTAACAGCAGATCAGCATGTTTCATGTTTGAGTTCTTTCAGTACCCTGGAGTGCTATCTGGTCCAGGTGATTTATCACTCTTTAACTTGTCAATTTGGCTAAGTACATCTTCCAGGTCCACCAAGATTTCTTTCAGTTCCTCCACATCGTCACCCTTGAAAAAAATTTCCATCAGCTTGGCCAAGACAGTGCAACCTGTGACCTATCACAAGATGCCTGCAGAACCCCCACACCTGAAGTAGCCAGATCTCACCATAATCACATCTGAAACAATTGCTTCAAAGTTAACTTTATTATTAGCCAACCTATGTGGAAGCAACAAGCCTTCAAATTAGCTGGCTAAAAGGCTGCAGTTATCAATGCAGTTATGTGCATAGTTATTTTCATACTATGCATAAAATTCCATATCCACCTAAGCCTTTGAATATATGAAGATAGTGGCACTTATATATACATCTGCCTGCCAACTGCTTCTATGTTTTGCTGCTCTTTTTGAATCTACTGATTGTCCACAGAAAGCAGCATGCCTGGAAGAAAGTTACTAGGGAAATGAACTCTGTATACCATCACAACAGAGGCATAAAAGATCTAAAAAAAGACACAGCAGGTGCTAGGGAAGAATGCCAGATGAAAATAGGCACTCAAGTTTCAGTTCTTCCCTTCTTAGCAGCAGTTCCTGAGTACCCTGAAGATGTAGGTGCTGCACATCATTGAGGAGGTGGCCATCTCTGGGGTCTCAGGGTATGACAGTTTGAGGCCACATTAACATCAAGGTAAATATAATTCTCTAGTTCTTTGTTGCAAGTGCCTCCCCATCTCTTTTAAAACTCTTTAAGCACTAGCTATGTATCGCATATCATCTTCCGCTCTCTCTCCTTTCTCTACTAGCTTGTGCTTTTTCCCTGGTTATTGGTGTAATGTGCTATCTGACAGGACAATTTGGAGTGTGTGTGGGGGGGGGGGGGGGGGGGGGGGGGGGTGTGATTGGCTACTATGACATGCTACTAGTAAAACCTTGCCTTACTTATGTAACATTGCAAAAGGCAGGGATAGAAGGTTAACTTTTTGTTGCCTGAAAAACTAAACTTGATGGCATGCTACTATATGCTTCTGACTCAGGAATAATGTCAGGAAATACTTTTTCATGGAGAGGGTGGTAGATACCTGGAATGCCCTCCCACAGGAGGTGGTGAAGATGAAAACGGTAACAGAATTTAAAAAAATGTATGGATTAAACATAAAGGAATCCTGTATAGAAGGCATGGAACCAAACAAGCTTAGCAGAGATTAGATGACAACACCAGTAATTGGGAATCAAAGTCAGTGCTGGGCAGACCTCTACGGTCTATACCCTGATCATGGCTGGACAGCAGATTGAGCTTCAGTAGCTGGAGAACAGGGTAGTTCACATAATATAATATAGTGTTAATTTCTAGATTTCTCTGGAAATCCTCCATGCCTCATATATATATATATATACAGTACAATCCGTTTAAGTGCAAGGGTCTGGGACCAAAGAAATGCATGCAGTTAACCGGAGCATGCACTTAACCATTGTGACCCAAAGAAGCTTGACATCTGATAAACATATGTACAGTATTGTTTATTATACGTACAGTATACAGTCTCCGTTAACTGATGTTATACAGTCTCCATTAACTGACATTAGGCTTACTTGAAGTAATCAGTCATAGTCCTTTGTACACTCTTGTGTCTGTGAGTTCCACAGACTATGTTTGCCAGACGGTAAAAACTGTCATAGCAATGACATCCAGTGGCCTCCAGATAGGCCCACTCAGTGTTGAGACTCTCCAGCACTCTTGCAAAAGTGATAGGAGGTTGTTGAATTTCATCAACATGTGCCTCGCTGCTCATTTCATCATCAGCCATTGCCTGCGTGTAGGCGCATATCTCAACATCAGTGCTGTTGTCAGCTGTTTGTAGATCATAATCAACAGCTATGTAGTAATGAAACTCCTCTTCAGTAACACTGGCTGGGATGTCAATAGCCTGTTCATCTGACGCGTTTGCAACAGCTGCATCTGTTTTGTCCCTCTCCACATCCCTAACAATGCTTGCCCGCTTGTAGCAGTTCACAGTGGTTGCCTGTGTAACATGATTCCAGGCTTCTTTCTGCATATGTAGGGAATCCAACAGTGATAGATTACAAGGTAGTTCAACAGCACATTTATCCTTGCCAGTCTGGTCATCCATAACACTCATCATATGACAAAGCACAAGAGCCCGATAATGTTGTTTGAAATTGGCTATTATGCCCTGATCCATAGGTTGGATCAGAGAAGTAGTGTTTGGTGGCAGGAAGACCACCTTGACGTTAGACAGCCTGACATCATCACTGTGTGCAGCACAATTATCACAAAGCAACAAAATCTGACGCTTTTGTGCCCGCATTCTAGTGTCTAACTTCTTTAGCCACTGCTTCCAAATTTCCCCAGTCATCCATAAATTTGCGTTAGCCTCATATGACACAGGAAGTCACTTAACATTCTTGAAGCAATGGGGCTGTTTGCTCTTTCCAATGACGAGTGGTTCCAACTTCTCACTCCCATCCATATTGCAGCAAAGGAGGATCGTCAGTCGGTCCTTCGACGTTTTACTTCCTGTAGTTTCGGCTTGTTTGAATGCAAGTGTTCCATCAGGAATCGCTCACCAGTAGAGACTGTTTTCATCAGCATTGAAAATGTCAAGAGGTGCAAACTCGTTCAAGATGGTAGGAAGAACTGAAACAACCCAATTTTCAGCACCAAAGTCATCAGCGTCTTGTTTTTCACCATGCTGTTTCTTGAATTTTATGTTGTTCCTCTCCTTCCATCTTTCCAACCATCCAACAGTGGCTTTGAATTCAGTTAGTCCAAGACTTTCAGCTAGCTGATTAGCTTTCTCCATAAGCAGTGGACCACTGACAGGAAACTGTCTACTCCTGACTTGAGAAAACCACCAAAGAAGAGCATCTGCTACCTCCTCAGCTTTTCCCACAAGTTTACGATTCCGGTGTGGATTTGTATTTTTTGCCAGTCTTCTAGAAGCTGGTCTTTCTGCTTCAAGATACATGAAATTTGACTGGGATTGACACCATATTCTTTAGCAATAGATGATTGACTTTGTTTGTTTTCTAATTTTTTTAAGAACTTCTATTCGTTCAGCCAGTGTTAAAGTCTTACAGTTGCGCCACGACGACGACGACAACTCCAGTGTACACTCTAACAACATTCTTTCGCTTATTCTGCTTGTAGCAGTTAACCAACGAGATTTCAAATTTACCGCCCCCTTGTCACACGCCAATTGGCTTCCATATTCCGTGCGTGCGCTTATGCGGAGTCTTTCCTGCAGAGGAGCGGTCTTAAACCATGCATATAAGTGAATCTTGCACTTACCAGTGGTGCGCTAAACCGAAGTTTGTCCCCATAGATATTGATGGTGCCAAAAATGGGACCGAAGTACGGCATGCAGTTAAACAGAGCTTATCGGATAAATGCGCTTATCCGATCTGCACTTAAATGGAATTCACTGTATATATATTGTGATAAATAAGAGGCTGTCTTAGCCAAGGCAGGCCACTAGATGGTGCTGTTCCCCTAAAAATGTCCAGGATGTCTGGGGTAGGCCACTAGAGGGCGCTAGGAGAATAGGTGGAGGTCGCTAGGACTGGGGAGAGCCCTGGTGTAGGAGGTTATGGGCTGGGTCCTGTGTAGCTAATTAACCACTTTATACCCCACCTGAGTTGTAACAGAAAAGAGGAGAGCTGGTAGCTGACGAAAGAGGATCCCCCTGGAAAGAACTGGTTAAACCCTATGGACTTGTGGTGGACTGTGTGCTCAAGGAAGTAAAACAGGCTGGGGTAAGAAGTCCCTAAAGCATTAGTATTGGACTGTGTAGCCTCAGTACTTAGAGGAACTGTGTGTTCAAAGAAAGGACTGGGGGTCCAAGGAAGGAAGGACTGGGTGTCCAAAGAAGAAGTAGGGCTGTGTGTCCCAGTACTGAGAAGCAGGCTGCAAAGGCTGGGGTTAGAAGTCCCCAAAGTATTGAGGTTAATGCTGAGCCCAGGAATCTGTGTGGGGAGGCTCAGTGTGAAGATATGTAAATGTATAAAGTATTTAAGCTAGAAGAACTGTGCCCAGGGGCTGGAATAAAGAATTTGCCTGAATATGCTGTTGGTAAGACCTGTTTATTTTGCCTCTGGAGAACCAGGTCACCCTGAGCGTGAAAGGATAACATGCTAATCTGCATACACAATTTGCATACTGAGAACTAGCTCACCCTGAGTTAAAAAGGGGCTCAGGAGCTTGAGGTTGGATTGCTCAGGATGCTGGGAAAAGACTGTTTGGAGTCCTGTTCAGAGGCCACAGGCTATTGAGGCCTGCTGGAGAGGAAATCCTCCATGCCTTGTATTGCCATTAAAAAACTTCCTAAAAGTCTTGGGGGCTTAAATATTCCAGACTTTAAGCTTTACCGTTTAGCATTTCAGATTTCTCAGGCCAAACAATGTTACTCACTTTCTTTCTCATCTGATACTCCTAGATGGGTGATTTTTGAAAAAGAAAAATTATTACCTTCATCCTTAAACTTACTTCCAACCATGAACAAGTTTTGTTGTGCTGTAGATCGTTTAATATTAAAGTGCACCTCACGTTCAATTAATTTTGTTTGTTCTCTAATTTTAAATGGTCAAAGTCTATGGATATTTCTATTTCTGGTTTGAAAATGACCATGTTTGGCAATGGATTTTTGGACATTTTTTATAAAACGTCCAAAATCAGATTTGGATGTCATATCAAAAAGGCCTTCCATCTCTCACGTCATCAATTATAATGACTTTAAACATGAAAATTAGCTATGGTACATAGCGTGAGCAAGACTTGTTATATGGAACCGATTATATTGCATTGCAACTTAGAATTCACAAAGAACTTTACTTAGTCAGTGGTGGGAGGCAGGGCTGGTGGTTGGGAGGTGGGGATAGTGCTGGGCAGACTTATACGGTCTGTGCCAGAGCCGGTGGTGGGTGGCGGGGCGGGTGGTTGGGAGGTGGGGATAGTGCTGGGCAGACTTATACGGTCTGTGCCCTGAAAAAGACAGGTACAAATCAAGGTAAAATATACACAAAAAATGACACATGTGAGTTTATCTTGTTGGGCAGACTGGGTGGACCGTGCAGGTCTTTTTCAGCCGTCATCTACTATGTTACTATTCTGGTAAATTACTACTCTAATACCCAGGCAAGCTGAGCCAATTCATTTAGAAATGAGTTATGCTAAGTTCAATAATGGGAAGTCTCCCCTCGTTTACTTAGTTTAGAGAAAACCTATTTATTTTAATGGTCTCTACCGTGCACTTAGAAACATCAAAGTCAGGATCTAGTTTAATTATGAAGAATTGATATTTTTCTCTGCTGAAACCGAATATATAGAATTGAATTGAATATATATTTTACAGGAGAATATCTACTGTGTGACAAACTCCAGCCATACGGATTCAAACACTCACAGTGCTAAACATGAAATCAATGGTACATGGAAAGCCAGCAGTAATGCACAGCTAGAAATAGAACAGCTTTTTAAATGTTAAGACTTTTATTTACCAGCTCATAAACAACACTCATTTCCAGGAGATGCAGATAACATCGTGGTACTTTCTGTTTTTTAGCCATTGCTTACTCACCATTGCTTCTTATCACTAGACAAGGCAAAAAAAAAAAATAGCATGACAAACAAAAGAATAAAAGCATTGCCATACTGAGACAGAGTAAAGGTCTATCAAGCCCAGTATCCTGTTTCCAACAGTGCACAATCCAGATCACAAGTACCTGAGAAGGATCTTTTTTCCTTAATATTGTGGACAAATGTTGTGTATGATTTTTTGCCTTTTATATTTTTTCTCTTTTTTCTTTTTAGAAATCAATAGTTCTTTTACTTTATTTCTAGTCATGGATGTATTGAAGTGATGTTATTCTAAAATATGCTCAAATTTAAAAACAATCAAAACCAAGTACCTGGCAAGATTAGGGGGCACTCAATAAAGCTACAAAGTAGTACGTTTAAAACAAATTGGACAAAATATTTCTTCACTCAATGTGTGATTGTACTCTGGAATTCATTGACAGAGAATGTGGTAAAAGCAGTTAGCTTAGTGGGGTTTAAAAAAAGGTTTGGATGGCTGTCCATGAGCCATTATTAAGATGGACTTGGGGAAAATCCACTGTTTATTTCTGGGATACTTGTGACCTGGATTGGCCACTGCTGGAAACAGGATACTGGGCTTGTTGGCAACACTTATGTACTTATGCTACACAGACCTAAGCGATTCACAGACTAAAGTAATGAAATCAGAAAAGGAACTACAATGTACAATAGAAAAGTAGGGGATAAAAACAACCAATAGAAATTATAGATCTCAGGAAGGGAAGGAAAACACAGGAAGGGTGGAGAAAGGAAGGAGGGAGAGGGGATAAAAAAGGGAAAACTCACAGAAGTCCTGATTAACTGAAAACTTGCAGAAAAAGCCATGTCTTAATTGGAGTCTTAAAATTGGACAGGGATAGCTTGGTACAGATCTCGTTAGGGAGACTGTTCCAAATCATAGGTGCCAGAAAATAGAAAGCACTTTTTCCGATCCTTTCATACTTGGCAAGATAAGGGCCAGGAAGAACCATCTGATGGTCATTGAGTGATCACAAAATTCATGTGGGGGTATAGAGAATAGTGAGGGAAACAAGATAAGGAGAATAACCAGTAAGAAAGGCCTTGAAGGCCAACAAAAGTATGTTATATTGTTTCTGGAAGATGACAGGCAACCAATGGTGTTCGTTGAAAAAAAAAAAGGGGGGGGGGGGGGTTACTTGGTTATATTTACCAGCATGGCAGAGAAGCCTGATAGTGGTATTTTGTACAGATTGAAGTTTCTTAGTGATAGATTGTGTGACACCAGCAAAAACAATATTGGTTGTGATGAGAGGAAGAATAAGAATGAAGAAATAATAATGAGTGAAGAATCTACGTAGAAAATGTAGTTGCCTAAGAGTAAAGAAACAGGACTTTACTACAGAGGAAGTGTGGGATGAGAGGGATAACCAAGAATCAATTTGAACACCTAGGTAACAAAAAGAGGGGACATGTGTGATGGATGTTCCAAAAAGAAGGAGATAGGAGGATGGATAGGTCTGTTCACCTGTGATCCAACAGGCTACATCTTACTGGGGTTTAGAACCATAACATGATAAAAAAGCCATTGAGAGACAACATATAAACACAGCTGAAGTGTTGAGATGCAAGGAGAAGAAGGATCAGTGTAATAAAGTAGGAGAATATCGTCAGCATGAATTTATATGGAGATACAGAAACTTTGAATCAACCAGCCTAGTAGGCTGAGAAATAGATTAAATAGAAGGGGTGAGAGGAGAGAACTTTGAGGAACACAACAGTGCAAAGCTTGAGATGAGGATTCTGATAAAGCAGAGAGAACTTTAAAGGAGTGTGAAGAAAGAAAGGAGGATAACCATTGCAACACTAATCCAGAGATACCGATAGAGTCCAGGTGAGAAAGAAGAAGCGTGAGATCAATGAGGTCGAAAGCTGCTGAAAGATCTAAAGATATAGCAAGGGCATAATGACCAGAGTCCAATTGTGCATGAACTTCACTTAGAAAGCTACCTAGGACTGTTTCTATACTATAATGAGTCTTATAGCCTGATTGCCTGGGATTCAAAGTAAAAGTTCATTCAACAAAAGTAGAGAGTAGTTGAAAAACTGCCTTTTCTAAGATCTTGGAGAGGAAACATAGATTGGAGACTGGACAGTAATGTTTTGGATCAGAAGGGTCAACGGTAGGTTTCTTAAATATCGAATAAACTAGAGCTTGTTCCACAATGAAGGAAAAGAGCCAGTCGATAGGCTGAGGTTAAGCAGGGAAAGACGTGGAAAAAGCAAGCCAGGCTTTGGAATTCACAGCGAAGATGAGGAAATAGGATCCTGCTGACAAACTGTTGGCATTATATGTGATATAAGTTTAGACAGTGAAGTAATAGTCCATGGCTGATAAGAAGATCAAGAAGAGGAAAGAGATGACAGAAGAGCTAGATAGAGAAGAAGAAGAAGAGGCCAAAGTAGAAGAAGGGGGGAGAAGAGAATAGTGGAGTGCCACAGGGATCTGTACTACTACTACTACTTAACACTTCTAAAGTGCTACTAGGGTTACGCAGTGCTGTGCAGTTTAACAAAGAAGGACAGTCCCTTCTCAAAGGAGCTTACAATCTAATGGACAACATGTGCAGACAATCAAATTGGGGCAGTCTAGGGACCAATGCTATTTAACATATTTACAAATGATCTGGAAAACAGAATGACGAGTGAGGTGATTAAATTTGCAGATGACACAAAGCTATTCAAAGTTGTCAAAACACATGCGGATTGTGAAAAATTGCAGAAAGACCTTAGAAAACTGGAAGACTGGGCATCCAAATGCAAAGGTATGCACTTTGGGAAGAATAATCCATATCATGGCTACCTAATGCTAGGGTCCACCTTAGAAGTCAGCACTCATGGAAAAGATCTAGGGGTCATTGTAAACAATATGCTGAAATATTCTGCCCAATGTGCAGCGGCGGCCAGAAAAGCAAGCAAAATGTTAGGAATTATTAGGAAAGGGATGCAAAATAAGACCAAGAATATTATAATGCCTCTGTATCACTCAATGGAGTGACCTCACCTTGAGTATTGCGTTCAATTCTGGTTACCATATCTCAAAAAAGATATAGCAGAATTAGAAAATGTTCAAAGAATAGCGACCAAAATATGTGGAAAGGCTAAAGAGGTTTGGGCTCTTCAGCTTGGAAAAGAGATGGCTGAAGCATGGTATGATTGAGGTCTATAAAATCTTGAGTGTGTAGAACAGGTAGAAGTGAATTGATTTTTCACTTTTCAAAAAGTACAAAGACCAGGGGACACTCAATGAAATTACATGGAAATACTTTTAAAACAAATAGGAAGAATTATTTTTCTACTCAAAGAATAGTTAACCTCTGGAACTCGCAGCCAGAGGATGTAGTAAAAGTGGTTGGCGTATCTGGGTTTAAAAAAGGTTTGGACAAATTCCTGGCAGAAAAGTTCATAGTCTTATTGAGATGGACATGGGGAAGCCACTGCTTACCTCGGGATTGGTAGCATGGAATGTTGCTACTAATTGGGTTTCTGCCAGGTAGTTGTGACTTGGATTGGTCACTGTTAGGAGCAGGATACTGGGCTCCATAGGCGGTCGGTGGCCCAACTGTTTGGGGAGGCTAAAGGGGGTAAGGTTAGGGGTGGGGCCAGGGGCGGGGCTTACATCCATAATTGACAACACACACACAAAAAAAAGTAAAAATAAAATAATCACAATACCTTTTATTAAATTTAGTTATTAGATATGTATCATATGTCAAAGAATAAAGTGGTTGCTCAAAGCATATACTAACCACAATTGCTCAACTGCAAAACACTATGCACAACTTTGTGCAAAAACACACTCAGAACCTTACTGTACCATAAATATTACACTGGGCAGACCCTAATGCACCAGCGCTGCGTACGTCTAGTAATACTTTAGAAATGATAAGTAGTAGTAGCAGCAATATACCACCATACGGAAAATGCAGACCATCAACAATATGGAATTTGACTTTTTGGTCCACCATTAATAGAAATCAAAATCCAAAGCATATCATAACAAACCAGGGATGATGAGGAAAAGGAGAAAGAAGAACAGTGGCACAGTTGCTAAGAATGTGATATGAAGAAAAAGTACTATGTGGCAATGCATGGAGACAGTGGTGGATACGTTGAGCTGTCACCTATTGGAGGTAGTAGAGATATATGTATTCAGCAAACAAAGAACATCATTAGTGGTGGGGAAGCAAGGATAAAGCTTGAGACCATGAGTCTCAGATGTGTACCCTGTATCTAGAGAGAGAGGAACATTCTGGAGTCTCTACTTCTAAGTTAGAGCCAGTTTGAAAGGTGATATAATGGAGACTGTACTTGCCTGTCACTCACAAGGCAGGTAGAATCCTCTTTTGACGGTTGCAACGACGCTGATGTCAATGAAGAAAAAGGCACTACAGGCTTGTCTCCGGCTCCAGCTTCTCCCTTCTCTCAGTCTCTTCACACAGTTCCCCGCCCTTACAATGATGCATTTCCTGTTTGCGCGAGGGCGGGACAATCACACTGTGTGAAGAGAGAAGCTGGAGCCGGAGACGAGCCTGTAGTGCCTTTTTCTTCATTGATGTTGGCGTCACTGCAACTGATTACAATTTATAACAAATTACTACTCTACCTATGAAAAGTTGTTCCGTTATTATACTTCCCCTGTGTACATCCGTATACTGCACAAGCTGGCATGTTTGAAAATATAAGTGAGAGTAAATAAAAATGCTACCAAAAATGGAGAAGGGCATAAATTGCTTCCAGCTCATCTGCTTTCATTGGTGGTGGTGAAGCAGGGGGCAGGGCAGGGCAGAAGAAAGAGGCAGTGGGCAAGTAAGGCATAGCGCCCTGCTTTAGCTCCCTCTGGTCCCGATAAAACAATATAGCAAAATCAATATTTACTTCAAGCAGTGCAGCAGCAAAACTCCTGTTGGAAAATCACCCAAACTACTGGGTATACACAGAAAGTTACTCTCTGCTGCTACCGGTACGGTACTCATACAAATTACAGAGAGGTCCGCATCAAATTTATTTATTGTTCTTTAACGTGCATACCTGGAGTTAAAAACGACCAAAAGCACTGTATAAAAAAATATAGAATAAGGGTAAAAATGGAAAAAAAGGTGCCACTGACCACCAGTTTTTTTTACTGTCGCCATACGTATACACTATATAAAATATCTGCAGAGTAGCCTTAGTTAGTTCTCTGAGTGTTCGTGGTTCAAATGTTCAATAAAGTGTTGCAACAAGGAAAAAAAACCACACCAAGCAAAAGCAATTACTTTCAGGGAAGAGCAGCAGAGCCCGAAGCAGCGAGTATCTGACCAGTGTTGCCAGGTGGGCGGTTTTACCGCCCAATTGGGCGGTTTTCTGCGACCCGCCGCGGGAAATTTTTGCCCGCGGCGGGTTGCGGTTTTTTGGGCTTCTTTTTTTTCTTTTCCGCGGTTTTTCGGGCGGTTTTTTCAGCCGCGGAGGGCGGGGTTAGTGACATTTTGGGCGGGGTTAGTGACATTTTGGGCAGGGCCGATGACGGGGGAGGCGGGGCCGATGACGGGGGCAGGGTTGATGACGGCGGGGGCGGGGTGATGACGCGGGAGTGGGGTGTCAGGGGCGGGGTTTGAGTTTGGGCGGGTTTTGGGCTGTTTTTAGGCTGGATTGGGTGGGAAAAAAATTTTCCACCTGGCAACCCTGTATCTGACTGTGCCTGCAGATTCTCAGCGATGAGATGGCAGGAGGCAGGATCCGGGCAGCGCTCTGCTTGCGGCCACTTCATCTGCTGCTCATACTGTCTCTGACTCTGAGCAGCGAGCCCAAAGCCGCTTCGCAATGGACAGGACACGGAAAGTTAAAGGTTAAAACGCGGGGGGGGGGGGGGGGAGGGGAGGGCTGTGCCGGTCGGGGAGCTGAAAGTGGGAAGGAAGGAGGGAGAGCTGCCTGGCAAAAGTGCTGTGTTTGTGAGGGCAGCAGCAGCCAACAGAAGTCCACGATTGGGCTGGGGAGGCTTAGCCTCCCCAAGCCTCTTATACGGGGCGCCTATGCAGTGGGCTCGATGAACCGTTGGTTTGACCCAGTATGGCTATTCTTATGTTCTTATGACTGAGGAAAGAGGGAGTGAAGATAAGGATTGCAAACTAGGTAAAGTATGCTACAACTGAGCAGAAGCACTGGGTAAAGTAGGCTGTAACTGAGCAGAAGCACAGAGGGTCAGAATGTTTGATGTAAAATACTGAGCAAGGGTTTCAGTTGATGGTTTAATAGAGCGGAAGAAACTGGTTTCAGTGAAATTAAAGAATGGTAAACTGCATAAAGTTCACAAGATGGACAACCGATAGTTAAAATATGAGTTTTGAAATATGCTGCCTTAGCTTGTTTAAGATGAAAGTTATATTCTTGATATGAACACTTGCACATCAGAAGATGATCTTTTGATCTAGACTTGTGCCAAGGACTCTCAGCACATCACTCTTGGCACTTTAATTGTCAAAGTGAATCATTGTACCACACAGTATGAGCTTGAGAAGTGGCAGAGTAATATTGAAGTGAAGCAATTGAGCCAAAGGAATGCTTAAGAGCTGAGGATAAAGAGCAAACCTGTAGATCAAGGGGTAGGTTCTGCAAATTGTCTGGAGTGTGGAATTGCATTGGAGAAAGCGTATCAGAGTCAAGGTGTCTATAAGACTGAGCCCAATGGGCAGTTGTTGGAGTACTTATGGAAGCAGAAATGCTACAAAGCTGAAAAGGTAATGCAAAATGGTCTGACCACGATAACAGAACTGGAGATAAAGGGGAAGCAGAAAAAGAAGAATCAGTGTTAGATATGAGGAGTTCTAGAATGTGACCAGCTTGATGAGTTGGAAAGGTTATCCATTGAAGGAGACCTAGTTCTGTTAATAATGAAGAGAAACGTAAAACTCAGGGGTGATGTGGTATGTCCATGTGAACACTGAAGTCTCCAAAAATCAGAAGGTTCTCAAACTTAAGATAGACATCACTAAGAGATTGAAGGAAATTATCCCAAGAGTGAGAAGGAATAGAAGAAGGACAGTAACAAAGAAGGATATGTAATGGTGTGATGGTAAAAATCTTTAAAAGCAAGAGTTTCGGAATAGGGGAGAGCAGAAGAAAGTTCGATCAGTTGAACATCAGGAGAAAAGATAGCAGCTAAACCACCACCCTGCTTAGATACTCTAGAAGAAGAGATGTAGTCATACCCCGGAGGAAGGGAGTCAAAGAGGAAATATTCCTCACCGCGTTTTAATCATGTTTCCGTGAGAAAAAGAATCTGAGTTTTAGTTTGAAAAAGAAAATCCCGTAAAGGGGGGCCTTTAGCATGGACAGAATGACAGTTAATTAAAGCGACAAATAAGGACTTCTTGAAAACACATGGAGATGTAAGAAGTTTAATAACTTTGAGTGTGCTAACTTTAAAACCCAGAATAGCAGAGGTCAAACCAGTGCCATGACCTTCTGCTTAAATTACCTAAATTCAGATAAAGCATAGTAAAATTGATTCAGGGTCAGCGCTTCCATTAGATGAACTAGGCAGTTGCAGAGTTCTGAGATTCTGGGGTTTTGAGGAAAAGGCAGTGGGCAGGTATTTTAAATTACTTTCCTTCTAGCTCCCACTCTCCTGGAGACACTACCACAGTGCTTCCTTTGGAGGCTTGGCCCCCATGGCCGACAGGAAGTAGGACATTTATCTAGGAGTCCATACAGAGGCCTCAAAGATCTGTAACACCACAAATGTAGAAACAAAGAGCACATCCCAAATAAAGATGAAGGTAGAACTCTTTATTAAGAATCCAAATTCCTTAAAAATACCCGACGTAGGCCACGTTTTGCACCTACATGGGCTGAATCAGGGGTAATATGCACTGGAAGGAGTGTGAATCACATACTAATGCTTTGCAAAACAGCCTGCTTGCTCTCTCTGCTCAACTGAAGCATGTCACACACCAAAAGAGTTAAACAGCCAACTTTGTGACTCACACTGGGACACTGGGAAGTACTAGGGGAGGGGCTCTGGGAGGGCAGGAGCTGGGATGGAAGAGATTTAGGATACCTGCCACTGTCTTTTTCTCCCTCCCAGAATTTTGTAGGTAGGTTGTAACAGCAGAAAGTATGGGGCATAAAATTGAAGGTTTGCAGATATCCTTGAACTGACCCTGAATCTAATCATTTTAAAATTATTTACTTTTATAAGCAGTAATGACTTCATCCTGTTTATTGAATGCGTTTCTCCTTGTGTTTTATCCAGTTTAGTCTGTAACATTTTCATTAACTTCCAGGTTTATGAATTCAGAATGTCTTCTTTGAACCTTCTGTACATTTGCAAACCCTTCAGTATGCATCTAATAGAAATGGACAATTATTTATCTGTGACTATTTCAGGCAACCAAATGATTTTACCTTGGTTCATTCTAAATCTAGTTTTCTTGGGCAAAAATGAATTAATAAATGGAATAAAATATCATTTGAGCTGTGTTATGCGGGCTAAATTATCTCTCTTCTATCTGGTTATTGATTGCCTCATATGTTAATTTTATTTTTCTGATCAGTGAGGTGGAATTTCCTTGATACGTTTCAAAATTTTAATTAAAATAAGATATATTTTTGGTATTGCATTTCAATGTGGTGGAATTCTAAATTATAGATCTCTCACCACTGGGGAGCTTTATTTTTGGGAAACATGACCGAACAGTGGTAATTCTTCAAAATACTACTTGCAAAGAACAACTGTAAATATCTCCTTTGTTGGCATTCAGCATTGTAATATTGCATTGAAGGCTGTCAGGATCTTTTGAGCATCCTTTGACAAACGTAATTGATTGCTACAGGACTGAAGCTCTAAGATTAATTATTCATAATACAGCGAGGATACATTGGCCTTTATTTTAGAAACATAGCCATTGTAAATACCACCATTCACACATGTATATCACATGCACATGTAAATACCGATTTCCGAAAGCTGATATCTACACATGGAGATCCAAACCCTGCAGAGATTTCAAGGGAGTGTGGTTTGGATATGGCATGTGCAGGACTAAAATCTACACAACTGTAATACCCCATGGGAATGGGTATTACTAAAGTGATAGATTTTTCTAGAGCCCCGGGGGGGGGGGGGGGGGGGGAGGGAGGTCCCTGTTAGAGTGCTAGAGTGGTAGAATTCCCCTGGGTGGGAAGAGATCCAGCCCATGGGGAATGGGTTTGAAATAGAATACAGAAGAAAAGAGTTGCCCCTTGTAGAGAATGACAAGGGGGAAGGAGTTGCAAAAGAGATAAAAGTTGGCATTATGCCAATGAGGAGGTCTTTGGCTGTCTGATGGTCCCCTGCCAAGAAACCAGGAGGAGAAAAGGGGAATCCTAATGGACCGAAGATCAGAAGCAAATGCTGATGCTAGAGGCTGTTAATGTCATACTTGCTCCAGCGTTCGTTACTGCCCCATGATCACATCCCCTGAGCATGTGAAACAACGTACTCGCGGGCTCTGAATGCAACTAGCATGCAAATGCATGCAAAACAGGGCTCTTATTGCAAGTAGCATGCAAATGCAAGCTAAATGTATTCCTCTCCAATGATCAGCTTGCAGCGCACCAGACCTTGGTATGCTGTCCACTGCAAATCCTATGCCATATCGGAGCTGGCATTAGGGTATGCAGACCATTGGGGAGGAATGGTGAGCCCTGTCCAGCATGCATTTGCATGCTAGTAGGCCCCCCATTTTCCCCAATACAGCAGCCCCCCCTACAGGAAGACCCGACCCCCAACAATATGGGGGCCGGAGGTCCAGTGGACCTCTGGTCCCCATAACCCCCCAACACAGGTTCAGGGGGGGCTGGAGATCCAGGGGGTATCCAACCCCCTAACTCCTCTAGCATCCCCTCAGATGTCCCTGGTGGCCCAGTGGGCCACGGGTCAATCCCCTCTCCTCCTGTTGGTCTAGCGGCCCTTCCCCACCTCTACTTCATTGGAGGAGGGAGGTGGCTTCCCTCCTCTTCCATTGCGCTGCCTCAAAAATAGTGGCACCCATCCCTTCCCAGTTCATTCTGGGATGTTCTAGGTGGGGCTTCACACCATATAAGGGAGTTTCCATTGGGGAGGAATGGTGAGCCCTGTCCAGCATGCATTTGCATGCTAGCAGGCCTCCCATTCCCCCCAATGCAGCAACCTCCCTACAGGAACCCCAACCTGACCCCCCCCCCCAGTGACATGGGGGCTGGAGGTCCAGTGGACCTCTGGTCCCCCGAACCCCCCCCCCCTGACCCAGGTTCAGGGGAGGCTCGAGACCAGAGTGGATCCAGAGAGGGGTCACCACTGGCAGAGGGTCAGACCAGAGGAGGTCTGAACTTGCAGAGTTTTGAGTTCATACAGAAAAAAAGAGGAGAAGCAGCCAGGGGAAAGAACACTGCCTTACGGATAGGCATGAACAAAAGAAGTGTATATATGTACATATTCCCTATTGGGAACTTGCCCTTGTAAATAAACCTGAGGAGAGAAGTAGTAAAGGAGTTCCCCTGAGGAGCAGCAGAAGAATTGGAACAGAGTTTGTGTTTACCTGGAGCTTTGATGTTCTGCTATTGCAAAGTTGGAAAATAAAAGTTTGAGTTCTTGCAAAGACTGTGGATTACAGTGTGACTTTGGGGACTGAGAGGCGAGAGTGAACTTATCTCTGAGAAAGTGAGTGTCTCCCAAACCCCCAGATGTGTATTCCGGACCAATGACCCACTCCCAATCTTGACTACATGTGTGCTGGAAGTGATGAGTGAGGGGAGAGTGGCCTTGAATGTGACTAATCAGCTTGGTGGCCTGGGGCTGGAGCTAATGCATGGGTGAGACCCAGGTTATACATGTATTTTTTTTTTATTTTTTGTTACATTTGTACCCTGCGCTTTCCCACTCATGGCAGGCTCAATGCGGCTTACATATTGTATACAGGTACTTATTTGTACCTGGGGCAATGGAGGGTTAAGTGACTTGCCCAGAGTCACAAGGAGCTGCCTGTGCCTGAAGTGGAAATCGAACTCAGTTCTCAGTTCCCCAGGACCAAAGTCCTCCACCCTAACCACTAGGCCACTCCTCCACTCCATTTTACCTAGATAATACATGTGCATGGTGAAAAATATCCACATCATGCCTTATATCAGCTGAAAGGCACACATTGTGGGCTTTTTACCAAGGTGCAGTAAAAAGTGGCCTTAGCGCATCCATACGCAGGTCATTCCCGTGCCCTAATTCCATCTTTACCGCTGGGATAAAATGACCAATGTTTCTATTTTCCCCATTAATGGCCATGTGCTAATTTGAAGTGTCAAAACAGTAGAGGAGACAAAAAAAGAAGAACCTCTCACAGATGGTGTCCAAAGTTAACTTTATTGAATCTTCCAGATGATTCTACAGCGAATGAGACCCATCTGCGAGAGGTTCTTCTTTTTTGTCTCCTCTACTGTTTTGACCCTTGGAGTACTACATCTGTGAAGGATGGTTCTGTTTGTGACTGATCATGTGCTAATTTTCCCATTAGCACATGGCCATTAGTACATGACCTCCTACTGCCACCTATTATGTAGGCGGTAAGGGCTCACGTGCTAACCAGATACTAATTGACTAGCACGTGGCAATGTAGCTGCCCTAACAAATTAGTGCAGAACACACCCACTCTCTGCCTCAGACCTACCCCAGTGCTAAAAAAAGAGATTTTTTTAGTACGTGAGTAGTGTGTTTGCCGATCACAAACTTACCGCAGAATGCCTGAATGTGCCTCACGGTAAACCCTTTTTTACCACAGCTTAGTAAAGGACCCCATAGGTTTTTAAAAAATGCTCGTATTGCCTAGCATTTTATACGAAGGATTAAGGGAGTCATTCTTCTTAATGCCCCATTGTTTATTTCTGCCAAGTTAAAATCGTGGCTTCATTAGTTAATTGGTTGCACGCATGTAGGTTTGTACAAGGCAACTGAGACACCCAGCCGGGCCTGGGGCAGGACCGTATCACTGCGCCACCCCACTCGGGTTGCCACTGTGCCACCCCCCCACACTCGGACCACTGCCACCGTGCCACACTCCCACACACACACTCATACTGATATTGCGATATCGTGTTAATACAATCGTCCGGGTCCTGGGCGGCACGCAGCAGGAGCAGGAGAGAGACCAAGAGAAGCCAGACCTGTCTCAGAAGCAGGCAGGAAGAAGCTTGCCTGCACCAGGCCCTGCCCCCCTTTTGGAGGCTGGGCCCTGGGGAATGTTGCCCCCTGCCCCCCCTCTCGGCAGCCCTGGGTTTGTATAATGGGTCAGCTACACATGGAAGTGGTGCCCCTTACACACTGAAGTTGCAAAAATCACCACTTTCATGTGTAAGTGTCAACAGCTCCATTTAGAAGCTGCTGGGTTCATTCTGTTTTTTCACAATATGCACATTTTTTCAATGTGTATATTTCTAACATGGGTGCTTCTGCTATCTAAGTTGATAAACACACATGCACTCCTACAGATATTTTAGACAAGGCTTGACAACAGCTGATAAAGTGTAATTCAGCACGTCCCAACCTGAACATCTCAATTCCAATCCCTACATTCTATGTAAAATGGAGCTCCATATGTACCTAATTAACAATAAAATTTATATGATAAGCACTCTTCAAGATAATAGTTCTAACAAGCATGCCCAAAAGCATTTACAATTTATGTTTGAATAGAGTTACCATATTTGCTCCCCCCAAAAAGAGGACACGTCCCGCCCTGCCCCACCCCGGCCCTGTTACATACTGCCCTGCCCCATTCACACCCCCACTCCACCCCCCTGTCACACCCCCTAATGGTGTCTTACCCTCTCCTCCCCTCCCCTTACAGTACTACCCTGGTGGTCTAGTGACCTCTTTGGGGTAGGAAAGAGCCCCCTCTTTCCTGACTGGAGCAGCTGCAGAGTGTCTTGCTGCCTCCCATACCAACGCCGTTTGAAAATGGCTGCCGAGAGTGACCTTGCAAGACTTCTGCAGAGGTCTTGTGAGGCCACTGCTTGAACTCTCGGCAGCCATTTTGAATTGGTGCCGTGACCGGAGGCAGCAAGATAGAGTCTGCAGCCGCTCTGGGCAGGAAATATCCACTTTAATAGTATGTACACATTTTATTCTTTATTATTTGTTCACATAAGAAGTCACGGTGATGTGTGAACACTGTCACCATTATTAATATTAACGAAAGTAGTTCACAACTCTGTTCTGCATTCATGGTGCACTTGTGCGTATGGTGACACACTAAGCGAATTCTTTACATGTTTACTGTATATTTGTTGTTGTGTACAAGGTTTAGTTGGCACATTGTGGACTTGTGGCTCATAAAGCGATACTTAGATTATTGATTGGAGATATAAACATAGACTTAGGGCAGGAAGTGAAGAAGAAAGGAGATAAGAAAAGAAATAGCCAGCAGACAGGAGGCCCTGGACATAGAGTTATGAGCACAGAAGGAAGCAGAACCAGTGAATGGGAGCAAGATGATTAGAATAGTAAAATCACCAGACAACAAAGGTGATTGAATTATGTCAGTGTTGAGAATTTACATTGGCTTTATTTTGCACGATATAGGAGAGTAAGCATTTCTGTCTATTTCTTTGGTGTCATGCAGTCTGGCATCTCTGATTTCAGTTTTTGTCTCCATTTCAGTTATTCTCAGTATATTTTTTGTGGTCCTGTATTTTGTATCAGGTGAGAGTCATGTTCTGCATCTGCGATGGGGTAAAGGATTCTGTGAAGGAATCTGTAACAGTCTAGCTTATTCCAGTTTCCCACTATTAGACTGCAAGCTCTTTGAGCAGGGACTGTCTTTCTTCTATGTTTGTGCAGCGCTGCGTACGCTTTGTAGCGCTATAGAAATGCTAAATAGTAGTAGTAGTAGTAGGTATATTGATGATCTAGGACCCAGTGTAATATTTATAACACTTTCTTTTCATAGGTGGGTTAGGGCTATTATGGTTTGGTAAGTTTCCTATATAGGTTTTGAGTGTCGTTTTGTAGAATTTTGGGTTATTTTGTAAAATGTCTGGCCTGTTTGAAAATTAAAAATACCTAGGCCTCGTGGTCTCCATATTCAGCAGAGTCACCACACAAACAAAAACCCATCTGCTTTAAAGAAAGTGTCTGACAGTGGAAGGAGCATTTGCTGTTCCTGAGGTGATAACCACAATTTGAATATTTTTTGTTTGGCAGGTTGTAAGGGGGATAGCGTCATTGTTGGGGCATATGAAGTTCGTGATACAGAACTGGAGCATCAGGGTTTATACTGAAATTCTGACCAATCCTGTAGAGGATCCATACTCCATGGCCACATTGATGAATTTGTTGAAGGATGTTTATAAATTATAATGGCAGTTGTACTAGGTAGTTGAAACTGGCGGTGGGGGTTACTTTTATGCAAAGAAGAGTGTGTCATTTTATTGCTAATTTAAAAGTGGGGGAAGGGGGTATTATGTGCAGAAATGCTGCTTTGACTTGCCCCCTATATACCTAGCTTGGTCCCTGTTGCCACCCCAAATATTTCTGTCTAGAGACACCACTGGCAACATGTGTCAAATTAATGAGCCACTTAGTATGCAAAGCAACTCATTACTTTGCAAAAGACTTTTCTTGATTGCTATATAGCCACATTGAGCCTACAAATAGGTGGGGGAAATATGGGATACAAATGTAACAAATAAATAAATAAACATCACGACCTGGTAATGCCCCAGGAATTACATAGAAAAATGATGGCAGATAAAGACCATATGGCCTATCAAGTCTGCCCATCCATATCATTCCTTCCCCTCCCTTAGAGATCTTCTGTACTTGTCCCAAACTTTCTGGAATTCAGATACAGTCCTCCACCATGTCAACCAAGAGGCCGTTCCATGCATCCACCACCCTTTCTGTAAAGAAGTATTGCCTTAGATTACTCCTGAATCTGTCCCTTTTTGTCTTCATCCCATGCCCTCATTCCAGAGCTTCCTTTCAATTGAAAGATACTTACTGCCTGGGCATTTGTGCCACAGTGGTATTTAAATGTCTCTATTATATTCCCTTCTCCTGCCTTTCTTCCAAAGATGACTTTTTAACTAACAGATGGTTTCAAATTTCTTGGCAGAATGAATTGTCAACTGTTTGACATATGACTTCAGGTGTCCCGAAAGGATCCCATTTGTCTCTCATTCTATTTAATTGATGTTTATGTGGGCTAGGGCAGATATTATATTCTTTAGGAATCAAATGCATTTCTTATGCAGATGACATTATTTTAATTTTTCCCTGTAACATTAGATATCAGAAAGGCTTATTCTCAGATGAGCAATGTCTTTCATTTGATTTATAAACGGAAGTCTCTGCATAGACTGAAAATAAATCCTGACAAGACTAACATTCTCTGGATTGGGAACTGGCCAATGTCTCCCCCACAATCGTTTCCAAAATTGGCACATGTGGAAGTTCCAATATGGACAGAGATAAAAGTCCTGAGAGTCATAATTGACTCCAGATTAAAAATGACACAATATATTAACTCTGTAATTAAAAAACCCATTTGCTAACCTTAAAATGCTCCATCTTCTAAAACCATTATTGGAAAAGAAGCACTTATATATGGTGATTCAAGGAACGGTAATATCACATATAGATTATGGAAATACTGCTTTTTTAGGATTACTGGATAAACAATTACAAAATGGATCAGGAAAGCTAGCACTGGGATGGCAGATGGTTTGACCATGTAACACCATTGTTGGTTCAGCTTCACTGGCCTCCTGTAAAAGCTAGGATTGAGTTTAAACTATTGACATTGTTTTCAACATTTTATATGGTTTAGTTCTTAATTATTTACAGAACTTGATGTCACACATGTAAAAACTTGAGATCTATTCATGATGTAAGATTGGCTTTTCCCACAAATAAACGTTTAATGACTACAAGTAAAAGATCTATTATTGGTGAGGGTCCAGATTTATGGAAAACTCTTTTCCAAGAAATAAGAACAGTAAACAAATTTTTAAAGTTAGGCACTGCCTAAAGATGTGGTTATTTCAAAAATACTTAGCAGCAAATGTATGATAATATTGTGTCATTATTACTAAAGAATTAGCTTATATTGGATGTTAATTGAATTGATTAATAGAAACTACGACTGAGTGAGATTTTTAAAACTGGGACAATTAGGAATATATTGATTGGAAGAACTATCTGTATTAGTAGCTATGTCATACTTTCTGAATTTGATATATTTTAGTATGAATTGCCCTTTTACTCTTAGTTGTCTGTGAATGTACCTTGTCTAGGAAACTGATGAATGTGATTTGTTGTAATCCATCTTGACCCTCTAGGTTAAGTAGAATATAAATGTTCATCTCAAATTAAATTAAAAGTATACATATTGAAATCATTAAGGTGTTCTTTTACTAAAGAGTAGCTCAAGTTATCTGCAGCAGGGCCCATAGGAATAAAATGGGACCTACTGCAGATAACTAGAGCTAACCTTCAGTAAAAGACGCCCTTAGTCTGTTCCCATATCTTTTATGACAAAGACCACTGACCATTTAAGTAGCCACCCTCTAGACTGATTCCATCCTGTTTATATCTTTTTGAAGCTGTGGTCTCTAGAATTGTACACAATATTCTAAATGAGGTCTTATCAAGGTCTTATACAGGAGAATCATCACCTCTTTTTTTTTCCTACTGGTCATTCCTCTCCCTAAGTAAGAAAACAAGAAGGCAAACAGTCTGCAAAATCCACCCTGGAATAGAAGACAGAATCAGACCTTATTGTACAAAAGCAATCTTTAATAAGTTGTTTCAAAGCTCCCAGAACTTACAAACAAGTGCCCAACATGGCCATATTTTGCCAACAATATAGGCTGCATCAGGGGCAAAAAACAAACTTGCTGTGACAGCCTAACTTATATGATTTTTAAATATTAGTTTATGCATATTTACATGTTTTTTCAACATATAAGGTAGGCTGTCACAGCAAGTTTGTTTTTATTGTTTCAAACAGACCCAGGAAGAGACATGAGAGTCAGCAAGTACACCTTTGTCTGTTAGATTTTTTCATTGATGCAGCTGTCTGGAGTGTCACTATCTCTAATTTTAGATGCATTATATTATTCCTTACAAAAATGTTAAAATGAACTGGACCAAAAAATGATCCATGTGGCACACCACTGGCAATGTCTCTTTCCTTTGTTGCTGGACTGCCGGGTACAGCTTGACAAAACTTACACTTTTTGTGTGTTTATTTTTTTGGTCCATTTTTGACCCCTCCCCCCCCCCCCCCCCCCCCAAAAAAAAAAAAAAAACTCAGAGTGGAAAATGTGCAAAATCAAGCCATCAGGATGAAGGAAGAGCCAGCATTCTTACTAGACTGGGCACATAGACATCACAGCAGAGCAGTGAGGCACCCTAGAGGGCACTGCAGTGGACCACCTAAAAGCTCCCAGGTACACATCTCATAGTTGCTCCCTTATATTGTACAGTGAGCCCTCTAAAGCCTACCAAGAACCTACTGTACCCAACTGTACACCACAACAATAGCCCGTATGGTTGCAGGTGTGACCTATATGTGAGTACAGTAGGTTTTTGGTGGGTTTTGGAGTGCTCACACTTTCCACCACAATTGAACAGATAGAGTGGATTATGGGTCTGGGTCCCCTTCTCCACAGTGCACTGCACCAACCACCATCATGGAAACCCAGGCCAAATATATTCCTCGTATTGAAAAAAGAGGACGGAAGACCAAACGACAGCCGGCATGGTTAAAAAGTGAAGTGAAGGAAGCTATAAGAGGTAAAAGAAAATCCTTCAGAAAATGGAAGAAGGAACTGACTGAAAATAATAAGAAACTGCATAAGGAATGTCAAGACAAATGCAAAGCTCTGCTAAGGAAGGCAAAGAGGAACTTTGAAAAAAAGATTGCGTTGGAGGCAAAAACACATAGTAAAATTTTTTTTGGTATATTAAAAGCAGGAAGCCGGCAAAAGAATCAGTTGGACTGCTAGATGACCGAGGGGTAAAAGGGGTGATCAGGGAAGACAAAGCCATAGCGGAGAGATTAAATGAATTCTTTGCTTCGGTCTTCAACGAGGAAGCTTTGGGAGAGATACCAGTGCCAGAAATGGTATTCAAAGCAGATGAGTGGAGTGGAGGAGTGGCCTAGTGGTTAGGGTGGTGGACTTTGGTCCTGGGGAACTGAGGAACTGAGTTTGATTCCTATTTCAGGCACAGGCAGCTTCTCGTGACTCTGGGCAAGTCACTTAACCCTCAATTGCCCCATGTAAACCGCATTGAGCCTGCCATGAGTGGGAAAGCGCGGGGTACAAATGTAACAAAAATAAACTGAATGAAATCTCTATAAACCTGGAGGATGTAATGGGGCAGCTCTGCAAACTGAAGAGTAGCAAATCTCCTAGACCGGATGGTATTCATCCCAGATTACTGATAGAACTGAAAAATGATCTTGCGGAACTATTATTAGTAATATGTAATTTATCCTTAAAATCGAGTGTGTTGTACCAGAAGATTGGAGGGTGGCCAATGTAACGCCGATTTTTAAAAAAGGTTCCAGAGGAGATCCGGGAAATTATAGACTGGTGAGTCTGATGTTGGTGCCAGGCAAAATGGTAGATATTGTGTATCTGGTTTTTCAGAAGGCATTTGACAAAGTACCTCATGAAAGACTACAGAGGAAATTGGAGAGCCATGAGATAGGAGGTAGTGTCCTATTGTGGATTAAAAACTGGTTAAATGGTCAGTATTCTCAATGGAGAAGGGTAGTTAGTGGGGTTCCCCAGGGGTCTGTGCTGGGACCGCTGCTTTTCAACATATTTATAAATGACCTAGAGATGGGAGCAACTAGTGAGGTAATTAAATGTGCTGACGACACAAAGTTATTCAAAGTCATTAAATTGCGTGAGGATTGTGAAAAATTACAAGAGGACCTTACGAGATTGGGAGAAAGGGCATCTAAATGGCAGATGACATTTAATGTGAGCAAGTGCAAAGTGATGCATGTGAGAAAGAGGAACCCGAATTATAGCTACATCATGCAAGGTTCCATGTTAGGAGTCACTGGCCATGAAAGGGATCTAGGTGTCGTTGTTGATGATGGGATCTAGGTGTCATTGTTGATGATACGTTGAAACCTGCTCAGTGTGCTGCGGTGGCTAAGAAAACAAATAGAATGTTAGGTATTATTAGGAAAGGAATGGAAAACAAAAATGAGGACCTTATAATGCCTTTGTATCACTCCATGGTGTGACCGACCTCAAATATTGTGTTCAATTCTTGTCGCCGCATCTCAAAAAAGATATAGTGGAATTAGAAAAGGTGCAGAGAAGGGCGACAAAAATGATAAAGGGAATGGGGCGACTTCCCTTTGAGGAAAGGCTAAAGTGGCTGGGGCTCTTCAGCTTGGAGAAAAGATGACTGAGGGGAGATATGATAGAGGTCTATAAAATAATGAGTGGAGTGGAACAGGTAGATGTGAAGCGTCTGTTTATGCTTTCCATAAATACTAGGACTAGGGGGCATGCGATGAAGCTACAAAGTAGTAAATTTAAAATGAATCAGGAAAATATTTCTTTACTCAACGAGTAATTAAACTCTGGAATTCATTGCCAGAGAATGTGGTAAAGGTGGTTAGCTTAGCAGAATTAAAAAAAAAAAGGTTTGGCCAACTTCCTAAAGGAAAAGTCCATAGACCATTATTAAATTGGACTTAGGGAAAATTCACTATTTTTGGGATAAGCAGCATAAAATGTTTTGTTCTTTTTGGGGATCTTGCCAGGTATTTGTGACCTGGATTGGCCACTGTTGGAAACAGAATGCTGGGCTTGATGGACCTTTGGTTTGTCCCAGTATGGCAATACTTATGTACTCCAGGAACCTGCTTGCTGCTCTAATAGGACTGGCTATTACATCTAAGACTGTCATTGAAGGTTGGTATGTACTGCTTCTTTTACATTTTTGGGGGGGTGGGAGGGGGTCAGTGACCACTGGAGGAGTAAGGGGGTCATTCCTTTCTTTCTCCAGTGGTCATCTGGTCATTTAGGGCACTTTTTTTGTGACTTAGTCATCATAAAACAGGTCTAGCTCAAAACATCTTAGTTTTAGTCCTGCACGTTTTCGTTTTGTTCTATTATGGCTGAAAAATATCCAGGTCTTAGGAATGCCCAAATTCCACCCTTAACACGCTCCAAACATGCCCCCTTGAGGTTGAGATGCATTGCAGGCGAACTGCATAGAAAAACATCTGAAAATGGGGTTCAAAAATATTGATTTGGATGTATATTTTGATGAGAAAAACATTCAAATGCTGTTTTTTGTCACTTTTTAGACATTTTTGTCTTTTGACAATGAGCCCCATGGAGGGGCATAATTGAACGGAGACGACCATCTCTAAGGGCGCCCATCTCTAAGAACATCCCGGCGAAGGGGCGAGGAACCCGTATTATCGAAACAAGATGGGCATCCATCTTTTGTTTCGATAATACGGTCGGGGACGCCCAAATCTCAACATTTAGGTCGAACTTAGAGATGGTCAACCTAAATGTTGAGATGGTCGACCTTAGAGATGGTCATCCCCGGTTTTTGGCAATAATGGAAACTGAGAACGCCCATCTCAGAAACGACCAAATCCAAGCCATTTGGTTGTGGGAGGAGCCAGCATTCGTAGTGCACTGGTCCCCTGACATGCCAGGACACCAACCGAACACCCTAGGGGGCACTGCAGTGGATTTCAGAAATTGCTCCCTGGTGCATAGCTCCCTTATCTTGGGTGCTGAGCCCCCCATACCCCCCAAAAAACCCACTCCCCACAACTGCACAACACTACCATAGCCCTAAGGGATGAAGGGGGGCACCTACATGTGGGTACAGTGGGTTTCTAATGGGTTTTGAAGGGCTCCCATTTACCACCACAAGTGTAGCAGGGAGGGGGAGATGGGCCTGGGTCCACCTGGCTGAAGTGCACTGTATCCACTGAAACTGCTCCACGGACCTGCATACTGCTGTCAGGGAGCTGGGTATGACATTTGAGGCTGGCATAGAGGCTGGGAAAAAAAGTTTTAACGTTTTTTTTTAGGGTGGGAGGGGGTTGGTAGCCACTGGGGGAGTAAGGGGAGGTCATCCCCGATTCCCTCCGGTGGTCATCTGGTCAGTTCGGGCACCTTTTTGAGACTTTGTCGTGAAAACAAATGGACCAAGTAAAGTTGGCCAAGTGCTCATCAGGGATGCCCTTCTTTTTTCCATTATCAGCCGAGGACGCCCATCTGTTAAGCACACCCCAGTCCCACCTTTGCTATGCCTACGACACACCCCCGGGAACTTTGGTCGTCCTCACGACGGAAAGCAGTTGAGGATGCCCAAAATCGGCTTTTGATTATGCCGATTTGGGCGACCCTGAGAGAAGGACACCCATCTCCCGATTTGTGTCGGAAGATGGGCTCCCTTCTCTTTCGAAAATAAGCCTGATAGTCACCTATGGAACTTTGTAAGTGTAAGTGCTTCGAAAATGAGCCCCAATAGATCAGAAATATAAACATTTAACAGTATTACAAAATAATCATATAAAATAAATATTTATTTTTTGGGATTTATTAAATTGCCTTTATGAAGATATTTATGGTGGTATATGATAAGTATCAGCAGAATATAAATAATACCAAATAGGCAGCATGGAAGAACATTCATATAACATAGATATGATACTCATGATGCCAGCACAATACAAATGACAATGGAAATGAGGCGTGCATTAGAACATTCAAATAACATAGATAGCTTACATGGTGTATCTATGCTAAATATGAATACATGTAGCATTCAGTAAAGAACATTTCAGTGCCCCCAAAATTTAGTGCACAGGCTTTGCACTCGCTGCATGATAGCTTTTGCATTTAACTCACTTGAAGTGCAAATTTTACTGTGCTTGAGTAAAAGGGCTCCTTTGCAAATGATGCATATTATTAAGTGTGTTACATTTTGCAGTTACCGTGGCTTAATGCAGAAAATTAACATGTGGTAGCTGTAAATCTAATATGACTACTGAGGGCATTCCCTGCATTTCCCATTGCTGGTAATGTGTTAACATTTGGATCAGCAAGCAATAATTAGGTTGCAGTTAACCTGAAGGCACTTAGCACCTCCTATTTAGCAGGTGGTAAGTGGCCCCTTGCTGTGTGTTGTTAGTTGGTTAGCACATGGAAAGTGCAGCACATTAAGTGAGATGTATTCTCCACGTCAATGTTCTGCCCATGCCCTGGCTCCACCCCGTAACACAAAATTCCCTTAATGCATGACTTAGTGTGTAGTAACCTGAAAAATTGCATAAAAAGCAGTTAGCTCATTTGTGTGTTTGCAGTTACTGCACATTAAACTGTGCATTAAGGGGGTCTTTTACAAAGGTGTGCTAGCTTTATTTTTATTTTTTTTTAGCTAAAAACACTATCGGACCTTTGTAAAAGGGGCTCTAAGAGAACTGTTTCCTCTAAGCTGAACAGCAGTCCTCCAAATACATTGTGGCCAGTAGGGTCAGTGCTTCAATACTGTTTTCAATCATTAGGAACAAGTAGGTTCCCTGGAGTCCTGCAGAAGTTGCTGTCCCTCTTTATTGAAAAGTAGACTGTAGGCGGAGGATTTCCAATCATTTCCCTCACCTATTTCCCGTGGTCTCCAGCAGCATTCTGTGCCAGAAGCAGGGAAGTAGCCAGACCTTGACGGGAGGGGGGGCAGAGCCCAAGGTGGGGGAGCACATTTTGGCCTCATCCCCACTACCGCCCTCCCGCTGCCACTCCCCCCCCCCCGCGGCCACTACCGCCTCCCTGCCGCTGCTCCCCACCCATCACCACCACTACAAAGGTACTTTGGCTGGTGGGGGTCCCCAACCTCTGCCAGCTAAAGCGTTTTGCATGCTCAGTTTCATTAAAACGAGCGTGCACAGCAACTGAAAACAGGACAAGGTGCCAGGCAATGTGAGACAAGTGCGGGACAAACACTTTAACTGGCGGGGGTTGGGGACCCCCCAGTCAAACCGGGGACCCCAAGACCAATTTGGGGGGGGCCCAGGCCCCCATGGCCCCCATAGGTACGCCGCTGGCCAGAAGAGTCTGATTTACTTCCTGGAAACTCTGCATTTCCTTTATAGCCCTACAAGAGGGCGCTGACTGATGTCATCACTTCCTTTCTTGTGGTATGTAAGGTAGTTACAGACTCTCTACCAGTGACTTTGCAAGAGGTTGTCTAGTCTGGTCTAGAGTGAGTTGCAATCCTGTTTCAGTCTGTTTCCTTAGCCTTGTTCCAGTCCTGTTCCAGTTTGTGGCTTTACCATGGTTCCAACCTACTCCATGGCCTCGACTCTTATCAGGCCATCTCCAAAGGGCTGTCTTAAGAGCCACTCTCCACCCTGACTTGTCAGGGCGCCCCCACGAGCTCTTCTAAGAGCTATTTCCTGGCCTAGTTTCTTTCTGGCCAGACCCAAAGGGCTCATTTAAGAGCCATTTTCTGATCTAATCTCACCTGCCTCCAGCCAGGGTCTGCCTAGCTTTGAGGTTAGGTAGGCAGCATAAACCCATCTGCGGCCCAAGGGCTCACCTACCCTGAGGTGACAACAGTGATTAAGAGCCTAATACATTTTTATTTATTTATTTGGATTTATTTACCGCCTTTTTGAAGGAATTCACTCAAAGCAGTGTGTAACAGGAATTCTAAGTTAGCAGAAGAACAGATCATCATTGTTCTGCATTGGTTTGAAACAGACACAAAACCTTGTTTTGAACTCCTATGCATGTTTGCCAGTGCAGTAGTAGCTAAAACAGGGACTGAAGGAAGTGTACTGCACCATACCTAAATAGAAAGCATTCTCCAAGTCTTCATCATCCATAAATTTTGAAAGTCTAAAAGCATAAAACTGCAAGTCTGATTTTTTAATATGTCAAATGAATGCAGCTCAGAGGTCATTTAAGTACCTTGTATGGGCAGAAGATTGTGGGTATTTCAAGTTTCAATTGAGTACATTCCAATGATGGTAATGCAGCACTAGAACTCACATATCATTTAATTAGAGAGCTCTTGACTATTCTAAAGAATTAAAATGTCAAGCAAAAACAGAAGGATGGAATTGTACCTGACTTTTTAATGCTTTATATAAATTATTGTACTGTGCTTCATTTTGCTTTACAGCAAATAAGTGTCATGCCTCAATTGGATTACCATGCTTCTTACATTTGGCAGCAATTCAGCGAGTTAATTTAGAGAGAGTTAATGTATGGGTCAGTTCTTGTGTTTTGGCTTTATTTAGCTGATCTCGATTTGATTAAGTGAGGTGCTTCTTAGGTTACATCACAGAAAAGTGTGAAACGCTGGAAATGACATTCCGCTGTTCTAGTAATCCCTACTCACAGATGCCGGAAAGCTTAAAGTATCTCCCATCTTTGCTCATAACTAACATTTGATAGAGACATGCACTGATAATTTTCTCACAGTAGGTTAGTTAGGTTTGCTTTATTTAATATACCACCCTTCATTGCCATGCAAGCCAAAGCAGTTCACAATACAATTCTAATTTTAGAAAAGGAAAAGGAACTGCAGAATTATATAGCACAGAAATCCACACAATCCAAAGAAAAGAGAGAGAAGAAATAAAAGGAAAACACAATTAAAATAAAATAATTTAAAAATATAAATAAAAATATGCGGGCCCATGTCACCGACTAGCCCCTCCTCAATGGCCAATGTAAAATAATAATCCTTCAAAAGAGCTTTAAATCAAACCAACACGAGGTTCCCCAGGCAATCGATTCTGTATCCAGGATGCCAGAAAGAAAAAGGCTCTATGTCTAGTAACCTCCAAACAAGCCAAAGCTGGAGAAGGAAGCACAAGATGACATTTTTGCGATGAATGTAGTGTATGCATAGTAACATGGAGGGGCATTTTCGATATGACGTCTGAGTTGGACTTTGAATGTTTTGCGCTAAACCTCCCAAATCTGAATAGGAAATATAGGGCCCCTTTTACTAAGCCACGTAAGCGTCTACACGTGCGCAACATGTGTCAAAATAAACTTACTGCCCCGACTACCACGTGACTCTTGCGGTAATTTCATTTTTGGTGCTTGTCCTCTAAGTGCATCTGAAAAATATTTTTTATTTTTGGATGCACGCCAAGTGGCATCTGACACGCGTAGGTCCTTACCATGCAGATTCTTTACAGCAAGGCTATGGCTGGTGGTAAGGTCAGACACCCAAATTGGATGCGCAGCAATTTTGATTTTGCCGCATGTTCATTTTCGGAAAATTTTTTAAAAAGGCATTTTTGGTACATGCACTGAAAAATATTTCTGCATGAGCCCAAAACCTGCACCTACACTACTGCAAGCCACTTTTTACCGAATCTTCTTCAGTTGTTTGCCATTTGCAGGATACAGACTGTAGGAGTGTCTGGCATCAGCCTTAGTTCCCCCATACTGGATTTGGCATATCCAGGTGTGTGGGAGTTTGCCATCTTTCTTTACAGAGTATGATCTTTCCACTAGAAATTTATGAAACCAGCCAAACCCAGTACTTGATAAGCCAGTTTCATTCAACTTATACAATGATCTACAGTATCAAACACTGCATAGATGTCAAACTGCAATAAAATCATTTGATGATCTTACTCACAGATTCTTTAATTGTTGAAAATAAGGCTAGTGCAATGACTCGGTACTGTGCAGGCTCCTGAAGCCAAATTGTAAATGGTGTAACATTTGATGTGTGTTCAGAAATTTAGACAGTTGTCAACTTAATACAGACTCAATCAGTTTAGTGAGAAATGGAATATTCACTATAGGCCTGTAACTACTAGGTTCTGTCAAATTCACGTTTTTGCTTAAAGAATAGGAGTAAGAATGATTTTGCCCATCTGGAATGAAAAATAATCTTCTGACAACATTGAATTCACAAGTGTGTGTAATCATAGAAAAGTTAGGATTACTAGAAGCAGGGTTTTTTGAGGGGGTACTCGGGGGTACTGAGTACCGGCACCTTTTCCAGTGTCTTCTAAAATTGACCCATGGACCACAAGTTTTAATGAAACAGCTCAGGCTCAAGACACCAATTCTGCCTTGCCATAGATTCTGTGACTGGTTGCAGGGGGCCTGGCTATTGTGGAGTGAGTCCCTCAGTAATCACCCCACCCCTGAAGGGTAGCCTGGCATTTGAGTACCGGCACCTTTTTTGCTAGAAAAATTGCACTGACTAGAAGAGTTAAGTCCCTGTAAAGAGTCACTGGGGGGAGTAGCTGGGAGGTCCCTGGGTGGGAGGAAGTCCAGCCCATGAGAGTGTTTATGGAATAAAATGCAGAGGGATAGTGCCCATGTTCTGTTAAGGACAGTTCTGGGAGGAGTTAAGAGGAAATAAAAGAGAAGAATTAGAGCGGGAAAGTATCCTTGATTTTGCCTCAAGTCTTGATTTCCCAGTGCTCGTTGGTTGCTTGCAAGCCCCTGCCAAGTGACCAGGAAGAAGGGGGATCCTGAAATGCCAATTTCAGTTGGGCAAACATTAAGGAGCAGTTGTTGCTTCAGTCACAATAATTGGAGAAGGAGCTAAAGCTTCGAGAGGTTTTGTAAATTATGTAAATATTTATATATTTTACTGTAAGTATTTAGAATGGATCTGCATGTTAAGCAATGAGTTTTATATAGAAAAGTTAGAATCCTACTTTTTTTGATTTAGTGGGTCAACCAAGAACAATTAATAGAAACAGAATTATTAATTTAGAATTATTTACTGAGGTTATGTGGAGGGGCATAATCGAATGGGGGCGGCCATTTCTAATGACGGCCCCGTCAAGCGGCGTACCAGACTGTATTATCGAAACAAGATGGCCGGCCATCTTTCGTTTAGATAATACGGTCGGGACCGGCAAATCTCAACATTTGGGCCGCCCTTCTTTTTTCCATTATCGGCCAAGGCCGGCCATCTCTTAACCACGCCCCCTTCCCGCCTTCAGTACACTGCCGACACGCCCCCTTGAACTTTGGCCGGCCCTGCGACGGAAAACAGTTGAAGCCGGCCAAAATCGGCTTTCGATTATACCGATTTGGCCGGCTTTAGGAGAAGGCCGGCCATCTCCCGATTTATGTCGGAAGATGGCCGCCCTTTTCCTAAGAAAATAAGCAGGATAAAGTTAAAATTCTATTGCGTTTAGAGAAATTTTTATGTACTTTAAATGATGCCACTTTCATTGGTGTGAATTAATCAGAAGTAAATAATGGGAAAAGAAAGTTTATTGCTTATAAACTCACTTGTCTCATATCTACTAGAAAGATTTGATTGAACACAGCTTTTAATGGCATTCACTTGACATTTGTCTCCTTCCTCAAACTGGATCCCATACAGAGGAGGCTTAAACAACTCCTTTTGTTACGGTTGGTCTATAGGGGGGAATTCTATAAATGGTCTCAAAAATCGGCGATGGAAAAAAATCTGTGCTAAGCACTATCTCTAAAGGGCGCTTTGGGATGAGTGCACCGTATAGAATAGCACTTAGAACCAATTCCTGCACCTAAAGTTGAGTATCAGAATTTATGCCAGCTGAAACCTGCTGAAAATGCCAGCTCATAAATCACATAAACTGGACCGATTCAATTTATGGCCGTGCGGGGACTAACACACATTAACAAAGCACAAATTCACTCTATAAAAATCTTGAGTGTTTTTTTTTTTGTTTAGTGCCCAGCTCATGGCATTCAGCACATGAATGGTGCTATTCTATAACACTGCACACAAATATCTGGAATGCCCCTGACTGCGCTATGGGATTTAGGTGCTCAGTACAGTAGAATAGCGCACAGGCAGATGCATGCGCAAATCCATATTTGTGGCAATTAATATCAATAACTGATTGTTAAGACCAATTAATTCATAGTTAATGGTTTGTTAGCTAATTTATTAGTGCGTGCATTTTTGATCCATGAAGAAAGTTTGGTACCATATATAGAAGCCGGGGGATGTGTAGATGTTCTCTAAATCCATAATCCCCCTAATTCTATGTCACCAAAAATTGCGTGTGTAATTTAATTGACTATCAAGCTAATTAGTGCCAATAATTGGATTTTTTTACAAGCAATTATTGGCACTAATTAGACTATTAGATTTAATTGGAATTTATATGTATAAATTTAGGAATCGGATCTGCACCTAAATTTTATGTGAGTAAAAAAGAGTGCAGAAATGGGAGGGTAAAGGGTGCGTTCATAGCATTTATGCACATTGTTATAGTATATGGGGGATATGCATCCAATTTAGGCCCATATATTTGTTCCACATTTCTGTTGGTGCAAATGGCCACGCTTAAATTTAGGCGCCAGGCCTGGACTTTGTGTGGCTTCTAGAATAGCATTTTTTTCAGCACCATATATAGAGTTCACCCCAGTGTTAAGGATCAATTTATTCTTTTTTCCTATTCAGTCTTAATTTTTGTTTGTTCCTTTTTCGGGTTTCCAGATTTTACTATTCCAGATAAAGATAGTGCTTGTATCCTTGTTTAAGCAGATTCCCTGATCCCAGTGTTTACAAACAGTTGAAAGAGCTTCAGCATTGTGAGATATCAATCCATTTTCCCTTTCTTTAAAGCTTTAGGGGTCCTTTTACTAAGGTGCGCTGAAAAATGACCTCCGGTAGTGTAGGCACGTGTTTTGGACGCACACAGATCCATTTTCCAGGGCACCTGTAAAAATGCCTTTTTTATATTTTTACCAAAAATGGACGTGCGGCGAAATGAAAATTGACATGTGTCCATTTTGGGTCTGAGACCTTACCACCAGCCATTTGACTTAGTGGTAAGGTCTCACGCGTTAACCAGGCGGTAATGGTCTATGCACGTCAAATGCCTTTTACTACCCAGTAGCGCCATGCATCAGAAAATAAAACTGGTGCACGTGGAGGGGCATAATCGAACAGGGCACCCAGGTTTTTCTGGGGCCGTCCTCGCAGGAGGCTCCGTGATGGGCCGGGGAAACCCGTATTATCGAAACAAGATGGGTGTCCATCTTTCATTTTGATAATACGGTTGGGGATGCCCAAATCTCAACATTTAGGTTGACCTTAGAGATGGTCGTCCTTAGAGATGGTCATCCCCAGTTTTCGGCGATAATGGAAACCAAGGACGCCCATCTCAGAAATGACCAAATGCAAGCCATTTGGTCATGGGAGGAGCCAGCATTCATAGTGCACTGGTCTCCCTCACATGCCAAGACACCAACCGTGCACCCTAGGGGGCACTGCAGTGGACTTCAGAAATTGCTCCCAGGTGCATAGCTCCCTTAACTTGTGTGCTGAACCCCCTAACCCTCCAAAAAACCCACTCCCCACAACTGTACACCACTACCATAGCCCTAAGGGCTGAAGGGGGGCACCTACATGTGGGTACAGTGGGTTTCTAGTGGGTTTTGAAGGGCTCACATTTACCACCACAAGTGTAACAGGTGGGGGGGGGGGGCCTGGGTCTGCCTGCCTGAAGTGCACTGCACCCACTAAAACTGCTCCAGGGACCTGCGTACTGCTGTCATGGAGTTGGGTATGACATTTGAGGCTGGCAAAACATTTTTTAAAGTTTTTTTTTTTAGGGTGGGAGGGGGCTGGTGACCACTGGGGGAGTAAGGGGAGGTCATCCCCGATTCCCTCCGGTGGTCATCTGGTCAGTTTGGGCACCTTTTTGAGGCTTGGTCACAAGAAAAAATGGACCAAGTAAAGTCAGCCAAGTGCTCGTCAGGGACGCCCTTCTTTTTTCCATTATCGGCCGAGGACGCCCATCTCTTAAGCACGCCCCAGTCCCGCCTTCGCTACGCTGCTGACACCCCCCCCCCCCCCCCGTGAACTTTGGTCGTCCCCGCGATGGAAAGCAGTTGAGGGCAGCCAAAATCGGCTTTCGATTATGCCGATTTGGGATACGCTGAGAGAAGGACGCCCATCTCCCGATTTGTGTCAGTAGATGGGCGCCCTTCTCTTTCAAAAATATGCCTGATAGTGGACACGCGTCAAAAATTAAATTACCATCCAGGCCACTGGTAGCTGGGCATTAACTCCGAATTGGCACATGTTGGGCACACGTAGGCGCTTATGCGGCTTAGTAAAAGGGGCCCCTTAGTTAGCATGTATATCTATGTAGATACACTCTGCATTACTGCAATATATAGGTCCTTAGGCTTTATTTGGGGTCATTTTTCAAAGGTGCGCTGAAAAATGGCTTGCGGTAGTGTAGGCATGGGTTTTAGGCACGCACCGATCCATTTTTTAGCATGCCAAAATTGAAATTACTGACAGGGCTACATGGTAACCGGGCAGCTAAGTAAAATGGCCCCTTTATGTATTATTGCAATTTTTTAATGTCTCATTGGAGTACGAGATTGTCTGTATTCCTGTTAAACAAGCTTTTTTTTTTCCAGCCACGCACTTCAGCTTTTCAGACTGTACTAAAAATATATGGGTCAATCTTGAGCTAGTGATGGCCAATGATTTTATAGTAACATAAAGGGGCATAATCGATCGGAGGCACCCATCTATACGGGCGGCCATCTCTAATGACGGCCCCGTAAAGTGGCATACCCGACCGTATTATCGAAACAAGATGGCCAGCCATCTTTCATTTCGATATTACAGTCGGGGCCGGCCAAATCTCAACATTTGGGCCACCCTTAGAGATCACCGGTGTTAGAGATGGCCGCCATTGGCTTTCGCCAATAATGGAAACTAATGGTGGCCATCTGAAAACTGGCCATATCCAAGCCATTTGGTCATGGGAGGAGCCAGCATTTGTAGTGCACTGGTCTCCCTCACATGCCAGGACACCAACCGGGCACCCTAGGGGACACGGCAATGGACTTCACAAATTGATCCCAGGTGCATAGCTCCCTTACCTTGGGTGCTGAGCCCCCCAAAGCCCACTACCCACAACTGTACATCACTACCATAGCCCTTAAAGGGTAACGGGGGGCACCTAGATGTGGGTACAGTGGGTTTCGGGTGGGTTTTGGAGGGCTCCCATTTACCACCACAAGTGTAACAGGTGGGGGGGGGGGGGGGGGGGCTGGGTCTGCTTGCCTGAAGTGCACTGCAGTACCCACTAAAAACTGCTCCAGAGACCTGCATACTGCTGTCATGGAGCTGGGTATGACATTTGAGGCTGGCAAAAAAATGATTTTTTTTTTGGATGGGAGGGGGTTGGTGACCACTGGGGGAGTAAGGGGAGGTGATCCCCGATTCCCTCCGGTGGTCATCTGGTCAGTTCGGGCACCTTTTGAAGGCTTGGTTGTGAACAAAAAAGGACCAAATAAAGTCGGCCAAATACTCATCAGAGTCGGCATTCTTTTTTCCATTATCGGCCGAGGCCGGACATCTCTTAACCATGCCCCCACCCCGCCTTCGCTACACTGCCAACATGCCCCCTTGAACTTTGGCCGGCCCTGCGGCGGAAAGCAGTTGAAGCCGGCCAAAATCGGCTTTCGATTATACCGATTTGGCCGGCCTTAGGAGAAGGCCGGCCATCTCCCGATTTGTGTTGGAAGATGGCCGCCTTTCTCCTTCGAAAATAAGCAGGATAGTAACTTAGTAGATGATGGCAGATAAAGACCTGTATACTCCATCCAGTCTGCCCAACAAGATAAACTCATTCAATAAGGTAAGATGTGATACTTCATATGTATACTTGATCTTGATTTGTTCTTGCCATTTTCAGGGCATAGACCATAGAAGTCTGCCAGGCACTGTCCTTGTTCTAAAACTTCTGACGTTGTCATTATTTTCAGTCTTATTCATCAGCCTCATAATTCCTAGTATTCTGTTTGCTTTTGTAGCTGCCGCTGCACATTGGGCAGAAGAGTTCAGCATATTATCTACAACAACATTTAGATCTTTTTCTTGGTTGCTGACCCCCAAGGTGGACTCAGGTAACTATGATTCGGATTATTCTTTCCAATGTGCATCACCTTGCATTTGTCCACATTAAATTTCATCTGCCATTTGGATGCCCAGTCTTCCAGTTTCCTAAGGTCTTCTTGCAATATTTCACAGTCTGCATGTGTTTTAACAATCTTGAATGCTTTTGTGTTATCTGCAAATTTAATCACCTCACTCGTTGTTCCGATTTTCATATCATTTATAAATATGTTAAATAGCACCAGTCCCAGTACTGATCCCTGCAGCACTCCACTGTTCACTCTCCTCCATTGAGAGAAATGACCATTTAACCCTACCCTCTGTTTTCTGTCCAATAACCAATTCTTAATCCACACCAGAACATTACATCCTATCCCATGACTCTTTAGTTTACATATTTTACATAATTTAATATACATATTACATTATTTTGACTATTGGGCCCTTTATATTTTTCTGTTGTGAGCAAAATACTTTTTTTTAAACAAAGATACCTTCTCAGCCCTATGATAAGAGATGGTACTGGATGCCTAAAGTTTGTAATTTTCCATTTCTTCTTGCCAGGGTTGCCTTTGAGACTAAAGCTTAACATGTGAAATATGAAGGTATGAAACTTTGCTGTTTTGAATGTGCTAGTTTCTATATCACATCTTATTTATTTACTAGTAAAAAAGGCCCGTTTCTGACACAAATGAAACGGGCGCTAGCAAGGTTTTCCTCGGAGTGTGTATGTTTGGGAGAGTGTATGTGAGAGTGACTGTTTGAGAGTCAGAGTGAAAGTGTGAGTGTGTGTGTGTGAGAGAGAGAGTGAGTCTGGGTGTGAGTGTGTTTGTGAGAGAGTGTGTGTGTGAGAATGTGAGTGTGTGCAAGTGTGTATGTTAGACACAGTGTGAGAGAGAGTGTGTGTGTGTGGGCGAGAGAGAGAGTGTGTGTGAGACACAGATTCTCTGTGAGAGTGAGTGTATGAGACCAAGCGAGTGTGTGAGTGACTGTGTGGCACATAGAGTGTGAATGTGATACAGTGTGAGACAGAGTGTGTGAGAGTCAGAAAGACATTGTATATGAGAGAGTGTGAGCCCTGCCCTCCCAATCCATGCCCATCTGTCACCTGTCCCCTCTATTCATCCCTATCCAGCAATTCCCCTCTCTCCCTGAGCCCTGCCCTGCAATCCATATCCATCCATACCCTCCATTCATCCCTATCCAGCAATTCCCCTCTCTCCCTGAGCCCTGCCCTGCAATCCATATCCATCCATGCCCATCTGTCCCCTCCATTCATCCCTATCCAGCAATTCCTCTCTCTCCCTGAGCCCTGCCCTCCCAATCCATGCCCATCCATGCTCCTCTGTCCCCTGCCCCCTCCATTCATCCCTTTCCAGCAATTCCCCTCTCTCCCTGAGCCCTGCCCTCCCAATCCATGCCCATCCATGCTCCTCTGTCACCTGCTCCCTCCATTCATCCCTATCCAGCAATTCCCCTCTCTCCCTGAGCCCTGCCCTGCAATCCATATCCATCCATGCCCATCTGTCCCCTCCATCCATCCCTATCCAGCAATTCCCCTCTCTCCCTGAGCCCTGCCCTCCCAATCCATGCCCATCCATGCTCCTCTGTCACCTGCTCCCTCCGTTCATCCCTATCCAGCAATTCCCCTCTCTCCTTGAGCCCTGCCCTCCCAATCCATGCCCATCCATTCTCCTCTGTCCCCTGCCGCCTCCATTCATCCTTTTCCAGTAAGTCCCCTCTCTCCCTTCCATGACCCCCCCTCGCATCCATGCTCCTCTCTCTCCCATATCCCAGCCTGGCCCGCCCTCTTCTCCCCCCCTTCGCATCCATGCCCCCCCTTCGCATCCATGCTCCCCCCCTTCGCATCCATGCTGTCGTTTCTCCCCTGCCCTCCCGCTCCCATTGTTCAACTTTACTGCCCATTCTCTTCTCTCTCCCCTATTTCTATTTTTTTTTCTTCTTCTTTTTAAATTTACCTCCGTGGCGGTTCCGGCAGCGCAGCGTCAGGGAAGGAGGCGGCGCTCCTGACGTCTCCAGCCTTTCCTTCGCTGTGTTCCGCCTTCTTCTGACGTCAAGGATGATGTCAGAAGAAGGCAGAACACAGCGAAGGGAAGGCTGGAGACGTCGGGAGCGCCGCCTCCTTCCCTGACGCTGCGCTGCCAGATTTGTTTGTTTTTGTTTCCGCCCTCGACGTCATGATGTTTGATGCGAGGGCGGGGCAGAGACGGCTGGGTGGCTTCACACCATGAACGCCACGAACCCTACAGCCAGGGAGTGACGTCAGATGGCTTCAGAACGTTGTCCTCATTAGAACGTTCACGGTGCGTTTTATTATATTAGATTTGTTACATTTATATCCCACATTTTCCCACCTATTTGCAGGCTCAATATGGCTTACAAAGTACCATAAAGGCATTTGCCATTTCGGTTGATAACAAATACAAGATTGTGTTGAGGTCAGATGAGGTAGAAGTGAATCAGGCGTCATGGGGTCGAGGGGAAAGAGGAAAGTAAATTGACCAGTACAAACATTGATTATGTTGTGTTGTTGGGTGTGAGAACCTTTAGAGGGTTTAATGTTATCTTCTGCTAATTACTATTGAAAAAGGTATTGTCAGCTCTTTATGAGGCTCTCTCATAAATGCCTAAGTTGACTATCAGACTTATTTTCGAAAGTGATCGCCGGCCATTTTCTGACATAAATCGGGAGATGGCCGGCAATCTCTCAAAAGCAGTAAAATCGGTATAATCGATATCTGCTTTTTTGACACCATCACTGCTTTCCCATCGCAGAGCTGGCTAAAGTTCAAGGGGGCGTGTCAGTGGCGTAGTGAAGGCGGGACATGGGCGGACAGGGGCATGGCTACCAGATGGCTGGCTTTCGCGGATAATGGAAAAAAAAGCGGCGTTAATCAATATTTCGCCGGGTTTACTTGGTCCTTTTATTTTCACGACCAAGCCTCAAAAAGGTGCCCCAACTCACCAGACGACCACCGGAGGGAATCGGGGATGACTTCCCCGTACTCCCCCAGTGGTCACCAACCCCCTCCCACACTACAAAAAAAATAAAAATAAAAACCTTTTTTGCCAGCCTGTATGCCAGCCTCAAATGTCATACCCAGCTCCCTGACAGCAGTATGCAAGTCCCTGGAACTGGTTTTGTTGGTTGCAGTGGACTTCAGGCAGGCGGACCCAGGCCCATCCCCCCCTACCTGTTACACTTGTGGTGGTAAATGTTAAGCCCTCCAAATCCCCCCAAAACCCACTGTACCCACATGTAGGTGCCCCCCTTCACCCATAAGGACTATGGTAGTGGTGTACACTTGTGGGGAGTGGGTTTTGGGGGGGATTTAGGGGGCTCAGCACCCAAGGTAAGGGAGCTATGCACCTGGGTGGTATTTGTATATTTGTTTAAATTTTTTAGAAGTGCCCCCTAGGGTGCCCGGTTGGTGTCGTGGCATGTCAGGGGGACCAGTGCACTACAAATGCTGGCTCCTCCCATGACCAAATGCCTTGAATTTCGCCGGGTTTGAGATGGCCGGCATTTTTTTCCATTATCGCTGAAAAACAAAACCGGCGATCTCAAACTCGGCGAACTCTGGCATTTGGTCGGGCCAAACCGTATTATCGAAAGAAAAGATGGCCAGCCATCTTTTTCGATAATATGGTTATGGCCAGCTGTTGCGTCACCGCCAAAATAGGTCGCCGGTGATCTATTTCGCCGGCGCCGTTCGATTATGCCCCTCCATAAATGAAAAAAAATGTTTATATAAATATGTTTTGGTCACAGTATGCATGATTTCTACATAGGCAAAATCCCATGCATTAAAGCTGATCTTATTACAGCCAGCAAATAAAGAAATACACTGTTGAGAGTTTTACAAATTCAGAATGAGATCTGTAAGAAATACTGACCCACCAGAATGGTAAATAAGAATACTAGGAAAATTAAGCTTGAAAAAAAATTGTACAGACAGACCTGTGGCCCCCACAAGAAAGAGGACTGAGCCCACATATGATACTGTAACCCAGGGGTTCTCAATCCAGTCCTCGGGACACACCTAGCCAGTCAGGTTTTCAAGATACCTACAATGAATATTCAGGAGATAAATTTGCATACAATGGAGGTAGGGCATGCAAATTTATCTCATGCATATTCATTGTATGTATCCTGAAAACTTGACTGGCTAGGTGTGTTCCAAGGACTGGGTTGAGAACCCCTGTTCTAACCTATATTTTCCCTTGTTCATTGCCCACCTTACTGATATGTGTTACCTGACCTTACTGTTTTGAATTATTGTAGGACTTTTACTTAACATTGTCAAAGTCTTCTATTCACAGTTCATCCTGAAGAGTCTGAGGAGCAGTGATTCATTCCCACAAGCAGGAGACTAGGTACATACAAAGGTACATTTGCACAAGCCTCCACCAGAACTTTGCGGGGGAAAACCCCTTATCAGGTACTACTCACCATCAGTACAACAGCCAAATTCCAAGGCCCATGAACATGGATCCATACATGTCACAGCATCAGAACCATGTGACCTTCATCCATCACCTACTAGAGAAAATTGAATGACACAGTGGACTCGTCTGCCGCCCCAGGATCACCAGCCTGAGCCATATCTTCTCTCTGCTGCTACCGGCTCCAGAATCTCTTAATGTCCAACAGCTGAGGTAGGATGAAATGCTAATAAACCTTCCCCTCAGAAAGAAATCCTCATCACCTGCAATAAGTCAGAGTCTGAACAACTTTTTTTTTTAGCTTGAACCTGAAAAAAGGGGCCAGAGCAGGGTAAACTCATGCTCTATGATAAGGTTTGCTTCATCAGAGGACTTCCAGTCAAGAAGTACAAAATGCATGAACTAGGAATCTCCTCCTGAGCGAAGGAAATATGTTTTCTCCTGTTTTCATTGTCCTTCAGACCATGGCAAGAAACTGCTACCAGGACATCATTTTCCTGAATATATTGCACTGTTATACCAAGTACTTGAATCAGATTACCTATTAGATTTTCATCCATGTATTTAGTTACTATGAAGGTAGACTTCTAACAAAACAGTAATTCTGAGGACATTATTGCAACAAATGATCACCTGCGTACAACTGCAAAAAAAGCTTTATAAGACTGAACAATAGAGAATCTGGATTTGTTTTGATCTCTTGGAACTAGGATCTTTTACTTCTGTAAATCATTCACAATTGCTCTATTAGGAGTTTACTTTCCTTAGTGCTTATGAAGTATTGTCTTGCTAGAATTACTACTAAGCTTGTGAAATTGAAAGAGAATGTCAGGACAGTTGCAAGAAATATGTGATTTAATGATTGTTGAACATTAGAATAACGTTAAATCCACCTTGCTTTAAATCTTGTACCACTTCCTTATTTTTGCTCACTTCAGGGTCTTCTCCTTCTTCTCCCTTTTATTCAGAATAAGTGAATACTGCTTTAGTTATAGTGAGACCCAATACAAGTAAAGTGAAGAAATGAAGTTGCAATTTGCTGATATGAACTAGGAGCTGTGGCTAATGCAACAGAGTGCATTATGAATAAAATCCACAGGTGTGGAACCATGAACTTGAAGGCATAACATATTCTAGCATGGCTTTGCAAACCCAACATCTTTCCTGAGAGCAATGCCTGAAGATGTCTAGTCAGCTTGCACTGATCAAGGCTTGACTAAGCAGCATATATTACAAGGCGAACATGAGATAAGAGCTGTTGAAAATTAAATGTATATTTACCTGTTCTGCCCTCTCACTGGGGTGATTGGCATGCAGTTTAAACCAGTGTATAGAACATCATTATGAGAAGACTCAGAACTCTTGAACCAAAATCTTCTTTAATGTAGCAATCAAACAAGGAAAATAACTTACAGTTCAAATGTGCTGGACAAGAGTTTTTGCCTAGCAAACTGGGAGTCTGTTCTCCACCAGCTCTCTCTCCGCGCAAGACCATGTTGTTTATACTTTTACACTGGTAAAATCCTGATAGCATTACAGTACCTTGAAGGGGGTCATACAGCAAAATACAGCATATGTAGTTTCAGTTCACAGAGGAGATACGCTGCAGACTAACTCCACAGAACCAATGGAGAGAGAAAGTGAGGGGGGAGTAGCCCAGCATAAACAAAGAACAAGGCAAGCCAACAGAAAGAGTCCGAAAGTCACAGGGAGCTGGACGTGCTCTGAAAGAACCTATCACAGGGAACTATAGGATTACAGGGATTTTATAATTCAAGGGTACAATCTAAATCCCTGCCTCCATGCAAATGGGGGGGGGGGGGGGGCAGCAGACAGTCCCTGCCTGGTATCAGAAGATACTACTATTTAACTTACCAAACTACCAACATTATAAGCAAAGTCCATTAATAAAGTTGGATCTTGAAGTTGACAACTACTTGTTTGTCTCAAGTTCTCTGTCGTTCAGGTGACTTCTCTCTTGCAGTCTCGCAGGAGCTGAAATGAGAGACAGATAACACAAACAACAAGCAACATAAAAGAGAGAAAATGTCTCTGAGTCTCATGGAGTTCATGTTTCCTTGCAAGATAAGAGAAGTACCACTTTGGTGACTGGTCTGATTAAGGTCTTCACCAACCCTTGATTCACAGTCTCAAATTCCAGCTTGCACACTTTCCCATTTTCAATCAAAAATGTTTTAATGATTAACCCCAAAGGCACTGTGCTTGGCTGCCTTTTAGCAATACAAGGTCACCTTCTTGTTGGTTAGGCTGGTTGTTTTGCCACTTATTTGGATACTGTAATGTAGGAAGGTATTCCCTTTTCCAACGTTTCCAAAAGATGTCTGTGAGGTTTTGAACCTGCTTCCATTGATGTTTGTAGATGTTGCTACCTTTGAACTTTCTTGGTGGAGTAGGAATGCCATTAGTCTTTTGCATCAGAAGCATTTCTGGTGTTAAAATCAATGGTGACTCTGGATCTGAAGACACTGGCACTAGGGGTCTGGTGTTTATGATAGCTATGACATTTGTAAGAAAAATTATTAGAGCTTTGTGTGTTAATTGAAGATGATCAGTTTCTAAGAGCATGGCATTAAGGAGCCTTGGCATTCACTCCCATGCTCCTTTCAAATGTGAAGAGTGAGGAGGATTGAATATCCAGCTACACCTTTGGTTGCATAGGTACCTTTGAATAGCAGAATGTTCCAATTTAGTAGATGTAATGTTCAACTCTCTCTGCAAACCCCAAAAAGTTAGTTCCACAGTCAGAATAGATTTGCTTAGCTAGACCTCTGATGGAAAAGAATCTTTGCAAGGTATTAATAAAACTTGAAGTGTCCATTGACTCAATAACTTCAATGTGAACTGCTCAGATACTCATGCATGTAAAAATCACAGCCCAGCATTTACTGACCAGGATCCAAAGACATCTACCCCCACATAGGTGAACGGCGGTTCAATACTGAGCTGGTGTGCTGACAAACATGCCGTTCTTTATTCATGATGCTTGGTCCCTAGTCTATGACATTTCACATATTGGTAAATTACAGAGGTAATGCTACATTTTGTTCCCACAATCCATAATCCTGTGGCTCTGATAGCTTTCTCTGTGAAATGTTATCCTTGATATTTAACTTGCTCACAAGCAAGGTTAATATGTGATGCTGACCTGGGACAATAAGAGGGTTCTTCTCACCCTTTTCTAGTTTTGCTCGGGTGAGGTGGCTACTGACTCTCAACAGGCCTTCCTTGTCGATGAAGGGGTTCAACTTCAGAAGAGGGATGCTCTTTGTAAGGTTCATGCCTTTACTAATGCATTTCAATTCTTCTGCATACATTTCTTGTATGCAATGTAGGATGGTACTTTCTGCTCAAATAATCTCACTTACTAAGAGAAGCTTTGTACAGATGTGCAAGTGCTTGATCTCTCATCAAATAACTGATGAGATGAAGATCCAATATGGATTAGGTACACCACGGCTCTTCTTAGCATTACCCAACTTGAGAAACGAGAGAAATGATGAGCTCCCAAGTTGCTTTTATGCATAATATTAGTAGCAAGAACAGTCATCTCTGAATAGACCTCTGGTCAGAGTCTGGGTCTATAAGCTCAATGGAGTTCTCCATAGCTGGTGTCACGGTTGTGCCCATGTTTCGTGCTCTCCTTCTTCTCGCCACCTGGTGGCCAGACCTGGTGGCTGCAATGGACTGTCTGGTTACTGTCACCCGTTCCTGATTTCAACCTAGTCCGGTCCGGATCTTCCGGGCTGCCAGACTTGCTTGTTTTGTTTGGACTTACACAGCACCTGTAGTTGCCTGGTGATTGCTGCAGTGAGCCTCAGCTGCTGCTAGGCTTATTAGCCATTTGGAATCTTTCTGCCTTTGCCTTTGCATCGCCTAAGGCCCTGAGGTTTGTTGGGGTGCTGTTTGCACTTCTGCTCAGTCTAGTTCTTGCCTGAAATTCTTGCCTGTTTTTAGTTAGTCTATGTTTAGTTTAGGGTTTGCTTGTTTCTTTAGTCCTGTTCCTTGTTTGCAGTTCTTGGTGTAATGCTTAGGTTTCTGTGTTGTCTGTCTTTAGTGGCTGCGTGCAACTTTTAGTTTTCCCTTGTTTGTCAGTGTTTGTTTCCTGTCTTAGTGGCTGCTTGCAGCTTCCAGTTTCTGTCCCCTAGCTTGTCCCTTCTCTGCCTTGTGTTGTGTTGTCTATCTGTGAGTCCTAGCCCAGTTTCCTGCCTTGCTGCCTATGTTCTTTCCTTTTCCCTCTGTCCCTCAGTCCCTGTGCTGCCTAGCTATTATCCAGTTCCGCCCTGTCCTATAAGTCCTGCCGGCCGCCAGCAGCCATACTTTGTAAGCCGCACTGAACCTGCTATTGAGCAGGAAAGAGCGGGGTATAAATGCTACAAATAAATAAATAAATAAATAAATAAATAAATAAATTCAGATTTCCACCCTCTATACTTTTTTGGGGAAGTTATTGAACTGGGTAAGCCCCATGTTCACAATCTTTTACCAAGCCATATATGTTGCTAGATCTTCTCTTTCTCTAAAGTTTCTAGCATGATGGCAGTAGACATCTGAGACTGGCTGTTTGCCACAATTTGTCTGGACTTAGGTGTGGAGTGTGGCTGGTCGGGTGCCTCTTGCTTAATCACAGTCCCCCCAATATTCAGCCAGCGGCGGTCAGCATTTTTATAAATGCTTTCTGTCGCTGGCTGAATTTGCCCCCAATATTCAGTGCCGGGCCATGTCCAGGCACTAGCACTGAATATTGGGGGCCAAATGTGGGCAGTTAGACTGCCTGAGTTTATGCAGGCCCAGCCGATATTCAGCTGGGGCCACATTGGGCAGTTATGCGGGGTCCGGGCTGAATATCAGGCCGCGACCCACATAACCTTTATAGTGCTGGGATCCCCCTCCTGGCCTCCTCTTTCCTTCCTTGCAGCTCGTACTGTTTAACCCCCCCCCCCCCACACACACACACAATATCACCCCTCAATCCTAACCCTAGCTATCTAGGTAGCCCACCCCCCCCCCCCGGGCCTACCTTCTAATCCCTGATGGTCAGACGGCCGTTGGGGGCAGGAGTGCAGCCTCGTCGCCTCACAAAATGGCTGAATATTAGTGGTTAACCACCTAAATGCTATTTAACCAGCCGTTCCTGGCTGGTTAAATAGTGCTGAATATTGGCTGGACCATAGTTTTTCAGATAGTATAAGAGATGAGGTTAGATCAGAGAGAGAGAAAAGTTGTAGGAAAATAATTTAGGAAGGTGAATCATTGAAATAAAAGCAGCATGTTCAACTATACGAGGAGGCTGTCATCCATTGAAATAAAAGAAGTGGAAACTATGAAATTTTTTTCCCTGCTTGAAGCATGTCTAAAAATATTAAACTTGGAAGGTGCTGAATATGCATAAAAGATGCATCCAGATTTCAGTGAATCAGTTCTGGGAGCCTGAAATATAGTTCAACTGTTTGTTATTTTCTGATAATTGCCAAGTATCTTTGAGCTGCACTTTTGTGTTTAAAGATAGCTGAAATTTTGGCAAAATATGAATAACTTCAACTAGCTGCATAGAAGCTAAAAACATTTTGGGTGACTCAAGTCCTTTTGATTACTCAAGGACATCCATATGAGAGGTTGCCAATGTTTTGCTGATATAATACAAAGAAAATGACTAAACATACTGCCAATTTACAGTTTAATGGTTCTGAGCATGCCTCTGTGCATTTTAAGATGTTTCTCTCAACTGATATGATTGGCAGTCGACAACTCTGGCTTCCCTCCTAGAAACTGCATTGCATAATGTGATGACCTTAAGGACCAAGTTTACTGAAATTTGTTTATTATAAAGACAAATGGGAAACACATTCTTATTATTCGATAAACATTTTCTAAATTAATTTGGATCAATGTTCAAAGTTCTGACTGGTGACATGCACAGATTTTCAATGGCATTATGCAGAATATGCTGCTGAAAAGCTTTAAAAACTGTCCCAGTAGTATCCAGAGAGCCGAAATCTGGGTGAAACTGGGAGTTACTAAAAAGTACACAATCCACAATAGAGAAAGAGAGAGGAAAAAAAAATCAATACATCTACTATCTAACTCTCTCCCCCATAAAACCCCAAACGGGCACTTTTTATCAAGATCATAAACAAATGTTCACTCTAAAAGGTGTGTAGCCATGATCGCACAATGTGAGCAACCATGTAATGTAAAGGGAAGGGAAGGAAAAAAACCTCAGAACCACACACCAGTGGTAAGGGTTTAAAGGTCAGAATCTCACAGGCATAAAAAAAAACCTTCCCTTTTTAGTAGCGCATGGTGCTCTATGCAATGCAAAAAATCCCTATGTGGTAAGGGCTCACGCGCTATACGCGTGGTGACCGGTTGGCACGTGCCAACTGCCGATTACTGCCGGAAATGCCGTAAGGGGGAGGAAATAAATAAATAAATCATCCAGGCATTATGGGCATGCGGCAAATCTGAAATTACTTGTAGGGGATGCAGTAGCCTGGTGGTAGTCTCATTTTGGCGTGTGCTGCACGCGTGTATAGCCTAACATGCCTTTGTAAAAAAGCCCCAAATTAGGAGCATAACCACCCTGTTTACTAAGCCGTGCTAGCAGCTGCCGCGCAACAATGCCGTGTATCGGTATTACCGCACTGACAGCCGCTAGTGCAGCTTAGTAAACAAGGGGGGGGGGGGTAAATTCCTTAAATGTCAGGCCCTATATATCTAAAGGCGTGTTGCTAACACAAATTTTGGAGCCAGCCATGTATTAAAACTGGTTGTATGATGGAGCCTCTCTGCTGCCTTACCATGAACTGGTAGAACATCTGAAAAAGCTATAGTGCTGACAATAGGTTTGAATGCGTGGGATAAACATAAAGGAATCCTGTTCAGAAGGAATGGATCCTCAGAAGCTTAGCAGAGATTGGGTGGCAGCACCGGTGGTTGGGAGGCGGGGCTAGTGCTGGGCAGACTTCTATGGTCTATGCCCCGAAAATGGCAAGGATAAATCAAGGTCAGGTATACATATAAAGTAGCACATATGAGTTTATCTTGTTGGGCAGACTGGATGGACCGTACAGGTCTTTTTCTACCGTCATCTACTATGTTACTATCAGGCTTTTCGAAAGTGATCGCCGGCCATTTCCCAACATATATCGGGAGATGGCTGGCGATCTCTCAAAAGCGGCGAAATCGGTATAATCGAAAGTGGCTTTTTTGACAGCATCGCCGCTTTCCCGTCGCCTCGCCGGCAAAAGTTCAAGGGAGTGTGTTGGCGGCATAGCGAAGGCAGGACATGGGTGGGCATGGGCATGGCTACCAGATGGCTGGCTTTCGCGGATAATGGAAAAAAAAGCGGCGTTAAGCAGTATTTTGCCGGGTTTACTTGGTCCTTTTATTTTCACAACCAAGCCTCAAAAAGGTGCCCCAACTCACCAGATGACCTCCCCATACTCCCCCAGTGGTCACCAACCCCCTCACACACTAAAAAAATACAAATCAAAACTTTTTTTACCAGCCTGTATGCCAGCCTCAAATGTCATACCCAGCTCCCTGACAGCAGTATGCAAGTCCCTGGAGCAGTTTTTAATGGGTGCAGTGCACTTCAGGCAGGCAGACCCAGGTTCATCCCCCCCCCCCACCTGTTACACTTGTGGTGGTAAATGTTAAGCCCTCCAACCCCCCCCCAAAACCCACTGTACCCACATGTAGGTGCCCCCCTTCACCCATAAGGGCTATGGTAATAATGTAGAGTTGTGAGGAGTGGGTTTGGGGGGGATTTGGGGGGGCTCAGCACCCAAGGTAAGGGAGCTATGCACCTGGGAGCTATTTGTATATTTTTTAAACATTTTTAGAAGTGCCCCCTAGGGTGCCCGGTTGGTGTCAAAGCATGTCTGGGGGACCGTGCACTACAAATGCTGGCTCCTCCCATGACCAAATGCCTTGGATTTCGCCAAGTTTGAGATGGCAGGCATTTTTTTCCATTACTGCTGAAAAACAAAACCGGTGATCTCAAACCCGGCGAACTCTGGCATTTGGCCTGGCCAAACCGTATTATCGGAAAAAAAGATGGCTGGCCATCTTTTTCGATAATACGGTTCCGGCCAACTGTTGCACCGCCGCCAAAATAGATTGCCGTCAAACTATTTCTCCAGTGAAGTTCGATTATGCCCCTCCACGTAAGTCTCTTTCCCCAAATTTGAAAGTCTTTCTGCAGTTCAGAGGCTCTATTTCTAGCAAAGTCATTCGTTCCCAGAAGGATAACAACATCTTCTTTGATTTCGCTAACAATTTGGTCTGTGTTCCTGCTAGCTGAGGATCCTGGGAGTCATTTAGGGGCCATTTTACTAAGGCGCACTGAAAAACGGCCTGCACTTGCATAGGCATGTGTTTTGGAGGCGCATAGGTCCATTTTTTAGCGCGCCTGCAAAAAAGGCCTTTTTTTGGGGGGGGGGGGGGGGACGAAAATAGATGTGCGGCAAAATTAAAACCAGTGCGCGTCCATTTTCGGCCTGAGACCTTACCGCCACCCATTGACTTAGCGATAAGGTCTGACGTGTTAACCGGGCAGTAATCATCAGTGCAAGTATACTGCCGATTACTGCCGGGTAAGTGTCATGTGGTAGAAAATTTCTACTGTGTGTTTTGGACACCTGTTAAAAATAGAATTACTGCCCAGGGCATGCGGTAGCCGGGCGGTAGTTCTAATTTGACGCACATTGTACGCGCATAGGCGCTTACACGCCTTGGTAAAAGGGCCCCTTAGGGCCCAATATTCAAAAGGATTTAATGGGACAGGACAGGCTCCTGATTTAACCCCCACTGAGCTTCCATCTGGCAAAATTCAGCAGCACATAAGCGGTTAGTGTCACTGAATATTGTCTGCAGCTGCCCAGACACTGTCCAGTTAGTGCAAAGTGATTTGGGAGAGGAGCTGGAACTTAACCAATTAGCAGTAATATTCAGACACAAATCAGCCAAGTAACTAGATAATCTTAGGACAGCAAAAAGGCTGTCCTAAGTTTACGTGCTGCGCTAACCAAGCTCTGGTCTGAATATCAACTGGTGCTCTGGTAAGTTCCAGGTGCCCTCTTTTGTATGCAGATCTATCTCTTGCATATTCATTGTGGTTATCCTGAAAACAAGACTGGTCAAGAGGAAACTTGAAGACTAGCTTGAGAAACACAAATATAAAGGACACATAGCTCAGACCTACAAACAGTTCTCCCACTCTGGTAACATCTCTGACACCTCCAGAAATCTCCAAACTCCCCACATCAAGCCAGCAGCAGAATATTCTCCTTTCTTTCTATCAGCTCAGCCTCCAACATTGGTTTAATGCAGGAGTTCTCAAACCAGTCCTTGGAACACTCCCAGTTAGTCAGCTTTTCAGGACATCCACAATGAATTATGTATCATATAAATTTGTATGCACCGCCTCCATTGCATGCAAATCTATCTCACCCATATTCATTTTGGGTATTTTGAAAATCTGACTGGCTGGGTGTGTCTCGAGCACTGGTTTGAGAAACCCTGCCCTAATGCTATGCTGCCAAACATTAAGAAAGCAAGTTTGGCCAATGGTGTAATGTCTCTGCTGTTTTATGTAGAAAACAACACACTGTGCATCACTGATCCTGGGACCTACCTAAATACTGCTTACTCCCCCAAGACATGTGAGGCCTCTGAGCTGTTGTTCTTATTTCTTTTACAAATGTATTTATCACCTTCCCAAAGCAAAAGGTTATGCCCAAGGCTATAATTAATTTGATTCACCTAACCTCGTAAATAGCTTTTTGACCACTCATTTTCTAAGTCCTGAATGTGGGTGAACTAAATCATCCAAAATGGAAGATGGAGGAATTTTATTTTCTTAAATGTTTGTGGTAGTATCTATTCCTAACGACTATAGACATCTCAGCATTTAAAATGACAAGACATAACATACATTATCTCAATAATTCAGTGCTATCACTTTCCGATAGCAACCAAACGTAACCTTTTTACTGGCTCATGAGCAATAGCTGAGGTTTACGATTTTGAAAGGAGCTGTTCTACTTTATTAAATGGATGGTTTCAGCTGAGGCTCTTGAAAACATGCTGAAGGTGCTATGGAAAAGTAAAGCACCGTTGCAATAACGATTGATGTGAAAACCCTTGAGAATAGAAGCTTGCTTATTAGCTTTCCAAAGTCAATAAACGTATGGCTAAACGTGTTTTGTGCTGTCAAGCTTTTCTTAAAAGATATGCAGGCACTACATGCTTAAATCTGACATAAACACAAGCTGACTGGTGACTGCTTTTCACTAAGGAAAACTTCAGTTAAACAGTTTTCCCTGTAACAGGGTAACATAATAAATGATGACAGAAAAAGACAAAATTGGCCCATCCAGTGTTCCGCTTTCAGTAGACAAGATGAGATTTTGTTGCACACCCACTATCTGAACAGGTCACCCTGTGGGACTCTACTTTATCTTCTTTTGTTGTTGAAGCTGCTTTGCTTCACACTTCTGGCCCCCTCTCCGCACGTAAACCCTGGTACCAGGGCAGTCTGGGATTGCTTAAGTGTCGGTTGCACCATGCTGAATGGAAGTAGCACAAATCTAAAATGCAAGACCATCTCCTTCATTGTAATCATTTTTTCTATTGTACCATTCTTAGCTTAGGAAACATCACTATTATACTACCAGTAGTTGACCGAAGAAATTGTTTCCAATAGTTTCTCAACTTTCTTCTCTGGGTCCAAAGAGGTCTTTTCCAGACAATCTTTCTGCCTCTGATTTTGCTCAGCATGTTATGTCGAAGATTGAAACATTATGAGTCACTCTTCCTACCTTACCCTCTCACTCTTTCCAACCTCGGTTGTGCCCGCCCTCCCATTCTACCTGAGTAGAGATAAAGTTCTTTTCATACTTGGTCTAAATTCAATCTTTTGTGCTTGACATCATTCGAAAAGCTTCTCTTTTCTATTAGACTGATAAACTGTCCCCTCAATCCAATCCCCTCTGCTTGGATAAAGATCTCTTCTCATGGTCTTGTTCCATTACTGCTATCTGTTATAAATAACAGTCTTTCTAGTGGTCTAGTCCCTCTTACTACTACTACTACTAATTTCTATAGTGCTACTAGACATATGCAGTGCTGTACACATTATATGCAAGTACTTTCTCTGTCCCTAGAGGACTCACAATCTAAGCTTTTGTACCTGGGACAATGGAGGGTAAAATGACTAGCCCAAGGTCACAAGGAGCTATAGTAGGAATTGAAGCCAGGTTGCCAGGATCAAAGCCCACTGCACTAACCATTAGGTCACTTCTCTCTATTACTTGGAAAAATGCATTAGTGCACACCGTTCCTAAAAGCATTTCAACTGACCTCTCAGTTCTTAGCAATTATAGGCCCATTTCAAATTTGCCTTTCATTGCAAAGCTGACTGAGAAGGCTATCTTTTCCCATTTGCTTCAATATATTGAATCCTCCCATTTTCTCCATCTACATCAGTCTGGTTTTTGACCTGGTCAAAACTATTATGGCTTCATTGTTAAATGATTTGTACTCCACCTTAGATTATGGGGTTGTAGTTCTCTCAGTATGTCTTTGATATGGTGAATCATGACCAACTTTTGTCTCATCTCTTGTTGGAGCATCCAGCACCGTTCTTACCTGGTTTCCTTCCTTTCTGGCTAATCACACTTTTTCAGTTTCCACACTTACTTCGAGCTCAAGTCCATATCCTTTACATTGTGGTGTTCCACATAGTTCTGTTCTTTAATGTCCCTTATTCATGCCACTCCCATTAAATTCTATTTCTACGCTGATGATATTCTTCTATTCTGTACTCAAGATCCTCATAACTCAAATTTGACTCTTCTACAAGAATGTCTCACTTCTATTGACGGCTGACTTCTCATCAGCTAATTCTGAATCCTTCCAAGACTTTAGCTCTTTACGTTACAGGCTGCCCATCTAGTCTACCTGTGACCCCTCTGCTGTGTGGACTCCAGTAACCATGGTCACCTCCTTTTGTTTTTTGGGTGTGATCTTAGGCTCCCAGTTATCATTTGGCCCTCAAATCTCTGCTGTAGTTTCTTTCTCTCTGGTACATCTGCTCTTCACATAGTTAACTTGAGGTTGAAACTTGTACTACATTGTTATGTTCTCTGGTAACTTCAAAGTGGAGGAGTAGCCTAGTGATTAGTGCAGTGGACTTTGATCCTGGGGAGCTGAGATCAATTCCCACTGCAGCTCCTTGTGACTCTGGGTAAGTCACTTAACCCTTCATTGCCCCTGGTACAAAATAAGTACCTGAATATATGTAAACTGGTTTGAACATAAAGCTGTATTTCTCTGTTTATTTCTCTGTTTATTACCCTCCTCTCATCTACCAACACCCATTCTGTTAGAATATCAATGAAATGCTTTGATGTCCCCATGCATACCCCCACCCTCCCACTCTGTCAGACTGTCAAAGTAATGCATTGATGTTTCTCTTATATATACTACCTGCTACCACATTTGCTTATTTCTGATCTGAGGAAGAAGGGCAACCTTCGAAAGCTAATCAAGAAATGTATTAAGTTATGTCCAATAAAAAGGTATCATCTTATTTTCTTTTCAATGTAGTTGCAAAAACCTCAGAAAGGTGGTATATCAAGTCTCATTTCCCATTATAACTTAATTTGTTTCTAGTCTTCCAACAATTCTGGAAATTACAATCAGTTTGTCTGCTTGCTCATGCATGCCATTATGATCATGTTTCCTCCCTTCTTGCGCATTATCACTGGCTACCAATTTCATTTTGTACTCAGCATAAAATTCTGACCTTGGCCCATAAAGTTCTTCACTTGGGTTACCCTTTTTTATCTTGTGTCTATCATCATTCTATACATACCAATCATCATTCTGTACATACCTACATGTGCTCTTCACTCTTCCTTGCTACATTGTCTTACAGTGCCTTCAGTTCATCGTTCATGTGTTGCATCAACCTGCCACACTGTATTTTTCTGTATTACTCCTCACCATGGAATTCTCTAACTGAAGCTATTTGTTTCAAGCAATCATACATAAATCTCAGTCGTCCCTGAAGACCTACTGTTTTACTAGTGTCTTCTCTGGAGGAATTGTGGTCTGTGGGCCAATGTGGTCAGCTTTGGGAACAACAACAGCTTTTAACTTGTTTTCTCATGTTTGTAATTCCATTCTGACTTCCACAATGTTATGTTTTTATTGTATACCACTTTGATTTTAATTTGAAAGGCTGTATATGAAGCCAAAACTGCTCCAAATCAAATTAATTGTTCTATCCACTCTGTATTAGTTCACACTGGAGTCTGTAACCATCCCTCTAGTACTATGTAAGGGAAAGGGTAATGGGAATTGATATACTGCCTTTCTGTGGTATTTTGCAACTACATTCAAAGCAGTTTACATATACACAGGTACTTATTTTGTACCTGGGGCAATGGATGGTTAAGTGACTTGCCCACATTCACAAGGAACTGCAGTGGGAATCGAACCCAGTTCCCCAGGATCAAGGTCCGCTGCACTACCCACTAAGCTACTCCTCCACTCCTAAGCCACATTGAACCTACAAATAGGTGGGAAAATGTGGGACACAAATGTAACAAATAAATAAACATAAACATAAACAAGCATATAAATCCAAATACTCAAATCAACATTAGCTGTCCCATCCTCTACGTGTCTTTTACCTGAACTTCCAATCCCTTCCTTACCAATTACCTTCATGTCAGATCCCAGCATGTCCAGAATGTGTTAAAGCGCATCCACTCTTAGGCCACTTCAGGTCTTGTCGTCTCCCTTTATGGTTCTTAAAATACCAACATTAAGGTTGTCTATTACTAAAGTGCATTAAGCTTTTGACTTACCGTTCCTTAGTGGTAAAAAGTAACGTGCGGTAAGTGCAAAGGCTATGCGCTAATTGTTGGTGGTATACCTAGCATGTCCTCTACAATTACTACACTGAAAACTGCATTAGTGTGTGTAAACCTGATTGCAATTAGTGCAGCTGCACTTAGGGGTCCTTTTACTAAGCTGTGGTAAAGGGGGTCTGTGAAGCTTCAGTGCATGTTTTTGACACGTGCTGAGGCTCCCTTTTACCGCAGCGGGTAAAGGGCTGTGTCTTTTTTTAAAAAGAAAGGGCTGTGCGGTAAGTGAACTACTTACCACATGACCATTTCAGGGGCCATCACTTACCACCACCCATTAAGGTGGCAGTAAGGGCTCCTGCGCTAACCCGGCAGCACACGGGCAGCACGCAGCGCAACCCAATTACGGCTGGTAAACACTGGCACTACAATAATATAAAATAGTTTTTGTAGCGCTGGATGTGGCATGCGCTGGGGGTGGGAACTCGGGCCGTTGCGATTCTGATACGGTGCCTGTGACTGCTCTTCCACTGTTCCTCTGCAGCGTTCCACTCCCTTCCTGTCTGGAATGTGGCAGTGGCAGAGCAACAGTGTCAGAGCAGTCACAGGCAGCGTAGGAGGCCCCTGGAGCTATTTTAAAGTAGACCAGGGGGAGGGGATGGTGGAGGAATAAATGATGGGTCTGGGAACAGGAAAGGAGGAGAGAGAGATGGCAATGGGGTGGAAGGAAGAAAGGGAGGGGGAGGGGAAAGTATTGGACTCGGGAATGGTGGGGAGGGAGTGAGAGATACTAGATGGGAGCATTTTCGATATGACGTCCAAGTCCAATTGTAAACTATTTGCTGAAATTATCTAAAATTCTCATCCTGAACATAGCAATTTTTGAACTGGAAAAATGTCGGGGGGTTTTTTGTTTCAAAAATCGACATTTTTGTGCTCTGTACATATTTATGTCACCAGAGAACACTGATGAAATCCACACAGTCACACAACTCAAACCAAACAAGTGGAGGTAGCCAACCAAAATGTTCAGGATGACCAAACTTTATACTCCAAATTCAATCTTGAAAGAATAACCCAGAGGAAAGCAGTGATGGCCAGTGAAGATCCCTCCACCCTGAAGCTGAGAAACTGCAACCACTACGTTCAAAAGAACACTGTTGTGACAACATTAATATGACAACATATTGCTTGCTGTTTTGAGAGATACCCCTGATGAAGACTGTGTTTGTCAAAACATGGCCCATATTGGGTTATTCTTTCAACACCGTATTTCTTTAGCTACCATTAAAAAAAAAGTCCTATAGAAAAATGCACAAAAAGAAGCCATAGGGATGACTGTGTGGCACCATTCCTAGTAAACTGGCCACACAGACATCCCAGCAGAGCAGAGAGACAGCCTGTTGGTCAGTGCAGTGAGCTTCACATAAAGGGACCAAGTACAAATCCCACCTTAACATCCTTAGTTTGTATTGTGAGCCCTCTAGGAACACCTACAAACCTACTGCACTTAACTGTACACCACTACAAAAGCCCTCAGGTCTGCAGGTGACTCCTCTCTTATAGGTACAGTTGGTATTTTGAGGGTTTTGGAAGACTTACAATTTCCAGCAAAAGTGTACTAGAGTGGGATATGAACCTAGGTCCCTTTCTCTACAGTCCACTGCAATGATCACTAGTCATTTCCTGGGACCAGCTTGCTGTTCTAATAGGAATGGCCATATCTGATGCTGTCACAGAGCCTGGTATGCACTGTCACTGTTACATCTTTGTGGAGGGGAGGGGGGGGGGTCAATGACCACTGGGGGAGTAAGGGGGTCGTGCTTTAATCCCTTCAGTGGTCAGCTGGTCAGTTAGGACATTTTCCACCTTATAACTGAAAGAGAAAAACGCCTAGATTTCGACCCAAATTGGGAGATAGACGTTTATCTCACAAAACGAATAAATCGGTATAATGGAAAGCCGATTTTGGACGTTTTCAACTGCACTCCATCGCGGAAGCGTACAAAGTTGACGGGGGCGTGTCGGGGGCGTGTCGGAGGCTTGGTGAAGGTGGAACTGGGGCGTGGTTATCGGCCGAGGAGAGATGGGCGCCTTTCGCCGATAATGGAAAAAAAGTATGCGTTTGTAGCTAGAATTTAGGGCACTTTTCCTGGACCCTGTTTTTTCACGAATAAGGCCCCAAAAAGTGCCCTAAATGACCAGTACCCCCAAAGGGAATCGGGGATGACCTCCCCTGACTCCCCCAGTGGTCACTAACCCCTCCCACCACAAAAAATGATGTTTCACAACTTTTTATTTTCACCCTCAAATGTCATACCCACCTCCCTGGCAGCAGTATGCAGGTCCCTGGAGCAGTTGTTAGGGGGTGCAGTGGACTTCAGGCAGGTGGACCCAGGCCCATCCCCCCCTACCTGTTACAATTGTGCTGCTTAATGCTTAGTCGTCCAACCCCCCCAAACCCACTGTACCCACATGTAGGTGCCCCCCTTCACCCCTTAGGGCTATAGTAATGGTGTAGACTTGTGGGCAGTGGGTTTTGAGGGGGATTTGGGGGGCTCAACACACAAGGGAAGGGTGCTATGCACCTGGGAGCTCTTTTACCTTTTTTTTTGTTTTTGTAAAAGTGCCCCCTAGGGTGCCCGGTTGGTGTCCTGGCATGTGAGGGGGACCAGTGCACTACGAATCCTGGCCCCTCCCATGAACAAATGCCTTGGATTTATTCGTTTTTGAGCTGGGTGCTTTCATTTTCCATTATCACTGAAAAACAAAAACGCCCAGCTCACAAATTGTCGAATAAAACATGGACGTCTATTTTTTTCGAAAATACGGTTCAGTCCGCCCCTTCACAGACCTGTTCTCGGAGATAAACACCCATGGAGATAGACGTTTTTGTTCAATTATGCCCCTCTTTGTGACTTAGTTGTGATTGAAACAGGAACGGATAAAAATGTTCCAATTTTTGCCATAGATGTTTTTATCCAAATTCAGGACTCACCCAAAACTCACACAAAACATGACCCTAACACTCCCCCTTGTGACTTAGATGAACTGTGGGAAAAAACATCTCAAATATGAGTTTTGAAAATCGCATTTTGGATGTTTTCTCATAAAAAACATCCACCTACCACTTTGAGATATTTTTCTCTTTTGAAAATCATAGTAATACATTATGTCAGCACAAGATAAGGACCATTTGGCTCTCAGCTCGCATCATCCCGAACCCTAAATTTTGGTGCCATTTACTGAATTTACCTCACAATGCTCTCATTAGACTGGATGGACCGTACAGGTCTTTATCTGCCGTCATTTACTATGTTACTATGTAAGAATTTCTCCCACTGTCAGGCATGGAAAAACAGTGGTGATGACCCAAACAGCAAGAATATCAAGAGTGCAGAGATAACATCTCTACTGTTTTTCTGTGATTGCATTGTGCTGCGTTCTTCTGTTTTTGCCCCCATCTCCTACTGTTAGTCAGACAAACTTGACTGGTTATACTGCTCTTGATCTGGTCTTCACCCTTTCTTGTCCTTACCAGCACACAATGTGCAAAGGAAATTTCCCAGGTTGTCTCCACTCAGAGTTAACCACCTGTAGGGAGTCATTCCTCATCCTTTTGTTCTTAAATGAGGAACATCAATTCAGCCTTCTTCTCATGCTAGGTAATGTACCTTATCTCCCCAGTTAAACCATGGTCCAACAATCAAAGCTGGTCACCTTACCTTTGAGAATTCAAAATGGCTACATTGTTACTCTGTACAAGGCAAATTTTAACTCCCCCCCTTTTTTTGCCTTTTCAAGCAGTTGAACAAATAAAGCTCTATACCTAAACCTGCACTCAGCCAGCCTCAAATATTTTACGCAACCTCTAACCCATCTCCTGTTTTTACCAGCACCCAAGCCTACTTAAATTCTGTCTGGTTTAGGTTAGTATTACCTCGGCTGGTTCACTCTGCCAGGCATTATCATGAGTTCATAAGCTGATGCCACTCATGTTAGATTGGCAGCCTGCTTAAATGATACCTCAAGATTGCGATAACTTATCAGCTACTCAGACTTCTCAATAAGCCTTCATCAACCCTGCATGAAGAGATTTATTATGAGGATTATTCTATTACTGTGTATTCTTAGGGGTCAATTGAAGAATACACAGCAATACAGCAATCCTCATAATAAATCTCTTTATGTAGGGTGACCTGGATAACAAAACCTATTATTGCATTCTGAAATAGAAAAATAACATAAATTATTAGAACAGTTTTATCATTCTTGTCTTAATTGCAAACATTAATATTTACCAAGATATCATTTTAAAATGACATCTCCATCCGTGTGTCAAAATTCTATCTGTGTGTCTCGCAGACTCACTGAGCCTATTTACTTCACTTGAGAAATGAACTGCATTTTATGAACTGGTTTGGGTGCATTCTGTCTCTGAAATTGTTCCCCAAAGGTGCACACAAACAGATTTAATGTTCCTTGAAAGTCATATTGAGCCTGATACATTGAAATAGGAATGTTCCACTTCTATCCCCAGGACAAAAACATCTTTGGTGATAAACTAAAAATGCAATGCACACTCTTTTCAGATATAATAGTCCCAACAAACACTCATTAGCAAGCTAAGAAACAAATGATTGTGGTACTTAAACCAAATTAATTAAACAATTATTTTGTCTCTTTTCTTTTGTCACATAACAGAAGTCTTTTAATTGTACTAATTTGTAGAAAGGATCATTAATAATGTGCATTATTCCCAGTCGAACAATACAGTTAAATATATTTTGTTTTTAAACAAAATCATTTTATAGTTCTTATAACATTACTACATTGCAGCTAAATTTCTAGGATGACTATATTATCCTTCCAATAACTTTTAAAATGGTTTAAGCTTTTCCATTGCCTGACTTGAACTAGTCTCCTTTGTCTGTTTAATATCTTTGACTTTGAGAGCAAGGGTTCTTTCGATCTATAGAGACCTACCCACTGCAACAGTGGTTTGTGGTGTCACCTGTTACAGAGCTATGTGTATCCATGTCTATCCAGAATGCATTGCAGGTGGCTGTGGAAAATTCCTTGCTTTGCCCTATTGGTATCAATGGACACACCAGAGCATATCCCAGCGAGTAGCACAGATAATTTATTAGGGGTAAATTGCTAAGAGATAGGTGCCAAAATTCTGAGCATTAAACTAGTATTCTGTAAGAGCAGAGTTGTGTGCCAAATTTGTTATAGAATACTAGTGTAAGTCTCCAATTATGCGCCAAATTTTAGGCGTGACCACTTATGCCATGTCTACGGCTGGGGTAAATGGTTGTCTCTAAAAGAGGCAGTTGGGTGTGTAAATACAACTATTCCATAAAGTGAGCTCAAAATTAGTCAGGACACCCCTGACATACCCATTCCAATCACATTGACGCCCCCTCTACAGTTGCACGTGGGAGAAGTTGGGACTTCAGTTTACAGAATAGAGGCATAAGTTAGTTATGTGTCTAACTACTAATTAGTGCTTGTTAACACCAATTAAATGCCAATTTGGTGCCAATTAGCTAATTATTTTACACACCTAACAGACCCTATTTTATAACTGGTTGCACAATTGAGTGCCTAACTTTATTTATTTTAGTTATTTATGTGTTACATTTGTACCCCACATTTTCCCACCTATTTGCAGGCTCAATGTGGCTTACATAGCACCATGGGGTGAAAGCCTCCTCCGGTGAAGAAACAATATAGAGTGATGTTATTTTAAATGAAATAGATATGTACAGACACATTAGGGAAACATAGAGAGGGAAGTTATATAAAGTTCATTAAGTTCATAACAAATTTGGGTTTCTTTGAGTTACTGGATTCAGGCAATTAAGTTGGGTCCTAAGGATATGCCTTTTTGAACAGGCAAGTCTTTAGTGATTTCTGGAAGTTGAGGTGGTCGTACGTAGTTTTCACGGTTTTTGGGAGTGCATTCCAGAGTTGTGTTCTTATATATGAGAAGCTGGATCCATGAACTGATTTGTATTTGAGTCCTTTGCAACTAGGGTGGCGGAGACTTGAATAAGAGCTTGATGATCTGATTGAGTTTCTGGTTGGTAGGTCTATGAGGTCAGACATATATCCTGGGGTATCACCGTATATAATTTTATGGACCAGGGTACAAATTTTAAAAGTAATACGTTCTCTAATTGGTAGCCAATGTAATTTTTCAGGAAGGGGTTTGGCCCTATCACATCACGGTCTTCCAAATACAAGCCTGGCTGCCATATTTTGAGCAGTCTGAAGCTTCTTTAGGCACCATTTATAGAATTTTGGGGTTAATATGCAAACAGTTCACTTGAGTTTGTCTTACTGACAACTGGGAGGCATCATTAACTACAGCAACATGTAGGGACAACTGAGTGGGCCAAATGGTCCTTACCTACATGCTGAGCAGGGCTGGCTCGAGGCACTGTAGTGCCCTGAGCCAACTTTTGCATTGGCGCCTCCCCTTTGCAATCTGGTATCTCTCTCCTTTCACCCCCTACTCCTTTCAGCTGTGATCCAGTATCTCCCCTTCGCTCTCAAGTCTCCCACTCCTGCTAAACCAGCTGAGGCTCTGGCTCAGGGCCCTGATGATAAAGGGTGCCAAAATCCCAGTTTCGTATATATCCCTCTAGAAATCTGAAGGTAGACTGGGGGGGGGGGGGGAGTATTCAGAGTGCGAGAGTTAGACTGTCTAACTCCCATGGTTGCTACTGAGGCCGGATATCCAAGGCCAGGCCATTTCCAGTGACTGGCGTTGAATATCTGGTTTATTTTCAGTTGATTTAAAGATAACTGGCTAAGTCCATATTGTGATAAAGTCACCTCCAGGATAGTTGGGTTAAGGCAGTTTCAGTCTGAAATACAAGTCCCAGAAGGCATTGCAGGCAAGGAGCCAGAGGGTGAGATGAAGAACCCGGACTGGACTCCTAGCTGCAATCAGGGAAGACATGGGTGTAAGCTGGCAGGTTGTGTAGAGTGGCTGCCACTAGGTGGAAAGAGAGTTAGGAAACCCTGTGTGCAGGAGCTCATCATTGGTCTCATTAGTCTAATGCTTAACTCAGCTGGTTTGGGTGTGAGGAAGCTAATGGAAGGAGAATGATTGGTGGTGGTAGCTGAAGCCAGGGATTGATTAGGCAGGTGGGAAGGAGTCCCAGCAGTGGAGTTCAGTTCAGAAGAGAGAAGCAGAAGGAGAGAAGTATTTGCAGGCTGAAAATCCTTGGGCAGGGAGGTCCCTAAAGTACTGAAGCAGGCTGAGATTCCTGAAAGAACTGTTTGTCTTGGGAATTGAATTACTGTTTATTGTGCACTGGATAAAGAGCCCCAAACTGGAGCCTGTAAGCCTGTATTGAATCCTGGTATGTGCTATGCTGCTGTTGGAACTGTGTATTAGAAACCTGCATGGAATAAAAGTCCTTAAGTTTGAAGTTACTGGTGGACATCTATTTCTTCATTGTACCGGGAGCCTGTGGCTGTAGGAGATTGTTCTATCCTTGGCTGCACAAGAGAGGTACCTGGTTACAATATTCAGACTTAGCCAGTTATCTTTAAACCGGCCAAAGACATCCCACATTTTCACTTGGCCAAATATGGCTGCTAAACTGGCTTTAAAAAAATCGGCAAATAGCTGGTTATATCGGGCAATATAACTGGCTATCTGCTATCTGCTAACTGGGGATATTCAGCAAGAGCCGCTGAATATCAGCAGATAGCCGGTTAGGAGCTGTTTAACTGTTCTGGCTGGATAACTAGTGCTGAAAATTATGGGGTGGGATTTTGGTGCCTTTAATCACTGGTGCCCTAGGCCAGTGCCACATCTGGTTGAGCTAGCCCTGGTGCTGATGTACTATAAACTATGTTAATATGTAACCAGTGGAAAAAAAACTCCTAGTTTTTCAGATTACTAGCATTTAGGCATGGCATTGCCATCCTTAATTGGCAAAGACACAGTTACGAGCTAGGTGCTATTCTCTAAACATGGTATGCAGGTCACTTAAGAGGTGATTCTATATATCACACCTAGTTTTCTATATACAGCGCCTAAATCTAAGTGCTGCTTATAGAATACGCTTAGACTGAAATGTTTTCCACACAGATTTTTCAGGCGTCTTATACAGAATCTGGTCCTTAGAATGCAACTGCAAATAGGTCACACCTGTAGGCAGAACATGGGTGTTTCATGAATGTTCAAACTAATGATGCATGTAATGTATATAATACTGTGACTTGCACACACTGCAGTGCGCACTTAAGCCCAGCAACATACACCTGCCATTGACATGGCATAAGCACTCATGTCTAGATATTGCCATGGCAGACTAAGGAACTGGTACAGACAAGGTTAGACCCATTGGTATTGTTTGGCAAAACATATTGTACAAGCTTTCTCTATGTATTTATGCTTGCATCAGGGCTAAAAAGAACCATGAAAAAAAGAGTAAAACTGGAGTAACTGAGTACTGCTGTTCAGTATATCTCACATCTCTTCACTTAGTAATGCGGGAGCACATGTTTCTTGGCACATGAAGCCATGATCTTTAAAGGGGCAGCATGTCCTAAGTGAAGACTCTCTCCTGGCAGTTCCAAATATAGTTTATACTTCTCAAAGAGTGAAGCCACCAGGCAGATAATCACCCCACCAAAAAGACATTACATTTCTTCTTATATTCCGAAACTAGCCATAGAGTTCAGTGCGGATCACAGAGAAGAGTAATCAAGCAAACAGTGATAATTTAACAATATTAAACCAAGCAGTCAATTAATAACAAACTTGCTAAAATAATAATAGAAACATATAGAATTGTAATATTTAAGTCAAGTTTTAAAAACTACCATTATTAGTGATTAACTATGGAAATAAATGATCCTCAGTAGTCTCGGTCCTACTTAAATAATGCAACCCCTCACCCCACTGTACACCCCCAGAGCCTTCCCCCAGACTCCTCCTATTCTTGAGAGAGTTATCTGCAATTGCACAATGCAGAACTTGCATAGAATTCCCCATGATGCAGAATTTCTACCTAAGTTCTAGTCTGTAAATACACGCATATCCTATATAATAAAACACACCTCCAACGTTCTAACCTGCCTGGGACCGTGGCTCCCTCCGAGGTGGTCTGCTAGGCAGGCTAGAACGCACTGACATCAGTGACATCAGTGACAGCTGATTCCCAGGCAAGGGAAGGAGTAGGGAAACACGCAGAGCGTGTTTCCCTACTCCTCCCCCTGCCTGGGAATCAGCTGTCAGTGCGCCGCTCCCTGCCACTTCGGAGCAAGTGGCAGGGAGCAAGGCAACACAGGCAACCCCACCTCACCGCATCACCAACCCCCCACCCGACGAACATCAACACCATGGCCAGGCACAGCTCTCAGTGCCCCCCCTCGGCGCAACACCCAAGCCCCTCCGCATCACCCAAGCTCCCACCCCCCCTCGGTGCATCACCCAAGCCCCTCCCCCTTGCGCATCACACAAGCCCATACCTCTCCCCCCCTCGGCCACACCAACCCCCTCGCCACCCGCAGCTGCCAATACTAACGCTGTCCGGCCACTGCTGCTTCTCCTGTTGAGCAGCAGCGACCTGGACAAAAAGAAAAAAGTAAAAAAACATTTCAAACCTCAAACAGTGCTCCGTAAACAGCCAGCTGGCATTGGCTGTCATCTCTGCAGCCGCTCCTCCTCTTCCCTGTGACGTCGCTGCTCTCCTCTGGGGTCTTCCTCCAGGGGCAGTGACGTGCAGGGGAGAGGAGGAGCAGCTGCAGAGACGAAAGCCAATGCCAGCTGGCTGTCTATGGAGAACTGTTTGAGGTTTGAAATGTTTTTTTGTTTTTTTTCTTTTTGTCCAGGCCGCTGCTGCTCAACAGGAGAAGCAGCAGCGGCCGGACAGCGTTAGTATTGGTGGCTGCGGGTGGCGAGGGGGTTTATGTGCTCGAGGGGGGGTAGGGGCTTGGGTGATATGCTGGGGGGAGGGGCTTCGGTGATGCGCCGGGGAGGGGGGAGGTGGGATTACCTTGCTCGCGCCCGTTTCATCTGTTTCGGAAACGGGCCTTTTTTACTAGTCTTATATCTTGCATTAGACATTTTTTACAGTTAGACATACACATAGGCAGAGCCCGGACAGGACTCTCATTTATGTACGTAATTTAGATAACACTACATTACACCCATATTTCTGCCTACTTTAAGTTATAGAATATGCTCCAATCAGGTGTATTTAGGTACACAGTTATGGCATTGTCTCCACATGGATAGTTAACGGATACCAAAGTTATTATATTTCCCAATGTTTTTGAATTGAGAATCCGATTGAGGGAGGCCTAGATACATTAGGAGGAGCTCATCTTGATCTCTCAAATTTTCTTGAAAGTTCTAATAAATACCATGGTATCATCACAGCATTTCAGGGAATTGAAATCTCTGATCCTTGCTTTGGGAGCCACTTTTTGTTGTTGTTGTTGTTGTTGTTGTTGTTGTATTGAGATTCCCATGCAAATGTCAGATAGGATGGCAAGGGAAGAGTTTTGTCTTTTTTTGATCCAGTTGAATTAGAAACGTTTTGGAAGGCTAATAAAATAAGTTGTATTACAAAATGAGGTTAAGGTTCTCTGATATAGGATTACTCCTAATAATATAGAGTATGACTGAGACTGTTATTTTTTTTGTTTTCCTAGTTTAGGGGTCCTTTTACTAAGGTGCGCTGAAAATGGCCTATGGTAGTGTAGGCGCGTGGTTTGGAAGTGCAGAAATCCATTTTTCAGCACGCCTACAAAAAATGCCTTTTTAAAATTTTTGCCAAAAATGGTGTTTGTGCTTTTCGTGCCGCACCTCCAGAGTCTTTAATCATGGTCAGCACTACTTACACAATACAATCCTCTCAACCAATATCTTAAGAGCTGGACAGCGGATAAAACTTATTTAGACTGAAACAAAGAAAAAAGGACCAGAGAAGCGCTTCTCGGGGTTAACACTGGTTTATTTAATTATCCAAAGATTACCTCCACCAACAATGGACATGCTGCAAAATCAAAATTGGCGTGCATCCATTTTGGGTCTAAGACCTTACCGCCAGCCATTGACTTAGCGGTAAGGTCTCACACATTAATTGTGTGGTAATCGTCTACGCTTGTAGAATGATGATTACCGCCCGGTTTCTGCCACGTGCCAGAAAATAAAAATTATTTTCCAGCGCACGTAGCGGATGCGCATCAAAAATGAAATTACCGCAAGGGCCATGTGGTAGCTGGACAGTAACTCCAAATTGATATGCATTGGGTGCGCATAAGCGCCTCACGTGGCTTAGTAAAAGGGCTCCTAAGTTTTTTCTGGTTTAAAATTACTGCAGGGTTTTCTAGATAGGGACTAGAATACACTGACGGTTGCTTCTTGATGGTTTCTTTTTCTTTATGTATTCCTTTAAGGTGGTGTGATTCCTTTGCATAATACATGTATGTATTTTTTATTTATTTATTTATTTATTTATAATTTCAAAATTACACATCTTTTCAAAGAAGTATAAGGAAACAATAAAAAAAACAAGAAAAATAATCACATTCTTGAGACAACTATTTGTCACAATAACAGAAATGATTTTGCTTTAACATCGACCTCAAATATTGGAAATACTTAAATGGATCCAAGATATAATTATATACTTAAAGGAAAATATAATAAATTGTTACTTGCACTGGGTACATTCTCAATCTACCATACAGTGTCCGCATGGAATTTAAATTTTTACAATAACATTCTCAGCTTCTCTAGCATTAATAAAATCCTCGAGTTGTTTTGGATCAGAAAATTGATAATTATTTTGTAAATAAATAAAACGACAAATACAAGGAAATTTGAGAGTAAATGTTGCCCCTAAATTTAATACTCTTTGGCGCAGAGCCAAAAAAGCTCTGCGTCTAACCTGAGTTTCTTTAGCTAAATCTGGAAAAATCCTAATTTTTGCACCAAAAAACATCGAGTCCATGTGTTTAAAGAATAACTTTAACACCATCTCCCTATCAATCTCAAGTGCAAAAGTCACTACCGCTGTTGTCCTTTGCGTAACAATTTCTAGAGAGGACTCCAAAAAGGATGTTAGGTTCAGTCCTCCATCTACAACCTCCTGTTCTCCTCCAGTTTTAGATGGTATTATTTGCTGGAGGTATATCACTCTTGTAATAGGTGGCAGGGCTTCGCCCGGCATCCCCAGAACCTCTCTCAGATATCTTTTAACCATTTCAACCGCTGATATAACAGGAGATCTGGGGAAGTTGACAAGTCTCAGATTAAGTTTCCTCTGTTGATTTTCAAGATATTCCAACTTCTTTTTAACGAAATTGCTATCCTTAACTGTGGCTTTATTCAAATTCTCCAGTTTTGTAATTTTACTGTGAAATGTTTTAATTTCAGACAACTGCTGGGCATTAATTTGCTCCTGAGTTAACAGGGCTTCAGACAATACCTTAATCTCTGCAGCATTATTTTTCAAAACTGTCTGAAGCGAGGAATGCATTGAAAAAGTCAGATCCCATAGTGATTCAACAGTCACTACAGCTGGTTTCACCGCTATGATATTAATCTCCGGAAGGGGGGTGTCGGAAATCCGTTGTAGACTTTCTTTCATTGTTAAGGAAAAATTTATAAACTCTTGTCCTACCAGATTTCTTTCACTCTCTCCACGTTCGGCTGGGCTCCTTTCTTCGGTAGTCCCTTCCATTTCAGGCTCCGGGGCTCTCGAATCTCTAGCCTCTCGGGCACTTCCTGGTTGTGGTGGAGCTGTGCGGAGGTCAGGGCTCAAGGAAGCCCCGTCTACACTGCTGGCCGAGTTATTAAGACCCGGTCGGGTAGCAGGAGAAGATGTAGCCCGAGGGCCCAGCGATATACCGCAACCTTCCAAAGTCATTTGCCTCGATAAGGCGGCACCAGCGGGGGTAACAGGAGCCTCCCTCACCTTGCCTCGCCGTTTCCCCATATCCAAGGGAGATCAGCTACCTTACTCAGCTCCAACTAAGGTGAGTCGCGGGAACACGTCTGGCGTAGCAACTCAAGCCAGCGCCATCTTGGATCCTCACATGTATGTATAACTTGGAAAAAAACACTGCAGTCATTGTATGTAAAATCATATTATTTTGAAACAAACCTTGTTAAAGGCCTCCACATTAGAAATAAAATTTTAATAATGAACCAGATTAGAGTTCTACTGCTGGAGCAATACATTTTGGGCTAGATTCTATATATGGTGCCAAAAAAATCAGTGCTGAAAAGAGCACTTTTCTATAAGCCACGTTTAAAGTTAGGCACGGTTTATAGAATACCACTTACACCCAGGAATTGTGCTTAACTTTAGGCATGGCCATTTCTACCAATTGAAATATGGTGCAATTCTATGAACCTACATTAAGTGAGTATCCCCATTATTCTATACCAACGCGCATTAATTTTAGGAATGCCCCCCTGACCCTTCCATTTTATGCCCCCTTTTTCAGATTGTGCAGAAATTTTAGACACGGGTTCGCACCTAAATTTATGTGCATAAATGCCAATTAAATCTAATTAGTGCTGATAATTGATTGTTAAAAATTATTGGAGCTAATTAGCTCATTATTCAATAAAATTGCATATGTATATTGCACGTGCAATTTTGGGTGACTTTTAAAGAATTAGGGGGTTTGTGAATTAAGGTATTCTCTGTGTCTAGTACATATTTATAAAGCTCTAAGATGCAGTCAGAAAGTACAGTCTCAAACTGGGCCATTATTTGCCATAATTCCACTTAGTGAAAAGTATTACTACTACTTATCATTTCTATAGTGCTACTAGACGTACACAGCACTGTACACTTGAACATGAAGAGACAGTACCTGCTCGACAGAGCATACAATCTAATTAGGACAGACAAACAGGACAAACAAGAGATAAGGGAATTACTAAGGTGGGGTGATAAAATAAGGGTACTGAACAAGTGAGTAAGGGTTAGGAGTTAAAAGCAGCATCAAAAAGGTGGGCTTTTAGCCTAGATTTGAAGATGGCCAGAGATGGAGCTTGACGTACTTGCTCAGGAAGTCTATTCCTAAACACTCCTAAACTGTTCTCTGACATACCTTTCTAAAAGACAGGATCCTCCAACCTGCATGTCCTTCACAACAGTTCCATTGCTATCAAGGAAAAGGTGGTCAAAAGTGCTTAAGTTGGTTTTTATGTATTCTTGCTTATTGTTGGGAAAACCAGATCTGTACTTTTTTGATCTACTGAGGCTTCTGTATGCTCTTCAATTCTTTCTTTCACAGGCCACCTGGTAGATCCTTTGCTGACATTGGCATATGCTGCAGCTTCCTGGGTCTTTCTTTCAGTGTGGAACCAATATCATGACAAAGGAAGCCCTCTGGAAGAAGCAAAATGTATCTAGCACCAGGACTGATCCACTCTGGAGAGTTGCTACTTCACCGCCTGCAGTCAACCTCCACCAGATCCAGTAGAATAATCACTTGACACAGGACCGCTCACATATTCATCAACAGATCTCTCTCTCCCCCCCCCCCCCCCCCCACCCCCACATTTTGGCATCAAATCCTTAGAGCGGTAAGTGTTAACCATTCCGTTTTGTCAAAATTTCACCAAACCACCATCCATCATATTCTGTACCTTTGTAAGTAGTGGTGGAGGTGAGGGGGTTTGGATTTATGGCATTTTAAATAGCAGTCTTGGTGCTGGATAGTCCAGTGGTTGGATTCATGATTTTTTAAAATTTTTTTTTCAAGATCTTTTATTTATCAACCAGCAGTACATGATTTCATTCAGAGAAGTAGCTTGTGATCAGTTCTATCATAAAATTATTCAGGTGGATCTTGTCACATTCTTACCTCACAGAACCCAGATCCTATGGATTCCAGTCTCTTCTTGCACACACAACTATCCAGTCTTCTCTATCCTCAGATAGGTCTCTTGTGAAGCTCCAAGTGCCTTGTTCTCTGCTGATCCACAATGTTTGACATTAACGATCCTACACTACCTGCCTGCCCAGTGCCTGTTCTTGGACTCTCCTATTTATTGCCTTGGATTTGTTCTCTAGCAGGTACCTCTCCTGCTTCCTCCTTCCAAGTACCAGAGGGTTCAACCTGAATGGAAAGGGAGTTGTTACACTTAATTCTGAGCCCTGGTGCTCCCCTCAAGTAGACTTGGCCATGATAGAACTTAAAAATGTTTTTTTTTCTCCTAATCAGCACAGTCCTTTCCAGGGATATGAGGTTGCTCTTCAGATATACATTTACATGAGCTGCTGAGAGATTTAGAAAAGATACAGTGATTAAGTATACTCTTCAGTTGCCATTTGTAGGAAGACACAGACCACCACAATATGAAGAAGCAAACTGAAGATATTAATCTTGTTAACATTTGCTTAATAAAATGAAAATAAGTAAAATTTCACTGGAAAACGCATGTAAATGCCAAAGGCATTATATGTTGATACTGGACTCAAATAACCCAAAACTGAGACTGAGAAGGGTTTAAGGGCAAAAGATATTTGCATTTTATGTTGTCAAAGGTGATGACCTTTTGAGGTCCTGTGAAGCTAAGAAAAAAGCAAACATTTAGCCTCTGATATTTTTCTGAAGGGAAATTTTTAGATCAGATCTTGCTATGAGCTGTGTAACACTTAATCAGGACTTGATTTTTTTTTTAATTTTCTGAATCCCTTTCAAATTGCAGGCAAATGAACCCCGCCCCAACACACCCACTTGTGATTTGGATGCACTGCAGTGAAAAATGTCTCAAATCCAAGTTTCAAAAATCACAATTTGGACTTTTTTGAAGAAAAAAGTCAAAGTGCCACATTATGCTGTTTTTGAGACTTTTTTCTGCTTTGAAAATGAGCTCATAATGCTTATTTTAAAGCACTATTTGTGCTTTAGATGTTTATAAATCAGTATTTAAACATGCATATTGCATATAAATCTAAATCCCGATTTTAGAAAAGCAGGGTATATAATTCTAACGCTCAAAAATTTGCACTTGGCAAGAGGGTGAGGTCTGACAGTATTTTGGTCAGGACTAGGGCGGAACTAAAAAATAAACATGCATTCCACATTTCAGAAGAAGAAAGGTCTAGGCGCAAACAGATCAATTTTGGGACTTACACTCAGGATGTCTAGGTTTCAGAAAAGTGCTTGTATTGAGCAGTACACTACTGGAGGGATTCGGGAAGGTTGCTCCCTTAATCCCCCAGTGGTTTATATTTCTTCCAAAAGAGAAATTGGGAAGGAATACCAGGCTCTATGACAGCAATGAGAAAAATACATGTGTATGTTTCTAAAATTGCTGGCATAAATGCTCCAGCACATGCATGTGTATGTTGCTATGCCGCTTTTTCTTGGCGGTTTGCTCCACATCAAGAACTTATGCTCCTGTCTTAAATGGACATTCATTGTACGGAGAAAATATTTCTTGCGCAGCAAACAGCTTTTGTATTGAGTGCTGCTTGTTTGAATTGACCCCTGAAGCAAGCGTTAGTTGACGCCGAAACACGGCCCATGTTGGTTCATAATAAAGCATACTTTTTCCATTCTTGAGTGCCCTTTGTGCTTCTTTTCTGGGCTGCTTGTGTTTTGTATTCTAACCCTCTCCGTTGTGTGTTAATTTTGCACATACCATGACAGAAAAGAATCTCCTTCCTGTACCAGAGTATGTTGAAGATATCTCAGTTTCTCAGATTTACTGCTAATGCTTGCCTCAGAACTTGCACTGTTGCAAAGAGAGTCTGCTTCTAGAGTTCATATGGTGTAATATACACAAGCAGCATATCGAGATGTGCTTTGAAATTCTTTTTGATCAGAACATCAATGACCAATAAAATTAGCATTTATTTACGTATCTTTCTGACACATTTTCTTGGTTTCTAATTGTATTTGTTATCTTCTTTTTCTCCACACATACTACAGAATAGTCACTTGGCAGGGAAAGTTCTAGTACTATTGCTGTTCTTGTGTCTTTCTCCCTTACCACAAAGTCATTAGGCTTTTTATCATTTTATTCTTCACAGTTCTCTCAGGGTTGTAATCTCGGTGGTTTTCTGCTTTCAGGGACTGAGATGTGCTACTATATACAAGTTTTTGTCTGACATCAACATGTCTCACCCAGTGATAAGATGTTCAGCTGTTTCTAGTCCAGTGCTACAAAATCTACATTTGTCTGTTCTTATCCATAATCCATTGTCTATGCTGCAATTTTCAATCTCTCATTATGAGGTTTAAATTCAACTCTCCTTAAACACTCAAGTGTCAAGTTTGGATCCACTTCTGGGTTTCCGTCATAACTCTATTTTCCACTATATTTGTATTTTAGATAATGGTTCTTCCTTATTAGCCTCATTGTTTAAATCATTTCCCCCTTGTTTTGCAGATTCTATTGCTTATTTTCTGCATATACTGGTGGACTCTCATCCCTTCTATTCGTTGGAATGCTTGACAAAGTGTAAAGATGGAGACTGCCTCTGGCCATTAGCTTTTGTGCTTCAGCACTTTTTCTCTCAATAATTTGTGCTGGATTGCTTCACCTTTTTCTTGTCTTAGATATTTATATATACTTTTCTGCTCAAGCTCTTTTATACTACAATCTTCTGTCAGAAGTATGTCTTCAGTTTGCCTTAGTTTTCCATTATGAAAAGTGGACTTCACACATTTATGCAGCCCAAAAGTCATCCCTAATACCGTCTGAGAAACTCTTCACTATTTGGGATGGTTTAATCAAATATTATTTGCAGGAGCTATACAGTTTCAAATCAGAGGAAGAAAGGTAATTCCATATCCAAATGATTTAATAAGATCACTCAGTGGATATAGTGCCAGACAAACTAAGAGAGTGACAGAAAATCTCCTTGGAATATTCCTCACTGAATGTCTATGTTAGGAATAACAAGCTGTCCTTCATAATTCAGATGGAGTGTACTTTGCATGTTGAAATAAGCAGGAAGATACTCGAGCCCTAAAAACCCTTCTCCCTAAGAAAACTGTTGTTCTGGCATCCCAGAGTATACCAGGAGATAGGGAATTCCTGGGCTGGAGTAGAAGGGGAGAATAGTGAAGGTCACAAGTGCATAGGAGGTTGTGCAGGGACAGAGTTAACCAAGAGAAAAGACCTATAGAAGATGAGCCTTCCTGGGTCTGTAGATAATATGTAATGACTCTAAGCAGGCCCAAAAGGAGGAGGAACTCCTGGGTGGTCTCGAGATGATTGAGGAGCCTACACCTATGGAAGTAGAACATAAGAATAGCCATACTGGGTCAGACCAGTGGTCCATCTAGTACAGTATCCTGTTTTCTTCAGTGACCAATCAATGTCACAAGTATCTGGCAGAAATCCAAATAGCATCATTCCTTGCTACCAATCCCAGGACAAGCCGTGGCTTCCCCCATGTCTAGCTCAATAACAGACTATTGACTTTTCCTCCAGGAATAAGTCAAAACCCTTTTAAACCTAGATACACTAACTGCTGTTACCACATCCTCTGACAATGAGTTCCAGTAATGCTAAAGTCTTCTGCCCTGTGTGCAGCTGCAGCTAAAAAAGAAAACATAATGCGAAGAATTATTAGGAAAGGGATGGTAAGATCAAGAATACTATAATGCCTCTGTATCGCTTCATGGTGTGACCTCACCTTGAGTATTGCATTCAGTTCTGGTAGCCGTATCTCCAAAAAGATGTAGTGGAATTAGAAAAGGTTCAAAGAAGAGTGAGCAGAATGACAACGGGGATGGAACTCCTCTTGTATGAGGAAAGGCTAAAGAGGTTAGAGCACTTCAGCTTGGAAAAGAGATGGCTGAGGGGAGATATGATTGAGGTCTACAAAATTTGGAGTGTTGTTGGATGAGTAGAAGTAAATCAATTTTTTATTGTTTCAAACATTACAATGACTAGGGGACACTCAATAAAGTTTCAATGTAATACTTTCAAAACAAATAGGAGGAAATATTTTCACTTCAAGACTCCTGCGTCAGGTGCTTTTGCACTGAAACACGGCCATGTTGAATCTTCAGGGAATAAATGTTGCATACAAGGATTACTTTGTTTCCCTTGATAATACATTAAAACCCTCTGTTAGGTGTGTGGCAATGGCTAAGAAAGCAAATAGAATGTTAGGTATTATTAGGAAAGGAATGGAAACAAAAGTGAGGATGTTATAATGTCTTTGTCCATGGTGCAACCGCACCTCAAATATTGTGTTCAATTCTGGTCGCTGCATCTCAAAAAAGATATAGTGGAATTAGAAAAGGTACAGAAGAGAGGCTAAAGTGGCTAGGGCTCTTCAGCTTGAAGAAAAGACGGTTGAGGGGAGATATGATAGAGATCTATAAAATAATGAGTGAAGTGGAATGGGTAGACGTGAATCGCTTGTTTACTCTTTCCAAAAATGCTAGAACTGGGGGGCACACAATGAAGCTACAAATTAGTAAATTTAAAACGAATTGGAGAAAATTAAACTCTGGAATTCGTTGCCACAGAATGTGGTAAAAGCAGTTAGCTTAGCGGGGTTTTAAAAAGGTTTTGATAGCTTCCTAAAAGAAAAGTCCATAAGCCATTATTAAAATGGACTTGGGGAAAATCCACTGCTTATTTCTAGGATACACAACAAACTGCAGGAGGAGCACTGCCATTTTTGTGTTATTTTTTGATTGTTATTTCTAGGATAAGCAACATAAAATGTATTGTACTTTTTTGGGAGCTTGCCAGGTACTTGTGACCTGGATTGACCACTGTTGGAAACAGGATGCTGGACTTGATGGACCTTCGGTCTGTCCCAGTATGGCAATACTTATGTAGTATTCCATAACATTGCATCTAATTGCTTGGCATGCCCCTGACCCATCCAAACCCTTCCCAGGTCCATACCTCCCTTCAAGATGAACACCATAGGAATTGGGTACTCGGTTTATAGAATAGGGTTGTAAGTCAGTTACATTTGTAATTACAAATTAAGGCCAATTATTGGTACTTATCACTAATTAAGTGCCAATTTAGGTCTAATTAGCTAATTAAGTTGTGTGTGTAACTGACATTCTGTAACTGCATGCCCAATTGCACACCTAACTTTGGGCACCAATTAAAAGAGAGAGAGAGAGAGAGAGAGAGAGAGAGAGAGAGTGTGTCTATACCTCCTCCAAAGAGGCATAAATATACATATGTGTCTGCCACTGCTAGATACACATATAGGGCTGGATTCTATATATGCTTCCTAAAAAATCGGCACTGAAAAAACCTGCATAAACCATATTCTATAATCTGCGCCTAAAATTTGATATGGTTTATAGAATTAACGCTTAAGTGGACAGGTCACATGTAAATTCAGGCACAGCCATTTGCACCAACGAAAATGTGGTGCAAATAAATACCGGTGCCTAAATTTAAGTGTGGAGCACCATTATTCTACAATTAAATGTGTAACTCAAAATCACACCTACACTCTGCCCCAAAATACCCATGCCCCTCCCATTTCCATGTCCCCTTTTTTGGACTGTGCATAAATTTTAAGCATGAATCCTGTGCCTAACTTTACACAGGTAAGTTCCCATTAAATCTAATTAGGGCCAATGATTGCTTGTTAAAAAGCCAATTATTGGCACTAATTGGCTCATTATTCTATTAATTTTCATGCACAAGTTTTGGTGACCTTTATAGAATCAGGAAGATAAGTGGCAATTTTAAAAGGGAAATTATAGTTGTGAGCGCCCTTTGCAAAACTGCTGCTAATTACACGTACGCGGACCACATTAACTTATATGCACATTCCAAAACTACCCTCAATGTTTGCTTAAATTTTCACCAGATCCTTTGTAAAACTATGAATGAATTTCAAAAGTCAGGGGAAGAATTGTAAAAATCCCAGCTAATGAATGCCAGGCTGAAATTCATCTAGCTTGAGTTTGTCATTTTTCACATGTCTTTCCTCACGTTATAAGGAGGCCTTTAGATTTTTAGACTAGGAAGAGGTGCAGTCTTCTTTCTTGTGCTCTGATATATGGCACTGCCTATCCAGTGTTGTTTCTTTATGGACTTGTTTAGTTTTATAATTACTGAGCAGAACCTGGACTGAATTCAGATTCTGACTGAATCCCAGGTTATTTGTGGGAGGTTTACTGATTATGATACATGGATCAAAAATCATGGTTGCATTTCCTGAATGAGTCATTTTGACTCATTTACTTTTTATTCGTCATATATCTAGCTTAAATAAGGAAGGAGTAGCCTAATGGTTAGTGCACTGCACTTTGATCCTGGGGAACTGAGTTCAATTCCCACTGCAGCTCCTTGTGACTCTGGGCAAGTCGCTTAACCCTCCATTGCCACAGGTACAAAATAAGTACCTGAATATATGTAAACCACTTTGAATGTAGTTGCAAAAAACTCAGGAAGGCAGTATATCAAGTCCCATTTCCCTTTCCCTAAACACTCTCTATATGCTAACATAATCAGTCTCCCCCTCCCCTCAATTGCCTTGAATCATAAATCAAGGTAAACAAGTCATGGTGTAGTTCAAACCTACATGGGTGCTTTTAATGAGCATGCCTTATGCAACTTTTAAATTAGAAACTACCCATGTTCTTTCTCTGAAAATTAGCAAGTCAGAGTATGCATGCTAATAGAATCCATATGCCTTGCACCTGCTGTTACTCTAGAGGGTTGAGTGGTTGGGAAGGGATGTGAATTTGTTAGCATGAATTTGGTGTGTTACCATGCCTTTAAAAATCTTTCGTGTGCACATCATTGATTTAACACACATTAACCTATAAATTAGGACACACACAATTGATTTATGAGCATTAAAATATTTTAAACCTTACTAATACAGACATTTCAATACTCAAAAGAAATTATTGAACAAACCTTTTTCCAAAAGCAGAGATGCTATAGAACTAAAGGACATGAGATGAAACTGCAAGGATGGAAACTTAAAAGCAACATCAGGAAATACTTTTTCACAAAAAGGGTGGTGGATGTCTGGAATGCTCTTCTGTGGGAGGTGGTAGGGACAAAAACAGTGACAGAATTCAAAAAGGCGTGGGATAAAGAGATCTCTATATGGTAAGGGGATGGAATAAAAGTATAGAGCATTTCTGTTCAAAGCAAAACTTCACACTTTACAAAAAAGACATAAAAGGGCACTGAGCAGCAGTTAAAACCCTAAAACCAAAAGCGGGGGGGGGGGGGGGGGGGGGGGGGGCACCTGCATGAAGCAGCAGGTACAACCCTAAAAACAAAAAAGGGGGACCTGAATGCACTGGCAGGTTCACTCTAAAACCAAATTGGAAATAACCTGCATGGAGTGGCAGGGCCACTGAGAGACTAGGCCGGGCCCAGGGCAAGGCTGCCCCGCCTCTGCTCCCCCGCCGCTGCAGTCCACTGTCTCACCTGCCTGCCTCCACTGCTCCGGGACCCCTGCATTCAAGGTGGCAGTCGCAGATCGCCTCTCTTCTGGCCTTCCCTCCCTGTGTCCCGCCCTCCTCTGATGTAACTTCCAGTTTCCGTGAGGGCAGGACACAGGGAGGGAAGGCCCGAAGGGAAGCAATCTGTGACTGTCCCTTTGAATGCAGGGGGCCTGGAGCCGAGGAGGCAGGCAAGTGAGACTGGGAACTGCAGCACCGGCGACCTGACCCTGGTGCCGGGCCCCCCCTTGGAGGCCCGGGTCCGGGGAATTTTGTCCCCCCTGCCCCCCCTCTCGGCAGCCCTGTTGAGTGGCAGGTATATCCCTAGCTACCTTTCTGGGCAGACTGGTCTTTACTGCTGGCTAAGTCCTGTAGTTGGCACTGAGCTTGTATATTCAATGTCAGGCCATTTCCAGTGACCAGCATTGAATATCTGGTTATTTTTGGCCGCTATAAACTTAACCAGCTAAGATAATATTCAGCTCTGCCCGGTCAAGGTAATGGCAGCCAAAGATAGGCCTGCTATTTCAGCAGCCGCTATGCACTGACTGCGAATATTCAGTTTGAGATAGCCGGCTACCCCTTTCTGAATATTTGCGGTTGACTGCTGGTTAAATAACACTGAATATTGGCCAGTATGTTTCTATGAGCAACATTTTAGAAAGGACATTGAAACTGGAATTGAGACATCCAGATCAGGGCAACTCAAGTTCCACTAGCTTTTGAGAATAGGATCTGCTGATGCAGAGTCTGTTCTAAAATACATGGTGAAATGGACATTTATACACTGGTTATGTTTGGCATGAACATCCATTTTAGAAACATAAACATCTAAAATATCAACAGGTAAGACTGTCATATAAACGTTAAGTTGTAAAATAGCAACATAAACATCTATGTGTCAGAACAGATATGTCTATCTTAGCCATTTTAGAAACATTAATGTTTCGGTTTCCTGAAGCTTTCACAGAGCCCAGTATCACTTGACAGTTTGGCTTTCAGGGGGAACATCAAGCACTGAGGGGTTAAGGGGGTGACCCCCCCCCCCCAATCCCTGTAATGGAGCGCTGCTCAATAGCAGCACTTTTTGAAACCTAGGTGTCCTGTGTAGCAAGTGTTTATCCTAAACTTGATCTGTTAGGACATAAATGTTCATTCCCCTTCTGAAATGGGGAAATAATGCCCATCTTTTAGGCCCACCCTAGTCCCTCCCAACACATGCCCAGACAACACCCTTTTGCCATTTGAACAGTTTTCCATTTTAGGTACATAGTTATCAACATGGACTATTGTTAGATGTGTCATTTAGCACTAGCTCATGCTATTGTAGCAGAGGTCCCATTTCTTTCAATGACACCTAGTTATTAATAATTGGGGTTAATAGTAAAATAACACATCTTAAGAGTAGCCCACGTTGATAACTCCCCCCCCCCCCAAGATGTTTATAGCTCAGCTTTGTAAAATCGGGACTTAGACGTTTATACGATATAAACATCAAAGTGCCAGTTTTTGCATGAATAAAACAAGAATGGTGGTTCTAAACTACAACAAATCTACAACAAAGAAAATGTTCCACTCAATGTGGAAACTCAAATGCATAAAACCATTCTTCCCGAGGGAGATATTTTGCAAGAAACTTCAAACTGCTCAAAACACGGCAGCCAGGCTTATCTTTGGAAAGACGCGATTCAAAAGTGCCAAACCCCTCCGAGAAAAACTACACTGGCTCCCAATCAAAGAACGTATCGTGTTCAAAATCTGCACCTTGGTCCATAAAATCATCTACGGTGAAGCCCCGGGATACATGACAGACCTCATAGACCAGAAACACAACAAGATCAACACGAACATACCTAAAGCTGCAAAGGACTCAAATACAAAGCAACTTATGCATCCAGCTTTTCCTACATCAGCACACAACTATGGAACGCATTACCAAGCGTCGTGAAAACAACGTATGACCACCTAAACTTCCGGAAATCACTAAAAACTAACCTGTTCAAAAAGGCATACCCCACCAATCCAACCTAAATGCCTGAACCCCGCAACACAAAGAAACCAATGCTCATACTGGACATAACTTTTTCCCCCTAGAATTCCCTAATATGTCTGTCACTCATGAACTTTATTCTACCAGAACATCACCTTGTATTTGTTTATACCGGAATTGGCGATCGCCTCTACGGTAATATGTAAGCCACATTGAGCCTGCAAATAGGTGGGAAAATGTGGGATACAAATGTAACAAACAATAATAATAAAAATAAGCACCTATGTTAGTATTAATTTTTTTCTTTTATCAAACAAATGTGTGAAGGAAACTTTTAAAAAGTCTATGAAATTTGAGGGGAAAACCTACATTTTCTGAAAATAAAGTAAGCATTTCCCTGAACACATCTTTATCAAGTAGGGAAAAATACCTCTCCAATGAAAATCAAGTGTGCATGGTATTTACTTTGTCCCACCTAAGCTTACCTACAAGAGCTCCTTTTTTCCTGTCACTTAAAAGTACGTGCACTGTGGAAGTCTGTGCATGCATATAGCTACCCTGAGAGAAGCAATTTTCACTTGGGACATGTTGCCCAGGTAAATTACCCTCTCATTGAAACATGGAGTGTGATCACATAACTTCAAATGAATAAAGGAGATCTACTTTGGTGAGTTTACAAATCAAAAATGTAAGATTATTTCACCTCTACTGTAGCATTTATTATAGATATTGATTTAAGTGCTGGTACCCTCCCACAAAATAACCGACATGTTTGGAATATGTCCCATTTGCATGATACCTTTGACCCTGCAGCCTTAAGGATATCATGGCAGAGCGGAGAGGACAGGGGTCTGGATGCCTGTGCAGCAATGTATGTTATATAATACTTACTGCTTGCCTTTGGCCGGTGAATTGCATCCAGGTCACCAATACTCCACACTGTTTCTGGAAGACCTGCTGCTTTATAGTTCTCAGTATCTCATTGCTGGGTTGAAAACTGCCACTAGCTTTCTTCCAGACATTCCCACAGAAATTCCTCCACTTGCGCTTCAGGTCTTCTGCATCCCTGTTGTTGTGAAATACTGCATTCAGCCTGTGACAGATCTAAACCTATGCTTTTAGTTTTGTGTGTGTGTGTGTATATATATATATCGTCGTAAGAGAAGTGAAGGCTTAAATATCACAAAAACCTGTAAAAGACTGCAGCTATATAGTAATTAAAAAAAATCCCTGTACTATTCCAAAAAACTCATTATGATGATAACTTTGTAGTTAGGCCCTGCCCAGTGCTTCCCAGGATGCTGCCATTTTGATGACATGCCCAGCAAGAGGAGGAGGGATTAAAAATCCTTCTCTTCTCCTTCTTCAAGGTAGGAGGGGGTATGGGGGCCACTGCTAGGCCACCAGGGCTAGGCTAGTATTCAGGGTAGGGGGGGGGGGGTCCTGGCCAAGGGGCCCACTGGATCTCCAGGGTTTTATTTATTTTCAGGAGGCTGGGGGGCTGGGGTTCAGTAGTGCCTTATGTGTTTGAGGGGGGGAGGACTGGAGTCCACTGGATCATCAGGACCTTGCGTGTGTATGGGGGGTAGGGGATCTGGGGACCACCAGAGCTAGTGACAGCCGGCATCCTGGGCATGTGCTGAAAGTTATACTTAATGCTCAACTTTTGAGCTCATGCGCCAGGCACCATCTTGCTCCTAACTCCCAAACAACTCCCTGATGTTCAATGCTATGAGCGTATCTAAATTTGCATCTTATTAGCATTGAGCATTAGGGAGTTGTTCTGTGGTGCTGTTCTGGCAGTATTTCTTCGGCACTATTTAGTACAGTGCTGGAGTTTTGAGCATTGGGGCCTTAGGGTCCAGTTAGGTGATTCTCTATCTCATTCTTCTATGTATGCAGAGTCTGAGTTACAATCACATTTAATGTTGGCTCAGGAAGAGTTGAAGGAGGTAACTTCTAAGTGTGGTCTTTTAGAAAAAGAAACTGTCAGTCTCCTGCCTGAATTAGCTTCTGCTTCTGACAGGGTGACACAACTACCATTACAAGCTGGGGGAGATCGGACGCCAGAAAAGATCGTCCGGGCTCCGCCCAGGGGTTTTTAAACCCGCTTCCACTCTCCTCCCTTACCAGCGGGGTGCCTTCGTGCGGCGGGAACCTGCTTACCCCGCCTCGCCTGCTGGTAACCCACGCATGCCCCCTCGGTGCACGGCGCCATGTTATCTGCGGCTCCGTGCACCTATGGGGCACTGCGCCTATCTTTTCTCCCACTGCTTTTGAAATGCAAACAGCTGCTGACCAGAATCTGTCTGATCTCTGCTCAGGGTGTCAGGAGGTCTGCTCAGAATATAATTCCTTGTTGATCTTAAAGGGTACTCTGGAAGCGCTGGTCAGTCAGTTGCAAACAAAACTGTCTGCCAGTGCACAGAAAGAGACTGCATTCCTGACTGAGGTAGCAGATTTAAAACCCAAGCTTCATGCTGAGTCCATGTCTAATCAGCACCTCCAGGCTTCACTTGTAGCAGTCCAGGTCAAGGTTCAGTGGGATTTAGATTCTCTGAAGCAGGAGAATTTCAGTTTGCAATTGAAATTAAAAGACACTGTGGCTCAGAGCCCTGTTGTACTTTCCCTACAGACAGAACTGTCTGAACTTAAGGCTCATTCAGCTGACTGAAGATTCCCTTACTCAGAAGTATGACTATGATGCCTTAAATGCACCGTTTGCTCAAATGCAGATGGACAGAAATATGTTACTTCCCCAGACCCCTAAAAATAAAACAATTCCAGGCTCAGGGAGATTTTGCTTTATTGCACACTGACTTTCTTGCCTTACAGCAGGGAGGATGGGGAAGCAGGTTTTTCACCACATCCTAGTCCACAGGCACCCTCCCTTTCTGATGTAAAACCAGATCTCTCTTCTCTTGCTGCAGGCTCTCAGCTTGAACCCCTCTGGGAGGGAGAGCTAAAATCTCAGCTGGGAGCCATAAACCCACTGACAGGTATTCCTTTATTTTCCAAAGGCCAGCCTGAGTTTTGCTTCCTCTTGTGAGGGTGGGGAAGCATTCAGCTTCCAGGCTAATGCCCGCCCCTTTAGCCAATGGCTGAATGTCTGATACTCAGCCCACCACACCCCCCTCTTCCTTCTGCTTTGCTGGGTGACCTGAGACTTAAACATGAGCTTCTGTCCCAGCCCGCTGTGGAATTCTCAGATGGGATATTGCATTCTCATGGGTGCCATCTGAATGAAACTCCTCTAACACTGAAATGGCAGATGCATATAGTTAAAAATCTCTGGACACTCTGCATGCCTTTTGACTCCAAGTCATCCATGACCATCATGAACCACACCATCTACCCAACAGTGTAGGCAAAGAGCTTCACATCAAACACTGCTTGCCGAAGCAAAAGCTGAAATCCCAAAGCACTGCTTGCTGAAATACAAGACAAACCAGACCTCCAACAAGATCAGACTCTTCCTTTCTGGTCCTCCTGAGCCCCTGGGTCCTCTTAACAGAAACACTTCTAGAAACACTCTTCCAGATCACCCCAAATAGGTCCAGGGGTTTCAGGTTTGTGCTCCAGGCCCTTATAGCAACTTTGTGCATCACTACACAATTCCATTGGCATCCTTTGAGTTGGTCCAAGAAATCCTCAACACCTTGAAGGCCCTGAGGAATCAAAAGCACCTACAACTCATCTCTGTGGCCCATTCTCAAAAATAAAAACAGATGGAGAATCACACTGGACTACTGCCAGCTAAACAAGTGGGTTCCTTTGTCCAGGTGGCCCATGGCACCTCTGGACCAAAAGCTTGCCACCATCAAGGGAGACAAATACTTTACCAGTTTGGATTTGGCATCCAGATTCTGGGCAGTGCCAGTTCATCCTCCAGACCAACATAAGTTTGCATTTACCTTTGGAAAAATGCAGTACATATGGAACAGAGCACCCTTTTGGGTTTCTCAATTCTCCTGCTGAATTCAATGTTTTCTTGCATAAAGCCCTTCCTGATGCAGATATAAAAAGGAACTTTGGTCTACGTAGATGACATCTTGATCAAGAGCTCTACCTTCCAAGCCCACTTGGCAGAGATAGAATATGTTTTCTAAAAGTTGAAAGCAGCAGTTACAAAATTGACCCTTGCCAAGGTACAATGCTGCCGGATATCTCTGAGCTAACCAGGGTATGAAATTTCTGTTGAAATCTTGTGACCGCAGAAGAAAATAATTCATGCATCACAACTAAAAAGGCCCAACAAACTAACTTAACTACACTCATTTTTGGGAATATGCAACTATTCTTGACAGTTCATAGATCAGTACGCAGAGATCACCAGACCATTGGTCACATTACTGAAGAAAGATGAGCCATGGATTTGTGGTGTGGAATAGGATTCCGCCATGCAAGAACTGAAGGAGCAGCTCAGCTGATTTCCTTGTATTGCATACCCTGAAGGGGGTCGTGAGTTCTTCATTGACCTGGGATCGTCCAAACACTTGATGAGCACAGTCTTATATTAGAAATATGATTCTGACAAACAGATCATGACCTATGCCAGCAAAGACCTTTCAGATGTCGAGAAGAAGTACTCTGACTGTGAGAAAGTACCGTTGGACATGGTTTGGGCTCTCCAACACTTTCAGAGTTACATTCAAGGTGAGAAGCTGTTCATGCAGACATGTCTCCATCCAATCACTTTCCTTGGTAGTGATCGAATCAAAGACAAGCTGAGTGTCTAAGAGCCGGATAGACTCTTGGACTTTGGCTGTCCAAGGATGGCCCTTAGAAGTAAGGTATGCTCAGAAACATCGCAGTACTGTAGCCCAAGGTATGGCAGATTTGCACGAGTGTGCAGAAACTGGTTCCCTTGCAGGTGTTCTAGAAACTGATTCCCCACTGGAAGAAGTGGAACCTCATTGTCATCATCTTTCACACAGATATTCTCATTGTAATGTTCCCAAGGTCTATATGTATGGTTGTGCCTTCCGCAGAGAAATGGACCATGAGCTTGTTGCTGGAGTTGTACTGATTTGGAATCAGACCGCTTTCCCCTGAGACCTTGAAGTACAGATTGGGTTTCCAAACCAATTTAGGGCATAACCAGATTGTTGCTGCACTGGTTGCAGTACAGTCTGCAATCTAGAAAGGGATTAGGGAACTGACTGTTTGCACAGACTCAGACTATTTGAGGAAGAATTTTGTGTCTCACCTACTCATTTAGAAGAACAACAACATATTGAACTCCAAAGGAAAACTAATACAATGTAAGGACCTAATTCTAGCCCTCGATCAACTGGCAAAAGACAACAACATGACCATCTACTGGAAAAAGGTGAAAGGCCATACCAAGATCAATAGCCCTGACAAACAAGGGAATGACATAGTAGATTGGTTTGCCAAGGAAGGTGACCTAAGGGGAGAATTATGACGACCACCTGAAGCCAAACCGTCAGCAGTATATGCTGTTACCTGGTTTCCCTACTGATTGGAGCTGAAGTTGCCAAATTGATCGAATCTGGTCCCACATCTGGTGTCATGCTCCAAGAGTCTCCTGGATTGTTACTCAGAAAGTTTTTATTTCTCTAGATCCTTTCCATGTTCACCAAAAACACTTTAACTAGAGTGCATCTGTACTTGATCCTAGTATATGACAATGGTTTACAGCTCACATGCTAATGTAAAGAACATACTAAGTCAGTTAGAGAAAGTGATAGTCCAACTCATTCAGTCACAGAATGATAGACCTAAATGATTCTTTGATTTTGTTACTGGTGCCCTTTTATTTTCAGCTTTAGGATCACTTTTCACATCATCAGTGTCAATTGCAAATGCTGTCTCCATAGGTAAATTACAATCCACGGTGAAAGAATTTCAAGCTGACATGAAAGACAGGTCTCAAATCAGTGCTCAGCAACACCAATTTGTTGCCCAAGGCAAGATCATGCAGGATACAGTCACAGTTGTCAACTTACACTCATATAAAATTGATGTTCATTCAGCGCAAATATTTGAGATACAAGGTATGATGACTGCCAAAAACACTTTCATGCAACCTGTACATGAATTTGCATATGATATATTTAGAGAATTGGATAACAGTTTCAGCAGTCTTATGGAAGGTCAAATTCCAACCTACCCGGTTCCTGCTGAAGCCATTCGAGATACCTTTGCTAAAATTATCAGAATTCCCATTGAACATATTCAAATTCAGATAGCTTTTCACTTCAGTACTGCCATTCCATTGTATGTTGACATAGAACATAAGGAAATTGATTTTGTGATAAATTTACCTTTCATTTTACCTGAAAATCAGCTGAAACAAGTTATTAATGTTGGTATTTGAAAGATAATCTTTACCTCCATGTAGAGATTCCAGAATACATAGCTTTCCAAAATGATGATTCATGACAATACTTAATTCCTAATTTAGCTCTTTGTCAGAAGATGGTTATGCCCTGATAAATGTACTGGCTACGTTTTTATTATGCTATTCTTAGAAATAAAGGAAAAGTCAGACTAAGTTAGAAAGAAAGGCATATTTATTACGCAACAGCACAAGAAATACTATTGGCTCTTGGCATTAGTAGTTTTAAAGAACAGAGTCTAACAATAGGAAGGAAAGTTTTATTCCTCACTGTCATACAAAGGTCACAGCACAGAGAGAAAGAAGATAAAGAAAGAAAGAATGAAAGATTCTTAGTTGTAAAGATGTAGTTTATTTATTTATTTGTTGCATTTGTATCCCACATTTTCCCACCTATTTGCAGGCTCAATGTGGCTTACCCCCCCCCCCCCCCTGAAAATAGGCTGTGGCAAGGATATGAAACTCTCCTGCCAGCTGGACTATTTCAGAGTCTCTTTAAATGAGCAGTTACTTATATACCCTTCCCATCACAAAGGACCACCTCCTATATCACCCAATCAGCAATCCTGCAAGTACATAGGAGACCTGTGATAGGGCCTTAGTGTACTTGCCACACCTTTGCTCTGTAACAAACAGTTGGGATGTCATGACAATGGGGGGGGGGGGGGGGGGGTCTTGTCAGTTTGTTTGTAACAAGACAGTTGGTTGGGATGTCATGGCAATGGTCTTGTCAGTTTGTGGTCAGCCAGAAATTCCTGTCTTGCCACTATCAGTGGAAACTCACAGAAACACACAGAAATAAGCAGACCCAAAAGAAAAGGCCAGAAAATTCCAGAACATAAACCTTTGCTGAAAGATACCATTGAAACTTTGTGTGGTTTGTCCACCATGAATGTGCAAGAGAAATGTAAGGTTACTGTAACTAAGTTTGAAGATTTTTTAGATAATACTGTTACCATTGTAAATAATGTATGGTTGCTTAGCACACCCAAGAATGAACTGGCAGTCACTAATAAGCAATAACCGTTTTTCCTTATCTAGCAATGTTTGTCAGATTACTATTCCCAAATATTCATTTGTTAATGTTTGTGGAGTTTCTTTGTTTTATTTAGAAACAGATCCTGTATATAGTGAAACTGAAATCCTGGATGCTTTCTGTGGTCATTCCATTGATGTTACTCAAGAACTGAATCAGTTAACTTTTTCAGACTATCATACCATTGAACTTGCTTTTGATAGTACATTCATGTCACTGACTTCAACTGAGATGTTACTGCTTCAGTTGATAGTCCAGATGACTTTACCATCACCTTTCTCATTCTTGTTTTCACCACACTGTGGGCCATCCTATTCCTGATTTCTTTTGTTCTAATGCATGGTTTGGTCTCTTTGCCACATCGTTTGCAAACACTCAACTCTAGTGACCATGCGATTTCAAGATTTTGTGGCAGCTAATAGTGATTGATTCCTCCTAAGATACTGTGCATTTGCGTATCATGTAATGCACTGACCTTTATGCATGTTTTCTTTATTGAATTAAGACTTTAGTAACACATTTTGTTCATGTATCCATTTTACTATATATGCTCATTTATGGAATTGTGAACATTATTGCATGCTTTATGGAATTATGTTTTTATATTATGATTTTAGTTATCACATATGCTTGTGTTAGGATTGAGTTTGTTTTCATATATCAATTTTTACTTTCATTAGTATTTGGATGTATATTCATACCATTTTGTCTTAATCATGCTCCTGGTTCTAACCTGTCTAGTTGTATTGTTAGAGCGGTTGAAGATGGAATACACTCCTTTGCATTTATTCCACCTTCAAGGGGAAGGGAAAATGAAGGACTGTCCACGGTGTGTCATCTTGTATGCTACTGAGGTTTACATCCTCATACAGGCCTGAACCTGAATTATCTGTTTGAGCAAGACTCTCATGGCTGCTCAGACATTTCCTGTTTCTCTATTAGCCGAAGGAAATTGTTAGTACAGAGAACATCTGCGCGTCATTTCAGGGGCGTGAAGCTGGTTACCAGACAGATTTATAACCCTCAGTATGTGATAACATTTGTGGGATCCTTTTCAAGGTGCCAACATGTTCAGGGAGAATGTCTGGATCAACACTGGGCTACTTTGTCTTTGAAGGCCTGGATTCCATCTACTGAACATCAGGAATGCATGTCCTGATTGCGCTAAAACAGTCACTTGAGGACAGTGGACCAAGGTTTGCACTGAACTTTTGGAAGACAAAGAAATTAGAATTTGCTTGGCATTGTACCAGAGTGGAAGCTCCATGGATAACTCTGGAAAGACACTGTCTCATAATGCCTATGCCCTCAGCTTTCCTGTACCACCTTGTTACACGGAAGTAAGCTAAGAATCATGGCTGCCTATCTGTGCTAAGGACTAATTGCCTAGGCTAGCTGAAAGCTAAACTGTCACCTTCATCCTGATAAGCTCGCTGCTAATAGTTTTGTTGGGTACAGGACCGTATCAGTCTTATTTTCGAAAGAGAAAGACACCCATCTTTCAACACAAATCGGGAGATGGGTGTCCTTCTCCCGGGGTCGCCCAAATCGGCATAATCGAAAGCCGATTTTGGGCATCCTCAACTGCTTTCCATCGTGGGGACGACCAAAGTTCCCAGGGGCATGTCAGAAGCATAGTGAAAACGGGACTGGGGCGTGCTTAACACATGGGCGTCCTCGGCCGATAATGGAAAAAAGAAGGGCATCCATGACGAGCACTTGGCCAACTTTGTCCATTTTGTCTTGCGACCAAGCCTCAAAAAGGTGCCCGAACTGATCAGATGACCACCGGAGGGAATCGGGGATGACCTCCCCTTACTCCCCCAGTGGTCACTAACCCCCTCCCACCGTAAAAAAAACTTTAAAAATATTTTTTGCCAGCCTCTATACCAGCCTCAAATGTCATACTCAGCTCCCTGACAGCAGTATGCAGGTCCCTGGAGCAGTTTTAGTGGGTGCAGTGCACGTCAGGCAGGCGGACCCAGGCCCATCCCCTCTCTACCTGTTACACTTGTGGTGGTAAATGTGAGCCCTTCAAAACCCACCACAAACCCACTGTATCTACATCTAGGTGCCCCCCTTCACCTGTAAGGCCTATGGTAGTGTTGTACAGTTGTGGGGAGTGGGGTTTGGGGGGCTCAGCACACAAGGTAAGAGAGCTATGCATCTGGGAGCAATTTGTGAAGTCCACTGCAGTGCCCCTAGGGTGCCCGATTGGTGTCCTGGCATGTCAGGGGGACCAGTGCACTACAAATGTTGGTTCCTCCAACGACCAAAGGGCTTGGATTTGGTTGTTTCTGAGATGAGCGTCCTCGGTTTCCATTATCACTGAAAACCAGGGATGACCATCTCTAAGGACGACCATCTCTAAGGTTGACCTAAATGCTGAGATTTGGGTGTCCCCAACCGTATTATCGAAACGAAAGAAGGATGCCCATCTTGTTTCGATAATACAGGTTTCCCCGCCCCTTCGCCGGGATATCCTGCGAGGACATCCTCAGGAAAACTTGGGCGCCCCGTTCGATTATGCCCCTCCCTGTCTACCAGAGGTCAGCTATGAAACAAGTGTCTTATGGTGAGAAGCTGGGGTTCATTCCTGCAGTTTCGGGATTCAGATTATTTTTTCTTTTGCCATAGGCTGGTTTAGATCCATAAGCATGCTTATTAGTTGGATATCTATTGGCTTCTGTATTCTCAGGTATAATTCTCAGCACTAACAGAAGCCATTCCATGAATTCACCTCCCCCCCACTTTCCATGAAGAAGCATTTTCTCAGATTACTTCTAAGTCTGTCCCTGTTCATCTTCACCCTATGCCCCCTCTTTCCAGAGCTTCCTTTCAATGAAAGAGATTTGCCTTCTGTGCATTTATGCCATGGAGGTATTTAAATGTCTCTATCATATCTCCCCTCTGCTGCCTTTCTTACAAAGTATACATATTGAGATCCATACGCTTTATAACGAAGACCACTGACTATTGTAGTAACCTCCCTCTGGACCAACTCCATCCTGTTTATATCTTTTTGAAGTATGGTCTCCAGAATTGTTCACAATATTCTAAATGAGGTCTCACCAGAGTCTTATACAGAGGCATCATCACCTCCTTTTTCCTGCTGACTATTCCTCTCCCTATGCTCCCAAGCATCCTTCTAGCTTTCACTGTTGCCTTTTCAACCTATTTGGCCACCTTAAGATCATCACATATGATCACATACAAGTCCCACTCCTCTTTTGTGTACAAAAGTTTGTCACTTTCTGAGGCTTTTGAGGCCCAAATTCATTACCCTACATTTTTTAGCATTAAATGTTAGCTTGAAGTCTGGACCATTCTTCAAGCTTCACTAGGTCCTTCCTCATGTTATCCACACCATCAGGGGTGTCTATCCTATTGCAGATTTTGGTATCATCTGCAAAGAGACAAATCTTACCAGTCAGCCCTGCAACATTATCGCTTACACAAATGTTAAGAAGAACTGGCCAAAGAACTGAACCTTGTGGCACATCACTGTTAACATCCCTTTCCTCAGAGTGAGCTCCATTTACCACTACTTTCTGTCTCCTTCCACTCAACCAGTTCCTAACCCAGTCAGTCACTTTAGGACCTGTACCAAGGGCACTCAGTTTATCTATTATTCATCTATGCGGAACTGTATTAAAGGCTTTGCTAAAATCTAAATGCACCACATCTAGCATTCTCTCTCGATCCAACTCGCTGGTCACCCAGTCAAAAAAATTAATCAGAGTTGTCTGATAAAACCTGCCTCTAGTGAAATTATGCTGCCTGGGGTCCTGCAATCCATTAGATTCTAGAAACCTCACTATTCTCTGTTTTAAAAGTGTTTCCATTAATTTACTTACCACAGAAGTCAGATTTATAAGCTGACAAGCTGAAACACAGTCTGTGTTGAGTTCACCAGGCTGGGACTAGCATATACAGATTGTTTGAATAAAAGCGATTCACAAGGCAGTATCATATTGATGCTTTATTCTCTTCCACCCCTGGGATTGTTTGGAATATAGACAGGGAAGCTTTTCAGAGGTAATATAAGATATTACTATTTGAGAATAGATTTAGAGGGAAGGAAGTAGGAAAACTGACCAGCACACATATTTGGATTGAATAAGATATTAGAGGTGTGTACTGTATATGGGGTGGGCCTAGGGTGGAGAAGGAGATGTGGGTGGGAATCATTAGGGTTTGAGGATGGGAGAGGGTAAGTGTGTGGGTTGAGGGTGGGAAAAAGGGGGTTAAGAATATATATTGTATTAATTTTATTTATAACTTGCAGCAAAGGGCGACAAAAATGATAGCGGGAATGGGACGACTTACCTATGAAGAAAGACTAAGGAGGCTAGGGCTTTTCAGCTTGGAGAAGAGACGGCTGAGGGGAGACATGATAGAGGTATATAAAATAATGAGTGGAGTGGAAAAGGTGGATGTGAAGCATCTGTTCACGCTTTCCAAAAATACTAGGACTAGGGGGCATGCGATGAAACTACAGTGTAGTAAATTTAAAACAAATAGGAGAATATTTTTCTTCACCCAACGCATAATTAAACTCTGGAATTCGTTGCCGGGGAACGTGGTGAAGGCGGTTGGCTTGGCAGAGTTTAAAAAGGGGTTGGACGGTTTTCTAAAGGACAAGTCCATACATCGCTTCTAAATGGACTTGGGAAAAATCCACAATTTTGGGAATAACATGTATAAAATGTTTATACGTTTGGGTAGCTTGCCAGGTGCCCTTGACCTGAATTGGCCGCTGTTGGGGACAGGATGCTGGGCTCGATGGACCTTTGGTCTTTTTCCAGAATGGCATTACTTATGTACTTATGTACTTGTTCTTGATGAAGTGCATCACCAAGTGATAATAAATAAAATAAATGGTTATCCCACATAAGCCTTGTTTACTAAAGTGCACTATGACATTAGCTTGTGCTAATGCAGTTAATGTGTGATATTAGTAAATAAGTCCCATTGAATAAAATGGAACCTGTGTTACATTAATATATATTAATGGTGTTACTACGCACTAATACCATGGAGGGGCATTATCGAAAGAACGTCCAAGTCAGAATTGGACGTCCTGCTTATAACATCCATAAAACCCCATCCATCTCACAGTCTTTTTTGAACAGGAAATACATCAAGATTTCCTGTTCAAAAATACATGAGAAGGACATTCTTGCACTGAAAACGTCCAAAATGAACAGCCATTTTTCAAAATGAAACCTCCAGAATATGAATGCCAAAAAAAGCAGGCACAGAAATGGCTGTCTGGCATCATTTGTATAAAAATGACCACACAGATGACCCTGCAGAGCAGAGGGGCTGCCTAGTGGTCAGAGCAATAGACAACAAGACCCAGGTACAAATTCCACCTTAATTCACTAATATGTTATTGTGAGCCCTTCAGGAACAGATAAAAAACCTACTGTACCTAAAGGTACACCATTACAATAACAATCATACTTGCAGGTGTCTAATAAATTCAGATACTGTAGGTATTTCTGTGTTCCAGGATGGCTCACATATATGTACCGAAATAAGAGTTAAAGTGAGAGTGACATCTGGGTCCCGTTGTTCAAAGTCCACTGCACCGACCACTAGGCTACTCCTTACACTTGCTGCTCTATTATGACTGGTCAAAATACCTAAAGCTATAATAGAGCCTGGTCTCCACTGTCACTTTCACTTCTTAAGGGGGTAGGAGGGGTCAGTAACCACTGGGAGCAGACATAGCAAGTCACATTGCATTTTGCTTGTGACACCCGCCAGTGACGATCCTAGGTCGGCTGCCACCTGGGGAGGGGGGGTGTCATTGCGCTGGGGGGGGGGTTGATGTGCCGGGGAGGGGGTGTCGTGCTGCACCCTGGGGGGATGGATCGCCGCTGCGCACCCCCCCAGGTCCAGCGGCGTCCATCCCCCCAGGGTGCAGCACGACACCCCCTCCCCGGCACATCAACCCCTCCCCCAGCGCAATGACACCCCCCTCCCCGGTGCATCAAGCCCCCCCCCCCCCGGGTGCATTCTTGGCTGCTGGAGGGTGCAGAGAGCAGCTGCGCCTGTCGGCTCCACTGGCTCCCTGCTCCGTCTGCCCTGGGGCACAGGAAGTAACCTGTTCCAGGGCAGAGGGAGCAGGGAACCAGCGGAGCCGACAGGCGCGTGGCTGCTCTCTGCACCCTCCAGCAGCGTGCACCCGGGGCGGACTGTCCCCACCGCCCCGCTCTTGATATGCCACTGACACCCGCATTGGGCCTCCGACTCCAGCTCATACACGAAAGCCCCAGGTACAAAAAATTAGATTGTGAGGCCACTTGGGACAGAGAAAGTACCAGCATATAATAAATGTAAACCACTTTGGTTGTACCACAGAAAGGCAGTATATCAAATCCATAACCCTTTATAATTACGGAAAAGAGAGTCAGATCAATTGGAATTAGCGTTTCTTGATTTTACTGTTCTACTGTGACACTTTAAGAGCACTAAGCAATATTTTTTTAAAGTTAACCAGAAACTTGACTCTATTGATCTACAGTTCCCCATAGAGTGTCACCTATTTTCTTCTATGCAGCTCAGAATTCAAAGGCCCTGTACATGTGAAAAAGGCTGGCATGATTTTGTATATTAACATAAGTACAAACAAGCATTGCTAAAGAACCCTTTGATGTCTGCTAATTACATACTGCAAGGCTTTATCATTGTAATACTTTCAATTTGAACAGAATAGATTACATCTTGCTAACTGCACAACCAGCACTTCATTACAACATGTAGTGAGAACTATAGGTGTAGGCAGGTATAGATCACATGTTTGTGGGCTCGTGGGCGAACTAACACATAGACCACCCCCCCCTCCTTCCTGGCCACAACTGACAAGTACATAGTCTTACTTTCTATCACACAAGGAACACAATATACATGTGACTGTGCAAATGTTTTAGGGCCAATATTCAGACTGCAAGAGGTAGCTGGGCCACCTCCCATGGCCATTGAGCCCGGATATTTAATGCTGGGCCATTTCCACTGACCACCATTGAACATCCGGTTTATTTTTGCCCAGTTTGAACTTTACAGTCAAGCCGATATTCAGTGCTGGCTAGTTAAGTTTGAAGTAGCCAAAGATATACCAGCTATTGATGCAACCATACTTGACTGCCAAACTTAGCCGGTGACGCTCTGACAATCATCGGATAGCTGGTTATACTGTGCAATACATATAACCTGCTATCTGCTAAGCACTAACCGGTAATATTCAGCAAGAGACAGCCAGCAATCTCCTGCGGAATATCGCCGGATAGCTGGCTAAGTACCATTTAACCTGCCAGTTGTCATTCATGGCCGGTTAAATGGTTTTGAATATCAACTGGCTTTACATTTATACAAATACATGTATAATATCAAGTTACTGTTAGTGTTATAAGGTATTGATGCAAGCATTAATACATAGTAAATGCCAGAGTTTTAGCAGAGCTTATGAATAGATTTATCACGTTCCTGAAAAACACAACCATTGAACTGTACAGGTAGGTTGGTATGCAAAACCTGCCTTGATAATGAGATGGGCACCCCAGACCTTTGGGTCTCTGGGTCTGGGCCCAGAGAGCCCGTATAGGGATCCATCCCTTTGTGTGGAGTTTCTGATGAGAGAACAGAAGGGTAAAATGCAATATTCTTCAACTTACACAAATCCTGCTTAAAATTTATTGACAAATCCATATTAATATGAGTGCAGTAACATGAAGAAGAAAGCTGAGTCCTAAATCAAAGTTAATTCTGAACTACTGCTTTCAATGGTGTCTCAGTGCTGGTTTATGTACGTGTGGGCCAGAAACACAGGATTTTTCTGACTTAAAATTACAGCTGGTATAACTGAAGATAGAAGGTTCGAATGCAAATGTATGATTTTGGAGCAAGATACAGTCTGACCTGTTGATCCAAGTCCAGGGTTTGGGTTTATTTATTTGCTTATGTTTTTAAGTTGTCTAATTCAAAGATGACTGTAGGGAATATACAAAAATTAAAGCAATATTTAAAACCCCCAAATAATAACAGTAAGCATAATCATAATATAAAATAAAATAAACATACACTAAATCATTAAAGTATCAAAGCCTACTGATACAATACAATGAGCAAAACAGTCTATGGGATCAGTGTTCAGCAGGTGGCAGCGACTGTATTAATGTAAATGCTGGTGCTAGCATTTATACATATGTTCAGTGATGCTATATATGTATTGAGCAGTGTTCAATATACATATTGGGGGAGATTCTATATATGGTGCCTGGAAAATCCGCATGGAAATCATTTTCACCTAAGCATATTCTATAATATTTAGGCACAGTATATAGAATAAGCTTAGTTGATATCCCAGCGTCTAAAACTATGTACCTCCATTTACACTAACGAAAACATTGTGATACAGACGTTCAAATATTTGAAAGGTATTAATCCGCAAACGAACCTTTTCCGTAGATGGGAAGGCGGTAGAATGAGAGGACATGATATGAGATTGAAGGGGGGCAGACTCAAGAAAAATGTCAGGAAGTATTATTTCATGGAGAGAGTGGTAGATACTTGGAATGCCCTCCCGTGGCAGCTGGTGGAGATGAAAACGGTAGCGGAATTCAAGCATGCGTGGGATAAACATAAAAGAATCCTGTGCAGAAGGAATGGATCCTCAGAAGCTTAGCCGAGATTGGGAGGCGGGGCTAGTGTTTGGGAGGTGGGGCTAGTGCTGGGCAAGACTTCTACGGTCTGTGTCCTGAAAATGGCAGATACAAATCAAGGTAAGGTATACACAAGAAGTAGCACATATGAGTTTATCTTGTTGGGCAGACTAAATGGACCATGCAGGTCTTTTTCTGCCGTCATCTACTATGTTACTATGTTATTGTGTAAATCTCTGTGTGTAGATTTAAGTAGACTGTGCCATAGTCCATAATAATGCACATAAATTAAGGAACACCCATTTCGCCACCCATAGCCATGCCCCTTTTGAACTGCACGCTTTAGAATTTAGGCGCAGTTCATTACAGAATCCACTGAGTTATGCGTGTAAATTCTAATGATTGCCAATTAGTGCTCATTATTGCTTGTTAAGTGCTGTTAAAAACAATGATTGGCTTGTTAAGCCAATTAAGTTGACCAAGATGGCGTCTGGAGCAGTCAGGCATTTTTTGAGCCCTTGAGTCTGTGATTTTGCCTGGCGTATTGGAGTCTTTCCCCTTGCTGGACATGGGGAAAAGAAAAGGGAAAACCAGGGCTTTTTCCTCTAGCCCTGGAGAAAATCCTGCTTTGCGCCAGACTACTCTGGAGAGATTCAGAGTTCAAGTGCTGGAAGAGCCAGTACCCGCTTCAGTTGGATCCGCAGTCTCTTTGGCGGATCACAGCATAGAGGGAGTATCACTTAGCCCTCCCTCCAGCGCAGCTCCCCCACAACCCAGAAGCAGTTTGGCGTCGGCTGAGGCACAGTGTTGTGAGATGCCCGAAATGGAGTTGCTTTCTCAAGCTGCAAGAGGAGGACCTGTGGCTGCCTTGACCCCAGGAATTTTAACACCTGAGGGTGTGTAGGCTGATCAGCCTTCCTTTCTGCTTCTAATGGTATTGAAGGTTTTAAGAAACCGGCTGTAGTGACTATGGAGTCCTTGTGTGATGCAATTCAAGGCTTGAACTCTTCCCTTCTTCAGGCAATTAACTCCTTTAGGGGAGAGGTCTCTGACGTAAAACAATCATACCAGGTTATGTCTGGAAAAGTGGATCTTCAAGTACCTAAAACTGATAACATAGGCAGCCGAGAGACCTCGGTTTACAATTTTATAGCACTAACCGCAATAATACATCTCAAGACACAATGTATTTGGTATGGCACAACTCGGCCGCAGCTTTATTTGGGAGCCCGGACGCGAAAGAGGCTGTCCGGGCTCCTCCCTGGGGCTTTTAAACCCCGTTTCCTCTCCTCCCTCTCTCAGCGGGGTGCCCCTCTTGCGGCGGGATCGAGCCCACCTTGCTCCTCCCAGGGCGCCCCGCTGGCACAAACACGCATGTCCCCTCGGTGCACGGCGCCATGTTATCTTCGGCTCCGTGCACCCGAGGGGGCACTACGCCTCTCTTTTCACTAGAAGTTGAAATTAAACTTACTGCAGAGCTTTTTATTGACAGTCATCAGGGAGAGAGATATTCAGGCTCAAAAGCTTGAATATTTAGATAATCATGGAAGAAGTAATAATCTGAGACTCTTAAATTTTCCTAAATCATCATTAATTCCTGCATTAGAAATTTTTGTGAAATATTGGGAATTCCGGCTAAGGGGTTTCCACCCATAGTCAGAGCCCAATATATAACGGGTTTTTTGACAACTTCATCCGTGAATCCTCAACTTGAATTAAATCTGACTGAATTTTTGGAGAGCTCTTTGGAAGTTATAACTGAACGAACTATTCTTCTAGTAACTTTTGCTTTAGAGCCAGACAAAAATAATATATTTCGTTTATATTTTTGTCACATGAATGCACTCGTTTTGGGATCTAAGGTTCAAGTTTTTCCCGATTTAGCCAGAGACACGCAAAAAAGAAGACGAGAATTCTTGGCTTTAAAAACGAGAGTCCTCACTTTGGGTGGATCTTTTGTATTAAAATGTGCTTCCAGATGTTTGGTGTCTCTAAATGTGATTAACTACATTTTCTTTGACCCAAAGAAATTGCAGGAATTTATTATTTCTAGGAAGGTGAAAGAGATGTTTCCTTGAATGTTCCCACCTGTTAATAATATGCTGTTTTAACTGGCTGTGAGTGTTTGTAGTTCTTTCCTGCCCCAATTTGACTAAAATGTACTCCTTGTATCTTGGTCTAAAGTATTGTGGACTAAGTTTGAGGGTAATTTTTTTCCTTAATTTTAGGTTTAAATTCTATTATTTAATTTTATTGCTGATATTGCTAAACATTTATGTTTGTTATATGAATGCAATATTAAAATCTATTTAAAAAAAAAAGCAAATTAAGTTACATGCATTGTTATGCATTGTTAGATTTTAAAGTGGAATTCTAGGTGCAGTATACAATCCGGGGGATTATCAGGCTTATTTTCGAAAGAAAAGGACACCCATCTTTCAATACAAATCGGAAGGTGGGCGTCCTTCTCACAGGGTCACCCAAATCAGCATAATCGAAAGCCGATTTTGGCCGTCCCCAACTGCTTTCCATTGCAGGGACAACCAAAGTTCCTGGGAGCGTGTCGGAGGTGTAGCGAAGGTGGAACTTGGGCGTGCCTAACACATGGGCGTCCTCGACCCATAATGGAAAAAAAGGGAGTCCCTGATGAGCATTTGGATGACTTTACCTGGTCCAGTTTTTCTTACGTCCAAGGCACAAAAAGTTGTCTGAACTGACCAGATGACCACCGGAAGGAATTGGGGATGACCTCCCCTTACTTCCCCAGTGGTCACTAACCCCCTCCCACCCTCAAAAAAGAACTTTAAAAATATTTTGTGTCAGCTTCTATGCCAGCCTCAAATGTCATAATCAGGTGCATCGCAGCAGTATGCAGGTCCCTGGAGCAGTTTTAGTGGGTGCAGTGCACTTCAGGCAGGCGGACCCAGGCCCACCCCCCCTACCTGTTACACTTGTGGTGGTAAATGTGAGCCCTCCAAAACCTACCAGAAACCCCTGTACCCACATGTAGGTGCCCCCCTTCACCCATAAGGGCTATGGTAGTGGTGTACAGTTGTGGGTAGCGGGTTTGGGGGGGGATTTGGGTGGCTCAGCACACAAGGTAAGGGAGCTATGTACTTGGAAGCAATTTGTGAAGTCCACTGCAGTGCCCCCTAGGGTGCCCGGTTAGTGTTCTGGCATGTCAGGGGGACCAGTGCACTACGCATGCTGGATCCTCCCACGACTAAAGGACTTGGATTTGGTCATTTCTGAGATGGGCATCCTTAGTTTCCATAATTGCCGAAAATCAGAAACGACCAAGTCTAAAGATGACTATCTCTAGGGATGACCTAAATGTCAAGATTTGGGCGTCCCCGACCGTATTATCGAAACGAAAGATGGATGCCCATCTTGTTTCGATAATATGGGTTTCCCTGCCCCTTCACTGGGATGTCCTGCGAGGACGTCCTCAGGAAAACTTGGCGCCCCTTTCGATTATGCCCCTCCACGTGGTCCTGTGCCAGCACTATAAATGCAATTTTATAACCTAGAACATGTAAATGTTTAGAATACTAGCATTTACACATGTAAGTGCTCTTCTGCAAATACCCACTTAAATTATGGATCATGTATTTGCAAGGGTGGTGTACACAGGAGTGGAACATGGATAGGACAAAGGCGGAGCTCCCACTTAAAAGTATACTTCTTAGAATAAACTGACCCAATACAACTGTGTTTGAGCACAATGCTTGTGTCAGGGGTCCTATCAAATGAAATAAATTTACATAGTAAATATTAGACAACCATATTACATATTTAAAAAACTAAAAATACCATAAATAAGTATGATTATGACAACATAAAAATGAAATAAATATGCATAGCAAATATTTAATTACATGTTAAATCTAAAAATACCATAAATAAATATAAGATTATAACAACAACATAAAAAAATGTATAACCATGAGGGTAATTTAGAGTACATAAAAACATGAAACATAAAAACAAATTTGAACAAATCTTTAAAAACCAAAACATATGGAACAGGAACAGAAACGATTTATATTCTCAGTATCCAAACTTGATATTAAATTCACACTTAGCTCAATCTTCATTCAGCCATCTGTGGCTTCACATAGGAACGTCTTCACAACAAATCAATCATCACCTCCCAACCGGGATTCCCTGTTTCACAGAAAACTGCTGCATCAGGAGAAAACTCCTCAGTTCCTTGAGCAGCAGTTTTCTGGGAAATAGGAAATCCCAGTTGGGAGGTGGTGATTGATTTGTTGTGGAGACGTTCCTATGTGAAGCCACAAATGGCTGAATGAAGATTGAGCTAAGTGTGAATTTAATATCAAGTTTGGATACTGAGAATATGAATTATATCTGTTCCTGTTCTATATGCTTTATTTCAGTTGCCAATAACATATTTTTGATATATTATTGAGTGAATTTTGATATATTATTCAGTAAAGTGTAGTCGGGTCTCCACCCCTCTATAGGGAGAAGAACAGTTAGCAGGCCTTGGCGGTGTTTAGGTACAGCTTCACTCCACTTTGCCTTGGTGACCTTCCGTTTAATAGCTCAAAGAAAGGGTCCTTCCTACCCACGTAACGTTCAGCTTCCAATAGGCAGGGCTCTCTGTTTAAGTCCAGACCCCTGTCTCCACATTCATATAGGTACCTGCCTAGGGCAGCTTCAACCCAAGCCCAATACATTGTCCTCTATTTGAGTTTCCTCCCGTCCCGCCAATCAGTACATACAGTCCTTAGGAGGAATTCAGTCATTAGTAGGTTGGAGAAAAAAACCCTATGGGTGGCAGTTCATTTCTCCCCCTTTAGCAAAGTTCATAGCAAAACCCCAAAGCTCATAGCAAACCCACATTCGCATATAGAACCGCTCTACTGCTTTCAGTTTCTACCAGAGTTCATTTGTATATAAAACAGTTCTACTGCTTTCCGCATCAACCCTTTATTCCTTCACCCTCCTCCCATCTATTAGCAGAGGCTAATGGGGACCCCCTCCCTTATCTATACTCCTGGTATCCTCCCACATGGGTCCAAGTTGAGCCGTCTATCTTGTTCTTTTCTCCTTCACCAGGAACCTTCTCCCTCTCTGTACCAAGTTAGAGAACAAGGCTGCTATGAGTCCCTTCAATTGTTCCCCTTTCACCTTGGCCAGAGCAGAGACATTCATAGGATCCTGATCCTCAGTTGCCTCCTGAAGAATCCTGTCTTCCCTCTAAGGGTTGCCAGTTCATGGGTTCCTCCTCCTGTCTCTCCCCAGCTGCACCATATCCCCTTGATTAGACTTCCCCAGCCAATCACCCTCCTCCTCCCCCTTAGAGCCTGGAAGTTGTAGTGCTGGGCCCTCCTCTCAGCCTGGTCAGGTGCTCTATCCTGGGACTGATGGGAACTTAGTCCTCTTGCCTCTCAGAGGAAGGGGAAAGACTGCTCTTCCTGAGAGGTGAGGGCAATCTGTGCCGGAGTTTCTGGGACCTGTAGTCTCCTGGGCTTTCTGGGTAAGGTTTACCTTCCTTGCCTTTTTCCCTACAGTCTTTCCTGCCCCTTCTCCTGGGCTCCTCACAAAAGTTATATTTAAAATTTGTTGAAAACATGAAGTGGAGGCTTTTTTTAGACCTGTGATGGTATGCTTTAACCCCATGAAATTGGAGGGTTGTTATTAAGTACTCTGCAATCTTTTTTCTCTACTTTTACATTTATGTGAGGATTGATGTTTGAGGATTTTGACTGGTAAACTGGTATATAAACACTTGGAAGAGGACACATTTTGGTTTATGATTTTCTAGAAGATATGTTTCTTGCTCCTTTGGAGATTAATCCTCAACCCTTAACCCTATTGCCCTCATCACTTAGAGATCAGCTCTGTGGAAATAAAAATTCCTTTAGCTATTTTCTACAATGCAAAATGTTTACTTCTGAATGCTACTCTAGGCAAAGGTTATCTCATAAAGTAGGGGCGGCTACAGAAAATGCTCCAGCACCCAAATAGTTTTTACTTGGCATCATCACAGACAGTACATTTCAGAGTTGACCATATACCCTGGGTATACCAACAAAGCCCTACTCTCAGTATGAGAGAGGCAGCTGAAGGATCTAGAATTATAAGATTTTTGGAATCTTGGCCACCACAGAGATTATACCTCTCTTTTGATCACCCTGTAGAAATAGAGAGGGTATACAGGTCCCTCTCATGCCAGAAGGAAGAAATGAGATTCCTGAGAGCTCTGATGGTCAAACTCTTGTGCTACCACATACCTTACAAATCCTGACATAGTGCACAATAAGGGATATTTTTGGCTTGCTCCAACTTAACTGGCTATGTGAATATTCAGCGCTAGCCAGTTAAGTTAATAGTGGGTAAAAGATAAAATTGCTATTTATGTGGTCTGATTTGCCTGCTAAATTTAGCCGGCCAGTGCTTGAATATTCATGGATAGCGGACACTATCTCATGATATAGCAGGTTAGCCGCTATTCTCCAGATTCTATATAGTGCAATTTGAGTTGCATGTGCAAATCAGGTCGTATTAAGATTAGCGCATGCAAATTAATTATCCTTACAAGCTAGTTAGTGCTGATAATTGCCACTTAACAAGCTATTATTGACACTAATTGGCATTAATTAGAATTTACGCAAACAACTTTCTAAGTGTATTCTGAAAGTGAAGCAAGTAAATTCTAAGATACAGATTAGAAAAGGGGGAGTGGAATTGGCATGGAATGGACAGGTCATGGGCATTTCTAAAAGCTAAGTGCACTGTTATAGAATACAGCTGCTCCGTGCCTAACTTAGGCATAGGCATTTACAGGATGTTTTACTAGGTGTAAACAGTGGCGTAGCTACGTGGGACCATGGGGGCCTGGGCCCCAATAGATTTGGACCTGGACCCCCCTGCTTATGACCCTCTTGACTCCTCCTCCCGCCGCCAACCCGCCGTTGCCTATCTTTGCTGGCGGGGGACCCCAACCCCCACCTGCCGAGGTCCTCTTCTTCTAGCTCAAGGCTTTGTTCTGTTTCTGAGTCTGACGTCCTGCACGTTGCATGTTTTGGGCGCATGCAGATCCATTTTTCAGCGCGCCTTTTAAAAAGTTTTTGCCAAAAATGGACTGTGTCAAATTCAAAATTGGCACATGTTCATTTTGGGTCTGAGACCTTACCGCCAACCATTGACCTAGTGGTAAAGTCTTACATGGTAACTGGGTGGTAATGACCTACGCATGTCGAATGCCACTTGGCGTGCGACCAATATGTGCGCCCAAAAATAAAAAAAATTTTGGATGTGCGTATTGGACATGGGCCAAAAATGAAATTACCACAAGAGCCATGCTGTAGCCGGGCGGTAACTCCATTTTGGCACAAGTTGGGCATGCAGTAAAAGGGCTCCTAAGTTTTTAGAAGGTATGTGGATCTCAGTTGGTGATTATGTTAAAATCTAGGATAACTTCCAGGAGATGCAATTATTTATTGCTAGCCTTTCCTTCAACAAAAAAAACATATGATTTAAGGCCACCTTCTCTTAATCATTTGTTTTTTCAGCAGTTCATTATTGGAACAACCTTCCACTTGAATTAGGTTTGATGAAGAATTATTTTTTTGTTTTGTAAAGCCTTGAAAACATCTGCTTACTAGACCGTTTTTTAAAAAACTCTTAGTTTTCTCATTTTTAAAATATTTATATTCAGCATATGTTTTCTTTTCTGATTATTTGTAACTTCCTGATGTTTTGTTGTCAGTTTTTTTTTACTTGCATTGATTGTAACTCGCCTTGAATCTATTATTTTGAGTTACCAAGAGATAAATTGTCCATAGCATACCTTAGCATAATAAATAAATCATGCAAATGTGTTGCCATAACTAATGAAGACAATGGATCATGAATAGAAATCCTTGGAGGTAGGTAAAGGTTAGAAAGGAAATAGTTTAGAAGAAATAAAGCTAACTCCTGCTCTCATCACAATAAGGGGTCATATTGCACAGCCCAAAACAACAGAATAGTTACCCCTGATGACAGGAACAATCGTTCTGAATGTGTGTGTGGCTGTTGTTATGGTAATGAACTACTACAGCTAGACCTTAACTGCAATAAGTTCTACAGTCCTCAGTTACCACAGTAAACTGCATAACAAGACTGATGCAAATGAATACAAACTCATCTAGGGTGGGTGAAATTCAACTAAACTCAGCGTCGATGCTGCTTTGTAAGTAATATCCTTTCATGTATGCCACACCAATAGAAAATTACAAGAGAAGCCAGACAAAAGGGGGAAAACAAGCAGCTCGACTGTCAGTCGCTCTGCAGCCAGTGTCCCTGCTTTTTAACAAGCCACCTTCCTGTCATAGGGATGGCTATTGAAGGCATAGCCTTCTTTTCCTCCCCGAGCAGCGGAAGTTGGCTGAGTCTGAAACAGCTTTCTTTTGGGGACTTCTAAAGCCTATTAGCAGAACTTATTCTGAACGTCTCTCGGGATTCAGGACTTGTTTGGAAAGGGTCCATTTTTTGTCGTCTGCAAGTAACTGATTTGTACCTGGCTTAATTATGTCATCCTGTGTCTGGGCTGGCAGCAAAGAAGATGCTGCTTCTTTGCATTTGGCCTGGCGGTGGGGGAGCCATACCTTGACAATTTACAGAAAAGAAAGGATGGCAGCAGAGTGAGAGAGGTTCTTATCTATTTTCAGCCTTCAGAAATCAGAGACTGCTAAACTCGGTTGTTGGAGCAAATCTGGGGAAACACCACAGTACAGGTAAGAGCAAAGCGCCTCTTTTTCAAATAACTCTGAATGTACCCAGTCAAAATGATGTTACCTTTTGCAAAGCCTGAGGTGTCTGTACATATATTTATTATGCTGGTGAAACAATAATTAAACTGAAAACACACTATTGCTTGTGGCTTTTTTGCTCCTAAGATTTAATTGATCAATAAGTTGTAGAATACACTGTGGGGCTCATTTTCAAAGCATTTAGACTTACAAAAGTTACATGATGTAACCTATGGAACTTTGCAAGTCTATTAGTGGTTTGAAAATACGCCTCCACATAAACTTTTTTTGTGCTGACCAGACCTTTTGCTTAAGAATCGAAGCATTGCTCTATCACAATAGCTTATAACAAGGCAATTAAATATTCCATAGAATATTCATTTTTTTAAATGATACCCTCAGCATTTTTAGTATATCTAATAGGCTACCTAAAGGAATAAAAATCTAAGGATTGCTTTAAATGGCATACTCATTGTCTGTTTTTTAAATAGATATCTTTAGAGATATGAACACAAACAGTTCTAAGTGAAAGTCTGAGTGCCATTCAGTGTTAGTTTGAGGTTTCTTTTTCAGTTCATAAAGACAGTTTCACTGTTTTAAGGAAGATTAGCGTATTTTTGCATTACTTTTTAAATTTCATGTAACTGACAGAGCTGAAATATTACAGACTGTGCAAGATTGTAGCATTAGAAGTTGTGCCATGCTGAGCGAGACCACTGCTTCACAAAACTCAGGGTCAAGTCTCTAACAGCGGTCAAAGAGAAAGCCTTAGGTTTGGAATATAAATACCTGTATGTATATAAATGGTTTCCAGGGTCTCTTGAATGGAACACACATTAACCTGTTATAAATTAACTGAGAAAAGAAATCAGCAGTAAAGACATTTATAATGCTGGTTTGTTAACAAAACGTAAAGCTTTTGTGTATTTATTTATTTATGCAGTCTTATATCCAAGTTTCAGTTCAGAGTGGCTTACAATTTACATTTTGGTGGAGTTACAAGTGTTGCGCAATGTGGAGACAGCATCTATAGTTCGTGTGGTTATTCCTAGAGTTTTTGAAGAGATAGATTTGAAGAGGAAAAGATAGTGGTAGCTTTTGTGTTCAGTTGTTGAGTTCTGGAGATATTTATTCATATAATTTTGTAGATTTGGGACTCATTTTCAAAAGAGAAAAATGTCTGAAAAGTGTCATCAAATGGCATTTGGATGTATTTCTTCTCAAAACGTCCAAATAGCTATTTTTGAAACATATTTTGCAGACGTTTATCTATGTAGTTCATCTACAGTGCATCAAAATCACAAGGGGGCGTGTTGGGGCAGGATTAGGGCATGTCTAACACCTGGATGTTTTTCTTCCATAATGGAACAAAAAAAAAAAAACATCCAGGGCTACAATTTTAACATTTTAGTCTAGACATGTTTTTAACACAACTAAGTCACAAAATGTGCCCTAAATGACCAGTGGAGGGATTAAGGCATGACCCCCATTATTCCCCCAGTAGCCACTGACCCCCTCCCTCTCACCCTTCCAAAGATGTGAAAGAAACAGCACATACCAGCCTCCATGACAGCTTCAGATGTTGTAACCAGGCCCATTGGAGCAACAAGCAGGTCCCTAGAGTAGCCTAGTGGTTGGTGCAGTGCGCTTAAGAGAAGGGGACCCAGGCCTATATCCCACTCTAACTGGTACATGTGTGGTGGAACATGTGAGCCCTCCCAAACTCACTACAAACCTACTGTACCCACATATAGGTGACACCTGCAGTTATAAGGGCTATTATAGTTGGGTATAGTAGGTTTTGGGTTGGTTTTGGAGGGCTCACCACACAGTATAAGGGGGTAATGATGAGATGTGTATCTGGGAGCTTTTATATTGTACTTGTATGTTTTTTTGAAAATGGACTAAAAAGATAAACACATATAGCATGAAAACATCTAGCATGAGGCCATTAAAAAAAATAAAGTCGGGCTTAGACGTAATATCGAAAATGCCCCTCTATGTACTCTATATTATTCATTGGAGATGTATATTTGAAATGATATAGAAATGTTGTTTCATGCTGTTTTCTGTTAGAAACAACACCTGAATTGTGTGTGTGTTTGTGTCCTTAATACTGCTCCCTCTTTTGAATGATCGCAAACGTTTCATGAACACTGTGCATTATTTACCAAGAATATGTCTTCTTTTGGAAGAGGGTGCGGTCCTTCCTAAGGAGAGCACACTGATTCCTGATAGTGTGTCCATGCACAAATAGTGCACCTGTACACCCGCTGTTAGAAAAAGAGTGTACTCTTCTGAAAGAGGACACACCCTTTGTGAAAAGAGCACAGTCTTTGGAAAAAGGCCTCACTCTTTCTGAGTCAGTAGTATACTGCCGACGATATTGTGCTTCCCTAGTGAAAAAACGTTAGGAAATAAAACAGTGAACACAAACAAAAGTTCCCACAAATGACAGAGAGAATGTTGTGAAATGAAAAATGTTGGGCTGCACATCCATCTTATCCACTCTTTTAAGAGTTCAGAGCTCATTTATTGCTCATGCTTCCGTCATCACTCATATATGATCCTTTAAGCACACTTGAAATCTCAGGATGTCTCTTTTGTGCTATGATTCTGGTGCAGGGGCGTATCTGTAATGGGGCCAACGGGTGCCTGGCCCCCGTACATTAGGCCCTGGCCCCCGCTACCGCCGCCAACCCCCCTGTGCCGCCAATGGAAGCCTATGGGGGGGGGCGAAAAACGGCCCCCGCACTTCGGGCTCTGGCCCCCCCTACCAGGGAAAGTCAGATACGCCCCTGTTCTGGTGTATTCATTTAGCGGTGAAATTTGGCTACAAGTTTATACTAAATCTCCTGTTGTCTTTCATTCTACTTGTTCTATATGATGACATGTTACCTGAGAAGTCAGATCTACAGTAAAAGAGTTTTCCTATTGTCTGTTTCATTTCTAGCCTATTTCCTATTTATCCTACTACTACTAATCATTTCTATGGAGCTACCAGATGTATGCATCGCTGTACTCATTGTATGCAGGTACTTTTGCTGTCCCTAGAGGGCTCACAATCTAAGTTTGGTACCTGGGGTAATGGAGAGTTAAGTAACTTGCCCAAGGTCACAAGGACCTGCAGTGGGAATTGAACCCAGTTCAAAGTCCGCTGCACTAACCACTAAGCTGCTCCTCCACTCCATTTCAAAACATCAATTTTTGCAAATATACAATAACTACAATAAACCAGAAAGTGCAAAATGGAAAGTGTTGTTAAAAAAATACTAGGAAACAAATAAAAACAAAGAGAAAAAAAATCTTTGTTTAAGTCCAAGGAAAGGGAGGGGAGCAATGATCATGGAGTTGTACTATCATTGCTGCAACACTGTTCTGCAGGCTTAAACAAAATGTTCAGTTGCTGTCCCTATAACTTACACATCACCATTTTCTTGACAATCTGGCAGTACACAGCTTAATTTAATTTATTTATTTATTTGCAGCATTTGTATCCCACATTTTCCCACACACAAGCAGGCTCAATGTGGCTTACAAGTCAATAAGAAATAGGGACAGGTAAGGGAGGGGGTATATGTGTAAAATTAGATACAAAATAATAAGGAATAAACTGGTCCTTTGAGGCAATATAATGCAGAGTCTATTGAGTAGCATCAGTAGGGTAGGCCTTACAAAACAGATCGGTCTTTAAAGAGCGCCTAAAGTCTTGATGATCATGCAACGTTTTCACACAGTTTGGCAATGCATTCCACATCTGAGTTCCTAAGTAGGAGAAATTAGACGTGTAGGTGGTTTTGTATTTAAGACCAATGCAACTGGGATAATGAAGATTCATATAATTACGAGATGATCTGTTTCTGTTCCTCGCCGGAAGATCAAGTAAATCAATCATATAATCTGGGGCTTCACCATAGATTATTTTGTGGACCAGAGTACAAAGCTTGAAGGTAATATGGTCCATAATTGGGAGCCAATGTAGTATCCGACGAAGAGATGTAACGCTATCATATCTCGTTTTATTGAATATCAATCTGGCAGCAGTGTTCTGGACTGTCTAGAGTTTTTTCAGAAGCTGAACTTTACAACCCGCATATAATCCATTGCAATAGTCTAAATGGCTTAATACCAATGATTGCGTCAAGTTGTGGAATATATCCCTTGGAAAATAGGGTTTTATACGTTTTAGTTTCCACATTGCATAAAATATCTTCTTTATAATGGCTGTAACTTGACACACATATACAGTGCTAGTACAGCCACTATACATGTGGAGACAGACTTTAGATGGAACGGGGAGAGGGGAGTTCACACATTTCCCATACTATTTTACAAAATGTTCTGCTTCTGGTGCAAATCCATAGAGGGATAAAATAGGAGCAGGACCTCATGGCAAAGTCCCTTCAGTTGCAGAGAAAGCAGTGATTTTAGAAAACTGCATGTGAGGAAAACCAACATATTACCCCTCCCCCCCCCCCCCACACACACAAACACACACATAGATGTGGAGCTATCCTGTTTTATAATCTGAAATTCCTTTCAATGTTTTTATTAGTTTGTACACTGTTCAGTTCTGTAAGTCAGTTTGAGTGGTATAACACATTTTTAATAATCTATAAACTGTGGTGACCTGCTGTGATGCATTCTGATTGTTTGTGGATGTCATGCCTTTAAGCTGCTTTGGTTTGCTGATTTTATGGACTTTTTAGCTCACTATTTCAAATACACTGATCCCATTGACCCCCGATGCAGGCACTTGCCACTGAAACACGGCCCATGTTGGGTCTAGTGAAGGACTCTTGACGATCCTATGCTTGAATGGCCCCTGGTGCATTTTTGTATCTCCATTTATTTTAGAACATGCTCTATGTGAGCAGATCCTGCTCTAAAATAGTAGAGAAACTTGAGACAACCCAACCTGGATGTCTCAGTTCCAATTTGCTAAATCACAATTGGGTGGTAGTGGGGTTGACACAATAAATATAGTACTTTATTTACATCTCCACTATTTAGTAAGAAGAGATATGATATTATATTCTAATATAATCGTGTTATAGTCAATGGAGGAAAAAAGCCTCAAAGTGCCAAGGTCTAAAGTAATTCTTTCCAGCGCACAATCAATCCCGTTTGCCGATTCTTTGGTCTTTAAAGGGATTTAATCTTTATCATAAGTAAAACCTCCATGATGTCATGTAGGAGTATGCAGTGCTGACCAGGTGTATTGGGCGTCTATTATTGGTTCTCTTAGATCTCACCCTGTTTGCAGGCGATGATTTCTGGGAAGGGTGAGATCTAAGAGAACCAATAATAGACGCCCAATACACCTGGTCAGCACTACATACTCCTACATGACATCACGGAGGTTTTGCCTATGATAAAGATTAAATCCCTTTAAAGACCGAAGAATCGGCAAATGGGATTGATTGTGTGCCAGAAGGAATTACTATAGACCTTGGCACTTTGAGGCTTTTTTCCTCCATTGACTGTAACACAATTATATTAGAATATAATATCATATCAGTTCCAGTTTGTACATCCTTCTACAATCTGCCTCGTAACACATAGTTTGCATGTGGGCATACACAAGCAGACTCTGGAGATAGCATAGGCTGGGTGCACATTTACGCACTTATATGATTCATTTTGGTGATTGCAGTCACCCTAAAAAATGCTATAATTGATTATGCTCTACAAATTAAAGGTTTCTCTTAGGCCTATGCATATTACTCTTCCCTTAATAAGCATAGAGGAGGGCAAAGAATATGTGGTTCCCAAACTTATGGATACACTTGATTCATAATGGCTGTGGGAGCAGATTCTCCCACATACCAATAAGAATCAGATGGCAGTACCAGGGCAAGAGCGAATAGGATTGCTCTGTCCCACTACTGCATTTCTCTCTTTCTCTCTTTTTTTTTTTTCTAACAAATGGCTTACAATGAGAATATGAGACACATAATTATACTATATTTCACATTTGGAGGTGAGTTAAGGATCAGGAATGAAGGTAAAAAGGGACATGGGCTGGCAACACCTTTTTTTTTTTTGCCTAACAGGAGATGATGCTTACCATCAGGGGGTGGAGATTTCCACATTGTTTTTACATGGGACCACTGACCTACCATGGAATTGAAAACCCTTGAGGGTTGTGTCTCAGATGGATCCAACTCTGCCTTTTACAGGCTGTCACTACTGCAAGAAAGAAGCCATATTTTAAAACAATTTCCATGTATTGCTAAAACTGGGAACATATAAAGTTTCTAGTCATAGCAACACATGACAAATTGCTTGCAAAATGAAGCTACGTCTTGCAAGGTTCCACGTTAGGAGTTACGGATCAAGAAAGGGATCTGGGTGTCGTCGTCGATGATACGCTGAAACCTTCTGCTCAGTGTGCTGCTGGGGCTAGGAAAGCGAATAGAATGTTGGGTGTTATTAGGAAGGGTATGGAGTCCAGGTGTGCGGATGTTATAATGCCGTTGTATCGCTCCATGGTGCGACCGCACCTGGAGTATTGTGTTCAGTACTGGTCTCCGTATCTCAAAAAAGATATAGTAGAATTGGAAAAGGTACAGCGAAGGGCGACGAAAATGATAGTGGGGATGGGACGACTTTCCTATGAAGAGAGGCTGAGAAGGCTAGGGCTTTTCAGCTTGGAGAAGAGACGGCTGAGGGGAGATATGATAGAAGTGTATAAAATAATGAGTGGAATGGATCGGGTGGATGTGAAGCGACTGTTCACGCTATCCAAAAATACTAGGACTAGAGGGCATGAGTTGAAGCTACAGTGTGGTAAATTTAAAACGAATTGGAGAAAATATTTCTTCACCCAACGTGTAATTAGACTCTGGAATTCGTTGCCGGAGAACGTGGTACGGGCGGTTAGCTTGACGGAGTTTAAAAAGGGGTTAGATAGATTCCTAAAGGACAAGTCCATAGACCGCTATTAAATGGACTTGGAAAAATTCCGCATTTTTAGGTATAACTTGTCTGGAATGTTTTTACGTTTGGGGAGCGTGCCAGGTGCCCTTGACCTGGATTGGCCACTGTCGGTGACAGGATGCTGGGCTAGATGGACCTTTGGTCTTTCCCAGTATGGCACTACTTATGTACTTATGTACTTATGCATACAATTGAGCCAGGAGGTCATCAGCATGCATTGCTAAATTTTGTAAACAAGAGCTGCTAACTTGTGAATTTTTTGTGGGTTAGTACATCAGCCTACTAGTCGGGTCATTGCAGCAATAGTTCTGAACCAGGAACCATGTACCAGGGTGTCTTTCGGAACCCTGCAATCATTAGTCTTGACTCCAGACACTACCCCCAAGTTCTATAAAAGTTGCTAAAAATTGCGTGCACAAATTTGGGCACATGCCTAATTTGCGCACGCAATTTAATTGAACAATGAGCCAAGTAGTACCAATAATTGAGATCTTAACAAGTGATTATTGGTGCTAATTGGATTTAATTAAAATTTACGTGCAGGTCCAAAAACAGGACATGGCCATGGGAGGGTCATGGGTGGATTGGGGGCATTCCCACAATTTATGTGCATTGTTACAGAATAATGGGGATCCATGCCTAATTTAAGCACAGGGATTTATACCAAGGTTTAGAATAGGGTTAAGCGCTATTTTTTTGGGCGCTGATTTTATTAGGCACCGTAATAGGATTTAGTCCTAAAGGGGTAATTATATAAGGAAGGCACAAACAGGTGCCAAGAACAGTGGGCCTAAATCAGTTAGCATGCAACTATCAGGGAGTGTACACTTAGGCGGAACATGGGTGTGCCATGGGAATGTTTTCAAAAGATGCGCGCAACTTATAGAATACTATCATCTGCGTGCATTGCAGGTGTACTTATGTGTACTCACTTACACCAGTCATTGAACTATTGTAAGTGGGTGCACCTACCTTTTGGCGCTCCAATGTGGCTTAGGCGCTGCCTTGAGCCATTATAGAATTGTTAGTATGCACACCCCCTTGTGGTGCCCACAAGTAACACCAATTTATAGAATTTACCTCATTGGTTTTTAAATCAAATATATTTCATTTTCATCCATCTCGAAACAAATTTTTTTTAGATGCAGACTATAAATTCCAGTTTAAATTAAAATCAAGGGTATAATTGGATAAATAAGATTTATGTCCTGAATACATGGAGAAGGACCACAATTGACTGGCAAAAGTACATATGAGAATGGAGTGGATATAGCACCGTTCACGGAAGAGAGTGTGTATGAACAACTTGAAAATCTAAAGGTGGACAAAGCCATGGGACAGGACGGGATCCACCCCAGGATATTGAGGGAGCTCAGAGAGGTTCTGGCGGAGCCACTTAAAGATTTGTTTAATAAATCCTTGGAGACGGGAGAGGTTCTGTGGGATTGGAGAACAGCGGACGTGGTCCCTCTTCACAAAAGTGGTGATAGGGAAGAAGCTGGAAACTACAGGCCGGTAAGCCTCACTTTGGTTATTGGAAAAGTAATGGAAGAGATGCTGAAGGAAAGGATAGTGAATTTCCTAGAAGCCAAAAAGTTGCAAGATCCGAGACAACATGGTTTTACCAAAGGTAAATCATGCCAAACGAATCTCATTGAATTCTTTGACTGGATGACTGGAGAATTGAATCATGGATGTGCTATAGACATAATCTACTTAGATTTCAGCAAAGCTTTTGACACGGTTCCCCACAGGGGGATCTTGAATAAAGTTGACAGACTGAAGATAGGACCCGACATGGTGAACTGGATTAGGAACTGGTTGCCGGACAGATGCCAGAGGGTGGTGGTTAATGGAATTCACTTGGATGAGGGAAAGGTGAGTAGTGGAGTGCCTCAGGGATCGGTGCTGGGGCCGATTCTGTTCAATATATTTGTGAGTGACATTGCCGAAGGGTTAGAAGGTAAAGTTTGCCTTTTTGCAGATGATACTAAGATTTGTAACAGAGTGGACACCCCGGAGGGAGTGGAAAACATGAAAAAGGATCTGCAGAAGCTAGAAGAATGGTCTAATGTTTGGCAATTAAAATTCAATGCGAAGAAATGCAAAGTGATGCACTTAGGGAGTAGAAATCCACAGGAGACGTATGTGTTAGGTGGTGAGAGTCTGATATGTACAGACGGGGAGAGGGATCTTGGAGTGATAGTATCTGAGGATCTAAAGGCGACCAAACAGTGTGACAAGGCGGTGGCTGTAGCTAGAAGGTTGCTAGGCTATATAGAGGTGTGACCAGCAGAAGAAAAAAGGTTTTAATGCCCCTGTATAAGTCATTGGTGAGGCCCCACCTGGAGTATTGTGTTCAGTTTTGGAGGCCGTACCTTGCTAAAGATGTAAAAAGAATTGAAGCAGTGCAAAGAAAAGCTAGAAGAATGGTATGGTAAGCATATAATTTAATGTAGGATCGCTTGCTGCTAGCATCATTGTCTCTTCCAGTATCCTTCCCTCCACTCGGCCTCATTTCCTTTTCCCCTTCTGTTTTTCTCCCTATTCTCCCAGGTCCTGAACCTCTCTGTCTTATTGGGTTTTGAATGGGTCTGAATGAATGGTTTACCCTCACCTGTTTATATTGTAGTTCTTTTCTTCCTTTTGAGTGGTATGATTTTAGATTGTAAACCCAGGAGGTGCATCTTCTTTTTGAGTTGGCAGAACTGAACATTCTGATGATTTTAGCATCCCACATAGCGGTTTCTCTGAACTCGCAAGCAGATTTCCTCAGCAGAGTGTCTCTGGACCCAGGGGAATGGCAATTGTCAAAGATTGCATTTTGCCTCATTTCCACACAGTGCCTAAATCTGCTAGTTAGTTAAATAAACATAAACCAGTTCTCTGGCTGGTCTAGGTGCTCTTGCCTAAATTATAGGCGTGTATTTTACCTGTTGCGCTAGTAAAATAGACACTTGCTTTCCTTTATAGAATAGGCACCATCTAGGCACCCCCCCAATTCTACAAATGGTGCCTAAAGTTAGGCTTGCAATTGAGTACCAAATTATAGAATAGGATCAGTTGCGCGTGTAACATAATTAGATATATTGGTGTTAAATTGGCACTTAATTAGAGCTAAGTACCAATAATTGGTGTTAATAAGCCATAATTGGCACTAATTAGCAGTTCCAAGTATAACTGATGTACACCTCTATTTTGTAGAGGCGTACATCCTCTTAAATCACGGGACGATTGTGACAAATTACAAGAGGACCTTACGAGACTGGGAGACTGGGCGTTTATTGTGAACAAGTGCACAGTGATGCATGTGGGAAAGAGGAATCCGAATTATAGCTACGTCATGCAAGGTTCCACGTTAGGGGTCACAGACCAAGAAAGGGATCTAGGTGTCGTCGTTGATGATACGTTGAAACCTTCTGCTCAGTGTGCTGCTGCGGCTAAGAAAGCCAATAGAGTGTTAGGTATTATTAGGAAAGGAATGGAAAACAAAAATGAGGATGTTATAATGCCTTTGTATCGCTCCATGTTGCGACCACACCTCAAATACTGTGTTCAATTCTGGTCGCTGCATCTCAAAAAAGATATAGTGGAATTAGAAAAGGTGCAGAGAAGGGCGACGAAAATGATAAAGGGGATGGGACGACTTCCCTATGAGGAAAGGCTAAAGTGGCTAGGGCTCTTCAGCTTGGAGAAAAGGTGGCTGAGGGGAGATATGATAGAGGTCTATAAAATAATGAGTGGAGTTGAACGGGTAGATGTGAAGCGTCTGTTTACGCTTTCCAAAAATATTAGGACTAGGGGGCATGTGATGAAGCTACCATGTAGTAAATTTAAAACGAATCGGAGAAGACCTTTCTTCACTCAGCGTGTAAATAAACTCTGGAATTTGTTGCCAGAGAATGTAGTAAAGGCGGTTAGCTTAGCAGAGTTTTTAAAAGGTTTGGGCGGCTTCCTAAAGAAAAAGTCCATAGACCATTATTAAATGGACTTGGTGAAAAACCCCATTGCTTATTTCTGGGATGTTTTGTACTTTTTTGGGATCTTGCCAGGTATTTTTGACCTGGATTGGCCACTGTTGGAAACAGGATGCTGGGCAAGTCACTTAACCCTCCATTGCCCTAGGTACAAAAACTTAGATTGTGAGCCCTCTAGGGGCAGAGAAAGTACCTGCATATAATGTGTACATAGCTGTGTACGTCTAGTAGTACTATAGAAATGATTAGTAGTAGTATCTAAAGTTTGGTGTGTAACTGCAAACTTACACTAGTATTCTATAACAGATTTATCCCTGGATTCTATACAGAACTTACAGTAGTATTCTAGAACTGATTTAAACCCGAATTCTATAAAGTGCACTTAGATTTAGGAGCCAAAATTGGTGCAGATTCTATTTTTGCAGAGGCAAAAAGGGGCATGGTTATGGGCGTTTCATAGGTGTTCCAAAATTTAGGCACCTACTTATAGGCTACAGCCCAGTGCGCCTAAATCTGCGCTCTGAGATTTACACCAGGTTTTTGTTGGCATAAATGGATGCACGCAGATATCAGCGCTGAATATTCATGGCGCCTAAATCTAGGTGCCGATTATAGAATATGCTTAGTCAGCACTGATTTCAGTGCCAATTTTTGAGGCGCCATATATAGAATCTCCTCCTTAACACATAACTGGAATATTGGCTTAGCACCCAGTTTTTTAGCACCTAACCTTTAGTTAACAGCAAAGTGGACAGCACAAAACCACACGGTAGTCACAAAGATAGTAGAGATCAGTAGGGTTGTAGATGGATCACAAGATGTATTTAATGAATGAGTAGCTAAGTCCTATCTTTTAGTGCCATTTATAACGCTCTTCTCCTTATGTTATAACAGTGCCCTCCTAATGCTTTGTCTCAGAAAGCATGCGTAAAATTATGCCAACTAATACCACAAAGCGCCCAAAACGTATTAGCGTAGGTTTTAAAAGTAGATAATCTTTCATCCCCTGTTCTAGTCATTTGCTACTGTCACTGTGAGTTCTCCTGTGTTTTTATCACTTTAGTTGCACCACTGTCAGCATGGCTTAATATATTAATTACTGAGGAATACTGAAGCATTAGTCGATGTGTTTCCTTAGAGATGGCATTTACAAATTGGAGATGGCATGCAGCATTTTAATCTACTGTAAAGCATAAACTGCCTCTTGTTCAAATTTTAAAATAAATAGTTTTTGGTAGTGGTGTGTGTGATAGCTATATGGCAAGATGTTGTTCAAATGTCATTTTTTCATTCTTTAAACATGAACCTTTGTACTTCACTGTTTTGGCTTTTTTTTATTTTTTTCCATATGGTTCTGGTCTGCCTCCCTCTGACCTTCAGGCCTCTTGCTCAATCAGGGGTCCTTTTTCAAAAGGCGCTAACATTTTTTAGCATGCTCTAAACATTAGAGATGCCCATATATTTCTATGGGCGTCTCTAGAATTTAGCGCATGCTAATCATTAGCGCGCAATAAAAATGCTAGCCTGTCTTTGTAAATGGACCCCTCAGTGATTTATTTTGAACCAGTTTTGTAGCTCTGTCCTCAGAAATCTACAAATTGAATCATGAATGCTCACCTGTGAGAATAGCGGGGGTGAAAATGGGACCAGAAACTGCCCCAGTTAGTCTGCAAAGAAATGCTCGTCCTCTTCTTCACAAGCTCACTTTCTCAAAGCTTTTCAGACATCTTTATCCTGTTCTTTCTTTCCTTATCTGCCTTGCATACTTGGGAAATATTGTATTTGCTCACGCTGAGGTTTATGAGAAAGTGCTTAATGCTCTGTGGGTGAAATTATTCCTATAATCTGTGGCAGATGAGGGCAGTTCTATAAAAGGGCCTATTATCGCATATTCTATAAAGATGACTACTTTCCTTTGCATAATTAGCATAGCAGCATAAATATGCACATAGAATTTAGGCCCAACCACTTAACACCCATCAGAAAACTCATCTAATGCATGCAGCTAAAGTGCTAAAAAGCATGAGGAAATTATAGTATTTTAAAATAGAGAATAGTGAAGTTTCTGGAATCCAATGAATTACATGACCTGAAGCAGCGTGATTTCACTAGAGGCAGGTCTTGTCAGGCAAATCTGATTAATTCCTTTGACTGGGTGACCGGAGAGTTGGATTGTGGGAGAGCACTAGGTACAGTCTATTTAGATTTTAGCAAAACATTTGACACGGTTCCGCATAGACTAATAAACAAACTAAGTGCCCTTGGTAGGGGCCCTAAAATGACTGACTGGGTTACAAACTGGTTGAATGGAAGGTGACAGAGGGTAGTATAAATGGAACTTATTCTGAGGAAAAGTATGTTACCAGTGGTGTGCCACAAGGTTCAGTTCTTGGGCAGGTTTGTAAGTAATATTGCTGAAGGGCTGTTTGGTAAGGTTTATCTTTTTGTGGATGATGCCAAAATCTGCAATAGGGTAAACACTCCTGATGGTGTAGGTAACATGAGGAAGGACCTAGCAAAGCTTGGAAAATTTGGCAGCTAAGATTTAATGCTAAAAAATGCAGGGTCATGCATTTGAGCTGCAAAAACCCAAAGGAACAGTACAGTTTAGGGGGTGAAGATCTCTTGTGCATGAAAGAGGAGCAGGACTTGGGTGTGATCATATATAATGTTCTTAAAGTGGCCAAACAGGTAGAAAAGGTAACGGCAAAATCTATAAATCTGCTTGGGTGCATAGGGAGAGGAATGGCCAGTAGGAAAATGGAGGTGATGATGCCCCTGTATAGGACTCGGGTGAGATCTCATTTAGAATAATGTGTATAATTCTGGAGGCCACACCTTCAAAAAGATATAAACAGGACAGAGTCGTTTCAGAGGGCGGCTACTAAAATGGTCAGAGGTCTTTGGCATAAAGCATATGTGGACAGACTTAATGATCTCAGTATTTATATCTTGGAAGGAGGGCAGGAGAGGGGAGATATGATAGAGACATTTAAATACCTACATGGCATAAATGCACAAGAGGCAAGTCTTTTTCAATTGAAAGAAAGCTCTGGAATGAGGGGGCATAGGATGAAGGTGAAAGGGGAAGACTCAGAAGTAACCTCAGAAAATACCTCTTCACGGAAAGGATGTGAATTTGTGGAACAGCCTCCAAGAGGAAGTGGTGGAGACAGAAACAGAATCTGAATTCAAGAACGCTTGGGACAAGTCAAGCAATAGGATCCCTAAGGGAGTGATATGGAGAATACATGGCATGAATGGGCAGACTGGATAGACTACATGGTCTTTATCTGCCTACATTTTTCTATGTTTTATAATTTATCTGGTCAATAGTTAAAAGTGATTTAACTGGGCAGGAGAACCTCCTGCCTAGTTAAATCGCTTGTTCCTTCCTATCTGCTGATATTCAATGGCACTTAACCAGACAGTACCACTGAATATCAGCTCAAATGACTCCTGCACTGTCTGGTTAGTGCTGGGTGGTTTGTGGGCAGAGCTTGGCTGGAGCCTGGGCAGATCTGATCTGTCATGTCCTGAAATTTTGGTGCGGAGGTGACAGCACATACCAATGTTATTAGGGGGACACATTGGGACACACACACACGGACTATACACACATATTGGCAGTTAAAACTAAAATATAACATTATTTTCAATAGAACAGTGAGCTAGAGAAGAGATTGATTTGATTTATGTCATTTGATATACTGCATTTACACCCAAAGGTACCAAAGTGGTTCACAATACTGCAATTATAATTATTAAAACATGTATAAAACATCTCAGAACACAAAGTTTGAGATGGAAAAAGTCCAAAAAATAAATAATCCAGATATACAAAAGCCCTGTTTTTCTAAAGGGTTTAAATGTTATCTAATACATGTTAACTACCAAAGTTAAAGCATTTTAGATGCAAAACCTTTACAGTAACTGCTGCGGACAGCATACCTAGAGAGGGCTGGTGTGCAGCTAATGGTAAAGGCCAGGTTATAAATTTGATATACTGCCTTTCTGTGGTGCAGTATATCACTGTGGAAAATATGCGTGTATTTGGCATGATGCATATCAGAAGAAACCATTTCACAAAACAGTATACAAATAAAGAATACCATCACATGTAAGTAGCATTTACATATTAAAGTGGTGTTTTTCCTGCTTACAGATGTGGCATGGTATAAATGGTGCAGGGATGGCTCTATTATTAGGAAAGTAAGGCAGCCACATCAGGTGGCAAGCTTTATGGGGGCAGAAGCAAGTATCCTTAAAGTATTCCTGTGGCACCCACCTCACTTCATCGCTGGATAGCATTCCCAGGCAGCATTATCTCCCCTACAGCCTATACTTCCCCCAACTGCCACTGCATCTCGACAAGCCAATGGATGCAGAAGCATTAAAAAATAAAACAAGCATGAGGTCCTTGCAGCTCAGGCATGCCTCAAGCGTCCTGCTTGCTGGATCCATTTGACAAGAAAATGGAGACAGGAGGAAGAAACTGGACATGGGGAGAACATAGGGAGATGGAGGGGCAATGCTGGATATGGGGAGTTACATAGAGAGATGGAGTAGAGGTAATGGACACAAGGGGCACACAATGGAGGTGGGATGCTATACACAGAGGAGCATAGAGAAAAAGGGGAGAGGCTGGACATAGGGGGCAGAGAGAGAGAGAGAGAGAGAGAGAGAGAGAGAGAAAATACTGGATATGTGTGTTGGAGCATAGGAAGACTGTTCCCTTCATCCATCACCCTTTCCATAAACAAATATTTCCTTAGGTTACTCCTGAGTCTGTCCCCTTTCACCTCATTTATGCCCCCTTATTACAGAGCTTCTTTTAAATTGAAAGACTTGCCTCCTGTGCATTTATGTCACAGAGCTGTTTAAATGTCTCTATCATATCTCCCCTCTGCTGCCTTTCTTTTAAAGTATACTTATGGCAATGGTGTAGCAAGGGCGGCTGCCACCCGGGGTGGTTCGCCGCTGCGCACCCCCCCCCCCCCGAGTGCAGCACGACACCCCCCCTTGACGCATCAACCCCCCCCCCCCCCCCCCCGGAGTGCATTCTTACCTGCTGGGAGCTGCGTCAGTTCTGCTGGTTCCCTGCTCTCTCTGCCCTGGAACAGGAAGTAACCTGTTCCGGGGCAGAGGGAGCAGGGAACCAGCGGAGCCGACACCCCCCCAGCGGCGTGCACCTGGGGCGAACCGCCCCTCCCTCTCCCCCTTCCTACGCCACTGACTTATGGAGATCTGCAAGTCTGCCCCCTTAAGTTTTATTTGAAAGACCACTGATCATTTTGGTAGCTGCCTTCTGTAATGTGCTTGCCAGGTTAATCCACTTTAAAGTTAATAAATTGAAATAAAACAAAAGAAAGGAAAATAAGATGATACCTTTTTTTTTTTATTGGACTCACAATACATTTTTTGACAAGCTTTCGAAGGCAGGGAGCATTTTTTGGGAGATGGATACTGCAACAATGACCTTATGGACAGAATGCTAAAAGGTAACTTCAAAACAATCCTATGAACATAAGACTTAAGACATAAGCATCGCCACACTGGGACAGACCAAAGGTCCATCTAGCCCAGAACCCTGTCTCCAACAGTAGCCAATCCAGGTCACAATCACCCTTTGAAGTTAAGATGATAAAATATTTTGACACCCACCTAGGGTTTCCTGTCATATTATAAACCATAAAATGATACTGCTTTGTCACCTTCTGATCACCCATCTGCCTCTCCCAGTTTCTCACTCCTCCTTTCACCCTCCATCTTTCCCTTGAGACTATTATTGGAATGCTTTTCATGTCTCACTTATATATATACTTCGGTATTATCAGCTTTTTCTTCTATCTAATCTAATGATGAAGATTCTGCCTTTGAAAGCTTGACAAAACAAGTATTGTTAGTCCAACAAAAAGCATATCACTTTGTTTTCCTTTTGTTTGTTGTTTTATTTCTCTTTATTTCTATGTATTGCAGAAACAAAACAAGAGACAGCCTGCTGCAGCATCCAAGCAGACAGTACAAACAGCAGCAGTGATCAAGGGAAGAACGAGACAGCAAATGTTCTCTCAAATGTAACTTTAATGGAAACTAGACCCAACCTGTCCAAGTTTCGGATAACCTTCGTTAGGGGGTCACATTGGTTTCCAAATATATTCTCTGGTAAATGCATAAGTAGACAGTATATACTGCAATTCCTGAGCTGAAGAAGAATCAGTTCAAATGCAGAGAGGCGGGAACAGCTCAATTAATCATGATTTTGCAGGGGTGCAGAGCTCACATGACCAATACTATGGTAATAGCCTGCTCTGAGGATCAGGCTATGAAAGCTACCTCTTTTTTATTAATTCCCAAGCAATGGGACTTCTAGCCATGAACGTCTTGCCCCTGATGTTTTCCTGTTGTTAGCTGCCACTTTGGTTTGAGAAGAAAGGGCTGGAACAAGGGTGCAATACCTAGGATTTCGCACTGGGGGGGCCTTTTACTAAGCTGTGTAGGCGCCTATGCACGCCCAATGCACGCCAATTTGGAACTACTGCCCGACTACCGCATGGCACAGGCAGTAATTCCATTTTTAAGCACATCCACTACGTGCGCTGAAAGCGTTCTGGCGTGTGGCACTAATCGGGCGGTAATTGGCAGTGTATGCAGACTGATAATTACCTCCCGGTTAACATGTGAGTCTTTACTGCTAAGTGGTAAGGTCTCAGGCCCAAAATGGACATGCGCCAATTTTTATTTTGCCACACGTCCATTTTCGTCCAAAAAAAATAGACCTTTTTCAGGTGTGCTGAAAAATAGACCTGCACGTATCCAATACACACGTCTACACCAGCACAAGCCATTTTTCAGCGTACCTTAGTAAAAGGACCCCTGGATGCTCTGTTTTAAAGAGTGCTTTTATCATGGGTGTGCAAGGAAAAATGGAGGGTACATATGCTGTTGTGCTTTCAAAGCATCCAAATACCTCATTGCAGCACTTCATGAAAGAACAGGAGTGGACTTTTTACACATGAGCCAACATGTAATAGAGAGTAGGCTCCGCTTGATCATAGAAACCTTTACTTGCCCTTCATCTTGCCACCATTGATTCAAGAGGGTACAGGAAGGCTATTTTCTTGTCAGCCCTCCAAATGTGACGCAAAATATCATTTGCTATGTGCCCCCTGTTTCACAATGCAGAGACTAAGGATGACTTCTTCAACAAAGCCCCAAATTCTCCAGGCCCCTGTGGAGGTGGTTGGGATGGGTGGGAAAGATGGGTGGGAATGGAGGTGCAAGAAACAGCTGCAAACAAGGTAGTTGCTGTGTCTGCCCCCCACCTTGCTTTTCTCCCTGCAGCTAGTGTGTCAGGACAGGACAGGAAAATAATTGAGTGGCCTAGTGGTTAGGGTGGTGGACTTTGGTCCTGGGGAACTGAGGAACTGAGTTCGATTCCCGGCACAGGCAGCTCCTTGTGACTGTGGGCAAGTCACTTAACCCTCCATTGCCCGCCGCATTGAGCCTGCCATGAGTGGGAAAGCGCGGGGTACAAATGTAGCAAAAAAAAAAAAACAGCTCTAGCCTCCACCCAACAACAGCCATTATCTCCCCCACCCCCCATTGACCATTCAGCAAACTAATGTAGATGAGGGTTGGGGTAACCATCTGGTGTTGAATGGGCCTTTTAGGCAGGTGCCTGAGCATCTCCCATGTTGTGGCTTTTCCTCTTTATATAGGAGCTGGTTGGCTCCTTTCCCACAAAGCAATTTGACCCATCTAGATTTAAAAGTATGGAATCATATTATAGGAAATACATTCTGCTATTTTTGTTTTCAAAATGGCATCCCTGGACCCAATTTCAAAGGGTTTATGCTCCTAACATTGAGAGTTATGCTCATAATTTGGCCTAGAGCTGAGTGCATTATCACTGCAAACTGAATAGTGGGCCCAAAATTTCACTAAACTCAAATTATGAGCAAATAAAATATGTAGTAGTGAACAGATTTAGGGGTCCTTTTACCAAGCTGCAGGAAAAAGAGTCCTGCAGTAGCAGCAGGGGCTGTTTTTCCTGCACATCAGGGACCATTTACCGCAGTGGGTAAAAAGTCCCAAAAACAAAATGGCCATGCAGTAAGAAAACTCTTACCACTCGGCCATGAGGTAGGGAGCTCTTACTACCACCCATACTTTGGTGCCCATTTTTTCAGTATATTCTAGACGCTGTGATCTGTTTTTGTAAATTAAATTTATGAGCATAGCTTATAAACTCCTAAGTTAAGATACATTTTCAGCTGAAAAGTTTGCTCCTGAGTTTGGTTGAAAATATGGCACAAATTTAGGAGGATGTCTTAGGAACACAAATATTTGGACCCCTTATAATTTATTGAATAGTGATTAGTGATTTTTTTTTCAGTGAACCCTAAGTTCTTTTTTAATTGGCCTGTTCAGACACTCATAACATTAGCTTACCTGTAGTACAGCTATGGGGTGAAGTAGAAATCAGGTTGCCTCTTTTCAGTGCAGGGATAAGCAGATAACATAAATATCTATTAGAGTTGAGAAAAAGCGTAATGATTACTATATTCATTTCATTTTCCTTAAAACTAAAAATATGTTCCTGGTACTAACAGGACAAGTCGACTGAATATTCTATAATTATAGCCAAGTTGATAAAATGAGCTCTTTATTTTTGTAATGCTTGTGATTTCAGTAGGAAATTTGTTTTCAGAGCAAATGTTTTATATTTGCTGTAGAATGGTACAATATCCCTATGAATAATTGGTAGAGTAGGAGATTTGGGTGTTCATTTTTAAAGCATATAGACTTAGAAAGTCACACAGTAATATATGTAACGTTGTAAGTCTATGTGCTTTGAAAATGAGCTTCATTATCAACATGAGGAAACAGAACATTTTCTTCCGAACAATCAATTTTCATGTCTTTGATGTCACAGTGAAAAATATATTTAAGTAAAAGGCACTTTTGTATTAAATTACTTTTTGTGCTTTGTGATCATTAGCAGTGGAAAAAAAAAAGCACATGGCAACGCTATTAAATTTAATTTGATGTCAGTATAATTTAGAAACAAAGGTGACAATGTTTTTATTCTTACATTCATTAAACAGAAACAATGCTGTAAAAGTTCATTTCTACAATGGTTCAGTTTAAAACTGAGATTAGACAATTAATACAGTGGTGTGGAATTTCTTTTCTCTTGAAAGCATTGCACTGTGTACTAGGCAAAACCTTTTCGTATACAAATCCAAATGATCTTTGCCCTTAACAGGATATAGTATTTAAAAGACATAAATTCAGTTTGTACACACTACAAGCCACATAACCACTTTATAAACTAATTTCAAACTGCCATCAATAAAGCCTATAAGACAAAATCCACCCCCATAATCACTTCCCTCATCTTACAACTCATCTAGGACTCCTTTTACAAAGGCGCACTAGCATTTTTAGCGCACACTACAAATAAGCATGCACTAAACGCTAGAGACACCCATATATTCCTATGGGCGTCTCTAGCATCTAACATGCACTAATCATTAGCACATGGTAAAAACGCTACTGGAGTGTAAATTTTAAGGGGCTTCAATGTTAGCTTCAGAACATTTAGTACAGGAACAGTCCTGGGCAGACTTCCCTGAAATTTGGCCATCCCTCTGGGGGGGGGGGGGGGGGGGGGGGGGAGGCAGTATGCAGGTCCCTGGTGGGGGAGGTATGTGTGTGTCAGCGGAGGCATAACGAAGGCGTGGACGTCCTTCTTTCAAACATTTTGGATGTCCTCAACTGTCCCCCACAGGGATGGCCAAATTTCAAGGGAGTGGAAAAGAGTGGCCTAGTGGTTAGAGCACTGGTCTTGCAATCTAGAGGTGGCTGGTTCAAATCCCACTACTGCTACTTGTGGTCCAAAATCCAAATAAATAAAGAAGGTGTCAGAGGCATAACAAAGGCATGGATGTCCTTCTTAGAGAAACATCCACATTTTGGACATCCTCAACTGCCATCTCCTTAAGAAGGAAATCATGTGCAAATGAGCTAACAGCAAGCAGCTCATTTGCATGCAATTTCCTTCATGCATGCCCATTCCTTTCAGGATCGGGAAGGGCTTTTTCCATTCAGTTAGTGGGACCAGTGGACTACAAATGCTGGCTCCTCCCATGACCAAATGGCTTAGATTTGGTAATTTCTGAGATGGGCATCCTCGGTTTCCATTATCACCGAAAACCAGGGACGACCATCTCTAAGGTCAACCTAAATTTCATGATTTGGGCGTCCCCGACCGTATTATCAAAATGAAAGATGGACGTCCATCTTGTTTCGATAATACAGGTTGCCCCGCCCCTTTACATGGCCATCCTTAGAGATGGGCGCCTCCGTTCAATTATCCCCCTCCACATTACTATGCTGTTTTCCCCCTAGTTCTTATACCCCTCTGCTTCTAACCATTCTTCAAGAAGACCAGAAACCAGCGAGACTTGTTTTGAAGTGTTGTAAATAGCTTTTGAAAAATGATTAGCTGCCAGCTCTTACCGCATGCTATAGACTGACCTGTGGAGCTGCATTTTAGAAAGGATGCCGAACTCTGAATATGGCAACAGTTTTCCCACTCAAAATTTAACAGAACACCGAGATCCTCAGTGATGCACCATGCCAATGATTTCACACTGATGCAAGGATTTCCTGCACCCACCTCGTCATTGGTCCTCAAGTAGTTCAATTCAAAATCTATTGAAAATTTCACTCCAATTTACTGCGAGTGACCTGCTTTCTTATCGAGAGATTTTTAAATGTTTCACATTTTCAAGTGTTTTAAACTGTACACATTAATTCAACTTATCTTGAAGCAAAGCATTTGTCAGATGGGGGATATGTCATCCGACACGATCATGTTTCGCCCCACAGGGCTGTCTCAAGGACCAATGCAGAGTTTTCATCAATGGTGAAATATTATCTTATATTCTTATCAATCAAGCTACCGTATTCTGCAATATTTGGACACAGCATAAAGATTTTGTTGGTAGCCACAGTAAAAGGACATTTCCGTGATCAATTCTAGATAGAATCATAGCATAAACCTCCTTTCTAGAGTTTCCAAACTGAAATAAAGCCAAACCTATTTAATCATCTTCAAGAAACAGAATACAAGGGCCCTTTTACTAAGTGCATAGGTGCCTATGTGCATCCTATATGTCAATTTTGAACTACCACATGGCTACTGCGTGGCCTGGGTGGTAATTTCATTTTTTATGCACGTCCCTTAAGCTCGCTGGAAATTTTCTTGTGCGTGGCGCTAACAGGGCGGTAATAGACATTGCACATGCATAGACCATTACCACCCGGTTAACGTGCAAGACCTTACCGCTAGGTCAATGGGTGGCAGTAAGGTCTCAGGCCCAAAATGGATGTGCGCCAATTATTATTTTGCCACATGTCCATTTTTTGCAGGTGTGCTGAAAAATAAACCTGCTTGCATCCAATACACGCGTCTACACCAGCGCAGGCCATTTTTCGGCGCACCTTAGTAAAAGGACCCCACAGTTCTTACCAACTGGGACATATGCAGCTCAAATATATGCATTTTTACTTAATGTCTCAATGGTATCTCTTCTCAATCAGTCCTATGAGGCAAAAGATAATCCAATATACCCCTCCCCATCCAAAGGACATCAGCAAACAGGCTACCTTGTGTAATATCACATTCATTTATATCCTCCCAGGAATCCTTTCTGATAAGGGCAAGAATCTGAATTTCATCAGCAAATAAATGACGCTTAAAATCTTTCACAAACTATTTATTTGTACCACAAAAATATTAATAACAGGGATAAAATGGATTTCTGAGGAGCCCAACACCATAAGGGCCAAACATATAAACATTCATTTTCTAACAGCACCTGCTGCTTCTTTCCTTCTGAAAATGTCATAAACTGTTTCAACTCCCCTCCCCCAACGAGGTCTATCACATGCAAAAGTTTCACCACTAGTGAAAGCTGCAGTCTGTCAAATGCTGCAGTTAAATCTAAAAAGATCACTTGCCCTTGATCAATCTTACGATAAATCTCATCCATCACTGATACCAGCAGTGTCTCCATACTACAGTGTCACTGAAACCCAGCCTGAAATTCATGTAAAATTAATCTTTCCACTAATATACTTAAGAATGGAATGTTGGAAATAGGCCTGAAAATTATCAACCAAAAAATAAATTGGTTGTTCTAATCATGGGAACTTGCCTTAGAAGAACTTTTTTTTTCAAGCTATTTGGCAATACCCCTCATTACAAGTAGGCATTCACAATTCAGTCAAATGCTTACTGAGATATGCAAGAGAAAATTACATTACCACAGAGTGACAAGGACCCAAGAGGCAGGCAGAGCTACAAACTCTGCCTCTCCAATGCGTGGATGATACAATGGTAAAGGAGGAAGGATTTAAATTTATTAGGAACTGGGCAACTTCTGGAGAAAGGGAGCCTATTCTGAAAGGATGGACTCCACCATAACCAGGATGGAACCAGGCTGCTGGCACTAACTTTAAAAAAGGAGATAGAGCAGCTTTAAATTAGAATGGGGGGGGGGGGGGGGGTTGGAGAGAAAGCCAACATTTGCTCAGGAGTACATGGTTCAAAGTGAGGTATCCTTGAAGGATACTATTATAACAGGACATTTAGAGAATCCAAATAGAGATGTTTCAACAAAATTCAAAGAAAGCTAGGGTAGAACAGGACAACAGTTGCAAATTATCCCCCTTAACTTCTAAGCAGCTTGCAGATGCAAGGAAAAAACACACTTTGAAGTGTCTGTATACAAATGCTAGAAGCCTAAAAAATAAGATAGGAGAGTTAATAGTAGTAAATGAAGAAGTAGATATAACAGATATCTCAGAGACCTGGTGGAAGGTGGACAATCAATGGGACGCTGTGTTACCAAGGTGTAAATTATATTGCAATGAATAGGAGGATCAAATTTGAGGAGGGGAGGGGGGTGCACTGTATGTTAAACAGAGAATGGAGTCAAACAAAATAATTCTGCATGAAACAGACAGCAACATGGAATCCTTATGGATAGAAATTCCATGTGTGAAGGGAAAGGATATATGCATAGGGATATACTACCATCCACCACGCCAGAACAATCAGACAGATGAAGAAATGTTAACAGAAATTTTTAAAAAGTTGAAAGGCTCGGCTGAAAGACTTTAAATCAGTCATGAACATTGTTTTTAAAATACCAGTTTGGATGTCCAGACCAGATATATTCCACGTATTAATAAAGGTGAAAAGAAGAGCAAACAACAGTCAGAATGATTAAAGGAAGAAGTGAAAGAGGCTATTAGAGCTGAAAAAACATCTTTCAAAATATGGAATCAAAGAAAAAAAGAAGCAACATAAGCACTGTTAAGTTAGACGCAAAGCGTTGATAAAGAAGGCCAAAAGAGAACATGAAGAGAAACTTGCCTTGGAGGCAAAAACTAATAGTGTGATGTGCTCCAGGATAGTTGGGTTAAGGCAGTTTCAGTATGAAATGCAAGTCCCAGAAGGCATTGCAGGCAAGGAGCCAGAGGGTGAGATGAAGAACCCGGACTGGACTCCTAGCTGCAATCGGGGAAGACATGGGTGTAAACTGGCAGGTTGTGTAGAGTGGCTGCCACTAGGTGGAAAGAGAGTTAGGAAACCCTGTGTGCAGGAGCTCATCATTGGTCTCATTAGTTTAATGCTCAACTCAGCTGGTATGGGTGTGGGGAAGCTAATGGAAGGCGAATGATTGGTAGTGGTAGCTGAAGCCAGGGATTGATTAGGCAGGTGGGAAGGAGTCCCAGCAGTGGAGTTCAGTTCAGGAGAGAGGAGCTGAAGGAGAGAAGCAGTTGCAGGCTGAAAACCCTTGGGCAGGGAGGTCCCTAAAGTACTGAAATAGGCTGAAATTCCTTGGGTGAGAGGAAGTCCCAAAAGTATTGAATTCACTGTGAAGCTGATGTAGGGGGAAACCCTTGGGTAGAAGGAGTCCCTAAAATATTGAACTCTCCTGAAAGTAAAGAGGATAGAAGGTAGAAACTGCTGCTTGGTGACTGAACTGTAATGATGAACTGAAAGAACAGTTTGTCTTGGGAATTGAATTACTGTTTATTGTGCTCTGGATAAAGAGCCCAGACTGGAGCCTGTAAGCCTGTATAGAAGCTATGCTGCTGTTGGAACTGTGTACTAGAAACCTGCATGGAATAAAAGTCCTTAAGATTGAAGTTACTGGTGGACATCTATTTCTTCATTGTATCGGGAGCCTGTGGCTGGAGGAGATTGTTCTATCCTTGGCTGCACAAGAGAGGTACCTGGTTACAATAGTAATAACTTTTTCAGGTATATCAGAAGCAGAAATCCTGCGAGGGAAACCATGTGGCTGTTAGATCATCAAGGAGTAAAAGGGGGTTTCAGGGAGGACAGGGTCATAGAGGCTGAGTGAATTCTTTGCATTGGTCTTTACTGAAGATGATGTAAGAGATTTACCTGTACCAGAGATGGTTTTCAATGCAGAAGAACTGATAGAAAGCTTAGTGAACCTGAAAGATGTTCTGAGCCAAATCGACAAAATTAAACAGTAGTAAATCTCCTGGACCAGATGGTATACACACCAGGGTACTGAAAGAACTCAAATATGAAACTTCAGGTCTGCTGCTAGTGATCTGTAACCTGTCATAAAAATCATCTGTAGTACCTGAACATAGAAACTTATTATTAAAGTATTGAAGAGAAAATCCAAATCCAAATATCAAAACTGTTCAATCTATCTATCAACCTTAAGTACTTCACATTCAATAGTGTCTCAGGAGTATGATCAATAACTTGGGAGGAAAAAGCTTCAGATTCCCTACCTCCATACTTTAAATCACTTTAGACTGGTGGCAGGTATTGTTGGGATATGATAACCAACAACTACTTCTATGGGAAAACAAACTAGAATGGGGGAGTGGGGGAGTCAACAGTCGCCCAGGAGCATGTGGTTCACTGTGGAGTATCTTGAAGGATACTATTGAAACAGGACATTTAGGGAATCCCAGCAGAGAGGTTTCAACAACACTTAAAGTAAGCCAGGTGTGCTTAATGAGAGAGCAGGATAAAGGATGCGCATTATCCCGTTCAACTTCTAAGCAGCTTGTAGATCAAAGGAAAAACACAATTTGTATACAGATGCTAGAAGCCTAAAAAATAAGATGGGAGAGTTAGAATATATAGCACTAAATAATGAGGTAGATATAATAGGCGGGCATCTCAGAGACTTGGTGGAAAGAGGACAATCAATGGGACAGTGTGTTAACAGGGAACAAATTGTATCGCAATGATAGAGACCATCAAATTAGAGGGGGGGTTGCAGTATATGTTAAAGAGGGAATTGAGTCTAATAAAATAAACATTTCACATGACAAAGATAGCAGCTTGGAATCATTATAGATAGAAATTCCATGTGTGGAGAGAAGGAGTATTCTTGTAGGACTGTACTACCGTCCACCGGGGCAGAACGAGCAGACGGATGAAGAAATGTTTAAAGAGATTAGGAAAGCTGGCAAATTGGGCAGTGTTATAATAATGGGTAATTTCAATTACCCTGATATTGACTGGATAAATATTACATCAGGGAGTGCAAGGGAGATCAAATTTCTAGATGTAATAAATGATGGCTTCTTGGAGCAGCAGGTCGAGGAACCAACAAGAGGGGGAGACATTTTGGATCTGGTCCTTGGTGGCATGCAGGGCATAGTGCAAGAGGTAGTGGTGTTGGGTCCCCTGGGAAACAGTGATCATAACATGATCAAGTTTGAGCTACTATCTGGGATGAACCTGCAAATGAAATCTACTGTAGCTGCATTTAATTTTCAAAAGGGTGGCTATAATAAAATGAGGAAAATGGTTAAAAAGAAACTAAAAGGATTGACTGCAAAGGTTAGGACACTAAGAGGGGCATGTTTGAAAGAAATGTCCAAGTTGGGATTTGGACATCTTTGTAAAACGTCCAAATCCGTGGGTGGGGAAAACTGTATATTCGAAAAAAGATGGACGTCCATCTTTCATTTCGAAAATACCAAGGACGTTCTTGGATTTGGACATCCCTAGAGATGGACGTCTTTGACTGTCTGCGATTCTCGCAACCAAAGACGTCCAAGTAAAAATGTCTAAATGCAAGCCATTTGGATGTGGGAGGAGCCAGCATTTGTAGTGCACTGGTCCACACCAACCGGGCACCCTAGGGGGCACTGCAGTGGACATCATAAATTGCTCCCAGGTATATATCTCCCTTACCATATGTGCTGAGCCCCCCAAAACCCACTACCCCAACTGCACACTGTTTCCTCCACAAATGTAACAGGTAAGGGGAATATGGGCCTGGGTCCGCCTGTCTGAAGTGCACTGCACCCACTAAAACTGCTCCAGGGACCTGCATGCGCTGTCATGGACCTGAGTATGATATCTGAGGCTGGCATAGAGGTTGGCTCAAAATATTTTGAAAGATGTTTTTGAGGGTGGGAGTGGGTTAGTGATCACTGGGGGAGTAACGGGAGGTCATCCCTGAGTCCCTCTGGTGGTCATCCGGTCATTTCAGGCACCTTTTTGTGTCTTATTCATAAAAAAAACACGTCTGGGTGAAAACGTCCAAGTTTTACTTTAGGACATCTCTGCTTTTTTCAATTATGGCTCAAAAACGTCCAAGTGTTAGGCACGCCTAAGTCCAGCCTTCACCACACCTCCGACATGCCCCCTTGAAATTTGGACGTCCTTGCGACGGACTGCAGTTGGAGACGTCCAAAATCGGTTTCGATTATACCTATTTGGACGTCTCTGGGAGATGGACGTCCATGTTCCGATTTATGTCGAAAGATGGACGTCCATCTCTTTCGAAAATCAGCCTGTAAATCAGGCGTGGACGTTATTAAAAAATACCATCTTGGTACCAGATGCATTCCACAAAAGATCATTAAAACTCCTCAGAGTGTTTGTCCATTTGGCGTTACATAAACAATGAATCTTAACTTAGCTTTAAAAAAAATTAACTTAGCTTTAATTCATCAGTTCTCTTCCACAGATAACTATTAATGCACAGACTGTGGCCAGAGTTTCCCTATTCGGCTCTGTCAAGGTGTAATGCTTCTTATCTAAAACAAACAAAAGACATAAAAATGTATCGTAGTCCATCCAAAAAACAGATAAAGTTTGCCCTGTGCAATAAAAACATGATTTAAAAATACCAATAAGATCAAGCTAAAGATGTTCCAAACTCTTTTAAATACTCAATACTTGCCAGTTTTGCAGCACAGTTTTCCTTTATGGCTCCTTAGCATAAGGGAAGACTCAGAACTCACCTGTTGCTTGTTTTTGTTCCTTCCCTGGCTCAGCAACAGATTGAAGGCTTCCTTGCATGGCCTTCCAGGGTGTCCTTGAGCAGCAGTGTTTTCTCCACTACAGTTCCAGATGGTAGAGTCATGGAGTTGTCTTCCCAGAACTCTAATGACATGGGCAGGTGGTTGTGGGGCATGCAGTACAGTCAGAAGGATAACATCCTGCTGTTGCCTTTACATTTCTTGGTACATATTTGCCTAATATAATATTGACCCACTTATATTTCTTCTCCATTTTCCCTTTCTTCAACTTGTGGACTGATGCATCATAGTATGGACTATGTGTGATTTCTCTTTTTTTTATTGAGTTACTTGATTAATGTAATTTTTCTTATGTGTACCTGAATTATGTTTCTTATACAAGTGGATACTTGGTTTATATTTTGATTTGAGAATAATAATAACATTTAAGATGATATTATATGCTTCTCTAAGTATTCCTATTTTGCCTTACAGAGATTTCTTAAACAGAACTAAAGAATCCTTCTCTAATTAATATTCTTAATTCTGCAGTACTTGACCTTTGCCATAATCATACTTAATTTCCATATTTCCCCTTTCCATTCTCTAAAATAATCCTAAAATGATGCTCCTGTCCTACACCCTGATCTAAATAAAAGCAAAGGGACAATTCTATCAATCCTTTCCCTTAAAACCTCATTCCATTCTTCTGCCACATCTCTCACATGGATGAATGAATCATCTGCTAGTTTCCAATCCAATACAGAGGAAAAAAGCTTCCAATGATATATCCCTAAGGGGATGAACTTGCATCAACTTTTTATCCAAACTTTTTAATAAATGATCTGAACAGGCTCTCAGTTGAAAGGGATTCTGAGGCAATTTATTGCTGGAAAAAGTCAGAACTTGACTTCCCAGTGTTTTACATTTTACCAATTATTTTTTATCATGTAGACATTCTTTCACTAAAACAATTAAACCACTTATTTCTATTGCTCCTTTCAAGGCTTCCAGGAAACTCTCCAATGCCGTGCTTAGACAGGATACATTTCAAAGCCATTTACAAAGAAACATATTGATTTATGTGTGCAAACTGGATGTCTGAAAAATTCCATTTCTCATTATGGTTAAAAATGCACATGATGTTGCACCAGGTACATACATTTAGCCACATTTAGAGGAGACATTTCCAGACCATGTTAAAGAGGTAGAGGAGTTCATGAGTGCAGTTTTGAAAGTATGCACCTTTATTTCTTTGAAAAATAGTACAAAGTGCAGGGGTATGAATAATTACACAAAAGGAAAATAAAATCAAATAAATCAGAAGTAAAGACCACCGAGATAGAAACATAGAAACATGATGGCAGATAAAGGCCATATGGCCCATCCAGTCTGCCCATCCTCTGTAACCCCTAACTCTTCCTTTTCCTAAGCGATCCCACATGCTTATCTCATGCCTTGGTGATGATGAAGAAGAGATACGATCTGAGGAGAGATCCAAGCAAACATGACCTAACTGCTTCATGAAAAAAGACAGACTGGTTCTAGTACTGAGAGACTGCCACTAGGGGTCGCAGTGGCCATTTTGTGACTAGACTTGCAATAAGCAGGAGCGAGTGGGCATCGGTCCTGCCCATATGACCCCCTTACACCACCAGGGAGTTTCAAGTTAGGCCTGAAGGGGGGGCCTACTGGGGGTAGGGGGAGGGCTCGGGCTTGCACTTCCTTTTCCTTTGGGGGGAGGGAGGGGGATCAAGGGTGGGGTCTCAGCCCAAACTTTTTTTCCTTCATGGGAGAGAGAGGGATAAGGGGTGGTGGGCTTGGCTCACACTTTATTTTCCTTTACAGCAAAGGGAGAAGGATTAGGGGTGGGAGCCTCAACTCACACGTCATTTTCCTTCGGGGGGGGGGGGAGGGAGATTGGGACAGGAAGTTTGGGGGCTAGGAGCAGGACATAATTCTTCTTTGGGGGATGACCCAGAAGCCCATATGCTGCTACTGGAAGTTAATTGTGCACCGGCCAATATTCGACTGGTGTCCAGTGGCTACAGTTAGGACAGCATTTTTGCTTAACCTGTTAATGGTCTGATATGGTCACTAACCAATGAAGACCTGCCTTATCACATGCTCTGCCTAAACTCCATCCAGGAACCACCCCAGGACTAATTGGATAGTGTGGGGGGGGGGGGGTCTTTAGTGATAGTCCAGCAGCACTGTCCAGTTAAATGCTGCTGAATCAGTGCTTAGGTGTTCACAAGTGATTTAACTGGGCAGGAGCTTTGACTATTGGCCAGAAAGAAAACAGTAGAACTTAAACTCTATCCCTTTTATGTACTTACTTTGATGTCCTGTGAGTATGTATCTTTTCTTTGTATTTTATGGAAGATATTATTTGAATTGGTTTCATTGATGAACTATTTTTACATGTATGTTATTTATGCGGTGATTTTGTTGCTCCTGGCGCGGCCCTTTGTACAGGTGAAATGGGGTCCACGTTGGGCTTTTTATTGTGTTAGATCTCCTGTGCTGAATAAATACTCTTTTTACCTTTTACAGTTTTTCCTTATGGCTCCTAAGCATAAGGGAAGGCTCCGAATTCACCTGTTGCTTGTTTCTGCTCCTTTCCTGGCTCAGCATCAGATTGAAGGCTTCCTTGCACAGCCTTCCAGGGTATCTTTGAGTAGCAGTGTTTTCTCCACTACAGCTCCACATGGTACAGTCATGGAGTTGTATTCCCACAACTCCAATGACATGAGCAGGTGATCCGCTCCTTTCAACCCCTTATTCTTACATAATGTGTGCTATCCTACCTAACATGCACTAGGTAAAAATAACCTGGCCAATACTCAGCCGGTGCTGGGCAGCACGTTGTCTGCCCGATGCCAGTGCTAAACCTGGATGTTCAATGCCAGGCCGTTTCTGGTGACCAGCATTGAATATCGGGGGGGGGGGGGGGGGGGGGGGGGGGGGTTATTTGGCTGGCTTAAACTTAACCAGCTATGTAATATTCAGCGCTGGACGGTTACGTTTACAGCAGCCAAAGATAGGCCTGCTATTTGGGTGGCCTGATTTAGCCTCCAAACTTAGCCGGCAATGCGCTGAATATTCACAGCTAGCAAGCTATATTGCGTGATGTGGAAGGGGAATAATTGAAAGGGGCGCCCAAGTTTTTCTGAGGACGTCCTCGCAGGACGTCCCGGCGAAGGGGCGGGGAAACCCGTATTATCAAAACAAGATGGGCGTCCATCTTTCGTTTCGATAATACAGTTGGGGACGCCCAAATCACAAAATTTAGGTCGACCTTAGAGTTTGTTGTCCCTGATTTTTGGCGATAATGGAAACCGAGGACGCCCATCTCAGAAACGACCAAATCCAAGCCATTTGGTCATGGGAGGAGCCAGCATTCATAGTGCACTGATCCCCCTGACATGCCAGGACACCAACCGGGCACCCTAGGGGGCACTGCAGTGGACTTCACAAATTGCTCCCAGGTGATTAACTCCCTTACCTTGTTTGCTGAGCCCCCCAAACTCCCCCCTCCCCGATACCCACTCCCCACAACTGTACACCACAGGTGAAGGGGGGCACCTACATGTGGGTACAGTGGGTTTCTGGTGGGTTTTGAAGGGCTCACATTTGCCACCACAAGTGTAACAGGTGGGGGGGGGGGGGGGGATGGGCCTGGGTTCGCCTGCCTGAAGTGCACTACACCCACTAAAACTGCTCCAGGGACCTGCATACTGCTGTCATGGAGCTGGGTATGACATTTGAGGCTGGCATAGAGGCTGGCAAAAAATATTTTAAAAGTTTTTTTTAAGGGTGGGAGGGGGTTGGTGACTACTGGGGGAGTAAGGGGAGGTCATCCCCGATTCCCTCCTATGGTCATCTGGTCAGTTCAGGCACCTTTTAGAGGCTTGGTCGCAAGAAAAAATGGACCAAGTAAAGTTGCCCAAGTGCTCGTCAAGGACTCCCTTCTTTTTTCCATTATCGATCGAGGACACCCATGTTTTAGGCACGCCCCAGTCCTGCCTTCGCTACGCTTCCGACACGCCCCCGTGAACTTTGGTCATCCCCACAACGGAAAGCAGTTGAGGACGCCCAAAATCGGCTTTTGATTATGCTGATTTGGGCGACCCTGGGAGAAGGACACCCATCTCCCAATTTGTGTCAAAAGATGGGTGCCCTTCTCTTTCGAAAATAAGCCAGATAGCCAGTTAGTTGCTATGGGCCAGATACTATATATGATGCCTAAAAAATCAGTGAAGTAAACATTTCCGTCTAAGCATATTCTATAAACGATGCCTAGATTTAGGCATGGTATATAGAATACGCTTGGTTGATATTCCAGTGCTTAAAACTACAAGCATCCATTTACACCAATGAAAATGTGGCGTACATCCCAGCATGTATATTTACGTGCACTGGGACATAATCTATAACAATGCACATAAATTTTGAAACACCCATGAAATGCCCATTTCCCTAAACATAGCCACGCCCCTTTTGAACTGCATGCTTTATCATTTCCATGCAGTTCATTACAGAATCTGTTTGGTGAGTTATGCATGTAAATTGTAATTATTGCCAATTAGTGCTCATTATTGTTTAAGTGCTGTTAAATATGCTGATTGGCTTGTTAAGCCAATTAAGTTACGCACATTGTTATAGAATGCGCCTGGATTTCAGCACAGATCTCTAGGTTCGCTATATAGATTCTGGCAGAATGCACTGGCCATGAATATTCAGCAGGAGATAGCCGGCTATCCCTCACTGAATATTCGTGGATAGACAGTTAAGTGCTATTTAACCAGTAAGGTGCCAGTTAAATAGCACTGAATATTGGTGCCCCATTGACAACAGCAATAACAAAAGAAACATAGAAACAGAAACAGAAAAATGATAAAGGCAATATGGCAGCGGTTCTCAAACCTGGCCCTGAAAGCACCCCAGCTAGTCGGGGTTTCAGTATATCCACAATGAAAATGCATGACAGAGATTTGCATGCGCTGTCTCCACTGCATGCAGTTCTCTCTCATACATATTCATAGTGGATATCCTGAAAACCCAACTGACTGGTATACAAGAATTTATATTGAATTGTATTGTATAGCATTGTATTGTAAGTCTTTCTTCCTGATCAGTAACATGACTGTAGTGCTTTGCAAAAGTTATAGTTTCTGAAGGCTCTATCCAGGCAACCTGGTGTCTTAGGAGTTACAGTAAAACATCTCATTTGCGATCTAGAGTATGAATCAAAATAGTAAGGTCTATAGACTCCAAACATGGCTTCATGGAGTAGAGAAGTAAGGGTTAGAGCAGTGAGCTGAGACCAGGGAAGCCTGGTTCAAATCCCAGTTTGGGTCCTTATGATCCTGAGCAAAGTCAATTAACTCCCTATTGCTTCAGGTATAAACTTGGATTGTAAGCACTCTTTGGACAGGAAAACAGGAGTCGATATTCAGTCAGCAGTGCTCAGCATTTTACTGACCATCGCCGGCGTTATCCCCGGAAATTCAATGCCGGGCCTTGTCCAGGCTTCAGCATTGAACTTCTAGGTTTGTAGAGCTGGCTAAAGCATAGCTGATTAAGGGGCCCTTTTACTAAGCCATGGTAGGCTGACTGCAAGCTAAAAATTCACTACCACAGGATGCACCTAAGCATCCCGCGATAGTTTCCCATTTACCATGCGTTAATCCCAGTGTGGAAGGCGTTTCTTGGAGTGGAGAGTAGGCGATTAGCATGGGAGTAGATGGCAGTAAAGGCTCCCAGCAGTAATGGCCATACGCTAATGGGGAAATAAGAGTGTGGCAATTAAAAAATAACCCAAAGAAGACCATTTTACAGTCATGTTAAAGAGTGACTTTAATGCGTGGGAAATCTATACGCTATTTGCAGCACCGGCCACTTTTTAGCACAGCTTAGTAAAAGGACCCCTAAGTGCAATGCTCAGCACTTAGGAACTCTTTTACTAAGGCACATAGGGGCCTACACATGCCCAATGCGCGTCAATTTGGAACTACCGCCCGGCTACCACGAGCCCCGGGTGGTAATTCAATTTGTTTTACGCACATCCAATATATTTTTTTTATTTTCTACCACATGGTGCTAACCGGGTGTTAATCGGCAGTGTATGCGGCGCTGACGATTTCTGCCCAGTTAATGTGTGAGACCTTACCGCTAAGTCAATGGGTGACAGTAAGGTCTCGGGTCCAAAATGGATGCGCACCAATTTTCATTTTGCCGCAAGTCCATTTTCAGCTAAAAGAAGGCCTTTTTTTGCAGGTGCGCTGAAAAATGAACCAGCGTGCGTCCAATACACGCATCTACACCAGCACAGGCCACTCTTCAGCACAACTTAGTAAAAGGACCCCTCAACTAGTTATGGGGCACTGCATAAAGAGAGTCGGCCCTATTTATGAGTGTTAACTCCACCCCCATAACGTCCCCAAAATAGCCAGCTTTGAGATAGGCACTAACCAAACATTTTCAGGGGCACTCACTGGTTACCTGCTGCTGAAAATGACTGGTTAGCCTCGAACAAATGATGTAACAGGCCAGGAGCCATTTTTGGCTGGTTAAATCCCTTTGAATATCAAAGTACCCATTAGCGTATTTAACTCAACTTAAGCTACAACTGAAATGGTGTGAGTTGAATCCAAAATCCTTTTCCTTTCCACCCCACAAGTGACACCACTGTTGCATAAAACAGTACAAACTGTGGACCACTGCGGAGATCTGCACTGAGAAAGAACATTGACATTCCAGTATCTGCATAGACACGATATCAAAAAAGTAGCCACATGGAAAGTGTACATCCACTTTCATGCAATCTGGTAATATAATTTCGCTAGAGCGGTGACAGAGGTGTGACGTATGCACATAGTTTACAGGTTCTGATTATTAGACTGCAACAATCCAGCTCTTTTTTGGACAGAGTGCACTTGTTTTTCCTGTTTGAGACTTGGCTTTTGCAATGTCATCCTAATGAGTTGGGAGAAGAGGCATGCATTTGTTTATAGCCTGTCTGTCCCTTGAACTGAGAGAGAAATTACTTGGGATTAGCCCTGTAATTTACATTACAATGTCTTGTAGTCTATGGGTGCAACATGTGACTGTTTTGGAAAGGGGAAGGGCAGCATGCTGGAATTTCAATTGTATTAAGCTATAAATTGTTGTTGGACAGTTTTGTGTTCACTACTTTTCAAATGTCAATAAAAATTGTTAAACGGTAAAATACACAGGCACATAGGGCCAGATTCTATACAAGGCGTCTAAAAAAAATCCGCATAGTAAACATTTCTGCCTATGCGTATTCTATAAGCAACGCCTAGATTTAGGCACAGTATATAGAATATACTTAGTTGATATCCCAGCACCTAAAACTGCACACCTCCATTTACACCAGTGAAAATGTGTCGTAAATCCCTGCACGTGGATTTTCACACACTGGGCCATATTCTATAACTATGTGTGTAAATCTTGGAATGCCCATGAAATGCCCATTTCCCCACCCATAGCAACACCCCTTTTGAACTGCACACAGAATTTAGATGCAGTTCATTACATAATACGCTTAGCAAGCTGTGTGTGTAAATTCTAATTATTGTCAATTATTGCTCATTAAGTGCTGTTATCAATGCCGATTAGTTTGTTAAGCCAATTAAATTAAGCGCATTATTATAGAATACACTTGGATTTCAGCGCAGAACACTAGGCATGATATGTAGAATCCAGGAGATAACATAGAGTACATGCACACATTTTCACTTTTATTCAATGCAGGTGTAAAGTTCCGTGTCGGGATTTGCACTGGTTCTGATAGCTTATTTTACAAAGGCGCATAGGCTTGAAACACAATACACTATTGCAATTCCATTTACATCGGTATCATTCAAAACTTACAAAGGAAACTCCAGCTTCTACAAAATATAGCTGCAAGAATGACCTTCACATGTAAAAAATAAGATAAGGCTACACCCATAGGGGGTTGTTTACTAAAGCTTAGCTTGAGTTATCAGCAGCAGCACCCATTTTATTCCTATGGGCTCTGCTGCAGATAATTCGAGCTAAGCTTTAGTAAAAGACCCTCAAGTCACAAAATTCAAATTTTGGACAAAAGGAGTTCTTGTATTTAGATTTCTTCCTGTGAAACCCATTATTCACATGTTATGTTATTGTTGTTAACTTTGTTACATGTCATCAAAACAATATCAGAATAAGAAAAACAATGTGAAGATTACTGTCAAAAGCTTCCTAATATATTTTTTGTCTAAATATTAATGTCTGATTAATAATGCAATAGTTGTGCTAATAAAAGAAACTTGGATTTATTGTGTGCTCTAGAAATTATCTGCCTGCTATTCAAAATTATTTAACTGGCCAGCAACAGCATCTGGTTAAATACACTCAAGCCGGCTATCCAACAATATTCAGAGGAAGACAACCAGCTATCTCCCGCTGAATATTCTGGTCCACAGCTAGCCTGATCACCAGCTATGTCGTGTGACACAGCTGGTTACTGCTCATTTTCACCGACTGACCGGTTAAGTTTAGCGGCCAGATAGGCCCATATAAATAGCAGGTCTGTCTTTGGCCACTAGAACCTAGGCGATCAGATGATGAATATCAATTTAACTGGCTATGGGGCCATTTTACTAAGCCACGTAAGCATCTATGTGCGCCTAACGCGTGCCAAAATGGAGTTACCACCCAGCTACTGTGTGGCTCTTGCAGTAATTTCATTTTTGGTGCGTGTCCAATATGACTGTCCGAAAAATAATTTTTATTTTTTGGTGCGTGTCTGCTACGCGCACCAAGTGGCATTTGATGCGCGTAGGTCATTACCGCCTGGTTACCACATGAGATTTTACTGCTAGGTCAATGGCTGGCAGTAAAATCTCTGACCCAAAATGGACACACGCCAATTTTTATTTTGTCGCATGTCCATTTTCGGCAAAAATAAAAAAAAGGCAATTTTTGCAGGTGCGCTAAAAAATGGATCTGTGCGCACCCAAAACACGTGCCTACACTACCACAAGCCATTTTTAAGTTCACCTTAGTAAAACAACCCCTATATGCCCTGTTTACTAAGGCACATTAGTGTTTTTAACATGCCTACAATTAGCGCGCACGTTAACTGTGTAGGTGCCTGTAGGGATATTTTAGGCACGTACACAGTAACACACGTACATGATTAATGTGCATTAAAGATGCTAATGTGCCTATAATGCAGCTTAGTAAACAGGGCCCTATGTTTGCAGCACCAATTAAAAAAATACCCTGGAAATTCAATGCTGGTGGCCGGATACAGCCCTGGCATTGAATTTCTGGGTTCGCCGATGTCAGTGCACGTCCCACTGTTTCAATATCGGGGCCTATATGTTATTATATTACATCAAACTGTATAAAAAATGTTAAAAATTTCATATCCATATCATGTTTATTCCACATCACAGTGGTAGTAATTGACACAAACCATTTGTGCAATAACCTGTTTAAGTCCACTCACCTTGAACAGCCAACTGTAGATTCTTGGTTTCCTATTTTTATTTTGGAGTCGACTAATTTTGTAGCCATTTTTTGCAAATACAGATTGTGGGCAGCTGAATGATCAGCTAGGCTAGTGCATGCATGCTTAATAAAGCGTGGTCCCAAACATATTTTATTACGCAAAACTATCACTACCAACTAATTTAAAATTTAACTAGAGTTGTAGTTAGCAGAAACAAAAACATTGTGCACGTGAAGAGATTAATTTATTTAGGGGCCCTTTTACAAAGCCATGCTAATTAGATGGTGCTCTTAAATATTTTTACTGCTGTAATTATCCATTGTTTATGTTTGACTTATTCTTACTGTACACCGCCTTCAGTGAATTCTTTCAAAAAGGCGGTAATGCCACTGAGGTATTTTAAACGTCTCTATCTGGTCAGTGTCTCTGTCACAAAGCATATAGGCTTACAGACCTCAACATATATACTCTGAAAGAAAGGTGCGGGAGAGAAGGGATATGATAGAGACTCCGTCCTGTTTAAATCATTTTGTAGGTGCGGTCTCCACAGTATTGTAAATGGGGCCTCACCAGAGACTTATACAAGGGCACTATCAAAAGGCAGATGTACTAGGTGAGCAAACACAGATTGTTTTGAGAGCAAATAATAATGAAACCATCTCAGTGGTTGCCCTGGGGCATCAACATTTCAAAAGCCACTTCCATGGTACAGGATCACTTTCTTCAAGTCTTTTGTCATTGCTGATTGTCTTTTGCTGGATATTTTCCATTTCAAAGCATTGCTGGTAATTCTACAGCTGTTTTCCCCACATCCCTTACAGAGGAATAAGTTAAAAGGTATTCTAATGTTCTATGGTAGGGAAGGCAGCACAGTGTCACCCACCCTATGAAAGCAGAGGTAAATAAAAGCAGAAAGAGGCACAAAGATCTAGCAAACAGTTACTAATCTAACTTAGGGGTCCCGTTACTAAGGTGCGCTGAAAAATGGCCTGCAATAGTGTAGGCACGTGTTTTGGGTTGCGCTTAGATCCATTTTTCAGCGTGCCTGTAAAAAATGCCTTTTTAAAATTTTTGCTGAAAAAGGACGTGCGGCAAAATAAAAATTGGCGCGTCCATTTTGGGTCTGAGACCTTACCGCCAGCCATCGACTTAGTGGTAAGGTCTCACACACTAACCGAGCGGTAATGACTCACGCGCGTAGAATGCCACTTGACACGCGCCGGGCGGTAACTCCAAATTGGCGTGTGTTGGGCGCATGTAGGCGCGTACGTGGCTTAGTAAAAGGGCCTCTTAATCTCATTCAGTAAGATTCTCTTTTCATCGCTAGTCCAAAGTCTAGCCACAGTGATGGATGTGATATTGGATTTTTTTTTCAGTTGTGAGAAAGCTTTTACACACATAAATCAACATTAATATGTAACTAGCAATTTCAGAAGAGGCACTACTTATACATGTCTGCAAGCATCACGTGCAGATTTAAAGGTCACACTTTGTGGGTGTGGTTTGGTTGGTTGGACACTGGCGTCACTGGTCCATGTTCATGCATGCTTAGATCCTGCAGAAGAACTGAGCATGTGTGGCTGGGGTGCTGGCTCAGGTGACTGAAAACATGGCTGCCAACTGCCACAGCTTTCAGAAGGCTCAGGGGTTCTGAGGAGAATATCTTCAGTTGGAGGAGTTTGGGGGTTCCCACATCTAAGGTATTACTTGTTTATGCTGGGGGGAGGGAGCAGGGAGTGGGGGTGGAAAGGAAAGGAAAGGAAATGCAGGTGCTCACCCATTCCACTCCTGGGTCCACCCAGAAATTGCATTGTGGCTATGCCACTGGGTAGAAGATTAGAATAACAGGTAAGACAGAGATCAAAGTCACATTTTGAAATTAAGGAATGAGAAAATATTAAGAAGAATTCAAGAAAATCCAAAGAAATTTCAGATCGTAGCAATACCAGCATCCTGTGCACCAGTCGCTTTACTGGGAAATATGTCCTTTTTTTTGCTAACACTGCTACCAACCAAATGGAATTCTGCCGGCGCTGGCATCTATTTTTTTCTCAACGTGTTGCATTGAAAATGTGCGCCGGTGGAAGTCCGCTCTTACACCGCTTTTGCTCCCCCTGCGCTATCAACCTGGCTCCGCTTCTGATGCCTAACTAGGAATTTATGTTTTATGATGTTATATTTTTGCCGGAAGTGCTTTTTTGCAAAATAACTAAAATAATAGCAAATACTGAAGGGCTGAGCTGGCGCTAATAAGATCATGGGGGGATGTCCTTGAGACAGCTCATTTCGGAGCGAAACGTGCATGTCGGGCAGCCTAACCCCCGGGTCTGATAAATAAAAGAAAAAGAAGATAAGTTCAATTTAAATTATGGGCTTTAATAACTTGAAAGAAAATGGTAAAATTATAAAATCATTTGAATAAACCAATGAAGAGGTTGATGTGTGCGAGTATCGCCAGATTGAATAATTGCTGGTGATTGCACATCACTGAGGTTTATGGGAAAGATATATTGATATACTGAAAGTTACTGTATTGAAGATCTGAGGAATGTGGGGTACTGAATATAACATTTAAATTAAGTTTGGACTGGTTGGGAAGATTCTCTATTTGTGTAAAACTGAAACCAGCATGCATCTAAAACCGGCCTGAGCCCTTAATGCACCCATTGATCAAACGGTAAGGGCTCACGTGCTACACACACGGTGACCAGTCAGCGCGTGCCAACTACTAATTACCGCTGGAAAAGGCGTGCATGGGAGGAAGTAAATAAATAATTTATCCAGGCATTATGGGCGCGCACCAAATCTGAAATTACCACCAAGGGGCTCGCTGGCCTGGCAGTAGTCCAATTTGGGCGTGCGCTGCATGTGCAAAGAGCCTACTGTGGCTTAGTAAAAGAGCCCCATAGTGCCTAACTGCAACGGGGGGGGGGGGGGGGGGGGGGGTGGTACACATGGGTGCAGCATTGGCAGGCCATGGGTTTGTCTCCCAGTTATGTGCATAATTTATAGAATACTATCAGTTATGCATGCATCGCTTGGTATGCTTAGGAGCACCAGCTTATGCCTAGAGGGCACATCTAAACATGAGAATGCCAATGCCGAAGTATGTCAGCATTCTATAATAGAATCTTGGTGCCAAGATGCTGTTATAGAATTGGTACAACTATTTAAAAAAAACCTCACAGGAAAAACCTTTTCCAAAAAATAAAAAAAACAAATCTTCAAAATGTTGAATACTGTGTATGGTGCAAGCTCACATGTCACTTGAAAAAAAAAAAGTCAATATATTCCATAACAACCAAATAGTTGTATGGCAAAGTCTTTAATACATAAATCTTCAATTAACAAACACTGTCTTAACTCTAATATGGTCCCGACATGGACTGTATTTCACTACTTGCATTGTCAAGAAATCTAATTTCAAACTTTCATAGCATGCACTCCTCTTAATACTGCTCACAACAGCTTGTAGTGCCAAATGCATGATTTCCTCCTTGTCTTCCCTACATTGTTCCAGGGTAACATAGTAACATAGTAGATGACGGCAGAAAAAGACCTGCACGGTCCATCCAGTCTGCCCAACAAGATAACTCATATTTGCTGCTTTTTGTTTATACCCTACTTTGATTTGTACCTGTGCTCTTCAGGGCACAGACCGTATAAGTCTGCCCAGCACTATCCTCACCTCCCAACCATCAGCCCTGCCTCCCAACCACCGGCTCTGGTACAGACCGTACAAGTCTGTCCAGCACTATCCCTGCCTCCCGACCACCAGTCCCGCTGCCCACCACCGGCTCTGGCACAGACCGTACAAGTCTGTCCAGCACTATCCCTGCCTCCCAACCACCAGCCCCGCCTCCCGATCCTGACTAAGTTCCTGAGGATCCATTCCTTCGGCACAGGATTCCTTTATGCTTATCCCACGCATGTTTGAATTCCGTTACCGTTTTCATTTCCACCACCTCCCGCGGGAGGGCATTCCAAGCATCCACTACTCTCTCCGTGAAAAAATACTTCCTGACATTTTTCTTGAGTCTGCCCCCCTTCAATCTCATTTCATGTCCTCTCGTTCTACCACCTTCCCATCTCCGGAAAAGGTTCATTTGCGGATTAATACCTTTCAAATATTTGAACGTCTGTATCATATCACCCCTGTTTCTCCTTTCCTCCAGAGTATACATGTTTAGTTCAGCAAGTCTCTCCTCATACGTCTTGTAACGCAAATCCCATACCATTCTCGTAGCTTTTCTTTGCACCGCTTCAATTCTTTTTACATCCTTAACAAGATACGGCCTCCAAAACTGAACACAATACTCCAGGTGGGGCCTCACCAACGACTTATACAGGGGCATCAACACCCCCTTTCTTCTGCTGGTCACACCTCTCTCTATACAGCCTAACAACCTTCTAGCTACGGCCACCGCCTTGTCACACTGTTTTGTCGCCTTCAAATCCTCAGATACTATCACCCCAAGATCCCTTTCTCCGCCCGTACCTATCAGACTCTCCCCGCCTAACACATACGTCTCCCGTGGATTTCTATTCCCTAAGTGCATCACTTTGCATTTCTTCGCATTGAATTTTAATTGCCAAACCTTAGACCATTCTTCTAGCTTTCTCAGATCTTTTTTCATGTTTTCCACTCCCTCCGTGGTGTCCACTCTGTTACAGATCTTAGTATCATCCGCAAATAGGCAAACTTTACCTTCTAACCCTTCGGCAATGTCACTCACAAATATATTGAACAGAATCGGCCCCAGCACCGATCCCTGAGGCACTCCACTACTCACCTTTCCTTCCTCCGAGCGAATTCCATTCACCACCACCCTCTGGCGTCTGTCCGTCAACCAGTTCCTAATCCAGTTCACCACTTCAGGTCCTATCTTCAGCCCCTCCAGTTTATTTAAGAGCCTCCTGTGGGGAACCGTGTCAAAAGCTTTGCTGAAATCTAAGTAGATTACGTCCATAGCTCATCCCTGATTCAATTCTCCTGTCACCCAATCAAAGAACTCAATGAGATTCGTTTGGCGCGATTTCCCTTTGGTTATAACTATGAGATGGATAAAAGGTACACATGTATTCTTCATTCTGCAGATTGCCAGATTTTCAAAGTGTATTTCTGCTTTGAAAATGAGCCCAGGATATTATCCAGCTTATTTTCTAAAGAGAAAGACGCCCATATTTCGACCCAAATCGGGAGATGGGCGTCTTTCTCTCATGGGCGCCCAAATCAGTATAATCGAAAGCCGATTTTGGGCACCTCCAACTGCACTCTGTCGCGGGAACGAACAAAGTTGACAGGGGCATGTCAGAGGCGTGGTGAAGGCGGGACTGGGGCGTGTTTATCGGCCGAGGAGAGATGGACGTGCTCGGCCGATAATGGAAAAAAAAGGGCGCCCGAAGCGAGAATTTGGGTCACTTTTTATGGACCCTTATTTCACGAATAAGTCCCCAAAAAGTGCCCCAACTGCCCAGATGACCACTGGAGGGAATCTGGGATGACCTCCCCTGACTCCCCCAGTGGTCACTAACCCCCTCCCACCAAAAAAAAGAACTGTCAAAACTTTTTTTCCAGCCTGTATACCAGCCTCAAATGTCATACCCAGCTCCATCACAGCAGTATGCAGGTCCCTGGAGCAGTTGTTAGTGGGTGCAGTGGACTTCAGGCAGGTGGACCCAGGCCCATCCCCCCCCCCCCACCTGTTACACGTGCTGCTAAATGGGAGCGCTCCAAACCGCCCCCAAAACCCACTGTACCCACATGTAGGTGCCCCCCTTCAGCCATAAGTGCTATGGTAATGGTGTAGAGTCGTGGGCAGTGGGTTTGGGGGGGCTCAGCACCCAAGGGAAGGGAGCTATGTACCTGGGAGCTATTTCAAATTTTTTTTTTACTTTTTAGAAGTACCCTCTAGGGTGCCCGGATGGTGTCCTGGCATGTCAGGGGGACCAGTGCACTACGAATCCTGGCCCCTCCCACGACCAAATGTCTTGAATTTGTTCATTTTTGAGCTGGGTGCCTTCGGTTTCCATTATCGCTGAAAACCGATACCACCCAGCTCAAATCCGCCCAAATCCAATGCATTTGCCCGGCACAAACCGTATTATCGAAACAAAAGATGGACGCCCATCTTTTTAGAAAATACGGTCTGTCCCGCCCCTTAGCGTACCCATCCTCCAAGATAGGCGCCCATGGAGATGGGCGTTCGCTTTCAATTATGCCCCTCCACGCATTCCTATTTACAACTTTACCTTACCCTTCACTACCAATTATAATGTTCTATTACGTATTGTGTAGTTATTGCAAGTAGCATACCATGCCATACTTTGTATTGTTACTTTAATATTTTTACTGCTGTAATTGCCTATTGCTCATGTTTGATCTATTCATATTTTACACCGCCTTGTATAAATTCCTTCAAAAAGGCGGTAAATAAATTCTAATAAATAAATAAATAATAAATAAATAAATATTTGCATTGGCTATTTGAAGAGCACAATTTTTCTAGCTCAAAATACAAGCGTTCATTCAAATTTTCAAAAGTATGCCTGTAAGTTCACACCTCTTCTCCACTCTACCCTCATGCACACCTCATCAATCAATAGGTAAGCTTGCTTTTACAGACTGTATGCACATACGTTTATTCATGTATTGAGTAGGCCGTTTTGCAATAGGTGACTTCAGCAGGAAAAGCACTGCTTTACTCAAGGAAATGCAATTTTTAATTACCCTCCTTCAGTGCTGCCACTGCCACCTCCTAGCCCTTTAATTAAAGAATATTATTAATCAGGATCTGGAAACTTTCAAAGGCTGATATGATAGAATCATATAAATCTTTTCATCCATTAATCACAGCAAACGTTTGATCATGTAATTCATTTAGGGCCCTGTTTACTAAGCCACACTGTAGGTGCACTATTGTTTTTAGCGTAATCTAAAAATTAGTGCGCGCTAATGCTAGAAACACCCATAGGAATATATGAGTGTCTCTAGCATTAGCACGCGCTAAATTTTAGCATGCACTAAAGAAGCTAGCGTGCCTTAGTAAACAGGGCCCTTAGTATGTTAGTGCATCTGCTATATTTAATAGACAGACAAGCTTAGGAATTTTAAAAAGGAATTTGAATTAAGTTTTAATCAATCTAATCCTACAAGCAGTTTAGGCATTTTATCAAATAACGTACAAAGGGGCCTTTTAACAAAGCTTCATTAAGAGCTAACAAGCGCTTATTGCTGGATTCTGTATATGGCGTGCGCATGTAGATTAGTGTGCATGCCTAATCCATGTATTTAATTGCTTTACGTGCACTTAGTGTTAATCGGTCTATAATGACCAATTAGCAACACTAATAGGCCTTAATAGGAATTTAAGCGTGCACCAGGCGTATTCTGCAAAGCAGAGCACATAAATTCGGATGTGCTCAGTCAAAATCCTCACATACGCAGCCAAAATGGGGGTGCAGTCATGGGCAGACTGTGGGCATGCCGGGCCTATCAGTCACATCTGCGCATGCTGTTACAGAATTTGTACCAACCCGTATAGATGTAGGCGTGGGTATTTACACCAGCTTTTCGTTGACATAACTGGATTCACCTAGATTTAGGCATGTCCGCCCAGCCCAGATGCATTCGATATATCACGCCTGAATTTAGGCGCATCTAACAGAATACGCCTAGGAGTTTCTATCAGATGCACCTAGATTCTAGGTGTCATATATAGAATCTAGCCCTTAATGTGGGAAAAATGGCTTACCACAAAACGCATGAAAAAATTGCGATAATTTGCATGTTAACATGCACTAACAGGGGAATTCTATATATGGCGCCTAGTATTATATGCTATTTCTGCGCTGATTTTTCGGTGTGGAAAAGCATTGTAAGAAAGGCACCAAAACAGCCCAAAATTGGCAAATCCACAGGGTAAGGTCTCACATGGTAATGGGCGGTAATGGTCTACGCGCAAAGAATGATGATTACCGCCCAATTACTGCCCGCACGCCAGAAAATAAAAATATTTCCCTTATGTGCCCTGTTACAGAAAAGCACCTAAGTGTTTCCATGCGGTTCTGACAAGAGGGTGTAATGATGAGAGGAACATGGATGTGTCAGGGGTGTTCCCTTAACATGTGCCCAGTGTCTGACACCACAGACACATCTGCAGCTTCCCCCTTAGCTTTTCACTCATCACCAGTCTCTGCTTCTTGCCTTGCTACTGTGAAACGAACAGGGGCTAGGCTTCGCCCCCTGCTGGTCCCGATTGTCTCCCTGGGTCTGGGGAAGCTCCTCTTTAGGTAATGATGTCAGCAAGCTGCCTCTCTGATTGGCTAAGCCAGCACACTCCTCCTTCTGGCTGGGCTTTCCCGCTGATGTCACTCTTTCACGTCAAAATAAGGATGCCTCATCCAGCATCATCGGCATCCCTTTCACTGCTTGGACCTGAACTTCCTGCTGGGCTCCTGCTGAGTTGTGTGGGCGGAATTCCTGGGGCTTCCCCTGCTGCTCCAATTGCAGTCCTGAGGAGGGATGAAGTGAGAATCACATGAAAGAGTGTAGAAAATCAGCACACAACTTTTATACAGGGAATGGCTGCAGCCAAGGCTGATCAGGTAGGGGCATGTGGCTCTTCTTGAGAATTCCTCTCCCTTCGTAATTTTTTTTGTGCACCATGGAGCCGCATCCACATTTTTCAGGGCATGCGAATAGCAGCCATACATACCAATTGACTGCTATGCGCATGCCCTGGTGCTTTCCCTACTGAGATGCACGCTAAAAGATCATGCAGCTCATTAGCATGCAATTTGTTTAGTGAATCACCCACTATTTCCAACTTGGTCATTTTTACCGGGGTAGAAATAGCGGGCAGTTGCTTCTGGGGACTTTAGTGCATTGACCCCTAAGGGGCTCTTTTACAAAGGCACACGGAAAAATGGCCTGCGGTTGTGTAGACGCATGTTTTGGGTGCACGTAAATAATTTTTCAGTGCACCTGTAAAAAAATGCCATTTTTTATTTTTGCCAAAAATGGGCGTGTGGCAAAATGAAAATTGCCGCGTGTCCATTTTGGGACTGAGACCTTACTGCCAGCTGTTGACCTAGCGGTAAGGTCTCACATGGTAATGGGCGGTAATGGTCTACGTGCAAAGAATGATGATTACCGCCCAATTACTGCCCGCACGCCAGAAAATAAAAATATTTCCCGGAACGCGAGGTGGACACACATCAAAAATGAAATTAACACAAGGGCCATGCAGTAGCCAGGCGATAACTCAAAATTGACGCACGTTTTATTTTATTTTTTACGATTTAAAGATTACAATCACTTCAAAAAATATCCATGATAATACAAAGAAGAAAATAAAATACAGGAAATACAAATCAATCAAAATACCAAATCCAAATATAGTCAATAAAAATGGATCCAAGATGGAGAAAAAAAAGAAATTAAACAAAGTCTCAGAAAAGATGAGATAATGTCATTCCATTCCCATTCTAGCCTGCCTTACAGTAGAAACCAAACCGTGGGTACACTGTAAAGAATTTTTACTTCCCTTCTTTGCCACTACAAATTCCAAAAACTGCTTAGGGTCAAAAAATTAAGGGGTCCTTTTACAAAGTCATGGTAAAAAGTGGCCTACGGTAGTGTAGGTGCATCCTTTGGCCACACACTGGGCCATTTTTTACCTTGGCTGGGAAAAAGGCTATTTTTTTAATGGGTCGGAAAATGGGCCTGCGCTAATATTAAAACTAGCGGGCGCCTATTTACAGCCTGAGCCCTTACCACCACCCATTCACCTAGCGGTAAGAGCTCACGTGCTAATGCGGGAACCATGCAGCACATGCCCGCTGCTGGTTACCGCCAGGAATGCCCTGCAGTAGAAAATTATTTTCTATCGTGGGATTTGGCATATGCCAAAATTGGAATTACCACTGGGCACACGGGTACATGGGTGCACACTACCCTTGCGTTAGCCCTTCTGCCCCTTTGTAAAAGGGCCCCTATATGTTACACCATCTTTGAGTACCACGCATATACAAGGAAACTTCACAACAAAATTGGCCCCCAATACCACCACTCTTGGACAAAGAGCCAAGAAAGCCTGGCGCCTCTTCTGCATATCTCGAGACAAATCAGGAAATATATGAATATTTGAACCCATAAACTGTTGATTAATATTGCGGAAATACGAACACAATATGTTGTTGTGATCCAGTTCCAGTGCAAATGTAACAACTAAAGTGAGTCTCTAAGCATTGAGCCTGCCATGAGTGGGAAAGCGTGGGGTACAAATGTAACAAAATAAAAATTACTTCAAGTGAGGATTCAAGAAAACCAGTTAAGTCCATCTCTGGAGTGTGTTGACCAAGATTCTCCATTCCACCAGAATATTTTCCAAAAATATACTGAGCTTTAATAATAGGAGGAAGAGCTTCTTCTGGGATTTTAAGGACTTCTTTTTAATAACGCCTGATATAAGTGGGGACTTAGGAAAATTAAAAAAGCGTACATTGTTCCTTCTTAACTGGTTCTCAAGTTATTCCAACTTCCTCTGCATAAAGTTCCTATCCCTACTACTACTACTACTACTTAACATTTCTAGAGCGCTACTAGGGTTACGCAGCGCTGTACAAATTAACAAGGAAGGACGGTCCCTGCTCAAAGGAGCTTACAATCTAAAGGACGAAATGTCAAGTTGGGGCAATCTAGATTTCCTGAGTAGAGGTGTAGTGGTTAGGTGCCAAAGGCGACATTGAAGAGGTGGGTTTTGAGAAATGATTTGAAGATGGGCAGGGAGGGGGCCTGGCGTATGGACTCAGGGAGTTTGTTTCACGCATGGGGTGAGGCGAGGCAGAAAGGGCGGAGCCTGGAGTTGGTGGTGGTGGAGAAGGGTACTGAAAGGAGGGATTTGTCTTGAGAGCGATTTGTCTCCCTCACAGTCATTTCACCCAACTCTTGGATTTCTTTGGCTCTCTGTTCTAAAAAAGCTACTTTAGCAGATGGCGATCAAACTCCTAGGCCTGGAAAGCAACTTTCCCATTCAAATCTTTGAAATCACCATCAAGTTTCTCAGAGCACCTCCATGGTAATAACAACAGGTTGAGAAATCTTCCCCAAAGTTGCAGCCAGGGCTACACTCTTTCCACTTCACTGGAAACTGAATGAGCCTGAGACTCCATGAGTGCTGGTTTCTTTGGGATGGCTCCTTCCTGGAGAGAGGACACTGCCAGGGGTAGACTCTCAGCCAGCACAGGCAAACCTGAAGAACATCCCAGATCCACTCCTTCCTGATCATCCTCCAGCAAGCTACCTCCTGGGTGGTGGGGAGCCATTCAGTTCATGGGGCTCAGAGAAACCCAATCTTCACTGTCGTTGACCAGAGGCCAACAGAGCTTGAGCAGAAGGAATAGTGCCCACAGACCCTGCAGGAACCTGGAAACCTTCCAGCATGGTCTGATGCATTAGGGGATTCAGGTGCTGGGAGCCAAGCCTTCGTCGTTCCCTTCCTCTTCCCCATAATGCAAGGGAAGAGAACCAAGCTCACATCAAACCACTAATGGAATCAGGAGAGCTGCAGGTATGTGCCACTCATATGAACGCCCTCTTGGATTTCTCCACCATTGAATTATTCTGATTACAGGGCCAATCAATTAAAATCCAGGAGTTCAAATTATAAACCAACTGTTACATACCCAGTGCTGAAATGTTTTGTACATAAATGTCAAAACTTTAATCAAGCAACAAATTTATCATCATTGCTTCAGACCTCAATGACGACTCGTTTCACAAAAACTTCATTACTCTTGGCTCGCATGTCTCCTTGGCTCATTAACATTTTTTTAAAAATAAACAATTTTTTAAACAATTTTTTAATCTCAATACTTTAAAATTGCTTAATCATCAACTTACCTTTTTTTAATATGCAGGATTGATCGCTGACATGTGGCATGTTTCAGAAAATTGCTGCATCATAGTCCGGTCCACCACCAAAGTCACACATCCATATTATAACTTCAGTGATTAAGCAATTTTAAAGTATTGAGATTTAAAAAATTGGTAAAAGAAACTGATATATATATTTTTTTAACGTTAATGATTAAAATACAAAGTAAGACCTGTGAGGAGACAGGAAAGCCAAGAGTCATGAAGCTGTTGTGAAATGAGTTGCCACTGAGGTCTGAAACAATGATGATATATTTGTTGCTTGAGTAAGTTTTTGTCATTTATATATAAAAAAAAACATTCCAGTGCTGGGTATGTAACAATTGGCTGATGGAATTATTAGCACATGACCAGCAAATCTAAAAAAAACCCCAAAAAAAGCCTTAAATTTTGCTTTGTTGCATCTGGGCTTAGCACGCGGGCAAGTCCCGTGTTAAGATGCACTAAGCCCACTGTTCCTTCTAAGCATTGCTGCCAGTGGGGGGTGCTCTTTCAATATCACATTTTCAATAGTGATGGATAGCCAAGTTCTGCAGCGCTCCAGAGGACATGCTTGTCCCTAGCAATTGAAAACATAATATTGAAGCAGCACGCTCCAGTGGCAGCAGTGTGGTTGGAGGACTACCTCTCAGCATAAAGGGAAGAGTGACTAAGCCCAGATTTCAGTGTGGCTTTGTAAAAAGGGCCCCCAAAACAGCTAGTGGCACTGAGAATAGTACAAAGACACTGACAGCTCTCGCAGCACATCCAGCTGCATTGTGTTGTGGGGAAGCAGCTGGTTGTAACATTAATTCAGTGACTTCAAATGAAACCCCTGAAGCTGCAGAATTAGTGACCTCAAGGGACTCCAATATGTAAAACGCTTCTTAGGATTTCTGCCCGATATACACTTTGCTGACATATTGCAGTTGACCATTGACATCTGGGCAATATAATTAAGTGCATTTATTGGTTGACGTTTAGTACTTAAATATAAACTAAAAATAGAGATCAAATTGCTGATGGGATCAAAACCTCTCCCAAGAGTACAACTTTGGAAGCGGCAGTATTCCATTTTAATTTTCTCAATGTATTTTTCTGAATACACATGATATATTTTGCTGTTTACTTATTTATTTACTCAAATCTGTCCCATGCTGAAAGATCTTTCTTACTTGCAGTGCCAGTAATCATCTTCTGAAGAGAAAACATACTATTGTTGCAGTGACACTTAAAATAACACAACTACAGGCCCTTTTACTAAACTGTGGTAAAACGGTAAAAAGGATACCTGGGTTAGTGTCAGTGCATGTTTTTGATGCACGCTGAGGCCCCTTTTTACCGCAGCGGGTAAAAGACTGTCTTTTTTTTCTGGAAAAGAAATGGCCATGCGGCCACTTGCTGTGTGGCCATTTCGGGGGGAACACTTACTGCCACCCAGTGGTAACCAAGCAGTGCACAGCGCTGCCTAATTAACGCCAGGTAAGCACCGGCACTACAAAATTGAAAATATTTTTGTAGTGCCAGAAATGGTACGTCCTGGGGACGGGAACTACCACCAGGCTCCTGCGATAGCCCATCGGTGGTTTCGGATTGGCGCGCGGCAAGCCTCGTGCCAACCCTTTAGTAAAAGGGCCCCTAAAATTCCTTTTACTAAGCTGTGGTAAGTACTAGTTTGTGCTTACTGCAGCTTTAAAGGACTTACTGCTGGACATGCCGAGGCGTCCAGTTGTAAGTTCCAAATACGCCTGCGCAAACCACATGCTAACAAAATATTTTTTAATTTTTCTGGGAGGGGTTCATCTGGGGGCAGAGAGCGGGTGTTTCTGAGCTAATCAGCGCATCTACATTACCACGCACTAACTGATTGGCACAGGATTAGGGCATGAGCCCTTATCGCTTACAAAATACATGGCGGTAAGGGCTCACATGCTAATTTTTGGTAATGGCTGCACACTAATGGCAACATTAGCATATGAAATTTACTCGGTAACCCAAACAGAGAGAAAAATAACTGTGGCTCTAAAGAATCAAATTAGACAAAAATGTTGAAGAGTCCAGTATTGATGCAAGATATATATTACTAATCTTACTAACAGGAGGAAAAGACCTCAATACACCCGAATGCCGACTTATGTTCTAGCGTCTTTCACTGGGGTTGTGGTGATCATCATTGGTCTTAAAACCTCGTAGTTTATTTTTTTCAATTTTTTAAATCCATTTTTATTTATTAAATTTTAGTCCTTCGTTTAAAACATATATTTGTTTTTTGTACTGCAAATAACTTTTATTCATTATTTATTCCCAAAACACTTAAGTTAGTCTTATTTCTAAAAGAAAAAAAGTCGAGCACTTAGCTAACACCCGACGATGGCCAGCTTCGTTTCACTTCTACGGCTTCCTCAGGGGCTGTGCTTCGACATTTACTGATTCCCAAGGACGGTGTCATTCATTTCAATGTACACCTATAAAATATATATGCATCTTACATGTAATAGAGAAGACTGTATAAAATGTTATACATATTAATTGTCATGAACAACCTATTCAATAAACAAGTATTTTAAAGTTTTTGATGTTTTTACTTACATTGCATCCTATATGTCGTGCTCAACAGCAGGTCAGCAAATGTAAGATGCATATATATTTTATAGGTGTACATTTTTGACTAACATTAGCATATGGCCATTAATTTGGAAAATGGAAAATCAACCAGTTTCCGGCTGTGGTAAAAATGGCCTTAGTGCAAGGGGAATCCCCATGTAAGGACGTGCTAAGGCCATTTTCTACCGCACCTTTATAAAAGGACCCCTTACTGTATGAAAGAACAGTACTCTTAAATGTGATGCATCTAATGGGAAATTCCAATTGAAAATTATATGCAGTATGACAGTGGAATGAAATAGTAACATAGTAAATAACGACACATGCTAAAAAATGGATCAGTGCACGCCCAAAACCCGCACCTACACTACTGCAAACCATTTTTCAGTGTGCCTTTGTAAAAGGACCCCTGATTCCTTAGTCTTGAACTTTTCACTCAGCATATTCTTACTAAAATAACCACAACATCATATATTACTTTCAAGTCTTGCTTCCTCACAAACAAAAATGATCTTTCACTCACCATTCTCTTTTATCTCTTTAATGAATCTCTCTAGTTGCAACTGCCTTCTGAAGAGCTGATGGATTCATTGAATATCCTACTGCATTGGTTATTATATTTCCTCATTTGTCAAAATATGTTTTACATTTTACTAACAGTTTTGATTTTTTTCTAACTATTCCTATAATTTATACTATCAGATCCTATCCAACCAGGTAACTAACAGATTCCATCACAAACCATCTACCTTTGCATTTATTCGAGGTGTCTATCAGGGCATAAACTCTACATTCTCCACAATTAGCTTTAACAGAAAGGATTCAAAGTTGAATCATAATAAACAAAATTTAATCCAAATTCCTCTATCAAAACCAAAGAACACCTCTTATCTACCATTACTTGAAGGTTACGAAAATGCATGTTCTGTTGTTAATAAAATGGAACTCATTAAAGACTGAATAAGTCAATCTGAGCTAGGCATAGTCCTTATTTCAGAAATGTGGCTGTATTTGGTAGATGATCCTAAAATCACTGATTTCTATCTGCCTAAATATTCCATTCTCCACCGTCCAAGATTAAAGAAAAGAGGGGGTAGTCTAGCTATCATTTTTTGAGATAACAATAATTTCAGAATTCCAATCTTTTCGATTAGAAATTATTGCTTGTTCCATAAAAGACTATTCCTTATCTAAATCTATCTGCTTACTTTTAATTTACCATCCTCCAGGAATACGATAATATTGTATTAGTTTGAGACCTTAATTTACATCTAGAAGACACTAATAATCAGAATACAAAAGCTTTTCTTGATTTTCTTGGTATTTTGCGATTCTTACTTTTTAATGGTTTGTTCTCTCATACCAAAGGTCATCAAAGGTCATATTAGCAGCTAAATTTAGTGATCCCACAAACTTTCTTAGAACCTCAGTGGTTTCCTATACTATGGTCTGATCATAGTAGGCTAATATTCAAACTTAGGGCCCTGTTTACTAAGGTGCGCTAGCATTTTCAGCTTGCGCAGGCATTAACCGTGTATACACCCATAGCACGGCTTAGTAAACAGGGCCCTTAACTGGATAAAAGCTATAAGCTGTCCCAATATAGACAATAAACTTAATACCTTTATTACTAGAGGCAAAATTGATCCAGTAAGCTTCTGGTCTAAGGATCAAATGACTAACTTGCTCATCTCAACTCATTCCACAGACTTTATACAACAATGGAATGATGCATGTAAAGAAGTACTAGATGAGTTGGCACCACTAAAAGTAAAAACTAGATCCAATAAGAAATTATTCCCCTGGTTTAATGACTCTGTTTTAGAAATGAAGCGTAAGCACAGACAGCAAGAAAGAGTCTGGGTTAAAACTAGAACCATGGACCAACAGATTCTTTGGAAAAAAAACTCTTAAAAGAATATAAGCACTTATTTTTTAAGGCTAAAACTACTTATTACTCAAAGTTTATAGGTGAAATAAAAGTCAAACCTAGGAAATTATATTCTTTGGTTAACAACTTATTTAATACTCAGTCTTTTTCTAAAATTAATGAATCCCTGCCTTCAGCAGATCAATTGGCAAACTATTTTCAATAGAACATAATTAAAATCAGGCTGGAACGACATAGTTCTCCCTCTTCAATTGAGCATTTCCTGAATCAACATGATTTGGTCAGCATTTCATTCTTTTTCAGTGGATCAAGTCAGACAGTTATTATGCAAATATGCCAAATGCAATGTCTGCTTGATATTTGTCCTAACTATCTGTTTAGGTCAGCCCCCACACTGTTTTTAGATTATCTACACTCCTATCTTACTTATCCCTTGGTATATTTCCTCTAAGCACATTACCCTGACCCCTATCCCTAAAAATTCCCAAACAAGCCAAAGCATTGTTTTCAGTTACAGACCTGTAGCCTCAATTCCTTTATTTGTCAAGGTCATGGAAGGCCTGGTCTCACAACAACTAATGGAATATCTCCAACTCCATTCCATTCTGCACAAATTGCAATCTGGATTTAGACCTTCCTACAGCACCAAAATTGTTTTTACCACTCTCTTAGGCAGCTTCAGAAAGGAGCTCAGTATTGGTAATAAAATTATAGTATTCCAATTTGATATGTCTAGCGCATTTGATACTGTCGACCACAATATTCTCTTAAATATTCTTGAACATTATGATATTTGTAGTGCTGTCCATGATTGGTTCTCAGGATTTTTGAAATCTAGATCATACCAAGTTAAACAGGCACTATCTTTTTATCCTGGCTTTCTAGTTGTGGAGTACCGCAGTCTTCCATCTTATTTAACATCATGATGATTCCTCTTGGTAATCTACTTGAGAGCAATGGTCTTTCTACTTTTATTTTTGCTGATGACATCACTATTTACATCCCATTTTCCCATACTCTTTATAATATCATTATCAAAATCAAATTAGGTATCACATTAACTGAATCCTGGGCTTCTAATTTTAAATTGAAATGTAATACTGAGAAGACAAATTTTTTATTAATAACAAATCCTTAACATCCAACTATTCTCAAAGAGTTTACAATTGATAATATAACATCAATAATATATCCTCAATAAAAATCTTAGGGGTTACAATTGATCAGTTTTTATCCTTAGAAAGTCAAGTCTCAAATGTTTTCTCTAGTTCCTTCCATATGCTTTGGAAACTAAAGAAATTGCGGTCATTTTTCACAAGACCAGTCTTCCATACCTTAACTCAATCTCTTGTTCTAACAAAAATCGACTACTGTAATTCCATCTATGCCAGAATTAAATGCGGCCTTCTTAAAAAACCACAAGCTGTTCAAAACACAGCTGCTTGTCTAATTTGTAAATCACTGTGCTGTGCTAAAGCTACCCCACTCCTTCATAATCTACACTGGTTACCTATAAAGAGCAGAATTTCGTTCAAGCTATGTACATTGCTCCATCAATCAATCAATATTTTGAATGATGTTTTTTTGAGGGTGGGAGGGGGTTAGTGACCACTGGGGGAATAAGGGGAGGTCATCCCCGATTCCCTCCGGTGGTCATCTGGTCATTTGGGCACCTTTTTGTGCCTTAGTTGTAAGAAAAACATGTCTGGGTGAAAACGTCCGAGTGTTCATCAGGGACGTCCTTGCTTTTTTTTTGATTATGGGTCAAGGACGTCCAAGTGTTAGGCATGCCCAAGTCCCGCCTTCGCTACGCCTCTGACATGCCCCATTGAACTTTGGCTGTCCTTGTGACGGAGTGCAGTTGGAGATGTCTAAATTGGGTTTCGATTATACCGATTTGGACGTCCCTGGGAGAAGGACGTCCATCTTCTGATTTATGTCAAAAGATGGACGTCCTTCTCTTTCGAAAATAAGCCCAATAGTCTTTGTCTATCTTCATTTTTCTCTGTTTCAACTCATAGATCTAAATGACCCTTCAGCCCTGGATCCAGCAACACTGTTGCCAAGTGTCCCTCTAACTGTAAAATATTGATCCAGGTGATCTTCAAGATGATTCTTTAAGGATGCCACCACATGGCTGTCTGAGCTTGTAATTGTCAGATGCCATTTCAACTGATATTTTGTTGAGACCACCAGATGTAGTGAAGGCTTAGTATCTGTTGACAGTTCTTTTGTAGCCCTGTCAAATGTTTCCAACACCATAACAATTTCTGCCAGCAAAGAATCATCAATTGCACACAATTTGGTCTGGAACTGCTTGTTTGCACCTGGTTCAGTGGCAATTGCATGATGCTCCTCCATATTCTCTACCCTAGATTTCAATGTCAGAACGCTGTTCCGCCAAGATGACATGCATTGCTTGAGCATTTTCTTCAGTGAATAGTTGACTTGTGTTTGCATAGTGAGTGTAACCACCTCCTTGCACAATGTTATAAGCTTGCTTAACTCAAGGGAGATCATATGGATCAGCTTCAGTTTTTGATGACTGAAGTCCACGAGAGAGTAAAAGACTGAGATTATGACCCATGCAACCTATTCAGACATCATCTGGAAATGCTGCTTTCATATTAGCTGTATTATCAGTCACATAGATGAGACTAGTTTAGTGGAGATTATACTCTGCCAAAATGCTCGAAACAAATCAATAAGTGTTCTCACCAGTTTGTTTATCAATGTTCTCCCTCGTTGCCAAAATTGCAGAATACATGCACCTGCTTTCATCAAGGTGAGCTCCTGTTTTGATTTTTTAAAATGTTTAGCTGAGGTGTTGGTGTCAATTTTCTGAGTAGAGGTGTGCACAGGGACATAATCTGATCCCCATCTCCATTTCCAATCCATCCCCTTCTGTCCCCATTCACTTTTGATCCATCCCTGTGGTAGTAATGACATTTGTGTCCCCATCCCCATGGATTTCTGAGGATTGCCGTGGGTTTCCAGGGCCGCCGAGATGGGGAGCAGGGGGGACAGAATTCCCTGGGCCCAGGCCCCCTCCATTCAAATCATAGCACCTCACCACTTCGCTCCGTGTGAAAGCGCAGCAGCGGCAGTCTGCAGCTCATCTCCCTTCAGGCCTTCCCTCCCTGTGTCCCACCCTCACGGAAGTTACATCAGACGATGGCGGGACACAGGGAGGGAAGGCCAGAAGGGAGGTGATCTGCAGACTGCTGCTGCTACGCTTTCACACAGAGCGAGGTGAGGCGCTGTGATTTGAATGCAGGGGGCCCGGCTCGGTGGTGGACGGAAGGGGCGGGTGGAGGGGGCAGCAGCCAAGACCTCGGGGGGGGGGGGGACAGCAGCCCCGCCCAGTCTCTCGGTGGACCTGTGGGTTTCCCATTGTTCCTATCCCCAAGCAAACCTCTGGTGCAAACCATGTCTATGGGGAAGGGGAGAAGTGCAGACATATTAAAGCTGTTTGGGGAGGAGGGGAAGCCAGAAGCATGAGACCAATCATGTTGAACGTTTTTGACAAGCGGCTTCTGACCAACATGATGACTGAGTATGATGCACCTGTGGGAGTTTTGATGCCATGTGGAGCATCTCTTTAGCTCATGAATGGGAAGGAGGAAGGGGAAAACCAGGTCTTGTCCCTCTGCAACTGGTTCTACCCCTTCACTCCGTCAGACGATGGAGCAATTCAGAACCCGTCAGCAGCTGATCCAGCATTACCATGGACTCTGTTTGTGGAAACGCCCACCTGCAACAGTATGGATGGGGTCTCCTTGAACCCTGTTGAGAGAGTAGCTCCTTAACAGCCAGGAAGATTCATGGCAGGAGAGGAATAGAGTGCAGGTGGCTCTGTAGTGCCTCATCTGTCAGAGGGTCTCCTGCAGTGTCATTCTCACCTCACCTATGTCTAAGAATTATGTTGGATATAGAGAATGGCTTCTTCAGTTACAACAAATTGTAAGTGAAAGAACTTTTGTTAAGGGTAGAGGGAGGGAGTCTTGCTGAAATTGCTGTGAGGGAAATTTCAAGAACAGCTACAGTAATGTTGAGTCACTCTGGGATTCAATATAAACTCTCAATTCTTCATTAAATAATTTGTCACAGAAGTCTGGTGAAGAAGTAAGTCTTGTTTCTGGGGTTCAACACTTGTTGGATTTAGTCCACTAAAATCTGAACACATTCCAGACCAATCTGACCTCTATAAGGAGTATAGTCCTTACCTGAGGATTAAAGCAGGGCACATTGTCCTAATGATACTAGCGGTCATGTCTAAATGGCTTAGTTCAGGTTTAACATAGTGTCTAAAAGGTACATGCCATGTCTGTCTTCTTTAGTGGAGGAGTAGCCTAGTGGTTAGTGCAGCGGACTTTGATCCTGGGGAACTGGGCTCAATTCCCACATCAGCTCCTTGTGACTGTGGGCAAGTCACTTAAACCTCCATTGCCCCAGGTACAAAATAAGTACCGGTATATATGTAAACTGCTTTGAATGTAGTTGCAAAATACCACAGAAAGGTGGTATATCGTCCCATTTCCCTTTCCCCCCTTTAGGCAGTGTCTGTTATATTGTTAGATTCTTTCTTTCTTGGTTGCATCATATGTTCTATTTCCAGTCCATCCTGTTTTTGCATTCTTTGTTCATGCTTCTCAGTGCAACAACTACTCCCTTGTATTCAGATTTCCTCTTTTCTCTTTTTCCCTAATTACTTAGAGCATTCAGTTCTCTCTAAATAATCAGTGTGTTGCAATCCAGGTATGCCATACTGCATGCTTTTTATTCATGCACTGTTGGGGCTTGCCTTGCAGATGAAGTGATACTCTCTGCAAGGCAAGCCCCAACGATGCATGAATACTCTCTGTTCAAGGTGGAGTTGTATGTGCTGCCTTCTTTTTTGCTTTGTACGTGCTCTCCCTTTCAGCCTTGCCTGGATATTGAAATGCTCTGCTTTTGGAAGCAGGAGGTGGTCTCTTGGAGGTGAGGCCAGAGTCTTTTTCACTCCTGAGGTGACACTTTAGGGGGGAAAGGGAATGGGACTTGATATACCACCTGTCTGTGATTCTTGCAACTACATTCAAAGCAGTTTACATGGTATATACATGTACTTATTTGTACCTGGGGCAAAGGAGGGTTAAGTGACTTGCCCAGAGTCACAAGGAGCTGCAGTGGGAATCAAACCCAGTTCTCCAGGATCAAAGTCCACTACACTAACCTCTAGGCTACTCCAATAAATGGGAACATTTTTAAACACGTATTAATTTTTTTCTTTTAAATAGAGTTGTTCATTTTGTTTAGACTTTTGCTGTACTTTGGGGGGGGGGGGGGGGGGTTGTAAGCTTAGTCATGTGTTTGTCTCCAAATTGAGACTGTTGAGTGCAGGGGTGTGGTGCCTATGGAGATGCAGAAAGATATACTTATCAGTGACTATGAAAAAGAGAAAAGACCCAGAGGGATTGGGATGTAGGAAAGATATGTGTGGTTGGTGACTGTGCAGAGATACTTGTGTTGGTTTTTTTTTTTTTCCTTTTTTTAAACTCTTTATTTATAGCTTTTAACAAACATAATTCATTTTTATGGGTATCACTGCACAAAAAGAAAAAGTAATTCACATGTAACCTTACATCTAATGTCGAAATATTTCTTCTTACTATCGTCCACAATATTACACTAAATAGTGATCCAAGATAAGGAAATAAAATTATCCTGCTTATTTTAAGCGGCTACATCACAATACTTGTGTTGTTTTGAAGAGACATAAGAACATAAGATTTGCCATACTGGTTCATACTAAAGGTCCATCAGGCCCAGTATCCTGTGTGCAACAGTGGCCAATCTAGCTAAAGTATTTTCAAAGTGACTAGAAATGGCACTGTGATGTGACTATTAAATAACTTTTCCAAAGCTTTTTTTGGGTTTCACTCAAATATCATGGAGCTGAATAATTGAAAGGCATGTATCAGGAGCCAGCATCCATGATTTTCAATAGGAAGACAAGAACTTACAAATTCATTTTTTTCGCTCATAGGATAGAATAGAAACATAGAAACATAATGCCCATCCTCAGTAACCACTAACTCCTCCTTTTCCTAAGAGATCACACATGCCTGTCCCACGCTTTCGTAAATTCTGACACAGTCCTCATCTCCACGACCTCCATCCGGAGGCCATTCCACGCATCCACCACCCTTTCTGTGAAAGAGTATTTTCTTAGATTCACCCTAAGCCTATTTTCTCTTAACTTCATCCTATGTCCCCTCATTCCAGAGTTTTCTTTTATTTGAAAAAGGCTCACCTCCTGTAGATTAATACCACTAAGGAGCAGGAATGTGGGCAGGGGGTGGAGGAGAGGCTCCCATGTCCCCCATATGTGTTTGTGTGTGTGTGTGTGTGTGTGTGTGTGTGTGTGTGTGTGTGTGTGAGAGAGAGAGAGAGAGAGAGAGAGAGAGAGAGAGAGAGAGAGAGATGAAGAATGAATGGAAGGAGAGTCAGGCTGAGGTGGAAATAATAGAAATGGTACAAAGAATATGTTTTTTTCTAAAAGATACTGTAACCAGTAAGGTCAGGACCAAGTAGTTTTTAAAAAGGCAATTTCTATGTTATCCTGTGGAGAAAAGTGCATTTTTGTTTTAAAAGCATCTTGGATCATAAGAAATGTCAATTATCATTCGGCCAGTATTTATTGCAGAACAGAAATGAGTGTTTTTACAGATTTCCTTCTAAAAGCATGTGATAGAATAAAATGGCAGGGGATGTTTTAAGCAGGTTTCTTATTTTGCAGTAACATTAAAAAAGCCCAGCCATCAAAATCCCTCCCGTAGATTATAATGAGAGCACTTTGACTGGGAGCAACTTCTGGAAATATTCCAATCTCAGAGAGGAGCAGATATATTCAGGTCTCAGTGTCCTGAGAGGTGACCCAAAGGCACATTTGTGTTTAGATAAATAAATCTTTTTGGCACTGGGCAGGTCTGTGGGTGAGGTGTAAGTATCTGTGAAGTGCAGGCTTGTCTAAGCTCAGTCTTTGAGGGCTTTGAACAGGATATTCCTAATGAATATGCATGAAAAAAGATTTATATACAGTGGGAGTAGTGGGCATGGAAATCTCTCTCATGCATGTTCATTAGGGATATCTTGAAAGCCTGTGCTGCTTGTGGTTCTCCAGGACTGAATTTGGACAAGCCTGATAGTTCTTCTTCCTAGATACCCTGACTAGTAAATATAATAGTAAACGCAAGACAATAGTAAAACTTATATTCCACTAGATACCTTGAAGTTCACTGTGGACTAACAAAAAGATAACTTGTTATCACTAGAAATGAAAATGTCTACAAAATGATAAAAAATTAGAAAATAAAAATCATCTAAAATCTTCCAAAAGAAGACATATTTTCAGTTGTCATTGAAAAATCATGTAATTCTGACATCCTCTTGAACTAAGTGGTAAGGAGTTCTATATTTTTAGTGATTTGAATTGGGATTGATAGTTTACGTAATTTTTTATACCTGGCCCCTATTGGTCCCGGAAATTGAAATTTATAGAGAATTCAAGATGCCCAACCCTGACCTCCTAAGTAATGGTGGGAGTAAGTCAATCATATATAGTGGTGCATGCATATATAAAAGCTTAAAAATTATAGTGCATAGTTTAAAAATCTCATACTCCTGCATTGGAAGCCAATGTAATTTATAAGATAAAGGGGAAACCCTAACGTTTTTTATCACAGCACTTGAATAGCCATTATAAATAATGTTATAGTAGTCCAACTGTGTTAATAATAATGATTGAATCAATAGTCAAAAATGTTTGACAGAAATAGATGTCTAGTTCTTCGCAGCATTCTCGGTGTTAAGAAAAATGTCTTAATTAACCCATTCACATGTATATGAAATGATAGTGTAGGGGTCTAATGTAACATCTAGGGCACTGTTTACTAAGGTATGTAAGCCTTTTTAGCGTGTGCTAAATATTAGGGCGCACTAACCGTGTAGATGCCTATAGGAATATTATTGGCCTCAACACAGTTAGCGTGAGGAAATGCTTAGTGCTCGCTAAAAACGCTAACGCCTCTCTAGCGCGGCTTAGTAAACAAGGCCCCTAATATTTTTAACGCTTTCTCCATAGAAAAAAGTGATACCAGTAAAGATTGACATGAACTTACTAATCTCGGTGGAGTTAGCCCTAAAAATTTTATTTTTTTTCCATTGAGTTTCACATGATGATGTGAACATCATCTTTTAAAACAGTTGTTTGATAAATTCCTTTACCTGAGATATCGTCCCACTCAAGCAGTGGTTCTCAACTCAGGCTTCGGGACACACCTAGCCAGCTAGGTTTTCAGGATATCCACAATGAATAGGAATGAGATAGATTTGTATACAATTGAAATAGTGCATGTAAATTTATCTCATGTATATTCATTGCAGATATCCTGAAAACCTGACTAGCTGTGTGTATCCTGAGGCCTGCTCCACAGCAACGAACACCAGGAGGGGAAGAGAGTCCATGTACCCTGGGATTTAGGCTGCACCATACCACACTGGCTATAAAGAAAATTTAAGAATAGCAAGGATATTAAAGTCATAGTCTAAAATATATATTTTATCAAGTAGTTGTCCCAATGAATAAAATCTTCATTTACACAGGAATATACTGCCATGTACACAAATTTCACTATTACTGTTGCTTATTGGAGTGATCAGTAAATTATTTTTCTTCCTGAAATTTGTGACATGCCTTTCTCAAAGCTCAAAGTGGGATACAACAGATAAATAAAACATCTACACAAAATAGTAAAGAATATCAAATCATCACAATAAAACACTAGTGCCCAAATTCTATATATGGCACCTAGAGTTACTCTCGTTAAACTGGATGTGCACCCAATTTAATGTGCATAACTTAATTGAATAACAAGCCATTCAGCACTGATAGTTGGTGATATTAACCAATTATCAGCACTAATTGGCCCTAATTAGGATTTATATGCATTTCTTATGACAGAATAAATCTGCCTTTCAAAATCACTTTGACCAGAGATATAATTCCCCTTCTGTTTTCAAAATCCCCCTTCCTTTGGGGGCAGAGATTCACCAGTATGATCTACAGAATTATATGGACTCAAATAAATTAATTGAAATGCCTGTGTCACACCCCTCAGCTCTTCTCTGTGGTCTCCAGCAGCATTCTGTGCCAAGAAGATCTGTTTACTTCCCGCAAACCCAGCACTTCCTTTATAGCTCTGCAAGAGGTTGCAGGCTCATGACATCACTTCTTGTTTGTCAGTATTTAAGGGAGTTCCTGTCTCCCAGCCAGTGCCTTTGCAACAGGTCTCCTAGAATTGTATAGTGTTTGTTGCAGCCTTGTTCTAGCCTGTCTCCTGTTCCTGCCTGTGTTCCAGCCCTATTCCTGTCTGTGTTCCAGCTTGTCTTCCAGTCCTGTTCCTGCGTTGTGTTCCAGCCTTGTTCCTGCCTTGCTTCCACTTCGACTCCAGCCTTGCCTTCAGTTCCAGCCTTGTATTCAGTCCAACCTTGCCTGGGTGTCTTGCCTGCTGCTAGTCAGGACCTAACTAGCCCACGGGTTTGCTAGGTAATATCAACTTGGCTGCGGCCCAAGGACTGACCCACCCTGAGCTATGACAGCCTGCTTAAGCAGTTAAGAGGCCCTTTTGCTAAAATCTATTGGGTGTTAACATGCACATAATGAAGCTAAAAATGGAGTACAACAGGATACACTCAGGCATCCTGCAGTAAATGCAAAATATGTGCTCACTAATCGAATGCTAAAAAATTGCTTCAAACGTTTTGAGAGGGCATGTCATGGGTGGAGAGTGTGCATTCCTATGCTAACCAGAAAAGGCCTTAAGTTGCATTATTTGTCCCTTAATTTGACTTAAAGGGCTCTAATGCAGCTTGTCTTGCTCTACCACAAGTAATATTTAGGTCACTGCAAGTTGCACAGTAATGAGATGTAAAACAAGGAAAAGCATGTACAGCAGCTCATTACTATATAAAAACCATAATGAGACTTCCAATGTGCACTGGGTGCACACCATAAGCCACACTACGGTCATAAACTCACGGTAAAATAACCCCAGTTTTTATTGTGCCGAGTGTGTCAGGCCTCAAACCCATGGCCAGATGTTCCCAAGCCTGAGCTTAAAAGGGCTGCAACCCCATCATGATCCCCCACCCACCAATCAAGACCCCCCCTGGATGAAGACCCCACCCCACCCCATCATCATGACCCCCAGACAAAGAACCCCCACTTGTCAATCAAGACCCCCCCCCACCCTCTAAGGCCCCCCTCCATCAGTGAGGGCCTAAGTGCCATGTATCTGATGGACCAGTGGTTCAAGGGCAAGAAGTGATCCCCAGCTGCTCTTTCTCTGCCAGTGCCATCTTCAAAATGGCTCCTCTAACAGTAGTTTTACACTACTACTGTTAGGGGTCATGTTTACATATAAGAATCGAGGGTGGGAGGTGGTCTTGATCAGCCCCCATGGCCCCTTCACAGTATCACTGGATGCTTGGACCACAGCTTTGAGGCCCGATGCATCTGGGCAGGTGTTGCAACATTGTATGCAAGGTAGCTCGTAAGCAGGTTTATTCATTTACCATGAATTCAGCAACCTGCAGTTCTGAGGAACCACAGGTTGCTCTCATCGTAAATCAAGGTGTGGCATAAGCATGCCTTTTACTGCACTTTGATAACTTCCTCCTCCCCTAAATTTGCAACAATCACTATTGTCTATGCATTGAATGTTATCTGTTGTACACTGGGGCGGAATTTGAAATGGTACTGTATCTTCAGCCTTCTCATTTGAATGCATAGCTCTTCGGCATAGCTGCACAATTTTAAATGAATAACATCCATTTAAAGTCAAGGATTAGCCAAGCTATGGATTATTGGACTCATAAGCTCTGCTTACTACAGAAAGAAGATTTTAGACCACGATAAGAGATCTCAAAAACATGCACCATAGATTGGTGCAGTGTTGTGGGATATAGCCTTTTGCATTTCCACAGAGGCGAAAGGTTTACAGCTTTGGCTTGACTGACAGGAAAATGAAATAGAGATGCATTTATATCACTTGGAAAGTGTGGGCTGTTGGAAAAGGATGAAAAGATGATTCTGGAATTAAAAAAGATGGATGGGGGGAGGCTCCAGTGGAGGATGTACAGTACTGCTGTTACACTGTTGGTTTTAAAATAGTGCAAATCAGCAGCTTTGGAATTTATGGGACTGAACCACTGCTATCTTTAGAAACACAACTACCACACTGTCAAAAAAGAAAAGAAAAGCTGTATTACCAAACAGTTGAAGCCTTTTACTAAGCTGGGTTAGGTGCTAACACACATCTAATGTATCAAAACCTGATGTACTGCAGGATGAACTCAGATGTCTTGCGGTAACTTCAAAATGTGTATTACCGCATGCTAAAAAAAATTTTTTTTTTGAGGGGGCATGTCAGGGGCAGAGAGTGAGCATTCCTGCACTAACCAATCAGGGCATCTACATTACCGTCTGCTAACTGGTTAGGGCATGGATACCACGGGAGCTCTTACTGCCTACAAAATAGGTGGCACACTAAGGCCGTTTTTTACTGCAGCTTTATAAAAGGACCTCTCTGTTTATTGTCCAAGCTACAAATAAGAAAGGCATGACTAATACCAGATCAACTTTTAGATATGCATTATTTGCTAATGGTCTTTGAATTACATATATTGCACAATTTTATTCACTCACAGCAAAAAAAACAAAACCAAAAAAACTTTCCTTTCATCTTAGCCACTACAGTGTGTTCAGTTCATCAGATTTGTGACCCTGAAGTATGATATTCTGAAGATGTAATGAAGATGTATATAAAGAGTTAAGGACACAGTGGTTTAATGCAAGGCATAGTTGACCTTATTGTTCATGTAAGATGCATTGAGTTTTCTCATAGGAATGAACTAAACACCATGGCTTGGTGTTTTACCACAATAGTATAATTCTGCCTGTTGTATTTAAGTTTATTGTTTTCCAGGGAAAGAACCAGTACCCGAGAAGAGGCGGATTCAAACAGAATGATTCATTCTGTGATTAATACCCTTATAGGCAAAGGCAGTTGATTATATAGAATAAAGCATGCAGGGTTTTTACGAATGCAAAACAGAGAGGAACCTCTTTGAAAAGGCAACGCGGACAGGGCCTTTGACTGGTGCTCTGAATAAAGTGGTATTAAGCAACATCTCCTGTGGTGGTTCATCTTTTCGCCCTTGGTCCTGGTTTTGCACCAGTAAGCTTTGCAGTAGCAGCATCAGATAATTCTTCTTCCTGCCCCACATCTGTGATGCCTATGCCCTCAGCTGACCCTACTGAACTTGAATCTCCTGTCCTGTCACCTGAGTGGCAGGGCTGGCCCAGATAAATCTTTTCAAAATTTGAGGTATCACATTTCAAATCAAAAGGCAAAAGGGCTGCTCTGTCATTCATGAAAACCTGGACAGGGCAAAGCAGAGGGAGGCAGTGTCCCTCCAGCGGTGAGAATAGCAGTAGCTCTTGTGTTGACTCACTGTGCCATCTAGGATGGGGAGACTTACACTGGGGTCCTTTTACTAAGCTGCGCTAAGCACAAATGCGTGCTGATCCAAGAACTTATAAAGAATGAGGCTAAGAGGCTAGACTCCTCTCCATTTGCAGTTGTATTTCTTCTCTGCCGCCCCTATTCTTCTTGGAGAAGAGGAAGGAATAAAAATCCTTAGAAACTTAAAGAGCAGTATGCTATACTAATTCTATTATCTCACGCTCAGCTGTACAGTGCAGCCTTGTACCCGAAGACACAAAGACAGTGGTATGTGTAACCTTATTGTAGGGGATGTTAATGGGATAGGCTGTAGCACCAGCCAGGCTCTCCAATAAAAATCACCCTTGTTTGCTTGCCTCTGCCTCGAATAGGAAAATGTTTGCTACAGCTACCAGTGGAGGAGTGGCCTAGTGGTTAGGGTGGTGGGCTTTGGTCCTGGGGAACTGAGGAACTGAGTTCAATTCCCACTTCAGGCACAGGCAGCTCCTTGTGACTCTGGGCAAGTCACTTAACCCTCCATTGCCCCATGTAAGCCGCATTGAGCCTGCCATGAGTGGGAAAGTGCGGGGTACAAATGTAACAACAACAAAGGACTTAAAAATTTCTCTCTGGCTGTGACACATTACATAGATAAAAATCTGAAAAGGTTGGCAGTCCCCATTACTGATGAATCAGCTGAAGCTATAGTATGATGTGGCACAAGCTACGGTCTGTGCCCTGAGAATGGCAAGGACAAATCAAACTTGGGTATACATATAAAGTATCGCATACCATGTAAAATGAGTTTATCTTGTTGGGCAGACTGGATGGACCATACAGGTCTTTATCTGCCGTCATTTGCTATGTTACTGTGTGTGTGCTGAGGCAACCTGCAGTAAAGGCCCTATTTACTAAGGTGCGCTAGCGTTTTTAGCTTGCACTAAACGCTAGAGACACTCATATATTCCCTTGGGTGTCTCTAGCATTTACCACGCGCTAATTTTTAGCGTGTGCTAAAATCGCTAGCGTGCCTATAGCATAGCTTAGAACAGGGCCCTAAGTTTCAAATGTGCATGCATTTGTTTTTATTTTTTGCCTGAAAGGATATGTCTGGAGGCAGAGAATAGGCATTTCTGCACCAATCAATACATTGGCAATGCCGTGCACAAACTGATTAGTGTAAGATTAGTGCGTGAGCCCTTATTGCTTACAAAATAGGTGGCAGTAAGGGCTCATGCACTAATTTTTGCTAATGGCTGCATGCTAATGGTAACATTAGCACATGGCCATTAATTCAGAAAATGTAAAATCAGCCATTTTACGGTTGTGATAGAAATGGCCTTAGGGTTGGGAAAGTCCCACATAAGGGCACAATAAGGCCAATTTCTACCACAGTTTTATAAAAGGACAAGTATTAAAAGTACATGAAGTACAAAAAAAGAAAAATAACAGGAAGGAAAAGAATTATTTTCAAAACATTATATACATTTGATAAGACAATAATCTTTGTTCACATTATTATATCCCACTGAAGAAATGCATTTATTGGCCTAGAATCTGTTGAACAGCTCTGCTTTAATCTCAGAGCATGGTTAACAGAGTCTACCTGAGGTGAAAGAAATGCAGCATGATTTGCCTGAAATTCTGAATAAGGGCAGCTGAACTAGCAATCGGAGGGTTGAAAAGCTTGCTAAGAATTTCCTGAGATTAAATGCAAGGAAGTCTCATGAATGTGTATGTCCCTCTCTGACTTGGCAATAGGCAGAAAGGCAGTGAATAGCAGGCTGTCATAACCAGCTGCTCTGCCAAATCTCGGCCATCCCTTCTTCTAAATCACTGTATGCATCTCTGTTACAAAGAAAAAGAAAGAAAGAATGGATGAAAGAAAAGTCCTCTTCTGGAAGACGCTGTGAAACGTAAAAATAAAATCACATTTATGAGCAGGGAAAGGTAAAGGAACTAATACTCAAAGGTCAGTACTTAAACTACAGTTGCCTAAAGTTAGACACTGGGATGATGTGTGCTAAATGCAAATTCTATTTCAGTCATTACATGCATAATTTCTGTTATACACTGTCCCCCCGGATTCTATTTATCTCGCGTAGTGTTCCGCACCGATATCCAAGCATATTCTATGACAACATGCATTACATAATTGACTTAACAAGTCTCAACTACTACTACTACTAACTACTACTACTACTATAAATCACTTCTATAGCGCTACCAGTCGTATGCAGCGCTTTACAATTGAACATGAAGAAGAAAGACAGTCCCTTCTCAAAAGAGCTTACAGTCTAAATCAGGACAAACAGACAGGATCAAAAAGGATAAGGGAAGGACAGACAGAAGGACACATAAGGATAAGATAAAAGTTACAAGTCAGGAGTCGAAAGCAGCACAAACAGGTAGGCCTTTAGCCCAGATTTGAAGGCAGCCAGGGATGGAGCTAGACGTAATGGCTCAGGAAGCCTATTCCAGGCATAAGGTGTGGCGAGATAGAAGGAGCAATAATCAGCACTAATTGGCAATAATTAGAAATTGCATGCACAACTCGCTAAGCGTACTCTGTAACACACTAAGGCTTATTTTCGAAAGTGATCGCCGGCCATTTCCTGACATAAATCGGGAGATGGCCGGCGATCTCTCAAAAGCAGCGAAATCAGTATAATCGAAAGCGGCTTTTTTGACAGCATCGCCGCTTTTCCGTCGCCTCGCTTGCGAAAGTTCAAGGGGGTGTGTCAGTGGCATAGCGAAGGCGGGACATGGGCGGGCATGGGCTTGGCTACCAGATGGCCGGCTTTCGCGGATAATGGGGGGAAAAAGCGGCGTTCATCAGTATTTTGCCAGGTTTACTTGGCCCTTTTATTTTCATGACCAAGCCTCAAAAAGGTGCCCCAACTGACCAGATGAACACCAGAGGGAATTGGACCCAGCTCCCTGGGATCAAAGTCTACTGTACTAACCATTAGGCTACTCCCCCACTCCACAAAGTTATGGTTATGGTTTTTTATATTCTGCCTAAAACTAGGCGGATCACATCATATACATACATAATTTAAAACAAAAGCAGAACAATAATACAATAAAAATTTAAATCAAAACAAAAACAGAACAATAAAAACAAAAGAAACAAAATCAATAGGTTTGCTGCTACTAACAAATTAAGAGGCCCTTTTACCAAACAGCGGTAAAAAGCGGCCTTAGTGCAAACTTACACATGTCTTTCCTGCACACTAAAGCAGGGATAAAATGGATGAATTTTCTATATTTTTAAACTTAAAGGCCACGTGCTAATTTTTCCATTAGCGCATGGCCATCAGTGTGTGAGCCCCTACCGCCACCCATTATGTAGATGGTAAGGGATCATGCGCAAAGCACACACTAATAAGCACACTTCAATGTAGCTGCACTAGCTGATTAGCGCAGAACACGCCTACTCTCTACCCACAAATACGCCCCCTGCGCCAAACAATAAATTGCATTCTTCCCTCTTCCCTTTTCCCTTCCTACTCTGTTCCTTTTACCCTATCTAATGTAATTGTAATTGATTCCTGTACATTGTAAGCCACTTTGAGTCTGCTTATTGTGGAAAAAAGTGGGGTATAAATGTTCATAAATAAATAATAAATAAATAAATAAATGTGCAGTAAGCATTCATTAATGCTTACTGCAGCTTTGCAAAACGGCCCCTAAAAGACAGACCCCCCTCCCCCTCCCAGGATATTCAGTGCTATTTAACCGGCCAGAATGGCTGCTGTTCAGTTAAATAGCGCTTAACCGGCTATCCGCAGATCTTCAACAGGGTATAACTGACTATCTTCCGCTAAATATTCCCAGTTAGTGGCTAGCAAATAGCCAGTTAAATCGAATGATATAACCAGCTATCCATCAATTTTTAAAGCCATTTTAGTGACCATATTTGACCAAGTGAAAATATAGAACATCGTTGACTAGTTTCAAGATAACCAGCTAAGTCTGAATGTCGACTTAGCCGGTTATCTTGAAACCGGCCAAAAATAAACCGGATATTCAATGCCGGTCATTGGAAATGGCCCAGCATTGAGTATCCAGGTTCAGCACTGACTGCAGGAGTTAGCCGTCTAACTCCCATATTGTGAAAATCAGCCTCAGAATGCTTAAATCATCAACATTGTATATTCTCAAATGCTGTAGAAAATAAATTCATCCTTCAACAATGTCCTAAATACAGCTGTAGCTGTTCACCAAATGGAAGAGCAAAATGGATATGTGTGAATCTTGAAGCTGCTTTGTTCCTTTTCCAGCACACATATGGGGCTAGATTTTATATATGGCGCAAAAAAAATCAGCGCTGAAAAAAGTGCTATTGTATAAGCTGCGCTTAAAGTTAGGTAGAATAACGCTTAGGCCCAAGAAATGTGCCTAACTTTAAGCATGCAATCTATACGGTATTTCTACTATTTAAATAGAGGGGGCTTCTCATACATCAACATCAATATTATGCCCAACTTTAAGCATGGCCATTTGCACCAAATGAAATGTGGTACAAATGTAGCACCTACATTAGGTACGCATCTGCCATTATTCTACAACGTGCGGAAATTATAGGAGCGCCCCTGTTACACCCATGCCCCTCCCTTTTTCATAACCCCTTTTTCCGATTGCACATACATTTTAGGTGCAGATCCCGTGCCTAAATGTATGTGTTGAATGCCAATTAAATCTAATTAGTGCCAATAAGTGCTTGTTAAAAAACAATTAGTGGCACTAATTGGCTCATTATTCAATTACATTGCACACACAAGTTTGTGCACGCAATTTTTGGCGACTTTTATAGCATTAGGCGGATGGATGGTAATTTTAGAACAGGTTGCCTAGGATGAAAGGGCAAGTAGGTACTTATTGCCAGTCTGTTTTATAAAGACATACAGGTGCCTATCCAGCTTATTTTTGAAAGAGAAGGACACCCATCTTTCGACACAAATTGGGAGATGGGCATCCTTCTCCCGCGGGCACCAAAATCGATATAATCGAAAGCTGATTTTGGGCTGCCAGAACTGCAGTCAGTTGCGGGGATGAAAAAAGTTCACGGGGGCGTGTCGGAGACATAGCGAAGGTGGGACTAGGGCATGTTTATTGGCCGAGGAGAGATGGGCGTACTCGGCTGATAATGGAAAAAAGAAAGGCGTCCCTGGCGAGAATTTGGTCCGCTTTATTTTGTCGCTTTTTTTTTTAGGTCCAAATCACAAAAAGGTGCCTGAACTGCCCAGAAGACCACCGGAGGGAATCAGGGATGATCTCCCCTGACTCCCCCAGTGGTCACTAACTCCTCCCACCCTAAAAAAACAACTTTAAAAACTTTTTTGCCAGCCTCTATGCCACCCTCAAATGTCATACTCCAGTCCATCGCAGCAGTATGCAGGTCCCTGGAGCAGTTTTAGTGGGTGCAGTACACCTCAGGCAGGTGGACCCAGGCCCATCCCCCCCTACCTGTTACACTTGTGGTGGAAAATGGGAGCCCTTCAAAACCCACCAGAAACCCACTGTACCCACATGTGGGTGCCCCCCTTCACCCCTTAGGGCTATGGTAGTGGTGTATAGTTATGGGGAGTGGGTTTTGGGGGGTTTGGGGGGCTCAGTACCGAAGGTAAGGGAGCTATGTACCTGGGAGCAATTTGTGAAGTCCACTGCAGTGCCCCCTAGGGTGCCCGGTTAGTGTCCTGGCATGTGAGGGGGACCAGTGCACTACGAATCCTAGCCTCTCCCACGACCAAATGCCTTGGAGTTGTTTGTTTTTGAGATGGGCACCCTCGGTTTCCATTATCAACAAAAACCGAGGGTGCCCATCTCTACATCCAGCGATCTCAGCATTTAGGTTGAGATTTGGGCGCCCCCAACCGTATTATCGAAACGAAAGATGGACGCCCATCTCGTTTCAAAAATACAGTTGGCCCCGCCCCTTTGCGGTGCCATCCTCGGAGATAGGCGCCCTTAGAGATGGGTGTCCCCGATCGAAAATGCCCCTCCACGTGTCTTCATAAAACACTAGGGCCAAAGCAGCAGAAATCATGGTTCATGTGAAAACACTGTAAAGCACATAACAGTGTTTTATGGTAAGTAACTTGTGTCAGAGGCATAGAATGAGTGTGGATGCGCGCAACCCAGCTAGCACATCCTGATTACCGTGCACTAACTGGTTAGCATTTCCTTAATACGGAAGCCCTTATCACCTCCTAAACAGGAGATGATTAGTGCTCCCCCAACAATTATTTTAGTGCATGACCTGAAAGAGAAACACTGGAAATTGCCCTATTTCCTGGGCATGCTCAAAATGGCTTAGCGCATGGGAAAGTCCCAAATTAGCAAGCACTAAGCCCATTTATTAGCACACTTTATTAGACATACCTCTATGTGTCTTTATAACAAAAAAAAAAAAAACTAGTGCAAATTCCTGCAAAATCACCCGTTTCAAGTTTACTAGTATTTTTTACCCTGCCTCATGGATGCCGACATATTGGAAGTATGGATATTCATGCCTGTTTGGGAATAAGTGTACAAGTTAGTGCATAAAGGGCCCTTTTTACCAAGCTGCAGCATTAGAGAATATCATTCAGCACCCATTTTTTTTCAGTGCAGAATTTTGAGCGCCATTTATAGAATTTCTCCCATAGCACATAAATGTCAGGCAATGAGCAAAGCTGCCACTTAAATGTATAACTTACACAATACTATGAGTTACACAGATAAGCTGTTATATTTATGCACCTGCAATTGTGCCAGGTCTAAGGCTGGTGTAAGTGTGGACATTTAAATAGTACATACTCAGATGCTGGGTTACACACCTATTCTAAGCCAGAATTTGGGTGCCCAGGTGCCATTACAGAATAGGCTTTCACTGCATGGCATTGTGATGCCTAAAAGTTAAGTGCCTGGTTATAGAAATGTTTTTTTTATGTGCATATGTGCAAAAGAGGATTCTAAAATTACCCTCCACAAGGGCAGGTGACAGATGGTGGAATGCAGGGAATTGAAGCTTCCTTCTTTTTTATCATTATTTTGCTCACAGCTTTTTCAGTAGTAGCTCAAGGTGAATTACATTCAGGTACTCTGGATATTTATCTGTCCCAGGAGGGCTCACAATCTAAGTTTGCACCTGAGGCAATAGAGGGTTAAGTAACTTGCCCAAGATCACAAGGAGCAGCAGTGGGATTTGAACTGGCCACCTCTGGATTGCAAGACTGGTGCTCTGGCCACTCGTCCACTCCTCTTCCACAGAACATCCTAACATAGGAGGTGCAACTTAATTGGCTAGCTGCTAACCATCAATAATTGGATGCTAACAGCCAATTATTGATGTTAATTATCACCAATTATGATTTGCTCATGCATCTGGCTATTCTATAATGCTTGGTGCCTAAATTCCATAGTGTGCAACCTAAAAGAGGGTATGATCATGGGAGGGGTATAGGTGGGTCACTGGCATTCCAAAAAGTTGCGCACAGTGTTATAGAATATTGGGTTTCCGTGCTCAACTTCAGCACCAGGATTTCTACCAGGTTTCAGCAGATCCGGGTATGGGGACTGGTGCTAAGCAATATTCTATAAAAGGCCCATACCCTTTATAGAATAGGGCTTAGCGACAATCTTTTCTGATGCCCATTTTTGAGAACGATTTATAGAATTAAATCAATACTGCTAATTTCAAAGGGAAAGAACACACACATGGTTTTACTTTGAACATTTCCTGCCAAGCAATGTGCTCGATTCAAAATTGTCCTGAAAGGTTAGGTTGAGCTTTCCCATGGTTGCCTTCTTCCTGGTAGTCAGGTGACTGAATTGTGCATAATTTATTTACTTATTGGGATTTATTAACTTCCTTTATGAAGGTACTCAGCCAAAGCTGTGTACAGCAGGTGCAGTTTAATATAAAACTTACAATTTTGTTAACAACATAACAATAGTACAATGACCAAGTGTAAACATAAATACAATAAATGAGGTAAACTTGAGAACAGCAATTTAAAACCTAATAATGGCACTACCATGAAACAGTATCAAAAATATACACATTTAATAGCAAAGAAATTCAAATAACAGAGATATAATAATGATGTCAGCATAATACTGATGAAACTCCTAATAAGAATGCATCACAACATTGGAATAACATAGATATGATGCTAATTGAACTTTTTACCACTTGAATAAGTAACCTCTCCATTAATAATGATCAAGTACTATCACTTTAATCCTTATGTCAAATAAGGTCTATCTATAGTCGATGACCTAATGTATGTTACAATCCTATCTATCAGACAGCAACTTATATGCTATACCATAATGTATCCTTCTTTACCATGTATGTATGCACCTTAATGCAATGCCTTTGTAACTCTGCTACCCGGAAATGGCAACCGCTATTACGGCAAATGTAAGCCACATTGAGCCTGCAAATCGGTGGGAAAATGTGGGATACAAATGCTACAAATAAATAAATAATGATTTTCTACAATACAGCATACCATATAGTTGAGGGGTCAAGTGCAGATGTACAGATGGGGACAAGATGGGTGGTACAGAGTCAGTTGGGATAATAAATGGGTGGCTAAACTCAAGGCAAATTCTTTGTACAGTTAAACAAGATATAAGGAACTGTTGTAAGTTACAGTGTGTGTGGCAAGCTATTCCAGGTGCAGAATGGTGTCTAGTCACCCTATATATTAAAGGCTTGGGAGAAGAGCCAGGCTTTCATCTGCTTCCTGAAGTAGAGGTAGTCTCGAGTTTTTAGGATGTATCAGTGCACATCTATGTACGTTTACGTTTGAGCTTTCTTTTCTCTCCTGGTTCTTGATCCTCACCTTCTCTGCTTATGTTAATCTTATTCCATATTTTGTGTTCATTAATATACATCTTTATTCCCATGTATTAAAAGAAAATGTTTCAATGGTTTGATACTGATGAGGTCAATGGACTAAAGAGTGCATAAACTCACAAATGTGGAGGAGGGTTGGGGGGGGGGGGGGTAGGGTTACCATATGGCTCCAGAAAAAGGAGGACGGATTGAGCCAGCCGGGTTTTACTTCCATTGCTTTCAATGGAAAGCAATGGAAGTAAAACCCGGCTGGCTCAATCCGTCCTCCTTTTTCTGGAGCCATATGGTAACCATAGGGGGGGGGGGGGGCTCTGATACTGGAATCAGTGCCAACTTTAATTTGCTGCTGCTGCTGCCATGCAAAGTCAAATTCTAGGGACTACCAGAAAAGTAACCTCACTGAGATGTATTATTATTAATTTAGATTTTGCTCACACCTTTTTTAGTAGTAGCTCAAGGTGAGTTACATCCAGGTACACTGGATATTTCTCTGTCCCAGGAGGGTTCACAATCTAAGCTGGTACCTGAGGCAATGGAAGATTAAGAGCCAGATGCACAAAACTTAACGAGCCCACAACTTGCGTTTTAAACTGGTTCCAGGCAGTTTAAAACGCAAGTAGTTTACTGGGGGCATGCACCAAGGGCATTTTTCCTGTCACGGTAGAGGCAACGAAAACGGAATGCAAATTATCCAAAGGCTATTATAATGAGCTGCAGTACTGTTGCAGCTCATTATAATGAGATGCACTACCGTTTTTCCAATTCCCTTACCGTGGAAACCCTAACGTGAGGTCTGCTCGTTAGGGCTCCTATGAGGGAATCGGAAAGGAAAAGGGCCCCAAAAAAAGGTAAAAAAAGAAAAACAAAAAGCAGCGAGCGCACGTGAGGGGCGTCCTTTATGGATGTACTCTGCCTGCGCTTGTGAGGGACGTCTTTTCGCCGGTTTTTTTTTAGTTTTGTCTCCCCGGCGCTGCTCACCTTCTGTAGCAGTGAGGAGAAGGGAATCGGGGACCTGCGAGTCAATCCAGAGTTTGGGACTCCCTTTCAATTATGCTCCTCTTCCAGGTCTCTTCAGCCAATCAGAGTGCGTGTAGCTGACACCAGCAAGCTAGATGCGCGTTGATTGGCTGAAGAGTCCCAAGAAGAGGAGCATAACCGAATGGGACGTCCCGATTCTCTGACTGGCTACCAAGGTAATGGTGAATGCAACGGAGCTACAACGAGTAGCTCATTTGCATTCCCTTTCCTTAGTGAATTCCCGTTCCCTACTGATTTGCTATGGAATCGGTAGGGAACGGGAATTACCGATGACTTTAGTGCATCTTCCTCTAAGTGACTTGTCCAAGATCATAAGGAGCAACAGTGGGATTTGAACCGGCCAAATCTGGATTGCAAGACCTGGGCTCTAACCACTAGGCCACTCCTCTACTCCATAATAAAAACTTGCTATACCACATATACTGGTAAGACAGATCTAAGCGGGGTACATACTAAAAACATATATAGAGAATAGGAACTCCAATATGGAAAGGAAAGTGGACCACGATCTTACAAGATCCAACCACTCAATCATAAACCAGCTTCTCTGGTGAAAGAGCAAGTCCCACTCACTCCAACTAGATCCCACCCAGGCATTAAAATTCTCGAAGGATAATACTAGCTAGGCAAGAAAGTTAAGAATTGTAAACCAAGGTTAAAAAAAGTGTTTTAAGAAGGATTTAAATTTAGGGAATGAATGCTTATTACATATGTGAGATGGAAGATCATTTAGGTGAGAGGAAGAAAAAAGTTGAATGTCGAGTGGACTCTAAATGAGTCTCTAGGACCAGGTAGCACCAACTGGTTTGCATCAAGAGATCATAGTGAGCTTGATGGCGTATATAGAATAGTGAGGGAAGAAAAATATGATTGCTGATCAATGTAATAAGCTTTATGAGTCAAAGTACGAATTTTAAACAAAATCTGATATGATGTAGGCAGCAAATGAAGACGGGAAAGGAGAGAAGAAATATGATCTGATGTTCTTGCTTTACAAAGTAACCTAGCTGCTATATTTTGTACAGTTTGGAGGCATTTAATCTGAGAACTGGGTAGAGCAGCATTGACAGAGTTAAAGTAGTCTAGCCGTGAAATCAGAAATGCATGACATGCTGTGTGTATTAAGAAATGCATGCAGAAAATGTAATGTGTGTAAAAATATAAAATATGGTTGTATAACTTCAGAAATTTGTTTGTGAAACAAGAGTTGTGAGTCAAACAAGACATACAGATACTTGAAAACGGAAACCGGAGAGAAAGGGTGATCAAATAAGACTGGAACCAAATTGGGAGGTAACAAAGAACTGGAAACCCAGCAAACAGTTGTTTTATCTGGGTTCATGATCAGTTGGTTAGTAGAAAGCCAGGATGCCACAGAAGTTAATCATTTCTGGAGAGGCTCAAGGTCTAGATTAAGTGGAACATGGGGAAGATAAGGAAAATGTTATCTGCATACAAAAGGCTTTAATATCGAATTCTTGAACAATCTGAGCTCATGGGCTGATAAAGATGTTAAAAAGGAGAGGAGAAAGGATAGATCCCTGTGGAACACCAGAAGTAAGAAGATGATATTTAGAGTGACCTGCATCAGTACACACAGAGAAAACTCATGATGGTAAAAAAGAAGTACATAAGTACGTAATTATTGCCACACTGAGACAGACCAAAGGTCCATCAAGCCCAGAGTCCTGTTTCCAACAGTTGCCAATCCAGGTCACAAATACCTGGTGAGATCCCAAAAAAGTTCAATATATACATTCTAAGTCAGAGCATAGAGTTGAGAATCTATTGAACCAGTCCAAAACAGTACCTAAAGGCCCAATATCAGATAGACAGGATAGGAGAAGTGAGTGATCAAGTAAATCAAAAGCAGCTGAAAGATCCAAAGATACTACAAGTGAAATATCACCTATGTCCAGAGTTGAATTACAGAGAGGGGCAAAATGGAAAGATCGTCCAAGTACGAATTAGGGCGTTCTTACGATAACGTCCAAAAATAGACCTGTATAATGGAAAAATAGTGTGGGCGTTTTTCGACAATCGATTATCCCTGTAAGAAAACAATCAAATGACGAGCGCATAAGCGTGACTAAATTGGGCGCCCTAACACGGTCGACTATTGCAGGTGCAAACGACCAAATCACGTGGTGTGAAAAATAATGTACATAGGTGTATCGTAAGTACAATACATGTTGTTCATGCCATCTGGGTACGGAAATATATGAGGAACGCATATATGTGTCAACTACAGACATATCATGCTGCTCCGCCCATACTTCCATCATATGTGCCCATCTGAATATCCGGATCTGCATGCACTGTACACCTACTGCTCCACCAAATCTTCCATCATATGTGCCCATCTGAATGTCCGGATCTGCATGCACTGTACACCTACTAAACATGCAGTAAATGCATATTGTGTATATGTGAAAAGGGTCGGGTGGGGTGCGTCATCTATATAAGGCACGTTTCACACTCCTGCAGGCATGTGCACGTCAAAGACGTCTATGCTTACGAGGGCGTCCACGTGCTGATAGCGGCCATATATGGAATGGTCATCCATATATGGAGCTGTGCATGAAACGACGTCCCTCACGCAAGGTCGTCTATATAAGGCACCTCTTTTCCAACACGTGGAAAAATGGCACAACGCAGGGAGCCAAATTTTGGAGAAGAGGAGAGCCTGCTGCTTGTCCGGCTCTGCCTAAGGCACCGCCATCGCCTTTTCATCCAGCACCACCACCTGCCCCCCAGGCTGCAGGCCATGCGAGCCTGGTCCCGCATCCGGGAACGATTGGAAAGGTAAGGTTATGGCCCAACCCCCCTCCCCTCCTGTACCTACACATATAACAGCTCCGTCATCAATGTTACCAGCAGTAACTGGAGTGTCCATGCAAGGATCATGAGTAATATAGGAACATGCACAATCACTAATAATTTGTATGTTATTTAAACGACCACCATGATAACACATATGTAGTTTAACAAGCATACATTAGAATGTATACAAACGGTACTGTCTGGCCTCATGCCCACCTCTCTGCCATCATCTGCATAGGAACCAACTCGGTGGCTGCTGTGGGTGCTTCACCACCCCACCCCCAATATCAAATATGTATGGAGGGAGGGGTCATCTCCACTGGGGGTTCCACCCCCCAAAATGTTAAAAAGGTGGCTCCTATGATTCACTACCAATGGAGGTGCCCCCCCCCCCCAACACTGTAGACCCTCTCTCTCTGGTATGTGAATAGCAAATGAATGTGTGCAGAGGACAAAAAGGACCAACACCCCTGACCCCTGCTCTACAAACTTATATCTTACAGACGCTTTGGAGTCCACCGGGACCTCGAGTCCTTAAGGAGGCGGTTCCGGCGGGTGAGGCGGGAGAGGCCTGAGCTCATCCGGGCGGTGCGAAGGCACCTCAGGGCTCGCCGTAAGTATTCAAAAACAGGACACCTGTACACATTACTACATACATTTCATGAATAAAGCAAATGTGTTGTACAATATCACTTCCCATGTGCCTAATAGCCACCTAGTAAGTAATACCATATCTGTCCCAGATCAAGGATGCAGGTTGCAGGGGTTCTCCCATGAGCATGCTTGCAACGTCCGACCATCCTCCCGAGATGAATGAGATGATATGCCACACTTTACTATTCCCCTTATTGTGGTGGCTGATTACTGTGTCCTGGTACAGCTGCCTGAGGCCCTACTTTTACTGCATGTTATGGCCTAAATCACATAAAAGAATTGTGCTCAACACCCTTCCCACTGCCCCCCCCCCCCCAATAACTCCTACAACAACTGCCCATCAACCCCTCGTTGCATTTCACAATGCAAACATGCTGGTCAGCAATGAATTTGGTATGGCCACATGTCCTGCGTGGTGTGTGTCAGAGGAGGGTCCAGGGTTCTGTTTCATGTCATCTGATGCAGCTCATTCCCCATGGGCATAGGCTACGCCTTACCACACCCTGCCCCATGCCACCCAGCTACTGCACTATGCAAGCCATGGTGTATGCACTGATCTCAATCACACTCCTTTTACATACACAGGGCTCCACCAGCAGGAAAGTGAGCGCCAGGATGAGGAGGGCCACCACCCCCAGGAGGAGGAGGAGGAGGAGGAGGAGGAAGAGCAGGAGGAGGGGCACATGGAGGAAGAGGAGGAGCAGGAGCCAGGCCAGGAGGCGGGCCACCAGCAAGAAGAGGAGGAGGAGGACTCGGAGGAGGGAGTCCTCATTATAGACCTGCATGAGGACCCCTCCCCACCTGCAGCACCATCGCCTGGCCCACCTCCATCCCCTGGGCCAGCTTCTGTGTCCCCTGGCCCACCTCCATCCCCTGGGCCAGCTTCTGTGTCCCCTGGCCCACCTCCATCCCCTGGGCCAGCTTCTGTGTCCCCTGGCCCACCTCCATCCCCTGGGCCATCTTCTTCCGTGTCCCCTGGCCCACCTCCAGCCTTTGGGCCTGCCACTGTGGTGCGCCTCCTGCAGCAGCTGGTAGATGGCCAGCAGCAAATTATAGTTGGCCAGCAGCAACTTCTAGTTGGCCAGCACCAGCTGCTGCAGGAGGTGACAGCCCTGCGGCAGGGCAATGAGCAGCTCCAGGGCCCACTAAGGGTACTGCTGGGGCTGCTCATTGCCCTGCTACAGAGGGCCTTACTAAGAGGGCGTGGCCGCCCTTAATTTAAATAGGGGGCCTGTTGGTGTTGTGTGTGTGGGGGGAGGGAGGGAGGGAATTGTTGGGGTTGTGTGTGTGGGGGGAGGGAAATGTTGGGGGTTCTGTGGGGGGTGGGGGAGGGAATTGTTGGGGTGTGTGGGGAGGTGTGGGGGGAGGATGGCATTGTTGGGGTTATTTTGTAGGGGTGGGGGTGGGGATGGGGCCAAATAAATTTTTGTTATAATATAACTATCAGGGTGTGTGTGTGTTTGTCTCCCTTGTGCATTACATATCACCAAATGGTGCTGTTGAGTTGAGAGGAAGGAGGCAGCAATATGCACAGCATTAAATGTGCTGTGTGAATGAGAAGGTGATGTATGTCTGAGAATGTTGGCCAGACAGAACGCCACCTGTTCATTCCAACCTGCATGGCCCATATGTGCAGGGGGGTTGGGCCAGGGAGGCTGGATGGATATTTGTGTTCATTAATAAAAATGGCCAGCCAGCATCTCTCTCTCCCTTCCTCCCTCCCTCCCCTCCACCATACTGACCCACAATACAGAGTGCCATCAATAAGAGATTAATAGTGTACCACGTGTGATCTGCCAGGTACACACTTCCACATAACTCCAGGTACCACATACAAAGTGTTTGCTGTCTGATGGACACATATCCTTACCCACAAGCCACATTGGTGGGGTGGGGGGGGGGGGCAAGAAGGACCTACAATACAAACAGCTGGCTCATATTTTCACATTGAATACATCAGCTATGGTATATAATGCTGAGGAGCAAAAGGGAAACAATGGGAAACCCAATAGATGGATGGTTACTTCATCACAGTTGCAATGTAATACTTGTGTTAGGGAAGGCCACAAATAAAAATGGTACTCATTATTTGCAGGTGTGATCACACTTTCTCCAGTAGTTGATCAAGGTGTGTTACATTCAAGTATTCTGGGTTTGTGTCAAACTTTGTCGCTGAACTGACTTGCCTTAGGTGGGATTTGAACCAGCAACCTTATGATTATAAGGCTGGTGCTCTAACCACTAGGCCACAGCAGCCATCAGGCTTTAGCCACCACCAGTTACTTTGGGTTGGTACCTGTACACACACCCCTTTCCCTCACCACCACGTCATAGGCCTCAGTGGCACTACCTGTAGCCACCTCTATCATTTTGTCCAGGCTACCGATTAAAAACAATGTAATGTGCATGTTCCCTACCCTACTACTACCTATGGAGCAATTTAGGAAGGTGGTCCATAATGTGCTATACACATCGATTGCATTAATCATTCTCCCCTCCCCCGCCTATGGACCTTGAGAATGGGTGGCCACTTCATAAATGGGGACTGGGGTACACCACATAAACAAGGAAGATGGAACCTACCGGGAACCAATACAGCACCTCCAACAGCTGGCCCACACCACTGAGGACCTGCCAACCCCACAGTACAGTGCACAGGAACCTGGTGAAAACAGAGCTACCTAACATCTGACTCCAGACTACATACATACAGTGAATGCACACTCCTTGACTATGAGCACAAAGAGAAGAGGTGGCAGACAAATGAGAGCTTACCATGAACGTCTGTTTCAAGACTGTGTAGTGCGCCTTTTATCTTCTGGAACATTAGCTGCACATCTCCCTGATTGAAATGACCCTTACCGAGGGGTGCTTGATTTGGGGTGAGTGTAGCAAATTCGTGGCCCCCACACACTGCCTGCTACAACCAGGCAGAGAGAATGGGAGAAAGGAAGGGAGCATCAGGCGATGTGGAAGACAGGAAACGGAAGGCGTGGTGGCTGAGGGCCAACAATAATTCCCCCCCCCCCCCTAAATACACAGGTGTACCCAAGCATGCTAAGTGAGGGTAAAACCCTGTAACTGATTATTACGAACATCGGGCAAGGTCTCAGTGCAGGAAATGGCAGGTAAAATGGCAATGAAGAAAGGGAAGGCATGTGGAGACGCCCATACTTATCTACTCATAATCGAAACCATGTGTTCCTAATCGCTATCTCAGCTGGGCACGCTTAGGAATTATGTGTATAATTGAAAAAGTAGCGCCCAAATCAGAAACGCCTATTCCCCCGTCTCAATGGGCGTTCTTGGCGCCTATATAAACGCCCACTCCGTATTTTCGAAAACACCATTGGTACAATGCCACCACGCATGCCGCCGACCCGGAAGGGTAGTTTTCTCGAGGCAGAGGTGGAGCTCCTGGTACAAGAAATTGTACAGCGGCACCGGAGTCTGTTTGCTCCCACAGGGCAGAGGCTGGCAGCAACAGTAAAGCAGCGGGAATGGGAGGCAGTACGGGACAGCCTGAATGCTGTCTTCCATGCTGGGAGAGACGTGGAGGACTGCAAGAGGAAGTGGCGGAAGCTGAGGAGGGATGTTCGCAGGAAGGCAGGGGCCAATCCCCCAGGCAATGACACTGCCAACCTTACACCAATGGAGCTGATGGTGTACTCCCTCCTACCCCAGGAGGGCATCCACGGGATTGGCTCCATGGACACCTCGGGCCAGGCTGAGGACTCGGGTAGGTGTTTCATTATGCAGTTGGGGTATCTGTTGTGCTGCAGTACACTTGTGTTATAGAAGTTGGGGTCAGGGGGAGGGAGGTGAGGAGTGGGGGGCAGGAGGAGGGAGGTAGGTGGAGGTGGGGGTGGGAGTATCTCTGGCTGTCTTTCTGTATATTAACAGGCCACCTTTATGATGCTGTTGTGACCTGGTAACCCCTACTCACTAGCTCTCTACCCTTACTCCCTATCCCTACCATTGTGATTGGGTTTCCTCTTACTTGTCCTGTGTGCCCATATTTATAGAATTAATTGTAAGCTCTATTTGAGTAGTGGTAGTGGTCATGTGTGTTATAGGAGCAAGCAGACAGGGTGGGTGCTGTGTGTGTGTGTGAGCACCCCCAATATTGAGGAAAGATCATGTAGCTGTGCAGGGAGGAGTGTTGGTCACTGGGCTTAGCACCCCCAATACTACTTTCCAGTTGGCTCCTATGGGTGTGTGTAGGTTACTACTGTGGCAGAACTCTGGGGGCCGTCCTTCCCTACTACTCCCTCCTATTTTCCCATTTTACCAAACTGTGCCTAGTTCCTCCTGTGACCTCTGTGCTCTACTGAGTGAGGGACACATGCATTCAACTGAAGGAGCCTGTAATGGGGGTCATAAAGCAGTTCTATGCAGTTTAGCAAGTCAGTAGTAACACAACACATGCTGCAATGTTGTTCAATTTAACAATTATACAACTAACAGCTTGTGCACAACGTTGTGAGTGGTGTCCTTCTCGTGGCTGCTCATCCACCACCTCTACCCAGCTGCCTGCGGGCCTCTCTCTTTTGTACCCGTGTCAATTCCATTTCTCCTCACCATCTCTTTGCTGGGTCATCAGGTTGGGGGACATACCAATGTATATGAATGCTGAAATACAAAAGTGGGTTATTTGCACCAACACTATTCCTCTCTTGTGCTATACAGGTGAAGACTCAGAGGAGGCTGGCCCTAGTGGCCTGCAAGGCCAACGCCCTACACCATCCGTCCAGCCTCAACCTCCACAGCCTGCAGTCCAGCCTCCACCACCTGCACCAGCTGTGCATCCTCCGCGTCCACCACCACCTGCACCAGCTGTCCAGCCTCTACCACCACCAGCTGTCCAGCCTCTGCCAGCACCACCACCACCACCTGCACCCCAGCCTCTGCCAGCACCACCACCACCACCTGCACCGGCTGTCCAGCCTCTGCCAGCACCACCACCACCACCTGCACCGGCTGTCCAGCCTCTGCCAGCACCACCACCACCACCTGCACCGGCTGTCCAGCCTCTGCCACCACCACCACCACCACCTGCACCAGCAGAGGCCGCACCTCCAGCACCGGAGGACTTTGGTGAGGAGGAGGAGGGCCCAGCTCCCCGCCAGAGGCCATCCGCCCAAAGGAGGCAACTCCTGCGGCTGGCCACGGAACTACTCCGCCACAACGTGCGCTTGGAGGAGTACCGCCAGCAGAAACTGGAGCTGCAGCGCCAAGCACTGGAGGCACAGCAGCGAGCACACCAAGAACTCCTCCAGGCGCAACGTGAAGGCCACCAGGAGGTGCTCCAGCAACTGAGACGGCTGGAGCAGAGCATCCAACACCTGCACCCTCAGGGCACCGCGCCTACTCCAGCCCCCGTGCTGCTGGAGCAGCCCCTGCCATCAACCTCCTCCTCCACTGACCACCAGCAACCACCAGCTAAGAGGTGGGCATTGCGCTCCTCAGCCTCCGCACCCACTCCTGCTGCTCCCATTCTGGGTCCTGTGGCCAGACCACTACAACCAAGAAGGTGGCCCGATTTCCACGGTGCAGCCGAAGCCGCAGGCTGCCGTGGGGATAGAGAGGAGGACACTGGGAGCAGCAGCTCCGAAGAGGGGGAAGAGACTTCCCGTGCAGCACCAGCTGCAAAGGAAGGGCGTGGGAGGGGTAGGAGGGGACGGGGGAAGGGAAGGGGAAAATGATGGGACATGCTGTAGGGTGAGGGTTGGTGGGAGGGGGGTGGGTGTGGGAGGGGGGGGGTGGTGGTGGTGGTGGTGGGGTTCACCAAACACATATGCACTGTATGTAAAAAATAAATGCTCACTTACATTCACATAAAACTTGTTTCAATGAGTCTTTGTCTTGCTCTTACGCCAAGCTGGTAGGCATTGAGCTCTGCTCTGTGGGCTGGGGGTGGAGGGGGCTCCTCTTCCAGCTCATCTGGGGCCTCTTCTGGTGGTGGCTGTGGCTCCTCTGGGAGAGGCTGTCCTCTGCGCTGGGCCAAATTGTGTAACATACAGCACGCCACAAAGATCTTGGCCACCTTTTCTGGACTGTAGAGCAGCTCTCCTCCAGACCGGTCCAGACAGCGGAAGCGGTTTTTCAATAAACCAAAGGTGCGCTCAATGATCCCCCGGGTGCTGCGATGTTTCCTGTTGTAGGTTTCTTCTGGCCCTGGTTGTGGGTGGATCAGGGGGGTCATGAGCCATGTCCTCTGCGGGTAGCCTCGGTCACCTTTGCAGAAAAGCAGAATGAGATAGATGAGTGTGTATCGCTTGGAGCAGGTACAGGGGGGGGCGGGGGGATTTGGATAGTGGGTTGTGGTGGAGGAAGCCAGGGCGGAGGGTTGCCCAGTGGAGGAGGTCTAGTATGGGTGGTACATGCATGTTGCACTTACCTAGTAGCCATCCACCAATGAACTCCCCTCGCTCGAACCTGCGGAAGATGCCCGAGTGCTGTAGGATGTAGGCATCGTGGCTGGAGCCGGGGTACCTGGCACACACGTCTAATATCTCCCCCTGGGCATCACATACAACTTGCATGTTCATAGAATGAAATGCCTTCCTATTTCTGTAGGTGGCTTCGTGTGCCCGGGGGGGTCTGAGGGCTACGTGTGTGCAGTCTATCACACCGATGACCGAGGGGAATCTAGCAACAGCATAGAAGGTGGCCATGTTGTTGTGCAGAGCCTGGGGGGTGGTGGGGAAAGTGATGTAGTGTGAGGTGTGAGTTATGAAGGCATCCAGGAACTGGGTGAGACAGTGTGAAATAGAAGCCTGGGTGAGGCCTGTGTTAGCAGCTAATACGGATTGAAAACTGCCAGTGGCCAGGACAGAGAGAGCGGAAGTGATTTTGAGGTGGGCAGGGATGGGGTTATTCCTACGTGTCTGGGGCTGAAGGAGGGGTTTCAGCTGCTCACACAGCTGACGAATGGTGGCCCTATCAAACCTGAACCTTGTTAGACACTGCTGGTCAGTGAGTTGTAGGAAGGTGGTGCGGGGCCTAAACACTCGGGGCCGTGAATACCTCCTGCGGTGGGTGGCCTCTTCGTGTAGCATGAATGCCACAAGTGCATTAAGTGCATCCATATCCCCACCACCAGTGCAAGTATTAGGACTAGTAGTCAAACAGCAACACACACAGATCTGTCACTTCCAGGCACTACGCCCCTCTGGCCACTCACTCGCCAAACAGTACAGGCACACAGAGACAAACGGAGGTCAGGGAATACAGTATACACGTGGGAAGAGTGAATGGGGAGGGATAGGGGGAGAGGGAGGGGAAGGGGCGATAGAGCAAAGGAGTAGGAGTAAGGAACGGTGAAAGGGTAAGACACAAAAAGAGGCAGGGCACACAGACGACCGTCACAGGTACTGAACACGCTCGGCTTTCTCTCTGCAACCACCACTTCAGCTCTTCCACCAACAATATCGCCACTCTCCAACTACACACAATCGCTAATGGGTCTAAAGACGATTTCCTCCTTGCTCTGGTCGCTTTTATTTCGGGTCCATCATATTACGCCCATCTTCCCGCCCAACCAGAGCCCTTTCGCTATTCGTTATACGTTGTACCCGTCCACGTCGTATCACCGCCCCTAACACGCCCCCGACACGCCTCTTATTTGGGCGTTTTTACGTCCACGTACGAGCGACACGGACGCACTGAAACATTGCTTTCGATTATATGGATTTACTCGTTTTTGTGAGATTAACGTCCATCTCCCGATTTAGGTCGGCTCTTGGGCGTTTTTCTCGTTCGATTATAAGCAGGATAGTAACATAGTAACATAGTAGATGACGGCAGAAAAAGACCTGCACGGTCCATCCAGTCTGCCCAAGAAGATAAATTCATATGTGCTACTTTTTTATTTGTACTGTCCTCTTCAGTGCACAGACCGTATAAGTCTGGCCAGCCCTATCCCCGTCTCCCAACCACCAGCTCTGGCACAGACCCTATAATTGAATATAGATAGCTGAGGAAAGGTATGACAACAGTCTCAGTACTATGAAAGCTGCGGAAATGGGTGGAGCAGTCTTGATTAGAAAAAGACAACAGTTGTGATTAAACAACTTTCTCTGTAAGTTTGACCAGATTAGATACTGGCTGGTAATTAGCCAGAACAGTTGGGTCAAGGGAAGGCTTTTTCAAGAGAGAATGTTACACCGAAGCATTTTAGCAGTTCTTTAATGTGCAATTTGCACAAACTTTCATACAAAATGGACATCATTTAAAAATTTACTATGATGATGGTCCCTTTAATAAATATGTTCACATAATGAATAATAGAAAAACACTGGCATTTTTGCATCATGGCCAAAGTATGCATACATATAACCCACTAGTCTCATTTCATGCCATTAACATTGATCTTTCATAGGAACCATAAACATGGGTTTTCCCTTATGCTGGGCAATGATATATGCGTGTTAGTATAGTCAAGGTCAGCCCAAGGGTATCTGACTTCCAAAATGAACCTTCATGCATATGTTCCCCACAGCAATGGTTGAAAGCACTACTCCTACTCCCCCTCCCCCCTTCCATCACCACCACCACCACCATAGTCCAGCATCTCCCTGCAATTTCCTACCCTCTGAGATGTCCAGCATCTTCCCTTCCCTCCCCTATATTCTCAGGTTCCCAGTATATCTCCTTCCCCCCAGGGGCCCAGCATCTCACCTTCCCTTCTCTATCCTCTGAGATGTCCAACACCTCTCTTTCTCTCCCTCCTAAAGTTCAGCATCTCCCCTTCCAGGTGTCCAACATCTTCCCCTTCTCCCCAGGGGTCCAGTATCTCATCTTCCCTACCTCCTTCAGGAGGTCAGCATTTCCCTTCTCCCTGTTGCTGATGATCCTGCTGTCGTCTTACTTCTGTCCTACAGAGCCACAACCTGCATCAAAAACCAACTCAGTGCAGTGGCAGGCCTTCCAGCACCAAGTGTGCTTAAGGACTGTCGGGTCCCACCCACTGTTTCCTCCAGGCTGAGCGGATGTCCTCCAATTACATTGTTACCAGAAGGGGGTGGTGCTTCGATGTTGTGTTTTCAAACTCTAGGGACAGGCAGGTTCCCTGGAGTCTGAAGAACTTGTCTGTCCCTCACTATTGAAAACATGATAGTGAAACAGCACCCCCCACTGGCAGGACTGTAGATGAAGGACTCCTGCTCAGCTTACAGGGAACAGTGGTCCCACCTACTCCAGCAAAAATATCCTGTTGGAGATGACAGGAGAAGCAGGCCTTGAGTGAGTGTGCGTGTGGGTATTTAAAAGCCTACTGCCACATTGACAATGGCTTGCTGCTCTGCTGCAGTCTTGCTGGCTGTGCTAGTGCTGCACTGCCACCCAGGCAGATGTCTAGTCTGTGTAGTAGATAGGTTACCCTGAGTACATTGACCTTGATGACAGAAAATACAAAGTTCACATTATGGAGGAGGTACATGAATATTTATCTCCATTACTTTCATATGCCTGGAAGATGTATAAACTTATATTAAAACCTCATGAAGTATTAAAATTATTTGCAAGCACCATTCATACACTACTATCGTTTTAAAAGAGTAAACGTTTGTAAACTCCAATTGCATCTCTCTTACAGGTTTGGCCAGAGTTTGGAAAAGGAATGAAGGCACTGCACACAACAGAGTCTTCCTTTTCAAACTGGAAGTGAGCAATGAATAAAATTCACGATCAACTTACCACAGGAGGCACAGCAAAGATAAGGGAGACCACCGCCATTGAGCTACACACACCAAACTGAAAACAAGGCAGAGGACAAAAGACACACTTTGAAAACACGGAGCCCCACCCTCTGAAACTTCAGCTACGTTTTGCACCCAGTAACCGGTATTTTGTATACAAAGTTCAGTACAGTGGTCTTTCTATCAAAAAAAGGCCTGGGAGCAAATGAATTTATTACAATAACATTATAGTTGAAAAACCCCTGATGTACTGTATGTAATGCTATAAAAAATTAATTCAGCAAATGGTTGCTATAATTACAACTAGTGGAAATAGGAATGGATATAAAGAGAGAACCATGTTTTATAAATGTTTTGTGGATAGTTGTGAACATCGTGCAGGTCACCTCAGTAACTTCATTATACTTGGAAGATGCAAGATTCATAGATCCGTATCAATTGTTTAAAAAAAATTCACCACTTAATGGTTATCCATTTAGTTTATAAGAGAAATACTTTTTCAATGCAGCTCTAGTCATGATTAAATAGAACATCGGAGGAGAAGACATCTTGAACACTAAAATCCACGTAAGCCACAGATTCTCTGCATCACTGTCATACTGAGGACAGAAGGGGGAATTGAGGAAAGTTGGGAACCAGAAAGATCTGCACTAAACTGGTGTTCTGAACAGGGTGCTCTGTGCAGAACAACCTTCACAGAACACTAGCTAGGATGGATCTCACACCTAAATTTGAGTACGAGCATTTACGCCTACTGAAACCTGGTGCAAATGCTGACACACAACTAATGGCAGTTGGGCACATAAATGACAGTATTCTATTACACTGTGCATAAATTCCAGGAATGCCCCTGACCCGCCCATGCCCCTCCCATAGCCACGCCCCCTTCTGACTTGCATGCCATAAAATTTAGAGACACGTGTTATAGAAGAGGATGCGGGGCTGATCTGCATGTAACTGCAAATGAGTGCCAATTAACACCAATTATTGACGTTAACTAATTAGTGTAGTGTACACAGAGATCAGGGATCCACACCCAAATTTGTGTGCCCAACTTTGGATGACCTATAGGGAACCCAAGAGAGAATGGGATCTCTCAGTCTTTGAACCATCCCCACCTGACTATTTATGTTACTTCGAAGAAAGTCTGGGACTAGATTCTATATATGGCGCCTGAAAAATCAGTGCTGAAAATATTTCTGCCTAGGTGTATTCTGTAAACTGTATCTAGATTTACGCGCAGTTCATAGAAAACGCCTATCCGGTTTATAGAATACACCTAGCGGCCATGCCTACACCTAATTCTAGACATATCCATTTATGCCAAGTAAAACTTGGTGTAAATATTGGCACCTAGGTTAGGAATGGAGCAGGTATACTCTATAAATATGGGCATAGATTTTCAGAATGCTCACGGCCTGCCCATTCCACACCAATGGCCATGCTCCCTTTTTGTCAGCACACATTAGAATTTATGTACACCACATTACAGAATACGCCTAGCAATTTGTGCATGTAAATTCTAATTAATGCCAATTAGTATTAATAATTGCTTGTTATGTGGCAACTATCGCCACTGATTGGCTTGTTAAATAATTAAATTGTGTACACAAATTCAGAATACGACCGGATTTCCATGCACAATTTTGGTAGCACTATATAGAATACAGGGGGTGAAGGCAATTTTATAATCTTGCCACCCATATTTATGAGCCCCTTTTCCGTATAAGTGTATAGAATACTAGCACTTATGCCCATAAGTGGATACTTACCCACAAATGTGCCAGCAGGATGCCCAAGGACTATTCTGTAATGACCTGCCAACTGCTATTGAGACGGATATGGGAGAAGCCACTGCGTGTCCTGAGATTAGTAACATGAAATGTTGCTACTAATTAGGTTTCTGCTAGTACTTGTGACCTGGATTGGCCACTGTTGGAAGCAGGATACTGAGCTAGATGGACTTCTTTGACTGGGTGACCAAAGACTGGATGAAGGACGTGCACTGGAAGCAATCCACTTGGATTTCAGCAAAGTCTTTGATATGGTCCCTCACAGAAGACATGTGAATAAGTTGAGAGGGCTGAACTTAGGACCAAAAGTGGTAAACTGGATAGGAAACTGGTTGGCTGACAGGTGGCAAGGGGAGTGGTAAACAGAATCCGCTCGGAGGAAAGGAAGGTGAGCAGTGGAGTTCCTCAGGGGTCGGTGCTGGGGCCGGTTCTGTTTAATATATTTGTGAGCGATATTGCTGAAGGGCTGGAAGAAAAGTTTGCCTTTTTGTGGACGACACAAAGATAGCCAATACAGTGGATACCCTGGAGGGAGAAGAAACAATGAGAAGGGATTTCCAAATATTAGAAGAATTGTTGAGGGTCTGGCAGTTAAAATTTAATCAATGCAAAATGTCTGGGGTAACTCGTACTCTCCTGGTTTCAGACGTCAAAAACCTTTGCTTTACGAATAGAAACCCTTGGTGAATTTTTTTTCTTTTTTTTTTTTCTTTCTTTTCTTTGATGAGACTGATGAGCATTTGAAAAAAAGAAAAAAATTTACCAAGGGTTTCTATTTGTAAAGCAAAAGTTAAAATTTAATGACAAGAAGTGCAGAGTGATGCAGTTTTGGAGGCCTTATCTTGCTAAAGATGGAAAAAGTCTTAAAACGGTGCAAAGAAATTCTACAAAAATGGTATGGGATTTGCGTTGCAAACTGTATGAGGAGAGACTTGCTGACCTGAACATGTATACCTTGGAGAAAAGGAGAAACAGAGTCAGGAAGGCATGGAACTAAAGGACATGAATTGAGGTTGAAGGGGGGCAGACTCGGGAGTAATGTCAGGAAGTATTTTTTTTCACAGAGAGGGTGGTGGATACATGGAATACCCTCCCGCAGTAGGTGGTGGAGATGAAAACGGTAACGGAATTCAAACATGCATGGGAAAAACACAAAGAAATCCTGTTTAGAAGGAATGGATTCACAGAATCTTAGCAGAGATTAGGTGGCAACACCGATAATTGGGAAGCAAAACTAGTGCTGAAGCAAAGTCCCTTGAACTTCTGGCTCGTTTGAGCATGGATTCAACCACCAAGGAATGATGAGGCAATTGTGGCCTATCAAAACCAGGTGCACTTTGAATCCAGTTCATGGTGTCAATCTTGGAGAGTACTGGGACAGACAGAGGGGACTCCCAATTCTTCACCTGAATGTCTCACAAGATCTTGTGAAGAGGGACAGTCTCTAGGAGGAGAGTCATAATCTAGAACCTCGAACGTCTCAGCTCTGGGTTCGTCCTCCATCTCCAACTTAATGGGGAGGGAAGCTGCTATTTTCTTAACAAAAGCAAGGAAGGAGAGACTCTCAGGTGGAGATTTATGCCTCTCCTCTGGTGGGGAGGAGTCTGATGGTATTCCATAAGCCTCCTCCTCCGAGCAGTACAGTGGATCCTCATCAAACATCCATGAATGGTTCGAATCAGAATCAATGAAGAACTCTTCATGGGAGGAATGAGACCGTGCCTGCTTCAAATGAGAGAAACCATGTCTATGCTTGGAATGGTGCTGAGATGCACGTTTTCCTCTAGACTCTGGTGAAGCTTCCTCCACCATCGATGGAGTGCCCCATGCGGCTCCGGTGTAAGTGAGAGTGCCACAGGCTGAGGGCCTTGCTGGGCAGACTGCATTGCAGTCATGGCTGGCGCAAGTGCCCTTTGTGCCAATGAACTCTGCAGCTGTAAAAGCCCTGCCAAGTGCTCTTGGAACATGGCCCAGATCCATTCATCAAGGGCTGACATTGGCAAAGACTGGGGCATCAGTGCAGAGTTGTTGGTGTCACCTCAGGTACCGGATCCTGTATACCTGGAGACCAGTGTGAAGGCATCTCCAAAACAGATGGTAGTGGTCCTCCCGGCACTGATGCTTCTTGGGTACTGACTGCATCAATGCCCTTTAGCTTCTGGCACTGTGCGTTGAGGGAAGGGGAAATAGCCGTGGCTAAATCAAACGACTCAATGGTGAATGAAAAAAGGGGGAAAGCTCATCTTAAGAAAAACAGGGAGTACCTGACCAAAGCTCAGGCTATGAAGACCCTGTGAGCTGAAAAAAAAAAGAAAAAAATTTAAAGCTAATCAAAATTAAACTAAGAAGGTATGGGGAAATAATAAAAAAATAAAAAAAAAAGAGAAATCCTGGAGGGAAACTAAGCGAGGGAAGGCACCAAAATAGTGGTAGCAACGATGGTACTGAGAGAAGCCTCTTCAGGTGCACTTTCCCCTCACCACAGGCGAAAAAAGACTGATTGTCCTGCACTCATGAGTCAGGTGGGAAGGCACCCGTGCATGTGCGGTGGGAGTGCTGCCTCAAGCTCTTAAAGAAATATTACTCTGGGCAGTGTTTCTGCACTGGGCTCCATGGATGACATCACCCACATGTAAGAATAACCTGGCCTGCTTATCCTCGGAGAAAAATATTTTAAAATTTTTGCTGGAGGGGGCATATCAGGGAGTGGAAAGTAGGCAGTCCAGCAGTATTCAATTAGAGCAGGATTACTACCTGAGCCCCTACCACCTACAAAATAGGTGTTCGTAACTGCTCACATCGTAATTTTAATTTTTTTAATGGCTGTACACTAATGGCAAAATTAGCGCATGGCAATTAATACAAAAATGGAGAATCAGCCATTTTACTGCCATGGCCTTAGCACACGTGAAAATCCAAATAAGGGCACACTAAGGCCACTTTTTGCGGCAGCTTAGTACAAGGAACCCTTAGGGCTCTGTTTACTAAGGTGCGCTAGCATTTTTAGCGTGCACTAACACTAGAGACACCCATAGGAATATACGGGTGTCACTAGCATTAGCACATGCTAATTTTAGTGTGCACTAAAAATGCTAATGTGCCTACAATGCGGCTTAGTAAACAGGGCCCTTAGAGTCTTAAGTTTGGCTGAACATAGGGCACAAAGTTAGAAGCCTAATTCTGGCACCTAAATTTAGGAGGACAGCTTTTTTTTTAAATATTGAGCTTTAAACATTGTTTCCTTCTGTTATAGTTTACAAGCAAAAACGTCTGTTTTGTGAAAAATGAAACGGGCCCTAGGAAGGCTATCGGCTAAGTGATGTCTCCTCTTTCCCCTGCCCTCCACTCCATGTCCAGCGATTCTCCCCTCCCATCCATGTCCAGTGACTCACCCCAGCCCCCACCTGCCCCCCTTTTAAGCACCCAAGGTTGAGTTCAACCTCATCCCTCACCTGCCCACCCTCGTCTCCCACAACAGCCCTCTTTTCCTTCCTGCCGCCCTGCCATTAAAAATTTCATTTTACCTGAAATCGCAGCTGTGGCAGTGAACACGGCAGACTCGGCTCGTGTCGCCTCCAGCCTTCACTTTCCTTCCCTCTCTATGTCCTGCACTCCTCTGATGTTATTTCGTCTTTCCGCGAGGGTGGGACACGGAGAGGGAAGGGAAGGCTGGAGGCGAGCTGACATATGCTCATTTGCATATGGTTACAAACCCAGCCAGCCAGGGATGCAGATGGACAAGTTATTATATAGGAGATTATAGATGAAGAGAAAAAGATAGCAATAAAGAGAGGTGAGTGCTGTATGCTGAAGAACTTGCCATGACCTAAGAAGAAAAAGTGCATTGAAGACTTGTGCTTGTTGCTTGGATGTGTATTCTATGGATTCATGCACCCTCTCGTGGTAGGCAGGTGAACTTTCAGGTATTTAGTAAGAAAATTACCACGGAGCATTTAAGATGAAAGCATTACAATATTCCTGAATTCAGTACTGTTCCTGCTGACATGGTTGGAACCCTAAGTTAACAATGACCTCTAATAATGCAATCTGAGAAAAGGAAGGGTGTCAATTGTTGATAACATTATATAGGGAAGGAACAGATACTTTATTCAGGTAAACAGACTATCTTAATTCTGCCAAAATACTATTTAATTTGGGTGCCTAATTCTGATGAATTAATTGCTAAAAGTGAGAACCAGATACATACAGATATACAGTAACTGTGTTTTATAAGAAAGTTATACATGTTCCAGCTACAAAATACCGACCCTGAGGGGGAGAGGATTTCTTGCCAAGGCAGAGTACTAGAAATGAAAAGAAACTAAATATTTGTCAAATGTTAGCTACAAATGTACACAGCTAGTGGTGAAACAATTACCCTTTTGTTCAAATAAATTTAAAAAGGGGTGGGGGTAGACTTTTGTCTGCTTTGAGTCTTGCACATTATCTCTGGGATTCAGTAATATTGCACCTTTTTCTACATGGAAATCAAAGCGTATTCTATAACAATGTGCATAAATTAAAACTGCTTAGCTAACCAGCACTGTTAATTGGATATTAACAAGCAATTATCAGCACTAATTGGCATTAATTACGCACTCATCTAACTAAGCATATTCTATAACGTGGCACACGCAAATTCTAAGTTGCATAGTTGAAAAGAGGGGGTAGGGCCATGGGCAGGGCATGGGCATTTCTAAAATCTATGGGCCCTGTTTACTAAGCTGCGCTGTAGGCGTGCTAATTTTTAGAGCGCGGTAAAAAGTTAGCGTGCCTACAGTGCTGCTTAGTAAACAGGGCGCTGAGTGCATTGTTATAGAATATAACCACTCTGCACCCAATTTAGGCATCAGGATTTATGTGGAGAGGCACTCCGCATAATTCTATATTCCTGTGAAATTAAAGCCTATTCTATAAAATTTAGGCAAACTATAGAGTGTACACCTAGGCATATTTTTTTTCCAAGAGGAATTTTCAGACACCATACATAGAATCTAGCCCTATAGGCATTCACTAAAATACTAAAATTAATTATATTCACTTGCAGTCCTTTAGAAAAGAAAGGCAGATGTAGCCCACGATCAGCTTCAGCGGTGATGCAGAGTAGAATTTCAGAAACTGGATCTTGGTCATAAAATTCAATTACTTAATGAGGGCTATCTTGTTTCAGTTGGTCATTGTGCTGACCTATTAACGCAAGTCCTCAAAATAGAAACTGGTTTGAATACGAGACTAAAATAAAGAAAAATATCGTATGTCTTCGTATTTTGCTTTTTTTTTCTTATTATTATTATAACTTTTGCATAGACAGTGTCACATTCAATTTAATAACTCTACTAGAAATTGTACTGATCTGGCGCTACAGTTCCATGTGCTAGCGTTCATCTTTTACTTTTCATAGCGGATTGTTTAAGCCATATTAAGGGAATAACACCAGAGAAACGTACTTGCATTTGTTTTGTTTTACAAAGAAGATAGTTCATTTCTATGCTCCGGAAAGCCCATTCACGATCGACGGTTTAACGGGCATTTGTAGTCACCTTTGGTGAATGAATCAGCATTTTAAGTGCATCCTTTTAACTGGGGATGTTCTCTGCCCCCAGAGAATACATATAAGCCTGCAAGTCTCGCAAACGCTGATCCTAAGATCAACGTTTAAAAAAAAAAAAAGGGGGGGGGGGGTATCTGTAGGACTTGGTCATGGCAGAAGATCAAGACCAGTAGCTTTAAAACTCTCAGTAACATTTGTAGGGCTCGGTCCCCCGGTGCGCAGTAGCACTGGAACCGTTTATCAAGGACTGAATAGCAATCTGCCCTGCGCTTTAACCAGGGACCCATCCTCGCTGAAAACCAGAACAAAATAGTGTACAGTGATCATGTAAATGACAGTTTGAAAATATGTAAGAAATAATTGGGTAAAACAAAAACTTTCGCCCCATTTTACTAAATTGCACCTGAGTTTATTTCCCCAGAAATTTTAAACTCAGGGATTATGAACCATATTGATTGTCCGTTCCTTAGATGTCCTGCATTTCGTCAAAACTAATTTTCCTTTCAAACACATTTGTATTACACTGGAGATAAAAATCGCTAAAAACTATACCTGCTTTCGTGTTACTCTTAATTATATATATAAAAAAGAACCATTTGCTAGAGTTCCTGATGTGCAACAAACATCTACAATGCATAGTGATCAATGATTGTGTTTTCCAGAGCTATAGAATTTCTTTTACGAACCGAAACAGAATATTTTAATTATGTAAAAGCCACAAAACTGCGTTCGGCATGGCAGAACAGGAAAAAGTTATGTAGAAAATAAAACCATAGAATGCATTTTAATTAAACGAGGAAGCATTGACATTTTTTAAAACGTGTTTTAATCTGTAAACTTTACGTACGAATGATTACTCTACCTAGGAATTTGAAAGTGTTTTCACTTTTTTTAACCTAATTGCTCATAAAAGTTGTTTGTGCATTTTCAGATATCCACATAGACGCACAGTATCCTCTGGCTCAACAAGACGTGCAACCTGCAAAATACTCAAGGATCTCATTAATGAAAGAAAAAACTGTCAGACTGTGCCACCGTTGATTTGATCTTTGCAGTTGGTCTTCTACTCTGGAAAGAAAAGGGAAAAAGAGAGACAAGAAAAGACTTCCCGGACTCCTGCGGCGAGTGCCTGGCATGCCCCTGCTGTGGGACCAAGACACAGGAAGGGTGAAGCATCCGCGCTCCGCAGGCTCAGAAGCGGAATCCCCTTGGGGGCTCGCGGCTCCTTCGTCCCTCCCCCGCTTCGTTCACACCTCAGCTTGCCTGGTGACGTCATGCCCATTGTTTTGGTGCGCCCAACCAATCGGACACGCCGCCTGGATACTACGGGGGCCGAGATGGGCCCTGCCTCGCGTTTGGAGGACTTCCCCGCGCCTAGCCTACCGCATGGCGCAGGGCGCGCTGCCTGGTTTTCCTGCAGCTTTAACAGCTCTGACATGGAAACGCCGTTGCATTTTCAACGCGGCTTTTTCCAAGAGCAGCCGCAGCATCGCTCGCAGCAGCTGCTTTGCCAGAGCCCGGACGAGGAGCAGGACGGCCCATGTCTCCACTGCAACAGCTGCGCCTTCTACGGCGAGGCGGGGGATAACCTGCCCCTTCTTCGCACCTCCTCGCCCTTGACAGGAGCTTTCCGGAGCAACTCTTCCCCAATCTCGTGCTCCTCCCGGCCAGGCAGCCAGCTGAACGTGAGCGAGCTGACGCCTTCCAGCCATGCCAGTTCGTCCAGGCAGCAGCACCAGTACCACCAGCAGCAGCAACACCCTCAGTACCACCAGTGCCATAGCCGGCAGCAGGCGAGCCCCAGCAGCACTGGCAGCGGCGGCGGCGCCCGCAGGGAGAGCAACCCTTTCACGGAAATAGCCATGAGTAGCTGCAGGTACAACGGCGGGGTCATGCGGCCGCTCAGCAACCTGAGCTCGTCCCGCAGGAACCTGCACGAGCTGGACTCGGAGTCGCAGCCGCTGCAGCCCGTCCCCAGCGGCCCCGCCGCGCCCGAGATCGTGGTCTCCAAGCCGGAGCACAACAACTCCAACAGCCTAGCGCCCTACGGTTCCGGGGCAGGGGGCGGGGGCCAGGGCAACAGCGGCAAGTCCAACAAAAAGAAAAACCAGAACATCGGCTACAAGCTGGGGCACCGGAGAGCGCTTTTTGAGAAGCGGAAGCGCCTGAGTGACTACGCGCTCATCTTCGGCATGTTCGGCATCGTGGTGATGGTCATAGAGACGGAACTTTCTTGGGGAGCCTATGACAAGGTAATGGGGAAATCTGCCGCCCCCCTCCATTTAGTCAGTTGTTTTCATCCCCTTCTCCCGGCCACAGGTAAGCCTGGAGATACTCCAAATTCGTCCTGGAAGTTTGCGATTTACCCCGCCCAAAACGTGACTATGCCTATGGGCAACTTGCAAGAAGGGGAAAAGTAGTTTGGGGGAATCTCTTCATAAAGGCGGTTAAAACATCCCAATAAGTAAATAAAAGCTGCACTCCAAAAAGCATCGCTTTTGGCTTTTTAATGGCCAGTAGCTATGGAAAAAAGGTAAAACAGAATAGTAACTTTGTTGCTTATTCTGTTTGGGCAGCAGCACAGCTGATATTTCCTCCGTTGCCTTGGTAGCATCTTGGAGTTTATTTTCAGCTTTTACCCCTTGAGTGTTGTGACAGCTGCACCAACGTTTTGATTTAGACCACTAGCATCGTGCAACCCTAACACTATATTTAATGTAACTTCGCTCTAGACAGTATACACTGGTCAAGAAGAATGACAAAATAAATAATAAACCTTTATAAAGTGTAATTGTTTCATAGAAACTTGAAACATTTTCTCTGTTGCAGGGGTCGCTGTATTCGTTAGCTCTAAAATGCCTTATTAGCCTCTCCACGATTATTCTGCTTGGGCTTATTATTGTATACCACGCAAGGGAAATTCAGGTAATGTTCTATTTTATACATATAAGTTTCAACCTATTTTATTAAAACATGTAACACAACATTAAAAAAACAAATACAACTATAATAAAAATGAGCACAGGCTGATACAGAAAAAAAATCACTGCTCATTTTGAAACATATTCCTTTTGTATCAAGATTTCCATCTGAAATGTAATAAATGTACACTGCTTTTACTCTTGAGAAATAGTTCCCGGAGAAAGTCTGTTACCTTCAGTATTGCTGCAGTGCTATACGTTTTTTTTGTTTTATAGGCTGAGAAGAGAGTTGCATGCTGTAATATGGTGTTTAAACCATAAACCCATGAGTGTCTTTCACAGATAAGCGACAATGTCAGATGAAAATAAGATTTTATAAAGGTTGTGTTGGAGGACTACATAAACTTGTAAAGAGATTAATGTTAGAGGAAAGAGGTGCAGAGTTATGTTGTATGATAGAAGCCTTTACTTGATGAACCTATTTATTTATTTAGCTTATTTGTTAACCATCTTAGACTGTATATATACATTCCATGCTGCCCTGGTCTAGTATATTTCATACCATTCCCAGTTGAAAGGGCATCTACTTACAGGGTCTTTATGAAGCTCATTTTCAAAGTAACCTATGTAACTTTATAAGTCTATGTGCTTGAAAATACACCTCCACTTAACTTTGTAAGTCAATGTGGGTTGACAGTGGCCAAGTGATTTATAGGTCAGGCTCAAATATATCTCAATGAGCTAGGTACTCGATGTAAAATCTGATACACAGACCAAGTAACTTTTCAAGCAGCAAAAACAGAGTGCATCTGCAATACCATGCAATCTTTCTAATAAATCCGGTGCACTGTTCTGTAATGTACTGCTGTAAAAGCTTGCCTAATGAAAGTTTCAAAACTGAAGGTTAATAAAATAAAATATTTGTCTTAAAGGATCAAGAACATGCTTATCCACCAGATTGCAAAACTGTTTAGAACTCTTTACTTTGGTCTTGCTAATTGTGATATATTGTTCTGTTGAAATGGTTTGTTTTGTTTTTGGTAACGACTGCCCTGTAATAAATACACTTTCGGTTTAATCATAATAATAAATTAATATTTTTTGTTGTTTAGAGATACAGATCACCTTTGACTACTTTTTTTTATTTTTTTACAATAATCGAGGTTTGCAAGCCCATCTTAAATGTTCCATGGTTTACCCCCACATTATATTAATGTCATTACAGAAGAGTTCGGTAAGGTAGAAAGCAAAGAAGCACAAGGAACCTTCAAGTTAGGGTCTCTCAGCTTTGCTCTATTGGTCTGACCGGAATGCCCTTGGTTCCAGACTCTACACCAAAGGTGTTAAGCTGCTTATACACATTCTGTGAATCAACTTCATTGTATGTGTTGACTTAAAAAAAAAAGAACCTGGATGACATTGTTACCTTTTGTATATCATTCCTTCCCTTTTCTTAAAAAACATTTGCCAAATCGTTGATGGCTTTTACCTGCTTGGAGCTTAGGACAGTTTAAAAATAAGGAAGCTGCTTTCCTTTCAAGGAAGCCGCAGGGAAGCCTCTAAGCTCAAGAGAGAGCCAAGCAATTTGTGTATTGCAGGGACGTAGGCAGTGTAGTGAGACGAATTGTAATGGGACTCCAGTGAAGATGTGAATTAAGGTGCATTATCTGTTAAAAGAGCCTTATGTAAAGAGATCCCAATTATCTTTTATAAACTCAAGCAATGGTAGAAACATTTTATAAGAATTGGGGGAATAAGTGGCATATTGTTAGTTTCACAAAAGACCGTTTGTATTTTAAAAATCTACAGTTTAGAATTCGCCACCTGCAGTTCCAGGAAAATTGCATACTATATACTTCCAATCTTTTTCAAATCCCAGTCAGTAAAATTGGGTAGTTTTAGTTTTTTTCTTTTTTGAGACGTGCCTTTTCCTTGCCCAACATAAGAGAATAGTGGAGTGCAATCTGGATTATCCGTGAAGATAATTTGCCTTTTGAGAGACACTATGCAGAAGCAGGAATTGGTCAGAAAAGGCTAACAAAAAAAAAATGTAAAAAGACATCTCAATGGGGTGATTTCATATTGCAGGAAAAATAATTAACACTGAGAAATATGTGCAAGGAAGCGTCAAATTTGCCATATATTGATTGGAATAGGAAGGTTGTCATCTGCCTCCTTTTTATAAGAAAGAAATTCTACATGCAACATTGTTTTAATTTAGAAAGTGCACTTGCTAATAAATTACATTACCGTAGTAAAGAATGCCCTTAGAAGGTGGAGGTATTTAAATACATTGAGACTGCTGGCTTAAATAATCGCCTCACATCTTGAAAATTGCTGATGTGTTTAGCCTTGCCAAATGTTGCCATCGCCATCTAGTTCTGCCCTTATCACATTGGACGGAAAATTAGATCATAGAAGCATTGTTCATGCATGAATGGTGCACTGGTTTAGTGTGTGGGCCACTTGAGTCTGTGGACTGCGCTCTATTAAAACTCTACCATGACAAGAAGACTATTTTATTACCGAAAGGGCATAGCGCATATTTCATGTACGCCCAGTTTGAGACGAGAATAGGACGCCTTTTCATCTCTGCAAGTCCTATCTGCAGCGTGATTCCCCTCTATAACTATGAGCGACACATTTCAGCACCGCGGATAGCTCGTGTCTTCGAGCCTCAGCTTGACTGACAGGCACTACTCTAGCTTCATTCACCACGAAATTGTTTCCTTTGTTTAAAAAAACGTCGCCCTGTCTAAAACCCGCTGTTTGACAAATGCGCCTTTGCAGCCTAGCCTTCCCGTTTTAATCGATTTTTAAAATACATTATTTTGGACGCTTATTTTAAAACGCAAATATATTTTGTACTTTCATAACTTTACAGCGCATCCTTGATAGGCCAGCTTCCCCTTGTTCAGAAATAATGGCAGCAGTATTTTTTCTTCCTCCTAGATAAAGAATCTTATTGGTGTAATGTTTTCCTTTTTTTTTTTTTTTTTAAGAAGCTAATAGGTTAAAACGTTGGGGAAACGCCGGCAAGCAATTATCGCATTATATACAATGACTGGTAGACATTTTATTTTTAATCACCTCTTGGCTTAAACGGGAGATGTTATTTTTGTCATTCACACATATTGGATGAAAAGGGGAATCCCCAGTCCTTTTTGATTTTTTTTCTCTTACGTACCGCAGCAGCTAAATCGCACAGCTGGCGCTCCACCTTATCCTCGCCTATGATTCATGAAGGTCTCTGTCTCGTTAATAGTCCCGCTGCTAAATATAGGCAGAGAGTTGCCCCGCATTAATGAGCTGTGTGGCTGTGTGCTGGAGCTTCCCGGGTTATCCCCGCTCAAGATCGCCGCCTGCCACAGCCTTCCGCCGAGCCTGCGCCTTGCTGCAGTGCGTGGGAGGCACAGGCTACAAATCTTAATAGTTGGGGGAAGGGAGCTGGGGAAAGCCAACGTGGAGGAGGGGGTGCGCTGGCAGAGGAGGGGACGAGGGAAACCAGTCTATTCCTTCTCTATTGATTTTTTTTTTTCGGGAAACGAAAGCGAGGCGGTTTTTGAAGGTGGAGGAGGGGAGGAGGAGATGGAGAGGTAATGTGAGCTGGAGGCTGCTGAATAGGGGGTTTCCCCTGCGAGTGCAACGTTTGATTCATCTCCGAGGGGGGCGGGGGATTGCAGCTAGGAGCGCCAGTAATAGCTTCATGTGCAGAGCAATACGTCTGAAATCTGAGGAGGGGGAAGGAGGGATTTTATCGTCGGGTTATGCTCGAGTTCTTTGTTAAGTAAACTATAGCACTGTCAGCCAATGAATCCCTGTAGCTGTAAAATGAAGATCTGATTTAAGAGGCGTTTTATCTCCATTCTGTGTCTATGGTGGAGGGGGCTGGGGAAGCTTAGTAAAATCAGGATCTAAAGTCTCAAGCAAAAATCAGGATACCTTTTGAGAAGCAGTAACATTTACAAATCAGTGATTGGGTGATAGGTTTAAAATTCTGTCTTGGAGGGGTCTTTTGTTCATAAGTCTATGTGGTTTTCCAGTCACAGGCTGAGATCACAGGGCTATGCTCTGTCAGTGAGTCAGTGACAGTAAAGCATGTTCATTCCTCTTATGTATCTTCTATCTCATTTTTGAATTTAACCATTATTATACACTTTTCTCTTTGTCTCTTTCATACTACTAACAAAGATTAACATCCCCGTGTTTGATAACTTATTTGCATCCAGATCTGATGATCATTCCTAGGCTGTTACAGAAGTAGAAGTCCGATTGATGTAAGGGGAAGCCATGCATCTTTTTTTTTCTTTTTTGCTACATCAGCTGTTCCATGGGGAGAGGGGGGATGGTTCAGCAGCTTATCTGACAAAGTTCTAAGAAGGAATTCAAGCATCAGGGCTGCAAGGTGATACCGCCATAGCTGTCTGCATCATTGGAGCCATTGTGTGTGTGTGAGACATTGCCTTTGCCACATTGAAGTCAATTGTAGAGCACCAGTGTCAGCTGTTATAGGTCATCCTAGCAAGGCGTTATGGTTATATTTAAAGTGTGTGACTGATGGAAACAGGCATTAATTTGTTTGTTCATTTATTTATTATGATATATTAACTGAGTGAAGAGATTTATCCAAGGTGGTGTACAAAATATAATAGAGGAAACTCATATACACTGCATACATTTCTTGCTGTTTCACTGTCATGTTTTGTAATATAATTAGCTGAAGGCATTACATTCTACTCATACCTTGTGCATGAATTCTCTTTCCCTTCCAGTGGGAATTCAGTCCTGCCCCAGGCAAGTCAAATTCCGCAAACCAAAATGTGGTTTGCATAATATAAATTTTAATACAGGTGGCCAGCGGGCAGAAAGATCAGTTTCTGCCATTTTATTTGGACCATTTTATCTGTAAATTACTGGTGAAAAAAATCAGTACCAGTTCCAGTGGCAAGGAGACACCGACAGGGGGAATCTCTAGGAACAAAAGCTCTATCAAACCTAACATTTATTTTTCAGTGAAAGTTGAAAGACTGAGAAAAATAACAACCAGCAACTGGGTGAGATAACCAAACTCATTGGTTTTGATATTTACTAGTGTGGACTAATGCCATTTAGGAGGAGATTCTATATATATAGCACCTAAAAAAACATCTATGTAGATGTTTTGCATCTTTAAACGATGTTAATTATGTATTTCTTGATCATGAGAAAATGCAGAAATTTGTAATTTCTAGAGGAGGGTGGAGGTGTTGGTCTCACTTGAATCTTAACACAGAATAATATGCTAGTAATATCAGCTAGTTGGTTTATGTGTTTTTTCCTCTCAATTTAATTTAAGATGGTTAATTCCTTTTAATTTTTTCCTAGTATCTTGTTCAATTTTTGTGGTCAGTGTGAGAAGAATAATAGTTTATTTTTGTTAATGTCTTGGAGTAATCCTGTATAATAATTCTAATATCCTTCACATGTGTAACATGGATGTAAATTTGAAATTATAATTTAAAAAAAATCGGCGCTGAAATCGGTGCCGACTAAGCGTATTCTGTAATCGGTGCCTAAATTCAGGCGCCGATGATAGAATATGCTTAGTTCATATTTCGGTGTCTAAATGTATGAGCATCCATTTACACCAGTGAAAATGTGGCATAAATCCCAGTGCGTAGATTTAGACACACTGAGCCATATTCTATAACTAGGCGCAAAAATTTCAGAATGCCCATTTCCCCACCCATAACCACGCCCATTTTTGCCTGCGTGTGTTAGAATTTCGGTGCACATCATTACAGAATACATTTAGTGAGTTGTGTGCCTGAATTCTAATCAGTGCCAATTAATGCTCATTATTGCTTGTTATCAGTGCTCAGCTTGTTAAATTACAAGCATTGTTATAGAATCCACGCCAATTTCTTCGCCAATCTTTAGGTGAACTATACATAATCCGGGGGTTAGCAGGGCAATTCTATACATGGCACCAGAAATAATTGGAGCACTATTCTGTAGAATAGTACTTAGGGCTCATTTCCATGCCAAAAGCTGGGCGCCAGTTTTTATGCTAGCTGAAACTGGTGTAAATGCTGGCACCCAACTCTGAGCATTTCGGCATAGAAATGGGGCTATTTTATAATGCCACATGTAACTTTTTTTAAAACATTTTTTATTTATTGCAATTTAAATTTTTACAAGAAAACTTGAATGAAACACAGAGAAATATTAAAGAAAAAATGAAAAAATTCACAGTTAAATTGTATAGCTACACTCTTCCTTAGACCACAAAATGAAAATCAAGGGTGTGGGGGGGGGGGGGGGGGGGGGTTCAAATAAGATTAAGGAGATCACATTGCTTGAAATACAAAGAGGAAAATGACAACCCACATATTCCCATTAATTATTAACTTGTATCAGTTGTTCCCATCGGTCCACTGGATAGCTTTCTCATATCCAAAAAAGTTCGTAATTGATTTGGTTCAAAGAAAACATATTTGTTTCCCAGGAAACGCAGTAGACATTTGCATGGATATACTAACAGAAAAGTTGCTCCTAAAGCTCTTGTTTCCTCTCTGAGAGTCAAACACTGCTTCCTTCTACCTTTTGTAACATTTGCCACATCTGGATAGATCCATACTTTTTGTCCACAAAATGGTATAGAAGAGTTTTTAAAATATAGTCTCATCACTGAATTTAGATCTCATTCGAATACAAATGAAACGATTAATGTTCCTCGAGTGGCTACTTCAGTCAGTGAATCTTCTAAGAAAGATGACAAGTCATGGATCCCCAGTTCATCTTCCTGTGTTTGAGGTAAATTCCCAAGATTTACAGGTTCCCCTCCTTTTTGAACGGAAGATGGTAAATAATATATTTTGTTACATGGGGGGAATAGCTGACGAAGAAATCTTCAAAATTTCTAGTAAATATTTTTTTAAAGAAATCATAAGGTGTTATACCTGCAGATCTGTGAAAGTTCAATACTCTCAATGTTAATCGTCTATTGTGATTCTCCATTTGTTCTGTTTTTCGATATGTTGCAAACTTATCTTTCACCAAAACATCCACCGTAAGTTTTATATTATTAACTTCCGTTTGTGTCTGTAGAACCTGATTTGCTGTTTCAGTTTTTACCATCTCCAAAGATTCAGTAAGATTATCCATTTTACTCACAATCAGAGTTGTTTCCTGGGTCGATTTGGTAACAGCTACTGTTAAATCCTGAATTGCTTTCCATATGGCTCCCAATGTAGCGTCCACGGGACTCGTCAAGCTGGTTGTCTGTGTGCCATTTGTCACATAGCGATCTAATGTTTGCTGGATAGGGGACGAAGTTCTGGCCATCGATGGTTGGCCTTTTGCCGTTCCCTTCCTCTTCGTGTGCGGCATCAGCAAGGAAAAAATGTAAGTGGAAAACTCCAGAGAACAGCAGAACTGCTTAGCGTACGAGCTTCGGGTCGCCATCTTGCCATGCCCCCTCATCCCCACATGTAACTTTTATGAACACCCCTGTCACTCCCTTGGCCACACCCACTTTTGAGTTGCATGCTAGGGGATTTAGGTCAGTGGGAAGATGAGTGTGCAAATTTCAATTATTGCCAATTAACTGTAATCACTGATTGTTCATGGGCAAATTTCGGCACCAAAGTCTTGGCGCCATATATAGAATCCAGGGGGTTAATGCATAGTACTGAATGCAAGCACCATTTTTATTGGTGGAGTTTATTCAGTAACTACACAATGACACTCATTAAGGCAGAGATATCTAAACAGTGGGTTGGGACTTCAATTGGCATCACAAAACCCATGTTTGGGGTTGTGACCTTGGTGGGCTATCCATAGATGCATCATCTGCCACTCTGGGTATCGCACAGTTTTATTTGGCTGCAATCATGGGGTCATGGCCACAAAAAGGTTGATAAGCACTTCATTAAGGTTTTCCCTCTGAATGCAAAGTCTGATTCAACTTCTGGGGAGGGGGGTGGAAATAGCCTAGTAATATAGTAAATGTAAACAGATAAAGACCTGTTTGCTCCATCCAGGCTGCCCTACAAGGCTGCCAGGGTTGTTTCTGGCACTCTGTGCAGGCTACACTTCTTCATAATTAAACATTGGCAATTGGCAACTTGCAATATAGCCAGTTATATGATGCGATCTTGGAACATAATACCATGATACCAGTACTTTCAACATTAAGAAGGCCTTCCCTCCCCCCCTGCCAATTACATAATTTATTCACAAATATTGTTATGTTTCTACCTCTCTCTTCATAGAGATACATAGCACTTGCAGTCATAGTATATGCTTTGAATGTGATATAGTATATGTGTGCTTAATGCTTATCTCTCCCTGCCAATTCTGGGTACAGGCTAAAGACGTCTGCCCAACACTGGCCCTACTGACCACCTACTGGATTTGGTGTCAAAGCTCACTCCAAATGGGAGCCTTTAATGTCTAGTAGCGCTATAGAAATGATTAGTAGTAGCTGCAGATTATATGTGAAGGGCATTTCAAGTAAACATTTCTTCTTGATGTGAAGACAGGGCTGAAGACTTAACTGGTGGCTGAACAATTAAAAAAGTGATATTAAAATGTTTTTTTCTTTTCCATAAAAAGCTCAGGAGCTCCATCTCTAGCCGTCTTCAAATCTAAGCTAAAAGCCCACCTTTTTGATGCTGTTTTTAACTCCTAACCCTTATTCACTTGTTCAGAACCCTTAATATTCCCTTATCTCTTGTTTGTCCTGTTTGTCTGTCCTAATTAGATTGTAAGCTCTGTCTCGCAGAGACTGTCTCTTCATGTTCAAGTGTACAGCACTGCGTATGTCTAGTAGCGCTTTAGAAATGATAAGTAGTAGTAGTAGTAGGGCCCGTTTACTAAGCTGTGCTATCACTAGGGCAAGGCTTTCCCCGCATGCTGAGGCCACTTTTAGGGGCCCTTTTACAAAGCAGCAGTAAGCCCAACGTGAACTTACCGCTCATTTTTCTGGCGGCCCATCGCAGCTGCTGACAGAAGTCCTGTCTCAAATGTGCACCACTTCTGGGGAAAAAAGAACCCCCCCCCCCCGGGAAATGGCTTGAGCGGTGGTACTCGGGCATCTCCATGCACTTCCTTGTTACCGCCAGCCATGTGTGGCTGGGGTCTTTTTACCTGCTGCGGTATACATGGCCCTGGCGCGCAGGGTCCTTTTTCCCGCAGCTTGGTAAAAGGACCCCTCAGTGCAGCTGTAAAATGGCCACATTTCCTACTTTCTTATTAATGACCACGTGCTAATTTCCCCATTGGTGTGTGGCCATCAGTACGGGAGTCCTTACCGACACCTGTTTTCTAGCCGGTAAGGGCTCATGCGCTAATCAGACACGTGAAGCGATGTAGCTGAGCTAACTGATTAGCACAGTACTTGCTTAGTCCCCATCCCCAAATATGCCCCCAGTGCTAAAAAATAAAATATATTGTTTAGCGCATGGAAAGTGTGCAGAGATTCCAAAATTACCACGGGACGCTTGAGCTGTTTTTAACCTGCGGTAAACACGCATTAGTGCTTACCACAGCTTAGTAAAAGGCCCTTCAGAGTGCATTATATTGCCATCAGTCTTTTTACAGGAAATAGGATTCTTGATTTTTTTTTAATTCTGTTCTCAGGTCATCTTACTTCTCCTGACCATGCAGCATTTTTGAATGATTTTATATAAACTCTGAATTGATTGTATTTTTTCTTGTCAGGAAATTACAATTTCTATACAGATTTGTTTGATATGCTATGCTGAGTTATCCAGCAAAATATAACCCTATGGTAATTATATTACTACTAAACATGATTTGGATGAAACCTGGAGCATTTTATTAGGACATTACTACATTTGTGTTTTTAAGCATGGATACCCCCTGCTAATTTGAAGAATTTCAGAGTATATTGGTTAATTAAAAAAAGAAGGGCAAGGAATCAAGATGATACAGGAGGTGGCTGTAGTATGGTGAGATCCAGATGAGCAGCAGAAATTGAGCAGCAGTGGCTGTCCCTGCCTTGCAGAACATTGGGCAAGTGTAAACCTCCATAAATGCTGACTGTGTTTCAGCTTCCTTAGGTAGCTAGTTTTAGGTATATGGATTCTGTGTAAGGTGGAGTTTTTTTTTTTTTGGGGGGGGGGGGGGGAGTTGATGTTGAAGTGCCTACATAAGAACTTAAACATTGCCATACTGGGACAGAGTGAAGTTCCATCAAGCCCAGTATCCTGCTTTCAACAGTGGCCAGTCCAGGTCCCAAGTATCTGGCAAGATCCCAGAGCAATAAAACAGATTTTATGCTGGTTATCCTAGAAATAAACAGTGGATTTTCCCAAGTCTATCTTAATAATGGTTTATGGACTTTTCTTTTAAGAACTTGGGCAAACCTGTTTTTAAATGCTGAGCAACTCTAAATAGGGTCATGGGTTTGATATACCACCTTTATGTGGTACAGCCAAAGCAGTTTAACATATATGCAGGTACTTTCTCTGTCCCTAGTGGGCTCACAATCTAAGTATGTGCCATTATTTTCGTAACTGTGTATCCTACCCTCACAATCCAGAAGTGAGCTCATTAATTGACCCACAGTTATGAGGCATGACAGTGGGTATAGAGTGGGTCTGAAGGGATATGTTTGAAATTAATCTGCTTTTATTCAAAATTATTTCATGTGATTATATTTTATTTTTAACATGTATTTTATTATGCATGTTGGTTGCAAATCATCTAGAATTTAAATAGAGTGATCAATAAATACATTAATTAATTCTCTCTCCCCCCCCCCCCCCCCCACTCCCTCCCGAAGCCATGCTATCTGAAACTTTACGAGGTTTGGTTCATCGCCAGTTCTCTGCCAGGTTATCTAAACTGGTGGCTGTGTCTATCAAATCTTTCTGACATGTAGATATTATTATATCTTTGAAGAAATCCTTGTCACTCATATTTATCAAGTTTTAGAAGGTTTTAGCATTTTACAATTGCAAGTTAAAATCCCAGGAAGAAGCATGGCAAAGAAATTAGAACGGATGGAACAGCAAGAGGGAGAGTTGTGGGTTTGTATTTGCTGCTTTCATTAGAGACAGAGATTTGATTCACTGCAGACTGGAGACTATAGAACATCATGACCGATGTTTCAGTTTACATTTTATTAACTTTCCGGAGTCTTCTTTAATATAATCTTTGGACTTTGATTAGACATGTTATTTGCAGAAGGTGTTGCATTTGTCTACGTGACTATTCCTTGTATTATGTGATTTTTATATTACATTTGGAGGGCAAATAACAGTGCTAAGGATATATTATGGGTCCTTTTACTAAGCTGTGGCAAAAATGGCCTGCGGTAGTGCGAGGGCGTCTTTTGGGCATGTGTTGGGCCATTTGTTTACCACATCTAGGAAAAAAGGGCCTTTTTTTAAGGGGCCGGAAAATGGACGTGTGCTAAATTCAAACCCAGCGTGCGTCCATTTTCGGCCACCCATTGACCTAGCGATAAGGGCCCACGTGCTGGTGACCAGTCGGCACGCACCAACTGCCGATTTAACGCCGGAAACGCTGCGCACAGTAGGAAATAAAAAAAATAATTTGACCTAGCGCTATGGGTGCGCGTCAAATCCAGAATTACCACCAAGGGGCATTCTAGCCTGGCGGTAGTCTCATTTTGGCGCACATTGCCTACAGTAGGCTCTATGAGCGTGCAGTGTGTGCCAAAATGAGACTACCACCAGGCTAGCATGGCCATTTAACTCTACCCTCTGTGGTAATTCCGGATTCTAGTAAAAGGACCCCTTAGTGAAAAATCTAGACTTGAACCATTTTTTGTGTAGATAGTTCTCTACTATTTCTTTCCTCTAAAGTTATGCTTTTTTATTTGGCCCAGACCAGAAATTCAAGGATGCGCTGGTTTGGGGTTAAAAATATTCTCTATTCCTGATTTTTTTTTCATAAGCAATATAAAGTTTTGCTCCTTGGAGTTTGCTTCTATTTGCAATTTCTTTACATGTATTTTATTAAATTTGAGGGGAAAATGTTTTGCTCGACCAAGTCTAAAACCTTTTTGGAAGCAAGGATTAATTTTAATAAATCCTAATCCTAATAAAAAATCATGCCTGCAGTGTTCTAAGGGCCTGCTTTACTGAGGTCATTCTCTCAGCATACTGCAGCTATGATGCAAGTTCAGACTAGGGCTGAACCCAGGGAAGAGATTTTTAGCCTTTTTTTCCCCCCAGATTTTTGAGTCTTTTTTTCCAGTTTGTTTTTTACATTTGTGTTGTTAATTTTTTTGTTTTTATAATGAGCTGTAAAATGTGCTATAAAAGTATTAAGAAGAGGAAAAAAAAGCGTAAGCGGAGCATGCTTCTGCCCAGTTTCAGATGTTGGTGATGTTAGGAGCCTGACTCTGCATGTAAATAAAGCAATATTGAGGTTCACTTGTATTGTTATTGTAATGAAGTAGATGTGTTAGACCAATCTAAAGACCTGCAAGAAAGGGAGTTTATTTGGTTTTCCTGAAATGTATAGGGCCTTTAGTAACCTCTTTTCACATATGAAATAATTTATTTTTAATTGCCTTAGAGGTACTTTTACTAAGGTGCACTGAAAAACGGCCTGCGGTAGTGTAGGCGCGGATTTTGGGCGCACGCAGAATCATTTTCAGCACACCTGTAAAATAAGGTCTTTTAAAAAATTTTGCCGAAAATGGACATGCGGCAAAATGAAAATTGCCGCGCGTCCATTTTGGGTCTGAGACCTTACCGCCAGCCATTGACCTAGCGGTAAAGTTTCACGCGGTAATGACCTATGTGCACCAAATGCCTCTTGGCATGCGTCCGATATGCGTGGCAGAAAATAAAAATGATTTTTCGGCCACCCATATCGAACGCGTGGCAAAAATGAAATTACTTCAAGGGCCACGTGGTAGCCATGCGGTAACTCCATTTTGGCATGCGTTGGGTGTGCATAGACACATATACGGCTTAGTAAAAGGGCCCCTAAGTTGGTGAATGTTGCTCTGCCAGAAATTTTCTAAGGAGTCCTTTTGTAAAGGTGCGGTAAAAAGTGGCCTTAGCACACCCCTATGTGAGTCTTTCCCGCGTGCAAAAGCCAGTTTTACTGCAGACGTAAAAATGATTTTTTTTGTATTTTTTTTGCATTAATGGCCATGCACTAATGTTGCCATTAGCACGGGGCCATTTAAAAACATTACTGCGTGAGCACTTACTGCCACCCATTTTGTAGGTAGTAAGGGCTCAAGTGGTATTCTTGCACTAACCAGTTAGTGCACAGTAATGTAGATGCGCTAACTGGTTAGCGCAGGAGCGCTTGCTCACTGCTCCTGGTACGCCCCCTCAAAATATATATATATATATTTTTAGCATGCAGTTAGTACTCACACGTTTGAAAATTACTACAAGATACCTAACACAGCTTAGTAAAAGGACCCCCTAAGTCTTGAACTGGGGTGAACTGATCCTTGCCCAAGCAGGTAGCAGTGTTTTAAAAGAATATGTTGGCTTTGATTATATGTGCATTTGTCTTCTCCTGATATTTATATTCTGGTGCTTAGCACTGTCTCCATTTTCAAGATGAAACATCCTGTGAAGTTTGCAGATGGACAACATATTGTCAAGCTGCCTCATTTCTACCATACATTCTGCCCACAAACACAATTCCCTCACTTGCAGCACATTCTTATACTTTTCTTCGGAGCAACATAGAGAGGCTGTCTTCTGAGCTGTACTACCTTGCTTCATTGCCACGGCCTGCAATTGTATTACCACTTGGCATCCTTTTTTGTTTGTCTGCCATTGTTTGTGGTATGCAATGAGCATGATCGATTTTGGAGTCCTTTTTTTTTTTTTTTACTTAATAGCAACTTAAAATGTTTCATACCATGTAGAGAAAAGCCAATAATGTGAAATATTTAATTTTCTTGTCTGAGGAACAGTTAAATGAATAGCTGGTTGATAGTTCCTAAGGGAGTGTTTTAGACTTACAGGCCTGATATTCAGCTGGTGGTGGGCAGGGCTTTTGCTGTCTGCCACTGGCATTAAACCCCCATTTTCAATGCTGGACCATTTCTGGCAACCGGCATTGAATATCTGGGGTTTTGTTAACCGCTAAAATGTTAACCGGTTAAGGCGTTATTCAGCAAACGCCAGCTAACTTTTTAGTGGTTAAAGATAGGCCTGCTATTCATGTGGCCTATTTTAACTGTTGAATATAGCCGGTTAAGTACTGAATATCTGCGCCTAACCAGCTATGTCACATGGTATAGCTGCTAAGGGGGAGATTCTTTATATGGCACCTAAAAAAAATCAGCGTGGAAATCAGTGCTGACTAAGAGGCTCATTTTCAAAGCACTTAGCCTCCCAAAGTTCCATAGAAACCTATGGAACTTAGCCTCCCAAAGTGCTTTGAAAATAAGCCTCTGTATGTATTCTATAAGTGGCACCTAGATTTAGACATGGTATATAGAATGCTTAGCTGATATCTCAGTGCCTAAAACTACGTGCCTTCATTTACACGAATGAAAATGTGGCGTAAATCCCAGCACGTAGATTTAGGCACACTGGGCCATATTCTATAACCACGCATGTAAATTTGGGAACACCCATGGAAAATACCATTTCCCCACCCATAACCATGCCCCTTTTTGCCTGTGCGTGTTAGACGTTATGCGCACTGCATTACAGAATGCGCTTAGCGAGTTCCGCGTGTAAATTCTAATTATTGCCAATTAGTGCTCATTATTACTTGCTGAGAGCTGTTATCAATGTTGATTAGTTTAAGCCAATTAAGTTATGTGCGTTGTTATAGAATATATTTGGATTTCACGCGGATCTCTAAGTGCGCTATATAGAATCCTGAGGTAACCATGGATATTTAGCGGGAGCTAACCATTTATCTCTCACTGAATATCCACAGTTAGGCACCGATATTCTATTTAACCGATCAACGGCCGTGTTTGGCTAAATAGCTTTGAATATCGGGGGGGCATTACCTGGATTGCCTCAAAATACTTTATTCTGCAGTATATACAAAGAAGTAGAGAGACATAACACCTTGAATCTGATTGCAATGGTATATCAATAAAGTAAAAAAAAAACTTACTCTTCCCCCTTCATATATTTACAAGGGAAATGATAGTATTCGCCTTGTACTAGCTACAGATTTCATAGTTCTTCCTTGCTGTTATCGAAACCTCTGGGAATACTTGTGTTTAGACAATGGTACAAGTTACTTCACATATACAGTGATTCCAATTGGTCCCTAATGGTCATGATGCAATAACAAAAATACAAGCTGTAATTATATCCCTTCTAGAAGGAAATGCTCGAAGCATAGCATGGCAAAGTGAAAACATCAGATTTTTTTACACAATTAGCAGCAAATAATTTTCATGTTCCTTTATACCAAAAAATAAAACATCATAGCCCATGCATTATATTAATAACAAACATCCTTCCTACAAAGTAAAAGAACAAAATTTAATAAATAAAGCAGTACAGAGATAATTTTCAAAGCCGTTTTCACAAACAAATCACTGTTTTACGCATGGGAATGGCATATTGTAAGATTGCCGGAACAGGGCAGTTCTTTAACACAGGTGCTCACATTTATGTGCATGTTACCCATGTAAATGTTTAGAATGTAAACATTTACACGCGTATGGCAGAGGTGTAGCTAGTGGGAGGAAGGGGCGCAAGGGAAAGGGAAATGGGACTTCATATACCGGCTTTCTGTGGTATTTTGCAACTACATTCAAAGCGGTTTACATATATACAGGTATTTATTTTGTACCTGGGGCAATGGAGGATTAAGTGACTTGCCACAGTCACAAGGAGCTACGGAGCAAGTGCTCCCCCAAACAGATTTTAAACATAAACAGTGACTATGTGCCTTGTTGCCACAGTCTCCCCTTCTTGCTGACTCCGTCCCTGCTGCTGCTACTCCCTCTCTTCCCTTCACCATGGGAAAGGCATCATCTACCTCACCCCACAAAGTCTAGCACCTTTCTCCCTTCCCTCCCCTCCCTCTGGTGATTTTTATTTATTAGGATTTATTTACTGCCTTTTTGAAAGATTTCACTCAAGGCAGTGTGCAGTAAGAGTAAATCAAACATAAGCAATAGACAATTATAGCAGTACAAATATTCAAATAACAATACTAAGTATGACATCGTAAATTTACCCTGACGGTCCTGCAGCAGTCAATGACTGAAGCAGGCTGCCTCTGGCCTTCCCTCAGCTGGTCCTGCTCTCCTCTGATGCAGTTTACTGCTTCTGCAAAGGCAGGCCTGGTTGAGGGATGGTCCGAGGCAGCCTGCTTCAGTCACTGACTCCTGCCAAAGAGTCAGGGTAAATGAGTTTTAAATGTAGGGCAGGAAAGAGAAGGTGGCTCTGGCTGGAACTGGGAACTGACAAGGGAGGGAGGCAGGGGTAGAAGGTACTGGACCTTAAGGCTGATAAGGGGGAAGCAGGTGGGAGAAGGGGGCTAGAGCTGGAAACATTAATATTGCAGCAGGAGAATCAACAACAGAATCTTGAACATAGTTACTGCTAGTTGCTTGTTGTATTAGTGTTCTAGCTGGTTGCAATTCCTGACTGTATTATATCAAGCATCATATGTCAATAAAAAAGATTTAACCATAAGTTTTTTTTATGTAAATATATTTTTTTTTTGGGAGGGGGGGGGGGATCATCAGATCTTAATGCAACTCACACCATTAGAACATCTCGTTCTTTCTTCATATTGAGGAAAATGGTTGCGGTGCAAATCATCATTAGATCACTCTGAATTTGTTTAAATTATAGCATATATTTTATGCAGTGTTTCATAATTGTTCTCAAAAAGTGTAATATAGCACAGCACAGCACTTATCTTAATAAGCTGGCAACAGTGTTTAAAAGCAGGAGAACCTCCACCGACATGGCCAGGTTTCGTAAAAAAACTTCCTCAGGGAAGAGGTTCTCAAAGCATATGTCTCATGTACACCTGCATAGAAACAAAATGTAGAGGTCTATAGTTAGGAGGCTGGTCTACCTGGTGTACGAGTGGCTAACTTCACAGTTAAATAGCTGGATTGTTTTGAAAATATTCCACATATTTTGGTTTGTTTACTAATCTGCTGGGTGGAACAGCGCCTTAAGCCTTATCGAATTCCAGATAGCCCACATGCACTATTTCTCTTTGATTAATACTTAGCCACCTCTTTGACACAATCAAATTCAATATGTTCTTTCTTTTTTTGAAGGGAACTATCAGTAATATTGGGCCTTCATAAAGGTTGGGGTAATCTACATGAAGGAACCATGGTTAAATGCTGAAAAGACCTAGGTTTGGGGATAAACACGGGTTCTGTAAGAATTAGAGTTGAAGATGCGAAAGCCTGAAATGGTCTACCAGTAGACACAGTCTAGAATAACATTTAACAAATTTTGTATATGCTTGAGGGTGGATATGGAGTCTGTAGTGAGAACAAGAGGACAGACAAAAGACGAGATGGGGGTAGGGCTGGTTTTGGATTCTATATGATAATTTACATGTTCATCTATCCAAAGTGGAAGAATGGATGGGCCAATATTGTCTTTATGTGCCATTATCTATCATGTTACTATATTTTGAGGGTCCTGTAATCTACTGGCTTAAAGGTACTGCAGTGTTCATTTCTTTAGTGTTCCCATATCTTTGTCCACCACTGAAATTAGACTGACTGGTATGTAGTTACTGCCTTCTCCTTGTTACCATGTTTGTGCCATGGATTTGATCTGTTTCCTCCAGTCCCTTGGGACCTGTGGCCTTTAAAGACAAATTGAACTGAATAATGATGGATATACTAAGCATGACTCAGTTCTTTCAGCAATCTGATTGCATTCCATTAGGTCCTGTTGCATTGTCTACATTCAGGTGTGTACTTACTCCTCTGTAAATGGGTTTACAATTGTTTCATAGTTATGTATGACTCTGTTGACTACTTTAGCCTTCACCACTATCCCCATCTCTCTTCATCAACTTCACTTAAGTATTCCCTCCTTGGTTTTAGGTCTATGGACTTTGGGCTAGATTCTATATATATATATATATATATATATATATGGCGCCTAAAAAATTGGTGCAAAAAAAAAAGGCTCAGTGCTATTCCATTTATCACGCTTAAAGTTAAGCTCGGTTTATATAATAGCATTTACATCCAGGAATCGCAACTAACTTTAGGCGCGCTGCGGTCATTCGCATCAACTGAAATGTGGTGCAAATCCTCGCTCCCAAATTAGGTGCATATCCTCCTTATTCTGTACTTGCATGCATAAATTCTAGGAATGCCTCCGAACCACCCATGACCCTCCCATTTTCACGCCCCCTGTTTGGACTCGCTCGTAAAATCTAGGCATGGATCCAGTGCCTAAATTTAAACAAACTGCTAATTAAATCCAATTAGTGCTAATAATTGCTTGGTAGGATACCAGTTAGTGCTAATTGGCTCGTTATTCAATTATTTGCATGTGCAACTCAAAACGCTATATATAGAATCCAAGGGTTTATGTCTAAAAGTTTTATTGGAACCATATTGATTGGGAAATTTTCTCCTCTGTTTGGGTCTTTGTATAACTGCCTTCCCTGTCTTCCTTTTGTATTTCTTGATAGTTTACTATGACAGTCATAGAAATTGTTCTATAAAAGATTTGTGACAAAGTAAAAACTTTAGATAGAAACATTTATTTATTTGGTTAGTTCAGTTTTATCAACTGCTTGTCACAAAACATACTCAAAGCGATATATAATAGGTAATAAAGACAACATAAAATCACAGAATAAAAATGAATCAAGACATAAATATTCTATAAAAAAGATTAAATAAATTAATATAAAAACATAAAAATAAGGCAACATTTTCAGACCCTTTTTTTTTTTTTGCAGCTTCAGCTCTTGTATAAGCTGCATGCGTCTTATGAAAAGAGCTACCATCATTCTTTTTATTCTTAATATAAAATGATTTGTTTTAATTGAGCAGATGTGTTACAATTACATTTTACTAATTTAGGGCCTCATTTACCAAGCCACACTAGCAGCTCCCGGTGCAGTAATGCCGACAAATCCCATTCGCTTTGATTAGGCTCCGTTGGCATTGCTATGCGGCAACCGCTAGAGCGGCTTGATTAAAGAGGCCATTAAAAAGAAATTAAAAATAAAATCCATTATGGACTGTTTTTCCTTATGGAAGGTCAGCTGATAAAGGGGGCTCTTTACAAAGCAGCGTTAGCGTTTTCAGCTCACAGTAAAAATCAGCTAGCGGTAAACGCATAGACACCTATAGGAATATATTATGCATCTCAGCGTTTACCGCCAGCTGATTTTTACCACAAGCTAAAAATGCTAGCTTTTTAAAAGATCCCCAAAATGAATATGCAATCTTTAAATATAAAGTGACCCTTCTACCAAGCCACGCTAAAAAGTGGCTGGTGCTGTTCTCAGTGAGTGGGTTTTTCACGTGCTGTGGCCACTTTTAGCGTGGTGGTCAAATGGCCGCATTTCGTATTTTTCTGTAGTGGCCATGCACAAATTTTCCAGTTAGTGCATGTCCATTACTACGAGAGCCCTTACCGACACCTATTTTGTTGGTGCTTAGGGCTCCCACATTAAACCTGTGGTAATTGGACACCATGTTGCAGTGTGTCCACACATCTCGATTAGCACAGGGCGTGCCAACACTCTGCCCATAGTCATGCCTCCTGCGCTGAAAAATAAAAAATATTTTTCAGCACGGGATTATTGCACACTGATGGGCACACTACCATGGCATACCTCAACACATCCCGCAGCAGTGTTTTTTGTCATGTGGTAGGCACCCGCTAGGGCCTACTGCAGCTTAGTAAAAGAGCCCCAGTGTAATGTACTGGTAAAAAAACAATGCGCCGGCAGCTACTGTTCCTGCCCTCATAGACGCATCGGGCTCAGATGGGTCACAGATTACCTACCAGGATGAGTCTACACTGCTGTTGAGCGAAAAAAAGTCCCCTCCCCCCCCCCCCCCCCAAAAAATATATATAAATAAATAATTAACCAAGTAAATGTGTCTTCTTGTCAGGCTAACGTAGTATCACTCAATTTGATTATTCATACTTTAAATTGCAGACCATGGGGTTCATTTTCAAAAGAGAAAAACGTCCATAAAATGGCACAAAGCGGCAGATGGACCGTTTTTTCGCAAAAAAAAATTCCAAATCACTATTTTTTAAACTAATTTTTTTTCTATGTACTTCATATAAATCTGAAGGGGGCATGTTTTAGGTGTGTTTTGGGCGGAACTAGGGTGGGCTTACGATTTGGACATTTTTCTGCAACAATGGAAGATTGTGAGAACATCCATGGCAAAAAATCGGAAGTTTTTGACTGTTTCAATAATGACTAAGTGCCACAAAGGTGCTGAGCTGGCCAGACGACCAGTGGAGAGATAAAGTAAAAACAGAGAGGGTCCAAACGTACACAAAGCAAAGTAGTATACAAAACACAAAAGGGCCCCAGAACTGGAAACAATGATGTAATCTTTAATGGACTGGACCCGACACGGTTCTTTTGAACTACGAGTTAATCGGTTGAAAGCACCAATGTAATCTGCTTGATAATCAGCAATTTTACGCACAAGGACACTCCATTCTCCTTTAATATACTTAAGGAGATCGATACTGACCCTTGAGGCAGGCGCTGTTGTGTGCCAAAACACGGCCCGTATTGGGTCCAGTCCATTGAAGATTACATCATTGTTTCCAGTTCTGGGGCCCTTTTGTGCTTTTTTTGTGTACTACAGTGAAGCGATAAAGAGATGATACCCCCCACCCCTTAATCCAGACGCAAACACAGTGAAGGGGACTAAAACAATAACCAGACGATGCTCTAAGGATTCAAATGTTTATTAACATCCAAGACTTGACACTAGCGATAAGCTGCGTAAGAAGTGTGGAGTGAGATTTTCTGTGGAGAATTTTGCATTGTCCATTTTACTGGGTTCGAATTTGTCCACTATTTGACGGTAACCGGCATTTGCCGCAGTTTTGCATGGTGTGCAGCACTACAGAACATATGAATTCACAAATATCCTTTTGAGATTTCTGGTGCAGGGGTAGTGGCTGAAACATGGCCCGTGTCGAGTCTTGAATGTTAATAAACATATGAATCCTTAGAGCATCGTCTGGTTCTTGTTTTAGACTTCTTTGCTGTGTTTGCGTCTGCCTTTGAACTGTGGAAGTCTGTTTTCTGTATTTTCTTCGGCCCCCCTTAATCCCCCAGTGGTCACTGACCCACTCCCCCCCCCCAAAGAGGTGAAAGAAACAGTACATACAAAGCTGTATAACAGCTGCAGATATAATGGCTGTTCCTCTTCAAACAGCAAGTGGTTTGAAGCAATGCACCGTAGAGAAGGGGATCCAGGCCCATAATCCACTGTAACTGGTGCACTTGTGGTGGAAAGTGTGAGCACCCTAAAAACCATAAAACATCTACTGAAACCACATATAGGTGACTCCTGCAAGAATAAGGGCTATTGTAGTGATGTACAGTTTGGTACAGTACATTTGTTTTGCAATTCCTGGAGGGCTCACCATGCAATATAAAGGGATTATGATGTGATGTGTACCTGGGACCTTTTGTGCCCCCTAGGCTGTCCCACTGCTCTTCTGTGATGTCTGTGTGGCCAGATTAGTAAGACTTCTGGCCCTCGGACATCCCAATGGCTTGTTTTTTTGCGGTTTCCCTTTGTACGTTTTTTGTTTGAAAATGGCCCTTAAAGAAAGATGCCCTGAGCACAAAAAAAGTCTAAAATAGGGTGATTTTCAAACCAAAAAGATAGACATTTTTCAGATTCAAAATTGATCTTGTTTGGCTCTGGATTTTTGGATGTTTTTTTGCAAAATGTCCAAAATTAGATTTGGACGTCATTTCAAAAATGCCCCTCCATATTTTAAGCACGTTAATCTAATTTGGATCTGTAGCAAGACAAATATTAGACCTTTTTGTAGTTCATAGAAGACAATTGGGGCTCCTTTTACTAAAGTACATTTAAAATTATGCAGTTATAGTATGTTAATGGCCAAAATCAACATGCAGTAACTGCAAAGTAGGGATGGTTAGTCAGAAACGTCTTTTAGAAGAATTTTCATTTTATTCAGAGATTTGATATAGGATAAAGGTTAAGGGATTTGATTTACTGTTTTTCTGTGGTATAATCAAAGCAGTGTTCATGTGTTATTATTATTATATGCAAGTACTTTTTCAGTCCCTACATTACATTATATTGCATTTATATACCGCTAATATCAAATGTTTCTAAGCGGTTTACAATAAATGTAAAAAAACCAAGAAAATCTCTTGGGAATTACATAACAGCTAATATTACTAAAATGCAAAGAATTAACATAGATTAAAACATCTTTTATAGAGCAAAGTAACATAGTAACGTGGAAAGGCATAATCGAACGGAAACGCCTATCTCCATGGGCGTTTATCTCCGAGAACGGGTCCGTGAAGGGGCGGACCCAAGCGTATTTTCGAAAAAATTAGACGTCCATGTTTTATTCGCCAAGTTGTGAGCTGGGCGTTTTTGCTTTTCAGCGATAATGGACAATGAAATCGCCCAGCTCAAAAACGAATAAATCCAAGGCATTTGTTCGTGGGAGGGGCCAGGATTCGTAGTGCACTGGTCCCCCTAACATGCCAGGACACCAACCAGGCACCCTAGGGGGCACTTTTACAAAAACAGAACAAAAGGTAAAAGAGCTCCCAGGTGCATAGCACCCTTCCCTTTTGTGTTGAGCCCCCCAAATCCCCCTCAAAACCCACTGCCCACAAGTCTACATCATTACTATAGCCCTAAGGGGTGAAGGGGGGCACCTACATGTGGGTACAGTGGGTTTGGGGGGGTTGGACGACTAAGCATTAAGCAGCACAATTGTAACAGGTAGGGGGGGATGGGCCTGGGTCCACCTGCCTGAAGTCCACTGCACCCCCTAACAACTGCTCCAGTGACCTGCATACTGCTGCCAGGGAGGTGGGTATGACATTTGAGGGTCAAAATAAAAAGTTGTGAAACATCATTTTTTGTGGTGGGAGGGGGTTTATGACCACTGGGGGAGTCAGGGGAGGTCATCCCCGATTCCCTCCAGTGGTCATCTGGTCATTTAGGGCACTTTTTGGGGCCTTATTCGTGAAAAAACAGGGTCCAGGAAAAGTGCCCTAAATTCTAGCTAAAAACGCATACTTTTGTCCCATTATCTGTGAAATGCGCCCATCTCTGTTCGGCAGATAACCACGCCCCAGTTCCGCCTTCGCCACACCTCTGACATGCCCCCATCAACTTTGTCCGCATCCGCGACGGAGTGCAGTTGAAAACGTCCAAAAATCGGCTTTCGATTATACCGCTTTATTCGGTTTTGTGAGATAAACGCCCATCTCCCGATTTAGGTCGGAACTTGGGCGTTTTTCTCGTTCGATTATAAGCAGGATAGTAGATGACGGCAGAGAAAGACCTGTACGGTCCATCCAGTCTGCTGAGGTGGAAGGAGGTGTTTCAGAGAGCTCTGCAGACTTCCAGTGGGAGGAGAGTGAGGCCTAACTCCCTCCCCAAGGATGTGGAGGGCCTCTGGGGAGCGTTCCCCAGGACAGGCCCAGGCCATGGGGCCTCTTGGGCTCAGGGACCAGAGGGTCAGGAAAAGCGGTCTCCTCCCTTGCAGTGCCGCAGGGAGGAGGGAAAGGAGCCCTGTGGATAGAAGAGGGCCAGACTCCAAGGGAGGAAGCCGGACTGGTACCCCCCTCGCGGCCGCACGACGTCCAGCAGGTGAGGGGGAGAGAGAGCTGGCGGAGACCCTAGAGAAGAGCTGGTCTGAGAAGGAAAGAGTGGTAATGGAGATCTGTCAAGAGGCCCTGCCGGAGGTGGAGGAGGAAAGCAGTGAGGATAGTGACGATCTAGAGGAGGAAGAGCTTGTGGACTACTGCCAGGATCCAGAGGACCCGGCCAGTGGCATAATTAAAGTGGTGAAGAGAATTAAAAGTACGGAGAAGGAGGTGGTGGACCTGGGGAAGCGAGTCAAAATGGCAAAAGCCCTGAGCAGGCTGGCCCCAGCAGAGCATCGCAAAACCTATATGAAAGAGGAAACCAGGCTGCTTAGGCTTCTCCAGAGAAAAGAACAGCTGCTGAGGGCCCTGAGGAAAGGCCCTGGAAATCCTCTGAGAGAACTCTATATCAACAGAGACAGGATGGCCTCGGGGGGACAGGCCCCGTCAGCCTCGGTACAGTGGAAGCAACAAACAGAGCAGGAAGGAATCAGCCCAGGCTTTGGACCCCAGAACATTGAAGCATCAGGGGAGCTGCCAGGAACTAGCACCCAAAATACATTGAAATTCATGCAATACCTTGCTAGTCAGTCAGGGCCTCTGCAGGCAGCTTCTGGAGTAAGCAGGACTGAAGGTGGGGCTGTGGAAGCCTCATTGAGAACACCTGAGTGCGGGAGAGCAGAACAGGAAAAAAACTTAAACACTAAGACTTTTCACATTGTTGAAACAGAGGCTGCAATTTCAGGAGAGAGACCTTTTTCCACAGAAGTGGTGGTGGAAGTTGAAACAGAGAACTTACCTGGAGAAGAGGAGGTTGTCCTGTTCCCATTGCCTGTAGTAAAAGCAGACGGCAAGGAAAAAATGCCTGGGAGGCCTCACCCACAAAGCTCTGAGGAGCAGGATGTTCCAGCCAATCAGCCTGCAGCAGGGCTAAGGACTGAAAGTGGAGATGTTCCAGCAGGGAGCTGCCTCTTAAAGGAGAATGCAGGAAGAAAGGCAGGTGAAGACAAGGAGTGGTTTTCCATAGAGAAAGCACAGGAGGCCACACAGTGTTCCCCACATAAAGGTTCAGAATGGCAAGGAACTGCGCTGCCGGGTGGCGGGATGCCATGCCCGCCCAGCACATTGGAGCAGGAGGCGCCAGCCAATCGGGCTGGAGGAGCAGGGATGGCCGCAGAGGAGAATGCTACAGCGCAGGAGGATTCCCCATGTTTGGGAGAGCGAGTGGTGCTGGAGTGCGGGAAGCCACTCTTACTTTGCAAAACGGCAGAGCAGGAAGTCCCAACGAAGCAGGACGCCAGAGGGGAGACCAGTTCCCAGGAAAACAGCGGGCCCGCACAGGGAAAGCTGGAGCAGCACGTTGCAAGGAGGGACCCAGCACAGAGAGCAGGTTCCGGGGGGGAAGGAGGGGGGGAGGAGCGGGAGGTGTTTGCCTTGCAGTGTGCGCCAGAAGGAAACTTGACTGGTACCTTTGACTTTGCAGTTGGCCAGGCTGCGGGGGTGCGAGCCAGGGGGGAGTGTTCGGGCCGGGAGGGGAGGGTTGGCTCGGTGGGCGGGGGAGGGGGTCAGGGGCATTGGGAGGGGAACAAGTATTTAGGGGAACCTGCTCTCACTGTCTCTAGCGAACGTTTTGAAGGGGACAATGGCAGGTTTTTTGCTGCAGGGGAAATGGTACAGAAGCACACTGTGAAGGCAGGGGATGTGCAAAGTCTGCTGACAGAAGGGAGAGAAGGGAGGGAGGCTGAGAGGGGAGGCAAGAGAGAGAGGGGGGGTACGGCGCAGCAGGAGCAGGGGGGTCTCAGTGCAGGAGATGGAGGAGGGGGACGGTGGGGGGGTGCTCCATCCTTTGCGGCGGTAGTAGGTGGGAGGGGCGGGCGCAGGGGGAATGGGGGGGCAGGAAGCATTGGGGAAGGATGGGGGGGAGGGTGGGGGGGCCAGGTTCCCAAAAGGAGGAATGTGATTCAGTTAAGGTGGGTGGGGGAGGGGGGGATGCCAAGTAGGGATGAGGCCCTGAAGTTGGTCTTGGGTTTAGGATTTCTCCCAGAGGACCTCTATGCCTGTATCCACCCGGTGAATATCCCAGAGTATGATGTTAGTTTTCTGACCCAGCGAGGCATGGAGGTCTTCTGGGAGAAATACGAGGGGGTAAGGGGGAAAGGGGATTGGAGAAACTTTAGGGCCGTACCGATCAGCAGACCTGACCTGGTGCAGGTAACCCTGCTGGTCCGAAATGAATCCATTTCAGGGGCGGACCTGGCCTTCTGGCTACAGCGGTACGCAGAATTGCGTACCCCCTTGTCCAAACTCCCTGACCCCAGTAGGGTGTGGGCGGGAGGATGGTGTGCGCAGGTTAGGCTGAAGCAGGCAGGACACGTGACCCAGCACATTCCCTCCGCGGCGTTCATTGGCAGGGATCGGATCCTCTGCTTTTACAAGGGGCAGCCGCGGCAATGTCACAAGTGCGGGTCATTCAGACATTTTAGTATGTCGTGCCCAGTACGGCAGTGTGGGAAGTGCGGGTCTAAGGAGCATCCTACGGAGTCTTGTGCATCTATCCGGTGTAATTTGTGTGGGGGTCTGGGGCATGCATTCAGAGCTTGCCCTTGGGCCTCCCATAACGGGGGAGAGGAGGACATGGGAGGGGGCGGTCCAGTTCAGAGGGAGAGGGGGGGAGTGAATGTAGGGCGAGATCAGGTTACCGGGGTGGGGGGGAAAGGAGCTGCGGAGGGACAGGGAGTGGGAGGTGGGGAAGGGTTGGGGGAAGGGCGGAAGCGGCAGGACGGGGCAGATGAGGGTTGGACGCGGGTGTCAAAAAAACAACGGAAGGTGACGGGGGTACGGGAGGAAGGGGGAGGGGAGGCAGGAATGGGGATAGAAGTAGAGAACAGATTTAGGGGATTGGAAGATGAGGAAGGGGGTGACGAACTGGCAGGAGAGGAAGGAGAGGATGGGATGAGCCGGCAGGATGGATTGGAAAGCATGGCAGACGCTGGAAAGGGAACAGCGGGTAAAAGGAAGAAGAAGAAGAGGGAGAAGGTTTTGAGGGACGAAGAGGAGGAAATGGTAGTGGAGGAGGTCGGGGAGGTGGGGGGCAGATTGGGGGGGGCTGAAGGGAGGGTGGGGGAGAAAAGGAGGGTAGGACAGGAGGCAGGGATGAAGGCAAGAGAGGAGAGGGAGGATGGGCTGGAGGCAGGATTGATGGAGGGGGTCGAAGAAGGGGCAGAAGGGGCGGGAGAGGAGGCAGGGGGGGGAGGGTCAGTGGACGACTCCCAAGAAGGGAGGGAGGTGGGCGAAGAAAAGAGGAAGAAGGGGAGGAAGAAAGTAAGGAAAGGGGGGGGGCTTTTTGAGCTAGGGGTCCGGGACTGGGCGGACGAGGAAGGGGAGGGTGAAGGGGAAGGGATCCCTGGAGGTAGTATGGAGCAGAGGGAAGGTAGCCAGGAGGGCGGGGGGTATGGAACGGCACAATGATGGCTGGACTGCTGTTAACATTCGCCACACTTAATGTGGCTAGTGTCGCCTCCCAGAGGGCGAGATGCTTGGCGTTCGATGGCCTCTCTGCCGTGGCGGTGGACTGTTTTCTTCTGCAGGAGACCAGGCTGCGAACGCTGGAGGAGGTTCGGCGGGCAAAGCAGGCCTGGAGATGGGGGCCCTCTATTTGGGGTCTGGCAGGGGAACGGTATGGGGGGATAGGCATCCTCTTCAAAACATTTAAAGTAGAGATCCAGAGGGTGGTGGAGCTGGGAATTGGGAGGTGTCTGGTGTTAGATGTGAGATTGCGGGGGGTGGCTTTGCGGGTGATTAACATCTACGGGCCGCAAAGCAAACGGGGAAGGGCAGCACTGTTTGGGAAAATTCGGCCGTACCTTTACACCTCACGGCAGCTAGTTTGGGGGGGGGATTTTAACACAGTCCTGAGGAAGGAGGATAGGGGGAGGAGGGCGGCGCAAGTAGGTTACGATGGGGTACGGCTAGCAGGGATCATGAAGGGAGCGGGATTGGTGGACGCGCACATAGAGTTTGGTGGTGGGACGCAGGGTTTCACTTTTGCCCGGGGCACTTGTAGAAGTAGAATCGACCGGTTTTTAGTTCGGGGAGGGGCGTGTGGGAAGGCACCAAGGGTGGTAGAGGTTGATTTCTCAGACCACAAGATGGTGCTGGTCGAGCTGGGGGGAGGGGGGATTCACGGATTGGGGAAAGGATTGTGGCGTTTAAATCAGAAATGGTTGAGGGAGGGGGTGTTGTACCAGGAGTATCTGGAGTTTCTGGCAGACCAGGTATCCATTCAGGGTGTCTTCCCTTCCCTAGGGGACTGGTGGGAAGTTTTGAAACACCGCACCAGGGGGTTCTTTCTCCGTCAGGCGAGGAGGCAGGGGAGGGAGGTCACCCGGCTAGGAACTGCTCTGAGGAAGCGAAGGGACAATTTGATTTCCAGGGGAGGGAAGAGGGAGGACATTGAGGCCTTGCAGCAGGAGGTGGAACGGGTACAATACAATCGGTACTCTTCCCTCGTCTATGAGCGGGACTTCGGGAAGCTGCTCAGCCCGAACCCTTATGACTGCTGTAAGGAAAGAAGGGAGAGGAGGGTGGTAGAGGGGTTAAGGGATGAGGGGGGGACGCTCCAGCAGTCTAGGGAAGGTATCTTGCAGGTGGTGGGGACCCACTTTGGGCGGGCCTTTTTGGACCAACGGTTGGGGGAGGAGGCCATGGCGAGGTACATTGAGGAAACCCCAGGGGTGGGTAAGGGGGGGCCTCATCTTCGGGCCTTGCTGCGGCCGTGGACGCTGCGGGAGGTACAGGAGGCCATTGGGGCCTTGCGGCGCAGGACGGCGCCGGGGCCAGACGGACTCCCGGCAGAGTTCTACCAGCAGTTTAGGGATCAGTTGGCGCCAGTCTTGTTGGCAATCTGGGAGGCGGCACGAACAGGGGGATCCTTGCCTGAGTCGATGGGGGCATCAGCTTTGGTCCTTCTTAGCAAAGGCAAGGACCCCCAGGATGTGGCAAATTGGTGGCCGATTGCACTTCTGAACACCGACCGGAAGATCTTCGCTCACATGCTCCTTGCCCGCATGAGGAAGATCTCCGGGGAAGTGCTGGCAGCCCCGCAGGGGTGTGGGGTCCCGGGAAGGGGGGTGCTAGAGGCAGTGGCCTGGGTGAGGGAGGGCCTGGAACGTAGTCGGGTGGGAGAGGGCAGGCTGGTCGTGGCCTTGGACCAGGACAAGGCTTTCGACCGAGTGCAGTGGGGTTTTTTATGGAAGGTCCTAGACCACTATGGATTCCCGGGGGAATGGATCGCGCATCTTCAGTTATTGTATGCGGGGGCGCGATTCTTTCCCCTGGTGAATGGATGGAGGGGGGCGGAGGTGGGGATCTCGGCGGGGGTGCGGCAGGGGTGCCCGTTGAGCCCCCTGCTGTACGCTTTCGCCATTGATCCCCTGGTGAGGAGGCTGGAAGGGGGGGGGGAGGACGGGCTCAGAGGAGTGGAAGTAGGCAAAGGGAATGTGTTGCGAGTCATCGCCTATGCGGACGATATCACCGTCTGGGTGGCGGATCGCAGGGAGGGGAGGAGGCTGCAGGAGACCCTTGCAGCATACTCCCAGGCTTCGGGGTCTCGGGTAAACCTGGGCAAGAGCACCAGCTTGTGGGTGGGGCCAGAGGGACGGCGGTTTAATTTAGGTGGAGGGTTCCCGGATGGGATAGAGAAAATGAGGGTTTTGGGAGTGTATTTTGGGGGAGGGGATTACGGGCGGGAAAATTGGGAACAAAGGATAGCGGAGGCGAGGGAGAAGGTGGACCGCTGGAAGGGGTGGCGGATGCCCATGGAGGACCGGGTCCGGTTGCTGAAGAGCCAGGTGGTCCCCATGTTCCTGTTCCTGAGCTACATCTGTCTCCTGCCGGAACGCTGTTTCACGGCAATTTACAGCGTGTTCTTTCAACTCCTGTGGGGGAACAGGATGAACCCAGTTCGACGTAATTTCACTTACCGGTCGCGGGAGGAAGGGGGGGTGGGAATGGTAACCCAGTCTTGCTATTCTCCTCCCTCTTCATCCAGTTTAACCTGGGGCGGGCGGGGGGTCTGAATGCCCCAGGATGGGTACACAGTGTTGTCCAGTGGTGGGAGGGATTTTGGGGTCCTTGGTTGGGGGGAGGTAGGGTGGGACGGTTGCGGAAAGGGTTCCCGGAGGGGGTAGGCTACTATAAATCTTTGGTAAAGCTGGTTCGGCTGTGGGACATTACATGGGAGGAAGTTAGGGCAGGACAGAGGGAGATCTGGGTGGAGCGGGTTCGCTCCCAACGCTTCTCCTCTCCCCTGGCTCTTAGGGATGCTCCGGAGCCCGTGCTGAGGCAGGGCCTGCGGTTTATTTCATCCAAACGCATCCCACACAAGTACAGGGACATTGCTTGGCTGTCCCTACATGGCAGGTTGTATGTTAGGGCAAACCTTCGGTGTAGGAACCAGCAGGACCGAGACTGCCCGAGGGGGGAGTGTGCTGGCCGGCTGGAGACCATGGACCACTTCCTGAAGGAGTGTCCATTCTCCATAGCGGTTTGCCGGAGAGTGGCTGCCTTGCTGGCCATCCCCAGCTTCACGTCCTACACCTATGCGGACTGGGTGTATGGGAGGCAGGGGGAGACGGGGCGGCTAGAGCCAGGTACCGCCTTTCTAATCTCAGTTATCATCAGATACTGCCTATGGATGGCTCGCTGCGGGGTGTCCCTGGGCCAGGAGTGCAGGTCTGCTGAGCAGGTCTCCTGGGACGTTGTCCGAGCTGTCCAGGAAGTGGCCCGATGGGAACGGGTGGAGGTGGGGGTAAAGACCTTTGGGGTTTGGTGGAAGCATGTACGCTTGAAGTTGAGTTGAATGTTTGGGGGGGGGTTGGGGGGGACGGTTTTTTGTGTAAAATTTGCATTTTTGTATAAAAGTATAGAGGGGCTGGCTTTATAACTGCACAGTGTAATGTATTGAAATTTGATTTTCCGCTTTCATTTAATAAAGGAATTCTCCAGTCTGCCCAACAAGATAAACTCATAGGTGCTACTTTATGTGTATACTTGACCTTGATTTGTATCTGCCATTTTCAGGGCACAGACCGTAGAAGTCTGCCCAGCACTAGCCACGCCTCCCAACCACTAGCCCCGTCTCCCACCACCAGCTCTGCCACCCAATCTCCTCTAAGCTTCTGAGGATCCATTCCTTCTGAACAGGATTCCTTTATGTTTATCCCACACATTTTTGAAAGTCTTTAGGTTTTTTCTAAAAGAATAATTAAACAAGTAATTACAACCAGTGCCGTAGCGAGGGCAGCTGACACCCGGGGCAGGTCGCTGCTGCGCACCCCCTCCCCCGGGTGCAGCACGGCACACCCTCCCCCCTCTGGAGTGCACCCCCCTCCCGGAGCGTGTACTTACATCGTAAAGCGGCGAGGGACGGGCGAGAGGGCCGATCCGCCCCGACTGCACGTTGCTGGGAGCTGCATCAGCTCCGTTGGTTCCCTGCTCTCTCTGCCCCGGAACAGGAAGTAACCTGTTCCGGGGCAGAGGGAGCAGGGAACCAGCGGAGCCGACACCCCCCCCAACAGCGTATGTGCAGGACGTCAGACTCACAGAAACAGAAGCCTGCGCGGCCGCGTTGCTGATCTGCAAGAGCAGGCTTCTACATGGAATGTTGCTAGTGGAATAGCAACATTTCATGTAGAATCTCAAATAGGGAAAGGGAAATGGGACTTGATATACTGCCTTTCTGTGGTATTTTGCAACTACATTCAAAGCGGTTTACATATATACAGGTACTTATTTTGTACCTGGGGCAATGGAGGGTTAAGTGACTTGCCCACAGTCCCAAGGAGCTGCAGTGGGAATCAAATCCAGTTCTCCACGATCAAAGTCTGCTGCACTAACCACTAGGCTACTCCTCCACATTCAGCGTATTACCGCAGAATGCTCTGAAGCATCCCGTGGTAGTGTTCCACTTATTATGCACAAATCCCCCACTGGAAAATATTTTTTATTTTCCAGCGTAGGGGGAGGCATGTCTGAGGGAGGAGAGTAGGCGTGCCTGCACTAATCTGGTGGTGTGGACACATTACTGTGTGCTACTGGAGTAGTGCTGGAGCCCTTACTGCCACCTAAATGGGTAACAATGCAATTAGTGCCAATAGATGGGCGTTAACAATCACCTATTGGTGCTAATTGACAACAATTTGAATTTTTGCGCGCCATCTTTCTAGGCACTATTGCATGAAGTTGCTCAACTGAAAAGAGAGCATGGGCATGGGCGGGTCAGGGGCATTCACTTAAGTTGCGCGCAGTATTATAGAATACGGGAGATCTGCACCTAATTTAGGTGTGAGAATTTACACCAGGTTTCAGTTGGTGTAAATCCTCACGCCCAAAATTGGGTGCGCATCCTGGCGCTAAGCACTATTCTATAAACAGCGCCCAACTTGGAGCACTGTTTTTAGAATAACGTTTTGCGCTTATTTGCTAGTTAATGGGGAATTAGCATGTGCTCTCAAGCTGCTGTGTTACCTGTTAGCGAGGGTATGTGCTAAGAGTGCCCTAATTGTATATAAAAGGCCATTTATAAAATTACCCGAGGCATATAGTATGAACGATGACAAAATCATGTGCACTTTTATGCACAAGGTGCTGTGGGGTAAAACTGGGTATGAGAGCCAGTTTTCAAAATGTTAAATAAACAGTCAGCTACATTAAAGGAGAATCTGTGGTCAGGTTTTTGGAGGTCCTGTGCTTTGACATCAGCTTAGTGTTTATCTCCCCTTTGGGCCATGTGATCCTGTCACCCTCTGACATAAGGAGCGCACAGTGACAGTGAGGGGTGGGGGATGGGAGAAAGCACTGAAGATCCTGAAGGGTACTTGAGATATAAGCCCAATCCAACCTACTAGTAACATAAGGCACCTTTTACTAAGTGGCTATATAGGAAGCAGTAGCCCGGCGGTACTTCCCACCCCTAGTGCGCCATCATTTCCTGCGTTATAAAAGTGTATTTATTTTTGTAGCACTGGAGTGTACCCGGCGGTAATCGGGCAGTGCTGCGCGCTGCCTGGTTACCTCCGGGTTAACTCGGGAGCCGTTATCACCACCTCAATGGGTGGCGGTAAGGTCTTCCCCCCCCCCTCCTGAAATTGCTGCACGGCAAGTGCTTTACTTGCTGCATGGCCATTTCCTGCAGGAATGCGAGACTTCCCTTTTACCAGCTGCAGTAAAAGGGGGCCTCAGCGCACGTGTGAAACACGTGCCGACGCTAGTACCGGCCCCCTTTTGCCGCAGCTTGGTCAAAGGGGCCCTTATTTTTTGCACAGTGCGTGTATTCCTTCACTTTTCTTGTTCTTGCTGCTCCGTATTCCGGTATTTAGAAAATGGCTACTGCAGTATATCATATGACAGGAGAGTGCTTTGAGAAAAAGTTTGGAATGCAATGTTGAATATTAAATTCCCTTTCTTTAGTAACTACAGTTTTCAACTGTGTTTTTTTTTTTCAAGAATCTTTTTCCGGCTGTTAGAAAATTAGAAATATTGAAGCAATTGAAGTACTTTCTGTGTATACTTGAAACCTAACACTTCTTCTTATTGTTCATGCATGGAATACCTTCTGAGATGCTAATACAGTCCTTTTAAACAGTGAAATCTGCTTGCAATTTGATCTTCTAGACTGCTCTCAGATGGCTCTAATGAAAGATGACCCCGTGCATTAGATACTGGGCAAGTCTTTTCCAAAGGAGATCTACCACTAATAACTGTTTGTAATATTTCCAATATACTCTTGCTGGTTGAATTCCCAAATTACTGTTGCTGATTGGGCATTGTGAATAGCTTTGTGAGGGCTTTTCAAACAGAAATGGTAAGGAAAGAACCTGTTGAATGTGAATTTCCTGGTAGTTGCAGCAGAAAAGCACCAGTAGAATAAATAAAACATTGGTTGAAGCACTAGTTCACAGAACTTGTTCACCTCATTTACTAATTGTACTGAAGGATTTATTACACTGATGAGATACGAATGGATGTGTTTGCATTACGCATATTGCACACCGAGTGGTTACCTGTTAAAGATTTTATTTCTCAGGTTAAACGCTGAAGTACAGTTTCCCTAGCGTAAACAATTTACAAGAGTGAGTCTCATCCATTTTAAGTCAATAGCATTAATGTTACTACTTTCATTTTCAGATGTGACTCACTTTAATTTTTATAATCTCCAGCATTAAATCTTGCAGTCTTTTTTAAAGCATTAAGTCATGTCACTTTAGGATTTATATTTACAGGCTCAGTTATTTATTGAGATCTGTTAAATGTACCTGCAAATTTAGCTTAAGAGTTAACTGATACGTTAAAGATTAGTGGATATATCTACAAGATTTAAATAGATATAGAATAGAGGGATACGGGGGGGGGGGGGGGGGGGGGGGTGAGATCCAGGGTAATCTGGTTCAAATCTATTTTGATCTTGATCTGCTCATTGTGATCTTGGGCAAGTCCCTTAACTCTTAACTCTCCATTGCATCAGGTACAAACACAGATTGTGAGTCCTTCAAGGACAGAAAAATACCTACTGTATTAGAATGTATACAGTTTTGATAGTTTTCAGGTTTGCTAATGGTATATAATTAAAATGGAGCAGCATTTTAGAAAGGATATGCAGATCCGAACTGAGATGTCCAGGTTGGGATGTTTCAAGTTTCACTAATATTTTAGAACAGTGTGGCGAAATGGTGAATTTTCCAGCATATGAATTACAAGAACACTTCATGAAGTGTATTTCTCTAGTTTGGCCAGCAGGTGGTGCATGTTTATGTTTAAAGCTGTTACAGAGAAATAAATTCAGCCAGGATGTACTGGCTTTTTCTCCAGTCTTAGCCAGGTACTATTTAGATAGTAAACAAATGTTTAGATTACTTTCAGTTACCCGTTATTTGTTTGCTGATTGCACTTTTTCTGTTTTGTTCTAATTTTTCATGACAATAAACATTTTAGTTTATTGCCTCTGCTTGTTTGGACTGATTAAGAATCCTGGTAGTTTGTGTGTTGGGTCTGTGAGTGCTTTCTAGAAACTGTGGGATCACTGGGAGTATGGCCCCAGTAACCTAGAAATCACTGGGAACACCTTGAGAGTGGGAGACTCATCCAGAGGTGGTTGGGACCCAGTCGGTGGGAGGAGGGTGCTAGTGTAGATCACAAGCTGCAGGTGTAGGCGAACCTGAGCTGTGCTGGGGATAGACCCTCTAAGTGGCCGTGGAGTAGCCCCAGGCAGGTGTCTAGGTGTTTTGTAACAAACAGGATCTGCCAGAACAGATCCTGTTCTAAAATACATGATCAACTGGACATTTGTGTGATGGCTAAGTGCAACTGGAACATCCATTTTAGAAAAAAAAAAGTTCAAACTATCAAGGGGAAAAGACACATAAATGTTCATATGTCAACACATAAAATCTATGTTGTGAAATAGCAACATAGATGTTTATATGTCACACACAGATCCTGGTGTGACAGCACATGGGTCATTATCTTGGGCTTGCTGTCATGACTGCCAATAGGACTGCTGTATTTATTGCTACCTCAAGAGGAGGCATGTATAATTTAGGCATGAGTACTTATGCCAGCCATAGAGGTGTACACGCTCACGCCTAAATGCCAGAGATATACATATAATTTCTAACATTCTATTAAGTTTCATGTGTATGAGTCCCATTCATGTGTACACCTACCTGTTAAATTTACACTATGTAAGATATGCATGTATTTGCAGAATGGCGCTTAAATGGAATTTTGGCATATATGTGCACACGTACACACACACACACACACACATATATATATATATATATATATATATATATATATGCCATTATTTTAATCATTTATGCATATAATCAGTGTGTAAATGTCAGTGCCCACTTTATAGAATTGCCCTCTAAGGGGGAATTTATCAACATGGGCTACCATTAAGACAAGTTATTTTACTACTACTACTACTATTTAGCATTTCTATAGCGCTACAAGGCATACGCAGCGCTGCACAAACATAGAAGAAAGACAGTCCCTGCTCAAAGAGCTTACAATCATGCTGTTTTAGCACGAGGTCCCCTCAAAAGTGCTTGTTACTAGCGTTGAGGGAGTACCCTGACCACCGATGTTGTTCCCGATGTTATTACTCTACGCTTGGATCAGCATAAAAGCATGCCCTACCTGCGGCACACCAGGTCCCTTGGGAGCCCCTTGGAACAGCAAGAGAGCTGTGTAACACTGCAGAGGCTCTCTATCATTGTATTTTGAATATGGCCAATATGAAAGCAAAATTAAAGGGCTCTTTAATATCGAGTACTCCATAACAAGGTCCCATGGACAAACATCTAGTACCCAAATCACAGGATGGACCTTTTATAGTGGATCCTCTTCAGGAACAGGTATTCCTGAGTTCAGCAGAACATACCCTTCCTATGCCTTCTATCTAGATTCCACGTCTCCTAATAGACTGTCTACTGGAGAAACTGACAGAGATGACTCTCTCAGAGTCCTTGAAAGGGAACAATCTGGTCCTACTTCCTAAACCGGTTATGGAAACAGTTAGTTTAGATATTGCTACTTAAGATATTTCTTTGAAAGATATTTGGACTGTTTTGGCTAGAATTTAAGCCAAGATGGGAGGAGTGGTGGGTCAGCTTTTGTCAGTTCTCTCGGGAGATTGTTTCTAAGGTGGAAGATATGGATAAAAAAACTTTCCTCTATTGAAAATAATTTCCGTAAAATGGAGCTCCAGTGATTCATTGGCGATTAAAGATAGTCTCTCTACCTGGTATGGTTTGAAGAGGCTGGAAAATGAGCTAAGAGCCAGGAATCTTAGGATTTTGAATTTTCCTTCTCCCAGATTGTTCAGCTGAAGTTTTGTTTTATAATATATTAAGTAGAGAGGTGTGGTAGCCATGTTAGTCCACTCTTAAAGGTTATCAATAGAAATCAAACAAATAAAACATGGAAAAGAAAATAAGATGATACCTTTTTTATTGGACATAACTTAATACATTTCTTGATTAGCTTTTGAAGGTTGCCCTTCTTCCTAATGTTATTAGCTTTCCTCTAAAATCCATGTAGTGAGTGGAGATGAAGAAGCTTTTGACTTCCAATCTGAGGAAGAAGGGCAACCTTCGAAAGCTAATCAAGAAATGTATTAAGTTATGTCCAATAAAAAAGGTATCATAATATATTAAGAAATTGTCAATTTTGGATGATATGAACATTTTTCAATGTTATTAGCTTCCCTCTAAAATCCATGTAGTGAGTGGAGATGATGGAGCTTTTGACTTGTTACAGTGTGGTAGCTTTAATTTAACGCATTTTCTAGTGACTTATAGAGATATAATTTCTTGAAGAGCTACCCCCCCCCCCCCCCCCCCCCCCCATGAACAGCTCCTGGCTGGTTAAATAGTATTTAGCCAGTACAGAGGGGAAAGGAACAATGTCATAGAAAACTATCATTGTTTCCTGCTGTTCAATGTTATGCATGGAGAAACAGATATACACAGTGTCCCTTTTCAAGAAGGCCTCCAGAAAGGCTTGCTGTTCTCTGTTGAAGCTCCTATTGGAGTCTGGAATGTTCCAGTAGCAAGAAAGTCTAGAACTATGGTGACTTGCACATTCACTTTCTGTGGCCTAGGAGCCAGGGGTAGTGGGTTTGTTTCCCACTTTACCCACTGCTCACCTACTTATTTATCCGTGTACAACTTGAGTGTTTGCTAGACAAGGATAGTGTACACCAGGGACAGAGAGAGATGTTTGTCACATCTGGGTACCCTGTACCCTAGAACCTTCCCATGGAGAGTGTTTTTTTCAGGTTAAGCCAGACATTAGGATCTCTCTTCTGGCTGGGGCCTGTGGGGGTAAGGATGTGTATGGAGCATCATTGTTTTGTTGTATTCAGGGTTTGTGTACCAGCTGGTCTGTATTTTTATCTGCCTCATACCATGTGCTGACATTTACAGACTCTATTATCTTGTATCCACGCCTGTTCTGTTTACTTTGATTGTGGAAGGCTCATAAAGGGCTCATTACCGCTTACTCATTCCATAAATTTGTGGTCATATGCTTTTGGAGAGCCTGGGCCCATTGAGATCAAGTATTGCAGCTCAGAGATTGAAAGAGTTCACACCATCCCTGGGAGTAGCAGGTATTGCACATAACAACCCAATTGATAGTCTTGCAAGTGACACATGCATCCGACAGGACATTGTGTCAACACTCCTTATATCTCTCTCTTTTGCTCTTCACAGAGCTCAGGATACTTGAGTAGTCACCTCAGAACCTTGATATCAGCTAGAGCAGTCATAGGTATTGAGATGAAAAGACAGGACACCCATATAAGCTTCAGCTTTCATTTAAAATATACATTTTTTCTGTACATGATACATAACATGGTTTTTAATTTAGTAAAATAAAATCTTTGTCTTGTTTGAAAAAAAAAAACTATTTGTCAAAACATACAAAGAGGGGAAGTGAATGACAGTTTTAAAAAGGGGCAATATACAAGACAAACAAAAAGGGAGAGGGAAGGAGAAAGGTTCACTTAGGGGAGAGGGGAGGGAGGGAGGTGATTCCAAGAGCAGCAGGAGCTGCCTCAGGAGGTGGGGCTGACTAAGGGCCCTGGGAGATGGGGGGGGGGGGGGGGGGGGGCAGGGTTGGCAGCATGCCCTAGAGCAGAGAGAATTTGGGCTTCAGTGGCCACCGTTTGCTGTAGTGCATGCTCCAACCTGGCCTGACCAGCTTCCAGGGCCCTTAGTTTCCGGTCAGTGGTCTCCCACATATTCTACTACTACTACTACTACTATTTAGCATTTCTATAGCGCTACAAGGCATACGCAGCGCTGTACAAACATAGAAGAAAGACAGTCCCTGCTCAAAGAGCTTACAATCTAATAGACAAAAAATAAATAAAGACAGCCTCTGTTCCAGTGGCAGGTGCAGGCAGAGTGGGGCTCCACCTGCACCAGCACCTGCCCCTGGAACTACATGAGCCTCAGCTCTCTGTCTTGGGGAAGATGGGGAGACATGTGGGAGGCCATTATCCTCTCCTGAGAGCCTTCCTCCTGAGGAAGGTCCTGCTGCTCTTGGGGTGGGGAAGGGTAGATGGGGTGTGCAGGAGGGAGGGACTGTTGGGCTGTAGGGGAAGCTGCTTCCCCTTCATCTTCTTCCTCATCTTCATATTTCTCATTGTCATCTTGAGGCTCAGTGCCTTCCTCCTGCAGGCTGCCCATCTCATCCTCCTCCTCACTTTCCCTCAGGGCTGGTGAGGCTGGCCCTGTGACAGCAGCAGGTCCAGGGGATGGGGCAGCTGGTGGTTGAGCTACAAAGGTGGGAGAGACATTGGTTACAGTCATGCTCTCCCTCAACTGCACAGTTCAAGTGGCTGTTGAAGTTTGGAAGTTGAGCATGGGGGTTAAGGACAACCTTTATTATTGGTTAGACATTTGCACATAGTGGCTGCCATGGACATGAGCGAGAAGTAGAGAGGTTCATTGGATTCTAAAGTGTTGCTCACCTGCCTCGGCACACAGCTCGGCACATACCCCCTGGAGAAAATCCTGATCATATTGCCACTCATACCGGCCCTTTTTGCAGAGGTCCTCCATCTGTATGGAAACAAGAGGGGGGAGAGAGAAGGAGAGGGAGGTTGAGTTCCAGGTACATGACAGATTTTGCATACAGCTATTTCACATGACATGCCTTCTCTTGCCTCCACCTGCAACTTACAGTGTGTATTTTGTTCTTGGCTTCTCAGGGACACAGGTTTTCCCATTCTAAGAGGGATTGCTACACAGGGAAGGAGGTGGCAGAGGGGTTAGAACACTTGCCTTATCCTTCTGGGGTGGGGAGTTCAAAGCCTGTCACTGGTGGCTGGCTTCCTCCCCACACACCTACATTCATTTTGCACTTAGCTCCTCAGGGATGCAGGCTTTCCTGTTCTAAGAGGGATTGCTACACAGGGAAGGTGGTGATGGAGGGGTTAGAACACTTGCCCTATCCTTCTGGAACCAGGAGTTCAAAGCCTGTTACTGGTTCCTGCCTCCTCCCCCCAACATGCATGCAGATATCTTGTCACCGAGGCCTGCACCCCAAACATCTTGCCCAATAGGCATCTCTAAGCAGAGGGGGAAGTAAAGCACTAGAATCGTAAACATAACTTATGCGCCGTACTTAGTATATTTACATCCCTGGGAATGGAGTCTTGGGAATTGTAGCTCACACAGTGAGTCTCTCCCAGGCCCTTCTGTACCAAAAGTACAACCTTCTGTGACCTGGGATAACAAAAGATATTTTTTCTTTTCTCAGGAACAGCCTGGCCAGGAGTTTGCTGTCTTGAAGGGACAAGTTTGGCTGTCTCCTTCTTGAAGTCATTTTAACGATGTCCCCACTCGTATCACATCATGACATCATGACGTTTTGTACACGCTGATGTCAAATCAACACTGATAAGTTTCTATACAATGTGCAGACATTTACCTATTCTATATACTGCGTGGAACAAGTTAATTTCTGCACTGTATATAGAATATGCCTTTTGTTGGCATATTCTGTAAACGGCACACTGATTTAGGCAGACTACATGATGCACAAATTTAATGTGCTGAGCCGGATTCTGTAAAGGCCACACTAGCTTTACAGAATCCCGCTCAACATGCTTTTACTTAGCACTCATTTTTTAGGTGCCATATATAGAATCTAGTCCTATATGTATGTGTAAATAAAGATATTGCATTTTGTTTAGGGAGGAATACTGCAAGATAGAGCAGGCTTAAGATCTGTTATCCATAGTTAGGAGGTTTTTGAACAAGAATGCTTTTAGGACTTTGCAGATAGTTTTGAAGACGACTTCTTTGTACTAGGTAGGAAGTTCCACCATTTAGTGCCTAAATAGGTCAAATCTGTTGAATAGACAAGTGGTTCCCAATCCTGGTTCAGCCAGCCAGTCAGTTTTCAGGATATCCACAGTGAATATTCATGAGAGAGATTTATATGCAGTAGAGGCAATGCATGCACATTTCTCTCATGAATATTCACTGTGGATATCCTGAAAACCTGTCGGGCTGAGGTGCCTTCAGGACCAGGTTTGGGAACCACTGGAATAGACTGATATGTGAATTACTTTCTTACCGTTCAGGAATTGGAGTCTTAGGTAGTCTGTAGCTTCTAAGGTGGCATTGCACAAGGGGAGTTTGATTAGAAGTTGCATGTAATCCGGGGCTGTACGGTGTACTATTTGAAAGATGAAAACTGATCATTTAAAAACAATCCTCGTATTAATGGGGAGGCAGTGTAGTTGGAGTACAATGGTGAGGCTTTATCAAAGCAAGATATTCAAAGATAAGTCTAGCTGCAGTGTTTTGTGCAGTTTGGAGTCTTTTTAACGTGTACTCTTTGCAACCAGCAGTAGCCAAATTGGGTTAAGACTGGTGATTGTACAAGTAATCTGAGGATTTCAGAAGAGAAGAAGGGTCTGATTCTTTTTAGTATTCAGAGGGACATGAAACCTAAAAAAGCTATCACTGAAGATATCTGTGATTCGAAGGCAGTCTATGATGACTCCTAATATTTTCAGTGTGGTATCTGATGGATAGGAGGTTTGATCAGTGGTGAAGCTGTTGTAAAAGTTATAATCAAACCAGGAATTTATTTTTTTCTCTATTTAGTTTCAGCTTGAATTTGGAAGCCCAGGATTCCATCAAGTCAAGGCCAAGTTTTATTTTATGTAAAATTTTGTTAATGTCATTTCTAAAAGCGATGCAGATGGTGATGTCATTAGCATATATGAAGGATGGGAACTCAGACAACGGAACACTAGAGCATTGACTTTCTAATAGCTGTACTTTCATTATTTGGAGCCCGATGTTGGGCTGCTTCATCTTTTTTGAAAGTATTGATGTACAACCCCTGATGCAGACATTGAGTGCCGAAACACGGCCCATGTCAGGTCAGTGATGTACAGCATTGGCTTATACTACTCATTAAAGAACATGTGCCAGTTTTGAAGGCTCCTGGTGCTTTTTTCTTTTGTTTTAGTATAAGGTGAGAACGATAGAACCTTTATTTTTGGGGAAAAGATCATGAGACCACATGAAAGATATGTGTTTCTGAAGAAGGCTGATGACTAGGCTTGGAGCATCCTTTAGTAGGTAGCTTAGACAAGTATCTAAAATGCACTGTGAGGAGGAGTATTTTGAGAGGTAATATTTGTGTAGCTATTTCTGCAATTGGGTTGGTTTGTACATTAAATAATACAATGTTATTGGATTTGAACTTGAGTACCGCTTCTTTGATTTTTATAGTTTTTTTGTTTGAAAAACATAGTTAGTTGTTTTGCATTAGATGTGGACTAATTTTTTGTTTTTAATTCTTTAGTAGATAGAAGTATATTTATTAGGTTGTAGAGTTTATTTGTATTGAGGTTGATGCCAACAACTAGTTCAGTGTTATATTGAGTCTAAGCAGACTTTATCTCATATTTCTTGATGGCATTTTCCATGTTAATTTATTTTCATCTGATTTATTTTTGACCATTTCCTCTTCAGAATGAGAAGAGACTGGTTGAAACAAGGTGACGTGGAGGGGCATTTTCGAAAGGGATATCCTCGTTTCGATTTGGACGTCCTTGCAAAAGGTTCTGATCCAGGAGCGAGGAAACCCGTATTTTTGAAACAAGATGGACGTCCATCTTTCGTTTCGATAATACGGTCAGGGACATCCAAATTCTGAAATTTGATCATCCTTAGAGATGGTCATCCCTAGACATGGACGTTTCTGATTTTCAGCGATTTTCGAAACTAAGGATGCAAGCCATTTGGTCATGGGAGGAGCCAGCACTTGTAGTGCACTGGTGCCCCTGACATGCCAGGACACCAACCAGGCACCCTAGGGGGAACTGCAGTGGACTTCATTAATTGCTCCCAGGTGCATAGCTCCCTTACCTTGTGTGCTGAGCCCCCCAACCCCCCCCCCCCAAACCCACTACCCACAACTGTACACCACTACCATAGCCCTTACCGGTGAAGGGGGGCACCTAGATGTAACAGGTAGGGAGGGGGATGGGGCTAGGTCCGCCTGCCTGAAGTGCAGTGCACCCACTAAAACTGCTCCAGGGACCTGCATACTGCTGTCGTGGACCTGAGTATGACATCTGAGGCTGGCAATCAATATTTGTAAAGATGTTTTTTGAGGGTGGGAGTGGGTTAGTGACCACTGGGGGAGTAAGGGGAGGTCATCCCCGATTCTCTCCGGTGGTCATCTGGTCATTTCGGGCACCTTTTTGTGCCTTGATCGTAAGAAAAACACGACCAGGTAAAGTCGTCCAAGTGTTCGACAGGGACGTCCTTGTTTCTTCCGATTATGGGTCGAGGACGTCTTAGTGTTAGGCACGCCCAAGTCCCACCTTCGCTATGCCTCCGACACGCCCCCTTGAACTTTGGCTGTCCCTGCGACAGAAAGCAGTTGGGGACATCCAAAATCGGCTTTTGATTATACCGATTTGGATGACCCTGTGAGAAAGACGTCCATCTTCCAATTTTTGTCGAAAGATGGATGTCCTTCTCTTTCGAAAATGAGCCCACTCTTTGTATGGGTTTAGATTTGGTTTTGAGGGGTGCTAGATTGTCTAAAATAGATTCACATCCCACTTAAACATGAAGTCATTGGTTTCTGCTAGGGGAAAATTGTGGCTATTGTAAATATCAGATCAGAAGCCAATGTTATTTATTCTGCCTCTGGTTTTATGAAGTGTGAGGTTATCTGTAATCTTTATTGTGTTTGTAGTTTCCCTCCAGTATAGAGAGAATTTTAGCTTCCTATGGTCAGACCAGGGAATATAGGACCAGATTGGAAAATTCAAATAGAAGTTATCGTTGTTTGTAAATCTGTAAGCTAACAGGTCAAGTAGGTGCCCTTTATTATGAGAGGAGGGAGTATATGGCAGAGTAAATTGCTAATATGTAAGGAAATCAAGCAGAACTTTTGTATTGATATCACTTTGATTTGTTTAAATATAAATTGACGTCTCCTATTAATAGGATATTCTCAAATTTGACACATAAATTAGATAGGAATTCTGTAAAATTACCTTCTGAGGCTAGCCAGTTTCCTGGTGGCGATAGAAGAGAATAAGGCAAATTGGTAGACAATGTGCTGAAATCTTGTGCCCAGTGTGCGGCGTGGCCAAAAAAGCAAACAGTATGCTAGGAATTATTAGGCAAAGGATGGTAAATAAGACCGAGAATACTATAATGCCTCTGTATCGCTTCATGGTGTGTCCTCACCTTGAGTATTGTGTTCAGTTATGGTCGCCGTATCTCAAAAAAGATATAGCAGAATTAGAAAAGGTTCAAAGAAGAGCAACCAAAATGGTAAAGGGGATGGAACTCCACTCGTATGAGGAAAGGCTAAAGAGGTTAGGGCTCTTCAGCTTGGAAAAGAGACCGCAGCGGGGAGATATGATTGAGGTCTACAAAATCCTGAGAGGTGTAAAACCAGTAGAAGTGAATCGATTTTTTAACTCATTGAAAAAGTACTAAGTCTAGGGGACACTCAATGTAGTTCTATGGAAATACTTTCAAAACAAATGGGAGGAAATATTTTTTTACACCGCAAATAGTTAGGTTCTGGAACTCTTTGCCAGAGGATGTAGTAACAGCAGTTAGTGTATCTGAGTTTAAAAAAGGTTTGGACAAGTTCCTGGAGGAAAAGTCCATAGTCTGCTATTGAGACAGACATGGGGAAAGCCACTGCTTGCCCTGGGATTGGTAGCATGGAACCTTGCTACCATTTGGATTTCTACCAGGTTGTTGTGACCTGGATTGGCCACTGTTGGAAATAGGATACTGGGCTAGATGGACTGTGCAGGTTAATTCTTGAACTTCATGATGGAGAGCGGAAGCAGGATTTTTAGCCACTGGATCAATTTTTTGGGAGGGGCTCCTTAATTAAAGAAAGTTTGTTGAGACCTGGTACTCAGCATAGAGGAGGCAACAGAAAAAGCAAACATCAAAACTATAGAATGACTTGACATAATAGCTAAAGAACCAGATCGAGAAGAGCTCCAAACTGTGAGAGCCCAGACCCTGATAGAGTACCCAGCTTGTAGCTCAAACATATCCCTCCACCAAGATTTAACAAACTGCAAAACTCAAATGATCAAGGCAGCCAAAATTAACATCATAATGTTTAATAACTGGAAAAAAAACAATACCTGTAATTTACAAGTTGTTCTGTGCAATAGATATGTATGATCACAAATTCTGATAATATTATGAAAGCAGAACAGAAGGGCAATAAAGAGGAGCATATGGCAGTGTTGTATAGTAACTAATAAATGTAACCAGTTATTGTAATCAGGTAAAGGTTTTGTCACTTTTACTTGTAAAGAAGTACAGGATAACATTTGTTACTTTTATTTTTGCTGAAGTAATAATTTCACCAATTTTTACTACTTTTATTCAGTTACATTTGATGCTCGCAGTTAAAAGAAAAAAGCAGAAGCGGAAACGAGATGTAAATGACGATTCCCCAGTAAACCAAATGAAATAGCAAAACCGGGAACAGGATTTTGCTATTGCAAACCTCCATCACGCAAACAATGGATCATCTCAGCGAATATAGCCTATAAGAACAGTGAAGTTGCTTGAATTTGTTGAGCTGCTTACTGATCTTCAACCAAACAGAACAGTGATGAGTTGGGTCACTTTAAAGTGGAGATGAATTTGAGCTGGTAGCAATTCTTGGTGAACAGACATATATCTCGATCACAACAGACTGCCAGTCATCTCATGGGAAAAATTTACGTTGGGGTGATTGCCCACTGGATTGATAAGTTTTTTTAGAGAGGAAGACTGCTTTTGTGGTCTTAAGAGTGAAGGGTTCCCACATGTTTGATGTTCTTACATCAGTTCTCAAAGATATTCAAACAGAGTTTGCCATCAGACAAAAAAATTGTTAGAACAACAACAGACAATGATTCCAACTTTATGAAAGCCTTCTTTGTAATTGGACAGCATGTCAATGATAGTGAAGATAAAGATGAAGATGCAAATGATGAATTAGACAGCACTACTTCTAATGCAGTTGATAATGACAATAATGATGATGAAGTACTCTTTGCTATGCAGATTAAGTCAAGTGTTTCAGAGATTCCCTTGATCAAAACCTGCAGACCCAGTCAGAAGACATCCATAATATTGCAACCTGGACTGATTTGAAGGAACTTTTTATCAGACTGAACAATCCACTTTCTGCTAGTGCAGTTGTTGGAACACTTTTTTAGCTGTGCTACATTAGTGAATCTCAAGCACATTTTCATGTGTGACAGTCATTTTCAAAAATGTAGTTTTACTGAAAGCAAAATGGATTGAATTTTAGAGCAATAAAGCTGTTGGGATAAAAAGGTTAACAATAGTTATGTTCATTGTAGTTGTGATACTTTTACATTTTACTCATCATGACACGGAAACTCTGTTAATATCATTATTTGATATTGTGCTTACTGGCATTAGTGAAGGGCAAGTGTTTTCTTGCTTATTCTTGTTATATGAACTGCATTTCATATTGTCAATCATGTGATAATGTTAAATAGATTACAATCTATTGGAGTAGAAGATAAAGTTCTGGGCTGGTTTGCCTCTTTCTTCCAATTCTATGTTTCTCAGGACAAGGATGTTTCTAACCTTAGGTGGACCACTACTGGTGTTTCTCAAGGCTTCTGTTTATCAGCAGTCTTGTTTAATATTTTTCTATTACCTGTATGTTGGCTATTGAACTGTTTTAATATTCATTTAGACTCTATGCTGATGACATTCATTTTTTTATATATATTACTGGGGATAAATATTTAAACTAGAAGAACAGATCTCAAAGCTATATCACCAAAAAACGTTCTTCCTTTAAAATATTTCATTTCTTTTATTACAATACATATATCATATAAAACAACTTATACTATGCAAGTTCCGGAACTCATCCAGTCACACCTTTCACTTCACCACCCACTCACATAAACCTTATGTGGAAACATTTCTATATAACCACAAACTGTGTACATTCTCCCCACTTATTTTACACATTGATGTTATTTCCTCAGTTTCAAATCTTCCACTTGTGTCTTAGTTATTGTCCTTAAAGATTCAAATTATAGTCCTTATAAATCATGAAAATCTCCTGAATCACATCAAACGGGTGTACAATGTTCACAACAAAGTCTCTCCAGCACTCTTCTCGGAGTATTGTTATTTCATCAGAGTGAATCAGTGCCATTTTCTGATTCTGCTCAAGTAATATTTGATAATCCAAATCTGGTAATGCAGTCTTTTTACTGCTGGATGAAAGCTAATTGTTTAAAATGGAATTTCAACAAAACACAGATTTTGGAACTATCTACTTATATGTCTTCTGGTGAAGATATTCCTATTGTGACTAAACTACGTGATTTGGGAGTTATTGTAGACTCTGGTTTAACCGTGAGTGTCCAGACTCAGAAAATTAGTAGGGATGTGTTTTTCAAGTTGAAATCGGAAAGACATTTGAAAGATCTACTTAAACCAATCAATTTTTGGACAATGGTACAAAGTCTTATATCTCCTTATTTTGATTATTTCAATGGATTGCTTTTGAGGATTCAAAAAAAATCAAAATAGAGCCCCCTACAGGTAGCTCAGAATTCGATTGCTAGGGCACTAACTGGTTGTAATCGTTAGGAACACATCTCTCTGATTTTAAAAAGATTACACTGATTGCCCATTGAATATAGAAAAAGAGCAACAAAGAGAGTCCAAATCTCCCGCAAAAAAACACAAAACCAAACAAAACAAGCGGAAGAAATACAGAAAGACCAGACTGAAATCACAGATGGTAAGAGCACCAGAAAATGTTATTGGGACCCTACACGGTCCATGTTTCGGCCGAAAAGGCCTTCTTCAGGGGTCTAAAACAAAATAAAATATAACATATATATAATAAAAACATATAGAAATATTTTCCATATAAAGTACTATATAACAGTGACAAAGACAATAAGAATATTAATTTTGTTTTAATATGTAGTATCGCAAACCATTATACAAATATTTAATAAAAACATATGAGAATATATGTTACATAGGGGTACAGCATTTAAAATAATCTGAATAGCAATAAAAAGGATTTGCATGATAAAGGCAAGGAGGTATATGAATATAATAATGTTGTAGCCAAACATTTATACATACAGAGACATTGTATATAAAAATAGGAAATTGAAAACATATGACTGCGAATATGAGAATGTCGGTTCATGTTACGTTCCTCACCTGATTCCAGGCCTGCGCGTCTGATTCGCCGGCAAGGTACGGTCCGGCAGAGCTAGCCGGCTTTTTGATGTTTCTCCAGGATGGGTCTGTTTCAGTTTCCCAAGTCTGGCAGCCGTCATCCGGCTTGGAGCACAGGCAGCGGCCATCTTGGCTAGCTCAGGAGGGGGCGGCCATCTTGTATAAACGAGATCAGGAAGGAACTCCATATTTGGTCTTGGGAGGATCTCCTATGGGGGCAGCCATGTTGGCTTCACCTGAGTTTGGTTTGCCCAGATTGCTTCACTATTTAAAGCACTGCCTCCAGGCCTTCATTGCTTCGGCCTCATTTGTTCTGGGGAGTTGCTGTTGGAGTGCTGTTCACCGACTTCCTTTTGTTCCTGTTTTTCCTGTGTACCAGACCTTGGCTAGTTTTCTCGGATTTCGCTTGTTTGCTGCCTGCCTTGACCCTGGACTGAATTGACTATTCTTTGCCTGTTGGAGTACTGGTTCTGGACTGTGTTTCCTGCTATCCTGGTCAGCGGCTGTGCAACCCTGCCAGTTCCTGAAGTCCTGGTGGCCGCCTGCAGCTGGGGGCTCAACTCCCGGTGAACGGCGGTCACTTCCCAGGTGAAGCTAGGGGTTGTCTGGCTGCCTGACCGAGTGCAGTGTCACTCCATCTCTGCCGTGCTCAGTCGGGGCACAGGGGCTCACTACTACCGGGTCATAACAGTTCATCCTGAAAATGGATATTTTATAATGATATGCAAACTGAATGATAAAAACTTGAAAATGAAAATTAAAGATTGAAGTGGGTACATGAGAAATGATGTTACACTTAAGTGATAAATGGTAGCAACAGATACATTAGCATTGCATAGATGTTATTCAAAATATATCATACCTTCAAATTGACATATACGGATGTCCCTCCAAAAATTCTCACGAAATGAGACGATCTGGACTGAATGAAAGTGAAAGTGAAAACTGAAAATAAAAATAAGAATGTAAATAATAAAATAGAAAATAGAAAATAAAAATAAAATAATTGGACAACTAGAGAAAATATATAAGAATAAGATAACAAATAATGACAAATGGCATCATATACGGTGCAAAAACTGAAAATCTTTGTAGAAGAATAAAAACTGGATTAAAATATGATCTAATCAAAAATGGCTGACTGCATGTATGCTACAGACACGTAAAGCCCTGCTAACTAAAAGGAATAATGTTCCAAATTGGGCTGTTGTCTGTGATTCATTGTTAAAAAGGCCAACAGTACTAAGCAGAATACATTTTAAAATCAATTGTATGGTGTTTAAAATAACGAGACACGTTTCTAAGGCTTTAGCTGCTAAACTTCATATATACCAGCCCTCACGGTCATTGAGATCAGAACATCAATCAATGTTGGATGCTCCAATACATCATGTGATAAAATCTAATGAGTTTAGAAACTCAATTTTTTACATTTCAGGTCTCACACTTTGGAATAAATTGCCTTTGAGACTGAGAAGGATTTGAAAGAATTAAAAAACAGTTAAAAACTCTTCTTTTTGCAGGCATATGAGAGGGTGGATGATTAATGCAAGAAGGTGACAGTTTCTGCTTTATAGTGTATTGTTTTAAAATGTTTTGTTTTTGTTTGTTGTCTTATGTGTTTTATATATTATGAATGTATGATTTGTGATCCGCTTAGAGCTTTTGGATTTTTTATTTTATTTTATTTACATTTGTACCCCGCGCTTTCCCACTCATGGCAGGCTCAATGCGGCTTACATATACAGGTACTTATTTGTACCTGGGGCAATGGAGGGTTAAGTGACTTGCCCAGAGTCACAAGGAGCTGTGCCTGAAGTGGGAATCAAACTCAGTTCCTCAGTTCCCCAGGACCAGAGTCCACCACCCTAACCACTAGACCACTAGACCACTCCTCCACTCCAGTGCAGAATATATAAGTTTTAAAAAATATATTAGGCAATAACTTTTTTACTTTCACTTAAATACAATTTTTATTGTGTTCTTTACTGTACTTTTACTTAAGTCCCCTGGGCTGGCATAGGGCAGGAGTCAGAACAAGAACCAAGAGAGGACTGGGCAGGACAAAGCAAAACCAAACTAGGCAGGACAGAAGTAACAAGGTACCAAAGACAAAACTAGGATCAGATCCAGAGAGACAAGGAAAGCAAACAAAGGGCTAGAACTGGAACCCAGGCAGAACACGGTAATACACACAAACAAGGTTAAAACGGGGTTTAGACAAGGCAAGGAAAGCAAGGCAAGGCAACAGGGCTGGAACTGAACCCCAGGCAGAACAAGGCAAAACACGGAACTAGGGTCCAGAAAAGGCAAGACAAGGGCAAGGCAAGGACAGGATCTGGACAGGACTGGACAAGATAGGGCAAGGCTGGGCACAACTGGACAAAGCAGACAGGCCAGACAGAAGCTGGATCCAGATGAGGCAGAGAGCAAGGCAACAGGGCTAGAACTGAACCCGACAGAAACAAGGGCAAGACAAGGAAACAAGGCTAGAACTAGGTTCAGACAAGGCAAGACTAGGCAGGGCAAGAACTAGATCCAAACACGACAAAGAGCAAAATTTGACAAAGCAGGGATAGAGCTAGGCAGAAACAGGGCAGGGCTGGAGTTAGGCAACAGGAACAAACAGAAGGAAGACTAAAAACAAGGCAGGAACAGGGCTTGGCTACAGCAGGAACCAGGAACAGAGCTTGGCTGTAGTAGGAACCAGGAACAGGGGATCTTGGCTATGGCAGAAGCCAGGAACAGGGCTTGGCTGTAATCAGAAGCCAGGAACACAGGAACTAGGCTTCAGGAGCAAGACTCACAGGAGCAAGGTTAGGCAGGAACAAGGCTTCAGGGACGAGACACAAAGGAGCAAGACTAGGCGGGAAACAAGGCAGGAAAACAGGAGCAAGGCTTTCAGGAACAAGGTTTGCAGAAACAAGGCTTTCAGGTACAAGACTCACAGGAACACGGTTAGACAGAAACAAGACTGCAGGAACAAGATTCACAGGTATATGGGTTAGGCAGAAACAAGGCTACACAGGAACAAGGCTTCAGGAACAAGGTTTGCAGGAACAAGGCTTTCATGAACAAGGTTTGTAGGAGCAAGGCTTTCAGGAGCAATATTCAGAGACAAGACTCAGAGGAACAAAGCTAGGCAGGAAACAAGGCATACAGGAATAAGACTTCAGGGACAAAACACACAGAAACAAGGCTAAGCAGGAACTGGATCGAAACAAGGAACACAAAGACAACGCTAAGAGACGTCTTGCCAAGGCAAAGCATGAAAGTCCCAGAGTTCTTTATAAAGGTCCTCACTGATGAAGTCAGAACCTCTGATGCCCTGGGAAGGCTTGGACGCAGGAACATCAGAGTGAGGCTTTGTTACGTCTGAGAAAGTGAGCCCTTGTGCCCCGGCTGAGCACGGCAAAGATGGAGCAGCACCGTGCTCAGTCAGGCAGCCAGACAACCCCTAGCTTCACCTGGGAAGCAACCGCCATTCCCCAAGAGTTGAGTCCCCAGGTGCAGGCGGCCACCAGGACTTCCGGAACCAGCGGGGTGAACGGCCACCAACCAGACAGGCGGGAAAGCTGACACAGTCCAGGAACCAGGGAGGCAGCAACACAGCAAAGTAGTCAGGAGTCAGTCCAAAGTCTGGGCAGGCAGCAATACAGCAGAGTAGTCAGAAAACAATCCAAGGGTCAGAACACAGGATCATAAGCTAACCGGCAGTAGAACACAGACAAGGACCGCGACTTCTACAGCAATAGAAGCCGAAGCATGGAAGGACTGGTGGCAGGGCTTTAAATAGTGCAGGAATTAGGCTCAAACATGTGCAGCTGTTCCAAGATGGCTGCCTCCATCAGAGGAGATGTCTTACGCCCAAATATGGGCTTCCTTCCTGAAGCTGCCCAATTCCAAGATGGCTGCCACAACCTAAGACGCCCATCTTCAAGATAGCTGCCCTCTCCTGGAGATGCCCAAATCCAAGATGGCCGCCACATCCTCGAATGCCCATACCCTACGCAAGCAGGGTGTACACCTGGAGGAGTGTAACAGGCTTGGACAGACTGGAGTGAGGCTTGGATGCAGGAACACCAGAGTAGGCTTGGATAACAGGGAAACAGGCAGCAGATGCATCAGTGCAAGTACAAGGCAGTCTGGAGAAGCTGCAGGGCCTGACCTCTTGGAAAAAAAGGTGAGTCTGAATGGGGGAGGGGGGCACAGCCACGGCCGTGACAGTCACTAGTCTTGTTCTGTCAGGTACTAAATTCACTTATTAAATTATTGGGCTAATCCTAGAGGTGCTGATGATCTTCAGATAACATCACATCTATTATTTGTGGATGATTTAAGGCCTTATGCATCCTGTGATCATCATGTGATGAAACAACTCTGAGTAGTAAAGAGTTTCTTAGATGACATCAGGATGACATTTGAGCTGGTCAAATATGGAAAATGTAGACTGAATACTTTTCTCTGAGAGAAGAATATAGAGCTTTAGCAGGAAAGTGTATATACATATTTAGAAGAAGAAGGAAGTGCTGTAACCCAGCACAAATTGAGAGAACAGATCAGCAAAGAATACTACAGAAGACAAAAATTTATGTTGAAAGTGCTTTCATATCATGGATTATGATACAAGCTATCAATCAGCATGTAATTCCTGTGCTGTCATACAGGTTTGGAATTGTGGACTGGCCTTACTGCAAATCTTGAATAATTGGATGCAAGAATAACAAATTTTTCCTATAAATTATCTATAAGAATCAGGGCATGTAGACTGTAGTACTACTAATTTCTACTAGACATATGCAGAGCTGTACACAAAACACGTATGAGAAAGTCCCTGCTTGACAGAACTTACAATCTAATCAAGACAGACAAACAGGACAAATATGGATATTTAAAAGTTGAAGGAGGCATGGTCCTTTATAGAAATTGATTTTACATAAAAAGCTGCTATCATAGGCGTTCAGCATATTAACAGCATCAACAGACTGAAGTGTACTGAAGTGTGATAGCAAATAGCCAGAATCAATCTCTATCCTTAAACTTGAACAAGTGTTCTGATGAATGGAAGGAAGGAATGTTTCCACAAGTACTTGGAGGGAAAAAAAGCAATAGTTTGCAGATCAAGAGAAAAGAATTCTTTAAAAGAATTAGGCCAGCAATCAAGGGAAAAATCAAGAAATACTTAAATACTACATCCTGTGTGGAGCCAAAACTACATATGAAACTACGTGTAAAAGTGGGGGTAAGCCTCAGAATCAATTCAAAGTCATTTAAAATGCAGTAGTGACAGAATCACTTTATGACAAGCTGTCTAACCCCCCTATTTACAAAGCCGAGCTAGTGGCTGCCGGTGCAATAATGCTGACACAGCCCATTGTCATTGCTGCGTGGCTTTGTAAACAGGGGGGTAAATGCTGATCGTGATCATTCATAATCATTGTCTACACCCTACACCTTGGGTCCAAGTGCTAATAGTGCAAAAGGAATTCTCAAATCTCAAAATAATTTGGTAGAATCTGTTCATATAAGCCTCTATAATGCATACTGCATAAGGTTACTAGAAAACATTTTACAGGGCAATTCTATAAACTGGCGCCTAGAGGTACATGCCACTTACGTGCATCAAAATCACCTTTAATTGACAGCTAGGCATCTAGACACTATTCTACAAGGTAGTGCCTAAATGCCATATTGCCTAACCGCAATGGGGCGTACACATGGGCAGAACATTGCATATATCCCAGTAATATGTATAGTTCATACTATACATTATGGGGGGAATTCTGTATGGGGGGAATCAAACATATAAACGGCGAGTGACCGTACTCGCCGCAAATGCGCAGTAGAGACCTTCTCTGCCCCGCCCCCACGTCAATACGTGATGACGGGGGGCGGAACAGGCAGAGAAGAAGAACGAAGGCCGACGTCGGCAGCTCAGCAGAGCTCAGTGCTGCGTTCCCGGACCCTCGCTGTTTCAATAGCGGAGCAAGGGCCCGGCCGGGTGGAAGGTGGGTGGTGACGGCTCGGTGGGGGGGCGCGAACTCGGAGGGGGAGGGGCAGCGGCGAACTTGGCGGTGGGGGCGGGCCTTTCAACCCCCCCTTCCTATAATAGCCCGTTTTTACGGGCTCAAAGTCTAGTTCTGTATATACTGCCAGATTCAATATACCATGCCTAGCATTCCCCGCCTAAATGTAAGCGTATTCCATAACAATGCGCGTAACTTAATTGGCTTAATAAGCAATAATGAGCACTAATTGGCAACAATTAGAATTTTACGCACATAACTCGCTAAGCATATACTATAGTGAACTGCACCTAAATTCTAAAGCGTGTAGTTCATAAGAGGCATGGCTATGGGCAGGGAAATAGGCATTTCATGGGCGTTCCCAAATTTGCGTGCATTGTTATAGAGTATGGCCCAGTCCGCGTAAATCCACACTTATGGATTTATGCTACATTTTCGTTGGTGTAAATGGAAGCGCATTGTTTTAGGCATTGTGATATCAACTAAGCGTATTCTATATACCGCGTGTAAATCTTATAGAATACACTTAGGCGAAAATGATTTCTGCATGGGTTTTCCAGGCACCAAATACAGAATCTCCCCCATAGCGATTGATTAACTTAATTGATTAACAATCCAATCGGCGCCAATAATTGGGCGATATGCAATTATTGTCACAAATTGGCACTATTTAGAATTTCCACATGCAACTTTCTAAGTGTATTCTGCAAAGTGGTGTGCATAAATTCTAAAGCGCAGATCTCAAAAGGGGTTGTGGACATTGGAGGGGCATGGGTGGGCATTAGGCATTTCTTAAAATTACATGCAGTGTTATATAATATGCCAGATCCACGCCTAAGTTAGGTGTGGGCATTTACAAAAGGTTTTAGTTGATGTAAATGACCCCACTAAATTTTATTTGTGGGAACAGATGTACACATATTTTATAAACTGCACCTAAATCTAGGCCATCTTTATAGAATAACGCTAAGCACAGTTTTTTTGGTGCCAATTTTTTCAGCAGCATATATAGAATTCCCCTGTGTGCATCACTAGCGTGCCTGAACATGGGCATGCCAATGCTGACATTATGCTAGTATTCTATAATAGAAAAAAATTGAGCGGCATGTCTCTTTTCCCCCCTCTCCTGCTGCACAGACCAGCACTGCTCTGTCTCTGTCTCTTACCCCCCCCCTAAGTCCAGCGCTGCTTTCTTTTCTCCTTACTCCCTCCCCTCCTCAGTTCATCAAACCTGCGTGCCTGCCAGCCCCTGCAGCATTAACAGGCTGCCTGAGATGGCGCCAGGTCCTTCTCTCTGTTGGGTCCCACCCCTGCCTACACAGGAAGTTGTGTCACAGGGCAGGATGCGGCAGAGGGAAGGATCCAGTGCTGGCCCAGGCAGTCTGTTAACACAGCAGGGGCTGGCAGACAATGCAGGTTTGACAGACCAAGGAGAGAAAAGAGAAAGCAGCATTGGACTTTGGTGGTGAGGGAAGGAGAGAGGAAGCTGTGTTGGAATTATGTGCGATGGGGGGAGGGGGACTTGGTGGGGTGGGGGGGGGGGGGTGAGGAAAGAAGAGGGAGCAAAGTTGAAATAGCTTGAGACATTTGTTCTTTGGAGCCTGAAAACTGTTGCTATGAAAGAAATATCTGATTTATTTAGTTAGTTGAACAGTTTCTCTAGTTTCTAAAGTGGCAGGAAAGAAAATGCTTGAACAAAAGATTGTTTTCGAAATTTGACAAGGAACTTGTAGGGGGTCAGTATTCAAGAGTTTAGTCCTTCCCAGTTAAAACACGCTGAACTAGCTGCCATCCCCTAACGGGCTAGGTTATGGATGGGCCAGGGGTGGATTTAGGATGGGGCAGCAATAGGGGTCCTTTTTACTAAACTGTGGGAAAAAGTGGCCTTAGTGCGACCTTAGGCGGGTTTTTCCTATGCACTAAGGCTGTTTTTACCACAGCCGAAAAATGACCTTTTTGCATTTTTATATTAATGGCCATGCACTAATTTTGCCATTAGCACACGACCGTTAAAAAATTTACCATGTGAGCTCTTACTGCCAACTTATGTGCTATCCTTGCGCCAACTGATTAGTGCAGGCACGCCCACTCTCTGTCCTCGGATACAACCCCTCAAAAAAACATTTTTAGTGCACGGTTAGCACTCACACATTTGGCAGCTACTACAGGATGCCTGAGCGCGTTCCATGGTATGACATTTTATGCAGCTTAGTAAAAGGGCCCTGTAGTTGGTCAGCGGCGATATTCAGTCTGCTAACTGACCAAGTAAGCACATAAAGTTAAGACATCAAAACAGCTGGCCTAACTTTATGTGCCAAATTAACCAGGCACTGGTTTGAATATCGGTCAGTGCATATACCTGGATATTTAGTGCTGGGAGCTATGCAAATCCCGACATTGAATATCCGGTGTTAGGTCAGCCCACAGCTGGGAGTGGCTTATAAGCTGCTTACCACTGTGGGCTGAATATAACTCTCGTAGTCTTTTTGCCCATCTTTTGCACTACTTTTACCTGAATAACTTGCATGGTGCAATGGTTACAAGCCCTAACAGCAGTATTATTTATTTTCAAAATTTGTATACCACCTAAACCTAAGCGGTTCCCAAAATGCAAACAAAGCTTACAATCAACAAACAAGACACAATATCACAATAACACACAAAAACAATTCAAACACTTTACCATCTCAAGACAGTCACCCAGTACAGAGATAGTACCACTGTTAGTCCCACCTCTAGGCAGCAACATTGTTACATAATTGCACTAGGTGTTGAAGAAGGGTCGGGGGACTTGCATGGACAGAGACCATGATGGAAACTCAAATTTCAAACAGCATGGATTTATTTCATGAAAGAGGAACAGCTTTGGGCATGCGGGGGACAGATATGGTAGATGGTGATAGAAAAATAATTGAGAGTTCAGGTAAAAGATGTGATGAGGAGGTGCTGGTGTTAAGCTATGACGCATCTACCCAAAATGGGTTTCAACTGGGCAGACTGGATGTTTTTGATTTGTTTTGTTTTTATCTGCTATCATTTATTATGTTACTAAAACTTTCAAAGCAAGCAAGATGTGGAAATTATCATCATTTTGTGATTTTATGATCTGTTACTAAACCACAGTAAAAGAGCACAAGAGCAACAGAACTAATGTCTAGCCCCACCACCAAGCTCTCTAGTTGCTGATGCTATGTTGGGCAAAATATCAGAGTATGTTGTGGCCCCAGTGGCCCTGCAGGATTTACCAGAGTACTAGAATTAAGTAAATCCTGCAGCATTTTCTTTTGCATACTCAGGAAATTTGCAAATGTTTGGCTGCAGAAATGCGTGGTGGTAGCCCCTTTTTGTGTGTCTGCCATCTTAAAGGAGCTACAAACCCCTATGACTAACATCTCCTTCTCCTCCAAAACATCCCTGATGACCTGAGGTACAAAATTCCCCTGCCTGTCCTTTCACCTACCCTTCATAACTCCCCTAGAGTAAATTCTTTCCTAGTCTCCATACTTCATCCTTACTCCCTACCCCAGCCTCTCAGATGCTCCTCCATACTTACCCCATTGTCCCAAGATTTCACAGGGCAAGAATGAACCTTATGTACTCTTGCCCTATTCAGCTGTACTCCAAATTGAGCCAGCTGGCCCTCTTTTTCCTTCTTCCGGATTAAAAAAAAATGTCTTATTACAGTTTAGTAAATAGGCATCGTAATGATTACTATTCAATAGCAGTCCAGTTTATCTGCCAGTGAGCTGGTATCAAATGGTATTCTCTACTGGCCTTAATTCGATTTATATTAGTCATGTGATGATTTCTTTATTGAGTGATGAAAATATTGATGTCTTGCCCTTTTCTTTCAGTTATTCATGGTGGACAATGGAGCTGATGACTGGAGGATAGCCATGACATACGAGCGTATTTTCTTTATCTGCTTGGAAATATTGGTGTGTGCTATTCATCCCATACCTGGGAACTATACATTCACGTGGACAGCACGGCTTGCCTTTTCCTATACTCCATCCACAACAACAGCCGATGTGGATATTATTTTGTCAATACCAATGTTCTTAAGACTGTATCTTATTGCCAGAGTTATGCTCTTGCACAGCAAACTTTTCACAGATGCCTCATCTAGAAGCATTGGAGCACTAAATAAGATAAACTTCAATACACGTTTTGTAATGAAGACTTTAATGACAATATGTCCAGGAACTGTACTGTTGGTTTTTAGTATCTCATTATGGATAATTGCTGCATGGACTGTCCGAGCTTGCGAAAGGTATGTCTTTTTTTTTTGTTCTCTTGTGTATATTGCAGGAAGGTAGGTCATTTTCAAAGTAATTTCCAGAGGTAAAAAGTGGTGAAAATTGTCCATCCTCAATGTATCTAAAGGTCACCATGTTCTTTAACACTGCACATGCCTTTAGCTACATTGGGGAAGATAAATATGAGTGTTGTTTGCATTTTCAAATCAATATACTACTTTTCAAGCAAAATTCTACAAACACAAAATGTAAATGCCCATGACTGTGTATGTTTTGCACCTACTGCAGTTTTTAAAGAGAAAATATACCTGCATTTTGACATTAAGAATTGGTACAAAGCCTGCAAGTAAAAAGTAAAGATGCTTTTTGTCCCAATGTGGTCATTTTGAAAATTGTCCATGGGTAGGATAATTTTGTAACTGGCCATTTAAATTATGTCACTGGTAGGAGCACATTAGTAGCACCATAAGTTAATCTATACAAAGCAACATCTGCTCTGAGGCAGATGTAATGTTTGTGGTTAACTTTATGCATATATGTATGTAGTTTATAAAAAGCACTTTTGATTTTAGGTTTTAAATGAAACTGATAAAACACCCCAGTGCAAATAAATTAATGGGTTTCTGTGGTTCAAGCAGAGGGGTTAGAGCAGAGTTTAAAAAGGGGTTAGACGGTTTCCTAAAGGACAAGTCCATAAACCGCTACTAAATGGACTTGGGAAAAATCCACAATTCCAGGAATAACATGTATAGAATGTTTGTACGTTTGGGAAGCTTGCCAGGTGCCCTTGGCCTGGATTGGCCACTGTTGTGGACAGGATGCTGGGTTCGATGGACCCTTGGTCTTTTCCCAGTGTGGCATTACTTATGTACTTATGTAACCAAAGCAGTTTCTCTGTTTCTAGTGGGCTCACCAATCTAAGTATTTATACTGGGGGCAATGGAGGGTTATGTGACTTGCCCAGAGTCACAAAAAGATGCAGTGGGAATTAAACCCAGTTCCCTAGGTTCTCAGCCCTCTGCACTTATCATTAGGCTATGCCTCCTCTCTAGGTTTTCCTTGGGAAACACCCCAAAAATACCTCCTCTCTAGAATTCTTTCATCCCTCTCCTGTCTTGTCATGCATCCTCCACTGTTTTTCTGCTTTTTCCTAAGAGACATAGAGGGGCATTTTCAAAAGAAACGTCCAAGTTGCGATTTGAACGTCTTTGCAAAACTGTGAAATTCAGGGGTGGTGAAACCCGTATTTTCAAAAAAAGATGGACATCCATTTTCGTTTTGAAAATATTGTCAGAGACGTCCAAATCCTTAAATTTGGACATCCCTAGATTTGTACGTCCTTGAATTTGGACGTTTTTGACTTTCGGCGATTTTCGAAACCTAAGATGTCCATGTCAAAAATGTCCAAATGCTAGCCATTTGGACGTGGGAGGAGCCAGCATTTCTAGTGCACTGGTCCCCCTGACATGCCAGGACACCAACCGGGCACCCTAGGGGGCACTGCAGTGGACTTCATAAATTGCTCCCAGGAACATAGCTCCCTTACCTTGTGTGCTGAGCCCCCCAAAACCCACTACCCACAACTGTACACCACTACCATAGCCCTAACAGGCGAAGGGGGCACCTATATATGGGTACAATGGGTTTGTGGTGGGTTTTGGAGAGCTCGCTGTTTCCTCCACAAATGTAACAGGTGGGGGGGGTATGGGCCTGGGTCCACCTATCTGAAGTGCACTGCAGTACCCACTAAACTGCTCCAGGGACCTGCATGCGATATCATGGACCTGAGTATGACATCTAAGGCTGGCAAGTAATATTTTTAAAGAAGTATTGTGAGGGTGGGAGGGGGTTAGTGACCACTGGGGGAGTAACGGGAGGTCAGCCCTGATTCCCTCCGGTAGTCATCTGGTCATTTTGTGCACCTTGGGCTTCTTTACATACTTTTTCTCGGCATCATAGAGTGGATGTGGCCACATGGTTGGATGCTTCTTTTGGAGCGGCGGTGTTGGTATGGGGGGGGGGGTGACGGCTTCCCTCCCTCTTTAGAAATTGCTTTGGTGCATCCCACCAGTTTCTGGATTCATCTGCTGTGTATGCTAAGGAAGGTAAAATTATGTCTTACTTGATAATATTCTTTCCTTTAGTTGCTGCAGATGAATCCAGGATCCCTCCCTTATTTATTTTATCAAACTCCTTTTTTTTTGCTGTGTGTTTTACTTCCTTTGCTGACTAGGTTAAAAAAAAGAAAAAGAAAACATGAATACTATGGATAATTTGACAGTCTACCATGAGTTGCAGTGCTATTTTGGCCGCTGTGGTTTGTAGTTGGTGAGGAAGGCTTCCGGGTTGATTTGCTTGGTTCTGCTTTGTGATTAGACATATATTGGCTGATGGAGGGGCTGGTCATCCAGTATCACTGACTTCAGACTAGTAATCTCTATCTACACCTGCTGGTAGATGGTCATAACCCACTAATTTCTGGATTCATCTGCTGCGACAAAAGGAAAGAAAATTATCAGGTTAGACATAATTTTACTTTATCATGCATATAGTATCAATCAGCCCATGCTCAACCAAATATACCTCAACCAGCTTTATTCAGGGAAACATACCAAGCACTGAATGTTGTGCAGATATTCCATTCTAGACAACACGAAGAGTAAACTGAAATCCAGATCCTCCAGGGTAGCATTTTCAGAAGTGCTCCCCGTTCCACCTCGGGACTCAAGAGGCAGGCACAGCTCCAAAGTCTCAATGCATTGATGAGGCGAAGGTGCAGAGAGGAGAGATTTAGATTTGTTAGGAACTGGGCAACATTCTGGGGAAAGGGGAGCCCATTTCGAAAGGATTAGACTCCACCTTAACCGAGATGGAACCAGGCTGCTTTCAGTAACATTTAAAAAGGAGATAGAGCAGTTTTTAAATTAGTAATTAGATTGGGGGGGGGGGGGGGGGGAGTTGACAGTCACCCAGAAGCACATGGTTTAGAGTGAGGTATCCTTGAAGGATACTGTTATAACAGGACATTTAGGGAATCCCAATAGAGAAGTTTCAACAAAGGTGAAAGAAAACCAAGAATGTTTAAGGGTAGTACAGAGCAAAGGTTGCAAATTATCCCTGTCAACTTCTAAACAGCTTGTAGATGCATGGAAAACACACACTTTGAAGTGTCTGTATATAAATACTAGAAGCCTAAAAAGTAAGACAGTAGAGTTAGAGTACATAGCACTAAATAAAGAGGTAGAAACAGTAGTGTGCTGGAGTAGGCTCGCGCTGGTTCACAAGAGCCAGTTGTTAACTGTTCAAGAATTTTGCGAACCATAGCCATTACAGTTAAATAAGTCTTCAGTTGGCGGCGAAAACCACTCTTCCTTACGCAACTTCTTATCTCTTCAATGTCCAGTAGCTGCTCATGCAGCTCTTCCACACTGACATTGGCTGTCATTGGCAGAAGGGAGGTGGGGGGAAAACATGTTGCCATGTGGTTGGTGGCAGGCAGCTTGTGCATTTACTCCATAAATATCTCGTGCCCCTTCTCTTTAACTCCCGCTGCGCGCGCCTCTCCCTACCACCATTCAGCTTCTCCCTGGCCTCTTCCTCTTGCTGCCACATCGGACTACAGCTAGTGCTGTGTGACAGGAGAGTCCTGTTTTGCCCCTCCTCAGAATAAAAGTCAGTATTGTGACAGGAGAGTCCTGGGTGGTTCTGCCAGCCTCAGAATAAGGCAGCTCAGGAGTAGACTAAACTTCACGTGCAAGTTGTTTGTGCTTACGTTCCGCTGTAAGTTTGCAATCCTTTGTCAAAACAACGAATCTTCATTGATACAGTTGTTGATGACAGAACTAAAAGACAGATTTTACAAGATATAACAAGTGATGTTGGAGTTGTGGTGTACTGTAAACTGAAAAAGAACGTACGTATTTTAGCTTAAAAATTTATATAAGGAAGTCATTATCAGAATTTTTTCTGTTAACCTTCAACTAGAATCGTAAGTTTTACTAATATAAATTATTTTCAGATTGTGATCCCTAACATGACAAAGTGACAGAGTGATCTATTAAGTTTTTTTTTTAAGGTGAAGAATGTGAAGACAGATACAGAAAATGATGGGAACGAAAATCATTGTAGAGAGTTGAAGCCAATGGAACCAAATTTTGAATCTGTTGAATGACAAATCAGTGAAGAAAAACCATCATGTTTGTCAAATGAAGAAATAGATAATCTTGCATTTCCAGATTGTTGGAATGAGAAACAAGTATTTATGTTTACAGAACAATACAAATGGCTTGAAATAAAAGGTAAATTAGGATGTAAGGATTGTTTGAAAGTTCAGCATTTAGGAGTGTCAGCAGAAAAGCGTGTCCCTGTGTCCAAGGAATGGAGTACATTTTTAGTAACCCCAAATGACAGTAATAAAACTACTAGGCAAGCTTCTCTATGGAAAAAAATAGGGAACACAATTGAGCTTATTTTCGAAAGAGATCGCCGGCTATCTTCCGACACAAATCGGGAGATGGCCGGCGATCTCCTGATCCTGGCCAAATCGGTATAATCGAAAGCCAGTTTTAGCCGGCCCCAACTGCTTTTCGTTGCGGAGCTGGCCAACCTTCAAAGGAGGGTACGGAAGGCGGGACGGGGGGCGGGGTGGGAGCGGGACGAGGGCGTGGTTACAACATAGCCGGCTTCACCCCAAAATGGAAAAAAGATGGCCGGCTCGGACGAGCATTTCGCCGGCTGAACTTAGTCCATTTATTTTTAGGTCCAAGTCACAAAAAAGTGCCCCAATTGACCAGATGACCACCGGAGGGAAACAGGGATGACCTCCCCTTACTCCCCCAGTGGTCACCAACCCCCTCCCACACAAAAAAATTACAAAAAAAAGTTTTTTTGCCAGCCTGTATGCCAGCCTGAAATGTCATACCCAGCTCCCTGACAGCAGTATGCAGGTCCCTGGAGCAGTATTTAGTGGGTGCAGTGCACTTCAGGCAGGTGGACCCAGGCCCACCCCCCACCTGTTCCACTTGTGGTGGTTAATGTTGAGCCCTCCAAACCCCCCCAAAACCCACTGTACCCACATGTAGGTGCCCCCCTTCACCCTTTAGGGCTATGGTAATGATGTAGAGTTGTGGCGAGTGGGGTTTGGCGAGGATTTGGGGGGCTCAGTACCCAAGGTAAGGGCGCTATGCACCTGGGAGCTATTTTTTTTTTAATATTTAGAAGTGCCCCCTAGGGTGCCTGGTTGGTGTCCTGGCATGTGAGGGGGGCCAGTGCACTACAAATGCTGGCTCCTCCCACGACCAAATGCGTTGCATTTAGCCGGGTTTGAGATGGCTGGGCCCGGTTTCCATTATGGCTGAAAAACGAAGCTGGCCATCTCTTCTAAACCCGGTGATCGATTTAGCCGGCCCCAACCGTATTTCGAAAATAAGGTTGGCTCCGCCCCCTTGCGGAGCCGGCCCCAAAGATGGCCGGCGCCGTTCAATTATGCCCCTCAATGTTTCTAAATCTCATGCTAAAATTCAAGATTTGTTAAAAAAAAAAATCAGCTAATGACTCAATTTCTAGTTTAGTGCATAAGCTAAATAATAAAAATATTGATGCCACTGTAAATGTTTTCTATACTCTTTACAGTTTAGTAAAATGTAATAGGTCTTTGATATTGAGGGGGCAATAGAATTAAAAGAGAAAATGGAGTTGATGTAGGCAATTGTTTGCATACATGTTACAGTGCAACAAGAATAAACGTTACAGTGCAATAAGATGGCTGAGGGGAGATATGATAGAGGTCTATAAAATAATGAGTGGAGTAGAACGGGTAGATGTGAATCGTTTGTTTACTGTTTCCAAAAATACTAGGACTAGGGGGCATGCGATGAAGCTACAAAGTAGCAAATTTAAAATGAATCAGAGAAATTTTTTTTCTCTCAACATGTAATTAAACTCTGGAATTTGTTGCCAGAGAATGTGGTAAAGGCAGTTAGCTTAGTGGGGTTTAAAAAAGGTTTGGACGGCTTCCTAAAGGAAAAGTCCATAGACCATTATTAAAATGACTTGGGGAAAATCCACTGCTTATTTCTGGGATAAGCAGCATAAAATGTATTGAACTTTTTTGGGATCTATCCAGGTATTTGTGACCTGGATTGGCCACTGTTGGAAACAGGACGCTGGGCTTGATGGACCTTTGGTCTGTGCCAGTGTGGCAATACTTATGTACTTATGTACAAATGGCATTAAGATTAAGAATATTATAGAAGAGAATGCCAAAAGTTGTATCATAATTGATGAGGCATCTACAGTTTCAAAGAAAAGCACCTGCGGCACAGAAGTTCAAATGAGACGGATTAGCGGCAGCGGGCAGGAAGGAGTGAGATTCTTTCCTGCCCCCGCAGCAGTAGATTCCACTACACTACCAGAGTGGGACCTGGCCTTCAAGGTAGGTCTTGGGAGGGTTGTAGTGTGCGGCGGCAGTGGCCAGTGGAGAAAAGCACAACGGATATGCATGGCAATTTCTGGTGCCCCCTGCAATGCATACCCTGCTTACTGTATTCTGCCGCCCCTGGACCAGTAGTCCATCTAGCCCAGTATCCTGTTTCCATCAGTGGCCAATTCAGGTCACAAGTACCTGGCAGAAACCCAAATAGTAGCAACATTCCATGCAACAAATCCCAGGGCAAGCAGTGGCTTCCCCATGTCTGTCTCAATAGCAGACTATGGACATTTCTTCAGGAACTTCTCTAAACCTTTTCTAAACCCAGATAAGCTATCTGCTGTTATTACTACCTCTAGCAAAGAGTTCCAGACCTTAACTATTCGTTGAGTGAAAAAATATTTCCTCCTATTTGTTTTAAAAGTACTTCAATATAACTTCATTGAGTGTCCCCTAGTCTTTGTACTTTTTGTCTTGTGGGCTGTAAAGTGAATAATATTATATACTAGCAAAACTGGCTGAAATGAAACTGGCGCTAGCAAGGTTATCCCCCCCTCCCTCCCTCTCTCCCTCGGTCCCTTCCGAGGAGTGGAAGTAAGCCTATGTAGTCCACTGTAAGCAAGGAAGGCAATTAGGGTAATCTCTGTTTCTCCTGCACCGTGCAGCCATCATTGCCATACACTCAAAGTAAACCTATGTAGTCCACTGTAAGCTAGGAAGGCAATTAGGGTAATCTCTGTTTCCCCTGCGCCGTGCAGCCGTCATTGCCATACACTCAATTCAAAGCAAACCTGTGAGGTGCTGCATCCACATTGTCGTTCACCGTCCTCCCTCCCCTCTCGTAGTAGACAGGAGTGGAAGTAAGCCTATGTAGTCCAGTGTAAGGAAGGAAGGCAATTAGGGTAATCTCTGTTTACCCTGTGCCGTGCAGCCATCATTCCCATACACTCAAAACAAAGGAAATGTGTGAGGTGCTGCATCCACGTTGTCGTTCTGCTGTTGGCGCGGCGGAATGGCGAGTGCAAGCAACTGCGAACATCGGGGAAGAGGGTGAGTGAGGGAGGGCTCAGGTCGGGGTGATGTGCAGCGGCGCCGGCAAGTTGGGACAGGAGGGGGCCTGGGGGGTCGGAGAGAGCGTGCTGCGGGTCCAAGGGCGGGGCTGGAACTTGGAGGAGAGGGAGAGCGGCGGCCAACAACTCAGGCTGCAAGGGGTGGCGGCGGTTCGGGAGAGGGGAGGGAGGTCGGTGGCGGTTTTTTGAGGGCGGTTGGCAGGGGGAGGAGTAGGGAAACACGTGGAGCGTGCCTGGGTCGCAGTTTGTTGCTGTGCGTCGGGCTGGTGACGTTATCCGAGACGCAGCCAATCAGTGGGATGATCTACAGAGCAGCAGTGAAGGGACAGAGGAACCTGGAGACTAAGAATGCAGCACCACCTAGGGACAGCAGGAGGAAGAGCCAGCCCAGCACAGACAGAGCAGCAGTCAGGTACAGTATACTGTACTTGCATATATAGGATCACAGCACTTACTACAGGGAAATGCAGAGGCCTGCAGAGGGAGGGCATTTTGGTAGCAGAAGGATGTGTTTCCCCTCTGAGATTAGGATCTGCCTCCCTAACTTTTAATGAAGGAATGGATCCTAAGGAGCTTAGCTGAGATTGGGTGGCAGAGCCAGTGGCAGGAGGCGGGGATAGTGCTGGGCAGACTTATATGGTCTGTGCCAGAACCGGTGGTGGGAAGTGGGGCTGGTGGTTGGGAGGCGGGGATAGTGCTGGGCAGAGTTACACGGTCTGTGCCCTGAAAAGGACAGGTACAAATCAAGGTAAGGTATACACAAAAAATAGCACATATGAGTTTATCTTGTTGGGTAGACTGGAAAACTCTTTTTATTGGAAAAAACTAAAAACAAATAACATACAAATCAAAAACAAGCCCCTAGCTATACACAGTCCTCCTATCTATGTACACACCCTCCCCTCCTCAATACTACAGTGGAAACTGTGTATTAGAAAAACCCAAGAAAAAAAAACCGGACATGCAAATCAAACCCCAGGCTCCTAGCTAGACATGGTCTGCCTATCTATGTACACCCCCTCCTCAATAATACAATGGATCAACCCCCCCCCCCCCCGACCCCCCACAACCCCTTCAGACAACTGGCACACAATCCCCTGGGAAGCATGTCCCCTCATGGTGGCTTAAGCCTCACGTGTCTCCACCACCTCGAAGCCACCCCCACCCCTTTTTCCACCCTTTCCCACTTTGCCGCTTCCTGCACCGCCCTTACCACATCCCAGCTGACTACCTCCGCCGGCCGGACCTCCTGGTACAGGGACACCCTGCAGCGCGCCATCCAGAGGCAGTACCGCAATATCACCGAAATCAGAAAGCGTGTTACCGGATCCCCGCGTCCCCCTCCACCCTCTGGGCCGTACACCCAGTCCGCATAGCTGTAGTTGCGGAAACTGGGGATCTGCAGCAACGAGGAAACCCGGTCAGAGACCTGGACTGTAAATGGGCACCTCACCAGGAAATGCTCCATCGTCTCTTCAGTTCCAGCACATTCCTCCCGTGGGCACCCTCTATCCCGCACATTGCGATATTTCAAATTTCCTCGGACGTACAGTCTACCGTGAAAGGACAGCCACGCCAGGTCTTTATACTTCACCGGGATGCGGTTCGAAGCAATCAACCGTAACCCCTGCTGCATCCGTGGGGCCGGCGCGTCCCTCAGCGCCAGAGGAGCTGAGAACACCTGCGCCCGTACTCTGTCCATCCAGACCCCCCGTTGTCCTGCCTTCACCTCCCCCACCGTCAGCCCCCACACCCTCACCAATTTCACTAGGGTCTTGCAATAACTCACCCCCCCCGGGGCCCCCCTTCGCAGTGCCACTACCCTCCCCCCCTCCCGCCATAGGTCCCAATATCTCGGCCACCACTGCAGGACACTCCTAGCCCACCCCGGTGGCTCCCGCCCTACCGCCCTCCCCAGATTGAACTGCAGGAACAAAGCGCTGAAAAACAGGACTGGGTTTATCATGCCCACCCCCCCCTCCCTCCTAGGCAGATAGGTAACATTCCGTTTTACCGGATTCGTCCTGTTGCCCCAGAGCAGCCGGAAGAACACCCCATACAAGGCCGCGTACTGGCTCTCCGGCAGCAAGCAGATGTAACTGACGAACAGAAACAAAGGAACTAAGTGTGCCTTGATGAGCTGTACCCGCTCCCCCATGGTCATTTTCCACCCCTTCCATCTATCCACCCTCCCCTTCACTTCTTGGAGACACCTATCCCAGTTGTAGAGCCTATAATCCCCCTTCTCGAAATATATTCCCAAGACCCGTATACGTTCCACAGCTGTAGGAAACCTACCTCCCAACTCAAATTGCAGCCCCTGATCCCCAACCCACAGGCTATTGGACTTTTGAAAATTGACCTGCGACGCTGTTGCCTGCGAGTATTCCTGGATCAGGTTCTGCAATCTACCTCCCTCCCTCTGGTCCGCTACCCACACTGTAACGTCATCTGCATACGCCACGACCCTTAACTGGTTATTGTCCCCCACCTCCACCCCTTCCAGCCCCTCCGCCCCCCCCTTCTCCAGCCGTCTTATAAAAGGGTCGATGGCGTATGCATACAACAGCGGGCTGAGTGGGCACCCCTGTCGGACCCCTGCCCCTACCTCAAACCCCTGCCCTCTCCACCCGTTAACCAGGGGGAAACACCCCGCATGCCGATAAAGTAGCTGTAATTGCTCTATCCAGCCCTTCGGAAACCCATAGCGCTCCAAAATGCTCCATAGGACACCCCACTGCACTCTATCAAACGCTTTTTCCTGGTCGAGTGTTACCAACAGCCTACCATGCCCTCCCACTCTACTGCGTTCTACCCCCTCCCGCACCCACGCTGCCGCTTCCAAGACCCCTCTCCCTTTAACCCCACATGCTTGTGAGGCTGCCAGCAAATCCCCAGACACCTGCCTCATTCTCTGGAATAGCATTCGCGCAAAAATTTTCCGATCTGTATTAAGCAGTGCTATAGGCCGCCAGTTGGCCAGCATCGCCGGGTCCTTCCCCTTACTTAGTAGGATAAGAGCCGCCTCCGTCAGGGACCTAGGCAAGGAACCCTCCAACTGGGCTGCCCCCCATACCCTCACCAGGATCGGCACCAGCTGCTCCTTAAAGGCCTGGTAGAACTCAGTTGTTAGCCCATCCGGCCCCGGCGAAGTCTTCCTGTGGAGCGCCCCGATGGCTTCCTCCACCTCCTGTTCTGTCCACGGGTTCAAGAGGGCCTGAAGCTGGGGTCCCCCGTGACCTATCCCCGGGGTTTCTTCCACATAACACTCCATCTGCTCTATATCAATCTGCTGGGCTGAAAGGAACGCCGCAAAGTGGTCCCTCACTGCCCCCAGAATCCCCTCCCTGGTGTCCTGCAGGACCCCCTGTGCGTCCCGTACCCCCTCCATCACCCTGCGCGCCCTCCGCTCCCGGCAGCATGCGAAGGGGTCCGGGCTACACATTTTTCCGAAGTCCCGCTCGTACACCAAGGAGGTGTAGCGGTTGTACTGTACCTGTTCCAGGAGTGCTTGGAGATCATGTATTTCTTCCTCCCTCCCCCCTTGTGAAATCAGTGTGTCCCTCTTTTTCTTTATCGCCATGCCCAACTTTGTCCTTTCCCTCCCCTCCCTTCTCGCCTGTCTGAGAAAGAATCCCCGCGTTCGTCTTTTCACTGTATCCCACCACTCCCCCAATGACTGAAATGCCCCCTGCACTGACACCTGATCTTCCAAAAACCGGCGGTACTCCTCCCGCACCTGCTCGCTACCTAACCACTTTAAATTTAGTCGCCATAGCCCCCTCCCTGGCCTCTGCGCTGCCGCCCCCCCCCACCTGAAGGAGGACCATGTGGTGGTCTGAAAAGTCCACGTCCACGGTTCGTGGACCCCCCAGACAAACCCCCTTCTTTACCAGGAATCTATCGATTCTACTTTTACACTGCCCTCGAAAGAACGTGAACCCCTCCTGTTCCTCACAGAAGGCCACATGCGCGTCTACCAGCTCCGCCTCCCGCATGATCCCTGCCAGCCTCACCCCGTCATAGCCCACCTGTACCGATCGTCCCCCACTATCCTTTTTCCGCAATATGGTGTTAAAATCTCCCCCCCAGACTACTTGGCGCGAAGTGTATAGGTAGGGCTTGATCTTCCCAAAGAGGAGCACCCTTTCCTTCTTGCTTTGGGGCCCGTACACATTCACCACCCTCAGTGCTCTATCCTCCCAAATCGCATCCACAACAAGACATCTCCCCACCCCCAGCTCCACCACTCGCTGAATATTCACCCGGTGGGACTTAAATAAGATCCCCACCCCACCATACCTCTCCCCCGCCAACCCCCACACCGAGGGACCCCACTTCCAGGCCCGCCTTGCCCGCCTGATCACCTCAATGGACCGCAGCCGAGTCTCCTGGAGCAGGAAGCAATCTGCTTGGACCCTCGCGAACCAGTCATACGCTAAACCCTGCTTCTTCGGAGAGGCGATGCTGGCCACATTCAGCGTGGCAAATGTCAACACTAAGCCTGCCATCCTCATTGCGAGTCACGGGTCTGCTCACTCCCAACTTCTTTCCTTATCTCCTGGGATACCCCCTTCTTACCCTGAAGCAGGTCCTCTGCTATGCGGTCTACATCATCCCCTGCCACATCCCCCTCCCCCCCCCTGCAGCCGTCCTGTCTGCACCTTACCCCCACCTCCCCCTTTCTTCCTTCCTTTCTTCTTTGCTCTATCCGGACCCACCCCCTGATCCCTCCCTCTCCCCTCTTCACCCCCACCCCCTACCTCCTCCACCGAGTCCTCCACCTCCCCCAAGTCCTCCAAGTCCTCCAGATCCTCCTCTAGCTCCACTCTGTCCCCCCAAGCCTGCACTTGGGCCTTCACCACCTGCCCAGCCCCCTCAGCTTTCCTCTTACTCCCCTTTCCCCTCCCTCCCTCCCTTCCCTCTTCCTCCTCCCTCACCCCTCCCCCTTCCCCCAGAGCCTTCCCGCCCTTCTTCCTACCACCAGTACCCTCCTCCAGTGCTTCCTCATATTTCCGTTTGCCCTCTCCAATCCCCCCTGCCGCCCCCTCTTCCTCCATTAACTCCACCTCTTCTCCTTCCCCCTGTTCTTCCTCCTCCCTCCCAACCTCCCTATCCTCCTCCTCCTCCTCCAACACCTGAAATCTGTTCCCCCCCCTCTTCCCCTGCAGCGACCCCTCCCTGCCCACCCCTAGTTTCCCCCCCCTCCGAAACTTCCCTTTCCTCTGTGGCACTTGTACCCACTCCCCCTCTCCCCCCTGCTCCACTCCTGACCCAGCCCCCTGCCGCCCCCCCTCCTGCATCCCCTCCTTCTCCCCCCCTTGCCCCTCCCTGCCTATCACCCCCTGCCCTATCCCCTCCTCCATTCCCCCCCCTCCCCGTCCCTTCCCCCACATATCCCACTCGTTATGGGCCGCCCTAGGGCAGTTCCGATATGCATGGCCTAACCCGCCGCAGAGGTTGCACCTGATCGCGGTGCAGTCCTCTGTGGCATGCTGATCCCCGCATCTTCCACACTTTACCACTGGGCATGACATGCTGAAGTGCCTAAACGAACCACATCTGAAGCACTGCCGCGGCTGCCCCTTGTAAAAGCACAGTATCCTGTCACGACCGATAAAGGCAGCCGAAGGAATGTGCTGGACCACATGGCTCTCCTGTCTCAATTTGACCAGGGCTCCCCAACCTCCTGCCCAAACCCTGCTTGGATCCGGTAACTTTGTAAGTGGGGATCTCAGCTCCGCGTACCTCTGTAGCCAGTAGGCTAAATCTGCCCCAGAGATAGACTCATTTCTCACGAGCAGGGTGATCTGCACCAGGTCCGGCTTGCTGACTGGAATGGCCCTGAGGTCCCGCCACTCCCCCTTTCCCCTCACCCCCTCGTACCTTTCCCAGAATATTTCCATCCCCCTCTGGGTCATGAAGCTCAAGTCATATTCTGGGATGTTGATGGGGTGTATACACGCGTAAAAGTCCTCGGGTATAAACCCCATCCCCATCACCAGCCTCAAGACCCGATCCCTGGATGGCATTGCCCCCTCCCCTATCCATTTGAGCTGTACCACATTTCGCCGCTTAGGCAGCTGTCCACCCCCTGTCCCCGCTCCCCCCCAACCCCTCCCTGGGCCCTCAAAACCACCCGATCTCCCCCCCTCCCTCCTTCCCCCTCCCTGGACTACTGCCGCAAAGGACTTGGACCCCAGCCCCCCCCGCCCCCCCCTCCACACTTGTTCCAGCCCTTCCCTCTGCCTCCCCCCCCTTCTGTCCCTCTGCCCCTCCCCTCATCCCTCTCCCTTCCTCAATATCCACCGCCCCCTCCCCCTCCCGTTGTCCCCCGTCCCCTTCCCTCTCAGACAAACATCCAGCAACGTCCATAGTCAGTTCTGCGGCTTGGGCTGCCTCCAACTGATTGTCCTGCCCATCTCCACTTCCTGGAACGTCCCTGCTCGTCCCTGCCACTGCAGGCTCCAGCCTCTGGGCTAATCGCCTCCTCTCCTCTGTCTCCTGGCGATACTCTGGCACCTGCCCAGTCAGGTCTGCAGCTGGCGATACCAGACTCCCTGCTCGCTCTGCCCCCGAACTCCCTCCAACCTCCGGCACCAGGGGCGAAGCCTCCGGAACTCCGCCGCTCCCCTTGGCTCCTCGCTCCCAGCCGTCCTGCTGGCAGGTCTGCTCCACCACCCGCTGCACATCTGTTAGACTTGCCATGTCCACTTCTGTAGTCAACGAAAGTCTCTCAACAATCGGGTTACTTCCCCCTTGCTTCTGGTGCAGTCCCTCCTGCGTTCTCCCAATGGCTGGCGCTTCCCGGGGGCATGGCTTGTCTGTTCCTGATTCCGCCACAGGCTGGCTGTTAGCACCCCCCGATTTCACCTCTTGTAATGGACAGCTGGTCAAATGAGCTCCCAGCTGCTGCCCGCTCCTATTCCTCTCTCTCCGACCCCTCTCCTGTAAACCGCCAGCTACTCCATGCTCAGGGAAGACCTCCCCTGCTCCCGGACTTCGTGGGCGGGGCTTCTCCAGATGCCATGCTGCTTCGGTTTCCACTTCAGTCATTGCAGACCCGGCCAAAAATACCGGAGTCTGCCTCTGCTGACCCTTTTCCAACAGGGCCTCCTTCACGGCAACTGTCTCTGCTGTTTGCACAACTGCAGGTAAGCCCTCTGAGACTTCGACCACCACCTCTGTAGAAAACAGGCTGCTACCTGCGTCTCCCTCTGCTGCCTCCATTATCTGGAGTTTTGAAAAGTTACTGAGTTCTGTCCTCCCCTCCACAGGTAGGATCTCTACTCCAGCCCCCACCTCAGAGCCCTGTCCTGCCGCTGCCTCCTTATCCTCTGGCTGCTGGGTAAGTGCTCTGGACTGTGTTGCCAACTGTCTCATGTATTTTAAAGTGGGGTCACCTCTGAACCCAGACAACTCTTTTGAGTCTAATGCTGCTGAAGACACTGAAGCTTGCTGCAACTGTAGTGTTCCTGAACCCCCAGACTGTGGTATTGAAGCCATCCTTTCTCGGTTAACATAGAGCTCCCTCAAAGGATTCACAGAGCCCTTTTTTAAACAGTTCAACAAGTGTTCTTTTTTCCCCAACAACTTTGATATCCGGGCTTCCTCTTTAACATACATTTGTCTGTGCTCCGCTGGGGCAAATTTACACATAGTTCTTGCCATTTTCAGACGTTTTCCTAGCTCCACTACTTCTTTTTCCACCAGCTTAATTCGTCTTACAATATTTACCACACTACTTGCTGGATCATCAGGGTCATAGCTCACTTCAAGGAACTCCTCATCTGACGATCCACTCTCCTCACTCTCACTCTCAGCTGCCTCCAGCAAAGGCTTCTGGCAAACTTCCATCGCCTCTTCCTTCTCCCTTCCTTGGAAGCGCCCTTCTGGGGCCTGTACTATCTTCCTCCCCCCTCCACTGTCTTCTCGCTTACCTTCCGCAAGCTGGGCCATGGAGGGGGAAATGCTCTGATGGCCTCCACTGGGCTGCTTCTCCCTTCGGTCCACTGGACTCCTTTCCCTTCTCCCGGTAGTCAAACCAGGGAGAGAGCCACTCCTTTCGGCCTTCTGGTCCCGGGCCCCAGGAGGCCCCATAGCCTGGGACTTTCCTGAGGCCTTCTCCCCAGGGACCCTCCTCATCTTTGGGGAGGGAGCTAGGTCTCACTCCCTTTCCACTGGAAGTCAGCAGAGCTCTCTAAAACACCTCCTTCCTCCTCAGCAGACTGGATGGACCATGCAGGTTTTTTTCTGCCGTCATCTACTATGTTACTCCATCTAGCAGACCACCTTTGAGAGACCCACGGTTCCAGGCAGCCTCAGAACGTTGGAGGCGAGAATTATTATATAGGATATGTGAGAATGGAAGCCACTCAGAATGGTAGATGATGCAGGTTATACGTTTTTTAAATACATAAATATGTGCAATTATGCCAATATTCTAATCTTTTACACAGGCATTGGACTTTCTTTATCAAATGTATCCACTAGGGCCTGGCTTTATAATAAGATGCCTATGTGAGAAGCAAAAAGGTACCCATCTGAGGTTTATTTAAAAACTAGTCTAAGTGCCTTTATAAGATAGTCTCCCAGAAGCATACATAAGAACAAACATTGCCATACTGTGACAGACTGAAGGTCCATCAAGCACAGTATCCTGTTTCCAACAGTGGCCAATCAGACACACGCACACAAACAGATTCCAACTTGATCACGTCATTCATCCACGCCGCGCGGCCGAGAAGAGGACTTCGGCTGGCCGGGGTTGGGGTCCCCCGCCAGCACAGGTACGCGACGGCGGCGGGGGAGGGTTGGCGGCGGGAAGGGGGGCTCGAGAGAGTCGCGGCAGGAGGGTCCAGGAGTCAGGAACTCCGAGGGGGGGGGTCTGCAAATCAGAGGGAGGGGGGTCTGCAAATCAGAGGGAGGGAGGGAGGGAGTTGTGGTCTTGAACTCTTGGGGGGTGGGGGAGAATGGATCAGCTGTGAGGGTTTTTTTGTTCCTCCGGTTCGACTTCGGCTGGCGGGGGTTAGGGTCCCCTGCCAGCACAGGTACGCAACGGTGGGGGGGGAGGGTTTGCGACCAGAAGGGGGGCTCAAGAAGGTCGCAGCAGGGGGGTCCAGGGGTCACGGACTGCGGGGGGGGGGTCTGGAAATCGGAGGAAGGGGGTCTGCAAATCGGAGGGAGGGAGAGAGTTGGGGTCTTGAACTCGTGGGGGGGGTGGAGAGTGGATCTGCTGTGAGGGTTTTTTTTTCTCTGGGTCGCGTCATAATGGGTCTAGTGACATCAGCTAGGGCTTCGGAGCCCACCTGTGAAGAAAGTTACGGACACAGGCACGCAGACACATAGAACGTTGGAGGTGAGAATTACTATATAGGATGTGATATTCTACCACTGTTGCTTTATAGTGTACCATAAAAGTAGTTTACACTTTAAACACCAGATGAATTAATAAGATATGCACAACATTTAAGGGTGAATTCTATATATGGCGCAAAAAAAGTCACTACTGTATAAGCCGTGCTTAAAGAAAACCCCTGGAAATGGCTTGTGCAGTGATAACCCGGCGGTAATTGGGCATCGCTGCATGCTGCCCGGTTACCGCCGTGTTATCGCAGGAGCCCTTATCGCTACCTCAGTGAGTGGCGGTAAGGGCTCCCCGTCGCATGGCCATGCGGTAAGAGTTCTCTTACCGCATGGTCATGTGTGCTTGGGGTCTTTTTACTCACTGTGGTAAAAAGGGCCCTGGCACGCGGGAAAAATGGCCCCCACTGCCAGTGCAGGACCCTTTTTCTCACAGCTTGGTAAAAGGGCCCCTATGTAACTTTTGTGACTCATTCTAAGTGTTATCAGAAGGACAGGCTAAATAATGGAACAAACAAATTAATATCACTAACTCAGGGTTCTTTCCTTTCATGGTTACATCCGTACAACAGGTTATTCCACATTTTCCCCTTTTAATTCCTATTTTATGTGGAATTCCAGTCCTGGTTTTCAGACACACCGAGCGCACACACAGAATGGTGCTTTACTGCAAAGTCTATGCACTGAAACTTTAGTTTCCCTTTTTGCAGTACTGCCCAACTTTAACAAACCTTCCTTATTATGCACCTCTGCTTCATATTTCAGGGCAACCTTTTGCATCTGCATGTGGACCCTTAAGCTTTCCTTCTCCTGTCACTTCCTTTCTAGAATCTGGATAAGAGAGCAAATCTCCCCAACTAGTACCAAAGCTTTCTGTAAAGCAAACTCACAAGTAACTTCCTGCATACCTCTTTCTTCCTGGACTGTTTTTTACCCTTTATTTATTTATTTATTGCATTTGTATCCCACATTATCCCACCTCTTTGCAGGCTCAATGTGGCTTACAATTCATCATGGAAATTGAAATAGAAGAGAATATACATTTGGTTTACAGAGGGTATTTGTTACATGGTGTTGAAATACATAATAGTTTTAAAGTAAAAGACATTATAAGACATTTCTGGATATATTAAAGAATATACAGTTACACGTGCTGAATTACTATATAGGATGTGATATTCTACCACTGTTCTTATATTACACGGGCTTATAAATACCTTCAGCACTTTAAGCAGCTGAAATGGCAGCCTTTTGGAGGCAAACCTCTTCTCCTTCCTTAGACTCCCAGCTACCTATTATGGAGACCAAACATCTCCCCTGGCTCATCTGCTTGTGCCTAGGAAAACAAGCAAGGGAGCGGGTACATCGCTACAGTGGCTAATCACCCACACTTTCGGGGAAATCCTTCCTCCATTCCCCATATGCTGTGTCATGCTATGTGCTCTGTCTGTGTCTCTTCTAAAAGACAAATCCTTCTTTTAAATTCCCCTCATAGCATGAGATGGAGTAGTAATGAAGCACCTGGGAGCTTACTAATTAGCCCTCCTCCCAGGTTCCTCAAGCAACCGCTCCTTCCCAACTCCAGTCCAAGTGTCTGCTGGGAAATGTAATTTGGCTTTCTCCACCCTCAAGCACATGCTCCTTCCAATTCCAGCCCTACTACCTGCTGGGAAATGTAGCTTGGCTTTCTCCACCCACAATTCCAGTTCATTCTAGTTTCTAGTACATTCTGCCCCTGATGCAGCCATTATTACTGGTGAAACATGGCCATATGGGGCACAAATGATTGTTAACCTGGGAGCATTTTCATTTATTAAAGATGCCTTTTTATATGATCTGCCTCCTTGTTTTATGTCTTCCATGTTGGATTTGGCAGACTTCCTTCCTTGTTTCCAACAGAAGATAAGCCACTTAACACGTTGGGGTAGAGGGAAGGAAGGAGGGAAAGAAAGCGAGAGATGCTGGAGACATGGGGGAAGTGGGTGGAGAAGAGAGATGCTGGAGACAAAGTGCCAGTTCTACCCCCTAAATTGTTTTGCTGCCTTTCTGAGATTAAGATTCTATCAAGTGGTAAGGAATGTGAAAATTTTGGAAATTTGAAATCCACATTGTGGTGTACCACAGGGTTCCCCATTGTCCCCTATTTTATTTTATATCTATTTGAAATCATTGGGGGAAATTACTGCAATCTATGGGCCTTCCTTATTACATTTACAGTTTGCTGACGATATCCAAATTTTCCCCTATCTTGAACACTTTATAAAATACTTGCCTATCTGAAAGTCTAACTGAGATATCTGAGTGGATGATTAAGAACATAAGTGTTGCCGTGCTGATATAGACCGAAGGTCCATCAAGTCCAGCATCCTGTTTCTAACAGTGGCCAATCAAGGTTATGCATCCCTGGCAAGGTCCCAAAACAGTACAATACATTTTATGTTGTTTATCCTAGAAATAAGCAGTGGATTTTCCCCCAAGTCCATCTTAATGATGTCTTATGGACTTTTCTTTTAGAAAGTTATCCAAACAGACATGAAAAACAACTGCTTGCCCTGGGATTTGTAGTATGGAGTATTGCCACGATTTGGGTTTCTGCCAGGTACTTGTTTCCTGGCTTGGCCACTGTTTGGAAAACAGGATACTGGGCTAGATAGACCATTGGTCTGACCCAGTATGGCTACTCTTTTGTTCTTATGTAAAACCCCGCTAAGCTAACTGGTCGGTGACTCCTAATGTGAAACCTTGCATCACGTAACTATAGTTTGGTTTCCTCTTTCCCACATGCATCACTTTGCACTTGTTCACATTAAACGCCACCTGCCATTTGGATGCCCAGTCTCCCAGTCTCGTAAGGTCCTCTTGTAATTTTTGACAATCCTTCTGCAATTTAACAACTTTGAATAGCTTTGTGTCGTCAGCAAATTTAATTACCTCACTAGATACTTCCATGTTTAGATCATTTATAAATATGTTAAAAAGCATCAGTCCCAGAACAGACCCTGGGGAGCCCCACTATCTACTCTTCACTGAGAATACTGACCATTGAACCCTACACTCTGACTAACCATTGGATAAAACTGAATGTTGGAAACCTATGATCATATGTTTAGGTGATAAGAATTACCCAATCACCGAGAAGGGTCCTATTTTAGGAGGTTGTGAAATAACCTTTCAGCCCTCCATAAAGATTTCAGGTATCATCCTCGTTCTTCCGTTTTTTTGAGAATCATGTTAATCAGGTGGTTAGATCAACCTTTATTAAGCTACTAGTACTGTTTTAAAGGAAACGGGCGCTAGCAAAGTTTTCCTCGGAGTGTGTATGTTTGAAAGAGAGTGTGTGTGAGAGAGTGACTGTGTGAGAGAGTGAATGTGCGAGTGTGTGTGTGACACAGAGAGAGAGTGAGAGACTGTGTGCGAGTGTGTGTGTGAGAATGAAGAGTATGTGCCAGGGTCCCCCCTTCCTCCCAGTTTGCAGGGTCGTCCCCCAGGGTCTGTCTCGCAGTTGCAGGGGGTTCCCCCTTTCCCCTTTCCACCCCTCCCCAGTTGCAGGGTCCCCCCTCCCTCCCTTACCTCCCAGTGCAGGATCCCCCCTCCCTCCTTCCTCCCTCCCTCCAAGTTGCAAGGGTATGTTTGTCTCCCCCCTTCTTTTGTCCTCCAAGTTTTAAGGCGCTGTCTATCCAGTTGAAAGAGCTTTAGACTTGTTTCAGATGGAACAACATTTTAAAAACGACAATGTCAAGCAGCTGCAAGTTTTTGGTTGTTTTTCAGTGTATAGCAATGACGGCTGCGTAGGGGAGTGGAAACAGATATAACCAATGGGCTTCATTGCTTACCGTAGACTTGCTTTGCTGACTTCTACTACTGTCTATTGAACTTGCTGCAGCATCTCATAGGTTGCAACGTTGTTTTGAGTGAACGGGGATGATGGCTGCGCTGTAGTAGGAGCCGCTCCTCTTTGCCTCCTCCGTCTTGCGAGTCACCAGTGGACCCCGACCCCCGTCCTGAAGCCCTCTCCAGCCTCCTGCACATTCGACCAGTCACCGCAGGCGCTCGCTCGCCGTATCGCCACCCTCCCTCTTCGTCCTCTCCGATTGAGGGCGGTTAGTGTGCGGGGGTGGTTCGGGAGGTTCGCAGGCAGTGTGCAGCGACCCTACTCCTCCCCCCTGCCTGGGTCGCTGTTTGCTGCTGGCTGGGTCGTGGTTTCCCTGGGTCGCTGTTTTCTGCTGGGTGGGGTGGCGGTTTGTTGCTGGGTGTCTGGCTGGACTCGGGAGGCGCAAGCCAATCAGTGGCGCTTCTTTCATGACGTCACTTTTTTCTACTCCATTAAGTAGACCACCTCTGGCTGGAAAACACGGTTCCAGGCAGCCTCAGAACATGGAGGTGAGATTATTATATAGGATGAATGCTTCAGCGGATTCCAATATGTTTGACACTAGATGATCTCCAGAAATAAGCGCATATGTTTATATTATTGTGTCTTGATCGTTGTAATGTTATATACTTGAGTGACAAAACTCCATTTCATCCAAAATTATACTGCTCAAGTCACCTTGGTTTCAGTCTTTGTATTGGTTGCCAGTTGTATTTCATACAGAATTAGAATTTAAATGCCTGTGGGGCTCATTTTCAAAACAGAAAAACATCCAAAAAGGGACACAAAGTAGTATTTGGAAGTTTTTTTCCAAAAACTCCAATCGCTATTTTTGAAACCCATTTTAAGACGTTTTTGTATACAGTTCATCTGAAGTACTTCCAAACACAAGGGGGCATGTTGAGTGCAGGATTTGGGTATTCCCCAAACTTGGACATTTTCCTGCCATAGTGAAAGAAAGCAAAAACATCCAGGGCTAAAATCTGGACGTTTTGGCTAGACCTGATTTAATAACTACTGAGTCACAAAAAGGTGCCCCAAATATCCACATGACCATTGGCGGGATTCAGTCATGACCCCCCCCCCCCCCTTACTCCTCTAGTGGTCACTGACCCCCCTGTCACCCCCCCCCCCAAAAGATTTAAAAGAAACAGTTACATACCAGGCTCTATGGCAGCTTCAGATGTTATGATCAGTCCTATAAGAGCAGCAGGCAAGTCCCTGGAGTAGCCTAGTGGTTGATGCTGTGCACTACAGAGAAGGAGACCCATGCCCATATCTACTGTAACTGTTACAACTTGTGTGGAAAGTGTGAGCCCTTTGAAACTCACTATCCCATAACAACAATTATGCAGATGAGTCTGGAGTGAATTCTGGTCCCAACCTGGACCACCAACAAATGATGAAAATATTATATCTGGATCAGATAAAAAGAAAACTAGATCTTCTTATACCATGATTCATGATAGTAAGGCTCATGCAGAAAAAAACACAATGTCATCATCCTCTCATCACAATATAACACGAACAAACCCACCACTATAAACACCCCAGACTATACCCTTCCTGTTTCAGGACAGTCTGAAAAATTCTCGGATTACAATTGACCGAAATCTTACACTAGAAAGCAATGCGAAAAAGACAACAAAGAAAATGTTCCACTCAATGTGGAAACTCAAAAGAGGTAAACCTTTCTTCCCAAGGGAAATATTCCGCAGCTTGGTGTACAATCAATGGTGCTAAGCCACCTAGATTACTGCAACGCCATGTACGCCGGATGCAAAGAGCAAATCATTAAGAAACTCCAAACTGCCCAAACAGAGCAGCCAGAACTCTATTTGGAAAAATGAAATATGAAAGCGCCAACCCCTAAGAGAAAACTACACTGGCTCCCACTAAAAGAACGAATTGCGTTCAAATTTATTTATTTATTTATTTATTTTATTGCATTTGTATCCTACATTTTCCCACTATTTGCGGGCTCAGTGCGGCTTACAATACATTGTGGAATGATGGAAAATACAATGTGTTCAGTATGATATGGGTTACATTGTGAGGAGTTATGTGAAGACAAAGTCAAGTCAAAACATCGTTAGGGGCGTAGAAACAATTGAATGTTACAATGGGGAAAAAGATAGGGCGATAGAACAACTAGCAAGAGAACATTAGGTATATCAGTTTTATTGTGGGTGGAGTTTTAAGTGTGGTGAAAATACGGGGTAAGAGAATTCAGAGAGAAATGTATTAATGCATTTTTATGGTGTGTAGGGACTTCATGTGTTGTGATCCTGGCAATAAATTTTCTCAAAGAGATAAGCCTTCAATCGTTTGCGGAAGTCGGTTAATTCGTAGATCGTTTTCAGGTGTGCGTGGTAGTGTATTCCAGCGTTGCGTGCTCATATAAGAGGAGGTTGATGCGTGTAGTACTTTGTATTTTATGCCTTTGCAGTTAGGGAAGTGGAGATTGAGGAAAGTTCGGGATGATCTTTTAGCGGTTTCTGGGATGGCAGGTCTATTAAGTCAGACATGTATGCAGGGGCTATCACCGTGAATGATTTTGTGAAACTAAGGTGCATATCTTAAAGGTGATATGTTCCTTGAGTGGGACGCCAGTGTAGTTTCTCACGTAAGGGGTTGTTTGCACTTTCGTATTTTGGTTTTCCGAAGATGAGTCTGGCTGCTGTATTCTGGGCTGTTTGAAGTTTCCTCAGTATTTGTTCTTTGCAGCCTGCGTGTAGTGAGTTACAGTAGTCCAGATGACTGAGTACGAGTGATTGTACTAGGCTGCGCAAGACAGATCTTGGAAAGAATGGTCTTATTCTTCTCAGTTTCCACTCGGAGTAGAACATTTTCTTGGTTGTGTTGTTCGCGTGAGTCTCAAGTGTTAGGTGGCGGTTGATAGTGACTCCAAGGATTTTTAAAGTTTCAGAGATTAGCAGATTTAGTTTAGGGGTGTTAAAAATCTGCACCCTGGTCCATAAAATCATTCATGGCGAGGCCCTGGTCTATATGTCAGACCTTATAGACGTACCAGCCAGGAACACAAAAAGGTCAGCATGCACATTTTTGAATCTCCACTACCTCAGCTGCAAAGGACTTAAATATAAATCAACATATGCATCCAGTTTCTCCTACATAAGCACACAACTATGGAACACACTACCAAATGTCATAAAAACAATGCAAGACCTAACAATCTTCCGAAAACTACTAAAAACCAACCTGTTCAAAAAGGCATACCACAATGATCCTTCCTAAAGACCAGACAATGAAACTCTACCAAAACTAGACAAAACCGAACTCTCTATACATGACTGCTTCAGCTAGTCTGTCACTAATGAACGTTAACGCCCTACCACTTTATTTCTCAAGCCGGAAATGAAGTTTAGTATTTAACTGCCTAACTTACTCTATAATTTTCTCTATCATTTATGAACTCTAATGCAATACCACTTTGTATTTCTCAGTCCGGAAATGGCGTTTGCCATTACGGCATAATGTAAGCAACATTGAGCCTGCAAATAGGTGGGGAAATGTGGGATATAAATGCAACAAATAAATAAAATAAATACATTCATGTACTGTGTGGTCGAAGAAAGCAGCATTGAGTTTTGCTGGTACTTTATTGTGTTTTAGATCCTTGAAGCCAAGGAATGGGAAAGCCTTACAGGAGATTAATCTTCATAGACTTTTCCAGAAACTTCATGACTCTGATATTTCAAAAGCGTGGGCATCTGAAATGTCACATTGCTTAGCTCTCACGACTTCTTTGAGAAATCGAGTCTTCCTCTTAACCTAGAGCTGCTTGCTGTGTTCAAAGCCTTGCTAGACTGATTTCAGAGTATCGCTGTATTTATTATATTAGACAGTTCAATCACATTTATATAAAAAGAAGCAGAAAAAAAGAACAAGGGAATGTATAATGAAACATAGAGATAGGTCTATATCCAAAAACATGTGGTTAGCACTTGCTGCTGTGTAGCTGCCTTTTTTATTTTTTTTTACTTTAACACCAGCTAAAAGAAAAGGTTTAGCCAGATATCTCAATATCTGGCCAAAATTGTTAGCAGCATAGGTGGGAAAGGGGTAGAGCTCAGGTTTATATAGACAGTAGTTGGTGCTTTGGGAAAATATACGGAAGTGACAGTGCTGGATTAAGAAAACGGAAATTAAGCTGAGTGCAGTTTTGTGAATGATGCGTTCATATTTTTTTACTGCTGACAGAATCAGTCAGCAGTTTTGCCATGTGAAGTAAAGTTGGTTAATCTTTAAAAGCATAAAAAATAAAATATAAAAAATTCCCTTTAGAGTTTTTACAGCCCAGTGATAGAAATGAAGCGCTTTTTACGTGCATGTTTATACCATGTAATAGCGTTCAAAACCTCCGGCAATTTGCCTTTGGTTTCTGAGGGCTTTTCGCCAAATGATGATTTAAAGCACAGTTCATTTTGAATGTCACTAGCTGGAGTCTGTGTTCTTCAGTATGAGTCCTGTCTAATCTTGGCATTCTACCAGTTAATCTCATTCCCACAGGTTCAATCTAGCCAAATTCCAAGTGAAGCACCCCCAAAATAGGTGGCTAACTTCTAGCCTTTTAATTGAGCTATTTATTTGTAATTAAAGGTTATCAAAGGATCATAGTCAACCACCAGGGCTTCTCCCCTTCCTTCCAGGAAGACAGAAAATCAAAGTTTCCATTTAATTCTAAATAAGTAAGAAAATCTAATTTCCCTCTCAAGGTTACTGTTTTAAGGCTCACAGCTTCAAACAACTCAGCATTTAAAAGTAAGCTCTTTTTCCTCACAAATGTTTATAAGCACAGGGGATGCCACACTCACTTTAGGCATGTGGGACATAAGTGTCAGATTCAGGGGCCCTTGTACTAAGCCGTGTAAGCATCTACGTGCGCCCAACATGCACCAAAATGGAGTTACCGTGTGGCTCTTGGAGTAACTTCATTTTTGGCGTGCATCCGATGCGCACGTCCGAAAAATAATTTTTATTTTCAGATGCACGTAGGTGATTACCACTTGGTTACCGCGTGTGAGTCTTTACTGCTAGGTCAATGGCTGGTGGTAAGGTCTCAGACCCAAAATGGATGTGTGGCAATTTTCATTTTGCTGTACTTCCATTTTCGGCAAAAATGTTAAAAAGCCCTTTTTTACAGGCGCGTTGAAAAATGGATCGGTGCGCGCCCAAAACCCATGCCTACACTACCGTAAGCCATTTTTCAGTGCACCTTAGTAAAAGGACCCCTTAGTAAGCTATGCAGCTCCAATCCCCATGTAAACTTCTCAGTCTCTTCTGTTTCACCTCCCTCCTTCCTTCTTCCATAATTAGACTGCTGCTCTTCATTGTCAACAGGATCTGTTTACTCCCAAACAGTCCTCAAGGGAATTACTTGCTTGTTCAAGTATACATAACTTTGCCAAACTTCTCCCCCAGTAACCTTCCTTCTGGGTTTCTGCTTTAGCACTCAAAAACCCATCTACTTTCTCTCTGCCTTTTCCTGCTTAAAGCTTTGTCCATTCCCATTCAAAAGAATCCTCTTTCTTTCTACCTTTCCATTTCTTTGTGCAAACAACTCAGCCAGTGGGACTCACTATTATTCTAACTCCCTTTTCTCCATACAAACAACTCATATCCAGAGGGACTTGCGTTCATTCTCTGTTCCCTTTTCTCTGTCTGCAGCTTCCTGGTACTGCTTTTGCATGGTTCAGGTTTTTACCTTGCCACTTGCTCATCCACAGTACATCACTCTAATACATGTTTTAACTTGGTGCCATTGTTTTCTGATGTCCCTCAAGGCGTTGTCTTGGGCCCTTTACTTTTGAACATTTTTTTTGCCCAATCCCTTGGTTTTCATTCCTTTATATACAGCAGATGATAATCAATTTCTTTTACCCCTTAACTCACCCTCTATGTCTACAGTTTCTATCAAACTAGACATGATCGCAGATTGATTATTTCAGAGCAAATTAAAATTGAACACAGCTTTATTCAATGCTGTTATTTTCTCTCATCACTGTTCACCATCTGTTTTTCCTGTCCCCTCTGTTAAAGAAACCACACATCTGTTTAAGGGTTCTAGAAAAATTCTAGGTGTTACGGTAGATAATATCCTCAATTTCTGCACTCATCTCTCATATGTTGCTCTGTACGCTCCTTGCTTGAACTCTCATCTTTATGAACACTTCTGGCCTTGGTCATTTCGAAACTCAGTTACTGCTACGCACTTTATTTTGGCCTCGACCATCCAAATTTGACGTCTTCAGTTTGTACAGAACATAGCCATAAAACTTCTTTTTGGTTATAAGAAATTTGATCACATTTCTTCTCTCTTTCAGACCGAACTTTGGCTCCCTTTGAGTTATAGGGTTCCTTTCAAGGTCCTCATGCTGTTTCACAGTCCTCTGATTTCCCATTTTTCCTGGTCTTTGTCCTTATTCTCTATATTCCTCAAAGAACACCTTGTTCCTTGTAGCATCACTTGCTTGTCATTGCTTAATTCTGCCTGGTCAACCTGGATATTTTTAGGGAATCCACCTTCAGTGCTGCAGCACCAATGCTCTGGAATAGTCTTCTTCTTTATATTACATTAGAATCCTCCATTAGTAAATTCAAGTCCTCACTCAAGGCGTTTCTCTTCTCATTGGCCTTTCCTGTGTCTCCATCGATCTAATGTCCCTCTACTCTCTTGACCTTTGCAGAGTCTTAGGAGGCAAGAACCTGGTCTCAAAGAAGCTGCTATGTCCTCCCCCCCCCCCAGCTCCTATATTTTTAATTGCTGTATCTTCTCCTTTTGTACTTCCCATCTGTGTCTGTGTGGATGTACTATACAACAGTGTCTCCACTTTTGCCCCATTTTTTGTGCTTCGGAGCCATCAGATACTTTGGGATGGATATTGAGCCAGCAGAAGTCAGCGTTTTGCTGACTGCTCCTGGCTTTATTCCTCAATATTCAATGCTAGGCCATGTTTGGGTACTGGCATTGAATATCTGGGCATATTCGGCTACGATGAACCACATAAAGATAGGACTGTTTTTAATGCAGTCCTATTGATGCGGTTATATTAGCCGGTTAAGGACTGAATATTGGTAATTAACCAGCTAAGTGTCATTGCCACCCCGAAAAGCCCCCAATTTTGGCTTAGGCACTAACTGGGCATTTTTAGCTGCACTATCCAGTTAGGTGCCACTGAATATGCTTGGTTAGCCCTGGACAAGCAATTTAAATGGTTAGGAGCCGTTTCTGGCTGTTTAAATCACTTTGAGTATAGACCTCTTTGTGTTTACAGGTGGTATATCAAAATTAACTTGAATCTGATATATTGCCTACTCAACATTTGAAGGCTTTCAGCCACATCCTGTTCTGCAGCTCTGAAGGCAGTTAATGAACCAGTTTGCTTGCCTGCAGGGAAAACGGGTCCAATACTATAGTTCCTGTGAGTCTTGGCATCCTTCCTAAGCTGGCTATTTATGCCCCTTGGATTCTGCTTCCTTCTGCCCCTACCCCAAGGCTTCTGTTTGCTCCTGTCACACCCTGTTTCCAAGAATCAGGGCTGTGAGACTTCTGGTTAAGGAGTGTTTTTTTTCCCTCATTTCCTCATATTTCCCTTGGAGATAGTGGAGCCTGCTGGGTTTCCCTGAGGGCTCACCAGGGGCATCCCAACCATTAGGCCATCTGAGCAGGGCCTCAGGCAGCAGCATCGCCCCTTTTCTTCTTCCAGCCCATTCCCCAGAATTTACCTTCTTTCTTTATGTTCCAAAAGCCGGCGGTGGCCAGGTGTTATTCCCATATGCTGCCCTGCTGCCGGCAAGGCCGCCTCTTCTATTTACTGCCGGCCACCTCTCTGACATAACTTCCTGTTTCCTCAGACGTGGTCGCAATAGAGAGAAGAAGCCGGTGCTGGGGGCAATGGCAGCGTGTGGTAATTGAGGGATTGCGCTCAAAAGTGAAATGATGAACAGAGTTATAAAATGTAGTGAGATTTATTTAGATATAATTAACAGAGTAGCTTCTTGTATAACATGTATGGATTGTAACGCGTTGTGATTGTGTTATAATTAACAGCCACACTACGCGAAATGAGAACAGTTGAATTCTGTGGAATGTTGCTGGTATTCAGTGATTTATAAACAGCTCTGAAGACAGCCAATGGTGAACACAGCCAGTGTGTAGAGCTGTAAAACTGTTGTATAAAGATCTTCATAGATTAATACACAGGAAATTATCAATATCGTAAGAACCTGAACAGCGTCAATTTTGGAATGTGGAAAGAGAGTTTGGACATAAACATAGCACAACAGGGGATTTTTCCATTCATTGCTCCACATGGACTATTGATATCAAGAATTATGTTTTGTATAATAGAAGAAGATGTGAACAACAATGGAATAGGAGGATATAAGATTTATTAGTACTATACTCCTAATAACATAGTTTTTATAGCATTGTGGAGAATGACACATATGTTTGAATGTTAAAATACTGGCGAGATGAATGCACTATAGCAATAAATAGATTTTGAGATAATATTGATGTATAATACTCTATTCTTATTACTTAAGGGGGTATATTCAGCAGTCTTACCTATAAAGAAAGGGCTGTGAATATTATGCAGAAAGATAAGTGGATAAATTATACCCTCAGCCATGTCTTCTGCATATGTGCCCAGAGTTTTTAGCTAAATACATGCTTACTAGAAAAAGTATATTTGTGGCCTTTGTAATATTACAGAAATTAAACAAAAAAATATACAACCTAAATTATCAGATACGTAGAACACAGCTCTAAATGCCTTATACTGCTGTCTGAATGCTCAAATTCTTGTATGACATTCATATGGCCTCCCACGCCCCATTCCCTTTGAGATCTTGTTTCTCTCTTGCTAATGTGACAAAGTAGGCTCTCTGGCACATTAGAAGCAGTCCAGTGACCTCAGAATAGTTAACCCATCAGAGAGACAGGGAGAACTCCAGTGGAAAATGACAGAGGAGAACAATCAAAAGTAATACTTTAAGGAACAAGGCAACTGCTAATTTATGCAAAGTGGTGACTGAAATGAGGAAAGAGGTATTCTGGTTTGAGGAAAATGCTACGGTTAATGTTCTTCACAAGGGGTAAGTTCAAGTGAGGCTAATCAAGGCATGTTACTTGACAGGGAAAGAAGGTCCTCCTGGAGAACCTATAATGGGCAGGTAATTGAAAGGCCAAAGGGCTGCCCAAGAGGGATACAATGCAGGTTGGGTGTGAGTCAACTGCTGGACTTAGTAGCATGGACCAGGGAAAGTAGCAAAAGATGTTAGGTTTGCTGATAGAACTTATCAGAATCTATTGTATGGTCTGGAAGGGAGTGGAGGTGCCCTCTGTGTGGCCCTTGGTGTGGACCAGTGGTAAGCCGTGTATGTGTAAGTCTACTACCTCTTCCCCTTAATGTCACTCCCTCACAGTTAAGGAGCCACCTTAAAAGGCAGGCCTAGATCAGGGAAGTGTGGCTCAGCAGGTACAGAGCATGGCAGGCGTAGCCAAGCACAAACTAAAAACCCACAGCTCAGACCATGCAGAGGAGACCCAGGGAGGAAAGAAAGCTGCACCTGCAGTGTATGCCTTCACAGCTGGTGTTTAGGGTACCAAAACCTTGCTAAGGTAGACCAAGCTTCAACTTGTGCATTGTAGAAAGCTGTGCTTGAAGGCCTGGCTGGAGCCAGATCAGTGTTTTGTGCAACTCTGCAGTAAGGCTTCATAAACTGAGACTTAGGGGCCTGTCAGCAACAGGCCCATGTAAGATTACATCTGAGTTTCCAGAGACTATTCTGAAGTAACAGGCTTCAGCATTGTGTTAATAACAATTTTGGCTGTAATTCTAAAGACGAATGGTTCACTGAAGCTAAAGGTTGTAATAGAAAATCTCAACACAGCCTCACACCGGCTGTGTTACCTTCACTGTTGGACACTCACTCTGTTATGGATTTTATCACTTCTATTAGATGGAGAAAAAAAGCTTCAGTGTCGCCACCCAGCCACCCCAACTCAGCAGGCTATAAGGCGTGGGCTTGGCGTGCCATCATGTAGCTTAAAAAAACCTCCATCAATTAGTGTTAACTTATGACACCAAAATGCATTACTCAAACAGTTGGTCTGTTAACTAACAGTCGTGTGTGTCCACAGTTCTATAGATCAATTCAATATGATATTCTGATACACATTCAAACTTTTATCAGATAAGTCGAGAGCCACCGCCAGAAATTACTTAGCTTAATACAGTGTTCCGCTCACTCTGGTGCTCTCCACTTCTCATCCCGACAGGGAGCCCCCATTTCGCTGGTGCTGCGTCAGGGGTTCTATTAATATATCTAATTGTATCCTCAAAGTTGATCCAATCTAAATTCTGCTGCATCCAAAAATAACTACTGGCGGGTAACTGACTGCAAGACTATCCGCCGGTAGTAACAAATACATTTTTGGATGCAGTGAAACGGGGACTCCCTGTAGGGTTGAGAAGTGGAGAGCACCAGAGTGAGCGGAACACTGCAGCGACTGTATTAAGCTAAGTAATTTCTGGCGGTGGCTCTCGACTTATCTGATAAAAGTTTGAATGTGTATCAGAATATCATATTGAATTGATGTTTTGGGATGGCACTGAACAAGAACTTTAAACATTCATAGGGTGTCTGAATGGTGCGGATCCGTGTGTTACATTTACTCATCGGGTTTCTAAACAGGAGATGGAATTTTTGAATATACAGATTATTAGGCAAGAGGAAGGTACGTTCTCTACCTCAATTTATCGTAAACCGACCGACAGGAACACCCTCCTGCATTATACTAGTTACCATCATAGAGGTTTGCGGAGAGGGGTTCCTGTCGGTCAATTTTTGAGATTGAGAAGATTGTGCTCATCTCTTGAAGATTTTAAGAGTCAGGCTGAGGAGATGATGCACAGACTCCGGCAGCGAGGATACCCTATGAATGTTATAAAAAAGGCGTACAAAAGAGCGCGTTATGCACATAGACCCCAGTGAAAGACGCTAGAACTTAAGTCGGCTTTCGGGTGTATTGAGGTCTTTTCCTCGTGTTAGTAAGATTAGCAATATATATCTTGCATCAATACTGGACTCTTCAACATTTTTGTCTAATTTGATTTTTTAGAGCCACAGTTATTTTTCTCTCTGTTTGTGTTACCAAGCACTAATGTTGCCATTAGCATGCAACCACTAAAAAAACTTACTGTGGGAGCACTTATCGACACCTATTTTGTAGGCAGTAAGGGCTCATGCAGTAATCCTTCTCTAACCAGTTAGCGCACGATAATGTGGATGTGCTAAATGATTAACGCAAGAATGCTCACTCTCCGCCCCATGATACACCCCCTCCAAAAAAAACAAAACAAAAAACTATTAACGCTCCAGTTGGCATGCACAGATTTGGAACTTAACTGAGGACACATGAGTGTGTCCTGCAGTAAGCCATTTTAAGCTGCTGTAAAAATGCACTAGTGCTTACTGCAGCTTAGTAAAAGGGACCTCTTAGGTCTTTGTAGAGCGGAAGAGCACAAACCATATCTCATTCTGTTCTCTTTTCTAGGCTACCATTAACCTTTTGTCAAAGAAATGTTCCATATTTTGAATAATATGCCAAAAATTCATGGATAGAGGGTTTATATGTTTAGTAGCCGCTAACCATAGAAACCATTTTGAATATTGGGCCAACAATAAATAAATAAATGAACATCATAGGTAAATGAAGTTTAACATGTGCATATTACATAAGGTAGTATGCTCTTCTCCACCATCTTTTTCTTTCTTTCTTCTTCTTTTTTTAGGTAGGGGTGGGGTTCATTGACACTAAAAATGTAACATATGCCTGAAAGAGTTCTTAAATTTTTACAATGAAAGTTGCTTTGACAAATTCTCGCTGTTTACTGGCTTAAAGATGAAGGGATGATTTAGCAAAGGAATTTCATTCCTCTCAGCCATCCCATCAAAATCAGAAATAAACCCCTTCCTATATAATTATGTATTCCACCCCTGCACATCTACACTTCTTTGGTGGAAATAAGGTCAGCACCAATATATATCCACCTCTTTCTTTTACAGCACCAGGATGTCCTTCCTCAAAACATCATGACCATCTCATAACCTCCCCCCCCCCACCCCTATAACTTCCAGTGCCCAGACATCATCTCAGAGAACCCAGTGGTCTCTTCCTGCAGGCATCCCCCAATGGCTGGAGACCTGACCCCCTTCCACCTTTCTCAAATGAATTCTTACCATCCCTGAGGATCCTCCATCTTCACCAAAAAGTGGAAAATGAAAACCCTACGCCTGACACTTCTGTAGTGACTAAATGATGTGGCAAGGACTGTTTAGACTTGAGGGGCTTTCTGGGGTATTTTCTTGGTGTAATAGGAAAAATGATTTCACAGGTGGACTAGTTGAGCAAAACCTGCCTTTAATCAAGAGACTGATAGCTAAATCAAGTGATCTTCCTAACCATATAATAGAAGTGGGTGTATTGCAATGCTTGATCTCATGGTGTCTCCTGTAACAGAAAGATTCCCAGGCTTAGCCTTCAGGAGATGCAGAGAATATAGAGATACACATGCACTGTCTCAGAAATGTCACAGCTGAGTATCTTTTCTCTAGGGTCTATGGGGAGAAAGATAATAACAGGGTAAAAACACACTAGTCCAATGTGGTCATGATAGTGCTTTGCTGGTAGAAAAGAAAATGATCATTAAGTGGGCCTTCCTGGGTCTTTATATGCAAAATTGGAATCAACTCAGAATAACACTTTCTTCTTTAGAGTGCCAATTGTCTGGAACAGCATATCTTTATCTCTTTGTTCAGAATCCTCATTTAAAACCTTTAACTGGTCTAAAAACCCAGTTCTTCAGTATTGCTTTAAAGCAATGGATCTATGGAGACCTGGATCAGAATGGGTGGGATCACTGTGTTGGAGTTGATAGCAACTGTTGCTGTTGGTTGTGAGTATGCATGTTTGCACAGATGTTTATGAGTGGCCTGCATGAATGTTACTGTCCTATTGTTTTTATGGCATTCCCTTTTTACCTTTATTTAATATTGTATACTACTTTGACATGTTTTTATAAATAAAGTGTTATAGAAAGTCTTAATAAACCATAAACCGTAGACCATAGTTTCTGATCCTCATCAAAGTGTTGATGGCAAACTTAAGCCTTTCTCAAGAAGGATATAAAGTCATTGGCTTGTGTATTATCCAAACTCAGAATCACTGTCTCGGATAGCCTGGAAATTGTGAAGCATTGCTTAAAGTAGAAGGACTAATCTAGTAGAGTGATGGAAAGCCTATAAAAGTCTAGGTTTCCCACCATTAAAATTTGTTTTCATTAGAGATAATTTGCTTTCTGCTGTCAGGAAAGGAACATTTCAAGCATTAAATTACCTGTGAAATTAAGTTTAGAATTTTGTTCAATGGTCTTGGTAATAATATTATCAGGCCTGTTTACTCAGCTATGATAAAATGGAGCATTACCACATCTTTTTACCACAAGTAAATTACCACTGAGTTCACAAAACTGTTTTACCCAACTACTACACTTTAGTAAATCCTGCAGTAATTTACCTTATATTTGCTTAGATGGGAACATATGTTCCCAGCTGGATTAATATGCAATGTTGGGCCTTTATTTTATAGAACCTATGATAACACAACTTAGTAAACAAGCCCCTAAGTTTGCAGCTACTTGGAAAACTTACTACAATAGTCTGGGTGTTGCATAGTTTCCAGATTAAAAGATAGATAAGCTAATACTACTTGTCATTTCAATAGCACTACTAGATGTATGCAGTGCTGTATATTAAACATGTAAGAGAGAGTCCCTACTTCTTAGAGCTTACAACCTAATCAAGACAGACAAACAGGACAAATAAGGGATAAGGGAATTACTTAATGTGGGAATGGTAAAACAGACATGGGTACTGAACAAGAGAAAAGGAGTTAGGATTTAAATGCAGCCTCAAAAAGGTGGGCTTTTAGCCTAGATTTGAAACTTAAAGAAGTCTTTATTAAACAATTAGGAACAATATCAATCCATAAAGGAACAATAACAATGACACAAATAAGCAAAAATAAACTGCTTGAAATAAAATAAGTCATAAATCTTTGAAATACATAACAATACACAAAGTTGAAACTTCAGGTTTTTTTTTAATTATTTTGAAACAAAACCCCCAATCCCCCCCACCCCCCAAAAAAAAAAAAAAAAAAAACCCAACCCATTTCGCCCACCTACCACCCAATAACCCCTTAAGCTATTGCACTCAAAAAGAACAATGTGAAATAAAAGGCTCCCAAACCTCCTCCCATTTAGATAAGGTTTTACAACGAATAGCCCTCAATCTCTCCATTTCACAATTATACCACAACTTATTCAACCACTTAATCAAAGAAGGGACTTGAGCCTAGATTTGAATATAGCCAGAGACTGAGCTTGATGTAATGACTCAGGAAGTCTATTCCAGACATATGGTGTACCAAGTTAAAAGGAATGGAGTCTGGAGTTGGTACTGGAGGAGAAGGGTACAGATAAGAGAAATTTACCCAATGAAGGGAGTTCCCAGGGAGTAGTGTAGGGAGGGATAAGAGTGGAGAGGTACTGAGGAGCTGTAGAGTGATTTTGTATAGGGAAACTGATAGGGAGCCAATGAAGTGACTTGAAGAGAGGGCTAATATAAGCGTAGCAACACTGGCAGAATATAATTAGTACAGCAGAATTTTGAACGGATTGAAGGGGAGAGATATGGCTTAGTGGGAGACCTGTAAGAAGCAAGTTGCAGTAGGTGATAAGAGTGTGGATAAGGGTTTTAGAAGAGTTCTGAGAAAGGAAGGGACACATTTTGGTGATATTATAGAGAAAGAAACAAAAGGTTTTAGCAATCTGTTAGATATGTTCAGAGAAGGAGAGAGAAGTCAAAGATTACTCTAAGGTTACAAGCTGATGAGACAGGGATGATGAGAGTGTTATTGACAGAGAGAGAGAATGGGGGAAGAGGAGAGGTGGGTTTAGGAGGAAAGATAAGAAGTTCAGTCTTAGCCATGTTTTGTTTTAGATGGTGGTGAGACATCCAAACAGCAATGTGAGGCAGTCAAACTGAGACTTGGGACTGGATTTCTGCTGAAATTTCTGGTGTGGAGAGGTAGATCTGGGAGTCATCAGCATAAAGGAGATACTGAAAACCACAGGATGAGATCAGAGCACCAAGGGAAGAAGTATAGATAGAGAAAAACATAGTGCTATCTTAATGCAGTTCATCCTAGCTGGTTAAGTGCTGAATATCACACTAGCTATGTTTTATCCAACTATGTGTGCCTGGATATTCAATGCAGGTGCACAGACAAGGCTTTGCATTGAATATCCGGGAATAAAGCCGGCAGTGGTCAGCAAAACACTGATTGGCACCAGCTAACGATCAGGCCCAAAATGTCTGCTGGAGAGGGGTTATTTTGCTGATACTGAGATAAAACCAGAATCAGATTTTATTTTGTATGGTGAACTCTATGGGGAAATGCACTAGTTCAGCTCTGCATTCATTGTTGCATGAAGAAGGATCATGTGTGTGGATGCAGAATATATGCCTGCATTTAACACTGTGACAATGCAAGTCAGGGGTCAGTATTTTTTTTATATTAGAGTTCCCAGAAACATAATTTAACTCAAATAATTTTTGTTCCATATAATCAATGTTGGCAGTTTTTGTTTTGTACAGTTTGGGAATATAAATTACATTCTTTTTCCTGGGGCAACTACCTGACTAGAGTTTAGAGCAGGGGCTCTCCACTCAGTCCTCGGGACACACGTGAAGGGGCATAATTGAAAGGGACTCCTAAGTTTTGTTGAGGACGTCCTCACAAAACGTCCTGATGGAGGGGTGGGGAAACCCGTATTATTGAAACAAGATAGGTGGCCACGGTTGGGGAAGCCCAAATCTTGAAATTTTGGTCGCCCTTAGAGATGGTCATCCCTAGACTTGGTCGTTTCTGATTTTCGGCGATAATGGAAACCAAGGACGCCCATCTCAGAAATGACCAAATGCAAGCCCTTTGGTCGTGGGAGCAGCCAGCATTTCTAGTGCACTGGTCCTCCTGACATGCCAGAACACCAACCAGACACCCTAGGGGGCACTGCACTGGACTTCATAAAATGCTCCCAGGAACATAGCTCCCTTATCTTGTCTGCTGAGCCCCCCCCAAACTTCCCCTAAAACCCACTACCCACAACTGTACACCACTACCATAGCTCTTATGGGTGAAGGGGGAACCTAGATGTGGGTACAGTGGGCTTGTGGTGGGTTTTGGAGGGCTCGCTGTTTCCTCCACAAATGTAACAGGTGGGGGGATAGGCCTGGGTCCGCCTGCCTGAAGTGCAGTGCACCCACTAAAACTGCTCCAGGGACCTGCATACTGCTGTCATGGACCTGAGTATGACATCTGAGGCTGGCATAGAGGCTGTAAATCAATATTTTTAAACATGTTTTTTAGAGTGGGAGTGTGTTAGTGACCACTGGGGGAGTAAGGGGAGGTGATCCCCGATTCTCTCCGGTGGTCATCTGGTCATTTTGGGCACCTTTTTGTGCCTTGATCGTATGAAAAACACGACCAGGTAAAGTCATCCAAGTGCTCGTCAGGGACATCCTTTTTTTCCATTATGGGTCGAGGATGTCCATGTGTTAGGCACACTAAAACTGCTCCAGGGACCTGCATACTTCTGTGATGGAGCTGAGTATGTCATCTCAGGCTGGCATAGAGGTTGGCAAAAAATATTTTTAAAGATATTGTTTGAGGGTGGGAGGGGGTTAGTGACCTTTGGGGGAGTAAGGGGAGGTCATCTCCGATTCTCTCTGGTAGTCATCTGGTCATTTCGGCCACCTTTTTGTGCCTTGGTCGTAAGAAAAACAGGGCCAGGTAAAGTCATCCAAGTGCTCGTCAGGGACATCCTTTTTTTCCATTATGGGTCGAGGATGTCCATGTATTAGGCACACCCAAGTCCTGCCTTTGCTACGCTTCAGATACGCCCCCTTGAACTTTGGCCGTTCTTGCGATGGAAAGCAGTTAAGGATGTCTAAAATTGGCTTTCGATTATACCAATTTGGATGACCCTGTGAGAAGGACGCCCATATTCCGATTTGTGTCGAAAGATGGGCGTCCTTCTCTTTCAAAAATGAGCCTGCTAGTCAGTCAGGTTTTCAGGATACCCACAATGAATATGCAGGCGATAGATGTGCATGCAGTACCTCCATTCTTTGCAAATCTATCTCATGCATATTCATTCTGAATATCCCTGAAAACCTGATTGGGTTGAGAACTCCTGGTTTAGAGTGAGGGGACCTCTTCACCCTCCTTCCTGATCAGAGTTTCCAGGGAGCCCTTTCGTTTGGTTGTCATGAGCTACACCTGGGGGGTAAGTGGTACCTGTAAAGGGGGGGGGGGAATGGAGAGGAGGAAGAAGTGCTGCCTGTTTAGGGGGGTATTTTAAGGAGGGAGAAAAAGCTGTGATTTGGAGGAGGAAAAGGGAGGGTGGTGGTGTCAGTCCTAGGGAAGGGGGAGTGGCAAAGTGCACTCTCCCCTTGTTAATTCATATGGATGTGAGAGTGGATATAATGAAAGAAATTTCCTGTGGTGCTGGCTCATTTTGGTTAAAAAATATATCTTCATTGTTTTGATATGCTGGCTTCATATTCAGCATTTTAGTCTAGTGCATTTGTTTATTGTTGTTGTTTTTTTAATAACCATAATGAATATGTATGAGATGTATATACGCAAATGAATATGCCAATGTGCCAAGCCACACCCTTTGCCCCCCCCCCCCCCCAATGAAATGGTCAAACTATGCCCATGGATAGAAGTGAAGGAGAATGCATCATAGCATACATTAAAAGTGTGATGGGAGAGATAAGAAGAAAACCAAGAAAGAACAGAGCCCTGAAATCCAAGTGAGGACAGTATTAAGGAGTAGGAGGTGATCAACAGTGTCAAAAGCAGCAGATAGTTTGATAAGGATGAGGATAGAATTAGAGACCTTTGGATCTGGCTATACAACAGTTTGTTGAATGTGGGTAACAGGAGGTGTATGCAAGTAACATTTTTCCCTTTCAATACATAAGACCAATAATATTGATAATTAACAATTCATGATCCATAAAACATGTTTGTACACAAGTGAGGGCCAGCAAAGTTCTAAACCCAGGAAGAACAAATGCCAAATATAACATAAGGACATTTTGTATCAGAGAGCCAACATCAATTCAGTCAGTTACGGGCATGCAATTATATTTCTGTAACACCAGGGACCATCACAAAGCTTGAAATTATATGATTCATTATATTCTATTTAGTGCCTGTTTTTTTTTATGTGTGTGTAATGATGCTCCACAGTACCATCTGACAGGGAAAACTCATTCAGAAAAAAAAAAGAAAAGCCCAAGGACAGCATAAGCCTGGATCAGGTCAACCATTCTACAGAGTTTTTGGTTTACTTGAAATGGATGAAGTATCCAGCCAGCTTTCACTCCCCCTGCAGAATCAGGCTTGTGTTCTGAGCATGATGAAACAATAGCCAGCATGTTAGCAGGAATCATTGCTATTTTACTTTGGGTAATTTTAGAGAATTCAAAATTAAATAAATAAAGGTAAGAAACCCCTTCCTTTAATATTGGGATCAGTAGTCAGGCTTTTAGCCAAGCTATGCTTATATAACTTTGAACAGTTAATATACACTAATATTTAGCATTTTAGACTAATGTACAGTGGAAATGGTGCTGCAACTGGATCATGCATATAGGACTAAATTCTATAAATGATGCCTAAAGAATTATCACTGATAAAAATAGTGCTTAGCGCTGTTCTGTAAACAGTACTTTAAAATTAGGTGCCATTTATAGAATAGTTCTTAGCGCTGGGAACTGTGACCACATTAAGGCACTCAGGACCTATGAATTCTCTACAAAAGGGTCTTTTGAAAGACCATATTTCTCTATCTCATTGTACCAATGTTTATTGACCAACTCATGTTTTTACATATTTTATATAAAGGGGAAAGGGAAAGGGAAATGGGACTTGATATACCGCCTTTCTGAGGTTTTTGCAACTACATTCAATGCGGTTTACATATGTTCAGGTACTTATTTTGTACCAGGGGCAATGGAGGGTTAAGTGACTTGCCCAGAGTCACAAGAATAAAGACTCCTGAAGCAGGCTATGCCATTATAGAGTACTAGCATAAAGCTGCATTTGTGTGCCAACAGGAAGGCATGCCCACATATCACAGGTCAATGGTTGGTATAAGTGGAGTGGATGAGTAGCCTAATGGTTAGAGCACCAGTCTTGATATCCAGAGGTGGCTGGTTCAAATCCCACTGCCGCTGCTTGTGATCTTGGGCAAGTCACTTAACCCTCCATTGCCTCAGGTATAAAATTAGATTGTGAGCCCTCCAGGGACAGGGAAATAACTCACCTTGAACTACTACTGAAAAAGGTGTGAGCAAAATCCAAGTAAATGGGTGCAAGTGTACTGTGCAAAACACAACTGAATAGTATTCTGTAAGTTGCATGCATTGTTTGGTAGCACGCCTGTGACATGCTTATGTTCTGCTCACATGTACACTTCCCTGATAGTTGCAGTTTAGGTGCACTGTTTATAGAATAGCACCTGGCGCTTACATGCATAAATGCCAATTATTGGCGCCAATCACACACATAAGCACTACTGTTCTATAAACTGGGTGCACTAGTTTATAGATTGCTTCTTATCCGCATATGCCTGAGCAGTTCAGTGTGGATTACAGTAAAAGAGACTGAACAAAGTCCAGGAATTACATTTGTCAAAACAGCAGAAATAGACCGAAAATGCTTTGTCAGCTTTTAAAGTTTTCCAGATTTGTCAAATAGCTAGGATTTGATTGGATTCCCAAAGGTAGAGAATTCCACATGACCACAGACTGATAATAAAGAGAAGAAGTAAACATAGACCTAAATTTCAGTTGTCTAACAGATGGAAAATTTAAGAGCATCAAAGTGCGAATGTTGTAAGGAGAATTAATATGAGGTACACTAGACCAATCACAAAGATAGAGAGATGCTTGACCATTTAAGATTTCTTGATTAAAAGACAAAGGTTAAACTGGGCTGTGGCCTCTACAGGGAGCCAATGCAATTTCATCAGAAGTGAGACAGCCAGTTCAAATCTAGAGACTGAGAATATTAGTTGAGCCGCTGTGTTTTGCAACAATTGAATTCTATTGACTAGAGTTCTTAAACAGCCTATATATGTACAATGTTGCAATAATCCACTCTAGACAGTACCAAGGCCTGAACTAGCAACCTGAATTCAATAAACCCAAAATATTTGTGAATTGCCCGTAACTTTTGCATCACATGAAAAGGTTTCTGTATTAATTATTTTAGATGACCAGAAAAGGTCATTAAACTATCAACCTCAACTCTTAAAATTCTTGAGGAATTCTCAAAAACAAAAGAATCCAAACCAATAGAGAGACTGTAGAAATTCATGTTTCAAAAATCCTAATCACAAAAACTTGTTCTTTTCTCGATTCAGTTTCAAATGAACTACCTTATGTGAAAGACAATTCTATAACTTCATATTAAGACTGAGAATATCTCAATTTAAACTTAATTTGTTATATTAGCATCAGCAGCAGATGAATTCAGAGACTTGTGGGATGTAGGAAAGCAGCCCTTAAGTAGAGTGGAAACCTGAAGCTGCCACGGATAGCACCGATACTCCAAAAGATGCATCCGACCAAACAGAGACATTCAAATGATAGTGTTCAGAGAAGATATGCAAGGAAGACAGTTGCTGCCCTATATATTTCCTTCAGGGAAAACAAATAGGCTTCTTCCCATGAAGTCATGACAGCTCGGTTAGAATGCACCCGGAACCTGGCCAGAAGTGGTTTACCTGCTGGTAAATATGTGGACATGATAGCCTCCTTGACCCAGCGAGCAATCGTGACTTTGGAAGCCGTATTATCAGATCCCTAGCAAAGCACGAACAAATGATTTGACCTACAGAACTCGTTGATCACTTCCAAATAGTGCTGGAGTATATGGCGAACATCAAGCAAGCAGGAAGAAACAAAAGCTGAATGAGATGAATGGCAGAAACCACCCTAGGAGGAAAAGATGGGACTGTGTTTAACATCACTACTACTACTACTACTACTACTATTTAGCATTTCTATAGAGCTACAAGGCATACGCAGCGCTGCACAAACATAGAAGAAAGACAGTCCCTGCTCAAAGAGCTTACAATCTAATAGACAAAAATAAATAAAGTAATCAAATCAAATCAATTAATGTGAACGGGAAGGAAGAGAGGAGGGTAGGTGGAGGCGAGTGGTTACAAGTGGTTACGAGTCAAAAGCAATGTTAAAGAGGTGGGCTTTCAGTCTAGATTTAAAGGTGGCCAAGGAGGGGCAAGACGTAGGGGCTCAGGAAGTTTATTCCAGGCGTAGGGTGCAGCGAGACAGAAGGCGCGAAGTCTGGAGTTGGCAGTAGTGGAGAAGGGAACAGATAAGAAGGATTTATCCATGGAGCGGAGTGCACGGGAAGGGGTGTAGGGAAGGACGAGTGTGGAGAGATACTGGGGAGCAGCAGAGTGAATACATTTATAGGTTAGTAGAAGAAGTTTGAACAGGATGCGAAAACGGATAGGGAGCCAGTGAAGGGTTTTGAGGAGAGGGGTAGTATGAGTAAAGCGACCCTGGCGGAAGATGAGACGGGCAGCAGAGTTTTGAACCGACTGGAGAGGGGAGAGGTGACTAAGTGGGAGGCCAGCAAGAAGCAGATTGCAGTAGTCTAAACGAGAGGTGACAAGGGTGTGGATGAGGGTTTTGGTAGAGTGCTCGGAAAGAAAGGGGCGGATTTTATGGATGTTGTAAAGAAAGAAACGACAGGTCTTGGCGGTCTGCTGGATATGAGCAGAGAAGGAGAGAGAAGAGTCAAAGATGACCCCAAGGTTTCGAGCTGAGGAGACAGAGAGAATGAGAGAGCCATCAACAGAAATAGAAAACGGGGGGAGCGGGGAGGTGGGTTTGGGGGGAAAATGAGAAGCTCGGTTTTGGTCATATTTAATTTCAGGTGGTGTTGAGACATCCAGGCAGCAATGTCAAACAAGCACGCTGAAACTTTGGTTTGGATGCAAGGTGAAATATCAGGGGTAGAAAGGTAGATTTGGGAGTCATCAGCATAGAGATGGTAGGAAAAGCCATGGGATGAGATTAATGAACTGAGGGAAGAAGTGTAGATAGAAAAGAGGAGGGGACCAAGAACAGAACCCTGAGGTACGCCGACAGGCAGAGGGATAGAAGTAGAAGAGGATCCACCAGAGTGAACACTAAAGGTGCGGAGGGAGAGGTAGGAAGAGAACCAGGAAAGGACAGAGCCCTGGAATCCAAGTGAGGACAGGGTATCGAGAAGTATGCTGTGATCGACAGTGTCAAAAGCAGCGGAAAGATCAAGAAGAATGAGGATGGAATATTGACCTCTGGATTTAGCCAGTAATAGGTCATTGGAGACTTTAGTAAGCGCAGTTTCGGTTGAGTGGAGAGGGCGAAAACCAGATTGTAATGGGTCAAGAATAGCATGTGAGGAGAGAAAATCAAGGCAGCAGCGGTGAACAGCACGCTCAAGTAATTTGGAGAGAAAACGAAGGAGGGAGATGGGTCGGTAATTAGAGGGACAAGTAGGGTCGAGTGAAGGCTTCTTAAGGAGAGGTGTGACCACAGCATGTTTAAAGGCAGCAGGGACAGTCACAGTGGAAAGTGAGAGGTTGAGAATGTGACAGATAAAAGGAATAGAGTAGGAGAGATGGCATTAAGAAGGTGGGTGGGAATGGGATCAGAGGAACAGGTGGTACATTTTGAGGAAGAAAGGAGAATTGTAGTTTCCTCAATAGTAACTTCAGGAAAGGAGGAAAGGGAATGAGGGGAAGGAGAGAGGGGAACGGACTAGTGGAGGGAGAGCTGGTGAGGTAGAGAAAGCAAGGTTTATCTTTTGAACCTTGTTGTGAAAGATTCAGCAAGGGTCTGAGGAGATAATGAAGGGGGAGGGGGCACCTTGAGGAGAGAGTTCATGTGGTGAAGAGAAGTCGAGGATTAGAGCCAAGAGAGTTGGTCAGTTGGATATAATAATCCTGTTTGGCACGTAAAAGAGCAGATTGGAAGGAGGTCAGCTGAACTTAAAGTGTAAGAAATCAGCAAGGGCCCGAGATTTCCGCCAGAGGCGTTCGGCGGAGCGGGTACAGGAACGTAGGTAGCGGATATTAGAAGTCAGCCACGGTTGGGGTTTTGTACGCCTTACAGGGCGGGTCATCAAAGGTGCAAGAGTGTCTAAGGCAGAGTATAGAGTATTGTTGTAAGAAGAAACAGCCTCGTTGACAGACGTGGATGGTGCCACAGTAGAGAGGAGGTTTGAAACATGGGAGGATAGAGATGAAGGGTCAATATCGTGAAGATTCCTAGATAAATTAGATAGGATAGGACGGGACTGGGAGGGAGGAGATTTAAGGTGTGAAAGTTATAAGATGGTGATCAGAGGAGGGATGATCAGAGGCAAGGAAACTAGAAGGTGAACAGTTGGAGGAGAAGATAGATCAAGACCAGTGACCATTATTGATGAGTGGGGGAAGTGGAGCATAGTTGGAGATTAAAGGACGACGTTAAAGCGAGTAGTAACTTGGAAATATAAGAGTTGGAAGGATCATTAGCAGGAAATATTAAAGTCACCAAGGATGAGAGAGGGGGAGGAAGGATCATGGAAGAAGGCAAGCCAGGCGTCAAAGTCATTGAGAAAGGATGAAAGGGACTTATCAGGGGGAAGATAAATGACCGCTATTCGAAGAGGCAGAGGAGAGAAAAGGCGGGTAGAGTGGACTTCAAAGGAGGAAAAACGTGAGATTGAGGTGGAAGAAGGGTTGAATCTGAGGAGGGAGGAGAGAAGTAGTCCAAACACCGCCTCCAAGGCCAAGCAGGGCGAGGAGTATGTGAAAATAGATAAACCGCCATGGGACAGGGCTGCGACTGAAGCAGAGTCATCAGGGCAGAGCCAGGTTTCTGTTATGGCGAGCAGATGGAGGTGACGTGAGATAAAGAGGTCCTGGATATAGGGGAGTTTGTTACAGATAGAGCGGGCATTCCATAGGGCGCAAGAGAAGGGCAGAGAAGAGGAGGGGAGTAGAGAATAGAGATGAGGTTAGAGAGGTCACGGTGAGATCTGTAGAGTTTGGATAATAGTTGGTGAGGAGGGCCAGGATTGGGATTGATGTCACCAGCTGAGAGTAAGAGAAGGAGTAAAAGAGAGCGGAGGAGAGTAGGAGAGGTGTGGCCACGAAGGCGTCGAAGGCGAGAGGTATTTAGGTGGATGGGGAAGGCAAAATGGAGGGAAGAAAGAGACGGAGATTAAAAGCCAAGAGGGAGAAAGGGGTAGGAGAGAAGGTGAGGTGATGAAGTCAATGGATGGGAAGTGAGTTCCTGTAGCGGAGAGAGGTAGGGGGTGAGGGAAAAGATTAGGAAGGGACAGAGCTAGGAAGAGAATGTGAATAGGGGCCATAAACGATTAAGGTACTTTAGCAACTGGAAAAAGATTAGATACAAAGAGAAAAATGCCCCACCTAGAGCGGAGGCCCTGAGTGGATCGGGGTGGACCTGGGTGTCACCCCGGAGAAGGCTGTAAGGATATGCAGATGAGCTGCAAGTCCTCCACAGCACCTGAAAGGCAGCCGGTGGTAGAGGTGGGCACCTCTCAGCTGAGGAAAGGCTTACCAGGGGTTAGGCCGAAGCCAGCATTCCTCCCCCTGAGGGTCGCCTGATCCATAAATGATTGGATCTTGACAGGACAAAGCCTGGAGTTTCAAAACCCTGCTTGGGCTGATACCTGTACCTCAGATTAAACTAGGCCACCCTAGATGATAGCCACTGGAATCATTAAAACAAGGGCGAGCTTGACCTGACTGGATAGAATGTGTAGAATTGCTTTCAGGAAGACACTGAGTCTTTGAGCCATCCAGATCTTACACCAACTTCGCTAAGTCCTCAGCAAACAGTAGCTGGCCCTAAAAAGGGGGCTTAACCAGCTGCTGTTTGAAGCTGCATCTGCCACCGGGTAGCGCAACCACAGCAAACGACAGGCTGTGACTGTCAAAGACATTTATTTTTATTACATTTGTACCCCACGCTTTCCCACTGATGGCAGGCTCAATGCGGCTTACATGGGGCAATGGAGGGTTAAGTGACTTGCCCAGAGTCACAAGGAGCTGCCTGTGCCTGAAGTGGGAATCAAACTCAGTTCTTCAGTTCCCCAGGCCCAAAGTCCACCACCCTAACCACTAGGCCACTCCTCCACATCTGCTTGGCCGATGCCCAAATCAAGTCATACAAGGACTCTGCCAAATATGCCAGCCCCATCTCCACATCGAGCAATTCAGGAAGGAATCTGAAATCTGTCACACCTAGCTAAGTTATGCCCTAGCAGTTTACGAGCAGCAAATAGCTGCCTGCAGAAAGAGAGATCACTTCTGAATTGTCAGAGGAAGGATGCGCTGAAATCACAAGTTGAGGCTGAGTTTGGCTTGGAAGGTCGAAGAGAGGTAGAGATAGAAACGAACAACTGAGAAGGGACCGCTGAAGTGGTCTGATGTGGAATCTGTCCCATGGAAGAACATCCAAGATAGAGGCCATTGTGCCCAGAACTTGAACATATTCCTAGACCCTGGGACATGGCAGGGAAAGTAGACCTGGACTTGGGTGTGAAACCTTTGTTGATGAGCAACAGGAATAAATGTCTACTCTAATGTCAAATATCACTCCCAGATACTCCAAGATTTGTGTTGGAAAGAACAGACTCTTTGGTGAAATTGAATACCAATCCTAAATAAAGTCAAGTACTTGAAATAGACAGATATTTTGCTTGCAGGTTTTACCGAATTTTAACTAGATAGTACCCGGGAGGTCAATGATAATTTTCAGTGGCATTATCTGGATAATGGTGCTGGAAATTTCCCACTGCTTGGGTCAGCGCTGTTTATCCAGGTGGCAGCATCCCTACTATCTGGATAAATATCTTTAAATATTGACCTTCTCTATTTTTTGTAATTAAGGATTTTATCTATATTTATTCCATGCTTTCTCTTAAAGTCTTAATAGTTTTAGTCTTGAGCATCCACTCCAGGAGGGCATCCCCTGCATCCACCACCTTCTTCCTGCTGTCATAACTCTTTTCTTGATAATGGTATTTGCTTTGCTGTTTGGAATAATCAAGTGTGTATTCAGAATTATTTTTAGATCTTTGTTGTTAACAGTATTAGCACTGCATGCTGTAATGGGTGTTTACTTGCAAGTGTGTGGGATGTTGTCAGATCTATGAGTTTTCATTCATAGGAGTCCTAGTGGCACAACTAATCCCGAGACTGGGTTTTCATAACACTTCAGAGTGAGAGTGTGTAAAGGGAAATAGCAGAAAACAGATGCAGCAGAGTCTCATGCTACATCTACACCGACCACACATAGCATAGGAGCTTCTATAGTTTTAAGAACTGCATTTTACTTTATGAGAGTACTTTTATTATAGTGTGTCTAGGTTCATTTATTGCTTTTATTATATGCAAAAAAACCCACAAAAAGGCACAAAACTGCTTACTGAATAATACCAACAAACAGAAAAGCAGAGAGGGTTAAGAAATTTATTGGAACAATACCCGACGTGGCCACGTCGGGTATTGTTCCAATACATTTCTTAACCCTCTCTGCTTTTCTGTTTGGCTGCTTTTATTATATATCATTTGTTACACTTTTTAAAAATTTTTATGTCTGCTTTAAGTGCACAGCATTTTCCCATTATTTCTTGTTTTACTTTATCTCACATTTATTTTCAGTGTTTTCAAACAAATATTTGGGGTTTACATTGTTTTTTATGATGAGGTTCAGGTTTGCCAAATGAGGCTTGGTTTATTCTCTGTTTTTATCTCAATATCACTTGAGGGAATTCATCAAGCAGTGTTAGACTTTGTCACGTTAAGATGAGCCGGTTGATATTTTGTATCTGGATTTTCAAAAAGCATTTGACAAAGTACTTCATGAAAGACTCCAGAGGAAACTGGAGAGTCATGGGATAGGAGGTAGTGTTCTATTATGGATTAAAACCTGGTTAAAAGATAGAAAACAGAGAGTAGGGTTCGATGGTCACTATTCTCAGTGGAGAAGGGTAGATAGTGGGGTTCTACAAGGGTCTGTGTTGAGACCACTGCTTTTTCACATATTTATAAATGATCTAGAGATTGGAGTAACTAGTAAGGTAATAAGTTTGCTGACAACACAAAGTTATTCAAAGTTGTTAAATCACAAGAGGATTGTGAAAAATTACAAGAGGACATTATGAAACTGGGAGACTGGGCATCCAAATGGCAGATGACATTTAATGTGAACACATGCAAAGTGATGCATGTGGGAAAGAGGAACCCAAAGTATAGTTAATGATGCAAGGTTCTACATTAGGAATCACCACCCTGGAAAATTTAAAATTTCTCGCATATATTTCCAGACCATATCTAATGGTGAGACTAACAGAGACCTGGGAAAATTAAGAAGCCTCAGAATATTCATCCCTTTGTTGGTTTTCCAGCTATTCCAGCTTTCTATAAGAGCCATTATATCCCTGAGTAATACACCACCAGTCTGTTGAAGATTCCTGGACTTCTTCTCCATAGACTCCATTTTTGTGGCTTGCTGTTCCAGCGTCTGGGAATGAAACTCAGAAGTTCTGGAAATTTATGTCATCTGAAGTCGAAATTCTGAAGATAAATTCAATACAGAGCAATTGAGAGACTGCATCATGTTCCAAAGTACATCTGAAATTACAATAGATGGCCTTTGCAGCACTGAAACTAGCACACCGGGACTCTGATCCACTCCTCCGTCAATAGGGCCGTTTAGCTGTTGCTGCCAAGGAAAACACGGCTCGTGCTACTGCCAGAACTTCCCTCCAGCATGACTGAAGAAAACACTGAGCTTGCGCCAGTTGGCGTGCCAAACCCTCGAAGGGTATACTGCCTCATCACCGGGGTAGAGGTGGGTACTGGCGAATGCTGCTTCACCTTCCCCTTTCTCTTCCCTATATTGAACCAAGCAGAGTTGTGAGGAATTCTCTAACTGGCACAGAGATAAGAGCTGCCAAACCAGGTGTCTGATCAGGATGCCATCTTGATATCCTGGAATGACTATGTCATAACAAAACTCTGTAAGCCACATTGAGCCTGCAAATAGGTGGGAAAATGTGGGATACAAATGCAATAAATAAATAAATTCCCCTCCAATTCTATAAAATTTAAAATGATCAAATAATATAAAGTGGTTCACTGTATCAAAAGCTGAGACAACATCTAATGAAATAAAAAATATTGCTCATGTCTGTCAAAATCCAAATGTATTTTAACACATATAGATTGTATTGATTTATGTGGAGCTCAGCCGATACTCAGCCTGGGCCTACATAGCTAAGAACATAAGAGTAGCCATACTGGGTCAGACCAGTAGTCCATCTAGCCCTGTATCCTGTTTCCAGCAGTGGCCAAGCCAGGTCACAAGTACCTGGTAGAAACCTAAATCGTGGCAACATTCCATGTTACCAATCCCAGGTCAAGCAGTTGCTCCCCCATGTCTGTCTTATATAGGCCTTGGCTGAATATTAGCTGGGATCTGCATATGCCTGGGCGGCTGCCTTACAAATTTTTTTTAGCCCCATTCCTTACAATTTATTAGCCCCAGCTATTCAATGGTGGCTTAGTAAACGGGGCCCCAAAGGTGGCCTTAACACACAGGAAAGCCCCATGCTACAGATACCACAGGCCACTTTTTAGCACAACTTAGTGAAAGGGTCTCATATCAACACAGAGGACATGAAGTGTACATTCAAAAAAATAGTGAGAAAACAATATATTGAACATTTTAAAACATTTTTTAAATTATGAATTATTTTGTGCATCTAATTGCTTTTTGGCATTTCCACACCAGCTTTATAAACAGGAATCTTGATTGGCTTTCATAAGGAAAGCACACACAACTGAGTAAATGGTCTTTTCTGGCAAGGAGGGTTCATTTAAGTACTGAGATTCTTATTATTTGCATGCTTTTGAGCAAATTTGAGCTAATATTTAGTGGGATCTCATGCATGTGCTAACTGTGCTTATTTATTAATGTATGTCATGTTTGGCTTTTTGCTAGTTTCCTATGGGAATAATAAAACATCTGAAAAGCAGACAGTTTAAAACATGAGCTGTCAGTATCTTAGCTAGCATCATTTTTCCTACAGAATAAATAAAGCGTAATTAATATGTGGTTCAGGTATAAATCTGTAACTATCTGTCTGTTAGTGAAAAGGCGTGTTAGGATGTATTTGGAATTAAGCAGCTTATACATACATTGCCATTTTACCAGTGGTGTTCCTTGGTTGGCTGCCACCCAGGGCGGATCGCCGCTGTGCACTCCCTCGGGTGCAGTGTCCCCCTCGTGTAGCATCGATACCCCCCTGGGTGCAGCGTTGGCCCCCGCTGGCGCATCACCTCCAACCCCCTCCCCCGGGTGCATTGCTGTTACCTCCTGGGGTGCTGGGAGCAGCCGCGCGGCTGTCGGCTCCGCCGGTTCCCTGCTCCCTCTGCCCCGGAACAGGAAGTAACATCAGAGGGAGCAGGGAACTGGCGGAGCTGACAGCCGCGTGGCGGCTCCTTGCACCCCTCCTGCAGCATGCACCTGGGGTGGACCGCCCCCACCGCCCCGTCCTCGGTATGCCGCTGCATTTTACCCAGTGGCAGGCTTTCTCTTATGCTACAGAGGTTGAGCTTTCCACTCATATTGCTGCTAATATTTGTAAAGAAAAGAAAAACCATCCAGGAAATGAAAGTTAAAAGAAATCTCAGCCTTCTCTAAAGAGAAACAATATTCTGAAATTGTAATTAAGGGATGATAGCATGAGTACACTTGAGCAAAAGTATTAAACTTGTATGAGTATTTCTTCTTTTCCAAGAAAATGACTATTTTTATTACAAATTTATATACCATTTTCCAGATTGAAAACTTGTTCCATACAGCATACAATAAAAGCAGGAAGGGGGTAATTCTACAACTGTGCCCCTAATGTTAGGAGCTGAGAAGGTCCCTATTTTGAGCTTATTCTAGAGTAAAAATAATGTGGTAGCTGTGTTAGTTTTAAAGTTAATAAATAGAAATAAAACAAAGCAAAACATAGAAAAGAAAATAAGATGATACCTTTTTTATTGGACTAAATACATTTTTTGATTAGCTTTCGAAGGTAACCCTTCTTCTTCAGATTAGAAATAAGCAAAGGTTGATAAACATCAGTATATATAAGTGAAACACAAAGACAGTCTCACAGGAAGATGGTAGGGTGGGTTAGGTGAGAAACGGGGGAGCTGGGTAGATGAGAGACAGGGAGAGATGGATGATAGATAAGAGGGTGATAAAGCAGTAGAATTTTATGGTTTATAATGGGCTAGAAAACCCAAATCTTTGTTAAGTCCTTTCTGGTGGGTGTCATAATATTTAATCATTTTGACTTCAAAGGTCTTATGTTCCTTGATTGTCTTAAATTTTCCTTTTAGTATTCTCACCATAAAATCATTGATGCAGTGTTCTGGTTTTGTAAAGCACTGTCCCACAGAGGTGGCATCCTAGTTGACATTGACATTTTTCATATGATGTCTATGTAGATTAAATCTTGTCTTTAGCATCTGGTTTGTTTCTCCAATACAGCACCCTTCTTCGCACTTTTTACATTGAATGATATATAATATATTTGAAGATGAGCATGTGAAGGATTCCTTTATGTTGAATGTTTTCCCTTTGTGAAAATACCTCATCCTTGAGATACTCCCCCATCTTGGCAAAGTTAGTTATTTTGAAGCCTAGAACCTTCAGTCTTGAATAAGCCTTCTCAGAGAAACATAGAAACATGACGACAGATAAAGGCCATATGACCCATCCAGTCTGCCCATCCTCTGTAACCCCTAATTCTTCCTGTTCCTAAGCGATCCCACATGCTTATCCCATGCCTTTTTAAATTCTGGAACAGTCCTCAACTCCACCACCTCCACCAGGAGGCCATTCCATGCCTCCACCACCCTTTCTGTGAAATAATACTTCCTTAGGTTACTCCTAAGCCTATTGCCTCTTAACTTTGTGATATGCCCCCTCAGTCCAGAGCTCTCCTTCATTTGGAATAGGCTCTCTTCCTGTACATAAATGCCCTTGAGATATTTAAACGTTTCTATCATGTCTCCTCTCTCCCTCCTCTCTTCCAGCGTATACATGTTGAGGTTCATAAGCCTGTCCCTATACTTTTTGCATTCAAGACCGCTTGCTAATTTCGTAGCCGCCCTCTGGACCGACTCCATCCTGTTTATATTTTTCCGTAGGTGCGGTTGAACCACAACATCTGGTGATCGCTAGATGCTAAATGTTCACCCACCGTAACATCAGAAACACTCTCCCTGTTTGTAAGCACCAGGTCCAGAATAGCTTCATTCCGCGTAGGTTCCGTTACCAACTGCTGGAACAGTTCTTCCTGTACAGAAGCCATTTCCAACCCAGTCCTCGTGGTACACCTAGTCCTTTCGGGTTTTCAGTATGACCACAATGAATATTAGATTTGCATGCAATTGAGGCAGTGCATGCAAATCTATCTCATGCATATTCATTGTAGATATCCTGAAAACCCGATGGGATTAGGTATGCCCCAAGGACTGGGTTGGGAATGCTGCTGTAGAGAATCCAAGATCCCCTTGCTTCTAGACAACCCCACAACAGGGATGCCCAATTAACATCCGGCATATTAAAATCACCTATCAGTAATACTTCCCCTTTCATAGCTATCTTGTGAATGCCTTCAATTAAATTTCTGTCCATTTCTTCTGATTTTGAGGGAGGCCTGTATATCACCAATGTAAATACTTTTTCATTGTCTCTTTCAAGATTAACCTACAGTGCTTCTTCCTTACCCCATATGTCCTGCAATTCTGTACATATTATGGCGTGGTATGCTATTTACAGTGCTAACACGGGCAGATGCCTACATACACAGCTCCAGTGGTTTTTTAGTTTGAGAAGTGTCTCAATGAAAATTTTATACCAGATCGTGGGTCAACAAATTCTTTATTCTGTATATTGTCTCCACAAACTGAGCACATTCCACATCTGAAATGTCCTAGTGTAATAACTTTTGAATGTTGAATTTTAATGTTATTGTAGTTTGTCAATTATTGAATGTTAGATTTTTGTTTTTATGATTTTGATGTTTATACATTATGTTATGTTTTACAGTCAAGGGTTTACCCCAGATGCAGCCCATGTAGGCGAAAAATGGCTGTGTCAGGTGGTGGTTTAATTTGATCCACCAATAAAATTATTTTTATCTGCTTGTCCACCATGTCTGCTTTTACAATTTCCTTCCTTCGGGACCTAACAGACTGCTTGCCTACTTGTTTCTTGGGCCCTCCCCCACTCCCCAAAATATTCAGCCAGGATACGCAAAAGATACTTATGTGGGTCTTGGCAGAACCCGCATAAGTGCAACTGTCAGTTTATTCACCCCCTCCCCCCCCCCAACCACCACTGATTACAATTTCCCTTTCATTACCCCCATGTCAAACAGACCCCTCCTCCTGCTCCCCCTCAAAAAATCAGACCCCCCCCCCTCCCTATGTGATTACTGAGCACTGTTGTTAATACAATTAAAATAGACACTGTGAGGGATTTCACTGCAAGAGACAAAAAAAGGAAAAAATAAAACAAAAGGAAAAAGAAGGGCTACAATGGTTTCTTTTACAATAAATAGAAAAGTAAATGTGAAACCAGAATAACAGTTACCCCAGAAAATAGACAAGTATTAAATTTTAACTGCCAGACCCTCGACCATTCTTCTAAGGTTTGGAGATCCCTTCTCATCGTTTTTACTCCCTCCAGGGTATCCACTCTATTGGCTATTTTTGTGTCATCTGCAAAAAGGCAAACCTTTCCCTCCAACCCTTCAGTAATATCTCCCACAAATATATTAAACAGAATAGGCCCCAGCACCGACCCCTGAGGAACTCCACTGCGCACCCTCCTTTCCTCTGAGTGGATTCCATTTATCATTACTCTCTGCCACCTGTTGGTCAGCCAGTTTCCTATCCAGTTCACCACTTTCTGTCCTAAGTTCAACCCTTTCATCTTATTCACGAGTCTTCTATGGGGGACCATATCAAAAGCTTTGCTAAAATCCAAGTAGATTACATGTAGCATATGTCCTTCATCCAGTTCTTTGGTCACCCAGTCAAAGAAGTCAATAAGATTCGTTTGGCAGGATTTTCCTTTGGTAAAGCCATGTTGCCTCGGGTTCAGTAACCCATTGGCTTCTAGAAAGTTAACTATGCTTTCCTTCAGCAGTGACTCCATTATTTTTCCTACCACTGATGTGAGACTTACCTGGTCTGTAGTTTCCCACTTCTTCCCTGTCTCCACTTTTGTGGAGAGGGACCACATCCGCTCGTCTTCAATCTTGCGGTACCTCTCCCGTCTCTAAAGATCTATTAAATAAATCTTTAAAAGGTCCCGCCAGGATCTCTCTGAGCTCCCTTAGTATCCTGGGATGTATCCCTTCCGGCCCCATAGACTTGTCCACCTTCAGATTCTGAAGCTGTTTTTAAACTCTTTGTTCCGAAAACGGCATAGTATCCACTCCATTCCCAGATGTTCCCTTGGCAGCCAACTGTGGTCCTTCTCCAGGATTTTCCTCCGTGAACACCGAAGAGAAATAATTGTTTAGCACGTTCGCTTTATCTTCATCACTCTCTACATAGCCATTCTCATTATCTTTCAGTCTCGCAATTCCATTCCTATCTTTTCTCCTTTCTCCAATATATCTGAGAAAGGTCTTGTCACCACTCTTTTACGTCTTTAGCCATTTTTTCTTCCGCTTACGCTTTCGCTAGCCATATTTACCTCTTCGCTTCTTTGAATTTAATCCAATAATCTTTTCTGTTATCCTCTCATTGCATTCTTTTTTATTTCTTGAACAAAGCCTCTTTTGCTCTAATTTTTTCAGCTACTTGTTTGGAGAGCCATGTGGAGGGGCATAATTGAACGAAAACGTCTATCTCCATGGGCGTTTATCTCCGAGAACGGGTCCGTGAAGGGGCGGACTGAACCGTATTTTCGAAAAAAATAGACGTCCATGTTTTATTCGACAATTTGTGAGCTGGGCGTTTTTGTTTTTCAGTGATAATGGAAAATGAAAGCGCCCAGCTCAAAAACGAATAAATCCAAGGCATTTGTTCGTGGGAGGGGCCAGGATTCGTAGTGCACTGGTCCCCCTCACATGCCAGGACACCAACCGGGCACCCTAGGGGGCACTTTTACAAAAACAAAAAAAAAAGGTAAAAGTGCTCCCAGGTGCATAGCACCCTTCCCTTGTGTGTTGAGCCCCCCAAATCCCCCTCAAAACCCACTGCCCACAAGTCTACACCATTACTATAGCCCTAAGGGGTGAAGGGGGGCACCTACATGTGGGTACAGTGGGTTTGGGGGGGTTGGACGACTAAGCATTAAGCAGCACAATTGTAACAGGTAGGGGGATGGGCCTGGGTCCACCTGCCTGAAGTCCACTGCACCCCCTAACAACTGCTCCAGGGACCTGCATACTGCTGCCAGGGAGGTGGGTATGACATTTGAGGGTGAAAATAAAAAGTTGTGAAACATCATTTTTTGTGGTGGGAGGGGGTTAGTGACCACTGGGGGAGTCAGGGCAGGTCATCCCCGATTCCCTCTGGTGGTAATCTGGTCATTTAGGGCACTTTTGGGGGCCTTATTCGTGAAAAAACAGGGTCCAGGAAAAGTGCCCTAAATTCTAGCTACAAACGCATACTTTTTTTCCATTATCGGCGAAAGGCGCCCATCTCTCCTCGGCCGATAACCACACCCCAGTTCCACCTTCGCCATGCCTCCGACACGCCCCCCGTCAACTTTGTACGCTTCCGCGATGGAGTGCAGTTGAAAACGTCCAAAATCGGCTTTCCATTATACCGATTTATTCGTTTTTGTGAGATAAACGTCTATCTCCCGATTTGGGTCGAAATCTAGGCGTTTTTCTCTTTCAATTATAAGGTGGATAGGCTTCCTGCTTCTGTTTTTGTTTAATTTCCTCGCATAAAGATCAGTTGCCATATTTATAGCAGCCTTTAGCTTAGACCACGGTTTATCCACATCTCCTATGCCTTCCCACGCCAACAGCTCCTTCTTCAGGTATTCCCCCATTTTATCAAAATCAGTACATCTGAAATCCAGTACTTTGAATTTTGTGCGTCTGCACTCTGCCTTCACCCTTATATCAAACCATATGGTGTGATGATCACTATTACATAGGTGGGCACCCACCCGGATATTAACTGGATAGTAACTGGAGTTAGGTTATCTTAATGATAGCCCAATGTTGATAACTTCCCCTCATAGTCTTTTATCTGTGGCTGCAAGACTCTCCCTTGTTTAGAGACCCAGTGCAGTCCTTTTAAGTCTGTTCACTCTCTGAATGCCAGTATTTTCCCCACAAGTGAACTCCTCTGTATGTTTCTTTATCTTGGTAGGTCTTAGGGATATTTTCCTTCTTCCATTAGTAATAGTGTTGAATTATTTATTTTATTTTTTGTTGTTTGATTTGTATTGCTATATATTTTTTTTGTATGTATTTTTGTTCCCCACTTAGAATGTTTCAGATATGGTGGGTAAGGAATAAAGTTTTCTTCTTCTTCTTTTCTCCTATTGCCTTTTTTTTCTTTTATCTTCCTTCTTGGAGTAGTAGTGGACTTTTTTTCCCTACAACTTATGGCTAGTACAGTGGCCTCAGCAGCTCCTGTCATTTCTCTCCACTCCTGTAACCTACAAGCACCATGACTTGGCTAGTTGAGAACCCTTCTCTTGTTCAGTACTGCATGCTCATTTTCAGTAGGTCCCTATCAAGTACTTCAGTAGACACCTGTAAAGTAATAGTGGGGGTCCTTTTACAAAGCCACGGTAAAAAGTGGCCTGCATAAAAAGTGGCCTACGGTACTGTGGGGGGGCAACTTTTAGGCGCACGCTGGTTCATTTTTTACCGCCGCTGAGAAAAAGGCTATTTTTTAATGGGCTGGGAAATGGGCCTGTACTAATATTAGGACTAGCTTGCCTATTTATGGCCTGAGCCCTTACTGCCACCCATTGACCTAGCGGTAAGGGCTCACGCGCTACCCACGCGGTAACCATGCAGAGCGCGCCAATGTGGATGCGCTGCCTCCAGGAATGCCCCCACATTAGAAAATAGAAAATTAATTTCTACCACGGGATTTGGCATCCGCCAAACTTGGAATTACTGCTAAGCGCACGTGCTACCCTGGCGGTAGTGCCGATTCATCACGCACTATCTGCACGTTAGCTCTCCCGCGCCTTTTTTAAAAGGTCCCCAGTGTGTGCTATAGAATGGACCAAGAAAAAAAAACCATTTTGATATTTTTCTTGTTTCACGGTTAAAGGTCATGGATTTGATATACTGCCTTTATGTGGGCACAACCACAGAGCTTTTCATACACCATTATATGCAGATATTTTGTCCCTATTGGACAGAGAAAGTTTTGTACCTGGGGGCAGTGGAGGGTTGGGTGACTTGCCCAGGGTCACAAGGAGCTGTAGTGGAATTGAACCCAGGTTCTCAGCCCACTGCACTAACCACTAGGCTACTCTTCCACTCAGGTTAAAAGCAATATGAAACAATACAGAGAGTATCATTGACATATTCTGTATCACTCCAAATGAATGCAAATCTCAAGCTAGTCGGGTACTGGAGAAAGCTGGAATCTTAGTAGGTTGTGTATCTGAAGTACCCGAGCTTTTGAGAACAGACAGATCCGTTTTTCAAACATATTTATTATTGGACTTGTTAAAATGTGTAGCTGCCTAGGAAGACTCTTTATGTTCAAAATGAATTGAAGCTTTGGAAGCTTCCCATGGATAGCATGTTTTATTCTTTGTCAACAAGTTTTCCGCTTCCTTAAACTGTGTTCTTTCAGTAGAGTGCCCTTTGTTATATCTCAGGCAGGGAAAAGTCAGCAGTTACCTGCTGATCTTGGTGCCTGTGGTATTATTTTCTCTGGCATCGCAGTGGAAACTGGCTTTCCATCAGCTGCAGGAAGAGAATCAAAGGTACAACGTGCTTCCTCAGTTTCAATAAATTCTTATTCTTGTAACTTCAGGATGGTATATACTGTTTCTAATATTAATCCTTTTGGATCACCTTGTTCCAATTCTTCTGGGGTGTCAATTTTATTACTATATTTTGCCTCCTTTTCTTTGTGTTTTCAAGTCACCTAATTTTTCAGTCACTCCTTGCATTTCTTTCCTGGTTTTATATAGTGACACAGTTCATTAAAAGCCAGAATAATCTGCTGTCTGATGCTACGATCACATCTTGCACTGAATAAATTAAATACTTCTTTAGAGAGAGAAAGATTAAAGAGAAATATGCATGTCCTATATATATATATATATATATATAGAGAGAGAGAGAGAGAGAGAGAGAGAGAGAGAGAGAGAGAGAGAGAGAGAGATGTAAAATTGCAGTATGTATATCTGTCTATATACACACCCAACTCACAGATAAGGAAAGCTGCAATGCTGTCAAACTGAAAAGTTACCTAACATTAAGAATTTAACATGTTGGTACAGGCTAATAGCTATTTGGATCATTCAGTGTCTCGTTTTTATCTTGTCAAGTTTCTGCTTAACTGGGCTAAATGTGTTTTTCTGTAATTATTTGTTTAAAAAAATTCCTTAGGACGATCCGTGGGTTTTGATTGTAGCTCATTGTGTTTGTGCATGTTTTCTGAGGGATAGAATGCATGAACCTTTTAATTTGCTTTAACTGCTTCCTTATCTAAGTGTCTTTGTGAATGCTTTTACCGTGATTGAAAAGAATGACTTAAAAGAAGTGGGATTGCTTTTAAAACTGCTCTGTTCAAAGTGGGAAAAATAAATACTCTAGTATTAGTAATGTTTTCTGGAGGGTGAGTAATTTTGTTAAATTATATATAGGTTTAAAAATTGTGCATGTACCAAAAAAATAAGAGTAGAAATGGGAGAGAGAAGCTTGCATCTTAGCAAATTACACAAATATTTGTTTGTCTCACATTTGGAAATATAGGGGCCCTTTTACTACGCTGCGTAAGCGCCTATGCACACGCAATGTGTGCCATTTCTGATTTACCGCCCGGCTACCACATGGCCCTTGCGGTAATTTCATTTTTGGCGCGTGTTCGCTTCACACGTCTGAAAAATATTTTTTATTTTCTGACACGCGTCAGCTACGTGCATCAAGTGGCATTTGATGCGCATAGGTCATAACATTGACATTCACACTTCAGGCAGCCCTTAACACATACTTAAAATTTTTTAAATAATTCAAACAACAATTTCTTTTTTGGAATAAAATTTGGCTGCAGCTTTATTTCCAAATATTAATAAATTCATTTACTTAACATCAACTTAGTAACATATAATTTTCCACCAGGTTAACTTCAGAATGCGGTTAATAATGTTAAGCCCTTCGGTAACGAACTGGCTCACTTTCTCCCCACTTCACAGTGTGATTAATAATAATGTTAAGCCATTCGGTAACGAACTGGCTCACTTTCTTCCCCCCTTACCCCCCTCCCCCCAGGTGACTTACGGTACCGTCAAGCCACCTCTTACTCATGGCGGTTCCGCCCACGAGTTCATTTCCATTTCATATATTTCATACAATTCCTTTAACCGCTTCTGGTGCCTCTTAAACCCCTCATCCAGGCACCCCTTTCCATTTAAAAGCTGCTACCCTTTACCCCCAAATCCTCCACTTTCCTTAACCATCTCAAAATTTTGTCCCCACCCACACCCCCCACCAAGGGCGGGCTGGGATGGGTCTTTCACTCCCTCCTATTCACCCTAACCCTCTCCTACCTAACTAAAAACTAATTCTGAGCGCCCAAATCTTCCCTATCCTAGCACTTCCCTTCCAGCCAATCCTATCCCTTAATTCCTACCCAATCCCCTTTCTCCCTTTCCTGTTGCTAACCTAAACACTAACTACTTCCAAACTAACTCCCTCCTGCAACTCCCCCCCCCCCCCCCTTTCCTTTCTTCTTCTGGCTGCCTGGCTTCAGTCAATGTTAACACCCTCACAGCTTAACTGTGAGGGCTTCCTTACGTGTCAATTTTGAGTTACCACCCGGGTACCGCATGGCCCGGGCGGTAATTTCATTTTTGACGCGCGTCCGATACGCATGTCAGAAAATATTTTTATTTTCTGACGCATGGACGGTAATCATCATTTGGACGCGCTTTGACCATTACCGCCCGGTTAACACGTGAGACCTTTCTGACAGAGGTGTTCCTTTATGTTGTGAATCTCACCTCTACCGCCATTCTTTACCCCTGAGAACTATGTGTACATTGCATAAAAGTAAGCACTATGGTTCTCTGTGTCTACTTTTCACTCACACTGTTATAAAAGCAATTTCTGTTCATGTCTTTGTGAGTGATATCTTTAAAAGGTTAAATTTGCCTTTTTTGCAGCTGACATGAAGATCTGCAATAGAGTGGACACCCTAGAGGGAGTAGGCAAAATGAGATGGGATCTACAAAAACAAGAGTTCTGGTCAAATGCTTGGCTTTTAACTTTTAATGCAAAGAAATGCAGTAATTAATTGACAGTGCAAAAACCCAAAGGATGGCTGTCAAGCATAGACTAGAGGTTATCATGCCCAAGGACCTTAAGGTGGACAAACAATGTGACAAGGTGTTGGCTAAAGCCAGAGAGATGCTGGGCTACATAGAGAGAGGTATAACCATTGGCCTGCGGTAGTGTAGATGCGTGTTTTGGACGTGCGCAGAATCATTCTTTAGTGCACCTGTAAAGAATGCCTTTTTAAATTTTTGCCGAAAATGGACGTCAGGCAAAATCAAAATTTCCGCGCATCCATTTTGGGTCTGAGACCTTACCTCCAGCCATTGACCTAACAATAAAGAGTCGCTCCGTAACCGGGCGGTAATGACCTATGCGTGTCAAATGCCACTTGGCGCACGTCCGATACGCACGTTCAAAAATAAAAATTATTTCAGACGCATGTGTCAGACGCATACCAAAAATGAAATTACCGCAATGAGCCACGCGGTTAGCCAGGCAGTAACTCCATTTTGGCGCACGTTGGGCGCGCATAGACGCTTACGTGGCTTAGTAAAAGGGTGCCAAAGTTTCTTGGCTCAAAATCTTGATTTCTTTCCTGTGTTGAAACGGGATCTATGCCCTTGGTCTGAAGTAGAAGGTGGACTTCCTTCTGTAGGGACAGATGGCTGGAAGAAGGTTGGGTCTATGATAAAAGATGTTCTGGGGGATGGCTGATGAATCTGAAATGATCTCCTGCCAAGCCAGTAGAACAAAATTGAACTTGTCCCTCCCTCCCCCCCACCCACATACACTTAACACACAAAAGTGACAAGAATAATGCCATATATGTGCTTTTCATAAGGCAACTCCTTATGGAATTACCCCCTTAGGGTCATCGCACCTCAAGGTTGATGGTCTTTTGATAGAAGAATCTGAACTGGTATGTACACATGCAGAAGTTTTCTACACAAAGAAGCTCTTTTAGTGCAGTTTTTCAAAACATAATTTTTCTTAGTTTCAAAATGCCCCTGAAGGTAATTAAGACAATTTCTCTATGTTCTAAGTGACATTCCAGCATAACATTTACAGTCCTTTTGATGGTGGTAAGCACCCAAACTTAAAAGGTACTTGGTATGCATATTAAAGTTCTGGATCTTTCTGCTGCATTTTAGGCAAAGATTAAAATCCAACTCTGATAATAACCGTATTTACAGATCTGTGTGGCTTCTTGTAGAATTACCTCCATAATTTGGTGTGCAATTTTATAAACAGCTTTTTTCAATGTTTAAAACACTGCTTTTACCTAAATGTTTTCATAAAGCATCTGCTTAGTAAATTTTTACAAAGTGATTACCACGCTTAAACTGCCTGGTAGAGAAAGCCTTGCTTATTAAAGTTTTAACACATATAGTTGATCTTTAAGAATCACAGAGAGTATATGGGCAGTATTAACATTTAAGCATAGCCCCCCTCCTCCTTTTTTCACTTCGTCCCACAGCAGGAACAAGCACAAACATTGAGTGCAATAGCAAGATGGCATTTAACAAATATTCAGAAAGGAAAGCAAAATCAAGCACAGGGAAGCCTGGAGAGCACATAACCTTTTCATGCATGACTAAAGAACAGAAATGTATCACAGAAGCATTGAAGTGATGTGTTATTTCTAAATATGGATGCAAGCAGCTACAATGAATATTTCATCAAAAGGACCTTCCTAATTAAAACATAAATCTAAGGTGAAATTGGGAAAAAAACTGCTGCTGTTAATTGTGCTGTTGAAACAAATTTAACCTGTATGTTCAGGGGCATGTTCAGTAAGCTGCAGTACCTGTTAATGCAACGGTTACGATAGTACACTACAGTCTCGATTATCTGACCTTTGCTAATCTGACCATATGACATAGCCGACAGACACCCCCACCCCCCATAACATATTTTTTGAAAATCGGGAACTCTTTGCCTTTGTTTATGCATTGTTTGAGGGGGTTTATGTAGTGTTTTCCATATTATCTTACTTTTCACTTATCTGACAATTGGTTCCATTTACATTGGATAATTGAGACAGTACTGTGTATACTAACAGTTAACACAGGCACTGTACTAATGCAGCATCTCAGCAGTTTTGGGACAATTCTGTAAGTGAGTGCCGTGAGGCCGCGGGTTAGGATCCTATCCTATAATGGAACCAAGACACCTCACAGTTCTGTTACAGAATACTAGCATAATGTGTAGACGTTTAAATGAGTTTATCTTGTTGGGCAGACTGGACGGACCGTACAGGTCTTTATCTGCCGTCATTTACTATGTTACTATCAGGCTTATTTTCAAAAGTGATCGCCGGTGATCTTCCGACATAAATCGGGAGATGGCCGGCGATCTCTCAAAAGCGGCAAAATCGATATAATCGAAAGCGGCTTTTTTGACACCATCGCCGCTTTCCCGTCGCTGCGCCAGCGAAAGTTCAAGGGGGCGTGTCGGCGGCATAGTGAAGGCGGGACATCGGCAGGCATTGGCGTGGCTACCAGATGGCCGGCTTTCGCGGATAATGGAAAAAACAAAAGCGGCGTTCAGCAGTATTTCGCCGGGTTTACTTGGTCCTTTTATTTTCATGACCAAGCCTCAAAAAGGTGCCCCAACTGACCAGATGACCACCGGAGGGAATCGGGGATGACCTCCCCGTAGTCCCCCAGTGGTCACCAACCCCCTCCCACACTAAAAAAATAAAAATAAAAACCTTTTTTTTACCAGCCTGTATGCCAGCCTCAAATGTCTTTACCCAGCTCCCTGACAGCAGTATGCAAGTCCCTGGAGCAGTTTTTAATGGGTGCAGTGCACTTCAGGCAGGCAGACCCAGGTCCATCCCCCACCCTACCTGTTACATTTGTGATGCTAAGTGCTGAGCCCTCCAAACCCCCCCAAAACCCACTGTACCCACATGTAGGTGCCCCCCCTTCACCCATAAAGGGCTATGGTAATGGTGTAGAGTTGTGGGGAGTGGGTTTGGGGGGATTTGGGGGGCTCAGCACAAAAGGTAAGGGAGCTATGCACCTGGGAGCTTATTTGTATATTTTTTAAACATTTTTAGAAGTGCCCCCTAGGGTGCCCGGTTGGTGTCCTGGCATGTCAGGGGGACCAGTGCACTACAAATGCTGGCTCCTCCCATGACCAAATGCCTTGGATTTCGCCGAGTTTGAGATGGCCGGCATTTTTTTCCATTATCACTGAAAAACAAAACCGGCGATCTCAAACCCAGCGAACTCCGACATTTGGCCGGGCCAAACCGTATTATCAAAAAAAAAGGTGGCCGGCCATCTTTTCGAAAATACGGTTCCGGCCAGCTGTTGCGCCGCCGCCAAAATAGAGCGCTGGCAACGTTCGATTATGCCCCTCCACGCTATGTTACTTAGGCTAGCCATAATGGGCATCTAAAAGCAGCAGGGACGTGCATATCTTGTACTATTCTATAAGTTATCTGTGAAAATATATCTTTCTACATCTAGGTTAACATTTATTATTAATAATAATAGTATTCTTTTATATCCACCTGTTCAACATGTAATTTCTACAAGAAATCCCAATCAATCTTATTCTTACCAGGCAGCCTTTATATGGAACTCTATCATTGAATTGTAAGAGCCTGCAGATCTTAAATTCAGTAATAAAGAGTTCCATATATAGGCTTTTGTATTCTTATTTTGTAAGAATCAAGACATTTCTGTTTAATGAGTATCTGGTTGTAGATCTAGTCTAATTGATGCTTTGTACTGTATAATTGCACTGTGTAATTTAGATTTTGTACATTTAATTGTATGTTTTATACTGTAATGTTTTTGTTTTCTATTTTATTATTAGTTTTTGTACACTGCTTTGGAACCTTAGAGGATATAGTGGTTTATAAAAGCCAGATTAGATTAGATAAATGTCTGTGTTCTCTCCATGCTCTACTCCTCCCTTGCAAATACATAAATACTTGACATTTATGGTCATATGTGCTGACATACACACGCATGTGTCATTATTCTACACAGTTATGCACGTAAATGTGAATGTCTAGCTTATAGCATTGCCCTTTTACTCCCTCATTCTATAGTGGATTACCCAAAGTTCGGCACCAATATGTGTGTGTAAGTTATAGAATGCCAACATACACGGCATTGTTAGTTACATGCATAATTGCTAGTTGGGCCCTAACTGCTATTTTGTAATTTTACATACAACTCTCTAGGCATGTAAATGCAATGAGGCTTTCACAGAGGGAGGCATAAGTACAAAAGTATTGCCATACTGGGAAAGACCAAAGGTCCATCAAGCCCAGCATCCTGTTTCCAACAGTGGCCAATCCAGGTTACAAATACCTGGCAAGATCCCAAAAAAGTACAAAACATTTTATACTGCTTATCCCAGGAATAGTGGATTTTCCCTATTTAATAATGGTCTATGGACTTTTCCTTTAGGAAGCTGTCTAAACCTTTTTTAAACTCTGCTAATCTAACTGCCTTTACCACATTCTCTGGCAACGAATTCCAGAGTTTATTTATTTATTTATTTATTTGTAGCATTTGTATCCTACATTTTCCCACCAATTTGCAGGCTCAATGTGGCTTACATTTGACGTAATGGCGGTTGCCATTTCCGGGTAACAAAATTACAAATGGTATTGCGTTCAGGTGCATACATACATGATAATATACATGGAACATAAAATATATGGAACAGGTTATGATATATATATATATATATATATATACTCTGTGCATACATACATGGTAAAGAAGAGTTCAATATGATATTGCATGAAGGTTACTGAGTAATAAATTGGATTATAACATACATTTGGTCATCTAGTGATAATGCTTGATCATTCATAGCAAAGAGGATAGTCAATCATATGATAAGAGTGATTACACCTTGAGTGAAGAAATATTTTCTCTGATTTGTTTTAAATTTACTACATTGTAGCTTCATCGCATGCCCCCTAGTCCTAGTGTTTTTGGAAAGAGTAAACAGACGCTTCACATCTACCTGTTCAACTCCACTCATTATTTTATAGGCGTGGGCATGGGCGTGTCCAATTATACATGTAATTTATAGAATTTTGTAAGTTACGTGCTAAAAGGTCGCATGTAGGCACATGCATTTATGCCTACCATTTACGTGACATAAGTGGGTGTGCTTAAATGTTGCTGCATAAATGCCGTCTTAGGGTTTGGTGACATTTCATCACCCAACACTTCATCACTGAGACACTTCATCACATGACATTTCATCACACATGACACTATCATATATTCAAGTTATGGAGTTCATTTTCAAAGCACATGGACTTACAAAGTTACGTGATAGTAACATATATAAAGTCCATGTGCTTTGAAAATGAGACACTTAATGTATTCAGATTTCATGTGCAGTGCAGTGGAGGGGTTGTGCTCACACACATCCATGCCTGTTCTTTTGCACCTAAATATGAGCCTTGCTAAAACTTGTTACACACAAAATTTTCATGAGGTTCGTACTTAGGCATAGAGCAACTGCATTTTCATCACCTGACACTTCATCATGCACAGAAAGCTAAATCTACTGAAATTATATGCATGAAAAACGTATGCTGCAAATTGAGAAAAGATATGTACATTTAAAATAACATAATGCAAAATGAATATGTGTGGGGAAATTTTTACACAATGGTGATAAAAGGTCAAAACCATGACGGTTCATCACCGACAAGCAATTACATAGCACATATCACAGTTGGGTTGTGGAGGATGGGAACAAGATGAGAGGGGAAGCATCATGAAGACCTGTGTAGATAAAACAGGAAAGAGAATGAGTAAGTGTTTAGCAAGGCTCATATTTAGGTGCAAAGGAACAGGTGTCGATGTGGGCTGGTAGTTCTGGTTTCCTTTGGACGTGCACAGAAAGAATCTGCGATTACCTGCATACTTTCCCCGTTTACTGCAAGTTTTCCACACATATAATTTGAATACAATTAGCTTGAATATGTGATGAAATGCCCATGATGACGCAGAGTTGAAATGTCGTAAGTGATGAAATATCTCAGTGATGAAGTGTTAGGTGATTAACAGGCTCATTTTCGAAAGAGAAGGACGTCCATCTTTCGACATAAATTTGAAGATCGACGTCCATCTCCCAGAGACGTCCAAATTGGTATATTCGAAGCCCGATTTTGGACGTCTCCAACTGTAGTCCAAATTTCAAGGGGACGTGTTGGAGGCGTAGCGAAGGCGGGCTTTGGGCGTGCCTAACACTTGGATGTCTTTGACCCATAATCGAAAGAAGCAAGGACGTCCATGATGAACACATGGACGTTTTCACCCGGACGTGTATTTTTTATGAATAAGGCACAAAAAGGTGCCCGAAATGACCAGATGACCACCGGAGGGAATCGGGGATGACCTCCCGTTACTCCCCAGTGATCACTAACCCACGCCCACTGTCAAAAATCATCTTTTTTTTTTATTTATCATTTTACTTAATTACATTCACATTTATCACATAAATGTAAGGAAATACAGAAATTAATATAAAAAGGAAAACATTTTCTCTCAACAATATATATTTACATAATTGTCCACAATTGGAAGATCCAAGATCAGGAAAACAATCTTAAAGAAAATAAGAAAAACTCAAAATGGTTAATCTTACACTTCACATTTTCTGAGGGAGGAAGGTTAATCGGTTATTGCAGCCGGTACAGTGGTAACTGAAGGAAGTTGCTGCATAGTATTCTTCATCTGTTTCCACAAACTCTTATAATTTCTTAGGTTCAAACAAATAAGTAATAAGGAAATAAAACACTTACAAGGGAATCGCGTTAGGAAGGTCCCACCTAGGGCAATGATTCCTGGCTTAAAAGCCAAGACTTCACACCTCCCAGTCTGCGATTCCCTTGATGTGTCAGGAAATATATGCATCTTTGAACCCAAAAAACTATCAACCATGTATCGGAAATACAATTTCAAAACATTGTTCCTATCTAAATCAAAGACGAAAGTCACTAATAATATAACTTTATCTATAACTTCTGAATTTTCCAAAATGTTGGTTAAACTCACATCTCTTTTCTCTGATAAAAAAGATTTTAAAGGAAATATAATTTTAGTCAACAAAAGGTGGTTATCAGAAGGTATTAGCAAAGTATCAGAGAAATATTTCTTCAAGAATTCAGTAGCTGATGTATATAGGATATTATAGGTAAATTTATCATTCTCAAGTTTTTTCCCCTTAATTGGTTCTCCAGAAATTCCAGTTTTTACAAGAAAGATAACTGTTCTTCATTACCAAATTGTCTGATTTTCATAGCGAAACCATTTCTGTAATCAAAGTCTCTATTTTTATATCTTGTACTTCCACTTTATTAGATAAGTATTAATATAAATTCTTTAACTCACATAGTGAAAATTTTTAAACATCTGAAGAAGAGAGTTATTCACATTCTGCTGCAGTTCCTATAGTACGTCCATTATGACATTATTGGCTTCACCAAGTCCAATTTCTCCACAGAAACCGCTCCAGATATCTTCGGGGGGAAGAGCTCACTCTCCAATCCCCCAGTTGGTTTATTATCCGAGTCAATGCTGCGCCAGGACCTCCTCGGGTCACGTGAAAATCCTAACCCACTTCGGGCGTTTCCATTATTGACCTCCATAGCGAAGCATTACTATTTCCGGGTCTTGGAGGGGTCGTGCCAACAGGGGGACTCAAAGTCACTCCCTCCACTGAGATTCGGCAGTAAAGCCTTGCTGTTCCCAGAAGCAAGAACCGATATCCCTGACGTTATGACCCCGAATCTCTCCAAAATAGACTGAGAAGTGGTGGGAACCTCAGCCGTGTTCGAGGAGGACAGCACCACGGCTTTGCCTTTTCTCTTCCCCATTCTCTGGGGAGCGCGCCCTCTTCTTCAGGCATTCTGGTGTAAAACGGGAACTCAACTAGCATATGTCCTCCCTCAACACCATCTTGGATCCTCCAGGTTGGGACACTCTTTGTCTGGTTTCTCCTCAGAGGCCTGTCTGATATGGGTAACCCTACAGCATAGCCCTCTGAGTCATTAAAACACGGAAGCCCCTCCTCCACTTACAAGGTGGTGTCCCTTCGGAGGGGGTCAAAAATCATCTTTAAAAAATTTTGAGCCAGCCTCTATGCCAGCCTCAGATGTCATACTCAGGTCCATGACAGCTCAATCAGGTCCCAGGAGCAGTTTTAGTGGGTGCTGCAGTGCTCTTCAGACAGGTGGACCCAGGCCCATACCCCCCTACCTGTTACATTTGTGGAGGAAACAGCGAGCTATCCCAAACCCTCCACAAACCCACTGTACCCACATCTAGGTGCCCCCCTTCACCCTTAAGGGCTATGGTACTGGTGTACAGTTGTGGGTAGTGGGTTTTGGGGGGGCTCAGCACACAACGTAAGGGAGCTATGTTCCTGGGAGCATTTTATGAAGTCCATTGCAGTGCCCCCCCTAGGGTGCCCGGTTTGTGTCCTGGCATGTCAGGGGGACCAGTGCACTAGAAATACTGGCTCCTCCCACATCTAAATGGCTTGCATTTGGACGTTTTTGACATGGACGTCTTTGGTTTCAAAACTCGCCGAAAGTCAAAGACGTCCATGTCTAGGCACGTCCAAATCTAAGGACGTCGAAATTTAAGGACGTCCTTGGATTTGGACATCTGTGACGGTATTTTTGAAACGAAAGATGGACATCCATTTTTTTTTTTTAAATACGGTTTTCCCTGCCCCCGGAGTTTGACGTTTTGCAAAGACGTCCAAACCGCAACTTGGATGTTTCTTTCGCAGATCCCCCTCTAAATGTCCATACAGCATCTTATATCATACTCTAGTATTCTATAATGGAATCTGAGTGCCCGGATGCTGTTATACAGTTCATACTACAACGTGATGCCTAATTTATGGTACTGTCTAGTGTGCACTGATTTCACATTAAAATCCTAAAGTAGAAGGGAGGAATGTGCCTTACAGTTAGCCTGGAGATAGTTAATGCATATTAACTATTTGTCAAACTCACTGAAGATCAAAGCCATAACTTTCTTGACCAGACATGTGAGACTTGTGACTAAGACCACAGAAGGCACACAGCTAATTAAATATATTCTGGGCAGTAGAAGGGGAAACACACCCCAAGAGCTCACATTGGACTAGCACAGGGTGTGTCCTTGATTAGAGATCAAATGAAAGCAGAGCCAGGGAGACACACCCTTACTGGTTCAAGTGTTTCCAATAGGCTTATCCTATGGGTACCCAATGTTTATCTGGCCTTGGTTCTCTCTTCATTTTTGCCACTGTTCCTGGTTCAGTTCCTGCTTGTTCCAGTGTTTACTTGCTTCTGAACTACACCTGGCATTGTCCAAGGGACTCCTGGTTTTCTGCCTTGTACCTGGTTTTCTCCATTGTAGCCTGACTCCTGATCTGTGCAGAGCTTCAGTCTACAAATTCTGAGTCTATCTCTCCCAGGTGTACTGCCAAGAGAGGTACACTGCCTCTTCACTGGGACAGGCCCAATATCATTAATGTAGCAAAGTGGCACAGTTAATGCATCAGGTACAGACATAGCTAACTGTATCACATTATCTGCCATTTAGTTAACATGCGGAAACCAGAGTTGCATAAAAGTATGTGTGTTCCTTTCACTACATGTGCTTTTTTTTGCAGTGTAATATTATAAGAGGCATTTTATGCACATTTAGGGGTGAACTCTATAAATCTCGTCTAAAAATTGGAGCTGAAAAAAAATGCTTAAGCTCTATTTTGTAAGGCGTACCTAAAGTTAGGCACGGTTTATAGAATAGCACTTAAGTGCAGAGGAAGCACCTAAAGTTAGGTACATCCATTTGTACCAACAAAAATGTGATGCAAATGTCACGCCTAAATTTATGCGCAGAACTCCCTTATTGTATAATTGCGAACGTAACTTGAATCCACACCCATGCTCTGCCTGAAACACTTATGGTCCTCCCATTTCTGTGCCTCCTTTTCTGGGATGCATGCAAAATTTAGGCATGTAAATGTCAATTGATTTCAATTAGCACCAATAATTATTCAAAAGTCAATTATTGGCATTGATTGGCTTGTTATTCAATTAAGTTGCATGCCCAAATTTGCAAGCGCAATGTTTGGAGACTTTTATAAAATCAGGAGGTTACTGGCTGTGATCTAATCTTAACTACACTCCCTCACAAGGTCACATTAAAAGGCTGGGCCTTGGAGGGCTTAGGGAGTGCAGGTGCGCTCAGGGTAGTTAAAAACACAGAAGAGAGACAAGCTAGGGAGGTTCAGGAAAGAAAGGAACTGCCCTCCAGTGAATGCAGCTGCCACATATCTGCAAGATACCAGAAGATTCGCCAAGGTAGACAAAGGGCTGTTGTCTGAACAGTGGAAAACTCTGTGGCTTGGCAGGAGCACTGCCTTTCCTTGTTTGTTGCTGCTGAGTTTAAGCTGTTTCCCTGTGCGCACTATGAAGGTCCTTTGACTGAATGGAACCAGACCTTTGTTGGAGAATTATTGAGTTAGTAGCCTGGTTGCTGGATGAGTCCTCTTTCATTGAGCAAATAAAAGAAACTTGTGTTCAATGTTTGCCTACGGTCTGGCTGTATTTTGTGAAGGCCCGTGTCTGTTGCCACAGTCATGCTATATATCAGCTCTTTAGTGTGTTTCTTTATTGTCTGATTGTATCTTTCCAGTTCTTAGTTGGAGTTCCTTTCCCTTGTTCTGTTTTTATAGTGTATTTATTGTAAGCCACTTTGACTTGTGCTGCAAATAAGGCAGTATAGCAAAACCTAATAAATGATAATGATCATAATGGTGTATAAATGTGGAAAAAAAAACTTTATAAAATTTCCCCCTAAGGAAGTAGCTCTATAAGGAGCTGCCTGAATTAGGTATATGTTTCACATCTAAATGCTGTAATTCTTCACTGATTTCATGAAATATATTTCTTAAATTGAGATGTGTCAGCAAACTCTACCCTTTCTTGCATCTTAATACATATGGGGGGTGAATTCTATATATGGCGCAGAAAAAGGTTAGGCGCTGTTTATAGAATAGCGCTTATACTCCGGAATCACGCATAACTTTAGGCGCAGACAACGTGGTGCTAAAGTCCGACCCTATATTAGGTGCATATCCCCATTATTCTAAACAACATGCATTATTTTTAGGAATGCCCCGTTATACCCATGACCCTCCCACTTCTGTGCTCCCTTTTTTCAGATTGTGCGTAAAGTTTAGGCATGTAAATGCCAGTTCTAATTAGTACCAATAATTGCTTGCTAATTAGCTTGTTATTCAATTGTGTGCACAAATTGGACACACTCTGAAATTTGAATGCACAATTTTGGCGACTTTTATGGAATTAGGGGGATGAAGGGCAATTCTATAAAGGAGTGCCTGTATTTAGGTGCTTGGAGGGTGCCTAATTGGAGCCTGTTCTGTAATGAAAAGTAGATACTTGTTTGTTTTTATAGATTAGTAGCGTAAACAGGTGCATACATTTATCTATTTAGGCATGAGCAGTAATGTCAGCCATAGAGCTGGTGTAAACGCCCACACCTAGATTCAGGAGGTACACATGTAGGTTACGAGTGTAAATGTGTGCTCTGTCCAGACTCTGCCCATGTTGATGATGCTCACCTACAAAGCGTGCACGTCTTCAGTAGCAGGTGCTTTGCGGGTGGGCATTCACATAGGCCAAGTCTGAGCATAGCATGGGCAGGACACATTTGTATTTACACATGTGGGTTAATTTTATAAGATGCAATTGGCATGTATTCTGAGTGGAGGAGTAGCCTAATGGTTAATACAGCAGCCTGAGAACTAGGGGAATCGAGTTTGATTCACACTGCAGCTTCTTAGTACACTGGGTAAGTCATTTAACCCTCCAGTATCTCAGGTACAAAATAAGTACTTGTATATAATATGCAAACCACTTTGTGACCATAGAAAGGCAGTATATCAAATACCCATCCCCTTAGGTGCATGTTTGGCATAGGTGTTAGGGCTGTGTTCCCCAAAAACAGGGGATGTGGGTTTGATTCCCAGTGTGGGTGTTTGTGGTTACTGTTGATGGATGAGGGTGGTGGTAAATGGAGTTTACTCCGAGGATAGAAATGCAAGTAGTGGAGTGCCTCACGGATCAGTACCGGGCCAATTCTGTTCAGCTTGGAAAAGAGACTGCTTGGGGGGGGGGGGGGGGGATATGATAGAGATCTACAAAATACTTACTGGTACAGAACAGGTAAACATAAATCAATTTTTTACTCTTTCAAAAAGTATGAAGACTAAGGGGCACTCAAAGAAGTTACATGGTACTACATTTAAAATGAATAGGAGGAAATATTTTTTCACTCAACAAATAGTTAAGCTCTGGAACTTGTTTTCAGAGGGTATGGTATCAGCAATTAGTATATCTAGGTTTAAAAAAAGGTTTGGACAAGTTCCTGGAAGAAACGTCTATAGAATACTATTCAAATAGACATGGGGAAACCCATTGCTTGCTCTGTGATCAGTAGCATGAATCTTGCTACTATTTGGGATTCTGTCACGTACTTGTGACCTCAATTGGCCACTGCTGGGCTTGATGGACCATTGGTATGACCCAGTAAAACTATTCTTATGTTCTGACAGAGATACATAAAACATTCTTCATAAACCTACCGCCCCCCCGGGGGGGGGGGGGGGAGCATAGGCGCCCGGTATAAGAGGCTTGGGGAGGCTAAGCCTCCCCAGCCACAGCAGGAAAGAGTTAGGCGGCGCTGTGAGTCTCCCTGTTCCCTCCCCTTGTTTACTAACTGCCCCGCACCATCTTTAATTTACCTGCGTCCCAGCGTCGGCCCGCCGCGTCATTTCAAAGCCCGCCCTGCTGCCTGTCTCTATTTTTCCCTCCCTTCGCGATGTGATTCTTTCGGCAGAGTCCCGCCTTCTGACATCATTTCCTCGAGGGCGGGACTCTGCCGAACGAATAACATCGCAAACGGAGGGAAGAATAGAGACAGGCAGCAGGGCGGGCTTTGAAATGATGCGGCGGGCCGACGCTGGGACGCAGGTAAATTAAAGATGGCACGGGGCAGATAGTAAACGAGGGGAGGGGAAGGGGAGAGGATAATCGCGCTGGCGCTGGGCATGCATGGAGGGCAGGGGAGAGGAGGGTTGCTGGAATGAGTGGATAGAGGGGATGGCAGGGGAGAGAGGAGGGTTGCTGGAATGGGTGGATAGAGGGGATGGCAGGGGAGAGAGGAGGGTTGCTGGACATGGGTGGATGGAGGGCAGGGAAGAGAGAGGAGGGTTGCTGGACATGGGTGGCTAGAGGGGAGAAGAGGGTTGCTGGACATGGATGGCGAGACGGGAAGACAGGAAGGAGATGCACATGAATGAAGGGGAGAAATTCTGGACATGCATGGAGGGGAGGGAAGACAGAGGAAGGAGATGAGATGAGGGAAAAGGGGGAAAACCTGCACATCGATGGAGAAAATAGGCAGAAGCTGGATCCACTGGACAGTCAAGTCTGCAGAGGACCCAGCTTTTACTTACGGATGTAAGGCAAGAAATGAAGAAGAAAGGCAGAAAGTAAAGAAATAAATGGAAAGGAAGCCCTGGAACCGGAGTTAAGAGGACAGATAGCAGCAGAATCGGATACTTGGCCAGCATGATCAGAAAAACAAAGTCACCAGACAACAAAGGTAGAAAAGATTATTTTATTTTCATTATAGTGTTTGTAATATGTCCACTTTGAGAATCAGGTGCTCAACATTAAAAGTTTATATTTATTTATTTACTTATTTATGGCATTTTATCCCACATTAAACATGAATTAGGGTGTTTTGTGGCTCTACATGAGAATTGTGATATTATGATCCCTTGTTTCATATTGTTGACGGTCTACATTTTCCGTATGGGTGATATATTGGTGTATTAGGTTCTGCCCAGTGTAATATTTATGGTACAGTAAGGTTCTGAGTGTGTTTTTGCACAAAGTTGTGCATAGTGTTTTGCAGTTGAGCAATTGTGGTTAGTATATGCTTTGAGCAACCACTTTATTCTTTGACATATGATACATAGCTAATATCTAAATTTAATAAAAGGTATTAATTGTGACTTTTATTTTTATTTATTTATTTTTTCTGTGTGTTATCAGACAATTATGGATTTAAGCTCCACCCCTGGCCCCACCCCTAACCCAGCCCCCTTTAGCCTCCCCAAACAGTTGGGCCACCGACCGCCTATGGGGGGGAGGATAATTTAGAACTGCCTGCTTAGTTGACAAGTATGCAGATACGCTTCATTCTATAGAAGATTTTTAAAGTGAATTGTGTGTGCTTTGGCTGTTCCACCTTCAGTGTTTTAAGCCTGCAGGTATCATAGCTGCAGACACCACTGGACATGTAGCAAGAAGCCTTTTCCTGTTTTCCAATTGTGACCCACCATATGGAGTGTAGAGAGACTGCTGTTTTCTACCTGGGATTCATCACTTACATCTTACAAGTTTAAACCTTGCTCCTTTTGCCCAGCATTCATCTTTTATATCTTCCAACTTTTAGCCCACCACACACAGGGGCACAGGAGGGTCACAGAGAGCATAAATATAAAGAGAGAGATGGTAGAGAGTGGTGTGGCATTGGTAATGGAAAAAAAGTCTAAACCGGAGCTAAACCGATCTGACTCATAGGGTTTGGCTTTAATTTTAAAAGCCCAAAACAAAGCAAGCTGGAATGACCATACCTCGATAACAGAGCCAAACAAGTCAGGCAAGAAAATTTGTACAAATTTGAAAATTTGGATAAAGGGTAAAAATAACAGCTCAGTTGGTCTTTTCCTCCTCCTCTGCACAATTGCTACAGATTCAAATTTTTTTTTTAAATCTCATTGTTTTCAGTGTGTGTGTGTGTGGGGGGGGGGGGGGGGGGAGTGGAAATGCAGGTGCGACAGTGGAGCAATTTTTCCATCTGAGCAAAATTTTGGTAACCCTTCCCTTTATTTTACCTCTTCTGTTTTCCTGCATTTTCACATGTGAAACCCATTATTACGTTTCCATTATATATAATAGCTCTATGCACTTTGCATAGCACATGCTCCCCTCTGTTATAATCATCTCTCCAGGAAAGCAAATTGTTCGTTCACTGTATTCGCACAATGCCACTTGTCCCTATTTTTCACTGTGTCTTTGTAGTTTGTTTTTCCTGATTTACAATGGATACTTTGATCTGGAGAAGTAATCTATTTTCATACTGTTCCGCATTATCTTGAGTCATTCATCTGGCGAGGCTTTCCAGAAGATGGCCTTCTTACATTTTAACCCAAAGGCAGTGAGGGAAATAATAGACTTAAAGATATATAAAAAAAACTGTGTTACAAAATAGCCATTTGCCACCCAAGGTCCATATCAAGTACAGTGAGCATGACAGGGCTGCTGCCATTGTAACTTTATTTAGCTAATATCCTATCAGTATTTGTTTCCATGGTAAAGGATGCTTACATTTTTAGTTTATATCCTGACCAGAGTGCACTTTATTCTGTTCCATCAGTCATTTCTTCATGAGTGAAGATTGCAGAGGCACCTAAAATATCATTTGAAATACTCTGTCATGTGTGTACTAAACGAGACAGCTTAGGAGCAGAAATTCAAAGGGGTTTGAAGCAGACAGGAGAGGCTCCTGCCTGTTTCAACTTCAGTCAGCGGACTGGGAGGGAATATCCCAGGCAGTGCTGCTGAATATCCCTCTGACCTCAAAGCTCCAGGCTTGGATTTGGGGAGGAGTCGGCAGTTCTGTCAGTAGCAGCCATATTCTATTGCAAGTCATTTCTTTGCTTGCTTAGCTATGCAGGGGCCAGCGCTGAATATTGGTCGGCTCCCACATGAATTTCATGTCCGCAGCTCACCTGGACATTTAAAACTAATAGGAGGAATTTTTTTTCACTCAACCAATGGTTAAGGTCTGGAACTTGTTGCTGGAAGATGTGGTAGCAATGGTTAGTATATATGGTGAAGCCACTGCTTTCCCTGGGATTGGTAGCATGAAGCTTGCTACTATTTGAGATTCTGTCAGGTACTTGTGACCTGAATTGGCCACTGCTGGAAGCAAGATACTGGGCTAGAAGGACCATTAGTCTGACCCAGTATGGCTGTTCTTATGACATTCATCTCCATATTCTATATAAGTCACCCAAATTTGGGCATGCAGGGCAGATGCGCCTGCAAATTGATTGGTTAATGAGCTGCTAACAGCCAGTTATTGGTGTTAATTGGCACTAATTTGAACTTATGCATGCATGTGCCTATGCACTATTCTGTAATGTTGCACACTCAAATTGTCTTGTATGCAGCCCAAAAGGGGGTGTAGTCATGGGGGGGGGGGGGCATTGGCGAGTCAAGAGCATTTCAGAAATGTAGGTACAGTGTTATAGAATTCCTGGGGTGCACGCCCAGCTCGTACAACAGGTTTCAGCGGTATTCGGCACTAAGCGTGGCACAGAGTGCCCTTTATAAAATATGAGTTTTGGGCTAGATTCTATATATCACGCCTAAAACATTGGCACTGAAAAAAATATGCCTAGGCATATTCTGTAGATGTACTTTATAGAATACACCTACATTTCCACACGGTGAAGGGTAATGGAATTCAAACATGCATGGGAGAAACACAAAGGAATCCTGTTTAGAAGGAATGGTTCCACGGAATGTTAGCGGAGATTGGGTGGCGACGTCGGTAATTGGGAAACAAAAAGGGAGCTGGGCAGACTTCTACAGTCTATGCCCTGATCGTGACTGAATAGATAGGGATGGGCTGGAGTGTAAATTTTAAGGGGCTTTGACATTAGCTTCAGAACTTAGTACAAGAACAGTGCTGGGCAGACTTCTACGGTCCGTGCCCTGAGAAAGGCAAGGACAAATCGAAATGTCTGGCTACTGTTGGTCGCAGTCTTTTTGGAATAAGAGGAACCAAGGAAGACACACCTGAGCTAAGCTAAGTCTAAATATCTTTAAATATATTAAAGCTTAGGCAGTTTTGTGGATGGTGTTTTTGCTGTCTAATGGCACTGAAGGAGGTTTTTTCTAGTCAAAGATGAAACAGCCTGGCTCCAAGTGTTCTTAACGCTAGCAGGCTTCTTGAGACCTTTTCCTCCTGCAGAGACAGTGGCTCGTTGTCATCAGTTACTTTATGAGCTCCCACTAGTGTGTGCATATTTGATATTGTTTTTTGGGAAGTTCTGACCCCACATTTGGTTTGACTGATCTGACAAAGACATTGACGCTTACTCATCTTCTAAAATGGGGAATAAACGTGCATTTTTTAGGCATACCCTAGTCCCACCCAAACACACTCAGAATATGCTGTCTTGCCATTTGAACAAACTTGGGTATTTGATGTCCATATCCTGCTTTGTAAATTAGGAAATTAGATGTTTATGCAAGAAAAACATTTAAGTGATGGTTTCTGCACTTCTCAAATGTGAATAGCCATTCTAAAATGACCGTTGAAATGTGCAAAAAAAACAACAACAATTAAAAGAATAGTGATAGATATTTAACTCAACCAGTCACTGCTCTAGATCTAATGCCACATGGAGGAGCAACCTAGGGCTCACCCAACAGGGGTAGCTCAAGGGATTATGGTGACCTGAACCAACCTTTTACTTCAGTGCCCCCTTCCCCCACCACCACCACATTGGTGCATACCTTTCCCTTTTGGCTCTCTCCCACGTCAGCTCACTTCTAGCCAGCCAGCATATGCATAACCCCAAATCATTCCAAGGGCACCAGGGGGTTAACAAGGGCAGATTTGATTCCTACTTGTTCCTGTACTGGTAGCTGCCTTCTTCAAAATGCTGCCGCTATTCCATGTAAAAGAAAAAAGCCTTTGTATTTCTGCTTGAACCCCCTAGCAGTAATACTCTAAGACTGCCACTAGGGGTCAGCGGCATCATATTGAAGAATGCTCTAGAGCAGGAGTAGGCAACAGAGGGCCGCATAAATATCAGTACTATCCCTAGCAGGCCGGAAATGCACAGAGCTTCATAAACCTTCTGTAATAAATAAATAAATAAATAAGTAAGAATTTAACTAAAAACAATGGAGACAAATTAGAGTGGCTATTCTGAAAATGTTTGTGAAATACAGTATTTAAAATCACTAAAACTCTGGTTGACATTTTCTGTGTATATGTCCCACGGTCTCTCAGGTCGCATTCGGTCCAGTGAGCTACAGGTTGCCCACCCCTGCTCTGGATCATCAATACACCTACTGGAAAAACAACTGGTTGGATTACTAAGTATCCATACATAGAATCCTATTGCTAACAGAATACCTGGTCTCAGTTGCATCCATAAGACGTAGGTAGACCCTCAGAAGTACAGAATAATTAACCATGCATTAAAATAGAAATATATACACAAAAATTAAACTGAACCCCCGTGAAGCCTCTGCATTCAGTACAACACCAGAGAAAAAGGAGATGCAGCTTCCCCAACACTGTGCAAAATATAAAGTTAGCAGATGTTGATTCCAAAAATCAACATATTATAGTTTATTAGAAAGCTTGATATACTGTTAGTACAACAGAAATTTATTAAAGTGGTTAACAAGTAAAAATATAATAAATTAAGCTAAGAAGAGTGAAGGGAACACCATTTCCAACAGGACAGTACTCACTCACACAAGAGAAAAAAAAAGTCACAGTGGCAGAGAGCAAAAGCAAAAAACATCAGTTGAGATGCCTAGATTCATGACAGTAAGCCACTAAAATCACTTAAATGAGTGGGGTCATGGGCCCAAAGCCAGCTGAAAAAAAAAGAGTCTTCAATAACTGTTTAAATTTGGAAATTAGGTGGGGGAGGGGGGTCATTTTAGAATTTTGGAGCGATAAAGAAAAAAGCAGAAGAATGTATAGTTTCATATTGAGCCAGTTAGGGTGAAGGCAAAATAAGACGGTTTGCATCTAGTGATCTAAGATCATGGTTAGGTGTGTAGGGTTTGCTTAAGGAAGAAAGATAAGAAGGTAAGCCAAGATGGAGGGTTTTATGAGCAAGACAAAGAATTTTGAAAATAGGCCAATAATAAATGGAAAGACAACCCCAGGTTGGGTTGGGTTGGGTGAGGTATCCCCCATGCTCTCTGAAACCCCCCTTCTCCAGCAGACTCCAGAGACAAGGAAAACAAACTCAATACTTCAAGAAGATTTATTGATCATGAGATATTCTAACTATAATATTTTGACAAAACCATTTTTTCAGTTAATTATATGAATTATGGCTGACAATAGACACAGTGGGCCTTATTCTATAAAGGTTATACTCCTTAATGTATGATCCTAAATTACGAGCATAATCTATGCTCATTAATTTATGCTCCTAATTTAGGGCCTATTCCCCTGAATGTATATAGCACGCCTAGCATTCCATGCCGATATCCAAGCGTATTCTGTATCAATGCACTTCACTTAATTGGCTTAAAAAATCAACCAGCATTGTTAACAGCACTTTATAAGCTATAATGGGCACTATTTGGCAATAATTAGAATTTACGCACACAACTCCCTAACGCACTGCACCTAACTTTTAATGTACGCAGGCAAAAGGGGCGTGGTTATAAATGGGGACATGTGCATTCTATGGGCTTTCCAAAAATTTACATGCGTTGTTATAGAATATGGCCCTCTGCACCTAAATCTATGCTCCAGGATTTACACCATGTTTTCGTTGGTGTAAATGGAGGTGCATAGTTTTAGGTGCTAGGATATCAACTAAATGTATTCTATATACCGCACCTATATCTAGGTGCTGCTTATAGCATACACTTAGGTGGAAATGTTTTCACGCAGATTTTGTAGGTGGCATATATAGAATCTGTCCCATTACGCTCATAGATTTAGCATACATTTAGGAGCATAAATTACATTCCTAATTTTAGGAGCATAACCTTTATAAAATAAGGCCCAATGTGAATAAACAAAAGTATATTAAAAATAGCTATAAAAATGTATTAAATATACAATAAAACTAATTCACAATGCAGTGACAGCCACTTTTCCCAAAGATTGCAGATGGTGCTGGAGTAATGTTTGTAATAAGAAAAAAAGTGACCAGTGTTCTACAAGCGTAACAATAGGAATCTTTCTCTTGAGTTTTAATCCTTTATGGAAATCTTTCATGGTTCACTTCTAGCAATGATTTATGCATGATAGACGATTTAAGCTATTCATGTGTAACATAGACAATGGAAATTAACTGTTTTGCTAAAGTAATAAAAATATAAATATAGTGAATAAGAAACAGATTATTATACCAATCCCAAAGGTTGATACTATCAAATGAGTCCGCTAGAATATTAAAAAGTAAAATGTAAGATAAAAATGGAAATGCAGAAAGAAGAAATATTTGAGCTAGCCAATCTCACTGTATCAAATGTGATTCTAAACAGCAGTGTATTGAGTCTGATACCATTATATAATCTGCTAGTGACTGTCTAATTTTGATGAGCTCAAAAATTATAAGGGATGTGGCATTCAAAAAATACATTTTCATCAAAACATGTATTGAAAAACCTAGGTGCATCCATATATATGAATGAATATGAAGGACAACACAAAATCATTTTATCCTAAAAGACAATTTTACAGGACACAAAAAGTGCCAATAAAGCAGAACCTAAAAAAATGTAATTTTAAAAAATTCTGAACAAACAATATTCATGCATAAATCCATATTCCTCTCTTCACTAACGCCCTTTTAGAGAAAAAGTAATAAATCTCTAATGACAAGGAGCTAAAAATATATCTAACAAGATGTGCATTGGAGAATTGTGAGCCCACTAGGGACAGACCCAGTACCTATAAAATGAAACTGTAAACTGTTTAGGTCTAAGCGCTATATAAATACTTGAACAAATGAATGACTGAATATTCAATTCTGACAAACAGACATATATTGAGAAAAACAGTTATAAAAGAATGTCACAAAAAAAGCTTGGAGGCCACGTTAAGAGTTTAGTCCATATGGATGAACAGAGTTCAATTTGTAAATGAATCTTTGTTTCTCTTGTAACAGCAATTTATCTATGGGCTCTGTTTACTAAGGTGCACTAGCGTTTTTAGAGGTCCTTTTATTAAGGTGCACTGAAAAATGGCTTGCGGTAGTGTAGGCGCGGGTTTTGGGTGTGCGCAGAATGATTTCTCAGTGCACCTGCAAAAAATGCCTTTTTAAACATTTTTGCCGAGAATGGAAGTGCAGCAAAATCAAAATTGCTGTGCATCCGTTTTGGGCCTACGACCTTACTGCCAGCCATTGACCTAGCGGTAAAGTCTCGCATAGTAACTGGGCAGTAATGACCTACGCCACCAAATGCCACTTGGCGCGCGTCCGTTACGCATGGATGAAAATAAAAATTATTTTTCGCCCACGCATATTGGACATGCACCAAAAATGAAATTACCACAAGAGCCATGTGGTAGCCGTGCGGTAACTCCATTTTTGCGCATGTTGGGTGTGCGTAGAGCCTTTCGCGGCTTAGTAAAAGGGCCCCTTAATGCGTGCTAACCGTGTAGACGCCTTTAGGAATATTATGTGGTTAGCGTGCGCTAATGCTTATCATGCGCTAAAAATGCTAGCGTGCCTCTAGCGTGGCTTAGTAAACAGGGCCCTAAATCTCCTCTTTTCCAAGTATTAGTCAATTTTTTAATAACAAAAAATGAAAGGTCATTTGTTATATGTACTTTTTCAAGAAAATGTCTAACAAGGAGGCCATTCTGTATAGATCCTTGAATAATGGTTTTGTGTTCTTCAATACATCATTTTATTTTTCTTGCAGTTTTACCAATGTAAACAAGTGACATGGACATAAAATGACATATATCACATTAGAAGTCTTGCAACTGAAAAAATGTCTTAAACGAAAAGCATCAATTCTCATATTGTATTCCTATTTTTATGTATATATGGCCTTATTCTATAAAGGTTACTCTCCTGAAGATTATGCCCATAAATTACGAGCATACTCTATGCTTCAAAATAGATTATGCTTCTAATTTATGAGCATAAATTTAGGAGCATAAATTATGCTCATAGATTTTAGGAGCATAATCTTTATAGAATAAGGCCCTAAGGGGTCCTTATACCAAGCTGCGGGAAAGAGGGCCCTGCGCTAGCGGTGGGAGCTATTTTTCCCACTTTCCAGGGCCTTTTTAACACAGCGGGTAAAAAGCCACCAGACACACATGGCCACGCGGTAAGAAAACTCTTAGCGCGTGGCCATGCATCAGGGAGCCCTTATTTCCACCCATTGAGGTGGTGATTAGGGCTCCCATGCTAACCCGCAAATGCTTTGTCTTTGAGGATATTAAAAGTCTCCTTGGGCTGAGCATCTTCACATAAGAAGGAATGCAAAGACCATTCTTGAGAGATTATATGAAATTAGTCTCCGGTAAAATGTCTTAGATGTGACAGTTAATATCTGGGAGAATCTAAGAGTAAAGAGCTTAACCTCAGATCAGGATTACAATTGAGCACGTTTGAACTGTGATCTGACAGAATGTTTGAAGTTATCTTAGATTTTTATTTATTTATTTATATATATATCTTTATTTATTTATTTATTGGTCCACTTGTATCCCACATTTTCCCAGCTTATGCGGGCTCACATAGTTCTTTCCTTAACAATCTTGAATTATGCAGACCCTGCATTCTTGTTTTCTCATTAGATATTATGATAATGAAGGTACTCCTCTGCTTTTTTTTTTAATCTGTTGTACTGAGTATTCTGTTTGTAAAAGGCTTGTACTTTATGGAGATAGTTGGTACCCGTTACCTATTTTTTAGTCTAAGAATATAGGCAGTTGACCTGTTGGATGGTTATAACATGAGGCTTGTAGTTTGAGGGAGCTGGGGAACATCTTTTGGGGTTAATACTAATGTTGGGGTGAGAAAGTGGGCACAGCATCTACAGTATATGTGCCTGTCTTATGTAAGTAGGGTATATAAGTAGCGCAGTAGAAATGATAAGTAGTAGTAGCAGTAGTAGGGCATGTGGAAAATTTGGATAGGTGGATTTAGGGAAGGTAGTAGGGGGGGTCTTTGAAAATGGGGAAGTTGTGTTGGGAAATATCTAAATGGGTGGGGTACACTTTGAGATGGATGAAAACTTCTCCATTCCAGTACTATTTTTGGTATGTTGGGACATTCCCTGTTATTATAACTCCTCTTTTCTATTCTGGTATGAAAAATAGAAGGTATTATTTAAAGAGATAAAGTTTATTTTGTGGAATATGGGATTGTCTCCCATAAAGAGGCAAAAGATTCTGACTGCTCTTAGTAAATATCAGGCTTCAATTGCTTTTTAACAGGAAACTCATTTAACTTCTCTGGAACACAATAAATTGACTAAATGGTTGGTTGGAGAATATTTACCACATTTATACCTTTACTCATAGGAAAATGTTATACCGAATGTTCTCCTACTATTGTTTTGTTGCCCTATCAGTTTCCCATTGTTTCTTTCCATTGTTCCATTGTTCTTTTCCATTAATCTATTCCCTTAACGATACTTTGACTTAGTCTTCGCATAACTCCTCACAATGTAATCCATAACCGAGTTGTAACAAATTGTATTTCCATCATTCACAATGTATTGTAAGCCACACTGAACCCGCAAATAAGTGGGAAAATGTGGGATACAAATGTAATAATAAATAAATATCACGGAGCCCTGGCAATGGGGGAAAAAGGCAGGGGTATGATATTGATTCAAAAAGGAGTGGATATTACTATACATCGAACTTTGGCTGACCCAGATGGAAAATACATTATTCTCCATGCTACTTTAGCTCACCAGTAATTGGTTCTTTGTAATATATATGCCCCTCATACATATGATAAAAAAATGTATCAACTGTTACAATTTTATCAACAATTACTAAGGTCCCTTAAAGATTTTGAGGGGCTGCCACTCATTCTGGGGGGTGGGAGGAAGATTTCAGTGGAGTATTTGATTCAGCTCTTGATAAATCTAATGCTCAAATTACTCACAAGGTTAATGTAACTAAAGGAGTTTCGATATTATGTGAGATACTTGATCTGTTAGATGCCTGGATCTAACATCCAGTGGACCAAGATTATACCCATTTTTCTCAAGCACACACTACTCAGTCATGGATTGATTATATTTTACCTTCTGTAGGTTTGTGGAACATGATTTCTGCTGCTGAGATAGGACCTTGTGAAGTGTCTGATCATGCTATGATATGGGTGGAATTAGGTATAGTTAAGTATCGATGGGGTTCATATCATTGGAAGTTCCCCCTAGAACTTTATACAGATTCCCAGTTTAACATCTTTTTGAACCAGCAGTGGGTTGACTATATGTTGTTTTATAAGAATCAGCTGTTAATGAGTTTCTTCACCACCGTGCCAAGAAATCTTTGATGTATTACAAGTTTCAGCTATACCAATATGGCAATAAGACTGGAAAGCTACTGGCAAGACTAATTAAAAATAAGGAGGGGCCCAAACGGATAATCACATTGACAAATGAACACGGTATTGAAACATACAATGATTTGAAATTTTTAAAAATCTTCTGGGGCTTTAATGGAAAATTATATGCTAAACCTCCAGACCTTGGATTGGAGAGTGTAGCATATTTAAGCAATATTGACTTACCATTTGTATCAGATGAAGATAAGACTCTTTTAATGCCCCTATAATAGAAGATGAAGTGGAGCTGGCTATTAACAAACCTCGCTATGTAAAGCCCCAGGCCTGGATGGAGTTCTGGGTGTAATTTTATAAGCTCTTGAAAGATGATATCCTTAAACTTCTAACAGCAGTGCTTAGTGTAATGGTAGAGAGTCAAGAAATGCTAATTAGTTTAAAAACTGCACAAATAATAGTGCTCCCCAAATCAGGTAAGTACCCTAAATTGCCAGGATCATACTGTCTCATCTCACTCATCAATTATGAGGTCAAACTGCTGGCTGAAATTATGGCAGGTAGGTTAGCTCAGGTGTTACCAAAATTGATAGTGGATCCACAAGCTGAGTTTCTTTGGGACCATTATTCGGTTCAGAATGTTAGCCATATTTTAATATTATTGGAAGTTGTTGCCCTTCAATGTAAACCTTCCCTTCTTGTTAGTTGGAGCACAGAAAAAAAAACCTTTGACACGATTAGATGGGACTATTTATATGCTACCTTGGCAGCATATAGTATCACAATTTTATTTTTCAGAAGGTGGTAAGAACACTGTATGAGAACCCTACAGCTTTGATTAGTGCTAATGGACTCCATTCAGAATCCTTTCAGATTTTTAGAGGAACCAGATGAGATGCCCTCCTGTTGCCTCTTTTGTTTGTACTAGCTTTAGATCCCCTGATTCGTGAGATACAATCTAACCCCAACATCAGAGGTGTCTCTGTGCAACTTATTGAGCCCCAGGCTTCATTGCCAGAGCTTCTGGCGAGCCTCCATGAATATGGAGACTTTTCCAGATTAGAATATAATTTTATAAAATTAGAAGCATGCCAATTGATGTTTCATGAAAACATGATTGGAGGGGAGTTTTTCCATTGTAGTGGGCTAATGGCTCTTTGGGAATTCAGTTAGCCACAGATACTTCACAACTGTATCATCTTAATGTACAAAAATTACTAGACAATACTGACACAATTAGAGATATGGAAGAATTACTTTTATCAGTTTTGGGGAGAATGTGTCTTTATAAAATGTCCCTTTTCCTGAAATGGCGGTAGTTATTTTAGAAGTCCTGTTTGTGTTTTATATGTCTGAAAATCAGCATTTATATGTCCATAGTTCATGGATGTCCAAGTGCTCATTTTAGAAAGCCAGGATATAGATGTCTGAAACTTCTATACGCTCATATTGCAAGGGGACGTGGGATGGGTCATGGGATGGGTATGGTATATGGGATGGGTCATGGTGGGCTCAAAAACATGGACATTCATCCCCTGAATGTCCATGTTTAGAAAGATGGACATCTAGAATTAGACCTGCCACCAGGATCATATAGGGGACCCTTGTTGGAAGGGTCAGGAATTGTTTACACTTGTCCTGTGTTATCTGTAAAACAGAACACAGAGTAAGTGCAACGTATGTGTGGTATATGCAGGGAGTGCCCTCAGCACCTGTGCTGCACAGGGTATACCATCCACAGTGAGGTGGTGCACCTGAGTACCCCCAAAACTCATATCCCCCCTTCTGACACTGGGTCCATCATTGATCCTGGCATTTCTGCCTTCTAGCAGTGCTGGAAGGCAGGGGCACCATCCCAGCCAGCAGCACAGGAAGACTACCAGGATGTCCGATGCACATCAGAAGTATGTCCTGGGTGGGTGGGGTAAGACCTTGGGGGTGGTACATTTTTGGTAGAGGCTGGGTTTGGTGTTTTGGGGATCAGGATTCAACTTAGGGGTCAAGAGGGGGATCAGAACCAAGGGGTGGTCAGGTTTCAGCGTGGGGCATTATAAACATCTATGTTTTTATTTCACAACCTCTTCATTTTAACCTACACTGGCTCCCCATTGCAGACCGTATTACCTTCAAAATCTGCTCATTGACTCACAAGATACTATATGGGGAGGCCCCTGCTTACATGTCAGATTTGATAGATCTACCTTCAAGAAATGCATCGGTGACTGCTCGATCCTACCTTAATCTACATTATCCAAGCTGCAAGTCTGTAAAATATAAACTGCTCTTTTCATCTTCTTTCTCCTACGTCAGCCCAAAATCTTGGAACGCTCTACCTAGGCATCTAAAAGTGATTGACGACCACCAGCTATTCAAGAAATCCTTAAAAACATGTTTATTCAAGAAAGCTTATCCCTCACTAAATGCTAAGCCTTCACCTTCCTGATGTTGACTATACCCGTTTAGCCACCGACTACTTCCACCTAGTAAACTATCCTTGTATTATCCTCTTGTTCTTTCCAGACCTTCTCACTTTTGTGTTACTACCCTCTATGCATTGTAATCCTTTGTAATTTTGTAAGCCACATTGTGCTCACTATAGTGGGAAAATGTGGGGTATAAATGTACCGAAATAAATAAACTTGTGACTCTGGGCAAGTCACTGAACCCTTCATTGCCCCATGTAAGCCGCATTGAGCCTGCCATGAGTGGGAAAGCGCGGGGTACAAATGTAACAAAAAAAAAAATGAACATAGACATTCATATGCTGTGAATGGAAAGTCTATATGGCTATATGATGGCAGTCCCTATTTTGGACATTTTGTTATTTCTAAAATGGACAGTCATATTGCACATAGCCAGGCATAGATGTCCATTTCACATTGTATTTTAGAACAGGCTCTACATCAGAAGATTCTGTTCTAAAATAGTAAAGGAACTTCAGGCGTCCTGACTTGGAAGTTAATTTTTTTACTTAAACGTCCTTTCTAAAATTCCGCTCTACAGCCATTACAAATCTTATCCCTATCCTTGTTTTAAAAGGATATGAAGAAGCTACAGCACGTGGTTTCTCGTTTTTACTGGCTGGAGAAAAAAAAACCTAAGTACAGCATTTTATGGCTGTTGGTCCCGGGGTGGAATGGGGCTTCCAAATTTAGGTAAATACAGTAAAGCTTGCTTATTGCATCACTTAAAGCACTGGATTCTTGATTCACAAGATTATATTCCTTTATCTTCTGAGGAAGAGTTCTTGGCTCTCTGGTGTCCTATTTATTTGCTCCAGGCTTCCACAGACTCTGTTCTTCAGTATTTAAAATCTAGCATAATTTTGAGTTTTTTGAGAGCCATTTGGAAAGATATAGGAAAGTAATGGCATCAAGACCCATGTATTACAGATTTCAGAGGCAATGTTGGTTTCTCTGCGGGTACAAATTCAGAGATGTTTATTAGATGGGAGAAAGGGGAAATCACCCGTTTAGAACATGTACTAACAAGCAAAGGGATTATTATGAGATTTCCTGAAATTTTGAGGACCACTTTTGCTAGATCTTGTTTATAATTGGGTCTGCCAGAGTGGTTTGGGCAGCGGAAGCACTGGGATTTCTACTACCCTGAAAAGGACTGCATATCTCCATAAAATACTTAATTACTCTGACCTTGTATTTGCTCATGACTGCTTTACACAGTCTGGGCAGTAGCAAGCTTCATAATTAGAAAGAAGCCCAATAGTCAGTAGATATAATAATATAGTTTATTAGCATTAGTATCTTACCCAAAGGCAGTACAGGCAAATTATACGTTCATCTCTGGATCATGATGGGACAACGTTTCACACAGCAGGTGCAGTCTGATCTCTTTCTTCAGCCTTCTGGAGCCTTCTGTCCTATCACCCTTCAGACTGCCTTTTTTATACCCTTCTGCCTCTATTCATCCCAATGGACCATAGCTTTCTCACCAGAACTCTTTGGTCCTTATCAGTTGATAAGAATGACTTCACATGTTCTCAAGCCTTCCCCTAGCCCCCCTTTTGGATGTTCTCATCCTACTTGCACCTGACCTACTCATATCTTCCACTAGACCTACTCATATCTTGCATTAGCCAAAACATCTTTGCTCATGACTTCTTGCAGGTGCCGGTCCCAGCATTGTTGACAGAGCAGACCCCCCCCCCCCTCCCCTGTCAGCTTCTCTGAGAACTCACTTCAGCATTTGCTGCAGTGAAATGTATTTTGTGTCAGAGATGATCTTTGACAGGCCTAGTTCTTAGCCTGAGCCATTGGCCTGTATTTCACTGAGAGCAAGGGACAGCATATTTCTACAATCTACAGATTTGTTTGTGTATCATCAGTTATAACATTGTATTCAATATCACGGGAGGGCCTTCACTTACACTACAGTAAAAATCTAAAAGCTTGGTTTGAGTCCACTTCTGGTGATAGAGTTTCTGTTTCTGAATTGCATACAAGGCTAAATGAAAAGTCGAGGGTGAATGATCATTTAGAGATAGTGGGTAGATGGGGAAGATCTGAGTTGTCAGTTGAATGTTCATCTTAGAAGCGTAATAACAGGCATACCAGCCATGCTGCCGTTATGCACAAATGTAAATTTTGTGTTTTGTTTTGTGGGTATGCTACCAAAAAGCAAGCATTTCTTATGGGTTCTGTGAATTCTGTTGCTTGTCTAAAATGTTGAAAAATGGACGTCACATTTCTTTGTGGTGTCTGGAACTATCAACCCCTACAAGTTTTTTGGAAAAGAGTTCTTGGTTATTTAACAGGCATGATTGTTCAACGCACACCTTTTTCTCCACTAGGGATTATTCTTGATAAGATTGACTTTTTAAATCTTCAGGGCAGGGAGCATGACTTTTTGAAAGAAAAGCATGTATTGTTGGGAAAAAAATGTGTTCTGCAAAAATGGATTCAGAGTGAACCTCTGTCTTTTTGGCAGTGTCATATATAATTTCATAATCATAATTTCATGATGTTGAAATTGAGAGGGGGCACATTACACCTTTAAGTGTAGGAAGGGGTTTTTTTTTGTCAATACTGGAAGCCTATATTCAAACTTTGGCTCCCAGAGCATGAAGCCTTATTCTGAATTCCTTACATTTATGACAGGAATGGAGAAGCATGATGTCAAGGGGTATAAGAATACAGCCTTCTGATGCCTGTTAGTGGTACAGATTATGTGAGGGAGTTGGTGGGTTTGGTAAAAAAAGATGGTTAGGAGGGGGCTTCTACAATAACTGGTAAAATGTAAAAATGTTCTTCTCAGCTGGTAGAGTGATATTGATATTGTTTAGTTGCTTAATTACTGTTATGTTAGCTTATATTTGTTTGAATAAAATATATTTAACATTTTTTTTTTTTTTAAAAGGACCCCTTTATTTCTTACAGACACAACAGAAATGCCTGTCTGACTCATTGCAGGCTTCACAAATAGTATAATGTCTGGCACATACAGACAAGTTGAGAGGGCTTGCCTTCTCTTCTGGGCATTCCTGCCTCAGGCCTGGGTTTTTAAGTTCCTTGCCTGGGCCCCAGCCTTGACCTTAGCTGTGCCCCTTTTAAGGTGAGTTAGGCTGTTGTCCCTTATGGAGGACAGGTGATCTTTTGTATACACCCCTTCACAATTTAACATACATCATTACTCAAACATCAAAATAGTTAATATTGTAACTAAATAAATCAGTGTATCAAAAGCTCACTAGGAGAAGGCTAAATCATGAACCAGCAAACATAATACGTATAGCCAACTTATTTATTGAAGCCATTCCTTTTCATGATTAAGAAGAAAAAAAAAGCAGATTTGTATTAATCTTATTGGAGATGCTTCTATTTAGGATTCATTAAGTTCTGCTCTGTTCTGGCAGCTCCCAGGTAGAGAGCTGTGCTGGAGTCAAGTCACTGTCAATCACAACAGCAGGCTAGATATGTGAGGTTCACCTTTTCATCTTTTCTGTGTGATTTGTGCTGAGTGTGAGAACTATTTATTGACTTACCAGAAATCAGTTGAACTTTGTTCATTTTTCAGTGGACAAAGGCTTTCTTCACCAAAGCAACCACCACTATATTGGCAAGAAGTAGTAGTCGATTAGTGGTTACAGCAGAGAGGATGAGACAGTGTTTGCATGAAAAACTGAATTTTCCTTCAGTTTACTGTAAAAACAGATCTGATGGGCAGATGATCAGAAGCCCAGGGCTGTTCCAAACAGCGCTCTAAAAATAGTGCGGGAACAGTGTGAGGTTGTACCTCCCCTATGAACAGAGCTAATTGCATGCATAGGGGGAAAGTGCAAGATGCTCAGGCATAATTCTCCCGTACTAGTTTGACAGCCCAGACCTGTCAAATGAGGAAATAGAGGTCAGTGGGACCTCCATACCTCTGCCATCTGCCTCCCCAACCCCTCCCCAGCAGAGTGACACGAGGGAGGGGGGCAGGAGGTCCAGCAGACCTCCAACCTCTGGATACACTCCCCCTGACACAAGGGCCTGGGGGGCTGGAAATCCATTGGGTCTCTAACCCCCTAACCCCCCCCCCCCCCCCCCAACAACCAGAAAAGTACTCTGGTGGCCAAAAAAAAAAAAGAATAAATGAAAGAAACATCGGGACCAATGAAGAGTGAGCTGAGCTATGAAGAAATGAAAACCTCATGAAATGAGTCACCACTCAGGTCCATGTAAAAATAATAAAAAATATGAAATATATAGTTACATTAGAAACTGCGCTACATATTACTGTACTAACATTGAAAATTTATGATACAACGCTTTCATGTTAATAACTTCATTGTCAGTACCCCTTCTGAGCAAATTTTGCAAGACCATATTCAATAGGATTATTAGAAAACACCAGCATGAAGGTCTTTAGAGGACATGGGTGTGTTGTTTTTTTTTGAAAGGTTTTAAGAAACTTGAACACATAAATGTTGTTTGATCTCTGATTCATTATTAGAATATAAGAATATAATAAGGACATAGGTTCCTACTAGGCACTCTCTGGGCACCTGACTATTACAGAATTGCCTTTTATCCTCTGGATTCTGTTTAGGTCGCACAAAGTTGGGTGCCCAAATCTGGGCATGACCTCCAGATCCTTGAATATACTAATTAGCCATTTAAGTGTTAACAACCAATAATTGGCGTTAAACACTTATATGGCAGTAGTTAGGACTTACATGTAGATCTGTGCTACTCCCCATTCTATAACATTCATGCCTAAATTGCATAATGCCCAACTCAAAAGGGGGCATGGCCATAGAAGGGGCATGGGCAGGTCAGGGGCATTCCCAGAATTTAGATGTGATGTTATAGAATACCTAGATTTGCGTGTCTAACTACCATCAGTGCAGTATGAGCATCTACACCAACGTTTGGCAGATGTAAATGCTCGGACCCACAGGTAGGCACAAAGGGCTAAATTCTATATATGGTGCTGTAAAAATCTGTGCTGAAAAAAATATGGCTAGGTGTTTCGTATAAACTACGCCTAAAATTAGGTGTGATTTATAGAATACACGTAGGACCCATCCGTGCAACTAAATCTAGTCGTAGGAATTTACGCCAAGTAAAACTTGGTGTAAATGCCAGCGACTAAGTTAAGTGTATTCTATAACAGCGCACGAAATGTCTACGAACCATCCATTCCATGCCCATGGCCACACCCACTTTTCAACTGCGTGGATTAGAATTTAGGTGCATCACTTTACAGAATACAATTAACAAGTGTAGTGTGTAAATTCCAATTAAAGCCAATTAGTGTCAATTGCTTGTTAAGTGGTAATTAGCGGCCCTGATTGGCTTGTTAAGGTAATTAAGTTGTGCTTGCAAATTAGAGTATGACCTGATTTGTGCACATAACTCAAGCTGCACTATATAGAATCTGGGGGAAAATGCACGCCAAGCTAGTATTCTGTAAGCGTCACTCCACGAAGATTGCCCTTTACAGAATACTGGCTTAGAACTGATCATAATGGCACCTACATTTGGGCATGATTTACTGAATCTGGCCCTATGTCTTTATAAAATATTAGCACAAGGGGTAGAAATGGCATGCATGGACACTTGTTAAAGAGTAGGTGTAAATGTTTGCACCTAGATTATTAAGTACATGCATAAATTTGATTATTTAAGTTATTTATTTGTAACTTGATATACCGCCTTTAACTGACAAACAGAGTAAGGCAGTTAACAATAAAATAAAAATGAAAGCAAGGGAAAATAAACTGCAATGTTTTGATAGGAAAGGTAATCAAACATATAAACAGAATCAAGCACTCCATTAGAGACATGTCTTCCCTCTCCCAAGTACTGATACCCCCAACAAGCCATCTCAATCAACCAGTGTAACCTTGCTTGAATAACCAAGCCTTCAACATAGCCTTGATTTCTTTGTATTAAGTTCACTGTGTAGAGGTAGAGGCATTGAGTTCCAGAGATGGAGGACAGTAAAAAGAATGAACTGCAATGAGTCGTCTCCATTTGGGCAATGCAAGGCCCAGGTAGAACCATGCGATGGTCATTTATAGAACGTAATACCCATATTGAAGAATATGGAATGATTAGTGAGGACAGATACAACAGTGTGCATTGTCAAAAAGCCTTGAATACTAAAATTAGTGCTGTAAACTGGATGTGATATTGAATTAGCAGCCAGTGATGATCCTGTATAGCAGATGTGACATCATCGAATTTTCATAAACGGCAGAGTAGGCGGATAGCTGTATTTTGAAGTGTCTGGAGCCAAATAAGAAGGCTTTTGGTAATCCCTAAATAAATAATATTGCAGTAATCTTGGCGGGTCATAAAAGAGATAGGATGAGTGAGTGAAATCTATTTGCACACTTGCTAACTCTATCCATGCACCACCCAAACTCTGCCTGTATATGCCTACCAGCAAAGAACATGCCATCATGTCAATGTGTGTACTTTTATGCTGGTTAGAATTTTATAACAGGAAATGTATACGTGTATACGCCATATACATACAAAATGTCTTTATAAAATTGCTTCCCATATGTCTCTGTTCAGCACTGAATGCATTTGTTATACACATTGTATAAAATCATAGTGATAATTGACAGAGAAACTCCAGTAAAATCTTATTAGCCACTTTGAGTCTGAATTGACATTTTAAATTGATTGAACTATTTTTCTGTCTGAGTTTTAAACTTGCATTTAGTAAATGTCTAATAGAGATATACAAAATATTTATAGTCCAGCTACTGTATTCATTGGAAGAATACTTCAGTAAACACAAAAGAATGTTTATTCAGAAAATGTATATGGTTAACTTTGTTTATAGTTTATGGTGTATTAAATTCTTGCTATACTGCCTAAGGAAGTTTACAAATTAAAACTGAGGGATCCTTTTACAAAGCAGCGGTAAGCTAAATTGGCACTAAATCAATTAATTGGTGTTAACAAGAACATAATTGACAGTAATTAGGAGTTACATACACATCTGCCCTATCCCTATTCTATAACATGTGAGCCTAAATATCTTTTTTTTTGTAAATATTCACAACTTTTCAAGAAAACTCTTGATTTGGAAAAATAGAGGGGTTAGGAAACATAAATTCAAATGACACAAATTAAACAATATTCAAATTATAGGATATGTGTTCTTCCCCCCTCTAATCTCAAGTCCACAACATTGGAGAAAGAAAAAACAAGGTACAATTCCAAGAAATATGTTCTCCACTGATACAGCAAGGAGATAATAAGTGCCTTCAATAAATATTACGGAGTAGATGTTAACATTACAGCCGGCTGTAGGTTAGAATCAACCCTTGAATCTATAAAAGAACTCAAATGAGTAGGATATTCCCAAAGAGTTATGAAAAAGATAACATTTTAAAGCAAGCTGTAAATCTTAATTAAGAGGGCTCTGAGTGCAAGTTAGAGGGTAACACATTTCATAGACTAGGGGCAATGAAAAACAAGGCAGATTGCCTAGTGAACTCAAACTGCAAACAAAATTACATAGTATATACATAAGCATGGATTAATGAGAAAAGCCAGTATGGGTTTAGTCAGGGGGCCTCACCAATCTACTACATTTCTTTGAAGGGCTGAACAAACATGTGGATAAAGATGAGCAGGTTGATATTGTGTATCTGGATTTTCAAAAAGCATTTGGCAGACTACTTCATGAAAGACTCCTGAGGAAATTAGAAAGTCATGGGATAGGAGGTAATGTCCTATTGTGGATTAAAAACTGATTAAAAGATAGAAAACAGAGAGTAGAGTTAAATGGTCAGTATTCTCAATGGAAAAGAGTAGATAGTGGGGTTACCCAGGGATCTGTGCTGGGACTGCTGCTGTTTAACATATTTATAAATGACCTAGAGATGGGAATAACTAGTGAGGTAATTAAATTTGCTGATGACACAAAGTAAATCAAATTTGTTAAATCGCAAAAGGATTGTGAAAAATTACAAGAGGACCTTACCAGACTGGGAGACTGGGCATCTAAATGGCAGATGACGTTTAGTGTGAGCAAATGCAAAGTGATGCATGTGGGAAAAACAAACCCAAACTTATAGCTACGCAATGCAAAGTTCCACATTAGGAGTCTCCGCCAAAGAGACCCTCTGTGCATTGTGCAGCGGTGGTTAAGAAAGCTAATAGAATGTTTGGGATTATTAGGAAAGGAATAGAAAACAAAAATGAGGACATTATAATGCCTTTGTATTGCTCTATGGTACAACCACACCTCAAATACTATGTGAAATTCTGGTCACCACATATCAAAAAAGAAATAGTGGAATTAGGAAAGGTACAAAGAATGGCAATGAAAATGATAAAGGGGATGGGACAATTTCCCAGTGAGGAAAGGCTAAAGATACTAGGGCTCTTCAGCTTGGAGAAGAGATGGCTGAGAGGAGATATGATAGAGATCTATAAAATACTGAGTGGAGTAGAACAAGTAGACTTGAATTGCTCTTTTACTCTTTCCAAAAATACTAGGACTAGGGGGCACGCAAAGAAACTACTAAGTAGTAAATGTTAAACAAGCTGGAGAAAATATGTCTTCACTCAATGTGTAATTAAACTCTGGAATTTGTTGCCAGAGAATGTGGTAAAAACAGTTAGCTTAGCAGAATTCTGCTAATTTAAAAATGATTTGAATAATTTCCTAAAAGAAAAGTCCATAAGCCTTTATTAAGATGGGAAAATCCACTGCTTATTAGAGAATGACATGGGGACAAAGTTTGGCCCCATCCCCACGAGCCTTGTCCCTATCTGCGTCCTGTGCCGCGAGCTTTGTCCCCATCCCCTCCCAATCCCTGCGATCTCTGACCTTGTCCCCACCCACTCCCCATGAGCTCTGACCCCCATCTGCACAAGCCTCAAACAGTTATTTAGCTTTTTGGCTTTGCTAAAAGTGCATATGGGCTTCTACTGCATATGTATGTCTAACCATACCTAGGGTAGAGTAAGATAGGCAATATAGTACGTGTAGGATTGCTTTTCAGATCCTTAAATTTGGATGTCCCTAGATTTGGACGACCTTGACTTTAGGCGATTTTCGAAACCAAATACATCCAAGTCAAAAATGTCCAAATGCAAGCCATTTGGATGTGGGAGGAAACAGCATTTCTACTGCACTGGTCCCCCTGACATGCCAGGACACCAACCGGGCACCATAGGGGGCATAGCAGTGGACTTCGTAAAATTCTCCAAGGAACATAGCTCCCTTACCTTGTGTGCTGAGTCCCCCCAAACCCCCCCCCCAAAAAAAAAAACCCACTACCCACAACTGTACACCACTACCATAGCCCTTACGGGTGAAGGGGGGCACCTACATGGGAGTACAGTGGGTTTGTGGTGGGTTTTGGAGAGCTTGCTGTTTCCTCCACAAATGTAACATGTAGGGGGAGTTTGGACCTGGGTCCGCCTGTCTGAAGTGCACTGTGGTACCCACTAAACTGCTCCTGGGACCTTCATGCGCTGTCATGGACCTGAGTATGACATCTGAGGCTGACATAGAGGCTGGCACAAAATATTTTTAAAGATGTTTTTTTGATGGTGAGAGGGGGTTAGTGACCACTGGGGGAGTAACGGGAGGTCATCCCCGATTCCCTGGTCATTTTGGGCACATTTTTGTGCCTTATTCATTAAAAAAAAAACACATCCGGTGAAAACGTCCAAGTGTTCATCATGGATGTCCTTGCTTTTTTTGATTATGGGTCAAAGACGTCCAAGTGTTAGGCACTCCAAGTCTCGCCTTCACTACGCCTCCGACATGACCCCTTGAAATTTGGACGTCCTTGCGACGGACTGCAGTTGGAGACGTCCAAAATCGCGTTTCGATTATACCGATTTGGACGTCTCTGGGAGATGGACGTCCATGTTCCAATTTATGTCGAAAGATGGACGTCCTTCTCTTTTGAAAATGAGCCTGTATGTATCTTAGCATACATTTGTATTGGACAACCTTTTAGTGTTCATCAAGCCCTCCAACTATCCTTCTCTATGGGCCCAAAGACATGTTATCATGACTTTCTCCATCCCTGGTCAGGTACTGATAATAATTTTAATGGTATATAGCATACAAGAAATGGGAATGGAGTGTGGTTTTAGCAAATTCAAGATTTAGTGCTATGTTTTGAAAGATTCCCCTCTTGGCAGCATTAACCAAATACATTAGCTCTCCCTATATTTCCCTTTTTCTTAACTGAAAACAAACAACACTCTCAACTGAACTGACATATGCACGTGGCTACAGCCAGCACTTTTCTCTCGTTCCCGTTCCACCTCCCTAAATTGCACAGGAACCAGTAGTGTTGGATCAAAGGGGGTGGGGGGGTGGATTACATGGTCAGATTTTTTTGCATATGAATAAATACGAATGCAAAAAGACCACGAAAAGTGGAAAGAACACAAAAGTCCCAGGGAATAGACAGAGTCAAAAACAAGAAGTGGGAACTGGCTGATAGAAAATGTGTGAGCAGGGCATTGGACAAGCCCACATAGATAGCATTACAATATAGTCCAGGCATTTGTTAACCATATAAATCCTTTTCTTTCAAAATTTGGAGCTGCTGAATGGATCACTTTTGACCAGACATCTCAGGAGGGCTGGGAGGTGTCAGGGCATCTATAAAAGTTAACTCAATAGGGCCACTATTTGCTGGTTCATTTTAAGTCGGGTCACGTAAATGTTTGCCCTAAAGTTAACTGGATAACTTTTATGCTGTTAGCTTTATGCTGCAACATCAGGATCAAGAGGAAGCTTTACACTTTGCAGAAAGAGCAGTATTATGTCCGCGTTTCCGTCTGAGCTTCGTTGGCTAGAACAAAATTACGTGCTGTTAAGATTGTAAACTTTCATGTCTTTTTCAAGACCCCACAATCTCTCAGACGTATTCCTTTGTCTTCATCTCACAGAGACTGCTGAGGCAGGCCTGTGCCTGAAACATGGATCTGTGTTGAGTCTGTAATAAAGGTTTTCTTGTTTTACCCTCCTGTCCCAGTTTCTGGAGTCATTGGCCTACTTCCCACTCCTGTTGCTTAGCTTTATGATAACAGATTCTGTGATCTCACTTAACCGGATGATTCAACTGAATATCCTGTTAAATTTAATGGATTACTTATTCAGTTAGCTTGGACTGGATGTCATACTGCTGAATGTTGACTCATGATTTATGGTTATTCTTTCACAGAAGACTTTTCTCATAATCTTTTTTTCAAAAATGGATATATTTCCTATTCGGATTTGGTAAGTTTAATGCAAAATGTCCACCATCGAAAATACCCCTCCACATGATGGAGATGAGGACTGTATTTGAATTCAAGAAAGCTTGGGAAAAGTATAGAGTATCTCTTAGGGAGAGGAAGGAAATATAGGGGTCCTTTTTCCCACGTGCCAGGGCCCTTTTTACCACAGTGGGTAAAAAGCCCCCAGACAAACATGGCCATTCGGTAAGAGAACTCTTACCGTGTGGCTATGTGGCGGGGAGCCCTTACCACCTCCCTTTGAAGTGGCAATAAGGGCTTCTGCGGTAACCCAACAGAAAACCGTGCAGTGTGCGGCAATGCCTGATTACTGCTAGGTTACCACCACACAGGCCATTTCTGGGGGGTTTCTTTTTACCAACACTATGCAAAAATGTGCAGTAATGAGTAGTGTGGTAATTAGGTAAATCTATACAAGCACGTTTAAACACTAGTCAACGATGAGCTGTCCGAACTCATGTGGTGTTTAAAAAGGAGAAAATCTCTCAGCAACCTTTTGGATTTAAACAAATCCTAGGTTTACAATGGCAGAATGCTTATGCTGTTGTTGAGTTTGTATCATCGGGAAAAAACTCCTTATTTCTTTTTGCTTTTTTATATGTGTGTGTAATATTTTAAAGCACTGTGACTCAATGCAAAACATTTGTATTCACTTCTTGTGTTCAAGTCAGACTCTATATATTAGCGCCAGATAAGGAAACAACAGCACTTAACTTACGTTTGACGGGGCCACTGTTTCACCCGTGTTGGCTTCTTCAGGAACATGTACTGTTTAATTTGGCTTATAGATGTCTGAAAAAATAAAACTCAGTTGATTACAAAGACACATGGTTAACTAAGCTATCTTTCTCTAACTCTGGTTCACTTACTTTCAGATGTTAAACTTCAAACAAAATGGCGCCTTCGTGTCACACACTGGCTTCTCCCTTTAAATAGGCTGCGCAAAACATCTGATCTTAAAGCGACATACCTAAATATTTCTAGACTTCCTTAATGCCTGCTTTGTGATTTTGAATAAATTAATAGAATACATGCCAATCAGTCTTACTGTTTAAACCTTCAGGTTCTAACATATACAATTTAAAAGTCCATTTTGCTTCCCTCTGTTGTAACAGCAATTTTTATTGCTTCCTCTCTGATTTTTGCCTTCTATTTTGTCCAAAATGCAGCATTTTAACCCAGAAATGGCGTGCGCTTGGGCCGGAACTACTGCCGGCGGCCATGTTGGGCCGGCGGTAGTTCTGATTTAGTGTTCAGTAAACCTGGCTTGGGCTTACTGACACTTTGTAAAAGACCCCCACGGAGCTTAGTATTTGGTATGGATGGGGAGACTGGATAAGCCATATGGTTTTTATCAGCCATTTTCTATGTTTCTGTGCTTCTCTGTTATTGAATTAGGGTAATGAAAGTATGCACAGAGATTTTAATTTTCAAAACAGCAAAAGAACTTTCTTCTCTCATCCAGGTGCAAAGTTCAAATGTACAAAAGTATATAAAATGTGTAGATTTTCAAAGGGAAGTACTGCAGGGAATTCCCTTTTGAACCGTTACAAACTGACTGCAGAGTTTCAAATCAGTCCTTGCATTGGCATGTTGCCTTTCAGGATCAAAGTGATTTGAAGCAGGAATTTGTTTCACTAATCTACGCAATATACTCAACAATGTCAGCATGAAAAACAATGATAAAAACATTTTAAAAGTAATTAAGTATAAGAACCTGATTGAATATGCCTTCACACTCTATACTTTGTGAAAGTCTCTGTGTCAGAAAAAGCAACCATGGGTCGTTTAGGATACGTTTCTACCAAGTTTGAACATTGGAGTGCTGAAAATTTTGTCTGTTCTTGGCAGAATAATTTCAGCTCTTTCAAATTGGCTAGGAATCATCTGTGAAATGCAGTCTTCAAGTCTTACCACAGATTTTCAGTTGGATTCAGGTTTTGGACTTTGACTAGACCACTCAAGGGCATCCACTTTCTTCTGGCAGAGACAATTCATTGTTTCCTTTGCTTTCTGCTTAGTGTCATTGTTCTGTTGAATGGTGACTCTTCTCCCCAGTCCCACATCTATAGCACACTGGAAAAAGATTTCCTCTGGTCAAAGTTATGCCTGTTCTTTGCAAGATCCATTTTTCTTTGATCTTTGCAATCCTCCATGTCCCACAACTGCAAAATATCATACTATAATGTTGCCACCACAATAGCTTACTGCAGCGATGGAATTAGATTGACGATGTGCAGTATTTATTCTACACTACACATTGAGCATTACTTTGATCAGATCATAAAATCTTTTCCCAGCGTTGCATAAATGCTATGTGATACACCATATGGTTTTCTTGAAATTGTAGCTTCCTTCATGCCACCCTCCCATAAACACCATCCCCCTAATTCTATAAAAGTCGCCAAAAATTGCGCACAGAAATTTGGGCACATGCCCAATTTGTGCATGCAATTTAATTGAATAATGAGGTAATCAGCACCAACAATTGGTTTTTTAACAAGCAATTATTGGCACAAATTAGATTTGATTGGAAGTTATGTGTGTAAATTTAGACACGGAATCCATGCCTAAATTTTACATGCAAATATATAAAGGGGACGGAAACAGGAGGGTCACAGGTGGAACAGGGGTGTTCCTAACATTTACATGCATTGTTATAGAATTCGGCGGGGGGGGGGGGGGTACATGCCCTATTTAGGGCCCTGTTTACTAAGCCGCTCAGTAGGCATGCAAACCTTTTAGTGCGTGCACTAATGCTAGAGACACCTATAGAAATACAATGGGTGTCTCTATCATTAGCACGCACTAATTTTTAGTGCACGCTGAAAAGTTTGTGCGCCTACAGCACGGCTTAGTAAACAGGGCCCTTAGGCTTGTATATTTGTACACATTTCAGTTGGTGCAAATGGCCATGCCTAAAGTTAGGCGCTAGTCTCAGGCATTAGCGCTATTCTGTAAACCTGCCTAACTTTAAGTGCGGCTTATAGAACAACACTTTTTTCTGTGCCAATTTTTTCTGCCCCATAACTGGGTGCTATAAATTTGACACGTGTATGCAGCGCACTGAGCGCTAATTCTGTAATGGCATCTTGACACCCAGATTTTGTTATAGAACGCTAGCGTAATTCAGTATCTGTGCGCCTACATTTAGGCACACACACATGTGCAATGTCAATAGCAGGCCTAAGTGGGCATGCAGGAATGTGGCACTTTAACATAGAACATAGTATTCTTTATGTTTTATGCATGTAAATGTTGGACACACTGATGCGCCTCCCCCTGTGAATGCCCCCTTGCATTTAATCACTAAGGGGCCCTTTTACAAAGTGGCATAGGCAGTAATGTCGAAGTTGGCACATGCTATTTCCTGCGGTAGAAAATATTTTTCTATTTTCTATCGGAGGGGGGAGGGGGGAGGCATTCCTGGCAGTAATCATCAGCATGGCCACATTGGTGCATGCTGCGTGAGTACCGTGCATGTAGAGTATGAGCCCTTACTGCTCAATCAGTGGGTGACGGTAAGGGCCATTTACTGCCCGCATATTGAAAACAGCCTTTTTTCCCAGCTGCGGTAAAAATTGGCCCTTTGCGAGCCAAAAACACATGCTTACACTACAGCAGGCCACTTTTTACTGCAGCTTAGTAAAAGGACCTCTAAGCAAGTCACATGCTAAAGATATAGAATATAACTTAGCACCTGATTAGAACTTAACGTATGTATCTGTAACAGTCGTGCACATAAGTGCTTGTATTTTATAACTTATGTGTGCACTTGACACTTAAAATTAAGTTACAGAATGAGGGGGCATGTTTGTAAAGTGCTCTTAAAATTGTTGAGAAGTCTGTATTTTTTCCAGTCTCAGCCTGAGACCTTTGCATTTCTTTTAAAGCAACCTAGGACTACATTTCATTTAAAATTGTAATTACTATTAATCATGCAATTAAAAGTATGTTATTTATTTATTATTTTTTCTACTGCATCTCCCTGTGATTCTGGGGAAGTCACTTAACCCTCCATGGCCCAGAGTCACAATGAACAGCAGTAGGAAACAAAAATAAATAATATACCTTTAATTGCACTATTCATTGCGATTACAAATTTTAATTGAAATGCAGTCCTAAAAATATTAAAGAATAAAAAGTATTGAAAAGAAAAAAATACAAAATATAAATTGAAAAATTAAAGAATCTAAAACAGCCAGAGGATGTAGTAACAGTGGTTAGTGTATCTGGGTTTTAAAAAGGTTGGACAAATTCCTGGATGAAAAGTCCATAGTCTGCTATTGAGACAGACATGGGAAGCAACTGCTTGCCCTTGGAGTTGTAGTATGGAGTGTCACACGATTTGGGTTTCTGCCAGGTACTTGTGACCTGTCTTGGCCACTGTTTGGAAAACAGGATACTGGGCTAGATGGACCATTGGTCAGACCCAGTATAGCTACTCTTATGTTCTTACCATTGAATAACTTTATCGTGGAGGTCTTTTAACAACTACATGGTTAGCATGTTTTCTTCACATTACTTCATAGAACAGAACCCACTTAATCCATCCAGGAGAATTTGAGTCAGCTCAACTACTGTGATTGAACATAGGCTGGCTCCACTTAACTTATTATGATCTTTGTTAAGGCAGTTTTGTGAAAACAGAGCTTATTTGCGGCCCTGTTTACTAAGGTGTGCTAGTGTTTTTAGCTAGACACTGATAGGCATATATGGCTGTCTCTAGCGTTAGCACATGCTAAAAACGCTAGCATGCCTACAGCACAGCTTAGTAAATGGGGCCCTTGGTTTTGCTATAACAATGGATTCAAAGACTTATTCAACAAGAGTTGTTCGTTGCTTATTCTTAATTACTTTTGAGTATTTCTACAAATGTTCTTTGACTTTGAAATTGTAAAATATGTTGTGTAGATGAATGAAAACAAACTCCTGTTTTAATGCATTTTGAATTATATATTTTTTAAACACCAGAATGTGAAAAATTGACCAGATATGAATACACTAATTTCTAAGAAGGGTAACTTTATATCTCTTTTCTACAGATGAAACAATGTTTTACCCACTCAAATAATTTCTTTTAAAGTTTTCCACTTCACATGCAAGGTAAATGTTCCTGTAGCTGGGTTGAAAGCACATGCATACTTTGAATTTTCAAAAATAGCCACATATTTTAACTCAAGAAAAGTATGTGCACAAGTTAGCAGGTGCAAATGTGTCCAAGTACTTTGGCTGGGATCATTTTCAAAGTGAAAATATGCTCATACTTTTTTTTTTATAAATGAATATTTTATGTTTGCTTCTTGTAGGTACCATGATCAACAGGATGTTACAAGCAACTTTCTCGGAGCAATGTGGTTAATTTCAATAACTTTTCTATCTATTGGATATGGTGACATGGTGCCCAATACATACTGTGGAAAAGGAGTCTGTTTATTAACAGGGATTATGGTAAGTTTATTTTTCTGTGTAATTTCTTCCTTATACTTTTTATTGATACAATTATTTTTATGTCTATACATATTTCTCCTATCAATTGTTTTCTTTTGCTTTATGATAGATACTCTTATGATAACCTTTGTATTACATTTATTTTTTAACAGCAGAATGCTTTATTTTATGTTATGAGTTCACATAGGACCATGTGCTTCTTCTCATTAGTAACAGCCTCTCTGAAGGGAGGTCATCTTTTGTTTGTTTGTTTTTTAGTACAAAATGAATCAAGCAGATAAATTTGTCGATAGAATTTGTGCTGTAAAGTTGCAATAGAATTTCTCAACTGGCATCAAACTTTGGAACCTATTTTCTACCCACAGTGGGTTTAATTTTATATAGGCATAAGCTCTGTTTTATCCACATAAAGGACTAGATTCTATATATCGTGCCTAAAAATTTGGCGCCAAAATGAAATTTGCCTAAGCATATTGTATAAAGTATGCATTAATTTAGATGAATAATCCTAAATTTCCACGCAGTATATAGAATACACCGAGCATCGGTCTGAGCAACTAAATTTTGTCATGGGCAGCTATGCCAAGTTTATCATTTATCGTGTATTGCAAGCAAGTTAAAGTAGTTTATAATAAAAATAAAAACAGAAAACCTGAAAAGAATGCCATTTATGGATAGGAAAGGATTAACTACCTTTACCATTCAAACACTATTTCAGTCATACAAGAGAAATAGTCATAGACATACAAATAAAAACAAGATGATTCATAACAGAAAACAAATTCAATAACACACACAATTTTCATCCAACCACCCCTAGTTTCCCACTGTAGAACTGACCCTGGCCTACACAGTAAAAGCCTGCTGAAAAAGTACGTTTTTAATGAAGCACAAAGGGATGTGTAAGAAGTTTCAAGCCAAAGATATTACGGTAATGAATTCCATAATGCTGAAGAAATAAAATAAAATGTGCTAGATGTAGTGGATTTCCATCTAGCTTTAGAGGGATGTAGGACAACTAACCTATTGTCTTTTAGTGAACGTAAGGTACAAGAGGGTGTATAAGGAATCACAATGGAAGCAAGGTAAGCAGGACAACCATTGTGAAGGACCTTATGAGTCAAGGTTAGAATTTTAAATTTAATCCTGAAATCAATAGGTAACCAATGAAACTGTTGAAGAAGAGGTGAAACATGATCAAAATAAGATGCTCGGCAGAGTTTATGAGCTGCAGTGTTTTGTAAAGTCTATAATCATTTAAGATTATGTTTAGTAATCTTTGCATAGATAATATTGCAATAATCATACCTGGAATGAAGAAAAGTATAGAACAAGGAACAGAGTGCATCAAAATCCAATAAACTATGAACTGACCTCAATTTACGTAGAAAAAAGAAACCTATTATAACAACCGGAGATATCTGAGGACCAAAAGACAAAGCAGAATCCAAAATCACTCCAAGATAACGGAAAGAAGAAACAGGAACAATGTGCCTGTCTAACCAGAAAGGAGTAATATTTGGTGGAGAAAGTGACCCAGCAACCCAACAGGCTACTGTTTTCTCAAGGTTCAAAACTGAACGATGGTCTCTTAGTCAGCCTGTCACAAGTTCTAAGCAAGTCTAAAGTGGCTGTAAGTCAACTGAATTCAAATCTAAGTAATACACTAAAAGAAGGTCTTCTTCATAAGAATAAAAACTAATCCCCAAAGATTGAACAAGTAAAGCCAAAGGGCTCACAATCTAAATTTTGGACCTGGGGCAGTGGAGGAATAAGTGATGTCCAAGGTCACAAGGAGCTGCAGTAGGAATTAAACCCAGGTCACCAGGATCATAGCACGCTGTACTAACCATTAGGCTACTCTTCCACTCCCTCACACCCCCTCATTCTGCATGTTTATGCACACATTTTTGCACTTAGTGTGCAAAATTGCATGCACAGGTTATAGAATTGTGCCAGTTATATACGTAAATTGACTGGCAGATTAGTCGCTAATTGGCACAACCAATAATCACTGATAATTGGTGCTAATTGACTCTAATTTGTGCTTATGCGTGTATCTGCACTTAGTCACTATCTTATGTCAGTTTTGGGGTGGCTTTAGGCCTATAGACTTCAGGGAAGTTAGGTTAAATTAGATATTTTCTTCCTAAGTGTCCAGACCATGCCTGAACTGTATTTTTAGGAGAATTCAGCTGTCAGCATTATTGATCCAGGCTGGTATACCAAAGAGTATTGCAACATGGAACTGGACTGTTTACTCAAGGTGAGATCATGGGACAGAAGAACCATGGTGCAAGGTCAGTAGGGTCACGATGATCTTGGACAATTATGCCTGCCCAAGAAGATGGTCAGAGGGTAGGTCTGCGGAGAGTCCGCTTTGATGGGCCTGTCAGAGAATGGGTTGTGTATGCTTAAGCTGACAAGGCCTTTGCATCATAGGACCAATCCCCATGACATAGCCCTCATTAAGTTGGACTAATTATAAAATGCCAAGCTCCATTACTTCCATGTTAGCCTATCAACAGCCAATGACAGGACATACCATCAATGGCTATGGAGAAATTCTGTATAACATGGGATTTTCTGGATATTAGCCAAAGTGGAGAAAAATGTCTCACCAAATTGGTTGGGGGGGGGGGGGGGAGCAAGGATCTCTCCCTGGACAAAGGTGAGAAATTCCTGTTTAGATTGAGCTAACATCAGAAATGCTGCTACAGTGAAATTCTGTTTTTAAATCAGACTCTTCTTGGAACAGTACTTGCCTGACAGCAGATAGCAGTCTAAAGCAAATGGGGTAAGCTAGAGTAAATATGTGGTATTGACACTGTGTGAAAACATTAAACATAACATCTTATTGAAACACAGAGATTGTAAGTTTCTACATATTTCTTTAATCAAACTTTTAATTAAATTGTTAATTAATTTGTGTACCTATTAATTTGAGACAAATAAAAGCTATACATTAATTCCCAAGTAAAGTTGTATTCACTGAGCACCTCTCGCTTATATAAAATATAGCATTAAGAAGGTGTTCAGGTAAATGCCAAGTAAGGTATAAACAGATCGTTTAACAATTGGTGGAGCAATGTGGGAAACAAAAAGGGTTCATTTTGAGAGGATCTCTTCTATAAATAACCTTTTAGTGCTATGTTTGCAGAAGTATTGATTTGTCCCTTGGACCTGATGCAGGACACTAAATAGAAAACATGAAGCTGAACACATACACAATTATGTATTTAATTGCCAGTAATAGAATTTGCACTTATCCACAAATTCTATAAAAATTACTAAAGTTTATGTGCGCAAATTTTGGTACACACCCAATTTAATTAAATAATAAGCCAATTAGCGCTGATAATTGGCTTAACAAGCAATTATTGGTGCTAATTGGATTTAATTAAAATGTGTGTGTAAATTTTATGCGTGAGCCCCAAAAGGGGGCGTGGCCATGGGAGGGGCATGGGCATTCCCACAGTTTATGCATGTTATAGAATAACAGGGATCTGTGCCTAATTTAGGCACGGAGATTTACACCAAGGTTTCGTTTGTGTAAGTGGTCATGCCTAATTGTAGTTGCAGTTGCCGGTGTTAAGCGTTATTCTGTAAACAGCACCTAACTTTAAGCGCTGTTTATAGAATAGTGCTAAGCATAGTTTTTTTTAGATGCCATTTACAGAATTTAGTCCTTAGTGCACAGCATCCTAGCACCTACATTTCAGCAAGCTTTTTAGAATTACCTCCTAATTGCAAGGCAGATTCTGGACACGCCCCCTGTATTTACCACTCAGGCTTTACACTTACGTATCACGCTTTAGTAAAAGGGCCCTTAGTTTGGCTAAAGCAGTGGTGATATTGCACTGTATGCATATATTTTATAAACATGAACCAAAAATAAGGGGGTAGACCAATGTAGTTCTAAAGAAAGTGGTTTATTGACTAAAAATGACTCGATGCAAAACTTCGTTTCATTGCCACATGTGCCTGCCTCAGGAGTCTATTGTACAGACAGCCAAAGTTGGTAAATATGGCAAAGAGTACATTCACTAATACAGCATCAAAAGTACTGTTAAACCAAAACGCCAAAGAGCGTGAAGGTGCAAACTGCTCAGGGAAACGCATTTACCAGCTTTGACTAACTGTACAATTGGCAGGTGCATGTGGCACCAAAATGCAGTTCTGCGTCAAATCATTTTTAGCCAATAAACCACTTGCTTTGGAGCTACATTCTACCCCTTCTTTTTTGTTCTTGCTTGTGCATATATTTTATAAAATGTGCACGTCCACACATAGAGTACATGTACAAACCTAAACCTCCTTTGGAACAGGTGTAATTTTTTACATGAGCTGCTGAATTAGTTATATACACCTTTTTCTTACTTTACTTATTTTCTTTACTCTTTCTCTAAATTGTAATGTCGTTTATTTATTTATTATTTATTATTTATTTTTTTTTATTTTTTTATGACATTTATATCCCACATTATCCCAAGGAGTCTTGAGTTCAGTGTGGCTCACAATAATTAGTCGATAAAAAACATTAAAAGGTGAAGAAGAAGTATAAGAGAAATATAGAGTACATAAATTATTATTACAGTAAGAGATGAGAGAATAACAATGAAACAGTACATTAAAGGATTATTATCCTGGATAACGTATAGTCTGAGTTGAAGCATGAATTGTAAGAGTACGGTAAATTGATAACATAATGTGTTCAGGTAAGTAAAACACAGTTAAATTTGGGGTAAACATCTCATAACTGATATAAAGGAAGTTAAAGCAGAGAATTATTGTTCTATTGATAAGAATTAATTAAAGAGATGTGATTTCAAATATTTTCAGAACTGTAGATATTTAATTGATGTTTAATTTTTGGGGGTAGTAGATTCCACCATTTTGTGCCCAGATGTGAAAAGCCAGTTGAAAGAACAGATTTGTAAACAATCTTTCTACAGCTGGGAAAGTGTAATGTAAGATAGTCTCTGGAATCAAGGAATTCATTGTGCAGAGGAAGTTCTGTAAGTTCCTGCATGTAGTTAAGGACCATCCCGTAGATTATTCGGTGAATAAAAGCACAGATCTTGATCTAGCTTTTATAGGTAACCAGTGAAGTCTGATTAGTAAGGGAGTAGCACTACTATAGCATTTTACGTTATTGATGAGGTGGGCTGCTGTGCTTTGAACAGTTTGACGTTTCTTAGTAGTGTTTTAATTCTTCCTTTCTATCCCGGGAAGAATTGCCCCTCTCCCACAATGGACATGTGTCCAAATGGACGAGGGGAGTCTCCCAGAAGGCTTAAAATATATTCCTCTAACATGACCTCTTTCATCTGACTCCTGATATCCGTGAATATCAGTAGATGTGTAAGGGTCCTACCCATAACTAATTTAGGCTCAGGAGGTTAAGCATCCTGCTAGTCATTAGTTAAGAAGGAGAGAAGACAGATAGCAAGGGTAATAACCTTTATTACATCTTACCACAATAACACAGTAGGATCAGGAATACAAGCAGATAGGTGGACGGCCGGACGGCACTTCGTGTAGCAAGTCAGAAGGTCTTCTAAAATGCTCAGTTTTTGCCCTCTCTTATATACAATTTCGAGTACATAGAAAACCAATGCATTCCATTGACTCTAATGTAAATTCCAAACTGGCTGACCACAATCCTGCTCACAGGAAAGTCTCCCTCCCCTCTTGGACAGCTAATTCCCTATTTTCTTTGCACCTGGCATGAATCACTCATTTCTCAACTTGTTTTTCTAACTTATATTAGAGAAAAGTCCACTTTGTAATTGATAGTTTCCATTTTAATTTTCTAATCTTCCATTTTGTTTCATTTTTTTCCTTGACCTAACTTTTAAATTTAAGTCATTCAGGCCTTTTCCTAAGCCAGACAACTACACTTGGCTTTACCATCAGGCCTCTATCTGTGCTAACAACTAGGCCATACTTTTCCAGTAAGTTCCCAGTTATGTCAGCCATCAGATTTCTGACTCAACCAAGGTCTGTAATAGCCTGAGCTCTATGACTGGGCCCGCCACCATTCCAGTGGGGGGTCTCTGGCTGTACCATAATTATACAGTAGTCTAGCTGTGTTAACACTAGGGATTGAATCAGGAGTCTGAGGGTCGAGGTTCGTAAATAGGACCTAATGCGTTTTAATTTCCACACAGCTTTAAAGGATTTGAATACAACTGAAGAGATTTGGGAGATTTTCACACTCACCCTCTTATCTAGATTTATGTAATTTCTTATGTAAACCACTAAGACTTCTAATGAGTGGTTTATCAAATCCTAAATAAACCTTACGCTTGAAACACTGCTTGAGCTAGTTCAGAGCCACAAGTGTGCAATAATTGCTTCAGTGTATCTGGCCTTGTGTAGGTACCCTCTTTTCTAAATAAATATGATCTTTATGAATCCACAGCACAAAGAATGTTTTGAATTTGTCATTGCATTTCAATTTGCTAGTGAGAAAGTAGTATCCTGTGATTGACCCTTCTTCCCCAAATCACTTTTCTCATTTTATTTTGTTCTTCCATATTGCATTTTTATGAAAATGAAAAGAGCAAAATACAACATAATAAATCCTCATTTACTAAGACATGCTAGCTAGGTTGTGGAGACGAAGATGGTATCAGAATTTAAGAAACCGTGAGGCAGGCATTGGGATCCCTAGGAAAAGGAGGAGCTAGTGGTTATTGAGGAAAGACAAACTGGATAGGTCATTTGGCCCTTATCTGCCATCATGATTCTATGTTTCTGTGCGTCTTCTAATCATGTATGGTTCCTCGCCCTGGTCAGTCTCCTTCTCAGCCTCGCCTCATTTCCTGCAAGTCACCTGAACCTGAGAACTCAACCTTTGGGGAACCGTGACTGGTCCATGTGAAGTTCCTGTGGGTTGGACGACCGCTTGATCCTTGGAAGGTCAGCACAACAGCTCACCGCATTTTTGCGTCACCAGGGATGTGATAGATTGCTGAAGCCATGAGCTCGCTGGACAAGCCATCTACTCCAGATCTAGCTCAGGCCTTGCAACAACAACAGATCCAGCTTCAGCACCTCTTTGGAGTCCTGCAAGATACGTTCCGTGCCAAGAGTAGCACCCGCACCAGCAGCTTCCGTGCCTATAGCGTCTGCACTTTGAGTTCTGGACCTTCCACATTTTGACGAAACACCCCAGGCATGCCGGGGGGTTTTGAATCAGTGCCTTATGCACTTTGAACTGCAACCGATAAAATCAAGGTCACTTACATCCCTTCTGTCTGGACATGGCTTGGCGTGGGCCTCGCCGATATGGGAGCAACAAGATTCCATTCTCTCGGATCTACACGCTTTTCTGAGGCGATTGCAGTTGGTCTTCAACAAACCAGGACAGCCATCCTCAGTGGCCAGTGAACTTCTTTGGTTACAGCAAGGCTCTCTTTCTGTCAGAACCTATGCTGTCCGGTTTCGTACCCTAGTCTCAGAGCTACTTTGGAATCACGAGGCTCTGGTGGCTATTTTCTGGCAAGGTGTAGCGGAAAGAATTAAGGATGAGCTCGCTGGTTGAGAAATTCCGAATACACTAGATGAACTGATTGTTCTCTGTATTCGGACTGACGTCCGTTTTCAGGAACAAGCACAGGAGTAGGCCTCTGCCCGTTGACCTATACTTCCAGCGACCTCTGATCCCCACAGGGCCCTCAGTTATAGCCAGTGAATAAACTGAGGGAACCCATGCTTGTGGGGTGATACTGACTCTCCAAGAAGAGAAAACACACCGAAGGTGTAACAATCTTTGTTTGTATTGCGGTGAATCAGGACACTTTGCCAGCAAATGTCCTCAGAAGCCAGGAAATGACCAAGCCTAGTGTCCATAGGGGACATGTCATTGGGCCTACTTTCATTTTCCCCACTTTCCCTTTGCACCATTCCCAAGGAACTCCAGTGGCATATCTATATAACATCTAAAGCAATGCCACACTGTATTTCTCATACCGGAATTGGTGATCGCCATCTCGGTACCATGTAAGCCACATTGAGCCTGCAAATAGGTGGGAAAATGTGGGATACAAAGGCAACAAACAAATAAATAAATATATCTAAGGCAGAGGTTCTGGCTCTCCTTGAATCAGGGGCAGCCAGGAATTGACTAAACAATTGCGTGTCTCATCCATTCACGGGGACCCATTGCCTAGGCTTATTAACTTGGTCTCGACACCCCTCTCCCTACAAGTAGGGGTCTTACATTAGGAAGTCCTGCAATTCCATGTTCTACCCCACTCTATAAAGCCTGTGGTCCTTGGCATTCCCTGATTATGATGTCACTCCCCATTGATAGATTGGTGTACCAATGATTTCATCACCAGGGGTACAAATTGCTTCCCATCATGTCTGATGCAGGTCCGTGCAAAAGGAGCTACTACTCCGAGTTTGCCTATCACTCCAGACCCAGGCCTTCCTGGTCTTCCAGAGGCATACCATGACTTTCCTGACGTCTTCAGCAAAAATCAGGCAGAAATTCTACTGCCCCACAGAGCTTGTGACTGTGCCATTGATCTGTTGCCTTTCTGAGGCTCAAGGGCAGGTTTATATCCTGTCCCACCCAAGACCCAGGCTATGAGTGAGTACACTGAAGAAAATCTCCATAAGGGCTTCATTCAACCCTCCACCTCACCAGCATGGGCTGGCTTCTTCTTTGTTAGCAAAAAAGACGGAGGATTGCATCCTTGTATAGACTACAGGGGTCTGAATAACATTACTATAAAGACCTATTTTCTGCTGCCACTCATTCCCGCACTTATTGACTGGCTCCAAGGAGCCTCCATCTTCACTAAGTTGGACTTCCGAGGAGCCTACAACTTGGTCCTAATCAAAAAGGGAGATGAGTGGAAAATGGCATTCAATACCCATGATGGACACTTTGAATATCTAGTGATGCCCTTTGGACTATGTAACACTCCAAGTTTGTAAATGACATCTTCCAGGACCTGTTATACTCTACGGTCATTGTCTACTTGTAACAACCTCATTTACTCCATTTCCGAGTCTGAACATCAAAAACATGTCAGAACCATCCTTCAATGGTTGAGGAACAGCAGCCTATATGTAAAACTTGAAAAATATGCAGTGGTATTTAGAAATGGATCCTGAGAAACTTTGTGCCATTAAGAATTAGCCTCAACCTTCCGGATTGTGACCCTTACAGCATTTCTTTGGCTTCACTTACTACTACAGGCGATCATTATTCAGTGCTTGCAGTGCCTCTCACCACCCTCACCAAAAAGGGGTCTGACAACAAAGTTCGACCACAAGAGGCTTGTGATGCCTTTCAACGATTGAAAAGGGCCAATTTTACAGTGGCATGATCCTACCTGACCCTTCGTCCTTGAAGTGGATTCTTCCTCTGTGGGGGCTGGAACAGTCCTCTCAAAAGCTTCTTCGGAAGGGCAATTGTACCCCTGTTTTTCTACTCCAAAAATTCACACCCACTGAACACAATTACACGATTGGGGATCATGAACTCCTTGCCCTAAAATTAGCATTAGAATAATAGCAACATCTCCTGGAAGGGGCCCTTCAGCCGTTCACGGTCATCACTGACCATAAAAATATCATCTATCTCTAAGAGGCTAAACGTCTAAACCTCCAATAAGTCAAGTGGTCACTGTTCTTCGTATGTGGTCACTGTTCTTCATATGATTTCACTTTCATCTGGTATTCCGGCCAGCAGAAAAGAATCTCCGGGCTGACGCCTTGTCTAGGTCCTTTGAACTGATGGAACTACCAGATGAACCCCAGTTCTTTTTGGATCCCACAAAGATCTTGGCCGCTACTAATCTTATTCCACCTCCTGGAAAGGCACTTGTGCCCACCCAAAAACGTTGAAAGGTCCTATACTGGGCTCGTTCCTCTCTGCTAACTGAACATCCTGGTATCCAAAAAACTGTGTGTCTGATCTCCCATCACTACTGGTGGCCCCAGGTGGCTCAAGATGTACAATACTTCATTCACTCCTGTTCTAAGTGTGCCCAACTTAAGGTCTTGCACGCTCATCCGTGGGGTCTGCTACAACCCCTGGCCATTCCTAAAGAGCCCTGGCAAGAGATAGCTATGGACTTCATCACTGACATTCCTTTATCCAGTGGATATACAGTGATCTGGGTCATGGTAGATTGGTTTACAAAGATTGCTCACTTTGTTCCCATGCCCAGTCTTCATCTTCCATCTGCAGCCGACCTGGCGCATGCATTCTTTCAGCACATCTTCTAACTTCAAAATCTCCCTTCCCGGATCCTTAGTGATCGGGGATTCCAGTTCACGTCCCACTTCTAGCAACGGCTGTGCACCTCAGGAGTCCGATTACAATTCTCAGCCTATCATCCACAAACAAACAGATAAATGGAACATGTTAATCAGAACCTAAAGATCTTTCTCCGAATGTATGTCAACGCCTGGCAGGATAACTGGTCGGTATTGTTGCCATGGGTTGAATTTGCATACAATAACAATTCCCATGATTCTTCCCAGATGTCATCATTCTATGCTCTCTATGGCCATCATCCATATATTCCATGGGTTGAATTTGCATACAATAACAATATCCATTATTCTTCCCAGATGTCACCATTCTATGCTCTCTATGACCACCATCTATGTATCCCATTGCCCATCCCATCCCATCCCATCCCTGGCCACTCCTTTCTGAGTTCAGGATTGACTGGGAACCACTACATACCGTCTCCTTCTACCTGCTGCTATATAAATGTGTAATACATTCCATGTATCCCTTCTCAAACCCTATATGGGTTCCAAGTGACACCCAGAACAGATCAAAACCATGTCCCCCGCTCTTGATCCAGATCTGGAATACTAAGTTGAGGAGATCTTGGATTCAAAGCATTGAGCAGGATGCCTATACTATCTTTCTTGGAAGGGATATGGCCCAGACGATAACTCCTGGGAGCCGGCCACACCAGACCATGCCTCTACATTGATTTGCAACTTCCACTCCCAGCATCCCGCAAAACCCGGACTTGGAAGGAGAAAGGTCATTGCGGGGAAGTACTTTCACTGTCACTCACTAGAGCACGCCTTCTCATGTCATGAAGGACACATTTCCGGGCAGTGACGCAGCATTCTGGAACAACAGACTGCAGCGAGCAGAGCAGGAAGCACAGGAACCAGCAGCAAGGCGCTCTAGGGCCAATGGACATCAGCTAGGTGGAGTGCTGATGTCAGACACACCCACTTCTTTTTCCGGGGTGCTCTCTCGCCCTTTGGGGCTTCAGCTATGAGTCTTTGCTGCTTCAAAGCTGTGACATATCTGCTCTTGCCCTGCCTGTCTACCTGCCTAAAGCCTCGACTGGACCTCCAACTGCTTCTACCTGCCACCTGCCTAAGACCTGGACTGGACCCGACCTCCTCTGACTGCTGCCTCCATAAGACCCAGACCAGAACTGACCTCCTCTGTCTGCTGCCTGCCTAAGACCAGCACCGGACCCTTGACCTTGCTTGCCTGCTTCCTACCTTGACCCAGACCGAACCCAGCCTTTACCTGCTTCCAGCCTGCTTAGACCCGGACCGGACCTTACCGCTGTCGCGGCGACTTACGCTGATTTGGAACCTGACTCCTCGCTCTGGTCAGTCTCCTCAGCCTCACCTCAAGTCCTTCTGGTCACACAAACTTGAGGGCTCAACCCTTGGAGAACTGTGACTGGTCCAGGTGAAGTTCCTGCAGGTTGGATGACCGCCGACCCTTGGTAAGTTCAGCACTAGGACTCACCACCTTTATGCATCACCAGGGACGGGACAGCTCCCCAGTGCTGACAGGTCCTATGTACCCACCCACTCCACTTTTACAGATTTCCATGGTAGCACTACTCAAAGTTGCAGAAGGAGTGGGATGCCATAAGAACTGTCAGTGCCAGAGAGCTAATAGGCCCTGTGTTGAATTCTGTGGCTCAGGTTCAAGCACTGTGTAGAACATTCAGCAAAGATGAGAACGGCTGCCTGAGACAGTGGAGGATCTGGATGGGATGTTTCGTGAAGGGAGAGGGAATGAAGAAGCACCACCCCTCCCTCTTTCCATGGGTGCCTACACTTAAATGCAGTCCTGGACCTTCCACATGGCAGGGCATGAAGGCGAGTCATTTAATCACAACACTTAAGAACCCTAAATCACAGAGTAATACCCCCTATGTAGAGGGGGGGGGGGGGTGATGATATCTGTTTCTGTCTTTCTCAGTGCAAGTCTACATTATATTGAGTCTCTTGGATGACAGCATTATGTCCACAACATAGGGCATCCTGCAGAAGAATATTTTTATGCATATAGATAAATAAAGGCCCTTTTACAAAGCTGTTGTAAGCACTAAAATGTGCAAACTGCAGCAAAAAATGGCACGTCATGTGGTACGCCGAGACATCCCATGGTAATTTTGCTAAGTGAGCGCACTACCCACGCACTAAAAAATAAAATTGATGTTTTTGACGCAGAGGGCGTGTCAGTGACAGAGTGGGCATGTGTGGCCATTATTCAAAAATGCTGAAAATCGGCCATTTTACCCCAGTGGTAAAAATGGCCTTGCACCCACATAAGGCCATGCAAAGGCCACTTTTTAACGCTGTTTAGTAAAAGGCCCCCACCATAGCATTTGAAATATTTTTTTATTTTTACATCAATTGATAATTTACCTTAGTCATATACATTTTCAGCAATGCTGAGGCTTAAGTTGACGTGATACTCAATGCGTGAAAAGATTTACAGTTGTTTTACAGTATTTTTGTGGAAAATTAGCCCTTTTTATTGCAGACATTCAAGTGCCTCAGTTTGGATTTTCCTTCATAGCATAATAAAGTCATATTTTATTTTATAAAACACCAGTCTTTCAAGTGAATCATTCTCGGTGTCCACAAAGGGATAGGAGCAATGAAACAAATTAGCTTCTGTTCTCACTTTTTGAGTGCCTCACTGAGCATGTTTGTGCCTGTTGTGGCCACAAATCATAACGATAAGGGAAAACTAGCCAGATTGAGTTTTCAGGTCTCAGTGCACTGAAGTGTGCATCAACTGCAACAAAAAAAATTGGAACTCAATTGAAGCATTTTGTTTAAAGAGCTTCAGAAGGACGCAGCCTGTTGGTTCAGATATTTTTTTAAATATCATTCCAACTGCATCCTCAAATTTAGAGTTGAACTGCCAAGTGACACTGAAATGGCATTCAGCTTTTTAAATAGATAAATCCCTGGCCTTAATTGGACAAAATTGCCAAAGAAAACATAATTAAAAGGTTGAGGTCAGCTCTGATGATATTGACCTCTGTACCATGCAGTTTTTCTGTTATACATACAGTGTTTGTATAAATATGCTGAATTCTACAGCGTTCTGTGCATTTCAGCTGGGATCTGTGAACAGAAAAGTGCATTATTTTCTGACCTAGCTGTTCTGTCCTGATTCAAATTATTAACTGCCCCTAGATTCTACTAGTTCACAGAATGTCACATACATCAATGATAACCCTACTACTGTAGCGTCCTGGTTCTGTACTCACACACTTACACTTAATCCTGAAAATTCGAAAGCCCTTAGCTTTTCATGTCAAAAAAACATATATTTTTCAACGCCATTATCAATAGCAGAATCTTATATCATCATTGTGAGTTCCATGAAGATTTTGGGTGTCATAAAAGATGATAAACTCTTCTACCACTTGCACATATCTATAATAATCCAAAAATGTTTCTTCAAATTGAAAATAATCTACTCCATCTGAAATTTTGTATAGGTCGTCCAGTATTTGGTACACAATTTAGGGTGTGGATCTAGTAATTGGCTAAATTGGTGATGATAATTGTTGGCCTTAACAAGCGCTAATTGGCACCAATTACTGGCTATGTGTGGGTCTGCAACCCACGCTTATTCTATAACCTGCTCACCCAATTTATCTTGCATGTAACTCCAAATGGGGTGTGGCCAACAGAGGGACATGGGCGGGTCAAGGACGTTCCTAGGGTTTAGGCATGGAGTAACAGAATACTTATTTTTTCATGCCTAACCAAGACTAGTTAGGCACGACAATTCACACAGCCTTTGGCAGGCATAAATGCTCACACCTATAGTTAAATTAAAGAAATAATCCTAGTAACATCACCATAAGTAAAACACGTCACTGTTGCTTATAAACATTCTTAAAGATTATACAGGGATCTTTAGATATCACAGCACAGATAATGCATTTCAACAACTTCTTATGCAGTACTGCGTAATCCTTATTGATCCCAATTTTTAATGTTTTATATAAATATACTTCAGTCTCTTATCAAAAACTCAAAAGCCACTTAGCTTAGAAAAAAACTGGAACCTCTGCCGACATGGCCAAGTTTTAACTTCTTCTTCAGGGTAGAGATCCAAGACGTTCCATTTGATCTCTCACTCAGTATCAGGAGGTTTGATTTGGAGACACCTATAGCTAGGCATGAAAATGACTTAAGCTAGTTTTCTATAGAGATTGCCATACGCATCATTTTTGTGACTATCTTTGGGCACCATTTACAGAATCCCACCCTATCTGTATTCTCCTTTACTCTTTTATTAAGTGACGTGGACTATTGTAATGCACTTTTTCATGGCTTCCATTTATTAGATACTAATCCCCCCTGTTTACTAAACCGCACGCTAATGCTGACACAGCCCATTCACTCCGAATGGGCTGTGTCGGCATTGCCGTGCGGCTTAGTAAACAGGGGGGTAAATGTTACAAACTAATCTAATACAGCAGTTCTCAACCCAGTCCTCAGGACACAGCTAGCCAGTCATATTTTCAGGTTCTCTGAGGATAGTCAAGCCAGGTTATTCTCACATGTGGGTGACATCATCCACGGAGTCTGGTATGGAAACGCTTCCAAGCATAATATTTCTTTAAGAGCTCAGGGCAGTACTCCTATCAAAAGAATCATTATAGTACATACCATTCCTCCTTGCAGTAACACAAGATGATATTGGCCCTCTGTGTGTTAAGAAAATAGCTGAATGAAGTTTGATTCATTTTCCACCTGATGAGCTTTTTTAATGAGGGACTGTAACCCAAGTTTGGTGTTGATTGGTTCAATAGAAGTTGTGTTTATGGAGAGTTAGCTGCTTGAAATACTGTTTTCTTCTTAGAACCTTTATTTGTTTTTTGTATATTTGTTTTGTTTTGTGGCTGGGTGTAATCAGGTTCTTAACAATAGTTTTTATTTCTAGCTTTTTAAAAAATAGGTGATACATTGAGACTGCACCTTTTGGGTATGTAAGTTATTTACTTCACCTTTTTTTGAAGCGAAAGACTGTGGTCCACTACGTATAGTAGTCCAAACAAAGGAGTACTGTGACCAGCAAGGCGCCACCAATGACAACAGGAAGACGGAGCTTATAGTAGAAAAACTTTGTCATTTGTGGTGCCTTGCTGGTCTCACTTCACCTTTTTTTGTCTAATTAATTTGCATGTTTTTATAAGTTTTCATATTTGTATTATTCTTTTGCACATTACACCAATGTCTCTTAGGTGTGTGTTTTAGTCTATGGTTTATTTATTTGTTTTTGAGTATTTTTATGATTTATACTAACACTCTTTTATGTGTTTTTAATTGCCCCTGATGCAGCCCTTGAGAGGGTGAAACATGGCCGTGTCGGGCTTTTAGTTATTTGTGTTTTATGCTTTGCTGTGGTGAATAAAATTGGACTTTGGACTTCTATTATCGATCTGCTGTTTTGTTGCCTTTTCACTGTGGATACTTGACTGGCTGTAAACTTGACTGGCTAGGTGTGCCCCGAGCACCAGGTTGAGAACCACTGATATAATATATTTGTCAAACGTATCAAGGGTGCAAAGAAGAATGACCACATAACACGTCTATGTAAAGAACACTGATTTCCGGTATCTGCAAGAATCCCTTTTAAGATCCTCTGTAGCCCAAAAATTACACTCTATCAGTATCCCATTGTTTTTATTAATCTCCATACACTTTCCAGAGCATTGTGCTCTGCTCACAGAATCTCTTTGTAATGCCTCTTTTCATTATATTTCATTATATTTGATTAAACTATATTTGCAACTCCATTGTCAGCGTATGGTCCCATCACTTTAGAATAATCTTCCCTCTTACTTAGGCATAGAATCATCTTTTCCTAAATTTAAATCAGGCTTAAAAATAAATCTTTTCAATAAATCTTTTGAATACAAATTTTTTGCCCATTTTGTTTTGGAGAAAAGACAGCTGAAATTGAAAAGCATATAGCACATACCTCTCCTTCCACTCCCTTCAATGTTGCATTGTAATTCCACAATATTACTTTCCCTTTTTCCTATTGTTATAATTTCTTTCAACCCCTTTATACACTTGTCATTGTAAACCTTCTTGATGGAAGCAAGTCTGAGATATTGGAAACTCAATCAGAATCAGGTCTTGAATTTCATGCCATGAGCCTTCATTCACAACTATGTAATGATTTTTCCCTGCATTTTAAATCCCTTATTAACTTGTATAATTCAGTCATTAAGGGGTAATAGGATATGGGCTTGGGTCCCCTTCTGTACAGTGCACTGCAACAACCACTAGGCAACTTTGGGGACTTGCTTGCTTCTCTAATGGGCCTGGCCATAACATCTGAAGCTGTCATAGAGGTTGGTATATACTATTTCTTTCACATCTTTGGGGGGGGGGGGGGGAAGGGGTCAGTGACCACTGGGGGAGTAAGGGAGGATAATTCCTCAATCTCCAATGGTCATTTGGTCATTTAGAGCACATTATTTTGACTTAGTCATGATTAGAACAGGTCTAGATCAAAACATCTAACTTTTAGCCCTGCATGTTTTTGCTTTATTCCATTATGGCAGAAAAATGCCCTAGTTTTGGGAATACCCAAATCCTGCCCCTTGTGATTTGGATGCCCTGCAGATGAACTACATAGAAAGACATCTTAAAATTTTTATTTTATTACATTTGTACCCCATGCTTTCCCACTCATGGCAGGCTCAATGCGGCTTACATGGGGCAATGAGGAGCTGCCTGTGCCTGAAGTGGGAATTGAACTCAGTTCCTCGGTTCCCCAGGACCAAAGTCCACCACCCTAACCACTAGGCCACTCCTCCACTCCAAAAAATAGGTTTCAAAAATAGCAATTTGGTCATTCTGGACAAAAAAAGTGTCCACCTGCCAGTTGTGCCACTTCTTGTACATTTTTCTGTTTCGAAAATAAGCCCTGATATAGAGGGAATTCAATAAGTGACACCAAAACATTGGGTGCCAAAAAAAGTGAGCGCTAAGCTCTATTTTATAAAGGGAGGGTGCCCTTTATAGAATAGCATTTGGTGCACATCTGGCACCTAACTTATGAAAGCCATACTTACACCAAGGCTGGCACCCAACTTAGATGTGTTTTGGGCAAATTCTGTTTCCATGCACAGCTTTTTGGAATGCCCCGACATGTACCTGGCCACATTTCCTTTTCAGATATACACGATTGAAGTTAGGCACTGTGTTATAGAATAGCGTGAAGTGAGTTGCAATTTTTTAAGACTGCCAATTAATATCAATGATTGGTTGTTAGCACTCAATTATTGATGTTTCCAAGCTCATTAGTTAATTTATTTGTGCGCACATCTCCGATGCATGCACAAAGTTGGGCACAATATTTATTTCTGCATTTGTACTCCATGTTTTCCAATCTAGATGTTGGTTCAATGTGGCTTACAGTTTACTTCACTGTAAAAACTGTTTAAAATGTATTTTAGGATTTGTGCCTGTTTTAACCCATTGATATTTTAGATGTCTATTTCTAAAATGGATGTTCCTGCTGCACAGTGCATAGAAATCTTTTTCTCCATATATTTTAGAGAGAGATGTCAAAGAGGCAGTGAAAGAAACAGAAGAAATACCACCTAGAATGACAACTCCAGGAGGGCTAGCACTGAAAATGCTAACAAACACCAGTATGGCAACCAGGAAGTCGTGCAGTACACTCATTAGAAGATTCTCAGTCAGCATGTCATATATATAGTCAGTAGAGCACTGTATTGTATTATACCTGATGCAGGCGGATGCCGAAACGTGGCCATGTTGGGTTGATGTGCTAACAAATTTTATACTGGTTGCCATACTGGTATTCATTGGTGTTTTTACTGCTGGCCCTCCTGGAGTTGCCACTCCAAGTGATATTTCTTTTTTACTGGTCCATATATTTTAGGACAGGCTCTATGTCACCAGATCCTGTTCTAGAATACTAGCGAACCTGAGACGTCTCATCCTGGATGTCTCAGTTCCAATTTGTACATCCTTTCTCTTTTCTGATCCAAAGAAAAAGGTGTTGCTTTTAAAAGCTAGTTAAAAAAATGTACTAAGTTAGTCCAATAGCAAAGGTAGCATCTTATATACAATTTTCTGTTTTGTCTTATTTCTCTTCATTACCTTTGAAAGTGGACTAACACAGCTACCACATCATTACACCCTTTCTACGACCATCTTTATCCAGAGTTCAAGGCAGGGAACACAGAAATGCAAAACTATAATACTATAAGCAATATGTTTTGTTTGTGATACTTCTCTCTGTCTTTATTAAATTGTAAGCTGCGAAAAGCATGATTGTCTACCAGGGGGTTAATTTTACAAACCTAAGGCAACATTTGCATGTATAAGAAAAGAATTATACATGCAAATGTTGCCTTAGGTTTGTAAAATTAAGAAAAGAATTATTCTTGCAAATTGACATATGTGTATACCTTTTTTATGTATAGTACAGCTAGGCAGTCGCTTCAAAGGAATGTTGTTCACAGTTAAAGAGTGTAAACCATATGCACATAGTGTACACTCATTCCCAATAGTACATGCACTATGGGCCGAATTGTGTAAATGGCACAAAAAAATGGGCACCAGGAAAGATTGGCACTAAATGCAATTCTAATAAAGGGTGTGAGCCCTTTATAGAATTGCGCTTAGGGGCCATTTTACTAAGCTGCAGTAAAATGGGTTCTGCGCTAGAGGCAGGGGCCGTTTTTGCCACACACTGAGGCCTTTTTTTATCACAGTGGGTAAAAAGGCCAAAAAAAAGACATGGCCATGTGGTAAGTTTGCTCTTACCACATGGCCATATGGGGGGGGGGAGGGGGGGGAGACTTACCGCCACACACTGAGGCAGCAGTAAGGGCTCCCACTCTAAGCTGGCAGTAACAGGGTAGCCCGTGGTGCTGCCGGATTACTGCTGGGTAACCCCTTGCGGAAATATTTTTGTATATTTTTGCTAGCACTGGAAATACCGCATGCTAGAGGTAGAACTACTGCCATCGCCCAAGTTGGGTCGGCAGTAGCTCCTGATTAGCATGTGGTAACCTACAGTGGGCTTACCACCGCTTAGTAAAAGGGCCCCTTAGTGCCTATTCCCGTATCCTAACTTTGGGGGCCAGACGTACGCCTGCTGAAACCTGGTGTAAATGCTGGTGCTGAAGTTGGACACAGTGACCCAGTATTCTGTAACAACGCACGCAATGTTTCAGGATACCCTGACATGCCCATGCCCACTTTTGAGTTGTGCCCTATGAGATTTGGGTGGCAAGTATTACTGAAGAATAGTGCGGAGCCAGATGTGCATGATTGGTTGTTAGTGGCCAGTTATTTCTCGTTAATAGCTCGTTAACATATTAAGTTACACATGCCTCTCGGGATTTTGTCCAAATTTGGGCATCCAATTCTGGGCGCCATATATAGAATCTGGGGGTATGTGCGCATAGTACACACTCAATACGCAAACTGAAAGATTTCTGGGCGCTCATCCGTAGTATGCAGTGTTTTCTCCGTATAGAAAGGAGGCAGGCCATATTTTATAATAGAAATGCACATATAACATAGCACTGTTATCTGTTAGTACTGACACCTGATCAATGGGACACATAAGGCCAGATTCTATATATGGAGCCTAAAAAATTCGCACAGAATAAATTTCCGCCTAAGTGTATTCTATAAGCAGGTCCTAGATTTAGGCATGGTATATAGAAGACGCTTAGCTGATAGCCCAGTGCCTAGAACTACGCGCATCCATTTACACCAAGGAAAACACAGTGTAAATACCGGTGCGTAGTTTTAGGTACAGAGGGCCATATTCTATAAAAGCGAGCATAAATTGTGGAACGTCCACAAAATGCCCATTTCCCTGCCTGTATCCACGCCCTTTTTGGCTCCACACATTAGAATTTAGGTGCTGCAGAATACGCTTAACGAGTCGTGTTCATAAATTCTTATTATTGCTTGTTAAGTGCCATTAAAAACGCTGATTGGCGTGTTAAGCCAATTAAGTTGCACACATTGTTATAAAATACACTTGAAATCCAGCACAGAATGCTAGGCGCAATATATATAATCCGGCATATAATCTCTAACGTCTTTGGAACCTGGGGCTTCGAAGAGTGTTTGGTGCAAAGTATATTTTCTGAAGAAGATTCCCTAATGCTGGTCACTGCACATGCAAGGTTATAAAATATTCCATATATATAATCTAAGTGACCCCACAAACACACACATATTGAAGGTGTTTATAAAAATGTAGTTTATATGTATATTAGCACTTTATAGTATGTTTCCATTATGATAGCTCTTTTTTGTGTGTTTATGGTTATACACATAGTGCTAAATATACATGTATCTTTGGAGTGGCTATGCATATTTTATAAAAGGCTCATCCCTTGCTAAGCCTTTTATTAAATATTTGCATAGTTCTAAATGGACAGACTTAAGATGTTAATTTACTCTATGCAAAGTTTCTTTACTATATTGTCACTGTGACAATCTATTTAATACTTCTTATCATATTTAGCATTACACATTACAAGCAATTAACATGTAAAGAGAATAAGGTAATGTATAAGGTAAAAAGGAAAAAAAAGCAAAATAAATCAACTCACTAAAAAAAAAGAAACAGCTGCAAAATAGATGCCTACTACCAAACCCCGAGTATTTGAAGGAAGATACAACATTAATAATTAATGGAAGACTTATCATAGGGGAAAAAAAGCAAGAAAAAGATGGTAGCAGTGCAGGATCTACAATTACTAAGGTGCAGTAAAAATGGGGCTTTTATTCCAACCTAATTTACCACATGAGTGATTAACCTGTGGTAGCTCATTATCACAGGTTAGTCACTCCTGTGATATATGAATAATGCTTCTTGCAATGAGCCTCTCAGCCAGCATTATTTTTCCATCCCAGGAGCACTGGGCTGCAAAACTGTGGCCCTGTGCCCCCCGGGGTACTTCTTAAAGGGGCCAGCCTAAGTCACAGTAAGCTGCCCTCTAAGACCCCCTCAATCTCAACCTCCTACTAAAAGCCCCATACCTGAGATCCTCTTTCTAAGCCCCCCAAGTCAAGACCCCCCACATCTATACAGCACCCTAGTTGCAAAGGCCTGCCACCCTGCCATAGGCCCCCTGAACCTGCCTTGAAATATCCCTGGGGTCTAGTAGAGACAGGTAGGAGCTATTCCCATTCTCTTCTGCCCTTGCCAGCACCAGGTTCAAAATGGCTCCGGTGACCCCATGTGATAAGTCTTACGGTATTTAGTTATTTGGATTTTGCTCACACCTTTTTTATTGGTAGCTCAAGGTAGAGTTACATTCAGGTACACTGGGTATTTCTCTATCCCTGGAGGGTTTACAATCTAAGTTTGTACCTGAGGCATTGGAGGGTTAAGTGACTTGCCCAAGATCACAAGGGGCAGCAGTGGGATTTGAACTGGCCACGTCTGGATGTCAAGACTGGTGCTCTAACCACTAGGCCACTAAGGGGTCAAATTGCCATTGAGCAGCTGTCTACTGTAGGGATTAAGGTATGACACCTGCTTAATCCCCTAGCGGTTGCTGTCTCCCCTCTCTCTCCCCTGACAGTGAAACGGAAAGGGGCATACCAGGCTGCATGACAGCTTCTAGTATTATGGGCATTCTTAAGCCGATTGGTTAATGCAATGGACTGTAAACCAAGGGGCACAAGTTCAAATTCCCCTTTAAATCTTTTAATTCTTTATTTATTTATTTATTTATTGTGAGGCTTCCAGGAACAGAAAAATATTTACTGTACCTAAATATATAAGCCATCTGCAAACCTGAACGGTATTGAAGTGGTCCCAAAAAAAAAAACCAGGAAGGTCCACAAGATCAGAACGGCAAACAGGTGAACAAACCAGAATGCAGACCGAATATGAACAAACCAGAATGCAGACCGAATAAAACCAAAGTAGAATTTTTTGAACAAGCAACAGAACTACAGGGATGAACATAACACGCAACTTGGCCAAGTTTCACCCCGTATTGGGCTGCCTCAGTGGCTATAAATACTGTTAAAAACACATCAAAATAAATATTGCAAATAAATAAGAACTCATAAAAATATGCAGTGCATAAGTCCAATTATTATAAAAATAGATTAAAAGAAATATATATGACATCTAAACCACAGCTACTCTAAAAGTGCACAATATATGAAACCAGCTATTTGTACACTTCAAATATAAAAGGAGATAATGTTAAATATATAAGGGCACTCTAGCTAAATTCATAACATAAAGCTGAAATACATCCACTATAGATAAAAGCATAGCTCAAATCAATTATTAAATACAAAAGGCTCGTACATTGAAAACACAAATACACCAAAAGTAAACTTACATACCCAAACTGGTGTGTGGTAACTGCAGGCTGGATGGAAGCAGTAAAAACAAATACAAAGGGGCCAAGATATAGCCAAAAAGTCAATCAGTTTTCACGAGGACATACTTGTAAACACGGTTTCAAAACAGTGCTTAAAATCTCTCTCCCTCACAGATACAGGTTCTGTTGCAATGTTAGCACCTACATTAGGGGCCCTTTTATTAAAACACATTAAAATCTGGGCTTAATGCATTGTAAGACAGGAGTTTCTCACACAGTAAACCCAGATTTAATAAGTCTGTATATAGGGCTTTTTAATTTTTACCTTTTTTTTGGCAGGTCTTGCATTAATTTTTCCACTAGTGTGCAGGACTTCCAAAAAATTAACACAGGAGCACTCTTTAGGAGTCTGTGAATGCACTAGCTGAATAATGTTTCCATGCCCATTCCCATGTCTTTGATACTTATCCATCACAAGATTCTTCTTGCTAAGAAAAAGTTAAATTTCAATTAAAAAACAAATTAAAAAAATATAACTAGAAAAATATTACCGCAGGGGGTTACCTGGCAGTAATCGGGCAGCACTTTGCGCTGCCCGGTTACCCCCCGGGTTAGTGTGGGAACCCTTACCACCACCTCAATGGGCGGTGATAAGTGCTTCTTCCCCTGAAATGGCCATGCGGTAAGTACAAACTTACTGCATGGCCATTTTTTTTTGGGGGGGGGGGGCTTTTTACATGCAGCGGTAAAAAGGGCCTTAGTGCGTGGCAAAAGCAGGCCATTGCTGCTAGCACAGGGCCCTATTCACTTCAGCTTAGTAAAAGGGCCCCTTAACGCCCACTAACGATTAGGAACATAATAAGCTTCTTATCATTTAGTGTGTGCTAATCATTAGTGTACCTTATAAAAGAACCCCTAAATGATACATTAAAAAAATAGATGCATTTCATATGTTGTATGTGTATAGTGTGCATTTATTGTTAGGTAAAGGAAGAGGTATTTTGTAGTCAGGCTAACTTGCAGGCTTTTTTCTGTTTGCAGGGCGCTGGCTGCACTGCACTGGTGGTAGCTGTGGTTGCCAGGAAGTTAGAACTTACCAAAGCGGAAAAACATGTGCATAACTTCATGATGGATACCCAGCTAACAAAAAGAGTAGGTTCATAATGTATCTTGCACTGCTGTGTACAGTTTACCTACCTACTGCTGTCCTGAAGATTAGGAAGGCTTGTGAAATTCAAGATGTTGCAGCATTAATTTTGTTAAATTTCATTTTCAAAACAAGATGATGTGAATAGAACGAAAAATGAAATAGACCTTTTTGACTTTTATAGTCCATAAGCAAGTAACCCAATTCCAATTTATATGAATACTTTCTCATAGGGCAGATTCGCAAATAAGTGAATATTTAAAAGCTCAGGGGGACCAGTGCAGTACGAATGCTGGCTCCTCCCACAACCAAATGAGTTGGATTTGGTCGTTTTTGAGATGGGCGTCCTCGGTTTCCATTATTGCCGAAAACTGGGGCCGACCATCTCTAAGGTTGACCATCTCAACATTTAGGTCAACCATCTCTAAGTTTGACCTAAATTTCAGGATTTGGGCGTCCCCGACCGTATTATCGAAACGAAAGATGGCCGCCCATCTTGTTTCGATAATACGGGTTTTCCCGCCCCTTCGTGGGGACGTCCTGCGAGGATGCCCTCAGGTAAACTTGGGCGCCCCATTTGATTATGCCCCTCACTGTGTGCCACCAAAAGAAGATTTTTTTGTTTCTTCTCTATATCAAACCCAGTCATAAAAATGGCTGTTATTCAGTGTGATAACTGTGGTGCCTTAATACTTAGGGAAATCATTTGGAGCCTTTGAGCTTTCCCCATCTGTGTCTAGTTATCTTCTATGAAAAGAGTTGATTCGACTGAGGAAGCCTTAAGTGCACTTGGATAATTAGGTTCCTACATTGGCTATTGTGAGGGTAATTTTGTAAGAGAACATCTGTGAAAAGTTCACAAAGGAGGCTATTTTTATGCTTGTTTTATAAAGACCACATAGGCATCAGAGTGCTTTATTTAAAGGCTCCCAAGTCTAGCCATAATAGTGTACAAATCCTCATTTACAAATATACACGTGCTCCAAAGAAGGTGTAAATCTGTGTGTATACTGTGCTGGCGGATGGGAGGGGGGAGGAGGAGGATTTTACATACAACTTTAAAGTGAGGTTAAACTGAGCTTTGTTTGTATAATACTTCATTACTATGTTACAAGTGCACTGTATTTCTTGGATCTTTGTGGCCATAAGAAAGATTTCATTTATTTATCCACATTTCTATTCCGCACAATCCTACGTTCTTGGCAGATTACAAGGATCACATACATAATAATAAAAACACATCATCAAGAAACCAGAAGCCTAACTGGCAGTGATTGTTCCAATAGCCTTGTACCTGCCCAACCATCTCATTAACCCTTGAAGCCTCCTAGTTCCCCATATGCTTTCAAGAACAAAAACGCTTTCAGCTGTTTTCTAAAAGTAAGCAATGTTCATGATAGCTTATTTGTTTGTTGGTTCTTAGCATTGTAATATTCATGCTGCATTTGTTTCAATAAAAAGCCTTGACATACACACACACACGTTCATCACACTTATCTTCCAGCTTACTCAAATTATTCCTCTGGGAATGCCTATGCATTTAGGGATAAGGATCTTATAAAATTATGCGTTACAGCAATCAGTTCGTAAACTGCTGACATTTTAGTTTTTTATTTTATAAAATCTCTATCTTCTTTTATTTCCCCTTGTTTGGGCCTTTATAAATAAGAGAACTGAGATTGCCCTCTCTTCAGACATTCTTGTACAGGCCTTGGGCACTTGAAATCTACCCTCTCTACCTCTCATCCACCCACCCCAGCACTGTTTATTGATTTTTAATATAATCTTTCAAGGAGCCATGGAGGGCAGTTCTATAACCAGGAGCCTGCATTTATGCACCACTTGCATGTGTAAATGTACAGTATACTAGCACTTTTGTGCATAAGTGTCAACAGCGCGCTCAAGTGGCTTAGCATGTATATACAAGGGGGTGTGCGACTGCAGTTACTTAGTTACTTCAGGTCTATGACTGATGTGACTGCAGACCAATACCGGGTTACACCAGTATTCTATAACGGAATCTGGGCACCCAAATGTCATTACAGGAGAGGCTAAATGGAGGTACTTACTTATAGAATTGTCCCCAAAATCAGTTGTCTTCAATTAAGTAGAAATCACATTTATTTTTCTTTTTATAATACAACTGCTCTATATCAAACAACAAAGGAGAGGGAATCCAAAAGCACAAAGGGTCAAAGCAGACAAACAAAAAGCACAAGGGGCCTTCAAAAATAGAGGTGTCTCAACTTTGCTTTATTAAAAGTCCCGACTCAGTCTGTGTTTCAGCAACTATAGCCTATGTCAGGGGTTTAATGATGGTATCTAGTTCCAAAGTGATTAGGTTCAAAGCCATCCTATGAGAGAAAACAGCCTCACCTTGAAAAAGACAAATCTGCTATAAACTTGATAAAATATCGCCAACCTAAAAGTGCGATGACAAAACTAAACTTGAAGAGTACTTCCCACACTTAACACACACTCAGGCTAATTTTCGAAAGAGAAGGGCACCCATCTTTAGACAGAAATGTGGAGATGGGCATCCTTCTCTCAGGGACGCCCAAATCGGCATAATAGAAAGCCGATTTTGGGCATCCCCAACTGCTTCCCTTCGCAGGGATGACCAAAGTTCCTGGGGGCGTGTCGGAGGTGTAGCGAAGGCAGGACTGGGGCGTGCCTAACAGATGGGTGTCCTCGAGCGATAATGGAAAAAAGAAGGGCGTCCCTGACGGACACTTGGCCGACTTTACTTGGTCCATTTTTTCTTACTACCAAGCCTCAAAAAGGTGCCTGAACTGACCAGATGACCACCAGAGGGAATCGGGGATGACCTCCCCGGACTTCCCCAGTGGTGACTAACCCCCTCCCACCCTGAAAAAAACAACTTTAAGAACTTTTTTTGCCAGCCTCAAATATCATACTCAGGTCCATCGCAGCAGTATGCAGGTCCCGGGGGGGGGGGGGGGGGGGGGGGAGGTGTGTGTGTGTCAGTGGAGGCATAGCGAAGGCATGGACATCCTTCTTTCAAACATTTTGGACATCCTGAACTGCCCCCCCCCCCCCCCCACAGGGATGGCCAAATTTCAAGGGAGTGGAGTGGAGGAGTAGCCTAGTGTTTAGAGCACTGGCCTTGCAATCCAGAGGTGGCCAGTTCAAATCCCTCTGCTGCTACTTGTGATCCAAAATCCAAATAAATAAATAAAGGGGGTGTCAGAGGCATAGCAAAGGCATGGACATCCTTCTCACAGAAACATCCACATTTTGAACGTCCTCAACTGCCGTCGCAGGGACGGAGGTATAGCGAAGGTGGCTATCACCCATACTCAAAAAAAAAAGACGTCCCTGACAAGCACTTGGACATTTTCACCTGGACTTAATTTATTTAAGGTTGTAGATGGCTATTATACACGCAGCTTGTCTTCGTGTATGAAGCCGTCTTTGGCATGCGCAGAGCAGCCACGCATAACACTTGGCTGCTCTGCACTGACTTCCCCTCCTTAGGAAGGAAATCGTGTGCAAATGAGCTAACAGCGAGCAGCTCATTTGCATGCAATTTCCTGCATGCATGCCCGTTTCTTTCCGAATCGCTAAGGGATCGGTAAGGGAAGGGCTTTTTCCGTTCACTTAGTGCATCAGTAAGTCCACTGTAGTGCCCGGTTGGTGTCCTGGCATGTCAGGGAGACCAGTGCACTACGAATGCTGGCTCCTCCCACGACCAAATGAGTTGGATTTGGTCATTTTTGAGGTGAGCGTCCTCGGTTTCCATTATTGCCAAAAATCGTGGCTGACCATCTCTAAGGTTGACCATCTCAACATTTAGGTCAACCATCTCTAAGGTCGACCTTAAATTTCAGGATTTGGGTGTCCACGACTGTATTATTGAAACAAAAGATGGCCGCCCATCTTGTTTTGATAATACGGGTTTCCCCGCCCCTTCGCGGGGATGTCCTGCGATGATGCCCTCAGGAAAACTTGGGCGCCCCGTTCGATTATGCCCCTCACTGTGTGCCACCAAAAGAAGAATTTTTGTTTGTCTTCTCTATATCAAACCCAGTCATAAAAATGGCTGTTATTCAGTGTGATAACTGTGGTGCCTTAATGCTAAGGTAAATCATTTGGAGCCTTTGAGCTTTCCCCATCTGTGTCTAGTTCTCTTCTATGAAAAGAGTTGATTCGGCTGAGGAAGCCTTAAGTGCACTTGTGTTATTGGCAGTGGTGACAGCACATGAAACATACTGTGTGCTTATCTGAAAGCGCTGTCCATGTCCTATCTCCACCCATAACCTTCCCCTTTCCCACCTCATACCATGTTGGCTGTTTTTAGTGTATGTCAGTATTATTCTACACTGATGGAATCTAGGAATCCACGCCAAAGTAGTAATACCTCTAATATGAAAGAATCTTAGTATCTCCACTTTGAACGATATATCCAAATTAGAACGTTATTTTATCACCAATTTCATTCAAACTACACCTAATTTGTTAAGGGAAAGATAACTCAGCAACTCTCATGGCTCTCACTCATAGAGCACGTGAAGAAACCTTACAATTGCACCACCATCATTGGTCTAAGAAAACCCTTATCTATCTATATAATTCACAACCCCAACGTTCTAAATTAAGCCACCACCGGAAGTTGAAGCGTCGCGATCAGCTTTCCCCACCGGAAGTTGAGGCGTCGAGATAGCCGCTTTCCCCATCAGTGTGTGCCCCGCCCTCACATCACTACGTGATGACGATGAGGGCGGAGCACTGACACTGGATAAAACGGAGCGCCAGCACCAATGAAGACATAACCGCTCACTTACACTGCAGCACCGACAACACGAACAGCGCTGACAGAAGAAATCCATTTTGATGGCCATGCTCCTGCTCTGCGTATGTGAGTCACCCCCCCCCCCCCAAAAAAAAAAACAAGCTAGCGCTCGTTTCATTGCTGTGAGAAACGGGCCTTCTTTACTAGTTTTTATATATTTCAACATTTAACACTCATGCTGTGTATTTTAAAATGTTTTTTTTTTTTCAAATCAAATTTCCAAAATTCCTATTACTGTTTAAGCACTTTTTGCTGCTTAAACTGATTTCATTCAAAGCAACAAATGTTATCAATATAAGGCAAATAAACTTATCTCTTATATAATGGCTGTTAGCCATTAACGTGAACCTATTGAGTTGCTTAATGAACCTCAGAAAACAGGCCACAAAATGGAGTTAGAAATGATATAGAGCAATTTGGACTCAAATGAAGAAAGTGTTGGGGAAAAGGCTGACTAGGGAGAGGGACATGATTATGCATGCTAATTTGACCATAAATATTTTGTGGATTTCTGTTAATAATTGCTAAAGCTGTTGAAAAGCATTAGTTGAAACTTTGTCCTCTGCGGGATCCACATGTAAATGTTTCTCTATTGAAATATATCCCAATGATTATTTCTTGCCTGGTATAGCCTCTTCAACCATATCTTTACCCACTCAAAAATGGTATATCTAAACTCATGCTTACCAAGTTTAATTTTTTTTCCCAGAGGAGCTCTTTCAACAGTCATAACCAAAGCCAGTTATACTGTGACAGGGAGTTATTTTCTGCATCAGGTTTGCTGCTGACATTCCTGATAAAGCCAATACAATCAATCTGGCAGAATGTTTTGTTCCTCAACCCATGCTGATTCATGCTAATAATTTGGTTCCCCTCTGTGCAAGCAACTGTCTCTTCATTTAGTGTGTCTTCTAGTATTTTCTTCAAAATAGTTGTGTCCAGGTCTGTTTTAGGTTCCGTTTTGAATAATGATGTAACGTGTATTCTGCTCCATTTCTGACTTACTTGCTTTAATGTTTGAAATATGAATGGCAGCAAACTTACAATCATATTGTGCCTTTTCTATACTATAATCCACTATGCTTCATCTGATGTAACTGCTAATAAACACAAACCAGGACTCAAAAGCCACCTACTGCGAGTAAGTGTAGTAATAAACAGTTATTTCACCCGTATGTGATCAATAATTTTTATGTGTAGAGTACCCTCAGATATAAACCACCGTGACTGCAGTCAATAATGCTGCTACAACGTGGCATAGCACTTCTTTCATTGGGTAACTCTTACTATATTTTTTTGGGTAAAGAGCAACCTCTGCTCATATTTTTTTGCATCCCAATCACCACAGTGCTATAAAATCACTTGTACATTTGTTTAAAAGATTACATATACTAGGTGAAAAAAACTGTACACTTATCTCGTGAGTTCTTGCCTCTCTGGCAGAACTGTGTTGCCTTGCTGAAACAATTAGCAATTGCCTTCCCCTGGATCCGCCCGACTCCGCGGGGTTTCAAAACAATTTTTGGGGATTGTGTTTTGTGGATTGCTTGAGACAGAATAAAGAAGAAGAAGCGATTTATGTAGCCTTAACCCTGAGGAAATTGTTTTGAAACCCCGCGGAGTCGGGCGGATCCAGGGGAAGGCAATTGCTAATTGTTTCAGCAAGGCAACACAGTTCTGCCAGAGAGGCAAGAACTCACGAGATAAGTGTACAGTTTTTTTCACCTAGTATATGTAATCTTTTAAACAAATGTACAAGTGATTTTATAGCACTGTGGTGATTGGGATGCAAAAAAATATGAGCAGAGGTTGCTCTTTACCCAAAAAAATATAGTAAGAGTTACCCAATGAAAGAAGTGCTATGCCACGTTGTAGCAGCATTATTGACTGCAGTCACGGTGGTTTATATCTGAGGGTACTCTACACATAAAAATTATTGATCACATACGGGTGAAATAACTGTTTATTACTACACTTACTCTGCCTGACCTCTGGGGAATATCTGGAAGAGTCCAAGTCATCTATCTAGCTATCTATCTTTCTCTCTTTCTCTAAGAAATTTGTACTTTGGCTCTTCTCCCCCAGAAATAAAAGTGAAAGGGCTTTAGTCAAGATTGCTAGGCTGCAGGGATGGGAGCTGCAGCAATGTTTGAACCTGGAGGCAGAAGGAGTTCCTGGGCTGGGACTCAGAGGGGATACTGAGAGAAAGATAAGCCGTGCTGAGCACCGTGAGTAGCATGGGAATAAATAGTAGCAGCAAAAGGTTGTCAGCATTAGGGGCAGTGCAGGGTATTTCAGCAGCAGCAGCTACTTGGTAGGCCACAAAGGGAAGAGCCGGCCAAGATGTCAAGCACTGCTTTTGCTATGGTGGTTTCCATGGGAATTCAGGGTTATACTGCTTCTTTCACATTAGAGCAACAGGGCATTCTGAGCGATCAGCAGCCTGAGCTGACTCAAAAGGGATCCTGGTTGGGTTGGATTTGAGAAACACCACCGTTTCTTCTAAGTGAGGCCTAGCTGCATATGGCAGTTCAAGAATAATAATCCTGTTGCAGACTGGAAGTTCTGCATTGCTGTCCTCTATTGATACTCCATACTGGAGGAAGTCAGTGGAGCTTCTCTTTCTAGGTCTCCTTTGAGTCAAGGATTGTGTTTTCCCCAGAATGTGTTCTATTCCTCCATCAAGCATTTTATTACATTAGATACCAGGGACCTCTTTGCTGCAGAGATTGGAGTTCTGCCATCACTCATTAGTGATTCAAGCAAGCTAAAGCTGGACCTTCAAGGGGACAGGAAGGCTCAGTCAGTTGCAGGGTCTGTCCAGTGGAGAGCTACTAGCCTATTGGACCATGGTAAGTCCCATAGGGGGACTTTAGAAGAGAGAGATCTTCCCTTTTTGAAGGGAATGACTCCTCAGCGGTCCAGCTCTCCAACAGAGAGGACCTCCCAGCCATGATTGCTTAGGTGTTAAGTGTTGTACTAAGCATTCTTCTTCTTCTGGGGATTGTATTTGGGGGGGACGGGGGGGTTGCTGCATAAGCCCACAAAAATCTTTTCAGTGCAACAGGTGATTCAGGCTGTAATTTCAGTGAAGTGGGACAATCTAGAGGTATACTTTCCTTTAAGGACCAGGTTGACATCCCGTTTTCAGTTACGTTACCCTGTGAGTGCTACTTACTAGAAAAAAAAAACTTAAAAGGTAAAGGCAATTAAACTGAGGAATTAATTTTATTATTCTAAAATATGATGGGTCAGTCTTCAGGTTGACAGAGCCATGGGCAAGCTCTACCCTTTGGCTCTGAAGAGATGGAAAAAGCTGTGTATTCCTATGGTGGATGCCTTGGTTGTGGTCATAACTAAGAAGATTGCCATCCCTGTGGAGGGGTTCCTGCACTGAAGGACCTTCAGGATTGCAGGAATGAGGCCTTGTTGAAGCAGGCCTTCCAGGTGGCAGGGCTGGAACTGGAGACAGGCAAGCAGGGCTGGAGCTGGAGGCGGACAGGGCTGGAACTGAGGACAAGGCTGGAACTGGAGAACAAGGCAGGTAAGGCTGGGACTGAAGACTAAGCAGAAGACCAAGCACACAGCAAGGCCAGAGATCTCATTGTGAAGGCATCAGTGGTGAGGCAGGGAGTTCCTTATATCCCCCCCCCCCCCGACCAGAAATGAGCCATAGCGGATGTCCAGGTTCCCCTGTGGCTGGCCCTTTAACACAGAGTCCGATGCTATGCACACCAGATGCAGGGAGGGAACCGGAGGGGTGCAACCTGCAGGACTGGCAGGAGTGTCCCGATGTACTGAGAGCCACTGTGCAGCCGGTGTGCCATCCTGGGGAGCCAATTAGAAGGCCTGAGAGGCCTGAGCCCCTCAAGGCCGAACCCTGACACCCCACGCTGGCAGAAGGGTAAACTGGCATGTTGAGGGAGCAGACTCGGCCATGACCGTGACAATAGACAAGTGATATACTAGTTTATAATTATCCCTTACAACTAGAGAAAGTCACAGCTTGATGACTGAATCACTGATTCCTGTTACTTGGATGCGGCACAACCTTGTCAGATGCAATGATCTTCTCTCGCTGTATTCACGATCTGACCTAATCTATCTGTTAACTCACATTTAGTAGTTTTCCACAGTGAAGATAAACAAGAGTCTACTGCACAACTAGTATGCTTCATTTGGTTTTAAACTTCTAATCTATTGTAAAGGCAGATTCTACCAGTTGAGGTCTTAAGAAAACTATCAGCAGGACTACAAGGGGCTAAAAAAAAAATGTACAAGTGAAACATTTTGGATGTGCCTCACATTTATGTTTTAGCAATTCCCCTGCATCCTAATTCATTGTTATAACTAGTGAATCACCCTGCTGCCTCTATGTAAGCACAAGTATCTCTTATATTCAATAAAGCTTAAGAATCAAGTAACAGAAAATTAAATTCAGATGGACCTTATACTGCAGTTTACAGTGCTATTTCAAGACAGTCATTAGATTTTTATTGGGCCGATTCAGAATCTTATCTGAAGCTTCTCTTTTAGAGTAAAATATAATTTGCTTATACCTAAAATTGTGCTTAATGAGCCATTTCTGCAGTCATTGTGTCATATGGATTTGGTATCACTTGATCAGAAAAGCCGCTTTAGAACTCAGGCTGGACTAGCTCCTGTGATTGAAAGGCTTTAAGGAAGTTAAGTACTGCAAAGTTCAGATTAGAGGGCAGTTAATACGTAGTGATAAGATGCATTATCTAGGATTGTAAGAAATAGGAATTGGGCCTTCATCCAAACTAATGTTAAATATTCACTTTTTATTCTTTGTCGTATGCAATAGAGTGAAATCAAGATAAACATACACACACAAGCTCATTTTCTTCTTTCTTCATTTGAGTATTTTAATTCATAGTGACTGAATAAATTAATTATGCAGCAGATGATTCCAAACAACCCAAAATAATTCTGAATTTTAGATTGGGAAAAATAGTGCCATGCTCACAAATTGCTTTTGTCTTTTCTTACTATAGGGCCTGATTCAGAACATACTGTAATCGCATATTTGAAACAAGAAAGGAAAGTTACCTCCCCTAGAAATCACACATTGGCCAGAGCTAGCAAACAGTCTCAAGCTCTTGATATTTTCAGGGAAAAGTTCATTTGCTATGACACAAACATTAATGTAAATAGCACAAGTGTATGACGTATGCAGTACTTATTCATTTAATTGGTAGCATTGATTATGGGCCAGATTCTACAAATGGCACATTAAAAATTGACAGGGAAAAACCACATGGTTAACATGATTCTATAAGTTATGCCTAAAGTTACACGTAGTTTATAGAATATGCTCATGTGCCGTTCTTGCAACTAAAATTTAAGTGCACCCATTTAGGCCACCTAAAACCAGACCTAAATACCTGCACCTAAGTTAGGCGCAGATCGGGTGTATTCCATAATAGTGCACATAGTTTTTTGAAATGCTCGCAGCCCACCCATTCCACACCCATGGTCACGCCTCCTTTATGACTACGTGCATTAGAATTTACACGCAGCGCGTTATAGAATACGTCTAGAAAGTTGTGCACATAAATTCTAATTAGAGTTAGAAATTGTTAAGTACCAATTATTGGCACTGATTGGCTTGTCAATCAATTAAGTTGTGTTCACAAATTGGCCTTGTGGCCAAATTAGTGCAAACAACTTAAGTCACCATATATAGAATCTGGGGGAATATGTATGTGTGTGTATGTATAGATAGATAGATAAAACAGCAAGCACAGCTGCTGTATGGATAGTTTCTCTTTCAGAATGTATGGTTATTGCACATGGGTACATTATTACCTAGAGGTTTAGGCATTCAAAATTCGGCACCAAAAGAAATCCGCATGGAGCGCTATTCTATAAATGGTGTTCCAACTTGGCCGCTGGTTCTTGGCCGATCTAAGTTCTTGAATGGTGTTTAGCTGCCAGTAATGACACAGTAAATACAAGATAAGATCAGTCATCAGTAGGTACCATATATGAATTTGAAAAGAACCTTGAAGCTAAGTTCAAGAGGGTATAAAACCATAACATTAGAGTTACATTGGTGACATCTGTGTCCAGTAACAGTTGAAGCTGTCTCTGCTGGTGGGTCAGCAGGACTGTGGGTATTATTTTGCTGGGAATGGTGGGCCCTTTTATTAAAGTGTGTTAGGCTGTTAATGTGGTAACAACTAATGGGCAAATGCACTAATCACTTTTGCAGCATTTTTAAGGTTACCATGTGCTAAATAGCACATTAAAGGAATTTTGTTTTGGGGTGGAATTAGGTGGTGTATGAAAGTATGCAGCAATTAACATGCTGTACATACCTCACACTAACCAACTACTTTGCAGATAGCATGGAACACTGTAGGAGTCAGCACTCAAGATTAAGACCTACGTGTCATTGTAGACAATACACTGAAATGTTCTACCCAGTGTGCCAAAACGTAATCAGAATGCTAGGATTTATTAGGAAAGGGATGCAAAATAAGACCAAAATATTACAATGCCTCTGTATCGCTCCATGGTGTGACCTCACCTTTAGTATTGTGTTCAGTTCTGATCCTGTATCTGAAAAAAATATATAACATAATTAGAAAACGTTCAAAGAACAGCATCCAAAATGATAGAGGGGATGGAACTGCTCCCATATGAGAAAAGGCTAAAGAGGTTAAGGCTCTTCAACTTGGAAAAGAGACAGCTGAGGGGGGATATGATTGAAGTCTACAGAATCCTGAGTGATGTGGAGCACGTGGAGGTGAATCGATTTTTCACTCATTCAAAAAAGTACAAAGACTAGGGGACAGTCAATGAAATTACATGGAAATACTTTTAAAACAAATAGGAGGAAATATTTTTTCACTCAAAGAATAGTTAAGCTCTGGAACTCGTTGTTGGAGCATGTGGTAACGGCAGTTAGCGTATCTGGGTTTAAAAACATTTTGGACAAGTTCCTGGAGGAAAAGTCTATAGTCTGTTATTGAGATGGACATGGAGGAAGCCACTGCTTGCCCCGGGATTGGTAGCATGAAATGGTACTACGAATTGGGTTCTTCCAGGTACTTGTGACCTGGATTGGCCATTGCTGGAAGCAGGATACTGGACTAGATGGACCATTGATCTGACCCAATATGGCTGTTCTTATGACCACTTACTGCCTCCTAAATAGGAGGTGCTAAGTTCATCAGAGCTAACTGCAACCTAATTACTGAATGCTAATGCAACTGATAATGCATGATCTGCAAAAGAAAAGGCTGAGCATGCCCCCAGTAGTTGGCTTCTTAAGATTTGCAGCTACCGCACATTAAGTTTCTGCTTTAAGCTATTGTAAAGTACAATATCTGCACACTTGAGTAAAGAGATCCTGTCTGTCTTGGAGCTTGTACGAGAGAAAGAAAGCCATAGATATCTGTATGGGGAGTTTTAGAAAATTATACAGCTAGGGACTTAAAATAATTTGTGTGTGTGTGTGTGTTTGTTTGTTTGTGTGTGTAGGTGGGGGGAGGGTTAATAAAATAATTCTGGGGCCCTTTTACAAAGCTATGCCAAATCAGCACTACCACCGGGGTAGCATGTGCGCCTGGCGGTAATTCCAAGTTTGGCGCTTGCTGGATCCTGCGGTAGAAAATATTTTTCTATTTTTTTACCACAAGGGTTGTTCCTAGCAGTAATCGGCAGTGAGACCATGTTGGCATGCACTGCATGGTTACCGCACGAGTAACGCGTGATCCCTTGCTACTAGGTCAATGGCTGGCGGTAAGGGATCAGGCCGTAAATAGGCACATGCTAGTTTTATTTTTTGTGCACGCCCATTTCCCAGTCTATTTAAAAATAATGGCCTTTTTCCCAGCCGGGGTAAAAAGATGTGCTCACAGTACCGCAGGCCACTTTTTACCATGGCTTTATAAATGGACCCCTCTATTTGGAAAAAAAAAGTTTTCTAAAGTTATTGTTTAGGTGTGAGAAAATGTGAGAAGATTTGGTTCTCGTCCATTCTTGGAACATTCTCTGATAATTTATTACCCTAACTATGAAATAGCAGGCAAATTGTTATTGAAGGGAAGTGCATGGGAAAATAGTTGAGATTCCCTTTATAAATCATCTAGCAAAGGAGGCACCTGATTTTTTCAAAGGTGCTTTATGTCTGTTCAACATCTGCTTAGTTTTGGAAATGCAAAATTATTTGTGTTATTGCCTGCTCTGCCTCTGAACCCACCAGGTAAATTTCTACAGATAGATATAATTGCATTATGGTTTCCCAGGAGTACTTTTACCTGCAAAAAGATGTGCAATTTTCACATAACCAACTTACCCAAGGAGAGCAGTTTTGGCACCAGACGTTAGAGTTCAAACAGTAATTTGGATATTGTCAGACTGCATAATGTTGATATAGTTATTAAACAGGAAATAAAGCTTTTGTGAGTCTGGCTGGATTCCAGCTTGACTATGGAAACACATGTAAGCCATTTGGTTTAGAAAGTTATGTTTAAGCTGAAATTGTTACGCAGGTTAAGATATTATTAAGGGAGTTAATTTTCAGCTTATTATTCAAGCAATTGTTCTTACTACTCTCAACTATTATAATGTTTGTTTGATGGGTTTATTGATTAAACAATTACAAAGACTTCAGGATTTACAAAACGTTTCTGCTAAGTGAATCTGAAAGGCAACAGATTTGATCATTCAACATAATTTCTGTGAAAATTACATTGGCTTGCCTATAAGAGCAAGGATCAAATTTAAGTTATTAAGTTTTGTGAACCAGGCTGCCTACCTGACAATATAGGCCAAGGGTTTTACATTAAACACCACCTGCTGAAATACAAACCAAAGTCTAAAGGCACCACTTGCCAAAATGCATGCTGAAATCCACAAGCACTGCTTGCCAAAGCGTAAGCTGAAATCCAGAAGCGCTGTTTGCGAAAATGTAAGCTGAAGTCTAAAAGCATTGTTTGCCAAAATGCAAGCCAAAATCCCGACTGTTGAAGAGGTTAGACTCAGGGTTGCCAGGTGGAAAATGTTTTGCCCACCCAAACCAGCCCAAACCCCACCCCCCCACCCCCGCTATCATCAACCCCGCCGTCATCGGCCCCACCTCTTCTGTCATTGGCCCCACCCAGAACATCACTAACCCCGCCCAGAACATCATTAACCCCCACCCCCCCGCGGCCCAAAAAACCGCTAAAAAAACCACCAAAAGACCCCAAAACAAGCCAAAAAAAACCGCAACCCACCGCAGGCAAAAATTTCCCGCGGCAGGTCGTGGAAAACCGCCCAATTGGGTGGGAAAACTGCCCACCTGGCAATACTGGTTAGACTCTGCTTTTCTTGTCCTCTTGAGCCTCTGGGTCCTCTTAACAGATCCCTTTCTTACTCAGGGTCAAAGTATTCTACATCTAGAAAGACTCTTCCAGGTCACACCAAATAAGTCCCTGGGCTTCCGTTCTCTCCACTCCAGGCTCTAAGAGCCAATGGGTTCAATTTCCCTACTCCTAGGGCTTTAAATCTCCAAACTCTTGGTTAGTCTGAATATGCAAATAAGCATGCGGATCACTGCTCAAGTCAACGTTTTATCTTTCACAGATTCTTCTCACGACACTAATCCACTCCCTGCCTTTCAGGACTGGGTTAGTCTGTCCCTGCCACCTCCCACATAGTCTCTACGTTTTGACTACCACCACCCCAGCAGGATCCCAGGAATTACCCCGAGTATGTTGGAATGGACTAAACTCAAGTGATCTTCCTATAGTCGGCTGGAGATACCTTTTCTATTCCAGGGGAGCTAGTGACGGGACATATACCCCTTTAAAATTTTCATTTTTTAAATTTTGTGTAGTCTAAATCCTGGATATTTAATTATGGTGTATAGACCATCTCAACATTTATGATCCTCAAAAGAATTATTGCTGGTGGCACCCCCACCAATTACATGTTGTCAACTGAGTAGTACTAGGAAGAACACAGTATTAGAGAGAGCATCGGCTCTTTGGAATAATCTTCCATCTATTGTTAGAAACTATTTCACATTAAATGACTTTTAGAAAAGCCATAAAAACTTGATGATTTCAACATTATTTGGAAATTACTATGTTTTTTTTTCTCTGACTGTATCTTGTTGTACTCTTGTGATCATTGCCGTTGTTATAACCCACTTTGAACTTGTAGGTTAAGTGGGATATAAACGCTGTTATTAAATTAAATTATTAAATGAAGTAGTGATTTACTAAGTAGGTGGCTTATGAAAAATGCCCTCACAGAGAATGAGATCACAGGAATATAACAACAAATATTTGTAGAGAATGCAGTGAAGTTATACAGTGGTGGAAATAAGTATTTGATCCCTTGCTGATTTTGTAAGTTTGCCCACTGACAAAGACATGAGCAGCCCATAATTGAAGGGTAGGTTATTGGTAACAGTGAGAGATAGCACATCACAAATTAAATCCGGAAAATCACATTGTGGAAAGTATATGAATTTATTTGCATTCTGCAGAGGGAAATAAGTATTTGATCCCCCACCAACCAGTAAGAGATCTGGCCCCTACAGACCAGGTAGATGCTCCAAATCAACTCGTTACCTGCATGACAGACAGCTGTCGGCAATGGTCACCTGTATGAAAGACACCTGTCCACAGACTCAGTGAATCAAATACTTATTTCCACCACTGTATCTGTTCACTCTGCCGTTCATATGCATTTTCAATCTGAATTCAAGCAGAGATTTTGGACCAAAGGTTATTACAAAAGCTGTAAGTCCGTTTATTCTTTTGTATTCAAATGACTATGACCTCCGAGTAAGGGACCTATGTGGTCTCAAAATCTCATGTGGTAAACCATCTTTTGATTATTCTCTGTTGGTTCCCTAAATTGTATCGTAATCTGCAGAGATTAAAGCATTCAAAATAAAGAATAAAGCATGTACACCCTGTACGGCACATTCTGGGAGCTCAGCTCTGGAAATGCAAATGCATCTAATCATTAACAAATGCTGTGTATAATTAACTGTTCATTTACATATGTACAACCGGGATATTCTTAGTCACAACAAGCAGAGGCTTGGTATGCCCTCAACTCCAATGAAAACATAGAGTCACAGTAATAGCTCTAACCAGAGCCAAGCATAGCATAGTTGCTGCTTTGTGTGGTTTCTCCAAAATTACTTGTTACTGTGTATTTGCTTTATTAGTGCAGGGTCTAATATTATCCAAATTAGACCATTGTAATGTATTATACCTTGGAGTTTCTGCTACACTACAAAAAATACTTCATTTATTACAAGATACCATAGCCCACTTACATAAGTACATAAGTGTTGCCATACTGGGACAGACCGAAGGTCTGTCAAGGCCAGTATCCTGTTTCCAACAGTGGCCAATCCAGGTCACTAGCACCTGACAAGATCCCAAAACAGTACAATACATCCTATGCTGCCCATCGTAGAAACAAGCGGCAGATCTTCCCCAAGTCCATCCTAATAATGACCTATGGACTTTTCCTTTAGGAAGCTATCCAAACTCTTTTAAAACCCCGCTAAGCTAACTGCTTTCACCACATTCTCTGGCATCGAATGGCAGACTTCAGCCTTTCCTCATAGGGAAGTCATCCCGTCACCTTTATCATTTTGGTCTCCCTTTTCTGTACCTTTTCTAATTCCACTACATCTTTTTTGAGATGCGGCGACCAGAAATGAACACAGTATTCGAGGTGCAGTCGGACCATGGAGCAATACAAGGCATTTTAACATCCTCATTTTTGTTTTCCATTCCTTTCCTAATAATACCTAACATTCTATTTGCTTTCTTAGCCGCAGCAGCAGCACACTGAGCAGAAGGTTTCAACGTATCATCAACAACGACATCTAGATCCCTTTCTTGGTCGGTGACTCCTAAAGTGGAACCTTGCATGACGTAGTTATAATTTGGGTTCCTCTTTCCCACATGCATCACTTTGCACTTGCTCACATTAAACGTCATCTGCCATCAGTAGTCTTTTTAAAATGGTTTATGTCCTCACTAAATTTGTGTTTGGAACAGGGGCACTATCCTGGTCACCTTGGTCATATTATCCTTACACCAATTTTAGGGCCCCTTTTACAAAGCTGCATCAAAAGGGGGCTTACGCTGGCATCGGCACGTGTTTTTGACCCGCGCCGAGACCCCCTTTTACCACAGCGGGTAAAAGGCAAATCTTTCTTTTTTTCAGGAAATGGCTGTACAGCAAGTGAAGCACTTGCTGCGTGGCCATTTTGGGGGGGGGGGGGGGGGGGAGAGCACTTACCGCCACCCAGTGAGGTGGCGGTAAGGGCTCCCACGCTAACCCAGTGGTAACTGGGCAGCGCGCGGCACTGCCCAATTATAGCCAGGTACACACCGTCGATACAAAAATAAAAAATTTTTGTAGCGCCGGATATGACGCTCGCTGGGGGTGGGAACTACCACCGGGCTGCTGTGGTAGCCCAGCGGTACTTCCGTTTTAGCGAGCGGTAAGCTTGCGTGGGGCTTACCGCCACTTTGTAAAAGGGTCCCTTAAAGAATCAATCTGGGCCTGTGTCACAAGTAAGTAACTATAGACCAGTAGCGTCCACTTCTTTGTTTGTAAAGATATTAGAAGCAATAGTTACACAACAACTTGTAGAGTACCTAGATCAGTATAATATTCTGTCTTTTTCTCAATCAGGCTTTAGAAAGAACTTTAGCACTGAAACAGTTTTATGTGCTATAATAGCGGAAATAAAATATTGGCTTAGCAGGGGCTGTCACGTGACTACGGATCCAATTTGATTTGACAGCAGCATTTGATGTGATTGATCATGAGATACTTTTATGGATATTGGATAGTAGACACAGTTTTAAATTGGTTTAAGGGGTTTTTAACTTTGAGGACATAGGTTAGAATGAGGAATGAGCTCTCTTCTTCGTCGGTTCAAATTTTCGGCATTCCTCAGGCATCACCATTATCGCCCATTATTGTCAATTTAGTAATGTCATCCCTGACTAAAATTTTGGATAGTCATGCAATGAAAAATGTATCTATGCAGATGACATTACTTATTCCTTTGGACGCAGTGATCTTAAATATTAATGCTAAAACCACATTTTGTGTTGTTAGTTGAAGAATGGGTTACTACACACAAACTAAAGTTGAACCTAGGTAAAACAACGTTTTTTCATTGTTTCCAATTCTCAACAGGGTGTTTTATGTCAGATGATACTGTAACTATAGATAAGGTCTGTATTCCAGTTGAATCAGAGATAAAAAAAGTTTAGGAGTAGTACTGGATGCTCATCTTTCTTTTGAAAAGTATGTTGTTCAGTTAACTATAAAAAAAGGCTTTTTTTTTTTTACTTTGAAAAGACTAAGGGCCCTGTTTCTAAGCGGTACTAAGGGCGCATTAGCGTTTTTAGCACGCACTAAATGCTGAATTGCCCATAGGAACATATAGTCGATGGTAGCATTTAGCGTACGCTAACAACGCTAACTCGGCTTAGTAAACAGGACCCTAAGAAGGATTAGGCATTGTTTTGAACCCCTGCAATTTAGACTAATTGTTCAGCCTCTAATTTTGAATCAGCTAGATTATTGCAATGTACTTTTTGTAAGTTGTACACAACTAATTTTAAAGAAGTTGCTGACTCTACAAAATGTAGCAATTCGCTTGGTTTACTCTGCAAAAGAGTTTGATAAGGTTACTCCTCTGCTGGCTAGAGCCCATTGGCTCCCTATCCAAGCTAGGGTGTATTTTAAGGCCTGTGCAATTATTTTTAAAACATTATATGGTCTTGCCCCAGAATATGTGTTCTCATTGTTTATTTTCCCATTAAGAAAATGCTATTCAATTACGGAATACTTTGCACTTACATCTCCCATCTTCTAGATTTGTTAGATCTAAAAGAATATTTCAGTCCTTGTTTTCTTTTACAGGAGTTAAGTTTTGGAATGATCTTCCTGTAATTCTTAGATTTCTAGACAGTCTCTCGCAATTTAGAAAATCACTAAAAATGTGGTTATTTGAGATCTCAAATGTATGATGAGTTGTTTTTAAGTTTTTAGACTGGTTGACTTGATTGTAATTTCCAAGGTATGCCTGGCTTCTTACTATTTGTAAACCGCATAGAACTGTTAAGGTTGTTGCAATATAAAAGGTATTTTTAGTTTATTTATTTATTAGGATTTATTTACCGACTTTTTGAAGGAATTCACTCGTCGGTGTACAATAAGAATAAATCAAACATGAGCAATAGACAATTACAGCAGTAAAAATACTCAAATAACAATACATAGTATGGCATAGAGGGGCATAATCGAACAGAAACGCCTATCTCCATGGGCGTTTATCTCCGAGAACGGGTCCGTGAAGGGGCGGAGTGAACCGTATTTTCAAAAAAAAATAGACGCCCATGTTTTATTCGCCAAGGTGTGAGCTGGGCGTTTTTGCTTTTCAGCGATAATGGAAAATGAAATCGCCCAGCTCAAAAACGAATAAATCCAAGGCATTTGTTCGTGGGAGGGGCCAGGATTCATAGTGCACTGGTCCCCCTCACATGCCAGGACACCAACCGGGCACCCTAGGGGGCACTTTTACAAAAACAAAAAAAAAGGTAAAAGAGCTCCCAGGTGCATAGCACCCTTCCCTTGGGTGTTGAGCCCCCCAAATCCCCCTCAAAACCCACTGCCCACAAGTCTACACCATTACTATAGCCCTAAGAGGTGAAGGGGGGCACCTACATGTGGGTACAGTGGGTTTGGGGGCTTGGACGACTAATAAGATTAAGCAGCACAATTGTAACAGGTAGGGGGGGGATGGGCCTGGGTCCACCTGCCTGACGTCCACTGCACCCCCTAACAACTGCTCCAGGGACCTGCATACTGCTGCTTGGGAGGAGGGTATGACATTTGAGGGTGGAAATAAAAAGTTGTGAAACATCATTTTGTTGTGGTGGGAGGGGGTTAGTGACCACTGGGGGAGTCAGGGGAGGTCATCCCCGACTCCCTCTGGGGGTCATCTGGTCATTTAGGGCACTTTTTGGGGCCTTATTCGTAAAAAAACAGGGTCCAGGAAAAGTGCCCTAAATTCTAGCTACAAACGCATCCATTATCGGCGAAAGGCGCCCATCTCTGTTCGGGTGATAACCACGCCCCAGTTCCGCCTTCACCACGCCTCCGACACGCCCCCGTCAACTTTGTCCGCATCCGCGACGGAGTGCAGTTGAAAGCGTCCAAAGTTCGGCTTTCGATTATACCGCATTATTTGTTTTTGTGAGAAAAACGCCCATCTCCCGATTTAGGTCAGAACTTGGGCGTTTTTCTCGTTCGATTATAAGCAGGATAGTATACTACTTACAAGGTTTAGTTTAGTTTAGTTTAGTTTATATGCATAAAATAATAAATTTACCCTATATTATAATGTTTGTTTATTTTGAAGCTGGGGTCGGAGTTGGTACATTTTTACCAACTCCAGCTCTACCTAAAATTGCTTCCAACTCCACAGCCCTGATAAGCAGTCTGAAAAGGTTATATGTTTGAATGTCTGTCACTTTTTTTGTCTTCACAGAAAAGGATGCGGTTTGGACAGTTGTATTACAAATTGCTCTAGCAGAATTTATTAAAACTTCATTTTTTTGTTTCTAGTGACTTTACTTACCTTTTCCCAGAAATTGTCGCCAATAATATATAGTCAGATCAATATTCAAGACAAGTCATACATTCACCAGTGCCAGATGAACATATAATTTCTATATCCATGCCTTGAGCTTTACTGAGGAAGGTATTGGGGTCATAGGACCACCAGGAACCTTCTTTGGTGGTGATGATTCGGAGCAACAAAAACAAGGTCTACAAGATGTAATAGGACAAATTGATAAACTTAAGAGTAACAAATCACCTGAGGCCCTGTTTACTAAGCCACGCTGTAGATGCGCTAACTTTTTAGTGTGCTCTAAAAATTAGCACGTACTAATTCTAGAGATACCCAAATATTCCTATGGGTATCTTTAGAGTACATGCTAATGTTTAGCGTGAGCTAAAAAGTTAGTGCACCTACAGCGCGGTTTAGTAAACAGGGCCTCAGGTGTGGATAGTACTCATCCCAGAGTCCTGAAGGAGCTTAAACATGGCATCGCATGTTCAAAACACTCACAGTACCTAAAGATCAGAGGGAAGCCCATGTATGCCTGTTTTTAAAAAGGGCTCCCAGGGTGACCTGTGACACTAGAGACGGTTGCTGAAAATTGACCTCCATATTTCCAATAAACGCTTAAAAGTAAGGTCCGGGTTTGATTGTCAGACATAAGCCTAGTTCCTTCAGTAGGCAATGAGGAGATAACACGACATATGTGGCAATCCCAGCCATTTCACAACAGTAAACTTGAGAAGTACATATCCCAGATATTGAAGAAAACCATATTCTATGGCCCCTAAGTAGAAGGAAGGAATGTAAAAATAAGGGTAAAAAAATGTATAAGGAAAAACTGCTTCAGTATAGGAAGAAATTATTATTATAGCATAGAATGAAAAAAGATGAGGGGTTACACTGATTTGTATGTTTTTTTTAACTACCCTATCACTGTCTGTTTTTCAACAGGTAAAAAATGCAGCTGCCAATGTACTCAGGGAAACGTGGTTGATTTACAAAAATACTAAACTGGTCAAAAAAATCGATCATGCTAAAGTAAGAAAACATCAGCGCAAATTCTTGCAGGCTATTCATCAGTAAGTACTGTTTTGCTCTATGCAAGTATTTTTGTTCATCACAGTAGTATAGAACTTACTGTTAGATAACTGCAGTCTAACTTTTCTGCTTCCATTAAGGCTGTCACCTAGTTTTGTTACAGAAAAAAGAAATATTTTGATTTGTTTTCTTTTCGCTGCACTTTTGTTTCATGCCAAAGTACAAATTAATTCAGGTTTAGTTTTCTTTGATGTTATGTGACAACTAATTATCAGTGGATTTTTTTTTGTTGTTGGCCAGAAAGGATTCACTGCTCTCGCAGTCTCTTGCAGGGCCAGGATTCACTGCGGCGTGCACTTGTCGTTATCCCATCTCCCTCCATGGCACCCCAGTGAGCTCGCTGCAGTGCACCAGGGCGCTGCGGCACAGTTTGGGAAATGCTGGTTTAATGTATTAGTATGAATAATCATTGCAGTTTTGTACCGTATATAGTATTAGTAACTGGGTTTTTATTTTGGCTGTATAAAAAGTTTGAATTGGGTTATAGATATTAATTCCCAGTGATCAAGGCTGAATCCTCAGGTGTGCACTAGAAATACAATTCCTTTGCCCTTCAGTGAAGGTAAATAGTGGTGGTGAAGTTCATATCTGATGTATTATTAACATCCAGATCAATATTTAAATCATATTTGTGATTAGCACCACAACCTCTGATTGTGTAAGTGCTTCCCCCTCCCCTCTCCCCCCCCCCCCCCCCCAAATCCTCAGAACATAACAGACAGCTTTGGTTGTTTTTTTTTTGGCTTTTTAATGATTTAATCTGTAGGAGTGAAATTTTGGGCCAAGTGGGGACTTCAGGTTATCCATTCAGCAGCAAAATCCAGCCACATGGAGGGTAGTTTTATAACATGGAACCTACTAAAAGCACTGTTGTAAGGAATATATTTATAAAGAAATGTAGGCCCAAGCCTAGATGTTAGGAAGCATGCTCGTAAATCATAGTATTTTAGAAATTACACACATCTACACTGTGCCCAGACTGTGCCCATGTGCACTCTGACTGTCAAATTACATGCCATTGAGCAACATTCATACTTTTACGCTGGTTGCAATTTTATAAGAGATCATTTACACGCGTACGATACTACAGAAGCACTTTAATTACTAAAATAACCCCCGGTTAAGCACAGACTTCTTATCTAAATATATGTGTCCTCTTTTAAAATCACCCTTTAAGGGGACAATTCTATAACTAGGCGCCTCCAGTTAGATGCCCAAAGGGCACATGGTGGGAGCTTATTCTAGAAAGGTGACCAGATTCCATTATAGAATACTAGCATAACCCGGTATCCATGCGCCCAGCATCTTAGGTGCTCACACTTATTGCAGCTGTATGGCTTGCCTGAGCGCTCCTTTTACTAAGGAGTTGTGAGCCCAGTGCAGGCTTACCGCTCGCTATACAGGAAGTACTACCGCAGCAGCCTGGAGATACTTCCCACCCCTAGCGTACTGTCATTTCTGGCGCTACAAACATTTATTTTTGTAGCGCCGGAGTGTACCTGGCGGTAATCAGGCAGTGCCGGGCATTGCCCGGTTACCTCTGAGTTAATGCGGGAGCCCTTACCATCACCTCAATGGGTGGTGGTAAGGGCTCCCCCCGAAATGGCCATACACAAGTGCTTTACTTACCGCCCAGCCATTTCCTATAGGAAAGCGAGACTTCCCTTTTACCAGCTGCAGTAAAAGGGGGTTTTGGCGCACATGTAAAACATGCACCAAGGCCAACACCGGCTGCCTTTTGCCGCAGCTTGGTCAAAGTGACCCTAAGTGCGAGCACCTAAAGTGCGGCAGGGACATGTGTAACTTACAGTATTCTGTGAGTTGGGCATATAAGCAGGAACCCGCCTGTGTCTCACTCATGCTGTGCCCCTGTGTGTGCCCCTCATATGAAGAAAGGCTAAAGAGGTTTGGGCTCTTCAGCTTGGAAAAGAGACAGATGAGGGGAGGTATGATTGAGATCTACAGAAACCTGAGTGGTGTAGAACAGGTAAAAGTGAATCGATTTTTTACTCATTCCAAAAATACAAAGACCACGGGACACTCGATGAACTTACATGGAAATACTTTTAAAACAAATAGGAGGAAATATTTTTAACTCAAAAAATAGTTAAGCTCTGGAACTCTTTGCTGGAGGATGTAGTAACAATGGTTAGCGTATCTGGGTTTTAAAAAGGTTTGGACAAGTTCCTGGAGGAAAAGTCCATAGACTGCTATTGAGACAGACATGGGGAAGCCACTGCTTGCCCTGGGTTTGGTAGCATGGGATGTTGCCACAATTTGGGTTTCTACCAGATACTTGTGAACTGGATTGGCCACTGTTGGAAACAGGATACTGAGCTAGATGGACCATTGGTTTGACTCATTATGGCTATTCGTATGTTAAATACATGCTCTGTAAGTTAAGTGAGTATGTGAAGACCTTTTGCATTTACACACGTATGTGCTCACTTATGCACCTGTATGCCAATATTCTAAACATTTATGCATGTAACACACATGTAAATGTGGGTGTCTAAGTTATACAGTTAGGTGTCCCAAGGCTGTGCAGTAGAAGCATATTCTATAACAGAATTTATGTCCCTACATTCCCTTATAGGATACAGCTGTAACTTGGTATTTGCGCTACTAACATTTACATTCTTGCATTTACACTAGCCATAGAGCTGATGTAAGTTCTCGCACCTAGATACAATAGGGATGCGTACAATGTACAGTATAGTGTAAGTTTCCCACATAAGTGGGAGGCCCCCCTGTATTTTGCCCATTCTCCACCCATGTGTGCACCCCCTTGGAAAGGCATAGAACAAGGTATCTCAACCCAATCCTCAGAACACACCTAGCCAGTCAGGTTTTCAGGATACCCACAATGAATATGCATGAAATAAATTTGCATACCCCTGAGGTAGGGCATGCAAATTCATTTCATGCATATTCATTGTGGGTATCCTGAAAACCTGACTGGCTAGGTGTGTCTTGAAGACTGTGTTGAGAACCTCTGGTGTAGAAGGAAGGCTTTAATTGCACCAAAGAAATACTAAGCCCGACATGGCCACATTTCGCCTACAAAGGCTGCATCAGGGGGTTTTACACTGTGAACTTTGCAGCTGTTCACTGGGAATCCACAGGAGCAGCTTGAAGGCAATTTGCAAGTGAGAGCTAATTCTAGAGGGATGTGTGCATTGATTTACACCCCTCTCTAATCAGTGCCCCTGACACAACCTTTGTAGGCGAGACGTGGCCACATCAGTTTTTATATTTGTTTGGTGCAATTAAAGCCTTCCTTCTGCTCCTAACTTCATGTGGTGGTCTGCTATTTTCTGTGCTGATCTGAGCATTGCAGGTCCTTACTTCGATTTTGATACCCCACTCCCTTGGAAATGCATGCTATATAAGTTAAGTGCTTAGGCACCATTCTGGCATATATGCGGGTATGTGTGTACATATGAACGTAAGTGCTGGTATTCTAAACATTTACACAACTAACACATATCCTGTTTCCAACAGTGGTCAATTCAGGTCACAAGTACCTGGCAAAATCCCAGAACAGTAAAAGAGATTTTATGCTGCTTATCCTAGAAATAAGCAGTGGATTTTCCAAGGCCATCTTAATAATAACTTATGGACTTTTCTTTTAGGAAATTATCCAAACCTTTTTTAAACTCTTCTAAGCTAACTGCTTTTACCACATTGTCTGGCAACAAATTACTACTACTACTACTACTTAACATTTCTAGAGCGCTACTAGGGTTACGCAGCGCTGTACAAATTAACAAATAAGGACAGTCCCTGCTCAGAAGAGCTTACAATCTAAAGGACGAAATGTCAAGTTGGGGTAGTTTAGATTTCCTGAGAAAAGGTGTAGTGATTAGGTGCCAAGGCGACATTGAAGAGAAATTCCAGAGTTTAATTGAACATTGAGTGAAGAAATATTTTCTCCAGTTTGTTTGTAGCTCCATTGTGTGCCCCCTAGTCTTAATATTTTTAGAAAAGGTAAGCAAGTGAGTCACATCTACTTACGCACTCAAGTGGCAGCATAATATCTAAGCGCTACTCTGTAAAGGCGCACATAAGTGGCATAGCATGTAAATGCAAGGGGGTCTTTCACATTGGTGGAGCATGGAATGCCCAACAGTAAAAATACCAACAAACACCAGTATGGCAATTAGGATAAAATTTATTAGCACATAAACCCAACATGGCCACATTTCAGTATCCACCTGCATCGGGGTAATAGATCTTATTGGACAAAAATACAGTGCAGTGCTGACTATATAGGACTTGCTGACTGAGAATCTTTTAATGTCAATTAGTATTGCACAGCTTTACAGAGTGTACGGCTGTGGAAAGGGACATGGGAAGGACTGCCACTTATATGCGCAACTTACAGAATACAAGGGCCCTTTTACAAAGTGTCGGTAAGCCAAACGCAGGCTTACCGCACGCTAACCCGGAGCTATCGTCGACCCAATGCGACCGCTGGCAGTAGTTCTGCCTCCAGCGCATGCCATTTCCGCAACGCTAGAAAACATTTTTTTTATAGCACGGTGCTAACCCGGCGGTAATTGGGCATCACCACATACTGCCCGGTTACCACTGGGTTACCATGGGAACCCTTACTACCACCTCAGTAGGTGGCAGTATGTACTCCCCCCCTCCCCCCCGTATGGCCATGTGGTAAGAGTAATCTTATCACATGGCCATTTTTTAGGGGATTTTTACCCGCTGCTGTAAAAAGGGCCCTGGCACTTGGGAAAAACGGCCCCCCACTGCTACCGCAGGGCCCTTTTTCCTGCAGCTTAGTAAAAGGACCCCACAGTAAGTTATGTCTGCCCTTGCCGGGCTATGCTAGTATTCTACAATGGAATCTGGGTGGCCAGATGACGTTATAGAATAGGCTTTCACCACTTGGCAAATTGGGTCCTAAATGGAGGCACCCACTTATACAACTAGCCCCTTAGGACTAGATTCTATAAATGATAGCTAAAAAATTGGCACTGAAAAAAATAGCGCTATGGGCTATTCTATAAACCACACTTAAATTTAGGTGCGGTTTATAGAATAGCACTAAGCGTCAGGAACCATGACTATGTTTAAGCGTGACCATTTATGCCAATGAAATCCTGGAGTAAATCCATACGCGTAAATTAGGCATGGATCCTGCTAAATCTAAAACAGCTTGCATAAATTTTAGGAACGCCCTGACACGGCCCCTTTTTGGTTCCACATACTAGAATTTATGCATATCTCTTTATAGAATGCATCTAAAAAGATGCGTATGTAAATTCTTATTATTGCCAATTTAGTACCAATAACTGCTTGTTATAGCCCAATTATTGGCACTGATTGGCTCATTAATCAATTAAATTTCATGCACAAATTGGACACGTATTTAAATTTGCAAACGCAACTCAGAGTGCCATATGTAGAATCTGGGGTTTAATGGCTATATTACGTGTTTAAGTGCAAGTGCGTAGAGAGAAGATATAACTTTAAACAGATATCTATTTAAAGATTTAGGTGGATTTTCAGGTGTGGCACTTGGACAGATAGTACCGCTGAAAGCTGACTTTCTCACTGTTTAATTCTTATTTTTGATAAGTGGAAAAAGGGAACAAGGAAAGATGTTAAAAGAGCCTTTTTTGGAAGAGAGTAATTCCATCCCTTATCTAGTTTAAAAGATTTTTAACAACGAACCATAGCTTTTTGATTAAAAAAAAAAACCCAAACTTTCTGCTCTTTATTGCCAGCCAAATGATTTGGATTTAATTTGCTCCTCAGGCTTCTTATATTAACATGGTGAAAAAGATGAACACTGCAGAAATAGCACATGGAGTCTCCTGCACAACTGAACAAAATGAAGCTAACCACAGGGCCTATCAAAGAGAACCAACAAGGCTATTTGGCTCACACAGAAAAAGAGCTTTTGTTTAGGAAAAAATGTTTATTTTATGTCTTTTTTTTATTATTTTTTTTTACTGAACATGAAATTAATTCTGCTAGATAGAATTTATTTGCTTTGCTTTTTGTGTATGAGCATCTTTTTCACAAAATAGGAGCCCATTAAATTAAAGTCTGGGTCTTCCTAATTTGCACTGGCTCAGGCCTCGGAGGTTCCCAAAAGGCCCTGATGTAATTTTCACATTAGCAGCCTGTTTCTAATAACAATTTGCTACATAAGATGTATTTATTTATTTTAAACATTTATATATTGCCTATAACCTAGGTGATTTACAAGTGAAACGTACATAATAAAAATAGCTTTGACAACAAATACAACAAACTAGGAGCCCTGTTTACTAAGCCGCGTTATAGGTTTGCTAATGATTTTAGCGCGTGCTAAAAACGCTAGCACACCTTAATAAACAGGGCCCTAGATATCACAAACTGCCACTGCAAATACTGCTCGTCATCAAGAATCATAACACCAGTTGCTCCTACATAAAAGCTTCAACAAACAGCTCTGTTTTTCACAGTCTCTTCAATTGAGCCAGATTGCTGCACCAGTTTCGTGTCACGTTTTCACAAAAAAAATGTAAATAAGTGATCTAGCTAACAAGGATAACTACACCTCTTAGAAGTTTCAGTGTACGAAGCAGGGACGTAGCCAGACCCCACGGTGGGAGGGGACAAGAGCCCGAGGTGGGGGGGCACCTTTTAGTCTGCTGCCCCACCGCCACCCCCCCTGCTGCCTCACCCCCCAACACCTCGCCGCTCCACCAGCCGTCCTGCTGCATGCTCAGTTTCACTTAAAGAAGCATGCAGGACGTAAGGAGGAAGAGAGAGCAGGAAGTCTTCACTGGCGGGGATTGGGGACCCCACCAGCAAAACCAGGGGCCCGGATGAAATGTGGGGGGACCCAGGCCCCCGTAGCCCCATGTAGCTACGCCACTGGTACGAAGACTTTCTTTTACATGTCTGTTTCCCAAAAGTTAAAAATGTATTTTGTTATTTAGAACACAGTTACAACTCAGCCCTTTTAAAACGCAATCTGTTACAACGCAAATCTGCTTATAATGTGACGCAAGTGTGGCTCCCAGTTTCATTGACAGGAGATGATGTGACATCATAAGGCCAAAGCCGTCTACACCCACTCGGAGCTGAGCACACCGTCTCATGTTAATCATAGCTCCCTGGGTTAAAGAAATGTTGGAAACCTCAAACAAACGAAATAATTTTAATTTGGAAGAAAAAAATCGTGCGCTTGATAGAATCAAATCTGGAGTTCCACAAACCTAAGTGGCTGAAGACCTAGTAGTGAATGAGTCAACAGTTCATGGAAGGAAAAGGAGAAGGAGAAACTTTGTGATGCATCTAAGTCCATAGAGACAGACGATGGACTGAAATGAAAATGTTTGCAGCAACCTCAAGACAGCCAGTTAGATAAAGCTGTGTTTCAGTGGTTTGGCCTCTCTCTGGACCCATCTGCAAACGCAAGCCAAAGGAAGATATTGCCGCTGCCAAATAGTTCTTGGAAAGATATGCTAATGAAGGCCTCGCAGAAAATAAAGGCCTCAGAAAATGGCTAATGCAGAAAGAGTGCTGGAAACGGTCGTTTATAAGGAGAGTGGGGCCACTATAGAATCTTGGATTGATGGGGATAACAGCAGTCGTACATATGAGCACATGAGTGATTTGGAAATAATCAAAAACATTAATGGCAAAAATCTTGATCTGGATGCAACCGAAGAAGAATTTGTTAATGTATGCTTTGATGACATGTAGTTAATTTAAAAAACAATTATTGGCATCTTAAATACTTTATTGTATAGACAAGATGGTGGTTTGACACTCTCATTTATCCTTATTGGTAAATACGGGGTGCATTATGTTTTCCCTTTTCTTCTAAATTTTAGACAATTGTACAGTGCACCTATAAAAGACTGAAACATGATTTATATACAATATTGTTATTCTATAGTACTGCAACTATCATGCGCAAATACAAGAGACATGCAAAATACTGTATAAGTTGAATGCAGACAATGGGCAGAAATTTCTAACTGATCCTCTTATATCACAATGTGATTCTTTGGACCCAAATCACCGTGTTGTAATGGGGTTAAGCTGTATATCCCATTTATCAAGCTTTTCTGATTGAGTAACAATAATGCATCTGACCAAACTGAAATCAAACATACGTACAACATATAACATAAAATAATAGTCAATCAGTCACTTAATCAGGGAAAACAGGAGCCCACCCTTGCAAAATTTCAAATAATCTGACTCCAAGTGCACTGAATGTGGTAGTATATTTCATAATACAGGGTCTGCAGTGGTAAACACTGAAATTTAGACATAGTCCTCAGTAAAGGGACCATAATTAACCCCTCAAAAGGTGAGCTCGGCCTGCAATTGGTGGTGTAAAACAAATGCCTAAACTACAAATATTCCAGGGCATTCCCATGTGAAGCTTTAAATAATAAAATTGAAATCTTACAGGTCAACATTCAGCCAGTGGTGGTCAGTATTTCTTTAAATGCTGACTGCCACTGTTTAAATTGGACTTGAATATTCAATGCCAGGCCTTGTCCAGGCACCGGCACTGAATATCCAAGTCATTGGCAGATGCAGAGGGTGTGCAGATGCCAGCTGATACTCACTGCTAGTACCCACATAGTTCACTGGGCAAAGACTTATGCTTTTTATGTGGCCCTATCTGCTCGATTGAATATCATTCATAATCGCATATCTTCTGTCTCCATCCTGCTTTCTCCTCAGGACCATCCCAGGGCAGTTAAGTGCCGCTGATTATTGGCAGCTGACCCACTCAGCGTAATTTAAACAGGCAGGAACCTCTTCTGCCCAGTGTAAACTACTACTACTACTACTATTTAGCATTTCTATAGCGCTACAAGGCATACGCAGCGCTGCAACTTTTTAACCAAGGAGTGATATGTGTAAATTTCGAAGAGTCAACTATTAGCTGCAATATTCTGAACTGTTCATGGATCATATCAATGGGGATGGCAAGCCAAAAAATGTAACTACAATAGTCAAATGTAGAAAAACAGAAGGCCTGAATAACTAAATAAAAATGTAACAGTGACAAATACAGCTTCCTTCTTTGTAGCATATGAAACTTAGGGGCTCATTTTCTAGCAAGGCCATAAATTCAGTCAATTGTATCTTTTTCTGGCCATGTGCTAGTGTTAGCATTAGCACAAGGCCACTGAAAAAGAATTAACTTGGGAGCCCTCCACACCTCCTGTTTAGGAAGCGCTAAGGGCTTTTACAAAGGCACGTAAGGGTCTACACACACCCAGCATGCACCAAATTGGCATCACCGCCAGGCTACCTCGTGCCCCGGGCAGTAATTCTGAATTTGGCATACACCAAAAACACGTGGTAGAAAATATTTTCTACCGCGTGGTGCTTACCCGGCAGTAAACAGCAGTGATCGTGTGCTGCATGCCTACCGCTTGGGTCAATGGGTGGAAGCAAGATCTCGGGCTGAAAATGGGTGTGTGCTGGTTTTTATTTTGCCGCATGTCCATTTCCGGCCCCTTAAAAAAAGGGCTCTTTTTCCAGGACACAGTAAAAACTGGCCCGGTGCACACCCAAAAGATGCACTCGCACTGCCGCAGGCCACTTTTTGCCACAGCTTAGTAAAAGGGCCCCTAAGTTAGCATATACTAATGTCAGTGCACTATTTAAATAGTGCTTCCACACCCATTCTTTGCCCTTAAAATGACACCTCCACAAAACAAACCCAGTGCGGTTAGTGCGTGCAAATGGCAAAACTAATTCAAAATGCTTTTCCGCATCCTGTAGGCCATTTTCCTGCGTTAAGTGCACATTTGCACTTAATGCAATGTAGTAAAAGGAGCCCTTAATAACGAACTGCAAACTAATTCTAGCTGTGTGGATTTTACATCCTTTCAGCTCATCAGTTTTAAATTATAAAATTGCAGAGTATGTGAACAATTTTACTTCTGCAAAGGGAGAAAACATGCCAATATTTTTACAAAAAGGGCTATCCCCTGGATTCTATATGGCAAGACTTAGTGGCCTGCGCTAGTGTAGACGCATGTATTGGACGCATGCAGGTCCATTTTTCAGCACACCTGCAAAAAAGGCCTTTTATTTTTTTGGCCGAAAATGGATGTATAGCAAAATGAAAATTGGCATACATCCATTTTGGGTCTGATCTTACTGCAACCCATTCACTTAGCGGTGAGGTCTCACGCGTTAACCAGGCGGTAATTGCCAGCACGTGTACATATTTTCCAGCGCATACAGTGAATGCACATAAAAAATGAAATTACAGCCCAGGCTACACAGTAGCCAGGCGGTAGTTCCGAATTGGCGCACATTGGGCACGCGTAGGCGCCTATGTGGCTTAGTAAAAGGGCCCCTTAAATTGCATAGGCAAAGCCGGTCATATTCTGGATTTACACGTACAACTTAATTAATTAGCAACCCAATCAGTGCTGATAATTGCCAATTAAGCAATTACTGACACTAATTGGCATTAGTTAGAATTTATGCGCACAACTAAGCACACAACTAAGCGTATTCTGCAACATGATGTGCATAAATGGCGTCTTAAGTGGCAGATGACGTTTAATGTGAGCAAGTACAAAGTGATGCATGTGGGAAAGAGAAACCCGAATTATAGCTACGTCATGCAAGGTTCCACGTTAGGAGTCATGGACCAAGAAAGGGATCTAGGTGTCGTCGTTGATGATACGTTGAAACCTTCTGCTCAGTGTGCTGCTGCGGCTAAGAAAGCAAATAGAATGTTAGGTATTATTAGGAAAGGAATGGAAAACAAAAATGAGGCCGTTATAATGCCTTTGTATCGCTCCATGGTGCGACCGCACCTCAAATATTGTGTTCAATTCTGGTCGTCGCATCTCAAAAAAGATATAGTGGAATTAGAAAAGGTACAGAGAAGGGTGACGAAAATGATAAAGAGGATGGGACGACTTCCCTATGAGGAAAGGCTAAAGCGGCTAGGGCTCTTCAGCTTGGAGAAAAGGCGGCTGAGAGGAGATATGTTAGAGGTCTATAAAATAATCTTCCTGATTGTTAGACATCCAATACTGTTAAGTATTTTGGAGCATTCTGGAGTATAATGGTGTTACCCAGATCAAAAAAAGAGGCACTCAGTGTCTTGCAGCAACAGAGAAGAAAAACAACAAAGCAGACACTAGAGCCTTTATTCAAACAGTCCCGAAATGGCCACGTTTCACCAAATAGGCTGCATCAGGGGTCAATCATAAACAACTAACCAGGGACATACAATACTTAGCCCTGGTAATAAAGCTGTGCATCCAAGATGACTTCAAATGTCCGTTTAAAAAGATGTGCTTTCAAATGTTTGCCAAAAGACAGAATAGGCGATGTGGATTGCAGATCCAATGGTAGTGCTTTCCATAAAATTGGATTAGCAACCAAAAAATGGGAGGAACTGTAATCTTCCCATCTAATATGACAGAAAAATAGAACATCAAGAAGGTACCTATCAGCTGAAATGTGATGCTTTTGTTGACATATAGGCACACAAAAAAATCCTGTTTAAAATAACCTAATTGGATTATGTGTGCATTAGCCAAAGAATTTTCAATAATTGTTTTTCACCCACTCTTCACTCGTTCTATAATGTGCCTGCTAACAAACTTCTACTTCAGTGCATAGTCAGAAAGAAAAATAACTTTTTCCGCTTTATTGTTAACCTACTATCCTGTCTTGAGTAATCTAATTGTAGTCTCTCAAAAGTTAAGTGGTGAAAATTCTCTAAACTTTTATTTTTAGCTATAGCAAAGTCATTAAAATAATAAGCCTATTTCATTATACTTTGACACATAACTTATTGTGCCTCTGTTTTTGTGCTATAAAAGAAACACAAGTCTTGAAAGTGTTTTTTTTTTAAACCAGTATTCACTGAGATGCTGTAGAAAGGATACAAATGTAATTTAATGGAGTAGCTGTTTGCAGGAGAAATAATAGTGAACAAAAATTCCGACTAATGCTAATGTGGTGTGACATTTTCGAAAGGAAGTTCAAATTAGAATTGAGACGTCCAGCTTGGGATATCTCATGTTTCACTAGTATTTTAGAACAAGACCTGTTGACATTCGGCCTGTTCTAAAATACATGGTGAAATGAGTGTATATGCACTGGTTAACATACAAAATAAACATTAATTTTAGAAAGGTAAACATTTAAAATATCATTGAGTCAAAAGAAGCACAACAAGTCCATAAACATTTATGCACCATAGTGTTATAACCAGACAGTTGATTTAGGGTGAGCCTGAGCCCAAAGTGAATGAGCCACTGATAGTAAGTATATTACAGAGACCTGTGGTGGTGCACTGTCACATGTCAAGTGATTTGAGTCCCACAGGCCCAAAATCTCCCTGTGCCCTCTTCCCCCTTCCCCAAACTAAAAAAAAAATAGCTGAGCTAGCACGATTCCTAAACCGGCAGCAATGTCCCCAAGCCACAGCCACTGTCAGCCCCCGTGCATTCTCAGTTTTATATGAAAACTGAGCATGCATATGGGGACAGGGCAGCGTCTCGTGGATACTACCTCTAGCTGCCCAATTTGCAAGTGTTCCAGCCAGGAGGGGGTCTTTGTCTGGTGGAGATTGGATCACCCCACCAACCACAGTAAGGGAACACCAATTTTAGATGGGCCTGAACCAAAAGTGGGTGGGCCCGGGCTTACTTATACTACAGATGCACTAGCATATTGCATATATTGTAAAATTCCAACATAAATATTTACCTGCCTGAATATAACGTGGAGGGAAATAATCGAACGTCGCCGGCGATCTATTTTGGCGGCGGCGCAACAGCTGGCCGGAACCGTATTTTCAAAAAAGATGGCCGGCCATCTTTTTTTTTCGATAATACGGTGTGGCCCGGCGAAATGCCTTGGATTTCGCCGGGTTTGAGATCGCCACTTTTGTTTTTCTGCGATAATGGAAAAAACTGCTGGCAATCTCAAACCCGGCGAAATCCAAGGCATTTGGCCGTGGGAGGAGCCAGCATTTGTAGTGCAATGGTCCCCCTCACATGCCAGGACACCAACTGGGCACCCTAGGGGGCACTTCAAACATCTTTTATAAACAACCAAATTAGCTTCCAGGTGCATAGCACCCTTCCCTTGTGTGCTGAGTCCCCCAAATCCCCCCCAAAACCCACTGCCCACAAGTGTGCACCATTACCCTAGCCCTAAGGGCTGAAGGGGGGCACCTACATGTGGGTACAGTGGGTTTTGGGGGGTTTGGGAGTGCTCAACATTACCCACCACAAGTGGAACAAGTAGGAGGGGGATGGGCCTGGCTCTGCATTTCTGCAGTCCACTGCAACCAACAACAACTGTTCCAGGGACCTGCATACTGCTGTCAGAGTGCTGGGTATGACATTTGAGGCTGGCATACAGGCTGGCAAAAAAGGTTTGTATTTTAATAATTTTAGTGTGGGAGGGGGTTGGCGACTACTGGGGGAGTAAGGGGAGGTCATCCCCCATTCCCTCCGGTGGTCATCTGGTCAGTTGGGGCACCTTTTTGAGGCTTGGTCGTGAAAATAAAAGGACCATGTAAACCCGGCGAAATACTGCTTATCGCCGGGTTTTATTTTTCCATTATCCGCGAAAGACGGCCATCTGGTAGCCACGCCCAAGCCTGCCCATGTCCCGCCTTCGCTTCACCGCCAACACGCCCCTTTGAACTTTCGGTGGCAAGGCGAAGGGAAAGCGGCGAAGCTATCACGAATGTAGTTTTCGATTATACACTTTTCGACACTTTTGCGAAATCGCCGGCCATATCCCGATTTGTGTTGGGAAATAGCCGGCGATTACTTTCGATTATAAGCTGGATAGTAACATAGTAGATGACGGCAGAAAAAGACCTGCACGGTCCATCCAGTCTGCCCAAGAAGATAAATTCATATATGCTACTTTTTTATTTGTACTGTCCTCTTCAGGGCACAGACCGTATAAGTCTGGCCAGCATTATCCTCGCCTCCCAACCACCAACCCCGCCTCCCACTACCAGCTCTGGCACAGACTGTATAAGTCTGCCCAGCACTATCCTCGCCTCCCAACTACCAGTCTCGCCTCCCACCACCAGCTCTGGCACAGACCGTATAAGTCTGCCCAGCACTATCCCTGCCTCCCAGCCACCAGCCCTGCCTCCCACCACTGGCTCTGGTACAGACCGTATAAGTCTGCCCAGCCCTAGCCCCACTTCCCAACCACCAGCCCCGGCACAGACCATATAAGTCTGCCCAGCACTAGCCCCACCTCCCAACCACCAGCTCTGCCACCCATTCTAGGCTAAGCTCCTGAGGATCCCTTCCTTCTGCACAGGATTCCTTTATGTTTATCCCATGCATGTTTGAATTCCATTACCATTTTCATCTGCACCACCTCCCGCGGGAGGGCATTCCAACCATCCACCACCCTCTCCGTGAAGAAATACTTCCTGACATTCTTCTTGAGTCTGCCCCCCTTCAATCTCATTTCATGCCCTCTCGTTCTACCGCCTTCCCATATCCGGAAAAGGTTCGTTTGCGGATTAATACCTTTCAAATATTTGAACATCTGTATCATATCACCCCTGTTTCTCCTTTCCTCCAGGGTATACATGTTCAGGTCAGCAAGTCTCTCCTCATTCGTCTTGTAACGCAAATCCCATACCATCCTCGTAGCTTTTCTTTGCACCGCTTCAATTCTTTTTACATCCTTAGCAAGATACAGCCTCCAAAACTGAACACAATACTCCAGGTGGGGCCTCACCAACGAATTGTACAGGGGCATCAACACCTCTTTTCTTCTGCTGGTCACATCTCTCTCTATACGGCCTAGTAACCTTCTAGCTACGGCCACCGCCTTGTCGCACTGTTTCATCGCCTTCAGATCCTCAGATACTATCACCCCAAGATCCCTCTCCCCATCCGTACCTAGCAGACTCTCACCGCCTAACACATACGCTTCTCTTGGATTTCTACTTCCTAAGTGCATCACTTTGCATTTCTTCGCATTGAATTTTAATTGCCAAACCTTAGACCATTCTTCTAGCTTTTTCAGATCCTTTTTCATGTTTTCCACTCCCTCTGGGGTGTCCACTGTGTTACAAATCTTAGTATCATCTGCAAATAGGCAAACTTTACCTTCTAACCCTTCGGCAATGTCACTCACAAATATATTGAACAGAATCGGCCCCAGCACCGATCCCTGAGGCACTCCACTACTCACCTTTCCCTCCTCCGAGCGAACTCCATTCACCACCACCCTCTGGCGCCTGTCCGTCAACCAGTTCCTAATCCAGTTCACCACTTTGGGTCCTATCTTCAGCCCATCCAGTTTATTTAAGAGCCTCCTGTGGGGAACCGTATCAAAAGCCTTGCTGAAATCTAAGTAGATTATGTCTATAGCACGTCCACGGTTCAGTTCTCCGGTCACCCAATCAAAGAATTCAATGAGATTCGTTTGGCACGATTTCCCTTTGGTAAAACCATGTTGTCTTGGATCTTGCAACTCATTTTCTTCCAGGAAATTTACTATCCTTTCCTTCAGCATCGCTTCCATTACTTTTCCAGTAATCGAAGTGAGGCTTACCGGCCTGTAGTTTCCAGCTTCTTCCCTATCACCACTTTTGTGAAGAGGGACCACCTCTGCCGTTCTCCAATCCCTAGGAACCTCTCCCAGTTCTAAGGATTTATTAAACAAATCTTTAAGAGGACCCGCCAAAACCTCTCTGAGCTCCCTCAATATCCTTTCCCATCCGTTCCCATGGCTTTGTCCATCTTTAGTTTTTCTAGTTGTTGATACACACTCTTCCGTGAACGGTGCTATATCCATTCATCTAAGGCATTTTAGAAAGATAAATATTTATTTTCCTGAATCTGTCACAGAGCCCAGTATCCCTTGCCACTTTGGCTTTTGGGAGTTGAGGACATCAAGCACTGGGGGATTAAGAAGTGACCTCCCCTAATCCCTGTAGTGGAGCACTGCTCAGTATGAGCACTTTTTTGAAACCTAGACATCCATGGTACCTGGATGTTGATCTCTTAGGACTTAGACATTTATTCCCCTTCTATAAATTGGGAATAAACATTCAGGAGTCAATATTCAGAGCGATTTAACTGGCCAGACACAGCTCTTGGGTGGTTACATAAGTACATAAGTAGTGCCATACTGGGAAAGACCAAAGGTCCATCTAGCCCAGCATCCTGTCACCGACAGTGGCCAATCCAGGTCAAGGGCACCTGTTAAATCACCTGTTAGGGGCTAACCGTTAATTTTCAGCGGCACTTAACTGGTTAGAGATGCTAAAAATAACTGGTTAGCGCCAAACTGAAAACCAGCAATGTTGAGGGTGTTCCGGGGCAGATTTGGCACTTGGCCGGTTAAGTTCCGATATTCAGCACTTAACTGGCCAGGTTAACCGTGTAAATAATACCACATAAAAGTCAGTCCTGTCTTTACTGGCAATAACTTTTTATAAAAGTTTTGCCAACAGAGCAGTGAAACAGCTCTTACAAATATCAACTTCTCCGAACATGGTGAAGGGCCTTTGATCTGATGACCCCCCCCCCACCTAACAGCAAAGAAAAAACAGTAAATAACCACCAAGGAAACCCCTAACCCCCTTCCAAGGAAGAACCGTCTCCCCATCTACCATAGGGTTCTAGAACGTTCCTATTTACAGATTCAAATCATTAAGAATGAGACTATGGACTCTGAATGGAAGACACTGAATAAAAGGTTCCCAGATGGCCCAAAGGTGCTTCTTATGCTTAGCTGTTAAACAGGCATCTCGAGCCTCCATTACCAGTAAGGTGTGACACGTGGAGGGGCATAATCGAACGGGGACGACCATCTCTAAGGGCGCCATCTCTGAGGACGTCCCCGCGAAGGGGCAGGGCATCCCGTATTATCGAAACAAGATGGGCGTCCATCTTTTGTTTCGATAATACAGTCTGGGACGCCCAAATCTCAACAATTAGGTCAACCTTAGAGATGGTCGACCTAAATGTTGAGATGGTTGACCTTAGAGATGGGCGACCTCGGTTTTCGCCGATAATGGAAACCGAGGACGCCCATCTCAAAAACGACCAAATCCAAGGCATTTGGTCGTGGGAAGAGCCAGCATTCGTAGTGCACTGGTCCCCCTCACATGCCAGGACACCAACCGGGCACCCTAGGGGGCACTGCAGTGGACCTCACAAATTGCTCCCAGGTGCATAGTTCCCTTACCTTGGGTGCTGAGCCCCCCAAAACCCACTCCCCACAACTGTACAACACTACCATAGCCCTTATGGGTGAAAGGGAGCACCTGTATGTGGGCATAGTGGGTTTTGGGTGGGTTTTGGAGGGCTCACATTTACCAAAAGTGTAACTGGTAGGGGGAGGGATGGTCCTGGGTCCGCCTGCCTGAAGTGCACTACACCCACTAACAACTGCTCCAGGGACCTGCATACTGCTGTGATGGAGCTGGGTATGACATTTGAGGCTGGCAAAGAGGCTGGGAAAAGATGTTTTTTAATTTTTTTGGGGGGGGGTGGAAGAGGGTTGGTGACCACTGGGGGAGTAAGGGGAGGTCATCCCCAATTCCCTCCGGTGGTCATCTGGTCAGTTCGGGCACCTTTTTGAGGTTTGGTCATAAAAAAAACAGGGAGCAAATAAAGTCGGCCAAATGCTCGTCAGGGACACCCTTCTTTTTTCCATTATTGGCCGAGGATGCCCGTCCCGCCTTCGGTACACTGCCGACATGCCCCCTTGAACTTTGGTCGTCCCTGCGACGGAAAGCAGTTGAGGACACTCAAAATCGGCTTTTGATTATGCCGATTTGGGCAACCCTGAGAGAAGGACGCCCATCTCCCGATTTGTGTCGGAAGGTGGGCACCCTTCTCTTTTGAAAATGCCCTTAATACTGTTCCAATACGAAAAGGTAAGTATCTGTTCCAACATCCAATATTGCAAGATACATTTTTTTGCCAGTTAGACATGCTTTATGAGCAAGACCTGTCTGAATTTAGTAAGCGGGCCACAATGAGCCATTTTACCAAAAATGATACCCAGCAGAGAGGGGATAATTGCTTTCCCCAATATAGTCTCCAAAAAGCCTAATATTCTGTTCCAGTATTATCATACCAGGGAGCAATGCCAGAATCCATGGGTCAGTATATTTTCAGTGGTACCATATTTAGAATATTGAGCAGAAGCAGCACAACCAGCATAAAAATCTTGCTCCTGAGAAAAATATTCTCTACTAAGTATGCAAAATTGACATTCTCAATGAAAAGCGTCGTGTATCATTCATATTTCTACAGTCAAGTCGGCCCCTCGTAGACACACCCCAAACTCTGCATTCCATTTAGCTATAATTTATTTATTTTATTTTTATTTATTTGTTACATTTGTATCCCACATTTTCCCACCTATTTGCAGGCTCAATGTGGCTTACATAGTACCGTAGAGGCTTTCGCCATCTCTGGCAGAGGAACAAATACAAAGAGATATTGTGGTCGAATAAGGTTCATGTGTTATAGACACATTGGGGGATCATAGAGAGGAAGAGTAATGCAATGACTGTTAACAGGCTTAGGTTTCGTTGTGTTGCAAGGTATTGGCAATTAGGTTGGGTCGGTGGGGTATGCCTTTTTGAACAGGTTGGTTTTTATTGATTTCCGGAAGTTTAGGTGGTCATACGTTGTTTTCACGGCTTTTTGTAGTTTGTTCCACAGTTGTATGCTGAAGTAGGAGAAGCTGGATTAATAAGTTAATTTGTATTTGAGTCCTTTGCAACTTGGGTAGTGAAAATTTAGGTATGTTCATGCTGATCTGATTGTGTTTCTTGTTGGTAGGTCTATGAGGTCTGTCATGTAACCCGGGGCTTCTCCGTAGATAATTTTATGGACCAGGGTGCAGATTTTGAAAGCAATACGTTCTTTGATTGGTAGCCACTGTAGCTTTTCTCGAAGGGGTTTAGCACTTTCGAATCGCGTTTTTCCAAATATAAGCCTGGCTGCTTTGTTTTGAGTGGTTTGAAGTTTCTTTATGAGTTGTTCTTTGCATCCCGCATAAATTCCATTGCAGTAGTCTGCATGGCTTAGTACCATTGATTGTATCAGGTTGTAAAATGTTTCCCTCGGGAAGAATGGTTTCACCTGTTTGAGTTTCCACATTGAATGGAATATTTTCTTTGTTGTAGAGTTAACTTGGCCCTCAAGTATAAGGTTATGGTCGATGGTAACACTGAGGATTTTCAGGCTGTCTAAGATAGGGAGGGTGTAGTCTGGGGTGTTTGTTTGTGAATTTGTTCTTATTGTTTTGGGATGAGAGAATGAGACAGTGTGTTTTATCTGTATTGAGTTTTAGTTGAAATGCATTTGCCCATGAGTCCATGATGTTTAGGCTGAGCTTGATTTCATTGGAGATTTCTGTCGGGTCATGTTTTTAAGGTAAATATATTGTGACGTCATCTACATAGATGAATGGATTGAGGCCTTGGTTGGATAAGGACTTGGCTAGTGGTGTCATCATTAGATTGAAGAGGATCTGTGATAGTGGTGATCCCTGAGGTACTCCACATTCGGCTTTCCATGGTGATGATAGGTCTGAATTTGATTTCACTTGGTATGTTCTAGTGGTTAGGAAACCCTTGATCCAACTAAGTATGTTCCACCAATGCCAAAGTACTCTAGTAGTCTTAGTAGTATATTATGGCTTACCATGTCGAATGCACTAGACATGTCGAATTGAAGGAGAAGAATGCTTTTGCCTGTTGCTATTTCCTGCTTGAATTTGGCCAAGAGAGTAATGAGTACTGTTTCAGTGCTATGGAGGGGGTGAAATCCTGATTGTGATTCATGTAAGATTGAGAATTTGTTTATGTACTCGCCGAGTTGTTTGGTTACCATGCTTTCCATCAATTTGACTGCTAGTGGGATAGATGCTACTGGGCGGTAATTGGTGAGTTCACTTGTCTTTTGCTTGGTGTCTTTTGGAATTGGGGTGAGTAGGATGTTGCCATTTTCCTTAGGGAAGAGACCTTGGTGGAGCAAGTAGTTTAGGTGGGATGTGAGGTCTGTTATGAAGCGGTCAGGGGCAGATTTTATTAGGTAGCTGGGGCACGTATACAATTTGCAGTGGGTGTTGGCGAACTTATTGGTCACATGGGTAACTGTTTCGGTGGTGAGGAGTGCGAAGTTTGACCAGATTTGGTCTGCTGGGTATTCTCCAGGGGTTGGGTCCAGGCCATTGATGAAGTTTTTGATGTCATTATTGTCAGGAGGAAGTGTTTTACGTAGATTTACAATTTTTTCATTGAAATATTTAGCAAGTTTGTCTGCAGATGGGATGTCTGTGTTGGTTGAGGTGACCGAGGTTGTGTCTAGTAATTTGGTTACGAGTTGGTATAGTTTCTTCGTGTCTTTGTAGTCTGGTCCTATTTTAGTTCTATAATATAACATTTTGGCCTGTCTTATTGCATATTTGTATTTTCTTTGTATTTGTTTCCAAATGTTGAGCGTGTGATCGTCTTTTATTTTTTCTATGCTGATAATTCTTCAATGGAGATAGTGTATCACACAGTTTATAGAGGGCAGAGACTGATGTGTGCAATTGACTAGAGGGGGCATAAAAATTGCAACGATACCCTGAAAACAGTGGTTTTCCAGTAATTTGTTGACACAGTGTGAGATCTGCTGGTAAGTAAACAAATCCGGGGTTTGCTGAAGGGAAGCAAGTGATGATCTGATGATCGAAAAGTTGTCTGGCTTGGTGAGATGGATATCAATTGACTGAAATAGGCAGAAACTGCTTCATAAAGAATTTTATTAAAAAACATGACAGTTTAAATACAACATAAATCACCTTAGAGTGCTGTCATTGTGCCTTGGGAATTTGGAGGAGGGTCATTCAAAGGCTGCAGTGCATTGTGGCAGAGACAGCACTGAAAGCTGCCTCTCTAGCCAGTGGGACCTTTCCTCTGCCACCATTCCATATGGGAAAAGGAAGATGAAGCTACGATCTTACCCTCCCAGTGGATGGTTCAGGAAGCTCTAGAATCTTGTGAAGTGAAGCTGCAAGCAGGAGCTTTGATGTCTTTGGGCAGTCCTGATGGCTCCACAGGACAAAATCTGGATGGGGCATCCCTGTGTTCAATTGCCTCTGCCATTCTGCTATAACCCGAAAGTGATTCTCCCACTGGCAGTGACGAGAACACAACCCCAGCAGAGCATGGTACTGGTTCAGTTGTGGAAGGGACACTGCTGAAGTACCCTGCCGTATTGTTGGCAGAAGGTGTGCAGCTACAGTGAGGAGGGGATAAGCATCTTCCCCTTCATGCCTCTGGGTTCATCAATGGAGGGCTCTGGCTTTTAGAGAAATCAGCAGTGGTTACTTTACAGTCCTTGTGGAGAGTACTGTTCACTTTGGATAATTCACTCCAGGTACAATGTGCATAAGTTTTACTTAAGGTAGAAGATATTTCTGTGCAGTATGTGGCCCGTGTTCAAGTGAAGAGTCATCAAGCTACAAGAACTAAATGTTTAGATCTTAGAGTGATTCAGATCAACGAAAGAGACTCATTGCAGAGGAAGATGGAGTATTTATACCATCAAAGCAGGAAGAAAAATTTAAGATTTTTGAGTTTTACCTAATCTCCCTTTGTCTCTCCTGTGGACATGCTGCAGATATATCTGTGAGAGGTTTTGGGTGTGCTAGCTGATAGTTTACCTCCAATTGTCTAACTTATTTGGTGTCTTCATCTGGGACCTTGGGAGGAACGGATCAGTGAGAGGGAGTGGGAGACTATGAACTTGACTAAATTTTTGGAGACTTCTATGGAGCCAGTTGTAGGGAAAACTACCCTTCTTACCACCTTTGCACTTGAACTGGACCCTAGTGCTGTTTTAAGATTGTATTTCAGATTGGTTCCTGCATTGGAGATTGTCTCAATTTCTGCATGCTGTTCAGGAGAGCTTGTGCAAGCTGAAGGAATTGAATTCTTCTTCAGCCCCAAGGTACGCTGTACTCCCCCGATACCCGAAAGTGAAGCCGCCAAAGCTCGTTGGAGCTTTGGCGGAGGGGTCAGAGCCCTGGGTTTGGATAGTAGGACAACCTCGATGATGGGAGCAGCTTCAGTCATTGATCCTGTGCTGCCTGGGATGTTGGCTACTCCTGGACATGGTGTGCTTTCCAGGAGTGACCAGAGCGCTGTTGGTTCAAGGTCTCTAGGGACTCAGGCAGATGTGTCGGGTGTTGACTGGAGAGCAGTTCTGGCAGCCATTGGAAGATTGGAGAAATTGATGTCAGATCGTTTCCGTTAGAGATGGTTAAAAAGTATTTGAGAAGTGTTACAATTTACAGCACACACTATTGGGCTCATTTTTGAAAGAGAAGGACGTCCATCTTTCGACATAAAACGGAAGATGGATGTCCTCACAGAAATGTCCAAATCGGTATAATCGAAACCTGATTTTGGACGTCTCCAACTGCAGGCCATTGCAAGGACGTCCAAATTTTAAGGGGGGTGTCAGAAGAGTAGCGAAGGTGAGACTTGGGCATGCCTAATACTTGGACGTCTTTGACCCTTAATAGAAAAAAGCAAGAACGTCCCTGACGAACACTTGGACGTTTTCACCCGGACCTGTTTTTCTTACAACTAAGGCACAAAAAGGTGCCCGAAATGACTAGATGACCACCGGAGGGAATCGGGGATGACCTCCTGTTACTCCCCCAGTGGTCACTAACCCCCTCCCACTATCAAAAAACATCTTTAAAAATATTTTGTGCCAGCCTCAGATGTCATACTCAGGTCCGTGACAGCGCATGAAGGTCCCAGGAGCAGTTTTAGTAGGTACTGCAGTGGACTTCAGACAGGCGGACCCAGGCCCATACCCCCCCCCCACCTGTTACATTTGTGGAGGAAACAGTGAGCTCTCCAAAACCCACCACCAACCCACTGTACCCATATATAGGTGCCCCCCTTCACCCGTAAGGGCTATGGTAGTGGTGTACAGTTGTGGGTAGTGGGTTTTGGGGACTCACACACAAGGTAAGGGAGTTATGTTCCTGGGAGCATTTTATGAAGTCCACTGCAGTGCCCCCTAGGGTGCCCGGTTGGTGTCCTTGCATGTCAGGGGGATCAGTGCACTAGAAATGCTGGCTCCTCCCACATCCAAATGGCTTGGATTTGGACGTTTTTGACATGGACGTCTTTGGTTTTGAAAATCGCCGAAAATCAGAAATGTCCAAATCCAAGAACGTCCAAATCTAGGGATGTCCAAATTTAAGGATTTGCACGTCTCTGATGGTATTTTCGAAATGAAAGATGGACGGACATCTTTTTTTTTTTTAAATACGGGTTTCGCCGCCCCTGGATTTGGATGTTTTGCAAAGACGTCCAAATTGCAACTTGAACGTTTCTTTCGAAAATGCCCCTCCACATCCCCTATCTCAAGGGCTTACTACATATCATCTGGGAACCAGCAGGCAGATGTATCTGAGACAGCTTGGAATTGACTAACTTTCTTGAAAGTTCCCAACAGATGGTGATCTCCTGTGCAATTTTAATATCAACGTTTGCCCTTGAGCCCGACAGTAACTGAGTTTTGAGACTATTGCTGTCACAAGGATGAATTCTTTTTAGGCCATAGAATTTTTATATTTCCTGATTTCTCCCGTGCCACACAAGTGAGATGTAAGACTTTTTTAGCCTTGAGATCGTGGGCAGTAACATTAGGGACTTCTTTTTTCCTACAATTTCCTTGTAAATGTATTAAATTAGAGGGTAATAATTATACCTTCTTTGATTCTAAACAATTGAAAAATTTTATTGATGGCAAGAAGTCTCTATCTAATTTGGTGGTTGCTATTAATCCTTTCTAAGTACTGCTGATGGATGATCCACCTCCTGTATTATGTAATACTCCTGATTTAAAAGGTTTTCCTATTTAATTTTGTTCCTTTTTACTTTTTCCTAGGGATCTTTAATGATCTCCGACAAAGAGCTTGTGTTTCTTCTCCTTCCCCCTCTTATTACCTTTATAATGTAATGCTGTAACAATTTTCCTGTATATTTGCCTTCCATTTTTAAAATATTTGATTATGTTTTGCAACATTATTTTCAGATTTAAGTTTATCTTGACATTTTGTATTGAAAATTATAAAGAAAGAAAGATTGTATTTCAGACATATGGCTGTGCAGTTTTTTAGGTTTGCATGTTAGAGTTTTTTGTGATATGTCTAGACTGATCCAAACCGAATGCAGGGACTTCTTGGTTTTAAAACCAAGGGTTCTTGTGTTAGAGTCAATATTTTTATTAAAAATTTCTGTTCAGATGTTTTGTAATGTATGGTGGAACTTTTTTTTTTTTTTGAGGAGGGGGGTGTCCAAGACAGCTGGTATAATTTTTGTTACTGAAAGAATTACCAGTTATGATTGGTTAAATCCTTCCTTAACCCGCTCTTATGGAAATTCTTCAGCTTCTTTTCCTTTTATTTTTCTTTCCTTAGATTATATTTTCTTCCTCGGATCCCCAAAATATTGTGGATGAAAGTTTAGTGATGTTATTTCCTTGTATGTATTGATATTTCCTCTGAGTTTTGTCTTATTTCTGCATCATTCAAAGTTGTTTCTTTGGATGTTAATCTAAAATTGTTATAAATAAAAAAATGTTAATAAGAGAAAACAAACGTAACTTCACACTTACTGGAGATAATGTGATGGTCTATAGTACCAGGGACCAATAATAGAATGACTCCTTGTAATGAAAAGCTTCTCAGCTGACATCAGAATGATGTTTGGCCTAAACATGTACGTGCATAATCATGGTATCAATGTTAGCACCTGTTTTATAAAATCACCTCATTAGAGGGCAGTTCTATAAGGGAAGCAAAACTGGGAAAGTGGATGGTGGCAAGTGCTCACATGCTAATTTTTGTTAATGTTTGTGCACTAATGGTAACATTAGCGCATGACCATTAATTTGAAAGATAGAAAATTGGCCATTTTCTGGCTGCAGCAAAAATGGCCTTAGTGCATGAGGAAAACCTATGTAAGAACACACTCATGCCAGAATTTAAGATCATAAGCACTGCCACACTAGGATAGAATGAAGGTCCATCAAGCCCGGTATCCTGTTTCCAACAGTGGCCAACCCAGATCACAAGTACCTGGCAAGATCCGATAACAGTAAAACTGATTTTATGCTGCTTATCCTAGAATATGAAGTGGATTTTCCCAAGTCCATCTTAATAATGGCTTATAAACGTTTAGGAAATTATCCAAAACCCTTTTTAAACCCTGCTTTACTTTACTCATCAGTCATACACAGGGATATTTACAGACTGTTCACCCCAACATAGTACACCTACTCATACCCATTTCAACCAATCAGGATGACTTTTATTCTCTGTAATAATTGTGGTGCTTTAGTTTCAAGGCCAATCATCTGGAGACTTAAGTCTTGTCCTATCTGTCTTCAGCTATCTAGTTTAAAACAGGAGCTCAGTAAAGTAAAGCAGGAATTGAATGCACTTAAAGCAACTTCTAAGACTGCATAGAATCAAACCATCTTCTCACCACTGCCTCAAAGAATAAAACTACCTAAGAATAGATGGTTCACAGTAGGCTCAGGCAGACTTCGTTATGTGACACAAAAGCATCCGCCCTCACAAGCCTTGCCCCTACAGAATTCTTTTGCTCCATTACAGCATGGTGATGATCCTGAAAATAGAACTGAGGCAGAAGAGAAAGCAATGAAGTTGAAACAAAAGGATATGAACGTACCCAAAGAGAAAAGGCAACCCCAAATCACAAATGTTGAAGCACATACCAGGAAATGTACATGGAAAGCGATGGCCACAAATGCTCGCAGTCTAAGCAATAAAATTCATGACCTTCAAGCCCTGATGTTGGAGGCAGACTTAGACGTTGTTGCAATCACAGAGACGTGGCTTAATGGTTCCCATGAATGGGATGCAAATATAGCAGGCTATAATCTATTTAGGAAGGATAGAGAGGGTCGTAAAGGTGGAGGAGTAGCTCTATATGTGAGAAATGATATCACAGCGACCGAAATGACAGGGACCTGGGGAAAGGAATGAAGCAATATGGATCATCTTAAAAAGAGATGATAGAACCTCTGTCCACGTGGGTGTTGTCTACAGACCTCCGACACAATTGGAGGAATTAGATAAAGACCTGATCGCAGATATTCAGAAGTTGGGGAAACAAGAGAGAGGTGCTGTTGCTGGGAGATTTCAATCTGCTGGATGTAGATTGGAAGGTTCCGTCTGCAGAATCGGAAAGAAGTAGAGAGATCGTGGATGCTTTCCAAAGTGTTTTGCTCAGACAAATGGTGACGGAACCCATGAGGGAGGGAGCGACGCTGGATCTGGTGCTCACAAATGGGGATAGCATGTCAAATATCCGAGTGGGTGCCCACCTGGGCAGCAGTGACCATCAAACAGTTTGGTTTGATATAACAGCTAAAGTGAAGAGCGGTCACTCAAAACTCAAAGTCCTGGATTTCAAGCGTGCTGACTTTAGTAAAATGGGGGAATACCCGAGGAAGGAGATGATGGGCTGGGAGGAAGTACAAGAAGTGGAAGGACAGTGGTCCAGGCTGAAGGAAGCTATAAATAGGGCCACAAACCTTTATGTAAGGAAAGTAAATAAAAGCAAGAGAAAAAGGAAACTGATATGGTTCTCCAAGCAAGTGGCCAAGAAAATAAAGGCTAAAGAGTTGGCGTTCCAGAAATACAGAAAAACTCAAGAAAAGGAACACGGGGAGGAATACCGGATGAAACTGAAAGAAGCCAAGAGAGAGATACGTCTGGCAAAAGTGCAAGCAGAAGAACAAATGGCTAGAAATGTAAGAAGGGGTCACAAAATTTTCTTCAGGTATATTAGTGAAAGGAGGATGACTAAAAAGGGAATTGTAAGACTAAAAGATACTGCGAACCGCTATGTGGATAATGATGAAGAAAAAGCAAATTTGCGAAATAGATACTTTTCTGTTTTCACAGAAGAAAATCCTGGAGAAGGACCGCGATGGACTGGAAAAAGTACAAATGAGAATCAAGTGGATAGAGCACCGTTCACGGAAGACAGTGTGTATGAACAACTTGAAAAGCTAAAGGTGGACAAAGCCATGGGACTGGACAGGATCCACCACAGGATACTGAGGGAGCTCAGAGAGGTTCTGGAGGGTCCTCTTAAAGATTTGTTTAATATATCCTTACAGACGGGAGAGGTTCCGAGGGATTGGAGAACGGCGGACGTGGTCCCTCTTCACAAAAGTGGTGATAGGGAAGAAGCTGGAAACTACAGGCCGGTAAGCCTCACTTCGGTTATTTGAAAAGTAATGGAAGCGATGCTGAAGGAAAGGATAGTGAATTTCCTGGTAGCCAATAAGTTGTAAGACCCGAGACAACATGGTTTTACCAAAGGGAAATCGTGCCAAATTGAATTGAATCAGGGACAAGCTATAGACGTAATCTACTTAGATTTCAGCAAAGCTTTTGACACGGTTCCCCACAGGAGGCTCTTAAATAAACTGGATGGGCTGAAGATAGGACCCGAAGTGGTGAACTGGATTAGGAACTGGTTGACGGACAGACGCCAGAGGGTGGTGGTTAATGGAACTCGCTTGGAGGAGGGAAAGGTGAGTAGTGGAGTGCCTCAAGGATCGGTGCTGGGGCCGATTCTGTTCAATATATTTGTGAGTGACATTGCCAAAGGGTTAGAAGGTAAAGTTTGCCTATTTGCGGATGATACTAAGATCTGTAACAGAGTGGACACCCGGGAGGGAGTGGAAAACATGAAAAAGGATCTGAGGAAGCTAGAAGAATGGTCTAAGGTTTGGCAATTAAAATTCAATGCGAAGAAATTCAAAGTGATGCACTTAGGGAATAGAAATCCACGGGAGACGTATGTATTAGGCGGTGAGAGTCTGATAGGTACTGACGGGGAGAGGGATCTTGGGATGATAGTATCTGAGGATTTGAAGGCGACGAAACAGTGTGACAAGGCGGTGGCCGTAGCTAGAAGGTTGTTAGGCTGTATAGAGAGAGGTGTGACCAGCAGAAGAAAGGGGGTGTTGACGCCCCTGTATAAGTCGTTGGTGAGGCCCCACCTGGAGTATTTTGTTCAGTTTTGGAGGCCGTATCTTGCTAAGGATGTAAAAAGAATTGAAGCGGTGCAAAGAAAAGCTGCGAGAATGGTATGGGATTTGCGTTACAAGACGTATGAGGAGAGACTTGCTGACCTAAACATGTATAGTCTGGAGGAAAGGAGAAACAGGGGTGATATGATACAGACGTTCAAATATTTGAAAGTTATTAATCCGCAAAGAAACCTTTTCCGGAGATGCAAAGGCGGTAGAATGAGAGGACATGAAATGAGATTGAAGGGGGGCAGACTCAAGAAAAATGTCAGTATTTTTTCACGGAGAGAGTAGTGGATGCTTGGAATGCCCTCCCGCGGGAGGTGGTGGAAAAGAAAACGGTAACGGAATTCAAACATGAGTGGGTTAAACATAAAGGAATGCTGTTCAGAAGGAATGGATCCTCAGGAGCTTAGCCGAGATTGGGTGGCAGAGCCGGTGGTGGGAGGCGGGGCTGGTGGTTGGAAGGTGGGGATAGTGCTGGGCAGACTTATACGGTCTGTGCCAGAGCCGGTGGTGGGAGGCGGGAATATTGCTGGGCAGACTTATACGGTCTGTGCCAGAGCCGGTGGTGGGAGGCGGGGCTGGTGGTTGGGAGGCAGGGATAGTGCTGGGCAGACTTATACGGTCTGAGCCAGAACCGGTGGTGGGAGGCGGGGCTGGTGGTTGGGAGGTGGGGATAGTGCTGGGCAGACTTATAAGGTCTGAGCCAGAACCGGTGGTGGGAGGAGGGACTGGTGGTAGGGAGACGGGGACAGTGCTGGGCAGACTTATACGGTCTGTGCCAGAGCCGGTGGTGGGAGGCGGGGCTGGTGGTTGGGAGGCGGGGATAGTGCTGGGCAGACTTATAAGGTCTGAGCCAGAACCGGTGGTGGGAGGCGGGGCTGGTGGTTGGGAGGCGGGGATAGTGCTGGCCAGACTTATACGGTCTGTGCCCTGAAGAGGACAAGTACAAATCAAAGTAGGGTATACACAAAAAGTAGCACATATGAGTTTGTCTTGTTGGGCAGACTGGATGGACCGTGCAGGTCTTTTTCTGCCGTCATCTACTATTTTACTATGCTGAGCTAACTGCTTTTACTACATTCTCTGGCAACAAATTCCAGAGAATGTCCTCTAGTCCTAGTATTTTTGGAAAGAGTAAACAAGCAATTCAGATCTACCTGTTCCACTCCACTCAGTATTTTATATACCTCTATCATATCTCACCTCACCATTTCTTCTCCAAGCTGAGGAGCCCTAGCCACTTTAGCCTTTCCTCATAGAGAAACATTTCCCACAGCTTGGCAAAAGGACCCTTTCATAACTAGACATGAGAGCAACTTACAATCATGTCATCAAAAGAAAGAAATTCAGTCAGAAACAAAGAAAATGTGGTGAAAGATACAAAAACAGCTTGCATGTGAGTCATGGGCTTGATTAAACAGAATTGTCAAGTACATCTGGATAGGTCACATATAAAAGTTACATCTTTATGAACTGCAGAAGGAAGATTTCTTTGGTACAATGCAGGTAATTCAGCAAGCATTAGCAGTAAATTTCAGATAATGAGATCATACTCATATACCCTGGCTTTAGTGCGAAGTTTTTATTGTCATAGTATGTGCAAAATGAGCATATTTGGAGATATTGTCCTCGTGGTGGACTTTTTGATATAATTGTTAGAGGGTCTGGTTTCTCTCATCCAGTCTTTATGTTAAATCTTTTAGAGATCAGAAATTTCTGTAAAATATTCTTTACCAACACCTTTCCTCATACAACCCAAAATCTGAGTTGTGTTAAAGTGCTTTCTACTTCTAGTGGAGTTCTTTGTGGAGCTTTTTTTTCACAATTCTTCACGGAAACTGGTAAGGCATGTGACTGACCAGAGTCTGGAATGCACAGCAGTTTCACTCTTCTTTCGATTACTGTCTTATCAAAGTTTGTGGTTCCTTCTTTCTACTGGTACCATTATTCCCTTTGCTTTCTAGCTAGATGTAATATTTTTTTGTAAACTGCTGAAAGGGTTCCGCAATGGGTGAGTTAACTAATGCTAAATAAACTTGAAACTTGAATCTTGAATATGCATTAGCTTCTCTTGTTGACACTGAACTTCACATTCCATAAATGGGTATCTTCCTAGTAGAATCCAAGAATGTTGTGATTTTGCTTCTGTGCTATACCGCACATTACTTCCTGTTGATCTAAGAATAGGTTCAAGTCCTTAGTCTTAGAATCCTTAGCTCCATCAGTATTTGCTTTAAGTTGTTTGAATTCTGTAGTAAACTCCTACATGGAAATCTTCACTGTTCAAGCCCCATTCCTCCCCCATGCTCCATGGGCTTTCTCATTGGCATCACACGGACTACGTGTAGCTCCGTGGCAAGATCAATTTTACTGTCTTTTTAGGATTGCAGAATCCTGGAGATCTGGAAGTTCCATGCACCACTAATTCTTCTTGTCAGATAAGTCAAAGGACAGCTCATGATTCCACTTTATGAGCATTTCAAGGTTTCTTGAAAATTATACTTTACTCTTATAATAAAAGTTGAAAGGAACCCTATTATATCTACCATTCTAACTGAAGTCTGAAGTACACAATGTTTGGTGTTCCTGCATCCTTCCCTGAACTCTAAGTACCTTCAGCTCAAATACAAATTTACCTAGGCCAGTTTTCCATGTCAGGCCTAAAACCTTCTATAAATACTGTACAATTTTCTAGCGCTTTGATTCAGTCTTTCTTGTTCTCTTGACAGTGCTGGTGCAATTCATCCAAATTGTTCGCTTATTTATATAGGTCAGTTCCTGCCAAGAGCAAAATCTCCTTGGCTTTTATAGAAATCTGATAAGCCTTTTTGATGCTGTAGGCTCCCATCATAAGGTGGTCCACATAAAGAAGTTCATTTAGAATTTCAGTACTTTGAGGATAGATCTTGCCATATGAGTTCAAAATACTTGAGACAAAGCGTTGATACAAAGAGGACTCTTACTTATTCTCATAACACACAGCACTGTCTTCTTGTTCGGATCTGGAGGTTCGCGTAGCCACAAGAATTTCACTGAATCTTGGTCCTTCTCTTTTAGGTGTATCTGTAGAAAATCCTTCTTGATGCCTGCCATTATTGCTATATGATGCATCTGAAACTATCAACATCTTGAGAAATCTGGATTCAAATTTTGCCCAGGTAGGAGACAAGTCATTCAGTGAAAGATAACCATGCTCGTTTGAAGATGCTTCAAAAACTACCCACAACTTTATGGTAGTAATACCTTCTCATGTTGCTGCATGGTGAGACAAGTAGTATACCACACCTCCATTGGAATCTCTTGCTCTGTAATCATCCTCTACCATTCCTTCTTTGATGTATTTCTAGATGACATTGTTGTATCTGCTGTACAGTGATATCAATGGAGATTTCCTCATTACAATATCTTGGCAACCCTTAAATTGCCATGTAAATTTGATTGAATGGATTACCAGTGTAAACCCACTTTATATCTGCTCTCTTTGTATTGCATAGCAGCGTAAATCTCTTTGTGGTGTCCCCTCCTAGGTTCTGTTCTTATCTTCTTCTCTCTGTAGTAATATGTCTTTCAGACTGTATGGAGTTGTTCAGAAGTGATATTTTCTTTCCTGATGCTGGTTTCCATGACTCCGATATCTGTGACAATAGAATTCATGCTTGACCCTTGCACGGATCCATGCAATGCCCGTCCAATAATGGTTTCCAACACAATAGTCACTTCCTCCAGCCTTTCCATCAGTTCCTACATATACCAGTAAGCCTTTACACCAGTTCCTATATATACCAGCAAGCTGTATTCCTTTCTCTTTCTGTTTGTGTTGTAAGGCTTCTCCTGGAATCGTCATAATTGTGTTGCATATTTTTGTCATTTCCAGAACTTCAAACTCAGTGGCTTTCCTTGCTTTCTGGAGATTCCTGAGGCTGAATTTTGACCCTATTTCTTTGGGTCATTCCTGGGGCTTGTGCTGCAAAAGTATGAAAACTAAGTATTTCTTCTCCAGTTTATTGGAAGGTTCAAAACCCTGGAAATGTCCTCGCAAATGAAAATTTTCTTACTTCCTCCATAACATAATGAATGCATCATTTGTACACTCTGGAGTCCCTCTGCCCGTACTTGGGCAGTTTGTATCAATACAGTTCCATTATGCGTGTAGGCATTTCCTCTTGTGTATCTTGATCACATGCTGCTGTGTGATGTCTTTTCCCCTATGCAGAACATAAAACTCCCTTCAATCTGCAGAATCTAGCAATGTGTCAGTGCTCTAAGCACACAACATATAGTAACAGAGTAAATGATGACAGATAAGAACCTGCATGGTCCATCCAGTCTACCCAACACGTTGGCCAGAGCTGCATCTGCTGCTCTGTGTGGGCCACAGCCACCCATGAAACACTGGTTGCTAAGTCTTCATCATGCCAACCACAATAGGCAGCAAAAACATGATGGAGCCTTGGTTATAACCATATATCATCCCCAAGTATTGCTGACAGTATTCAGCTTACCAGTCAAGATGTCTTCCGCTACTCAGCACCCTCACTTGCAGCACTTGACAATAAAGTGATCTACAACAGTCGAGTTGTCAAAGCTTCACCTATCTTTTGCAATTTGTGGGACATAGACCATAGAAGTCTGGCATTAGCCTTGGTTCCCCCAGTGCTGGATTTGCCAAATTTTCATCAGTCTTTTGCCATTTGTGAAAGACAGACCATAGACGTCTGGCATCAACCTTGGTTCCCCCAATGGTGGAGTTGCCAAATCTTCAGTCTTTTGCCATTTGCAAGACACAGACCATAGAAGTCTGTCCAGCTTCAGCCTTAGTTCCCACTACTCTTGCCCAAAATAACACGTCAGTAGCTATGTTGTGTTTCCATCGTTTTTCTCTTTGGGCATCCCCTGTGTCTATTCCTCACTCACCATTATTGACTCTACTACCTCTCCTGAAAGGGCATGCCAGGTGTCCATTACCCTCTCTGTGAAAAAGTATTTCCTGACATTATTCTTAAGTCTACCTTCCTACAACCTCAATTTATGTCCTCTAGTTCTACTACCCCTATGTCTCTGGAAAAGGTTTTTTGTATATTAATACCTTTCAAGTGCTTAAATGTCTGCATCATATCACCTTTCTCTCTCCTTTTCTCTAGCATATATATATTCATCTCCTTCAGTCTCTTTTGGCGCAAACCCTGTGTCATTTTTGTTGCCTTCCTTTGAACTGCCTCATGTCTTTTAATGTCCTTGAAGAGATACTGCCTCCAAAACTGGACATAATACTCCAACTGAGGAACACAGTAAGCCAAGCTAGTATGGCAGTAAGGTGTGGATGTTGGAGGAAGGTGCCTAAATGTCACTCCTCCACTTTTTCATCCTCCCACAATAGTGCAGAGAATGGCATATATTTATTGGTTGCAGGGGGTACCAGAAATCTAGTTCCATTACAGCTTCCTTTCTAACCTCTCTGTTTTCTTTTCCACTAGTACCATGATGTGTCTTACCATAAAATGTCAAAGAAACTTTCATGATTAGAATGCATAGAGCAATAACAGAAGTGACACAAGTTTGTTTTTTTCTTATCCTGTGGTTCTTGTGTAAGTTTGGCCTATTGCAGTTCTGATGCTTAGGGTCCTTCCAGTTTTATTAAGCATAGCACTATATCTGCTTTCTAATTTCTTCTGGAAGAATTATACACATTCATGTTGTTTTCCTCTCTCAAATTTTTGTGGCATGACATTGAAGAGGAACAGGATCTATATAGCAGAAGGCACTATTTTGTGTAGATGACACAGATCAGTGAAGATGCAGGTAAAAGTAGAAAGCATTGCTTTGGTCTGTTTGAGATGTAGCAATCCAAACGATTCATCACACCTGTACTTGGAGCAATTGAAGACTCTACAGTAACGGGATTACATTGTCTCACTTCTTTCCTACTCTTGTGAACCTAAAGGTTGCAATCTCAGGAATAAGGAGTTACAGTAATCCAGCCTATTTGTTGCTGTAGCATGAATTATCATCCACAAGTATACTAATGTCAAATAAGGCCACAGTTTACAAATTAAACTAGGCTCGTTAAAACACAATCTGATAACATTTCCAGCATGTGTCGATATCCCTAATCATCAAGTTTCACCCCCAGGCTGATAGCACTATCTATGAATCCTACCATATGGCCATTCAAATATGGAAAAACAGGCAACAATGTCTTCTTTTATGAAAGTCACATGGCTACTTTCTGTTCTATATATAATGAGTTTTGGTAATGGCAAATCCAGGTGGCTGCTATCTCTAAACAGCTATATATATATATATATATATATATATATATATATATATATATATATATATATATATAGTTTCATAATGGCCTCAAATTGATCTCCTTTTACATCTGCATAAATGTGAAAATCAGTATCGTATTTTCTCAGTGCCCATGCAAAGAGACTTGAGTAAAGACGAAATTACATTTTATCTTGGTTAAATTCAAGTATGATATTGTCAGGAATTAGCTTCAGCAATATAGAACACAGCATACTTTCCTACCTATCAGAAACTGTACCCCTCTATTCCAAACTACAAACCTGAATTTCATGCTGGTCATAGTGCTTATGTAAGACAGGCATATCGCTGGATATCTTCGCAAGGCTTATGTCCAGAATTTATTTAAATGTTGATCATGAGATCCTTGTGCCCAAATGGTTCTTAAGAGAATTTTCAGATAGGCATATGCTGCTGTTCCACATTGAAAGATTTCAGCTAAGTTATCTACTGTTAACAGATTTGTTTGTGTGAAACCCTATTTTCTGTTGGCTCCAGAACCCCTGTCAGTAGCTCATTTGTTCAGAAAATTTCTCTGTGATCTGTCTGGGAAGCTTCACAGCTTGTCATGCACCTGTCATGCACCTGTAACAGAAGAGATATAACATTGCTCACTTCAGCCTTCTCCCTTTGAATTACCCTGTTGACCTGTGTCTTCCCCAAGATGACTCTGATAACTCTCAGCCGCTCCTGTTTCCTGGCCCATCTTCTCTATTGTAGCTTTGGTTTCTTTATCAAGCTTATTTAAACATGACTGTCTTGCCAAGAGCTGATTCAGAATTTCCTGTATCACAGTAGTTCCAAAACTGTGTGACCAGAGATTTGGACCAAATGAGAATGCTAGATGTGGTGTATTTAAATTTTAACAAAGGCTGTGACATGGTTCTTCATAGACAACTAATAAACTGAGTTCCCTCAGTATGGGCCCTAAAGTGATTGACTGGCTTGGGAGCTGGTTGAGTGAAAGGTGACAGAGGGTTGTGGTAAATGCAGCTTATTCTGAGGAAAAGGATGTTACCAGAGGTGTGCCACAAGATTCGGTTCTTGTGCCAGTAAGCAATATTGCTGAAGGGCTGTCTGGGAAGGCTTGCCTCTTTGTGGATGATACCAAAATCTGCAATAAGTTAAACACCCCTGATGGTTTGGATAACATGAGAAAGGACTTAGTGAAGTTAGAAAAATGGTCTGCAATTTGGCAGCTAAAATTTAATGCTAAACAAATGCAGGGTCATGCATTTGGGCTGCAAAAACCCAAGGGAATGGTACATGCCTTTCTCCTGCTTTAAACTAGACAGTTCATTGTAGAAATGCCCCCTAATGACTTCAGCTGTAAATCTAATGGGTTTACTGACTAACAGTGATCATACATGTTACTTGCTGCAGGACCACTGCATTAAAATGCGCTCTGTAGCAAATAACGGGGCCTTTTTACAAAGGTGGGTAAGGGCCTACGTACATCCAGCATGCGCCAAATCAGCATTACCGCCAAGCTGCCATGTGCCCCGGGTGGTAATTCCAAATTTGGTGCACGCTGAAAACACGCAGTAGAAAATATTTTCTGTTTTCTACCGTGGGGCCCCTACCCAGCGGTAAATGGCAGTTGGCGCGTACTGCATGCTTACCGTCCAGGTGGTGCGGGAGACAGTACCACTAAGTGACTGGGTGGTGGTAAGGTCTCGGGCCAAAAATGGACGCGCGCTAGTTTTCATTTTGCCACATGTCCATTTTCTGGCCCATTAAAAAAACACGCGCCCACACTGCTGCAGGCCAGTTTGTGGTGCACCTTTGTAAAAGGGACCCCGGCATGCATTATCAGCACTGGTATGCAAGAACTGTTAATAAATGACTGTCTAAATTGAGTTCACAAAATATCCTTGCACTTTTCTGATGTTACTGAATAATTATTTAACGGAGGAAAATATTTTCACACTCAATATTAAAATATAAGGAGGTTTTTGCCCATGATGATTTAGGAAACCTCCCTAATATTGGTTTACCAATGACGGAGTGTTCTCTTAGAATAAGAGGCTTTTTTCCTCCGTTAAATAATTATTCAGTAACATCAGGAAAGTGCAAGGAGATTTTGTGAAGTTATACGAGTTTATTATTGTATAAATATCCTTTTAAGCTCTTCTTTTGAGATTTAGATTTATCTAAATTGAGTGACAGAAATAGCTGAATATGACTGCCTTAAAGTGGCCATTAACGCCACTAGTCTCTGATGGGATGGGATCATTCAGCTTGAATGTTATAACATTTTAGTGTACTTGGACTAGTACTATCAGTGGTGTTAATATATAGCATGGTTATTTGTTATATACTGTATTACACTATCATGATGCACCCCTCAGGAACCCCATTTCAGAAGAAGTGTGCAGAGCAGCTTGTATCAAGAACAGATGGTAAATTTAGCAGTTATTAGAGTTATTCTGTTTTATTGTGCAAAAAAGAGGGTCCCTTTACTCAATCCTGGATTTATTTCAAAAGAAATAATGTCCAAACGTACAAACTATCCAGTTGTTTCTGCTGGATATTTTGTTGGGTTTATTTTAACATTATATGAGTAATTTTGAGGCTGTCGAGATTGATGAATATTATGCACCTGCTTTTCACTTTGACAATTATTCCTGGGAAACTATACCTGCACATTGATGCCCATCATTTTTCTGAGGTAGAACAGGTTGTGAAAATTTAAAAAATATGCAAATTGCAAAACCCACCCTGACCTCACCCTTCGGAACACCTCCTCAAAAAGTAGGTAAAATTACAGGCATGAAGGCTGTATAAGCATAATTGTGCCTGAACACCAGGAGGAAATTGTATAAAAGCCCATTTCCACAGGTAAACACTAACAACAACAAAGAGAGGGTTCAAAGCACAAAACAAGGTCCAAACAGCAAAAATGTATCAGGAGCCTTCACAAGCGGGACAAAACCTTTAATTGCACGCCATATGTCTTGTATATAAATCTTGTACCATTTATCCGACACTAGTATTGCGCTTGGAGTAAGAGGGACGCTGTGCTCCTGCGTAGAGAAAGCAGGAAGATTTTGCATGCATTTTGCACGGACTTTAGTCACATTTGATGTGAATTCAGCTCTCGGCTGGTTTCTTCATTCTAGACAATTAAAATTGAACGACCCCTTACGCAGGTGCTTCGCGCCAAAACACGGCCCATGTTGGTATATGGCATGCAATTAAAGGTTTTGTCCCACTTGTGAAGGCTCCTGGCACAGGTAAACACTGCCTTATCCATAGAAATGGATTTTAAAATGTCCTCAACCACAACGCTAAAGGGTGGAAGCAGAACCAAGTCCAAATGACCAGCCCAAACAGGAAGTAAGAACGTCAAAAAGGTTTGACACTCTTACTTCCTGTTTGGGCTGGTCAGTTGAACTTGGTTCTAATTCCACCCTTTGGTGTTGTGTTTGCTTCTTCTCTGTGGAAGGTGTGGACCCCCCCCCCCCCCCCCCCATTTTTTCCTTTTAAAATGTCCTTACATTTGTATTGAAAATTCTCGGGATTGACAAATATACCATTTTCTTATAAAATTGCAATGTTATCCTTTGATTTGGTGTTGTCTCATTTTTAATTTGCATAATTGCTATTTTGTTTAATTTAATAACAAACTGTACACAGATATGAACTATGAAGTCCATTAAGAGCTCTTTGGCCCTGTTTGTTAAGCTGCACTAAGGTGTTTTTTTTTGTTACATTTGTACCCCGCACTTTCCCACTCATGGCAGGCTCAATGCGGCTTACATGGGGCAATGGAGGGTTAAGTGACTTGCCCAGAGTCACAAGGAGCTGCCTGTGCCTGAAGTGGGAATTGAACTCAGTTTTTCAGGACCAAAGTCCACCACCCTAACCACTAGGCCACTCCTCCACTCCAGTTAACACATGGTAATACTCAAATTTAAAAGCAAAACCACTATGTTAAATATTGTGAGCACTCCCAGCTCTTTGGAGAAAGTAGCCATGTGGTTAGTGCAGAGTAAAAATTACTACTGTGCATTAACAGCATGCACAACAGCACTCTATACCAATATCTACAGTTAGCATCAACTCCTCTGCATTGTTTACTGCGTTTGCAGAGGTGACGACCTCTACATTAACTTTAAAGCTCAGTCCCCACTCATTCCATGCCATTTTCTGATTATCTGTGGAACACAGAAGTTAATTCCCATCTTAAAGAGCTAATGCAGCTTAGTAAATAGGCCTTTTCCGTGTAGGAGAGTGAGAAGAAATGTTTGCAGAATTGTGTTGCTTTGGATATTTTGACTGATGATTTGTGTATATGTTTATTTGAGTATGTTATTCTGGATCGCTGGTGTTATGGCTGTTGCCCTGATTCTCTGTAGTAAATAAAACAATTTTGATTGACCTTTACCCTCATGCCCTGTTTTAGTATATTTTACATTTTCTTTTCCTTTGTTCTGTCTTTTTTTGTTTCAACAAAATGAAAATAGAGCTCGGAAGTAAGTTGAATGAGCTGTTGCTTTAAACATTTGCAGAATTTAACAAGTGTCTGCATGCAACCAACAGATCCTTTCTATGTGAATCTTTGAAGGCCTGATTGCTGCCATAGAAACGTGATTTGGAATCATGATCGTTATCTGTGATAAGTGACATTCATAAAGAAGAAATTTCCATTCAGATTGTTTCCAAAAATGTTGCTAGTTACTGTATCTAACCTGGCTATTTGCAGCTAAAATTTCCTGACCAGTAGCACGGGGTTACATAAAAAGTTTAGATAATTTGGATTTATACAAACAGTAAAAGCGTTCTGTACAGAGAAATTTAGAACATGGAACTCAAATTTCCCTAAGTTATTTGAACCATTTAACAATTTAGTACTTTATTTAGATATACTGTATATACATATTTATATGACAACAGTAATTTCATATGTTAAAACTGAGGTGGTGATGGTTAAAATGATAAATATAAAATAATCTAATCTAATCTGTGATTTTATAGGCTGCAAAATCTCAATAGGTCTAAGGTGGCTTATAGAAAGAGACCAACAGAGAATTGTTGGGAAGTTCATCACAAATTCAAATTTAACAAGTAGAGTTAATAAAAGAAATAAAATGTAAAAAAAACTGAGGGAGAAATAAGTGTTGATGTTTGGAAAATGGTTTGAGTATTGTTTCCCATGTATATGATTTCAAGTGCATACACTGGATGACTGTGTGTCAAAATGGGGCAAGAACAGAACGTACATTCTAGGATTTCATTTTGAAATGTCCACTGGGTACTTTTGGGCATACGCTTTGCACCAAAACTTTGAATGGCGAATCCAGATATTCAGAAAGGGGAACACTGTGGGAAGTTGCCCTTTTAAAATTCATTTGCAGACCTGCAGGCATAAAGTACTTATGGTAGACTGAAAAACGTGGTCCAGAGAATTCAGGAAACCAAGAATAAAGGAAGTGAACACCAGTATTGCAACTGCAGTACTTTATTATGCCACAACAGAGACCTGACATGACCATGTTTCAGCAAATACACGCTCCAGGGACAAAATAACATCTGAAAAAACATATACAAATTTTGCAAACATCAACATGCTTGTAACATGCAAAAGCTGATACCAAATATAAAAACAGTGGACAAATTATATATAAATCATAAATAATAAAAAGCCATAGTGATGCATGTAAACAAAATAAAACCAGATGCATTAAATATTTCAGTAAAATGTTTGAAATAAATGAAAAAAACTTCAGTAAACAAACTGTAAAACAAGTGACACAGACATACTTTATAACATACCATGTCTGTATTTGTGAATTTCACAAAACAATGTGGTGCATTTCTGTTCAAATTACAATCTGTAAAATTATAAAGGGCCTCTTTTATCAAACCGTGTTAGCGGTCCCTGGTGCAGTAATGCTGACAAAGCCCATTCACTTTGAATGGGCTTCGTCGACATTGCTGTGCGGGAACCGCTAGCGCAGCTTGATAACAGGCCCCAAATGTTGTAAATGATCTGAATATATCGTGGGAGAAGAACAAAATGCATGCATAAATATTATATAAGCACATTGTACCAAAGCATATGGGAATAAAATGAATAAAAAAATTGAGTAGAAGACTACACATCAATGTAAGAATGCCAAGTTTAATTTCAAAAACAAAAAGTACAATACTGTTAGTATGCATATAACTTGATTTATGAAAATAATCAGGACCAAATAAAGGTTACAGATAATTAAACCTATTTTGAAATGGGCTGACCTCAATAGTATGAACTTCCATTTGATGATCCTAATATGACATAAGATATTGCAGAAACCACAATGATCTCAAGGAATTGCATGCCACAAGTTCAATCAAATTAGTAAAGTGGACTGTAGTAACATGATCGAGGGTGGGCCCACAACCCAAACAAAGCAGAGCTAAACAGTGGGTTCAGGGGAACAGAAAATATTACATCCTATGCAGCAAAGCCATCCTCTGGTCCTGCTCCTGCAGGCCATGGCATGCACTACGGTCCCTTGTCAACAATATTTTCCAGCTTGTCTCTGGCTGGGTCAAGAAGACAGTTCTTCAAGGTCCCAAGTTAAACTTGGCCTACCTGGCTGTTATAGTTGCAATTCACAGACACGAGGTGGAGGTATACATAGTAGACCTTCACTGCTTCCCTCTAGGCCTCCTTAACCTAGCTCTGCACTGAACTTTTATACTTGGATCATGTCCTCCTGGCTCTACCCCCTCCCATGTCACTTCCCTCTTGGGCAGGACTATGAGTTTTAAGGTGGTTGTGAGGAAGTGGCCTTGTCCTATAGCATCCCTCACATACCCTCCTCCTCAGCTCAACCATTCTCGGTTGAGCACCTGCCACTAACACCCAGGGTTTCCAAACTGTTCAAGTCAACCCAGAATCCCACCCAGGTCTGGCAAGGCTCCGAAGCACTATAACATATGTGGGGCAAATAAATCATAGTAACCATTGGGCCTTGTCACACCAGTGGCTTCAACCCATCCAGATCTCTGGCACATGGCATCAGTCACAGTGGTAGGCAGCTAAGAAGATCCTCCTCATCCGATAGGTGTCATAATTCTCCATCATCCTCTCCCACCAAAACCTGGTTAGCATCCAGGGCAAATGATTCCTCCTCCTCTTTTTCATCCTTATCATCCTACCCATCTGCTTTTGAGCCTGATTCAAGGGTGTCCTGGTTGTCCACACTGAATCCATCATCAGTGGCATCCTCCTCCTCTACATTGGTCCCTTGTCCAAGGGTTAAATGCGGAAACCCATCAAGGTCCATGTGTATTGGGATCTCAGCTTCAGGGACTTGCATCACTTCCTGCATGGACTTATGGTTCATGTTTGGCTTGCTCACTTTTATTCACCAGGAAGATTCCTAAAAGTCAGCTTGAGTTTGTAGTCCAATAGGGACAGATTTTGGTTTGCAGGTTAACAGAACTGATGCTCTTGAAGTAGTCATTGTTGCCCCAATCAGGCTCCCCTGGTTCCGGTCCAACCTATTGGCAGGCATAGTTGTTAACAAAGGGAAATCTCCAGCAAAAGAAATCATTGACCTGGGTGTTCAGCTAACTCCTTTGCCACAGCTGCTGGGTTTTACGAGCTCTCCACATTCTGGGAGGCCTTAACCAGTTGATTCGAGCGTTGGCTGGTGATGGACAGACTACCTAGGCTTTCTGGCAATGATGGTGCATTCTCTTCCCATGCTATGTTTTGTGTTTCCACACTGCAGCTTTGTGGAATCTCCTAACCATGTTTCCTGTTGCCATAGGCAGTTGCCAGGGAGTGAGCTGGGCCCAGTGAACCACCCTGACCAGACAGGACTTAAGTCACTTGGGTTCTTACCTCCAGTATCAAACAGATCTCCCTCTCTCTAGTGATAGCACTGGTTAATCCTTCCAGGAAGGTGGAGCAGTTTATTCTTAATGACCTGGACTTCCTGATTAGGTGCTCTTTGACTCCCAGTGGTTTTCCGTCATTGCTCCTCAGGATTTCATTGAGCTGGTCTCCCACCCTATGGTTTTTTTTCCTATAAAGGGTCTTTCCTCTGGGAAATTTCATTAAGCTAGCTATCTAAGCCCTCCAGCTCCTTACACATCATATGTTTAGATGCTTCCACCTCGGTCAACTGAGCCTGGACCTGTGCCAGCTGTTCTCGCAGGACCCATGTGCCACTGTCCAGCTCTTCTGCTTTCCCCTGAAATTCTTGAACTTGTACATGTAGCATGGTATTTATGCAGACCAGCATTTAGATTCATTCTAGCACCATATTATAGCTCCACCAGGTTCCTATCAGCTGTCCTTGCAGCACAGAGTACTACCATAGGAGTGCTTTGCATGCCAGCTCTTGTTGCAGCCACTTAATTTCCCTATAGTCTGCCACCTTTTCCTGTTCTCACCACCCCCTTCCGAGGTCTCCCTCCCATCCCTGTCTTCCTAATGTCACATTTCGTTGGGGGGGGGGGGGATCAGTAGCACAGCAGCGATTCTTATACACTGCCTGCATCTGCCCTGGCACTGTTTTTCTGCCACCGTGTTACTCCCAGGCTGACACAGGAAGTTGCAACAGAAGGGGGAGGAATGCGGCAGAGAAACAGCGCTGGGACCGATGCAGGCAGTGTATAAGAATCGCTGCCCTGCTACCGACCCCTCCTCCCCCAGCAACAAAATGTGATGTTAGGAAGACAGGGAAGGTGAGGGGAAGGGAGGGAGATCTTGGATCTGGGTAGTGAAAATGGGAGGAGGTGGCAGATCACGGGAACCCCTGGAGATGTTATAAAGTAGACCAGGGGACATGCGATATTGGGAGTTGGGGGAGGATATAAAAGAAGAAATGAAGGGCCCGGGAACAGAGGGGAGGAAGAGAGAGAGTTGGCAAACAATAGGGTGGAGGGAAGAAGAGAGCGGGAAAGATGTTGGACCCAGGAGTGAAGGGGAGTGAGGGAGAAATGCTAGATGGGAGGGCAGTTGGGAAGACAGAGAAAAATGTTGGACCCAGGTAAGCAAGGGAGGAAGTGGCAGTGCTAAACAAAGAAAGGGTGGGAGGGAGAAATGCTAGGAGAAGGGTGAGAAAGAAGGTGAAATTTGATTGGAGAGAGGCAGAAACTGAAAAGACATAGAAAGGAAGGATCAATTTGTTAGAAACAGGTGTAGTGAAGGAATAGAACACGGCTGGAAAGAAAGACGAAGAAATTGGGACCAACATGACAGTAAAATAAAATGTCCAGACAATAAAGGTAGAAACGGGGATATATGTATCACAGATGTCTTTGTATTGTGCTCAGTGGCATAGCCAGACCCGGAGGGGAGGGGGGCAGGACTGAACGCAAAAGTGGATGGGCACCAATTTTCCCCCTGCCCCCCGCCTGAATGCAAAATATAAATATATGAGCTACCAGGGATCTCCAGGTAAAGACTTTCTCTTCCTTTACCGCTCCGACAGTCAGAACTCTCCAAACTTCTGCAGTGTCCCCAAGCTGCTGTCCCTGTGAATGCTTGGTTTTTCTGGATGATGAAAACTGAGCATGCCTTGAGGCAGCAATGGCAGCAGCAGCTTGAGCACACAGCCACCAGCTGCAAAGTTTGGAGAGCTGTGGTTGCCAGACCGCAGGAGGTGGTCTTCAGCTGGCACAGCTTGGGGATCCCTGCCAGCTACGGCAAGGGTGACGGCTAATTTTGGGGAGCCCTTCTTGGCTATGCCACCAATTGTGTTCAATACAAAAGGAAGTGCATTTCTGTTTGTTGCAGTACTTGCCAAGTTTAACTTCTTGGGGTTCCTAGTTTAATTTTGGTGTTCATGTTTCTCTATTTCTAATTTCTGATCCCTTGTTGTGTATTTTTTAGCACGCGGGAAGCACACACAGATGCCAAAACTACCACGGGGGGAAGGGGGATCTGATCGTGCCCCAAGGTAGTGGTTTTTAACCTGCGGTAATAAAAGGGCCCCAATGACTTATTCCGTTTCAGTGAGGAATTTCCTTTTACAGACAATAAAACCACTTTCACTATTTTGATTGAACTTGTGGCATGCATGTCCTTGAATACTTTATGGTGAGCTTACCTTTTTGTGTTTGTTTGATTATCTATTTTTCTATATGAGGTTTCTGGAATATCTGACATTGTCATATTAGGATCCTCAAATGGAAGTTCATACTATTGACGTCAGCCCATTTCTATACAGGTTTAGTTATTTGTAACTTTTATTTGGGGCCTGGTCATGTTCAGTATTCTACAATTTTAGATCAAGTTATATGCATACTTAACAGTATCATATTTTTTGTTTTTGAAATTAACCTTGCATTCTCACATTAGTGTATATTCTTCTGCTTTAAAAAGTTTCATTTTATTCCTATACTAGCCGTTCAGCCCTTAAAAACAGGCTAGTATAGGAGGGGGGGTTGAAAGCCCCCCCCCACCCCATCACCGAGTTCGCCGCTGCCGCTCCCCCTCCGAGTTCGTTCTCCCCCCGGAGCCGTCGCCACCCACCTTCCACCCAGTCGGGCCCTCGCTCCGCTATTGAAACAGCGAGGGCACGCAGCACACAGCTCTACTGCTGAGCTGCTGTGGCCTTCCTTCTTCTCTGCCTGTGTCCCGCCCTCGTGTGACGTAACGTCGTCGAGGGCGGGACACAGGCAGAGAAGAAGAAGGAAGGCCGACGGCAGCTCAGCAGAGCTGTGTGCTGCGTGCCCTCGCTGTTTCAATAGCGGAGCGAGGGCCCAACCGGGTGGAAGGTGGGTGGCGGCGGCGACTCTGGGTGGGGGGAGCGTTAGCGACGGTGGTGTCCCTCGCAAATGCGCAGTAGAGACCCTCTCTGTTCCGCCCTCGTCATCACATATTGATGCGGTGGCGGGGCAGAGAGGGTCTCTACTGCGCATTTGCGAGTGAGTACGACACTCACCATTTATATATATTGATGTTTTGGTATAGTGTGCTTACGTAAATATTTGTTTATTATATTTGTTCTTCTATGACATATTCAGATTATTTATAGCATTTCATAATTTTACAGATTGTGATTTGAACAGAAATGCACCATATTGTTTTGTGAAATTCAAAAATACAGACGCGGTATGTTATAAAATCTGTCTGTGGCATTTGTTTTATTACAGTTTGCGTATTGAAGTTTTTGTTTTTAATTATTTAAAAAATTTTTACTTAAATACAATTTGCATGCAGCTTGTTTCAATTTCTTTATATGTACAAGTATGTTTTTTTTAATTATGTATTATTTATAGAGCTGTACCGAATAGCATATTTTACTATTCAGCCGAATATGAATAATGGGCTTTAAACTTTAACATAACAAATAGCGAGATAGTGAGAGTCATCCTTCTCGAACAGTTCTTGAGATGCTACCACCTTCCATGAACCAGTGGGTGAGGTGACACCCTAAATTAATGCTGGAAAGCACCTTGGAGGCAGCCAAGGCCTTTTTTTCCAATCCCAACCTGAACCTGAGTCCTACAAAGGTAGGTCAAGTGTTTATTTCAGTAGGCTTTAGCACAGTAGAGCCCTGGTTTATTCGTATTCAAATTTAAATCACTATTCAGCTGAATATGAATAATGTATTTGTGGCTGGATTGAATCAAATATGAATATTCAGTACAGTCCTAGTTTATGATATATATACTTTGTCCACTGTTTTTATAGTTGGTATCACCTTTTGAATGTTACAAGCATGTGTATGTTCGCAAATTGTTATATGTTTTTTCATTTATCCTACCCCTGATGTAGGCATTTGCTGAAACATGGCTGTGTCCGATCTTTATCGTGGCACAAATTAGTACTCTGGTTGCTCTACTGGTGTTCACTTCCTTTTGCGTTCGCCTCCTTTTGCAGGGTTACTTGTTTCCTGCATTCACTTACTACTAGTGATTTCCTGCCTCTTTCTGCTTTTACCATCATAAAGTACCCATGGGTCTGTAAGCTACCTAGCAGGTTTAATTACTGTGCTTCCACACCCCTCCTCCCTATGTAACAAGTAGGGTGCAAATTATAAACGAACCAGCCGATATTCAGAGTGAGTTAACCAGCTGGGAATGTCCGCCAACCAGTTAACTCGCTTGTCGGTAACAGGTCATTTTACCAGTTAGTGCCAAACTGCAAGCCAGCCATGTCGGGGGCGGAGACCGGTTAGGTCTCAATTTTCAGACCTAACCAGCCAAGGTTAGCGGATAAAGGAGACCACATAAATAGCTGTCCTGTATTTATCTGCAAACTCATGGCCCTTTATATTTGAATATTCAACTTAACCAGTCATGCGCTAGCCAGCTTTTAAAAAAATGCATATTCAGTGCCGAAACCTGCATCAGGCCCAGCATTGAATATTCGGTTTTAGCACCGGCAGCAGACAAAAAACCGGTGACCACCACCGGCTGAATATCAGATGGGAAATATCCTATAAAGGACTCCTGCCAGAATCTCTCTCTTTATTGTCTTCTGTCAAGCACTTTCCTAAGCGGTAAAAGGGCAGTTCTATAACTGGGTACCCTCATTTACGTACCACTTCCATGTGTAAATTTACAGAGTACCAGCACTCTTCATTGGTAAGTGTGCACTTAATACACTTAAGTGCAAGCAGGGTACGTGCAAGTGGCATTGTAGCTAAATGTGAGGTGGGCATTCACATGGGAGGGACCTAGGCAGGATTCTCACTTATGCATGTAATTTGCAGGATACAGTAGGGACCCTGATTACTAAGCATCGCTAGGGCAGGTTAGCATTTTTAGCGCAAGCTAATGATTAGCACAGGAACATATGGGCGACTCTAGCGTTTAAGGTGCGCTAATTGTAGCACACACTAAAAATGCTAGCGTGGCTTAATAAACAGGGCCCTAAGTTACTTGTGCTTTTGTTGCATTTCTGCGACTACAGTTACACCCGATCAATGACTAGAGTAACCGTGGGTGCCATTTTATGCTAGTATTCTGTAATGGACTCTGGATGTTCAGATGCCGTTATAGAATATGTTGTCACTGCACAGCACTGGGCCACCTAAAAGGAGGTACACCCACTTATAGAATTACTCCCTAATTGTCTAGCGATGGACAGATAATGAGCCAGAGACTAAGAGGAGGAAGTAGAGTCTTTGGTTCTGTATCCGCTGCAAATTATTTTCAGGTTATTCTGCTCTCAATAAAAATTAAATGGACATATGGAAGTGGAAAGTATGTTGTATAGGTCAGTGTAACAAATTCCTACTCTAACACACTTTGAATTGTATTTGTATTTTTTTTTTTAGACAGCAGAATGTGAAAAATGTACAAGAGTGTGAAGAATTTTAAAAGGTGCTGTATTTCTACATCTATATAGCAAGGTTAAATGCACAGACTGAATAAAAGAAAGGGTCCTGTAATACAGGAAGAGCTCATTTTCTAAGGGAATACAGTTCCACCACTTCTTTCCAGACTCCAGGGCAGCAGGAGTGTTCTATTCTAACCCCTTCCTTCCAGGCAGCCTGCAGAGAAGATGAGGAATGGGAAGAAGGCTAGAGAAAAGCACAGAAGAGTTACTGTATTCCCTAATCCAGGGGCTGATGCAGAAAGCCATGTGTTAGAGCCCTGAACCAGTGGCGTGAATTTAACACAAACGTAAAGTGAAAGTAATCTAATCATATGGCAGATTTGAAGCACTCAGAACTTGTGCATTAATCAGGGTGAGCACACCAGGCGCTTGTGTACAAGTTTCTGCGCTGAGGTCAGCTAGTACTGTGCGCACGTCTGAGCAAAATGAAAAGTGCTAGCGCACATTTGCGCTTGTGCTGGAATATTATTCTGTGGGTAAATAGCGGTATCACTAAAAATTTCTTTTGCATAAGACATTGGTTCCTAAACCTGGTCCTGAAGGCACCCCAACCAATCAGGTTTTCAGAATATTCACCATGAATATTCATGAGAGAGATGTGCATGCCCTGCCTTCATTGCATGCAAATCTATCTCATGAATATTCATTGTGGGTATCCTGAAAACCTGACTGACTGGGGTGCCTCCAGGGCCAGGTTTGGGAACCACTGGCATAACATTTTTAAGATGCCGATATTTATATGCAGAACAACATTCCAGCATTCTGCTTGGACCTGTGTGCAGAACTGGCACTTCCTGTTCTGTCTTAAAAAGTTGTGGATACTGTTATGCTCACAGTAAGAAACACATTAAATCCTCACAGACAGTACTGCAGAAGATTAAACTAACTCTTCTACACCTCCTCAGTTGTAGCATTAAAGCTTCTGCCTTGTCCTCAGCCTTAGTCTTCTGTGCAGGTCTCTGCATTGGAGCCGAATAGCTAATAGCTTCGTTAAAATTAATTTTAATAAGCCATGCACTAATGTTCTACATGCGGATTCGCACAGATTTAGCTTCGGCATAATACACTATCGTATCACATGGTCATAAAATTGCGCACAGACATCAGGCTAACCCCACACCAACATCTGAGCAAGCGCAAGCTTTCTGCTTTAGCCCTCCTAGTCCCTCTTCTCCTGTTGATGCTTCCCCACCCACCTCTTCCTCAGCTTCACAGTTCCACTTCTTTTTGGTGTACAAATTAGTCACTGATTACAGCCTAGTTCAGAAGATTGACAAGTCAGACCAATGCTGGGCAAACTTCTAGAGTCTGTGCCTCAGATTTTGCAGGCAGAGAGATACGTATGTGTATATTATATCAGATTCAAAGCATAAGCTATGATTGCAGGTGCTGCGTATCTCTGTGAGGGAGGGATAGAATCATAAAGTTGATATCAAACATATAAATGGCGAGTGTCGTACTCACTCGCAAATGCGCAGTAGAGACCCTCTCTGCCCCGCCCCCGCGTCAATACGTTATGATGGGGACGGAACAGAGAGGGTCTCTACTGCGCATTTGCGAGGGACGAAACTGCCGTCGCTAATGCTCCTCCCACCCTCCACCCGGCCAGGCCCTCGCTCCGCTATTGAAACAGCGAGGGAACGCAGCACACAGCTCTGCTGAGCTGCCGTCCTTCCTTCTTCTTCTCTGCCTGTGTCCCGCCCTCGATGATGTTACATCACACGAGGGTGGGACACAGGCAGACAAGAAGAAGGAAGGCCGACGGCAGCTCAGCACAGCTGTGTGCTGCGTTCCCTCGCTGTTTCAATAGCGGAGCGAGGGCCCGGGCCGGATGGAGGGGTGGCGGCGACTCGGGGCGGGGGGGCCTTGCAGCGGCGATGGGAAGGGGCTTTCAACCCCCCCCCCTTTCCTATACTAGCCCGTTTTTATGGGCTCAACGGCTAGTTCGTGAATAAATGATGTTAGACAGCAGTGGGGTAGGGGAAGACATTGTTAGGTTCGAAAGTAATGGTATTGTGGTATTATGTTCAAGATTGTTTCATATAACTGCCTACGTTCCCGTGCGCCAGGGCCATTTTTATCGCAGCGAGTAAAAAGCACCCCCCCCCCTAAAAAAAATGGTCACGCGGTAAGGTAACTCTTATCGCTTGGCTATGCAGTGGAGAGCACTTACCACCACCCATTTTGGGCCAGTGGTAGTCCCGGAATAGCATTCAGTAGCCCCACGTTTGGCTTACCGCCACTTCATAAAAGCCCCCCCCCCCCCCCCCCCCAGTGTTTAATAATGAAAAATTGAAACTTGTGCAGAGTGCCAGGTACAAATCCAGCCACCTTGTTGGGCAGATTGGAAGGACCGGGCAGGTTTTTATCTGCTATTATGTAGAGGAAAAGGGTTAAATAACAAAGAGAGGAGCACAGTACACTTTCCTCTGCTAAATGAGCCAAATCCAGAATGTAAAAGTAGACGTTTGGGAACACTCATACTCAGTCGATAAAACACGAAATCAGATCAGAAACCCAACAATATCAATATAATAATCACATTAAATGAAAATAACATGAAAATCAATCATCTTATGTATACCATTAGGAAATAAATACTTCCATTCAAAATCATCATCATCACCTTTGTGTTATGCTCCAAAGTCAATTTAAAAAGTCTATTCACTTTCCTATTACAAAAGACAACGTAGCCAATTGCAACCCATAACAGGTTTAGTTACTCTAACTATTTTACCAAAAAGGTTTTATGAAAAACAAAAGACCTGTTGTTTTGTAGTCTTGAAAATGGCCATGAGTACTAGTGGCCTGCCTGATTCCCATCACTTAATGTACCTCATAGACACAGAAAAGGACTAACGCATATGTTTACTAAGCGGCGCTATGGGCGCGTTAGCGTTTTTAATGCTCGTACATGGTTACGCATGTTAAACACTAATGCGTCCATAGAAATGTATAGGCACATTAGCATTTAGCGCACCTTAAATTTAAAGGCAGGTTAAAAACACTAGCACACCTTAGTAAACATGCCCCTAAAAGTCTTAGGGCCAAGCATATCAAACCTTTTCCTATACAGTAACAAAATGAGACATACTGAGCACCAGATGTATGAAATATTACTACCCTCCTTCTAATGGAGCTCATGTGAGCAACATTTACCAAGATTTTTTCCTGATTCTGGAACCCATTTACAAAGCTGTATTGGATATATACCCCCTCATCCTATAGCATGAACATCTAAATGTATGCAGAATTTGCTCGCTCAGGGACCCTTGTACTAAGCCGCAGGAAAAAGTGGCCTACGCTGGGACATTTTTTACCACGGTGGGTAAAAAGACCTTTTTTTAATGGGGCAGGAAATGGCCGTGCCCCAATATTAAAAGTAGCGTGCGGCAATTTACTGCCTGAGCCCTTTACTCCACCTCTTTACTTGGTGGTAACAGCTCATGCGCCACTCTTGCATTAATCAGACAGTGTGCATTAATGTGGATGCGCTGCTGACTACCGCTGGGAACACTCCCTGTGGTAGAAAATAGAAAATTATTTTCTAGCACGGGAAACAGCACACGCTAACTTCAAAACTACTACAGTGTGCCCACACTACCCTGGTGGTAGTGCCACGCGTTAGCCCTACCGCAGTTTAGTGAAAAGGCCCTTTAGATTCTAGAATACTAGCAGGCGTGCAGATGTTACGGATTCATGCTTAAGTGCTAATTGAGCGCAAAGCAGTACTCTGTAATCTTAGCATGCAAGTTGCATAGCGTGCAAATGTAAGGGGGTGTTCACATGGGTGGGGCATGGGCATCCCCCACAATTAAGCGCATGTTATAATATGGTGTCATTTGAGCACTAAAGTTTTGCTTTTAGGCACGCAGATTTAGTTTAGTTTATTAAAATTTAATATACCACCCGGCCTGAAAGGATCACAGCTGTTTATAATAAAAGAAAAAGAAAAAAACTACATTTCATATACAAAAGACCTAAATCAAACATACTAGAAGATCATCCATCAAAAAAATAAACCTCAGTACTTAAAAATAAGTATAAAGAAATCCTGACATAGACCCATCAGTATACTCTCTTCACATCACCAGGAGAAATATCAAATGCAGTCATGAAAAAATGAGTTTTTAATAAAATCTTAAGGGGTCCTTTTAACATGCTGTGGGAAAAAGGGTACTGCGCTAGCAGCGGGGGCCATTATTTCCGCGCACCAGGGCTCTTTTTACCACAGTAGGTAAAAAGCCCCCAGACATAAATGGCCATGCAGTAACAGAACTCTTACCATGTGGCCATGCATTGGGGAGCCCTTATCACCACTCACTGAAGTGGTGATAAAGGCTCCTGCGCCAACCCGGTGGTAACCGGGCATTGAGCAATGATGCTGATTACCGCCAGGTTACCGCCACGCAAGCCATTTCCAGGGGGTTTCTTTTTCCCCTGGAAATGGTGTACACTCAGGGCAGGACTATAATCAGTGGCCACATTAGGCTGGCGGTAGTCCCGGAAGAGTGAGCGGTAAGCCCAAATTGGACTTACCGCCGCTCTGTAAAAGGGCCCTTTCACGAAATGCCTAGCCAGCCACCTAGGGTTAGCCCACAGCCACTTAGAGGGTCTATCTCCAGCAAAGCTCAGATGTGCCTGTACCTGCCGCTTGTGCTCCACACCAGCACCCTCCTCCCACTGAGTGGGTCACAACTGCCTCTGGGTAAGTCTCGCGCTGTCCAATTATCCCCAGTGATTTCTAGATTACTGGGACCACACTCCCAGTGGTCCCACAGTTCCAAGAAAGCACTCTCAGACCCAACACACAAACCACCAGGATTCTTTTTCAGTCCAGGCAGAGAGGCAATAAACTAAATATTGTCTTTTAAAAATTGAACAGTGGAACAAAATAGTGCAATTAGCAAACAAATGGTAGCTGAAATATGGATCAATTATAACACTAAACATTTGCTTACTTCCTAGAAAGATCAGTTCATATAATTTACTGAGCCTCAGCAAAGAGATCTGTCTCTTTTTTCTTCTGAGCTAAGACTGAAGGCAAATTCAGTACACTCTAAAGGAAATGAACTCCTGGGCCAATCAGAGCCCAGTCAACAACATTTAAAAGTATACTGCTGCTTGTATTAAAGAAAAAGAACATTCAGCTTTACAGCAAAGAAACACCACCTGCTGGCCAAATAGGAGAAATACACTTCAGGACATAATCAAGGAGAGAAAAATATCCAATACATTTTATAGACTTAAAACACTGTTTCTTCAAAGGCCCCTAAATTTCTTAACATTTCTTTTTCTGCTGAATACTTTTGAGAAGGTTATTCCACAGCTTAAGCACTAACCAAAAGAAAGCACTTGATCAAATGGATACCCAGTGAGCTCTAGAAATAAGGGGCACCACCATCCTATGATCCTGCAAGGACCTCTATGTCTTTGCTGGGTATGAGGAAGAGTTAACCTCCTCAAATAAGAGTTCATAATAAGCTCCACGCACCAAAAATAAAATCTTATAAAAAATATAAAATGAACTTGCAACTAATTATATTTACTCCCCCAGTGGTCACCAACCCCCTCCCAACCTAAAAAAAAAATTAAAATATTTTTCCAGCCTCTATGCCAGCCTCAAATATCATACCCAGCTCCATGACAGCAGTATGCAAGTCCCAGGAGCAGTTTTAGGGGGTACTGCAGTGCACTTCAGGCAGGCGGACCCAGGCCCATCCCCCCCTACCTGTTACACTTGTGGTGGTAAATGTGAGCCCTCCAAAACCCACCACAAACCCACTGTACCCACATATAGGTGCCCCCCTTCATCCCTAAGGGCTATGGTAGTGTTGTACAGTTGTGGGAAGTGGGTTTTGGGGGGGTTGGGGGGCACAGCACACAAGGTAAGGGAGCTATGTACCTGGGAGCTTTTTCTAAAGTTCACTGCAGTGCCCCCTAGAGTGCCCAGTTGGTGTCCTGGCATGTGAGGGTGACCAGTGCAATCCAAAAAATGGTTTGGATTTGGTCGTTTCTGAGATGGGCGTCCTTGGTTTGCATTATCGCTGAAAATTGAGGACGACCATCTCTAAGGACGACCATCTCTAAGGTCGACCTAAATGTTGAGATTTGGGCGTCCCCAACCGTATTATTGAAATGAAAGATGGACGCCCATCTTGTTTTGATAATACGGGTTTTCTTCGCCCCTTCGCAGGGACATCCTGTGAGGACGTCCTCGGGAAAACATGGGCGCCCCATTTGTTTATGCCTCTCTATGTTTTCTCTTTTCAAAATGAGCCCCATTGCTAGCTATATTCATTCTAACTGGTCATGCCATTAATGCACAGTAGCAACCATTCCCCTGTGCTAACTACATAACTGAGAAAATTAAAAACCCATGGGATAGGAGGCAATGTTCTGTTGTGGATTAGGAATTGGTTGATGGATTGAATAGAGGGTAGGGTTAAATAGCCAATTCTATCAGTGGAGGAGGGTGAATGGTGGCATGCCCTAGGGATCTCTACTGGGATCGATGCTATTTAAAATATTTTTAAATGATCTGGAAATGGGAATGACGAGTGAGGTGATTAAATCTGCAGACGACACAAACCTATTCAAAGATGTTAAAATGCATGCAGATTGTGGAAACTTGCAGGAAGACATTAGGAAGTTGGAAGACTGAGCATCCAAATGGCAGATGAGATTTAATGTGGACAAATGCAAAGTGATGCAAATTGGGAAGAATAACCCAAATTAGATGACACCCTGGGAGTCAGCATCCAAGAAAAAGATCTAGGTGTCATCATGGACAATACACTGAAATCTTCTTCCCAGTGTGTGGCAGCAGACGAAAAAAGCAAACAGAATTCTAGGAATTAATAGGAAAGGGATAGAAAATAAGGCAAAGAATATTATAATACCTCTGTATCACTCCATAGTGCGACCACACCTTCACATTGTGTGCAATTCTGGTCGCCATATCTTAAAGATATACCAGAATTAGAAAATCTTCAAAGAAGAGCCACCAAAATTATTAAGGGGATGGAACTCCTCTCATATGAGGAAAGAGGTTAGGACTCTTCAGCTTGGAAAAGAGATGACTGAGGGGAGATGTATGATAGAGGTCTACGAAATACTGAGTGATGTAGAATGGGTAAATGTAAATTGATTTTTTACTTTTTCAAAAAGTACAAAGACTAGTGGGCACTCAAGAAAGTTACATGGTTCTACTTTTAAAACAAACAGGAGGAAATATTTTTTATTCAACGAATAGTTAAGCTCTGGAACTCTTTTGCCAGAGGATGTGGTATTAGTGGTTAGTGTATCTGGGTTTTAAAAAAGGTTTGGGCCAGTTTCTGGAGGAAAAGTCCATAGTCTGCTATTGAAATAAACATAGGGAAAGCCACTGCTTGTCCCTGGGATCATAGCATGAATCTTGCTACTATTTGGGATTCTGTCTGGTACTTCTGGCCTAAATTGGCCACTGTTGGAAGCAGGATACTGGGCTAGACGGACCTTTGGTCTGACCTAGTATAGCTATTCTTAGGCTCTCATGTGTTCCCCAAAGTGCTGGAAATACCCTAAAAGCTACAGCTGAAGTTGTACACTTAGGGATCCTTTTACAAAGGCATGTTAGCGTTTTTAGCGCACGTTGAAAATAGGCATTCACTAAACGTTAGAGATGCCCATAGGAATATATGGGCGTCTCTAGCATTTAGCGCACACTAATCATTAGCATATGCTAAAACTGCTAGTGTGCCTTTGTATAAGACCCCCTAAAAGAGCAATTCTACAGTGTCTGGAAAAAATGGGACCCCCCCCCCCCCCTAACATTTTTCCAAATAACTCAAAAATGTCCTGCTGCAGCAGAAAGTTCTGCTTGAAATTCAAGACATTCCTGAGTACTTTGTTTTTCAACACTTTCACTTTATTTTTCATTACTGTGCATTATTTGCTGATACAGCAGATAATGTGGAACAAGTGTAGCCAACTACATTCATTTGTACTACTACTACTACTTACCATTTCTATAGCACTACTAGACATACGCAGCGCTGTACACTTGAACATGAAGAGACAGTCCCTGCTCGACAGAGCTTACAATCTAATTAGGACAGACAAACAGGCCAAATAAGAGAGAAGGAAATTACTAAGGTGGGGTGGAGGAGTGGCCTAGTGGTTAGGGTGGTGGACTTTGGTCCTGGGGAACTGAGGAACTGAGTTTGATTCCCACTTCAGGCACAGGCAGCTCCTTGTGACTCTGGGCAAGTCACTTAACCCTCCATTGCCCCATGTAAGCCACATTGAGCCTGCCATGAGTGGGAAAGCATGGGGTACAAATGTAACAAAAAAAAAAAAAAATAAGGATACTGAACAAGAGAGTAAGGGTTAGGAGTTAAAAGTAGCATCAAAAAGGTGGGCTTTTAGCCTAGATTTGAAGACGTCCAGAGATGGAGCTTGACGTACTTGCTCAGGAAGCCTATTCCAGGCATATGGTGCAGCAAGATAAAAGGTGCGGAGTCTGGAGTTAGCAGTGGAGAAGAAGGGTGCAGATAAGAGAGATTTACCCAGTGAACGGAGTTCCCAGGGAGGAGTATAGGGAGAGTGAGAAGCTGCAGAGTGAATGCACTTGTAAGTTAATAAGAGGAGTTTGAACTGTATGCGGAAACGGATAGGGAGCCAGTGAAGTGACTTGAGGAGAGGGCTAATATGAGCATAGTGACACTGGCGGAATATAAGTCATGCAGCAGAATTTTGAACAGATTGAAGAGAAGAGAGACGGCTAAGTGGGAGACCTTTGAGAATAAAGTTGCAATAGTCTAAGCGAGAGGTGATAAGAGTGTGGATAAGGGTTCTGGTAGTGTGCTCAGAAATTAAAGGGCGAATTTTGGTGAAATTGTAGAGAAAGAAACAACAGGTTTTTAGCAGTCTGCTGAATATTTGCAGAGAAGGAGAGAGAGGAGTCAAAGATGACCCCAAGGTTACGAGCTGATGAGGCAGGGAGAATGATGAGAGTGTTATCCACAGAAATAGAGAATGGGGGAAGAGGAGAGTTTGGTGTAGGGGGAAAGATAAGAAGCTTAGTCTTGGTCATGTTTAGTTTCAGATGGCGGTGAGACATCCAGGCAGCAATGTCATACAGGCAGGCTGATACTTTGGCCTGGATTCCTGCTGGGATTTCTGGTGTGGAGAGGTAGATATGGGAGTCATCAGCGTAAAGATGATACTGAAAACCATGGGATGAGATCAGAGTACCAAGGGAAGAGGTATAGATGGAGAAAAGAAGAGGTCCCAGGACAGATCCCTGAGGTACACCAACTGATAGTGGGATACAAGTGGAGGAGGATCCACTAGAGTATACACTAAAGGTACACTGGGAGAGATAAGAAGAAAACCAGCAAAGAACAGAGCCCTGAAATCTAAGTAGTGGTCATGCTATTAACTAAGGGGTCCTTTTACAAAGGCGCATTGAAAAATGGCATGTGGTAATGTAGGTGCGGGTTTTGGGTGCGCGTTGATCCATTTTTTAGCACGCCTGTAAAAAAGGCCTTTTTTAAATTTTTGCCAAAAATGGACAGGCGGCAAAATGAAAATTGCTGCACGTCCATTTTGGGTCTGAGACCTTACCGCCAGCCATTGATTGACCTAGTAGTAAAGACTCACGCGATAACTGGGCGGTAATGAACTATGCGCACCCAATGCCACTTGGCGCGCATCCGTTACATGCGCCCAAAATTTAAAAATATTTTTCAGATGCGCCCATCAGGCACGCGCCAAAAATGAAATTACCGCAAGAGCCATGCAGTAGTCAGGCAATAACTCCATTTTGACCACATTGGGCGCGCATAGATGCTTACGCGGCTTAGTAACTAAGAACCCCTAACTGCAGCGATTGTCATCTACTTTTGCTATAAATATGAGTGGTCTTGTATGATTGACTCTTTCGTATCTGACTATTGTAGTTCTTTTATGATGTTTTTTGAAATGTTTTTATAGTATTTATAGTTGTTCTACATGTAGAGTCTGGCATCTTGAGCTTTCAAGCTAATTGTTGGTTACATATTTTTACTCTTAGGGGCCTTTTTACTAAAGCTTAATATTCACTAATGGGAATTAGTGTGCGCTAAGTGCCCCGTGGCCCATAGGTTTAAAATAGGATATGCAGCATTTAGTGCTGCCAATTCCATTAGTGAAAGGGCCCCTTAATTTGTGGTCACTTATCCTGTATTTGTGTTTGCAGGTGTGACGAAGGCCAGATATTCTGTTAGTGTTGATTGTTGGGACCTGTAGTAGTAGTAATCCAGCTTGTTCAATTTTTCCAATAAGTGTATTGATGCTCTGGGCTCACTGTGATATTTCCAATGCTGCCTTTTCCTAGGAAGGTCCTTGCTGGTGCTGTTATAGAATGGTAGATTTGTGTCATACATGTCCCAAGTGACTTTTATAGGGGTTTTGTATAAATTCATAATATGCTTGCTACTGGAGAGAGGTTATGTTGTTGTGTTCCTTAGATTAATGTTTCGTTTTCTCTTCTCCTCATTGATGTAGATTTTCTGAAGTTTGTTTGTCAATCTCTTTTTAAGTACTGTGTAGTAAACCTAATATAATAAAACGCACCGTGAACGTTCTGAAGACAACGTTCTGAAGTCACTCAAACACTCCCTGGCTGTAGGGTTCGTGGATTCATGGTGTGAAGCCAGCCAGCCGTCTCTGCCCCACCCTCGTGTCAAACGTCATGACGTCGAGGGCGGTTGACGTCGAGGGCGGAAAATTATATTAGATTTAACTCCGTGGTGGCGGTTCCGGCAGCGCAGCGTCAGGGAAGGAGGCGGCACTGCCGACGTCTCTAGCCTTCCCTTCGCTGTGTTCCGCCTTCTTCTGACGTCAAGGATGACGTCAGAAGAAGGCGGAATACAGCGAAGGGAAGGCTAGACGTCGGGAGCGCCGCCTCCTTCCCTGACGCTGCGCTGCCAGAACCGCCATGGAGGTAAATTTAAAAACAAAAAAAAAAAAGGGATTTTGGGGGGAGAGAAGAGGGTGGGCAGTAAAGTTCAACAACGGGAGCAGAAGGGCAGGGGTGAAACGACAGCATGGAAGCGAAGGGGGGGGCATGGATGCGAAGGGGGGGAGAAGAGGGCGGGCCAGGCTGGGACATGGATGCGAGGGGGGTCATGGAAGAAAGAGAGGGGAATTGCTGGAAAAGGATGAATGGAGGGGGCAGGGGACAGAGGAGCATGGATGGGCATGGATTGGGAGGGCAGGGCTCAGGGAGAGAGGGGAATTGCTGGAAAGGGATGAATGGAGGGGGCAGGGGACAGAGGAGCATGGATGGGCATGGATTGGGAGGGCAGGGCTCAGGGAGAGAGGGGAATTGCTGGAAAGGGATGAATGGAGGGGGCAGGGGACAGAGGAGCATGGATGGGCATGGATTGGGAGGGCAGGGCTCAGGGAGAGAGGGGAATTGCTGGATAGGGATGAATGGAGGGGACAGATGGGCATGGGTGGATATGGATTGGGAGGGCAGGGCTCAGGGAGAGAGGGGAATTGCTGGATAGGGATGAATGGAGGGGTCAGATGGGCATGGATGGATATGGATTGCAGGGCAGGGCTCAGGGAGAGAGGGGAATTGCTGGATAGGGATGAATGGAGGGGGCAGGTGACAGAGTAGCATGGATGGGCATGGATTGGGAGGGCAGGGCTCAGGGAGAGAGGGGAATTGCTGGAAAAGAATGAATGGAGGGGGCAGGGGACAGATGGGCATGGATTGGGAGGGCAGGGCTCACACTCTCTCTCTCATATACAATGTCTTTCTAACTCACACTCTCACACACTCTGTCTCACACTGTATCAAAGGGGCGGGGCAACACGTATTATCTTTCGTTATCTTTCGTTTCGATAATACGGTCGGGGACGCCCAAATCTCAACATTTAGGTCGACCTTAGAGATGGTCGTCCTTGGTTTTCGGCGATAATGGAAACCAAAGACGTGTATCTCAAAAACGTCCAAGTCCAAGCCCTTTGGTCGTGGGAGGAGCCAGCATTTGTAGTGCACTGGTCCTCCTCACATGTCAGGACACCAACCGGGCACCCTAGGGGGCACTGCAGTGGACTTCAGAAATTGCTCCCAGGTGCATAGCTCCCTTACCTTGGATGCTGAGCCCCCCTACCCCCCCCCCCCCCCCCACAGGGCCGGTCTTAGCAAGTACGGTGCCCTGTGCAGACCAATTTGATGGGGCCCCATCCTAGCTCCGCCCCACCCTGGCTCCGCCCCCTCCCTAGCTCCAGGGCCAGCCACCCCTCCCTCCGAGCTCCCAGACCATCCTCCCTCCGAGCTCCCAGACCATCCTCCCTCCGAGGTCCCCCGCGCTCCCTCCCACCCACCCAGCTCCAGGGCCTAGCCCCCCTCCGAGCTCCAGGGCTCCTCCCTCCTTCCCAGCTTTAAGGCCCCCCTCCCTCCTTCCCAGCTTCAGGGCCTCCCTCCTTCCCAGCTCCAAGGCCGGCCTCCCTCCCTCCCAGCTCCAAGGCCCCGCTCCAAGGCCCCCCTCCCAGCTTCAAGGCTCCCCTCCTTCCAAGGCCTCCCTCCGAGCTCCAGTCTCCCTCCCTCTGAATTTTAAAAGTTACCTCATCGGGTTACAGGCAGCGGCAGGAGCCTTCCTTTCTTTCTCTCAGATCTGGTCCTGCCCTCATTTCCTATTTCCATGAGGGCGGGATCAGAGCTGAGAGAAAGGAAGGCTCCTGAAGCGCCGAGCAGCTCACATGCTTTTCACTCCTGCCGCTGCCTGTAACCTGACAAGGTAACTTTTAAAATTCAGAGGGAGGGGGACTGGAACTCGGGCGGTCGGGGGCGGAGGCGCGCCACGCGGGGCCCCCTTGAGCGCGAGGCCCTATGTGGTCGCCTCGCCCTAAGACCGGCCCTGTCCCCCTAGGTCCGCCTGCCTGAAGTACACTGCACCCACTACATCTGCTCCAGGGACCTGTATACTGCTGCGATGGACCTGAGTATGGCATTTGAGGCTGGCATAGAGACTGGCAAAAAAGTATTTTTAAACTTGTTTTTATGGTGCGAGGGGGTTAGTGACCACTGGGGGAATAAGGGGAGGTGATCACCGATTCCCTTCGGTGGTCATCTGGTCAGTTCGGGCACCTTTTTGAGGCTTGATCGTGAAAAAAAATGGACCAAGTAAAGTCGACCAAGTGCTCATCAGGGACGCCCTTCTTTTTTCTATTATCGGCCGAGGACGACCATCTCCTAATCACGCCCCAGTCCCGCCTTCGCTACCCTGCCGACACACCCCCAAGAACTTTGGTTGTCCTCACGACGGAAAGCAGTCAAGGGTGTCAAAAAATCGGCTTTCGATTATGCCGATTTGGACGACCTTGCGAGAAGGACACCCATTTCCAGATTTGTGTCGAAAGATGGGCGTCCTCTTTCAAAAATAAGCGTGAAAGTCACCCATAGGAACATATGGGTGACAGCGTTTAGCGCACGCCAACAACGCTAGTGCAGCATAGTAAACAGGGCCATAAATGTTTAACCAATTGCAAAGTATTTTGAAACTATATAAGAAGTCCTGTTTTTTCCGGACATCGTGTATAACTGGTCACCCACATTTTTGCACCCCATGAGTGTGTAAATGTACAGAAAAGCAGCACTTATGCATGTAAGTGCCAGCAAGGTACTTAAACGCTATTCTGCAAGAATGCATGTAAGCAGTATAGCATATCAGTGCAACAGGGCGTACACATGGGCAAGGTATGGACGTGGCTCCCACTTTTGTATATAACTTACAAAATACTATAGGGCTCATTTTCTTTTTTTTTCTTTTTTTTATTTATTTATCATTTTACTTAATTACATTCACATTTTTCACATAAATGTAATGAAATACAGAAATTAATATAAAAAGGAAAACATTTCCTCTCAACAATATATATTTACATAATTGTCCACAATTGGAAGATCCAAGATCAGGAAAACAATCTTAAAGAAAATAAGAAAAACTCAAAATGGTTAATCTTACACTTCACATTTTCTGAGGGAGGAAGGTTAATCGGTTATTGCAGCCGGTACAGTGGTAACTGAAGGAAGTTGCTGCAGAGGATTCTTCATCTATTTCCACAAACTCTTATAATTTCTTAGGTTCAAACAAATAAGTAATAAGGAAATAAAACACTTACAAGGGAATCGCGCTAGGAAGGTCCCATATAGGGCTCATTTTCAAAGTACTTAGATGTACAGGTTCCATAGGTTGAACTTTGTAGGTCTAAGTCAGTGATTTTCAACCTTTTTCATCTCAAGGCACACACTGAAATCTAACCCATACCCACCCATCCCCACTAAGATCTATTCTATCCCCGCCCATCCCTGCAAGTAATCTCCTGTAACCCCACCTATACCTGTAATCTTCAGAAGTAGTTATTACATTTAATTATGCTACTGAAATACATTAGAGCACCAAAATATCTGCTACTGGGAAACTGGAACAAGACAGACTGTTATAGATTCCTACAAAGACACCACATGCCAGCAGAATCCTTTACCTCGGTTGCAGATGTAGAATATGACTTTCACCTGATACAAAATAGGGAATTGCAAAAAATATGTAGACAAAAACTAAACAGAGGTACCAGACTTTGCATGTTGTGCAGTACCAGAGAAACAGAAAGAAATGCATGTCCTCCTGTACTATGCAAAATAAAGCCAACAGATGTAAATTCTCAACACCAACATAATTCAAAATACTAAACTGAAAATAAAATCATTTTTCCTATCATTGTAGTCTGGTGATTTTATTATTCCAGTCATCTTGTTCCAAATCTTTGGTTCTGCTTTCCTCCGTCTGTGCTCTTAACTCTGTTTCCAGGGCCTCTGTTCCATTTGCAATTTTTTCTCACCTCCTGCCCTATGTCTGTTTGGTACTGATCTTTCATGTTTAGCTTCTTCAGTTTCTCTGCCTCCTTCTCAAATCTCTCTGGTCCCCCCTCCCTTCCCTATATGTACAGCCTGCCTCCCCTCTTGCCTTCCCTTCTCTATTTGTGCAGCCTGCCTTCCCTTCCCTATAAGTGTAGGGTTACCGTATTGCTCCAGAAAAAGGAGGACAGATTGAGCCAGTCTGGGTTTTACTTCCATTGCTTTCAATGGAAGCAAAACCCAGACTGGATCAATGTGTCCTCCTTTTTCTGGAGCCATACGGTAACCCTATATAAGTGCAGCCTGTCTTCCTCCATCGACCCCTTGGTCCTCTCTGTCTCCTCTCTGCTCTAATTCTTCAAACGTTGTGTTGCTGGCAGGCTATTAGAACAGTCATTCCTCTGGCTGTCCTGAAGCTTTTCCTCCTGTGTGGCAAGACCTGTTCTAATCCCTGCCGGCAACAGCAGCATTTGAAGAATTGTGGAGGACAGGAGAGAAACCCGAGGGGTGGGAGGAGGAAGGACATAGGTGTCGCACAATTTGCCTCATTATCTGGAGAGGATTCCCAGACTTCCCACAGCACACTTGGAGATCAGTTGCGTCACACCAATGTGCCACGGCACACTGGTTGAAATATACTGGTCTAAGTGCTTTGAAAATACGCCTCTTTATATTATGTGTGTCCCTGCCACATTTTCATGACCACAATTGTGCCAGGTCTATGACTGGTATAACTGCAGGTGCTTAAATAAGATGTTATATTATTTTATGCTGTACAGTTCTTGTATTCCACTACATTCCAAATGGATTGTAAGTGGATCACAATAACATAATAGAAGAATTACAATACTCCATCACTTTATATAAAAAAGGAAGAAAAACTACATTCCTATTTTTACATCAAATTTTTCTTTAAAAAAGTAAGTCTTAAGAGCCTTTTGAAAGGTAAAACACATCTTAATTTGCTGAGTGCTCAAAGGCAGTGATTTCCAGACCTTCACTTCTTGATACAAATATGAAAATTCCAAGGAAGATTTACACCGTACATTCTTCGCAGATGTACGGATACTGGGTTACGCTAGTATTCTATAACGGAATCTGGGCACTCAGGATACTTTTATAGAATAGACTATAACCACGCAGCAACAGGCACCAACTTACAGAATTGCCCCCATAATGCGTACTGTGACTATGGATGTCTGCGTGCAAAGTTAGTAAAAAAGACCCCTCTATGACTAGGGGGGGGAAAGGTTAGTAAATCATGCCCTTAATTCAGCCAGTGTAAACTTCACTTAAATTGCTTATTACTTGTACTGGCTAAATATAATTTAACCTTTAAGGCGGATTTTTATGCTATACAAGGAGCATACTTTAATATTTCTGTTGGTGGAAGAAAAAGAAAATAACTTCTATCAGTACTGAGTTTTTTTCAATGAGGACACCTAAAATTATTATAGCATCTAAAAGAAATGTAAAATCATACAGGAAGTAGAGCTCTAATTTCACTTAATAACCTTTTTCTCATAAATAAAATGTACAATAGGGACTCTAGAATTTATTTTATGTCTCCTTTTTTTATTGTAGTGTTCAGTGGAGTTTATGCTGTCCTAAGAGACCTCATGCAATTAAAAATATATATTATTTAACACATTTTTCTAGTTTTCTTATAATCTTGAGGTCTGTATTTATTTTTGTATGTATAAGGGTACACATCCATCCCAAACTCTTCCTTCCTAACTTTAATCACCATTGCATAATTAACCACAGAGTTTGTAGGGGGGGGAAGAGTAGTACACTCCATAAAGACTCTCAAAAATGTGCAATCTGTTAACTAAGGGGGTAATTTTAAAATAACCAGTCTAACCGGTATGTTAAATATGTGCAAAAGTTACACCATTCTTCAAAGGGAAAACATGTGCGTACTTCCCTTATGAATATTATCCCACAGAAAATATCTGCACAGAATTATACTTGAGATTTGGTCCATGCACAGTTCTTGACATATTTTTGTTACATGTACATTTATTTTATAAATTATTATATAAATGCTAACCCCTCCCCAATCCTATCCCCTATCAGATTGGGTAAATTTGTGTGCATATTGCTTGTATGCATGCAAGATTACATTCTTATCATGAATGTAAATACCAGCTCTGTAGGTGTTTTGGGTGCTTGATGACCTCCAGTATTCTGTCTTGCACTTCTCTGTATTGGGTGCTGACAACTTCATGAAGCAGGGCCTCAGGGGAGGGCAGGGAGGAAACATTTGTCACCCTGGCTGCTGCTGCTACTTCATCCCCTGCAGCATATAGGCTACTTAAGGAATACAGCAGTGGAGGACAGATAGGCTTCCTGCCCTTGGCCTGCCATATAGAGGTCCTATCAGAAGTACGAGGAAACAAAATGAGGAGCTGATAGACAAACAGATTAAAGTGAAGGAAGGACTGAGAGAGGAGCGGATTAATTTTTCTTCAGTTTGGGGGGATTGCCCCTAAATTTAGTGGCCTGTCTCCAGCAGCAGTGGCTGTTTCCAGGCTGTGTTGTCAATCCCAAAGGCAGCCTTCTTTGATCAATGTCAACCCTGTCTCCTGGGGTTGGATATTATTAACATGTACACAGGAGATGGTAATTATCCATTCCTTCATGTCTTGAAGAGAAGGAGATGGGTCACATATTTATTTATTGCATTTGTAGCCCACATTTTCCCACCTCTTTGCAGCTCAATGTGGCTTACAATACATCATAAATGGTGGACATTTAGTGTTACAGAAGGATCTTGGGCAGCATGATGAAGAAAAAACATGATAATAGTATAACAAGCAAGTATTATAAGACAGTTCAGAATATATGTGGAGTAGTTGTGTATATTCACAGTGGTTGGTCTTTGTGGTATGCCTTGTTAAAGAGATGGGTCTTCAGTAGTTTGTGGAAGTTCATTAGTTCGTAAATCGTTTTTAAGTTGCGGGGCAATGCGTTCCATAGCTGTGTGCTCAAGTAGGTAAAGTTTGACGCATGCATTAGTTTGTATTTTAGGCCTTTGCAGTTAGGGAAGTGAAGATTAAGGAATGTGCGGGATGATCTTTTGGCATTCCTGGGTGGTAAGTCAATCAGGTCTGACATGTAGGCTGGTGCGTCTCCGTGAATGATTTTATGAACTAGTGAGCATATTTTGAACGTGATGCGTTCTTTAAGTGGGAGCCAGTGTAGTTTCTCTCGTAGGGGTTTAGCACTTTCATATTTTATTTTACCGAATATGAGTCTGGATGCCTCTCCAATTCCCATATTTATTTGCTGCACCTCTCCTCTCCCATGCAACTCAGCCTCAGATTGAAAAAAAAAAGTCAAAATGGCTACCCTGTACTCATGTTTTCCATGTGCCTGATCCACTGCAGCTCACACTGGCCAAAGAAAAGAAAATCACTGCTGCAGTCACTCTCATCCTCCAAAATAGCCTGCACCAGATTGAAAAACAGCTACTGCTTTGCAGTTCCTCTGTGTTCCCAATATTGGTCCACTGGGGCCAAACAGTCAAAGATGTGCTCCCTTCCCAGCTTGTCAAACAGAATAGCAAGCCTGAAAGTTGGTGCTTCCAGCTATCTCCTCCTGTACGCACTTTTCTACTTCTTCTTTGGGTCTGACTCATCCTGCTAGCCTGGTTGAGGAGGAAAATCAGAAAGAGGCACAGAAGGCAAACAGGAGGAGAAGGCAGCTTTTAAGTTGGATGGAAGCAAACAGAGGGTGGAGGCTGAGGGGCATTCTTAGAGCATGTAGAGTAAGGACCATGGGAGGGATTGGGATGCTAGCAGAGTGGGGCTATGGGGAAGACTCACAGATGATCAGACAAAGTAGAAATTTGGGGTAGGTAGAGACTGAGGAATAGGTGGAGGGGCTGCAGGTAGGCAAAGAGTTGGGCGGTCTGTGGCAGGGTTATAGGGAGGACAGACAGAGTGGAGACTCTGGAGGAAGGCAGAGAATGAAAATTCATGGAGGGATACTGACAGCAGGCAGAAACTGGGTACTTGAGAATTTGGAGTAGGGGGATGGGAAACTCAATGATTGGATCTTTGTAGCGGGAGAACAGGGATTGAGTGGGGGCTTGGGAAAGGAATGGAGAATCGGATTTAGGGTGACATTATATGATGTAAAATAGAGATTCAGGGATTGGCGTGAGGGTCTGAGGGGAGTACTGGAGGATTAAGTTAGGGTAAGGAAGAGCAGAGAACTGAGGGCAATTAGGAGAAGGGGAAGGGCTCATCAAATGAATTTGGAATGTGAGCAGAGAATGAGAGATGGGGCTGGAGAAAAGAAAAGGGGAAGAAATAAGAAAAGAAGGGGTGGGAAAGAAGTAAGCAACTAAGAGGAGTATAGGAATAGTGATGGAAGAGTGAAAGGTGAGAGAAATGGGGAAAATAAGTGAGAGTTGGAAAGCTGGTCCTGGTACTTCATGTTGTCACCTCAAGCCCAAACCAGTCTCCCACCAAATTCTGCTACCTCTTTTGTTGCATCCCTTGTCAGAATGCTGTTCCCCCACCTCTTTTCTGGAGGAGTGGCCTAGTGGTTAGTGCAGTGGACTTTGATCCTGGGGAACTGAGTTTGATTCCCACTGCAGCTCCTTGTGACTCTGGGCAAGTCACTTAACCCTCCATTGCGCCTGGTACAAAATAAGTACAGTACCTGAATATACAATGTAAACCGCTTTGAATGTGGTTGCAAAAACCACAGAAAGGCGATATATCAAGTCCCAATTCCCTTTCCCTACCAGATGCTGCTTGGAGTGTCTTCTCAACACTCTCTGTCCTGATACTGCCTCCTCCTTCCCTCGCTGCTTTCTGATGCTGCCTCTTTTCTATCTTGCTGCCTCCCCTCCCTCTTCTGAATTCCTCCCAGTTCTCCCATGACTACCCTTCTACTCCCCCCCCCCACCCAACAACACAATCAAACACAGACAATGTAGGGAGGAGAGGAAATTAAGAGGAGCAGGGTGGAGGGAGGGAAAAGAAGGGTGATAAGGAGAAAGAGTGATAGAACAAAGAAAAAGGGAAAGAGTCAGGAGAAAAGAGGAGAGTGAATGATGAATTCCCTGAAGAAAAAGAAACAGAACAAAAAATAAAAATGGAAAATCAAAAGGAAAGAGAACAGAGACAGACAGACATCAGTAAAGAGGGAAATGAAGAACAGAAAACCAGAGGCATCAAAGGTTGGAAAGCAATTTTATTTTTTGAAACAGAATATTACCCAGTATAAAGAATGTTGACACCTAATTCAATAACTGTATATGTGTCCCACAGAGAATCTTTATGTTGTGAAAATAGATGAATTTGATACAGTAAGTGAATTGGGTCTTTTTGGTGTCTGTTTCCCTTCTGTGAAGGACATATGCCTGATGAGTTGAACTGTGTCACTAACATATTGTGATGAGAAAATGTAAAGAATGTTTCTTGAGTGTCAAGTGAGGATGATGTTCAAATATCCCTGCCACCAAATAAAATTAAGCAGCTCAAGGAGCCACACAGCTCAGTGTAAATATTCAGTAGCCCTGCTGAATAAGCAGTCCTAATACCATACACACAAGTTATGTGCTTGAAGTTAGGCTCCCTATTTGTATAGAGGCTCAGTGTTGTCAATGACCCAGAACACCTGCACCCCTCCTTCACCTATACTCATAAATATTTTGCATATATGGGGTAATTTGATAACATGACACCTATACAAAAGTCCAAAAGGCACCTATTGTAAGCCTATCTTGAAAGTAACATAGGTCCTTGTGTGCCTGTATAAAATAGGCTTCTGACCCCCAGCTCCAGTAACACACAAATTTGTGCATGTACCTATCTTTATTTTATAAAATGCACATGTACAGTTTTACCATTACTCCACCCAAACTATGTCACTGGGAATGCCTATATGCAGGAGTGCATGTGGACGTGCCAGCTATGTGCAGTGGGAGCATCCATTTTACAAGTATAAACATGGAAAACATCAACAGCAGAAATTCAACAATGTACACATGCAACTGCTGACACACATGTAAGTTGTAATAGGTTGTGTCAGCACTTACACATGCATGTTGGCTATTTTGCAAACCTATGTATGGGACTGCTGCTTATTAGACACAGACTCCTGAATTCTATATAGGTCACCCAAAGCTGGGTGCCGGAATTTGCATGTGGATCCAAGGTCCACATGTAACTTAATGAGAAAATGGGTACTAATTTCCCACTTAATCAGTGCTTTATTTATTGATTTATCTATTGGGATTTATGAGCCACCTTTATGAAGAGATTCACCCAAGGCAGTGTACAGCAGGTACAGTTTAACTTAAAACTTACAATTTTGATAACAGCATAACAATAGTAAAATAACCAAGAATAAACATAAATAAAATAAATGAGATAAACTTGAAAACACTAAATTAAAACCTAATAATAGAACTACCGTGAAACAGTATCAAAAATATACACATTTAACAGCACTGGAATTCAAATACCAGAGATATAATACAATGTTAGCACAATACTAATAATATACCTAATAAACATGCAATAGAATATTCAACTAACATAGATACGATGCTAAAGATTTTCTACAATACGGCTTATCATATAGCTGAGGGACCAGAAGAGATATATGATGGTAACAAGCGTGGGGGCTACTCCTAAGAAGGCTCTCTGATGGGTATCACATCATACAATTTCTTTTGATGAGGGTACAGATAGTGATGATCCTTGGGAGGACCTTAGAGATCTCAAGATGTGTAAAGGGTTAACTTATTCTTTAAGTACTAAGTACTCTGGCCCATTTTGTCTGAGTTTTAAATTTAACCCTGAAAGGTAGCATTTGCAGGAAGGGTGTGATGTGGTCACGCCCACTTTCAGCCTTCTATCAGTTGTGCTGCAGCATTCTGAATTAGTTGGAGCTGATACAAACTCTTCTTGGTTTGGCCAGTGTACAGGGCATTACAGTAGTCTAGTCATGATGTTATCATGGAATGGACCACTGTGGTCATACTCGTCTTTTCAATATATGGAGAGAGATATCATAGCTGCCATAGGTAATAGTGACAGTTTTTGAAGGTTGTTTGAATTTGTGGGATCAGAGTGAATGATGAGTCTAGCAGTATCCCAAGATTCCTGACCTGTGATCTTAGGGGGAGTTCATATTTCCCAAAAGATATTTTGAAGTTGGGTATTTGTCCACTTGTGTTTGGTACCCAAAGAATCTCTGTTTTATTTGGATTCAGGCAAAGTTTGTTGTTGTTTGCCCATTTCTGAGTTGTGGTTAGTTGTGGTTAGTCAGGCTGTCACGTTTTCAAAGCTGGAAACTGGGTTTGTGAGCCCTTGGGCCACTGCCGAGGAGCGGCAGTGGCAGGCAAAACCACCCCACGCTAGAGACAGGGCAGATCTCTGACAAACAGTTAGGCTTCACCTGCACCTGGCCACTTGTCACCAAGAGTTGAGCTCCAGGCTTCAGGTGGCCGGCAGGACTTACTGGACAGGGCAGGACTGGATAACAGCTAGGCAGCACAGGGACAGCAAGGCAGGGAAAGGATAGGCTAAAGGACAGGACTGAAAGCTGTGAGCAGCCACTGAAACAGGGAACAACACAGCTAGACAGGAGACTGAACTGAAAGCTGCAAGCAGCCACTGAAGCAGGGAACAAACACAGATAAACCCAGAACTAGACAAAGACATACAACCAAGACACAAGACTGGGAAACAAGCAATACAGTAAACAAGCAATACCCTAAACTAAACATAGACTTAACTAGAACAGGCAAGACTTCAGAACAAGAGCAAGGAAACAAACTCAGGCTGAAGTGCAACAAGCACCAACATACCAGGGCCTTAGACACAATGCAAAGGCCCAGCAGAAAGGTTTCAAAATGGCTAATAAGCCCAGCAGCAGCTGAGACTGAGCTGCAACAATCACCAGGCAACTAAGGGTGCTGTGCAGGTTCAAACAAAACAAGCAGGTCTGGCAGTCTGGAAGATCCGGACCGGACTGGGCTGAAATCTGGAACGGGTGACAGCACACAGACAATCTAATGCAGCCAGCACACAGAGACAGAGACAGAACTAACTCACAAAGGACAGAAGCCAGCTCAGAAGCTGACCACAGGAAATAAGGTGAGTCTGAGAGGGGCCACGGCCACAGACGTGACACAGGCAGACAGTAAGTTTACTTAGAGCTATGGGTAGATCTGGTTCAATGGGTATGAGTAGTTGCACATCATCAGCATAGATGTAGAATTTTGTGTCCATTACAATATAAACATGCAAAGGCCAGTATTTACATGCACAAATCATGAATATGTCTTCTAAAATAACTACCATACTGAATATATATGTAGCATGGTGATCGCCAACTCTTATCTGTCTAGCAGCGGAATATCACCGCTATATTAATCATCTTTGTTTTTCCACCCACACTCTGCCCCTTCATTATATAGATAGCATTGGGGTTGTTAGAAGTATTTTCAGCACAGTGCTATCTGTATTGTGGCTGAAAATACATTGATAAGAAAGTTAAGTGTATGTCCCTAGATTTTGTGTAGGTCATCCAAAGTTGAATGCGCAAATTTGAGTGTGGATCCCAGATCTGACGTAAACTAATTAGTTAATGAGCCATTTACAATCATTTATGTTTATGTGCAGATCTGCCGTATACCCTATTCTATTAAATGCGTATCTAGCTTTTATAGCGCACAATTCAAAAGGGGGCTTGGCCATGGAAGGGGCATGGATGGGTCAGGGCATTCCCAGAAAGTATGCGCTATATAATAGAATATGGTCATTAACGTGCCCAACTGCCATTAGTTGCATGCCAGCATTTGCATCAGTTTTCAGCAGGCATAACTGCTCACCCAAAGAAAGCCTTGAGATCCATGCTAAGCTAATATTTTGCAAAGGGTGTTCTGCACAGAGAACCCATTACCGAACACTATCTTAGTGTGGACCTTTCCGGCACTTAACTTTAGGCACCATTTACTGAATTCCCCCCTTACTGTCCATCAGTAAATGTAACACTTTATTTGAAAATTGAACACTTTATTGCTAATTGGGCTGAGTCAGTTGTGGTTGACAGCTAGTATCTTCCATTCCCTTGTAGCTCTTTAGTCACTGAAGTAAATTAGGATGAAGAAAGATAAAGAGTTGTAGTGACGTGCAGTACAAAAGCAATGTTGGGTTTTCTGATTGCTATTTTCAGTGGGATGTTGAGTCAGGGATGGTCTCATACAATTTAATCTTACTAGTGCCTTTGACTGGCCGACCACCAGTTATTACCACCACCCGCGGGAGGTGGTGGAGATGAAAATGGTAATGGAATTCAAACATGTGTGGGATAAACACAAAGGAATCCTGTTTTTAAGGAATGGATCTGCGGAATCTTAGCAGAGATTAGGTGGCGATACTGGTAAATGGGAAGCAAAACCGGTGCTGGGCAGACGTCTTCGGTCTACGCCCTGATTGTGACTGAATAGATAGGGATGGGCTAGAGTGTAAATTTTAATGGGCTTCGACGTTAGGTTCAGAACTTAGTACAAGAAGAGTGCTGGGCAGACTTCTACGGTCTGTGCCCTGAGAATGGCAAGGACAAATCAAACTCGGGTATACATATAAAGTATCACATACCATGTAAAATAAGTTTATCTTGTTGGGCAGACTGGATGGACCATACAGGTCTTTATCTGCCGTCATTTACTATGTTACTATGATGTAATCACCTTAAACCCCCCCCCCCCCCCTAAAACATTAGTTTCCTTTAGCAGTTCTGATACTGAGATGAGCTGAAGTCATGGACTGAATTCAGGGGTAATGGAGGAGAAAAACAGAAATGTTATTCCGCTGAGGGCATAGTTGGGGTATTGAGCTATTGGGTGGGAGGGGGAGGCTAAGAAGTAGCACAACAGCAGCAGGTGACAGAGCATTGGTATGGCAACCTAAGTGATGAGGGAAAGTGCTCAACCAGACTTGATGCAGCTACATTCAAGAGAGTATAAACCAGTGTAAACTGCTGGCATTGATTAAGTTATGAGAACCAATCAACTTGATTATTTGAAAGACAGGTTGAGATTATTTCAACCTGTAAGTTCCTTTAAGTGTAGCCAAAGTTGCCTGTTTGAGACTGCAGCATATTGTCAGGTGCACCTGAAGTTGGAGATCTAGAGCATACTTGATGATTGTCCCAGCCTAGTGTTCTATTGGAATTGAAGAACGAGCTTGATTTACCATAATGACATTCCAGAGGAAATCAGAAGTTTATCTGTTCTCATTATAGGGCTACTGCCTCACTGATGCACAAGTAAATTAGCTTTCATAATGCTAATACGCTTCCCACGTGCTTTTGGTTTAGTGGGGATGATGTGATGTGATTAAGATGTGTCCAAAATAATGTCCCATTATTGGTATCTTTTATTGATGTTGATAGGTATTTTTGTATTATTGTATTCTATGTGATTGTATTATAGTAACACACTTTAATGTGCAATATCATGTGTTAATGCACATTAATAAATTTATCCCTTGATGTTTTATTGTGTAAAGTGTTACTTAACAAATATTTGCCAACAAATACATTGCCCATAATATTTATGATCTGTATTTCATTTCTAATGATCTTTCTGGTTCTTAAAGAGAAGCAGACTTTGGGAAAGAGAGGGGTGGTTCTGTTCTAAGAACATACGAATAGCCATACTGAGTCAGACCAGTGGTCCATCTAGCCCAGTATCCTGCTTCCACCAGCAGCCAATCCAGATCACAAGTACCTGGCAGAAACCCAATTAGTAGCAACATTCCATGCTTTCAGTCCCGGGGCAAGCAGTGGCTTCTCCCATGTCCATCTCAAATATTGTTTTGGTTTGTGTTCTTGAGGAAGCATAGGATTCTAATGAAGAAATCCCTTCTGAATAGTGGTTCCTGGGTAAAGGTAGTATTTTTTGATGAGTTCTAATAATGTTGCACACCTTTGGAACTGAGTCATGCAACAGTATAGAGGGCTCTTCCCTGATGATTTTGCCAGGAGTTGCCTGACTGAGGATAATTTTCAAAATGATTTATTTGGGTAAAGTAGTGTTTTATGCACAGAAGTAGTTTGTATACAATTTGCATACCTGACAGACAGATAAATCCAGGGCAATTCCATAACAGGGTGCCTCCATATAGTTGCCCTGAGGTTGCATGCTTAGAACATATTCAGTAATGGAACTTATATGCCTAGGTTTCATTATAGAGTACCAAGATAACTTACTATCAATGTAGAGCTAATATAAGTGTGAGTGCCTAAATGCAGCAGCGACATACGTACTTACAGTATGCTGTAAGTTGTGCACATAAGTGGGAGCCCTGTCCATGTTCCACCCACGTGTACACTCCCTCCTCGCAAATACGCATTATACGCAAATACGCAAGATAGACGCATATTTACAGAATAGCACTTAGCTGGAATATTGGCACTGCATGCACATATGCTAGTATTCTAAACATTTTCATGCATAATCCTCTGGATTCTATTTATCAGTGGCGTAGCCACAGGTGGGCCTGGGTGGGCTGGGGCCCACCCACTTAGGGCTCAGGCCCACCCAACAGTAGCACTTCCTCCTGATAGTAACGAAAATGCTACTCTCCATGATCCCGGCACCTGCATATGTTCCGTTTTCAGCGCATGCCTGCTGCAGAGTGCCAAGGTGGAAAGAAGTGTTTTCCCACCAGCTGAGATATTTTTTGGGTGGTGGTTGGGGGAGGGGAAGAACAATTGGTGCCCACCCAGTTCTTCCCTAGGCCCACCCAAACTCTGTTGTCTGGCTACGCCCCTGCTATATATGGCGCACAAAATTGTCAATGCAAACTTGGGAGTGCACCCAATTTGCGTTCACAATTTAATTGAACAATGAACCAATTATTGCCGATAATTGGGTGCTAACAATCAATTATCAGTGCTAATTGGCAATAATTACAATTTATGTGTGCATCTTGCTAGGCATTTTCTATAAAGATGTGCACATAAATTCTAACATGTGGATCCAAAAGTGGGGCGTGGCCATAGGAAGGCATGGGTGGGTCATGGGCATTCCAACAATTGGCGCACACTGAATATGCCAGTCTTCACCTAATTTAGGCACAGGTATTTACATCAGGTTTCAATTGGTGTGAATCATCAAGCTTAAAAGTTAGACATGGATCCTGGCGCTCAATGCTATTCTGTATACAGCACCATTTATTGAATAGCACTTAGCTCACATTTTTTTCAGCACCATAAATAGAATTTGGTCCAAAGCACATTTAAATGTTAGCATCTATTTTATGAAGTTGACCTTTATGAGCATACAGGGAAGAACAAGAGAGGCAGGTGACACCAGAGGTGACCACAGTTGAAGAGGACAAATCCAGGTTGACAGTAAAGAAGTACAGCAGTATGGCTGGAACCAGTTTATTGATAAACAATATCTAGTACAAGAACTCGATGCAGCCAGGTTTCAGCAAATGCCTTCATTAGGGGATTACACAATCTGCAGATACATGTGTATACACATATATAATTATTGTAAAAAAAATTTTTATAAGAAAATCATATTGTTGTAATAATATAATCTGGAGGGGCATTTTTGATATGACATCTAAGTCTGATTTAGGACGTTTTGCTGAAAACATCCAAAAATCGAGTGGCGAACATAGCAATTTTCACACTAGAAAAACATCTATCTTTTTGTTTTGAAAATCACTGTTTTCTAGATGTTTTTGTGCTCAGTTCATCTATCTTTTGGTACCATTTTTAGAACAAAAAATCCTAGGGAAAAACGCACAAAAATAAGTCATTGGGATGTCTGGAGGCCAAGATTCTTGGTAAACTGGCCACACAGACATCCCAGCAGAGCAGTGGGGTAACATAGGGGGCACTGCAGTGGATTTCACACACAAGGTCCCACATCTCACCATAACCCCCTTATATTGCATGGCAAGCTCTCCAGGAATAGCAAAAAATGTACTGTACCCAACTGTATACCACTACAACAGCAATTAAGCCATGCTGTAGTCACACCACTTCTCAAAAAACCATCACTAGACCCTACCTGTCCTTCCAACTACCGCCCCATCTCCCTCCTACCCTTCCTCTCCAAGATACTTGAACGCGCAGTTCACAGCCGCTGCCTTGATTTTCTCTCCTCTCATGCCATCCTCGATCCGCTTCAATCCGGTTTTCGCCCTCTACACTCAACAGAAACGGCACTCACTAAAGTCTGTAATGACCTGTTCCTTGCCAAATCCAAAGATCACTACTCCATCCTCATCCTCCTCGACCTATCATAATTTACTTCTTACTGCACTATCCTCATTTGGGTTCCAGGGCGCTGTCCTCTCCTGGTTCTCCTCTTATCTCTCCCACTGTACCTTCAGAGTACGTTCTCATGGATCTTCCTCCACCCCAATCCCGCTCTCTGTTGGAGTTCCTCAGGGATCTGTCCTTGGACCCCTTATTTTTTCAATCTACACCTCTTCCCTGGGCTCGCTGATCTCATCTCATGGTTTCCAATACCATCTTTATGCTGACGACACCCAGCTTTACCTCTCCACACCAGAAATCACTGCGGAAACCCAGGCCAAAGTATAGGCCTGCTTATACGACATTGCTGCCTGGATGTCCAACCGCCACCTGAAACTGAACATGGCCAAGACCGAGCTCATTGTCTTTCCATCCAAACCCACTTCTCCTCTCCCTCCACTCTCTATTTCAGTCGACAACACCCTCATCCTCCCCGTCTCATCTGCCCGCAACCTCGGAGTCATCTTCGACTCTTCCCTCTCCTTCTCTGCCTATATCCAGCAGACAGCCAAGACCTGTCGCTTCTTTCTCTATAACATCAGCAAAATTCGCCCTTTCCTCTCTGAGCACACCACCCGTACTGTCATCCACTCTCTCATTACCTCTCGCCTTGACTACTGCAACCTACTCCTCACTGGCCTCCCACTTAACCATCTATCCCCCCTTCAATCCGTTCAGAACTCTGCTGCACATCTTATCTTCCGCCTAGACCAATATATGCTCATATCACCCCTCTCCTCAAGTTACAGTTCAAGCTTCTCTTATTAACCTACAAATGCACTCAATCTGCAGCCCCTCATTACCTCTCTACCCTCATCTTCACTTACGCTCCTACCCGTAACCTCCGCTCACAGGACAAATCCCTCCTCTCAGTACCCTTCTCCACCACCGCCAACTCCAGGCTCCGCCCTTTCTGGCTCGCCTCACCCTATGCTTGGAATAAACTCCCTGAGCCCATACCCCAAGCCCCCTCCCTGCCCATCTTCAAATCCTTGCTCAAAGCCCACCTCTTCATTGTCGCTTTCGGCACCTAACCATTGTACCTCTATCCAGGAAATCTAGACTGCCCCCAATTTGATTGACTGCACTTTTTTGTCCTTTAGATTGTAAGCTCCTTTGAGCAGGGACTGTCCTTCTTTGTTAGATTGTACAGCGCTGCATAACCCTGGTAGCGCTTTAGAAATGTTAAATAGTAGTAGTAGTAGTAGGTGTCACCTATATATAGGTACAGTAGGTATTTTCTGATTTTTGGAGGGCTGACACTTTCCACCACAAGTGTACCAATTAGAATGGGATATGGGACTGGGTTTGCTTCTCTACAGTCCACTGCACTGACCACTAGGCTACTCCAGGGACCTGCTTGCTGTTCTAAAAGGAATGGCCATCACATGTGTAGCTATAATTCAGTCTGGTATGTACTGCCACTTTTACCTCTTATATAAGTGGGAGGGGGTTAGTGACCACTGGGAGATTAAGAGGAGGGTCATGCCTTTGTCCCTCCAGTGTTCATCTGGTCAATTCAGGCACCTTTTTGATACTTGGTCATTATTGAAATAGGTCCAGCCTAAAACATTTTGCTCTGGACATTTTTACAATGTTCCATCATTGTAGAAAAATGTCTAAATCATAAGCCCGTTCTAGTCCCACCAAAAACACACCTCCAACACATCCCCTTGATATTTAGATGAATTGCATACGAATTGCATAAAAAACTGTCTTAAAATGGGTTTTTAAAATAGCAATTTGAATGTTTTGGGGAAAAAAAAAAGTCCATCTGCCATTTTGTGTCACTTTTTGGATGTTTTTCAGTTTTGAAAATGAGCCCCATAGTATCACAATAAAATGATAAAACAATTGTAAATATATAAATATTATATATAAAAGAATATAAATAATCAGGTATAATATTAACTATAAGAAAAAAACTACTCAAATAATTACCCAAATTATAGATTAAAAAAGCATACAAAATTATAATATGTACATATTATATGTGAAAAGTAAACAATTGAAGCAGTACATATTTTAAAAAATTTAGTATATGGAAAATAAGCTTACCACTGGAATGGAGATTAATGAATAAACAAAGGAGTCTTAGGGCCCTTTTACTAAGCTGGTTTAGGTGCCAACGCATGCCTAATGCTGTAAGAACAACCTAACACAGGATGTGCTAAAGCATTCTGCATTAGTTATGGCATCTTCACACACTAAACTCGTGCTGGCTGATATTGAAAACCATTTTACCTGCTAGGAACAGCACCTGGACTGTTAAATGGTACTTCATCAGCTATCTGGCGATATAGCGTTTAGCGGATAGCTTGTTATATTGCACGTTATAACTGGCTATGCGCCGGTTTTCTTTTTCCTTTTTATAAGTATTAACAATTTTTCAAGAGACTCTTGACATGCAAAAATAGAAGGAGATAAGCAATACATTTTCAAGAAAAAAAATCAGTTATCCACATTTTTTCCCCCACTCATCTATTTCAAGTCCACAGCTATTGGGGAAGACAAGTATAATTCCATGAAATATTTGTTCCACTTATATAAGTTTGGAAAATGAAAGAGATGCATTATATGCCATATCAACTATAATTACGGAGTAGATGTAGATAATGCTGCTAGTTGTTGATTGGGAGTAACAATCACCTTCGAGTCTAGAAAACAGTTCAAATGAATTGGATCATAAAAAATATATTAAAGTGAATTAATTTTCAACACACATTTACATGGGAAATTAAGCCAAAATAAGCCGCCCATCTTTAAGACCCTGGAGCGATGCTTTAGAAATAATTGATGCCTCTTTTGTGTTGTTCTGGCAATATCAGGAAATATTCTAATTTTGTTATTCATAAAGAGTTCATCTCTATGACGAAAAAATTGTTTCATGATCCAATCCCGATCAGGTTCCAGAACAAAAGTCACAATCAAAGTTGCTGGTGTCCCCGTTTGGAAAATCAACTAAGAGCCAAAACTCTTAGGTTGATTAATTTTCCTAAAATATCATCATTGGCTCCTTTGATAATGTTTAAAAAATATTTGTTAGAAATTTTGAAGATTCCTGAACAGGCATTTCCGCCTGTTTCAAAGATTTACTATTTACCACCATTCAAAAAAGAAAAACAAAAAGACAATATTCAAACTGAAGAAGGAGTGGAGATCTCATTTGATACACTGAATTTATGTGCCAATTTTCAGCACATCACCGGCTAAGTTTTGCGGCCAATTCTGGCTGCATCAATAGCAGGTCTATATTTGGCAGCTATGAACTTAGCCGGCCAGCTCTCAATATCAACTTGACCGGCTATAGCGGCCAAAGATAATTCGCTATTCAGTGCCAGTCACTGGAAACTCCCCGACATTGAATATCTGGGCTCAGCACTGACCGCTGAAGGCAGCCCAGCTACCTCCGGTGGTCTGAATATTGGGCCCATGGTATTTCTTTTTCCGGGAGGGGGCATACCAGAGGTGAAGGATGAGCATGAATATACTAATCAGCTAGTGAACTGACATTACTGCTGTGTCTGTTAGCGCATTCATAACAAGGGAGCCCTTATCAGCTCCTAGATTTCAGGCAGTAAGTGCTCCCATGTTAAGTTTTTGTAATGGCAGCGTGCTAATGCTAATATTAGTGCGTGATCATATATTCAGGATATAGAAAAAGTCCTTTCTGATGGCCACACTAGAAGTGGGCTTAGCGCGCAGAAATGTCCCATGTATTGACGTACTGAGCCCATTTCTTAGCAAAGTTTGGTGAAAGGGCCCTTTAATTTCCAGCCAGTTCCATACTAAGGGGCCCTTTTACTATTACTGTTTGAATGTAAACCACTCTGATTTTTTGAAGGGCCATATATCAAGATTAAATAAACTAAACTACTAAGCTGCATTACACGGTAACATTCACCTAACACAACTTAAAATGGTGTACTGTGGGAAGCACTCAGATATCCTGCGGTAACTACCAAATGTGTGCACGCTAAAATTTTTATTTTTTTGGAGGGGGCCTGTCAGGGGGTAGAAAATGTGCATTCTTTTGCTAATCAGTGCAGCCACGTTACCACACGCTAACTGGTTAGTGCACGGATAGCATGTGAGCCCTTACCGCATGGGTGGCGGTAAGTTCACACACAGTAATTTTTCAAAATGGTCATGTGCTAATGCCAACATTAACATGTGGCCATTAATACAAACGATACAAAAAAAGTCACTTATAAGGCTATAATAAAAATGGCCTTAGCACACGGGAAAGAACCACATAAGGGTGCCCTAAGGCCACTTTATACTACAGCTTAGTAAAAGGACCCCTAAACGTCTTAATAGACTGAAAAAGTACAAATAACAGTTGTTTGAAAGATCAATACAACAAAAGGGGGAAGGATTGACAACATACTTATGAGTGACACTAACCAAAAAACGTATATGGGGGGTTGTGTATATAAAAAAATGGCCTTAGCGTGCCCTCGCATGGGTTTCTCTCGCACTCTAAGGCCATTTTGCTGTGGCCGTAAAATGAACAATTTTCCAACTTTTAAATGAATGGTCATGCGCTAATGTTGCCATAAATGCACGGCCATTTAAAAAAATTACCATGTGAGCACTAACCGCCACTCATTTTGTAGGCAGTAAGGGCTAATGCGGTAATCCTGCAGTAAGCAGTGAGCGCAGTAATGTAGCTCCGCTCAAAAATGGTACTTACCATAGGACACCAATTTAAGCTGTGATAGCATGCGTTAGCTTTAGTAAAAAGGCCTCTTAGCCTGCCTAATAGTCAATACAAAGGATAATAACAAACACTGGGGTCTTTTTACTAAGCTGTGGTAAAAACTGGCCTTAGTGCACCCTTATGCAGGTCTTTCCTGCACACTAAGGCCCATTTTCTACTACAGCTGTAACAATGGCTGCTTTCTAGTTTTGCATTAATGGCCATAGGCTAATGTTGCCATTAGCATGTGACCATTTTTAAAGATTACCACGTAAATTCTAACCACCGCCTATTTTGTTGGTGGTAAAGGCTCATGCAATACCTGTGCACTAACCAGTTAACATGCAACAATTTAGATGCATTAACTGATTAGTGCAGGAATGCCAACTCTCCAACCATGACATGCCCCCTCACAAAAATGTTGGAAACTAGTTAGCTCGCAGTTAGCACACACAGATTTCAGAGTTACTGCAGGATGCCTGAGCATGTCCCATGATGCTCCATTTTTTGCTGCATTAGGCACCCTTTATGATCTAACGCAGCTTAGCAGAAGGACCACATTGTGCACTAAAGGAAGTAAGAACAAAAACCAGGGTTATAGAAGGGCTACTCACGTTGTAAAATGCAATTGTTGTGTAAATGTAAACCCAGTGATGATGAAAAGAACTATCAGATGGCAGAAAGATAGTGGAGTAGTCATATTATAACATAAACATCCTGAAATAAACTTCATGCACGTATTGTGGGAAAATTAAAAATAACAAGTATATCATATTTGAAAAAAGGCTTACCACTGAGAATAAAAATGGTGGAAATGCAGAATTAAGTCAAAAGCAGTTGAAAAGCAGAAGAAGAAAAGGGGAACAAATGATGCGAGTGAATGCAGAGGCAAGCATATTGCAGTAGTTGGAATTGGGATGTAAAAAATAAAAATGGACATGAGGTAATAATGACTATCCCTAGGAATGCCATTCTGAGAGCAGTGCTGGACAGGGCAGGAGTGATTGAGCATCAGTCCTGCCCAAAGACCCCTCGGAACCCCCCCCCCCCCCCCCCACTGGACCACCAATGCTGCGAAAGATAGCCTGTTTGGGGGGCGGGGGGGCAAAGCCATAGGAAGTCTTGATCAAGAAGGGGGGATTGCTAATGAGGAGGGGGGACCCAGCCCAGGAGCATCGGGTCACAGCTTTGAAGCCTGATTGCTTCAGGATGGTAAAATAACCCCAGCATAAAGCTGGGGTTATTCTACCATGCTTTTTTGGCATTAACAGGATCTGCGTAGATACACCGTAACAGTATTTACATAATAATGAGATGCAAAATATACATTTGCATATTTTGCATCTCATTACTCCCTAACTCACAACGACTTAAATTTGGCCATGATATTTGGCGATATTTTAAGTCAAGCAGCATTAGGGCCAAATAACGTGCATTATGGCACTAACACCACTTGATGAATCCCCCCCCCCCCCTCAACTATCAGCTCCACAAGGAAGCTTCTACGTCTGAGCCAATCATTTTTTTTCAATGTTATCCCCCTCATTCTACTTCAGTGCCTCTTGCACACAAATTTATAAAATACTGCTATCCATGCAGGTAAGTGTACTCTTACGTGTGTAAGTGGTAGTGGTGTGCCCGAGTGCTATTCTATGATTACTCACTAAAGTGCTTTAGCACATAATTGTCAGAGGAGTGGGCATGGGCGGGGCATAGGTATGACTGACATTTATGCACATAACTTACAACAGAGGTACTCAACGTCAGTCCTTGAGGTCCGCAACCCAGTCAGGTTTTCAGAGTTTCTACAATTAATATGCATGAGATCTGTTTGCGTACAATGGAGTCAGTGCATGCAAAAGATATCATGCATATTCATTGGGGAAGTCCTGAAAACCCAACTGGGTTGCGGCCCTCAAGGACTGACACTGAGCATCCCTGACTTACAGAAAACTGTATTGTATGCGTATAATTGTCATATTGTTGCCAAAATTTATGCCTGCCGTAAATGTAGGCGCACTGATGCTGGTTTACGCTAGTATTTTATAAAAATACATATGCGCCTATCATAGGAGCCGACTTCTCAAAATGATTTAGGGTGCTAAACCCAATGGAAATAACTCCTTCCCTAGACACAGTCAAGGACTTTACCCAATACTGGGGGTTCTCAAGCACCCACAGAACCCAGAGAGCTTTGCTCCTATGGCACCTATAAATGTTCTTTTGGAATAGACTCACTGCCTGTGCTGATATGGCACCTAAATGTTGGCGCCCTGCTACATTTGGCTGCTCCAACTGCACATGCCAGTAAACATGTATACACTTCCGCAGATATTTTAGAAGAGGCTCTACATTGTCAGATCTCTTTCTGAAATACCAGCGGAAGTGAGCAAAGCCCAACCTGAATGTCTCCTTTCCAGGCTTAGAGACTACAATAATAACTGTAACAAAAGCACACCAAATCAGCAAATACAGCTACTTAGAACTTCCTCCAAACAAAACACTGCAAAATATCTTTCTTCTATGTTTATGCAGCGCTGCGTATGCCTTGTAGCGCTATAGAAATGCTAAATAGTAGTAGTAGTAGTAGTAGCAGTAGTAGCATTTGGTCTTAGTTTATGCTCTGCTTTTTCCCCCTGGGTTATTGCTATAGGAAAGATAAATAGGCCTGGAGAATGCAGTGCAGCTGAACAGAGCTTTCCCATCCTTTACCACAGTGTGTAGCTGCAGTTTACAGTGCTCTGCAACATAAGTCAGCTGTGCTTCAGTAAGATGTGAGAAAGTATTTGATTCTCCTTGAAACACAAGGCCAATTAGGAATGTGTTACAAACAGATTAACAGAGAACAAATAAGAGATTGGTCCAGAAATCCTTGTTTTTAGCTGCTGGTCAGATAAAGGTATTATTTAAGTCAGTTGGAATATCACTTATCACTTAATTTTCATCAGGTTTAAACACCTAACTCAATCCATTTCAGACTAATCAGGGCTAATACTTTACCTGTATATAGTCATGTAGGCATAGGAAGACTATTAACCATTTCTTCCTATGTCTATTTGCTATGATACTAAAGCTTGAAGGAATGTTTTGGCTTTTTTTTCATATACTGTAAATAAACCCTTGTCTCTCTTTCTTGAATTCTACTTAAACCATGGAAAACAGTAATTTGAGGGCATCACATCTTCTTTCTTTCTGCTTTCTAATTTCTACTGTTAAAGAAGCATGCATCTCATTTTATCAAATAACATAACCAGTTTGGATTTGGCACAAAAGTGCCCAAGACATTATTCATATAATAACTTTTTTCTTGCAAGTTACATGCATGCACTTTGAAACCCATGATATATCAAATGAAATATCTAATTGCCAGATTTCATTGTTTTAGGTTAAGAAGTGTAAAAATGGAACAACGAAAGCTGAATGATCAAGCAAACACGTTGGTGGACCTGGCAAAGGTTAGTAGGTGTCATGGGCTTCACCATTGCAGACCACATATTTAATTTAACGGAAGATCCAGCAGCTCTATGGACAGTTCTGTTCAATCACTTTTGATAGATACACATAACTTTGGAGCTAGGCAGACCTCACAAAACTGGGAATAGAGAGTTGGTTAGTAACTATAGGCCATTTAATTTGACTTGTGTGGTAGGAAATAAATGGAATTTCCACTAATAAAGCAAAGATAGCAGTATATTGAAGCCAGCAAATTGCAGTGTCTGAAGCAGCATGGTTTCACTAAAATGATGTTATGTCAACATGAAGTGGATGGTGGAGGTGACTGCTTATAGTGTACTTTGATTTCAGGAAGTCATTTGACCTCTACCAGTCAAAAGGCATATAAACAAGGTGAGATGTCGAAGGATAGGTCCTAACTTGGTTAGTTTAACTTTATTTAAACTTCAGAAAGAGGCTATAAACCTTTCTCTTCCCAAAGACTGCTTCATAATAATCCATCATGACTTCTACTTCCTAGTATCATCGATATCCTTTCTTTTAATGTTTTTAGTCTCATGCATTACACCTATGGTCTCTAATATTTCTTATACCTCATACTAATACTATCTGCTTTTGTCTCACCTAGAATGTAAACCGCACTGAATTCTGGAAAGGGGATATTAGCGGTATACAACTGAATTGAATTGAACTGAATTGAAATTGAATAATTTATAAACCACCTTTCTTAACAAAAACCACAACAAGATAGTGTATGTTTCAGAAAATCCAAGCAATGTACTAGCACACATATTGCTTCTTAATAACAAATATAATGTAGCATATCCTAAAATCAAGTTGATAACATTGAAAATTGTATAATAGTGCACTAAAAAGCGAGGTTGTCAGGTCTTTTCTAATGGCATCTTTTTTGGACTCCAGTATTCATATGCACTGGAGTTCATTCCAGAAATAGATTAATTGAGCTGTATGATAAGCTAAATGGAATTCACTTCAAGGATAGGAGTGGAGAGGATCTTGATGAGAACTTGACAGTTTATTCCTGGTTGCTGATCTGTTATTTCTATAAGTAAGATTGCATCTGCAAGGTAGAAATAAAAAAAATGAGATGAGGGGCATCACGATAAAACCTGCTTTAGATGTACAAGCAAAAAGAAAATTAGGGAATTAAAGAAGAGGATGACAAGAACTGAAAGATGGTTTAGAGAAGAGGAGGATCAGAAGAAAGAAATTAATCAGTTTTCAATGTCTGCTAGAATTTTGGGAGTTTATTTGGATTACAAATTTACGTTACAGACATAGGTAAATATATTAATCCAACGAGCTTTCTTTACCATGCACAAACTTCATAGAGTACATGAATACTTTGAACAAGATCAATTTTGCGTAATTGTACAAGCATTGATACTAAGCTTGTTGGATTACTGTAATGTTATTTATATTGGCTGTTCCAAGCAGTTGTTAGCAAAATTACAGTCTATTCAAAACATGACCTTATGATTGATTTACTCTTTTAAAAAATCCAATAGTATGTCTGGGAGTCTTGGAGGTTAACATGTGAGTTGAAGAAATAAAAATGTATTGGACTAATATATGAAGAAGTTTGGTGAGTGGAAGTGAGAGCTAAAGTGTGACTATGTTTTGGATAGACTTTAACCTTTTTGTGACCCTTTGGTGAGAGGAAGTTCTGCTCTAAAGTATAGTGTAAAGTAAAAATTTTGTTCTGATAATTATCAGAATTACCTAGTAGTGATTTTTTAGCTAATTGAAAAGCTGTGAGAAGGTGGTCCAAGATGGCTGCCGAGTGAATCGGACATGCGACAGCACTCCTGCGAATATCCACTAAATTTTGATTTTTTTCCTCTTATGCCAAAGAGAAGGGGAAAAGCTGCAGCTGCAGCTTCCCAGCAGCTAAGATCCCCAGCTGCTTCGGGTCCGATGGATTTATACTTGCAGAGAACTCAAGATTCGTTAATAGAAGGAAGCCGACAAAAGAATTGGTTGGACCGCTAGATGAACGAGGAGTAAAAGGGGCGATCAGGGAAGACAAAGCCGTAGCAGAGAGATTAAATGAATTCTTTGCTTCAGTCTTCACCAAGGAAGATTTTGGAGAGTTACCGGTGCCAGAAATGGTATTCAAAGCTGACGAGTCAGAGAAACTAAATGAAATCTCTAGAGACCTAGAGGATGTAATGGGGCAATTTGAGAAATTGAAGAGTAGCAAATCTCCTGGACCGGATGGTATTCATCCCAGAGTACTGCTAGAACTAAAAAATGAACTTGTGGAACTATTGTTAGTAATATGTAACTTATCCTTAAAATCAAGCATGGTACCGGAAGATTGGAGGGTGGCCAATGTAACGCCGATTTTTTTTTTTAAGTTCCAGAGGAGATCCGGGAAATTATAGACTGTTGAGTCTTACATCGGTACCAGGCAAAATGGTAGAGACTATTATAAAGTACAGAGCATATTAAAAAAGCATAGATTAATGAGACATATATAGCCAACATGGATTTAGTAAGGGAAATCTTGCCTCACCAATCTATGACATTTCTTTGAAGGGGTGAACAAACATGTTGATAAAGGTGAGCCGGTTGATATTGTGTATCTGGATTTTCAGAAGGCATTTGACAAAGTACCTCATGAAAGACTACAGAGGAAATTGGAGAGTCATGGGATAGGAGGTAGTGTCCTATTGTGGATTAAACTGGTTAAAAGATAGAAAACAGAGAGTAGGGTTAAATGGTCAGTATTTTCAATGGAGAAGGGTAGTTAGTGGGGTTCCCCAGGGGTCTGTGCTGGGACCATTGCTTTTTAACATATTTATAAATGACCTAGAGATGGGAGTAACTAGTGAGGTAATTAAATTTGCTGAGACACAAAGTTATTCAAAGTTGTTAAATCATGGGAGGATTGTGAAAAATTACAAGAGGACCTTACAAGACTGGGAGACTGGGCGTCTAAATGTAAGATAACGTTTAATGTGAGCAATTGCAAAGTGATGCGTGTGAGAAAGAAGGACCCGAATTATAGCCACATCATGCAAGGTTCCACATTAGAAGTCACCAACCAAGAAAGGGATCTAGGTGTCATCATTGATCATACGTTGAAACCTTCTGCTCAGTGTGCTGCGGCAACTAAGAAAGGAAATAGAATGTTAGGTATTAGGAAAGGAATGGAAAACAAAAATGAGGACGTTATAATGCCTTTATATCGCTCCATGGTGCGACCGCACCTCGAATATTGTGTTCAATTCTGGTCTCCGCATCTAAAAAAAGATATAGTGGAATTAGAAAAGGTGCAGAGAAGGGCGACGAAAATGATAAAGGGATGGGATGACTTAATACCATGCAAAATAGCTCTAGCAAAAAATAACTGGTGCTTAGTAGGTAAAGTGCTATATAACTCACGCTGCAATTCTATCATTGGGCAAAAAACTCCACGTACCGCAGGCTGAATCTCAAAGCCTCAAAAATTAAACAAAACAAAAAGGATCACTCTTCATATATGTATTTGAGTGGTGTCTTTCTTATATGACTTTTTTTGGAATATAAGCACCCTTCTACAAAAAAAGCAGGATTTTAATGCACAGCAAACCCAAAACTAATGCTGTATCAAGAAGGGGCATGCCCTCTATTTTTTTTATTGCAGGTCATGTGTTAACATCCAGATTAAGGTTCGGTACCTCATCCCGGTTAACTTGGAAGTACCTGCTGCCTCCTATATAGGAGGCAGTAAGTGGTCCTGTGTTAATTATGCATTTGCCAGTTACCGCACAGTAAGTGTCATATGCTTACTGGCTAATGCTTCCACACCCAGTCTCTTCCCATACCCCCTGATGGAAAAATTCAATAATTCATGGAAACAGGCAAACTGCAAAACCCCTTAATGTGGTCACGCGGTAGCCTGTCTCAGTTGGTTAACCATGAGTTAAGTTATAATACACATTTTAATTGCAGCTATTCACCCTCACCAGGAGATATACCCTCTTGTCTATCTATTTAATTCTTTTTGCCTCATATAATTTAGCTACATCTCTTATAATGTTCACTCCCAAGTATTTCAAGCAGCTGATAGCCCACTTGAATAGAATTCCTTTCAGATAGAACTTCAACTGAGATTTCATATTTATATTTAACATCAAAGTTAGATCAATATTGTCCTTAAATATTTTTCTGTACCTTTGAAGCTCCTTCATTATGAGAGGCAAGAATAACGTGGGGCTCAAAATTCACTGCATGATGTCATCTGCAATTAAAGCTATTTTGTGGTCTTTGTTCACAACCCTTAAACCTCTAATATCTCCATTTCATCTAATGGTTTACGCTAAAAGTTCTTTCTTCAACACAAGCAGTGAGAGTGAATAGCTCTGGCTGGTTCCTCTGCCTAATGGGAAGAGCTCCAATTAGCTTCCATTTATTCTAACATTTACCTCTGGGCTAGAAAATTATTTTGCAATGCACTGAATGTAATTCTCCCCTTGCTCCAATTTCCTAAGCACTTCCTGCATAAAGTCCTAATTCACCCTTGTCAAATACCTTTCAGCATCAATAGCTAATAACATAGCAGATACTCTGCCTCTCTGAACTACCCACAGTAAGTGGAAATTTCTCTTAATACTGTCCACAGCTTGCCTCCCAGACACAAACTTACTTGGTCTGCCTCTACCAGTCTCATTAATATACACAATAAAATTTGGGGGGATAACTGTTACAGCTGCCTGTCTCATTGATGGTTATAAAGTTATGCCAGTGGAGTGGAGGAGCAGCCTAATGGTTAGTGCAATGACTTAAGTTCCAATTCCCACTGTAGCTCCTTGTGACCCTGGACAAGTCACTCAACCTTCCATTGTCCCAGGTACAAAAACTTAGATTGTGAGCCCACTAGGGACAGAGAAAGTACCTGTATATAATATGTAAACCTCTTTGGTTGCACCACAGAAAGGAAGCATGTCAAATGCATTACCCATACCCATTTAACAACCCATTGAAAAGTCTAGTCAGAGGTCCCACCAATTCCTCTTCATAAAAACAGCCTATTAGCCTATTCAAACCTAGGAACCTTTTTACAAAGGTAAGGGCCTACGCGTATCCAGCATGCACCAAATCGTCATTACCACCCGGCTACCGCGTGACCCGGGCGGTAATTCTGAATTTGGGATGCACCAAAAACACGTGGTAGAAAATATTTTCTATTTTCTACTGCGAGGCGCCTACCCAGCGGTAAACAGCAGTTGGCACGCGCTGCATGCTTACCACCCAGGTAGCTCATGAGACCTTACCGCTAAGTCAATGCGTGGCGGGAAAGTCTCAGGCCAAAGATGGACACGCGCTGGTTTTCATTTTGCCGCACATCCATTTTTCTGCCCATTAAAAAAAATCCCTTTTCCAGACGCAGTACAGTAAGGGTCCAGCGCATGCCAAAAACAAGTGCCCACACTGCCGCAGGCTAGTTTTTGGGATGCCTTTGTAAAAGGGCCCCTTAGAGCTTTATCACAAAGGACTTCCTTTAAAGTTATTGGCACACTTAAACGCTGCTTCTTCCTCTAACCACATAACTTATCTTCCTCTTCCTTTCCATTGTAGACTTGAATTGCCTGTGAATTGTCTTTTCAGTTTCTTGTTAGCAAAGATTCATTAAACCTCCAAAATTTCTGCCCTTCCATTAATTTAACTCCTTTAACACCCACCCACCCACACTAGTACATAGTCCAAGAATGTGATATTCCCTATTGTAAACTCTGGAGCACATATGGGAGCAAATTCCTTTTAATTAAAATCATGTCATATGCATGTACAGCTTATGCGAAAGAAAGTAGAAGGAGGAATCCCTGCATTCTCCAGATATTTTAAAATAATCCAAAAAGCATCATAATTGAATTGTAGATTTCTTAACCACATCTTTAGTCACTCTTGACCTATCTCTGAAAAGATTCATAATCACCATGAAATCTCTTTCCCTCCCCCTCCCCACACACATGCACATCAAGTATACCACCTTACTCATTACTTCTGCAAAAATATTTTGATTCTTATCAAGTACATACATATTTAACAATTTCCATATTTACCCAAATAATGTTCACCTCACTAAAATATATCTCCCATCTAAAACCCTATGTACCATCTACAGGAGAAAGATGAGGTCTTAATTATAATTGAAAAGCCACTTTGTTCCCCACCACCACCACCACCACTTACACTGCAAAACAATCTGTGGAAACATTTTAGCTCTCAACACTTCTTCATTCTGTACTCTAAAACTTGTTTCTTACAGCATAACTATATCCCACCCCAGCCTCTTTACCTCTTCAAACTACAGCTGTCTTTCATTAAGACATTTATTCCCTCATTCTATAACAGGGCACCTGAATATAAGCAGAATACTACTGTTCATGTGGGTAAGTGGCAGTAGCACACCTAAGTACTATTCTGTAAATATGTGCTAAAATGGCTGAGCGCTTAAATGCAAGGGGCATTCACAGATTAGGGGTATAGGCATAGGCATGGCTGCAATTTATGCGGGCTACTTATACTGGGCGGCTAAATGGGAGGCTGGGTAGCTAAATGGCAGATGACGTTTAATGTGAGCAAGTGTAAGGTGATGCATGTGGGGAAAAAAGAACCCGAATTATAGCTACATCATGCAAGGTTCCATGTTAGGAGTTACGGACCAAGAAAGGGATCTGGGTGTCATTGTCGATAATACACCAAAACCTTCTGCTCAGTGTGCTGCTGCGGCTAGGAAAGCGAATAGAATGTTGGGTATTATTAGGAAAGGTGTGGAGGATGTTATAATGCCGTTGTATCGTTCCATGGTGCGACCGCACCTTGAGTATTGTGTCCAATTCTGGTCGCCGCATCTCATGAAAGATATAGTGGAATTGGAAAAGGTGCAGCGAAGAGCGACAAAAATGATAGCGGGGATGGGACGACTTCCCTATGAAGAAAGACTAAGGAGGCTAGGGCTTTTCAGTTTGGAGAAGAGATGGCTGAGGGGAGACATGATAGAGGTATATAAAATAATGAGTGGAGTGGAACAGGTGGATGTGAAGCGTCTGTTCACGCTTTCCAAAAATAGTAGGACTAGGGGGCATGTGATGAAACTACAGTGTAGTACATTTAAAACAAATAGAAGAAAATCTTTCTTCACCCAACGCGTAATTAAACTCTGGAATTCGTTGCCGGAGAACGTGGTGAAGGCGGTTAGCTTGACAGAGTTTAAGAAGGGTTTGGACAGTTTCCTGAAGGACAAGTCCATAGACCGCTACTAAATGGACTTGGGAAAAATTCACAATTTCAGGAATAGTATGGAATGTTTGTACATTTGGGAAGCTGCCAGGTGCCCTTGACCTGGATTGGCCACTGTCAGGGACAGGATGCTGGGCTTGATGGACCTTTGGTCTTTTCCCAGTAAGGCATTACTTATGTACTGTAAATTACAAATGTAAATATCAGTTTTAAGTGTTCCCATTTATACAAGCCATAGACCTGGTGTAAATGTGCATGCCTAAATTTAGGCGCACCAGCGATGGTGATACTTGCGTACATAAGTGTTATTATAGAATGGGTACACTATCCGAGCAAATATAGCACCTAAATATTGGCGTCCTTTATGGGGACTATTGTATTATATGACACCTACAATTAGGTGCCTGAAATGCACGATAGGAGCCTATTTTATGAAGGAAAGTAGGGGTGTGTGTGTATGTATGTATGTATATATATATATATATATATATATCTCAAACATATAAATGACAAGTGACCGACTCACCCGCAAATGTGCAGTAGAGACTTCCCTCTCTGTCCCGCCCTCGCGTCAAGACGTGATGACGTCAGAGGGCAGAAAAGAGAGGGAAACGGACGCTGCCGCTAGAGCCTGGAGATGAAAGAACGTCGCCGGTGCACCAACCTCAACCCCCCCATCCCCGACGTCGCTGCCGCCGCTCCCGCCCCCTCCATATCGGGCCCCCTGCACTGACATGACAGCGCCTCTCACCTCCGTGTGAGGGCAGGGGAGAGAGGATGGTTGGTGGACGGGGAGAGGCCAGGGGATACAGGAGGGCTGCTGGACATGGGGGGAGGGCAGGGGAGAGAGCAGGGTTGCTGAACATGGATCGGGGGAGGGGAGGGCAGGGGAAAGTGGAAGTTTGCTGGACATGGATGGATGGAGGTGAGAATTATTACATTTTGCAAAAAACAAATCTCGCTTGTTTTAACACGGGTCAGGAAGTCATTAAAAACTCACCTCTTCAAAAAAGCTTATCCCAACAATCCAACATAAATCCCCACACCCTGCAACACAACATGATCAAAGATCGTACTGTTACTATCCTCTTTCCCTTGATCCATGACGCCTGATTAACCTCTATCTCATCTGACCACAACACAATCATGTATTTGTTATCAACCGAAATGGCAAACGCCTTTACGGTACTTTGTAAGCCACATTGAAGCTGCAGATAGGTGGGAAAATGTGGGGTATAAATGTAACAAACAAATAAATAAATAAATAAATAAAATATATATATTAGCACATAGTTTATAGAATTTCCTCATTAACCCTTTGCCATTCCATGATCCAATCCTACATCGTGTCATTCAATATTCATCCAAACAACTGCTCACAAACACACATACACTAGACTGTAACCCTCCTCTTAACCGGATTCAGGAATAAGTTCCCAACCCCCAGCTCTTAACTACTCCTACCCTTCAATTCCCACCTCTCCTCCTTCCAATTGTAGCAGCTATCCTCCACTACTGGTGCCTCCTGTTGAAGAGTGCACCCTCAAAGAACAATTGATCATATGCTTATATTACTCAGTAACTCCTCATCCCCGCCATAACTTTTATTATACAATCTATGCCCCCCACTACCACCACCGCCACCCCCGACATGCTTCTTACTATTTTCACAGTCCTCAGGTATTTTTCATACTTACCTCATTCACCACTCTTCTATCTTCTTCTGGATCACCTACTTTCAAACTCAAAAGTCCATCTGTCTCCACTCGCACCTGAGATCACTACCCATGACCCCTTGTCCCAGGATCAGTTTTCCTCCTTTTGAGAGCTGTCTTTGGGATATGTCTTTCCCTTGACTATTAAACAGTGTGTTCAAGCGCTTCCTCCCATTGGGAGTTTTCTATCAGTGTGGCCATTCTATTATGCCTTTCTTCTTCTGTCCTTTTGTATCTTTTTGATTTGGCAGATTTTTAGTACATGCTGCTGCTGCTAGGGTTTTCCACACCTTTTCTGCTATCTTTGCCCTCCTAGTGTTGCCATTGAGGGTAAAAAAATTCCATAGAGGAACAGCTATTTATATTTAATTTTGTCTCTTTTTAAGACCTCAGTCATATCCTTTATCTCTTTTCATTTTTGCAGAATGATTGGTGAAAAGGGAGAATTGCATTTTCATTGGACTATTCCTAGTTGTCCTGCTTTCCTTCATAATGGCCTCCTTGTTAGAAAAATAGTAAATGAAGCCTACTATGTCTTTTGGCCACTTACCATGCTTGGGGCCAAGCTCCTATTGTCTACAAGCATTTCTGGAGCCTCCTCATCATAGGATAATACCAGTTTATTGATCTGTTCCACGTTTGCCACAGTCCTGATATGCCTGCTCCTCAGGCACTGCTTGTACCGTTATATTACTCTAATCTCTTTTCAAGGTTTTTGGTTTTCTCCATCAGGTCTACTACACTTGTTCCCATGCTCTCGAACTAGTGCTGCAGGTCTTTCAGCATTTCTTTCTGATGTTCTCCTCTAAGCTGCAGCTATCCCACTCTAGCACCAAATTCTACCATTTCCCTTCACAGATGGGTGACGGCTATTTTGATATCAGCTCTAATTGAAATGCTGTATCATCAGCCAGCCAGTCCCACATATCTTTTCTTGTAATTTCTATGCTTTCTTCCTCTCCTCCACCATTCCTTTAACCATTGTCCAAATCAGATTCTGACTGACCGGACTGCTACACTGCAATACTGCCCAAAGTGCTTTTCCCACCTCTGCTCTCTTTAATATTGTAGGACCTTGGTCTTCATTCCCAGTCCTAGAGGGCCACCAACAGATCAGGTTTTCAGGGTAGCCTTAATGAATATGCATGAGAGAGAGAGTTGCCTAGGCATGCAACTCTCTCTTCATGTTCATTAGGGATATCCTTAAAACCCAACCTGTTTGCAGTCCTTGAAGACTGGGAGTGAATATCACTGTCATAGGATGATGGGAAGCCTTCTGATTTCTTGTGTGCCGACATAACTATTTTACCACATATGATAATTCACTTTTATTGCACTTAGGCTCTGCATAGCAGCCTTTCTTTTCCGCAGACATTACGCCTGTAACTGCAGAGTTTTAACACAGCTTAGTATAAGGGAGCATAGAAGTCTTGCAGTACTGCAGGAAAACAGATTAGGTGTTCCAGAGACAGTCCTGGCATTAAGCCTCTGGACAAGGTAGGAGAAGTAAGTATATTGTGATTAGAGAGTCAGGGAATTGCACTTTGAGTCCGTAGTAGCTTCCACTAGCGTCTGTGCCTTACTGTAAATGATACTGCCCTAAATTGTGAAAGTAGAGTTTTTGTTGTCTCTGACTTTCCTCCCTTTCTCCAAGTGTAGCAGTTTTTTTTTTTTAATGTCTCCCAGAAGAAGTAATGGAAGCTCCCCTTCTGCATCAGGGTTCTGGCCTGCTCTCTCTCCTTTGCTTCAGGGGCATACAGTATCATTTTAGACAGATATGATAGCATAGTCAGGCTGTATTACACTATTTGAGCAGTAAAGGTTCACTGTGATGTTCTTTCCATTATTTATCCATTATTCTATTCAAGTTGTCACAGCATTAGGAGGTTGTTTAATTGGAGGGCCTGTGATGCCTACACTGAAGACTTCACTGATGAGGATGGGGTCTCTCTATAATGCCATGATTGGCCTGGTCCCAGTATGGTGACTGACTGGTGGCCTGTGACTGCAGCTTATCTCAGAGGGCTGGCATCTCTGCTTGTTATGAAGATAGATTATGCAGGTTATGAAGTAGTGTCCAGTTGATAATGTCTTCCAGAAGGACCATCAATTTGCTTGCTTGCAACAGATCAATGATTCCAGAGGAGTTTAACTATGCAGTTAAGGAGGACTCAGGTTCCAAGGCTAGATAATTTGTTAGGCAGCTTGTATGATTACATAAAGAAAAACCCCAGAAATAGCTTGCATGGTGGTAACCCAGCGATAATGGGGCATCGCCGTGCGTTGCCTGGTTTCCATGGGAGCCCTTCTTGCCACTTCAAAGAGTGACGGTAAGGGCTCCCTTCCGCATGGCCACGCGGTAAGAGTTCTCTTACCACATGGCTATGTTTGTCGGGGGCTTTTCACCTGCTGCGATAAAAAGGGCCCTGGAGTGTGGGAAAAATCCCCCCCCCCACCCCCCGCCACTACTGCAGGGCCCTTTTTTCCTGCAGCTTGGTAAAAGGACCCCTGAAGGAGGAAGTTATCATTGTGGGCTATTGTTAATTGAGTTATTTTACCACAAGTCATGCTATTTTAGCATGGGGTTCTATTTGAGACCCTGTACTAAAATAGCACAATTTCGGGTAAAATAACCCATTTTAGCAGTAGTCCATGTTGATAACGTCCCCTCTTAAGCTAACACTCATAAATTAATTCAAAACTCATTTGTATGTCATTGAGATAAGCTGTTAAAACAAGCTCATTAACCTACTCTGTCAGTAACCATAAGGTTTTGCACTTTCCGTACCTTAATGTTTTGCTGTAGCTATCAGCTTTGAGTGACTTTCTGCGTATCTGTTTTCTCATTTCAGACACAAAACATCATGTATGACATGATTTCTGATTTAAATGAAAGAAGTGAAGACTTTGAGAAGAGGATTGTTGTTCTAGAGACTAAATTAGAGACATTAATTGGCAGCATTCAAGCTCTCCCTGGACTGATAAGTCAGACGATTAGCCAGCAGCAGAGGGACATGGTTGAAGCCCAGCTGCAAAATTACGACAAGCACGTTGCCTACAGTGCTGAGCGCTCACGGTCCTTGTCAAGAAGGAGGAGGTCGTCCTCCACGGCACCACCAACTTCATCAGAAAGTAGCTAGAAGAGAATAAGTTATCTATAAATATAAAGACTTTTTTGCCATCATATGGTCAATATTTTAGCTTTTATTGTAAAGCCCTATGGTTCTAATCAGTGTTATCCAGATTCTGATGTCAGAATCCTGGGACCTGAACACAAAGTTTTAGGCCAAATGAAGAGAACTTTTTTTTTCAGATGCACAGTGAATGAACCTATCATTGCTATATAGATTATTCCTCCTGTAATTTCACTAACTTTTTATTCATGCACTTAAAAAAACTTTACTACTATATAATATAATAAAATGTTAATTTCTGCACATCTTTGCTTGGTCACTAATTTCACATTATTTAGTGTTATTCTAAGTTCTAATTCAGAAGGTACAAATGCATAAAAGAACAATGATTGTTGCCTCTAGAACAGTGATTCACTTACAGGCTTCCATGTACAACCATCAGTCTTGTAGGTACACAAATATTCCATCACTAACTGTAGTACATATTCACATTGTTCATTATTGTTCCTGAGTTATGCATGGATTTCAAATGTTACTTTTGCGCTGCTAGTTCTTGTTAATGAACTAGAAAGCAAAATTGTCAGATTTTCATATAGTCGAATATCATTGTACTGATGAGTAAAACATAAGCCTATCTCCATGAGTAGAGCTTTGATTTTAAAATGTAAACTTTTGAAAGCAAAATGCATATATTCCTTCCTCTTCATTCTGTAAACTTAAGGCCCTTTTACCAAGCTGCAGCAAAAGGGTGTTGGCACTGGCGTCGACGCTTGTTATATATGTTCGCCGAGGCCCCTTTTACCGCAGCTGGTAAAAGGGAAGTCTCACTTTCCTACAGGAAATGGCCGGGTGGCAAATAAAGCACTTGCCACGTGGCCATTTCGAGGGAGCCTTACCGCCACTCATTGCCTGATTACCGCCGGGTATGCTCTGGCGCTACAAAAATACATTTCTGTAGTGCCAGAAATGATGCGCTAGGGGTGGGAAATAATGCCGGGCTGCTGGTACTTCCTGTATAGTGAGCGGTAAGTCCGTGTTGGGCTTACCACTGCTTAGTAAAAGGAGCCCTTAAAGCCTAAATGTAAAAACCATGGGCCCAATATTCAAACCTTAGGAGTTAACCAGCCAAGTCAATATTCAGGGCTGGCTGGTTAAGTTGAAACTGGCCAAAGATAGGCCTGCTATTTCGGTGGCTAAATTTGGCCACCAAACTTAGCTGGCGATGCGCTGAATATTAGTGGATAGCCGGCTATATCATTTCATATAGCCGGTTATCTGCTAAGCGCTGACTGGGAATATTTAGCAGGAGATAACCGGCTATCTCTTGCTGAATATTCCCGGATAGCTAGTTAAGCGCTATTTATCTGGCCGTTCCTGGCCGGTTAAATTGCGCTGAATATTGGGCAGCGTATTTATAAATGCTGTAGAGATGGGAATAACTAGTGAGGTAATTAAATTTGCTGATAACACAAAATTATTCAAGGTTGTTAAATCGCAAGAGGATTGTGAAAAATTGCAAGAGGACCTTACGAGACTGAGCATCCAAATGGGCAGATGACATTTAGTGTGAGCAAATGCAAAGTGATGCATTTGGAAAAGAGGAACCCAAACTATAGCTACGTGATGTAAAGTTCCACATTAGGAATCCCCACCCATGGAAAGGATCTAGGTATCATCATTGATGATATTTTGAAACCCTGTGCAAAAATGAGACTGTTGTAATGCCTTTGCATTGCTCCATGGTGCAACCACACCTTGAATACTATGTGCAATTCTGATCACCACATCTCAAAAAAGATATAGAGGAATTAGAAAAGGTACAGAAAAGGGGATAGGAAGACTTCCCTATGAGAAAAGCCTAAAGCGGCTAGGGCTATTCAGATTGGAGAAGAGATGGCTGAGGGGAGATATGATACAAATCTAGAAAATACTAAGTGGAGTGGAACGGGTAGAGGTAAATCACTTGTTTACTCCTTCCAAAAATACTAGGACTAGAGAGCACCAATAAAGCTACTAAGTAATATATTTAAAACAAACTGGAGAAAATATTTCTTCACTCAATGTATAATTAAACCCTGGAGTTCATTGCACTACCACTACTCAGGGGCAATGTGGATTTTCCAAAATACAAAACAAAGTGCTGAAAAAATACAAACACTGTCTTAAAAAAAACAAGAAATCTGATAGTATGATAATTGATGTATAAAAATATGCTAATTGATATATAAAAAAAAACTATAAATGTTCCAAAGCACAGAATGAAAAACTAAGAAAATATGATTCCAGGTTAGACCAATGGACCCTACTATATTGGGACAAGGTGGATTCCCCAAAATAACAAAGCAAAATGCAAAGGAAATACAATTATTATGTGAGTGATCAGAGCGGTATGTCTGGCTACTCTTCCTTATTCCGGTAAAAAAGTGTGATATAAAATAGAACAGTGCTTCTTGCTAGAAACATTAAATAAAAGTACATAGTGCTCCTATATCATAAAACAGGCAAATGTTATGAAGTAGATTTGGATGTCCACAGCGGCTGAATGTTAACATCCTGTAAACTATAAAATAAAAGATAAAATACCTTACCCAAACATTACTACATGTGGACTATGTTTGGGGAATTAAAAATATATTTTATTCCTTATTTTAAGAGGATGACTAAGTGCCGACGGCATTGAAATAGCTGAGAACGCGACTACATAATGTGAGAGACACTGCTCCGAGGATAAGGAACGTAGGGCTTTATTTTCCTCTTTATTCAAATTATTAAAAGGGGGTGGGGGGTCTTTTCTTACTGTTTTCAAATTCTTTAATATCTCTAAGAACTACTTCATAGAAAGCTTTGATCGTAGGGTCAATTGAACCGGGGGGGGGGGGAGGGGGAGAGGAAATCCATTTAGAATTCTTTTTACCCACAGATGGGTCTTGACAAGATGTTGTTGTTCTGGAAAAGAAATTTTAATCTGTAGTTTCCTCTGAAATTTAAATACAGTGGGGGAAATAAGTATTTGATCCCTTGCTGATTTTGTAAGTTTGCCCACTGACAAAGACATGAGCAGCCCATAATTGAAGGGTAGGTTATTGGTAACAGTGAGAGATAGCACATCACAAATTAAATCCGGAAAATCACATTGTGGAAAGTATATGAATTTATTTGCATTCTGCAGAGGGAAATAAGTATTTAATCCCTCTGGCAAACAAGACCTAATACTTGGTGGCAAAACCCTTGTTGGCAAGCACAGCGGTCAGACGTCTTCTGTAGTTGATGATGAGGTTTGCACACATGTCAGGAAGAATTTTGGTCCACTCCTCTTTGCAGATCATCTCTAAATCATTAAGAGTTCTGGGCTGTCGCTTGGCAACTCGCAGCTTCAGCTCCCTCCATAAGTTTTCAATGGGATTAAGGTCTGGTGACTGGCTAGGCCACTCCATGACCCTAATGTGCTTCTTCCTGAGCCACTCCTTTGTTGCCTTGGCTGTATGTTTTGGGTCATTGTCGTGCTGGAAGACCCAGCCACGACCCATTTTTAAGGCCCTGGCGGAGGGAAGGAGGTTGTCACTCAGAATTGTACGGTACATGGCCCCATCCATTCTCCCATTGATGCGGTGAAGTAGTCCTGTGCCCTTAGCAGAGAAACACCCCCAAAACATAACATTTCCACCTCCATGCTTGACAGTGGGGACGGTGTTCTTTGGGTCATAGGCAGCATTTCTCTTCCTCCAAACACGGCGAGTTGAGTTCATGCCAAAGAGCTCAATTTTTGTCTCATCTGACCACAGCACCTTCTCCCAATCACTCTCGGCATCATCCAGGTGTTCACTGGCAAACTTCAGACGGGCCGTCACATGTGCCTTCCGGAGCAGGGGGACCTTGCGGGCACTGCAGGATTGCAATCCGTTATGTCGTAATGTGTTACCAATGGTTTTCGTGGTGACAGTGGTCCCAGCTGCCTTGAGATCATTGACAAGTTCCCCCCTTGTAGTTGTAGGCTGATTTCTAACCTTCCTCATGATCAAGGATACCCCACGAGGTGAGATTTTGCGTGGAGCCCCAGATCTTTGTCGATTGACAGTCATTTTGTACTTCTTCCATTTTCTTACTATGGCACCAACAGTTGTCTCCTTCTCGCCCAGCGTCTTACTGATGGTTTTGTAGCCCATTCCAGCCTTGTGCAGGTGTATGATCTTGTCCCTGACATCCTTAGACAGCTCCTTGCTCTTGGCCATTTTGTAGAGGTTAGAGTCTGACTGATTCACTGAGTCTGTGGACAGGTGTCTTTCATACAGGTGACCATTGCCGACAGCTGTCTGTCATGCAGGTAACGAGTTGATTTGGAGCATCTACCTGGTCTGTAGGGGCCAGATCTCTTACTGGTTGGTGGGGGATCAAATACTTATTTCCCTCTGCAGAATGCAAATAAATTCATATACTTTCCACAATGTGATTTTCCGGATTTAATTTGTGATGTGCTATCTCTCACTGTTACCAATAACCTACCCTTCAATTATGGGCTGCTCATGTCTTTGTCAGTGGGCAAACTTACAAAATCAGCAAGGGATCAAATACTTATTTCCCCCACTGTAGGTCAATTCTCATTTGTAAAAATTTTTCCTTTCTGAATTAAAAAAAAAAAAATTCTCATTTGAAAGGGATCATATGCAGATGTAGGTGCAAAAAGGCCTTTCTGCAATACTTTTTCTTCTGTTTCTATTGCTGCCTGGATGTCCAACCGCCACCTGAAACTGAACATGTCCAAGACCGAGCTTATCGCCTTTCCACCAAAACCCACTTCTCCTCTTCCTCCACTTTCTATCTCAGTTGATAACACCCTCATCCTCCCCGTCTCATCTGCCAGCAAACCTCGGAGTCATCTTTGACTCCTCTCTCTCTCCTTCTCTGCGCATATCCAGCAGATAGCCAAGACCTGTCGCTTCTTCCTCTTTAACATCAGCAAAATTCGCTCTTTCCTCTCTGAACAGACCACCCGAACTCTCGTCCACGCTCTCATTACCTCTCGCCTGGACTACTGCAACTTACTCCTCACCGGCCTCCCACTTAGCCATCTATCCCCCCTTCAATCTGTTCAGAACTCTGCTGCACGTCTCATATTCCGCCAGAACCGATATACTCATATCACCCCTCTCCTCAGGTCACTTCACTGGCTTCCGATCAGATACCGCATTCAATTCAAGCTTCTCCTTCTTACCTACAAATGCACTCAGTCTGCTGCCCCTCACTATCTTTCTACCCTTATCTCCCCTTACGTTCCCGCCCGTAACCTCCGTTCACAGGATAAATCCCTCCTCTCAGTACTCTTCTCCACCACCGCCAACTCCAGGCTCCGCTCATTCTGCCTCGCCTCACCCTATGCTTGGAACAACCTTCCTGAGCCCTTATGCCAAGCCCCCTCCCTGCCCGTCTTCAAGTCTTTGCTTAAAGCCCACCTCTTCAATGCTGCGTTCGGCACCTAACCCTTACCGTTCAGTGAATCCAGACTGCCCCAATTTGACTGCCCCTATCGGACCGACCTTTCACTTGTCTATTAGATTGTAAGCTCTTTGAACAGGGACTGTCTCTCTTTGTTAAATTGTACAGTGCTGCGTAACCCTAGTAGTGCTCTAGAAATGTTAAGTCGTAATAGTAGTAGTAGTGTTAGGATAATCTGTGACAGATTAAAAATAGGAATATCCTCTACCACTGTTGGTATATTGGTATATTCTTCCTCAGCCTCTGCTTCTGCCTCTTCCTCGTTCTCTGAATTGAAAATGAAACCTGTGATCTTGGTGGTCCAACCTGGAGTCGAGGTTCACCGTTCTGATTGGAAAGGGACTGTTCGACTGGTCGCAAGCCCTTGAGCCCAGGCTGAGGCCTAGCGTAAAATCTTGGCCAAGGCCTAGGGTAGACCAAACAGACCCTACGCACAGCTCCAGCCACAAGCCCCGCACACTCAGGACAAACAACTAGCACCACCAGAAAATGGGAGATAGAGCATTCAGGCGGGCCTCACGGCCGATCGGGAACCCACACATACAGAGTCCAAGCTTGAGGGCCGAACGGGAACCCACTCATACACTGGGAAGGGAGAAAGAACAACGGAGGGTCCCCCAAGGGACTAGAGCACAAGCAGTGCACACAGCGCTGGCAAGAGGCACAAGGGAAAGGGCGAGAGACAGAAGCTTCTAAAGGAACACACAAGGCTGTGCCACAGGGCAGTCAGCCCCACAAGGGACCGCACTAGGCTGTACCATACAGCACACAAAGGTAAAGGGAAACCACCTATAAGAATACACAAAGCTGGCCCCACAACACACAAAGATAAAGGGAACTGCTATAGAAATAAACAAGGCTGTGCCACACAGCACTCAAGGGAAGAGTAGACAAACAGAACATTGCCTTAATATACACAGATCAGATAAGGAGCACTGCTCACCGGAATCAGGAGACAGACACAGCAAACAAAGGGAAAACAGGCTAAGGGAAAGGCTACTCCTGAAACACTGAACTGCAGGAAGCAGGGCTACACGGCAGACAAAGGTGAGGCAAACAAAAGGAAACTTAAACAAACAAACAGGAGCAAATCCTCCTTTAATCTCCAACTATGTTCCACCTCCCCCACTCATCAAAATGGTCACTGTCTTGATCTTATCTTCTCCTCCAACTGTTCACCCTCTGCTTTCCTTGCCTCTGATCTTCCCCTCTCTGATCACCATCTTATAACTTTCACACTTAAATCTCCTCCCTCCCAGTCCCGTCCTATCTTATCTAATTTCTCTAGGAATCTTTATGATATTGACCCTTCATCTCTATCCTCCCATATTTCAAACCTCCTCTCTACTGTGGCACCATCCACGTCTGCTAACGAGGCTGTTTCTTCTTACAATAATATTCTATCCTCTGCCTTAGACACTTTTGCACCTTTGATAACCCGCCCTATAAAGTGTACAAAACCCCAACCGTGGCTGACTTCTAATATCCGCTACCTACGTTCCTGTACCCGCTCCGCCGAACGCCTCTGGCGGAAATCTCGGGCCCTTGCTGATTTCTTACACTTTAAGTTCATGCTGACCTCCTTCCATTCTGCTCTTTTACGCGCCAAACAGGATTATTATATCCAACTGACTAACTCTCTTGGCTCTAACCCTCGACTTCTCTTCGCCACATTGAACTCTCTCCTCAAGGTGCCTCCTCCCCCTACTCCCCCTTCATTATCTCCTCAGACCCTTGCTGAATTCTTTCATGACAAGTTTCAAAAGATAAACATTCAATTCTCTACCTCGCCACCTCTCCCTCCACTAGTCCGTTCCCCTCTCTCTCCTTCCCCTCAGTCCTTTTCCTCCTTTCCTGAAGTTACTATTGAGGAAACTACACTTCTCCTTTCTTCCTCAAAATGTACCACCTGTTCCTCTGATCCCATTCCCACCCACCTTCTTAATGCCATCTCTCCTGCTCTTATTCCTTTTATCTGTCACATTGTTAACCTCTTACTTTCCACTGCAACTGTCCCTGCTTCCTTTAAACATGCTGTGGTCACACCTCTCTTTAAGAAGCCTTCACTCAACCCTACTAGTCCCTCAAATTACCGACCCATCTCCCTCCTCCCTTTTCTCTCCAAATTACTTGAGCATGCTGTTCACCACCACTGCCTTGATTTTCTCTCCTCACATGCTATTCTTGACCCACTACAATCTGGTTCTCTCCCTCTCCACTCAACCGAAACTGCGCTCACTAAAGTCTCCAATGACCTATTACTGGCTAAATCCAGAGGTCTCTATTCCATCCTCATTCTTCTTGATCTCTCCGCCACTTTTGACACTGTTGATCACAGCATACTCCTCAACACCCTGTCCTCACTTGGATTCCAGGCAGTGGTGTGCTGGTAAATTTTTAACAACAGGCTCTCTCTCCGGTCCACCTCGGCACCCCCCCCCCCCCCGTCCAACTCGGTGCCTCCCCCATCCACCTTTGTGCCCCCCCCCCCATCCACCTCTGCGCCCCACCCACCCACCTCTGCGCCTCCCCAAAATTGCAGAGCTGGCTACAGCCGGGGGGGGGGGGGGGGGGCAATGCATTATTCTCTCCAGGAAAAAAAAATTAAATGATCCCAGGTTCCAATCTAATTCATGTTTAATATGGGATAAAATGCCATAAATAAGTAAATAAATATAAACTTTTAACGTTCAGCACCTGATTCTCAAAGTGGACATATTCCAAACACTATAATGAAAATAAAATTATTTTTTTCTACTTTTGTTGTCTGGTGACTTTGTTTCTCTGATCATGCTGGCCCAGTATCTGATTCTGCTGCTCTCTATCTGTTCCCTTGACTCCGTTTCCAGGGCTTCCTTTCCATTTATTTCTTTTCTTTCCTCCTTTCTTCTTCATTTCTGGTCCTCCGCAGACTTGACTGTACAGTGAATCCAGCTTCTGCCTATTTTCTCCATCCATGTGCAGTTTCTCTCCTCACTTCCTTTTCCATCATCTAATCTCCTTCCTCTATCTTCCCTCCATGTCCAGCATTTCTCCTCTCTCCCTTCCCTTCCCTCCCCTCCATCCATGTCCAGAATTTCTCTTGCCCTTCCCTCCATCCATGTCCTGAAACTCTCCTCTCTCCCCTGCCCCTCTCTATCCATCCATACCCAGCAATTCTCTTCTCTCCCCTGCCCCCCTCTACCCATCCATGCCCAGCAATTCTCTCCCCTGCCCCCCTCTACCCATCCATGCCCAGCGATTCTCCTCCCTCCCCAGCCCTCCCGCTCCCATCCATCTTTTTGTATTACCTCCGTCAAAGCGCCGCGTTATTTAAAGCCCTGCTGCCCATCTCCAGCCTTCCCCTGCTTGCTTCTGATGAGTCCGTTTGTTCCCTCAGTCCCGCCTTCGCGGAAAAAGGAAATGACGTCAGAAGGCGGGACTAAGGGCACAAACTCATCAGACGCAAGCAGGGAAGGCTGGAGATGTGCAGCAGGGCTTTAAATAACGCGGCGCTTCGAGGGAGGTGATAGAAACTGACGGATGGGAGCGGGAGGGGAGGGTGGGGGCAAAGGACATCGTTGGATATGTTTGGGAGCGGGAGGGGAGGTAAGCATGGCCTGTGATGGCGCCCTCCTGCCATGCTTACCTCCCTTAATGGAGCCGGCTCGCCCCCAAGAACAACCGGCTCGCAAGAGCTGTCAAAATTTAACAAGCAGCTCTTGCGAGCCGGAGCGAGCCGGCTCCAGCACACCACTGATTCCAGGGCTCTGTCCTTTCCTGGTTCACTTCCTACCTCTCCCTCCGCACCTTCAGTGTTCACTCTAGTGGATCCTCTTCTACTTCTATCCCTCTGCCTGTCGGTGTACCGCAGGGTTCTGTTCTTGGTCCCCTCCTCTTTTCTATCTACACTTCTTCCCTCGGTTCATTAATCTCATCCCATGACTTTTTCTACCATCTCTATGCTGATGACTCCCAAATCTACCTATCTACCCCTGATATCTCACCTTGCATCCAAACCAAAGTATCAGCATGCTTGTCTGACATTGCTGTCTGGATGTCTCAATGCCACCTGAAATTAAACATGACCAAAACCGAGCTTCTCATTTTTCTCCCCAAGCCCACCTCCCCGCTCCCCTCGTTTTCTATTTCTGTTGATAGCTCTCTCATTCTCCCTGAATCTTCAGCTCGTAACCTTGGGGTCATCTTTGACTCCTCTCTCTCCTTCTCTACTCATATCCAGCAGATCACCAAGACCTGTCGTTTCTTTCTTTACAACATCCGTAAAATCCGCCCCTTTCTTTCTGAACACTCTACCAAAAGCCTCATTCACACCCTTGTCACCTCTCGTTTAGACTACTGCAATCTGCTTCTTGCTGGCCTCCCACTTAGTCACCTCTCCCCTCTCCAGTCGGTTCAAAACTCTGCTGCCCATCTCGTCTTCCGCCAGGGTCGCTTTACTCATACTACCCCTCTCCTCAGGTCGCTTCACTGGCTCCCTATCTGTTTTCACATCCTGTTTAAACTTCTTCTACTAACCTATAAATGTATTCACCCTGCTGCTCCCCAGTATCTCTCCACACTCATCCTTCCCTACTCCCCTTCTCATGCACTCCGATCCATGGATAAATCCTTCTTATCTGTTCCCTTCTCCACTACTGCCAACTCCAGACTTCGCTCCTTCTGTCTCGCTGCACCCTACGCCTGGAATAAACTTCCTGAGCCCCTACGTCTTGCCCCATCCTTGACCATCTTTAAATCTAGATTGAAAGCCCACCTCTTCAACATTGCTTTTGACTTGTAATCACTTGTACCTCTCGCTTCTACCTACCCTCCTCTCCTCTTTCCTGTACACATTAATTGATTTGCTTACTTTATTATTTTTGTCTATTAGATTGTAAGCTCTTTGAGCAGGGACTGTCTTTCTTCTATGTGCAGCGCTGCGTACACTTTGTAGCGCTATATAAATGCTAAATAGTAGTAGTAGTAGTAAATACAAGGACAGGGAGGTTGCCAGAGGCAGAACCACAGGGAGCAGAGCCTAAGCTTAACACAAAAAGGAACACAGAGAGAAAGGGAACAAAATCAAACAAACAATGCACAAGCTTACCACAGACAGCACAAAACCAGAGAAGCAGGGAACAGACCAGGTGTAGTGGAGTGAGACAATCAAGCTCATGCTGGGAATACCCAGCACACACACACAGAATCAACAAACAACGAGGAGAGAAGCAAAACTACAGCCTATACACAAAGTGCTCTAGCACAAGCAGGCTTCAGATGAACAATCAACGCTAAAGCAAAGGTTGTAGGGAAAGGTAAGGTTAAGTAGATCTTGGCTTCTGACGTCTGCAGCTACAGACATCAGCTCAAATCCTGACAGGCCAATGAGAGGTGAGTTCCAGCCATTCCCCTGCCTGTTAACAGAGCAGGTTCCAGCCATTCCCCTGACTGTTTAGCAGAATCATAACAGGGACTTTCTTCCAAAATTGATCTAAAGAATTTTGGGGGTATTCTGTGTGAGGTGAAGGACTGCTTGGAGGAGATGTAAATGAATCATTATCAGACATGCTTCTTATTCTTTTTCGACTCCTCTCCCTGTCTGCTCTGTCAAGAGGTATGTCCTGTTCCTGATGTACCTGTGCATGTACTAATATTTCATTTCTGTTTTTTGATTCCTGTTGTCTGTTATAGGATTCACGTTGTTTGTCTATCGATTTGATTCTCTTTTTAACCAAACCTTGTGTGGTTCTGTACGTGTTTGTGATTTGTTATATTTTTTAGATTGATATTTAACTCTAGAGATAGCCCACGGGTAAATGGGGCCTCTTCTATAATCATCGATGTTGTGTTTAAATTTATCCAATTTACCTCTCTTAGGGGTCCTTTTACTAAAGCATGCCGAAAAATGGCTTGTGCTAGTGTAGGCACATGGACACGCGCAGGTCCATTTTTAAGCGAGCCTGCAAAAAAGGCCTTTTTGGGGGGCTGAAAATGGACATTGTGAGAAGGTATGAGGCTGTCCTATACGGTGTAGGCCACTAGAGGGCGCTAGAAGAAGATGGAGGTCACTAGGACCGAGGAGAGCCCTGGGAGGTCCACAGGTGTAGGAGATTATGGGCTGGGTCCTGGGTGGCTAATTAACCACTTTATATCCCACCTGAGTTGAGAAAGGAAGGGAAGTGAGCTAGCAGCAGAAGAAGAGAGAGCCCCTGAAAGATACTGGCTAACCTTATGGACTTGGGGTGGACTGGGTGTCCAAAGGAGATCAGTAGGCTGAAAGTCCTGGGGTAAGAAGTCCCTAAAGCATTAGTGTTTGACTGTGTGTCCTCAGTACTTATAGGAACTGTGTGTTCAGCGGAGGGACTGTGTGTCCCAAAGAAGAAAAGACTGTGTGTCTGGAACTGTGTGTTCAAAGGAGGGACTGTGTGTCCCAAAGAAGAAAAGACTGTGTCTAGAACTGTGTGTTCAAAGGAGAGACTGTGTGTCTAAAGTACTGAGAGAAGCAGGCTGCAAAGCCTGGGGTTGAGAGTCCCCAAAGTATTGGTGTGGTACTGAGCCCATGTATCTGTGTGGGGAGGCTCAGTGTGAAGATCTATGAAAGTATAAAGTGTTAAGCTAGAAGAAGTGTGCCCAGGGGCTGGAATAAAGAGTTGCCTGAGAAATATGCAGTTGGTGAGACCTGCTTAATGTGCTGAGTGGAAACCAGGTCACCCTGAGTGAGAAGGGGTAGCCCACTAATCTGCATATGATTTTCATATTGAGAACCAGATCACCCTGAGTGAGAAGGGGGATATCACAACATGCGGCAAAATAAAAATTGGCGCGCATCCATTTTGGGTCTGAGACCTTACTGCCATCCATTGACTTGGCAGTAAGGTCTCATGCGTTAACCGGGCGGTAATCGGCAGCGTGCATACACTGACAATTACCGCCTGTTTAGCGCCGCACGACAGAAAATAAAAAATATTTTCCGGCACGTGTATCGGACGTGCGTAAAAATTAGAATTACTGCCTTAGTAAAAGAGCCCCTTAATTTCCTGTCTGGAGCTGTTACTATATATATTCACTTCTTGAATAACTTACATAGTAACATAGTAGATGACGGCAGAAAAAGACCTGTACGGTCCATCCAGTCTGCCCAACAAGACAAACATATGTGTATACCTTACCTTGATTTGTACCTGCCTTATTCAGGGCACAGACCGTACAAGTCTGCCCAGCAGTACTTCCTGCCTCCCAACCACCAGTCTCGCCTCCCATCACTGGCTCGGGCACAGACCGTATAAGTCTGCCCTCTACTATCCTCGCCTCCCAACCACCAACCCCTCTTCCCCCCACATGCTCCGCCACCCAATTTCGGCTAAACTTCTGAGGATCCATTCCTTCTGCACAGGATTCCTTTATGCATATCCCATGCATGTTTGAATTCCGTTACCGTTTTCATCTCCACCACCTCCCGCGGGAGGGCATTCCAAGCATTCACCACCCTCTCTGTGAAAAAATACTTCCTGACATCTTTCCTGAGGCTGCCCCCCTTCAACTTCATTTCATGTCCTCTCGTTCTACCACCTTCCCATCTCCGGAAAAGATTTGTTTGCGGATTAATACCTTTCAAATATTTGAACGTCTGTATCATATCACCCCTGTACCTCCTTTCCTCCAGGGTATACATGTTGTGAGAAGGAAGAGGCTGTCCTACCCTGGTTAGGCCCCTAGAGGGCGCTGTTCCCCTAAAATGTCTAGGGAGAAGGGCTGGGTGAGTCACTAAAGGGAGCCAGTAAGGGGTGTATAGCAGGAGGTCGCTAGGACCGAGGAGAGTCCTGGGGATAGAAACAGGTGCAGCAGGTTATGGGCTGGGTCCTGTTTGGTCATTAACCACTTAAGACCCCACCAGAGTGTGAGGGAGAGAGGAGAGCTAGCAGCTGAAGAAGAGAGCTGGTAGCTGAAGCAGGAGGATCCCCATGAGAAGTACTGGGTGTGCCCTTAAGACTGTGTGTCTAGAACTGTGTGTTACCAAGAAGGAAGCTGGCTTGGGGTCACCCCGAGTAGAAAGGGGTAGTAGACTAATTTGCATAAAATCTGCATACTGAGAACCAGCTCACCCTGAGTGAAAGAGGGACCTGGGATCCTGAGGTGGGAGCTTCATCTTCACAATGTTCAGGTCAGCAAGTCTCTCTTTATATGCCTTGGAACGCAAATCCCGTACCATTGTCATAGCTTTTCTTTGCACCGCTTCCATTTTTTTAACATCTTTCGCAAGGTACGGCCTCCAAAACTGAACACAATACTCCAGGTGGCGCCTGACCAACGACTTGTACAGGGGCATCAACACTTCCTTTCTTCTGCTGATCACACCTCTCTCTATACAGCCTAGCAAACTTCTCGCTGCGGCCACCGCCTTGTCACACTGTTTCGTCGCCTTCAGATCCTCGGATACTATCACCCCAAGATCCCTCTCCTCCTCAGTACCTATCAGACTCTCCCCACCTAACACATAAGTCTCTCTTGGGTTTCTACTCCCTACGTGCATCACTTTGCATTTCTTCGCATTGAATTTTAATTGCCAAACCTTAGACCATTCTTCTAGCTTCCTCAGATCCTTTTTCATACTTTCCACTCCCTCCCGGGTGTCCACTCTGTTGCAAATCTTAGTATCATCCGCAAATAGGCAAACTTTACCTTCTAACCCTAAGGCAATGTCACTCACAAATATATTGAACAGAATCGGCCCCAGCACCGATCCCTGAGGCACTCCACTACTCACCTTTCCCTCCTCCGAGCGAACTCCATTTACCACCACCCTCTGTCATCTGTCCGTCAACCAGTTCCTAATCCAGTTCACCACTTCGGGACCTATCTTCAGCCCATCGAGTTTATTTAAGAGCCTCCTGTGGGGAACCGTGTCAAAAGCTTTGCTAAAATCTAAGTAGATTACGTCTATAGCATGTCGAGGAGTGGCCTAGTGGTTAGGGTGGTGGACTTTGGTCCTGGGGAACTGAGGAACTGAGTTCGATTCCCGGCACAGGCAGCTCCTTGTGACTCTGGGCAAGTCACTTAACCCTCCATTGCCCCATGTAAGCCTCATTGAGCCTGCCATGAGTGGGATAGCGCGGGGTACAAATGTAACAAAAAAAAAAAAAATTCTCCAGTTACCCAATCAAAGAATTCAATGAGATTCGTTTGGCACGATTTCCCTCTGGTAAAACCATGTTGTCTCGGATCTTGCAACTTATTGGCTTCCAGGAAATTCACTATCCTTTCCTTCAGCATCGCTTCCATTACTTTTCCAATAACCGAAGTGAGGCTTACCGGCCTGTAGTTTCCAGCTTCTTCCCTATCACCACTTTTGTGAAGAGGGACCACATCCGCTGTTCTCCAATCCCTCGGAACCTCTCCCGTCTCCAAGGATTTATTAAATCTGTTTTAAAATTATTGTCATCTTTCTGTAAAGAATCAGGTTCTAATTTGAGTTTGCTTTTAATGCCATCAATTTAACTTTTAGCTATCTCTATCAGCAATGTCATCAAGTCCAATGGGCATTTGTTTAATATATTACACCAGCTGTCCAAAAGAGTTTAACAGTGTTTCCTGCTGATATGTGAAGCTTCCAGCTCCCTGTGCAGGCCAAGGTCCTGTTTAAATTTTTCTATTTTGTGTACAAAATTATATACGGTTTATCCCCACTTTACTTATTGAACCGTCTTGTTTTCACAAATAAATCTAGAGTTACCAGAACATTATAACTTTGCACCTGAGAACTAAATTAATAGACACTCTTTTCACATATCAAGTGGTCCTCTTGGACAAGGCTGTTTAAGATCTCTTGATGTCCAAAATCACCTATAACCTGTTTTGTAAACAAATCAGAACGTACTTATTTTAAAAATTTGTGTTAAATCATGCTGAATAGAATATGTAGCTTAGGGATATTTTGTCTCTTTTAGGTTATATTTTGCTATTTCTGAAATGTCCAGTCTTCTTAAATGTGTGATCCGCATTGAACTGAAAGGTATATTTCAGAATATAAATTTATCGTTAATGTTAATGCTAGCGCACCTTAGTAAAAAAACCCTCTAAGAAAGGTGTTTGTTTCAGTGATTTGCACAACATATCTACACGTTTACCCCCTGAGTCTATAAAAGTCACCAAAAATTACATGTGCAAATTTAGTTATGCCTCCAATTTGTATACATAATTTAATAGAATAACAAGCCAACTAATGCCAATAATTGATTTTTAACAACCAATTATTAGCAATAATTAGATTTAAGTAGGACTTATGTGCGTACATTTAGGCAGAGGATCCGCACCTAAAATTTACACGCGGCTTCAAAAAGGGGGGCACAGAAATGGGTTATGAGCGTTTTGGGGCATGGTTTTTAGTGACATGCGTAATTATAGAATATGGGTGCTCTGTGTCATTGGTGCAACTTCTCCACTTGCACGTTATTCTATACACTGCACCAAACTTTAGGCATGGTTTATAAAATAGTGCTTAAGTGGGGGATTTTCAGCACTGATTTTTTTAGATGCCTTTTATAGAATATAGCCCTTAAAATGAAACAGGAAGCATAACAATATTCAAAAAGTAATTAGATACATGGGGACCAAGATGTCATTCTAGAGAGGGGGGCTTGAGTGGCTGAGCTTTATTGTCTCTTGGCAATATTAAATTTTACTTTCAGTGATGGGGAAGAGGAAAGAGAAAGCATTGGTCCCCCACTATTATGCAATTTAGACTTATTGGTATCTCATTCTTAATTTTTGAATATTTCTATAACTGGTTCTTTTTTCATTTTTGAAATGTAGAGTATGTTGTGTATATCGGTGACAACAAGCCATGAAGTGGGAAATGAAGGAGGGCTAGACAAACCACAGGTTCAACATTTAATGCATTTTGAATTACATTTTTTAAACAGCAGAATGTAAAAATTGCAAGAGTGTGAATAATTTTACAAGGTGCTGTATGTATAATTTTGGAAGAGAGACTCTTTCTACTTTTCTTTCTTTTAACACATTTTATAAATAACTTAAGCTGTAGCAAAGGCAGTGGTTTTGTTTGGTCTGCTTTATCTGACTGAACTAACATCTATACTGTAACAGAGGGTTAATTGGTGGAAAAAAAAATAAAAACTTACCCGGGGTCCGTTTTGGGGCCTCCGAGGTTCGGGCTCCTGGGGGGGGGGGGGGCTGGTCGTCGGGTCCGTGAGGTGCTGTGGAAGCGCTGCAATTTTGTGTTTTGGCTCCCGGGGACAATTGAACACGTCCCCGGGAGTGAAGCACTAGAAGGGAGGCCGGCGATTCCAGGGCCGATTTCGGGCCCGTTCGTGTTTTTTTTTGCTGCTCCTGGAGACAATTGAGCACGTCTCCGGGAGCGAGGAGGATTTCCTTTTGTAGGTCCGGGGACGATTGAGCACGTCCCCGGACATGTAACCATGAACCAGGCATTCCTGGTATCTTCGGGCCTTGCCGGGCCGCTTGTGTTGGGAGGCAGTGCTGCAGGAGCAGCAAGGAGGCAGCGCCGCGATGACCCGGGAAGAAAAATGAAAAGAAGATGGCTGGCGTGAAAGAAGACGTGCGCGCGCGTGCATGAGGCGGCGCACCTCATGCACAAACCGGCAACGCGGATTTTCCCGAGTAAGCTGAAGCCGGGCCTAAATTTTGAGCCAGGCTTCGGAGGTTTTTTGTTTTCGATTCCGGTTTTGTTTCCAGACGTCCGGGACCGGAACCAATGGCAGCCTTCGAGTAAAGGGAAAATCTTTTTCAAGGTAAGGGGTTTTTTAACCCGAAATTTTATTTATTTTATTTTTAAATTGTGAAAATCGGGGGTTTTATTTTAAAAAAAAAAACAGGGACAAGTCGGATTTGAATTTGGTTTTCGGTTTTGAAATCGGGGAATTTTTTAGGATTTTTCTGGTAACTTAGTTTTTAAATTTTTAATTTTTAAACAGGGGTTTTGGGCGGACGTTGATTTAAGTAGGGTTAGGAAAGAGGTTTTTTTTTTTTTCGACGTGGTGTGTCCGGGACATGGTTTTAACATTTTGGGGGGGTTTTGGTCGGATTTGGGATTTTTAAAAAGGGTTTAGGATAGTTTTATTAGGGGCGGACATTGGATGTTGGGATTTTTAAATTTGGAAAACAGGGTGGTATAGGGAATGAAGGGTTAAGTTTGTGGGTAGAACGTGAAGTGTTTTGGGAAAACTTTAGGGTAATTTTTGGAAAGAAATGTGAAATTCCCATTATTTCCTATGGGAAAAAGGGGTTTCAAAATGGGGTTGGAGCAGCGCTGGCCAATATTCCGCAGGTCAGCAAAGCCAATTTAGAACTTTGAGGAGGGATGGTGATTGGCTGAAGGGACAGCGGAATGGCAAGCCGAGCTGGTCTCCTAGGTGATGGTGGTTGCTGGTAGTTGCCCGAGTGTGTTGGTCAGTCAAGGTGAGCGGAAGTGCTGAGTGTAGTGGGAGTGAGTGAAAGTTGTTGGAAGGTTAAAATTGGAGAACTTGTAAATTTGAGGAGGAAAATTAGTGGGAAGGGTACTGTTAAGGGTGTTATTGTTGTTTAGGGGGAGTATGTTAGAAATGTATTGAATTTTAGGGATTGGGTTAGTTAAAAGGGGTTTGGAAGGGTTTTTGGGAGTGAGTGGTACTGAAAATCTGGAAAGGAAGGTGGTGCTGAGATATAGAAAATTTTCAGGTAAAACATTAATTGAAAAGAATAAAACCAAGGACGTTGGAAAATGGTATAGGATATAATAGAAAGGAGTGTTGGGTGAAGGCTGTGGTTGAAAGGTGGGGTGACTGAGCTGTGAATGCAAAAACTGATGAACACGCTCGCTACAGAGTTAGATAAAATTTAAGTTTAGCCCAAAAGAGCAGGCATGGAAGTGAGGGAAATTAATTTTTTTTTTTTTTTAGTAGCATTAGCTGGCCACAGTGTACCTACAACCCCCTAGAGCGTAAAGTACCTGTTTCCTGGTTAGTGCAGTGAGGGTTTTGCTTCAGTTTATTTCTTAAGAGTGAGGTTTAGGAGGCAGATTCGTAGCACCGCTGGAAAGTGTCAACCCTGAAGACTGCAAGGGCCCCAGCGCAAGAAAGATTGACCGACTTGCCCGGGAGGACTGGAGTGTCAACAGCTAAGTGACTGTGTGAGACACGGTTACTAGAGGAAAAAGAGGAAAAGTTCAGGTTGGACAGGGTAACCTAGAATGAAGGGAAAAAAAACACTTACCTGAGCCTGAAGAGAGTGAGTGGTTGATCGCCTGTATAAGAGAAAAGAACACAAAGAATCATTTTCTTGCAGGGGGATTTTACCTTTTATGGTTTGAAAGAGAGAAAAGAAATTATTTCCTCAGTTGAAAAATTTAGGGATAAAAGTTAAAGTACTTATCTGAAATTCCTTCGGGTTGATGTAAGGGTCATGTGAAAGAGGGTAAAGAAGTGACATTAAGACACCACTTTAACTTGAACGATAATAAAAATCTAGTTAAGTTGTATGAGTACAATTACACTGCAATGGTTAATTATACATCTTTAAAATGTTCAAAATAAATGTTTTACATTGTTACACATTTTAAATTGAGAGATCGTGTTTTGTGGTCCAAAAAGAGGAAAAATCCTGAAATTAGCTTAAATTGCTCACTTACTCTTTGAGAGTAAGTGGCGTGGTTAGTTTTTGTAGCTTGCCCCTCACTCCTGTGTGCTGGTAACTGAGAAGTTGCCACGACTGCCAACATCTGGCTTCTCAGTGTCCTGCTCTATTTTACATCGTACACAGGCATGAGCGGGTCTTGCTTGCAATACCAGTCATTCCCAACCCAGGCCTCAGGACACACTTAGTCCCTTCAGGTTTTCAGGATATCCAAAATGAATATTCATGAGCTAGATTTGCATGCAGTTGAGGCAGTGCATGCAGATCTAACTCATGCATATTCATTCTGGATATCCTGAAAACCTGATGGGACTAGGTGTTCCCCGAGGCCTAGGTTGGAAATGGCTGATCTATACAAACATAAAATAAATTTATTCTGAAATAATTGATCTGAATGGGTAATGTACATTTTCATATTTGGTCTTAACCCCATGACTGAGCACCTTTGATTTACCCCTGATGTCGCCCTTTGTTGAGCTGAAGCCATAATAGGATTGATGCTAAGTACACCCCATTGTAGCATCTTCATCTTGGCACCACATTATAAAATTGCCCCATGTGTTAGTAGAATATTGTAGAAATGACAGAATAACCCAGAGTTTTGAGAATATTTAAAGAACCCAGAATTTTCATAGAAGATCCTGTTTTTATTGAAATATGGGATTCAACATTGAATAAATGTTCCCTGGACCTTATGTTGTTGATGAAGGAGAAACCTAATTCTAAATTGACAGTTTTCATAGCTTATTTACAGAAATATTCTTTAATGTGAAGAAATGTAAAACTGATATATTCAAACAAAAAAAATGCAAAAATTCATGAAAGAAAAAAAATGATAGCATCTTTACATGGAGGCAAGAAAGCTACTCAACAAAGGCATAGCCATGAGTGGATCTGTAGTGTCACCTCAGACCCCTCCAATTCCCCTGGGCCAATAATAATCAGCATGGGCTACCTTGGCTGGCTGGCAGGGATGCCAAAGCCTGCCTGCAAAAGAGATCCATGGGATTCTATATCTTTTGGTGTTCCACCAATATGGTGTGCATGTTAAAACACTACAGGCGCTGTGTGTCTTGTTCATCATCTTGCATGAATGGGATGTGCAGCCTGCGAGGTTTCAATATACATGACATGCTGGCTAATTGAGACAGGTAGAGAGGCAGGAAGTTGAGTGGGAAATTAGCATGTGCTAACTGCTGAAGTGTTAAATTAACAGTTAGTATTGGCCAACTGCTACATCTACTGCTAACAAGGCTTAGTAAATAGGTCCCTTAATGTCCCTATTACGTAAATTACATAAGTATTGCCATACTGGGACAGACCAAAGGTCCATCAAGCCCAGCATCCTGTTTCCAACAGCGGCCAATCCAGGTCACAAATACCTGGCAAGATCTCAAAAAAGTACAAAAAAATGTTATACTGCTTATCCCAGAAATAGTGGATTTTCCCCAAGTCCAATTTAATAATGGTCAATGGACTTTTCCTATAGGAAGCTGTCCAAACCTTTTTTAAACTCTGCTAAGCTAACAGCCTTTACCACATTCTCCGGCAACAAATTCCAGAATTGAATTACACGTTAAGTGAAGAAAAAGTGTCTCTAATTCGTTTTAAATTTACTACTTTGTATCTTCTTCACATGCCCCCTAGTCCTAGTATTTTTGGAAAGCATAAACAGACGCTTCACATCTACCCGTTCAACTCCACTCATTATTTTCTAGACCTCTATCATATCTCCCCTCAGCCACCTTTTCTCCAAGCTGAAGAGCCCTAGCTGCTTTAGCCTGTCCTCATAGGGAAGTCGTCCCATCCCCTTTATCATTTTCGTCGCCCTTCTCTGCACCTTTTCTAATTCCACTATAATCTTTTTTGAGATGCGGCGACCAGAATTGAACACAATATTGAAGGTGCAGTCGCACCATGGAGCGATACAAAGGCATTTTAACGTCCTCATTTTTGTTTTCCATTCCTTTCCTAATAATACCTAACATTCTATTTGCTTTCTTAGCCGCAGCAGCACACTCAGCAGAAGGTTTCAACATATCATGAACGACGACACCTTGATCCCTTTCTTGGTCTGTGACTCCTAACGTGGAACCTTGCATTATGTAGCTATAATGTGGATTCCTCTTTCCCTCATGCATCGCTTTGCACTTGCTCACATTAAACGTCGTCTGCCATTTAGACGATTTTTTTGCTCTTTCAAAAAGTACAAAGACCAGGGGACTCTCAATGAAGTTACATGGAAATAATTTTAAAAAAAGTAGGAGGAAATATTTTTTCACTCAGCGAATAGTTAAGCCCTGGAACTCGTTGTGGTAACTGTGGTTAGCGTATCTGGGTTTAGAAAAGGTTTGGACAAGTTTCTGGAGGAAAGTCTAAAGTCTGCTATTGAGATAGACATGGAGAAGGCACTGCTTACCCTGGGATTGTCGTGAAACCCAGGTTGGTAAGCCCTTGGGCTGCAGCAGACAAGTCCTCTGAGTACGCGCAGAGCAGAGGCGAACCAGGCACTGAATACAAACAGGATACCAGACATGGCAAATAGACAGAGCACACTCAAGACAAGCAACAAGCACCTCCAGAAAAGGGAGATAGACCACTCAGGGAGGCCTCACGGCCGATCCGGAACACACTCATACAAAGTCCAAGCGTACGGGCCTCACGGCCGAACTGGAACTGAATCATACCAGAGGGAAGGGAAAAGAAACAGAACGGAATCTCTTGAGAAAGTACTACTCAAGCAGTGCACACACACTGCACTAAACAGAGCCACAAACAAGGGGTCAAAAGGCCCTACACACAGGCACAAAGAAACTGAAGGGGAAAAGACAACCCCACTTAGACGCACATGGTAGAAACCACAAGTAAAAGATAAGAAAACCACACAGGAAGACAGCACAGGACTAGGCTTAGAACCCTAGCTATAAATGAATAGTCCTAACCAAGTCAAAAAGGCATCACACAGAGAGGTAGAACAGGGCTAAGCTAGTAGTCCCAGCTAAACAGAAGAACCACCCACTCAAGCACAAACAGAACCAAACAGAGAGGACACTCAGGGCTGTGCTAGATCCACAGCTATAAATGAATAATCCAAATACGCAAGGCTGGCCACACAGCACTCAAGGGTAAAGGGGAAACAACTATAGAAATATGCTCTAGGCTGTACCATACAGCACTCAGGGAAAAGGGAAGCCACTCAAAGGAATACTCAAGACTGAAACAATAACTAATGCTAGTATCACCATTTCAAAAGACAATTCGAAATCAGAAGATTTTCAGCTCTCTGTTCCCCTGTACTTGGAGTCAAAAAATGGAACTCTCCAGTGGTGTGCTGGTAAATTTTTAACAACAGGCTCTCTCCCCGGTCCACCTCGGCGCCGCCCCATCCACCACTGCGCCCCCCCTCCCCGTCCACCTCGGCGCCCCCCCCCCCCCCCCCGTCCACCTCTGCGCCCCGCAAAATTGCAGAGCTGGCTATAGCCAGCGGGTGGGGGGGGCAATGCATTACTCTCTCCAGGAAAAAAAAATTAAATGATCCCAGGTTCCAATCTAATTCATGTTTAATGTGGGATAAAAAATGCCATAAATAAGTAAATAAATATAAACTTTTAATGTTGAGCACCTGATTCTCAAAGGGAACATATTCCAAACACTATAATGAAAATAAAATGATTTTTTCTACCTTTGTTGTCTGGTGACTGTTTTTCTGATCATGCTGGCCCAGTATCCGATTCTGCTGCTATCTGTCCTCTTAACTCCATTTCCAGGGCTTCCTTTCCATTTATTTCTTTCCTTTCCTCCTTTCTTCTTCATTTCTGTTCCTCAGCTTCTGCCTATTTTCTTCATCCATGTGCAGTTTTTCTCCTCTCTTCCTTTTCCCTTATCTTATCTCCTTCCTCACTCTTTCCTCCCCTCCATCCATGTCCAGCATTTATTCTCTCTCCCCTCCTCTCCCCCTGCCCTCCATCCACCCATGGCCAGCAGTGACCCTCCTCTCCCCTGCCCAGCTTGCACCCATACCCAGTGACCCTTCTCTCCCCTGCCCTCCATCCACCCATGGCCAGCGACCCTTCTCTCCCCTGCCCTCCATCCACCCATGTCCAGCAGTGACCCTTCTCTCCCCTGCCCTCCATCCACACATGCCCAGCAGTGACCCTCCTCTCCCCTGCCCTTCATCCACACATACCCAGCAGTGACCCTCCTCTCCCCTGTCCTCCATCTACCCATGCCCAGCAGTGACCCTCCTTTCCCCTGTCCTCCGTCCACCCATGCTCAGCAGTGACCCTCCTCTCCCCTGTCCTCCATCCACCCATGCCCAGCAGTGACCCTCCTTTCCCCTGTCCTCCATCCACCCATGCTCAGCAGTGACCCTCCTCTCCCCTGTCCTCCATCCACCCATGCCCAGCAGTGACCCTCCTTTCCCCTGTCCTCCATCCACCCATGCCCAGCAGCTCCCTTCTCTCCCCTGCCACCCCCTCCCGACTTGTTTCACAAATTCTCCTGCTTCCTCCCTCCCTCCCTCCCGATCCGGTCCCTCACCGACCCTACCTTGGCCATCAAATTCTTCGGGGCAGGCAATGTTGCCTGCCCGCTGCCATCGCTGACTTTCCTCCGCCACCCGATCATGCTTCAAAATGGCCACCGAGACTTACAGAAGTCTCGCGAGGCCGCCTCTGGAAGTCTCGGCGGCCATTTTTAAAGCGCAAACAGGCGGCGGAGGAAAGTCAGCGATAGCAGCGGACAGGCAACACTGCCTGCCCCGAAGAATTCGATAGTCAAGGTAGAATCTGTGAGAGACCGGATCCGGAGGGCAGAGGGAGGGAGAGCCAGCTTGCCCTTTCCAAAACCGACTCGCAAGTCCAGCCAAAATTTAACAACCAGATCTTGCGAGCCGGAGCGAGCCGGCTCCAGCACACCACTGGAACTCTCTACCTATCCCCATCAGAACAGAAAACAGCTACCTCAACTTCAGGAAAAGGTTTAAAAAAATTCTCTTCCCAAAGACTGCTTCATAATAATCCATCATGACTTCTACTTCCTAGTATCATCCATTATCCTTTCTTTAATGTTTTAGTCTCATGTATTACTACTACTATTACTACAAATCATTTATATAGCGCTACAAGTCATACGCAGCGCTTCACAATTGAACATGAAGAAAAGACAGTCCCTACTCAAAACAGCTTACAATCTAAATCAGGACAGACAGAGAGGACAAATAAGGGATAAGGGTAGGACAGACAGATAGGACACATAGGGAAAAGGGACTATTGAAGAGAGGAAGACAGTTAGTTAATTAAGTTGTGCACACAAATTAGTAATGTACATTGATTTGCATGCACAAGTTTAGTCACCAAATATAGATCCCAGCGCTAAGCGCCTCCTGCTCAGTTAATAAATGACACCATGTTCCTCTATCTAACAACAGTCAAAAGAGAAAAGAGCTTAGCATACCTTAGTCATCTCAGATGTTTAATGATCTCTCCCTTCATCTATGCATATATTTATTTACAGAAGGTTTATTCACAGAGTTCTGGGATGAGTTGCAGCCTAATTCAAATGGCAGGAGATAAAATGCTGAACACTGTTTAGTGCCAGAAAGTTCAATCAAATGCTACAAAAAGAAGTTAAAATCTTCTTTTGAAATGGTCATTGATTTTTCCTGCTGTGCATTACCACTGATTGGTATTTTTGCTCAGTCAGGGTGAGTTGTGCTTGCAGACCCCCTGTGCCTAGGACTGAAATTCAACTATGCTGAACTAAATTGCCAATGAACAGGAAAGTGCTTTAAAGACAGATAAGCAGATCTTTTCTATCCTGTTTCCTGTTCATCACGGTCATTAATTTACTAGTGAGATAAAAGTCTGAATCAGCCTGTCTACTAAACACAAAGCTGAACCATTGCATTATAACTGATCGTTACAGTTTGAAGTATTTGTGCTCGGGGCTATAGCAAGTTATGTGCAGCCGGTGCGGCTCCACAGAGCACAAGGGAAGCTGTCCATTAGCTTCCCTTATGCTGGTATCACAAAGTGGGCGGGGAAGGATCACACCACATCAGTTGTGGGCGTGTTGCACAAGGCACATTTGGTACTTGTGATGCTTCTGTTTGTGCTTTAGTGATACCAGATGGTTTTAGTGCACGCTAATGATTAGCATGTGCTAAACACTGGAGACACCCATAGAAATATATGGGTGTCTCTAACGTTTAGTGCATGCTTATTTTTAGTGAGCGCTAAAAACGCTAACATGCTTTTGTAAAAGGACCCCTCAGTTTCATGGCCCCTTGAGTGTTCTCACGAGCCTTATATTTCCTGCAACACTTTATTTTTAGTTTATGTAAACTGAATGTTTGATATACCACATATCAACCTTGTTAAGGGTGCTGCAAAGCAATTTAGAAATAAATGCCAATGAAGAAAAGGAAAATAAATTACAGGGTCCAATATGCAAAGAACTTAGGGGAGGGGAATCTGTATTATGGCAATAACTTGCATTATTTGCCCTTTAATGTGGTATAGAGATACTGCATGTTGTGACTTCTGTGGTAAGTCAAAGTGTGGTAAAAGTTTGCCTTTATGATAACTTCTCCCCTTAAACTCCTAACTTTGAGAGTTATGCTCTTAAATTGGCCTCTTTGAAAATTTGCTAGGGCTGAATATACCCAAAATTTCACTAAACTCAAATGCATAAAAAGTGGGTGGCAAAAGGGTGGATTTAGGGCATGGAAAAGAAGTTAGGAGCTTAATACTGATTTTCAGCACTAGCTCATAAATCTAGGCAAATGAATGGCAGGCTTAAATTCATAAGCATAACCTTTATGCTCCTAAATTAAGATGAATTATCAGCTGAAAATTTAGGATCTTAAATTTGGCTGAAAATACACATTAAGGAGCCTAAAAAGGGCACACATTTAGGTTGTGCAGCTTTTTTTTTAATAATTTTTTTTAATATCAGGTCCACAGTGTCTACATTAGAGAAAAATAGAAGAGAAGTAATTGTATCATCCCCAGCCCCTCACAGTGAAGCCTTCATGACTGATCAAATTCCAAACTATCTAAGTATGTTTCTAAAGCAGTTTTGAAACAGATGTAATTTGGTTCTCCTCTTGGGTTATGGGGCAACAGATCCCAATGTAATTAGCTATAGTCAATGACTTCGAGGAAGATGGGAGTGCCAGTTGGGTTAATATGTTGTGAGTGGACAAGAAGAATTGAAGGGTTTTAAGTAAATTAGAAAGGTACATAGAGACCCCTGTATGAAATGTTATGTGTAATAGTAGCATGTGTTAAACCACATTCTAAAGGCCATTGGTAACTAGCGATGACTTTTCAGGAAAGGGGTGATATGATTAGTTCTACTGGTTCCTGTAAGCAGTCTAGTGGCTGTGTTCTGCAATAGTTACAATCAATGAATACCATAAGAGGCTGCAATCTATACAGTAATCCTTACAATTCAAAATTAATTAATTATATTTTATCTTATTTACTGGGATTTATTAACCACCTTTATGAAGAGATTCACTCAAATTAATGTAAAGCAGCTACAGTTTAACATAAAACATAACAATGTTGTTTACAGGGTAACAATAGTAAAATGACCAAATATAAGCATAAATAAAATCAATGAGGCAAACTTAGAAACAGGAAATTGAAACCTAGTAATAGGACTAATATGAAACAGTATCAGAAATATACTGTAGAACAATCATACAACATAAATAAAATAAATGTAAGTTTAATACAACTGATACCATAATAGACAGCATGGAAGAATATTCAAATAACATAGCTATAATACGATACCAACATAATACCAATGAAACTCCTAATAAGCATACATTAGAACATTTGAAAAATATAGACATGGTGCTAATAATGCTCTAACAATACAATGAAACTTCTTACTATGTAGCCAGGGGGCCAGGTGTAGATATATAGACAGGGGAAAAATGGGTAGTATAGAGTCAATTGGGATAAACAGATGGGTAGCTAAACTCAAGGCAACTTCTATGTACAGTTAAACAAGAACTGAGTAACTGGTCTAAGCTACAGAATATACAACAAGCTAGTCCAGGTGTAAAGTGAGTGTATAGTCAGTCAATATATGTATTAAAGACTTAGAAGAAGAGACAGACTTTTACCTGCTTTCTGTGGTATAAACTTAATTTGTTAGTGGGGGTGGGGTGGGAGACTGGATAATTTTTGGTTGGTTTTTCAAGACAGTGGTCTAAATTTTGATTTGTTACTGGGGTGGGGTGGGGAGGGAGGAATGGGTAATTTTTATTTGGTTTATTGATAGTTGGATGTGTTATTTTTTTGTTGCAATAAAAATGTTATAAACTTTTGCAGTGTTACTGTGTCTGCATCAATTTTCTCTCATATTCTGTCCTCTCTGTTGGGTCTGTTTCTGAAGTGCCTCAGCTCCCTCATCTGCAATGTCACTTTCCTCCCTGGCTCAGGCATGCAGTGCCTCAGTGCTAGGTTAATGCATCATGCTGTACAACGTTCACATACTTGGGTGGGCCTATACAGCCCCCCCCCCTCGCCAAACAGATCCAGGGAACGGAACATCATTGTATCTCTCTTCAGCATCTCCCTATGGGTGCATAAAAGGCTTCACCAGCCATGTTCTCAGGGGCTAGCCATGGTGACTAGGGTTGCCAACTGAATCCAGACTCATTTGGCAAGGTTGATCCAGTCCTGGGCCTACCCCATTGCATGCAAGGACTTGTACTTCTGGTTTCCCCATTGAATTCCCTAAGAAAAGCAAGACTACAAGTCCCAGTGTTAAATGGAGTCAACCCAGGACTGGATCAACCCTGTCAGGCGATTCTGAATCCAGTTGGTAAGCCTAATGGTCATCTGCCTAGGATAGTTTAGAAACACACATCTACTGTGTGTGTGTGTGTGTGTGTCAGCATATCCACTGAATATTGTTAGCAACCTTCATGCCTTAGGGGCCTTCCAACTCATACAAGGCAGTCATGGTCTACTGTTGTTCCGAGTAGGCCTGTTCAGACAACAGTCCAGGAACATCACAATGCTATGTGAAGTGACTGGCTGCCTATGGCCTGTATCATCTCCTAAGGGAGGTGGCCAGGTTCCTGTGTCCAGGGAAGCCAGTGGCAGGGCATGTCCTCTCCAAGTACTGACCTCTATATCTGCCTGCAGCTGCCCACAGAGGTAGCTGATGGTCTCCCTATCACAGGGATTCTCTGTGTATACACTGGCTTTTGGTGAGGTCCATGAACTGTATTCTGGACTTCTATATCTGCTGTAGCAGACCTCTCCCTCTCCCCTTCATGTGTGCCTCTGCAGATTGTGAAATGCAGCAGTAATGATATGGACAGCACTTCTGCCTTCTCCAGCAGTCACACAGCAACAACATAGACTGCAGACAAACAGTAGCTGCAGAGACACCCACACATAGAGACACACACATTATTTTAAAACTAGAAGGTCAGGAAGGGAGCAGTGGGTGGGGATAAGGGACAGAAGGTGATTGAGAACAGAGAAATGGACAGAGGTAGGGCAGAGAAAGGCCAGAAGAGTGTATGGCACAGTAGCAAGGACAAAATGCAAGTGAATAGGCTGTATAGTGCACTGAAGGTATATACACATCTGAATTCCAAATTACATCTACAACATGGCAGCACAGTGACTGAATCCCAAAAGAACAAACACCATTCACTTTGGCTGCCATCAATTGAAAGTGCAAAGTTTGATGCTGAATTGAGACATTATCAGAATTTTTTTTTATTACATTTGTACCCCATGCTTTCCCACTCATGGCAGGCTCAATGTGGCTTACATATTGTATACAGGTACTTATTTGTACCTGGGGCAATGGAGGGTTAAGTGACTTGTCCAGAGTCACAAGGAGCTGCCTGTGCCTGAAGTGGGAATTGAACTCAGTTCCTTAGGACCAAAGTCCACCACCCTAACCACTAGGCCACTCCTCCACTCAGGTGGGTTGCCATTTCCATGCTGAAAAAACTTCTTTGGATTGCATGTTCCAACTGGATAACTCACCTGGTTTCCTAGTGATTTGAACTCACCACCCATAAACAGGTCAATTATTCTATCCACTAGGCCACCTTATTTGTTCTAAAGCTGTAGTTCACCGGCATCTATACTGATGCCTTAGGAGGAGAACATGAACATCTCTGAGTGAAGTACACATATTGGTGGGGGAAAGATGACTACAACCAACCAACCTGTTCTGCAACAGTATATAAGACATCCTTCTATGTGGCAAAGGAGAAGTTCAGTGATGTCACTTTGGCAAAGTACCTAAGGAACCCTTCAGAGGAACAAACGGCCATGTAACACATTCCCAATATTCAACTTTAAACGCCTTTAAACATCTGTCCGCAAGGTCTGGTTGTCAGTCCCAAAACACTAATACAGGGGTGGGGGAGTAGGTCAGCTATAGATCTGGTGGGAATTGAATGCTGGTCACCTGGCCTTCAGGCCTAAGCTGTTACCGCTAGGCTACTGGTCTACACACATTCTTTGGTGTTCCAATGAGTTACCCATAGCACTGCATAGGGTAGATATTTCAGATCTAGGGCCAAGCACAAAGCATCCTAGTAAGTGATATGGGGTACAACACAGGTTGCAATACTGTTTATACCATGGCTCAATCATCAGAATTACAAGCAGCACTCTAAACCTTCTAGCACATCTAAGTTCCTCAATACGTTTGAAAACCACGCTGAAAAACGCATTGTACAGAATCGCACTTAGAGCTGAGCAATGTATGTGCTAGCAGTTAGGCCTGCTCAGAGCAGGCCTACGTATCTGAAGCCAGTTTCTGCACAGTTAGGCATGATTCTATTACAGCATGCATACATTTTAGATACGCCCCTCACCTTTTTCGGTTGTGAACCTTGGACAACTAGCACATAACTTTCTAGAATACATATAGAGGGATGTGCATGTAAAGTCCAATCAGTGCTGATTACTATTTGTTAGTGGTCAGTTATTGGCGCTAATTGGCTTGTTAGCTAATTAAGTTGTGCGTACCAAATGCCAGTGCACACAGATTTCTGCATGCATTTTTGGCCACCATTTGGAGAATTTGTGGGTATGTATTTTTGCCACCAACACAATCTTCAAAGTCTCTCTTTGCCTTCCTTATCAGTGCTTTGCATTTGACTTGCCATTCCTTATGCTGTTTCCTATTATGTTCAGTTGGATCCTCCTTCCATTTTCTTAAGGATTTTCTTTTAGCTCTAATAGCTTTCTTCACCTCACTTTTTAACTATTCTGGCTATCGTTTGGCCTTTTTCCTTTTTTAATATATGGAATATATCTGGTTTGGGCTTCCAAGATAGCATTTTTGAATAGCATCCATGCCTGATGTACATTTTTTTACCTTTGCAGCTGCTGTTCTGTGGAGGGGGGTTGTTTTGTTTTTTACCATTCGACTCTTTTTTTTAATCATAGTTTCATTTTTGAAAGTTAAATGCTAACATATTCAATTTCCTGTATATACTTACTCCAGAGATGAAATCTGATCATGTTATGATCACTATTATTAACTGGCCCCAGCACCATTACCTCCTGCATCAGATCATGCACACCACTAAAGACTAGGTCTAGAATTGTTCCCCATCTTGTTGGTTTCTGAACCAGCTGCTCCATAAAGCAGTATTTTACCTCCTTAACATGCCCTAATGTTACATTTATCCAGTCAATATTGGGGTAATTGAAATCACTCATTAGTATTGTGTTACTCAGTTTGTTAGCCTCCATAATTTCTGATAACATTTCTGCATCTGTCTGTTCATCCTGGACAGATGAACAGTAGTACAGTCCTATCACAATCCTTTTCCCCTTTACACATGGAATTTCTATCCATAGAGATTCCAAGATTTGTTTTGTTTTGTGTCCTGCAGAATTTTTAGTCTATTCTATTCAAGGCCTTCCTTTAAGTATAATGCTACCCTGCCACCCCATCACTGCAATATAATTTGTACCCTGGTATGACAGTGTCCCATTAGTTATCTTCCTTCCACCAGGTCTCAGAGATGCCTACTGTATCTATCTTTTCATTTAGTCCAACATATTGTAACTCTCCCATCTTATTTCTTAGACTTCTGGCATTTGCATACAGACATTTCAAACAAAGTCTGTTGTTCCTACTTACAACTTGTCAGTGATAATTTGCCATTTTAATCTGTTTGTTGTGGTCTACTATAGTCTCTATTGCAACCTCACTATCAGGGTGCCTAATATTCCCTGTTTTGGTGATATCTTTTATAGATACCTTGTTCTGAACTATGTGCTTTTGAGCTACTGTCAGCCTTCCCCCAGCTTCTAGTTTAACAGCTGCTCTATCTCCTTTTTAAATGCTGATGCCAGCAGCCTGGTTCCATCCTGGTTAAGGTGCAGCCCATCTTTCCAGAATTGGTTCATCATTCCCCAGAATGTTGACCAGTTCCTAACAAATCTAAAACCCTCCTCCCTGCATCATCACTTCATCCATGCGTTGAAACTCCCGAGCTCTGTCTGTCTTTTGGGTCTTGTGTGTGGAACAGGGATCACTTCTGAAAATGCTACCCTGGAGGATCTTTCTATCTAAGAGCCTAAATTTGACTTCCAGAACCTCACTCACATTTTCCTATGTCATTGGTACCCATATGTAGCAAGATAGCAGACTCCTCCCCAGCACTGTCTAAACTTTTATCTAGGTGACCAGAATAAGGGTTCCCTGAAGCCTGAGAAAATAAATGAGGGAGACTGATATTCAAAATAATTAAAAAAAATAATTTATTGGGTCCTTCCAAAGTGCACAAATATATACAGCAACAGGGCTATGAAAATAATAAAGCAGACAGTCCATAAAAACAAAATATGATAATTATAAAAGATCAGAAGTGTTCAAAGTATTTACAGTTCTTGGTTTTCTCTGAGGTGGGTTCTTACTTCTAGTCTCCTGCATCTCCTAGGCTCCTTCACTAGTGGACAAGTGTCATACCCTCTCTGCTCCTTTATAAATGCCTTCTCTATGGTCAAGATTTTTAGTCTATTGCTGGAGATGTGGTCAAAGCAACCAAGACAATAGGATTTAAAAGAAGGATGAACAAATTCCTGAAAGTAAATTCTATACAAAATTATTTACCAGGTAGATCTGAGAAAGCCATTGTTCTTCTCTGGAAATTAACTGTGATAATTAGATGGATCTGTTGGGTACTTGCAATAGGGACTACCCACTGTCAGAGACAGGATGCTGGACTTGATGAACTTCCATCTGACTCAGCATGGCTTTTTCTGTATTCTTATGCTCTTATACTGCTTGCCTATATTATTTCCCTTTCTACCTTATTTATCCTTGTAGTTTTGCTAATCCCCTCTTCTGTGTCTGTATTTCTTGAGTCCTATTCTCTTTTTCTCCTACTTTCTTACTCATGGAGACCCAGAAATTGCTTGTATCATTGAACCATGTTCCTGTGCAGGTTTTACACTATCAGGATCTTTTTGCCTTCTAAGTTAGCGCAGCTTGCAATTTAGCTTGTGCTAGGATCTCAGCTACCGGAGTATATTAGAGCACAAGTATTACTAAGGGCTTTGGGAATTTTGCACCTTAGGCCTGGTGGAATGGAACTCTGTGTGCATGTTCCACCTTGAAGTCTTTCTGGAACTGCAGCTCTAAGAGATTCAGTCTGAAGGACGCTATAAATTGTATTGAATTGGCACCCTTCACACACTCTGGGATGCATAAGTTATTCCTTCTGCTTCTACTGTTGAGGTCTTCCAGGCCCTGCTCTATGGTACAACAGCTATTGCTCTCTTGCTTTTGAATAAAGTTGTACACCACACTGTTAACTCAGGGTTCTGGAGAAGCAATGTGAACCTGAGACGCAGTGAATTCCTCTTTATGCATGAGCAGTTCCACATTTATTCTTGTAGTAAGTAAGTTTTTGAGCTCTAGAATCTCAGCTAGCACAGTACCTCTGGAAGGGACCATCAGATTTCGCAGTGGCTACCTTTTGTGATTAAGGGAATCAATGTTCATACTTTTGGCTGCATGCATAATCCCCGAAGCAAGGTCTGACTTAATTAATTTTGTTGCTGGCCATCAAATCTTGCCCTGTGAATTGAAATGACCAAGCTTAAGGTTTCATAATGAAGGGATGATACCTTCATATTTTCATTTCATATTTATTTAACATATCACAATTAATAATATCTGAACAGTTTACATTTAAAAATAATAAGTACCAGAATAAGAAAGGTTACATATAAGGAAGACTAGGTTATAATCAAATAAAACAAAAAAAGAGGAGAGGTGAGGAAGGGGTAATTAATTATATTAAGATACAGTAGGAAGGGAAGCTCCGTAAAGTAAGACAAAGACAGTGAGATTACTGCACAGATGAGCTATAGGCACCACATCACCATTATGCATTAATCCTCTACATCAGAGGGAAAGGCTTGAGAGAATAATAAGGTTTGACAACAGCCTTCAATTTCTTAAAGGAAGATTCTGAGCATAGATTCAGAGGAAGTGCGTTCCACAGTGTTAATGCACTGACACTGTAACAAGAAGACCTTGCTAAGTGTAGATGAATTTGGAGATAAGTTGGCATAATTAATTTAACAAACATTGTTGGGCAGAGTGAAGAGCTCAGCTTAAGACATATTAAGGGGCAAAGTCATAAGTACATAAGTGTTGCTGTACTTGGACAGACCGAAGGTCCAACAAGTCCAGAATCTTGTTTCCATCAGTGGCCAATCCAGGTTACAAGTACAATAGGAGGTGGGAGGGAGAGAAGGAGGATTGGAAGGAGAGCTTTTAAGATGTTCTTGGAGGGAGGGATTAGAATTTGGGGGGGGGGGGGGGGGATCTGGCCAGATACATGTGGGTCCTAGCCGATATTTAGCTAGGAATGCTTAAGTGCCTTATCCAGGTCCTGGCTGAATATTGGCCGGAACCCACATAAGATCTAGTGGCCACTGCAGTTTCAATTAGCCCAGGATATTTAATGCCAGTGACCAGACATGGCCTGGCATTGAATATCTGTGGCTAATTCTGCGGTGACCGCCATAGGCTGAATATCAACCAGATAAGAGCTTAGCACTATTTTCAGTACTAGGCTCATAAATCTAGAGAAATGAATGGCAGGTTTAAATTTATATATATAACCTTTAAGCTCCTAAATTAAGATTAATTTTTAGCTGAAAACTTAGGATTCTAAGTTTGGCTGAAAACAGGGCATAGAGTTAGGAGTATAAATTTAGGAGCTTAGCTTTTTCTGAAGATCGGGCCTTCAATTGGCAACCACAAATTATAACCAAGAGAAAGAAAGTATAATTCATAAATATGCTCCCAGAAGGTTATCATATAACAATTTTAGGGGGTCTTTTACAAAGGCATGCTAGTGTTTTTAGCGCAAGCTGATTATCACACGCTAAACACTAGAGATGCCCATAGGAATATATAGGCGTCTCTAGTGTTTAGCGCACGCTTATTTTTAGCATGGACTAAAAACGCAAGCTCACTACTCATGATGTATTGTAAGCCACTTTGAGCCTGCAAAGAGGTGGGATAAGGTGGGATACAAATGCGACAAATAAATAAATAAATAAATAAATAAATAAAAGAACTCCTTATATTGCAAACAGAGGAACTGTGGATATCAAGTGGTGAAGTTGATTAAAGAATTTTTCATTTGTTTGGCAAAACAGAATTTAGTTTTAAAGCCCACATCTGCTCCCTCCTCATTAATAGCATATCTTGACCTCCTCTTCTCCCCCTCTCCACCTGTTCAGTAGACATAATTTTAAATCCTCAAAAGCATGTTGGTTCTGTAAACAGTACGAGAGTTCATGATTTAATGCAGCTGTGATTATCTATAAATTAAGTGTGTAGCTAACTCTACGTTTTACAAAATAAATTAGATAACATGGGTAAAAAGAAAAATCTGCAAGGATGACAAAACAAGAATGTATTACAAAGTAGAAATATATAATTGACACCAGCAACTGTTAGCGTGGCACCTTGCTAGTTTCCAATGTTTGAGTGCAAATGGAACACAGAAGGGAACAGGAGCTGAAGGAAAAGGTGAGAAGTACCCAGAGGGAATTAGGACACCTATGGAGGTGAGTAGAAGACATTTAAAATAATGAAATCTTTTGCAGTTAATAGGCAATGAATAACACACAAGCTGCAATAAAGGTAAAGCTATTTTTCAAAGCTAAGGCCTAGAGAATTCAAGTGAATTGCCTAAGCTTGCCGTTTCCCTTAAGTATCATCAAGATGCGGAGAATCCCTCAAGAAGTATCATGTAGGGATGTGAATTTGTTAGCAGACCCTATAAAATTTAACGCACACAAAATCAACATTCATTAACCTATGAAGTAACATGCTATGAGTTAACTATTTGTGTGCATTTAAAAAGCTATAATGCAGGTTAAAAATAGCTAGACCTACGGGGGGGATTCTATAAATGGTGCTAAAAGTTAGGCGCAGAGGAAAGCGGGAAATGGACAAATAACCTCAGAGACTGGGACAGCTGGATCATATAAAGCAAATTTTATTACAGACTCAGACAAGGAGTCTGTAATAAAATTTGCTTTATATGATCCAGCTGTCCTAGTCTCTGAGGTTATTGGTCCATTTCCCACTTTCCTCAGTGCTCTATTGACTCCATTGGATTTTGTGGTCTATCCATCTAGGTGGATTTGCCTTCCCTCCGCTAAAAGTTAGGCGCCAAAAATATGAATGCTAAGCCAGTATTCTATTATGGCAGAGTTGTGCTCCAAATCTATTATAGAAGACTAGCATAAGACTGAAGATTTGTGCCAAACTTTGGCACGACCACTTATACCATGTCTATGGCTGGCATAAGTGCTCATGCCTAAACTCAGCAGTTGGGCGTGTAAATGCATCTATTCTATAAACAGTGTGCAAGAATAGTCAGAATGCCGCTGATAAGCCCACATCCCCTTTGGAGCTTTGTGTGAATGAAGTTAAGTGCTCAGTTTACAGAATAGGGGCTTAAGGCAGTTATACATGCAACTGCTAATTAGTGCCAAGTATTGCTTGTTAACACCAAATATTGGTATGTAGCTCCAATGTAGTACCAATTATCTAATTATGTTATGTGCATAACTGGCAATTCTAAAAAATTTAGGCCTCAACAGAATTTGGGGGTGTCACAAACACCTAGCCTCCCGCCTGGGCTACCACATGGCCACTTAGAGGGTCTGTCCCCAGCATGGCTCAGGTCCACCTGCACCTGCCGCTTGTTCTCTATACTAGTACCCTCCTCCCACCAACTGGGTCCCAACCGCCTCTGGGCAAGTCTCCTGCTCTCAAATTATCCCCAGTGATTTCTAGGTTACTGGAGGCCATGCTCCCTGTGGTCTCATAGCTCCCAGAAAGCACTCACAGACCTAACACACAAACCACCAGGATTATTAATCAGTCCAGACAGGCACAGGCAATAAACTGAAAGGAACATTTAATGTCTGAAAAGTTAGAACAATGAACAGAAAAGGTGCATTCAGCAAAACAATAACAGGTGGATCAATTTTAACAATAACTAAACATTTGTTTATTATCTAAATAGTACCTGGGGAGATCAGGACATATAGCTGCTCAAAAGTTATCAAATATAACTGGTTACAGGGCTTCAACAAAGAGATCTCTTTCTTCTCTCAGGCTGAAACTGGAGGCAAAACCAGTAACTTCTGGGTAACTTCAAACTCCAGGCCAATCAGAGCCCAGAACAACAACATTTGAAACTAACTGTCCACATCACTGCAGACACTTCAAGAAAATTTCCCAAAATTATAAAAATGAAATTTAAATTTTTTTTTTGCTCTAATAGCAGTGTGACTGAGGGTGGGGCTCGGAGCCTGCACAAATAAAGCCATACACACAGGTTTGCACATAAAATAAAAAGATTCTGCTAGACAGGCAGGGGAATGTTTGGGACTCACTTCTGATTGGCCTGTCAGGGGTTGAGCTGACGTCTGAAGCAGCAGACATCAGAAGCCTGATCTATTTATTTAAGCATACCTCTCCCTACAGGCCAGGCTATAGCGTTTGATTCCTGTCAGCTGAAGCCTGTTGCCCTTTCTATCAGTCTGTGCTGTTGTACACTGTGTGTTTGTTGGACTTTGTCTACTCTCCTCGTAGTTTGTAGCTTCTGTGTTTGTGAGCTTGATTGTTTCACTCCCCTGCACCTGAGTCTGTTTCCTGCTTGCTGCTGTAGTGTGGTCTGTGGTAAGCTTGTCCCTTTTCCAGTTCATTTGTTTAGTTTCCCTTTCCTCAGTGTAACCCTTTATGTGCTGAATTTAGTATTTGCCTTCTGTAGTCCTGCCTCTGTTGGCAGCCTCTCTGTCCTTCTGTTTGCTCCTGTTTGTTTGTTTGCCTTACCTTTGTCTGCCGTGTTTGCCCTGATTCCTGCTGTTTGGTGTCCCAGAAGCAGCCTTCCCTTTAGCCTGTTTTTTCCCTTTGTTTGCTGAGTCTGTTTCCTGATTTTGGTGAGCATTGCTCCTTGTCTGATCTGTGTATGTTAAGGCAACTGTTTGCTACCCTTGTGCGCTGTGTGGCACAGCCTTGTGTATTCCTATAAGCAGCTTCCCTTTACCCTTGTGTGCTGTGGGACCAGCCTTGTGCATTCTTGTGTGTGGATTCCCTTTACCCTTGTGCGCTGTGTGGCACAGCCTTGTCTATTCCTATAGGTGGCTTCCCCTTACCTTTGAGTGCTCTATGGTACAGCCTAAAGTATTCCTTTGAGTGGCTTCCTTTAGCCTTGACTGCCGTGTGGCACATTCTTGTGTATTCCTGTAGTAGCTTCTGGCTGTCGCTCTTTCCATGGTGTCTCTAGCTTGTGCTGTGTGCATTGCTTGTGCTCCAGTCCCTTGGGGACCCCTTGTTGCTCTTTCTCCCTTCCCAGTATATGACTTGGTTCCTGTTCAGCTGTGAGGCCCGCATGCTAGGACTCTGTATGAGTGGTCTATCTCCCTTTTCCTGGTGGTGCTAGTTGCTTGTCCTATGTGTGCGGGGCTTGGTGGCTGGGGTTGTGCATAGGGCCTGTTTGGTCTAACCTAGGCCTTGGCCAAGATCCTTCCTAGGCCTGGGCCTGGGCTCAAGGGCTCATGAACAGATTAACATGTTGCAATCCAATATATAGAAGCCTGTTATTTCACGGGTACAAACACACACACACACGTTTGCATATAAAATAAAAGCACTTTATTGCTGCAATCCAATATATAGAAGCCTATTATTTCATGGGTACACACACACACACACACACACACACACAACAAGCCCAAATACAGTGGTAGCAGATCAGAACAGTCATGTCCTAATACAAGCTTGAGTCCCCTCTGGACACACACAGAATCAGTTTCTTCCAGAATGTAAGTGAAGGATATTTCTTACCTTGGCAATCTTCCTTGTATATATAGCTCCTGGAAGCAGAGACTTGAGGACTACTTCCCACCACAGGGAAAACAACTGAGCTAAGGCCAATCTTCTTCCCTGGAACTCCCCTCAAGTACTATAGTTTAGCCAGAACATGCTGGGAGAGTCCTTACTTGGGATTCCTCTCAGGTAATGCAGTCCCTATTGCCATTCTTTTGGAGGATTCCTTACTCGGAGACTCCCTGATCTGCTCCAGAGTCTTTAACTTCCAGCCTGCCTGAGCTCCACCCCCATACCATGCAAGCTAGCTCCACCTACCTTAAGGTGACTCAATTTCAATTAGGGAGTGTTCATAAGGAAGCCTCCCTTTGGACCACCCACTCCCACATATATAACATCTGACAGGTGCTTAGGTAGAGAAAAAGAGGGAATTTCCAAGTAGTGGAGGAGTAACCTAATGGTTAGTGCAGTGGGCTTTGATTCTGGTGACCTGGGTTTGCTTTCCACTGCAGCTCCTTGTGACCTTGGGCAAGTCACTTAACCTCCATTGCCTCAGGCACAAAAGCTTAAATTTTGAGCCCTCTAGGGACAGAAAAAGTACCTGTTTATAATGCATATAGTACTGTATATGTCTAGTAGTGCTACAGAAATAATTAGTAGTAGTAGTAGTAGTAGGCACCAGCAGAGGAAAAAATCTGAATATGTAAAATTCTGTTCTGTGTTCACAGAAGAAAATTCTGGAGATGGACCATGATCAGCTGGCAAAGGTACAAATGACAATGGAGAGGATATCTCACCATTCACAGAAGAAAGTGTTTATAAGCAATTTGAAAAACTGAAGGTGGACAAAGCCATAGGACCAGACATGATCCATACAAATAGAAAAAAGAGTACCCAGTACTGGAACAAAGTCCTGAAGGTCTGTGTTTAAGACTTACTCAAAGGCAAGAGTTGTCATTCACTGAAACAAAGCTTGCTCAATCATTTTCAAGCATACTTAGATAGATACAGCTGCTTGCTAGTGTCATCATGCTATTATCTTCATCATCCTTTAGAGAACTGCTTAGTTTAGAATGCCATCATACTTTTCAGTTTGCTGATTCCTAAATTGCCTCAGCTATATTATTCCTTTTTCAGTACCAAATCCAGTGCAGGAACCTTTACAGAGGCCATGATAGTTACCTTCTTGAAACCTGGTCGGGACCCTCTTTACTCAATAAATTATAGGCCCATATCATTACTCAACCATGACTGCAAAATTTTTGCCAAAATCTTAATGGATAGACTTACTGTGTGGTTTTGTAAAGGGTAGGATGACATCTAACAACACCAGAGCTTTTTTGTCATATTTTGAATGCTGCAGCAGTAGCCACTGATTCCATGTGTATAATATTGCTTCATGCAGAAAAGTGTTTGATTACATGGAATGGTGTTATCTTTTTGAGACATTATGCTGGTTTCAATTAGGAGATGCCTATTTAGATATGGTCTGCATTCTGTACTGTCATCCCTTGGTGAGGTTGAATGTAGATGGGTGGTGTGTAGAGCCTGAGCTCTTTCATTAAAGCTTGGGGTCCAAGGGTCAATTTTAGCAGACAATGGAAAAGGTGCCGGTACTCAGTACCCCCTCAAAAAAAGCCCTTTATGGCTTACTTGGTGGGGGAGGTTGGAGACAATCTGCATGTTGGTTGTCTCTCAGTTTTTATATGTTCTTCAAATGTTGCCTTCACCCTTCCCTGCCTCCACTTTCATACATAAGCCTCCCAAAATATCTTTAACTAAATTAAAATGCCCTAAAGATTTGGGAGGAGTGGGCTTCCTTGATTTTGCCCTGTATACTGCTTTACATAGAGCTGCTTGTTGGTGGTTTCAGGACCAGCTGACAGAGACTCATTTCAGGTTATAAAGAATACTTACGGTCTATACAATACTCAAGCCTCTAAATACTTGCAGTTACAATTGTGTGTCACTAAGGCCTTGTTTACTAAGGCGCGTTAGCATTTTTAACACGCCTACAATTAGTGCGCGTGTTAACTGTGTAGGCGCCTATAGGGCCCCTTTTACTAAGCCATGTAAGCATCTACATGTGCCCAACGTGCGCCAAAATGAACTTACCGCCCGACTACCGCATGGGTCTTGTGGTAATTTCATTTTTGGCACACGTCCGCTATGCACGTCTGATAAATTTGTTTTTATTTTCTGACGCACGTCCGTGGCATTTGATGCACATAAGTCATTACTGCACAAATTCTCTACCGTTAGGTCTATGGCTGGCAGTAAGGTCAGAGACTCAAAATGGACGTGTGGCAATTCTAATTTTGCCGCACGTCCATTTTCAGGAAAAAAAGAGGGCTTTTTTACAGGCGCACTGAAAAATAATTCTGAACACCCCCAAAACCCGCGCCTACCCTATCGCAGGCCACTTTTTACCGCGGCTTAGTAAAAGGACCCCTTACTTACAGCATTTATACCCATTATCCAACACAAGTTCAGGTTCAATGTGGCTTACATCAAATTTTAAAGCAAAGTACAATAAGGATTAAACAAAAGTAAAAGACAGTAAAAGGTATAACATCATAGCAGCAGACTGACTCATTTGAAAATAACAAATTAGCTAACAGAATTACAGTGGTCAACAGTGACAAGGAATTCACTAAATAAAAATGCTTTCAACAATTTATAAAATTTTAGGTAATCAGAAACATGCCTAATTGAACATGTGAGGGAATTCCATTGCTTTGCTTGTTATGAGAAACTGACATCATAAATTGATTTGTAACGGAGATTCTTATAATTCAGAAAATGAAGAAGTAGATAGTCTCTTGACGCAGGAGGTGTTGCATATACTCAGGTAGAAGACCAAACAAAATTTGATAAACAAGGGCTCACAGTTTAAAGGTGACTCTTGCATTTATAAGAAGACAATGCAACTTGATTAAAAGAGGAGCTGATTTGGTAAACCGAGGGGCTTTGCATACAAGACAGGCCAAAGTGATCTGGGCTGTTTGAAGTTTTTTGATAAGAGAGATTTTCAAATCTGAGTAAACAGGATTACAGTAATCAAACTTGGACAACACTAAGGACTGTAATAAAAAACGAAATACTGAACTTGAAAAGAAAGGCCTCAGTCTTTTTAAGTCCATAGGGAATTAATTTTGATAAATGCTGGTCGATAGTTATTCCCAGGGTTTTCAAGGTGACAGAAAAATAGAGAAGCATATGTTAGTCATTGGGTGAGCAGTATTAGTTAAGATTAGGAACTTTGTTGTGTCTCTATTTAGCTTCAATTTGAAAGCAGCAGCCTAAGATTCCATCAAATCTAAGCTGGAATTATTTCTAGGCAGGACTTCATTTAAGTTATCCATAAATGGTAAGTAAAGTGTAACATCATCAGCATAAATAAAGATGTTCAAAAGCCACATGAATCTAGAAATCTACCTGGGGGGGGGGGGGGGCATGACATCATTATGTTAAACAGAATGGGACAATGTGAGGAACCCTGGGGCACCCCATATACAGAGAGCCAGGGTGAAGGTAAATTACCAGATAACTTAACTTGATATTGCTTGGACTTTAAGAAACCAGTAGACCATTACAGGACTAGGACTTCTCCACAAATGCTAAACTGATCCATCAGGCTCAATAAAATATCATGGTCCACTGTATCAAAAGCACTAGACATACCAAATTATAAGATCAATATTTTCTTGCCCCAATTTTTAACACATGTATGAATGGTTTATCAGAGGACCATCAACAGCTACTGGATATACTCCTTGCAGTAGCTTTTAAATTAGTGGTAGGACATTGGAAGAGCATGACAATACTCTCAGTGCATCAGGGGTGGAACCCCTTCAGTCTCATAGTTCATTAGGAACTACATCTTGCTGAAAAATGCAATACTCTACCACTATAAAGCAAAAAAAAGGAGGTAAAAACCCTCACGATACCGTGAGATATAGAACCAAATAAAAGTGAGGAAAAACCAAGTTAGGATACCAAAAGACGCTTTATTGTATAAAAATGACCCGACACGGCCGTGTTTCAGCCCTAAGGCCTACCTCAGGGGTCTTGAACAATCTCAGAGGATCTAGTGTATGAACATACACTGGTAAAAATTTGCTTAAACGCAAACTTGTTTGATCTCTTCTCTTCTACAATAGCATATGTTCAGTTACCAACTGATTTGAAATGGCGTTGCCACAAAAGATTCTCCTCTTTTCTAAATAACGTGTATTCAGTTACCAACTGATGGTAACTGAATACATTATTTTAGAAGAGAGGAAATCAAACAAGTTTGCGTTTAAGCAAATTTTTACCAGTGTATGTTCATGCACTAGATCACCTGAGATTGTTCAAGACCCCTGAGGTAGGCCTTAGGGCCGAAACACGGCTGAGTCGGGTCATTTTTATACAATAAAGCGTTTTTTGGTATCCTAACTTGGTTTTTCCTCACTTTGTTTTGGTTCTATATCTCACGGTATCTTTTGTGGCAAACGCCATTTCAAATCAGTTGGTAACTGAACATATGCTATTCTAGAAGAGAGGTGATCAAACAAATTTGCGTTTAAGCAAAATTTTACCAGTGTATGTTCATACACTAGATCATCTGAGATTGTTCAAGACCCCTGAGGTAGGCCTTAGGGCCGAAACATGGCAGTGTCGGGTCATTTTTATACAATAAAACGTCTTTTGGTATCCTAACTTGGTTTTTCCTCACTTTTATTTGGTTCTATACTCTACCACTATACCATAAAATATGGGACCATTTTCTCTACTTCTGCATGGTTGGATAGATGCTTAAGGGCATCAATTTTGTTTTGTTTTATTTTGTTTAGCCTTTATTCTTATCTATCCTTTCCTATACTGGATCATCTGTGGACCTTGGAGCATTTCTTTATTGTCTGTGGGTTATTATAGTTCTGCTCTACTCCATCCCTATAGTTTTGATATTCCTTGCTATTTGGTTCATATCATGTGTGAGTGTTCTTTTGTGAGGTACCCTATGTAAAATTTCATTAAAGTTTATTGAACCAAAAAACAAACAAACCTATACTAAGGAAATATGGACTAAAATCTAAACAGAACGCTTCCTGCCACTAGTGCAGACTAGCTGACCTCAGTGGGTTGTGAGACAGATATATGAATCCTCACCTCTTCTGTAGACACAAGAAATTCATCCAGATGTTTAAGTTCAAAAAACATGCAAGACTTACTCTCCAAAATAATAACACAAGAACAAGGAAATCTCAATATAAACTTCTAGGCCGCAAAGCCAGAAACTCCCGACGCCTATTTTGAGTAGTTCTCGATAAATCATGAAAAATACATATATTTGAACCAAAAAAACTGTTCATCCTTTACTTAGAAAAAGGATTTAGATCCAAAGTTTCTAATGCAAATATTGCTAATAAAGTAATTCTTTGGATCACCAATTTCAAAAATGATTCCAGAAACTCAGTAATATTCATATCAGACTGTTCATGCTCCTGTATAGTAGCAACATTAGAGCGCACTGAGAGATTCAAATATTGAACCCTTTCCAAAGGTGGTAAGAATTCTGATGGTATTGTTAGTATTTCTCTCATATATTTGAGCAGCATATCAATAGATGCTACTAGAGGAGATTTGGAGAAATTTAAAAACCACAAAGTATTCCTCCAGGTTTGATTTTCCAAATATTCCATTTTTCTCTGTATGAACACCTTATCCTCCAGTATGTTTGCATCAACCTGATGAAATTTTCTAATTTTAAGGGCCCTTTTACTAAACTGCGGTATAAGGGGCCCTGTGCTGGTGGTGGGTAAAAAGGCCGAAGAAAGAAATGGATGTGTGGTAAATTTGCACTTGCTGTGAGACCGTTTTGGGGAGGATGGAGCACTTACTGCCACCCATTGAGGTGGTGGTAAGGACTCCCATGCTAACCTGGTGGTAACTAGGCAGCGTGCGACATTGCCTGATTACCACTGGGTAACACCCTGAGGAAATTGCACTGGGGTGGATCTACCACCAGCATCTGTGTTGGGCCAGCGGTACTTATGGGTTAATATGCGGCAAGCCTTTAGTAAAAGAGTCCCTTAGCTTCTAAAGGATTTATCTTATAAGCTTGTTGACCCAACTCTTGGGAATAGACTTCAATAAGATCCTTAGAATTAGAAAGCTCTCCCACAACTTTTGCCCCCAGCGTCACATAAAGAGTCTATTGTGACTATCCCAGGTTTCTGCAGCTGCTGCACAGTTACCCCTGAGGCCCTTTGCCTCTGTTCCCCTTGGCCAGCGGAGGTACAGTTGGCTGAATCATTGATCCACCATCCACTGGGTTAGCAAGGATCTGGGGAGAGAAAACAGCCAGCGGTGGTCCCTTCATTGGGAGCACAAAGGAGATTGAACTTCCTCCTGCTGTACTCTCCCCCACTGGAGTCAGACCTCCAGGTTGCTGTGATTGAAGCAACCGGAAGAACTTAGACTTGGTACGGTTGAAGAAACAGCAGAAGCAGAACCGGAAGCACTTGTTGGACCAATCCTTTTCTCTTCTTCCTCATAGTTTCGGGGGACACTGAAGGATTCCTGACTGCAACAAAACAGGAGGAGGTGAGGAACTCCATTGGGTGTGTCTGATCACACAGCCATCTTGGATCACTAAAATCCTGGCTCCCTAAATTTAACCTATACCCAACCATGATATTTTCTTAACATACCCTGGATCAATTTTTATTAAGGCTTTTTCACATTTTATTGTTCAGGAGCTGCAGAACTGTTACATGTTAAAAACCATCCTATATGGTTCAAGACTAAGTAATGTTCCTTTTTTGTTGCAAAAGGCATTAAGTCATGACATTTACTCAGCTACAGTATATAGCCATGCTGGTATTGATCATCCTATAGCTATGGGTTTCAATTATTTTTAACAGGACATCAGCCAGAATAATTCATATCTGTTATAGGCTGTCTTTGTTCAGTACAGCATTTTTCCTGGCACTTACTCATCTCGTTAATGTCAGCTATCAAAAAACATTTACCAGAGTTAATTCAATGACATTTAAAACGGAAAAACAGGTGACAAAAATAATCTGACATCTTCATATTTGATAGTCATAAAAAAATTATTTTGTCATTGTTTGCAATGGTTACTTTTAATCCACAACATCATCTACTTCAAAATAATTTCTGACTGTATTAGTATTCAGAGAGAGGCTCAGATCCTCAGAGTAACAACCTATGGGGGCTGTATACTCAAACTTTAGAGTTATGGAGATATAGCAGACATCTTAAATCTTTGTGAAGTTGATAGAATGGTTTATGCAGAAAATGCATAGCTGGCTGCCAAGGAGGAGATCTGGAAGTGGGAGGCATTCTAGGGGTGAGGCCAATAGTTATCTAGATAGCATAGTTAGTCTTTGCGGTGTATAGGACACCCTCCCGGTGTCCCTGTTGCCCTTTCTATACCTGATTGACACCAAGAAAACTCAAGATAAAGCTTGGGGAAGAGAGAAAAACAAGGCTGCCATCTCTGAGGAGGGGGCAGGGCAAAGACAGAAACACTTAAAACTCATGGGGAAAAGGAAAAGTTGATCTGTACTCTGAAGATGGGATCTGGACTCCTACCCCTTTGCTAAGAACTGATTTACATCAGCTGACAGACAGGGGGTGCGGTAGACTCAATATCCCTGGCTTACAAAAAACTACTCACTACTCAACCGGAAGAAAAAACATATAGACTACCCAAGTCCTCAAATATGAATATTCTACCAAAACATACTTGGGAAAAATTAAACTAAATAACCATTCATACATATAATCGTTAATATAATTATTTAAATTTTAGATTGTGCTCAGTCCATATCCATTACACCCATAGCGTTTCCAGGGAAAGCATGTGGTAGTGTTTAGATGGAACCATCATAGCACAGCCTGTGTTCCACCTCCTCAAAATGTATGCGCACACACCTACTGTTACTTATAATGCAACTTGCAGTTAATGATGTTTCAAATTTTTAAAAACAGATCTCATTAAGTCAACTATGCATTCAAACCATAAAGCAGTTAGTTCTTATTATACCCCACAACAAGTAACTGCAGTTATAATATGAATCCTAATTTTAAGTAACACTCACTTGTAAATCTCATACAGCTTGTGGTTACCACTAAATTCTACACATACCACAAATACATACTCAAAAAAAACCTGATTATGTAAAAAAGAAAAATAACTTCCCTTAGGAACCCAGTGTGCTCGTGCAGGTGATTTAAAATTTCATCAAAAGTTCATTCGTGCTCTTCAACACCATCTCACTTTTCCCTTTAACTCAAGCTGAGTTTCGAATGTCTTCCTCAGAAAGAACTACAAACATAAATTCACATTAATGATCTAAACATTATTTTCACCCTATACTAGAATATAATTAAATATTTATACAGCTTCAGTTTCAAAACTTAAATTCAATTACTCACATGAATACAATTCATTGTTACCAACAATATCAGGTATTATCCCTGAGCAGGTAGTGTCTGGAACCCTCCTTGCTCTCCAAACCAAACAGCTGCCCGACACCTTACTCTGTTTAAATACCCAAGGGGAACCTCCCCATTGGTTCCCATGCAGCCAATAAGATTGAGAGAGGGAAAGGGACTCATAATAGCTGGATACACCCAAGATTATTTAAAGGGGCCATTACTCTCAGGGAATTCTGGCCCCACATTTCATAACCATTCAACCTCTCTATTTAAACCCCGGGGGTAAACAGTATCCCACATATAAATAAACCGTTGTTCCTTCCTAGTCAAAATATCACTCAAATTTCCTCCCCTCTGTAATTTAATTTGAAGGATCACTGTATATTTCAAATCTACAATCTGATGATGAAACTCACTCCAATGCTCACTCAGAGGAGCTTCCCTTTTACAGGTACGAATGTTACTAATATGTTCCCCAATGCGTATTTTAATCTTCATCTTCGTGTGCCCTATATAATAAAGCCCACATGGACACCATATACAGTACACAACTCCAGCTGAATTACAATCAGTCCTGCTATGCATGTAAAAATTCCGATGATTATTATTGGGTACACTAATTTTGTTACCCTCATAAACATGCTGACAGTATATGCAGGATCCACATTTAAAATGTCCCGGTTGATTATGCCATTCCGGACACCGACCAGATAACATCTCTCCCAAATTGTGCCCTCTCTTATACGCAAAACAAGGGCGATCTACCAAGGGTGCATGTACTTGAAGAACATGCCAGTGTTTACATATTAATTGTCGGATCAAGCTGGACATATTTGAAAAAGGAAGTACACAAACCAGAGGATATGGATTGTCTTGATCCTTAGATTGTAATAGCCATTGACGTTCCGCATTGGAAGCCCTTTTATAAGCCTTCCGGATAACCTTGTCGGGATATCCACGCTGATAAAAGCGCTGGCACATAGCTGCTGCTTGTATTTTGTAATCTTTCTTATCTGTGCAGATGCGTTTTAATCGCAAAAACTGACCGGAAGGAATATTATCCCGTAAGTGTCTGGGATGAAAACTTGAGTAGTGGAGCACCATATTGCTATCAGTCTCTTTCCTGTGAATTGAAGTACATAATTTTCCTTCCTGTAACATAATACTCACATCAAGAAAACTGATAACAGAAGAATGCCAAGTAGCTGTAAATCTCATATGTGCATTCGCACTATTGAGAAACGACACAAATCGCTGGAAATCTTCCTCAGTTCCATCCCAAATAATGAGGATGTCGTCAATATAACGCTTCCATACCAAAACCTTACCTATCATAGGGGCAGTATATACATATTCATTTTCAAAGTTAGTCATGTAAAGGCAAGCAATAGACGGAGCGACTGTAGCGCCCATGGCCACTCCCTTGATCTGATGGTAATATGTATCTTCAAAACAAAAATAGTTATTTTTGACGACAAGCTCACTCATATGATTCAGTAACAGAATTTTCTCATGTGAAAGACGCAAAGGTGATAAATATTTACCTATAATCCCCAACGCGTCTGACTGAGGAATGTTCGTGTACAAAGCCACTACATCTAAGGTGGCTAAAAGTACTGATTTGATAGTAGGGATGCTAATCTGATCAAGAATTTCCAGCAAATGAGCCATGTCCCTTACATAAGATCGTGCTTCTTCTACATATGGTTTAATATAGTGATCCACATACTCAGAAAGAGGCTCCAACACTGAGCCACAACCAGACACAATCGGTCGACCAGGCGGAGCAATCAGCGACTTATGAATCTTCGGGAGGAAATAAATATGAGGGGCACGTGGGTACTCCCGATACAGATATTTAAATTCCCTGTGGGTGATAGTACCAGCTGCAGTGGCCTCCGTAAGCATGGACAAAACTTCCTTTTTAATCTGAAGGGTAGGATCAGCAGGCAACACTTGATAATAAGCTATATTTGACAACTGAGCTAGTGCTTCCTGGAGATACTGAGATTTATCCTGAACAACAACTGCCCCTCCCTTGTCAGCTCGTTTTATGACAAGGGAGGTATCTGCAAGTAAATCTGCAAGGGCTTTCCTTTGATCTCTACTCAAATTCCGCCCATTCCTCCTATTATTTTGTTTAGTCTCCTGGAGAGCAAGTTCTCTTAAAACCAATCTTTCAAAAGCCACAATAGAGGCATCAGGAATGCCCCCTGGGACCCATGTAGACTGTATCCTGCCCTGCAACGGGAAATCAGTCTCAGGGCTCGATTGTTGTTGATGCTGAAAAAATACCTTTAATTTCAAAAGGCGAAAAAACCTATGCAAACTACAACGTGTTTCAAATGCATCATAAGAACAAAAGGGCACAAATGACAAGCCTAATCTCAGTACCTCCAACTGAGCACTAGTAAGATGTTTTGAGGATATATTAAATACCCCTAATGACGCACCTTCCCCTGTCGTTTGGAGCGTGTTACCCTTGTATCGTCCTGCTGTCCCCCTTGTTGAGGCACCATCGAAGGGAGTCGTAAAAAAGACTCAGATAATGTTGGATGAGTCTGGCCCCGGCCATCCGGTAGATCAGAAAGATGTTCCGGGGCTTGGGTCATTATACCACCATGCCCCACGGGTAAGATAGAGGAAGAGGCCTCATACAAATGCTGCTGAGCCAGCAAGGTAGCAGAAGCAGGACTATGAGCTCCTGGAGGAACCAGAGGCCATGGAGCATCTGGAGGAGGGAATGCCCAGCCCAGAAACAGGAATGGATCTGGAAGTAGAAACCTGTGAGTCAAAGTTATAAAACTGTTTTTATTAGCAGCCTGGTGGAAAGCCACAGTGTTAAAAGGAACTGTGGAGCAGGAGGTGGGCTGCAGGCCCCAAAGGAGTGGGAGCTGTGTCAGTAGAACAAACAGAAGAGAGGAGAAACTTTCAAACTTCTAAAAGAGTAGTAATCTAGTAAAACAGGACTGGTAACCCCAAGTAGAAGAGTACTAAGCCGGAGGGCTTAAGCCCTTCTGGAGCCTACTGAACTGTGCAAAAAAGCATACTAAAGGAAAGTCGGGCCCAGTCACAAGTGAGCTTGTTTGAGGCAGAAGGACCAGGCTTTAAGAGCCTTAAAGACCATGTGAGGTATATGTGTAACCCCGGGCACATCTCTGGCTCAGCTACACTCCAGGGATTCACTCACACCTCCTGGGACCGAGGGTACTCTTTCTCTGGGCACTTTCACTCCAAAGATTAGTCAGTCATCTCAGCCGCAAAAGCTTCAACTTGTGCCGCACAATTCAGCTTGTTTTTCTTCAGATGGTCAGCACAGCACAAAACAGTCTCTACAGGATGTCACCGCTCCCACTTCTCCTACCTGGGGTGGTGATCTCCAGGCACTTCTACTTTGTTCCCAAGTTGGGAACACACTACTGCAGGCACCTTCTACCTTGTGCAGAAGCTTTTAAACACCACATTTCCAAACTTCTCCTGCTTTGGTACTCAGGACTTCCCACTTGGTACCATGGGTCTAGGTGGGGGTGGGCTACCAAAGACCAGAATTTTCTCCAAGCAGTCTCTTTTATTAACTTCTTTGTCCTGCCCCCATGGGCTGGGCTTTACACCAATTTACTCACCAGGCTGTCAGTACCAGCCCTGTCTCCCTAGTGACCACCCTGAAAATCCTTCCTCTCTCCCTTCAGGCAGGGGCATTTTCAGAGGGAGAGGGGGGGGGGGGGTCACATATGGATTATAAAGGATCCTATAAAATGTTCTCTTTTATTTGAGTTTTGAGCTGGTAAAAATAAAGGCAGGAAAACCTGGACTGACTAAGTTTAGAGCCCTGGATTAAACTCGACGCAAGGTGAATGACAGTACATTGTGAACTGTGTCAGAGTGCTGGCTGAAAGGGAAACCAGGACACTACACCTTAAACATTTAAATCTGACTTTAACAGGTAAGCATACTGAAAACACACTTTAAAACATCCAGTAGTGATAAACACACTTCGGAAAATGTGAAAGTACCTCAAACTTGAGGATCATGGCAGTTATAAAGTTTTTTAGATTGCATAGAAGTGGGTTGTTCTTATCTAGCGGTGAAGTAACCCAACATAAGGTTTTTCCTTTGATGAAGAGGCAATAAAGTCTACCTGGGCCTCTTATATAAGAAACCTTTGTGGGCGTGCCATGAACCACTGGAAGCAAGATGCCAATTTATCCAGTTCCAGGAGGGTAACTTTTTGTCCAATCCTGGTTTTGATTTGTACCCCAAAGCAATGTGGGATTTATAGTCCCTGATTTTACCCATTGAAATCCATGCTACAGGTCCCATAATGTATCATGATGAGATTGTCAAAAGGCAGGGCAGATCTAAAATCTTCCTTTATAGCTGAGTAACTTGGTAGCTCTACTTAAGCTACTGTGGGTACTTAAATTTAGCTGAGTTCTTTTTAAGAATATGTGTTGCTATACTGGGACAGACCGAAGGACCATCAAGCCCAGTATCCTGTTTCTAACAGTGGCCAATCCAGGTCACAAGTACCTGGCAAGATCCTTTTCTAATTCCACTATCAGGCTTATTTTCGAAAGAGAAGGATGCCCATCTTTCGACACAAATCAGAAGATGGGCGTCCTTCTCACAGGATCACCCAAATTGGCATAATTGAAAGCCGATTTTGGGCATCCCCAACTGCTTTCCGTCGCGTTGATGACCAAAGTTCCCGGGGCATGTCAGAGGCGTATCGAAGGCGGGACTTGGGCGTGCCTAACACATGGGCATCCTCGACCCATAATGGAAAAAAAAGGATGTCCCTGAAGAGCAATTGGATGACTTTACCTGGTCCAGTTTTTCTTACAACCAAGGCACAAAAAGGTGCCCGAACTGACCAGATGACCACCGGAGGGAATCGGGGATGACCTCCCTTTACCCCCCCCCCCAAGTGGTCACTAACCCCTCCCACCCTCAAAAAAGAACTTTAAAAATATTTTGTGCCAGCCTCAAATGTTATACTTAGGTACATCGCAGTAGTATGCAGGTCCCTGGAGCAGTTTTAGTGGGTGCAGTGCACTTCAGGCAGGCGGACCCAGGCCCATCCCCCCCTAACTGTTACACTTGTGGTGGTAAATTTGAGCCCTCCAAAACCTACCAGAAACCCACTGTACCCACATCTAGGTGCCCCCCTTTCACCCGTAAGGGCTATGGTAGTGGTGTACAGTTGTGGGTAGTGAGTTTTGGGGGGCTCAGCACACAAGGTAAGGGAGCTATGTACCTGGAAGTCTTTTCTGAAGTCCACTGCAGTGCCCCCTAGGGTGACTTGTTGGTGTCCTGGCATGTCAGGGGGACCAGTGCACTACGAATGCTGGCTCTTCCCACGACCAAAGGGCTTGCATTTGGTCATTTCTGAGATGGGCGTCCTTAGTTTCCATTATCGCCGAAAATAAGAAACGACCAAGTCTAAGGATGACCATCTCTAGGGACGACCTAAATGTCAAGATTTGGGCGTCCCCGACCGTATTATCAAAACAAAAGATGGACGCCCATCTTGTTTTGATAATTCGGGTTTCCCCGCCCCTTCACCGGGACGTCCTGCGAGGACATCCTCACGAAAACTTGGGTGCCCCTTTCAATTATGCCCCTCCACATCTTTTAGTCTTCTTATTAATTTTATTTTAAATATATATATCTTTAATAATCTTTGGAATCTGCCACTTCATGGTTATAGAAGAATCCATCATTACCCCAAGGTTATGAATTTTACTGACTACAGCTATGAAGTCAGATTCAAATTACAAACTATCTGGCATATCTTCACATGGATAACCTGCCAGGATCAAAATCTAGGTTTTTGTGATATTCAGTTACAAATGGTTCGACTTCATCCATAAGTGGATGGATTGCAAATATAGTCTAAGTCTGTCAAAAGTAGCTATGATGTTGGAGGAAGAGGGAAGTATGCATAGTTTAGCTAACTGAAGCCTCATCATGTATCACCCATACTGGGGAAAGACTAGCGAGTCCACTCCCCAGATTCAAATGTTTATTAATGGTGCTCACTAAAGCAATTCTAAAGACAGTAACATTAGGCTTGATTTTATACTTTCCCATAGATCTAGTACAAAGGCTGCAGCTAGATCTCATGGTGCTCCTATTGTGCTCTAAGATGTTCCGAAGGGGTAAGAAGGGCATGCCATTTTGGCAGCACACTTGTGGCCGCTTGATACAGCATCATTGGAAATTATATCATGGAAGGCTCCCTGGATGATGTCATAGTCTGCTGGCCACCACACTGCCTGGAGGCCCTTCCCCAAGGAGATGCTTGATGACACTAGTTCACCTATACCACATTACTTCAGGTAATCTCCACTCTCCTACTAGGTTGCAGCATCGCTGGAAATTATACCCCGGAAGGTCCCCTGCATGATATCATAGTCTGCTGGCTGCCAAACTGCCTGGTGACCTTTCTTGGCAGAGTTGCTTGATGACATCAACTTGTCTGCACCTGTCACGTTTTCCAAAGCAGGAACTAGGTTAGTGAGCCCTTGGACCACTGCCGAGGAGCGGCAGTGGCAGGCAAAACCACCCCACACCAGGAACAAGACAGAACTCAGATAGGAACAGCAAGACTTCACCTGCACTAGCCGCCCTTCCCCAGGAGTTGAGCCCCTGGCTGAAGGCGGCCAACAGGACTTACAGGACAGGGTAGGAACTGGAAGCTGCAAGCAGCCACTAAAACAGGGAACAAACACTGACAAACACGAGACAGAACTGAAAGCTGCCAAACAGCCACTGAACAAGAAACACAGACAAACAGAAACTAAACACAAAAGACAGACAAGGAACAAGTCTAGGAAACAAACAATAACCCTAAGCTAAACTACACACAGACTAACTAGCATCAGACAAGGAACTAGAATAAAAACCAAGCTAGGCAGAAGTGCAACAAGCACCAACACACCAGGGCCTTAGTCGATGCAAAGGCCAAACAGAGAGTTTCCAAATGGCTAATAAACCCAGCAGCAGCTGAGATTCAGATGCAGCAATCACCAGGCAGGCTCAAACAAGACAAGCAAGTCTGGCAGGCCGGAAGATCCGGACTGGACTGGGCTGAAGTCTGGAACGGGAAACAGCACACAGACAATCCAATGCAGCCACCAGGCCTGGCCACCAGGGGGCGAGATGACTGAGAGCCTGAAACCAGGGCACGACCGTGACAGCACCACAACATGGCAGGTACTCTCCACTCTCCTCACAGTAAGAAATTCTTAATACTTCCTTATATTCAAAGGGTGAGCGGGCATGGCTTTTAGTTGCACTCCTTGGTAGCAGCTCACCAGTACCAATTCTCTGATTAACAGCTGGATGAAGTAGACTAGAAGTAAAAGACAATGTGCATATAACTAGAAGTACAAGAAGAAGCACAGGTACTCATATGACTGGGTTTGCACAGAGTACCTAAGGCGGATATTAGTTAACAACCATGCTAGTACTACTGACCATTTAAACATAGAAACATGTTGGATGTTCCAGTTTGTAAAATGGCTGTTCATGCTGGTCGTCCTCAGCACACAGTCGTTCATGTATTTTTGACCAGGAAATCCTGACATATTTCCTATTGGAAAATACACATGAGATGGACGTTCATTTTGGATGTTATGAGCTGGATGTTTATATTCTGACTTGGATGTCCTTCTGAAAATGCCCCTCCACATTACCAGGTTACAAATTATATTGCAATGATAGGGTGGATCAAATTGGAGGAGGCATAGCACTATATGGTAAAGAGGGCCTTGAATCAAATAGAATAAACGTTAATCTTCAACATAATTCAACAGTTAGATAAACACTGGAAATACACTCATTTTAAAGCCAAAATAATAGTAACTTCTATGGCTGATACATCATCTCACTGAATATCCAAATACAATGTTCCACATCCAAGCTGTATATCAATTATATAATGCACACTATTGGAACTTATAGTCAGAAAAATTTAACTTCCGCTTTCACTCCCAACAGGGACCCTGTTTTGCCATAAGCTGCATCAGGGGATCTCAGTGTGTGTGAACTTAAATCAGAAAAAAATGGCAAGTGCTACTATAAAGAACATGATTAAAATGATAAAGGGGATGGAATGACTTCCTTGTGAGGAAAGGCTAAAGAGGCTAGGGCTTTTCAGCTTGGAGATGGCTGAGGGGAAATAGACTCAAGAGTGGTGTGGAGAATCCACTGCTTTTCTTTTTTACTCTTTTGGGGTCACTGGGTACTTGCGACTTGGGTTTGCCACTGTTGAAAACAGGATGCTAGGCTTGATGGACCTTTGGTCTGTCCCAGTACAGTTATCATTGTGTTCTTATTTTGTTGTTACCACCTTCTTTGAAATCTTAGCCAGATCAATCTGAATGTCAAACTGCATTCAAAGCTGGCTTTCTTCCAGAAAATACCAGCTGCCTCTTGAAGATTAATGTCTCAGTCAGCAAGTTCCTCTCTGGTAGAAGGGTAAATCCTTCCTGTTGTTAAATGACACATGTGCTGCCCCTTCTGTTGCTGTTTATTCTGTAGTCTAGCAATTCTGTATGAATGATGGTTAACTAAATATTCTCTTTCTACAATTAACATCCTCCTCTCCTAGAGCAAGGCAGTAGTTAGCTTGGCAAGTGTTCTGGTATGATTCTAGAATCAGGTAAAAATTGAAAAAGAATATGACATATAGATGGTAAAGCAGTGCCCTTGGGTTCCAAATTAATGAATTGTTCAAAATATGCAAAAGCAACAAAACTGTCCAACATGTAAAAACAAAACCCAACAAAAACAACAAAAACCAGAAACCAAAACCCCCCAAAACCACAGCTCAGTTTATTTATTTGATATGCCATATGCCAATAGCCCAAAAACAGAAAGGGACTTGGTTACAAATCAGCATATTATATTTGTATTATATACAGATACTTATTTTGTATCTGGGACAATGAAGGTTAAGTGACTTGCCCAGAGTCATAAGGAGCTGCAGTGGGAATCCAACCTTATTCCCCTGGTTCTCAGCCCACTGTGCACTAACCATTAGACTACTCCTCTACTCAGTAGCACTTCTGTGCCTTGTAAAAGGGATCTTATAACATTAACCCAGGGGTTAAATGCATACAAGTATGTGTGGTGCCAAGAACACTTGTACATTTACATGATTCACATGTAGGCATGCTAAGAGGTATGATTTGCGGTTTCAGTTAACGTGTGTCATTTACAGGGCTTTTTTTGAGGGGGTACTCGGGGGTACTGAGTACCGGCACCTTTTCCAGTGTCTGCTAAAATTGACCCATGGACCACAAGTTTTAATGAAAGAGCTCATGCTCAACACACCAATTCTGCCTTGTCATAGATTCTGTGACTGGTTGCAGGGGGCCTGGCTATTGTGGGGTGAGTCTCTGATCAGCCCACCCCTGAAGGGTGGCCTGGCATTTGAGTACCGGCACCTTTTTTGCTAGAAAAATTGCACTGGCCATTTATAACATAAGCATGTATGTATGTATTTTGCGTAAATGTTCATGGCTTCAATCTAGGCACGATTTCTACCACTTTGCCCCAGTATTTATAAAAGAAACTTGAAATAGGGAGCTACTTGGCCTCTGCATGAAAGATGCAGCCCACATAAGTCAGGGTAAGGAAAGTTATTTATTTATTTGATGCATTTGTATCCCACATTATCCCACCTCTTTGGTTAAACATCTCACATTTCTTCTTTTGGCAAGAAGTCAATCAAAGGAAAAAAAAAGAAATTATAATAATTTGCAAATAAAGTGGGAAGTCTCCTTGATATTATGATTAGAAATGTTTTCATTAAGAGGTAAAATAGAAGGCACAAATCAGTTTACTTGCATATAAGACAACTAGTGAGAATTTTACAGAGACACATACTTGTTGAACACAGCTGACGAATGATTTTACACTTGTTTTATGCTTTTGGAGAATTACCTATGTGCAGATGCAGGTAAACTATGGTAAAAATAGGCCTTATTGTGCCCTTATACTGGGCTTTCCCACCAGCTAAGACCATTTTTACTGTGGCCATAAAAACCTTGATTTTCTATTTTATTACATTAATGGCCATGCACTAATGTTGCCATTAGCATGCAACCATCTTTAAAAACTACCACTGAATCACTTACCACCTCCTATTCTATAGCCAGTAAGGGCTCCTGCGTTATCCATGCGCTAATCAGTTAGGGGCCCTTTTACTAAGCAGTGGTATGGTTAACACGTGAGTAGCACACGCCAAATCGACTCTACCGCCTGGGTGGCGTGGGTGCCCGGAGGTGATTTTGAAGTTGGCACATGCTGTTTCCTGTTGTAGTCAATATTTTTCTAATCTCTACCACCGGGGGGGAGGGGGGGCATTCTTGGTGGTAATCTGCAGCACGGCCATATTGGCACACACTGCTTGATTACCATACGAGTAGCTCATAAGCCCTTACCACTAGGTCAATGGGTGGCAATAAGGGCTCAGGAATTAAATAGACGTGTGTGACTTTTAATTTTAACGCGTGGACATTTAGCACCCCAGTAAAAATAAGCCCTTTTTCCCAGCAGTGGTAAAAAATGGCCCAGTGCGCATCAATTTCACGCATCCAGACTAACACAGGCCACTTTTTACCGCAGTTTAGTGAAAGGGCCCCTTAGTGCACATTAGTATAGATACCTCAATATTTAAAATGTATGAGCATGCGGTTAGCATAAGCACTTTCAAAATCTACCATGAGACGCTGCTTGTAGCGCATCCCATGGTAGTCTATTTTTCCTGCATTAGGCCTGCATTAGCGGCTAGTGCAGCTTAGTAAAAGGGCCTCTATGTGCCTGATTTCCACTTTTACATGCACTGATGCTGTCAAAGCCTTTGAAAATGTGAAAATCTCATGGAACACATCACATTGATCAAGATCTCAGTGTGCTGTGGCCTCAGATGTCGCTGAATTGTCTAAATAACCACATCAAGCTGTCAGCCTGCTAAGCTTTTCCTAGTTTCAGGGAACACAGTTCTTATTTTCATTTTATAGGCAAAAACGCTAATAAAGAAGTATGGTAGCAATCTAACCCATTCTAGGCACACAGATAGGAATTTAATAACTGTTTTAATTTTGATTTGCATGTGTATGAAATAAATCACCAGCAATTTAATCAATTAGAGCCTCAGGCAGACACTTGATGGAGATCAGGAAAAAAATATCAACTGTTTTACATTTTAAAGCGCTGTCATTTCATAAAGCTGGAGATGGCATACTATATAGCTTTTAAATTGTCAGGTTTAATTATCTGATTTCAATTGATACCTGTAATCCCTTTCCAGAAAAAGTGTAGAATTTTCCTCTGTTGCTGTGTTAATGAAATTATAACAGCCAGCTTTGTAGGTGCAGTGGATGCTGAGCACCTCCAATATTGAGCAAGATCCTTCACTATGTCCAGGGAAGGGTAATTTGTATTGTGTTTGGCACCCCCAATCGTTTTGAAATGATGATGTCTATAAATGGAATGAAAGCCCATAGAATTAGCTATGGGCATATAACATTGGCATTACTACCATAGCAATTCCAACCGATGCTGGGCAGACTTCTCTGATCAATGTCCTGATCGTGACTGAATAGATAGGGATGGACTGGAGTGTAAATTTTAAGGGGTTTCAACATTAGCTTCAGAACTTAGTACAAGAACAGCGCTGGGCAGACTTCTATGGTCTGTGGCCTGAGAATGGCAAGGACAAATCAAACTCGGGTGTAAAGTATCACATACCATGTAAAATGAGTTTATCTTGTTGGGCGGACTGGATGGACCGTTCAGGTCTTTATCTGCCGTCATTTACTATGTTACTATGTATAATTTAATGTTGCATGAGGAAGGGGGGGTGTATTGGGTAGTGAAGATGATGATTTTGGGTAGGGTAGGAAGGTTTGGAAAATGTATTGAAGTTATTTAAATTTAAAAGAGAGAAATTTGAATGAATAATGTGGAGAAATTTAAGATAATAGTTTGGAGGGGCTTAAATTATTAATGTTTCAGTTAATTATTTATTTAATTCATAATGGAGTTGGAAGAAGTCACTTTGAAAGGGAGGTAGAATGGGGTTTATCTAAAAACAAGAATAAGGGTTGAATTGAGGGATAATTTAATGACTAAAGATATGAAAAATGGGTACAGGCGAAGTTTGGGGGCGGAGCTTAAAGAGCATGAGTGGCATGACTGTTTTGGTGGGCAGCGGATTGAGGTGATTCGGAGGGCGAGAAGGAGATTGAGAGAGGCAGCAGTCATTCGGGAGCTTAAATTAATTGCTTAAATTAATTTAGGTTATTTATTAGCGAATTATTGCTTTACCTTTTAGGAGCTGTAGTGCTGTTTCATCAACAGAGCTTGAGGGTCCTACTATTGGTAGGATTTATTTTATTTTGCTGCATTTATATCCCACATTTTCCACCTATTTGCAGGCTCAATGTGGCTTACAATATAATACGTTGCTCAAGTGCTGTCTTAGCAGTGCCTGACTAGTAGTTGAAGGAATTGATTAAATAATTAAGGGGCCCTTTTACAAAGGTGCGAGAGGGCTAATGTGTGGGTAGCACGTGCCTAATCGGACTACCGCCAGGGTAGCGTGTGCACCCATTGGTATTTCTGAGTTTGGTGATCACTGAATCCCTTGGTAGAAAATAATTTTCTATTTTCTACCGCAGGGGGCATTCCTGGTGGTAACCAGCAGTGAGCTCACATTGGCGCACACTGCATGGTTACAACATTAGCCCTTACCACTAGTTCAATGGGTGGTAGTAAGGGCTCAGGTCTAGTTTTGATAATAGCGCAGGCCAATTTCCCAGCCCATTAAAAATAAGCCTTTTTCCTAGCCACAGTAAAAAAAAAATGGCTCAGCGTGTGCCTAAAAGACGCATCCACACTACTGCAGGCCATTTTTTACCCCTAAATTTTGTAAAGTTAAAATTAATTTATTTGTTTATTATGACACCTAAGAAACAGGAAGGCAGAAGATAGGCAGAGTAGAGATAGAAAGGAGAAAGAATAGTAAGGCACTGGCGAGGTCAGCTAAAAGTAATATTGGAAAGTCTGTGCAGGAGTGTGGTCCTAGTGGGGCTGAGAGGAATAAAAGGCAGAGAGCTAATGTTGCTGGAGTGGTACTACAGAGAAGTAGAAGATGTGTTGGAAATGAGCGACCTCATCATGTTGAAATGGGAGATGCAGACGGGGAAGGCACGGTTGCTGCTGGCCTATCCATGTCAAATGCTTCTGGTGAGTTGCAACCTGGGAGGGGAGGTTTGGGGACAATGAGGGTTGCTGGTTCTGGTACTAGTGTAGGAGGGAATTCTGGAAAAGAAGGAAAGGGAAAATAATTAAAAAAGAGATTGAAGGATAAAATTTTTTATGGCAACTCCAACATGTGGTGAAAAGGTAAGGTGTGGAAAAGAGAGTGAGGAGACAAGTTTTTGGTGACCCTGTGACAGTATGGGAGTCATGAGATTCTTGGGACTCCTCGATCTCATCTTCATCCGAATCTTCCTCAGAGGATGAGAGAGTATCTCTCAGAGTGTATTCAATGGAAAAAGAAGCTGGGACCAGTAGTGAGGGTGTGCATGTTTCAAGGAAGGGGCATACATTGTGTAAGATAGCTCCTTTGGATTGTCAATTATCTACAAAAATGTGACAAAGAATCCGTAGGGGTAGATATGTGGATATATTTTCATTATTAGAGGAAGAAAGGGAGATTGGGAATAAAAAGAAGAGTGAGGATTTGAAAGATGAGGATAAGGAAAAGAAGGAGAGGTTGTCAAGAACAATTTTTAATTGGATTTTGGGGTTTAATATTTATTCTAGTGTGCTAGGGAATGCAACACCAGCATTATTTCCTGTTTTGTTAAGTTATTCTGATTCCATATTAAGAGCTTATAGAATTTATGGTGAATGGGCATGGATTAATTACGAGGAAAATTTTCTCCTTAGTTTAGCAAAAGATATAGGTGATTGTTGGGGGTGGAGAGATGTTGATCTGTGGCAGCAGAAATGACAGGATCTAGATCCTTGTTTTTTTGAGCCAGCACCTCCTCAGGCATGGGGTCCTTGGGGGGGGGGGGGGTACAGTTTCGCTGAAGAAGCAAGAACAATTGGATAATTTGTGTACAATGTGGGTGAGACTATAGGGGGCTGGAGGGGTGGATTGTCCAGTAATGCCTGCTTTCAATTTAATAGTGGAAGATGTGCTTGACCAGGATGCAAATTCCACCATAGGTGTAGTCAATGTAATTGGGGGACACCCAGCAATATGATGCAGTGTCTCTTGGGGAAGGGGATAGGAAGTGTGCTCATTGGGATCAAATGCTACAGGTATGCAAGGTCAAGACCCATGGTTATCAATTAATTTTAAAAGTGAAGATGCTGAATTATTATTGAATGTTTTTTTAGAAGGTTTCCTTATACCATATTCTGGCCCTGAGCTGAGGCACAGTTGCAATAATGCTTATTCAGCTGTAACTCACAGAGAGATTGTTAGGGCAAAATTACAGAAAGAATTGGATGTGGGCAAAACAGCAGGCCCATTTTTGACTCCTCCATTTGATAATCTAGTGATATCCCCATTGGGAGTGATTCCGAAGAAGGAACCAGGCAAGTACCAATTAATACATAATCTTTCATATTTGGAGGGATTTAGTGTTAATGTTGTTATAGATCCTAATTTATGTTCGGTACTATATTCATCTTTTGATAGCGCAATCAAGATGTTGCAGCAGCTTGGTCAAGAGGCTTTAATGGCAAAAGCAGACATGGAAGCTGCATTTCGTCTGCTTCCAGTACATTTGAGTTCTTTTCATCTTTTGGGGTTTTGTTTTGAGCAGCAATACTACTTTGATAAATTTATGCCCATGGGGTGTTCTAGCTCATATGCATATTTTGAGGCATTTTCATCTTTTGTGCACTAGGTAACGGAACAAAAGACTGAGTCCAGGCACATTGTGCATTATTTAGATGATTTTCTTTTTGGAGGTGCACCTAACTCTGATGATTGTTTGAGAGTTATGCACTGTTTTCATAGTGTTGCTGCTGAATTTGGAATTCCGTTGGCTGACGAGAAGCCAGAAGGTCCTTCCTCAATATTAGTTTTCTTGGGTATAGAGTTGGATTCAAATTGTATGCAATCTCAGCTACCACAAGAGAAGGTTCAAGGTATTAAAGATGCAATTTCTGTGACTTTGTCAAAAAAGAAATTATCTTTGTGTGAGATTCAGTCTTTAGTTAGCCGATTTAATTTTGCATTGAGGGTGATTCCAAAGGGTAGAGTTGTTTTTTTGTTGTTTTTTTTTTTGTCGTTTGGTAATGTTAGCACGAGGCTTGAGAAAGAAACATCATACAGTGAGAATTCCTAAGGGAGTTAAAGAAGATTTGCAAGTTTGGGGTTCATTTTTGGAGTAGTTTAATGGGGTGCGAGTGTGGCCACACCCAGAGATATCTAATTTATATCTGGAATTATTTTCTGATGCAGCTGGTAGTGCTGGATTTGTAATTTATTTTCAAGGTTCATGGTGTGTGCATGAATGGCCTCAGTGGTGGATTGGTTTTGGTTTGTCTTCAAATATAGCACTGTTGGAACTTTTCCCTGTATGAGTGGCCTTAATGACGCAGAGTGGAGGAGTATCCTATTAGTTAGCAGATTTTGATCCTGGGGAACTGTGTTCAAGTCCCACTGTAGCTCCTTGTGATTCTCAGCAAGTCACTTAATCCTTCATTATCCCAGGTACAAATAAGTACCCATATATACTATGTAAACCACTTTGAATGTAGTTGCAAAAAAAAAAAAAAAACCCACAGAAAGGCAGTATATCAAGTCCCATTTCCCTTTATGTAATCATAGATTGATTAATATTCTGTTGACTTCGCAGTTGTAGAGTCATTGAACAAACAATCTGCTAATTGTTTATTCCTGGTAGCACTGTTGCATTTAATAATATTAAAATGTTTAGAGATTAATTTGACCTTAAAAGTTAAACATGTGCCAGGAGTTTATAATGAATTAGCTAATGCTCTTTCTCGCTTTCAGTGAGCTCATTTTTGGGCTCTGGCCCTTGAAGCAGACAGAATGCCTTTAGAAATGCCTGCACAGTTATTCAAGTACATTTGATGAATTGTTGAAAAAGGTTTTGCACCAAATACTTGGAAAGCTTATGCTATCAGCTCTGTTTACCTTCTGTGAAGTCATATAACTATGTAGAGACAAACTACGGACCTTTTCCATTGCTGACCCATCCTTATGGAATGCCCTACCTGGATGCCTGAGATCATGTGAAGATATTCAACAATTCAAGCGGTTGTTAAAAATGCATCTGTTTGTAAAAACCTTTTTGGCTTCATGAGAACTTCTGTTTGACTTTTTTTTTTCTCTTTGTGGTTACAGTCAATTTACTGATCAAGTTTCATCATCATATGCTTAGCGATTGTTACATGTATAGGACCATGAATGTGACTACTGTTTAAGACTATGTATTTGTCTATTGTTACCCGCCTTGGATAAAGGCGGGATATAAATGTAGTAAATAAATAGCTATGCTTCTGGATGGAATCGTTTTCAGGGTCTTTTTTAACATGAATTTCATAAAGAATTTCCTTTTCCAATTAAGACTAAGTGGATGATAGATTTTATTATTTTTGCAAAATCTAATGATTAGTCTGTGGGAGTGTTAACCCAGTCTTTAGCAGGGTTAGCATTTTGATTCTTATTTATGTGGTTTTGGGGATCCTACCTTCATTTATGGTTTGTAAATTAATGGCGGGTTATAGTAAGGTAGCAGTTTTAGAAGTTAAAAAAAGCTCGGTAAAAGGGGTCCTCAGCGTGCATCAAAAACACGCACTGACACCAGCACAGCCCCCTTTTGCCTCAGCTTTGTAAAAGGGCCCTTCTATTAGCTTATGTTGGCTTGTATCCTACATCGTTTGTGATTCACATTTAGAATTGGTGTTGCATATTATTTACCTTCTCAGGGTGGGTCTTCATATTTGATTTGTCGGATTGGGCATTGGGATTCAAAGAAATTCTTGGGATATATGAGAAATATATTGTAATTATTTTATTTTGATAGTCTCTGCTAGGTACATCAAGCCAAGAGATGACTACATTTGATTAAATGGCCTTGGGCTACAAAGCATGCTGAAGAAACCTGTTGGGGAAAACATCCTGGCAAGTGATGGAATTAACAAATGGTTGGGATAGCGTGGAATGCTGTGGGAACAGTTATTACCTACTTTGTTTGAAGCTCAGTTATTCTTATCCTGACTTATTATTGTTTCATTTGGGGGGAAATGATTTATGTTATGTTAAGGGTGAGGAATTGATTAGAGCAACAAAGTGGGTTTTAAGTTTTTTAACTAGTCAATTTCCTGGCACTCGCTTGGTATGGTCTCAAATTATACTGCGTTTGGTATGGAAGGATGCAAAGCGAGTGAAGGCAATTGATCGCTTGAGGAAAAGGGTGAATGGGGAAATTTCTAAATTTGTTTTATGTTTGGGTGACATGGTTCTCACACATGAATTGCTGACATTGGACCGTCCAGGATTGTATCGTCCCGATGGGATTCATTTGTCCAACATTGGATTGGATATATTTTTGAATTAATTGCAGGAGTTAGAAAATGTTTAAGATCATTTGACTGCAGCTCAGTTTTGGGGGGGAACAGTGGTAAGCTGTAGGCTATCAACTCTTTGGCGGGAAATTTTGATGTGTATTTAAGTGACCTTCACTTAAGTACAAGGATTAAACGGATTGGGGGTTTGTCACAATGTAAATTTGCTTATGTGCAGAACCGCCATAAGCAAAAGTGAGGCTTTGACATACTACTACTACTTAACATTTCTAAAGCGCTACTAGGGTTACGCAACGCTGTACAATTTAACATAGGACAGTCCCTGCTCAAAGAGCTTACAATCTAAAGGACAAGTGAACAGTCAGTCCGATAGGGCAGTCAAATTGGGGCAGTCTAGATTTCCTGAAAGGTAAGAGTTAGGTGCCGAAAGCAGCATTGAAGAGGTGGGCTTTAAGCAAAGACTTGAAGATGGGCAGGGAGGGGGCTTGGCGTAAGGGCTCAGGAAGTTTGTTCCAAGCATAGGGTGAGGCGAGGCAGAATGAGCGGAGCCTGGAGTTGGCGGTGGTGGAGAAGGGTACTGAGAGGAGGGATTTGTCCTGTGAATGGAGGTTTTGGGCGGGAGCGTAAGGGGAGATGAGGGTAGAGAGGTAGTGAGGGGCAGCAGACTGAGTGCATTTGTAGGTAAGAAGGAGAAGCTTGAACTGAATGCGGTATCTGATCAGAAGCCAGTGAAGTGACCTGAGGAGAGGGGTGATATGAGTATATTGGCTCTGGCGGAATATAAGACGTGCAGCAGAGTTCTGAACGGATTGAAGGGGGGATAGATGGCTAAGTGGGAGGCCGGTGAGGAGTAAGTTGCAGTAGTCAAGGCGAGAGGTAATGAGAGCGTGGACGAGAGTTCGGGTGACATCACCAAAAGTCACACTTACAAGTGGAATGTTGAGAATTAATTCATTTGATGAAATATGTATTTAAGGCTAGGTTGGCACCAACTAGTTTTTGAAAAGTGAATAAATTGAAGTGAAGGTCGAATTGAGTTTGTGACAAGTTAATTTATATGTTTTGATTATAATATTGAATTGATTAATAAAGCTGTGGCCAAAATTAATTTTCCAACAAAACAAGTTGTCATTTCAATTTATTCATGTGTGAGTTGTGAACAGATGCAGTGCAAGTGCCAATGTTAAGAAAGTCCATAGAATTAGCTATGGGCATATAACATTGGCATTGCTGCAGCAATGAAATTTAATGTTGCTTGGGGAAGGGGTGAATGGGTGGGTTGGATAGTGAAGATTAAGGTTTTGGGTAGGGTAGGAAGGCTTTGAAAATGCATTGAAGTTATTTAAATTTAAAAGAGAGAAATTTGAATGAATAATATGGAGAAACTTAAGATAATAGTTTGGGGGGCTTAAATTATTAGTGTTTCAGTTATTTATTTATTTATTTATTTAATTCATAACGGAATTTGAGGAAGTCAATTTGAAAGATAGGGAGAATGGGGTTTATCTAAAAACAAGAGTAAGTGTTGAAGTGAGGAACAATTTAATCTATTGACTGTAAAGATGTGAAAAACGGGTACAGGCAAAGTTCATGGTTGGAGCTTAAGGAGAGCAACCTGCTTATAATCGAAAGAGAAAAACGCCCAAGAGCCGACCTAAATCGGGAGATGGACGTTAATCTCACAAAAACGAGTAAATCCATATAATCGAAAGCAATGTTTCAGTGCGTCCGTGTCGCTCGTACGTGGACGTAAAAACGCCCAAATAAGAGGCGTGTCGGGGGCGTGTTAGGGGCGGTGATACGACGTGGACGGGTACAACGTATAACGAATAGCGAAATGGCTCTGGTTGAGCGGGAAGATGGGCGTAATATGATGGACCCGAAATAAAAGCGACCAGAGCAAGGGGGAAAGCGTCTTTAGACTCATTAGCGATTGTGTGTAGTTGGAGAGTGGCGATATTGTTGGTGGAAGAGCTGAAGTGGTGGTTGCAGAGAGAAAGCCGAGCGTGTTCAGTACCTGTGACGGTCGTCTGTGTGCCCTGCCTCTTTTTGTGTCTTACCCTTTCACCGTTCCTTACTCCTACTCCTTTGCTCTATCGCCCCTTCCCCTCCCCCTCCCCCTCCCCCTCCCCATTCACTCTTCCCACGTGTATACTGTATTCCCTGACCTCCGTTTGTCTCTGTGTGCCTGTACTGTTTGGCGAGTGAGTGGCCAGAGGGGCGTGGTGGCTGGAAGTGACAGATCTGTGTGTGTTGCTTTTTGACTACTAGTCCTAATACTTGCACTGGTGGTGGGGATATGGATGCACTTAATGCACTTGTGGCATTCATGCTACACGAAGAGGCCACCCACCGCAGGAGGTATTCACGGCCCCGAGTGTTTAGGCCCCGCACCACCTTCCTACAACTCACTGACCAGCAGTGTCTAACAAGGTTCAGGTTTGATAGGGCCACCATTCGTCAGCTGTGTGAGCAGCTGAAACCCCTCCTTCAGCCCCAGACACGTAGGAATAACCCCATCCCTGCCCACCTCAAAATCACTTCCGCTCTCTCTGTCCTGGGCACTGGCAGTTTTCAATCCGTATTAGCTGCTAACACAGGCCTCACCCAGGCTTCTATTTCACACTGTCTCACCCAGTTCCTGGATGCCTTCATAACTCACACCTCACACTACATCACTTTCCCCACCACCCCCCAGGCTCTGCACAACAACATGGCCGCCTTCTATGCTGTTGCTAGATTCCCCTCGGTCATCGGTGTGATAGACTGCACACACATAGCCCTCAGACCCCCCCGGGCACACGAAGCCACCTACAGAAATAGGAAGGCATTTCATTCTATGAACATGCAAGTTGTATGTGATGCCCAGGGGGAGATATTAGACGTGTGTGCCAGGTACCCCGGCTCCAGCCACGATGCCTACATCCTACAGCACTCGGGCATCTTCCGCAGGTTCGAGCGAGGGGAGTTCACTGGTGGATGGCTACTAGGTAAGTGCAACATGCATGTACCACCCATACTAGACCTCCTCCACTGGGCAACCCTCCGCCCTGGCTTCCTCCACCACAACCCACTATCCAAATCCCCCCCGCCCCCCCTGTACCTGCTCCAAGCGATACACACTCATCTATCTCATTCTGCTTTTCTGCAAAGGTGACCGAGGCTACCCGCAGAGGACATGGCTTATGACCCCCCTGATCCACCCACAACCAGGGCCAGAAGAAACCTACAACAGGAAACATCGCAGCACCCGGGGGATCATTGAGCGCACCTTTGGTTTATTGAAAAACCGCTTCCGCTGTCTGGACCGGTCTGGAGGAGAGCTGCTCTACAGTCCACAAAAGGTGGCCAAGATCTTTGTGGCGTGCTGTATGTTACACAATTTGGCCCAGCGCAGAGGACAGCCTCTCCCAGAGGAGCCACAGCCACCACCAGAAGAGGCCCCAGATGAGCTGGAAGAGGAGCCCCCTCCACCCCCAGCCCACAGAGCAGAGCTCAATGCCTACCAGCTTGGTGTAAGAGCAAGACAAAGACTCATTGAAACAAGTTTTAGGTGAATGTAAGTGAGCATTTATTATTTACATACAGTGCATATGTGTTTGGTCAACCCCACCACCACCACCACCACCCCCCTCCCTCCCACACCCACCCCCCTCCCACCAACCCTCACCCTACAGCATGTCCCATCATTTTCCCCTTCCCTTCCCCCGTCCCCTCCTACCCCTCCCACGCCCTTCCTTTGCAGCTGGTGCTGCACGGGAAGTCTCTTCCCCCTCTTCGGAGCTGCTGCTCCCAGTGTCCTCCTCCCTATCCCCACGGCAGCCTGCGGCTTCGGCTGCACCGTGGAAATCGGGCCACCTTCTTGGTTGTAGTGGTCTGGCCACAGGACCCAGAATGGGAGCAGCAGGAGTGGGTGCGGAGGCTGAGGAGCGCAATGCCCACCTCTTAGCTGGTGGTGGTTGCTGGTGGTCAGTGGAGGAGGAGGTTGATGGCAGGGGCTGCTCCAGCAGCATGGGGGCTGGAGTAGGCGCGGTGCCCTGAGGGTGCAGGTGTTGGATGCTCTGCTCCAGCCGTCTCAGTTGCTGGAGCACCTCCTGGTGGCCTTCACGTTGCGCCTGGAGGAGTTCTTGGTGTGCTCGCTGCTGTGCCTCCAGTGCTTGGCGCTGCAGCTCCAGTTTCTGCTGGCGGTACTCCTCCAAGCGCACGTTGTGGCGGAGTAGTTCCGTGGCCAGCCGCAGGAGTTGCCTCCTTTGGGCGGATGGCCTCTGGCGGGGAGCTGGGCCCTCCTCCTCCTCACCAAAGTCCTCCGGTGCTGGAGGTGCGGCCTCTGCTGGTGCAGGTGGTGGTGGTGGTGGTGGCAGAGCCTGGACAGCTGGTGCAGGTGGTGGTGGTGGTGGTGGTGGCAGAGGCTGGACAGCCGGTGCAGGTGGTGGTGGTGGTGCTGGCAGAGGCTGGACAGCCGGTGCAGGTGGTGGTGGTGCTGGCAGAGGCTGGACAGCCGGTGCAGGTGGTGGTGGTGGTGCTGGCAGAGGCTGGACAGCTGGTGGTGGTAGAGGCTGGACAGCTGGTGCAGGTGGTGGTGGACGCGGAGGATGCACAGCTGGTGCAGGTGGTGGCGGCTGGACTGCTGGTGCTGCAGGCTGTGGAGGTTGAGGCTGGACAGATGGTGTAGGGCGTTGGCCTTGCAGGCCACTAGGGCCAGCCTCCTCTGAGTCTTCACCTGTATAGCACAAGAGTGAGGAATAGTGTTGGTGCAAATAACCCACTTTTGTCTTTCAGCATTCATATACATTGGTATGTCCCCCAACCTGATGACCCAGCAAAGAGATGGTGAGGAGAAATGGAATTGACACGGGTACGAAAGAGAGAGGCCCGCAGGCAGCTGGGTAGAGGTGGTGGATGAGCAGCCAAGAGAAGGACACCACTCACAACGTTGTGCACAAGCTGTTAGTTGTATAATTGTTAAATTGAACAACATTGCAGCATGTGTTGTGTTACTACTGACTTGCTAAACTGCATAGAACTGCTTTATGACCCCCATTACAGGCTCCTTCAGTTGAATGCATGTGGCCCACACTCAGTAGAGCACAGAGGTCACAGGAGGAACTAGGCACAGTTTGGTAATGGGAAAATAGGAGGGAGTAGTAGGGAAGGACGGCCCCCAGAGTTCTGCCACAGTAGTAACCTACACACACCCATAGGAGCCAACTGGAAAGTAGTATTGGGGGTGCTAAGCCCAGTGACCAACACTCCTCCCTGCACAGCTACATGATCTTTCCTCAATATTGGGGGTGCTCTCACACACACACAGCACCCACCCTGTCTGCTTGCTCCTATAACACACATGACCACTACCACTACTCAAATAGAGCTTACAATTAATTCTATAAATATGGGCACACAGGACAAGTAAGAGGAAACCCAATGACAACGGTAGGGATAGGGAGTAAGGGTAGAGAGCTAGTGAGTAGGGGTTACCAGGTCACAACAGCATCATAAAGGTGGCCTGTTAATATACAGAAAGACAGCCAGAGATACTCCCCCCCCATCCCCACCCACACCCACACCCACCTCCCTCCTCCTGCCCCCCACTCCTCACCTCCCTCCCCCTGACCCCAACTTCTATAACACAAGTGTACTGCAGCACAACAGATACCCCAACTGCATAATGAAACACCTACCTGAGTCCTCAGCCTGGCCCGAGGTGTCCATGGAGCCAATCCCGTGGATGCCCTCCTGGGGTAGGAGGGAGTACACCATCAGCTCCATTGGTGTAAGATTGGCAGTGTCATTGCCTGGGGGATTGGCCCCTGCCTTCCTGCGAACATCCCTCCTCAGCTTCCGCCACTTCCTCTTGCAGTCCTCCACGTCTCTCCCAGCATGGAAGACAGCATTCAGGCTGTCCCGTACTGCCTCCCATTCCCGCTGCTTTACTGTTGCTGCCAGCCTCTGCCCTGTGGGAGCAAACAGACTCCGGTGCCGCTGTACAATTTCTTGTACCAGGAGCTCCACCTCTGCCTCGAGAAAATTACCCTTCCGGGTCGGCGGCATGCGTGGTGGCATTGTACCAATGGTGTTTTCGAAAATACGGAGTGGGCGTTTATATAGGCGCCAAGAACGCCCATTGAGACGGGGGAATAGGCGTTTCTGATTTGGGCGCTACTTTTTCAATTATACACATAATTCCTAAGCGTGCCCAGCTCAGATAGCGATTAGGAACACATGCTTTCGATTATGAGTAGATAAGTATGGGCGTCTCCACCTGCCTTCCCTTTCTTCATTGCCATTTTACCTGCCATTTCCTGCACTGAGACCTTGCCGGTTGTTCGTAATAATCATTTACAGGGTTTTACCCTCACTTAGCATGCTTGGGTACACCTGTGTATTTAGGGGGGGGGGGGGGGGAATAATTGTTGGCCCTCAGCCACCACGCCTTCCGTTTCCTGTCTTCCACATCGCCTGATGCTCCCTTCCTTTCTCCCATTCTCTCTGCCTGGTTGTAGCAGGCAGTGTGTGGGGGCCACGAATTTGCTACACTCACCCCAAATCAAGCACCCCTCGGTAAGGGTCATTTCAATCAGGGAGATGTGCAGCTAATGTTCCAGAAGATAAAAGGCGCACTACACAGTCTTGAAACAGACGTTCATGGTAAGCTCTCGTTTGTCTGCCACCTCTTCTCTTTGTGCTCATAGTCAAGGAGTGTGCATTCACTCTATGTATGTAGTCTGGAGTCAGATGTTAGGTAGCTCTGTTTTCACCAGGTTCCTGTGCACTGTACTGTGGGGTTGGCAGGTCCTCAGTGGTGTGGGCCAGCTGTTGGAGGTGCTGTATTGGTTCCCGGTAGCTTCCATCTTCCTTGTTTATGTGGTGTACCCCAGTCCCCATTTATGAAGTGGCCACCCATTCTCAAGGTCCATAGGCGGGGGAGGGGAGAATGATTAATGCAATGGATGTGTATAGCACTTTATGCAACACCTTCCTAAATTGCTCCATAGGTAGTAGGGTAGGGAACATGCACATTACATTGTTTTTAATCGGTAGCCTGGACAAAATGATCGAGGTGGCTACAGGTAGTGCCACTGAGGCCTATGACGTGGTGGTGAGGGAAAGGGGTGTGTGTACAGGTACCAACCCAAAGTAACTGGTGGTGGATAAAGCCTGGTGGCTGCTGTGGCCTAGTGGTTAGAGCACCAGCCTTATAATCATAAGGTTGCTGGTTCAAATCCCACCTAAGGCAAGTCACTTCAGAGACAAAGTTGGACACAAACCCAGAATACTTGAATGTAACACACCTTGGTTCACTACTGGAGAAAGTGTGATCACACCTGCAAATAATGAGCACCATTGTTATTTGTGCCCTTCCCTAACACAAGTATTACATTGCAACTGTGATGAAGTAACCATCCATCTATTGGGTTTCCCATTGTTTCCCTTTTGCTCCTCAGCATTATATACCATAGCTGATGTATTCAATGTGAAAATATGAGCCAGCTGTTTGTAGGTCCTTCTTGGGCCCCCCCCCCCCCACCCCACCAATGTGGCTTGTGGGTAAAGATATGTGTCCATCAGACAGCAAACACTGTGTATGTGGTACCTGGAGTTATGTGGAAGTGTGTACCTGGCAGATCACACGTGGTACACTATTAATCTCTTATTGATGGCACTCTGTAATGTGGGTCAGTATGGTGGAGGGGAGGGAGGGAGGAAGGGAGAGAGAGATGCTGGCTGGCCATTTTTATTAATGAACACAAATATCCATCCAGCCTCCCCGGCCCAACCCCCCTGCACATATGGGCCATGCAGGTTGGAATGAACAGGTGGCGTTCTGTCTGGCCAACATTCTCAGACATACATCACCTTCTCATTCACACAGCACATTTAATGCTATGCATATTGCTGCCTCCTTCCTCTCAACTCAACAGCACCATTTGGTGATGTAATGCACAAGGGAGACAAACACACACACACACACACCCTGATAGTTATATTATAACAAAAATTTATTTGCCCCCCATCCCCACCCCCACCCCTACAAAATAACCCCAACAATGCCCTCCTCCCCCCCACAACTCCCCACACACCCCAACAATTCCCTCCCCCACCCCCCACAGAACCCCCAACATTTCCCTCCCCCCACACACACAACCCCAACAATTCCCTCCCTCCCTCCCCCCACACACACAACACCAACAGGCCCCCCTATTTAAATTAAGGGCGGCCACGCCCTCTTAGTAAGGCCCTCTGTAGCAGGGCAATGAGCAGCCCCAGCAGTACCCTTAGTGGGCCCTGGAGCTGCTCATTGCCCTGCCGTAGGGCTGTCACCTCCTGCAGCAGCTGGTGCTGGCCAACTATAATCTGCTGCTGGCCATCTACCAGCTGCTGCAGGAGGCGCACTACAGTCGCTGGCCCAAAGGCTGGAGGTGGGCCAGGGGACATGGATGATGGCCCAGGGGATGGAGGTGGGCCAGGGGACACAGAAGCTGGCCCAGGGGATGGAGGTGGGCCAGGGGACACAGAAGCTGGCCCAGGGGATGGAGGTGGGCCAGGCGATGGCGCTGCAGGTGGGGAGGGAGAGCCCTCATAAGGAGCTGCAGGTGGGGAGGGGTCCTCACGAATGTCTATGATGAGGACTCCCTCCTCCGAGTCCTCCTCCTCCTCTTCTCCCTGGTGGGCCGCCTCCTGGCCTGGCTGCTGCTCCTCCTCCTCCTCCATGTGCCCCTCCTCCTGCTCCTCCTCCTCCTCCTGCTCCTCCTCCTCCTCCTGCTCCTCCTCCTCCTCCTCCTCCTCCTCCTCCTGGAGGTGGTGGCCCTCCTCATCTTCCCGCTCGGCTTCCTGCTGGTGGAGCCCTGTGTATGTAAAAGGAGTGTGATTGAGATCAGTGCATACAACATGGCTTGCATAGTGCAGTAGCTGGGTGGCGTGAGGCAGGGGATGGGGCAGGGTGTGGTAAGGCGTAGCCTATGCCCATGGGGAATGAGCTGCATCAGATGACATGACACAGAACCCTGGACCCTCCTCTGATACACACCACGCAGGACATGTTGCCATACCAAATTCATTGCTGACCAGCATGTTTGCATTGTGAGATGCAACGAGGGGTTGATGGGCAGTTGTTGTAGGAGTTATTGGGGGGGGGGGGGCAGTGGGAAGGGTGTTGAGCACAATTCTTTTATGTGAGTTAGGCCATAACATGCAGTAAAAGTAGGGCCTCAGGCAACTGTACCAGGACACACTAATCAGCCACCACAGTAAGGGGAATAGTAAAGTGTGGCATATCATCTCATTCATCTCGGGGGGGATGGTCGGACGTTGCAAGCACGCTCATGGGAGAACCCCTGCAACCTGCATCCTTGATCTGGGACAGATATGGTATTACTAGGTGGCTATTAGGCACATGGGAAGTGATATTGTACAACACATTTGCTTTATTCATAAAATGTATGTAGTAATCTGTACAGGTGTCCTGTTTTTCAAAATACTTACGGCGAGCCCTGAGGTGCCTTCGCACCGCCCGAATGACGTCGGGCCTCTCCCGCCTCACCCTGCGGAACCGCCTCCGCAGGGACTCGAGGTCCCGGTGGACTCCAAAGCGTCTGTAAGATATAAGTTTGGAGAGCAGGGGTCAGGGGTGTTGGTCCTTTTTGTCCCCTGCACACATTCATTTGCTATTCACATACCAGAGAGAGAGGGTCTACAGTGTTGGGGGGGGGGGGGGCACCTCCATTGGTAGTGAATCATAGGAGCCACCTTTTTTCCATTTTGGGGGGTGGAACCCCCAGTGGAGATGACCCCTCCCTCCATACATATTTGATATTGGGGGGTGGGGTGGTGAAGCACCCACAGCAGCCACCGAGTTGGTTCCTATGCAGATGATGCCAGAGAGGTGGCCATGAGGCCAGACAGTACCGTTTGTATACATTATAATGTATGCTTGTTAAACTACTTTATATGTGTTATCATGACCATGTTATAAAGTATGGTATAGGTTTCATTGGTCTCATGCTTCCACTATTCAGAGGCTCCAAAGAGGGGTTGGAAAATGTGGCCTTCACATAACTAACGAAATTGTCACATAACACTAATAGAATAGTCACATACCTAACCTAACGAAATACATTCTTGTAGGGATGTGGGAATGGTGGTCGTTTCAATAACATACAAATTATTGGTGATTGTGCATGTTCCTATATTACTCATGATCCTTGCATGGACACTCCAGTTACTGCTGGTAACATTGATGACGGAGCTGTTATATGTGTAGGTACAGGAGGGGAGGGGGGTTGGGCCATAACCTTACCTCTCTAATCTTTCCCGGATGCGGGACCAGGCTCGCATGGCCTGCAGCCTGGGGGGCAGGTGGTGGTGCTGGATGAAAAGGCGATGGCGGTGCCTTAGGCAGAGCCGGACAAGCAGCAGGCTCTCCTCTTGTCCAAAATTTGGCTCCCTGCGTTGTGCCATTTTTCCACGTGTTGGAAAAGAAGTGCCTTATATAGACGACCTTGCGTGAGGGACGTCGTTTCATGCACAGCTCCATATATGGATGACCATTCCATATATGGCCCCTATCAGCACGTGGACGCCCTCGTAAGCATAGACGTCTTTGACGTGCACATGCCTGCAGGAGTGTGAAACGTGCCTTCTATAGATGAGTATGACGCACCCCACCCGACCCTTTTCACATATACACAATATACATTTACTGCATGTTCAGTAGGTGTACAGTGCATGCAGATCCGCACATTTAGATGGGCACATATGATGAATGTATGGGTGGAGCAGCATGATATGTCTGTAGTTGACACATATATGCGTTCCTCATATATTTCCGTACCTGGATGGCCTGAACAACATGTACTGTACTTGCGATACACCTATGTACATTATTTTACACACCACGTGATTTGGTCGTTTGCACCTGCAATAGTCGACCGTGTTAGGGCGCCCAATTTAGTCACGCTTATGCGCTCGTCATTTGATTGTTTTCTTACAGGGATAATCGATTGTCGAAAAACGCCCACACTATTTTTCCATTATACAGGTCTATTTTTGGACGTTATCGTAAGAACGCCCTAATTCGTACTTGGACGATCTTTCCATTTTGCCCCTCCAAGTAGTGCAACTATTTTGGTGGGCAGTGGGTTGAGGTGATTCAGAGAGCAGGTAGGAGACTGAGAGAGGCAACAGTCGTTCGGGAGCTTAAATTAATTCCCACCCTCCCTAATTTTGGATTGATGTGGGTATTTTAGGGTTTAAATGTTGTATTTTGTGGTTGGGAAGCTTTCAAGGTATTAGATTGGGACTGTAGTCGCAGCAGTGGGAAATTTTGATGTGGATTTATGCGACCTTCACTTAAGGACAAGGGTTAAACTGGACTGGGGGTTTGTCTTGATGTAAATTTGCTTATGTGCGGAACCGCCATAAACGAAAGTGAGGCTTTGACATCACCGGAGATCACACTGTGGCCAAAATTAATTTTTCAACAAAACAAGTTGTCATTTCGATTTACTCATTTGTGAGTTGTGAACGGATGCAGTGGAAGGGCCTATGTTATGCCTCTCTCTTGTGATCACATTATACCCTATAAAATCCCAAGTAGGTATACATTTTATACGTTTTCAACAGGATAACTGATTGCAATCTTCATGTGCATTTTTAAAACAGCATAAAACAAGCTGACTTTCAAACACATTGCCTGGATGGATTGTTTTTGAACGTCAGTTTGTTATGTGGCTAAAAGTACGTATGTACTTTCATTCACGTCAGAATAATGGTATGAGTTAGCTGCACATGTTTTTGTGGAAATTAAGGGGGGAGTTATCAACATGGGTTATCATTAAGGTGTCCTTTTACTAAGATGTGCTGAAAAATGGCTTTTGGTAGTGTAGGCGCGGGTTTTGGGTGCGCACGATCCATTTTTCAGCCCGCCTGTAAAAAAGACCTTTTTAAAAAATTTTTGACGAAAATGGACGTGCGGCAAAATCAAAATTGCCGTGCGTCCATTTTGGGTATGCCACCTTACCACCAGCTATTGACCTAGTAGTAAATTCTCATGTAGTAACCGGGCAGTAATGACCTATGCAAATCAAATGCCACTTGATATGCGTCCGATATGCGCGTCCGAAAAAAAATTTCAGACACGCATATCAGCCGCGTGCCAAAAGTGAAATTACAGTAAGAGCCACCCAGTAGCCAGGCGGTAACTCAGTTTTGGCGCACGTTGGGTCTGCATACAAGCTTACATGGCTTAGTAAAAGGGCCCCTAAGTCGAGTTACTTTACCACAAGTTGTGCTATTTTAGCACAGGTCTCATTGCATAAAATGAGACTCTGTACTAAAATAGCACGATTTGTGGTAAAACAACTCATCTTAACTGTAGCCCAATTTGAAAACTCAGTCACATGCAAAACACAGACAGACCCTCACCAAATACAGAACAAGGGATCCTAGAGGTAGAAATAGAAATATGACAACAAAAATTGAACTGGGAACCCCAAGAAGTTAAGCTCAGCATATACTGCAAAACTGGAGAAACAAAAACAAATGTATTTCCTTTTGTACTGAACACAGTACACAGACATATGCTTTGAACATTTCCCAAAGCTAACATATTCCACCTTTGTGTGTCTGGGTATTTTATTTTTTCACCACGTTGGTCCCAGTTTCTCTTTTCTGCTTCCCTGCCTTCTGCTAATTCTGTTTCCAATGGCCACTGTCCATTTGTTTTTTTATCCTCTTTCCTCCTGTCATGTTCCATTCCCTTATTACACCTGACTCTCACTTGTTGATCCTTCTCTTAAAGCTCTCTCCTCTGTTGTTTCTTTTCTGCCTCACTGTCCACTCAGATCTCACCCTCTTACTCTACTCCTTTTCATTTTTCATCTACTTATCAACTTTCTATCTTCTTCTCTCATTCCCTAGCTCTCACATTTCCTATCTCACTCATTTAATATCATCCTGTTTCCTTTTATCTTTCATCTGCTCTCTGTTACCAGTTTTACCCTCTGCACTCACTATTCTCCTGTTACTCATCTCCTCTTCTATATGGATCCACCATTCCTAGCATCTCCCCTCCCTATCCCTTGCTCAACCCTTGTAACCCAGCATCTTCTCCAACTCTTTCTCTTTCTCCACCCCCCCCCCCACACTTGCTTGAAGCATGATCTGTCCCTCTCTCCCACCTTACCTCCCCCCGTCTGACATCTCTTCTTCCTGCCCTTCTGCCCTCTCCTCCTAAGTCTGACATCTCTTCTTCCTGGCCTTCTACCCTCTCCTTCCAAGTCCAACATCTCTCCTTCCTTCCCTTCCACCCTTCCTCCTGAGACCAACATCTCTACCTTCCTTTCTCCCTCACTCCCCCTCCCCTTCCTATACCTCTCTCTTTCTGCCCCTCCAGTCTGACATCTTTCCCTCCCTCCCTTCTGCTTTCTCTGAGTCCATCTCTCCCTGTCCCCCTTCCACCGCCATTCTTTTTCCCCTCCCCCTCTCCCCTTCTGCCCTCTCCCCCAAGTCTGACATTGCTCCCTCCCCCAAGTTCATCTCTCCCTCTCTCCTGTCTTCCCCTACCCTCCCTATCCACCTCTGCCTCTCCCACCCTCTCCCCCGAATCTGGCATATCCCCCTGCCTTTTGAATCTGAAATCTCTCCTTCCCTCCCTCCCTCCTTCCACCCATTACCACATCTCCATCCAACTTCTCTCCCTACCTCCCTTCTTTCTAGCCCCCCCCCAAATCCAACATCTCACCCTTCTTCCTCCTGTTGTCCAGCATCACTCACTCACTCACACTCTCTCTCTCCTCACTTCCTCCCCCTCCCAGCCATGGTCTGGCATTTCCCCCCTTCCTTCCTCAACCCCCTTCCCTGAGTCAGATTCATATATGATGCCCTGTTGGCAGTCCTGGCCTCTTCTCTCTACTGCGACCCACTGGGGTAGAGGGTTGAGAAAAGAAGGGGGGGGGGGAGATGCCAGACTGTGACTGGGGACCAGGGGAGGGAGCAGTGGCAGCTAAAGCTAAAAGCTCTGCAGACAGAGAGATGGCAAGCAGGCAGGCCAGCCAGCTGCAAAATGTATCCCCTTGGAAAGTGCAGCCTCAGATTACTGCCTCAGCTGGCCTAATTATTGGGCACCCCTGCATACCACTTCCCCAACAATTCTTATGCTGGGCCAATCTCACCAACAGTGAATATATGAGCCCTCAAGTGTATGACATGTTACACAATTGCCATCTTGGGCAGGTCATATTTCATGCACCCAACTGTGGAGGACTGACCTAATGGTTAGTGCAGCAGACCTTGATCCCAGCATCCTGGGTTTGAGTCCTACTGTAGCTCCATGTAACCCTGGGCAAGTCACTTAATTCTCCATTGCCTCAGGTTAAAAAAAAACAAGATTGTGAGCCCTCTAGGGACAGAGATAGTACCTGTTTATAATTGGGTTGTAAGCCACATCAAACCTGAACCTGAACTCTGTTTGGGATAGTGTGGGATACAAATGTCATTATAAATGATGTAATATCTTATTAGTTGTGCATTCTCAACTAAATCAGCTCCACCTAGGACCCCTCCAGGAAGTCCCCCTGAATGTAATCTTCTGTGTCTTGCGCTCATTTCAGAATTGTGTGGTTAAGAGGTGTTTGTCTATATATATTCATATATTCTGCATAATATTTCCCAGTGAGGCCTTCGGAAATGCCATGCTGAGGTCAAAACTGATCAAATATCGTTGTTTCCTTATGGACCATTTTTAGAGTGGGACTGATAAATAAATGAGTTCATTTTGACCATTTTTTCTGGTGTTCAGAGTTCATTACTCCACATATCACTTATTTTTAAGTTGGGTTTTTCTTATATTTATCTGTGCATGTAGAAAGGTGAAAGGACCCCAATCTAATCAGCAGCATTGAAAAACATAGAAAAAGAACCCATCTACACCTCTTTAGTGTACATTTACCCCCTTAATCAATGGTAGAGGCCCCAGGTCCAAAAAGCAGGTAGCTGGTACTTGTGTGTACCTCAGAGTAGGTGCAAAACCAATATAGACATTTTTTTTAAGTATATGTGTATTTCCACTGTTACATAGGAACTACAGGTCTAATTTTTCAGTTTATAAACCAGTAAAAAGAATAAACACAAATAGCTTTTTTTTCCTACAGCGAGGTTTTCATTAAACTTCTTTTTAGCCTTCTATGTGCTTCCTTCAGATTAATTTGTTAATTTAAATCCTAGTCACTGACTAAGATTGATTCAATTTATCCATTGATTTGATTTTTTTCCTCTCTTTTATCCTTTGCTGGTGCACTCATGCATGTATCATCAATTACTCACATCAAGGTGAAGGACCTTTTAATTAGTCTTATAGTATTTAGTAACTAATGAGACCACAGATAGCTTAAAACTCCTGTTTGACTTGTACATTAAAACTGCTAGAGTGACCTACTGATGATGGTAATGAGATGCAGAGCATGCACACATTAGAGGACTATACTGAAGAGATCCCAACCCAACCCCAACTCCCCACCCCTTGACAAAATAAATATGGGATCTTCTAGCTCCTTAGCTTTTAGATCCCCTATATAACAAAGACTGGGATCAGACTCCCTAATATACAATAATCCTCTGGTACCCCTAACCCAATTTTCTCCCTGAAGCAGCCAGTTAACCTCCTGAAGAACTTTCATTTTTCTCCATCAGAGGTTTGTAGCATGCACACTGAGGCTGACTCACTACAGGCCTTTATCGCTTAGCTTGCACACTAAATCACTTCCCAATTACTAATAATTTACTGAAAATTACTTGTGGCAACAAAGCATTCATACAGACGGAACTGACATGGATATTTTAATTTTAAACTATAAGAGAAAAATGAACTATGAAACAAACTGCAGAAGAGGATGCAAGCAATATTGTATGCTATCTGTATTTCTTTTTTTTACCTCTAAAAAGTCAGGTTGTTTTAAGTTCTGTTGCTTCTGTCTGATTTTGAAAAGAGCATGCATAAATCATTTTTATTCTTGTCTTAAAGGTTTACAGTGGTGAAACAGCGTCATTGTCAGCTAAAGGAACGAAAATGTTCTTAATGAGCACCTCTACTCTGTAGCAGATGTAGTCACTCAATACTTCTAAGTAAAATTGAAGCAAATAACAAAAACTAAATCATATGCCATGATCTTAGAACAAAAATACCATTGCTGTTCTTCTCTTTCTGGTAGCTCCTTGAATAATGTTCCACTAAGGCTGTTATGCTTGTGTCTTAGAATGTGACATTGCAAAAACCAGTAATAAATTAGCAGTTGTTTATTCATCTGTGACAGAAAATCAAAAAGACATTTACATGTCCTAACATGATTTACCACAATAGACATTTCTCTTTTAATTTACTATACTGTACATTTACCCCCAGATTCTATACATGGTGCCCAGATTTGGGTATGCTTCCAAGATCGCTATTAACCATCAATAATTGGATGTTAACAAACAATTATTGATGTTAATTGGCAACCAATTAGTATTTGCGTAAGCATCTGATTCTGCCCTATTCTATAGTGCTGGGCGCCTAAATCCCATAGTGTGCAACTCAAAAGGGAGCATGGTCATGGCAAGTTCCGCACCCAAATTGGGCACCAGGATTTACACCACGTTTTAGCAGGTGTAAGTCTGGTGCCCAGAGTTGGGCATGGAAACTGGTGGTAAGCGCTATTCTATAAGGGGCGTGCATATTTTATATAATAGTGCTTGGTGCAGAACTTTTCCAATGCCCATTTTTGAGTGCTCCCTTAGAGGGCAGTTCTATAACTGGGTCAATTCTATTGCACCATCTGTGTGCTAAGGGGCCATTATGGAACATTAGCATAAAGTGGCTTTGATGCACCTAAAGTTAGGTGCCAGCAGTTATATGCCAGGTCAATGGCAGGTGTAAATGTTCATGCCTAAGTATTCCATGTTATGTACTTAACTTACAGTATTCTATAAGTCATGTACATAAAGGTGTAGACATGCCCGTGCCCCTCCCATGCTCCCCCCATGTGCTAATGCACTTATGTACTATTTTTTGAATAGTGCATAGTTGGAGGAATTCTATATATGGTGCCTTAAAAATCGGAGCCGAAAAACACATGGTTAGCATGGTTCTATAAACTATGCCTAAAGTTACACATAGTTTATAGAATATGCTCATGTGCCATTCTTGCAACTAAAATTTAAGCACACCCATTTAGGACACCTAAAACCAGGCCTAAATACCTGCGCCTAAGTTAGACACAGATTGCTGCCTGACCCGACCCTGCCTGGGCAAGCTACCGGGGCCAGTGGTGTATCTAGCTTGGCTGCCATCTGGGGTGGAGCACCCCCTCCTACAGGCACGTCACCCCCACCATCCCTCCTCGAAGCAAGGAGATGCACTGAGCAGTCACACAATTGTCAGCTCTGCCGGTCCCCTGCCCTGGAACAGGGAGTTGACGTCAGAGGGGGTAAGGGACTGGCAGAGCCAACAGCAGCGGTGACTACTCAGTGCATCCCCTTGCTGCCTGTACCTGGGGAAAAGGGCCAAAGTGGGGGGGGGGGGGGGGGATTTAGCCTCTCTAAAAAGAAGAGTGTTCCTCAGCTCTTAGAAGGAAACCTGTACTCAATGAGCATTATAAAAACTAGCAAAATGTCATTGATGCTAATGGATTTAGGTGCCTAACTTTGAGACTTAGGGGGTAATTCACTACAGGTTTCCTGGAGTAGGCGCTGGGATGATGCATGCTCAGCTTGAATTCTATATCGGTAATTATGCATGTAATTGATGAGTTAGAATACTAGCTAAGTCTGTAATTACATGCCTATCTTTAGGTTATAACTAATACTAAGTATCCTCTAATCTTGATAGTTAAATCAAAACTGACAAACTGCTGTAACCAAGATATAATAAACCTAATAATAATTTTATTGTTTTATTATTTTTAAGAGCACCTTCAGATATTCCCACTATAAAAAGCATAGCAAATATCTGTTGCTTAGTGGTGTAGCACTTCTTTCATCGGGTTATTCATTTTTTCGTGGTGAATCACCGAATAAGTGCTAACAGACTGGTGTGATTCTTCAATTAATATAATAACAATATCAAACCAGCCTTATATACAATTCAAAAAAGTGCAACCTGCCCCAATGTTCGTCAATACCAATGATATCTATGGCAGTTAATATCAAAGTATTTAATGAACACTTATCTGAGTCATGCTGTGTCCGCATTGTCTCCTTGTGTCTTAGAATAAATCACCAACTCTTCGCCTTCCCCTGAACGTGCCCGACGCCGCGGGTTTCAGTATTCTTTCTTCAGGGACTAGGGTTAAGGTGGCCTCCTGTTCGTAATGTTATCAAGACACAAGTTGCAGAGTTCTTTGAATGTTCCGCCCACAAGGTTTTAAAGGCGCCTGTTCACACAGACCTCCTATCCCAGGGACCTGTATACTGCTGCGATGGACCTGAGTATGATATTTGAGGCTGGCAAAAAAGTTTTTTAAGTTGTTTTTTTCAGGGTGGGAGGGGGTTAGTCACCACTGGGGGAGTCAGGGGAGGTCATCCCCAATTCCCTCCGGTGGTCATCTGGTCAGTTCGGGCACCTTTTTGAGGCTTGGACGTAAGAAAAAATGGACCAAGTAAAGTCGGCCAAGTGCTCATCAGGGACGCCCTTCTTTTTTCCAATATCGCTCGAGGAAGCCCATCTGTTAGGCACGCACCAGTCCCGCCTTCGCTATGCCTCCGACACCCCCCCGGGAACTTTGGTTGTCCCCGCGATGGGAAACAGTTGGGGACGCCCAAAATCAGCTTTCGATTATGCCGATTTGGGTGACCCTGAGAGAAGGACACCCATCTCCCGATTTGTGTCGAAAGATGGGCACCCTTCCCTTTCAAAAATAAGCCTGAAAGTTATTCAAAGTCGTTAAATCACGGGAGGATTGAGAAAAATTACAAAAGGACCTTACGAGACTGAGTATCTAAATGGCAGTTGACTTTTAACATGAGCAAGTGCAAAGTAATGCATGTGGGAAAGAGGAACCCAAATTATAGCTACGTCATGCAAGGTTCCACGTTAGGAGTCACAGACCAAGAAAGGGATCTAGGTGTTGTTGTTGATGATACGTTGAAAACTTCTGCTCAGTGTGCTGCTGCAGCTAAGAAATCAAATAGAATGTTAGGTATTATTAGGAAAGGAATGGAAAACAAAAATGAGGATGTTATAATGCCTTTGTATCGCTCCATTGTGCAACCGCACTTTGAATATTGTGTTCAATTCTGGTCGCCGCATCTCAAAAAAGGTATAGTGGAATTAGAAAAGGTGCAGAGAAGGGCAACAAAAATGATAAAGGGGATGGGACGACTTCCCTATGAGTTAAGGCTAAAGCAGCTAGGGCTCGTCAGCTTGGAGAAAAGGTGGCTGAGGGGAGATATGATAGAGGTCTATAAAATAATGAGTGGAGTTGAACGGGTAGATGTGAAGCGTCTGTTTACACTTTCCAAAAATACTAGGACTAGGGGATATGCAATGAAGCTACAATGTAGTAAATTTAAAACAAATTTGAGAAATCTTTTCTTCACTCAACGTGTAATTAAACTCTGGAATTTGTTGCCAGAGAATGTGGTAAAGGTGGTTAGCTTAGTGGAGTTTAAAAAAGGTTTGAACGGCTTCCTAAAGGAAAACTCCATAGACCATTATTAAATGGACTTGGGGAAAATCCACTATTTCTGAGATAAGCACTATAGAATGTTTTGTTCTTTTTTTGGGATCTTGCCAGGTATTTGTGACCTGGATTGGGCAGTGTTGGAAACAGGATGCTGGGCTTGATGGACCTTTGGTCTTTCCCAGTATGGCAATACTTATGTACTTATGACTTGTAAATAGTGTATAACTCTTTCCCCCATAGTTTGAAAGTTAAAACTTTCTGCCAGAAGCTTAAACAACTGTTATAGCCTAGAGCATTAACAGATAGCTTATAAACATAGCAGGACCTAGTTCAGACTTCTTTTCTACCCTCCCTCCCCAGCTCCTATCTACCCTTGACACACCTCTTAATTTATAGTCTTAATTTGTAGTCAGTTATTCAAATTAAGAGAATAAGAGGGGGGGGTTGTCATTACAGAGTATTTTCATCTGCAAGAGAAGCAAAAACTAAATAAATCATATAATCTCTCTATATAAAAGGCAACCCCAACGTTCTGAAGCCTCCACGGAAGTTGAGGCGCCCGAGATATCTGGTGTGCCCTGGAGTGTCTGCACCGCCCTCACGTCAAAACGTCATGACGTCGAGGGCAGAGCTATAACACTCCGAGGGCCGAAACGCAAGGCGAACGCGAACCCCGAACAACGCAAATAGCTCGGAGGGACAGAGGGAGGGTCTGCACCACCCTCGCGTCAAAACGTCATGACATCGAGGGCGGAGCTATAACACTCGGAGGGCCAAAACGCGAGGCAAATGCCAACCCCGAGCAAGGCAAGTAGCTCGGAGGGAGGGGGCCCCTTGCTAGCACCCGTTTCATTGCGCTCAGAAACAGGCATTTTTTCCTATATACCATATATCTTAAGGCTCTTTATATTAGTCTAATATCCTTAGTACCTTAACAAGTTTCAATTAAACAACTCACCAATACTAATATGCAGACAGCTATCCAGTCTTTTGCATTGAGTGTCACATGTATGATTATTTCCCAGTTGGCGAGAAGTTATATGTATGTGCTTTATGCAAAGCGTTCCTAGCTATCAGAGAATGAGTCTAATTTCTTTAGGCTAGAGTAGCAAACTTGGAGGATGTGAGGCAGAGATGAAAATAGAGGAGAACTATAGGGACGTAGTAGAGAAGTCCCACCCCCAGTCTGGTAGCCTTTATGCTGTTTTGGAGAAGGGAGGTCACCTAAAAGGAGAGCATCACCCTGGAGAATCAGGAAGTGAACCTGTAGCCAGGATCTGCCCTCTAGAGGACATAATATTATTTCACACAGTGAAGTGTCTCCAGGGAATTCTGCCTGAGAAGGAAGGGCTAGGATGGCTGTTTTAGTTTGTGATTTTTGATCATTTTGCATGTAGACAACTGGGTAACTTGGTAACTTGCTTGCCTGGTGCGAAGGTGGCAAACCTCACGCATCACCTAGATAAGATTTTAGACAGTGCTAGGGAGGAGCCAGCTGTCTTAGTACTTGTGGGTACCAATAACATAAGAAAATGTGAAATGGAGCTGGAAGCCAAATTAGGCTCTTAGGGAAAAGTTGAAATCTACTACTACTACTATTTAGCATTTCTATAGCGCTACAAGGCACACGCAGCGCTGCACAAACATAGAAGAAAGATAGTCCCTGCTCAAAGAGCTTACAATCTAATAGACAAAAAATAAATAAAGTAAGCAAATCAAATCAATTAATGTGAACGGGAAGGAAGAGAGGAGGGTAGGTGGAGGCGAGTGGTTACAAGTGGTTACGAGTCAAAAGCAATGTTAAAGAGGTGGGCTTTCAGTCTAGATTTAAAGGTGGCCAAGGATGGGGCAAGACGTAGGGGCTCAGGAAGTTTATTCCAGGCGTAGGGTGCAGCGAGACAGAAGGCGCGAAGTCTGGAGTTGGCAGTAGTGGAGAAGGGAACAGATAAGAAGGATTTATCCATGGAGCGGAGTGCACGGGAAGGGGTGTAGGGAAGGACGAGTGTGGAGAAATACTGGGGAGCAGCAGAGTGAGTACTCTGCAATCCTTTTAAAAGCTTCTGACTTTTTTGATGTTCGTTGAAACCTCTCTATCGGGATTCCATAAATCCAGATCCTTAGAGTAGCATTTTCAGAAATGCTCCCTGTTTTACACGCAGTACCCAGGAGGCAGGCAGAGCTCTAGAGTCTAAATGCATGGTTGAGACAATGGTGCATAGATGAGGGATTTAGATTTGTTAGGAACTGAGCAACATTTGGGGAAATGAGGAGCTTATTCTGAAAGGATGGACTCCACCTCGTCCAGGATGGAACCAAGCTTCTGGCACTAACATTTAAAATGTAGGTAGAGGCGCTTTTAAATTAAAATGAAGGAGGGGGAGCCAAAAGTCATGCAGGAGCACATAGTTCAGAGTGAGGCATCCTTGAAAGATACTATCAAAACAAGACATTTATGGAATCCCGATAGAGAGGTTTCAACGAACATCAAAAAAGTCAGAAGCTTTTAAAAGGATTGCAGAGTAAAAGTTGCAAATTATCCCTGTCAACTTGTGTATAAATGCTAGAATCCTAAAAATCAAGATGGGATAATTAAAGTATATAGCACTAAATAATAATAAATAAATGAAGGTGTAGATATATCAGGCATCTCAGAGACCGAGTGGAAGGAGGTCAAGCAATGGAACACTGTGTTATCAGGGTACAAATTATATTGCAATGATGGTTGGATCAAATTCGGGGGTGGGGGCATTGCGTTATGTGTTAAAGAGGGAATTGAGTCAAACAAGATAAAAATTCTGCCGGAAACATATTGCAATATGGAATCCTTATGGATCGAAATTCCATGTGTGACAGGAAAGAATATACTGGTAAGCTATGCTACCGTCCACCAAGCCAGAACAAACAGACAGATGATGAAATGTTAACAGAAATTAGGGAAGCTAGCAAATTTGGCAACAGTATAATATTGGGTGATTTCAATTACAGGAGAAGCTGAAAAGTAAGTAAGCTTGCATTAATCATAGGCCAAAAAAATGCCACTATTTAAAAAAAAAAAAGTCATAAATCTCCTACTTGGACAAACAGCAATTCAAATTTTCAGTCTCATCAAATTAGCAAGCTACACATTTCATCACTTCTACTATTGTCAAAATCTCAAATGTCAATACGACCACACAGCTTCATTTATCTGAAAATTATTGGCTGTAATCTACACAATGCTTGCTCTTGCTATTGACTTAATCCCAACAGGGGTTCCCTGTCTTACCGAAGGCTGCATCAGAAAATGACTGAAACAATCCACGCCAATGGCTACAAAATGGCTACAGGGCAAAAAAAAACCGAAAAACCCAGCAACATTTAAAAGCTTGGAATCATGATGTCACACTTCATATCTCATTGGAACCAATGATCACAAAAAAAGATTTCCATTCAGTTGCAAAATTGAGCCTCTTAGGGACCACAGTTTGTAAAGAAAAAAATCCAATTCTGCTCTCTTTGCCTCAAGTGGCATCAAATGTGATCCCAGCATTCAGTAACCTGTGACTGTTCCAGCACCAAACATCGCTATGACTCGTGTGCCCTTTCTTCCACTGTGTGCCACTAAAGGCTCTATCAGTGTCAGGCAAATTAGTGGAAACTATTACAAAGAATACAATTATCAAATACATAGAAAAACATGATTTAATGGGACAGAGTCAACATGGATTCAGCCAAGGAAAATCTTGCCTCAGCAATTTGCTTCATTTCTTTGAAGGTGTGAATAAACAGGTGAATAAAGGTGAGCCAGCTGATGAAGTGTATCTAGATTTTCAAAAAGATTTTGACAGATTCCCTCATGAGAGGCTCCTTAGAAAATTAAAAAGCCATGGGATAGTAGGCAATGTCCTTCTGTGGATTAAGAATTGGTTACTGGACAGAAAACAGAGAGTAGGGTTAAATGGCTATTTTTCTCAATGGAGGAAAGTGAATAGTGGAGTGCCACAGGGATCTGGAAATCACAACAATTATTGAGGCAATTAAATTTGCAGATGATGCAAAATTATTCAAAGTCGTTAAAACACACGAGAGCTGTGAAAAATTACAGGAAGACTTTGGGAAATTGGAAGACTGGCATCCAGCCAGAAACAGAATCAGATCATCACGATCATACCTAAACCTATATTATCCAAACTGTAAAGGACTAAAATACAAAACAACTTACGCATCCAGCTTCTCCTACATAAGCGCACAACTATGGAATGGACTTCCAAATGCTGTGAGAACAATCCATGACCACTTAAATTTCAGGAAATCACTCAAAACTCACCTCTTCAAAAAGGCTATCCCACTGATCCAACATAAATCTCAGCACCCAGCAACACAGCATAACTAATGATCGTACTGGACTATTTATAATCTTCACTTCCTTCGTCCCCTTGATGCCTGATCCATACCTACCTCATCTGACCACAATATAACTTTGTATCTGTTATAAACCGAATTGGCAACAGCCTCTACGGTACTATGTAAGCCACATTGAGCCTGCAAATAGGTGGGAAAATGCGGGGTACAAATGTAACAAATAAATATAATCCAAATGGCAGAGGAAATTTAATGTGGACAAGTGTAAAGTGATGCACATTGGGAAGAATAATCCAAATCATAGTTACTTGATGTTAGGTTTCACTTTAGGAGTCACCACCCAAGAAAAAGATCTAGGTGCCATCATGGACAATATGCTGAAATCGGCTCAATGTGTCACAGTGGCCAAAAAAAGCAAACAAAATGCTATTAATTATTATGAAAAGGATAGAAAATAAGACAAAGAATATTATAAAGCTTCGGTATCCATCCATGGTGCGACTTCACCTTGAATAATGTGTGCAATTCTGGTCACTGTGGCATAATTAGAAAAGGTTCAAAGAAGTACAACCAAAATGATTAAGGGAATGTAAATCCTCTCATATGAGGAAATGATTAAGAGGTTAGTGCTCTTCAACTTGGAGAAAAGACAGATGAGAGGGGATACAACAGAGGACTACAAAATCCTAAGTGGAGTAAAATAGGTAACTATAAATCAATTGTTTACTCTTTCAAAACGTAGAAAGACTAGGGGACATTCCATGAAGTTACATGGTAATACTTTTAAAGCAAATAGAAAAAAGTATTTTTTATGTCAATGAATAGATAAGCTTTGGAACTCAATGCTAGAGGATGTATTAACAGCATATATGGTTTAAAAGCATTTGGGCAGGGCTCTGGAGGAAAAGTCAATAATCTGCTATTAAGATAGACATGGAAAAAGCCTGCTACTCTTTGAGATGCTGTCAGGAACTTGTAACCTGGATTGGCCACTGTTATAAACAGTATACTGGGCTAGATGGACCATTGGTCTGACCTAGTATGGCTGTTCTTATGTTCATATGAGATGTAAAACATGCAAATGCCTGTAAAGAAGCTCATTACTATGTAAAAACCATATTGTGACTTGCAGTGATACACCACAAATGACGTTATGGGCAGAAAATCATGGTAAAATAATCCTATGCTAATTGCATAATATCTAGATGTTGGGCCAATAAAATGAGGCAGAGTTGGAGGCATGGCAGTGGCAGCTTCAAACTTTAGTCAGCAGCAATATTCAGCTATCTAATTCAACAGATTTGTCAGCTACATATATAGTCAACGTATGATCTCCGTGTAAAATTATCCAAGAATCTTTAAGAGCAGTACCTGAAATAGCCATTTCTTCTAGTCTACTCAGTAAAAGAGAGTGGTCCACTACATCAAAGCTGAGCTGAAGTCTCATTGAATCAGAAACCTGACTGATGAGGATGAAAGCAATTAGTTGTCTTGAGGCAAAGAGAAACCTGATAGAATATTACTTTCTCTGTGACCTTTGCTATAACTTGCAGGGTGACCACCATAGCTGAATATTGACCTGCCAATCTTATTTACCCCCTCCTGAGGAATTTCTACATAAATCTAACTGAAGTAAGCTTAATTAATGGCAGCATTAGAAATTAGGAGATCTCTCTTTTCTGCTTATAATTGGATTTGGATTTTAGATTAAATTACTTGCTTTTCCAAATCTGCGCTGAAGGCGAGTTCCATTCAGGAACAAAATGACCTGTTGTTATCACAAAGTTTGCACTAGCTCTCACAGCTAAAGTTAGGAACTTTTGATCATTTTTGTCAAAGCTGCCACTGCTAAGTTTCCCATAGAAAATTTATTAGGAACTGAAGGAAGTCCACAGGTAAATCCTTTTTTTATACTTGTGTGTTTGCAGAATAAGATATGTCATGTCACATACTGGGGATAATTCTATAAAAAGCTGTCTAAAGTTAAAAGGCTAAAACACAGGTGAATTCTGGAAATCAGTTCATTTACACACGTATGTAAACATACACGTAAATAACAGTAATCTGGCTATACATTATTCTGTAATTATACTCATAACGTTTCTTCAATAGCATGTATTTTACAGGTGAGTATTTACATGGGCACAGTCTGGTGGGGATCATACTTACATGCATAGCATAGAATACTATCCAGCTTATAATTGAAAAAGAAAAACGCCTATATTGCGACCCAAATCGGGAGATAGACGTTTATCTCACAAAAACGAATAAAGCGGTATAATCGAAAGCCGAATTTGGATGTTTTCAACTGCACTCCGTCGCGGATGCGGACAAAGTTGATGGGGGCGTGTCATAGGTGTGGTGAAGGCGGAACTGGGGCGTGGTTATCGGGCGATCAGAGATGGGCGCCTTTCGCCGATAATGGAAGAACAATATGCATTTTTAGCGAGAATTTAGGGCACTTTTCCTGGACCCTGTTTTTCCACGAATAAGGCCCCAAAAAGTGCCCTAAATGACCAGATGACCACTGGAGGGAATCGGGGATGACCTCCTCTGACTCCCCCAGTGGTCACAAACCCCCTCCCACCACAAAATATGCCGTTTCACAACTTTTTATTTTCACCCTCAAATGTCATACCCACCTCCCTGGCAGCAGTATGCAGGTCACTGGAGCAGTTATTAGGGGGTGCAGTGGACTTCAGGCAGGTGGACCCAGGCCCATCCCCCCCCCACCTGTTACACTTGTGCTGGTAAATGGGAGCCCTCCAAACCGCCCCCCAAACCCACTGTACCCACATGTAGGTGCCCCCCTTCACCCCTTAGGGCTATAGTAATGGTGTAGACTTGTGGGCAGTGGGTTTTGAGGGGGATTTGGGGGGCTCAACACCCAAGGGAAGGTTGCTATGCACCTGGGAGCTCTTTTACCTTTTTTTTTGTTTTTGTAAAAGTGCCCCCTAGGGTGCCCGGTTGGTGTCCTGGCATGTGAGGGGGACCAGTGCACTACGAATCCTGGCCCCTCCCACGAACAAATGCCTTGGATTTATTCGTTTTTGAGCTGGGTGCTTTCATTTTCCATTATCACTGAAAAACAAAAACGCCCAGCTCACAAATTGTCGAATAAAACATGGACGTCTATTTTTTTCGAAAATACGGTTCGGTCCGCCCCTTCACGGACCCGTTCTCGGAGATAAACGCCCATGGAGATAGACGTTTTCGTTCAATTATGCCCCTCCACGAGTTACTCCCTATGCATGGACATTCACAAGCTGGTATAACTGCTTCTATCTAAACACATGCATGTATATATCCAGTTACATTAGCATTCTATATTACTTTCCTTTTTATAATACACTGCTATATAGAATTACCCTCCACCTGGCCTGTAAGTACAGTAAAGGCTGACCAAATTTCAGGTTTGGTTTTGGTTCTGGCACAACTCTAGCGATTTAACAACTTTGAATAACTTTGTGTCGTCAGCAAATTTAGTTACCTCACTAGTTATTCCTATCTCTAGATCATTTATAAACATGTTAAAAAGCAGCAGTCCCAGACCAGACCCCTGGGGAGGCCACTATCTACTCTTCTCCGTGGAGAATACTGACCATTTAATCCTACTCTCTGTTGTCTATTTTTTTAACCAGTTTTTAATCCACAATAGAACACTACCTCCTGTCCCATGACTTTACAATTTCCTCTGGAGTCTTTCATGAGGTACTTTATTAAATGCCTTTTAAAAGCCAGATATACTATATCGACTGGCTGACTTTTATCCTTATGTTTGTTCAGCCCTTCAAAGAAATGTAGTAGAGTGGTGAGGCAAGATTTCCCTTCACTAAATCCATGTTGGCTTTGTCTCATTAATCTATGCTTTTGAATATGATCTGTAATTTTGTTCTTTTAATAATCTCTACCATTTTCCTGGCACTGATATCAGGCTCACCGGTCTATAATTTCCCAGATCACCTCTGGAACCGTTTTTAAAAATTGGTACCAAGCTTGATTTTAAAGATAAATTACATATTACTAACAATAGTTCTGCAAGTTCATTTTTCAATTCTATCAATACTCTGTGATGTATACTATACGGTCCAAGTGATTTACTACTCTTCAATTTGTCAAAATGCCTCATTACATCTTCCATTTGATTCAGTTTCTCTGACTCATCTGCATTGAATACCATTTCTGGCAGAGGTATCTTTCCCACATCTTCCTTGGTGAAGACTGGAGCAAAGAATTCATTTAATCTCTCCGCTATGCCTTGTCTTCCCTGAGTGCCCCTTGTACCCATCAGTCATCTAGCAGTCCAACTGATTCTTTTGGCATCTTCTTGCTTTTAATATACCTAAAAAATTTTTACTATGTGTTTTTGTCTCCAATGCAATCTTCTTTTCAAAGTTTCTGAATATTGGCCAGCATGAGGATAAAGAGGTGAAAGAGTGTGAAGTCTATGTGTACGCTTTTTGGAGAGTGACAGTTCACACCAGACCCTGGTCCTGCCACTTTGCATAGTTCACATTCCCCTAGTTCAATATGATTTTGCTCCACAAATTAATCACTGGCTTCAATAAAGCTAAACTTTAAATATATAAATATTCATTATTAAATAGTTATCAAACTAAAAGAGAAAAAGTCCAAAGTCTACTTAGTTGTTTGTACATACACTGCACTATGCATTTAATAACCTTTGTAATTTCAAAATTTCCTATTTAATGGGCATTTTGTTTACTCTTTAGTTTACCTTGAATAAACGTACCATATTATTTATTTCTCGGTATCCAATAAACCTTTTCCTATGCACTAAAAATGTCTTCTTTAACCTGTTAAGGGTGAAAATATGTTGGATCATATGCATTCTCTTCAGCATGTTATTGTTTTATTTCACTACAGCTTAGATTTCAAAAAGGTTAAAAAGATAAAAAAAACATTTTAGATAAATATTAAAATTGTGATATTTTGTATTATTTTGTATAGAACAGCTTGTTTCCATGACATCCATACAGTAGAATTTTTAAAAGATCTACAGGTTATTCAAAGAAGCTATTTTCTTTTGGTTGCTTGGAAATGTTTTCTAGTACAACATAGATCTAGCCTTTAAGGTACAAAGATATTTAGATGTGTCTTAGATTGTTTATTTCATTTAAAAAATACTCTTTGTATAAACACATATAACAAGCATATCCAGCCTTTTTTTAAATAACATTTGAAGGGTTGACACGTGTGCACACACACACATACTCATGCTCTCAATCTCTCACAGTATAACAGAATTTGGGAGATCTACTCCTAATTTAGGCACAAGGATTAATATCAGGTTTTAGTTGAGAGTGAATCCCAGCGCTAAGCACTCTTCTATAAATGTGACCCAACTTGAAGCTCTGTTTATAGACTGGCACTCAGTGCTCATTTTTGTCGGTGCCCAAATTTAGTGGAAGAGTAAAGTTCATGTGTAATAGACCCAATAGGAACCTTTAGTGAGTTGTGTGCATAAATCTTAATGCCGATTAGTGCTGATAATTGCTTGTTAACATCCAATTGACAGCACTGATTACCTAGTTATCCAATTAAGTTACGCGCACTGTTATAGAATACGCTTTGATTTCCATGCAGAAATTGAGGCGCGATATATAGAATCCCAGGGAATATTTCTATTGTAACTATGCATTTATCTATATTTACCCATTTATGTGATTACATTTGACTCATGTGGTGCTACAATGTTAGATAATGTGTTTTGCCTTCCATCGTTTCTATTCCATTATTAATTATGGATGTTTGCTGATTATACCTAGGGTGCTTCAAGTTCTATTTTGATCTCCCACTGGGTTTTTCTTGTAGTTTTTGTTTATTCTAAATCACTTTATATGGGTTCCTCTTTTTTATATAAGGCCCTGTTTACTAAAGTGTGCTAGCATTTTTAGCGCGTGCTAAAAATTAGCACACCCTAACCATAGGAATATTATGGGCATCTACACAGATAGTGCGAGCTAGTGCTTAGCGCATGCTAAAAATGCTAACATGCTTCTAGTATGGTTTAGTAAACAGGGCCCTAGTTTGCAATAGTTATGTCTTACACCTTTGGGTTCACTATTCTGTTCTTTCTCTTCTTTAAATGTATTATTTGTTACTATGTGTTGCTCTCAGTTACACTTTTTAAAGCTTGTACTCTCGGCATCGTCAACTCATCTCTTCTTGCTCACGTTTTTTTAATTCATGTGTTATTTTTAATTTATGCTTCTTTTCGGAAGTAGTTTACATATTTATACATTTTTTCTAGCTAGTATACGATTAGATACGCGATATACATTTACATATTCATGAGGAGCACCTGCTTACGTTGCATGCTCTGCATTACTTAAGACTGTTAGTTTTGGCGCACTTTCAAGTCTACGGACTCTGATGGCATTTTGTGGCTGTATTTCCCTTGTGTTTGATGCAATAAAGGCAAGATACAGGAGTTCTTTTAGTAACCTGTGATGAGATTTATTATTCTTTTGTGTTTTTGTCCATCTTCAGTTCAATTGGTAACTCAGCTCTCTCTACAGCTGATTAGTCAAGTGGCTAGAGTTTTCTAATCCTCATGGTTCTGAGGACTCGATATATTATTTTCATTGGCAAGATAATTCTGATATTTCAGAGTTCTAGTATACAGCATTGTTAGCAGTTCCCAATAGTTATTTTTTACTGCAGTTTCATATGCATCTACAGTATGCACAAGGGGCTCATGTTCCATTTTTGTCACTTATTATTATTTCCATCTTATCTAGCATCTCCTTTGTTTTGATTCATTTAGTTTTTGACGTCCTTCTGGGACTATTATGTTTATGTATATATCAGATGCACAACAGATTTTTGATATGTCACTTGTTAAAGTGTCCAAGGTGCGCTTTTAGCCCTTTACAGTCACACTTATGTGCCATAGAACTTTTTAACAGATGTGCTTGTGTGTTTAAAGTGCATATCATTTCAAAGAGCTCATTTGTATATTTTACATTAGAATATATATGTGATATTTTTTCTATATATGTAATATTTCTTTGTAAAGAGATGTCTTAATAGTAATACTTTATTTTGTAGACTCCTGAGGAAGGCGCTTTTTAGCGCCGAAACACAGCTGTGTCGAGTCGAGTTTTTTACTGTGTGACTTGGAATAAAGGTTTGATTTACAATACACGTCTTCCCCGGTCTTGGAGGTGCCTTCCTTTCCTACTCTCTGCTGTGTGCTTTTCTTTGCTTAGGATTCTAGAGTACCTCCACCTTCTTGGTGGTGTTTTCCTTTTGGCCATAGAACTTTTTGCCATTTAGTAGTTAGTTCATTATTCTGCTGTATTTTTATTTATTTTTTTTCTTTCTGTTTTTTGGAATCATGTTTTTATTTCTAAACGTAACATAGTATTAGACTCTCTTATGGGTAAATTATGTAAATGGCACCTTAAATTATGAATGCTAATCTGGGTGTGTGGCTAAATTGTGCATACAACTTAATTGTTTAACAAGCTAATCAGTGCTGATAATTGGCAATTAAGAACCAATTAACAGCACTAATTGGTAATAATTGAAATATATGTGCATACCTCTCTAATCATATTCTGTAATGGTTGGCGCTAATTTTAGAAGTCACACAAGAGAAAAAGGCGTGTGATCAGGGGGCTTGTCAAGAATATATGTGCACTGCTATAGAATCATGCATAACTGTGCCTAAGGTGGCTGCTTATGCGTAGGCCTGCTCAGAGCAGGTTTAACTTCTGGTACATACAACAGCAGACTGCTAAGCATAGGCGGTCGGTGGCCCAACTGTTTGGGGAGGCTAAAGGGGGCGGGGCCAGGTGTGGGGCTTAAATCCATAATTGTCTGATAACACACAGAAAAAATAAATAAATAAAAATAAAAGTCACAATTAATACCTTTTATTAAATTTAGATATTCGATATGTATCATATGTCAAAGAATAAAGTGGTTGCTCAAAGCATATACTAACCACAATCGCTCAACTGCAAAACACTATGCACAACTTTGTGCAAAAACACACTCAGAACCTTACTGTACCGTAAATATTACACTGGGCAGAACCTAATACACCAATATACCACCCATACGGAAAATGCAGACCGTCAACAATATGAAACAAGGATCATAATATCACAATTCTCATGTAGAGCCACAAAACACCCTAATTTTTTTTTTGTTACATTTGTACCCTGCACTTTCCCACTCATGGCAGGCTCAATGTGGCTTACATGGGGCAGTGGAGGGTTAAGTGACTTGCCCAGAGTCACAAGGAGCTGCCTGTGCCTGAAGTGGGAATTGAACTCAGGTCCTCAGTTCCCCAGGAACAAAGTCCACCACCCTAACCACTAGGCCACTCCTCCTTAATGTGGGATAAAATGCTATAAATAAGTAAATAAATATAAACTTTTAATGTTGAGCAATTGATTCTCAAAGTGGACATATTCCAAACACTATAATGAAAATAAAATGATCTTTTCTACCTTTGTTGTCTGGTGACTTTTTCTGATCATGCTGGCCCAGTATCCGATTCTGCTGCTATCTGTCCTCAGTGCAGGTCAGGAAGTCATCCTCCTTAAATATCTCCCTGGCAACCCAGGACACCTGCAGCCAACCCCCCCCCCCCCCCCCCCCCTGCTTTCCCAGCAGTAAGGTAAACAAACCATAAACCAATTTCTACAACTGCTAGAGGGCTTTCACTGCAGCTCCTGCTGTGAGGATGGAGGTAAATCAACAATTTAAACCCCCTAGAGCAGTGGGACTCCACAGCTGATCCATCCTGCTGCAGCAGGGAAGGCAGAGCCTCCCCAAGCCTCTTATACCGGGCGCCTATGCTGCTAAGCACCATTGTGTACACTGCGTTTTTTGTCAATAGTGGTGTCAGAAGTGTATTTTTTAGTAGGGAAAGACTTACTACAGCCTGCAGATACAAACAATGAAGTTCTCTTGATGTCTGAGACACCAACCAACCTGATCTACAAAATTCCTAACCACTTCCACCAATAAGTGAAAAGAAAGGTTAAATGATCTCACTTGGCCGCACAACTTAGGGGACCCTTCAGATCAACAAAACCTCAGTTTTGTACATTTCTCAAATACAACTAACACCTTTCTGTCATTCAGCCCCAAATCATTTGCACAGGATAGGGTGAGAAGGTCATCTGTGGGTTACAGAGGATTTGAACCCATCACTTATGCATGACAGATCAACTGTACCACCCACTAGGCCACCTCATTTGATACAGAAGCCTAGATCACATTCATCTTTGCTGATGTCTTAGGAGGAGAATAGGTGTGCTGGAGTGTCTAGAGTGCTCCTCATAATAGTGGTTATTCAGCCATAATTTAAACATATCCAGTAACCTGTATTGTACCTCACTTTCCTTACTAGGCTGTTTTGTGTTTGACTAAAGAACTAGAATATGTACCCTATGCAGTGCTATGGGCCCCTCTTTGGAACACCAAAGAGAAGCTTGTAGGTCTGTGACCTAGAGGTATCAGGTGAGGCCTTTGAATCAAGTGACCAGCATTCAAATCCAATCTGACCCACAGCTGACCTTCTCACCCTTCCCTGTGCATTTGTCTTAGGGCTAACAAACAGACCCTGCTAACAGATGTGATTTGGGGGAGAGTGCTAATAGTTGAATTTTGGAAATGTGTAACATGGAAGCTTTTGATGATCTGAAGGGTCCCGTAAGTTGTGTGGCCATGTGAGATCATTGAACGTGCCCTTTCACATATTGGTGGAAATGTTTGGGGATGTTGTAGAACAGGTTGTTTGTCTGCAGACTGTAATCACCCTTCTCCCTCAGAGATAAACACTTCCACTCAGAGATGTACATGTTCTCCTCCTAAGGCATCAGTAGAGATGAATGTGAGCGAGGGCTCTCTAGCAAATGAGGTGGTCTAGTGATTGTCATAGTTGACCTGTCATGCATAGGTGGTGGATTCAAATCCCTAGGAACTCATAAGAATTATCAATGCAGAATATACATTCATATTTTATACGCAGATATAACAACTACCGCACAGCCTGATGAAGTCAGAATTCTGCAACAAAAATGTTTATTTTCAACTGACAGCATCTATGGATCCAGATACTGTGTTGCTATGTTGTAGATTGTTTGTTTTTTCCAGAAAATGTATTGAGTTTTCAATATGTAAAAAAAAAATGCAGGTTCAAATACAATACACGTTATTATGCATAAGAGAAAGAGTCCCAATAAGTTGTGTACAATATTATTGGATCCAGAGAATCAGTTATTACAATGTATGAATATAGTCATTGAGAGAAGACCATACCAAAGTCTTCTTATTAATTGATCCAGTGAGATGTGCTGAAGCTAATTCAAATTTATGTTACGGTAAGACAGACTGCCACCAAAAATGTTCATTTAAAAAAGAGGAACTTTTCTAATTTGCTAATATCATTTGTTGTGCTATGGTAGTTAATATATCAAACTAGTAAAAAAGGCCCGTTTCTGATACAAATGAAACGAGCGCTAGCAAGGTTTTCCTTGGAGTGTGTATGTTTGAGAGAGTGTGTGTGAGAGTGACTGTGAGAGAGAGAGAGAGAGAGAGAGAGTGAATGTGTGTGTGTGAAAGAGAGAGAGTGATTGTGGGTGTGAGTATGTGTGTGAGAGTGTATGTGTGTGAGAGAGAGAGTGTGTGTGAGACAGATAGAGTGTGAGAGTATGTGTGCGATACACAGACTCTCTGTGAGACCGAGAGAGTGTATGAGATCGAGAGAGTGTTTGAGAGTGACTGTGTGACACATAGAGAGTGAATGTGATACAGTGTGAGACATAGAGTGTGTGAGAGACAGTGTGTGAGAGTGAGAGAGAGAAAGACACTGACTGTGAGAGAGAGAGAGATAGTGTGTGACAGAGATACCTCCCCCCCTCCCTCTTTGATCTCAGGACCCCCTCCCCCTCTCTGGTCTCAGGACCCCCTCCCAATGTCTCCCCTCTTTCTTTCTGCATCCTTCCATCCAGTGTCTCCATTTTTTCCGTACCCTTCCATCCAGCGTCTTCCCTCTTTCTCTCCCCATCCTTCCATCCTTCCATCCATCTACCCTCTCTCCTGATCCTTCCACCTAATGTCTCTCTCCCCCTCTTTCTATCCAGTGTCTCTCTGTCTCTCTACCCTTTTCTGTTCAGTGTCCCTTCTCTCTCCACATCCTTCCAGTCTCTACCCTTTCTCTCTGCATCCATTCATCCATCTCCCCCTTTCTCTCCCCATCCTTCCATCCCGTGTCTCTCTCTCTCTCTCTATCCCCTTCTTTCCCTCCAGGCCCGCCCACCATAGACCTGCAAAGTCTCCCGCAAAACACGCGGCGCCAGCTCCCATTTCCGGCCACTGCTGCTTCTCCTGTTGAGCAGCAGTGGCCGCTACAAAAACAGCTGTTTTTAAAAAGCAAGCGTGGCACTGCAGGCAGCTATCAGGCATTGGCTGTCGGCTCTACAGCCGCTCCTCTCGCCTCTCATGTCACTGCACTCCTCCGGGGTCTGCTCCAGGGGCAGTGAGAGGCGAGAAGAGCGGCAGCAGAGCCGGCAGCCAATGCCTTATGGCTGCCTGCGGTGCCACGCTTGCTTTTTAAAAACAGCTGTTTTGTTTTTGAGTTTGATTCTTAAAGGAGATAACCTCTTAATATATTTTAGGTTAAATCATACTTAGTATAACATTTATTTGGGGGGAAACCATCATTTTAATAATTTCAAGTCTTCCTCACCAAGAGATATGTAGGGGATGCCATTTTAGCAGGAGATCCTTAAGAAACTTAATTCTATTGTCATCATTATATTTGATAGTGTCTTGTATTGTGTAGTGTAAATCTATACCCAGATATCTGACTTTTGTAGAGGACCATACTAAATTATAAGGTTCAATTAAATTGGGTACAACATGTATATTTAATGGCAGGACCTCTGTTTTAGATTGATTAATTTTGTAGCCAGAAAATGTCAAAAAGAGTGTATATGGGAGAAGAGTGAAGGTAGGGAGGTTGTGGGATTGGAAATATATAGCAGAATATCATCTGCATATTCAGAGGTTTTGAAATGCATATTATGATGTTATTCCGGAAATATTAACTTGGGAATTAATGGCAATTAAAAGTGGTTCCAAAGCTAAATTGAACAAACAAGGAGATAGAGGGCACCCTTGTCGTGTACCTCTTTGTAGAAAAATATAATCTGATAGGTGATTATTAGCAATTATTCTAGCTGTGGAATTTGTGTAAAGAACTTTGATTTTAGTTATAAATTCTAGTGGCGCACCAAACCATTGAAGAATTAAGAATAGGTAAGGCCATTCTACTCTGTCAAAAGCCTTTTCTGCATCCAGTGACATAGCAATGATAGGGTAGTTTTGAGGTTTGGCTATCTGTGATAAATGGAAAAATAATCTGGAAATATCTGTAATTAATCTATTTGGCATAAAGCCAATTTGATTTGGAGAAATAACTCTACCAATAATTTTCTTCATTCTGTTAGCTAATATTTTAGTATAGTGTTTGAGTTAAGGAGAGAAATAGGTCTGTAATTTTGAACTAGTTGGGAGTCTTTATTAGGTTTGGGCATTACTGTGATAGTAGCTTCTGTGAATCAACTAGTTGCGATACCTGCAGGTTCCATCATGCTGAATAAATGCACAAGTGTTGGAGTGAGGAGATTTTTGAATGTTTTACAGAATTCAACAAGGATACCATCTGGACCAGGTGCTTTATGAGAAAGGAGATCTTTTAGAGCTTGTAGAACACCCTCCATATTAAATGAGTTTAAAATTTTTTTATTGTCTGTGGTAGACCATTGTGGATGTTCAAGGTAGGCAAGAAAGTCTTCAACTTTTGTAGAATCTCCATTCGACTCAGGTGTGTATAATGTCTGTTAACATTGATGAAATGATTTCAATATATCAGAGGCTGAAGTAACGATTTTATTTTTATTGTTCCGAATGGAATGAATCTGAACTTTGGCTCATTTACATTTAAGATAGTTAGCTAATATCTTACCACCTTTGTTGCCTTCAGTATAATATTGTATTTTAGTTTGAAAAATTTCTTGTGTAGCTATTTCACTATAGGTATATTTAAGCTGACACATTCTATTTAGGAATTGTCTGTCTTGAGAAGAAAGATAATTATTTTCATATTCTTTAATTTGCTTTTCTAAATTATCCAGCAATGCACTTTGCAGTTTTGTTTCAAAAGCTGCAGTTGAAATCATTTCACCTCTTAATGTTGCTTTGAAGGCTTCCCATATAGTGAGTGGGGATAGTGTCTCATCTAAATTATTTTGAAAAAATTCAGATATAAAATTATTAATTTCTGATTTAAATTTTTCATCTGAAAGGAGATTAGCATTGAGCCGCCACACAGGAGATCTGGTATATGCCTGGTTGAGAGAAGATAAGGTCAAGGAGATGGGAGCATGGTCAGAAATAACTATTGGGTATATTAGAGCTCCTACCACTAATGGAAGAAGAGTAGCAGAGAGCAAAAAGTAATCAATTCTGGAGAAACTATTATGAGGTGAAGAGAAGTGTGTGTATTCTCTTGCATTTGGAAATTTTATTCTCCAAGGGTCTACCAAGTTCAATTGAGTAATTAAAGAATGTAGTGTAGTGGTAGCTCTAGAAACAGATTTAGTAGCAAGAGCATTTTTATCTAGCCATATATCAAGAGGAAGGTTGAAATCACCAGACATAAGTATGGGAATTGAGATGAAAGATGAGAGAGAGTGAATTAATGAGAGAAAAAAGTCTGGCAAGTCAATATTAGGTGCATATATGTTTACTAGTAGCAGCAGTTCAGAGGAAATTTCTGCTTTGACAATTAATCAACACCCTTCAGTATCAGCTACTTGGTCAAGAATTTTAACCTGGAGATCTTTATGTAAAAGTATAGACACTCCATTTCTCCTGCCTATCGAACGAGCATCAATAGATTGTGATATCCATTTATAAGGAGAAATTACTTAACCATCCATTGCCCCAGGTACAAAATAAGTACCTGTATATGTAAGCCGCATTGAGCCTGCCATGAGTGGGAAAAAGCACGAGGTACAAATGTAACTAAAATAAAAAAAATAAAAATAAAATAAAAATTAATTTAGCTTGTGATATCCATTTATAAGGAGAAATTAATTTAGCTAAGTTAGCAACATGTGTTTCTTGTAGGAAAATAATAGATGGCTTGAACTTTTTAAAATGTGTAAATATTTTCTTACGTTTAACAGGACGTTTTAGACCATTCACATTCCATGAGATAACGTTTAGAGCTGTATTGGAAGAAATATTAGCTATTATGGAGGTTGATAGATGATAAAAACAGAATTTTTAAGTGATATGATTCCTCTCATTAAACAAGTGAGAAAAAACTCTTCCCTTTGCATATTGAAATCTAATGACATAAAGAGCTAACCAAAGAGGAGTTCAGTCAAAGCAGAATAACTTCACTGAATAGTGCTGATGCCTGTGACAAAAACAAGGACCTCAACAGCAAGTCCCACCAATTAAGAAATATTGAATCAATAATCATGTAAACTAGAATAACACAAACACTTAAATCCATTATGAAAAGGAGATATTGGAATTCAGTCATGTTGAAGCTGATCCAAGTAAGCCTGTAGTTGTTCTGAAGAGTCAAATGTCTTGGTAGCATTATGCAGAGTGATGGTCATTCGGGCTGGGTATTGTAGACCAAATCGCGCCCCGAGGGATTTAAGCTTCGGTCGCATTTCCAGAAAAGCTTTTCTTTTCCTTGCAGTAGTTTTAGCTAAATCGGGAACGATAAGGACAGTCTTACCATCAATGCTTATAACTGGATGAGAGTGAGCAGTAGTTAAGATCTGCAGTGCTTGTTGGTAACGCAACAACTTTACCACTATAGGTCTGGGATGCGGTTGATTAAGTCTCTTGAAGGACAGCATGTGATGTGCGTGCTCAAACTCTATTAGAGGATCGAAGGTGATATGGAGTATAGAGGGGATTCATTTGCTGAGAAATTCCAGCATTATTTGTTCCTTCAAGTGACTCTTTGAGGCCCATAATTCTAATGTTGTTCCATCTGGATCTGTTGGCTAGATCTTCAATTTCTAATTCCAACTTTTTAAATTGTGCTGTTGATGAATCTTGTAGGCGGGTTATTTGTAAAGCCACATGATCAGAGCATTTCTGTAACTCCTCGATTCGAACTTGAAAGGCGTAAAGTGAGGTGGTGATGTTGGCTATTTCTGCTTTAAGTTCGCATGTAGTTTTGTAATGTCTGGAGGAAAGATCTCGAAGTGCCCTAAGTTCTTCTAATACCGAATCTGAAAGTGCAGAAGCAGATTTTCCTGGTGCCATTTTCTAATTTTGTTCTTTTAGATCCTGTTGTTGCGGAGGTGCAGAGATCAGATTTGGATGTTTTCGAACTTGACATTAGATAGTAGGCAGGGATCAGATGAAAAGTGAAAATGCTCTTGTTTAATATGTTATTCTAGTTGATTTTCTGGTTGTGCTGGCAAGAGATGAAAGATCATGTGTCCATCTTTGTCAAGAGCTCACCAGCACCCCCCCCCCCCCCCTGTAGATTACATTTGTAATTCAGGTGCATGCAAGCTTTCAATGTACCGTGTAGATCTAACTATGTATTCACAGTGAACTCCTGTGATATGGAGACCATCAAGTACCTCTGTGGCCATTTACAGGAATATACGGATATAAGTATACTTGGAGGGGACATCAATATGCCACTTCCCATTGCATTGTGAGGTACTTCCACTCTTGTCTGAATAGGCCTACTCAGAGCACCAGTAGACCATGACAGCATTGTATGTGTTGGCATGCCCCCAAGGTGTGACGGCTGCTAACAATGCTTGCTGGATAGAGGTATGCTATGCTTCAAAACTGTAATAGGTAGAAGACCATGAGGGTTTGCCAACTGGATCCAGATTCCCCTGATAGGGTTAATCCAGTCCAGGCTTTCAACCATTGCATGTAATCTTGTCTTTCTTAGAGAATGCAAATGTCGAAAGCGGAGGTAACAGACCTTACATGCAATGGGTGAAAGCCTGGACTGCATCAATCCTCTCAAGCGAATCTGGATCCAGCTGGCAAACTTAGGTGACCATGGCTAGCCCCTGAGATCATGGCTTCTGAAGCCCATTGTGCACCCACAGGGAGAGACTAAAGAAAGGTACAATTATGTTCTGTTCCCTAGTTCAGTGAAGGGAGGGGGAGCTGTACAAGTCCACCAAAGTATGTGACTGTTTGACAGCATGCTGCTTTAACCTAGCACTGAGGCGAGACATACCTGTGGAAGGGAGGAATGTGGCAGTGCATATGAGGGAGATAATGCACCTTAGGAACATAACAAACAGAGAGGACAGAAGATGAGAAAATAATTAAGGCTGCCACACTTCAAATGCAAAACATATATTTATTGAAAGAAACAAATCCAAACCTCCCTCCAAACCCCATTCCCTCCTCCACCACATGCCATAACATAATATCAAGAACATAAACATTTCCCACTCCCATCACTCTCTACCCCTACCTCCACCCTTATAACAGAACATTGATAAATACCCTATGCCTCTGCCCACTGTAAACAATGTCCTGTATGGGGATGTAGTGTGACAGAAGAGAGCCAAAACTCAAGTTGCTACCTAGTGGTAGCATCTGCCATTGACCACTTGTGAACATGGAGGATGTAAAAGAAAGACAATGGCAGCGAGATGCATAGCAAAGTCTAGGAGCGAGTAAGAGTCCCTTCTAGTGCAATGTCCCTGAGGCCACTGGGGATGGAGGATGCTCTACAAATGGTCCTCGATTTCAGCTCTCCACATCCACCTCTTCAATGACTAGTGGATGGTGGGCTGTGAGAGGGTCCAGTGGAGGAGGCCTGGCTGGTGGTGGAGGCCCTGGTGGGGAGGCTGGATGGGGAGTGGAGCACTTGGAGGGATGGAGGAGATGCCAGGTGTTGTGGTTTGGATGAGGAGCTGTGGGAGAAATGTGGCAAGGGTGTTCTGGTTGCCTTCCAAAGCACGTTGAATGCCTGCTTGGCTGTTAGGGAGGTGAGGTATTCCTCTTCAAATGCCCTTCTGTCTTTCACCTCCCCTATGAGGGCATCCAGCTACTTATAGAACTCCATTACCTCTTCCTTGAGCAGGCCTTGCTCCCAGTGGATGTTCCTTCCAGTGGACACCAGGAGGCTGTTGTCATTGTCTGCCTGCTTATGGTGGCTTAGGTGGGTATCGGGCCTCTCATCTGCCCTCAGATGCTGGTAATCCTCTTCCTTCTCATCCTCCATCTGGCCAAATACATCCCCCTCCAGCTCTTCCAGCTCTTACTTCTGTCCCCTCCATCTCAGCTGCTGCTGGTGCTGCTGCAAATACTGATGTAGGTGCTGCTGCTGCTGCTACTGCTGTTGCTGCTGGTCTCGAGGCAGCTGCAGTGTCCCTAGCTTCTTCCAATTCTTCCTCCTCCTCCTCCTAAGGAGCCCAGTCTTGAGAAGCTTGAGTATCTACAGGAGGAGATAATATGGGACATTAGCATGGGCAGACATTGGAATGTGGCCGCATAGCAGGAACTGGGCCAAACAGTGCAGGAAGGGATACATTTGATATGCTGGATAGATATGACCACACAACTGACTGCCAGGGCTATGATGCATTTAACAGATCTGCTTGCTGACAGTGACGCTGTTCAATTCCTGACCAATAGCTGTACATGTTAGTGTCACAGATCACAGAATTTTATATGTGACCATCACCATTAGTCACTGTTGTGCATGAATCCATGAGTCAAGCTATGATCATTAACATAGTGGGTCCTGGGTGAGGAATGGGCAGGGGCCAAAGTGGCATGCAGTCAGGGCCTCCCCCCCCCCTCAAGGCAGCAGGAAAGATGTTTTGTTGGGGCTGTCCAGATTAGCCATGGGAAGAGTGACCATCCACCAGTTGAACTCTTACTGTACAAATCAGACACATTTATTGAGCACATATGTGATTAGCATGGCCTTTAAATAGCTGCCCTTGATGACTAGAATTTTCTTTTGCTGCTTTTCACACATGTACTCTACATCCCAAGATGATGAGGTATAGGAATACTTTTATACATTAATATTTTTAATTGGGTCAAACGGCTGCCTGGAACATTCATCTTCTGACCCCTGTTATGGCTGGGAGGAAACCATGGCTATGTTATATAAGTTTATATGGCAAATAAGGTGCATATTCTTACCTAGTCGCCTGTGGGCTATATCCCGTTCTCCAATCCCAGCCACAGCTCCAGGGCCAACTGTGGCTACAACCTCCCTCTCTAGGGCACTCAGGGTGATGGTGCTGTTGTTTCCTCTGCCTCTCTCTGGTTGTGTTTATCACAGACTTTATTATGCATATGCTGTCATTTCTTCTTTAGATTCTCCACCTCACAATTCTGGTGGTGGACAGAATTGATTCTTTGATAGATGTGCTGTCAGATAGCAGGTTGACAATTGGCACTAGTTCTGTTTGCTGCTTCCCCATACGGGACATTGAAATTAGCTCTGATCTCAGTAACTAAAATGCGTAGCTTGCATGAAAGAAAATTAATCTTGGGCTTACTGGCCATTTTATCTATAAGTAAGAGTTCCCCATGGAATAAATTACCATATTATATTAATGCCGATTTTTGTTTGGAGGGAATTGGCATGGCGTGTTGACGTTTCTAGTTGGTGCTGGTTTACAATAAGTAGCGTTTAGGCATGACAAAGAGTGAGTTTCCATTCTCTGATGATGCTTGATATATTTTGCAATTTTGGTGTGTGTTCTGACCCTGCATTGTACCTATCTCATTAGATTATTATCCTTCCTGCTCCTGTCCACTCTCTTCTCACCTCCACCTCTGTCCATTTGTCCCTTCAAAATACCCTGCTTTCTCTTTCCCCCTGTTCCTTTCCTCCTCCCTACCTATATACCATACCTGGAAAAAGACTGGAAGTGGTGCAGAGAAAAGCTACAAAAATGGTTTGGGATTTGAGTTGCAAACCATATGATGAGAGACTTGCCGACCTGAACTTGATACAGACGTTCAAATATTTGAAAGGTATTAATTCGCAAATGAACCTTTTCCAGAGAAGGGAAGGTGGTAAACTAGAGGACATGAATGGAGGTTGAAAGGGGCCAGACTCAGGAGTAATGTCAGGAAGTACTTTTTCACAGAGAGGGTGGTAGATACATGGAATGCCCTCCCGCGGGAGGTGGTGGAGATGAAAACGGTAATGGTATTCAAACATGCGTGGGATAAACACAAAGGAATCCTGTTTAGAAGGAATGGATCTATGGAATCTTAGCAGAGTTTGGGTGGTGACACAGGTATTTGGAGAGTAAAATCGGTGCAGGGCGGACTTCTACGGTCTGTGCCCTGATCATGACTGAATAGATATGGATGGGCTGGAGTATAAATTTTAAGGGGCTTCGACGTTAGCTTCAGAACTTTTAGTACAGGAACAGTGCTGGGCAGTATTTTACGATCTGTGCCCTGAGAAAGGCATGGACAAATCAAACTTGGGTATACATACAAAGTATTACATACTATGTAAAATGAGTTTATCTTGTTGGGCAGACTGGATGGACCGTTCAGGTTTTTATCTGCCGTCATTTACTATGTTAACACGTTACCTGTGTTCAAGTTACTGTGTGGTGTGTGTGCAACTACTTGTGTTTTTGGTTTTGAATTGGGTGTGTCCCTGTATGTATTCATGTTCCATTGAGTGTGTGTCTATTTGCTGCTGAGAGTGATGGCTGGCTTCTACATGGAATAGCTGATAGTATGAGGTGGGCTGAGGCTACAGAAGAGAGGCCTAGGCTGAGGTCAAGGTCAGGTCTCATGGGTGTACAGAACCAGGGTGAACTTTCTGGACATGACTGATGGGCAATGTATATGCAACTACCACTTTAATAGAGAGACTATTATACATCTGTGTGAGCAACTAGAAGAGGACTTGGAACCCACCACTTGGAGAGGGCAACCAGCACCTTTCAAAGAACTCTAGGAGCTGCAGGCATCAGCCAGTCATCTGCCTCATGCATGATTAGCAACCTTTTTCAAGCTTTTTTGCGAAGGAATTCCCTATATATCCCATTCTCCATGTGTGAGGCAGAACAGCAACAAACAATGATGACCTTTTACCAGCTAGTCCAATTCCCTTTGGTTCTGGGTGCAATTGATTGCACACTCGTGGCCCTTAGACCACCTACACAAATTGAGCAAGAGTACCGAAACTGGAGAGGCTATCATTCGCTCAACATGCTGATGGTCTGCAACACTCAAAATGGAAATCATAGATGTGTGTGCAAACCACTCCTGTAGAGTATACCCTGTTGAGGTCTGGCATCCATGATACTTTCCAGAGGGGACACATCCAAGGTAGCTGGTTATTAGGTGAGAACCCCAACATGGTTTTAATTATTGACTACATATCTCTCTGCTCAGCACAGATGCATGGCCAACATGGAACCAGTGGTCTGGAGGATAACACAGAACACACTTGTGGAACCTGACAACATGCAACAAGATATTTGTGTCCATTGTCTAACATCATCTGTTTTCTCCTGTCCTCAATGCAGGTAACTATGGCAATCCACTGATGAGCTGGCTCATGACCCCAAAAGTGAACCCCCAGAGGCCAGAGGAGCAATGATATAATACAGTACAAGCTGCAGCCCGGGCAGTGATTGAACAAGTATTTGGACTGCTAAATCCCAGATTCAGATGTCTCGACCACTCTGCAACATTTTCTTTGCTTTCTACATGCTGCACAATTTGGTGATAAGCTGCCATATGCCATAAGGATATCCAATGAGTATATATAAAGGAGTCTTATGTAAAGACAGCAGTAAAGTGATATAATTCAAAAAGGAACTGAACATTTTAGCAAAACAATTGTACGGGCTGCAAAGAAAACAGTAATAGAGAACCATCAAAATAAAATGAGAACACTAAAGGCTATATTGAAAAAAAGAGGACGGCACCACTTATTGAAGATATATGCTGTGTGAACAAAGCTGCCCGAAGGCATCATATCAAAAAGATATATTGTGCAAACAAAGTTGCCCAAAGGCATCCGCTCTATAAGAATGGTAAAACAAAGGACAAGTGACACTGTGTAGTAGACAATATATATATATATATATATATATATATATAGAGAGAGAGAGAGAGAGAGAGAGAGAGAGAGAGAGAGAGAGAGAGAGAGAGAGAGAGAGCTATATGAGTATATAAAACATATACTGCTGGGAATCATTAAATGACATATAAAAACACCTAGAGACAGCTGAGTGGGCACCAGTGCATTAAAATTCGGCACAACAGTATGAAAGATGATATTCAAAAAGTAGGACATTAGTATCAGCCACTGCAATCACTGAAAATGCCAAAACCCAAAAACATGTAACTGCCCAGTAAACTATCATATGAATACAAATCAAAAAATTGTCAGATCACCAGCACATCTGGAAAACTTCAAAAAACCTTAATGAATACTAATCATTAAAGCACCTGTGTGAATATCGCTATACAACTGAGGCGAATGATTCTGCTGGCATGTAGTTTCTGTGTAGGAATCTGTTAACAGTCCATCTTGTTCTAGTTTCCCAGAAGTAGGTATACTTGTGCTCTGGAGCACAGTGTAATATTTCATAGATGTGTTGGAGATGTTATGATTTGGAAAGTTTGCTATATAGGTCTTTAATGTGTCTTCGCAGGGATTTGTGTTATTTTGAAAAATGGCTGGTCCTTTTTGAAAGCAGGCTCTTGTCACACAACATAAAAAGAATCAGAACTAGTGGTCTTCATATTCGGCATAGTCACCATACAAAGAAAAACTTGTCTGATTTAATTGGCGCCTGGAAGTGGAAGGAGTAAGTGCTGCTCCTGAGGTGATCATCACAATAGTGAAACTTTTTCGTATGTGTAATCTCCTGGTAAATTGGGTGTGTGGATTTCCCCAGGGGATTTCTAGAATTGGTTTGAAGAACTCTCCAGATTCACTGTGGAGAGAGATAGTATGAGTAGGGAGGGTGAAGAACTCAGCCCAGAATGAGGTATTAAGAGAATAAGTGACAACGGCTGTGATAGTTGGGGTGGAGTTTGAATGCTATAAAAGTTATGGGATTACAGAGCACATGGTCTTTGGTTGCCTTCACCCCCGGAGAGGGGGGTATCCTGATCAGGCCCAATAACCTAAGTTTGAACAAAGGAGTTGTTGCTGTTAATAAAAGCAGTAACTGTGAGGACGGCTTCAGGTGGGTAGAAAGGGTTAAACCCCAGGAGCAGAAAAGGAAGAGCCTGTTTGGTGCCAGGCTTGTAGAAGTGCACCTCTGGTGGAGTAGGACAGACAGGGAGGTCTGATTCTGAGTGAGTCTGGCAGCAGGTTAAAAGTCTAGTGGGACAGTTTGTCAAGGAAGGAGTGGGAAGCCATAGCCTTGGATTGTTCTGCCAGAAAAGTTGGATATTGGAGAATTGGTTGATACTGTACATATGTAAATACCTTAGGATTTTTCAAGAGACTATTAATTCATTAGTTAGAGCTTTTCACCCAAAGTCTTGGAATGGCACAAAAACCTCTTTCAGCAAAGTGAACTGTTTGTTACAAAGAAAGTATGAGGTTTGGATATCTGCCTGTTGCAACGTTCCAGTAAAACTGAGTTTTTGCATTTAATATAAAACCTGGAGTGGAGAGTTTCATTAGAGTGTGAGTGAAATCAATTTGCCTCTAAGACTGTTAAAGGAATAATAAAGAATGTGGCTTAAAACCCTACAGCCTATGAGATCAAGCCCGGCCCCAGCCTGTGCCCAGCTCATGATAAGAGATCTTTTGTTTGTGGTCCTGGTTTGGGGTACCTGACCCATAGAGCTATCTGGTGCTCAGAACTTGGGGTGAGACCTGAGTTATATGTAAGGGGGATAGCTCTGTTGTTGGGAAATATGGAGTTTGTCATAGAGAACTGGAAATGCAGAGTTTATATTAAGATTCTGTTCAATCCTGTAGAGAATCCAGACTTAACGCCATACAACAGAATTTGTTGAATGATGCTATCAATTGTAATGGTGGTTTTATCTAGTAGATGAAACAAGCTGGAGGATAATGGTTTCTTTATGCATAAAAGGCCCTGTTGTATTTTGTTGTAATTTAAAAAAGGGAGTTGAGGAAGGTGTGTGTGATGTAGTGTGTATGATGTTTGGAAATGTTGCTTTGACTTGCCCTCTTCTATACCTCGTTTGTCCAACTGTTGCCATCCCAGATAGCTCAATCTAGAGATGCTGCTTGGACACACCTTGAGGCGACACTGTTGAATATAGTGCCTTACACAAAAAATGAAACAAACTGGTTTACAATTAGAAAGGAACACCATAGCAAACAGAGAAAAGAGTCAATATCCAAAGCAGAAATATAGTACAAAACTATCAAAGAAAATAACAATGATAGCAGTCACTCTGCCCCACTAGAGAACAAACCAAGGGGCGTTTACTGCAGCTTAAAATGAATTACTGTGAGTCACGAGCATACATCCTGCAGTAAATTCCAAATCGGCATACACTAACCACATGCTAAAAAATAGTTTTTAATTTTTGTTGGAGGGGGAATGTCTGGGAGCCGAGAGTAGGTGTTTCAACACTATTCAGTCAGTGTAGCTATATTACGGCTCTCTAACTGGTTTGTGCAGAATTACTACTACTACTACTACTATTTAGCATTTCTATAGCACATGAGCTCTTACTGCCTACAAAATAAGTGTTGGTAAGTGCTCATGCACTAATTTATTTTTAATTGCCATGCATCAATGGCAACATTAGCCCATGGTTATTAATACAAAAATTGGAAAATTGGTTATTTTACTGCTATGGTAAAAATGCCCTTAGCATGCAGGAAAAACCAATGCAAGTGTGTGTTAAGGCCATTTTTTACCACAATTTAGTTAAAGGATCTCCAAGACTTCAATCCAGTCACTCTCCAAAAGCCCAAATAAACAGAATGTGGGGCCGTAACTGGACTGCAGAAGCTTGTTTCAGAACTAAACCACTGCAGGGGAGAGTGAAGACCCTGAGAACATTTATGAGAATTGGATCCTCCTATCCAGAAAGGAGTATCAAGGGTTAAGAATAGAAGCAGAAAATTGGGAAAAAATAGCCTAAGCAGCTTGTGACTTGTGTACGTGATAAACATATCCTGTACAGATGTCATGGACAATAATATGGAACAAAGTATGTGATAAGCCCATCCTGCAGGGGACAAAGTTGAAGTCTTAATTTTTGCTTAGCCTTGAACTAATGCAATAATATTCAAACAGGTTTACCCAAGTGACTTGACCTATCATAAACAAACATAAGCAACTCATCTATCTACTGGTTCAAATAACCACTATCTACAATGACTCAGAAACATCGCCTACCAACCTTCTTACCCTCCATGCTCTTCCCATTTTCTCCTTAATTGCTCCACCGCCTTACCTATCCCTATCCTTTTTCTCATACCTCTTCTATCCCATTTACTCCTTGTTCATTTGTCCTATTACATACCCCTTTGTTGATTCTGTTACTATTGATTGTATTCTCTTGTTACTATGTAAGCCGCATTGAGCCTGCGATGAGCGGGAAAGTGCGGGGTACAAATGTAATAAATAAATATAGGTAATCAGTATCTGTATCCTCTCTACCACAGTATCTGTATGACTCTACCATATGTCATGTGGGACATGGAAATTAGATCTACCCATTTTTATTCTGTCATATGTTATACTATGAAGTTCTGTGATTTTGGTCATTTTATGAAAGATATGGCCATTAACCCCCAGATTCTATATAGCGTGCCTAGAGATCAGCACCAAAACTGGCGTAGATTCTATAACAATGCATGTAATTTATCAAGCTTAACGAGCTAATGAGCACTAATAACAGCACTTAACAAGCAATAATGAGCACTAATTGGCACTGATTACAATTTAGGCAGACATCTCGCTAAGCATATTCTATAATGATGTGTGCCGAACTTCTAACTTGTGAAGGCAAAAAGGGGCATTGGTGTAAATGGATGTGCGTAGATTTAGGTGCTGGAATATCAACTAAGCTTATTCTATAATCTGTGCCTAGATCCGTGCACCGATTATAGGCTATGCTTAGTCGGCACTGATTTCAGCACCTATTTTTTAGGTGCCATATATAGAATCTCACCCTGTGTATGTCTAATTGTTTTTATGTCTTTGTTATTTTTATTATGAATGTATTTTTGTAACCCGCCCAGAACCTTGGATGGAGTGGAATATAAATTTGTGAAAGAAAGAAAGAAAGCTGAACTGCAAATTTATGTGGAACAAATGTCACAGATATAAAAGGAACAGAAGTGAAGTAGAGAGCTGAAGAGCTTGGGTGAACATCTCTAATTGGGAGAATACCGTGAGCCTCTAACCAAAAGCTTTTGCCAATTAACTAACAGTTATCTCTGTGTGATATTCTTGCTCTTGGCATCTCCCAGGGACCGGAAGCATAGAGCTGAGCAGGTGTCATGAGCCAACAAGAGCAGGAGGAGGCTAGAGCCAGTTGAGAGTTATAGAGGAGGTTGAGAACTACAGCAGAGAGGAAGCAGAACAGAGCTGTTCTCAGGGTGTCAGACTGACCTACCACTGTCAGCACTGGGACCAGAAATCAGTTGGGTAGAAGCTGCAGGAACAGCTGGAACCTTGAAGAAAATGCTGCTGCTGAAAAAAGAGTGGAGGATTTCAGAGGGTCATTGCAGTGGATTGGGTTGTGCTAGTCTGTGAGACAGGCTGCTAAAGAAAATAGTGAAAACCTTGGGGAAGTTCCTGCTGCAGTGTGACAGGTAGGGGCATCCATGCTGCCACAGTAGTCCTATGGAGGCGGTGGAACTCTGTTGGAATGATGCACTTGACAGTGCTTTCAAGGGGAAATGTGTTCTGATGTACAGATCTGAAACAAGCCCCCTCAGCAGAATTCTGCTGCAAGAAAAAAAGGGAAATCAACTGATTGATTTTGAAGGTTGGCTCAAGCTGAGAACTAAGAGTGACAGCTGGAGCAGACAGTTGAACATGCACAGTGGAGAGACTTTGGAAAGGGTAGTAGCTGTGCTGAAGGGCTGTCCATTTAAAGTGTTATGAAGGCAATTTTGGAAGAAAATGTGTTTTAAATTGTGTAGGACACAGCCCAGTGTACAAAAGCACTGACAGCTTGTCAAATGCTATCAGACGTACTAACTCTCTTAGAACAAAAAAAATAGATGTTTGACTGAAAGTGTGTATGAGACATTTTAAGCAATATTGATGTAGTGAAAAGTAAGCTGAATGAAAGAAATATATGTAATTTTGAGCAACCATGGGGAATATCAGCTTTAGCCTGTGTATATGAGGAATTAATTGAATGAAAAAGAACAACAAAAGACATAGATAGGTCCATTTGAAGGCTATCAAAGAATTAAAAAAAAATATTTGTAGAGACAAAAAAATGGACTGTAGTTTGCTAATTACTTTATTGAGGATTATTGCAAATAAGAAAATAAAGTAAGAAAATCAAATTGCCTGAATATTTGGATCACACATTACTTCTTTTTTTTTTTTTTAGAAGAAGAATTGTTAGTGAGTCTAACTGTTCCCTAGCTAAGGGACAGAAAGTTCAGCAGCAAACTGGCAGTATTTGAATCCAGACTATAAGGAGGTAATTTTATAATGGGGCAGGAAGGTACCTAGTTTTAGCCTATTTTAAAGACACATAAATGCCCTTTTACAAAGCTGCGGTTAAGGGTGGCCTTAGTGCGCCCTTATGTGGGTCTTTCCTGTATGCTAAGGCCATTTTTGCTACAGCAGGAAAATGGTCGATTTTCAGATTTTTACATTAATTTTTACATTAATTATTGCCACCTGTTTTCCAGGTGGTAGGGACTCATGTGCTAAACCTGTGCTAATCAGTTAGCATGCAACAAAGCCCATGTGCTAACCAATTAGTACAAAACACACCACTTTCCAACCCCAGACCCACGTGGATAATGCATGCATATCCCTAATCTACTGAGGGACAACTCAGTGCATCCTGTGTTCAGCCATTTTAAGCATGCGTTAGTGCTTACTGCAGCTTTGTGAAAGGTTTGATAGAACGTGTCTTTATAAAACACTGGCTAAAATCCTGGAGAAATTGCGCTTAGATTGAAGGCACAGAGATTACGCCTGCTTAAGAGCAGGTATTAATGTACTCTGTATAATATGCATGTAATTTGCAGCCCCACTAATGCTTCCTCCAAGCTCCGCACTGAGCACTTCTAATCTACAAGTATGCCTTAGCTTGCACTGTGTGTACTTTTAGGCATGACCTATTTTTATAAGAACCTAATTTTATAATCAGTGTTATATATATTAAAATGTTTTATAAAATTACCCTCTTACCCTCTCATTCTATAACAGAGCATTTAATTCTAGGTGCCATTTCACACAAACTGATAGAACACTTCAGGGCTGCCGATTGGGGGCAGAGGGGCAAGATTCCCTGGACCCTGCCTCCAAGGAAGGGCCCAGGCTCGGCTCAGGCAAGCTTCTTCCTGGCTGCTTCTGGGACGGGTCTGTCTTCTCTTGGTCTCTCTCCTGCTCCTGCTGCTTGCCAACCAGGACCTGGATAATTGTATTAACGTGATATCGCGTTGATGCAATCATCCGGGTCCTGGGTAGCATGCGCAGCAGGAGCAGGAGAGGACAGCAGCAATCGGTAAGGGGGCGGACGGTTCAAGTTGGTGTGGCTGCAGTCCGAGTGTGGAGGGGGGGGGGTGGCGGCGGCCCGAGTGGGGGGCGCAGTGGTCCGGTCCTGCCCCAGGTCCTGCTGGGTCTCTCGGTGGCCCTAGAACACTTAACACTGCGTAAGTGCTAGCAGAGTACTCAGTGCTATTCTTTAATGTAAGTATGTGAATCTCTTAGCAGTGAATGCAAAGAGGAAGGACATGGGTGGATCTAACATTTAAGTACAAAACATCGAATACTGTAACACATGTAAATGCTGCATTTCTGCATGTCCACTTACACCAGCCATAGACCTGACATTAAGTAGGTGTGCCTCAATGTTGGCTTGTTGATGCCAGATGCCAATTTACACTAGTATTCTATTAAAACACTTAGGGCCCTGTTTACTAGACACGCTAGCATTTTTAGTGTGCAGTAAATGTTAGAGATACCCATATATTTCTATGGGTGTCTCTAGCGTTAGAGCACACAAAGTTTTAGCGTGCGCTAAAAACGCTAGCATGCCTATAGCGCAGCTTAGTAAACAGAGCCCTTACACTCTTAAGTGTTCTTATAGAATAGGATCAGAGAAAGCAGGCACCAAAATTGTGGTGCCCAGTTAGAGAATTGCCTCCTTACCCCTGGATTCCATATAGCGCACCTAGCGTTCTGTGCCAAAATCCAAGCACATTCTATAATAAAGTGCAACTTAATTGGCTTAACAAGCCAATCAGCATTGTGTTAATATTTAGGGTGCATTTGTCCCTTCCTGAACTGTGGTCCAGTCCAGGAATGAACAAAGCACCCAAGGCTGCTATTGTATATTTGTATTCGTTTATCTAGACTCATAAATCCCCAGAGTAGTGCACTTACTCTGAATAATTCTAGAGACAGTAATTAGAAGACGTACAATGGATATGAGAAATCAGCTTTTTATTAATGCTCACCACGATCAGATACAACAGGATCAACGTTAGTACAAGCCAAGCAATTTCTCAGGGGAGATCAGCAAGCGAATCAAACTCGTGTCACAAATACTGGAATCTCCCCTAAACACCTTTTCAGCTGCCAGTTTTATACCCTTTACTACTAATCACATTAATGGCAGTTTCGCATTATCATCATTATTTCTATTTTGAAATCATTACTTTCGACCACAATGACTTCTTAACTTTCCAGTTTCGCCCAGCCCTTTTTATAGTTCTCTCTTTTTGCACCCGGTTACCAGTAAATCTATCTCTTATGGGATATCTCTTGACTGCAGGTTCTCGTTATGCCAATGACCAGCTGTCATTTTTACCTCAGCTCAGTTCTTTTTGCAAACTTGTCAAGTTTCACTAACTCTTTAGCCTGTCACATTTCTTTGTTGCTTAACTCAGTGAAATGTTGGGTCACAGATGGTCTTATGATTTTTGAGGCCTAGCTGGCAGCTGCAAGTCACTTGACCTGTATTTCACTGAAGGCTGAAGACAAGTGGTGACAATATTCTACAATTGTTAACAGCACTTAACAAGCAATAATGAGCACTAATTGGCAATAATTAGAATTTACACGCACAAATCCCTAAGCGTATTCTGTAATGCACTGTGCCTAAATTTTAATACACACAAGCAAAAAGGGGCATGGTTATGGGCGGGAAAATGGGTGTTTCATGGGCATTCCTAAATTTATGTGTGATATTATAGAATATGGCCCTCTGCACCTAAATCTACCTGCCACATTTTTGTTGGCATAAATGGATGCACGTAGTTTTAGGTGCTAGGATATCGACAAAGTGTATTCTATATACTATGCCTGAATCTAGGTGCCACTTATAGAATACACTTAGACGGAAATGTTTTCTGTGTGGATTTTTTAAGCGCCATATATAGAATCTGGCCCTTACAGGGCAATTCTATAACAGAGCACCTGGTAGGAGCCTATTTTATAAAGGAAGGTAAATGATTTTAGGTGTACATTGAAGCTTTTATGTTTGCTTGGTGGTCTACTGTCATTGCTGTTGGTCTCAAGACATACTTATTTTGAAAAGTTTTAGAATGTTAGATATTTCTCAGAGCAGAGAAGGTTAAAATAGTAGATTTCACATATGAATACATAGTTGATGAACACTCTTGTCTCTTTCAATTTCTTCTGTTGGTTTATGTAACTTTTATTGCTACCTTATGTTATTTTTTATTTTAATATTACACACTGGATTGTAAACTGCTTACATACGATTCCTTTGATGGGCAGTAAATCAAGAAATAAAGAACCTGAACTTGAACATTAAGAAGATGATTCTATTAATATTCTATCATTATAGAATATTAGTATAATAGGCAAAAGCTCTTACACTAGACATAGAGTTGGTGTAAATGCTTGTGACTTAATTTCTAGAGGTACATTAACCCCTGGATTCTATATATGAGGACCAAATTTAGGTGCGCTGCTGAGATGTGCATGCAAATTTGTTTGGAGGGGGGGTTAGAGGGTGGATGGAGATGCTGATCATGAGGTCTGAATGCTTATCAGGAGTGGGGATACCGAATGCTTCAGAATGCTTACAGAAGGAGAGGATACTCATTGGGGTTGGAGTGAGGGGTTGTGGGATTCTGATGGGTTTGTTGGGATATAATTTGGAGGGGAGGTCAATATTTATTTTACCTCAGGACCATGGTTGGTGCATCAGTGCACTTATATTACAGTCTGCTGATGCATTTACCATATAGTAGGGGAGTAATATTATAATTTTGATTTTATATTACTTGGCATGCTATATTTCATGATTTATTTTTCTTAAGGTAAGTGCTCCCCTCAAGGTGTGCCCCTTATAGTGGGGAGGGGTTTCCATGCATCTGTGAAGCTTGAAGTCATGCTGTCTGAGGCTTTTAAAATTTATGATAGGGCCTCCCATGACAGACAGGTTCAAGCAGAGATGTCAGACCAAGCCACATCATTTCTATATTAGGGAGGAGTGATTTAATAACTGGGCATCACCTTTTAGGCACCCCGATGCTATGCAGTGAAAGCCTATTCTATAACAGCATCTGGGCATCCAGATTCTACCACAGAATATTGTTTATTGTTTACGAGTTGCTTGATATACTGCCTAACAAGAGGATGCTCAAGGCTGTTTACAATCTAAAATAGAAAAGGAAAAGAACATCATCAGTCATAGGCTAGTGAAGAGAAGTGATTTTGTAAGGGACTCTCAGATTTGTGTGAATGATTTGGAGTTTTCCTTTGAGTCTTCATAGAAGAATTGTTTGAAGCAGTGGCGTAGCCAGACATGCTAATTTGGGTGGGCCTGAGCCCAAGGTGGGTAGGCACACACTTCTTTCCCCCCCCCCCCCACTTCTTCCCCCCCCCCCCCCACTTCTTCCCCCCCCCCCCCACACACACTTGGATGTCACTAAAAATATCACCTTAAGGCAGGCCTACCAATTAGCTAGTTTTTCAGACTACAGCAGATTTGCTTTTAGCAAAATTTCAAGCTGAAAGCCAAGGAACTTTCTCAGCATTTTTTGGATCATGGTTACCCTACTAATGTTGTAGAGAAGGAGTTTTTAATGGCAGAATTGTTGATCATTTCTATTACTACATTATCTGCTGAAGATCATCTAGTATCCTACTCTTATCCAATCGGCTATGCGCAGTGCAAGCTGTTGTTTCCCACTGGTACCTTTTGTCCCTTCACCTTCTGTTTGGTGAGATTTTTTTCACTGCTTACCATCTGCGCTGCTTCTAGTTTAAATTAAGGACACTAGCCGACAGCAATTCAGAGACGGAGACCCACTCCAGGGTGTTCCCTCTGCTGCGTGATCCGCTCTCTCTGTTGCAACTTCCTGTTTCCGAGAGGGCGGATCGTGGCAGAGGGAACGCCCTGGAGTGGGTCTCCGTACGTGAATCGCTGTCGGCTGGTGCCCTTAATTTAGACTAGGCGCTTTGAGGCGGGGGTGAGGGAGGGAGAAGCTGATTCATCTCAGCCACCACTCGGATCGTGGAAGACTCCGGAGTTGATCTCGCTGAATCTCTGCTGGCCAGCACAAACTAGACGCTTTGCGGTGGGGGTGAGGGAGGGAAAAAAGCTTCATCTTAGCTACCACATGATGCCCAATTGCGATCCACTGTTTTTAGGTGGGCCTTGGATGGAAATGGGTGGGCCTGGGCCCACCCAGGCCCACCCGTGGCTATGCCCCTGGTTTGAAGAAATATGCTTTGAGATGTTTGCGAAAAATCAAGTAGTTGTTCATGCTTCTTAAGGCTTTTGGGAGCATGTTCCAGTTTTGTGTGCTTAGATATGTGAAGCTTGTTGATGAGTATCTTGGTCTCTTCAGTTGGGGAAGTGGAGTGTAAGATAGTTTCTGGAGTTTGGTTGGTGCTGCGCAGCGGTAGGGTTATTAGGTCTGTCATGTAGCTGGGAACGAAACCGAAAATGATTCTGTAGGTTAGTGTGCAGAGCTTGAAGGCAATTCTTCTCTTTACAGGGAGCCAGCATAAGGCACTGAATAGTGGGGTGGGGGTGGCTCTGTTGTAGCAGGATTGTCCATGGATTAGTCATGCTGCTGTTTTGCACATTTTGTAGTTTTCTCAGGACCTGATCTTTACATCCAGCATAGATTCAGTTGCAGTAGTCCAGATGTGCTAAGGTTAATGTTTGCACTAGCATGCTGAAGATTTTTCTTGGGAAGTACTCTCTGATATGCCTAATTTCCACATTGTGTGGATCATTTTCATTGCGATGTTTGTTGTCTGTATTTTGAAGGATAGGTTTCTGTCTAGTATGATCCCTAGGACTTTCAGGCAGTCTGCTATCAGGTGGGTAAACCTATCCAGGGTGATGCTGGGGAAAATGTCCATGCAGTAGGTTGATGAGAGGATTAGAAATTGTGTTTTTTTTTTGTCTGTTTAGTTTTAATTTGAATGTGGTTGCCCAAGATTCTATGATGTTCACCCTTTAGGTTATTGCGGTGGTGATTTCTGTTGTGTCCTTTTCAAATGGTAAGTATATTGATATAATCTAACAACTACTGGAGAATTCAAACTCTAAATAAAATATTCCAATAAGTGGAGTTTGATATACAAATATAGTTAGTTTGAAGGTGTCCCTTTAAAATAATGGAGAAAACTCCAACCTTTGCAGAATTTATCTAACAAATGGAACCTCAAACCTCCAAACAAGGGACCATACCAAAGTACTCACCATACCTTGTATACACAGGAGTAGGTTACTATCATAGGTTCCTACTAAGGAGGAAAAAGAGAAAAAAAGCCCAGGCGCAAAAACTCATTTTAAATGAGAAAATCGCGTGGGATGAAAAACTCTCCTTGCCTCTTATAAAAATATATTAAAGGAACACCAAAAACCAAAGCAGCCCAAACTGACCCCAGCCCAGAACCAGACTGCCTACAAGGAGACCCCTCGGGAGAAGAGAGCCCCAAAGTAACCAACTAGAGAACTACAACAGTGAGGGTAAACCTAAACCTACCCACTCTTGCTTAGTAAACTTGGTAACCCCCTTGCCAAGCATCCAAATAAAAGATTTTTGACTTAGCTTAATCCCAGCACAGAAGCTTCCAAAGAAACCTGTGTTATTGTTTTGTTGAGAATGCTGGCAATCAACAATCCCCCAAGGGCTCCGGAGCCTTGCAAAAAATTATTAATCCGACGAAAAAACGCCGACCCTCCAACAAGAGCGCCTTGTTTCGCCACCCTCGTGGCTGCTTCAGGAAGGGCGCTTTGAATCCATCTGCTACTGAAAACAAAAACGACGCTGGAAACCGAGGCTCTGTCGTATGTATGCCAAAGATGGTATAGGAGCAGGAACTCCGTTCCGATTAAGTTTCTTAAATATTGCTACAACGTCCTGACGTCATGATGTAATGACGTCCTATCATATCCAATCATCATGAAAGAGCGAAGGAAACCACACCTCCAATCTTGTAGTTAATAGTAAGCATTCCACTCTATTAACTACAAGGTTGGAGGTGTGGTTTCCTTCGCTCTTTCATGATGATTGGATATGATAGGACGTCATTACGTCATGACGTCAGGACGTTGTAGCAATATTTAAGAATGGTGGAACAGATTGGTTTTCAATTGTCAATGGAGTAATTCAAGGTTGCATTCTCTACATAAGAAGTCAAAAAGGTACCTATTTTAAGCCTATTTTAATAACAACTAAGTTACAGAAAGGTGACCCAATTAACCACTAAGGGGATTAAGACATGACCCCCTTATTCCCCCAATGGTCATTGACCCTCTCCCACCCTCAAAGAGGTAAAACAAACAGTGCATACCAGGTTCATATGACAGCTTCAGATTTTATGGCAAGTCCTATTAGTGCAGCCAGCAGGTCCCTGGAGTAGCTTAGTGGTCAGTGAACCCTCCAAAACCCACCAAGAACCTACCCACAATTGCAGGTGACAATTTCAGGCATAAGGGCTATTGTAGTGGTGTACAGTACGTTTTTGGTGGGTTTTAGAAGGCCCACCATACAATATAAGGGGTTAACAGTGAGATGTATACCTGGGACCTTTTATGTGAAGTCCATGGCAGCGCCCCCTAGGGTGCCCCACTGCTCTGCTGGGATGTCTGTTTGGCCAGTCTACTAAGAATGCTGGCTCCTTCTACATCCCAATGGCTTGATTTTGTGAGTTTTTCACTTGTACAGTATTTTTGTTTGGTTTTTTTGACAATGGTCCAAAAAATAGACAAACTGAGCACAACATCTAGCAAATGGACATTTTCAAAACAAATAGACATTTTTCAGGTTCAAAAATGGCCATGTTCACTACTTGATTTTTGGACATTTTCAGATTTGGAAGTTATATTGAAAATGCCCCTCCACAGCACTTAAATCTTCATCAGTCCAATTTCATCCTTTTACTTTCAAAAACTCATTCTTCTATCTTTTACTTACATAAGAGGTTAAATAAGTATACTCATCTTTAAGTATGGAAAATCTTTTTCATATGAAGCCAGAATGGAGACCATCATCCTACATGAATTCACGTTTTGCTGAAAAGCTGTATCAAGGATGAGTCCCCTTAACTCTCTACCCCATGCTGCATCACATTTGTCTTTTCCATGCATAAAGTTGGCTTTATGTGTGAGAGAATCTTTATGAAATTACCCCTCCACATGTCTTTAAGAAACCTTAGTAGATATGTGGAGGGGCATAATTGAACAAAAACGTCTATCTCCATGGGCGTTTATCTCCGAGAACGGGTCCGTGAAGGGGCGGACCGAACCGTATTTTCAAAAAAAATAGACGTCCATGTTTTATTCGACAATTTGTGAGCTGGGCATTTTTGTTTTTCAGTGATAATGGAAAATGAAAGCGCCCAGCTCAAAAACGAATAAATCCAAGGCATTTGTTCGTGGGAGGGGTCAGGATTTGTAGTGCACTGGTCCCCCTCACATGCCAGGACACCAACCGGGCACCCTAGGGGGCACTTTTACAAAAACAAAAAAAAGGTAAAAGAGCTCCCAGGTGCATAGCACCCTTCCCTTGTGTGTTGAGCCCCCCAAATCCCCCTCAAAACCCACTGCCCACATGTCTACACCATTACTATAGCCCTAAGGGGTGAAGGGGGGCACCTACATGTGGGTACAGTGGGTTTGGGGGGTTGAACGACTAAGCATTAAGCAGCACAATTGTAACAGGTAGGGGGGGATGGGCCTGGGTCCACCTGCCTGAAGTCCACTGCACCCCCTAACAACTGCTCCAGGGACCTGCATACTGCTGCCAGGGAGGTGGGTATGACATTTGAGGGTGAAAATAAAAGTTGTGAAACATCATTTATTGTGGTGGGAGGGGGTTAGTGACCACTGGGGAGTCAGGGGTGGTCATCCCCGATTCCCTCTGGGGGTAATCTGGTCATTTAGGGCACTTTTTGGGGCCTTATTCGTGAAAAAACAGGGTCCAGGAAAAGTGCCCTAAATTCTAGCATACTTTTTTTCCATTATCGGCGAAAGGCGCCCATCTCTCCTCGGCCGATAACCACGCCCCAGTTCCACCTTCGCCACGCCTCCGACACGCCCCCGTCAACTTTTTACGCTTCCGCGATGGAGTGCAGTTGAAAACGTCCAAAATCGGCTTTCCATTATACCGATTTATTCATTTTTGTGAGATAAACGTCTATCTCCCGATTTGGGTCGAAATCTAGGTGTTTTTCTCTTTCAATTATAAGGTGGTAAGTATTCAGTATATTACTCAAGACTGAGTGATATTAATTTATATTTAATTGCAATTGGTTTACAAAATTCATCTAACAAATCCTAATTCTTCCCTTGCTGTTCCTCCTTATCTCCCGGAGATATTTTCGATTGGGCACAGGCGTGAGTTATTTTAAGACCCAAATAGTTGAGATGGATATAGTAGGATAGCCTCTGGAAGGAAGAGGCTTCCGTAATTAAATACAGATCATTTACATGTTTGACCCATGGCCAGTTCTAACATTATTGGCAGGGGGATGGGGGTCACACTCATATCACATGGGGCAGTCCCAGCTTTACATTTACTATTGTGAAGTGTATGGTAATGTATATTAACATATGCTATTTATCACAGTGCCCATTATTTCTAACAGTCTAGTCACCAATACTTCATGTTATCCCATGCCAGGCCTTAGTTAATGTATTGTATTGTATTGTAACATTTATACCCCGCGTTTTCCCACTTATTAGTAGGTTCAATGCGGCTTACAAATATAACAGGTTTACAAGATAACACAAAATGGATAAAACAGTTGAATATAGTATATAAAGAGGTAGACAATAAAAAGTGGGTAAGTGAGATGGGTAAGGGAGGAAGGTGGTAAAGGTAGGGAGTGGGAAGAGGGTGTAAATTGGGATAGTGTGTTGTAATTAAGGAAGAATGTATAATGATGGCTGGAAGAGGGATGAAATCAAAAAGGGGTAAAAGAGGAAGCGTATTTCAGGTTCTATCATAAGGTCAGATCTGGGAGGCACAGAAGGATCTTAATTTAAGTCAAGTCCTTTGTGTAGGCTTGCTTGAAGAGGTAAGTTTTTAGCAGCTTCCGGAAGGGTAAATGGTTATTGACTGTTCGAATCGACCTTGGTAAGGTGTTCCAGAGCTTGCTACCTATAACGGAGAAATTGGATGCATAATATGTTTTGTACTTGATTCCTTTACAGTTGGGAAGATGTAAGTTTAGATATGTTCGAGAAGATCTAGAGCAATTCCTGGCTGGAAGGTCAATCAGATTGTACATGTAGGCTGGGGATTCTTCGTAGATAATCTTATGAATCATCATGTGGACTTTGAAATGTATTCGTTCCACCATCTTTGTTGATGAGAAAGTTTTCAATATTCTTTTTTCCTGAAGTTTCAGAAAAACTGTCATGAACTTCCTGTACTCTGCGTGCATCCCCCCCCCCCACCCCCACCCCATTCAACTCACCATGCTAATGCAGCATTACTCCCACACAGCACATTCTCAGAATGGAACTGCTTTGTTGGAAAAGAAAGGATCCCCTTTTCAGAGGTCTGTCACATGTCATTAAAGTGTATGATTAGCAAATGTTGAAGAATTTCAAGGACAAAACACAATAATCAAGCACAGACATCCAGAACTCTGAAGTCAAATGCTTCACACTGTTCAGAAGCCTGCTAGGAAGAATTAAAGCCAATTCAACCCATCTGTGACAGGAAAAGAAACACTTTTTTTTAACTAAAAGAAAAGAAGAAGCAGGGGCGAACCATTAAGAATTAAGGATTTATATAATTTAAGATCAAGCACTTCACACAGCTTTTAGGGCCTGGTTTTATAACAGGATGCGCATGTGAAGTACAATAAGGCGCCTTAATAAAATAAGAAGTAACACCTGTAGCACCTAATGCACACATTCATGTACACCTACTCAAAAATTAGTATTGATGTCTACATGTACTCTACATGCGTGCTCATGTATTTTATAAAATAATCACATTCACAACTCTGTCCCTGCTCCGCCCAAACTATACCCCCAGGAATAACAGTGCATGTATACTGACTTGTCACTGCAGGTATTTATACACACATAGAGGGGCATAATTGAACGAAAATGTCTATCTCCATGGGCGTTTATCTCCGAGAACGGGTCCGTGAAGGGGCGGACCGAACCGTATTTTCGAAAAAAATAGACGTCCATGTTTTATTCGACAATTTGTGAGCTGGGCGTTTTTGCTTTTCAGCGATAATGGAAAATGAAAGTGCTCGGCTCAAAAACGAATAAATCCAAGGCATTTGTTTGTGGGAGGGGCCAGGATTCGTAGTGCACTGGTCCCCCTCACATGCCAGGACACCAACCGGGCACCCTAGGGGGCACTTTTACAAAAACAAAAAAAAAGGTAAAAGAGCTCCCAGGTGCATAGCACCCTTCCCTTGTGTGTTGAGCCCCCCAAATCCCCCTCAAAACCCAATGCCCACAAGTCTACACCATTACTATAGCCCTAAGGGGTGAAGGGGGGCACCTACATGTGGGCACAGTGGGTTTGGGGGGGGTTGGATGACTAAGCATTAAGCAGCACAATTGTAACAGGTGGGGGGGGGGGATGGGCCTGGGTCCACCTGCCTGAAGTCCACTGCACCCCCTAACAACTTCTCCAGGGACCTGCATACTGCTGCCAGGGAGGTGGGTATGACATTTGAGGGTGAAAATAAAAAGTTGTGAAACATCATTTTTTGTGGTGGGAGGGGGTTAGTGACCACTGGGGGAGTCAGGGGAGGTCATCCCCAATTCCCTCTGGTGGTAATCTGGTCATTTAGGGCACTTTTTGGGGCCTTATTCGTGAAAAAACAGGGTCCAGGAAAAGTGCCCTAAATTCTAGCTACAAACGCATACTTTTTTTCCATTATCGGCGAAAGGCGCCCATCTCTGTTCGGGTGATAACCATGCCCCAGTCCCGCCTTCACCATGCCTCCGACACGCCCCCGTTAACTTTGTACGCTTCCGCGATGGAGTGCAGTTGAAAACGTCCAAGTTCGGCTTTCAATTATACCGTGTTATTCGTTTTTGTGAGATAAACGTCCATCTCCCGATTTAGGTCGGAACTTGGGCGTTTTTCTCATTCGATTATAAGCAGGATACTCTCCTATGCAATTTTATGAAAGGCATTTTCACACATTTTCTGTGTGTAAAATGGATTTTATTAAAGGTGAGATCTGATACCCATTACAATGGTAGCGTGGTCATTCAATCTGAAGAGTTTTGCTTCCTAGACAACTACGGATGGGATGACTGCCTATTTGAATGAAAAGAAAAGAAATTTGGTTACGGTTAAAGGTATCAGGAGATGGATCCTCTTCCATGCCAGACCAGTCCAGATGAGTGAGTTATATCCCCCTGCCAGCAGATGGAGCCAGAGAAAAACAGCTCAAAGCTGACTTCACTCTCCTTATAGGAAATTGGTGCTGATTTTAGCTCTTTAGTATTTCTATGGTTCCAGCATATGGTGCAGACATGTGGCCTGGTGCAGCGACTATGAGTAAGCTGAGTAGGCTGCTCCCGGTAAGGCTGTAAACCTAGCTTCCTAAGCCCAGATTTCTGAAGCAGTACAGAATGAGTCTGAGGGATGCTACAAGCATTGGTCCTTTTGGGCCAATTGCCATCCTCTCTTGGGAACAGAATAAAGGGTGAGGATTGGAAGAGGCCAGTCCACAGAGCTCAGGGATGTTAAACCTAGTAGGGCTGGCACCACCCCTGTCCCCTTCTGATCTTTGTATGGGTTTGTGGCTGTAGTGCCTACTGTCCTCCCCCCCCCCCCCCCCCCCACCACCACACACACACACTCTTGGGATGGGGCCAAAGGCATGTTTTCTAAGTGTCAGCTGACTACAGTTTTAGACACATGAAAACGAAACAAAATGAAAACCTTCAGTGCAGCTTCTTGTAAGCTTGCCCCCTGGTCTGCTATGGTGCTGTCTCAGATTGGAACTCAGCCAGAGATATAAAACAATCACACTCTTCCACTCTTTCCTGCTACTTGTTTCCAGTATTTCTGGAGGACAAGGTAAGTAACGGTATTTAATCATGTTAGGTGAAGTATTTGGCATGGCCTGGAAGCAGGCAGGCAGGTAAGCAGGTACCAATTAGGCTGAGTGTAATCCACTTTCTCACCACTTGCTTTCAGTATGTCTGGACATAAAAGAGGTGACATGCTACAAGTAAGTCAAAGAAGTTCAAACATGTCAGCCAGTGTATTCAGCCTGGTTTGGGAGCAGAGAGTCAAGTAGGTGCCAAGTGGGCAGGTGAGGTCTATGGAGGTTTAGCACTTAGCCACAAGTGAAACTAGAGAGGTTCTCCAGGTTCCCTACCTCATGTGGTGTGAATGGAGTAAGACCTGGTCAGTGCACCTGAGTTGATAGGGTCAACAGTCTTTTTATTGCTCCTTTGTGCCAAAAATACATATGTAAAGCTTACCAGATCCTTTAGCTCACTCTTTTCCTCTGATGGAGAAATGGGGAAGTTCATGAAGGCTATATATCTACCCTCAGGCATAGCAGAACCTGCATAGCTCCAGTTCTCTACTGAGTTAATATTTCAGCAGGTGGCATCGCATGCATGTCAGTGCTACTCTCTCCTCCTCACACCCTTTCAGCTAAGGAAGTACTAGTAGGAACAACCTGAAGAGCTGGTTCTTTGCTCCTCTACACAAGTAAAATTTTCCAAAGTGCTTTTAAAGGCCAGATTAGGCTTGTGATCCATGAAACATTTCTGTAGCCTGAGAACAAATTAGAAACAACAACAAAAAATCCTAAGTGACCTATTTCAGAGCTAGTCTCAGGAATTTATTACCAATAAGTTTGAAAAAAGTACAGTCGCCTTTACAGTTTCAGAAACTTTTGAAAACTTTCCTCTTACTTACGATTTTAGAGTTTTAAAAACTTTTAGAAAATGTTATTTTATTATGTGTTAATACAAATTTGTTTTGTTCTCTCTTGAGAAGAAGAACTTTTCTTATTGTAAACTGCATAGAAGTCCATTTTCGGATAATTTGTGAAGTATACAAAACAGAAAAGTATAGCATAGCATAGTATTTTGAGCCCTTCATAGCCCTAATCTGTGTCCCTATGTAGAAGAAACCACAGGTTGATTTGGCAATGGTTGGGTTGTTAGAGCATTTTACTAAATGGAGCAAGAGGAGGAGGAGGAGATACCTGGTTCAACAGGCAGAGGGAGATTACATCCTCAGGATGTGCCACAATGAGAAGGTTGTTTGAGAGACAGAACTGGTGACCCATATTTTCTAAGAGTTGATGTCTGGGTAGCTCTCAGATTGACCATGGCAGATGTTAATCTGTTGGGGGATCCTATATTCCTGTGTGTTCATAGGCCTCCCCCTTCAAGTGCTTCCTGATACATCTGACAGCTGCAGATGAGTCCCTCAAGATGTGATGCCTTAAAGTAGCAAAGGCCAAGTGTCTAATATTCTTTTCCTAGTGAAGAGAAGAATAAAGTTTTGGGACACTTAGAGAGGTTGTATTTATATAAAATCATAATTATAGATAAGCACAATATTTTGAGACCTTTATTGTAGAAAGATTTGAATCTCTGTTTAATCAATATTTTTTTCCTATGGTCTTTCTCATTCTATGCAGCTATATGCAGTGGCTTCAGAAGGAGTTCTCTCTTGTTTTGTCCAGCATCCACTGAATGGGACCATGGTGACCTTCCTGCAGGTAACAGTATGTACAGTAGAAGGTCCTGAACATCACTACTTGGGTCCTAATAGACCCTTGATGGATAGGAGTAGTCAAAATATGATTATCTTGGACCATACCAACAAGAATTGGCAATTTGCAGAGGTCAGGCTAGCCTACTTGATCAGAGCACAAAACATAGGCTCTGTCTTACAGGGGATACTGGAATCCATTCTCTGAGTGCCTCAGTGTGGTTATACAGGTCTGGAGGTTCAACACCTTAGGTGTAGGAGATCTGAGATCTATTGTGGCTTCCTCCCACTCAATTTGAATTGAGCTTGGGTATATCTCACTCATCTTGACTGGTCTGGCATAAGGAAGGGAAAATTTGTACTTACCTGTTAATTTCCTTCCCTTGAGTCTCACCAGGCCAGTCCAGAACCCACCCATGGAAGCTATGGCAGTCTAACAAGTTCAGAAAATTAACAATGACTCTGTTGCAGCCTACTCTGCAGGTAGTTGTTGCCTTGGTGTATGGAATTCTTATTCTTGGGTTAGTGACCACAAACTGATGATTTTAACTGCACTGGTTTGGCTTTGAGGGTGAATTGGAACCCAAAACTTCAATGGTCTTAGCTTTGATAAAGGATACTGACGAGCTGAAGGTAGCACCAGCCCCTTATAAGGAAAGTGGTCAGCTCTGAGCTGTTGTTCTCTGGCACCATCTGTTGTCAGAAGGACATAACCCATTCATCTGGACTGGTCTGGCAGGGTTTAAGGAAAGGAACCAGTCAGCTATATGATTAGCAATCTGAATATCACCATTAATCTGACAGCATAACTGGTCAGAGCTGAGTCTGGATATTCAGCACCAGCTGGAATCTGAATACTGGTGCTGAATGTTTTGTCTGTCTTTCACCAAGGCAACCAGTGTTAAAAAAAAAAAAATGCTGATTGCCACTTCTCAGTTTCAGGGGGATAGAAAATAATAGTGGATAAACTCCATATATATGATCATCTGTAGGAAAAGGTGACTAAAGTCTCAGATCCAAAATATTGAGAATAGTTGATTTTTCATGTCATGGGTCCAAATGCAGTCTGCAAAAGTTACATGTTTGAACTTCTGTAACTTTTTTTTCACATAAAAAGACAGGGTTTGGACTGTTGTATTACAACGTGTTTGCTCTAACAGAATTCATTAAACCCTCATTTTTTTTTCTTTAGTGACTTTATGACTTTAGTCATTTTTTCCAAGAGATGCTCACATATGGTCTATTCAGTCTGCCTATCCATAGCTACCTCTACAATCCCTTCCTTTTTCATAAAGATTATCTGTGCTTGTCCTATCCTTTCATGATTTCAGATATGTCCTTGCCTCCACCATCTCCACTTGGAGGTCGTTCCATGCATTCACAAGAAGCCAGCACATCTATGTGCACTCCTGCAGTTATTTTAGAAAAGGCTCTATGTCAGTAGATCCTTTTCTAACTACCATCAGAAATGAGCAAGTTCCTGACCTGGACATCTCATTTCTAATCTCTACCTTCTGTCTAAAACGTTACTGCCCCTGCGTCACTCCAGGGGCAGTGACGTAGGAGATGGGAGGAGCCTGCGAGCCAGCAGCCAATGCCTCAAGGCTGCCTAGACAGTGCCTGCCGGTGCCGCGCTTTTTTTTTTTTTTAACATTTTTTGTCCTTAGCGTTAGCGCTTCTTCTTTTTGTAGCGCCGGCCCTGCTGCTCAACAGGAAAAGCAGCAGTGGCCGGCAATGGGAGCTGGGGCTGGTGCTGGGCGGGCCTGGGCTGAAATTGGGTGGGCCTGGGTCCAGCCAGGCCCACCCGTAGCTACATCCCTGCTTACCGCATGGCCATACCATTTTTTAAAATTTTTACCCGCTGTGGTAAAAAGGGTCACAGCATGCAGCAAAAAGGGCCCCTGCCACTAGCACAGGGCCCTTTTTACAGCTCCTTGGTAAAAGGACCCATTAGTTGGGTCTGTTTTCCATGTAAATTGTGTGAAGACTAAAATTCCAACCATATTTGCAGAGGCACTGTTGGGAGACCAGCCCACTTGTGTAGCTGCCGTGAAGAAATCCATAAGTTGGCTAGGAGTTCTGGGCCACTCACTGTAGCATCCTTACCAAAATTGTAGTTCCTTGAACCAGTGCCACCCACACTTGCAACAATGCTAAGGGCTTGGAGCTCCAGATGATTTTAGGAGCTTAAAAGCCTATTTGGTATAATGTCCTAGAAGTGCATTGAAATGTTGGTTGTCTGTCAGACTGCATCTGGTACTAGCAATCTGAAATGAGATTGCTGAACCCAAAAAAGGGTGGCTGATGTGTCATTAGCAGGGATGTGCTTTCATTTGAAATTACATGAGAAACGGTTTCACATCATTTCTAATATGCAAGAAATTGCTGTCAAATCAGGGCAGTTCTAAGACAAAACTCCTATGTAGGCAGAAACACAGTGCAAGGAGGACAAAAGATCTCGGTGTCAAAATGATCTGCATGTGATTTCACAGTGCTAAAGCTGAGATGTCAATCATAAATCTCAAAGAAATTCCTTGCTTTTCTATTTTACCAGTCTTTTAATCCAAATAAGGTGTATTTGGCTTCAGAATGCTGTTCAGGATCCTCAACAAAGTCTTTGTTTTGCATTCTTGCTTCAAGAGAGACTTTCTGAACTTTACTGCATTTCACAAAGGCATGGTGTTTGTTCTGGCTCCAGGTTTATATCATTTCTAACCAGAAACAACAGGAAAACAAATAACATTTCTGTATTTTCCCAGTGTTGTTAATGGTTGCCAGGCATGAAGCAGCCCCGCACCAGTGCCTCTTGGGTTGGAGGGAACCTGTCTTCCGTGGGGGGAGGGAGACTATTCTGTCTGTTAGGAAGCTGAGTCTATCCAACCCATTCCTAGTTGTGTTTTGTATTTCTGATAATCTTAGTTCCTGCTTTCCTGATTGGACCAGCAGGGACAAGACAAGAGCAGGCTTGGGTATGTATTTATTTATTTATTTGTTACATTTATATCCCACATTTTCCCACCTATTTGTAGGCTCAATGTGGCATACATAGTACTGGAGAGGCGTTACAGACTCCGGTGTAAACAAATACAAAGTGATGTTGTGGTAAGATAAAGTTCATGTGGCACAGCTACACTAGGGAATCGTACAAGGGAAGAGTTGTGTTATGTCCATTACGTTCTTTAGTTTTGTTGTGTATGGGAAGACCTTAAGCAAGTGAGAAGGGAAATAGCACAATTGCAAATGGCAGATCTGGATTTTATGAGAACCGAGCTAAAGCAGCAATATTTTTGGTTTGCCAATAAATCAAGTGCAATGTTGGCCCGTTATTTACGGGCAAGGAAAGGGCGCTCCCTTATTCAAAAGATGAAAGATGATAGGGGAGGTTAGCACTATGCTGATTCAGACATTGGAAATTGTTTTGTGAAATACTATCAAGATTTATATACTGCTTCTGAGGACACACTGGCTGCAGATATAGTTTTCTGCTCTGCCCCTGGACTTCTTCACTATAAGTTCATTGTATAACACGTGGGTTAAAAAATTGTATTTATTTATTTGTTTGTTTGTTTGTTTATTACCTGGTGGTCAGGATTGAGCTGGGCTGTTCCTGTGTTTTGGATGGCAGTGACAGTCTGCGGCATTACAGAGTTTTTACTTTGAAAAGTATCTGGAGTGCGGGATTAGGCCTGTTGAATGGCAGAGGCCCTGGGAAGTAGTTTGATGCCCGGGAGTGGGTGGTTGTGTGTGTATTTGTGGTTGGTGTTCCAGTGCATACTGTGAAACCAGGCAGGATCTGTGTCATGAACCTGGAAGTATGCACATATATGCTGTTTGTGTATACTGGGAGAAAAGGGAAGGTCCAAAGGCTGACCAAGACAGTGAAGTGAGATCATATGAGGAAATGAGGAGATGCAAATGAGGATTAGGGACTGAGTAAAGTGCTGAATCTGAGGTTTGTGAGTAATGTGAGTGATATTGGATTCTGAGTACTATGAGGGAAGAGACTTGTCACAGAGACCTGTTGGGGTCTAGGTTTGTATGGTTGTGAAGTGCGTGACTATGCTATGAGTAGAGTGTGTGGAGTTGGGAGAGAGTGAAAGGCCAGGAATGAGGAGTGAGTAATAGGAACAGTTCCTGTGCATGAGAATGTATATATGTGCATACATGTGTATGTGTATGACCTTCAGAAAACTGTTTTATGGGAAATATAAAAATTGAGGTGGATGTTATTATTATTATTAGCATTTGTATAGCGCTACCAGATGCACGCAGCGCTGAACACCTGACATAAAGAGACAGTCCCTGCTCAAAAGAGCTTACAATCTAAAAATATAGACAGACAAGACAGTTACGGGTGAGGGAAGTACTGGGTGAGAAGGAAGGGACAAGGGAGGGCAACTGAGTAATGACTAGGAGTTAAAAGCAGAAGTGAAAAGGTGGGTTTTCAGCATAGATTTGAAAACAGGTAGAGATGGAGCTAGACGTATAGGTTCAGGAAGTCTATTCTAGGCATAAGGTGCTGCAAGAGAAAAGGAACGAAGCCTGGAGTTAGCAGTAGAGGAGAAGGGGGACGACAAGAGAGATTTGTCCAGTGAGCGGAGTTCACGGGGAGGAATGTAGGGAGAGATGACAGTGGAGAGGTAATGGGGGGCTGAAGAGTGGATGCATTTAAAGGTCAGTAAGAGAAGTTTAAACTGTATGCGGAAGCGGACAGGGAGCCAGTGAAGTTACTTGAAGAGTGGGCTAGTGTGGGTATAACGATTCTGGCGGAAAATAAGTGGTGCCGCAGAATTCTGAACAGATTGGAGAGGAGAGAGATGGCTGAGCGGAAGACCAGTGAGTAGTAAATTGCAATAGTCCAAGCGAGAGGCGACAAGGGTGTGGACAAGGGTTCTGGTGTGGATTGGAGGAGGATGTTGATTGGAGGAGGAGTGCAGTTATTTTAAATTACATGATTTAGTGTGAATAGTGCTTATAAGGATATGCTGCAAACAGAATCTTTACGAACGTTGCAATTGAATGAGAAATTAGTACATGCTTCTGATAGGCTGCACAGCTTTGGCAGGAGAACAGTCTGCTGGCAGCTTATGTTTACCAGAAAAAAACACAGATTTAAAAAAAACATACATTTATTTTGCCATTGGGAGTTGGGTTGAAGACACAAGAGAAGCAGGACCTTTGTTGTGAGATTCTGATGAAAAAGTGTTTTTTGACAGTTGAAAGGTATAGATTTGTGAGAGCTATTTGAAAACATTATTTGACTGAGACAGAGATTAAGTCAAGCTTCACTGTATGTATATGCTGATTTTGAGAAATGAATGACAGTTTGAGGTTAAAAATAATTTTAAAGATTCAGAGGTGATTTTTTTTAAAGAAAAATACATTTTTAAAAATGTTTGAGTGCATAAAAGTGAAATTTAATATATTTATCTAAGTATTTTCCTTTCATAAACTGGGAGAGACCCTGAAATTACAAAAGCATTCTGAAGGCTATAATTCAGCTTTAGAAAGTCTGCTAAATAATAGAAAACTGATAATTCTTAACGCTGTTAGAAGAAAAAGATTTGTGGACAATACATTGGCTGAGTTTTAAACAAACAAAATATCAAACTGAAGTTTAGTTTGAGAGAAACTGACAATACTTCAGAAACAGAAGTGGATGTTTGAGTGTGAAAACCTGTGTGATTGATTCAATAATTCTTGTTTTGTTTTTTATAACTGCATACAGCTGCCTTTGAATTTGTGTAAAAACTCTGGCAGACTGTGAATATCACTAAACAGTTAAGCAATACTAATATTTCACTTTTCCTGTTAGAAGTAAGGAAAACATATTTAAAAGGGCTATAATAAAAGAACTTACTGAATATACTTTCCTTTTAAACATGCTATAAGGAAAATATAAGAAGATACAGTGCTTACATGTGAACACCGACTAACTGATGTGACCTCACTTCGATCCAACCACAGTACCGAAACAGTACTAATCACTCTCCTAACCAAGTTCAAACAAACAATTGCAACCGGCAATAGTGTACTTCTCCTACAATTTGACATGTCCAGCGCGTTCGACATGGCTAACCACCAAATACTATTGAACATCCTAGAGTACTTCGGGATTGGAGGAAACATACTTAGATAGATCAATGGCTTCCTAACCGCAAGAACATATCAAGTGATATCAAATTCAAATACATCATCACCATGGAAACCTGAATGTGACATACCCCAAGGATCACCACTCTCACCAACTCTTTTTAACTTAATGATGACACCTTTAGCCAAATCGTTATCCAACCAAGGACTTAATCCTTACATCTACGCAGACGATGTCACGATCTACATTCCATTCAAACACGATCTAACTGAAATCACAAATGAAATCAAACACAGCCTCCAAATAATGAATTCATGGGCGGATGCATTCCAACTAAAGCTCAATGCAGAAAAAACATAATGTCTCATTCTCTCCTCACAATATAACACGAACAAACCCACCACCATAAACACCCCAGACTACACCCTTCCTGTTTCAGACAGTCTGAAAATTCTCGGAGTTACAATTGACCAAAATCTCACACTTGAAAGCCATGCGAAAAATACAGCAAAGAAAATGTACCACTCAATGTGGAAACTCAAAAGAATAAAACCTTTCTTCCCAAGGGAAATATTCCGCAGCCTGGTACAATCAATGGTGCTAAGCCACCTAGACTACTGCAATGCCATCTATGCCAGATGCAAAGAACAAATCATTAAGAAACTCCAAACTGCCCAAAACACAGCAGCTAGACTCATATTTGGAAAAACAAAATTCAAAAGCGCCAAACCCCTAAGAGAAAAACTACACTGGCTCCCACTAAAAGAACGATTTGCGTTCAAAGTTTGCACCCTGGTCCACAAAATTGTTAATGGTGAAGCCCCGGTCTATATGTCAGACCTCATAGACTTGCCAACTAGGAACACAAAAAGATCAGCACACACATTCTTGAATCTCCACTACCCCAGCTGCAAAGGACTTAAATATAAATCCACATATGCATCCAGTTTCTCCTACATAAGCGCGCAACTGTGGAACGCACTACCAAAGGCCATAAAAACAATGCACGACCTAGCAATCTTCCGAAAACTACTGAAAACCAACCTGTTCAAAAAGGCATACCATAATGATCCATCTTAAATACTAGACAACTAGACTCTACATGAACTAGACAAAACTGAAATGTCCATACTAGACTGATAACCTACGTGCTACTAATGAAAGTTACGCAATACGAACTACCCCTTATTTGGCATACCGGAAATAAACTTTCTATAGTTGATTAACTTATTTTATAATTCACTTTATCATTTAGGAACTTCAATGCAATACCACTGTGTATTCTACTTTACCATTTATGCACCTTAATGCAATACCACTTGTATTTCTCTATCTGGAAATGGCGATTGCCATTACGGCATAATGTAAGCCACATTGAGCCTGCAAATTGGTGGGAAAATGTGGGATACAAATGCAACAAATAATAAATAAATAATATATATTCACACATATTATAAAAACATTACAATGATCTTTCCTTAAAAATAAAATGTCCCAACGTTGAATAACAGTTATGAGGCATATACACATATAGTTCACAAAAACACTGATAGATCCAACTCTGCATTCATTCCTGCTGGAGAAACAGTTTCTAGCTCAAAGATAAATTTTTGTTCATATCTCAGCAATAGTGTATCAACATTTCCTCCAGTAGTCTTCAATACTGTAAATCTCAAATCTGAAAAGGTATGGGCCAGATCAATGCAATGCTGTACCAGTGGTGTCTGAATCTTCGCGAAATTACCTCAACCTGCATTACCCCAACTGCAAAGGAATCAAGTACAAGACCTATCATGGATCTAATTTCTCCTTCCTGGGCAGTCAACTCTGGAATGCTCTCCCCAGATCTATCCGTTCAATCTGCGACTATTTATTTGCATTTGTATCCCACATTTTCCCACCTATTTGCGGGCTCAGTGTGGCTTACAATACATTGTGAATGATGGAAATACAATTAGTTGCAATACGATTATGGATTACATTATGAAGAGTTATGGGAAGACAGAGTAAATTCAGGATATCATTTGGGAATAGAACAGCGGAATATAACAGTGGTGAATTGAGAAGGGGACAAAACAGTATCAAGGGAACATAAAGGTCTAACAATTTTATCTGTGGGTAGGGTTTTAAGAGCACTAAAAACCCATTTATTCAAGTAAGCCTATCCAAACGATCCAGATTAATCTTATGAACCATCTACCTAACACATACCCCCATGATAACGACATTGACCCAGACTTCATCTCCCACCTTACTCCCCTCTCCATTGCCTTTTTCTACCTACTCATCTCGTCTATTATTCTGGTATAATTAACTTTTACTCTCTCTAACAATATTCTGTATTCCTTTTACTATGTAAGCCGCATTGAACCTGCTTTGAGTGGGAAAGCGGGGGATACAAATGTAATAATAAATAAATAAATAAATATTACCCCTCCTAATGTTACTCCTGTGTTCTATCATCTTAATCTTGACTTTACTTACTGTTTTGCCTACATATATCAGATTGCATAGGCATAAAATGGCATATACTGTCTTTTCGGTGTTGCAGTTGGAAAGATGTTTTACTAAATAAACCTTATTTGTACGTGGATGACTTGTGTAGACATGGAAGAGGAGCAAATGGAGCAGGAACCACAGGGAAAATGCCCCCACTGTGATGTCAGTACTGGCGTGCAAATAGGCAAAAGATGCCACGTTTTAATATTTCTGTCATGTGTATAAGCTACAGTCACTTTTTTGTCTCATATCTCACGGTTTCGTGAGGGTTTTTACCTCCTTTTTGTTGTGGCTAAGCTACAGTCAGCCTTTTATTTTGAAAACACCTATGTCCTTCCAGTATATGCCAGTTCCTCAATAACATTTTGCGTATATCTCCAGCCAAGTTGGAAAATCTAAGACTGCGTACAGTGTCCGGCTGTGGTCGATCCACATGTACAGCCAGCAATCATCTCTGATTTCAACCATTGCTTTCTTTATTCCCTTGACAATACAATTGGACGGATACCATTGCTCTTTAAACCTTCTATTCAATGTATCACCTGTTGGTTGAACTCGTTAAAATCGCTACACAGTCTTCTTAAACGAAGAAATTCTGAATAAGGTAAATTCTGTTTGAGACTTCTAGTATGAAAACTTTCAAAACTGGAAGAAATGGTTCTTACCTGTTTGTTTTCCATAGATTGTAGTGGAAAACCCATAAGTATTCTTCACAATTATGATATCAAGAAAAGGGATCTGGTCCCAATCATAATGCACTGAGAACTGCAAATTCTGATCAAGCATATACAATGAGATATATAAATACTCAAATGAGATATATAAACACTCAAATGAGTGATATAAAAGTAAATTAAGCCTTTCTAATACCTAATATTGACAACATACATGTGACCTAACATAACACAAGAAAAAACCTTTATTAGGAAAAGCTAAATGTAAATATCATAGTTAAAGACATATTTATTTATTTATATAATTTATTTACTTCAGCATTTATATCCCACATTTTCCAATTAACATTGTTTCAATGTGGCTTACAAAGAAAATAGAGTAGTGTCATTCGATGAAATGATCTGTGTCTGTGGCAGGAAAGAAAGTCCGTATGATACTAAGAAAAACAGGTGTAAAGAGGTTTGAGTACCTAAGCAAAACCTGTTATGATGGTTATATAATGGAAGTAGAACTGAAAGCCAGTACCTTATGCCCTCCTGTACTTAGGAGGGTATGTATGTATACACATGTTTATAACAGTTAAACTGTTTGCACAAAGTTCCATATGTGATAACAAATTTGAAATGCATGCATATGATTTTGAAATTGAATTTCAAAAGGTGCACCATAATTTTTAAACACAAGCATTTTAATTTTAGACCATAAGATATAAAAGTAAGTCATAATTGTTTGCTAGCAAATTCATAAAACCAAAATCAATTCACAGAGCAAAAGATGCTATGACTATAGGCATAAGCAAATGCATTGAACCATGTTTTATTTCCTTGCTACAGCATAACAAAACCAGTGACCACACACAAGGCAAAATTAAAATGGCAAAAAGGTGCCATTTGGCACAGGTGGCTTTGTGTTTGTGGAATGGATACCTGACACAAGTATTACCTTCAAATGAAAGGTCTCAAAAATGTTGCTTCAAAAATTATTTAGCAACTAGCTGAAAAGAACCAAAAGTTTCAAAACGAAAACCCACAAGGGAAACAGAAACAATTGGACAGTCCAGAAAGGCGTATGACACTGACAGTCATTGCTGGGTGTTAATTGGTTAGTCATGCGACCACCCAGAGGTTAGTGTTATATATGACGCTCTTTAACATTACAGACTCCCTTAACATTAAAGGAATGGGGGAGGGGGGGTCAAAACTGTACCTTTCCTCTCAACACTGCGACCTTCCCTGTGAGTTTCAGATAACAAAGGAGTTTGTTTTAGAACTGTGTCACAATTTCCCTGTGCTAAAACATTGTCACTTTGTACCATGTACTGTGTTGGTCAGTTTCATACATGGAGGCTTGCTTTGTTTCTGTCATCAAATCATAACTCTTTCCTGTGTCCATTATCAAAGGAGGGACTAACTCTGGGGCACTTATATCTTGCAGGGAAACAAAACCTGACACAGTATTCTGCTCTGACTCCGAATCACCTATAAATTCACACACACTGTTGTGTTCCTTAAAGGAACAGGCTATGTTTAAATCTAGCTCTGTCTCCTTGTTAACACAGACATCTGTCACAAAGAGAGACTCCAATACTGTTATAATGGGGTCTTATTCTAAGAATGCTTGCTGACTAGGCAATGACTCAAAGGTCTGTATCCCAGTTATTTCTCCTGTGGGAACCTGAAGCTTTGTTACTAAATGGGAGCTGTCTAATTTGTAGTTTACAGGAGGGAGTGAGACCAGTAAACCCTCTGACAATAATGACAGCTCATGTGCCACTTCTGAAAGGTCATGCATAATGCATTTAGTTATAATCCCACAAGCAACATATTAAGACAATAATGCCCATATCAATGTGCCAGTATTATGCTCCTGACCAGGGTTCTTAGCAATGGGTTGCTCAGTCACCACCTCAATAATCCTAGGGCCATATCTAATTAGTTTGGCATGGTGAGCAGGTATGTAGGGCTTACACAAGACCATTACCCCCTCAAACACTTTCTTAGTCTTTATATATAGGGAATGCCATAAGTCCAAATAACTAACAGGGTCATGGAACCCTAGATACTGTTCACAAAGTTTCATTGCCTCATCCATCTTTTCACTTACCCAGCTTTCTCAGCCCTGAACACAGAACATACCTCCCTGTAGTAAGGGCCCTATATCAACTTGCTCATCTCAACATGTATATGAAGGACTACTAAGGATAAATAATGGATATGTGCCTCAACGTTTGCCATCCTGACTGCTGGTGTCCTGTCTTGTCTTTTGTTGGTGAGCCCTTAGGCCCCGCAAGGCCCCGAAGGACCTCAGAGGACAGTCGTGCAACCCCGACTCTTCATCCGCGGCGGCCGCCGTTCACCAAGGGTTGAACCCCCAGCTGCAGGCGGCCAGCAGGACTGCTGGAACCACGGGGTTGTCGGACTGACCTGGCTAGCAATCAACAAGCTCAGTCTTAGGATAGCGGCTAGCAAGGGCGGCTAGCAATCCTGTAGATAATATCAGCACAGTCTCAGATAGCGGCTAGCAAGGGTGGCTAGCAATCCCGGAGATAATCTCAGCACAGTCTTTGGATAGCGGCTAGCAAGGCGGGTAGCAATCCTGGAGAATCTCAGCACAGTCTTTGGATAGCGGCTAGCAAGGCGGCTAGCAATCCTGGAGATTCTCAGCACAGTCTTTGGATAGCGGCTAGCAAGGCGGCTAGCAATCCTGGAGATTCTCAGCACAGTCTTTGGATAGCGGCTAGCAAGGCGGCTAGCACTCCTGGAGAATCTCCGCACAGTCTTTGGATAGCGGCTAGCAAGGCGGCTAGCAATCCTGGAGATTCTCAGCACAGTCTTTGGATAACGACTAGCAAGGCGGCTACGGAAACAGAACCGGAAGCGAAGTGTCAGCTTAGCTTCCTTCTTTAAATATTGAGCCTTATTAGCCGCCCCGCCCTCGTGGAAGCAGACCACCAATCTGGCCCCGGGAGTCGGCAGAGCCCCCAGGATTGGTGCTGCCCGACCTCCCAGGTGGAGCCACTGCCTCGGCCCACCAATCTGGTGCCTGGTGGGCGGAGCTCCGGCTCAGGAGCACGGAAGACCCCGGTGCCCGCATACCAGCGCCGCCATCTTGAGCAGCGCGAAGCCTGCCTCCACACCCGGTGACAGCGGAGTAGGCGGTCGCCGTCGCTGACCGCTGGTCTCGGGCCGACCCGCCACCCCCGCCACAACGCCCACCTCCACCCCGGAGACCCCGGAACGCCACTCCGCCCCGCGGAGGCCGCTGACTCCCGCCCCTCACGCCGGGAGACCAGGTAGGAGCGCGGCGGGACGCGACAGCTGGTTTGTTCAAAGTTACTTTAAATTAAACAGATATGTTGTTACTGAGAGCTAAGCTTTGGAATTAACTGTGTGGCACCAAATTCACACAGTGTCAATAAAAATCAGAAATGTTACCATCCAAAGATGAGATGACTGAATGCTATGGAAAGCTAATTATAACACAAGGAAGTGAAATAGGACATCAGAAGCACTGTCTCATTGATGAACAGAAAGAATTAACAATGTGTTTTTACTCTGTTTTTATAGAAATTAAATACTTTTTTCCTCTTGCTGCTGATTGATCTGCTCTGTTTGTATCCACGTTAGTTTTCAAGACTTGTCAGAATTAATTTGGTCACTGTAAACAATATATTGCACAAGCTATAGCTTCTCCCTAAAAGAATTAATTGTTCTTTTAGGGAGAAGCTATAGCTTGTGCAATATATTGTTTACAGTCTTATACAGTAAATAGGCACCTGTGCTTATAGACTATGAAACAGTACTGTCTCAGGGTTTAAAACCAGGAGCTCTTGATTAAAAGCAGTCCTGTATGACTGTTCACTAATTTAAAACTCAAAACCCTAGCCTTTCCTGGAAAACTGCTAAAGCAGGGATGTTTACAAATATATTCTCAGTATACTATAAATAAAGAAAACTTACTTTGGGAGGCCATCCATGCCTTTATTTAGTCTAAAACACAGAATGAACAGTGAAAGGAAAGTGAACAAGAGCCCCAAATCCCCATGTATATAATACTGGGGTACAGGTTAGTCCTTATCTTATCTAATTCTTAGTGGAACCTCCTGTCTGTGGGGCATTCACAGATAACACTCTTTTGGGGTGTTATTGTGAACCAGTGGCGTAGCCAGAAGTCAATTTTTGGGTGGGCCAACAGGTTGGATGGGTGGGCACTAGACAGTGGTGTGCTGGTAAATGTTTAACAACAGGCTCTCTCCCCGGTCCACCTCTGCGCCCGTCCACCTCCCCCCCCCCCTATCCACCTCCCCTCAAAATTGCAGAGCTGGCTATAGCCGGGGAGAGAGCCTGGGGGGGGGGGGGCAATGCATTACTGTCTCCAGGAAAAAAAAATTAAATGATCCCAGGTTCCAATTTAATTCATGTTTAATGTGGGATAAAATGCCATAAATAAGTAAATAAATATAAACTTTTAATGTTGAGCACCTGATTCTCAAAGTGGACATATTCCAAACACTATAATGAAAATAAAATGATTTTTTTTCTACCTTTGTTGTCTGGTGACTGTTTTTCTGATCATGCTGGCCCAGTATCCGATTCTGCTGCTATCTGTCCTCTTAACTCCATTTCCAGGGCTTCCTTTCCATTTATTTCTTTACTTTCCTCCTTTCTTCTTCATTTCTTGCTCTATATCCATAAGTAAAAGCTGGGTCCTCTGCAGACTTGACTGTCTAGTGGATCCAGCTTCTGCCTATTTTCTTCATCCATGTGCTGTTTTTCTCCTCTCTTCCTTTTCCCTCATCTCATCTCCTTCCTCATTCTTCCATGCCCTCCATCCATGTCCAGCATTTCTTCTCTCTCCCTTCATTCTCTTCCATCCATGTCCAGCAACCCTCCTCTCCCCTTCCCTCCATCCAGCAACCCTCCTCTCCCCTTCTTCCACCATGTCCAGCAACCCTCCTCTCCCCTACCCTTCATCCAGCAACCCTCCTCTCCCCTGCCCTCTCCTCTCCCCTTCTTCCACCATGTCCAGCAACCCTCCTCTCCCCTTCCCTCCATCCAGCAACCCTCCTCTCCCCTTCTTCCACCATGTCCAGCAACCCTCCTCTCCCCTTCCCTTCATCCAGCAACCCTCCTCTCCCCTGCCCTCTCCTCTCCCCTTCTTCCACCATGTCCAGCAACCCTCCTCTCCCCTTCCCTTCATCCAGCAACCCTCCTCTCCCCTGCCCTCTCCTCTCCCCTTCTTCCACCATGTCCAGCAACCCTCCTCTCCCCTTCCCTCCATCCAGCAACCCTCCTCTCCCCTTCTTCCACCATGTCCAGCAACCCTCCTTTCCCCTTCCCTTCATCCAGCAACCCTCCTCTCCCCTGCCCTCTCCTCTCCCCTTCTTCCACCATGTCCAGCAACCCTCCTCTCCCCTTCCCTCCATCCCGCAACCCTCCTCTCCCCTTCTTCCACCATGTCCAGCAACCCTCCTCTCCCCTTCCCTCTATCCCGCAACCCTCCTCTCCCCTTCTTCCACCATGTCCAGCAACCCTCCTCTCCCCTTCCCTCTATCCCGCAACCCTCCTCTCCCCTTCTTCCACCATGTCCAGCAACCCTCCTCTCCCCTTCCCTCCATCCCGCAACCCTCCTCTCCCCTTCTTCCACCATGTCCAGCAACCCTCCTCTCCCCTTCCCTCCATCCAGCAACCCTCCTCTCCCCTTCTTCCACCATGTGCAGCAACCCTCCTCTCCCCTGCCCTCTCCTCTCCCCTTCTTCCACCATGTCCAGCAACCCTCCTCTCCCCTTCCCTCCATCCCGCAACCCTCCTCTCCCCTTCTTCCACCATGTCCAGCAACCCTCCTCTCCCCTTCCCTCCATCCAGCAACCCTCCTCTCCCCTTCTTCCACCATATCCAGCAACCCTCCTCTCCCCTTCCCTTCATCCAGCAACCCTCCTCTCCCCTGCCCTCTCCTCTCCCCTTCTTCCACCATGTCCAGCAACCCTCCTCTCCCCTTCCCTCCATCCAGCAACCCTCCTCTCCCCTTCCCTCCATCCAGCAACCCTCCTCTCCCCTTCTTCCACCATGTGCAGCAACCCTCCTCTCCCCTGCCCTCTCCTCTCCCCTTCTTCCACCATGTCCAGCAACCCTCCTCTCCCCTTCCCTCCATCCAGCAACCCTCCTCTCCCCTTCTTCCACCATGTCCAGCAACCCTCCTCTCCCCTTCCCTCCATCCCGCAACCCTCCTCTCCCCTTCTTCCACCATGTCCAGCAACCCTCCTCTCCCCTTCCCTCCATCCCGCAACCCTCCTCTCCCCTTCTTCCACCATGTCCAGCAACCCTCCTCTCCCCTTCCCTCCATCCAGCAACCCTCCTCTCCCCTTCTTCCACCATATCCAGCAACCCTCCTCTCCCCTTCCCTTCATCCAGCAACCCTCCTCTCCCCTGCCCTCTCCTCTCCCCTTCTTCCACCATGTCCAGCAACCCTCCTCTCCCCTTCCCTCCATCCAGCAACCCTCCTCTCCCCTTCCCTCCATCCAGCAACCCTCCTCTCCCCTTCTTCCACCATGTGCAGCAACCCTCCTCTCCTGTCTGCCCTGTTTCCTTCCGCCCCCCCCCCCCCCGCCGTACCTTTAAATATTACAGTTTTGCTGGAGTCGCGGGCAGCCGGCATTGAAGACATCAGCAGGCTTACGCCGGTTCCAGCAGCCTTCCCTTCCCTCGTTGCAAGTCGGATGATGGCTCCGCCCTCGTAGAAACAGGAAATACGTCAGAAGAGGGCGGAGCCATCATCCGACTTGCAACGAGGGAAGGGAAGGCTGCTGGAACCGGCATAAGCCTGCCGATGTCTTCAATGCCGGCTGCCCGCGACTCCAGCAAAACTGTAATATTTAAAGGTACGGCGGGGGGCGGGGCAGTGGCGGGCTGGGGAGGCAGATGCGGGATCGGAGCTCAGCCTGCTCCCTCCGCTCCGCTGCCTCCACTGCTGGGTGGGCCTGAACCAACACTGGGTGGGCCTGGGCCCACCCAGGCCCACCCGTGGCTACGCCCCTGTTGTGAACATGACACTTAGCATAGATTAAGGAAGAATGTGACTCTGCCACTTTCTGGTATAAGACAGTGGAGTGTCTGAAAATAAATTGTGTTCCCTTTTATCTATAGACTCAAATTCATACACCCAAATAATAATAGAACTAACTCCAAACCAAGGGTATTGAAAAAAATTGATTGTTTTACAATAGCAGCAAGAACAAAATGAAAATGCAGGAGTCATGAAACAGAAATGGTCTTATCATGAAAATAGCACAGTGTAAATGCATATAGATCCCTAAGGTAGGCTCCTAATTCAGCCAGTAACTCTAAACCCACAGCACTTACAAAATAACTGTGCACAGCAACTATACAACCTGAATGGAGATGGTACCAGACATTTAGCAGGTGGCAGAGTGTTCCTTAGACATGTCAGTCAGATGCAGAACAAGGGCTGAACTTTGGATGGAATGCAAACAGCCCTTTGATCTAGTTTACAGACCTTTTTAAAGAGAAAAGGCCAGCTCCAGCTGATATGGTGATGCAACTCTCAGCTGGGCATGGACTCCAGGTGCTCCTTAAAACACCCTTGGTTGTTCCAGATTGTTGTGACTGCTGTGGCTGCAATGCTGTCTCACTGGACCCATGTTGCAATTCTGAATGTGGAATGTTTTATCCCAATAAGCAACATGTTGTTGCATTTTGTTTCTCCAGCTATTGTGTTGGCTCAGTCACCAAGGGAATTTCCAGTGGCTGGATTGTAGTCCTTGATGATGTTTTTACTGACTGCACACACCTAGGCCTTAGCAACAGGCCTCAGCACTGAAAATGAAGTCAGCAAAGTCTGTATTTTTATACCAGTTTGCTAATGCTGGAATGTGCCATGTATTCATTCTGCATAACTTTTTTATATAGTGGCATGTAGTACTGCATGTAGTGCCTTTTGCTCCTACAGGATCTCAGGATCCATTTTTCATATATAAAATACTGTTTATTCAGGGGGTGATATTAATTTCTTATATATGGTTAGTTTCTTCCACTGTTATCTACTATAGTCAAATCACCATTTCCAATTGCTACTATTGTCCTAATAGTCCACTCCTGTCTGTGAGTGAATACAGATCACAGATGAGAGATGTGTGAGAGATTTTAAAAGAGCTGAATTCCTATATGTTTTATTGTAGTTTTATTGTAGTGAGGGGTTGTGGTAGTGGTGGTGGTAGGGAGTAGTGGTCATGAAAGCGCGCGCGCAGGAGTTGTCTCACCGCTCGCGAAGACGAGAGGATGAACGCGGCGGTGTGGGAGGAGCACTAGTGATAAGTTAATATTCCATCTGTCTTACCTTCGGGATAGGGGCCCTCTGCCTACCCGGTGAGTCCGGAGCTGTGGGACTTAACGGTTGTAAAGACCCTCGAGAACAAAGGCGCGCGTGATAGAGCGAGCGTGTGTTTGTGTGGGTGGGTGAGAGGAAGAGCTGCCGCCGTCACCGAGCAGTGCCTCGCTGACGTCAAGATATATTGACCGATCAGCCCGCCTCCGACATGCAGCCAGCATCTGCGAAGTGGTATGACCGAAGGGACTATGTCTTCATTGAGTTCTGTGTTGAAGACAGTAGAGACGTTAAAATAGTTTTTGAAAAATCCAAACTTATTTTCAGTTGTCTTGGAGGAAGCGATAATCTTAAACATTTAAATGAAATTGAACTCTATCAGTACATTGATCCAAATGATTCTAAGCACAAAAGGACGGACAGATCTATTTTATGTTGTTTACGAAAAGGAGAGTCTGGTCAGTCATGGCCCAGGCTAACAAAAGAGAAGGCAAAGCTAAATTGGCTCAGTGTGGATTTTAATAACTGGAAAGACTGGGAAGATGATTCAGATGAAGATATGTCCAATTTTGACCACTTTTCTGAGATGATGAACAACATGGGAGGGGATGAGGATGTAGATTTACCAGAAGTAGATGGGGCAGATGATTCACCAGATAGTGATGATGACAAAATGCCAGATCTGGAATGAAGAGCTGCTGTCTTCAAGGGTTGAGGGAAAAGGGTTGGGCGGGGAAACGATAACTTCTCACAAATTTAAATAATTCCTGAGTTTGGTAGCTATAAAAGCATTTCCTGCTTCCTTTAAGCCATTCTTCAAACTGTTTAAAAACAAAGAAGGTATCACTGAGGGTTGATGTGTACCATTGTACAGGACAGTCTTAACCATATGAGGCAATAATGTTATGTATGAACACCTTTCCACTGACTTCCGGGATAGGATTGTTGGGTATAAACAGTTGATAGCCATTGTAACCATAAAAGGTCTTGGCCTTCCAAAGAGAAATCTAATTAGCAGCATCATTTAAAACATGTCAAATACAGGCTTTTCTATTAAGCCTTTACAATGTTGGTTCCCAAACAATTAAGCATTTGGTGTGGGTCCCCCCTCAGCCCCAAGAAGCTGACACATTTTTAATTGGCTTACAGCATTATAAGTGATGATGTACCGTTTCTGTCGTCGTCTTCTTTTTTTTTTTTTTTTTGCTAACTTGTGTTCTTGCTTATGTTCAAAAAAGAAAGCATTTATTCCACTTTTTTTTTTGTATTGAGTTGCTATTTAGTGTTCTAGGTATGGCCTAGTCAAGTTCAGAAAACTCCTGTCCATACCCCACATTTTACTCAATTGGAGTTTATACATTTGGTATTGGTCCACCAATGAAGTTTTACATCCTAGCACAGAAGAGGAAGACATAGCTGTACATTATACTGTTGCTTGTTGATCTGTACATTTAGACCAAATTGTATTTGTATTGTATTTACTGAGTGAAAAGGAAGGCAATCTTACTCTTTAAGTTCCTTTTCTTCAAGTGGAGGCACTAGGCACCATATATATATAGGGGACCGATTTTGCCTGTTCTGGGGGCTTCTGTCAGGTCATCCCTGTAACTAGGGTATGCTCCTGAGGGGGCATTACACAAATTGTATTTAGATGTATACTACACCCATGTACATTTACACCTACTCCTGATTAAGTGTAAATATATAAGTACATTTCAGCTATGATTTCTGCAAGTTTTATGAGGCTCTTAAGGACTCATAGGCACCCACTTAAGTCCTCCCTGCCTTCATGATTTCTTATAAAATAATTTGCTCTTTGATGGTAATTTTATATCAAATACTTTCAGGGACTTATTCCCTGGATTGGTCACTGCTGGAAATAGGATACTGGGCTTAATGGACCTTTGATCTAACTCAGTAAGACAATTCTTATGTTTGTTTTATAGGAATAAAGAAAACCCCCCAATGTTGTAATATCCCCCCCCCCCAAATATCTGAAAATAAAGATGAAGCAAGCAAGGAAATTAAAGAATAATCATTCAAATGCAGTATATCCTGAGCTTTGTGCCAAGAGAAAAATGTTTCTATTACAAGGACTACTTCATAAGAAGCATCCCAACAAGGAATGAAAATAAGTGCTCTTCGAAGTTGTATTGCTTTGGGACAGATGCAGCAAGGGCGTTGCCAGATAACAAATTTTGGGTGGGCCTAGGCAAGAAGTGGGTGGGCACCAAGTGTTCTCCCCCCTTACAACCACCACCAAAAAAACATATTTCAGCTGGCGGGAAAATGCTTCTTTCCACCTTGGCAGTATGCAGCAGGCATGCACTGAAAACTGAGCATGTGCAGGTGACAGTATCGTGGAGAGTAGCGTTTTTGTTACCATCAGGAGGAAGTCTTCAGCTGGCCGAGCTTAAGATCCCCATCAGCTACTGCTAAATGTGTGCTACCGTTGGGTGGGCCTGAGCACTAAATGGGTGGGCCCTGGTCCACCCAGGCCCACCTGTGGCTACGCCACTTGTTATAAACCAAGAGTAGGTAATTTTTCTAAAGGATCCAAGTACACTAGCTACAGCATTACAGCCCACACTTTAGGCTAGGTGCATTTTGGACAAAAAAAGAAGGCAAAGTACAAAAGCCTACAAAATAATTTTGCTTGCCTAATTTTGAAATAGCACTTCTCTTGCCCCAAAACTTAATTTTCCTCAAATTCTGCCAGGGAACAAATTCTACTCTTTATTCTCTGTTCTACTAGCATCATTTACTACCTTCTCTCTACTTAACAAGATCTTCTAGATCCTCTTATTATGGAAATCCATAACAATAATAATCAGATTCTGTGTCTGCCAAAACCAGCTGCATACATTTCTCAGCAGGGAATAAAGTGCACCTGCTGCTCTGCTCTGTTGCCGCCACCTGCTGCTGCTTCTGCTTCTCTCCTGTGCACCCCTCCCCCCACACCCACTATCTCAGCCTTCCTTTGCTGCTTTATGGAGATGGAAACTGCTACTTGCTCTTTCACACTCAAGGTAGAATTTGAAACTGTTGCTACTCTCCTCTTGAAAAAATAAATCTCTCTTTAGCTTAGTTTGAAGACTAGTATCGGAGGCTGCACTCTTGAAATAACAGATCTTTTCCTCTACATTGTGCTACTGCTGGTTTTAAATGCTTTCCTTCTATGACCATTTTCTACACCTACCCTTGCCAAGCATTATGATGTACTGGGACTAGGGTGTAAGCTCTCAGGTACAAGGACTGCTTCTATTTTATGTGTATTTATAACAATACCTACTGTGTAACTGAATAGCACTCGTGGAATTCAGAAGGTTTGCCAGATATTTGGACTGATGTCCCTTTTAATAGGCTGTAACTGGAAATTAGAAGTAATACTTTTGAGATGGATGGTGATCTGCACGATTGTTCATAAAATCATCTACGGAGATGCCCCGACCTACATGCTGGTCCTCGTGCTAAGAGATCTTCCCGCACCTTTCTTAACCTACACTTCCCCAGCTGCAAAGAACTAAAATACAAACTAACACACGCGACCAGCTTTTCTTATATGAGTACGCAGCTATGGAATTCACTTCCAACTCACCTGAGAACGATCAACGAATTAACTAACTTCCGCAAATCCCTGAAGACTTACCTCTTTAACAAAGCCTACCACGAGAACCCTTAACTAATTATAACACAACACCTATCCAACCTTATTCAGAATGTATCTTTCTACAACTGCTTGAACAAATCCTCCTGTCTTCTTTAACTTCTTTATAACAACAATTGTAGTATTTAACCTGGTATGGCGATGCCATAACAAATCTTTGTAAGCCACATTGAGCCTGCAAATAGGTGGGAAAATGTGGGATACAAGTGCAATAAATAAATACACTGTCACAGCTCTCAACTATTTATGTGTGGCCTTCCTATACAACAATTGGCAGCTCTGACAAACTTGGAAGGCTAGCTAGCACATAGGTGCCCCATATAAAAGGCTTGGGGATGCTAAGCCTTTCAAGCCCCAAACACAACTTTTCCCACCTGCCCTTTGTGTGTGCTGCTGCTGCTGCTGCTTCCAGTCCTGTCTCCTCTGTTATAAACCTGTTTTACAGGGGTGGGAAGCAGTAATGCATATATAGGCAGCAGCCGTGCAACTCTTCTCTCTTTGTTACTGATATTGTTGCCGAGGAAGCAATATTGTTGGGAGTGGCAGAAATGACAAGGGTGGCAGGGGTTGATGGGGAGGGGGTATGCAGAAAGGGGGGGGGGACAAGAAGTTGGACTGGAGGTGCAGGGGGGAGGAACAGACGATACAGGATAGCGAAGGAATAGGAGGAGGTGTGTATCTTGCCTAGAAATTTTAGAGTAGATTATAAATTTTACAATAAATAAAATAAAAGGATGCCAGATGAGGAGAACAGGAAGTGCTGAATTAGGAAGAATGGAATTAAATAGAGCATGGTGATTTGGGGTGTGGATGGGCACAGTAGGGTCAGTAGGGTGACAGAGGGGGATGTTGGGGTCATGGGTAGGATGATGGGAGATGCTAGACATGGGAATTGATAGGGTGATAGGGAAGATGCTTAGCACAAGTGTTAAATAGAGTGATAGGGGAAATGCTTGTCATGGGGAGTGGAATAGAAGAGATTTTGGATAAAAGGGGGGGAGAGAAGATGCTGGATGGTAGGGGAGGGAGAGGATAGAGTACAGATGGAAGCGGAATCTGGGGAGAAAGAGAGAGAGTGAGACACAGAGAGAGAGGAGATGCTGAATGGAAGTAGGGAAGAGAGAAGAAATGCTGGCACAAGGGGGAGATAGAAAGTAGAAAGGAGATGCTGGATGGAAGAGAGTAAGAGTGAGAGAAGATATTGTGGATGGGGAGAGAGCAGATGCTGAATAGAATGAGGAGAGAGGAGATGCTGGATAATAGAAGGAGAGAAAGAGAGGAAATGCAGGATAGAAGGGGAGATAAAAAGTAGAAAGATGCCGGATGGAAGAGGGGGGGAGAGAGAAGATATTGAATGGAATGGGGAGAGCTAGATGGGAGGGGTAGAGAGTGTAGATGACGGATTAAAGGAAGAAATAAGATAGAAAGAAAAAAAGATGTTGGATGGAAGGGGGAAGATGATACAGTTAGTGAAAGACTGGGGAATGAAAGGAAGGGAAATGGGACAGCCAGGGTAAGCTGTAGACAGACACAGTAAAAGAGGAAAATTGAAGACTGGATAGTAAGAAGGAATGAAATCTGAGTGTACAAAGAGGCAGAAAAATAAATGGAAGAACACTGAAAGGAAAAATAAATCAAAAGTGGATATAATAAAGGAAGAAAAGAAGACAGGAGGAAAGAGGAAATGACAAATGGGCAGGAGACCTAGAGAGAGTGTTAAGAGAAGACAGAGAAAAGCAGAAACCAGAGACTGGGACCAACATGGATAGAAAAATTTAATGGCCATAAAACAAAGGTAGAAAAAAAGAATTTTATTTTAAATTTAGAATAAAATAGTATGGTAGCTGTGTTAGTCCACTTTAAAGGAAAACAAATAAAAATTAAACAAGAAACATAGAAACATGATGGCAGATAAAGGCCATATGACCCATCCAGTCTGCCCATCCTCTGTAACCCCTAATTCTTCTTGTTCCTAAGCAATCCCACATACTTATCCCATGCCTTTTTAAATTCTGGAACAGTCCTCGACTCCACCACCTCCACCGGGAGGCCATTTCACGCCTCCACCACCCTTTCTGTGAAATAATACTTCCTTAGGTTACTCCTAAGCCTATTTCCTCTTAACTTTGCCATATGCCCCCTCATTCCAGAGCTCTCCTTCATTTGAAAAAGGCTCTCTTCCTGTACATAAATGCTCTTGAGATATTTAAACATTTCTATCATGTCTCCTCTCTCCCTCCTCTCTTCCAGCTTATAAATGTTGAGGTTCATAAGCCTGTCCCTATAATTTTTGCATTCAAGACCGCTTACTAATTTTGTAGCCGCCCTCTGGACCAACTCCATCCTGTTTATTTCTTTCCGTAGGTGCGGTCTTCAGAACTGCACGCAGTACTCCAAATGAGGTCTCACCAGAAACTTATACAACGACACTATCACCTCCTTTTTCCTGCTGGTCATGCCTCTCTTTATGCACCCAATCATCCTTCTGGCTTTGGCCATCGCTTTTTCTACCTGTTTGAAAGCTTTAAGATCGTCAGACACAATCACCCCCAAGTCCCGCTCTTCCTTCGCACACTGAAGCACTACACCCCCTATACTGTACCGTTCCCTCGGATTTTTGCGACCCAAGTGCATGACCCTGCATTTTTTGGGATTAAACCTTAGTTGCCAAATATCGGTCCATTCCTCTAGCTTCGCTAGGTCCTTCCTCATGTCATTCACACCCTCCAGGGTGTCCACCCTGTTGCAGAGTTTAGTGTCATCCGCAAAGAGACAAACCTTACCAGACAGCCCTTCTGCAATATCGTTCACAAAGACGTTAAAAAGAGCCGGTCCTAGGACCAATCCCTGCGGTGCTACACTGATGACATCCTTTTCTTCAGAGCAAGCCATTTACCACCACCCTCTGTCTCCTACCATTCAACCAATTTTTAATCCAATCAGTTACTCTAGGTCCCACACTGAGGGCGCTCAATTTATTTATCAGTCGCCTGTGCGGAACCATGTTAAAGGCTTTGCTGAAATCCAAATCAAGCGCCCCTCCCACATCCAACTGTTTGGTCACCCAGTCGAAGAAGTCAGATTCGTCTGACTCGACCTGCCACTAGTGAAGCCATGCTGCCTTGGGTCCCGCATTCCATGTAGTTCAAGAAATGTCACAATCCTCCTGTTTAGAAGCGTTTCCATTAGCTTATTCACCACCGAGGTCAGACTGACAGGTCTGTAATTCCCTACCTCCTCCTTACTTCCACTCAAAAAAATTGAAAAAAAAAGGCGATACATTTTTATTGGAATATCTTGATTAATATTTTGACTAGCTTTTGGAAGCCAAAATCTCATTACTTAGGTCAGGACAGTAACCATAATAGCAATATACTGTCCTGACCTGAGAAAAGAGGTTTTGGCCTTGGAAAGCTATTAAAAAATGTATTGTTAGTCCATTAAAAAGATATCACCTTAATTTCTCTGTTTTCATTTTATTGTATTTAATTTTAATGTAGTGATTGGAATATGTGTTCTCCATATATGAAAGAGGCCTTGTATCCTATTAGTATTGAATGTTTGTAAGTTTCATGTGCTTCAACAGAATTTAGTGAGCGCTAAATGCTGTGTGCTCTATTTTATACCAATGAGCCACGTGGCACTTAGCACATGCTAATGTCCATTAGTGCATGCTAAGCTTTAGTAAAAGGTCCCTTTAGAGCGAAGTAGAGTGATTTGCATGCAGAAACCTATAAATTAATCTTCATCAATTCCATCAGTGCACTTTAAAATGATATACTATCAGGCTTATTTTCAAAAGAGAAGGGCGCCCATCTTTCGACACAAATCGGGAGATAGGCGTCCTTCTCTCAGGGTTGCCCAAATCGGCATAATCGAAAGCCGATTTTGGGCGTCCCCAACTGCTTCCCATCACGGGGATGACCAAAGTTCCCGGGGGTGTGACAAGGCATAGTGAAGGCGAGACTGGGGCATGCCTAACAGATGGGCATCCTCGAGCAATAATGGAAAAAAGAAGGGTGTCCCTGAGGAGCACTTGGGCGACTTTACTTGGTCCATTTTTTCTTACGACCAAGCCTCAAAAAGGTGCCCGAACTGACCAGATGACCACCGGAGGGAATCGGGGATGACCTTCCCTGTCTCCCCCAGTGGTGACTAACCCCCTCCCACCCTGAAAAAAACAACTTTAAAAACTTTTTTTGCCAGCCTGAAATGTCATACTCAGGTCCATCGCAGCAGTATCCAGGTCCCTGGGGGGGGGGGGGGGGGGGAGGTATTTGTGTGTCAGTGAGGCATAGCAAAGGCGTGGACCTCCTGAACCGCCCCCTCCCTCCCCACAAGGACAGCCAAATTTCAAGGGAGTGGAGTGTACTGGAGGGTTGGCATAGTGATTAAAGCACTGGTCTTGCAATCCAGAGGTGGCCAGTTCAAATCCCACTGCTGCTACTTGTGATCCAAAATAAATAAAGGGGATGTCAGAGGCATAGCAAAGGCATGGACATCCTTCTCACAGAAGCATCCACATTTTGGGCATCCTCAACTGCCGTTGCAGCGACAGAGGCATAGCAAAGGACGTCCTTCACCCATATTCTAAAATAAAAGACGTCCCTGACGAGCACTTGGACGTTTTCACCTGGACTTCTGCTTTTCTAAGGTTGTAGACGGCTATTATACATGCAGCTTGTCTGCATGTATGAAGTCATCTTTGGCATGCGCAGAGCAGCCATGCATAATGCTTGGCTGCTCTGCACTGGCTTCCTCTCCTTAGGAAGGAAATCGTGTGCAAACGAGCTAACAGCGAGCAGCTCATTTGCACGTGATTTCCTTCATGCATGCCCGTTCCTTTCCAAATGCTAAGGGATCGGTACGGGAAGGGCTTTTTCCGTTCAGTTAGTGAATCTGGCTGAAGGTAAGAGAGCTATGTACCTGGGAGCAATTTGTGAAGTCCACTGCAATGCCCCCTAGGGTGCCCGGTTGGTGTCCTGGCATGTCAGGGGGACCAGTGCACTACAAATGCTGGCTCCTCCCATGACCAAATGGCTTAGATTTGGTAATTTCTGAGATGGGCGTCCTCGCTTTCCATTATCGCTGAAAATCAGAAACGACCAAGTCCTGGGGACGACCATCTCTAAGGTCGACCTAAATTTGCTGATTTGGGCGTCCCCGACCGTATTATTGAAACAAAAGATGGACGCCCATCTTGTTTTGATAATACGGGTTTCCCTGCCCCTTGCTGGAGCTGTCCTGCGAGGACGTCCCCAGGAAAACTTGGGCGTCCCTTTCGATTATGCCCCTCCACAGGGCTCATTTTTGAAAGAGAAAAATGTCTAAAAAGTGACATAAAGTAGCATTTGGATGTTTATTTAAAATAAATGTCCAACTCAGTATTTTCAAAACTATTTTTCCAGACATTTTTCTATGCTGTTCTTCTGTAGTGCATCCAAATCTCAATAGGGCATGTTGGGGGCATGTTAAGGGTGGGATGTGGGTGTTCCTATGACTTAGATGTTTTTTAGCCATAATGAAACAAAACAGTTGGATTTCAGAACAGTGCAGCTCACTAAACAGCTGTTTCAATATTCAGTGTAAATTGTAGGTACCTGCAAGTATGCAGACATCTACTTATTAAGGAATCTATCTCTTTTGATGCAATCTTTACCCTATTTCCAGACCGATGAGGGATAACTAAGAACCAGGAGCCACATGAAAGACTGGAGAATGAAAGGATGAGAAATGGGGAGCAGAGCCTGTCATTTCACTCTGCTCAACTAGACGTATTTGAATTGTGACTGCAAGACATTCCACTTAGAACATTTTGAAAGGATACAGAAAATATCCCCATTCCCCAGCCTCTGTGACTTCTTGAAAGCCCCAAAGGACTGTGAACCTGTAAATACGAGTGTTGCTTGGCAACTCTCTGCATTAGTTAACCACTTGGTAAAAGAAAGATATGCACTGAACACTGTCTATGTAATAAATCTGTTAACACAGGCTAACATGTTAATTTTAATGTATACATTAGCAAAGAATGTAATTCCCAATCATTAAAAGGATTAAAGCATTAGATGAAGGTTATGGTGGAAACCAGTATATCCATTTTAATGCCACTGGCAATTCAAAAATTTAACTATATCTGTAGAAGAAATGGTTGTGTATTTCTAATGAAGCTGACAAGGCTGAAAGCCTAGTAAGTGATGACTCCAATCTTAATTTAGCAACAGAAGGAACAATCAAATAATTAGCCTGAAAAGAAGAGAAAAAAAGGTGTTTAAGCTGGAATCCCTTCATAGCAAGTGAGATGAGCCAACATTCAGATCTTAGACCTCATCCAACTATCAATAGGGAGTTTACATGGTCATGCCTTTTGGATCTGTAGAGAAACTTAAAAGCTATATTTTTAATTACTTTTAGTCTTTTTAACATGAAGATGAACACTTGCCAACAGAGAGTTGCCAGAATATCAGGCCAAGTGACTTTAGAAAATTAGGGCATCTTAAGGTGTTTTTCCTACTCTGATTTTCCAAATACTCCATCTTTCTAGACATTTAGTTCTTATCCTTAATAAGTATTCCACAGATTTCTGTGCAATTCAGAGACCTTATTTTCTAAGGCAGCCACCTTAACTGACTGCTGATCCAAAGTTTGGGCCTAAATATTCAAAGTTCCAGTCATAGATGTCAATTCAAGAACAAACTTAGAAGCCACTCAAAATAAAGAGGAATTAAGAGTATACGTGGAGGGGCATAATTGAACGAAAACGTCTATCTCCATGGGCGTTTATCTCCGAGAACGGGTCCGTGAAGGGGTGGACCGAACTGTATTTTCGTAAAAAATAGACGTCCATGTTTTATTCGACAATTTGTGAGCTGGGCGTTTTTGTTTTTCAGTGATAATGGAAAATGAAAGCGCCCAGCTCAAAAACGAATAAATCCAAGGCATTTGCTTGTGGGAGGGGCCAGGAGTCGTAGTGCACTGGTCCCCCACACATGCCAGGACACCAACCGGGCACCCTATGGGGCACTTTTACAAAAACAAAAAAAAAGGTAAAAGAGCTCCCAGGTGCATAGCACCCTTCCCTTGTGTGTTGAGCCCCCCAAATCCCCCTCAAAACCCACTGCCCACAAGTCTACACCATTACTATAGCCCTAAGGGGTGAAGGGGGGCACCTACATGTGGGTACAGTGGGTTTGGGGGGGTTGGACGACTAAGCATTAAGCAGCACAATTGTAACAGGTGGGGGGGGATGGGCCTGGGTCCACCTGCCTGAAGTCCACTGCACCCCCTAACAACTGCTCCAGGGACCTGCATACTGCTGCCAGGGAGGTGGGTATGACATTTGAGGGTGAAAATAAAAAGTTGTGCAACATCATTTTTTTGTGGTGGGAGGGGGTTAGTGACCACTGGGGGAGTCAGGGGAGGTCATCCCCAATTCCCTCTGGTGGTAATCTGGTCATTTAGGGCACTTTTGGGGGCCTTATTCGTGAAAAAACAGGGTCCAGGAAAAGTGCCCTAAATTCTAGCTACAAACGCATACTTTTTTTCCATTATCGGCGAAAAGCGCCCATCTCTCCTCGGCCAATAACCACGCCCCAGTTCCACCTTCACCACGCCTCCGACACGCCCCCATCAACTTTGTACGCTTCCGCGATGGAGTGCAGTTGAAAACGTCCAAAATCGGCTTTCCATAATACCGATTTATTCGTTTTTGTGAGATAAACGTCTATCTCCCGATTTGGGTCGAAATCTAGGCATTTTTCTCTTTCAATTATAAGGTGGGTAGCATCCCACAGCAAATCCAACATTACTGTTGTCAGTTTAGGCACAATCACCAGATCCGATGAAGCTCCTTCCCCCACATAAGCCAGAATACTCACAGTCTGATATTGCTGCATCATCTGCTGTGTGCCCTGTCCACCAAATACCCCTAGGGGAAAAAGTCAATGGCAGGAGGTACTCCAGACAATACAAAGGGGAACAAGCCATGAGGGGAATGTCAGTCCAACAACCTACAAGTAAGGGAATGGGTCATTGGGTCCCAATCCTCCCTCCCCAGAACCCCCTTCCTCCCACGTGCCCCAGGCAGTAATTCTGAATTTGGCGTGCACCAAAAACACGTGGTAGAAAATATTTTCTATTTTCTACCATATGGCACTTACCCGGCGGTAAACAGCAGTTGGTGTGCGCTGCATGCCTACCGCCTAGGTAGTGCATGAGACCTTACCGCTAAGTCAATGAGTGGCGGTAAGGTCTCAGGCCAAAAATGGATGCGTGCTGGTTTTTATTTTGCCACACATCCATTTTCCAGCCCCTTAAAAAAAGGCCCGTTTCCCAGGATGTGGTAAAAACTGGCCTGGTGCATACCCAAAAGATGCGCTCACACTGCCACAGGCCACTTTTGGCCGCAGTTTAGTATAAGGGCCCCACAGTGCCTAGCTCATCAAGAGCTCCTTTTATTAAACTGTTCTAAGCACTGGTGTGCTCTTCCCACAGCTAAAAAGGGCTTTCCACAAGATGCACTGAGGCATCCTGTGGTAAAAACCCAAGGTGCAAACCACTTGCTAAAAACTTTTCTTTATTTTTCTCAGAGGGGGGGCGTATCTGGGGGGTGGTGAGTGGATATGCCAATGTGACTCAGCATAGCCACATTACCATGCACTAACTGATTAGCGAGGGATTTTTTTTTAATGTTTATTCCGCACCATCGTCAAACACAGTGAGTGCGACAAAAGAGTCAGTACTAGATGATGTCCACAGTTTATTAAAACATCCAATGACTCGACACAGACCATGTTTCAGCCACAAAGGCCTGCCTCAGGAGTCTGTAGCCACACAAGATGTTTTCTTATTCGCTGTTGTATTTGAAGAGCTGGTGAGTTTAGAAGCATCCAGACAGAAGACTCCTGAGGCAGGCCTTTGTGGCCAAAACACGGCCCGTGTCAAGTCATTGGATGTTTTAATAAACTGCTAATACTTTGGACATCATCTAGTTCTGACTCTTTTGTTGCCTTCGCTGTGTTTGATGACTTATGAGTTTGCGAGGGATTCTGTTCTTCTGTTTCTTTTTGTTGAATATTCCTCACTATTGCAGGTATTCTAGGCAGATTCCAACATCTACATAGTAACATAGTAAATGACAGCAGATAAAGACCTGTACGGTTTATCCAGTCTACCCAACAAGATAAACTTATTTTACATGGCGTGTGATACTTTATATGTATACCCGAGTTTGATTTGTCCTTGCCTTTCTCAGGGCACAGACCGTAGAAGTTTGCCCAGTACTGTTCTTGTACCAAGTTCTGAAGCTAACATCGAAGCCCCTTAAAATTTACACTCCAGCCCATCCCTATCTATTCATTCATGATCCGGGCGTAGACCGTAGAAGTCTGTCCAGCTCCCGTTTTGTTTACATTACCGGCGTCGCCACCCAATCTCCACTAAGATTCCATGGAACCATTCCTTCTAAACAGGATTCCTATAATAAAAGTATATTACACAACAATACAAAGCTCATTCTAACACATAAGTCATTTACAGAACTCTTCTTTTTCTTCAACCTCATCTCCATTCCACAGAACTTAATATAAAGATCTGTTTATGTTATATCTTATGTGTCCCTACCATCTTTACTCCCCTTCATAAGCCTGTATAAATAAATAGGTGGCAGTAAGGGCTCATGTACTAATCTTTGGTAATGGCTGCGCACTAATGGCAACATCAGTGAATGGGATAAAGAAGAGAAAAGTTTATTGTTATAGAAACGCCACTGAGACTCAACATGGAGCCGTGTTTCAGCAAAACTGCCTTTTTCATGAGTCTATAAGTATGTAATCTCAGGTTGTGTAATTGAAACAAAGATGTATATGAAAATCTTCTATGGGTAGCAACTGATAAAATAGTACACCATCTCTCAGAACAAAAACTGCAAAAATAATACCTACCCTTCTGTATCCCGTGAGATCGTCGTAGTGGTTGTTTTGTTCCTGCACTTCGGTGTTTTTTTTTCCTTTGTTGATCCAACATTAGTGCATAGCCATTAATTTGGAACATGGAAAATCAGTCATTTGAATGTGGGAAAAACCCACATAAGGGCATGCTAAGACCACCTTTTACTCCAGCTTAGTAAAAGGAACCCCAAGTAAAGCAGGGGAAATGGGAGCAGCTTGAGTGATAACCAAACAATACAAATGAAAAGGCCCATCCACAAGAACCACTAAAAACTTTGTAGATAAAGATGAATGGCAAAATAACTTTGTACTGTTCAATTTTTTAGAAATAAAAGAGGCAGTTTGCCTGTTGGTAGAGCAGTGACAGAAATAGAATGAATAATTATCTGGGCAAGCCTGTATCTGATAAATGGTCACTATCTTTTAGCCATGCTTCATTAACTGCTAAGATATCCAGCTGATACCAGGAAAAAAGACACTACATCAAGAAGCATTTATTTTTTAAAGATCTTATATTTAGCAACTCTACCTGAAGCTGAATTAAGTGAGATGAGGCTGACTAAGAAAATATTTCTTCACTCAGTGTGTAATTAAACTCTGGAATTTGTTGCCAGAGAATGTGGTAAAAGCAGTTAGCTTAGTGGGGTTTAAAAAAGGTTTGGATATCTTCCTAAAAGAAAAGTCCATAAGCCATTATTAAGGGAATGGAACTTGATATACTGCCTTTCTGTGGTTTTTGCAACTACATTCAAAGCAGTTTACATATTATGTACAGGTACTTATTTGCACCTGGGGCAATAGAGGGTTCAGTGACTTGCCCAGACTCACAAGGAGCCTCAGTAGGAATCAAACCCAGTTCCCCAGGATCAAAGTCCACTGCACTAACCACCAGGCTACTCCTCCACTCCATTAAGGTGGGCTTGGGGAACATCCACTCCTTATTTCAAGGCATGAGTCTATGATTAAAAACGTGAGCAGTTTAATGATGTTGAATTAACTGCGACTCAAATATGAGACCTTGCCTTTAATCTCCACCTAAGTGTCTCTCCCATAGTACTCTACTGGTGTCAAAGGTTGTTACTAGCGATATAAAGTAGAGTTTGAGCTGTATTTTTTTACAGTTATTTCAAGGATAAGCAGAATAAAATATATTGCACTGTTTTGGGATCTTGCCAGGTACTTTTGATCTGGATTGGCCACTGTTGGGAATCAGGATACTGGGTTTGATGGACCTTCGGTCTGACCCAGTATGGCAACTTTTATGTTCTTATGAGTAGAACATTTTTAAATGTATGATTCTTTTCTTTTCTCTGTCTTTTCTAATATGTTGAGAGGGTATGGCATTTATGATAGCCCTGACCTTTGCAAGAAAAGTTGTTAGAACTTCATGTTGACTTCTGTATATGCTCAACTCTATTGCTGGTGTCATAGGAGCCGACGCTGTGGGTGCTTGAGCACCCCCAGTATTGAGAAAATTCCTTGAATGTGTCCAAGGAAGGGTTATTTCCACTGGGCTTAGCACCCTCAATAATTTTGAAAAGTTGGCTCCTATGGCTGGTGTACACGTAAAATCTCCTGGTTTGGATGTAGATGTAGGCCAAGATAACTTTACTGTTCCTGAAGAAGTAGGCTTACTCTTGTCAGTGTGTAAGGCGCTGACATGTTGCTTGCTATCAGACTCTATATACTTGATGACTGCTTTATAGTCTTTAGCCATATGCTTGGATGAATAGCAATATTTGTAAAAAATTCTGTACTTTTTCAACAGTTCTTTGCATTCTCTCAAGGATTTCTTCCTAAATCCTCAACATTTCTTGAGATGTTTCTTATGTATTTGACACTGTTGGTCTGTATCTTTACTATCTCTGTAATAGAAGGACGATCAGACAGTAGGATTGGTTGACATATCTGTCAAGTGTACAGTTATAGGCTTCCTGGTGTAGCTGTACAACTTAACTGGCTTTTTGTTCAGGAAGTAGCCTATCTTGCATCAAACATAAAGCTGGGATTGTTTCTCCTTTTTTACAAATCTTGGATAAATTTCACAAAGACTGTGAAGGGAGAAAATGTCACTTGGATGTCCACTGTATACTTTGTGCTTAATGATTACTATTTCTCACATGTCATACCACAACTTTGCTATAATCTCATTTATGCCACAAGCTGTATCCAAGTATCACAGGCCTAGAAGGTTCAGATCAGCTTTGATTGCTTCCAGTTCCTGGAGGAGATCTCCTAATTCTTGTAACTTGCCATTATCTTTACTTGTAACTTTTGGAAAACGTCTTATTCTCTTCACATGGGCATAGTTTAACTGTTTCATTTGGGGGGGGGGGGGGAGCGTGTAGCTTGGCACATTAGCATATTCATTTGCATATATGCATCTTATAATATTCATAATGGTTATTAAAATAGACACACACACACACACACCCCTTGGACTAAAACACTGAATATGAAGCCAGCTTATTGAAACAATGAAGATTTTTTTTTTTTTACTGAAATGAGCCAGCACCATGGGAATTTCTCTTGTTATATCCCTCTCACATTCACAAATTATCAAGGGGAGAGTGCACTTTCCCTAGGCCTGACACCAGCACCCTCTCTGTTTGCCTTCTCCAAATCCCAGCCCTTTTTTCCTTCCTTACCAGCAACTCCCCATACTATGCCACATAGGAGCCAACTTTTCAAAATTATTGGGGGTGCTAAGCCCAATGGAAATGATCCCTCCCTGGACACATACAAGGAATTTTCTCAATATTGGGGGTGCTCAAGCACCCACAGCACCCACAGAGTCGGCTCCAATGTGCCACATGGATAGAAAAAAATACCCCTCCCCCAAACAGGCAGCACTTTTTCATGGGCCATCCTCAGGCAGCACTTTTTTTTCTCTCCCCCCCCCCCCCCCCCCCCTCTTATGGGCAGCACTTTTTTTCTAGCCCTCCTTTCCCAGAGGCAGCACTTACCCTGCTCCCTCCCCCTCAGCAAAACCTTTTTCCTCTTGGCCACCTCCAGTGACAGCACTTACCCCTGGGGCAGCTTACGACAGTCTGCTGCCTGAAGCAAGGGATGAGGTGGTAACCCTCCTGCAAGGCACTCAAAAGAGAGGACACCCTGAAAAACTCTGATTGGGGAGGAGGAAGAGTAGGTCCCCTTATTCTAAACTCTAGTCAGGCAGTTGTCCAAGGAAAAGTAGAATGCAATTTATATTCCCAAGCTACACAAAACAAAATAAAACAAAAACTGCCAACATCGGCTATACTCAACAAAAATTATTTGAATTAAATTATGTTTCCTGAAACTCTAATATAGAAAAAAAAATACTGAGTCAATTTTAGCTTGCTGCAGCCTGCTGTTACCTTCTTGCTTGAAAAATATGAATAATTGTGTGAAGATGAATTGCGAGGTTTTTTTAAATCAATGATAGAATTCATAGTCCCAGTAAAGGCTTTGAGTTGTGTCAGCATCTGGGCATTTGAGGTCTTTCCATTGTATTTTTTTAACACACAATCCATTTTATTTGATTTTTACTAGGTTCTATAGTTGGTACAGGTAATTGAAATCACCCATTATTATACTGTTGCCCAATTTGCTCGATTTCTTAATTTCTGTTAACATTTTTTCAAAAATCTGTTCATTCTGCCCTGGCGGAGGTAGTATAGCCCTACAAGTATACCCTAGCACTAAATGAAGGGATAGATATAATAGGCATTTCAGAGACCTGGTGAAAGAAGGGCAATCAATGGGACACTGTCTTAGCAGGATACAAATTGGAGGGGTTTGAACTATATATTAAAGAGAGAATCGAGTCAAACAATTTAAACATTCAACATGAAACAGATTGCAGCATGGTAATTTTATGGATAGACATTCCAGGTGTGAAGGGAAGGAATATACTGGTATGGCTGTACTACCATATGCCAAGGCACAATGAACAGACAGATGAACAAATGTTTACAGAAATTAGGAGAGCTGACAAATAGGGCAACATTATAATAATGGGTGATTTCAATTATCCTAATATTGACTGGATACATGTTACATCAGGGAGTGCTAGGGAGGTAACATTTCTAGATTTAAAAAAAGAGCAACTGGTCCAGGAACCAACGAGAGGGGAAACTATTTTGAATCTAATCCTTAGTGGAATATGGGGCATAATACAAGAAGTAATGGTGTTGGATCTGCTGGGAAACAGTGATCATAACATGATAAATTTGAGCTGATATCTGGAGTGAAGTCACTAAGGAAATATACAGTAGCAGCTTTTGATTTTCGAAAGGGTGACTGATTAAATGAGGAAAATGTCAGCTGCAAAGGTTAGGACTTTAAATCAGGCATGGATGTTATTTAAAAATACCATCATGGAAGCCCAGACTAGATGTATTCCACATATTAACAAAGGTGGAAAAAAGAGCAAATGCCAGCCAACATGGTTAAAAGGTGAGGTGAAAAAATCTATTAGAGCCAAAAGAACATCCTTCAAAAAATAGAAAAAGGATCAGAATAAAGAAAATAAGAAGCAACTTAAGCACTGTCAAGCCAGATGCAAAGCACTGATAAAGAATTCTAAAAGAATATGAAGATAAACTTGTTGCAGAGACAAAAACTTATAGAAATACTTTTTTCAGGTATATCAGAAGCAGGAAGCCTGCTTGGGAATCTGTGGGACTGTTAGAACAAGAAGGAGCAAAAAGGAGCACTCAGGGAGGACAAGACCATAGCAGAGAGATTGAATAAATTCTCTGCTTCATTCTTTATGGAAGAAGATGTAAGAGATCAACCTATACTGGAAATGGTTTTCAGGAGTGACATTGTGGAGGAATTGAAAGAAATCTCTGTGAACTTGGAAGATCTACTGAGCCAAATTGACAAGTTAAAGTGTGATAAATCACCTAGACTGGATGGTATACACCCCAGGGTATTGAAAGAACTCAAACATGAAACTGCTGATCTGCTGCTAGTGATCTGTAACCTGTCGTTAAAATCATCCATAGTACCTGAAAACTGGAGGGTGGCCAAGGTGACGCCGATTTTTAAAAAAGGGTTCCAGGGGTGATCCAGTAAATTATAGACCAGTAAGCCTGACTTCAGTGCCGTGCAAAATAGTGGAAACTATTATAAAGAATAAAATTACAAAACATGTAGACAAACATGGTTTAATGGGACAGAGTCAGCATGGATTCAGCCAAGTGAGGTCTTGCCTCACAAATTTGCTTCATTTCTTTGAAGGCGTGAATAAACTTGTCGATAAAGGTGAGCTGGTTGATGTAGTGTATCTAGATTTTTAGAAAGCTTTGACAAAGTACCTCATGACAGACTCCTGAGAAAATTAAGGAGTCATGGGATAGGAAGTAATGTCTTTCTGTGGATTAAGAATTGGTTATTGGACATTGGAGGAGGGTGAATAGAGGAATGCCGCAGGGATCTGTACTGGGACTAGTGTTATTTAACATATTTATCAATGAGTGAGGTGTTTAAATTTGTGGATGACATGAAATATTCAAAGTTGTCAAAACATATGCGGATTGTAAAAAATTGCAGGAAGATCTTAGGAAACTGGAAGACTGGGCATTCAAATGACAGATGAAATTTAATGTAGACAAATGCAAAGTGGTGCATATTGGTTAGAATAATCCAAATCATAGTTACCTGATGCTAGGGTCCACTTTAGGAGTCAGCACTCAAGAAAAAGATCTGGGTGTCATTGTAGACAATATGCAGAAATCTTTTGCCCAGTGTACAATTGTGGCCAAAAATCCAAACAGGATGCTAGGACTTATTAGGAGAGGGATACAAAATAGGACCAAAAATATTACAATGCCTTTGTTTCACTCCATTGTGCGACCTCACCTTGAACATTGTTTTCATTTCTGGTCACGTATCTAAGAAACGATGTGGAGGGGCATTTTCGAAAGGGACATCCAAGTTTTCATGGACGTCCTCGCAAACGTCCCCCATCCAGGGGCAGGGAAACCCGTATTTTCAAAACAAGATGGACATCCATCTTTCATTTCGTTAATATGGTCAGGGATGCCCTGAAATTTGGTCGTCCTTAGAGATGGTCATCCCTAGACTTGGTTATTTCTGATTTTCGGCGATAATCGAAACCAAGGATGTCCATCTTAGAAGCGACCAAATGCAAGCCATTTGGGTGTGGGAGGAGCCAGCATATATAGTGCACTGGTCCCCCTGACATGCCAGGACAGCAACCAGGCACCCTAGGTGGCACTGCAGTGGACTTCATAAATTGCTCCCAGGTACATAGCTCCCTTACCTTGTATGCTGAGCCACCCAAACCACCCTAAACCCACTCCCTACAACTGTACACCACTACCATAGCCCTTACAGGTGAAAGGGGCACCTAGATGTGGGTACAGTGGGTTTCTGGTGGGTTTTGGAGGTCTCGCTGTTTCCTCCACAAATGTAACAGGTAGGGGGGGAATGGGCCTGGGTCCACCTGCCTGAAGTGCACTGCACCCACTAAAATTGCTCCAGGGACCTGCATACTGCTGTGATGGACCTAAGTATGACATCTCAGGCTGGCATACAGGCTGGCAATCAATATTTTAAAAGATGTTTTGAGGGTGGGAGGGGGTTAGTGACCACTGGGGGAGTAAGGGAAAGTCATCCCTGATTTTTATTTATTTATTTATTTTATTGCATTTGTATCCCACATTTTCACACCTTTTTGCGGGCTCAGTGGTCATCTGGTCATTTCAGGCACCTTTTTGTGCCTTGGTTGTAAGAAAAATACGACAAGGTAAAGTCATCCAAGTGTTCATCTGGGACGTCCTTGTTTTTTTCCATTATGGATCGAAGACGTCCTAGTGTTAGGCACGCCCAAGTCCCGCCTTCACTATGCCTCCGATATGCCCACTTGAACTTTGGCCGTCCCTGCAACAGAAAGCAGTTGGGGACGTCCAAAATCGGCTTTCGATTATACCGATTTGGACGACCCTGTGAGAAGGACGCCCATCTTCCGATTTATGTCAAAAGATGGGCGTCCTTCTCTTTTGAAAATGAGCCCAGTAGTGGAATTAGAAAAAGTTAAAAGAAAAGTGACCAAAATGATAAAATGGATGGAACTGCTCCTGTATAAGGAAAGACTAAAGAGGTTAGGGCTCTTCAGCTTAAAAAAAGAGATGGCTGAGGAGGAATATGATTGAGGTATACAAAGTCCTGAGTTGTGTGGAGCGTTCCACCTACTTTGCATTTCATTTGTATAATTTAACCATGCATATTATTTGCATATCATTTCATTTAAGCATTTCTTAACTATTTTTCGGTGTTTTTCTTGCACTATGGGTGCATCTGTGCACGGCTTTGAGTATCAGCCTCTGACTTAGATGAACCTTTTCAGACCTAGATGACTTATAGGAATCAGACTGCACGTCTGCTTGTGACAGTCGGTTGGTACAGCTAATATTTGTCTCCAAGGACTTCAGTTGCCAGGCATCTATGAATAAAAATGTTGAATAGCAATTTAGCACATCTGCCATGATTTTTTTTTAATTTAGGATTCTGTTGTACCAAGATCTTTAATGAATGGTCTAGCTCATAAAAATTCAACATTTGTTTCTGTCATCTGTTGTTCTACATGTAAACATTGACCAAGTGTGACATTCAAAATCAAAATAATAGCAAGCATAATTTATTATCCAGAATCCAAGAACATTTTTTCAAACTTGCACTGAGTAGCAATGGAAATAACACAGCTTTCACCGTGAGTCTAGGCATTGGTTTTATCTGTCCAAGGTGTAGCTAAAAAAGGTCAAAATGTCTTAAATGTATTATTTAATGGGAGATTACATTGAAAATTTTCAGTATGGCAAAGGTATATGCATATAGAAAGCCTGCACATAACAAGGAGATTTTTAAACAGAAAGTCCCAGCACAAATTTGTTTGAAAATCATGTGGTAGAAAATCATCATCACACAAACAAAAACAGAAAACAGGAGAAAAGAACCCATACACACCCAACACATCGATCACACGACAATTAATAAATATTCCATTAATACCTGCCTTAGACGAAACCTTTAAACAGATCCAAATAGGATATATAAAAGCTTGATCAGTAATAAACAAAACGGAAACCTTAACAGACTGGATTACTCAGGACAACCTAGACCTAATATTCATCAGTGAACTTGGATTCATAACCAAGATGACCCCATAATCCTTGACATCTGCCCTCCAGGATACAAAATCAACCATTGGACCAGAACAGGTAAAAGAGGAGGAGGCATAGCCCTAATCTACAAAGACGAATTCATTTCAGAACCCATTGCGGAATCCATTAATACACAACTTGAAATTGCTGCAATCAGATTACAAAACAAATCCCTTCCAGCTCACCTGACTTGCATCATATTATATTGACCACCAGAAAATTGGAAAGATGCCCAACCAACTCTCATGGACTTTATATCAAACACATACCTCGCAAATCCTAACGTAATATTAATAATAGGAGATATAAACCTTCACCTAGAGGACACAACCTCAAATGACACACATGAATGCAAAGAGTTCTTACAAATGTGGGACTTCCACTGGCCACAAGTCAACCTCACACAAATAAAAAGCCATGTACTAGATCTATTAACATACAAACTATCCAGTGACCAACCCTTTTTGGTAATGGAACAGCAATGGAAAAGCGTACCTTGGTCTGACCACTTTAAATTAACTATGATCTTATGCTGGAAGAATAAAGGTCTTCCTGAAATGCATCAATGAGCCTTATATAAAACAAGAGGTAAAATAGACCCCAAATCATTTTGGCAAAAAAATATATGATAACAACTGGGCACCAAAAAACGATTCAACTGACTTCTTCAGTGTTTGGGACGAATGATGCAACGAAATCCTCAACAAAATGGCGCCCATACGTACAAAATCAGCACAAAAACACAATAAAATACTCTGGTTTATCGAACTAAAAATTATAAAAATGCAAACTAGAAAATTAGAACGAAACTGGAAAAAAAAACAAAAGCAAACAATCACTAAAGGCCTGGAAAGAAATTCCCATCTGCCCGCAATCTCGGAGTCATCTTAGACTCCTCCCTCTCCTTCTCTGCGCATATCCAACAGACTGCCAAGACCTGTCGCTTCTTCCTCCTCAACATCAGCAAAATTCACCCTTTCCTCTCTGAGCATACCACCAGAACTCTCGTCCATGCTCTCATTACCTCTCGCCTTGATTACTGTAACCTACTCCTCACCGGCCTCCCACTCGGCCATCTATCCCCCCTTCAATCCGTTCAGAACGCTGCTGCACGTCTTATATTCCGCCAAAACCGATATACTCATATCACCCCTCTCCTTAAATCACTTCATTGGCTTCCGATCAGATATCGCATACAATTCAAGCTCCTCCTCCTTACCTACAAATGCACTCAGTCTGCGGCTCCTCACTACCTCTCCACCCTCATCTCCCCCTATGTTCCCGCCCGCAACCTCCGCTCACAGGACAAAGCCCTTCTCTCAGTACCCTTCACCACCACTGCCAACTCCAGGCTCCGCTCATTCTGCCTTGCCTCACCTTATGCCTGGAATAATCTTCCTTTACCCATACGCCATGCCCCCTCCCTACCCATCTTCAAATCTCTGCTTAAAACTCACCTCTTCAATGCTGCCTTCGGCGCCTAACCGCTCGAGAAATATAAAATACCCCAATCTATCCACCCTATCAGATTAACTGTTCACTCGTCCTCTAGATTGTTCACTTGTCTTTAGATTGTTCTCTTGTCTTTTAGATTGTAAGCTCTTTGAGCAGGGACTGTCCTTCTATGTTTGAATTGTACAGCGCTGCGTAACCCTAGTAGCGCTTTAGAAATGGTTGTTGTTGTTGAAAGAAATTCAAACAAAATACAAATATAAAATAAGACAATCCAAAAGAAACTTCTACAGAGAACAAATAGGCACAAATTACAAAGACATAAAGAAATTATACAAACTAATAAAAAACGTAACACCAAAACGGTAACTACACCAAATGCAAACCTCCCACATGCAGACAACCTTGCCAAATACTTTGAAGAAAAAGTTACCAATCTATGCCAGAATCTGGATCAGGGAAATATTAATCCAGAAACCTTCATAAACAAACTAGATCTGAACTCAAGGGAATACCCGGCAGACCATATTTGGAATAACTTCACTCATCTAAGCACCGAAATAATAGCTCACGCATTCAGAAAATTCTCCTTCGCCCACTGCCAACTAGACACCTGCCCCAACTATATAATGACCCCCCCCCCCCCCCCCCCAATCAATATGTCACAGAACTCACAGACCACCTTAATTATCTATTCAAAAAAGATAATATCTGTTATGGAAATTTTCCCTTCATCGAAGAAACTCGCAGAACTCTGGGTTTAATTATATAAAGATCTTTATTTTGTAAATCAAACCTGCATGCAGGGAGACTACCAAACATAAGGAAACTCAGTCAGCAGTCTGTCAGTACTGATTCAATGTAAACTTAAATAGCCAGGAATACTGTTATCTCACAATCACCAGGTGCTATAGTTCTGGTTAACAAGTAATAAGAAGAAAGAAAATATAATGATTCCCTTCCTTGCCCTTCCAGCTACCTTTTTTAGATAAGGCACATACACCTCCTTAATTCTCTCAGTTAATTAAAACATTCCAAACTTCTGAGATGATTCCGGCCTACTTCCTAGTAACAAGCTAGTTAATTCTAAGCATGACATATATTTGACCTTTCTTTTAAGTGATTATTATATTCTTCAGTAAGATCTGATACAATTCTATTATTCTACAGCACGTAAACTCTATAACAAAGTAAGCATAATCATAATATATATATATATATATATATATAATGATCTTGATTTCCATTACAATATCCTACTAACTCCCATCCAAAAAGACACCAAAAAAAGTAGAAGACACCTTGAATTATAGACTGATAGCATCCATACCTCTAACAACCTAATTGACAGAAGGCATAGTTGCCAAACAACTAACAGAATATCTCACTGATTTCAACATTTTTTTATTGCCATTTTGCTCACACCTTTTTCAGTAGTAGCTCAAGGTGAGTACAGTCAGGTACACTGGATATTTCTCTGTCCCAGGAGGGCTCACAATCTTGGTTTGTACCTGAGGCAATGGAGAGTTAAGTGACTTGCCCAATATCACAAGGAGCAGCAGTAGGATTTGAACTGGCTACCTCTGGATTGCAAGACTGGTGCTCTAACCACTAGGCCACTCCTCCACTTCACATACTTTATGAATCACAATCTGGCTTCAGACCTCAGCACAGTACAGAAACAATACTAGACACACTCCTGATCAGATTGAAGCAGGAAATAGCAAGGGGTAAAAACATCCTCCTACTTCAATTTGACCTATCAAGCACATTTGATATGGTCGACCACCACATACTACTGAGAATCCTCAACAAGATAGGAATTAGAGGAAAAGTACTCTCTGGATCAAGGGATTTCTGATATCCAGAACATAACAAGTCAAATCAAACTCAGATATATCTCCACCTTGGAAAGTGGAATGTGGAGTACCACAAGGATCACCGCTCTCACCTATATTATTCAACCAATGATAACACCACTGGCTAAATCTCTATCCAAACAAGGCCTCAATCTATTTCTCTATGCAGATGACATCACCATCTATATTCTCTTCAAACAGAACCCCACAGAAATCACCAAGGAAATAATAAACAGCATGAACATCATGGAATCCAGGGCGTCGACATTCAAGTTAAAACTCGAATAAAGATAAAACCCAATGTCTCATTCTCTCATTCCAATACAATAATGTTCCCCCCTCGGCAATTAACGCACAGGATTCATCCCTCCCAATCTCAGACCACTTGAAAATCTTAGGCATGACAATTGACCGCAACCGAACGCTAGAAAGCCAAGCTAAGAACACGACCAAGAAAATGTTCCACACTATACGGAAGCTCAAATGTCTAAAACCTTACTTTTCCCAGGGATTCATTCTGCAACACGATCCAAACCATGGTGCTAACCCATGTAGACTACTGCAATAGTATTTGCATAGACAGCACAAAACACGGCTGCCAGATTCATCTTCGGAAAAACATGCTTTGAAATTGCGAAACCCCTCCTAAGAAGCTTACATTGGCTTCCTATTAACACTCGCATAACATTCAAAATATGCACAATAGTCCACAGAATCATCTATAGACTCGCACCAGATTACATGACAGAACTTATCGATCTACCATTAAGAAACATGTCGAGAACAGCAAGAACCTACCTAACCCTTCACTACCCCAATTGCAAAGGTATAAAATACAAATCTTCACATGCCACCAACCTCTCCTTTATAGGCACACAACTTTGGAACTCACTACCCAAAGACCTGAAACTCATAGAAAACTACCTACAATTCAGAAAAAAACCTGAAAAAAACATATTTTCAAGAAATCTTTCCCTCCTGGATCTGCCTAATCCTACACTACCATACATCATGAAAAGTTCAGAAATGGAAAACAATAATATTAACCTCTTTCACAATATGCTAATATATCAACCTAAGCATTTATTGTACTTCTGTATTATTTACTAGACTAATACAAATCTAAATTTTGTAACCGCCTTTTTAGCAATATGTAAGCCACATTGAACCTGCCATACGGTGGGAAAATGTGGAATACAAATGCAATAAATAAATAAATAAATAAATAAATAAATATTCAAAAGAATTAGTTTTTGGAATCATATATGGTTTATCCCCAAGCTATATGCCAAGTTTATCACTTCCTTTTACCTCCTTGTGATGATCCAGAACACAGAATGCCTTATTAACATGTGTTTGAAATAAATTATTTTTTTCAGCCTCTTTTTAATAATAGGCAGTTAAACTCTGGAATTCTTTACATCTGAAATCAGATTGGAATTTTCCTATCTTACCCCCCCCCCCCCCCCCCTGTTTACAAAGCCGCACTAGTGAATACCATGGGCTGTGTCAGCAGTACTGCACCGCCAGCCACTAGCACAGCTTTGTAAACAGGGGCCTTAGTTTTAGGAAGTTATTAAACTTTTTTTATTTAAAAAGTTTTTGATTGTATGATTTTTATTATGATTTGAATTTTTATAATCAGTATGCTATTTTTCTGGAAGTGAATTTTAGTTCTGTTATATCATTTGCAATCTATTCCAGACCTTGGGGAGTGTTACGTCTGTGGCCGTGACCACCCTCAGACTTACCCTGTTTCTGGGAGTCAGTGGCTGTGCTGGCTTCTGCTTGTCTCTGTGTCTGTCTCTGTCTTAGTTTCTCTCTGGCTCTGTGTGCTGATTGCCCTACTGAACCTCACCTGTGTGGGCTATGCCTTTTCCAAGATGGCTGCCGCCGACTCCTCTATGACAGTATCCAAGATGGCTCCCGCTGGGCTGACTTCTCTGTGTGTCAAGCCTCTGTTTGGATGCAAGGTGATTGCTGCAGCTGTGCCTCTGGTGTGGAAGGGCTTTATTAATCACTTAGAGACTACAGCCCTGGCCTTTGCATTTCATCTAGGGCCCTGGTGTATAGAGTGCTCTGTACACTGTTTCAGTGTTTGCTCTGTGTGAGTTTCTATGTTTGACTAGATAGCTTAGGCACCGTGTGGCTTGTTAGCCTGTGTATAGCTTTGCTAGTTCTCTGTGTTTGTTCCTAGTGTTAGACTAGCCAGCTTAGGCACCGTGTGGCTTGTTAGCCTGTGTATAGCTTTGCTAGTGCTCTGTGTTTGTTTAGACTAGCCAGCTTAGGCACCGTGTGGCTTGTTAGCTTGTGTATAGCTTTGCTAGTGCTCTGTGTTTGTTTCCAGTGCATGACTTGTTAGCTTGGGCACAGCTTTGTTGTTAGCTGGTGTATAGCTTTCAAGTCTCCTGAGTGTGCTCTGTGTATGTTTCTTGTGTATGACTGGTTTGCCTGGGTATAGCGTTTCTATTAGCCTAGGTACAGTTTACTAGTCATTGTGTTTAAACCTGCCGACTGCCAGAACCCGGACAGTCCCTGCCTGTCGGCCTTGCCTGCGCCTAGGGGCCAGGGGGCACTCCTGGATCTTCATTCCTGCTGTTCCTGCTTGCAAGTTCCAGTTCCGGGTTTTCCTGTAAGTCCTACCGGCTGCCAGAACCTGAGGGCTCAACCCTCGGGGAAAGGTGGTCAAGCGTAGGTGAAGCCTAGGTCCAGTGTGTTCCAGTCCAGCGGGTTTCACTCCTGTATGTTCCAGTCCTGTGGGGCCCTCCAGTGTGTTCCAGTCCAGCAGGCTCCACTCCAGTGCGCACCCGTCCGGTGCGTTCCAGTTCCGTGTATTCCGGTGTAGAACTCCAGTCCGGGGTTCCGGTCCAGTTTTGTTTCATCTCTACCTTGGAGGTGATCTTGCCTGCCACTGCCGCTCCACGGTAGTAGCCCATGGGCTCACGAACCCAGTGCTCCCGAGGAAGAAGCCTGACAGTATGCCAAGGTCCTCGAGCACGCGACAGGGAGTTGCTGAAAAGTACCTTGTAATTTATTGTGTTTAACTGGGTAGAAAAGTCCCTACCCGTTTTGAAGACCCTGAGAACATTTATGAGAATAGGATCCCCACTATCCCTTAAAATGCCTTTGTTAAATGAGCAGAGTAACTTAAACATAAAGGGGCCGAATATGAATTGAATATTTGGGAACTGCCAGCTATATCATGCGATATAGCTGGTTATCTTCTAGGCACTAACTGGGAACATTCAGCGAGGGATAATCGGCTACCCCCCCCCCCCCAAATATCGCCGGATAGCTGGTAAAGTGCCATTTAACTGACCAGGTGCCATTCCTGGCTGGTTAAATGGTTTAGAATATTGAGGGATCCTGAATCTTGGAAGTGAAATATTGAGATAAAGATTCAGCGGTTGGAACTAACAGACCCTTCATTGTAGAGTGGGCTGAAGTCAGTGTCCGAAAAATAGTGAATAACTCTTTGGAAGCATTAGACTCTGTATTGAGATGGCTTTTAAAGTAAAGTGACTTTGCATTCCTTAGATGATAATTATAATTTTTAAGTTTAGCTTTGAAATTGAGGAGATCAGCTTCAGATTTTGATTTATACCATTTACATTCAGTCCAGTGGAGGATTTTTTTAAGTAACCAAAGATTATTATGGTACCAAGGTTTTTAGTTCGAGAGAGAGGACATTTAGACTGTTTTAAAGGGGAAATCTGATCTAGCATAGAAGACAACATTGAATGGAAACAAAAAGCTCGGTCCTCGATGTTGAGATTATCAAAGTCAGAGGGAAAGGAGAATAGTGAAGGGGAAACAGAATCAGGGTCAACATGAGCTAGGTGTCTGGACCATATTGGTGGCAGAAGAATAAGAAGTTGGGGAAAAAATAACGAGATGGAAAAAGTGATCAGATCAGGGGATCTGAGTAAAGGGGACCTGAGAAAGAAGATGGTGCAGGTGAGAATTTACTGGAGATATCACCAAGTGCAATGTGAGACCAGCCTGATGGGTAGAGAAAGAGACCTACTGATATAAATCGAGGTCAGTTGGGGATGATAGGAAAGACTGCAATATTCAGCAGGAGATCACTGGTTATCTCCCACTGAAAACTTCCACTTAGTGCTTAGTGGATAACTAGCTATATTGCGCCATATAACTGGCTATCCACTGATATTCAGCACATTGCCGGTTAAGTTTGGTGGCCAAACTCGGCCACCAAAATAGCAGGCCTATCTTTGGCTGGTTTCAACTTGACTGGCCAGTGCTGAATATGAGCTTGGCCAATTATGTTGAAACCGGCCAAAATACACCTGGACATTCAAAGTTGGTCACCAGAAATGGCCTGACATTGAATATTCAGGCTTAGCACCGACCGCAGGAGTCAGCCCATCTAACTCCCGTAGTCTGAATATTGGGTCCACTGAAATTTCCTATTTAACTCTAACTCTACCTATCTCTAAGTTTAAAAGTGATTTCCCAGCAAATAACTTACCAGTGAAGTTCTGTCCTGCCCTGGAAGTCCTCTCATAGCACCTCTTCTGAAGTCAGACTAACAGGCCAGTGGTCTCCAGTTTCCTGCATACTTCCATTTTTATGGAGAACAAGCATTCTGTGTATCTCCAGGTCAGGAAGCACATTATATGGAAGCATTGAAAGGTCAGACAGAGGAGCAATCAGAACCTTCTGTAGTTCCATTAATACCCTCAGATGTATTCCACCTGGAACCATCATTTTGACTACTTTTAGTTTAGGTAGCTATACCTGTTGGTGTCTGTTTTCTGCAGTCCACTCCCAGGATTTCCTCAGTGAACACCAAACAGAAATATTTTAGTTATTATACTATTCATCATCAACCTCTACATATTTTATTCCTTTCACCTTGGAGTTTCACAAAGCCATTCTTGCTTGTCATCCACTCACTAACATACTTAAAACATGTTTTGTTCTCCTGGTTTAATGTTTCGGCTATATTTTGCTTCTTTTGCATTTTTGCTTCCCTGACTACTTTTCCAGCCTCTTGTATTTTCACTAGGTATTGCTGCTTGTCTTTCTCTTCCTGTCATCCCTTGTAATTAACGAACGTCTCTTTTTCCTAACCTTATCAGCCACTTTCTTCAAAAGCTATGGTGGACTGTTTTTCAACTTATCTTTTATTTACTTTCCTCACAAAAAGATTTGTTGCTCTTACAATATCTATCAGTTTTACCAACATTTCTTCTTTCTGCTAGATTTTCTCATCCATCTAATGACTCCTTGAAGTGTTCCCTCATCTTAACAAGGTTAGTTTTCCTGAAGTCTAGGGCCTTTGCCTTTGAATGTGCCATATCCACTTGTGCTCTTATACTGAATCACACCATCTGGTGATCACTTGATTTCAGATTATCATCCAGTGTGATATCAGTACCAGATTGAGTATTTGGCAGCTTAACCCCTGGCAGTAATACTGTGAGATTACCACCAAGGGTCAAGGGCATCAGTCTGAGAGAAATGAGCACCAGAAAGCCTAGTAAGAGTCAGGACTGGGGTTGGGGATGTGTGGGGGAGAAACGTCTGCTTCTCGGAGGGTGGGGGTAAGGGATGATGCTGACATCTGGGGAGAACAGGGGGGCGGCTGATGCTGACACTTAGGGTGCAATTCTATAAGTGAAAGTCTTCATTTAGGTGCCCCAATATTATTGGAAAAAGAAGGGCTAGGCAATTGCTTATATTTATGAAAAAAATTCAGACTTTGGAATAGGTCCTGATCAGGATTCCATATTAACCATGGTACAGAAATGCTATTGCTGCCCTTGCTGAATGACGTTTGCATGTGTAGGGCTAGAGAAGAAGGTGCGATGTTGATATTTTTAGATCTCACTTCAGCCTTTGATACAATCCAGCATCAATTGTTGGACTGTTAGAGGGAGATAGGGATAGATAAGAGAGTTTTTAAATGACACTTGGCTGGTTTACTTATTCCTTAATCCTGTCTTAGTCCCAACTCTGCCTTCAGAACCACCCCACACACAGGTCAGATAAACTTATGTGTATGTATTAAGAACATAAATTTATATACATACATTCTAAGCAATTTCAAAAAGAACATGTCTGTTTTATGTGCAGAAATGTCTTGTAAAATTGCTCACATACTTCTAATGATGAATTGAAACTAATCGTGTTGAAATTATGCAAAATGTGAACACTATAGAGAAAGCAAACTTCAATATGTGTTTCTCTGAGTGGGTTGTGAGTCATTGAAGAGCGCATAAAGCATGGTTGCTAAGCACTCTGATATAAATAAGCCAACATCTAAGCAAACAGCCTAGAAGAGCTCTCTAAAGGACATGTTTCTGTTATCTGCAAAGAAAAGAACAAATCACCCATCCTTCAAGTATGACAATTCCTCCGGATGGAAATGATTGCCATCCCTAAGTCAAAGTAGTGGTCTCTCTCTCATCATATAAATCCCTCGCTGATATATTCTTGATAAGCAATGCACAATTTATAGAATACTATGAGTTAGGTGCTTATCTCCAGCATTTGGCTTTGTTTCTGCCATGAGCTCAGGCTCAAATTATAAGCACATATTTTCTTGGTTATGCTAGTGTTCTATAGGAGAATGTAGGCACCTACTCTCCTTTATACAATAGGTGCCACATAGGCTCCCTAAGTATAGGTGCACTGTTATATACTGCATTCTGATTGGCTGTTTGGATTTAATTACCCCGTTTTCCAAACATGAGCAAAAGGTAGGTTACATTTAGGCATGGTAGCTACCTCTCCTGCCCCAGAGTTTTTACAGTTTTGTAGTTGAAATGAAAGAGGGTGAAGTGATGACTTACCTAAGGTCACAAGAACTATTAGTAGGAGAAATTTTGAAACCTGGCTTCCCTGATTCAGGGGTCCTTTTACTAAGCCAAGGTAAAAAGTGGCATGCGGTAGAGTGAGCACATCTTGTGAGTGCATGCTGGGCCATTTTTTACCATCTCTAGGAAAAAGGGCCTTTTTAAGGGGACGGAAAATGGATTCGCTCTAAAATTGAAACCAGCACGTGTCCATTTACGGCCTGAGACCTTACCGCCACCCATTGACCTAGTGGTAAAGAATCTGGGCAGTAATGACTTGCATGCGTCAAATGCCACTTGGCGCGCGTCCATTACGCGCACCAGAAAATAAAAAAAAAATTTCAGATGCGCATAGCAGACACACACCAAAATTGAAATTACCACAAGGGCCATGTGGTAACTGGGCGGAAACTCCAATTTGTCACGTGTTCGGCGCACATAGGTGCCTACATGGCTTAGTAAAAGGGCCCCTAAATTTTATGCTTTCTTCTCTGATCCTGTATTTAGCTGTGGGTTACATTTTGAAGGTATTTGTGTACTTTTGGATTTATTGGTCTCTATCAAGTTTTCCCTTTTCATTTTTTGTTGTTCAGAGTTTGTCATCTGAGACTTACTGTATCTTTCATTCCAGGCTGCCGTGTGACAAGTGAAGCTGACTTACAACTCCCACAGGTCTAACTGCTGAAAGATTTGTGGCTATATGAGCAGCTGGGATTAGAATTCTCCAAAAACATGGAACTAACTTTACAGAAGTCAATTAGCAGCTGTTTGTGAAAACCGAGGAGCTCATGGGCGGCGATGGCTTTGGCGTTCTGCCAGACATTTTGATAAGTGTCACAATACAAAACATAATGAAATCAAGCCACAAATTCAGAGTATCTCAAAGCCTAGGAAGCCTGCTGACCTGCAGCTGGCAAACACCCCAATCTCAGGCTAGAACTACAGAGACTCTCCATAGGATCTTGTCAGAGCAAACAGTAGAAGCCACGAACTCCCTTGTTGCAGTGCTAAAATCCTTCTTTATTTTAAAGAAACAAAAACCATGGATTAACAGAATCAGATATGAACACTACAGGATAAATGCACCGTTATGCTTGATGAAGCAAGTGGAAACCAAGAACAAAATAGTCTGTTATGCTTTGCTGCCTACACTTGACTCTGCAATTCCTTTATTTTTGTTTCTTTAAAATATGTTAGATAAAAATGGATCTTAGCATTGTAGTCAGAGAGTACATAAATTCAGCCTGTTAAGGAGAGAGAGCTATTTAAGATCAAAGTTCTGAAAGGTGTGGGGTGATGCCTAGTTTTAATTTTCTGGTACATTCATGAGCAAGCATAATAAAGATAATTCTATAACTGTGGTTTGGCACAGTAACAGGCTTGCTGCGTGCCAATCCGGAACTACTGCAGGAGCCCGGCAGTAGTTTCCACCTCCTGTGTGCTCCATTTCCGGTGCTACAAAAAATATTTTCTATTTTTATAGCGTCGGTGCTTACCCGGTGGTAATCAGGCAGTGCTGCGCGCTGCCCAGTTACTGGCAGGTTAGAGAGGGAGCCCTCACTGCCACCTCAAGGGTTGGCGATAAGTGCTCCATCTAAAATGGCCGCATGGCAAGTGGTTCACTTACCGCACAGCCATTTCTTTTCCAGCAAGAAAGGCAGCCTTTTACCTGCTGCAATAAAAGGGGGTTCAACGCACATCAAAAATACACACTGATGCTAATGCAGACCCCCCTTTTACCGCAGCTTAGCAAAAGGACCCCTGTGTGCTTATATATAGGGGCCCAGAGGCCACCTGATTAGCAAGGTATCTTCTTTCCTTTATAGAATACTAATGTAACTGGTTAGATGTCACGGTTGTGGCAGTGCCCCTGCGTTCTGACTCACCTTTTTCCAGTGCTCTGACTCTGTGGCTTCTCTGGACTGCCTTGTCCCTGCATTGATGGATCTGCTGCCTAGTGTGCCTGCAATCCAAGCCTCGCTTTGGTGTGCCTGCATTCCACGCCTCACTCTGATGTGCCTGCAATCCAAGCCTCACTATAGCTTATTCAAGCCTCATTCCAAGTTGTGACATCATCAGCAAGTCCTTTATTAAGCACCTGGGAACTCTCATGCTTTACCTTTGCAAGAGGTCTCTTAATCTTGTCTTTGTGTTACCTGTTTAGATCATATCCCTGCTGCGCTTTGATTTCAGCCTGGCTTTGTATCTGAGAGTCTTGCTCCTGAAGGTCTGTTCTGTGTTTCTATGAGTCTTGTATTTCAATGCTTTGCTTTGTTTCTGTGAGTTTTGCTTTTGAACCTTTTTCCTGAAAGCCTGGCTCTAGAGCCACACTCTTCTCTTGGTGTCTGTATCAGTTTGACTTTATCCTTGGCTCCTGCTTTCAGTCTAGCCCTACTTTTGTCTCTTGCTACAGTTAAGCTCCGTGTTTAAGCCAAGCTCTGTGTTTAAGCCACTCTCTGTGTTCAGCCAAGCTCTGTTCCTGTATTCCCTGTTCTGTTTCCTGTGTGTGTGGTTCTTGTTTGTACCTGTATGGACTACCTTTTAGTTAGCTTTGGTTTCAAGCTCTGCTTGTACTGTTTATGGGTATGTGTAGTTCTTGTCTGTTTATTCTAAGAGTCTGTAAAAGCCAGCGTCATCCCTGATTATTTCACTGCTGTGCAGCTGTGTCTGCTGCCTCTCAGGTTGCCATGCCTTTCCTCTCCCGACCATGGGCATTGGTAAGCACATTGCTTCTTTGTTTGTTTTTCTTCCTTGTAATCTGCTTTAACCTTTTGTGTGTGGTGTTTGTTACCTGACTCTTTTGAGCACATCCCCTTTGCTAACTTGTGTATTAGAAGCAGCTTTTCCCTTAGTCTGCTTAATCCTTTGTCTGCTGTGTTTGCTTCCTGGCGCTTATGAGCTCTGTTTCTGCCAAGTTCTGTTCCTGCTGTGTGTTTGAGCCAGGTTCTGCTCCTGCTCTGTGATTGAGCTAGTTCTGTTCCTGTTCCTTGCTAAGCTAAGTCTGTTCCAGAATCCTGTTTCAGCCGAGCCAAGTCTGTTCCAGAATCCTGTTCCAGCCGAGCCAAGCCTATTCCAGAATCCTGTTCCGTTCCAGCCGAGCGTGTTCCAGAATCCTGTTCCAGTCCAGCTAAGCCGAGCCTGTTCCAGAATCCTGTTCCAGTCTAGCCAAGCCTGTTCCAGAATCCTGTTCCAGTCCAGCTGAGCCTGTTCCAGAATCCTGTTCGGTCCAGCCAAGCCTGTTCCAGAATCCTGCTCCAGCCAAGCCTGTTTGAGAATCCTGAATCCTGTTCCTGCCTTGTTTATTGTCTTGCTTCTGTTATTCTTGTTGCCTTGCTCCTACCCTGTCTTGCCTATCTAATGGTGCTTTGTCTTGTCACATTCAATCTAGTCCTGTCTGGATCCAGTCCTTGCCTTGTCTTGCCCTTTTCTGGACCCAGTTTTAATCTAGTTCTGAGTTTTGCCTTGCCTTGTATTACCTGGGTCTCAGTCCCAGTTTTAATCCAGTTCCGAGTCTTGCCTTGTCCTGTCCAGGTTCCAGTTCTGGCCCCTTTGCCTTGTTTTCCTTGCCTTGTCTGGATCCAGTCCTTATTTTGCCCATTGTGTTTAGTTACCTCTGTCCTGTCTTGTTGAGTTTGTTAGTTTATTTTAGTCCAGTCTGTTGTGATTCCTGCCTGTGCCAGCCCAGGTGATTTGTCTGCCAAAGCTTAGGCTTTGGTCCAAGGGCTCACCATTCCTGACAGTTGTGACATTAGATATGAATGTATGCTCTTAGACCAATCATAGAGCTGGCGTAACTGTGTGCCTATGTTCCAGAAATACATGAGTAAATTATAGTATTCTATGTATTTCCTGAGCGATGATTGTGAAGAGACCAATAGGATACGTGAAGGGGCATAATCAAACGGAAACGTCTATCTCCATGGGCGTTTATCTCCGAGAACGGGTCCGTGAAGGGGCAGACCGAAGCGTATTTTCGAAAAACATGGACGTTTATCTTTTTTTGAGCTGGGGGTTTTTGTTTTTCAGCGATAATGGAAACCGAAAGCGCCCAGCTCAAAAATGAATAACTCCAAGACATTTATTCGTGGGAGGGGCCAGGATTCGTAGTGCACTGGTCCCCCTCACATGCCAGGACACCAACCGGGCACCCTAGGGGGCACTTAAAAAAAAAAAAAAACAAGGTAAAACAGCTCCCAGGTGCATAGCACCCTTCCCTTGGGTGTTGAGCCCCCCAAATCCCCCTCAAAACCCACTGCCCACAAGTCTACACCATTACTATAGCCCTAAGGGGTGAAGGGGGGCACCTACATGTGGGTACAGTGGGTTTGGGGGGTGGTTTGGAGGGCTCCCATTTACCAGCACAAGTGTAACAGGTGGGGGGGGGGAGATGGGCCTGGGTCCACCTGCCTGAAGTCCACTGCACCCCCTAATAACTGCTCCAGTGACCTGCATATTGCTGCCAGGGAGGTGGGTATGACATTTGAGGGTGAAAATAAAAAGTTGTGAAACGGCATATTTTGTGGTGGGAGGGGGTTTGTGACCACTGGGGGAGTCAGGGGAGGTCATCCCCGATTCCCTCCAGTGGTCATCTGGTCATTTAGGGCACGTTTTGGGGCCTTATTCGTGGAAAAACAGGGTCCAGGAAAAGTGCCCTAAATTCTCGCTAAAAACGCATATTATTTTCCATTATCGGCGAAAGGCGCCCATCTCTGATCGCCCGATAACCACGCCCCAGTTCCGCCTTCACCACGCCTTCGACACGCCCCCATGAACTTTGTCCGCATCCGCGACGGAGTGCAGTTGAAAACGTCCAAATTCGGCTTTCGATTATACCGCTTTATTCGTTTTTGTGAGATAAACGTCTATCTCCCGATTTGGGTCACAATATAGGCGTTTTTCTATTTCGATTATAAGCAGGATAGGGGTCCTTTTATAAGGCACACTAGCATTTTTAGCGCACACTAAAAATTAGCACCCACTAACTACTAGAGACACCCATAGGAATATTTGGGTGTCTCTAGCATTTAGCGCACACTAAAAATGCTAGTGTGCCTTTTTGGAAAAGAACCTCATAATGCCCTGATGTAGCTTGGGGCACAATATGGAGTCCTGTTGGATGTCAGTCTTCATTGTCTATTGAATATTTTTTCAGGTAAATTGCTGGTTACTATATATATATGATTTTTTAAGAAATGTATCTCAAAAAAGATATAGTGGAATTAGAAAAGGTTCAAAGAAGAGTGATCAAAATGATAGAGGGGATGAAACTCCTCTCCTATGAGGAAAGGCTAAAGAGGTTAGGGCTCTTCAGCTTGGGAAAGAGATGACTGAGGGGGGATATGATTGAGGTGTACAAAGTCCTGAGTGGTGTGGAACGGGTGGAGTGATTTTTCACTCATTCAAAAAGTACAAAAACCAGGGGACACTCAATGAAACTGCATGAAAATACTTTTAAAACAAATAGAAGGAAATATTTTTTTCACTTAAAGAATAGTCAAGCTCTGGAACTCGTTGCCAGAAGATGTGGTAACAGTAGTTCATGTATCTGAGTTTAAAAAAGGTTTGGACAAGTTCCTGGAGAAAAAGACCATATTCTGTTATTGAGATGGACATGGGGGAATCCACTGCTTGCCCTGGTAGCATGGAATGGTGCTACTAAATGGGTTTCTGCCAAGTACTTGTAAACTGGATTGACCACTGCTGGAAGCAGGATACTGGGCTAGATGGACCATTGGTCTGGCCCAGTATGGCTATTCTTATGTTCTTATATATAAAATTATACTATTTTCACTGGAAATAAAGCTGTATTGAGATAAAATTGTAAATTAAAGATTAAAAAGAAGACCATTATTTTTTTTTAATAAGAAGGATCTAAATATAATGGGCCAATGGCAATTTGGTGGTGATAGTTTTCTATTGAAGATACAGTGGGGGAAATAAGTATTTGATCCCTTGCTGATTTTGTAAGTTTGCCCACTGACAAAGACATGAGCAGCCCATAATTGAAGGGTAGGTTATTGGTAACAGTGAGAGATAGCACATCACAAATTAAATCCGGAAAATCACATTGTGGAAAGTATATGAATTTATTTGCATTCTGCAGAGGGAAATAAGTATTTAATCCCTCTGGCAAACAAGACCTAATACTTGGTGGCAAAACCCTTGTTGGCAAGCACAGCGGTCAGACGTCTTCTGTAGTTGATGATGAGGTTTGCACACATGTCAGGAGGAATTTTGGTCCACTCCTCTTTGCAGATCATCTCTAAATCATTAAGAGTTCTGGGCTGTCGCTTGGCAACTCGCAGCTTCAGCTCCCTCCATAAGTTTTCAATGGGATTAAGGTCTGGTGACTGGCTAGGCCACTCCATGACCCTAATGTGCTTCTTCCTGAGCCACTCCTTTGTTGCCTTGGCTGTATGTTTTGGGTCATTGTCGTGCTGGAAGACCCAGCCACGACCCATTTTTAAGGCCCTGGCGGAGGGAAGGAGGTTGTCACTCAGAATTGTACGGTACATGGCCCCATCCATTCTCCCACTGATGCGGTGAAGTAGTCCTGTGCCCTTAGCAGAGAAACACCCCCAAAACATAACATTTCCACCTCCATGTTTGACAGTGGGGACGGTGTTCTTTGGGTCATAGGCAGCATTTCTCTTCCTCCAAACACGGCGAGTTGAGTTCATGCCAAAGAGCTCAATTTTTGTCTCATCTGACCACAGCACCTTCTCCCAATCACTCTCGGCATCATCCAGGTGTTCACTGGCAAACTTCAGACGGGCCGTCACATGTGCCTTCCGGAGCAGGGGCACCTTGCGGGCACTGCAGGATTGCAATCCGTTATGTCGTAATGTGTTACCAATGGTTTTCGTGGTGACAGTGGTCCCAGCTGCCTTGAGATCATTGACAAGTTCCCCCCTTGTAGTTGTAGGCTGATTTCTAACCTTCCTCATGATCAAGGATACCCCACGAGGTGAGATTTTGCGTGGAGCCCCAGATCTTTGTCGATTGACAGTCATTTTGTACTTCTTCCATTTTCTTACTATGGCACCAACAGCTGTCTCCTTCTCGCCCAGCGTCTTACTGATGGTTTTGTAGCCCATTCCAGCCTTGTGCAGGTGTATGATCTTGTCCCTGACATCCTTAGACAGCTCCTTGCTCGTGGCCATTTTGTAGAGGTTAGAGTCTGACTGATTCACTGAGTCTGTGGACAGGTGTCTTTCATACAGGTGACCATTGCCGACAGCTGTCTGTCATGCAGGTAACGAGTTGATTTGGAGCATCTACCTGGTCTGTAGGGGCCAGATCTCTTACTGGTTGGTGGGGGATCAAATACTTATTTCCCTCTGCAGAATGCAAATAAATTCATATACTTTCCACAATGTGATTTTCCGGATTTAATTTGTGATGTGCTATCTCTCACTGTTACCAATAACCTACCCTTCAATTATGGGCTGCTCATGTCTTTGTCAGTGGGCAAACTTACAAAATCAGCAAGGGATCAAATACTTATTTCCCCCACTGTATATACTTCAATGGAGCATACTTCAGATGGTTCAAATTTTAATACCTTAATAGTAGGTTAAAAATTTGGGGCATATTTACCGAGTAGCACAGAGGCAGAATTTTGGCACTTACATGTATGTGCACACATATTCATGCACTATTATTCAAATGATTTATGCATGTAATTAGCACTTAATTGCTAGCACATATTTTATAGCAAAACTGTGTATTGAAGGGGCAAAGCTGGGGTGAAGTTGGGGCAGAGTAAAGTCAGCATCTCCAACCTATCTATTCAGCTACAGAATGGATAGTTTATCCATGTTTATCCATGTTTAATTTAAGCTTGCTGATAAGGAGGCCTAATGTAAATGGATGGTAGCCGTGGAGGTCACTGACAAATACATATAATCAATGCTACTGACTGTAGGCATAGTGGCACTGAATACACATCTATTATAATAAAACGCACCCTCAATGTTCTGAGGAAAACATTCTGAAGCCATCTGACGTCACTCCCAGGCTGAAGGGTTCGTGGATTCGTGGTGTGAAGCCTTCAAGCCAGCTAGCCGTCTCTGCCCCGCCCTCGCGTCAAACGTCATGATGTCGAGGGCGGAAAAAAAAAAAAACAAATCCGGCAGCGAAGCGTCAGGGAAGGAGGCGGTGCTCCCGACGTCTAGCCTTCCATTCACTGTGTTCCGCCTTCTTCTGACATCAAGGATGACGTCAAAAGAAGGCGGAACACAGCGAAGGGAAAGCTAGACGTCGGGAGCACCGCCTCCTTCCCTGACGCTTTGCTGCCGGAACCGCCACGGAGGTAAATTTAAAAAGAAAAAAAAAAAAGGGATGTTGGGGGGAGAGAAGAGTGTGGCCAGTAAAGTAGAACAATGGGAGCGGGAGGGCAGGGGAGAAACGACAGCATGGATGCGAAGGGGGGGGCATGGATGCGAAGGGGGGGAGAAGAGGGTGGGCCAGGCTGGGACATGGGAGTGAGAGGAGCATGGATGCGAGGGGGGGTCATGGAAGGGAGAGAGGGGACTTGCTGGAAAAGGATGAATGGAGGCGGCAGGGAACAGAGGAGCATGGATGGGCATGGATTGGGAGGGCAGGGCTCAGGGAGAGAGGGGAATTGCTGGATAAGGATGAATGGAGGGGGCAGGTGACAGAGGAGCATGGATGGGCATGGATTGGGAGGGCAAGGCTCAGGGAGAGAGGGGAATTGCTGGAAAGGGATGAATGGAGGGGGCAGGGGACAGAGGAGCATGGATGGGCATGGATTGGGAGGGCAGGACTCAGGGAGAGAGGGGAATTGCTGGATAGGGATGAATGGAGGGGACAGATGGGCATGGATGGATATGGATTGCAGGGCAGGGCTCAGGGAGAGAGGGGAATTGCTGGATAGGGATAAATGGAGGGGGCAGGTGACAGAGGAACATGGATGGGCATGGATTGGGAGGGCAGGGCTCAGGGAGAGAGGGGAATTGCTGGAAAGGGATGAATGGAGGGGGCAGGGGACAGAGGAGCATGGATGGGCATGGATTGGGAGGGCAGGGCTCAGGGAGAGAGGGGAATTGCTGGATAGGGATGAATGGAGGGGACAGATGGGCATGGATGGATATGGATTGCAGGGCAGGCCTCAGGGAGAGAGGGGAATTGCTGGATAGGGATGAATGGAGGGGACAGATGGGCATGGATGAATATGGATTGCAGGGCAGGGCTCAGGGAGAGAGGGGAATTGCTGGAAAGGGATGAATGGCGGGGGCAGGGGACAGAGGAGCATGGATGGGCATGGATTGGGAGGGCAGGGCTCAGGGAGAGAGGGGAATTGCTGGAAAAGGATGAATGGAGGGGGCAGGGGACAGATGGGCATGGATTGGGAGGGCAGGGCTCACACTCTCTCTCTCATATACAATGTCTTTCTGACTCTCACACACTCTGTCTCACACTGTATCACATTCACTCTCTATGTGCCACACAGTCACTCACACACTCGCTTGGTCTCATACACTCACTCTCACAGAGAATCTGTGTCTCACACACACTCTCTCTCGCCCACACACACACACTCTCTCTCACACTGTGTCTCACATACACACTTGCACACACTCTCATTCTCACACACACACTCTCTCACAAACACACTCACACCCAGACTAACTCTCTCTCTCACACACTCACACTTTCACTCTGACTCTCAAACAGTCACTCTCACATACACTCTCCCAAACATACACACTCTAAGGAAAACCTTGCTAGCGCCCATTTCATTTGTGTCAGAAACGGGCCTTTTTTACTAGTATTTATATAAAATCCATGGCTGGCTTTGATATAAATGCAGCACTCTGTCTATGTTGCTGAATATTTACTTCTTTATTTATAAATCATATTAGCATGATTAAAATACTAGCTTCCATATAAGATAATCGTCTTACATTTAGGTCAATATGCTATTGTTCAGCTACTTATAACAAAATAAATCAAACGTGGGCAGCAGAAATATCAAAGCATAAATCTAAATGTTAAATTTCTGCTTAATCAGCAAAACTAGCAGGGGAGGACTGTGTTGAGTAAAAAAGCGGTAGAGATAATTTGAATATTTAAAAAGTAAACCTTAACAGACTTATTTTCGAAAGAGAAGGACGCCCATCTTTTGACACAAATCAAAAAGATGGGCATCCTTCTCACAGAGTCGCTCAAATCAGCATAATCAAAAGCCGATTTTGGGCGTCCCCAACTGCTTTCCGTCACAGGGATGACCAAAGTTCCTTGGGGTGTGTCGGAAGCATAGCGAAGGTGGGACTTGGGCGTGCCTAACACATGGGCATCCTTGACCCATAATGGCAAAAAAGGGCGTCCCTGATGAACACTTGGACAACTTTACCTGGTCCTTTTTTTCTTACAACCAAGGCACAAAAAGGTGCCTGAACTGATCAGATGACCACCGGAGGGAATTGGGGATGACTTCCCCTTACTGCCCCAGTGGTCACTAACCCCCTCCCACCCTCAAAAAACATTTTTTAAATATTTTTTGCCAGCCTCAAGTATCATACCCAGCTCCATGACAGCAGTATGCAGGTCCCTGGAGCAGTTTTAGTGGGTGCAGTGCACTTCAGGCAGGTGGACCCAGGCACATCCCCCCTACCTGTTACACTTGTGGTGGTAAATGTGAGCCCTTCAAAACCCACAAGAAACCCACTGTACCCACATCTACATGCCCCCCTTCACCCATAAGGGTGATGGTAGTGTTGTACAGTTGTGGGGAGTGGGTTGGGGGGGGTTGGGGGCTCAGCACACAAGGTAAAGGAGCTTTTTCTGAAGTCCACTGCAGTGCCCCCTAGGGTGCCCGGTTGCTGTCCTGGCATGTGAGGGGGACCAGTGCACTATGAATGCTGACTCCTCCCACGACCAAAGGGCTTGCATTTGGTCATTTCTGAGATGGGCGTCCTTAGTTTCCATTATCGCTGAAAATCAGAAACAACTAAGTCTAAGGACAACCATCTCTAGGGACGACCTAAATGTCAAGATTTGGGCGTCCCTGACTGTATTATCGAAACGAAAGATGGACGTCCATCTTGTTTCAATAATACGGGCTTCCCCGCCCCTTCGCCGGGACGTCCTGCGAGGACGTCCTCAGGAAAACTTGGGCACCCCTTTCAATTAGTGACCACTGGGGGAGTAAGGGGAGGTTATCCCCGATTCCCTCCGGTGGTCATCAAATCAGTTCGGGCACCTTTTTGTGGCTTGGTCGTAAGAAAAAAGGGACCTGAAAAGGGGCGCGGCAATCCTGGGGGGGGGGGGCGGCAGCGGCCCAGCATGTGCCCCAGGGCAGTGAGATAATTAATTAAGAAATTAATTAATGAATATTAAAACTTTTGAATAATGTTATGTTGATTAGTGGTGTTCTTGAACATGTCTGTAAGTAAAGCTGGGGACATTTATTTCCACAAACAAAGGTTGAAGAGGTAAAAGCTAAAATTGCTGGTGCCTCAATTTGGAAAACCTTGCCAGTGGAAATGCGAGTGGTGTCATCAATTCTGCAATTCAAGAAACAGCCAAAAATCACTCTTTGCTTTTAAATATGTACTATCTCGATGCTAATGATTATGTACATTCCTGTGTTGCACACTGCCTAGGGCGATTGGCTAGAGTGGTTTATAAATATTTTAAATAAATAAAAGGGAAAGAATTGGAAAAAAGTGTGGAGGAGGGTTTGGACCCAGAACTAAAAAGTTTCTTCTCCTGGAGCAAAATTAATATGTTACAACTAATTCCAAATTATTTTTTATTATTAATAGGAGCATCTAGAAAGTTCCACCTACTTGTAACACATAATATAAAACAAAACATTTTTTCTTATTGTAATCCCCATCAAGTAAAAGCCAAGCGTTTTATGACTATAAACAGATGGTAAGTCTGCATATACAGTGCTGACTGATGGAAAGTGAAAGACGGGATGATGTGAGAGACAGGCAAGAAGAACAGTTAATAACATGTACAAATCTTCCACACTGGTCTGTGGCCAATGGAAATTCTGTGTGTTGATATGATGGCCATTTATCTTACTGAAGAGTGATATGTGTCCCTGATAGTACATTTTAAACAGACTGGAAAGATATAGTATAGATCGATCACAAAATATCCAATTGAACTTGGGAAAATCTAAGGAAGAAAGCTGATCTGTGATTCTAAAACACTGAACTAAGTCAAGTCAATTAGATGTTTTTTTTCCAGTCGTTGAATTGCTTTAGTAAAAATATCACCTGGAAGTAATATAGCATGGCAAAGAAACACTAAGCAGTATGCCAAGGAGAAAACATGAAGGTTAACATTTCTACAGTTCTATTAATTCACATGCACTGAAATAGTGTACTTAAATCATTTAACTGCATAATCTGTAAGTAAATTCAAGGGAATAGAGAAATGACTAGGGGATGTGCACAGAAAAAAATTATTAATTTTTTATTTGATTTTGATAAAGTTGCACTCAAAGTAGCACCACTTAAGTTTACTCACACACAGGGAAGGAAATATTCCAAAAGCTGATTTCTACTGATAAAAAACTGTTCTACCCATAGAAATCACTTAGAAAATTAAAAAACAGGATAGTAGCAGAGCAGGGATCAAACTTTCTATCTTAAAAGAAAAAGTTATTTTCTGTTCTTTGCCAGGAGGAGAGGTAGCAGTGCTACTGATCTAAATTATGTGTTCATTAAGGTACTGTGAAGAAAGTAGAATAGATGTAAAGGTCACTAGGGCAATCTGATTACTGTGCTAACTTTCAAAGAGTTTGCTTGTCCTTAGAATCAAAACTATATAGAGAAGAAAGGTAATCTTTCTGAGAAGTTCTGAGAGAAGAGGACATTTCTCTGTTTAAGTGAACATCAGTTTGCTCTGTGCTTCATGATATAAAGATTGAGAATAAAAGAGAAATTGTAGGTTTATTGATAAAGACAGTTTGATGTCAAAAAAGCAAACTTTATTAACTAGTTTCCATAGTACAAAACCCTTTTCCCCATAGTTTTCAACTAGAACTTTCTGCCAGGGTAGAAACTTAACTGTTATAGCCTACAACATTAACAAATAGTCTCTAGAAGGCACAGCAGGGCCTAGATCAGTCTTCATACCCACCCACTCACCCAAACTATCACCCATCCCTAGCACATCTTTTCATTTCTAATCATAATTTATAGTCAATCATTCTAATTAGGATAACAAAAGGGGAGATTTCATGACAGAGTTTTAATTACATTTCACTGCTTTCTGAAAAGCAAACACTAAACAAATGACACAATATGCCAAATAATCTTAAGGCTCTTTTTTTAATCTAATATCCCTAGTACCTTAACAAGTTTTAGTTAATTAAACAACTCAATAATACTAAGATGAAAACAGCAGTCCAGCAGCAAGAAGGATGCTATCCAGTGTCACATGTAGGATTATCACCCAGTTGGCAAGAGGTTATATGTGTGTGCTCGATATAAAGAGCTCCTAGCTCTAAAAGAATGAGTATGTTCTCTTGATACTAGAGTAGCAGACTTACAGGAGCTGAGGGAGACAGAGGGACATAGAGGAGAACTACAGGGATGTTGTTGAGAAGTCCTATCTCTAGTCCGGTAGCCCCTATGCTGCCTTGAAAGAATAAAGTCTCCTAAAAAAAGAAAGCATCACCCTGGTGAACTAGGAAGTGGTCCTGTAGCTATGACCTGCCCACCAGTGGATGCAATATCCTCTTGCAGTGAGGATGTATCTCCAGGAGCTTCTGCCCAGGAGGGAAGGGTTAGGACAGGTGTTGTTGCTGATGATTCAATCATTAGACATGTAGATAGCTGGGTAGCTGGTGAACATGAGGATCACCTGGTTACTTACCTGCCTGGTGCAAAGGTAGTGGACCTCACACATTACCTAGGTAGGATTTTAGAGAGTGCTGAAGAGGAGCCAGCTATCTTGGTACATGTGGGTACCAATAACATCGGAAAATGTGAGAGGGAGGTTCTGGAAGTTAAATTTAGGCTCTTAGGTAGAAAGCTGAAATCCATCCTCCAGGGTAGCAATTTCAGAAATGCTCCTGGTTCCATACTCAGGATCCAAGAGGTAGGCAGAGCTCCGAAGTCTCAATGCATGGTTGAGACAATGATGCAGGGACGAGGGATTTAGATGTGTTAGGAACTGGGCAGCATTTTGGTAAAGGGTGAGCCTATTCTGAAAGGATGGATTCCACTGTAAGCAGGATGAAACGAGACTGCTGGTACTAATATTTATAAAGCTGATAAAGCAACTTAAAAAAATCTTTATTTATAAATTTTCAGATCAATACAAAAGTAACATATATGTTTACAAGAAGTGAACAAGCATCATATAATACAACTAATAAATTGCCAAATATTTTCAAAAACTAAAGTAAGAACAATAAACCAAACACAATAAAGCAAACCTAACATATCAGTAGGCTAACAAAAAATAAAGCAAAACAGTATATGTGCATACTTTAAAAAGGGCAAATTGACCTTATAAAATTACATGAAAGTATCAATTAACATGATTGTCTAACAACAAACATGTTTTACGAAAGGACAAAATATGACCAAATTTTATGGGAGCTATTTCCTCATAAAGTCTATATGAACAAAGCAAATTCCATGATTCATGAAAGGAGACATGCAGATTATTTTTTCAATGTAAAACAATTAAGTGAAGAGCAAGTGAAATCAAATTAAACAATTTTGCATGTTTTAACTGAACTGACAAACCAGGGGTGGATGCATTAAGGATTAGCACTTTAAGGGGTATGTTTACTAAGGTGCGTTAGCGTTTTTAACGTGCCTGTAAATTTAAGGCATTTTGAATGCTAACACACCTATACATTTCTATGGGTGCATTAGCGTTTAATGCACATAAACCATTTACATGCGTTAAAAACACTAACGTGCCCATAGTGCCGCTTAGTAAACCTAGCCCTAAATGACAAAATATATCAGATAGCAAACAATTTTTGTAAAATGTCCCATATCATTTTCCAGTACAACTGCAGGTTATGAAGGAAAAAAGCATTGTGTATTGTGTTCAGTTTTGGAGGCCGTATCTTGCTAAGGATGTAAAAAGAATCGAAGCGGTGCAAAGAAAAGCTACGAGAATGGTATGGGATTTGTGTTACAAGACGTACGAGGAGAGGCTTGCTGACCTGAACATGTATATCCTGGAGGAAAGGAGAAACAGGGGTGATATGATACAGCCGTTCAAATATTTGAAAGGTATTAATCCGCAAACGAACCTTTTCCGGAGATACAGTGGTGGAAATAAGTATTTGATCCCTTGCTGATTTTGTAAGTTTGCCCACTGACAAAGACATGAGCAGCCCATAATTGAAGGGTAGGTTATTGGTAACAGTGAGAGATAGCACATCACAAATTAAATCCGGAAAATCACATTGTGGAAAGTATATGAATTTATTTGCATTCTGCAGAGGGAAATAAGTATTTAATCCCTCTGGCAAACAAGACCTAATACTTGGTGGCAAAACCCTTGTTGGCAAGCACAGCGGTCAGACGTCTTCTGTAGTTGATGATGAGGTTTGCACACATGTCAGGAGGAATTTTGGTCCACTCCTCTTTGCAGATCATCTCTAAATCATTAAGAGTTCTGGGCTGTCGCTTGGCAACTCGCAGCTTCAGCTCCCTCCATAAGTTTTCAATGGGATTAAGGTCTGGTGACTGGCTAGGCCACTCCATGACCCTAATGTGCTTCTTCCTGAGCCACTCCTTTGTTGCCTTGGCTGTATGTTTTGGGTCATTGTCGTGCTGGAAGACCCAGCCACGACCCATTTTTAAGGCCCTGGCGGAGGGAAGGAGGTTGTCACTCAGAATTGTACGGTACATGGCCCCATCCATTCTCCCATTGATGCGGTGAAGTAGTCCTGTGCCCTTAGCAGAGAAACACCCCCAAAACATAACATTTCCACCTCCATACTTGACAGTGGGGACGGTGTTCTTTGGGTCATAGGCAGCATTTCTCTTCCTCCAAACACGGCGAGTTGAGTTCATGCCAAAGAGCTCAATTTTTGTCTCATCTGACCACAGCACCTTCTCCCAATCACTCTCGGCATCATCCAGGTGTTCACTGGCAAACTTCAGACGGGCCGTCACATGTGCCTTCCGGAGCAGGGGGACCTTGCGGGCACTGCAGGATTGCAATCCGTTATGTCGTAATGTGTTACCAATGGTTTTCGTGGTGACAGTGGTCCCAGCTGCCTTGAGATCATTGACAAGTTCCCCCCTTGTAGTTGTAGGCTGATTTCTAACCTTCCTCATGATCAAGGATACCCCACGAGGTGAGATTTTGCGTGGAGCCCCAGATCTTTGTCGATTGACAGTCATTTTGTACTTCTTCCATTTTCTTACTATGGCACCAACAGTTGTCTCCTTCTCGCCCAGCGTCTTACTGATGGTTTTGTAGCCCATTCCAGCCTTGTGCAGGTGTATGATCTTGTCCCTGACATCCTTAGACAGCTCCTTGCTCTTGGCCATTTTGTAGAGGTTAGAGTCTGACTGATTCACTGAGTCTGTGGACAGGTGTCTTTCATACAGGTGACCATTGCCGACAGCTGTCTGTCATGCAGGTAACGAGTTGATTTGGAGCATCTACCTGGTCTGTAGGGGCCAGATCTCTTACTGGTTGGTGGGGGATCAAATACTTATTTCCCTCTGCAGAATGCAAATAAATTCATATACTTTCCACAATGTGATTTTCCGGATTTAATTTGTGATGTGCTATCTCTCACTGTTACCAATAACCTACCCTTCAATTATGGGCTGCTCATGTCTTTGTCAGTGGGCAAACTTACAAAATCAGCAAGGGATCAAATACTTATTTCCACCACTGTACTTAAATTTCTCTCTGTTTGCTCTCCTATGTCTTTAAAGTTTCTTTCTATTTTCACGCTGAAGACACCCAAGTATTTTAATAATTCACTGTAGATTCTCTTATCTCTCTCTTCAATCCTGGGCTCTGTTTCTTGATGGACCTTAGGCCATACTAGACCAGACCATTCTTATGCTATTGTAGATGAATAGCCATCACTTAAACTTGACTTGGATGAGACTGAGCTTCTAATTTTTTCCTCTTCTCTCATTCTCTTTCTTTCCTTAGTTTTACCAAACACATTTCAGAGGGTAAATCTGCTTTTCTGTTCTTCCATTCTGTGTCTATATGAAAAGGCCTTGATGAATCGGGATCTCTTATGAATTAGTTGGGCAGTACATATACAAACCATCACGCCAAAAGAGTTTCTGGAATCTGAGAGGAAAGCACATAGAGAGGCAAAAATAGATGAAAGGCAATTCCATAGATAAGTGCCAAGGGTTAGGCGCCAAATACCCACGTATGTTACAGCATAGTAGCACATATGCGGATAACAAGTGCCACAAATTGACACTTACCCCTCCCATGGGGGAATGAAGGAGAGGGGAAGAGCTAAGGTTCGAGCATGTCTACAGGAGGGGGAGGGGGGAGGGGATATAGGACTTATCATGATTGACAACCCACGATTGTGAGGAATTCCCCAGGCATTAGGGATGGTTACCATACAACTGTGGAATTAGCTGTGCGCTGTGTAACGGATGGGGCACCTATTACAAACTTAAAGTTAAATGGTTCATAGGGGGGGAATATAATGATGCATGGTGATCAACTGTTGAAGATTACATAGAAGAAGAGGATTGGGGGGGGGGGGAGAAAATGTTGATAAAAATGTTGATGACTGTAAACAGAATAAGACATTCCTATGTTTCTGGATGATTACTGACATTTGCATGTGAGAGGTTGGATATGTTAAGACTGCATATGGTATATACTGTTAAAACATTGTCATCAATAAAAATCGTTAAAAACAAATTGACACTTACCCACGTATGTGGTTGGCACTCTTCTGTAACATACGAGGGAGCTGCAGTTCCTGCATATGTATGAGGGGGAATGAAACAAGGGGCAAACCTTTTAGAAAGCAAACAGTCTTTATTTATATTCCAGAGCTCCCAGAGATTCAAACGCACCCAGAAGAAGGAGCATTACCTCTAACGTTTTTGTCTGTTGGACCAGACATGGTGAAATCTGTATTTTTCCACCACCTAGTAGCTCTGCCCCTGAAACAGCTTTTTTAGAGGTGAAGTATGACCATGTCAGGCATAGATGTTTGAATCTCTGGGAGCTTTGGAATATAAATAAAGATTATTTGCTTTTTATAAGGTTTGCCTCTTGTTTCTTTCTATCATGTTGGATTTGGTGGACAGCTTGCCTTGTTGCTTTTGCACTTATGTATGAGGGAGAGGCATACACCAGGGCGGAGCATGGGCAGACAATGGAAGGGATTGCCAAATTGCTACAAGATAGCCATGAACACTTATGCCTGCCATTGACATGGCGTAAATGATCACAGAAACATATTGTCGCATTTCTTCCTCCCTACCCCCGCTTTCTATAATGGCAAGTATCTGCATACTTTCTGTTGCAGAATACTTCTTGGGGCTATTGATACTGGTACATATTTCGTGGCGCCAAGTTTGATGCCTTTGCAGAACTGCCTCCAAAGAAAAAAAAACGGAATAACAGATAAAATTAGAAATGTTATATCTGTCTAGGAACAGAGAGAGATGGGCTACACTGTAGTAAAATCAGTATTTTGTCATTCACATTTTTAAATGTTTCAGGGGTGCACATCCACAGATCCTATGCTTCCAGAACTAGTCACATTGTAACAGTTGATTGGTATAGACTTTTCAATACGTAAAAAGGTGCTGATACCTTTAACAACGGAAGCGACTTATGTGACATAAAATTTCCAAAATTCAACATGATTTTCAGTACTGTATACCACACTATGATTTCCTCTTCTTTAGCAAGGTACTTTGTAATGCTGAGTGCTGTTTCAATCTCAATATATCCATACCTAATATAGAAATAAATATTTACAACACATTAAACTGAAAGAGCAAAAGACTTGGGGTCTCTTTTAGTAAAGTGTGTCAAGCAGGTAATGCATAAATTAGTGCACATTAGCAGCATACAAGTGTAGTAACTGTTAGTGTGCTGTCATGACAGTGCACACTAATTCACAAATTAATTGCATGCCATGTTAGGGATGAGAACTGGGTAGGTAATGTGCAAAGAGCAGGCGCGAACTGAACATTGCAATTAGCATACAGTACTTACCATGTGTGTCAACTGTCACTTGGGCAGTTAGGGAGGGAACGCTTGCCATCTCCTCAAAAAGAAGTGGTAAGTGAATCTGCACTATTGAGCAGGGGAGTAGACAGACACCCAATTTTGGGTGGGCCTGAACACAAAGTGGGTGGGCATGAGAACCCTGCTCCCCTGCCTGGCATCTCTCCCTCCCCTACCCCTTAGGCATTCAGAAGTCTATTAACTCCACTATCCCCCCCGGTACCTTTTAAGTCCTTTGGGGCCCTTTTACTAAGTTGCGTAGGTGCCTACACGCACCCAACACGTTATCGTGTGGCCCTTGCGGTAATTTCAATTTTGGCAAGCGTCAGCTATGCGCATCCGAAAAATATTTTTTATTTTCTGACGTGCGGCAGCTAGGCACGTCAAGTGGAATTTGACACGCATAGACCATTACCTCCCGGTTACTGAGTGAGACCTTACCACTAGGTCAATGGCTTGCGGTAAGGTCTCAGACCCGAAATGGATGCGCTGCAATTTTCATTTTGTCATACGTCCATTTTCGGCAAAAATTTAAAAAAGGCATTTTTTGTAGGTGCGCTGAAAAATAATTCTGTGCGCGCCCATAACATGCATCTACACTACCGCAGGCCATTTTTCAGCGCACCTTAGTAAAAGGATCCCTTTATTTCTTTGTTGGCAGTGAGCAGTGACTCATACCTTCTGCTTGCACCAGCCCCGAGCCTTCCCTATGATGCAACTTCCTGGTCCTGCTAACAAAGTTGTGTCAGAGGGAAGGCTGGGGGCCAGTGCAAGCAGTGCGTACGAGTCCCTGCTCGCTGTCAGCAAAACACTGAAGGACTTAAAAGGTACCATGGAGTTGACAAAGTGAAGGTGAGGGACTCTTAATTGCCGGGGGAGGGGGGGGGAGAGGCATGAGAAATGGCGGGGGTGGGGGAGTAGAGATGCCGGAGTCTTCAGCTGGCGAAGCTTAGGGCCTGCCAGCCACATCACAGCTGTGCCGCTGCTGGGTAGGTCTGATTTCAAAGTGGCTTTGCCAGTGCTATTGAGAATGCTGATACGTGCAGTAAAGAACTTTTCAGTGTGGTAACTGCAGGGGATATGCTAGGCATGCCCCCCCCCCAACATTTTCTGCACATTAATTTTTACTTTTAAAGCATGGTATGTGCAAAACTTTACTACATTTTAGAAGGGCCTCTTTGTCAATTACTTGTTGGAAAAGCAACCAGCACAGTACCATATAGCACAGAAGCAACAGGCAGTATCAGGTGTACTATACCTTTGAATTTATTTATTCTTATCTGTGTGTACTTGCTTAGTTATTAATACAGTATATCTTATTCCAATTTATTTACTCTTTTTTGGACCCTATATCAGTTTTCAACTGATTGACATCATCTGAACTTCTTCAGGAAATCTTTTGACTTACATATATACCTTACCCCCATAGCTATGAAAAACAATTGAGATGAATTAAACCATAGATGTATTTCACAAGAAAAGAAACCTGTTATTTTTGACCTACAAATAGGCAAATACATTTCTTCAAGAATAACAGGGAGTCAACACTGGGAACCTGGGTGGGGAGGAACCTTCAGAGTTTGTAAGAAACCTTTTAAATAAAAATGCAAAAGTTGAAGAGACAACTAGATGGCAGAGCCCCCACACTGCTATATAGAGGACACAAAAAAGCAAGCGGATGACCTAGAACTGTGCATTTTTACAGAATTGTTCTGAGAGAGGTGGCGTCTAATAGGATTTGTGAGAAATAAAATAAATGGATTGTAAAAGGGCAGCTGTTAAAGAAGAACGCATGTTTTTTGTCCAAAAAAGTTCCCATTCTTTACTGGAAAGTAAAACAACCAGTTCCTTTTCCCAACTTTTAAACTAAAATGGGGGCGTGGGGGAGTCAACAGTCACCCAGCAGCACATGCTTCATTGTGCAGTATCCTTGAAGGATACTAGAGAAACAGGACATTTATGGAATCCCAATAGAGAAGATTCAACACTGGTGAAAGAAACCCAGAAGTGTTTAAAAGAACAAGAAATTAAATGATGCAAATTATCCCAGCAGCTTATAGATGCAAAGAAAAAAACATAGTTTGAAGTGTGTTTATTCAAATGCTGTAAGTCTAAAAAATAAGATGGGAGAGTTAGAGTATATAGCACTAAATGAAGGGGTGGATATAATAGGCTCTCAGAGACCTGGTGGAAGGAGGACAATCAATGGGATACTGTGTTAACAGGGTACAAATTATAGTGCAATGAAAGAATGGATCAAATTGGAGAGGGGCTATGCTATATGTTAAAGAGGGAATTAAGTCAAATAAAATAAAATAAATGTTCTACATGAAACAGATAGCAGTGTGGAAATTCCATGTGTAAAAGTAAGGAATATATTATTATTATTATTACATTTGTACCCTGCGCTTTCCCACATAATGCAGGCTCAATGCGGCTTACATAGTAAATTGAAATACAACGTTAATAGACTTTTAATAAAACAGTAGAAAAACAATGTAAAGTTGGGCTTAGTAGTGTATGATAAATTGAGCTAGATAATATATGACTAGGATAAAAGAGGGTAGGCAGGATAGGCTAGTGTAATTTGGGAGAAAGGGTAAGGAGGGATAAAATTAAGGAGAGATGGAAAGAGAAGGATGGGAGGTTGGTATTTAAGTCAGAACAGAATTGGGGGTGGAAGTTGGCAAGATTAGGTTGGGGCATTTGGGTAGGCTTGCTTAAAGAGATGAGCTTTCAGCATTTTTCTAAAGGGCAAGAAGTTGTTTATTAATCGGATTGGCCTAGGTATAGCATTCCAAAGCTGGCTGCCCAAAAAGGAGAAACTGGATGTGTAGTAGGTCTTGTATTTAATTCCTCTACAATTGGGAAGGTGTAGGTTAAGATAAGTTTGTGAAGAATTAGATCTGTTTCTAGCAGAGAGGTCGATCAATTCATTCATGTAGCCAGGGGATTCGCCGTGGATGATCTTGTGGGTCATTGTGTTGATCTTAAAATTTATTCTTTCTTTGATGGGGAACCAGTGAAGCTTTGCTTGAAGAGGTGATGCACTTTCGAATTTCGATTTGCCAAAAATAAGTCTGGCAGCCATGTTTTGGGCAGTTTGGAGTCTTTTCAGTATTTGGGTTTTGCATCCTAAAAAGACACTGTTGCAGTAGTCGGCGTGGGTAATAACAGTAGACTGTATCAGGTTCTGGAAAGTGTTGAGTGGGAGATAAGGCTTCACTCGTTTCAATATCCACATCATATTAAACATTTTCTTTGTGGTGAGCTTAGCGTGGTTATATACTGGTAGGGTGTCAGACTTGTGAGTTCTTGTACCAAGTAGAGCACTGCTGAGCCCGTTACTCGGACCAGGTTCTGCTTGGCGGCCGGACAACCCCGGGTTTCACCTGCGCTTACTGCCATTCCCCAGAGGTTGAGCCCCTAGGAGCGGGCGGCCTGCATTACTTACGAGACGGAGCTGGAAGAGGGGTGGTGAACGTATTGGCCAGGCAGGCAGCAGGCAAGAGAGTGATCCAGGTACAGGCAAAGTCAATAGGCAGGCAGCAGGTCAAGAGAGTAATCCAGGTACAGGCAAAGTCAGCAACGAGGGACAAAGTAGAGAAGAAGCAAACTAATGAGCAAGTAACACCTACCAAAGTAGAAGCCGAAGCATGGAGTCCAGGGAGAGCTCAACTGATAAAGTGCTGGCGTCTGACATCAGCAGGAACCAGCAAGGAGAAGGTGCACAGCCATAGATCAAGAGCAGGGGGAGGAGGAACCGGAAGACCAATAGGAGAGAAGCAAGGGAAGCCAGGCAGAGGGAGAGCAGACACAGGTGCATGGAAGCAAAGCAATCAAGGAGCCTACAATCACCGTCTCTCTGAACAAACCCAGAGAAGAACTACACACACATGGCTCAGGGCTGTGCCAGTCAAATGTGCATGTTGACGGGACCCCGCGCAGCCCGAGGATGCCGCTTGCATTGAGGTAGGGGACATGACATAGGGCTGTTCTACCGTCTACCAGAACAGAAAGATAAAAAAATGTTTACAGAAATTAGAAAAGCTGGCAAATTGGGCAACATTATAATAGTGGGTGATTTTAATAGCCCCAATATTGACTGGATATATTTTAAACCCCCATGGGTCTCTCACGTGTGCTGACGCCCTCTAGCAGCTCTTGCCCTGCATCACATACTCTCCGCCCGGCCTCACTAGCACTTATTAATAGCTTTTTAACGCTGGCTGGTTTTTTTTAATGCAGACCCACCCTCATAACATAAGGACACAAGTGTTGCAATACTGGGACAGACCAAAGGTCCATCAAGCCCCACATTCTGTTTCCAACACCGGCAAATCCAGGCTACAAGTACCTGGCAAGATCCCAAAACAGTACAATACATTTTATACTGCTTATCCTAGAAATAAGCAGTGGATTTTCCCCAAGTCTATTTTAATAATGGCTTTTAGGAAGATACCAAACATTTTTTAAACCCTGCAAAGCTATCTGCTTTTACTACATTCTCTGGCAAAGAATTCCAGAGTTTAATTAAATGTTGAGTGAAGAAATATTTTCTCTGATTAATTTAAAATGCACTACTTTGTAGCTTCATTGCATGCCCCCTAGTCCTAATATTTTTGGAAACATTAAACAAGTGATTCACGTCTTCCCATTCCACTCCACTCATTATTTTATAGACTTCTATCATATCTCCCCTCAGCTGCCTTTTCTCCAAGCTGAAGAGCCCTAGCTGCTTTAGCCTTTCCTCATAGGGAAGTCGTTCCATTCCCTTTATCATTTTCGTCGCCCTTCTCTATACCTTTTCTAATTCCATTATATCTTTTTTGAGATGCGGTGACCTGAATTACACACAATATTCAAGGTGCGGTTGCACCATGGAGTGATACAAAGGCATTATAATGTCCTCATTTTTGTTTTCCATTTCTTTCCTAATAATACCTAACATTCTATTTGCTTTCTTAGCCGCCAACGCACACTGAGCAGAGGGTTTCAAAATATCATCAACAATGACATCTAGATCCCTTTCCTGGTCGGTGACTCCTAATGTGGAACCTTGCATTACGTAGCTATAGTATGGTTTCCTCTTTCCCATATGCATCACTTTTCACTTGCTCACATTAAACATCATCTGTCATTTGGATGCCCAGTCTCCCAGTCTTGTAAGGTCCTCTTGTAATTTTTCACAACCTTCTTGTGTTTTGAATAACTTTGTGTCATCAGCAAATTTAATTACCTCACTAGTTACTCCCATCTCTAGTTCATTTATAAATATGTTTAGAAGCAGTGGTCCCAGCACAGACCCTTGGGAAACCCCACTATCTACCCTCCTCCATTGAGAATACTGACCATTTAACCCCACTCTCTCTTTTCTATCTTTTAATCAGTTTTTAATCCACAATAGGACACTACCTCCTATCCCATGACTCTCCAATTTCCTCTGGAGTCTTTCATGAGGTACTTTGTCAAATGCCTTTTGAAAATCCAGATATACAATATCTACTGGCTCACTTTTGTCCACATGTTTATTCACCCCTTCACAGAAATGTAATAGATTGGTGAGGCAAGATTTCCATTCACTAAATATCCATGTTGGCTTTGTCTCATTAATCCATTCTTTTGAATAGTAACGTGGAGGGGAATAATCGAATGGAAAAAACTGCCGGCGATCTCAAACCCGGCGAAATCCAAGGCATTTGGCCGTGGGAGGAGTCAGCATTTGTAGTGCAATGGTCCCCCTCACATGCCAGGACACCAACCGGGCACCCTAGGGGGCACTTCAAACATCTTTTATAAACAACCAAATTAGCTTCCAGGTGCATAGCACCCTTCCCTTGTGTGCTGAGCCCCCTAAATCCCCTCCAAAACCCACTGCTCACAAGTGTGCACCATTACCCTAGCCCTAAGGGCTGAAGGGGGGCACCTACATGTGGGTACAGTGGGTTTTGGGGGGTTTGGGAGGGCTCAACATTACCCACCACAAGTGGAACAGGTAGGGGGGGATGGGCCTGGCTCTGCCTTTCTGCAGTCCACTGCAACCAACAACAACTGTTCCAGGGACCTGCATACTACTGTCTGGGTGCTGGGTATGACATTTGAGGCTGGCATACAGGCTGGCAAAAAAGGTCTGTATTTTAATAATTTTAGTGTGGGAGAAGGTTGGCGACCACTGGGGGAGTAAGGGGAGGTCGTCCCCCATTCTCTCCGGTGGTCATCTGGTCAGTTGGGGCACCTTTTTGAGGGTTGGTCGTGAAAATAAAAGGACCAAGTAAACCCGGCGAAATACTGCTTATCGCCGGGATTTATTTTTCCATTATCCGCGAAAGCCGGCCATCTGGTAGCCACACCCAAGCCTGCCCATGTCCCGCCTTCGCTTCGCCGCCAACACGCCCCTTTAAACTTTCGCCGGCGCGACGAAGGGAAAGCGGCGAAGCTATCACAAATGTAGCTTTCGATTATACGCTTTTCGCCGCTTTTGCGAAATCGCAGGCCATATCCCGATTTGTGTCGGGAAATAGCCGGCGATTACTTTCGATTATTAGCTGGATAGTAACATAGTAGATGACGGCAGAAAAAGACCTGCACGGTCCATCCAGTCTGCCCAACAAGATAACTCATATTTGCTGCTTTTTGTGTATACCCTACTTTGATTTGTACCTGTGCTCTTCAGGGCACAGACCGTATAAGTCTGCCCAGCACTATCCCTGCTTCCCAACCACCAGCCCCTCCTCCCAACCACCGGCTCTGGCACAGACTGTATAAGTCTGCCCAGCACTATCCTCACCTCCCAACCACCAGCCCTGCCTCCCAACCACCGGCTCTGGCACAGACCGTATAAGTCTGCCCAGCACTATGCCCGCCTCCCAACCACCAGCCCCGCCTCCCGATATTGACTAAGCTCCTGTGGATCCATTCCTTCGGCACAGGATTCCTTTATGCTTATCCCACGCATGTTTGAATTCCGTTACCGTTTTCATTTCCACCACCTCCTGCGGGAGGGCATTCCAAGCATCCACTACTCTCTCCGTGAAAAAATACTTCCTGACATTTTTCTTGAGTCTGCCCCCCTTCAATCTCATTTCATGTCCTCTCGTTGTACCACCTTCTCATTTCCGGAATATGCTCTGTAATTTTGTTCTTTATAATAGTCTTTACCATTTTGCCCGGCACCAACGTCAGATAACAAAAATTATATGGGGATGGTGCCAAAAGATGTATGAGAAGAGACTGGAAGACCCTATTCTGTATACCCTGGAGAAGAGAAGGGACAGGGGACATATCATACATAAGTACATAAGTACATAAGTAATGCCATACTGGGAAAAGACCAAGGGTCCATCGAGCCCAGCATCCTGTCCACGACAGCGGCCAATCCAGGCCAATGGCACCTGGCAAGCTTCCCAAACGTACAAACATTCTATACATGTTATTCCTGGAATTTTGGATTTTTCCAAGTCCGTTTAGTAGCGGTTTATGGACTTGTCCTTTAGGAAACCGTCCAACCCCTTTTTAAACTCTGCTAAGCTAACCGCCTTCACCACTTTCTCCGGCAACGAATTCCAGAGTTTAATTACATGTTGGGTGAAGAAAACTTTTCTCCGATTTGTTTTAAATTTACTACACTGTAGTTTCATCGCATGCCCCCTAGTCCTAGTATTTTTGGAAAGCGTGAACAGAAGCTTCACATCCACCTGTTCCACTCCACTCATTATTTTATATACCTCTATCATGTCTCCCCTCAGCCGTCTCTTCTCCAAGCTGTATAGCCCTAGCCTCCTTAGTCTTTCTTCATAGGGAAGTCGTCCCATCCCCGCTATCATTTTAGTCGCCCTTCGCTGCACATTTTCCAATTCTACTATATCTTTCTTGAGATGCGGCGACCAGAATTGAACACAATACTCAAGGTGCGGTCGCACCATGGAGCGATACAATGGCATTATAACATCCTCACACCTGTTTTCCATACCTTTCCTAATAATACCCAACATTCTATTCGCTTTCTTAGCCGCAGCAGCACACTGAGCAGAAGGCTTCAGTGTGTTATTGACGACGACACCCAGATCCCTTTCTTGGTCCGTAACTCCTAACTTGGAACCTTGCATGACGTAGCTATAATTCGGGTTCTTTTTTCCCACATGCATCACCTTGCACTTGCTCACATTAAACATCATCTGCCATTTAGCCGCCCAGTCTCCCAGTCTTGTAAGATGTTTAAATACTTGAAAGGTATTAATATAGAAACAAATATTTTCCAGAGAAGGGAAAACGGTAAAACTAGGGGATATGAATTGAGGTTGCGGGGTGGTAGACTTAGGAGTAATGTCAGAAAATTGTTTTTCACAGAGAGGGTGGTTGATGCCTGGAATGCCCTCCCGAGGGAGGTAGTGCAGAAAAAAAATGTGGCAGAATTCAAAATAGCATGGAATGAACACAGAGGATTTCTAATTAGAAAATGAATGGTATAAAAAACAAAACTTAGGGTTGCATATGTGTGTACATGTTAAGTGGTGCTTACATGGCAACTCTGGCTGAATCAACTAAGGCCGGTGATGGGCTAGCTTGTACAGTGTGAGTCCCACAAATAGAAATCTGGTTTAGGATGGGCTGTAGAGATCTTTGATGGATACTCCAGTAATTTGGAAAGTGAGGAGAGTGCCGGGCAGACTTTTATGGTCTGTGTCCCGCAAATAAGACGGATTTGGATAGGCTTTGAAAGCAACTCCAGTGGTTGGAACATAAGGACACAGCTGGGCAGACTTTTACAGTCTATGTCCCAGAAACAACAAAGAAAGACCATGATCTAGTATATAATATCATTTTCATTTTTGATTTAATCTAGAATTGAGAACGAATGTGACTGTTGGGCAGACTGAATGGACCATTCAGGTCTATCTGCCGTCACTTATTATGTAACTATATATTTTATTTATCACATATTACTATGGTCATCCCATATGCACTGTGGTTCATTACCCATGTCTATGTCTGTTTACTTATTTAATATGCTTTACATTTGCTGGGGGTAATAAATTGCCATAAATGAAAAGTAAAATAAATATTATACAGTAAATTATAATGTGTATAAAAATGAATGCATGAATGACTTGATTTAGATGATTATTCTAGAATTCATGTATTCTGGAGCTAACATCATGTCAATTTGATGATTAACTATGTTATTCTTTCAACTTTAGACTTTGATTAGTAATAGTTAGGATCATAGGCGTAGTTTGACTGTTTCATTTGGGGGGGCAAAGAATGGGCGGAGCATATTAGCATATCATTTGCATATATAAATATGCAAATGAATATGCTAATATGGAGGAAGGAAATGAAATTTACAGGCAAAATATCACAGATGCACATTTCAAAAAGCTGACACATTTCAATTAATAAATTATGAATAAAATACTTTTATTTACCTTTGTTGTCTGATCATTTAGTTTTTCTATTCGCTTTGATCCCAGTGTCTTCTGTTTTATGCAGTGTCTTCTTTCCAGTAGGCTTCCCTCTGCTCCCCACCCTCCCAGTCCCATCCATCTCTTGCTCCTTCCCTCTGCTCCCCAACCCTCCCAGTTCCATCCAGCTTCTGTTCCTTCCCTCTGCTCACCATCCCTCCGTCCCATCCATCTTCTGCTCCTTCCCTCTGCTGTGCCTGACCTCTCCCAATCCCATCCATCTCCTGGTCCATCCCTCTGCTCCCCACCCCTCGCAGTCCCATCCATCTCTTGCTTCTTCCCTCTGCTTCCCACCCCTCCCAGTACCATTCATCTCCTGCTCCTTCCCTCTGCTTCCCACCCCTCCCAGTCCCATCCATCTTCCATCTTCCCTCTGCTCCCCCCCCCCGCGAGGTCCAAGATGGGACTCCGTTTACCCCCTCTCTTCCTCTCTCCCTCCGGCGCAGGCAACAGTCTTCAGCTTTTTCAGCGTTCCTGGCAGTGGTAGCGATGTACACGCTGCCTTCGGTCTGCCCCGGAAGCTTTCTCTTCAAGTTCCTGTTCCCACCTATGCGGGAACAGGAACTTGAAGAGAAGGCTTCGGGGCAGGGGCAGAGCCAAAGGCAGCGTGTACAACGCTACCGCTGCCAGGAACGCAGGAAAAGACTGCTGCCTGCGCCGGAGGGAGGGAGGAAGAGAGAGAGGTAGACGGACATGCTCCTCTCCGTCCGCTTGGCTTCCCTGCCCTCTCTGTCTGCGTCCCGCCCGAAAGGAAATGACGTCAGAGGAAGGCGGGACGCAGATAGAGAGGGCAGGGAAGCCAAGCGGATGGAGAGGAGCGTGCCTGCATGTGTTTTTTTTTTTTTTAAACTAATGGCGCGGCGGTGCCTCGCGTCGTTTGGGGGGGCATTGCCCCCCCTCGCCCCCCCCCCAGTCTACGCCTATGGTTAGGATTATCATCATCATTTACCTCCATATCTGTAGGAAGTGGTTGAACTGGACATTGTGTTATTCTTATCGTATGTAAGGATTAGTCTAATTTCTTAAGAAAGAGAAACTGCAAATCCATGAATACAAGGCATAAAAAAATTATGATGAGAACATAAGACAGATGACAGACATAATTATGGAACCTAAAATGATCTTAAATAAGTAATTAAACATTGATATCAGGTGTAAACAACCAAAGTTTTCCAATCCTGTCCGTTGCTTGCCCTCTATGGAAGTTGATGAACAGTGACTGGATTTCTAATGGTCTCTACAGTGGAGTTATCTGAAAATGAAAAATAATCACTACATTGAACAAGAGTTTACCCTTGAATTAGAAATATATTTTCCAAGCTTGCAGAGTTGGATAGTTTCCACATTGTTATATGCTTTCCACAGTTTGTTGTTTATATACTTGTTTTCAAAAAGATATTTTGATCCTTAAGGTCCCCCATAGTTATAAAGTCTATGAGAAACTTGTACCTAAGGGCTTTAACACCAGTTGTTGAAGTTTTATGTGCATACTTTTGATAATGCAATAGTATGCAAGTAAGTTCAAACCTGTCCACAACCTTGCCACTAGGAATATCTCCTCTCAGACCAGGTAAATTGATGTGCATTGAGGCTTGGCATATATGTGTTAGCTGCCCATACAGCAAGCATTTTTATTAAAATGCACTTCTGTGGAGAAAACAGTAATTCAGATTTCAAAGAGTGATTTGGTAAAGCTAAGGATTGTAGATGAAGCAGGATATAAAAAAATTTAAATGAATAAGAACTAAATTTGAATGGGTTGGATGTAAGGATATAATGAAACAAAAGAAAGAGCAAGATCTTGCTTTGATGTATTATTGTAAGCCACATTGAGTCCGCAAATAGGTAGGAAAATGTGGAATACAAATGCAACAAATACATAAATAATAAATAAATCTACTAATTAGTCTTTAAAATCTTTATTGAATAGTCAAGAAGCCCATAGGCTGCTTCAGGGGAAACAGACACCTAAAACATAAACACATAAAAGATAAATAAATATATAAAAATAACTAAAAATTATACAAATTCTAAATTCAGTCTGAAAAACAAAAACATTCTCAAACATAACAAAAACCTACATACCAGTTTCTTGTTGCTGGGTTTTTTTCAACAGGAATATAAAGCTCTGATTGAGGGTAAAAGTCAAGTTGCTCCCTACACTTCAATAGTGTTATGGCACCATATATAGAATCTAGCCCATACCCCCAGATTCTATATAGTGCGTCTTGAGTTGCGTGTATAATTCAAGTTATATTTTGTATTGCGCGTACAACTTAATTATCTTAACAAGCCAATCAGCATTGATAATTGCCAATTAACACACAATTATTGACACTAATTGGCATTAATTAGAATTTACACGCACAACTTGCTAAGCGTATTCTATAAAGAGACGCGAGTAAATTCTAATGTGCACTGCCAAAAAGGGGGTATGGCCATGGAATGGACAGATCATGGGCGCTTCTAAAAATTATACACACTGTTATAGAATACACTCACTCCCCGCCTAACTTGGTGTAAATGCCAGAGACTAAGTTTTACTTGGCGTAAATTCCCGAGACTATATTTAGTTGCGCAGACAGACTCTGGGCGTATTTTATAAACCACACTAAAAGAGCAGTTTATAGAATATGTCTAAGCATCTTTTTTTCAGTGCCATATATAGAATCTAGTCCTTGGGCCTTTTTTACCAAACCACGCTAGGGATTCCTGCGCAGCAAGGTCGATGAAGCCCATTCAAAGTGAATAGGCTTTGTCAGCATTACCATGCTGGGAATCACTAGCACAGTTTAGTAATAGAGTGCCCTTAGAAGGGACGTTATTAAGCTGTGGAAAAAGGCAAGCTTCTACCGCACCTTGATTTACCACCAGAGTCAGCAACATGCGGTATAATGAATAATTCTGCTTGTGAGCCAATAAATTCAAATACCCTTTGAGCAAACAGCAATTTTATAGCAAAATCTTAATTACACTTGGCTTGAACTTGACTCGGTGTGCCACATATTGTAAAAGAGAGTCTCCCAAACTTGATTTTAAAACCACAGAGTAATATTTTTTTTTTTAAACTGACTGCCAACAACCAAAATTATGCCTGGATACTCAATGCCAGGCCATGTCCAGGTACTGGCATTAAATATTTGGGTAAGTGCAGACAGATGGCTCTTAGGAAACCTTTTACTAAGCTACAGTAAAAAGGGCCCTGCACTAGTGGCAGTGGCCACTTTTGCCGCATGCCAGGGCCCCTTTACCACACCAGGTGAAAATAGTCAAAAATGAAATGGCAGTGCGGTAAGTTCGCACTTACCACCACCTATTGAGGTGGCGGTAAGGGCTCCCGCACTAACACGTCGGTTACCGGGCAGCATACGACAGGCCAAAACTAGGACTGCTATTTATGTGATCCTATTTGACTGGTTAACATAACCAGTTAAGAGATGAATATTGACACTTATCCAGTTAAGTGCTGACTCCGCATGCAATAGCCAGTTTCAGCTTTTGTGGTTACAGGGAATATTCAGTGGCACTATCCAGGTAACTCCCATTTGAATAGACCCCCAGGGCCCACTTAACGTCAGTTAACCAGGCAAGAGGCTCTTTTGCCTGGTTAACTGGCTTTGAATATCGACCCTCGCATCTACTTTGCATCCCTGGCCAGCAAAGGAACTTGATATATGATCCTGTAATTTTGCCATTTTTTGAACGAGTACTGCAGGATTCAGAAATCAGATGCAGTACAAGAGGCCTGCTCACAGATAATAAAGACTGGAAAATCCTCTCTTTATTTTGACTACCACATAGAGTTTCCATGGATACTTTTAATCTGATAGAACAATTTTTATATGATGTTAAGTGGCAGAAACAATCACAGCTTGCCTAGCCCCACTTGGGCCTATAACTGACAACATGCCATATCAATAAATTTGATAGGATCAAAGAGAAGATTTTTTTCTATATGTGCATGTGCTGCTATTCTTTCAGAACAACTATCTGGTATATATGATATATCACTTTATTATGATCTATAGAACAGTCAATATTTAATGAACATACTAAAATTATGCACAGATATCGTCCATCATCTTCATTAAAGACATTTATAGCATTAATGACTATTGGTTCATAAACAGAGCTCATCGTTTTTATTGTTTAAATGTGTGGCAACATATGAAAGAGCAATACAACCAACAGACTTCTTAGAAAGAAAACTGAGCCTTCTGTGAAATCCACATTTTGTTAAGCTTAATCAACTGCTTATCCATTTGAATAAGTAAAAGCTTATCTGTGGTTACTATAATCATCCATATAATGAAATATGGGGGAAAAACATTTAAGACAGATAAAGCAAGTCCTTCAACTTCCACTAAATAAAGTGTCATACGACTTTTTCACAAATTCTCAAATTAGCAGGTCAGAAGGAAATTCATGCCAAGAATAAAGGACCATGTCTGTACAAATGCGACAGCTGCCCACAATAAAGTCTGACATCACTAAGAAATTCGAACCACCATGGAGACAGGCTGTGAAAAGAAATATCCAGGGGAAGACAGCTGCATTTGTGAGCTTAGAGATTGCAAGGTCTTTGTATTACACAACAAAAACCAGCAACAGGGCTCATAAACAATGTTTTATAAGTAAAAGATGTACCTGAACTCTTAGACATTCACAACAGCTCTCAAGCAAGTATAAAGATCCACACCTGTAATTTACCCATACAGATGAAGAGGCACCTGTGTGTTGTTATAAAATTAGTACTTAAGTAGGTGCCTGTGTTCCCTCTTTAAAAATTATCCTCCATGGAGGTAATTCTATAAACAGTGTGCTTATAATTAAGGGCTCCTTTTACCAAGCAGCGTGTAGATTTGGTGCTCGCTAAGGCCCTTTATACTGCAGCAGGTAAAAAGCCAAAAAAGGAAATGGCTGTGCGGTAAGTAAACACTTGCCCCGCGGCCATTTCCAGGGAGCCTTTACTGCCACCTATTTAGATTATGGTAAGGACTCCCACACTAACCCAGCAGTAACCCCCAGCAGTAAAAAAACAAAAAATAAATTCCGGTCATGCAAGCAATGGAACACACTGGGGGCTGCATTACCATCAGCTCCAGTGTTAGACCGGCAGTAGTGCCAGATTGGCATGCAACAAAGCGGCGGTAGCTGTACAGTCACTTTTTAAAAGGGCCCCCTAAGTGTACAGAGGTTGCTTGGTAGGAAGTTATTCTATACAGGAATGTAGCTGCCCTATTTTTCTATATAAAATACTAGCATGGCAGCAAAACTACATGCTATAATTTAAGCATGAGCACTTATGCCAGCCATAGGTTATGTGCATGTGAGTCCTGCCCATGCCTGCCTAGATTTTGCCTGTTATGTTATGCTGTATGATTCTACTATTCCGCAATAACCAATAATAGTTCTATGTGGATCACATACAGGCTCATTTTCGAAAGAGAAGGACGCCCATCTTTCGACACAAATTGGAAGATGGGCGTCCTTCTCATAGGGTCGCCCAAATCGGCATAATCGAAAGCCGATTTTGGACGTCCCCAACTGCTTTCCGTCACAGGGACGGCCAAAGTTCAAGGGGGTGTATTGGAGGCGTAGCAGAGGCGGGACTTGGGCGTGCCTAACACAAGGATGTCCTCGACTGTATTATCAAAACGAAAGATGGATGTCCATCTTTTGATAATATGGGTTTCCCTGCCCCTCCATCGGGATGTTTTGCGAGGATGTCCTCAACAAAATTTGGGCATCCCTTTTGATTATGCCCCTCATTATCAATCAAAAGAAACAACAGGAACTCTCATCCTTCAATTACAATACCATAGTCTTACATCAATATATTAAAAATGTCTTACAAATAAGTTTTATGATTCTTCCGGAAATTTAGATAATGTAATATAACACGAATTGATAATGGCAACAAAATTCCACACATGGACAGCTTGATAATATATAGAAGAGTTAAATACCTTAACATTGTTGACCAATTTAGGCAATGGAAAACTAAGTAACATTTGATTTTGAGTCTAACTATGAACACCATTAGAAAGAAATGTTACCTAGTCAACAAAATATAATGGAGCCTTACTATTTAAATTGCGATGAACTAAAGTGCAAAGCTTGAATTACACTCTGGCGTTCACAGGCAACCAGTGTAACCAGTGTACAGTTACCTGTGAAATGCATGCTATGTAAGATATTTCTATATTTAAAGGTTAGGGTTAAGCAAAATTTTGGCATTTATGTACACACAAACACATATATATCCCATTAGTCTAATAATTCATGCACACAATCAGCACATCAATGTTTGAATATACTTTACAGAATTGTTCCCCATGTGTGTAAATTCCATTAGACTTAGTGGAAGTATTCTCAGGGCCAGGGCTGCAGAGGGGATATCATTTACATAAAGATCTTTAGAAAATACATATGTTCATGCATAAATTAACCCAATGAATATGTGCATGAGAAGTTCTGAGAGAAGAGGATATTTCTCTAAGTGACATTATTTGCTCTGTGCTTGATAACTTAATGATTGGATTTTAAAAATAGGAATTGTAAGTTATTGATACAGAAAAAAAGAAGCAAACTATTAGAAAGCATTAATTAGTTTCCATAGTGTACAACCCTTTTCCCCATAGTTTTAAACTGAAACTTTCTGTAGAAGTAGAAACTTAACAGCCAAGAGTATTAAAAAGGATAGTAGTGAGGCTCAAACTGTCTTAAAAGAACATTATTTTATGTTCTTTGCCTGCTGGAGAGGTAGCACTGCTACTGACAAGAATTAGGTGTTAATTAAGGTGTGAGGAATTAGAATATTTGCAAAGGTTACTGGGTTAGCTTCAAAGGGTTTGTTTGAAGAAGTCTACTTGGAATCCAAACTATATAAACAGGAAAAGTCCCACTTAACTTTCTTTCTGGAAAGTTCTGAAAGAAGAGGACATTTCTCTGGGTAAGTGACATTATTTTGCTTTGTGCTTGGTAACTTAAAGATTGGGTTTGAAGAGGAATTGTGGGTTATTGATAAACAGTAAAAAAAAAAAGAGGAATTGTAGGTTATTGATAAACACAGAATTTAAAAAAAAAGCCAACTTTATTAGCTAGTCTCCATACCCTTTCCCCCATAGTTTTAAAACTTGAATTTTCCAACATAGCATTAATGGATAGACTCTAGAAGGAACAACAGTGCCTAGTTCAGTCTTAGAAAAAAAAATTAAAAAGTGAGAAACAAGCATTATTAACTAGTTTCCATAGTGTACAATCCTTTTTTCTATAGTTTTAAACTGAAACTTTCTCTAGAGATAGAAACTTAACTCAAGAGTATTAAAAAGGATAGTACCGAGGCTCAAACTATCCTAAAAGAAAGTTATTTTCTATTCTTCACCTGCTGGAGAGGTAGCACTGCTACTTTCCTGAATTAGGTGTTGATTAAGATGTGTGGAAGCAGAATATTTGCAAAGGTTACTAAGAGCAATATGATTACTGGATTAGCTTCAAAGGGTTTGTTTGAAGCAGTATCCTTAGAATCCAAACTATATAAACAGGAAAGGTCCCACTTAACTTTCTTTCTGAGACGTTGTGAGAGAAGAGAACATTTCTCTGGGTAAGTGACATTATTGTGCTCTGTGCTTGGTAACTTAAAGATTGGGTTTGAAGAGGAATTGTGGGTTATTGATAAACAGTTAAAATTAAAAAAAAAGAAGAAGCCAACTTTATTAGCTAGTCTCCATACCCTTTCCCCCATAGTTTTAAAACTTGAATTTCCTGACACAGTATTAACAGATAGACTCTAGAAATCTTTTGCATGAGTGCCATATGTATAATTATCTCCTAGTTGGTGAGAGGTTATATGTGTGTACTTGATGAAAAGAGCTCCTAGCTCTCAAAGAATGAGTCCATTCTCTTGAGGCTAGAGTAGCTGACTTGGAGGAGCTGAGGGAGACTAGAGATGTACATAGAGGAGGCCTACAGGGACATTACAAAAAAGTCCCACCACCAATCTGACAGCCCCTGTGCTGCCTTGGAGGAGGGAGGTCTTCTAAAAGGAGAGCATCACCTTTGTGCAGTTGGAAATAATCCTGTACCCAGTACCAGTTCACCAGGGGATACAATATCCTCTTGCACTGAGGATGTGTCTCCAGCAGCTTCTGCCCAGGAGGTAATAGTTAGGATGGCTGCTGTAGTTGGTGATTCAATTTTTAGGCATGTGGATAGCTGGGTGGCTGTTCGACATGAGAATCGTCTGGTCACTTTCCTGTCTGGTGCGAAGGTGGCAGATCTCACGTGTCACCTAGAAAGGGTTTGAGATAGTGCTGGGGAGAAGCCAGCTGTCTTGGTACATGTGGGTACCAATGTCATAGGAAAATGTGGGAGAGAGGTTCTGGAAGCCAAATTTAGGCTCTTAGCTAGAAACCTCAAATCTAGAACCTCTAGGGTAGCATTTTCTGAAGTGCTACCCATTCCATGTGCAGGGTCCAAGAGACAAGGAGAGCTCTGGAATTTCAATGCATGGATGAGGCGATGCTGCAGGGAGGAGGGTTTTAGATTTGTAAGGAACTGGGCAACATTCTGGGGAAGGGAGAGCCTATTCTAGAATGATGGACTCCACCTTAACCAGGATTGGACCAGACTGCTACCATCAGCACATAAAAAGGAGATAGAGCAGCTTTTAAACTAGAACCTGGGGGAAGGTCAACTGCCATTCATAAGTGCATGGTTCAGAACAATATATCTTTCAATAGGGAAAATATGGTATCCTGATAGTGAGGTTACAATAGAGACCATAGTAGATCAGGTGTATTAAAATAAAAAGCAGACAAAAGATTGCAAATTAACACCGTCACCTGCTAAGCAAGATGTAAATAGGAACAAACATAGTTTTAAAATGTCTATATGCAAATGCCAGAAGCCTAAGCAATAAGATGGGAGAGTTAGAATATATTGCACTAAATGAAAAATTAGAAATAGGCATCTCTAAGATCTGGTGGAAAGAAGATAACCCGTGGGACACTGTCATACCAGGGTACAAATTACATCTCAGGGATAGGGTGGATTGAATTGGTGGAGGGGTAGAACTGTATGTTAAGGAGGGCCTTGAATCAGATAGATTGAAAAGTTTTCAGGAAACAAAACATGTCTTGTAATCCCTATGAATTGAAATTCCATGTGTAAAGGGGAAAAGGATAGTGATAGGAGAGTACTACCATCCACTTGGCCAGGATGAATAGACAGATGTAGAAATGTTATCAGAAATTAGGGAAGCTAACAAATTTGGAAACACAATAATAATGGGTGGTTTCAATTACCCCAATATTACATAGTAACATAGTAGATGATGGCAGAAAAAGACCTGCACGGTCCATCCAGTCTGCCCAACAAGACAAACTCATATGTGTATACCTTACCTTGATTTGTACCTGCCTTATTCAGGGCACAGACCGTACAAGTCTGCCCAGCAGTACTTCCCGCCTCCCAACCACCAGTCACACCTCCCATCACCGGCTCTGGCACAGACCGTATAAGTCTGCCCTCCACTATCCTCACCTCCCAACCACCAACCCCTCTTCCCCCACCTGCTCCGCCACCCAATTTTGGCTAAGCTTCTGAGGATCCATTCCTTCTGAATAGGATTCCTTTATGCATATCCCAAGCATGTTTGAATTCCGTTACCATTTTCATCTCCACCACCTCCCACGGGAGGGCATTCCAAGCATCCACCAACCTCTCTGTGAAAAAATACTTCCTGACATCTTTCCTGAGTCTGCCCCCCTTCAATCTCATTTCATGTCCTCTCGTTCTACCGCCTTCCCATCTCCAGAAAAGATTTGTTTGCGGATTAATACCTTTCAAATATTTGAACGTCTGTATCATATCACCCCTGTTCCTCCTTTCCTCCAGGGTATACATGTTCAGGTCAACAAGTCTCTCTTCATACGTCTTGGAATGCAAATCCCGTACCATTCTCGTAGCTTTTCTTTGCACCGCTTCCATTTTTTTAACATCCTTCGCAAGGTACGGCCTCCAAAACTGAACACAATACTCCAGGTGGGGCCTCACCAACAACTTGTACAGGGGCATCAACACTTCCTTTCTTCTGCTGATCACACCTCTCTCTATACAGCCTAGCAACCTTCTCGCTACGGCCACCGCCTTGTCACACTGTTTCGTCGCCTTCAGATCCTCGGATACTATCACACCAAGATCCCTCTCCCCCTCAGTACCTATCAGACTCTCACCGCCTAACACATAAGTCTCTCGTGGGTTTCTACTCCCTAAGTGCATCACTTTGCATTTCTTCGCATTGAATTTAAATGGCCAAACCTTAGACCATTCTTCTAGCTTCCTCAGACTGGGTAAACTTATCAGGGCATGCTAGGAAGGTAAAATTCCTTGACAAAATCAAGGACTGCTGTATGGAGCAACTGGTAAAGGAGCTAACAAGAGGAAGAAAAATTCTAAACCTGGACCTTAGTGGAGTGCATGATCTGGTGGAGGAGGTAATGGTGCTGGGGCTGCTTGATAACAGTGATCACAATATGATCAAATTTGATATCACTTTGGAGTAAGTACACACAGAAAAGCCAATACATTAGCATTTAACTTTCAAAAAGAAGACCATGATAAAATGAGAAAATGGTAAAAAAAAAACTTAGTGGAGCAGCTGCGAAGGTCAAAACGTTACATCAGATGTGGATGCTGTTCAAAAAGACCAAACAACGACCGGTATGGTTAAAAAGTGACGTGAAGGAAATAATTAGAAACTGCATAAGGAAAGGCAAGTCAAATGCGAAGTGCTGATAAGGAAGGCAAAGAGGGACTTTGAAAAAAAGATTGTGTTGGAGGCAAAAACGCAGAGTAAAATTTTTTTAGGTATATTAAAAGCAAGAATTCAGCAAAAGAAACAGTTGGACCGCTAAATGACCAGAGGTAAAAGGGGCACTCATGGAAGCCAAAGATATCACAGAGATTAAATGAATTCTTTGTTTTGGTCTTCACTGAGGAAGATTTTGAAGAGATGCCAGTGCCAGAAATGGTATTCAAAGCTGACGAGTGAGAGAAACTGAATGAAATCTCTCTAAACCTTGAAGATGTAATGGTGCAATTTGACAAATTAAAGAGTAGCAAATCACCTGTACCGAATGGTATTCATCCCAGAGTACTGACAGAATTGAAAAATGAACTTGTAGAACTACTAGTAATGTATAATTTATCTTTAAAATCAAGCATGGTACCGGAAGATTGGAGGGTGGCCAATGTAACTCCAATTTTTAAAAAAGGTTCCAGAAGTGATCCAGAAAATTATAGACTGGTGAGCCTGATGTTGGTGCCAGGCAAAATGGTAGTGACTATTATAAAGAATAAAATTACAGAGCATATTCAAAAGAATGGATTAATGAGACAACGCCAACATAGATTTAGTGAAGGGAAATTTTGCCTCACCAATCTATTACATTTCTTTGAAGGGGTGAACAAACATGTGGATAAAAGTGGGCCGACTGATGTTGTGTATTTGGATTTTCCAAAGGTATTTGACAGAGTAACTTATGAAAGACTCCAGAGGAAATTGGAAAGTCATTGGATAAGAGGTAGTGTTGTATTGTGGATTAAAATCTGGTTAAATGATAGAAAGCAGAGAGTAAGGTTAAATGGTCAGTATTGTCAATGGAGAAGGGTAGATAGTGGGGTTCCCTAGAGATCTGTGCTAGGACCGCTGCTTTCTAGCTTATTTATAAATGATCTAGAGATAGGAGTAACTAATAAGGTAATTAAATTTTCTGACGACAATAAGTTATTCAAAGTTGTTAAATCGCAAGAGGATTGTGAAAAATTAGAAGAGGACCTTACAGGACTGGGAGACTGGGCATCCAAATGGCAGATGACATTTAATGTAAGCAGAGTTAAGAAAATGTTTCTTCACTCAACGTGTAATTAAACTCTGGAATTCGTTTCCAGAGAATGTGGTAAAGGCGGTTTTCTTAGCAGAGTTTAAAAAAGGTTTGGATGGCTTCCTAAAGGAAAAGTCCATTGACCATTATTAAATTGGACTTGGGGAAAATCCACTGTTTCTGGAGATAAACGGTATAAAATGTTTTGTACTTTTTTGGGATCATGCCAGGTATTTGTGACCTGGACTGGCCACTGTTGGAAACAGGATGCTGGGTTTGATGGACCTTTGGTCTGTCCCAGTATGGCAATACTTATGTAAGTGCAAAGTGATCCATGTGGGAAAGAAGAACCTGAACTATAGTACTATGATGAGCCCCTCATAGCCAAGGGCCCTCTCCATCCAATCTCCTCTCTCTCTGGAGGTTATGCTTGGGATCTGACCACATCAGAAAATCAAGGCCTTGGAGAGAGTTCCCTAGTTCACCATCAACTTAACTGTAGCCTGTGTGATAAGTACCTTGGGTAGACTCTCTCTAACTAAAGGTGCAGAAGCAATGCCTCTTTTCTCTAGCACAGGTCAGAAACAACTTCTGTGGAGGCCTCAGTCAATCTGGGGACTTCTGCCTTTCAATCAAATTCTTTGAACTCACTCAGGATGTTCACAGAAGTGTCACCAAAAGCTCCCAGAAACAGCTTATAACTATAGCTGCTCTTACCTTCAGTCTTAGATATAGGGATCCTCCTTCCACTCAGGGTGACTGCTCCTCAGTTGTCAGTCATCCTGTTCCTGACCCCCCTCCTTTTTGACTCAGAAACAGGTTGCAGTCTTAGTTTGCTTGTGGCACGCCCTCATGACACCTTTTCTGGGGGCACAACCTTGTACTAGCATGCTTCCTCACAATATGCAAATTAGTCACTTCTTGGGTAAATTATACTTCCTTTAATATTCCTTAATCATGCCAGCAGAGAACTCTTTCAATAAACAGTTCAGCAAATTACTCTTCAACTGAGCCCACTTTATGGGAGACCTGGGTCTCAGTTTAGAACAGCCACCACCCCTTGCACAGGACTTTTATTTTCACTCTCACTTTACAGTCCCGTCCTCCACCCCCAGCTGTCAGTCCAGGTCTTAATTCATATCCTCCAATTCTTAATTCACAACAGTCATTTGCTTCATCATCACAATTTCAAGGCAAGTACCTTCTTTGTTCCTTAGAGATCCTTTCCTTCAGGGACCATGCCCCAGGGTTTTCAGCCCAACCAGATGCTTGCTCGCTCGCTCGCTCGCTCTCTCCCTTCCTCTCTTTCTCTCTGGTGTCCTTCTCTCTCATTCTTTATGGACCTTCTCTTTGGGGTCAGATCCCCGGGGTTTTCAGCCTGCCTTGGTCCATCTCCTTGGAGTCTGCTTACAAATTCTTCCTGCTCTTTAGCTCCTGGAGATCCCCTTTCCCTCCTTCTGGAAGTGCTCTTTATAGGACTCCTAGTAGTACACCACTCCCCTTCTGGACCCCTCCTCCTAGCTCTGGAAGGGTCCAGAACCTTCTGGGTGCTTTTTCTCTTAAAGGGGAATCTCCAGTAATGAGTCCTCCCCGACTCCTATATGCCTGGCCTTTACTGGAGCTCCCTCTAGTGAATCCTTCCTAGTATTTCACTGGTGTCCCCCTTGGAGCTACCTCTAGTGACCAGGTCCTGGGATTTGCAGTCTTCCCACCATAAGAGTGCCCTCTAGTGGCCTCCACAGGGTAGGGCATTTCCTGTAATTATCACACTACGTAATGCAAGATTCCATATTATGAGTTATCAACCAGGAAAGGGATCTAGGTGTCATCATTGATGATACGTTGAAACCCTCTGCTCAGTGTACGGTGGCAGCTAAGAAAGCAAATAGAATGTTAGGTATTATTAGGAAAGGAATAAAAAACAAAAATGAGGACGTTATAATACCTTTTTATTGCTCCATGGTGAGTATGCACCTCGAATTTTGTGCTTAATTCTGGTCACCTCATCTCAAAAAAGATGTGGAGGGGCATTTTCGAAAGAAACGTCTATGTTTGGATTTGGATGTCTTTGTAAAACGTTCAAAATCGGGGGCAGGGAAAACCGTATTTTCGAAAAAAGATGAATGTCCATCTTTCGTTTCGAAAATACCGTCCTTAGACATGGACATCTGACTTTCGGTGATTTTCGAAACCAAAGATGTCCATGTCAAAAATGTCCAAATGCAAGCCATTTGGACGTGGGAGGAGCCAGCATTTCTAGTGCACTGGTCCTCCTGACATGCCAGGACACCAATCGGGCACCCTAGGGGGCACTGCAGTGGACTTCATAAAATTCTCCCTGGTACCGAGCTCCCTTACCTTGTGTGCTGAGCCCCCCAAAACCCACTACCCATAACTGTCCACCACTACCATAGCTCTTACAGGTGAAGGGGGGCACCTATATGTGGGTACAGTGGGTTTCTGGTGGGTTTTGGAGGGCTCGCTGTTTCCTCCACAAAAGTAACTGGTAGGGTGGTATGGGCCTGGGTCCGCCTGTCTGAAGTGCACTGCAGTACCCACTAAAACTGCTCCAGGGAACTGCATTCGCTGTCATGGACCTGAGTATGACATCTGAGGCTGGCATAGAGGCTGGCATGAAATATTTTTTGAGAGTGGGAGGGGGTTAGTGACAACTAAGGGAGTAATGGGAGGTCATTTTTAGGGGCCCTTTTACTAAGCTGCATAAGTGTCTACGTGCGCCCAACGTGCGCTAAAATGAAGTTACCGCCCGGCTACCACGTGGCTCTTGCGGTGATTTCAATTTTGGTCACGTCCGATATGCGTGTCCGAACAATAATTTTTATTTTTGGATGCGAGTATTGGGCGCACGCCAAATGGCATTTGACACGTGTAGGTCATTACCACCCTGTTACCACATGAGACTTTACCAGTAGGTCAATGGCTGGCGGTAAGGTCTCAGACACAAAATAGACGCGTGGCAATTTTCATTTTGCCGCATGTCCATTTTTGGCAAAAAGAAAAAAGGCATTTTTTACCGGTGCACTGAAAAATTATTCTGTGCATGCCCAAAACACACATCTACACTACTGCAGGCCAATTGAAGGGCCCCTTAGTGCACACTAAAAATTAGCGCACTAATGCTAGAGAATCCAATAGGAATATATGGGTGTCTTTAGCATTAGCATTACAGTGCAGCTTAGTAAACAGGGCCCTTTATGTTTATTTTAAATTTATAACAATTTTAAATTAATATCCAAAGAAACAACTTTGAATGAAACATAAATAAGACAAGGCTTGCAGGAAATATCAATACGTACAAGGAAATAACATTAATAAACTTTCACCCACCATAATGTAAAAGTCTTTGATTTTTTTGACAGGATTTTTCTTGGAAAGGAAAAAGCCACAGTAACAGAACATTGTGTCTTTGGAGGCACGTCAAGAAAGGAAATGAACAGTAGCCTGCTGTTCCACAGTTTACTTTTTGTACCAATAGCTAATAGAATTATGTTTCAGCTTTTTTGTAAAGCGCACCATGACTTTGTTATGATTAAGCTTTTGAGACAAAATACCTTTTATCACAGAATAATATGCATTTTTAAAAATCAAAGTTTTCTTCTGGAATAAAGTAATTAAGCGTAACTGAAGGGAAATGCAAAATAAATAAAATAAAATAAAATTGTATAAGGAATCAGAAGTTTAGACAACCAGAATAGTAAAAAAATTACTACAACTCGTTCCACAGGCTCAGTGTATGTCTGATTGTTCCACGTCTGGTAGGTTTCTCTCCAATTGTGGCTTCTTATATATAAATTAAGCACATGGTAGAGAATGTTTGTACTACTTAGCTTAATTTTTAGTGCACTAAAATTAATGCACTAAGAAGTCTATTTACTAAGTTGTGGTAAGCAGGGCCATATTAACACTATATTGGGTGCTAGGCAATATACCTTTGTGGGCCTCCCTACCATGAACCCCTATTTACTTCTTTTGTTTTCTCACCCCTCCACTAAGTCAATTTACTTTTTCTGCTCCCCCTTAATTCTTCAGTCTTTGCCTCCCCCCCCCCCCCCTCCTCCCCTTTCTCCTCTCCAGAATAGTAGCGAAAAGTGCATTACCCAGCTGAGGGGGTGGTGGCAGTAATAGTTTGTAAATGAGCATGGGAACTAGGCAGGCATGTACTTAGAATGGAGTGATTTAATGGTTAGAGCTGGAGAGCTGCTGACTAACCCAGTTCCAAGGGGGAGATTTTAGGCCAGTCCTGGAATTCTGAGAACTCTATCCTGGTGCATTATGGGACCTGCAGGTCTGATTTCAGTTGGTAAAACCAGGAACTATAAATAGCACTTTGAATTGGGATGTAAGGTTTAAAACAAGGCTGTTCAAAAAATCTCCCTCCTGGATTTGAGCAACTTGTCAGCTCTGGAGCAATAAGCTGAGAACCAGGGAAGCTGGCTAATCATTATCACTTTCCTTCATCTCTGGTTTTTACCAGAGATGCCAAAGGTAAACTACTTCAGTGAGTGAGATTTATGGGCAATGTGTGAGAAGTATAAATTTACAAAGTTTTATGTAAAAGAAAATAATATTTGGATTTATTTGAAGACAGTGTTAGGCCATTTTTTTAAGGAATGTGCCCAGGTTACATTATTAGCTGGGTAAGTTCCCTAGGCTGAAAGCTTCCTTTCATTTAGTATGCATAAAGGTACATTTCTACCAATGGACTTCTCCATTACAGCCCAAATTTTGAAAGGGAAACTGTATACGAGGCTGTCAGAGACACAGAAACATGCATACACATGTTCTTTGCTCTTTAGGCAAGTGGGCACACACATGCATGCACTCTTGCTCTTCAGTTACATGCAGGTCCGCCGAGAGACAGAGCCAGGCCCGGGGCAGGGCCACTGCAGCCATTGCCCCCCCCCCCCCCCCCCCCCACACACACACACACACACACACTTGGCCCACAGCCTCCGCCTCCCCCCCACACACACACTCAAGCTGCCACTGCCCCCTACTTTCCTGCGTCTACTCCTCCCTCTATCGGGACCGGGTAATTATGTTAACGCAGTCACCCAGGTCTAGACACACAGGACCAGGAGAGAGACAGACCCTAGCACCAGGCCCCCCTTGAAGGCCAGGCCTGGGGAATTTTGCCCCACCACCACCACCACCACCCTCTCAGGCAGCCCTGGTCACACGCACGTGCTACCTACTCTCAACAACCCTTATCCTCCCAAGACACTCACTAGTTCCACAGACTCTTTCTAAGGCCCCATGCTGAATTCAGCTTTTCCAGCAGCACTTGCAACTCAGGGACTCATTTTTGTGGCTGCAGCAGCCTTCCCACGGGCTGAATCCAGGCACTTTAGCTATCCTTCTGGTTTCAAGACAGTTCATTTACAAATCAGTGAAAGCCTGAAAAAATTTACACAATTGGTAGTCTTAGCCTCCTGAGTTCTAAACTCACCTCAAAGGGCCCTGTAAACGTGTGCCTCGTTTGCTTAATCCGGCCCTAATGTTAAGGCAAATACTGCAGAAAATCAGCTGTGTTAGAACCATATTTGATGATTTTCCACTGTTACGCCTTTTCATGGCATAAACTGGGCACAACACGAGGCAAAAAAAAATAATGAGCTGTATTACATGCAAATGGATGTATGGTAGCTTATTATTATGCAACAGAAATAATGCAGCTTGTGTTTTCATTTGCAAGCCTCAATATTCCTTGAAAGTTCAAGAAGTGTCATTACATCTTCCCATGGGAACATCAGCATAGCTGGGAAACATCGTGTCACCAAAGCAGTTGCCCCAGTTACAGCTCTGGCTCTGTGCAGACAGAAAACATGATCCTATCCCAGGTCTAGTTCCATTTGTGAAATGTCTGCAGCTTGAATCCCTCATAAAAGAAGTAGAAGAAATGAGAGAGGAGGTGGTGAGGTTGAGAATCAGGCCGAGAGCCAGGGGAACTTCATTCAATTCCCACTGCAGCTCCTTATGACTCTGAGCAAGTCACTTAACCTTCCATTGCCCCAGGTCACTTTGATTATAACCATAGAAAGGCAGTATATCAAATCCCATCCCCTTTCCCCTCCTCCAACAACATCATAATGCAATCAAAATCCCAACATTTTTCATATAATCCTCAAACCTCCTCACCCCCAGCCTCCAAGTCAAATTTACTAACAACATAACCCCACTCACTCCACCACTCCTGATCCACACCCACCACAGACTGCCCATACCCAAGTTTTTTCCCTGCCACCCCAGAGGCCACACCAGATGAGCATACAAACAGCTCACCATTACACACCCTTATCACCACACCTTAACACATCACTGCTGCCGCACCTTATCACCCACAGTAAGTTTGTTCCTGGACTATCTGGCTGCTTGACTGATGTTTTTGTCATCTGTTGAACTGTTCTCCTGCTGCTCCATCTTTCGGAACCCCTCCAGCATCTATCCTTGCAGCCCTGGGAAATTGCTGGTCCCTCCTCTTGAGTGACATCACTCAGCCACGCGGGGTGAAGAAGAGCAGAGGAGTGTCAGAGGCACGACACACTGGAAAAGCAGGTACCTCCTTCGTTGTACCAACAAAGGAGTGTGACTAACGAGTTCCTTAAGATGCTCCTTTGGGTGGACTTTGGGAGGAGTCACTAGGTTTATTTTGCAATGAAGCAGAATTATTGATGCCAAAGTACTGATCTTTACTATTTTGTCTGCCTCTCTGTTCCAGTGGTGCATGTTTTGCATTGTGAAACATTTCTTTGACTGGCAGGTGGAAGTGTCTAGAATAGGGGGGAGATAACTCAAAGCTATAGGATGGAGCAAATCACACTTATATAAGGGAACTTTGACTGAGTTTGACCCCCTTCCTATTACTATCTCTTTTCACAGAGATTCCAAGTAAGTCATTTCCAGGCTGGAGATTTGGGCCAGTCCTGGATTTCTAACCACCCCATCCTGTTGCATTATGGAACTTGCAGCAATCATTTCAATGGGCAGGGTCAGGCACTGTTAATCCCACACTGCTTGGAAGCAAGTCAAAAATTAAGACTGGCCCAAAATCTCCAGTCTGGAACTGTGTAACTTGGCATCTCTGGTGCCCATGGGCTCCCAGGAATACCTTTACAGTTAACACGTGAGACATGAGTACACATGGCACACATCTGGGGGCATGACTGTTGTTTGTTAAAGCATAGAACAAAAGCACAAGGAGCCTTCAAGACCCGGGTCTGTCCAATAAAATTGAGTTGACACCCACTGTCTTGAAGGCTCCTTGTGCTTTTGTTCTTTGCTCCAGAGGGAGTGTACTTCCGTTTCCCGCTCCTACATCCTTTGTTAAAGCATGACATGCCACCTGTCCTAACCTGTACACTCTCTCATCTACTATGTAACTTTACTGTGTTTGTCATCTGAAAATATATTGGCAGATGCAGAGGTATCCAGCTCAGTGTTTGTTTTGTCAAATCAAAGCTCTCTTTCCATGACTTATGGTAGCTAACTTGGTTTACATGTGTTTGCTGCTTAGGTTCTACTAGACTTAAACCTTAGCCGGTGGCATCAGAGAGCAGTGTGTTAACTATAAGACTACAGTACAGAGACGGCTTGTGACTATGTTAGTTAGATGGCAGTTCTCCTCCCTTCATTTGCCATTAGCTAACACCAATGTGTGTGTGGCAGAATTGGGAGACTTTCAAAGGCATTTTGGCTGTATTAGATGATAAGTAAGGACTTCTGTAGAGAAACGTTACGAACGTTATTTAGTAGTTTTGTAGAGAAAAGGAATTCATAGAACCTACTGAGTTTCAGGGATAAATCTTTTTAAACCAAAGCTTTATGTGAAGTGTGCTCTTATGTAATGGTACTGCTAAAATCTTGAATGTGATAAATCAATTTGCTGATGTTGTACAGCTGAACACTTCTTGCATGAGCTCCTTACTTTTGAGGTAAGAGTTGCACTTGGCTAACAGTGACTAAAGGTAAGGTAGAGAGTGAAGAGAGCTCTGGCACAGATATGTTACAGTTTTGGTTACAGGTTAGTGTGACAGAAATGGAAAAACATGAAAGAGATAAGATCTAAATGTAAAATGGTATAAGTAAAATATATGTACATGCTGGATAAGCACCATAAAGAATGGTGTGGAGATTTACACCAAAGAAAACTTAGTGTAAATCTGAGCGCACATATGAACGCAGGATGCAACGAATTGTATATCTATGCACAGAACTTCTAGGAATGCCCCTATCTTAGATGTTTGCATTACAATCTATTCGTATTCTATAACATGCTGTGTGTGGATATTTCTGTGTGTATATTCCAATTAGTGCTTATTATTGCTTGTTAAATCATTAAATCGGGCACACTGTTTGGGATTACTCACAGAGTTCCACATGGAAATTTCAGCATAATATATAGAATCCAGCAGTTAGCAGCTAGTTAATAACCACAGATCTCCCACTGAATATCCGTGCGCTAAAAAACAAGCATGGCAGAAGCGCGGGACCATGGCTCTCTGCCTGCCGCTACTGCTTCTTGTGCGAGGTTAACTTCCGGGTCGGCACAGGAAGCAGTAGTGGCAGGCAGAGTGCGGTCCCGCGCTTCTGCCGTGCTTGTTTTTTAGCGCACAGCAAGCAAAGTGGAACGGGAGGGATATGGTGCTGCAAGGTGGGTGCATGAAAGGGGCAGGAAAAGATGGGATGACAGGATGGAGGGGCAGTGGGTCCGGGAAAGATTGTGGATGCGGGCAGAGGAAGTACAGGACTCGCCGGGAGGGAGGGGTCGCTGGGAGGGGGGGAGCAAAAAAAGGTGCCGTACGCCGTACCGTTGCGTACCGGCACAAAAAAAAGCACTGCTTTTACCCCGTTCTACACCATCAATCACATCCTCCTCAGCTGTCTCTTTTCTGAGCTGAAGATCCCTAACATCTTTACCCTTTCCTCATATGGGAGGAGTTCCATCCCCTTTATCATTCTGGTTGCTGTCTTTGAAACCTTTTCTATTCCATTATATCTTTTTGAGATTATGGTGACCAGAATTGAACACAATACTCAAGATGATGGTTGCACCATGGAGTAAAACAGAGGCAGTTAATAGTGTTTTTTCTTACTTACAAAATCATCCACACAGACCGCCCAACCTATATGCTAAACTTCGTGGACCTGCCTCCCAGAAATGCAAAAGATCATCCCGCAAATTCTGAATCTACACTTCTGAATCTACACTTAGCTGTAAAGGACTAAAATACAAGCTGATGCATTCAAATACCTTCTCTTACATGAGCACGCAGTTGTGGAATGCATTACCTACTACCTTGAAAACTATTGACGAAATAACCAACTTTCGTAAATCTCTGAAGACACATCTCTTCAACAAAGCCTACAAAGAAAACCCACAACCTTACTAATTCACCCTCGCCAACCTACCCAGCTATGCACGTCTACTTTCTATACCTATCCGCCTAAATCTTCTCTTCTTTTCCCTATTTAATATTTTCACATCACTATTGTATCTGACATCCTGGAATGACAAAGCCATAACAGGGACTCTGTAAGCCACATTGGGCCTGCAAATAGGTGGGAAAATGTGGGATACAAATGCAATAAATAAATAAATAAATTTTGCATCCCTTTCCTAATATGTCCTAGATTCCTGTTTGCTTGTTTGACTGCTGCCACTCACTGGGCAGAAGATATCTGCATATTGTCTACAATGACACCTAGATCTTTATTCTTGAGTGCTGGCTCCTAAGATGGACCCTAGCATCAGGTAACTATGATTCAGATTATTCTTCCCAATGAGCATCACTTGCATTTCTCCACATTAGATTTCATCTGCCAGTTTCATAAGGCTTCCTGCATTTTTTCACAATCCACATGTGTTTGACAACTGTGAATAGTTTTTGTTTCATCTGCAAATTTAATCACCTTATTCATCGTTCCCGATTTCCATTCACCCTTCCCATTGATAAAATGGCCATTTAACTCTACTGTCTATTTTCTGTCCAATAAACATTCCTAATCCACAGGACATTGCCTCCTATCTCATGACTTTTAATTTTCTCTGGAGTCTTTCATGAGAACTTTGTCAAAACCTTTCTGAAAATCTAGATACACTACATCAACTAGCTCACCTTTATCCTCATGTTTATTCACACCTTCAAAGAAATGAAGCAGACTGGTGAGGCAAGACTTCCCTTGGCTGAACCCATGCTGACTCTGTTCCATAATTTTATCCTATAATTATTTCCACTATTTTGCCCAGCACAGCCAAGCTCCCCAAGCAACAGCATCACACCCTAGCCTTTTTGTCACAGCCCCACACCCCAGCCCCTATCATTAGCTCAGCCCCCTTCACCCAGCTCCAGCTCCAGCATCAGCATCAACCCAACATGGACTGTGTTTCAGCACACAGCGCCTGCGTCAGAGGTCCAACAGTTCTTGTCTAGCTGGGCAACCACCCAGCCAGCCACCGGGGCTTCTACTGGGCTGCCGCTGACTCCGGTCTCGGCAGCCCAGCAGAAGCCCTGGTGGCTGGCGCTGCCACAGCAACAACACTTGGCAGGCTGAGAATAAGCAGACAGAATCCACCCATGTCTCCTTGCTGCTGCCGGAAAGAAAGGGCCTCTCCACAATGAGAATCTCGGAAAAGTGATCCCAGGTTGAGCACAACGAGGAAGAGTGGACCAGGAAATTGACCTAATTAGACAACTGTTGCCCAGCTAGACAAGAGCTGTTGGACCGCTGACGCAGGCGCTATGTGCCGAAACACAACCTGTGGCGGGTCTATATTGGAATTTTCATTCTGCAAATTAAAGGAACTGTGTCCCGTTTCTAAAGGCTCTTGGTGCTTTTTGTTGCATATTAAGATCAGAAGAAGGGCATAGCAGGAGCAAAAAAAGACAATCCCTCCACTAGGAGGATGGCCAGTGAGGCAGGATTTCAGTGTCCTTCAGCTTGGGCACCCTGAGCTCATCTCTTAAGCAGGCCCTGCATTTACATGTATAAAAAGCTAGTTTACACATGTCAATGGGCATACATATTTAAGTAGTGATCTTAGAAAAGCTGCTATGTGCATGTACATGTCAGCAGCATTCACAGATTTCATGCAAGAGTAGTGTGGGTGTGGTTTCAGCATACTTTTCAAATATATATGTACTTTCAATCTAGAGGGTGAATACTCATACGTATATTTATAAATCTTTATTCTGTGTGAACAAAACTGGTCATACTGATCTGAGATTTTGAGAAGTGAGGGTGGTAATTTTGCTTCCCCATTTGGCCTTAAAAAGAAAACACCTAAAATATCTAAAATGTAAAGCATTTAACTCTGCTGCTTAATTTGCTCCTCTTGTATATATAGTTTTATACAGCATAGGGCTTACATGTAACACCCCGAATGAAGCTGTTCTTTTTCTCTCTGTATTTTTGTAAAATGATTGTTCCTGCTTTGGGCTATATTCTATATATGGTGCCTAAAATATCTGCACAGAACTAAGGGTATTCTATAATATTTAGGCGCAGTTCGTAGAATATGCTTAGCTGATACTATAGCGCCTAAATCTACATGCGCCCATTTACGCCAATAAAAACCTGGTGTAAATCCTCATGCATAGGTTTTGGCACACTGACCTGCATTCTGTAATTACACGCAGAACTTGTGGAATGCTCACAAAATGCCTATAAACACGCCCCTTTTAAACTGCGCGCGTTTAGTTTGAACTGTGCGCTTTACAATTTAGGCACAGTTCTTTATAGAATGCGCTTAACGATTCCCATGCATATCTTGTGATAATTGCCAAATATTTATTTATTTATTTATTTATTTGTTGCATTTGTATCCCACATTTCCCCACCTCTTTGCAGGCTCAATGTGGCTTACAATACATCATGAATAGTAGAGATGCATGAGAAAATAAACATTTAGTATTACAGAAGGCTCTTGGGTAATAGGATAGTGAAAAGCATGATATTAATATAACAAGCAAATAGAAGAGACAATTCTGGGTATATGTGAAGGAATTCATATTTGTTGGCCTTTGTGGTATGCCTTGTTAAAGAGATGGGTCTTCAATAGTTTTCAGAAGTTAGTTAGTTCATAGTTCATATATGTCTTGTGATAATTGCCAATTAGTGCTCATTATTTCTTGTTAAGTGTTGTTAAAAACGCTGATTGACTTGTTATGTGAATTAAGTTACGCGCGTATTCTGCATGGAAATCTAGGCGCCATATTTAGAATCTGGCTCTTTATGCACCATCAAATACACATATACTCTTGCAAGTCTTTGTATTTATTTTTACAAAAGGCTTCATGTTCAGTGAGCCTTGTTTAACACATGAGAAAATCTTTACCACCCGGACTCAGATATTCCTAAATAAAATGGGGGCCTCACATATTTTAGTATGCTCTAAATGAAACAGAGGACACTAAACTGAAACTAAATGAAATGAAATATAAACAAAACATAAATGCCTTGCCCATCTCTTCCAATTATCAAAATCAGGTTTCAGTGAAAAAAACAAAACATATCAAGTAACCTCAGCATATCTGCAGGGAAAACCGAGGAACTCTGTTAATAACAAGAAAAGATCAGCTCAGAGCTGATCTCCCACCCAGATCAGAGTTGGTTAAATCATCATAAATTTCATCTTTGCCAGTTCTATTCTGGAGCTTATCTGAATCTGAAATTAAATTTGCTTCAAATTTTGGGGGATTCTGAAGGTCAAACAATCTTTCAGCAGTTAATGAAAGATTTTTTCCTGTGTTTTAATCAAATCACTCCATTGTTTAATTTGTTTCTGAATGCATAACATTTGTTTCTGTTTCAAATTGTTTTCTAAACTCTATTATCTGCAAGGACACCATTTCTGCAGCTACAGCCTTTCCTTGCTCTGCTTTTTATCTGTACAAAGCAGCTACAGATCACTTCCTATTGAGAAATGTAACCTCTGTTTTCATTCTACCTATTTTTATCCCTTTGATCAAGTCTTGTTCTATTAATCTGTGGTCCTGAGAAGAACAATTCTATAATCTAAGCTCCCATATTTACATGTACAAATGTTTAGAATACTAGCACTTAGTAAGTGCATAAATGCTAGCAGGCAGCTAAATGTTATTCTGCAAATACTTGCTTAATGTGGATGGAGAATGGGCGAGAAATAGGCAGGACACCCACTTATATGCTTAACTTACAGAATACTGTAAATTTCATGTGGGTGGAGCATGGGTGGGACATAGGCATGGCTCCCAGTTACAAGCTTCACTTTAAGTTACATGCACCCGTGTAATATGGGCAGTGCATGGGTGAGACTTAGACGGGGCTCAAACCTATATGCTTAACTTACAGAGGTCCCCTTTTACAAAGTGTTGGTAAGTCCAAAGTGGCTTATCACTCACTGAACAGGAAGGTACTGCCAGCCTACCTCAGTAGTCCAACAGTACTTCCTACCCCCAGCATACCGTCATATCCGGCGCTACAAAATATAATTATTTTTGTAGTGCCGGAGTGTACCTAGTAGTAATTGGACAGTGCCGCATGCTGCCCGGTTACCGCCAGGTTAGCGTGGGAGCCTTTACTGCCACCTCAATGGGTGGCGGTTAGGGCTCCCCATGAAATGGCCACGCAGCTTTACTTGCCACATGACCATTTCCTGTAGAAAATAAAGACTACTGTTTTACCAGCTGTGATAAAAAGGGCCTTGTTGCATATGCTGATGCCAGAGCAGTCCCCTATTTGCCACACCTTGGTAAAAGGGGTCCAGAATACTGTAAGTTACTTACAGATTGCTGTAAATGACTTTCATCCCTTCCACATCAGGTGCTCGCGCTTACCCAACTCTAAATTGCACATGCAACGGGAGTCAATTAAGTATCCCAAGCTCTGAAACTTACACTTTTGCAAATTTAATTTGGTTTGTAACCCTTCCTCCTCCCTAGCTGTCCTCCATGTTGCGCTGTATGCCTGGAATAAACTTTCTGAGTTGGTACCTCATGCTCCATCTGTGGCTGTATTCAAATGTAGGCTAAATCCCAACCTTTTTTAGTCTACTTTTAACTCCCTATTCACCTTGTACCCATATTTGTTTTAATCATACCTGTAATAACTAACTACCTAATCCCTTATTTGCCTTGTTTGTCTGTCTTGAATAGATCATAAGCTTTGTTTTGAGTACAGTGTCACATACATCTAGTAGCACTATAGAAATGAATAAGTAGTACTAGTATTTCACGATTAATAAAAGGAAAGAAGAACAAACGACAGCCAACATAGTTAAAGGGAGAAGTGAAAGAGGCTATTAGAGCCAAAAAGAACATTTTTCAGAATATGGAAAAAAGATCCGAATGAAGAAAACAAGAAGCACATAAGCGCTAGCAAGTTAAATGCAAAGCATGATAAGAAAGCTAAATTAGAGTACAAAAGAGAAACTTGCCTTGGAGGCCAAAAACTCATAGTAATAATTTTTCAGGTATATGAGAACAGAAAGCCTGTGAGGGAATCCGAGGGAACAGTAGATCATCAAGGTATAAAAGGGCACTCAAGGAGACAGGTCATAGTAGAGAGGTTGAATAAATTCTTGTCTTGATCTTTACAGAAAAAGATGTAAGAGATCTACTTGTACCAGAGATAGTTTTCATGGGTGATGATGTGGAAGAACTGAAAGAAATCGCGGTGAACCTGGAAAATGTACTGATCCAAACTGACAAATTAAAGAATAGTAAATCACCTGGACCAGATAGTATATACCCCTGAAAGAACTCAAATATGAAATTGCAGATCTGCTGTTAGTGATCTATAACCTGTCGTTAAAAATCATCTATATCCTGAAGATTGGTTGGTGTTCGATGTAATGTCTATTTTCAAAAAGGGATTCAGGGGTGACCTGGGAAATTACAAACTGTTAAGCTGACATAGAATAGTTGAAACTATTACAAAGAATAAAATCAGTGATACATAGACAAACATGGTTTAATGGGACAAAGTCACACTGATTCGCCAAGAAGTCTTTGCCTCAACCAATTTGCTTAATTTCTTTGAGTGCATGAATAAACATGTGGATAAAGTGACTGGTTGATGTCATCCGCCCAATATTTAAAACCATTACTTAGGCAGATGAGCAGCCTATTTCAGCCAAGACTAATGATCAGATCGTGGTCAACAGGTCCGTTTCACATTAGCTGCCTCAGGACCAGCAGGCTTCAGTAGAGTTTCTCCGGTCTTCAATATTAAGCCGTTCAGTATGCTGACGGTCACATGAAAAGCTTTTCATGTGACCGTCGGCATACTGAACGGGCTTAATATTGAAGACTGGAGAACTGATTTACTGAAGACTGCTGGTCCTGAGGCAGCTAAATTGAAACGGGACCTGTTGACCACGGTCTGATCACGGTCTTGGCCATAGGCGGTTGGTGGCCCAACTGTTTGGGGAGGCTAAAGGGGGCAGGGTTAGGGTGTGGCCAGGGGTGAGCTTAAATCCATAATTGTCTGATAACACCAGAAAAAATAAATAAATAAAAATAAAAGTCACAATTAATACCTTTTATTAAATTTAGATATTAGATAGTATCATATGTCAAAGAATAAAGTGGTTGCTCAAAGCATAAACTAACCACAATCGCTCCACTGCAAAAACACTATGCACACTTGTGCAAAACACACTCAGAACCTTACTGTATCATAAATATTACACTGGGCAGAACCTAATACACCAATATACCACCCATACGGAAAATGCAGACCGTCAACAATATGAAACAAGGATCATAATATCACAATTCTCATGTAAAGCCACAAAACATCCTACTTCATGTTTAATGTGGGATAAAATGCTATACATAAGTAAATAAATATAAACATTTAATGTTGAGCACCTGATTCTCAAAGTGGACATATTCCAAACACTATAATGAAAATAAAATGATCTTTTCTACCTTTGTTGTCTGGTGACTTTGTTTTTCTGATCATGCTGACCCAGTATCCGATTCTGCTGCTATCTGTCCTCTTAACTCCGTTTCCAGGGCTTCCTTTACATTTATTTCTTTACTTTCTGCCTTTCTTCTTCATTTCTTGTCCTCGCTCCCCTGCCCCCCCTCCAGCCATCCACACCCACCCACCCATTGATTCTCTCCTCTCCTTTCTGTTCCCGGGCAGATTTTCTAACAGGAGCTGCTCATCCAATCGAGAGGCTCTATTTGAATGCAGATAACATACAGACACTCTAATGGGAATTTTTAGTCAAAAATATTAAGGCTGTAAACATTTCCAACAAGTTTTACCCATAAATATCCAAATGAGAACCTCCCCAAGGCCAAAACGGACTAATTTGCATATGGCTTGAGCAAATTTGAGTACATAGCATACCATCCCACTTCCTAGCACCTAATGCTGCAATTAGATGCTAATGCACATACTTTTAAAACTTATTTTAGCACTTTAAAAATTTCAGGGGTCAGTGCAAGTCTCTTTGGTATGAAGTGCGCATGTGCAGGAAGTCATCCTAGTTAAATATCTCCCTGGCAACCCAGGACACCTCCAGCCACCCCCCTGCTCTGCTCTCCCAGCAGTAAGGTAATCAATTACAACTGGTTATACCACAAGGCTAGAGACGGCTTTCACTGCAGCTGCTGCTATTTAAACCCCCAAGAGCAGCGGGGACTCGCGGGAGGAACTACTACTATTTAGCATTTCTATAGAAACAGCTGATCCATCCTGCTGTGGCTGGGGAGGCATAGCCTCCCCAAGCCTCTATATAGGGCGCCTATGGTCTTGGCTGAAATAGGCTCTCGTCTGCCTAAGTTAAGTATTTTCTAGGACTACATGGCAGTGTGATGCATTTATAAATTCAAAAAATAATTTAAAAAATAAGGAGGTTTTTAACCGCTGATGATGATGAAGCCCTAGCCCTCACCTTGTGAATACGGTGAGTGCTTCTAGAGGCGTTTTCCTCCAGAAAAGTCATATTCATAGCTTACATTTTTGAGACTGTGTTTCTATATTTATATGTATGTACTGAGCGGGTCATGAGCATTTCTAAAATCTATGCTATAGAATACATCTGGTCTGCACCTATTTAGGTGTCGGCAACTGGCCATGACTAAATTTAGAACACACAGATGGGCGCTTGGCACATTCTATAAAACTGCATAGAAATTTAGATGCATTTTTTTCCTCGGTGCCGAGTTTTTAGGCACAATATAGAGAATCTAGGCCTTAGTTGATAACTGGTTATATCACGCGATATAACCGGCTATCTGCTAACATCCAGTGCATTACTGGTTAAGTTTGTAGCCAAATTCAGCCATCGAAATAGCAGGCCTATCTTTGGCAAGTTTCACATAACTGGCCAGTGCTGAATATCAGCTTGGCCGTTAAATGAAAACTGGCCAGAAAACACCCAGATATTCAATTCTGGTCATGGAAATGGCCTGACATTGAATATCTGGCCTCAGCACCAACCAAGGGAGTCAGCTCAGCTAACTCCTGAATATTGGGTCCAATGTATCTAGATTTTCAGAAAGCATTTGATAAAGTCTCCCGAGAGACACCTAGAAAAAATTAAAAGCTCATGGAATAGGAAGCAATGTTCTACTGTGGAGTGCCCCAGGGATCTGTACTGGGACCAGTGCTATTTAACATATTTATGAATGATCTGGAAATGGGAATGATGAGTGAGGTGATTACATTTGCAGATGACACAAAACTATTCAAAGTTGTTAAAACACATACAGATTGGGAAACATTGCAGGAGTATCTTAGGAAGCTGGAAGACTGGGCATCCAAATAGCAAATGAGATTTAATGTGAACAAGTGCAAAGTGATGCACATTGGGAAGACTAATCCAATTCATGGTTATGTGGTGTTAGGTTCCACCCTAGGAGTCAGCACCCAAGAAAAAGATCTGCACCAACCATATCTGTTTCCCTGAAATGATAATGTTAACAAATCTATGTAAGCCACATTGAGCCTGCAAATAGGTGGGGGAATGTGGGATACAAATGCAATAAATATAATATATAGGTGTCATTGTAGACAATATGCTGAAATCTTCTGTCCAGTGTGTGGCAGCGGCCAAAAAAGCAAACAGAATGCTAGGAAGTATTTGGAAAGAGATAGAAAATAAGCAAATAATAAAATAATGCCTCTGTATCACTCCATGGTGTGATCACACCTTCAGTATTGTGTGCAATTCTGGTCGTCATATCTTCAAAAAGATACAACTGAATTAGGAAATGTTCAAAGAAGGGCAACCAAAATGATTAAGGGGATGGAATTCCTTTCATATGAGGAAAGGCTTAAGAAGTTAGGATTCTTCAACTTGGAAAAGAGATGGCTGAGGGGGGATATGATAGAGGTCTACAAAATACTGAGTAGTCTAGAATGGGTAAACATAAATTGATTTTTTTGCTTTTTCAAAAAATAGAAAGACTAGGGGATACTCAAGGAAGTTACATGATACTACTTTTAAAATGAACAGGAGGAAATATGTTTTCACTCATTGCCAGAGGATGTAGTATCAGCAGTTAGTATATCTGGGTTTATAAAGGATTTTAACAAGGTCTTGGAGGAAAAGTCCATAGTCTACTATTAAGATAGACATGGGGAAAGCCATTGCTTGTCCCTGGGATCGGTGCCATGAATCTTGCTACTTAGGATTCTGTCAGGTACTCGTGACCTGAAATGGCCACTGTTGAAAGCAGGATACTGGGCTTTTTGGACCATTGGCCTGGCCCATTATAGCTGTTCATTATGTTCTTACTAGTAAAAAAAGGCCCGTTTCGTAAACAAATGAAACGGGCGCTAGCAAGGCTATAGAGAGAGTGAGAGTGTGTATGTGTGTGTGTGACACAGAGAAAGTGTGTGTGTGTGTCTCTGTGTGAAAGAGAGTGTGCACAGGTAGGGTGAAAATGAAGAGAGCAGTGAAATTTTACATAGGACAGCTGAACCATTTGAGGCGTGTTTGTGTGTCTGTGTGAGAGAGTGTGTATATGTGTGTGGGTGCATGTGTGTGTGAGATAAAGACAGTGTAAGTGTGTGTGTGTGCGTCTGTGTGAAAGAGAGTGTGAAAGGGTAGGGTCAAAATGAAGAGACAGCATTATAATTGTACATAGCACAGCAAAAACATTAGAGGCAGTTCTTGCTTTATCTCCCCTGCCGGCCCCTCCATACCCAACGATTCGTTCCTTGTCCTTGTCTTCCATCCCTTCTGTGTCCCGTGTGTGTGTGTGTGTGTGAGAGAGAGAGAGAGAGAGAGAGAGAGGGAGGTGCTAGCTGTCCCTGTGATAGTGGCAGGTCAGTTGTTCATTATAGCCAGTTAAGAGTGAGAGTGTGTGTATGTGCTGGTTTCTTTCCTTCCCTCCTATGTCCTCCGTGTCCGTTGTTTGTGTGGAGAGCAGAGATCTATATGGTCCTTTTAGCGTTGCTGTTGACGTCGCGTAGCAACTGTGTGCTGCTGGTTTTCATTGTTTCGCGATGTGTCTTATGTCACGTTCTGTCGCTTAGTAACGGGTTCGCGATACGATTGGTTGAGTGTCATTGGTCCGCCCTCAACGTCATGACATTTGATGCAGGGGTGGGGCCAACACTCATGGGCGAATTCCGGGTTTCACCACCATGCATTTAGAACGTTGGGACTTGTGGAGGCTTCAGAATGTTGGAGGTGCGTTTTATATAGAGAGATGTTAGCAGTAGTGAATTCAGGTGCATGTGAGAAATTACTGTAGTTAACATATGTATGAACTGAACCAAGTATATGTGTATTGCCATTCTAAAGTATGAAACATATGTATGTTTTGAAGGTGCATCCAAAACGAAGTCCAGACTGCCCATGTTTACATATAAGTTGCACCTTTGTAAAAAAAAAAAAATCGCTGCTTATACTTATGTGCCTGGTGATCCACACATGTAAATCAGATTTCAAATATATGTAAATAGGACCTACCCCTTCTGAAATCACCTAATATGTCTAATTGCATAACTATCAATGCCCATGAATATTTCATAAAAGCTTTATTAAGATGACTAAGATAAATCAGAGTATGCACATCTGGTGCATCTGGAGTCAGTAGTGAGTGATAAATCATATCAATAAATACATTGTAATGGTTCAGCTGATGTAGCAAAGCTGTGAGATTTCAGTAATCCCTCACACTTGAAGGCTCCATGCAGAAATATTCCAAAAGTTGTTTACATTATTTGCCAGCTAAAACATTTTCTGGTCAATATTGAGCTGGTGGCGGTCAGTGGTGGTCAGTGTTCCTGTAAATGCTGATCGCTTTTGGCTAACTCAGACCTGGACATTCAGTACCAGACCCTATCCAGGCTCCAAAACTGAATATTTGGGTTTTTGACGGTGTCCAAAAGTTATGCAGGTATGACCAGGACTCTTTTTTACGCTGTCCAACATGCCATGTTAGCTGTGTGGGCACTAGCACTATTTATTGCCGGAATATCGATCCCTTTGTTAAATACATTTCTTCAAAATGTGTTTTGAGTGAGCAGACTCTTTTAAATTGAAACCTTTGCTGTAGGTAATAAACTAGTTTTCCTATGAAACTGTTCTTCTAGAATATCAGTACAATAATTCCATCATAAGTGAGTGATGCATATGGGTTTAAACTCAATAAAGATAAAACAAAATTATTATGACTGAATCGAACTGAAACATCCACGCTTTTAAACTTTTGTTAGCAAATGGACTGACTCTTGAGGTAGAAAAGGTCTCCAAAGCCTGGGGTGTTTAGACCAGTGGCATAGCCACAGGTGGGCTTGGGTGGGCCAGGGCCCACCCATTTATGGCTCAGGCCCACCCAACAGTAGCACATGTTTAGTGGTAACTGGTGGGAATCTCAAGCTCCGCCAGCTGAAGATTTCCCCCTGATGGTAACAAAAATGCTACTCTCCACAACACCGGCACCTGCGCATGCTCAGTTTTCAGTGCATGCCTGCTGCCAAGGTGGAAAGAAGTGTTTTCCCACCAGCTGAGATTATTTTTTTGGAGGGGGGGAGAACACTTGGTGCCCACCCAATTCTTGCTAGGCCCACCCAAAATCTGTTGTCTGGCTATGCCCCTGGTTTAGACACTTCATTATCTTTAGTCCCTCAGATTAATTCTGTAGTGAAGTGTTGTTTTTTTTAAACTTCATCAGCTGAGAACTGTCTGTAATTTATTTCCAGAAAACCATTTTGCTGTTCCGGTTCCGTCATTGATTCTGTCTTATCTAGACTATTGCAACAACCTATACTGCTTTTTGTCAGCTACTTTACTTTCCAGACTGCAGGTTTTACAAAACACTGCAGCTAAACTGGTTTTCAGCAAAAAGAGGTCTGATCATGCAACTCCATGTCTCATGAGCCTGTATTGGCTCGCTTTATCTGCTCAGATAGCTTTCAAGTTGGCTTGTGGATTTATAAAAAAACTTGAAGGATTTGCCCAGAATATTTAGTAAAACTGGTTGATTTCCCACTGTTACCTTTTTCTTCTAGTTCTGGAACTACCTTCTTTATTTCCCATTATTGCTGGACGTTAGATATAAAAATTCTCTACAACTATCCTTTCCCTATTGTTGTCAACCCATTCCAGAGTGTGGTATCAGCTGTACTGTATCGGATGTTTGTAGTCGTGGAATACCTCAAGCTGAACCTCTGGTGACAAAGAGGGGCATAATTGAATGAAAACGTCTATCTCCATGGGCTTTTATCTCCGAGAACGGGTCCGTGAAGGGGCGGACCGAACCGTATTTTCGAAAAAAATAGACGTCCATGTTTTATTTGACAATTTGTGAGCTGGGCGTTTTTGTTTTTCAGCGATAATGGAAAATGAAAGCACCCAGCTCAAAAACGAATAAATCCAAGGCATTTGTTCGTGGGAGGGGCCAGGATTCGTAGTGCACTGTCCCCCCTCACATGCCAGGACATCAACTGGGCACCCTAGGGGGCACTTTTACAAAAACAAAAAAAAGGTAAAAGAGCTCCCAGGTGCATAGCACCCTTCCCTTGTGTGTTCAGCCCCCCAAATCCCCCTCAAAACCCACTGCCCACAAGTCTACACCATTACTATAGCCCTAAGGGGTGAAGGGGGGCACCTACATGTGAGTACAGTGGGTTTGGGGGGTTGGACGACTAATAAGCATTAAGCAGCACAATTGTAACAGGTAGGGGAGGGATGGGCCTGGGTCCACCTGCCTGAAGTCCACTGCACCCCCTAATAACTGCTCCAGTGACCTGCATACTGCTGCCAGGGAGGTGGGTATGACATTTGAGGGTGAAAATAAACAGTTGTGAAACGGCATATTTTGTGGTGGGAGGGGGTTTGTGACCACTGGGGGAGTCAGGGGAGGTCATCCCTGATTCCCTCCAGTGGTTATCTGGTCATTTAGGGCACTTTTTGGGGCCTTATTCATGGAAAAACAGGATCCAGGAAAAGTGCCCTAAATTCTCGCTAAAAACGCATATTTTTTTCCATTATCGGCGAAAGGCGCCCATCTCTGATCGGCCGATAACCACGCCCCAGTTCCGCCTTCACTACACCTTCGACACACCCCCGTCAACTTTGTACGCTTCCGCGATGGAGTGCAGTTGAAAACGTCCAAGTTCGGCTTTCGATTATACCGCGTTATTCGTTTTTGGGAGATAAACGTCTATCTCCCAATTTAGGTCGCAATATAGGCGTTTTTGTCTTTCGATTATAAGCTGGAAAGTGATACAATATAAACTAACCTCATCCACTCTACTCAAAGAAGAATGGAGGAATAGGAGCTAGTATCAAGATTTTTTTGCTGGTATTCAGAAATTCAAGCTACTCAAGTAGTCTGTGAATTGACAACAAAATATGTTAAAACTGCAGTTTGACTGCGAATGGTTTTCTTTTGTGTGAATTAACAAATATGTAAGTTCAGCTGAACTTTACAACTTATACTGTGTTTATTGTCCCACTTACAGATTCACTTTTACAGGAAACAGAATTAATTCTATTAACAGAAACTAATTTTCTCTTTTACACTTTAACTAAACTTTCACATCTGATGTGATTCAAACTTTCTTTTTTGACGTAAGAACTGACTCTTTGTACTAATTTTGTTGTTTTACAGGACCCAGTGCTACCTCCTGGACCCCTCTTCAGATAAGTATACTTCCCTCTTTTATTTTATTTTATTTTTTTACTCTGTTTTACTTTTCCAAAGTCTTTCTTTGTGTTTGTGTAGTTATACTTAGCTGTGGTCTTTCTTGACTCATGGATTCTTCGATCTTTCTTGAAGGTGGGGCCCTTAGACTGCAGAAATACTTTTCTCCCAGCTCCAACGATCCTCACTGCTAGTGCAGAGGTCACTTACTTCACAAACAAATTTCCTATCTGAAATCAGGGTCTATAACTGGGGTCTATTTTCTTAAAAACTGTGGCCCACCTCTTTAACATTGCTTTTGACTTGTAACCACTTGTAACCACTCGCCTCCACCTACCCTCCTCTCTTCCTTCCCGTTCACATTAATTGATTTGATTTGCTTATTTTTTATTTTTTGTCTATTAGATTGTAAGCTCTTCGAGCAGGGACTGTCTTTCTTCTATGTTTGTGCAGCGCTGCGTATGCCTTGTAGCGCTATAGAAATGCTAAATAGTAGTAGTAGTAGTAGTAGTAACTAGTGAAAAATAAAATGTAATTATTTACCCTAACTTCTAGAACCATTCTTTACACTTGCTCCCTATAGCTAGAGAAGATCTCTCCCTTTCTGCATCCACACACTCGATGACAACAGCCTTTTTCACACCCTTAACAATAGTGACCCAGACTTACTCACATTTCCATGCTTACCCTTAACCAGTCTTAAACCTTTCACTTCATTTTTTAAAAAGAATGATATTCTTTTCTCCTGTTATGAGCTCTCACCTTCATTCACTTAGATCACTCACTCAGATTTAAACTCTAAGGGCCCTGTTTACTAAGGCATGCTAGTGTTTTTAGCGTGCTATAATTTAGCATGTGTTAACGCTAGAGACACACATATATCACTGCAATCACCTCAATATTTCAGTTTCAGAAGCAACCAAAAGCACATTTTTTGTTCAGGCCTTTGCTGCTGTCGCGTGCCCGCCCATGCGGGACGCGCTCTCGAGGTCCTTTGCATACCTTCAGGCTTCTTCCCCGGGAGCGCGGGGTTTGTGAGTCCTTTAAGGCAAAATCACCCTCCAGGTAGAGAGGGAACAAAACTGGACCGGAACTCCGGACTGGAGTTCTACACTGGAACACTCGGAACCGGAACGCACCGGACAGGTGCGCACTGGAGTGGGGCCCGCTGGACTGGACACACTGGAGTGGCCCCACTGGACAGGAACATACCGGAGTGAAACCCGCTGGACTGGAACACACTGGAACGGAACTGGAACACCCTGGACCTAGGCTTCACCTACACTTGACTGCCTCCCCCTCGGGTTGAGCCCTCAGGTTCTGGCAGCCGGTAGGACTTACAGGAACAACAGGAAGGAAGGTCCAGGGGTGCCCCCTGGCACCTAGGCGAAGGCAAGGCAGACAAGCAGGAACTGTCCGGGTTCTGGCAGTCAGCAGGAATCAACACAATGACTAGTAGACTGTACCCAGGCTAATAGGAACGCTATACCCAGGCAACCAGTCATACACAGGTACATACACAGAGCAAAAACTCAGGAGACTTAGAAAAGCTATACACCAGCTAACAATAAAGCTGTGCCCAAGCTAACAAGTCAAACACTGGAAACAGACACAGAGCAAACTCAGAAGACTTCGTAAAGCTACACACCAGCTAACAACAAAGCTGTGCCCAAGCTAACAAGTCATGCCCTGGAAACATACACAGAACAAACTCAGGAGACTTAGTAAAGCTATACACCAGCTAACAACAAAGCTGTGCCCAAGCTAACAAGTCATACACTGGAGACATACACAGAGCAAACTCAGAAGACTTAGTAAAGCTATACACCAGCTAACAACAAAGCTGTGCCCAAGCTAACAAGTCATACACAGGAAACAAACACAGAGAACTAGCAGAGCTAGACACAGAAGGGTAGGAAACCCAAAGAGCAATAAACACAGACGGGCAGAAACCCTGCAGAGCTATAAACACAGAAGGGCTGGAAACCCACAAGCGATAAACACAGAAGGGCTGAAAACCCACAGAAGGGTAGGAGACCCACAGAGCAAATAACACAGAAGGACTGGAAGCCCACAGAACAATAGACAAGGAAAGCAAACGGTGCTAACAGCACACTAACCTCGGGACCTAAGGCACTGCAGAGGAAATGGCAATGCAAAGGCCAGGACTGTAGTCTTCAGGTGACTAATAAAGCCCATCAACACCAGAGCCACAGGTGCAGCAATCACCTTGCAACCAAACAGAGGCTTGACACTCAGAGCAGGCATCCCATAGAAAGTAACAGCGGGAGCCATCTTGGATACTGGCAGAGACGAAGAGGCGGCAGCCATCTTGGAAGAGGCATAGCCCACACAGGTGAGGTTCAGTAGGGCAATCAGCACACAGAGCCAGAGAGAAACTAAGACAGAGACAGACACAGAGACAAGCAGAAGCCAGCACAGCCACTGACTCCCTGAAACAGGGTAAGTATGAGGGTAGTCACGGCCATAGTCGTGACAGTACCTCCCCCTCAAGACCCCCCTCCCGGTCCCCACAGGGGATTCAGGTGTCCAAGGGTAAGTGTGGTGAAACCTCCTGATGGGCTTCAACACACCAACATGAATCACTGGACTGGCAGTAACAAGCACAACTGGAACTTGAAAAGAGGAGTGGCCCTTGAAACCAGGAAGTCTTTTTGGGCAACCACTATGCCGGCTTAGAGTCTGAGATGCAGCATCTTGGCTGGAACTGGAACTCGGAGCAGGCTCAGCATCTTGGCTGGAACTGGAACTTGGAGCAGGTGCAGCATCTTGGCTGGAACTGGAACTCGGAGCAGGCTCAGCATCTTGGCTGGAACTGGAACTCGGAGCAGGCTCAGCATCTTGGCTGGAACTGGAACTTGGAGCAGGTGCAGCATCTTGGCTGGAACTGGAACTCGGAGCAGGCTCAGCATCTTGGCTGGAACTGGACCTCGGAGGAGATTCAGCTGCAAGGCTGGGCGCCCCCCTCTGGCCGGACTGGGACGTCTCTCTAACATTAGCTTCAGGCAGCGTCTGCCGAGCAGGGTTCAAGAGGAGACGGCCCTGGGATCCCCAGAGCATGCTAGCAGGCTGAAATGCAGAAAATGGGTTTCTCCGGGCCCCAAGCCGTTGAACACATCTTCTCTCAGCTATTGCTTCGGACTGAACAGGAGCTGAACCGGGACTGGGACCCGGACTTGAATCAGAGTCTTGACTGGAGCGGGAACTCTGGACAGGAGCTGAACCGGGACCGGGACCCGGACTGGTATCAGAAGCTTGACTGGCACAGGAACTCGAGGTGCCCTCTGCCTCCTGGCAGGGATGGAACTTTAACTGAGGCTTGGCAGAAAACACCCTTTGGACAGGGATCGGAGGCTCGATCTGAAGCGCCACTCGAACTGGCCTTCGGAGCGTGATTGGAGGTGCCCTCTGGACTGGAAGCGGAGGTGCCACCTGAACCACCCTGTGGACTGGCATCGGAGGCTTGGTTAGAAGCCCCCCTCGAACTGGACTTAGTGGCTTGACTGGACGGGTCACTTGAACAAGAACCGGAGACTTGACCCGAAGCGCCACTTGCAAAGGAATCTGAGGCTCCATCGAAGGCTTCCCTCGGACTGGACACAGGGGTTTCAAAGGGCTTGCCACTTGAAGGAGGACAGGAGGCTCGGTCAGCTGTGCCACTCGAACAGGAATCGGAGGTTCAATTTGCAGCGTCCCTCGGACTGGACTCAGAGGCTTGACTGGGAGCGCTACCTGAACTGGAATCGGAGGCTCAGTATGAAGCACCCCCTGGACTGGATTCAGGGACCTAGGTGTCGGCCCTTCTTGGACTGGAATCAGAGGCTTGGTACGCCGTCTCACTTGGCCGGACCTCATGGACCTGCATAGAACCGTCCCTCGGGCTGAACTCAGAAACTTAGCTGGCGGCTTCACTCGAACAGGATTCGAAGGCTCTGCTTGAAACCCTCCTCGGACTGGACTCAGCGCTGGAGGACTGTAATCCTGAATAGGAACTAACCCGCTATGGTACCGCAGGCTGCTCTGCTGAGGAGGCCTGAGCGGAGGAATTCCCCGGCGTCTTCTTTCGGCCTCAGCTTCCGGAGTATCCCGCAGAGCTGGCTCCTCCAGAAGTCTGAGGCGGTAATCCCAGAGCGAGATAGCAGGATTCATGTCAGAAACTGGACTATGGCGGACCAGACGCCACCAGAGACGCTTTCTTTCAGCTGCTGCTTCAGGAGTATCCTTCAGGGCAGGATCAGACAAAAGTATTTCCCGGTAATCATGGAGCGTCAAAACAGGGTTCAGAGAAAAAATTGGGTTGTAGAATCCACACCATAATCAGGAACTGCACTGGTGCTGGACCCTGGATTGTCCACAGGGAACGAAGCTGTGGACAGGTAGCCAACCTGGACGGCTGATCTTGCCGGACTCATGGCCTTTGCATTCTGTCGCGTGCCCGCCCATGCGGGACGCGCTCTCGAGGTCCTTTGCATACCTTCAGGCTTCTTCCCCGGGAGCGCGGGGTTTGTGAGTCCTTTAAGGCAAATCACCCTCCAGGTAGAGAGGAAACAAAACTGGACCGGAACTCCGGACTGGAGTTCTACACTGGAACACTCGGAACCGGAACGCACCGGACAGGTGCGCACTGGAGTGGGGCCCGCTGGACTGGACACACTGGAGTGGCCCCACTGGACAGGAACATACCGGAGTGAAACCCGCTGGACTGGAACACACTGGAACGGAACTGGAACACCCTGGACCTAGGCTTCACCTACACTTGACTGCCTCCCCCTCGGGTTGAGCCCTCAGGTTCTGGCAGCCGGTAGGACTTACAGGAACAACAGGAAGGAAGGTCCAGGGGTGCCCCCTGGCACCTAGGCGAAGGCAAGGCAGACAAGCAGGAACTGTCCGGGTTCTGGCAGTCAGCAGGAATCAACACAATGACTAGTAGACTGTACCCAGGCTAATAGGAACGCTATACCCAGGCAACCAGTCATACACAGGTACATACACAGAGCAAAAACTCAGGAGACTTAGAAAAGCTATACACCAGCTAACAATAAAGCTGTGCCCAAGCTAACAAGTCAAACACTGGAAACAGACACAGAGCAAACTCAGAAGACTTCGTAAAGCTACACACCAGCTAACAACAAAGCTGTGCCCAAGCTAACAAGTCATGCCCTGGAAACATACACAGAACAAACTCAGGAGACTTAGTAAAGCTATACACCAGCTAACAACAAAGCTGTGCCCAAGCTAACAAGTCATACACTGGAGACATACACAGAGCAAACTCAGAAGACTTAGTAAAGCTATACACCAGCTAACAACAAAGCTGTGCCCAAGCTAACAAGTCATACACAGGAAACAAACACAGAGAACTAGCAGAGCTAGACACAGAAGGGTAGGAAACCCAAAGAGCAATAAACACAGACGGGCAGAAACCCTGCAGAGCTATAAACACAGAAGGGCTGGAAACCCACAAGCGATAAACACAGAAGGGCTGAAAACCCACAGAAGGGTAGGAGACCCACAGAGCAAATAACACAGAAGGACTGGAAGCCCACAGAACAATAGACAAGGAAAGCAAACGGTGCTAACAGCACACTAACCTCGGGACCTAAGGCACTGCAGAGGAAATGGCAATGCAAAGGCCAGGACTGTAGTCTTCAGGTGACTAATAAAGCCCATCAACACCAGAGCCACAGGTGCAGCAATCACCTTGCAACCAAACAGAGGCTTGACACTCAGAGCAGGCATCCCATAGAAAGTAACAGCGGGAGCCATCTTGGATACTGGCAGAGACGAAGAGGCGGCAGCCATCTTGGAAGAGGCATAGCCCACACAGGTGAGGTTCAGTAGGGCAATCAGCACACAGAGCCAGAGAGAAACTAAGACAGAGACAGACACAGAGACAAGCAGAAGCCAGCACAGCCACTGACTCCCTGAAACAGGGTAAGTATGAGGGTAGTCACGGCCATAGTCGTGACAGCTGCTGCTTAAAGCTATTGCTATGAATGACTGCACTGCTTGTTTTCTTATACAGTATTACCATAAGAAATATGTAAAATTTTAGTACATTTAATGTTGAATTAGTAATTTTATTATGTATGTTTTATTGTAAATTGCCTAGAATTGTAGGATAGAGCAGGCCATAAATGATTTAAGTAAATAAATGTATGTGTGCACATATTTGCCATTATTCTAAACATTTACATGTGTAAATAGTGTGTATATGTTATAGAACTGCCCCCATTGAGTAAATCCTATATATGGCACCAAAAAAAAGCACTATTCTATAAAACACGTTTAAAGTTAGGTACAGTATATAGAACAGAGCATATGTACCGGATTGTGCTTAACTTTAGGCATGGCCATTTGCACTAACTAAAATGTGTACTAATACCTGCATGTAAATTTAGACGTACACACCCTTATTCTCTAATTACACAAGTAATCAAAAGGAAATGCCCCAATCCACCAAGACCCGCCCATGACCCTTCCATTTCCACCCCCTTTTTTGAGTTGTGCCTAAATTTACGCATGTACATCTCAATTAGATCTAATTAGTGCCAATGATTGCATGTTAAAAAGTCAATTATTGGTATAATTAGCTCATTATTCAATTAAATTGCAGGTGAAAATTGGGCACACACCCAAATATGAACACACAACTTTTAGCCCTTTTTATAGAATTCAGAGGTAGGTGTTAAAACTAATGTTCATAAAGCCACTACACACTTAAATTTACATGTGTATATGGGAGGCATTCTTGTGGATGGAGTTGTGCATTCTTTTTCAATTTTAAAAGCAGATGCATAAATTGACATGGGAAAGGTACTTACACAAATAGCAGGCACAAGTTTGTGTGCATACTTTTCCTGAATTGATTTTCAAAAGAAATATAAACCCCTTTCCTTTGAAAATTTGTTTGGATTTTAGATGTATTATTGTTTTCTAATCTGAGCTCAAGGCAAGTTACATGAGTTATCCCTGCCCTGACTGACCTATAATCTAAGCGGTACCTCAGACAATGGAGGCTTGCCCATGATCACAGAGAATGTCAGTAGGAGAAGCGGGATTTGAACTCTGGCTTGCAACCCACCTTGAAAACCATTGAGCTACACCTAAAGTATACAGCTAGGGTTACCAGATGGTTCCAAATTGTGGAGAACAGACTGAGCCAGTCCTGGTTTTGCTTCCATTCTATTCAATGGAAGTAAAACCTGGACTGGCTCAGTCTGTCCTCCATGACCTGGATCCATCAGGTAACCCTACCATACACCCATTTAGGCCCAAAGTCTGAAAATTGGATCTAAAATCTGTGAGCTGAAGATTATGCACCTACTTTTTTCTGTAAAACATCTACTTTGTTGGGGAAAATGCTATGGCATTCTCTCTCAATAATTAAAAAACAAAAGAAAACAATATTAAACACCCATTGGATATAAAGAATCACTATAAACCATGCACTAACTGTGTATTAATTGATAATATTCTTCTGGGATTTCACTAGTATTAAAATATAGGCTGCATTACATATCATTTACTTCTATCTATCCTTATACTGTACAATTCATAGTCATTGGTAGCAGAAGTTCATGAATATTTATGAAGCTGTGAATGAAAAGTAGATCAGGCAGCCCAGATCTTCAGCACAACATGAAAGAATAAAGAAATACACATCGGGGCCCTGCCTTGAGCAGATATATGCTAACCAGTTATGCATGGCACATAAAGCTGACAGTAATTTTAAATATTTTTGTACTTTACTCAGTGCTGGGATTGTGGATTTGCTGAACCATGTTCCTGCAGATTACTGGCTTCTTACATATATATTTCTATTCATGTTTGCATTTCACAATTAGCCTCCCAAAAGTAACTATGGAGTCAATCTACCATTAGGAGACTGACATCTAAAATCCAGGAGACAAACAGTGGCCAACCATTGGATTTTATAAAATATCATCTGTCAGATCAACAAAGGAAACCCAGCCAGCAGGAAGGTAGGGTGAATGGAGGGTCCTCCTACCTGTTCCTTCCATTGAGTTTCTGGAGTTCTCAGTAGGTTGACCACAAAAGTCAGAAGGGTAGAAATGTAGAATTTAGAAAAAAGGTGGAGTGGTATTAGAAATGTGCTCAGAAATCCCTTATTTTTATTTTAGCTTTATTTTTATTTGAACATTTAACTTGTTTTTCACAGTTGTTTCATTCATACATTATTTCTAATGTATTTGCACATTTTTCTATAAGTGTTCTTAAATATTTCACTTTTTATTTTACAAGAGGATCAATACACAGTACCTAGAGCATAACACAAAATAGAAATCCAAAATAAGTTTAAGGCAAACCCTTATTTTATTTTTTAGGTGTATTCTTATCAGGCATAACATATATTATTGAGAGTCAGTTTGTCTGCCTGTCTGTCTGTATGCATAGTTTTGTTTATACATGCATAAACAATAGGAAGATTAAATGGTACTGGCAGTCATTGACAGAATGACCACAGCATGGATGAGAGAGAGCCTAAACCAGCTGTCACCCCCTCCCTGGCTGCTAGATATTGTAGCTACACTATCAGTGGGAGATGAGAGCAGCACAGTAGGTGGAGAACACTGCCCACCAGGGACTGAAATAGAAGTGTGTATCATTGAAGGGGAAATAGAAGTGTGTAGCATTTGGGGGGAGGGGGTAACTTGGGCCCTGCCTGCTGAAGAAACTAGAAGGCATTACAGCAGGCTGGAAACCTGAGCCCCATCCACTGAATGGGTGATAAGGGTACAGAGAGAGGAAGGGAAATGAAGGGATTTCCTTCAGCACTCAAATTCTAGCTCCAGCAGGCAGAAATCCTTCCTCCCCCTGTAGGAGCAAAACAAGCACTATGAAGCACTATAGCTGGATTCTATATAGCACGCCTAGAGATCCATGCCAAAATCCAGGCATATTCTATAACAACGTGCATAACTTAATTGGCTTAACACTCTAATCAGCATTGATTACAGCACTTAAGCAATAATGAGCACTAATTGGCAATAATTAGAATTTATGTGCACAACTCACTAAGCGTATTCTGTAACGAACTGTGCCTAAATTCTAATGCATGTAGTTGAAAAGGGGCATGGAAATGGGCATTTCATCAGCATTCCAAAAATTATGCACTTAGTTATAGAATGTGGCCCAGTGCATGTAAATCTATGTGTGGCGATTTTCTCAATGTTTTCATTGGCGTAAATGGAGGCATGTAATTTTAAGCACTGAGATATCAACTAAGCATAATCTATATCCCGCGCCAGGCACCGTTTATAGAATATACTTAGGCAGAATTGTTTACCACATGGATTTTTTCGATGCCTTATATAGAATCTGGCCCTATATGTGTTCCAATATAACAAAGATATATGGGATTATAATACATGGCACCATCCAGCATTAATAACCTGAATTCAAAAATGCAGACTCAAGCTTATTCCATCTTTCATGCAAACCTATTATTTGCTGAAGCTGCAGCCTTGTATACAGCTGAAGACTGCTGACAAGGGTCCCCACATGTTAAAATAAGAAGGTTGTTATCAGCATTGATGTCTTGGCCAGAACAGCAAAGGACTCTTAGAAATACCCTTGCAGCTGGAGAGATGCTGTGGCTAGCAGAACTACACCTTGGGCCTTATTCAATAAAGATTATGCCCCTAAATTTATGGTCCTAAAATTTATGCTCCTAGATTTACATTCCTAAATTTACACTCCTAAATTTATGCTCCAAAATTGAGCTTAATCTTTTTTTTTCAAGAAATTTTATTAAGTTTTTGCAAAAAATAGAAAAACAATGAGAACAAGAACAATATAGAGAAACAGTTTCAATGTCAGAAAACATTGCGTATGAAGAATTTAAATGAGGACAATAAACAGTAAACAACAAGTTTCAAAATTTGCAAGAAGTATCAAGATTTTAACAATGTAAGTATATTCTAAAGGGGGCCAAAGTTTTCTTTTTACAAACTATTGTTCCATCTCTGCCAAGGCAAATTCAAATTTCTGATGTTGTATACAGAATTCCACCCAATATGGCTATTCAATAAGGAGCTGACTTCCAGCTGGATAAAACATGTTTGAACAATCGTGAGTAGAAGTACAGGATTATATATCAATTCTTTTCAGAAATTAGGACGTAAATAAACATTTATAGATCATATGACCGTAAAGTACCAACAGAGAACAATTCCAGCACTTATCAGAAGACCTGCTGTTGTTAGACGACGTGCTGTCCATGTCCACTTTATGATATAAAAAGTGCGTAGATTGTAATGATGAAGCTGAACTCAATGCTTGATAGTCAAAGGACCTGAAGCAAGACTATTGTTCTTCTGTAAAGTACAACCTATATCATTTTGCCAAATGTTTTGCAGTTCTGCAACCATAATAAATAAGGATTTTTCAAATACCTTATAGGTACAAGATGCTGTATGTCCATTAACAAGCAGAGATTGTGCATTGGAGAATATTGATGGAGTAGTTGACCGTATTTTAGAAAGAAAACCTTGTAAGGTCAAACAATACTGTAGCTGTATCCATTGAAAATATGTAGTAGATGGCAGAGAAAACTTTATTATGGATTGTGGAGAATGGCAATAAAGTCTTATCTCCAGACAAAACATCAGAGATGGTAAATAGTCCCTTGTTGATCTAATCTTTCTAATAAAAAGGTAGCTTGTTTATCAAAACATGTGGATTAAGCCATAGTGACATAGCTGTAGAAAAGGTTATTGAATGAGTTTGTAGTTTATCAAATTCCAGAAGACATTTAACAGTTGAGACAATGAACATATTTGTTTTGTCAGAAGGAAATGAGGTAGAAGAAATAAACATTAGAGGCTTGAAATAGTAATGAGAAATTCCAACAAGATTAACCAGGTTGGTTTATAATTGGAATGATAAAACCAATTGCATCGCTGTTGTGAGATAAAGGATTTATGATAAGTAAGAAAGTCAGGAAATAGGACTCCAGCAGAATTGTTGGTACCTTTATTTATTTATTTATTGCATTTATATCCCACCACATTTTCCCACCTATTTGCAGGCTCAATGTGGCTTACAATTTTATGTCATGACTTAGTTTTTTAAGGGCAATTTTAGGGATACTTTTACTAAGGTGAGCTGAAAAATGGCCTGCGGTAGTATAGAGCGCATATTTGGGTTCACACAGAATTATTTTTTAAAAGCAAACCTACAAAAAATGCCTTTTTTTAAAATGAAAATGGACGTGCGGCAAAATGAAAATTGTTGCGCGTCCATTTGGGTCTGAGACCTTACCGCAAGCCATTGAACTAGTGGTAAGGTCTCACGTGGTAACTGGGCGGTAATGGTCTACCTGTGTCAAATGCCTCTTGATGCACGTAGCTGCCGTGCATCAGAAAATAAAAAATATTTTTGGACGCTCATAGCGGACGTGCGCCACAATTGAAATTACCTCAAGGGCCACGTGGTAACCAGTTGGTAACTCCAATTTGGCACACATTGAGCACATGTAGGTGCCTACATGGCTTAGTAAAAGGACCCCTAGGATGTTATTTTTTCCAGAGAAAGGGTGCAAGGAGTCTTCAGTAGAAAAGTTGTAATCTGAGCATTATTTTTCTTTGATTTTGTGAGCATTATTGAGATTAGTCTCTACATAAGGCAGCTTTAAGAGCTTCCCGTATTGTCACCATACTAACATCAGGGGTATTGTTGGTTATAAAAACTTCTGTTATAAAAGTTTTCAATTTAGAAAGTATTGACTCATCCCAGAGAAGACTTGGGTGTAATCACCAGAGGGTTGATTTAGGGGGAATTATGGCTTTCCAGTTAAGAGTTAAGGAGACTGGGGCATGATCAGACACAACTATTGGGGAAATAGCTATGTCATATAGGGCGTCCACCAAAGGATTGGAAATTAGGAAAAAGTCTAATCTAGAGAAAGCTTTATGGGGGGCTGAATTGTAAGTATATTCTCCGGAAGTAAGATTATGAAGTCTCCAAGAATCCACAAGATGAAACTGATCTATGTAAGAGTGCAGAGGATTTAGAGGATACAGTTTTATATTGTGAGTGCCTGTCTAGACAAAAAATCTAGGGGAATGTTGAAGTCACCACTACTGCAGGGCCCTTTTTCCTGCAGCTTAGTAAAAGGACCCTATACGTTGCAAAACACTGTAAGTTATATGCACCCCTGCCGCATTTAGACAGATGTACGTATTCTGGCATTATGGATGATGTAACTACTTGCGCCTAAATGTTAGGTGCACCAATACTGGGTTTACGCTAGAGTTCTATAACAGAACCTGGGTCCTAAATTGAGGAACCCAGTTGTAGAATTACTTCCTTGGTGTTTGAAAGAATGCTCATCAACTGGCTTCTACCAAAAGATGACAAGTCAAAATTGCCATTAGTGTGTCCTTTATGTGCAGGTATATACAGTTCGTTATGGTTCTCATAATTGTCAATAGTTTCCCAGTGCATACAATATGACTTTATTGTACATGAGTGAAAATAGATTCTAATCTGCTTGTATATTATAGACCACTTATTCATTGAGGGATGAGCATGAGAATGTTTATGTCTTATCTTTACACATGTGGAGGGCATTTTTGATATGACATCTAAATCCGATTTTGGATGTTTTGCTGAAAACATCCAGAAATCAAGTGGCGAACATAGCAATTTTTGAAACAGAAAAACCTTTATCTTTTGGTTTTGAAAATACTCATTTTCTAGATATTTTATGCTCAGTATGTTTTTCTCTTGTGATCATTTTGAAAAAAAAAAAAAATCCAAGTGAAAAACGCACAAAATCAAGCCATTGGGATGTGGGAGGAGCCAGCATTCTTAGTAGACTGACCATACAGACATCCCAGCACAGCAGTGGGACCATGCAGTGGACTTCACATAAAACGTCCCAGGTACACGTCTCACTATTACCCCCTTGTATTGTACTGTGAGCCATCCAAAACCCACTAAAAACCTACTGTATCCAACTGTACACCACTACAATAGCCTTATGGCTGAAGGTGTTACCTATATGAAGGTACAGTAGGTTTTTGGAAGGGTTTAGAGTGCTCACTTTTTCCACCACAAGTGTAACAGTTAGAGTGGGATATGGAACTGGGTCCCCTTCTCTACAGTGCACTGTACCAGTGACTAGGCTACTCCAGGTACCTGCTTGCTGCTCTACTAGGACTGGCCATAACATCCGAAGCTGTCATAGAGGTTAGTATGTACTGTTTCTTTCACATCTTTAGGGGGGGGTGGGAGGGGGTCAATGACCACTGGGGAAGTAATGGGGTGGTCATGCCTTAATCCCTCTAGTGGTCACCTGGTCATTTAGGGCACTGTTTTGTGACTTAGTCGTGAGTGAACCAGGCCCAAACCAACACATCCAACTTTTAGCCCTGGACACTTTTGTTCGATTATGGCAGAAAAATGTCCAAGGTTTGAGAATGCCCAAATCCAGCCCCCATTATGCCCCTGCTATGCCCCCTTGTGATTTGGACACACTGCAGACAAACTGCATAGGAAAATGTCTTTAAAATGGGTTTAGAAAATAGCGATTTGGAAGTTTTGAGAAAAAATATGTCCATCTGTCGCTTTGTGGTGCATTTTGGACGTTTTCCATTTTGAAAATGAGCCCCTTAATTAATCACTTCCCTTTTTATTTAGTTTTCTCTGCAGTGTATATGTGTGAGTATATGCTGCCCTTGGAGAGGACTATTGCATAAAGAGATTTCAATCTTGATAGTTTTATGTATAGAAGACAATTTTTGGTTTTTTTTCTGATTTCAAAGGTCACTCACATATAATGGTGTACTGGAGCGGGCTCTCAAGGGCTCGCGAGAGCCGTTTGTTAAGGTTTAAAGAATTTTGGGAGCTGGTTGTTAAAGTAGCCCCCCTGCCCCCCCCCCCCTATGGCTACTTTAATGACTAGCTCCCAAAATGTGGGCTTGGCCCCCCTCATGATTTCTCTTTTACTTTTCTGGAGGACATGCTGAGCCCTGCTAGTCAAGTAAATAGACAGCTGCTGCTCCGTGCTCCTTGTTTCCAGCTCTGAGCAGCATGCTGGAACTTTTCGTGCATGCAAGAGAGGTCCCAGCATGCTCAGAGCTAGAAACAAGCAGCAGGGAGTGATGGCAATCCATTTATTGGCTGGTGGGGCTCGGCATCCCTGCTAGCAAAAGTATGCCTAGTGTGCCCACATGGGGGAAAGATGCATGCATTGCCCCTGCCTAGGGTTACCATATGGCTCCAGACAAAAGAGGACAGATTGAGCCAGTCTGGATTTTACTTCCATTGAAAGCAATGGAAGTAAAACCTGGACTGGCTCAATCTGTCCTCCTTTTTCTGGAGCCTTATGGTAACCCTACGCCCTGCCGTTCCACCCTTGCCAGCACACCCCTGCTCACAAAGTATATTTGCACAATCCTTCCAGTATACGAGGGGTTTTACAATATTATATAAATGTCCAAACTAGAATCTCTAGATGTTGTTGGAGTTTTTGCAGAAGAGAAGGGCAGCTTGCATACTGGCCTATTTTTTGGAAGGAGAAGGACAGTGATTCTCCTTGCTCCCTGAGAATGATGCAAAAATTAGGTCAGTGACGCAAAAAGATATCTAAATTTCTAAGAATACTACAAATTGTAATCAGGAGTGTACTCCCATTCCAACCAGTAGAGAGGAAAGAAATCCTGAGGTGCTGAAGGAATATTAGGGTATGTCTTCTCTCTATTCCTAGGCAAGTTTTGGAAACAAGGGATTCCAGGACTTCCATTTTGTGTTTTGTACTTAATTGTAATTCCCAAGAAGTAATTTTTTCATTTGAACACATTTTTGAAAAATGTTAATATTTATTGAGTTTCAAGATCACAAATTATATGACTAACTCAACACAACTTTATATTTGGGAAACAGGTAGATAGAACCACAATAAACACAAGAAAGAAAATATCAAGCAAATAGATTATTTCACCTAGCATCAAACAATTGGGAGGAGAGAAAACTATCAACTATACTGAAGAAATACAGTAAATTTTCCAAACATTTTCCTGAAAAAAATAAAGGGAAAGGGAATTATAATCTGCCTTTCCAACTACATTCAAATGGGTTTACATGTTATATGTAGGTACTTATTTGTGCCTGGGACGATGGAGGGTTGGGTGACTTGCCCAGGGTCACAGGGAGCTGCAGTGGGAATTGAACCCAGTTCCCCAGGATCAAAATCCACTGCACTAACCACTAGGCTACTCCCTCCTCCCTTGATTGCCTTTTTTAAATATACAGCTGCAATCAACCTGAACAAATCCAGAGGGTGGAACACTAACCACCTTAGCTCCTTGACTAATAATTGCATCAGAATCAAAGCAGACATCCAGCACACTTAATTAAGCATTTCCTGGAGAGCAAAGGGAAAAAAGGGCATGCTCAAGGCAAGAGCATTCAGACACAATTATAAAACTTCTCTCTGCAGCCCTTGTGTCTTGGGTGATAAAGATAAACAAATATCCTTTATCCATAGAAAGACATCATATGTACTTCAAAAAAAAACCAACCGACAATATACTGCCTTGTTTTAAAGGACTCTGGGGTTGTTTTACTAAGGGGCATTAAGCCCTTAATTCATGGTTAGCATATGCTAACAGGCTACCATGGGCACATGTTTGTTTATTTATTTATTTACAGCATTTATATCCCACATTTTCCCACCCACAGGCAGGCCCAATGTGGCTTACAGTAATTTACAAAAGCATACATCAAATCTTCAACAGTCAACTGGGAGTAATAGCAAGTGAGTAATAGCAAATTTAGGTAGACCATTCCACAGTTGTGCGCTAATATAGGAAAAGTTGGAGGCGTAAGTGGTTTTATACTTGAGGATTGGGTAATGCAGATTTAGGTACAAACGAGCTGATCTGTGAGAGTTTCGAGGTGGTAAGCTGACAAGGGCGTCCATATAAGCAGGGGCTTCACCATAGAGAATTTTATGCACCAAAGCGCAAATTTTAAATGTTATTCGGTCCTTTACAGGGAGCCAGTGCAGTTTCTCATACAGTGGCCTTGAGCTTTCAAACCTCGATTTACCATAAATAAGCCTAGCAGCTGTGTTCTGGGCAGTTTGTAATGTTAAAGTATGTTGCTATAATTTGCCTGTTTGCACAAGCTAACCCACATGTTACCTATTTTTAAGAAATATTTTTAGGAGGGGGCATGTTATGGGTGGAGAGTGAGTGGCCCTGCATTATCTGGTTAGTGCATTATGAATAGTGGGCGCTAACCGGAAAATGCAGAGTTAGCGCACTTTGGGAGAAATTTTAGTAAGCTGCAGTAAAACATGGCCTTAGTACAACCTTATGCAGATTGTTTCCACGTGCTAAGGCAATTTTTACCACAGCCGTAAAATTGGCCTTTTTGTATTTTTTTATGTTAATGGCCATGCGCTAATGTTAGAATCAACTGTAATAGTCAAAAAAGGATTGACGAACAGAATTCTAATTACGGCAACACTCAAAAGAAAAGTTCTCAATATCATAAATAATCAACAGAAGCAAAAATTCATGAAGAAAGGAAAAAAGCCTCAAAGAGCTCACAATAAAACTATCTCAAGCACCTTAACGTCTTCATCATTGGCAAAAAAGCCTTCCTCTTGTATTCAAACTTTACTTTACATCATTCAAAAATTATATAAGTGCAACTCAGCTTTCTTGACTTTGCTTTTCGTACCTTAGAGCCATCACTATAAAACACCTCCTCAACCAACCATGGCCAAAGTTTTGCCTTGCTTCATCAGGGTCGGTGGTGTATAATTGCTCTGGAACAATCTGCTACGTGTCTTCTGCATCGTTTTATGGTGTTGGCTCTAGGGTGTGAAAAGCTAAGTTGTGCTCTTAATTTATTAGCATAATTTATGCTCCTTAATTACGAGCATAGTCTATTTTGGAGCATCGAGTATGCTCGTAATTTATGAGCATAATTTTAGAAACATAAATTATGCTCATAAATTTAAGATCATAAATTTTAGGAGCATAAATTTAGGGGCATAACTTTTACAGAATAAGGACCTCAGTGCAGTATATCTGAGCACATCCCATAGTATGCCACTTTAAGCTGCTTTACGCATATTTAGTAAAAGGCCCCTTGGCACCTCCTAAGTAGAGAACATTAGTGCATAATGTGCAAATAAAACATAATAAAAAGCCCTGAAAATGTTGCATTCATTCTAGGCTTAGCACTTGGCAAAATCTCACATGAAACCATGTTAAGCCCTTTATTGTGTATTTTTTTAGGTGCATTTATCCCTCCCAATATGGTGGTCCATCCACCAATACCTAGGAAGAGATAAATCACCCAAGGCTGCATCTCTCTAGGAATTTAATTAGATACCTTATTTCTTACCAAGTATTTGTACAATTAGCAGATCAGTGATATTTCACTGGGAGTACGGAACATTGCTATACAAAAGTACTGCTATATCTGAGACTCCAAAGAATATATAAGCGATCAAATACTTTTATTTATTATTCTCCAAGTATATGTACAATCAATTGCTTATGGGAGTACAGTACCACAGCCACACATAGGCGTTCTCTGGGTCTGAGTCTCTAATGTTTTATTTTGGGGTCTTTTTCGTCCTCACCCCAAATTACCAGCTAAAGCCAATTTGCAGATATAAAAGACTCAAGGCTACTTATGAGAAAGCAATAGGATTTATTACAATTGATTGGTTTCTCATGGGAGAGCAGCCCTGCTTGCACAAAGGTACTGGCTGTGACTGTCTCTCTCCATTAAAGTAGGAAGTACACTCATTTTTATATGTAATACAGGTAATATGACAGTAATTACACCTTATTGGATCTATGCTAATATTATAGTTAACACTGATTGGCTATTATTTACTGGAAAAGCTAATAATGGACTAGCTGTTCCTGGAAGACTAACCAGCTCATTTTCAAAGAAGATTGCCGGCCATCTTCCGACACAAATCGGGAGATGGCCGGCCATCTCCTGAACCTGGCCAAATCGGTATAATCAAAAACTGATTTTGGCCGGCGCCAACTGCTTTCCATCGCGGAGCCGGGCAAACTTCAAGGTAGGCTAGAGAAGGCGGGGTGTGGTTACGAGATGGCCAGCTTCACCCCATAATGGAAAAAAGATGGCCGGCTCAGACAAGCATTTCGCCGGCTGCACTTGGTCCATTTATTTTTAGGACCAAGTCTCAAAAAAGTGCCCCTATTGACCAGATGACCACCGGAGGGAATTGGGAATGACCTCCCCTTACTCCCCCAGTGGTCACCAACTCCTCCCACCCAAAAAAAAATGTAAATAAAACATTTTTTGCCAGCCTCTATGCCAGCCTCAAATGTCATACCCAGCTCCATGACAGCAGTATGTAGGTCCCTGGAGCACTTTTAGTGGGTGCAGTGCATTTCAGGCAGGTGGACCCAGGCCCATCCCCCCCTACCTGTTACACTTGTGGTGGTATATGTTGAGCCCTCCAACCCCCCCCCCAAAACCCACTGTACCCACATGTAGGTGCCCCCTTCATCCCTAAGAGCTATGGTAGTGGTGTAGAGTTGTGGGGAGTGGGTTTTGGGGGGGTTGAGGGGCTCAGCACACATGGAAAGGGAGGTATGCACCTGGGAGTAATTTTTGAAGTTCACTGCAGTGCCCCTTATAGTGCCCGGTTAGTGTCCTGGCATGTCAGGGGGGCCAGTGCACTACAAATGCTGGCTCCTCCCACAACCAAAAGGCTTGCATTTCACCGGGTTTGAGATGGCCGGGCCCGGTTTCCATTATGGCCAAAAACTGAATCCGGCCATCTCTAAACCCGGTGATCTCAACATTTGACCTAAATGTTGAGATTTAGCCAGCACCAACCGTATTATCGAAAGAAAAGATGGCCGGCCATCTTTTTTGATAATACAGTTGGCTCCGTCCCTTTACGGCGTCGGCCGCATAGATGGCCGGCCATCTATTTGGCTGGCGCCGTTTGATTATGCCCCTCCACGTCATCTTCCTGAGGAGTTATCTTGTTCTATTTTTCACTAAAACATCTGTGACCACAATGTTGCTAAACGATGTTACTCTGTTTTTCCACCTAGGCCCGTTTCTCATTCTGCTGCATTAGAGTGTCACAACAGATCATGAGTTCTGCAGTCACACTGAAGTTCAGGTTAGAGTCATGGGCCTTTAAGGTTTTCTCTCATTTTAGATCCTGAACCAAAGTCAGGCCTTGAATCAAAGCTCTTAGCTATGATGATAATATACAATTGTTATTGTAATCTATATAATTGTGAACCGTGTTGAACCCGAAAGAGGATATAGCGGTATATGTCTTCCATTGACATAGATTTTGCTGCAGCTATGACCTCTATAAATAGTTACCACGGTTGGTAGATTTTTGCACCAGTGATTCTAAAAATGCAGTTACATTAAAGACAATAGATAGAGTCTTGCCTGAACCTCAAAACTCAAGTTCTTAATCGATCCTGGGACATATAAAGCCCTAGCAAAGCAGGATATAAATTTTAAATCTGAAGAAAATAATCCAGCTGATATTCAGCTGGCGGCGGTCAACGTTTTCTTAAACACTTACTGTCGCTGCCACCAGCTAGATTAGCCTTCAATATTCATTGCTGGGCCACATCCCAGAATCAGCACTGAATATCCAGGACTAACTGGAAGGGTCCTGGCCATCAAAACTTATGTGAGTCCCGGCCGATTTCAAACCATATTCTCTGTACCATTTCTTTTCATCAAAATTAGATTGTGAGTCCTCTGGGAAAAAGGAAATAGCAAGTGTACCTAGTGCTTTTTACTAGGAAAAAAGTTGTTGATACTCAAGCAGAGTTAACCTTAGGGTGTGGGGTAACCAGGGCTTTTTATCAATGGTACAGTGTATGCAGCTATATGACCAGAATAACTCCACCTGGAAGGTGGCTGCCTCTGAATCTGAGGGTCACAGGTTGAGAATGGCACGGGGTTCTGTCCCCATCCCCGCCCTATCCCCATGGGCTCTGTCCTCATCTGCAGAAGCCTTGAACTCATGATTTTATATTTAAATCTTTTTATTAAAGTATTAAAAGGAACAATATGCTATGGAACCGTTTTTAAATCACAAACAGAAAACAATAACAACAAGAAACTATAATAACCCCCACCTTACCACTCTCTACCCTTCCAACCCCAACAACAGCTGACTTCTACTACTCCAAGAAATCCTAATTCACCCTGTTAAAATGTCCAGGTGTATAAAATAGAACCCGTTCTGTATGCCCTAGCGTGGGAGAAACATGCCCTATGAAGCATTGCTATGATTTTTTTAATCTGTAGATGAATAAGTCATCAACAATCTCAGGATTGAGTTTAGCTCTCCTGTCTTCCACAGTCCTTCCTGCAATAGAAGATGTCTTCTTAGAAGATGTGCTGGTAGCAGGAATATTTTCTTGTCCCAGGAAGACTTACAGACTAAGGGGCCCCATTACTAAAGCTTAGCATGTGCTGTCACGTGGCCTACACGTATAAAATAGGATGAGTAGCAATTAGCATATGCTAATATCTGTTAGCATATGCTAAGCTTTAATAAAAGGCCCCCTCAGTTGATACCTGAGGCAATGAAGAGTTACATGACTTGGCCAAGGATTTGAACCCTGGCTTCCCATCTGCGGCTCTAACCTTTGATAGACATGTTTGGTAACTCAACAATTAACTAAACACTAGCAGATCTGAAGTCTAGTGGTCATTTGGCATCCTACCAAAAGCATTGGTAGAGAAATCATTTCATGGTTGCCAGTCCCCACAGGATTCTGTTACAGTGCTGCTGAACATCACAGTTCACATGGCCAACAGGAAGATATTGGACTGAGGGACTAAGGCTGACTAGAAGCCAGGTGTTAAAGTACCTGCCTATTTTTCCAGAATACTATAAACATTGTCTGTTTAACATGTTATATTATTTTGGTATATTGTTTTGACTATTTTGGCACCTAATTCCCTGGAGTGTATTCAGTGTGCATATTACCATCAGTAACAGACGTGTGTGTGTGTGGGGGGGGGGGGGGGGGGGGGGGGGAGGCAGCCAGTGCAACTGTACCACAGTAACACAGTGAAGGGATTCTGTCTTGCTGAATTAAAAAAATGCCCTATTTACTATTCCTAATCTTAGTGTATCTATAGGAAGAATGCCCTCAGAGATTTCTGCACCCACTTAGTAGTATATTATAACCACTGACTAAATGACTTATGAGTCCCACGTCCTAATGCTCAGACACTCAGGGCTCCTTAGATGTTCTCGCAGAAAGTTCTTATGCAAGACTGCTCTCCCCTGTGTGTGCTCGACACCACAGGTTTCAATCAGCTTTCTTCAGGGACTCGGGTTAAAGCTGTGTAGTTGGGTTTCCCATCCAGGACCCAGCCAGGCTCAACCCTGCTTAGCTGCCTCTTCCTCCACACGACTGTAGCCTTCACTCCACAGCAATCTGGCTCCTCTGGGCCTTGGCTCCAGGCTCTGTGAATTCCCAGGACTTCCTCCTCCCTCCGTTCCTTTCACAGAGGCACATTCAAAGCCCAATGTTTATAAGTAAGAGCTTTTATTTTCTTGCTTCAAATCAAACAAAACATCCTTCACTCCAGGTTGTTTAGGCCAGCAGCCCAGAGTCCAACTCAGATTCAACACAGTCAAATTCAGGTTCCAAAACAGTCCATATAACTTCAAATTCAGGTTCAAAAACAGTCCATATAACTTCACTTCAGCTCAGATTACGTCACTTAGGGAACAGTACATTATCAAAGGGGGAAACCCAATAGCTTAGTAGGCTGCAGCCCAGACCTTTTTAGTATGCAACAGTCTACACAGTCTTTCTTGCACCTTCTTACAGCATGATTTACACGCTTTATTCCCACCTGGTCAGCTGCGGTTTCATTGTGCCAGCTCTCTTTCCTTCTCCACAGACTGCACCTGTTTCCTCTTTAGTAGAGGCTCCCCCAGTGCCTCAGCCTCTCTCCTCCGGTCTTCCACCAGTCTCTCCAAGGTACAGCTAGCTACCCTCTTACAGCAGCTTTTTGGGTTTGAGCCAGGGCTCCAATCTCCATCTGTTCCTCCCCTAGCCCTTCAGTAATCTCCATTTTATCCTCCTCTCCAACTTCCCCCGCCCCCAATCTCTCCAGCTGGCCCTCATCACCTTCCTCAGAGACCATTTCCCATCTTCTATCTCCTCCCCTAACTCTGCACAGCCGGGTGGGGAAGAGAAGGATTCTGGGACTGGTAGTTCCTCCCCTTCTTCCTTAACCCAGCCAACCTCTCGCCTCCAGTAGCCCAGTTTTCTGATGTTGGGTGTTGTGCACATGAAATCTGCCCTGTTGGATTCCCCGGCTCCCTGTACCCCCTTTCTTCGCGCCTTCCCGGATCCCCTTTCACCTGCACTCTCACAGCTGTCACTTGAGTCTCTGAAGAAAGCTGATTGAAACCCGTGGTGTTGGGCGCACACAGGGGAGAGCAGTCTTGCATAAGAACTTTCTGTGAGACCATCTAAGGAGCCCTGAGCATCTAAGCGTTAAGACGCGGGGCTCATAAGATAAGTCATTAAGGGCTAAGTTTACTAAGCAGCGCTATGGGCGCTTTAGCATTTTTAACATGCATAAATGATATACACACATTAAATGCTAACGTGCCCATAGAAATGTATAGGCGTGTTAGCGTTTAACTCGTCTTAATTTTACAGGTGCGTTAAAAATGCTAACGCACCTTAGTAAACATACCCTTAGTATTATCAAGTACTGTATTGGTTATGTGTCATATATTATCTATATTAGCTGGCCATTGTTGGTTTAAGTGTTGTTTTGAGTTTGAGTAGCACCAGAAAAAGAAAAAAAAAGCACATTTTGCACTTTTCCACAAGGAGAAAGTGGCCTAATGAATGAATGAAGGGCTATGTCACCCATCAGTGGTTATAATATACTACTAAGTGGTGTGAAATCTCTGAGGACACTCTTCCTATATATATACTAAGATTTGGAATAGAAGTAGTAGTACAATTTTCCTGGTTCTATAGAGGACATGCTTGAGAACATACCAGTGATATGGGGGGATTTTTATTTTGTAGATTTTGGTGTACCTCTATTTACTATTGACATAGGTATTGCCCTACTCCTCCACCCACAAAGGATCGTAACTTGCCCCACCATGCCACATCCCACTTCATCTGAACCCCACCTAATCCTGCCCCACTTTAGCCTCCCTAAACATCTGGATCACCAACTGCCTATAAATGTGTCTACTTTTTATTTACACCATAAGTACATAAGAACATAAGCACCGCCATACTGAGAAAAGACCAAGGGTCCATCAAGCCCAGCATCCTGTCTCTGACATCGGCCAATCCAGGCTTCAAGAACCCGCAAAACCCCCCTCCAAAAAAACAAAAATTTAATAATGTTCAATGGACTTTTCCCTCAGGAATCTGTCCAAACCCCCTTTAAGTTCCGTAAGGCCAGCTGCTGTCACTACATTCTCCGGCAACGAGTTCCAGAGTCTAACTACCCGCTGAGTAAAGAAAAAACTTTCTCCTATTGTTTTAAATCTACATATTTCTAGCTTTATCTTGGGTCCCCTGGTTTTGTTGTTGTTGAAAGTATAAACAAACGCTTCACATCTGTCTGCTCTAATCCGTCATTATCTTGTAGACTTCTATCATATCACCCCTCAGCCACCTTCTTCTCCAAGTGAAGAGCCCTAACCTGCTCAGCCTTCCTCATAGGGAAGTCGTTCCATTCCCTTTATCATTTTCGTCGCCCTTCTCTGCACCTTCTCTAATTCCTTTCTATCTTTTTTGAGATGCGGCAACCCAGAAATTGGCACACAATACTCGAGATGCGGTCACACCATGGAGCAATACAATGGCACTACAACATCCTCGTGTTTGTTTTCCATCCCCTTTCCTAATAATACTCAACATTCTGTGTGCTTCTTAGCCACCGCAGCACACTGAGCAAAAGCTTTTAACATCTTATCAACGATGACTCCCAAATCCCTTTCTTGGTCCTTGACTCCTAACGCGGAACCTTGCATGACATAGCTTTAATTCGGGTTCCTCTTACCCACATGCATCACTTTGCACTTGTCAACATTGAACTTCATCTGCCACTTGCACGCCCCAGTCTCACGAGGTCCTCCTGTAATCTTTCACACTCCTCCTGCGACTTCACGACCCTGAATAACTTTGTGTCATCTGCAAATTTAATTATCTCACTAGTTACTCCCATCTCTAGGTCATTTATAAATATGTTAAAAAGCAGCGGTCCTAGCACAGACCCCTGTGGGACCCCACCAACTACCCTTCTCCACTTAGAATACTGACCATTCAACCCTACTCTCTGCTTCCTATCTTTCAACCAGTTCATAATCCATAGTAATACCCTACCTCCGATCCCATGACTCTCCAGTTTCCTCAGGAGTCTTTCATGAGGCACTTTGTCAAATGCCTTTTGAAAATCCAGACACACAATATCCACCTCCCCATTGTCCACATGTTTGTTCACCCCCTCAAAAAAATGCAGTAGATTGGTGAAGCAAGACTTCCCTTCACTAAATCCGTGCTGACTTTGTCTCATCAGCCCATGTTTTTGTATGTGCTCTGTAATTTTATTCTTAATAATAGCCTCTACCATTTTGCCCGGTACTGACGTCAGACTCACCAGTCTATAATTTCCCGGATCTCCTCTGGAACCTTTTTTAAAAATCGGCATAAAATTGGCTACCCTCCAGTCTGCCGGTACCACACTCAATTTTAGGGATAGATTACATATTACTAACAGTAGATCTACAAGTTCATTTTTCAGTTCTATTAAAACTCTGGGATGAATACCATCAGGTCTTGGTGATTTACAGAGGCCAGGGTAAAACATGTTCCAAAAAGTTATATATGTAAAATTGGATAGAATATTGTGAGGAAGCAAAAAAGAAAACAAACAAAATACCAAATGAAGATGTATACATATTCAGTAGGAATTGTTAAATATTGTCAAGAAAATTTTAACACAAATACCAAAGTGTACTCAAATGGAAGTTCAGAACCAGAATGTTCTAACTCTAATCCTCCTTCGGATACTGGGTCATTTGGAGGGGTATAATCGAACGCGGACGCCCATCTCCATGGGCGACTATCTCCGAGGATGGGTCCGCGAAGGGGCGGGGCAGACCGTATTTTCGAAAAAGATGGGCGTCCATCTTTTATTTCGATAATACGGTTGGTGCTGGGCAAATGCATTGGATTTGGGCGGATTTGAGCTGGGCGGTATCAGTTTTCAGCGATAATGGAAACCGAAGCCGCCCAGCTCAAAAACGAACAACTCCAAGGCATTTGGTCCTGGGAGGGGACAGGATTCTTAGTGCACTGGTCCCCCTCACATGCCAGGACACCAACCGGACACCATAGGGAGCATTTGTAAAAAGTAAAAAAATAAAATAAAATACCTCCCAAGTCCATAGCTCCCTTACCTTGGGTGCTGAGCCCCCCAAATCCCCCCCAAAACCCACTGCCCACAACTCTACACCATTACCATAGCACTTATGGGTGAAGGGGAGCACCTAGATGTGGGTACAGTGGGTTTTGGGGGCAGTTTGGAGGGCTCCCATTTACCAGCACAAGTGTAACAGGTAGGGGGGAGATGGGCCTGGGTCCACCTGCCTGAAGTCCACTGCACCCACTAACAACTGCTCCAGGGACCTGCATACTGCTGTGATGGAGCTGGGTATGACATTTGAGGCTGGCTTACAGGCTGGCAAAAAAAGTTTTTAAAGTTCTTTTTTTTTGGTGGAAGGGGGTTAGTGACCACTGGGGGAGTCAGGGGAGGTCATCCCCGATTCCCTCCGGTGGTCATCTGGGCACTTGGGGCACTTTTTGGGGACTTGTTCGTGAAAAAAAAGGTTAAAAAAAAGCGGCCCAAATTCTCGCTACTGCCGCCCTTCTTTTTTCCATTATCAGCCGAGGGCGCCCATCTCTCCTTGGCCGATAAACACGCCCCAGTCCCGCCTTCACCACGCCTCCAGCACGCCCCCATCAACTTTGTTCGTTCCCGTGACAGACTGCAGCTGGAGGCGCCCAAAATCGGCTTTCGATTATACCGATTTGGGCGCCCATGAGAGAAAGGCGCTCATCTCCCGATTTGGGTTGAAATATGGGCATCTTTCTCTTTCGAAAATAAGCTGGTTGGTATCTCTGCTATATAGAGTAATAACTTTTATTCTTTTTTTTTTTTGTACTGAATGCAATATTTTATTGTGCTTGTGCTGTACCTCTAATCCCCTCTTCCTCTCTTTTTCTCTCACTCTCCTTCTAACATACACACACAAACACATGCTCATTTAATTCCTAAGACATAAACACATCTCTGATTATAAGAACAGGGTAGTGCTCAGTGATTATAATCAGTATAATTGTGTTCCAGTTCTCCATATCCAAAGCAATGCATGACAGATTGCTTTGCAGATTTGTGTTCCAGAAAAGATGATGGATATAATTGTTAATTCATTTCACACAGTACTAGTTCATCTACTTTATACTAGTAGCTTTTAATTTGAGATTTGTTTAAGTAAAAATTTATGAAGATCTTTACTAAACCATGAACGCATCAAGGGACCCTTTTACAAAGGTGCATAGGGCCTTATTCTATAGAGGTTATGCTCCTAAATGTATACTCTTAAAATTTATGCGCCTAAATTTTATGCTCCTAAATTAAGAGCATACTTTATACTCAAAAATAGATTATATTCCTAATTGTCTAAATATTCTATAGTGCCTTAGGGTGTATCTGTGTCTGTGAAAAAGATATGGTTTTCTGTGAACATTGACTGTGCAGGCTCGACGATCTGTACTATTCTGGCTGGTTTAGTTTTACAATAGGTGTATTGATGCTGCCTTTTCCTATGTACACCATTGTGTGACTCATAGAAGTCACTGCTTATGGTATGGTAGAATTGATCTGTAGGTCCTGAGTGACATTTGTTGTGTTTTGTATTCACAGTATGCCTGGTATTGGATTTTGGAGGGGGGTGTTAAAAATGATTGGCCCCAGGTGTCAAATACCCTAGGTACGCCACTGTCTATCACCCTTTCCTAATATGACTCCCTTGAGTCGGTGGACACCACAGAGAAACAGCTGCAGGGGTCACATCAGCCACATAGAGAAGGTGAACAAAATGACCTACCAATTGGGAAGGTAGCTCACACCAGGGCCTGGAATGTATTGTAGGAAGTCTGTACATATTGGGGGAGGAATGATTCCATATTGTATCCCTGCCCAGGGAGCAGAGCATTGGCACTTTTGTGCTATGTGACATCTGTAATGTGTTATGGCCTAACACACCATCAGTCAGGGAGGCCCATTAGGTATGTGCATTCAGTAAGGCACAATGCCTCTCAACTCATGGCTATGAATCGTAGTAAAATGCTACCAAGTCATTCTCACACCACTCTGATTGCCACCTAAACATTATGCTCTGATCCGTTACCCTCACTTGAATCACTGTCACATCACATCACTATTGTGAGTGCTTTTTATTTTCAGTGGCAGCGACGGCAGTGCAGAAGAAAGCACTCGGGCTCGCCTCCAGCTTCTCCCTTCCCTCACAGAGTGTCCCACCTTCTGCGATGATGCATTTCCTGTTTCTGCGAGGGCAGGACACTGCGAGAGGGAAGGGAGAAGCTGGAGGTGAGCCCAAGTGCTTTCTTCTGCACTGCCATCGCTGCCACCAAAAATAAAAAGGTTAAACGCGCCGGGGGGGGGGAGGGGGAAGGAATGGAGAAGAGGGCATCGTTGCGCCGGCCCTGAATTTGGGGGGGGGGCAATGCCCCCTCACCCCCCAAACTACTCTATACCTAAATACTGGCCACAACTTGGTTCAAACAATGCAGACACATACATGACCAATCTGTGAGCTGACTTCAGTGACCTAAGAAATCCTCCATGTGGTGCCAGAACATAGATGCAGAGTGTAATACACTCTATACCTGCTTGCCCACACACCCCTTTGCCAAGAGCTGCCAAGGTACCCATTCTATGAGGGAGATATTTTGGCCAGTCCTGGAGTTCTGCCAACATCACCCTGATGGAATTTGGGACCTTGAGCACTGATTTTAATGGATCAGACCATGGAAGGCATATACTACACTGCTTTGGGATGTACATTTCAAACCAATACCCAACAAATCACTCCATGGCAGTTTCAGAAAGCTGCTACTTATACCTGGAGATCACTGGGATGCAGAGATTTCAAGGGGGTATGTCAGGCACGTTTTAGTCATGACATGGATAAGTAAAAAATCTACATGTGTATTCCCCATCTTACATAGAAAATACACATACAGTCCATTCTCAGTATTCGTGATGGTATGGTTCTGCAAAAACATCGTGAACTGCAAAATCGCAAATACCAATAAACTGTGCTTATGGGAAATAGGGATTAGGTTCCAGCAATACCAATTTTCCCTCAAAACTGCAAAAAGTGAATGCTTATCCAGGGTTTGGTTCCTGCATTGGACAGAAATGTTACTGTACTGTTGAAACATTGCTGCATAAGCAGAAGGCTACAGCCTTTTGTAAAATACCATGAGAACTAAGCATACCTCAATACCCTTCTCAGTATTCTATGTAAAACTGAGCTTACAATGTGGCCTGTCAATTTAGGGTAATCACAAATCTTCTGTCAGGATAAAACTACGGTTTACTACGGTGCGCTAGCATTTTTAGTGTGTGCTAACACTAGAAACACTCATAGGAATACACGTGTGTCTCTAGCATTAGCGCGTGCTAAAAACAATAGGGTGCCTACAGTGCGGCTTAGTAAACAAGGCCCTAAATGTTAAAAGTTAAGGGCTAGATTCAGTAAATGGTTGCCCAAAGTTAGGTGCTATTATGATCCAGTCTAAGATGCTATTTTGTAAAGGGTGCTCCGCTCAGTGCACCCTTTACAGAATACTTTCTTGTGCCTAACTTTGGATGTGAGCACTCATGCCTGCCAAAGGCTGGTGTAAATGCTCACGCCCAACTGATGTCAGTTAGTTGCACAAATGTAGGTTTTCTATGACATCACATCTAATTTCTAGGGATGCCCCTGATCCGCCCATGCCCCTCCCATGGCCATGCCCCCTTTTGAGTTGTGTGTTATGAAATTTAGGCATGCATGTTATAGAATAGGGCATAGGGCAGATCCGTGCATTAACTCCTAATTACTGCCAAATGCATGCTTAACATCAATTAGTGATTGTTAACACCTAATTGATTCATAAGTTTATGTGTGGATCTGGAATCTGCACCCAAATCTAGTGTGGGCTGAATATTTACCGGAAAGATTTTTTAATTACGTAGGTAGAGAGGTTAATAAAAGCCATTTTTGAGGAGCTATATAATTTTTGCTCTGTGAGTTATCAATAGAAATTAAACAAAATAAAACATGGAAAAGAAAATAAGATGATACCTTTTTTATTGGACATAACTTAATACATTTCTTGATTAGCTTTCAAAGGTTGCCCTTCTTCGTCAGATCAGAAATAAGCAAATGTGCTAGTTGACAGTGTATATAAGTGAAAACATTCAAGCATTACTATGACAGTCTGACAGGGTGGGAGGATGGGGGTGGGTTGGAGGTATGCATTGGGACATCAAAGCATATCATTGATATTCTAACAGGATGATATTCTAACAGGATTGATATTCTAACCTTAAGAGTGGACTAACACGGCTACCACACTCCTCTGCTCTGTGAGTGAATGCCTTGGGATGTAGGCATGGACATTCACCTTGTAAATAGCACTGAGGGGCTAAGGAAAATGCAATGTTCTTGTACTGTCCTTGTCAGAAATTAAAAAAAACAGCTGGCAGTAGATAAATAGAACAGGTCATAGAAAATAAACTCCTGGAGAAGGTGTCAACACTCTTTATAAAGGGGAAAACTGACAGTTTGTTTTTAAAGGATACAGATAAAAAGGTAGCGTTTATTAACTTTGAGACATTATGAACCTTATTGAAATAATGTTGGCTGATAGTAACTGGCCTTAAATTTAGAGAGAGGGTTGACAAAGCACAGTGAAAAGGTGACTGAGAAAAAGCAAAAGGAAAAGGAATGACTTGCCATCAGAGATGTGCATTCTAGTGTGTGTTCAGTTGATTAGCGTGCCTTAAAAAAAATTTATGCACACAAAATTGATTTAGTGCTCATTAACCTATAAATGAATCTGCATAAAGTTGATTTTCAAATGTTAAAAAATTCTAATTCACAGTTTAAGAATTTATTAACACGCATTTGTAAAATCAATTGGAAAAATGTGCACTGAATGTTTTTCCCTGTGCACGTTCTTACCTGTCAAACAGGAAGAAGCGTTTTTATTTTATTTTATTGCGAAAGTATATAAAGAGATTCTTCTATCTGTGAGATATAAGTTGCAGACATTGAGGTGGCAGAGACGTTATTCATTGAAGAGCATAAAGAGCTCTTACTTTTTGCACACCAAGAGATACACAGCTTACAAAGAAAGAGGAAAAGCTGTTTGGAACAAAAGAAAGGCAGAAATGAACCTAGCAACTAGTTCAAAAGAAGAGATGTCTACAAGATCCCAGAGAGAGAGAGGTGAATGAGAGGGAGGAGGAAGAGGAACATAAGAACAGCTATATTGGGTCAGACCAATGGTCCATCCAGCCCAGTATCCTGCTTTCAGCAGTGGTCAATCCAGGTCACAAGTACCTGACAGAATCCCAGATAGTAGCAAGATTCATGCTACTGATCCCAGGGACAAGCAGTGACTTTCCACATGTCTATCTCAATAGCAGACTATGAACATTTATTTATTTATTTGTTGCATTTGTATCCCACATTTTCCCACCAATTTGCAGGCTCAATGTGGCTTACATAAAGCCGTAATGGCAATCGCCATTTCCAGAATGAGAAATACAAAATGGTATTGCATTAAAGTTCATAAGTGACGTGGAGGGGCATAATCGAACGGAAACGCCTATCTCCATGGGCGTTTATCTCCGAGAACGGGTCCGTGAAGGGGTGGGCCGAACCATATTTTCGAAAAAATGGACGTTTTTGAGCTGGGCGTTTTAGTTTCCATTATCGCTAAAAAAAAAACAAACGCCCAGCTCAAAAACGTCCTAATCCGAGCCATTTGGTCATGGGAGGGGCCACGATTCGTAGGACACTCGCCCCCCCTGATATGCCAGGACACCAACTGGGCACCCTAGGTCAGTGCGGTGGACTTCAGAAAAAGCTCCCACATGCATAGCTCCCTTACCACAGGTGCTGAGCTCCCAACCCCCCTCCCCCAAAACCCACTACCCACAAATATACAACACTACCATAGCTCTTAGGGGTGAAGGGGGCACCTACATGTGGGTACAGTGGGTTTTGGAGGCCTCCCATTTATCAGCACAAGTGTTACAGGTGGGGGGGGATGGGCCTGGGGCCACCTGCCTGAAGTGCACGGCAGTACCCACTAAAAGTGCTCCAGGGACCTGCATACACGCAGGCCTCTAGGACTGGTTGCTGCTATATAACATTGGCACACCAGTTGACACCTGAAGACTAATCTCTCCGAAAACGTCCTTTATTGGAATAACCGCATTTACTCACAGTTAACTGCAGATCAGAGGTTGTGCCCCACTGGCAACGAGTCTCCCTGGTACTGAGATGAGCAGTAGGTCAGAGCTGGCAGAATGCTGTACAATGCCCTCTTTCAGCCACATTCAAGGGAAGAACTAAGTTGTCTAACGTGGCTAACACAGGAAAGGGAACTAAAACTGGCTTACAAAAATGGCCACTACCGCATGGACTACAACAGGAAACAAAACAGGGCACACGCTGACCCAGTAGGCAGGGGGAAAAGCACCATGGGAGAAGAGCCTACCAACTACCAACATCGTGAGACTGTAACACAAGCTAATGAAGTCATGGAGCCCAATACCCTACACCCACCACAATGCAATGCTGATGTGACCCTGTACTGCACCCGAGAGCCACATCTGACCCAGGGAAAGGCTGTGACAGGATCAAACACATTCTGCTGTCATGGAAGTGGGTACGGCATTTGAGGCTGGCATACAGGCTGGAAAAAAAGTTTTTAAAGTGGATTTGTTTTGGTGGGAGGGGGTTAGTGACCACTGGGGGATTCCGGGAGGTCATCCCTGATTCCCTCCAGTGGTCATCTGGGCAGTTGGAGCACTTTTTTGGGACTTGTTTGTGAAAAAAAAGGGTCCAAAAAAGTGACCCAAAATTGCGGTAAAAACGCCTTTTTTTCGATTATCAGCTAAAGACGCCCATCTCTCCTCGGCTGATAACCACGCCCGCCTCCACCATGCCTCTGACACGCCCCCGTCAACTTTATTTGTTTCCACGACGGAGTGTAGTTGGAAACGCCCAAAATCAGCTTTCGATTATACCGATTTGGCGCCTTTGCGAGACAAACGTCTATCTCCCGATTTAGGTCGCATTATAGGCGTTTTTCTCTTTCGAAAATAAGCTGGAGAGTAAGTTAAGCAGTCAAGTATAGAGAATTCATTTCCGGAATGAGAAATAAAGTGGTATTGCGTTAAAGTTCAGTAGTGACAGAGTAAATCAAGCAATCAAGTGTCAAGAGTTCGGTTTTGTCCAGTTCTGGTATGAGTTTCGTTTTCTGGTATTTAGGATGGATCATTGTGGTATGCCTTTTTGAACAGGTTGGTTTTTAGTGATTTTCTGAAGTTTGTTAGGTCGTGCATTGTTTTTATGATGTTTGGTAGTGCATTCCATAGTTGCGTGCTTATATAGGAGAAGCTGGATGCATATGTTGATTTATATTTTAGTCCTTTGCAGCTAGGGTAGTGAAGATTCAGGAATGTGCATGCTGATCTTTTTGTGTTTCTGGTTGGTAAGTCTATGAGGTCTGTCATGTAGACCAGGGCCTCGCCGTGAATAATTTTATGAACCAGGGTGCAAATTTCGAACGCAATGCGTTCTTTAAGTGGGAGCCAGTGTAGCTTTTCTCTTAGGGGTTTGGCGCTTTCATATTTTGTTTTTCCAAATATGACTCTGGCTGCAGTGTTTTGGGCAGTTTGACGTTTCTTAATGATTTATTCTTAATGATTTTTTCTTTCCTCCAGAAACTTGCCCAAACCTTTTTCTTAAACCCAGCTACAATAATCACGGATGCCACATCCTCTGGCAACGAATTCCAGACCTTAAATATTCATTGAGTGTAAAAATATTTCCTCCTGTTCATTTTAAAAGTAGTACCATGTAACTTCCATGAGTGTCCCCTATTCTTTGTACTTTTTGAAAGATTAAAAAAATCATTTTACGTTTACTCTTTCTATACCACTCAGTATTTTGTAGACCTCTATCATATCCCCCCTCAGCTGTCTCTTTTCCAAGCAGAAGAGTCCTAACCTCTTAAGCCTAGCCGCATTGAGCCTGCCATGAGTGGGAAAGCGCGGGGTACAAATGTAACTAAAATAAAAAAATATGAGGAGTTTCATCCCCTTAAATCATTCTGGTTGCCCTTCTTTGAACCTTTTCTAATTCTGCTGTATCTTTCTTAAGATACAGCGACCAGAAGTGCACACAATACTCAAGGTGTAGTCACACCATGGAACAATACAGAGTCATTATAATATTCTTTGTATTATTTTCTATCGCTTTCTTAATAATCCCTAGCATCCTGTTTGCTTTTTTGGCCATCAGCTCACACTGGGCAGAAGATTTCAGCATATTTTCTACGATAACACAAACATCTTTTTCTTGAGGTGGATCTTAGTATCAAGTAACTATGATTTGGATTATTCTTCCCAATGTGCATTACTTTGCATTTGTCCACTTTAAATTTCATCTACCATTTGGATGCCCAGTCTCCCAACTTCCTAAGTTCTTTCTGAAAGTTTTCACAAACCGCATACGTTCAAATGACTCTGAATAGTTTTGTTGTCTGCAAATTTAATCACCTCATTCGTCATTCCTAATTACAGATCATTAATAAATATGTTTAATAATACTGGTCCCAGTACAGTTCCTTGGAGCACTCCACTATTCACCCTCCTTCACTGAGAGAATTGTGCATTTAAACCTGCCCTCTGTTTTCTATCCATCAACCAGTTCTTAATCCACAACAGAGCATTGCCTCCTATCCCGTGACTCTTTAATGTTCTTAGAAGTCTCTCATGAGGGACTTTGTCAAATGCTTTCTGAAAATTTAGATACACTACATTTTGCTGGCTCACCTTTATCCACATGTTTATTCATGCATTCAAAGAAATGAAGCAAATTGGTGAGGCAAGACTTCCCTTCACTGAATTCATGTTGACTCTGCCCCATTAAACCATGTTTGTCTATATGTTTAGTGATTTTATTCTTTTTAATAGTTTTCACTATTTTGCCTGTCACTGAAGTCAAGTTTACCAGTCTGTAATTTCCCAGATCACCCCTGGATTTCTTTTCAAAAATCAGCGTTACATTGGCCACCCTCCAATCTTCAGCTACTATGGATGATTTTAATGACAGGTTACAGATCACTAACAGCAGATCTGAAATTTCATATTTGAGTTCTTTCAGTACCCTAGGGTATATACCATCTAGTCCAGGTGATTTACTACTTTTTAATCTGTCGATTTGGATCAGTACATCTTTCAAGTTTCCCCAAGATTTCTTTCAACTCCTCCGTATCATCACCCTTGAAAACCATCTGTGGCACAGGTAGATCTCTTACATCTTCTTCAGTAAAGACTGAGGCAAAGAATTCATTTAGCCTCTCTGCTATGGCCCTGTCCTCCCTGAGTGCCCCTTTTACTCATTGATGATCTATCAGCCCCATGGATTCCCTCACAGGGTTTCTGCTTCTGAAAATACCTGAAAAAGTTATTATTATGAGTTTTTGCCTCTGAGGCAAGTTTCTCTTCTTATTCTCTTTTGGTCTTTATCAATGCTTTGCATCTAACTTGCCAGTGCTTATGTTGCTTCTTGTTTTCTTCATTCAGATCTTTTTCCATAATCTGAAAAATGTTCTTTTGGCTCTAATAGTCTCTTTCACAACCATGCTGGCTATCGCTTGCTCTTCTTTCCATCTTTATTAAAATATGCTTTCTCAGTTCGTACAAATAGTGCATTGTTTTAACTAAACCTTAAAAAAAAAAAAAGCTTTGCCATAGCAAAATTGTACCTATAGATATATTAATCCCATTATTGTATGCAACTCATGATATTTGTTTTTTGTAATGTTTTGCTACAGGTGATAGTGCCTGATGTCAAGAATATGTCCATCAGTTTTTTGGTTTATCCATCTGAATGCATCATTTGTGTATGCACAAAGAAACATGTAGGGACTATGAAGAGGAGCAGGAACAGCCAGCAGTGGGAAGGTCTGGTGCCATCCAAACCTGAGAAGGAGTCACAGTCAGAGATGGAAATGATGGAGCAGGAGCATGGATGTTAGGCCCTGTCAACTGAGGAACAGCAGCAGCTTGCAGTAGTGGAAATAGCTGAGCGCAGGACAGGTGACTGAATATGCTCCCTCTCCCCTCAAGGGTGACTACAGGCTGCCAATGATAGTACTGGTGAAAAGGGGCAAGAAGAGGATGAGAGCAAGGAGTGATGGGGAATGAACGGGAGGGGTGAGAGCAGGGAGAGGATATGAAGCGAGAATGAAGGGATAGGAGAGAGTAAAGGGGAGGGAAAGAGAGAGAGAGAGCGAGAGACAGCAGGGAGTTAGGAAAAGGGTAGAGAGGAGAAACAGAGCGGAGAATGCATGGTCATTGTATACATTTATACCTTATGCAAACACCCTCCCATGAATTCAGCCATCTCACTCACATGCATATTCCTTCTCCCCACACACCCCAACCCATTCATTCTGTCATATACTCCACACACATACCCATACCCTATTTCCTCTCCACACACATACCCATACCCTATTTCCTCTCCATCCCCCTATATTTCTAACCCCCCCCCCCCCCACACACACACACACACACACTCACTCTGACCAACATCCCTCACTGAACCTTCATAGACAGAAATACCACCACAAACATCATTCTCTAACACACATATACACACACATACATTACCCCATCCATGTTCTGTCACCTAAGTCACACTTTACTATAACCCTCTCCCCTGAGACCCTCACAATGGTGAGCCAGAGTGTGCCAATAGTGAAAGAGGAAATGTACCACTGTGTCACACAAGAAGTATTCACTTTCAACTGTTTGATTTTCATTTTAGTGTCCTTGGAGGAAACAGGAAATGACAGCTATTGAGATGATCATAATTCCATTTCATTGCTTTCAGTGTAAGAAAAAGAAATGTACCTGGAACCAAGATTCTACAATAGCTTCTGCTTCAGCTATAAAACACATCTTTTACTTCCAAATATGTTTTGTCTGTGTGTGTGTGTGTGTGTGTGTGTGTGTGTTTCAAATCAATTTTCATCAGCTTGCTAATACTATACTGTTGAAACTTATTGTGCCTTATTGTTCACCATAGACCATCTGTTTGCTAGGAAATATTTTTCATTAGTGGGAACACCATAGGCTCAGGCATACTATTACTACTACAAGTATATGAAAGCATTTGGCCCATAGCCACAGCCACTGGTTTGATGCCTTGATTGCAAAGTAAAAATCAATGCAGATATACCAAGTAAAGAGTAATAATTTTTGAGCAATGGAAGGGCAGCAGAAAGCTTTGTTAGAGAACTGGCATGCTCTTGACTTTCACAAAAAATGACCAAAAGAAAATTTGTTTCCTGCAATATAATTAAGGAAGGAAGGAGTGTATAAAAAGACCATTTTCTGTTTTCACCCAAGAGAAAATTAATGTTTGAACCTCATATAGATCCACATAATCACTTTGTAAAAATGATGTTTATGAATATTTGATCTATTTTGAGCTGAAACTCATGAATTTGGCTTTCATATTCAGAATGAAACTTTTGGGGTTTTTTCATAGGCTAATCCCCTGTTTACAAAGCCGCGTTAGCAGCTGCCGCATGGCAATGCCGACACAACCCATTCAAAGTTAATGGACTGTGTCAGCATTACCACAGTGGCAGCCACTAGTGCGGCTTTGTAAACAGGAAATACATTTTTTATGAATACACCTGAGTACATATTAGGTATAAATCCTTTTTTACATCAGGGAGTTAGGCTTTGGAACAGACTGCCTTTAGAAATTTGGAAAATAACACAATATTATCCCTTCAGGTAAGCGTTAAAGTCTTTTTTTGTTTGATGAAAAAGATGTTTTTTTGTTTCAGTGTATTAGATATGCAACTGTAATTAATGTTTTAGATGTGCAATTGATGAGAAAGATGTTTTGTTTTTGTTTTTTAGTTTCAATGTATTAGACATGCAATTGTAAGTTCTCCTGAAGAAGGACTTATTGTTTGTAATCCGCTTAGAATCTCATTTGAATTTAGCAGAACATAAGTATAATAAAAATCATATAGCATAACATAGCATAAATCAAAAGGAAAAAAACTACAGATTATATCAATAGTCATATTCCTCCAAATTCTAGAAATGGTGCTTTAAATTATGTGTGCAAATTTGAGTGAGCGCTCAATTTGCGCATGTAATTTAATCAAATAATGAACCAATTAGTGCCAATAATTAGGCCCTAACAATCAATTATTGGTGCTAATTGGCATTAATTAAAATCTGTGCATGTAAATTTAGGCACCCAGATCCATGCATAACTTTAACAAGTGGATCAAAAAAGGGAGTGCAGCCATGGGAGGATCATAAGCGGATTAGGGGCATTGCTGCAATTTATGCACTTTGTTATAAAATAAGGGGGATCCGCACCTAATTTAGGCATGGAGATTTATACCAAGGTTTCATTGGTGTAAATAGTCACGCCTAAATGTAGTCATGGTTCCCAGCATTTAGCACTAGTCTATAAATGGCACCTAACTTTGAGCGCTGTTTATAGAATAGCGTTTAGTCCTTTTTTTTCCATCGATGATTTTTCAGCACTATTTATAGAACTGAGTCCATTTTGTGATACAAAAATAATACACCAAATATTGAATTTCATTCATGCTAGTTGACATGGTTGGTCTGTTGGCTCTACCCATTGTATTCAGATGAAAAATGCTTTGATAGCTCTTTGCATAGGCCAACACTGTCAGAAACAGATCCTATTTCATATAAAATGATTCTTAGAAAGGAGAAAAAAGTTCATACATCAAATCCATCCCTTTAATGTACTAATGTTATTACAAGAGTGTCCAAGTGGTCAAAATATAGAAATATGATTTTGAGAGATAAGACATAGACACCCCATATAAGAGGCTTGGGGAGGCTAAGCCTCCCCAGCCCAGCTGTGACCTTTTCCGCGGCCCCGCCTGCCTCCTTCTCCAAGACGAGATTCAGTGAGCCCATTGCGCAGCGCGATCTGGTAGGCCTCGGTGGTCCCGCATCTGCACGCCTTGCACTCATCTAGGCGCTCCCGTCTGGCTCGTTGAGCGCGTGGACGAGCAGAGGTTTCAATCGCTACTCAGTAGGGATGGCTGGTGGGTGATAGCAGGTGCCATGCATGTATCCAGCGGTTAGCGGGGGCTTCAGGCTCCTTGTTTCACCCGACGGTCAGCGCATGTGGTGTGGGCCAGCCTGGGCTGGTCTGGGTTGTCTGCTCCTGTGGTGCTGCCCACGGCTGCACCTCTCGTTTTCGAGAATGTACCTTGTGCGCAGCGCCTTTCACCTCCTTTTTTTCCCTGCCATTCTGGGCCGGCGTCTGGCCGGCCAGTGCCCTGGAGCTGCGGGCGGGATCCGAGGTCAGGTATGGTGGTACTAAGTTTCCGAAGCAGTGGTGGGCTGCGTTTGGCGCTCTGCTACCTGCTTCGGGAGAATCCTGGGAGATCGGGATGACCTAGTTCTTCAGCTGGGCTGCTCTGTATTTCAGAATATGTTAGTATGTATGCCCCACCCCATCCTTTGCCTCCCCAAATGAAAAAAACTATGCTCATATTTCATGCAGCTATATTGAAAGGGATTCTTAGTTTTTGAACCAAGGTTTTAATGTGTACGAGTGTCGCATCCTCTGAGAGAAGGCATGCCTGGATGAGGTTTTTATATACTTTAAGTACATAGCATTGCCTTAAACCCGATGACAAGCTGCTACTAAATGAATGGGGGAAAAAAATACATCTGTACAACAACTTTTGCCATGTCATTGTTTACAGAAGCACTTCCAACAGGTATCTAAGCAAGAAAGCAAGACATGTGGTTGCTTCTACTGCAGAAAGGCAGCAGCCACATCTTTATATCCACATTAGGCTATTCTCTTCCTCTGCCTGGAAAGGAGCACCATGTTATGGAGGGAGAAGGGAAGTGGGGGCCGACAAAGAAGCTCTTGTCTGAACATGGCCACTGGCTGGAAATGGTAGGAGGAGAGAGAGGGAGAGCCAGGGGACATGGACAAGAGCAGTGGACAGCCAGAGAGAGAGATGGGGAGAGAAAGAGAGGACATGGGCAGGAGAGAGAGAGATAGAAGATGCTGGGGAGATACTGGGGGAGACCCTAGCTGTCAGACTGAGAAATGCTGGCTGGATGAAAGCAGGGAGAAAGAGGAAAAATGCTGGAAGGAGGGGGCAGAATGGGGGAAGACGCTGATAGGGAGGGAAAGAGGAAAGACACTGGAAGGATGGGGTGAGAGAGGACATGCTGAATGGAAAAGAGTCAAGAGAAAGAACTGTCTAGAAGGAAGGGGAGATAGAGGGAGACAAAGGACGGAAGGATTGGGAGAGGGTAATGGGTGGAAGGATGGAGAGAGAAAGAGGGATGACACTGGATGGAAGGGTAGGAGAGAAAGAGGGAAGGTGCTGGACATGGATGGAGGGGAGGGAAGTATATGCACCTGGATGGAGGGGAGTGAGGAGAAATGCTGGATATGGATGGAGAGGAAACTGTTGAATTTAAGAGCTGGATCGGGATACTGAAGGATAGGGACAGGGCTACAGATGGTAGACAGGACGCATAAGGACACAGGAGGATGGTGGACATGGTGAGAGAAAAAATATCAAATGGAAAGAAGGCACTGCATAAAACAGAAGACACTGGGACCAAAGCGAATAGAAAAACTAAATGATCAGACAACAAAGGTAGAAAAAATTATTTTATTCAGAATTTATTAACTGGAATATGTCAGCTTTTGGAAATGTGCATCTGTGATATTTTGCATGTAAATTTCAATTTTTCTAGTATTGCTGCATGCTGAGTCTGACTTCTTGAGGTAACTTTCCAGTTCAGTATTTTGCCTTCATTTCTGTTGTGTCATGTGTTTTTCATGTGTGATCAAGGTGCAGTATTCTGCTAGCATGTAGTATTTTCAGCCCTTTTTGTGTTCTTTTTTTGTTTCACTAGGTTATGCACTGGTGTTTTAGAGCCCGGTGTAATTACAGTGCTGCCTTTACACGCATAAGGTTGTAGCTCGTCCTGGCCTTGGAATTAGTACTGTTATGGTTTGGTAAGGTTATGAGTTTGTTTTTGCACAAGTTTGTTTATAGTGTTTTGCAGTGGAGAGATTGTGTATTAGCCTTACTGAGTTGGCACCAAATCATCAGAAAGGGTTTTAGAGCCTAAATCATGACACACTACCTCTTGAAGGATCTACATATAGTCGTTCATAAAAGAAGCTCATTGTGAACCTTTCCACCCTAAAAGGGTGTTTTGTGGCTGTACATGAGAATTGTGATATTATGATCCCTTGTTTCATATTGTTGATGGTCTGCATTTTCCGTATGGGTGGTATATTGGTTTATTAGGGTCTGCCCAGTGTTATGGTACAGTAAGGTTTATGAGTGTGTTTTTGCACAAATTTGTGCATAATGTTTTGCAGTTGAGCAATTGTGGTTAGTATATGCTTTGACCAACCACTTTATTCTTTGACATATACATATTTAATATCTAAATTTAATAAAAGGTATTAATTGTGACTTATTTTTACTTATTTTTTTTCTGTGTTGTCAAACAATTATGGATGTAAGCCCCGCCCCTGGCCCCACCCCTAACCCTACCCCCTTTAGCCTCCCCAAACAGTTGGGCCACCGACCGCCTATGGGGGTGTAGTTGTCAATGTGGACTACTGTTAAGATGTGTCATTTATCACTTACTCATGCTATTTTTATCACAGCTCCCATGTTATGCAATGAGACCTAGTTACTAATAGCTGGGTTTAACAGTAAAATAACACATTAACGGTAGGCCACGTTGATAAGTTCCCCCTATGTGATATGTTGTAAAGGTCCATGTGGCCACTCATTCTCTCTGTGATCTTGGGAAGGTCATTATACCTGTACCTCCAGAACCTAGTTGAAAACAAAGCATTTGAATTAATTTGACATTTCTAGTAATTATATTAAAAACAATTATTTGTAAATGTAAGGCCCATAACCTCAATAGATTAATACTATAGAGGGGCATTTTCTATATGCTGTATAAGTCCAAATTGAGATGTTTTGCTGAAAATATCTCAATCCAGCGTCTAGCACACAGTCATAATCGAACCATAAAACGTCTACATTTCTGGTTTCATTATGGCTTTGAGCTAGATGTTTTCAGGCTCAACACATTCATCTGTAAGTAGCATTTTCTAAAAAAAAAAAAATCCCGGAGAAAAACATAGAAATACAAGCCATGGGGAGGTCTGTCTGGCAGCATTCCTAGTAAACTGACAACACAGACATCCCAGCAGTGCAGAGGGGCAGCCTAGTGGTCAGTGCAATGGACTTCACATAAAAGATCTCAGGCTCAAATCCTACCTAAACTCCTTCATATTGTATGGTGCGCCCTATAAGAACAGAGAAAACCTACTGTATCTAAAGATCCACCAGTGCAATAGCCCTCAGACTTGCAGGTCACTTATATATTTAAGTATAGGAGGTATTTCTATGTTCCAGGAGGGCTCACATATTTGTACTGAAATGGAAATGTTAAAGTGGGTCTTGAACCTAGGTCCCGTTGCTCACTGTCCACTAGGCTATTCCACCCACTTGCTTGCTGCTGTCTTAGGAATGATAAAAAGAGTGCCTTCTCCTTTCTCAACAGTATATAGTATACTATTGAGAAAGGAGGAGACATTGTTTATTCTGCTGCTAGCTAATGAGCTGTTTTCATTGCTTCGTCTACTAACCAGTGGCGTAGCTATGGGGGGGTACGGGGGCCTGGGCCCCCCAAATTGGCTCTGGGGCCCCCAGTTTGGCTGGCGGAGGTCCCTGACCCCAACCCCACCAGCTGAAGTGTTTATCTGTCAAGCGCTGGTCTCGCACTTGCGTCCTCTCCTGTTTTCAGCGTGCCGTGCACAGCACGCTGAAAACAGGAGAGGACACAAGTGCGAGACCAGCGTTTGACAGATAAACACTTCAGCTGGTGGTGGTTGTGGACCCTGCCAGCAATGGTACCTTGCGCTAGCGGGCGGTAGGTGGGGGGCAGGGGAGGTGGCCTAAAATGTGCCCCCCACGCTTTGGGCTCTGGACCCCCCTCCCGCTGAGGTCTGGCTAAGACCCTGCTACCAACTATTAGGTATTTGTCCCCTTTGGGACCCTAATAGTTGTTAATCCCTGATGCAGCCTCTAGAGAGGAGAAACGTGGCCACATCAGGCTGTGTTTTAAAGTGTCAAGAATAAAAACCTTTTTAACTATTAGATGCTTTTGTGGCTTGGTGTAATTTAGACATCAGCAAATTTGCAATAGTCCAGTTTTGAAAGTAACAAAACCTGAACCAACAATCTAAAAACAGATAGATTAAAATTTTCCAAATAGTTCTTCATTTCTTTAGGACAGAAAAGCATCTTTTCCCACCTTATAAACAAACGGGTGCCTAAAGATAGTTAATTATCCACCTCAATTCCCAGAATTCTGGAAGAAACATCCAGTTTCATCTGAAAATTATTAACTCAAAAGTAACAATGGGCCTACCCATAAAAACTTTATTTTCTCTTTATTAAGCTTAAATGTATATGCAGAAACCCATGAATCGACTAAATCTAAACAACCACAAAGAGCAGATTCATGTCCTGCATTGTCAATAATAAAAAGCAATACCATAGTAATATCTGCATATATAAAGGATTGCATCTTTGAGTTATCTAGATTTTTTTGCTAATGGTTGCATCAAGATATTAAACAGTGTAGGGGACAATGGGGAACCCTGAGGTACCCCACAAGCAGGTCCCCAGGGTGCCGCCATTTCCCCATGTATTTTCACCCTTTATGATCTATTTAGAAAAACCTCTGATCCAATACAAAACAGGACCCGAGATACCCCAAAAGTCCAATAAACATAACAAAAGAGTATGATCCACCAAATCAAAGGAACTACTTAAATCAAATCAGCACCCACACAGTCCTCAAAGCAATGTTGCTGACCCACACCCAGCACGGGAGGGAAGGAAGGATCAAAAACACCCACGCACCCTCAATAAATATTCTTCTCATCACCCCAACTCATTTTATACCTCCCTCACTCTTCCTGCCCCCTTCAACTCCCCACCAGTGCAAAACCCCTCAGACCTTCCCACTTCTTTAACCACCATTCCTTATCATTAGACACTCCTCTTGCCCTTTCACTAATTAAGACTATCCCCACTGCACTCCCTTCCCCACCCCCATTCACCCCCCCCCCAGCTACCAATCACCCACCCATCCCCCATCTTCTGATAGGGCAAGCTCAGCCAATGTTACCTGCCCTTCATGTTATTTGGAGGGCATCAACATACCCTGTATAAGTCATGCACCCCTAGTTTCCCCAAGTTTGTCTATATCCAGCTTCCCTGATCTCCATCCTATTCAATCTTCTTCATAGCATCTAGTTCACCTTTTATAGTCATTTCCAGTTCTCAAGCTGGATTTTTTGTTTTTTTATTATTATTTTTTTGTTTCAGAAATATACCATCTGTTTGGGCCTGTTGGTGTTGGGTCTCAGAACCAAAAACCCAACGCCTCACCCATACAAATTCTCCCAACTGATTTCTTAGTACCACTGGCTGGGACCAGAGCTTGAGAGCGAGACAGAAGGGAAGCGCACCGAGTGAAGACTACGCTTTTCATTGCCGCTGCCGACGCTGCCTTAACCCGGTACATTTTTTCAATTGCAGAGGAGGAGGAGGAGGAGGGGGTGGTGCTGGGAGGGAGGGAGGGAAGAAGGACGGGCGGGCTGATGCTTGTTTGGAAGAGGGAGGGAGCGAGGGCAAGCGGCGTGGTGCTTGGTGGGAGGGAGGGAGGGAGGCCTGGTGCTGGGTGGGAGGGAGGTAGGCCTGACACTGGGTGCTGCTGGGTGGGAGGGAGGCCTGACGCTGGGTGCTGCTGCGTGGTGGGAGGGAGGGAGGCCTGATGCTGGGTGCTGCTGGGTGGGTGGGAGGCCTAATGCTTAGTGCTGGGAGGGAGGCCTGGTGTTGGGTGCCACTGGGTGCTGGGTGGGAGGGAGGGAGGCTTGATGCTGGGTGCTGGGTGGGTGGGTGGGTGGTTGGAAGGGAGGCCTGATGCTGGGTGGGTGGGTGGTTGGGAGGGAGGGAGGCCTGATGCTGGGTGCTGCTGGGTGCTGAGTGGGTGGGAGGGAGGGAGGCCTGGTGCTGGGTGAGAGGGAGGCCTAGTGCTGGGTGGGAGGCCTGATACTGGGTGGGAGGGCTGGCGGCCTGATGCTGGGTGCTGGGTGGGAGGGCGGCTGGACATGGGTGGGGGGAGAGGAGGGTGGCTGGAGGGGAGAGGAGGGTGGCTGGACATTTGTGGCTGGAGGTGAGAGGAAGGTTGCTGGATATGGATGGAGGGAAAGAAATGAAAAAAGGAGGAAAGTAAAGAAATAAATGGAGGCAAGAAATGAAGAAGAAAGGAGGAAAGTAAAGAAATAAATGGAAAGGAAGCCCTGGAAACAGAGTTAAGAGAACAGATAGAGAGCAGCAGAATCAGCGACTAGGACCAATATGGATAGAAAAACAAAATCACCAGACAACAAAGGTAGAAAAAAATCATTTTATTTTCATTTTAGTGTTTGGAATATGTCCAATTTGAGAATTTACATCTGCTGTCTTATTTTGCAGTGGGTATACTGGAGCTGTAACAACTTACAGAAATGATTTATAATGAAAGAAAATCATGTTATTTTTTTCTCCTATACTAGTATAATATTTTCAATGATGTCTGTCTATATGCGCCATGGCTGGTGTAAGGGGGTGTGGCTATCATAGGGGTGGAGTCATATGTGGTGACCCCGCCCATAATGAGTACCGGCACTTCGCGATAAATAATTAGATTTTGGGTTGCTGTTTGGGCACTCGGTCTCTGAAAGGTTCGCCATCACTGGTCTATAGACTACTTCTTAGATATTAGATATTTAGCAGTACTGAAACTGCTTGATCTAGGCCTTCATAAGTATACCTCCACCAGCACATCTTTGCCATAACAACTATAGGAGCAGTTGCTGTAATTGTTTGTTCCTGCAGTCATAATAGCAAGGGTACACAGACAAAGGTATCTATTCAATAATCACTTGCATAGAGATTTTCATGAAATGAATGAACTTAAGACAGTGCAAAACTGGCTTCATTTAACATTCCATACAGTAAGCTTTGAAATGCATTCCATTTTATTTGTAATTCTCATTAAGATTTTTCTCATAACATTCATATTTTCCGTTCAGATTCACAGACATTAGAAAAGAGCTAGTCAATGAGGTAGAAAAACATTTTGTTATTCACCTCAAATACCTTTCAAACTCAATTAAAAATGTGTTTTAACCCCTTCTTATGAAGAGCGAAGAGGACTGGATTACACGCATATTTGATTCATGCATGTCCTATCTCTGGGGAAAGTACAAACAGATTAAGAGCTAAATGGTTAATGTGCCTTTTTCTGTGTATTTTCTGTCAGAATTGAAATGTTCTGCTCATAGCGTCAAAACAAATGTCCATTTCACATCCATTTTTGAACAGAAAAAACAGTGGGATTTCCTGTTCGATAATACATGAGAAGGACGTTCTTGCACTGAAAACGTTCAAGATAGCCATTTAAAAAAAAAATGAAACATCCAAAATATGAACGCCAAAAAAGCAGGCATGTCTGTTTGGCTTCATTTGCACAAAAATAGCCACACAGATGTCCCTGTAGAGCGCAGAGGGGAAGCCTAGTGGTCAGTACAGTGGACTTTTTAAACAGTGAGACCCAGTTACAAATCCTGTCTTAATTCCTCTGTATGTTATTGTGAGCTCTCAGGAACAGATAAAAACCTACTGTACCTAAAGGTACACCACTACAATAACCATCATGCTTGCAAATGTCTTATAAATTCAGACAGTAGGTATTTCTATATTCCAGGAGAGCTGATATATTTGTACAGAAATAAGAGTTAAAGTAGGTGTTACACCTGATTCCCGTTTTTCAAAGTCCACTGCACTGACCAGTAGGCTACTCCTTACACTTGCTTTCTGCTCTATTAGGAATGACCATAATACCTGAAGCCAGCGTGGGCAGATGGGAAAAATTTTCCCCACCCAAAATCGGCCCTAAACCAGCCCAAAACCCACCCAAAGTCAAACCCCGCCTCCAACGTCACTGACCCCGCCTCCAACATCACCGCCCCACCCCTGACGTCACCTCTGATGTTGTTAGCCACGCCCCTGACATCACCTCTGATGTCATTAACCCCGCCCCTGATGTCAACCCTACCCCGGAAAAGCTTCTATTGGACCAAATTGGACCAATAGAAGCCCCCCAAAAAAGCGCAAACCCCGCACAGCTGCAACGAAAAAGAAGCCCAATTTCCCGCAGCCCGCAGCCTTCGAAAATTTCCAGCATCCTGGCTTAAAAACCAGCCCAATTGGGTGGGAAACCCGCCCATCTGGCAATGCTGCCTGAAGCTGTCATATAGCCTAGTATCCACTGTCACTTTCACTTCTTTAGGGGGGGAGGGGGTCAGTAACCACTGTGAGATTAAGGAGGGGTCATTCCCTCATCCCTTCGGTGGGCAGTGGCTCAATTAGGTCTCCTTTTTTGTACCCCAAACAGGTCTAGATAAAAACATCCTTCTTTTATTGCATTGGATGTTTCTTCCCATTCCCTATGAGGACGTTCACACGGCTATTTCAGTTACTAATGATACTGTTAGAAAGCCGAGCTTCTGAGGTCTTTTCCTCCTTTCAAAGAAAGTTTGATATATGTAACTCCTGCTCTCATTAATAATTTTGGCGCTTCATAAATTAGGAAAATAACTTGTTACATATCATTTTGGAAAGTCCTGAAAATGTAGCTATTCCAGAAGTATTTGATGAATAAATAATTGGATTTTGATGAAGTTAGATTATTTTATAGATATTTATTTGTTCCTTATTTTCTTTGATGTTTATAATTGTTTTATATATTGATATTAGCTGAAATTTTATTGTATTTTACTATTTTATGTGTAACCTGCTTTGAACCTGGAGGTTAAGCAGGATAGAAATGCTGGAATTAAATTTAATTAACCACTTTGAGATGTTTTCTCTTTTGAAAATGAGTGCCATAGTTTGGCCCCTTGCTGGTGGGGTCCAATTACTGCAGCTTGGTCTGTAGAAGGAGATGGGTCTTACATTTGATCAAGGTCTCTGGCTCAAAAGGGCTGACACACTGTGAAAAGGAAAACAACCACTTTCAATACAGTTCAACAAAAATCGAAAATGTCTTTAATACATGTCAGGACTTGATAACCACTCCAGGGATAGTTAACAGGCAGCCTAGATGTACAAAGAGTGTCCACCACTGCTATGTTTCTCCTTTCCCTTATGGCTGGTTGCACCACTCAAAGTTCACATTCAAAATTCTCCAGTATACTACTGTCACGTCCCTTACCTGTGCCGCTCTGCCTGCGGGGATACCTCGCTCCACGAGCAGGAGAGAGCGGGGTATCGCTGGCTACGGGCGGCATGGTAGGGGAGTCTGGGCTTCCTCCTGGACGGCTCCGGCCCGCCGCTATGCTGCTGTAGCGTCTGGAGAGCGCCGACGCTGCAAATATGGCCGGCGCACTCTAGCTGGAAAGTCTCTTCCGGGTGCGGGGCCCAGGAGCATGGGGAACGCCTCTTCTGGGCGCGGATTGGCTGGTCGCGGCTAGGCTCCGCCCGCTCCTTGTGACCAGCCTATCCAGAGCCTCCTGGGGCTGGTTGTTGGCCACGCCTTCCGGACAGCTGATGGTGGTTTCCCTGATGGAGGGGGCTACTTAAACCAGACTCTGACAGAACTCTTTGCTTCGGCTTCTGCTGGTGTGGATTCCTGAGTTCTGTGTCTTTGGATTGTTTCTCTGCTTTGAACCACAGTTTGGACCTGGACTTTGCTTTTGCCTTGCCGCCTGCCTTTGAACCACAGTTTGGACCTGGACTTTGCTGTTGCCTACCGCCTGCCTTTGAACCACAGTTTGGACCTGGACTTTGCTATTGCCTGCCGCCTGCCTTTGAACCACAGTTTGGACCTGGACTTTGCTATTGCTTACCGCCTGCCTTTGAACCACAGTTTGGACCTGGACTTTGCTATTGCCTACCGCCTGCCTTTGAACCACAGTTTGGACCTGGACTTTGCTATTGCCTGCCGCCTGCCTTTGAACCACAGTTTGGACCTGGACTTTGCTATTGCCTGCCGCCTGCCTTTGAACCACAGTTTGGACCTGGACTTTGCTTTTGCCTGCCGCCTGCCTTTGAACCACAGTTTGGACCTGGACTTTGCTATTGCCTGCCGCCTGCCTTTGAACCACAGTTTGGACCTGGACTTTGCTATTGCTTGCCGCCTGCCTCTGAACCACAGTTTGGACCTGGACTTTGCTTTTGCCTGCCGCCTGCCTTTGAACCACAGTTTGGACCTGGACTTTGCTGTTGCCTACCGCCTGCCTTTGAACCACAGTTTGGACCTGGACTTTGCTTTTGCCTGCTGCCTGCTTTTGTGCCACAGGGTGGATCTGGACTTGCCTTTGTCTACCACCGGCCTGGAACCGCTGATCGGATCGGGACCTTGTCTTTTGGGCAATTGTCTGCTCCATTCTGCCCTTCGTGGGAGGTCTCTGCCCTGACTCCCCAGGTAAGATCAGGACTGTCTGGCTGCCAGACGTTGTTTGGCACAAGGGCTCACTTTTCGGGGCATAGGCCTGACAGAAAGCCGAAGCCATGAGCTCGCCAGATAAACCTGATCTGACTGACTTGGCTCAAGCTCTTCAACAGCAACAGGCCCAGCTCAACAGATTATCTGGAGTACTGCAAGATGTGTGTTCTCAGATGTCCGTGCAGCGAGCACCGGCTTCTGGAGCTAGTAGGACATCTCCACCTCTGCCTACCTTTCGGTTGCCTGAACCTCCTCGGTTTGACGGCACACCCTCCGCATGCCGCGGATTCTTGAATCAATGTCAGATGCTCTTTGACATGCAACCTGCTTCTTTTCCTACGGACAAACAGAAGATTACCTACATTATCTCATTACTCTCCGGTGCGGCTCTGGCATGGGCGTCACCTCTCTGGGAGCAACAGGATCCTCTCCTTTCGGAATTAGGAGAATTCCTGCGTCAGTTCCGCATGGTCTTCGATGTTCCAGGACGCCCTTCTTCCGCCGCAGGAGAGCTACTACGGATTCAGCAAGGAAGCAGTACGGTTGGTACCTATGCTATTCGATTCCGTACCCTGGCGGCAGAACTTAAATGGAATCAAGAGGCTCTTACGGCCATTTTCTGGCAAGGCTTGAGTGGACGCATTAAGGACGAATTGGCCGGCCGAGAAATCCCTGGTACTCTGGACGCCCTTATCGCCTTAAGCACTCGGATTGATGTCCGCTTCCAGGAACGAGCACGAGAACAAGTTGCCTCTCGTCCGTCGCGCAGGTTTTCCCCTCAAAGACCACGAACGGTCTCTCCTCAGGAGGGTGCGGTTCCTACTGCGGAGGGATCGGAAGTGCCTATGGTGATTGGCAGGCATCGACTAACAGCTGTGGAACGAACCCATCGGAGGGAGAATAAACTATGTATGTACTGTGGGAAACCTGGTCATTTTGTGAAAAGGTGTCCCAACAAGCCGGGAAATGCTTAGACCCTAGCCTGGTGAAGGGGGTGGTTGTGGGTCGTTCAGGAACCCTTCCGGATAACTTAATGACAGTACCTATTATCTTACTGTGGCAAGAATACAGGATAAATACCCTAGCCTTGTTGGATTCAGGAGCAGGAGGCAACTTTATTGATGCTAGACTACTTCAGGGCCTAGGCAGGCCGGTTACTCCCTGTAAACCAGCTCTTCAAGTAACGTCTATTCATGGCTCTACTCTGCCACTGCCTATTACCCATCTCACTCTTCCGCTGCGAATGCAGGTGGGTCTTCTTCATCATGAGGAGATACAATTTCTTATTTTACCTCAAGCCATCCATCCTGTAATTCTAGGTATACCCTGGTTGCGGCTGCACGCGCCTTGCATAGACTGGCCTTCGGGAGAAATCAGCCGGTGGAGTGGTCGTTGTTTTGAAACTTGTCTAACACCAGTGCGCCCTCCCTCTATTAATGTGCCAGCGCTCTCTGGAGTCCTCCTCCCCTGTGAAGCTTCTCTTCCGAAGGAATACAAGGAGTTTTCTGATGTCTTTGATGCCCGGGAGGCAGATTCCCTCCCACCCCATCGCCCGTTTGATTGTCCCATTGATTTGTTACCCGGTACGATGCCTCCTCGAGGAAGATTATATGCCTTGTCCCGGGATGAATCTGCTGCCATGCGGGACTACATTCAGGACAATCTTCGTAAGGGATTCATCCGACCATCTTCTTCTCCTGCCGGGGCAGGGTTCTTTTTTGTTTCCAAAAAAGATGGGTCCTTGCGGCCCTGCATTGACTATCGCGGACTTAACAACATCACAGTCAAGAACCGGTATCCCCTCCCACTTATCCCGGAGCTTTTTGATCGACTCCAGGGGGCAGTTATTTTTACTAAGTTGGATCTACGAGGGGCCTACAACTTGATTCGTATCCGCCAGGGAGACGAGTGGAAAACTGCATTTAATACTCACGACGGTCATTTTGAGTATCGGGTCATGCCTTTTGGACTTTGTAATGCTCCGGCTGTATTTCAAGATTTCATCAATTTCATTTTCAGGGATCTTCTTTGTTCTTCAGTCATTGTTTACTTGGACGATATTCTGATCTTCTCTGCTTCTCCCCTGGATCATCCCGGGCATGTCCGCACAGTGCTTCAACGACTCCGGGATCATCGACTGTTTGCCAAGTTGGAAAAGTGTGCGTTTCATCAATCCACTATTCCTTTTTTGGGACATATTATCTCTGCTGTTGGATTACAAATGGATCCTGCTAAACTGCAGGCTATCCGGGACTGGCCTCTCCCCCAGGGTCTCCGAGCCTTACAGCGTTTTCTTGGTTTTGCTAACTACTACAGACAATTCATTCCCCATTATTCGCTCCTCACGGCTCCTTTGACAGCCCTTACTCGGAAGGGGGCGGATGTTCGGCATTGGTCTCCTGCTGCCCTGGAGGCTTTTTCGGCCTTGAAGGCGGCTTTCTTGTCTGCATCTGTACTCCGTAGCCCTGATGTCACGAAGCCTTTCATCGTGGAGGTCGATGCCTCTGCTTTGGGTGTAGGGGCGGTGCTGTCCCAGACAACTTCTTCTGGTAAGAAACATCCTTGTTTTTTTTTTTTCTAAGAAGTTTTCGCCTGCTGAACGCAATTATACTATCGGGGACAGGGAGCTGCTGGCCCTGAAACTCGCCTTTCAGGAGTGGCGATACCTACTGGAGGGGGCTGCTCACCCTATTACAGTCATCACTGATCACAAAAATCTGCTTTATTTGCAAGATGCCAAACGCTTGAATCCCCGGCAGGCTCGCTGGTCACTATTTTTTGCGCGTTTTACCTTTCACTTGGTGTTTCGGCCCGCAGAGAAGAATATACAGGCAGATGCCCTCTCCCGAGCTTTTGACGTACCTGAGGAGCCTGAGGAACTCTATCCTATGCTCAATCCTGCTTGCCTTTCTCCTATGGTGGGGGCATCCGCCTGTCTCAAGACTCCTGTTCCGGCCCGATCTCGTCGCAAGGTCCTTCAGTGGGGTCATTCTGCTGCGTTTTCGGGACATTTTGGGTTCCGTAAGACCTATCATCTTATTTCCCGTTATTTTTGGTGGCCCCACTTGGCCCAGGAGATTCGGCAGTTTGTCTCTACTTGTCCTACCTGTGCCCGTACCAAGTCCTTGCCAGGCAAGCCGTGGGGGCTTCTTCAACCATTACCGGTACCCCATCTACCGTGGCAGGAGGTCTCGATGGACTTTATAACTGATCTTCCCTGTTCCAAGGGCAACACGATCATCTGGGTGGTGGTGGATCGTTTTTCTCGCATGGCTCACTTCGTACCCATGCGGTCCCTGCCATCCGCGAAGGTTCTTGCGTCCCATTTTATCCAGCACATTTTTTCGGCTGCATGGACTGCCACATCGTATCATCAGTGATAGAGGGTCGCAATTCACCTCTAAATTTTGGAGATCGTTATGCTCAGCCTTTGGGGTTACCACGCATTTTTCTTCAGCTTACCATCCTCAGACCAACGGCATGGCAGAGCGTACTAACCAGACCCTTAAAGCTTTTCTTCGGGCCTTCACCAATGCTCGTCAGGATGATTGGACTGATCTTCTGGCCTGGGCTGAATTTGCCTACAACAATAGTTTCCATTCTGCTTCACGGACATCACCTTTCTTCACTGTTTTTGGACGTCATCCACGTCTTCCGCCTCCGATTCCTTTGACTGCGGCTCCTCCACTGATCCAGTCTACTCTCACCACCATGCATGCAACTTGGAGGACAGTTCGTCAGCAATTGGGGAGGGCGGCTGCCCGGTACAAGCGATTTGCTGATCTGCGTCGCTGTGCCGCTCCTGTATTCCAGCCGGGACAGAGAGTATGGCTCAGCACCAAGTACCTCAAACTTCGTCTTCCCTCCCTTAAGTTTGCTCCACGCTTCATCGGGCCATTTTCTGTGAGATCTAGAGTGGGGACGATGGTCTATCGACTTCACTTACCTGGTAATCTTCGCATTCACAATGCTTTTCATGTGTCTCTGCTTAAACCTTTTAGGACTTCCCACTGGCATCCTGCTCCAAAGAAGATTCTGGTTCCAGACTCTGACCCTGATCCGGAGTTCGAGGTAAAAGAGATTCTTGATTCTAGACTCCAGAGAGGACGACTGTTCTACTTGATCTCATGGAAGAACTTTGGTCCTGAGGATAACTCCTGGGAGCCTGTTGGTAATATCCATGCCCCTGAGTTATTGCACGAGTTCCACTCTCGTTACCCTAGAAAACCTGGGCCAAGACGGAGGAGGGGGGCTTACGGGGGGGGTACTGTCACGTCCCTTACCTGTGCCGCTCTGCCTGCGGGGATACCTCGCTCCACGAGCAGGAGAGAGCGGGGTATCGCTGGCTACGGGCGGCATGGTAGGGGAGTCTGGGCTTCCTCCTGGACGGCTCCGGCCCGCCGCTATGCTGCTGTAGCGTCTGGAGAGCGCCGACGCTGCAAATATGGCCGGCGCACTCTAGCTGGAAAGTCTCTTCCGGGTGCGGGGCCCAGGAGCATGGGGAACGCCTCTTCTGGGCGCGGATTGGCTGGTCGCGGCTAGGCTCCGCCCGCTCCTTGTGACCAGCCTATCCAGAGCCTCCTGGGGCTGGTTGTTGGCCACGCCTTCCGGACAGCTGATGGTGGTTTCCCTGATGGAGGGGGCTACTTAAACCAGACTCTGACAGAACTCTTTGCTTCGGCTTCTGCTGGTGTGGATTCCTGAGTTCTGTGTCTTTGGATTGTTTCTCTGCTTTGAACCACAGTTTGGACCTGGACTTTGCTATTTGCCTGCCGCCTGCCTTTGAACCACAGTTTGGACCTGGACTTTGCTGTTGCCTACCGCCTGCCTTTGAACCACAGTTTGGACCTGGACTTTGCTATTGCCTGCCGCCTGCCTTTGAACCACAGTTTGGACCTGGACTTTGCTATTGCTTACCGCCTGCCTTTGAACCACAGTTTGGACCTGGACTTTGCTATTGCCTACCGCCTGCCTTTGAACCACAGTTTGGACCTGGACTTTGCTATTGCCTGCCGCCTGCCTTTGAACCACAGTTTGGACCTGGACTTTGCTATTGCCTGCCGCCTGCCTTTGAACCACAGTTTGGACCTGGACTTTGCTTTTGCCTGCCGCCTGCCTTTGAACCACAGTTTGGACCTGGACTTTGCTATTGCCTGCCGCCTGCCTTTGAACCACAGTTTGGACCTGGACTTTGCTATTGCTTGCCGCCTGCCTCTGAACCACAGTTTGGACCTGGACTTTGCTTTTGCCTGCCGCCTGCCTTTGAACCACAGTTTGGACCTGGACTTTGCTGTTGCCTACCGCCTGCCTTTGAACCACAGTTTGGACCTGGACTTTGCTTTTGCCTGCTGCCTGCTTTTGTGCCACAGGGTGGATCTGGACTTGCCTTTGTCTACCACCGGCCTGGAACCGCTGATCGGATCGGGACCTTGTCTTTTGGGCAATTGTCTGCTCCATTCTGCCCTTCGTGGGAGGTCTCTGCCCTGACTCCCCAGGTAAGATCAGGACTGTCTGGCTGCCAGACGTTGTTTGGCACAAGGGCTCACTTTTCGGGGCATAGGCCTGACAACTACAATGGGGCAGGTCTCTCCATTTGTTCAAAACAAAACCAAAAAAAAATGTTACTTATGCAGATTTGTAACAGTCTCTTTCATCTCCACTGCTTTCCCACTTTCATTATAATCTATTAGTATAAACTGTACATGCCCTTAGCTTTCTGTTTCACCATCCCATCAAGATTCAATTGCTAAAAAAATCCAATTGAACACATTCAAGGTGAAGTGACACTAAAGGGGCATCAAAGTAATGTCGTTCCCTTTGGTCTCATGTTCCTTGTCACATGCCTGTGGCCACACAATCACAAGTACTACACGGTGAGTCTAACGTGGCAGAGACTGCAACAAAGTACGAGCCACTCTTCCTTACTGTCACACCATACATCCACTACCGGTTCCCTGATTTCAACACTGAAACCCTAGTCTAGCTCTTAGGTAGAAATGCCCTTGAAATTCCCACCCAAACACCCAGATTCTGAATATGGTGACTAAATTTCTGCATGTAAATTAATTGATTAATGAGACAGTGACAATAATTGGCTGCTAACAACCAATTACTGATTAATTGGCATTAATTGGCATTTATTGCCACATCGTATTCTATAACGATGCTTGTGGAAATCCTATAGCATGTAAATTCAAGGGGGCATATCCGAGGGCCTTTCATGGGAGCATTCCCGGAATTTACACACACTTGTACAGTAGACCCAATCGGCACCTTTTAGACACTGTTTATCCACTTAGATGCTATTCTATAAAGGGTGTGGATCCTTTATAGAATAGCGCTCAGCACTTAAATATTTCGGTGCCACTTTCTCTGTGCCATTTATAGAATCTAGTCCAAAGAGTCTAAAAAAATGTTTATACCTGCTAGCTGGGTTCCTAAATTGGGCTTTATTTTCATCCAAACTTAAGAACCTCAGGGGTCCTTTTACTAAGGCACGCTAACAGATTTAGCACATGCTAATGATTAGCATGCACTAAATGATAAGATGCTCAAATGAATATAATGGGCATCTTAGCATTTAGGGCCTTATTCTTTTAAGGCTGTGCTCCTAAATTTATGAGCCTAATTTATGTCCTAAATTTATGCTCCTAAATTAAGAGCATACACTGTGCTCCAAAATAGATTATGCTCTTAATTTAGAAGCATAAATTAGGAGCATAAATTTTAGGAACATAAATTTAGCGCGCCTTAGTAAATGGACCCCTAAGTTTTCAGCTAAAATTTCATCTTAATTTAAGAGCTTAAAAATTTTGGGCTTCTTTTACAAAGTCACGCTAGCAATTCCCATACTGCAAATGAGAGGAAGCCCATAGGAATTGAATGGGCTTCCTTTCATTTATAAAAGAAGCCCTTTGCTTGTAAATGTAGGCCTGCCATTCATTTGCCTAGATTTAAGGGCCTAATACATGAGCCTCGTACTGAAAATCAGTGCTAAACTCCTAGCTTGTTCCCCACCTATTGCTCCTAAAAATTAGTAGTTTAGTGAAATTTTGACTATAAATTTAGGCACTCAGCCATGGAAAATTTTCAGAGGCCATGTAGGAGCATAATTCTCAGAGGAGAACGTGAAGGCCTAACATGCGATTAGCACATTTAAAAAAAGGCTACCACAAAATGCATTAAAGTGTTTCTCTTTCTGTGCACTAATCACACATTATTTATTTTTTAAATTTTTGTTGGGAAGGGGTGTGGCATGGGCAGGAAATGGGCATGGATGTGTTATCCAGCTAGCATGTTCTGATCAGTACATGCTGGCTGTATAAGGTGGACTTAATATAGGGGCACTTTGCTCCCATATTAATTTTTTCAGGTCCTATGTACTAATAGAAAAAATTGTGTAGGATCTGCATAAATAAAAACAACCCCCCCCCCCCCCCAATAAACCCCGGGGATGGAGATAAAACTCATGGGGTTGGGAACAAAATCCCCACGTCATTCTCTACTCTCCATCTCCTCCTAACCACAAGCCCAGCATGATTTGTAAGTCATACATTTTTTATTCATTTGAGACCATGAACAATATCTTCGTGATGGCAATTTTTTCACACAATAGGAACATAAGAACAATGGAATTTGAGCGCATTGTTCCATTAACAATTGGAATCAAAAGATATTGTAAAGTAAAGGTTTTGTGAGGTATGGGCTGGGGAGTAAGGAACTTCGAACACAAATTAAATTTAAACTGATTTACTTTGAGTTCAACACAAATGCTTCAACATGTCATCCACAGTTCAATATTTTGCTCACTTATGACATGCTTCTTTATTTCTTAGTATAATACATAAAACCACCATGTTCCACTTTGCCAGGCACAAAATCAGCAAGGAATATCATTCTGAGCTCAATGTTATAGCACATCTATTCACCCCAAATTGCTATGGCCTCGAGGCAGATACCACCTGATTCTATAAATGGCGACTAAAGTTGCACACGCAAACCAGCACATGTAGCAAATTTGCATGTGCAACTTAATTGCTTAAAAAGCTAATCAGCGTCAATAATTGACCACTAACAAGCAATTATCGCCACTAATTGGCACTAATTAGAATTTACACATGCAACTTTCTAAACGTATTCTATAAAGTGGTTCATCTAAATTCTAATATGCAAATCTCAAAAAGGGGCATGGCCATGGGAGGGACACTGTTCTAGAATAGGCCTGATCAGTGCCTAAATTAGGCACTGTAATCCAATGTTGGCTGTGGCTGTAGTAGATGTCTGCGTGGTTCCTGTCTCATGGGTTTCACATGGAGGATTTGAGCACATTCTCTGTGCTGCGCCAGGCTGTCCTGTGCCCATGTTGGCTGTGACATTTACACCAGGTTTATTTAGCGTAATTTATTTATTTATGCATTCTTATATCCCACTATTATCCAAAAACAAGTTTCGGTTCAAAGTGGCTTACAGTTTACATTTTGGTGGACTTACAATACTGTGCAATGTGGAGAGGGCATCTATAGTTCATGTGTTTAATCATAGAGTTTTTGAAGAGATAGGTTTAAAGAGGAAAAGGTAGTGGTAGCTTTTGTGTTCACCTGTAGAGTTTGGGTGATATTTATTCATTGTTATGTAGATAGTAGTAGGTAGTTTCTGTTTTCTGGGCTGGCATTTCTTTAGGGTAGTTCAATCATGTTAAGCATATATTCAGATGCCATTCCTAATAGTATCTTGAGTGCTCGCTTTAAAAAATATTCTTGACTTGACTGGTAGCCAATGTAGTGTTTCAAGCAGTGGGTCTCTTTCATATTTTGATTTCTTGAAAATCAGTCTTGCTGCCGTGTTTTGGACTGTTTGCAGAGATTTTAGTGTGTTTTCCTTGCACCCTACGTATGCTGCATTGCAGTAGTCTAGTTGCGATAGTATCATTGATTGGACCAGTATTCGGAAAGAGTGTCTAGGGAAATAGTCTCTTATTCTTCTCAGTTTCCATAGTGTTCTGAAGCTTTTTGATGTTACTGCTGTTATTTGATTGTCCAGTGTAAGATGTTTGTCAAGAATGATTCCTAGTAGTTTAAGTTGTGTTTCGATGTGGTATGTTTGTTGGTTGATTGTGAATTTTTGGTAGGATGTGGGTTGTGTGGGCTGGATAGTACTAAGAATTTGGGTTTGTCTCTGTTCAGTTTGAGTTTGAAAGTTGTTGCCCATGCTTCCATGAAGTCCAATCCTTTTTTTTATTTTGTCCTGTATGTTTGTGATATTGTTTTGGAAAGATATGAAGATGGTGACATCGTCTGCATATATAAATGGATTGAAATCCAGTAATTCCAGTTTTTTTCCAAGTGGCGCCATCATCACATTGAACAGTATTGGTGATATTGGCAATCCCTGTGGTACCCTGCATTCAGAGATCCATGAGGCTGATGTTTGGTTGGACATCTTTACAATGTAGGATCTAGTCTTTAGGAAGCCATTGAACTATGTTGCCAATGCACCACTGATTCCTATGTTGTCAAGCAGTGTCATTAGTGTGGTGTGGTCTACTAGGTCGAACGCACTTCACATACTACTACTACTACTACTTAACATGTCAAATTGCTCTAGTAATATGTTTTGTCCTTGAAATATGCTTCTGAATTTCGTTATCAGGATAGTTATGACCATTTCAGTGCTGTGTTGTGGTCTGAAACCTGATTGGGATTTATGAAGAATTGAGAATTTTGTCAATTATTATCTTAGTTGTTGTATTACTAGACCTTCCATCACGGGGACAGCCGCTATGGGGGGATTCTATATATGGTGCCCAAATAATCCACAAGGAAAAAGATTTCTGCCTAAGCATATTCTATAAGCAGTACCTAGATTTAGGAGCAGTATATAGAATATGATTAGTTGATATCCCAGTGCCTAAAACTACATGTGTCCATTTACACCAATGAAAACATGTCGTAAATCCCGGCACATAAATTTAGGTACACTGGGTCATATTCTATAAATATGTGCATAAATTTTGAAACTCCCAAGAAATGCCCATTTCCCCACCCATAACCATGTCCTTTTTTGGCTGCATGTGTTAGAAGTTAGGCACATTGCGTAACAGAATATGCTTAGCGAGTTGTGCACATAAATTCTAATTATTGCCAATTAGTGCTCGTTATTGATTCTAAGTGCTGTTATCAATACTGATTGGCTTGTTAAGCCAATTAAGTTATGCGTGCTGTTACAGAATATGCTTGTACATGCTTTATATAATCCAGGGGTATGCGTATTCTATAAACCATGCCTAACTTTAGGTTCAGTTTATAAAATAGCGCTAAACGTGTGTTTTTTCAGCACCAGTTCTGTAGGATCAATTTATAGAATATGGCCCAGAGTGGGAAAATCTCTAACAGAGTACTCTTTATAGTGCCAGCTATGGCACCTATTTTAAGCCTATTCTATAAAGAAAAGTAGATGCCTACTTTTCCTTATACAATACAAGCCCAAATGGCTAAAAATGTGCCTACATTAAAGCATGATCGCTTACACTAGCCTTATAGTTGGTGTAAAATGTCTGTGCCTAGATGTTAGCACATATGCATGTAAATAATCAAATTCTATATTTTATATGAATACCTGTGCATGAAGGGCTAGATTCTGTATATGGCGCCTGAAAAATCCACACAGAAAAAAAATTATGTCTAAGCATATTCTCTAGTCTACGCCAACATTTTATAGAATAGGCTTAAATTTCCACATGGTATATATACCGAGCAGCTCACCATGTCACCAAATTTGGTTGCATCCATTTATGCCACATTTTAGTTGGTGTAAATCCTAATGCCTAAATTAGGCGCAAAGGAGGAAATTCTATATACGGAACCTAAAAAATTGGCGCTGAAATCATATTCAGTGCCGACTAAGCGTATTCTATAATCGGTGCCTAGATTTAGGCACTGATTATAGAATACTTTTAGTTTATATTTCAGCAACTAAATCAATGCGCAACCATTTACCACAATGAAAATGTGGCATAAATCCCAGTACGTAGATTTAGATGGGCTGGGCCATATTCTATAACTAGTTGTGTAAATTTTGGAATGCCCATGAAATGCCCATTTCCCTGCCCATAACCATGTCCCTTTTTGCCTGTGCACATTAGAAGTTTGGCACACATCATCACAGAATACGCTTAGCAACTTGTGTGCCTAAATTAAAATCAGTGCCAATTAGTGCTCATTATTGCTTATTGTGCTGTTATCAGTGCTCATTAGCTTGTTAAGTTATGTGCACTGTTATAGAAGCCACGCTGATGTCAGCACTGATCTCTAAGCACGCTATATAGAATCCAGGGGAGAATGGGTGTATTCTATAATAATGTACATAGCTTTTAGAAACACCCACACCCTGACTTAGAATTTATGTGCACCACATTATAGAATACCCTTAGCAAGTTCTATGTATAAATCTCAATTAATGCCAATTAGTGCTGATAATTTCTTGTTAACATCCAATTAACAGTGCTAATTAGCTAGTTAACCAATTAAGTTATGCACATTGTTATAGAATACACTTCAGTTTCCACGTGGAATTTCAGGTGCCATATATAGAATCCCGGGGTCTGCCCATGCTCCAGCAAACTCCAACCTCACATAGAATCATGGTGCATGCTTTTTTGCTAGTCGGTATTCTATGAGAGGTCATTCACATGGATTAGGCACCACATATGCAGTAAAGGGGAAATTATGTAAAGATTACCTAAAGTTAGGTGCCGGGATGATGCAAGCTAAGCGCCAATTCTATAACAGCAATTGTGCATGCGATTGTTATAGAATACTAACCCAAGTCTACAGTTATGTGTCTAACTTTAGGAGTGAGCTCAAAGGCTGGTGTAAATGCTCATGCCTAAATGTAGGCAGTTAGGTGCGTAGCTGCTAGTATTCTATAACCCATGTGCGTACGTGCTAGGCATGTCCCTGACCTGCCTATGTCCCGCCCAGATCCACACCCCCTCTGCAATTGCATGCGATAGAGTTTGCAAACATAATTATTAGAATAGGGACTAAGGGCAGCTAATTAGCCAGTTAGCTTCAATTAATACCAATTATAGCAAATAACTGGTAACTAACACCAATTAGCAGCTAATTATTAAATTAATTTACTTGTGCAACTGACACTATTCTATAAATTTGCACGTTAACCCTCAATTCTATTAAAGTCGCCAAAATTGCAAATGCAATTAATTACTAGAGCCTCTGGATCCTCAGTCACTGCCCGGTTGCCCAAATGGTCAGTCCCCCCCCCCCCCCACCCCCAGCCTTTATTGATCATGCTACAGCCATTAATGAAAAAATCAGGGCAATTTGCATGTGCAATTTAATTAAATAATGAGCTGTTAGCACCAATAATTGGCACCAATAATAAGCAATTATTCGCACTAATTAGATTGGAATTTATGGCACCTATATTTAGGCATGAGATCTGCATCTAAATTTTACACACGAGAAAAAAAGGGGAGGGTCATGGGCAGAACGAGGGCATTCCTAGCATCAACTTAGGGTCATATTTACTAAAGCTTAGCACATGCTAATGGACATTAGCAATCCACATGAAATTTAACAACCTCGAATAATTTGATGTCATTTGCACATCATTTTGATTTCCAAATCATTTATAAATATGTTTAAAAGCACCAGTCCCTGTACACATTTGTGTGGTATTCACTATTTATTTTTCTCCATTTAGAGAATTGACTGTTTAAGGCACGATTGTTTACACTAGTCCTATAGATGGTGTAAATGCCCACCAGAATGCAGATATTGTACTGCCTTGACCTGTTTTACAAGTCAGGTACGTTGCCAAAGGGTTGCTATCTCCTATCTCATTGAATACATTTCAATTTTGGCTACTAATTGTCTCCCTAGCAATTTCTACTTTCCTAATTAGCTCACTTGGCTCCATATAGACTTTGTTTGAAGCAACCTAGTACATAAATTGGTGATAGTTAAGGAGCAAAGCAAAGACAAGAAACAGCCAGCTCCATTTTTGCAGTTTTGAGTTTTAACTCCAGGCTTGGTTCAGTGTTTGGCTTTTTTTGTCCTATAGAATACATGCCAATGAAAGTTCTGGAACAAGGAAATGAATCAAAACAGCATCATGACACAAAGCTAGCTTCTATAAATAGAGATAAAAAAAAGCAAGTGATATTTGACTAAACTAGAGATGTGCACAGAAAAACATTATGATTCATTTTTGGACTATTTGGCTGATTTTCAGACATTTTGGGTTGATTTCAAATGCTTTCATGCATAAAACATTTTGATGCACTGAAATTAACTTTATAAGCCTCATTTTACATAGGACATCTATATAAGATTTAGGATATCTGGATTAGGATATTCGCAGTTCCCGAGTATTTTACAGAAGGCTCTGCTGAACATGGAGCCTTTTTTTAAAATACATATAAGGACCTCAGCAAATACAAATGTATTGGTTGACACATTGAGTGGGAACATTAATTTCACAGAAAACATTCAAAAAAAGAGAGGCATCACACCAAGCTTTACACATAAGTACCGGTAACTAACTCCCTAATGCTACAAAATTATGCACCCAAATTTATACTTAATGCACAAATCTGCATGTGGAATTTATAGAATAAGGTCAATTTGGTGCAGACATACACTAGAATTGTGTTTGGAACTGCTGTTATGGGATTTGTCCATAGCCTAAACATTGGTGTTCTTTCCTAAATCTATCTCAAAATGTTTAAGTGCCGTTAAACATAAGAACATAAGAGTTACCCTTCTAAGTCAGTACAAGTGTCTAACTAGCCTAGTATCCTGTTTCAAAGAGTGGCCAACTCAAGTCGTAAGTGCCTGGTAGAGTCCCAAAAAGTAGTAAGATTCCATGCTACTCAACCTTAGAGAAAAGCAGTGACTTTCCCCAGGTCTAACATAACAATTTATGGACTTTCCCTCCAAGAATTCGTTGAAACCTTTTTTAAACCCAGCTAAAATTATTGCTTTAACCATTTGCTCCTACTTGTTTTAAATGTACTGTTATATAACTTCATGGAGTGACCTTAGTCTTTATACTTTGTGAAAGAGTAAACAATCGATTCACGTTTATCTGTTCCATTCCACTCAATATTCATAGACTTTGTTATATCTCCTCTTGACCATCTCTTCTCCAAGCTGAAGAGTCCTAACCTCTTAAGCCTTTCCTCATATTTTTGAACGTTCTATCTTCATAATCATCATTTTGGACACTCTTCTTTGTACTTTTCTGAGCCACCTTCCAAGCACCGACTAGGAAAGGGATCTAAGGGGTCCTTTTAGAAAAGTGCACTGAAAAATGGCTTGCGGTAGTGTATGCGCAGGTTTTGGGTGTGCGCTGATCCATTTTTCAACATGCCTGTAAAAAAAGGCCTTCTAAAAATGTTTGCCAAAAATGAAAGTGCAGCAAAATGAAAATTGCCGCACGTCCATTTTGGGTCTGAGACCTTACAGCCAGCCATTGACCTAGAGGTAAAGACTCACACGCTAACTGGGCGGTAATGACCTATGTGCATCTAATGCCACTTGGCGTGTGTCTGTTATGCGTGTCCAAAAATAAAAAATATTTTTAAGACACGCGTATCAGACACACACCAAAAATGAAATTACCACAAAAGCCACATGGTAGTCTGGTGGTAACTCCATTTTGGGGCACGCTGGGCGTGCGCAGATGCTTACACAGCTTTGTAAAAGGGCCCCACAGTGTCATATTTGATGATATATTGAAACCCTCTGCTTAGTGAGTGGCAGCAGCTAAGAAAGCAAATAGAATGTTAGATATTTAGGAAAGGAATAGAAAACAAAAATAGGATATTAAAATGCCGCTGTATCGTTCCATGGTGAGATCGCACCTCGAATACTGTGTGCAATTCTGGTCACCGCATCTCAAAAAAGATATAGTGGAATTAGAAAAGGTACAGAGAAGGATGACAAAAATGATAAAGAGGATGGGACGACTTCCCTATGAGGACAGGCTAAAGCAGCTAGGGGTCTTCAGCTTGTAGAAAAGACGACAGGGGAGATATGATAGAGGTCTATAAAATAATGAGAGGAATGGAAAGTGTAGACATGAATCACTTGCTTACTCTTTCCAAAATTACTAGGACTAGGGGGAATGTAATGAAGCCACAAAGTAGTAAATTTAAAATAAATCAGAGAAAACATTTCTTTACTCAATGTGTAATTAAACTCTGGAATTCGTTGCCAGAGAATGTAGTAAAAGCAATTAGCTTAGGGAGTTTAAAAAAGGTTTGGACTACGTAATTCTAGGATAAGCAACATAAAATGTATTGTACTGTTTTGGGATCTTGCCAGGAACTTATAACTTGGATTGGCCACTGTTCGAAACAGGATGCTGGGCTTGAAGGACCTTCGATCTGTCCCAGTATAGCAATACTTATGTTCTTATATTCTTAGATTTGATGTGCTAAGAAATCCCAGTTCAGCCAGTCCTTTACTCCGCATCTCACCCTTCCCATCCAGCAAAACAATCCTGGGCTGCAACTAGTCTGCTCTCTGATCAGGCAAACATTTCACCAGGCTTTTCCCCAACTACCAGACCAATTCAGGACTGGACCTCCCTGTCCATTCTTACTTTGCTCAAAGGTGCAGGTTCCTCCTCCCAACTCTAACTCAGAACAGGTCCTTCCCTGTTCCGCTCCTTGGAAGGTTCCATTCCTTTCCTTCTCCTGGAGCTGTCCTCTCAGTCCATGCTCTTATAGCAGAAACTCCCTTCTTCCCTCAGCCCTCGGTTGCAATGCAGGACAGGATATCTCCTTCCCTCAAGGGTCTTGGTGGGGATGAGGGCAAACCAACGACCATGTGCTCAAACTAGCATCTTTTTTTTTTAATTTTGCCCGATACTGCTCCCCCCAATGACATCTTCCCAATGGAGGAGTGGCCTAGTGGTTAGAGTGGTGGACTTTGGTCCTGGGGAACTGGGTTCGATTCCTACTGCAGGCAAAGGCAGCTCCTTGTGACTCTGGGCAAGTCACTTAACCCTCCATTGCCCCAGGTACAAATAAGTACCTGTATATAATATGTAAGCCACATTGAGCCTGCCATGAGTGGGAAAGCGCGGGGTACAAATGTAATAAAATAAATAAGTCATAATATTTTCTATATTCCCCCACATTAGTAGCAACTCTTATCAATCAATCCTCCCCTTGTGAGGTTAACCTGCCCTACCAGCCAATAATCACTCTGTCAGTCCTTGTAGTAAGACCTCCCAGTTTCTAGTAATCCCCTTTCAGTTCTCCAAGGGATTACATACATGTAAGGAACTCTGAGACTGGCATACTAACAATAGATGACCCAACTTGGGTACTAATACCTCTGTAACAAGCTTCAGGGGAAACCTTCTTCAGTCCATCAAACATTAACAGCATTAACCTGAACTTCATGTGCTGACAATGATGAAACTGCAGCAGCTTTGTGCCCTACTGCCAAACAATTGACCACTCCAGGAACCATTGCTTCTGCCTGCAGGTTTTGCACAACAATGGATAGTCACTCTTGTTGGGGGTGTTTGATTTCTTGGACAGTGAAGCATCAGCCTCACTGTAGAGAGAGGTGCCCTCACTTTGCTCCAATGGTTCAGGGGGTAAACATGAGTACTGAAGTGCCCATAAAATGGGAGATAGTCATCTGAACAATGTCATGCCTGGGGCCAAGGTTCCCTATTATGAGCCTTCCTCTTCCCTGTTCCAAGACTTGACAAAATTCAACACTCACACACCTATTTGGCACCCATCTTGGGACCTCAAAAACCCTCTCTCTCTCTTTCTTAATGTGCTTCCAGCTCATTGCAAATGACTTCTATTAAGACTACTGTGCCAAGAGCCTTCATCCTTGACTACCTTGGACCTTCCAGCTAGCCCATGCGATAATTCATGGCCGGAGCCCTGGACTATGATTCCATCCAGAACTCAATGTATATGCATCTTGAGGCTGGCTTAAGGAAAAAAAGGCAGGCTTGGCAATCAGAACTTGGTCTCCAGAATGCCAGACATAGCACAGCTGCTACTGAGGCTTTGGGCTAGCCTATCTTCATTGAGTTTAATAATGCAAATGCTACTAAATCAATATTCAGTTGAGCATACATACTTGTATATCAACAGATGCTAGTGATCTTTCCCAGTATCCTAGTTTTCATTCTGGTTGTTAAGTAAAGTTGCTCATTTGTGTCATTGCTTATTCCGTTGCCTAGAATTGGTTAAATCTTTCAATCTGCAGTGCTCCACTCAATTGGTAAAAATCAAATAGTGCTCTGAAATAAGTACCTTTTAACAACTTTTTCTCATTCCTTTGCATGCCAAGTCTCTATTGTTCACCATTTTAAATAATTACCCCTAATGTTTCAGCGTATTGTTCTCTCTTAGAAAGCTGCCACTCTCAGAGAAGGCGCTGTAAGTGGAGCACCATCACTGAACGCACCAGGGAAGCAAAGGCTTCCCCTTTCTCTTGAGCATAAAATAAAGACTGCAGCTGTGACCCTTAAAAGCCGGCATCTGTAATTTACTGCTTTTGTACAAGGCAGCATTGAGCTATGACCTCATCTTTAGCTCTTGCAACAATTTAATTCACTGTACGGTATGGATCCATGGGAAACAGGAAAGCTGTGTGCTTCTGAAGTTGTTTGCTCCTGTACTGAAGTCATAATAAGGCAAGATAATGAATGCAATAAAGTGTGAACATGTAAATCAATACCGAATCTCAAGTTATGCCTTTGATTTGCTGTACCTTCGGCATAGAACATTGCTGTACTGGCCTGCAAACCTGAAATTGAAAGTTGTACTTGTGTGGGCGTTATACTCTTCAGAGACACCGCATGTACACAGAGTCTATAAAATTTCAGGCATAAGGAAATAAATTGGAGAGAAAAGAAAGAGTAATCTATTAAAATTGTTCTGTTCATTGCATCCCGATAAAAAGTGTCAAGAGAGAGAGCCAGCTAGTTCCAGCAGGTTGTACTGGTTCCCCCACAGCACACCCAGTTTTGGTTAGCATGTAAGGAATCATATTCATGTATTCATTTTGAGAATAAATTTATAATGGGCCACCTAGGTTGTGAGGCCAAATAAGAACCTATTGTGGATCTACTATGAATTCACATTTATTTATTTATTTATTTATTTATTTATTTATTTATTTATTTATTTATTCATACTTGTATCCCACAATTATCCAAAAATGAGTTTCGGTTCAATGTGGCTTACATTTAACAGCTGTTAGAGATTACATTGATTCAATTACATTTACAAGGTTGTATGATGCTATGTTTTACAGTGATTGGCAAGATAGCTGTTAGTGCCTATGGAATAGTCATTGGATTTCTTGAGAAGATATGTCTTAATTCATTTCTTAAATGAAAAAATGTGTTACAGTTAGAGGTTGTGTTGTATATTGTTGTGACAGAATGATTAGTGCATATTTTACTCGTCTTTAGGTCTTTTCTGAACTGGGGGTAGTTTGTGATGCTTCTTATGACTATGGGAATTGAGTTCCACCATTTTGAGCCCGGGTAGCTAAATCCCATCATGTAGGTGGACTTATATAGTGCTTAGGTGACTTTTTAAAACTGCTCCACAAAAGCAGCAGAGATAGGGGCTACAATGAAGTGGCAGACATTTGTATGTGCTTGGACACAGGACTAAACGTTCACATGTAAAGCATGTGTGTAAATCATGACACCACCTATGCACTATGCAAGATCCACATCCAAACATACCTACATCCACGTCCTATGTACATTCTTCTTACTGCATGTAATTTCATGAGGGGGTTGGTATTATAAGTGGCATTTTATGCTTAGATACTTGCATATATGCATGAAAAATCCTTTGTACCCTCTATGGGGACAACTGTATAACTGAGTGCCCCTTTTTAGATGCCCTGACATGTAATGAGAGCGGTGGTGTGATGGAGCTGGCTCGTACCGGCTCGCAAGAGCCAATTGTTAAAAATGTTGGCATCTTGTGAGCCAGTTGTTGAGGGAGTGCAAGCCAGCTTGCCTCTCCTCCCCCCACCCTGCGAGCTGCAGGGTCACAGACTCCCAGTGCCAGCTCACCTGCCCGCCCTCAGCTCCCCGATAGCCCTCCTTTTCTTCCTGCCACCGCCCTGCCTTTAAATATTTTATTTTACCTTGAGTCGCGGGGCCGGCACTGAAAGCAGCAGGCTCAGCTCACCTCCAATCTTCCCTTCCCTTCCCTCTCAGTGTCCTGCCCTCGCGGAAACAGGAAATACATCAGAAGAGGGTGGGACAGTCATGTAAATGTGGCAAGGCCCAGATAACTTACAGTATTCTGCAAGCTGAGTGTCTGACAACTAGGCCCATGTCCTTCTCGTGTTCCATCCTTGTGAAAGCCCCCACCCTTACATTTGCATGCTGTGCAACTTGCAGCATGGTGTTTAGTCATACTACTGCCAGTTGTATGCATAACTGTAGACTTACCCATGAAAGGGCTAGAATTCTGTATATTTACATGCACAGATGGCATAAAAATGCAGGTGCCCAGTTATAGAATTGCTCATCATATGGTTTGTGATCCATGCTGGATAAAAAGCCCAGGGCTGCTCACTGGTAGGGACTGCCTCCTACTGTACCTATTCCTATGTTTAGGCTCCCGGCTCCATACAGTCTGGTATCTCTCTCTCTCTCTCTCTCCTTTTCCCTTTCTTTCTCTATCTCCCCCTCCTTGAATTCCCCCCCCCCCCCCCCCACACACACACACCTCAGTCTTCTAAATTTAGAGTGGATCACCAGCAGCAAAGTGCTACAGACAGGCCTTTTCTTGCAGACCCAAGTTGCCACTTTGGTGATATTCCTGCCAAATTAAGAGGGTTCCCACGACTGCCCATGGGATATCCCATGATTTTTGGCAGCTATGGATCATGGTTTTTTTGGATGCTTTTTAGCCTGCGGCTGCAGGTTGAACACTTTTTCGCCATCACGGCTGTGGGTTCGATGCTCTACTGCTCGTCCCCTCCTATTGGTCCTAATTGGACCAATAGAAGGACGAGGCAGGCGGGATCCAAACCTCAGTTGCCCATGCACCACATCTGTGGTTCATGGTAAATTGGCCACCCGGCCGGAGACTGTGAACTGTGAACTGTGCCCAGCCCCAAACACGAGTAGTGCTAGTGCCTAGGAGCCAGAAAGAGCATCGAGTGGAGGAAAAGGAGGGTGGCTGGACTGTGGAGGGACAGGAGGGGAGCCGAGCTGTAAAAAAAAAATGTTTACTAGCCTAGGGAGGGGGCAGGGGTGCCTGCAACAAATGCTGGACTCCAGCATTTATTGTAAGTACACCCACAGCCCCCTCCCTAGGCTAGCAAGCATTTTTTTAGAGCTCCTCTCCTGTCCCACAGCCCAGACCTTTGGCTCTATCCATGTTGTTGTTTATTGTGGGTAGCATTTTTTTTTGATCTAGCTAATATTTTCACACATGCCATTGCCAGCTTGTACAGCATATGAATGTACACAGAGGAAGGAAGTATTGGTTTCACCAGAGTAGTACCTTTGAGGGGCTGGTTATAGGTATTCGTGCAGAGATGTTTTCACCTAGTAAAGGGCCATCAGAACAGACATCATGTTATGAGAATCAGGTGCTTAACAATCAGACTTAACTATTTATAAGCACAGTTAGATTGAAACCTGGGAGCATTTAACATCTTTTTTTTAAAATATTAATCAAAATATTATGTAGTTGAATATGCTGGTTATGATGATTATGATTTTGCTGCTGATTATGCTGATTATTCTGCTGATACTGATTAAGCTGATGAGGATTATGATTATGGTTATGCTGCTGACAATGATTACAAAATCAATATTCATATCACCCTTATTAATATTTATATTGACCTTATTAATATTCATATATATCTTATTAATATTTGTACTGACCTTGTTAATATTCATATTGACCTTATTAATATTAATATAAATATTTGGCTATTTTTGCACTACTTTTAGCCACAAATTTGGATGGAAACATTTTTGCCATCTGTCAACACTGTCCTGCCCCTCACCCACACACGTTTTGTATTTAATGCCAGATATAGAAGAAAAATAAAAAAGCATGAGTTACCTGCTCTAGAAATAGTTGTAGACATTGAAAAAGGGAATAATTTTGTTATGTAAACTGGGCATGATCCATCAAATAATTTGTATAGCCAACATGCCAATTTAAAAGATATTTGAGCCTTCAAAGGCAAACAGTGTAAACTTAGCGAACAGGGAGTGGCATGATTAAATCTTTTCTTGCTAAATATCAACTACCTGTAAACAAGATAATGCTTGGAATGATAATAAACTCTATAAGTCACTGCAATAGTCTAGATATGATAACACAACAGACTGAACCAAAATAGAGAAATACTTTTCAACAGACTGCGTGAATGAATAATATTTTATGGAATATTTTTTGTGAAATTCTGAACCTTTTGTTTCTTTACAATTTACACATGTAACTGTGCGCCACCCAAACTCCATTCTTGTGGATGCCCACCTGAAAAACATGCTCCATGGAAGACTGGTACATATTGACAGAATAGCACATAGCCAGAATATAGTCTTATGCCCACATAACATAGTAGCACAGAGGTCAATATTCAAAGGGGTTTAACTGGGCAGGAGAGGGTCCTGCTTGGTTAAACCCCTCTGAGCTGACTGGCTGCTGATATTCAGTGGCACTTAACTGCTGAATATCACCACTAACCAGTCAATCTCTAACAGGCTAGGTTAGGGGCGGACCCAGAGTGAAGCTTGGTGATATTCAATCTGCTAAGTGACTAAATAAGGGGTCCTTTTACTAAGTCAAGTCAAAAAGTGGCTTGCAGTAGTGGGCGTGTATTTCTGGCACACGCTGGGCCAGTTTTTACTGCGTCTGATCAGTCATCAGTCACCAGCAGAGACCCTTCCGGATATGGATACTAATATAGGACAAAGACATGCTTTTCAGGAAGCACAGCACTCTGACCCCGACCTGGAAGCCCTGAGGCAGAGGGCTGGTCAATCAACCAGTGAGACTTGTAAAGATCATATCCTATGGAAAAGGGGCTTGTTGTACAGAGATACTGATCCTGTTGATCCTAATAGGCTCTGGACAGCAGGCAAAACAGCAGGACATATGGGTGTGATACACACATGCACTAGTTTGACACAGAACTTCTATTGGCCAGGTGTATCTCAAGTCGTAGATGATGCGTGCCAAAGAATAGGTAAGATCCAAGATCACTTCCGAGCTCCCCTGAAACCTTTACCCATTGTCAGTGAGCCATCCGAGAGAATAACTGAGAATAACTGTGTATTAAGTGCAAATAGACCTATTGTATGAGGGGGGAGGAGGGCAACAATAAGTGCAGAGTCTTCATTAGGCTCGGAGATGGGGGGTTAGGGGTAAATAAGAGTTTTCTTTGGGGTATGGGTGGGGATGGAGTGGGGGGAAGTTACGGGGGGGCAGCTCCTGAATTTAAGAAGGGGGGTCATGGAGGATAAGTCTGTAAGTAACGTAAGAATGAGTTGGTGTAAGGGAGGGTGTAGGCTGGGACACTCTTCCTTTGGTCTTAGGAAAGGATCTCTTACGTTTTCTCTCAAGCTAGGCATAAGATCTGGGAGGCTCATGGTTAAATTGGTGCCTTGGAATGTAGGAGGTATCTCCTCCCCTATTAAATGTAGTAAGATCTTACAGGTCTTGAATAGACAAAAAACACACATTGCAATGCTCCAAGAAACGCATTTGACTTCTTTAGAACACAAAAAATTGTGCTGTTGGTGTGTTGGAGACTACATAGAGGGCCCAATGAAACAAAGGAAAGCAGGGGTAATTATATTTTTGTATTATTATTATTATTAATAACTGGGTTTAACAGTAAAGTAACATGTCAGTAACATGCCTTAATGGTAGCCCACCTTTTTGATGCTGCTTTTAACTCCTAACCCTTATTCACTTTGTTCAGAACCCTTATTTTATCATCCTCACTTTAATATTTCCTTATCTCTTGTTTGTTCTGTCTGTCCTAATTAGATTGTAAGCTCTGTCGAACAGGGACTGGCCCTTCATGTTCAAGTGTACAGCGCTGCGTACGTCTAGTAGGGCTTTAGAAATGATAAGTAGTAGTAGATATAGTGGGACCTCTAGCTGTCCCTAGCCAGACTGGGAAAAGATATATATTGATAGTGGTAGACTTTGCTACCAGATATCCTGAAGCGTTAGCCTTATCCTCCATAGAATCAGAGAAAATTGCCACTGCCCTGCCAGAAATATTTTCCCAGGTAGGATATCCAAGAGAAATACTCTCAGACCAAGGGACACAGTTTATGTCTGAGCTGATCCAGAATCTGAGGGCACACTGTGGAGTGAAATCTGTACGTACCACCCTATATCACCCTGAAACTAATGGATTGGTGGAGAGATTTAATGAGACATTAATGCATATGTTAAACTCTTTCATAGAGACAGGGGACTGAGACTGGGAAAAATACTTACTCTACTTCTGTTTGGATACAGAGGAATCTACAGGATTCTCCCCATTTGAGCTGCTTTATGGATGGAGGGTGAGAGGACACCTTGACCTAATAAGAGAACATTGGGAGGGGAAATTTGATACCTCTGACACCCCTGTAACTGAATATGTAGTTAATATGTGCAGAGATTAGAAGAACTTGTGGGCTTTGTCAGAGATAACTTGCAGGTAGCCCAGACTAAGCATAAGACCTGGTATGATTGTAAGACCCAAAATAGAGAGTTTTATGAGGGCCAGCAGGTACTTGATTTAGTCCCAGTTCATCAGAATAAACTTCAGGTTAACTGGGTGAGACCTTACAAGATCAAAGGCACCTGAATGATACAAACTATGTTATATCTATGGACTCTCAAGACAAAGCAGCGTACCTTTCAAATAAATATGTTAAAGGCCTATGCAGATTGCACAGCCATGGTACTAGCTGTGTGTAGCCCACCAGAAGAGTGTCAAGATAGTTAACCCATACCTGACCTCCTAGCAAAGATATTACCAGAGGGATCGATACAACAAATTTTAGTGGGAGAGCAATTAACCCCTACCCAGAGATAGCAGTTAGAAACAGTATTGCAAAAGTATGCTAAAGTGTTTTCTACTAAACCTGCAATTACCCATTTGGCTAATCACAATGTAAACACTGATGGCCATGACCTGTTGAAGCAGAGTGCCTACCAAATATCTGCTGAAGTGGAGAGGCAAATGAAGCAGGGGACTGATGAGATGCTAGCCCTAGGTGTTTTAAAGAAGTCTCATAGTCCCTGGACTTCTCCTGTTGTTCTTGTTCCCAAGAAAGATGGCATAACTCGCTTCTGTGTGGATTAGAGGAGACTTAATGAATGTACTGTATCTGACGACTATCCAGTGCCCTGGATGAATGAGTTACTAGACCACTTAGCTAGGGCCCAGTACCTGACTACAATGGATCTTCGCTGAGGGTATTGGCAGATTCCCCTTACAGCTGCTACTCAGGAGCAATTAGCATTTATTACCCCATTTGGTCTGTATGAATTACTGTGATGCCTTTTGGAATGAAAAATGCCCCTGGAACATTTCAGTCCTTCGTGAATCATCTGTTAGCTTGAGCCCAGGAGCATGCTAGGGCTTATCTTGATGACATTGCTGTGTACAGTTAAACTTGGGATGACCACCTGATCCATTTGAGTGGAGTAATGGACCGGATTAGGGAGGCCCTCCTGACTATAAAACCCAGCAAATGGCAGATGGGGATGGCAGAAGTGCAATATTTAGGGCACAGAGTAGGAGGTGGACAGCTGAAGCCTGAACCAGCTAAGATGGAAGCTATACAAAATTGTCCCACTCCCCAAACTAAAAAGCAAGTATTAGTCTTCCTTGGAATAGCGGGGTATTATAGAAAGTTTGTGCCTCACTACAGCACTAAAGCCAAGCTCCTGACTGACTTGAATAAAAAAGAGACTACCCTGAATCGTTACCTGGTCGCCAAAATGTGAAGCAGCCTTCTAAAAATTAAAGACAGCATTAGCTACCAATCCAGTACTAGTTGCACCTGATTACCAGCAAAGATTTGTGGTACAGACTGATGCCTCAGCATATGGCATTGGGGCTGTACTCAGTCAAGTGAATAGCAGAGGGGTACAGCACTCGATTGTGTACCTGAGTTGCAAGCTTCTTGACAGAGAGGTAGCCTATGCCACTATTGAAAAAGAATATCTGGCCTTAGTGTGGGCCCTTAAGAAACTGCAACCATATCTCTATGGGCAAGATTTACTGTCATCTCAGATCACAATCCATTGGTCTGGCTTAAAAGAGTCTCAGGAAAGAATGGGAAGCTACTCCGATGGAGCCTGTCCCTGCAGATGTACAACTTCACCATACAACACCGGAAGGGCAATGAAAATGGTAGCTCTGATTGCCTCTCCAGAAAGAAAAAGCCAGAACCACCCTGACACTAGACCGTCGAGACCTGACCAGTGGTCTGTGGAGTCCGCAGTTCTGGGTCTCTCTCTTAAGGAGGGAGGTGTGACAAAATAGTGTTTTTTTAAGCCTGTAAAACTGCCTCAATTAATTCTTAAAGTGTATTTCTATAGTTTGACCAGCAGGTGGTGTATGTTTATGTTTAAAGCTGTTACAGAAAAAAGACCTGCAGTGATGTGGCCAGCTATTTTTGAAACTTGTTGTTCTGGGCTCTGATTGGCCCAGGAGCTCAATTTCTTCTAGAATGTACTGGCTTTTGCTCCAGTCTTAGCCAGGAAGAAAAGAGAGAAGGATCTCTTTGCTGAAGCCCTGTGAAAAGTTATATTTGATAACTTGTGAGCAGCTTTATGTCCTGATCTTCCCAGATACTATTTAGATAGTAAACAATTGTTTAGTTAGTGTTATAATTGATCCATATTTCAGTTACCTGGTATTGTTTTGCTGATTCCACCTTTTCTGTTTATTGTTCTAATTTTTCAGACAATAAATATTTTTAGTTTATTGCTCCTGCTTGTCTGGACTGATTAAGAATCCTGGTGGTTTGTGTATTGGATCTATGAGTGTTTTCTAGGAACTGAGGGGGCACTGGGAGTGTGGCCCCAGTAACCTAGAAATCACTGGGGATAATTTGAGAGCGGGAGGCTCACCCAGAGACAGATGAGACCCAGTCAGTGGGATGAGGGTGCTAGTATTGAACACAAGTGGCAGGTGCAGGTGGACCTGAGCTGTGCTGCGGATAGACCCTCTAAATGGCCATCTAATTGCTAAGAGCTATCTCTGGTAACTGTTTTAATTATATGTTTTGATATGAGATGATCTTTGTGAGGTAACCTATTCCTGGGAATGCCCAGTCTCTTTATTAGGTAAGCCACACTGAGCTCATGAGGTACGTGTGGGATATAAGTCTCCTGTAATGTAATGAGCACCACAATCCCTGGTGAAGAAAACATAGTTTCATATGTAAAAACTAAGAGAATATTTACACTTTTTGTTGCTGAGAATAAAAGAAAAGGTTTCATTCCAGCTACCTGAGCTATTTCCCCCAAGCATTAGAAATTATTGAAAATGTCAAACTAGCCCCTGTAAGAAGTAATGAGAGTTGTGCAACTACAGCAGCATTCAGAACTGGATTTACCTCTGCCAATATTTTCAGAATATCTACTTTTATGAAAAGTTGCTATTTGGTTTTTCAGCTCTATTTGTTCCCCAGAGCTGCAACCTAACATGAAGGAATCAATACCATAGTTTTCAGAATTGTGCCTCAATGAAGACAAGCTTTTCAAAGTGTTATTTGACTTCCATTTTTGCAATCATTACGATCTAGTTTAATCGTGCTTCTTCTGAAAAGGAGTGCTGTGCAGCTGAATATAGCAACATGCAGGAAGCTGTGTGGTGCTGAGAGCTTGACAACTGCCTAGGAGGAATATCCCAGCAATAAAGGCACCTGCTGTGTGTGTGGGAACTCTTCAGGGACCTGAGCACTACAGCTGATAATCTGTCCTTCTTTCCTCACAGATGTTCACCAGCCTTACTGTTTCCTTTTCTAGTCCTAAGACTGGTGCACTATAATTAAATGGGCTTTCATTTGCTGATTTATAACAGGGTCTTGTTTACCAGATGAGACACAGTAAGGCATAAACAAATAAATACAAAAATACTTCTCTCTCTCTCTCTCTCTCTCTCTCTCAGTTTTACTTTGGGGCTTCTTTTTTGCTTATCATCTTTTTTTGCCTCAGTTTAACATTTTAGGGAAAATTCTATAGAACCAAAAAAAATTGACACTGAAAAAGCGCTATTCTACCAACCACATTTAAAGTTAGGCACAGTTTATATAACAGCACTTACGCCCAGGGGTCATGCATAAATTTAGGTGCTGCCATTTGCATCAATGAAAACGTGGTGCAAATGCCCACATCTAAATTTATACGTGGACACCCATATTCTATAATTATGTGCATAACTCAAAACCACACCCCTGAAACACCCATGACCCTCCCATTTCCATGCCCCCTTTTTTGGGCCATGTGCAAAATTTAGCCATCAATCCTGCACCTAAAGTTATGCACGTACATGTCAATTGACTCTCATTAGTGCCAATAACTGTTTGTTAAAATGTTAATTATTCATGATAATTAACTTGTTACTTGGGTATGCACCCAAATTTGTGTGTGCAATATTTAGCACTTTTTATAGAATTAGTGGGTTTGAGGACAGTTCTATAATGGGGCACCTACATTTAGATGCCTACAATGTACTTACTTGTACCTTATTCTTACTTGTACCTTATATTCTATAAAGAAATTACACATTGTAGACCCTGGAGGAAAAATCCTCACTGATAATGAACAAAGAACTTAGTCTAGCAATTCAGTCATATAATTTTGTTTATTCCCTCTTTAGTATAATGGTATTTGTCTAGACAAAGAACAGATCTTGGACACAGAGAATCTCTCATCTCTAAGTGTGATTTCATCTGAAATACAATTAGCAATTCTCCTCTTTTTATACACAAAATATGTGCTGGCTAACTGTCTAATTAAGATGATAAATAGCTTTAAGAAAAATACAAAGACTAGTAAAACAGGGTACAGATATTCTGCTCATATCAAACTTTAGACATATATGATTGGCATTATAACCTTACAAATATATAACTGGCATCATAAGGCACAAAGAAAATAATTCTTCATATACAGCAAATGTTCAAAAATCTAATCTAAACAAAAATAACATCTGGCTATTGCTAATTATCATATGTAAATCTATAGAGCCTTTGAAATATTTGTCAAGTTACAATGATGAATAATCTTGAGAAATAGCATTTCTAAAAAGGACACGATATAGATGTCCCTTTACTGAGATATTACAACAGGTGGAGATTCTCTGGTTGTTTAATTTGCAGATGATACAAAATTACTCAAGGTTATTAAAACATGTGCGGACTGTGAAATTTTGCAGGAAGACCTTAGGAAATTAGAAAACTGGGAGTCCAAATGGCAAATGAAATTTAACGTGGACAAATGCAAGGTGATGCACATTGAAAAGAATAATCCGAATCATATAGAAAGGTAGATAGAGGCATATTTTCAAAGCACTTACCCTTCCAAAGTTCCAAAGAAACCTATGGAACTTTGGAAGGCTAAGTGCTTTGAAAATATGCCTCATAGTGGGGTTCCCTAGGTGTCTGTGCTTTTTAACATATTTATAATTGATCTAGAGATGGGAGTAACTAGTAAGGTAATTAAATTTGCTGATGACACAAAGTTATTCAAAGTTGTTAAATTGCGAGAGGATTGTGAAAAATTACAAGAGGACCTTATTCTACACCTTAGAGACTGGGAGACTGAGCATCCAAATGGTAGATGACGTTTAATGTGAGCAAGAGCAAAGTGATGCATGTGGGAAAAAGGAACCCGAATTATAGCATCATAATACAATGTTCCACATTACGAGTAACCAAACAGGCAGTGGCGTACCAAGGGGGGGCGGTGGGGGCGGTCCGCCCCGGGTGCACGCCACTGGGGGGGTGCCGCGCACCTGTTGGCCGAGTCCGCTCATTCCCTCCCTGCTGCTCCCTCTGCGTGGAACAGGTTACTTCCTGTTCCGGGGCACGAGGGAGCAGCAGGGAACGAGCGGACTTGGAGCAGACAGGCGCGTGCTCCCCCCCCCCCCAGCAGGTAACAATGCACCCGGGGAGGGGTCGCACTGCACCCGGGGGGATGTAATTGCGTCGGGGGGGGCGCGCTGCACCCAGGGGGGTGCATCGGCAATCCGCCCCGGGTGTCAGCCAGCCTAGGAACGCCACTGCAAATAGGAACGGGATCTAGGCATCATCATTGATGATATGTTGAAACTCTCTGTTCAGTGTGCAGTGGCGGCTAAGAAAGCAAATAGAGTATTATTAGGAAAAGAACGGAAAACAAAAATGAGGACATTATAATGTATCACTCCATGGTGTGACTGCACCTCGAATATTGTGTGCAATTGTTGTCACCATCAGGCTTATTTTCAAACGAGAAGGACGCCCATCTTTCGACACAAATCGGAAGATGGGCTTCCTTCTCCCAGGGTCGCCTAAATCGGCATAATCGAAAGCAGATTTTGGGCATCCCCAACTGCTTTCCGTCGCGGGGACTACCAAAGTTCATGGGGGCGTGTCGGAGGCGTAGCTAAGGCGGGACTTGGGTGTGCCTAACACATGGGCATCCTCGACCCATAATCGAAAAAAGAAGGGCGTCCCTCACGAGCACTTGGACGACTGTACTTGGTCCTTTTTTTGTTACAACCAAGCCACAAAAAGGTGCCCGAACTGACCAGATGACCTCCGGAGGGAATTGGAGATGACCTCTCCTTACTCCCACAGTGGTCACTATCCCCCTCCCACCCTCAAAAAAAATTCTTTAGAAATATTTTTTGCCGGCCTCTATGCCAGCCTCAAATGTCATACTCAGGTCCATCGCAGCAGTATGCAGGTCCCAGGAGCAGTTTTAGTGGGCGCAGTGCACTTCAGGCAGGCGGACCCAGGTCCATCCCCCCCATACCTGTTGCACTTGTCGTGGTAAATGTGAGCCCTTCAAAACCCACCAGAAACCCACTGTACCCACATCTAGGTGCCCCCTTCACCCATAAGGGCTATGGTAGTGGTGTACAGTTGTGGGTAGTGAGGTTTGGGGGGGCTCAGCATGCACGGTAAGGGAGCTATGCACCTGGCAGCAATTTCTGAAGTCCACTGCAGTGCCCCCTAGGGTGCCCGGTTGGCATCCTGGCATGTGAGGGGGACCAGTGCACTACGAGTGCTGGCTCCTCCCATGACCAAAGGGCTTGGATTTGGTCATTTCTGAGATGGGCGTCCTCAGTTTCCATTATCGCCAAAAATCAGAAACGACCAAGTCTAAGGACGACTATCTCTAATCACTGGGCGTCCCCGACCATATTATCAAAACAAAAGATGGACGCCCATCTTGTTTCGATAATACGGGTTTTCCCGCCCCTTCACAGGGACGTCCTGCGAGGATGTCCTCAAAAAAACTTGGGTGTCCCTTTCGATTATGCCCCTCTATATCTCAAAAAAGATATAGTGAAATTAGAAAAGGTACAGAGAAGGGTGATGAAAATGATAAAGGAGAGGGGACGACTTCTCTATGAGGAAAGGCTAAAGTGGCTAGGGCTCTTCAGCTTGGAGAAAAGACAGCTGAGGGAAGATATGATAGACGTCTATAAAATAATGAGTGGAGTGAAACAGGAAGACGTGAATCACTTGTTTACTCTTTCCAAAAATACTAGGACTAGGGGACATGCAGTGAATCCACAAAGTAGTAAATTTAAAATGAATCGGAGAAAATATTTCTTCACTCAACGTGTAATTAAACTCTGAAATTTATTGCCAGAGAATGTAGTAAAAGCAGTTATCTTAGTGAGGTTTTAAAATGGTTTTGATAGCTTCCTAAAGGAAAAGTCCATAAGTCATTATTAAAATGGATTTGGGAAAAATCCACTGCTTATTTCTAGGATAAGCAGCATAAATGTATTGTACTGTTTTGGGATCTTGCCAGGTACTTGCAACCTGAATTGGCCACTGTTGGAAACAGGATGCTGGGCTTGATGGACCTTTGGTCTGTCCCAGTATGGGACTTATGTACTTATTTACCTGATGTTAGGGTCCACCTTGGGGGTCTGCACTCAAGAAAAATGTCTTGGTGTCAATGTAGGTAATATGCTGAAATCTTCTCCTTGGTCTGTGGCTGCGGCCAAAAAGCAAACAGGATGCTAAGGAATACGAGCAAAAATACTATAATGTCTCTGTATCGCTCCATGGTGTCACCTCACCTTGAGTATTGCATTCAGCTCTGGTCGCCGTATCTCAAAAAATATACAGTGAAATTAGAAAAAGTTCAAAGAATAGTGACCAAAATGATAAAAGGGATGGAACTCCTCTCGTATGAGAGAAGGCTGAAGAGATCAGGGCTCTTCAGCATGGAAAAGAGACAGATGAGGGGAGATATGTTTGAGGTCTACAAAATCCTGAGTGATGTAGAACGAGTAGAAGTAAATTAATTTTTTACTCATTCCAAAAGTACAAAGACTAGGGGACACTCAAGGAATTTTTTTTTGTTACATTTTGTACCCTGCGCTTTCCCACTCATGGCAGGCTCAATGCGGTGGGCAATGGAGGGTTAAGTGACTTGCCCAGAATCACAAGGAGCTGCCTGTGCTGGGAATCGAACTCAGTTCCTCAGTTCCCCCAGGACCAAAGTCCACCACCCTAACCACTAGGTTATATAATAGGTTAAATAGGAGGATATATTTTTTCACTCAATGAATAGCTAAGCTCTGGAACTCTTTGCCAGAGGATGTGGTAACAGTAGTTAGCGTATCTGGGTTTAAAAAAGGTTTGGATGAGTTCTTGGAAGAAAAGTCCATAGTTTGCTTTGAGACAGACATGGGGAAGCCATTGCTTACCCCAGGATTGGTAGAATGGAATGTTGCTACTAACTGGGTTTCTGCCAGGTAATTGTGACCTGGCTTGGCCACTGTTTGGAAACAGGATACTGGGCTAGATGGACCATTGGTTTGACCCAGTATGTCTACTCTTATGAAACAAGATGGCAAGCGATCCGCAAAATCCAACGTGGAGACAAACAAAGCAGATCAATCAGTGATAGATTCGCCCGACACAGACTGTGTTTCGCCCACAAGGGCTCCACAAGGGGCGAAACACAGTCTGTGTCGGGCGAATCTCTGAAAATAAAGTTTTGAACCATATCACTGATTGATCTGCTTTGTTTGTCTACTCTTATGTTCTTATGAAAAATCTGTGTCCTTGAAATTACTGGCACTTTAGCAAAGATGAGTTTCTTATGAAAGAATATTATTTTTTCTCATGTAAAGCATATGATTGTTAACCCTGTCCACAGATTCTTCTTTACTTCTCAAACCTTCTTTCACTTCTACAACATGAACTTTTGTTTATGTTTATTACACTCTTGGTATACTACCTTTCAATAAAAAAAAAACAATACAATTAACAATCTAAATGTTAGAAGAAAGGAAAAGAACTACAATGATGGACAGGAAAGAAAAGAAAAGAAGAAGAAGGGAAAAGGGTAGAAAAGGCAGGTAGCAGGTGGAAGGGAAAGGGCTACTGCTGATAAAGACCAACTAGCAAGTCAACCGACCTCCATAGAACTTTGGGTATAATTGTTTAGAGCACAGTGAAAAAGGGAGATAGTTCCAAAGTGAAGATTAATCCAAAAGAATACCAGCATCAAACATGCGCCTAGAATTAAGGCGTGATCACTTACATTAGCTATAAAACTGGCATAAATGCTCACACCTAAATCACCAAAGAACATGCACAGATTACAGTATTCTATACTCTACAGGGAAAATTTTACAAATGGTGATCTAAAAATCGGAACGGAACGGTATTCTCTAACAGGTTCTGGGATCGGCACACCTTATAGAATTATATGTAGCACCGGGATTCATGTTCAACGTTGGGCACAAGGAGTTATACCAACTGAAACCAGGTGTAAATCATGGCATGCAAGTTGGGTGCAGGTCCCTAAAATTCTATAACACTGCACTCATTTTAAGAGAATACCCCTGGCTCATCCATGCCCCTCCCATGGCCACACCAACTTTGCAGATCCACGCAGAAACACTTAGCCATTTTTGACCTGTTGTGGTAGCTTGTGTCATTACAACACTTTTTGCACCCAAAAATTGGTGCAGAAATTGCACCTCATATATAGAATTTCTCTCTATATGGGTAAATGTTCACTCCACCTAGACTTTGCTCTTGTAAGCACTTACCTTCAAACTATGCACTACTGAATTCAGGTGTCATGTTATAGACTAGTGCCTAGCCAGAACATTGGCATGTATGTAGATATGTATGCACGTACATACATATGTGCCAGTAGTTGGGTTACATACATAACTTCCCGGCACCTAAATCATGGTGCATTCTTTAAGACTTACCCCCTAGGGGCTCATTTAGCAAAACTCTTTTGGCTTCTAGAGGAAAAAAATAATCAAAATTCCAGACAGCAACTGTCAACAGACTTGACATTTTGGAGATATTTGGCAAACAATGAAATAATTGCACAGCTTGAAAGAAGATTCAGAGTAGGCATGAAGAAGAAGAATGATAAACAAGTGCTGTTTAAATCTCAGGCACAAAGTCACTGTTGTGCCTGGAATTTGCAGTCTGGTGCTTAACTTTGTTGAAGGTGGGAGAGTTGAGTATATTGAGGAGTAGAAGCTCCTAGTTTAATCCCACATATGTAATGGAAGTGGCTTTTGGCATCAAAGGCAAGAGAGAGAAAGGATGAAGAAAGAACTCAAGATGGGCTGGAAGGGAAGGTTGGGAGTGCATGAGAGCTTGGGAAAGCTGAGAAAGAAAGTAGGTGAAAGAATCAGATCAGGAGTAATGGAGTTAAGAAATAGGAAGAAGGAGAGGCTGGAAAGGCAAAGATGAAAGAAGAAAGGAGAGTTATGAGAAAATGGCTTGAGTGAGAGATAAAAGATGAAGGAAGAGAAGGAAAAGAGAGAAGTGTAATAGTGTTGAAAGTGAGAGAGATTTTAAACAAGGGAGGATGGAAATAAGGGGATGGAATTAACATTTCTTAAATGAAGCATTTATTTTTCATTGGATGTTTATGAAGGAGTGGCCTAACGGTTAGTGCAGTGAGTTGTGGTCCTGGGGAACTGGGTTTGATTCCTGCTGCTGCCTGATGGTCGGCAGTAGGGTGAGATCATGGGGAGCCAGGTACAATTCCCTCTACAGCTCTATGTGAACCTGGGCAAGTCACTTAATCCTCTGTTGCCCCAGGTACAACAGTAGTACAATGTACTACTTGGACTGTGAGCCCACTAGGGACAGACCCAGTGCCTGTAAAATGAAATTGTAAACTGCTTAGGTCTAAAGTGGTATATAAATGCTGGGGTACAAATGTAACATAAATAAATGCTGAAATGAATGAATATCAACAATTCTGAGACATCCCACATACCTATTGTATTTACTTTATGCATATAAATAGTTTCCTTTCTTGAAGTAAGGATGTGCATATGAAAAATTTCAGTTCAATTGTAGTTTCTGTTGCATTCATTTAGAGATCCCAAAAACCTTGGTTTTCTCCATTTCATTCAGTTCCATTAAAGAAAATGAGAAAAGCAATTTTATACTCCATAGGGGTAAGCCTATAAGTAGGTACCTCCATTTAGGTACCCTTACAGCTGTCCAGATTCTATTATAGAATAACCCCCGGACTCTCTAAATGGCGCCCAAATTTGGGCATGATCCTGAGATCCGTGTGCAAATAAATTAGTTAATCAGCAATTAACAATCAATAATTGGCTGTTAACAAGCAATTATTGATGTTAATTGGCACTAATTTGGATTTGCAGATGCATAGCTACACATGATTCTATAAGGATCTGTGCCCAAATCCTTTAATATGCAACCCAAAGGGGGGGCTTGGCCACAAAAGGGGCATGGGCAAGTCAGGGGCATTTACAAAAGATGCGCACAATGTTACAGAAATCTGGAGATCCGCGCCCAGCCTGCATACCAGGATTTGCACCAGGTTTCAATTGGTGTAAATCCTCACGCCGAAAGCTGGGCATGTGAATCCCTACTAGGCGCTATTCAGAGTGTCCTTTATAGGATAACGCCGAGTGCTCATTTTTCCCTGCACCATTTACTAAATCAGGTCCTAAGACCATAACCCGGTACCGGTGCACACCAGCTGTTACAGCAGCCATACAGCTGTGAGCTCCTGAAAGTGGCAGGGACACATGTAGCTTACAGTATTCTGGGATCTCTGCCTGTGTCCTGCTCATGATCTACCCCTGTATACCAGAAGCGGAGACAGGTTTTGATGTCAGCAGGAGCAGACCTTTTGTAAAATAGGCATCAGTGTGAATCTGAAGGGAAAATCCACAAAGGGTTTCTTTTCTTAGGGCTAAGAACTCTCTTCTTCTTTCCTGAGTTTGTCTAATGACATCTGGGTACATCCATATCTTTTTTTCCATAAAATAAAGATTGTGATCTTCTAAAGAATAGACGCTTAACTGCTTCTAAATCCTGTTCAAACACAAAAGATACCAGCGAAGTCTTTCTTTCAGAAATTTCTGATATGGATGTTTCAAGAATATCAGTTAAATTTAGATTCAATTGTTTTTCTTTATGTTGAGGTAAAGGTTGGGATTCCATCTCTAACTGAGATTCTGGGGTCTTTTTATCTGGAACATAAAATATACGATTTAATGGAGGAATACAGTCAGAGGTATATGAACAAAATCATTGTGTCCATAGAGAGGTCATTTCTATTGGGCTTAGCTCCCCCAAGATTTTTAAAAGTTGGCTTCTAAGCTGAATGTTAGCACATAAAGTATATGAGTACTTGCATATTTTGTAAAATATGTATAGAAATCACATTAGATGTGGTGGTCTCCTCTAACACCGAGTCCCTGACGCTCTCTGTTCCTAATCTCTACTCATTACCCTATTCTGATCTTTGGCTTATAATCTTTAATGCTATCTGTAGAAAAACTATTGAATTAGATTGTCCTACAAAAACTTCTACCAGGCGATAAAGATCTGGTTACACTAGAGTCAATTGCCAGTGCCTGGCCTATTGATCATGATATACAGTGGGGGAAATAAGTATTTGATCCCTTGCTGATTTTGTAAGTTTGCCCACTGACAAAGACATGAGCAGCCCATAATTGAAGGGTAGGTTATTGGTAACAGTGAGAGATAGCACATCACAAATTAAATCCGGAAAATCACATTGTGGAAAGTATATGAATTTATTTGCATTCTGCAGAGGGAAATAAGTATTTAATCCCTCTGGCAAACAAGACCTAATACTTGGTGGCAAAACCCTTGTTGGCAAGCACAGCGGTCAGACGTCTTCTGTAGTTGATGATGAGGTTTGCACACATGTCAGGAGGAATTTTGGTCCACTCCTCTTTGCAGATCATCTCTAAATCATTAAGAGTTCTGGGCTGTCGCTTGGCAACTCGCATCTTCAGCTCCCTCCATAAGTTTTCAATGGGATTAAGGTCTGGTGACTGGCTAGGCCACTCCATGACCCTAATGTGCTTCTTCCTGAGCCACTCCTTTGTTGCCTTGGCTGTATGTTTTGGGTCATTGTCGTGCTGGAAGACCCAGCCACGACCCATTTTTAAGGCCCTGGCGGAGGGAAGGAGGTTGTCACTCAGAATTGTACGGTACATGGCCCCATCCATTCTCCCATTGATGCGGTGAAGTAGTCCTGTGCCCTTAGCAGAGAAACACCCCCAAAACATAACATTTCCACCTCCATGCTTGACAGTGGGGACGGTGTTCTTTGGGTCATAGGCAGCATTTCTCTTCCTCCAAACACGGCGAGTTGAGTTCATGCCAAAGAGCTCAATTTTTGTCTCATCTGACCACAGCACCTTCTCCCAATCACTCTCGGCATCATCCAGGTGTTCACTGGCAAACTTCAGACGGGCCGTCACATGTGCCTTCCGGAGCAGGGGGACCTTGCGGGCACTGCAGGATTGCAATCCGTTATGTCGTAATGTGTTACCAATGGTTTTCGTGGTGACAGTGGTCCCAGCTGCCTTGAGATCATTGACAAGTTCCCCCCTTGTAGTTGTAGGCTGATTTCTAACCTTCCTCATGATCAAGGATACCCCACGAGGTGAGATTTTGCGTGGAGCCCCAGATCTTTGTCGATTGACAGTCATTTTGTACTTCTTCCATTTTCTTACTATGGCACCAACAGTTGTCTCCTTCTCGCCCAGCGTCTTACTGATGGTTTTGTAGCCCATTCCAGCCTTGTGCAGGTGTATGATCTTGTCCCTGACATCCTTAGACAGCTCCTTGCTCTTGGCCATTTTGTAGAGGTTAGAGTCTGACTGATTCACTGAGTCTGTGGACAGGTGTCTTTCATACAGGTGACCATTGCCGACAGCTGTCTGTCATGCAGGTAACGAGTTGATTTGGAGCATCTACCTGGTCTGTAGGGGCCAGATCTCTTACTGGTTGGTGGGGGATCAAATACTTATTTCCCTCTGCAGAATGCAAATAAATTCATATACTTTCCACAATGTGATTTTCCGGATTTAATTTGTGATGTGCTATCTCTCACTGTTACCAATAACCTACCCTTCAATTATGGGCTGCTCATGTCTTTGTCAGTGGGCAAACTTACAAAATCAGCAAGGGATCAAATACTTATTTCCCCCACTGTATTTAATGCCTCTACTTTACAAGATCAGCCCACTCAATGGAACTCTATCTTGACATTTACTTTGGATCACTTAGCTCCGCTTGGTCCATCTAGTTCTAGTTCTAAGAAAGAACCATGGCTTGTGGAGAGATGAACTTGGTCGAGGGTTGCATGAAAAAGCATCGTTTCACTCAATTCCATTAAAGAAAATGGGAAAAGCAATTTTACACTCCAAGTTAATTTCAATTTCAATGTATTGGTTTCTTATATCCCACATTATCCAAACAAATTTGGTTCAATGTGGCTTATATTAGGCAGAGGTTATAAATTAGTGTTACATGGAGATAGTCGCTAATCAGGACTTTATTGGAGGATTATGTCAGTAGAGCATGGATTAGATACAAATAAGTACTACATTTTAGAGTAAACATTTGTTACATTGAGGTATTACATAGTAGTGTTACACTGAAGTAATATGGTAGAAAGCTCAAATCCAGAACCTCTAGGGTAGCATTTTCTGAAATTCTACCCGTTCCACGCGCAGGGCCCAAAAGACAAGCAGAGCTCCGGAGTCTTAATGCATGAATGAGACGATGGTGCAGGGAGGAGGGTTTTAGATTTGTTAGGAACTGGGCAACATTCTGGGGAAGGGGGAGCCTATTCCGAAAGGATGGGCTCCACCTTAACCAGGGTGGGACCAGGCTGCTGACATCGGCATTTAAAAAGGAGATAGAGCAGCTTTTAAACTAGAAATGGGGGGAAGGCCAAAAAAGCGCATGGTTCGGGATAAGGTATCTTTCAAAGATATCACCAAAACAGGGAAGATAGGGAACCCTGATAGTGAGGTTGCAAAATAAACCGTAGTAGATCAGGAGTCCTTAAATAAAAATAAAAATCAGACAAAAGATTGCAAATTAATACTGTCAAGTACTGAGCCTGATGTACATAGGAACAACAAACAGTTTGAAATGTCTATATGCGAATGTCAGGAGCCTAAGAAATAAGATGGGAGAGTTAGAATATATTGCACTAAATGAAAAATTAGATATAATAGGCATCTCTGAGACCTGGTGGAAGGAGGATAACCAGTGGGACACTGTCATACCAGGGTACAAATTATATCATAGTGATAGGGTGGATCGAATTGGTGGAGGGGTAGCATTGTATATTAAGGAGAGCCTTGAATCAAATAGATTGAAAATTATGCAGGAAACAAACCACTTCTTGGAATCACTATGGATTGAAATTCCACGTGTAAAGGGGAAAAGGATAGTGATAGGAGTGTACTACCGTCCGCCTGGCCAGGATGAACAGACGGATGCAGAAATGTTAAAGGAAATTAGGGATGCAAAAAAACTGGGCAACACAATGAGAATGGGTGATTTCAATTACCTCGATATTGACTGGGTAAATGTAACATTAGGGCACGACAGGGAGGTAAAGTTCCTTGATGAAATCAAGGACTGCTTTATGGAGCAGCTGGTACAGGAGCCGACGAGAGAAGAAAAAATTCTAGACCTAGTCCTTAGTGGAGCGCATGATCTGGTGCGGGAGGTAATGGTGCTGGGGCCGCTTGATAACAGTGATCATACTATGATAGGATTTGGTATTAGCTTTGAAGTAAGTATACATAAGAAATCAACTACGTTAGCATTTAACTTTAAAAAAAGAGACTATGATAAAATGAGAAGAACGGTGAAAAAAAACTTAGAGGAGCGGCTACGAGGGTCAAAAATTTACATCAGGCGTGGATGCTGTTCAAAAACACCATCCTGGAAGCCCAGGCCAAATATATTCCGCATATTAAAAAAGGAGGACGGAAGACCAAACGACAGCTGGCATGGTTAAAAAGTGAGGTGAAGAAAGCTATTAGAGCTAAAAGAAAATCCTTCAGAAAATGGAAGAAGGAACCCACTGAAAATAATAAGAAACAGCATAAGGAATGTCAAGTCAAATGCAAAGCGCTGATAAGGAAGGCTAAGAAGGACTTCGAAAAAAAGATTGCGTTGGTAGCCAAAACACATAATAAAAACTTTTTTAGGTATATTAAAAGCAGGAAGCCGGCAAAAGAATCAGTTGGACCACTAGATGACCGAGGAGTAAAAGGGGTGATCAGGAAAGGCAAAGCCGTAGTGGAGAGATTAAATGAATTCTTTGCTTCCGTCTTCACCAAGGAAGATTTGGGTGAGATACCAGTGCTAGAAATGGTATTCAAAGCTGATTAGTCAGAGAAACTTAATGAATTCTCTGTAAACCTGGAGGATGTAATGGGGCAGTTCTACAAACTGAAGAGTAACAAATCTCCTGGACCGGATGGTATTCATCCCAGAGTATTGACAGAACTGAAAAATGAACTTGCAGAGCTACTGTTAGTAATAAGTAATTTATCCTTAAAATCGAGCGTGGTACCAGAAGATTGGAGGGTGACCATTGTAACGCCGATTTTTAAAAAAGGTTCCAGAGGAGATCCGGGAAATTACAGACCAGTGAGTCTGACGTTGGTGTCGGGCAAAATGGTAGAGACTATTATAAAGAACAAAATTACAGAGCATATTCAAAAGCATGGATTAATGAGATAAAGTCAACATGGATTTAGTGAAGGGAAATCTTGCCTCACCACTCTACTACATTTCTTTGAAAGGGTGAACAAACATGTGGATAAAAGTGAGCCAGTTGATATTGTGTTTCTGGATTTTCAGAAGGCGTTTGACAAAGTACCTCATGAAAGACTCCAGAGGAAGTTGGAGAGTCATGGGATAGGATGTAGTGTTCTATTGTGGATTAAAAACTGGTTAAAAGATAGGAAACAGAGAGTAGAGTTAAATGGTCAGTATTCTCAATGAAGAAGGGTAGTTAGTTGGGTTCCCGAGAGGTCTGTGCTGGGACTGCTGCTTTTTTACATATTTATAAATGACCTAGAGATGGGAGTAACTAGTGAGGTAATTAAATTTGCTGATGACACAAAGTTATTCAAAGTTGTTAAATCACGGGAGGATTGTGAACAATTACAAAAGGACCTTACAAGACTGGGATACTAGGCGTCTAAATGGCAGATGACATTTAATGTGAGCAAGTGCAAAGAGCATGTGGGAAAGAGGAACCTGAATTATAGCTACGTCATGCAAGGTTCCACGTTAGGAGTCACGGACCAAGAAAGCGATCTAGTTGTCGTCGTTGATGATACGTTGAAACCTTCTGCTCAGTGTGCTGCTGCGGCTAAGAAAGCAAATAGAATGTTAAGTATTATTAGGAAAGGAATGGAAAACAAAAATGAGTATGTTATAATGCCTTTGTATCGCTCCATGGTGAGACCGCACCTTGAATATTGTGTTCAATTCTGGTCGCTGTATCTCAAAAAAGATATAGTGGAATTAGAAAAGGTACAGAGAAGGGCGACGAAAATGATAAAGGGGATGGGACGACTTCCTATGAGGAAAGGCTAAAGCGGCTAAGGCTCTTCAGCTTGGAGAAAAGGTGGCTGAGGGGAGATATGTTAGAGGTCTATAAAATAATAAGTGGAGTCGAACGGGTAGACATGAAGCATCTGTTTATGCTTTTAAAAATACTAGGACTAGGGGGCCTGCGATGAAGCTACAATGTAGTAAATTTAAAACGAATCAGAGAAAACGTTTCTTCACTCAACATGTAATTAAACTCTGGAATTCGTTGCCAGATAAGGTGGTAAAGGCGGTTAGCTTAGTGGAGTTTAAAAATGGTTTGGATGGCTTCCTAAAGAAAAAGTCCATAGACCATTATTAAATGGACTTTGGGAAAATCCACTATTTCTGGGATAAGCAGTGTAGAATGTTTTGTACCTTTTTTGGGATCTTGCCAGGTATTTATGACCTGGATTAGCCACTGTTGGAAACAGGATGCTGGGCTTGATGGACCTTTGGTCTTTACCAGTATGGCAATACTTATGTACTTATGTAATTATGTACTTATATTGTTACATTGGGGGGATACCTTTTGATTCACTGAAATATTACATTGTACTGTTGCTTTGAATAGATATATTATAGTGTCATTTAGATATATGCAGTATATGCACTGACATTTCTCTAGTGATGTGTTACTAATCAAAGCACTCCCTAGACATCAACAGCTAGAGTGGCACTAGCACCAGGATACTGAACCAAGAGAGCAGGCAGAATTGCAACAAAGCCTGGAGCAGGCTGGGTAGTAACATCAGCAACAGAGGCAGAGAGGACAAGGCAGGAGGGTATTTTTATTTTTATGCTTTTTATACACTTGTATATAACACCCCCTTGTGAGTGTCTCTAGAGCTAGGGCCCATCCTGGCTGGAGTTCCCCAGAGGCAAGCTCTGTCGGTCCCTTGTACATTTGGTGCCTGGTGCCTCCACCTGAGGAAGAAAAACGTTAGCAGATGGGGTTACTCTCATCTCACCCCTTGCCCCAGGAAGCTCAAAAATGACCTCTGTGATCAAGGCTGTCAAACAAATATTGATCAGTTTTATTGAACTATGTACAGGTTTTACTATACTGATATACAAAAGCGTTGGAAGATTTAGCAGTGATTAAAGCTTTGTTTTGAGATAACCTCTGAAATGCATAGGAGGCCATAAACCATACGTCACACTATGTACTATCAACACTTTTAATCAATTACTTCTCTTATAGCCAGTACCCTTTTAACCAATTAGTTCAACACTCTTTGAATCCATTAGTTTTTTTTGCCTTAGCAGCAACCTCTGATTTCTCTCCATCACTCTAGGCTGAGTCTTTGTGTGGGTGTGATAGTGTGGCCTGTGTCCAACCCCTTAATCCTTCCTTGTATCTTTCCCTGGTCTTCTCACCACCCAGAACTCAAGTATCACCCTCCTGCTGGAGCTCTCTGGGTGGGTGGCTACTAGACATCCAAGTCAGGCTGTTTTTGGCCAATCTGTGCTGCCAAGCTCCGGGCACTGATTGTGCTCCCTTGAGCTACCTCCTCCTCTGGGCTCCTGGTGCCAATCTGTACCCCGTAAACTGCTACTCCACACCTGGCGCAGACCACACCCTGGAAGCTATCTGCCACTGGGTCTTGGGCACCGCTTCATGCCTAAAAGACCTTGACCTGAGTTGGCTCCTAGGGGCTGATACATCCCATTCCCACTCCCTCCACCACTGGACCTGGGATCTGAATGGATCCCCAGGCCTTCCACCTAACCCTGAGCCGTTTCCAAGGACTGATCACCTGAGTGCCTTCCAAGGGTCACCAATCTTCCTAAGGTGCCTCTAGGGGTCCTACTGTGGCCCAGAATACCGAACAGTCCTAGGACTCCCCCATAGAGAGCAACCTTTTCTCCACTTGGGTACTAGGGTACTTTTCCATGCTGTGGCTCAGAATACCAGCTCTAAACAATGCTCTGTGACCAACAGTTCTAGGATTTCCCCAGAAGAGGGCAACCTCCTGCCTCTTCCCAAGGCCAAGCACAGAATCTCTGAGTAACAGAAACCTGAGGAACCAGATGTCCTTCCCAGTTCCTTTTATATTGAAGTGATTAAATTCTCTGACACCTCACTTCACAGTTCCAAAAAGGGAGCACGGCCATGGGAAGGTAATGGACGGATCAGGGGCAGTCCTGCAATTTATGTGCACTGTTATAGAATAAGGGAGGGTCCATGCCTCATTTAGGCATGAGGATTTACACCAGGGTTTAAAGTTAGGTGTGGATCTCGGCACAAAACGCTATTCTATAAGCGGCATCAAACCTTGAGCACCGTTTCTAGAATTGCACTTAACTTGGGTTTTTTTCAGCACCATTTATAGAATTTGGTCCTGTACTTCCATTCCATTCCATACCCAATTTTTATATCCCACAAATTTCCAACTGGAACCATAGTGGGTTTCAATAAGAATTCAATCACAATCATACTTCAAAGTAACTTGCCTTGATCTACTACTGGAACAGGCATGAGCTAAATCCACAAACAAGGGCTGCCAAGTTTATTAGTCATGTCATCCTGCTCAGAAGGATGACTCTCATATGTAGAGATTAACTCCTTTCTAATAATTCCATGTTCAAAGCAGTACAGTGCTAAAGGGAGCTCTCGGGGCCCCTTTTGTTATACTATTCTATGAAAAACAGAGTCACCACATATATCAAAGCAAGCCCGAGCCCCTTGATAAGAAATTGGCAGCACATCACTGGTTCCATGCATTGTAAAATGTTTTTAATGTAGTTGCAAGAAAAAAACGACTCACTTTAGACTTTGCCAGACACCTGCTCTATATAAGAATGGAAATATGTGTGATTATACAATCTGAGTAAGGACAGAGAGTTGACAGCTATCGAGGACAACATGAAGAAGAGAATAAAATGTGAAGGCCTGCTGAGCATTGTAAATGGAGCTAGCTGGAGGGATCCCTTGTCTAGTTGAGATTTTGTTTTGATCTTTGGGCCACTGATTCTGCTTTGCCATGAATATTTGTAACAGACAAAAAATGAAACAGGCACTGAAATCTTAGGAAGCCCAGGTAGAATAGGTTGCACAATGTGACTGCATGTAATTGTATCAGATGTATTGGGCATGTGTTATTTAGTGTATTACCACAGCTTAAGGCATTTCTTTTAGAAGCCTTATTTGCTATTTGAATATGTAAAAACCAGCATTTAGGTGGGTATATTGCTTATACATCTAAACCTTGATTTTAGAAAGACAGGATATACAAATCCAGCTCACGAATATGTGCATATTGCAAGGGGGCATGGATTGAACATGTTTTGGGTGGGACTAGGGTGGGCCTAAAAGATATATGTGCATTCCCCATTTCAGAAGGTGAATGCATGCTAATGTCCACCGAGATCAATATTGGGATGTACACCTGCTCTCAGAAGCAGCCGGGTTATAGAAAAGTGCTCGTTTTCTGCAGTGCACTACTGAAGAAATTAAGGGGCCCTTTTACTAAGCCCAATGTGCGTCAATTTGGAATTACCACCCGGCGGGTCCACTACGTGCGTCAGAAAATAATTGGCGTGCGAACTTACCGCTAAGTCAATGGGTGGCGGTAAGATCTCAGACCCAAAATGGGCATGCGCCAATTTTCATTTAGCCGCATGTCCATTTCAGTCAAAATTTTTTTAAAAAGGCATTTTTTACATGTGCACTGAAAAATGGATCTGCGCATGTCCAAAACACGTGCTTACATTAGCGCAGGCCATTTTTCAGTGCACCTTAGTAAAATGACCCCTAGGGGAGGTCACCTCTTTAATGACTCAATGTTTTTTTGTCTGCTACCAAAAGCAATACTAGCCAAGGATAACGTCAGAAAACATAGGCATATACTATATGCTTACAAAACGACAGACAAGTATATTCTGAAATACCCACATATATGTGTATGCACTGGCACATACACATTTAAGTTGTCATGTTGACCCCATTGATATTTTAGATGCTGATGCTTGAAAAATCAATATTCATATCACATGCAGCTGGCAAAAGATGCCCATTCCTGCATGTACTTTAGAACAGGCTCTATATCTACATATCTTGCTTTAAAATACTAGTGGAACTTGACATGTCCCAACCTGGATGATTTATTTCCAATTGTACATCCTTTCTGAAACGTGCCTTTAAATCAATCAGAGAAATGTAGTATATTGCAAGTAAGAAAGGAATAATTGTATTTCTTGTTAATTGGAATTGTATATGTTATGAAGCTTCAAAAAATGCCAAATAAATAGCTCAGTGGTTCCCAAACCTGGTCCAGTAGGCACCTTAGCCAGTCAGGTTTTCAGGATATCCACAATAAATATTCATGAGAGATTTGCATGCACTGTCTCCACTGAATGCAAATCTCTCTCATGAATATTCATTGTGGATATCCTGAAAACCTGACTGGATGGGGTGCCTCCAGGACCAGGTTTGGAAACCACTGATTTAGCTGTAAATTCAAGTCTTATCTGTCCAAATATTTAAAAAGTCTGTTACTCAAATTCCAAGAGTTTTATCAGATGACTGAAATCTTACGTCACTTATTTCCATTTTTGAAGGTGTTCTCATGGAAACGTGTGTCCATATTTAAAAATTAATAACTGAAAGCAGCACAAATATATCTTACAATATTCCATTGTAGTCTGAAATGAAAACCTCTCAGTTCCCCACAGCATAAAAATTCCAGTGTCATAAATGGAATATAAATACATCAGCATAGAATAGAATATATTAAAAAAAAACCATTTCTAATATCCCACTCTCTCCCATCAAGGAGCGGGAATATCACCAGGATTTTAATTTCAGCTTTTAACTGTAATAAATAGAAATAAAGCAATACATTTATAACTTAATACATTTTTTACTAACTTTTGAAGGCCAGAATCTTCTTTCTTACATTGGGACAATATCAATAAAAGATGACAAATATCAGAATATATAAGTGGAACATAAAAGCATTACAATGGCAGTCTCAAAGGAAAAGGTAGGGGTTGAACAGGGTTAGAAACAGGGAGAGATGGATGGGTGATTTTATGTTTTTATAATGGAATAAGAGACCCCGATCTTTATTAAGTCTTGCCTTGTTCGTGTTGAAGTATTTCATCATCTTAACATCAAAAGTCTTGCATTCCTGGATTGTTTGAATATTTCCTCTTGGTATTCTGAACATAAGGTCATTGATGCAGTACTTTGGTCCTGAAAATGCTCACCAGAGTTGTCACCATGGTTTGCTGTGTGGTGTCTGATGAGATACATACAGTGCTTTTTTTGATGGGGTACTTGGGGGTACTGAGTACCAGCACCTTTTCCAATGTCTGCTAAAATTGACCCATGGACATCAAGTTTTAATGAAAGAGCTCACTCTATACAACAATTCTGCCTTGTCATAGATTCTGTGCCTGGTTGCAGGGGTCCTGGTTGTTGTGGGGTGGGTCCCTCAATGATTACCCCACCCCTGAAGGGTGGCCTGGCATCTGAGTACTGACACCTTTTTCATTGGAAAAAACGCACTGGATACAACAGTAACATAGAAGTGACAGCAGATAAAGACCTGAACGGTCCATCCAGTCTGCCCAACAGTCACTTCATTATAAATTCAAGATTAAATCAACAATGAACTTGACATTATATACTTGATCATGGTCTTTCTTTGTTGTTTCTGGGACATAGAATGTAGAAGTCCACCTAGTTCTGCCATCAAAGCCCACTTCAGCCTACCCGAATCTGTCTTCTCATTTACGGGACACAGACCATAAAAGTCTGCCTGGCACTGTCCTCGCATTCCAAACTACTGGTGTTTCCATCATAGTAAGATAGTAAATGATGGCAGATAAGGACCTGTACGGTCCATTCAATCTGCCCAACAAGATAAACTCATTTTACATGGTATGCGATACTTTTTATGTATACCCGAGTTTGATTTGTCCTTGCCATTCTGAGGGCACAGACGGTAGAAGTCTGCCCAGCACAGTTCTTGTACTAAAAGTTCAGAAGCTAATGTCGAAGCCCCTTAAAATTTACACTCCAGCCCATCCATATCTATTCAGCCATGATCAGGGCACAGACCTTAGAAGTCTGCCCAGCACTGGTTTTGCTTCCCAATTACCGGTGTTGCCTCCCAATCTCCGACACGATTTCGTGGATCCATTCCTTCTAAACAAGTACATAAGTATTGCCATACTGGAACAGACCAAAGGTCCATCAAGCCCAGGAGCCTGTTTCCAACAGTGGCCAATCCAGGTCACAAATACCTAGCAAGATCCCAAAAAAGTAGAATAAATTTTATGCTGCTTATCCCAGAATTAAGCAGTAGATTTTCTCCAAGTCCATTTTAATAATGGTCGATGGATTTTTCCTTTGGGAAGCTGTCCAAACCTTTTTTTAAACCCTGCTAAGCTAATTTCCTTTACCACAATCTCTGGCAATGAATTCCAAAGTTTAATTACATGTTGAGTGAATAAACATTTTCTCCAATTTGTTTTAAATTTACTACTTTGTAACTTCATTGCATGCCCCTATTCCTAGTATTTTTGGAAAGAGTAAACAGACACTTCACATCTACCTGTCTACCCTTTGTGTTTATCCCATGCATGTTTGAATTCCATTACCATTTCCATCTCCACCACCTCTCATGGGAGGGCATTCCATGTATCCACCACCCTTTCTGTGAAAAAATGCTTCTCTCTCCATCCCTCTCGAGCCCATCCTACAACCAGATTGCTTATACGGGACTCAGACCTTACAAGCCAGCCCAGTACTGACCTTAGTTGATACAGCCAGAGTCAAGTGATTCTTGTCTTTAGCATCTGTCTTCTTTCCAGCAGTATAGCACCTTTCTTCACATTTTCTGCATTGAATGATATATAAAACATTTGAGGAAGAGAATGAGCGGATCTTTTTATGTTGAATGTTTATTCCCATGCAAGTAACTGTGGGGTCCTGTAATATGTGCTGGCATAGTTTGCAGCTCAGTGTATTGTAGGGCCTTGTGCCATTCCTGTCTTTATGAGCTTCTGTTGGGAGTTGCATTTCACTGATATTTACTTCAGATTTGCTGCTTGTCGAAGGCCAGTAGTGGTGGAACTGGGAATATCTAAGTAATTCAACTCCTGGAGTAAGTGACTATAGATCTTTAATAATTCGTCTCAGTTTTTCCAGCTTTGAATAGCATGCCACTACAAAGTGGACTCTCTCTGAAGTTTTCTTTTCTTTGTACTACAGTAGGTTTTAAATGAAGAGGCAATTTTCTTGGCTATTGCTTTAGGATTGTATTGGCATCTTTTGCTATATTGTCCTGCCCTGAGGAAAATGTTTCTGCCCTTCAAAAGACAAAATGTATTGTTGGTCCAATAAAGGTTTCATCTCACTTTCCTTTCTTTGTTTTGTTTTACTTCTCTTTATTACCTTTAAAATGAACTAACATGGCAACTTTATCCAAGCTATTAACTGAAACACTCCAATGAAAAAATTAATATAGGTGATTACTGGATAAATGTCTCAGAAACAACACTTCCACTATTACTGCTGCAGCCTTCCCCTTGATAGTCGTGTACAGGGCCGGTCAAACCCAGTAAGCGGGGTAAGCACTGCAGGGGGGTGCCTGCCTTCAAGGGCGCCACTGCAGCGCTGCACCACCATACCGCGCCGCCCTTGGGGGTTTAAATCTTTAATTTACCTCCATCCCAACAGCCACATCATTTCAAAGCCCTGCCCGTCTCTAACCTTCCCTCCCTTCGTGAGTTCGTTCCGCAGAGTCCCACCTTCTGACGTCATTTCCTCGAGGGTGGGACTCTGGGGGACCAAACTCACGGAGGGAAGGCTAGAGATGGGCAGGGCTTTGAAATGACGTGGCCGCTGGGACAGAGGTAAATTTTAAAAGACAAACCACGCAGGGTGGCAAGAAGAAAAAGGGGCATAATGGGGGGGAGAAGAGGGCGGGCAGGTGGCCATAAATGGGAGTGGGATGGGGGTGAAGGACAATCGCTGGACAGGGGCAGGGTGGGAGAAGAAAGAAAGGAGATGCTGGGGGGGGGGGGGCGCCAACTCATACTCTGCAGGGGGGCACCAGAGACCCTAGGACCAGCCCTGGTCTTGTATACTACATTCAAATTCTGTGCCTTTTCTGTACTGATACCTCTGGATTCTATAAATGGCACCCAAACTTGGGTGCCAATCCAAAATGTATGTCTAACTAAATTAGCTAATGATCCAATTACCCCCAGATTCTATAAAGTACAACTTGAGTTGCGTGCACAAATCAGGTTGTATTCTGATCAGTATGTGCAACTTAATTATCTTAACAAGTCAATCAGCACCGATAATTGCCACTTAACAATTGTTGACACTAATTGGCATGAATTAGAATTTACATGCACAACTTTCTAAGCATATTCTGTAAAGTGATACGTGTAAATTCTAAGACACAGATTGGAAAAGGGGGCATGAAATAGATAGGTTGTGGGCATTTCTAAAAAAAACTATGCATGCTGCTATAGAATACACTCACTGTGCGCCTAACTTAGGCATAGGCATTTCCACCAAGTTTTACTTGGCATAAATGCTTGTGACTAAATTTAGTCACGTGGATATGCACTAGGCATATTCTATAAACTGTGCCTAACTTTCTATATAAAAAGGGTTCTTATCTGGGGCAAAGGCAGCTGTGTTAACATTCCATCTGAAGTACAGCCCTGTGTTGTGTCTGACTGACCATCTGAGGAACACTCTGCCATCTGCTTGTATAGTTGCCATGTACAGATGTTTTATAAGTTCTGTGGGTGTAGAGTAGCTGCCATATACAGATGTTTTATAAGTTCTGAGGGTATAGAATTATAAGTCTGCCTAGAATAATGTGTGTTTACTCTGAGCTGTTTCTATGATACAATTTTCATTGTCTTCATTCTTGCCTTTTCATATTATTTTTGTTGCTATTGTAAATAAATAAGCACTCTATTTTTAAAATACCCTTGGTGTGGAGTTAGTTCTGTTATTATTTGGGCATTGTGAGCTCAGATCTAGAGACAAGAAGGAACACATTTGCTTCTGACACTACCTTGTCTAATGCTAGAATGTGGCAGAGTCCCATCTTCTGTAATCTATACTAAGTGTCACATTCACAGTAACACCCCCATAGAGTGTTATCTGTGTACACCCCACAGATCGGAGGATTCAACTGAGAGATAAGTGATAAAATTAGATCTTTTGTCAGATAGGAACTGTTTTGTACACCATGGAACATTTTAGGGTTTGAGGCTCCAGTTCCCTTTCTTTTCATTGTTGATTCTGTGTTTTAATAAATCCCTTGTTGAATAAAGGCTTGGGTTGTTTCCCAGAGTATGTTATCCTTGTTTGTAGTTCACTAGGAATATGTTTTATAAACATCCATGTTTTGGCAGTTTTCCCAGAATAGAAGTCCTTGAAGGTAGAGGTTTGTGTTCTAAGTTAGTGAACAGTTAATGAACTGCTTTTAGGTTAGAATTCATGGTTTTAAATTCCAAGACAGCCCTGTTTTATATGTCTGTAAGCACAGGTGTCTATTCACTGAATAAGAACAGTAAACCACACATTGCAAGTGTTAAAGCAGTCCCCTAGCAGGATAATCAATTATAGTGACTAAATTAACACAAATTAATTTTAGTATGAACTAGAAATACTGAATAATAACAGCAGAAGGGAAAAGAAAATGTTTCATTTCTGTAAGCAGAGTGAAGGCACATTAACTTCTGTTGCTGATAAAACACTGCTTTCTTATTTCACTACTGTAATCACCTTCTTTTGGCATACAGTCCATTCTAAATATCAGTATACTTGTTTAAATTAACTTTAAACAAGCTAGCAGTCAGGACGGCAAAAATGATAGCACGTATTCATTGTCCATCTTTGGCATCCCTTCCAGCCTATATTAATCTGTTCAAGTTATCATGGGATGCTGCCAACCAGAGTTTTGGATACAGTTAAGGCTGGGAGAGATGAGATGCCACCTGAGGTTAGGGGAAATATGGATGAGATAGTAAAACTTTGTGTACAGTAACTAAAGTTCTGTAACCCTGCCAAATATTTTGCTCTATGACATTCTGTATATATACAGTAAAAGGTCTCTATATTACTCGAGGCATTGAGGATCTTATATATGACCCACCTACCTGCTCAGAGTTTTGGACTAGCGAGAGATGGCCCTAGAATTCTCACAGTAATGACGATGTAACTGACTGTTAAAATACCCAGTCAGAAAGATGGTTATCGTATACTGGTATGGGCAATATTGTCAAAATCTGAAAATCTAAATGTGGAAGGAGATGCACACTTTAACCATGATAAAAATCACCAACTGCATGGCAGGAGGAAAAGGAAAACTAATATAGCTTTATATAATATCCTTGAATCTTCTGATGTAACAAAATACTTTATAAAAAGGAGGAGAAAAAGCCTCACATTATAAGGGAACACTCCGTCGTTGGTAAACCAGCATTAGGGAGGTCCCTTAAATCATCATGGGCAAAAACCTCCTTTCATTATTTCTAAAGTATGGCTACTGCTCAATATACTTAAATAAATGAACCATCTATATTTAATCAACGGATCGTATGCACTTATCTTTTTACTCAACAGTCTCATAGACACCTTCCACAGCCCGACTTTGGCTTAAGTTTCGAATCCTTCCTCAGGGTCCGTGTTGTCTGACTCTCAAGATCTGTTTAAGAAAACAAACAACATCAGCTGAATTTTTCTAGAACATAACTTCACAAATTATTATTACTTAGCTTAGCTTCATGATTCTTACAAGGTGCTCCGTGATCTCTTCACTTCAGCTTAGCCCTGCTCACAAACATGGCCGCGCTTTATCTATGTTGACGTCAGATGCCTCTAAACTAAACCCTCCCTTAGAGATGTCAATCAAATGACGTGATGATTTACTCTGCAATTTCACGCCAAATTTAATTAAACTCTGGAATTCGTTGCCAGAGAATGTGGTAATGGCGGTTAGCTTAGCGGAGTTTTAAAAAGGTTTGGACGGCTTCCTAAAGGAAAAGTCCATAGACCGTTATTAAATGGACTTTGGGAAAATCCACTATTTCTGGGATAAGCAGTATAAAATGTTTTGTACTTTTTGGGATCTTGCCATGCATTTGTGATCTGGATTGGCCACTGTTGGAAACAGGATGCTGGGCTTGATGGACCTTTGGTCTTTCCCAGTATGGCAATACTTATGTACTTATGTACTATGTACTTATGTAAATGTTAGGCACATCCATGTCCCGCCTTCGCTACGCCTCTGACACGCCCCCTTGAACTTTGGATGTCCTTGCAATGGACTGCAGTTGGAGACGTCCAAAATCGGGTTTCGATATACCGATTTGGATGTCCCTGGGAGAAGGACATCTATCTTCCAATTTATGTTGAAAGATGGACGTCCTTCTCTTTCGAAAATGAGCCCAAAAGCCAAGTTACGATGTTCCCAAGATGCCACAGCAGGGTTCTCTCAACTTCCAGAACCTCCAGCTTAAGGTCCTCCTGACTCAAGCCCCACCCACCAGTATAAGCTCCTCACCTCCATGATTAAAGGTAGCCCTTGCCCCCTGAAAGGGCTACCTTAACATCATTGGTGGTTGGGGGGGTCTCCTGGGGTCTTTAGGGTTCTACTGAGAGTTTCTGGGGGCTTTGGAGGGGTCTTCTGGCAGGATCAATGCCCAGTCACTCCTGCTCAGTCTGGCAATGGCGCCCCTAACAGTAGTCTTGCATGACTATTGCTAAGGTTCTTATTTCCATGTAAGGAAATATTTATTATGCAAACAAATGTGTAAATATGCCCATGTATCCTATGCATGCAGCCAGGTATTTCAGGAAATACATGCATCTGTTGCAACTCCACCACCATTCTGCTAAAGCTCCTGGGAGTGCCTACAAGCAGATGACATTGTGATTCTGGGCAAGTCACTTAACCCTCCATTGCCCCATGTAAGCCGCATTGAGCCTGCCATGAGTGGGAAAGCGCGGGGTACAAATGTAACAAAAATAAATAAAAGGGTATGTTTACTAAGGTGCGCTAAGCTTTATTGTGCACTAAGGAGCGGAATTCATCAAGGTGTGATAAAAGATCGCCTCTTACTGCACCTTGATTCACCATTGGATTCAGCAAACTGTGGGATATCAGTCCACCAGGTTGCGGAATCCCATTTTAAAAGAATAATGTGAATTGTGAGCCACCTCAAAAGCAATATTATTCCCACGACCCAATGAGCCCAGGCCAGCAGAGCAGGGCCTTCACCTGAAATCTAGCTCCCTAATCCCCAAAATACCAGCCACTACCTCCCACCCTCCCCCAAGATACCAGCATCCACTCCCCATATGTGAAAGACCCCTACTGAGGTTACCTGTAAACTCATTGGTAGTCTAGGAGGTCCTCAGGCAGTCACTCCTGCCCAATCTGGTGCCTCTCCAAATTTTCTTTTTTTTACTGTAATTTTATGGCCCTAACTCAACTTGCAGTGTTTCACCACAAGTTATGTTAGGGTATTTGCATAGTAATAAGTTTGTGCTATCAATAATATGTGCATCCTTATTGTTATCTATGCACATATGTGTTCACACACACACACACACACTCAAATGATTAGAATACTAGCATTTATGCCATGTACATGCCACCTACATGTACGCAGCTCTTTATAGAATTTCCTCCATAATTTATAAGCATGCTTCTTTGGGAATAATAGGGTTTGCGTTATTTAACCTTCATCAGATTGCAATATCATGTATTAGTATGCACTAAAAATGAGGTACTGTATGTTTTTATTGGATCACTTGCATGCTTAACATTCAAGGACACGATGAAAAAGCAGAATTTAGTTTTTGTGGGGTTTTTTTGTTTATTTGTTTTCTTTTTTTAACTATAGCCAGGAGAACTAGCTTAGGGGTCAATATTCAGCCATTGTCAGTGAATGTTTTGCTTACTGCCGATGGTGTTATTCCCAGATATTCAAATCCGGGACCTGTGTGGACTTTGACTTTGAATATCCAGTTATTTTTAACCTGGTTAATACATAGCCACTTAAGTCAATATTCATCACTTAAGTGGTCATGGGTTACAAACATAAAGATAGGACAGACTTTTATGCGGTCCCATTTATACTCTAACTCTGGCCGCTTAAGTGCTGAATATCAGCTTTTAAGGGGTCAAGTGCTGACTCCGCCCCTGGAACACCCCCAAGATAGCCAGCTTTGTGTTCAGAGCTAACTTATTCTTGCTGTACACTCAAAGCGGTGTACAGCAAGAATAAGTCAAACATAAGCAATAGACAATTGTGGCAGTAAAAATATTCAAACAATACGAAGTATGGCACAATATTCTACATTACAATGTCAACCAGGGCTTTTTTTGAAGGGGTACTTGGGGGGTACTGAATACCGGCACCTTTTCCATTGTCTGCTACAATTGACCCAGGGTCCCCAAGTTTTAATGAAAGAGCTCAGGCTCTACACCCCAATTCTGCCTTGTCATAGATTCTGTGACTGGTTGCAGGAGACATGGCTATTGTGGGATGAGTCCATCAGTGATCACCCCACCCCATAGGGTGGCCTGGCATTTGAGTACCAGCACTTTTTTCGCTAGAAAAAATGCACTGATGTCAACACAATATACAATCAAACAATTTAACAGACAGCATAGGGTGTAAGCAATGATGGAACATATAGATAGATAAGATAGAGCAACAGGAGTAAGAAAATAAGGGGATTAATTTAAAGAAAGTTGCAATGAGGTCAGAAAGGTGCTCGAACATTGTCTTAGCTAGGATAGGAGTGGGTAAGCATGTCCTGCTATAATAGGTGCAGCCACACAACTGGTGAAGTGCTGCTGAATATTAGCAGTTAGCCCTGACAAAATAATTTAATGAGTCAGCAGCCAGCTAAATCATTTTGAATATCAGGCAATCTATGTTTAGAGCACTGGGCTTTGAACCAGGGAAGACAGGATTAAAATCCCACTGTGGCTCCTTGTAATCTTAGACACATAACCTTCCATTGCCTCAGGTACAAATGAAGGGGCTTCTCAGTACATAGCACACGCTAATTCCAATAGTTTGTGTCAAGCATTACTAAAAGGGCCCTGTACATTGTAAGTCATCTGGGGACAATGTACTCATGTACTCATCTTGAACTTCCACTGAAAAGGCATGGGCTAAATCCAAAATCTTTCCCTCAAGTAATGTTTACATTTTTATATATATTTTTTTAAATAATTGCCATTGTATTTCTTTCACAAATGTGAGTTCTTCATATTTCCTATACAAATGTCAGGCAAATGGTAAAGCCAATGATTCTTGAACACTGTACATACCTTGAGAGCATTTAAAACGTTGTGTTTAAACTGTAATTAGCAATAAGCCACACTATCACTTGTTTGTATTTCCCCAGGCTTGCCATATGTCATCATGATATCTTGACATTTAAGATGCATGCAGACAATTGCTAGAGACTGTCTCCAGTTGCTTAGAAAAAAACAACTACAGGTATTTACATTACTTATCTTCTGTAATTAAAAAAAGTCAGCTGTTCTTGTTGTATTTATGTAGATGCTTTAGGAAGCACAGAAAACACTGACAGTCAATTCACAAACTTGTACATTAGTATTTTCATGGCAGGAATGAGGCCATATTCAAACACATTTTTTTTCTGATGAACTACCCAAGTTAGAAGCATAGGAGAATACTCAGTTATGTTTTAATAGCTTTTTCATAGCTTACATTACTGGCCATTGCAAGTGAAAGATATAGGAGTCTGCATACTAAAGTCTGGTAAATTTTTGCACTTACTACTGTGATGTTTGGACTCTTACCTCTGTGTTTTTATCAGCTGGAAGCTAGAGGGAGCTCTAGAAAACAAAAGCTCCAAAAGCCAGTGAGTTGCATGGAAGGCTGGGAAATGTATGCTAGAGCTGTACTGAATAGCATACTTTGTTTGGCTAAATATGAACAATGTAAAATATTGTTTGGCCAAATACAATTACTCAATATGAATAATGGGCATTGAGCTTTAACATATCAAATAATAAAAGAAGCAATGTGAAATCAGAGATCAAGTGTTTATTTCTGTAGGATTTAGCACAGTAGAGCCCCAGATTATTCGTATTCAAATTCAAGTCACTATTCATCCGAATGCAAATAATGTATTTGGGGCACTATTCAGGGCCGAATCAAATTGAACACGAGTATTTGGTACAGCCCTAATTAGTGGTGTATTTATTCTAAGTGTCTGTGTTGCATTCACATTACCTATCAGATTGCCTCCTCATCCCCCCTCCCCTGCCCATGCATTAAAATCATCTCCCTCCAGTCTTTGCCGGGGCAGCAGCAGCGGCACTCATAACCTACCTGCAGCCTGCACCAGGACTTTCTCTGTGAACCATACCACCCCCTTCTGACACAACTTCCTGTTTTGTGAAGGGCGGGACATTTCACAGAGAAAGGGGCAAGGGGAGGGGCATGGGCAAGTCAGGAGTGTGCCTAGCACGTGTGTTTTTAGGGGCCTTTTTACAAAGTAGGAGTAAGCCCAACATGGGCTTACTGTATGCCAGGGGCATAGCTATGTGGGGCCACGGGGGCCTGGGCCCCCGCAGATTTGGTCCTGGACCCCCATACCGACGACCCTCTTGACCCCCCTCCCGCCACATACCCGCCGTCGCCATCTGCTACCTTTGCTGGTGGGGGACCCCAACCCCCACCAGCCGAGGTCCTCTTCTTTCTTAGTTCTATTTCTGAGTCTGACGTCCTGCACATACCAGCGAGAGACGCTACACTATCTACAGTATATCGTTAAAGTCTTTATCAAGACTTTCTGGTATCACATTTATTCTTAAACTTCAAGGATCGCTTTAAGACTCCTGAGGCAGTACTGTGTTGAGTCTGTGAATAAAGTTATTTCTTTACCACCGTAGTCCTGTTTCCCTGGAGTCATTGGTCCACTTCCCACTTTCTATTTGATGGTTCTGGAGGGCCTAGGCAGTAGACTGCAATAATGGGAGAAAAACCCAGAGTAAATCTAAGAAGCCCTTCCATTTGGCTTATTAGGGATCTTTAGTTTTCAATTTTTAAACGAAATTTTTTTCTAGGAATTTACCAGAGTTTACTTCAAAGAGGACAAAATGGTTAGTGCAGTGGGTTGAGATACTGGGGATCCAGGTTCATTTTCCTCTGCAGTTCCGTGTGACCCTGGGCAACCCACTTAGCCCTCCATTTCCCCAGCTACAATATATAACTTAGATTGAGCCCATTAGGTACAGTGCAAAGTACTGTGCAAAGAAATTGTAAACCGCATAGTCGCCTCAGGGATCACTTGCGGTATATCAAGTGCTGAAAAATAAATACAAAAATAGTGGGGAAGATAATATAATGTTAGGTGTTGATAAGAAAGCATTGAGGAGCAGGGCAAGGCAGTTGGAGATGGCAGGCTGGGTAAGGCCTAGCTAGCACTGACTGAAAAGTGCAGGTGGCAAGAAAGACGAGGGAGGCAGTGTCCTGGGCTAGAGGAGAGGTTGTAGCTGGTCACAGAAGTGCTGCATGGCAGCCCTTTCAAAGTGGTACCTAGTAAGGCATTGCTGTTCATTGAGGTCAACGAAGCAGGTCCTGGGCCTAAATATTCTGGGAATTGGGGTGTCTCCTCCTGAGCCTCCGCTTCAAACACTCATCCACATCCAGCAAAGCGTCAGCCACAGTAGCATTCAGAGCACCTATGACTGATGTGCAGGTATCCCAGCACCACAGGTGCAACCCTTTAATCCAATTACACTACTGTGCACTCCTCTACCTACTATACCCAGTGAGACCCAGCACACCAGCACCTAGCACTTAGGCAAAATTTGGCATTTGCGTGCATATGTGCATACATATAAGTACATAAGTACATAAGCACTGCCACGCTGGGAAAAGACCAAAGGTCCATCAAACCCAGCACTCTGTCTCCGACAGCAGCCAATCCAGGCCCCAAGAACCTGGCAAAAACCCAAAGTTTAATAATGATCAATGGATCCAACATAGCAAAGGGGAGTCCTTCACCAGATATGGCGGGAGAAGAAGCTGCAGCAGAGGGGACCCAAGTTGCTGACCTTGAGGAGGAAACTTCGCTGAATGCCATGGTTCTACAACCCCTGGTGAAGCCCCAAGTAATATCGTTGGACTCTATTTGGTCTGCCCTTGAGGTCTTACACAAGGTCTGTACCTCATTTATTACTATCTCATTGAATAATGTGAAACAAATAAGGGATATAAAAGAAAATCTTGAGACTATTTCGATTAAACAAAAATCTTTGGAAGGGGACTTGGTTAAAGTGAAAGAGCAACAGGCCCAAATGGCAGGAGATCGCTTAATAATTTATAGGAAAATTGAAAATTTGGAGAATTCATCAAGAAACCTGAATCTTCGTATACTTAATTTTCCTCAATCAACATATATTTCTACTAGAGAAATGTTTAATAAATTTCTTAAAGAGATATTCAAATATCCAGAGCAATCTCTTCCTCCGCTACAGAGAATATATTATATTGGTGATAAAAAGAAACCACAACCAAATTCCTCACAAGAAGTTTCCACCCAACAAGAAGCCCCATCTGAGACCCTTGACTTAACAGGATTTCTCAAACAATCTAAAGAGGAAATTAAAACTAGAGCAACAGTAATTATATCGTTTGTATTTTTGCAGGATAAAGAATCATTGCTCTGTTTGTATTTTAAAAATATTCAACCAGAGTTTTTGGGTAGTAAAGTCCTGATTTTTCCAGATATTTCTCGATGGACACAGCAAAGGAAGAAGAAATTTCTGGAATTAAAACAGAGAGTCCTGGGGGTCAATGCTTCTTTCCAACTGAGATTCCCTTGCAAATGCTTGATTGTCTTTAAAGAAAATAGATATATCTTCTATGAGCCAGAACAGTTGAATAGTTTCTTAGACGCAAGACAACAAGAAGGCATGACAAAATAGATAATGCTGGATAGTTTAAGAAAGGATAACCGCCTACTCAATTATTTGATTTATATTTCCTTGTTTGATGTTCCAACTTCCTTTGGTAAAACCTTGGATTTTCTCTCATATTTGTGGACTATTAAATCCGACGTATTTTCCTTTTAAATATGTGTATTAACATTGTTAGTTGTTCTACATTTTTGTAGATTTATTTAAAGTTGGTGTATCCTTCAAAGATTATTAATCTTTGTATATAATGAAAATTAATAAAGAAATTAAACATAATAATGATCAATGGACTTTTCCTTCAGGAATCTGTCCAGATACCCTTTAAACTCAGCAAGGCCAATTGCCGTCACTATGCCATTATTCTAACATTCTCAACATATATAACCACCACTGCGTCTAGCTATTTAAACCAAATGTATTGAAGGTATTGATTGGACCATAAGAGGTGAAAATCCCCTTGCTTTTCAATAGGTTGTATTCACCTTTTATAGTCATCAGTCCATCTTCATTTCCTGAAGTAAGCTGGAAAACTTTAAGGCTATTTATAGATATTCTGCATGCTGGTTTAGATTCTTCAATTTGTAACGTTTCAATTTGTATTTTGTATTCCTTAGCTTTTCATTAGTTTTTATTCTTTAATTTTTTTAAGGCTGCATGTCGATTAAAATTTGTAATCGTGATTAATCGTGTGATTAAAGGTATGTTATTTATTTTCCTACTGCAGCTCCTTGTGACTGAGCAATAGAGAGTTAAATGACTTGCCCAGAGTCACAAGGAGCTGCAGTGAAAAAAAAAATAAACAACATACCTTTAATCATGCAATTAAAATTTTAATCAAAATGCAGCTCTAATTTTTTAAACAATATTTATATTTTATATTTTTTATATTTGTCTCATTAAAATTCTCATAAATAAAGTTTATATTGATTCAGCAATTTATATAATACATATCTACTTCTGTTTCAATAGGGAATTGTGTGCTGACACAAATTCATATTTCGCCTAAAGCTGTTTCAAACTCATTCCCTTGAAGCAAAAAGATCATTGTTAGACAACATTTCTTTGAACTTCATGTTTTTGAACTTAACATTTCCTCAATATTCATTCAAACATAATTATGGTCTTAATAACTTTAAGCTGCCGCATGTCTTTCTATCTCATTCATGCTTGTCAAAATGACCATAGTGTTTTTTCACTGTTTATAACGTTGTGGTCCCTTTAACCAATCTTCATCCAGGACTATATAAGCTTCATCCATTCAGTTTCTTAATTTAACCTGCATGGGTCCATGGTTTGTAGAGTATACATTGTCATATTCAGGAGGATGCCCATGCCCTAGTCCATTAACCTGTTCTCGATTGCTTTCCCATGAAGAGCAGGAGTTCTTGATACACTGAGTACACCAGTAGACAATCAATTCCCGGGCTGGAAGGGGGAGGAGAAGAGGTTACAGATGCCCAGGAAACCTTCCGGGGGTAGGATTAGTGAAGAGAGAAGCCCTGAGGAAGATAAGACTCCCTGGATCCACAACAAGTACGTAATGGCTCACAGCAGGTTCAAGGGGATAGAGTTCCTAACAAGACCCAAAAGTCTGAAGGAACCTACTCCTATGGATGTGGAGTGGCCTAAGATACAAGGGGAGGATCAAATGTCAGAAGCAGAGTTTATGGACTGCTCTGAGGCAGCCAATTGGTTAGAACCCCAAAGTATGGAAATGTGAGTGAGAAAAAGGGATTCCCAGTTACCTGCTGTAACTTACAACTTTCTGGTTGACAGCTACGGGGCGGGGAATAGTGTTTGCTGTGTAAGAAAACTGTACCAAAGGGAGGAGCTTTCAGTAGTCCCACGGAACTCATAAAGCTGAGAGAGTCCAGACAATAGAAGAGACTAAAGAAGGTACTGGATTTTTCCAGACCTGATTTGCATATGACTTCTGGACAGTTAAAATCCCTGGAATAAAAGTTACTAGGGAAGGAATCCAGGGGTTGGAACTTATCTTGTGGACTTTACAAACTAAACTTAAAGTATGTAGTGTCTTGCTGACAATTGAGTGGAGGGTGGCCAGAATAAGAACCCTGGGATCAATTAGCAGAATTCAATACACACTGACCCACTTGGACCATCCAGATTTGTGGACCCGTCCTGAAGGGAGAAGGACCATTTTTGTTGGTGGAGAACTGGGACATTATCATGGACTACTGTGTGGTCCTGAAGTGCTGGTGGAGGACCCCTACCTGCTACAATATCCAAAGCTGCTCTTTATAATTTAATTATTGTGCTACATTTATAGCATTACACCTAATGTGCTCCATTTTTTTTTTTCAAAAAAAAATATATAAGCACATGTTTAAGGAGTCATTGAGGAACTATAGAACTAACAATGTTATTGTGCACTAATATTTTTACCTTGTTTCTCCATTATGGCAATGACCTATGGAAAGGCCAAGTTCTTTGCTTTCAAGTACATGGATGTGATTATTAGTACAAGTGTTCAAAGTTAAGGAGTGAAGTGATATTTTTGTTTACATTGTTGAGTTTCATAGACAGTTGACTTGGTATTGTATGCAGTGTTTGTTCAAGGTGTATAATTCTAAAGGCTATTGATTTGACAGAAGATGAACATGAAGTATCCATTCACAGTAACAGATGTCAGAGGGGGTCATAAAAGCTTTATAGACAACTTAAGCTACATTGAGTTTGCTCCATTCTCGTGCACCTGGGAAGTCTGTAAAAAGAGGCGATATGTAGAGATGAGAAACTTGGCCTTTACAATGTTTTTGCAATTGCCCTGTTATCACAGAAGCTTCTGGTGCTTATAATCTCATACTTTAATTACTAGTTTTTCTTTTGCTAATTAGAAAATGGATCGTATAAAATAATGATATGTTGGGTGGCGCTTAGATGGCAACTCCGGCTGTGAAGAACTAAGGCCAGTGCCGGGCAGACTTGTATGGTCTGCGTCCTGTATATGGCAATCCAGTTTAGGATGGGCTGGAGAGAGCTTCAACTGAAACTTCAGTAGCTGGAACATTTGAGCATTTGATTTTAATACACATTATTTACTCTTTTATCTTGGTCTTGTTTGTTGGAGGACTGTCTGTATGCAGATCCAACCCTCTGTCATTTGTGCTGGGACAGCAGCAAGGGAATGTCCATGTAATAGGACAAAGCTGTATGTCTGTGATCAATGGGGGAGAGGAAATTAGGCTTCCTGAACTCTGAGAATTGTAATCTAGCCCTATGCCCCTTAGAAAGTAAGAGGGCTGATGATGTCATCTCTCTGGGACAGGAGAAGTGCAGGGTTCTAGAAGCACCTGACAGTCCTCAGCCCTAGAAAAGGGTTTTGCAGACAAACAGAAGAGAGGAGGGAACTACCTAAGAGCTGGCCAGCAAGAGAGAAAACAGGCTACCTAACCTAGGACAGTGAGGTCTCCAAAGTACAAGCTAGACCAGAGTCAAGAATTCCCTAAAAGACAGGGGAGAAGCTAGGAATGTGGCTAAGCCTAGCCTGATGGAAAGTGTGGGGAGTGACACAGCATGAAACAGAGTGGCCTGGGCATGATCACATGAAGGTATTGTCCAAGAAGACTTTCCCTGAAATGTTTTGGGACATTTGATTGTTGGGAAAAAATGAACTGAGAACGGGAGTTGTGCTCAAGGTTAGATTTGGACTGTTTGAAAGACATCCCAGAGAGTAAAGAGAATTAAGCAGGAGTCTTCCTCTCTGCTTCTGCAAAGGCTGCATGAGACATGGCAGCCCTTGAGAGAAGGGAAACCTGACCTGAAAAAGCTGTTCTAGATGCGAGTGAATGTAATGTCCATAAAGAGAAGAGGACTGCCTGCTGTAGTAATGAATCTACTACTTTGGATATTGCTGGACTAACTCCGCCGCTCATGTTAAGTTTGTGCTCTATTTTGAGAAAAGTATAATAAAATTGGCATTGTTTTATTTTATTCTATTCTATTCCGAGACTTTTATACCGTATTTATCACATAATCAAAGCAGTTTACAGTAAGACTAGATATCTCAGTCAGATATAATTTTCAACTTCCAATCAAATTAGATTACCAAAAGATTAAGCCTATAAAGTATACAAATAAAAGTGAGAAAAACTATGTTCACAGAATATGAGTTAGTGTAAATGGTGTTTACAAATAATAGATGCATCCCTTTGCTCAAAACGATATTAATAGGATTTATAAATTTATCTTTTTAATTCGGACGTTACCAACATCTGAAAAGTGCGGGAAAATGCAAGGACATCGGGAATCAAAAAACAATATAGCAAAATGGGCTGAAATTAAAAGTTTCCAAAATACAGTAATCATAAATATGTGGTCAGTATCATGAATACCCCACAAGCATATATATATATTGCATTTGATTGTGTTTAGAAACCGTAAATATATTTTTAATTTAAAAAAACGTAATGCTCAAAAACGAATGTTAAATGTGCTGGCAGCCAGCTTGAGCTTAACCTTACGATTCGAAGGAAGTTGTACTCGATATGTCAGGAATTTCAAGTCCCTTCATATCTTGTTCAGAGAGCAAACAGAGGTACCATCAAACCATGCAGTTTAAATTTATTAGTCAGAATGACGTATCGGTTAACGTCACGAATGACGTCTTATCCTATTTGTTTTGCATGTAAACAGCTGACAGAGAGAAATGAGTGCGAACCCATATTACTTCAACCTTTATTCCCCTTTATTTATGAGGGGTATATCGGGAGTATATCTGGCGGATGTCTATGTTTAACGATATTGTTTTTCTTAAACCAAAAAATATAATAATGTTATTTACAGTGCCTAAAATGAGAAATTTTAAATTAAGCATTTCTTACAGTATCTCTGGCAGTGTCTAGGTTTAATGATATGATGTTTCTGAAACCAAAAAATAAATATTTTTTTCAATTCCTGAAATGAATAATTATCGTTAGAGCACAGCATTAGAAACAGTGATGATGACATCTATTTCTAAATAGGATAAAATTATCTTGTAAACTAACAAAAAATGCCCTAGTGGTTAGGGTGGTGGACTTTGGTCCTGGGGAACTGAGGAACTGAGTTGGATTCCCACTTCAGGCACAGGCAGCTCCTTGTGACTCTGGGCAAGTCACTTAACCCTCCAATGCCCCATGTAAGCCGCATTGAGCCTGCCATGAGTGGGAAAGCGCGGGGTACAAATGTAAAAAAAAAAAAAGTGATCTCTTAAAATAACAGTGCAAATGTTGCATCCATAAGTAACAGCAGTTATTAAAACATCATCAGTATTCATTAGCCTGAATAGAAATACTGCAACTATATAATATTCTTTTATGTAGTTTACACAGACACTGGGTCAGCATAAAATTGTTCAATAACCAAAAAGGTAAATGCAGGTACAGTACAAGGCAACACAAGTTAAAAAAAACCACATAATTGCTAAATCCTATGACATCACAATAAAGTATTGTATTTATTCAAGAAAAATTTTGAAAAATACTTGAGGATAAGCTGTTATGGTGATCGAATAAGGTATTGTCAAAGAGACACTAAACGTTCACATGGCCTGGTATAACGATCAAAAAACAGACAGATCTATCTCATTGTTAAGTACTGCTGGGGCAAAAGTATTCATTTCGAAGATGCACCTTTGTTTCAGGGGAAAAGGAACACCCCACAGAGGTAAGCTGAAAATGTTTCTAAAAAGCAAAGTCAGAATTCAGAGCAGCAGAACTTGCTTGAGTCCTCCCCAAGGAGGGCGAAGCTTCTTTAATGCTTGGAGAATCAAGTAGCATAAGACTAGAAGATCACACTGAGCAAGGAAAATGCAAGAGATCAAACTGAATGAAATGGTAGAGTAAGGATATATTTGATGGCAAATAGTAGAATTCTAAAATTACAATAAAACTTGAAAAAGAAGCAATAGAGAGAGGAAGCATAGGCTTAGCCAGATGGATGGAAAGGTAGACAAGCACAGAATTCAGCAAGATATAAAGAGGCTCAAGGAATACTTGTTAGGGTTCTGCTGAAGAAGCACACAGTATTCATGAAGTAATTAAGCTATGGAGAAGTAACTCAAGAACCAAAGGAGTACAAGGAGCAGATTCCAGGAATATTATAGAGCTGAAAACTTAAAGAAGACCACTACCTAGAATTAAAAGAGAGACAAGGAAATGTCTAGGCTTAGATTAAGATTCCTAGTACATACAAAGAAAGAAAAAAAAATTAAGATTGATTTCATTATATTCATGTGCCAAAATCAAATTTTAAATGCCAGTTTTCAAAACAATGAATATAAATACATTTTACATGCTTATAAAATTAACTATTCCAATTTGGAGTTAATTAGGTGCAAATTTGTGAGATCTCCCCCCCCCCCCCCTTATATTTTCATTTAAAGTTGAACATGTATCTCAGGCCTCAAATATTTCTTTGTGATTTAAAAAAAAACATTCATCTGCGTCATTAAATATTGTAAGACTTTTTTTTTCTATTCAGTAATGCCAGGAATTGTGAGTACAAGATCAGAGAGCTTTCTTTTTGTTCCTGCTGATTCATAAGGGTGCATGACACAAAGGATGACAACCAAAGTATAGCAAACAATTATATATCTTCTTTTCCATTTCACTCACACTTTTTTCAGTAGTAGCTCAAGGTGAGTTACATTCAGGTACACTAACTATTTCTCTGTCCCAGGAGGGCTCACAATTTACATTTGTACCTAAGGCAATGGAGGGTTAAGTGGCTTGCCCAAGATCACAAGGAGCAGCAGTGGGATTTGAACTGGCCACCTCTGGATTGCAAGACCAGTGCTCTGACCACTAGGCCACTCCTCCACTCCACTTCACTTCTGTCTGTATATTGCTTTACATGACAATTATAATGGTTTTTATGTAAACTGAGTGAACAGAGCAAAATATGGAAAAGCACAATTACCCTTGAGTACAGTTTCACTGCTTATGCACCTAACACAGATGTAACATTTTTGGCACTGCTGTTTTTCAAAGGCTTCATCAGTTAATAGCCAACAGAGCTGTCATATTACTGGGAGAATCAGTAACACTGGCAGCTGTCTCAGTATCTGGTGTTAACTCTGATGCCTGTTCCTGTTGTGGATGAGAGTCCTCCACAATAGGAGCTGGCTGGCACTGTTATTAAGTGAAGGTGACATTAAGAGCTGCTTCTTCACATGGAGGCAATTCAGGTAACACAAGCAGTGATGTGAATGAGTAGAAATGTATTGCAGGCTGGATTTGATTAAAGAGAGAACCTACAATACAAAGAAAACTGTGAGCTTTCTCCTCATCGGTTGTGTTTGGATTTTTTTTTAATTAGAATTTTCATAGCTATACATGAAATAACACAGGAAATAAAATGACTCTGGGCAAGTCACTTAACCCTCCATTGCCCCAGGTACAAATAAGTACCTGCATACAATATGTAAGCCGCATTGAGCCTGCCATGAGTGGGAAAGTGCGGGGTACAAATGTAACAAAAAAAAAAACTAGCAGAAAAGACACAAAAAGGAAGCAAAAATCAACATATTAAGTACCAAATCCACATTCTGAGAGAGGGAAAGAAGGGGTAGAAGATCACAAATAACATACAAAATTATGACATCAATTTATCCCCCCCCCCCCCCCCCCACCACCACCACCACCTAGAAAAACAAGCATGCCCCAAGAAACCCATTCAGGGCCCTGTTTACTAAGGTGCACTAGAGTTTTTAGCGTGTGCTAAATGCTAGAGACAAAGTAGAGCAGAGAAGGAGTAGGAAGAGTAGGCTCTTTCCAAACAACGAAGGAGACGTATAGGTAGTTAAGAGGGGCGTAATCGAACGGGGCGCCCAAGTTTTCCTGAGGGCATCCTCGCAGGATGTCCTCAGGAAGGGGAGGGGAAACCCATATTATCGAAACAAGATGGGCGTCCATCTTTTGTTTCGATAATACGGTCAGGGACGCCCAAATTTTAACATTTAGGTCGAGCTTAGAGATGGTCATCCTTAGAGATGGTCGTCCCTGGTTTTCAGCGATAATGGAAAACGAGGACGCCCATCTCAGAAACTACCAAATCCAAGCCCTTTGGTCATGGGAGGGAGCCAACATTCATAGTGCACTTGTCCCCCTGACATACCAGGACACCAACCGGGCACCCTAGGGGGCACTGCAGTGGACTTCACAAATTGCTCCCAGGTGCATAGCTCCCTTACCTTGGGTGCTGAGCCCCCCAAAACCCACTACCCACAACTGTACAACACAACCTAGCCCTAAGGGGTGAAGGGGGCACCTACATGTGGGTACAGTGGGTTTCTGGTGGGTTTTGAAGGGCTCACATTTACCACCACAATTGTAACAAGTAGGGGGGGATGGGCCTGGGTCCACCTGCCTGAAGTGCACTGCACCCACTAAAACTGCTCCAGGGACCTGCATACTGCTATCAGGGAGCTGGGTATGACATTTGAGGCTGGCATAGAGGCTGGCAAAAAATATTTTTAAAGTTTTTTTTTTAGGGTGAGAGCTGGTTAGTAACTACTGGTTGAATAAGGGGAGGTCATCCCCGATTCCCTACGGTGGTCATCTGGTCAGTTCAGGCACCTTTTTGAAGCTTGGTCACAAGAAAAAATGGACCAAGTAAAGTCGGCCAAGTGCTCGTCAGAGACACCCTTCTTTTTTCCATTATCGGCCAAGGACACCCATGTGTTAAGTACACCCCAGTCCCGCCTTCGCTATGAGGACGCCCAAAATCAGCTTTTGTGTCAAAAGATGGGCGTCCTTCTCTTTCGAAAATAAGCCTGTAAGTGTCTTTATTGGAACACATCAAAAGCAACTCGACACAGCTGCTGTGGTTCGCTGCCAGAGCGCCTGCTTCAGGAGTCCAAGCACCACCAGCTCACCATACTTCACAGCCTCTTTATTGGGGACACAGTGCTCCTCTTGGCTTGGGGAAAGCATGGATAATAAGCAGCCACTGCTCTCCCGGCAAGTTAAACCCTTCTGAGTCTCTCTCTTTCTTTCTTTCTTTCTTTCTCTGTCTGAGGGATTTACAGTTCCATCCAGGAAACAATCAACTCCCCTTGTCCTCCTTTGCAACTACAGCCTCTCAGCAGGGCTGTCAGTGTGGTGGAGGGGATGTGTTCTAATAAAGACACTTAACTACCTATACGTCTCCTTCATTGTTTAGAAAGAGCCTACTCTCTCTACTCCTTCTTTGCTCTACTTTGATTTGACTGTCGTAGGGATCTAGTGCACCTCCACCATTGTGTGGTTCTTCCACGTCTCTCTAAATGCTAGAGATACCCATATATTCCTATGGGCATCTTCATGGTTAGCATGTGCGAAAATGCTAACGCACCTCTAGCGCAGCTTAGTAAACAGGGTCCTTTATTTGGGTTGGTTCAAAGAACTTAAACTAAACCAGGAAATGTAGTAAAGCACTTGCAGAGAAATGTAAGGAAAATAGTTACCCCCATAACCAACATTCATGGGTGCAATTGTAAAAAGGCTTTCCTCCAAAGTTGAATGGCACAGTTAACATCTGGAAAAATACAAACCACTGTCCATAAAAAGTAACATTTTTTCTTTGGAAATACCTTTTAAACACTAATAATCTTATTAAATTATTTTAAGGAAACAACAAGGAGGCCCCATTTGGAATGCTATCAGTGGACGTTTAGAGTATCTACCTGAGGGACCATAGTTACACCATTTTTAACATTTTGCCTGGTAGTAGCCCTAGGTGCATTAATAGATCCTAGAGACATGATTTATGCCAAAATCAGACAAATTCAATATTTCAAGAAAACATTATTTAGCAATTCTAAAGGTGATAAAAAGTAACCTAGTGGTTAGTGCAGTGGACTTTGATCCTGGGGAACTGAGTTAAATTCCCACTGCAGCTCCTTGTGACTCTGGGCAAGTCACTTAACCCTCCATTGCCCCTGGTACAAAATAAGTACCTGAATATATGTAAACCACTTTGAATGTAGTTGCAAAAACCTCAGAAGTCCCATTTCCCTTTTCCTATAGTTTTTGTAAAATTTAAGAACCTCAAGTTCCTCAATCTCATCAAATTTTCTGTTGACTTCAATTTGAGTCAGACTGTCATTAATTTTTACTGATGATACTGTCTGCTGCACTTTCAATGCAGATTCAATTGTACTTAGGGAGTCTTCCATCTGAACCATCCTGTACTTATGGTCCTTTAATTTAAATACTGTGGGGTCGATATTCAAAGTGATTTGATGGGGCTGGAGCGCCTCCTGCCTGGTCAAATAACTTATGCAAGGCTATCCGCTAATATTCTCTGGCATTAACTGGTTAGTGCTGTTGAATATCAGTGGAAGGGTGACCTAATGGTTAGAGTAGCAGGTTGTGGACCTGTGGAACTGGGATTAATTCCCACTGCTACATGATGGTCAACAGTGGTTTGAGATCCTGGGGAATCAGGTTCAATTCCCTCTGCAGCTCTGTGTGACTTTGGGCAAATCACTTAGCCCCAAGTACAATATATAACTTATATTGTGAGCCCATTAGGGACAGTGCAAAGTACCTGTAATAGAAATTGTAAACCGCATCAATTGCAGTATATCAAGTGCTATAAATGCAAATACACTAACTGGTAAATCCATAGCCAACAATTTTGTGGGAGGTCCAAGGGTGGAATCGGCATTTATGTGGTTAAGTGCCAATATTCAGCACTTAACCATCTAAGTTAACTGAACAAATCAGTTAACTTAGGCAGGTCCTATTTTTATTTAGTTTTAACTTAGGCGATTATATGCTGAATATCGCACTTAACTGCCTACACGATAGGCAGCCGCACATATCCAAATATTAAATACTGGAGCCTGAATATGACCAGCAGTGAATATCCAGGTATAATGCCAGCAGTGGCCAAAAAAACACTGACCATCACTGGCTGAATATTTACCTCCATATTTTTGGAAAAAGAAGACACAGAATCCATAATACCTCATACATGAGTCTATATGCAAGACTACCTTCTAAACATCAATTAAATTTATCTCTGCAGAAGCAGTGACAGGTTGATCCAATGGAGATAATTTGAGGAAACATCTGTTGGTATTGGAAGGGGAACCTCTGTCTCTCAAGGATAGCCATTTGCAGGCAAACCCCTCTAAGAATTAATCTTAATGAGTCGAGGGCAAGACCTTTTAAACTGGACCTCGTCAATGGGAGCCGCAGATGCTAATGGATGTAAATTGAATCTATGCTATGAGACACCTGATCATGTACCTTTCCTACCCTAGCCCAGCCAACCTACCTTTGGACTTCATACCTATTCCAAGGAACTATCTACTTCTATTAGACCCTCTCCTGATCTTGTACTCATCATTATCCTTGACCAAAATCTGTATATTTGCTTAACTTTATGTAAGCCACATAGAACTGAGTGTTCAACTCAGACAAATGTGGGTCATAAATCCAAATAAAGTAAACATAAATTAAAATAATGGACAGGGTGGTGGGTTCCTAATAGGGGAGTTTAATGGTGCTCCCAACATTTGAAAAGAGTCAGACACCAAAGCTGAAAACATTAGGAGCAGATATACCTGGAGGATGTTGAAGATGTTTGTCCATTGGCCCTGATGTAACAGGCTCAGATGCTCTCTTGGGTTTAATCTTCATCTTGCCCATAGTTTACATCATCACTTTTGTCCAAGAGGTGGCACGAAATAGCACCGAAAGGGCATCAAAGGTGTAAGACCTGCCCCTTTGTCCAAACCTCTTTAGCCATGCGCCAATGGCTACATGCAACAGCCGCATGCCAAAGAGACAGTGGCATTTTAATGATCAGCTGAAGCTGTAAATGACATCATCCATCATGTATGCTGAAATCCATGGAGTCCTGCTCTCCTCCTCCATCAATCTCCAAATTGTGGACTCCCAGCATTCAGTCCTGATGTCACAGAGGCCCTCTTCCTGGTAACACTCTCCTGGGCAGATCTCTCACTATCTCTGGATTTATGAAAGGAAATAGAGTTCTAAGTAAATAATATTCTTTTTTGGCAGATCTTGGGGATAAATGCAGAACATCTGCTATTTCTATTTCTATTTCCTTTTCCTTGCCCTGTTCCAGCTAATAAATAAAGACAGAATTAAATTAGCAGCTCCTTAACATATGTCATACTCACAACAACACAATTAAGGTAAGTTAGATGAATCAAGCTGAAACCAAATATACCAAAAGAGACTGATGAGAGATGGGCAGCAGCTGGATGCTGCAAACTAGGGAACTAAACCATACCAAAAAAAATAAAAAAAAGCAGTGGAGTCTTCTTAGGCAATAAATAGAAGTTAAGAGATAAAATTGAACCCATAGAATAAAAAAGTCAGAGAGAACATCACCATTCATTCTGGCACCCAGGGAGAACCTCACAAAAGCCACATTGAGCCTGCAAATAGGTGGGAAATGTGGGATATAAATGCAGCAAAATAAATAAAAATAAATAAATAAAATCAATGCAGAACCATTTTGATTACAAATTTCACACCACCAACCTTTCCTGAAGCAAATTCACTCAACCTTCTAATTTCCTTCACATATCTAACTGGTTGTGTTTATCTTTCCAATACATGGAGCAGGACCTAGAAGATCAGCATTTATAGGCACTCTCAGGAAAATAAATGTGACACTACAGCTGCATTCACTTTGGAAGAAAGATGAATGGAGCTATTGCTACTCATACTTCCCATAGCAGCTTTTGATGGGATATAAAATAACTAGCAATATAATAAATTGACATGATAGACCATGCCTGTGGCTATCTCTGAGCCTTATTTTTCAACTATGGATCAGGCTTGTAGTACTTTCTAGCTGATGTTTTTTCTTCTGTAGTTTGATTGAGTGATTGGTACAAATCATCCTACAATCTGGGGTAAATACCTGACTTCACGTGGCTAGTAGTTATCACACTATTTAGCTGGATTTTGTTTATGACACCAGCAGCCACATGCACAAAGGTCCCGTTAAGAATCCGTCTGCGTTTCCAATTCGGTAAAAATTTACCGATTTAGAAACAAAGAGGGATTCACAAAGAAAATCGCATGCAAATGAGCTGCTCGTTGCTTTTGCGACCCAGCTCATTTGCACACGATATGGGGGAAGCAAGTCGGTGAGCTAAGCATGCACAGAACAGTCAATTGCTATGCGTGGCTGCTCTGCACATGCTACAGACGGCTCTCACACACACAGACAAGCTGCGTGTATGAAAGCAATAGATTTAACCTTTCTTTTTTTTTTTTTGCAAGCAGAAAAGCACTTTTTTTTTTTGGATGGGTATACCTGTATTGCAGCTCCATGCCTCCCGATGCTCGGAAATAAAATGGGAAAAACCTCTCTGCTGCTCTCCGCTCTTCTGTGAAGAATCAGCAGCATCAGGGCTTTGGTTCCACCCCCAGCTGTTCCTACTGCTTCCTTCTATTGGCTGGCTGACATCCTAGAATGCCCATCTCCCTGAAGATGGACTCTCATTGGCTGGCTGCTGTCCCAACTCCTCCTCCCTGCAGGACTTCCCTGATGACATCACTTTAGATCTGTGAACTGATTGGTTCCGAACTTCCTGGTGTCCCCCTCCAGTAGTGAGTGGGCGGGCCATCCCAGGCTGATGCTGTCCAATTGGTTTAGCACCTCTCTGTGGAGGGGGACACCAGGAAGTTCGGATAGGGATAGGACCACAGAAAGCAAATACAAATGGGGATGGATGTATGGTAGACCAAGACCTGTTCTCAGAGGACTGTGTTCACGAGGAGCTAGCCAAACTAAAAGTAGATAAAGCGATGGGGCCTGATGGTCCCGCCCTTCTGGAAACAGGAAATGTGGGCGGGACCAGAGGCAGAGCTCAGGCAGATGGGAAGGCAGTCTGTAGCGCCGCTCGCCTTCAATGCTGACGCCAAACCCCGAGGTAACAATTTTTAAGTTAGAGCCGGCATGCAGGAAGGTGAGGGGCTGCCGGAGGACAGGTTCTGCTTGCACTTCGAGGGAGGGAGGCGCGGGGGCATTGAATTCAGAGGAGAGGGGGGCATTGAGGGAGGGGGCGTCCTGCAACTTGAAGGGGAGGGGCGTCCTGCGACTTGAAGAGGAGGGGGCGTCTTGCAGCTGGAAGGGAGGGGGCCTCCAACTCGAGGGGGAGGGGCCGTGGAACTTGAAGGGCAGGGGAGGCGGGGTCCTGCAACTCGAAGGGGAGGGGGGCCTGGAACTCGGAGGAGACGGAGGGAGGGAGGGGGCTGGAACTCGGACGACAGAGGGAGGGAGGGAGGGAGTGAGGAGGCCATGGAACTCAGAGGGGAGGGGGGATGGAACTCGGACGACAGACAGGGAGAGAGGGAGGTAGGGAGGGGGCGTGGAACCTTGCTAGCGTCCGTTTCATTCCTCTACGAAACGGGCCTCTTTTACTAGTTATTCAATATCTCTTTTAAAAATAGTAGTAATAAACAATATTAAGTGCATTTTTATAATATACCATTGCATTCCACAAAACAAAAGGAGCAAATTCCCACAAACCATCTTTCTCTTTTGATCTAGACACAGGAAAAAAAGATTTTAAATGCTCCCAGGTTTCAACCTAATTCATGTTTAATGTGGGATATAAATGTCATAAATAAGTAAAATACATAAATAGAAACTCTGAATGTTGAGCACCTGATTCTCATAACAAGATGTCTGTTTTAGCACCCTTTACCAGGATAAAAAAAAAATCTCTGCACGAATACAACGTGTGCTATGGTATGCCTATAACCAGCCCCTCCAAATGAAAAACTGATTACAATTTATAGCAAATTACTACTCTACCTATGAAAAGTTATTCCATTACTATACTTCCTTGGTGTACATCCGTATGCTGCACAAGCTGGTATGTTTGACAATATAAGTGGGATCAAATAAAAATGGTACCAACAATAAAGAATGAGAACATGGAAGAAGTAGCTCATAGGTTTGTTTGCTCTGTTTTGAGGGTACAGAGAATCAATATGATGGTTGTGTGGGGGAGCGGAAAGAAAGATTAAACTGCATGGCTAAGGCTTCAGCTTTTTGTGTTAAGCTCCTATTCTCTTCTCAATCAATTCTCTTTGGGCACTGAGCAGTGAGCTGCGCAGACAGCGCTGAAGACAGCTGCTTTCGGCTGCCCTGATCCATCTCACTGCTTCGTCCCACTCACTGGAAGTTGAAAAGGCGGGATGAAGCAGCAATGGGACTAGGGCAGCCAGAAGTAGCTGCCTTCAGCACTGCCCGCACTGCGGCTCACTGCTAGAAACAGGGAGGAGTGATAGCCGGCCAGACCTGAAGGAAGGGAGGGAGAGCTCAGCTGCCTGACTGTGAGGACAGGAAGCAGGGAGACTGAGGACGCAAAAAAAAAAAACCGACTCACTGGCCACTATTGTTGGGGGGGGGGGCTGAGACAGAAATGTGGGGGCCTTCGCCCCCGAGGACCCATGTAGCTATGCCACTGTTGCCACCTTCTCTTTCAGTTCCTTTACTTCTTTCATGAGGGATTCAAACTGCAGACATCTCACACATGGAACCAGCCTTTCTCCTTGGATCATGCTTTCTGTCTACACAGAGGCAGAAGTTGTAACTGGAATAACAGCTTTGGTGACACAATGGGGTCTTTTACTAAAAGATTAGCTTGAGTTATCTGCAATAGGGCCCATTGTGTTCCTATGGGCCCTGCTACAGATAACACAAGCTAATCTACTATAATAAAACTCACCCTCAACGTTCTGAGGACACTGACGTCAGTGAAGCCAAGCCCTGACTTCCTTCAAAAAGGTCCGAAGGTTCGTGGTGGTGAAGCCACCAAAATTGCTCCGGGCCCCGCCCTCGAGGGCGGAGCAATGGCAGAACAACGAAGGGGTTGGCAGGGAGAGAGGCAGGGAGGCGGGGTGGGAAATCGCTCCGGGCCCCGCCCTCGCGTCAAACGTCATGACGTTGGGGGCGGAGCAATGGCAGAACAATGAAGGGATTGGCCAGGGAGGGAAGGAGGGGGGGTGTTGGCAACGAAAACCTTGCTAGCGCCCGTTTCATTTGCTCTGAAACAGGCCTCTTTTACTAGTCTTTAATAAAAGACCCCCTATTTTTCCTAGCCATACTACAGGTGCAGAAGTTTTTGTACCTGTTAAAGGAAAAGAGAAAACAGAAAAAGCCCTCCCAAAGCCCCTACCTTTTTGTCTAAGATCTAACCCTCAGATGTGTGGGGACTTCAAAAGAGTTTAATTAGGCCACCTCTCATTTTGAAATGAAGGTAAAAAAAAAAGAAATCATAGAGCAAGGAAGCAAAGAAGCTCCTTAAAGAAAAATAAACTAAGTCCGCTATACTAAAACTAGAAAAAATAAAGCAACAGTTATCCAAGCAATGTAAAATTATAATTTACACAAACCTTTTCCTAAAATAAATCAGGCAGAGCATTTGCTGCAAAAAAAGTTAAAAAAAAAAAAAAAAAGAAATGAAAAGAAAAGAAAACTACACCAACTTTCAATGTCCTCCTCCTAATTGGCTTTAAAGCCTATAAATCAAAGATCAATCTTGGGGTTGGTAGGAGCAAGGATGAGAGGCATGGAATTAAACAGTAAACAGAAGCTTCCTTCAACTGCCAGCTGTTTCTAAACTTTATAAGAAACCTTAACAGAGACTTTAAAGGCTACATTATTGTCTAAAGTGACTTTGCAAAATAAGCAGAGTAAATAAAAAATAAAAAAAAACAATTAAATTGCCCATTCAACAATACTTTACCATTTCCCAAGTTTATATGCAATTTCCCAGCAGATGAGATACTCACCAGGGACGTTTTCTTCCCCTAAGCAGTTCTTCTCTCAGCACCTCTTCAGAAGGTGGCTATGTACATTTGCATAAGCTTGGGAGCTGACATAAATGTACACAGCTGAAGTATGCATGTAGGTGTATGTTTTATAACCTATGTGAATACTTCATGGTCCAACCAAACTCCTCCCCCCAAACACACCTACATCAGGATTGCTTATATCTACTTGTCATAGTACAAACTTGTATGTGTGAGGTAATTTTATAACAAGGCATTTTTCATGTGTATACAGTCATACACAAGCAAAAAAAAATTGCCTTTATAAATTGCCCCCTTAATGTAGATAAAAATTTGCATGCTAATCATTCTGTGTGCATAGAAGTCTGCATTCTGTGTAACAGTGTGCATAAGTTTTCCTGCTGGGAAAAATGGGTGTGCTTACTCTGCATATATTCATCTACCTACTGGAACACAGCACACATACAATCAGTTGCTGAGGAAAGAAGCATTCCGAGGGGCTTGAGAAATTAAGTGAGTTAACCCACCTACACGCATGTCTTTTTTCATCGTCATTTTTACTGGCCCTTACATGAGTACCAAAATATAGTTGTCTAAGGTCTGCCTCCAGGAACTGGAAAACTTGGCAACTCTGCTTATAGGTAACTGCCAGCAACTAGAACCAGCTGCCATATATTTTCCTTGTCAGTTTAATTTTATTTTACTTGCTGGCACCCAAAAAATTATTTTTTTAAAGCTGTTTTCCTGTTAAATAATATTCAGAGAATTGTTAACTGTTTCCATGGTAGCCTCTCAACTTGTCCATTATTATATAGGCTATTATTATTATTTACAAAGATTTGCTGGACTGCAAATCGTGCTAAAATGCCCATCTATGCAGTTTACATTCTAAAAATAAAAATAACACACAAAACTAGGTGTTTTTTTATCTAAAATCATAAGCAAACATAAAAAGAAGCACTCTTTAAACAGCAAATATAAGAGGCCTATTTACTAAATCACATTAAGTACTTAACACATGGTTTTACGCACATAAAATCATAATAAAAGAACATAAGCATTGCATTCTATACCAGGACAGACCGAAGGTGCATTAAGCCCAGTATCCTGTTTCCAACAGTGGCCAATTCAGGTCATAAGTAATTGACATGATCCCAGAACAATAAAACAGATTTTATGCTGCTGATTCTAGGAATAAGCAGTGGATTTTCCTAAGTCCATCGTAATAATGGCTTATAGACTTGTCTTTTAGGAAATTACCCAAATGTTCTTTAAACCCTACTAAGCTAACTGCTTTTACCATATTCTTTGGCAACAAATTCCAGAGTTTAATTACACATTGAGTGAAGAAATATTTTCTCTAGTTTGTTTTATATTTACTACTTAGTAGCTTTATTGCATGTCCCCTAGTCCTAATATTTTTGGAAAGAGTAAACAAGCAATTCACATCTACCCATTCAATTTGACTCAGTGTTTTATAGACCTCTACCATACCTCCCGTCAGCACGCTAACTGCTAACCCAGAGCCACATTAAGGTGGCTTTCAGGTAATTTAACAGTTACCACATGACAAACCATGTTTTAAGGAGCTTTTTTGTGACAGGGACATAGGATAGATGAAAAGTGGGCATGGAAGGTATTTTACGGTTAACATGCTTCACATACCATGCACTGACTAACATGGAGTTAATATGGAACCACTTACTGCTACTACTGCTACTACTACTTATTATTTCTATAGCACTACTAGACGTACGCAGCGCTGTACACTTGAACATGAAGAGACAGTCCCTGCTCGACAGAGCTTACAATCTACTGCTCCTTAATAGGATGCACTAAGTGCTTCCACATTAACCATGAGCAGGTTCTGCATTTGTTAATGTGAATATTAACACATATCCTGCAATAGAAAATATTCGGAGTACCCTCAATAGGTGCCATGTTAAATTTGCAGCTACCGCATGCTAAAGTCCCATGTTAAACTGTGGTGATTTCATATTTTACTGTAGCCTAGTAAAGGAGCCCCAAAATATCTCATCATGATAAACAAAAAATATCCACCCATGTCCTCTCACTCTAGGGACTGCCCAAAGCATGTTTGTGAGATGTGAAGACAGCAAGCGTCTACCAGTTGCACCTTTGAATCCCCTTGCTGAGCTTCAACCTCATGACCCTATGTACCAGAGACTTGCTAAGCAGCAGAGGCTACCTAACTGTAACTCAAGTTCAAGGAAACATGAGCTTACTGGAGGAGCCCATTGGACTTGCAAGAGATGTGTCTAATCCGTGATTACATGTAAAAAGAGCTAGGTAGATGCACCCTTGCTGGTACAAAAGTCCTTTGTGGGTTTGCCATATGTTTACTTCTACCTAGCTCTTCTTCACTTCCTAGTAGAGAAATCTATCCTTCTTTGCTTTGTTCCTGGTTTCTGCTCCATTTCTACTCCATACCCAGTTCCTTCTCTACATCTGATTTCTGCATGTCTCATGCGCTGTTCTACCCTACCTTGGGCTTAGCTGCTTCATACATGCTTCTGGCAGGGGAGTTAAGTTCCTGCCTCCACATAAAAACTGTCCACCTTCCTCTGGAATTCACTGCTTAGATATTTTCTTAAACATACAAGTGTCTGCAGTTACAATGCATATTGATGTCCATATTCCTATGAAGCATAAGTGCCTTAAAATATGCTTTAATAATTAGAGAAAAAAAAACTAAAGAAATAAATATTGTACATTCCTTCCATCCCTTCCCCCTTTTTATGCTTTGTTTTAGAAGGTCCTCAACTCCATTATTAAAGATTTTTTTCCCAGGCACTCAAAAGTTGCTGGGTTTTATTTATCAATAATTTTATTTCTAATGAGTTGCATTTTCCATGATTACTATGCAAGAAACAAAAAGTAGAATGGCAGTTAAAAGCAATCCATCATGACTTGAATTCCCGTGACAACAATTAGATGGAAAAAATAAATTCAATTTGTCAGGAATCCAGAAGTGCTGTGAAAGCCATTATAAAAATGAATGCAGAACAGTAAACTATAATGAGAACTGTCACTTATACTGGTGATAACTAGAACCCAGAAAAAAAAATAAGTATGCAATAAATTGCAAGCTTCTCAATTTTTTTGGTTTTCCAGCTTCTCTAACTAATTTCCTGAAAATTACTAATTTTGCCTGCCTTTGGCTTCCTTTGGAATCATTCTGGTGGATATTCACCAGAGCCTTTTGCAATACACAAGCGGAAATAAGCACTCCCTTATTGTCCTATGCAAAATGGGGTTTCATGTTCTTTATACATTTAAGTGACAATATTGCTCTCCAGCAGTATGTTGATGGCTTTATTGAGGCCTCCAATGCAATCATGAAGAACAATCACATACTTATCCTAATTCTCCTTTGTGATATCATTAAGGTGTTTCACCTTCTATATTTGTGAGTTGCTAGCTAATCAAAAGGTGGACAAATTGATGGGGCCGGATGAGATACATCTGAGGACATTGAATGAAATTAGGGAGATCTGGTGGCTTCACTGTTTGACCTTTTCACTGTTTCTCTGCAGTTAGGAGTTGTCTTAGAGGACTGGAGAAAGGTGGACGTGGTCCCACTCCACAAAAGTGGAAGTACAGAAAAAGCTAGAAACTATAGGCCAGTTAGTTTGGCCTCTGTGGTGAGTAAATTAATGAAAATTCTTCAAAAACTGAGGATAGTACAGTTTCTGAAATCCAATAGATTGGAGGACCTGAGGCAGCATAGATTTAGTAGAGAAAGATCTTGTCCGACAAATCTTTCTTTGAATGGGTGACCAGACAGTTGAACCATGACAGACCCCTAGATGTGGCTTACTTATACATCAGCAAAGCCATTGTCTGTTCTGCATCAGGGACATAACTAGACTCGCAGTAGGAGGGGCCAGAGCCTGAGGTGGGGGGCACATTTTGGTCTGCCACTCCCACCTAGCCACCACCCCCTTCCCCAGGCCACCCTGCCACTCCCCACCCACTGCCACAGCAAATACTTTGGATGGCGGGGGTCCCCAACCCCTGCCAGCTGAAGTATTGTCCAGCATCAGTTTCCGGCGCCGCCACATTACCTGCCCTGCTCTGTCTTCCCCTCATGTCCTGCACTCTCCGTTTAGTGACACTGAGCATGGTGGACAAGAGGGAAGACAGAGCAGGGCAGGCAACGCGCCGGCACCGGAGACCGGCGCTGGACAAGGCTTCAGCTGGCAAGGGTTAGAGACCCTCACCAGCAAAACCAGGAGCCCAGAGAAAATTTGGGGGGGGGGCCATGGCCCCATGGCCCTACGTAGCTACACCACTATTCTGCATAGGTGACATAAATAAATCGAGTGCCCTCAGTATGGGCCCTAAAGTGACTGAGTGGGTTAGGAACTAATGGATATATTAACTGGAGTTCACGATGAGGAAAAGGGCATTACTAGTAATGTGCTACAAGGATTGGTTCTTGAGCCAGTTTTATTTAACAATTTTGTAGAGATATTGCTGAAAGGCTGTCTTGCAAGGTTTGACACTTTGCAGATGATACCAAAATCTGCAATAGGGTGGACAACTCAGATGGTATGGATAATGTGAGGAGGGATCTAGAAAAGCTTGAAGAATGGTCTAGAATTTGGCAGCTAAGATTTGATGCTTAAAATGCTGGGTCCTGCACTTGGGCTTCAAAAACCCAAGGGAGTGGTACAATATAAGTGAGGGGCTTCTATACACAAAAGAAATGTGGGACTTTGTGGTATTGATTGTTTGTTTGCTAATGATATTCTTGATAGACTACCTTTCTCTGGTACAAAAAAAGTGGTTTATATTTTCTCCCACATTCTATATATAGTGTTCTAGCATACCAAGGGTGGGGCGGTAGGAGCAGTCTGCCTGGGTGAAGGCAGCAAGGAAGTACATGGAGCAGTCTTGCAGCTGTCGGCTCTGCCGGTTCCCTGCCCTCTCTGACATTACTTCCTGTTCTGGGGCAGAGGATGTCAGAGCCAACAGCCACGTAACTAATCCGTGTACCCCCAGGTGGTGAGAATAATGTGCTTCAGAGGAGGGGGAGGTTGGTAATGCGCTGGGGGTGGAGAGGTAAAGAGGGTGGGAGGGCGATGTGCGGGGAGCATAGCGGCGAGCCGCCCCAGGTGGCAGCCAACCTAGGTACGCCATTGATATAGGGTCAGATTCTATATTTAGTGCTGAAAAATTGACGTGGAATAATTTAAGCATACAGTGCTTTTCTGTAAATGCTGAGCACCTTTTACAGAACTGTGCTCAGCATCAAATTCCGCTGCATTTACAGAAACTGCTTAAATTTATATTGGATTTATAGAATATGCTTAACTAGATTGTGTGTCATTTATAGAAAGATACTGCGGACTTATAGAATACTAAATTGGCACTGATTTTTTTTCGCCATCCAGAGGTATAAGCCCAATTTTCCTGATCAGGACATCTGGATCCTGGCCAAGCTCTTTCTCTGGAAAGTAAAAAAATATTTTATATTCCCAGGCTACGGAATATCACACCTGTGCTGCAGGAGGGCTTGGGAGAGATGAACTGTAGCTTACCATTCCCAAGCTTCCTTCCCCAGAGATGTAACTACAAAAACCATGTAAAGTACTGTGCACAAGCTAAGTTGTTGGTTGTATTAATCAGCTGCCCCTGGAGTGGTGCTGGAGGGGGTAAACAGCTTAGGAAGCAGGACTGGAGCTGCAGGCAAGTTAGGAGGGCTTCCCTGGGGGGAGGAGGAGTTCAAAATTGAGGTGGGTCAGGTAGGTAGCTCTGGGCCTCAACTGCTAGTGCTGGGACTTGAACCAGCCACCTCAGAATGAGAGGCCAAGTCTTCTAACCACTAGGCTACTTGTTCCCCTGCCAAGCTGTACCTCTTACAATTGAGAAGCCTACCTCCCTGGAGAGCCAAGTGCAAACTGCACAAAAGTCGGGAGGACTTGGGTGATGGGGGAATTATAAAATGGAAGCAAGTTAGGTAAGCAGCTCTGGGTCTCAACTGCTGGTGCTGGGACTAGAACTAGCCATCTTGGAATGAGTAGACAAGCCTTCTAACCACTAGGCTACCTGCTCCCTTGCCAAACTGTGCCTCAGAAGGGACTTGGTGGCTCTGCTGGAACAGGCAATGGCCTCCTGCATTCTCCCCAATACAGAGAGCTGAGGCTCAGGTGCCTCCAGGGGCATGAACAGCTGCACCTTGCCCTGCACTTAGAACACTTAGATAATCCTGTGTTCCATCAGTCCACATATTCTTCGTCATCTAAAAATCTTGGTTCCTTCTATAATCGAAATCCTTGGGGTATTCTCTGTGCATGGCAGTATTCAGCTAAAGCTGCTGAATGTAATTCCTTTTTAATAATGATCTTATTCAGTTTATATATTTCAGCCCAATCTACCCCTGCTGTACTTTCTTCTGTTATCTCAAATAGGCGGGTTCCTGCTAATAGCTTAGTAATGGTTTCACTTGGTAAACCCAAGTTTGACACCCAACTAGATTGCTGTGATCATATATTCCACCAAGTTTGAGATTGGATCAACTGCTCAGAAAGGGCCATTCCAAATGCAATGGTTGTATATATTGCCATATGTCCTGGGAAACCATGTAGATCCCAATTCTTGGGAAAGATAAGGTATTATACTTATAATACAGAATGGATTGTAATACATCACAAGTGATATATTACATAACTTCTCCTTGTGTGCTAAACCTATATTGGCAACACAAAGCAAAAACTTAAAATACAAGTGCCTGAACATTTAAGTAATATATGGCAACAGAGACAGGAAGCTCTATTAGTGGAGCATTAGATGCAATGTAAACATGAAATTCGTGATCTGCGGTTTGTTGTTTTAGCACATTTTCAATTGAGTAGAGGAGGTGATATTACAAAGATATTGATGCGGAGAGAACAGCGTCATATTTATGAACGTCAAACAGTAATTCCCAAGGAACTGAATAGAGAGACTGAATGGACCAATCTGTAATTATGTTTAAAGGAAGAGACTAATAGTAATTCAATATGTCATTACGCAGAAAGAAAAATAGCTGAAAATGAGGTTTGGTATTGATTGCCGGTTAGACTGGGCACATCATGAGAGAAGAATGAAGTCCCGCTAGTGAGTCATTTGAATTAAGATGCTGTCATACAAGACCAGAGAAATTGGGATTTCACATTTTCTAATTTTGCAAAAAAAAAAAAAAAAAAATTAAAAAATCCTCCCTAACGATATTGGAAAACATCAATGCAACATTTTGCTAAGCTGTGCCACTCTAACTGGATTGGCATATTTTTGTCAATTTCTATGTATTTCAATTTATCTCTTCACATCTTTTTGAGAACTCTGTTACATTCAGTTTTTAAAAAACTATTCAAAGTTTTACCTTTTTGTAATAACTTATATGACCTTTGGAGAAGAAACATACTTTTCCTGTGACAATTTTGGCAATTTGAGCTGCCAAAGGGCTCCTTTTACTAAGTGGTGGTAAACCCAATGAAGGCTTACCGCTCGCCATACAGGAAGTACTGTCGGGATACCACAGCAGCCCGGCAGTACTTTCCACCGGTAACGTAACGTCATTTCTGGAGCTACAAAAATGTGTTTATTTTTGTAGCGCCAGAGTGTACCCAGCAGTAATCCAGTTACCACCAGGTTAACACGGGAGCCCTAACCACCACCTCAAATGGTGGCAGTAAGGGCTTCCCCCCCCCCCCCCCCCCCCCCGAAATGGCCGGGCAGGAAGTGCCTGGCCATTTCCTGTAGGAAAATGAGTTTTCCCTTTGCATGCGATGATGCCAGCATCAGCCCCCTTTTGCCGCAGCTTGGTAAACAGTGCCCTAAATGTATTCCTTTATTTGAAATTAACAACCTTAGGGCACCATTTCCTAAGGCGCGCTAGCATTTTTAGTGCGTTCCAAATGCTTGAGACACCTATAGGAATATATGCATATCTTTAGTGTTGTTAAAAACAGTAGTGCACCCTTAGCGCAGCTTAGTAAACATAGCACTTAATTTTTACAGGTATGCGAACAATGAAAAAAGCTCCTGAAAGTAACCGATAATTTTGGCAAGGGCGGTAGACATGATCATTTCTTCTGTTTTTCCTTCTTATAAGTACATAGATATAGCTCTTGCTCCTAACCAACAAACTATCAGGCCTATTTAGCATATTATCTATAGCCTCTTTGTTATGTTCTATCAAATATTCAGTTTTATATGTAAGTAAATGATTCCTTAGTTACCATTATTTTAAATAACCCCCACAAAACTGATTCATCCTTTTATTTAGACATGCATGCTTTAAATCTTTTTAATTTGCCTTTCTATATCTCTTATTTTTCTGACTCCTTTTACAATGATATGACTTCTCAGACAACTTCACAATAGAGAATTTTAATATCCAACCTATGATTTCTTTTATATAGGCTTCTAACACAAACAAAAAAAGCAACACTAGGCCTTCAGGAAAGAGAGAATAGCTGTCCTTTATTGTGAAAAGACCCGACACGGCTGTGTTTCAGCGCAAAAGCGGTTTCTCAACAGACAGCATCTGACTAGATTGAGTATACGTCTAGCGTCTGCTGGTATTTTACTGAGACTGTTCTATCACTCCTGTTTATGTACTATGAAGATATACTTTGACCCCTGAGGCAGGCGCTTGTGCGCCAAAACACAGCCCATGTCGGGTCTTTTCACAATAAAGGACGGCTATTCTCTCTTTTGTGTCTGTTTTTATATAGGCTTGGCATTTTTCCGAAACCGATTAGAGGGGCTTCTCACATTAACAATTCCAGGTTAATCTGGCATGACCGTGATTCTCATAGACTCTATCCTCCATCAAGGAATGCTGGGCACCCACACAAGATAAGTCCCTGTTTATTAAATTAAATTGAGAAGTAAAGTTTTACCATCTTTGGAGGTTTTTTTGCCAGTGATGACAGCGAGTACTCCATGAGATTGAACGGCTAAATGCCTATACAATAACGAAGTCTGTTGAGGCTTTTTCCTCCATTTTCAATGATCATCATATAATGATCATTTTTTTGGATAATTAACTAAAGTGCATGTTGTAGCAACATATGTAAAAAGAGGACGTGTTGTTTTTCAAGCCCACTGAGGAATGTCAGAGCTTACAGTTGGCAGCCCCCTGCTAAACCCACAGGAGATTACCCTCCAGTCCCAGAAACTGCAAACACAGGTCAACAACTGGGAGAACCCAGTAAACAAGGACTTCTCAACAAGTCTGGTGAGTTTAGGCTCCCAAGTCAATGCAGATGTAGTTAAATATCCTCTGAGACAGGACACATTGTAAGAACATGTAAAAAAAAAAAATCATGATTACCAGCTTTTTTATGCTTACCCAAACTGTGCAGAAGTAACAAAAGAAAGTAGCATTAAGATGTTTCCCAGTTTGTATTTAGTTATAAACAGGGCTTTTTTTTGAGGGGGTACTGAGTACCAGCACCTTTTCCATTGTCTGCCAAAATTGACCCATGGATCCCAAGTTTTAATGATTGATTTATTTATTTATTTATTTATTTATTTATTTATTTATTTATTGCTCTTGTATCCCACATTTTCCCACCTCTTTGCAGGCTCAATGTGGCTTACAAAAAACCTGTCATGGCATCACCATTGCAGGGTACAGAGATACATTTGGAGATATAAAGGTATCGGTAATAACAAGGCTAACAGTCAATCTGTTCAATTAGTTATATAAAGAAAACGATCAAAGTAAGAGGGAGTGTTGATGTGTAACTTGTAGCTGTTATGGATTTTTGTGATAGGCTTTAGTGAAGAGATAGGTTTTTAACGATTTACGAAAGTTTATGATGGAGCTCATGCTTTACACACAAATACTATCTTGTCATAGATTCTGTGACTGGTTGCTGGGGGCCTGGCTATTATGGGGTGGGTCCCTCAGTGATCATCCCACTCCTGAAGGGTAGCCTAGCATTTGAGTACCAACACCTTTTTTGTTAGAAAAAAATACACTGGTTATAAAACTGATTTAGGACAAGCATGATATTGATTCTTAATAAAATAGGGCAAAGCAGTCCAGACACTGGTCTGAACTGCAACCATTATGGGGTCCTTTTACTAAAGCGCGCTGAAAAATGGCTTGCGATAGTGTAGGCATGGGTTTTGGCCGTGCACCGATCCATTTTTTAGCGCACCTGTAGAAAAGGCCTTTTTTGCCAAAAATGGACATGCAGCAAATGAAAATTGCCACACGTCCATTTTGGACTGGGCAGTAATGACCTACGCACGACCGAAAATAAAAAATATTTTTCAGACATGCGTATCGGATGCGCACCAAAAATGAAAATACTGCAAGAGCCACACAGTAGTCAGGCAGTAACTCCATTTTGGTGCGCATTGGGCACGCCTGACACGACTTAGTAAAAGGGCCCCTATAACAAGTCTAATGCACAATCCAGAATAAAAAAGCACATTGATGTTATGGAATGCGAGAACTATATGCTCTGAAAAATTACAATCGAGAGCAATACATTTCTCAAATTATTTTCTAATATGTAAACTCCATTTCATTGAAATATCATTTCCCTACTACCACTATAAGCTGACCAGTACTTGAAAACAATCACTGCAGGTTCCTTTCTCATAGAAATCAGATTCTTCATCATATCCAACAGAGCCTGGAAATGCTTTGGAATCACCCAACTAGTATTAGAATATATATATAATAATCTAAATAATAAAAGGCCATATTTTACTTCCAAGAAGATTAGCCTCCATACACATGGACCTCAGTTAATAAAAAATGAAACTAAAAGCCACAGTGCTTTTACAATGCACCTCATTTGGAGTAACAGCTGATGTCATATCTCCACAGAGAGGCTAATTCCTAAGAAGCTTATCATCCCAAATTTTCAGATTAAATTTCTGCTAAACTTTTGTACCAAAAGCATTTATTTGCATCACTCTATTTACCATATAAACTTCTATGCAAGATCATAACTGCATTACTTGCAATCACATTATACACACACATAAAAATAAAAGAATGCAAAAAGTAGCCCCCCTCCCCAAATAGACTACTTTACAATCCCCGGTAGTCTAGTTATATAGGAGGTCTTTTACCAAAGCTTAGCTCGAGTTATCTGCAGCAGGGCCCATAGGAATAAAATGGGCCCTGCTGCAGATAACTCAAGCTAAGCTTTAGTAAAAGACCCCCATTATCAGGGTAGTAATGATCCCCAGTCACTCTTGTTCATGTCAGCTGTACTCTTAAAATGGCTGCCATGACATCTTACAGCAGTCTTGTGAGTTTGCCACTAGAGGACATGGCAGTCATTTTGAGAGCAGAGCCAGCACAGGCAGGAGAGACTAGGAATCACTCCTGCCCTCTGCCCTGACTACAGTTCTAGACTGCCAGAGATTATAAAATAGGCCCAAGGGAGGCATCTACGGGGAAGGGGGGGGGGGGGGAGATGCAACTCCTGTTTAGAGGGGGGAGGGTGACAAACAGAACAAAGCAAAAATGTTCAGCTTCCACCAAAAACATACAATCAGTTTTGGCCAAAACAGAAACTATGGCCATAACCTTGTAGCCAAAACCGAAACCAGGCAGAAAAAGGATTCTGGATCACTTTTGGCACCATAACAGAAACTGAAATGTGGTCGACCTCTAGAATAGGATGAACTCATATAGATACCTTAAAAGCTGAAAATGCAGACATCTGGGAATCCATTGTCATCACAGAAATGACAGGACTTACAATCACTGCCTGCCAGAAACAAAATGTCACACAAGCATGAACAGTGCCCTGTACCCAGAAGCACTAGCAACAACAGCATTATGATGTGCACCCATTTGGGTATGGTTATAAGGGAGCATTTGAGTGGGTTGCATGTAAGAGGATGTCTCTAAGGTACCTGAGTATGTATTTATATATGGGGTTGTAAGTAGGTGCAGGCAGGGATTGGAGATAGACATATTCATTTGGATGGGTTAGTGTGGATGAGGGTTCTGTGGGGGTTGTCATCATCTGGGATGTTTCCATCTGTGTCCTCATAGACCTCTGAGCTGACTTTCGTGAGGTGTGAGCCCTAGACCATTGCTGACACCGTTTAAGGTGATGTCATCAGAGCATACTGGTAAAAGACTAGGTTCAACGCCAGACGTAGAACTGACTGTCACCATCTGCGATGTTTCTATCTGGGTTCCTACTGACCTCTGAGCTGCTTGCCGTGAGCTGTGAACCTCAGATCATAGCTGCCCTTTCTCTAAAGATGCCATCAGAACATGTTAGTAAAGGTTTGCTCCAATGCCAGAGGTGCCACACACTGGAGGTTAGACACACCAACTTTGTTGTGCTGACTAAGGAGCATTACTAAGGAGCTCTTAGCATTTTCTTTTGTGTGGTCTTTGGGCAGACTGTGAGTGAGGTATGTGCTCTGTTGTTTGATTATTACAGTATGTATCAACAGGTTGTGGTTATGACAGTTATTACTGGACAAGGATGATATAGTGAAAGGAGACCATTAGCTGTAAGAAAGGAGGTTTCCTGTTTACCCATGCTACTGTCTTATACTTGTAAGTAGTTGTTATTCTTTTTGATTAATACAAGGTTGATTAGAAATAAGCCTGCATTGATTTATGATCTAATTGCTGAAGAGGATTTAGATGTACTGTGTATGCCTGAAAAACCTGATTTGATTTTGATTAATCGGTGTTGGCCACCTGAATATACATAGGAGCTTCAAGCTTGTGAAGGAAAAACAGGGGGAGGGGATTTGACTATATTTAGGAAGTCTTTTAATATTGTGGGGGGGGGGGGGTGGTAAGGAGATTACAAAGGATGCATTTTTTTGAAATGTTAAACTGATCTACCAGTACTGTGATTCTCTGTTTTATTGCTGACTTCTGACAATTGTTCTCCACTAATAGAAAGGTTAATTGCTGCATCATTGAATTTTTCTAATATTGTTATATTAGGGGATATTAACTGATACATAGACCTTGATCCTTTGCCCAGTAATTGAGTTTTTGTTTCTTCTTTAAGCAGGACAGGTGCATTGGATTGTAGACAGATTGAGAAGTGACCTACTCATGTAGGCAGTCAGACTTTGGATCTATTTTTCTAGGTAAGAGAATCCAGGAGGAATATTTGTTCAAATTAACTTTGTCATGGTCTGATCATTATGGCTTTAGACTGGAATTTCCTTTTCCCAAAGATGTAGTTAATGTTGTCAAGGGCTGGAATGATTCATTAGAAAAATCCTTTGATCAAATAGTGCTTATGAAAGCATGCAGTGTTGGGAGAACTGAAGGCATTTCAAGGTCCAATTCAAAATTGCAATAGATGAAGCAGATCCTCTGTGCTTTTGCGATGTTACAGCAAGGACAATATGGCTGAGAATTTATTACAGTATAACACTTTGTTTGATCCATATAGGCAGATGGTAGATATCATCAGATCAACTTATTTGAAGAAGATCGTCTCTTTGGGGGTAATGGTGGTAAGTATCTTATAAGAATGTAAGAGTAGCCATACTGGGTCAGACCAATGGTCCATCTAGCTCAGTATCCTGTTTTCCAAACAGTGGCCAAGCCAGGTCACAAGTACCTGGCAGAAACCCAAATCTACTACTACTACTACTTCTCATTTCTAAAGCGCTACTAGACATACGCAGCGCTATACACTTGAACATGAAGAGACAGTCCCTGCTCGACAGAGCTTACAATCTAATTAAGACAGACAAACAGGACAAACAAGAGATAAGGGAATATTAAAGAGAGGATGATAAAATAAGGGTTTTGAACAAGTGAATAAGGGTTAGGAGTTAAAAGCAGCATCAAAAAGGTGGGCTTTTAGCTTAGATTTGAAGACAGCCAGAGATGGAGCTTGACGTACCGGCTCAGGAAGTCTATTCCAGGCATATGGTACAGCAAGATAAAAGGAACGGAGTCTGGAGTTAGCAGTGAAGGAGAAGGGAGCAGATAAGAGAGATTTACCCAGTGAACGGAGTTCCCGGGGAGGAATGTAGGGAGAGATGAGAGTGGAGAGGTACTGAGGAGCTGCAGAGTGAATGCACTTATAGGTAAATAAGAGGAGTTTGAACTGTATGCGGAAATGGATAGGAAGCCAGTGAAGTGACTTGAGGAGAGGGCTAATATGAGCATAATGACACTGGCAGAATATTAGTCGTGCAGCAGAATTTTGAACAGATTGAAGAGGAGAGAGATGGCTAAGTGCAGTGGTGTGCTGGAGCTGGTTCTGCAGGGCCGGTTGTTAATTTCTGAACTATTTTGCGAGACGGTTATTGTGCTGTCAGCAGGGACTTGAAAGCTTTTTTTTCACAAATTGCATTGTCCCTTACCCCCCCCCCCCCAAAAAAAAAAAACACTTGCACTGTCTGAATTCCTGATTCTCTCTCCCCTGCTGCTGCCCTTCCCACTGCCCAATGCGTTAAACTTTCACTTTCTTCCCTCCCACATCTGCTCCCTCTCCCTGCCTCCCTCCTTCAACCTCTTCCCCCCCGCCCCCGCCGCAGTTCGCCGGACCGGACCGTTACCATACCTGCGGGCAGTGGTTAGGACAGGATGCCGGCGTCGGGATCCTTCTGCTGCCACGTCCCGCCTACTCTGATTCAACTTGCTGTTTCCGCGTAGGCAGGACGCAGCAGGCTAAGGACACCATCGGGACCAAGAGCCACCTGAAACTGAACATGGCCAAGACTGAACTTATTGTTTTCCCACCCAAACCCACTTCTCCTCTCCCTTCACTCTCTATCTCAGTTGATAACACCCTCATCATCCCCGTCTCATCTGCCCGCAACCTCGGTGTCATCTTCGACTCCTCCCTCTCCTTCTCTGCGCATATCCAGCAGATAGCCAAGACCTGTCGCTTCTTCCTCTATAACATTAGCAAAATTCACCCCTTCCTCTCTGAGCACACCACCCGAACTCTCATCCAATCTCTCATTACCTCTCGCCTTGACTACTGCAACCTACTCCTCACCGGCCTCCCACTTAGCCATCTATCCCCCCTTCAGTCCATTCAGAACTCTGCCGCACGTCTTATCTTCCGCCTTAACCGATATACTCATATCACCCCTCTCCTCAAGTCACTTCACTGGCTTCTGATCAGATACCGAATACAGTTCAAGCTTCTCCTACTCACCTACAAATGCACTCGATCTGCAGCCCCTCCTTACCTCTCTACCCTCATCTCCCCTTACGTCCCTACCCATAACCTCCGCTCTCAAGACAAATCCCTCCTTTCAGTACCCTTCTCCACCACCGCCAACTCTAGGCTTCGCCCTTTCTGCCTCGCCTCACCCCATGCTTGGAACAAACTCCCTGAGCTCATACGCCGGGCCCCCTCCCTACCCATCTTCAAATCATTGCTCAAAGCCCACCTCTTCAGTGTCGCCTTCGGCACCTAATCACTACATCTCTTCTCAGGAAATCTCATCTACCCCAACTTGACATTTCGTCCTTTAGATTGTAAGCTCTCCTGAGCAGGGACCATCCTTATTTGTTAATTTGTACAGCACTGCGTAACCCTAGTAGCGCTCTAGAAATGTTAAGTAGTAGTAGTAGTAGTAGTAGTAGTGAAGTGATGAGCCGCCTATCTACTCCACAGTAAGCAAGGAAAACAATTTCACTACCCCGCACAGCTGTCATCTCCTTTAGTGTACACGCAAACCAAAGCAAGCAAACCTATGAGCTGCTGCAATGCTACATCCACATTGTCGTTCTTTATTATTTGTCCATCTGCAACAAGTCTAAAGCTGTTTCAATTGGATAGGAGTAGTGCCTTAAAAGATAGAGGTGAAAAGCTTTTTGTTTGTTTGTTTTTTTTACTTATTGGACAGCTTTTTAATTTATTTGAAAGCTTCCCATATGATATAAATATTTTGTTTCATGCAGATTTCTTTTGTTTAAACATAAATGGGCCATAACCCCCTAATGCAGCCCATTGGTTTTCTTATATTTTGTTCTTGTGATAAATTATACTGTGCCAAAACTGAAAACTCTTATCTCTATCTGGTCGATAATAAAAGGAGCTCATTGTAAACACTATCCACTGTAAATGTGCAGAGCCGGTGGTTGGGAGGCGGGGATAGTGCTGGGCAGACTTACACGGTCTGTGCCCTGAAGAGCACAGGTACAAATCAAAGTAGGGTATACACAAAAAGTAGCACATATAAGTTGTCTTGTTGAGCAGACTGGAAAACTCTTTTATTGGAAAAAACTAAAAACAAATAACATACAAATCAAAAACAAGCCCCTAGCTATACACAGTCCTCCTATCTATGTACACCCCCTCCCCCTCCTCAATAGTACAGTGGAAACTGTTTATTAGAAAGACCAAAGAAAAAAACCGGACATGCAAATCAAACCCCAGGCTCCTAGCTAGACATGGTCTGCCTATCTATGTACACCCCCTCCTCAATAATACAATGGATCAACCCCCCCCCCCCCCCGACCCCCCACAACCCCTTCAGACAACTGGCACACAATCCCCTGGGAAGCATGTCCCCTCATGGCGGCTTAAGCCTCACGTGTCTCCACCACCTCGAAGCCACCCCCACCCCTTTTTCCACCCTTTCCCCACTTCGCCGCTTCCTGCACCGCCCTTACCACATCCCAGCTGACTACCTCCGCCGGCCGGACCTCCTGGTACAGGGACACCCTGCAGCGCGCCATCCAGAGGCAGTACCGCAATATCACCGAAATCAGAAAGCGTGTTACCGGATCCCCGCGTCCCTCTCCACCCTCTGGGCCATACACCCAGTCCGCATAGCTGTAGTTGCGGAAACTGGGGATCTGCAGCAACGAGGAAACCCGGTCAGAGACCTGGACTGTAAATGGGCACCTCACCAGGAAATGCTCCATCGTCTCTTCAGTTCCAGCACATTCCTCCCGTGGGCACCCTCTATCCCGCACATTGCGATATTTCAAATTTCCTCGGACGTACAGTCTACCGTGAAAGGACAGCCACGCCAGGTCTTTATACTTCACCGGGATGCGGTTCGAAGCAATCAACCGTAACCCCTGCTGCATCCGTGGGGCCGGCGCGTCCCTCAGCGCCAGAGGAGCTGAGAACACCTGCGCCCGTACTCTGTCCATCCAGACCCCCCGTTGTCCTGCCTTCACCTCCCCCACCGTCAGCCCCCACACCCTCACCAATTTCACTAGGGTCTTGCAATAACTCACCCCCCCGGAGCCCCCCTTCGCAGTGCCACTACCCTCCCCCCCTCCCGCCATAGGTCCCAATATCTCGGCCACCACTGCAGGACACTCCTAGCCCACCCCGGTGGCTCCCGCCCTACCGCCCTCCCCAGATTGAACTGCAGGAACAAAGCGCTGAAAAACAGGACTGGGTTTATCATGCCCCCCCCCCCCCCCCCCTCCCTCCTAGGCAGATAGGTAACATTCCGTTTTACCGGATTCGTCTGTTGCCCCAGAGCAGCCGGAAGAACACCCCATACAAGGCCGCGTACCGGCTCTCCGGCAGCAGGCAGATGTAACTGACGAACAGAAACAAAGGAACTAAGTGTGCCTTGATGAGCTGTACCCGCTCCCCCATGGTCATTTTCCACCCCTTCCATCTATCCACCCTCCCCTTCACTTCTTGGAGACACCTATCCCAGTTGTAGAGCCTATAATCCCCCTTCTCGAAGTATATTCCCAAGACCCGTATACGTTCCACAGCTGTAGGAAACCTACCTCCCAACTCAAATTGCAGCCCCTGATCCCCAACCCACAGGCTATTGGACTTTTGAAAATTGACCTGCGACGCTGTTGCCTGCGAGTATTCCTGGATCAGGTTCTGCAATCTACCTCCCTCCCTCTGGTCCGCTACCCACACTGTAACGTCATCTGCATACGCCACGACCCTTAACTGGTTATTGTCCCCCACCTCCACCCCTTCCAGCCCCTCCGCCCCCCCCTTCTCCAGCCGTCTTATAAAAGGGTCGATGGCGTATGCATACAACAGCGGGCTGAGTGGGCACCCCTGTCGGACCCCTGCCCCTACCTCAAACCCCTGCCCTCTCCACCCGTTAACCAGGGGAAAACACCCCGCATGCCGATAGAGTAGCTGTAATTGCTCTATCCAACCCTTCGGAAACCCATAGCGCTCCAGAATGCTCCATAGGACACCCCACTGCACTCTATCAAACGCTTTTTCCTGGTCGAGTGTTACCAACAGCCTACCATGCCCTCCCACTCTACTGCGTTCTACCCCCTCCCGCACCCACGCTGCAGCTTCCAAGACCCCTCTCCCTTTAACCCCACATGCTTGCGAGGCTGCTAACAAATCCCCAGACACCTGCCTCATTCTCTGGAATAGCATTCGCGCAAAGATTTTCGATCCGTATTAAGCAGTGCTATAGGCCGCCAGTTGGCCAGCATCGCCAGGTCCTTCCCCTTACTTAGTAGGATAAGAGCCGCCTCTGTCAAGGAACTAGGCAAGGAACCCTCCAACTGGGCTGCCCCCCATACCCTCACCAGGATCGGCACCAGCTGCTCCTTAAAGGCCTGGTAGAACTCAGTTGTTAGCCCATCCGGCCCCGGCGAGGTCTTCCTGTGGAGCGCCCCCATGGCTTCCTCCACCTCCTGTTCTGTCCACGGGTTCAAGAGTGCCTGAAGCTGGGGTCCCCCGTGACCTATCCCCGGGGTTCCTTCCACATAACACTCCATCTGCTCCATATCAATCTGCTGGGCTGAAAGGAACGCCGCAAAGTGGTCCCTCACTGCCCCCAGAATCCCCTCCCTGGTGTCCTGCAGGACCCCCTGTGCATCCCGCACCCCCTCCATCACCCTGCGCGCCCTCCGCTCCCGGCAGCATGCGAAGGGGTCCGGGCTACACATTTTCCCGAAGTCCCGCTCATACACCAAGGAGGTGTAGCGGTTGTACTGTACCTGCTCCAGGAGTGCTTGGAGATCATGTATTTCTTCCTCCCTCCCCCCTTGTGAAATCAATGTGTCCCTCTTTTTCTTTATTGCCATGCCCAACTTTGTCCTTTCCCTCCCCTCCCTTCTCGCCTGTCTGAGAAAGAATCCCCGCGTTCGTCTTTTCACTGTATCCCACCACTCCCCCAATGACTGAAATGCCCCCTGCACTGACACCTGATCTTCCAAAAACCGGCAGTACTCCTCCCGCACCTGCTCGCTACCTAACCATTTTAAATTTAGTCGCCATAACCCCCTCCCTGGCCTCTGCGCTGCCGCCCCCCCCCCCCCACCTGAAGGAGGACCATGTGGTGGTCTGAAAAGTCCACGTCCACGGTTCGTGGACCCCCCAGACAAACCCCCTTCTTTACCAGGAATCTATCGATTCTACTTTTACACTGCCCTCGAAAGAACGTGAACCCCTCCTGTTCCTCACAGAAGGCCACATGCGCGTCTACCAGCTCCGCCTCCCGCATGATCCCTGCCAGCCTCACCCAGTCATAGCCCACCTGTACCGATCGTCCCCCACTATCCTTTTTCCGCAATATGGTGTTAAAATCTCCCCCCCAGACTACTTGGCGCGAAGTGTATAGGTAGGGCTTGATCTTCCCAAAGAGGAGCACCCTTTCCTTCTTGCTTTGGGGCCCATACACATTCACCACCCTCAGTGCTCTATCCTCCCAAATCGCATCCACAACAAGACATCTCCCCACCCCCAGCTCCACCACTCGCTGAATATTCACCCGGTGGGACTTAAATAAGATCCCCACCCCACCATACCTCTCCCCCGCCAACCCCCACACCGAGGGACCCCACTTCCAGGCCCGCCTTGCCCGCCTGATCACCTCAATGGACCACAGCCGAGTCTCCTGGAGCAGGAAGCAATCTGCTTGGACCCTCGCGAACCAGTCATACGCTAAACCCTGCTTCTTCGGAGAGGCGATGCTGGCCACATTCAGCGTGGCAAATGTCAACACTAAGCCTGCCATCCTCATTGCGAGTCACGGGTCTGCTCACTCCCAACTTCTTTCCTTATCTCCTGGGATACCCCCTTCTTACCCTGAAGCAGGTCCTCTGCTTTGCGGTCTACATCATCCCCTGCCAGATCCCCCTCCCCCCCCCCCCCCCCGCAGCCGTCCTGTCTGCACCTTACCCCCCCTCCCCCTTTCTTCCTTCCTTTCTTCTTTGCTCTATCCGGACCCACCCCCTGATCCCTCCCTCTCCCCTCTTCACCCCCGCCCCCTACCTCCTCCTCCGAGTCCTCCACCTCCCCCAAGTCCTCAAGTCCTCCAGATCCTCCTCTAGCTCCACTCTGTCCCCCAAGCCTGCACTTGGGCCTTCACCACCTGCCCGGCCCCCTCCGCTTTCCTCTTACTCCCCTTTCCCCTCCCCCCCCCCCTCCCTCTTCCTCCTCCCTCCCCCCTCCCCCCCCCCCAGAGCCTTCCCGCCCTTCTTCCTACCACCAGTACCCTCCTCCAGTGCTTCCTCATATTTCCGTTTGCCCTCTCCAATCCCCCCTGCCGCCCCTCTTCCTCCATTAACTCCCCCTCTTCTCCTCCCCCTGTTCTTCCTCCTCCCTCCCAACCTCCCTATCCTCCTCCTCCTCCTCCAACACCTGAAATCTGTTCCCCCCCCCTCTTCCCCTGCAGCGACCCCTCCCTGCCCACCCCTACTTTCCCCCCCTCCGAAACTTCCCTTTCCTCTGTGGCACTTGTACCCACTCCCCCTCTCCCCCCTGCTCCACTCCTGACCCAGCCCCCTGCCGCCCCCCCTCCTGCATCCCCTCCTTCTCCCCCCCATGCCCCTCCCTGCCTATCACCCCCTGCCCTATCCCTCCTCCATTACCCCCCCCTCCCCGTCCCTTCCCCCACATATCCCACTCGTTATGGGCCGCCCTAGGGCAGTTCCGATATGCATGGCCTAACCCGCCGCAGAGGTTGCACCTGATCGCGGTGCAGTCCTCTGTGGCATGCTGATCCCCGCATCTTCCACACTTTACCACTGGGCATGACATGCTGAAGTGCCTAAACGAACCACATCTGAAGCACTGCCACGGCTGCCCCTTGTAAAAGCACAGTATCCTGTCACGACCGATAAAGGCAGCCGAAGGAATGTGCTGGACCACATGGCTCTCCTGTCTCAATTTGACCAGGGCTCCCCAACCTCCTGCCCAAACCCTGCTTGGATCCGGTAACTTTGTAAGTGGGGATCTCAGCTCCGCGTACCTCTGTAGCCAGTAGGCTAAATCTGCCCCAGAGATAGACTCATTTCTCACGAGCAGGGTGATCTGCACCAGGTCCGGCTTGCTGACTGGAATGGCCCTGAGGTCCCGCCACTCCCCCTTTCCCCTCACCCCCTCGTACCTTTCCCAGAATATTTCCATCCCCCTCTGGGTCATGAAGCTCAAGTCATATTCTGGGATGTTGATGGGGTGTATACACGCGTAAAAGTCCTCGGGTATAAACCCCATCCCCATCATCAGCCTCAAGACCCAATCCCTGGAGGGCATTGCCCCCTCCCCTATCCATTTGAGCTGTACCACATTTCGCCGCTTAGGCAGCTGTCCACCCCCTGTCCCCCGCTCCCCCCCAACCCCTCCCTGGGCCCTCAAAACCACCCGATCTCCCCCCCTCCCTCCTTCCCCCTCCCTGGACTACTGCCGCAAAGGACTTGGACCCCAGCCCCCACCGCCCCCCCTCCACACTTGTTCCAGCCCTTCCCTCTGCCTCCCCCCCTTCTGTCCCTCTGCCCCTCCCCTCATCCCTCTCCCTTCCTCAATATCCACCGCCCCCCCCCCCCCCCCTTGTCCCCCCTCCCCTTCCCTCTCAGACAAACATCCAGCAACGTCCATAGTCAGTTCTGCGGCTTGGGCTGCCTCCAACTGATTGTCCTGCCCATCTCCACTTCCTGGAACGTCCCTGCTCGTCCCTGCCACTGCAGGCTCCAGCCTCTGGGCTAATCGCCTCCTCTCCTCTGTCTCCTGGCGATACTCTGGCACCTGCCCAGTCAGGTCTGCAGCTGGCGATACCAGACTCCCTGCTCGCTCTGCCCCCGAACTCCCTCCAACCTCCGGCACCAGGGGCGAAGCCTCCGGAACTCCGCCGCTCCCCTTGGCTCCTCGCTCCCAGCCGTCCTGCTGGCAGGTCTGCTCCACCACCCGCTGCACATCTGTTAGACTTGCCATGACCACTTCTGTAGTCAACGAAAGTCTCTCAACAATCGGGTTACTTCCCCCTTGCTTCTGGTGCAGTCCCTCCTGCGTTCTCCCAATGGCTGGCGCTTCCCGGGGGCATGGCTTGTCTGTTCCTGATTCCGCCACAGGCTGGCTGTTAGCACCCCCCGATTTCACCTCTTGTAATGGACAGCTGGTCAAATGAGCTCCCAGCTGCTGCCCGCTCCTATTCCTCTCTCTCCGACCCCTCTCCTGTAAACCGCCAGCTACTCCATGCTCAGGGAAGACCTCCCCTGCTCCCGGACTTCGTGGGCGGGGCTTCTCCAGATGCCATGCTGCTTCGGTTTCCACTTCAGTCATTGCAGACCCGGCCAAAAATACCGGAGTCTGCCTCTGCTGACCCTTTTCCAACAGGGCCTCCTTCACGGCAACTGTCTCTGCTGTTTGCACAACTGCAGGTAAGCCCTCTGAGACTTCGACCACCACCTCTGTAGAAAACAGGCTGCTACCTGCGTCTCCCTCTGCTGCCTCCATTATCTGGAGTTTTGAAAAGTTACTGAGTTCTGTCCTCCCCTCCACAGGTAGGATCTCTACTCCAGCCCCCACCTCAGAGCCATGTCCTGCCGCTGCCTCCTTATCCTCTGGCTGCTGGGTAAGTGCTCTAGACTGTGTTGCCAACTGTCTCATGTATTTTAAAGTGGGGTCACCTCTGAACCCAGACAACTCTTTTGAGTCTAATGCTGCTGAAGACACTGAAGCTTGCTGCAACTGTAGTGTTCCTGAACCCCCAGACTGTGGTATTTAAGCCATCCTTTCTCGGTTAACATAGAGCTCCCTCAAAGGATTCACAGAGCCCTTTTTTAAACAGTTCAACAAGTGTTCTTTTTTCCCCAACAACTTTGATATCCGGGCTTCCTCTTTAACATACATTTGTCTGTGCTCCGCTGGGGCAAATTTACACATAGTTCTTGCCATTTTCAGACGTTTTCCTAGCTCCACTACTTCTTTTTCCACCAGCTTAATTCGTCTTACAATATTTACCACACTACTTGCTGGATCATCAGGGTCATAGCTCACTTCAAGGAACTCCTCATCTGACGATCCACTCTCCTCACTCTCACTCTCAGCTGCCCCCAGCAAAGGCTTCTGGCAAACTTCCATCGCCTCTTCCTTCTCCCTTCCTTGGAAGCGCCCTTCTGGGGCCTGTACTATCTTCCTCCCCCCTCCACTGTCTTCTCGCTTACCTTCCGCAAGCTGGGCCATGGAGGGGGAAATGCTCTGGTGGCCTCCACTGGGCTGCTTCTCCCTTCGGTCCACTGGACTCCTTTCCCTTCTCCCGGTAGTCAAACCAGGGAGAGAGCCACTCCTTTCGGCCTTCTGGTCCCGGGCCCCAGGAGGCCCCATAGCCTGGGACTTTCCTGAGGCCTTCTCCCCAGGGACCCTCCTCATCTTTGGGGAGGGAGCTAGGTCTCACTCCCTTTCCACTGGAAGTCAGCAGAGCTCTCTAAAACACCTCCTTCCTCCTCAGCAGACTGGATGGACCGTGCAGGTCTTTTTCTGCAGTCATCTACTATGTTACTATGTAAAAGGTTGTTTTATGGCTGTACATGAAGAATTATGATATTGACTAAATACATGTATGTGTGTGCCCCTAGTCCTGCATCCTAAGTTTATATAATCCTTTCAAGAAATCCAGTTAATCTTTTAACTTATTAGTGGAGCATAACCGCAGAGTCATGGTATGGTCACATTTTCAATATGGTAATACTAGTGCCCATCTAAGGAACAGTCAGGTTATTTTGAGTTAGTCTTCACTGGACCAAACTTGCTTTTCTTGTGCCATCACTATCCAGCAGGTAGGAAGTGTCTTAAAAGATGGAGGATAAAGGATTTTTTTAACATTAAAAGCAGGTAAATTTGGATGTAAGGATTGTTTGATAGCACGCTCTCTCCCCGGGTATAGCCAGCTCTGCAATTTTATTTTTGGGGGTGGATGGGGGGGTGCAGAGGTGGACGGGGGGCACAGAGGTGGACCAGGGAGAGAGCCTGTTGTTAAAAATTTACCAGCACACCACTGGCTAAGTGGGAGGCCTGTGAGAAGCAAGTTGCAATAGTATCATCTTTATGCTGATGACACCCAGCTATATCTCTCCACACCAGACATCGCCATGGAGACTCAGGCCAAGGTATTGGCCTGCTTATCTGACATTGCTGCCTGGATGTCCAACCGCCACCTGAAGCTGAACATGTCCAAAACCGAGCTCCTCGTCTTTCCACCTAAACCCACTTCTCCTCTTCCTCCACTCTCTATCTCAGTTGATAACACCCTCATCCTCCCCGTCCCATCTCCCCGCAACCTCGGAGTCATCTTCGACTCCTCCCTCTCCTTCTCTGCGCATATCCAACAGACTGCCAAGACCTGTCGCTTCTTCCTCTTCAACATCAGCAAAATTCGCCCTTTCCTCTCTGAACACACCACACGAACTCTCGTCCACGCTCTCATTACCTCTCGCCTGACTACTGCAACTTACTCCTCACTGGCCTCCCACTTAGCCATCTATCCCCCCTTCAATCCGTTCAGAACGCTGCCGCACGTCTTATATTCCACCAGAACCGATATACTCATATCACCCCTCTCCTCAAGTCACTTCACTGGCTTCCGATCAGATATACAATTCAAGCTTCTCCTCCTTACCTACAAATGCACCCGGTCTGCGGCTCCTCACTACCTCTCTACCCTCATCACCCCCTAGTTCCCGCCCGTAACCTCCGCTCACAGGACAAATCCCTCCTTTCAGTACCCTCTCCACCACTGCTAACTCCAGGCTCCGCTCATTCTGCCTTGCCTCACCGTATGCCTGGAACAATCTTCCTCAACCCCTACGCCAAGCCCCCTCCCTACCATCTTCAAATCTCTGCTTAAAACTTACCTCTTCAATGCTGCTTTCAGCACCTAACCTTTCGAGAAATATAGTATGCCCCCCAATCTATCTGCCCTATCAGATTGAATCTACACTTGTCTTTAGATTGTACACCTGTCTTTTAGATTGTAAGCTCCTTGAGCAGGGACTGTCCTTCCATGTTAAATTGTACAGTGCTGCGTAACCCTGGTAGCGCTTTAGAAATGTTAAGTAGTAGTAGTCTAAGCGAGAGGTGATAAGAGTGTGGATGAGGGTTCTGGTACTGTGCTCAGAAGGAAAGGGCGAAGTTTGCTGATATTATAGAGAAAGAAACTACAGGTTTTAGCAGTCTGCTGAATATGTGCAGAGAAGGAGAGGGAGGAGTCGAAGATGACCCCAAATCGTGGCAACACTCCATACTACAAAACTCAGGGCAAGCAGTTGCTTCCCATGTCTGTCTCAATAGCAGACTATGGACTTTTTATCCAGGAATTTGTCCTGCTCACAGCCGCAGGCTGAACTAACCCCATGTGCGGCTCCTGACATTTAATATCCGGGTATGAGTGCACACTGTCCTGGAAGTTAACCAGACACCAGCCTATATTCCGACTGGTGCCCGGTTGACTTGGTGTATGAAGTTATGCTCTTAGGGGCCCTTTCACTAAGGCACGATAGGGCTAACGCAAGGGTAAGCACGTACCAAATCAACCCTTCCGCCGGGGTAGTGCGGATACTCAGTGGTAGTTACAAAGTTGGCACACACAGTTTCCCATGGTAGAAAATAATTTTCTACCACAGGTGGCATTCCCGGTGGTAATCAGCAATGAGGCCACATTGCCACATGCTGCCTGATTACCGCATGAGTAGTGCATGAGCACTTACCAGCAAGTAAATAGGTGGCAGTAAGGGCTCAGGCAGTAAAATGCCGCATGCTAATTTTAATATTAGTGCACAGCCATTTACTTCCCCATTTTAAAAAGGCCTTTTTTATTACCACAGTAAAAATGGCCCAGCGTATGCCAATTTCACGTGCCAAAAACTAGCACAGGCCACTTTTTACCGCAGCGGGGAAAAGGCCTTTTTTAAAATGGGGCAGTAAATGGTCATGTGTTAATATTAAAATTAGCATGCGGCTATTTACTGTCACCTATTTAAAAGGCAGTAAGGGCGCACGGGCTACTCATGCAGTAATCAGGCAGTGTGTAGCAATGTGTCCATGCTGCTAATTACCACCGGGAATGCCCCCCATGGTAGAAAATATAAAAATTATTTTCTACTGTGGGAACCTGTGTGTGTCAAATTCTGACCTACCATCGGGCGCCTGTGCTACCCCAGCAGTAGGGTCCATTTGGTGCATGCTACCCATTTGGTAGCCCTAATGCAGCCTAGTAAAAGGGCCCCTAGCAGAACAAATATTGCCGCCAACCAGCTAAGTGGTGGCTCCATCCAGTGGCATTCCTAGGGAGGCTGACACCCGGGGCGGATCGCCGATGCGCCCCCCCCCCCGGGTGCAGTGCCCCCCCCTCCCCTCCGGCGAAATGACACCTTCCCCCTCCCCCGGTGAAACGACACCTCCCCTCCCGGGTGCATTTTCACCTGCTGGGGGGGTGCCGCGCGCCTGTCGGCTTCGCTCGTTCCATGCTCCCTCTGCCCCGGAACAGGAAGTAACCTGTTCCGGGGCAGAGGGAGCACGGAACGAGCGGCGCCGACAGGCGCATGGCCCACCCCCCTAGCGGCATGCACCCGGGGCGGACCGCACCCACCGCTCCCCCCTAGGAACGCCACTGCTCCGTCCCAAACTCCAACCCCAAATCTCAAGGTACTACCAACTTAAGTGCTGCTGAATAGCAGCAGCCAGCCAGCTCAATGGGGTTTTATCAAGCAGAAGCCTCTCCTGCCCAGTTAAATCCCTCTTGAATAGGTATTATTAGGAAAGGAATGGAAAATAAAAATGAGGATGTTATAATGTGTGCAATTCTGGTCACCACATCTCAAAAAAAATATATAGTGGGATTGAAAAGGTACAGAGAAGGGTGACCAAAATGATAAAGGGGGTGGGACGACTTCCCTATGAGGAAAGGCTAAGTAGCTAGGGCTCTACAGCTGGAAAAAAGATGGCTGAGGGGAGATATGTTACAGGTCTATAAAATAATAAGTGGAGTGGAACGGGTAGACGTGAATCACTGTTTACTCTTTCCAAAAATACTAGGACTAGGGGGCACGCAATGAAGCTACAAAGCAGTAAATTTAAAACAAATCAGAGAAACATTTTCTTCACTCAACATGTAATTAAACTCTGGAATTCATTGCCAGAGAATGTGGTAAAGCAGTTAGCTTAGCAGGTTTAAAAAGAGTTTGGATAACTTCCTAAAAGAAAAGTCCATAAGCTATTATTAAAATGGACTTGGGAAAATCCACTGCTTATTTCTAGTATTTCTAGGATAAGCAGCATAAAATGTATGTACTGTTTTGGGATCTTGCCATTTACTTGTGACCTGGATTGGCCACTGTTGGAAAAAGGATGCTGGTCTTGATGGGCCTTCAGTCTGTTCCAGTATGGCAACATTTATGTTCTTATGCCTAAATTTCCACAGGGTTCAGTATTTCTTTAATAAAAGGAGTTTTATTTTCCCTTTGTCTGGCTGGTATTTATGAAGGCTTCCTGCACCAACTCAGCACACATAATCACAATGGACCTTAGCTTTTGTACAACTCTATGGGTGTACAGTGCACTTGCTAAATCTCTACGTTCCTAATACCAACTCACCTTCCCTTTTCAATCACTCACGGCCTTGCTCTAAGTAGGGGTAGCAATCCTGCTATCCTTGGTGGAAATTTCAACCTTGCCCAGGACCCAATCTTAGATAGCAAATCTACAGTACAACCTGAGGATCATACCAGTCGTGCAACCCTCAGATCACTCATACAACAACTCAGAGTTCATAACCCTTGGTGGCTCTTTCACCCTTCAGAGACGGACTATGCATCTTATTCCCTACCTCATGATACCCATTCAAGGCTCGACTACTTCCTGGTCTCCAAATCTCTCCTGCTTTTGATTGTCCACATGGAAATTTGCCCAATAATAATCTCTGTCCATGGAGCAGTGGTCTGTACCCTTGGAGGCCCTTTACCAGGATTGACGACTCATCAGTGAAGATTTAATACTGGGCTACTGCTGGATGAGAACTTTGTTATACATATTCACTCAGTGACCCAGAACTACTTTTCCAACAATAAGCCAGAGGACGTCTCCATTCTCACCTGGAGGGATGCCTTTAAAACATCTCTCCAGGAACAGATCCTGGCTTTTCAATCAGAAAGCATAAAGCAGAGACTGCAGCACTGGAGATCCCTGGAATCTGAGATCCACAATTTGGAACAAGATCACAGAATTTACAACAATCCCACCTCTATACTTCAGTTGCAGTCTAAGTGACATCAGTATAACAAACTCTATAGCAACTTTGTATGTTCTTCTCTTTTTATAAAAGCTGCTTCATCATTTCATAAGAACTTGAACAGGGCAGGTCACTTATTGCGGTGTTCCTTGCAAAACAAGGAAAGATCACCGCAGATTTCTTCTATTGTGACACCTAAGGGTATTACTCAAATCTCTGACTCTGGCATTCTGTCCCAATTTCACAGCTACTATTCTGCTCTGTACAGCTCCAGAGCAGCTGACACATTTCCAGAGGGGCTGCTCGGTACCATCCCATATCCAGCACTTTCTACTATGCAGTAAGATTCTTTTGAAGGTTCAATTGCGGCAGACGATATTCTATCTGCCATTCGAGCTTTTGCTGCACACAAATCTCCAGGTCTGGATGACATCTCCTTTAGAGTCTGACTGAATTTCAGTTTTCGTCTCCATTTTAGTTTCAGCACCACAACTGACCCAAAACCTAGGTTCGGTTTCAGCCAAAAATGAAAGTTCAGTGCCCCCCCCCCCCCCTCATCACCCAAAGGCCCTCCCTGGTAGTCTAGTGGGTCTTCAGGGCAAGAGTGATCCCCAGTCGCTCTTGACCCCATGGGTTCTGCAGCCAAAATGGCTGCCAGGATGTCCCATGGAAGTCTCGAGGGCCAAGAGCAGCTGGGGATCACTCTTGTCCTGAAGACCCACTAGACCACTGGGAGGTTTAAAGGTAGGCCCAGGAAGTACCTTCAGGTGGTGGGTGTAGGAGGGAAGAAGGGAGCGCCAAAAGTAATTGCTGGGTGGAGGGGGGCAGGCTGCAGCAGCAGCAAGGTGATCATGGAGGGGGGAGGAGGTTGGTTTCTGTTTCAGGCAAAACAATTGCAAATTTGGTTGTTGATTCGGTTTCGGTCAAAACCAAGAATTCCGGTTTCAGTCAGCCTCTAATCCCTGTGGAATTTTATAAGACCTCTAATAAAGAGCTAATCCCTCCACTTCTGATACTTTATGAATCCCTGGCAACTCTGCAAACCCTGAATAGATCGCTCTTGGAGGCTAGAGTGATGGTTATTGAAAGCTAGGTTGAGATGCCAGCTGAGTTGAGAATTACTGACCAATCTCTTTGATCAACACTGACTGCAAGATCTATTCTAAAATCCTGACAAATAGGTTACTTACTATAATTGGAGACCTCATCAGTCAAAAGAAAACCGAGTTCCTTCCAGACAGATTTCCAGCAGACAACACTCGGTTGTTTTGTGACATTATTCTGATTGCTTTACTAATTCAAACAGCTGAAGTAGCATTATCTCTGGATGCTGAAAAGGCCTTTTGATAGTGTTGAGTGGCACTATCTGTTTTCATTCCTCACTTGGTTCAGTTTTGGGCCCTTATTTTTACAGCACATAAAGATACTGTTCACTAACTCCTGGCCCAGCTGTCCATCAATGACAGCCTTTCTCTTCACATTAGTCTATATTGAGGCATGAAGTAGGGTTGTCCCCCGTCTCCATTGCTTTTTAACCTAGTTCTTGAACCATTATTATTGGCAATCAAACAACATAGGCAGATGACTTGCTGCTGTTCTTACCATCCCTGATTTGATCGACTCATTCAATCATTTAGCGTCCATTCTGGTTATACAACTAATTGGCAGAAATCAGAGATTTTGCCACTCAATAAATATACCTTTTTGACCTATGCATATTTACAACCTTTTATAAGAGCATGCAGGACTTTAAATATCTAGACCTTTGGTTCATGCTTAATCTAGAAAACACAGTGACTCATAGCACAGAGGAAAATGAGGGCAAGGCTGCAGGAACTTCTCCAGGCATGGTCACCTCTCTACTTCTGCTGGTGGGTGAGAATTGGAGACAATCCGCATGGCAATTATTGCCTGTAATACTCTATGTATTGTAGATGAATTCAATTCTGCTTCCTGATTCTGTCTATAGATCATTTGAATTACTTTTTGGTGGGGTCTTTGTGGAAGGGGAAACCAGCATGCATTGCATTAAAAACTCTGAAATTCCTCACTCCACAGTTGAGTCAACTTTCCAGACCTCCAAGGTTAACACTTAGTTTTCCTACTTTGATAGCTTGGCCAATGGCTTCAGAAAGGTGGTTCATCAACTTCATGGGGGGGGGGGGGGGACTTCATATACCACCTTTCTGTGATTACAATTAAAGCAGTTTACATATTATGTGCAGGCACTTATTTTTTTACTGGGGCAATAGAGGGTTAAGTGATTTGCTGAAAGTCACAAGGAGCTACAGTGGGAATTGAGCTCAGTTCCCAGGTTCTCAGGTTGCGTACTAACCACTAGGCCACTCATTATATTTTGTACCTTGAAGATAAGAAGAACTGTAAGGCCACTCTCACTCACCTTTTCTGTGGGCTGTGTGTTTCCTCGCCTCGTCTATGATGCTGAGTACTATTCAAGCTACTTTTTAGGCCTTTTGGATATGGACTCAGTCATTTTGACCCTGAGGATAGGATCTCATCTTCTATGTCCCTATGGTATAACTCTCATATTAAGATAGATAAGAAAGTGATTTGTTGGCAGGACTGGATGGGACCGTACAGGTCTTTATCTGCCATCATTTACTATGTTACTATTGCAAGAGTGTGTCCTGTGGTTTTCTTTCTCAACTCATGAAGGATTTCTCCCCATTCTCGTGTTACAGGAAAGATATCGTCTCCCAGCTAATCAATATTTTAGGGGCTTAAATTGTGTCATACATTAATGGATAGCAGGTTAGATATGCCAGATCTTTTCTGAGGTCTGGCTTTTGCATCAGGCCCATTTGAAAATTATTGCCCAATTGCATGCCGCCTCAGTCATACATAAATACTTATGAAACTCTGATAAAATATTCTTGACTGAGGTAAATGATTTGGGTGTCATTGAATGGGGTTTAACTGGAAGAAATTGTGGCATAATGTATTTAAAGAATTCGGGTATGCCTCCCTTACCTAATCAACCTATTTTAAATACATAAAAGTTACTGGAACCCAATAAAACTGGCTAAATGGCATACAGATATGGGAATCACTGTTGACATGCAAGACCATATTGGGACTTTATCGCATCTTTTGTATGAGTCACTCTTCCCTTTAAACTGAGCAGGAATCCTCCACCTACAGACCTACCAATGAGGGGTATGTTGTTTCACTATAAATTCCAATAGTGAGGGAAAGGCAAGCTCTGAAGGACTCAAGGAATCTGCTTGTCCCTAGTGACTGAAAACACAATATTGAAGCAACCACCTTCCACTGGCAGCAATGCAGCTGGATGACTCCTGCTCAGCTTAGAGGGAAACAGTGGTATGAGTGTATGTTTTCAACAGATTATTGGGATGGGATATGGTCTCGTAATTCTAAAATCTTTAACATCCAGGAGCCGTATACCTACAAGACCAACCCTTTGCCATTGATTGCACTAGTGTTTATTTGATGTACTTCTGATGGTTGCTGTTAAACTTGTACTCTTGCATGTGAAAGATATTTCTACCTTAGTATGCAGCACTGTTGGAATACTACCCGCCAGATATTTAGCACTATTTAACCGGTCAGAACAGATGCTGACCAGTTAAAATAGGATTTAACCGGCTACTCACCGTATTCAGCAGGGAATAACCGGCTATGCTCCTCTGAATATCCGCGCTTAGTGGCTGGCAGATAACTGGTTATATCTGCCGATTTTTAAACCTAGTTTGGTGGTCATATTTGGCCGCATCAAACCCTGTTATATCTTTGTCCAGTTTAAGATACCCGGCTATGTCTGGAATATTGACATAGACAGTTATCCTTCAAACCGGGCAGAGAAAACCCAGATATTCAATGCCGGTCACTGGAAACGGCTGGCATTGAATATCCGGGTTCAGCACAGACTGCATGGAGACAGCCCAGCTATCTCCCGTGGTCTGAATATCGGGGCTATATGTCTCTGCATCGCAGATAGGAAAGGTTATAATGGAGAAGCACTCTGAGGAAAAAATTACTAGGCCAAGTTAGATGATTGTCTCTGTATCACGTAAAGAGAACATTGATGCCAATGTTTTTCTATTTATTTATTTATTTATTAGGATTTATTTACTGCCTTTTGAAGGAATTCACTCAAGGCGGTGTAAGAATAGATCAAACATGAGCAATACGCAATTACAGCAGTTAAAAATATTCAAATAACAATAAAAAGTATGGCATAGTATACTACTTACAATGTCAACACAATACGTAATAGAACATTTGAATTGATAGTGAAGGGTAAAGCAAAGAGGGTAAGCAAAGAGAGTAAGAAGAGTTAGAAAGTAAGGTGATTAATTTAAAGAAAGTTGCACATGAGGTCAGAGATTGTTTAATATTATCTCAGCTATGGTAGGAGTGGCTAAACATGTCCTGCTGCAGTACGTACAGCCCATGTCATTCCTTGTGTGTGTGTGAGTGAGACTATCAATTAGTTACTTCTTCATTAAAGGCCTGGTTGAAGAGCTAAGCTTTCACCTGCTTCCTGAAGAGAGATAGTCTTGTGGTAAGCAGAGCCTTTCTGGCAGTGCATTCCACAGTGTGGGGGCTACTCTGGAGAAGGCTCGCTTGCGGGTATCACATCGTGTAATGTCTTTTGGAGAGGGTGTGGTTAGTGATAGTCCTTGAGATGATCTTAGTGTCCTTGGCGGTGTGTAGAGGATCATCCTATTCTTCAGGTACTCAGGGCCATTTCCTTTGAGGGTCTTGAAGATCATAGAGTTTTAAATTTAGCCCTGTATTGTACTGATAGCTAATGACGTTTTTGCAAAAATGGAGTGATGTGGTCATGTCACTTGTAACCTTCTATGAGTCTTGCTGCTGCATTCTGAATCAACTGGAGCTGGTACAGGCCCTTTGTAGTCAGATCATTGTATAGTGCATTGCAGTAATCCAGTCTTGATGTTATCATGGCATGCAAAACTGGGATAAGATTTACCTTCTTGATGTAAAGAGAGAGGCAGTGTAGCTGTCACAAATAGTAGAAGCAACTCTTGAAGGTTGCTTGAATTTGGGGAATCAGAGTAAGTGTTGAATCTAATTGTATTCCAAGGTTCCTGACTTGTGATTGAGGGGGAGTTCATACTTCCCAAAAGGGATTTTGATGTCAGGTATGTATCCACTTGTGTTAGAGACCCAGAGAAGATTGGTTTTACATGGGTTCAGCTAAGGTTTGTTGTGCTTAGCCTATTCTTGAATTGATATTAGACAGGTAATCAGTTATTCAAGGCTGTGGGTAAGTCAGGTTCAGTGGGTATGAGTAGCTGCACATCATCTGCATAGATGTAGAACTGAGTGTCCATTGACCGAATCAGCTCAGCTAGTGGCTTGAGGTAGATATTGTTATGGTTAATTTGTTGTTTCGTTTTGAAAAACAAAACTTTAATAAACATATTTGAAGTAAAACTTTTGAGATGGGGTTTATATTAGGCCCACTGAATGCCCATATTAGGTTTTTTCAAGACTGCATCATCATTACCAACTGAGTGCCACTTTTATACAGAGTGCAGCAGCTGGACTTCCAGTTCAGCAAGCTCGTGCTATGCAGTTGTTCATTTTACTTGAAACAGCTTGTGCTAATGATTAGGTTCATTATTTTTCTGTCCAAAAAAGGTAGCCATCAATCAACAGATTTAGTTGTGAATAAATGGGAGACTTAAAAAAATGCAGCTCTTTCAAATTATACCACCCACATATGGATTCTATACGAGTGAGAGAGAATGAAAAGGGGAGAGATTCATTAGCCTTCACACCACAGGCTTTCTTTCTTACTGTAAAGAACTGACCGCCTCTAACATACTTCATGTACAAACAAGTAAAAGGCCCAATTTTGATTTTTTTTTTCTTTGTAGAGAACAAGGAGGAATAACTAGTGAAAGCTTTTATAATTTGTGGCTCTCTCAGGTTTCCTGAAAGAGCTCTCTAATTGGTGGGCGCTGCAAATGTGTTAAAAATCCTGATCTGCAGTTCAAATGAAAAATAGAATTTAGCACTGCGTATCATTGTCAGAACACTTGATAAGGGCACACAGCAATGACAAATCAATTATTGACCCATCTGGTGCAAACGGTGGGTTCAGTTTGGGCAAATTATATGCAAATAAGGAGAAATTTGGGTATATACCCAGGTTTGGGGGTTTAAGGAACATGGGAATAGTGTTCTGCTTATGCATTTTCTGCCTACGCAAATGAATTCTCTCATTTGTCATCTCTGTCCTCTGTCCAGTCTCACTGCCATTCTGTCTATGGCACTATGTGGTCCATGAAGTCCACTGATTACATAGTAACATAGTAGATGACGGCAGAAAAGACCTGCACGGTCCATCCAGTCTGCCCAACAAGATAAACTCATAGTGCTACTTTTGTGTATACCTTACCTTGATTTGTATCTTCATTTTCAGGGCACAGACCGTATAAGTCTGCCCAGCACTATCCCTGCCTCCCAACCACCGGCTCTGGCACAGACCGTATAAGTCTGCCCGGCACAATCCCCGCCTCCCAACCACCAGCCCCGCCTCCCACCACCGGCTCTGCCACCCAATCTCGGCTAAGCTTCTGAGGATCCATTCCCTCGGAATAGGATTCCTTTATGTTTATCCCACGCATGTTTGAATTCCGTTACTGTTTTCCACTCCACCACCTCCCGTGGGAGAGCATTCCAAGCATCCCACCACTCTCTCCGTGAAAAAATACTTCCTGACATTTTTCTTGAGTCTGCCCCCCTTCAATCTCACATCATGCCCTCTAGATTGATTCATATTTGTTTCTTGCTTTTAGAGTTGTAGCTCAAAAGTGAAGGACATTAGTGTCCCAGCATGCATCTGCTCTAACAGGGTCTCTCTTTAAAGGCTATGGTGTCCCTGCCACTTGGATGGAAATGGCAGTGACATCCAGCTCCTACAGTGTCCTAAAGTTGATCTGTTCCATTTGCCATGCTGAACACATACTTCTACGGTCCTGCTTGTGAAAGTTCAGGTTTCATAGGACCAACAACTTTCAAACTCAAGTTAATGGCACTAGGACATCATAGTTCATTAAGGCTGCAAAAAGCACCCTACATGCTCTAGTTTCCCTCATTCAAACTTGGTCACAAATATTATACTTCATAGAAAATTGTGTAAAAACATACAGCTTGAGTTTTCCCCAAAAGTCTGTTGGACAGAAGACCAAAAAAAAAGAAGGCTGGTAGAGGAATGCTTTCCATGGATATTCAATCTATGTTTACTACTTACAGGATTTAAAAATTATTCTTCCAACTTTCAAGGCACTAGTGGCACCCTTAATCCAGGCTGCTGGCCCTAGCCAACATTCTCCTTAGGCCCCTCACAGCCCTCATACTGCTGCATTGCGCTGGGGCCCTAGCAGTGGCAGCAGTAAAACAGACCCTGAAACTTTTCTAGCTGTGCTATATCCTTTTCTATATGGAGTGACTAGAACTGCATAGAGTACTCAAGATGCTGTTGTATCAGGGCCCTAACAGAGGCATATGATATTCTTTGTTCTCCAGTCACATACCAATACCTCCACCCCTATGTTCCAGCCCCCTCCCATTCCCCTGAGCCCCTCATGATTTTCAATCCCCCTCCTGCCCCCCCCAATTGAATCCTAATCCCCAAACACAAATCCAGAACAAAAAAATATGCATGACAGCCATAAGTTGCACCCTTACCCGCCCCCACCCACCCCAACCTGGGTCCTTCTGTAGATGTAGATCAGGGACCCTAGTAGTCCCGGGCTGCAGCACGTCCTCCTCCGCTGTTGCCCAGGATGGTTGCCTCTGCCTTCCAGCTCTTCTAGCAGTGACACTATATTTGATCGCGTGCCATCGCAGTAACAGCAGAGGAGAACTGCTGCAGCCTGGAACCACTGGCATTTTTTTCTGCGGCTGGGTTTGGTTTTAAGGATCAGGATTCAATTGAGGGAGGGGCAAGAAGAGCATTGTAACTCAACAGGGCAATTGGACCAAAGGAGGAGGTCGGGTGGGGATCAAGCACTGTTTGGGGGAACTAGTCGGATGATAACTTGGGATATTATGGATGTCCATGTTGTTATTTTACAACATAGACGTTCATGTGCTTTGAAAGTAATATCTATGGGCTCAATATTCAAAGTGATTTAAGAGGGCAGGAGCCTCTTCTGCCCATTTAAATCGCTTCCCCGCCGCCTAAGTGGGGATATTCAATGGCACTTATCCAGAGAGTGCTTGCTGAATATCTCCACAGATCACCCACTAAAAAGTAGGCAGGTCAGGGACAGCACTGGGGAGGAGCCTGAGGTTACGTGGGTGTCAGTAATATTCAGTGCCGACACCCCCATAGCTAAGCGGCCTAATTTAGGACAACTCAGAAGCTGTCCTGAATTAGGCCACTTAGCTATGTGGGTGCCAGCACTGAATATTGTGCCAGCACCAATATAACTTTTTTTTAAGAGTCCCAAAGCCTCCTCCCCCCCCACCCCACAATGCCCCTTCTTTCCCTCCTCTCCCCCCAGCCCATGGCAAGAACCCTCTGGAAGACCCCCCCCCCCCCATACACCCACAGCCATCCAGGTAGGCCTCCTGGGCCTACACATATCCTGGTGCTTCTGTGGGGTCATTGGGGCAGAAGAGCAGCCCCCTTGCTCCTTCTCTTTACAAGTGCCTGTCCAGATAGGAAGAGAAGGGGGCCTACCTAGATGTCTATTGAAATGAGTGGCCTTCCGGGGGGGTGTTCTTGCTATGGGCTGGAAGTAGGGAAAGAGGGGGGGTGGGGAGGGGGCTTGGGTATCTTTTTTTTATTTTAAAAAACAAGTTATGCTGGCCCTGGCCCAATATTCAGCCGGGGATGCATCACATAACAGTTATGCATCCCCGGCTGAATATTACGCTGGGCCCAAAGCAGTGGCAGTAGTAAAACAGATGCTTCAATGCCAGTCACAGAGCAGATATGGCCACAGCAGCAGGAGCTAGGGGGAGGACCAAAAAGGAGAGTTATGCTGGACTAGGTGGAAGATGTTAAGTTCATGGCGAAGAGAGGAGAGGTGCTAGGCCACAGAGTGGGGAGGAACGAAGAGGAATAGGGAGATAGAGGCTGAGGCCCCCATAAGCTCTTGTGCCCAGCCCACCCCAGCAAGAATGACCCAGGGATGCCACTACATAGCCCTGTCCAAGCCAACGGTTGGTGAAGTATGGTAGAGTCAAAGGCGATAGTAAATAAATGAGCCTTAAGCTGGATTTTAAAGGCAGGCAGAGAGGATTCTAATCACAAGGTCTCGGAAAGTGTGTTCCAAAGAGTTTAGTCAAAGTTGGAGTCTGACAAATTAAAGTATAATATGATTTTTTCAAATGATTGACTGCCATCAGAGGCTACTGTACTGAAGTCCCCTGGCACCCCGACATAATAGACCATACAAAAAAAAAACTTGACAGAAAAAAAACCAACAAACAGACTAAAACCAAATAGACCATGACAAAAAAAAAAACCCAAAAAAAGCCACAACAAAACAACCCAAGACAAAATAGACTCTTAAACCAAGCGGGATTATGTTTTCAAGCAGATTTATGATTCTCAGTAGATACCAAGTGTGGATAGTGAAGTCAAGCCGTAGGCAGGTGCCAGGACTTTCAAAGTGACAACCCGTGGACTTTCTCAGTAATTCATGGCTCCTCCACTTCTTTGTACCCTTCAAATTCGTACCATTCAAAAATAAATCTATTTCATCAGGCCCTTTTGTCGGGAGTCTATTTATCAGGGACTTTTATGTCAGGAACTTTTTTTGTTTGGAGCTTTATTGCCTGGTTTCTTTTGACCGGTTTCTTTGACAGGTGCCAAGTCCCCTATATAGGTCCCAAAGGGGGAAAGGGGTGAGTAGGTTGAGCTCTGAGGGGCTGGGGGTGGGATTACTTTCTGAAAGGGCAGGGTCAAACTGTTGAGGGGCTGGGAAGGGGTACAGATGTAAGGGGGAGTATGTCTCATAGGGGGGCATGGGAAGGAGGAATTCTCATCAGGGGTGCATGAGAGGGAGGATCTGTCATCAGGGGGTATGGGAGATAGATTCTGTCATTGGTGGTGGAAATTGGGAGGGAGCATCTGTCATCAGGGGGATATCGAAGAGATTATACACCATCAGGGGCATTGGAGGAAGTTTGTCTCACCAGGAAGTGCGTGGAAAGGAGGATCTGTCATTGGGGGGAAGGGATCAATTCAAAGGGGTTTTTGTTTGTGGGGTGTAGGAAGTGCTGCCATGGCTTGATGCTCTTATTTCAGGTCTGGACCCACACTGCAATACATACATGGAGTGGAGTAGTAGCCTAGTGGTTAGAGCACCAATTTTGACCTTCAGAGGCTGCTGGTTCAAATCCCACTGCTGCGTCTTGGGCAAGTCACTTAACTTTCTATTGCCCTCAGGAATACCCAGTGTATCTGAAGACAACTCATCCAGAACTACCACAGAAAAAGATATGATAAAATCTAAAAATACATTTAAAAAATGTGGTGCCTTATAGGGCAGTACTCCTGTGCTATCAGACATGTAATGTGCTGCCCACTGTAGTAACCTTCTGCTCTGTGCGGTAAATACAGAGTAGATGGTGGCTACATCCTCTGCATTGCACAGTAATCTTTGTGTTAACTGTGCTGTAAGTACAAAATTTTCACACTTAATAAAAAAAAGGTCCCTATGTATGTTTTCTGTTGCTTTGCCCCTAGCTTATGTGTTTTCACATATAGGGGACTAGTTCTATTATTACTCTATATAATTTCCATGTTTCTAAACACCATAAAGATATAATACTAAGAAGGTTATATTAGAAGGTTTAGATGACATTTTCAATTGTCAAAGGCTGATATACCTTTATAAAATGGTTAAAGAAGGAATTGAGTCAAATAAAATAAATATTCTACATGAAACAGCAGAGTGGAATCATTATGGATAGAAATTCCATGTGTGAAGGGAAGGCGTATACTAGTATGGCTGTACTACCATCCACCAGGACAGAACAAACAGACAGATGAAGAAATGTTTACAGAAATTAGGAAAGCTTGCAACATTATAATATGGATGATTTTAATTGTTCGGTTTGCTTCCAGGTTACTGCACTAACCTGGATAGTCAATGCCAGAGACCATACCTGCCCCAGCATTGAATATCTGGGGTTAATTTAGCCTACGGCTGTGAGTGACTTACAAGCCACTTACCATCATCCGGTGAATATTGGGCCCACTCTTTTTATTGATATACGGTGGGTACTGATAATTGTCCATTATCCGCTTCATGGATAAATCCTTCTTATCTGTTCCCTTCTCCACTACTGCCAACTCCAGACTTCGCGCCTTCTGTCTCGCTGCACCCTACGCCTGGAATAAACTTCCTGAGCCCCTACGTCTTGCCCCATCCTTGGCCACCTTTAAATCTAGACTGAAAACCCACCTCTTTAACATTGCTTTTGACTCTTAACCCTTGTAACCACTCGCCTCCACTACCCTCCTCTCCTCCTTCCTGTACACATTAATTGATTTGATTTGCTTACTTTATTTTTGTCTATTAGATTGTAAGCTCTTTGAGCAGGGACTGTCTTCTCTAGGTTTGTGCAGCGCCTCGTACGCCTTGTAGCGCTATAAAAATGCTAAAGAGTAGTAATAGTAGTAGTAGTCATGTACTTTTGAAATGTTACATTTGGACCCTCACACCCCCCCCCCCCCCTTGAAAATGGCTCTAGTTGAGGGGTTGAAGTTGGGAGAATTTTATGGGCAGGACAAGGAAAGTAATAAAAGAGATTGCTTGGAGAAAATTCTGGTCTTTGTAGCCCACTCCCACCGAGACCCATAGCACCGAGGGGGAAGTCCTAGGTACCAAGGCAAGAGAAGTTTGCAGTGTGTGGTGACTGGAAGCCTCTGCTATACAGCAGTGGGTGGCTGCAGGGAGTTCCCGAACTGGGAACAAAAAGAGTGCTTGTGGGACAATACACCCCAGGTAAGCGAAGTGGGAACGGGTGTGCCTCACTTCTGACAGAACTTTCATTGCATGTATAAATGACCCTGTTTCGGGATGGCACAGAGAGAATCTGAAGAGATCATATGGAGGTGATTGAGGACTGATGGGGATCAGTGTGGGAGTTACCACATGCTGATATCCAAATTGCAAATAGAAGAGATTGATAAGTACTTTGTTCTGGTTGCAAATAGAGAAGATTTAAGATAGAACAGAACTGTGAGTTTGAAAGCCATGATATCATGTGGAGACTAGGCTTTGCAGTATGCTGACCATCTGAAGAATAACACCCTGAACTGTACAGACCAAGCTGACAAGTTTATGAATTGTTCTTTCTCAAGTTACTGTTTAGTAAGCATGTTGAAATTCAGCACTGAGACTGCTAATATTTGAAGTGGAAGCACCCAGAGATAGAGTACCTTTGGCCTACCAGATTTATTCCAGGCTCTGCTGTGCCCCAGCTCGAGTGACCCCGCCAGTGGCAGCTTTGTGTGGCAGAAATATTCTGTTTGTGTGACTCTGGTCCCAGGTGGCATGAGTGAAACCCTGGGGTGGAGCTGAGCCAGAGGTTTGCCCAGGGTTACACACCCTACACAGAGTCTATAGCAGGAGCTCTCAACCCAGTCTTTGGGACACAATAAATATGCATGAGATAAATTTGCATGCAAACTTATCTCATAAATATTCATTGTGGGTATCCTAAAAACCTGGCTGGCAAAGTGTGTCCTGAGGACTGGGTTGAGAACCCCTGGTCTATAGTTTTGTTGTAAGCCTTTGGAGCTGTGCCTCAACTCTTTCACAGAGATGGGCTGCAGGATCCTTTAACCTGTTCTGTTGAACACTCCACAGATGAACAGGATGGCAGCACACAGGAGTACTGCATGTGGCCAGAAACACTTGCCATCCAGCAAAATCATTATTTTATTAAGGGATTCAGCATACTAATGTAACCCTGGTCTCACCACAGTCCAGGCACTAGCTAGCTCATCGTGGTTCAGGAGTACCCAAGACCAGGGCCACAACAAAACAATCCTTCCTAAGCACTGTTGCTTTTGTAATCACACACACTGAACTGGGTATGGACAGGGGTCAGGGCCGTGGCCGGATAAAGATCCAGAAGGTCATAGGGTTTTGAGCAGGGGCTTTATTTCTTTTTATTCTGTTCTCTTTCCTTTACTGGAAGTAAATACATTTCACTCTCAGACAAAGAAAAGACTCCAGTCCAGTGTTTTCTGCAAAACAAACAGTACTTTACTGAAATTCTGCAATAGGCAGACCAAATCCTTCTTGAAACAAAACAGTCAATTTGTAATCAACTTGATATCAGATGCAAACTATAAATCTAGAGCCAAACTCAGGAATATAGATATTTTCTGGGGTGAAACAACCTAAGGCTGTGCCTGCAGCATGTTTTTGTAGCAAGCAAATCTTGCTGTTGGACCAGACCTCCCTGTCTGTCCACACTCTACTCCAGTGGCGTAGCCAAGGGTGGGCTGGGGTGGGCCCAGGCCCACCCACTTAGGTTCAGGCCCACCAAGTAGCAGCACACCTATAATGTGGCTGGCAGGGACCCCAAGCCCCACCAGCCAAAAACTCCCAACAGCTGTTTGCTGCCGGTGAAAATCTGCTATTTTAAAGGTATACGGAGGAGAGGGGATATTTGAAAGACCATATGGCATGCAGGCGAGAGAGGGAGAAACCAAATCACTTGTAGGACAAGGTGGAGTTCTGCCCACCCACCTTGGGTCCAGGCCCACCCAAACTTGGGTGTCTGGCTACGCCCCTGCTCTACTCCAAAGGAATACCTCTCCAGGCTACCACCTTTGACTCCAAACAGGCTCTGTTCCGCTACCAGGCTGGGATCCCCTATTTGCCACCTGGAGCACTCCTCCACTTCACGTTTAATGCTTTATTGGCCTCCTTGGTCAGCTTTAGTTTCTTGGACTCATCCAGGACTCCCCCCCCCCCCTCTTCTCAAGGGTCTCAGTAGGGGTAGAGGCAGCCAAATACCTTGTGCTTTCCACAACACTAACTTATTAACTCTAAACTCCTCCTCTACAAACAGAAACTTTTCTCTCTGCAACTTACCCAGGAACCCACCTCCTTGGGCTAAATCCTTTGCCACCCACAACCTCAGAACCTTCCCCTTAGTAACTCTGGAGACTTCTCTCATGATCTTTAGTAATCCTCATTCATGCAAATAAGGAATAGTGCTTCCAGTTTAGAGGTCAGTGTTACACGGCCGGAGGAACACCATCTGAGAAGAGAGGCACAGTATTATTCTTAGTGAGACAACACTCTGCTTAATTTAATATTTTTTGATTTGGATACCAGCAATGAAGCTGATCAGTTTATCTTGTTGCAGGCACTTAGTCCCCTGAAGAAGCTCATCAAGAGAGTGAACGGAGAGCCCCGTTGGGACAAGAGTTTAAGCTAAGTGCTGTAATCTAAGTACAGTGCATCTAAGATCTGATCTGAAACACAGTTAAGTGTGGTTACTTTGAACAAAAATCCATTATAAACAATTAAAAAACAAAAAAATAACACAAAGAGAAAATTTTAATATTTGCGGGAGAAGCACAGGAGGTTTTTGATCAATGATATGACCACAGTCCAAGATGAGCTGGCATTAAGACTGTATGCTTGCCGCCTAGCTAAGGATATTTGAGGTCTTTTCCTCCTAGCAATAAAATATTGTTTGATAGGTTATTGCAGGGGTATTGTCATTATTGGTTCTTCAGCTTTCTATAGAGTCTTATAAAGTGATATCGCTGAAGTGAGTCTATTGAATTTAAAAAGTTATATAATAGTCACAATCTTGCACTGCACAATACAGCAATTCAAAACACCACATGACATACAGAGCTTTTTCTAGTTTTACAGTAATAAAGTATAAAACAAAGCAATCTACTCCCAGGTCTGTGTTTCTTCAAAATGTCATTCTTGGTTGTCCTTGCATGGCCTCCTTCCTGATTCTTTCCTATTCAGCACTCATCAGAGATGCATCACGCATAACCTTGATTAGCACTTCTTCTAGATTTTCTTTCATTAGATTCAGAGACCTCCGTGGCAATGCATTATAGTGCTGTGACAGTGCAATTATTATGCCACAATGCTAGCCCTTAAAAACCAGTGCAATTGACTCACCATGCTACACTTTGCTCATGTTACCATGCCACAAAACTTACTCTGTCTCTGGGAATAGAAAAAGATGCCTCGGTCAAGTCAACTACTGCAGAAAACTCCTTTCCAAATATGAGATGTGTTTTCTTCTAAGCACGTAGCATTTGCAGTATTGCCCTTAGGTTTACTATCAAACGCTACCACAAAGGCTGCACTCTATTTGGTTGATCCCCCCTCTAGAGGTTGTAGGTTAACACACAAATGCCAAAAAGCAGGAAAGAAACCTCAGGAGGGTGACAGAGTATGTGCCATTAGGCTTGCCATAGCTCAGAATTATAACTGTAATTTTCACCAAACAGGGGCACTGATTGATAAAGGCAGAAGGAAATGCATCAAATGAATGATAAAGAACTCTGTGTTCAAAACATTAAAAGTTTTGCATGTGCGGAAGAAATATGCAAGCATAATTATCAAAGATTTAGGAATGCGTTAGAATAAGGGTATGTATACACTGGAAGTCATTTGTTTGTTAAAGACTATAAAAGCAAGGGAGAGACCCCTTTTCAGCTGAAGCCCTCCATGAACAAGCACTGACATGCTGCTCACTGTCTCACTCCGTACACTTGATGGCTGCTTTACAGGTTTTTAGCCATACACTTGGATGAAGACAACATTTCTAATAAATTTTGAACTCTTTCAACAGTTCCTTATATTCTCTCAAGAGTTTCTCCCTAAATCCCCACATTTCTTGAGAGGATGAGGTTTCTTATGTATAGGAAGGACTTTGTTGGTCTGGATTCATGTATGGTGTGTGTTTGTTGCAATTTGCAAGAAGAGGAAATGCTACATGCTTAGCTGGGCTTGTGGTTAAGAACAGTTGGAGACTGTATATGCAGAGAAGGAACAACAAGGGATGAGTAAAGACTGACTGACTATGAAGTCATTTGTTTGTTAAAGACTATAAAAGCAAGGGAGAGACCTCTTTTCAGCTGAAGCCCTCCATGAACAAGTGTGATGCAGATTTCCCAGTCTACTGTCAGGTGTAGCTGAAGATGCTGTAGAGGCTCTGAGATCCCAGGCATAGCTGAAGAGGAGCTGCCCCAGCTGTAGAGGTACTGAGATGAAATTGAGTTTGGTGATGCATCTCTGATTTGTAAATAAATATCTTTATTGCTTTAGCATTTCTGTTTGTGTAAGTGTGTTTTCTTGCTTTTACACATTGGAATCCAAATGGACCTAGTACAATAGGAAACTGGCTCCTAAAAGTCTGGAGCAGCAAATGTAGGGTACAACTTTTCTGCTTTGAATTATGTTAAGAATTGTTCTTACAGGCTTTATAATTCTCAGTGATTCACACAGTCCAGTCTCCTATTTAAAATCACATATTGAGTGCCTTAAGACAATATACATAAGAGTATAAGAATAGTCATACTAGGTCAGACCAAAGGTCCATCTAGCCCAGTATCCTGCTTCCAATAGTGGCCAATCCAGTTCACAAGTACCTGTCAGAAGCCCAATCAGTAGCAATATTCCATTTTACCAATCCCAGGGCAAGCAGTGGCTTCCCCCATGTCCATCTCAATAACAAACTATGGTCTTTTCCTCCAGGAATTTGTCCAAACCTTTTTTAAACCCAGATACACTAACCGCCATTACCACATCCTCTAGCAGCGAGTTCAGGAGCTTAACTATTGTTTGAGTGAAAAAATATTTCCTCCTAATTATTTGTAATTCTTGCTTTCTAATCTAATCTAATCTAATAATCCATTGCTTATATACCTCGCAGATCCCAGAGAGATGTTCAAGGCAGTTTACAGAGCAGGGTCTACATTGGTGGAGAGAAAAGGTAGGGGAGAAGGGGAAAGTGAGAAATGGGGGGATGGAAACATAAAAGTTACATTTTATCGACCAATAGGGTTTTTATTTTCTTCCGGAACTGCGAGTAGTATGGCTCAGAGTGGATCATGATTGGTAAAGAGTTCCATTCGGAGGTGGTGCAATAAGTGAACAGTGAGTTAACCTGGCGTTTGTATTTTAGATTATTAATTTGGGGGAACTTCAGGAGCAAGCTGTCACGAAGTCTTGGATAATTGTAGAAGCAGAAGGAGAAGAGCTGGATCAGTAGTTCTGATGTGTTACCATATAGCACCTGAAAAACTAGGCAGACCAAGTTGAAGGTGATGCAGGCTCTGATGTTTAGCCGGCGTAGTTCTTTTAGGTGTACGGAAACACTTTGATAAATTTTCTCAGAAAGAGTGCATTTTTTATTCTGCACTGAGCTGAACTGGCTCCATAGCTATCATTCATCCTTTACCCCCGCCCCCCCCCCCCCCCCCCCATTCTGACCATGACGGACCTGATGGATTGTTGAAAACATTTGCTTTCCCAAGATATTCTGGAGTGATGGGGGGTGAGGATGAGAGCCATTTATAATCTGTGAAGTTAGGAAAAGAATGAGCTGTTTTCTGCACAGAAAGTTTCCTTCAATTACCATCATGGCTTCCGTTACCCTTTTTATTATTATCATTATTATTATTGTTGTTGTTATTCTCAGATATGTAAGAGAGGAAAAGCAGTCTAAGTTTACTCCTTCTAGCTGTTCTAATATTATGTCTCATAAATTCATCTGCATTAAAGTATAGTATAATCACCCTCTGGCTGCATTTTTCTAATGACTTCTTTACTTGCTTTTTTCACGAGTTGTTCTTCGTGTCTTGAACACCCCCAGGCAGGCAGTATCAGTGCTACAATTTCATAGATGTCAAATAAAGCAAGAAATTAAAAATGTAAATCTGTGTAATAATTTTTTTTATTATTTAACACCTTTCTGAAGAAATTCATCCAAGAGAACTGTTCCTAAATATAGGCAATTTACAATTACTGGGATAGTATGATCAGTATCAGCATACTATTTAATAGGAAAACAGAAGTTATCAACAAGCAACTGGAGCAGAGAAAAATGGCCTGAAGAAAAAAATATACAAAGATATTTCCATTGAAAATCTGGGGCAAATGTCACAATCCAGGCTATGCAGTGGTGGAGTCTGGATGGATCCAGTAGATACCTAGTTAATAGCAATATTCAGACTGCAGATAACAACCTGGATAAAGTTAGGCAGAAAAAAGGCTGTCTGCAGTAAACTTTATCCAGTTACTTATCCGGGTTTGTTTATGCATTTGCAGTGTAATATATGATCTTTTGTTTTGCATAACAAAGGCGGTTTACAATTTTTAAAATTGAGAGAACAGAAAGAAACACCATGCTCATAAATAGTAAATAGAACAGATCAGCAAGAAATTTCAGAGAGAGGCTCCAGCTGGACAGTCCCATCAGATGGAATCTCCATACACTTTGATAAACAAGTGAATGGCTTTAAATGTAATATATGATGACTCTAGTCATAGGAGCCAACTTTTCAAAAGTATTAGGGGTGCTAAGCCCAATGGAAATAATCCCTCCCTGGACACATACAAGGATTTTTTCCAATATTGGGGATGCTCAAGCACCCACAGCACCCACAGAGTCGGCTCCAATGACTCTAGTTGTAGTGGAACAGGCAGAGCATTCCATAGTAAAGTCCAGGAAAGAAAAATGAACTATCCCAGGTTGATTCAAGACAAAGGGAAAGAAACATAAGAGGCAGATAAAGACCATATATCCATGCCTTCTATTCTCCATGTCACTGCCTTAGAGATCCTATGTACTTGTCCCAACCTCTCTTAAATTCAGATACTATTTTCATCTCTATCACTTCCACTGGGAGGCTGTTCCATGAATGCACCACTCTTTCTTTGAAGATGTATTTTGTCAGGTTACATCTGGGGTGGGATTTGATGTACCACCTTTCTGTCATTACAATTAAAGTGGTTTGCATATTATATAGAAGTACTTACTTTGCGCCTGGGGCAACAGAGAGTTAAGTGGTTTGTCCAGAGTCACAAGGAGCTGCAATGGGACTTGAACCCAGGTCTTCTGGTTTGTAGGCTATTCCTTCACCCCAAGCTGAACTGGGAGGAGGAATAGACAGTCAGAGACCACAAAGGGAGTGCAAGAAATGAGAGAAGGTAAATCGAATTACCAGTGAAGCCAAGCATAGGAAAGGCCAGTAGACAATGCCTTGTATATCAGAGAGAGCAACTTGAACTGTATTCAATAAGTAACTGTGAGCCAGTGGCGCTGAATAAACAGTGGGGTTATACGATTGAATTTGGAGGCCTGGCATAGAAGCCAAAAGGGAGTGTTTTGAACTGATTGTAGCAGGAACACCTGTATAGAGAGTGTTAGTATAACTGAGGCATAAAGTGACAATGGCACAGAGAAGAATAAGCTATGAGGGCATGTCCAATTGGCCAACATTGATGGCAAGCCCAAAAGCATTGGCAAACTACTTGGACCACTTGTGGTTCAAAAGACATATATTGATCTAAGAGTATCCCGAGGTAGTGAAAGGACTTAATTATTGGTATTAATCCAGCCATTATTCAGCACTATTTAACCGGCCAGGAGAATGGCTCCTGGCCAGTTAAATAGCTCTTAGCCAGCTAAGCACTAATATCCAGCTCAAGATAGCTGTTTATCTCCGCTGAATATTAGCGCTTAGCTCATAGCAGCTAACCAGCTATACCACACAATATAACTGGCTAGTTGTGACTATTCAGCACTTCGCCAGCTAAGTTTAGCAGTCAAATCGAATCACATAAATAGCAGTCCTATCTTTGGCCGCTATAAACTGAACCAGCCAGTGCTGAATACTAACTTGGCCTGTTAAGTTTAAGCCGGCCACAAAAAAAAAAAAAAAGAATATTCAATGCTGGTAACCGGAAATAGCCCGGCATTGAATATGCAGGCTCAGAGCTGATCATGGCACTTAGACAGACTGCCTCCCGCAGGCTGAATATCAGCCGGACTGAGTCCAATAAGTATGGCATCACCGAAGGCTGCTGATGTTCACTGGTGATCCAGCAAGTGACTGACTTTGATGGGTTAAGCAGAAGGCAATTAGAAGTGAGCCAAGAAGAAGGTCAGGTGACCCTCAGGGGGAGGAATGCTGCCTTCGGCCTAACCCCTGGTAAGCCTTTCCTTGGCTGAGAGGTGCCCAGCTCTCCCACCAGCTGTCTTTCAGGTGCTGTGGAGGACTTGCAGCTCATCTGCATATCCTCACAGCCTTCTCCGGGGTGACTCCCAGGTCCATTCCGATCCACTCAGGGCCTCCGCTCTAGGTGCCGCGTGCCAGGGCATTTTCTCTTTACATTTAGATTTTCTCCCAGATACTAGTTATGGCTCCTGTATTCTTTCTCTTCTTGGTACTGTCCCTTCCTAATCTGTTTCTCCATCTGAAACCACTGTACACTGCACAAACACATTGCCCACCCTCTGCTTTCATCATCTCACCATCTCTTTTGTCCTCTTCCTTCTTCTCAGCTCTCAACCTTAAACATTTCCTTCCTTCCATTCATCCATCTCCTTTCTATCTGAATACATCTCACCTTCGTTGCTGTCGTCATACCTTTCCTACTCTTCTCGGTACTCTCTTGATCCTTCTCTTGCTCTCCACTGGGGACATCAATCACAATCCTGGTCCTCCACATCAGCTCTCATCCTATTTGTGTAGGTCACACCATGATGTCTCTAATCTAATTTCTGTTCCTCTCCTCCCCCCCTTCTTGTCTGCCTTTCTTGTGTGCTCTGTGGAATGCCCGCTCTGTCTGTAACAAACTTTCCTACATCCATGACCTGTTTATTTCTCGTTCTCTCCATCTGCTTGCCCTACCTGAAACTTGGCTTTGCCCTGAAGACTCTGCTTCAGTCACGGCCCTATACCATGGAGGTTATCTTTTCTCCCATACTCCTCACCCGGTTGGCCGCGGAGATGGTGTCGGGCTACTACTTTCACTCTCCTGTAGATTTCAACCTCTTCTTCCACCTCAGTTTCACTGCTTTTCTTCCTTCGAAGTCCACTCCATCTGTCTATTCGCTCCTCTGCCTCTCCGAGTAGCAGTCATTTATCGACCCCCTGATAAGTCCCTTTCTTCCTTTCTCACTGACTTTGACACCTGGCTTTCCTTCTTTCTTGAACCTTCATCTCCTTCCCTCATTCTTGGGGATTTTAACATTCATTCTAATGATCCCTCTGACTCTTATGCTTCTCAGTTTCTCACTTTAACATCCTCCTTCAATCTTCATCTGTGCTCCACTACCCCCACTCACCAGAATGGCCACTGTCTTGATCTTATCCTTTTTTCAAAATGCTCACTCTCCAGTTTCTGTGCCTCAGCTCTTCCTCTCTCTTACCATCATCTGATAACTTTCACACTTAAACACCCTCCTCCCCAGTCCCGTCCAATCTTAACCAATACATTTAGAAATCTTCAGGCTATTGACCCTCCTACCCTGTCTTCCAGTGTTTCAAATCTCTTTTCTTCCACTATGTTATCCAAGTCTGTCAATGAGGCTGTCTCTTCCTATAATACTATTCTCTCCACTGCTCTGGATACTCTTGCTCCTCCCATTCCCCGTCCTGTAAAGTGTACCAAACCCCAGCCTTGGCTGACCTTTAGAATCCGCTACCTACGTTCCTGTGCCCGCTCTGCCGAACGCCTTTGGCTGAAATCTCGTGCCCATGCTGACTTCATACATGTCAAATTCTTGCTGATCTCCTTCCAGTCTGCTCTTTTACTTGCCAAACAGGACTATTACATCCAGTTGACAAATTATTTTGGCTCAAACCCTCAACTTCTCTGTGCCACACTGAACTCTCTCCTCAAAGTGCCTTCACCTCCAACTCCCTCTTCACTTTCTCCCCAGACTCTGGCTGAGTGCTTTCATGATAAGGTTCACAAGATTAAACTTGAGTTTTCAACCAGGTCACTTCCACCTCTCCTTCCCTTAGTCCATTCTCTCAACTCTCCAACCCCTGCCTCCTTTTCTTCCTTTTCTGAAATCACTGAAGAGGAAACTACACATCTTCTCTCCTCCTCGAAACTAACTACCTGTTCCTCCGATCCTATTCCCACCCATCTACTTAACACTATCTCTCCTACTGTCATCCCTTTTATCTGTCATATCCTCAGTCTTTCACTTTCCACTGTGACTGTTCCTGATACCTTCAAACATGCCATAGTCACACCACTCCTTAAAAAACCTTCTTTGGACCCTACCTGTTCTTCCAACTATCGCCCCATCTCCCTCCTCCCTTTCCTATCCAAGATACTTGCCTTGACTTTCTTTCTTCTCAAGTTATTCTTGATCCATTTCAATCTGGCTTTCGCCCCCTTCATTCAACTGAAACAGCGCTTGCTAAAGTCTCCAATGACCTGTTCCTGGCCAGATCCAAAGGTCTCTATTCTATTCTCATCCTTCTCAATCTCTCTGCTCCTTTTGACACTGTTGATCACAGCCTACTCCTTGATACGCTGTCCTCACTTGGATTTCAGGACTCTGTTCTTTCCTGGTTTTCTTCTTATTTCTCCCATCGTACTTTTAGTGTATACTCTGGTGGATCCTCCTCCACTTCTATCCCACTGTCAGTTGGCGTGCCTCAGGGATCTGTCCTGGGACCTCTTCTTTTCTCCATCTATACTTCTTCCCTTGGTACTCTGATCTCATCCCATGGTTTTCAGTACCATCTTTACGCTGATGACTCCTGGATCTACCTCTCCACACCAGAAATCTCAGCAGGAATCCAGGCCAAAGTATCAGCCTGCCTGTTGACATTGCCACCTGGACGTCTCAGCACCATCTGAAACTCAACATGACCAAGACAGAACTTCTTATCTTTCCCCCTAAACCAACCTCTCCTCTTTCCCCATTCTCTATTTCTGTGAATAACATTCTCATCCTCCCAGTCTCATCAGCTCGTAGCCCTCATATTTGACTCCTCTCTCTCCTTCTCTGCACATATTCAGCAGACTGCTGAAACCTGTCATTTCTTTCTCTATAATATCACCAAAATTCGCCCTTTCCTTTCTGAGCACACTACCAGAACCCTTATCCACACTCTTATCACCTCTTGCTTAGACTATTGCAACTTGTCGCTATGCTCATATTAGCCCTCTCCTCAAGTCATTTCACTGGCTCCCTATCCGTTTCCGCACAGTTCAAACTCCTCTTATTGACTTATAAGTGCATTCACTCTGCAGCTCCTCAGTACCTCTCCACTCTCGTCTCTCCCTACACTCCTCCCCGGGAACTCCATCCACTGGGTAAATCTCTCTTATCTGCACCCTTCTCCTCCACCGCTAACTCCAGACTCTGTTCCTTTTATCTTGCTGCACCATATGCCTGAAATAAACTTCCTGAGCTGGTCTGTCAAGCTGCATCTCTGGCTGTCTTCAAATCTAAGCTAAAAGCCCACCTTATTGATGCTGCTTTTAACTCCTACTTGGCAAGTAATATCTTTATACTGAAGACCTCCTATAAAGTGTCCCTTGCTTTCTCCTCCATGCCAAAACCTTACTGCTCCATCTTAGTCAGCTGTTTGCCCATCTCTGATAACCTGGGTGTGAATAAAAATGTGTTTTAAGCCTGTAAAATGTATTGGATATTTTCCTGTCTTAAATGTATCTGAAGTGTATTTCTCCTGTTTGGCCAGCAGATTGTGCAAGTTTATGCTTAAAGCTGTTACAGAGGACTGACTTCTCTTTCTTTTATTTGGCACACAGATAATAGGAAGTGCCTGTAGTGATGTAACCAGTTTTTATTTGAAACTTAACTGTTCTGGGCTTTGATTGGCCTGGAGGTTTGAAATTACCCAGCAGTAGCTGGCTGTTGCTTCAGTTTCAGCCTAGAAGAGGGAGAGAGAGATCTCTTTGCTGAAGCTCTGTGAACACATATATGTCTTAGTCTCCCCAAGTACTTTCTAGGAAGTATGCCAGTGTTTATTTAGTGTTATAATTGATCCATATTTCAGTTACCTGTTATTGTTTGCCAATTGCACTATTTTGTTCCACTGTTCAATGTTTTTTAAGCAAATAAACATAATTGTTTGTTTGCCCTGTTTCTCTATACTGATAAAGAATTCTGGTGGTTTGTGTGTTGGGTCTGTGAGTGCTTTCTAGGAACTGTGGGACCACTGGGAGTGTGGCCTCAGTAACCTAGAAATCACTGGGGACAATTGGAGAGTGGGAGACTTGCCTAGAGGCAGTTGTGACCCAGTCGGTGGGAAGAGTGCTAGTGTAGAACACAATCGGCAGGTGCAGGTGGACCTGATCTGTGCTGGGGAATAGACCCTCTAAGTGTTCATGGGGTAACCCCAGGCGGGTGGCTAGGCATTTCGTGACACTGGGTTACCCCATCCAGTCACTGGAAAAATTTTTCAAGCTTACCCTCCAACACTTGTACTACCATTTTGATCAGGGCAGCAATGGTGACATCCCCTAGCCCCAATGAGGACCCCAGGCTCGAATCCACCACCATCTTGATCACAGCATGCTTAGTGTGATCTTTTTGCTATTTTGGATGACTTGTCGATGCTTTGTTTGGTAATGTAGCTGTCTATAAGGTTTGCATCAGGACATCTGTTACTTGGAAAGGTTGCAAATCATTAAGGGGGTAATACTATAAGGGGTTCCAAGATGCAGAATGCTAAGCGCTAATTCTATCATGGCATCTGGGCACCCAGATTCCATTATAGAATACAGAATAAGATGACATTTATGTGCAACATTAGGGCACGCCCATTTATTCCATGTCAATATCAGGAGTAAATGCATGCACCTGAATGCAGTTGTTTAGCATGTAATTTACACTATTCTGTAAGTTATGCATGTAAATGTTGGACAAGTCTATGCCTGCCCATTAGCCTCATCCTGTGAATGCCCCCTTGCATTTACATGCTAAGGGGCCCTTTTACAAAGCGGTGGCAAGCCCAATATGGGCTTACCGCATGCTAATCTAGAGCTACCGCCAGCCCAACGCGGGCGCCAGCAGTAGATCCAGCCCCAGAGAGCACCATTTCCCACTCTGGGGAAAATAGGGCTGTAATTTTTAGCATGTCACTAGCCCAGTGGTAATTGGGCAATGCCGCACGCTACCTGGTTACCGCCGGGTTAACATAGGAGCCCTTACCGCCACGTCGGTAAGAGCAATCTTACCTTATGGCCATGGCTATTTTAAGCCTATTTTACCTGCTGCGGTAAAAAGGGTCACAGCACCCAGCAAAAATGGCCCCCACTGCTAGCGCAGGGCCCTTTTACCACAGTTTGGTAAAAGAACCCCTAAACAAGTTGAGTGCTAAAAATATAGAATACTGCTTAGCACCCAACTAGCCTTTATGTGCTAGATTCTATAAATGGCACTGAAAAAAATCAATGCAACCCCACACACACTGAGTGCTATTTTATAAGCTACGCTTAAAGTTAGGTGCGTTTTATAGAATAATGCTTCAGTTCCAGGGGTCACACTTAAATTTAGGCATGTCCATTTGCACCAATGAAAATTTGGGCATGGAGCCCCCTTATTCTATAATTGTGCATGTAACCAAAAACCACACCAACAATTTACCCCCAACCATCCGTGACCCCCCATTTCCGCACACCCTTTTTTGGGACATGCGTAAAATGTAAGCATGGATCACACGTCTACATTTACACACGTACATCTTAATTGATTCCAATTAGGGCTAATAATAGCTTGTTAAAGTCAATTATTGGTGTTAAATGGCTAATTATTCAATTAAGATGCATGCTGAATTTGAACACAGGTCCAAATTTGCACACACATCTCAAAGTGCCCTTTATAAAATTAGTGGGCATGTGCATAACTGTAACAGTTTCATGTGTAAGTACTAGTATTCTATATCTTATGCACGATTGGTGCCTAAGTTTAGGCACTGTTCACCATCTTGAGTGAATTCCTTTAAAAAAGCAGTAAATAAAAACTAATAAATAAATAAATAAATAGAATGAGGGGGTAAGATTCTCATAGATAGAATGGGATAAAGAGAGTGGGCCTCAGAGCCAATGGAATGCATGCCTCCCTGAGTGGAGGAGTGGCCTAGTGGTTAGGGTGGTGGACTTTGGTCCTGGGGAACTGAGTTCAATTCCCACTTCAGGCACAGGCAGCTCCTTGTGACTCTGGGCAAGCCACAACCCTCCATTGCCACATTGAGCCTGCCATGAGTGGGAAAGTGCAGGGTACAAATGTAACAAAAATAAAAAATAAATAAATCTCATCACATGAGCTTCTCCCCATATTTAATCCCTCCTGCCACCCTAGAGAACTCTGCCAAGTCAATGACAGTACTTCGCCAAATGCTACAGACTAGAACTCCCTTCACAACTAGACACAGGTACATTATTAGGTATCATTATCCTGCAAAAACTGGGACTCTCTTCTCTGTGGCTGTATCTATTACCTCTCAGGCATCCTGAGTCCAGACAATCTGAGCAACACAATCTGGGCTGAGACTTAAATCCATCTTTCCTGCAGGGCAATGTACAGTATGACCACTGAACCATCAGTGCAGTCTTTAGAGTGGCTTGTTGATATGCTATGAAACTTCAGTGTCCCTTCTTAGTACTTCCTTTCTATTCTGAAACTGTTAGAAGTTGAACAGTCCCTCTTATCTATCAAAACAAGAAGGCTAGGCTAAGGAGAAATGTTTTCTAAAAGATTTTCTAAGAAATTATCTGTGCTTGGAACAGGAGGCTGGTCAGATGGTATGAGGATGATAATGTGAGGATAATAATTAGAGGAGCTGTGAAGATCCTGGCAACACATGATCAGTCCATACGGCAAAACTTTACTGGAAAGAGCAGGAGAACATATTGCCAAACTGGCAGACATATTGGCTTGAGGCAGTGAAATTTATGATATCTATCTATATCTATCTATATATCTCTCTACATATATAATGGGGGGGGGGTGTGGGGGGGGGGTGTGTGTGTGTGGGTGTGTGTGTGTGTGATTTATTTATTGAACATTTGGACATGGAGAAGGACCTACCCAAGCAAATCCCTATGGGTGAGACTACATTACCCTTTGTGGCCAAAAGAACATTTGCTGTTTCACAGCATGCATAATATTAACATAGTAGATGACGGCAGAAAAAGACCTGCATGGTCCATCCAGTCTGCCCATGACAAACTCATATGTGTATACCTTACCTTGAATTTGTACCTGTCCTTTTCAGGGCACAGACCATATAAGTCTGCCCAGCAGTATTTCCCGCCTCCCAACCAACAGTCCCGCCTCCCATCACCGGCTCTGGTACAGACTGTATAAGTCTGCCCTCCCCTATCCTCGCCTCCCAACCACCACCACCCCCTCTTCCCCCCAACTGCTCCGCCACCCAATTTCAGCTAAGCTTCTGAGGATCCATTTCTTCTGCACAGGATTCCTCTATGCATATCCCACGCATGTTTGAACTCCGTTACCGTTTTCATCTCTACCACCTCCCGCGGGAGGGCATTCCAAGCGTCCACCACCCTCTCCGTGAAAAAATACTTCCTAACATCTTTCCTGAGTCTGCCCCCCTTCAATCTCATTTCATGTCCTCTCGTTCTACCGCCTTCCCATCTCCGGAAAAGATTTGTTTGCGGATTAATACCTTTCAAATATTTGAACGTCTGTATCATATCACCCCTGTTCCTCCTTTCCTCCAGGGTGTACATGTTCAGGTCAGCAAGCCTATCTTCATACGTCTTGGAACGTAAATCCCATACCATCCTCGTAGCTTTTCTTTGCACCGCTTCCATTTTTTTAACATCCTTCGCAAGATACGGCCTCCAAAACTGAACACAATACTCCAGGTGGGGCCTCACCAACGTCTTATACAGGGGCATTAAAACCTCCTTTCTTCTGCTGGTCACTCCTCTCTCTATACAGCCTAGCAATCTTCTAGCTACGGCCACCGCCTTGTCGCACTGTTTCGTCGCCTTCAGGTCCTCAGATACTATCACCCCAAGATCCCTCTCCCCGTCCGTGCCTATCAGACTCTCCCCGCCTAACACATACGTCTCCCTTGGATTTCTACTCCCTAAGTGCATCACTTTGCATTTCTTCGCATTGAATTTTAATTGCCAAACGTTAGACCATTCTTCTAGCTTCTTCAGATCTTTTTTCATGTTTTCCACACCCTCCGGGGTGTCCACTCTGTTGGAAATCTTGGTGTCATCCGCAAAAAGGCAAACTTTACCTAGTAACCCTTCGGCAATGTCACTCACAAATATATTGAACAGAATGGGCCCCAGCACCGATCCCTGAGGCACTCCACTACTCACCTTTCCTTCCTCCGAGCGAACTCCATTCACTACCACCCTCTGGCGTCTGTCCGTCAACCAGTTCCTAATCCAGTTCACCACTTCAGGTCCTATTTTCAGGCCGTCTAGTTTATTTAAGAGCCTCCTGTGGGGAACCGTGTCGAAAGCCTTGCTGAAATCTAAGTAGATGACGTCCATAGCACTTCCTTGATTTAATTCTCCCGTCACCCAGTCAAAGAATTCAATGAGATTCGTTTGGCACGATTTCCCTTTGGTGAAACCATGTTGTCTCGGATCTTGCAACTTATTGGCTTCCAGGAAATTCACTATCCTTTCCTTCAGCATGGCTTCCATTACTTTTCCAATAACCGAAGTGAGGCTTACCGGCCTGTAGTTTCCAGCTTCTTCCCTATCCCCACTTTTGTGAAGAGGGACCACCTCCGCCGTTCTCCAATCCCTCGGAACCTTTCCCGTCTCCAAGGATTTATTAAACAAGTCTTTAAGAGGACCCGCCAGAACCTCTCTGAGCTGCCTCAGTATTCTGGGGTGGATCCCGTCCGGCCCCATGGCTTTGTCCACCTTTAGCTTTCCAAGTTGTTGATACACACTCTCTTCCGTGAACCGCGCTCTATCCACCTCATTTTCAGGTGTACTTTTGCCAGTCCCTCTCGGTCCTTCCCCAGGGTTTTCTTCAGTGAAAACAGAACAAAAGTATCTATTTAGCAAATTGGCTTTTTCTTCATCATTTTCTACATAGCGTTTTGTTGTATCTTTTAGTCTCACAATTCCCTTTATAGTCTTTCTCCTTTCACTAATATACCTGAAGAAGTTTTTGTCTCCCCTCCTTACATTTCTAGCCATTTGTTCTTCCGCTTGCGCCTTCGCCAGACGTACCTCTCTCTTGGCTTCTTTCAGTTTCATCCGGTATTCCTCCCCGTGTTCCTCCTCTTGAGATTTTCTATATTTTTGGAACGCTAACTCTTTAATCTTTATTTTCTCAGCCACTTGCTTTGAGAACCATATCGGTTTCCTTTTTCTCCTGCTTTTATTTACTCTCCTTACATAAAGGTCTGTGGCCCTGTTTATTACTTCTTTTAGCCTGGACCACTGTCCTTCAACTTCTCGTATGTCCTCCCAGCCTCAGCTCCTTCCTCAGGTATTCTCCCATTTTGTTAAAGTCAGCTCGCTTGAAATCCAGGACTTTGAGTTTAGAGTGGCCGCCGTCCACATGAGCCGTTACATCAAAATAAACCGTTTGATGGTCACTGTTTCCAAGGTGTGCAGCTACTCGGACATTTGACACACTATCCCCATTCGTGAGCACCAGATCCAACGTGGCTGCCTCCCTCGTGAGTTCGTTCACCATTTGTCTGAGCAGAGCACTTTGGAAAGCATCCACAATCTCTCTACTTCTTTCCGATTTTGCAGACGGAACCCTCCAATCTACATCCGGCAGATTAAAATCTCCCAACAACAGCACCTCTCTTTTCTTCCCCAACTTTTGAATATCAGCGATCAGATCTTTATCTAGTTCTTCCAATTGTGTCGGGGGTCTATAGACAACACCCACGTGGACCAAGGTTCTATCCTCTCTTTTTAAGGTGATCCATATCGCTTCTTCCTTTCCCCAGTTCCCTGTCATTTCAGTTGCTGGGATATCATTTCTCACATACAGAGCTACTCCTCCACCTGTACGTCCCTCTCTATCCTTCCTAAAAAGATTATAGCCTGGTATGTTTACATCCCATTCATGGGAACCATTTAGCCATGTCTCTGTGACTGCAACTATGTCCAAGTCAGACTCCAAAATCAGGGCTTGAAGGTCAGGAATTTTATTGCTTAGACTGCGAGCATTAGCCATGAGGAGAAGAGATGTTCCCAGAGTATGGGAATGTTGGAGAGGGAAAGTGCATATCATGATTTTGTTTTCAAATCCCTGCATATATTTCTCCCTGTGAACTCAGGGTCCCACAATTAGCAGCAGATGCAAGGTCCATAATTATTTGCATACCTGAGGACCTTGCTCATTTGATTTTAAATGGAAAATTCTCTGGGGAAGTTCCATTTGAAAATTAGCTTGAAGGTCTTCCAGTTCAAAAGTACCCCTGGACCTACAAACCACCTGGCTTAATGAAAATTACCCCTTACTGTTGACTGAGAACATATGTAATATGGAGGTTGCCAGGATGTCTACTATTATTATTATTATTATTATTATTTTTAATATTATTAGAAACCTTGAACTCCAATCATGAATCCCTTTCAAAATTTTGCAGTTAAAGGTTTTCTATGGAACTGTGTGATGCAGTGTGCTGTCGCTGCACACTATTATGTGTTCCACATCTCCTAAAAAAGAGGGTACTTGTAGGTAGGTATTGCTATGTAGAAAATGTTTTGGAATAGTTTCCCTTCAAAAGCAAGACATTTCTTGCTGTGTTTTTGTTTTCTTTCAACTTAAATCAAAGGCTTTCCAAGATATTTTTTCACATGTTTACTCAAGCTTAGACAAACACAATAAGGAGAATATGACAACAAGAGAACTTCATATGTGTGTGTGTGTATGTGTGGCATCCGTGATTGACAACATTCACATTAATCTTCAGAAATACATTTAATATACAGAACAGTTCCAAGTCCCTACTGCTGGCCAGGAGCAGCTGGGTATATTTACTGTATCCTCAAACATAAACTTTAAAATGGAATTATCTTTCTTTGGAGATTTCACCTCTATTTATTCTATGTTTTACTTATTTATTTTATATATTAGGATTTATTTACCATCTTTTAGAAGGAATTCACTCAAGGCATTGTATAGTAAAAATAGATCAATTACAGCAATAAAAATATTCAAATAACAATGCAAAGTATGGCATGGAAGGGCATAATCAAACGGGGATGACCATCTCTAAGAGCGCCCATCTCTAAGGGCGTCCCGGCAAAGGAGCGTGGAAACCCGTATTATCAAAACAAGATGTGGATTACCACAGATGCCAGCTTTTATATGTCATGGTGTTGATGTCATCAAATAGCCATACCTTTCTTCATATATTGCCCCATTCAACTTCATTGTTTAAACCTTTGGACGCCAGAGTATCCCACGTGTAAATAAATCTCTGCTTTTTATGTACCAAAATTGCTGATGTGTCCCCTCCTCGTTTTAATTGTACCTGTAATAGTACCACAAATTACAAGTCCTTTACCTCATGATTCGCTGTAATCCAATGCTCAAGGGGTCTCCTCTCAATTCAATCTGAAGTTACTTAAATGTTGGAGTTTCAAATCCCTGGCTCAAACTGGGATTTTGGGCTTTTCAAGAAGAACAAGATAATGGAGTAAAGAAGAAGAACACACATTTTTTAATACATTTGGCACGTGAGGTGGTTGAAGTGAACACTATGGACTTTGGTCTTGCTTTGTGACATTATTGGAACCCGCTATTGGAACTGTGTTACCATTGCATGAGAGAAGATAACTGTGAGCAACACCAGATAAGTGACTGATTATTTTCATCATGATTTCTTTAAGAACTGTTATGTGTTTTCACAGTGCAATGATGGCAAGGTCATTGTAGATCCTTAGTGGGTTTATAATGTTTATACTGAGCACCATTCACATATTAATGTTTAATATAAGGTTAATGTACACCGCTTTGGGTGAATCTCTTAATAAAGATGGTTAATAAATCCTAATAAATAAATAAATAAATATTAAAACAACTAGTAGTCTTTACTAGTGGGGTTTTGAGGATTTCTTATACGACCACAGCAAAGTAGTTTTCCTGGATGGCAGTTGAGAGTGATGCAAATATTGTATAAGGGAAAAATGACTACATCAGGGTGGGATTCCAAGTCTGGACTGTCAATAGAGAGGTTCTTGTCATTATTAACAGGAAATCGATTATTTGGCACTGGTTCAAATAGTTCAATATTAGATTGGTCTGATATTCAGAAATTACATAAATATATAATTCAGATAGAGGTCCATTCAGCTGCATTGGCGGAGTATTGCCATTCTCGATGGGTTCCCCAAGGTTTGTGACTAATTAAGGAGCCCAGGTTTTTGGAAGACACTAGAGTATGTGATGAAATGGAATGAAGTGATTATGAAATGCTCCCTGGATTTGATGTTGCCTACCATTGATAAATAAAATCAAATACTTCAGGAACAACAAAAAGAATTAAGAATAAAATTTGAGTTTATGAAGCAGTATATTCCACAAGGGCAGTTTGAACAACAATATGGGGAGCATCAGCAATTTATGGAGAATTATTGATAAGAGATCCAGGCACAGATAATAGTGAAATATAAACAAGATGAAGCTGACTACACTAAAGGGTTTGGGAATCATTGATCTTGGAGAATTCACAAAACTAAGAAAGTATCATTTATTAATTCATCTAAGGGCCCTTTTACAAAGCAGTGATAAGCTCAACACGGGCTTACCGCATGCTAATCTGGAGCTACCATCAGACCAATGTGGACACCGGAGGTAGTTCCAGCCCCAGCAAGTACCATTTCCCAGTCTAGGGAAAATCGGTCCATTTTTTAGCACAATGCTAACCCAGTGGTAATCGGGCAGCACCACATGCTACCTGGTTACCACCGGGTTAGCGAAGGAGCCCTTACCACTACCTCAATAGATGGCAGTAAGTGCTCCCCCTCACATGGCCACCTATCTTTTTTAGATAAATGTCAACGTCCATCAGTGTGGTGCCCCCTAGGGCCAGTTTATTCAGTAATAGACACTTTCCAACAGTTAGTGTTGAGAGAAATTAATGTTGGAAAAACCTTCGTCAGGGGTCACATAGGTTTCCATAATACGTTCACAGATTCAAAGCACGTATTGCAATACCTGCTTTTAAAGGGAAAATGAGGTCCAATGCCAAAAGTGAAAGAATGCAGTCAACAGCATCTGCATAGAAAAAACTCTGGTCACTGACTTTTGGTTACTGACTTTTGGAATTAAACCAGAGCTTTTTCTATGCAGGAGCTGTTGGCTGCATTCTTGTACTTTTGACATTGGACCTCATTTTCCTTATAAATACAGGTATTGCGGTACACGCTTTGAATCTGTGAATTTATTGTGAAAACCTATGTAACCCCCTGACAAAGGTTTTTCCGAAACATGGCCAGGTTGGGTCAAGTTTCCATTAAAGTTGACATTTAGATAAACTCTTGCTGTGTTTGTCCTTCCTCAGATCGCTGCTGCTGTTTGTTTGGTTGTCTGTTCTACTTCTGCAGTAGACTGTCTCCTGTTTGTTTCTGCTATGCACTAATGTTGCCATTAGCACACGGTCATTAGCAAAAATTAGCATATGAGCACTTATCAATACCTATTTTGTAGGCAGTAAGGACTCATGTGATAATTCTTCGCTAATCAGTTAGCATGCCCACTCTTCATCTCAGACACACCCCTTCTGCGAATAAATGCAATTTCTTTTTTAGTGCGTGTTTGCGCATGCACATTGCAAAATTACCATGGGATGCCTCAGCACATCCCGTAGTAAGCCCTTTTAAGCTACGGTAAGCATGCGCTAGTGCTTAGTAAAAGGGCCCCATAACCATCAAGGAGAGAATAAATTTCACATTTATATTGCTACTTTCATGGATTCAATGATATTTTAAACTAAAACAGGTAAAAGGTAAACAAATGGTTAAAAAGGACGTGTTTATTGATCACATGTAATGATCTTACCTTTACTGTGTGCATGATAGCACCTTCCATCTTGTGGAAGAACTACGACAGAGACTGCAGCCCACTTTAAGACAGTTCTAAAGCTGTTGATTAATTCATATGAATATCATTTGAAACATCTAACGGGTATTTCAACTCAGTAGAGTTCTATTGATCTTATTTCTAACTATGGTTTCCTCACAGACCAAGTGGCTCAGAAGAGTACATCAATAACATGACCTCAGGAGGAAGTAATCTGGAAATTGTTTATGAACTCTTAATGCCCTAGAAATGCATTTAATTAGCCTTTCAAAGTCTTGGCAGATATTGATTGCTTTGTAATGTCATCTAAAATTATAAGTGGTTGTTTGCTAATTAAATAGGCTCCTGAGTTGAAGCTGCATAGAGTGTGATAAGAGAGTAGGGAGAAGCTCCCTTTACAAGTTGGGTAAAAGAGATTATGAATATTGTAAACTGTGTATGATCTCATGTGGATACACTAGAACCACACTGATGAGTTCAGCTCTGTAGGAGATGTGTAGTTCTGTAACAATGTGGATTCTGCTGTTGGAAGAAAATTGGTATCATTGTATCTCATCAGATATTTGCAAAATAACACACATGAAAGGGCATTTTCGATAAAACATCTAGGTCCGATTTTGGATGGTTTGAAAATCACCTTTTTCCAAGATGTTTTATGCTCAGTGCATTTTTCTTTTGGGACCATTTTGAAAAATAAAACATCCAAGAGAAAAATGCCTAAAAACCAGCCGATGTCTGGTTTTTGGGTTATCATTCTTAGTAGACTGGCCACACAGACATCCCAGCAGAGCAGTGGCATAGCCTAGGGGGCACTGCAGTGGACTTCATATAAAAGGTCCCAGGTACATATCTCATCATAACCCTCTTATATTGTATGGTGAGCCCTCCAGAAGCAGCAAAATACCTACTGTACCTCAGTGTACACAACTACAACAGCTCTCAAGTTTGCAGGTGTCACTTGTATGTAGGTACAGTAGGTATTAAGTGTTTTTGAAGGGTGTACACATTCCACCACAAGTGTACTAGTTAGTGGGATGTGGGCCTGGGTCCCCTCTCTACAGTCCATTGCATTGACCACTAGGCTACTCCTAGAACCTGCTTGCTGCTCGAATAAGAATCGCCATCATATCTGAAGCTGTCATTGAGCTGTGTGGTTTGTACTGTCACATCTTAGGGGACTGAGAGGGCGCCATTAACTACTGGAGGAGTAAGGAGATTGTGCCTTAATCCCTCCAGTGGTTATTTGGTCATTTAGGGCACCTTTTGGTCACTTAGAGGGGCATAATCGAATGGGGACGACCATCTCTTTGTGTTGCTCCAAAGGAAAGGAAGAACAAAACCTTGAGCTAGTTTCCTTTGAGGGCAAGGGATTTTCTAACTGGGAGAGTGCAATACCCCATAGGACTAGGTAATACTAAAGTAATAGATTTTTCCAGAGCCCTGGGGGTAGGGAGGTCCCTGCTAACATCTGGAGTGATAGGATGTCCCTGGGTGAGAGGATGCCCAGTCCAAGGGGAGTGGTCTGAAATCAGAATGTAGGAGAAAAGAGTTGCCCTTGTAGAGAATGACAAGGAGGATGAGTTACAAAGGGGATAAAGGTTGGAATTATGCCCATGAGGGGGGTTTTGTTTGCCTGATGGTCACCTGCCAAGAGAGCTGGAGGAGAAAAAGGGAATCCTAAGTGAGGAGTGTGATCACTGGATGTAAAGGATGGTTGCAGCTCCTGAAAGTGGCAACCGGGTGATTGTGTGTGCTATGGGTGGGCAGAGGAGAGACCTAGTCTGGGAGCAGGGGACTGGAGCCAGGGAGAGCTTGGTCCTGAAACAAGGATTGATCCAGAGAGGGGTCAATGCTGGCAGAGATTTAGACCAGAGGAGGGTCTGAACCATGGGCGTAGCCACGGGTGGGCCCAGACCCACCCAGTTTTGGTTCAGGCCCACCCAGCAGTGGAGGCAGCGGAGCGGAGGGAGCAGGCTGAGCTCCGATCCCGCATCTGCCTCCCTCTCTCTCACGGCAGCATAGGCGCCCCGTACCAGCCCGCCACTGCCCCACCCCCCGCCGCCGCCGCCGCACCTTTAAATATTACAGTTTTGCTGGAGTCGCGGGCAGCCAGCATTGAAGACATCGGCAGGCTTACGCCGGTTCCAGCAGCCTTCCCTCTTCCCTCGTTGCAAGTCGGATAATGGCTCCGCCCTCTTCTGACGTATTTCTTGTATCTACGAGGGCGGAGCCATCATCCGACTTGCAACGAGGGAAGAGGGAAGGCTGCTGGAACTGGCGTAAGCCTGCCGATGTCTTCAATGCCAGCTGCCCGCGACTCCAGCAAAACTATAATATTTAAAGGTACGGCGGGGGGCAGGAAGGAAACAGGGCAGACGGGAGAGGAGGGTTGCTGCACATGGTGGAAGAAGGGGAGAGGAGGGTTGCTGGATGGAGGGAAGGGGAGAGGAGGGTTGCTGGACATGGTGGAAGAAGGGGAGAGGAGGGTTGCTGGATATGGTGGAAGAAGGGGAGAGGAGGGTTGTTGGACATGGTGGAAGAAGGGGAGAGGAGGGTTGCTGGATATGGTGGAAGAAGGGGAGAGGAGGGTTGCTGGACATGGTGGAAGAAGGGGAGAGGAGGGTTGCTGGATATGGTGGAAGAAGGGGAGAGGAGGGTTGCTGGATGGAGGGAAGGGGAGAGGAGGGTTGCTGGACATGGTGGAAGAAGGGGAGAGGAGGGTTGCTGGACATGGTGGAAGAAGGTGAGAGGAGGGTTGCTGGATGGAGGGAAGGGGAGAGGAGGGTTGCTGGACATGGTGGAAGAAGGGGAGAGGAGGGTTGCTGGATGGAGGGAAGGGGAGAGGAGGGTTGCTGGATGGAGGGAAGGGGAGAGGAGGGTTGCTGGACATGGTGGAAGAAGGGGAGAGGAGGGTTGCTGGATATGGTGGAAGAAGGGGAGAGGAGGGTTGCTGGATGGAGGGAAGGGGAGAGGAGGGTTGCTGGACATGGTGGAAGAAGGGGAGAGGAGGGTTGCTGGATGGAGGGAAGGGGAGAGGAGGTTTGCTGGACATGGTGGAAGAAGGGGAGAGGGCAGGGGAGAGGAGAGTTGCTGGACATTGGTGGATGGAGGGGAGGGGAGGGGAGGGGGGAGAGGAGGGTTGCTGGACATGGAGGGGGAGGGAGGAGTGAGGAAGGAGATGAGATAACAGAAAAGGAAGAGAGTAGAAAAACTGCACATGGATGAAGAAAATAGGCAAAAGCTGGATCCACTGGACAGTCAAGTTTGCGGAGGACCCAGCTTTTACTTACGGATGTAGGACAAGAAATGAAGAAGAAAGGCGGAAAGTAAACAAATAAATGGAAAGGAAGCCCTGGAAACGGAGTTAAGAGGACAGATAGCAGCAGAATCGGATACTGGGCCAGCATGATCAGAAAAACAGTCACCAGACAACAAAGGTAGAAAAAAATCATTTTATTTTCATTATAGTGTTTGGAATATGTCCACTTTGAGAATCAGGTGCTCAACATTAAAAGTTTATATTTATTTACTTATTTATGGCATTTTCTCCCACATTAAACATGAATTAAATTGGAACCTGGGATCATTTAATTTTTTTTTTCCTGGAGACAGTAATGCATTGCCCCCCCCCCCCCCAGGCTCTCTCCCCGGCTATAGCCAGCTCTGCAATTTTGAGGGGAGGTGCACAGGTGGATGGGGGGGGGGTGCAGAGGTGGACCGGGGAGAGAGCCTGTTGTTAAACATTTACCAGCACACCACTGTCTAGTGCCCACCCATCCAACCTGTTGGCCCACCCAAAAATTGACTTCTGGCTACGCCACTGGTCTGAACCCGCAGATTTTGAATCTGTACAGAAAAAGAGCAGCAGCAGCCAAGGGGAAGAACACTGCCCAAGGGATAGGCATGAATAGGCGGACTATATATACAGTACGTACATATCCTCTATTGGGAACACCCTTGTAAATAAACCTGAAGAAAGAACTGGTAAAGGAGCTCCCCTGAAGAACAACAGAAAAATTGGAACAGAGTTTTTGTTTACCTGGAGTTGGATCACAAAAGACTGTTTTATGCTGCTGCCGTTGCAAAGTTGGAAAATAAAGTTTGAGTTCTTGCATAGACTGTGGACTACAGTGTGTCTTTGGTGACCTAGACTATTATAAAGAACAAAATTACAGAGCATATTCAAAAGCAAGTATTATGAGACAAAGCCAACATGGATTTAGTGAAGGGAAATCTTGCCTCACAAATCTACTACATTTCTTTGAAGGGGTGAGCAAAGATGTGGATAAAGGTGAGCCGGTTGATATTGTGTATCTGGATTTTCAAAAGGCATTGAAAAAGTACCTCATGAAAGACTCCAGAGGAACTTGGAGAGTCATGAGATAGGAAGTAGAGTTCTATTGTGGATTAAAAACTGGTTAAAAGATAGAAAAAAAGAGTAGGGTTAAATGGTCAGTATTCTCAGTGGAGAAGGGTAGCTAGTGGGGTTCCCCAGGGATCTGTGCTGAGACTGCAGCTTTTAACATATTTATAAATGATGTAGAGATGGGAGTAACCAGTGAGGTAATTAAATTTGCTGATGACACAAAGTTATTCAAAATTGTCCAAACCTTTTTTAAACCCAGATACACTAACCGTTGTTACTATATCCTCCAGAAAAGAGTTCCAGAGGTTAACTATTCGTTGAGTGAAAAAATATTTCCTCCTATTTGTTTTAAAAGTATTTTCATGTAACTTCCTTGAGTGTCCCCTAGTCTTTGTACTTTTGGAACGAGTAAAAAATCGATTTACTTCTACTCGTTCTACACCACTCAGGATTTTGTAGATGTCAATCAAGACAAACAAGAGATAAAGGACTATTAAAGTGAGGATGATAAAATAAGGGTTCTGAACAAAGTGAATAAGGGTTAGGAGTTAAAAGCAGCATCAAAAGGTGGGCTTTTAGCTTAGATTTGAAGACTGCCTGAGTTCCCCGAGTAGCTGTCAGAAACTTTCCTCCCTTAGGGCACCTTTTACCAACTGCAGTAAAAGAGGCCCTGCAGTGGTGTCGGCAAGCAGTTTTGTCATGTGCTGAGGTCCCCTTTTACCGCCATCTTGTAAAAGTTTTTCTTAAGTAGTAAATGGCTGTGCGCTAAGCCGAGGCTTTGGCGCTTGGCCATTTATTAGGAGAGCCTGGCGGTAACCAGGCAGCAATTAGCACCGGGCACATCCCAAGCACTAGAAAATAAAAATGTATTTTCTAGCACCAGAATTGGCGTGCAGCAGAATCCAGAACTACCGCTAGGCTCCTGCAGTAGGGCCGATTTGCTGAGCAACAAAGCAGTGGTACCCTACCGCCCTTTAGTAAAAGGGCCCCTAATTGTTTGGAGGGCATTGTGGTTTTGTGAGGGATCAAGAAAGTTCTTCTGATATCACTAGTATTTTCTTTGTGGTGTTTTCTCTGGAAAGTCCGTTTGAGCATCACTGGCAAGGAGGTTCAGACAATATCAAAATAGCGTACTAAAGAATTTGCAGGAGTCAAGATAATAGGAAGACCCTGGAGTTTAACGAAGGAAAGAGCCGTCTTTAGAGGCTAGTTGCATTTGTTTTCTTATTTTTTGATGGGACAATTTCCAAACTGTCTTCAAAGGTGCTAAGTCTGCTGGCTCAAGACCTTATTCAAATTTCCAAAGAGATTTGTGTAGCAAACTTTCTATGGAAAATATAACCTACAGACACAATTTTCTGATCCCACCCAAAACACATGACCCCCCCCCCCCCCCCCCCCCCCCAGAAATCCTTCCCCTCAGTCCAGTTACAAAGTACACACAACATGGAAGCCCATTGCACACTTTTAACTAGACAGATTAGGAGCAAGTTTCAGGCAGCCAATTTATCTGGGTAAATCATGATGTACCTTAGTTAATGGCTTTGAAAATTGCCCTCTGAATGCTTGACAGATTAAAAAACATAACTGAGCTCAGCTAGTTAAAAGTAATGAATTGAGCTAAATGACATAATGTGCACTCGTACATTGAGAAAATGAATGCTTACTGCATTTTCAAGCCACAGCACTAACTTGGTTTGACCAAAAAAACAGTTTGCCTGCCTCCAAGCTCTGGGGTTCTTTTACTAAGCTGCAGTAAAAGGGGGCCTGCATTAGTGTCAGTGTGTGTTTTTGACGCGCACTGAGGTAGCCTTTTACTGCAGTGGGTAAAAGGCTGTCTTTTTTCGCCATTACGTCTAGCTCTATCCCTGGCTGCCTTCAAATCCGGGCTAAAGGCCTACCTGTTTGATGCTGCTTTTAATTCCTAACTTGTCACCTGCTTGTAACCTTTATCTTGTCTTCCTCTCTTCAATAGTCCCTTTTCCCTATCCACCTTATAATCGAAAGAGAAAAACGCCTAGATTTCGACCCAAATCGGGAGATAGACGTTTATCTCACAAAAACGAATAAATCGGTATAATCGAAAGCCGATTTTGGACGTTTTCAACTGCACCCCATCGCGGATGCGGACAAAGTTGATGTGGGCGTGTCAGAGGTGTGGCGAAGGTGGAACTGGGGCGTGGTTATCGGCCGAGGAGAGATGTACACGTTAGGGCGATAATAGAAAAAATAAAGGCGTTTTTAGCAAAAATTCAGGACACTTTTGTTGGACCCTTTTTTCACACAAACAGGTCCCAAAAAAGTGCTCTAAATGACCAGATGACCATCGGAGGGAATCAGGGATGACCTCCCCTGTCTCCCCCAGTGGTCACTAACCCCCTCCCACCACAAAAAAATGATGTTTCACAATTTTTTATTTTCACCATCAAATGTCATACCCACCTCCCTGGCAGCAGTATGCAGGTCCCTGGAGCAGTTGTTAGGGGGTGCAGTGACTTCAGGCAGGTGGACCCAGGCCCATCCCCCCTACCTGTTACAATTGTGCTGCTTAATGCTTATTAGTCGTCCAACCCCCCCCCCCCCAAACCCACTGTACCCACATGTAGGTGCCCCCCTTCACCCCTTAGGGCTATAGTAATGGTGTAGACTTGTGAAGAGTGGGTTTTGAGGGGGATTTGGGGGGCTCAACACACAAGGGAAGGGTGCTATGCACCTGGGAGCTCTTTTACCTTTTTATTTTGTTTTTGTAAAAGTGCCCCCTAGAGTGCCCGGTTGGTGTCCTGGCATGTGAGGGGTACCAGTGCACTACGAATCCTGGCCCCTCCCACAAACAAATGCTTTGGATTTATTTGTTTTTGAGCTGGGCGCTTTCATTTTCCATTATCGCTGAAAGACAAAAACGCCCAGCTCACAAATTGTCGAATAAAACATGGACGTCTATTTTTTTGCGAAAATACGGTTCAGTCCGCCCCTTCACGGACCCGTTCTCGGAGATAAACGCCCATGGAGATAGACGTTTTCGTTCGATTATGCCCCTCCACGTGTCCTATCTGTCTGTCCTACCCCTATCCCTTTTGTCCTGTCTGTCTGTCCTGATTTAGATTGTAAGCTCTCTTGAGCAGGGACTGTCCTTTCTTCATGTTCAATTGTGAAGCGCTGCATACTACCGATAGCACTATAGAAATGATTTGTTGTAGTAGTAGTAGTTTTTTCGGGGAAAGAAATTCCCATGTGGTAAGTCAACCACTTGCCATGTGGCCATTAAGAGGGGGAGCATTTAGCACCACCCATTGAGATGGTGGTGGTAAAGGTTGTTGTGCTAACCCGGTGGTAACCGGGCAGCGCGTGGCACTGCCCAATTGCCAACGGGTAAGCACCGGCGCAACAAAAATAGAAAATATTTTTATAGCGCTAGAAATGGCGCATGCCAGGGGTGGGAACTACCACCGGGCTACAGCTCTGGATTGGCCGCTCACTAACCATTTAGTAAAAGGACCTCTCTGTGTCTTCTTCAACTGTCTCATTGCTAAGCTTCTTTCTTTCTAACCTAGTAAATGTGAATTCTTATATTTTCATCTATTTTGAGAGTAAAATATGCTTTTTATTGTCGCTAAAATCCCAATACAAAAACATTTTGTGACTCTCCTTTTCAGTTGTCTGCACTGTAATTATGCTTTATAGGTATCCACTTGATAAATGCATGAGGTCAGCACAGCAAAGCCTCAATTTATTTACAGTGTATTAAAATGGAGGATGGGAATAAGTAAACAGGGAAAGTAGAGTATCCTAATGGTTATTGTAATGGATTGAGAATTAGCTGAACTGTCGTGGTCTCTTGATTTGATCTTATATAAGGTCTTTTTTAAGTTGTTGCCTTAGATAATCATGTAGGGAGTCTTTTACAAAGGTGCGCTGGTGTTTTTAGTGTGTGCTAAATTTTAGTGTGTGCTAAACATTAGAGATACCCGAGCATTTAGCACATGCTAATTATTAGCGTGCGCTAAAAACGCTAGCACGCCTAAGTAAAAGAACCTCTTAGGTTATAACTTCTTCTTCACTTGGGAGACCCATTGTTCAACCCTAGAAATGAACTATGGTAAATAGGTCTACTTTTTGAAACCTACTGGGTACTTGTGATCATGACTGGCAACTCTCTAAGAAGGATGATGGGCTTTATGGACTCTGGTCTGATTCGAAATGGCTTTTCTTATATTCCTAGGGATTCATTGCACCCTTCTGCCATTTGCTGTAACACTCCAGTTAACAACATCAAATTCTAAAATTACAAGCCATAGAACACTTCCTTTCTGATTACATTTTTTCAGTATTTAAAATTTTTCTAAGGTCCCTACTGCCTACCCTTCACCGCTGCTCTTCGTAGGCTATTCATTTGCAAACTGATGGAAGGCATAGCCTAAGTATTAAAAATGAATCCCGTGACATTATAGGGTGGTTTCCCTATAGGATTAAATGCCTTGTAATGTTTTAGGGCCAACCTTAGTCTGCACATCAGTATTTAGCCACCATTAGAAAGTGGTGGACCTATCTCAGGGAGATGATTACTTTAATAACATATTACCACAGAGAGGAAAGAAAGAAAGAAAAGAAAGAAAGAAAGAAAGAAAGAAAGAAAGAAAGAAAGAAAGAAAGAAAGAAAGAAAGAAAGAAAGAAGATTCAAATAGGTCAATTGTTATATTAATTGTGGAAGCTTTACATCTGGTTGAATACAGACAGAGTGCAGGTGTTCAATGGCAGGGCTACCAAATTGTGTGGGATCTGCATCAGATGCCTTATGAGGTGAAACTTATAAATATAAATAGGTATACTAAGGCAGCAAGTTAATCGCAACTAACTATGCGATGAACTCGCTGATCGCCAGTCGCTATTAAAAAACTAATCACTGTTAGGGAATTTAATCACACTGCGCATCTCCTGTCTCCTCCAAACACCCCTTCTGCTCCCTTTCACTCCCAACCCCTGCCCTCAGGATGATCAGGCATCTTTCCCTCCAGGCAGGATTCAGCATCACCCCCCGCATGTCAGCCTACCTTAAAAATGGTCTTCTGTTGGTCCCCAGCTGTGGCAGTGGTATATATATGCTGCCTGCGGTCTTCTTCAAAACTTTCCCTGTGGCAAGTTCTGCCTTCTCTGATATCACTTCCTGTTTTTGCATGGGTGGGATGGATCAGAGGGAAAGCTTTGGATATGGCCACAGGCAGCCACTGCCAGGGACCAACAGAAGACCACCTTGAAGAAAGTCTAGGGGGAGAGGGGAATTGAGAGTGGGGAATGAAGTGAGCTACAGACCTGCAAGCAGAATTAGAGGGGTCACCAGTGGAAGCTATTGTCAAAGCAGTAAGTTCCAACAGCCACAAACATAACTTTGTGCTGCTCACCACCAAATTTGAGTTGATGCTCATGAGGGTACAGGGGAGGGAGGGGTGCTGAACAATAGAAGGGAGGGAGAGAGAAAGAGATAATGGACCTGAGGGAAGAGAAAGGGAGATATGTTGGATCTGGGGGGGCAAGAGGAAGGGAGATTATCAGTCCTTTAGGGAAGGGAGGGGGGATGGGATTTGATCTACCGCCTTTCTGCAGTTACAATCAAAGCAGTTTACTTGTTATGTACAAGTACTTATTTTGGAGATTTAAGTGATCTGCCCAGAGTCACAAAGAGCTGTAGTGGGAAATAAATAAATACATAAATATATTTTTCGATTAATCACAATAAAAATGTTTATCGTGTGATTAATAACGATTAAAACTTTTAATCAAAATGCAGCTCTAATGTATACCATAGTGTCCTTCATATGGGCCCTAAAGTGACTGACTGGGTTAGAAACTAGTTGAGTGGAATATGGCAAAGAGTAGTGGTAAATAAAGTTTACCCTGAGGAAAGGGATATTACCAACAGTGTGCCACAAGGATCAATTCTTGATTTGGTTCTGTTTAACATTTATTGTAAGTGATATTGCAGAAAGATTCTCTGGTAAGGTTTCCTTCTTTGCAGATAGTACCAAACTCTGTTATACAGTAGGTAGACACCCCTGATGAATAGCATGAGGAGGGATCTAATGAAGTTTAAAGAATGGCAAGCTATGATGCTAAAAAATGTACCGGCGTGGTCCCTGGAAATCCAATTCGCCAAGTTCCATGTCCTGCTTTGGGGGTTTGGAAACTCCCACAGTGTGCTGGCTGATGCTACACATAATCATTCTGCATGTTGCCAAAAGATTAAATAATAGCACTTTGGCATTTCTATGTTCCCCAACAGCAGACATTGACACTCCACCCATTCCAATGATGTTACTGCAACGAAAAGAAATTGTGTGGAAGCTTATTTGTAAGAAACTTAGACTGCAGCTGCTGTTAAAGACAAAACTTATATTGAACATGCAACTTATGATTACAAAAGAGATCAAAAGGGCACATTGAAACAATAAAGCCTAAGGATAGAGAGTAACATTACGATATAAAACCCACCAACTCATCCACAAATTCACAATATACTGTTCTATTCAGTGTCTTCACTGAGGCCATAAGGTGCTTAAGAATGAGCCTCATATATCCAGAACAGTTTTCTTCTGGTCAACATCATAACTTGATCACTACCTCTAGGAGAAATAAGGATCTGGCTAATGACAAACCAAGATTCAGGATAACAGATGGTTGTTTTGAAGACAATGAGGCACCATAGGAATTGTGAAAACTCTGTTGTTCGAAAGTCTCTTATATACAGTTAATCTAAAACTAGTATTTTGTACAGTTCCTACAATACATAAGATTCGTAATGATCCCCTAGACATTCCATCATGTCTCTTCATGATTTTATTTTAGAAACTCTCCTGGATGGTTGAGATTCTCTGGGGGGCTGTTGGTCACTCAGTCCTCTACAATTTTTATTTATTCATAGCAAAGAAAATTTTATATCTATATTATGTTGTGCTTCTTAATCTTGAGAACAGGTAAACAGATGTTAAATACTGGAGTTTAAAGACTAACAAGGCATTTCGGTTTGCTAGAATTGTAAATCAAAGAACTGTATTTCACAACTCCTGTGTGAATTTCCTCTGGAAGTTTAATATTTTGGGTTTTCCACTGGATGTAAGAGTCTGGAAGACAGTATAAGTTAAAGATATAAAAATTTTAACTCACAGACTGTAGATTATTGTTTCATTTTACAGTTTCTGGTTCTGATGTCCTTTGATAGCATAATAGATGTAGGTCACTGGAGGCTTTTAGAAGTAAATACAGCTGAGATCACAAGAGAAGAGAAAGGTGCTTGCTCGTAATGCACAGGGAAAGCAAAAGTTGCCTTTCTTCAAACAAAACAGATGAAAAAAATTAAGGGGTCCTTTTACAAAAACACACAGAAAAATGGCCTGCGATAGTGTAGGCATGGGTTTTGGACGCACACAATCATTTTTCAGCGCACCTGAAAAAAGGCCTTTTTTTCTATTTTTGCCGAAAATGAACGTGCAGCAAAATCAAAATTGCTGCACGTCCATTTTGGGTCTGAGACCATACCGCCAGCCATAGACCTAGCAGTAAAGAATTTGGGCGGTAATGACCTACACGTGTCAGATGCCACATGGCGTGCATCCACTACGGGCACCAAAAAATGTAAAAAAAAATTCAGACGCACGTAGCGGACATGCGCCAAAATTGAAATTACCGCAAGGGCCACGCGCTAACTGGGCGGTAACTCCAATTTGGCGCACACTGGGCACATGTAGGCACCTACGCAACTTAGTAAAAGGGGCCCTAAGAAAAGGAAAGAAACAAAATAAAACTGAAGACCGGTGCCTCAATATAGACTAAGCAGAAGTATGTAAAAAAACTGAGAAGTAAATATTCAAAGATGTATATTATTTAACCTAAGTTGCAGAAGCCTGATGTGAACATCGCCTCTGCTCACCCTTTATCCCTGTTCATATGCTTGATTTAGTTCAGAGATTCCCAACTTTTTTAGTTGTGTAAACTCCAAAGTGTTCAGGGACCCCAGTTTATCCCTACCACGCTTCAAGAACCCCTGTCGTCAGTACTAAGCTTGCAACCACTAGCCCTCTTTATCTCCTTTTCCATTCCTGTGACCTGCCTCAAACCCATCACTTTGTAAATACAAGAAGAGGATTTCATTTTGTTAAAACATTTTTTTTATGGTGGAACATGAAACTCGGCCCCCACAAAAGAAACAAAGGCTGTGCACATCTAATTGGAGGTCCTATTTATCAAAAATATAACAACGTGTCAATGCGTGTTGTTAGTAACTAGACTTTATTGATATCAAATGGTCCCATTTATTACCAGCACACATTAGTACATTTTGATAAATAGGCCCCCTAAAGATTAGTTTGAAGAACAGGTTGTCTTCAAGGGCATGACTTGAAATTGCATACGTATTTTGTCATGGGAGTCAGTGTAGCAAAGAAATATAACTTAAAGTGGCATTTTACTATGTAAGTGAATACCCCCCCCCCCAAAAAAAAAATACCCCACTTACTTCAGAATAGTAAAATTGATAAGAGTGTGCATTAACATGCCTTAAAAAATATAGGGAGGGTCATATATTAATTGCATTGTGTTGACATTATAATGTAACATACTATCCGCCTCATAATCGAAAGTCAAAGGCATCCAAAAAGCGACCCAAATCGGGAGATGGGCGTCTTTTTCGCATGGGTGCCCAAATCTGTATAATCGAAAGCTGATTTTGGGCATCTTCAACTGCACTCCGTCGCGGAAATGGGGGCGTGTCAGAGGCGTGGTGAAGGCGGGACTGGGGCGTGTTTATCGGCCGAGGAGAGATGAGCGTCCTCGGCCGATAATCGAAAAAAGAAAGGCGTTTTAGCGCGATTTTGGGTCACTTTTCTGGACCCTTTTTTTTCACGAACAAGTCCCAAAAAAGTGCCCTAAATGACCAGATGACCACTGGAGGGAATCGGGGATGACCACCCCTGACTCCCCCAGTGGTCACTAACCCCCTCCCACCCAAAAAAAACAACTTTAAAAACTTTTTCCAGCCTGTATGCCATCCTCAAATGTCATACCCAGCTCCATGACACGCCGTGAGTGAATTCCTTCAAAAAGGCAGTACATAGATCCTAATAAATTAATTAATGATGAGAACATGCTAATGCTATTAATTTGTGCATCTGCTGCAGGACCCCCAAGGAATAAAATGGACCATGTGACAAATAATGCAGGTTAATCATGTCAGTGAGCATTAATTGCTAGTACATGATACTCCTCCCCCCTTAGTACACCCATTAGTCTATTCAAAACCAGGCTAAAAGCCCCCCTTTTTGAGCCCACTTATCAGTGGCCTAGCCAGAAGGCAATTTTTTGGTGGCCAACAGGTTGGATGGATGGGCAGTAGAGAAAAACCTGCCACCTGAAGCACACATGCCTCACCCCTACCCCACTCCCAATAATTTCAATGAGGGTAGCAGTGCAGGCTTCAGTGGCTGCAGGCAACGTTGAGGGTTAGGGGGAAGTGCAAGAGGCTGCACTCTTCATCCCCCATTGAGCCATGGTCCACCAATACACATACGTTTCCCCAAAATGTTCTGCATCTATGAAACCCCCTGGCCCTTCCCCAACAGTGGATGCAGAGCAAAGCTAGGACATTTTCTCATAAAACTCACCATACAAATCTTTTTTGTTTCTAGTGTTATCTCAATAATATGCATATTGTAAAGTAATACAAAAATCTATCAAACAAAGTCACTCAAAACCTAGAGCAAATCTACCATGCCAGCATTAACGTCTAAAACAAGGGTCCTACTTATGATATTTTAGGGCCCTAAATATTACAGTGCGGCCCTAAAATATCAAAAATCTATCGAGAAAACTGAACAAGCCAAATTAGTACAGGATAATACATGGAAAATTCATGCTAAAAGAATACCTCAGTCACATACACAGAACACACATGCCAAATACAGAATAATTGACCATAAACAATACCAGAGAAATAGAAAGAGATAATAATAATAATAATAATAATAATAATAAAACTTTATTTATAACCCACTATATCTATAGAAGTCTAAGCGGGGAACAAGCCACATACAAAATATAATAGGACAAAACAATAAAAATTATTTCATTTCTCAACAAACTATGCAAAAATTGCTATATTACTCTTAAAATAAAACATACAGCAAATTAAAATTACATGGTATTAAAATAATATCACGCATCTAAGGAGCCAAAAGCTTGAAGAAATAATGAGATTTTAGAGCTTTTTAAAACTGATTCATATTCTGTATTAAACAAAGTTCAATAGGCAATGCATTCCATAATTTTGGACCTTTGATGTAAAAAATAGATGATCTATATTCTTCCAAATAAATCTGATGAAATGAAAGCACATCAAGTAGCTGTTTCTGAGATGATCTCAGAGAGCGAGCAGGTTGATAACATCTTAGAGTGGCACTAAGAGTCAGTGAAATAATACCATTTGATATTTTAAAAACTAGCAATAAAATTTTAAATTGAATACAAAATTTTACAGGGAGCCAGTGCAGCGATGTAGATGCATTTCTTCCTACACTGTGCAAAATAGAAAGATAGCACATGCCAGGGATAGTGTTAGGGGGTAAAACTAGAGCAACTGCCCTTGGCCCCCCTGGCCATAGAGAGCCTCAAGCCTGCCCGAAGCTGAAGAAAATGCAGCCTGGTAGTAAGCTTTGGAGTCCCCCTCCCAGATTTCTGCCCTAGGCTCTAACCATGTCTAACGCCAGCTCTGGCAAGATGCCCATTTCAAATCTGACATGTTCTAATCAAAAAATAGAAAAATTAAATTATTTTTCTACCTTTTATTGTCTGGTCATTTTATTTTTCAAATGTTGGTCCCAAGCTCTGGTTTCTGCTTCTCTCTGTCTTTTCTTAACTCGCTGACCAAGGTCTCCTGTCCATTTGACATTTCTTCTCTCTCCATGTCCACTATCCATCTTCTTCCATCTCTGTGTCTTCCTCTACGTTCAGCATCTCCCTTTCTCTATGTCCATATATTTCCCTGTCCAGCTTCTCCCCTCTCTTCCTCCCCTATGCCAATGTGCTTCTCTCCTCTCCACCCCCACCCCATCCAACTTATCTCTGTGTCACCCCCCCCCCTTTCCAGCATCTGACTCCCTTGCCTGCCTGCCCTTCCCCCCCCTTCCTGATGTGAGTTCATTATTTGAGCCTCACTTCCTTCATCCCCTTGGTCTGGCATTTCTTTCCTTTCCTTTCCATTCCCTCCCCCCTCCTGTAGGCCCAACACCTATCCCACTCTCTCCCCTCCAGCCCCCTCCTCTCACATATCCAGCATACCTCTCCCGTCCCTGCGTCCCCCTCCCACGAGTCCATAACACCTCTCCCTTCCCTGCAGCCCCCTTTTCACAACAAGTATAGCACACCTCTCCTTTCCCTGCAGCAACAGCTCCCTCCTTCTTCAACTTGTCCAGCACACCTCTTCCTTCCCCGAGTCCAGTCACCCGCCCAAAATTCAGATCCCTCGCTGGTTTCCCATGTCCAGGACCACTGCAGTTTCAGCTTCCTTCTCCTTCCCCTAACGCCACTGCAGTGCCGTTTGTCATGGATCTGTTTCCTTTTGCTTCACATCTGGTGCAGATCTGAACAGCCTCTCTGTTGTTTGCTGTTGCATTACACTAAAGGGTATATTCTATAAGTAGCACCTAAAAATTGGTGCAGAAAATTTAACATGCTTAACGTGATTTTATAAAGAGTATGCATCCTCTATAGAATCAACTGCACCTAACTGTAGGCACCTGCAATTAAGCCTGCTATGAGCAGGTTTAATGCCAGTACCTATAGTTGCAATCTAAATATACCTCAGCACTTGATGTCAATAACATAAATTGTTGCTTAGAGGAGCATTTTCGATATGACATCTAAGTCTGACTTTGGATGCAGGGCCGTGCCAACACGGTAAGCGAGGTAAGCATGGCAGGGGGGCGCTTCCCTCTGGGGGGTGCCGCCGCACCATGCTCACCTCGCTCGCCCTCCCACTCCCATTGTTCAACTGCCCGCCCTCTTCTCCCCCCCCCCCCAACATCCCTTTTCTTTTTTTTTCCTTTTTAAATTTACCTCCGTGGCGGTTCCGGCAGCGCAGCATCAGTGAAGGAGGCGGCGCTCCCAATGTCTCTAGCCTTCCCTTCGCTGTGTTCCGCCTTCTTCTGACGTCATTTCCTTGACGTCAGAAGAAGGCGGAACACAGTGAAGGGAAGGCTAGAGACGTCGGGAGCGCCGCCTCCTTCACTGATGGTGCGCTGCCGGAACCGCCACGGAGGTAAATTTAAAAAGAAAAAAAAAGAAAAGGGATGTTGGGGGAGAGAAGAGGGCGGGCAGTTGAACAATGGGAGTGGGAGGGCAGGGGAGAGACGAGAGCATGGATGCGAAGGGGGAGTGGAGAAGAGGGCGGGCCAGGCCAGGCCAACTGGGACATGATGGGACATGGGAGCGAGAGGAGAGAGAGGAGCATGGATGCGAGGGGGGTCATGGAAGGGAGAGAGGGGAATTGCTGGATAGGGATTAATGGAGGGTGACAGAGGAGCATGGATGGAAGGGGCAGGGCTCAGGGAGAGAGGGGAATTGCTGGAAAAGGATGAATGGAGGGGGCAGGGGACAGAGGAGCATGGATGGGCATGGATTGGGAGGGCAAGGCTCAGGGAGAGAGGGGAATTGCTGGAAAGGGATGAATGGAGGGGGCAGGGGACAGAGGAGCATGGATGGGCATGGATTGGGAGGGCAGGGCTCAGGGAGAGAGGGGAATTGCTGGAAAAGGATGAATGGAGGAGCAGGGGACAGAGGAGCATGGATGGGCATGGATTGGGAGGGCAGGGCTCAGGGAGAGAGGGGACTTGCTGGAAAGGGATGAATGGAGGGGGCATGGGACAGAGGAGCATGGATGGGCATGGATTGGGAGGGCAGGGCTCAAGGAGAGAGGGGAATTGCTGGAAAGGGATGAATGGGGGGGCAGGGGACAGAGGAGCATGGATGGGCATGGATTGGGAGGGCAGGGCTCAGGGAGAGAGGGGAATTGCTGGAAAAGGATGAATGGAGGGGCAGGGGACAGAGGAGCATGGATGGGCATGGATTGGGAGGGCAGGGCTCAAGGAGAGAGGGGAATTGCTGGAAAGGGATGAATGGAGGGGGCAGGGGACAGAGGAGCATGGATGGGCATGGATTGGGAGGGCAGGGCTCAGGGAGAGAGGGGAATTGCTGGAAAAGGATGAATGGAGGGGGCAGGGGACAGAGGAGCATGGATGGGCATGGATTGGGAGGGCAGGGCTCAGGAAGAGAGGGGAATTGCTGGAAAAGGATGAATGGAGGGGGCAGGGGACAGAGGAGCATGGATGGGAGGGCAGGGCTCAGGGAGAGAGGAGAAATTGCTGGACATAGAGGGGAGGGAAGAGAGATGAAGGAGATGAAATGAGGGAAAAGGAAGAGAGGAGAAAAACTGCACATGGATGAAGAAAATAGGCAGAAGCTGAGGACCAGAAATGAAGAAGAAAGGAGGAAAGGAAAGAAATAAATGGAAAGGAAGCCCTGGAAACGGAGTTAAGAGGACAGATAGCAGAAGAATCAGATACTGGGCCAGCAAGATCAGAAAAAGAAAGTCACCAGACAACAAAGGTAGAAAAAATCATTTTATTTTCATTTTAATGTTTGGAACATGTCCACTTTGAGAATTTACATCTGCTATCTTATTTTGCAATGTATAGCAATTTGTTTCTAAGAATATTGCTGACAATTCCTGTCAGTGTGGCAAGTGGTGAGCGATCATTTTCATGGGGGGGAGGGCCGCCGCCGCCAACTGATAGTCTGCAGAGGGGGCGCCAACTGATAGTCTGCAGGGGGGCGCCAGAGACCCTAGGCACGGCCCTGTTTGGATGTTTTGCACAAAACACACCTCTGACCTAATTTCCAAATCCCCGTATACTCAATCTCCACCCTTCTATTCTCTATCTTTTATACCATTCCCCCCCAATCTCCTTCCCTTTACCTATCCTTCCTTTCCTTGTCTACCTCCCCTACTCCAATTCATTATTCTTGGGCACTGTTGCCATTATATTTACCACAGTTTATAATATTCTTCTTACATGTACTTTGTAATGCTTTTCTTTACTATGTAAGCTGCATTGAACCTGCTGTATGTGGGAAAGTGCGGGGTACAAATGTAATAAATAAAATATTAAATAAATAAAACGTTCAAAATCCGAATAGAAAAGTACTTTTTGAAAAAAGAAAAATGTCTATCTGTTTTGTTTTTATTTTTGAAAATACCATTTTGAACAAGGTTTTGTGCTTTGTACGATTTGTTTTTTTGGACTATTCGGAAAAAAAAAAAAGTCCAAATGAAAAATGTAGAAAATCAAGCTACTGAGAAAGAGGGGCCAGAATTTTTACTAGAGTGGCCCCCAGACATCCCAGGAGATCAATGGGGCACCCTAGAAGGCACTGCAGTGGACTTCAAATGAATGCTCCCAGGTACCCATCTCAACATTGCTCCCTTATTTTGTCTGCTGAGCCTCCCAAAACCTACCAAAAACCCACTACCCTCAACTGTACACCACTATGGTAGTCCTTATAGGTGAAAGGGGCACCTATATGTGGGTACAGTGGGTTTCTGGTCAGTTTTGGAGGGCTCACAGTTTCTACCACAAGAGTAACAGGTAGAAGGAGGTGAGAACCTGGGTCCACCTGCCTGCAGTTCACTGCACCCACCACTAGACTACTCCAGTCACCTGCATGCTGCTCTAATGGACCTGAGTATAACATCTGAGGCTTTTAAGTAATATTTTTAATCACATTTTTGGGGGGGGTGGGAAGAGGTAAGTGAGCACTGCAGGTCATTCCTGATTCCCTCCAGTGCCTTATTCATTCTAAAAACAGGTCTAGCTCAAAATGTCATACTTTTAGTCCTGGACGCTTTTGTTTTGTTCCATTATAGCTGAAAAACGTCCAAGTCTTAGGAACGCCCAAATCCCACCCTTAACACGCCCCAACATGCCCCCTTGAGATTTGGATACACTGCATATGAACAGCATAGAAAAAGTCTGAAAAATAGGTTTCAAAAATACTGATTTGGATGTGTTGTGAGAAAAATATGTCCAAATACTGTTTTCTGCCACTTTTTAGTTGTTTTTCTGTTTAGAAAATGAGCCCCTTATTCATTCAACTTCATATGTTCATCGTTTTTGTACAATTGCATCTTTTTTTTTCTATCTTTCCAAAATAATTTTTAAAGGGATCTTCAAAATATTTGGCATATTCAAAGCACAGAATACTTCTCTTTGTGCTAAAGTAGCCCTCCCTCACTGGTCCCACTTTTTTTAATAAACACATCTTCTTATACAAACTTGAAATCAAATATATTTTGCAAAGGCATATTTTAACTACTTTTCTTGAAACTGCTTTTCCTGGCTGTTGTTGAAACAAGTATCACTGAGATCGGACCTGCTGCCAGCGTGGCCAGGTTTCCGTTTCTTCATCAGGGAAGCAGTCCGAGATATATCACAGCAATTCTTTTTACAAACAGCCAAGATGGTGCCTATAGTTAGGCACAGTTTAGCCATATCCTATATCAACATGCATAACATTTGAGAACACCCCCAGAAATGCCCCTAGCTACACCCCAAATATGTACACACGTTAAGATTTACATGCACATCGTTATAGAATTATTATTATTATTAACATTTGTATAGCGCTACCAGACGCACGCAGCACTGAACACCTGACACAGAGAAACAGTCCCTTCTCCACAGAGCTTACAATCTAAAAATACAGACAGACAAGAAAATTAAGGGTGAGGAAAGTACTGGGTGAGAAGGAACAAGGATAAGAGAACTGAGTAGTGGTTAGGAGCTAAATATGCGCCTAAATCCTAATTATTGGCAACAAGTAACAAAGCCCTTTTCGTGAAAAATGAAACGGGCCCTAGGAAGGCTCTCATTTAACCGATTTCTCCTCTCTCCCCTGCCCTCCCCTCCATGTCCAGCGATTCTTCTCTGCCCTGCCCTCCCTCCAATCCATGTCCAGCGATTCTCCTGTGCTCTGCCCTCCCCTCCCATCCGTGTCCCACGATTCTACCCTCCCCTCCATGTCCAGCGATTCTCCTCTGCCCTTCCCTCCCCTCCCATCCATGTTCCGCGATTCTCCCCTCCCCTCTCATCCCATCCATATCCAGCGATTCTCCTGTGCTCTGCCCTGCCCTCTCATCCCATCCATCTCCAGCGATTCTCCCCTCCCCTCCCCTCCCCCTCTCCCTCTCCCCCTCTCCCCCTCTCCCCCTCCCCTCCCATCCATGTTCAGCGATTCTCCCCTCCTCTCCCCTGCCCTTTTCTCCTTCCTGCCGCCCTGCCTTTAAGCCGTTCATGTTACCTCAGGTCGCAGCGGTGGCAGGCTTGTCTCGCGTCACCTCAAGCCTTCCCTTGCCTTCCCTCTCAGTGTGCCGCCCTCCTCTGATGTCATTTCATCTTTCCGCAAGGGTGGGACACTGAGATAGAAGGGAACACTGGAGGCGAGCTCACGAAAGCTCATTTGCATGCTGTTACGAACCCAGCCAGCCAGCCATCCAGGGAAGCAGAGTGACCAATTATTATATAGACTAGTGCTACCACACGGGAAACAGCACATGCCAACTTTGAAATTAATGCCAGGTGGGTGCAGTACCCGAGCGGTAGTGCCAATTTGGCGTGCGCTACCCACACATTAGCCCTACTGCTGCTTTGTAAAAGGGCCCCTCAGAGAACTAAAATCAGCTATGATCTGTCAACAATTGCTTTGAAAGCGATTTGCTAGTATGTCTAAAGTTTGTGTGTGTTTCTGTAAAGACCAAGAATCCATTTGCAGACAGCGAGGCTATTGAAGAAGCTAAATTTACAACTACTTTAATGCAGTTTTGAGACTTCAGAAGCAATTAGGAAATAATAACTGCCATGCAAAATGTACAAGTCTTTGGAAACTTTGCTAGCGCAGAGAATGTGAGCGATGTCAAAAAAATGTCACCTGCATGCTAAAACCTGATCTGATGAACTGCAAAATTTTCAGGCAACAAATTGGCAGATCAGCAGATGTATGTGACTCAGTTGTGCTTTTCTTGTCAGGCCAGTTTTTGAGGATGGAAGTATGAAAGAAGATATACTGACAGTTCCATCACTGACTAGCAAAACACATAGCCGAGATATTTATTAGGCCTTTGGCAATTATGTAGAGGAGATTGCTGCCACTTAGCAAACTCTTGTGCCAATAACAACTGACAAAGCACTTGCAATGTTAAGGAAAAAGATTGCCTTTATTGCTGGGTGCAAAAATGACCTTGACTTCTAGGACTCTCTTAGCTATCACTGCATCATCCATCTGCTGTCTTTGGATGTAATTTTGTAAACAGCTTGAATATGGAGATGAGCATGTGCTTATAAAATTGGCCCAACGAACAGACATTAAAGTAGGCGCTCAGAAAATGTAGTACCTCTTTTATGCTATACACGCATAAGCATTTCCAGTTGTGCCATATGGGTGGAGTAGAGTTGGGAATAGCCCTTGGGTACATTTTTTTAGTTCAATTATTGTTATTGATTTTACTTAAATAGAAAAACATAAACATTTCATCAATCTGCTGTAATTCACAAGTGCTATGACAAGTGTTATCTAGAAACACATTTTCAAAGCATGCCAACAGTATAGTCTCATATCTGAATGTAACCCTGGGCACACCTCCGACTCAACTCCACCCAAGACCTCGCTCACCAACCCCCAGGACCGGGGTCACACAAATGATACTTATGCGCACACACAGCTCCCACCGGCTGGATCCCTCAAGCTGGATGCAGGCCGGGGCCAGAATAAATCCAGAAGGCTGAGGGTACTCTTTCTCTGGGCTCTCTCACTCAAAAGATTAGTCAGCAGTCTCTGAACTTCAACTTGCTTTACCACAAGGAACTTGGTAAAACAGTTCATAAACTTGTCAACTTGGTCTGTACAAGTCAGGGTGTTTTTCTTCAGATGGTCAGCATAGCACAAAACATATTCTCCACACGATATCAGGGCATTCAAACTCCAGTTCTATCTTAATTTGCTTCTATCTTCTATTTGCAAAACCAGAACAAAGCAATCTTGGTTAAACTCTCAGTCCACAATCATCTTTACATAATTTCTTCAGTTACTCTCTAAACGGGGGGGTCATTCACACATGCAATGAAAGTCATGGCATAAGTGAGGCATGCCCTCTCCCACTTCTACTTAGGGTGTATTGTCCCCCAAGCACTCCTTGTTCCCAGTTCAGGAACCCTGTACAGGCTATCACTGCTATGTAGGAGAGGTTTCCACCAATCACCACACACTGCAAACTTCTCCTGCCTTGGTACCCGGGACTTCGCCCTTGATCCTACAGGTCTCAGCAGGGGTGGGCTACCAAACACTAGAATTTTCTCCAAGCAATCCCTTTTATTAGCTCTATGACTTGCCCACTGGAGCTGGGCTTTACTCTGGTTCTTTCACCAGGCTGTTAATACCAACTCTGTTTCCTTAGTGACACCCAGAAAATCCTCCCTCCTCCAGCCTCACGCCAGAGCCCATTTTTAGGGGGCTCACATGAATAATTATATTTTGCAATCATAACCTGTTCACATTTCTGACTCCAGCTGATATTCAGCCCGTGGTAGTCAGTGGTTTGTAAGTCACTGACAACTGTGGGCAGAATTAAGGTTGGATAGTCAGTGCCCGGTTACTGCGGGGTTAATGCGGGAGCCCATGCCGCCACCTCAGTGGGTGGCAGTAAGGGCTCCCCCCCCCAAAAAAAAATGTCCACATGGCAAGTGCTTTACTTGTTACTCAGCCATTTCCTGCAGGAAAGCGAGACTTCCCTTTTACCAGCTGCAGGGCCGTGCCGATGCGGTAAGCGGGGTAAGCGCCGCAGGGGGGCGCCCACCTCTGGAGGGCGCCGCCACGGTGCTTACCCTCGCCCCGCGCCGCCGAGGCCTTTAAATCTTTTACCTGGTCGCAGCAGCCTCAGTGAAAGCGCTGCCGACGTCTCCCTTCCCTTGCACTCATTGGTTCCCTCAGTGTCCCGCCTTCTTCTGACGTCAGAAGAAGGCGGACACTGAGGGAACCAAGAGCGCGAAGGGAAGGGAGACGTCGGCAGCGCTCCGCTTTCACTGATGCTGCTGCGACCGGAAGTAAAAGATTTAAAGGCCCCAGGGCGCGGAGGAAAGAGCAGAGAGGCATGGATGGGAGGGCAGAGAGACAGGCATGGATGGGAGGGCATGGATGGGAGGGCAGAGAGGCATGGATGGGAGGGCAGTAGCAGGGCCCAGGGAGAGGACAAATTGCTGGAAGGGGAGGGGAGAGAGGAGGATTGCTAGCTATGGATGCAGCAGGGAAGGGCAGAGAGGGACAAGCATGGACATGGGGGCCCAGGGAGAGGACAATTTGCTGGAAATGGAGGGGAGGGGAGAGAAAAGGATTGCTGGCTATGGATGGAGGAGAGGGAAGGGCAGAGAGGGACAAGGATGGACATGGGGGCCCAGGGAGAGGACAATTTGCTGGAAATGGAGGGGAGGGGAGAGAGGAGGATTGCTGGCTATGGATGGAGGAGGGAAGGGCAGAGAGGGACAAGGATGGACATGGGGGCCCAGGGAGAGGACAATTTGCTGGAAATGGAGGGGAGGGGAGAGAGGAGGATTGCTGGCTATGGATGGAGGAGGGAAGGGCAGAGAGGGACAAGGATGGACGTGGATGGGAGGACAGGACCCAGGGAGAGAGAAGAAATTGCTGGAAATGGATATAGAACAAGAAATGAAGAAGAAAGGAGGAAAGTAAAGAAATAAATGGAAAGGAAGCCCTGGAAATGCAGATAAGAGGACAGATAGCAGCAGACTCAGATACTGGGCCAGCATGATCGGAAAAAGAAAGTCACCAGACAACAAAGGTAGAAAAAAATCATTTTATTTTCATTTTAGCGTTTGGAATATGTCCACTTTGAGAATTTACATCTGCTATCTTATTTTGCAATGTATAGCAATTTGTTTCTAAGAATATTGCTGACAATTCCTGTCAGTGTAGCAAGTGGTGAGCGATCATTTTCACCGGGGGGGGGGGGGGGGGGCCTGATCATTTTCACTGGGGGGGGGGGCGTGATCATTTTCACGGGGGGGGGGGTGCCAGAGACCCTAGGCACGGCCCTGACCAGCTGTGGTAAAAGCGGGCCTCAGCATGCATGTAAAACACACGCTGACACCAGCGCTGGTCCCCTTTTGCCACAGCTTGGTAAAAGGGGCCCTTAATTGCTACATTTATGGGTTTAATTGTCAAAAGTTTGTGGATTCTATATGCCAGAGAAGTTGTGCCCTCTAAGAATATGTTTTTCTTCCTATTTTTCATTTTTTTTTTTAATTTTTGAGGGAGTTATGTATATTTTGGAATGTCTGCTGCCATTTATTAAGTCTCATGTGGCTGACAAGAATATGACCCAGCCTCAGTTTAAAGCCAGTTTTCTAGCCAGGCACAGAGATTCATGAATGAGCAGGGATCACCCCTGTGCCTGGAGGCTCTGGTGAGTTTCTCTTTCATTTTCTGTCTGACTTGCACATATCCACTGCTTTTGTTATACCCTTTATAAGATAACTTTTGATGTATATCTTTTTAACTTTCAGTTTTACCTGGGTGTATTAGCACTATTACACCTTGGGTGAAGTGAAAGTATCTCACCTTAAGGGTATGTAACGATACTTTTGTTCCAAGTCACCTTTTAATGTATTTATTTGTGTTACATGCTCAGTATATTTATATTTATTTATTGATCTATTTATTTATATATACTTTTCAATTTTATGTTAATTTTAAGATCATGTTATATTAATGAATATGATATTTTTTACAGTTAATTGGTTTTGAGTTATACTTAATTATGTTGATGATTTTTTGATCTATGTTTATTAGTTATGTGTACATCCATTTTAATGCTAGCTTGTCTTTTTATATATTTATTAGTATAAGTATCACCCCTGAAGCAGCCCTGTCGGTCAAAACACGGCCATGTTAGGCAACTTTTTATCTGGATTTCTACAATAAAGGCTTTTTTATCTACTTTCATTGTGCCTGCTTCTTCAACTTCCTTTTAATCCTAGGTCATCTAGTGGTGCAATGTATTTTTTTACTGGCTGCTTGCTTCTAATATACTTAAAAAAAAAAAAGTTTTTATTATGTGGAGACAATCTTCTTTTCAAAGTCTTTTTTTGCCTTTCTTATCCATGCTTTGCTTTTGACTTGGCATTTCTTATGGTGTGTTAGTTTTGCGATCTACGCATGCTAAGTATGCAACATTTTCTTTTTGTGGGGGTGGGCAGAGCATGGGTGGAGAGCATAGGCACTGACTCCGTGGGTGCTGTGGGTGCTCAAGCACCCCCAATATTTGACCCGCCGGAAGTTCCCAGCCAGCCCGACCTGCCCGCCCTCTTCTCCCTCAACAGTCCTCCGCCCTCGTCTTCCTGCATGCCGCCCAGAATTTAAAACTCATCTTACCTCAGGGTCCTGGCAGCAGTAGTGAAAGATGAGCAGGCTCGATGCTTCAGCCTTCCCTTCTCTCTCAGCTCTGGTCCCACCCTTGCAGAAACAGGAAATGAGGGTGGGACCAGAGCTGAGAGAGAAGGGAAGGCTGAAGCGCCGAGCCTGTTCACCTTTCACTGCTGCCGCCAGGACCCCGAGGTAAGATGAGTTTTAAATTCTGTTCGGCACGCAGGAAGGCGAGGGCGGAGGACTGTTGTGGGAGAAGAGGTCAGGTTGGGGTTGGGACTGGCACTCGGAGGAGAGGGAGGAAGGCCTGGAACTTGGAGGAGAGGGAGGGAGGGGGGCCTGGAACTCGGAGGAAAGGGAGGGGAACTTGGAGGAGAGGGAGAGAGGGGGGGCCTGGAACTCGGAGGAGAGGGAGGGAGGGGGCCTGGAACTCAGAGGAAAGGGGGGCCTGGAACTCAGAGAAGGGGGCCTGGAACTCGGAGGAGAAGGAGGGGGAGAGGAGGGGGAGGTGTGAAGGGGGAGAGGAGAGGGAGGAGAGGAGGGGGAATGCACCACTTGTAAAAAAAAAAAAAATCAGCACCCCCAATCATTTTGAAAAGTTGGCTCCTATGGTGGAGAGTGAGCATGAAAGAAGTAACCAGTTAGTACGTGCACATTAGCATGTGCCAGCTGGTTACTGCAGGGTTAATACAGGAGGCGGTAATTGCTCCCATATGAATTTTGTTTAATGGCCACCTGCTAACAGTAACATTAGTGCACTGCCAAAAATGAAACAAATAGAAAAAAAAGCAATTTTATGGCTGGTTACAAGCATAAGATGACAATATCAAAATATATAGTGAAACATGAAAAGCATGTCAATGGCATTTTCGAGGGAGAGGTAAGGGGTGGAAACAGACATGTGAATGGGTAACCAGAAGGTGACAAAGCAGTATAATTTTATGCTGGTCGATATGCAAAACGATTTAACCGGCCATAAATGACTGCTGACTGGTTACTTTACTTGTTCGTGGCTACCAGCTAATTTTCAGCGGCACTTTACTGGTTATCATCGCTGTAAATTAGCAGTTAGCACCTAAGTGAAAGCTGGCTATTTTGGGGGCATTCCAGGGGGTGGAGTCGGCACTTGGCCAGTTAAGTGCCAGTATGCAACACTTAAGTGGCCAGGGTAACAGCATAAATGGGACCATATAAAACATAGTCCTATCTTTATGCGGCAACCAATGGCAAGTTATGTTCTGAATATTGACTTAACCGTCAATGTGTTAACCTGTGTCGCATAAACCGGATATTCAATGCCAAATCCCAGACATGGCCTGGCATTGAATATCCAGAAATACCGCTGGTGGTGGTCAGCAAAACACTCACCGCTGATGGCTGAATATTTACCTCATGGTTTGTAATGTGAAAGGAAACCAAGATCCTTCTTAAGTCCTCTCTGGTAGGTGTTGACATACTGTATCATTTTAACTTTAAAAGTCTTATGTTTCTGAATTGTTTTAAAGTAGAATCATTTTACAGCATCATTGCCCATGCAGACAGTATAGATGCATGTGAAAATTCCTAAAACCATCTACCCTGGATCACTAATATACACCAGAAACTCTTAGGGGTGGAGGAGTGGCTAGGGTGGTGGACTTTGGTCCTGAGGAACTGAGTTCATTTCACACCTTAGGCACAGGCAGCTCCTTGTGACTCTGGGCAAGTCACTTAACTCTCCATTACTCCATGTAAGCCATATTGAGCCTGCCATGAGTGGGAAAGCACAGGGTACAAATGTAACAAAAAAAAATTAGAAAACTTATCAATAGGGCTGAAGTCAACACAAATAGTTCCACACAACAACTCACCACACATGCTGACACTTTTCTATGTTAAATGTTGCACTGCTCTTCTCTTGAACTCAACCACTGCTTTTACTTTCTTAGTTTGTCTCTGCAGGACTCATGAATTTAATGCTACAGTTCTTGGAATTATGTCAAATACTTTCAAGGAACCTTAATTTCCCCTTTGATCTAGTTCCTACTCTTAGACTGGGTCTTGGTTTTGTAACTCCTCAGAAATTTTGACGAATTTGACATGGGATTACGTGTGGATCTGCCCTGCCCTCTATTCTATAAAATGCACGCCTAAATTTGGAGGGAGCTTTTACTAAGCAGCGGTAGTGTTTTTACCTCGTGGTAGAAATCAGCTGCGAGACGCCCATGGTGTGCAACTCAAAAGAGGACATGGCATAGGAGGGACATGGGTGGATCAGAGGCATTGTCAGAGAATATAGAGTAGGGTTATTTACACCCCAACTGTTCTTAGTTTCACACCAGCATTTACACCAGCATAAGTGCCACACCCAAAGTTAGGCGCAAGATCCATGCTAAACTAGTTTTCTATAAAGGGCACTCCACGCAGAATGCCCATTCCTGAACACTAGCTTAGGGGCCCTTTTACAACGATGAACCAAAAAGTGGCCCGCGGTAGCATGGGCGTGTGTGTTGGAGACGCGCTGGACCATTTCTCCACCACATCTGGAAGAAAGGGAGGTTTGGGGCCAGGAAATGGACGTGCAGCAAAATTAAAACCAGTGCATATGTATTTAAGGCCTGAGCCCTTTATGCTACCCATTGACTTAGCAGTAAGGGCTCACGTGTTACCCATATGGTAACCGTCCAGCACGTGCCAACTGCCGATTACCGCCGGGAACGCCCCTGAGGTAAAAAACAGAAAATTATTTTCTACCATGGGTTTTCGGCATGTGCCAAACTTAGAATTACCACCAAGTGCACACACTAGCCTGGCGGTAATGCCGATTTGACACGTACTGCACGCACGTAGGCTCTTAGTATGGATCTTCCTGGTACCTAACATTGGGTGCCATTTATAGAATTTTCTACATAGTGCTCAAATGGTTATATTCAATGCTGCTACCTGTACGTAAACAGCACTGTTCATATGTGTTTAAATTGAAGCACTGGCACTTAAATTAACATGGTCACTATGCTGGTTCAATATCAAGCCTAATAAATCTTGTAAGAAAATAAACTAATGTTGCATTTCACCTATACACTTGCCTTACATGTACCTTATCTACCACAACATCACCTTGTATTCATTCATACCATGTATTTGTTCAGACCAGAATCGGCTAACGCCGTAATGGCAATATGTAAGCCACATTGTGCCTGCAAAAAGGTGGGAAAATGTGGAATACAAATACAACAAATAAATAAAAATTAGTGCCCAATGTTCCCATAATAAACCATATGGGAATTTGTTCCCATATGGGAACAGTGGGAACTAATGGGTTAAGACTTAACCAATCAAATGAGACTTCTCACGCATCATTTTATAATTCAGATTATAGACTTCTTTGCATCTTTCAGTACACTCTAAAAACACACATGTATGGTTTTCAGCTTTGAATTACCACTTTCTGTGAAATGTATTGATTGTCTTCATTTGGTGTCTTTGGTATCTGCTGTATAATTTAAAACAACAAAGCCCAGCTTCAGAATCTCTTGTGATTCCCTTAAGTGCACCTGTATTTAATTATAGGCATGTCAAGCAAAGCAAACCATTTTGGAGATAGCATCAATTGTGTAGACGTCATTTCAAATTGAATGTTTAGATTGTGTCAAGTCGCTTGAGCTATTGTTTAAAACATCCATTCAGAAATATCATTAAGGTCATCATTCATCAATTGAAGAACAGAAGGCAGGTGAAGCAGCCTTGCTCTAATTAAGCATATCCTGCTGTCCATCATTAAGCTGAATACCAGTAAATACAAAGAAACCATTGATCTTGTGTGCTAAAATTACAAAGAAACAAACTGAATGTTTTCAAGACAAAATAAGTAAAAGATGTCAACATTTTATGAAAAATAGTAATAAGCATATATATTAACAGAAACTGTTTCATGGGGTGATTTAGTTTTCCTTTTGTCATTTACAACCACACAAACCCTAGCTTAGATGCCAAGTGACTAGCTAGCTTGCTGAACTTTCTCAGAGGAGAGTCAAAATCCAGTCCTGTAGAGAGGCAATGGTTAATTATTTTTCCAACCATGGAAGGTCAAAAACGTGACCCCTGTGCTACAGGAGCATTATAAAGATTAATGAACTTTTTCAATTGTTTACAAACGTTGATGATATGTTTGCCTGAAAATTAACTTTCACCTTCTCTGATGATAAATTGTAGTGAGGGTTATAAATTGCACCCTATCCTTCAAGTTATGTCAAGTTGAAGCGGTTTGATCTTTGATGGCCATTTTCAAAAGACATTTTTGCAAGTAAATGGATATTTATGTCTATTTTTTTACCAACTTATGCATCACACCTCCATGGTATGCCTAATGTGATGTACAACACAGATAAAATATCGCATGTAAGTAATCGTAATAGATAAGTACATAAGTATTGCCATACTGGGAAAGACCAAAGGTCCATCAAGCCCAGCATCCTGTTTCCAACAGTGGCCAATCCAGGTCACAAATACCTGGAAAGATCCCAAAAATGTACAAAACATTTTATACTGCTTAGCCCCAAAGTAGTGGATTTTCCCCAAGTCCATTTAATAACGGTCTATGGACTTTTCCTTTAGGAAGCCGTCCAAACCTTTTTTAAACTCCGCTAAGCTAACCACATTTACCACGTTCTCTGGCAATGAATTCCAGAGTTTAATTACACGTTGAGTGAAGAAAGATTTTCTCCGATTTGTTTTAAATTTACTACATTGTAGCTTCATCGCATGCCCCCTAGTCCTAGTATTTTTGGAAAGCGTGAACAGACCCTTCACATCTACCCGTTCAACTCCACTCATTATTTTATAGACCTCTATCATATCTCCCCTCAGCCGCCTTTTCTCCAAGCTGAAGAGCCCTAGCTGCCTTAGCCTTTCCTCATAGGGAAGTTGTCCCATCCCCTTTATCATTTTCGTTGCCCTTCTCTGCACCTTTTCTAATTCCACTATATCTTTTTTGAGATGCGGCGACCAGAATTGAACACGTAATCATAATATACCTATAGCTTTTTTGCTGCAGTAACTGCTACTTTGTGACTATGCAGACACTGCAGAGTAGCCTGTTCACTATCAGGGGCATTTTCGAAAGAGAAGGGCGCCCATCTTCCAACTCAAATCGGGAGATGGGCGTCCTTCTCTCAGGGTCACCCAATTTGGCATAATCAAAGCCGATTTTGGGTGCCCTCAACTGCAGTCCGTCGCGGGGATGACCAAAGGGGGCATGTCGGCGGTGTAGCGAAGGTGGGACTGGGACGTGCTTAAGAGATGGGCGTCCTCGGCCGATAATGGAAAATAGAAGGGCGTCCCTGATGAGCATTTGGTCGACTTTACTTGGCCCATTTTTTTTCACGACCAAGCCTCAAAAAGGTGCCCAAACTGACCAAATGACCACCGGAGGGAATCGGGGATGACCTCCCCTTACTCCCCCAGTGGTCACCAACCCCCTCCCACCCTAAAAACATTTTTTTTTAATTTTTTGCCAGCCTCTATGTCAGCCTCAAATGTCATACCCAACTCCATGGCAGCAGTATGCAGGTCCCTGGAGCAGTTTTTAGTGGGTGCAGTGCACTTCAGGCAGGCGGACCCAGGCCCATCCCCCTCTACCTGTTACACTTGTGGTGGTAAATGTGAGCCCTTCAAAACCCACCACAAACCCACTGTACCCACATGTAGGTGCCCCCCTTCATCCCTAAGGGCTATGGTAGTGGTGTACAGTTGTGGGGAGTGGGTTTTGGGGGGCTCAGCACACAAGGTAAGGGAGCTATGTACCTGGGAGCAATTTATGAAGCCCACTGCAGTGCCCCCTAGGGTGCCCGGTTGGTGTCCTGGCATGTGAGGGGGACCAGTGCACTATGAATGCTGGCTCCTCCCACGACCAAATGACTTGGATTTAGTCGTTTTTGAGATGGGCGTCTTTAGTTTCCATTATCGCCGAAAACTGGGGACGACCATCTCTAAGGTCGGCGGTCTCAACATTTAGGTCGACCATCTCTAAGGTTGACCTAAATGTTGAGATTTGGGCGGCTCCCACTGTATTATCGAAACGAAAGATGGACGCCCATCTTGTTTCGATAATACGGGTTTTCCCGTCCCTTCTTGGCACCGTCCTTACAGATGGGCGCCCTTAGAGATGGTCACCCCCATTCGAAAATGCCCCTCCAGGGGACCGGCAGCACTGATTTTAATGGGCAGGATCAGGCACTACAACTTCCACACTGCTTTGCAATGTACTTTTAAAACCAGGACTGTCCCAAAATCTCCAGCCTTGAACTGGGTAACTTGGCATCTCTGCCCACATGGTATCTTATCTCTTTGGATCTCTGCTCTGAGCTTTCAAATTTGAACTTTAGAGCTGCTTTGAAAATGTATTTCTTCCATAAGGCCTTTAGTATTGTTTAAACTGACCTGTGGATCCTATAACATAACTTACTTGCTGAATTCTGAGGCCCTGGAATTGCATGTTTCTTTCTCCCTCTTCCTTCCTTCTTTCTCCTACTTAGGGTTAACGGGATCCCTGTCCCCTGCCCCTACCTTATAATTGCGAATTTGTAACCTAGTTTACTTATGTGTCATTCCATTGCTTTCTCTCTCTTTAATTTTTCCTTGTTTTTTCTTCCATTGTAAACTGTTTAGATTTTTTTTTATTTGCAATATAGTAAATAAAATTGAACTTTGAACCTTGAACCATATACACATTCATTCTTTAAGACAGACCCTCTCCTCTCTTCTCTTGTGCCTAAGGAAAATTTCACCCTACTTCTATTTCCATGGATACAAAGTAACTGAAGTAGCACAATTTTAAAGTACAAAACTGACCTTCCTGGAATCTTTTTTTTTTTTTGTTCCTTTCACTAAATTATATGGAGATGTTACCTTTTCCTTATGCCCTTTCATATTCTGATCTACTATTTCAAGAGGGGAAAGTTTGTTGCTTTTCAATTTTATAGTGCTGTTCTTGCCTAAATGAAAATGTGCACTTCAGCATATAAGAATTCAGTATGTCTGAGTGACCTTTTGTACTGTACATACTGACCTGAAAAGATAACTGCAAATTTTGACACTGAACAAATAAATTTATATGAAAAAATTATTACTCAGATTATTTATCTCCTTTCCTGTTAAGAGCTTGAATAAAAATAGACATTTTAATCTGCCTTCAATACTACCCAGTCTAAAGCAGTACTGAAAATAGCAAGCCCTATATCTGCGTAACAGCATCTGCTATTTGATACCACATCCATAGTTACTAAAATTGTGCTAGTTGTTATCTTAGCAGTTTGTAAACATCTTAGAAAATGGGTTGTGTCTTGGATATAAGACTCAACTTTACAGACAAATGGTTGTAAAAACAAATCCACTACTTTGCTTAATGGTTCAAGCACAGTGCCCCTTAAGGCCACAATTGGGCGACCGGGGAGGGGGGGAGCTGTTACGTTTTTATGTACCTTTGGCACAAAATAAATGTGAGGCACCTTCGGACGAGGGGAACATAAAAATGTCATTTCTTTTTGAGTATAACCATTAAATAAATGCTCTGCTTCGATCCATTTTCCAACATACATTTATCAATAACAGTCCACTGGGTTCAGAAATCACAGTATTTTTATATATAGATGGATCTCTCAGATCAGCGCACCTTCCCCTAATAAGGCTAAATGAGCCTAGCATATGTCTGAAAAGGGGCTTAGCGCAATCCTCATCGATCCTCAAATATTTTTTTCAATGACTTTTTTTAGTTTTAAACAGCTTATATCTTTTTTCAATTATTACATCCAATATTTCATCTATATAGTAACAATGTATTGAAGTACTTAGCTTCTCAATTTTTCAATGTTAGCAATTTAGCTGTTTCTTATATTCAAAAGCTGGAGACCAGATGTCAATCCTTCCAGCTGGGCCGCAGCTTGTCCTGTTCGGCCACGTCCCAGATGATGACGGGCACGTTGTTTTCCGGCTCCTCTGACTCCATGTCAAGCGATCCCAAATATAGTCTGTGCTATAGGCCCTCTGGCACTCTTCAGTACTGGCATTAGGCATTTAAAAATTCCCCCCCCCCCCCCCCGGTCTATTTTTGCACATACCCACAGCAGGAATATTCTTCTCTCGTTCCAGCGGTGGTTCTGTGCTCTCTGTGCTGCACAGATAATGAGCCATTCTGCTGGGGAATGCTCCTCCCTTATTGTCACGTAGTTTCCTCTGATTGGTCCGTCTTACGTTGCCTAGTGTTGCCTGGGAACGGTGTTGTGATGGTCCTTTGTGTTTCAGAATGTTGAGGGTGTTTTTTCTGATTGGTCCGTCATGCGAGGGCAGGGCAGAGAGACATGGTCAGTGTTGTGGCTTCACCACCATGAATCCATGAACCCTTCAGGGAGTGACTGAGTGACTTCAGAACGTTGTCTTCAGAACGTTGAGGGTGAGTTTTATTATAGTAGATTTCTTTTTGAGTAAGCATATTTTGCTGGAAAGCTCCATTCACAATGTTAAGAATAGTATCCTGCAATTCCTTTGTAGGATCATGTTCCAAGATTTTATAAACCCGGTGATCACTTAACTGCTTAACTGTTGGAAGATTTGTAAGTGATAAGAATTAAAGCTGTAAAGATGTTTTAAAGCATGAAGACATAAGCTCAAATGAATTTTCTACATATAAAGAATAAAGTTTCATATGGTTGGAATACAAAAATAAGTTTTGGATTGAATGTTGTTATAAAGCGATTTAATGATTGAACAGCTGGGTTTAAGATTATTTATAATGGTTTGAAGTCTGGCAAGCAGCAGATCAAAAGGTACAGATATATCCATATTCTTTGAAATTATCCTTTTGATTTACTATTCTCCAGAGCACATGAGAGACACCTTGGACTCTTTGTGAGATTTGATGACACAACATTGTTTACATTTTAATAACCTTTTGGTGCTTAGTGATTTACATCTTCATTTTGATAATCCCTCTAACACCCAGTCTATGTTATTTGGTAGTAAATTTAAAACGAATAGGAGAAATGTTTCTTTACTCAATGTGTAATTAAACTCCGGAATTTGTTGCCAGAGAATGTGGTAAATGTGGTTAGCTTAGCAGGGTTTAAAAAAAGGTTTGGATGGCTTCTTAAAGGAAAAGTCCATAGACCATTATTAAAATGGACGTGGGGAAAATCCACTGCTTATTTCTGGGATAAGCAGCATAAAATGTATTGAACTTTTTTGGGATCTTGCCAGGTATTTGTGACCTGGATTGGCCACTGTTGGAAACAGGATGCTGGGCTTGATTGACCTTTGGTCTGTCCCAGTGTGGCAATGCTTATGTACTTATGTACTTATGTGTTATGGTATAAGCCAATTGTCAGAATTAAATATGTAGCAGAGTTATTGATTTTATCAATATAAAAATGCAGCTTTTAAAAGGTGTATTGAAACTGCATTTCAATACCTTCTTTCCCCTTTTCCCTGGGAATTTCTGGTAGCAGGGCTAGTCAATTACAAACACTTAACAGAGACAAAAGCTGACTGGGAGGGTCACCAAGACATCTCTAGAGAACAAAAAACTGAAGCAGACAGAGAGACTCCTATGACTCAAATGACAAAAGAAACTCCACCTATCACAGCAGACTGAAACCCTCAAGCTATAGTAAAGCCATTTGCCAGCAGATATCCAGGAAACATGTGACCATGCTTCCTTGCAAACTACAATACCCAAGATCCTCTGCAAGCTTCAATACTCAGGGAACATTATAAAAGGCCTGAAAACAGCCCAGCTCTCTTTCTCTTGGGACCTGCTGCTCTCTTTGGGATCTGCTGATGCCTTGCTCCTGACCACATGGCTCATCACAGCATGCTTGTGACAAAGACTCTCTTGTAAGTTAAACTGTAACCTTAACTTTTAAACTGGCTACCTTACTTAAGTACAGATTATCTGTAAAGATCTCTTAAAAGAACTATCTCTCATTTGTGCTAGCCTTATATGATTGCATTAATCATATTGTAACTTAATAAACCTTTTTGAAGCTAAAAATACAGTCTCTTTGTGTCCTGGGTGCATAACTTTAAATCTGGAAATGCAGGACACTGCATTTCAACAGAGATAATATTTAATTCATTGCAATTGTGATTATTGTTGCTTTAATTAGCAACTGGTGGAGAATATACATTTATATATTAAATTATAAACATTAGCAAGTGCTCTAGAGCTCTTTCCCCCAAGATAAATCATTTCTTGTAACATTCTTTTATACATATGAACCACTATGTTTAATATAGGGATTGGAACTGGTTACTGATTTACCTACTCATTCCCGTGTTCATTCACTTGATGCAGTACTTACTTCAATGGATGATGGTGGAATGAGATTGGATAAGGACTTAGTTTTCTCTAAATTGATATGGTCAGACCATTTTAATATAGATTTTACTTTATATTTTAAAGGTATTTTGAAGGATAACACCTCTCATCTTAAGGGTGTTAAGGGTACAGGAAGGCTTGATGCAGAATCTTTTATGAATCTGGTGTCAGAAACTTTTCAGCATTCTAAGGGGGTCTTTTACTAAAGATGTGTAAGTGGATCCTCTGTCTTGTCTTTATTCAATGTACGTAACCTGAAGTGGCCTTATGCTTGGTTTGAAAGTCTTCAATTTTGTCCAAAATATAAGAAGTGAATTGGTCAGCTGAAGAAGGCAGCGCAGCATTACCCATGTCTTATGCATTGATAAATTTGGAAGCCAACTTAAATAATTGATTACATGCATTTCCATATAATTGGATCTGATAAGCTAAGTAACTTTTTGGCCTCAAAAATCAGTTTTTCTTTTAAATAAAGGTTGGGGGGGGGGTTACACAATACAAGATTGACATTAGTTTTGTTTTGGGGTTTTTGACTGCATCTTTCTGCATCCACTATCAATGACAGAAATCCTGAATCCTGCCTAGTAACCTTGAATATGTCCATTCAAATATTCCAGTGCTCTTTACCAATTACTCTTTTAAGCTTTTGGTCTTCATGGGACCCTTTTACTAAGCAGTAGTAGGCTCTATGCGTGTGCAGCGCGCACCCAAATGAGACTACTGCCAGGTCAATGTGCCCCCCTGGTGGTAATTTCAAATTTGGCACATACCTATAATGCCTGGATGAATTGTTTATTTATTTCCTCCCACGTTCACGGTGGTAATCAGCAGTTGGTGCACTCCGACTGAGCCCTTACCTCTAGATCAATGGGTGGCATTAAGGGCTCAAGTTGATTTTAGACACGCGCTGGTTTCGGTTTTACCGCATGCCCTTTTCCTGGGACGACTCGCTGTGATCAACCTATCTAAGTATACTTTAACATCGGTTGAAGAATCGGTATTGGCTCGTGGACTATCTTTTGTTCCTACCTCTAAACATTTACCCTTTCAATTCCGTTCGGAGTTTGAAAAGTTTATTCGATATCTTCAATTGAAGATCTTTTTTAAGGATTCTCAAGACTCTATACAAGGTTTTTCTGACTGTGCAGTAAAAAGCAAATGGGTTCCCCCTGGTCCTCTCAATCCGGCAATAGCGATTTTCAAACAACTAGTGTTAAAGGACGTGGCAACAATGGAAACAACTCAGTACCATAATAAGATTAACATGACTAAAGAGGAATTTAAAGCGATACAAAAACTCAAAAGTGATAGTACTATCGTTATTAGAAAAGCCGACAAGGGAGGAGCGGTGGTGGTATTAGATAGGGATTACTATATAAATGAAATTCAACAACAACTGTCAGATAGTAAAACATATAAAAAGTTAAGTCAAGATCTTACTTATGAGTTATTAATTAAATTACAAGAAATAACGAAGGAAGCTGAGAGGGAAGGTTTTTTGACTAAAAAAGAAAGACAATTTCTTTGTCCCTTACATCCAGTGATTCCTATCTTGTATACGGTCCCTAAAATCCATAAAAACCTCCCCTCTCCTCCGGGGAGACCCATTGTTTCCTCTAGAAATTCTCTATTGGAAAGAGCCTGTAAATATACGGATAGTTTCCTTAGACCTTTGGTTCAGAATATACCAGCCTACATCAGAGACACTTCTCACTTTTTGCAAATACTATCGGGTTTAAACATTGAAGAGGAGACATTGTTAGTCACTTTGGATGTTCATTCACTCTATACATCAATACCCCAAAGTGAAGCCGGTAAGGCAGTTGAAATTGCATTAAAGAACCGTCCACGTCCACATACAGTACCCACCGAATTTATATTACAATTGGTTGAGATGGCTTTGTTCAATAATCATTTCATTTTTGATAATGATCTGTATTTACAAATCTCGGGTATAGCAATGGGAGCTTCGTTTGCTCCTTCAATAGCTAATATCTTTATGGGTCAATATGAAGAACAATTTGTCTATACGGCACAAGGATATACCAAAGTTAAATACTGGGGTAGATATATTGACGATGTCTTCCTTCTCTGGCAAGGTTCACAGGGTGAACTGGAAGAGTTTGTAACTTGTTTAAATAGATGTCATGCAACAATCAAATTTGAAAGCAATTGTCAATTAGAGTCTATTAATTTTTTGGACGTACTTATCAAGAAAGACTTTAGATCTTTGAGAACAAATGTGTTTGTCAAAAGTACGGACAGAAATTCATTGCTCAGGTTTGATAGCATGCATCCTTATCATCTTAAACAAAGTTTACCGTTTTCCCAGTTCCTTCGCTACCGAAGAATTTGCGATACGGTGGAGCAATATGAGGAATCCTCCAAAAAACTGCAGAGGAAATTTAAAGAAAGAGGCTATCCTGATAAATTAATTAAACATTCTTACAAACGTGCTCTGCATAACCATAGAGAATTTCTGTTATCTCCTAAAGTACAGGATGATGGAGGTGTACAACAACAAGGGGATTTAAAAGTTACTGCTTGTGTGTTAAAATACACTAATCGCTCATCACAAATCACCACAATTTTGAGAAAACATTGGAATATAATGGCTACACAACCAGCATTTTATGACCATCATTTAATGATGTCCTTTTCACGTAATAGAAACCTGCAAGATCAGTTTAGTTATGCTGATGTTTGGACACAAAAGCAACATGTAGCAGGACGTCATCAAAAATGTGGGCACTGTTCGATCTGTGCAATTACAAAGGAAGGTTCAGTTTTTACTTCTACAACTGGCAAAACTTTCCAACTAAGATGCAATACCACATGTGAGTCTGTCAATGTGATCTATGTTTTTTGGTGCCCATGTGGATTGATGTATGTGGGTCACACTACACGTCAGTTTAAAACTAGGGTGATTGAACACCGACACTGTGTGACCAAACTAAAGTTGGAAGCACCGATGACACGGCATTGTATTCAATTCCAACATCAGTTTGATCAATTAACATGTATGGTCATTGACCAAGTCAATTTGGGTAAGAGAGGGGGGGATATTAAAACCATTCTATGGAGAAAAGAACAGTTTTGGATTTATTCATTACAAACAGTAGAACCTAAAGGTTTGAATCGTAATATCGAATGGAACGCCTACTTTTAAAGCTTATTGGCTATTTTATAGTTGAAGCGATTTGATTGGAGTATTCTTAAAGATGGGGCGTTCCATTTTAACAACAGTGACGCGGCGGAGCTTTATATTTCCGGCCAGCGATTTCCTTCTTTGCGCCATTTGATTAGTTTACTATGTGAGTCTGTTCGGTTTTTTAAGGTCCTAAGCAGGATCCGAGATATATTTTCCTGAAGCAGCCAGACTGTGGCGAAACAAGGCGCACTTGTCGGAATGAAGAACAAGATACAGTATTGGTAATATCGAATGAAAAACAAGATACAGTATTGTTAATATGACATGGAACTGAAAGTAGGACATGAAGGATGTTCTAACTATTGAACTGAACTGAACATTTAAGCAGCGGCTCCACTGGACTTCCATCAGCTAGAACTGCATGTCGCCTATGAGTCCTGAATTCACAAATAATCAGATAAGTGATTGTTGGACTGTTTAAATTAACAGGAGACCAAGTAGAAGGCATGTTTCCTTATGGAAGAGCACTATAATATAATAACAATTACAAGATAGGTGTTTATGCTTAGGTTTCTATGGGGGAGTACTAGTGGGGTGCTGATTTATAGGGGGAGGTGCACCGCTTTTGACTCTTTTGTTAGTGGAGGGAGTGAGGAGTTTTTGGACCAGCTGGTTTTCTCAATTTAGTTTGAGTTTTTTCAGCTGGTGTTTTTCTCCGCATCTCCCTACCAGAACCAGTGATAGTAATTTACTCCTCATTTGAATGGTGAATCAAGCTCTATGAGCAGTTGGTTTCCAGGAGGTGGTTTGAGGTTCTTTTGGTAATTATAGATGATCTATCTTGATTGATGATTTTAGAGTCAAAGGGGTGACACATCTTCTTTTTAGTGAGTTCTCCAAACTATTTTGATTTATAGACATTAAAAAGAATTAAATGTGCTTGGAGTTGTAGAATGATTAGAAAAATTAGTGCTCATTATTGCTTGTTTTGTGAATGAATATTCCATCACTGTTTCATTATTGCTTGCCAGACCAGTCCAGTATTATTACATTTTAAGGGCATTTGTTTTAATTTGTGTATGCAGTCCTTACATGCACATGATTTTGCTTTTTAAGCCCAAAGGTAAATCTTAAGTGTGGTTAAACAGCAAGGCTTCTGTGGATAGGGACAGAGTTCGCGGGGACGGGGATAGAGTTCGCGAAGACGGGGTGGGGACAGGGACAAACTTTGGCCCCGCGTCATTCTCTACTGCAGTGCACTTCAGGCAGGCGGACCCAGGCCCATCCTCCCCTACCTGTTACGTTTGTGGAGGAAACAACGAGCCCTCCAAAACCCACCACAAACCCACTGTACCCATATCTAGGTGCCCCTTCACCCGTAAGGGCTATGGTAGTGGTGTACAGTTTGAGTAGTGGGTTTTACGGGGGGGTTGGGGGGCTCAGCACACAAGGTAAGGGAGCAATTTATGAAGTCCACTGCAGTGCTCCCTAGGGTGCCTGGTTGGTGTCCTGGCATGTCAAGGGGACCAGTGCACTACAAATGCTGGCTCCTCCCATGACCAAATGGCTTGCATTTGGTTGTTTCTGAGATAGATGTCCTTGGTTTTGATTATCGCAGAAAATCAGAAACGACCAAGTCTAGGGAAGACCATCGCTAAGGACGACCAAATTTCAGGATTTTGGCGGCCCTGACCTTGTTATCGAAATGAAAGATGGATGTCCATCTTGTTTCAAAAATACGGGTTTCCCCGCCCCTGGATGGGGACGTTTTGCGAGGACGTCCTCATCAAAACTTGGACGTCCCTTTCGAAAATGCCCCTCAATGTGTCCCGTGCTATGACTAGCACATTGGATTCCCACGCCCTGAGACCACTTTTAGTGTGGCTGTAAAACAGTTGCATTTTCTAAGTTTGCAATAATAGCCAAATGCTAATTTTCCCATTAGCGTGTGGCCATTAGCACGTGAGCTCTTATTTTCTAGGCAGTAAGGGCTCATGCACTAACCATTAACGAATCAGTTAGCAATGGCGATGTAGCTGCGCTAAATAATGTTGGGTGAGTGGAGGAATAGCCTAATGGTTAGTGCAGCGGGCTTTGATCCCAGTGACCTGCGTTTGATTCCCACTGCAGTTCCTTGTGACCTTGGGCAAGTCACTTAACCCTCTGTTGCCCCAGGTACAAAAACTTAGATTGTGAGCCCTCTAGGGATAGAGACAGTGCCTGCATATAATGTGTACAGCACTACAGTAGTGCTATAGAAATGATTAGTAGTAGTACTTTCTGCCCCCAAAACACACCACCAGCACTAAAAAATAAAATTGATTTTTATTTTTTTTTTTTAGTGTGTGGGAAGCATGCATAGATGCCAAAAATACTTCAGGATATATGAGCGCAGCCCATGCTAGTGGTTTTTAACCTGCAGTAAGCATGTGTTAGTGCTTACTGCAGCTTAGTAAAAAGGCTCCTTTGTTTGAATGAGTCTGCGCTACAGGTAGAAATCGGTGAAAAATAAAACAAAGAGCTCCACTGACTGTGAAGGTTGTCAATACGTTACACAGCACACTCCTGTGTTCTTAGAAAATGAAGATCAAGAGCAAGGATCTAATTTTAATAAACAAAAAAAAAATCTCTGAATGTAGAATATCAAGTTACAGAGCAATGATTTATATGTACATAGCCAGAAAAATTCAAGGGTAAAAGGCGGCTTTAGATTTTTAGAAGTTAAAGGTAATCTACGAGATGGGTAGAAATGTCCTTGAGATTGTATGGCATAAGAAAATACATTATTCTTCCCCTTTTGTCATGTTACATTTAATCATTATGTTTCAGGGACACTAAGACAAATGAAGGCAGTCAGTTAAGCCGCATAATAAAATTAGTAGGTGGAAAGTTTACAGTAGCTCTCTGCAGAGAAAGAATTTTGTATATACTCAAAAGGATGTTCAGTCTAGCAGAATTACTGTTCTGTCATCAGCTACATGTTTTTTAAAATGTACAACAGATCTATGAGATGTGGAGGGGCATTTCCAATATGACATTTAAATATTATTTTGGACATTTTGCAAAAAAATGTCCAAAAATCCAGTAGCGAGCATGGCCATTTTCAACGCAGAAAAACGTCCAACTTTCTGTTTCGAAAATGATCATTTGCTAGACCAGGGGTTCTCAACCCAGTCCTCAAGACACACCTAGCCAGTCAGGTTTTCAGGATACCCTCAATGAATATGCATGAGATAAATTTGCATACAATGGAAGCAGTGCATTCAAATCGGTCTCATGCATATTCATTGTAGATATCATGAAAACTGACTGGCTGCTAGGTGTGTTCTGAAGACTGGGTTGAGAATCACTGTGCTAAATATTTTTGTACTCAGTGTGTCCATCTTTTAGGATCATTTTCAAAAAAACAAAGTCCAATAGATATCACACAAAAACAAGCCATTGGGATGTATAAGGGGCCTCACACAGACATCCCAGCAGAGCAGTAGGACATGCTAGGAGGCACTGTGGTGGACTTCACATAAAAAGTCCCAGATACATATCCCACTATTACCCATTATATTGTATGGTGAACCCTCCAAAACCCATCACAAACCTACTGTACCCAACTGTCCATCACTACAGTAGCCCTTATGCCTGCAGGTGTCACCTATATGTAGATACAGTAGGTATTTAGTGTTTTTTTGAGAACTCACACGTTCCACCACAAGTGCACCAGTTAGAGTGGGATATGGGCCTGAGTCCCCTTCTCTACAGTCCATTGCACTTACCGCTGGGCTATTCCTGGGATCCAAACAAGCAGAAGTTTAAATGCCATGCATAAAGTTTTGAATTGTGGGGAGACTAGATGGACCATGCAGATTTTTATCTGCCCTCATTTATTATGTTATGTTACTGTGTTACTCTGGTGCTCATTTTCAAAGCATATGGATGCCTCAAAAGGCCAAAATGGATGTCCATGTATTTGAAATGTCCAAATCCTGATCTTACAAAGGTTGATTAAGGACATCCAATACTGAAGTACATCCAAATAACAAGGGGACATATTCTAGGCAGGACTAGCGATTATTGAAGGGGAAGAAATGTCCACGTCCTTATTGTTTCAGGCATGTGCAGGGCAGAAAACGGTGACCTGATTGAACAGCTCTCCACTGGATGGATTAAGGCATGAAACCTCCTTAATCCCTCAGTGGTTGCTGCAGTGGCGTAGCCACAGGTGGGCCTGGGTGGGCTGGGGCCTACCCACTTAGGGCTCAGGCCCACCCACTTAGGGCTCGGGCCCACCCAACAAATTTAGCGGTAGCTGGTGGGGATCCCAAGATCCACCAGCTCAAGTTTCCCCCTGCTGGTAATGAAAGTGCTACTCTCCACGATACTTGCACCTGCGCATGCTCAGTTTTCAGTGCATGCCTGCTGCAGACTGCCAAGATGGAAAGAAGTGTTTTCTCACCAGCTGAGATATTTTTTGGGTGGTGGTTGGGGGAAGGGGGGGGAGAACAATTTGTGCCCACCCACTTCTTGCCTAGTCCCCCCAAAATCTGTTATCTGGCTATGCCCCTGGGTTGCTGTCCTCTTCCCTCTCCCCTGAAAGTGAAATCAGAAGGGGATACAAGGCTCTATGACAGCTTCAGGTATTATGGGCATTTTTACCAGAGCAGGAAGTAGGTCTGAGGAGTAGCCTAGTGATTAGTGCAGTGGACTGTAAACCAAGGGACCCTAGGTTAAAACCTACTTCAACTCTTTTTTTTTTTAATTGTGAGCCCTCCAGAAACAGAAAAGTACCTACTGTGCCTAAATACATAAGACACCTGCAAGCCTGAAGTAAAGTACATTCAGGTACAGTCGGTATTTTTCTGTTCCAAGGGCTCACAATTATAAAAACAAAGAGTTAAAGTGGGATTTGAATATGGATCCTTCGGTTTACAGTCCACAGAACTAACCACTAGGCTGACCCTCTGCTCTACATGGCATCTACGTGGCCATTTTCTAAGAATGCTACTATACAGAATTACAGGTGTCTATGTCCCTTGTTTTCCACTGTTCAAAATTTGAACATTAAAGTTTGTAAAATGGATGTTTATGCTGGATGTTTACAGCGCATGGACATCCACCTCATGTGTTTTTGAACAGGCTGTATTCCTTTTTGTTTTTTAATGTTTTTATTTACAAACATTTTCAAAATAAATTCCAAGAATATTCTTGATACAAAATTAGTCTGAAGACAATCACCATAATACTTATAAACTAACAATAGCCTAAGTACAATAAGGAAATTCTTGATGTAAGATAACTATCTTGCCTCAGATTTAAAGTCCACAATGGGGAGACCATAAAATACATGTGAGATGGACATCTGTTTGGACGTCCCTTTTCTGACTTGGGTGTCCTTTCAAAAATGCCCCTCTCTGTGTACAGTGAACCATTTAGAATACATTGATTGGAGGCATAAACATATTTTAAAAAATAAACAAACAACTTTCAGAAGCTACTTTGATTGAGATTTTGGAAAACATATACAAAAAATTTGGACTGGATTATCTATGTATGTATGTCGTTGCAGGCAAAATAGAAAAACAGCCAATTTTTTGAATAAAAATGATAGACTGTCCCACTAACAGCAGGGTAGTTGACTTCCAAGAAAGAAAGAGAGAAATTTGTTCCAGAAAATAATGTAACTGCACTTTTTGTAGCATGCTGCATGGAACATTTTCATTTATGCTGACTGCTTGCATACCTGATGTCTAGTTATTCATAAAGAAACATATTTAAATCCTAATTATTATTATTACGTGTATTTCAAGGTTACATAATTAAATAGAAGTTCTTGAGCTTAGGCAAACCATTATGATAGATGAAGGCTTTTTACCAGGAGAATAAATCCACCAGGCAGAACATTAAATCCTGGCCACAAATAGACCCATAATTATTTTTGCATTAAGTACAAACCGCTTGCATACTTTAGATACATAGAATATACATTTTGTATCTGGACAGAAGTGAACACTCATTCAGTTCCACAAAGACTTCAACAACTTTTACATCTCCATAAAGTTCACCTTTGAATATTCTACCACTTATTAAGTATTAGATAGATAGATAGATAGATAGATAGATAGATAGATAGATAGATAGATAGATAGATGTTAATTAGATTTTAATTTCTGAAATGGACCAAACATATGTCTGAAAATCAGTCAAAAAAATCTGGAAACGATCCAAAAATGAAACCAAGGTTTTTTGGATCATTTCCAGATTTTTGTGACTGATTTTCAGACATATGTTTGGTCCATTTCAGAAATTAAAATCTAATTAACATGGGGGGAAAAACTAAGGGGTCCTTTTACTAAGCTGCGGCAAAAAGGGGGCCTGTGCTGATGTCCGCATACGTTTTTGATGTGCACTGAGGCCCCCTTTTACCACAGTGCGTAAAAGGCTGGGTTTTTTTAAAGAAATGGCCATGCGGCAAGTGAAGTACTTGCCATGTGGCTTTTTCGGGGGGGGGGAGCATTTACCGTCACCCATTGAGGTAGTGGTAAGGGCTCCCACACTAACCCAGGGGTAACCGGGCAGTGATATTTTTGTAGCACTGGAAATGGCACACACTGGGGGTAGAAACTACTGCCAGGCTGCTGGGGTAGCCCGGCGGTACTTCTGGTTTAGCGAGGGTTATGCCTGCATCGTGCTTACCGCCACAATAAAAGACCCCCTTACATTCTTAAATTAAATTTATACTCATTCATTTGGAAATTTTATGCATACAAAGCTGATTTAGTGGCCATTCTTTATGTACATAAAAATTTTCCAAACCAAAACTGGAAACCAAATGCACATGGCTAACAGCTACCTAAAACTTATGGTCTACCAAGATAAGAGGGAGTCTATAGAAAGCTACTACTCCCCAGTAATGACATTCCCTCCCAGTGGCAGAACCACCTTAAAACTCAGTCTTACCCAGGGGGAAGTGACATGGGAAGGGCGGAGCCAGGAGGGCATACTACTACTACTACTTATCATTTCTATAGCGCAAGTTCAGGGAGTATAAAAGCTCAGGGTACAGCTAGGTTGAAGAAACCCAGAGGGAAGCAACGACAGCCCACTGCATATACCAATCGTGACAGTCAAGTAGGCCAATTTCAACTTGGAACCTTAGTAAAGGTTGTACTGGTAATTCTAGGGACCCAGACCACAGTCAAGCGGACTGTGCTTCCTTGCTGAGAGACAGTAGTGCATGCCTTAGCCCTGCAAGGGCAGGCCACGAGAGGACATTCTTACATCTAAGGATTAGCTTCTGTTACTCTCTTCCCTAGCTGTGAACCAAACAGAACCCCTTACCTGGCATATTTAAATAAAATATTATTTTTCTGTTCACCTTAACCCTCTGTGTGGCTCTACTTTATCCTCGTTCACATTGCCATTCATGAAAACACCATCTTACACAGATAAGTACACAATTCTAGCTTCCATTCCAACTACACCAAAAAACTGGTAATTACTGATGCTCCTTGTGACCTTGGACAAGGCACTTCACCTGCTGTTGCCTTAGGTACAAACTCTGTAAGTCCTCTGGAGATAGGGAAGTACCCGCTGTACCTGAATGTACCTCATCTTGAGCTACCACTGAAAAGGTGCAAGCTAAATCCTAAATATAATTATTAACAACCAAACCATCCAATGTCATTTAATCAATTTGTGGAAAGGAAGAAAAAAGAAACAATATCTCATGTTTCTCCATAATGCTTTCATCCAACAGATCCATTCTGCCAGTTGATAGACAGAGGAATGAAACAGGCTGTGTGAACACACAGAGAAAACTTGCTTTAAAGTTGTTAAATGGGCAGAGAGTTATGAGCGTTTGCAGAAGGATCTAGTGAGACTAGGAGATGGTTGGGAGAAGTGAAAACCAATACACATAGGGAAAAATAATCCTAACTACAGGTGCAAAATACTGGGTTCTGAGTTAGGAGTCGCCACTCATTAAGGAAAGATCTTGGAGCCATTGTGAATAATATGTTACATTTTCAGCCCAGTGCTCAGCTGCTAATAAAGGAAATAGGATGTTAGGAATTGTTTGAAGAGGGATGGAGAATAAAACTAAGAATACCATTATGCGTCTATAGATCCCTGGTGCAGCTGCACTATGAGTACTATATGCAGTTTTTATTGTTTTTATTTTATTTATAGCATTTATACCCCGCTCTTTCCCGTTCGATAGCAGGTTCAGTGCGGCTTATAAGGTATGGTACAACGTATCACAGAGGTAACCCAGTTATAGAGAGTAGGACAATAGGACGATACAATACGAGGGGGAGAGGATTGGAATTTGGGTGGTGCTAGTGATGTGGATGTGGATTAGGTTTAAGAATTAAGTTAGGTTGTTCTGGTTACCCCATCTCAAAAACGTTATAGCAGAACCAGAAAAGGCTCAGACAAGGGCAACTCACATGATAAAGGGAGACACTAGCGGGTTAAGGCTTTTCATCTTGGAGAAAAGCCAGCTGACAGGTGATATGATAGAAGTTAATATACAGAAACCATCCCTGTAGAACCATCTTTTGAATACTCTCGCATGGGTTTAATCCCATGTCCTATTTCATCATCTCAATGGGAAGTCAATGGTTCACCTCCAAACTTATCAATGGCATAACCCTAAAGAAGATATTCTTTCCTATCAATCCCTCAGCCTCTCCCGATGACCCCACACCATCACATCTTATTAATGATCTGAACCTAGGACTTTTACTTTTCATGCTCCAAAGGGTTAACACTAGCCTTTCTTTAGTCAAACTTCCAAAACTATGGAAACAAGCCACTGTTTGCCCATGTCTTAAGAAACAACACCAAAAGAGGCCCTTCAAGCAACAAGGAACAGAAGCAAGAGCAGACCCAGAGTCCAGGGAAATAGGCCTGAACATGGCCACATTTCACCAAATAGGGGTTTACAACATACTACTGGATTAAATATACCTATAAAAAAAATACAAATTATAAATAAAATTAAAATACATGCATGCAAACAGCAGAAAAATTTAAAATTAAAAACATACAACAATAAATCATAGGCATTTTCAAATGCTGAAAATCATAATATCTAAAGTCGTTTCTATAAAAAGCATGAAAACAAATGAATGCCAGACAAGTGAACAAAGAGGATAAAACATGCCAAGTATATGGACAGCAATCCAGTATAAAGTTTGTAACCAATATAAACAATGCATGTGCTTGTAACATAACATAGGGGTCCTTTAACCAAGCTGCGGTAAAAAGGGCCCTGCGCTAGTGGTGGGGGCTGTTTTTACTGAACCCTGTGTCCCTTTTTACCAAAAATAGCCATGGCCACGAGGCAATATTGCTCTTACCACATGGCCATGTGGGGGGGGGCGGGAGCTCTAACCACTACCCAGTGGTAATTGGGCAGAACCGCATGCTGCCCAGTTCCTTCTGGGTTAATGCGGAAGCTCTTACCGCCACCTCAATGGGTGATGGTAAGTACCTCCCCCCCCCCCCCCCCTAATGGCTGTGGCTCACTTACTGCATGGACATTTCTTTTTTAAAAAAGAGACAGCCTTTTACCTACTGCGGTAAAAGGGGGCCTCAGCGCACATCAAAAACACACACTGACGCTAGTGCAGGCCCCCTTTTACCATAGCTTAGTAAAACACCATAGTGGATACATGTGAGAACAGACTTAATATAGACCAAAAAGGACACATACTTAACAAGAGGTTAAAACAGTGCTTCCCCTAGCTAGCGACTGTGCATCCAAGACTGCCTATAAGTAAAAAATAAAACTCAGTCTAAAACTCAAAAAACCTTTTTTTTTTTAATCCACTTAAAACAGCAAGGGCCCCTTTTACCAAGTTGTGGTAAAAGGGGGCCTGCGCTGGCATCACGCACCAAGGGTAAAAGGGAAATCACAACAAAGAAAATGTTTCATTCAATGTGGAAACTCAAAAGAATTAAACCTTTCTTCCCAAGAGAAGCATTCTGCAGACTGTTGCAATCATTGGTATTATGCCAGCTAGACTATTGCAATGCCATCTATGCTGGGTGCAAAGAACAAATTATCAAAAAACTTCAAACTGCACAAAACACGGCAGCCAGACTCATATTTGACAAAATGAAATATGAAAACACTAGTCCCTTACGAGAAAAACTACACTGGCTTCCATTAAGAGAGTGCATTGCATTCAAGGTTTGCACCCTGGTTCATAAGATCATACATGATGAAGCTCTAGGGTATATGTCAGACCTCATTGACCTACCAGCCAGGAACTCTACTAGTTCATCACATACACTCCTGAATCTCCATTATCCCAATTGTAAGGGACTGAAATATAAATTAACATATGCATCTAGCTTCTCCTACATATGCATGCAAATTTGGAATGAATTACCAAAATCCATAAAAATAACCCACGACATAGTGAATTTCCGTAAATCATTGAAAACCTATTTATTTAAGAAAGCATAAAATAATAACTCATCCTAAATCCAATTAAGAAAAAGTACCTATACAAAATGTATTCTTTATGTCTTAATTGTGTATGTTAAATTATGGAGGAGTGGCCTAGTGGTTAGGGTGGTGGACTTTGGTCCTGAGGAACTGAGTTCAATTCACACTTCAGGCACAGGCAGCTGCTTGTGACTCTGGGCAAGTCACTTAACCCTCCATTGCCCCATGTAAGCTGCATTGAGCCTGCCATGAGTGGGAAAGCGCAGGGTACAAATGTAACTAAAAATAAAAATCTTGATTTGTAGTTTCATATTCCTAATTGTTCAAGTTAATCTTTTACGAATGAAGTTTAACCTAATAGTAACATAAACATAGTAGATGACGGCAGAAAAAGCCCTGCACGGTCCATCCAGTCTGCCCAACAAGATAAACTCACATGTACCATTTTTTGTGTATACCTTACCTTGATTTGTACCTGTCTTTTTCAGGGCACAGACCGTATAAGTCTGCCCAGCACTATCCCTGCCCCGCCTCCCACCACCGTATTTTCAAAGCACTTAGACCTTGTAAGTCTAAGTGCTTACCTCTCAGTTCTTATCTTAAGATAAACTTTCCTCCTGTAACCTAATTTATTCAAACCAAGATACTGCTTTTATCTTGGTTTGAATAAATTATTTCTTTGTTTTTATATATGTGTATTGGTCTACTTTTTATAACAGACTCCTGTAACCTAATCCACTCTCCTGCTTATAATCGAACGAGAAAAACGCCCAAGTTCTGACCTAAATCGGGAGATGGACGTTTATCTCACAAAAACGAATAACGCGGTATAATCGACAGCCGACCTTGGACGTTTTCAACTGCACTCCATCGCGGAAGCGTACAAAGTTGACAGGGGCGTGTCGGAGACGTGGTGAAGGCGGGACTGGGGCATGGTTATCACCCGAACAGAGATGGGCGCCTTTCGCCGATAATGGAAAAAAAGTATGCGTTTGTAGCTAGAATTTAGGGCACTTTTCCTGGACCCTGTTTTTTCACGAATAAGGCCCCAAAAAGTACCCTAAATGACCAGATTACCACCAGAGGGAATTGGGGATGACCTCCCCTGACTCCCCCAGTGGTCACTAACCCCCTCCCACCACAAAAAATGATGTTTCACAACTTTTATTTTCACCCTCAAATGTCATACCCACCTCCCTGGCAGCAGTATGCAGGTCCCTGGAGCAGTTGTTAGGGGGTGCAGTGGACTTCAGGCAGGTGGACCCAGGCCCATCCCCCCCTACCTGTTACAATTGTGCTGCTTAATGCTTAGTCGTCCAACCCCCCCAAACCCACTGTACCCACATGTAGGTGCCCCCCTTCACCCCTTAGGGCTATAGTAATGGTGTAGACTTGTGGGCAGTGGGTTTTGAGGGGGATTTGGGGGGCTCAACACTCAAGGGAAGGGTGCTATGCACCTGGGAGCTCTTTTACCTTTTTTTTTGTTTTTGTAAAAGTGCCCCCTAGGGTGCCCGGTTGGTGTCCTGGCATGTGAGGGGGACCAGTGCACTACGATTCCTGGCCCCTCCCACGAACAAATGCCTTGGATTTATTCATTTTTGAGCTGGGCGCTTTCATTTTCCATTATCGCTGAAAAACAAAAACGCCCAGCTCACAAATTGTCGAATAAAACATGGACGTCTATTTTTTTCGTAAATACGGTTCGGTCCGCCCCTTCACGGACCCGTTCTCGGAGATAAATGCCCATGGAGATAGATGTTTTCGTTCGATTATGCCCCTCTCTGTCTCCTTTACCTCAACTATTGTATTTCTCTTCTCCGGAACTGGTAATCACCACTTAAGGAACTATGTAAGCCACATTGAGCCTGCAAATAGGTGGGAAAATGTGGGATACAAATGCTATAAATAAATAAATCTCTCTTTCCTGCAGGAAATGGTCATGCAGCAAGTAAAGCACTTGTCGCGTGGCCATTTGGGGGGGAAGTCCTTACCGCCACCCATTGAGGTGGCGGTAAGGGCTCCCATGCTAACCCGGCAGTAACCGGGTAGCACACAGCACAGCATGATTACCACTGGGCTGATTACGGCAAAGTAGGGGTGGGAAGTACCGCCGGGCTACGGCAGTAGCCCGGCGGTACTTCCTGTTTAGCAAGTGGTAAGCCCGCGTTGGGCTTACCGCTGCTTAGTAAAAGGGGCCCCAAGTTAGTTACTCACAATCAGCAGCTCCTGAATGCCAAAAGAAGAAAGTATGATGCGGAGCGGCATCTTCTCACCTCACTCTCACAGTAGTAAATGTGGAATCAGCCATATTGGATAACAGACTAGTTTATATACATGCTGTGGAGGTTAAGGGTAACTGCAAATTTTTTAATCACTTAAAAAAAATGAAACATAATTGCATTCAAAACCTTAGATACAGTTGTTGATCTTGTTTAAAGTGCCTGAAGATGTTCAACACAAAAAAAAATCAAAACAAAATGAACCATTAAAAAGATCGGGAGGCAATAAAAAATTGCAATCCTATTAAAAATTCAAAAATTGAAAATGAGGATGGATTAAGCATCTACATGCTATGCCCTTCTCAAAATGCTAATTTACTACTACTACTACTATATATCATTTCTATAGCACTACCAGTCGTACACAGCACTTCACAATTGAACGTGAAGAAAAGACAGTCCCTGCTCAAAAGAGCTTACAATCTAAATCACCATTAAAATCTCTGCAAAAATCACTAGCAAATCATCAGAAAAGTTTAAAAGCGTGATGCGTGTTACCAGCCATCTTAGATGCGTTCCAATGACACTGATGATATCATTGGAATGTGGAGAGCACAAATACATGTACTAAGGATGAATACACTATTTAAAAACCTTTGATGCCTCAAAATCAATTGAAAAATAGATAAAATTAAGAATGTAGGAGCCCTTTTACAAAGGCACATTAGGCGCTATGCACATGCCAAAATGAGACTACCTCCAGGCTACCGCACCCCCCTGGCAGTAATTTCAGATTTTCTGTGCACCCATAATGCCTGGATGATTGATTTATTTATTTCCTCCAGATCCCCTAAGCTTTAGCTGTCCATTGAAGGAAGGAGTGGTTTCAAGGGAGGTACTTGAAAACCCACACAGTCAGAGAGGAGGAAGCAGGACAGGGACAAGCAGGGTTAGAGGGAGAATCCCAGCCCATGAAGTCAGAGCTTCATAACCCAAACATTGAGGAAAGGCCAGAGGACATGGAAGTAGAGAAGCTCTGTGAGCAAAAGGTTGAAAGGAACAGCCTTAAAGCTACAGAGCAGGAACCAGCCATGGAGATAAGTTCTTAATTGTTTGTTTGTTTGCTTACTTTTTGTCCATAACCTTAAGACACTGTGGTTTTGTTTGCTCAAGGCAGTGGTGGGCGAACCATTGTGTCAAGGAACACTGCAAGAAGGTAGCTGCCAAAGCCCTTATGACTAGAGACAAAAAGCAAGTGATGCATTGCTTTTAACTTCCAAGAAGTTGGGAGAGAAACTTTTTGGAAAGCACAAAGGTGCTAAGGAACCAGGGCTAAAAGAGGGGGAGTGAAGACCTTATTGGGGTGAGTGGAGGCCCCAAACCCCTGTTGAGCCAGGCCCAGTGATGTGAGGGTCCTTTGAGAAGAAGGGAGCCCTAATGAAAGAGGCTGTGTGGATAAAGTGTTGAAACGCCTAGCCAGAATACTGCAAGGATAAATTATCTACCTATGCTAAGACTGTGTTTACTATTGGAAACCATAATAAAATGTTGTGTTATTGTTGAAAAGAGGCTGACTCACAAGCTCTGTTTTGATGGAACATGGCTACTGAAGAGAAACGCAGCAGAAAGGAGCTAAACCATGCCAAGAAATCCATGCCCTTGACAATGTTTATGTAAAGTATGTGTTTTGTTGACTGTAGGTTTTAATGCTTAGATGAAATTTGATAAGTGGGATATAAATTTAATAAAATGAAAAAATGAATAAAATCCTTGTTTTTACCATCGTACACCATGTCCAAACCTTAGGCATTTTAACTCAACTCACGGCTGATTTTCAATGTGCAAATTTCTGTAATCATCAAGTATTGTTTTACTGCACTGCATTAGATGAGAATGAAAAAATATCTTAGACCCTAGAGACTCAAGAATATTAATTGAGGATCTCATAATCAACAGGCTCAACTATTGCAAAACTGTTTTTAATGGCTTAAGCTTGACTTCATTAAAGCATCTTCAGCTTACACAAGACACTGCCATTAAACTTTTATATAATGCTTGACACAGTGATCATGGCACAGCACTCCTGATGGAGCAGCATTGGACCCCTCCCCCCCCCCCCCCCCCCCCACCACTTTCATATAGGACCGAATTCAAAACTCTTTTTATGGCCTGTTGTGCACTTTTTACCCATTTTCTAGCCTATTTCCCACAAACAGTTTTACATCCTATTAATATCAACCCGTTATCCATTCCCTTTCCTGTTTCCATGCACTTAAAGGTCACTTGTCATAAGACCTTCACCTATGTTTATATTTATGTTTATTCCTGGACTTGATTTACCGACTTTACTTGAAACAAGGTCGAAGTGGTTTTCATAAAACAATGTAAAAGAGTCAAGAAAACCAGACAGGAACTCCGATAAAACAGGAAAGAACACAACTGGACAGATCACATGCATCCTCCCTGTGGAACAAACTTCTGCATGCCTTGAAATATGAACCATCTTACCTCAAGTTTAAAGCGCTCTTAAGCATTTTTCTTTTCCCCAGGTCTGTCACCCAGCTTAATGCCAATTGAGCCTTGGAGCTATGGTCTCTGAGATTTACAGTTGATTCCTGCTCTGTCTTCTATTTAGAACCCCCCCCCCCCCCCCCATATTTCTCCACTTGTTCTATTTTGTTCTTTCTCTTTTCTGTACGCAGGCATGCTGTCCCTAGAATTGTACAGTGATTTCAAGTCATTTGATATAAGTTAGTAAATCAAAATTAAATGCATAAACATTGTCATACTGGGACAGGCTGAAGGCCCATCAAGCCCAGTATGCTGTTTGCAATAGTGGCCAATCCAAGTCCCAAGTACCTGGCAGGATGCCAAACAATAAATACATTCAATGCTGTTTATCCCAGGAATAAGTAGTGGATTTTCCTGAAGTCCACCTTAATAACAGTTTATAGGCTTTTCTTACAGGAACTTGGCAAAACCTTTTTTAAACCCTGCTATGCTAATGGCGTTTAGCACATTCTGTAACAATGAATTCCAGTCTAGATAAGCTTATCTTGTTGGATGGTTTGCATAAATCATAGTTAAAACTTTAAATGAACATTTAAAACATTTAAATTGGGACCACATATTCAGCATTCTTACCTAAATGGATATCTGTTTAAATATTGTCTCATTTGTCCCAAACATCTAAAATAACCCATATAGAAACCTGCACAGATATGCTGAAAGAAATATCTTTTAGATAAAAATATTCTGCCCTCGGTGTCTGAGTTCTGTGCAATTACAGCAGATAGCTAAATGAAGAATTCCAATTCAAAAAAATATCTAGTAGCTCACTTCTTATCTTCCAAACATTTATTTACAGAGGGCCTAATGCAGAAAGCAATATGTTGAGCTGCTGACCACACCACAAAAAAATTGCTCTGGGATGCAGTAATCAATGAGCATGCAAATTACTACCACATTAAAATCGTGGCAGTAATCCGCAACTCATTGCCAAATGTCACCCTTCCTGTCAGTGTCCAACCGACTTGCTCCCACCCTGATGTTAAATTTGTCTAGTGGCCCTCCCACCTCCCAACAGGACTGGCTCTGGCACAAGCTAGCCTCCCTGCCAACCCCAAAAGGATCGATTGGCCCCTTTTTCCTCCATCTCCCTAGTGTCTCTAATGGCACCCCTCCCACCCAACCAGAATTTAACAAACAAGAAGTTCCTGGTGTCTATTGGCACCCACCCCACCCTGACCCCCTTTCCAAGTGCTACCCGCCCAGATCCAAGTACCTTAAAGGAGACAGAAGCATTGCCTCCAGGCTGTCATCTTCAAAATGGTGGTCCCTACCCCACATGGTGCATCCAGGGATGCACTAGGTGGAGCCAGTCTGCCATCTTCCTTGTATGGCAAACTGGCCCCACACGGTACATCCCATCACACACTGGGCAGGGCAGGGCTGCCATTTTGAGAATGGTGATGCTTCAGTTAGGAGCAAATGGGCATCACTCCTACCTCATCAAGAGATGTCAGGTCTGGGGGGGGTGGACCTGGGTGAGAATCAGGTGGGCGGGGTGCCACTAGACACCAGGGATGTCTGTTTTTTAATCTAGGTGGGTGGGCAAGGGGGAGGGAGGAGTGTCACTAGACACCAGGGATTCTTTTTTTTTTTAAGTTTTGTTTGGGTGGGGGAGGAGGGGTGCCACTAGACACCAGGGAAACAGTTTCATCAAGAGGTAAGGAGACTGGTTATGTCTGGGTGGGGTGTGTCACGGGAATCTTTTTTATATCACAGTGGGAGGAGAGGAAACCTGGTTAGATCAGGTCAGGTGGGGTGGGATGGTTTTGGGGGGATGGGATGGTATTGGAGTGGGGCAGAGGGGGCTCTACTCCAGCCTCAGTCCTGACAGTAGGTTTCTGGCATTGAGCCCCTGCATTAGACATCAGCACACAGCTCTGCATGCTGCAGGATAGTTTGATCAGCTCTTTGGCATGCTTTTTAATATGGTGTGTGTTGATGTCTACCCCAGGAGTGCAAAAGCCCTGTTAGTATACAGCGTCCTTTAATGAGCAGGTAAACTGCTCCTTAAGAGCGTGCTGTAGCCTGCAGTAGCTTTCTCCATCAGCCCCAGAGTAACTGAACAGACAAGAATTTGCTATAAGATCATATGGAATTAAGGGCAATTATACAGAGCCTGAGTTCATACAACTGTGATTAGTCTTGATTGCTTGAAGGTCAGTGAGAAAATGAGACGCACTCCTGGGGTCCCAGCAAGATGACTGCTGTAGAGACAGTTCACGTTCTTGCCTACAATAAAGAGCCAACAGCTTCCCCAGCATGCTGTGCTCTTGAGGATGACCAGCTGGGAAAAAAAGATTACACCCGGAGTCAGGCATCACAGTGTGAGTTATGCTAATACATATCACAAGAACCCTCATCTACCCACTTGCAAAACAGAGTAAAACTAAAATACTCGTATCCATGCTTCTCTATGAATGTAGCATACATGAAGGCAGAATTTAGAAAGAATGTAGAAATCAAAATTAAACACAAGGAGTGGGAACTGGATCAGTCTCTTCAAAAACAGACTCAGAATGCTGGAATAGAATTATGGAAATAATGATTATTTCTTTTACCAACGGTCTTTCTAAAGACCAGCTCATGCTCTTTTTGCAAGAAGTATCATCAACGATAAATGTGATTATCAGATATACGTATCAAGACTCCTGAGACAGGCACGCATGTGCCAAAACAAGGTTCAATGTTCAGTCAGCTTAAATAAACATCCATAATTCCATTCCGGCGTCCTGAGTCTGTTCTTGAAGAGCCTGATCCAGTTCCCATTCCTTGTGTTTGATTCTATCCACCCCGTGGGATCTTTGTGTTCTTTCCACTTTTTGTGGTTGTTTTGCACCCGCTTGAACTGAAATCAAAATTAAGACATCCAGGTTAGGACACATACAATTCTGATAGTATTTTTAAAAGGATTAGTTTGGACATGTGGCAGCTATATGTGGCAGCACCGCCCATTTTGCAATTGTCAATATCTAAAAAACAATGGAGGCAACTCGACAACAGACACTTCTAAATATTAGCACATACACATTAGTGGTGATATTTCAGAACATACAACCCTAATTGCAAAGGACTGAAATATAAAACAACTTATGCAGCTAGCTTCTCCTACATAAGCGCACAACTATGGAATGGGCTCCCAAAAGCTGTAAAAACAATCCACGACCACTTGAACTTCAGGAAATCACTAAAAGCCAACCTCTTCAAAAAGGTCTACCCCAGCGACCTCACGTAACCCTCTTCACCTACCAACACAGCATGACTATGATCGAACAGGACAACACACAATCTTCATCCATTCCGACCCTCCACTTATACCTCATACGATCACTATACAACTTTGTATTTGTTATCCACCGACTGGGCAAACGCCTTTGATGGTACTATGTAAGCCACATTGAGCCTGCAAATAGGTGGGAAAATGTGAGGTACAAATGCAACAAATAAATAAATGGCAATATCTAGAAGTACATGTCTGCCATTTTAGGGGTCCTTTTATTAAAGGGTGTTAAGTTCTTAATACGCAGTTAGCATACTCGAACAAGCTACTACAGAAACACATTAAAGCGTTTTGTGGTATTTTGCCTGTTTGTGTGTGCTAACCCACATACCAAAATATTTTTGGAAGGGGACATGTCATGGGCAGAGAATAGACGTTCCTGCATTATCTGGCTAGCGTGTTATAATTAGAGCTATCTGGATAACACTGAGTTAAATAGAAAGAGTAAGTGCTCCCATGTTAATATTTTGCAGGTATGTTATTTAGAGTGTGCTCACACTTTTTTCATTAGTAGCTCAAAGTCAGTTATATTCAGGTACAGTGGGTATTTCCCTGCCCCTGAAGGGTTCACAATCTAATCTTGTACCTAAGGCAATTGAAGGTTAAGGTCACAAGGAACAACAGGGGGATTTGAACTGGGTCCCTCTGGATATCAATTCTGGTGCTCAAACCACTAGGCTACTCCTCCACTCCATGCTAATGTGAACATTAGGGCATGACCTATAAATAAAATAAAAAAAGCCCTAAAAAGTGCCACCTTAAATCTGGGTTTAGCACATGGGAAAGTTCCATGTTAAAATGTGTTAAGCCCAGATTTTACCACACTTTAGTAAAAGGGCACCTTAGAAACATACATATCTATGTTTTCCCAATTAGTTACAAAATCTGCAATTATTCGTACTATCAATTTCTTGTGGGCAAGGAAAAATACTGGGGGATTAAGGGAGGTGAACACCCCTAATCCCTCCTGTAGGGTGCTACCCAAAAAACACCTTTATAAAAATTAAACATCTCCAGAAGCAGATGTAAATCCCAATGGTCCCAGGGGTTACAGAAGTGAAATAGTCCCTACCAAAACACTTCCAGACCACTCCCCCTTACCATATGCATGTGTTCATGATTTGCATGTGTAAATCCTTCAGCATTCTACAACTGGGTTTTCTATATGAGAAGTGTGGTGTTATATCAAATAAACAAGCCAAAAATTGAGGATAACTATTATTCATCATAGTCCCATAAACTAAGGATGTGCAGAGGGTAAACGTTTTTGGTTTATTTTTGTTTCATGTGGATCTTTTTCTAGTTTTTGGATTTTTTCCATTTCATTTCACACATTTGTTTTATTGAAAAGTTTAACACACCTTAGAACTCTAACGACCTTCCTGTAAAGATATTTTATTACAAACAAACAAAAGGAAAGTCCAAATCTCCCGTAAAATCAAAACAAACCACAAAAAATGGCGGAAGATGAACCAAAACAGACCAGAAAAACCATAAGGAGTAAGAGCACCAGAAACGTTTAATGGGGACCCTACACGGTCCGTGTTTCGGCCAGCAGGCCTTCCTCAGGGGTCAGCTAACATCCAGTCTCAGTCACGGAATATAGACTGAGACTGGATGTTAGCTGACCCCTGAGGAAGGCCTGCTGGCCGAAACACGGACCGTGTAGGGTCCCATTAAACTTTTCTGGTGCTCTTATTCCTTATGGTTTTTCTGGTCTGTTTTGGTTCATCTTCCGCCAAGATATTTTATTACAACATACCAAATAACACAAAAGAACTTTTTCTCCCCCATTATCAGATATAAGGCCTTTCAGCTGTAACGTGTAATTATCTCATTTCCTCTGTCTACTCTCCCACCCCCTTTCACTAAACTGTACTAACATATACACTTCGTTTATATTGTACAACCATATCTAAGACCTAGATATGGTTGTACAATATAAACTAAGTGTGACTACATTACTTCTTCAATGGCCTGATGCAGCAAGGATAACACTTGAAAGCTTCCCAAAGCTAAGTTAGACCAATAGAAATGTATACCTATGACTTGTTTGTTGACCCTTACTTCCACATATTCTGAGGCAGAAAATGGATGTAGGAAAACCAAAGGGAAGAAGCAGAATTAGCCAAAAGCAAATCCTGACATATTCAATCAAAGGTTAAAGACCTCAAGGTCTTTGCTCTATCCTGGGTCACAGGATAGAGCAAATAAATTACCAAAGATGTGCAGACAGAATTTTTAAAAAATAAGGCAATACCAAGATAATGGATTCATAATTCACTATATAACTCTCTAAAGCATTCAGTTCTTAGTATTGATGAGGTGTTACCTTAACAGGCTATTTAAAAGAATTCTAACACCAAGATTCTGCTAATTGCTTCTAAATGGTGCCAATGTAATCTTTTATGGATACCTCCTAGTTGTCTTTATTATGGAAATTCCCATGCTACAACATTCCTTTTATGAAAAAGTTTCCTTCTCTGGCTCTATGGTTAAATCTCATAAAGCAAGTGATGTCTCAAAAACTCATGTGCTAGAAAGTAATTACATCCTGAGAAGTTCTGAGAGAAGAGGATATTTCTCTGGTAAGTGACATTATTTTGCTCTGTGCTTGTACCTTAGATTGGGTTTAAAAGAGGAATTGTAGGATATTGATAAACACAGAATTTAAAAAAAAAAAGAAGAAGCAAACCTTATTAGTTAGTCTCCATACCCTTTTCCCTATAGTTTTAAACTTGAATTTCCTGCCACAGCATTAACAGAGTCTCTAGAAGGCACAGTAGGGCCTAGTTCAGTCTTAGAAAAAAATATAAAAATAAGAGAGAGAAGCAAGCATTATTAACTAGTGTCCATAGTGTACAACCCTTTTCCCCATGGTTTTAAACTGAAACTTTCTCTAGAGGTAGAAACTTAACATCCAAGAATATTAAAAAGGGAAAGGTGAGTAGTGGAGTGCCTCAGGGATCGGTGCTGGGGCCGATTCTGTTCAATATATTTGTGAGTGACATTGCCGAAGGGTTAGAAGGTAAAGTTTGCCTTTTTGCGGATGATACTAAAATTTGTAACAGAGTGGACACTCCGGAGGGAGTGGAAAACATGAAAAAGGACCTACGAAAGCTAGAAAAATGGTCTAAGGTTTGGCAAATAAAATTCAATGCGAAGAAATGCAAAGTGATGCAGTTAGGGTGTAGAAATCCATGGGAGACGTATGTGTTAAGCGGGGAGAGTCTGATATGTACACTGGGAGAGGGATCTTGGGGTGATAGTAGCTGAGGATCTGAAGGCCACGAAACAGTGTGACAAGGCGGTGGCCGTAGCTAGAAGGTTGCTAGGATGTATAGAGAGAGGTGTAACCAGCAGAAGAAAAGAGGTTTTGATGCCCCTGTATAAGTTGTTGGTGAGGCCACACCTGGAGTATTGTGTTCAGTTTTGGAGGCTGTATCTTGCAAAGGATGTAAAAAGAATTGAAGCGGTGCAAAGAAAAGCTAAGAAAATGGTATGGGATTTGCGTTACAAGACGTATGAGGAGAGACTTGCGCACCTGAACATGTATACCCTGGAGGAGAGGAGAAACAGGGGTGATATGATACAGATGTTCAAATATTTGAAAGGTATAAATCCGCAAACGAACCTTTTCCGGAGATGGGAAAGTGGTAAAACGAGAGGACACGAAATGAGATTGAAGGGGGGCAGACTCAAGAAAAGTGTCAGGAAGTATTTTTTCACGGAGTGTGGATGCTTGGAATGCCCTCCTGCGGGAGGTGGTGGAGATGAAAACGGTAACGGAATTCAAAATGCATGGGATAAACATAAAGGAATCCTGTTAGGAAGGAATGGATCCTCAGAAGCTTAGCCGAGATTGGGTGGCAGAGCCGGTGGGGGGAGGCGGCAAATCGGGGTTGGGAGGTGGTCCTTGTTCTGGGCAGCCAAACAGAAGCATCTCAAGTTACGAAGAACTTCAGTTATGGAGAAAAGCAAAAGAGGCGAAAAGGGCATTACAACAGGGTAATGAAAACCACGAGGCACCAAGAAAGGGGCAAAAACAAACCAGACAGTTGCAAGGCAGGCAGGAATCCCTCTGGAAAATGTCTCTACTGCAGAATGAGGGTGGGAGAACCTCCTGGGTTTTACTATGGTGATGGGAACTAGTAAAGCACCCTAAGGTGTGCAGAGATGGGAGACTGATACAGTTGTGGATGACATGAAAATGTGATTGACATTGGGGTTTGGATGGGATAAAGGGATCTGCATTACTGAGAGCATGGTCTTTGATTGCCTGAACCTCCGCCAGGACCCGTGAAGTAGAGGGGGTATCCTGCCCAGCATCAGAAGCAGGGGCTGCGTTTGGAAATTGATCTCTGCTGAGGATCAGAGGCTGCAGTGATGAGACTCTGGGGAAGTGAGAGACTGAGTACCCTTTCGGCAGACTGCATAGAGCTCCTCAAAATAAAGGTGTGTTGTTTTGCACTAGCCATCCAGCTGGTACCAACCAGCAGGTATGCATAGGCAATGACTAGACTATACTTTACTCTCCTGTTCTGCATGCTTCCTTGCCCACAACCAACAAGGCTGAGAGCTTTGGAAGATGAGCAAGCAGCTGCATAATATCTACATATTGACATTTACAGCAATGATGGATATTGGAGGGGAGGGGAGGGAATGGACTTTTCTTTTAAGAAATTATCCAAAACTTTTTTTAATCCTGCTAATTTCACCTCTCCAATATTCATATGTTGGATGACAAACTTTATAGCCCATTGGTAGCATGGAATGTTGCTACTATTTGGCAGTGGTGTACCAAGGAGGGGGGCGGTGGGGGCGGTCCACCCTGGGTGCACGCCGCTGGGGGGGTGCCGTGCGTCTGTCGGCAACGCTCGTTCCCTGCTCCCTCTGCCCCGGAACGGGTTAATTCTTGTTCTGGGGCAGAGGGAGCAGGGAATGAGCGAAGCCGACAGGCGCGCGGCGCACCCCCCCCCCCCCCCCCCAGCAGGTAAAAATGCACCCAGGGGGTGTCGTTTTGCCGGAGGGAGGTGTTCGTCGTTTCGCCGGAGGAGGTGTCCTTTCGCCGGGGATGGGGGTGTCAGCCACCCTAGGAACGCCACTGCTATTTGGGCTTCTGCCAGGTACTACTTGTGATCTGGATTGGCCACTGTTGGAAATAGGATTCCGGGCTAGATGGACCATTGGTCTGACCCAGTGTCTCTATTCTTGATTTTTTAATTTTTGTTTTTTATGTTCATTCTGTGCCCTTAGGACAGGAGTTCCCGCCAATCAAGTTTTCAGGACATCCACAATAAATATGTGTGAGCTATATTTACATAGAGGAGGCAATGTATGCAAATCGATCTCATGCTGACAACCTGACTGGTTGAGGTTTCCCCAGGATAGGTGTAGGAATCACGTGTTCTTGTAGTACAGGCTTGCAACTCGTGAAGAGCAGGTGCCTAACTTTCTGTGATCTGTTACAGAATTGCCTCCTTTGTGACTTAAGACACAGCAGCTAGTCCCAAACTTCTTAAACTTCAGAAATTAGAATCTTAAAATTACAAAAAACAAACAAGGATACCTAAGTTAGGGTTAAAATGCACTGTTAAAATTCAGTATGGCCAACAGAGCATGAAAATCAGAAGGAAAACTGAACATATTTTGAAGGTGAGTAAGTTAGTGCTGTTTGGCCTAAGAAACCATTGGGGGGGGGGGGGGTTGTTTGTTTATTTGTTTCCCATAATCTTTGTCACACTGACCTTGTAGTGCAGGTTTGTCAATCTCTCCTCTAATCAGAAAGCAGTGGAGCCCAAAATGTTACCAGGATGTGAAAAGAAATAGAAATCCTGCCAGTCAGCCTATCTGACTTCAATCAAGGTACGACCAGACCTTCACTCGCTCATAATTTCTCCTTTACACTGCAGTGATGTCTCTCTGGGTATGCAAAGTTTGGATTATCAATTGCTATGCATATTGTACACTTTCTATATTTGTACATCTTTGGAATATACTCTCATATCAGTAGGAAGACAGAGTATCACCATTTAATTTGTGCTTATTTGTGAGCAGAAGTCTTTGCAGTCTCTTGACATTTATTACCTACAAAATGCTTGTGTTTACTCTGGCATTTTAAATTGGATCAGGTAATCCTTATCTTGCTACTACCTGCAGTTTTATGGACTTTGTACAAATGAATACAAATGTGGCAGATGCCTGTGTTTGGAAGTGATACAGCCTCTCTTGCAATATTACAGGTGAATTTATTTTTTTATTTTTCAGATGTTGCTTTTTCAAGGTTGCTTTGCTCTGGCAGTAATAGTGCATAACTTTTTTTTCTGTGCTGCCAAGATATATGTTGGGTGCAATTTTGAACAGCCCGCGTTATCTGCAGCATAGTGTCACTGTATATCTAATTTTATATGCATAAAGGGTAGGCAATTTTTGTATTAACGTATTAACAATAACATGAATTTATCCTTACAGAAATTAATTGAAAAAATGAGAAAATAAACAACAAATACTCCATGAAGAAAAAAAAACAATCTTCCAACATAACTCACCCCCCCCCCCCCAATTCCCCAATTAGTGTGATTTCAAGAACTGAAAACAGTCTAAGAAAAAATTATGTAAAAAAAAATATCCAAACTCGAAAGAAGAACAAATCTTAGGGGTAACAACAAGCAAAATTTCCTTCATACAGGTATTACCAGACTATTACATCTCACTCCGCCTTCTATTGTGGGACACTACCTGCTTTAACAATTTTATTACTCAAAAACAAAACAATTTGAGATTGTTCGAAGAATATAGATATGTCATAGCATGGTATTTTATTATACTTTTGCAAAAAAAAAGCCCATGTATCTAACACCCTAGGAAGTAGCAAAAGAAATCGCTTACGTCTTTGGGTGACTTAGCAACATCAGGAAATATTCTTACATTCAAAGACAAAAAATGAGGAATTTTTATGTCTGAAATAAAGTTGGAAGAGCCAGGCTCTTTCCGGGTCCAGCACCAGCACCAGTGTCACCAATAATGTAGAAGGTGTGATCAACTCTTCCGTAGATGATCCTAGAAAGGCAGTTAAATCTAAACTATCCTGTGAGATTGGTGAAAGAATACAGTGGTGGAAATAAGTATTTGATCCCTTGCTGATTTTGTAAGTTTGCCCACTGACAAAGACATGAGCAGCCCATAATTGAAGGGTAGGTTATTGGTAACAGTGAGAGATAGCACATCACAAATTAAATCCGGAAAATCACATTGTGGAAAGTATATGAATTTATTTGCATTCTGCAGAGGGAAATAAGTATTTGATCCCCCACCAACCAGTAAGAGATCTGGCCCCTACAGACCAGGTAGATGCTCCAAATCAACTCGTTACCTGCATGACAGACAGCTGTCGGCAATGGTCACCTGTATGAAAGACACCTGTCCACAGACTCAGTGAATCAGTCAGACTCTAACCTCTACAAAATGGCCAAGAGCAAGGAGCTGTCTAAGGATGTCAGGGACAAGATCATACACCTGCACAAGGCTGGAATGGGCTACAAAACCATCAGTAAGACGCTGGGCGAGAAGGAGACAACTGTTGGTGCCATAGTAAGAAAATGGAAGAAGTACAAAATGACTGTCAATCGACAAAGATCTGGGGCTCCACGCAAAATCTCACCTCGTGGGGTATCCTTGATCATGAGGAAGGTTAGAAATCAGCCTACAACTACAAGGGGGGAACTTGTCAATGATCTCAAGGCAGCTGGGACCACTGTCACCACGAAAACCATTGGTAACACATTACAACATAACGGATTGCAATCCTGCAGTGCCCGCAAGGTCCCCCTGCTCCGGAAGGCACATGTGACGGCCCGTCTGAAGTTTGCCAGTGAACACCTGGATGATGCCGAGAGTGATTGGGAGAAGGTGCTGTGGTCAGATGAGACAAAAATTTAGCTCTTTGGCATGAACTCAACTCGCCGTGTTTGGAGGAAGAGAAATGCTGCCTATGACCCAAAGAACACCGTCCCCACTGTCAAGCATGGAGGTGGAAATGTTATGTTTTGGGGGTGTTTCTCTGCTAAGGGCACAGGACTACTTCACCGCATCAATGGGAGAATGGATGGGGCCATGTACCGTACAATTCTGAGTGACAACCTCCTTCCCTCCGCCAGGGCCTTAAAAATGGGTCGTGGCTGGGTCTTCCAGCACGACAATGACCCAAAACATACAGCCAAGGCAACAAAGGAGTGGCTCAGGAAGAAGCACATTAGGGTCATGGAGTGGCCTAGCCAGTCACCAGACCTTAATCCCATTGAAAACTTATGGAGGGAGCTGAAGCTGCGAGTTGCCAAGCGACAGCCCAGAACTCTTAATGATTTAGAGATGATCTGCAAAGAGGAGTGGACCAAAATTCCTCCTGACATGTGTGCAAACCTCATCATCAACTACAGAAGACGTCTGACCGCTGTGCTTGCCAACAAGGGTTTTGCCACCAAGTATTAGGTCTTGTTTGCCAGAGGGATTAAATACTTATTTCCCTCTGCAGAATGCAAATAAATTCATATACTTTCCACAATGTGATTTTCCGGATTTAATTTGTGATGTGCTATCTCTCACTGTTACTAATAACCTACCCTTCAATTATGGGCTGCTCATGTCTTTGTCAGTGGGCAAACTTACAAAATCAGCAAGGGATCAAATACTTATTTCCACCACTGTATCTTGTCCATTTTCCATAGCCTCCTTCATGTAAGGAAGTAAATAATATACATACGCTACAGGAGGGAAGAGATTGGGAAGGAACTTGTAAATGTTCCTCCAAATATCTTCTGAACATATCCTGAGGTGAAACTCTGAGTTTCTTTGGGAAATTAATCAGACGCAAATTCCTGCATCTAACTGTATTTTTCAAATTCTCACACTTTATTAATAACTTTGAATTATCCTTTACAGCTGTGATACAGAAAGAATCTACTATAGTGAAACCTTCAAATTTTTCCTTACAATTATCCATTGCAATTAAATGAGGGGTCCTTTTACAAAGGCGTGCTAAAAAATGGCTTGCGGTAGTGTAGGTGCGGGTTTTGGGCGCGTACCAATCCATTTTTTAGCATGCCTGTAAAAAGGCCTCTTTTTTGCCGAAAATGGCAGTGCAGCAAAATCAAAATTGCTGCGCATCCATTTTGGGTCTGAGACCTTACCGCCAGCCATTGACCTAGCGGTAAAGAATCTGGGAGGTAATGACCTACATGCGTCAAATGCCACTTGGTGCGTGTCTGTTACACGTGCCAGAAAATAAAAAATATTTTTAGATGCACGTAGCGAATGCGTGCCAAAATTGAAATTACCGCAAGGGCCACGTGGTAACTCGCCAGTAACTCCAATTTGGCACATGTTCGGTGCAATTAGGCGCCTAACCAGCTTAGTGAAAGGGACCCTGAGTTTCTTGGTTGCCAATTCTTGTTTCCATACTCATAAAACTTGGGCTCCACTCTGCGCTAGTTGTTTGGACAAATTCTGGCCCAAAGACACAATTAAAGACCATAAATAAGTTTCCATTGTAAGGCTTGCCACACAGCTCTGACCAGTAAAAGCCTTTGTAAAAGGGCACCTTAGTTATCATAAGCTTACAATGGAAAGAAACAAAGGTGAGATTGGGGCCCAAATCTGCGCCTGTATAATGCCACAGCTATTCTTATATGGATTAGGGAACTGCGTGAAGGCACTCTACGGTATGCTCCAGAATAGCTGCCATGGTTGTTGGCAGGATCTTGGAATTGTCTGACCCTATTACATATGTCAGGGAAGGGTAATGTGGATGGTTCCCTGGGGTTGTTGAGATCACTTTCTAGAGCTTGGAGCTTGTTGCATAGAAATTTGCAGCTACCCCTGCTGTATCTCATTTCTCGGCTATTTGCAATAATCTCGACTTTCCCATGGGAGTGGGGAATACTAGATTTCAACTTTAGGAGAGGTGGGGCTGTAGGACATTGGGGAATATTTTCAGGCTTATTTTCGAAAGAGAAGGGCGCCCATCTTTCGACACATCGGGAGATGGGTGTCCTTCTCCCAGGGTCGCCCAAATCGGCATAATCGAAAGCCAATTTTTGGCGTCCCCAATTGCTTTCCATCGTGGGGATAACCAAAGTTCCCGGGGGCATGTTGGAAGCATAGTGAAGGCGGGACTGGGGCGTGCTTAATACATGGGCATCCTCGGCCAATAATGGAAAAAAGAAGGGCGTCCCTGACGAACACTTGGATGACTTTACTTGGTCCATTTTTTCTTGCAACCAAGTCTCAAAAAGGTGCCTGAACTGACCAGATGACCACCGAAGGGAATCAGGGATCACATCCCCTTATTCCCCCAGTGGTCACTAACCCCCTCCCACCCTCAAAAAAAAACTTAAAAAATATTTTTTCCAGCCTCTATGCCAGCCTCAAATGTCATACCCAGCTCCCTGACAGCAGTATGCTGGTCCCTGGAGCAATTTTAGTGGGTGCAGTGCAATTCAGGCAGGCAGACCCAGGCCCATCCCCCCCCCCCTACCGGTTACACTTGTGGTGATAAATGGAGCCCGTCAAAACCCACCAGAAACTCACAGTACCCACATGTAGGTGCCCCCCTTCACCTGTAAGGGCTATGGTAGTGCTGTACAGTTGTGGGGAGTGGGTTTTGGGGGGGGGGCTCAGCACCCAAGGTTAGGGAGCTATGCACCTAGGCGCAATTTCTGAAGTCCACTGCAGTGCCCCCTAGGGTGCCTGGTTGGTGTCCTGGCATGTGAGAGGGACCAGTGCACTAAGAATGCTGGCTCCTCCCACGACCAAAGGGCTTGCATTTGGTCATTTCTGAGATGGGCATCCTCGGTTTCCATTATCGTCAAAAACCGGGGGCGACCATTTCTAAGGACGACCATCTCTAAGGTCAACCTAAATGTTGAGATTTGGGCATCCCCGACCGTATTATCGAAACGAAAGATGGACGCCCATCTTGTTTCAATAATACGGGTTTCCCCACCCCTTCGCCGGACGTCCTGCGAGGACATCCTCAGGAAAACTTGGGCGCCCCATTCGATTATGCCCCTCCACATCTGCAAATTCAACATTATTGGTTGGGGATTGAAAAGGAAGGCAGAGAATAGTATGCATTGGTACGAAATCGACGAAGACTTAAGAGATTTGCCTACTAAATTTAACAGACTGTCCATCTGGTATAAAGGTATTATAGCAAGTTCCAATTCTCATTTGACCACATTGGCGAGGGTGTGGACAGAGGTAGGTATTGATGTCAATGCTGATAATTTAAGCAAATACTGGGAAGAGGGCTATAAACTGATATCCTCAGTGCCTCTTCAAGAAATTATATTAAAGTTTTTACATAGGGTCTACATTACAAGGCACATAGTATATTAGATGAAACTCTGGGATATGGATGTTTGTTTAAAGTGTAAGAGGGAATGGGGACCTTTGCTTTAATCCTTTTTAGAATATACTGTCCTAGATACTCTCTGGACTTCTGAGAGGACAACACTTGGGCATACACTGGGTCGGCAACACACTGACTGCAACAGCACTCAGGTAGTTTATTTGATTAAATGTCCATGTGGGTTAAGTACATAAGTATTGCCATACTGGGACAGACCAAAGGTCCATCAAGCCCAGCATTCTGTTTCCAACAGTTGCCAATCCAAGTCACAAATATCTGGCAAGATCCCAAAAAAGTACAATACATTTTATGCTGCTTATCCCAAAAATAAAAAGTAGTTTTTCCCCAAGTCCATTTTTTTTGTTACATTTGTACCCTGTGCTTTCCCACTCATGGCAGGCTCAATGCGGCTTACATGGGGCAATGGAGGGTTAAGTGACTTGCCCAGAGTCACAAGGAGCTGCCTGTGCCTGAATTGAACGCAGTTCCTCAGTTCCCCAGGACCAAAGTCCACCACCCTAACCACTAGGTCACTCCTAATAGTCTATGGACTTTTCCTTTACAAAGGTGTCCAAACCTTTTTTAAACCCCGCTAAGCTAACCACCTTTACCCCATTCTCTGGCAACGAATTCCAGAGTTTAATTACAAGTTGAGTGTAGAAACATTATCTCCAATTTGTTTTAAGTTTACTACTTTATAGCTTCATTCCATGCCTCCTAGTTCTAGTATTTTTGGAAAAAGTAAACAAACGATTCACATCTACCCGTTCAACTCCACTCTTTTATAGACCTCTATGTTATCTCCCCAAGCTGAAGAGCCCTGGCCGCTTCAGCCTTTCCTCATAGGGAAGTCATACCATCCCTTTATCATTTTCGTCACTCTTCTCTGTACCTTTTCTAATTCCACTATATCTTTTTTGAGATACGGTGATCAGAATTTCACACAATATTCGAGGTGCGGTCGCACCATGGAGCGATAAAAGGGCATTATAACATCCTCATTTTTGTTTTCCATTCCTTTCCTAATAATACCTAACATTCTATTTGGTTTCATAGCAACCGCTGCACACTAAGCAGAGGGTTTCAACGTATCATCAATGACGACGCCTAGATCTCTTTCTTGGTCAGTGACTCCTAATGTGGAACCTTGCATTACATAATTATAATTTGGGTTCCTCTTTCCCACATGCATCACTTTGCACTTGTTCACATTAAACATCATCTGCCATTTAGACGCCCAGTCTCGTAAGGTCCTCTTGTAAGTTTTCACAATCCACTTGCGATTTTGAAGGAGTGGAACGCCGGTACTACCTGAATACTACTGACCAACAGAACAACCTCATGTTTTGTTCCTACTGATGGACTTATACTTATGGACTCTACCTCTGCTTTTGGCCTTTTAGCCATACCTTATTACTGCACTGGACATTTGTGCCTTATCCAGTTTTACTGTTTACTAATGAAAGAAGTTGCTGTTTACTAATGAAAACACAGAATGCAGGGCTATTAGACATATAGCTTGTAACAGTAGTTAGCAAGGCCTATACAAGACCAGCTTGCCTGTAGCAACGCCATCTGAATAGACGACCTTGGAGGGTGCTGACACCCCCCTGCATTCCTGAGCCGAACCTTATCTCCTGTGCTAGAAAGGAGCATTGTGTGTGTGTGAAGAATAAGCTGCTAAGTTTCGTTCTTCTTGCCAGTATCATTTCAGTGTTATGACGTGTGTACGTACTGGGACTACAATTTTGTACTGTAAGAACTACAAATGTTTACTGCGCATGTCGGTTGTGACGTGTAAGGGGCCAAATGCGCAGGCCCAGTAGGGAAGTATAAATGTACGCGTCAGATGATTTATGACACACAGTGTCCCGAGGCTACTCGGTGCTGTTCACTTGCTAGCAATAAAGTTGCCTTGTTTGGAACCAAAATTTGCCTTTCGTCTCCTGATTTCCCACCTGTTTCAATTTAACAACTTTGAATAACTTTGTGTCGTCTGCAAATTTAATTACCTCACTAGTTACTCCCATCTCTAGATCATTTGTAAATATGTTTAAAAGCAGTGGTCCCAGCACAGACCCCTGGGCAACCCCCACTATCTACCCTTCTCCATTGAGAATACTGACCATTCAACCCTACTCTCTGTTTTCTATCTTTTAACCAGTTTTTAATCCACAATAGAAGGGGGGGAAGGGAAGGGGGAAACGGAAATGGGACTGGATATACTGCCTTTCTGAGGTTTTTTTGCAACTACATTCAAAGCGGTTTACATATATTCAGGTACTTATTTTGTATCAGGGGCAATAGAGGGTTAAGTGACTTGCCCAGCGTCACAAGGAGCTGCAGTGGAAATCAAACTCAGTTCCCTGGGATCAAAGTCCACTGCACTAACCACTAAGCTAGTCCTCCACTCCTATCCCACGACTCTCCAATTTCTTCTGGAGTCTTTCATGAGGTACTTTGTCAAACGCCTTCTGAAAATCCAGATACACAATATCAACTGGCTCACCTTTATCCACATGTTTGTTCACAAAGAAATGTAAGATTGGTGAGACAAGATTTCTCTTCACTAAATCCATATTGGCTTTGTCTCATTAATCCATGCTTTTGAATATTCTCTGTAATTTTGTTCTTTGTCTCTACCATTTTGCCTGGCACTGATGTCAGGCTCACCGGTCTATAATTTCCTGGATCTCTTCTGTTGGTCAAACAAAGCATAGCATAAAGGTCCATATAGCAGAACGCTTAAGCAGTATATGTACTCATAAACAGGAAGCCCCTTTGACTATGCATTGGGAACAGACAGGTCATCGTTTGAGTGATCTGCGGTTTGCTGTGTTGTTACGTGTCCACAGTCCATGTGGTGGGGATGTGTCCAGAAAACTGTTCCTTAAGGAACAGCACTTCATATTCTTGTGAAAAACTGTAGCCCCACTGGGTTTAAACAAAGAAGTGGAATGGATCATGTAATGGCTTCATGTTTCGGGACGCATGCACAATCAGTGACTTCTTTTTATAATGCTGGTATTTGAATCGTGGCGTCTTTTAATGGTTATCCTGAGGGAAAGTGTTGGAGAATTTTTCTCAGTAAATGGCACCTGGCCAGTTAAATAACCTTAAGCCACCTAAGCAGTGGCGTACCAAGGGGGGAGGCGGTGGGGGCGGTCCGCCCCGGGTGCACGCCGCTGGGGGGGTGCCGCGTGCTGGTCAGCGTCGTTGGTTTCCATGCTCCCTCTGCCCCGGAACAGGAACCTGTTCCGGGGCAGAGGGAGCATGGAAACCAACGACGCTGACCGGCACGCGGCACCCCCCCAGCGGCGTGCACCCAGGGGGGGTTCTTCACCGGGGTGGGGGGTGTCCCTTTGCCGGGGGGCGCTGCACCCGGGGGGCGGGGCGCATCGGCAATCCGCCCCGGGTGTCAGCGCCCCTCGGAACGCCACTGCACCTATGTGCTAATATTTAGAGTGAAATAAACAGCTATCTTGGCTGAATATTAGCGCTTAGCGGCTAGCCCAGTTATTAGCTATGGAGCACAACATAGCCAGTTAGCGCCAATATTCATTGCGATGAAGCTGCAGTGTGGTAAATTTAAAACAAATCGGAGGAAAATTTTCTTCACTCAACGCGTAGTTAAACTCTGGAATTCGCTGCCGGAAAAGGTGGTTAAGGCGGTTAACTTAGCGGACTTCAAAAAAGGGTTGGACGGCTTCCTGGAGGAAAAAGCCATAGAATGTTATTGAATGGTCGAGGTAATAATACAGTATTTCTAGGATGGGCGGGACAAATTGCTTGTTCTTTTGGCCGCTGTCGGTGACAGGGTGCTGGGCTCAATGGACCCTTGGTCTGTCCCAGCATGGCGATGCTTATGTACTTATGTACTAATCCTTACCACCACTTACTTAGGAGGCAGTAAGGGCTCCCATGCCAACCCGGTGGCAACTGGGCAGCATGCAGGACTGTCCGATTACCCCAAGTATTTATGAGTGCCGGAAATGGCACTCAGTGGGAGCAGGCACTACCGCTGGGCTCCTGTGATGTCAAATTGGCGTGTGGCAAGCCCGCAGTGAGCTTGCAACGTCTTTGGAAAAGGGCCCCTAAGTGAAATATTACTGTCAGTAGATGGTATAGTTTATTCAGTTTTTGGGCATGATAATCCAGGTTTGATGAAAATGTTAGTATTAATCTGGATTTCCTTAGATGATCATGTTTGTTTTTCTCTCCTTCTTCCCATTGATGTTGGGCTTTGTGATGTTTCTATTTCAATCTCTTTTTTGAGTATTGTGTAATAAATTTTCAAATAAATCAAAAAAAAAAAAGAAAAAATAAGAAGGTGACTGCGATAGATTTCATTTATTTATGACATTTGTATCCCATATTGTCCATAAATATAGATGTTCTCTCCATAATCCCTGAATGACTGTTCTTTTAATGTTATTGTACCCTCTATTCCTCTTCTTTTGTTCTGTGATTGGGATTGCAGGCATGCTTTAAATCTAAGGGATATGGACACAAATGATCCATTTCATCCTTATCACAAATGCTACAACAGGCTAACCCTCAACCCAACCTGTTCAAGCACAAGTTCTGACCTTTGGGGCCCTGTTTTATTTGTTACATTTGTACCCCACATTTTCCCACACATTTGCAGGCTCAATGTGGTTTACATAATACCGTGAAGGCATTCGCCAAGTCCGGTATGGGTAAGGTTTACTAAGGTGCGTTAGCATTTTTAACATGCCTACAATTAGTGCATGCGCAAACCTTGTAGGCGCCTATAGGGATATTGTAGGCACGTACATGGTTAATGTGCGTACATGGTTAACACACGTTAAAGACACTAACGTGCTTATAACACGGCTTAGTAAACATGGTCTTCGGTTTTTGATTGGCCAGTAAAGTATTTTCAAGAAGCCTCGTCCTGTTGACACCCTACCTGATAAAAAAAAAAAAAGAGGAAATGCATCTAGTATTTCCAAACCTGGACATTTTTATTTTATCATTGTGCAATCACAATCACAGGCTTCAACTCTCTTGAGGAAATCAATCCATCTTCTTCAGATCATACAGTTTCTCATCAGTTTCAAGGTCCACTATACATCCAACCTGCATAATTTTATTTATGCAACTACTTTTAAACATTTTAAATCTAAACTTTTCTTCCACAGCACATGACTCAGCCTTTCATGCTGCAGGTTTCTGTCATTCACTCAGAGCTCAGGGTCACTGTCTCACAGTCCCTGAAAATACCAGACTACAGCATGGCAGCTGTTCAGATCATTTTCTTACCTGTCTAAGAATGCAGTCTTCTCATGACTGTCTCCATTGGAATCATTATTCCTAATCCGTTTTTTTTTTAATTCACCCTTCTCTTCACCTGTGCCTCTTCTGTCGTGGAAACCAACCCTCTAATTAGCGATTACTATGCTCTTTGCACCTTAACAAAAATAACAAGTTCATTATCTCCAGGTATCCAATACATAAGTGACTAATTCACAGTCCCGTACTGTCCGTTTAAGCACTCTTAAAATATATAGAAAAAGACATCACTGTGATTCAAATAAAGAAACAAAATAATAATAAGGTGTAAACAAGAGGGTCAACCATATTCCTACCAGCCACCAATGCAAACTGTTCAATATGCTAGAAGAGACTTATAGTCATTGAGACCCCTATACCATCACTGAAATAGGGTTGTTTTTTTTTTTTGGGGGGGGGGTGTTTGTTTAGTTGGTTGGTTGGTTTTTTTTTTATTTTTATATTTTTAGTGTCTGCAGCTCAGTCAGAATCAGGACTGGGATCTGGTGCCATGAACTTTTATTCACAACTATCTTGGAATTTTTTTCCATATTTTGGAGGTCTTTTACTAAGCTGCGCTAAAAGGTGGCCTAAGCTATAACTAGTACATGGGCTTCCCTGCAAGTTAAAGCCAATTTTAGCATGGCTATAAAATGACTGATTTTTCATTTCTGTATTTTCCCCATCAGAGCTGCCGAGAGGGGGGGCAGGGGGGACAAAATTCCCCGGGCCTGGGCCTCCAAGTGGGGCACTGCGCCGCAGTCCCACCCACCCGCCCTCGGCTCCATCAACCGTCCGCTACCAGGCCGGGCCCCCTCCATTCAAATCATAGCACCTCACCACCTTGCTCCATGTGAAAGCACAGCAGCGGCAGTCTGCAGATCGCCTCCCTTCAGGCCTTCCCTCCCTGTGTCCTGCCCTCGCAGAAGTTACATCAGATGAGGGCGGGACACAGAGAGGGAAGGACCGAAGGGAGGCGATCTGCAGACTGCTGCTGTTGCGCTTTCACATGGAGCGAGGTGAGGTGCTGTGATTTGAATGTAGGGGGTCCGGCTCGGTGGTGGACGGAAGGGGGCGAGTAGAGGGGGCGGCAGCGACGACCTCGGGGGGGGGCAACGGCCCAGTCTCTCGGCGGCCCTGTTCCCCATTAGCACATGGCCATTAGCACTGGAGCTTTTACTGACACCTGTTTACTAAACAGCAAGGACTCCCACACTAACCACGCACTAATCAGCTGGCACACGACAATGTTGCTGCGCTAATTGATTTGCACTGGACATGCCTACTCTATGGCCCCACACATTCCCCAAGGTGGCAATAAGCACTGACTCATGCGGGAAAATGCACACTGCCATAGGCGCTGACTCTGTGGGGGCTCGAGCACCCCCAATATTTTGGGACCTGAAATAGGTGGCAGTGGCACGGCAAGTGCAATGCTCCACCAGAGGACTCCCGATTCAGTTCATGCACTGTCCCACTGACAGCAGCTCTCCTGCTCCCCACGGTTTACTGGTGCTATTAGCTACCTTGATTGCTGCCAGAGGAGGCATTGAAGCGATTTAAAGGAGCTGCCTGGGATCTTGCTCTTCCCTATGCTGCATCCTGCCTCCTCTGATGCAACTTCCTGTTCTGCATGGGCAAGGCACATCACAGGGAAGATCGAAGCCCCAAGGCAGCACCTTTCAATCGCTTGCACTGCAGTGCCTCTACCGCCAGCGGTGATCAAAATAGTTAGCAGCATCAGTGAGCGGGGGGGGGGGGGTGAAAGGTGAGAAACAATGGACCTGTGGGGGGCCACAGGGAGGAAGAGAAAAGTGCTGCTCTGCTGGACCGGGAAAGGGGAGGGGAGGGAGGGACAGACAGACAGACAGACAAAAAGAGGTGCTGGACGGAAAGGGGAAAGGGAGAGAGATAGATGCTGGACTAGCTTGAGGGGAGAGGACGAGAGAGAGAGAAACAGACTGGGAGGGAGAAGTAATGGGGAAAGAAGATGCTGGATGAAAGAGAAGGGAAGAGGCACTGGAGACCCAGCAGGGAGTCATACTGAACTGAGGGGTGTGTGGGTGGGAAGAGACAGGGAGAGATACTGGCCCCAGGAGGGCAGAAAGGAAGAGAGGGGGAGGGACAAGGTGACAGAGACGAGATGCTGTGCATTGAGTAATGTTGGGCACAGGGAGGGAGGAACAGGGACACAGAGGAGTAATGCTGATCACAGTGGGAGGAGAAGGAATAGGGACACAGAGGGGGAACTTCAGGATAGGGCAAAACATACACAAAGAGGGGAAATGCTGAATATAAGGGCTGGATCAGGACACTGAGAGGGCAGATGCTGAAAATGGAGGAAAGTAAAGGACAGGGACACAGAGGGGAGATGTTAGACAGGACAGATAAGGATGCAGGAGGAGGATGGTGGACATGGCGAGAGAAGAAATGTGAAATGGACAGACCACAGCAAAGACAAGAAAACAAAAACTGTAAAAAGAGACTGGGACCACAGGGAACAGAAAAATAAAATACTCAGACAACAAAGGTAGAACAAAGTATTTTATTCTGAATTTATTAATTGGAATATGCCAGCTTTTGGAAATGCACATTTCTGATATTTTGCATTGTAGTTTCAGTTTCTCTAGTATTGCTGTATGCCAAGTCTGACTTGAGGTTTTCAGTTCAGTTTTTTTGCCTTCATATTGATCTCTGGTCCTCTGTGATATATTTGTTATTTCATGTGTTTTTCATGAGTGACCACAGTGCAATAGTGTGCTAGCATGTAGCATCTGCGTAGAGATCTTGTTTGTTTTGTTTTGTTTCACTAGGCAGTGTATTGGTGTTTTAGGGCCCAGTGTAGTATTTACAGTGTTGCCTGAGGTTGAAGCTCTTTGTATCCCGGGAGTTAGTGCTATTATGGTATGGTTCTGTATAGTATAAAGATGTCTTAACAAGATGTGGTTTGGATTTGAAAAAATGCAGGGGACAGTGATTTGATGGTGTACTAGAGTCTCAGGAATGGTGTGCAAGCTAAAGTTCGGGAAATGGAGCCTCATGTTATCTTTGAATGCAAACTAAGACTATTTGTTTTTTTTGTGGTGGCAGGCAGAGGGAGAGCATTGGGTTGTTCAGCACCCCCAATCATTTTGAAAAGTTGGCTTCTATGACTACTGCGGTGCATGCTCAGGCGTTCTGCTGCAGTTTTGGCATCTGTAGTGATAAAGCATGTGCAGATGCCAAAACTACCGCGGGACGCTTGAGCACACCTGGCAGTAGTGCATTTTACCGCGTGGTAAGCACGCATTAGTGCTTGCTGCCACTTAGTAAAAGGATCCCTTTATTTCTCTCCCCCACTCTTTAGCATTGTTATAGGCAAGGTAGACCTAGAGGGGAAGACACGGTGATAAGGCTCTGGAAAGACAGATATTCATCAGAACAAGTGGGGGACTACAACTCCCAGCTTCCCTGGGACAGACCTAGAGGAAGAGACTCTGGGATGAGGCAACGGAAGGGCAGACCACTTCAGGAATATTTGGGGGACTACAACTCCCAGTTTCCCCGGGGTAGGTAACCTGACTCCTTTAGAGAGGGTAGTCCACCGTACAATTCCCAAGATCCTGTGAGGCAGTCACAAAACTCTTTTAAAGGGGTTAAGCCTGACTACAATTCCCGGGTTCCCAAGGGTTGGACCCATGACCTTTTCAGGCCAGCAGATGCTAATGATTATCAACTGAAGGAGAATAATGGAGAAGGAGAACCGATGGAGTGGGTGCCAACAGAAGGGATTTCAGAGGTTCAAACTTCAAAGGGTGGATTTCGGGACTGCAGCAGAGCCTATGGACACCTCTGCCCTAGCCAAGGTAAAGAGTGTAATTCTAAGGGGCTGTTAGCAACCTTGGTGGGTAATTTAATTCAATATGTGGACAGAAAGCTTAATGGGAGCACCTGAACTCTTTTTTGGAATATAACAGAAGCGTGTCCCTGGACTCAAGTCTGACCATGGGGTGGATACCAGAGGTTCAATTACTGGTATGTTAAAGGGTGGGGGGTCCCCTTTCCTCAGCCGCTCACTGAGGGGAGGGTACAGAAAGCTCGAGTCTGAAGGAGGACAATTATATTGAATGAACTTTTTTTAAAAGATTGCATTGATTTGGGGAGCTGAGGACTTTGCTGCTGCCAGTTGAAAGAGGGTATTTTAGCTCCCTGTGATAAACCCAGGCTGTAAGCTGGCAGCTTCCATGAACTGAGCTGTTAGGAGCAATAATCCCGAGGGAGACTGTTCCAGAATAAATTGTTCCATTTATTAATTACTATAATTTTTGAGTTGGTGATAAGTTCTATAGAAAACCCTGAGTGGTGGCATGCTCCTTGACTGGACAGAGGATAGCATGGTCAAGCAGCCGCAGATTATGACAGCATGCATAGGCTAGTCACTGCAGTATTGGGAACAGAAGGGAGGGGGCTATGCACCAGGGCTGATTCTATAACCCTAAAATTGTGGGCCCTGAATTAAGTCAAAAAAATATATATCTGAAGTAATGACCCTGAGTCCCTCTCCCCCCACCCCCGCTTCCTCTGGGACTTCCATCTCAACTAGAAAGCAAGAGATACTAGTTCAGGAATTAAACCAGAGATTTTCCATGTGGCAGAGCACAACACTTGCCATCTGAGTCACCAGACTATCCTGTGCAGCAGCTCTTCTATCCATGAATATCAGTGCAAGATAAATCAGATTTGAACAAAATTTCCTAGTGAATGAAGATCATTGATCTCCACAGACATAAAGGAATAGATACCCAAGTTCATAGACAGATTTAAAAAGTCGAAGAAATATCTGTTATAGTCATCAGAAAAGCTCTCATGCTTTAAGTCTGAGCATCCTGCTAGCTTCCCCTTTTTTGTTATTCCCTTGCTCTCAGAGGGATTTTTCCACTTAGGGAAGTCTGTATTGAAATATACAATTCACACCGCATAGCTTTTATTGTTTCTATCTTTATTATACATAGAATGATTGCCATCTACTGGTGATACAAGAGAAGAAACAACACCCAGTCCTCTAATTGCAGTTTAAGGTTTACCTTTGAATGAATTAATGCCACAGGGTGTATTGTTGGGCAGCGGGTAAAAAGGCTGAAAAAAGACATGGCCATGCGGTAAGATCGTCTTACTGCATGTCCATGTGGGGGGAGCACTTATTGCCACCCATTGAGGTGGCAGTAAGGATTCCTGCACCAACCCGGTGGTAACCAGGTAGCACGCGGTGTTGCCCGATTACCGCCGTGTAACCCCCTGAGGAAATATTTTTTGAATAGTTCTAGCACCGGAAATGCCATGCGCTGGGGGTGGAACTACTGCCAGTACCTGCGTTGTGCCGGTGGTAGCAGGGCCACCGAGAGACTGGGCCAGGCCTGGGACAAGGCCGCCCCCCCGGGCCCCCCACCCGAGGTCGCCGGGCCCCCCTCCACACCGGGCCCTCTCTCCACCCCCGGGCCTCCTGCACTGACCTTAAGCACCTCACCTTCAAAAGCGCAGCAAGCAGCGGCAGACTACTCCTTCCTTCTGTGGCCTGCCCTCGCGGAAGTTACGTCAGGCAAGGGTGGGACACGGAAGGAAGGAATGGTCTGCCACTGCTTGCTGCGCTTTCGAAGGTGAGGCACTTAAATTCAATGCCAGGGAGCGACGGAGGGCGGGCGGGCCGGACTGCGGTGGCGGCGGTGCCGGGCCCCCCCCCCGGAGGCCCGGGCCCAGGAAATTTTGTCCCCCCTGCCCCCCCCCTCGGCGGCCCCTGGGTGGTAGTTCCAAATTGGCGCATGATAAGCCCACGGTGGGCTTACCGCTGCTTAATAAAATGATTCCTGAATGAGGTGTGGGGTTATCACAGGGTGAAGGAATGTGTGGAGATGGTGTGAAGGACCTGGAGGGACTGAGGTGGGCTTAGGAACCAACAGCAAAAGGTTTTGCAAAGATATGAAAGATAAAGGGAGGGGACAGGGGTGAAGGATGAAAGAGGATAGAAATGGACAAAGTGGAACAAGAAATGCAGGCTGGGTAGGAAGTAAGGTAAAGATATTTGCTTTTATGCCTATCACAATTAAGTATAGATAGTACAGTCTTGAAATGTTTTGCTTTGTACTATACCAATTGATGTCAGCAAGTTTAGGGGATCTTTTATTAAAGTGCACTAGCATTTTTAGCTCACGCTACAAATCAGCTGGCGCTAAAAAAAAAAAAAAAGCATGTAAGGACTGAATAAGGAACAGAACTTCTGCATGAAGGAAGCCCTTCCCTCATTATTCAATAGATCTCTGTGAAATAGTAGTAATAAAAAAGGCAAGTGCATTTTAATAATATATCACTGCATTCCACAAACAAAAGGAGCAAGTTCCCATGTGCCATCTTTTTTTTTAATGAAGGCCATTGGTTTGATGACTTATACTGTGCCAAAACTGGAAATACAGTGAGACAGAATAATAGAATTCAGTAACATCCAAAACTTATTAATTAGCATTCTAATTGTGTTCGCATTTGGGTAATAACTGAGAAAATGCTGTTATCAAATCATATTAGGAAGCTTGACGTTGACTTTTCCACGTTAACTTCATTTATATACAAACACACATCCAGGAAACAAAAGGTTAACACCCCCTCCCCCCCCCCAAAAAAAATGTCTTTTACAACCAGACTTGAAGAAGAAATAAATATATATTACAGAAAAAATTCTGCACAAATATAACATGTGCTAGGGTGTCCCTATAACCAACCCCTCCAAATGATACACTGATTACAATTTATAACAAATTACTACTCTACCTATGAAACGTTATTCCATTATTATACTTCCTCGGTGTACATCCGTATGCTGCACAAGCTCACATGTTTGAAAATATAAGTAAGATTAAATAAAAATGTTACCCAGCAATTAAGAAAAACAATGTCAGGTCTCACCGCAGCAACTAGGTTTATGAGCCCTTGGGCCGCTGCCAAGGAGCGGCAGTGGCAGGCAAAACCACCCCAACCAGCACTGGGCTAACACACACACAAAGCAGAGACTGTAGACAGGGATGAGCAAAGCAGGAACACACTGGACAAGAACACTTGGACTGGAACACAGGACTGGAGCAAGGCTTCACCTGCACTTGACCACCCTTCCCCAGGAGTTGAGCCCTGGGTGCAGGTGGCCAGCAGGACTTACCGGACTGGGCAGGAACTGGATGCCAGCAAGAAACACACAACAGAGTCAAGACTACAAGCTGCCAGGCAGCCACTAAGACAGAAACACAGACAGGAGGGAATCAGGACTAAAAGCTGCCAAGCAGCCACTAATAAAGAACACAGACACAAGACAAGGAAATGCAGACCAGAAACAAGACTAGGAACTAAACAATAAAACCAAAGCTAACTACACACAAACAAACAAGAACCAGGCAAGAACTCAGAATAAAACTGGACTAGGCAGAAGTGCACAGAGCACACCCACATACCAGGGACCTTAGACGATGCAAAGGCAAACACAGAAGTTTCTAGGTGATTATTAAAGCCCATCAGCTGCTAAAGCTCAGCTGCAGCAAACACAAGGCAACTATGGGTGCTGTTCAGGTACAAACAAGGAAAGCAATTCTGGCAGCCAGGAAGATCTGGACTGAACTGGACTGAAGTCTGGAACGGGTGACAGTAAACAGACAGTCCATTGCAGCCACCAGGTCTGGCCACCAGAGGGCGAGGTGAGCACAGACAAGGAAACGGTCACAAACGTGACAAACAACGTGGATACAGCAGCTCTTAGGCTGGTTTGCTCTGTTTTGAGTGTATGAGGATGATGGCTGCGCAGGGTAGGGGAAACAGAGATTGCAAGGACTCTCCATTGGTTGCTTGGTGTGGCTGCCAGTCCTGCCCCCCCCCCCCCCCCTCCCTGTTGTCACTTCCTCCTGTTCTGGGGCAGAGCCGACAGCCTGCAGACCAGTTCTGAGTAAGTTAGTTTATCTTCTTGTTGCCGCTGCTGCTGAGGGAAACAGCAGGCTACAGCGGCTTGGATGACAGCGAACAAATGAGTGGGAGGGAAGCAACAGCAGCAGCTTGAGTGACAGTGAGCAAGTGAGAGGGAAAGAGGGAGGGAGGGAACGGGAGTCAGCAGCAGCTTGGTGACAGCGGGAGGAAGGTGGGAAAGTCCCAAATTGTGACACACAATTTTTTTCTGAATCGAATCAATTCGCACAAAGATTTTTGATATTGTTAATAGGAGGTCGGGGGGACATGTCAGACCAGCTTCTGATTAGGGGCAATGTGCATTTTGTACCCAGGAACTACAATGTAAGTTTTACTTGATGGGTTACAAAAGGACTCACACTACTGCAGCATGTGTTAGATAAGGGGGGCAGATTGAAATCATGGGAGGTTCTCCTGGGAACTGGAAAGGTAAAACAGAGAGACATGATGGCCTATATACAATTATTCCAAAATATGGTGATAATATCTCAATAGAGGGGGTATATTAGTATATCATATAAATATTACCCAGCTCACATAGATATCATTAAATAACATTTCTAGTCAGGGGTATTTAAAGATATCTATTCCATGATATAGGATCCTTCAGAATTCTCCTAACACCACCACACAGGCTAATATTGTGAGCCAGGCACTTTTATGGTGTATTTGATCAAATACAGTAGTGCATCTACGATTCACTGCTGTATTTGATCAAAAAAGCATTAATTTTTTGGATATCCATATTGAAAAGAAGGCGGGAAAAATTTGTACATCTATTTTTCGAAAACAAACGGATCGTAATAATTACCTTCATTTTACAAGTTTCCATCCGTATCATCTGAAAAGTAATCTCCCTATAGGGCAATTTTTGAGATTGAGAAGACTATGTTCCTCACTGGCTGATTTTAAAATGCAGGCGGAGATATTAAAAGATCGTTTTAGACTACGGGGGTACCCGGAGAGAACTATAAAAAGAGCTTATCTCCGTGCACGCTTTGCACAGAGGAATTTATTACTTCAGGAACAAGTAATTGAAGCTAATGAGGATGAGAGATTGGTATGTGTTCTTCCTTTCTCCTCTCTGTCAAGATTTTTGGTACAATCTATAAAAACGAATTGGCGTATCCTACAGCTGGATGGGATATTTTGTGAAGAACCCCTGATTACTTTTTCTAGATCTAAAAATATAGGAGAATTACTTTCCAAAAAGAAAAAAAGTATGTTTCAGGAGGAGATAAGATGTTCACAACATAGTAGTTGTGGTAAATGCCAATGGTGTGACCAAACGATTTCTGGGCCTGAATGGATGGATCCTCAAACTAAGCAAATATTAAGATCTCGCTCAGTAACTACATGCTCTACAGCTATGGTAGTGTATGTAATAGTGTGCCCATGTGATAAGATATATGTGGGGAGAAGTAAACGCCAAGTTAGAATACGATTAAATGAACATAAGTCTCGTATTCTTACTAAAAAGGAGGAAGCCCCTCTTGTACAACATTGGATGGAAATGGATCATAAGATTGCAGATATAAAATGGAGAATAATTGACCATGTAAAAGTAGGGTGGGAGGGTGGTAATATGGAAAATCTTTTAAATTATAAAGAGCAATCTTGGATTTTTTCTTTAAACTCTGTGCAGCCAAAAGGTTTAAATCGAGAGATCGAGTGGATGTCAGTAATCTAAATGGAGGAGGAGGAGTGTCAGTGGATGGGCTCTGGGATTGGTTGATAGAAACACTGATGTAAGCAGTTGGGAACTCCCCTATTTAAGTAGCTTGAACGCCGCAGCCATTTTAAAAAAAGATATGGATAAGAAAATGGGGAACTTTCTCCGTGTTGATTGGAGGTATTTGGAGATTTTTTGTAAAAAGAGTTTATAGAGGAATAAGATATGTTTGCTGATAATTGATTTCTCTAATTCCAGGAGATATACCTTGACACAGCACTAGGTGCGAAACGTGAATTCATGTCGGTATGAGATCTCCGAGATGAATGAACAATATACTTCTCTAAAGTCTTTGAAGGAAGGAGTTTTGAGTGACGCTACAGATAGAGCTAAGTGCTTATGTTTTAAGATATAAAAAAACAAAGAAAAAAGAAAAAAAAATTTTTGGATTTAATTGGTATTAAAATTTATGGATCAAATGAGGAATACCTACCCACCATAAAAGTGCCTGGCTCACAATATTAGCCTGTGTGGTGGTGTTAGGAGAATTCTGAAGGATCCTATATCATGGAATAGATATCTTTAAATACCCCTGACTAGAAATGTTATTTAATGATATCTATATACAATTATGACATTATATCGCCTCGCTGGAGAGAAGTGCCCTGACTCCATCCTTGGGAGAGAAGGTTCAGGAGTTTTTTGATAAATTTAGGGAGGGAGGCCTTTCGATATCAGGATTACACAAGGCCATACAGCTGAACTCCCAGGGGAGGACATTTGCAGACCTTACTATGCAGTGGGCTAAAGAGGTAGGAAGAGATATAGAGCCCTTAAAATGAATAAAGAGAATTCCTAAGATCTTGGTCAATTCCGCATTGCGGGAGTGTCAATTCCAAATTATACCCAGGGCGTATTTTATTCAGGGGCGGCCATTTAAGATAGGGGCGATAGAAATGCCAGTGTGTCAAAAATGCAAACAGGGACTGAACTCCTTTTTCCACTCATTGTGGGAATGCCATAAGACTCAGGCCTTTTGGAGGGCGATGTTTGGGTATCTGGAAAAGTTAATAGGGTGTGTAATATCACTTTCCCCGACAACAGTATTGTTAGAGAACTATGAAGATTACCACTTCAACAATAAATCGTACACTTTGCTTGCTAGGAAGGCGGAGATCATGGGGAAGAAAGTGATATTAGAGGTTTGGGTGGGGGATGAAGCACCATCATTCTGGGTGTGGAGGAATACGTTTCATGGCCTGGTGACCTTGGAATGCCAATATGCTAGGCATATACCTAAGCGGTTAAGACAATTCCAAGCAGTGTGGGGAGTACATATTGAATCCCTTCCGCACAGGGCGCGGAGTTTGTTGCTGAACTCTGATTGAGAATTGAGGGGCAAGGTGGGGATGCTTCATTGCAGTCAGGGGAGAAAATCAGATAAGTACACATGTTTCGAGAAATGTTGGCCAGGGGACCCCTCCTCTCCCCCTCCCCTCCCCCCCCCCTTTTTTTTGGTGACGATCTGATGAGTAGTGGGAAGAGGGGAGAAGTGGGTGGGAATGGGTGGGAAAATGTGGGGTACAAATGCAGCAAATAAATAAATAAACAAGGGAGCATAATCAATGTTTAGGGTGGCTACAATGAATGCGTTGGATAATTCAGGGAGATGGGTGGTTGGGAGAGGGAGTTATATGGGATAGGAGACATATGATAACAGCCACGTTACAATAAACATGGTTAAAACACAGTTGAGTGGGAGGGGAGGGAGGGGGGTTAATATTTGGAAATGTTTGATGATTCAACCACTGGGTGACTTACATATAGATGGTTGTGTTTACAAATATCGTTGTATTGCATATTGGAAATGGCAATTGTTTTATGAGATGAATCATTAATAAAAATTGTTGAAACATAAAATGGGCTTCTTAGCATTTGGAGCATTCTAAAATTTAAGAGCCCCACAGTATGCTTGTTAAAACATTTCAAATGTATGCCAACAAATGCACATCCCTAATCTACTCTTTAGGGTATGTCTACTAAAAGATGTTAAGCCCTAACGCATATTTAAAAAATGAGAAAATATTTATTGCAAATCATTTTAAAGCATTTTGCGGTAAGTAACCTTTTTGCATGCGCTAAGCGCATGTTATTTATATTTTTGTATATATATATTTAGAGGGGGGAATTCAGGGGTGAAGAATGGGCATGGATGCACTATCTAGCTAGCATGTTCCAACTGCTGTGCGCTAACTGGATAGATAGAGAGAAAGCAAGTGGGAAGTGGACCAATAACTTCAGAGTATGGGACAGCTGAGTCGAACAGAGAGACTTTATTACAGACTCAACACAGATCTGTATTTGAGCCACAGGCCTGCCTCAGCAGTCTAAAAACATATAAAATAACATGTAAGACAATAAAAATGGTAAACAATACAAACCGTATATAATGTGAAATATAAAATGTAAAATAACATATGCCACAACATAAAAACTTAAAATCTATAAATAAATATAATGATATAAATACTAAGGTACAAAATAAATCATATAATCATGTCTAACAATAAGTAATGAAACCATATGGACGTGGTAGCCGGAAGAGTGCTGTAGCATTTTCTGTAATCACATAACCTAAAAATATAGTGATTTGTGACATAGTAAAGTATACTTACAATAAAATAATATTTATAAATGGACTTATGGGTACATAAAATGAAAAACGTGTCTGACATAAATATCTATCAATAATAATATAAGAAACAGAAATATCTAGGTTTAACAACAAATAACAATATAGGCACCAGAAATGCATATGGTGTTCTAATCAATGACATATTAAAAATGTGTATTCACATATAAAGAGGACTAAAGTCTAGCATGTAGAAAAAAATGCTGCCAAACATGATAAGTTCTGCTATATTGATATAAATAAAAGTGGTCCTGAAAGACGACTAGTGTAGCCTGGTGGCTTGCAATAATGAAGTAAGTACTCAAGAGAGTCGATTTGCTAGGAGACCAGCTCAGTACTGAGCCACCATTCACTTATGTGGGTCTAGATGTTTTTGGACACTGGTCAGTTGTGACATGATGCACTAGAAGTGGAGCATCCAATAGTAAATTTTGGGCTGTGATTTTCACATGTATGAGCATTCGAGCAGTTCATATTGAAGTTATTGAGTCAGTGGACACTTAAAATTTTATTAATGCCTTGCAAAGACTCATTTCCATCAGAGGACCAGCTAAGCAGATTCATTCTGACTATGGAACCAACTTTGTAGGTGCTTGCAGAGAATTAAATGTCATGTCTACCAAATTGGACCAGTCTGCCATTGAAAGATACCTATGCAACCAAAAGTGCACCTGCATCTTCAATCCTCCTCACTCTTCTCATATGGGAGGAGCATGGGAATGAATGACTGAAATAGTTCACCATATCCTTGATGCCATGCTCTTGGTTACTGATCACCTTCAACTAACACACAAAGCTCTGACAACCTTTCTTGCAGATGACACATCTATCATAAATACTGGACCCCAGGTTCCAGAGTTGTCAGATCCAGAGTAGCCATTGATTTTAACACCAGCTATGCTTTTGATGCAAAAGACTAATTCCATTCCTACTCTACCTGGAGATTTCAAAGATAGCAATATCTACAAGCATCAATGGAAACAGGTTCAATGCCTCTCAGACATCTCTTGGAAATGTTACAAGAGAGAATACCATCCTACTCTGTAGTATCAAAATAAGTGGCAGAATAACCAGCCAAATCTACAAGAAGGCAACCTTATATTGCTGAAAGACAGCCAAGCACAGTGCAACAGTTGGCCATTGCGGCTCATCACCAAAACCCTTCCAAATAAGGATGGGAGAGTCTGCAAACTGGAAATCAAGACTGCAAATCAAGGGACATCAAGGACCTTCATCCATCCAGTCATCAAAGTGGTACTTCTTTTACCTCGTGAAGAGATAGGAACACCGCAGACCGTAGTCTACTCCAGAGACTTAAAAGACTTTTCCTCTCTCTTTTATGTTGTTTGTATTATCTGTTTCTCTTTTCAGCTCCTGTGAGACTACAAGAGAGAAGTCAACAATGCAACAGTGAACTAAGACAAGCAAGAAGTCACCAAACCTCAAGATCCAGCTTTATTTATGGACTTTGCACTTAGTGGTATTGCTAAGTTGAGGTTAAATAGTGGTTTCTACCAGGTGGAGAGTGTGCTGCCCCCATGTTCATGAATCCACTTCAAAAGGACACACTTAAAGGTTTAACTTAACAGAAAGACGGGGGCAAATTAAACAATGAACAGTCTCAAAAAAGCCCAGCATCTAACTTTTTCATTCCAAAACTTATGAATAGAACAGGTTTCTATATGATTTAAATAGGACCTCAGTGGCAACTCGTTTCATAAAAGCCAGATTTTCTCTTAGCTCACCTTGCCTCTTCACCGGTCCAAATATTTAATCCTATTCCATATTTTAATTTTATTTGAATGTATCCTATGTAAACTTCTTAAAACTTTAGCAAAAAAAAATTAACTTTAGTTACAATCATAAGCAGTGAGACCACAGGTGCATGGTGTCCCGCTGCTTATGATTGCAACTAAAGTTAAGTTTTTTTTTCCTAAAGTTTTAAGAAATTTACACAAAATATATTCATATAAAATTAAAATATGGAATAGGTTTAAATGTTTTGCTTGTTGTTTATATGTACATATTGAACATTGCATATAGACAGGTTTAGTTCTCTGTCTTTAAAAAGGATGTTGTGTTATACAGGACTTATTGCCCGCAAATACCAATGCATGGTTCATTGTGGATCACAAATCAATTAAAAAAAAGAGACATAACCTCAAGATTTACATGCTATCATGAAAAACACATCATGATCATAGTTATAAAAATACATCATAGATACTCCTAATCAATCCAAATATTCATGGAACAAAATCATTTTAAGAACTTTACGAACAATCTGATAGTTCTGAAGTATATGTATTTCTAGAGGTAAAAAATTCCACAACGATGCAACTAGATAATGGAAAGAAGAATTAAACAACTTCTTAAACCTTATTAAACGGACTGCTGGAAAATTTAATAACATGCAGTCACGTGTTCTCCTATTTCTATTCAAATTATGTCATTTGTAGTTCTCTGTGATTTCTTCTTCCTCAGCACCTGTCTCTGTTCTCTGTGTCTTATGGGACTTTTCCTATTGGCTGGCCCTTGACTCTCTGTATGCTGGGTAGGTGGCTAGCCTGCTTCTCTCTCCAGTGGTGGTTTAGAGAACTGTTTGCATGCATGCTTTCTCAGAACTGTAAACTGACTTGCTGTACCTTGTTGCATGCTCCCCTCTGTAAGCTACTGTAAAATAACCACATTTTTATTACCAGTTTAAAATCATTTATAGTATCTACTCCCAGCCCCTCCATGCATGCTGAAGGATAGGGACCAGTTGAGAACAGACTCAAATCTGCAGTGCAGAGACTCTTGTTCAGCACTTCAGAACTGTAAGTTATTTCCTTTTATTTGAATTTGCATCAAAGAAGATTTTGGTTCAAGACTTCTGAGTCTTCACAGTGATGTTCCTATATCTGGTTAACTGCATGCTAATCTCCTGAGTAGAGAGAGAATATCAGGAGACAGAGTAGAACACTCAGTTACTCCTGAGATTTGCTATTTTTTTTTATTTCCTAGATTAAGATCTATTTGCAATCTAATTTTAGTAACTGTGGGCCCTTTTACTAAGGTGTGCTAGTCAGTAGGCTTAGCACGTCCTAACGTGGGTCCTTCCTATGCGCTATGTCCATTTCCAGTATGGGAATAAAAGAGGCATTTTTCTATTTCTAAAATTCATGGCCATGCACTAATGTTAGCTCCACACCAAGCCAGCTCAGCTCCATGCCAAACCAAGCCAGCTCAGCTCCACACCAAGCCAGCTCAGCCAAACCAAGCCAAGCCTGCTCAGCTCCATGTTAAGCCAGCTCAGCCAAACCAAGCCAAGCCAGCTCAGCCAAATCAAGCCAAGCCTGCTCAGCTCCATGTTAAGCCAGCTCAGTCAAACCAAGCCATGCCAGCTCAGCTCAGCTCCACGCCAAGCCAGCTCAGCTCCACACCAAGCCAGCTCAGCTCCACGCCAAGCCAGCTCCAAGCCAAGCCAGCTCAGCTCCACACCAAGCCAGCTCAGCCAAACCAAGCCAAGCCTGCTCAGCTCCATGTTAAGCCAGCTCAGTCAAACCAAGCTAAGCTAGCTCAGCTCCAAGCCAAGCCAGCTCAGTCAAACCAAGCTAAGCTAGCTCAGCTCCAAGCCAAGCCAGCTCAGTCAAACCAAGCCAAGTCAGCCCAGCTGCACGCCAAGCCAGCTCAGCCAAACCAAGCCAAGCCTGCTCAGCTCCATGTTAAGCCAGCTCAGTCAAACCAAGCCAAGCCAGCTCAGCTCCAAGCCAAGCCAGCTCAGCCAAGCCAAGCCTGTTCAGCTCCATGTTAAGCCAGTTCAGTCAAACCTAGCCAGCTCAGTTCCACACCAAGCCAGCACAGCCAAGCCACACTAAGCCAGCTTAACCAAGCTAGCCAAGCCGGCTCTACGTTCAGCCTGTTCGGTCTAGCCAAGCCCACTTTGCTCCAAGTCTAGCCAGCCCCACTTCATCCAAGCCTGCGCAGCTCCTTTGAAACCAGTCCAGTTCCAGCGCTGGCCAACCCTGTCGGTCTCCAGATACTTGGTAAATCATCTGCTGCTGTCAGGCCTGTCAGCAGTCCAAGGGCTGATGTCCAAGTTAGTGATACGCAGGTGGCAAAACTAATACAGAATGCTTTAGCACGTCCTGCATTAGGCAATTTTTCCTGCATTAACTGCATGTTACTGAGTAACACCGATTAATGAAAGGGCCCCATTATTATTAAAATAATTTGCTAATTCTCCAGCAGTTGGTATAATCTGAGTAGAAAAATTAGAAGATAACTCTTTTGTTTCACTAATATGTTTTATTATTCTGAACAACTTGGGTCTACTTGATGTTTGCTAACACAACTATGCAGTAATAAACTTGCAAAAAGTAGTCTACTACAAACCTCCAACTCACACAGTGAAAGATTTGATCTCAATACAGAACAGCAATACACATCATAATATAAGGGGAAAAAAGACCTGAGAGTCCTTATTGCATTTAAAAATCAAGATTTTGTTGGACTGTAATAATGCAGCTTTCAAATACTGTTTACAGTTTGGACTTAAATAGTTTGTACAGCATTGTGTCATAAAAAATAAGTGGGAGGTTTTTTTATGAACCAATGAATGAGAACTGACCTGTTGAGGGAAGTATTAGTGTGAATATACCCCCATTAAGGTCTCTGGGGTCTTTTTCTCCATTACATTATGATGTGTATCACTATTCTGTATTGAGATCAACTCGTTCACTGTGTGTGTTGGAGGGTTGTAGTAGTCTTCTTGATGTTTCCCAATTAATGATAAATAATAAACTTTTTAAGTAGCTAGTAACTCCTGTTTGTAGTCATTAATTTTGAGTTTCCAAGATGCTTTTATGATAACATCATTCTTTTTTCACCAAAGTTGTTCAAATCATCTACATTCTATCTTTACGTTTAACAGATTATCATTAAACCAAGGAGCTCAATTTATTCTAGGAGATGAATGTTTGATTAAGGTACTTAGTATCAAGATTCGATTCTAATAATATATTCTGGGGATCAATGGAAGTGTCAGGTAAGATAGGAGTTACAAAAGACCAAAATTGATTTTGATCAATTTTACCCCTACAAAAATGACTTCTCCGAACAGGCTTCTGGCTATCATTACAGATTTTCCAATTAAGCATAAAATCTAATGGATAGTGGTCAGACTATATTAAAGGTTTCCACATTACATCTGTAAGAAAGATGCCCAATGAAAGTCCTATAGTAACAGCAAACAAGTCTAATTGATGTAACTATTATTGCTCTTGGAGATATGTAAGTCATCAAAAAAAAAATTCAATAACATTAGGATCTAAGGAATTTTCTAAATGAAAGTTAACATCTCCTAAAACAATACAATTTTTAAAAGTCACAATATGTTGAGAAATAAAATCATAAAGAGTTGGCTGAGATTCAGACCATTTACCTGGGGGAGGTAACCAAGATTTCCTATCAGATAAGATTTCTAGTGCCTTGCATCAAGAAGAGTTTACTAATAAAATATGTAAATATCTCTCTATATAAAACGCACCTCCAACGTTCTAATGAAGCCTCACTTTCCCAACGTTCTAAAGTGAGGTGGCTGAGACCACTTTTTTGCTCCATGAGTCTGCCCCGTCCACACGTCAAACGTTATGACATTGGGGGCGGAGCAATCACACTCACCCAATCGCATTGGAGGTGCGTTTTGGAAGGTAGGAGGCATTTTGGAAGGTAGGAAGCGCAGTATCCGCACTTCGCAATGCCCCCTCCAAGGTTGCCACACACCTCACCCCTACACCCACCCCAGGTAGCCACCCTCCACCACCACCCCAAGCAAACAGCGACCCAGGCACTCCCGATGCCACTCACAAAAACAGCCCCCAGCCAGGGAAACAGACTCACACCCAGCCTTCCACAATGCTGCTCCCCCCCCCCCCCCAGGTCGCTCACTCACCCACCCAGGTCACCACTCCGCCCACGAGTTCACTGCTCCAGCCACACCCCCCCCCCCCCCGGTCTAACAATGGCCCAGGCCCCCTGCATTGAAGGAACACTGCCTCTAAAATACCTGTCAAACTTCTGCACGCAGCAGTCCACCACATCGCTTCTCTTCGGGTCTTCTTCCCTCCCTGTGTCCCGCCCTTGCGCAAGTTACGTCACACGAGGGTGGGACACAAGGAGGGAAGAAGACACAAAAGGAAGCGAACTGCTGGGCTGGCCTGCTGCGTGCAGCACTTTGAAATGGCGGTAAGACGGGGGGGGGGAAACGGTGATCGGCGATCTCGGGGGCAGGGGCGACCGGAGACCTCAGGGGGAGGAGCATGGATGGGAACAGAAAACGAGTGATGGTGGGCATGGGGTTGGTGGGGAGAGATGCTGGATGGGAGGGCAATGTAGGAGAAAGGGAGAGAAGTCAGGGAGGACTCTGGAACTGGGAGGGAGAGAGGACCCTGGAACTGCGAGGGTGGGGGGAACTCTGAAACAGGGAGGAAGGGAGAGAGGGAGGGGGCATCATGAAACTCTAACGGAAGGAGGGAGAAAGGGGGCATCATGAAACTCTGAGGGAGGGAGTGGGGGACCTGGAACTGGGAAGTAGGGAGCGAGGGACCAAACATGGAACTGGGAGGTAGGGATGACCGTGGAAGAGGGGGGAAGAGGGGAGTGACAACGACCCTGGAACTCGGACAGATGGACGACCCTGGAACTGGGAGGGAGGGAGGGGAGGGGGGACCTGCCAGCACACACTCTCATTCTCACACTCACACACTCTCTCTATCACACACACTCGCACCCAGTCTCACTCTCTCTCTGTCACACACACACACAATCGCATATTCACTCTCTCTCTCATACAGTCACTCTCACACACACTCTTTCAGACATACACACTCTGAGGAAACACCTTGCTAGCGCCCGTTTCATTAGTTTCAGAAACGGGCCTTTTTTCCTAGTTTTTTAAATAAATCAATGCTATCCCTACATCTCTTCTACTCTCTCATGGTTGGTGCAAAATCTAGCCATGCAGATTGGGCTAGCTGCCAATATTCAGTGCCACTTAACCTGGCAGTGCCACTGAATATCCTTGCTGACCACCCAAGTACAATTCAGGCAGTTCTGAGGTGGTCTGGGGCTGGATTCAGGGACAATGCTCAGTGCCAGTGCCTGCACAGCTAAGTGGCCAGATAGGATGGCCTTTTGCATCGTCCATCCTTTGGCTGTTTAGGTATGCAGGTGCAAGCACTAAATATCAACTGGCATCTACATAACTTACGGGTCTTATCCAATCCTGCTCCTCATGCCCCCTGGTTCTGACCCCCAGCCCACACAACACTCCTCCAGATTCTGATGCCCCTCCCCAGTTCTGATCCCCCCCAATCAGACAATGTAACACTCCTTCTCCCCTGTGGTCTCAATCCTGGCCCCTGGCTCCAACCTCCCCATCACAAAACACCATGCAGCCACCCCATGGACTTACCCAGAGGTGATCCCTGGATGTCTAGTGGAACAAGGAAGGAGTACTCCCCTTCTGGTCCCAACCCATCAGGCAATTTGCCCTTCTATGGGAAGCTGACCCCCTAGAGACTACCACTAGAAGTCATTGCTGTCATTTTTGAACCCAGAGTTTGATGGAGCAGAAGGATAGCCTGACCTGTCTCACTAGATCTCCAGGGATCAACTTCAGGTAAATCCCGAGGTGGCTGGGAGTCTGGAGGGGTCTGGGGATGGGAGCAAGGATTCATGACCATGGCCCTTCCATGTAAGGAGGAGATTAGAATGCGGATCAGGTGACAGGGGGGTTGTGACTGGGGAGAATGGAGCCAGAAAGAATCAGAACCTGGGAAGTGATGAGGGGGATTGGAACCCGGCAGGGTCAGACTGAAATATCCCTTTATCTAGGTACCATCTGGAAAAGATATTTGTGACATTTTAGTCTCTGTTTTACTTCTGTGTGTTTAAGTTTATAATCTGTCTAGAACTGTGAAATTGTGCAGAATATAAATTTGTTTAATGAATAAATATCTGTTGGAACCTAGATAAGTGTCAGTGGCTAGCTCCTGGTCACTCCTTCCTGAATATTCAATGTGGTGCCTAGACATGACCCAGCATTGAATATCTGGGTCTAATTTAGCCAGCAGCATAAACATCTAAAAACAGTATATTTTGAGCTTGTGACATTTCAGTACAATACTTATAGAGTGCCCCCCCCCCCCACCTCCACTTTAACATAAACTTTTTAAGGCGGTAGATCAAGCCAGTAACACTGAATTTCAATCCTGAGATGTATTCATGTGTATGGGGAATGACCATTGTGATAAGAAGATGTTATGGTTAAATTTGTGTCCCTGTATGCTTGGATAATTACATTACATGGTGCTAAACAATGTAAATGGTAGTAGATTCTGTGGCTAGATAAATTGAATAAATTTTCTCTGAATTAAACAGTCACGTTAAGAGGGTATAATATACAAAGTAACACCCTCTTGTTCCATTTTTGTGGAATCATCTCCCTGGGGAGTTATGGGGGGAAGCGTCTTTTAAACAGTTTAAAGTGAAGTAAAAACTTTTTTTTTTCAACAAGCATTTGGACCTATCAGCTGATTGTGTATGCATCACTGAGCGGCCTGTAGGATTGTTGAGAGTTGTTGGAATTATTTTAAATCTTGGATGGATGGGTTTTCTGAATGTTTACTGTCCTATCATGACCTGGCATTCTTTTCTTGTTCCTTTTTTTTAGATTACTCTGACTTGTATTAGAAGAGTGGTATATCAAGTATTTTAAACTATGAAACGTGTGAGAGGTAATAAATATATAGCTACAGTATAAAAGTTGTAATCATTTTGTACTGTTAGTAGATGGCAGCATATGACAAAGGAATACTGGCTGCCCTTGAAGGATAGATGGGGAAGGGAAGAGACCATTCCTTATGCCTCCTTTCAACTCCAAAGTGGGAAAGAAGGTTAGGAGACAGAGGAGAGTGACTCTAGTCTTGTGGAATGGTTACGTTCCGAGGAAAGAGTCTGAAGCAAGTTAACCACCAAGCCTGCTTGTTTCTTCTTCCATGACAAAGCAGAAGAATGGGGAAGCTTTGAAGCAAGTTACAGAGCACCGTGGAGGGGTAGAAGAATTACCACACTCTTCAACAGTAGTGAGTACTAAAACTTCTCTGTACACTACGAAGGGCGAAGATGAACCCCACTCATCATTCCGGGGTTAATTTTATAAATAGGGCACCATGAATATGCTTAAATAACCAGAACTAGCACATGGGCGCCTATGTGTGTATATACGCATGTAAATGGCAGTATTTTGGCTAACAACTATTCTATAAGATGTTCACTAGTATACGTAGGACAGCTCTTTTTGGTGGCCAGACGGTGGTGGGAATTTGCATGTAGATAATAGTTGGTATGTGAAGGTTTTCTGTATATCGTGTGACTCCAGGCTTCCATCTCTCCCCTTTCTGATCATCACGTCAAGAAAGGGAAGGCATGCAGTTTGAAAGTGGGCATCTACGTAGACAGAGTCTGGGCAAATTATGGGCAAGGTGCACAGTTATATGTATAGATTATAGCATTATATAATTTATGCGTGTGTTTTACCAGTCTAGGTGCAGGTATTTACACCAGCTTTACGGCTGGCGTTAGTGGTCATGTACATATTGATGCTGCTATGCTAGTATTCTATAAAGGAAAGTAGCCAGCCAGTATTCAGCACTATTTAACCAGCCAGAAATGACCACTGACAGGTTAAATAGCGTTTCAGTTATCTCCACTGAACATTGCCAGTTAGCACTGAAAAGCTAACCAGTTATATCATGCGATAACCAACAATATTTAGCACAGGCCGGCTACGTTTCAAGGTCAAATCAGACTGCCTAAATAGCAGTCCTATCTTTGACCGCTATAAACTTAACTGGCCAGCACTGAATATTCACTTAGCTGGTTAAATCTGAGCTGGACAAAAAAGATTCCCGGATATTCAACGCCGGTCACCGGAAACGACCCAGAATTGAATATCCGGGGTCAGGGCTGATCTCGCCACTTAGGTAGGCTGCCTCCCGTGGCTGAATATTGACTTCTAGATGTCCAAATTCCCTTATAGAATAAGCTCCTCTAGGCACTCAACAGTAGATGACCTTTTACAGAATTGTCTTCCACATGCTCACTTGTACAATAGGTTAATGAAGAGTGGGGAGCAGAAGGAAAGCAAACAGGAATTAAGTTGATGCACTGCTGTGACACTGTGTTTTGTACTATGAAAATTTGAACTTGTTTGAAGAGCTGATATTAAAAATTTAATTTTTGGGAATTACAAATCAGCTATCTGCACTGTACATTGTGTATATATGGATGAAAGTCACCGGTCAGGCCAACAGAACTTTCTGCCCCCTCAAGGAGAACACTACATGAAATGGGGCATTTATGTGATTGAGCAGTCAGTGGTTAATTGGAAGTGAACAGACAAACCAATATTTCTGCATTGATGGAATTGTGGATTTAAGAAGCTGCAAAATCATTAATTATACTGTCAAGTGAAATTAATCTTGCTACCTCATACTCAGTTGCAGTCTCAGCAAAATCATGTAGCTGTTCTTGACATATTGTAGATCGCAAATAGTTCATTAGTTTTTTCCATGAAAAGATTCATTCTGCTGATGCAAATGTTACTGGCACAGTCCACAGCAAATGAAATGTGACAGATACAGATAAAAGTCCATTAAATTCTTCTTGAAAACTGTTCACAATCTGAAGAGGTTAAGTGGATACGTTTTTATACTTGTACTCTTAGGGGTCCTGTTACAAAGCTTCAGTAGAAAGTGGCCTTAGCGTGCTCTTACACGGATCTTTCCCGCATGCTAAGGCCATTTCTACTGCAGCCAGAAAATGGCAAATTTTCCATTTTCCAAATTAATGTAGACAGTAAGGGCTCACATGCTAATCTTGCACTAAGGGCCTCTTTTACAAAGCCACACTACCGATTCTCGGTGCGGCAAATAAGTGATTAGTGCAGACACACCCCCTTGGCCAAAAAGTAAACAATTTTTTTTGCACATGAGTAGCATGCGCACATTTGAAACTTACTGCAAGATGCCTCAGTACGCCCTCTGGTATGACCTTTTAAGCTATGGTAAGCATGAGTTAGTGTTTACTGCAGCTTAGTAAAAGGACCCCTTAGGAAGGAAAGCAAGTAATCCCCTTTTCATATCTCCATCCCAGGGTTAAACCCCTCAGTAAGTAGAGGGACTGAAGGAATCTGGTGTTTATTGTCCAGAGCACTAATAAACCGGAGGTACCTAACTTAGATACCCTACTATCAGAAACTGAAATTACTGTCTACTAAAGAGAGCTTATCAGCATTGCAAGAGGAAGGAGGAAGGTTCCACCTAGGGACCACAAGACAAAAGAACCAAGAAAAAAGAGAACAGATTAGAACTTCAGGTCCAAGTACTTGGAACTCCACTCATAAGCTTAGAGATCTCTATCATATCTCCTTTCAGCAGCCTCAACCCACAGATTTATTTATTTATAAAATTTGCTTTCCCATCCTTTCGGCAAATGCCTTATTGAGGTAGTTTTACATTAAAAACAATATTAAGAAATGCAATACATAAAAATCAAAGTAAAACCAACAATGATTATACAACAAAATACAGTAAGCATAATAAGAAGATGACAACTCATTAATCTAGGTAGTTTACCAACTAAAATTAGAAAACCATAAAATTGATTCCGAACTTAATTTGGATTTTGGATTTAGTTCACACGTTTCTGGTAGTAGCTGAAGGTGAGCTCACTTTTCCATCCCCTGAGCTGCTTTCTCTTCACCCCCTGCAGTTTCTCAGCTGCATAAGCAGGCAGGAGAGACCCTACTCTCACAGTCCTTTGGGGATTGGGGATTCTAGCAGGTTGGATCCCTAGGCTCCCTCTCAAGGGAAAAATCCTTCTTTCCTCTGGGAGGCCTGTCTTCTCCCTCCCTGTCTGTTTCCTCTGCTGCTCTTAAAGGCAGATGCTCAAAACTCCAGCGCTATTCAAAACAACACTGGAAAACACCACTGTTACACGGGCCAAAAAAGAAATTCCAATGCTCAGCACTAAGGATATGCAAATTTTATGTGTGCTGTTAGCGCTGAGCATTGAGAAGTAAGGAGGAGGGATGTGCCCAACACATGCACACAAGACTTGTGTGTTCCTCTTCTGCTGCTACTGGACAGCTCTTTCCCGCAGGGTTTGATGAGTCGGTAATTATTGGCAAACTTTCCTAATAATAAATAAACTTTCTATTTCCCTTCTTGTTACAGGATTCATCAACAGATCATACATGTAAAACAAGAACGTCATTCCAACTGGAAAGGGAAAAATACTCCTCCCAGTCCTAGGAGTCCCAATTCCAACCAAATATTTCAAATGAGAGGCATTCTGAAGGGAAAGACCAGGGAGAAACAAGTTCCTGTCTGAGCCGTGACCTGAAGGGTCCCGAACTGTACAAAACCAGAGCCATCTTCATTGTATGTATCTAACGGGCATAGTGGTGATATAAGGACGGTCACCCTCCTTCTTGCTGCTGAGGCTTCCCTAGCACCAGCTCCGAACTGACATAGGGTTTCCCACGGTAATGGCGCCCTATTTTACTGTGTTGTTTTTTTGAGCAGGGGGGAATAGGGAATGGCCTCGTTTAAATGTGATTTGAATGCAACTTGCACTATCCCTCGGTGTGCTCATTATTCCCGTGGGGGCCTTTGGGCATGGTATGCCAGCAAATGCGGGCACTGGTCTGGTGCTAATGGCTTCTAGCACCCGTGTTTGCTTCTGAGCATCGGGGCATTAATGAATGCAGCTGCCTTCAGTGCAGCTTTACCCCTTGCTGTCTCCTGGGAGCTGTAGTTCCTTCGGGAGAGCAATTCTTTCCTTGCAGCTCCCACTCTAAACGTGGAGCCTGTTTTCTAGACCTACTTGTGTCTTAAGGTTTTTGTTTATTTTTATTTGGAGACTTGCTAAAATCGCCTTAGTTGCACAGAAAAATCAAGGCGATGAACAATACATAATAGCCATGAAATAAAATGAAACAGAACTCCATTATAATATAGGACAGGAAAACACACTCATATAACCTAACCATTCACAACGTTAGAAAACGTTATGAGTGGGGGGGGGGGGGGTGGTCCTTAAGTACTTTCCTTATCTGTCCTGGATATACTCATCACAATACATTCAGAGAAATATCTAGCAGCATCATTTACACAGATGTGGGTGAGCAGCTTTGCATAATAGTCAACAGACTTGCTGTGTCTCAGCAAACTCTCCCTAATATCTCAGATCTTGGCATAATGCAGATAGTACTCTTTCTAGGATGTCATGTCTGATCGGCAGATGACTGTTTCTGTACCTGTCTGAAAGGAGTCACCAACCATCACTACCTTTTGCTTTCTAGCAGTTGATGATCCTGCAGCTTTTGAGATTTTTTGATCTCTGGATCCCCTTTTTCCTGGGATTATTTTCAACTTTTCCATTTCCAGGGCAAGGATTTGGGGGAGTGATTTCCACTTCCAGGGCAAGGATTTGGGGTGTGATTGTTTTTTATTTTATTTTTTTTGCAAAATTGTGCTACCCAGGCAATAAGCCCTTTTAAACTGCGCCCTTATCATTGCATTTGTTTAGGTTAATTCTACTGCCTTTCTGCCTTTCCTCTCTGAGCACACCACCCGAACTCTCATCCACTCTCTTATTACCTCTCGCCTTGACTACTGCAACCTACTCCTCACTGGCCTCTCACTTAACCATCTATCCCCCCTTCAATCCGTTCAGAACTCTGCTGTGCATCTTATCTTCCGCCTGGACCGATATACTCACATCACCCCTCTCCTCAAGTCACTTCACTGGCTCCTGATCAGATACCGCATACAGTTCAAACTTCTCCTACTAACCTACAAATGCACTCAATCTGCAGCCCCTCATTACCTCTCTACCCTCATCTCCCCTTATGCTCCTACCCGTAACCTCCGCTCACAGGACAAATCCCTCCTATCAGTACCCTTCTCCACCACCGCCAACTCCAGGCTCCGCCTTTTCTGCCTCGCCTCACCCTATGCTTGGAATAAACTTCCTGAGCCCATACGCCAAGCCCCCTCCCTGCCCATCTTCAAATCCTTGCTCAAAGCCCACCTCTTCAATGTAGCTTTCGGCACATAACCATTTACCTCTATTCAGGAAACCTAGACTGCCCCAATTTGATTGACTGCATACTTTGTCCTTTAGATTGTAAGCTCCTTTGAGCAGGGACTGTCCTTCCTTGTTAAATTTTACAGTGCTGCGTGACCCTGGTAGCGCTTTAGAAATGTTTAGTAGTAGTAGTAGTAGATATAGTCAAAGTGATTTACATTTACTATTTAACATGAGCTAGATTCTATATACGGCACCAGAAAAATTTGTGCTGTAAAAAAAGACACCTAGGCGTATTCTCTAAAGTACTCCTAAATTTTATAGAGTAGGGTTAAATTTCCATGCAGTATATAGATATGCTGAGCACCTATCCACACAACCAAATTTGGTCAGATCCAGTTAGACCATGTTTTACTTGGCGTAAGTCCCGTTACCTAACTTAGATGCAGAACAGGTGAATTCTATAATAATGCTCATAGATTTTAGAAATTCTCATGGCCACACCCCTTTTTCAACTATGCAACTTAGAATTTACACGTACCATGTTACAGAATATGTTTAGCGAGTTGTGCGCATAAATCTTAATCCATGCCAATTAGTACTGATAATTTCTTTTTAAAATCCAATTAACAGTGCTGATTAGCTAGTTAACTAATTAAGGTACACAAATTGTTATATAATACATTTTGATTTCTGTGCATAAATTAAGGCACGACAGTACATTTGTCCTGAAAATGCATCACTGATGTACATGATTGTGTCATTTATTTTTCCAGAACTTGCAACAAGATTCCCTGTAGAGACACAGCTTCCAGGGAGAAAAGATGGAGTGGGTTCCAGGCAGCCAGCACATAGATAGCAGTCTGATTGAAATAGTCTGTGACACATTCCTTCTTTTGTCTCTGAAACAAGTAGGGAAAGCATGCAGAACTAAGTCTTGGTGGATTCTTTCCACATAGATTTGTAGAGGTGAAGTTGTGTGTGGATGTGGGTTGGTTAGTGGTGGGAATACGTTTGGGAGGAAATGGGGCTGTAGGTGTTTTGGAAGATGTAAGTAGTATATACAGGTGTAAAAGGATACATGGGGTTGTGTGTAGAGTGATATGCATGGAAGGGTGCATGGGTGGGTAGGAATTGTGTGTATAGGAGGATTGCAAGGTGGTATGTTGGGGAAATGTAGTATGTGCTTGGGGTGTGTGAGGTGTATTTGAAAAGTCTATATAGAGACAGAGGGTGAAAGATGGCATAGGGGTATAGACAGGGATTGTTGGGGTAGATGTATCTGGGGGTTTGTAAGGAGCTACATGGGCTGGGATTGTGTTGGGGATTTTTAGTAGAAGCATTCTGCATGTAAAGGGTTGAGATCTATGTATATTTAGGTTATTGTTAAGCATATATAGATAGGGTGTATAGTTGTGTAGATATATATGGGGGTTTGTGGGATGCATGTGTGGAGAACTGTGGTCATGGGGGTGTTTGTGGGTGGGGGACTGTATGTGAGAAGCATACGTGGAGGCTTGTGTAGGTGTGGGAGTCTCTGGGGGATGGATATGTGTGAGGTTTATGTGTATATTTAAGTGGAAGGAGGATGTTTGTGTCAATATGGAATGTGGGTATGTGTTTTGGGTGATGATAGCTGTGTGTGTATATAACTGTGATGTGGTAGTAGTGTATATGAGGGTGTAGAGGTACAGTTGAAGCAGGTGTGTGTACTATGCAGCATGCTGGAAGGATGAAGGAGTACTGGAGTAGAGTGCTACAGCATGTGGTTTCCATAGAAAGCAATGGGGAGAATTTTGAAGGCTTGTTCTTAAATACTGACCTGTTTCTGGTTTCAAGCTTGTGAAGAAACAGTGTGTCTTAAACCTGTAAAATGTATTGGATGTGTTCCTGTCTGAAATGTATTTCTCCTGTTTGGCCAGCAGATGGTGCATGTTTTTGCTTAAAGCTGTTACAGAGGACAGACTTCTCTTTCTTTTATTTGGCACACAGATAATAGGAAGTGCCTGTAGTGATGTAACCAGTTTTTATTTGAAACTTGACTGTTCTAGGCTCTGATTGGCCTGGAATTTTGAAATTACCCAGCAGATGCTGGCTGTTGCTTCAGTCTTGGCCAGGAAGAAAGAGAGACAGTTCTCTTTGTTTAGGCTCGGTGAATTATATGTCCTGATCTTCCCAGGCACTGTTTAGCCAGTATGCAAATGTTTAGTAAGTGTTGATCCATATTTCAGTTGCCTGTTATTGTTTGCCTGTTTGCACTATTTTGTTCCACTGTTTAATATTTTGAAGAGAATAAACATAGTTGTTTGTTTGCCCTGTTTGTCTGGACTGATAAAGAATCCTGGTGGTTTGTGTGCTGAGTCTGTGAATGCTTTCTTGGAACTGTGGGACCACTGGGAGTGTGGCCCCAGTAACCTAGAAATCATTGGGGATAATTGGAGAGCGGGAGACTTGCCCAGAGGCAGTTGTGACCCAGTCAGTGGGAGAAGGGTACTAGTGTACAGCATAAGCGGCAGATGCAGGCTGACCTGAGCTGTGCTGGGGATAGACCCTCTAATTGGCTGCGGTGTAACCTCAGGTGGTGGCTAGGCATTTCGTGACAAAGCTCATCTAAGATATTTGTTATGTTTATCTAAAATGTTCTGATATGGTCTGTAACTCCTACAGGGTGATACTAGGACAGCCATTCCCAATCCTGTCCTCAGGGCACACCTAATCCCATTGGGTTTTCAGGACAGTGGTGTAGCCAGAAGGCAATTTTTGGGTGGGCTAATAGGTTGGATGAGTGAGCACTTGGGTTGTCAACTTTTTGAAAGAGAAAAACTCACCTGATGCACCCATGCCCTGCCTCACCCCATGCTCCACCCCTACCCCGCTCCCAATAGCTTCAATGAGGATAGCAGGGCAGGCCACACTGAAGCTAGGGGGAAGTCCGAGAGACTGCACTCTTCAGTCCCCATTGAGCCATGGTTCTCCAACATACATATGCTTCCCCTGTATCAGGGCTTGTCAATTCTTTTGTGGCCACAACCCCGTAATAGTGGCCAAATAAAATTGTGTGAGCCAATAGAAGTGCAGAATAATTATGCACCTATGGAGGGCCCACTCAAGTTGTGACCCCAGATGTGGGTTTTGTGACCCCATTTGGTATTCTAACCCAGTTTGGGAAGCTCTATCTTATACGGTATTGAAGCCAAATATATTCTGCATCCACAGAACACCCTGGCCTTCCCCCAACAGTGGATGCAGAGCAGAGAACATAAGAACATAAGCATTGCCATACTGGGACAGACCGAAGGTCCATCAAGCCCAGTATCCTATTTCCAACAGTGGCCAATCCAGGTTACAAGTACTTGGAAAGATCCAAGAACAATAAAATTGATTTTATGCTGCTTATCCTATAATATGCAGTGGATTATTCCAAGTCCATCTTAATAATGGCTTATGGACTTTTCTTTTAGGGAATTAGCCAAACCTTTTTTAAACCCCGCTAAGCTAACTGCTTTTACCACATCCTCTGGCAATGAATTCCAACGTTTAATTGCTCGTTGAGTGAAGAAATATTTTCTCTGATTAGTCTTAATTTTACTAATTAGTAGCTTCTTTGTGTGCCCCGTAGTCCTAGTATTTTTGGAAAGAGTAAACAAGCAATTCACATCTACCTGTTCCACTCCACTCGTTATTTTATAGACCTTTATCATATCTCCCCTCAGCTGTCTCTTCTCCAAGCTGAAGAGCCCTAGCCACTTTAGCCTTTCCTCATAGGGAAGTTGTCCTATAGCCTTTATCGTTTTTGTTGCCCTTCTCTGTACCTTTTCTAATTTCGCTTTTTTGAGATGCAGTGACCAGAACTGCACACTGTATTCTAGGTGCAGACATTTCCCCATAAAACTCAACATACATGTCTCTAATGTATTCTCAATAAGACATAGTGTAAAGTAATACAAGTTACTCAGAACCTAGATCAAATCTATTATGCCAGAACTAACTCCCAAAACAAGGATTCTACCTACAATATTTTAGGGCTCTAAACATTAGTGAGGCCATAAAATATCAATACATCTATTGGGAAAACTGAACAAGCCAAAATGCCAAATTACTACATAGAAAATTCATACTAACAGAATACCTTGATCACACACACAGAGCACAAATGTCAAATACAGAATAGGTGACCACAAACTATAAATATAAATTAAACTGAAATCCCAAGAAGCCAGACCTTTCGTGTAGTACAACATCATAGAAAGAGATGCATTCCCTTTTATATTGTGCAAAAAATAAAGATGACACATGCCAGAGATGATGTTAGAGGAGTGCAGCTAGGAGAACTGTCCTTGGCCCACTGGCCAGAGAGAGCCCCAAGCCTGCTGGAACCTGAAGAAGGCTTAGCCTTATAGTGGGCTTTGGGGTCCTTCCTAGATTTCTGCACTGAGCCCCAGCCATGCCTAACACCACATGTAGCAGGATATACATTTCAAATCTGACAAATTCTAATCACAAAATAGAAAATAAATTTATTTTTCTACCTTATGTTGTCTGGTCATTTTTTTTTTCATATCATGTTCATCGCAGGCTCTAGTTTCTGTTTCCCTCTTCCTTCTCTTAACTCTCTTGCGAGGGTCTCCTGTCCATTTGACATTTCTTCTCTCTCCATGCCCACTATCCACCTTCCATCTCTGTGTCCCTATCTTTCCCCATATTTAGCATCTCCCTTCTCTGTGTCCCTATATTTCCCTGTCCAGCATCTCCCATGTCTATATCCCTACATCCATCATTTATTTTTTTTTTTTTGTTACATTTGTTCCCCGCGCTTTCCCGCTCAATGCGGCTTACATGGGGCAATCACCACTCTATGTCCCTATCCCCTCCTCCTATCCAGCATCACCCCTTTGTGTCTCTATGCCTCCCACGTCTTACATCTCCCCTCTGTATCCATATACCCTGTCCCATATCCGGAATTGCCCTCCTGTGTCTATATACTATCCTCATGCTTGTCCTTGTCCCTAAGCGCTTCCCCATGCTTATCATCTCTCCTCGTTTTCTGTATACCTCCCTGTGTCCAGCTTCTCTGCTCTCTCGTCCCCCACACCCAGAGGCAGCATAACATCTTTTCAGTTGGAGGGGGCCAAACAAGCCAAACTCCTTAGTCGCTGATACTGTTTGGGCAAAATATTGCTGGAGCCATGGCCGACCCTATTCCATTGTCTGTGCCCACACCCAAGGTGTGTCTCTCCTTTCTGACCCATCCCATCCAGCTTCTCTCCCCTCCCTCCTTCTCCCCACTCGCCCACATCTGGCTTGCCTGCCCTCCTCCTTTTATCACTTGTGCTGTGAGTTTAGTATGACTCCCTGTTCCTTTTTCCCCTGTCTTCGGTATCTCTTTCCTTTCCCTTCCCTCCTCTCTCTCCCCTCCCACGGGTCCAGCACCTCTCTCCTTTACAGCCAGTCAACCACCCCTCCCATGAATCCAACATCTCTCTCCCTTCCTTCCAGCCCCCCCCCCCCCACAGGTCCAGCACCTCTCTCCTTTCCCTCCAGTCAGTCATCCATCCCCCCCCCCCCACACACACACAGGTACAGCACCTCTCTCCCTTCCCTCCAGCCCCTCCATGGGTTCAGCACCTCGCTCCCTTCCAGTCCAGCACCCAGCCAGCCCCCCCTGGGGCCAGCACCTCTCTCCCTTACAGCCAGCCCCTACTAGGTCCAGCACCTCTCTCCCTTTCCTTCAGCCTCACCTTCCCTGGGTCCAGCACTTCTCTTCTTTCCCTCCAGCCCCCCCCCCCCCCCCCCCTGGAAAGGCGCTTCTGTCTTTTTTTCTCCCTGCTTCTAACTTAGAGTATTGACATGTGACCCAGCTGCTATTCACACACACGTGGGCCAACTCCGGGGTTCCCTCTGCCGCGTCCTGTCCTAAACAGGAAGTTGCCGGACTCGCAGGAGGGGGGTGGGATCATAGGGAAGGGACCAAGCCTGCCAGGGATGCTATATCATTATTGGTTGAAGACCTTGGGGTACACCATTCCTGGGTGAGCCTTGGCAAAAGAGAGTGGGCCTGGGCCCACCCTGGCTGTTTCAGGATATCCACAATGAATATTCATGACTTAGATTTGCATGCAATTGAGGCAATGCATTGAAATCGATCTCACTCAAATCTATGCTACAGTCCCAATATGTAATGTCTCAGAAAAAAAAAATTTAAACCACCATTAAAAACTTTTTTTCTGGGATATTACATATTTGGACTTTAACATAGATTTGAGTGGTATATAGTTCTGCCAGAGTTGGAGTTAATATTGCCATATGTATTGATGCAAATCGATCTCATGCAGAAAAGAAGAGCAGACCCGCAAAACGAAGTCAAACAGACTTTATTCAATGCAGATATTTAAAAACAGCATACAGATATCATCCAGCTGCCCAATGTGGCTATGTTTCACCCTGTGTGACAGGCTACAGCTGTTTGGAGAGAAACAGTTTTTTTTTGTTTGTGAGACCTGCAGTGTACTCTGCTTTGTATCAACCAGCAGGGAATACATTGATTTGCTCCTGTCGGTTTGATAAACTCCTGATGCAGCACTTGAGATGGTGAAACATGCCCATGTTGAGCACTTAGATGATATCTGCATTGAATAAATTCTGTTTGACTTCATTCTGAGGGTCTCCTCTTCTTTTCTGCTGTTCTGGATCTTGCAGACCATTTGCCTATGTGTTTTTTAGGATATTCATTGTGGATATCCTGAAAACCTGATAGGACTAGGTGTGCCCCAAGAACTTAGTTGGGAATGGCTGTATTAGGGTGATATATTAAAGCAGTGTTTCTCAAGTCAGTCCTGGAGTACTCCCTTGCCAGTCAGGTTTTCAGGATATCCATAATGATTATTATGCCTCCATTATATGCAAATCTCTTTCATGCATATTCATCTTGGATATACTGAAAACCTGTCTGGTAAGGGGGTACTCCAGGACTGACTTGGGAAACACTGTATTAAAGTACTAGATAAATATATTGGATTTTCACATTTTCTTGTGCACTTCAAATTGGATGAATTTGGGGCCCATTTTTAGAGGATGTACCCAGTAAGGTGTACAACGAATTGAAAGCTTCATAAAAGACAAACAACAAAAAACATTTTCTAGTCCCTACCATTTACAGAAATAGAATGGAAGGTTTCCTCTTGAGCAGTGAAAATAGGCACAAAGACCTCCAAATTCCTTGTCTTTGGCTAGAACTGACAGAAATTGCATTGAAGGTAATAGAGCTGTTCATCTCTGAGCTCAAGCCAAGTTCATGACTGCATTCATCCAAAACTAAGGAAATAAATCCTGTGCAGAAATAAATTAACACTGAGGATGGACTGGATTCGGGGCTGCTAGGGAACATTAAACTGACTGCCATTACAGTGTGGTTTCTCTGAACTCTGAGGGTATTGAACAGGAGCCTGAATTCCAGGTCCTAATACAACCATTGTGTAGATAATAATGATTAACTAATCATGCTTTCTTTTCCTGCCCTCTACAGACCTATCTTGATAACTTCCAGTTGAAAGGAGACATTCTAATATGGCTGTGACTGGAGCAGTTACATCCTGGAAGAAGTGTGTGTAGGTATGATGTCATCTGATTTTTTTTTTTTCAGAAAAGGCTGTGTTCAGTTCTGATAGGATACTTTTGGGTTCCTGCTGACAACAAAACAAAGGTGAATTCTGCAAGCTGGAGCAGGGCCAACCCACACTGTGAGTAAGGATAGGCAAGGATGGAACATGGAGGGTGTCTGAATTTCCTGGTTTCAGGAGGATCCAGCTATGCACTGAAGGACAGTTTCAAGTCCAACCATGCAGCTCTGAGGGCTTTTAATGGAAAGGTGCCAAGGAGGTAGAAGGGAGCTAGCAGGATACTGATAGGAGTTTCAGTATATAACCGTCTTCTTTGCTTGAGACTAGTTTCTTAAGGCATGGTTTCTTTTCTGCGTATGCTGGTGACCTTACATGATTACTTTCACCTTCTCACATGATAAAATTGATAAATCTCCAGTGAAGTGGTTTGTTTTATCTGGTACAGACAGTTGGAAGTACACTGCTAAATTGAATAATTGACTGGGCAGGAGAAGAAACTATGACATAAGAGTTGCAGTCTCTAAATCAGGTAATAAATGTTATGTCTTATTTCTCTTTCCTCTCTTTACCTACCTTTATTCAAAATGTATTCTAATGGTTATTATTGCCTTAATGGGTTTTTTTTTCTGATTTACATATGTTAAGCTGCCTCTTATGTTTCTATCTGTCTTAATGCATAATTCACTTATTCTTCTTTCTGTGACATAGGTGATAGAAGATGACATTTTTGGATTTTGCATTCCTTTTTTAGTTTTATTTCTGTTTCATCTTTTTTTTTTTTGGGGGGGGGTCTTTGTTGTAAAATTTCCGGAAAGCACTAAAGACAGACCTGTTCAGAAGAGCATACCCCACCAACCCAACATAAAATACCTGAACACTTGTGACACAATATAACCAAAGAACGTAACGGACATTACCTGACTCTTCCTCTTCTCTCCCTCTCTAAGTTCCCCCCCCCCCAATTACCTACCATACATGTACCTCATTCTACCACAATATCACTTTGTATTCATTCATTTGTTCAGACCAGAATCGGCTAACGCCGTTAACGGTAAAATGTAAGCCACGTTGAGCCTGCAAAAAGGTGAGAAATTGTGGGATAAAAATGTAACAAATAATAATAAAATAATCAATAAATAAATCTTTTTAATTCGGCTGTCCTCTTAAGGACAGGACCACACAATTTTTCTTTTTGTGTCGATGGATCCTTGACACATGTTACAGATACTGCAACACCTCTTGTTAATTTTCATGTTTTATACCAGACCCCAATGATATGCCTGATTTAGGATCCCACTTTAGGGTTATATTATACCCTCGTACCTACAACACACCTTTACTTTCTAAGAGGCCATTTCACTATGCTGCGGTAAAAAGTGGCCTGCGGTAGCTGGTAGACACATGAAATTGGCGCATACTGGGCCAATTTTTACTGTGGCTGGGAAAAAAGGGGAAGGGGACTTGATGTACCGCCTTTCTGAGGTTTTTGCAACTACATTCAAAGCAGTTTACATATATTCAGGTACTTATTTTGTACCAGGGGCAATGGAGGGTTAAGTGACTTGCCCAGAGTCACAAGGAGCTGCAGTGGGAATTGAACTCAAGTTCCCCAGGATTAAAGCCCACTGCACTAACCACTAGGCTACTCCTCCACTAGGCTTTTTCTTATGGGGCAGTAAATGGCCGTGCACTAAAATCAAAAGTAGCACTTGGCTATTTACTGCCTGAGCCCTTACCGCCACCCATTGACCTAGAAGTAAGGGCTCATATGCTAACTGCACAGAATCATGCAGTGCGCGCCAATGTGGTCACACTGCTGATTAACACTGGGTACGCCCCCTCCCCCAGCAGTAGAAAAATATTTTGTACCATGTAAAACAGTGCATGCCAACTTTGAAATTACCGCCAGGCATCTGCGCTACCAAGGAAGTAGTGTCAATTGGGCGCTCGCTACCTGCACATTAGCCCTACCGCTGCTTAGTAAAAGGGCCCCTAAGGTTTTTCTTTTCATATTATACATATCCTGAATGTATTGTGTTGATTTTCTCTTACACCACATTTACTTTTTCTTGGTCAGCTCTTTAAGTATTATATTTGCATATATGCATATTACTATTTAGTAGTGCAACCATGTTATTGCTATTTAGTACTCTTTCACGTAAATTGTTATTGCTAAACATCAACCTCCAGATTCTACATATGGTGCTCAAAATTGGACACGCATATTTGGGGATCACATCCAATTTGTGCACACAATTTAAATGAGTACCAAGCCAATTAGCACTACTAACTGGGTGCTAACAATCTATTACTGGCAGTAATTGGCAACAATTTGGATTTATGCGTGCATCTTGCTTAGCGCTATTCTGTAAAGATGCGCATGCAAATCTTTTAGGGCCCCTTTTACTAAGCCACGTAAGCACTCGCACCCAACACATGTCATTCTGAGTTACCACCCAGCTACCATGTGGCCCGGGCGGTAATTTCATTTTTGACGTGCGTCAGAAAATAATTTTATTTTCTGGCGCGCGGGCAGTAATCGGCATTTGAACACTTGTTGACCATTACTGCCCGGTTAACCTGTGAGACCTTACCACTAAGTCAATGGCTGGTGGTAAGGTCTCAGACCCAAAATAGACACGCGCCAATTTCCATTTCACCACATGTCCATTTTCGCCCCCCCCCCCAAAAAAGGCATATTTTACAGGTGCACTGAAAAATGGTTCTGCACGTGTCCAAAACACATGCCTACACTACCACAGGCCATTTTTCAGCGCACCTTAGTAAAAGGACCCTTTAGCGTGCAACTGAAAAAGGGGCATGCCATTGGGAGGAGCATAGGTGGGCCAAGGGCATTCACTAAAGATGAACGCACTATTATAGAATTCGAGGAAGCCACGTCTAATTTATGCTTGAGGATTTACACCAGGTTTCAGTTGGTATAAATCCAACTTTGGGTCTCAGAGCTATGCGTTATTCTATAAACGGCACCCGACTCAGAGCGCCATTTATAAAATAGCGCTCAGTGCTCATTTATTTCAGTGCCGAAATCTGGGCACCATTTACAGAATCTGGGCCCATACTATTGACCATGTCCACCTTGCAAGACATTCTAGTGAATGTGGGAACAACATTCATCCACATCAGATCACTTGGTTGAAATACAGTTCATCAACATGATAATTCTTCTATCAGCCCAGAAATAGTATTCAACTTGTGGGCCACAATTTTATCTCCATTATGCAGTACATTTAACATTTCTTGCTTCATTGCTTTCTAGACTATTATGTGATAACCTGTTTACAGAACTGACTTTTTGTGCTTTTATTTCTGAGACTGTCAAACTTTTAAAGAAATTGCATTTTAATGAATGCTTTATTGAGATTATATTTGAATTACTGTGTTTCATCATTCACATTTATGAACAATGTTATGAGCTCTAAGCTTCTTTATGTAACTGACTTACTACTGTTATGATATTTATCTTCCAATATAGTCAATGTTAGTGTTTGCATGTATTAATATTGCGTTTATTTATATATTTGTTTTTATCCTTTCATTGTTGTACTAGTCTTATATTCACTAGCCATGGTGTCATTTGGTTCCAACACAAGTGAAGGAGCATTTTTGAAAGGTTGTCCAAGTCAGAACTGGGACATCCTGCTGATAACGTCCCAAAAACCCATCCATCTCACAGCCATTTTCAAACAGGAAATATGTCAGTTTCCTGTTCGAAAATACGTGAGAACGTCTAAAAGGCACAGCCATTTTACAAACTGAATGTCCAAATTATGAAGGCCAAAAAAGCAGGGACAAGTACATCTGTCTGGCAGCAGTTTTTCAAAAATGGCCACAAAGACATCCTTGCAGAGCAGAGAGGAATCCTAGTGGTCAGTGCAGTGGACTGTCACTGTACACCAGAGCACCCAGGTTAATATCTCCCTACAATTCTTTTATTTTAAATGCTGAGCCCTCCAGGAACAGGGAAATGCCTATTGTACCTGACTGTACACCACCTCAATAGAGTTCAGGCTTGCAGGTGTCATAAACATTTAGGTACAATACTGTAGGTACATATCTGCTTCTGGAAAGTTCACAATTTAAAGAGAAAAAAATGGAGAGCTAAAGTGGGAATTGAATCTGGGTCCTCTGGTTTAGAATCCATTGCACTGACCACTAAGCTGCTCCTCAGACTGCCTTTCTCTTTTGTTCAGAACATCTATAATACCTGATGCCATCATAGAGACTGGTATTCCTTTTGGTTTCACTTTTTGGAGAGAGGGAGGGGAACAGCAATCACAGGGGGATTCATGGGGGGTCATGCTTTAATTCCTCCAGTGATCAGCTGCTCAATCAAAGCACCTTTTTGTACCCTGGATGTGTATGAAACAGGTCTAAATAAAAAAACATCCTTCTTTTGATTTTTTTTTTCCCAAGTATATTTTTTATTTATAGAAAAAAGGTACATAATGATAACAACATTGAACATTTCTTCCTGTTCAATTATTACTGTTGAATGTCCTAATTTTGGACCCTCCGTAGTCTCACCCAAAGCACGCCCACAACATGCCCCCTTACTACTTGGATGAACTGCAGTGTAGGACATCCAAATTCTGCCATTCCAAAATTGCAATTTGGATGTTTTCGGTATATAGACATCTCAAAATGGCCCAAAAAAGTCCGTGTGCTTTGAAAATGAGCTCTACAGAGATAGAGGGCACTAGAGGACCTTGATCCGAATGGCTGCCTGAGGCAGGAGCACCAGGACAACTTGCATTAAAATCCACTTTTTACTGGCAGTTCATTTCTTATCAAGGGATTACAGTATTTAGAATCTTCAGAGATTATGGCAGGTGCAAAACCAACTAAATTGGACTTTCAAATCACTGGAAGCCAAGGGATTAAACAATCAAAATGTGAGCTGCTGTCCCCTAACATGATGGTGACCACTATGCATTCAGATATTACCCTACAAAGCCTTGCTTAATAAGGCTCTCCAGATTAAGGAGGTCTTACTTACATTTATTTATTTATTCACTTGGATTTATTTACCACCTTTTTGAAGGAATTCACTCAAGGTGGTGTACAGCATGAATAAGTCAAATATAGGCAATAAATACTTACATGAACATAGAGAAACCTTGCATCAAGAAATTGGAGATATTAAAGTGAATTTCTCATCACTTACAAGCAGAATGGAGATTATAGGGTACCACACATAGGTGCCCCGTATAAGAGGCTTGGGGAGGCTAAGCCTCCCCAGCCCAGCTGTGAACTTCCCCGCGGCCACGCCTACAAGACTCGACGAAATCTTCTGTTGAGTAGCGCAGCGGCAGCCAGAAACGAGACCTGCCGTCGCTACTCTCCACCCACAGCCAGCATAACATAAGAAGAAAAAGAAGTGCGGGGCCGCAGCAGCCTTCAGACATGCGCTGTCGGCTCTGCTGGTCTCTGCCCCGTGACGTCAATTTCCCGTTCCGGGGTCAGAGGACCGGCAGAGCCGACAGCGCATGTCTGAAGGCTGCTGCGGCCCCGCACTTCTTTTTCTTCTTCTGTAAGCGCTGCTGTTAAGAGGCCTGGGCCGGAGGGAGAGAAGAGAACGTGGCCACTGGCTGGAAACGGTAGGAGGAGAGAGAGGGAGAGCCAGGGGGCATGGACAAGAGCAGTGGAGAGCCAGAGAGCAATAGGGAGAGAAAGAGGGGCTGTAGAAAAGAGCAGGGGAGAGCCAGGGACATGGAAAAAAGCAGGGGAGAGCCAGAAAGAGATGGAGAGAGAAAGAGGGGCCATGTAAAAGAGCAGGGGAGAGCCAGGGACATGGAAAAAAAGCAGTGGAAAGCCAGAAAGAGATGGGGAGAGAAAGAGGGGCCATGGAAAAGAGCAGGGAGAGCCAGAAAGAGATGGGGAGAGAAAGAGGGGCCATGGAAAAGAGCAGAGGAGAGCCAGGGACATGGAAAAAAGCAGGGGAGAGCCAGAAAGAGATGGGGAGAGAAAGAGGGGCCATGGAAAAGAGCAGGGGAGAGCCAGGGACATGGAAAAAAAGCAGGGGAGAGCCAGAAAGAGATGGGGAGAGAAAGAGGAGCCATGGAAAAGAGCAGAGGAGAGCCAGGGACATGAAAAAAAGCAGGGGAGAGCCAGAAAAAGATGGGGAGAGAAAGAGGGGACATGGGCAGGAGAGAGAGAGAGAAGCTGCTGGGGAGAAACTGGGGGAGACCCTAGCTGTCAGACTGAGAAATGCTGGCTGGATGAAAGGAGGGAGAAAGAGGAAAAATGCTGGAAGGAGGGGGCAGAATGAGGGAAGACGCTGGTAGGGAGGGACAGAGGAAAGACACTGGAAGGATGGGGTGAGAGAGGACATGCTGAATGGAAAAGGGTCAAGAGAGAGAACTGTCTAGAAGGAAGGGGAGATAGAGGGAGACAATGGATGGAAGGATTGGGAGAGGGTAATGGGTGGAAGGATGGAGAGAGAAAGAGGGATGACACTGGATGGAAGGGTAGGAAAGAAAGAAGGAAGGTGCTGGACTTGGATGGAGGGAAGGGAAGTATATGCACATGGAGGGAAGGGAAGTATATGCACATGGATGGAGGGGAGTGAGGAGAAATGCTGGATATGGATGGAGGGGAAACTGTTGAATTTAAGAGCTGGATCGGGATACTGCAGGATAGGGACAGGGCTACAGATGGTAGACAGGATGCATAAGGACACAGGAGGATGGTGGACATGGTGAGAGAAAAAATATCAAATAGAAAGAAGTCCCTGCATAAAACAGAAGACACTGGGACCAAAGCGAATAGAAAAACTAAATGATCAGACAACAAAGGTAGAAAAAAGTATTTATTCAGAATTTATTTATTTATTTATTTATTTATTTATTTATTTATTTTTAATTTGTATCTTTATTAATAAATTCAATTTTCACAACAAAGTGTAAATATGCAATCGGCATTATTCTACAAATGAAATTCAAAATACAATTGAATAATTGAAAGAAAAATATAAGTGCCTATTTGTCCACAAACAAAGAAATTTGGTACCAAGATAAAAGAATTAAAAAAGAAATTAAAGCATATTAGCGGCTGCTGCCTCGGGTTATCGACCCAAGCCTGCTTGTTAGGGTGGGCATACTACATTCACATCGGCTCTAGCATCAAGAAATTCTTTAAACTGTTTTGGGTCTACAAACTGAAACTGTTTACCCTCAAGCAGTACATTACAAATACAAGGAAAACGTAATACAAAATTAACTCCCAATGCCAACGCTCTAGGGCGCTGCTCCAAAAAAGCCTTGCGCCTTATCTGTGTAGGCCTCGAGAGGTCTGGAAAAATTCGAACCTTTGAGCCCAGAAACAAATTTTCTAAGTGTCTTAAGGAAAGTCTTAAAACAGCATTGCGGTCAGGCTCCAGTGCAAAAGTGACCAGCATAGTTGACCTCTGTGTAATTATTTCCAATTATTCAGAATTTATTAACTGGAATATGTAAGCTTTTGGAAATGTGCATCTGTGATGTTTTGCATGTAAGTTTCAATTTTTCTAGTATTGCTGCATGCTGAGTCTGACTTCTTGAGGTAACTTTCCAGTTCAGTATTTTGCCTTCATATCTGTTGTGTCATGTGTTTTTCATGTGATCAAGGTGCAGTATTCTGCTAGCGTGTAGTATTTTCAGCCCTTTTTGGTGTTTTTTTTTCTTTCACTAGGTTGTGCACGGGTGTTTTAGAGCCCGGTGTAATTACATTGCTGCCTTTCCATGCATAAGGTTGTAGCTTGTCCTGTCCTTGGAATTAGTACTGTTATGGTTTGGTAAGGTTATGAGTGTGTTTTTGCACAAGTTTGTGTATAGTGTTTTGCAGTGGAGAGATTGTGTATTGGCCTTACTGAAGTGGCACCAAATCATCAGAAAGGGTTTTAGACAGTGGTGTGCTGGAGCCGGCTCTGTCCGGCTCGCAAGAGCCGCTTGTTAAATTTTGACAGCTCTTGCGAGCCGGTTGTTGTTGGGGGCGAGCCGGCTCCATTGGGGGAGGTAAGCATGGCAGGAGGGCGCCATCACAGGCCATGCTTACCTCCCCTGCCGCTCCGAGGCATGTCTAATGATGTCCTTCGCCCCCATCCTCCCCTCCTGCTGCCATCTGACTTTTTAAATTACCTCCATCGAAACCGCTATTTAAAGCCTGCTGCATGCAGGCCGTCTCTCCAGGATTCCCCTGCTTGCTTTGGTGACGTTTGCGCCCTTAGTCCCGCCTTCTGATGTCATTCTGACATCATTTCCTTTTTCCGTGAAGGCGGGACTAAGGGCACGAACATCACCGAAGCAAGCAGGGGAAGCCTGGAGAGACGGCCTGCACGCAGCAGGGCTTTAAATAGCGTGGGCTTTGACGCAGGTAATTAAAAAAGACAGATGGGAGCGGGAGGGAAGGGTGGGAGCAAAGGACATGTTCGCTGGACATGTTTGGGAGCAGGAGGGAAGGGCAGGGGAGGGAGGAGAATCACTGGGTATGGATGGGGAGGGGGGACAGGGGAGAGATTTGCTGGGCATGGATGGGGAGAGGGGGGCAGGGGAGAGACTTGCTGGGCATGGATGGGGAGAGGGGGACAGGGGAGCGATTTGCTGGGCATGGATGGGGAGAGGGGGGCAGTGGAGAGATTTGTTGGGCATGGATGGGGAGAGGGGGCAGGGGAGAGACTTGCTGGGCATGGATGGGGAGAGGGGGGCAGGGGAGAGACTTGCTGGGCATGGATGAGGAGAGGGGGCAGGGGAGAGACTTGCTGGGCATGGATGGGGAGAGGGGGCAGGGGAGAGACTTGCTGGGCATGGATGGGGAGGGGGGCAGGGGAGAGATTTGCTGGGCATGGATGGGGAGAGGGGGCGGGGGAGAGACTTGCTGGGCATGGATGGGGAGAGGGGGCAGGGGAGAGATTTGCTGGGCATGGATGGGGAGAGGGGGGCAGGGGAGAGTTGCTGGGCATGGATGGGGAGAGGGGGGCAGGGGAGAGACCTGCTGGGCATGGATGGGGAGAGACCTGCTGGGCATGGATGGGGAGAGGGGGGCAGGGGAGAGAGGAGAGTTTCAGGACATGGATGGAGGGGAGAGCAAGAGAAATTCTGGACATGGATGGAGGGGAGGAAAGGGAGAGAGAAGAAATGCTGGACATGGAGGGAAGATAGAGGAAGGAGATTAGATGAGGGAAAAGGAATTGAGGAGAGAAACTGCACATGGATGGAGAAAATAGGAAGAAGCTAGATCCACTGGACAGTCAAGTCTGCAGAGGATCAGAAGTGAAGAAGAAAGGAGGAAAGAAAAGAAATAAATGGAAAGGAAGCCCTGGAAACGGAGTCAAGGGAACAGATAGAGAGCAGCAGAATCAGATACTGGACCAGCATGATCAGAGAAACAAAGTCACCAGACAACAAAGGTAGAAAAAAATAATTTTATTTTCATTATAGTGTTTGGAATATGTCCACTTTGAGAATCAGGTGCTGAACGTTAAAAGTTTATATTTATTTACTATTTATGGCATTTTATCCCATATTAAACATGAATTAGATTGGAACCTGGGATCATTTAATTTTTTTTCCTGGAGAGAGTAATGCATTGCCCCCTCCCCCCCGGCTATGGCCAGCTCTGCAATTTTGGGGGGGCGCAGAGGTGGGTGGGTGGGCGCAGCGGTGGATGGGGGGGCGCCAAGGTGGACCGGGGAGAGAGCCTGTTGTTAAAAATTTACCAGCACACCACTGATTTTAGAGCCTAAATCATGACACACTACCTCTTGAAGGATCTACATAAAAGGAGCTCATTGTGAACACTTTCCACCCTAAAAGGGTGTTTTGTGGCTCTACATGAGAATTGTGATATTATGATCCCTTGTTTCATATTGTTGACGGTCTGCATTTTCCGTATGGGTGGTACATTGGTTTATTAGGGTCTGCCCAGTGTTATGGTACAGTAAGGTTTATGAGTGTGTTTTTGCACAAATTTGTGCATAGTGTTTTGCAGTTGAGCAATTGTGGTTAGTACATGCTTTGAGCAACCACTTTATTCTTTGACATATGATACATATTTAATATCTAAATTTAATAAAAGGTATTAATTGTGACTTATTTTTACTTATTTTTTTTCTATGTTGTCAGACAATTATGGATGTAAGCCCCGCCCCTGGCCCCTGGCCCCACCTCTAACCCCGCCCCCTTTAGCCTCCCCAAACAGTTGGGCCACCGACCGCCTATGGTACCACACAGGCCCTTGTGGGCCAGCTGAGTGACTTACAACATGGAATTAGGAAGATCTCCCAATTGGAATGCAGCTTGGAAGAATTAATCACACCCAGTGCGATAGTCTCTGGATACTTCGCATACTGGAGGGAGCTAAGGGTACTGATACAGTAGCCTTCATGATGCATTTTCTTCCCAAGCTAATAGATATTCAGTTTTCTGCCCCTTTTGAAACTGAGCTGTTGCATCACTCCCTGAGACGTATCCAAGTTGGTCCAAAGTATCCTCATCCAATCATTATGAAGGTGCTCCAGTATCCGCAACTGATGGAAATTCTGCAAAGAGCCCACCTTAAACCTCAGTGTATGAGGGCAAGTGGATTCTCATTTTCCTGAATTTGCACAAAGATACTGTAACCCATCAGTCCTTGCTTTCTGACCCCAGCTCAAAACTATGGGAACAAAATACGGGATGTTAGTCCCCACCATCATGAGAGTTACTTACCACAATGTCACTCATACCTTTGAAGATCCCTTTCTTCTGCAGGATTTTATTAGCAGCCAGGATGGATACATAAATTATGGATTTTCTCCTTCTGGACCAGTTTTAAAATGCCAGAGTGTGTTGGTGATTTCATGTGAGTGACTCCATATTGTTATTAACACAACAACTCCCATTGGGCTTTGCAGTGAACTTCTTGTGAGATTATACATCATACACTTCCCTCTAAACTAAGCAGCATTGTTGACAATGGGGGGTGGTGCTTCATTTCAATTGCTGAGACAGGCAGGCTCTCCAGTTCTGCAGAGCTTACCTGTCCCTCACTATTGAAAATATGATCGTGAAAGAGCACACCCTTTCCACTGGCAGGTCTGTAGGTGGAGGACTCCTACTCAGCTTAGAAGGAACAGTGCTGAGCAGTCATGCTCAAAGTACTAGTTCAAAGTAGATAAGTAAAAGTAAAAATAAATGCATGTTTTAATACTTAAGTAAAAATAAAAGTACAGTGAAGAACACACTAAAATATTTAGCCAAGTGAAAGTAAAAAAAAATCATTGCCTTTTTGAGTAAAAGTACCATGACTACAATAAATGTGACTATTGTTGACATTTTTATCTCAACTTTATTGCTCTATAATTAAATCCACTTTTTGCCAGATTCTATATATGGCGCTTTAATTTGCACGTGCAAATTTGGATGTGCATCCAACATGTGCACGCAACTCAATTGAATAATGATCCACCCCACAATGTCTCTGTCAGCATTCGTTAGTAATCCTGACAGTCTCCATGAGGGCATGGAGATCAATTAGAGGCAGCCTGGAAAGGTGAGCGTGAAGCAGTGCCCCCCAGGATCACAGCACTACTCATGTTGGTAATGATAGACTAGAAATGAGTTATAACTGTTTGATAGTAATGATGGATGAGTGATGATCCATAACTGTTTGCTTAAAGAGACAACTTAGATTTTGCCTTATTGATTGAACAATATGTGCGCTATTATAATGTTCTGATGGTTTGAGACCTTTTGATGTTATGGATTTTATATTAAATTTGGTTTTATTTCACTTTGTTTTGTTTTTATATTGTATATTTTTATGTTTCTGATAAATTGTGTTTATAATCATCTACTCTGTCTAGAATTGGAAGGATAGAGTGGAATATAAATGTTAAAAATAAAGAAATGTGCAAGCATTGATAAGTAATTATAAGGCCCCCCTCCACTAACCATTCAATACTAAAATGAAGGGCTGCACATATCTGGACCTGCTCTCTTTACCCCTCCCCCCACATTTGCATAATCTTATTAAAGGCTTGTTGACTTACACTAGCCACCAGTGTGGTACCAACCAGCTGGTGTTCCTAGGCAGTGCCCAGACTAAAGTTTACTCTCTGCTCAGCGTGCTGCCTTGCCCACAACCAGCATGGCTGAGGGCTTAGGAAGATGCACAAATAGCTGCTTCCTATTTACATTTTTAAAACAACAACAATCAAATTACAGGTGAGGGAAGGGAAAACAACTATATGCAAATATGGGGATATATACATGAGGAGGGAAAGGAACTATTACACACATCTGTTGTCTCATGATAGGAAACAGTCAGGTACAAACCAGCAGTCCTCCTTTGCCATTGCACAGACTAGAGTTTATGCTGTGTTCAGTGGCGTTCCTAGGCTGGCTGACACCTGGGGCGGATCGCCGATGCGCCCCCCCCCCCCCCCCCCGCAGCGTGCCCCCCCCCTGCCCCGGTGAAATTACACCCCCCCCCCTGGGTGCAGTGCAATCCCCCCTGGGTGGGGTGCATTTTTACCTGCTGGGAGGGTGCCACGCGCCTGTAGGCTCCGAGTCCGCTCGTTCCCTGGCTGCTGCTCCCTCTGCCCCGGAACAGGAAGTAACCTGTTCCGCACAGAGGGAGCAGCAGGGAGGGAACGAGCGGACTCGGAGCCAACAGGCGCGCGGCACCCCCCCAGCGGCATGCACCCGGGGTGAACCCCCCCCTTTGGTACACCACTGGCTGTGTTCAGTAGACCAGAGGGCAGGGGAATAGCCTAGACATGGTACAAACACTGAGGCCTTGTCTAGCACACTCCTCCTTACCCCCAGCAGCTGCATGACCCTCCCACTGGAACCAGTGAGACCCCCAGAGGCAACTGCCACCACAGACAGCAAGTGGGAACTAAGCAGGTCCTGTGTGGCCCCAGCAGCAGCTTCAGGGAATCCTAAACCAAGAACAAGGACATGGTCTCAGTGCCAGAACTGGGATACAAGCACACAATACTGGACATTGTAAACCTCAATGCTGGCAGTGGTTGGCTATATGCCCCAAGCCTAGTGGGTTTATCACAGAAATGGAAATCTTGAGGATAGGAAAAGTCCAAAAGTGGGAAATGAAGGACAGCTAAACAAGGCACTGGTTAAAAACAATTTATTTCTTAAAATTCAACAGGGCAACTGTGTTTCAGCATGCTTAATGCCTGCTTCAGGAGTCTGATGGTGTGGATATAAAAAAAAAACAGTGAAAACTGGAAGTAACGTATCGGTCTTTAAAAAGACCATATATATATATATATATATATATATATAAGGATGCGCTCTCAAGGAAACAACAAATCCACGCTGAAAGTCTGTGTCACAGGGTAAACGTGACTGCCACTTGTGAGAGTGTCTATCTTTTTTTTATATTACATGCATCTGTTGTTAAGTTCTCTATTTTGATATGACATCCTGTAAGCCTGAAGTGATCATGTAAGCTTTATGTATTCTGCATTTTTTCTGATTTTCTTAGAATTTTGATTGAACACATGAGGGCAGCAGTACCATTCGCATGTGATACGAAGTATTAATCCTGAACACAGCAGAACAAGGATGACATAGAGATTGCATGCGAGTAAATACATTAACACTCCTTGAAGTTAAAGCCCTATTGTCAAAAAAATAAAAAACAATTTTCTGAAATAAAAATAAGTTTTAATAGATTGTTTTTTGTGTCTTTGGTTTTGCAGATGTCTCAGAATTTTTTAATCAGAGTTAAATATTGAAGAAGAAATGCATCAACAGCAACTATTTTATGCAGTATTAAATACATTGCAATTTTTTTTTCAAAAAAGGTCATTTATATTACCATTATATGTTACATAAATCATTAGCATACTAAATAGCTGAGCTAAAAATGTAGCAATTCTTAGCATTCAAAAACACAGTATCGGATATTTAGCAGTAAAGAAACCCCATAACATATCTGTTGATATGTACATAAGTACATAAGTAATGCCATACTGGGAAAAGACCAAGGGTCCATCGAGCCCAGCATCCTGTCCACGACAGCGGCCAATCCAGGCCAAGGGCACCTGGCAAGCTTCCCAAACGTACAAACATTCTATACATGTTATTCCTGGAATTGTGGAGTTTTCCAAGTCCGTTTAGTAGCGGTTTATGGACTTGTCCTTTAGGAAACCGTCCAACCCCTTTTTAAACTCTGCTAAGCTAACTGCCTTCACCACTTTCTCCGGCAACGAATTCCAGAGTTTAATTACACGTTGGGTGAAGAAAATTTTCTCTGATTTGTTTTAAATTTACTACACTGTAGTTTCATCGCATGCCCCCTAGTCCTAGTATTTTTGGAAAGTGTGAACAGATGCTTCACATCCACCTGTTCCACTCCACTCATTTTTTTATATACCTCTATCATGTCTCCCCTCAGCCGTCTCTTCTCCAAGCTGTATAGCCCTAGCCTCCTTAGTCTTTCTTCATAGGGAAGTCGTTCCATCCCCGCTATCATTTTAGTCGCCCTTCGCTGCACCTTTTCCAATTCTACTATATCTTTCTTGAGATGCGGCGACCAGAATTGAACACAATACTCAAGGTGCGGTCGCACCATGGAGCGATACAACGGCATTATAACATCCTCACACCTGTTTTCCATACCTTTCCTGTGAAAGATAATACAAAAAATATACACATGATTTGCATATTAACATAATGATGTAGATGGCAGAAGACCAACACCAACCTGCCAGTACTTACTTATTTGGTATATGTGCAGTTAAAGCCAGTTAGTTAGTACCAACCCAGCTACCCTAAATCATAAGCTTTCCATGGATCAAAGTACCAAATCATAAGTCTTTGTTCTTTCTCCTCTTCTTCTTCTTGGGCCACCTGATGATGGTATAGTCATAGAGCAAGTTCTCGATCAGCTTGTAGTAGGCCTACATAGACACTACGGCATAACACAAAGCTTTCCAAACTGTGGGTCAGGTCCCCACCCAAGTAGGTTCTCCACAGGTACATCATTATTCTACACCTCCAGGGGGGTCACACAGTTTTATTTGGCTGTAATCAGGGGGTCACAGTCACAAAAAGATTTTGAACCACTGGCATAAAGTCTCTGGAAGAGAAAATTCTTTGTCCTTGATTCAGTCAAGGAGTGTCCAACCATCTTGGATGTCTCCTGTGGGAGACATGATAACAGTGATAAAATATGCAAGTGCTTTTATAACTATGCACTAAAAGGAAGTGTATTTGTTTTAAGACAATCTATGCTTCTATTTGATATTATTGGTATAAATTGTTTTGTGGTTTTAATTTTATGTTTTTGTTTGATGTTGTACACCACTCTGTTGGCTAATATCGTTGAAGGACAGCCAAGCAAATTTTATAAATAAACAGTCTACAGAGTATTGATTGATGAAATGTACAAATGTCATAGTCAAAGCACCTGTTGAATCCTTAATGAAAAGGCACTTCCATAGCAAGTAAAGGAGTATGTCTTCTACTATATACCCCTGGTTCAGTCTTTACTTGCAAAGGCATGAAGGGGCAATTTTCCTAACAGACCTCCCAACACAGCCAGCTGGTGGTTCACTGGTTTGGGAGGCTGAAGCAGAAAAACAGGAGAAATGAGGACGAGGAGGTTCTAAGCTACATATACATTCTCTCTTCCTTCACGCATTACTCCCCTCACAAGAGAGCTGCTCTTTATGTATTCTGTATCAGATAATAGAATAGTTTACAATCTTTGGTATCTCTACTGGCTTTGCATCTTTTTTCCCATCCTCTGCCCTTGTTTCTACTCCATTTTTTTTATGTTTCTCTTTGGCGTTCTTCCTTTTCTGTTCCATTTCAGTTCTCACTCTTCCTTCTTTATACCTTTCATTCAGCAGCAGATATTTTAATAATTTCTCTTACTTCATTGTCTGTCTCCTGTTTTTTTTTTTTGTTTAGTTCTTTCTTCTCTTCCTTTTTGTCTTTACTCCCAGTTCTTCCAATCTGCTGTCATTTCATCATTCCTCCAAAAGAGTAAAATAGATTTCATGCTGCTTATATAAGCAGTAGATTCTCCCAAGTCTACTTAAATAATGGTTTACGGAAATCCTACTATGTTAACTGCTTTTACCATATTCTCCGACAATAAATTCCAGAGCTTAATTGCAATCTGTGAAAAAATATTTTATCTGATTTGTTTTAAACATACTACTTAGTAGCTTCATTGTGTGCCCCCTCTCCCTCCGCCCCATGTCCAGCATCTCCTTTCCCCTTCCCTTCCCCCCGCCAGACCTTTGTCACTGCTGCTACCGCCATAGCTTCTCCCAGACATGAAGCTGCAAGTGGCCTGAATGCGTTAAGCACAGGCCCATGCTCAAGTGCTATTGCAGTCCACGTTCCTCTGATGCAGACTTCCTGTTACAGGGGGATAGGGTTCAGCAGTGCTTCTGCAGATGCCTATGTGTAAAGGCCCCATGCAGTGCTTATTTATGTATTTATTTTATATTATTTGTATTCTGGGTAGAGAGCAATAAATGTACACAATCAAAAACATTGCATTCAGAAAATAAAAAATAAGACAACACAGCATTACTCAGCTCTTACATCAGCTCTCCCTGCAGTTTTGGGCCAGGAGGCAGGTTGTGCAACAACGGTGGCAGGTCTAGCAAGGGGAAGGAAAGAGGGAGGAGATGCTAGATATGGGGCAGTGGTAGGGAAGAGGAGATGAGATGCTGCTACCTCCCACAGCCATTCCACCCCCACCTCCCATCCCAATTCTGCTGTTCTAGGCAGATGCCAATCTGTTTAGTGGCAGGGCCAGCCCTGTCTCTCTGCCTCTCTTTCTCCACCCTCCCCCAACACTTCACACACACAACAAGCTCTTCCTGTGTTGCAGGAATTGATGCATAAATTTATGATACTTCAGGAGTCAGACAGCACACACCAGAATGAGAGAGTAATCTTCTTTATTTGCCAGCAAACAAAGTAGAACATCAGCATTAAGTCTCTTCTTCTCTTTCTCAGCTCTCTTTGTCTCTCTCTCAGCTCTCTGTGTCTTTGTGGCTTCTGTCTCAGCTGCTTCTCTTCTTATGCTGTCTTCTCCTTCTTCTGTCTGTTCCTTCTGTCCTTCTCTTTCTTCTGAGCTCCTTCTGACGTAACCTGCTTCTTCTCCCACTTAAATACAGTTCTATCTAGCCTAGCCTAGCCCCCTTACTCTCCAATTGGTTAAGGAATAGATTGATTACCTTGCCTCAACCAATCAGCTCCATACAAATATCAGTTACATAGGTTCCAGACATCCTAAACTGACCTGTGACCTGGGGCCCCTTACACCAGACATTTGGTCTCCAGAACTCCTGCATGTTATTATGATTGATTTCTCATCTATAGCTTAACCTGGGTTCCCTTAGAGGATAATGGATATTCTTACATTTATTATTCTCATATTCCTAGTACTAACTGCTAACTAAACTCTGGTATTCATTAAAGGGGTCAAGGGCCAATCTTACTTAATAGCATACATATCAGGTTATTACTTTCAAGACCATTTCTACATTTTACCTATAATTAATCAAGGAGAAGAGAGCTGACTAGTCCTGACCTCTTTCACCTATCAGCTTATACATTGAACCAGCCAGAACTGCAGATAACTTAAAACACATGTTGGCCTCTTCACTGCAGTCCTTGCTTAGAAAGTCAGACAACGAATTGAACAAATATTCTACATAGAAATTACAGAATAAAACATATTCTAAAATAAGCATCCTTATAAAACATATTCTAAATATCAAGAACTTCTAAATAATATTTCAGCCTATTCCTTAAACTACAATGTGTCATATGTCTGGCTCATGCCTGCTTACAAAACTACAGTATGCCTAACAGTATACAGATGTTGAGCTAGCATTGGCAATTCACAAGGGTGAGAGTTTCATTTCTCACTGACCTTTCTAACCTTTGGCTCGGCAAGCTAGACATTGAGTAATTAACCTGAACCATCTGGCATTCCTTCATTTTAGTTGCAAAACTGAGAATTTAAAATAGTATTTGAGCACCTTTAAACAAAATTAACCCTTAATATGATTTCTTATATATATTATGCCCATGGCTGCCTCATTCCCCCCTTTGAGACTAAAATCAGCTTATGCAGAGATAAGTCTCACTACTCAAACTCTGGAGATTATAGTGATCCTAACTAGGAATAGACTTATGAACCACCATTACCCTACTTGTTAAGGTCCGACGGCATACTGCCGAAGCACATGAGGCCAGGAAACAAAACAACAACCCTGCTAAAACTAAGACTATTAGGGAAATGAACAAAGGACGTATCCAGGAGGTCAATGACCACCACCAGGAGGTAAGGTCTAATCCTCCTCGGTAATCCTCCACATTAAGGCTGGCCAACTGTAGGACTTTATCCATGGCATGCCTAACTACATGCGTCCTATTTATGACAATAGTACAACACTCTGAAGAATTTAGCACTGTGCAGAGACCACCCTGGGCTGCAAAGAGATAGTCAAGACCCATACGGTTATACCGAGAAACTATACTTAATTCATTAATTTGATCCTGCAATGCATTGACTACCACATTCAGCTCATGAACTAGAACATGAAGTAGGGATTGAAGTCTCCGGGTGGCCATACCTAGTTCAGTAATACCCGCTACCGGGCCCCCAATTGGAATCCAGGCCGTGGCAGAAAGGGCTACAAGTCTCTTTTTAGTCAGAGGATAAGTAGAGTTAATATACTGGAGGGCTAATTCAATCGCCTCATCCTCTGTGGCAACGGAGGAGGGTAAGGACAAGGCCTCTCGCTTAGAGCGGTGCGGGGATGGTGGCTTGAGAAGAGGAATAACTTTAGGAAAATAATTCAAGGTTACCAATACACAAAAATCATATGTGGGGGGAAGAATCATGTGGAGGACATTATCACAGAGCCAGTAATGACCAAGGAGAGGGCGACGAAAGTTCCCAATAAATGTAGGCACAGGATGGAGATTAGGATGCCCATAATGCGAGCCCCTATCCCAGGGGGAACGAAGAAGAAATGGAGACTTTGTACACCATAGGTGCCAATCCCCAATTGTAACAGACCGCTCATATGATGCAACCCCTTCATACCCCGGGGACTTATGAAAGTAGAAAATAGGATGGGACACTATAGTCTTCTCAGTAGTATAGTTAGGAGCCAGATAATCACCTTGGTCATAATCTACAGGTATGGTAGTAGGGCACATAGGAGTACCTGGAGAAACTACCCACACAGGTTCCTCCTTCTCTGGGAGAACATTAGTATAGTTACAGGGAATGGGAAGAACAGTTGAGATGTCTCTTGTTAAACAAAACACTCCAGAAGCTGGATAGGGAGACGTAAAAACTGGCCTTAGAGAAGAGTCAGAGGGGGAAGTAGCATTATAAAGGACCACCAAGTATAATCCTGGCTCCAAGGGCCTGAACTCGAAAAGTAGGGAGGTATAAGAGCTGGGAGCTGCACAGGAACAGGAACAGCTGGGACATCTGTAGTATAAGGAGAAAATCGGGAACACACAATACAAGGGGAAGTAATCTTTGCCTGGCTAATTAGTTCCTGGACAGAGTGTAACCAAAGGTTGGAACGAGTTGGGGTTTTAGGAACAAGGAGGCAAGGAGTAGAAAACAACAAAAGCATCCAAACTACTAACATTTTCTTTCTTCCTAATCTAAAACAAATACAGCAAACTAATTAAGCAATAATATTTCAACAGTCTGTGCTAATCACAGATTACTCTCATATAATGTTCTCAGTCTTTGAGTTCTTATACCAGTTGGGATAGACCCTCAACTGACAAGGATCAAGCTCTCAAATTCCAAGAAAGCCAGAATCTGGACAGAAAGAGTCTCAGTGTGAAGCCGAAGTTCAGCAGCTCCTGCAGTATGCAGTTGACCCTTCTTTTCAGCTAGTAGATTCTTTGGTTCGGGTCAAGCGCAACTTCAATGGCTCCGCTGGATCTCTTTCTGCTCTCCACTGTTTAGGCTCCGTCTGATCCGTGCTGGGCTCAGTCTGGTCAGCAGACTTAATTCGAGACCAATGGACCCATGGAGTAATCCCTGCGACCTTCACAGCTGCAGGGGTAGAAAGCAAAACAGTAAAAGGTCCTTTCCATCGGGGCCCCAAAGGCTGGAGCCTCCAGTCTTTCACCCAAACTCTATCCCCTGGCAGGAAGGAATGTACCTGAGCCTGGAAGGGGACAGGGTTTATTTCTCTCACATAAGACTGAAGCTCAGAAATTATCTTGCCCAAGAGGGCTACCTGCTCCTGTACCTGGGCAGACCCTAAAATCCCTATGTCTCCCTTAATTCCCTGCAAAATGGCTGGGGGCTTCCCATACACAATTTCAAAGGGAGAGAGGGCTGTTCCTTTAGTTGGAGTGCATCGGAGGCGGAAGAGGGCTAGTGGCAGTGCCTGTGGCCATTTCAGTTGGGTTTCCTGACAAATCTTTGCTAGGCTATTTTTCAAGGTTCTGTTTGCCCGCTCAACCTGCCCTGAACTCTGGGGACGATAAGCACAATGCAATTTCCAGGTAATGCGCAATGCGCGGGACAGGGCCTGAAGTGTAGCTTCAACAAAAGCGGGCCCATTATCTGAACCTATGGCAAGGGGCAGTCCATACCTGGGGATGACATCCCTAAGGAGGGCTCGAGCTACTTCTGTGGCTTTCTCAGTGACTGTAGGATATGCTTCCACCCACCCAGAAAAGGTACAGACCATGACCAAGAGGTATCGGAGCCTACCGCTCCTGGGCATTTCTGTGAAGTCTATAACTAGGGACTCAAAGGGTGTTAGTCCCCTAGACTGAACTCCTGGTGGAATACGGGGTCCCTGACGGGCATTATTCTGGGCACAGAGAGTACATCGGGCTGAGGCAGTGGCAACCAGACTATCCAATCCTTCCAGCACCACTACTCGACTGAGTAGGCGGGCTAGTGCTGTTTTCCCTAAGTGTGATAGGTCATGAGCTTGAGACACTACAGGCCAAGCTAGGTGGCGTGGCACCAGAACTCTGGTATCAGGGAGATGTAACCAGCCATCAGGTCTCCTTACTGCACCTTCTTCTTGAGCCCATTTCTCTTCCATTTGGGTATACATAGGCGTCCATTCTTGCAATCGAATCTGGAACAGGGGAGTCACAGTACTTGCTAGGGGTCCTCGAGCAGCTTCCTTGGCCATCCGATCAGCATGGCGGTTCCCTCGGGCCACTGGAGTATCTATCCTTTGGTGTCCCCTGCAGTGAATAACAGCTACCTTCTTAGGGGCCCACACAGCCTCTAGCAGCTGAAGTATTTCGGGTCCATACTTAACAGGTTGGCCTGCAGCATTTATGAGTCCCTTTTCCTTATACAAAGCTCCATGAGCATATAGAGTTGTAAAGGCATACTTGGAATCAGTATAAATGTTGGTTACCAGTCCTGCTGCTAACTCCAGAGCTCGTATGAGGGCCACAAGTTCTGCTTTCTGGGCTGAAGTTCCTTGGGGCAGGGCTCTTGCTTCTATCACCTTGTCCTCTGTCACCACAGCATAGCCTGCCAATCGCTTAGAGTTCTCCACGTAACTGCTTCCATCTGTGAAATAAATTACATCTGGGTCCCTCCACGGAACATCTTTAAGATCTGGTCGACTGGAGTACACTTCATCCATGGTTTGGATACAATCATGATCCGGAGGTCCCTCAGATGCTGGCAAAAGAGTGGCGGGATTGAATGTAGCCACTGTTTCCAGGTGTATCCGTGGATTCTCACACAAGCTAGCTTGGTACTTAACCATGCGGTTATTTGTAAACCAGTGGTTGCCCTTATACTCCATGAGGGTAAGAACTGCGTGGGGGACTTTAACAACCAGTTCTTGCCCCAAGGTCAGCTTGTCAGCTTCCTGGACCAGTAAGGCTGTTGCTGCAATGGCCCTCATGCAGGCTGGCCATCCTTTAGCCACTCCATCCAGCTGTTTAGACAGGTATGCAACAGGCCTCTGCCAGGATCCCATCATCTGGGTCAGCACTCCCAGAGCAACCCCCTGTCGCTCATGGACATACAGTGAGAAAGGTTTCTCCACATCAGGAAGGCCTAACGCAGGGGCTTGGAGTAGGGCTTTCTTTATGGCAATGAAGGATTGTTGAGCAGTAGGTCCCCATTCAAATGGTTCCTTTTCACCCCCCTTTGTGGCTTGGTAAAGGGGTTTCGCCATCAATGCAAAATTTGGAATCCAAATTCTGCAGAATCCGGCTGCTCCCAGAAATTCCCTAACTTCTCTTCTGGACTTGGGTTGGGGAATTGCAGCAACTGCTTGCTTCCTACTGACATCCAGTCTCCGACTTCCCTGGGAAATACAGAAGCCCAGATACTTCACTTCTGACTGACAAAGTTGGGCCTTTGAGCGTGAGACCTTATAGCCTGCATCCAAGAGTAACTCCAGCAATTCTCTGGTAGCCTCAAAACACTCTTCCTGAGTCACTGCTGCAATCAGGAGGTCATCTACATACTGGAGTAAAACTCGCCTGGAAGGCTCAGATTTAAAAGTCTTAAGGTCTTGTCCTAGGGCAGTCCCAAAAATGGTGGGGGAGTTCTTGAACCCCTGTGGCAGGCGGGTCCATGTATACTGAAGCTTCCTTCCTGTTACTGGGTTTTCCCATTGAAAGGCAAAAAGCAGTTGACTGGCGGGGGCCACCCGAATACAAAAGAAGGCATCTTTTAGATCTAGTGTCGTGAAATGGGTAGCTCCAGAAGGTATCAATCCTAGCAAGACATATGGATTAGGCACTACAGGGTGTAATGAAATAGTGGATTTGTTAACCACTCGTAAATCTTGGACTGGCCGGTAGTCCTCAGTCCCTGGCTTCTGAACTGGCAACAGTGGCGTATTCCATGGAGACTGACAAGGACGAATAATTCCATGGGATAACAGACGATTCAGGTGTGCTTGGATCCCTTCCAGAGCCTTTCTGAGAATTGGGTATTGGCGAAGATGGATTGGCCGGGCATTTGGAAGTAAGTCTACATGGACAGGAGGAATATTTCGGGCCAACCCTGGGGGATTATCTTCTGCCCATACCCCTCTGACTTGAAAGCTATCTGCCAGGGGTAGGTCAACTTGGCCATGTGACTGATGCAGCCGCCATTCTTCTTCAAGGGGGCAGCAGAAACTCAATATACCCTTTGGGCTAGATGTCGGGGGCCGAAAGGAGACTGAAGTCTGGCCATCAGAGTCAAAGGAAATTTGGGCCCTAAGCTTGGACAGCAGGTCTCGACCTAACAAAGGGATTGGACAGTCTGGCATATACAGGAATTCATGAGTGACTGTGTGTGAGCCTAACTGGCATCTACGGGTCGTCAGGAAGGGCCTCCGGTTCTGCACCCCCGTGGCTCCCACCACTCGGACAGTTTTTCCAGACACAGGCGCTAATCGCTCCGTCACAACAGAATGTTCAGCTCCTGTATCAATCATGAATGGAATTGAGCGGCTCCCTATAGTTAACTTGACCATAGGTTCCTGGGAGCCCAGTTTGTAGGAACCCGGTCTGTCCTATTCGTCCCATTCTGCCATCTCGGCTATCCCGATGATGTCAGATTCAGGAGGCTCATATCTTCCCTCTCGAACTCGGCCTCGGCTTCCTCGATCTCCTGGTCCCCTTCTCAGTCCCTGGCGCCTCTGGGGGCATTCATCTTTCCAGTGCCCTCTTTCCTTACAGTAGGCACACTGATCCCTCTCCAATCTTGGTCTGGGATTCTCCCCCCTTGGCCGGGATTGATTGAAGGAATCTCGGGGCCTGGCTGGTGGTCCGGGGTCCCACTTTGGCTTCCCATTAGCTAGAGGTCGACCTCGATTAAGGGTGGAATTAGTAATGGCTGCCGCTAAAAGGTCGGCCTTCTTCTGCATCTTCCGGTCAGCCTCTCGACGCACCTCCTGATCTCTATTAATGAAAACCTTGGTTGCGATCTCAATTAGCTGGGTGGTATTCATCCCTGCGAATCCCTCTTGACGCTGCAACTTCTTCCGGATATCTGGCATACTTTGGGCCACCAATGCGCTATTCACCATTCTCTGGTTTTCTAGGGCTTCAGGATCAAATGGGGTGTATGTTCTGTAGGCTTCAATTAGTCGCTCTAAAAAGGCCCCAGTGGATTCAGTTGCCCCTTGGAGAATTTCAGAGACCTTTGCCAGATTAATGGGCCTCTTTATGCCTTTCCTCATACCTTCCAGCAAGTCCCGGCAATAGCCAGACAACAGTTCATAGTGCTGCCCATTATTTGGATCCCAAACTGGAGCTGCGCGAGGAAACCGAGCTCTAACCCATTCCTCTAGGTTCTGTGTCCCCTCGGGGGCACGCGCTCGCGTGATGGCCTCAGCATTTTGCAAAATCTTCCGCCTCTCCTCAGTTGTGAAGAGGGTCAGGAGAAGTTGTTGACAATCAGTCCAGGTTGGGTTATGGGTGGCCATAATGCTAGCCACTAGGTCCACCACTGCCTGAGGCTTTTCAGTATAAGAGGGGTAATGCGTCTTCCAATTCAGGAGATCGGTGGTTGTGAAGGGTACATACTGATAGGCCTGTGCCTGTATAACCTGACCCTGATTATTAGGATCCGGTCGAGTGGTAGTTACCTGACGGAGTGGCAGAACTCTCGAGGAGGTGGGAATGGAATCTGAGGTAGAGCTAGGAGCTACCCTCCTATCATGCTCAAAGGTGATTGCAGCAGGTCTAACCCATTCAGGGGAGGTGTGTTGAAACCCTGAGGGATGGGGAGGGGTACTCATAGACTGAGAGGTGGTCACAGGTGAGTCAGTCCATTGAAAGGGATGCCGGGCCCCTAATGAGTGGGTAGGGGTACTAGAGGGAGAGGCTGGGCTGTCAGGAGTTGAGGAGTCAGGGAGTGGAGCCCAAAGCGGGTCTACAGAGGTTAACAGGGAAGGATGTGGCAGAGGAGGGTAGAGACTGGCTGAAAGTCCAACCTAGGATGTGGTGGGGTTCGCACAGTGGGGGAGGAACTATCCGGAGAAGCCTGTACTGGAGAAGCTTGGGCTGGGCGGCGTGGATCTCTAGGGGCGGCACGAAACCCCAACAATGGGCCATAAGGTGGTGGCTCAAGATCTGAGGGGTCATCAGAGAGTATGGGTTTCTCAGGCAGGGTAGGGGCGGAAGCCACCGATTGAGTGGTAGGCTTCCTGGGGCTCTTTCCCTCTTCTAGTTTAGATTTTCTAATCTTTCTTTGAGCACGGCCTAACATGAATTTTACTGGGGATCCCATATAAGTTTTCAACCAAGAGGGAGGGTCAGTCACAAGGCTATCCCAGGAATCTATATAAGGGAGTTGTTCAGAATATTCTGGTTCTCCTACAACTATGCTGTAGACCTTCCGGATTACTTCAATATCTAAGCTGCCACTAGGGGGCCACCCCACTCCCATAGATGGCCACTCAACTTCACACAAGGTTCTTAAAGTACTTGAGCTTAAAGTCTGTCCATAGTCATTAATTAAAAATCCTTTTTTAAAATTCTTAAGCATACAATCTAGGGGGGTAGCAATTTGTCTAGATGATGTCCCACCCATAATGCTTACAGTTACAACACACAAAGGGGGAGGGAATTTTTGAAAGTGCAGTAAGGGGTCCGCACTCTCGAGACACTAGGTAGACAGACAGCAATCGCTTCCTTCCGTTGCTGGCCAATTGAACTCGCGTTAATTGGAAACGCAGCTATAAGAAGTCCGCACTCAGTTAATCATTCACGCATCACACATTCTGCACAAAAATCCCACCCAACAATTTCAAATTTCTCAGATACAGATAAGCTCAAGCGGTTTCGCTTCTAATCTCCACTAGACTAGAAGGTACTAGGGCCTTCGCTGAGAGTTGATCAGGCTCTCCTTCCCTCAATTTTTGAGGGGCTGGTTTACAATTTTCTAGCTAGAATTACAATACAGAATACAGAATACATACCCGGCGAATGTTCTCCAGTCAGTTGGGTGCTGGGATTAATGCAGGATTCAGAATCCCACCGCTGCCACCAAGAATTGTTGCAGGAATTGATGCATAAATTTATGATACTTCAGGAGTCAGACAGCACACACCAGAATGAGAGAGTAATCTTCTTTATTTGCCAGCAAACAAAGTAGAACATCAGCATTAAGTCTCTTCTTCTCTTTCTCAGCTCTCTTTGTCTCTCTCTCAGCTCTCTGTGTCTTTGTGGCTTCTGTCTCAGCTGCTTCTCTTCTTATGCTGTCTTCTCCTTCTTCTGTCTGTTCCTTCTGTCCTTCTCTTTCTTCTGAGCTCCTTCTGACGTAACCTGCTTCTTCTCCCACTTAAATACAGTTCTATCTAGCCTAGCCTAGCCCCCTTACTCTCCAATTGGTTAAGGAATAGATTGATTACCTTGCCTCAACCAATCAGCTCCATACAAATATCAGTTACATAGGTTCCAGACATCCTAAACTGACCTGTGACCTGGGGCCCCTTACACCAGACATTTGGTCTCCAGAACTCCTGCATGTTATTATGATTGATTTCTCATCTATAGCTTAACCTGGGTTCCCTTAGAGGATAATGGATATTCTTACATTTATTATTCTCATATTCCTAGTACTAACTGCTAACTAAACTCTGGTATTCATTAAAGGGGTCAAGGGCCAATCTTACTTAATAGCATACATATCAGGTTATTACTTTCAAGACCATTTCTACATTTTACCTATAATTAATCAAGGAGAAGAGAGCTGACTAGTCCTGACCTCTTTCACCTATCAGCTTATACATTGAACCAGCCAGAACTGCAGATAACTTAAAACACATGTTGGCCTCTTCACTGCAGTCCTTGCTTAGAAAGTCAGACAAAGAATTGAACAAATATTCTACATAGAAATTACAGAATAAAACATATTCTAAAATAAGCATCCTTATAAAACATATTCTAAATATCAAGAACTTCTAAATAATATTTCAGCCTATTCCTTAAACTACAATGTGTCATATGTCTGGCTCATGCCTGCTTACAAAACTACAGTATGCCTAACAGTATACAGATATTGAGCTAGCATTGGCAATTCACAAGGGTGAGAGTTTCATTTCTCACTGACCTTTCTAACCTTTGGCTCGGCAAGCTAGACATTGAGTAATTAACCTGAACCATCTGGCATTCCTTCATTTTAGTTGCAAAACTGAGAATTTAAAATAGTATTTGAGCACCTTTAAACAAAATTAACCCTTAATATGATTTCTTATATATATTATGCCCATGGCTGCCTCACCTGGAGATAGCCCCTTTTGTACTGTCCACAGACAATATCCCTCCAATGTTTTTAATCAGCAGATCTTACTCCAGACTTTTTTAGCCTTGAAAGACCAATGAATTAACAGACCTGGTTCAATTTCAGTGGATTTTGTCAGAACTGACCCTTCTATAAAGATGAAAGACTCAGGGGGGAAGGGAGACGGGGTAACAGTGTAGCACAGCAGAGCAGCAAGTTACTGTCAGCTCAGCAGCAGGCCTTTGAGTACCCCTTCAGACAGAAAGTTTGTATCAGAGGGGGCAGGACCCAGCAGGTCATGTGCAAGCTCAGTGCCAAAGTCTCACCACTGTGCTGAATTTCTTTGTGATGTAGGCTGTGGCTCCAATAGAGAATGGAAGTAGGATGGGGGTGGGAACAGTGGGAACAGGGAGAGGGGAGGAGGGGGAGAGCTATACTCCTTGTGGGGAGGGAGGAGTGTTGGAAACAAGAAAAATGCTAGACATTATGGGGAGTAATGAAAGGGAGATGCTGGACTTTGCTGAGATAAGAAGTGAAATGGAAGATCCTAGACTATGGGGGTAGGGAAGGAAAGGGAGACGCTGGATATAGATGGTGTGGTAGGATCTTGACCCACCATAGGGGGATATATGGCTAAATGTCTGCTTAGAGCATTAGATACCCTAAGGCCAGCCCTGGTCAAAACTTTAGAAAAATTATTCATTTCTGTTGGGATGTTTTCTAAAAGAATTACAAAGTTCTAATTGTAAAAATCAGATCTATTTGAAGGACCAGATGTGAGAAGCACTATTCAAAAGGAACATATAACCCTTTTTCCCATACTTTTGTGATGACTAATGCTGGAAAGTTTCTAACTTAGACATACAGCACAGTCATTTAGATTTAGACTGTGTCATCTTTTTTCTGCTGTAATTCTATTTTTGGTGTACCGTGTGTACTGGCTGTTCAGTAAAGTTGCTCTATTTGGCATTTCATTCCTAGACCAGATTTATATAGATTTTTTTCTCTTTTTAATCATCCCAAAAGAATCTAAAATGAGGTCTAGGGACTGACTCAGAAGTGAATGTATTTATATTTCTGAAGCACTGTGTTTACACACTTTACTAACTTTATATGAGGTTCTATAGCCTGGCAGGTACTCCATTTAAACTACCACTTTAGCTCTTAGGTCTATGAAATTATATCTCCTCACTATGCACTATTTCTAAACATGGTTATAAGCCTCATAATGATAGCATGCTCTCCTAAACTGCTTCCTACAGTCTGAACATGTGGCATTCGGAGGTCACTGAAAATTCAACTCAGACATAGAAGATAAAAGAAATCAGAAAACAAAAGGCAAGATACTGCAAGCTGTGGGGGGAAAAGGAAAATGAAAGGTCAAAAACAATTAAATGGAATATAGTGGATTATAAATCACCAAAGCTTTAAAAGAGAGCAATAGAAGTCAAAGACAGTTGAATCAGTACTAGAAGGTGAATGGTAGTCTTTGAAAGGATACTAGATTCTAAAGAACAAGGATGAAAACTTCAGTATTAGACTGTTCTGAATATCAGTGTCTTGGTTTCTTGCCTCTAGTGGTATTATTATGATGATAATAATGGAGATGATATATAGCACAGAACACAAAGCTTTGTCTGGTATTACCAAAGAATTCAGGCTTCACCCAGAAACTTAGTAATTATCCATCTATCACTGCAAAATATAGCTTGAACTCAACAAAACAGGTTTTGTTTTGTTTTGTTTTTGTAAATCCAGTGTTGTCAAAGGTTTTGTGGAAACTTGTGCAGCCTTGTTATAATTCCACCCAAATTTCCTATAAATGATTATAATGATGATGATTAGTAATTTGTATAATGTTACCCAGATGGGCACAGAGGTACATAGAATCCATGCTCCTTAGAGTTTACAATCTACACAAGACCCAGGGGAATGATTTTAATACAGAACACCCAGGTAAGAAAGGTATATAAATGCATATGTTGCACTTACCTATGTGCCTTTATATTAATAACCATACCATAGTTGTATTTATATCCCACCTGTATCTACATAAAAATCAAAGTGGGTCACAAATAATAAAACAAATAACCTCACCAACACAGTTATATCTGCTCCAAGGCAGGTATAAATAAACTGATGTATGTGCCAGTAAGACTGGGTGCATATGGACATGCTATAAACTACACACATAAGTACCAAGCCCATTGCCATTTTGCTTATTTACTACTCCCCACGTCTTGAAATGTCTACCTGTATATCATACAAAAGTATGTGCTGTGTGGCAAGGTTTTATGCACCTGTGCCCTGAGCAATTATTATTATTATTATTATTATTAGCATTTGTATAGCGCTACCAGACGCACGCAGCGCTGAACACCTGACACAAAGAGACAGTCCCCGCTCAAAAGAGCTTACAATCTAAGTATATGAATGTCCTACTGGTTACAGTATTATTATCTAATGGAAATTGGGCACTCACATGATCTTATTAAATAGGGGATGCCTAAATGGAGGCATGCACTTATAGAACTGCCCCCTACAATAGAAGTGAATTTTAAAGATTGTTTTTCAACTCTGCCTTGACCGACATTGCACTCGAGGTCTGTATTTTTGAATTCTATTTGTGTGAAAGATAAGAGACAGCTCTAATTAATTTGGTATGTGAAGGGAGAGGTGGAGCCTGTTTCAAGTTCAGACTGGCCACCTGGACTGAGAAACATGTGACCACCTTCCCACAGTATGGCTTATTTACCAAAACAGAGAAATTCTCAAGCATTCTGTAATTTTCCTTAGCTCTGAACATGAGTTCTAAGCCTAATAAAAATGGGGACTTCTTATAGTGCAGCCAGAAGCTCATCTATGGATGGACGAATTGCATAGAACCAGACTCCTGGTCATGAGACTCTGGCTTCGCTGAAAAAGGGGCTTCTCTCAGCTGATGTAAAAAGCCTGGATGATGTAAGGACCAGTGATGTATGTATAGGTATTGTTTATATTATAGTGTATTGCTTCTTTTCCTGGCCTAGAAACTCCTAGCATTGCCTGGATGCAGGGACCAGTGATGTAATGATTGTTTCTTTTTAACTATAGATAGGTATTGTTTCTTTTTAGTTATATAGCTTAATCATTGTGTATATTAGACAATAATGAACCTCTAATAAAAGTCTCCACAGTAATTACTGAGTAGTCTGTGTTAGTGCTTGTGTCAGTGAGGCAGGCTGTAAAACCAGGTCAGAACACCCCCTAAGAGTTTAAATCAGGCACCATTCACTGAAGGAAGCATATATAAACATCTTGAAAATTTGAAAGTGGACAAAGCTATGGGGCCACATGGAATATATCTCAGGACATAGAGGAAGCTCAGACAACTCCTGGCGGGATCTCTTAAGGATTTAATAGATCTTTAGAGATGGGAGAGGTTCAACAGGATTGGAGACAAGCGGATGTGGCCCTCTTCATAAAAATGGGGACAGGGAAGACGTGGGAAACTACAGGCCAGTAAGCCTCACATCAGTGGTAGGAAAAATAATGGAGTCACTGCAGAAGGAAAAATAGTTAACGTTCTAGAAGCCAACAGGTTGCAGGATCCGAGGCAACATGGCTTTACCAAAGGAAAATCCTGCCAAATTAATCTGATTGACTTCTTTGACTGGGTGGCCAAAAAAACTGGAAAAAGAACATAAGCTAGACGTAACCTATTTGGATTTCAGCAAAGCGTTTGATATGGTCCCTTACAGAACATTCACAAATAAGTTGAGAGGACCCAAAGTTGTGAACTGGACTGGAAACTGGTTGACCAACAGGTGACAGAGGGTGTTGGTAAATGGAATCTGCTTCGAGGAAAGGAAGGTGAGCAGTGGAGTACCTCAGGAGTCGGTGCTGGGGCCAATTCTGTTTTAATATATTTGTGAGACTTCTATTATATACAAATGCAAGCTTAAGAGAATATCTTTATATCATACAATTTCAATAATCCCCTTCTAAAATGATCAGTTTTAACAGTTGACTTCAAACCACATATTTCATGTATATTTTTAACAATTCTTCAACGGAAGAGGAAAAAGCCTCAAAAGAGCTCCTACTAATTGTGGCACAGCCTACTTTATCAGGGAGCATACACTTTCATCATCAGCAAGAAAACTCCATCCTCCTTTTAATTTTTACTATAATTTCAATATACAAAAGTATTTTAATATACCAAAAAATGTTTTTACTAGCTGAGCTTTTTGGCTGAACTTATCTGTGCACGATGTCCAGTGTTATCCAAATGCCACGGTCGACTTGTTCCAACTGGCCAAAGCTTTGAACCTTCTTCAGGGTCTGTGGTGAGTCTCATTCACTGATCTGGCGCCCGGTGCACTACTTCTGCAGTTCTCTAGTGTCCTGATAAAGTAGGCTGTGCCACAATTAGTAGGAGCTCTTTTGAGGCTTTTTCCTCCTCCATTGAAGGATTGTTAAAGTCAACTGTTAAAACCGATAAGCTTAGAAGAGGATTACTGAAATTGTATAACATATTGGTGAGAGACATTGCTGAGGGTTAGAAGGAAAAGTTTGCCATTTTGCATTTACAGTTAGTCCAATTTCTAGATTGTTTAAATGCTTGTGATACCAGCATTAATTTTTCTAACAATATAAGAGGGAGACAACTAGGTTTTTGGATGTACATTTGCCTTTAGTTAATGGGGGTTTTCAGACAGAGGTTTTAGAAAGCCTACTGATAGGAATGCTGTCCTTCATTACAAAAGCCATCACCCTAAGGGGTTAAAGGACAGCATTACTGTAGGTCAGTTATTAAGAGGAGTGGCCTAGTGGTTAGAGTGGTGGACTTTGGTCCTGGGGAACTGGGTTTGATTCCCACTGCAGGCACAGGCAGCTCCTTGTGACTCTGGGCAAGTCACTTAACCCTCCATTGCCCCAGGTACAAATAAGTACCTAAGCCGCATTGAGCCTGCCATGAGTGGGAAAGTGCGGGGTACAAATAAAATAAAAAAAAAGATTAAAACGGTTTAATAGGCAGGCTAGACAATAAATAGATAGGGGTGTTATCCTAAAAAAAGTGATTCGTTCAGCCTATAAACGAGCTTGTAATGCCCATAGATGTTGGCTGATTGATGACACTTTGCGTCAACAGAAAAGTGAATCAGTGGTAAAAAGTATTTTACCTTTTTCGACTCAGGGGGCAGCCTTGAATTGTATTATTCGGAAGCATTGGCCCATCCTCCAGGTACATACACAGTTTACAGAAAAGCCACAGATTGCATATACAAGAACTGGTAATTTGGGGAACCTTCTGTCCAATAGTAGACGAGAGGGACAACAAATTTGGGGGAGTAGGACACACAAGTTGTCAATGATGTGTGTACTGTCAATATGCTATTATTACTCAGCCTCATCCTAGAACGGGGAAAAGTATTTTATTTATGGGACAGTACTAATTGTGATTCAGATCAAGTAGTGTATGCTATCCAATGTCCTCGTTCCAACTGGTACATCAGTCAAGCTAATTTCTAAATTAAACAGCAGATAATGGAGCATCGGAGCAATTTAAGAACACATAAAAAAGAAGCACCACTAGTGGATCATTGGATTTTGCACAATCACTTGGAAAGTGAATTGCAATTTGTAGTTTTGCTGAGAATCAGTTTAGCATGGGGGGGAGGGGAGATGTGTCTGCTTTGTTATTACAGAAGGAGCAATGGTTTATATTTGATTGGGCAACAGTTTCTCCTAAAGGGTTGAGTAAGGATATTGAGTGGATAATTTGACTATTACATCATGGATCTGCACCAATCAGAATAGAGGACTGTTGTATTTGAAGATCACATAAGTTAGAGAAGTAGTGAACATTACAGCATGTGTCGGCATCCTGAGCAGCAGAGCGGAGTAGGAAGAAAGGTCTCTTCCAAGCTAGCTGATAATGGATTATATTGAGAAAACAATGTTTGAAAGATGTAAAGACTTCTGAAAGAATACAGTAGGTTTTTGAGTAATAAATAACTATGTAGGTTTCATTTAGTTTATTGTATTTTTAGATTGATGTTCTCCTGAAGATGTCATTGGGTGGCAAAACGTGGCACCGCATCAAGAACAGAGAACTACAACTGCAGGAGTTAGGTTTTGATTCACGGACTCACAGAGGTTACATTTGTTAGTGATAATTGAAAGCACACACCAACTCCACAGGACTTCCAAGCTAACTGATTTTTCAAACTTTTGGAAGACATTGATTTTGATAAATGAACAGTTGAGAAATATTGTATATACAGTGAATATAATGGTTGGTACTCCAATAATATTAACAACTAATTTAAAGATTGTTTGATAGGGCAGGAGGTAGGGGAATGATGCAATGATGGAACAGTGCTTCAATAGGTGTTTCATTCACACTGAGCACCAAAGAACATTTTTAAAAAGAAAATTTTTTATAGTATTAACTAGTAAAAAAGCCCCGTTTCTGATGCAAATGAAACTGGGGCTAGCAAGGTTTTCTTCAGAGTGTGCATGTGGGAGTGTGTGTCCCCCTGCCCTCTGCCCTCTCTCCCTTCCCCTGTGCTGTCTGTCCCCTCCCCCCTCCGAGTCCAGTCCTTCAGTGTTAAGTTTCCTGCTGTGCTGTGTTTGTGTTACAGAGAGAGTGAGGGCGTCTCTCTCCCCTCCCCCCTCTGAGTCCTTCACTGTTACAGAGAGGGATTTCGTGCTGTGCTGTTTTCCTTCACTCATGGGGAAACCGGATATCTCTGGCGCTTCACACTTCCGGCTGGAAGCTTCATTAGAACGTTGGTGGTGCCTTTTATATATAGAGATATGAGTATATGAATAGGTTTACACTGGTAAAAAGATAGTAGTAGTTAAAATTAATGCCAAGAAGTGCAGAGTGATGCAGCTGGGGTGCAGAAATCCAAAGGAAATGTACTGGATAGGAGGAGATTGATAAGAATGGTTCAGGCGAAGGACCTTAGGGTGATGGTGCCTGAGGATCTCGAGGTGACAAAACAATGCGACAAGGCAGTGGTCACAGCCAGAAGAATGCTAGGCTACACAGAGAGGGGTATAATCAGCAGAAGAAAGGAGCCTCCTTTTCTTCCTTTTCTGAAATCAGTAGAGGAAACTGCACATTTTCTTTCCTCCTCAAAACTATCTGTTTCTCTGATCCTATTCCCACCCATCTACTTAGCGTTATCCCTTTTATCTGTCATATCCTCAATCTTTCACTTTCCACTGTGACTGTTCCTAATGCCTTCAAACATGCCGTAATCACACCACTCCTCAAAAAACCTTCATTGGACCCTACTTGTCTTTCCAACTATCGCCCCATCTCCCTCCTCCCTTTCCTATACAAGACCACTTGAACGTGCTGTTCACTGTCATTGTCTTGACTTTCTTTCATCTCAAGCTATTCTTGATCCACTTCAATCTGGCTTTCGCCCTCTTCATTCAACTGAAACAGCACTTGCTAAAGTTTCCAATTATCTGTCCTTGGCTAGATCCAAAGGTCTGTATTCTATCTTTATCCTTCTCAATCTCTCTGCTTTTTTTTTTTTTTTTGTTACATTTGTACCCCGCGTTTTCCCACTCATGTCAGGCTCAATGCGGCTTACATGGGGTAATGGAGGGTTAAGTGACTTGCCCAGAGTCACAAGGAGCTGCCTGTGCCTGAAGTGGGAACCGAACTCAGTTCCTCAGTTCCCCAGGACCAAAGTCCACCACCCTAACCACTAGGCCACTCCTGTTGATTACTGCCTACTCCTTGATGCACTGTCTTCACTTGGATTTTAGGGCTCTATTCTTTCTTGGTTTACTTCTTATCTCTCCCATCGTATTTTAGTGTATACTCTGGTGGATCCTCCTCCACTTCTATCCTACTATCAGTTGGTGTAGCTCAGGAATCTGTCCTGGGACCTCTTCTTTTCTCCATCTATACTTTTTCTCTTGGCACTCTGATCTCATCCCATGGTTTTCAGTACCACCTTTACGCTGATGACTCCCAGATCTACCTCTCCACACCAGAAATTTCCAGGCCAAAGTATAAGCATGCTTGTTTGACATTGCTGCCTGGATGTCTCGTCGCCATCTGAAACTAAACATGACCAAGACTGAGCTTCTTATCTTTTCCCCTGAACCAACCTCTCCTCTTTCCCCAATCTCTATCTTTGTGGATAACACTCTCATCCTCCCTGTCTCATCAGCTCGTAACCATCTTTGACTCCTCTCTCTCCTTCTCTGCACATATTCAACAAACTGCTTAAATCTGTTGTTTCTTTATATCACCAAAATTCATCCTTTCCTTTCTGAGCACACTACCAGAACCCTTATCCACAATCTTATCACCTCTCGCTTAGACTATTGCAACTTGCTTCTCACAGGTTTCTCACTAAGCCATCTCTCTCCCCTTCAATTTGTTCAAAATTCTGCTGCACGACTTATACTCCGCCAGTGTCGCTATGCTCATATTAGCCCTCTCCTCAAGTTGCTTCATTGGCTCCCTATCCGTTTCTACATACAGTTCAAACTCCTCTTATTGACTTTCAAGTGCATTTACTCTGCAGCTCCTCAGTACCTCTCCACCCTTATCTCTCCCTACACTCCTCTCCAGGAACTCTGTTCACTGGTTAAATCTCTTGTATCTGCAGTGCACCCTTCTCCTCCACTGCTAACTCCAGACTCCGTTCCTTTTATATTGCAGCACCATATGCCTGGAATAGGCTTCCTGAGCCGGTCCGTCAAGCTCCATTTCTGGCTGTCTTCAAATCTAGGCTAAAAGCCCACCTTTTTGGTGATGCTTTTAACTCCTAATCCTTACTCACTTGTTCAGTAACCATGTTTTATCATTCCCACCTTAGTAATTCCCTTATCCCTTATTTGTCCTGTTTGTCTGCCCTAATTAGATTGTAAGCTCTCTCGAGCAGAGACTGTCTCTCTTCACATCCAGTGTACAGCACTGCATATGTCTAGTAGCGTTGTAGAAATAAGTAGTAGTAATAGGTAGCGTGGGCACATTAACACATACTACATGATTAGCGTGGGAGTAGCGTAGGAGTCCTTACCACCTCCTAAATAGGTGGCGGTAAAGTATCCCACGGTAATGACCATGCACTAATGAGGAAATTAGTGTGTGACCGTTTCTAAAAAGTATGCACCCATTTTACTGCCATGCTAAAAGTGGCCATAGCGTGTGGGAAAACACACACGTTGACACCAGCATCATCCACTTATTAGCATGACTTGGTAAAAGGACCACATGCAGGGGCATAATCAAACAGGGTGCCCAAGTTTTCCTGAGGGCGTCCTCACAGGACGTCCCTGCAAAGGGGCGGGAAAACCCATATTATCGAAACAAGATGGGCGGCCATCTTTCATTTCGATTATATGGTCGGGGACACCCAAATCTCCACATTTAGGTCGACCTTAGAGATGGTCGTCCCCGATTTTCGGCAATAATGGAAACCGAGGACGCCCATCTCAGAAACGACCAAATCCAAGCCCTTTGGTCGTGGGAGGAGCCAGGATTTGTAGTGCACTGGTCCTCGTGACAGGCCAGGACACGAACCGGGCACCCTAGGGGGCACTGCAGTGGACTTCAGAAAAAGCTCCCAGGTGCATAGCTCCGTTACCTTGTGTGCTGAACCCCCCCCAAAACCCACTCCCCACAACTGTACACCATTACCATAGCCCTTAGGGATGAAGGGGGGCATCTAGATGTGGGTACAGTGGGTTTGTGGTGGGTTTTGGAGGGCTCACATTTACAAGTTTAAAAAGTATGGGGATGATGGGCCTGGGTCCGCCTGCCTGAAGTGCACTGCAGTACCCACTAAAACTGCTCCAGGGACCTGCATACTGCTGTCATGGAGCTGGGTATGATATTTGAGGCTGGCTTAGAGGCTGGAAAAAATATTTTAAAAGTTTTTTTTAGGGTGGGAGGGGGTTAGTGATCACTGGGGGAGTAGGGGGAGGTCATCCCCTATTCCCTCCGGTGGTCATCTGGACATTTAGGGCACATTTTTGTGGCTTGGTCGTAAAAAAAAAGAACCAAGTGAAGTCGGCCAAGTGTTCGTCAGGGACGCCCTTTTTTTTCCATTATCGGCCGAGGACGCCCATGTGTTAAGCACGCCCCAGTCCCGCCTTTGTTATGCTTCCGACATGCCCCCGTGAACATTGGTCGTCCCCGTGATGGAAAGCTCTTGAGGGCGCCCAAAATCGGCTTTCAATTATGCCGATTTGGGCAATCCTGGGAGGACGCCCATCTCTCAATTTGTGTCAAAAGATGGGTGCCCTTCTCTTTCGAAAATGAGCCCATTAGTGTCTCTTCCATCATGCTCTAATTTCTCTGGATCCATTTTCTTTTGCACCACGCCTTTTTTAGTTCAGTAGAAAATCTCACAGAAATAGGAGCATATTGTGATACAATCAGGTATTTCAAAACTGCCTTACTATTTGGTTGACATCAAATTTATTTGACATTTTTGGCTTTTTCAGCTCACCTGGAACTGGCCATCATTGGACTTAAATATTATGAGCCTTCTTTCACAATAACTTGGGGTTTTGCCCATATTTATTTTTTAATTTTTAACCCTGACCCCTCCTTTTCTTATTGTGGACTAAAGGTTTTTTTGTTTTAGCCTTTTTTAATTTATTGCTTATTGTAATTTTCTTATATCAAGTGTTAATTGCTTGATATGAGAATATATTTGTAAAAAAAAATTTTTTAAATTTAACTTTTAATCAACGTATTCCACCAGTTAATGATGGCCCTTGATCTCATTCAAGAATTCTGTATGTGTGCATCCTAAATTTAGCCAGCAGATGCCACCATTTCAATGATTTCTGAGAATATTTAATTAAATGAATTTCTGTGTAAATATTTAGTTTTGGTTTTAGTAAATTAGTGAAAAAAATGTCAGATATCTTTAAAAATGCTTGCCTCTGTCCAAAGTATGGTTTATTAGTATTTACTTAACCAGCTATATTAGAAACACAGGTTAAAGCAGTGTACAACAAATTAAGGGAGGTCTTTAAGGCAATTTTTAGATTCACAGTAGAAATCAGCTGGCGCTAAACGCTGAGACGCCCTTAGGAATATAATTGGTGTCTCGGTATTTAGCACCAACTAAAAAGGCTAGTGCACCTTAGTAAAAGTACTACTAGTAGTCATTTCTATAGCACTACTAAATGTACACAGTGCTGTACACATTAGCTACTTTCTCTATCCCTAGAGGGCTCACAATCAAGTTTTTGTACCTGGGGCAATAGAGGGTTAAGTGACTTGTCCATGGTCACAAGGAGCTGCAGTGGGAATTGAACACAGGTTGCCAGGATCAAAGCCCACTGCACTAACCATTAGGCCACTCCTCCCCTAAGGAGAACTCAATGGTGTGGTGGTATGTTCTCAGCTCCATGAGAATTCAGCTGAACTGAATTGGCATTTTCCTATTTGAGAGAGAAAGGGATTTGACATATTGGGGAAGGCACATGGAACTCTGCTCTCTAGTTCACAAAATCCTACATGGTGAAGTACCTGGCTATATGATAGATCTCATCAACCTGCCGCTTCGGAATACTTTCAGACTCTCCCGTTCATATCTTACCCTTCATTTTCCCAACTGCAACGGCATCAAGTACAGGTCCATGTATGATACCTCCTTCTCTTTCATTAGCACTCAGCTTTGGAATTCTTTGCCGAGGACCATAAAAACCATCACAGATCATCTAACTTTCAGGAAATCTCTGAAGACCATGTTATTGGAAGTGCTTATCCCACGGCTTCTTCATGTGTCTCCATTGCTGGAAGCGCATCGATCTAGAGGACACTGGACACATCCCCCTTCCCTCACAGTTTCCCTTCTCCTTTCATCCATTCCTACTCTTCACCAGTATCTCTTGTAGGTTTTTTGCTGTATTAGTTTCATTTTACTGCATTGGCATCTGCCTCTGTGGTGTATTGTAAGCCACATTGAGCCTGACACTGTTGGGAAACTGTGGGGTACAAAATAAATAAATAAATAAAATGTAACCTTGAATTACTTGGAATGAAATTGTATGAATAGCTGAAAAACTTATTTGTGTGTGTGGTGTGGGGGGGGGGGGGGGGGGGGGATGGGGTACAGATAGGCACAATAATCTTAAAAAAATAACTTCCCTGCTGGAAAACAGGCTAACTGGTAGGGGATAAATATGAACCGCTATATGTCTAGATTACTGTTTCGTTGCCTTTACAAGTAGTACATTCTTCCCAATGTTCAACTCAATCATTTTTGCAGTTTAAGCCTATTACTTTTCATGTTCTCTATACAAACAACTGATGGGTTGGATGCCCAAACAATTCTTGTATTTGTGTTCCCCCTATCCCACCCCTAATTAAGAAAACTAAATGTCTCTGAGTACGCATTATACACACATAATACACACTTTTATTAAAGAGGGCTCCTACTGTCCTGTGTGATTACATTCAGAATTGTTGGAAATAGTAATGGAGATTCCCTTGCCAGATGTCTGAGACACATGAACCAACTCTTCTGCGGCCAGTACAGGGATATTAATTTAAAGTTTCAAGTTTATTAGACTTGATATACCTACAACCCAATGAGATGCCCTTCTGAGTAGTTCACAATAATACATCAAAGTTGCATAGAAAATGTATGTGGAGTTTTCTCAAGCCTTTTGAATGGTCTTGGTTATTAAAGGTATCAGTGGGAATACATACAGGAATTTGCCTGACCATGGACAGGTGAAGGCATCCAAAGCAATTCTTTTTGTACTTGGATGCAAGGAGCAAAACATTTTGCATTTTGTGTTCTGTTCTGTTGCAAATAAGTGTCCCATTTCCAAAACAATCCTCACACTATTGTAGTGTTCAAAGACAATTTGTGCAGATTTAATTGCTTGCTGAGCCTGTCTGCTGAACGATTTTGACTTTCTGGAAGGTACATAGCCACAAGAGTAGTATGTAGGTCAACTGCAATTCTCCAAATGAGCATAGCTTCCTATACAATTTCCAGAACCCAGGCCACCCTACTTTTTTATGTAAAACACAGCCACTTGATTGAATCTGTAGCATTGTTTTGTGCAAAAAATTCTTGAAAGATTAAATTGCATATCGATTTTTCTCAGCTCCAACAGATTGATGTGGAACTGAGATTCCTCCCTAGTCCATGAATTCTGAATTTGCAAATGACCAAGGTGAGAGCACTCGACTTTGTGATGGATGCAGCTATTGTCAACACTATTTGCACGTGAAGGCATCCAAAATTCTTCCCTACCAGAAGATTCATATGGTTTCCACACCACTGTATTGACACTTTGAAAATCTGTATTATTGGAATTTGTCAGGAAATTGGTTAAGTGCACTGTTTCCAGTGCTTTTTTTAGATGCCACTACACTGCTCTCAAAGGCACACTAGAAGAATGGCCTACGGCCTAATAACCTGAGGACATGTGTTACTGTAGCATAAATTCTGGAAGATAGTTCCTCAACTAAATGAACTATTTTTCCACTGTTTACTGGCAATGTTACTAGATGGAGTTTCATGACAATAATTGTGCCTATGTATTCCAAACACTGAGTTTATGTAAGAATTTTTGTAATTTATTAAGAATCTCACCTTTGCGAGCAATTACACAGCTCTAAAGACACTCTGGCACTTTCAAAGAAGTGACTGTTATTAACCAGTCACCCAAATATGAAAAGACTACTAAGCTTCCTTTCTTGAGTTGCACGGTTTTGGGGCTACACACTTCATTAAAACTCACGGAGTTGAGCGACTGAAGGGGTGACCCCTGAACTAAAGTTTTTTCAAAAATCTGAAATGGAGAAAACGCCTGAGAGCTGGAAAAATTGGAATATGTAAATGCACATCTTTGTGTCTGAATACTTCATTAGGTCAACCATCAGTCTTTTCTTTAGGATAAATCAGCCAAGCACTTTTTACCTTATATGGCAGACTGGCACCACACAGCATATCCCAGATGCGCTGCCATTTTGAAGTTGATGGTGTCAGAGACAGGAGAGAGTGGATATCTCTCTTGCCTCATTTAAGGTACGAGCTTGGGGTGGCCTGTAACATGTATATTCATTATGGAAATCTTGAAAACCCAACTGCATTGTGGCCTCAAGGATTATGGTTGCCTACCCCTGTTTTATATTTTGGTGAGGCAGGGGGGAGGGAGTTGGGACCGATACAGATTGCAGGGGCTCCATGCTGCTTCAGACTTGGTAGTAGAATTCTGTCATTGTGCTCCATGGTAGACATCAGCGGGCTAGCTAACAGACTCTTTCTATCATACATTTTCTGCAGCCCACAGTTTTCTGCATCTGCTCCTATGCTACTGAGAATTACTGTTTGTATGCTGTAGTTCTAGGAACTGCTTTTTCCATTTGGGATGGTCCATCTCTCACCACATTTAGAAACTTCCCTCTGCTCACCTCCTTTTCTGTGGCTAGAGATGGCTTCTAGTGCTCCCCTCATTGAATGGATCCTGTGCACTGTCTCCGCTTCTTATCCTGGAAACAGAACTGCCAGGCTTACTCACGTGAGGGAGGATTGGAGATCTGCAGATAATTTTTAAACTCAGAAAAATGTCCAGACCTATTAACCATCCTTCTGGCTTCCAAATATGAATGTAAGAGCTATACAATTCTGAAAAAGCCAAATAGTTGTTGACCTTAATTTCCTGAGTCATAAGCACTTATCACAAGCCCAAACTTTGGTCCCTAAGTATGTTCCTAATTTGCAAATACCTTAATCTGGCCCTGACCACAGCAACATATATCACTTTGCAGTACACATAGCAACAAAGAAGAGAATAGTACAGTTTAGTCAGAAGGTTTCATAGTAGAAACCAGGGGTGTAGCCAGACAACAGATTTTAGGTGGGCCTAGGAAAGAAGTGGGTGGGCACCAAGTGTTCTCCCCTTCACCCACCATGAAAAAAAAAAATCTCAGTTGGTGGGAAAACGCTTCTTTCCACCTTAGCAGTCTGCAGCAGGCACGTGCTGAAAACTGAGCATGCGCAGGTGCTGGTATCCTGGAGAATAGCGTTTTCATTACCATCAGGGGGAAGTCTTCTGCTAGCGGAGCTTGGGATCCCCACTTGCTACACGTGCTGCTGTTGGGTGGGCCTGAGCCCTAATTGGGTGGGCCCCCGCCCACCTGTGGCTATGCCACTGGAAGAAACAACAAGGAAAATGAAATTTCCTTAGCATTCTTACCAGACCAGAATCTGTAGTTTATGCCTTTTGACCAGCAGATAGAGAGACTTGAATACTGTCTCTGAGTTCTGCCCTATAAGGGCACCATGAAGACTTAAGTCCTCAGTATTTTCTGTCTCCAATAGATGGATTGTACAGCTCCTGAACCATTTGGAGGACTGAGTCTCATTTAAGCACCGTGTGCCTATTAATTAGGCTTTAGCTCTAAATTATTTTATAAAAAAGAATTTAGTCTGTGGAGTGAAAGATTTCTCAGAGGAGTCTTGAGATCTCTCCTCTCCCTCCCCCCAGACTGCCTAGGGTCAGGGTATTTTCCTTTAGGTGCAATGTCAGGAAATACTACTTCACAGAAAGGATGGTGGCTGCCTGGAATGCCCTCCCACGGGAGGTTGTGAAGACAAAAATGGTAACAGAATTCAAGAATCTGTGGGATAAACACTGAGGAACACTATATAGAAAAAGGATAGAATCCAATTAAAGCAAAATGTAATGACCTCATAACTGGAGTGAGCTTTTGTGGCAGCTTCAAAGGTTGAGAAGTATGACCAATGCTGGGCAGACTTCTACAGTCTGGGTCCCATAAATGCCAAAACAGATCAGGATCAAGACTGGAGTGGGCTTTGATGGGAAGTAGGCCAGGTGCCGGACAGAATTCTGCACGCTGAGCTCCAAAGCCGGCAGGGAGAGACAGAGATTAACTGTACCAGTATTTAATCATGAAGAAGTGGAACCTGTGCAGAGTGCCAGATTCAAATTTGCCCCCTTTGTTGGTCATACTGGATGGACCATGCAGGCCTTTATCTGCCCATATTTACTATGTTACTATTTTTGGGAACAGAAGGATTTTATCCAGGTAGGATTGCAGTGTAGGGGCTCTTAGTTACTAATTGGGAGTGGTGGTTGGAGGGGTTCCTCATTGTTCAGTTGCTGCCAGGGGAGCTTGGGCAGGTGTCTGTGAGTCGGACCTGTGGGTGGGAGCCATTCTGATTAGACCATAGCACCAATTTTAAATTTCTCTCGCAACAGATGCACCTGAAGAGACGTGCAGGATAATCCCTGGATGGAAGCCCTGGCAGAGCTTGAAAAGTGCTGCTCACAGTATGGAGGCCAGCAGGATCCACCAGTAGTGTGTTCCTCTTATCAAAGCAGCTCCTGGTGCAGATCACAGGGAGAGCCCAGTGAGAAGATAATGGAGCATTTCTGCACAAAATGAGTCTTGCCAATTTTGTTTAGGCCTGCAGTTTTCAGGTGGAAGCCACCAAAAGAGCTGTCATTTTACCACAGCGATTTTCTGAGGCAGCTACAGATTCAGTATCCTCTGGGTTGAGGATAAAGTGCTCAATCCAACACTACCTTTAGAAATGGGTCTGTATAGTTTTTGCTGAGGTAGCTGCTAATGTTTCGAGACCTTCTAGTGATTTGACAGTTTTTTCTGGGAGCAGGGTTGTAATTTTCACCAAAGTTTGTAATATTCCTTCATGAGCAATTTCTATAAAGCGCTCTTAGATGAGCCAAGGAGAACAGGTTATTCTGTTGCTTCCTGTGGAGATAAAGGGAACTTCATCAAAGAGAAGATATTTGCAGATCCTGGATGATAAGGACACTAAAGTCAAGAGTGTCAGCTGCTGTTTGAAACCGACCTGGATCATTGGGAACTAAGTCATGTTCCCTTACAAGAGCAACTGAAAATTCCCTCACAGAAGAAGGAGATGATCCAATCTTTTTTTGTAGAGAAGACCTTCCTATAATCATCTCCAAAACCCTGGAAGTTTTGAACATTTAGATTGGAGACATCATGGCATGACCTGCACAAATAGGATGAGAGCTGATATGGAGGACCAGGATTGGGATTGATATCCCCAGAGGAGAGCAGGAGGAGCAAGAGAGTACGGAGAAAATTAGGAGAGGCATGATGACAGTGACGAAGGTGATATGAACTCAGATAGAATGGAGATGGTTGAATGGAAGGAAGGAAGGAAATGTTGACGATTGAGAGCTGAGAATAAAGGAGAAGACAAAAGAGATGGTGAAATGATGAAAGCAGAAGGTGGGCAATATGTTCCTGCAGTATACAGTGGTTTCAGATGGAGAAAGAGATTAAGAAGGTACAGTACCAAGAGGAGAAAGTGTACCGGAGCCATAAGAAGTAACTAGGTGAAAATACAAAGTGTATACAGAAAAGTTTTTGGTGCGTGGCACCACGAATGAAGGCCTTGGGAGGATTGGGGTGGACCTGGGAGTCACCCCAGAAAAGGCTGTGAGGATATGCAAATGGACTGGAAGTCCTCCACAGCACCTGGAAGGCAGCTGGCGGGGGCGCTGGGCACCTGATTAGCACAGGTACGCCTACTCTCTCTGCCCATGGGCACTCCCCTCCAGCAATGGAAAATAAAAAATACTTTCCAGCACGAGATTAGCATGTGCTGAGCGGGAAACTACCATGGGACACCTCAGCTCATCCTATGGTAGTCATCTTTTAGTGTCCATGTTAAGCCTACCACGCCTTAGCAAAAGAATTCATGAATGAAGAAATAATTCTTTTTTTATAGGGATATTCAAGTCAAAAAGACCAGCGATAAACAAAACTAAAAAAATATTTTCCAGCACGGGATTAGCATGTGCCGAGTGGGAAACTACCATAGGACACCTCAGTGCGTCCTACGGTAGTGCTCTTTTAGTGCCCAGTAGGCCCATGTTAAGCTTACCACGCCTTAGTAAAAGAACCGCTTAATGAAATGAAGATTATTTTTTTATAGGGATATTCAAGAAGTCAAAAAGTAAGACCAGAGATAAACGAAATAGTAAGATAACATAAAAACATGGCATATGACAGAGCTCTGCTTAAGCTGTAAAGCTTCACTGAAGAAGTAATTCATAGCATAACGATAGCTGCTTAGTTCAGAAGACTTCTTCCTGTTTGATGTGGTCCATATATTACTGGCTTGATTAAGAAAAAGTGGAGCCAAGAGGAGCTATTGTTTGACAACATGAAATTAGGAGATCTAACCCCATATATTATACTAATATATGCTTATATATGCTCAATGTTGATACCGCTTGATGTTCACACAAATTGCTTAATATATGCTTATGTATGCTAAATATGTTTAATGTTGATACAAAATTTCGTTTACTACCACCACCAGACATCACCAACCATTACTAAATACAGCCAATATGAATACCAACAAACTGCTCATGATAATCTATTTCCTTCCCCTAATCTACCACACATGGACCACTCCCAATATAAACAATAATCTACCCACAACACATAAACCCTACAGACAACCCAATTACAGCTCACCAGTCCAAAAGAGTAACAACCAACAAAAAGGAAAAATAAAAACATTCGGAAACAACCAACATAAAGGGCAGAAAGGACACAACAGAACCAAATACCAAGAAAGCAGGCAAGTAATAAAAATTAACACAACCACGTCCCAAACAGAACCTTACCGACCAATCCAAATGGGTTACGTAAATGCCAGATCAGTAGTAAATAAAACAGATCATAACAGATTGGATCACCACAGACAATCTTGACCTACTATTCATCACCGAAACCTGGATCCACGACCTCAAAGACCCCATAATCGTAGATTTATGTCCACCAGGATATAAAATCACCCACTGGACAAGAAACGGAAAAAGAGGGGGAGGAATAGCCATAATATATAAAGCGGAGTTTACCATCACAGCCACAGCCGAATCCATCCTGCCACAACTTGAAATTGCCTCGGTAAGAATTAATCACCCTAACTTACAGGAACACCTTAACGCAGTCCTGCTCTACAGACCGCCAGGCAACTGGCAAGACTCCCAAACACACTTCATGGACTTTATCTCGAATACTTATGTCTCTACCTCAAACCTCATCATAATAGGAGATATCAACCTGCACCTTGAAGATCTCAACTCAACAAGCACCCAAGAATGCGAAGAGTTCCTACAACTATGGGATCTTCACAGTACAAACACGCAGCCAACTCATATCAAAGGACACACACTAGACATTGTCACACACAAATTTGATCCCAACTCAAACCTTATACTAACAGACACAAAATGGACATCCACACCATGGTCCGACCACTATAAAGCAAACATCTCCCTCCAATGGCGAATGAAAGGCTCAGTGAATGAACAAGAACGGAAAACCTACACAACGAGAGGAAACATAGACCTGGTAATATTCTGGCAACAGATCTACTTCAACGAATGGACAATTAAAGCAGATACAATCCAATTCCTCTCAGAATGGGACGACAGATGCAGATCCATATTAGACAATATTGCTCCAATCCAAACCAGAACCTCACATAGAAAGAATTCAATACCATGGTTCAACTAAGAGCTGAAAAAACTTAAAACACAAGTTAGAAGGTTAGAACGAGCATGGAATAAAAAGAAAGACGACCCCACACTTAATGCATGGAAACAACTCCAGAGAAAATACAAATACACCATAAGACAAACTAAAAGATTATATTACAAAACTGTAATCGGACCAAACTACAAGGACACACAAACTCTTCCAACTCGTGAATAAACTACTAGATACTAAACCAGTTACAACCACCAGCAAAGACGCACCAGGAGCAGACAATCTCGCGAGATACTTCAACGAGAAAATCATACAATTACGAAGATACCTGTCGGTACCATCGACTATGCTGAACTCCTTGACTGTCTAGACCCAGACCCTGGCGTTTACCCAGCAGACAGAACCTGGACCGATTTCAAGACACTATCAGAGGACATTATCTCCCAAACGCTCAAAAGATTTGCCAAATCTCACTGCAAACTAGATATATGTCCAAACAACCTTATGACATCCGCTCCTCAACAATTTATAACAGACATAACAAAACACCTGAACTATATGCTACAAAATGGAATCTTCCCGAAGGACAAAGGAAACATTCTACTCACGCCCATACCCAAAGACGCAAAGAAAAGTGCCAACGAACTAACCAACTACAGACCAGTAGCATCCATTCCCTTAATAACCAAACTAACGGAAGGGCTGGCGACCAAACAACTCACAAACTACCTAAATAAATTTTCAATACTCCACGACTCCCAGTCAGGATTTCGGTCCAACCACAGCCCCTACGAGAAAAATTACACTGGCTCCCACTTAAAGAACGCATCACGTTCAAAATCTGCTCCCTAGTTCATAAAATCATTCACGGCGAAGCACCAGCCTACATGTCAAACCTGATAGACTTACCACCCAGGAATGCCAAAAGATCATCCTGCACTTCCCTTGATCTGCACTTCCCTAACTGCAAAGGTCTAAAATACAAATTGATGTACGCGTCAAACTTTACCTACTTGAGCACACAATTATGGAACACACTGCCGCGCAACTTAAAAATGATCTACGAACTAATGAACTTTCGCATCTCTTTAACAAGGCATACCACAAAGACCAACCAATGTCAATATACACAAACCCTCCACTTATATTCAGAACAATCTAACAATATCTGCTTGTTTACTCAAATATTATGTTCTATCTTTATTCTGTCGCCTAAGATCTTTCTGTAACACTAAATGTCCGTTTTCTAATATATTTCCATCACTCATGATGTATTGTAAACCACACTGAGCCTGCAAAGAGGTGGGAAAATGTGGGATACAAATGCAATAAATAAATAAAATTTCTCTCATCCCTGTTTTAATGTGATGATTTCACAGACATGTTATATACCCCTGAAGCAAGTGTGCGCCGAAACATGGCCACATCGGGGTTTTTGTTAAAAAAATTAACTTAATCACTTTCATTCATCCCTGGTCTTTTTGTTGACTTCTATTTCTTGTGAGACTATGCCTCTCGTTTGACTGTCATCCTTTTAGGGAAACTGGCCATATATTTTTGGAATGAGCCACTTAGTCTATAGAAAAAAAAGTCTATTTTGCATCTGGAACTTTGAAATAAAAACATAAAGGCTTACTTAGGGAGGTGGGGGGGGGAGTAGACTTCTAATATATACTGACACGAATAGTCCAAACTTCATTCCATTATCGGTATTTATTTTAAAAATTCAAACCAATTGACCAAAGTCACATTTACAATATTTTAAACAACACTTGCTTGTTAGAGCTTTTGACATGTAAAACTCTACATGATTTACATTTGTACAGAGCTTTCAGATATTATAAAGGAAAAGTAATTATCAGGTATATTAATTTAGTAGCTATATTGCACAATGATCCATAAAAACACTTCATAGTGTTTAAAGTGCTATTTTATAAGAAAATTATCAACTTTAAAAATATCTTATGCCACTGTACTTTATTTCTACAACAGAAGAGCCCCACCCCTTGCAATGTCAAAACTTTTACACTATAAACACAAGAAAAGATTTCATATTTTAAAAAAAGAGACTTCCTACACATTAAATGTGACCAAAGCATTCCAGTAATAATGTATTTAAAAATACACAGTAATATACACTAAGCCCAGCATACACTGTCCATATATAATAAATTTAAACACTATTAAAAACATAATTAGCCAGTTTGACCAGACAACAATCTCTTCTGGCTTTTATTCCTTTTCTGGGAAGAAATGTATAGACTATTAATTTGAACTGGATATATACTAAATAAAATAAATGAATATGTGCCCAAAAGCTGCCTGGGTGATTTCAGATGTAGTATAGTGCATTAATCTTGATGCAGGAACTATTGCTAAAGGGTCATAGCAAAAAATAGCCTATAGGTAAAAAATGATGTATCAACAAAATGTCATAGGAAATTAGATATTGAAAAACACACCACTAAAACTATTGTGCTAAAGTACTTAAGGCCCTGTTTACTAAGATGCACTGTAGGTGCGTAAACATTTTAGCGCGTGCTAAAAATTAGCACACGCTAATACTAGAGACACCCATAATGGGTATCTATCGTTAGCGCACGCTAAAACGTTTATGTGCCTACAGAGTGGCTTAATAAACAGGGCTCTTAATCTTTCAATATTAAGTGTTTATCCCAACAGTGGAACATACAAATAAATGTTAACTGTTCTGTGTAGTATGTGTGATCTAAATCCAGTTTCTCAATTAGTCAACATTTTTCATAAACCTAGAGTGCATCTAGCTTTTTATTAGTTTTCTCAAAATCAATACCAAATAAAATTCCACTTTTTTTAATCTAACAAGCTCTGTATTAGGAAAAATATACAAAAAATGAGCTTTATTGAACCATTTAAGCAGGGTAAATATAAACCAGTTTTAAGAATCATAATTTGAATTTCTAAACAAATTGGACCTGTATAATCAGATTAATTTTTTCTAATGCCTCTAGGTATCTCAATCAGTCTAGCATGTTTTTAAAACATTTCTTACCACCAGAAGGTTCTATTCATCTATTGTCAAGAAGTCAATACTGACAAGAACTCTTTGGCCATACAATGCATAGGATAAAAACCTGGCTCAAACTCTTGGAACGAACAATTAGAGAACAGACACAAATTTAATATATTTTAAACTCTGTTTTAAAACAAAAACATGAAAGTGCACAGTAGGAAACTAAAGCACATCATAATATACTGGATTGATAACCCTATAGCCATTTACAATGAAATTCAATATCAATACAGAAGCAATTTTCAGCCCTCGATGTAACATTCATAAGAGCTAAGTAGCTACTGAAATTTGTTTTCAACCTGAGAAAATACACATTTATATCCACATACACAAACCAAGGAGTTGAAAAGAAATCATAGCAGCCCAAGTTGGTGGATAAGTAAAATGATAGTGATGTTTTCTTCTTTAAATAAAGTTCATCCATAGCCTTAAGGACATATAATGCAATCAACCTGAATTCTTACAGAACATTCTAAAAATCTTCTCATAACAAAACAGCACCAATAGATATTTCTATTATATGTCCTCTGGATATTCCACATGCTCCAATGAAAGGGGTTCTTCAAGATGAATTCCACCACCACCCATTAATGCAAAAGCAGGATACATTGTGCCACAGCATTCTATCTGTCGTTCATACAGGCATTTCATGCTGTCTGCATCATAGAATTCAATGCTGCCTTTATCATAGTCAAGGCAAATACCAATATGCGATGTCATAGAAAGAACTCTGTTAGACAAATCACTGGCAATATTAGATGTTTTTGGGATGAAGAATTTCCTCATTCCTATTGTAGCCAAAATGAAAGGTTGTGATGTGTCAAAGGAGGCATCTTCACTCCCACTGTCATGGCCACTATCTTGATCATACCTAGAAGACAAAATTGTACCTGTATTATAAATTTATAACCCAAATAAGCATAGAAAAAAAGCTGATTAACTTATGTTGTCCACAAGATAGAAGTATAAAAAGGTGTCAGGAGATGACCACTTAAATCCACCCAGTTTGCCTCTTTGTCCCTGCCCACAGTGCTGTCACAGGTCTTGCTTGCTGTGATAATTTCCCCTCTTTCTGTCAAGAACATCCCTTTACCTTTATCCCATACATGCTTGAATTCTTTCTAGGGTACATCAAGGTGAGGGTCTCACCAGAGATTTAAAGAGGTAATATTACTTCCCTTTCTATTTGTGAAGGTTCTTTTTATACATCCAAATATATTATTAGCGTTTCCAACTGCTTTGTCACACTGAGAACTGAATCCAGCTCTTCCTCTCCAAATGTTCTTCAATTAAAGCACAGTTGCAGATTTTCTTATCTGCAAACTTGTAAATCTTCCCTTATACAGTATCACCTAAAAATATATTTTAGACAGCCAGACCTAGGATCCCTGCTACATCCTTTCCCTTCACTAGCATGAACCACTATCAAAAACAGGACTCAGAAAAACAGCAGTCAAACAATGTTTCATCCAGTTTATATTCTTTCAGACTAACTAGCCTGCCGTGGAAGTATCAAAGAGTTTATCTGTTATCTATATTTGCCACATGTACTGCATTCTCTGATCAACCACCTGAGAAGATAATCACATAATACCAGCTCTCTGTACATCATGACGTACAGAGAGCTGGTATTATGTGATTATCTTCTCAGGTAGTAGTAACATAGTAGATGACAACAGATAAATGGATCACCCAGTCTGCCCAATAGCAAAACTCATCAATTCATGATTAAACCGTGTGTATATATATATTACACACACACAGTGCACTCCATTTAAGTGCACGTCGGATAAGCGCATGCTCTATTTAACTGCATGCTGTACTTCGGTCCTGTTTTTGGTGCCATCAATCTCTATGGGGCCAAACTTTGGTTTAGCGCACCACTGATAAGTGCAAGATTCGCTTATATGCATGGTTCAAGACCGCTCCTCTGCAGGAAAGACCACGCATAAGCGCACGCATGGAATATGGAAGCCGATTGGCATGTGACAACCAACGAGATTTCAAATTTACTGCCTCTTTAAGTGACACACGCAGAATAAGCGAAAGAATGTTGTTAGAGCGTACACCGGCGTCGGCGTCGCAGCGGAACTGTAAGACTTTAACACTGGCTGAATGAATAGAAGTTCTTAAAAAAAATTAGAAAAACAAAAGTCAAGCATCTATTGGTAAAGAATATGGTGTCAATCCCAGTCAAATTTCACATGTCTTGAAGCAGAAAGACCAGCTTCTGGAAGACTGGCAAAAAAAATACAAATCCACAATGGAAACGAAAATGGGCAGGAAAAGCTGAGGAGGTAGAAGATGCTCTTCTTCGGTGGTTTTCTCAAGTCAGGAGCAGACAGTTTCCTGTCAGTGGTCCACTGCTTATGGAGAAAGCTAACCAGCTAGCTGAAAAGTCTTGGACTAACTGAATTCAAAGCCACTGTTGGATGGTTGGACAGATGAAAGGAGAGGAACAACATAAAATTCAAGAAACAGCATGGTGAAAAACAAGACGCTGATGATTTTGGTGCTGAAAATTGGGTTGTTTCAGTTCTTCCTACCATCTTGAACGAGGTTGCACCTCGTGACATTTTCAATGCTAACGCAAATTCATGGATGACTGGGGAAATTTTGAAGCAGTGGCTAAAGAAGATAGACACTAGAATGCGGGCACAGAAGCGTCAGATTTTGTTGCTTGTGATAATTGTGCTGCACACAGGGATGATGTCAGGCTGTCTAACGTCAAACACTACTTCTCTGATCCAACTTATGGATCAGGGCATAATAGCCAATTTCAAAAAACATTATCTGGCTCTTGTGCTACGTCGTCTGATGAGCGTTATGGATGACCAGATTGGCAAGGATAAACGTGCTGTTGAACTGGCTCGTAATCTATCACTGTTGGATTCCCTACATATGCAGAAAGAAGCCTGGAATCATGTTACACAGGCAACCATTGTGAACTGCTACAAGCGGGCAAGCTTTGTTAGGGATGTGGAGAGGGACGAAACAGATGCAGCTGTTGCAAACGCTTCAGATGAACAGGCTACTGACATCCCAGCCGGTATTACTGAAGAGGAGTTTCATCACTACATAGCTGTTGATTACGATCTACAAAAAGCTGATGACAGCACTGATGTCGAGATATGCGCCTACAAGCAGGCAACGGCTGATGATGAAACAGATGATGAAATGAGCAGCGAGGCACATGCTGACGAAATTCAACAACCTCCTCCTGTCACTTTTGCAAGAGAGCTGGAGAGTCTCAACACCATGCAGGCCTATCTGGAGGCCACTGGATGTCAGTGCTATGACAGTTTTTACCGTCTGGCAGACATAGTCTATGGAACTCACAGACACAAAGGGTACAGAGGACTATGAATGATTACTTCAAGTAAGCCTAACGTCAGTTAACGGAGACTGTATTCTGTACATATAATAAACAGTTCTGTACATATGTTTATCAGATGTCAAGAATTTTTGGGTCACAACGGTTAAGTGCACACTCCGGTTAACTGCATGTATTTCTTTGGTCCCAGACCCTTACACTTAAGCGGATTGCACTGTGCGTGTGTGTGTATATATATATATATATATATATATATATATATGATATACACACACACATATATACACATACATATACACTGTGATAGTTACATCCAGGATATTTGGGTTAAGGCAGTTTCAGTTTGAAATACAAGTCCCAGAAGGCATTGCAGGCAAAGAGCCAGAGGGTGAGATGAAGAACCCTGACTGGACTCCTAGCTGCAATCGGGGAAGACATGGGTGTAAGCGGGCAGGATGTGTAGAGTGGCTGCCACTAGGGGGAAAGAGAGATAGGAAACCCTGTGTACAGGAGCTCATCATTAGTCTAATGTTTAACTCAGCTGCTATGGGTGTGGGGGAAGCTAGTGGAAGGAGAATGATTGGTTGTGAGAGCACAAGCCAGGGATTGATTAGGCAGGTGGGAAGGAGTCCCAGAGGAGTTCAGTTCAGGAGGAGAGAAGAAGTGAGAGAGAAGCAGTTGCAGGGAAAATCTCTTGGGTGTGAGAAGTCCCTAAAGGATTGAAACCTCCTGAAGGTAAAGGCTGCTTTGTGATTTAACTGGGATGATGAACTGAATGAACTGTTTGACTTGGGAACTGAACTACTGTTTACTGTGCACTGGATAAAGAGCCCAGACTGAAGCTGACTGTGAGCCTGTATTGAATCCTGGTAGGTGCTGGCCGCCTACTGCTTAAAGGGGCCTATTTGCCACACACTTTCAGGTGGTTTACATGTGTTTAAGATTGAAGGTGAATGCTGCTGTTGGAACCGTGTATCAGGTCTACTAGAAACCTGCATGGAATAAAAGCCTTAAGATTGAAGTTGCTGGTGGACATTTGTTTCTTGATTGTACTGGGAGCGCTCTCCCTGGTGACAACACAAATACAAACAAACACTCTGAAATGTCATCATTTACACATTTCTGATGTGAAGAAGGTGGTATTGCTTTGCTTTCAAAAGCTAATAAAAAAATATATTGTTGGTCCAATAAAAAAGTATCATCTTATTTTCTTTGTTTTGTTTTACCTCTATTACCTGTTTTGAGCAGAAAGGGCAATTTCTGTTCTTGAATTTGAGATGGACATGGGGGAAGCCACTGCTTGCCCTGGGATTGGTAGCGTGGAATGGTGCTAATTGTGTTTCTGCCAGGTACTTGTGACCTGGATTGGCCACTGCTGGAAGCAGGAAACTAGGCTGGATGGACCACTATTCTGACCCAGTATGGCTGTTCTTATGTACGTTCTTATGAGAAAACCCTGCTATTGAGCCGAATTAGGTCACCAGAGCAGGTTAATTTGAAACGATTGTTTACTCTTTCAAAAGTACAAAGACTAGGGACATGTCATGAAGTTACATAGTAATACTTTAAAAACAAATAGAAGAAAATATTTTTTCACTGAATGCATAGTTAAGTTCTGGAATTCACTGGCGGAGGATTTGGTAAAAGTAGTTAGTGTAGCTTGGTTTAAAAAAGGTTTGGATAAGTTCTTGAAGGTAACGTTCATAAACTATTATTACGATAGTTCCAGGGGGATGGTAGCATGGAATCTTGCTACTTCTCCAGATTCTGCCAGGTACTTGTGACCTGGCTTGGCCACTACTGAAAGCAGGATATTGGACTAGATGAACCTTTGGTCTGACTCAGAATGGCAATTATTAAATTCTTATTAAACAAGACAGATATCTTTTTCTGCTACTGTATTCCAGTCTTCTTTTCGTACAAGATTCTAGATATGTCTGACTTATAGCTCATCTTTAAAAGATGTTAGAACATCATTATAACACTCTCAAACTACTCCTAAATACTTTACAAAAAGATGGTCTTGATTTTTGGAAAACAATTTGGCAAACATCTCAGGGCTATTTTTATTTATTTATTACATTTGTATCCCACATTTTCCCACCTAATTGTAGGCTCAATGTGGCTTACATAGTACCAGAGAGGCGTTTGCAGACTCCGGTGTGAACAAATACAAAGTGATGTTGTGGTAAGATCAAGTTCATGTGGCATAGCCACATTAGGGCATCGTATAACGGAAGAGTTGTGTTATGTCCATTACGTACTTTAGTTTTGTTGTGTTGCAGATATCAGGCATTTATGTTGGATCGGAGGGTATGCCTTTTTAAACAGGTTAGTTTTTAGTGTTTTCCGGAAGTTTAGGTGATCGTACGTAGTTTTCAAGGCTTTGGTAGTGCATGCCACAGTTGCGTGCTTATGTAGGAGAAACTGGATGCGTAAGTTGATTTGTATTTGAGTCCTTAACAGCTTGGGTAGTGCAGATTTAGGTACGTTCATGTTGATTCGGATGTGTTTCTAGTAGGTAGGTCAATCAAGTCTGCCATGTATTCCGGGGCTTTGCCATAGATAATTTTATGAACCAGGGTGCAGATTATGAAAGCAATGCGTTCTTTGATTGGGAGCCAGTGGAGTTTTTCACGGAGGGGTTTTGCGCTTTAAAATCGCGTTTTTCGAAGATAAAACTAGCTGCTGTGTTTTGAGCGGTCTGAAGTTTCTTTAAGGTTTGTTCTTTACATCCCGCATCTTGTAGTAGTCTACATGGCTTAGTACCATTGATTGTATCAAGTTGTGAAATGTTTCCCTCGGGAACAATTGCTTCAGGCATCTGAGCTTCTTGAGTGGAACATTTTCTTTGTCATGGATGTCACTTGGCTCTCTAGTGTTAAGTAGTGGTCCACTATAACGCCGAGGATTTTCAGGCTGTCTCAGATAGGGAGGGTGTAATCTGGGGTGTTGATGATTGTGTGGCTGTCCGCGCTGTGTTGGGATGAGAGGATGAGACAGTGTGTTTTTTCTTTGTTGAGTTTTAGTTGAAATGCATTAGCCCAAGAGTCCATGATGTTCAAGCTGTTCTTGATTTTGTTGGTGATTTCTGTGTTATAAGGAATGTATATTGTGACATCGTCTGCATAGATGAAAGGGTTAAAGCCTTGGTTGGATAAGGACTTGGCTAGTGGGGGTCATCATTAGGTTGCAGAGGATCGGTGATAGCGGTGATCCTTGTGGTACTCCACAGTCTGCTTTCCACGGTGATATGTTTGAGTTTGCTTTTACTTGATATGTTCTTGTGGTTAGGAAACCCTTGATCCAGCTAAGTATGTTTCCACCGATCCTGAACTTATCTAGTAATCTTATTAATATAGTATGTTTTACCATGTCGAATGCACTAGACATGTCAAACTGGAGGAGGAGGTTGTTTTTGCCTATTGCTATTTCCTGCTTGAATTTGGCTAGAAGAGTGAGTAGTACTGTTTCTGTGCTGTGGATGGGGCAAAAACCTGATTGTGATTCGTGTAATATTGAGAATTTGTTTATATAATCTGTAAGTTGTTTGGCTACCATGCTTTCCATCAGTTTGACTAACAACGTGATGGATGCTACTGGACGGTAGTTAGTGATTTCATTTGTTTTTTTTTCTTGGTGTGTTTTGGTATCTGGGTGAGTAGGATGTTGCCGTTTTCCTTAGGGAAGAGACCTTGCTGAAGCATGTAGTTTAGGTGGGATGTGCGGTCTGCTATGAAGCGGTCAGGGGCGGATTTCATTAGGTAGTTGGGACAGGTATCTAGTTTGCAGTGAGTGTTCGAGAACCTGCTGATCGCCTGTGTAACTGTATCAACGGTAAGGAGGGCGAAGTTTAACCAGGTTCGGTCAGCCGGGTTTTCTCCAGTGGTTGGGTCCAACTCAATAAGGAAGTTTTCAATGTCAGTGTTGTCATGAGGTAGCGTGTTGCGTAGGTTTACAATTTTTTCATTGAAATACTTAGTAAGTTGAACCATGGTATCGAGTTACTCTTTCGTGAGGTTCTTGTTCGCAAGGGTGCTATTTCATCTAGTATGCATTTGCATCCTTTTATCCTATTCCATGAGGAAGTATATGGAATCTGTTTATGCTGACCATTCATTGTTATATATCAGTTGCCAGAATGTTTTCGTGTCTCCTTGACCTCTTGTGCTGTAGGATGTGTGTTCTTGTATTTGGTGTAATCCCTTCTTCCACCAGTGTAGGGATAAGTTTAGTTTGTAGTGATCAGTCCAGGGTGTTTCAGTCCATTTAATATCTGTTATTATTAAGTTCTGGTCTGTTGAAAGTTTGTGTGAGATCAGATCAAGTGTGTGCTCTTTGACGTGGGTTGCTTGCATTTGTGGCCATTTGAGATCCCATAAGTGGAGAAATTCCTTACATTCCCGTGCGTTGATTGAGTTTGGGTCTTCTAAGTGAAGGTTGATGTCTCCTAGTACTAGTACATTGGAGTTGGTTACACATGCGTTTGAAATGAAGTCCATGAAGTTAGTTTGGCCTTTGTTCCAGCTTGAAAATCATGGGCTCATGGGCAAATGCATTTCAACTAAAACTCAACACAGCAAAAACACACTGTCTCATCCTCTCATCCCAATACAATACGAACAAATCCACAAACATAAACAACCCAGATTATACCCTCCCTATCTCAGACAGCCTGAAAATTCTCGGCGTTACAATCGACCGTAACCTCACACTAGAGAACCAAGTAAAATCTACAACAAAGAAAATGTTCTACCACGCGTGAAACCATTCTTTCCGAGGGAAACATTTTGCAACTTGATACAATCAACGGAATTTATGCGGGATCCAAAGAACAAATTATAAAGAAACTTCAGACCGCTCAAAACACGGCAGCTAGGCTTATATTTGGAAAAACACGATTCGAAAGCGCCAAACCCCTCCGAGAAAAACTGCATTGGTTCCCAATCAAAGAACGTATTGCTTTCAAAATCTGCACCCTGGTCCATAAAATTATCTACGGCGAAGCCCCGGGATACATGACAGACCTCACAGACTTACCAACCAGAAACATGAACATACCTAAATCTCCACTACCCAAGCTGCAAAGGACTCAAATACAAATCAACCTATGCATCTAGCTTTTCATACATAAGCACACAACTATGGAACGCATTACCAAAAGCCGTGAAAACAACTTATGATCACCTAAACTTCCGGAAATCATTAAAAACTAACCTGTTCAAAAAGGCATACCCTAACGACCCAACTTAAATGTCTGTACCCTGCAACAGAACGAAACCAAAGCTCGTAATGGACATATAATAACTCTTCCTCTCTACGATTCCCTAATGTGTCTGTACACACAAACCTTATTCTACCACAACATTAGTGTATTTGTTCATACCGGAATTGGCGAACGCCTTTACAGTACTATGTAAGTCACATTGAGCCTGCAAATAGGTGGGAAAATGTGGGATACATAGTAACATAGTAGATGACGGCAGAAAAAGACCTGCATGGTCCGTCCAGTCTGCCCAAGACAAACTTATGTTTGAGGCCAACCCTGCCTCCAGCTGTGGGGGTGATACAAATATAACAAATAAATAAATAAATAACCTGGAGGTCTGTAAAACAAGACACAATTCAAATGATCACGTAGGGTTTTGTTGTGGATTCTGATTGAGGCAATTTCAAGTTGAGGTGTCATGGTTTTGGTGGTAAAGTGGGATCAATAGATTAGTGCTATGCCTCCGCCTATCTTTTCCTTTCTGGTCCAGTGTGTGACTTTGTATCCTGGAGGGCACAGGTCTAGGATTATAGGGTCCTTTTGGTCTTGAATCTAGCGTTCAGAGATGAAGAGTAAGTCAAGGTCTTCTGCCATGATTCAGTCTGTTAGTACTGCTGTTTTGTTTACAGCGGATCTGGCGTTGATGTAGCCCACTTGGATTGTTTGGAATGGGTCTTCTGCGTTTGGTGTTGTGTGGACTTTTAATTAGTTGTCGTTTCTTTGTTGAGGTAAGTTTGTTTGGACCCTTCTTTGCATTTTGTGGTGGTTGTCCGCATGATGGTGTTCTTCCTTTGTTTAAGTTGTTGCCAGTTTGATGAGATGTGGTGTATCTGATCAACCTTTGATGATTGTATAGAATGCGTATACTGTTACTTTCTGCGAGAGGGGTGGTTAGTGTTAAGTGGATCAGTGTTAAGGAGTAGATTATTAGGAGTAGTTTGAAGGTATTCATTTTGGTTTCTATTCACTGTGGACTACTAATAAGACCGTGTTCTGATGACTTGGTACTTGGTAGGCCTTTTGTTCTTTCGTGTGAGGTCTGGTGTTCTGGTCTTTTGTGTTATTTCAGCTTGCCTTTTAGCTGTTAAAGATCAGTACTGGATCGGGTTTCAGTGATAAGTTAATGAGCAGAGGAGTTGAGAGGGAGGAGAGTAGCTCTGAGTCAGGGTCCTCCTTTAATCTCTCTCTTAGCAACTAATTGCTTCCCATCCTCCTTGCCCAGGGATCTTCAGGGCTCCTAATTCTGGCTTTGGCTGGAGGCAGAGGGGGAACTTCAGAGCACTTTCAAGGTAATTAGCAGGGAGGTGTCACATATGCAACACTGAGAACTCAGGTTTGAAGATTTCAAATTCAGAGCTCCTTCAAGGTAATTAGCAGGGAAGTGTTATACATGCAACACATAGAACTCAAGTTGGGAGATTCCTTCTCACTCTGATATCCTGCTTCAGAGTTTCTGTTCAGTTCTGCAATAGTACTTTAAGTTACTTTCAATTCTAATCTTTCTTACGCTTGCTTAAAATGTTAAAATGTTCACAGATTTGCCTATACAGAAACAGTTTCTCCTTCTAACATCTCTGCCTGTCTTTGATTACTGACAAGTCGGTCCAGAGGGGAGGGGTTGCTCTTGATCAGGGAGAGGTACTTGAAGGACAATAGGAAGGTACTTGACTTAATTGCTCATTGGAATGTGGTCAGCAAGGAATGCTATGACTTGAACACTGGTTTTAAACTTCCATAAAATCTGCTTTTTCACAAACAGCTCTTCAAATTAATGCACTTAAACAGTCCCAAACATTGCTTTTCTTAGCTGAAAGCTCACTTGTGTACAGTCCAATTAACATCCAGACTGATACAATCAGAGTTACTTGATTCACTTTCCTTTCTGGTTTGATTGGTTTACCCAAATCTGCTCTCTTCACAGCTTAACTTTTCTAGTTTGATCAAATTCAATACAGAAGGCTCTTTTAAAGGCACACTTGTCCTGCTGAAAGTGTCCTCATCTTCTGCAGTAACTATTTGGTTTTTACTTTGGTTTTTGCTGTCAGGCCTCTTAAGACTTGTTAGCTGTATCAATATCTTGAGGTGTAACCATTAATTTACTCACAGTCAGATGTCCAGATGTGTTGCACAGAGACGCCGTAATTCTGAGAGTTGTGTCAGTGGTTGGAGGTAGAAATCTAAAGGGAGGCAGCAGCCTCAGGCTGCTGCTTCTGCTGTGTGCTGAGCCCCCCCGGGGCCTGTCTTCAGGACACCCCCGCCGTGTTGCTCCTGCTCCTCCTGCTGCTGCTTTGACTGCTCTGCGCGTGAGGTGTTGTCGGCTGAGCCCTCAACGGCTTTTGCAACTCTCGCTGTGAGCATTTTCATGTCTCCACAGCTCCCATTCTCCTGTGGCAGCTCCACCGGACATGGGCGCCTCTCCTTCTACTGCCATCACGGAACTAGAGACTGAGAAACCGGCGGGTGGGCAAGTAGGCAGGGCCGGGCGCGCGACTGCTGTCATGCAAGCCTCGCTCAGTCGCCCCTCTCGGCTCCGAGGGTGGCAACGGCGCTGCTCTCGTTCGGGCTCTGTCGGCCGGTTGCTGTCTCCCCGAGCACCATCTCCTGCCTCAGCCCGGGCTCTGCTTTCTTAGATTACTGAGTTATCAAAGCCGAGAGGATGCTGGAAAAGGTACAGATGAAGCTTCCTTCACCTTTCCTCTTATTTTACCCATCCCTGTGATCACCTAAGGTAATAAAAATCAGGCATAAACTGAGGCGATCAGGAGTTGCCAGCCCGACATCTTGCCCCAGCAGCCATCTTGGGCAGCATACTGGCTACTGGTAAGTGATTCCATTTTGCCACAGCAATATAGTTACAGGATCCTTCAAACATTCTTTTAAAGCGAACCTCTTTCCTGGAAGGAAAATATGACATACTGAAAGTACAACATTCTATTATATGAAAATCAAACAAATTGTACATGTATTTCAGTGTAAACCCAATCAACATTTTAAAGACATGACACAGAATTTTAAACTGCATCCATGTGCATATCAGATGTGACATTTGTAGAATTGGGAAAGCTCTATCATATTTCTTCACTGTGGTACTCTGCAAAACCTGCAATCTACTCATCAATAAGGTATTTATTCCAGCGTAAAGAGAATTACAATAATCAGCACATGTCAAGCTCAGACTCTGAACATATAATCTAAATTGCTCTTCAGGAAAATGAGATTCTATAATTCTATAAGTTTCTATAAAACCTGTCTAACTTATTTATACTTGTTTGATCCATAGCTAGGGCAGAATTTAACACTAAATTTTTTTTATAGAGAGAATTCTAATGATATGACAGAATTAGATACAAGCAAATGTTGCAAATGTTTTTGGTAGAGCTGGATTCTTAGCCACAAGAAATTAGTCTTTCTTGCATTTATAACCAACCTATGTGATTTGGTCCAATTTAAGGCCGAATTAAAATACTGATTAACAATACTGATCAAATTATTCAGGAATAGGGATTAACAGCAAAATATCATCTACTTATGAATAATAATTTATACCCAATTCATGCAAACCCCTCCCAAAATAGCTATACAGGTATTAAATAAACTCAGAGAGAGCGGGGAACCTTGTGATAAACTCACAAACAATTCCCGAACCAATCACCAGATTACCAAAACTATGAAAACAACCTTTAATCAATCTAATTGAACTATTTGAATATTCAACAACTCTTCAACTCTCTGAAATATACACATACGAACTTGGAGGAAGACCTCAGATGCCCACAAAAAGACAAATATTGTCTGTTAATTTGAGTTCCTCATGCCTTTCATCATTCTTTTAAAAACCCCATTGTGTTATTTTTAAAGAAAGTTTGGGCTAGTTTATTATATAAGTACAAGGCTATTGTTCAAATGGAAATAGTGCAATATTGGTAGAACACCATAAAGTTTCTATATTTCTGTCTTCAGGCTGACTAATTATTTATAACTAATAACTGCTTTCTTGCATTGTGTTTTTATATTTTTATGCTGAAGTAGTTTTAAAGGTGCTTTTATTATCAGAATTAGGTATTGTGCTTTCATTCAGAGTTGCCTGTGCCATAATATCTGGTGATTAACAGTGAGGAGGGAGGGGCTGTTCTGGAGAGCCATTTGGTAAAAAAAAAAAAAGAATATTTTCTTGCTTTTGGAGCACTGCCAGTGAGCTGAACTGTGAATTTTTCCAATTTGGTTTGATTTCATAGAATCCAATCTGATTTTACCTGTCTCTTTCTATTAATATCTCCTTGATAATCTGCTGACTTTACCTTCACCTATCCTATAACTACAACAAAATCAAAAAACCTCTCTCCCTTTCTTCTGAGCTGCAGAGGTTCTGACTCTATAGTCCCACCCTGCCTAACCCTCTCCTACCCACCCCTAGGTTAACTACCTCTATATAGGAATATCAAGAGACAAGTATCTTCAATACACCCTAATTGGTCAATCATACTCATTCATATCCCTTAACACAGTTCACCTTTTCACACTTGTGAATCACATCAATATGACCCTTCATTCAATGTAATACATGTTGTGCTTTAATCCTAAGGCAAACCATCTGGAAACTTAGAGCTTGCCCCATCTGTCTCCAAATATCAGCTATGAAAGATGAGATCAACCACCTCAAGAAGGAATTGGCTACAATTAAGGAAGCATCCAGGATTACCCAATTCCCAGCCAATTTACTACCAGCACTGCTACAGAGAATAAAGCAACAGAGGAATAGATGGGTCATGGTAGGTTCAGGTAGATTAAGACCTGTGACACAGAAGCAGTCACCCTTTTAACCTTTGCCCCTCTATAATTCCTTTGCTGCACTGAATCATGATGATGCTGAGAAAAGAAGTGATGAGGTGGAACCAGAGGCAAGAAATGTAGTACAATGCAGGAAACAACCCCAAAACAATGTCAGATTGGTGTAAAGTAGAAAATTATTTCTGCTAGGAGATTCCAATATCAGAGGCATCAACTTAGGAACATGGTTCATGGGTCCCAACCTAGTGAAATTCCTTTCAGGATCCACAGCTACCCAAAGTACCAACCAAATACGGAATGTGATCCAAGAAGAGAGCAATGATTCTAATACTGATGTTGTAATCCACCTGGGGACAAATGACCTGGTCAACAATAGCAAGTTTAGAGCACAGAGAACATTCCAGAAGCTTGGGGAGGGACTGAAGTCTTTGGTTCGGACTGCAACTTTTTCTGAAATAATTCCTACATGTGGGAAGCGAGAGGAATGACTACGCAAAACAGAGAAATTTAATAATTGGCTCAAATCTTGGTGTAAAGAAGAAGGTTTTAGATACATAGGAGAATAGGGTAATACATGGAAAAATAACAGACTTTATAGTAATGATGGGCTACATCTTTCTGTGACAGGAAAAAGGATACTTGGAGACAAATTCAGACAGTATGTTTCTAGACATTTAAATTTAAGGGTGGGGGTGACAAAGGGAAACAAGGGAATTCAGACAGTCACCCCCAGAAAGAACATGAAGGCAGAAAGAAAGGTCATGTAACTATAGCAAACCATTCAGACTCACTTAGCAAGTGGAAAGCAATGAGCACAAATACTCGTATTCAAAGTAAAAAGGTTCAATATTTGCAAGCCCTGATGTTTGAGGAAAACCTGGACATTGTTGCTATTACAGAGACATGGGTCAACGATTTGAATGGGATGTGACCATACCGGGCTATAATTTTTTTAATGAAGGATAGGAAGGGCCGAAGATGTGGAGATGCGGCGCTGTTTGTGAAAAACAATATTAGGGTGGCTGAAATGCAGGGAACCTGGAGAAAGGAAGAAGCTATATGGATCATCCTGGAACAAGAAGATAAGTAATGGCATACTGGGAAAAGACCAAGGGTCCATCGAGCCCAGCATCCTGTCCACGACAGCGGCCAATCCAGGCCAAGGGCACCTGGCAAGCTTCCCAAACGTACAAACATTCTATACATGTTATTCCTGGAATTGTGGATAGAACCTGTATCCACACGGCTGTTATCTACAGACATCCAGCACAAGTAGAGAAGCTGGACAAGGATCTGATAGAAGATATTCAAAAGCTTGGAAGAAAGGGGAGAGATTTCAACTTGCCTGATGTGGATTGGAATGTCCCGTTTGCACAATCAGAAAGTAGAAGAGAGGTCATTGATGCCTGTCAAAGCGCCTTGCTCAGAAAAATGGTGACAGAACCCACGAGGGAAGGGTCGAGACTGGATCTATTGCTCACAACTGTTTCCAATGTCCATGTGGGTGCCCACTTATGCCGCATTGAGCCTCCCATGAGTGGGAAAGTGCGGGGTACAAATGAAACAAAAACAATAGTGATCATCATACAATATGGTTTGATATAAGAGCAAAAGAGGTGTGTGGATGTACAAAACTCAAAGTACTGGATTTCAGATGTACTGATTTTAGTAAAATGGAGGAATACCTGAAGAAGTTGCTGACGGCAGGGGTAGACACTGGAGAAGTGGAAGTGCAGTGGTCCAAGCTGAAAGCTGCTATAAATATGGCAACTGATCTTTATGCAAGAAAAGTAAACAAAAAAAGAGAAACAGGAAGCCTATATGGTTCTCCAAACAAGTGGCTGAAATAAGGGCAAAAGAGGTTTTGTTCAATAAATACAGAAGAACACAAGAGGATCGGGAAAAGATTACCAGATTAAACTCAAAGAAATGAAGAGACAAATATGGCTAGCGAAAGTAAAGGTGGAAGAAAAAAACGGCTAAAGATGTTGAGAGGTGACAAGACCTTTTTCAGATATAATGGGGAAAGGAGAAAAGATAGGAATGGAATTAGTAGAGACTGAAAGATGCTGAGAATGGCAATGTGGAGCATGATGAGGAGAAAGCGAACATGCTAAACAAATACCTCTCTTTGGTGTTCACAGAAGAAAATCCTGGAGAAGGACCGAGGTCGGCTGCCGGGAGAATATCTGGGAACAGAGTAGATATGTGCCATTCACGGAAGAAAGTGTTCATACACAGCTTGAGAATCTGAAAGTGGACAAAGCAATGGAGTCGAATGGGATATATCCTAGGATACTGAGGAAGCTCAGAGAAGTCCTGATGGGACCTCTTAAGGATTTATTTAATAGACCTTTAGAAATGGGAGAAGTTCCTCAAGACTGGAGACGAGCTGATGTGGTCCCCTCTTCACAAAAGTGGAGACAGAGAAGAAGTGGGAAATTACAGGCCGGTAAGCCTTAAGTTGGTGGAAGGAAAAATAATGGAGTCGCTGCTGAAGGAAAGTATAGCTAACTTTCTAGAAGGGTCTCTCTCCATCAAAATTTATTATTAAAAAAAAAAAGTTTTTTTAACATAAGAACTGTGTCCCTTTTGTTTTTAAAGGCCCTTTGGGCTGGTTTGTTTTTTTTGCTTGGACTTTGCTTGTACTCAGTTCCTTCTATTTGTTACACTAAACTCTCTAGAAGCCAACATGTTACAGGATCAGAGGCATCATGGCTTTACCAAATCCTGCCAAACGAATCTTATTGACTTCTTTGAATGGGTGACCAAACAACTGGATGAAGGACATGCGCTAGATGTAATCTACTTGAATTTCAGCAAAGCCTTTGAAACGGTCCCTCACAGAAGACTCCTGAATAAGCTGAGAGGGCTGAACTTAGGACCCAAAGTGGTGAACTGGATAGGAAACTGGCTGACAGATGGCAGAGGGTGGAGGTAAATGGAATCCGATCAAAGAAAATGAAGGTGAATAGTGGAGTGCCTCAGGTCTGTGCTGGGGCCGATTCTGTTTAATATATTTGTAAGAGAAATTACTGAAGGACTAGAAGGAAATGTTTGCCTTTTTGTGGATGACACAAAGATAGCCAATACAGTGGATATCCTGGAGGGAAGAGAAACCATGAGACGAGATCTCCAAATGTTAGAAGAATGGTCAAAGGTCTGGCAGTTAAAATGTAACTTATTACTTTACTTGAATACCTGTGATAACCAAATCCAATTTACATCGACAATAGGAGGAACGAATATTCATTTTCTTGACATCGAGATCAGTTTGAACTCCACTACATTCGAAACATCTGTATTCAGGAAACCTACGGACTCCAATTCACTCCTACACTATAAGAGTTTCCACCCCAAGTCCTTAAAGAATGGGATTCCAGTTGGCCAATTTCTTAGGATCAAGAAGCTATGTGCCTCAGAGGAAAGTTTTCAACATCATGTGAAGGACCTGGCTGAGCGGTTCAAGAATACAGGTTATCCAGTCAAAACTATCAAGAGAGCCTTTAAATGAGCTGCCAATGCTCAGCGTTGCTGGCTTATGCAACCACTCTCAATAAAACAAGCAGGGATAGACTGACCTGTATTCTTCCTCATTCATGTCAAGCCACATCTATTAGAAATGCTATTGTTAAATACTGGCCCTTATTTTCGATCCATGGGCTTCATCAGCTTCCTTACTTTTCTCATACTAGAAGCCATAACCTGGAGGAGATTTTTGTTAACTCGAGAGACCGAGTCATCAACACAGAGGATTTGACCGGCCATTGGCTATGCCACCATTGTGTTTATTACAGATTCGTCTGGGAACATCGGCTGTTCAAAACCCTAAGACTGGTCACATGCTTAAATTGACAACTTCTTCAAATTGTAATTCAGCACAGGTCGTCTACGGTATTAGGTACCCGTGCCATAAATGGTACAATGGCCATACTAAAATGAGAGTTTAAAAAATTGCTGAACATGTGAGCAATCTGAGAGTTCACAAAAAGGATGCCCCATTGGTTGAACACTGGGAACAAAAGAAAAAAACATCTTGAACAGGATTTGCAATATGTAGTTCTTCAAATATCTGCACCACATGGGGGGGGGGGGGGGGGGGGTCTCAGCTCTCCTACTGAAAAAAGAGCAACAGTTTATTTTTCGCTGGGATACACTGACACCTAGCAGTTTAAATGGGGAGATTGAATGGAATAGGTTGTTTTAATTCTCCCGCCACTGCTCTCTATAGATCCTGCAAGAGGCATGTGTCGGTTTCTGCTGTCAGAAACTCGTACTTGGTATGACCCCATCGCGGACCGCCTAAGTAGGCAATGCCCATTTATTTCTGTTATACAATGATTTGTAATAGATATTGTTAAGTGAATGGTTATGATGGGCCTCCTTTTTTAAGGGATTTGATTTTTTTACCACACGGCTATAAGAAATATTCACTGATTTGATGGCATTACATTGACCCAGAAAGTACTGTGGAAGCTCAACTTCTATTACTCCCGTCCTCACAGGAGCCAGCCTGCCGTTTTCAACAAAGCTAAGTGACTTTCTTTAAACTTTACTTTGATGCTTGATGAACATGTATACCCTGGAGGAAAGGAGAAATAGGGGTGATATGATACAGATGTTCAAACATTTGAAAGGTATTAATCCGCAAACAAACCTTTTCCAGAGATGGGAAGGCGCTAGAATTAGAGGACATGAATTGAGGTTGAAAGGAGGCAGACTGAGGAATGATGTCAAAGAATATACTCAGAGAGAGGGTGGTAGATACCTGGAATGCCCTCCTGTGGGAGATGGTGGAGATGAAAGTGGTAACGGAATTCAAAAATGTGTGGGATAAACACAAAGGAATCCTGTTTAGAAGGAATGGATCCAAAGAAGCTTAGCGGAGATTCAAAAGCAACACTGGTAATTGGGAATCAAAATCCGTACTGGGCAAACTTTTACAGTCTGTGCTCTGATCATGGCTGAACAGATTCAGCTTCAGAAGTTGGAGAACAAGGCCATTGCTGGGCAGACTTCTACAGTCTGTGCTCTGATTGCAGCTGAATAGATTTGGATGGGCTGGAGTGGAACTTTTCAGGGGCTTCAACGTTAACTTCAGAAATTTTAGAACAAAGACAGTGCTGGGCAGACTTCTATGGTCTATACCCTGAAAATGGCAAGGAAAATTAAGCCCAGGTATGCATATGAAGTATCACATACTATATGTAATACGTTTATTTGCCTGGATGGACAGTACAGCGAAGTTACTTACCTGTAGCAGGTATTCTCCGAGGACAGCAGGCTGATTGTTCTCACAAGTGGGTGATGTCCGACGGCAGCCCCAGGTCCGGAAATCTTCCTAGCAACAAAGCTTGCTAGAGCCCTCGTGCGCATGCGCGGCTATCTTCCCACCCGTAGTGCAAGCGTGCCGGCTTAGTCAACGTACAAAGCAAAGACAAGGGAAGAGACAACTCCAAAGGGGAGGTGGGCGGGATGGTGAGAACAATCAGCCTGCTGTCCTCAGAGAATACCTGCTACAGGTAAGTAACTTCGCTTTCTCTGAGGACAAGCAGGCTGCTTGTTCTCACAAGTGGGGTATACCTAGCCCCCAGGCTCACTCAAAACAACGAGGATAGGTCAATTGGGCCTCGCAACGGCGAGGACATAACTTATATTGATCTAAAACCAGAAACAACTAACTGAGAGTGCAGCCTGGAACAGAATAAAAATGGGCCTAAGGGGGTGGAGTTGGATTCTAAACCCCAAACAGATTCTGCAGCACTGACTGCCCAAACTGACTGTCGCGTCGGGTATCCTGCTGTAGGCAGTAATGAGATGTGAATGTGTGGACTGAAGACCATGTTGCAGCCTTGCAAATCTCTTCAATAGTGGTTGACTTCAAGTGGGCCACTGACACTGCCATGGCTTTAACACTATGAGCCGTGACATGACCTTCAAGAGTCAGCCCAGCTTGGGCGTAAGTGAAGGAAATGCAGTCTGCTAGCCAATTCGAAATGGTGCGTTTCCCGACAGCCACTCCTCTTCTGTTGGGATCAAAAGAAACAAACATTTGGGCAGACTGCCTGAAGGGGCTTGTCCACGCCACATAGAAGGCCCGTGCTCTTTTGCAGTCCAATGTGTGCAACTGACATTCAAGCAGGGCGGATATAAGGCAAGGGAAAAAATGTTGGCAAGACAACCGACTGGTTCAGATGGAACTCCGACACCACTTTCGGCAAGAACTTAGGGTGCGTGCGGAGGACTACTCTGTTATGATGAAACTTAGTATAAGAAGCATGGGCTACCAAAGCTTGGAGTTCATTGACTCTACGAGCTGAAGTAACAGCCACCAAGAAAATGACCTTCCAGGTCAAGTACTTCAGATGGCAGGAATTCAGAGGCTCAAAAGGAGGTTTCATCAGCTGGGTGAGAACGACACTGAGGTCCCATGACACTGCAGGAGGCTTGATAGGGGGCTTTGACAAAAGCAAACCTCTCATGAAGCGAACAACTAAAGGCTGTCCTGAGATAGGCTTACATAGTAACATAGTAGATGACAGCAGAAAAAGACCTGCACGGTCCATCCAGTCTGCCCAACAAGATAAACTCATATGTGCCACTTTTTGTGTATACCTTACCTTGATTTGTACCTGTCTTTTTCAGGGCACATTATATACCTTCCACACGATAATGATAAGCACTAATTGCACTAAGATGAACTCTTACGGAGTTGGTCTTAAGAACAGACTCAGACGTGCAGAAGGTATTCAAGCGGGGTCTGTGTAGGACAAGAACGAGGATCTAGGGCCTTGCTGTCACACCAGATGGCGAACCTCCTCCATTTGAAAGAGTAACTCTTTTTAGTGGAATCTTTCCTGGAAGCAAGCAAGACTCGGGAGACACCCTCAGAAAGACCCAAGGAGGCGAAGTCTACGCTCTCAACATCCAAGAGAGCCAGGGACCGGAGGTTGGGATGCAAAAGCGCCCCCTCATTCTAAGTAATGAGGGTTGGGAAACACTTCAATCTCCACAGTTCTTCGGAGGACAACTCTAGAAGAAGAGGGAACCAAATCTGACGCAGCCAGAATCATGGTTCCGCGATCCTGCTTGAGTTTCAGCGAAGTCTTCCCCACCAAAGGTATGGGAGGATATACATACAGGAGGCCCTTCCCCCAATGGAGGAGAAAGGCATCTGACGATAGTCTGCCGTGGGCCTGAAGTCTGGAACAGAACTGAGGGACTTTGTGATTGATCCGAGTGGCAAAGAGATCCACCAAGGGGGTGCCCCACGCTTGGAAGATCTGGCGTACCACTCTCGAGTTGAGAGACCACTCGTGAGATTGCATTATCCTGCTCAACCTGTCGGCCAGACTGTTGTTTACGCCCACCAGATACGTGGCTTGGAGAAACATGCCGTACCAGCGAGCCCAAAGCCACATCTGGATGGCTTCCTGACACAGGGGGCGAGATCCGGTGACCCCGCTTGTAGATGTAATACATGGCAACCTGATTGTCTGTCTGAATTTGAATAATTTGATTGGACAGCCGATCTCTGAAAGCCTTTAGCGCGTTCCAGACCGCTCGCAACTCCAGGAGATTGATCTGAAGACCGGTTTCCTGGAGGGACCAAACTCCTTGAGTATGAAGCCCATCAACATGGGCTCCCCACCCCAGAAGGGACGCCTCCGTCGTCAGCACTTTTTGTGGCTGAGGAATTTGAAAGGGACATCCCAAGGTCAAATTGGATCGAATTGTCCACCAATAGAGGGAATTGAGAAATACTGTGGACAGCTGGATTGCATCCTCTAGATCCCCCGCAGCTTGATACCACTGGGAAGCTAGGGTCCATTGAGCTGATCTCATGTGAAGGTGGGCCATGGGAGTCACATGAACTGTAGAGGCCATATGGCCCAGCAATCTCGACATCTGCCGAGCTGTGATCTGCTGAGACGCTCTGACCCAGGAAACGAGGGACAGAAGATTGTCTGCTCTCACCTCGGGAAGGTAGGCATGAGTCATCTTTGAGCCCAGCAGAGCTCCTATGAATTCTAGTTGCTGAACTGGAAGAAGGTGGGACTTTGGGTAATTTATAACAAACCCTAGTAGCTCCAGGAGCTGAATAGTCATCTGCATGGACTGTATAGCCCCTGCCTCAGAGGTGTTCTTCACCAGCCAATCGTCGAGATAAGGGAAGACATGCACTCCCAGCTTACGTAGCGACACTGCAACTACCGCCAGGCATTTGTGAATACCCAGGGCGCAGAGGCAAGCCCAAAGGGCAGCACACAATACTGAAAGTGCTGTGTTCCCAGACGGAATCGAAGATACTGCCTGTGAGCTGGCAGTATCGGAATGTATGTATAAGCATCCTTTAAGTCCAGAGAGCATAGCCAATTGTTTTCCTGAACCATGGGAAGAAGTATGCCCAGGGAAAGCATCCTGAACTTTTCTCGTACCAGATATTTGTTCAGGGCCCTTAGGTCTAGGATGGGACGCATCCCCCCTGTTTTCTTTTGCACAAGAAAATACCTGGAATAGAATCCCAGCCCTTCTTGCCCCGGTGGAACAGGCTTGACCGCATTGGCGCTGAGAAGGGCGGAGAGTTCCTCTGGAAGTACCTGCCTGTGCTGGAAGCTGAAGGACTGAGCTCCCGGTGGACAATTTGGAGGTTTGGAAATCAAATTGAGGGAGTATCCTAGCCGGACTATTTGGAGAACCCACTGATCGGAGGTTACGAGAGGGCACCTTTGGTGACAAACTTTTAACCTCCCTCTGACCGGCAGATTGTCTGGCACAGACACTTTTATGTCGGCTATGCTCGCCTGGAGCCAGTCAAAAGCCCGTCCCCTGCTTTTGCTGGCCCACTGAGCTAAGACACAAAGTACAAGCGTCAGGGCGATAACCGGCCCCAAGACACTGAATACACGAAGCGTGTGGATCAGTGGCTGAGATTGCCCGGCTGCACAGAGTGCACATCTTGAAGCCGCTGGTGATCCTCGATGTCATCGACGGAAAAATAGTGGCGGCGAAATCAAAAGTCGCGATGGTGCCAAAAAGAAAGGCACAAAAAGGGGAAATCCCGTACGGGCAGCCAAAATGGCCGCACACGAAAACGAAAGGAAACATACCGGGCAAACTAAGAAGTACAGGAAAAGTTTTTTTTTTTTTTAAACAAAGAATAACATGAGCGAACTCGCACGGGAAAGAAAAACCCGAAAAAGACGCTAAAGCGTAAAACAGCGAAGAGGGCTCTCTCCTGAGGCACAGAGTGACCGAAAAAACAGCCGCCCGAACCGCGGAAAAAAAGAGACTAAGCCGGCACGCTCGCGCTACGGGCGGGAAGATGGTAGCGCATGCGCGGTGCACGCATGGGCACGAGGGCTCTAGCAAGCTTTGTTGCTAGGAAGATTTCCGGACCTGGGGCTGCCGTCGGACGTCACCCACTTGTGAGAACAAGCAGCCTGCTTGTCCTCGGAGAAAGGTCTTTACCTGCCGTCATCTACTATGTTACTAAGAAAGTGGAGTGTATTCCTCAGTTTGAGAACGTTTAAAGAACAACGTGTTTTCAAGACAGTTAAAGATTTTTGGACCATTGTAATAAAATCTTAAATAAAATTATTTCAACTTAATGTTATTGATTATTAAAGTGTAAAAGAGCAAGTGGTGTCTGAGCTTATGAAAGATAATACGTTAGAAGAATTTGAAATGAAACAAAAATTTAAAGGACACATTGGAATAAAATCTTAAATCAAATTTATTTCAACCTAATGTTATTGATTATCGAAGAGTAAAACAGCAAGTGGTGTCTGAGCTTGTGAAAGATAATACATTAGAAGAATTTGAAATGAAACATAAAAATGTAAAGGACACAAACTTTAAAGATGGCTTAAAAAATGTAAAATGAAAAAAAAAATTGCTAGGGAAGAGAGCAGGGGTATAGCCAGACCTGACATTTTTTTTTTTTTTTGGGGGGGGGGGGGAGGGGACACTAGTCATATAGGTGTGAGTAGTGCTTGGTAAACTCCTAAATGTCTTAGAGTGCACTTGATAATGGATTCTTAGTAAACAGTCTGCCCTGCATCAACATAAACCACATACACACTTATGGAAACCCAGGAAACACTGACATTTTTAAATTAATTTGTATTATCCCAAAGCAAACATTGCCATTATAGTAGACGAGCCTGGTCAACCTCTAAACACACATCATAGTATCCTGGAAAATAATTACTGAAGTCACACGTATCCTTCAACTTTGCTTTATAACAAATATAAAATGCCTTATTAAGCTGTATTAATAAAATAAGTAAATACCTTTGAAGTCTTCTTGTCCCTTCCTTTGATTCTACTGCTTTCTCTCTTTTCTGAGGCTGACATTAACCACTTCAAGTACCTGGAGTTCCTGACAGTGTTCTTTCTACCCCCTTCTACTTACAAAGGAGCAGACAAATAAAGGATTGTCATAGACACGGAAAGATCTTCACAATGGACACTGCGATAGCAGTTAAGAGGCATTCATAGCAATGTTTGACAACATAACTGGGGAGACTGAATAACTAAATGTTTTCTTCTATTGTAATTTGCAGTACTTCTCTGTTTACTGAAGGATGAGGAACTAAGAGGTCTTTTTTTGAAGTTGACTGTAGCAGCAATGCTGCTCTGACAGTGTTTCCTTTCCTCTTTGCCGTCAGGACTCCCCTTTGCAGACACTATCCCTGGCAGGTAAGTGTGGTATTCACCTGTAGTAGCCACTTCACCCCTTCAGTTGAGTTTCCAGGTATTGGTGGCTGCCAGGGCTTGGCTGCACAGACAGGGCAGGGAGTAGATCTTAGAGCAGGTACAGGGGAAGATGCTGGCCATGAACCAGGCTGAGCTCAGGAACTCAAGAAAAGGGCTGTCCCAGAAAAGCTAGAAGATAGCCATACTCTGTTTCTGTTGGAACAGAGATGTATCTTTATTGTCTCTCCGGAATGTGTCTCCAAGTTAGTGAATTTTCCACACACCAAGACAGGAGTGAACCTCACCCCTATGTCAAAGTATATTTGAGGTGATATGACTCTCAGATGAATAAACTGCTATCTCATCAGTTGAATTGTACCAAAGAGATTTCTTCTGCAGTTTCTAAGGTAGAACAACATATAAAGGAACTTATAAAGGGATCAGTCAATGATTTATTTCTATCTGCATCCTCATCATGTTCTTCAGACGTGTTTTTTGTTTCGATCTTCATCCTTGCCATGATCTTCTGGATATGTTTTTTTTTAAGTAGCTTAGCAAATAACTTTGTTTCGCCATGGGGGTAGATTAAGGAACACTGTCTGGAAACTTCTCTCTTGGAAGCTAAAATCATAACGAACTTCCATAACTTAACATAAAAGATCCTTACTTCCTAAATAGTGTGCAGTGGAAGAATAATATAATGACACCATGGGCAATAGAGGTAACATGCACAGAGCAGCAGTTCTGAATTTTCCTTCACCACCCCCCTCACAGATTCTGGTACCACTTCAACAGCACAAAATCCCTTCACTGCCAAATCCTGCAAAGAAGCTTCTCGGACCTATATAGCAAACTTAACAGCACTAATTCTGAACACATAATCATCTCCTTCAATTTACTAAGGAGTGGGTGTGATATGGAAGGGCTTTGTATGAGGGGGTCCTCTTATAAAAAGCCCAGCATTTCCCCTGCCCTTCTCTTTATCCCATCCCCCAGCCTCTCATAACTCAGCATCAATCCTGCTCCCTACCCCCAAATCACTTCTGCTTTTCTCTATCCTTTCCACCTGCACTGACTCTCTCAAATCTCAATCCCACCCCCCAAAGCCCAGCAATCGTAAAGTATATATATATTTTTTTTCCTTGACACTATGGAGACTGGAGAGGAGGCTCAAGATTGAATAGTGGCAGGCACTAGTAGTGCCTGTGGGAGGGGAAGACAGGCTTCAGCGCCTATGATCAGCAGCTCCTCAGCAAACCGTGTGTATGTATATATATATATATATCTCCTCCCCCCAATGGTCTGTCAGCTCTTCTCCTTCCCCTCCTGCTCCTCCCCATGGTCTGTCAGCTCTCTCAGTCCCCTTCTGCTCCCTCCCATGGTATGTAAGCTCTCCCCGTTCCCTCCTGCTCCTCCCCATGGCCTGTCACCTCTCCCCCTTCTCTGTTAGCTCTCTCCTCTCCCCCCCCCCCCCTCCCGTGGTCTGTCATGTCTCTCCTTTGCGGTCTGGCATCTCTATCCTTCCCACCAGCGATGTGGTGGCTTTTTCTCCCCCCCCCCCCCCCCCCCCCCCCCCCCGGATGCTGCGTTTCTTGCTTCCTGCATACTCTCCCCCCCCCCCCCCCAGCAGGATCCTGTATTGCTCATTCCCTTCCCACTCCCTGCAATGATGCCCTCCTTCAATTTTCCAGGCCACCGGCAAAGTCAGCAAGGTAAGTACATTGCCTTCGGCGACCCCGGCAGCTTTTCCTTCTGTTGCAGCGTCCTACCTTTGTGGGACAGGAAATTGTAGCACAGGGAAAGCTTCAAGGCTGTCGAAACCAGTGTGCTTGCTTCACTTACCTTAAATCATAGCAACTCTATCCTACTTCATATGCCTGTTCAAATAACAGTGTCTTCAAATTTTAAAACTCCCTAAGTTCTGAGCCAATCTTCGATTCATTGGTAAAACATTCCATAAAACTGTACCAATTGATGAGATAAAGCTTTTATCATAGGGATTAACTTTTGTATCTACAACTTTTTATTGATGAGTTTCGGCTTAATATAGATTTTGAAAAATTCATTAGGTCTTTGCAGATCAAATTTTTTAATGATAAAAGTCATTGACAAGACTATCATTAATCTACCTTCCACATGGACACCATCGGGTCCGGTTGATCTGATCACCAATGTGTTCAAACAAGTAGTTTTGAAAGATGTCAAATTTTGGCAATTTATTGAGGAAAGAAAGGTTATCTTTGAGAAGTTTGAAAGATGACGACTAATTATCAAAAAGCAGATGGGGAGGAGCAGTTGTCATACAAGACCTGGAGATTCATGTGCAAGAAGTTAAATGATGTTTATCAGAAAATCACTTTAGATCCTACAAAACATTTACCATTTGTAATTGGCAAATTAACTAAAAAGGAGTTGAAGGATTTTTAACTTCCTGGGATCATAGATTTTTTTTTTTTAATTTGAGACATCTGTATATTCCATTTTTTGCGTGGTAAGCACACATTAGTGTGCACTTTGCCTAACATTCACAAACAGTTACACAATCCAGCTGGTAGACCAGAGTACTGAGTGATCTAAGATGTCAAAAGCAGATGAGAGGTCTAATTGCATCATAATTCCCTTTTTTTTCCTTCTGGAAAGAAGTTGCCTAGCCTCAGTTGTCAGTGTAATTAACAAAATCTCTATACTAAAACAAGGCACACTAATCTGGTTCACTGGATTATCATGTTTACATGCAAGAACACTAAATCAGCGATGATGTGCTGATGTGCAACCAGGCAAACAAATTTCCAGATATAGACCTACCTAAAGTAGCAGTAGCAGGCCATTTTAAAATTTGATTTCTATTATATACAGCTTTGCTACTTTTTCTACACTAACAGAGAAATGCCATGTACCTTGGACTGCTTGTATTGCGAGGATTCTGCAGCCATTCTTGCAATTTTGTATCCGATGCTACGCCAACTTTTACAAGGTAAGAATAAGGTTCCACATGGAAAGCCCAGAAATATTTCCCTTTTGTGATCCCAGTGTCTCCAATTATATAGTCCAGGCACATGTAACACCCCATCTGGATACGTTCAGCCCCAAGCAGCAGAGGAAATCCAGCCATGCTCTCCACAGAATCTCTCTTGTTGTTCAGGACAAGGTGTTCTTTGTTGTATCCACATTTATCATCAAAAAGGAAACTGAAAACTAAAAAAAATGTAAGAATGCATTACATAACATATAGATAGATAAGATACATACAGATAACCATGCAAATAACTTTGGCAGTGTTATTTTAAACGTCATTTAATTCAACTAGAAACTACAATACACAAATCACAATTTCTGTGACAATGAGGGAACCAAAACAAAATTACCCAAAGAGAATAAATTTTGCAAGACATTTTCACATGACCTATATATAGAAATAAGCTTTTATGTGCCTGTCTTCCCAGTATACAGTGAAACCTTGGTTTTCGTTGATAATCCGTCCAAAAACAATCAACGAAAACCGAAACAGACGAAAACCGAGGCAATTATTTCCATATGAATCAATGTAAATCCAATTAATTTCGTTCTAGACACTCCAAACTACATACCAAAAACACATTTTATAGAGAATAAATATAGTCCCATGATGGAGCTAAAGGGAAAGGGTTAACTTATTAGCAAGGGAAGCACTTAACAGGGAAAATTAGATTTGTGCACATGTGATTTCATCTTGCGTGCGTTGCATTAGACGTGCGGGGTGATGCTCACACAATGAGAAACAACGCCACAATGAGCAGGAGAACGCGTGGATCGCCCTTTGTTTTCGCAAAATTAGCAGTGAGGTCACGTGGGCACGCCAACGAAATCCGAGGCAACCAACAAAATCAGAGACAAATTTTTCACTGAAAAAATCAATGAAAACCGAAACCAACGAAAACCGAGGTCTTACTGTACATACAAACTTAGATGTACACAACCTTGAATATGCCTGTTTACCCGAATTGTGTGGAGGCACTCCCTGAGAGGGGTTACTGCATATTTGCACATTTGATAGAATACACACCTATATGCTGACGCACAAAAGCACAAACTTATTTCTAACTCTGTGCAGGAATAATTTGGTACAAAATCTTTTAGGAAGGGTATTTTATAATATAGGTGAAACACATATGCCTACGTACTTTTACTTCCTAGGTGCCTTGTTTTGAAATTACACACGCATGACTAAAAGGGAACTATGGATAGTTTATATATGTGATAGAACAGTGTGTTTTAAACCTGTAAAATTGCCTTTAACTCTTGAAGTGCATTTGACATTTGTGACGAAATACAACTCACATACAAATAAAATGATGATCATCAAAAAACACATTCCTATGTTAAATGTCCACCCTTGTTTTCAAAATCTTAGAATTCTGTTTGCTTTTCAAAGAAACAACAATTTGAGTGATATACTATGTCCGGCAGAAACTTGGAACCGGGTAGGTATTCCCATTCATGAAGGGGGGATATCACAAAGTCTCTGGTCGATGTTCAGTGTATGACATCATGAGTGAGTCTAATGCTTTTAAAGATGTCCGCACAGGCAGATTATATCCTCTAACTGCAAAAACTACTTGCACATCTGAAAATGTGATATATCTTTTGAGTTGCCCATGTAACCTGTATTAAGTGGGGCAAACATCGCGTCCTTTAAAGACTCGACTAACTGAACACAGGTATTGTATACTGGCAGAAAAAAAAGTTATGAACCTTTAGTATCACATTTTTTGACAAAGCAACATAATTTTTCTGATTTACAGTACATCGTTTTGGAGATAACAATCACCGAACGTAGAGGAGACATAAGACAACTGCTCAGACAGGAGGAACAGAGGTGGATATTTGTATTACAAACTGTGATTCCTAATGGATTGAATGTTTCCATCGAATGGAAAGCCTTCTTTTGAAGATCTACATAAATGGCACGTTTGTACGTCAATACAACTAGACGTCATTGATTTCTTATTCTTGTGGTCGATAACTATTTGAAACTTATAAAAAAAATATATATGTTTGTCTATATAATTTATTTCTAAATCGTGTATTATCATCCATAAAAGTGAAATTATGTTTGTTAAAAAGCTTAATAAAGATAAAGTTAAAAAAAAAAAATACAACTAGACGTCATACGCTGGGTATAAATCTTGATATGTCTGGAAGAAGCTAATCGTCATTTTGTAAAAGTGCCGAGGAGAGACTAGTTAGGTGAAGAATATAATCTTGGATGTATATAATTGGAATAAATTAACTTCCCCAGCAGGGTTCCCCTGTTGGGAGAACTGATCATTATTATCGCGAAGAGGATAATTTTGTCATCCAAGATAAGTAATATCTGGTTATATGCTTTCACTATAACATTGAGTCTCATCCCATAGGTATTGTGGAAAGGTGGTTATGTAGCTGTTTCATGAATATGAAATTGTATGTGGAGTTTTTTTTGAGGACTTATGATTAATGAGGAATCCTCTTTACTCAGAAAGGCGTGTCCTTCAAATTGAGGTATCTCCGTGAACAGTGGTCTTTTTTTCTCCACCAACTCTTCACTGAAACTTACAAGACACACCTTCAAATACCTGGTATATAATTATAGAATTAATGCCATAATATTGATATTGAATTCTACAGATTCCAAATATTGTTAAGTTTGGGTAACTGAAATCACCCATAATTACAATGTTGCCGAATTTGCCAACTTTCCTAATTTCTGTAAACTTTTCTTCATAAATCTGTTCGGTCTGTCCTGGCGGATGATAGAACAGCCCTACCAGAATACTTCTTCCCATCACACATGGAATTTCTATCCATAAGGATTCTACACTGCAATCTGTTTCATGTAGAATGTTTATTTTGTTTGACTTAATTCCATCATTAACATCCAGTGCAACACCCCCTCCAATATGATCCACTCTATCACTATGATATAATTTGTACCCTGTTAATACAGTGATCCATTGATTATCCTCCTTCCACCAGGTCTCTGAGATGCCTATTAAATCTACCTCTTCATTTAATTCTATATATTCTAACTCTCCCATATTATTTTTTAGGCTTCTAGCATTTGCATGCAGTTATTTCATATTGTGTTTTTTCCTTGCATCTATAAGCTGCTTAGAAGTTGACGGGGATAATGTGCATCCTTTACATTGCTCTCCCCTTAAACACTCCTGGCTTTCTTGCATCATTTTTGAAACCTCTCTATTGGGATTCCCTAAATGTCCTGTTTCAATAGTAACGAATAGTACCAAACCATGCTCCCTTGGATGACTGTTGGCTTTCCCTCCCATTTTTGTTTAAAAGCTGCTTTATTAGGCTTCTTACTTGTGCATATCATCACTATCACATCCTCTCTATATACATCACTGACTCCCAATCTCTTTTCGAATTCATCACAAGATCCTTACATTTGCGCATAAGGTTCTATATCTCAGTATTCCTTTATATATTTCCTCTCTTCTTGTTTCCTATACCCCACCCTGTATCCTTCATTCTGCTACTGCAAACTGTTTGACTCTTCCCATGGTCCACTGTTCTCGCCTTGAGTCTACTCTGCATTTTTTCAAGCCCTAACCTCTGGAAGACTATGCACAGCAAGTCAAACAAAGGCAATACAACAGTGCATAGTATGGCACAGTATGCTACTTACAATGGCAACACAATACCTAATAAAACATCTTTAATGCAAAGCAAAAGGTGTAAGTGGAGGTGGAACATACAGACAGATAAGACAGAAATATGCATGAATATGATCTCAACTAGGGTAGGAATGGATAGGCTTCATACAGTATGTGCAGCTGGTGCGTTAGTCCTTGTGTGTGTGTGTGGCCTGCAAATTAGCGGCTTCTTCCATTAACGGGCTGGGAGAAGACCGAAGGTTTCACCTGCTTCCTGAACTAGAGTCCTGCATTGAGCAAAGCCTTTCTGAGAGTGCATTCCAGAGTGTGGGGGCTACGCCGGAGAAGGCTCATTGGTGGGTGTCACTGTGTGATGCTCTCTGGAGAGGGTGTGGTTAGGGATATTCCTTGGAAGGATCTTGGTGACCCTGAAAGTGTGAAGAGGGAGATCCTGTTCAAGTACTCTGGCCCATTTCCTTTAAGGGCCTTGAAGATCAGAGTTTTAAATTTATCCCTGTATTGCACTGGTAGCCAGTGAAGTTTTTGCAGAAATGGTGTGATGTGATCATGTCACTTACAACCATTTATTATTTTTGCTACAGCACTATGAATCAACTAAAGCTGGTGCAAACCCTTTGTAATCAGAGAGTGTAGAGTGCATTCTAGTCGATGTCATCATGGTGACATTGACTAGACTTGTCTTGTCAATGCATAGAAGCAGCATAGCTGTCGTAAATGATAGAAGCAGCTCTTGAAAGTTGCTTGGATTTGGGGGATCAGTTTAGGTACCGAGTCTAGCGGTCCTCAAGATTTCTTTAAGCAGGAGTTTATCTCCCAAAAGATATTTCAATGTCAGGTGTGTACCTACTTGTTTTAAGGACCCAAAAGAGCTCAGTTTTGTGTTCAGACAAATGTTTTACTAGCCCATTCTTAGTTGATGTTAAATAGATAGTCAAGTTTATTCAGAACTATAGATAAGTCTGGATCAATGGGTATGAGTAGCTGCACATCATCCGCATAGACATAGAAGTGAATGTCCATCCACCGATCAGCCTGGCTAGTGGCGTAGATCTATATCTAGTGACTACTAGATAAGATAAATGACTACTACAAGGTAAAATTATGTATCATACCTGATAATTTTCTTGCCATTAATCATAGCTGATCAATCCATAGACTGGAGAGTTGTGTCCATCTACCAGCAGGTGGAGATAGAGAGCAATCCTTTTGCCTCCCTATATGTGGTCATGTGCTGCCGGAAACTCCTCAGTATGTCGATATCAAAGCTCCATCCGCAGGACTCAGCACTTAGAGAATTACACCCACAAAGGGACACTCTGCCCAGCTCACCACCGCCAAAACGGGGGAGGGGAATCAACCCAGCTCATCCCCACACAAGTGGGGGAGGGGAATCCGTCCAGCTCATCCCCGCGGAGCGGGGGAGGGACACCACACCTGCCGATGTGGGGGGATCTGGCTTATCCTGCGACCGCAACCGCGGGAACAGCTGGCTGACCCTAACACCGCCGAAGCGGGAGGGATATAAGGCTACCCTACTGCCGCACGAAGCAGGAGGGAGAGCCGGCAGAATTTAGGTCTCAATCCAGCCCCGTAAAACTGTAACACAAAATCGTCTCAACTCCAGAAGAATTCAATCGAAAAAACTTGAACACGAAGATCCTCCTGAACAGGAACTGAAGACTAAACTTGAACCTGAAATGCAACCAGAATATAAACAGTACAGATATCTGGGAGGGGCTATGGATTGATCAGCTATGATTAATGGAAAGAAAATTATCAGGTATGATACATAATTTTACCTTCCATATCATCATGCTGACCAATCCATAGACTGGTGGGATGTACCGAAGCAGTACTCACCCAGGGCGGGACATAGAAATCCCTGACCGCAACACTGAAGCTCCAAACCGGGCCTCCGCCCGAGCAGCCACAGCCAAGCGGTAATGACGGGAGAAGGTATGAGCCGATGCCCAGGTTGCCGCCTTACAAATCTCTTCCAAGGAGACGGACCCGGCCTCTGCCATCGAGGCCGCCTATGCTCTAGTGGAGTGAGCCTTCAGCTGGATAGGCGGCATCTTCCCCGCGGCCACATAAGCCGCTGCAATGGTTTCCTTGACCCATCGTGCTACTGTAGGCTTGGATGCCTGCAGACCCTTACGAGACCCTGCGAACAGCACAAACAGATGATCCGACTTCCGGAAATCATTGGTCACTTCCAAGTATCTGATGATGACTCGTCTCACATCTAGATATTTGAGAGCAGAGTACTCCTCTGGGTAGTCCTCCCTACGAAAGGAGGGTTGGCAGAGCTGCTGATTCACATGGAAACGAGAAACAATCTTGGGCAGGAAGGAAGGCACCGTGCGAATAGACACTCCTGCCTCAGTGAACCGCAGGAAGGGTTCCCGACATGATAGCGCCTGGAGCTCGGAAACTCATCTGGCTGAAGTGATAGCCACCAAAAAGACTGCTTTCAACGTCAGGTCTTTCAGAGATGCCCTCGACAAGGGTTCAAAAGGCGGCTTCTGCAAGGCTCTTAGCACTAGATTGAGATTCCACGCAGGCACCACCGAGCGCAGAGGAGGGCGTAGGTGATTAGCTCCTTTGAGAAAGCGCACCACATCTGGCTGCGAGGCCATGGAAGCACCCTTCAGGCGACCCCTGAAGCAAGCCAGAGCCGCTACCTGGACTTTAAGGGAACTGAGCAACAGGCCTTTCTCCAGACCTTCTTGCAGGAACGCCAACACTGAAGAAATTGGAGCAGTGAAGGGAGAAAGAGAGCCTGCCTCACACCACGATGCAAAGGTACGCCAAACCCTGGCGTAAGCAGTAGAAGTAGAGCGCTTCCTCGCTCTCAGCATAGTGGCGATGACCTTGTCTGAGAAGCCCTTCCTCCTCAGACGCTGCCGCTCAATAGCCAGGCCGTAAGACCAAAGGGGGAGGGATCCTCCATCACCACGGGACCCTGGTGCAACAGGCCCCGCACCGCTGGCAGCCGCAGAGGGCCGTCCACCGCGAGCCTGATCAAGTCCGCATACCAGGGACGTCTGGGCCATTCCGGACCCACCAGGATTATCCGACCCGGATGCTTTGCCACCCGGTCTAGCACCCTGCCCAACATGGGCCAGGGCAGGAACACATAGAGAAGCTCCTGTGTCGGCCACCATTGGAGAAGAGCATCTACTCCCAGAGAGCGAGGGTCCCGTCCTCTGCTGAAAAAGCGCGGCACTTGGCAATTGGCTGATGACGCCATCAGATCTATGCTCGGCTGGCCCCAGCGCTTCGTGATGTCCAAGAACGCCTGAGCCGATAGCTGCCACTCTCCGGGATCCAAGGTATGGCGACTGAGAAAGTCCGCCTTGACATTCATGACTCCCACAATGTGGGCCGCCGACAGCTGTTCCAGGTTCGCTTCCGCCCACTGGCATAGCTTCATGGCCTCCTTGGCTAGAGGGGCACTCTTGGTACCTCCCTGGCGATTGACATAGGCCACAGCCGTGGCATTGTCCGACAGGACCCGTACTGGCTTCACCGCCAGTACCGGGAGAAACTCCAAAAGTGCCAACCGAATGGCTCTGAGTTCCAGGAGGTTGATAGACCACTTTGCCTCTGCAGGAGACCAGAGCCCCTGCGCTGTTCTTCCCAAGCAGTGGGTTCCCCAGCCCGTCAAAGAGGCGTCCGTCGTGACGACAACCCACTCCAGGATCAAAAGAGGCATTCCTGCGGACAGCTTGTCTGTCCTCAGCCACCAGCTCAGCGCCTTGCGCACCGCTGGATCCAAGGGAAGGCGCACAGCGCAATCCTCCGACACTGGAGTCCATCGCTGCAGCAGAGAGTGCTGTAGAGGTCTGATATGGGCCCTGGCCCAGGGCACTACTTCCATCGTGGCCGTCATAGAGCCCAACAGCTGCACATAGTCCCAAGCCCGAAGAGGAGAGGCTACTAGGAACTGGTCCACCTGAGCCTGAAGCTTGACAATCCGATTGTCTGGCAGGAACACTCTGCCCACTTGGGTGTCGAAACGAACTCCCACATACTCCAGGGACTGAGTCGGGCGCAGCTGGCTTTTCTCTCAGTTGATGATCCACCCCAGGGAGCTCAAAAGAGCAATCACCCGGTCTACAGCTCTGCCGCACTCTGCATAAGAGGGGGCTCGGATCAACCAGTCATCCAGATAAGGATGGACTTGTACTCCTTTCTTTCGTAGGAAGGCCGTGATGAGCACCATTACTTTGGAGAAGGTCCGCGGAGCAGTAGCCAACCCGAACGGGAGGGCTCTGAACTGGAAGTGTCGGCCCAGGACTGCAAAACGCAGAAAGCATTGATGAGGAGGCCAGATGGGAATATGCAAGTAAGCTTCCTTGATGTCCAAGGATGCCAGGAACTCCCCTGCCTTCAACAAAGTAAATGAAGTAACGTCCCTTGCCAAGTTGATCTTCTGGCACCGGAACGACCGAACCCAGGTGGATCAGATTGTCCAAAGTCTGCTGCACTGCCACAGCTTTGACCGGAGACTTGCAGGGAGAGTGCACAAACCCGTCTCTTAAGGGTTGGCAGAACTCTAGCTTGTAGCCGTCTCTGATGATTTCCAGCACCCAAGCGTCTGAAGTTACCCCGGTCCACTCGCCCAGAAACAAGGATAGGCGTCCTTCAATCTGCTCTGGGCCATGGACCAGGGCCCTGTCATTGGGTACGAGACCCTGGGGGAGGACCGGAGGACGCACCTCCGGGACGGCGGTCTCTGCGAAAGGAATGCTGCTTGGGGGACAAGTTCCTCTTGAAGGAAGAGGGGGCAGAGGAGCCCGACTTGCCCGGGCGATACCGACGGGCTTTCTGAAACCGTCCTTTGGAGGAACCGGGGCGGGCACCACTGGCCCGAGCCCTGACCTCCGGTAACCTCTTGCCCTTAGACGTGCCGAGATCGGTCACAATCTTGTCCAGCTCGACCCCAAAGAGCAGCTTGCCTTTAAAAGGCAACTTAGCCAGGTGAGATTTAGAGGCGTGGTCAGCAGACCAATGCTTCAGCCAAAGCCAGCGCCGTGCAGAGACTGTCTGAGCCATACCTTTAGCCGAGGCTCTCAAGACATCATACAGCAAGTCTGCCAAGTAGGCCAAGCCCGATTCCAGGGCCGGCCAATCAGACCTCAAGGAAGGATCTGAGGGGGAAGCCCGCTGCACAATTGTCAGGCACGCCCTGGCCACATAGGAGCCGCAAACTGAGGCCTGCAAACTTAAAGTGGAGTGGAGGAGTGGCCTAGTGGTTAGGGTGGTGGACTTTGGTCCTAGGGAACTGAGGAACTGAATTCGATTCCCGACACAGGCAGCTCCTTGTGACTCTGGGCAAGTCACTTAACCCTCCATTGCCCGCCGCATTGAGCCTGCCATGAGTGGGAAAGCGCGGGGTACAAATGTAACAAAAAAAAAAAAAAAAGCAGCCGCCTCGAAGGACGACCTTAAAGCCACCTCCAACCTTCTGTCTTGGGCGTCCTTTAGGGCCGTGCCACCTTCCACCGGCAACGCCGTTTTCTTAGTCACCGCAGTGATTAAAGAATCCACGGTAGGCCAAAGAAAGGCCTACCGTTCACCTTCAGGCAGAGGATAGAGACGGGACATAGCCCTAGCCACTTTCAGGCTCGCTTCTGGGACATCCCATTGAGCCGAAATCAAGGTGTGCATGGCATCATGCACGTGGAAGGTTCTAGGCGGGCGCTTCGTCCCCAGCATAATGGCAGAGCCAGCAGAGGCTGAGGGAGAGACGTCCTCCGGAGAGGAAATCTTCAAAATGCTCATGGCCTGCACTAACAGGTTGGGCAAATCCTCTGAGCAAAGATCCGCGCTGCAGAGGGGTCATCCGCTCAATCCGAGCGGGAATCCGTCTCCTCCAAGGAATCCCCAAAGGACCGTTGGGAGAACTCAGATACGCTGCCCTCATCCACATCAGAGGAGACAGAGTCCTCTAGGGCCTGGAAATCCACCCGAGGGTGTTTGCTTCCAGAGGCCTCAACCCCTTTATCGGACAGGGGAGCAGGGGCAGCGTTTTGCATAAGGAAAACCTGATGCAGCAGCAAAATGAACTCAGGTGAGAAACCCCCCAGACTGTGCACTTCTGCAGTCTGGGCCACGGCCCTAGACGCACCCTCAACCGGCACTCGCAAGAGCGGGGGAGAAACATGGTGCGCATCCAAAATGGCATCCAGCGCGAAACTCCGAGAAGGAGCCACGCGGGAAAAACGGCGCTTAACTTTGGCCGCTTTCTTGCCATCGCCCGAATCAAGGGCGACCACAGCATTAACGTCTCCCACCTCGAGGGCGGCCCAAGAAGAAGCTGTCCGAGCAGAGTGGCCGGTCAAAATGGAGGGAGCGAGCAGCGGGGGATGGGCGTTTATGGCGGAAAAAACCGCTGCACCGGAGGAAGAACCGGGACACTGACCGGACTCCAAACTGACGCCCAAAAAAGGCGATTCAGGCTTTGAAACCCCCGCATCCCCGCTAGACGTGCACACGCGGTCCGGGGAGCGATTCTTCGCGCCCTCGCCCTCCGACGCTATAGGCCACGTGGAGACCGATCAGGGAACCCCCTGCCCGCTACAAAAGGTAAAAATTACCTGCTTCTCACTCCGAGCTGTAACAAACTGGTGTCCCAGTGAGCAGCTGCAACAAAAGCTGATATAAACGTTGAAATAAACACCCTTAAAGGACGTTCAATTTTTTTTTTTTTTTTAACGGAGCCAGCGGGAGGGGGGAGAAAAGGAGGGCACCACCAGGTTTGCACTTGCTCAAGAAGCGCCCTCAACCCCAGGTACTCAATAAAACCTAAGAATTAGGCTTGGAGACCTAGCCAGAGCTGCTGCTGTGTGTGACCACCACCTGCTGAGATAGAGAACATACTGGGGAGTTTCCGGCAGCACATGACCACATATAGGGAGGCAAAAGGATTGCTCTCTATCTCCACCTGCTGGTAGATGGACACAACCCACCAGTCTATGGAATGATCAGCATGATGATATGGAAAAGGGTGTTAATGTTTAGTCTCACAAGCGCAATCCTACAGGAGGACAGAACACGGGAAGGTTTGAGATGGTGAAGTCCATAGATTCCCCTTGGCAAAGCCTGCAGCTACAGTAGGCTGGTCATCCCAACAGGACTCCCCAAACCAGATGAACTCAAAGCAATCCGCTAATACCAGACCTTGTTATTCTCTGCTAAAGCAAATGTGTGAAGAAGAAAGACTAAACTCCCAGCTGCCAATAAAAAGGCACAGCTATAGCAGGACCTGGACAGCTTGCCATCAGTGATGGAATCATGAATTATGTTTTATTCAGAAAATTCTAGAAAAGAATGTCAAACCATCCATCTATGGAGGCTAAGCAAAAGGTGGGTCATGCTGCCGTGAAACCAAGCATTATCAGACAATGTTCAAACAAATCTAGTACAAAGCAGGTGAACAATTTCATATCTTGGATTGGCCAAGTCAAAGTCTTGACCTAAACCCTATTGAAATGCTGTCACAAGACCTAATGTCAGAGATGAGAGAGTTCCATAAGGATGAACAGGCCATAACATCAAGGACAATATGAGAGACTGATAAATAGTTACAGGAAATGTTTAGCTAAAATTCATGGTGCTCAACGAGCTGCCACCTTACCAAATGAAGGGTTCATACTTATTGCTGAATCCCTTTGTTACATAAAATATATAATTTTTCTCCAAGTTATTGAATATGGTTCTCTCTTTCTGGTCATGGTTTAGATTAAGATTTAATCACATTTTGTGTATAAATATAAGCATCCTAAAATATAAGCAATCCTAGGAGATTCACATGCATGCTCTGTATTCTACCTATAAAACAAAAACCTTTCAAAAGACTAACATCTCAGAAATTAGTCAACCAAACCTGTGCATTAAAAATTGATGCCATTCTATATGCTGATTACTATTTACCTGGAGCTGGAGGTGTACGGAAAGTCACAACCTTACTGTAAGGACTGCAGGCAGAGCCTCTAAATCCTCGAACTCTGAAGGTATATGCACTGTTGATTTCAAGACCAGAGATTACTTGACTGGTACCAGACAGCTCTATCTCCTTCCAGGCAAAATCATCATCTTTACCTAGCTTTCGGTACTCAAGTACAAACGTATCTGCTGCAAGTGTGTCTGCACGCTGTTGCCAACATATCAACGCCTTGTTATAGATTCTGCTCCTTTCTTCATTGATCTCTGGTACATCAAGAGCTGAAATATTAAACAAATGTCAGCAAAATGCATTCAAAGTACAGAATTGAAATGTTGCTACTGCTATTTATTTATTCAGACGTTCTATACCGCCTTTGCTACCCAGCAGTTCAAAGCAGTGAGTCAAGATCTGATGGACGGAACAGAGGAGGCTTTGTCTGATTGATTCACAAAGAGGGAGAATCAAACTGAACTCCTGAGGTGGGAGAGGGAAACAGTGGCATAATTTTTTTTTTTTTTTTTAAGATTCCACTCAGTATATTATCGTAAATCAGAAAAGTCAGACTCTACTTTAAGAGCCAGAGGTTTCCATGAGCACTAATTATGTTGCTGAACCATGTAAATATTTGGATAAATGGAATAGTTTTACTAGAAATAATTCTGCTTTCTGTTTCCCACAAGAAGTATGCTTTAGACGTGAAATATTGGTGTATTTAAGAGAAGTTTTAGAACATAAAAAGACTGCACAACAGATCAATGGACCCAGTATTTTAAATGATATAAGGAATGTTTAAAAGGTGATAAAGGACATACTCTATCAGGTTTGAAAAATACAATGGAGAAAAAGGTTGATGAAGTTAAAGGTGAAATGGAAAAGAAACTGGCTGAAGGTTAAAAAGACAGCTTATTTTGAAAATAAAAAGTACTTTGTATCCGGTACTTTCTCCCACTGCCCCGCTTCTTGAGTGAGTTGAGCTCAAAAATAAAATATTTCTCATGTTATAAAGTGGTACCTATGTCACCACCTCTCTACTTTGAAGGTATGGTTTTAACAAAAGAAATGTTAGGTCTTGACTGGAATGTTCAGCAACTATTCAATGTTGTACCAGGGGTGCATTCAAGATCTGTCTGTTACATACTACTCCTGTGCTCAATAATATGTGTTTTTACCATCCCCTTAGTCTTGCTTACAAATCACAAGGACATAATATAACATAAATGGCTTGTGATGTGCAACAATTTGTGGAATGAATGAGTTTGAACACACTTTAATTGTGAGTCCGTGAATGTGGTCAAAGTGGAAAAAATGGATTCTTTAATCCAATGAGCAATGGCTGGCTTAGAGGCCACCCTAACAAGAGCACAAATGGTCAGAACATTAAAATTTATTGGTAGCTTGCAGGTACTGAATGAGCACCTGGCGTACATCAAAAATGTAAGAAGTCAAAATCCTTCCCACAATCCTCCTTCATGAAGGATGGACGAGACAAAGGTTGGTTCAGATGGAAAGAAGAAACCACTTTAGAAAGGAAAAAAACAGTACGAATGGTGAAACCTGCAAAGAAAGAGATCACAACAGGACAGGACTTGCAGTTCAGAAAATCTGCAGAACAGAAGTTATAGGTACCAGAAAGACAGACTTCAAGGTAGCCTTCCAAAGTGTCTCAAATGGTGCTATCTAAAGAAAACATAGGACCAAATTTAGATACCATTCAAGACAAGGATGGTAGAGAATTCCTCTAACTTGTAACCTTCTCTTATAATGTCCAAGACCCATTGGTCTAAGTAAACTTGGTCCGCTCCTCCTAAAAGTGGGTGAGACATCCCCATATGATCTCTGACAAAGAGTGAACCGGAACCTCGTCATTTTGAAGAACAAGAGGCAGAGGAGGAGGATCTTGCTGACTGGGCAGCCATTTGCTTGTCTTAACAATAGGAATGTTTGGACTGGTATCTGGGCCTTTGAAAGGACCAGGTCTGAACCACCTGGCGTCCTTAAGACGACAGCGTGCCTGATTTGACTTAAAGGAGCTTCAATGCTTAGAATCCCTCAAATCCTTGACTAATTTTTCCAAGTCCACCCCGAACAAAAGCCCCCCCCCCAAAAAGGAAGCTTTGTAAGCCATCTGCTACCCAATGGCGCAGCCACAATAAGCGTCTAGCGGTAACTACCAAGGCCATTTGTTTGGTTGAAGCTCTGATATCATACAAAGAGTCAACCAATAGGCTAACCCTGTCTATACAGCAGGGAATTCAAAAGAAGCCTGAGGATCCGAGACAGAGCAAGCACCTTCCTCTTTCTGGACCCAACTAACGCAGGCTCTAGCTGCATAAGAGCTAAAAATAGCTGCCTGGAAAGACAGAGAGCTGAAACATCAAAGGACAGCTTTTAAGATGATTCCAGCTTCCTATTTTAAATATCCTTCAGAGCTATGCCACCTTCCATAGGAAGGGTAGACTTTTTAGTCACTGTGGCCACCAGGGCATCCACCTTAGACAATTTAAACCTCCAGTTACTCCTGAGAAATGATAGAGACAAGACATAGCTCTTGCCACCCTGAGAGTAGAATCCGGCGCGGCCCACTGTGCTGAGATTAACTCTTGCAAAGCCTCATGAACTGGAAAGGATTTTGTAAGCGTTTTTATACTGGCCATCTTAGAATTAGAGGAAGACGACAGAGAGTCAGGGGACAAAATATTCAGTACCTGCAGGACTTTATTGATCAAAGAAGGCAATTACTCTCTATGAAACACAAGGGCAGCCATGGGATCAACTGCTACATCCTGCAAAATTTCACCTTCCTCCAACTCCTCAGGTAACACAGAAGGCACAGAAGCTGCAGAAACACTCCTTTCAGAGGGGGTAAGAGAAGAAGGAGAGACCAAGACTAGCCCACAAACCACATCTAAACGACTCTTCTTGGAAAGGAGATATGATGGCTGAGGCTGAGAAGCATGAACAAACCCAGAACAGGATTGAGACCTTCATAAAACTTTGGGAAAAATGGTTTCTGGGAAGAAGCTGGAGCCCAAGAAAAAAAAAAAGAGTCACGAGAGTGCGAACTCAACCACGAAGAAAGAAAAGGAGCCTGTCCATTTCCTGAAGAGCACTCACCCTAAGTTGCACTGCAGGATTCCAAAATGGCCGTAGATGCCAGCAAACATGCAGAGGGGAAGGGAGAGAGTACATGGCAAACACTCTCCCATATGGGAGCCCAATGGCCTCGCTACTTCCAGTGCTGAATCAGACGAGTTTTGGGCCTGAAAACAACCCAGAACCTGCCCCAACGCTCATCTACGCTTCCCACAACGAAAGCACTGCTTAACCACCTCCGCCACCATGGGAATAAAGAAAACAATGCAACAAAAAAGTGAAACCAGACAATTAAGAATTAAAGCAGCACTCACATAAAAGAGAAGACTCTTGCCTCTTGCCAGTTTATCTGCTCAGACCATGCAGTTAAGACTGACAGGCGTGCAGAATCAGTTCCCTCCTAAAAAAGCTGCAGCAGCAGTATTTCTGCTGGATTTTCTCCTCAGTAAGGCGGAGCAGTTCCCTTTCTTTGTTTTTCAAATTTGAGTCCCTTGGAAGAAGTAGTGAAGAAGCGAGAAAATTGCAGGATTGGGGGGTTGGGGTGGGACCGGGCGCCACCAGGTCTACCAGTAAAGAAGGCACCAAGCAGACTAAACATCCCCAGATTGAGGGATGGCTCCTAACACCTAGCCTTAGATTTAATCAAAATTTCCACTCTTTTGCAAGCCACAGGCCTGACTGGACTGCAGCATCCTTCCTGGCTTACGATTAACTCCTAGCCTTAGATTTAATCAAATTTCCACTCTTTTGCAAGCCACAGGCCTGACTAGACTGCAGCATCCTTCCTGGCTTACAATACAGCGAAAGCTACATACCTGTAGAAGGTATTCTCCGAGGACAGCAAGCTGATTGTTCTCACATGTGGGTGACATCCAACGGCAGCCCTAGATCGGAGATCTTCCTAGCAACAAACGTTTGCTAGCCCTCGCATGTGCGTGCACGACCGCCTTCCCGCCCGCACGAGAGCGTGTTCCTCAGTCTAGTAGACTAGCAAGACAAAGGAAGAGACAACTCCAAAGGGAGGTGTGCGGGTTGGTGAGAACAATCAGCCTGCTGTCCTCGGAGAATACCTTCTACAGGTATGTAGCTTTTGCTTTCTCCGAGGACAAGCAGGCTGCTTATTCTCACATGTGGGGTATCCCTAGCCCCCAGGCTCACTCAAAACAACAAACAGGGTCAATTGGGCCTCGCAACAGTGAGGACATAACTGAGATTGGCCTAAAACTTATCCAACTAACTGAGAGTGCAGCCTGGAACAGAATAAAAATGGGCCTAGGGGGGTAGAGTTGGATTCTAAACCCCAAACAGATTCTGCAGCACCGACTGTCCGAACCGACTGTCGCGTCGGGTATCCTGCTGAAGGTAGTAATGAGATGTGAATGTGTGAACGGATGACCACGTCGCAGCCTTGCAAATCTCTTCAATAGTAGCTGACTTCAAGTGGGCCACTGACACTGCCATGGCTTTAACACTATGAGCCGTGACATGACCCTCAAGAGTCAGCCCAGCCTGGGCGTAAGTGAAGGAAATGCAATCTGCTAGCCAATTGGAGATGGTGCGTTTCCCAACAGCCACTCCCCTTCTGTTGGGATCAAAAGAAACAAACAATTGGGCGGACTGTCTGTGGGGCTTTGTCTGCTCCAGGTAGAAGGCCAATGCTCGCTTGCAGTCCAATGTGTGCAGCTGATGTTCAGCAGGGCGGGTATGAGGACGGGGAAAGAATATTGGCAAGACAATTGACTGGTTCAGATGGAACTCCGACACCACCTTTGGCAAGAACTTAGGGTGAGTGCGGAGGACTACTCTGTTATGATGAAATTTGGTATAAGGAGCATGAGCTACCAAGGCTTGAAGCTCACTGACTCTGCAAGCTGAAGTGACTGCCACCAAGAAAATAACCTTTCAGGTCAAGTACTTCAGATGGCAGGAATCCAGTGACTCAAAAGGAGGTTTCATCAGCTGGGTGAGAACGACACTGAGATCCCATGACACTGTAGGAGGTTTGATGGGGGGGCTTCGAGAAAAGCAATCCTCTCATGAAGCGTACAACTAAAGGCTGTCCCGAGATCGGCTTACCTTCCACACGGTAATGGTATGCACTAATCGCACTAAGATGAACTCTTACAGAGTTGGTCTTAAGACCAGACTCGGACAAGTGCAGAAGGCATTCAAGCAGGGTCTGTGTAGGACACGAGCGAGGATCTAGGGCCTTGCTGTCACACCAGACGACAAACCTCCACCATAGAAAAGAGTAACTCTTCTTAGTGGAATCTTTCCTGGAAGCAAGCAAGACATGGGAGACACCCTCGGAGAGACCCAAGGAGGCAAAATCTACGCCCTCAACATCCAGCACCAAAAAGAGGGAAAAACCCGTACGGGCAGCCAAAAAGCCCGCTTTCGACGAACGAAAGAAAACTTAACGGGACAAAACTAAGGAATACAGGAAAAAGTTTTTTTTTTTTTTTTTGTAAAAAGAACATGAACGGAGTAATCCGAACACTTTCCGAAAAAGCGGCGAAAAAACGCGCAAGGGGTCTCCTTGAGGCACAGACCAACTCAACTGTAAACAGCCATCCTGAGCTGCGGAAAAAAAGACTGAGGAACACGCTCTCGTGCGGGCGGGAAGGCGGTCACGCATGCACGTCGTGCATGCGCACGCGAGGGCTAGCAAACATTTGTTGCTAGGAAGATCTCCGATCTGGGGCTGCCGCTGGACGTCACCCACATGTGAGAACAAGCAGCCTGCTTGTCCTCGGAGAATTAATTTTAAACCTTTAATACAGTGGGCTCATCCTATGGTAAGCCTTTTAAGTCAGGCAAAATACTTTAAATGCAATTCAAACTGCAATATGAAGCTAATGGAGTGGTAAAAGCGAGGCAGCCCATCACATTCTTAAACATGGTACTATTTTTGCTGTTGAATTCTGAAATCTTCTGAAGACATCCTATCATTTTCTTTGGAATACATAAATAAATATAACTGCAATAATCTGAGTTAACATTATTGTCTGCATAATCATTCTAATGTTCTACGGATGTAGCAAACTATACAACAGTATCACCATGCATACCCTAAGATGTACTTTCTTTGTCACCAACTCTACTTGTGGCTCCACTGATAGTGCTAAGCCAGCAAAACCTCCAGACTTCACTATAGTCACCACCAAACTCTTAATAGCATCTAGTGGTTCAAAGGACAATTCTAAGGGCAATAGGTCAGAACTGACCCACAAAATTTCAGTCTTCCTAAAATTCAGTACTAGCCCATTCTTCATACCCATACTTTATCACTTGGATAAAGTCAATTAATTCCATGCATAACATGCATATTGACTGGGAAAAAAAATACTCATACATCATTAGCATATATCTAACAGTCTAAGGGCCCTGTCTACTAAGGTGTGTTAGTGTTTTTAGCGCGCCTACGCTAATCATGTAGGCGCCTATAGAGACATTGTAGGCACGTACATGGTTAATACGCGTTAAAAATGTTAACGCGTCTATAACGCTGCTTAGTAAACAGAGCCCTAAATATGTTATACTAAAGTAGTATATGGAGATGATCAAAAGTATCAGGAACAGAGGTGAACCCTGCAGAAAGCCTAGCTCTAACTACATGGGCTCAGATTTTAACTTCCCCTGAAGAGCTACGTAGGTGTAATCTTGTGAAAGTCTCTCACCTCCAACTCTGCCGCATGTAACACACAAAAATCAAGCCATATGACAAGAGCTGAATATGCCTCACACTCATCATCTTTTTAATATATTATGTAAATGAAAAATGAGTGCTACAAAGGCATGTGAAGCCACTTTTTGATGTCTCTAATATCTACATTATAGTTTTTGAGGTGGTATACTTGGGACAGTTTTGGAACCAATAATAATTTCTCGTATGTCCTGATTTTTGCGTGTTACTTGGTTATTCATTCGTCATATGTTTTGTGATATCTACATGTAACAGTGTCATGACTAACCATGTCAAAGGCAACTGATCCAACCGCACCAAGATCAAGACCCTTTGGTTTAGCCACCTTTTCATATCATTCAGTAATGCCAACTGGTGGATTTCTATACTAAATTCCGTTTCAAACCCTGATTGAAAAAGGTCCAATTCCCCTCCTAGCTTTAAGAATCCTTGAACTGATCTGCTACCCAAGCTTCCATAACCTTAGCTAGCCTTGAAGGTCCATGATTGACAGTAACTTGAGGTCTCAGATGGGTCCAAAGTATATTTCTTCAGTAGTGGTGATAATTGCTGTTTCAACCCTTTTTTTTGTCATGCTTATGACTGAACTCTAATAATTTAGAGAACTACAAACATCCAGCTTTTTAAGTCTCTATAGCCTTACTGCACAGTACCGAGTCAACATGAGCAATCAGTACACAAGGGTACACAAAAGACAACACAGAGTCTGGCAATTCTTTAGGCAATTGCGTTGGACCTAGGATTTAAAAAAAAAAAAAAAAAAAAACCAGAACCCCCTTTCCCAAATACTAGAGTAGCCTTTTGATCTGATCACTCCCTGGTGCTTCAAAGGTCTCCACCCCTCCCTACCCCTCTCCAATCTACTACTACTACTATTTAGCATTTCTATAGCACTACAAGGCGTACGCCTTTCTACCTTTCTACCTGTAGCACCTCCATTCTACTTATGCAACCTTGATCTCCTTCCTCCACCTGAGCCAGGTACTGCCTTGTTTCCTAAACAAAACAGCTAAATTTGTTAGGGCAGGGCCTCTCAATGTTTTTAAGATTAACCATTGACCCCCCTGCCATCTCGCAAACAAAATAAACTTTCCTTACTGAATTACTGGCTGAGAGAATCCATTGGGTGACCAAGGCTTCCCAATCTGAAGCGGAGATACTTATCTGTAGCAGGTATTCTCCAAGAACACCAGGATTCACATTTTCACAAATGAGTAGACAATCCTGTGTCACCCAGGGCAGCATGATACTAAGCAAAAAAGTTTGCGAGAGCCTTCTGTAGCATGCGCAGTGCTCCAATGCGTATGTGCGGAGTGTCTTCCTGCACGCAGCACGGCCGCACCTCTTCAGTTTAATACAAAAGCATAAAAATGAAGTAAAAAACAAAGAGAACAACTCCAAGGGGAGGTGGGCGGGACTGTGAGAATGTGAAGCCTGCTGTCCTCGGAGAATACCTGCTACAGGTAAGTATCTTCGTTTTCTCCGAGGATAAGCAAGCTTACATTCTCACAAGTGTGGAATCCCTAGCATCCAGGCTCACCCAAAACAACAAACAGAGGTCAATTGGGCGTCACAACGGCACGGACTAAATGCAGATTTAACCTCAAACTATATACAAACTGGATGAGAGTGCAGCCTGGAACAGAATAAAATGGGCCTAGGAGGGTGGAGTTGGATTCTACACTCCAAACAGATTCTGCAACACTGACTGCCCAAATCAACTGTCACGTCGGATATCCTGCTCAAGGCAGTGGTGAGATGTGAATGTGTGGAATGAAGACCACGTCGCAGCCTTGCAAATTTCCTCAATGGAGGCTGACTTTATAGGCCACTGATGCAGCCATGGCTCTAACATTATGAGCTGTGACATGACCCCCTAAAGTCAGCCCAGCTTGGGCATAAGCAAAGGAAAAGCAATCTGCTGCTAGCCAATTGGAAATGATGCGTTTACCGATGGTCACTCCCTTCCTGTTGGGATCAAAATAAACAAACAACTGGGCGGACTGTCTGGAGGGCTTCGTCCATTCCATGTAAAAGGCCAACTCTCTCTTGCAGTCCAAGGCATGCAAGCTGCTTTCACCAGGATGGGCATGAGGTCAGGGAAAAAATGATAGCAAGACAATGGTTCAGATGGAACTCCGACACCATCTTCGGTAGGAACTTAGGGTGCGTGCGGAGGACTACTCTGTTGTGATGAAATTTAGTGCAAGGTGCATCAACTACTAAGGCCTGAAGCTCACTGACCATATGAGCTGAAGTAACAGCCACCAAGAAAACGACCTTCCAGGTCAAGTACTTCAGATGGCAGGAATTCTGTGGCTCAAAAGGAGCTTTCATCAGCTGGGTGAGAATAACGTTAAGATCCCATGACAGTGGCGGAGGTTTGACTCTGAGCTTTGACAAAAGCAAACCTCTCATGAAGCGAACAACTAAAGGCTGTCCAGAGATAGGCTTCCCCTCTACACGTTAATGATAAGCACTAATTACACTAAAGTGAACCCTTACGGAGTTGATCTTAAGACCAGACTCTGATAAGTGTAGAAGGCATATTGTGTAGGACAAGAAAGGGGATCTAGGGCCTTGTGTCACACCATACAGCAAACCTCCTCCATTTTAAAGAATAACACCTCTTAGTGGAATCTTTCCTGGAAGCCAGCAAGACTCGGGAGACACCCTCCAAAAGACCCAAGGAAATGAATTCTAGGCTCTCAACATCCAGGCCATGAGAGCCAGGGACTGGAGGTTGGGATGTAGAAGCAAACCCTCGTTCTGCGTGATGAGGGTCGGAAAGCACTCCAATCTCTACGGTTCTTTGGAGGACAATTCCAGAAGAAGAGGGAACCAAATCTGACGTGGTAAGAAGGGCGCAATCAGAATCATAGTTCCGTGGTCTTGAGGTTCAACAAAGTTTTCTCCACTAGAGGTATGGGAGGATATGCATACAAAAGACCTGTCCCCCAATGAAGAAGGAAGGCATCTGACGCTGGTCTGTCAGGGGCCTGAAGCTTAGAACAGAGGGACCTTGTGGCTGAGTGAAGTGGCAAAAAGATCCACCAAGGGGGTGCCCCATGATCGGAAGATCTTGCGGGCTATGCCCATATTTAGAGACCACTCATGAGGTTGCATTACCCTGCTCAATCTGTCGGCTTGGAGAAACATGCCATGACGGCGCACCCAAAGCCATATCTGGATGGCTTCCTGACACAGACGGTGAGATCTGGTGCCCCCTGCTTGTTGATGTAATACATTGCAACCTGATTGTCTGTTTGAATTAGAATAATTTGATGGGACAGCCAATCTCTGAAAGCCTTTAGAGCATTCCAGATCGCTCGGAGCTCCAGGAGATTGATCTGAAGATTTGTTTCCTGGAGGGACCAAGCTCCTTGAATGTGAAGCCCATCTACATGAGCTCCCTACCCCAGGAGAGATGCATCTGTCGTCAGCACTTTTTGCGGCAGAAGAATGGTAGTCCCAAGATCAGATTGGACCAAATCGTCCACCATCGAAGAGAGCAACAAGCTCCAGGGACACTCGAATGACATCTTCCAGACTGGACCCTAGCTTCTCAGTGGTATCAAGCTAGGGTTCACTGATCAGATCTTATATGAAGAAGTGCCATGGGTGTAACATATACTGTGGAAGCCATGTGGCCCAACAATCTCAAGTCTGACGAGCCGTGACCTGCTGTGATGTCCGAACCTTGGATGTAAGGAAGAGAAGGGTATCCGCACTCATCTCCGGGAAGTAGGCTTGGACATTCTTTGTATCGAACAGGGCTCCTATGAACTCCAATTGTTGAACAGGATGGAGATGGGACTTGGGGTAGTTTATGACAAACCCTAGTAGTTCCAGCACCTGAATAGTCATCTGCATTGACTCCCGAGCACCTTCCTCCGAGGTGCTCTTCACCAGCCAATCGTCGAGATAAGGGAACACATGAACTCCCAGTCTGCATAGCAACGCTGCGACTACCGCTAGACATTTTGTAAAAACCCTGGGAGCTGACGCGAGACCAAAAGGCAATGCATGGTACTAAAAGCAATGTGCTCCCAGCCGAAATCAAAGATACTTCCTGTGAGCTGGAAGTATCGGGATTTGAGTGTATGCATCCTTTAAGTCCACAGAGCATAGCCAATCATTTTCCTGAATCATGGGAAGAAGGATGCCCAGGGAAACCATCCTGAACTTCTCTCAGACCTGGAAATTGTTCAGTGCCTTTATGTCTAGGATAGGACGCATCCCCCGTCTTCTTCTGCACAAGGAAGTACCTGGAACAGAAACCCTGCCCTTCCTCCCCTGGTGGAACAAGTTCGACCGCATGGGCCTTTAGAAGGGCTGAGAGTTCCTCTGCAAGTACCTGCCTGTGCTGAGAGCTGAATGAATGAGCACTTAGTGGGCAATTTGGTGGTTTGGAAAACAAATTGAGGGTGTATCCAAGACAGAATATTTGAACAACCCACCGGTAGGAGGTTATGACAGGCCTACCTTTGGTGAAAAACTTTTAACCCCACTATCTACCCTTCTCCATTGAGAAAACTGACCATTTAACCCTACTATCTGTTTTCTATCCTTTAACCAGTTTTAAATCCACAATAGGACACTACCTATCCCATGACTCTCCAATTTCTTTTGCAGTCTTTCATGAGGTACTTTGTCAAACACCTTTTCAAAATCCAGATACACAATATCAACCGGCTCGCCTTTATCCACATTTGTTCACCCATTCAAAGAAACGTAATAGATCGGTGAGGCAAGATTTCCATTACTAAATCCATGCTGGCTTTGTCTCATTAATCCATGCTTCTGAATATGCTCTGTAATTTTCTTCTTTATAATAGTCTCTACCTTTTTGCCCGGCACCTACGTCAGGCTCACCGGTCTATAATTTCCTTGATCTCCTCTGGCATTACATGGGCTACCCTCCAATCTTCCGGTACCACACTTGATTTTAAAGATAAACTACATATTACTAATAGTTCCGCCAGTTCATTTTTCAATTCTATCAGTACTCTGGGATGACTACCATCCGGTCCAGGAGATTTGCTACTCTTCAATTTGTAGAACTGCCCCATTACATCCTCCAGGTTTATAGAGAATTCATTCAGTTTCTCCGACTCGTCAGCTTCGAATACCATTTCTGGCACCGGTATCTCTCCCAAATCTTCCTCGGTGAACACCAAAGCAAAGAATTCATTTCATCTCTCTGCTATGGCTTTGTCTCCCTGATTGCTCCTTTTACCCCTCAGTCATGTAGTGGTCCAACGGATTCTTTTGCCGGCTTCTTGTTTTTAATATACCTAAAAAAATTTTTTACTATGTGTTTTTGCCTCCAATGCATTCTTTTTTTCAAAGTTCCTCTTTGCCTTCCATATTAGCGCTTTGCATTTAACTTACCATTCCTTATGCTCTTATTATTTTCAGTCGGTTCCTTCTTCCATTTTCTACAGGATTTTCTTTTAGCTCTAATAGCTTCCTTCACCACACTTTTTAACCATGCCAGCTGTCGTTTGGTCTTCCATCCTCCTTTTTTAATGTATGGAATATATTTTGCCCGGGCTTCCAGGATAGTACTTTTGAACAGCATCCACGCCTGATGTAAATTTTTGACCCTCACAGCTGCTGAAACTTGTTGCCAGAGGATGTGGTAACAGCGATTTGCATGTCTGGCTTTAAAAAAAGTTTGGATAAGTTCCTGGAGGAAATGTCCATAGTCTGCTATTAAGACAAACAGGGGGAAGCCACTACTTGCCCTGGGATTAATAGCATAGAATGTTACTACTATTTGGGTTTCTGCCAGGTACTTGTGACCTAGATTGGCCACTGCTGGAAACAGGATACTGGGCTAGATGGACCATTGGTCTGACCCAGTATGGCTACTCTTATGTTCTTATGTTTTAAAGCTGTAGCCACCTCAGAATCAGCAAGGACTATTAAAGGGGTAAGGCCTCAAAACACATCTAAAGCACTGTCTTTTCATAATGTAAATCCTGATGAACTGAACATGTATATGGACATAAGCAACCTAATTTTTAACTCTGTCAAAATTGTACGATCATTTTTCTTGATTGTTGCTAGCAGTAATTACACAAGCTTTCACTGAAAGAAAATAAAAACCTGCATGCCAGTTTTGTAATCACAATTGTTAAAATGCAGTGTTCCTATTCCTTGCAATACCGCACCCACACCAAAAACAAGTGTATGGTTGGGGAAGTTTAAACATAACTTAACATTGGAAATAAAATGCATAATTGATCACAAGTACATGTTCAGCTGAATGCACTTAGTATGTGGACATATGATTTTCACTATTATGCATCCACAATTATTCATTCATTCATTCAGCTTACCTGTCACTCAATCACTCATAGCAACCCCACCACTATATACACCCCACAAATCAGCTTAGAAATGATTAAAATATACAATACAATAGCATCCACAATCTCTGTAAAAAAAACAAAACAAACAAACAGTCCTAAAAATAATTTAGCTCTACATTTTGATCTGGGAACTGGCATGAAACTATTACACAGCTAGAATACTGCTGTAAGAAAGAGAGGCCTCTGGCATGTTTTATGTATGAAAACCTTACCCTTAGAAAAGGTCACATTTCCCAGGATCTCTTCTTCCTTTGATACATCAAGAGCAAATTCTTCAAAAGAAGAAAGAGCTGCTGGTCGAAAAGATTTCAGAGATTCAGCTGCTTTCTGAATTCTATAAGATCAATATTTAATAGATAAGCATTAAAGAACTATGAAGCAAAAAAAACAAAACAAAGAAATATACGAACAGGTAGCATGCATAAGAATGTGCTTGTTATTACCCAAATGTGCAATGGAAACTATACTAATAAAACAAAGGAAAGCATTCCATGAATCTTCTTGATCAAAATGTTTGTCTACTCACAGTATCCAGGGTCTCTATTTACCATCATTTAGATCCTATTCAATATCTATTGACAACAACTGTTTTTTTTGAATAGTTGAAGCTATCAAGTAGACAAGGTAGTGCTGATTCATCCTCCTTGATGGAGAAAGCAAGAAATAGCAAAAATGCAAGATAGAACTCGGAAATACAAAACCCAGTTTGCTACTGCTCCGGTACAAAAAACCTGAGATGCAGGTAATAGAGAAATTGCAGGCAGACTCAGGAAGGACCTGCTAGAATGTGCGCTCTGTTTTTTTGTTGTTGTTGTTTACAAAACAGTGTGAAGAGCGGAGCTCACCCGACGCCTGCTAAGGCAAGCAAGGCACTGAAAGAAAACAGTAATGGTGGCTGCCCACAAAGTTTCCCGCCTAAGAGAATTTGATGACTAAGCAGGAAAACGGGACTCCAACAAAAAAAGAAATCCATAGAAATGAAATTCAAAATTAAGGGAAGCAACACTCCCAAAAGTGCAAAAACGATTAACAGAGGCTTTGGGCAGTAACGCTCTGGCGCTAAGAAAAAAAAAAACAACGGGTAAGTCTAACCGCCATAGCGGAGCTCCCTCTGCCATGAAAAAAACATTGCTTCGCATCTTTCTTTTTTTTTTTTTTTTTTAACTACCCGCTGCCAAAACGCGAGGAAACAGATCAAATATGAAAACTGCTCAATGAAATAATTATTTACTTCTGCTCTTGCAGTCCACAAGAACTCGTTAAAACTGTGGGGAAAGAAAAAAGGCAGTTCCGTTTAATGCTCTTTATTTCCTATATTACTTTTAAAAGTAATAATGGCTGCCTCTCCCAAAGGCAGTACACCTTTCCAGAGAAAGGGTAGCCCTTCCCATCTAAGCAAGGGAGATGGGGAGGAAGGGGGAGGGACTCGGGACACCTGAGTTTAACACCCCAGAGGCTGTCAAAGAAAGCAAAAGAAAAGAAACCCTGTCAAGCCTCTAATTGAGATTCCAGGCACAGAACTATTATAAATATCTCTAATATCTTAAAGAGAAAAAGAGAGAGAGAGAGACTAATGGGCTCACCTCCTGCCTGCTGGAGACTGAGAAAATACTGGGGCTAGGGTCACATGGCCAGGGCTCTCATTGACTCTCTAGTCTTAACAATTTTCTCAGTCTCCACCTGCTGGTAGGCGTACACAACCCATCAGTCCAACCCTGGTCCAGTCTGGAGGGACGCTAAGGAAGTGCTTGTTATTACCAAATTTGCAATAGAAACTATACTAATAAAACAAAGGAAAGCCTTCCATGAATCTTCTTGATCAAAATGTTTGTCTACTCATAGTATCCAGGGTCTCCATTTACCATCATTTAGATCCTATTCAATACCTTTTGACAACAACTGTGTTTTTTGAATAGTTGAAGCTATCAAGTAGACAAGGTAGTGCTGATTCATCCTCCTTGATGGAGAAAGCAAAGTTGCTTACCAGTAACAGATGTTCTCCATAGACAGCAGGATAAATCAGACTCACAAGAGGGTGGTGATATCCTATGGCACCTGAAAAAAGTAGTTCTCTCACAGCTCAGAAGCAACTAGATATAAGTTCAGAATGCACATACCTTCCTGCTCACAGCATCCCTGAGGAGGAACTGCAATTAATCTAGAGCTCAAAATCAGAGGTGAGAGGGATTGCAATTTATCTATCTATGAAGAACACCTATTAAAGGTATGCAACTTCTACTCCTGGAGGAATTGTAAACAACTGCCCAGCGCAGAATTTGCACAGAATTCCCCACCCCCGCAGAATGCAAATTATTATTATTATTTGTAGCATTTGTATCCCACATTTTCCCACCCATTTGCAGGCTCAATGTGGCTTACATTTGCTGTTATGGCGACTGCCATTTCCGGACTTTAGATATGCACATGATTTTGCAGTCAAGTGCGTACATACATGGTAGAAGAATGCATTGTGTGCTTGCGTACTTGTTAACACGTGTTTTTGCAGTCAAGTGCATATGTATGTGGTAGAAGAATACATTGTGGTCTTGTGTAGGTGTCGGCTTTATGTAGTTGCTCAGATGATGGTATTATGGTGAAAGTAATAGTGTTGGGCAGTGGTTATGTCGTTTCGGTCTTATTCTTCGTTGTTGTTGTTTAGAAGTTAGGACGATTGTTTGTTGTATGCTTTTTTGAATAAGTCCATTTTCAGTAGTTTACGAAAGATGGTTAGATCTTGCGTTGTCTTTATGGTCTTCGGGAGTGCGTTCCATAGCTGTGTGCAAATGTAGGAGAAACTGGTTGCGTAGGTGGACTTATATTTTAATCCTTTGCAGTTGGGGTAGTGGAGGTTGAGGAATGTACGTGCTGATCTTTTAGCATCCCTAGCAGGTAGGTCTATGAGGTCTGACATGTAGGCCGGAGCTTCTCCATGTATAATTTTATGGACCATGGTGCATACTTTGAATGCAATTCATTCCTTTAGTGGAAGCCAGTGTAGTTTCTCTCTTAGCGGTTTGGCGCTTTCGTATTTTGTTTTCCCGAATATAAGTCTGGCTGCCGTATTTTGGGCTGTCTGAAGCTTCTTAATGACTTGTTCTTTACAACCCGCGTATATTGCGTTGCAGTAGTCTAGGTGGCTTAACACCATTGACTGTACTAGGCTGCGGAATGTGTCTCTTGGGAAGTAGGGTTTGATTCTTTTAAGTTTCCACATGGCGTAGAACATTTTCTTTGTTGTATTTTTCGCATGGTCTTCTAGTGTAAGGTTTCGATCAATCGTTACTCCCAGGATTTTCAAGCTATCGGAAACCGTAAGAGTGTAGTCTGGGGTGTATATAGTGTTGTTGTTGTTTGAGTTGTATTGTGAGGATAGGATGAGACACTGTGTCTTTTCTGCATTTAGTTTCAGTTGAAATGCATCCGCCCATGAATTAATTATTTGAAGGCTATGTTGGATTTCTTTTGCAATTTCTGTTAGGTCATGCTTGAACGGGATGTATATCGTGACATCATCTGCATAAATATACGGATTAAGACCATGGTTGGATAGCGATTTAGCTACAGGTGTCATCATTAGGTTGAATAAGGTTGGTGACAACGGTGATCCTTGTGGGACACCACATTCTGGTGTCCATGGCACTGACATTTTTGATTTTGAGATCACTTGGTAGGTTCTAGCTTTTAGGAATCCTTGGAACCACTTTAGTACATTTCCTCCAATCCCGAAGTAGTCTAAGATGTTCGAGAGTATTTGGTATTCTACCAGAAGAAGGAGACAGAGAAAATAGTTCCAAGTAAACCGCCCCTTAAGGGTATTGTGCAGCCTGGAATGTTCAGTATTTCGAATAGCCAAGCAATGGTGCTCTGAAGTCTAGAAGAAAACACAGTTAATACCAAACAGGCAAACTCTTGAAGCCAATGTGCAGAACCTCATTGTTCCTGCTTGGCCAAAGGCAACTGCAACCTCCCCTCACAGTAAAGTAAGCGGGAGGGAATGGTCCATACCAAGCGGGCCCAAGCACATAGAGATCTACCCCTGAATCCGGGGAAAGAACTCCGTAATCCCAAGTAACAGGAGCCATACAGAGCTGGCACAACAACAAGTGGCAGGAGATTGAATACAGAAGATGAAGTAGGCAGTGCTGTAGGACATCCCACCATATTGAAGAGTCGTGGAACAGCCAGGAATACCTAAAGGAAACAAAACTCTGAGAAACTTTAGCCAGGGAGGGCATCTGGACTGGTCTGGTAAGATTAAAGGAAAGAAAATTATCAGGTAAGAAAATAATTTTTCCTTCCTTGTCATCTATACCAGACCAGTCCAGACTAATGGGATGTAGCAAAGCAGTTTTCCAAAGAGGAGTGGAGAAAAGAAGAATGCAAAAGGTTGAAAAATCAACAAAGTTATACACACAGCAAAAACTGATCAGCTGAAAAGGATTTGACTATCCGAACCACCAGACTACCAAAATGGAACAGAGTTAGACAGTAGAAAAGGAACTGAAGCCGTAGGACGTAAAACAAACGTCCTGAGCAAAAGAAAAACTAGGTACCCCTGTCCCGAGAGTAACAAAAGAAGCGGCAAAGATACTCATGCCAAAGGGCCCCCTTGGAAGGAAGGCAACAGTCATAGCTGAGCAACAAGGAGAACTGTCTCTCATAGAACAGGATACGCTTCCCTGAACCCTGGCAGGACAAAGACTAACTCCCAAAACTTCCAGTCTGCCTTGAGTCCAAGATGGTAGGAGGAAGCGACCCTAACAACTACTAGGAGTATGCAACCCCAAACAGTGTGCCACATTTCATAGAAGAAAGAAAGCAAGGCCCAGGAACCACCCAGACCCGTGCTTAGTGAGAGAATCAAACTCCACAGAACAAGAAGAGAATCCAGAGTCGAGAGAACCAACTAACTGGAGCGCTAGTCTCTCCAGGAGAACCATGAAGAAAAGGGCAGCAGCAGCATACAAAGGTACAATCATAGAAAGAGAGTACTCCTAAACCAGCTCACTCTGGACTTAGGGGGATGAAAGAACAGAGCCAAGAGAACAGAAGGAGACAAAAAGAAAGAGAGTCGAGAGCCACACTGTGGAGAAAAGACCCCTAAGGTGCCAAGAAGCCACAAAAGGAGTAGAAACGAATTCAAACTCCAGCAATGGAGAAGCTTCTCACCAGCCACCAAGAGCATATGGCAAGAAAAGGTGCCACAGGAATGGTAGCCAACAAGAGACAAGGCAGCCTTGTCTAGCAATCTAAACTGTGGTATGCCACAGCTGCCGAGAAGTTAATGTATCCAACCCGTAGAAAAGAGCTGGGGTTGACTGACAAGGTGAAACAGTGCCCAACAAGCAAAGGTGAAATATGCTCCACAATCAGAGACTGAACTGTGCTCAAGGGACAGAAATGAAGCTGCGCTCATCAGGCAGAGTAGGTTATGTGCTCAACGAGAACAAACGGATTTGCACTCAAAGCACACAAACTGAGCCAAGCACCACAGGCAGAGAAGGAGTTGCACACCTCTGGCAAAGATAGAAATGCACTGAACAAGCAGAGAAGAAGCTGAAAGTAAGACAGAGGATGAGCAGTGCCCCACTGAAAGAGCTGGATGTTAGAGGTACCTGCAGAACTGAAGCTGCAGTAGCGATGAACTGTGTATAAAACGCAGACAAGGAGCTGCTTTCCACATGCAAACAAGGAGCTGTGCTCCTGACACCAATAAGGAGCTGCGCTCCAGACACCAGCAAAGTGCAGCGCTACACACGCCGACAAGGAGCTATGCTTCCTACACAGAAATGAAGCCGTGCAGCACCTACAGTCACAGAGCTGTGCTCCACATACCGCCCTAGAGCTGTGCTCCACATACTGCTCTAGAACTGAGCCCAATCTGCAGAGAAGAGTTGTGCTAAACACACAGAGATGGAGCTGCACTCAACAGGCAGTGAAGCTGCGCCCCGCACGCAGACAGGGAGCTGTGTTCCATACGCAGAGAGAGAGCTGCATGCCACACACAGACAAGGAGCTGCGTTCCACAGGAAGACACAGAGCAGTGTTCTACACGCAGACACAGGACTGTGCCCCACACTGAGACCTGCAAAGAACTACACTCAACATGCGACAATGGAGCAGCGAAGGAACATCACTCAACATGCCATGATAGAGCTGTCCTCAACATACAGCAATGGAGTTAAAGCCTACCTGGAACTGTGCCCAACATGCAGCGATGGAGCTAAAGCCTACCTGGAACTGTGCCCAACATGCAGCGAAGGAGCAGAGTCCAACATGGAACAAAGAAGCTGTGCTCAACATGTATTAATGGAGCAGTGCTGAACATAGAACGATGGAGCTGTGCTTAAATGCAGTAACATAGCAACCTAGTAGATGATGGCAGAAAAAGACCTGCACGGTCCACCCAGTCTGCCCAACAAGATAAACTCACATGTGCCATTTTTTGTGTATACCTTACTTTGATTTGTACTTGTCTTTTTCAGGGCACAGACCGTATAAATCTGCCCAGCACTATCCCCACCTCCCAACCACCCGCCCCGCCACCGGCTCTGGCACAGGCCGTATAAGTCTGCCCAGCACTATCCCCACCTCCCAACCACCAGCCCTGCCTCCCACCGCCGGCTAAGCTTCTGGGGATCCCTTCCTTCTGAGGAGGATTCTTTTATGTTTATCCCACGCATGTTTGAATTCCTTACCGTTTTCCTCTCCACCACCTCCCACGGGAGGGCATTCCAAGCATCCACCACTCTCTCCGTGAAAAAATACTTCCTGACATTTTTCTTGAGTTTGCCCCCCTTCAATCTCATTTCATGTCCTCTAGTTCTACCGCCTTCCCCTCTCCGGAAAAGGTTCGTTTGCAGATTAATACCTTTCAAATATTTGAACTTCTGTATCATATCACCCCTGTTTCTCCTTTCCTCCAGGGTATACATGTTCAGGTCAACAAGTCTCTCCTCATACGTCTTGTAACGCAAATCCCATACCATTCTCGTAGCTTTTCTTTGCACCCCTTCCATTTTTTTTTAACATCCTTCACAAGATACGGCCTCCAAAACTTAACACAATACTCCAGGTGGGGCCTCACCAACTATGCTCAACATGCAGCAATGGAGCTGTCCTCAACAAGCAAAATGCATAGATGGAGCCCCGTGGAACAGCCAGAGAAGAAGGTGCTGCCAGGAGGCCAACAAGAAAGGAGCACAACTTGTGGAAATGCAGACCTGGCGCTGCACTCTCCTGGCCCAGAGGGACTAAAACTACAAGAAGAGAAGGCCCCGTGCCCCAAGAGACACTCTTGGCCCCTAAGTGGTCTCTGAGCCACAATGACCGCCCTCCTAGGCAATCGAGACGGAGCAGTAGTCAACGTAGAGAAAGAACTCCCGCCAAGAGGGAGGTGAGCACCACAGATCTGGAATCCTCAGACCATAGGATGCAGCCATAAGGCAGTGAGGAAGAAACAACTCTCGCCAGGCCAGGAACAAAGAGGAAGCTGGCCACTAACACCAAACCAAGGAAAAACCAGCTAAGGGAGAGTCAAACTCCAGATCTAGAACAGAGCCACTTCCCTGTAGTAAAGTAGAGAAGAGCGCAGAGCTATGAGGCGATAATCCAGATGCACAGCAATAGATCTGCTCAGCAGGAAAGAACTGCGCCCCATACAAAAAAAGGAAGGTGTGCCAAATGTGCCAGGAAAGAGGCGCCTGAAACTAGAAAAGGCAAAATCCACCTGTGCCAGGCTAAAATTCCCACCAGAAAGCAAAGGAAAGCAAGGAAGAGCTGTGGCAAACTAGTCCTAAAAAGGCACATTCCTGTAAAGAGACACTGAACTGAGTCCAAGCAAAAGACTGGCAAGAATGGCGCTCCCGAGGGTACTCAGAAGAGGGATAAGAGCTAGCAGTTGCACACCAAGGGCAACTTGGACCCCCGCCAGAAGGAAAGTACCCTGCAGACAAACCAGAACAGACAGGAGGGATCCACGAGGACGAGAAAGCCAGAACCTCCCTAAGGAAGGGAGAAAAAACTGCTGCCAAAACAAGAAATCAAATATCATGGGCATCTCTCAAGCAAGATGCCTGAAGCAGCAGAGACTAGACGGTCTAAAAAAGAGCTGACCAACAGTCACGTAAGGCTGACAGGAAAGAAAAAATAGCACTGGACTAAAAAGACTGAGCCTGAAGCCAAATGGAGCCAGCAAGAGACTTCCCCCACTTTGGAAACGGCAAAGGTACAAGTTCCAGCAACGGGGCCACCCTCTGAACAGCCGCCGTATAGAACCGTGAAGAGTAGAAAACCAACTGAGTTTCGTGATCCAGACCTGAGCCATGCCCACAAAAAAAAAAAAAAAAATCAAAGCAACTGGTACCAGCTTGGAAGGGTCCAAGATCAGAATCAGACGCCGCCTAGCGAAATTCAAAGAAACTTTGCAATCGGCCCCCTAGAATACGTTGCCAATGGCGAGAAAGAGCAAAAACACCGCGAGGGAACAAAATGGCCCGACTAAACCTGAGAGAGCAGAGAAGCAAAGCCAAATGCAAGAACAGCACCCGCCAAAAACAAAGGAGGCCCCGAGAAGAAGGAACTACAAATAAATCAGGTAACAGGCAAGAGAAAGAAGGAAAAACAAAGTTGCTGCTGTTTCTTCTTCTTCTTTTTTTTTTTTTTAAACAATCTTCTTCACTAGTGATAGGAATAAATAAAGGTTTATCTCAGAGGCAGAAAAGGAGGGAAAAACAAAGTTTCTTCTTTTTTATAACAACCTTCTTCACTAAAGACAGGAATAAATAAAGGCTTACCTTAGAGGCAGAAATTCAGGTATGCCTATCACCACAGGAGAGAAGAACCCCCAGAGGGGAGACAAGTTAGTCCATGCCACAATCAACCATCACCCTGCTAGAAAGACAGCCAGGTGAGGTAGGAGAGGGGAGGGAACCAGGGTCACTGGATATCACCCTAGCTGTCAGTTGAGGAACTCAGGACCACTGAGTGTCATCTAAAACTAGCCCCAACATGGCTACCAGCACACCCCTGGCTCCACTGTCACCAGAAGAATCTGGGACAGGATCTACCAGCCAGCAATACAGAGCAGCTGCATGATCCATCCACCATCCGCTATGAAACAGGCTGCATGATACCCTAAAGGGGCTGTTTAATTGGAACTATTTTCTCTTTCTCCTTCTGCTGGTAGATGGACACAACCCATTAGTCTAGACTGGTCAGGTATAGATGACAAGGAATAAGGGATTCAAAAACTGAGTGTGCCCCATGGGGATTTGGGGCCATGGGGTGAGGCAGAAGAAGCAGAGACTGTGCCACCGGTATGGGAGGGAGAACCAAGCTCGGGGGTGTGCCCTAGGAGGATGAAAGAGAAAGAATGAGAGGTGGGGGTGTGTGCCTGTAGGGAGGGAGACAGAGGTGGAGGGGGTACTGCATGTGGGGGAAGACTTTAGGGGCAGAATTAGAGGTCTTCCTGGTAGTTATAGGAGAGACAACAGCAGTTAATGTAAAAGATAGATTCTGAAGAATGATCAAGGAAATGTTCTAGAAAGGCATGAAAAATTGGACTACGTGGCAGCTCTACAGGTATCTTACATCGAGACTTGTCTGGGCTACGGATTACAGCTGTACTGAATAGCATAGCATATTTTACTACTCAACCAAATATGAATAATGAAAAATACTATTCGGCCAAATACGAACACTGAATACAAATAACGGACACTGAGCTTTAATATAAATAATAAAAGAAGCAACATGAAATCAGAGATCAAGGATTTATTTCAGTAAGATTAAGCACAGTAGAGCTCCGGATTATTCGTATTTGAATTGAAATACCTATTTCGCCGAATACAAATTGAATACGAATATTTGGCACATCCCTACTAAGGATACTGAACAAAGGATACCTACTGGTGAAGAGACAAGAAAGGTATCATTGGTTCTGACTGTGCACCAGGGTTAGGGTTGGGCAGGGCAGGGCAGATTAGATGTTGTCAGTCTAGAACAGTAGTAGGTGCAGAGTTGGGAGGTTGTAGTATTGCTAACGTACCAGTCTTCACTTTGTCAAGAGCAGCAGCAAGGAGAGAGATGAAGACAAAACAAAGGATGAACATGGAAGCAGCGTCTAATTTAATGGTAACTGCAGCCACGGGGTAAACAAGTTTAATAAAGCTACAAATCTAAACCAAAACCAGTCTTCTAAGCCTATGTAGCGTTAATGGGCAGTACCTAGTCACTGCCAATATGTTGGTGCTGACACACTCCTAAGGAGCTGTAGCCTGCTGGTGCCAATTCAGGAAACAGTAATGATGCTAGGCTACAAAGACCTAGATTATTTGCATTTCTAGATCTCTAGATTATCAAGGAGCTCAGTCAAGGCATAGCAGGAAACAGGGTTCTGAATACTGGATTAGGAATGGAAACTTGTGTGGTTATTTATTCAGGAGAGAGGCAATGTATGAGGAACCAAATAAAAGCTGGTTGGCAAAGCAGAGGAAAATTACAAGCCATTAAGCTTCAGCAGCTAGGATCTCTCTACTGCATGGACATATTAGCCAGGCAGACTGGATAGGACAAGTGGTCTTCCTGCTATCAATTACATAAAATATTAACTTGACTGCTGATTGAGTCTTGTGCCAAGTTTAAACTTCTTTGTTTTTATAGAGTCACTTTACAGGGGATTGTTGCAGACTTGGACAGATATATCAATTTCTGAGAGTTTGTCCATCCACTAACAGCAGGGATTGCGGCACTTGCCTTCCCTTTCTGACATACATTTATCAGACAATGAGAACAGTATTTCAATACCAGGGGTCCTACTTTTGGAACCAACTCCCACTAGAATTTAGAAGAAATTAAAAATCTTAGATGCGGAAATTATGGCTGTTAAACATTATTATTCTGGTGTGTGATAAGGGAAGTTTTATATATTTTTGCTTTTTTGTCTTGTATTTTTGCATTTTAAATGTTTAAGTGGAAAGAAGTAGCATATCAAATGAAAAAAAAAATCAGATCATTATATTAATTACTGATCAGCTCTTATACATCACTGTATAATAACTGGTTCTTGATTTTCTGTTTAATTCATGTACTTATACTTTTCTTTATTCAACTTCTTTTTGTGCCTGTTTTGGTTTATTGTGTGACTACTGAAAACAAGATTCTGATTCTGCAACAACTGAACTTATCATCATTACCTGTCACTCTCCCTTAGGCCTCCTTTTGGCTTGGTTTTTGTGCATTGCACTGAGATAGACTTACAAAACCACCAGTTTCAGATCTAGACAAATTATCCATGCCAAGGAGAAAAGTGAATGAAAAATAAACTTGATTATATAATGATACTATAAAACAGAAGTACTTTCTAGCCTCTTTAAAATAACTTGTCTGATTCTTTGTCCCATTATTCCAATTTGTTACAGCTATTTCTATTTCTTTGTTTTTTAAGAAGAGAGTGTGCTGCTCTACTGTAACTACTCACACCATTAAACAGAAATCCCAGCCCAAAAACTTAAGCTGTTTGCATAATATTTACAATTTTTGATATAACAAGGGATTCTGGTAAAGATTCATACTGTACAACCTGAGTTAATTAGATTCATTATGGAGGAGAATAGCTAAGAAGAGGAGCTTTCAAAACTTTGGATACCAACATCTCCTCAGAAGTCAAAGCACAGAAGCTTACTTTTCTCTGTTGACAGGAGATAAATCAAATAAATTAGTGCGTGGGGGTCATCTAACAGCACTGATAACAGCCTTCTCAAGTCTCAGAAAAACAGAAAAAAAAACATTTCCAGCACATGTAAAGGTCCTGCTCCACTGCCACCTTACCCCCAAGCTCCTTGTGACTCTGGGCAAATCACTTAACCCTCCATTGTCCAAAGTACAAATAAGTACCTGTATATAATATGTAAACCGCTTTGAATGTAGTTGGAAAAAACCACAGAAAGGCAGTATACAAGTCCCTTTCCCTTTATGTACAAATATTAGAAAAGTGCTCCCTGAGAAAATGGGAGATTGTGTTATCTGATTTATGCTACTCTCTATGATGAGCCCTGGTTGCAAGTAAGTGACTCTGCTTTCTTCAACAAGCATATAAAATCAATCACACTACGAGAAATACCTGTAACTAAGTGCTGCCTTAAAAATTAATTGGTTCTGGCTTATTAGGGGCAGCATGATCAATTTGGAACGGATTGACTGTAAATTGAATAGGTTCTATAGAACTGCTGATCTTAATGTGTCATCTCTTTGGGACATGTTGTTCAGGTAGTAGTAAATGCTGAGGCCTACATGAAAACATGTTGCAGCCCTCCAGTCTCAACTGAGATACAGCTGAGATGGCTCTGATCAAATGTACTTTCATAGCAACTATAAAGTGTAATCCTGCTAGAGTGTAGCCCATGAGCCAGTGTATTTGGATCATAGGATGATGTCCTTTTTATGTAGTTACTAGCCGTTGAGCCCGTTAAAACGGGCTATTGGGTCGCCGCTGCCCCCCCCCCCCCCCCCGAGTCGCCGCCGCCGCAGCCACCCCTCCACCCCCGTCTCTTCGCTATTCAACTTACATCTCCGGAGCAGGCAGATCAGCTGAGCTCCCGTCGGCCTTCCTTCTCTGCCTATGTCCCGCCCTCGTGTGACGTAACGTCGGCGAGGGCAGGACATAGCCAGGGAAGGAAGGCCAACGGCAGCTCAGCTGATCTGCCTGCTCCGGAGACATAAGTTGAATAGCGAAGAGACGGGCCGGGTGGAGGGGTGGCAGCGGCGGCGACTCCGGGGGGGGGGGGGGGGGGGGGGAGGGTACCAGTGGCGGCAACCTCGGCGGTTCCCTCCCCTTCGCGGTTTCCCTCTCTGTCCCGCCGCCCCGTCATCACGTATTGACGCGGGGGCAGGACAAAGAGGGTAGTCTACTGCGCATTTGCGAGTGAGTACGGTCACTCGCCGTTTATGTTTGATTTTGCAGTCTAGAGTGTGAACATTTATTTTATTTATTACATTTGTACCCCGCTCTTTCCCACATACAGCAGGTCCAGTGCGGCATACATAGTAAAAGAAAGCGAATGATACATACCTGTAGCAGGTGTTCTCCGAGGACAGCAGGCTGATTGTTCTCACGACTGGGTTGACGTCCACGGCAGCCCCCACCAACCGGAAGAAAACTTTGCGGGCGGTCCCGCACGCCCACCGCACATGCGCGGCCGTCTTCCCGCCCGTGCGCGACCGTTCCCGCTCAGTTGAATGACAAGCAAAGGAATGAGGAAAAACGCAACTCCAAAGGGGAGGAGGGAGGGTAGGTGAGAACAATCAGCCTGCTGTCCTCGGAGAACACCTGCTACAGGTATGTATCATTCGCTTTCTCCGAGGACAAGCAGGCTGCTTGTTCTCACGATTGGGGTATCCCTAGCTCTCAAGCTCACTCAAACCTCGCAACGGCGAGGGTATAACAGAAATTGACCTACGAAGAACAACTAACTGAGAGTGCAGCCTGACCAGAATAAAATCGGGTCCTGGAGGGTGGAGTTGGATTCAACCCCAAACAGATTCTGCAGCACCGACTGCCCGAACCGAATGTCGCGTTGGGTATCCTGCTGGAGGCAGTAATGAGATGTGAATGTGTGGACAGATGACCACATCGCAGCCTTGCAAACCTCTTCAATAGTGGCTGACTTCAAGTGGGCCACCGACACTGCCATGGCTCTAACACTATGAGCCGTGATATGACCCTCAAGAGTCAGCCCAACCTGGGCGGAAGCGAAGGAAATGCAATCTACTAGCCAATTGGAGATGGTGCGTTTCCCGACAGCGACCCCCTTCCTATTGGGGTCGAAAGAAATAAACAATTGGGCAGACTGTCTGTGGGGCTGTGTCCGCTCCAGATAGAAGGCCAACGCTCGCTTGCAGTCCAATGTGTGCAACTGACGTTCAGCAGGGCAGGTATGCGGGCTGGGAAAGAATGTTGGCAAGACAATTGACTGGTTAAGATGGAACTCCGTTATGATGAAATTTGGTATAAGGAACATGAGCTACCAGGGCTTGAAGCTGACTCTATGAGCTGAAGTAACTGCCACCAAGAAAATGACCTTCCAGGTCAAGTACTTCAGATGGCAAGAATTCAGTGGCTCAAAAGGAGGTTTCATCAGCTGGGTGAGGACGATGTTGAGATCCCATGACCCTGCAGGAGGCTTGACAGGGGGCTTTGACAAAAGCAAGCCTCTCATGAATCGAACGACTAAAGGCTCTCCAGAGATGGCTTTACCCTCTACACGATAATGGTAAGCACTAATTGCACTAAGGTGATTCCTTACTGAGTTGGTCTGGAGACCAGACTCTGATAAGTGCAGAAGGTATTCAAGCAGGTTCTGTGCAGGACAAGAACGAGGTTCTAGGGCCTTGCTCTCACACCAAACGACAAATCTCCTCCACTTGAAAGAGTAACTCTTTTTAGTGGAATCCCTTCGAGAAGCAAGCAAGACACGGGAGACTCCCTCAGACAGACCCAGCGAAGCAAAGTCTACGCCCTCAACATCCAGGCCGTGAGAGCCAGAGACTGAAGGTTGGGGTGCAGAAGCGCTCCTTCATTCTGCGAAATAAGAGTCGGAAAACACTCCAATCTCCACGGTTCTTCAGAGGACAACTCCAGAAGTAGAGGGAACCAGATCTGACAGGGCCAAAAAGGCGCTATCAGAATCATGGTGCCATGGTCTTGCTTGAGCTTCAGCAAGGTCTTCCCCACCAAAGGTATGGGAGGATAAGCATACAGGAGGCCATTCCCCCAATGGAGGAGAAAGGCATCCGACGCCAGTCTGCCGTATGCCTGTAGTACCTACGCTTGCTGTAGGCGTAGGGTGCAGCCTACCGGGCCCGGGAAAAACGTCCACCTGCTGAGGTGGATGCTGAAGGCGCCCGGTGGGAGAGCTTGTCGAGAGCGGTTTCCCGCTGGTGTAGTTGGTCCACCAACTGCTCGACCTTCTCGACGAAAATGTTATCCCCCCGGCAAGGGACATCTGCCAGCCGCTGCTGGATGCGGTTGTCCAGGTCAGAGGCATGCAGCCAGGAGAGTCTGCGCATCACTATACCTTGGGCCGCAGCTCGAGATGCCACATCACAAGTGTCATAGATACCCCTGGACAGCAACTTTCTGCACGCCTCCAGCTGCCTGACCACCTCCTGAAATGGCCTGGACTGCTCCGGAGGGAGCTTGTCAACCAGGTCTGCCAGTTGCCGCACATTATTCCGCATGTGGATGCTCGTGTAGAGCTGGTAGGATTGGATGCGGGTCATGAGCATGGAAGATTGGTAAGCCTTCCTCCCAAATGAGTTCAGAGTGCGAGACTCCCGCCCAGGGGGCACAGAGGCGGTATGCCTCGAACTCCGTGCTCTCTTGAGAGCAGAGTCCACGACCGCTGAGTCATGAGGCAATTGAGGCCGCATCAACTCAGGGTCTGAGTGGATTCTGTATTGGGACTCTGCTTTCTTGGGGATGGTGGGATTAGATAGCGGCTTCAACCAGTTCCGAAGCAGCGTCTCCTTAAGGACATTGTGCAACGGCACCGTGGAAGACTCTCTAGGTGGTGATGGATAGTCGAGGACTTCGAGCATCTCCGCCCTCGGCTCATCCACAGTAACCACGGGGAAGGGAATGCAGATAGACATATCCCTAACAAAAGAGGCAAAGGAAAGGCTCTCAGGAGGCGAGAGCTTCCTCTCCGGTGAAGGAGTGGGGTTGGAGGGAAGGCCCACAGACTCCTCTGAGGAGAAATTTCTGGGGTCCTCCTCCTCCCCCCACGAGGCCTCCTCCTCGGTGTCGGACCTGAGCTCTCTCAGCTCAGACCGCAACCTGGCCCGTCTCGACTGCGAGGAACCACGTCCTCGACGATGGCGTTGAGCGGTGGACTCCCGCGCCGGCGGGGAAGAAGCTCCCTCCATCGATGTCGACTCCACCTGAGTGGCGGTCGACACCGGTGCCGCAAGCAGAGTCGGTGTTGGAGGCCTCAGCATCGGGCCAGAGCCCACCGGCGCCTCCATCGATGGCGCCCGGGGCGCAAGCACCCCCGGTGCCGGTAGAGCCTGGCGCATCAGTCCTTCCAGGATCCCGAGAAGGATGGCTCGGAGGCACTCGTCGAGGCCTGCTGTCGGGAAAGGCAGGGGGGCCAGTGTGGGTGTCGGTGCTGGAAGCTGCTCGGGTCCAGGAGACGGTACCGAGATACCCGCGGGCCGGCGCAGCGACACCTCTTCGACCGAGGGGGAATGCTCCTCCCGGCACTGCCGCTTCCTGGGCGTCGAGTCTTTCTTTCAATGCACGTCATCGGCGCTCCGCGGAAGGGACGAGGAGGAGGAGGAGGAGGTGAAGCCCCCCCCCCCGGCCTCGAGGTATCGGATCCGACAGGGTTCGGTCCCGATGGCCCTGAGCAGCGGGAGTGGCTGGGGCATACTGCCCGCGCGGCCGCTCACCACCGCCGTCGCTGGCAGGCCAAAGGTACCTGGTCTCTTGGGGTCAATGCCATAGTCGGCATCGGTACCGAAGACCCGGCCGTCGACACCGATGCCGTCGCAGTCGACGTCGAAGGGCCGGCGCAAGTTCCAAAAAGACGGTCCCGGAGAACTTGCCTCGCCACCTGCGTTCACTTTCTTAAGCCGAGACACAAGGTGCACGTCTTGGAATTATGCTCCGGGCCAAGGCACTGGAGACACCAAGAGTAAGTATCGGTCTGCGAGATCTGCCGGCCGCACTGACCACACATTTGGAATCCGCTCGGGACCTTCGAGGACATCGATGGAAAAATCGCGTCGGCGAAGTCAAAATCGTCGATGGTGGCAGTGAAAAGCACACCCGAAAAAGAAATGACCGCCCTTGTGACTAGGAACGACGAGGAAAACTCTTTTTCGTTTTTTTTTTTTAAAGAAAAAAGTAACTCAAACGCGTACACTAATAAAGAAAAACCGCGGGCTAGGCCGCAATTCGGGTTCCGGGGCTGACTGAGAGAGGGACGTAAACACATCTCTCTCCAGCGCGGAAAGGAAAAAAACTGAGCGGGAACGGTCGCGCACGGGCGGGAAGATGGCCGTGCATGTGCGGTGGGCGTGCCCTGCGTGTGGGACCGCCCCCGAAGTTTTCTTCCGGTTGTTGGGGGCTGCCGTGGACGTCAACCCAGTCGTGAGAACAAGCAGCCTGCTTGTCCTCGGAGAAAGCATCTTACATGGTAAAGAATACAGTAAAAACAAGGAAATGTAGGAACAGTATTATAAATTGTGATGATCATAACTACTTACATTATGAAAGGCATTACAAAGGACATGTGAAAAGAACGTAATGAACTAGACTAGGGAAGTTAGACAAGGATATGATAGGTGAAAGGGAAGGAGAATGGGAGGGAAATGGTAAAGGATGGAGGGAAGAAGATGAGGGATTGAGTATAACATTGGGGTCAGAGTAAGCGTCAACGTCTTAGCAGGAGTATCGTAGGTGATCTGGTGGAATTAAGCTGGTCTATTAGGGTAAACTTGCTTGAAAAAAATGGGACTTTAACATTTTCCTGAAAGGTAAATAGTTATTAATAGCTCGGATGGGTCTTGGGAGAGCATTCCAAAGTTGACTACCCAGAAAGGAGAAACTTGATGCATAGTATGTTTTGTACTTGAGACAGGGAAGAAAGTAGGAAGCATAACACTGACACCACCTTCTGCAAAAAACATAAGATGTGTTCAGAGAACTACTGATATGAAAACATTGCAGACAAACTGAATATGAGATTATAACATTTATTTTGTTGGACAGGTACTATGACTATTAATAACAGAACCTTCACAGACAGATCTGCACAGATTTGAAGGACGGTTTCATGAGCTGACTTGACTACACGGAAGGTCCACAGGACGAGAGTTTGTGTAACTCAGGGTTTTAAAATGCTATAACCTCCTCAAAAGCTTGAACTGAAATCAGGTACTGAATTCCAAGTATTAAAAAAGGACGGAAGACCAAACAACAGCCGGCACGGTTAAAAAGTGAGGTGAAGGAAGCTATTAGAGCTAATATAAAATACTTCAGAAAATGGAAGAAGGAACCGACTGAAAATAATAAGAAACAGAATAAAGAATGTCAAGTCAAATGCAAAGCGCTGATAAGGAAGGCTAAGAGGGACTTTGAAAAAAAGATTTGCGTTGGAGGCAAAAACACATAGTAAAAAATTTTTTTAGGTATATTAAAAGCAGGAAGATGGCAAAAGAATCGGTTGGACCGCTAGATGACTGAGGGGTAAAAGGGGTGATCATGGAAGACAAAGCCACAGCAGAGAGATTAAATGAATTCTTTGCTTCGGTCTTCACCGAGTAAGATTTGGGAGAGATACTGGTGCCAGAAATGGTATTCGAAGCTGACGAGTCGGAGACAAGTCGGAGAAACTGAATGAATTCTCTATAAACCTGGGGGATGTAATGGGGCAGTTCTACAAATTGAAGAGTAGCAAATCTCCTGGACCGGATGGTAGTCATCCCAGAGTACTGATAGAACTGAAAAATGAAGTTGTGCAGCTATTGTTAGTATTATGTAATTTATCCTTAAAATTCAGCAGAGTACCGGAAGATTGGAGGGTGGCCAATAACGTCGATTTTTAAAAAAGGTTCCAGAGGAGATCCAGGAAATTATAGACCGGTGAGTCAAAAGCATGGATTAATGAGACAAAGTCAACATAGATTTAGTGAAAGAAATCTTGCCTCACCAATCTAATACATTTCTTTGAAGGGGTGAACAAACATGTGGATAAAGGTGAGCTGGTTGAATTGTGTATCTAGATTTACAGAAGGCATTTGACAAAGTACCTCATGAAAAAATCCAGAGGAAACTGGAGAGTCGTGGGATAGGAGGTAGTGTCCTATTGTTTATTTAAAAACTGGTTAAAAGATAGAAGACAGACAGTAGGGTTAAATGGTCAGTATTCTCAACGGAGAAGGGTAGTTAGCGGAGTTCCCCAGGGGTCTGTGCTGGGACCGCTGCTTTTTAACATAGTTATAAATGACCTAGAGAAGGGAGTAACTAGTGAGGTAATTAAATTTGCTGACGACACAAAGTTATTCAAAGTTGTTAAATCGCGGGAGGATTGTGGAAAATTACAAGACGACCTTACGAGACTGGGCATCTAAATGGCAGATGTCAGCAAATGCAAAGTGATGCAAGTGGGAAAGAGGAACCCGAATTATAGTTACGTCATGCAAGGTTCCACGTTAGGAGTCACAGACCAAGAAAGGGATCTAGGTGTCGTCATTGATGATACGTTGAAACCTTCTGCTCAGTGTGCTGCTGCGGCTAAGAAGGCAAATAGAATGTTAGGTATTATTAGGAAAGGAATGGAAAACAAAAATGAGGACGTTATAATGCCTTTGTATCGCACCTTGAATACTGTGTTCAATTCTGGTCGCTGCATCTCAAAAAAAGATATAGTGGAATTAGAAAAGGTGAAAAAGGGCGACAAAAATGATAAAGGGGATGGGATGACTTCCCTATGAGGAAAGGCTAAAGCGACTAGGGCTCTTCAGCTTGGAGAAAAGGCGGCTAAAGGGAGATATGATAGAGGTCTATAAAATAATGAGTGGAGTTGAACAGGCAGTCTGTTTACGTTTTCCAAAAATACTAGGACTAGGGGCATGCGATGAAGCTACAATGTAGTAAATTTAAAACGAATCGGAGAAAATTTTCTTCACTCAACGTGTAATGAAACTCTGGAATTCGTTGCCAGAGAATGTAGTAAAGGCGGTTAGCTTAGCAGAGTTTTAAAAAAGTTTGGACGGCTTCCTAAAGGTCCATAGACCATTATTAAATTGAACTTGGGGAAAATCCATTATTTCTAGGATAAGCAGTATAAAATGTTTTGTACTTTTTTGGGATCTTGCCAGGTATATGTGACCTGGATTAGCCACTGCTGGAAATGGATGCTGGGCTTGATGGACCTTTGGTCTGTCCCAGTATGGCAATACTTATGTAGGTCCTATGGATATGTGCATGTTAGGCTGCTACTGGGCTCAAACATGCCTTTATTGAGGAAGTAATTATCCCAAAATTTTTACATATCATATTGCAGATTCCAAATGGTTAAATAAGCATTTGTGCAGGTTTCTCCCAAAGGGTTTCTCTACACAAGGAGAAATTTTTGACCTGGAGACAGACATTTTTGTGGATGATTTCTGAGGTCATGATTGGGTTAATAATATCAAGAAGACTCCATTCTGTATTAATGTCTTTCAGAGTTCAAGATATAAGCAAAACTGAGGGATAGGCTGTAAAGGAGGACTGTTCCCCAGTGCATGTTTTGACCAGCACAAGTGATCAGCTCTTTGGGATAGACAGACGTGGAAATACCACTCTGGATTGGAATCCCTTGAAGAGTCAAGCTCCTTGCAGAGGGGGGGGGGGGGGCGGGAGCAAGGAAACTAGGAAGGGCCATTTGTGAGGAACCAGGCAGCAGTGAAGTCTGCAATCACATTCTGCTTCCCCAGCAGCTATGAGACTTAAAGACATCCAATGCAAGATCATCTCATTAAAAATTTTAGTATTTTTTGTTGAGGGTGTAAGAATCGGATTCTTCTTACTGTTTTACAAAGAATATAGCAACTTGATTGTCTATCTGAATCAAGACACTCTTGTCCATCAATACCTTGTTGAAGGTTTAGAAAGCACTGAAGTTTTTTCTTTCCAGGAGCTTTATCTTTCTTCTTCCAGGTCACTTGACTGTGAAGAGACTGAATGTCTGTTCTTCATCTACTGTTTGATTCATCCACAGTTAACCTTTTGTTGTGCTGTGGTATGATTAACATAAGCCCTTGAATTATGTTGGCTTCCACTATCTAACAGAGTACCATCTGACTGCACAGAAAATTCAAACATCTAATGAAGCAGATGATCAGAAGATGTATACAAGCTTCCTTTGGATCTAGGAAGCATAATCAGTTCTTCATTTCTAGGAATGGTAATATGGTCTTTAGGGAATTCCCAAATTAGAAATTTGCTCAGGTCCAATATTGGCCTCGAACCTAACTTCTTTGGAATTAAGAAGGATGGACCAATTCTTGCGACTGAGAAGACTTTGTTCTTCCCTGGAAGATTATAAACATCATGTTAAAAGCCTTACCGATAAATTTCTGGAACGTGAGTACCCTCTGAAGACTGTTCGGAAAGCCCATTTGCGAGCACGATATTCCTAGCGTGAATTACTCCTGAATTACAGAAATCATTAAGAACAAAATCGATTGATCTGTGTTTTACCATACTCATCGCTGGCTAAGTTTATTGTACAAATCATCATGTCTCACTGGCACATCATACAAATGGATGTGGTGTTTACAGAAAAGCCTCTTATAGCCTTTACACGAACTAAGAATATAGGAGAGATACTGTCTTGGAAAAAGCATTACTGGGCTGTGAGACAAGAAGCACCATCTCATACTATATGTGAACATTGACAGTGGTGCCGAACCTCAATAACTGGATCGATATGGACCGATCCTCAAGTACATCGTAAAATCAAAACATTTACTAATTCGGACTGTACCACCACAATGGTGGTATATATTATCCAATGCCCCTGCAAAAAGATACATGTATGGAGAAGTATGAGAGCAATAAAAGTTTGTCTTACTGAACATAAATCTAGGATCCTTACTAATAAACTAGAGGCGCCGCTTGTACAACATTGGGTGGAATGTTATCATCAAATATCAGATTTACAATGGCGGATAATAGACCAAGTAAAAGAAGGATGGGAGGGAGGCGACGTTGAGAAAATATTGAAATTCAGAGAGCAATTTTGGATTTTTACCTTAAATACAGTAGAACCATATGGGTTAATCGTGAATTTGAGTGGCAAACACTTATTTGAGATTATCTATGTATTGCAGCTAAATAATTTGTCTTTAACTATTCTACTTATTAGATACCGGTCAGGTGTTCGGTCTTGGAGTTGTGATTGGTGCTTTTGTCACATGAGGATTTAACTGGCTATAAAGCCTGCCTTGAAAAGAGGCGGCAGCCATCTTAGATGCCGCCAGTCAGAAGCACTCTTGGTTAGTAACGGTCAAGATGTGTAGCGGTACATAACAGTACTGTCAGAAGTTAAGAATTATTGCTATATTTTTCATAGGAGACTACCTTGAAACAGAGTGGAAGCGAAACATGGATCTATGTCGGTGACATCTGGTCTCCACTATGAGAGTTTCGTAAAAGCTAAGTATCATTGTGAAACTGCTACATATGCATTGCATAAAGAAAAGTGAAACTGCTATATATAATATAAAGAAAATTGAGAATATAAATTGCTCGGATGTAATAACAAGAAATAATAGTTAAAAAAAAAAAAAAAAAACAATCGGATTGATGAGGATTGCGGTACCACCTCTAAAACGTATGCTTGGCTTATTGAATGATTCAGCCAAAACAGGGGCAGGTACGCTAATCTGACAGATCCTATTATGATTGTCCGATCTTACTGACCTATGTGAGATAAGATATAAATGTGAAAAAGCTGAGTATACTGGGAATTAAGTGATTGTGAGCGCCCTTCAATCTTTACAATTACAGTGGTGGAAATAAGTATTTGATCCCTTGCTGATTTTGTAAGTTTGCCCACTGACAAAGACATGAGCAGCCCATAATTGAAGGGTAGGTTATTGGTAACAGTGAGAGATAGCACATCACAAATTAAATCCGGAAAATCACATTGTGGAAAGTATATGAATTTATTTGCATTCTGCAGAGGGAAATAAGTATTTGATCCCCCACCAACCAGTAAGAGATCTGGCCCCTACAGACCAGGTAGATGCTCCAAATCAACTCGTTACCTGCATGACAGACAGCTGTCGGCAATGGTCACCTGTATGAAAGACACCTGTCCACAGACTCAGTGAATCAGTCAGACTCTAACCTCTACAAAATGGCCAAGAGCAAGGAGCTGTCTAAGGATGTCAGGGACAAGATCATACACCTGCACAAGGCTGGAATGGGCTACAAAACCATCAGTAAGACGCTGGGCGAGAAGGAGACAACTGTTGGTGCCATAGTAAGAAAATGGAAGAAGTACAAAATGACTGTCAATCGACAAAGATCTGGGGCTCCACGCAAAATCTCACCTCGTGGGGTATCCTTGATCATGAGGAAGGTTAGAAATCAGCCTACAACTACAAGGGGGGAACTTGTCAATGATCTCAAGGCAGCTGGGACCACTGTCACCACGAAAACCATTGGTAACACATTACGACATAACGGATTGCAATCCTGCAGTGCCCGCAAGGTCCCCCTGCTCCGGAAGGCACATGTGACGGCCCGTCTGAAGTTTGCCAGTGAACACCTGGATGATGCCGAGAGTGATTGGGAGAAGGTGCTGTGGTCAGATGAGACAAAAATTGAGCTCTTTGGCATGAACTCAACTCGCCGTGTTTGGAGGAAGAGAAATGCTGCCTATGACCCAAAGAACACCGTCCCCACTGTCAAGCATGGAGGTGGAAATGTTATGTTATGGGGGTGTTTCTCTGCTAAGGGCACAGGACTACTTCACCGCATCAATGGGAGAATGGATGGGGCCATGTACCGTACAATTCTGAGTGACAACCTCCTTCCCTCCGCCAGGGCCTTAAAAATGGGTCGTGGCTGGGTCTTCCAGCACGACAATGACCCAAAACATACAGCCAAGGCAACAAAGGAGTGGCTCAGGAAGAAGCACATTAGGGTCATGGAGTGGCCTAGCCAGTCACCAGACCTTAATCCCATTGAAAACTTATGGAGGGAGCTGAAGCTGCGAGTTGCCAAGCGACAGCCCAGAACTCTTAATGATTTAGAGATGATCTGCAAAGAGGAGTGGACCAAAATTCCTCCTGACATGTGTGCAAACCTCATCATCAACTACAGAAGACGTCTGACCGCTGTGCTTGCCAACAAGGGTTTTGCCACCAAGTATTAGGTCTTGTTTGCCAGAGGGATTAAATACTTATTTCCCTCTGCAGAATGCAAATAAATTCATATACTTTCCACAATGTGATTTTCCGGATTTAATTTGTGATGTGCTATCTCTCACTGTTACCAATAACCTACCCTTCAATTATGGGCTGCTCATGTCTTTGTCAGTGGGCAAACTTACAAAATCAGCAAGGGATCAAATACTTATTTCCACAACTGTATATATAGAGCCTGATTACTATTCAAATAATAATAATGGCATTCATATAAGTGGTGCATTACAAATTAGCTACTTGTGTTCACTTTTCTCATTTTAAATATAGCTACTTAGCATATTTTAGTACTGAGAGATGCAAAGAAAAAGTACATACCTGACATGGAGAATTTTTGCTGTTTGAACAAAGCAGGACTGGTCAGTTTCTTTCAGCACTTCCTGTGCATATCCCACAAGACCACTGTTTTCTAATAACCCCTGGTATTCCTCCTTTTGATTTTGTAGCTTTTCCAGTTTCATAGCCTTAGTATTACTAATTGTTTTGAGAACTGCAGCCTTCCGTTCCTCTAGAACATTAAACAGCTTCTCAAAATTACTAGATGCTTCTTCTTCTGCTTTGTCTCCATTGCACTACGGAATGCAAACAGTAAAATCTTAAATAATCAAAAATCCAAACACATTTGAGACAACAGAGTGTACAGAACAGTACCATTGGAATTTAGCCTAATAGTCTTCTTTGGATAAAGTAGCAAAGCTTTTAAAATAGGCTGAAATGTTTGAAGTGAACATGAATACACCAAGGGGGCAATTCTGTAACTTGGCACCTCTATTTAAGAGGTGCTGATGCTGTGAACTAAGCACCAAGTTTATAATAGCATCTGTGTGCCAAGATGCCATTATAGAATACTTAACCTTAATTGGCGTGCCTAACGTTAGGCATGACCATTTAGACCAGGTCATGGCAGGCATAAATACACACTTAAGTGCACCATGCAAAGCATGTGTTTCTATAAATTACGCATGCAAGTTGGAGACATGCCCATAGTCTGCTCATGCTCCGCCCACATATGCACCCTATTGTAGAATGTGCTATAGCAGCGTTTCCCAACTTCTTCAAGCCAAGTACCCCCTAAGTTTAACAAGTATCAACTGAGTACCCCCTAACACCGATTGGTCCAATCAGAAGAGATTTTGAAATGGACATTTTATTTTTAAACAGTTAACTAACTTGGCAACATATATAACACGTACAGATCATTGGAAATGGTACTCAGAACAAGACACAGTTATGTTTCACTCCCATATAAACTGTCTGGCCCCTTGACAGCTGGTATGTTGTTCTTACAATCTGAGTAAAAATGAACAATGTATGGGTCTATTTATAAAAACAGGAGAAAAAAAAGTTCTCCACAAAAGTGAAGAACTTCCCCGTAGTGACCAGTAAGATTTTTGTTTCATTTTCCAAGAGAATAAAAGATGAATCTTGATTGATCATGGGCAACTTCTCTACTTTTGTCTTAATAAATGGTTCCCAATGAAGCAAAGCACTTTTTCATGCACATTAACAAATGAAAACTAAAAATAAATAGCATATAGTAATGACATAGAAGTGCAAATTGTCCAGAATATGCAAGGAATTCAAACACAGCCACTTAAATTAAAATGTGGCCTGTTATCTCTTTTAGCATTCTGTGCTTAGAAAATCAGCACAGTTAAAAATTATTTGTTATATTTCATGCTCATGTACATTCCAAAAAAACTGACCTATTCTAACCAACCATAGAAAATAAAATCACTTTTTCTACCTTTGACGACTGTTCATTTTTATAATTATGTTGGTCCCAATCTCTGTCTCATGCTTTCGTCTGTCTTCTTTTCTTTCTTTTGCCAGGGTCTCCTGTCCATTTAACATTTCTTCTCTCTCCATGTCCATTATCTATTTATCCTCACTGTGCCCCTGTCTTTTCCCCACATGTTCAGCATCCACAGAACAAGACAGTGGCTTGACATATCCTTCCACCCCCACAGAAACAGAAAGACAGGCTCAGTGGCTCCATTAAATTAGTGGGAGGTTACAGAAAGGGGCTGTCAAGATTTCTTGCTGTTTTTCTGAGGCTGGGATACCTCCACCCCTACAGAAAACAGGACGAAGGCCTCAGCAGACCCAATATATCACAATTGTTTAAGTGGTCAGGTCTTGCCACATCTGAGTAAGTTCCACTTATTCAGACATGGCAAGACCCGAACTTCAACAACCATGATGCCAAAAGTGAAAGTATAAAAGAATCAACATATCTCCTTCCAACTCCAGAGAAAAATCAAGAGGGGCTTGGCAGCCATGGCTGTGGAATCACCCAGAAAAGTACACATTTGTAACATTACCAACAAAATCTTGGACTAATCGGTGTTTTTCTTAACATTACACATTTGATACCATACTGTTCTCCTCAGAAATTTTTGGCAGCCGGGGGGGGGGGGGGGGGGGGGGGGGGGGGGGGGGGAGGGGGGGGGGAATGAAGGAGTACTGCCCTGCAATGGCAAAAAGAAGCAAGTGTATTTTTACACAAGGCAGAGTAGCTGGGTTGGAGCAGAGGAATGCTTACATCTCCAAAGACCTTTAGTCTGGCACAGTGCAGCTGTTCTCATAAATTAAACGTAAACATTAATCCAACCTCCCCCCAAAAACAGGTAGGACATTTCTCCTTGGAAGTCACCATAGAAAAATATTCTGATTCTCATGTCATCTGAGCAACAGCAACATAAATCTCTCCACTACCAGGCACACTATAAAACCTGACAACTCACCATATATGTAGCAAACCTGACACATATAGCACTACCACTAACTCCTAAAATTCAAATAGCAAGAACCCTATCCATGAATAGGCAACACTACAAATATTACACTAGGCCATAAAACACCAATACACCTACCACTTGGTCAAACAGAACAGGTGGCATTTCTACAGATCTCTACACAAATTACATGCAAACAACAAACTGCACTTCAGTCACAGGCAAAACACAGCCACACAGGAGCTACGTATGTAGATCTAGTGGGTACTGAGCACCCCCAATATTGAGCAACCTCCTTCATTATGTCTAGGGAGGGGTTCTTCGCATTATCTGGCACCCCCAATCATTTTGAAACATTAGCACCTATGCAGAGACAGACCTTACACAAATAAAGATCAAAAATTAGAAATAGACATATGAAAACAAAAATTGAACTATAACCCCCAAGACAAGAAGTCAAAATTCAGCACTCAACACTAGAAAAATAAAACAAAATTAACTTACTCTTGTAATGAACACAATACTAAGATACCCACGATACGCATTTGCCAAAACGAACATATTCCTGTTTATAAATTCAGAATAAAAATACTTTTTTCCTACCTTTGTTGTCTGAACATTTTATTTTTCCAATCATGTTGGCACCAGTGAGTTTCTCTCTTCTGCTTTCCTGTCTGTCTTCTGCCCACTTTCTCCATTTGTCCTTTCTCCTCACGCCTCCTGTCTTCTATTCCCTCAAATCTCTCTGACATATTTATCTTTCCCTTTTAGCTCTTTCCTCCCTCCCTTTCTTTTCTATCTTTCCGTCCATTCAGATTTCACCCTCCATCACCTGCCAGTTCTCCTTCTTTTTACTATTCACATACCTATCAACTTTCCGTTTCCTCCTCTTAGTCCTTAGCTTTCCCATCTCTGATCTCACTCCTTCCCCATTCTCTTATTCCCTTTTCTCCCCCTCCCCACATTTTTATACTCTGTACTCACCACCCTCCTCTCATTCATCTCCTTAACAACCCCTCATGGCCTCTCCCACAGGTTCCATCATGTTCAGCATTTCCTCTCCTTCCACCTTTGTAGCTCAACATCTCATCTCTCTCTCCTACTCACCACCCCCACCCTTAGAGTCCATCTTCTCTCTTTTTCACCCCTACTCGTGGTAGCCAAATGATTTCCCTCTCTCCCACACCCCCAACATTTGTAGCCTATCATCTCCCTATCCCCTCTTCATTACCTACCACAATAGAGCAGCATCTCTCCTTTCTGGCCAACAATGTAACTCTCCTTCTCCCATACTCAGCTCCCCCTCTCTATCCCTTTCTTCTCCTTCCCCCCATAGTCAGCATCTCCCACTCTTTCTCACTTCATGTCTAGAATCATGCTGTCTCTTCCCTTGTCCCCATCATGCCCTCTCCTCCCCCTGTCTAGCATTTCTCCTCCTCCCCAGTGGTCCAATATTTCTCCTCCATTCCTACCCGCCCTCATTTGGTCCAGCTTTTTCCTTCTTTCTTCCTCACCTACCATTGGTCCAGCTTTTACTCCTTCACCTCCACCAACCAACCATTGGTCCAGCTTTTCTCCTTCTCTGCCCTACCCACCAACCACTGGTCCAGCTTTTCTTTATCCCTCCCTACACGTCACTTCGCCTCAGTCCAGCTTTTCTCCTTCTCCTATCCCCTACCTCATCCCACCCACCATTAGCCCAGCTTTTCTCTTTCTCCCCCCTCCTACCTACCCACGTCCAGCATTTTTCCTCCCTCCAGGCCTACCCCCAATTACATCGGTCCAGCATTTCTCCATCTCCTTCTCTCCCTCCCTCCAGCTCCCCCACCCCCCAAATTGGTCCAGTTTTTCTCCATCTCCTCACCCTACCCACCCAGCCATCATTGGTCCAGCTTTTCTCCTTATTCCTCCTTCCACCCACCATTGGTTCTGCATTTCTTCTCCCCCTCCCGCAGTCCGGATTCACTCCCTTTTGTTCCTTCTCTAATTCATGATGGCATCCCTCCCTCCCTCTCTCCTCCCCCTATACCTTTTTAAAGCTGTCTTAGATTCACAACGTGCTTCCCGTGTCGACATCGGAGCCTTCTGTCTGACCTTCTTACCGCTCAGAAACAGGAAATTGCATTGTATAAAAGGCTCCGATGTCGGCAAGAGCACCACGTTGTGAATCTCTGCCTTGCTGCTGGCAACCTCAGCTTTGAAAAGGTATGGGGGATGGGGAGAGGGGGGATGCCATCGCGCATTAGAGGAGCAAAATGGAGAGAAACCAGACAGTGAAAGGAGGGACCAAGAGGGGGACCAAACGAGCTTTTTTTTTGTCCAGGAGCCACATACCGGGTACCACCTGGGGAAGTCTCGGGGTATGCATACAGTGTATTGGGAAACTCTGTTCTATAGCATTTAGGCACCACCTTATAGAATAGTATCTAGTGCACTTACATGCATAACTGCCAATTTTGGTATCTCTGATGAATGGCCAAGTTAGAAAATTGCCCTTCAAATGTGTTTCATTTAACAACTGATTATTTTGGGTAGTAGAGAATATAACTTATATCCTGAATTTGGGATTCTTTTTTTCAATACTTATTGGGCAGTAGGAAACATATGCCAGGCCTTGACAAATTTTCATTAAATCTAGGAGCCAGCCCAAAAAACAAAAGCCAGCAGCTGAGAGCTCTCTCGCTTCTCCTTCCTATCCCTCCAACATTAATTCCTCAAGGTGCCTTTGCAAGTCACTGGCAGAGGCCACCAGTCTCCCTTCCAAAAGCATATGGTCAGCTGTGTGACAGCATCGCCTTGATAGGTGAAGCAAAGAGACAACTGCCTCTGTCTCACATATCACCATGGCCTGGGTCCTCATCATGCTCTCTCTCTAAACAAGCAAAAGGAATAAAACCAAAAACCTCTACAACAACTTTAAAGGACTAAACAACCAGACTACCAGAAGGTCCCCGGTGTCCTTAGAGAGAGACAAAAGAGTGACAAGCCCATGCATAAGCTGTAAAGCCTGCCACTGAAACAGGTCCAGGGGTGGGCTACTGGAATAGTGTGAAGAACTAATGGAAAGAAAATTATCAGGTAAGCCCCAATTTCTCTTTCCATTTCGTCATTCCCACTATTCCAGGACGTGTGGGATATTCTACAGCAATCTCTAAACAGGTGGAACCCTGGCTCCACCGCCCAGAAAACCAACACCCTGACCTCTCCCGCCAAACGGCCACAATAACCACCGAGAAGCCCAGCAAACACATACAGCAACAACCATGTCACTGCTCTGCCAAAAGCTGCCAGGCCAACAAGGCAGATGCTGCCCAGGATGCCGCCATCCGACATGTAGAGACAACTGAACTAAGCGGCCCTACCAACCAAGAGGCAAAGGTGACCAAGGACGCCCCGAGACGCAACCTCTGTCACCCCTAACAGGGCTGAACAGACGAACCAAACATCAGAAAGAAGGGGAAGCCTCAAGGAAGCACAAACGAATCCAACAGCCACCCAGAAAACTCAGGGAGGCGAAATGCACCATCCGGGCGAAACACCAGATGACATGCCAACCAACTGACATGGAACACTGAAACCAACAGAGGCAGAGAGGGACAGACTGAACCGAGACCCCAGAGGATCAGGTCCCAGCACTACTGCACCCGGAACTCTGCACTACAAAGTACCGAGGTAAGAGACATCAGAAACACCTTCCGCAAGAGGTGAACCATCGCACTGGTCTTCCAGAGAGGGCCAAAGGACAGATGCACAAAGTAGAGAAACCATACCGATCACGAAGCCTGAAAAGGGTGCCCCATTCTAAAAGGGACCTCCTCCATATGGGATGTTAAGGAAGAATGCCGCAGCCGGCCCCAAGAACAAGATGAGGGAGCCACTGGACTAGCAAGGAATCCAAGGCCACACCTTTCCGGATCCCTGACGAAGAAACACCAAGATCAGAGTGAAAGAAGAGAAACAAACTCTGCTCCGCGCACCAGCCCTCACACGTACGCCACATCTGGGCATATGCAGAGGTAGCTGAGCGCCCACGGACAGCCTATCATTGGAAAAAAAAAAAAGGACAAATGAGGCCCCACATCCAGCCCCTGCTTAGGAAGAACAACCAGACCTAGTGCCTGCTCCTGCTGGTGACTGAAAGGTTGTTGACCCTAGGAAAGCCCACTAGGTGTCAAAAGATGGGGCTCGGGAACCCCCCGGCAAATCACGAGAAGCAGAAAGACCAGTCAGACAACTCCCCCCCCCCCCCCCACACTCCTGAAAGAAAGAGGACCTGCTGAGAAAGGTTGTCACTACGTACAAGAATCCCTCAAAATGTGCCTTTGACAGACAAACAAAAGACACTTCTGCCTAGACCAGGAGCAGCTTGGCCCCTAACGCCACTGGAGTGCAGCACGGCCCCTCTTGCATGAAGCAGCAGGCCTCCACTGCCACCCTGGCAGAGAACCTCTGCACTGGGGTACCCCTCAACAGCAGGGCAAGAACAGCCACCCCACAGAATGGCCTCCATGGTCCATATTTCCCAATGCAAAATAGGAAGCGGAACTCTGAGGGAGGGCGGCTGTGGGAACAACCCCCAGAGAATGTCTTGCCCGGCGGACCAATTCCAAGGCCACCGCCGCAGAGAAGGGAGAACTGCCACGGACACAGAAGACATCCCCCCCCCCCCCCCCCCCCCAAAGAAATCACTTCCCTGGCTACAGACCTAGGCCCCAGGACCTGCACTGAGTCCCCGACAACTCCGAAGAAGAGGAAACTGCCATGGCTGAGAAGCCCAGGAGGCATCTGCAACTCCAAAGAGGAGACTGCCATAGCTGTGAAGCCCCACAGGCTTCTACAACTCTACCCAAAAGGAGACTGCTGTGGCCAAGAAGACCAGGAGATGTACTCAGAAGTGTGACACTACTGCAGCAGTGCAGCCCCAAAGGCATCTGCAACTCCACAGACACTGTCGAGGCGACAAAGCCCAGGAGGCGCTCGCAACCCCCAAAGGGAGGAGACTGCCACAGCTGATGAAATCGAGGTGGTGTCTGTCATTTCGAAGAACAGAGATTTCTGTGCCGGTGAAAACTAGGAGGCATCTGCAACTCCTGAGAGAGAAGACAGCTGGCGAGACCCTCAAGAGAAAATCACCAGAGATGCAACAGAGAAGTATGTTTCAAGTCCTTACTCAAAGCCCATCTCTTCTCCCTTGCTTTTGGCGCCTAATCGCCCTCCCCATTCATGTTACCTACACTGACTACATAGTTTGTAACCTTTAGATTGTAAGCTCTCTTGAGCAGGGACTGTCCTTCCCCATGTTAAACTTGTACAGCGCTGCGTAACCCTGGCAGCGCTATAGAAATGCTAAGTAGTAGTAGTAGTAGTCTATGGAATAGAAGTGGTTGCTGCCATGGAGACACACAGGAAAAAGAATGCCCCCAGAAAGGAAGCTACAGCTGCCACCCCAAAACATAGGAAAGGTCTGCGACCAAAGAGATGAGACCACTGCGGCCCTGAGCCAAGAGACTGCTGGTGGTCAGAGACCCTTGCAAAGAAAGAAAAGAGGACCCCTGAAGACTAATGAGAAGACCACATCGGGGACAAAACCACAAGAGGCTGAAAGACTCCAGAGGAAATTGGAAAGTCATGGGATAGGAGATAGTGTCCTATTGTGGATTAAACACTGGTTAAAAGATAGAAAACAGAGTAGGGTTAAATGGTCAGTATTCTCAATGGAGACCCCAGGGGTCTGTGCTAGGACCGCTGCTTTTTAATTTATTTATAAATGATCTAGAGATGTGAGTAACTAGTTAGGTAATGAAATCTGCTCACGAACAAAGTTATACAAAGTTGTTAAATCGTAAGAGGATAGTGAAAAATTACAAGAGGACCTTATGAGACTGGGAGATTGGGCATCTAAATGGCAGATGACGCTTAATGTCAGCAAGTGCAAAGTGATGCATGTGAGAAAGAGGAACCCGAATTATAACTATGTAATGCAAGGTTCCACGTTAGGGAGTCACCAACCAGGAAAGGGATCTAGGTGTCGTTGTTGATGATACATTGAAACCCTCTTCTCAATGTGCGGCGGCAGCTAAGAAAGCAAATAGAATGTTAGGTATTATTAGAAAAGGAATGGAAAACAAAAACGAGGACATTATAATGCGTTTGTATCATTCCATGAATATTCCTTGAATATTCTGTTCAATTCTGGTCGCCGCATCTCAAAAAGATATAGTGGAATTAGAAAAGGTACAGAGAAGGGCGACAAAAATGATAAAGGGGATGGGAAGATTTCCCTATGAGGAAAGGCTGAAGCGGCTAGGGCTCTTCAACTTGGAGAAAAGACGGCTGAGGGGAGATATGACAGAGGTCTATAAAATAATGAGTGTGTGGAGTTGTACGGGTAGACGTGAAGCATCTGTTTACTCTTTCTAAAAATACAAGGACTGGGGGGGCACGCGATGAAGCTACAAAGTAGTAAATTTAAAACAAATCGTAGAAAATGTTTTTTCGCTCAACATGTAATTAAACTCTGGAATTCGTTGCCAGAGAATGTAGTAAAAGCAGTTAGCTTAGCGGGGTTTAAAAAAGGTTTGGATGGCTTCCTAAAGAAAAGTCCATTGACCATTATTAAAATGGACTTGGGGAAAATCCACTGCTTATTTCTAGGATAAGCAGGATAAATGTATTGTACTACTTTGGGATCTTGCCAGGTACTTGTAACCTGGATTGGCCACTGTTGGAAACAGGATGCTGGGTTTGATGGACCTTCAGTCTGTCCCAGTATGGCAACACTTATGTTCTTATGTTATAACCTTGAAGGCACAAGACCCAAGGAAGGTATGGGGAGTATAAAGGTATATGACTATGCTTCCCAGATCACCAAGAATTAAGAAACAAACAGCATAAAAAAGTAAAACACAGCTGCAAAAGTTTTCCCATTGGAGAGAATCTAGAGCAGGGGTGTCTAACCTCAGCCCTCACCAGGTCAGGTTTTCAAGATTTCCACGATGAACATGCATGAAATCTGTTTACATACAACGGAGGCAATGCATGTAAACTCATGCTTGGGGAAATCCTGAAAACCTAGCTCTTGTGGGGGGGGGGGGGGGGGGGGGTGGCCTTCTGGACTCTATACATGGATTCCATCTTCCTAGGAACTAGTGCACAGAGAGAAGGGTCTCCATATGGGGGAGGACAAGGCCTTGGGAAAGACTTGTCGCTACCACGTAGCACTATGACGCCTGATAATAGAAGTAAGGATGGGGTAGCGAGGTGCTGTTAACTTCATAGCCTTCAGGAATGTAAGAACCACAAAAAAGGCAAGGATATTAAAGTTAGTTAAGGAGCTAGTATATGTGTTGCTAGTAGAAGTATCAAGCTGGAGGTAACCTGTCAACAGAATATTGTTTAGGGAATTTGCAGAGACAGTATCTTATCTGAAAAGAAAGTACTAATGTTTGAGCTGATGGTAAAGAGTCAGAGGAATCTTTCAAAGTGGGTGGTGTAGTAAGGGATTTGAGAATGAAGTAAGGGCCTTGTTAATATACTGTGTATAGTATCGCTTCTTGCCTTCTAGGATAGAGGATTTGTAAAGGCGTGCTTGGTCTTTATAAGCAAAGGGTGAGGTAGGAGTGCAATTTCATCTTCCAAAGCTAGCATCGTAGGAGAGTACGGTTTAGAGCGTACCCTGTTTCTCTGGTATTGAGGAATAGGTTTGGAGGACAGAGGGGGCTATTTGATTGAGGGCTTGTTTGAGGGTAGCACCTAGGGCTGTAATGAATATTCGTATTCGATTCAGCCTCAAATACATTATTCGTATTCAGCCGAATAGGCGGGTCAAGAGCATTCACTCGAGATGCGCGCAGTATTATAGAATAAGGGGGATCTGTGGAGGAGTAGCCTAGTGGTTAGTGCAGTGGACTTTGATCCTGGGGAACTGAGTTCGATTCCCACTGCAGCTCCTTGTGACTCTGGGCAAGTCACTTAACCCTCCATTGCCCCTGGTACAAAGTAAGTACCTGAATATATGTAAACCGCTTTGAATGTAGTTGCAAAAACCTCAGAAAGGCGGTATATCAAGTCCCATTTCCCTTTCATGGTAAAGCTCAAAGCCCATTCATAGTCAGACAAATATTATTTTTCATTATTCGTATTTGGCCGAATTGTAAAATATGGTATTTGGTACAACTCTAGTGGCATCCCACTCAACGGAGGTCAAGAGAAGATGCAAGGGATTCCGATGTCAGATTATTAAGGTCTTCACAGATAAGTATCTGAGAGGCCTGAATGGGGTATGAACATTAATACAAACAATAGAGATCAGGTAGCGATCTGTCCAGGGTATAGGGTGCATTGAGAGGTTAGACTAGTATCCAAGGTGTGCCCTGTAACATGAGTAGGTGAGCTGATAGGCTGGATTAAATTAAGGTGAAAGAGGAAGTCAGCAGAGTACAGTGCAATAGGGTCATCAAGGAAAAATTAGTTAATTACCTGATAATTTTCTTTCCTTTAGTCCCAAAGGGTCAGACCAGACAAATTGGTTGTGACCATCTGCCAGCAGGTGGAGATACAGAACTCTAATGAGTTGTGCCTCATAAGCTCCTGCGCTTAGCAACCAAACAGGTATTCGATAAAAGCAGTGAAAGAGTGACTTCCAGAGAAAAACTCCAGCCTCAAGATAGAAATAGGTGGGAAAATGTGGGATACAAATGTAACAAATAAAATAAATAAATAAAATGTTTTAAAAAACTACGAAATAAAGGGCAAAACTCGTGCCTTAGAAATAACGGAACCACAACAATACAAACACCCGAAATTACATAGAACCTGGAAAAACTGAAACCATCACAGAAGGGTAGGCTCTGGACTGATCCTTTGGGACTAAAGGAAAGATATTTATCAGGTAATTAACTAATTTTTCCTTCTATTATGTCCCAAGGATCAGTCCAGACAAATGGGATGTACAAAAGCAATCCTTAAGAGGGAAGGGACTGTGATATACCTGGCAGAGAGAACCGTGCCCCAAAGGAAGCATCTGCTTGAGCAGACAAATCCAAATGATAATGCTTAAGAAAGGAATGAGAAGACAACCATGTCGCTGACCAACAGATCTCTGGCAAAGAAACTGCCCTAGACTCTGGCAAAGTCGTCGCCAAAGACCTGGTAGAATGAGCCTCGATGTGCATGGGAGCAGATCTACCCCTCAGAATGGAAGGCGAAGAAATACCTCCTTAAGCCATTTTACACTGTCGCTTTGGAGGCCAGAAAACCCTTCTGGGGTCCCGCAAAGAGGACATAAAGATGATCAGACTGCCTGAAATCGTTGGTAGCGGTAAGATAGCGGATAAGGACGTGCTTCACATCCAACAGTCGCAGGGAAGCGTATTCTGCAGAATAGACCTCCCTGCAAAAAGAAGAAACAGAATCTGATTGACATGAAAAAGATATACAATCTTCTGCAAAAGGACGGAACTGTCCATATGGAAACTCCAGAGTCAGAAATACGGAGAAAGGGATCCCTACAAGAGAAAGCTTGAAGCTCTGACATTCTCTGTACCGATGAAATGGCAACTAGAAATACTGCCTTTAAAGTAAGATCTTTGATAGTTGCCGAACGAAGGGGGATCAAACGCAGCCGACTGAAGAGCCTTAAGAACCACTTGAAGACTCCACTGAGGACAAGTATTGCAGAGAGGGGGGACGCAGATGACCGACTCCCTTGAGGAACCACACTATATCAGAGTAAGCAGCCAATGAGGCAGTCTGTATCTTGCCTCTATGACAGGCCAACACTGCTACCTGAACCATGAGCGAATTGACAACCAAGCCTTTTTTGAATTCTCCTGAAGGAAGGATAAAATTTGAGACAAGGAAGCACGAAATAGAGAAACACCATTCTGTGCAGACCGGCTCTCAAATATTATCCACACTGTAGCATAAGAAGTGGACAATTTTCAGGCTTGCAGTAAGGTAGTAATATCATCCACGTAACTCTTCTTCCTCAATCGCACCCTCTCAAGAGCCAGGCCATAAGACCAAAGTGAGAGGGATCCTCCATAAGGACTGGACCTTGGAGCAATAAGCCCCTCTGTGGAAGAAAGGTCAACCAAGGAGCGATTTGAAGATGGATGAGCTCCACAAACCAAGGACATCTGGGCCAGCCTGAAGCTACAGGAATGATCTTCCCAGGATGACATGCAATCCTGTGCAATTACCTTCCCATTAGAGGCCACGGAGGAAACATGTGAAGGAGGCCATCCAGTGATTCCATTCCTAGGGAATCTCTCTCCCTGAAGCAACTGTAGAACCTTTGTACTTGCGCATTGAGTCTGGATGCCATAAAATCCAGAACCAGAAGGTCCTACTGTGTGGAAATTTTTTATTTGTTTTAATTTATTTATTTCTGCATTTGTACACCACATTTTCCAATCTAGATGTTGGTTCAATATGGCGTACAGTTTATTTCAGATAGACAAGTTACAATGTTATTTGGAGTAGTCAAGAGCTTAGTTCATGATGTTAGTGGTCAAGCAGCAAGGTATGTTGGTTGTTGTTCAGGCTGTCTGTGTGGATTCATCCAAGAAGAACTTTCTGAAGAAGTGGGCTTTCGGGTGTTTGCGGAAGGGTGTGTAGTCATTTGTGCATTTTAGCGCTTGTTCCAAATCTTGGGGCAGATGTGCCTGAAGCTGGTTGAGTGTGAGGATTTGTATTTAGTCCTTAGCACTTAAGGAAGTGTAGTGCGAGGTAGGTTCTTGCTCCCTTGATTGAATTACGTATAGGTAATTCAATTAGGTTTGACATGTATTCTGGTGCTTGGCCGAATATTATTCTGTAGGCCAGAAAGCATATCTTGAATGGTTTACGTGATTTGATGGGTAGCCAGTGTAGGTTTTGGAGCAGTGGTTTTGCGCTTTCGAATCAGTTTATTCCAAATACCAGTCTTGCAGCTGTATTTTGTGCTGTTTGCATTGTCTCGATATCAAGGGTGACTGATATATTCCTGGATCCCTCTGGACAGATGCTTCCTGTTAATGCTACCAAAGACCTATTCGTGCTGCTTTTTATAGTTCCAAATTCTGCTGTCATTTGCAAGAACAAATAGCATTGACAGAGTTCATGACTGAACCTACAGCACTACAAGCAGCAGTTGTGGATATCCATACCAGATGTGATTTTGCTGCACAATCTTAACTTTTAAAGACAATTGGGAACCTATTTCAGGGATTCTTTTACTGAAAAGGACAGTTGTTGCAAAATCAAAAAGACTCAAATTTTGCAAAATCAGGCCCAGCTGGACTGCCAAGCTCCCAAAAAAGGGGAAGCAAAAGGTCAGCATGGAAAAAAAAAAAAGAAAGATGTTGACAACTAGAGATGTTTCAGAGGAAAAAAAAAGGGAAGAGGTCCATGTATGACAAATATTTTTGAAGAGAAAAATTTTGTTTCAAACTGCGGATAACAGGTATGTCTTACCAGCTTCATGGAAAAATGGAGGTGCCACACAACATAAAGCAGAACATACCTGCATGTGCAAATCAGCCTTGCAAACGATTCCATAATTTTTTTAAAGCTGGATAAAGTTGATATCCCTCTTGTACAGCCAAGAAGCCATCAGTGCAGAAAAGGCACAAAAATAGAGTGGACATTCGAAGAAAGGCAAGGGAAGGGATGAGAAGACTAGAACAATGATATTTATCCAAATGTTATTTTAAATAATCATGCGTATTTTATTGAGATTTTATTATTAGCACACAAAAAACAGAATCCCCATTTTGCAATATTTAGAGGAGTGGCTTAGTGGTTAGGGTGGTGGACTCTGGTCCTGGGGAACTGAGGAACTGAGTTCGATTCCCACTTCAGGCACAGCTCCTTATGACTCTGGGCAAGTCACTTAACCCTCCATTGTCCCAGGTACAAATAAGTACCTGTATATGTAAGCCGCATTGAGCCTGCCATGAGTGGGAAAGCGTGGGGTACAAATGTAACTACCTTTACAGACATCAGTTCCATTGCATAGCATTTGTACCGTTTATCAAATTGATTTAATTTCTTACCTCAGTCCGTTTTATCAAGTGCTCAAGTTCAGAAATCTGATTTTTCACTTCACTTTCTTTGCTAATAAGATAACCAATACCTCTGGAAAGTTTTTCCTGTTAATATAATAGTATGACATAAATTAACTAAAAGAATACAAGGCATTTACACTTTGTGCACATACAATTCATAAACCAACAACAGTTGATCACATTACTTTTTGTACTACTAAGGAACCACTCTTCCCCATTGAAGAAAGATAACATAGGATGTCTAGAAGTACATATAGCAGTGGTTACACTTAACTTTTGAATGGACACATCTCTGTAGCCCAAAGGGGACTACCAAAAGTCAATAGCAGAGACTATTCACTCCACCTACATCACTGGAAGAAAACAACCTCAGTCCTCAGTTATCACTCCTTTTCCTACCTGTGGCACTGCAAAACCCCTTGAAAGAGCCAGGACCAGAGGGGGGAGACAGGGCAAGTGCCATGAGTGTCACATGCTAAGGGGAGTCAGGGTAGGCCACTTTCCATAATGAAGTACTACTGCCTGTGGCTTGGCAACTACCCTGATCCCTCTCTCTCCACCACGCACCTCCCAGGCAGTCAGCAGACGGAAACATGTTTCACATCAATCTCCTGCTGCTGTGGAGCCAAATCTCACAGCTCTTCTCTTGCACCATGGCAGCCAGGAGATGTCAAATTAAACATCTGTTCTCAGTGGTGTGCTGGTAAATTTTTAAGAACAGGCTCTCTCCCAGGTCCAGCTCTGCGCCCCCCACCAAAAAACTGCAGAACTGGCTATACCCAGGGAGAGAGCCTGGGGGGGGGGGGGGGGGGGCAATGTATTACTCTCTCTGGGAATTTTTATATTTAAGCTGGTAAAAAAGCCCCGTTTCTGACACAAATGAAACGGGCGCTAGCAAGGTTTTCCTCGGAGTGTATATGTTTGAGAGAGTGTGTGTGAGAGTGACTGTGTGAGAGACAGAGAGTGAATGTGCGAGTGTGTGAGTGTGACAGAGAGAGTGAGACTGGGTGCGAGTGTGACAGAGAGAGAGAGTGTGTGTGTGAGCATGAGTGTGTGTGCCAGGGCCCCCCCTCCCTCCGAGTTCCAGGGTCCCCCCTCCCTCCCGCCCTCCGAGTTCCAGGGTCGTCCCCCCTTCCCTCCCTCCCTCCGAGTTCCAGGGTCATCCCCTCCCTGCCTCCGAGTTTCAGGGTCCCCTCCCTCCCCTGCATTATGCTCTCTCCCCTGCATTCATCCATATGGAGACAACATCCTCTTTGCCCTGCCCCCTCCATCCATCTATGTGCAGCATCTCTCCCCTGCCCCCTCCACCTCCCTCCGAGTTCCAGGCCCCCCTCCCTCCCCCGAGTTCCAGTGTCCCCCTCCCTCCCTCCCATTTCCAGGGTGCCCCCTCCCTCTGTCCCTCCGTCTCAGTTCCAGGGTCCCATGGAACTGGGAGGGAGGGGGGACGGAGAACGTTGGAGGAGTGACGTCAGCAGGTGGTTACAATCCCAGTGACACACATTGGAACGTTGGAGGAGTGATGTCAACAGGTGGTTACGATCCCAGTGAGACACATTGGAATGTTGGAGGAGCAAATTATTATATTAGATACTCCCAGATTCCAATCTAATTCATGTTTAATGTGGGATAAAATGCCATAAGTAAGTAAATAAATAGATAGAAACTCTGAACGTTGAGAACCTGATTTCCATAACATGATGTCTGTTTTAGAAGCCCATTAACAGGAGAAAAAAAAATCTCTGCACCAATAACAGGGTTAAATATCATAAATAACTAAATAGATAGAAACTCTGAATGTTGAGCACCCGATCCTTATGACATCTGTTTTAATGGCCCTTTACCAGGAGAAAAAAGATCTCTGCACAAATATAATACATGCTAGGGTGTCCCTATAACCAGCCCCTCTAAATGACACACTTATTATGATTTATAACAAATTACTACTCTATCTATGAAAAGTTATTCCATTACTACACTTCCTCTGACCTCCGTGTACATCTGTATGCTGCAAAAGCTGGCATGTTTGAAAATATGGGAAAATTATGTTCTTACCTTGGTAATTTTCTTTCCTTTAGTCACAGCAGATGAATCCATTAACTGATGGGTTGTATCCGCCTACCAGCAGATGGACATAGAGAACACTGAAAAACCATAGTGTCCCCTTGGACGGCTAGCTCCATCTGCCTTCAGTATTTGAAACTTCCAAAGCAGAGTGAATCCTCAAAGTAGAATAACATGAACTTTCCTCACAGCGAACAAACGCCCCAGAACAGGAGCAATAACCACACAAAGGAGGGACGATCTCAACCTCTTGTAACAGAACAGTATATAGAAATCCTGAAAACTATTTTCCAACTCCTCCCAATAAGGGAACATATCTGCATGAGAAAACTGAACAAAAAAAACAGAATCAGACAGGGAGGGATCATGGATTCAACTGCTGAGACTAAAGGAAAGAAAATTACCAAGGTAAGAACCTAATTTTCCCTTCCTTGTCAACAGCAGCAGATGAATCCATTAACTGATGGGATGTACAAAAGCACTCCCTAGTTAGGGCGGGAACAGGCAACTCCACGAGCAAGCACTTGCGCTCCAAAATGCACGTCCCGCTTCGCAGCAACATCCAGCCTGTAATGCCGGACAAAAGAAAGCTGAGAAGCCCAAGTAGCCGCACTACAGATCTCTTGAAGAGAGAGTGCTGCCGTTTCAGCCCACAAGGAGGACATCGCTCTGGTGGAATGCGCCTTGAATGAGTCAGGTGGAGACCGCCCTGACAGCAGATACGCAGAAAAAATGACTTCCTTGAGCCAACGAGCTATAGTGGCCTTAGACGCTGGAGACCCTCTTCAAGGACCTGACAACAACACAAAAAGGTGATCAGAGGTCCTGAAGGCATTTGACATCTTCAGATATTGCAACAGAGCCCCGCGGACATCCAAAAGACGCAACTGCCCGAAAGATTCCGGAAACTCCTCCCAGAAAAGGAGGGCAGATAAATGGGCTGGTTCAGGTGAAACGCTGAAACCACGTTAGGCAGGATGGAAGGTACAGTTACTCCGGATTCTGAGAATTGTAAGAAAAGTCTCAACAGAACAGCGCCTGGAGCTCAGACACCCGTCTCGCCGATGTCTTAGCCACCAAAAAGACTGTCTTTAGAGTCACATCCTTCCGCAGTGGCTGGATCAAGGCCTGGAGTTCAGGGGTGGCCCCCTCAATGATGGGGTGCCAGTCCATTCCTCGATTCCTGCAGTAGGAGGACGCCTTTTCCTCTTTCTCGAGGAATGGACCAAGATTACCTCAGATCAGTGGGTCTTGGACCTGATCAGAGAAGGTTACTGATTGGAATTCGGCACCCCGGTGGGAGACGTGTTTGTGGTGTCCCGATGCGGCACTGCCGTCAAACGGGCGGCGGTAGAGGAGACCTTACAAGTCTTGTTGCACCTCGGAGCGGTGATCCCTGTGCCTCCCACCGAACGCGGCTGCGGTCGCTACTCCATTTACTTTGTGGTGCCTCGAAAAGGCGGGTCTTTCCGACCGATCCTCGACTTAAGGAGAGTCAACGAGGCACTAAGAGTGCGGCATTTTTGCATGGAAACCCTGCGCGCCATCATTGCGGCGGTACAGCCAGTAGAGTTTCTCACGTCTCTGGACCTAAAAGAAGCTTACTTGCACATTCCTATTTGGCCCCCGCATCAACGGTTCCTCCGGTTTGCGGTGTTGGGAAAAAAATTTCCAGTTTCGGGCCTTGCCTTTTGGCCTCGCCATAGCTCCCCGCACCTTTTCCAAGGTAATGGTGGTAGTAGCTGCCTTTCTCAGGCGAGAGGGTATCAGGGTTCACCCGTACCTCGACGACTGGCTCATCAGAGCGGATTCGGCAGACGAAAGTCGTCTGGCCACAGCCAGAGTGATCACAGTACTGCAGACTCTAGGCTGGGCCATCATTATGCCCAAAAGTCACCTGACCCCCCTCTGTGTCTCGAGTATTTGGGGGTCCGGTTCTACACGGCCTCGGGGTTTGTCTTTCTTCCTGACCAAAGGCGGTGCAAGCTTCAGAATCAGGTCCCATCTGCTCCTGAGGATGCCTCGCCCGCGAGCTTGGGACTTTGTCCAGCTGCTGGGGTTGATGACGGCCACTTTGGAGGTAGTGCCATGGGCGAGAGCGCACTTGAGACCACTGCAGATTGCCCTTCTTCAACTATGGTCTCCTATGTCCCAGGATTATCAACGCAGACTAACGTGGCTCCCTGTAGCCCGGCTCAGTATGGAGTGGTGGCTCTCTGACAGCATGCTGCGGCGAGGAATGCCGCTAGCGCTTCCCTCCTGGTGCCTGATGATAACCAATACCAGCCTGGTCGGCTGGGGAGCACATTGCCAGGGAAGCTATGCCCAGGGTCTGTGCAGAAACGGGGTGGTCCATCAATCGCTTGGAACTGAGAGAGATATTCCAGGCTCTTCTGGCCTTTCGCAAGACTCTGGAGGGGCTGTCTGTCAGAGATCTGTTGGACAACATGACAGCGGTGGCCTACATAAATTGCCAGGGTGGCACTCAGTGCAGAGCACTGGCCGCGGAGGCCGCTCAGATTTGCCACTGGGCCAAGCTACACCTGCAGCTTCTTTCTGCAGCGCATATAGCAGGTCAGAGCAACGTGCAAGTCGATTTTCTAAGCAGGCATCAAATCGACCCGGCAGAGTGGGAACTGGCAGACGAAGTGTTTCTTCAGATCTGTGCCAAATGGGGAATGCCAAAGCGCAAACGTCAAAGTCCCTTGCTTTTTCAGCAGACGGAGAGAGCCTTGCTCTGCGGGGTTGGATGCTCTGGCTCAAGCCTGGCCCTCGGGCCTCCTTGGCCCTTGATAGGGCGTGTCCTCCTGCAAATTCGGCTACATCGAGGAGTGGTGATTCTTATTGCCCTGGATTGGCCCAGGCGTCCGTGGTATGCGGACCTCCGGCGGATGCTGGTGGAGGCCCCTCTTCCTTTGCCTCTAGTGCCGAACCTGTTGCTGCAAGGACCGGTGACCATGGAGGATCCCTGCTGCTTTGGTCTTACGGCATGGCTCTTGAGAGGGCGCAATTGAAAGACAAGGGCTATTCTAACAAAGTCATCTCCACCCTCTTGCAGGCCTGCAAGCGGTCCACCTCCGTTGCTTATGCTCGGATCTGGCGCCAGTTTGAGGCGTGGTGTGTTTCAAAGGCGATCACACCCACGCGGGGTACAGTCTTGCCGATACTGGACTTTTTGCAGGATGGCTTACAAAAAGGCTTGGCCTATAATTCCCTGCGAGTGCAAGTGGCAGCATTGGCATGCTTTCCAGGGAAGGTCTCTGGCCTTTCCCTGGCCGCTCATCCGGACATTGCTGAAAACGGGCACGTTGAGAAAACCCAGCAGAGCGCCCCGGGCGATACCTGCGAGCTTCATGGAAGCGAGGTCTGGAAGAGGAGGGCCACAGAGAACCTTTGGAAGAAGGCCTCGGCCTATCCTCGGGTAACCGCTGGGGCTTAGGGTCCCCCAGGTCTTTAACAATTTTCTCCAGCTCCTCTCCAAATAATAGGAGGCCACGAAAGGGTAACCTCACCAGCCTGTGCTTAGAGGCCATGTCAGCCACCCAATGCCGTAGCCATAGAAGGCGGTGGGCAGCAACTGCCACAGACATCTGTTTAGCCGAAGCTCTGACCAGATCATAGAGGGCATCAGCCAAAAATGACAGGGCAGACTCCATCCGTGGTGCGACCTCAGCGAGGGACTCCGCACCATCCACGGGCTGCTCCACTGCCTGTTGTAACCAGGAGAGGCAGGCCCGGGCAGAATAGGAACTGCAAATAGACGCCCTTAAGGCGAGGCCCGATATCTCAAAGGACCGTTTCAGAGCGGATTCAAGCCGCCGGTCCTGCATGTCTTTCAGAGCAACCCCTCCCTCTACGGAGAGGGTGGTCTTTTTAATCACTGCCGTGGCCAATGCGTCCACTTTAGGCATTCCCAAAGGGGCCAAGGGCTCCTCACTCAGAGAGTAAAGTTCACCCATAGCCCTGGCCACTTTCAAAGCCCCATCAGGGTCAGACCATTGAGCTGAAATAAGCTCTTGGATGGAGTCATGCACAGGAAAGGCTCGAGCAGGCTTTTTAGTACTCGCCATCCAAGGGTTACTAGAGGCGCCATCGCCCTTCACAGGATTATCAATAGAGAGGGCCTGCAAGGCATCAGAAATGAGTGCTGGCAGCTTGTCGCGGTGGAAAATCCGAACCGCATTGGGATCATCCAGATCCGGTGGCAAACCGGCACCTTCCTCTGAACCGCATTGGGATCATCCAGATCCGGTGGCAAACCGGCACCTTCCTCTGGCTCATCAGACCATGAGGCCCTGCCAGAACCCTCAGAATCCCCACAGCCTGACCACGGGGAAGGGGGGGGGGGGGGGGGGAAGGGAAGTGCGCCACTCTCCGACGGGGAATTTACCCGTCTAGGTTTAGCGTCCTTCCAACGCTCGGGGGAAGAAATAACTTCTGTAGCCAGCCCCGGGCCATCAACACCCGAGGGGCAACCAGGTAGCAGCACAGTGTCAGACACCTGTGGCAGAGCTCTTTTCAGCATAAAGGCTATATGCATTAAGAGCACAAGCTCAGGGGAGAAAAACTCACCCTGACCCTCCGCCTCCGAATTAGGAGTAACAGGAACAGGAGTTCCTCTGGTAGCCTCTGACCGAGGCGTCCCCCTGCACTCAGACTCCTCCGTAACAGCGATGGTCGAGACATGCGACACTTCCAAAATGGCACCCGCTGCCAGCTCCACTGAGCGGGAAGAATCATTGCTCGCCATGCTCGTACTAGATCTAGCATCTAGAGAGTACGTCTTACAGAGCCCCGCTGCTGATCTGCGTTTACTACAACGGGAGCAGCGTTTAACTCCCTCAGCAGCCATCGCCCAACCGGACAGAATTATATAAGAAATATGGCGGCTTCGCGCCAAAACTTACCCCGTTCGGAACGGAGTCCACGAGACCTCCCCGGAGGAGCTGGGCACCACTCTCACCTCAAAAGACCGAGTCCAACGAGCTCCGCTCAAGCTGCACGCAGGAAACAGCCTCAGAATAATTACGCAGAATCAATGCGTACTCATTTTTTTTTTTTTTTTAACGCTGTGAGGAAAGTTGGAGGCAGGCAGCAACAGAGGTACTCCGGGAGGCGGGGGGATGGGTAAGGCAGGGAAAGGGTGAACCTATATGCCTTCAAAGTGGGCACCACCAGCCACAACACCCCTGCTCAACTGGTAAAGCACAGGAGCCACCCCAGGCAGAATTTTTCCAGGAGCTGATTAAGCTACGTTCACACCTGCTGGGAGATAGAGAAATACTGAAGGCAGATGGAGCTAGCCGTCCAAGAGGACACTATGGTTTTTCAGTGTTCTCTATCTCCACCTGCTGGTAGGCAGATACAACCCATCAGTTAATGGATTCATCTGCTGCTGATGACAAGGAAAAGCGAGACTGAATTAAAATGCTACCAACAATAAAGAACGACAACGTGGATGCAGCACATAATGTCTGTTTTAGTGGCCCTTTACCAAGAGAAAAAAATCTCTGCACAAATATAACACATGGAAAAGGGTGTCCATATAACCAGCCAAATGATACACAAAGTACGATTTATAACACATTACTACTACCTCTATGGCTGGCATGTTTGAAAATATAAGTGAGAAAAATTAAAATGCTACCAACAATAAAGAACATCAACGTGGATGCAGCAGCTCAAAAGTTTGCTTGATTTTGTTTTGGATTTAACGGCGAAGACAGCTGCGCGGGAAGAGGAAACAGACTAACCTAATTAGCTTCAATTTTTTTTTTTTTTTTACTTCATGCTGTCTCCTCTTCTCATCCAAACACAGCATCATCTCCCTCCCGCTCCTCTGCGAGTTCTACTTCACTCAGCTTCCATTCCCTCTCTGGCCATCCTTCAAACCTTACTCTTCCAGCAGCTCTAGCGGTAACACACTGCCTGGTTGATCCGGAGCCTGGTCTCTGCCGTGTACTGCCCCGCTGAGGCAACTTCCTGCTTACGCGTGGGTGGGATCTGGCAGAGAAAAGGCTCTGGGTTGGTCAGGCAGTGTGTTACCACTAGCACTGCTGGAACAGTAATGTTTGACAGACGGTGGTGAGGGGGGATGATTAACCTGAGGGAGGATATGATGAGGTAGGAAGCTGAGGTATTCTGGAGGCTCACGGGCGGGTGGGGGCCGGGGAAGGAGGGCGAGAGGAGGAGAAAAAAAACCCAGATGTTTGTGTGCTCGAAGCCTGACTCCATCAACAACCGGTTCGCAAAATTCAGTAAAATTTAACGGCTCGTACGAGCTGGCTCCACTCAGGTTGACAGGATGTGAAGAGGGATGACAGAAGAAAGGAGGGGTAAGGGGAAACGGCTTGGGAAGGATACATCAGGATAAGAAGTGAGGAAAATAACATCTAGGGGAAGGAAAGGCATAAGAAAGAGGGAACAGCCTTGAAGGAGAAGGAGAGAGTGTTTGGAAAAAGAGGGATGAAAGGAGGAATATTTTCAGAAGGGGGAAGTTATCTTAAGTACGGAAGGAAGAAAGGGGGGGAGCCTATAGAAAGAGTAAAAGATCCTCAGAGTATGAGGGGAGAAGGGTAAAAGGACAAACAGCATTTGGGAGGAAGGGATCAAGTGTAAAGGGGAAGGAATATCTGGAGGGAGAGAGTACAAAAGGAAAAAGAGTGGAGGAAGGAGTAAGAAAGGGTAATAGTCTGGGAGAGGGAACTGGGAGGGATCAGAGAGTGGGTGTGAAGGTCAAAGAGCCTTTATAGGTGGAGCAAAAGGGTGAGAAAAGGGAAAGAGCAGAGGCAGGGTGGAAAGATGACATAAAGGATCTGGGAGGTGCCAGGAAGAGGTTGAGAGGAAATATAAAGGAACAGGAAACTTGGAAGAGATGAGAGGCTGTGGAAATGAGACCAGGGAGGATCTGAAAGACCGGGAATGGGAGCTGGGTAGCGGTAAAAAGAAGAAAGGGCCTGGATATTAGGCTGAGTGACAGAGAAGGAGTTAGGAATGATAAGCAAGTGAAAGAGCAAGATAGATAAGAGTTAAGGAGAAGGCAGGCTGCTTTCCACACTGAAGCACTACCTGCGGCTTTAGCAATTCCTCTGATCCTGTCTCTCCACCATGCACCTGCCAAGCAGATGGCAGCAGACTGCCTAGCTAGAAGTGGGTGGCTTAAGTAATTGGCGATCAAGGGATAAGGGGGTAAGAAAGAAAGAAAGAGCATGATTGGCGATCAAGGGATAAGGGGGTAAGAAAGAAAGAAAGAGCATGATTGGCGATCAAGGGATAAGGGGGTAAGAAAGAAAGAAAGAGCATGCGCGAGTGAGCAGTGGAACAGTTTGGGAGGGGGAAAGGAGACTGAAGATTAGAGGGTAAGAGAAAGAATAAATGAGGGCTAAAACAACTGGGTGGAGAGGCAGAGGAGAGAAATATGAAACTATGAAAAGGAAAATCGGTGTACGATAGATCTAGAGAAGGAAAATACGACAGAGAAGGAAAAGACACCCTGTAAAAGAACTTAGAAGACTGGCAAAAAGAAAATGCAAACAAGACTAGCACCAATCCAGTTTTACAAAATTGGAATGCCCATAAAAACACAGAAATGAAATAAAATGCATTAAATATTTAATGATTGGAAAGTGTCAACTTTGGGAATATGTGCATCTCTTCTATTTTTGTATTTTTCACAGAACAGAAGAAAATGCTCTTTTGCAAGTACTGCCTTTGTAAATGAGCGCGCTGGGGTTGAGCCTGGGCAGGCTGCCGAGAAGCAGGAGTGTACCTACACCTAGAGTAGGTATAGGGGGCACTCCTCCTCCCTCCAAAAAACCTCCTAGATGAGGAGGCAGTAGCAGAAGGTGCCCGGTGGGAGAGAGAATCCACAGCATCATTATGCTTCTTGATTTGATCAACTAGATCCTCTACTTTTTCTCCAAAAAGATTGTCCCCCCCGGCAAGTAACATCTGCCATCCATTGCTGGACAGAATGATCCAGGTCAGAGACACGCAGCCATGAGAGTCTGCACATCACTATGCCTTGAGCAGCGATTCTGGATGTCACGTCAAAAGTACCCCTGGCCAAGAACTTGCGACACGCATTCTGCTGCCTGACCACCTGGCGAAAAGGCTCAGCCAGCAACATAGGGAGTGCATCAACCAAGCTGGACAGTTGACACATCGAGTTCTGCAAGTGTACGCTCATGAAGAGCTGGTATGATTGAATCTTGGCAGCAAGCATAGCAGCCTGATACATCTGCCTCCCAAAAGAATCAAGAGTCCTAGCTTCTCTGCCTGGGGGCGCCGAAGCATAGCCTCTAGTACTCCTGGCACACTTGAGCACGGAGTCCACCACCACAGAATTGTGGGGTAACTGAGACCTCATCAACCCAGGTTCACCGTGGATCCGATACTGGGATTCAGCTTTCTTCGGGACTACGGGGCCAGACAGAGGGGCTGACCAGTTTCGCATAAGGACTTCCTTCAGTACCTTATGCAAGGGAACTGTCACAGCCTCTTTAAGTGGAGAAGAATAATCCAAGACCTCGAGCATCTCAGTCCTGGGCTCAATCTGCACAGGAAAGGGAATAGCTGTAGCCATTTCCCAGACAAAAGAGGAAAAGGACAGACTCTCCGGTGGAGACAGTCTCCTTTCTAGCAGAGGGGAAGGATCAGAGGGAATCCCAAAGTACTCATCAGAGGAGAAGTACCTAGGATCCTCATCTGACTCCCACGAATGCTCCTGCTCAGTGTCAAATAAAACCTGAGTTAAGGTGCTTCGGAGAAGGCTGCAGGGTCGGTGGGATAGGTGGTATCAGAATCCGTGGAGGCTCGGGAGCAGGCATCGGGCTGCTAGAATACCGACGCATCAGCACTTCCTGTATTGAGGAGGAGCGATCCTCTCGGCGCCAACGCTTCTCGGGTGCCGACCCTCTCGACGTCCCAGAATTCCCAGTACCGTGCGTCAAAGGAGAATGATGACGGTGCTTCTTAGCCTTCACTCGACACCCGTCATCGAGGCCTCGAGGTAGGTGGAGACCCACTCGACGCCTCACTGCTCCCAGCACAAGTTGGTCTCATAGCAGCCATTACCTCTCTCCCCAACGTCAATGCTCCCTTCGATGTCGACGCCCTCGGTACCGATGTTGAAGGACCGGACTGAGCCCCAAAATGTTTTTCTCATTGGGCCTCTCGAGACACTTGGGTCCATTTCTTCATACGAAGACACAGACTACAATACTATGTATTTGTTCAAACCGTAATTGGCTAACACCATTAACGGTTATATGTAAGCCACATTGAGCTTGCAAAAAGTGGGAAAATGTGGGATACAAATGCAACAAATAATAATAAATAATAACTACAAGTGGCTGGGCTATGATCGGGCCCAAGGCACTGGATACACCAGGCGTGGGTATCGGTACCTGAGATAGTCCGGTTGCACCGAGTACAACGCTTGAAGTTGCTGGAAGTCTTCGATGACGTGGAAGGAAAAACGGCTTCGGCAAAATCAAAAGACGCGATTGTGCCTAAAACAGAAAAAGGCACAAAAGAGAAAGAGGAAACCCGACCGCGCGGCCTAAAGGCCAGCCGCAACGAAAAAGAAAGAAACTTAAAATAGGTGAAAAAAACTAAAAGGAAACTACGGGAACCTTTTTATTTTATCTTGAAAGAAAAAAAATTAAGTAATAGAAGCGCAATCAGTGAAGACTCTTCCTGGGCCTGAAAAGGAGCAGAAACGAACGCTGCCGCACCTCAACGCACAGAAAGAAAAACTGAAGAGAAGTGCTCACGCGACGGGCGTGCGCCAGAACGCTCTGGCAAAACTTTTTAAATATTTTGCTTGCAAAATGCAGATTCCTGGGCCGACGCAGATGTTGACCCCACATGTGAGAACAAGCAGCCTGCTTGTCCTCCGAAAAAGCTTGTTACAAGCTCCAGACCGGGCAACACAGGATCGCATAACCCACATGTGAGAATAGGCCTGCTTGTACTCGGAGAATTCTTAATTCCCAAATATGGAGGAAATATATACATGTTTTGAAACAAACCAAATCTACTCAAATAGAAACAAAATCTATATTAAAAAAGTATTAGCTATAATAGAACATTCCATGAGTTGTAAGTGTAACCAAAAACATGTCACAGAAATCCAAATATATGGTTTACCTTTAGTGTTTTATATGCAGTACTCATGGTTGTGACTTTGTGGTTTGCATGTGTTCCACCCAGCTTGCAAAGATGACAAACAAGCCTTTTACAAAGCTCACAATACATGTTTACTCTCTCCATTTCATGCTCTGGGCACATCAAAATCTGAAAGGAAAGCAATGCAATGTCATTTTGTATTTTACAGACAACTCACAAAAAACAAGGCTATCACCAGTGATAACTTATACCTTTTTTGAAAACTAGGAAACTGCACATGGTAAATGGCTAATGCTAGACATTGAAAACAAACTGATTAGAATTAGAATGTTGAGTTCTATAGGTAGAAATCTAAGGGGTAACATATAGGAGATGCCTCACAAATCTCCTCACAGAGGGAACAAGTGTCTCCTGAAAAAAATTAAGAATTAGGAAAAATTATATATTAGTACACTATAAAGATTAGGTAAGATGTAGAGTTACAAGGATAAGAGTTATGGGTATATTAAGATACATATGTGTGCATAATTTTAAATTCTATTTGTGAAAAAAGTAGTTTTGCACAAATAGAATTCAAAATTATGCACACTTTCCCCATCCCCCTCCTCTTAATTTCAATTAAATGGAGACATTAACACATACCAATTTGCCAAATCCAAAGGGAAAAAGAAACAGATATGGAACATTAATAACACAAAATATTTCCAACAGTCTGTATGTTCAATGCACCCAGCAAATTATCAGTTATCTGTTAAATAAACCAGCCTCAAAGATCCAGGGAGCTGCACAACTTGCATTCAATCCCTATATGGAGTCCCATATAGTATCATAGGCCAAGCAGATACCCAGAAAAAACAAAAAAAAGAGAACTGGAAGAAAAACTCAGAGAAACAAAATTCCCTTTCAAAACAACAGGTATCAAATATGTTTGTTTTTTTAATTGCAATAGCATAGCAAAGCAACTAACCTAATAAATTTTTCTATGAGCTTTCAAAGGCCAAAACCTACTTCCTCAGGTCAGGACAGTATACTGCTGTTATAATTATAGAGACCTAACCAAGGAAAAAGGTTTTGACCTCTGAAAGCTAGTCAAAAATGTTGTCTATTTTTCATGTATTTACATCATTTGGACTGGAGATGGATTTAAGACAACTTTGTATCGTAAACCATTCTCCATTATTCCAGTTTTCATCCAATTAGAATGAAAAATGATATCTTTCTCATAATTTTTCAGATATAAGAGAATTAGCTTGAAAAACATCAATTTAACTGTTAATGTGATGAAAAATAGATTTTTTTGAATGAGGTTATATGATAAGGAAATTAAAGAAGTCTTGGAGAGCTTCTTTTCTCAATTGACATTTCAGCAGGTTGATGAGAAAATGATTTTTTTTTTTTTTAAACAAATTTTCACATTTTTCACCTAAAATTAATTCTATTGCGAGAACATAACGGGATATCCTATTTCTACAAGAATGCTATATTATTCTTTCAGGGCAAGGTACTCGGTGGTCCTTTGATTTCCAAGGCCACTCACCACCAACTTGACTTGCTTTGGAATGGGATGTGGTTTTTCCAATCCCAATAAGCCTCCTCCCTAAGGGCCCTGTTTACTAGGGTGCGCTATCTTTTTTAGCACGCACTAAAATCAGCATACGCTAAACGCTACAGACACCCATATATTCCTATGGGTGTCTCTAGCGTTAGCGCATGCTAATTTTTAGCATGTCCTAAAAATGCTAGCGTGCCTATAGCACAGCTTAGTAAACAGGGCCCTGAATCTCTAATTTACCTCCTTATAGGAGGAAGTGTCCCATTTAACTTTCTTTCTGAGAAGTTCTGAGAGAAGAGGATATTTCTCTGGGCTAAGTGACATTATTTTGCTCTGTGCTTGATAACGTAAAGATTGGGATTAAAAGGGGAATTGTAGGTTATTGATAAACACAATTAGAATTTTAAAAAAAAGCACTTTATTAACTAGTCTCCATACCCTTTTCCCCATAGTTTTAAAACTTGAATTTTCTGCCACAGCATGCATTAGTTCAGGCCTTGGAGGAGGGAGGTCTTCTAAAAGGACCACATCACCCTGGTGAAGCTGAAAGTAATCCTGTAGCCAGGACCAGCCCATCAGGGGATACAATAGCCTCTCGCACTGAGGATGTGTCTCCAGAAGTTTCTGCCCAGGAGGGAAGGGTTAGGATGGCTGATGTAGTTGGTGATTCGATTATTAGGCATGTAGATAGCTGGGTGAATGTGAGGATCGCTTGGCCACTTGCCTGCCTGGTATGAAGGTGGCTGACCTCACACGTCACCTAGATAGGATTTTAGATAGTGCCGGGGAGAAGCTGGCTGTCTTGGTACATGTGGGTACCAATGACATAGGAAAATATGAGAGGGAGATTCTGGAAGCCAAATTTAGGCTCTCAGATAGAAAGCTCAAATCCAGAACCTCTCAGATAGAAAGCTCAAATCCAGAACCTCTAGGGTAGCATTTTCAGAAGTGCTTCCTGTTCTACATGCAAGGTCCAAGAGACAGGCAGAGCTCCAGAGTCTCAATGCGTGGATGAGGTGATGGTGCAGGGAGGATGGTTTTAGATTTGTTAGGAACTGGGAAACGCTCTGGGGAAGGGAGAGCCTATTCCGGAATGATAGGTGGGACCAGGCTGCTGGCATCAGCATTTAAAAAGGAGATAGAGCAGCTTTTAAACTAGAAGTGGGGGAAAGCAGACAGTCATTCAAAGGCACATGGTTTGGAACAAGGTATCTTTCAAAGATATCACCAAACAGGGAAGACAGGGCATCCTGATAGCGATGTTGCCAATACCTGAGAGCGAGGTTGCAACAGAAACCACAGTAGACCAGGTGTCTTTAAATAAAAAGCAGGCAGATTTTCAAGATTGCAAATTATCACTGTCAACTGCTGAACAAGATGTAAATAGGAACAACAGTTTGAAATGTCTATATGCAAATGCCAGAAGTCTAAGAAATAAGATGGGTTAGGATATACTGCACTAAATGAAAAATTAGATATAAACTACGAAGGGCCTGCATCAGCTCCAATTCATTCAGAATGCAGCAGCAAGACTAATAGAAGGTTGCAAGCGACATGACATCACATCACACCATTTTTGCAAAAACATCATTGGTTACCAACACAATACAGAGCTAAATTTAAAACTCTTTGTCTGATCTTCAAGGCCCTTAAAGGAAATGGCCCCGAGTACCTGAAGAATAAGATGATCCTCTATACACCTCCAAGGACACTAAGGTCCTCCCAAAGACTATCACTAACCACACCCTCTCCAAAAGACATTACTCGATGTGATACCCGCATGCGAGTCTTCTCCGGAGTAGGCAGTACACTCTGGAATGCACTCCATCCCTGAAAGGCTCCGCTTAACACAAGACTATCTCTAAGCAGGTGAAAGCTTGGCTTTTCAACCATGCCATTAATGGAAGAAGTAACTAATTTGTTAGTCTCACTCACACACACAAGTAGCGACATAGGCTGCACATACTGCAGCAAGACATGTTTATCCACTCCTACCCTAGCTGAGATAACATTGAACCATCTCTCTGACTTCATGTGCACATTTCTTTAGTCACCTTATTTTCTAACTTCTCTTACTCTCTTACCTATCTGTATGTTCCATCTGTGCTTATACCCTACACCGTCGATTAAAATGTTCTATTATGTATTGCATTGACACTGTAAGTAGTATATATCCGATTGCGCAACTCTCTATCTTGTCATCCTTATTCTCTTGTAACACCAACTGTATCTCTACTCTGAAATGGCAAATGCCATAACGGAATATTGTAAGCCACATTGAGCCTGTAAATAGGTGGGAAAATGTGGGATACAAATGCAATAAATAAATAAATATTTTGTATTTGAATATTTTACTGCTGTAATTGTCTATTGCTCGTTTGATTTATTCTTATTCTACACCGCCTTGAGTGAATTCCTTTAAAAAGACGGTAAATAAATCCTAATAAATAAAATCTCTGAGATCTGGTGGAAGGAAGGTAACCACTGGGACACTGTCATAAAAGGGTATAAATTATATTGTAGTGATAAGGGTGCACTGAATTGGTGGAGAGGTAGCATTGTATGTTAACGAGGGCCTTGAATCAAATAGACTAAATATTCTGGACACAGAACACATCTTGGAATCCCTATAGATAGAAAGTCCATGTATAAATGAAAGGAGAGCGTTAGGAGTGTACTACTGTCCACCTGGCCAGGATAAACAGATAGATGTAGAAATGTTATCAGAAATTTGGGATGCTAGCAAACTGGGTAACACGATTTCAATTACCCAAATATCGACTGGGTAAATGTAACATCAGGGCATGATAGGGAGGTAAAATTCCTTGATGAAATCAAGGACTGCTTTATGGAGCAGCTGGTACAGGAGCCAACAAGAGCAGGAAAAATTCTAGACCTAGTCCTTAGTGGAGCACATGATCTGCTGCAGAAGGTAATGGTGCTGGGGCCACTTAATAACAGTGGTCATAATATGGTCAGATTTCTGGAGTAAGGACACACAGGAAATCAAATACGTTAGCATTTAACTTTCAAAAAGGAGACTATGATAAAATGAGAACAAACAAACAAAAAACTTAAAGAGGAGCAGCTGCAAAGGTGTTCATTATATTCCATGTACTAAAAAAAGGAGGAAGGCAGGCCAAATGACAGCTGGCATGGTTAAAAAGTGAGATGAAGGAGAAAATCCTTCAGAAAATTGAAGAAGGATCCAACTGAAAATAAGAAACAGAATAAGGAATGGCAAGTCAAATTCAAAGCGCTGATACAGAAGGCAGAGAGAGAAACTTTGGAAAAAAAAAAAAAAAAAAAAGATTGCACTGGAGGCAAAAACGCATAATAAAAACTTTTTTAGGTATATTAGAAGCAAGAAGCTGGCAAAAGAACCAGATAAACTGCTAGATGACAAAGTTATTCACTTCCCCTAAAGGTATTAGATTCACATCATTAAATGCACTGACTACCATATTTATCCACAAAATATTGGAATGATTTACCAATTCAGATAAGGACCACTACTCGTTGTGGGGCATTCCGCAAACTTTTAAAAGCTTATTTATTTAAAAGATATGTTTTAGGGAATGTATCTCTCTAATAAATGAGCTGTGACCGATGTGCCGCGCATGTCACGTCACAGGTCTCTTCGCCACTGCCGCACCTCTTCGTGAAGGGCCCAATAACTAAGACACCACTCCCACACCTACACCCCCACGAGGTCGCCGCAAAACCCTCCCTGAGGTCACCGGTGCAAAAAGCTACACCCCCCTCCGTGCTGGACCCCCTGCACTGACATGACAGTGTCTCTCGCCTCCGTGTTAAAGCAATGCAATCTTCTGCTGCCTGCAGCACTTTAACACAGAGGAGACATGTCAGTGCAGGGGGCTCAGCACAGAGGAAGGAGGGTACGGTGCCGAGGAGGGTTGCTGCACGGGGGGGGAGGCCAGAGGAGAGTTGCTGGACATGGAGGAAGGGCAGGGGAGAGACCAAGGCAGCCAATGGGAATGTTGTGTGGGACCGCGGTGGACAAAAAAACAGAAAACCGCAAGGAACAACAAAGAACATGGAGACCACTATGCCACTGCACCCGACCCAAACTAAGCGGAGCCGCCCGCACAAGCTACCGAACCTGACCGCATCAAAATGTAAGTTTTAGTTAAAGAGACATTAGAACAAGGAAAATTAATTAAAGGATCTAATACTGTTTACACAAAGAACATAGTATATACAAGTGTACTATAGACATCAACTCACATTACGTTCATCAACTTTTAAATTACATTTCAGAAATAAAAAATCTTGCCCGTTTTAATGGGCTAAACGGCTTGTAACAATATAATGAACACCTAATTACTGTATAGCTGACTCCTATGCACCACCCAAACATTGTAGCTGGATAAGCATCAGTAACACCTATGACAAACCAAGAATAAAATATGAGATGGCAAAAAAGCTGATGCAACCTCCATACTGAGTCAACCAGGAAAACTCCCAAGGCTGAAGAAAGACACCAAGTCTTTATCACATCTTTTACATTATCTAAGCCCGTCACTCTTAGGGTATACAGCCATCTCTTCTGTTCAAGGGAAATGATACAAATAACCTGATTTAAATACTTTGGAACACTTTGCGAAAACAGCCCACAGTACACCAAAACACTTCCAACACTGCCATCGTAAAATGCAGCAAAGCCATACAGCAGTCACTGGAGCCCTACACATCCCGTCCCTTGCAGTAGCAGCTGTATCCTCCCACCCAGGCTTCTCGCATCCCTCTTCTCACACCCCTATTGCATCAGCCAGCGAGTTATGGGAAAGGGTTCCACACAATTTTTGTTTCTTTACTTGTTCTCTGATGGCCTGACGGAGGGGAGCCAATACTTCTTCCAGCAGGCTGTCCGTGTTGTGTCTCACATTGGCGGCTGCTGCTAGACACGCGCCACAGGCAGACAGTACGAGGTTCCTAAATGCTGGTGGTGCTTGTCTGGGGATTAGGTAAGAGGCAGCATGACACCAGGGGAGCAGCAAGGACACTAGTGCTCTACCTGGCGGCAGCAGCGGGCACAAAACCACCAGGAGCATGGACCAACGAGGGCAGCAGTAGCAGGAAGAGGGCAGTGATTGTATGAGCGTCATCAAGATCTTATACACAACTCTTGGAATCTCAACAAGCTTTAAATGAGCTTTTACATCAAAATACACAAAAATCTATTGGCCATTATAAGTACTAACTATACAAATATGCAAATAAGAGCAGTAGATTGTTAGTTCAGCAAAGTAGAGGCCCTGACAAGACTACCCTGAGAGATTTGACAGAAAAGTTGATACTGAGATTAATACCATTCTTACAACATTTATATTCAGCACCAGATACTGCTCTAATTGATAGTGAAACCTATCTAGTTTAAATCTACCCAAAATATCAGAAAGGATGTCACGTCAAAAGTGTCAAAAGTACCCCTGGCCAGGAACTTGCAACACGCCTTCTGCTGTCTGACCACCTGGCGAAAAGGCTCGGCCATCTCCGTAGGGAGTGTCTCAACCAAGCTGGACAGTTGACTTATCGAGTCCCGCAAGTGTACGCTCGTGAGGAGTTGGTATGATTGGATCTTGGCAGCGAGCATAGCGGCCTGATACATCTTTCTCCCAAAAGAGTCAAGAATCCTAGCTTCTCTGCCTGGGGGCGCCAAAGCAGTTTCTAGTACTCCTAGCTCTCTTGAGAGCGGAATCCACTACCATGGAATTGTGGGGTAATTGGGACCTCATCAATCCAGGTTCACCGTGGATCCGGTATTGGGACTCAGCTTTCTTGGGAACCAAAGGGCCAGACACAGGGACGGACCAGTTTCGCATAAGGACTTCCTTCAGTGCCTTATGTAGAGGGACTGTCGCATCCTCTTTAGGTGGAGAAGAATAATCCAGGACCTCGAGCATGTCAGTCCTGGGCTCATCCTCAACCTCCACAGGGAAGGGAATAGCCACAGCCATTTCCCGGACAAAGGAGGAAAAAGATAGACTCTCCGGTGGAGATAGTCTTCTTCCCAGCAGAGGAGAAGTGTCAGAGGGAATCCACAAGGACTCATCAGAAGAGAAGTACCTGGGATCTTCCTCCGATTCCCACGAGCGCTCCTGTTCAGTGTCAGACACAACCTCTGTCAAGGTACTCTGACACTGGACCTGCCTCGATGCCGAGGAACAATGTCCTCAGTGGCAATGTCGAGAAGTCGATGCCCCATCCGATTGCGGTGAAGCTTCCTTCACCGACGTCGACGGGGAGTCGACCTGGGTGGCAGCCGAAGCCGATGCCGCAGGCGGCACCACAGTCGGAGACCTCACCACAAAAAAAGGGCCAGACACCGCTACAGCAGATGGCACAGAAGGTGCAAGCACCCCCGACACTGAAGCTGTCGCAGTAAGCCTTCCAGAAGCTCTGAAAACAAGGCCCGGATATGCTCGTCAAGAGCCGCCATCTGATAAGGCTGCGGGCCAGTGGAACAGGCGGTATCAGAATCCGTGGAGGCTCAGGAGCAAGTACTGGGCTGCCAAGAGACCGAAGCATCGGCACCTCCTGTACCGAGGGGTAGTAGTCCTCTCGGCGCCAACTCTCTCGACGCCCCAGAGCTCCTGGTACCGTGTGTCGGAGGCTCGGGAGTAGGTACCGGGCTGCCAAGAAACCGACACATTGGCACCTCCTGTACCGAGGGGGAGCAGTCCTCTCGGCGCCGACGCTTCTCAGGTGCCGACTCTCTCGACGCCCCGGAGATCCCAGTACAGTGCGTCGAAGGACAACGATGACGATGCTTCTTAGTCTTTGCTCAAATGCCCGTCATCGAGACTCCTTGGTACCGATGAGGACGTGGAATCCTCACGTCTCCTCAGGGCCGGGTCCGACGAAGGTCGGTCCCGGGGGGCTTGCATAACAGGAGGCATTGAGACAGGTGGAGACCCACTCGACGCCTCATTGCTCCCAGCGCGAGTCGGTCTCTCAGCAGCCATTACCTCTCTCCTCGACGTCGATGCTCTTGTAGATGTCGACAACGATAACCTCGGTACCAATGTCGACGTCGAAGGACCGGACTGAGCCCCAAAAAGCTTCTCTCGTTGGGCCTCTCGAGACACTTGGATCCAGTGCTTCATACGAAGACACAGACTACAAGCGGCTAGGCTATGGTCGGGCCCAAGGCACTGGATACACCAAGCGTGGGTATCTCTACCTGAGATGGTCGGGTTGCACCGAGTACAATGTTTGAAGCCGCTGGGTGTCTTCGATGACATGGAAGATAAAACGGCTTTGGTGAAATCAAACGACGCGATTCTGCCAAAAAAGAAAAGGCACAAAAAATGGAAAAACCTGACCACGCGGCCCAAAGGCCGGCTGCGTCGAAAAAGAAAGGAAACTTTAAAAAAACTACGGGGAAAACTACTTTTTTTTTTTTTAATCTTTAGGAAAAATAAAATGAAAATAGAAGCGAAAAGAGCTGCGAGAGAAGTCTTCTTCCTGGGCCTGACGGAGCAGAGCGAAAACACTGCCGCACCTAACTGTGGAGAAAAAAAGAACTAAAGAGGCACGCTCGCTCGCGACGGAACTTTCTCGAAAGACTGATTTTTATTTCGTTTGCAAAATTTGTTCACCGATTCCTGGGCCGCAGGGCACGATGACCCACATGTGAGAACAGCAGCCTGCTTGTCCTCGGAGAACTGAAATTGCCCTTTAGTGCTCATGAGGTCGTATGGAAATGACGGGTCAGACAGAAACAGGATTCTCATCCTGCTAAGGGAATCGGGTCCTAGGTGCAGGACTAGGTTGTGGTTTATGTTTTCTGTAACACCAGGGTCACAAACCTAAATTAAGTCCTTGCTTTCAAGGGGGGAGATGTAGAATTATGAGCACAGTCATGCACTATGGAATGGATTAAAAGGCAGAGATTGATAAGTCTGTATGGCTCTGGAATCTATCAGAGATTGACAAGCCTGAAGGACTCTGGAATTTATGATCTATTATGATACTCTTACGGGCAAGGCAGGCCTTGGGAAAGAAACTAGTGCAAACAAAAAGGTCTAAACAGGTTTAGGAAAGCAGATGTTGGGAACCAGATAATAATCTGTGAGGATGATTTACAGAGAAAAAGTCTTGAAATCATTGTCCGAAACAAACGATATAAGCAGCAGAATTAGAACAGTATTTCAGAGATGCAGACAGTGAACATCTTTTCATGTAACTGTATTGATCTCTCATGAGAAACTATTGTATTTGTATCTGGTAAGGAAATAAAACTGACTTTCTCATATGCATGGCTGGCTCATGCTAATTTGGGAAGGGATACAAGCAGCCTAAAAACACACCATACGTTTAATTTGACTTCATTAATGCATTTTTTTGTATTATGGAGCATGAAAGCTCTTAAATAGTATGGGAACCTACCGTGGCTCACCAAGGAAAAAGTTCCGCATCCCAAAGAATAATACAAAAATAAAATTTTATAAGGAGATATCTATACAAAGTTTACAGCGCAATGTATCTGATTTCCATTGCTATAATTTTTTTCTCTTTAATACCATGTCTCAGTGGAACTTTCAATTCCCCAATCCACAACATAAAAGGTTCATGACAGAGCTTGTGGCTAGCATGGTCAGATGAATAAGAATGTTTAGTCAACAGGAACGTTAAGTAGAATATATAAAACAAAAAAAGAAAAATGCTGGCACTTTTACTAACCAATATACTGAACCATGAACCTTAAATATAAACCTTATGGGCTAAAAATACTAGGACTAGGGGACACACAATGAAGCTACTAAGTAGCAAATTTAAAATAAACTGGAGAAAATATTTCTTCATTCAACATTTAATTAAACTCTCTTGAATTTGTTGCCAGAGAATGTGGTAAAAGTGGTTAGCTTAGCAGGGTAAAAAAAAAAAAAAAAGGTTTGGCTACTTTGCTAAAAAATAATCCATAAGCCATTATTAAGATGGACTAGGGGAAATCCACTGCTTATTTCTATGATAAGCAGCATAAAGTCTGTTTTACTGTTCTGGGATCTTGCCAGGTACTTGTGACCTGGACTGGCCATTGTTGAAAACAGGATACTGCGCTTGATGGACCTTCAGTCTGTCCCAGTATGCCAACGCTTATGTTCTTATGTCCAGGGCCTCTGCTCTGGGTGTCAGAATGCGCAAACTTGCCTAGATGTGTGCCTCTGACCTGGAACCAGAGGTTCAGAAGATTGAGGAAGCTGCAGACCTCATCAAGGAACACGCCAATACCATTAAGTCATTCTTCTTGCCGACACTCGCTTGCCTACTCATATGCATGCTAGAAAGCGTTGGACTAGCTAGTATTTCCATTATGACCATTTAAGGTGGTATTTTATTAAAATACAAATAATTGAGGCATTCAAACAGGCTCTCAGAAAATTGTCTGGATAACATATGCATAAAAGTAAGCATAGAGAAATCATAGTGCCTCCCTCCTATGTGATATATGCGTACGTGTTCCCAGAGGAAGGATCAGCAATTACGTATGTTTTTATAAAATACGTGTTACTGGTCCAGTCCTTACCAACATAGTTACATCTGCCTCAGAGGAGATACAAACGTGTGTGCCTACTTTCCAGGGTAATAATTTTATAAAAGGCATGTAAGTACATATGATGCAATATATGTACTTGTGTACTTTGACAGCCTAAGCCATAAAGCAAAAACACATCCTCGTAGGTTGCAGATTTAGTGCTCTGAATGGAACCTTAGGAAGCAGACTGTTTAATACTGGTTATGAGCTTCCATGCCAAGTATCACAACACTTACCTTTGGTCTGAAAGGAGTAGTTGGTCCCACATACTCATGCTGAGCTTTTGAAGTCCCCCAAGGGTGATGTATCTTGAAGCATTCATTACAGTAGTTTGCATTGCAATCCATGCAGCTTTTGGTAGATTCTTGAGGTGGAGGTTTGCAAAGATCACACAGAATAGCTGTTGCCGCTCTAGCTGCTTGCCTATATCGCTCTACAATAGTTTCCAAGGTAAAGTTTCGAAATAAACCATTGATGCCACGTTCTCCGAGTTCTATATCATGCCGACAACCAGGACATAATAAAGTGGTGAATTTAGAATTCAGAGAGTTGCGTTTTGAGCCTGTATGGATATGCAACATAAAGGCAAGAAACAAGTTATTCACAAAACTGATAGAGGAACAGTCCTATGTTTTATACCCCTAGTTCCCCTCTTCACTACAACTGTGGGAAAAAAAAGTCTTGTGAGGTACACAACTTTTCACCTAAATGAGGTCAACATACAGTCATAAAGAAAAGAAAAAGGCAGGTACCAATAGTGGCGTATTTATACTAGGTGCATGTGTTGCATACGCACCCTGTGAGACCTGATCCCCCCCCCCCCCCCCCTCAGCCCATACCTTATCACCTCTGCTGCAGTCTTTGCCCAGGCAGTGGCACTCAAAGGCTGCCTATGGCCTGCACTGGGACTTCCTCTCTGAGCCATCCTGCCCCTTCCAACGCAACTTCCTGTTTTGTGAAGGGCGGGATGGCTCAGAGAGGAAGTCCTGGTGCAGGCCACAGGCATCCCTATGAGTACAGCTGCCTGGGCGAAGACTGCAGCAGAGATAATTTTAAGGTACCTGGGGAGGGGGGCGTTACACTACTGCATACCAGCTCATATTTCATAAAAAGTAAATTAAAACAAGCTTCCAGATACAACATTGTTATAAATTATCTTTATAGAAACAGTGGATTTTATTGGGTGTGAGGATGCCAGAAAACATTTTACTTCTTAGTTTCCTGAAGCTCTAATGAAGCTTGTAAAAAAGCAGGGTTCCTACATGAAAACAAGTTAGAACGGGAAGACAACCTTTATACACAGAGAGCCACAAGAATGTCAGTTTTATCCCTAGCAGGCTATAACATTACATAATGTTGGAACCAGAAATGCACACAGCTTCATACACCTGCAATAAATAAATAAATGTAACCAAAAATGATAACTGCTAGAGTGACTATTCTGGAAATATTTGCTAAATGCAGTATTTAACCAGAGTTTGGGCAATTTGTAATGTTTTCTGTGTTCCCATGGTCTTGAGGGCTGCATAAAATTAAATGGCAGGCTGCATTTGGCCCGCAGGTTGCCCAACCATGTTAGAACCACAAAGTTGTTACTTCTCTCAAAACACAACCAGATCATTTTCTGGTTTCAAAATCCACCTGAATCGTTCCACAAAACAACTCTTGCTAAAAAAACATCCCCTGTAAGATCATGGTTGCAGTTTTTCTTATTGCTGTTGCAAAATGTCAGTATAAGAAACTACAAATATTGCACTGCTCTTTTGAAAAGGTAATTTTGAGATTAAAAAGATTAACATGAGTGCTAAAATACAACATATTTTCAAAACTTATTCCTACAGTAATTTCTGTACACTTCAGATGAATTTCCTTTGTAATTTCATGTAATAAATCATTTTCTTTTCAATTTAAGTGCTCTGTTATACCAATTTATAGCAGCTCTGAGGAAGGCAAAAAAATATTTCTATAATACCTATCACCTAAACAAAATAGACAAGAAAGCCTTCCACACAAACATGCTTATTTCTAGAACAGCATCTGAAATATGATACTGTAAAGTCTCCCCCCCCCTCGATTTCCCCTATTATTGAATATATGTTGTACTGAATGGTTTCTGATCTTTAAATAAAATAGACAGAGGGAATCTGAGTAAACACAACAGTTTTTAAATTACTACTACACAGTGGCGTTCCTAGGGGGGAGGGGCGGTCTGCCCCGGGTGCACGCCACTGGGGGGGGTGCCGCACGCGCCTGTCCGTCGTTCGTTCCATGCTCCCTCTGCCCCGGAACAGGTTACTTCCTGTTCCAGGGCAGAGCGGGAGCATGGAACGAACGACGGACAGGCGCGCGCAGCACCCCCCCCCCCCCCAGCGGCGTGCACCCGGGGGTGCATCGGCGATCCGCCCTGGGTGTCAGCCCCCCTAGGAACGCCACTGCTACTACATTTAAGGAACAAAGTTATTCAATGCCCATAGTCACCCATGTGAAAAAATGAAGTTACTTACCTGTAGCAGGTGTTCTGAGGACAGGACACATTACCACAGTTGGATGACGTCACCAACAGAGCCCCACTGCGGATGTTGCCCAGCATTCTAAGTGTCTAGAAACCTTTGGATGCCCTGACCGCGCATGTATGCTTGCCTTCCAGCCCAACTCAATCACACGGGACCAGCAGTTGACTTAAAAAAAGCTTAGGGGGGGTCTTTTACTAAGCCACGGTAGCATTTTTAGCTCACGACTAGTGGTAAAAACTGACACACTCATTATATTCCTATGTGCATCTCAGCGTTTACCGCCAGCTGATTTCTACCGTGAGGTAAAAACGCTACTGCGGCTTAGTAAAAGACTCCCTTAGAGAATCCTACTCTTAGGGAAGGTGGGAGGTTCTGTGGTAATGTTACAGATGAGTAAATTAGCTTTCTCCAAGGAAAAGCATGACTTCAATTACCACATTATATTGCAGGTTATACCGGTTGTATATTCGCATCTTTTGACATTTTTGTTCTTTTTATTTGCCTCTCAGTACAGTATGTTAGATACACAGCCCACTCCAGTGAAATTGGCCTAATAGACCCTCTACTACTTTTCAGAAGCCTCCTCTTAGGTCGAGAGTATTACATCCTATTTCTTTGTAGCATTTGCTATCTAACACTATCGATACCAACAGTGTCACGCTTCGTTTGAGTCTTTTGAACGTATGCTCTCTTAAAGGTAAGCAATATCTTCTTAGTGATCTTATTAGTTCCTCTAACCTAGACATTTTTGTGTCTTACTGAAACTTGGTTATTGCAATCAGAATTAGCGAACTTGACACATTCCGCCTTCCTCTGATGTAATTTCCTTTCCGCGAGGGCGGGACGCTGAGAGGGAAGGGAAGCGACGAGGAGGCGAGCCTGCCTGCCTGCTGCTTTCACTGTCAGTTCGCTGCTGCAACTTAGGGAAAATAGATTTCAACACGGGGGGGGGGGGGGGCACAAACAGAAAGTCAGGGAGCTGAGGGTGGGCAGGTGGGGCTGGGGTTGGAATGATATCGAGGGCAGGTAGGTGGAGGCTGGGGCAAAGTCAATGGACATGGAAGGGAGGGGGAGGATAGGGGGCAAAGGAGAATCACTGGACATGGAGGAGAGGGGAGGCCAGAGGAGAATCGCTGGACATGGATGTGAAGGGAGGGAGGGAAGGGGAGAGAGGAGAATCACTGGACATGGATGTGAAGGAAGGGAGGGAAAGGGAGAGAGGAGAATCACTGGACATGGATGGGAGGGGAGGGCAGGGAAGACAGGAAGGAGATGCTCATGGATGGAGGGGAGGGGAGAGGAGAAATGCTGGACATGGATGGAGTGGAAGGCAGGGAAGAGAAATGTTGGAGAACAGGGAAGAGAAATGTTGGAGGGAAGGAAAGATAGAGGATGGAGATGTACACGGATGGAGGGGAAGGGAGAGAGGAGAAATGCTGGACATGGATGAAGGAGAAGGAAGACAGAGGAAGGAGATGCACATGGAGGGGAGGGGAGGGGAGAGAGTTGAAATTCTGGATATGGTTGGAGAGAAGGAAAGAGAGAGGAAGTGAGATGAACATGGATGGAGGGGAGGGGGAGAGGAGAAATGATGTACATGGATGGAGGGATAACATAGGAGGAGATGCACATGGATTTAAGGGAGATGAAAAATTCTGGACATGAATGGAGGGGAGGGGAGCAAGTTGAAATGCTGGACATGGATGGAGAGGAGGAAAGAGAGGAAATGAGATGAACATGGATGGAGGGGAGGGGGAGAGGAGAAACGCTGTACATGGATGAAGGGGAGGAAAGACAAAGGAGGAGATGCACATGGATTTAGGGGAGACGAGAAATTCTGGACACGGATGGAGGGGGGAGGAGAGAGTTGAAATACTGGACATGGATGGAAGGGAGGGAAGAGAGAGGAAGTGAAATGAACATGGATGGAGGGGAGGAGAGAGAAGAAATGCTGGACATGGATGGATGGATGAGGGGGAAGAGTGGAAGGAGATGCATATGGATGAAGGGGAGGGAAGAATAGGAAAGAGATGCATACTAACGGAGATGAGGAAAAGGGAAAAAAGGAGAAAAACTGCACATGGAAGGAGAAAATAGGCAAAAACTGAATCCACTCTATACCTCCTCCAGTCAAGTCTGCGGAGGACCCAGCTTTTACCTATGGATGTAGAGCAAGAAATGAAGAAGAAAGTTGGAAAGTAAAGAAATAAATAGAAAGGAAGCCCTGGAAACAGAGTTAAGGGAACAGATGGAGAGCAGCAGAATCAGAAACTGGGACCAACATGATCAGAAAAACAAAGTCACCAGTCAATAAAGGTAGAAAAATCATTTTGTTTTCATTTTAGTGTTTGCAATATGTCCAAATTGAGAATTTACATCTTGTCTTTTTTTGCACTGGGTATACTGGAGCTGTAACAGCTTACAGAAATTATTTATAATGAAAAAAAAATCACGCTATATTTTTCTCCTATACTGGTATAGTATTTTCAATGATACCTGTTTATATGCGCCATGGCTGGTTTAAGGGGTGTAGCTACCATATGGGCAGATCCATATATGGTGACCCCACCCATAATAAGTACCGGTACCTTTTTTCCTACAAAAAAAAAAAAAACACTGACCATACTACTGCAGGCCACTTTTTGCTGTGTCTTAGTAAAAGGACCCCATTTTTGTTGTCCACAGATCCTATCATCCTAGGAGATTTTAATATCCAGTAAAACAATAGTTCAGCTCCTCAAACTGCTGATGCATTGGCTCTTACCCAAGAGCATGGCCATTCTCAAATGATTTCTAGTTCCACACATAATAATGGTCATATTTTAGATACAAAAATGATCTCCCAACCTAGGGTTCCAAATCTGATAGTTTTTCCTCCACAGTCATTTCCTTGGACTGATCATTGACTCCTAATATTTCAGCAACATTAATTATTTCTGATTGCCTACCTTTGAAAGAGAGACATTCCACATCCTATAGGGATTCATCTCAGCTAACCTAAGACAATTTTGCGAAAGTATTCTATTTGGATAAGACTTTTTTTTTCAGCAGGCTTCGCTTACAAATAAATGCCAATTATGGACAACTGCTTTATCTAATGCTTATGATACTTTAGCATCTGTACAAACTAATACATCTCATGATCCATAGTCACTCTCTTTTACTTTTAAAAATGTCAGTTGAGACATAAAGAGCACCACTGATGCAAAAGGCGTTCAACCGCACTGCACACAAATCATTAGCTTATCTTTATAAATATTCAATCCAATCAGCAAAGAAGAATATATTTCGCAGTGTATATCAAAAGCACTGCACTCAGCAGCATTATATAAAATACTTCAATCATTGACAAACCCTAGATCTTTGGAGGCTTCAAGATCTATCTCCTTCAGCACAAGATTTAGCTAATTTCTTTTACTAAAATTAGGTCATTACATACTGTTTTTCCCAACTATGTATTTGCTGTACTGTCTGCGTCTTCACCTGTCTCTAAACTTCTCTTTGATGGGCTTTTTTCCTGAGTTTAATATATCTATGTATACTTTAACTAAAGCTCTTGGGGCTTTAAAGCAAAGATACTTACCTGTAGCAGGTATTTTCCGAGGACAGCAGGCTGATTATTCTCATACGTGGGGGTTGATGTCCGTGTCGGCCCAGGAACCGGCATTTTGCCACAGCAAAGACAAAAAAAACTTTGCTAGAGTCTTTTGATGCGCGAGCAGCACGCACTGCGCATGCACGGACTGACTTCTCGCCCACCGCGTAAGCGCATACCTCAGTTGAATCAAAAAGCAAAACAAATAACAAATAACTCCAAAGGGGAGGTGGGAGGGATTCTGAGAATATGAAGCCTGCTGTCCTCGGAGAATACCTGTTACAGATAAGTATCTTTGTTTTCTCCGACGACAGGCAAGCTGCTTATCCTCACATGTGGGGTATCCCTAGCATCCAGGCTCACTCAAAACAAACATTGGTCAAGTGGGCATCGCAACAGCAAGGACTTAACACAGGTTAACCTGAAACTATATACAGACGTTGAAGGGGAGTCGATCTGGGTGGCAGCAGACACCGGATCCCACCACAGGTGAAGGGCCAGATGCTGCTGAAGCAGACGGCACGGAAGGTGCAAGCACCCCCGACACCGAAGCAGACTGGCACAGCAGTCCTTCCAGAAATTCTGGAAGCAGGGACCGGATACGCTCGTCAAGAGCCACCGTCGGAGAAGGCTGCGGGGCCGGTGGAGCAACTGGTGGCAAAATCTGCTGAGGCTCAGGTGCAGGTAGCGGGCTGCAAAGTGGCCGACGCATCAGCATCTCCTGTATGGAGGGGGAGCGGTCCTCTCAGCACTGACGATTCTCAGGTGCAGAACCCTTCAACGCCCTGGAGCTCCCAGCACCGTGTGTAGAAGGAGATCGGTGACGGTGCTTCTTTGCCTTTGCTCGATGCCCATCACCGAGGCCCCTCAGTGCCGAAGAGGACAACGTGGAATCTTCACGTCGGGTCGGGTCTGACGATGCTCTTTCCTGGGGGGCCTGCATAGCAGGAGGCCTCAAGACAGGTGGAGACCCACTCAATGCATCACTGCTCCCAGCGTGTGTTGGCCTCTCAGCAGCCATTACCTCTGCTCCTGACGTCGATGCATCCCTCAATGTCGACGCTGCCAACCTCGGTACCGATGTCAATGCCGAAGGACCGGACCGAGCCCCAAAAAGTTTCTCGCATTGGGCTTCTCAAGCTACTTGGGTCTGTTTCTTCATACGAAGACACAGATTACAAGCAGCTAGGCTGTGGTCGGACCCAAGGCACCGGATACACCAGGAATGGGTATCAGTACCTGAGATGATCTAGTTGCACCGAGAACAACGTTTGAAGCCGCTGGGTGTCCTCAATGACATGGAAGGAAAAATGGCTCCGGCGAAATCAAAGGACTCAACTGTGCCAAGATAAAAGGACACAAAAAGGAGAAACCCAGCCACGTCGAAAAGAAAGAAAACAAAGCTTGGGGAAAAGAACTGAGGATTTTTATAAAAGGAATCATCTTCTTTTACATTTTTTTTAAACAAAGGAAATAAAAGTAGAAAAACAGACGCAAAAAACTCACCAAAAATTAGCAAAAATCAAGACTTTTCCCGGGCCAAAACGAGACCCAAAGGAGGAACCTACCGCACCTCGTCGCAGAAAAAAAGAAAACCGAGGTACACGCTCACGCAGCAGGCAGAAAGTCAATTCGTGCATTCGCGGTGCACGCATGCTAGAAGACTAGCAAAGGTTTTTATCTTTGCTATGGCAAAATGCCAGTTCCCGAGCCGACGTGGATATCGACCCCACGTGTGAGAATAAGCAGCCTGCTTGTCCTCGGAGAAAGTCAACTACACCACCACGTGACCCTATTAAGAACATAAGAATAGCCATACTGGGTCAGACCAATAGTACATCTAGCCTAGTATCCTGCTTCAAACAGTGGCCTATCCAAGTCACAAGTACCTGACAGAAGCCCAATTAGTAGCAATATTCCATGCTACCAATCCTGGGGGCAAGAAGTGGCTTCCCCCCATGTCCATCTCAATAGCATACTATGGACTTCTCTCCTTCTGGAACTTATCCAAACCTTTTTTAAACACAGATATGCTAACCACTGTTAACACAACCTCCGACAGATATTTCCTTCTGGATCTCTGAAATGTTTTTCTAATACGTTTATACCTTTCATATCTGTGATGGTAACAGAAAGCTTACGTAGTAGTGGTGTAGTTCCCAATTGGAAAAAAAATATTAGTCCAAAATTTAAAAATCCCAATATGAACACCTTTGGGACCATTGATTTCATCCAATTTCTAATCTCTCCTTTATATCTAAACTTGCAGATTCTATTGTGCTTGAACAGTTGAGAGGACTTTCTCGGTCAGACTGACACTTTACATCTTTTCAAACCAGGTTCAGAAAAGGTCATAGTATAGAAACTACACTCATTGGAACTGACGGTTCGCCACGACTTCAGGTAATTAGAAGATTTCAACGCAGGGAGCACAAACAGAAAGCCGGGGAGCTGAAGGCGGGCAGGTGAGCCAGCCCTCAGAAAAAAGGTACCAGTATGCTGTACCGGCACAAAAAAAAAGCACTGGTTGCACCACTCTGCAGATGGAAGATTTTATTGCATTGCAGCAAGAGCAGAAATGGATTTTTTATTTCAACACCTTGGAACCTAACAGCTTGAACACTAAAATAGAATGGTGCCACCTCTACTGACTTGTTGCATTTGGACATACAGATACATTTTTTTTTTATTGTGCTGGGAGTTGGAGTCGCTAAAAGAATTTTTGATTGGTTGCTTGATAGTGCATGTGTCTGATGTCATCTGTTAAATATGGGGGCCATTTTCAAGTACCACAAGAGCCTTTTGATATCAGTCGTGTTTTTGCGGCACTAATGAAAGTATGCATTACGCATATAGGAGTTTTATTAAGCTTTATGTGATCCAGTATAGGCTTTAATTCTTTTTTTCTCCAGTTTCCAATCTATCAACCTGAAGTAACTAAACGAAACGTGTGTCATGGGTGTATTAAGAAAGACTTTTGACGAAAGCCTGACGGCATCAGTAGTGCAACAGCAAAGCTAAGTCAAATTCTTTAATCTCTATTAAAATATTAATAAGAGTTTAATATGCTTTTGATAGAAGGCTTTCTTCAGCCAATGACAACATGCTTTATCTCCATAGGAGCTCTTTGAGGCTTTTTCCTTCCACTCTTTTGCATCTTTATATCTGCATAGCTTCTACTTGTTTTGAGAACATTTACTTTTTTTTTTTTTTTTTTTTTTTTTTTAGATTTATGCTCTAAGTTCTCATCCTGTTGGTTTTTTGAATTAATAAATATAATGGTGCCATACCATGAACAAGTCTAAATACCAAAGAACAAAGTTTAAAAGACGTGCGAACCTGTATCGGTAAACAATGAAAATAGTTCAAGAGGAGCAGCAGGTCCCTATTTTTCTGCCCAATGAATAAGTCTGGCTGAAATATTTTGCACACATAACTTGGAATAAAGGTTTGATTTACAATATACGTCTTCCCCGGTTTCTTGGAGGAGCCTTCACTTCCTACTCCCTGCTGTGTGCGTTTCCTTGCGTAGGATCCTAGTGTGCCTCCACCTTCTTGGTGGCATTTTCCTCTGTGAAATATTTTGCATCATCTATAATTGCTTTCTCATCTTTTCTGTACAACCTATATCTATATAAATAATTCTCACCTCCAACGTTCTGAACCTCACTGTGTGGTAGGGAAACACTGAAGCCCTGTAGTCTTCTAGGCTGTCAGCACCACTCACTCTCACTCATAGCCTTGCCCTCAGCCACGCCCCACCCACACATAATTCACAACCCCAACATTCTAAATGTAAATTTGTAGTTGCAAGATCCCATGAGTGTCTGCCCCGCCCTCGCGTCACGTGATGACATGGCGGGCAGGGCTATGACACTCAGCCAATCGCCACGTCCACCGCCCTCCGACGCCCTCCCCCCCGACACACAGCGAGAAACAGCGACCTGCGCAGGGCCTCCAGCCCCCCCCCCCCCCGATGCACAGCGACAAACACCGAGTCCTTGCGATGCACACAGACTGAAAATCCAGTGGAATATTTTACTTTTACCCTATTACTTTTAAGCAATTGGACGACACGCAGCCGCACCGAGCTAATGAGAACGAGGGACAGGAACTGGAGGGATTTACTCAGAAAAGGGGCCTCTCTCCCGGCAGTTCCTTAACTGCCGCCTGAAAGGAAAGAGGAAGCCATACGGTACAGCCCTTCGACATTTCTACCCGTCCGCTCGCACTTTATTACCACAGCCTTTTTGGTGACGACAAAGGTCGTGGTAGGTATAACAGCTGTGATTCCAAAGCTGAAGCATATCAAGGTCCTTCAGGCGTTCGCTGTGGGCAACTGAAACGGACAATGGAGGCAATAGAACGATCCACCGGGAGCCCGAAGCTGCCGCCCTCAAAAAAAAAAAAAAAAAACCTACCCACCTGCACCCTTCCCACGCTGCCGTCCTGTGCCCTCCCAACGCTGCCGCAGGTAAACCTTGCTAGCGCCAGTTTCATTCCTCACAGAAACGGGCCTTTTTTTACTTATATATATAAATAATATTACAATAATCCAATGAGGCTATTGTTTTAAAGTGTTCTAAATGAAGATAAGAACTAGAAAGTTTCTAATATATATATATATTTGAAGATTAGTCTGAGGCTCCATGGATAAATAACAGTCGGTGGGGAGGTTAAAGCAGACCCAACTGCAGTAGCTTGGTTTTACTAGTATTTTAATATTGACTAGCCCTTTTCAACTAAAAATTAAGTCAACTTTGTACAGTAACTTCAGGACTTACATTTTTAAGAGTTATGGGTTTCATTAAAGTAATGTCATCAGCATAAGAGAAAAAAACTTTTATGCTTAGATTTGACAAAAAAAAGATCTGAAAAAACTCATTAGTATATTAAATAGGGGAAGAGGGAACCCTGCAGTACCCCCCAACTCGCTTTCCAGGAATTTGAGAACTCCTCAAAATGCTTCACTCTAAGTCCTTTCTGTCAGGAACCCCAGAACCAGTTAAATACTCTTGTCAATATCACCCAACATTTTTAATAGGAGATAATGGTCTATTACATCAAAGACTACTGAAAGGTCAAATTTTTGAATTATAGCTTGTTCACCTTTGCTAAATAGGTCTTTTGAGGAAATTTATCAATATTTTTAATAAGGTTTCAGTGCTAAATCATCCTCTAAAACCATATTGTGTTGGATTATTTGGATTTTCATAATTTATACCTATAAAGATTGATTTGCGACTACACCCACCAGGATCTTAACAAAAAAAAATTGAATATTAGGAAGTGGTCTATAAATACCAGGGTCTTGTTTATCTCTGGATGAGTTTTTCCAACAGCAGAATTAGTAACATATTCCAATGACATAGGAAATAGACCAAAGCTTCAATACGGATGCAATCCAAACATGAACCCAAATTATAAAATAGACTGGAGAACATAAAAGGTAGAACAAGAAAATTGTTTAATCATATTTTGTAATTTTACTGCTGAATAGTATGGAAAGAATCCCAATACGTACCAGCTGGAAACCTATACCATTGATTGCATCATTAGATAGTTCCACAAAAGGCTCTGTTTTTTGTAGAGCATTTATATCTTTTCTGATAGTCAAGATTTTACTTTGAAAAAATTCTACTGTCTCTTCAATGAAGAACATTAAAGAGGAATGTTAGATATCAATGCTTCAGCAATGCACCAAGCCAATATCCACTCCAACTTCTACTGCAAAAGGGCCCGGAGCCGATCCTCTGGGGCAGGCATCAGTAAAGGTGGGCTGATAATCGGTGCACAAACAGCCTGCAAGGATAGAGCTGAATTGGAAGGCCAGTCCTGGTGTCGAAGAGACTGGCACTGATTCCACAGAGGGGTAGCAGTCCTCTCAGTGCCAACATTTCTCGGGTACTGGCAGTGCCAATGTCCTGGAGTACTGGCACTGTGCAAGAAGGTCTCATGTTGGTGCTCCTTCACTCGAAGCACAACATTGGGATCCCTCAGTGCCGAAAAGGATGACATTGAATCCTGCAGGTCATCAGTGTTGGGTTCGATGATGCCTGGCCCAACAGGACCCTATAGCCCGATGGAAACCTCCTTGATGTTGGTGCACCCCCACTGTCCAATGCAGCCTCACCAGCCATGGGGAACAATGCCTCGGATACTGATGTTGATGGACCAGACTTAAAAGCACGAAAGGTTCTCACAGTGAGGTTCACGACTCTTGGAGTCTTTTCTACATTTTAATATACAGTTAGAGATCTTGTGGACAGGTCCTAGGCACAGTGAGCACCAATCATGAGGGTCAGTCACAAAGATGACCGTACCACACTGAGAACACTTCTTAAAACCACTGGGAGTTTTAAGGGACATCAGGGAAAAATAGCCAAAGGAAAATCAAACAGCTCAATTTTTGATGCTAAGGCCTAAAATGGCCAACTAAAAGGGATTGCAAAATAAGGAGAAATTAGGTCTTACCTGATCATTTTCTTTCCACTAGTCCTTCCCACTATTAAAGAACCTGTGGGATAGCTGTGTCCTTCAACCAGCAGGTAGAGATAGAGATCTGAAAAACTGAGCTGAGATATCTCTTGGCATTCAGTCCAGCTCCTCAGTATTTATTGTAGACAAGCAGTAAGGAGACACTCAGAACAAACACAACCACCTTAAACAACTTGCAAATCTAACACTAAGCAGACAAGAATACATACATGGACCTCATCTCTGGAAAACTTGTAGGGAACAAGAGATATGCAGAATACACCACAAAAGGTGACTTGTCCTTACTTGACCCAATACTTCGCACAAACCAAACATCTTAGAAATCTCAGGCAGGCCTATGGAATAGCGAAGACGACAAATGGGAAGAAAATTATCAGATAAGACCTAATTTTTCTTTTCATTACATAGCTTCCCACTATTCCAGAACCTGTGGTATGTTCAAAAACAATCCCTAGGAGTGGGTGGGATCCTGCTATTGCCTCCCTGAGAATTGAAACCCCAAAACTGGCTTCTGAACACACTGCAATAGCCACCCTGCAGTGCTTCGCAAAGGTATGCAGCATCAAGGAACTCACAGCCTTGCGAATATCCACCAGAGACAGTAATCTCCGCACAGGATGTTGCTGTATGTCTTGTAGAATAAGCCCGCAAGGCCTGAGAGGTGCCTGCTTCCCTGCAAGCAAATAAGCTGATGCGATAGTCTCTGTTAGCCATCTAGCAATTGTAGGCTTGGAAGACATGAGGCCTAGCCTCCGTTTACCAAAAAGCAAAGTCTATCCAATTTGCAAAACTCATTCGTGCCGTCCAGATATCTAATGAGGATTCCACGTACATCGAGAAGCTTTTCAAGGAAAAATATGGAGCCTCTTCATCCTCTCTACGAAAGGACAGAATCGCCAAAGATTAAATTGGTTGAGATAAAATGCCAATACCACTTTTGGAAGAAAGGAAAGAACCATGCACAGGGAAATTCCCGCCCCTGAAAAACAAAGAAAAGGATCACGACCAAGAGAGCCTGAAGCTTCAAAACCCTACATGCCAATGCAACAGCCACAAAGAATGCTGTCTTTAGCCTAAAATCTTTCAAGGCAGCCTTCTGAAGTGGCTCAAAAAACAGGTGTCAGAGGAGCCCAAAGGACTAAATTAAGGTTCCACTCTGGACACGGTGTATGAAAGGGAAGATGCAAAGACCCACTCCCCATATCAGAGTCAGCTACGAGAGATGTCTTCTGTAGTCTGGCCCTGAAAACAGGCCAAAGCCGCAACCTGAAATTTTAGAGAACACAACGCCACTCCCGCTAAAAAGTGCGTGATCCAAGCCCGTGCAAAGGACACCAGCGCTCAAATGCCCTCCACAACCTCTAAATGCCATGGATGTAGAACATTTCTGAGCCTGAAGTAAGATAGAAATGACCAAATCAGAACACCTTTTTCGTCTCAACCAAGCCTTTCAATGGCCAAGCCGTAAGACTAAAGGGGCATAGATCCTCCATGAGCACTGGACCTTGCCTCAGTAGACCATGTATCTGTGGAAGATGGAGAGGACCCCTGTCCAGCAGTCAAATCAGGTCCATGTACTACGGCCCACAGGGCTACATATATTATTCGACCCCGATGCAATCCGATCCTTTTCAACACACTGCCTACCAAGGGCCAAGGACAGAAGACATACAGTAGATGTCTCTGACGAAGGCTGCAGTAGGGCATTAATCCCATTTGAGCCTGGTTCTTTCGATGGCTGAAAAGCTTGGGAAATTTTGGCATTCTTATTTGTCGCCATCAAGACCAGAAGAGGAGAATCCCATCAGTCCACTATCATCTGAAAACCCTGGCAGGATAGTTCACATTCTCCCAGATCCAAGGAGTGACTACTGAGAAACTCCACCTCCACATTCAAGGACCCAGTGATATAAGTTGCCTCTACCTGTTAGCTCCGGAGGAGAAAAATAAATTGCAGCTTCCCAGGGTATGCTCCTGTGACTAAGACCATGATGCCGGTGGAAGAGGGTATTCCCCTAAAAGACCTACAGGATAGGAAGCTAGAAGGCTCGCAGAAACAACTACTACTACTACTATTTAGCATTTCTATAGCGCTACAAGGCGTACGCAGCGCTGCACAAACATAGAAGAAAGACAGTCCCTGCTCAAAGAGCTTACAATCTAATAGACAAATAAATAAATAAATAAGCAAAGCAAATCAAATCAATTAATGTGAACGGGAAGGAAGAGAGGAGGGTAGGTGGAGGCGAGTGGTTACAAGTGGTTACGAGTCAAAAGCAATGTTAAAGAGGTGGGCTTTCAGTCTAGATTTAAAGGTGGCCAAGGATGGGGCAAGACGTAGGGGCTCAGGAAGTTTATTCCAGGCGTAGGGTGCAGCGAGACAGAAGGCGCGAAGTCTAGAGTTGGCAGTAGTGGAGAAGGGAACAGATAAGAAGGATTTATCCATGGAGCGGAGTGCACGGGAAGGGGTGTAGGGAAGGACGAGTGTGGAGAGATACTGGGGAGCAGCAGAGTGAATACATTTATAGGTTAGTAGAAGAAGTTTGAACAGGATGCGAAAACGGATAGGGAGCCAGTGAAGGGTCTTGAGGAGAGGGGTAGTATGAGTAAAGCGACCCTGGAGGAAGATGAGACGGGCAGCAGAGTTTTGAACCGACTGGAGAGGGGAGAGGTGACTAAGTGGGAGGCCAGCAAGAAGCAGATTGCAGTAGTCTAAACGAGAGGTGACAAGGGTGTGGATGAGGGTTTTGGTAGAGTGCTCGGAAAGAAAGGGGCGGACTGTACGGATGTTGTAAAGAAAGAAACGACAGGTCTTGGCAATCTGCTGGATATGAGCAGAGAAGGAGAGAGAAGAGTCAAAGATGACCCCAAGGTTTCGAGCTGAGGAGACAGGGATAATGAGAGAGCCATCAACAGAAATAGAAAACGGGGGGAGCGGGGAGGTGGGTTTGGGGGGGAAAATGAGAAGCTCGATTTTGGTCATATTTAATTTCAGGTGGCGTTGAGACATCCAGGCAGCAATGTCAGACAAGCACAAACCTTTGAAGTGGCCTCTTTGAGCCTTCAATCAATAGTGTGCAGCTTGTCTGTGGCAAGAGCGTTCCTGAAGTGGTATCAGCAGTCGGCAACACAAGATGGGTGCCATAACACCCAGCTTGAAGAAGGATTGGCCTACGATGCTATTTGACATGTTACTGGTTATGGCCTGCAGTATGTCTTTGGCTGTGATGGCATGTTGGCAACTCTAGTTGCGGCATTGGACAGAGGATGCAGCATGAGTCACATCCAGTTAAAATGCCCTTTCAGGGCAAGTGGCTATTTGGAGAAGATCTCAGTAACTTGGTGAAAGAACTGGGGAAAACTAAGCCAGAGCGGTTGCAAGCCGTAAACCTCTTATCATTTGTCTTCAGGGGGCCAGCCTGGTTGCCAACAATATGGTTAGAAGTTTTGCTTTCAGGCATGCCCATCTTTCTTTTGTGCGAATAGGAAGTTGTCCTCTCACAGCGCCTGATGCTTCCAGAGCTTTGCAATGATGCGAAGCTGATCCACTCTTCTCTTCCTCCAATGGAAGGACATCTTCAGGAGTTTTGGGAGAAGTGGGCCAGTGTCAGACAGTGGGTTGGATATTATTACAGAAATATTACAAGTTGGTGTTCTTCCACTCGGTTGCTCCTCTCTTCTTGCAGTCTATTTGGTTCAGGGAACCAAGGCGGTTGAGGTTCAGGCCACAGTAGATTCCTTGCTGGTGCTCCGGGCCATTGCTCCAGTTCTGAATGGGGACAAAGCAGATACTCTATGTCATTGTACCAAAGAAGGAAGACACCTTTCGTCCAGTCTTGTGCTACTTTAAATGTATACCAGAGTTTGATTTTTTCCTGTTAGGAAGCAACGTAATGGAATGAAAAACAAACAAAATAAAATAAGAGGTTGCGCATAACACAAGGGAAGGCACCAGAAAAAGAAAAACTCGCATTGAGGACCAGAAAAAGGTGACTGCTCTTCTCCGCAGAAGACTGCTGGTCCTGTGTGATCAAGCTGGGCAAGAAGGCACCCACACATGTGCAGTTCACTGCTGCCAAAGGCTTCAGTAATTTCTAGAATGCTGTGTAGCATCCATATCAGGGGATGTCGCCCATATGTGGTAAATAGGGTCCTGCTTGTCCTCAAGAGAAAACAATGCTTAAAAATTATTCAAGTATTAAAACCTGCAAGAAGCAAAATCATGACATTTTGATTGCTAGCAGTGATGAACACAAAATATTCAGCTCTTTAGGATAAAATTCTGCTACATACCTGATCTAATAAGTCGGTCTATTCTCTCATATCTTTCAGCACTTGGAGAAAAAACCTTAATTCGAGGGCTCCCAGGGGCAGATGTATCTGAGCATGCATCAGTGAAAGAGTCTTCATGACACAGGAAAAGAAGTTCTTTCACACACTTGTGGCAGACACTGTGCTGACAGGGAAGGATCAGTGGATGGATAAACAATTCTTTGCAAGATGGACAGATAAGCTCTCGTTCAATATTCTTGATTGTAACCTTGAAAAGGAAAAAAAGCAAGATAGCCAAAATGAACCCTTGCTTTAAAAAGGTTAGATGCAAAATTTAAAATAGACAACATAATTATATTATGACGGTAGTAGTCAAAAAAAGGTCTTGCAGCTGCTTTGTAGTTCTACGCAGTTAAATAGGTGCAATTCCTTAACCACAATGTAAAAGTGAATTAGTGTACGTATACTGCAACTGGTGTTGCTGCTTCTACTACAGAAATATATTTGCTTAAGGACGAACTGGCATTTTTTGGAGAGCGTTCACTCAATCATCTGCCTCCTATGATTTCCCATTAAATACAGAAACAAAACTACCTCCAGATCACCTCCACCCTTCCTGTGACTAGAGCTACCATCCAGTCCACTGCCCCTACTGTCTTCCCATTGACTGGATCCTACCTACAGGATCTCCAGCTAGTTAGAAAGAAGTAGGCAGGACAGGCTCACTCACATGGAGGGGAGGTGGGGAACTAGAGTACTGCAGATAGAGGGTTTTTTTTGTTGTTGTTATTTATTTCTTTATTACATTTACAGATTACTTCAAGTAGAAATCTTGAAACAGAAAAGGTGACTATAAGTCAATATAAAGTCTTAAGGAAATTAGTTAATACAAACTTATTTAAATCTTGATCTTTTGCTCATCTTAAGTCTACAATAAGGAGGCATTACACAATACAGAGGAAAAAATAGATTAATATCTAAATTATAGAAAAAGGCGACCGAGAGTTTGAGCGATATTTAAACTTTTTATGGCATTGAAGTTGTTACATTCCTTGGTTGTGGCGTTGATTGTTGTTCAACAATCTTAGTTTCCAAAAAAGAATTTAGTTGTTTAGAATCAAATAATATATATTTAACAGAATTTAACTTTAAGACACATTTACAAGGAAAGTTTAACCAAAATAAAGCGCCCAATTGGAGAGCTTTCGGGCGCAATTTAAGGAACTCTTGTCTTTTCTTTTGTGTAGTCTTAGAAACATCTGGATACATTCTTATTTTACATTTGAGGAAATTTTGATCTGTATGAAGAAATTAGTATCCAGTCCCTATCAGGTTGTAAAATGAAAGTTACTTAAGTGTTGCTGTTGTCAAACCCACTTTATCATCTTCAAGTTTTTGTGTTAAGTTTGTCTAAAGTCTCCACAGGTACGTCGTCCACTCTATCTCCGTATTCTAAGTCTTTCTTCAGGAAAGGCGATATATAGTAAATTTTTGATATAGGAGGATGTGACTGTTCGGGAATTTTCAACACCTCCGTTAAATATTTTTTGAAAGTGGTAAGAGGTGAGACTGAAAGTTGCTTTGGAAAATTTATAAGTCTAAGTGTATTTGAACGCTGATAATGTTCCAGAATTTCAATCCTATTTTGCAGGTAGAGATTTTCTTTAATCATATTAACTTGAATCTGTTGACAATTTTGTATAGTCTTAGAATTATTTTCAATGTCTTTAACCCCATAGTTGTAATCTTTTTGTCTAGTATTGGTATTTTTTCAGACAGAGTGAAATTGTTGGTTTAGAAAGGTAAACTTCTGTGAAAAAGAGGCTTCTAGGCCCACTAGGGCTTGCCAAACTGTGTCCAAAGTTATAGTCTCAGGTTTCGGTGGCAAAAAAAGACTTACTTGAGAAGCCTAATTCAGGATCTGGATCCATCGATAGCTGTCTATCAAGTGCCATCAGATTTCCTAAACAGGTAATCTAATACTCCAGAGAACTGCAAAACAGCCAAACACAATCCAAAGGGTTGTGTGGAATGAATGTAAAGAAATGAGGAAAGTGGGAAATACCCTCAGAAACCAAGGCTTCTGCCAAGGTCTAATCAACAAGACACTATTATCTATACAAGACTTTGTGCCCGTGATCAAATTTCTTACATGGGGTAAATAAATATTCCCTATCCCACTCATTCAAAAATGCCCATATAGAAGCATCATGCAAAATTGCCCATAATAGAGCACAAATATTGAAGATAACTGAGTAACAAAAACTGTTCAAGCTACAGCATAGCATGCATCAACTTTAGCTTAATGAATGCTGGCTTGACAACCCCACAGTTCAACTGTTGATTTCAACGGGGCCCGTTCGTTTCACCCATAAAAGAGATTCATCAGGAACCACTCAGTTGGATCATACTGACAGGGGTATCGGTCTCAAGCTGACTAAACTTCTCTTACAACCGACGGGGACCCACGCCTGGAGACCCCGTCGACCTTTGGACATTCGGCGTCTCCTGGACTGCTCTCGGAGCTTCCACCAGCATGGGAGGGGGATTTCGCGTTTCAGGACTCAAAGATGTTTCTGCTTCCAGCCAGGAGAATGGCAAACCTCTCCCCAGTTTCTCCGGCAGCGAAGAAGCACCCGTTGGAACACTCGATGTCAAGAATCGGTCCAGCGGCCTCACCGAAGCAAAGGCAGCGCCGCAGGGCTAACACGCTGCCTGCCTCTCCTTTTAGGCATCAGGAAAATATAAATTTTTCATAGAAAGGAGAGGTAAGTCTGGAGCAGCTTCTCTTACTTCTCACTTGGCCGCCATCTTCGTTTGTCTCAGTTTTTCGCCCAGATAAAGGTTTTAAACTCAGAAAAAAGCCAGACACATTACCTATCCTTCTTCTTTCTCAACATTAATGTACAACTCTGCTGACTTCTGAAAAAAGCCAGACAGTTGGCAATCCTAAGAGTCCTGAGCACATCTCACAACCCCCACCCACATACAATGCATATGGGAACAAAGTATGTGCAAAGTTTGACAAGGGCTTAATCTGAAGAAGTTTTCAGAGAACAAATATGAAATGTGATAGAGAAATGTTAACATTCCCTGTGTGCACATCTGTGGGGTCTGCATGTGTTTTGTGTGCCTGTATGCTGGACATGTGTTGTGTCTGTGGAGGAGGGTAGCTGGGCTGGCAAGTTTGATTTGGGGGGAGGGCCCAGTTATCTCCTGGGAAGAACGGAGAAGAGAGACACTGATGGCTCCAGGAGTACGAGGTCCATCAGGGAGGTTTGCTTGCCGTCTGATAACAGTTTCTTTGCTAATTACAAAGCCTCTCTTTATGACCATGAATTTGTGTGGACATTATTATGCCAGTTGTGATTGGTCCATAGGTATGATCTGACACAGATCGATGCCAACATTGGACAGAAGAGGAAGAGGAGATATAAGACTAGAAGACTGGTTGGAGAAGGCTCTGAGAGAGAGAGAGAGCAAGAATCTGATTTCCTACACCACTGAACTGTGTACCTTGCAACAAACTGACAAGGTTAGCTCAGCTACAATATACGGCCTCACCTTGAAGACTGTGCCATCTGTATCCAGAATACAGACCTTGTACTTTATTCCTGGACTGAGAGACTCGCTGGGGGCTTCAGCTTGAGTCTCAGAGAAGGAATCCGCTTCTTTACCATTGGAAGTCTGCCATAAAGACGGCAAGGTGAGATAACTGGATATACTACTTATGGTCATGGTTTAGTTAGTCCACGGTTTTATCTGTGATAGATTGGTTTTATGTCAGGATTGGTGGTCAGTGAATCATTAGCTGCTAAGTGTTTTGCACAAGGCAGGTTAGTGGTGTAAGTTTTCATAATCAGTAGGATATCAGTTTTGTGATTAGTTGTGTGATCACTCATTTAGATAGTCCGTTTGGATAATCATATATCTTTGTATATATTTTGGGGATAAGCTATTTTTGGTACAAGCTATTTTTGTAATCTTGCTTTGCCATAGATAGCTATTATTTTTCTATTCATAATAAATCATAATACAGTGCAATCCGCTTAAGTGCAAGGGTCTGGGACCAAAGAAATACATGCAGTTTACCAGAGCGTGCACTTAACAGTTGTGACCCAAAGAAGCTTGACATCTGATAAACATATGTACAGTACTGTTTATTATACGTACAGTATACAGTCTCCGTCAACTGACGTTAGGCTTACTTGAAGTAATCAGTCATAGTCCTCTGTACACTCGTGTCTGTGAGTTCCACTACGTCTGTCAGACGGTAAAAACTGTCACAGCACTGGCATCCAGTGGCCTCCAGATGCACGGTGTTGACTCTCCAGTGCTCTTGCAAAAGTGACAGGAGGTTGTTGAATTTCATCAGCATATGCCTCGCTGCTCATTTCATCATCAGCCGTTGCCTGCGTGTAGGCGCATATCTCAACATCAGTGCTGTCAGCTGTTTGTAGATCGTAATCAACAGCTACATAGCGATGAAACTCTTCAGTAACACCGGCTGGGATGTCAATAACCTGTTCATCTGAAGCGTTTTCAACAGCTGCATCTGTTTCGTCCCTCTCCACATCCTTAAAGTTTGCCCGCTTGTAGCAGTTCACAATGGTTGCCTGTGTAACATGATTCCAGGCTTCTTTCTGCATATGTAGGGAATCAACAGTGATAGATTACGAGCCAGTTCAACAGCACGTTTATCCTTGCCAGTCTGGTCATCCATAACGCTCATCAGACGACGTAGCACAAGAACCCGATAATGTTGTTTGAAATTGGCTATTATGCCCTGATCCATAGGTTGGATCAGAGAGGTAGTGTTTGGTGGCAGGAAGACCACCTTGACGTTAGACAGCCTGACATCATCCCTGTGTGCAGCACAATTATCACAAAGCAACAAAATCTGACGCTTTGTGCCCGCATTCTAGTGTCTAACTTCTTTAGCCACTGCTTCCAAATTTCCCCAGTCATCCATGAATTTACGTTAGCCTCGTATGACTCAGGAAGTCGCTTAACATTCTTGAAGCAACAGGGGCTGTTTGCTCTTTCCAATGACAAGGGGTTCCAACTTCTCACTCCCATCCATATTGCAGCAAAGGAGGATCGTCAGTCGGTCCTTCAACGTTTTACCTCCAGTAGTTTCAGCATGTTTGAATGCAAGTGTTCCATCAGGAATCGCTCGCCAGTAGAGACCGTTTTCATCAGCATTGAAAATGTCACAAGGTGCAAACTCGTTCAAGATGGTAGGAAGAACTGAAAACAACCCAATTTTCAGCACCAAAGTCATCAGCGTCTTGTTTCTCACCATGCTGTTTCTTGAATTTTATGTTGTTCCTCTCCTTCCATCTTTCCAACCATCGAACAGTGGCTTTGAATTCAGTTAGTCCAAAGACTTTCAGCTAGCTGGTTAGCTTTCTCCATAAGCAGTGGACCAGTGACAGGAAACTGTCTGCTCCTGACTCGAGAAAACCATTGAAGAAGAGCATCTTCTACCTCCTCAGCTTTTCCCGCCCTTTTACATTTCCTGTGTGGATTTGTATTGTTTTGCCAGTCTTCCAGAAGCTGGTCTTTCTGCTTCAAGACATGTGAAATTTGACTGGGATTGACACCATTTTCTTTAGCAATAGTTGCTTGACTGTTTGTTTTCTAATTTTTTATGAACTTTTATTCGTTCAGCCAGTGTTAAAGTGTTACAGTTCCGCTGCGACAACAATGACTCCAGTGTACACTCTAACAACATTCTTTCGCTTATTCTGCCTGTGGCATTTAAAGGGGCGATAAATTTGAAATCTCATTGGTTGTCACGCACCAATCGGCTTCCATATTCGTGTGCGCGCTTATGTGGAGTTTTTCCTGCAGAGGAGCGGTCTTAAACCACGCATACAAGCGAATCTTGCACTTATCAGTGGTGTGCTAAACCGAAGTTTGTCCCCATAAAAATTGATGGCGCCAAAAATGGGACCGAAGTATGGCATGCAGTTAAACAGAGCATGCGCTTATCTGACGTGCACTTAAATGGAGTGCACTGTATATCTTTTCTGTGGCATTGTCCCTTTCATTGGTATAGCTAGCTAGCCGAAGGGCCAATTAGGTACTGCCATTCCCCTGTGCAAATGAGTCTAGAATAATTGCTTTTGTGGTGATTATCTGATATAAAAAGTACCTATGATATATATTAGGAGTTTATCCTTCTAATATAGCCCTCTAGCTTTCTGATCAGCTCCTCAGGGGCGCATGCAGAAAGTCTCTCAGTAGAGCCTGCACTGTATTAAGAAAATAGCATAATGCAGCATGCTATAAGCTGGTTAAAATCACGGCAGTAATCCACATCTCATTGCTAAAATGTCACCTTTCCTGTCTGTGCCTGAGCTGTGACTAGGGCATCATTGCTAAAATGTCCCTTTTCTTTTAATGCATGAGCAGGAATGAACTCATGCACTGATTGAGAGAGGGGCGTTTGGGGGAAAAAAAAAAAAAAAACACCATTGTCTACACCCCTCTCCCCAACCACATTTAATTAATTTATTTAATTTCAGCACTTGATATACTGCAAGTGATCCCTGAGGCGACTATGAAGTTTACAATTTCTATTACAGGTACTTTGCACTGTCCCTAATGGGTTCACAATTAAGTTATATATTGTACCTGGGGCAATGGAGGGCTAAGTGACTTGCCCAGGGACACATGGAGCTGAAGAGAGAACTAAACTTATTTACCTGATAATATAGTGCAGTGCTTCTCAACCCTCTTCTGGAGGCACACCTAGGCAGATGGGTTTTCAGGTTTACTACAATGAATATGAATGAGAGAGATTTACTTACAGTACTCACTTTATACAAATCTCTCTCATGCAGCATATTCATTGTGGTAGTCCCGAAAACCTGACTGGCTAAGTGTGTCTCCAGGAGAGGGTTGAGAAGCAATGATCTAGTGAAGTGGATTTCAACCCAGTCCTCTGGGATCACCTGGCCAGGTGGATTTTCAGGACATGATTTTCAGGGTGTCCACAATGAATACACAGGAGAAAAGATTTGCATGCACTACCTTCCTGGTATGCAAATCTCTAGTATGTATATTCATCATGGATATCCTGAAATTCCAACTGGCCAAGTGGTCCCTGAGGAATGGGTTGAAAACCACTAGTCTAATGGACATCTGGTAAAACTGGCCCCACCCAATGCACTGTGCAGGGTAGAGCACCGCCATTTGATATTGTTCCTGCTCCTGCCTTATTTAAGATATATGGTTGGTGGGGGGAGTCCCACTTGACACCAAGGACGTTTTAAAAGTAGGGTCAGAGGAGAAGAGGGAGTGGGTGCACTCGACACCAGGGACTTTTTTTGGAAGTGTGGGTAGGAAGGCAGACAGGCCACTAGACTACCAGGGCAAAGGGTGGGGTTTGTTTGTTTGTCTTTTTAAATATCAGGGAAGAGATGGGTCCATTCAAGAGGTGGGAGTCACTAGGACCACTGCAGAAAGCAATCCACGGCAGGGTGGAATGAGAGGCAAGTTACTTAACTCTCCGTTGCCCCAGGTACTAAAAAACTTACTGGGCTCATAATCTAGCGACAGAGTACCTTAATATAATAAATGTTAAATCGTTTTAGTTGTACCAGAGAAAGTTGGTATATATCAAAAATTCATAACCCTTTACCAGAGGGGATGCCACTAAACACCCACTCCTATCAACCTACCCTACTCCGGACCTGGTTATAAATGTCTGGCCCACAAAACGCATCAGACTTTTTTTTTCTTCATTCCATGACTGTAATATCCATAACGACCGCATTACCCATGCATTTCAATGCAGTGCGCTGTAAGGGTTCCGTGCAAGTTTACACCTACACCGAACTCTAGTAAAACCCACGGTCAGAGCTGGATTAAGGCATAGGCAAACTAGGCATGTGCCTCAGACCCAAAAAGTTAGGGGAGGCCCTGTAAGATGCACTCATGATTCAGGAGACTACGATCACTGTCTAGATTTTTTCAGGATTATAAAAAAAAATTTACGGTTTCAAAAGCAAAAGGATAGCTAAGTGTGTGGATCCAGCCAATGGGCAGGCTTCTAGTCACAGAGAGAAGGAGCTGAGCTGCAAGAGCTATGAAAGAAGCTGAGCTCTGCACCAAGGAGGTTTAATAAGAAAGAAGATGGCATGACGTCAAAAAGTTGAAGCCAGTTTCCCTTAGCAGCCACCATATTGGTGTACCCAAAACAAACCCCTTGAAAACTCCCTAACCTCCCCCCCCCCCAACTCTCCTCCTAACAGAAAGAATAGAAAACCAAGGAGGCTTAATAAAACAATATAAACCTTACAAGTTTGCCATTGTTTTTCAATAGAGTCTGCAAATGTTTTGGTCACTCATATGGCAGCAAGCTTCAGTCCACAAAATGGGCCAGATAGGCTCATGCGGTCTCCTGTCTTATTAAACGTCCTTGCTCTGCACCGGTTCTTTGGAAAGAATCAGTGGAACAAGTGAGTGTTCTGGGGGGGGGGGGGGGGGGGGGGAGGGGAACATTTCGGAGTAGGACTGAACAATGGGTGAAAGTGTGAAGCCTCTGCTGTCAGTAGAGGAAAAGAAGTGGCAGCAAATGCAAAAACTCATGATGGTGGGCAGACGTGGTGGGAGGTGAGCCTTGCATGAATGAGCACATGAGCAGCACAAGAAAAGAGCACTAGAGAGTGCATGCACATGTTTATATTTTGTGTCTCTGGTGAGGACAGTCTCATAAATAAAGATTCCCGTTGAAAATATGGGTTGAAATTGACATGTTCACTGGCACAAATGTACCTGTAGACATACTAAGTGAAGGGAAGTTTTCAGCACAGGGAATTTACCCTAACAGTTAAATTACTTGGGTAAATTCCTTTGAATACTGTACTAATGCTGCCTCCACTCTGCCTATATCCTTTAGTAAAAAAGCTAAATATTTTATTTTGCTTTTTACATTTGTGAACCTTTCTTCACACACTAAATTTATATTTTGGACACATGGTCCTTAAATCTCACTCTTTCGAGCAGTCCACACTTGGAATCTCTGGTCTATGAGAGGTAATAGAGAGTGAAAATGACTTGCCCAGCTTCCCTGGTTCTCAGCCCACTGCTGCAGAGCTGCCAAGTTACCCAGCTCCAGGAGGGAGACTTTTCAGTTGGTCCTATTTTTGAACTTATATTTCAGTGTTCTATTTGTAGTCCCTGATACCACCAACTGAAATCAGCACCTCAGATCCCATAATATACCGGGATAGGGTTGCAGAAATCCAAGTCTGAATTTCTCTTTTGGAACTGGGTAACTTGGCTGCTCTCCAGCTCTAACCATTAAGCTTCTCCATTCAAAGCATGTGCTTGCATAGTCCCCACGCTCACTCTCAAACTATAACTGCTATCTTACCTACAACTAGGCTCTGCATTTTTCCCTGCTACTTCTTAAAAAGCGAAATAATGGTGGGGGAGGGGGGCCCAAAAATATGTGGTTGCCTAGGGTCCAATATAGTGTTAATCCAACCCTGCCCACGGTAATTGTTTCTAGAATGAGTCCAGGGCCTGATGCACAAAGGCAGCCGCAAATTACGACCGCCTCAGTAAAATTTACCGAGTCGCAAACAGCAACCAATGCACAAAGGGGATTGAATGCAAATGAGATGAATGGATCCCCCTTCGGCATCAGTTGCTGTTTCCAACTCAAAGCTGTCAAATGCATTTAATAGCTTGTACAAAAGCCCTGGTGGTCCAGTGGACTGCCTCCCGACCCCCCCCCCCCCTCAACAAAATTGGTGGTCCAGTAGACCCCAGACCCCCCTCCCCCAAACAATCCATTGGTGATCCAGTGGACCACAACCTGGCAAATGACCTTGGTGGTCTAGTGACCCTCCCCGGTACCTTAAAGTTGGGCAAGGCTCTTCCCTTGGGTCCCGCCACTTTCAAAATGGCTGAATCCAGCTCGTGCCTGATCCATTCTAGGATGCACTGCACAGGGCTAAACATATAATAAGAACTCCTTATATGGTGTTTAGTCCCACCAGCTGCATCCCAGGGAGGGAGGGCTGTAAAAAAGGTGGATGCTATGTGTGGGTAGAAATGTATCAGTTTACTGAATTGTTACATGGTTGAGCTAAGCAAGGAGGTTTGATAATAGGAGACATTATGTCATCAAAAACCTGAAGCCAGTCTCCACCCACTAGACCTAAGGTGGTTTTATTTCTCCCCAATGCAGTCGCTGCCATCTTGGTAGACGCAAAAGAATTTAATTGATATAGCAACAAGCTCTGACTACTGGCTTCAGCACACACAATGGGCCAGATAGGCTCATGCTGTCTCCTGTTATCAAACCTCCTTGGAGCTAAGCAAACAGGGAGGTGGAGCAACACTAAGGCCGCAAACTCTCATGAGACCGCTGCGAGAGGTCAAAGCTGCCATTTTGATTCTTGGAGCTGGCACCACATGCACAGGCAGCAGTGACTGGGGATCAGTACTGCCCAAGGGAGAGGTGTTCTGCATCAGAGGCAAAGATGGAGAGGTGCTACATAATAGGAAGGGGGAGGGGGAAATGCACTTGGATAGGAAGGTAGGGAGAGGAGGAAATGCACATGGATGGAATGGAATAGAAGGGAAGGGATGAAAGGCAGCAAAGGAAGAGAAGAGGGGAGATGTGGTACACATGAAGTTTCCTAGTAGCAGGTTATTTTGGTGCTCTAGGGCCTGTTTTGACTGCCTTTTTACCGGGTTTTGTGTTATTTTTCAAAGTGTCTGGGCTGTTTATTTTTCAAACATGCTCAGGACTAGCAGGGTCTCAGGGTCTCCACTTCTGATTGAGCAGTGATGGGCACACCCTGCCAGATGGGTTTTCAGGATATCCACAAGGAAGATGCATGAGATTTTCATATGCCTTCTTGGTATACAGACAGATATCCTGAAAACCCGACAGTCAAAGATTGTTAATGTAAAAGTAAAGTGTGAGGGGGGAGAAGGTTATGTATGAAAATGTTGTTTTGATTCCCCCCACCACCACCACCACCACCACATACATAGCTTGCCTCACTGTTGCCACCCCAAATATCTATGTCTAGAGACACCACTGGAGACAGACTACGGCTGAAGGGGAAGGGTTGATTTAAGAATCCACCACCCAAGAATTATAAACCGTCATTTACAAATAAAATGGCCAGTTTTGTTGGGGGGGGGGGGGGGGGGGAGGGGGAAGAAGGGAAAAAAACAAACAAATAAAATGATCAACTTTTGTGTGGGAGGGATGGAATATAAAGTTCTGCCTTTAAAAAGGGGTTAATTGAAACAAATACATTATGTTTTATTAAAAACTAAAAAATAGAAATTGAACAGGGGAAGTTTTAAGTTGTGTATTTGTGGATCACGTTTAGCTAATGATCTTTTTGTCCTTATGTTTACCACAGCTTGTTTACTGATTGTAGTCCCACGCAGTAGAGCCAATACATGAACAACATCTTGATTTTCCATATTCCATTACTCAATTGTCATCATGGGAAAGTTGGCACAGGATAGAAAAATTACAGCAAGAACTAGGAAAAAGATGATGCCTTAAAGGACTGGATACGCAGTGTGCCGGGTGACGATACCAAAGCTTTTTACTAGTATTGTAAGTGTGACATCTGTGCATATCATAGTAACATAGTAGATGACTGCAGAAAAAGACCTGCATGGTCCATCCAGTCTACCCATGCTGATTTGGTTAGCCATGCCTCTACAGCCAAACATAACCGGAATGCAGCACATTTTTCCAGTGCACAGACTTTATTTGAAGTCGGCTATCATTTGACTACACTGTCAAGACAACAGAGCAGAAGGTGGAAGCACATTTTGCGTGCCATTCCAGTATTGCAATAATTGATCACTTAGGCAAGATCATCAAGGACATATCATGCAAAAATATAGCTCTACACTGAAAAAATTTTCTACACTCATCAAGCATGTCCTAGGCCCTGAAGTCCATGAAGAATTAATCTCGAACCTCGATGAAAAGGAGACATTGTACTCACTGATTATCGATGAAAGCACAGATAATATTGGCCTAGAGAAGCAGTCGTTCCTTGAACTATATTACCACATTTCTATGAATAATATCGCCCGAGTCTGGTACAGCGGAAGGAATATTAAGTGCCATTACCAAGTTTCTTGCAGCAAATCATCTTGCGATAGACAAATGCTTAGGCATAGCAACCGATGGCTGTAGTACCATGTGCATCAAAAATAATTCAGTTATAATCAAGGTTTTGTGAAGTGTGCCCTCCTAACATTGTACACAAAGTGTATTTGCCATTCAATTCCGCTGAGTTCTTCACATGCACTGATGGTGATGCCAAGGAACACTGAATTCATGGTTGCTGCGATCTATAACTGGTTCTGCCATTGTACTGTTCGCCAGCAGAATTACAAATTATTTGAATGCATTAATGTTGGCAAAGATCCACTAAAGATCCTGAAGTTGTCAGACACTCGCTGGCTATCCATAGCTGCTTGTGTTCAGCGTGCCCTTGAACAATATGATGAACTAAAGTTTCACTTCCAGATTGTCCAATGATGAGGCACGCAACTACACTGCTAAGCTGCTGTATCAGATGATCAGCTCACCTGAAAACAAGCTGTACTTGGTATTTTTGAGGCCCATACTACAGGAACTCATCCGAGTTAACAAGCTATTTGAGTCTGATAAAGCGAGCCCTGTCCAGCCACTCACTGAACTGATAACATTGTATCGCAACTAGAGAATGACATGAGGACAAAGTTTGTCACCGTCCCCACCCCGTCCCCATGGGTTCTGTCTCCATCCCCACCCCATCCCTGCAGGCCTTGTCTCCGTCCCCGCCCTGATCTGCAGAAGCCTCGAACAATTATGATTTTATATTTAAATCCTTTTATTAAAGTATAAAAAGAAACAATATGCTGTACAACTATTGTGTATGAATTACAAATAGAAAACAATAGTAACAGTGAGCAGCTATAATAACCCTCCTCACCACCACCTTCTACCCTTCCAACCCCAACAATAGCTGATTTCTACTACCCCAGGGAATCCTAATCCACCCTGTTAAAATGTCCAGGGGTACAAAATACAACTTGTTCTGTATGCCCTAGAAGGGAAAATATGTCTATGAAGCACTGTCAAGCTCTCCTGTCTTCCACAATCCTTCCTTCAATAGAAGATGTCTTCTTAGAAGATGTGCTGGTAGCAGAATGTACAGCACCCCCCATGCAAATTTTGCTAGTTGTGGCCAGCATGTTTGCTTGTTTTTCCAAAAAATCAAAATATCGTTATCTACATCACTCAAACATAAATAAGAGCCCAGTTCATTAACAGGCTTCAAAGTAGAAAATGACATAGGGCCAAAGTTTGTCCCCGTCCTTGTGGGCTCTATCCCCATCTCCCCGCCCCATCTCCGTGGGATCTGTCCCCGCAAGCTGTCTCCATCCCCATCCCTGCAGTTACTGTGGGTCCTCATCCCCATGTCATTCTCTAATTGCATCATGCTGTGGTGAATTGTGAGGCCAACCACATTCATATTGTGGGGAGCAACTCTGGCTTACAATTTGGAAGATAGGTCTAACCATCTACCATTGGCGGCTATTAACTTTGGGGTCAAACTCCAGTTGTTGCACGAGGCTTGAATTGAATGCACGTCTGCAGAACAACCAAAAGAGAACTGTAGGGATTACCTATTTGAACTTCTGAAGGAAATGCATCAAAGGCTACTGTCAAATATATAGCAGCTAGAGTGGCAGATCTTTCTCCATCTGTTGTCCTTGGAGCCCAGAAACCTCAACTATCAAAGTTAACATTTTTTATTATTATTATTTATTGCATTTGTATCCCACATTTTCCCACCTATTTGCAGGCTCAATGTGGCTTACATAGTACCCGTGATGGCGATCGCCAGTTCCGGTATAACAGATACATAGTGACATTGTAGAAGATTTATGAATGATAGACACATCAGGGAATAAGAGGGAAGGGTTGAGGTGTGACCAGATCGAGTATTAGTTTCGTTGTGTTGCAGGATCGAGGCATTTAGGTTGGGTCATTAGGGTATGCCTTTTTACCTCTATATAAGAGGAATCTTAGAGATCTGGAGCACCAGTGGATGCAAATCAGCACATTGTTGTGGCCAACCTTCAGTGACAATGGCATTGAGCAATTCTGGGTGACTGTGGCAAATCACACATACTTCAGAAGATCATGATTTCCTTCAGCTGGGGCATTTTGTACTATGTACGTTGGATTTACCTTTCAGCTATACAGCTGTGGAAAGAACTTTTTCTCAGATGAACCTTATCAAGACAAAGCTGAGGAACAGGATGCGGCAAGATATTCTGGAAGCCTTGCTACGTATACACAGCTATATAAGGTGCAAAGGCATATGCTGCAATGAGTTTATTCCAACAGCTGCGATGCTTAGTAAATTCAACACAGATATTAAGATATAATATTTTCAAACTATCATTGAAGTTTTTGGTGCACGTTGTTTATTAAAAATTGAAAGAGTTTTTTGTGTAGGTTTAACCAGGTCATAAACCTGTACAGCAGTGTCTTGAATGGAACCCCCCCCCCAAGCTATTTTTTCAGCACGAATTGGGCTGGACAATTTTTGGCCACCTGGCAACTCCTTAGGTTTATCCCTCACAGGAAAAAAATCTGCCTCATGATTTTCTGCACTCTAAAGTACCCCTGAGATAAAGGCAAGAAAGGAAGAGCAGCTGAAATGAAGAAACCAAAAGCACAGCTCAATTCCGTTTTGAAAGACTCTCCACAGGCAGAATTATTATTTTTCTTTTGGCTTAAATAGCAGGAAGATCATCAAGATCTTTTATATTCAAACTGTATACCCTTTAATATATCAGTGGCTTTCATTGTGCTTGACACTATAAATTTAAGGCTACAGAATGCTGCTCTACTATTCCCTAACAGAATATCAGATAATTACAACTATGCATGCAATTAGAATATAAACTCATACAAAAGATATATGTAGTCCATTTTTCAATTTGTATTTGAAAGCATAAAATAAATACAGCTCTACTATTCCATAACAATGTCAATTAAATTACAACATGCATACAATTAGAATCTAAACTCATACAAAAAATATACGTAGTACTTTTTTCAATTTGTATTTAAAAGCATAAAATAAATACATACAGCTTAAGAACAAAGCAAAAGCCTAGCAATAAAACAAAACAAAACAAAAAAAAGCCATAAGAACTTCATGTCAAAAAGTTCCCACATCTAACTCTGGAATCATAGTCCCTTTTCTGTAAACTTAAAAAAAAATGAAAAGAACATTATTTCTTCACTTAAATAGAAAATCATCCTTGCAGTTTGCGCCATCTTCCTTACTTAAGCAAACAAGGTAAAGCAGGGTACGTTCGAGCAACCGATTTCACAGCTAATCAAAAAAAAAAAAAAAGACCCACCCAGGCCAAAAACAAGTCGAGAGAATAAAAGTAACTACCACATGGAACGGTTTCTAAACGGTCCCGCAAAGTTAGCGGCGCGTCTTAGCACCGCCTAGCGGACGCAAACGCTTCTCCAGCAAGCGGAGCTCCGCACGCAACAAGTGGCCCGCAAACAGCCCGGGGGCCGATGCGTCACTGTGCACTGCACTCCTCCTCACTGGCTCCGAAGTTTAGAGCGAACCCCTATCCAGGGACCAAAACATCAGGAGCCGTTTGCCCCTATCTGCCTGCCTCCCCTCTAGTCACTATCGCGTCTCAGATTAAGTCACCTTTGGCCGCAGCCCCCCTCCAGATGCGGAAAACTAGAAAAACACAAAGGCAGCGGCGCGTTACTTACGGTAGAGTTTTCCGCTTGCAGTTTGGTCTCCATGGCCGGGGACAGAAGGGACGCACGTGCGCACAGGTAAGCCAGGCTGCGATATGCAGGACCTCGCCCCAAGAATGGTGGTGGTGGGGGGGGAGGCGAGCCTTCTGCGGGACGGCGGTTTGCAGTTGCCGGAGCTCACGCACAGGAGGGACCCGCGCGGACAACAACCACACTCGCCTCGCCTTCCCCGGCGCGAGGTGAAAACTCCCCGGATTTAAAACACGGATCCAGAGCAGAAAAAGTAGGCGGAGACGGCCCCCGCGTCACCATGGAGACAGTGGCCACTACACAATGTGATGACACTACAGAGGAGGGAGAGAGCGCAGGCTTCGGTGGCTGAAGGGGCGGGAAAGGAGGCGGAAGGAAATGGACCGCTTTAAGTATTTTCATCTGCAAAGTACTGCAGGGGTGAAAGAGGGACACTTTCTTTTAGTATTTAAGTTTAGTTTTGGAGATCTCTTCAAAGTACTTTAGTAAGAGCAGGAGGGATAGGGCGGTGCCTTTGCCGCCAGTGGGGTCTGGCACGCCGGAGCTGTCCAGCACTGCAGCACCAGCTATTCTCTCCCGTCAACGCTTCAGAGTCTTGGGTTGGGTCGGCGTTTGTATTTCATTCTGGACTTTTCTTAGCGCCTTTACCACGGATGTGATCCAACTACTTATAAAGCATGAGGCTAACAGACTGTGCTCCCTTTGCAGTTGTATTGCCTCTCCGCCTCCCTATGCTGCTTGGAGAAGAGGAAGGAATAACAATCCTTAGAAACTTAACGAGCAGTATGCTACACTAATTCTATTATCTCACGCGCAGCTGTACAGTGCAGCCTTGTACCAGAAGGCACAAAGACAGTGGTATGTGTAACCTTATTGTTGGGGATGTTAATGGGATAGGCTGTAGCAGCAGTCCAGCTCTGCACTAAAAATCACCCTTCTTTGCTTGCAGCCCCGCCTCTTCCTCGCAAAGGAAAATGTTTGCTACAGCTACCACTAAAGGATTTAGAAAGTCTCTTTGGGTATGATACATTACATAGATAAAAACCTGAAAAGGTTCAGCAGTCCCCATTACTGATGAATCAGCTCAAACTATAGTATGATGTAGCCAAAGCTGCATAGACCAGACTGCAGATGCTGTTTCATCATGACAGTCTAAGCTGTAATAGAACAGAACCTTCCCCAAAGTCAGTACTTCAAGTTATAGATTCAACAGATAGCTACAAACACAGTGTGGTAAATGATCCCACACTGGGGACCAAGTTTGTTGAAAGGAGTTCCAGGCTCTAGGTTACTGCCTACTTGCATCCACTCTCTCCATCTTCATTAAATTGAATAGGTCATGCCTCCAAGCAGTAACCGATGGAGTTGCAGCCTGTCTCCAACACATCAAGATAGGCTTTCTAGCTAAAAAAAAAATGCCTTATACAGCACAAGATTAGGCCCTGATCACAGATGCAAGGAAACAAAATTTGAAAACAATTGAAGGTCTGCCTGGAGAGGTACGTACGCATCTACCCAATATTGCTGAAAGGTGGGTCTGCACCCGCACGCAAAGAGGTCTTATTAAGGGGCAGGTCCAGAACATATTCACTAATGTAGCCGGCTCACTTCTACAACGCTGCCATTGCCGCAATTCATGCCAAAAAGGGCCAATAAGGGAAAATGTACAAACAGTGCAAAAACTGATATTGCTGTTCTTGAAAAGCTGATGAACATGTAAGGCACTTCATGTGCTTCATGGGCAACCGCAGCTGATCACTTGTAACTTGTTCTTCCATCAATAAAGTCCTGTTCCAAACATCAGCCAGAGTCATTGCCAAAGACAGGAGCCAGACTACGTAAGCTGATCTGATAAAGGGATAAACTTGCTTTAGAAGTGCGGGATAAGAGCAAAGTTTCAGCAAGTGAGTCTGCAGCATCTTCATTTAAGGTAGACGCATCCAGCGCATGTACATAGAGACGTACCTGATGGTAAGCAAGCCAGGCACCTGATTGCAGACCCCCCCTCTTCTTAGAGCTGTTCAAAGGACTTCATAGATCCCTCATCCGGCACGAGGTCCCAAACAAGTCAAACTGTGACGTAACCAACATTTAAATACAACTTGGTCCCATCAGGATCCAAATCCTTATTACTCCAGAGAGAGGGAGCAACACAGTAGAGGAAGAGGGAAGTTTCAGCTGCTTACAAATCTATTTCCAACCCTTGGTGCATAGTTTTTAAAATAGGATGTGCTGTATGAAGATAGCACAATAGGTGTGTTGGCACCAGCAACTGTTGTTCCTGTTAAATAGCGGTAAAGTGAGCTGTTCCTTTTATCCAGTCCACTAGATGCCTCACAATACAAGCCACGTTATTACATCTCAAGTCAGGCAGTTTTAAGCCCCTTTTCTCAAAAGGGGAGAGAGAGAGTTGAGATAAAGAGACACTAGGCCTTTTATTATGCCAAAGAAATTTGTTAAGACTTCTGAAAGACAGCCACATCCCAGTTAGTAAGGTATATAGGAAAGGTCTGCAAGACAGAGACATTGCGGGAATAACACCATTTTATATAAGGCTATTCGGCCCATGAGGGGCATTGGTACCCATAAAGCAAAAACATCCAAAGTCTTTCTGAGAAAAACTGTAGTTTTTCCGATAGGCCTCTGTCAGCTTACTGGTCAAATAAATTCCCAAATATTTCATTTTATGCTGCACTTTCTTCAGTGGAAATGGGTCACCCCAATCAGCAAATTGATACCCTCCCAGGGCCATGGCCTCAGATTTACTAAGATTAAGAGAGAAACCAGACACCATGCCATGAGTGTACCAGGTGCACAAGCGTCCTCAGTGATTAGGCTAGGTGTGTAAGAATACACAGCATGTCATCCGCAATTCCATACACTTTACCATTTCCCTCCCACTAGTAAGGCCACTGACCTGAGTCTGCCCACAGTGCAATCAACAGGGGCTCCAAAACAAACACAGAAAGCAACAGCACCAAAGGGAAATAATCCAAAATTCTCCCACTGACTAGCACCGCCAAGAGAGGGTTAGTATATAAAAGTTTTATCATGTCCAAAAAGGGACCCCCAAATCCATATTTATCCAATAAAAGTCCCAATTTACACAGTCAAATTCCTTTTGGGCATCTAGGCTGATTAAAAGAGCAGGAGCATTTTCAGTAGTGCAATGTCCCATAGCTGCCATAACCTTACAGACATTTGAAAGCTCCTGACAGGATTGTACAAAGCCCACCTGATCCTCATGGATAAGATCTGGCAGCAGGCCTGACACCCGAGTCACTAAGATCTTAGCTATCAGCTTCGCCTCAAAATTGAGCAAAGAGATAGGTCTATGCAAGTCCAGCCGAGTGGCTTAGGTAATACCACTATAACTGAATGGTTTGCATGAGCCGGAAAAGCAGCAGTATCACAAACTCGTCCAAGATATGCCTCCAATATGATCCTGGAGAAGTTTATAAAATTTGGCACTTAGTCCATCAGGGCTTGGAGTCTTCACCAGTGGGGCCTGTTTTATGGCCTGAAAGATCTCCAAAGCTGAAATCAGCTCATGCAAATTCACAGCCACCACATGTGGGTCTATCCTAGGCAAAGCCAGAGTAGAGATATAGGACTGAACAGTTTCAAGTAAGACAGAGGCTTGCTGATAGAAGCGAGCAAAATATTGCAAAAACAAATGTATCAGCTAGTCCTTATTAGACTCAAATTTTTCTTGACAACGTATACCTTTACAAAACTGAGGACCCTCCCAGGGATGGGCTATTCCCACGTCTATATAGCTTATGTTTATAATACACAAGGGACTTAACAGTCTGGTCATGCACTAGAGAATTGAGGGCCACCCTAGCTGCCTGTAAATTGTCTTTGGCCATTGTAGGAGGACATTAATTCGCTCCCTCTTACATCGGTCAACCTGACATTCCAAATACAACAGTTCTTTGGTCTGTTTCCATCTCCTAGCAGCCACATAGACAATGGTTTCCCCTCTCAAAATAGCCTTCGCTGTTTTCCAAAATAATATAGGGGCCGAAGCATGGCGCTCATTATCCGCCAAATAATGTTTCCACTTCTGGACAAGATAAGATCTAAAGGAAGAATCCCAATACAAATATGATGGAAAATTACAAAGTTTAGGCGCCCGCTCATCCAATACACCCTGCAGATCAACTCGTATAAAGGAGTAATCTGAAAGCATTAGGAGATCTATATTTGCTTCAGTAACCCTATGGAAATGGGTGGATGTCACAAATATATAATCAATGCGAGACATGACTGAATGTGCCCTAGCAATATGGGTAACATCTTTGTTCAGAGGATGAAAAATCCGCCAGGAATCCACTAAATCTAAGACTTTGCAACAATATTGAAGGCCCCAACTAGGTCTAAGATCGACAGGCACCACAACTTTAATCAGTGTTTGAAAAAAAGGAGAGAGTGAAAACATTAGGGGCATAGATATTCAGAATGACCAGCTCTGAGTTCTGAACGGTCAAATGGACCAAAGTATATCGACCCTCACATCCCTCTAGCACCTTATGAATCTGATATGGTATTGATTTACTGAGCAAGAGTGCCACCCCTGCACTACGGGTAGTGCCGGATGAATAGTGTACTGCCCCACCCAGCTACGCTTCAATTTTTGGTGTTCCTCATCGTTTAGGTGGGTTTCCTGAAGACAGGCAATATGAAAACACTTTTTATTTAGCTCCTGTAAGATCTTTGTCCTCTTAATGAGCGAATTAATACCCACCACATTCCAATAACAAACCCTCAGGGAGGTTCCCACTGCACAATGGTAATACTCATCCAGAACAGATTTCCTGGGGTCTCCAAATGCCCAGCCTCCACCAGGGTCCCCCCATTGTACCATAGACCATTAGCAAGAAACACCATACTCACAGCCATCCACACAAGCAAACCTGAAGTACAACTTCTAACCCCCAAAACAACTGTCCCATCCAACCGCCCCTTCCCCCCCAAAGTCCCCAACACCCTATCACACATACCCAGAAAAAGACTCCCCCATAAACCAACCCCCATCCAATCAAAGGTCATACACACAATCATTCCCCAAACATACCATCCCCAAATCTGGCTCCACACTATACAGCTCAACAAGCAAAAAGTTACCACTAGCCAGATCACAAAACTACAAGTCCTAAGCCAGCAATTTAGTCCCTCAGTAAGTTCCTCAGATAATGTCCACATTATGTTTAAGGAGATGCTGGAATAGCCAGGCCACGTGCCACAGGCCTCCAGTAGAGGCTAGAGAGAAAATTAAACTATAAAGTCAGGCTCCCGATTCTGATGTAGATGGAGAGCACAGGCTGTTTTCCATAGAGAGCGAGTCCAAAAAGGCCTGTGCCTCTGCAGGGGTGTCATAGAAAACAGTATGGCCCTTATGGATCACCCGAAGGCGGGCTAGATAAAGAAGCACGAAGCGGATCTGGCATTTATATAATACTGTGCATATTACACTGAATTCTCGACAGCAGGATGCAACTGAATAGTCTTGAAAGCATAGAATCTTATGATTGTCCACTTGCAAAGTTTTACCCGCATAGCGCCCGCAATGTTTCCACCTTGTGGGCAAAGTTCAGAACTCTTAAGATCACCACAAGCGGTCTGGAACCTTCGGGCCCATGGGCCCCCAGCCGGTGAGCTCGCGCAATCTGGAATGGTCCGTGGCATGCACCTAAGTGCATACTCTAGCTAATTTTTCAAATAGTTCAACAAGTCTCCCTCCTGAACACTCTGGAATGCCCACCAGGCGCAGATTGTTACATCTAGCATGGTTTTCCTGATGTTCGATTTTGTATTTAGATTTTTAGTAATTTATTGTATTCTTAAATTTCACATATTTTACCGTTTTGCATGTATAATATGCATGGCCATTATAAGACCACTGTCTCTATGAGACATTCTGCATCCATCATGTATATTTTATTTAAATATATTTTATCTGTATACTTTATTTGTTATTTTAAATTTTATACATCTTTGGTTCATTATATACATGGGCTGTGATTACACACACATTATATAAATGGGTTGCGATTACATATATGCACTTTAAACGTATACTTTTGATATAAAATTTTATTTTAAAGCCACTATTATATATGATATGTGTCTTTATGGTTTTATTATATATGTTATATTTTTGTTTTAGACCCCTGAAGAAGGCCTTTTCGGCCGAAACATGGACCGTGTTGGGTCGCAATAAATTATTCTGGTTTCCAACATTTGTGGCTTCAGTCTGGTCCTTCTGGATAGCTTCCGCTTGTTTTGTTGTGGTCTTTGATTTTGTATGCCAGGGAATTAAACTGTTTATAGCATCTTGCCTAGTCTCCACCCGATGCAGAGTCCTCCACCATGCCTGTTCGCTGCTGCACCTCATCAGGTTCCAGGCCCAGACTATCCAAGCATTCATGAGCATTGTCAGTTTTATTGAACTGTTGTAATTTTTTGTCAATAGCAGTCTCTACAGCTGCTTTCACTTTGGAAATTATTTCCGCAGTCCATTCTGAGCTCACGGCAGGGCTTGGCAGGGGTGCTTGCAGCTCCATCTTGGTGTCCCACAGTTCGGCTCCTGTCTTGGCCCTTGCGCAAGCCTTTCGCAGCCATAAGATTCGGAAAAATGCCCCAAGGAGCACAAGCACATGAGGTAAGGGTTCCAGGAGATAGCCAGCTACACGGGATGGGTATTCAATATTTGCAGGTTTTTAAGGAGGGAAGCAGATAGCAGCGCTGTTCAGCGTCCGCTCTGCCTCATGGCTCCACTGGAAGTCAAACACCATGTTTTTAAAAGTAATCCTTTTCTAAATATCTTAATCTAGCATTAGGATCATGGAACCTTTACTTTATTTCTGCATGGACATTACTGCAACTATTTAAGGGAAAGTATACTCCTGCAGTAATATGAGGAAACAAAGGGCTCTCTTAGTAAAACATATAGCAAGTTTTTGCACTTACTGCACTGAACAGCAAAATGTATTAACTGCAAAGGCTGTACTGAAGTTGTTGGGGGTGGATCCAGCATGTCCTCTGCAATTACTGCACTGAAATGTCCTTTATCCAGCATTAAGAATGTTTGCAATTAACGTAGATCCAATTAACACCTCCTCTAGAAGAAGTAGATGGTAGATACATCCACAATAACTATACAAGTGATAGCTCATGGTAAAAGGTGTGCACTCACTACAGTGTGAAGTCTCTGCCCATTCTATGCCTAGTTCTCACCTCCTACCACAGCATGCAGTTAATACAGGAATTAGCACACGTACTGTCATGGAACCGTCCAAGTTATCATGCCTATAATAGTAATAGGGTACACTAATGCACTTTAGTAAAAGGTGTCTAAAGTTCCTAGTATTGTAGTAACTAAAAAAAAAAAAAAAGTCAGCTCTTCTTTTTAAAGGCATCATTTAAAATAGATATTACAGCCCTCTGTGGTAAAGGGTACAGCAAATCCAAGAAAACAGGAGGAGCCTCCACGGAGAATCAAAGCAAAACAGCAAACGTAGATGCTGACAAATGTGCAAACCAATAGGGAAATAATATCAAGAAACAGTTTATTCAGAATATATTCTGAATAAAAGGGTACAGCAGCATCATTCTCCCTAGATACTTTGGCAGCTGGTTAACATGAAAGAGTAACTGAGTGTGTGTGGGGGGGAGAGTACTGTGCACCTTTATTCTGTTAAATTAGCTGGGTTGTCAGTGAAATCATCTGAGTAGTGTGCCCATTCAAAAAGAACACTGAGCAGGACAAAAATAAAATCCTTAGAATTGAAAAGCAAAAGGAGTCAATTACCTGTGAAAGTCAGAATTTCCTGGATCCTAGTTGTGTGAATTTCCTTTGATATTGGTAGCTCCCAGGTTACTAATACATGCATGGGAGGACCTGGACCTGTAGCTCAAATTCAAACCTCGGTTTGAGGTAACCTTAGTGATTACCTCTTTCCAGAGGTAATTTCATTTCATTCAAGGAAGAGAGATGAACTGCCCACTCCTCATTTCTTACTTAGGCCCAGATGCATCAACCAAACGTAAAAAAAGCAAAAACATAAAAGCCATTACCGAATTTAAAAAAAACGAACAATGCTCCAAAAAAACAAGTTGCACATGTTCGGTGCGGTATTGTAAAGAACAATGCATCAAACTGGTGTAATCCCCGTCGGTAATCGGCTCCTAAAGCATGCGCAGAGCAGCCCAGCGTTATGCTGTCTGCTCTGCGAATACCACAAACGTCAAAAAACACAAACACATGGATCGGGAGGGGGCAAAGGCGCTCAGGAGCGTCCTGTATGGATGGCCTTGCCCCCCCTCCCCCGCCCGTGGTCGCCGCTGCTGCTCCCCGCTTCCTCTGCCAGCATTAAATAAAGAAAACAAAAATCAAAGCTTTAAGAGCCCCGGCCCCCCTCCCTTCCTGTCTCTCAACTCTTTCTTTCTGCACACAGCTCTGCCTCCCGCCATCCTCCGCCCCGCCCCGCCACCCCCCTGAGATCGTCTCCACCGCTCTCCCCCTCCCCCGGGCCCCCCCCCCCACGCATTACCGGGCCCGTGCAGCGCCTCTCACCTCTGTATGAAGGCGCTGCACGGGCAAGAAGACCATCAGATCGCTGCAGTCTTCAGGACGTCTCTCTCCTTCGGTCTTCCCTGACCTGGGCCCACCCCCGTCTGACGTAGGTTTCTTACGTCAGACGGGGGCGGGGCCAGGTCAGAGAAGGCGAGAGACGCCCTGAAGACTGCAGCGATCTGATGGTCTTCTTGCCCGTGCAGCGCCTTCATACATAGGTGAGAGGTGCTGCACGGGCCCGGTAATGCGTGGGGGGGGCGGGGCATGGGGGCAGAGGATGGCGGAAGGCGGAACTGTGTGCAGAAAGAAAGAGTTGAGAGACAGGAAGGGAGGGGGGCCGGGGCTCTTAAAGCTTTGACTTTTGTTTTTTTTTAATTTAATGCTGGTGGAGGAAGCGGGGAGCAGCAGCGGCGACCACGGGCAGGGGGGGGCAAGGCCGTCCATAAAGGACGCTCCTGACGAGCACCTTTGCCCCCTCCCAAACCTTTTTTTTTTCTTTTTCACTTTTATAGTGATGCAGGGAGAGCGAGGAGCAGCAGCGACCTCGAGTGTCAATAAAAGACGCCCCTGACTCGCGTTTTCGCCCCCTCGCTTTTTTTGTTTTTTACATTAAAGTTTTTTAGTCGGATAGCCCTAACGACAGGTACAGACCTGTCGTTAGCTTTCCGGCACTTTTCCTGCGTTAGGGTAGTCGGAAAACTTTGATGCATCTCGTTTCTATGGGGTTTCTACACAATTTGCTCATCAGCATTCCATTTTCGTTTTCTGCTACCGTGGTCGGAAAATGGCCTTTAATGCATGCCACGGTTTGAAAATTCTTCGTTACAGGGTCGTTAAAGGGTCATTAAAGTTTAGTGCATCTGGGCCTGTTTCCTACATCATTGGCTGATTTTCTTGTATAAGCTAGTAACGGGTAGAGTCCTCCTTTTACCTACACTCAGCACCATAGACTTATTACATCTCTCCTACTCTGATTACTATTTTTCCTCTTTATTTCATGGAACTTTTTTTTATACCCCCTGCTTGAAGGATACCTCCTTTGGTACTGATTATCTACAGTAACAGCAATAGTCATTGCTCCATATAACCACAGCTGCTCTGTCTGCATTCCCCCTCCAATAAAAGCTCCTATTACAGATTCCACTGAGACACAGCCATCTGTTAATGGCTGAAGGGGAAGAAGAGAGAGGGGAAATGCTAACATCCTGGCTATGTACTACAGGATTCTCTAACAAATGTACTCCACTCGTTTGAAAAACATATTTTTATCAATTTAATCTATTTGATTATCAAAACATCTTCATGCTATATACTTAAACCCACTACTGGTTTTGTGAATATCACATTTTCGCCGTATCACATAGCATCCAGCAACTTAACGTTCATACATTATTCACCAGGTTCTTGTCCTTAAATCATCTCAATTGCCTTACATATCCTTAGATAGTTCATTTTCAAAACAGGTTTTTTTCATATAAAATCAACCCACTTCCTTCGGATATAAGGCAACCTTGACTTGCACTGGGAAATGAAAATAGTTCAAAATGTCAAAAGTCTCTTGCCGTGCCGGATGTGATGGATCCACTGTTGCTGTTGTTAATTGTCCATCTTTTGGTCGCGTGAATAACTGAAACTCTTTACGGGAATAGGATGTCCACAGAAACCGCCAAACTCAACTATCAGTTGAAATAATGCCGTTCCTCAATGCGAGACCGCACTTCGGGATTTCCTTCCTCAAGAGGAACTATTTCTCAGATCCTTCGGGACTAGTCTCCAAGTGGGGTGTCCTAAGCCCCGCCCGTGGATAATTTATTTATTTCCTCCTATGCACGGCAGTTAGTGCACGCCAACTGGTCACTGCACATGTAGCACATGAGCCCTTACTGCTAGATCAATGGGTGGCGTTAAGAGTTCAGGCCTGTTTTATGCGCACGCTGGTTTCAGTTTTACCGCATGCCCTTTCCCCGTCCCATTTAAAAAAAAAATAAGCCCTTTTTTGCAGACGCAGTAAAAGCTGGCCTGGCGCATGCCCAAAACACATGCCCACACTACCGCAGGCTACTTTTTACTGCAGGTTAGTAAAAGGACTCTTCAATTTTTTATTCCAGTTGGTGCCTTATTTGCTATGGCAGTTGCACAAGTTGAAGCTTGTTTAGCAACAATACCTAGATGTTTCAGCACAAACTGGCTTTGAATTTACAGAAAACAATTTCTGTACCCCATTTGGAAAGGATTGTCTTCCATAACTTCGTCACTATTAACGGGATGGATATTACACTGTAAACCGAGGTATGATTTGGGAGTGCTTCTGGATCCTACATGATTTTTCCTTCTGCATATTAAAGGTAGCGATTCATAGTAAGTTTTTAAACTGCAAATTTTGCAGAGATTGAGGTCTTTTTTTGGTTTTGGTTATTTTGAGTGCTGAAGATTTCTGGATGATGCTTGAAGCACTGGTGGTTTTGACTATTACTGTAATGCATTCTTTGTGGGTTTGCCAGTATCATCTTTTGGAATCATTTCAAGTGATTCAAAATGCCGTGGCATAACTAATTATTGGTGCTTAGCAATATGATAACATTACCCCCAAACCTGCAGGCACTTATGGGTTACCAGTGACTTGCACATTCAATTTAAGATCATTCTGCTGGTATTAAGGGCACTGTAAGGGATGGTTCCAGGCTCATTGACCAGTATGATTAAGTTGTATTTTTCAAGGTATGCATTTCATTCAAGTGAGTATGGTTTGGTTATGTTACCTGCTGCATTGTCTGTTTGTCTGGTTCAAATTCGCAAACATGCAGTCTTTAATGTGGGTCCTGTGTTCTGGAATTTTCTTCCAGAAGAGATATTAAGCTAAAATTTGACCTTTTGAGCTTTAGGAAACTGGTAAAAGCATATGTTTTACTTTATCTTTTGGGGCATCTGGAGCTGTGGGCCAAGGGGTCTTGTCCGAGTGTGTTTGTTTGGTGACAGGCATTAATGTGGTCTGATGTACGTAGTTGTGTTTTGGTTTTGTGATATTATTCTGATATGTAGATATATTAGATTTATTTGTATTTGTTGTTGTCATTGCATATGAAGATGTATTTTTTGTGTTTTACTATACCCTGCCTAGTATTGTGGATACTGCCACACTAGTATGGCACTATTCTACTCAAAAGCAAACTTATGCAATACCAGAAAATAGTAGAAATTCTAGAGGAGTGAACCACTATCGGGTATTGCAGATTTTAGGGGAAGTCTCATATAGTCACCGGGTTCTCTTGCATTATCTCGCTCGCCAATCAAATGAACCCCTCTAGGTGACAGTTTTAATCATAGACAACCCCCCCTAGCTTCCTCAGTGTGCAAAAAACAATTTTTTTATAATTTTTATATTTTTAGTTTCACTGCTGTGTCACTGAATGCACTTAACGCTTCACCCACGCACACTCTGTCTTTTAACCATTTCAATGCTAATGATGGTAGGCTCAAAAAATTACTTATCCGAGTATTCCGGTGTGCATGTGGACCCCGACCGGTGCCTGTTTCGCTTTCAAAGCTTTGTCAAGGGATAAATGTAGCACCGGATCTGTTGGAACAAAAATAGGCCTGTCAGCATTTATATTACCACTGTTCCTCCAGCAAATTTAATCATCGTCACGGCTCACTTTCACTCCGTTGTCTTATCCGTTGGTCTCCATGCAAAAAGCATGGCAGCGGCGTCTTATCAACAGTAGCTATCCCAGAAATCACCGACGTCTCCTGGCACATCCGGAGTCTGGATTGTGTTTCACATAAAACATCCCCAATGTATGTATGTATTAAGCCCTTTGGGTTCCAGGGTTTCTAAGTGGTAAATCCAAAAAGATTTGTGCTGCAATAGTTTCCTGTTGTGATCACCACCCTCGATGAGGGGACTACATGATCTATCACCATGCATCTTAGGTCAGTCACTCTACGGTTATTTTGTACGCAATGCTGGACCAACGGAGCTCCAATATTCTGAGCTGCTATGCGTGATCTGTGTTCTGTCATCCTAGCATGAAGCGATCTGCTTGACTTCCCTATACAGACCTTGTTGCACGGACACCTTATATATGATGTCTGGAATGCGTGGTGTGATGTCTCAAATGATACTCATGGCCCTCATGTTGAAAGCTGGTCGCTTCAACTGTGAGCTCGCAAGCTTCCCAGTTCAACCTATTGCATTTATAATGGCCCAGTGTCTTCTTTGGAATAGCGGATGCTTCATCGGGTAGCTGCGCAGGACTCAATAATTCCTTTAAATTTTTAGCTCTTGAAAATGTCGTCTAAGGCGATATTGTTTAAAGAGTGGATGTGTTCTCATTACATCCCAACGTTGTCTGATAATACCTGCTGCTGTTTCACCTCCTGGAGCAAAACGCACGACAAATGTCATAACTGGGTCTCTGCCAGGCACTTGTGACCTGGATTGGCCACTGTTGGAAGCAGGATACTGGGCTAGATGGACCATTGGTCTGACCCAGTATGGCTGTTCTTATGAGGGACTATCAAAAGCTTTCTGAAAACCTAGATACACTACATCAACCGGCTTACCGTTAGCCACACCTTCAAAGAAATTAAACAAATTGGTGAGGCAAGACTTTGCTTGGCTGAATCCATGAATTCATGCAGACTCTGTCCACGTTAGTTGCGCCATTTGCACACGGTAATTTGTTTCTTTGAATGTTTTTTTTTTTGACTGGGCATGACAGGTGCAGAGTGTGAGCATTCCTGCACTAACCAGTTAGCATGCAGTAATGTACAGTGGGGGAAATAAGTATTTGATCCCTTGCTGATTTTGTAAGTTTGCCCACTGACAAAGACATGAGCAGCCCATAATTGAAGGGTAGGTTATTGGTAACAGTGAGAGATAGCACATCACAAATTAAATCCGGAAAATCACATTGTGGAAAGTATATGAATTTATTTGCATTCTGCAGAGGGAAATAAGTATTTAATCCCTCTGGCAAACAAGACCTAATACTTGGTGGCAAAACCCTTGTTGGCAAGCACAGCGGTCAGACGTCTTCTGTAGTTGATGATGAGGTTTGCACACATGTCAGGAGGAATTTTGGTCCACTCCTCTTTGCAGATCATCTCTAAATCATTAAGAGTTCTGGGCTGTCGCTTGGCAACTCGCAGCTTCAGCTCCCTCCATAAGTTTTCAATGGGATTAAGGTCTGGTGACTGGCTAGGCCACTCCATGACCCTAATGTGCTTCTTCCTGAGCCACTCCTTTGTTGCCTTGGCTGTATGTTTTGGGTCATTGTCGTGCTGGAAGACCCAGCCACGACCCATTTTTAAGGCCCTGGCGGAGGGAAGGAGGTTGTCACTCAGAATTGTACGGTACATGGCCCCATCCATTCTCCCATTGATGCGGTGAAGTAGTCCTGTGCCCTTAGCAGAGAAACACCCCCAAAACATAACATTTCCACCTCCATGCTTGACAGTGGGGACGGTGTTCTTTGGGTCATAGGCAGCATTTCTCTTCCTCCAAACACGGCGAGTTGAGTTCATGCCAAAGAGCTCAATTTTTGTCTCATCTGACCACAGCACCTTCTCCCAATCACTCTCGGCATCATCCAGGTGTTCACTGGCAAACTTCAGACGGGCCGTCACATGTGCCTTCCGGAGCAGGGGGACCTTGCGGGCACTGCAGGATTGCAATCCGTTATGTCGTAATGTGTTACCAATGGTTTCGTGGTGACAGTGGTCCCAGCTGCCTTGAGATCATTGACAAGTTCCCCCCTTGTAGTTGTAGGCTGATTTCTAACCTTCCTCATGATCAAGGATACCCCACGAGGTGAGATTTTGCGTGGAGCCCCAGATCTTTGTCGATTGACAGTCATTTTGTACTTCTTCCATTTTCTTACTATGGCACCAACAGTTGTCTCCTTCTCGCCCAGCGTCTTACTGATGGTTTTGTAGCCCATTCCAGCCTTGTGCAGGTGTATGATCTTGTCCCTGACATCCTTAGACAGCTCCTTGCTCTTGGCCATTTTGTAGAGGTTAGAGTCTGACTGATTCACTGAGTCTGTGGACAGGTGTCTTTCATACAGGTGACCATTGCCGACAGCTGTCTGTCATGCAGGTAACGAGTTGATTTGGAGCATCTACCTGGTCTGTAGGGGCCAGATCTCTTACTGGTTGGTGGGGGATCAAATACTTATTTCCCTCTGCAAAATGCAAATAAATTCATATACTTTCCACAATGTGATTTTCCGGATTTAATTTGTGATGTGCTATCTCTCACTGTTACCAATAACCTACCCTTCAATTATGGGCTGCTCATGTCTTTGTCAGTGGGCAAACTTACAAAATCAGCAAGGGATCAAATACTTATTTCCCCCACTGTACATTCTCTTCTAGAGTTGGAGAAAGCTTACTTTAGTCCTTATAACTTAATCACCTTACTGCATACAGAAAACATTTCACTGCCACAGACGTTGAAACATTGTATACTTTTGTTACCTTTACGAGCATCTTGGAGAGGTTTGGCGAGGAAGCTGGGGGGTAACCCCAATGTATCAGAATTGTTGTCTTTAAGGGGAAATCCGCTGTTCCCACCAGGGTTGGAAAATCCGGCCTTTACACAACGGAAGGAAAAAGGTTTTGTATGTTTGAAGACGATTTTAGATGGGGAAGGGAAATTAAAAACTCTAGAACAACTCACACTAGAGGGAGAATGGAGGCACATTTTTAGTTATGGTCAGATGAAGCATTATATTCAGTCCTGGAGAAGTGCTTAAACTTCAATTAGGTGAGAAAATTCAGAAATTTTTTGATGATATCTCAGATGAAGCCCCATCAATCTCGCAGCTTCAGAAGAAGCTATGGACCCTGACACCGCGGGTGGGGTTGACTCAGCTCCGTCGGCGGTGGGAGGCAGATACGGGAGCAGATTTATTTAACTGGGATGTTGAAGCCTATATTAAAAGTATTCCCCGACTAATAAGTGAAGCCAATTACAGGGAATGTGCATTCAGGGTGTTACACAGAGCCTATATCACACAAGTTCAACTGTCCTGAATAGGAGAGACTCTTACACCAAAATGCTTGAAATGTAATCTTGTGGAGAACACTTTTTATCATGCATTTTGGGAAGGTAGTAAATTATTTGACTTCACTAATATCACGTAGAATAGTAGGTACTCCCCTGCAATTGATACTGGACTACCCAGGCGCATTTCGGGGCCTAACCACAGATGAAACACTTTTATGTCGTAAGCTATGTTTAGTGGCGAGAAAATGCATATTACAATCTTGGACTTCAGATAAGCCTCCTGAATATTGGCATTGGCGCAACCAGACACACCAACTGATGACATGGGAAGCAAGAGAGGCAAAGGTTCATGCCGCCGTAAGGCGCGTTTTCTAAAACTTTGGGGGACAGTGTTAGACACATTAACTCAAAGAGGACACATTAACACGTTATGAACGGGAAGCAAGCAAAGATACACATTTATGACCTTACTTCTACATGCACACATCCGATGGGAAACAAGGAGGGAGAGAGTAGGGGGAAGAGATAGGGGGGGATGAGGGGGGTAGGGAGAAAGGATTATAAGGAGTGTTCGCTTACTAATTTGCTGTAAAAAGTTCCTTTGAGCGTTGGTTTAATTGGAAGGGGGAAAAAAAAAACAACTAAGATGCAAGTTGTGTATCATGTTCAATACGGCCGAAAATCTTTGTCTGTCACACTTAAGACCAAAAGCTGATGTATGCCCATAAAGTGTGTGTAATTTCCTGGAATACAGGTAGAAACATTAAAGTGGTACAGACTGATGATAAATTGGCTGATAGAATACCTGCCTGATTAGTTATAAGTTTGAAGCAGTTTTACTATATAAAGATTTGAAGACCATATAGGTCACAGTTTAATAGTTAATAGGGATTATGACTTACATGCTGTCCATAAAACAGCGAGAAGAGGGGGATAATAACTAAATGATTGATGACTGTATGGAACAACTTGTATTGACGGCAGGAAATCTTGAATATTTAAATGATGTTGTGTCAACACTGAGTAGGAGAATTCCCTGTACAGTCACTACTAAAACAATGTGTAAATGGCAAAGGGTCATCATCCATAGCATTAGAGAGGGGGGATGGGGGATAAAATGTGAAAAGTTGATGGTGATCTGTAGTAAGTTAACAAAAATTTTTTTTCTGTGAACATTTATATCTTTGAGGCTGTGTACAAATGGACAATGGACTGTATTTTATTGAAGTGTTATCAATAAAAACGTTGAAATATAAAAAAGGGAAAACTTGGCTTAAATTTGATGGAAACCTGGGCCTCAGAATCTAAACTAAAGCTAAATAAAGAAAAAACGAAATTCATGGTCATTACCAACCTATTTGACCAAAATGACTAAAACAGTTTCACAATTGACAACACTTCATTCCCCACTGACAATAATCTGAAAATTCTAGGTATAATTATAGACAAACATGCTATCTCTCACTGTTACCAATAACCTACCCTTCAATTATGGGCAGCTCATGTCTTTGTCAGTGGGCAAACTTACAAAATCAGCAAGGGATCAAATACTTATTTCCCCCACTGTAGATGTGCTAACTGGTTAGCAGACGATTAACACAGGAGCACTTTCCATCTCCATAACAGGCGACAATAAGTGCTCCCGTGATAATTTTTGTAAATGGCTGCACACTAAGGCAAACAGCGCATGGCGATATATTCAACAAATGGAAAAATACCCCTTTTTCACAGCCATGGAACAAATGGCCTAAGTGTGGGAAAGACCCGTATAAGAATGTGCTAAGGCCATTTCTTACTGCAACTTAGTAAAATAACTCCTAAATGGAAACACTACAAAGTTGACAGCCCAAAGCAAACTTCTTCTTTTTTTTTTTTAATCACCTTACCTAACAGAATGTGCCACAAGGATCTCAAAAACAGTCAGAACAGCTCCTAAAACATGAGCTACAGTAATGCATCTTTTTAAAACAGTGACTTTCCCCACTCTGTCTATGACTGACAACTGAACCTGATTAGGACAATAACTGGCTCAGCATCACACCAGCCCAATTTTATTGTGTTGTTTAAGGACCATAATGTAAGAGTGGTGTGGTACCCATAAACATGAGTATGAAAACGTGGAATGCATTACCAACTCACTTGAAAATGATCAACGAATTAACTAACTTCCGCAAAGCTTTGAAAACCCATCTCTTTAATAAAGCTTACCACGAGAACCAATAATGACTAAAACACTACCCCTACACGTCTTTATCCAGAACGTCTCACTGTATAGCTGCATAACCTGATCCTCTTATCTTCTTTTATCCTTTATAACACCAATTGTATTTCTTCTCTGTTACGGCGATGCCATAGCAGATCTCTGTAAGCCACATTGAGCCTGCAAATAGGTGGGAAAATGTGGGATACAAGTGCAATAAATAATAATAATAATATTATGTTTTTGATTACAGTGCTACTTTGGTAATGAATATCAACTGTAGATTTTATTTGCGATAGATGGCGGCATTTGTAGAGGTAATGGAGCTGTTGAGTGTTTAGAGCAAAGATTTTCTTTTAAATTCCTTATATATTTTTTTTTGCTTATTTTTCACAGGGTTTCTATTTGATGCATTCACAGAAGGTGGTGGGTAGCATTTATTCCTTGTTGTTTATTTACAATCAATAGAACCAAAACTTTGATAAAGAAATAGAGAAGTTATATGACAGAAAACTAAGTTTAAACACAAAAGAAAAACATACTACAGTCCACTTTGAGAGGGGAACCAAAATTGAAAGTTTCATTTAGAAACTGGAACAAAACAAAAAAGAAATAAGGGAGAAAAAAAACCCACCGAGTCGAGACCCACTGTTTAAACATCAAAAGGCCTAATAACTAAGGAGAATTAGTGGAAGCCCTTGGAATACCTTAACTTCAAGGAAATATTGCAACTGTTCAGATTCATGAAAGAGATATCTATTACCTTGATAGGAAATAAAACATTTACAAGGAAAGTGCAGCTGAACTGTGGCTCCTAACAAAGTTCATCCATCCAGAAACATCTAAAACAAATAGCATAAGCGATACCATACTAGGATAGACTGAAGATACATCAAGCCCAGTATCCCGTTTCCAACAGTGGCCAATCCAGGTCACAAGCACCTGGCAAGATCCCAAAAGAGTAAAACAGATTTTATGCTGTTTATCCTAGAAATATGCAGTGCATTTTTCCAAGTCCATCTTAATAATGGATTATGGACTTTTCTTTTAGGAAATTATCCAAACCATTTTAAACCATGCTAAGCTAACTGCTTTTACCACATTCTCTGGCAATAAATTCCAGAGTTTAATTAAACCAGAGAAAATATTTCTTCACCTGTGTATTTTAAAATTTAAGACTTAGTAGCTTCAATGCATGCCCCCTAGTCCTAGTATTTTTGGCAAAAGTAAACATGCAATTCACATCTACCTATTCCACTCCACTCAGTATTTTATAGACCTCTATCATATCTCCACTCTTCTCCAAGCTGAAGAGCCCTAGCAGCTTTAGCCTTTCCTCAAAGGGAAGTCATCCCACCCCCACCCACCTTATCATTTTCATCACCCTTCTCTGTACCCTTTCTGAGATGCAGTGCCCAGAATTTACAGTATTAGAGGCGAGATCGCACTGTAGAGCAATACAAAGGCATTGTACCATTCTCATTTTTGTTTTACATTCCTTTCCTAATAATTCCTAACATTCTATTTGCTTTCTTAGCTGCCGCTGCACACTGAGCAGAGGATTTCAATATATCATCAACGGTAACACCTAGATCACTTTTTCTGGGCAGCAATTCCTAACATGGAACCTTGCATCACGTAGCTATAGCTTGGACTCCTCTTTCCCACATGCTTCACTTTGCACTTACTCACATGAAACATCAAACATCATCTGCCATTTGGATGCCCAGTCTCGAAAGGTCCTCTTGCAATTTTTCACAATCCTCTTGTGATTTAACAATTTTGAATAACTTTTTATCATTGGTAAATTTAATTACCTCACTAGTTATTCCCATCATTACATCATTTATAAATATGTTATCAATAGAAATCAAACAAGATAAAACATGGAAAAGAAAATAAGATGATACCTTTTTTATTGGACATAACTTAATACATTTCTTGATTAGCTTTCGAAGGTTGTCCTTCTTCGTCAGATCGGAAATAAGCAAATGTGGTAGCAGATAGTATATATAAGTGAAACATCCAAGCATTACTTTGATAGTCTGACATGGTGGGGGTGGGTAGGAGGTATGCATGGGGACATCAAAGCATTTCATTGAAATTCTAACAGGATGGGTGTGGGTAGGTGAGAGGCGGGTGATAAACTGAGAAATACAATTTTATGGTTTATAATGGGCTAGAAAACCCAGATTCATGTTAAGTCCTGTCTGTTGGGTGTCAAAATATTCAATCATTCTGACTTCAAAGGTCTTGTTCCTGTATTGTTTTAAAGTTACCTTTCAGGATTCTTACTATGAAATCACTGGTGCAGTGATCTGGTCTTGTAAAGTGCTGGCCCACCGGGGTGGGAACCTGACTGGCACCGGCTATCTTCAGATTCCCACCCCGGTGGGCCAGCACTTTACAAGACCAGAACACTGCACCAGTGATTTCATAGTAAGAATCCTAAAAGGTAACTTTAAAACAATACAGGAACGTAAGACCTTTGAAGTCAGAATGATTGAATACTTTGACACCCAACAGACAGGACTTAACAAGGATCTGGGTTTTCTAGCCCATTATAAACCATAAAATTGTATTTCTCAGTTTATCACCCGCCTCTCACCTACCCACACCCATCCTGTTAGAATTTCAATGAAATGCTTTGATGTCCCCATGCATACCTCCTACCCACCCCCCACCCTGTCAGACTGTCAATGTAATGCTTGGATGTTTCACTTATATATACTATCTGCTACCACATTTGCTTATTTCCGATCTGACGAAGAAGGACAACCTTCGAAAGCTAATCAAGAAATGTATTAAGTTATGTCCAATAAAAAAGGAATCATCTTATTTCTTATTTTCTTTTCCATGTTTTATTTTGATTTCTATTGATCACCTTAAGAGTGGACTAACACAGCTACCACACCTCTCTACTTAAGATAAATATGTTAAAAAGCAGTGGTCCCAGCACAGAACCCTGGGAAACCACACTATCGACCCTTCTCCATTGAGAATACTGACACTACTCTGTTTTCTCTCTTTTAACCAGTTCTTAATCCACAATAGGACAATATCTCCTGTCCCATGACTTTAATTTCCTCAGGAGTCATTCATGATGTACTTTGTCAAATGCCTTTTGAAAATCCAGATACACAATATCAACCAGCTCACCTTTAGCCACATGTTTATTCACCCCTTCAAAGAAATGTAGTAGTTTGCTCACCAGACTAAATCCATGTTGGCTTTATCTCATTAACCCATGCTTATGTATATGCTCTCTAATTCTGTTCTTTATAACGGTCTGTACCATTTTACCCGGTACCGATGTCAGGCGCACCGTTCTATAATTTCTTGGATCACCTCTGGAACCCTTTTTAAAAATCGGTGTTACATTGGCCACCATCCAATCTTCCGGGTACCATGTTTGATTTTTAAAGATAAATTACATAAAAACATAAGCAGTGCCATACTGAGACAGACCAAAGGTCTATCATGTCCATATCCTGTTTTGAACAGTGGCCAATCTAGGTTACAAGTATCTGGCAAGATCCCAAAACAGTACAAATCATTTTATGCTGCTTATCCTAGAAATAAGCTGTGGATTTGCCCCAGTCCATCTTAATAATGGCTTATGGACTTTTCTTTTAGGAAGATATCCAAACTTTTTTTTAACCCCGCTAAGCTAACTGCTTTTACCACATTCTCTGGCAATGAATTCCAGAGTTTAATTACACGTTGAGTGAAGAAATATTTTCTCTGATTTGTTTTAAGTATACTACTTTATAGCTTCATTACGTGCCCCCTAGTCTAAGTATTTTTGGAAAGAGTAAACAAGTGATTCACATCTACCCATTCCATGCCACTCATTTTATAGACCTCATATCTTATCGCCCCTCAGCCATCTTTTCTCTAGACTAAAAAAAAGCCCTGGCTGATTTAGCCTTTCCTCATCCTCTATCATATCTCCCCTCAGCCATCTTTTCTCTAGGCTAAAAAGAGCCCTGGCTGCTTTAGCCTTTCCTCATAGGGAAGTTGTCCCATCCCCTTTATCATTTTCATCATCCTTCTCTTTACCTTATCTAATTTCACTATATCTTTTTTGAGATGCGGTGACCAGAATTGCACACAGTATTCAAGGTGCGGCTGCACCATGGAGCGATACAAAGGCATTATAACAGCGTCATTTTTGTTTTCCATTCCTTTCCTAATAATACCTAACATTCTATTAGCTTTCTTCACCAACACTCCACACTGAGCAGAGGGTTTCAGCCTGTCATCAACAATGACACCTAGATCTTTTTCCTGGTCAGTGACTCCTAACGTGGAATCTTGCATCACGTAATTATAGTTCAGGCTCCTCTTTCCCACATGCATCACTTTGCACTTGCTCACATTAAAAGTCATCTGCCATTCGGACACCTAATCTCCCAGTCTTGTAAGGTCCTCTTGTAATTGTTCATTATCCTCTTGCGATTTAACAACTTCAAATAACTGTGTAGTCAGCAAATGTTACTTCTTCACTAGTTATTCCCATATTTAGATAATTTATAAATATGTTAAAAAGCAGCAATCCCAGTACAGACCTCTTTGGAACCCCACTGTCTACCCTTCTCCATTGAGAATACTGACCATTTAACCCTACATTCTGTTTTCTATGTTTTAACCAGTTTTGAGTGGCCTAGTGGTTAGAGTGGTGGACTTTGGTCCTGGGGTACTGGGTTCGATTCCCACTGCAGGCACAGGCAGCTCCTTGTGACTCTGGGCAAGTCACTTAACCCTCCATTGCCCCAGGTACAAATAAGTACCTAAGCCGCATTGAGCCTGCCATGAGTGGGAAAGTGCGGGGTACAAATTAAAAAAAAAAAAAGAACACTACCTCCTATCCCATGACTCCAATTCCTTCCAGAGTCTTTCATGAGGTACTTGATCAAATGCCTTTTGAAAATCCAGATATACAATAGACAGGCTCATCTTTATCCACATGTTTGTTCAGCCCTTCAAAGAAAGTTGGTAGACTGGTGAGGCAAGATTTCCCTTCACTAAATCCATGTTGGCAGTGGCATAGCCAAGGGTGGGCTTGGGTGGGCCCAGGCCCACCCAGTACCAGCATAACTATAATGTGGCTGGCAGGGATCCCCAAGCCCCACCAGCCGAAAACTCCCAACAACTGTCCCTCCTGCATTCCTTGTAAATAGCAGATCTTCGCCTGCAGTGAGCAGTGACTGATGCATACTGCTCGCACCGGCCCCATAGCCTTCACTCTGATGTATTCTTGCCTAGGTGGAAACAGGAAGTTGCTTCAGAGGGAAGGGTATGGAGCCAACATTAGCAGTGTGTATTAGTTGCTGCCCGTTGCCGGTGAAAATCTGCTATTTGTAAGGTATGCAGGAGAGGGAGGATATTTGAGAGACAATATGGCATGCAGGTGAGAGGAGAGACCACATCATCTGTGGAATGAGGCGGGGTTCTTCTGCCCACCCACCTTGGGCCCAGGCCCACCCAAAATTGGGTGTCTGGCTACGCCCCTGCATGTTGGGTTTGTCTCATTAATCCATGCTTATGTATATGCTCTGCAATTTATAACTATTTTGCCTGGCACAGACGTCAGGCTCATCGGTCTGTAATTTCCTGGATCACCTCTGGAACCCTTAAAAAAAAAATTTGGTGTTACATTGACCACCCTACAATCTTCCGGTATCTTGCTTGATTTTAAAGATAAATTACATATTACTAACAATAGTTCTGCAAATTCATTTTTCAATACTGTCAATACTCTGGGATGTATACCATCTGATTCAGGCAATTTGTTACTCTTCAATTTGTCAGATTGTCCAATTACATCTTCCAGGTTTACAGAAACTTGATTTAGTTTCTCTGACTCATCAGCATTGAATACCATCTCTTCCACATCTTCCTCGATGAAGACTGAAGCAAAGTATTCATTTAATCTCTCATATTGCTAATAGCTCTGCAAGTTCTTTTTTCAATTCTATCAGTACTCTGAGATGTTATATCATCCGGTCCAGGGGATTTGCTACTCTTCAAGTTGTCAGATTGCCCTATTGCATTTTCCATGTTTCCAGAGATTTGATTCAGTTTCTCCGACTCATCAGCATTGAATGCCATTTCTGGCACTGGTATCTCCCCTCACGTCTTCCTCAGTGAAGAACAAAGCAAAGAATTAATTTAGTCTCTCCGCTATGGTCTTGTGTTCCTTGAGTGCCCCTTTTGGTCATCTAGCAATCCAGCTTCTTTCTTCAAATATACCTAAAAAGGTTTTTACTATATGTTTTTCCCTCCAATGCAATCTTCTTTTCAAAGTCTCTCTTTGCCTTCCTTATCAGCAATTTGTATTTGACCTTGCCATTCCTTGTTCTGTTTCCTATTATTTTCAGCCAGATCCTTCTTCCATTTTCTGAAGAATTTTATTTTGGCTGTACTAGCTTCCTTCATCTCACTTTTTAACCATGCTGGCTATCGTTTGGCCTTTTTTCCACCTTTTTAATACATAGAATATCTCTGGTCTGGGCTTCCAGGATGGTATTTTGAATAGCATCCATGCCTGATGAACATCATAGGGACACAGCTTCCTGGACAACTGAGTCCCCTTCGGAGGATCTGCCCATAAAGGTACAGAGCACACACAAGTTGGGCAGCAATACTAAACGGTAGGCCTCACACTATAATAGAATACATATTAAAAGCTTTGCCAACAAGGCCCATCTTATGGCAGTCCACAGGAATAAGTATGACCTGACTTATGAAGGACACCAATTTTGTTTGTTCCAGGACTATTCAGCCCAAGTGGCCAAGCAGGCAATGGCACCATATTGTACTGAGCTTTATAAGAGAGGGATGAGATTCCCCCGTCAATTCCCGGCAAAGGTGCATCTCAAAACAAATATTTTTTTTCACAAAATGCAGGAATTGAAAACCTTTTTTTGGAGAAACTACCTACAGATTGAAACACAGGTTTGGCAGCTTCACCATGTATATATTAGTTCATAGTGCACCTTTATTTACTATACCGCAAATACAAAATATTTAAGTGATTTACATTACATTTTTAAGGAAAGGGGGGAAGACGAGGGAAAAGAGAACAAAAGGAGGCTTAGGTTACATTAATCTATTAATAAAGAGGGAGGAGAAGAATTTTTTGGCATGAAGACCCAAAATACAAAAAAAAAACCAAAAGATACAGACCATACAGAACACAGCGGCAAGATTTTCAAACTGAAGCGTCTCATCATGCCTTACCAAACTACACTGGCTACCCATAGCTGAAAAAATTAGGTTTAAAGTTGCCTGTCTAGTCTACCAGATGCTACAAGGTGCTACCTTCAAACTGTTAATATTTCATCTGTTCGCATCATTCATTCAAACAGACAGACTAAAAGAACAATTGATCTTAGCACCACTGTTCTATAAGGGAATCCGATTTCAGAAGATCTTTAATTTTTTCTTCCCTGTATCAGGAACCTCTCTTTGGAACTCACTCCCTCAAGCAATTAGATCAATTACCTCAACTTTCAGAAGAGGCTAAAAACAAAAAAAACTATCCTATTTCCAAAGTCTGCTACACAACAATCTCTTTAAATCCCTAGACGGACTATAGCGCAATGAAACAAAATACCAACCACTCTCACGCCCTCTGTTATATAACATTGTATCTAACCCACAAGATTGTATTCACACAATGTCCCATCTGTAATATTGTACCATCTTTGCCCCACCAATGATGTAAATCACACTGAATCAGGGGATATTAGTGGTATATAAGATCGGAATTGAATTACGAGAAGTCGATTTAATCATACTAAGACACAAAAGGAGGGGGGAGTGAAGAAAGTGACAAAGGGAGTGATGCTGTAGTAGGATAAAATTATACAGAATTAATGAGGGCATATAATGATGGTAATAGGTAATCTACAACAACATAGTGATTTTTTAATAATGCTTTAAATTTTTTAAATAATTCAGAACAAAAATTTAAAAGGTAGAGTTCCATAAAGTTGGTGCAGCAACATTAAAGCAAAAAGAACGCACATAGAATGTGAACATATTTGCAAAAAAGACGGAATAACCAATAGTGGCTCATGTGCACGATGGGTATAGGGAATAAGAAAACAAAACGGAATGACGGGATTCCAGAGTGCAAAATTTGATGAGTGTTTTTTTTTTTAACTGAATGCTATAAAAAAAGATAGGAAGCCAGTGGTCTCTTATCAGAAGAGTGGAAGCACTATCGTATTTTTTTACACTATAGATCAATTTAACCGCTGTGTTTTGAACTACTTATAACCTATGAAGCTGATAGTGGATAGACCATAAAGAATTACAGTAATTCAGGCAGGACATAATTGAGTGAATCGGCTAAGTCAAGAAGAAAATGAACTGCACTTAGTTGAGTGTATAAAATGATTTCTGTATCAATGAGAAGATAGCTATCTAACTTAACTCCGAGGATTTTAAAGCAGATCTGAACATTATTAATCATTAGAAGGGAGCGAAGTGTAGCAGAGTCAAGGGAAGGAAAGAGAACCACTATTGTTATAGAGATGTTTAATTTGATTAGATGAAAGTCAATTAGCAATAAGATCAATTTTCTGTGAAATACCAGAAATTGTTTGAGCAGAACAGGATTAAAGAGAAAAAAATGACCACATATCATCAGCATAAATGAAAAAAGAAGTTCCAAGTGATTGAATAAAAAGAGCTAGGGTGAGAACGATGTTAAAAGAGTATTTTGGCTCAAAAAATCAAGCCCTGGGGAGCCCCATTGGTTAAATCAAATGATTTAGATAAGGAATTAAGCCACTGAACCTGAAATGTCTTACCATGCAAGTATGACCGAAACCATGACAGTATGTTCCCAGATATACCTAGTAGTATAAGCCGGTGAGGAAGTATTGAATGGTGAACCAAATCAAATGCAGCGCTAAGGTCTAAAAATACCAAAAGCACCTCATTCCCTTGATCTAAGTAGGTACGTACTAAATGAACCAACGCTAAACATTGAGTGTTCAGCACAGTAAGATTCTTTAAATCTGGTTTGATAAGGACATAAATCATTAGTTTTGTCTAGGAAAGATTGCAGTTGTGAAATGAAGTGACCACCTTTTCAGTTAGTTTCAATAAAAAAGGAAGCTGAAATTGGATGAGGTTTGAGGGGTCTAAACTGTCAGCATGAATATTCTTTTGTCAAGGCAAAAACAATGGCATTTTTACATACTGCAAGAGAAGTACCTGCGTTAAGGCTTGATAAAATAATAAAGTGAAGTTGTGGAAGAAAAAAAGAGTCACAAATCTGTTGTAAGAAGTGGGTATTGGGTCAGAAGGGGCAGTGGAAGAATTGAAGTGAACTATGATGTTCTGCAATTCTGTGTAAGAAGGAATAGTAAAATTTATCAGAACAGGTTTACGTAGGGTGAAGGTAGTAAGGGATAAAACAAGATTAGAGGCCAAGGGTGGTAGAGTCCGTTAGACATCCACAATTTTCTTGTGGAAGGCCTGGGTGAAATCAGTAGCATGAAGAGTACTCTATGAGCAGTGTCGAGAATAGTTTGTGATTTGATGGAGTACCTTATAAAGACAAGATGAATTAGAATCCCTTTAAAATAATGAGGTAAAGTAGGATTTTTTTTTTTAGCTAATGTAACAGAATTCCTGTAATGTGCATTCCTTTTCAACAGTGACAAGTAATGTGGAAGTTTATATTTTCTTCATTGGTGATCACAATGGCAGAGTTGTTTCAGAAGCTTAAGGCCCCAATGAAACGAGAGGAGCGGATGCCTTTGGGTGATGTTTAATTTTTTTTCATAGGGACAGCTTTATTAAAAACAGTGGAATTCCAAATACTAACCTGATCTACAGGAAGTGATTGACAATCAGATGGAAAAAGATCACAACAAGAAAGGAATAGATCAGGAGCAAGATCTCGAACATTCCTAAGCTCTTTAGTTTTTGCAGGTAGTGTTAAAATGGCTTTGAATTGGAGAATAGTGAAAATGAAGAAAGCAATAATCTGACCTTGATGCCACTCGGAAGCATGCACCGAAATTCACCGAGGAAGAGCTCGAAGTTTTGGTGCATCATGTCCGTGAAGAGTTTTTAAAACCTTTTTAAAAAGTCATGGCTCTCCATAGGCCACAAAAATCAAATCTGGAAGAAGAGCTCCAAGTTTTGGTGCATCGTGTCCGTGAAGAATTTGGCCGCCTTTTTAAAACGTCACGACTCTCCGTAGGCCAGAAAAATCAAATCTAGAAGAAGATAGCAGAGGAAGTGAGTGCCCTTGGTGTGCAGAGGCACACTGAGAAGCAGTGCAAGTTCTTGTCAAATCCAAGGCACGAAAGCAGTGGAAGCATGCAAAGGGTATGGGGGAGGGCCCTTGCTGCACCATGAATCTGACCCCCCTGGAGGAGGCTGTGTTGCCCACCCTCAGCCGCAAGCAGGTAGTGGGCCTGCGTGGTGGTGTTGACACGCCGGAGGCCATTGATGAAATGATAGGTGAGTTGTGTTTGTTGTGGTACAGGCAAGTAGATGGTGGCAAGACCAACGGTGTGCTGCTAGTCATGATCAAACTGCCTTGTAGTTGGCTTTGTAGGGGAACATCTGGAAGCTCCCACAAGATTGCTAGGTCAAGAGTCCGAATCAACCAGCATCGAGGGCAGAGACGGCGGTGAGTAACATGATGTGCCATGGGGGTGATGGAATGGAATAGTAGTGGTGGGTGGGGCAGCTTGTTATTCAGCTGGCTTTTGTTTTTGTAGGGGAACATCTGGCTGCGGGCACTTCCACAGGGGTATCAGAGCCTATAGCACCATGTAGCAGCCAGTACGACCGAGAAGAAGGTGAGTACAGAGGGGTGGCATGTGTGTTGCGGGGATCTTGAAATAGGATAGCGGTGGTGTGTGTGTACATAGCTTGAAGATAAATTTCTACCCTTTCATTTTTCCCGCTAAGGGGTGTGGCCACTAACACCCACAGAAGGAGGAGAGGATGAGGAGCCGGTTGCGGAAACTGTGACCCTTCAGGTCGATGTTACTCATCTTCTGCCATCAAGTCACACCATAATCGCCCTCCAGCACCCCTTACAGGTATGGCTGGATCAGCACCAGCTGTGGGAGAGGCAGGAGAAGTGGAACGAAGGTGTCAATAGACTGCTTTCAGAGGTGGCAGGTCTTGTAGAGCATTCCACAGATGCCTTATGCAGATACGGATCATGTCTGACATTGAGCAGCAGAACTTGGTGGGCAATGCACTGTTGGAGGAGTTGCAGAACACCAAACGGATGGACAACCATCTCCTAGAGTTGCATGAGTCAGTAAAAAGGCATTTTCATGAGCAGCAAGCCGAAAGGCATTTTCAGGAACAACAGCAGCAGATGAAGATGCTCTTTCAGGGCCTCTTTCGGGATTTGAGGCATAAAGGCTTGCGGGATGACCCCGCAGGCAATTTCCACTGTGCAAATAGTACTGTTCCTTATCAATTCCTCTATATTTCTGTCCCACGTACACATATTTCCCCCCTAAACATAATGTGTTTTAATGTGTGTGTTCTTATTTTTCCCCACTCGTGTCCCAGCCCATCTCTCAATAGTATCTCCCATGCCTGGTATATTCATATTTTCCCACCCAATTCACAGCTTGACAACATTCAGTCCTAATTGTTCTTTCTTGCAAGGTGCAGTGAAACAGCCAGATCAAGCAGTCCTGCGTGACAGTCGACATGGGACACCTTGAAGATCAACCGTCTCTCTGATATTTAACCAAAAATATTGTCTGTGTTAGGTGTACAGGTTTACCGTCTTAATTGTACATTTTGGGAAGTAGGTTTTTGTTGGATTTTATTTTTATTTATAGCATTTATACCCCGCTCTTTCCCGCTCGATAGCAGGCTCAGTGCGGCTTACAATATATAGGTACAGAGCATCACAGGGATAACACAATTTGAGGGTACAAAGTATCAAAGAGGTAATACAATGTATGGGTAAAAAGTGTCACTTAGATAATACAGTTGTGTAGAGAAGGGTAAAAGGAAGAGATGTGGGGGAAGGATTGAGGTATGTTCAATGTTAGTGGTGTGGGTTAGAGTCATAACAACCCAACTTGTTGTTTGGATAGGCTTGTTTGAAGAGGTATGTTTTCAGCAGCTTTCGGAAGCTTAGAAGTTCGGTTGTAGTTCGGATGAATCTTGGTATGGCGTTCCAGAGTTGACTGCCTAAAACTGAGAAGTTGGATGCATAGTAGGTTTTGTATTTGAGACCTTTGCAATTAGGCAGGTATGTTCGCGAGGATTTGGACCTGTTCCTGGCTGGAAGGTCGATTAGGTTGGTCATGTAACTTGGAGAGTCTCCGTGTAGGATCTTGTGGATCAGTGTGTGGACTTTGAAGTGTATTCGTTTTTTAATGGGGAGCTAGTGGAGTTTTTCCCGGAGAGTTGTTGCACTTTCGAATCGTGATTTACCGAAAATTAGTCTGGCTGCCGTGTTTTGGGCGGTTTGGAGTAATTTTTTTAGAATGTGGGCTTTGCAACTAATGAAGATACTATTGCAGTAGTCAGCATGGGTGAGTACTGTTGATTGAACCAGATTGCGGAATGTTTTTGGGGGGAGGAATGGTTTTACTCTTTTCAATACCCCACATCATGCTGAACATCTTCTTCGTGATTGTTTTTGCGCGAGTTTCTCGAGTTAGATGGTTGTCTAATGTTACTCCTAGGATTTTCAAGTTATCAGATATTGGAATTGTGACGTCGGGGGTGATTAGGGTGGTTGGGAGTGGATTGGAGTGTCTTGAAGAGAGGATTAAGCATTGAGATTTTTCTTTATTCAGTTTCATTTTGAAGGCATTGGCCCAGGAGGCTAGGATGTTCATACCATTGAATACTTTATCAGAGATTTCAACAAGGTTGGAATGAAAAGGGATGAATATGGTGACGTCATCAGCATAAATGAAAGGGTTTAGGCCAGCTTTGGATAGGGATTTAGCAAGAGGGATCATCAGAATGTTGAAAAGGATCGGGGATAGAGGCGATCCTTGAGGGACTCCGCATTGTGTGGTCCACGCAGATGATATTGATGAGGTTGATTTGACTTGGTATGTTCTGGTGGTGATGAAACTTTTTATCCATTTAATGATGTTTCCGCCTATCCCTAGTTTGTCCAGAAGTTTTGTAAGGATATTGTGGTCTACCATGTCAAATGCACTGGATAGATCGAACTGCAGAAGAAGTATGTTGTTGCCAAATGAGATTTCCTGTTTGAACTTGGATATTAAGGTGAGTAGTACTGTTTTGGTACTGTGTGCAGGTCGAAAACCGGAATGTGACTCATGAAGTATGGAGAATTTTTGTATGAATTCGTTGAGTTGGGAGGTCACTCGATTTTCCATTATTTTGGTTAGGAGAGGGATGGAGGCCACAGGTCGATAGTTAGTAATGTCTTTCGCTGTTTTTTTTTTGGTAATGGTGTGAGTAGAATATTGCCGTGTTCGGAGGGGAAGGAGCCTTGTTGAAGTAGGAAATTTAGGTGGGTGGTAAGGTCTGTGATGAATCGAGCTGGGACATTTTTCATTAGATAATTGGGGCATGGGTCCAGGTGGCAGTGAGATTTGGAGAGTTTGGATAATGCTATAGAGATTTCCTTCGTAGTGAGGGGGGTGACGTTTGTCCAGGAGTGGTCTGCCGGGATCTCTTCTGGGTCGGGGTCCAGTTCGTCTAGGAAAGTATCAGTGTTTGCATTGTCAGGTGGAATTGATTTGCATAGATTAATGATTTTGTCGTTGAAATGTTTGGCCAGTTGGTCGGCGGATGGGCAGTTTGAGGGTGAAGTTGTTACTGGAGTCGTGTTGATAAGGTTCTTTATGATTTGGTATTGTTTTTTTTATGTCTGTTCCGGTGGCTGTGTTTTGTTTTGTTTTGTATAGTATGTTCTTTTGGCTCATTTAATGTCGTTCTTGTATTTCTTTTGTGTTTGTTTCCACGAATTCAGGGTAAGATCATCTTTTGATTTGTTCCAAATTTGTTCAAGTTTTCTGGTTTGTTTTTTTTAGTTGCTTTAGTTCCTCGTTGAACCATGGTGAGGGTTTTTTCTTTGTGCGTAGAGTTTTGGAGTGTAGCGGGGCGATTTCATCCAGAGTGAGTTTGCATCTGTGTTCCCATTTTGTGAGAAAGTGGTTTGAGTTTGGATCAGTTGACCAGTCATTGTCGTACATTTGTTGCCAGAAGGTTTCCTTGTCAATTCGTCCTCTGGTTTGGATTGTTATAGGGTCAGGTGGTTTGGATTGGTCTTTTTTCCGCCATTGTATGGAGAGGGTTGCTTTGTGATGGTCTGACCAGGGGGAAGCTGTCCAGCTAATATCTGATGAGATGAAGGTTTGGTCTGTGGAGTATTTGTGTGTAATGATGTCGAGTGAGTGTCCCTTAATATGAGTTGGTACTGTTGGAGGAAGGTTGAATTCACATGGTTGGAGGAAGTCTATGCATTCCCAGGTGTGGGCAGAATTGGAATCTTCTAGATGGAGGTTTAGGTCTCCTATTAGTAGTATGTTGGAGTTGTTGATGCATGTATTTGATATAAAGTCCATGAATGTGGTTTGGTTATGGTTCCAGTTGTTGGGAGGTCTATAGAACAGTATACAGGTTAGGTGTTCGTGTAGTGTGGGGCTATATAGTTTTATAGAGGCGATTTCGAGTTCAGTTGAAATGGACTCTGAGATGGGTTCTGCGGAGAAGTAGGATCTGTAGACGAGTGCAATCCCTCCTCCTCTTTTGTCTTTTCTAGGCCAGTGTGGTATTTCGTATCCCGGAGGACAAAGATCATTTATAATGGGGTCTTCTGAGTTGTGGATCCAGGTTTCCGTGATGAAGAGTAAGTCTCAAGTTTGTCCGAGGTGATCCAGTCTGAGATGATTTCGCTTTTATTTACCACTGATCTTGCATTGATATATCCTATTCGGACGGATAGGTGTGGATCAGCGGTTTGGCGAGCTGGGCGGATTTTTACAAGTTGTCTTATTTTAGGAGTTTTGGGATAGTGTGGGACTGTTTTTGATTTTATGGATGATATCCTGGATGATGGTGGGTTTCTCTGGTTATTGTTGGTATGAGAGGGGGTGAGAGGTGTGCGAGTGTTTAAGTTGTGTTGAAGGATTGATGTCATGTTGTGTTCAGTTGATGGGGTTGTGAGACTTGCGTGAGTTGTGGCGAGTAGGTTGATAGTGAAGATTAATTTCAGTAGGATCATGCTGGTAGTGTATTTAGGTTAGATAGTAAGATAGTGGGTGTAAGTGGGATGATAGGGCAACATATCAACCTAGCAGACATATGTACAATTGGATAATGGTATTGTAGATGTAAGATATCTAGATAACAGTGAGGCGTATTTTCAAAGCACTTAGCCTTCCAAAGTTTCAGAGTAACCTATGGAAATTTCTAAGTCTAAGTGCTTTGAAAATGAGCCTGATAGTGTGATACTGCTTTAGTATGCTAGCTGGCAATATCACAGATAATAACAGCAAGATAGTAACTGTACGCTTCAGTATTGCAAAGAAAAATGGTGTTGTGAGTATGAGGTATCTAGTTGTTGTACTTTGGTGCTACTGTCTTGTGCTAGCAAGGTAGTGTTTAACAGGTAGTATCAGCAGTATAGTAATAATAAGTCCTACTACAGTTCAGTATTATGCTGTAAAATGCATAGAACGCGTAGAGTCAGTATTATGCTGTAGAACGCATAGAACGCTTAGAGTCAGCATTCGAGACATTAACTATGACTGTATTCAGAATAATTCTGCGAAGAACAAAATTGGTAGGCCACAACGGAAATGTATATATTCTACATTATTGTATTCTGTTCCTGATCACCACCCTCAATAAAGGTGACAGTATCACAGAGAACGCCTAATTTTTGTAGGAGAACTACTATAGTGTCTGAAATATGTTTGCAGTAAAACAAACGTCCAGGGCAGCATTTGTGGTCTCCTGCCAGGCCTTGACCACAACAGATACACCCTCAAACACTGAATTTTTTCTGTGGTAATATAGATGGTTTCTCCGGAAAAGTATTGGTTTTGTGCGAAACATAAAAAAGGTATATGCGATATTGGGCACACTAAACACAAGGGTTTTGTCTCCTATTAACTTTATTGCATTAAATAGATGAATATTTAAACCTTTTCTGAGTACATAGACGGTATCTCTCCTGAATGAAATATAAGTTGTGGTTAAAAAAAAAAACACTATGCATATGTCTTCTAGGTTCAGTCCGTTATCAACCTTAATTGCATTACATATATGAGACTGTACTGCACAAGTTGTAGCGGACTACACAGGCCATGCAAAGTACTCCTGATCAGCTTCTGTCGCACCGCATTTCCCCTGGTTACATCTGATCCTCCATCCAAGGGATTTATATTCACCTCTGGTGGCACTACTATGTCGACCTTGAGTCGACGTTTCAGTGCGGATGTTATGCAGCATGCAGCACACAGTCACAATGTCCGTCACCTTATCGAGGCATATTGCAGGGATCCTCCTGAAAGACGCAAACAGCAGAACTGGCTCTTCAGTACCTCAAAGGTCCGCTCAATAGTACACCTTGTCAAGATGTGCGACTCGTTGTAGTGCTTCTCTGCCTCCGTCCAGGGCACTGTGAGCAGGATCAACAGCCATGGTTTGGACCCATATCCAGCATCCCCTGCAGGAACACAGCAGTACATTAGTACTGAGCACACAGTATTAGTGCCTCCCACTATCCAAAACAAAGGCCCTTCCCTGAAGTCTAGTGCCACTTTTTATAGAGGGTTGGATATGCATCCCTCTGGACTCCTGCCACATCTGTTAAAAAAAACAATAGCACTCACCAAGTAACCACCCGTGTCAGAATCTCCCCTACACAAATTTTTGCCCAAGCAAACTGCCAGGATATAAGAGTCATAGCAGCTCCCTGGAAAGCGTGACACATCGAGGATCCTCACGTTAGAATCGCAGACCACCTGGACATTCAGCGAGTATCCCATCTTGCGACTGAGGTACTGGATTTCTTGATCCATCGGTAGGGTGAATGCAACGTGAGTGCAGTCAATGGCTCCCAGGACATTGGGCATGCCAGTGATCTTGAAAAAGTTTTGTTTAATCCTCTGCTGTTCCTCTTCCCCCGCAGGGTATCTAATGTGGCGGTGAACACATCTTTTCAGGGCACACAGAACCTGCATCATAAAAGGCAAAAAAGGGGAGCAAGATTAGACCATAGAATTGTTATGGTGCTTAACCATTTACATGGGCCTCCAAAGTCACCATTCTCCAGGTACCACCACCAGTCAGAAGTCCAAATGTAGAGCAAAGGGGGGTCATAATGTATGTGATCTATTCTGTCTTTCTTTCTTCCACTTTCTAAACTGTCTATTGCCCAACCATGTTGAAGAGGTCTACAGTTCCAAAAATAAATACAAGTGCATAGCACAATCTACTATAATAAAAAGCACCTCCAACGTTCTGAAGCTGACTCCGTGGCAGTGAAGGGTTTGTGCTGCCTATAACGCTGTATCCATCGCCTGTCCTGATGTTAGCGTGCTACCTGGTTCGTCACAAGCAGCACTGACCAACCACACGATAGCAACACAAGGCACACCAACGGATTCAAAAAATAGTGCAACCTGCATGCCCAGACACAGATTCACACACATAACTTCACCGAAGCAGAAAGACAACCAGCCTCAAGACTGCCGGTACCGCCGGGTAACCCCCCCACAGCCAACGTCCAAAACCTCAACACTACTGCTACCGGCGCCAGTGACAACCACCTAAGATAATTTACGCCACACCCCCACCCTCAGTCCGCGCCCAACGCAAACACACAAAAGCTCTATCAGAAAGACACACCAAAACGCAACAACATGGTCTGAAGGATACGTCAGCCTCGCAACGGGAACCCCCCCCCCCCACAGCCACACTGTCCCAGTTTGCCAACCAAGGCCCCCCCCCCCAATAAGGGGGGAGGGGGCCCTGGAATGTTGCTAGCACCCGTTTCCTTTCTGTTCGAAATGGGCCTCTTTTACTAGTAATGGAACTAAGAAAAAGGGGAGAAACAATGGGGGAGGGGACAGCTACCATAGAGTGGAAAGGCAAGAGGAGAGGAGAAAGAGGATATGGGGGGTGGGCAGGGAGAAAGGTAAGACTACTACCTGTGCTAGATGTCTTGAAACCGTAGTTTGGTCCACACCGCTGTTACCCCCTATCACGTGCTGGAATGTCCCTGTAGTAAGGAACTGCAGAACAACTAGCAACTTCACCAGCCCAGGTCCCGAGGACAGAACACAAGGAGGTGGGGCTGGACATGGGCAAGGGGTGCAAGCACAGGTCGCCTTGGCTCCCATCTTGGCTTGTCAGCTTGCCTCTTTTCTACAAAGTCCAGCCGCACCAGGTAGAATCCACCATCCATTTCCCAGTCACAGCGAAACATGTGCAAGACAAACGCCCAAATAGCACACTCAGGTTTGTATGTCGCTTTTCAATGATGTGAAACCTCCCCAAAGCTACCTCTATTGCCATGTCATATGCATGCACCTACATGGCCAACGCAAGGAGACTTGATGATATCAAAAAGTTGAAGCAGATTGGTTAGTCTGTGTTTCCCTCCCCTAAGTAGCCATCATGTATTACACTTGCAAATGAGGTGCTGCCTCGCTGTCGTTTTTTATCTCTCAATTATATTTTCACACATGCTGGTGTGTGCAGCATATGGATGTACACAGAGGAGGTACTGGTTCCATCAGAGTTTTCATTTCAACATTTTAACATTCTCTACATTGTCGTTGAAAAACATCCGCCCTGAACCCCCCCCCCCCCCCCCCCCAGCATTACATGACTTATAACTAATTTCCTCACTACTTCAACAACGGTTTACCTTAGATCACAAGAACAACACACAAGGTTAGTAACAAAAATTTGTACTTGTTAAAAAAAAAAAAAAAAAAAAAAAAAAGGATTAGGGAGAATATCTACAATATATACACAGGGATGGGGAAGGAGCAAGGGGGTTGGATACGGGAGCCAGGGAGAGGAGAGAAGGTCATGGGTGCGGCACAGCGGGGTCTAGGTGGGAGGAGAGATACTGGACCACCTGGGAAAGGTGCTCCAGTGTTTTCCCTCCCACATGCATCAGCTGTGCTGCCTCCAGCTCCTCTCTGGTAAGGCCTGGATGGGAGAGAGGTATGGGTCTACAAGGGTGGAAGGGATAGGGGAAGTAGATCTGTGGACAAGGGTGGAATGGGGGTGGTGCAGCGGTCGACAAGGGCAGAGGGGGAGTGAGAGAGGATGTCCTCCCCTGTTAGGTCCACCACGCCACCCGCAAGTAAAGAGAAGTCCTGTCAATTTCCATACAGAACACCTCAGACACACACACACTGGTATATGCTGTACCTGTGCAACTCACTATGGACAATTATGAGCTCGAAACGCTCCAGGAGGGGGGTAAATTCTTCGGAGGGGCCCCGGCAAGGGCGGCCATGGGTGTAAGGGTGGTTCAGTATGAGGGGGTACCATGGGTTGGAGAGGAGGTGCCGGGTGGAATGTCATGGGGGGGGCAGGACCAGAAGGAGGGAGGAGTGACACCTGCCATGGAGCCCTCCTCCTCCTTATCATCATCATCCTCCTCTTCTTCTAAAGAGGCTTCTGCAGCGAGACAAGAGGGGAACTGTCACAACCCCTGGGCATTCAAATCAGATCTCCCGTTGTAGTTAACCCCATAGACAATCAATGAATACCTGGACTGTTATCGAGGTACACTTTAACCTCCTGGAGCCAGGGTCTATTATTTTTCTGCAGTGCCCTTGCGCGCTTTTTCAGTTCTTCCACCTGGAAAACATGAGGCCCTCAAGTGTCCTTGCCATCCCGAGGTGGACAAAAGAAGTAGAGGACAGAAGAAAACATGGTAAAAGGGAATTAACAGCAACATGCAGCTTTTTTTTTTAACATGTATATTATGAACGTATAAAAATACCATATGATATGCTGACAGCCGTCCAATTATTTGATAATGAAGGCAGGATGGAGGGAGGGAAGTGCACAGTGAGAAATGGCGGAAATACTCACAGATCTCGGGTAGGATGAACTCCTGTTAAACAGGTGCTGCACCACTTCCCAGCCCTTGTCCACCCATTTGATATTTCTCCTCTTCCCCTACTGGAAGAGGAGGCGCTTTTTGTTTACAACAATCAGCTGTGCCAGCCACAGCACATCTATGTCGGAGAAGTTGAGCTTTCAGCCGCAGGGACCAGATTGCACAACTATGACTTCTCCAACACGGATGTGCACGTACGCACACACGCACAAACAAGTCGATGACAGCGCTTATACATACACTTTATGGATGTGCTTATGTTGACAGCAGATGACAGCTCCTGAGCACCCGTAAAATGTATCACGTTAAAGGTGTGCGGTCCTTCCCAGAGTTCTGGGTATGACTCCTAAAGTTTTTTCCTCTGAAATGATTCCTCTTAGTATATTAATTCAAAAGGAGTGAAGCCTGTGAAACTGGGATTATCTTAATCAGTGGGAATTGGATTAGAGATTCAAGTGTTTGTATTGTTAAATAATTTCTGGTTTTAAAAAAGAAAAAAAATGAAATCAGGTGTATTATTTCCAATGAAATTCAGTTCCAATTAAATTAATTGACTATACACTGTCTTGGGTTTGAAGAAGCCAACCAGACAATGTGGAATAATGATTCAGATAAATAATACAGTAACTGGGGATAATCAGGTTAATACCACGTTTTCTTTATGGTTGTTTAATTGATCTCCTTGTCTTGTTTCACTCTCCCTATTTATTTTGTGGTCTAAGAAAGAGAAAGATTGTATATAATCCATTTATCTAGTTGAGATTGTTTTCCTCTAATATTGTATTAATGTACAGTCATTTCTGTATTACTGTTTGCAAGTGACCCTTGTAAAATGAAAAATTATAAATAAATGATTAAAGGTGTGCGGTCCTTTGTGTGCATCGCCTGTTGGAGAGGAGGTGCCGTCATTGCCATAATTTGAATGAGAACCAGCTAATTACCATACATTTGCATTGCGTTTTCATTGTGTACTTGTAAATACGGTAGACAGGTTGCTGTAGGCTTTTGCACATTCGTCACAAGATACAGTGATCGCTAAACTGGCTGAAAACACTTGTTGCCAGCCAGTAAGTTTTGTGCATCCGCCCCCTTAGTCAGGCTTTCCCACCATAATTCTTTTCTCCTTTCCCTTATTCCTCTGGTCTATTTCCATGGATGATGCCTCGTTCAGTACACGTTTTTTTTTTTTTTGGGGGGGGGGGTCTTTTTTGCCTCTGAAAACTCTGAGATTTATTGTAAAACACCCAGATGTCACATGGTGATTGGTGGTATATCAAATAATAAATAGGAATGAAGTTTTTCAATATGTAATTTAGGGGAATATAAAACTGTTAAATCCTCCTTCCTTTTCCTCCTGATTCAGTTGTGGGAGGCAGTTCAAACAAGTCTGCAGCCAGGTTCTCCTTTCAGACTGCTGGGAATGTTTAGAAGTTTTGTGCATAGTAACATAGTAGATGACGGCAGAAAAAGACCTGCACAGCCCATCCAGTCTTCCCAACAAGATAAACTCATATGTGCTACTTTTTGTGTATACCTTACCTTGATTTGCATCTGCCATTTTCAGGGCACAGACCGTAGAAGTCTGCCCAGCACTAGCCCTGCCTCCCAACACTGGCTCTGCCACCCGATCTCCGATAAGCTTCTGAGGATCCATTCCTTTTCAACAGGATTCCTTTATGTTTATCCCATGCATTTTTGAATTCCGTTACCGTTTTCATCTTCACCACCTCCCGCGGGACGGCATTCCAAGTATCCACCACTCTCTCCTTGAAAAAATACTTCCTGACATTTTTCTTGAGTCTGCCCCCCTTCAATCTCATTTCATGTCCTCAAGTTCTACTGCCTTCCCCTCTACGGAAAAGGTTCATTTGCGGATTAATACCTTTCAAATATTTGAACGTGTATCATGTCACCCCTATTTCTCCTTTCCTCCAGGGTATACATGTTGCAAGTCTCTCCTCATACGTCTTGTAACGCAAATCCCATACCATTCTTGTAGCTTTTCTTTGCACCGCTTCAATTCTTTTTACATCCTTAGCAAGATACAGCCTCCACAACTGAACACAATACTCCAGGTGGGGCCTCACCAACGACCTATACAGGGGCATTAAAACCTCCTTTCTTCTGCTGGTCACACCTCTCTCTATACAGCCTGGCAACCTTCTAGCTACAGCCACCGCCTTGTCACACATAAGCGTTGCAAGAAAGACCCATCAGAAGAAGGACACAACTGATAAAGCTAAGTTGTTTCCAATCTATAAGAACGTGTTTAACTGTGATGAAGTAAATGAGCCTTATATAAAGGCTATATATCACGAGGTTTCCAGGCCAATGATGAAGCAGCCCAGCCCCCACAGCCAATAGTTCAGTAGCTGGGGGCTTCTTGAGGCCTTTCCTCCAACCACACGTAAAGTAAGGTTTAATCATGTGTGATAAGGCTAGATAAGCCCAATACAAAAATAATACTGGATTGTCAGTTAACAATGGAAAGCCAAGTGAGAAGTTTGAGCAAAACAATTTATTTTAAGCTCCATCAGTTAACAGCCATCAGAAGTTTTAGTTCAAGCAATAATTTTGTCACATCTGGATTATTGTAGTGCACCATACTCAGGAATGCATAATAAATTACAGAAAAGGTTGCAGTTAATGCAAAGCATGACTGCAAAACTGATTTATAGTGTAAAAAAAATTTGATTGTCATGCCATTGTTGATTGACTTGCATTGGCTGCCAGTTGTCGCATGTATTGAATTCAAAGTTGTATGTATGGTTTTTAAGATTATTCATGGTTTATGCCCAAGTTCTCATGTACAATTATTATCCGTACCATCCTTCAGATCTTCTCGATTTTGTTCCACGTTAAGTTTGAGTTTTCCCATAGTTCAGAATGTGTTACTTATTTCATGATAGCTCTTTCAGTTACCAAGCCAGTAGTTTATGGAACACTACCCCAGTAACTAAAAATGGACAATGACTAATTATTTGTTATTCTAAAAATTATTGAAGACCTATCTGTTTAACAAATATTTAGAATGACTCTTGACCATGTTTTTATTAATTCTTTGTGACCTTCTTTGATTCTTGTGTAGATACAAGTGGGATATAAACACATGTATGGTATGGTAAGAGAGGATTTCTCGTGATTCTCCTTTTAAAATCTCTGTTTTAAAATTTTATTTGAAAAGAAGGGAAAAAAAAAAAAAAAAAAGACTAAGCATGCCTCTTGAGCGCCAGTGGTGAGGAACAAATGTGTGGGAGTCTGAGCAAAACCTAAGAACACATTGGCACTTGTTTTCTGCGCTTAAGTATAAGCTTTTCAAGTGGAAAATTTTTTTTTTTTAAGTTTATATTTAAGGAACAAAATGTGCCTGCACTTCAGGGTTTGAATGGGCATGCACACAAGAGCTTTGCTTAGTGCAAAACTCTTGTGTGCATGTGTCAGGCACATTTCTCCTCCTTGCACTGTGCATATAATTTGCATGCTGTCAATGTTGAGCATTGGGGAGTTATTTTTGTGCACTGGTTTTGTGGTATTTCCAGCGCTGCTTCCTAGAGTGCCAGAGTTCTGAGCTTCAGCCCACCAGTTTGGTATCACTGTTGGGGTCAGATAACAGGTTAATATACCACCCCTATCAGTGTGTTAAAAACAGTCTGGAAGACAAGATTTGCTTTATTCAGAGGGTACTAACTTGATCTGATAATACAAATAAGTTACCTTGTTTTTGTATTACAAAGGCAGTCTTATCTTTTATGTTCACAGGGTGGGGAAAGGATTAAAAAGAAGCTGTCTGAAATAATGCAGTCTTTGAGGTTTCAGGAACAAAGTCAATAGTAAGAAGTTTCCTACCAGGACACACCCTGATATTGTCTTCAGCATCCAAGGGTTGATGCAGTTACCTTGCCTTAGTACCATGCATTACAACTAAGCATGTGGCTGTCTAATGTAAACATAACACAAATATTATGCTCCCTAATGCTGTAAGCCAATAGCATGCAAATAACTGCTTTGTTAAAAATAAAAATGTGCCATCTGTAAAAACCACACAGCACTGAGATAAGATGCAGCTGTCTGCTGGATACTTCCCCTACTCCAGCTCTCCCTGCAAAAGGTAGCCTAGTGGACCCCAGACTCCTCAAAACTTTCCTGGTGGCACAGTGACCCCTTGTCCATGACACTCCCATCCCAAAGATTTCCCTGGTGGCTTGTGGGCTGCACCCCCTTCCCAGACCCACTCACCAAATTTACCCCAGGGGACCATATAGATTCCCCCCCCCCCCCCATGTCTCCTGACTGACCCAGAACCCTCAAATCCCACCTTTCAAGTTGGGAGGTAGGAGCAATGCCCAAGTGCTCTTGCCTCTGTGTGGTGCTCCTCGAGATACATTGTATGGGGGGAGGGGTCAATATTTATTGCCTTATTTGGCAAACTGACTCCATTCAGTGCATTCTGAAATCCAGCACAACAGCAGGACCAAGTGGGCATCACTCCTACCTCTAAAGATCAGATTTCAGGATGGATGTGGAGAGGATATTGGAGGAATCTACTTGGGCACGTGTGGTAAATTTTCATGGGGGACAAGGAGGGTTCCACTACCAGGGAAATCTTTGGGGCAGGGCAGGTTGGGACCAGAGTTCACTGGGTATTTTTTGTGAGGATGGAGGAAGGGTTCAGGTCTGGAGCCCACTGGGTCACCAGGGCTCTTGGATCATCTATGGTGGAGTGCCACACCACCTCGGATAATCTCTTTGCTCCCTTGCTACATCTCTATTCCAGTCTAAGGCCGGCATTAAAATTCAGCACAAGTTTAAAAAAAATTGTGCTAGATCTTAGGACAAGTTTTTTTTTTTTACAATGCGTAAAATATTACTTCCTGTTCCAGGGCAGAGGGAGCAGGGAGCCAGTGGAGCCAACAGGCGCGCAGTTGCTCTCTGCACCCTCCAGCAGCCAAGAATGCACAGGGGGTGTCATTGCGCGGGGGGGCGTCATGCTGCACCCTGGGGGGACAGACACCTCTGCACCCGGGGGGAGGGGTGCGCAGCAGCAATCCGCCCCAGGTGGCAGCCGACCTAGGATCGCCACTGCAGCAGCCACTTGGATCCTACAACCACTACCTGCAGGGACTTCTCATCCAGATTTCCTTGATACATCATGTTATCACATCAGATGCTGCCTGTCTCTTGAGGTACTGTTCCAGATCGCTGTCCCATCTGCTCTTCTGAGGGTTGTTGGTCTGGGGAAAGAACCCCCAAAGAGGGTCAACCTGGGAAACAAGTTTTTTTGCAAAGACTGGCCCAAGGGTATTTGACATCCTTGGTCAGAGATCTTTGCCATTTTTCAAACAGGGGCCAGTTTGTCATACCAAAAAGAAAAAAAGAAACTCCATTCAAAGTGAGAGCCAAGACCATCACCAGACAAAGCAGCAGACAGCCTGTTAATTCCATCATCCTGTTCCCCCTCCCCCCTCCCTACACACACACAGATGTGAAGCTCCCCCTGGCCTATACTTTCTCCAGAGGCTTGTTTCTGGTGCCACCTTTTCAACAGCAATTTTGTTTTCTTCCACCACCCATACAGTTCACAGTAGGTTTGAATTACATAGTGCAAGAGAGTGGGATTTTGGACAATACATAGCCCAAACTCATCAAAAGCTATGTGGTACAGGAATTAAACAGAACCGTTACGGTGATTTGCCAGCAAGTCTGAGGAAAAATGGGTAGACTACACAGGGGAAAGCGTCAGGCCTGCACACAAGGGTCAGTGGGAGCCACACTAGACCCTGAGCTGTACATTGAAGAATACTGCCCTGGCTCAGTGATTCCCAAACTTGGTCCTGGAGACACCCCAGCTAGTCAGGATTTTAGGATATCCACAATGAATATTCATGAGAGATATTTGCATGTACTGCCTCCACTGCATACAGATCTCTCTCATGAATATTCATTGTGGATATACTAAAAACATGACTAGCTGGGGTGCCTCCAGGCCCAGGTTTGGGAACCACTGCCCTAGATGAACCTTCAGCTGTATTTCCCCTCCCCATGTCTAGCACATCTGTCCTTTCCTACTCCCCCCCCCCCCCAAATCAGTGGCCAACATCTCTCTCCCTTCCCACCTCCCCTCCCTGAGGTGTTCAGTATCCCTTCCTGTACTCTCCTGTGAGGTATTCATCAATCTCCTTCCATACCACCTCTGTGATAATACTGGTACCAATTCTGCAGTCATGGTGTTTATATGGCCAGCGTGGAAGGGGCAAGACCTGTGAATGCTATGACTACCACATCACTGCTGCCCCCAGCGAATACCTAGTCCACCTAGTGGATGGGCCTGCCTTGCCTCTTTCATGTGAATTTCATACTGCTTCAATTACAAGAAAGAGTACCAGCCTCCTCGGAAACTGATCACTGACAAATGCTGCTTTTGCGAATCATAACGGAATTAGAAAAGATTCAAAGAAGAGTGACCAAAATGATAAAGGGGATGGAACTCTTCTCATATGAGGAAACACTAAAGAGGTTAGGGCTCTTCAGCTTGGAAAGAGACAGCTGAAGGGCAATACGATTGAGGTCTACAAAATCCCAAATGATGTAGAACGGCTGAATTTATTTTTTACTATTTCAATAAGTACAATGGCCAGGGGACACTCAATGAAATTACATGGAAATACTTTAAAACAAACAGGAGGAAATAGTTTTTCACTCATAGACTAGTTAAGCTCTGGTAACAGCGGTTAGTGTATCTGGCTTTTCAAAAAGGTTTGGCAAGGTCTTGGAGGAAAAGTTCATAGTCTGTTATTGAGACAGACATGGGGGAAGGCACTGCCTGCGCTGGGATTTGACAGCATGGAATATTGCTACCATTTGGGTTTCTGCCAGGTACTTGTGACCTGAATTGACCACTGTTGGAAGCAGGATACTGGGCTAGATGGACCATTGGTCTGACCCAATATGGCTATTCTTATGTCCTTATCCATGGCACTCTTTGAAAGATGGGCTCAGCAACTCATCTGTTTAGACTTTCAACAGTGAAAGTATTCAGCAAACCACTTACCCTCCCATAGCACTAAAATACCTCCACACCTGCAATTTTTGGTGGGATCTTATCTATGGATCCTGGGGTTGAGGATGGATGAGAAGATAAAAGGCCAAGCTCATCACTGAAGCTCTCAATACGCTTTAGCCGGGGTTGAACAAAAATAGCTTCTCCTTCAACATCTCCAAATAATATAAAGTTGTACAGTAGCAGAAGGCTGTTCCTGTAGCCTTAAAGTACCACATCTAGATTAACCAAAATGTGATTTTACAAACACAAAAGTGAATTGCTATTACCCTGGACATCTTGTATACTGTCAAATAAATTATCTTATAGAAAATACAATTTAGATGTAGAGCATTAGACATGATCTTTATCACACTCTATAGTGTAAGAACATAGCCACAACAGGACTGAAAGCTTGGCCTTACGCACCAAAACTAACAACCTAAATACTAAAAGATCGGCACGCACATTCCTAAATCTTCACTTCCCCAGTTGTAAGGGTCTAAAATATAAATTAATGCATGCATCCAGCTTTTCATACTTGAGTTCACAAATGAACCTGAAAATAATCCACAACCTAATTAATTTCCGTAAGGCACTAAAGACACATCTCTTTAACATGGCATACCATAATAACTTATAATTGAACTGTATTTCACCATCATTTAACTTAACAATAGGTTTACTCTCTTCCTACACTATTGTTTAATTTTAATATGCAATCCATGTTCAATATGTGATACCATTTGTATTTTTTTTATACCATTTGTATAATTTTTTCCTTTTTATTCGACTTATTTAGCATTCATGTTCTATATATATTACCAATTGTATATGTATTCTGAAATGACATAAGTCATGACGGATAAACTGTAAGCCACATTGAGCCTGCAAATAGGTGGGGAAATGTGGGATACAAATGTAACAAATAAATAAACCTGCATTCTTTCTAAGAACTGCCATCCATTAAGTGATATACTAGTGAATGAAGAATCATCATTTAAATAATGAAATAAAATATTAGGTTTAAGATAATTCCCCCACCACCAAGGGGGCAAAACGCTGTCACCTTGAAAAAATGACCCATCCCTGACCATCTATAAGCACATGCAAGTTCCCATAACATACCTGCTTTTGGCTAGACTGATCCTCAAGGTGTTTAATTCCCCCCCCCCCCCCCCAAAGTTTATGCTTAGCATACAAAATTACATATGCAGTTATGCATGTAACTTAATTGGTGCTAATTGGGACTATTTTGCAGTTACACACATGACTATATTCTCTAATTTTAGGGCACAAATTCTATGGCACATAACTGCAAGGGGGTGTGAACGTGAAAGGGGCATGGGTGAACCAGGGTCTTGCCCTGTACTATCACACTGAGATAATAGAATATTGGCAGTTATAGGTGCAACTGTAACATTTAGTTGCAGACATTTACACCAGTCATTGAAAGGGTGTAAGTGGCCATGTCTAGTATTCTAGTATTACGTGCATAATTACCAATGTAGAATCCCAGTCCTAACTTTTGGCCTTTTGTAGAGAATTACTCCCCAAGCGACATTTTCACAAGTTACATGCTACTTTACTGCTCATGACTGCTTGCATAAACCAGCAAGTGCAAAGTATGTACTAATTTTAATACACATATTTTGAGTGACTTTTTAGAGAGAACATTACTAGGCTATGTTCTCTTTGAAAATTTGCATAAACTTGGAGTGTTATTTCAAAATTGCCCTCACATTAATAAGAAAACATTTGCCCCTATATTTCTCCTTGGGAATGGGTTACTTGCTGCATTAAAAATAAAAAAAGTACTTTCAGTTTGGGCCTTTTTGATGCCTTGTTTTCATTCCAAGACCCCCACACCCAAAGCTATTAACTTCATCTCTGTTGGGAGGGTTAAAAAGAACAAAAATACCTGGAACATCTCAGGTAAGTATTATAATATCTTTCTCTTAATTTTATATCTATGTATTTGGAGACTTCTGTTTCCTTGACTTAGCAGACATTAAAACCTACTGACCAAAAAGCACAGAAGCAGAAAATACAACAACAATGTGGCTCGATTAAAAAAAAAAAAACCTTCTCTAATGTGCATTACTAATTTTCCACTTTTCAAATAATATAATCTGAGTGCAGAGTAACAACACACCATTCTGCATTAATGTAAAAAAAAAAAAAAGTGTATGCTTAAATATTTTATATTAATCCTTATCAATACCCAGCTCCAATCGCTCCTTATCAATGTCTTTTATATAGTACTTAAAGGGTTCTGAGTATTGGATCCATCAGATAATCATGTCACCACCATTCAGGCTATATATATATTAAAGGGTTCTGAGTATTGGATCCATCAGATAATCACGTCACCACCATTCAGGCTATATATATATAAGCCAGGTAATTCATTATGGTGGGCATGTATTCGTCATTGATCCATGTTTTTCAACATTTTAACTTTATTATTATTTGTAGCATTTGCATCCCACGTTTTCCCACCAATTTGCAGGCTCAATGTGGCTTACATTTGCCGTAGTGGCGATTGCCATTTCCAGTCAATAGGATTACAGATGGTAATACATTCAAGTGCGTACATACATGGTAGAAGAATACATTCAGTCTTATAGCCTCTAGTGTACTTAGCTTAGATGAGCTGACATGAAATCATGTTTCGCACAAATCGCTGTGTGTGTGTTGACACAGCGATTTGTGCGAAACATGATTTCATGTCAGCTCATCTAAGCTAAGTACACTAGAGGCTATAAGACTGAATGTATTCTTCTACCATGTATGTACGCACTTGAATGTATTACCATCTGTAATCCTATTGACTGGAAATGGCAATCGCCACTACGGCAAATGTAAGCCACATTGAGCCTGCAAATTGGTGGGAAAACGTGGGATGCAAATGCTACAAATAATAATAAAGTTAAAATGTTGAAAAACATGGATCAATGACGAATACATGCCCACCATAATGAAATACCTGGTTTATATATATAGCCTGAATGGTGGTGACATGATTATCTGATGGATCCAATACTCAGAACCCTTTAAGTACTATATAAAAGACATTGATAAGGAGTGATTCTAAATAGTAGTAGTGATTGGAGCTGGGTATTGATAAGGATTAATTAATGATAAACCCCCTCCACTAAGGTTGAAACGATACTGTTTAAATTAAATATTTTATATAGCATCAATACCATATACCTCATGGATGCTTACATTCATAAATCTTTAAAGCCAGGTGAGCCAAACTTCCTAAATATATCAAAAGGAAGAAGTACCCTTTGAAAATGCATGTAGGCAAGCAAATTTTAAAGAACTAATATGTGCTGTTTTATGTTACAAGCTTATTTATCTGATGGCACTGCTGCGAGAACACAATCTGATTAGATCCGTTTAGTAGAGGTTCTTTTCTAATGGGAATGGGTCATATTTGCCTTATATACAAAACGGTTGATGGGAATTGGCTGAATTCAGGGACGTCACACAAAGGGGGGAAAGCTGCACTAGAGAAAATCTTAGATCATTGTTTACAACACTTTCATACACATGGGTCATCGACTTTTTATTGTCGTCCCTGCGAAGATAGGAACCAGAACTTTACTACCAGCCTTCTCCGGGTCCGCAGAAGAAATTACAACATCTTCAAATACTGCCCTGCAAATGTCAGCGGAAAAGCAGCAGCCACGCCTGCCCGTCTGCCCTTGTTTTGCCAAATCCGATTTCCATTAACTCTGCTCTAACCATTAACCAAGCCTGTCAAGAAGCCTCGCCAGAATTCAGCCAGGCTTAGAAATAACCCCATCCCTACAAAAGTGTTCAGCACTTTTCTCTACCAACTACTGTGGGGGGGGGGGGGGTAGTTTTTCTTACCTGACTGTTTGCTATTGCTTCCACTATAAAGCCAAATTCGTCTATTTCATTCAGTTCAGTCATGATTATAAATGTTTTCAACAAAACCCCACAGGGTCAAACTGTCTTCAGAGTTTCTTTTGGAGCGTTTTTTAACCAAAGTGAAAACCACCGCCCAGAGTTAATGGCATTGTATGAAAGAGGAGAGAATAGCGCAGCTGGAGCTTTATTGTTTTCCGATTGTGAATGTGATCCGATCTCGGGTATTGACTATCACAGGGCGCCGCAGTTCAGCAAAGGAAGCCAATGACAGGCTGCGGGAGCTCGGCCCGAGGCGTGTCCTCCCCTCACGCCTCCCCCCACAGCCCAGAAGAACTCATTTTCACATAGCTGGGGGGGGGGAGGGGGTCAAGGAGAAGCAATCCTTTCAAAGTGAGGTTCAGAGGAAATTAATTGACCTGCAAGTTCAAATGTGTAGGATCTAAGATGTTTATTCTTACGTTATTAGCACTGAAAAATAGGGGTGTAATAAATTATCTTTGGTAAAATGCGATATAAATAGTTGATATACAAATCAGGGATACAAATAGGTCCCTTTAGACATGTCTACTGGGGATCACAGGTATTCAAAATTGTAAAACCTCCATGACTTGTTCTCTACCTTTGCCTACTCTGATGGTTTGTTTTTTTTTAAATAATATAATAGGGGAAGGGTTATTTCCACTGGGCTTAGCACCCCCAATAATTTTGAAAAGTTGGCTCCTGGCTGTCCCCCTCAGACTGTTCCTCCCCATTTTCTACAGGCTCCCTTGCAACACTCATTTCTTCAGAAAAAGGTCTAATCCAGGTAATCCGAAGAGACAGTTCCAAATGTATACAAGGGGAAGGGAAGTTGAGTAAATTCAAAGCACCAGGAGGTGCAACTGGTAAAAAAAAAAACAAAGTTAGCAATGGCCAGATCCCTTTAACTAGGCAGGGGCTTGACGTATTTAGTTCATACGCCTCGATTTGAGAGATAGGTTCACACTTAACTAGGAGCGGTGGGTTGGTGTCCAATTCCTGAGGATCTTTTAAAGCATTTCATTTAGATTCAGAACTAGGAGGCACTTTTACTGAGGCACACCAAAAAATGGCCTGCACTGGTGTAGGCGCATGCATTGGATGCACGCAGGTCCATTTTTCAGCACGCCTGCAAAAAAAGCCCTTTTTTGTGGCTGAAAATACATGTGCGTCAAAATTAAAATGAGTGCACGTCCATTTTGGGCACAGACCTTACTGCCACCCATTGACTTAGCGGTAAGGTCTCACAAGTTCACTGGGTGGTGATCGTCAGCACGCATACACTTCCAATTACTGCCCGGTTAGCGCCATGCATAGAAAATAGAAAATATTTTCTGCTGCGTGTTTTGCACATGTGTCAAAAATAGAATTACCGCCTGGGGCACACGGTAGCCGGGCGCTAGTTCTAATTTGACGCGTGCTGGCGCCTACATGCTTTAGTAAAAGGGCCCTTAGATGCACAAAACTTTATGGGCTAGCAATGTGACAGGTTTGAGCTGGTTTAGTGAACACGGTTTTCAGTGAGAAATGCTCAAAGGGGCTCTGTGTGCTTTTTACCGTTCATGGTAGCAGACTATGAGAATCATGTGTAAATTTATTACAAGTAGCTGATTATTTAAATGTGCATTCCGAGCTATGTACAGAATGCAGCCCCTATCTTTTATGAGGAAATTTTTACCAGCGGTTAAGAGCTGTCATAACATGAGGATGGCTTCTCGGTGGAGCAGTGCTTTTAATGAAATGGAGCATTCCCCTTTTCTTAATAGTTAACTATCTCAGCCCTGAATTCCAAAATGAACTCATGTACCCTTTGTCCAGTTTAAACTGCAGAGCATCATGAGAACAAAAAATCTATACCTGGCTTTCATATACACACATAAAAGCCACATGTAACATAGTAACATAGTAGATGACGGTAGAAAAAGACCTGCACGGTCCATCCAGTCTGCCCAACAAGATAAACTCATATGTGCTACGTTTTGTGTATACCTTACCTTGATTTGTATCTGCCATTGTCAGGGCACAGACCTTATAAGTCTGCCCAGCACTAGCCCCGCCTCCCAACCACCAGACCCGCCTCCCCCCACCGGCTCTACTACTACTACTACTCATTTCCAAAGCACTACCAGACTCACGCAGCACTGTTCTGCCACCCAATCTCGGCTAAAAGCCGAGATTGGGTGGCAGTATGAAAGCCTGTGTAGCAGTGAAATGCTGTGGAAGTACATCCATAGCACACGGTGTTCTGGGCACGCATTTGGAGTTGTTTTTCTTGCTTCTATTTCCTACTCCTGTTTGTTCTGGCCAGAGTTTTCTAAACCAGCCAGTTGGTAGACCTGGTGACCTTCAAGAAGCTTCTAGCCATGTGTGTGAAATGCTGTGGAGGTGCAGCCATAGCACATGCTGTTCTGGACATGCGCATAACAGCCACGCTTAGTGAGTGGCTGCCCTACACATGCGTTGCTTAGTGGGTGCGCTGGTGCTTTCCCTACCAAGCTGCTTTCTATAAGTTGTGAGCAGCTCATTTGCATGCAATTTTGTGGCTTTTTTGAAAGAGTGAAAAATCAATTCACCTTTACCTGTTCCAGTCCACTCAGGATCTCACAAACCTTAATCACATACCCCTTCAACCATCTCCTTTCCATTAGCCTCTCTTCTCTGAACCCTTTCTAATTCCACTATATTTTTTTGAGGTATGAAGACCAAAATTGAAGGCAATACTCAAGGTGAGGTCACACCATGGAGCAATACGAAGCATTATAATATTCTTGGCCTTATTTTGCATCCCTTTCCCAACAATTCCTAGCATCCCGTTCACCCCTTTGGCTGCTGCTGCTCACTGGGCAGAAGATTTCAGCGTATTGTCTACAGTGACACCCAGATCTTTTTCTTGAGTGCTGACTCCTAAGGTGGACCCCAGCATCAGGTAACCACAACCTGGACCTCCCAATGTGCATCACCTTGCTCCTGTCCACATTAAATTTCATCTGCCATTTGGATACCCAGTCTTCCGGTTTCCCAAGGTCCCCCCACAATTCTCCACAATCTACATGTTCCCATCCATCTAGTGTTAAAGAAGCAGGACTAATTCAATTCTGCAAATCGTTTGGTGTTCTGGTTTCTTAATCTTTAATCTGTTACTTCTTTTTCTGGATTTTTGCCAAAGTTCCCACTATTTATTTATTTATTTATATTTATGACATTTATATCCCACATTATTCCAAACACGTTTGAGTTCAATGGGGCTTACAATAAACAGTGTTGGATACATAAGTAAGAATAATGCTTAAGAAAGTAATTTGTTGTAAGAATCTAATTTACAATACAGTATCGTAAACATACTGGGATAGCTATGGATGTTTAACATTTAGAAAATCTATTATGAATGAGAAATTGTACATGAAGCAAAGAGAAAGTTAATGGTAAATAGAGTAATAACTAATTCTGGTAATAATTAATTGTTTGAGATATGGTTGTTCTTTGTGAGGGTTTGTTTTAATAGGAACAATTTGAGGATTTTGCGGAATCTAGTTATCAATAGAAATCAAACAAAATAAAACATGGAAAAGAAAATAAGATGATACCTTTTTTATTGGACTTAATACATTTCTTGATTAGCTTTCGAAGGTTGCCCTTCTTCGTCAGATCAGAAATAAGCAAATGTGCTAGTATATTCCTGTATATTTCTTATTTTGGGTGGTTCCTAGGTAAGTGAAGTCTTCAGAGTGGACATTTTGTAGATCACATTTTTGCAATTTGGGAGGTGTAGTCTGAGATAGGTTCTTGCCTCATATTCAGTGTTTCTTTGAGGTAAGTTTATTATATGTGTACCTTATAATCTGGAGCTGTGCCATTTAGTATTTGAAAGATAAAGGTACATAATTTGAAGGTGATTCTTGCTTTGATGGGAAGCCAGTGTAATTTGATTAATAAACGGGAGGCACTTTCAAAACAAGAGATTTTGTATATGAACCTGGCTGCAGTGTTTTGAGCTGTTTGGAGTTTTTTCAACAGGTACTCCTTACAACCAGCATTTATGGCATTACAATAATCGAATTAGGATAATATTAATGATTGTACCATAGTCTGAATGTTTCTGATGAGAAATAGAGTCTGATCCTTTTTAGTTTCCAAAGAGATCTGAAAGATTTTTGATTACTGAGGAAACTTGAGTATCAAATGTTAAATGTTTGTCTATAATTATACCTAGAATTTTCAGATTATTGTCAGTGGGGAATGAAGTGTTGTCAATTGTGAAACTGTTTTAGTCATTTTGGTCAAATAGGTTGGTAATGACCATGAATTTCGTTTTTTCTTTATTTAGCTTTAGTTTAGATTCTGAGGCCCAGGTTTCCATCAAATTTAAGCCAAGTTTTCCCTTTTTTATATTTCAACGTTTTTATTGATAACACTTCAATAAAATACAGTCCATTGTCCATTTGTACACAGCCTCAAAGATATAAATGTTCACAGAAAAAAAATTTTTGTTAACTTACTACAGATCACCATCAACTTTTCACATTTTATCCCCCATCCCCCCTCTCTAATGCTATGGATGATGACCCTTTGCCATTTACACATTGTTTTAGTAGTGACTGTACAGGGAATTCTCCTACTCAGTGTTGACACAACATCATTTAAATATTCAAGATTTCCTGCCGTCAATACAAGTTGTTCCATACAGTCATCAATCATTTAGTTATTATCCCCCTCTTCTCGCTGTTTTATGGACAGCATGTAAGTCATAATCCCTATTAACTATTAAACTGTGACCTATATGGTCTTCAAATCTTTATATAGTAAAACTGCTTCAAACTTATAACTAATCAGGCAGGTATTCTATCAGCCAATTTATCATCAGTCTGTACCACTTTAATGTTTCTACCTGTATTCCAGGAAATTACACACACTTTATGGGCATACATCAGCTTTTGGTCTTAAGTGTGACAGACAAAGATTTTCGGCCGTATTGAACATGATACACAACTTGCATCTTAGTTGTTTTTTTTTTCCCCCTTCCAATTAAACCAACGCTCAAAGGAACTTTTTACAGCAAATTAGTAAGCGAACACTCCTTATAATCCTTTCTCCCTACCCCCCTCATCCCCCCCTATCTCTTCCCCCTACTCTCTCCCTCCTTGTTTCCCATCGGATGTGTGCATGTAGAAGTAAGGTCATAAATGTGTATCTTTGCTTGCTTCCCGTTCATAACGTGTTAATGTGTCCTCTTTGAGTTAATGTGTCTAACACTGTCCCCCAAAGTTTTAGAAAACGCGCCTTACGGCGGCATGAACCTTTGCCTCTCTTGCTTCCCATGTCATCAGTTGGTGTGTCTGGTTGCGCCAATGCCAATATTCAGGAGGCTTATCTGAAGTCCAAGATTGTAATATGCATTTTCTCGCCACTAAACATAGCTTACGACATAAAAGTGTTTCATCTGTGGTTAGGCCCCGAAATGCGCCTGGGTAGTCCAGTATCAATTGCAGGGGAGTACCTACTATTCTACGTGATATTAGTGAAGTCAAATAATTTACTACCTTCCCAAAATGCATGATAAAAAGTGTTCTCCACAAGATTACATTTCAAGCATTTTGGTGTAAGAGTCTCTCCTATTCAGGACAGTTGAACTTGTGTGATATAGGCTCTGTGTAACACCCTGAATGCACATTCCCTGTAATTGGCTTCACTTATTAGTCGGGGAATACTTTTAATATAGGCTTCAACATCCCAGTTAAATAAATCTGCTCCCGTATCTGCCTCCCACCGCCGACGGAGCTGAGTCAACCCCACCCGCGGTGTCAGGGTCCATAGCTTCTTCTGAAGCTGCGAGATTGATGGGGCTTCATCTGAGATATCATCAAAAAATTTCTGAATTTTCTCACCTAATTGAAGTTTAAGCACTTCTCCAGGACTGAATATAATGCTTCATCTGACCATAACTAAAAATGTGCCTCCATTCTCCCTCTAGTGTGAGTTGTTCTAGAGTTTTTAATTTCCCTTCCCCATCTAAAATCGTCTTCAAACATACAAAACCTTTTTCCTTCCGTTGTGTAAAGGCCGGATTTTCCAACCCTGGTGGGAACAGCGGATTTCCCCTTAAAGACAACAATTCTGATACATTGGGGTTACCCCCCAGCTTCCTCGCCAAACCTCTCCAAGATGCTCGTAAAGGTAACAAAAGTATACAATGTTTCAACGTCTGTGGCAGTGAAATGTTTTCTGTATGCAGTAAGGTGATTAAGTTATAAGGACTAAAGTAAGCTTTCTCCAACTCTAGAAGAGAATGTACAGTATGTGCAAAAAAAAAACCTCAATCTCTCACCACCTGCAATAAGCTAGCAAGGTTATAATATTGTAAATTAAGGAGACCCAGTCCCCCTTGCTGCCAGGCCCCCAGCAAAAAGTGCAGCTTGAGCTTAGCTTTCTTTCTTGCCCAACAGAACCGCCCCACTAACTGACAGAATCGTTTAATGTCTTTTTGGAGTAATTTCAGCGGCAAAACCTGCAGGACATATAACCACCTGGGCAGAGTTACCATTCGAATAAGGCTAACCCAGCCTATCAACGGCACAGGTAATGCCCTCCAGGTTTCCAGCTGTTGTTCAGTTTCACTGAGCAACCAAGTGACATTCAACTTGTATTTATCCTCCATGTGAGCCGTCAAAAGGACCCCCAAGTATCGAAACGAGCCATCTGCCCATCTCAAAGGGAAATCTTCTTTCCAAAGAAATCTGGTAGTCAAAGGAATAGCCAAAGCCTCCGACTTTTCTAAATTAAGCTGAAATCCGGAGTAATCTCCAAATTCTGCAAAAACTTCTAGAAGATCTGCAAGGGACTTGCGAGGGTTAGTAAGAGTCATTAACAAATCATCGTCGAATGCCGCAATTTTAAACTCTGCCTTCCCAATCGATATTCCTCTAATAGACTTACTAGAAATTATATCTCGGATTAAAGGATCTAAATAAAGAGCAAAGAGTAACGGTGACAGTGGGCATCCTTGTCTGGTTCCCCGATTAATCTCAAAAGTCTCCGACCACGTTCCATTTACCAAGACCCGTGCTCGAGGAGAGGTATACAAGGCTTGCACGAACCAGCCAGTGAATCCATATTTAGTTAGAACAGAAAATAAAAAGGGCCATTCTACACCATCGAACGCCTTTTCGGTGTCGAAGCTGATCAATAATGCTTGCTCCGCAGAGCTCCTTAATGTATCCAATGCCATCAAGATACTACGCAAGTTTTTAGTAACCGAACGGCCATGAACAAATCCCACTTGTGCCTCATGAACGAGGTTTGGCACTACCCTTCCTAATCTGTTAGCCAATATTTTTGCGATCAATTTTACCTCAAAATTTAACAGGGATATGGGTCGGTAAGAAGATAACATCATTCCATCTCTTTTTGGTTTTGGTAATACCACTATTTGGGTCAAATTAAGGCAGTCCGGTAGTCCACCCTTTGCCACCCACTCATTAAATACCTTAGTCAACGTGGGGACAATTTGATCTCCCATCAATTTATAAAATTCAGTTTTGAACCCGTCTGCCCCCGGCGTCTTTCCCAATCTACTTTGACCGATTGCCCAGGTAACTTCGTCACAATTTATAGGGTCATTCAAATATTGAATCTCTACTTGCGTTAACAGGGGGGCTTCTATATTTTGTAAATACAGATCACTGTGCAGGCCCTGGTTGCCTCCTGCTCTATAAAGTTGTTTGAAATAGTTATGAAAGGCTTCCCATATCTCCCAATCTGAATGTAGTAACCTCCCATCCCTGTCTTTAATAGCCACTATATGCCTAGAAACATACTGTGATGCTATTACTTTAGCTAGGAGTTTACCCCCTTTACTGCCATGTTTATACAGCTGGAACCGATAGTGCACCTGTGACTTTACCGCCCTCTCGTGTAACAGGGAGTTCACAGCTGTTTGAACCGACATTAATTCTTTTCACACCCCAGGGGTCGGAGTCTTACCATATTTTTTTTGTTATATTTGTACCCCACGCTGTCCCACTCACGGCAGGCTCAATGCGGCTTACATGGGGCAATTTGTTTTCTCAAACCTATTAATTGCTTCTCCAAGCGCAGTATTTCTCGATCTCGATTTTTTTTAATAGTGGCTGATGTAACTAATAATCTCCCCTCTTATGACCGCCTTGGCTGCTTCCCAGAATATCGACGAGTCTCCCACCGATCCTTCATTCAAATGTCTGTGTTCTTCCCACTTAGCTGTAAGGAATTCCCAAAATTTAGGATCTTTATAAAGATAACTGGGAAACGCCCAACCCCTATTTTTTTGTCTAGTATTATCTCCCACCTGCCAAGTCATCCAAACTTCTGCGTGGTCCGAGATCACACAGGGGCCAATAACAGCTTCAGTAATATGTGTAAAGGTCTGGCGAGATATCAGCAAATAATCAATCCTTGACTGGGTTTGATGGGCCCTAGACAGGTGAGTGTATTCCCTTTCCGTCGGATGTAGTGTATGCCAAACATCTATAAGGTCTAATGTATCACACATGTCTGGCAGACCTCTGGTGTTGATATCCCCCTTTTTCGGAGGGGGATTGGATCTATCAACCTGCGGGTCCCATACCATATTAAAATCGCCCCCCAGCATCATAGGGAGTGTTTCCATGTTGGTAAGGGTCAGGAGTACTCGTTTATAAAATTTAAGGTCTAATGTGTTTGGGGCGTATATGCTACCTAAAATTATCTGTCGCTTAGCAATGGTAACATTACAGAATACAAAGCGCCCTTCCGGATCTTTATGTACATTCTGAATTTGTGACGCCACTCCCTTCCTAATAAGTATAGCTACTCCCCCTTTATTGCCTACCGCAGATGAAGCTATACATTCTCCCACCCACCATTTAGCTAACTTTGTGTGTTCCAGATCATTGAGATGTGTTTCCTGCAAAAGGGCCACATCAGCTCCCATTCTTTGGAGGTACTGCAGGATTTTTGATCTTTTAATAGGTGAATGTATACCTCCCACATTCCACGTTACTAATTTAATCATCTTTCTTAAGAAAAGCAGTCAAGATCAACCAATAATGAGTCTTACTAGTTGAGAGAAGCCATCCCAGCCTTTGGCTCCCCTCTTTCTTACCAAGCATCTGCAGTATTTGCAAAAATAAAGAATACCAGTCACATTCAACCCTACACACATTCCGTTTTTCACCACATCCCTCCTCTGTCGTCCCTCCCCCTCCCTAGACCTCTCCCTCAGCCCCTCCCCTTTCCTCTCCGCCCTCCCCCTTGCTTTCCCCTCTATACCCTCCCAACATGTGCTTCCCTATATGAAACCGTCACTTTTCAACGCTTACCCACACGCTCCTCTATCATACAGCTCTACATTCCCATACACTCCCCATTGTCCCTTTATCTCCCCATATCTACAATTAACCACTCTCTCTTCCTTGTCTCCTTTCATTCTACAAGATTTCCACCACAGCAAACTTTTTACAATACGTCTGGAATCCCCATCAATAACTCACCCACTTTGTGCCAAAAACAGAATTCTGAACAATGTCCATATCAGAAGCTAACATCCATCAGTTACATCTGATATTTCTTCTTTCTTCCCAATAACCTTCATGTTTATCCTTAACTTATATTTCCCAGCTCACAAGTTGTGCTGCCTGAAGATTAACCCTCTATTAAGGAGTATTGAGGTTAATTCTGTCAGTTCTTTTATAGTTTCACGCTGGCTCATGCAGGCACTGTTTCTGCTGATGTAGTTGGCTCTAGCTGCTCCAGTCTGTCCACAAACTCCTTCGCTTATTTTTCAGACGTAAAGGATCTCATTTTACCATTATTCTCAAGGTAGCAGGATATTGTAAAGTGAAACGAACCTTCAGATCAAAGAGCCTTGAGCACACTGGCGAAAATGCCCTCCTTTTTGCTGCTATTCCCGCCGAATAATATTGGAAGCAGAGAACCTTTTTGTTCTCATAAGTCAAAGAATTAGTTGACCGTGCTGCTTGTAATATATGCTGCTTGTGCATGAAATTTAACACCCGGCATATTATCACCCTTGGCTTAGCATTTTCCATCTGTCGTACTCCCAGCCGATGAGCACGCTCTATTCTTAGAGGGCCAAGAGTTGCAGGGAAATCAATGCTTTTCATCAGCCATTCTTCAAGAAATCTTTCCAACTGCCGTCCCCCCAGCGCTTCAGGCATTCCCACTAGGCGGATATTATTCCATCTTGAACGGTTCTCCAGATCTTCAATTTTGGATTCCAGGTCGGACAGCTTTTTTTGTAAGTCCTGCTGAGTATTTTCTACTCCCGTCATTCTTTCTTCCACTTCGCTAGTTTTAGTTTGGAAAGCTACACATTCTTTAGTTAAGTCCTCTAGCTTAGTGTTTAATTGTTCCAACTTTTGATCAAGCTTCTGATCCAGCGGGGCAAGACGCCGGTCCAATAGTGCTTCCATTACCACTGTCAGTTCCGACGTAATCTCAACTACCCAAGCAGACGATACAGAGGGAGTTGTATCGGGAGGAGACGCCGCCATCTTGTACTCTGGCGTCTTTCCCCGTTTTCATTCTTTCTGGGCCGATTTCGCTGCCATGATCGGCGTCCCCGCTTTTTCAGTTCACCAGACACACTCTCGTAGTCTTCCTCTATAGTTTGTTGCGATATTGGGGAGATCGATTCTCTTGCAGACGCTCAAAAGAGCAGGTAGGCAGCAGAGAGAAGATCACCCACATCCTCTCTCCACCATAGCATCACGTGACCCCAAGTTTTCCCTTTTTTAAGATGTCTTGAATGTTCTTTTTGAAGGTTATACATATGGTAACATCGTCAGCATATATAAATGTTTTGAATCCTGCTGTTTCTAGTTTATTTATTTACAAACATATAACCCACCAAACAAAAAAAAACTTGTTCATGCTTTTTATCTGTGAGTACCTAGAATTAAACATAATCACACCATGACTAAATAGGGGACACCTTTTAATGACCAAACCGTGGATTTATTTTCATCAGCATAATTTCCAGTTCAGTTCTTGTTATGACGTGATGTTAATTTTATATGTGCCCCTCATCAGGTTCTGAAAAGGATTGGGACACAGGAGTTTCAGTGCCTGTACACGTTAATATCTCTTTGGGAATTAAAAAAAAAAATCCAAAGCAGAACCTGAATGAGGGGAGCTTTAAATCCATGTTCTTGTTTAAGTTATCCAATATATTTTAAGTGTTGTCAATACTATAAGTAGTTACATTTCAATTTGTCCTACAGTGGGTTTTTCCGAGGCCATTTGTGATTTCTTTTTGTTTCAAAAACTTCTTGGGTTCAGGGCCGTGCCAACACAGTAAGCGGGGTAAGCACTGCAGGGGGGCGCCGACCTCTGGAGGGCGCCTACCGGCACCTTTTTCCTGAGGTCAGCTCACTTGCAAAATGTTTTACCTGAAGCTGTGATTCTCCTCTCTCCCCTGCCCTCCCCTCTTCGACCACAGTGCTCATTGAGGCAGGCAGGCTCTGCTGAAGTTGTTTGAAAGAATACAACCAGTGCTATTTATGTCTTTGGTGTGGGACGAACTCCTCATTCAGGGTGAGCTTGAACAACATTCAAATTAAAGAGAACAGCCAGATTTGGAGGGAGGTGTGCAAATGAGACTGGGGAGAAATAAAAACTAAATAGTGTAATTGTTAAAATCTGTAAGTGGTTCAAAGTTTTTGGTTTTTTTTTTCTCTGAGCTTGTACACCAAGAGAGGCATGACTGCAATAATGTTTGCATAATTATCAGGTAACTGGATAGCTACAGCTAAAAGCCATTTCATTGGCTGAGGGTTCCAACAGTAACTTCAGAGGAAGTTTAGCTGATGTAGTGTAGAAGAGTTGGTAAGTGAAAATCTGATTGTTTTTTTTTTGGTGTTTGTTTTTATATAAAAGATTCTCCTTGGATAGGAAGAGTCTGTGATATGTGAAAATATATTTTGCTTTAATGAAATTGCTAAACTTTAGAGTCAGAGACTTATCAATGATCAAAAAAAGAAAGTCACCAGACAACAAAGGTAGAGAAAAATCATTTTATTTTCATTTTAGTGTTTGGAATATGTCCACTTTGAGAATTTACATCTGCTATCTTATTTTGCAATGTATAGCAATTTGTTTCTAAGAATATTGCTGATAATTCCTGTCAGTGTGGCAAGCGGTGAGCGATCATTTTCACAGTTAAAAATCATAAAAAACTAGTAAAAAATGCTTGTTTCAAAAGGGAAGGAAATGGGTGCTAGCAAGGCCATCCCCCACCCTCCCTCCCTTGCTGTTCCAGACTCTGCCGTCCCTCCATTTTCACCCCCCCTTTCCGCGACCCAGTCGACCCCCCCTTCTCGGCGAAAACCGTCCCCCGCCACCGTCCAGTACCTGTGCTGATGGGGGACCCCAACCCCCATCAGCAGAAGTCCTGTGCTGGCCTTCGAGGCGTTGCTTCTTCAATGATTTTGTGTCCAAGTTGCTCTGCGTGTATCTGACATCAGACGCACGCAGAGGAACTTGAACCGAAGATCATTGAAGAAGCAACGGCGCGAAGGCCAGCACAGGACTTCGACTGACAGGGGTTGGGGTCCCCCATCAGCACAGGTACTGGACGGTGGCGGGGGACAGTTTTCGCCGAGAAGGGGGGGGGGTCGACTGGCTCGCGGAAGGGGGGTGCAGTGGGCTGTAACACAGGCTCTGCGTGTTTCCCTACTCCTCCCCTTGCTTTGGTATCAGCTGTCACTGACGTCACTGACGTCAGTGCGTGCCTGCCTAGCAGACCACCTCCGAGGGAGGCACGGTCCCAGGCACATCCTGTTGGAGGTGAGAATTATTATATAGGATCATTTGCGGTCAAGTATTTCGCAAGAAAGGCTTGTAAGCCTTGCCGTGATTGCTATTGAGAATGATACATGTGCCCAGTTAGATATCAAAGATTTAATTACTAATTTCGTGAACATGAAAGCATGAAAAGCTAAGTGGTTGTAACCCCTCTATTTGTTCAGCAATCCCACAAAGATGCACTCCATCTTTCAGCTCCTATTTCCTTTGCATCTTGTGCCACATGGGGGGGGGGGGGCGCCAACTGATAGTCTGCAGGGGGGGGCACCAGAGACCCTAGGCACGGCCCTGCTTGGGTACCATTGTCTTTTCTGCAAAGGAGGATCTGATTATGAAAAACAAAGGTGTTTCTCTGAGGACAAGCAGGCCAGTTGTATTCTCACAGCTGGATGATGTCATCTAATGGAGCCCAGTGCTGACACTGACTAGCAAGGTTAATGTAGAATTTTCTATTAGCAGCATCCCACTGTGCATGGGCTGATCCCTCAGTCTTCATTTTTCTGCAGAGCAGGAAGGAAGGGTCATTGTGTTCTCCTCTCAGTCCATTTTTTCTGATTCTCAGTTTCTTCCCATGCTGGTATTTTTTGTTCTTTCTTTCCTCCTTATTTTATTCTGTTCCCCTTTCATTTTTTGCAAGGCTTCTTTAGGCCAGAGCACTGACCTCAATTTGAACACTGCCCCTTTTTACAATTCACAATTGAGGCAGGTCACGTGTCACCATGCAACAGAGAAGCGGCTGAAAAGATGAGCTCTGTTCGTCCCTCTTTTAGCAACGGCAATTTATCTGCTTTAACTACCCAAATTCAATCGTGGCTTTTGGTGGTGTATGCTAGACACCAACTCTACTTGAATACGGTGCTGAGGCTCCGAATTCTGCCCAAATTGCAACTAAAGGTAGGGAGAAACCACAGCCTGCTGACCATCCTAGTCCAGCTAGCCCCTCCATCAGCTCAACGTGGATGGCAGAACTCACTGCTGAAGTAATGGCATCTCTGGAGGCAGCCCTTGATAAAAATAAATTGCAGCAAATTTTTGATCGGGCAGAAGAAGCACATGAACATTTAGATAATGTTTGCCTGGAACTCGATGCAGGATTACAATGCATTTCTCACCTGGAGGACATAACAGCAACCATGATGCAGGAACATAAACACTCAAGAATAGAGTTTTGGAACTAGAGCAGAAGATTGATGACATTGAGAATCGAACCCTCCATAATATTTTGCGGCTGGTTAGAAACTGCCAGAATCGATATCAGACAAATATTTACCTGGATTTCTGGAAACTTGGATTCCACAATCTTGGAATCTTGAAGATAGTCTGCTTTGTAGAACGAGCCCATCATTTAGTCACTCAGTGGCAGGCCTCAGAAAGACCACGGGTAGTGATTCTGAAGTTACTCAAATTTGGACATAAACAACAAATCCTTTTTGCAATCAGGAGGGGTCAATCGCTCACTTATCAGAACAAAACTATATTGTGCTTTCAAGATTCTTCTCATCATATGCAACAGTCGCGCAAGTCCTTCACACCGATTTGTACATTACTGTTTAAAATCATATCCACTTTGTACTACTTTACTCAGCAAAACTGTGGGTTATGCATGCTGGATTCACACATCTTTTTGAACAAGTGAATGATGCACAAGCGTTTCTTACTACTTTGGAGCAAGATTCGTCTGCAGCTTGGAATGGTGATGGTTTCTTTATTGGATCTTCATTCGAAATCGGACAGTCCCAATGGGTGTAACAACCATCACCTTTGTACAATACGTTGCTTTGGGAGATAAATCTTCAGATGTGCATTGGAAGCTGCAGAATATTTCCTCTAGAGCTTTTCTCATGGAGGATATCATTTTGTGACAGGACTTTCCATACCTTTGATGACCTATTTTTTTGCAGTTTGATTAGTTGATTACCATGAGGTGAACTTGGACATTTGAATTATTCTACCTGTGAATCCATGCTCACAAACAAGTGCTATACTGGATTGGGACTGGTATAAATTCATCACTGGTACTATTCTGACAGCCTATTATCTTTCCATAAGTCTTTACTAGATTATTACTGGTTTGATTAACAGTGGTGTATGTACTGTTCTCCCCCAATGGGTTTTGTTACCCTGTTTTTGACCATAGGGGTATTTGATCCTTTTGAGGAAGAAGTTTTCTACCCTCGGTTGATACACCATATTCTTGAATCTTAATCAATTTACTCAGAGTATGCACTCTGGTTGGTTATATATGGTTTCAATCATAAGTAAATATATAACTGTTGGACTGATGGTAGTTGCATACTCTCTCTGTACCATAAAGCAGGGGGTCTTAACCCAGTCCTCTGGACACACTTAGCCAGTCAGGTTTTCAGGATACCCAAAATGAATATGCATGAGGTAAATTTGCATACAATGGAGGCATAGGAGCCAACTTTTCAAAATGATTGGGGGTGCTTAATTTATTTTTTCAGGTGGTGCATTTCTCCCCCTCCCCTCGCCCCCCTCTCCCTCTCCCTCTCTCCACTCACCTCCCCTCTCCCCTCCTCTCCCCCTCCCCTCACCCCCCTCTCCTCAGAGTTCCAGGCCCCCTCCCTCTCCTCAGAGTTCCAGTTCCCCCTCTCCTCAGAATTCCAGACCCCAATCCCTCCCTCCCTCCTTCCTCAGAGTTCCAGACCCCCCTCTGAGTTCCAGACCCCCCTCCCTCCCTCTGAGTACCAGACCCCCCCTCCCTCCCTCCCTCCGAGTTCCAGACCCCCCTCCCTCACTCCCTCCCTCTGAGTTCCAGATACCCCTCCGAGTTCCAGACCCCCCTCCCTCCCTCTGAGTTCCAGCCCCTCCCTCCCTCCGACTCGAGTTCCAGCCCGACCTCTTCTCCCACTCCCACAACAGTCCTTCGCCTGCCCCTTGCCTTCCTGCATGCCGCCCATAACTTAAAAGTCATCTTACCGGGGTCCCGGCAGCAGCAGTAGTGAAAGCCGAGCCTGCTCGTACTCGCCTTTCACTACTGCTGCCGCCAGGACCCCGGTAAGATGACTTTTAAGTTATGGGCGGCATGCAGGAAGGCGAGGGGCATGCGAAGGACTGTTGTGGGAGTGGGAGAAGAGGTCGGGCAGCGGCCTGGCTCCTGTGGAACTTCCATTTCCGGCGGGGAAATATTGGGAGTGCTCGAGCACCCACGGAGTTGGCGCCAATGAATGGAGGTAGTTCATACAAATTTACTTCGCGCATATTCATTGTGGGTATCCTGAAAACCTGACTGGCTGGGTGTGTCCCAAGGACTGGGTGGAGAACCTCTGACATAAAGAATGTTGTTATGGTAAAGGGAGGGTGGGAGGCAACATTAAGTGACTGATCCTTTTAAGGGACTTCTTGGGGTTATATAATGGGGATGGGGATCTAAGTTTAGGGATTTTTTTATTTTTCTTGGTATTGGGCTTTGGGGAGGGGTGGGCATGGGAGGGTAGGATATAGGTTTCTGGTGGGGAAAGATAGTTTCCATGGAAATTTGGGGGATGTTAGGCCTAACTGTATTGGCATGTGTTCTGCTTGGTTTCTGCTAATAGAGGAGGCATATTTGGGATGTCTGCAGCTGGGACAACATCTCAACAATAATGTTTCAGGTATTTCTTACATAGGTCTTTTCAACATGGGACTCACTTGATGGCTATAAAATTATTTTCTTGGAACGTAGGGGGAATCTCCTCCCCTATTAATTGGAAAAAGATTTTGTAGAGCCTTCATAGAAATTGGGCTACCATAGCTCTGTTCCAGGAAACTCATTTGACAGCAGAGGAACATTAAAAATTGAGAACTTGACAGTGGAAGACTATATTGATGTCCCGGCCATAGGGATAAAAGCAAGGGTCATAATTTTGTTTAATAAATCCTTGCAAGTTCATAAACAGGCTATAGTTGTCAATCTGGAGGGTAGATAAATAGTTGCCCAGGTTACAATGGATACGATACCCCTGCTTTTGCTTAATGTATATGCCCTCAATGTATATAATAAACAGTTTTCCAGAAATTATTTCTCACATATAGTTAAATGCTAATGCAACTAAAATCATAGGGGGAGATTTTAATGTTAGTGGCAGATCCAGACATGGACAAGACATTTGATCATCATAAAGAAAGATTGAACTGTAGCAAGGGGATTCCTTTGCTTTGTACAACTTTGGATGTAATTGATGTCTGGCGAATTCTCCACCCTGGAAATAGAGATTTTACACATTTATCAAGGGCTCACATGACACATTCCAGAATTGACTATGTATTAATGCAGTGGTTCCCAAATCTGATCCTGGAGGCACCCCTGCCAGTCAGGTTTTCAGTATATCCACGTCTAAAATCAGGTTTTGATTATACCGATTTGGACGCCTCTGGAAGATGGACGTCCATGTTCCAATTTATGTTGAAAGATGGACGTCCATCTCTTTCGAAAATGTGTCTGTGGGTGCCAGCCAGGGGCTCGAGAAAGAGGATAATCAGTGTACTAAAAGAGAGGAATTGAGAAAGAGGGAGGACAGACTGGTGGAAGCTACCAGGAAAATAGCCTGCCGGCCTGCACCAAATAAAAACAGAGGTGAAATGCTATCAGATGGGCAGATGATCGAAAGCCCCGCGCTGTTCCAAACAGCGCTGTAAAAATAGCGCTGGAACAGTGCTGGGCTTTACTGCCCCTATGATCAGAGATAATAGCAAGCACATTTATGTGCACTATTAGCTCTGATCATAAGGTTACTTCTGCAGGAGGATAGTGCCTGGGCATGTGCCCAAGGCACAATCCTCCCGCAGAAGTTGTTTGACAGGTCCAGGCTGTCAAAAGCCTGGATCTGTCAAACAGCAGAAGAGGTTTGACAGGTCCGGGATTTTCTCTCCCTCCTCAAACACAAGATCTGGAGGTCTGGTGGACCTCCAGGCCCCCCACCCCAAACCACAAAACCCTGGTGGTCCATTGGGACCGCTAGCTTCCCCCTCCCACCCTTCCCCACTGAACAAAAAAGCCCTGGTGGTCCAGTGAGTTCGCTAGCTTCCCCCCTCCCACTCCCCCACACTGAACAAAAACGCCCTGGTGGTCCAGTGGGACCGCTATCTATACGCCTCCTCCACCCGGCAGCCTAACTAGTGGTTGTGGTATTGGGAGGAGGGAGGGACTAGCACTTCCTCCCTCCTCTTCGGGTAGGATGCTGCAATTTTGTGAAGACTCCCAAAGAGGCTGGAGGGAGTGCTAGTCCCTCCCTCCTCCCACTACTACGACCACAAGGTAGGCTGCCGTCGGAAGGGGCAGATAGATACCGGTCCCACTGGACCACCAGGGTGTTTTTCTTCGGTGGGAGGGAATGGGAGGGAGAAGCTAGTGGTCCCACTGGACCACCAGGGTTTTTGTGCTTTGGGGGGTGGGGGGCCTGGAGGTCCATCGGACCTCCAGGTCTTGTGTTTTGGGGGGGGGGGGCAGGCTTAGGTTTGACAGGTCCAGGAGAAAATCCCGGACCTGTCAAACCTTTTCAGTGGTTCTCCCTCATTCCTCCCTCCTAGCAAACCCTAACGCCAGCTCCTAACTGGTGTAAGGTTTGCAGAGGTAGCAGTGCCCTTGTTTGGCGCACTGCCCACTGATCATGAGGGATGAATGTGGGAGACTACTGTTTGCATGCATTTGCATACAATTTGCGTTCAGAGCCGGCAAGCGCGTTATTACATGTGCTCACCGTCTTTGATCATTGGGCGGGCGCAAACACAGGCACTAGTATGGTGCTATTGGCCTCTAGCATCTGTGTTTGCTAATGATTATCGGCCCACAAGAGACACCTGCTATTACTACTGAGTTTTTCCTACTGTGTTGATTTGTGATTTGGACTACAGTACTTTGATTTTGAATTTTTTGTTGTTTTTCTTTGGGAGGGAGAAGGAGGGATTTCACCAATAAAGGTTCTAGACAATATTCAACCAGCGACGATCAGGAGCAGGTGGTCCAGCTGACCATGATTTGCCCCGAAACTAAAAAGAATAATTTTTTAGAATTCTGCCTACTGTGATTCCCCAGACTGTGCCTGGTGTACTTTCAGATAGTGCAGGTGTGCATAATATTATCTTCTTACAAGTTACACATTGACACGCTATCTCGTTCCTTTGTCAGGAAATGGAGAACATGAACTGATAGCCTGCCTGTTTGTTACGAGATACCACATAACCATATCAGGTACCTTATAACTTATTCCACTGTCAATGATTTATCTCAGCAACCAGATGCACTTACATTTTCTATATTGCTAGGGGGATGCGTTTCATGACATCTTTTTCCATTGGAATGAACAATGTTTGAGGAAAAGAATTAGCATCGATCGATGCAGTTTTAAAAAGCTATACATAATTTAACTTTATGTGGGAAGCATCTCTAATTCTCTCCATTCTGACTGAGTAACTTTGTCATTAGCAAGCGTAAAGGTATCTCTTCAGGATATGGAGAACTTTCATGGTGAGCTAACACAGATAATGGGCTTGAATGAAGGAATAATACGTTGACCTTCCAGGTTCGAGTGCAGGGTGCGGGCCTTTAAAATGGGAGACAATAGTAAAAACAATCAAGAAGGAAACTTGAGAGGTCAGAACTTCAGTTCTGGAACTAAAGCAATATTGTTGAAGTGACCTTAGTAGCATTTCTAGTGGATATAACTTTAAGGTTAAGAAAATATGAGCTGACGGCAGATGACGTTCTGAATGTGAAATATGTCACTTTTAATGACTGCAGTTAGCAGAGTGGTCTAATCAACTATGCACAAAACACAGTGAAGGGCCAAATAGCTGTGATGTTGATCATAAACCTGCTTCCCACTTGAGTATTCTCCTAAAGCCAAAATTTACTGCAGATATTTTTTTAATTCAGGGGCCAGTGGCATATACGTGCTTGTCACACAATAATTAAAAAAAAAAGACTCTTAAGACTCCCCTCCAGCATGGCACTGATGATAGGAACACAAGACATGAAGTCCCTAGTAATTTCAGTGGTTAGAATAAAGTCACATTTGTGTACTGCTCAATATTTCAGAGGTGTGTACAGCAAGCAGTAATACTCACATGCTATATGTAAGATTTATAAAACATGTAATAATTGGGAATTATTACTGACTTCTTTCTGCTGCCAGAAATTACAGTGGCAAATAGATTTCCAAGTTGAAGACACATTGCTACTGCAGCTGTCATGAGCAAATCAGTGGTGCAGGCAAAATGATGATCCTCGATATTCGTAAAACCTTTGTATACATTAAAAATACTATTCAGCAGGGAGAACCAGAGAGGGGTAATTTGAATTGTATTTAGCACCCCTAATCATTTTGAAATGTTGGCACCTATTCCTAACACTAACTGGAAGGGGCAGAAAGATTTGCATACTTGTTTGGTTATGATCATTTGTTTCCATTTATGTTGGATGTGTTAACCCTTTAATCCTCAAAGGTGCAGGGAACAGGGAGGTTAACTTTTCAATTGAAGTGACATGATACTAGTTTCTATTGGACATCATTTCCAGTGCTTCTAGTTTATTATGATATGAAGAAACTACTACCAATATAATCAACTTTGCATCACGCTAATGCAATTGTTAACGCATGTCCTGCAATGGAACATGTTGGGTACACCCTTTATAGCTCCTGTGTTAGTTTTGCAGTTAAGGTGCAAACATTTTTGCATTAAGCCACAGTAACTGCAAAATCTAACACGCTTTAATAAAGAGGCCCCATAGTGTCTCTAATATACCTTGCTCCGCTCATTCAAATTGCTTTAAAAATCTATGTAACAATTTTAAAATGACCTTTATTGCTGCCTAAATTCACCATTCGCGCGCTGTCATAATTTTTTTTCTTTAAAGCCCCTCAGACTGTTGGAAAGTTGGCTCGGAGTAGAGGAGCAGGTCTACTGGTTAGTGCAGCGGACTTTGATCCTGGGGAACTGGGTTCGATTTCCACTGCAGCTCCTTGACTCTGGGCAAGTCACTTAACTCTCCATTGCCCCAGGTACAAAATAAGTACCTGTATATACTGTCAGGTTTATTTTCGAAAGTGATCGCCGACCATTTTCCGACATAAATCGAGAGATGGCTGGCGATTTCGCAAAAGCGGCGAAATCCATATAATTGAAAGCTTCTGTTTTGACACCATTGCCGCTTTCCCTTCGCCTCACCGGCAAAAGTTCAAGGGGGCATGTCGACGGCAAAGCGAAGGCGGGACATGGCCGGGCATGGGCGTGGCTACCAGCTGGCCGGCTTTCGTGGATAATGGAAAAAAAAGCGGCGTTAGGCAGTTTTTCGCCGGGTTTACTTGGTCCTTTAATTTTCACGACCAAGCCTCAAAAAGGTGCCCCAATTGACCAGATGACCACCGGAAGGAATGGGGGATGACCCTCCCCGTAATCCCCCAGTGGTCACCAACCCCCTCCCACACTAAAAAAATAAAAATAAAACACTTTTTTGCCAGCCTGTATTCCAGCCTGAAATGTCATACCCAGCTCCCTGACAGCAGTATGCAGGTCCCTGGAGCAGTTTTTAATGGGTGCAGTGCACTCCAGGCAGGCAGACACAGGTCCACCCCCCCCCCCTACCAGTTACACTTGTGGTGGTAAGTGTTGAGCCCTCCACCCACTGTACCCACATGTAGGTGCCCCCCTTCACCCATAAGGGCTATGGTAATGGTGTAGAGTTGTGGGGAGTGGGTTTAGGGGGGATTTGGGGGGCTCAGCACCCAAGGGAAGGGAGCTATGCACCTGGGAACTTTTTGTGTTTTGTTTTTAATTTTTAGAAGTGCCCCCTAGGGTGCCCGGTTGGTGTCCTGGCATGTCAGGGGGACCAGTGCACTACAAATGCTGGCTCCTCCTACAACCAAATGCCTTGGATTTTGCCGGGTTTGAGATGGCCGGCATTCTTTTCCATTATCGCTGAAAAACAAAACCGGCCATCTCAAACCAGGCGAACTCTGGCATTTGGCCGGGCTAAACCATATTATCGAAAAAAAATATGGCCAGCCATTTTTTCGATAATACAGTTCCGGCCACCTGTTGCGCTGCCACCAAAATAGATCATCGGCGATCTATTTCGCCGGCAACGTTCCATTATGCCCCTCCACGTAAACAACTTTGAATGAAGTTGCAAAAAACATAGAAAGGTGGTATATCAAATCTCATTCCCTTCCCTTCCCCTTCTTAATGGTCACAGATATACTGTTTGAAGAACATTCTTCTTTCTTACATGCATTGTATATCCACTGACTGATCCACCAATTTTATGTTTAGACCATGTTCTGACTGGCAAAATGGGCTGCAATGTAATGCTACGGCTTTGGTCAGTAACTCAGACTAATGCAAAGCTACCAGTTGTCGTAAGCTGAAACAAGAAATTTGAATGTACATACACCTGCTAAGAGTTTCATATTTAAATATGCAAACTACGCAGTGCATTGAAAGGTGCGGATTGTACAGGGGGAGAAGGTGCTTTTGCCAAAGAGAGATCAAGTATGTTTTGTCACTCTTATGGAAAGAGCTTCGTGTGTTTCTAATATATTGTTGGGCCTTTGTTCTTTGAGTATAAATCATTTGAATTTCAAACAGAAACACCTTCTCTACCCTGGATTATAATTCTTCCATAACAACAAATTTTTCTTCCTGTGCCAAATAAATTAATTGAAATGCACCAGGAAGATTGTTTTGGCTTTGTTTTTGTTTTGTTCTTTGTTTTTTAGGGTGAGGGGATTGCTTTTCAGAAAGGATTTTAAAAAGTTCCTTAGACCTCACCTAAATAAATACTAGCCTTGCAGAAGGAATTTTTAAAATTTGGCAAAGCATGCAGAAGCATGGTTTCAAGAATGCTTACCAACATTTGTGGAAGCCTAGGGGTCCTTTTACTAAGGTGCACTGAAAAATGGCTTGCGATAGTGTAGCATGTTTTGGGCGCACGTAGATCCATTTTTCAGCATGCCTTCCTGTATCCCTAGTGGTCCAGCGCAATCATTGGGGGCAGAAGTGCAGCCCCCTCGCAGTGGCGTACCAAGCGGGGGGCAGTGGGGGCGGTCTGCCCCGGGTGCACGCCGCTGGGGGGGTGCCGCATGCCGGTCAGCGTCGTTGGTTTCCATGCTCCCTCTGCCCCGGAACAGGAACTGTTCCGGGGCAGAGGGAGCATGGAAACCAACGACGCTGACCGGCGCGTGGCACCCCCCCCAGCGGCATGCACCCGGGGGGTGTCCCTTCACTGGGGGGGGGGTCGTGCTACACGGGGGGGCGCATTGGCGATCCGCCCCGGGTGTCAGCGCCCCTCAGAACGCTACTGCCCCCTCGCTCCTGCTCCTTGTGACGCCAGTCTAAAATGGCTGCCATGACCTCTAACTGCAGCTCACTGTATTTCATCCCTACAGTATGATCTCATGTATGCATTGAGAATATAGTGCTCTGACTGCCTCCCAGGCCCTGTGTGCAGAACTGGGAACAGTTTCTGAGAACGCTACCCTGAAGATTCTGGATTGAAACTTTCTACCAAAGAACCTAAATTTGGCTTCCAGAACCTCCCTCCCTCTCCTATGTCATTGTTACACACATGTACCAAGACAGCTGGCGCTTATCTAGCACTGTCTAAAATTTTATCTAGGTATTGTGTGAGGTCTGCCACCTTTGTACCAGGCAGGCAAGTGCCCAAATGATCCTCATACCCACCAGCCATCTAGCTATCTACATGCCTATTGATCAAATATCTGTTATAATAAATGTATGTTCCCCTCTATTTCCCATATCCACGATGAATTGTAAGCCACATTGAGCCCGCAAAAAGGTGGGATAATGTAGGATACAAATGCAATAAATAAATATCCTACTATAATGGTCATCCTAACCCTTCCCTCCTGGGCATAAGCCCCTGGAGACACATCCTTAGTGTAAGAAGATATTGCATGCCCTGGAGGACAGGTTCTGGCTACAGATCACTTCCTGCCTCACCAAGATGATGCTGTCCTTTGAGGTGACCTCTTTCCTCCAAGGCAGCACAGAGGTTGCCAGACTAGAGATGGGGGACATCATTACTATATCCCCATAGGTCTTCCCTGTGTAGCTGTCTGTCTGTCTCAGCTGCTCCAAGTCTGTTACTCTAGTCTCTAGAGATCAGACGTTCTCTGACAACCAGGAAGAGCTCTTTGCCTTGAGCACGAACACATATGACCTTTCACCAACTAGGAGATAATCATACTGTACTTACAGGCACACAGTACAAAAACACTAGATAACAAACATCTCATTGCTGGGTGTCTACATCATAGTATTGGTGAGGAAAAAGAGGAGATAAACAGTGTCAGACAAGGAACAGAAGGCTGGAGGAGTAAGGCAGAGGAAGCAATGGATTGACTGGAGAGCAGTGAGAGACAAAGACAAAAAACTAGTAGGTAGGTAAGAAGAAAAATATTATTTAATAACATTAGTATGAATAATAGTTTATTAAAAAAAATTCTGTAAGTAATATTTAATATTCCCTGTGTGTCAGTTTTAAAAATAAAATTAATATTTAGGTTCTTTTTTTGTTTAGCCACAGATTTTTGTATTTAGTGTGTCACAGACATAAACATTGTCTGTGAGGTATGTTGCAACAGTATTACTAGTCTGGAGAGTGGCGGACACCAGCAGTCTTTCAGTAGAAATAGTAGAATCGAAAGCAGTGGCAGAATTCAACTATGGTTGGTACAGACAGACCCAAAGAGGGTAATTCTGCAAACTACACACTATCAGTTAAGTGCCGATTAAGTAAAGAAATCATTAGAATAATGGCATATACCCATATATGTGTTCGAATGCACATTTAAATGCCGAAAGTCCATCTAAGCACTATTCTGTAAATATGTGAATATCTTTCATAGCGTATATTTCACTGTTAGATGTACACATAGGCAGAGGTTGGATAGAGCATGGGCGGGACTCAAACATGTAACTTCTGGAATACTATAAGTTATACAAGTATCACCAGAACTTAGGTGCGCACACTTACACCAAGCTCTATGGCCAGCATATGTGCTCTTCCCTAAATTATAGATGTGTATTTTCATTGTTATGCTAGTATTATGTAAAGGAAAGTAGGCATCTAAAATAGGCTCTACCAGGCATAGGAGCCAACTTTTCAAAATGATTGGGGGTGCTGAATTTTTTTTTTTTTTACAGGTGGTGCATTCCCCCCTCCCCTCGTCCCCCTCCCCTCCCTCTGTCCCCCCTCCCTCGTCTCCCCTCCCTCCCAGTTCCAGGCCCCCCTCCCTCCCCTCTCTCTCTCCTTTCCCTCCTTCCCTCCCTGCCTTCGAGTTCAGGCACCCCCTCCCTTCGAGTTCCAGGGCCCCCTCCCTCCGAGTTCTAGTGTCCCTCTCCGAGTTCCAGGGTCGTCCCCCTGCCCCCTCTGAGTTCCAGGGTCGTCCCCCCTCCCTCCAAGTTCCAGGGTTCCCCCCTCCCTCCAAGTTCCAGGGTCCCTCTGAGTTCCAAGGCCCCCTTCCTCCCTCCCTCCCGAGTTCCAAGGCCCCCCTCCTACCTCTCTCCCTTCGACCCTCCTCCCTCCCTTCCTTTGAGTTCCAGGCCCTCTCCCTCCGAATTTTAAAAGTCATCTTACCTCGTCAGGGTTACGGCGGCAGCAGCGGTGAAAAGCGTGCAGGCTTGGTGCTTAGTTCAGTCTTCCCTTCTCTCTCTCTCAGCTCTGGTCCCATGGGAAGGGAAGACTGAACTAAGTGCTGAGTCTGCACGCTTTTCACCGCTGCTGCCGCCATAACCCCGACGAGGTAAGATGATGACTTTTAAAATTTGGAGGGAGGGGGCCTGGAACTCAAAGGGAGGGAGGGAGGAGTGACGAAGGGAACTTCCGGTGGGTGAAATATTGGGGGTGCTCGAGCACCCATAGCACCCACAGAGTCGGCGCCTATGCTACCAGGTGCCCTTTGGGTGCAAATTTATAGAATTACACCCATAAGGGACCAAGTGATGGATGGCTATAAATCAAGAAAGACCTGTCATAGTATGAGAGCACAGTAAGCATGTACAAGTGAGCAGGTTGCTCATTTGAATTTAGTGGTCCTCAATTACCAATTACAGTACAGTCTTGATTATCCAACATAAACAGGACCGACTCATTGGAAAAGTACAAAGTTAGATAATACAGAAAACACTGCATAAACCCCTGAACAGGGGCGTAGCCAGGCTTCAAGGTGGGAGGGGGCCAGAGCTGCCCCCCCCCCCTCTGCCACTCAATGTCACCACTGTACATCTTGGCTGGCGGAGGTCCCCAACCCCCACCAGCTGAAGCACCATCGCTGCAAATACCTTGGCTGGTGGGGGTCCCCTTAACCCCCGCCAGCTGAAGACTTCATCCAGTGCTGGTCTCCGACACCACCGCATTGCCAGTCCTGCTCGCTCTTCCCCTCACGTCCAGCATGCTCCTTTTAGTGAAATTGCTCAATTTTACTAAAAGGAGCGTGCTCAATGTGAGGGGACGAGAGAGCAGGGCAGGCAATGTGGTGGCAGGGGTTAGGAACCCCCACCAACCAATCAGGGACCCAGAGCAAATTTGGGGGGCCCAAGCTCCCGTGGCCCCACCTAGCTACGCCACTGCCCCTGAAACAATGTATAAACAAAGGCAAGGAGTTCCTGATTTTCAAAAATTGTTCTAAAACAAAGATTTTAAATAGAAATAAATGCGATGATGTCATAGGGGGGGGGGGGTCTGTCAGATATGCCGGATGGTTAGATTAGTGAAGATCGGATAATCGAGATTGTACTGTATCCTGTTTCTATACAACACTTCTATTCTGATGGTCTGAGAGTTCAAGTTTGCTTGAATAGACCTGGAGCTGAGCAAATATTAAATGTGTCAGTACATAGACCGGACCAGGGATCCATTGAGTCCAACTTTTTTTCTGGTTTCCTAACAGCTTTCTGTACATGATAATCCAAGGAAGTCAATCTATTGGTACAGCCAATTCTGTAAGAATTAAAACAATTCCTTGTCAAGCCTAAATATGGCAATCACTGTACTGTTTGCAAATATTATTAGCTTATACCCAACACTACATGAAATATCTACAAATTCCACCCTGAATAGTACCATAAAAGTTCCAAAATATTTTCTCTTCTAAATTTAGGGTGTAGATGACAAGTCATGATTTTTGACCCTCGCTCATACTAAATCCAAATATTTGCAGGCAGTCCAAAATTAGGGGATTGTAGTCCAAAAATATCTTGATTATCAATCACTGTATACCGTGCTCCACATGTTAATAATCTCGTGCATTTACTGTGGTCTTAAGTTTCTGACATAAGAAGCACCAAAACATCCAAACACTGCAATTAAACAGCTATGCCGCACTGAGAAATATGACTTTGTCACACTGCTATTAATAGAGAAATAGTGGCCTTCTGTTCTATACAAGACTAAGCTCAAGATCCTTATTCTGTTCCATTAGACTTTTTATACTGCCATACTTCAGCATTTATTCACCGGGCTGGTGAAATGACACTGAGTGCCCTAGGTAAACCTTCAGCCTTCGCACATACCCCTTCCCTCTCCAATGCTCAATTAACTTTAAGGCCCCTACCCTGCCCCTTCCCAAGATTTTCATCATTAAACGCAACAATCATGTTCACCCCCAACAAACCTATAAAAATGCATAACTGGACATCAAATATTTAAATAAGTAGATACAGTGTGTGTGTGTGTGTGTGTGCGCGCGCGTGCATGCGCGCATCTGTTTATCTAGATATAGATGCAGATAGCTCTTTGAGGACCTATTGTTTTTCTTCAATGGCAGCTGCTCCTTGCTGCCCCCCAGAAACCATAGCCTTAGGCAACCGCTAGTCATGCCTAATAGTTAAACCAGTCCTTTATATTCACCTTGGTGGTCCCTTATATGTCATCCTATTTCCTCCATTCTCAACATGCAATTCTAGCCAGTCCTCCTATGGCATGTTCACGTTTAGAATTAACTAAGCATTTAGCAAATTTTTTTCTTCGTTCCTTCATTTTGGAATTCACCTTTCTTCATCTTTCCACACTGAAATGTCTTATAAGAAGTTGAAATCAGGCCTTAAGACTTTGTTTTTTTTACTTAGCCTTTAACAGAGTGAGCAGGTCTGGACACTGAAGTCTGTTTGGGGGAGGTAGGCGGCTCTGTTTATGTTTGCGTTGCCTATTTGTTTAGATTGCAGTTTCTATTTGATTTTCATTGCTTTATATTCCAGACCAGGGTAGTTCACAAGTTACAAACGGGTACAATTAACTTACAGTCTAAGGGACTGACGTAATAAGCCATGTGTTGGAGCTGTACGCTGAAATTCAGCACAAGTTACCTAATGTATGCTCTGATGCAGTAGAGAAATTTATGCAAATAGGAGGAGATTCTATATATGGCACCTGAAAAATTGGCACGGAAATCATTGCCGAATAAACATATTCTATAAGTGGTGCCTAGATTTAATCACAGTATATAGAATACACTTAGTTGATATTCTAGTGCCTAAAACTACACGCATCCATTTACACCAACGAAAATGTGGTGTCACAGATATCAGGAAAAATAAGTGAGCCCTTGAGCTGGTCCAAAGACCAGCAGTCAGCAAACCAACGTTTCACCTGCAGCGACCACCGTTCCCCAGCGGTTGAGCCCCTGGGTTTGGGTGGCCAAAAGGACTTAATAAATTGGGGAAAATACAAAAGGGGCTCAGGATCAGACAGGAGGGGGAGGTAAAGTCAGACCTAGGCAGAAGTCAGAGCAGGTGATGTCCCAGCAGAGGTCAGGTCCAGGCAGAAATCTAGGCAGGTAGTAAGCAACAGGAGAGAACACACCAGTACAACCAACAAGATAGTAGCCGAGGCAAAGAAGTACTGCAAGATTCCTGGTTCTAAGTTGAAGGCGTCTGATGTCACTGTAGACGCATTCAGACTGTAGGCGCACCCAGACGTAGACGCGCTCAGAGTGTAGACACACCCAGACTCTAAGCACTCTGGAGGAAAGGGATCAACAGCATCGTGGGCATGTGCATTTGGCTCGGCACTTGACACTCCAAGTTTGTGGCATGTGGCATAAATCCTGACGCATAGATTTAGGCGGACTGCGCCATATTCTGTAACAATGTTCGTAAATTTTGAAATGCCACACGAAACGCCCATTTCCCCCACCCATAACCATGTCCTTTTTGCCTGCACGCATTAGAAGTTAGAGGCACTGCATTACAGAATGCGTTTAGTGAGTTGTGCATGTAAATTCTAAATATTACCAATTAGTGCTCATTATTGCTTGTTAAGAGCCGTTGCCAACGCTGATTAGCTTGTAAAGCCAATTAAGTTACGTACATTGTTATAGAATAGGCTTGGATTTCGGAATGGATCTCTAGGCACGCTATATAGAATCTTGGGGATGATGTGCATGCAAAAAATGTGCTCAGACGTGAGAAAGCGTGACTGTTATCATGGAAACATGTATACATTCTAGTGATTAGGGCATGCATTAGCAGCAGAATCACAGAGGTTGTACTAGGATGTTGAGGAGTGTCGCTTGTGCATTACATAGCAATATACAAATATTAGATTATGCACATTAGGAGGGTAATTTTATAAAGTCATGCCTGGTTAATGTGTGCTTTCACATGCCTATTTCACTTAACCCTCCATTGCCCCAGGTACAAAACTTAGGGGTCCTTATACTAAGGTGCACTAATGATTAGCGCATGCTAAATACTGCACAGCTCATTGTATACCTGTGGGCTGCATGGCACTTATATGTTTGTATTTTTTTATGTATGTGATTTTGTAATCTGCCTTGGATAAAGGCAGACCATAAATAATAAACCGTAAACCACTTAGCATACGCTAAATCTGTTAGTGCACCTCCATTGCCCCATGTAAGCCACATTGAGCCTGCCATGAGTGGGAAAGTGCGGGGTACAAATGTAACTAAAATAAAATAAAATAAAAGGATCCCTTAGAATGTGAGCCCACTAGGGACAGAGAAAGTACCTGTATATAGGTAAGCTACTTTGGTTGTACCACAGAAAAGCAGTATATCAAATACACAGGGCTGCCGGGGGGGGGGGGGGGGGGGGGGGAAGGGGGCAAAATTCCACTGGCCCGGCCTCCAAAGGGGAGCCTGGCGCCGGCAAGCTCCATCCTGCCTGCCTGCTTCCAGGTCTGTCTCTCTCCTGCTCCTGCATGCCAGGACCTGGATGATTGCAGGCAGGGGGCAGCGGCCCGAGTGAGGGGGGGGGGGGGCAGCGGCGGTGGGAGTGGGTGGGAGGGCGGTTCTGCCCTGAGCACAGCTGTGTCTCTCAGCGGCCCTGCAAATACACTATCTTTGCCCTTAATATAAAGTACCATAATACCATAAAAATCTTACAGAAAACTCTCCACATTGTTTTGTGATGTTTACATTTGCATCAGCTTAAATTCACTTGGCAATTAATGTCTGAGTCTTGGGGTTGGCTTTAGATTCACAATTCAAAAATAATTTTGGATGCCCATGTTTAATCTGTTTTTTTCTTGTTATTGAAAGCAAGCAAGCCACAGAAATATTCACGATCTTTGCTTTTTTTCTTTAAACATGCTGACCAAGCTTTTGAGCATAGCATTTCTTCCCCATCAGGATCCTCTCACTGGATACTGTGTTGGGGTACCTCATAAGGCAGACATGAGTGACAGATAGCAGTTTGCTTGACATCAGAAACCAGTTGAAAGTGATAGTACGGGAGAGGACTTCTCATGTTACATGCTTGCTTCTTATTGCATTGTCCCATGTGCATAGCCAGGTTATGTTTCACTGAGTAGCAGAAGAAAGAAAATGTATGAGAGAAGGGGGTTTTGTTGCCTTCTCTGTGGAAAGAGGGGTAGCCAATATTAGATTTTTAGGGGGGCCCTGGGTGAACTGGGGAAAGGCAATATATTTCCTCTCCCTCCCCCCAGCTGCCCCTGCCACATTCCTTACCTTTGCTGGTGGTGATACTCAATGCCCACCAGCCAGTGAGATCTGTTGCCGGAACTGCCCCAGTGCTACCTCAGTAGGAAAGAAGTCGGTGGCCTCCCTTCCTGCTGCTGACATCAGCACTTCCCATCCATGCTCAGCTCATGCGCAAACTGAGCATGCATGAGGAGAACCGATGTTTCCAGTGTAGTACCATCAATGTAGAAGTATTCATATGTAACACCAGTGTTGAAATCTTCTGACCCTACTGTGGCTCATAATTATAGACCTATTTCAAATTAATGTCTGCCTGCAAAAGTTTTAGAAACAGTTACTTGATTTTTTGGAAACTACTAACATGTTGCATTCTAGGCCATCTGGATTTAGAAGTGCTCATAGTACAGAAACAATAGTTAGTTGTTTTGTGAGTACCCATGAAACCTTAGAGGACAGATCTATTGCTTTAGATCTGGCCTCAGCATTTCATGATTTATTGTTGGATAGGTTGCAATCTATTGGAATTACTTCCACAGCATTTATGTTGGTTTACCTCTTTTTTTTTAAAGATGTTATTCTCTTAGGTTTGGACATTCTTGTTCCAAAACATTTCAATTGCATATTGGAGTACCGCAGGGCTCCTCACTGTCGCCGATACTTTTACAGCCAGTGGACTGGGAGAAACCCCTATGATGATGTCAACTGGGGGACTTCCCAACCTTCTGTGTCAAGAGTGACAGCAGTGAAGAGGCAGAATTTAGCTCCGAATTGGAAGAAAAAAACAAGAGATTCCCAAGCACCAGGGCAAAATCAATTGGGGGCAGCCTGAGAGGAAGCAGGTACAATTGTGGAGCAGCTAAGCCATATCGGGGGCATGTACAGAACATGGACGCTTACTGAGAGACTCTTTGCATGTGCTTGGTGCTTTCCCTACCGAGCCACTTGCAGAATTTCTGTGCATCTGATTTGCATGCGATTTCCTTTGAGCATCAGTCGCTGTTTAGAAATCAGTAAGTTCAAACATGCGTGCTATTTAATGGTGACTTGAGCATCTGCCCCTTGGAGCTGTATAAAAGACAAGAAGAAACCATAGCTTGCTGCTTATGCAAAGTGAGCCTTCTAGGGGACAAGTGTGTGATACACTTAGAGCAAATAGAATTTAAGAGTAAAGCTCTTACATGGTTCAATTTCTCCTGGATTAACAGTATCCAGAAAGTCTGTTGAAAGATAAGATAAGTTTTCATTCTCTTATTAGTTAGTGAAATGTGGAATGCCCCAGTGATAAGTATTGTCCTCTATACTATTTAAAGTTTACTTATGGGATTTCTTTGTTCAGGTTCATAGCTTAGAATTGTACTTGTTTACTGATTATGTGGACAGCAATCAAGCATCTTTTATCACAAAGCTACAAATGGACTTGAAAGTTATATCAGATTGGTTAAATTTGTATTAATGAATGATCAGAAAAAAGTAGACCATTAAGCATCTGACCTTTTAGGAGTTACTTTAAAACTAAAGAAGGTGTTTACCAGGCTAAGGAGTCTTCGGAATAAGGAAATCATGAACTTCAAGGTTGGTCCTACTCCCAAGAGGCAGCATGCTATACTAGATGGTCATTGAGGTACAGGAGGATAAATATCCAGCTTCTCCTATGTAAGTGCACAACTATGGAATGGACTCCCAAAAGCTGTAAAAATAATCCATGACCATCTAAACTTCAGAAAATCACTAAACACCAACCTCTTCAAAAAGGCTTACCCCACCGATTCAATGTAAATCCCCACACCCAGCAACATAGCACAACCAATGATTGTACTGGACAATATACAATCTTCATTCCCTTCGACCTTCACGGTGCCTGACACACACCTACCTCATTCAACCACAATACAACCTTGTATTTGTTATCAACCGACTGGTGAACACCTTTACGGTATTATGTAAGCCACATTGGGCCTGCAAATAGGTGGGAAAATGTGGGGTACAAATGTAACAAATAAATAAATAAACTAACACAAATACCAGGCATTTTCTGAACACCCTCAAGGCCTTCAGCTTTACCATGCATTTGTGCCTGTACTGCATTGTATAGAACTACGCATTCACATTACTGCTTTGAGAAGGATATCTGACTCAATAGTCTGTTTGGACAGATAGTTCTGCAGAATTTGTTTGGGGTCTAGAATTCAACTCTACTCCTCTAGGCCAGTTCTGTTCAGTTCCAGGCTGTACTCTCACCCAGTTGTATATAGTTTCTGGTTAATTACTATTTTGTCCTCGCCATTGGCGAGGCCCAGTTGACCTATGGCTGATGTTTCAATGATCCTGCTTGCTAGGGATGAACAGTAATTCTGCCACTGAGTTTCAAGGTCTGGTAGACCATCCCGCCGATGATTTTTAGGAACCTCTGGTCTTTCCCTTGTGGTAGGCTGGGGTGGTTCTTGGATCACTTGGCTATTTTAGTGGCTTATTCAACCACCACCAGCTGGTATGCCGAATTTTGTTGAACACCAAGTATGGCTGCACCTTGTACTTGTGACTAGGTTTCCTGTCCACCAGATGGTATGAAACCAGGCTGTGCTACGTTCTAGATTACAACTCTTATAGCAGGCAGTGGATAGGTACTGCTACTGCTTCTGCTTCATGTGGTAAAGGTTGAATACTTGTGTAATTAATGTCCTCTGGAGGAAAAGTACTCCTAGGCTTGGGTGGAGATGGTCTGGAAGGTAGTTCTGTTTACCTTTGTGCCCCTGAACACACTGGTTAGGATGGCAACTCCAGTCCCAGAAAAGATCCCACACTGGGAGAGTGGGAAAGGTGATCCAGGAATTCTGGGTATGGTTCCTGGTTTGAATGAAAGGACTCTTCAATTGTTGCTTCTCTGAGGGAGAGGACTCTCCGCTTTGATGGGGAATGAGCAAATGTTATCCCAGAGTGGCCCTATACCTGAACTAAGGAGGCCCAAACATCTTGGAAAGATAATGCCCTATTCTATAGTTGATCCAAAAACAAAAAACTGCACCCCCGCTCTTCAGGATGCGCAAGGAACAAATCCAAGAAAAAGTTTTTGATGAGTTGACATAAGTTTACAGCTGGGCTGGAGCTTCAGGTTTTAGGACATCAGCCCTTTTAACCGTAGGACAAGGGTGGGGAGGGCTGGTGTCTCTGTGCCAAAAAAGTTGATGTTCATTCTGGGGAGTGGTGACAAAGACACTTGCTTTGGCACCAAGGGTTTGTGCGTTACCATGATACTCGTCTTTGCCGATATGGAGTGTGCCAATATGGACTTTTCCATGGGAACTGTGCCAAAGTCCCTGGTTCCATTGCATCAATGGGGAGGCCATAAATGCAACTCTCTTCATTGAGAAGCTTGGGATGAGGACTTCTTGTACCCAATTACCCATGGACCTCTTCTTGTGGTTTTCCCCCACTGGCCCCTTAGAGAAGATAATTGATTCTTGGATGAGAACCAGTATCTTTTTCTTCTGGTTGTCTTCCTGCTTCTTCTTATCTTTTTTGAGTGAGGCTTCAGAAGAGACCAGCTGCTCAGGAGTACAGAATGACATGGGATAAATTTTGTCCCTGTGGACTCTGTATCCGTCTCCTCAGGTTCTGTCCCCATCCCCATCCCTGCAGGTTCTGTACTCATCTGCTCAAGCCTCAAACACTTATGATTTTATATTTAATTTTTTTATTAAAGTAGAAAAAGGAATAATGTTCTGTATAACTGTATGAGTCACAAATAGAAAACAATAATAACAATGAGGAACTGAAATAACGCCCCCCCCCCCACCACCACCATGCTCTACCCATTTAACCCTAAAAATATCTGACTTCTATTACCCAAGGAACCCTAATCTACCCTGTTAAAATGTCCAGGGGGATAAAATACAACCCACTCTGTATGCCCTAGTGGGGGAGAAATATGCCCTGTGAAGCATAAGTACATAAGTACATAGTACATAAGTACATAAGTACATAAGTAATGCCATACTGGGAAAAGACCAAGGGTCCATCGAGCCCAGCATCCTGTCCACGACAGCGGCCAATCCAGGCCAAGGGCACCTGGCAAGCTTCCCAAACGTACAAACATTCTATACATGTTATTCCTGGAATTTTGGATTTTTCCAAGTCCGTTTAGTAGCGGTTTATGGACTTGTCCTTTAGGAAACCGTCCAACCCCTTTTTAAACTCTGCTAAGCTAACCGCCTTCACCACTTTCTCCGGCAACGAATTCCAGAGTTTAATTACACGTTGGGTGAAGAAACATTTTCTCCGATTTGTTTTAAATTTACTACACTGTAGTTTCATCGCATGCCCCCTAGTCCTAGTATTTTTGGAAAGCGTGAACAGAAGCTTCACATCCACCTGTTCCACTCCACTCATTATTTTATATACCTCTATCATGTCTCCCCTCAGCCGTCTCTTCTCCAAGCTGTATAGCCCTAGCCTCCTTAGTCTTTCTTCATAGGGAAGTCGTCCCATCCCCGCTATCATTTTAGTCGCCCTTCGCTGCACCTTTTCCAATTCTACTATATATTTCTTGAGATGCGGCGACCAGAATTGAACACAATACTCAAGGTGCGATCGCACCATGGAGCGATACAATGGCATTATAACATCCTCACACCTGTTTTCCATACCTTTCCTAATAATACCCAACATTCTATTCGCTTTCTTAGCCGCAGCAGCACACTGAGCAGAAGGTTTCAGTGTGTTATCGACACCCAGATCCCTTTCTTGGTCCTTAACTCCTAACGTGGAACCTTGCATGACGTAGCTATAATTCGGGTTCTTTTTTCCCACATGCATCACCTTGCACTTGCTCACATTAAACATCATCTGCCATTTAGCCGCCCAGTCTCCCAGTCTCGTAAGGTCCTCTTGTAATTTTTCACAATCCTGTCGTGATTTAACGACTTTGAATAACTTTGTGTCATCAGCAAATTTAATTACCTCGCTAGTTACTCCCATCTCTAAATCATTTATAAATATATTAAAAAGCAGCGGTCCTAGCACGGACCCCTGAGGAACCCCACTAACTACCCTTCTCCATTGTGAATACTGCCCATTTAACCCCACTCTCTGTTTCCTATCCTTCAACCAGTTTTTAATCCACAATAGGACATTTCCTCCTATCCCATGACCCTCCAATTTCCTCTGTAGCCTTTCATGAGGTACCTTGTCAAATGCCTTTTGAAAATCCAGATACACAATATCAACCGACTCCCCTTTGTCCACATGTTTGTTCACTCCTTCAAAGAATTGAAGTAAATTGGTCAGGCAAGATTTCCCCACACAAAAGCCATGCTGACTTGGTCTCAGTAATCCATGTCCTCGGATGTGCTCTGTAATTTTGTTTTTAATAATAGCCTCTACCATTTTCCCAGGCACCGACGTCAGACTCACCGGTCTATAATTTCCCGGATCTCCCCTGGAGCCTTTTTTAAAAATGGGCGTTACATTGGCCACCCTCCAATCTTCCGGTACCATGCTCAATTTTAAGGATAAGTTGCATATCACTAGCAGTAGCTCCACAAGCTCGTTTTTCAGCACCATTATGAATTTTTATTCTGTGGATGAATAATAAGACATCAACAATCTCAGGATTCAGTCTAGCTCTCCTGTCTTCTACAGTCCTTTCCACAATAGAAAATGTGCTCTCAGAAGACACGCTGGTAGCAGGAATGAACAGGATCCCACATTCAGGTTTTCCCAGTTTTGAAATTGCTTGTTTTTCCCAAAAAATCAAAACATCACCGTCTACATCACTCTAACATAAATAACTGTCCAACAGCCTACAAAGGAGATATTGTTCCATAAAATCATTCATAACATTACTAACATCCATTTTCATTCTTTTAGAGGGGGAGGGGGGCTCTTCCACAAATATGACACTTTCTGGGAATGTGGATTGTGGAGGATCCTGAGTTGTTGATGTTGGAAAAAACGTGTCAGTTAAGTGTTGAAAATGCTCCTTGACACCAGCACAATGGATGAATTTGTTGCAACAACTGTAAGATGCTTGAGCAATTGGGCATGTGATGGAAGGGCGTTGCAGAAGGTAGGAGTCTGATCAGCAGACATGACTTGTTGCAACATCAAAAGCAGAAAAAACACTTGATATCATTTAACAGATAATTTAAATCCTAAAGCAGCTTCTGCAGTTTTTTTTAATAATTGAATTCAGTTGCCAGTTGTCTAAGATGTGTTGGGAGGGGGGTTGTCTTTATTTTTATTATTTTTTGCAAAGTGTACAAAGCAAGTAGCATTATAAAGCATTAAAATCAAAACCAAACTAGCAAGTGTGTCCCAAACTACCTTAACTATACCATTTAGAGTGTTATGTGTTAAGTTTTTACATATTGATTCTAGCATTTTATAGATGCTGCTCCATGTAGTTGGAACAGCCGGTTTAAGGCTACTCTCAAGCTTTTAAAGAATGTCATGGGGACAAAATTTGTGCCTGTCCCCGTTCCCATGATTTATCACTTGTCCTCATCCCTGTGTCATTCTTTACTCAGGAGATGGTGACCTCGGAGCCTCCATTTTTAGAGACCTGAACTTCTTGCCAAGGAGACGTGGAGGGGCATTTTGCAAAAAACGTCCAAAATCTGAATAGCAAAGAAGGTTATTTTAAAAAAAGAAATACATCTATCTTCTGTTTTCGAAAATAGAAGGTTTTGTGATTTGGACATTTTATTTTTTGTTCCATTTTCGAAAATAAAACGTCCAAGTGGAAAATGCACAAAATCAAGCCATTGGGATGTAGGAGGAGCCAGCATTTTTAGTACACTGGTCCCCCTGACATCCCAGGAAAGCAATAGGGCACCCTAGGGGGCACTGCAGTGGACTTCATAAAATGCTTCCAGGTACACATCTGACCATTGTTCCCTTACCTTCTCTGCTGAGCCCCCCCCCCCCCAAAAAAAACCTACTACACCTAACTGTACACCACTACCATAGCCCTTATGGATGAAGGGGGCACCTATATGTGGGTACAATGGGTTTCTGGTGAGTTTTGGAGGACTCACATTTTTATCCACAAGTGTAACAGGTAGGGGGAGGTAGAAGCCTGGGTCCACCTGTCTGCAGTGCACTGCACCCACCACTAGAGTACTCCAGGGACCTGCATGCTGTTCTAATGGACCTGTGTATAACATCTGAAGCTAGCACAGATGCTGGCAAGTAATGTTTTTCATCACATTTTTTTGGGGGTGGGAAGAGGTTATTGACAACTGGGGGAATAAGGGGAGGTCATTCCTGATTCCCTCCAGTGGTCATCTGGTTATTTAGGGTACCTTTTTGTGCCTTATTCATTATAAAAACAGGTCTAGCTCAAACCGTCTTAGTCCTGGGCGTTTTTGTTTTCTTCCATTATGGCTGAAAAACATCTAAGTCTCAGGAATGCCCAAATCCTGCCCTGAACATGCCCCTGAAACTCCCCCTTGAGATTTGGACGCACTTCTGACGGACTTCAAAGAAAAACTTATAAAAATAGGTTTTGAAAATATTGATTTGGACTTTTTTTGTGAGAAAAACATCCAAATGCTGCTTTATGCCACTTTTTAGACATTTTTTCTGTTTTGAAAATGAGCCCAATAATGTCGCAGTAGCCACAGTTAGACATTGTGGTGTTGCCAAGGCATTCATGATGGGCATTTTGACATCATAGAGGCATTTCTTGAAGCCTGAAGGTGGCTTTGCCATGGAGAAATGGTAGATGCCTTGTCAAATTCAGTCTTCAATCAGGGTGACAAGGAAGGTAAAACAGTACAAGGGTTTTGTTGTTTTGTTTTGTTTTTGTTGGATCCTGCTCTTTATACCTTTCAGCTTGCCTGCACCAGAGATTGTAACTTATGCTCTCTCTCATTTTTTTTAGCTACTTTTTTTTTTGCCCTGATCCCCTCAAAACAAAAACAAACAATCTCTGGTGCAGGCAAGCTGAAAGGTATAAAGAGCAGGATCCATGTCAGAGAGGAAGAATGGACAAAAACAGATTGAAGAACAGGAATACAGCCATTGCACATGAAGCCATGTGCATTCTTAGAAGGGTTTGGCTTTTCTGTGCTGTAAAAGAGTAGGTTCCATTGTTGACACCACTGGAGAACATCACCCACTAACGTTGCTGATTTTGTCTTGCTTGTCAACAGAGAAGCAAGCTGAGATCTGGGATTGGATTTGTGGTGAAATTTCTGTAGGAAAACATGTCAATGTTTTCATGTCATGTAAGCCATAGAGAACAGAGCACAGGGGAAAGAATGATAGAGAGAAAAGATATGAGGACCTGAGACAGAGCCCTGAGATTCATTGGCAGCTGGTGGAATAATGCTGGAGGAAGAACCACTAGAGGATACTTTAACCCCCTCATTTTATATAGAGCACCAAAGTTCAGTCACCAATCTGGCATATATCTTCCACTCTAAAATGGCAGTTATGTACCAAAATGGGGCTGAAACAATAGGTATACAAGTAAGTGCACTCAGGCACTATTCTATAGCTTGGCATCATAGGGTCCGATATTTAAAATGATTTAAACAGCTAGGAGAATCTGTTGGGGGCTATCCAGGCATTTTCAGTGGCAATATCCAGTTGAAAGTGCCCGAACAACCTGGGGGCAGAATCAGCATTGAAATTCTGGGTATAATATTGGTGGCAGTTAGGAAAACGCTGAGCAACGCTGAACACCACTGGCTGAATCTAGCATGTGATTGGAAAGAGGTGTTCACATGGGTGTGTTGCCAAGCAACATGTGCAGCTTCTAGATTTGTCAGTTGCACTTGCAAGATGCCACATTTACACCCGCTATTGACATGGCATACGTGGGTGTGTCTAAATGCTGGCACGTAATTGCCAACTTACTATAATGTATTTGGCACACAAATGTGGCATTATAGAGTACTAGCTTAGTGCACAGAGTTTTGGTGCCTGACTTTATAGAATTGACGGCCTTTATAGAATTCACTCTTTAAAGTATGATGGCAAAGGTGAGTAGAAGGTGGGCAGTTCCAGGGTCAAGTTATGTCAGGGAAGTAAAGGACAAGGAAGTGCAAAACAGAAAGGCACTTTTATGCCCAATTAGCTGTGTAAATTAATATTTAAAGAAAAAAAAACTGTACGCTAGGTCAGTGATGGCGAACCTTTCAGAGACCGAGTGCCCAAACAGCAACCCAAAATCTAATTATTTATCGCAGGTGCCGGTACTCATTATGGGCGGGGTCATCACATATGACTCCACCCCTATGATAGCCACACCCCTTACACCAGCCATGGCGCATATAAACAGACATCATTGAAACTATTATACTAGTATAGGAGAAAAAAATAACATGATTTTTTTTTTCATTATAAATCATTTCTGTAAGCTGTTACAGCTCCAGTATACCCAGTGCAAAATAAGACAGCAGATGTAAATTCTCAAATTGGACATATTCCAAACACTAAATGAAAATAAAATGATTTTTTTTCTACCTTTGTTGTCTGGTGACTTTGCTTTTCTATCCATATTGGTCCCAGTCTCTGATTCTGCTGCTCTCTATCTGTTCTCTTAACTCCGTTTCCAGGGCTTCCTTTCCATTTATTTCTTTACTCTCCTCCTTTCTTCTTCATTTCTTGCCCTCCTATTCCCTCTGCCCTCACCTCCATCCACCCATGTCCAGCCATCCTCCTCTCCCCTCCAGCCACCCATGTCCAGCCACCCTCCTCTCTCCTCCAGCCACCCATGTCCAGCCATCCTCCTCTCTGCCCTCCCTCCAACCCAGCACCAGGCATCACTCACTCCCTCCCTCCCTCCGTCCCACCCACCCAGCAGCAGGCATCAGGCCTCCCACCCAGCACCAGGCCAGCCTCCCACCCACCCACCCACCCAGCACCAGGCACCAGGCCTCCCACCCAGCACCAGGCACCCCTCCTTCCCACCCAGCATCAGGCATCCCACCCAGCACCCAGCATCAGGCCTGCCTCCCTCCCATCCAGCACCTAGCATCAGGCTTCCCTCCCCCCCACCAAGCACCAGGCCACCCGCCCGCCCTCCCTCCGAGCATCAGGGCCCCCCCTCCTCCGAAATTTAAAAGGCATAACTGGTCGGGGTTAAGGCAGCATCGGCAGTGGCAGCGAAAAGTGTGTTGCTTGCTTGGCGCGCCTTCGGCCTTCCCTTCTGTCTCTCAAGCTCTTGGATTTTAGATTTGAGTACTCATCTTCTCCAGATTTGTGCTCAAGGGCCCTCATGATCTAAAGCAAACTCCGGCGCTAGAGGCTGTTAACGCCATACTAGCGCTGGAGTTTGCTGCTGACCCATGATCAGAGCCCTCGAGCGCCTGAAACAACGCACTCGAGGGCTCTTAGCGCAAGTAGCATGCAAATGCATGCTAAACAGGGCTCTTAGCGCAATTAGCTTGCAAATGCATGCTAATCAGCACTTAACGCATTCATCCCCAATGATCAGCGTCCAGCGCGCCAAAGATTGGGTCGCTGGTCGCGGCAAAATCAATGCCAGCTCTGAGCTGGCATTTGACTTTGCGGATCATTGGGGAGGAATGGTGAGCCCTGTCCAGCATGCAGTTGCATGCTGGCAGGCCCCCGTTCCCCCCCAAGGCAAATGCGAACAGGGGGCTGGAGGTCCGGTGGACCTCCGGTCCCCCCGACGATCCCACCCCTTCCCCATGTTCAGGGAGGGCTGGAGATCCGGTGGGTCTCCAGCCCCCTCCCCCAAACACCCAGAAATTGTGAAGTGGCCGCCTCCGGCCAAACGCTCTCCCACCCAGCGACGGGGGGGGCTGGGGGGTCCGGTGGGTCTCCAGCCCCCCCAAACCCCCAGAAATTGTGAAGTGGCTGCCTCCGGCCAAACGCTCTCCCACCCAGCGACGGGGGGGCTGGGGGTCCGGTGGGTCTCCAGCCCCCCCCAAACCCCCAGAAATTGTGAAGTGGCCGCCTCCGGCCAAACGCTCTCCCACCCAGCGACGGGGGGGGCTGGGGGGTCCGGTGGGTCTCCAGCCCTCCCAAACCCCCAGAAATTGTGAAGTGGCTGCCTCCGGCCAAACGCTCTCCCACCCAGCGACGGGGGGGCTGGGGGTCCGGTGGGTCTCCAGCCCCCCAAACCCCCAGAAATTGTGAAGTGGCCGCCTCCGGCCAAACGCTTTCCCTCCCAGCGACAGGGGGGGTGGGGGCTGGAAGTCCGGTGGACCTCCAGCCCACCCCAACTCCTCCCCCCCAGCGTTCTCCTTTCAATCCCTGGTGGTCCGTGGTGGTGACAACCCCCCCTCCCGGCCCCCCTACCTTTTGTCGGAGGAGGGACGCAGCGATTCCCTTACATGATCTGTAGCCCCACCCAGCGCATCCCAGGATGCAATGGGCGGGGCTGGGCGCCGCCATTTTGCGGCGTCGACTGGAAGAGGAGGGAGGCAGGCTGCGTCCCTCCTTCAATGAAAAGTAGGGGGGCCGGAAGGGGGGTTGTCACCACGGACCACCAGGGATTGAAAGGAAAAACGCTGGGGGGGAGGAGTTGGGGTGGGAGGGTGGGAGAGGGTTTGGCCGGCGGCAGCCACGACGTTTTCTGGGGGTTTGAGGGGGGCTGGAGACCCACCGGACCTCCAGCTCCTGTTGTTCGGGCCTCGGGGCAGGCTGTTTGACAGGTTTGGGCTTTTGACAGCCTAGACCTGTCAAACAAGTGCGGGAGGATTGTGCTGAGCGCATGCTCGGCACAATTCGCCCGCACTTCTACATGATAATCAAAGATAATTGCTCTGCTTAGATTTGCATGCATTATCTTTGATCATCGATGCAGAAAAGCCCTGCACTGTTCCAGCGCTATTTTTAGAGCGCTGTTCAGAACAGCGCGGGGCTTTGGATCATGAGGGCCAAGGTGAGTTACAATTACAGTTCAAGTTCATGAGCTATTTCCTTGCCCAAGAGGGCAGTGGAGGGTGACATGTCTTGCCTAAGGTCATAAAAAGCATCAGCTGGAGAGTGAGATTTGAACCCTGGATTCCTTAGTTTCTCAAGAAACAAGAAAGTGTGACAGGCTTAAGAAATGGACCACCACTGGCAGAGTTCACACCAAAGACCTTGAAAGAAAAGCTGGTGTGAACTCTGCCAGTGGATGTGAGCAGGTCATACATTTTGCTGTTATCAGTAAATATGTTTCCTTGTAGTTAATGCTAAGACAAAATTCAGGCAGTAAATGGAAGCAAATGCACACCCAACATAGAATACACTCATTTGGGGTTTGCCCACAGTAAATGAGTCATACTCGATTTCCTCATTTTCTGTGCTGTGTGTTAGTGTTCAGAAGACATAAACAGTAATGGGCAGCTGCTGAGATTAAGTTAGTTTCACTTTCCTCTATCTAGCTTCATGCCACACACACATTCACTGTTTAAAATGTGCATTATGCAAACAATATGAGACACTGATGAGGGGAAATAGAAGATTGGTATTCAAAGTAACCCAAGGGTTGCAAATCAGCAGAACAGTATTGAATGTTTTCATTTATCCAATTATGTACCAATAACCATATTAGCAACCTTACTTCTTCTGTCACTAATGCACCAAAACATGTGAAGTGCACAGTATTTCATTTCCTGTGAGTGTGTGGTAAGACAGTATCGTTTCCTCTTGTGAGGTCAGGTTTCTAAACTAATGTAAGTATAGTCACTGTTTTTGAGCATTCAGCAGATTACAAAGGATGAATATCAACAAGGGAAATTTCCTACCTCCTAATTGGGTTTCTTAGAGTTCCACCTTTAATAGCTCAGAGGGTGAGTTCTTTCCAGCAGAGACAGAGCATGAACATTAGACAGAAGAGCTCACTGTTAAATCAGGCTGCCAGAGGCGGCCTAATGGTTAAAAACCTGGTCCTGGAGGCACCCCAGCCAGTCAGGTTTTCAGGATATCCACAGTGAATATTCACGAGATTGATTTTCATACCAAGGAGGTAGTGCATGCAAATCTCTCTCATGAATATTCATTGTGGCTATCCTCATAAACTGACTGGCTGGAGTGCCTCCAGATCCAGGTTTGGGAAACCCTGAGTTAAAGCAATAGGCTAAGAACCAGAAACATCAGAGCTCAAAATCTGTTTCTGACACACCTTGTGATCCTGTACAAATCACATCTCCCATTCCCTCAGGTATCCACTATTAGTAAAGGTGATAGAAGGCCTGGTGTCTAGTCAACTCATGGAAAAGAAAATAAGATGATACCTTTTTTTATTGTTCTAAGTCTGGGCTTTCAGAGGATAAAATTTCTGAATTATTAGGTGGTACACGTTTATTTTCTGATCCCCACCAATTACAAACATGTGGGTGAGAGGAAATTTTAAGAACGCATAAAGCGCTGGTGAGAACGGAGTTACATTCCGCTGCTCTGATTGAATATTGCCATGCACAAAGGGTCCCACGGGGACTACGCATTAATAAAGAACCACGATTCTTAGGTAATGAGCAGTATGTGGCACAATGGAACTCCGTAATCACCAGATGCTCTTTAGATTTAATGTTGTTGACTATCAATGTCCTCCAAGAGGAAATAGCTAAGTTACAACAGGAGTTAAATGAAAAAATTGAAATTATTAAGATGGCATATGAGAAATCGGTCTTTGATAAACAATGGGAGGAACACAGTTCCAGAGTAGACCAATATCGAAATCAACAACGAGAATTAAAAGTGTCGAAATATAAACGAGATGAGTACGATTATACAAAAGGTTACGTGTACGGATGGATGGATAAGAGAAGTAGAACACGGAGGGGCCGAGGGTCTAGCAGAAAGGTTCAATTTAAAATGTCATCAAGTGATTCCTCAGGAGAAGAAAATTTTAAAAGGGGAAAAGAACAACAAAGGGAGACAGGGCCCATTGGGGGTTTAGATACTGACAATCTTTTACCTGAATCTTTTTTACGGCTATTGCCACAGACTCAGGAACCAACAGATGTAGTCAAATCGACGACAAACAAAAGCAGCACGAGAGGACGCAAGATCAAGAAATAAATACGATAATTAACTTATCTAATTATGCCCTTTCGCGTCATCAGATTGAAGTATTAAATAAAGGACTGTCTTTTGTCCCTTACTCGACTTATGATGCATTTTCCACCAGACAAGGGCTGTATAATTTTTTTAGAGAGTTAAAATTACGGTTATATTTCGATGCCCCTCAAGCCAAAAATGAAGAGGGTGGTTTTTTACCACGCACAGGAGTGAAGTCCCGTTGGTCCCCGCCTGGTCCCCCTGATCCATCGATAATGGCATTTCAAAAATTAGTGTTGAGAGAATTAGAAAGGATGGAGACGGTTAAGATACCATTCAGGTATAACCTCTCTTTGAATCAATATTTGAGTATTCAACAGCTGGCAAATAATGAGCAAATTATAATAATACGAGCGGATAAGGGAGGTTCCACAGTGATTTTAGATAAACAAAAGTATATAAAAGAAGGGTTGCGTCAGCTACAACAAAGGGAATTCTATGATAGCTTATCCTATGATCCTACTGGATATCTACAAAATCTGATAACTGGGTATGTAGGAAGGGCAGTGATGAATGGGATATTCTCGGTAAGAGAACAACAATTCCTTTGCCACCCTAATCCAAAAATCCCTTATATATATTTTGTTCCAAAAGTTCACAAATCCATGGTGGACCCCCCGGGACGCCCGATAGTATGTACCAGAGATTCTGTACTAGAACCTCTTTCAAAATTAGTTGATAAGTATCTTCAACCTTGGGTTAGTACAGCGGCCTCATATGTCCGTGACTCTACAGATTTTATTCATACTTTGGATCAGATTAAAGATCAAGGGCTAGTTAGGGATACTACCTTTTTGGTGGGCCTTGACGTAGTAGCCCTGTACACAAATTTACCCCAAGATGGAGTTGTTGAAGTAGCTGGTGCCTATCTGGAACGGTGTGACATCCCTAATGAAAAGAGATTAGCTTTTCGCCAGCTTCTCTTTTGGGTCATTGGGTTTAATTATTTTCAATTTGAAAAGATGTTTTATCGCCAAAAGAGAGGTATAGCTATGGGCGCTACTGTTGCTCCCTCATTAGCTTGCCTATATATGACAAGATTTGAAGAGCAATACGTCTATCCTTCCCCATGGCACGAACATATCGTGCTATGGCGTCGGTATATAGACGATGTAATATTGTTCTGGAAAGGCTCGGAAGAAGAATTGGGTAAATTTATAAAATATCTGAATAGGGCCGATCCATGCGTCCAATTTACGGCGCGAATTTCCAGGGAGGTCATGGAATTTTTGGACATTAAAATTAGTAAAACGAATTATGATGACTTATCGACTTCCATTTATAGGAAAAGTACTGATAGAAATACCCTGTTACATTATTCAAGTTTCCATCATACAGCGTTAAGAAAAGGGGTCCCTGTTGGACAATATTTGAGATTACGTAGGTTATGTTCTTCTTTAGAAGAATTTAAAAATCAGGCTTATAATATGACAGAGAGATTTCTCCAACGAGGGTACCCACTATCAGTACTTAAACGGGCTTACAAACGGGCCCGATATGCCCAGAGGGATTGGCTTTTTATCCCAAAACAGAAATCAAAGGTTAAACCAATTGCTTGTGTTCTTCCGTTTTCCCGCAGGGCTCCAATGATCGGACAAATAATTCATAAGTTTTGGCACATTTTAAGTATTCATCCAGTGTTCAAAGAACACCCAAAAATGGCATATAGTCGTAAATTAAATTTAGGTGAGTTGGTGAAACGTCCTTGCAGGAACAAATCTGGGGGACATCATTCCCCATGTAACAACTGTGTGTATTGTAAATACGCGATGTCCACGAATGTTTTAAATATACCAGGTTTTCAAAATAAATATTTTTATCTTCGATCTGTCACGAATTGCAATAGTGAACGGGTAGTTTACTGTATAATTTGTCCGTGTAAAAAATATTATATTGGACACACAAAAAGGAAATTGAAGATCAGATTAGCGGAACATATCAGCAATATCAGGAATATGAGGGATGATGCCCCTTTGGTTGTTCATTGGAAGGAACACAAACATACTATAGAAGATATAAAGTGCATAGCATTGCTACAGGTTCCCGTGGAGAATCGGGGTGGCAATGTGAGTGAAACCTTATTTAACATTGAGCAACGCTTTATTTATCAGTGGAAAACTGTAATTCCTCTGGGATTAAATTTAGAGGTGGAATGGATTTGAATCAGTCGGTAGTTAGGAGGCGGGGCTTGATGTGGTATATATATGCGACATCCAGACTCCGCTCAAGAACTGAATGTCGTCATTTCCTGTTGGCCCAGACCGGGAAATTAGCCCGCTGGGTAAGTTGCCAATTACTTGTTTTTGATATTAATAGATGAATGATGGTTGTTATATATATATTTTTTTGATAAGGATTGTAGAGGAGTGTGTGGTGTTATGTTATATAGGTTTATATGTGTTCGTCTAGGGTGTTGATTGTGGTTCTCCTGATGAAGCTGAGAGCGAAATGCGAACTCGCATTGAGAACCGAAGAAGGAAATGTGATTTGAATGAGAGAACAAGGTGGAATAAAGATGAGCCATAGGTGCTTCTAGCACTGGAAGCTTCTATACTGGATGGATTGAAAAGACAAAAGACAAAAGATTAAAGAGTACTTTGAAAGGGGTCTTCCCATACAAAGCTCTTGGTATATATATATTTCACCTGGCATCTATATACCTCAAAGATAGAGTGGACAATATAAGTATGATATGGACTATGGACTACGAATAATCATCAAGGCTATATTGATATATTTAGAATATCTTAGCAGAGGATGTATGTACATGCTTAATTAAATAAGAAGCTCCAGTAACGTTACAAGCACTGGTGGGGGATATGTGTAGCATGTTACACGGGTTTTGTGTTCATATGTGTAAAACTATTTTTTATCAAAAGGTTTATACAGTTTGAATTAAAAGTATTAATAATTTAACAGAGAGTACAGTGATATTTGGTTTAATAATAGTACTTTGTGTTTACAAATAGAATTTTCCCTATTGGATGTTATTACCTTTTTTTATTGGACATAACTTAATACATTTCTTGATTAGCTTTCGAAGGTTGCCCTGAAAGCTAATCAAGAAATGTATTAAGTTATGTCCAATAAAAAAGGTAACATCTTATTTTCTTTTCCATGTTTTATTTTGTTTGATTTCTATTGATAACCTTTAAGAGTGGACTAACACGGCTACCACACCTCTCTAGTCAACTCATGAAATACCTTCTGACTCATAATATCTTGATCTCAATCGTGGTTTAGACCTGCATATAGTACAGAGACAGTTCTTACCACCTTGATAACCAATTTCATGATGGATCTAAGTCAGGCCAAGACAATTTTGATTTTACAATTTGATATGTCCAGCGCTTTTGACACTGTTAACTGTAATATTTTTCTGGGTCGGATGGATCAGTTTGGCATTTCTGGTGAAGTCCTGAAATAATAGTTCAATGGTTTCTTAAGTCAAAACAATATCAAGTAAAGTTATTTGGTAACATTGTTCACCCTGGCTCTCTCTGTGTGTAGGGTGCCCCATGGTTCCCCCCTTTCTCACAATCTGTTCAATATAGTGATGGTCCCACTAGGTAGATTAATGGAATCAAAGGCTTTAATACCTTTATTTACACTGATAATATCACTGTTTACATACCATTGAAAGAAAATTTAGATGAACTCTTGCCTAGAATTAAGTCCAACTTTGATCTGATGGAACCTTGGGCTGCCAAAGACATTATGAAAAAAAACCCCAACTTGAATAAGTATAAAACCAACCAAGTTCCTAATCCTAACCAATTATGTCCACCCAATGACTAATCAAAATTTCACTATTGATAATGTGTCCTACCCTTTTTCTACCACTATGAAAATCTTGGGAATAATTATCAACCAATACCTATCACTTGAACCTCAGATTTCTGTGGTGATTTCTAGTGTGTTTAATTCTCTGAGGGGATTGAAAAGACTGAGGCCTTTCTTTTCTAACTTGTTTTTGCTTTTTAGTTCAATCTCTAGTGCTATCCAAATTTAATTACTGTAATGCTGTTTACTCAGACCTAAAAGTCTCTCATCAAAAAACTTCAAATAGATCAGAATACTGCAGCTCATCTCTTATAAAAAGCCCCTCAAATCACCAAATCAGCTCCTCTTTTACTCAAACTGCATTAGCTTCCAGTAAATGCAAGAGTTACCTTTAAACTATGTGTATTTGTTTATCAAATTTTATTAGGTTTTTTACCTGACTATATGCAATAGTTGTTAGAATTACCTTTACGTAATGCTCATCCGACATCAAGAAACTATCTTCTCCTCCATTTTCCGTGTTGTAAAAATCTTCATTATAGATCTATTCATGATTCAAGCTTCACATACCAAGCTACTAGGAAATGGAATTTCCTACCAAAGTCACTCAGATGTGTTACTGACTACTTTGTTGAAAGCACCCTTATTTGGTGAATTCTTCGCCACTGTCGGTGATATTCTTTTAGGGGATCTTTTACTAAAGCTTAGCTTGAGTTATCTGCAGCAAGGCCTCATTTTATTTATATGGGCCGTACTGCAGATAACTCAAGCTAAGCTTTAGTAAGAGACCCCCTTAGTTAATTTGTTATTTCAAAATTAATCATCTTACTGCTTGGATGTTTTTACCTATTATTATTTTGTATTTTTGTTATAGTTCCCTTATTGTAATTTGCTTTAAAAGTTTGATGTAAGAAAAAAACAGAAAGCAGACACTGGAGGTCCAAACAGTTCCTTTATTCGTACAGGCCCGGCGTGGCCACATTTCGCCAAGTAAGGCTGCATCAGGGGTAGTAATATAAGACGGCTAATAAAAATATATATATATAAAAATAAAGGATATATAACCAAATATTTACATAAAAAAGCCAATTATAGTAAATACCAAAAACATATAAAAAGCACACTAATAAAAATCTTTAATTAATAAGTTCTTAAACAACACATAAATCAGAACATAAAAGACTAAAAGGTTAGGCTCATTGAGCAAACAATAAATGTCAAAACAAACATACCTAGCCAGGGACATAAAAAAGCTTAGCTCAGATAGCACAACTGATCATCCAAGATGAGCTAGAGGAATAATGTAAAAGCATACTAGTAAAACTGGAAGGCATCTAGCTTAGGCACAAAGTACTTGTTTTTAATTTTATCTGACTCAGAGCCAAAAAGGTAAAATCTTTTTAAAAGGGGTCATGGGACATTTACATAGAATAAGAGCATTGCTGGAGTGAAGGCTGAAAATAAGACTAAAACCAAAAACACCTAGGGGTGTGAAAGAAACCCACTCTATAGAAGACCAATTGTATATAAAAAGGTTCTAATGGTAAAAAGATATGAGACTTACGTCAGAAGTGGTTTCTTCACAGAAGTGGAGCAGCAGCTTCAATCCTCTGTATGGGAGCCGCCTTCTTGGATCAGCCCACTATCTATAATGCTAAGATAGCCTGTTCTCAGAATAAAAATGTAAAACTTCAAAAATATTTAAAAATAAAATGGCATCTTTGTGAAATCTTTTGAGGAATCAGAATAAAAACAATAAAATGTGTAAAAATGAAAAAAATGATGAAATAAATGTGTTAAAAAATGGCATTTTCACTGAAAAAATAAAAATACAAATTAAATACAAATTTTGATTCCTTAAGTAACGCCCTCCATAAAAATGTAATTCTTACTAAAAAAAAACGCCACTTAAAAATACTTTAAAAATTATGCGTTCCAGCGGCCATCTTGGAAGCATTCCAGTGATGTCATTGGGTGTCCCTGTGGCTAGGATGCTTGAAAACATACATAAAAATGGAATTCAAAGCCACTTGAAGTAAAAAAAACATTATTAAAACATAAAAAACTAATCTAAAAAGCATCAGACTCTACCTAACTCATGTTTAAGGCTATCATTGTGGCATTGTCATATACAATACATTTATATAAAAGGAAACATGTGTGATATGGGTAATCAATAAATACATGAATATACATAGAAACAATACATAAGAAATACACAAAACATGGGTACTTGCTTATACATAAAAACTTGTAAAAATGCCAATAAATACTATGAACATTCAAAGAGTAAAAACATAAAAATACATAGATAAAAACAGGTCACAAATTCAAAAATATGAGTGTGAGAACAAAATCATCATATACAAGCTACAAGATCCAAGTCCTTGTTCAAACCATAAGGTTGTACGGTGTTAAAATCAAAAATAAACATTTGTTCTATTTTAACAAGGATTTTGTCCACATCCTCACCTCGTCTTGAAGGTTGGATTTTACAGACGACAAAGAACTTGTATTCTTGGAATTTGTGACTGTGTGCCTGGGAATGCTTCACCAGGGGTTTCTCTATAATATTTCTCTTGATGGCACTTCTGTGTTCTATTATTTTTTTGTTAAGTGTTGGTTTTGCCTATATACATCAGATTGCAGGGACAAATGCAAGCATATATAACGCAACTAGACTGGCAATTCGAGAAATGTTTTAAAATATATGGTTTCTTATTGACAGGGTGAATAATGGATGTAGTTTTGGGATTGACTGGACAGACTGAGCATTTACCACAGGGGTACTGACCAAAGGGTGTGGTTTTATCATATGTTTATTAAAATCTGACGACACTAAAAAATCTTTCAAATTCTTACTTCTAAAATATCCTTATTTAAAAAGGCTTCATTTGTTTGTACTAAGTGCCAATGTTTTTTCATAATCCGTATAATCTCATTGGACAGGTGGTTAAATTCGAAAGTGCAAACCACCCTGTCACCGATTTGTCTTTTCTTTTTCTTTAGTAAATCTTCCCTAGTGTACTGTTCCGCTCTAAGGAATCCATTATTAATGCACTGATCTGGATGGGCTCTGCAAAGATACTATCCAGCTTGTTTTGGTCGTCTTCAACTGCACTTCCGTCACAGGAACAAACAAAGTTGACGGGGCGTGTCGGAGGCGTGGTGAAGGTGGGACTGGGGCGTGGTTATCGGCCGAGGAGAGATGGGCGTCTTTAGCTGATAATCGAAACAAGAAGGGCGTTTTTGACGAGAATTTGGTCCGCTTTATTTGGACCCTTTTTTTCAGGTTCAAGTCCCAAAAAAGTGCCCCAACTGACCACATGACCAACGGAGGGAATCGGGGATCACCTCCCCTGACTCCCCCAGTGGTCACTAACCCCCTCCCACCAAAAAAAACCCACTTTACAAACTTTTTTTTCCCAGCCTGTATGGCAGCCTCAAATGCCGTACCCACCTCCATGACAGCAGAATGTGTTCTATCCTCTGACAGCCTTTCCCTGGTTGTGATGTGGCTCTCGGGTGAGGGTGACACCTTTTCTGTTATGCGCACTGCAGAGTCACATCAGCAATGCATTGTGGTGGTTGTAGGGTATTGGGCTCCGTGATTCCACTAGCTTGTGTTACATGCTCACGATGTTGGTAATTGGTAGGCTCTACTCCCATGGTGCTTTCCCCTCTGCTTACTGGGTCAGAGTGTGCCCTGTTTTGTTTCTGGTAGTCCATGAGGTAGTGGCCATTTTTGTAAGCCAGTTTTAGATCCCTTTCATGTGTTAGCCACGTTACAGAACTTAGTTCTTACTTTGAATGTTGCTGAAAGAGGGCATTGTACAGCATTCTGCCAGCTCTGACCTACTGTTAATCTCAGTACCAGGGAGACTCTTTGCCAGTGGGGCACAACCTCTGATCTGCAGTTAACTGTGAGTAAATGTGCTTATTCCAATAAAGGACGTTTTCGGAGAGATTAGTCTTCAGGTGTCAACTGGTGTGCCAAGGTTATACAGCAGCAACAAGTCCTAGAGGCCTGCGTGTATGCAGGTCCCTGGAGCACTTTTAGTGGGTACCGCAGTGCACTTCAGGCAGGCGGACCCAGGCCCATTCTCCCTACCTGTAACACTTGTGCTGGTAAATGGGAGGCCTCCAAAACCCACTGTACCCACATGTAGGTGCCCCCTACACCCCTAAGAGCTATGGTAGTGTTGTACATTTGTGGGTAGTGGGTTTTGGGGGTGGGGGTTGGGGGCTCAGCACCCGTGGTAAGGGACCTATGCATGTGGGAGCGTTGTCTGAAGTCCACTGCACTGACCTCTAGGGTGTCCAGTTGGTGTCCTGGCATGTCAGGGGGGCGAGTGTACTACGAATCCTGGCCCCTCCCACGACCAAATGGCTTGGATTGGGACATTTTTGAGCTGGGCGTTTTTAGTTTCCATTGTCGCTAAAAAAAAAAAAACAAACGCCCAACTCGGAAACGACTAAATCCATGGCATTTTGGTCCGTACAAACCGTATTTTCGAAGCGGAAGATAGACGCCCATTTTTTTCAAAAATACGGTCTGTCCCACCCCTTCACGTACCCATTCTCGGACATAGACGCCCATGGAGATGGGCGTTCGCGTTTGATTATGCCCCTCCACGTCACAGAAGTTCATAGAGGAGTCTCAGTTGCAGCAGACTGATGCCATATTTACCCAAGGCCAGTGCAAGGTTATTTAGCACCCTAGAGGAATGTTCAGCCTTTCATCACCCCCCACCCACACCCACACCCACACAATTAACTTCCAGGCCAGATCCCTCCACAATTGTATCACTTCAGAATGGTCCTGTAAAACCACATAATTGGACACCATACTATTAAATATATGGTAATGGAGTCAATATTGCAATTTAATTGGCTAGAAATGGCTCCTGACCAGTTAAATTGCTTGTTCAGGGATAACCAGTCATATTCAGTGGCACTTAATCGAATAGTACGGTTGAAAATATGTCTGGTTAGTGCCCAATGCGAGACCTGCTATTTTGGGGGTGTTCTAGAGAGGAGTCAGCCCTTGGCTGATATTCAGCTAAGTTAACTGCATAAATATGACAGCGTAAAAGCCAGTTCTGTTTTTATGTGGTTTGCTATAGCCAACTAAGTGCTGAATATCGCACTTAACCAAATGTTTTTGCTGGTTCTGTATGCCCATAAATTCATTGCTGGGCAGACTTTCACGGTCTGGGTCTAGCAAATGACAAGATGGATTTGGATAGGCTGGAGTGAGCTTTGACGGCAACTCCAGTAGGTGGAACATAAGGACCGAGCAGGTGAACTTCTATGATCTATGTCCCAGAAACGCCAAAGAAAGAACAAAAATAAATACATAAAATAATCAGATTAATTTTCTTCTTCATTCCTGGGGTGTCTGCTTTATCCTTTGTCAAATTTACTTCACTGTACTCTTCATTTTCCTGCCCATGTGATACATATGTTTCTGTTTCTTTAATATTTGAATTATTTTATGTGTTGTACATAATAAAAATTCAATAAACATATTTTTGGAAAAAAAATGTTTGCACTGTAAAACTATCATTATTGAGTGGAGGAGAATAATATCATTATTGAGTGGAAGAGTGGCCTAGTGGTTAGAGCACCAGTCTTGCAATCCAGAGGTGGCCGGTTCAAATCCCACTGCTGCTCCTTGTGAACTTGGGCAAGTCACTTAACCCTCCATTGCCTCAGGTACAAACTTAGATTGTGAGCCCTCCTGGGACAGAGAAATATCCAGAGTACCTCAATGTAACTCACCTTGAGGTACTACTGAAAAAGGTGTGAACTAAATCTACCAAAAAAATTATTTGAAATAAAAAAGGGGGGGGGGGAGTACCATCTTACTGTTAATTATATCATAGTGGGCCAATCCAGGTGCCCAGTGCTCCCACCAGCTGCCTTCCAGGTGCTGTGAACTTGCAGCCCATCTGCATATTCTCACAGCCTTCTCCAGGGCCAGGTCCACCCTGATCACCTAGGGCCTATGCTGAACATCAAAGTATTTTCTCTATACACTTGTATTTTCTGCTAGTTACTTCTTATGTCTACAGTACACTTTCTCTTCTTGATACTGTCCCTTCCCAATCTCTTTCTCAATCTGAAACCACTGTATACTGCAGGAACACATTGCCCACCTTCTGCTTTCATCATCTCACCATCTCTTTTGTCTTCGCCCTTCTCAGCTCTCAACCTTCAACATTTCCTTCCTTCAATTCAACCATCTCCATTCTGAGTACATCTCACCTTCATCGCTATTATCATGCCTCTCCTACTCTTCTCCATACTCTCATTCCTTCTCTTGCTCTCTGCTGAGGATATCAGTCCCAATCCTGGTCCTCCCCATCACCTCTCTTCCTATTCGTTCAGGTCACAGCGTGATGTCTCCAATCTAATTTCTGTTCCTCTCCTCCCCCCTTCTTCCCTGCCTTTCTCGTGTGCTCTGTGGAATGCCCGCTTTGTCTGCAACAAACTTTCCTACATCCATGACCTCTTTATCTCTCGTACCCTCCATCTAAGAATTGGCTTTGCCCTGAAGACTCTGCTTCAGCCACGGCCCTGTGTCATAGAGGTTACCTTTTCTCCCATACTCCTCGCCTGATTGGCCTTGGAGGTGGTGTCGGGCTACTATTTTCACCTCGCTGCTTTTCTTCCTTGTAATAAAAAAACAGCATTAAAGAGAGATCCATCCTTTAAAAGCATCGGTAGTTCTTTTAAGCTCACCTCTGTGAAAGAGTTTCTAAATGTAATATGCCAGAAAAGATCAGTCATGGCAGTTCAGCATTCTATATGGACACGTAGCCTTATGACACATAAGACAGACAGAATTCTGAAAAAAAAAAAAGACAGGCAGGAACCACAATGCAAATGTCTAGGCTGAAGCAGGATACATTTACATTTAAGGAAGTATCAGAGGCAAATTTGATGTTAGAAGATACATCATTGCAGTTAATGAAATTAGAGAAGATACTACTGCTACTTAGCATTTCTATAGCACTACTAGAACACATAAGAGACAGTCCTTGCTCAACAGAGCTTACAATCTAATCAAGACAAACAGGACAAATAAGGGATAAGGGAATTACTTGAGGTGGGAATGATAAAACAGACATGGGTACTGAACAAGTGAATAGGGGTTAGGAGTTAAAAGCAACCTCAAAAAGGTGGGCTTTTAGCCTAGATTTGAAGATGACCATAGCTGGAGCTTGACGACTGATTCAGGAAGTCTATTCCAGGAATATGGTGCAGCAAGAAAAAAAAAGAATGGAATCTGGAGTTCACAGTGGAGAAGAAGGGTACAGATGAGAGAGATTTACCCCATGAAGGGGAGGAGTGTAGGGAGAGATAAGAGTGGAGAGATACTGAGGAGCTGCAGAATGAATGCACTTGTAAGTCAATAAGAGAAGTTTGAACTGTATGCAGAAACAGTGAGCCAATGAAGTGACTTGAGGAGAGGGCTAATATGAGCATAGGTCACTGGCACAATGCATTTCGTGCAGCAGAGTTTTGAACAGATTGGAGGGAAGAGAGGTGGCTCAGTGGGAGACCTGGGAATCTCTTCATAAAGTCAGTTAAAACATTTTACTAAATAAATACATAAAACTCGCTGGAACATATTTCCTTTAGAACTCTCTAATGAATTCTTATTTGTAGTAGATAGCAAACTGCAGTGAGGTTATTTATACACTGCCAACTCTGCATAATCCCAGAAACTCTGGTATTCATCAAACAGCTTGGTCACTGATCTGCACAGTACCAGTGGGCACCACTCTTTAAAAGCTACATTTGTAAAAGAAAAAATGGATGACAGAAATTGCTGTACACAATTGTAGATATGGACATGTATCGCCACCAATGAAAACAATTGAAACATAAGAGACAGGAGGTTATAAGAAAGAAAGCCTCTTGCCTGGGTTTTCAATTAGACTATTGTGGAAATTATAATGCATGGCATGCCTTTACATGACAAACCATGACTTCTTTATTGCTGACATATATGATTGTTTTGAAATGAAGTTTAGTATGTTCCATGTTCTTTTACTCAGTGGCGTTCCTGGATGGCACCCGGGGCGGAGCGCCAATGCGCCCCCCAGGTACGGCGCCCCCCCCCCCCCCGCTAGATGACACCTCCCCCCCTCTGGCGAAATGACCCCCCCCAGGTGCACGCCGCTGGGGGGGGTGCCGCGGGGCGCGCCTGGTCCTCCGAGTTTGCTAAACTTCGTTTGTTCGCTGCAGCTCCCTCTGCCCTGGAACAGGAAGTAACCTGTTCCGGGGCAGAGGGAGCTGCAGCAAATGAATGAAGTTGAGCGAACTCAGAGGAGCAGGCGCGTGCCGCAGCACCCCCCCAGCGGCATGCACCCGGGGCGGACCGCCCCCCCCCCCCCCTTGGTATGCCACTGCTTTTACTTTAATAAAATAGATTTAAACATAAAAGCTGCATTTGTCTCTATCCCACTACAATATCCTGGGAATCCTCTCAGAAGTGTGTCAGTGTACACTGCATGGGCTGTTTGATTCTTTCACTGCTGCTGAAATCACCTCGTTCTCCTGATCACATATAGCAGCCGCCTAAAACGGTCAGTATAGTACAAAGCCAATTATCCGGATGTTGGCCTGAGCACAAATATAGTACTGTACTGTAGTTTGTAATGTTTTCTGCCAACTTACTGTTGAAAATAAAACTAATGTTCAACCGATAACAGAGTCGTAGTGGGAGGCGGGGCTAGTGGTTGGGAGACGGGGATAGTGCTGGGCAGATATACGGTCTGTGCCAGAGCCAATGGTGGGAGGCGGGAATAGTGCTGGGCAGACTTGTACGGTCTATGCCCTGAAAAAGACAGGTACAAATCAAGGTAAGGTATACCAGTGGCGTAGCCAGACTGCCAATTTTGGATGGGTCTGAACCCAAAGTGGGTGGGCACAAAATTTTCTCTCTACCCCCCTCCCCCAACAAAATTTAGTCACGCTAATCAGATGCATTTGTCACACAGGGTAAAGTGCTGCTTTTCAGTGCATCAGATTTCAGAAAATTTATTTAATAGCCTAACACCCTTTCAGAGGCCAAAACCTCCTGCCTCAGGTCAGTATAATGCTGTTACGGTATCCTCGCCTGACCTAAGGAAGGAAGTATTGGTCTCTGAAACTTCATTAACACAGGTACCATATTACTTTATCCTAAATTAAAAATAAAATTATTTTCTTTACCTTTCTTGTATGGCCATTTACTTTTTCTCATTGTGTCGCTCCCAGTCTCTAGATTCTGCTTTCCTTCGTTTTCGCTTAACTCTTCTGCCACGGTTTCCTGGCCATTTCTCATTTTTCTCTCCTTTTTCTTTGCGTTCTTCAATATTTTTCTGCCTCTCTCTCTCTCTGTCCTGATTTAATTCATTCTTACTATCCATTCTTTAATTTCCTTCATCTACTTATGGCTTTTCATCTTTTTCTCACCCTTGTTCTCCCCATGCCCCTTCCTCTTATTCTCCAGTCTTTCACTACTCTCCTTTTCCATCCAGCAGCTCTCTTCTTTCTCTCCCCATTCTTCCAGTCTCCCCTCTCTCTCCCCATTCTTCCAGTAGTCTCCCCTCTTTCTTTCTGCATCCTTCTGTCCAGTGTCACCTCTTTCTCTCTACCCTTCCATCCAGCGTCTTCCCTCTTTCTCTCCCCATCCTTCCATCCATCTATCCTCTCTCCTGATCCTTCCATCTAATGTCTCTCTCCCTCTTTCTAACCAGTGTCTCTGTATCGCTCTACCCTTTTCTGTTCAGTGTCCCTTCTCTCTCCACATCCTTCCAGTCTCTCACCGTTCTCTGCATCCTTCCAGTCTCTCCCCTTTCTCTCCCCATCCTTCCATCCAGAGTCTCTCTCCCCATCCATCCGTTTTCCCTCTTTCTCTCCCCATCCTTCCATCTGTTTTCTATCTTTTCTCCCCATCCTTCCATGTTTTCCTTCATTCTCCCCATCCTTCCATGTTTTCCCTCATTCTCTGCCATCCTTCCATCTGTTTTCCCTCTTTTCTCCCCATCCTTCCATGTTTTCCCTCTTTCTCCCCATCCTTCCATGTTTTCCCTCATTCTCTGCCATCCTTCCATCTGTTTTCCCTCTTTTCTCCCCATCCTTCCATGTTTTCCCCTCTTTCTCCCCATCCTTCCATGTTTTCCCTCATTCTCTGCCATCCTTCCATCTGTTTTCCCTCTTTTCTCCTCATCCTTCCATCTGTTTTCCCTCTTTTTCTCCCCATCCTTCCATGTTTTCCCTCTTTCTCCCCATCCTTCCATGTTTTCCCTCATTCTCTGCCATCCTTCCATCTGTTTTCCCTCTTTTCTCCCCATCCTTCCATGTTTTCCCTCTTTCTCCCCATCCTTCCATGTTTTTCCTCTTTTCTTCGACGAGGCCCGCCCTGCGTGCCAGCACCAGCCCCAGCTCCCATTGCCGGCCACTGCTGCTTTTCCTGTTGAGCAGCAGGGCCGGCGCTACAAAAAGAAGAAGCGCTAACGGCGCTAAGGACCGTAGGATGAGAAATGTTAAAAAAAAAAAAGCGCGGCACCGGCAGGCACTGTCTCAGCAGCCTTGAGGCATTGGCTGCTGAGGCATTGGCTGCTGGCTCGCAGGCTCCTCCCGCTGCGGGAGGAGCCTGCGAGCCAGCAGCCAATGCCTCAGCAGCCAATGCCTCAAGGCTGCCGAGACAGTGCCTGCCGGTGCCGCGCTTTTTTTTTTTTTAAACATTTCTCGTGCTTAGCGCCGTTAGCGCTTCTTCTTTTTGTAGCGCCGGCCCTGCTGCTCAACAGGAAAAGCAGCAGTGGCCGGCAATGGGTGCTGGGGCTGGCGCTGGGCGGGCCTGGGCTGAAATTGGGTGGGCCTGGGCCCACCCAGGCCCACCCGTAGCTACGCCCCTGAGGTATACACAAAAAAGTGGCACATTTCTTGGGCAGACTGGATGGACCGTGCAGGTCTTTTTTTGCCATCATCTACTATGTTACTATATAATGCTCCAATTGTGTTCTCTTTTTAAATAGCAGGTAGGTCCAAACATCCGGATTTATGATTATGTAGACCACCACCCCTGCAGAGGATAGTCCAGATAATCGGCATCGTATTAAAATATGTGAAATCATTGCTATGACTACGGTTCTTAAAAATGTGAATTAGTGACAATATTTATAAACCACCCCCTGAAATCTTCCATTCTTAAAATTAGGGCTGAACCGAATATTTGATTCGATTTGGCCCAAATAGTACCCCAAATACATTATTTATATTCATCTGAGTAGTGATTTAAATTTGAATGCAAATAATCTGGGGCTCTTCTGTGCTAAACCCTACTGAAATAAACACTTGATCTCTGATTTCACATTGCAATATTGGTATTCAGCCAAATAATATTTTTCATTATTTGTATTCAGCCGAATAGTAAATTATGCTGTTTGGTACAGCTCTACTTAAAATCAACTAATCACATTTTGGAAGTACATGTGAAGAGGCGTTGAGAATTAAGAACTCCAGGTCGGGCATCTCAAGTTCAGCTAGTATTTTTAGAAGAGGATCTGCAGATGTAGAGTCTGTTCCATAACACATGGAGAAATGGAAGTTTATGCACTGGTTATGTATGGCAGGAACATCCTTTTTAAAACCTTAAACGTCTAAACTACCAACAAGTCAGAACAGGCACATAAAGGTTTACCTGCAGGCACCTAAAATTTTATGTTCTGACATATAGTGGAATATAAACAATTGTTAGTCATTTTAGAAACATAAAAGTGTGTTTTTAAAGCTGTCTGAGAGTCTGATATGCCTTGCCAGTTTTTGCATTTGGGCGGAGGGGGGGAAATCAACCACTGGGGGTTTAAGGGGGTGACCTTCAGTGCAGTGCTGCTCTCTACAAGCTACTTTTTGAAGCCTAGATGTCCTGGATAGCAGATGTAAATCCTGATATTTATCTGTTAGGTAAAAAAAAAAAAAAAGTCCGCATCCTCCTTCTGAAATGGGGCATACAAGTTTTTTTTTTTGACTGCCTTAATCCTGCTCAGAATGTGCCCAGACCATGTCCTCTTGCCATACGCATGCTTTTCAGTTTTAGACATGTACATCCTGGCTTTATAAAATCAGGTGTTTATGCAATATTTAAACATCTAAATGCTGGTTTATGCACATCTAAAATGTGAATAGTGCTTCTAAAATAAGCACAATTATAATTAATAATTACAACTGCATAGTACAATTACAGATCTACTAGACCACAAACTGAGTAGAATTCATCAATGGAGGCCTGTCATAGAGTCACATAATTCATGTTGTGAAAGACATGGGACATTGTTGTTCTTTCCACTCCTGTGGTTTGGCTGCTTGTGAAAGGCAGTATACCAAGTGTCAATAAATTAAACACATTCAGGGTCAACTCTAGCACTAGACAAACTAAGGTGGCACAATTTTAAAGGTGGCAAAATCCAGTGACTGTCAACTAACCATCTTTTTCGTGTCCTTTGAGGTTTGGCATCCCCCTCCCCCATGATCAGCTGTCTCTCCCTCTCTCTCCCTGGTCTTCCTTCAAACTTTTTTTTAGAAGTCACTGGCAGTGGCAGCAATTCACATACCCTGCTGGTGGTTGTCCCTAGAGCCTTCTCTCTGACACGTCTTGCCTTACCAGAAATAGGAAGTTGCATCAAAAGAGGCTGGACATGTCAGAAGGAAGGTTCTGGTGCCAGCTGCAGACAGTATGTGTGAATCACTGCCATTGTCAGTGACTTCTAGAAGACAAGTTTGAAGGTTGACCGGGGAAGGGGGGAAACTTAAGAGCAGGAGATACTGAATTGTGGGCAGTGAAAGAGAAGGGGAATGGAGGAAGAGATGCCAAACCATGGGAGGGAGAGATGCTGGACAATAGGAGCGAAGGAGGGAGGAGGGAATGGGAGAGGGCAAGATGTTGGAACACAGGGAGTGGGGGGAGAAAAGGAGAGATGCTGGACTTGGAGCAGAGAAGAAAATCGAGACAAGGAAGAGAAGAGCTGGTGGATTCTGGACATGAAGTGAGAAAGAGTGGAAATATGCTGACTATGAGAGAGGAGGAGGAGAAGGGGATAAAGGGGAGATACTTACTATGGAGGGGGGAGAAGAAGGGGATATAAGGAAAGATGCTAACTATGAGAAGAAGGAGAAAAAAGAGAGAGGAGGAGGAAATGAGAAGCTGTACTGTTGGTGGGAGAGGAAAAGTATTTATTTATTGCATTTTCCTGATAAACATATCATTCAAAATAGTTTACACTTCTATGAAAAACAATGATAGAAAAAAAAAAGAAAATAAGAATCAATGGAAGAATATTCTAGGATTCTGAACCAACAGTCCTAAATGCTTTCGATCTCTATCCAACTTTCCTTACACTCTCAGATGTTGGAAATTTTAACAGATTCCTCTGAGAAAGGGGATCAGCTGGGGACATATGTTGAAATTTTATCTTTCTAATACTCAGGTTTCTGATTCCCCAGAACCTTAAAGGTTAGGATTAACAATTTAACATAGTACGTTCTTTTAGGAAGCCAGTGCAAAGGCCTTGCACTTTGCCAATGTTTTCCACCCAGCACTTATCTTGCTGCTGGATTTTGTAGTATCTGTAGCTTCTTCTTGCATATTTATTTTATTTTTATTACATTTGTACCCCGCACTTTCCCACTCATGGCAGGCTCAATGCGGCTTACATGGGGCAATGGAGGGTTAAGTGACTTGCCCAGAGTCACAAGGAGCTGCCTGTGCTTGAAGTGGGAATCAAACTCAGTTCCCCAGGACCAAAGTCCACCACCCTAACCACTAGGCCACTCCTCCACTCTAAAGGTGTAAGTCCAATTTCTTCCATTTTAGTTGAGGTCTATAGCAGAAAGACTGCATATGGCAGAAAGACCTACATATAGAACATTATACTAACCTCTTGAGCTTGGAAACGAGATGGCTGGGGGGTGGGGGGCATGATAGAGGTCTACAAAATCTTGAGTGATATAACATAGTAACATAGATGACGGCAGATAAAGACCTGTATGGTCCATCTAGTCTGCCCAATTGTAGAGCAGGTAAAAGTGAATTATTACTCTTTCACAAAGTACAAAGACTAGGGGACACCCAATTAAGTTACATGGCAATATTTTAAAAATGAATAGGAGGAAATATTTTTTCACTCAAATACGGCTTCTTTTACAAAGCCGCGCTAGTGATTCTCGGTGCAGCAAATGAAAGGAAGCCCATTCAGTTCCTATGAGCTTCCTCTCATTTGCCACATGGGAATCGCTAGCGCGGCTTTGTAAAAGAAGCCCGTAGTTAAACTTTGGACCTTCTTGCCAGAGGATGTGGTTAGAGCGGTTAGCATATCTGGGTTTAAAAAAAGGTTTGTATAAGGTCCTGGAGGAAAAGTCCATAGTCTGTTATTGAGATAGAAATGGGGAAGCCACTGCTTGTCCTGGGATTGGTAGCATGGAATGTTGCCAGTAATTGGGTTTCTGCCAGGTACTTGTGACCTGGATTGGCCACTGCTGGAAGCAGGATACTGAGCTAAATGAACCATCAGTTTGACCCAGTATGACTATTCTTGTATTCTTAACCTAAAAGACTTAATAAAAAAGAATAAATCAAAGTCAACAATGCTTTAGTATCTAAAAATGGCTTCAGCTGCCTAATGAGTTTTAGTTTAAAATAGGCCGCCTGCATAACAGCTGCAATCTGATCCTTTCCAATACCATTCTCACCTAAAATAACTCCTAACATGCTGACAGATTGAACCCGAGGTATTGCCTGTCCTAATTTTGCTAAAATAGTTAAATCAGTCTGTGAAATATTTCCAATACCCAGACTTGTGGTTTTTACCCTAACTCAATCATACAGCCATTTAACTTTTTAACAGCTTATTCCCGATCTCCTGTTATTATTTAAATAAAAACGTCAGTGCCAGGTTTCCTCACCAGATCACTCAACCAAGCAAGTAGAATCCTTGTGACAAGGATGCATTAATTATATCAAGTAACCATAACAACATTGTATCAGAACAAGTTTTGAACAAATCTATAGGGGCAGGATCCAAAAAGCAAGTGTCACATGAAGTGATCTGAACATTTTTTTTTTCAGTTCTTCTGCTAGGGTCATTCTTTCCCAGACCACCCCCAGTGGGAAATTGTTGCACTGCTCAGCGACGTGCCTACCTCAGATGCCACCTAGGGCAGAGCACCTCCCTCCTCTAAGCAACGGGGTGCTCCAAGCAGCTCACTTGCCCTATCCTTTATCCTCACCTCTTTATTCCCCTACCCTTAATTGTTCTGTCTCCTATCTTATCTAGATTGTAAGCTCTTTGAGCAGGGACTGTCTTTTTGTGTATGGTGTGCAGCGCTGCGTATGCCTTGTAGCGCTATAGAAATGATAAGTAGTAGTAGGTACACAGAGCAGGTGCATGGCTATCGGCTCTGCCAGTCCCCTGCCCCGGAACAGGAAGTTTATATCATAGGGGGTAGGGGACCGGCAGAACAGACAGCCACATGCCTGCTCCATGCAACCTCTTGCTGCCTGCACCTGGGATAGACCGCTCCCACTGCCCAGCACATGGTATGCTAGAGGCCCTGCTCCTTCTTTTTTGAAGAAATTTTACACAGCTGAACAGAACTACACGAATTAGTACTACAAAATCCTAGCCATTAAATTAGCCCTGGAAGAGCGGAGACATCTACTGGAGGGGGCTTTGCATCCTTTCATCATTACCACCGATCACAAAAACTTATCTACCGGAGGCCAAAAGACTGAACCCTCGTCAGGTCAATTGGTCTATCTACCGCTCAGCAAAGTGTTTGAGCAGATGCCCTCTCCAGGTCCTTTGATACCACTGGAACCATTTCTGAACCTCAAACCATCATCGGTTTATGATTTATGGTTTATTAGAATTTGCTATACTGCCATGACTAACTGGCAGTTCTCGGCGGTTTACAATAGTCCAAAACAATTGGAAAAGGAAAGGCACTACAAAATTGATAGGAAAGGCATTCAGCAGAGCGAAGAAAGATGGGGAAGTACAAATGATACAAAACAGTGCAAAAAGGGAGTAAGGGGAAAGGGCAAGATTAGATTTTAAAAAGGGAGAGGAAGGGAAGGATAGCAGTAGTCAGTCACAATAGATCAGTCTAAGGAGAAAGCTTTGGCGAACAGCCAGGTCTTGAATTGTGATTTGAAAGTCTTAAATGAGGTTTCTGTATGGACATGTAATGGGAAGAGTTCCAGTGGGAAGAGACAGAAAAGCATGGTGACAAGTAGATTCTAAGGCCCTCATGATCAAAAGCAAACTCTGGCGCTAGAGGCTGTTAACGCCATACTAGCGCCAGAGTTTGCAGCCGATCCATGATCAGAACCCTCGAGCACCTGAAACAGCACACTCGAGGGCTCTCAGCGCAAGTAGCATGCAAATGCATGCTAAACAGGGCTTCTAGCGCAATTAGCTTGCAAATGCATGCTAATTGGCGCTTAACACATTCATCCCCAATGATCTGCGACCAGCGCGCCAAAGATTGGGTTGCTGCCCGCAGCAAAATCAACACCAGCTCCGAGCTGGCATTAGATTTTGCTGATCATTGGGGAGGAATGGTGAGACCTGTCCAGCATGCAGTTGCATGCTGGCAGGCCCCCCTTCCCCCCCAAGGCAAACGCGAACGGGAGGCTGGAGGTCCGGTGGACCTCCAGTCCCCCCGACGATCCCCCCCCATGTTCACGGAGGGCTGGAGATCCGGTGGGTCTCCAGCCCCCGAAACCCCCAGAAATCGTTGATTGGCCGCCTCCGGCCAAAGGATCTCCTACTGTGATCCATCGACGAGGGGGGGTGTGCTGTGACGTCATGCCAGCCCCCTCCCGACCCCCGTACCTTTTGTTGGAGGAGGGACGTAGCCTGCCTGCCTCCCTCCTCTTCCAGTCTGTCGAAGCCCAAAATGGCAGCGCCCAGCACCGCCCACTGCATCCTGGGATGCACTGGGTGGGGCTACAGACCATGTAAGGGAGTGATTCCCTTACATGGTCTGTAGCCCCGCCCAGCGCTTCCCAGGATGCAATTGGCGGGGCTGGGCGCCGCCATTTTGGGCCTCGACTGACTGGAAGAGGAGGGAGGCAGGCAGGCTACGTCCCTCCTCCAACAAAAGGTAGGGGGGTCGGGAGGGGGCCGGCATGACGTCACAGCACACCACGGACCACCAGAGAATCGAAGGACAACGTCGATGGATCACAGTAGGAGATCCTTTGGCCGGAGGCGGCCAATCAATGATTTCCGGGGGTTTCGGGGGCTGGAGACCCACCGATCCTCCAGCCCTCCCCCCCCCGTCGGTGGGTGGGAGGGTGGGAGAGGGTTTGGCCGGCGGCGGCCACAACGTTTTCTGGGGGGGGGCCTTGGGGCAGGCTGTTTGACAGGTTTGGGCTTTTGACAGCCCAGACCTGTCAAACAAGTGCGGGAGGATTGTGCTGAGCGCATGCTCGGCACAATTCTCCCGCACTTTAAACATGATAATCAAAGATAATAGCGCTGCTTAGATTTGCATACATTATCTTTGATCATCAATGCAGAAAAGCCCTGCGCTGTCCCGGCGCTATTTTTAGGGCGCTGTTCGGAACAGCGCAGGGCTTTTGATCATGAGGGCCTAACTGAGCATGTTTAGGGTCAGGTAAAACTAGATGGTGATCATTTATTGAACAGAGAAGATGAACTGGTGAGAATGGAATAGTGAGAGAAGAGAGATAGTGAGTAGAGACAGAGGGTAGGCCAAGGCTAAAGAACTTGAAAGCGAGGACTAGTAATTTGAAAAGTATGCATTGGTGGATCGGTAACCAGTGATACTTTTGTAACAGCAGAGACACATGGTCATAGCGATGGGCATGACATAGCAACTGGAAGGCCGTATTCTGTAGGGACTGGAGTTTCTTAATGGAAATCTGAGTACAAACTAAATAAATGATGTCACAGTAATCCAGTATTGTAATGAGCAAAGCGAGAATTAATAAATGAAAGATTTCAGGACTGAAGTAGCATCAGCTTGCACAAAGTTGATGGAGTACAAAGAAGCCCATTTTACACACATTTGAGATCTGAGGTGTGAACAATAAGTATGAATCGAGAATGACTCCGAGGTACCTAAAAGATTTGACTGGTGAGAAAGTGGACTCAAAGAACTGTAGCAGAACAGATGGGGTACAAAGAGCCAGCAGGTTACAGTTTTATTTTTGTTGAGGACTAGTTTGTGGTCAGACAGCCAGTCAGAAATGAGTTGAAGACAATCCTGGAGTGGCCCGAGGGAAGGGTTAAAGGGATTCATGGATAGAGCAGGAGAATATCATCCGCATAAAAGTGAAATCCTGTAAAGATTCTGGCTGCTTCCCAGACCACCATACCTCTGGGGAAAACGCTTGTTCCAAAACAATGAGAAAGGTTGCAGTGGGCACATGACTCAAAACTTGTGGGGCACCCAGGAATAGAGAACCCTTTGACTTGTGGTACGTAAGTATTGGTGGCCTCAAATGTCTCAAAATGAGATGTAGAACAGTTTGTCAAGTCTTTGTCAACTGTGCCAGAAATAAGCCCACGCATGCTTGCCCTTGGGGTCTGCTCCAGCCTCTTCCAGTTCCTGAGTGGACCTGGTCAATGCCATGGACTTCATTACTGATCTTCCTTCTTCCTGGGGCACACCACTATCTGGGTGGTAATAGATCATTTTTCTAAGATGGCACTTAAGCAAATGAATAAAAGAGGTGGAATGCCATTTTCAATGACCCAGGATATGCTGTGACATATCATTAACAAATGAAAACAAGCCAGAAAAAAAACATGAGATGTTGCTTTGTTGTTTGCTGATAATTAGAGTGCACACTTTGGAAATAGTGCACCCTGAGTATGCACTCTTTCCCATTAGTGGAACCACCATGCAAGCACAAACCACTGTACATGCACACCTTGTCAGGAAAAGAACGTACTTCTTTCCACACAGTCTTCACTATTTCCAAAGAGTGCATACTTGGAAACCATTGAAATGAACAAACTGGCCCAAAATAAAAACAAATAAAAAGAAAAATTCCCATAAATTACATTTCCTGACTGCCCATCCCTAATGATTACAAAAACAGAGCAGGCCCAGAAACTGTTCTCCATATAAATATCTTTATTAAAGAGCCACCCAATGTAGTCCACATTTCACCCCCACATGGGCTGCTTCATGGGTACAGTACCAAAAACAATAACAAACGTATGTACAATACATAACTGGAAAACACACACGTTTTTGTGTATTTGTAAAACAAGCAGTATGTAATACTCTCTGTGCCCTAATCCTTTGTCCTGGTTTCCTTACATTTTTTTAAAAAATTCAATTATGTATTGTATGTTCATATGGTTTTGTTATTTTTTAGCACCGTACCCCTGAAGCAGCCTATGTGTGGGCAAAACGTGGACCACATCAGGTGACTTTTTCATAAAGATATTTATATCGAAAACAACTTCTGGATATGCTGTATTTTTGCATATATTTTTGGTGTGAATCTGAAGAGCCTCTGTTATTTGTACATCCCCAGTGATTAAACAGCACAAGCCTAAGCTCTCTTCTCTGTAGGTTCCTGTTATTTTGCTCATGCACTTAGGATACCCTTTTGCTTTAAATTTTGACCATGGGCTTTTGCTCCCTCAGAGACAGAATGACACTTACGTGTTTATTATTAAGAGTGATAAAGGGAAGGTGGAAAGAAGAAAGGAAGAAATTTTGACCATGGGTTTTTGCACTCTGAGGCACAATGACACTTATGTGTTTATTAAGGGTGATAAAGGGAAGGTGGAAAGGAGAAAGGAAGAAGTTTTACTTAATGACAATCAGGTCAATGTTCAATGCAAAGTATGCATTCTCTAGCTGTATAGTCTCAAGCCATTTACATAACTATACAGCCCAATACTATCTGTATAAATGTCAGCCAGGGTAGTGGCCCAAAAAATGATCTATATAGTGGCAATATTCAGTCACTAATCCAGAGCTTCCCAAACTGTGAGTCACAATCCCAAAGTGGGTCTCAAAACCTTCATTTAGGATCAAGAGGTGGACAGGCAGTACTCACCTGGAACTTGGGGGTCACATGAATTGGAGCTGGGGCCACTGTTAGATTGGTGAGAACTAAATAGAGATGAATTTATTATTATTACAACTACTAAATTTCTCCAGCGCTACAATACATATTATGTACAGGTACTTTCTCTGTCCCTAGTGGCCTCAAACTCTAAGGGTTACTTTTTTGTGAGGCAATCAAGGGTTAAGACCTGATGAACAGCTTGACCCTTGACAATCAGGGTTCAGATGTAATTGCACAAACCTTGAGGACTGGAATGATAAATGATAATCCTATGATCAAGTTGTTATTCCTAATCTGTAAGGTTAGTTGGGGAGAATTGGTGCAGTGACTGGTGATACTGAAAGGTAGGGCTGGATCTCATATATGTTTTATTTTTAATTATAAGCTGTTTTGACATTAATTAGGTTATCAATAGAAATCAAACAAAATAAAACATGGAAAAGAAAATAAGATGATACCTTTTTCATTGGACATAACTTAATACATTTCTTGATTAACTTTCGAAGGCTGCCCTTCTTCATCAGATCAGAAGGGCAACCTTCGAAAGCTGATCAAGAAATGTATTAAGTTATGTCCAATAAAAAAGGTATCATGTTATTTTCTTTTCCATGTTTGATTTCTATTGATAACCTTTAAGAGTGGACTAACACAGCTACCACACCTCTACACATTAATTAGAAAACCAGCCTATAAATGTTAAATAAGAGAGCATGCAGACTAAACTTTACATTGATGAGATATCATTTGGAAGCTAATTTTATAATACAGAAAGCAGGTTTTCTATATGTAGTGGGAATGTATGAAAATTCATCATTTTGGGAAAACCTTAAAGAAAAGATTTATAGGTCTATTGTTCTAGATCCAAATGCTTTTCTTTTAGGGATTACAATAGTATGTCAATAGATAAACACACCAAGCTAATTTTGCAGTTGCTCTTTTCTCCAAGATTTATACTGGCTAGGAACTGAAAAATGCAAAGTGGTCCTAGTTTACGCCAATGGTGCTCTTAAACTTCAAGAACTGAGGTATGAAACGGTATCTATTTCACTGCAGGGACAATATGATTAATTTCATTCAGTCTATTCTCCCTTTCCTCAGACATTGTAACCTGCTCAGAATCAAGAGTAAATGGATACTACTTAGAGTCACAGGTTAAGAGGATACTAAATTTCACAATACAAAGATTTAGATTTAATATATCACTATCTATACAAGAATGGCTTTATGCATCTTTTATTTTCCTACTGATAAGTAACACATTACTTCCGATATTTTAGAACATTTTTTTATATGTTTGCTTTTGAGTGTTCCTTATTTTTGTATCCTATGTGCACTAGTATAAGGGAAGAGTGCCATTACTGAAATCTGCAAGCTTGAAAAATGCATGCCATTTTTTTAATATCATGCTATTGTATGCATGAAATTTTATAAGGGTCCTATACAGAGGTGTTCATAGTCTGATCTTCTATTTAATTTTGTTCTGAAGTACCTATGAAACTTGAATCAGTATTTTGCTCAAGAGAGCTATCAAACCACTATTAAAAATGCACTGAAAAGAAAGTCTGATTCAATCCAGGACAGTTTTGCAATTGATGTTTCTTGATCTGTATCCCGTTGGCATCTGTGGACAGCCTTTCTTAGCGAGTTGCACCATAGAGCTACCCATGCATAGGTAATTTATTATCACAAATCCAGATTGACATTTGGATTGTGTATTAGCCCCATCACAGGCAATAGTGTCACAACAGATCACATAATCAATAAGCCAACCATCACTGATTTTGACTTCTACCTCCAACCTTTGGTCCTGTTTGTGAGATATCCAAATAACTTTAATGATAGCTCATACTCAGTCTGCCTTCCTCTCTTCTGTTCTCATGTCCCTGGGCATAAGCAGCATGGAATCTAATATCTTTTAAGAACCTGACATATACTTGTGACCTAGACTGACAAGATACTGGCCTTGGTGGCACTTTGGTGAAACACCGTATTGAAACTCTTATGCTCTTTAGCAACAAATATTCTTCGTAGAGCCCCCCCCCCCCAACCAACATAAAACAAATTTTAGAGCAGAACAAAGGTTTTAAGGAAATATACAATGAGCTCACCAAGTGCTGTGAAAAAAGTTATTTACCGTTACAATCCACAGCAAATGAGTACTCACATATTTCTAGCACATTTAGTTCAATGTGTTCAGATATACTTTTTTTTTCCTCAATGTTGGAATATCACAGTAGCAGGATTTTTAGTTCACCATTGTGGTTTTTTTTTTTCTAGGTGTGAGGTCTACCAGGATTCTCCAGTTCAAATCCACAAAAAAAAAAAAAACTTGGCTGGTTGACTTGACAGGAACAATTCATTTTTGATATGCGAGATGTAAAATCTAGAACGGATTCAGCTACAATTGGCCTGGTCCAATTGAGCACAGGAATTTATTGCTTCTTCAATGTATGGCAGTAGCGGAAAGCAGGATGCAAGTGTCCTACACCTTCCCAAATGTTCCTTGCTCCTATAGTACCTATGTACTGAAAATATAACTACAGGAGGGCACTGATTATCCAGACTAAAGAAGTTTGGATAATGGAAAATCCAGGTGACTGGACATTCATTTTTCACAAGAGCATACAGACTTTGAGAGTTATGTTTTGAGCATTATTTTTTTTTTTCAATAATAAATGGGGAAAAATACCAAGCTTAGTGGTGTTATTTTATTTTTTTTACTGTCTGACATAATATGATACAGATTATGATAAACTTTAAAAAGAACAGAAGAAGTCTGGATAATTGGACAATCGCAGTCCTATTATACTTTAATTTCAAAAGTGTTTGGTTTCAAGTTTCTTTAAGTTAAAGAATATTGCAACTCTACCTAGATGAAAGACACCACAAAAATTCTAATTGTTTAAAAACTTTTTTTCTCATTTTCATCATTCTGCAGTAGATTATGGAAATGGCTGGTCTGATATGATTAACAAAACAAAAGGGGGGGGGGAACTTTAGGACTACCACAATCTAGGCATTCTATCTTTTAGTGTGAGCTTAGACCCCCCTTCAAGAGCATACTGCATGGCTTCATTTATAGGTTCATGTGTGGACAAAAATGGCCAGTAAAATGGTTCACTGCTATGCCACACTCGCTTAAAAAAAAGAAAAACCCCACCTTACTTGGCCATATCAACAGTATCTCATCCATAACTCAAGTCATAATAACTCACAGGGGAGAGGGGGAATTAAACATAGTTGCTTTGAAAAAACACTGTAGAAATATTTTGAAGGGAAGCTGAAAAAGCACTTTAAAATGAAAATGCAAGTCAAAATCAAGCACCTATGATCAATGTGTAAACTGTACCTCAGACACAGCTTCTCCTTTAAAAAGCGGCTTTCATACATCATCAATGAGGGGTAATGTTATAAAGGGTTTTCTACAAATAAAGGCTTCTTTTTTAAGTTGTGGAAAAGGTCTTTTATAAAATTGTTCCACAATATGTGTGTGTATAAGTATGGATGCCAACAAGATGGCACACACTTGTGTGTAGGCATTTCCAGGGGTGTAGGTTGAGTGGATGAAGGCAGACTTGTGATGTAAGTTTGCTCTGGAACCGGTATAAATGTGTGCTCTGTTCAGACTGATTCTGAGTGCCTGCTTTGTAAAGGCACATAAGAGCCTTTTTTGACTTATGTAAAATCTGGCCCTTTATGTGTAATTCTATACTACAAAATGTGTAGCATTCCCTCTAGAACCAATCCAAATATAGTGACTAATTCTTGGTCTACTGCACATGACAAAGAACAGCAATATTCTGGTCAGAGCTTCCATAGCTCATTATAACTTTTGCTAAGATAAAAAGGAAACAAAATAAGGGGTTTCTTTAAAGCATGAGATATGTCAAAGTTGAACAAGTAAATGCATGGTCTCTCACTTTAAACCCCTCTTCCTAGGTTTTCAGCAGTTGAAAATAATGGGGATCTTTAGAGTAGAAAGGCAAAGAAAAGCAAAATGTTCTTAAGAGAGAAACAGTCTCCTCAAAGTCACAGCCAGACACAGTAGCAAAAGTCATAGGCCAGCAACTAGTGTGCGGTCTTCGCACAACGCGGTACATGTTTATTAGAAATTGCTCTGTACAGTTTCTTTTGACTATCTCTGTATATTATGTAAAACCATATATGTCTCTTGCTAAAATAATGTAAAAGATCAAGTTGCTCTACAAAACAAGAAGGGAGTGGGGGAGAGGGAAGAGTAGGAAGGATTGTATAAACATATCCAATACTTTATCACTATTGTAAGGGGTATGCCTATCAGATATTCTCAAAAAAATGTTTATTAAGAAATCACATAGCTGTACAAGAATACTCAGGACTTATTTTTCTAGGCTAGATACACAAATTATTATTATTCAAGCCTTAGAATGCTGTGCAACCTGCAGAAATGCTCCTTGTCCATGACATAACTTTCCATTTGCAGCTCAAGATCTGAATACATTTCTTTCTTAAAACTTCTTCTCTTCCCCTATGCCCAATAGTGTTACACAATGTTAAAAACAGTAAAGAAAAAACACACCAAAAACCATTAAGGAATCTCTTTGAAGTGTAAGACATCTGAAAAACCTTCATAGACACAGTCCATAAGTGTAAACGCCAACAGAATGCTAAAGATATTCTTCTATTCCAGTGCACAGACATTGAAAGAGCATACTTGGTTAATACATGGCTTTTAAGCCCTTGGGCTACAGTTATGCTACTTAACAAAACTTCAATCCAATTCAATCATGTAGAAGTGTGTATGCTCTCGCAGACTGTTTTGAGTCCTTAGCTTTCCAGATATGATGTAGGTGCTGAAGACGTTCATAGGTTCTTCGGCTTACATTCAGTGCAGGGTGGACTTCACTTACTCCAGATTCTTCCATTAAAGACAAGCCACAGATGCCAAAGTATGCATGCAATGCATCTGAAGAGAAAAGAACCCATAATCACTAAAACAAATGCTTTATGGTGTATCCATGCAACCGTAAAGGCTTTCCATAAAAATATTTCATATGATCATAAGATATGTATATATTGTGCTTTTCATATAATCATTTAATTCCTATTGAGTATGCATGTAGGATAGCATAACTATTTCTTTATGTCCAAATGACTTTAATGAAACAAAAAATTACATCTGAATTATCTTCTCACTTCCAGTGAATGCACATTTAAAGTGAAGTTGTTACTCAGGTCCAAAAGGATATAGCTCAAAATTTTAAAAGAATCTAGTAGACCACAGTACTACTCTTGGAAGAAATTAAGGATTCAGCATTAAAAGATGGATTCCCAGTTCTTTCAAAATAGTGAAATGATTACAGTTGGCCTGAAATCTGGCAAAGATCTGATGATGGACCAGTTGTCAGCATGAGATTGTGCTGTTCTGGGCCTAACCTGGAAGTCAGCCTGAAGACTTGATGCAGAAATCGGCACTTTAGAGCTGCTGGCTGAACGCATGGCTCCCACAGAAAAATTGCTATAGGATGTAGTAGTAATCAACGAGCATGCAAATTACTGCTGCGTTAAAATCAAAACAGTAATCCGCAGCTCATAGCCAAACACTGACAGAAAGGGTGACATTACAAAAAAAATAATGTGCTGGTGGTCTGCATCTGGCCCCTGTCTAGTGGCACCCCTTCCCTGATGTCTAGTAGCACCTCTGTCCGCCACATCCATAATCCAAGCCCTCCCCCAGACCCAGTACCACCACCTAGAATTTAAAGAGTCCCTGGTGGCTAGTGGCACCCCCTCCCCAACATCCAACAGTCACCCATGCTCCCTACCCCAGACCCAGTACCTTGATAAGGGCACCATCTTTCTCAAAATGTGCCCCACCCAATGCATTCTGGATGCATTGGGTGGGGCCAGGTTGCCATAAGGAAGAAATTTCCTTATATGGTATATGACAGAATGCACTGGGTGGGCCAGGAACCACCATCTTGAGAAGAAGTAGGGTTACCATTTTTTGTCCTCATAAAAAGGACACTTGCCCCACCCCTTTCACATCCCCTGCCCCGCCCCTGACGCATGTTCCCCTCCTCCCCCAACCTGAACTTGCACCCATAAGCAAGGGTCTAACCACAATACAAATTATCCCTCCCTGGACACAATGAAGGAGCCTAATACTGGGGGGGGGGGGGGGGGGGGGGGGGGGGGGGGTGCTTGGCAACCCAAATCTGGCTCCTATGCTTCCACCACTCACGTGAAGCTGGCATTTCTTAAGAACTACAAATCCCTGCATGCACCGGGGTGAAAGCCGGGACTTGGTCGATTTTGACAGGCGCATGTGGAGCCAAAGGGAACGCAAGAGTTACCAGCCCAACCCCAGAGGGAGACACTCGCAGCCCGAACCCGCAGACACCAGCTGTTCCCGGCTTCCTCCATGCTCCAGCAGTACCTAGCCCGGAGCGCTGCTGCCAGCTGCCCTGCATCCTGTGGTGAGTCCAGCTCTCGGCGTTTCAAAATGGCCACCGAGTGTTGAAGTCTCGCGAGGCTGCGTCAACTCTCGGCGGCCATTTTGAAACACTGAGAGACAGACTCACAGTATGCATGACAGCTAGCAGCAGCGCTCCAGGCAGGAAAGAGGGGGCTCTTTCCTGCCCAGAAGACGAAGAGGTACCTCTAGACCACCAGGGATAGTAGAGTAAGGGGAGGGGAGTCCCGCTCCCGCCAGCCAGCCAGTTTGTCCAGAAATCCAGACAAACGGGCAGGCTGGCCAAATCCGTCCAGACGCCCGGACATGTCTGCAAAAAGAGGACATGTCCGGGTAAATCCGGACATATGGTAACCCTAAGAAGAAGAGAGCCTGAGGTAAGAGGGAGTAGGCATCTTTCTTGCCTTACCAAGAGGTACTAGGTCAGGTAGGGCCTGGGTGGGGATCAGGTACTTCTCATTTCAAATTCTGGTTGGGTAGGTGGGCTGGTCATGTGGGAGAGGATGCCAAGGGAATTTTTAAATTTTATTTTTTGATATCACCAGGGAAAGGATGTGAGGGAACCGGGTCAGATTGGGTGATTATGGGTAGATAGGACAGTACTTGAATGGCTAGAGGGGAAGGGGCTTGGGGGGGGTCGATGTCTCAGACCTGGCAATAGGTTTCTGGCATTGAGCCCGCATGGTAGACATCAGCGCACAGCACTGTATGCTACGGGTTAGCTTAATCAGCTATTTAGTATGTATTTTAATATGATGTGTGCTGATGTCTATCACTGCAATGTGGAAGCCCTTTTAGCAAACAGCGGCCATTAACGAGCAAGTAAACTGCTCATTACAGGCACGCTGCAGCCTGTGGTAGCTTTCTGCATCTGCCCCTAAGGCTTCAGTACCTAACCAGAAAGTTAGCCAAAGACCTCTGAGAGATACTGCAGGCAGCTCTGACCCCTGGTGATCTCAGTGCAGGTAGATAAGATGTCTCCTGACCTAATGAGATTAGTTTGCATGTTAAAGGACCATTGCTCAAGAGTAACAAAAGAAAACAGACTGTCTCTGAGAACTGGGCCTTCAAAGGAATTCACACCTCTTTGCTAACCAGGAGATGACAGATCAATCCAAGCAAATTATGACACAGGAAGGTGCTGGAAGAGAGAATTCAAGTATATAAACACAGAGGGACATAGACTGACACCCACACATTCTTTCACACAGACATTCATACCTATACAGACATTTTTTATTTATTTTAGTTACATTTGTACCCCGCGCTTTCCCACTCATGGCAGGCTCAATGCGGCTTACATGGGGCAATGGAGGGTTAAGTGACTTGCCCAGAGTCACGAGGAGCTGTGCCTGAAGTGGGAATTGAACTCAGTTCCCCAGGACCAGAGTCCACCACCCTAACCACTAGGCCACTCCTCCACTCCAGACACTCTTATCCTCACATCCCCTCCTCAGACACCTACAGAAAGACAGACACATTCACCCCCACACACATGGACTCAGAGGGTCAAGCAGACAGATATACACAGAATCAGCTCTGAACAACTTTCTGTTCTAACCCCACATGAACATGCTTTCTCAGTTTCTTTTGCCCATTTGTCTTTTATTAGATTGAAAGCTTCAAAAAGCAGGACTGACTACCAGTTGTGTCTAAAGCACCGTACCCACCTAGTACTGTTATACAGATAACTAAGAATTAACAGAAAGGTGCTCTATAGTAAAGGGAAGGGAAATGGGACTTGATATACCGCCTTTCTGAGGTTTTTGCAACTACATTCAAAGCGGTTCACTTATATTCAGGCACTTATTTTGTACCAGGGGCAATGGAGGGTTAAGTGACTTGCCCAGAGTCACAAGGAGCAGCAGTGGGAATTGAACTCAGTACCCCAGGATCAAAGTTCACTGCACTAACCACTAGGCTACTCCTCCACCATTAACAATGCTACAATAAACTACTTTCAGTAGATACCAGATACTACAGTATTATTTAATTATTAGGGTGTGAACCATAGTAACATAGTAAATGACGGCAGAAAAAGACCTGCACGGTCCATCTAGTCTGCCCAACAACATAACTCATATGTGCCACTTTTTGTGTATACCTTACCTTGATTTGTACCTGTCTTTTTCAGGGCACAGACCGTATAAGTCTGCCCAGCACTATCCCCGCCTCCCACTACCGGCTCTTGCCACCCAATCTCGGCTAAGCTCCTGAGGATCCATTCCTTCTGAACAGGATTCCTTTATGTTTATCCCACGCATGTTTGAATTCCGTTACCGATTTCATCTCCACCACCTCCCGCTGGAGGGCATTCCAAGCATCCACTACTCTCTCCGTGAAAAAATACTTCCTGACATTTTTCTTGAGTCTGCCCCCCTTCAATCTCATTTCATGTCCTCTCATTCTACCGCCTTCGCATCTGCGGAAAAGGTTCGTTTGCGGATTAATACCTTTCAAATATTTGAACGTCTGCATCATATCACTCCTGTTTCTCCTTTCCTCCAGAGTATACATGTTCAGGTCAGCAAGTCTCTCCTCATACGTCTTGTAATGCAAATCCCATACCATTCTCGTAGCTTTCTTTGCAATACTTCAATTCTTTTCACATCCTTAGCAAGATACGGCCTCCAAAACTGAACACAATACTCTAGGTGGGGCCTCACCAACGACTTATACAGGGGCATCAACACCCACTTTCTTCTGCTGGTCACACCCCTCTCTATACAGCCTAACAACCTTCTAGCTACGGCCACCAGCGTGTATGTTTTCTTACACCTCCCTCCTCCCCCTATACCACAAGTAAAATTAAAACATTTTTACCTGGATGGCTATCTGGCCATTTGGCAAATCCACCAACAATGCGATCCTGAGTTGACATGATATAATTTCTATTTTTTTCCAAATCTGTAAACTGGAATATGTTCAAAAGCTGAAAATAAAAACAAGTCTAGTGATATATTGTAAACATTTATTGTATTTTGACACTGGCACAGCACATGCCATACTGCTGATTTGTAAAGTTTCCCTGGCATGCACAAATCACATATAAATACAAGAGATCCACAGTATCACAGTACACGTTTTAAGTAAAATGTATTAAAAAAAAAAAAAAAAGGGTAGACAGGCACATAAAAGGGAGGAACAGAAGAAAAATGATACTGTTAGTGGTCAGTCATGTCATGGCAGAAAAGCACTAAACATGTGGAGGGCATTTTTGATATTGCTAAACAAAACAATCTGTAGTATAGATGGCAAAATACTTTTACAAAACTATAGTTCTGTGAAGTGCAATAGAACCTTGAATAAGAAAAAAGGGAAAAAGCCTCTGAACCCAAATCAATGTTTTCAAAAACAAAGGTTGAGGAAAATCAATGGGTTCTCTCTCTACTTCATTAGCATAAAAAACCCTTAATACTTCGGTTCAAAATGCTAAACATCACAGAACTGCCTGTTGATGGATCCACAAAACAGAAGTAAAAACTACTTAACTTGAACTTCAAAGTGCAGGTGAGCAAAAACGTGTATGTGGTCGGTCCGTCACACCGACTATGGCCAGTTTCGCTGCTGCTAGCTGTCAAGGCGTGCCCACGCTTGCCCCCCCCTCCCCCTCCACAAACTTAGCTCTTCTTATGCTGTTCCCATTCTCCCCTGGACAAACAAGCTTTCTAATATTCTCCCTTACTGCTGAAACCTAAAATGATCTTCAATGTCGCCTTCGGCACCTAGCCTCTACACCTCTACCCAGGAAATCTAGACTGCACAACTTGACATTTCGTTCTTTAGATTGTAAGCTCCTTTGAGCAGGGACCGTCCTTCTTTGTTTATGTTGTACAGCGCTGCGTAACCCTAGTAGCGCTCTAGAAATGTTAAGTAGTAGTAGTAGTAACAGCATTGAAGGAGTTAAAGTGACAGTATGTCAGGCCTTGTCCTCTTCCTCCACCGCTTGAGCGGACATGTAATATTTGAACCATGTGTTCCCTGAGGTTGTGGCCTGACATGCTGCCCGTCTATCTCCTCTGCAGTTACAGATTAGGCTCTGGGATAAGGAAAATATTAGAAACAGTTTGTCCCACAAGATGTAGAGAGTGTGCCAGGGCTTGTGCAAACATAGATTCACTGCTGTGTCCTTGGCCCCTGTGCCAGGGGCGTAGCTACGGGTGGGCCTAGGCCCACCCAATCTCGGCTCAGGCCCACCTAGTTTTAAGCACCAAAAGTGCACACACCAGCTCAGCAGCTGCTGCCAAAGCCTTAGTTTTTTCAGCCATGGCAGCCTGCTCAACCACCACCTACCTGCTTTTTTTGGCCATCGGCACTCTCACTGGCAGGCGGCAGCTCTTCGGACTTGTTCTGGAATGGATTCTAGATGGTCACGGTCCTCCCCTCTTCGTCCCTCGGCCAGCGCTGCATGCCTGCATTACCACTATCCCCCAAGCCGCGCCGCTCTTCAAACTCATAGCGCACTAACTAGCAGCCGCTCTGGTGTTGCACACGCCATGCTGCTGTACTACTGCCCGCTCCCCCCCACGGCCTGGGTGGCCCGCAGTGCATACAGCATGATGGCGCCGCATGGGAAGGCTGCTGGCCTGAATGTGTCGCGGCATGGGCGTGGCTCCTTAGTCCACACTGCGCCCGCCAGCCTGTGCTTGCGGTGGGGTCTATGATTTTCAGTGGGTATCTGTTCCCGAGTCAATCACAGCAGTAGAACTTCCCCAGTGGCCCCACAACACTGCTACAGGAGCCAGGTAATAAATACATATATTTTTAAAATGTGTAATTGTACTCATAAAATGCTGGCTGGTGGTGGTGGGCTTCTGGGTGGGTTAAGCACTTCACTGCCTAGGGCAAAAAGGTATATTTAATGATTAAAATATACCTTTTTTGCCCTAGGCAGTGAAAAGCCCACCCCCACCAGCAGGCATTTTGATTACTCTTGATTACCCTAGCATTTTGCCCAGTGTAAAAAAGGGTATATTTTAGTCATTAAATATACCTTTGTAATCAAAATGATGGCTCTGGTGGTGGGCTTCTGGGTGGGGGTAGACTTCACTGACTAGGGCAACAACAACAACAAAAAGATACATTTAATCATTAAACATATCTCTTTTGCCCTAGGCAACGGAGCCCATCCCCACCCAGAAATTCACCAATAATAAATTTTAATAGTGCCCAGGTTAATTTTTAAAAAGTTGTCTATTTCTCTCATTTTGGTGGGTTTTTGGGTGGGGATGGTCTCTGCAGTGCCTAAGGTAAAATAAAATAAAAAAGTGTAGGCAGTTTGATATGGCATAATGTAACTATTTTAAAATAATTTTTTTTTCACATTAAGGGGTATGTTTACTAAGGTGCATTAACATTTTTAATGCACCTGTAAATTTAAGCCACGTTAAACGCTAACGCGCCTATACATTTCTATGGGCAAATTAGCTTTTAAACACACATAAACCATTTACATGTGTTGAAAACACTAACATGTTCGTAGCTTTGAGCCTGCCATGAGTGGGAAAGCGCGGGGTACAAATGTAACAAAAAAAAAATAGCGCTGCTTAGTAAACCTAGCCCTAAGTATGTATGTGGTTTATGTTGCTGCAGGGCAGCTGTTGGGCAGACTACTTAGAAATCCATCATCAAGTGCATTCTAAGGAATTATTTTGTAGTATCCCCAGAAACACTACTCATATACAGTGTCCACCCATATTAGCTCTGGGCTCACCCAAAATGTCAGGTCTGGCTACGCCACTGCCCTGTGCAAAATTCCCCCAGGAGTGCTAAATTGAAACCAAAAGGTGATATTTCTATTGGTTGAATCACAACAAACCAAGTGTTTGGCTTACAAAGTACCTTTCCAATGTACATCAGTACTACTGCATACCAAGTATATTTTAAGGTACAAGCATTTAAGTAAACATTTCTTTTTGAATGGCATTTTTAAAATACATTCAGCTTAACAGTTGCACAAAACCAACAGTTGAACCCAATAGCAGTTTTCTTCTGACTTACTTGGCTGCATCCAGCATTTTCTAATTCTGATATTAGTCAATCTTTCACACACACTGCTATGACCTCTTAGAGCCGAGAGCAGCATTCAGGTCTCAAAGCAGTCCTTGGCCAACAATTACATGTCATGCAGTGTTTGTTTTTTCTCACACCCTTGGGCTGTGAATGCTGTTTTAGCAGCACTTTCAGCTTTACCAGCCAAGGAGCCAGAAGCCTGCATCTGCTACTCAGTATTTCTAGTGCTTGCCACCTTACAGATCACGGGAAAAGAGGGGGTGGGGATGTCTAGAACAATATCAGTGACCGTGTAAACTCTCAAGTTCTCTCACAATCTTACCTTAAGAGTTGCTCCCACCCAAAAAGAGTAGCATGTGTCTACAGGTTTATTAGGTCGTCCATGAAAGCCATTTTGTTGTCTCATTATGCACCATCTTCTTATCCTGTTCAATTCTTTCTCTGAAAAGACTTCCTCCAGTTTACCCATCAGACACAGTGATGCAATTCCACAGAATGTGGAACCACCTGATAAAAAGGAACATGCCTGCCTAAAATTAAGTATGCAAAAGTTTCCCTAAAATTGCCAAAGACAGACTGATGTCTTGCTAAACAACTATTTATTCATACACATTAACATATGCTCAGGATAAGATTCACTCACCATGTGACTCTAGTCCAGCTCCTTGAGCCAATCCATTGTCGTAAGACTGAAAGAGACATTTTTGAAAAACAGTTCATTCACTTTTAAATGGGTGCTTCAAAGCTGTACTTAAAGCTTAGCCAACTCAAAAGCTTACGATACTGAAATTCTCCAAGAGTATTCAGTGCACTTAACAGCAGAAGAGAGAAAAAAAATGTATACTACAAATTATTTTCTCTGTAGCTAATGGGGGGGGGGGGGGGGGGGGGGAGGAGGAGGAGGAAGAGCAGGTTGGCTTTCTTCAAAACACATACAGCACATCTAGCTTCCACATACCCCAAGAGTCAGAATGTGAGCCCAATAAAAGGGATGACTGGGGGCAGTCTCCTTGGCATACACCTATCCCTACATCACAGAAAAAAAAAGCTATTTTCTAGATTTGGGGGTATATTACAATATATTTTGGTACAACAGGAGTAAAGGAGTAACAGGTCCTCACAGATAAGCAACTGCAAAGGATAAAAAGTGAAGTTCAACAAAGCAAAGAATCCTAGATGTGAGGATAAATCCAGTTTTATTAAAAAGTCAGTTTTTACAAAAGATTCGACATGGCCATTTTCAGCAATATCTGCATCAGGAGTCTGTCAAAGTCTACAAGCATCAAAATAAGACACATTAAGTCACATGAATTCTAAGATACACAGAGAAATGTATGGCTTGTTTTTCTTATTTCTATGTGTATTTTAGAATTCATGTGTCTTAATGTGTTTTATTTTGATGCTTGTAGACTTCGACAGACTCCTCATGCCAAAACACAGCCACGTTGAGTCTTATTTTTCGTCTCCTTGGTCTCTTTGGAAGCGTCCTGTTGATCACGATACTCATCTGTTTCTGTGAAAATTCAACTAAGCAGCTATTCAAAATAGTAAGTGGTCTATGATCTACTGCAACTCCCTCAACAGAACAAGTCTTAGCAGTCACAACTGACCTGGAAAGATTTTCTCATGTAATTTGCTAACAAAATGAAAGGTCTCCATCAGGACCTACAGGCAGTTCCATTGTGCTTTTCACAGCTGAGGCAATCATTCCCTTGTCTCACCCATGCACACCCATCTGGGGGACTCATTCAACCATGTAACAGAGGAAGCTCTTGTTAAGCCTATGACAGACATCCACATCCTACCCTCTTGACCCCTGCCCAAAAAAAGACAGTACAGTTAGCAAGAAGAGGCCTTATTCGAGGAGTCACAAAATTGTCAACTACTAATGGAAGAGCAGCTGCCAAGGAGAAATTAGGTCTTACCTGAATTTTCTTTCTTTTAGTCCTTCCCATTATTCCAGAACCTGTGTATAGTTGTGTCCAACAACCAGGAGGAAATTAGAGAACTAAAATTGAGCTGAGACATCTCTCTTGACATCTTAGTATTTACGTACACAAGTAGTAAGGATAATACTCAGAATAAACACAACCACCTTAAACAACTTGCTAACCTAACACTAACTAGACGAGCAAGCATGTGTGGACCTATAATCTCTGGACAACTTGTACAGAACAAGAGATTTGCAGGAAGTACCATGCAAAGCGAGTCATTATTTGGCCCATTACTTCACACTGACTAACCATTTCAGAAACCTCGGGCAGGCTTCTGGAATAGTGGGAAGGACTAATGGAAAGAAAATTATCAGGTAAGACCTAATTTCTCTTTCCATTATGTATCTTCCCACTATTCCAGAACCTGTGGAATGTATAAAAGCAATCCCTAGAGCAGGTGGTATCCTGAGGACCAAAGCCCCAAAACTGGCTTCCAAGTGCGGTGCAACGTCCTCCCTGTAGTGCTTGGCAAAGGTATGTAGTGTCGACCATATTGCCGCCTTGAAAATATCTGGAGACAGTAAGGTACTCTCCGCCCAGCATGTCACTGTATATCTCATAGAATGAGCCTGCAAGGCCTGAGGAGCCTGCTTCCCTGCAAGCAAATGAACTGGCACGATAGTCTCCTTTAGCCTTCTAGCAATTGTGAGCTTGGAAGCCATGAGGCCAAGCCTCTGTTTACCAAAAAGTCATCTGTCCGATTTGTGAAACTCATTCGTGACTTCCAGATATTTAATGAGGACTCTACACACATTGAGAAGCTTTAAGGAAGAATACTGAGCTTCTTCATCCTCTCTGCAAAAGGACGGAATCTCCACAAATTGGTTAAGATGAAATGCTGATACCATTTTCAGAAGAAAGGAAGGAAGGAACCATATGCAGAGAGACCCCTGACTCTGAAAAGTGAAGAAAGGGATCCCGACGAGAGAGCCTGAAGCTCTGAAACCATATATGCTGACTTAACAGCCACCAAGAACGCTGTCTTTAGCACAAGATCTTTCAAGGTGGTCTTCCAGAGTGGCTCATAAAGAGGCTTCTGAAGAGCCGGGGGACTAAATTAAGGTTCCACTCTGGACACGGCATATGAAAGGGATGCCACAAGTGGCCCACTCCCCGCAAGAACTGAATGATATCTGAGTGAGCTGCAAGAGATGTCTTCTGTAGTCAGCCTCTGAAACAAGTGAGACCAAAGGGCAAAGCCCTACACTGGAAATGACGCCCCAGCACCACAAAACGTAGACACCTATAGGCATATGCAAGCACACCTCCTTGAGATCGAGGGCAGTGAGACATTCTCCCGTATGAATCAAGGCTGACTGCTCTTAACATTTGCACGCAAAAGCAGGACACTCAGAGGCAGCGGTTTAGACCTTTGAGATCTAAGACTGGACAAAGAGTTCCTTTCTTCCTTGGGACACAGTATCTGCCTTGTCCCTGTTTGGCCTGGGGAACTGGAACAATGGAGAGCGCCAGCAAGGAATCTTTGGTGGACTAAACCTCGACTGTCTTGGCTTCCTTTCGACAAGGAGACTGCAAGAAGAGAGGCGCAACTCAGTGGGAGAACTTACCTTATAACCTTCTGTAAGAATATTAAGAACCAACTGGTCTGATGTGATTTTGGACCACTCTTCCCGAAACTCTTGAAGACATCCTCCCATCAGAGGAAAAGAAGAGTGTACCAGCCTCACATCATTGCGAAGCTCAGGGGCCATTGAGTACCCTAGCTGTTTCTTGGCAGACTATTAAAAAGGTGGTTTTGCCATTGCTTCCCAAGTCATCTTAACTGGGGAGGAGTAAAGGCCAAGTACTCATTTACCGACCAAAAGTGGGATGAATGGCCGAGTTGGCCAGAGGCCGGCTACCTGGCAGAAATCCCAGTTCGGAATTCAAACTCAGCTCATAGGTACAGTAGGCAAGTGTCCTACTGACTTAATCACCACCACAAGACCTCATTCTTTTTGTGAAGCAAGCTCAAATCAAGATGGGAAAAATTATGCTCATTGTGGAAGAGTTCGGATTTTTGCAGATAAATTCTAAGAACTGGAGGCATTAGCAATAAGTAAAGGAAGAGAAGAGCAAAGACAAATGAACTTTGCCACTAAGGGGTACAAACTGTAATCTCCTGGGAAAACCAGTGATGAACCTGGGTGAGTTCCCCCAGAGGATTAATGAATCATATCTGGCTCCTGGCCAGGGGCTGGGAGGAGTTATGGGAGTGGTTGGTATTGGGGAGGGGGAAGGGGTACACAGCTGATTGATATGAAGTGGCTGTGCCAGGCTACAGTTCTGGTACTGTAATGTCAGAAAAATGTTACTGTGATGACTGACAAGGTCTAATTTGGGGGGGGGGGGGGGGGGGAAGAGTGGAATAAAAGTGTTTGGCATTTTGTGCACAAGGTCTATGGTTGCCCAAAATCCAGCCAGGATTCATGGAGTGAGGGGGTATCCTGCCCGGCATAATAAGCTGTAGCTACTGTGACACAGTAATCTGTTGAAAAAGCAGAGGTTGAAGCAAGAAGGCTCTGCCTTTCCCACCACCCCTCCCGGGAAATGGAACAGGGCAGAGATGGACGAGAGGAACTGCACTTCCGTGGAAGGAGGACCGACAGGGAGGTCTAATCCAGCAGCTAGGGAAAAGCACAGAAGAATGCTTGTCTGGCAAGAGAGTGGACAAGCTGTGGACCCGGACTAACCTGCCAGGTGGGATGGACTTGGAGGGTTGAGAGCTGAGTGACACTAAAAAAGTTGAATCAGAGATTTTCCATCAGATTAGTGCTCCAGGATTTCCCTCTAGGAGATAACGATTTGACTGTTAAGCTGACCTGTTGCTAAATATTCCTGTTTAAAGTTCTGTCAGTAACAGTTCAAGAGTTTACTAAAAGCAACTCTTGGAGTAAGAGTGAAATTTTTCTCTGGAACTGTCTTAAAGTAAAAAAGGTTGTGGCTTAACCAATCCCCCCTTCCCCCCAGGATTTAACCTGGCCCAGCTCAAACAGAAACTCTTTTGTACACCCTGGTCCAGGTGTCTGACCTTAGGAGCTTAGACAGCATCCAGGACTGCCAGGAGAGGACCAGGGTTACACAACTGTCATATTTACTGCATTCCACTTATACACAAGAGAATATTAGAAAATGATGCCTTAAATGGCAAGATCTGCCTCTCACAGGGAGGGCAACCTTGCTAAAAATAGTAATTCTCTCAACAATACTTATCTATTACAAAGTATGCCAATTTGGATAAAGAAGAAAAATGAAATACATTTCCTAATTATTGCTTTGTATTGCATCTGAAAATCTATACGTTCAAGGATTAGCTATTCTAAATTGATCTTGACAGGAGAAGTGGGCTACCAGACAGCGAATGATACATACCTGTAGCAGGTGTTCTCCGAGGACAGCAGGCTGATTGTTCTCACGACTGGGGTTGACGTCCACGGCAGCCCCCACCAACCGGAACAAAACTTCGCGGGCGGTCCCGCACGCAGGCCACGCCCACCGCGCATGTGCGGCCGTCTTCCCGCCCGTGCGCGACCGTTCCCGCTCAGTTGAATGACAAGCAAAAAATGAGTAAAAACGCAACTCCAAAGGGGAGGAGGGAGGGTAGGTGAGAACAATCAGCCTGCTGTCCTCGGAGAACACCTGCTACAGGTATGTATCATTCGCTTTCTCCGAGGACAAGCAGGCTGCTTGTTCTCACGAGTGGGGTATCCCTAGCTCTCAGGCTCACTCAAAACAAGAACCCAGGTCAATCGAACCTCGCAACGGCGAGGGTATATCAGAATTGACCTACGAAGAACAACTAACTGAGAGTGCAGCCTGACCAGAATAAATTCGGGTCCTGGAGGGTGGAGTTGGATTTAAACCCCAAACAGATTCTGCAGCACCGACTGCCCGAACCGACTGTCGCGTCGGGTATCCTGCTGGAGGCAGTAATGTGATGTGAATGTGTGGACAGATGACCACGTCGCAGCCTTGCAAATCTCTTCAATAGTGGCTGACTTCAAGTAGGCCACCGACGCTGCCATGGCTCTGACACTATGAGCCGTGACATGACCCTCAAGAATCAGCCCAGCCTGTGCGTAAGTGAAGGAAATGCAATCAGCTAGCCAATTAGAGATAGTGCGTTTCCCGACAGCGACCCCTTTCCTATTGGGGTCGAAAGAAACAAACAATTGGGCGGACTGTCTGTGGGGCTGTGTCCGCTCCAAGTAGAAGGCCAATGCTCTTTTGCAGTCCAATGTGTGCAACTGACGTTCAGCAGGGCGGGTATGCGGTCTGGGAAAGAATGTTGGCAAGACAATTGACTGGTTAAGATGGAACTCCGACACCACCTTTGGCAGGAACTTAGGGTGAGTGCGGAGCACTACTCTGTTATGATGAAATTTAGTATACGGAGCATGAGCTACCAGGGCTTGCAGCTCACTGACCCTACGAGCTGAAGTAACTGCCACCAAGAAAATGACCTTCCAGGTCAAGTACTTCAGATGGCATGAATTCAGTGGCTCAAAAGGAGGTTTCATCAGCTGGGTGAGGACGACGTTGAGATCCCATGACACTGCAGGAGGCTTGACAGGGGGCTTTGACAAAAGCAAGCCTCTCATGAATCGAACGAATAAAGGCTCTCCAGAGATGGCTTTACCCTCCACACGAAGATGGTAAGCACTAATCGCACTAAGGTGATTCCTTACTGAGTTGGTCTTGAGGCCAGACTCTGATAAGTGCAGAAGGTATTCAAGCAGGTTCTGTGCAGGGCAAGAACGAGGTTCTAGGGCCTTGCTCTCACACCAAACGACAAACCTCCTCCACTTGAAAAAGTAACTCTTTTTAGTGGAATCCTTCCTAGAGGCAAGCAAGACACGGGAGACACCCTCAGACAGACCCAACGAAGCGAAGTCTACGCCCTCAACATCCAGGCCGTGAGAGCCAGAGACTTAAGGTTGGGGTGCAGCAGCGCTCCGTCGTTCTGTGAGATGAGAGTCGGAAAACACTCCAATCTCCACGGTTCTTCGGAGGACAACTCCAGAAGAAGAGGGAACCAGATCTGACGGGGCCAAAAAGGCGCTATCAGAATCATTGTGCCATGGTCTTGCTTGAGCTTCAGTAAGGTCTTCCCCACCAAAGGTATGGGAGGATAAGCAAACAGGAGGCCGGTCCCCCAATGGAGGAGAAAGGCATCCGACGCTAGTCTGCCGTGTGCCTGTAGTCTGGAACAGAACAGAGGCAGCTCGTGGATGGTCTGAGAGGCGAAAAGGTCCACCGAGGGGGTGCCCCACTCTCGGAAGATCTTGCGTACCACTCTGGAATGGAGCGACCACTCATGCGGTTGCATGACTCTGCTCAGTCTGTCGGCCAGACTGTTGTTTACGCCTGCCAGGTATGTGGCTTGGAGGAGCATGCCGAACTGGCAAGCCCAATGCCACATCCCGACGGCTTCCTGACACAGGGGGCGAAATTCGGTGCCCCCCTGCTTGTTGATGTAATACATTGCAACCTGATTGTCTGTCCGAATTTGGATAATTTGACAGGACAGCCGATCTCTGAAAGCCTTCAGTGCGTTCCAGACCGCTCGGAGCTCCAGGAGGTTGATCTGAAGATCCTTTTCCTGGAGGGACCAGAGTCCTTGGGTGTGAAGCCCATCGACATGAGCTCCCCTCCCCAGGAGAGACGCATCTGTCGTCAGCACTTTCGTGGGCTGTGGAATTTGGAATGGGCGTCCCAAGGTCAAATTGGTCCGAATGGTCCACCAGTGCAGAGAAGTGTGGCAACTGGTGGAGAGGCGGATGACATCTTCTAGATTCCCGGTGGCTTGAAACCACTGGGAAGCTAGGGTCCATTGAGCAGATCTCATGTGAAGACGAGCCATGGGAGTCACATGAACTGTGGAGGCCATATGACCTAGGAGTCTCAACATCTGCCGAGCTGTGATCTGCTGAGAGACGCTCTGGTCTGGGAAGCCAGGGACAGGAGGTTGTTGGCCCTCGCTTCGGGAAGGAAGGCCTGAGCAGTCTGAGAATTCAGCAGAGCTCCTATGAATTCCAGAGATTGGACTGGCTGGAGATGGGACTTTGGGTAATTTATCACAAACCCCAGCAGCTCCAGGAGGTGAATAGTGCACTGCATGGACCGGAGAGCTCCTGCCTCCGAGGTGTTCTTGACCAGCCAATCGTCGAGATATGGGAACACGTGCACTCCCAGCTTGCGTAGATACGCCGCAACCACCATGAGGCACTTGGTGAACACCGGTGGGGCAGAGGCGAGCCCAAAGGGCAACACACAATACTGAAAGTGCCGTGTGCCCAGGCGGAATATGAGATACTGTCTGTGAGCTGGCAGTATCGGGATGTGAGTGTATGCGTCCTTTAAATCCAGGGAACATAGCCAATCGTTTTTCTGAATCATTGGCAGAAGGGTGCCCAAGGAAAGCATCCTGAACTTCTCTTTGACCAGGAATTTGTTCAGGCCTCTCAGGTCTAGGATGCGGCGCATCCCCCCTGTTTTCTTTTCCACAAGGAAGTACCTGGAATAGAATCCCTGCCCTTCCTGCCCGGGTGGCACGGGCTTGACCGCATTGGTGCTGAGAAGGGCGGAGAGTTCCTCTGCAAGTACTCGCTTGTGCTGGGAGCTGAAGGATTGAGCTCCCGGAGGACAATTTGGTGGAGGGGAGGCCAAATTCAGGGCGTATCCGCACCGCACTATTTGGAGAACCCACTGATCGGAGGTTATAAGAGGCCACCTTTGGTGAAAAAGTTTTAACCTCCCGCCGACTGGCAGATCGTCCGGTACGGACACTTTGATGGCGGCTATGTTCCCATGGATCCAGTCAAAAGCCCGTCCCCGGCTTTTGCTGTGGAGGCGCAGGGGGCTGCTTAGGCGCACGCTGTTGACGGGAACGAGCGCGCTGGGACTGTCCCTGTGCCTGATGAGGCCTTCGGGCTGGCTGGGTGTACCTACGCTTGTTGTAGGCGTAGGGCGCAGCCTGCCTGGCCCGGGAAAAACGTCCACCTGTTGAGGTGGATGTTGAAGGCGCCCGGTGGGAGAGCTTGTCGAGGGCGGTTTCCCGCTGATGTAGTTGGTCCACCAACTGCTCGACCTTCTCACCAAAAATATTATCCCCCCCGGCAAGGGACGTCGGCCAGTCTCTGCTGGGTGCGGTTGTCCAGGTCAGAGGCACGCAGCCATGAGAGCCTGCGAATCACTATACCTTGGGCCGCAGCACGAGATGCCACGTCACAGGTGTCATATATACCCCTGGACAGGAACTTTCTGCACGCCTTCAGCTGCCTGACCACCTCCTGAAAAGGCCTGGACTGCTCCGGAAGGAGCTTGTCGACCAGGTCCGCCAGTTGCTTCACATTATTCCGCATGTGGATGCTTGTGTAGAGCTGGTAAGACTGGATGCGGGTCACGAGCATGAAAGATTGGTAGGCCTTCCTCCCAAACGAGTCCAGAGTGCGAGACTCCCGCCCCGGGGGCGCCGAGGCAGTATCCCTCGAACTCCGTGCCCTCTTGAGAGCAGAGTCCACGACCGCCGAGTCATGAGGCAATTGGGGCCACATTAACTCTGGGTCCGAGTGGATCCTGTATTGGGACTCCGCTTTCTTGGGGAAGGTGGGGTTAGATAGCGGTCTCAACCAGTTCCGAAGCAGTGTCTCCTTGAGGACATTGTGCAACGGCACCGTGGAGGACTCTCTAGGTGGTGATGGATAGTCGAGGACCTCGAGCATCTCAGCCCTCGGCTCATCCACAGAGACCACGGGGAAGGGAATGCAAATAGACATATCCCTGACGAAGGAGGCAAAGGAGAGGCTCTCAGGTGGCGAGAGCTTTCTCTCAGGTGAAGGAGTGGGGTCGGAGGGAAGGCCCACAGACTCCTCTGAGGAGAAATATCTGGGGGTCCTCCTCCTCCCCCCACGAGGCCTCTTCCTCGGTGTCGAACATGAGCTCCTGCAGCTCGGTCCTCAACCGGGCCCGGCTCGACGTCGAGGCACCGAGACCTCGGTGGCGTCGTCGAGCGGTGGACTCCCGCACCGGCGGGGATGAAGCTCCCTCCATCGACATCGACTCCACCTGCGTGGCGGTCGAGACCGGCGCCGCAAGCGGCGTCGGAATCGAAGGCCTCGGCACCGGGCTAGAGCATGCCGGCGCCTCCATCAATGGCGCCGAGGGCGCAAGCACCTCCGGCGCCGGCAGAGTCTGGCGCATCAGCCCTTCCAGGATCCCCGGAAGGATGGCTCGGAGGCACTCGTCCAGGCCTGCTGTCGAGAAAGACGAGGGGGCCGGTAGAGGTGTCGGTGCCGGAAGCTGCTCGGGTCCAGGAGACTGCACCGAAGTGCTGGCACCCTGACGTGCTGATACCTCTACGACAGAGGGGGACCTCTCCTCTCGACGCTGCCGCTTCCTCGGCGTCGACTCATCCCTGGCGCCGGGAGCCGGATGTGTCGTGGGCGACCGATGACGGTGTTTTTTCGCTTTTTTACGATGCCCGTCATCGGCGCTCGGTGGGACAGAAGAGGAGGAGGTGGATCCCCCTCGGCCTCGAGGAATTGGGTCCGACAGGGTTCGATCCCGAGGGCCCTGGGTAGAGGGAGTGACCGGGGCCGATTGCTCACGCGGCCTCTCACCCCTGCCGTCTCCGGAGAGCCGGTGGGCCGACGAGACCTGTACTCCTGGGGTCGATGCCGTCGGTGCCGATTTCGTAGACACCGATACTGGTACCGAAGATCCAGCCGTCGATACCGATGCCGTTGAAGTCGACGTCGAGGGGCCGGCGCAAGTTCCAAAAAGACGGTCCCGAAGAACTTGCCTCGCTACTTGTGTCCGTTTCCGGAGACCCAGACACAAGGTGCACGTCTTGGTATCGTGCTCCGGCCCGAGGCACTGGAGGCACCAAGCGTGAGTGTCGGTCTGCGAGATATGCCGGCCGCACCGACCACACTTCTTAAATCCACTCGGGACCTTCGAGGACATCGACGGAAAAATCGCGTCGGCGAAGTCAAAGTCGTCGATGGTGGCGGTAAAAATCACACCTCGAAAATAAATCGAACGAGACGCCCCCGCTAAAAGACGAGGGAAAAAAAAAACAAAGTTCAGCGTTTTTTTGTTTTTTTTTTAAACAAAAGAAAGGAGAAACGGAGAACTACAAAAGTAAAAAAAAGTTCGCGGCGAAAGCGCGATCCATTTTCCGGGGCTGACAGAGAGAGAGACGAACGCAGCTCTCTCCAGCGCGGAAAAGAAAAGACTGAGCGGGAACGGTCGCGCACGGGCGGGAAGACGGCCGCGCATGCGAGGTGGGCGTGCCCTGCGTGCGGGACCGCCCGCGAAGTTTTGTTCCGGTTGGTGGGGGCTGCCGTGGACGTCAACCCCAGTCGTGAGAACAAGCAGCCTGCTTGTCCTCGGAGAACTTAGAATACACATATTACTTAAAAACAGGCAGACTGAAGTATTTGGTGGAGGGCTTGCTGAAGTATTAGTGTCTGCCAATCTCTTATTAATGCACATGTATATGAGGGGTACAAAATCCAATGAGAAGCAAGGATAAGCCTTCATGCAGCCATTCCATATAGCATGGAAATGGTGGCATAAACAGGGCCAGAAACTCACCATGCCCTGCCATTTCTTATGATGGGCAATCTAGACTTTTCCCCCGGTATAGGCAAATCTCATTCAGGGATGAAAAGATAACAGATGCTTAGAATAGTCCTTGCAATTAGGCACAAGGAAGTTCTCTTTCTCTGATCAGATTAAGGAGAAATGAAAACTCCCAAATACCAGTTATTACCATAATATTAGTATTATTATTGGAAGAAAAACAAAAAAAAAAAATCACCATCAACGATTTCTCCTCTCTCTCAACGAGATACTTTCCTGAGAAAATGGAGGAGCAGAACATAAACACTAGTACATGGATCCCTTAAGAGGGGAAAGATGCCAAGCCCACAACAGTCAATCATTCCTCACATTTTCTCAGACTTTCCCAATAACAAACCAAATACCCAGGCTTGGCAAACTACATTTGCCTGTGATACTATGTACATATTAATTCTCTTCCTCTGAATGTTTTAGTAAAAATCCTCAAGTTATTTTAAGCTTTTTACTCAGTAATTCCACCAAGGAAAACTGTAAAACAAGATTGCTGGCACCAAGCAGTTAACAGGTTGGTTGTTCTCCTTTAGCCTGGACAGTTTGCTTTTTAGCACAGATCAGCAGTCCTCACGCATGATGAAGTTCAACATATCCAAGGGATTAGTAAGAGAAGTAGTTCATGTTCAAATATCTGTACACTAGGCTTCAAGATTGAAGGTTAACTTAAAAAAAAACAAACCTGAAAGTTAACTTTAAAAAAAAAAAGAACAACTATTACTATGTTTTCATGCTAAGTCAAGAAAGTTTGAAAACTTGACTTTCATTGACATTCACGGCTATAAATAGGCCTGATTAACTTGCAAATAGTGACATAAGATGTGGTCAAAGAAAACCACATCTTCCTATCACAGTAAACAATGCAGGCCCTTTTCCCAGTAATTACTGGCTGTATCCTGACAAAGTAACATTGTAATAACGTGATAAGTGCATAAGGGGTTTAAGCAAGAATGAGTCAGTCCAAAATAGCCAATTACTTGGCTACATGACACATCATCATCCTGGCACATATGAAAGACTCAGTAAAGACTGCACGGGGATGAAAGGGAAGGTTTTTTTTGTTTTCTTTTTTTAAATTGCCACGTGAACACGGTGATACACAACACTAGCAAGACAACATGAGTAAACACAAATCATACAGGTACAATAGGTAAAAATAAGTTCCGTGTCCAAAAGAACTTACAAAGAACTTGGTGGCATAAAATGTTTTTAATCACGTTGCTCCCACTCAGCTAGCAAAAGGTATCAGACCCTGAATATTTCAAATCTGATATAGTATGCCTTATCAACTAAGAGGTAGTTCAATTATTTGTAAGCAGATTGCCAAAGACAAAATTTTCCTTTTGTGGATCACACAAAGATCTGCAACAGAATGGATACCCCTGAAGCAGACAAATTGAAAAATGATCTACAAAATCTGTAAGACTGGTTGATTGCTTGGCAGTTGCACTTCAATGCATAGAAGAGCAGAGTGATGTTTATGGAATAGAAAAAGCCAAAAGGTGCCATATGTAATGAGACACATAGATGTGCACAGGCCAAAAGAGAGTTTAAGGTGAATGGTCTCCAAGAATCTCAAGGACAGTCAATTACACAGAGTATCCACATCCAGAGTGACTTAAAGAAGCAAGATACCAAAGTGGGACAGAGAACATACTATCAGTGCCATCAATAGCTCTATACACCAACGCTAAAGCAGGAAAACTTGTTTTTTTTTGTGTGTGCTTCTTTCTGGAGGCAAAATGAAATGAGAGAACAGGAGAGCTGATCATGCAGGCAAGTGCAGCAGTAGTGGCAATACAGCAGGGCATCAAATCAAGACAGCAGCATAGGTAGTTGTGCTCTGTTTTTGTATGTAGGACTAAGAATCATTTAGAAAAAAGTTGACCAGACAGCTGCAACTAGCAAAACTAAAAGACTATTACTACTACTAATCATCAATTCTATAGCACTACTAGACGTACGCAGCACTGTACACTGAACATGTATGAGACAGTCCCTGCTCGACAGAGCTTACAATCTAATCAAGACATACAAACAGGACAAATAAGAGATAAGGGATTAAAGAGAGAGTGTGAGCACGTATTGCATTAGTGAAACTGTGCACTCAGTCCCCCTCCCAATCACATGGAAATTGAGGAAACCAAGCACATGGAGGTTTGCCTTTAGAAGAATTAGTTTTTCCACCCAGTCTGGTCTAGATTCATGATATCCGCTCCCATAGAAAATATATATTCGTTAGGTACGCTAGTTGGAGGGCAGGACAGAAGAACAACCAAAATGATTAATGGGATGGAACAACTCTCATATACGGAAATGTTAAAGAGGTTAAGGCTCTTCAGCTTAGAATAGAGACGGCTGAGGGGAGACATGTATGATAGAGGTCTACAATACCCCGAGTGGAATAGAACAGTTAAACATGAATCAATTGGTTTACTTTTATAGAGGACACTCCATAAAATTATATAGTAATACTCTTAAAACAAGACAGAAAAAATATTTTTTCATTCAATGCATAGTGAAGGTCTGGAACTTGTTGCTGGAGGATGTGATAAAAGCAGTTACATAGCTTTAAAAAAAAAAAAAAAAAGTTTGGACAAATCCCTGAAAGGTCAAATCAATAGAGCTTTATTAAAGGTAGACCTGGGGAAAGCCACTGCTTATGAGCAGCATAGGTCTGGCTACATTTTGGGATTCTTCCAGGTGCTTGTGACCTTGATTGGCCATTGTTGGGGAAAAAAAAGTTAGGGTAATTCTTATATTCTTATGACTGAAGGTTCTTCTGAAAATTTTCTTCTAATGTTTTAAAACTTAATTTAAATATGGGGAGAGGAGCTATGATGGGGTGAGATAGACAGAAATGTTGCTGTGGCTTGTCCGCTTCCATGCCTAGTTTTACACTCCCTCCTATCTTGCCACCCTAAATATTTGTTTAGAGACACCACTGAAGCAATGGCAATAGTGACCCCTCCTACTAGTGCTCAAACACCATTGAAGGGTTCTGTCCTTGCCTAGGAAGGCTCACATTCATCCTAAGAAAAAGTAATTAAGCAGTTACTAGAAAAGTCATTATACTATGTGCCTGACCCTGCAGACATCATTTATGGTAGCACTAGGTAGCTCAAGGCAGAAGCTACACCACAAACTACAATATTCTTCTATATTTATTCACAGTAGCTTAGAGCATTAAGTATTAAAGCAAAACTGCTGATCGCATCACTTTAAGAGAACTACTTAAGTGATCTGCAAATGACCATTTAACTTTAAAAATAAGCAGTATTTGTATAATACTCTGAAGCAAGTCTCCATTAGTCTAGTGTAATTTTTGTAAACAAATCAATAAATGATTATACCAGCCTTCTATTGTCTCCCCCTCAGATTTGTTGAGAAAACAATAATGCCACTTCATGTGCAATTGTTCTCAACAATTTACATAAGAATTCAAGATCTACCATATTGGCACAATTACTGGGCAACCTTGAATATAAAGTGAGTTCTAGCATTAGCCGATGTGAGAAAAGGAAGACATGAATTTGGAGGAACTCATTTATAATGCAAGCATACACTTATAGCTCTATAATCAGGTAAATATGTTTCAACAATTTTTTATTGAAGGTACCAACCACTTAACAGCTCATCCAATCCATACATAACATATACATACTCAAACCACTTAACCAAGATAAACATTCAGTACCCCAACAAAATGTTTAAATATTTTCACCCCCCCCCCCCGTTCCCATTTCTCATTGCTATCCCCTATATCCCGTTGAACTATACCAATCCTATGTCCCTAGCTCCCTCCTCCCACTCTACCCCCCCTAACCCCCCCTCCTTTCCCCAGGCCAACTTGCATGCTCTTATCCCTGTAGTTCCATTCCTTCTGTGCTGCCCCAAGACAACCTATCAATCAGGTAAATATAACATTACTCTAAATCACTGGTTCTCAACCAAGTCATCAGGACACAGTCAACCCAATCAGCTTTTCAGGGTATCTACAGTTACTACGCATCAGCTAGATTTGCATGCAATGGAGGCAGTGCATTGTCTCTCAAATAAAATCACTGGATATTGATAAAATCTACAACAATAGAGAAACAGCATATATGCCTAAGCAATTAGATGTCTATTTTTGTGAAAAGAAGCCCTCAGAACAGGTATTCACCCAAACTCTTTCCGCTTAAAAGAGAACATATCAAGAATGACCACGTCTCTTTTCTTTCATAGGGCTTCTAAAATGCACCAACAAAATTGCAACAACATGTATAAATATTAATGCTTAAATCTTATGGTGCTATCCACGTGAAAGTGATTAAAGTCTCAGGGCCCGATGCACAAAGCTTACTATGCTGTCAACGTTTCCTTTAGATGGCTTTGTAGCCAGTCTAAGTAAACATTATTCAGCGAGTGATGCACAAAGGGGTTTTCAGTGGCTCTAGTGTGTGTCATTAGCGGCCAACAAGAACCCTATGCAAACGTATTACAACAAGCTCATTAACATTCTAATGAGCATTCTATGCCATGCACAGCTCCAAAGTGCCTAGCTTTAATGAGCTAGATTTTAAGGCTGTTCTGGAGCCATTGGAAAGGGGAGAAACGGGCAGTTGAAAAAGGATGACTGCTTGTGCACCTTACCTCTCCCCACCACTGGTGCCCCCCAAACCAAAAATCCATGATGGTCCAGTGGACCACCTCCTGACTCCCCCTCACTGTAAACATCACTCCATGGTGGTCCAGTGACCTCGTACCCTGCCCCCACACAACTTAAATGCGCAGGAGGCAGGAGCACCACCTCCTCCCTCTGGGCTTGGCCCTCTCAAAATGGTGGTGCCAGCCACTGCCCAATGTATCCTGGGACACATTAGGAGGAGCTAAACATAAGGAGATTTTTCCCTTTACATGGTATTTAGCCCCTCCCAGGATGCACAGGGCAGGGGCTGGGTGCTGCCATTTTGAGATGGCCAGGCCTAGAGGCAGGTGTTGCTCCTACCCTCCTGTGCATTTGATGTACATTTTGTTTTGGTTTTTTTTGGGGGGTGGGGAAGTCACTAGATAACCAAGGAGGGTTTTTATTTTAATTACACGGTGGGGGGGGGGGGGGGGGGGGGGCACTGGACTCCCTTAAGTTTCTCCCCCCTCCAAATGACCTGTTGGCTTGAGCTGGACTCCTTCAAAACTCCCAGCAAGAGAGAGAGCTCTCTATCTTTCCGGGGGCCAGCTTGAGCCTACAGGTTAACACCAGAGTCCTTGAAGACATTTTTTTTTTTTATAACAAAACCTGTTGGGCATTCCAATTAATTCTCAGCCGTGAAGTCCCAGTCTTTTGTATGCATGTTTTCACTGTAGATATCTTGAAAACATGACTGGTGAGGTGCGATTCCAAAGACTGGGTTGAGAACCACTACATTAAGAGGCTGATGTAATACACTGTGTGTTAGGACTGTGCACTGAGCTTCATCATTCAGTTTCTTAATGCAAGTGCTAAAAAAAAAACATTTTTTTTTTAGTCTTGATGAAGTAAAACATTGGCATGAAAATTACTGAGCATTAAAAAAAAACATGCACAGATAGAAGTTATGCACATTGCTAAAGAGTTTTCTGCATACAGTTGAAGTCTTTCTTTTACCCTTTCTATTAGTAATGCATGAGCTGATACACATTCAAAGAAATGAAAGAAAAAAAATGATGCCCCTCACTCTAAAGCACATTATCAACTCCAGGGCATCCTGGACTAGGGCGTTCCCAAAGCTGCAGTATCCCCATGGACCAGAATACCTCTTCCTCTCTGCAATTATAGAAATTGGTGACACCCAACCCCTAGCAGAACACTGGAATACATCCCTAGGGGTCAGTTTGATAACAAGGGAGCACTCCCTTATTAGGTAAGCCAACTCCTTGTCGTGTGTTTTGAGGTAATATGAGGTCAGGTACCATCATTTTCCAATATAGCAACTTCAGGTATGTGTAGGGGTATAGGGAAAGGCCCAGTAGGGCCACTAGGATCTTTTCACTGTAAAGATAAAAGGAGAGAGTGTACTTCAGGGCCTGCTGGGGCCATCAGGAACTTTTTCTCAACTAGGTTATTTAAAGGGTCATTTAAGGTAAAGTGCTGTTCTTTACCTTAGATCCTAGCATGAGAGTTACCAGGTCATTTATTTCAGTTCATGGGGTTATAATAAAGATTCAGCACCGAGAGGGAATTAAAAAGCACACCAAAATGTAGCAGGGATTATTATTTTCTTTAACATTGGCAGGTATTCCCTATATTGCTAGTCTATACTCTATACATATTTGTATGCAAACCACGCTATCCTTTAAAGAGTGGTGGATTTTGTTCATGCTAAAGTCCTTACTACATCAGATAGTAACATTATTGTAGGAAAATCCTAAGTATCCCACTACACTAAAGGATGACACAATGCCTAGACTAACATACAGGTCTAATGGGTCTAGCTCTTGCCTACCTTATTGTCTGGTAGAGATTCAATCTCCCATTAGGGCATGAAAGATCAGTCCTTGAGAATAAAGTAAAATGTACTTCAACATTTCTAGCATAATATGCTGGCAACCCTTAACACTTCATGGAGTGTGATTCCTCTGTATGTTACTTGTACAAACTTCCACTGAATTTACATACTAATGCTCATATTTCTGTTCCCATAAGATATTAACAGTGTTTATAGTTTTTCAAAGATTGAAGTTTTCCAGTATAGCTCTTCTTGCTGGTTGATTGTTGGGGGCTGTGTCTCAAGGATATAAACCCTGCATATTATCTTATGTGCTTTATATGTTATATTTCAATGTGCGCTTGATCTTGTTTTAATCTTTTCACTGTGTCATTATTTGTATATTAAAGTATTTTTGATCGCCACCTTGAGCCCCACGTGTTAAGAAGGACAGAAAGTTGGATTAAATGAAATAAAACAGCCCAGAATGCTGTAGTCCAGATCATCACTGGTTGTAGTGAATGGGAAAGTGCTAGCTCATCTTAAGTGGTCTGTATTTATTGCCAATAAAAACAATGGATTTGATTTAAGATTGAAAGTTCTTCAAATGAATAGACTTGCACATTTATATGATATAGTGAGGGTTTCTATTTTAAGGTATTTATTTTCCAGCTAATTAGTGATTCTTTAAGGGTACAAAAACTATAAGAAATAGGTGTACTTCTGCGATCTGCTGGATAGCTGTAAACTGGACTGGCTGCTGCCAGATACAGAATGCTAGAATCAGCGGATCTCAGCTAGAGTCAACATAGCTTTTTTTTTTTTTTTTTAATGTTTTAATGTTCTATGTCACTTAGGAGTTTTCAATACACAAAAATAAGTGGTGGACACCAGACAAGCGAGGGGAAGGGTGAAAGAGTAATAGAGGAAGTGATGTTTTTCTGGTGTTTACCCAATAAACAGCTATTTTAAATTTTCTGCATTGTAGTGTTTTATTAATGCTTATCAGTTAAAACCTAACGTTGGAAGCCCTACATGTAATCCAGATAAAGCACAAATATGTATCCTTGTCCCCTTCCCTATCTAGTTCACTCTGTTAGATGCTTGTATTACCTTTAAGTTTGTACTTTTATTTAATTTACTGTAAGCCACATTGAGCCTGCACGAGTGGGAAAATGTGGGATATAAGCAACAAATAAATAAATAAATAAATAAATGCTTGGCTAGATGTCAGTAGGTATCCCTTTCTGGATTTTTTTTTTTTTTTTTTAGAGCTCCTAAGCCCTTTAGATAACTGATTTGCAATTTTGGAAAGGTCTACTGATTGAATTATGTCAGGAAACCAACTTGCTGATCTTTAGAAGAGAAAAAAAAATGGAAGACTTAGAGGCTCATTTTCAAAGCACTTAGCCTCCCAAAGTTCCATAGAAACCTATGGAACTTAGCCTCCCAAAGTGCTTTGAAAATATGCCTCTGTCTCTTTGTAATGATTTTCTGTTATCTTATATCTGGTTTTAATTGTGGATAAATATATATTTTTATGTTTTATTATAAATTGCTAAGTTTTTAATTGCAATTTTAGTTTGTCATTGGACGACTTCCTAAAGGAAAAGTCCATAGACCATTTATTAAATGGACTTGGGGAAAATCCACTGCTTATTTCTGGGATAAGAAGCACAAAATGATTTGTACTTTTTTGGGGTCTTGCCAGGTATTTGTGACCTGGATTGGAAACTGTTGGAAACAGGATGCTGGGCTTGATGGACCTTTGGTCTGTCCCATTATGGCACTACTTATGTACACTGTAGTGCATAGAAAGATTATTTGTTGTACATCACTTTAAATAAGCACTAGTTAAAGAAGCTGGCATTCAAATTACACACACATATGGATATAGATAGATATAGAATGGAGGAGTGGCCTAGTGGTTAGAGCACTGGTCTTGCAATCCAGAGGTGGCCGGTTCAAATCCCACTGCGGCTCCTTGTGATCTTGGGCAAGTCACAACCCTCCATTGCCTCAGGTACAAACTTAGATTGTGAGCCCTCCTGGGACAGAGAAATATCCAGTGTACCTGAATGGAACTCACCTTGAGCTACTACTGAAAAAGGTGTGAGCAAAATCTAAATAAATATCTAATAAAAAATAGAGATATATAGAATATAAATTAAAAATATTTGTGCATTCTAAATTTGATTTATCAGTAACAGAAAACAACCCCTGATCTTGGGGAATAGCTGAAGAGAAGAGAAGCAAAGTGATTACTTTATCAAAACTCAAAACTCACCATACTTCGTCTGATATAGTCGATGGATTTCTTCATATCCATTCCAGACCAGTTGTTGAGCATGTAGCAAATGCAAGAGGCACAATACACAAACCTCATGTCATTCTCACTGCCTTCAGGTACTGCACAGAAACTATAAAAAAATATGGACATGTCATTCTCAATGGAAGGGACATTCAACCATATCATCACAGGGCCAATTTCTATACTCTACTGAAAAGTGATAAGCCTATTTTTGCTTTGTGAAATCGTTCTTAAAAAATGTATCACTTATTTTGGCATGGAGATAGGTCTTACCTGATAATTTTCTTTCCTTTAGTCCTTCTCGCTTTTCCATCAACCAGCAGGTGGAAATAGAGAACTGGAAACTTGAGATGAGACATCTCTCTTGGAAGCCAGTCGTATTTACGTAGACAAGCAGTAAGCAGCTGTTGTGCTTATTCTGAGTTTCTCCTTAATAAGCACAACAACCTTAAACAATTCATTAACCTAACACTAATCAGATGAGCAAAGACGTGTTGGGACTGCTGCTTTTTAACATATTTATAAATGATCTAGAGATGGCAGTAACAAGTGAGGTAATAAATCTGAGATGATACAAAGTTATTCAAAGTTGTTAAATTGCAAGAGGATTGTGAAAAATTGCATGGCGACCTTATGAGACAGACTGGGCATCCAAAGGGCAGATGATGTTTAATGTGAGCAACTGCAAAGTGATGCATATAGACAAGAGGAACCCAAACCATAGCTACGAGATGCAAGGTTCCACATTAGGAGTCACGGCCCAGGAAAAGGATCTAGGTATCATTGTTGATGATACATTGAAACCCTCTGCTAAGTATGCAGTGGAGGAGGCTAAGAAAGCAAATAGGAATTATTAGGAAAAGAATGGAAAACAAAATGCAATGTTATAATGTCTTTATATCGTTCCATGGTGCGACTGCACCTCAAATACTGTGTGCAATTCTGGTCATCGCATCTCAAAAAGATATAGCGGAATTAGAAGAGATATAGAGAAGGGCAACGAAAATGATAAAGAGGATGGGATAACATCCCTATGAGGAAAGGCTAAGGCTCTGCAGTATGGAGAAGAAACGGCAGAGGAGAGATATAATAGAGGGCTACAAAATACTGAGTGGAGTTGAACTGGTAGACGTGAATCACTTGTTTACTCTTCTCAAAAATACTAGAACTAGGGGACACACAATGAAACAGTGATCATAACATGATTAAGTTTGAGCTACTATCTGGGATGAACCCGCAAAAGAAATCTACTGTAGCTGCATTTAATTTTTAAAAGGGTGACTATAATAAAATGAAGAAAATGGTTAAAAGAAACCAAAAGGATCAGCTGCAAAGGTTAGGACACTAAAATCAGGCATGGACATTATTCAAAAATAACCATCTTGGAAGTCCAGTCCAGATGCATTCCACGTATTTGCAAAGACGGAAAGAGAAAACGACAGCCTGTATGGTTAAAAGGTGAAGTAAAAGAGGCCATTACAGCCAAAAGATTGTCCTTCAAAGAATGGAAAAAGGACCCAACCAAAGAAAATAAGTAGCAACGTAAGTACTGGCAAGTCAGATGCAAAGCATTAATAAAGAAGGTTAAAAGAGAATATGAACAGAAACTGTCGCAGAGGCTAAAACTCACAGTAACAACTTTTTCAGGTACATCAGAAGCAGAAAGCCTGCAAGGGAATCCATGGGACCGTTAGATCACTAAGGAGCAAAAAGGGCACTCAGGGAGGACAAGGCCATAGCGGAGAAACCTAATGAATTCTTTGCTTCTGTCTTTACGGAAGATGTAAGAGATCTGCCTATATCAGAAATGGTTTTCAAGGGTGATAGAGGAATTGAAAGAAATCTCGGTGAACCTGGACGATGTACTGAGCCAAACTGACAAATTAAAGAGTAGTAAATCACCTGGACCAGATGGCATACATACAAGGGTACTCAAAGAACTCATGCATGAAATTGCTGACCTGTGGTTAGTAATATGTAACCTGTCATTAAAATCGTCCATAGCACCTGAAGATTGGATGGTAGCCAATGTGATGCCGATTTTTAAAAAGGGTTCTAGGGGTGATCCGGGAAATTATAGACCAGTAAAGCCTGACAAAATAGTGGTAATCATTACAAAAAATAAAATTATAGAACACAGACAAACATGGTTTAATGGGACAGAGTCACCATGAGTTCAGCTGAGGGAAGTCCTGCCTCACCAATTTGCTTCATTTCTTTGGAGGCGTGAATAAACATGTGGCTAAAGGTGAGCTGGTTGATGTAGTGTATCTAGATTTTCAGCAAGCTTTTGATAAAGTTCCTCATGAGAGACTCCTGAGAAAAATGAAAAAGCCATGGGATAGGAGGCAAGGTTCTGATGTGGATTAGGAACTGGTTATTGGACAGAAAACAGAGGGTAGGGTTAAATGGTCATTTCTCTCAGTGGAGGAGAGTGACCATTTCTCTGAATGGAGGAGAGTGAACAGTAGATGCTGCATGGATCTGTAAACAGATACTATCTAACATATTTACAAATGATATGGAAATCGGAACGACAAGTGAGGTGATCAAATGTGCAGATACAAAACTATTCAAGGTTGTTAAAACACGTACAGACTGTGAAGACAGGGCATCCAAATGGCAGATGAAATTTAATGTGGACAAATGCAAGGTGATGCACACTGGAATGAATAATCCGAATCACAGTTACCTGATGCTAGGGTCCAACTTGGGGGTCAGCGATCAAGAAAAATATCTGTGTGTCGCTGTAAATAATACCCTGAAATCTTCTGCTCAGTGTGTGGCGGTGGCCAAAAAAGCAAACAGGATACTAGAAATTATTGGGAAAGGCATGGTGAATAAGACCAAAAATACTATAATGCCTTTGTATCGCTCCATGGTGCATCCGCACCTTGAGTATTGTGTTCAGTTCTGGTCACCATATCTCAAAAAAGATATAGCAGAATTAGAAAAGGTTCAAAGAAGAGCGACTAAAATGATAAAGGGGATGGAACTCCTCTCGTAAGAGGAAATGCTAAAGAAGTTAGGGCTCTTCAGCTTGGAAAAAGACGGCTGAGAGGAGATTTGATTTAGGTCTACAAAATCCTGAGTGGTGTAGAATAAGTAAATCAATTTTTTACTCGTTCCAAAAGTACAAAGACTTGGGGACACTCCAGGAAGTTACATGGAAATACTTTTAAAACAAATAGGATGCCTTCTTTCTTTGGGGCAATGAAGTAAATGGAGTACCTGCCTTGTCCCTGTTCAGCCAGGGGAACTGGAAAAATGGCCCAGAGCGCCAGCAAGGAATCTACTATGGTCTGAACCTCGACCACCTTGGCTCCCTTTCGACAAGAAGACTGCAAGATGAGGAGAAACCAGGTGAGAGAACGCCAACTTCTAACCTTCTGTAAGACTATCCAGAACCACTGATCTGACTTGGTTTTGGCCCATTTTTCCCAAAACTCCTGAAGACATCCTCCCACTAGAGGAAGAGAAAATTGAACTAGCCTCGGATCACTGAAAAGCTCTGAAGGCACTGGGTGTTTAACTGACAAGAGGAGGACTTCCTGTTTACACAAAAGGAAGACTGGCATGTCTGAAAGTGGTACTTCTGACCATATTGCTGATGACTGGGTTGATACGGTCTGCTCTCTCACGATTGAGAGACCCCTGAAGAAAGATAACTAGAGGCTTTTGGCTCACCTGCCAACAACTACTGTGGCTTAGTTTCCCCCCAGTTCTTTCACCATGTTACTGAGATCATCTCCAAATAGCCACTTGCACTGAAAGGGCAGTCTGACTAGATGTGACTGAGGCTGCAACTGCTGCCCTATGCTACAACCAGAGTTGCCAACGTGCTGCGACAGCCAAAGACATACTGTGGACCATAACCCGTAACATGTCATAAATAGCATCCGCCAAGTAGTTCAACCCTGCTTCCAGCTGAGCATTATGGTGCCCGACTTGTGTTGCCAACTGCCGATGCCAATTCAAGCATGCTCTTGCCATGAACGAGCTGCACACTGTCGCTTGAACGCCTAAAAAGGCCACTTCAAAGACTTGTTTTAGCGAGCCTTCTAACTTCCTATCCTGTAGGTCTTTTAGGGCAATGATGCATTCCACCAGCAAAGTGGTCATCTTAGTCCGTTGCTTTTTAATGTATTTATAAATGACCTAGAGATGGGAATAACTAGTGAGGTAATTAAATTCGCCGATGACACAAAATTATTCAGGGTCGTCAAGTCGCAGGAGGAATGTGAACGATTACAGGAGGACCTTGCGAGACTGGGAGAATGGGCGTGCAAGTGGCAGATGAAGTTCAATGTTGACAAGTGCAAAGTGATGCATGTGGGTAAGAGGAACCCGAATTATAGCTACGTCTTGCAAGGTTCCGCGTTAGGAGTTACGGATCAAGAAAGGGATCTGGGTGTCGTCGTCGATGATACGCTGAAACCTTCTGCTCAGTGTGCTGCTGCGGCTAGGAAAGCGAATAGAATGTTGGGTGTTATTAGGAAGGGTATGGAGTCCAGGTGTGCGGATGTTATAATGCCGTTGTATCGCTCCATGGTGCGACCGCACCTGGAGTATTGTGTTCAGTACTGGTCTCCGTATCTCAAAAAAGATATAGTAGAATTGGAAAAGGTACAGCGAAGGGCGACGAAAATGATAGTGGGGATGGAACGACTTTCCTATGAAGAGAGGCTGAGAAGGCTAGGGCTTTTTAGCTTGGAGAAGAGACGGCTGAGGGGAGATATGATAGAAGTGTATAAAATAATGAGTGGAATGGATCGGGTGGATGTGAAGCGACTGTTCACGCTATCCAAAAATACTAGGACTAGAGGGCATGAGTTGAAGCTACAGTGTGGTAAATTTAAAACGAATCGGAGAAAATTTTTCTTCACCCAACGTGTAATTAGACTCTGGAATTCGTTGCCGGAGAACGTGGTACGGGCGGTTAGCTTGACGGAGTTTAAAAAGGGGTTAGATAGATTCCTAAAGGACAAGTCCATAGACCGCTATTAAATGGACTTGGAAAAATTCCGCATTTTTAGGTATAACTTGTCTGGAATGTTTTTACGTTTGGGGAGCGTGCCAGGTGCCCTTGACCTGGATTGGCCACTGTCGGTGACAGGATGCTGGGCTAGATGGACCTTTGGTCTTTCCCAGTATGGCTGTACTTATGTACTTATGTCACTGCCATAATCAGGGATCCCACCCTGGGAAGCTGCAATTTCTCTTTTTTCCTCCTGAACCAATGGGTAGAGGTGAGCCATGGCTCTTCCCACTCTGAGCCTTGTGTCCAGCGAGATCCTCACGAAGCTGTAATCAGGTCCTGAATGTCCGCATGCATCGAGAAGGCCTTAGAAGGACCTCTAAGCCCCCTCATGATTGACAAAGATGGAACTGCTGATGCTGAAGCAGAAGACTCCTCAATGGAATGTACCGTCAATGTGTCAGAGAGAGAGAAAAAGTACTAAGCTCCTCTTTATGAAAGAACCTTGGTACTTCGGGTCATAGGAGCCAACTTTTCAAAATGATTGGGGGCGATGAATTTTTTTTTTTACAGGTGGTGCATTCCCCCTCCCCCCATCCCTCCGAGTTCCAGGCCCCCCTCCCTCCGAGTTCCAGGGCCCTCCCTCCCTTTGAATTTTAAAAGTCATCTATCTTACCTCATCAGGGTTTGGGCGGCAGCAGACGTAAAAAGCATGCAGGCTCGGCGCTTAATTGTTTTCCCTTCTCTCTCAGCTCTGGTCCTGCCCTAATTTCCTGTTTCCGCAAGGGTGGGACCAGAGCTGAGAGAGAGAGAAGGGAAAACAACTAAGCACTGAGCCGAGCCTGCATGCTTTTTACTGCTGCTGTTGCTGCCCTAACCGTGACGAGGTAAAATAGATGACTTTTAAAATTTGTAGGGAGGGGGCCTGGAACTCGATGGGAGGGAGGGAGGGAGGGAGGGAACAAACTTCCGGTGGGTGAAATATTGGGGGTGCTCGAGCACCCACAGCACCCATGGAGTCGGCGCCTATGCTTCTGGTCATCCTTCTCAGGAGACAGCTCTCCCTCCTCTAACAGCTCCTTCAAAGATGGCTCCTCTGAATAGGCCAATGTGGAGGAGTGGCCTAGTGGTTAGGGTGGTGGACTTTGGTCCTGGGGAACTGAGGAACTGAGTTCAATTCCCACTTCAGGCACAGGCAGCTCCTTGTGACTCTGGGCAAGTCACTTAACCCTCCATTGCCCCATGTAAGCCGCATTGAGCCTGCCATGAGTGGGAAAGCGCGGGGTACAAATGTAACAAAAATTTACAAAAAAATAAGCAAGGAGAATCAGAGATAGTCTCATCTGCCTACTCCTCAAGGGGTGAATGAGACCTCTTAGAAGCCGGAAGGGCAGCAAGCCGAGAAACCGAAGCACCTTGCAGTACTCCCAAGCAGTTCTGAATCAAGCCTTAGTCCGACTTAACAGTGTTGGCTAATCTGGATGCTCTCCCCAAGCTCACAGTCTCCACAAGTCTTACCACAAATGAGAAAGGCTCAGGAATAATACTCTGTCCTAAGCTCTCTAAAGGTTCTAGTTCTGGAAAATGAGAGCTCTACAGGAAACAGGGGAAAGGTGAAGGTAGAGAAGAAGTAAATTTGTGGGGCACCACAAGACAGGTATCTAATCACCTCCAGATATGACTCGGCAGACTCAAGCCACTCACAAAGCTCAACTGGGGATCAGTTAACCAACTGGATCAGGAACAAATCACTCACAACCAGAGGCTGAAAAGTACGTCATCTATCTACTGGAGACAGAAAATAATGAGGAGCTGGACTGGATGCCAAGAGATGTCTTGGTTCAGTTCTCTCTCTCCACCTGCTGGTTGATGGACACAACTATCCCATATGTTCTGGAATAGCGGGAAGCTATGTAATGGAAACAGCAGTTCACCTCATTGGGTTGCTTGACTTTATTTTCCTGTAGCTGTGTGGAATTCTGCTAGAAATCTAGTTTCATAACAAGAAATATTAAAAGTAATATTCAAAAGAACAAAACTAATACAACTAACGGAAAACACAGTTTTCAGTTCTTATTTTTGGTTTTGATGCATTCTATTTACTTTCACTTACCCTAAACTATTGGTTTAATAAAAGACTACAAATAAAAAACGTAATAAAAGAATATAACAAGCTCGCAAACTCAAAAAACAAGAGTAAAACAAACAACTAAAACCTTCTGAAGAATCCACATCTTAAATCTAAGTAGTAAAAATGATCTTTCGTTAAACAAAAGTTCTTAAGATAACGAGTATTTTGGATTCGAGTATTTTGGATTTAAATCATTCTATTTTCGGCTATAGCTCAAGGCATCATCAACTTTGATACACTGCAACATCACTGATACCTCTAAGCAATTTACAAGTTTCAAAAATTAAGGGGAAAGGAGAATCAAACATACAAAGACCAAGGAAGGACTAAGAGGAGAATTTAAAATCATAATCAAGATGATTACTTGGGTAAACATGCAATTACCATCAAGAAAAGTATAGTAAGACATTGTAAATATTATGTTAACAGGGAATACACATGAAGGCAAAGGAGGAAATAAGACACCATACTCACAAACTAGGAGGGGATAGCTACTGAACTAGTCAAATGCAGAGGTGATAGAAATTATTCTGAGGGAAAGACCTGGTTAAAAGTAGAAAGCTTTTAGGACCAATTTGAACTTAATACAGAAAGTTTCTGGGCAAATATAAAGAGGAAGCCTGTTCTTGATTACTACAGCTACTACCCTGAAACAGCAAGATTACTATCAAAGCAATGCCTAAGATTTTCAGTCAGAGGAACAGGAATGCCAAGAATAGGTGTTAACAGTTACTAGAGGGGAGCAATAATCAGAAAAACACATACATTGGCATTTGAAGGACTGAGTTTTAATCCACTTATAGCAAACCAATTGCCAATTTTCAAGGCTGACAGAAAAGTCAGAGAAAGGATAGGGTGAAGTAATTGAATGCTGTCTATATAAATAAAGCAAACAAAATCCAGTGACTGAATTAACAGAGCCAAAGGAGCAAGATAAATGTTAAACAAAATAGGAGCAAGGATGGATCCCTGAGGAACTCCACTGTGTAAAGGGAAGGGAGAAGAAACAATCTTATCAATGAATCTTGAAAGATCTGTAAGGGAAGACTGAAATCAGTCCAAAACTGTACCAGACATGGAGATCTGCAAGACTGCAGAGAAAAATGGAATGATTTAATAAGTTAAAAGCTGCTGACAGTGAGGAGAAAATCCTGACCTCGGTCAAAACTTTAACGGATGAATTCTCAAAGAGCAAGGAGAGTAGACTCAGTATTGTAGTATGCAGAAAACCTTGTTTGCCTTGGGTGTAAAGCATTAATAGAGTAAGAAGCTCAACCGAGTAGAAACCAACTTCTCAGTGACTTTAGAAATGAAAGAGGAAGACACATTAAATGTGTCAGCCTTGACTTTCAGATGTGGTAGGACAGCCCATTTTCTAAATCCGAAGGTACTAAATTATATTAAAGGCCAATGGAAACCATGATATGATAGTGGAGAATAGGTGAGAGAAATCATTTATGAAACAAGTTGGTACTGGGTCCACAGGTGAGGTAGTGGAGCACACGCATAATACCACCTTAGATAAGGCAGGAGAGGTTGGGGGACAGTAAATCAGCGAAGGAAGACAGGTGTCCAGAAATGATGAGATAGTCCCTTGGGTAGTTCCAGTCATCTGCAGAGAGGTTAGAAGCAAAAGAACTTATTCTGAAAACTAGCAGCGATTTACTCAGCAGTTAAAACCAATGTGTGAGGACTGTGAAGAGGCAAGATATTCAAGTATGAAAGCTAATTTCCTGTCTTTAGAGGGCTTACAATCTAAGTTTGTACCTGAGACAACAGAGAGTAAAGCAACTCACCCAAAATCATAAGAAGCCAATGGGATTTTAACCAGACTTCCCTGGTTCTCAGCTTGCTGCTCTAACCTTTAGCCTACTCCACTCCAAAATACAGTCCATAATGAAATCTGCAGACTGAAAATAAAATGTCCTTTCCTTTTGTTTCTCCTTATCATACCGTTAGCTGATTAGATCACAGAAGAGTGCCATCTCCACCTTCCTTTTGTGGTATTTATTTTTATGGCTCTTCCTTATGTCTCTCACCTCCATTCCATTCTGCATATATTGAAACATTTTTCTTCCATGTCATCTCTTTCCTCTCCATTTCCCCACGTTTCGTTATCTTTTTTCTTTCATCTCCCCTTTCCATCTTATTCCTCTTTATTCCCTGCCCCATGTTCCTTATCCTCAAGTCTCAGCCTCCAGCTTCCTTTTCCTTGCCAGCTTTTACCTCCTTTCCCACCCCTCCATCTAAGTCCCTCTGTTTTCACCTTTCCATTTGCCTCTCCTCACCCTGACCATCAGTTACTTAGCCCAGATTCTATATTTCATTCCAGTTTTTCTTTTTCTCTCATACACATATTTTAACTTATCTTCCCTTACACAGTCCAAACTTTGTCTCCCTCATCTTACTCCTCATCTTTCCCCCCATCTCTATTAATTCTTACATCTCTCTCCCTTCGTGTCTCCCTCTTTTCCATCCATTAATTTTCTTCCCATCATCCAGATCCCTTCTAATTTCTATCTCCTTCTCTCTCATTCTCCATTCCTCCTATCACCATGTTCTCCATCTTTCTCCTCCCTCTTATTTTTCCTCCACACAAAAAACAGGTTCTCCTTGGTTTTGTGTTCTCATCTCTACCTACCACTTGCACCCAAATTTTAGTTTTAAATACATTTTCACTGCTAGGTTCAGATATACAGAACACACCAGTAATGATTTTAAAACATTAGGTCCAACATTTTGATGCAAAGCTCAGAACTGCTTTCAAAGTTGAAAGGGAGCATTAGTTACTAAAATGAAAGAAAAATCTTGACTGTACCTTCCATCTTCTAGCTGAAGTGCTCTTAATCCTGCCAAGCAGGCATCAACGTGTACACGACGCAGATCATCTCCAAGAATAACCAAGGACGACAGCGCAGTATAAGTCATTGCTATGTGTCCACTGTCATAGGGGTGAACTACACCAGGTCGCTAAGAAAAAGCAGAGGAGTCATGCATTTATGCTAATTTTTTATACTTCTTAATTTACATCCCACATTTGATGTCCATGCTTCTTACATCAGAAAATTATGATCATGCATAGAAATACTTGTGGGATAATGGCTTCACATTTTATGAAACTAATTCCTGAGATTTGAATTTATCTAAAAGATGGGAGAAGACACTTGCTAATGTAGTGTAATTCAAAGCAGAATATAGGTCTAAAACTCAAAAATGTAACCTTAGGTTAAATGGAGGCGATAGACGTAGAAAACATATAATAAGCACAGGGGATCCTTAGCCATGGGAAGAGCTAGAAAAAATATTTTGAAAAAACTTAGGTGACAGTTAAGCAGCTCCTCCATGAGACCCAGCAGCAAGGGGGGGGGGGGGGGGAGGTTCTAGCATACACAGGGCCAGGAAGGAGCCAGCCCTATATGGACTCCCCTTGCTGCATAATCACCCCCTCTCTCATAACCCAGATGGGTGCAGATCCTCTGAATAGGCCAACAGTTGCTGCACAAACAGTGGAAGCTGAGTTGTCTTAGAGGAGGGTAGAACAGCCCTAGGTGCCACGTGCCAAAATTTTGATCACCCAGATGACCAGTAGTTTCCAGACCAGTCATGGGAAAATGAAGCTGTAGTCAGAGATCATGTATGGCAGTTTCCCAACCCTGAACTGGAAGCATAACTAATACACAGTGAATATGTCTGAAATAGATATGCATATACTGAAGACCTAATATAGGGAAAATCTCTCATGCATATTTATTCCAAATATCCTGAAAATAAGACCAATTAGGTGTGCTTCTAGAACAGAGCTGGGAGCACTAAAACAGGGTACACAGGACTGCAATTAGGAAAAAGAGGCAAAACTGATATGAATTGCAGTCCCTTTATATCATCATATTCTGTATTTCTAAAACTCGCTTATAAAACAACTAGTAAAAAAGGCCCGTTTCTGACACAAATGAAACGGGCGCTAGCAAGGTTTTCCTCGGAGTGTGTATGTTTGGGAGAGTGTATGTGAGAGTGACTGTTTGAGAGTCAGAGTGAAAGTGTGAGTGTGTGAGAGAGAGAGTCTGGGTGTGAGTGTGTTTGTGAGAATGAGTGTGTGTGCAAGTGTGTAGGTGAGACACAGTGTGAGAGAGAGTGTGTGTGTGTGGGCGAGAGAGAGAGTGTGTGTGAGACACAGTGTGAGAGAGAGTGTGTGTGTGTGGGCGAGAGAGAGAGTGTGTGTGAGACACAGATTCTCTGTTTGAGTGAGTGTATGAGACCAAGCGAGTGTGTGAGTGACTGTGTGGCACATAGAGAGTGAATGTGATACAGTGTGAGACAGAGTGTGTGAGAGTGAGAGTTAGAACGACATTGCATATCAGAGAGAGAGTGTGAGCCGTGCCCTGCCAATCCATGGCCATCTGTCCCCTGCTCCCTCCATTCATCCTTTTCCAGCAATTCCCCTCTCTCTCTGAGCCCTGCCCTCCCAATCAATGCCCATCCATGCTCCTCTGTCCCCTGCCCCCTCCATTCATCCCTTTCCAGCAATTCCCCTCTGTCCCTGAGCCCTGCCCTTCCAATCCATGGCCATCCATGTTTCTCTGTCACCTGCCCCCTCCATTCATCCCTATCCAGCATTTTCCCTCTCTGCCTGAGGCCTGCCCTGCAATCCATATCCATCCATGCCCATCTGTCCCCTCCATTCATCCCTATCCAGCATTTCCCCTCTCCCTGAGTCCTGCCCTTCCAATCCATGCCCATCCATGCTCCTCTGTCACCTGGCCCCTCCATTCATCCCTATGCAGCATTTCCCCTCTCTGCCTGAGGCCTGCCCTGCAATCCATATCCATCCATGGCCATCTGTCCCCTCCATTCATCCCTATTCAGCATTTCCCCTCTCCCAGAGTCCTGCCCTTCCAATCCATGGCCATCCATGTTTCTCTGTTACCTGCCCCCTCCATTCATCCCTATCCAGCATTTCCCCTCTCTGCCTGAGGCCTGCCCTGCAATCCATATCCATCCATGCCCATCTGTCCCCTCTATTCATCCCTATCCAGCAATTCCCCTCTCTCCCTGAGCCCTGCCCTGCAATCCATATCCATCCATGCCCATCTGTCCCCTCCATTCATCCCTATCCAGCATTTCCCCTCTCCCTGAGTCCTGCCCTTCCAATCCATGCCCATCCATGCTCCTCTGTCCCCTGCCGCCTCCATTCATCCTTTTCCAGCAAGTCCCCTCTCTCCCTTCCATGACCCCCCCCCCCCCCCCGCATCCACGCTCCTCTCTCTCCCATGTCCCAGCCTGGCCCGCCCTCTTCTTCCCCCCCCCCCCCCCCCCGCATCCATGCATCGTTTTGTTTTTTTTTTCTTCTTTTTCAATTTACCTCCGTGGCGTTTCCGGCAACGAAGCGTCAGGGAAGGAGGCGGCGCTCCCGACGTCTAGCTTTCCCTTCGCTGTGTTCCGCCTTAAAAAGAAGGCGGAACACAGCGAAGGGAAGGCTAGACGTCGGGAGCGCCGCCTCCTTCCCTGACGTTTCGCTTCCCGATTTGTTTGTTTTGTCGCGAGGGCGGGGCAGAGACGGCTGGCTGGCTTGAAGGCTTCACACCACGAATCCACGAACCCTACAGCCTCAGTGACGTCAGATGGCTTCAGGGCTTCACAGAACGTTGTCCTCAGAACGTTGAGGGTGCGTTTTATTATATTAGATATGCCTACTGGAGGCAAACAAAAGCCCATGTGCTGGGAATAACCACCTTGCACTAGGCAGCCCCGTATTTTCAACCTGCTCACCCTGTGATGGGAGCCAACTTCGCAAAAATCTAGACATAAAGCAAAAAAAGAAAGGAGGCAATAGCATATGAAACCTCAGTAGCTGAGTAACAGCCTGTATGGTTAACATTTTTTTATGCTGACTTTCTTTCAGAAAATCAAACCAGCTCAAAATAATATAATCACTGGCCAAGATCAAGCACTTATAATGTAATTTGCATGCTGCCCTGTTCTAATATAATATTTACTTTGTCATACATAATTTTTGCACAACTGGATTTGTCAGCCCTCAAGAATCATTTCTAAAGCGGTCTTGAAATCTCCTTTCCCTTCTCCAAATGAAAGCCAATTCTCTTCACTCATCTTCAAAAAGCTCCCTATGCTCCCTGCTGCAAACAGTCCTCAATATAATACTGCCATTTCACCACCATGCTTTATTGCAGAGCAAGGTGATATACTCAGTTTTACACCTTGCCTATCGCTTAGAAGACCAAGAAGTTCAACTTCCCCCTTGTGATTGAGAAGCCATCTTTCCTACCCCCTCCCCCCCCCCAATTATAGCTCTGTAGGCACACTGCACATCTGATATGGTTGGACCTGGGGCAATGTAGGGTTTTTGTTTCCTGCTGTCTCACCTTTGCTGGGCTGAGGCCTGGTTAGGCCTGTACCATCTTTGCTGAACCAATATGGATTCTGCAGTCTGAGGCATCAATACAACATGAACCAGGTTTTCTACAAAGGAAACTGCTTTTGGCACAGCTGTGCTAGCAACTTCACCATCCAAGTACATACATGCACTAGCCTTCCAGTTATCTTCTGGGAAAGTGTATAGGAGCACACCTCACAGAGACAGTCTCCGGGAACATCTGTGAACAATGGAGGAGAGTTTGATACTGACTGATGCTGGATGCCCACAAGGCCCCTTACTGTCATGAATGTATGTGACCTAGACAGATGGCGTGTGATTGGTCCATGATGGTCATCTGTAGACTCGGAGGGAAGTGCTAAAGTTGGGCATATGAGAGAGAGAGACAAAGCAGAAGAGAAGAAGATTCCTTGGTGTAAGGATCTCTCTGAGGAAAGAGACTGAATTGCCCAAACACCTGTGACCTGTGCTGAGCACAGCATAAGGTCAAGTTCAAAAGTGGTTCTGTGGCTTTCTGTGAACTGAGTAATCAGCAGTTTTGCTGAACAGAGAGCTTGGGCTAAAACCTGATCAGAAGGCTCGCAGGAGAATTCTGTTGTAGCCTGACATGGGAGGAGCCAATTCATCAGTCCATCTGGACTCCGAAGCTACAGACCTCAAGGGTGAGATACAAGACTTTTCCTTTTATGCTGTTTCGTTAATTTTGGTTTTTGACTGTGAAGGACTGGTAGTCTCAGGGCCTGTGGTCATTAGCCTAACTTTGCTCCTAAATTGGCAAATGTTTTGTTACATTTGTACCCCGCGCTTTCCCACTCATGGCAGGCTCAATGCGGCTTACATATTGTATACAGGTACTTATTTGTACCTGGGGCAATGGAGGGTTAAGTGACTTGCCCAGAGTCACAAGGAGCTGCCTGTGCCTGAAGTGGGAATCGAACTCAGTTCCTCAGGACCAAAGTCCACCACCCTAACCACTTGGCCACTCCTCCACTCCATCTCTTCTAAGGATATATATGGTGATGTAATCCTTATGGTATATTGTGGAGAATATTTTTGTATATTGCTTTGCATATTGCATTATATATTCCATTTTGGCATTATTCCTTTCATTGGTGGACAGCCTAACAAGAATCTAAGGGCCACATTTAGGTACTATCATCTCCTTAGCCAAACGAATCCAGAGTAATTCCTGTTTGAGTGATTTTCTGTTACCAACCGTGCCTACAGCAGAAAGGAAGAGTGCTGCTGTAAAAATCTCAGCACACAGTACAGGGTATCGTCGGAGGAGATGCATCCTCCTAAATTCTCTAAGCCACAGATAGTGAATTAATAGTTGGACATTGTGGAAAACACTTTATGAAGTTAACTGCTATAGAAACCTAAAAAAAAAAAAAAAGAGGTAAAATACTGCATATGGAGGTCTATTTTCAAATAACTTACTTATAAAGTTGCATAGTAATCTATGGAACTTTGTAAATCTAAGTAATTTGAAAATGAGCCCCATAGTAATATATTACAGGACAACAGATAAAGACCTGCACAGTCCATCCAGTCTGCCCAACAAGATCAGAATCAAGTATGAGTTTTATCTGTCCCCGCCACTTCCAGGGCAGAGACTGTAGAAGTCTGTCCAGCACTGGCCTTGCTCTCCAATCACTGAAGTTGTCATCGAAGCCCCACTCCAGTCCATCCAAATCTGTCCAGCCACGATCAGGGCACAGACCAATTACTGGCATTGCCATCTAATCACCACTAAGCTCGTTTGATTCCATTCTTTCCCTACAGGATTCATTTTTGTTTTTCCACACACATTTTTGAATTCCATTACCATTTTCATCTTACCACCTCCCGCAAGTTTACTGATGCATTTTTCATATTCTAGGCAGGCATGTGTAATGTAGATAGGTTAGGTGTAAGGTTTGGATGAATGTGGGTGTGTGTGGAGCTGCTTTACCTTTGATATGTGATTTTAAAGGTTTGATATACTTGTGATATATAATAAAGTGCAATAAAGAATAGTTGGTATATGGTTGGGTATTGGTATTTCTCTAATGCTTGAGATTCTAAATCTGATTTGTTTATTCGTAAGGTAATTGGGAAGCAGATGTCCCATTTTATTGTAATTTGGATAGCAGAGCCTTTCTGTAAACATATTGACTCTGAAGCTTCCTATTTTGCCCCCTCCTTCTTCTATCACAGCAGTACAAAGTATGTACACACTTATTTGCTAATTTTCAAAGAAGAGAGATGCAGGTAGGGAGATTTCCCTATGTGTCCTGTCTGCCCTACCGTTATCCCTTATTGTCCTGTCTGTCCTGATTTAGATTGTAAGCTCTTTTGAGCAGGGACTGTCTTTTCTTCATGTTCAATTGTGAAGCGCTGCGTACGACAGGTAGTGCTATAGAAATGATTTGTAGTAGTAGTAGTAGGTAGGGGAGATTGTGTGAAAATGGGCTGAAGGCTAATTTTGCTTTCAATTTTATGCAAGAAAACATGTTTTTACCATTAGAAGGATCAAAAATATGAAATTTCTTGAGTGTTTATTACAAAGTAGGTTTATATCAAAGATGTTTAAAAAAAATTATATTTAAACTACTCAGCAACAGAGAAATAGTTGAGGCAGGCTTTAAATGTTGTACCCTTGATTTAAACTAAGAGCACATTCATTGAGTTTCTACTACCTAGTTCCAGATTTCTACAATGTCAGAAGCACAAGTATATGTATCAGAAAAAATATTAATGCTTCATGCATACTATAATGATTCTGCCACAAAGGCATTTAAAAAAAAAAAAAAAAAAAAAGGAGGGGTTAGCCTTCTTTCCAAAAGGATAATTTCCTAGCTCTTTTCTTAAAAAGATGCAAATATTTTTATTCACCAAACTCTACACAAATAATTTTGGACATACATTTTTCTAAGTCTCAGATTTGGGTGACTAACGCCCAGTATGAAAAAAAGTTACCACCAATAAAATTTTAATTTTGCCATTGTTTAAACAAGATCCCTTAAATTCTTTATTTCACTAAAGGGAGGGGGAGTAGATAATAAAGTGATTTACAACCATAACACACATTTCCCCTTAACATACATTACTGCCCCCCCCCCCAATTAATATCCCTCCCTCCAGAAGACCCTGTCCTTTCCTAAAAAAAAAAAAAAAAAATCGCCCACACCCCAAAGGCCTACCTTGCAAAATCCCTGGAGTCCAGAGAGGTCAGGGCAGGTATAATTCCCAGTCACTCCTGGCCCTCCCATCAAAGGGTTTAAAACTGCAACAGCAAACCACAGTGGCAATCTCCTGATACTACCGAGAGAGGTCAAGCTGCTGTATAAGGGCCTTTTCTACTTTTTACAGCAACCTGACGCTTAGTGGTAATATTATGAGACTACTGCTAGGGGTCCCCAGGAACCAGCAGGAGCTGGAGCAACTGGGAATTGCTCCTGCTGATCTCAATAGACCCCTGAGGATTTGCAAGGTAGGCCTGGGGAGAGGGGGGGGGCCTATGGGGGCATGTTAGAAGGGGGGGGGGGAACTTCCTTGCAGGTTGGCTGGCCCCTTTAAGCAGCAGCTGGGAGCATAGGGCCAGCCACAGCTTAAGGGCCTGATGCTCCTGGGCAGTTTAAGATTGATTGTGAGGATCTCTCAAGCAGCATTAATCATATACTGCAGGAGTGACTAACTCTGGGAAATTAAGATGCAATAAAAGTCAGACTTTTACCCCACCTTAATAAATACCCTTTAAATGTTTTATAGGGTATCTGATCAAAATATCCCCGACAAAAATGACCCCGACAAAATAGCCCCACCAATGCTCCCAACATAATAGTCCCTGACATAACAGCCACTGTCAAAATGGCCTGCCCACAATATAACCCTTGACAAATTAACCACATGACAAAAGGGCCCGATCAGGCTGCCCAGAATTTGGGACTGCATTTTTATTCCTAATATTCTTACCTTGTCTAACAGGATACGTTGGCAAGACAATGAAAATGATGACAATATCGTGGTTTTTTTTTTAATTAGCATGTTGATGGAAGAATAGTTTCTTTATAGGTACAAAAGTGTTGTCATACTAGGACAGACCAAAGGTCCATCAAGCCCAGGATCCTGTTTCCAACAGTGGCCAATCCAGATCACAAATACCTGGCAAGATCCCAAAAAAAAGTACAAAATATTTTATACTGCTTATCCCAGAAGCAGTGGATTTTCCCCCCAAGTCCATTTAATAAGGGTCTATGGACTTTTCCTTTAGGAAGCCGTCCAAACCTTTTTTAAACTCCGCTAAGCTAACCGCGTTTACCATGTTCTCTGGTAACGAATTCCAGAGTTTAATTACAAGTTGAGTGAAGAAAAGGTTTCTCCGATTCGTTTTAAATTTACTACATTGTAGCTTCATCACATGCCCCCTAGTCCTAGTATTTTTGGAAAGCGTAAACAGACCCTTCACTTCTACCCGTTCAACACTCATTTTATAGACCTTTATCATATCTCCCCTCAGCCACCTTTTCTCCAAGCTGAAGAGCCCTAGCCGCTTTAGCCTTTCCTCATAGGGAAGTTGTCCCATTCCCTTTACCATTTTCGTCGCCCTTTTCTGCACCTTTTCTAATTCCACTATATCTTTTTTGAGATGCGGCGACCAGAAATGAACACAATATTTGAGGCGCGGTCGCACCATGGATCGATACAAAAGGCATTGTAACGTCCTCATTTTTGTTTTCCACTCCTTTCCTAATAATACCTAACATTCTATTTGCTTTCTTAGCCGCAGCAGCACACTGAGCAGAAGGTTAACATATCAACGACGACACCTAGATCCCTTTCTTGGTCTGTGAGTCCTAACGTGGAAACTTGCATGATATAGCTATAATTTGGGTTCCTTTTTCCCACATGCTTTACTTTGCACTTGTTAACATTAAATGTCATCTGCCATTTAGACACCCAGTCTCGTAAGGTCCTCTTGTAATTTCACAATCCTCCCGCGATTTAATGACTTTGAATACCTTTCGGGCTTATTTTTGAAAGTGATCATCGGCGATCTTCCGACATAAAATCGGGAGATGGCCAGCCATCTCTCAAAAGCGGCAAAATCGGTATAATCGAAAGCTGCTTTTTTTTTACACCATCGCCGCTTTCCCGTTGCTGAGCCGGCGAAAGTTCAAGGGGGCATGTCAGCAGCGTAGCGAAAGCGGGACATGGGCAGGCATGGGCGTGGCTACCAGATGGCCAGCGTTCGCGGATAATGGAAAAAAAAAGCAGCGTTAATCAGTATTTCGCCAGTTTTACTTGGTCCTTTTATTTTCACGACCAAGCCTCAAAAAGGTGCCCCAACTGACCAGATGACCACCGGAGAGAATGGGGGATGACCTCTCCATACTCCCCCAGTGGTCACCAACCACCTCCCACACTAAAAACATAAAAATAAATTCCTTTTTTGCCAGCCTGTATGCCAGCCTCAAATGTCATACCCAGCTCCCTGACAGCAGTATGCAGGTCCATGGAACAGTTTTTGTTGGTTGCAGTGGACTTCAGGCAGGCGGACCCAGGCCCATCCCCCACCTACCTGTTCCACTTGTGGTGGTTAATATAGAGCCCTCCAACCCCCCCCCCCAAAACCCACTATACCCACATGTAGGTGCCCCCCTTCACCCATAAGGACTATGGTAGTGGTGTAGAGTTGTGGGGAGTGGGTTTGGGGGGGGGGGGATTTGGGGGGCTCAGCACCCAAGGTAAGGGAGCTATGCACCTGGGAGGTATTTGTGTATATATATATTTTTTTTATTTTTTTTTTTTACTTTACTTTTTAGAAGTGCCCCCTAGGGTGCCCGGTTGGTGTCCTGGCATGTCAGGGGGACCAGTACACTACAAATGCTAGCTCCTCCCACGACCAAATGCCTTGGATTTTGCGGGGTTTGAGATCGCCGGCATTTTTTTCCATTATCGCTGAAAAACAAAAACCGGCCATCTCAAACCCGGCGAACTCTGGCATTTGGCCGGGCCAAACCGTATTATCGAAAGAAAAGATGGCCGGCCATCTTTTTCGATAATATGGTTCAGCCAGCTGTTTGCAGCGGCGCCAAAATAGATTGCCGGCAATCTATTTCGCCGGCGCCGTTCCATTATTCCCCTCTTTGTGATCAGCAAATTTAATTACCTCACTAGTTACTCCCATCTCATTAATAAATATGTTAAAAAGCAGCAGTCCCAGCACAGACCCCTGGGGAGCCCCACTAACTACCCTTCTCCATTGAGAATACTGTCAACCCTACTCTCTGTTTTCTATCTTTTAACCAGCAGAACAGAGCATGAATACCAGTTTGTAGCTATAGAATTTTGTTTATATATGCTTTATGTAATTGAATGCTGGTAGGAGTCTATCAGTGAAGATTTCAGTTGTAGTTTATTATATTTTTTGTGATGTTATTTTTTCTTAGGGGCTGTTTTTGTTAAGGGGACTATTTTGTGTAGAGGCTATTTTGTTAGGGTGTTAAAAGTCAAGGGTTATTTTGTTACAAGGCTGTTTTGTTGGGGCTATGACGACTGGGTGCCGTTTTATACAACTAACCAAATTTGCTTCTTTAAAAAAAAAAAAAAAAAACGCTATTAAACCTCCAGTCAAAAGTAGAGCACAGAGACATTCATACAACCCTCTGAGCAAGAATGTTCCATTCACAAATGCACTCTGAGAATTTTTGTTTTTGGGTGGGGGGGAGGAAGTAAAGGAAGGGGTATGCAAAGTATAAAAATGGGGAACTTAATTTTTTTCAAAGTGGACTGTATAGTCAATTTTATGTAGCTAATTATATTTCTGCTGTTTTGATTCAGAAACACAGTTAAACTAATTTATTGTTAACAGCAACGATCAATAGTTAATTTAAACTTGCAGAGACAACCTAAGCCAAGCCATTGTTTTAACACAAAGAATAAAGCTAAAGCCATTAACAAAATAAGAAGGCACAAACAATAATATTATTTCAACAAATTATTCAAACAATGGACACAAAAGAATCCAGTACTTTGATGGAAATACATAAAGCTGAATGTGTGCACACTGTTGTGCACTGGGAGTGGTAAGAAAGATGTCAATACAGATATAATACAATATGCATAGGCTGGTACTGTTGTGCTCTATTATAAAGAAACACTATTGTCAGGAGAAACTACTGCTTACAACAGAACAAAAATTGTGATTAGGCCATACTCAGCATAAGCCACTCCTCTCCTCCATGTGACTGTCTGTGAAACCTCTCCCTGAAAGCCCCCCTACACGACCTCCATTCTTTTCACTGTTTTTCAAGTTCCCCAGTTTTGTTCTCCACCTCTCCCTTTTACATACAAAAAGTCTTATTCAAAGCAGCATCTCTGCCAGCTACTTTCAGCAACAGTAATGACAATGACTTGATGAACTGTTGGCATATGCAGTTTGAAGATGTGTAGGCTGACGGGAGGGGAAATGAAGGCCTAGACTACTGCAGCAACAATACAGTCTCGATTATTCAACCTTCGCTAATCCAACCATCCAGCGAATAGGACAGACCCCCTCCCCCTGGTGACATCACATTGCTGTTAAAAAGTGTACAGGTTCTCTTCCTGTTTTCCAGCTTTACATGTTGCTTGTTAGTGTTAATAAGCAATACTATATTTTAAATATGATACTTTATGCATAAAGAACAAGCATAGGGTATGTCTTCCATGCATTTTTTAAGGGGTTACCATCTGTATTATCAGACTTAACTTATCCGACAATGGCTTGGTCCTGTTTATGTTGGATTGTCGAGACTGTACTGTATTTTGTATTCATCTGTGTTGATATTCAAAGCAATTTAAATGATCAGAAATTAGATCCTGGCCATTCACATCGCTTGACTAGGGCTAACCAGGCATATTCAGCAGCATTTAACTGGATAGTGCCACTGAAAATGCCTGATAGTACCCAAGCCGAAACCAGCTACTTTGTGGGTGTTCCAGGGGCAGAGTTGGCGCTTTGCTAATTTGTGACAATATTCAGCCCTTAACTGTCTAAGATAACTTTATAAAACAGTTCTATCTTTGTGCAGTTCATCGTAGCCAGTTAAGTAATGTATATTGAACTTAACTGGTTATGTATTAGGTGATCGTGCTATGTTTGGATATTCAAATTTGGTGCCTGGACATGGCCCAGCATTGAATATCTGGAACGGCATTCACACATAGGACTCATCCCTAGGACTACTGTAGGAACAAAGGTTCCCCTGTACTCATGCAGATTAACTTTACTGATGTAAGCTTGCTCACCAACCCGGATATCCTCTTTCCAACTAGCTTTATATTTCTCACTCCTGTGACAGTCTGTTGTGGGAGAAATATTTCAGACCCCCACTATTTCCCCCCCACATTCATCATGCTTTCGTGGCTGTTACTTTCATGCCTGACTGCACTGCTTTTGGCCTATTCACTATCAGAATGCTGTACCATTTTCCCTACTTTTAGCATCGCACGACTGCCTTGTACTAGCCGGTAATCACCCTACTGGCTTTTCTAGATACCATTCACCGTTGCTTCTTGGGTTCTCACTGAAGTTCAGCCACTACTATTTCTCTTAGTGTCAAGAGCTCAGTATGTGTTGGCCTACTAAACTGCAGATCTTTATACACAAACCCCCCTCATTCGAGACCTTATTTCTTCTGGGCTTGACATACTCTGTCTTACTGAAAATGGTGAGGAAAGCTACTTATTTGAATGTCTATCCGATGGCTATGATGTCCTTTCCCTGGCTAGGTTTGCTAAGTAAGGAGGTGGCTTAGCAATTTTCTACTCTACTAAACTCCAATTAGTCAAGTTAGCACCTAAATTTTCCTATTCTGAGGCCTTAGTAGCTAGAGTCTGCATTCCTAATCCTTTTGTTATTGTTCTATGCTATTGCCCACCATCTCTGACCCAGGCTTCATGGGATTCCTTTTACCAGCTGCTTGCTGACGCTTCCATCTGTTATACAGATGTCTTGATCTTAGGAGAATTTAATATCCAAGTCAATAATTAGCAGAATCCCCAATTGAGACTTTGTTTCACTGCTATCCAACCTGAACCTCAGTCAACTAGTTCCTTTTCCCACTCATTAGAAGGGCCATACGTTGGATCTTGTTATGTGCTCTCCAGATTCCTCTCCTATGCTCGATTCCTTTGGCTCCAGTACCATTCCATGGACTGACCACTTGGCGGTCTATTTTACTATTAATCCCTTTCTCCAGATACCTGAGCTGTCTTCCTCTTCTTGTTGGTTTAGGCACCTTTCCTAGGTTGACCAACAAGCAATCACCTCATCGCTCTTCTCTTTTCCACCGGATTTTAGCTCCCAAGATCTTGACGATCAGGTTAACTGTCTTCACTCTGTCCTGTCTTCCTTACTTGATCAGACTGCTCCACTTAAACCATCCAAGGTCGTGGTCTCTCGCCATAAGCAACCTTGGTACCATAGCGGACTTAGTCATCTTAAAAAGCAACTACACAGGTATGAACATATGAACATTCCTGGAAAGACTAAAATTAAATTACCCTACTACCTACAACTCTATAGATCTAAACTGAAGAATTTAATTTTCATCTGCGCAAAGCCAAAGCACTCTACTTTGCAGAACACATTAGGAATGCCCCTAATCTTACTCGAGAGATATACTCCATTTTCACAGACTAACTTAATCTCCTAAGGAGCCTAGCAGCACCTCCCCACCATGAACTGCCTTTCCCAATATTTCTCTACCAAGGTTCAGGATTTACTCTCTCAGTACATCCTTCTGGTCCTCCACTACAGCATCACCTTCTCTCTCTGGCACTGCACCCAGTCTACCCTCCAACTGCAGTCCCTGTATTCCCTCTTGGTGGCCCTTACTGGTGACAAATCCACTTTCTGTGAATTAGACCCTCCTGGCTAAAAATCCCAGAATTAAATCTTTTACCTTATATCCTGCACGTGACCAATGCAAGTCTTTCTTCAGGGTAGGTCCCACAAAGTTTTGTAGTCTGCCATAGTCAGGCTTATCCTTAAGATGCCCACCCTTGATCCACAACTCCCCACTCATTATCGACCAGTTTCCAATCTATGCTTTCTTTCCAAATTTCTAGAAAAAGAGTCGTTTTCCTACAACTGTCTTGTCATAAAATCACTCGCCCTCCACCTAAGAAATCCAGTTTCAGGGCTCATTTCAGCACAGAAACCATTACCACTGCAGTTCTCAATGAAATCTACATTCACTGGGATAGGAACAAGGTTGTCTTGGCCGTCTCTTCTCTTATGCTTTTGATCTTGTGGACCACACTCCTGCTGACTCACACTTCTTCGCTTGGTCTTTCAGGGTCGGTGCTTTTATGGTTTTCCTCTTCTCTCTCTAATTACTCCTATACTGTTACTGTCTCCTCTCGGGCCTCTCCACGAGTACCGACATGTGGAGTCCCTCAAGGTTCTGTATTATCACTTCTCATTTTCAACTTATTCCTTAGTCCACTTGCTACTTTAATCCAGTCCACTCATTTCACTTTTATGCAGATGATATTTTGTTACTCTTTCCTGCCCCTCATTATAATCCTTCACTTGGGCTTCTCAAAAGATGCTTATGGCTCATTTCTGACTGGCTTGTTGCACACAAATTGGTACTAAATAAGGAGAAAACCATAGTATGCTGATTTTTCCATAGGACCTTCTGCACCAACTTCACCTTTGGAATGCTTTGGTTCATCTTTCCAACCGGTTGACTCATTCTGTTACTTAGGGGTTATCCTCGACTCACATCTTTCATTTGTTCCCCAGATCTCCAATGTTTGCCAAGCTGGCCTCTTTATCCTCTGTCAGATTAGAGCCATCCACCGTTACTTTATTCTTTATTCACTCTTTAATTCTCTCACTGCTCACAACCCAGTAAGACTATTGCAATATAGTTTAACTTGGCTGCATTTGGGCTAACATTAAAGTCTGCAACTCATACAGAATATGGCCATCCGGTTATTATTACTTATATAAAGTACTCCTTACACCTTAAATATCTTAAACTTATTTCTTTATTATATTACATATGCCTAATACCTCTACCCTCAAAACTCACATTCTCACGTTGCATTCACACATAGCTCACGGTGCCTTTGTATGTTGCCTTGTCAATTAATCAACCGTTTACCTTCTACATTCACTTTCTGATACAATGCACTAGCTAAACAGTTTCACTGCCTTGTTTCAAAACATTTCAAATCAATGCCTCCAGATCTACTTCGGGCATCCTTCTTAAGTATCGGTTAAAGTGCCTACTAATGTTCATGCTGATTTTATCAGTTCAGTTCCTTAGGTTCAAAGTCCAAACATCTTTGTATTTCCAAATAGCTGTGCTGGAAAGCAATTAAACCTGTGTTCCATGTGGAACCCCGCTGCGTGAGAAAGGCTAGCGAGGGACACTAGTCACCAACATTCACGCCTCATTGAAAAGACCTTTTTAAAGCCTTATAAAGCCAGCTGATATTCTCCTCTTCTCCAGTTTCTCTCTATGCGAGACCGCATTTAAATATGCGAGACCACATTTCGGAAATGTCCTTCATCAGGAGGAACTAGCACCCGATATCATCTGGATTTCAATCCAAATCAGAGTTTGTCTCCCTGCATCAGGAGAAGAGGAGAATATCAGCTGGCTTTATAAGGCTTTAAAAAGGTCTTTTCAATGAGGCGTGAATGTTGGTGACTAGTGTCCCTCGCTAGCCTTTCTCACGCAGCGGGGTTCCACATGGAACACAGGTTTAATTGCTTTCCAGCACAGCTATTTGGAAATACAAAGATGTTTGGACTTTGAACCTAAGGAACTGAACTGATAAAATCAGCATGAACATTAGTAGGCACTTTAACCGATACTTAAGAAGGATGCCCGAAGTAGATCTGGAGGCATTGATTTGAAATGTTTTGAAACAAGGCAGTGAAACTGTTTAGCTAGTGCATTGTATCAGAAAGTGAATGTAGAAGGTAAACGGTTGATTAATTGACAAGGCAACATACAAAGGCACCGTGAGCTATGTGTGAATGCAACGTGAGAATGTGAGTTTTGAGGGTAGAGGTATTAGGCATATGTAATATAATAAAGAAATAAGCTTAAGATATTTAAGGTGTAAGGAGTACTTTATATAAGTAGTTCTAGAGTGCGTACTCTGGTAATAAACTAGGAACCTCAGATAGTAAAGAATTTCATCCGGTTATTATGCCATGCTCAACGACATGACCACATCACTCCATTACTTAAGATATACCGCTGGCTCCCTAACTGTGCATAAATCTTTAAACTGCTAACAGTTAAATTCAAGGCCCACAGATTTGGGCTCCCACATTACTTATCCACTCTTACCATCCTGTACGCTCCACTCCGTCTTCTTCGGTTGTTAAATGACCACCGGCTAGTCCTGCCTAGTCCTAGGTTCGCCCAACTAGAATAGGCAAGACATTGCACATTCTTTTTCGCTGCCCCTTCGTTTTGGAACACCCTTCCCCTTTACCTCCATGCAGAACATTTAAAAACTTTAAAGCATGGCTTAAGGCCTAGCTTTTTACTCAAGCTTTTGATCCTACCAGGAGTAGCCACTGAGCTGTCTGCCGCTGTCCTATATGCCATTATCCATTTTCTCCAGTCCTTCCCCCTCCTCCCCAGCCTGTTCCCCTCTTTCTACTCTACTCTTATCTTTACTCTTTGAGCACAGTGTGTGTTTGTGTGAGAATTCCTTTCCTATCAATATATAGTAGTTTCCCTTTTCTTTGCTTTTTTTTTTTTTAAGTTTGTACACCGCTGTATTCTGCAAGTTAGTCTTAGTGGTATAGCAAATTTTATAGCAAACTATAAATAAAGTTGGCTGCGGTAAGCAAAACACTGACCGCTGCCATCTTAATAAAAAAACTCACTATTAGCAACCCTACTAGCAATCGTCAATTGGTAGCTTATATAAGTACATTAGTATTGCCATACTGGGAAAGACCAAAGGTCCATCAAACCCAGCATCCTGTGCCATACTGGGAAAGACCCAAGGTCCATCAAGCCCAGCATCCTGTTTCCAACAGTGGCCAATCCAGGTCACAAATATCTGGCAAGGTACCAAAAAAGGTACAAAACATTCTATACTGTTAATCCCAGAAATAGTGGATTCTCCATTTAATAACAGTCTATGGACTTTTCCTTTAGGAAGCCGTCCAAACCTTTTTAAAACTCCGCTAAGCTAACTGCCTTTTACCACATTATCTGGCAATGAATTCCAGAATTTAATTACACGTTGAGTGAAGAAATATTTTCTCCGATTAGTTTTAAATTTACTACATTGTAGTTTCATCGCATGCTCCCTTAGTCCTAGTATTTTTGGAAAGCGTAAACAGATGCTTCACATCTACCCATTCCACTCCACTCATTATTTTATAGACCTCTATCATATCTCCCCTCAGCCGCCTTTTCTCCAAGCTAAAGAGCCCTAGCCGCTTTAACCTTTCCTCATAGGGAAGTCGTCCCATCCCCTTTATCATTTTCGTCGCCCTTTTCTGCACCTTTTCTAATTCCACTATATCTTTTTTGAGATGCAGCGACCAGAGTTGAACACAATATTCGAGGCCCGGTTGCACCATGGAGCGATACAAAGGCATTATAACGTCCTCATTTTTGTTTTCCATTCCTTTCCTAATAATACCTAACATTCTATTTGCTTTCTTAGCCGAAGCAGCATACTGAGCAGAAGGTTTCAAAGTATCATTAACGACGACACCTAGATCTCCTTCTTGGTCCGTGACTCCTAACATGGAACCTTGCATGACTTAGCAATAACTCGGGTTCCTCTTTCCCACATGCATTACTTTGCACTTGTTCACATTAAACGACATGTGCCATTTAGACGCCCAGCCTCGTAAGGTCTTCTTGTAATTTTTCACAATCTTCCTGCGATTTAACGACTTGGAATAACTTTGTGTCATCTGCAAATTTAATTACCTCACTAGTTACTCCCATCTCTAGGTCATTTATAAATATGTTAAAAAGCAGCGGTCCCAGCACAGACCCCTGGGGAACCCCACTAACTACCCTTTTCCATTGAGAATACTGACCATTTAACCCTACTCTCTGTTTTCCATCTTTTAACCAGTTTTTAATCCACAGTAGAACAGTGTCTCCTATCCAATGACTCTCCAATTTCCTCTGGAGCCTTTCATGAGGTACTTTGTTAAACACCTTCTGAAAATCCAGATACACAATATCAACCGGCTCACCTTTATCCACGTGTTTGTTCACCCCTTCAAAGAAATGTAGTAGATTGGTGAGGCAAGATTTCCCTTCACTAAATCCATGTTGACTTTGTCTCATTAATCCATGCTTTTGAATATGCTCTGTAATTTTGTTCTTTATAATAGTCTACCATTTTGCCCGGCACCAGCTTATGATCCTGGTGTTGCCCTGAAAAAGGTGAGGTTCATGTTAGTCATGACCTTTCATATGTAAAAGCCCTGAACAAATCCTGATCCATGCCTGTTATAAAGCCTCCCTGCACTATACAATTAAAAAAAAAAAAAAAAACACACAACACAACTTACATTGTAAGTCCATGAGGGACAGAGAAAGTACCTGCAAATCATAAAATGTCAACCACTTTGAATGTATCACAGAAAGGAGGTATATCAAAATCTATGACCCTTTAGCCTTTACTCTATGAAATGCACATTCAGGATTCGGGGGAACAAATCAATATAGTTCTCTCGTATCCAGCAGAGCGTCAACTGGTACTAGACCTTGCCTTGCACAAGATCTTTTTGGTCTTATTCCTAGATTTACTTTTAAGAAGAGTTCTCTTATAAATTATCACATATCCTACTATTTTGTCACTTTAATTTTAAGTTGTTTATCTATTGAGTTTATGGATGAGATTGTTGCCAGAAAAAAAGGAAATGTGGCACAGGGAGAAGAGAAGACAAATGTGGGTTTTGATACTGATTGGCATCCTATTAAAATTACTCACAATAAATGGTGAGAAAGGATAAAGAAAATAAACTTTTACAACCTCTGAACACTAGTACTGTTGCCATAGGATTCATATGAGAAGAACTAATGATTTTGTTTGCTTTAACTGCTTGCCAGCAATTCTGCTTTAAATAAAACACATGCTGTTTACCCGCCTGGCAGCAGCCCCAGCTAGAATTTCCATCATTTTCTGCTTCTAGTGCCAGCAACTATCCTGGGAAGTGTGTGCACTGCTTCTCACAGAGGCAGTGACAAGTCTGATGCTCACAGAAGTGGGCATGTCTTCCCCAGCATGTGAAAAAAATGGGCAACTCTGCTTTACACGGTATACTTTCAACTCACACGGCCTTCCATAAAGTCCATCCTTATTTGGTAAAATATTTAAGAAACTCCTCTGTGCCTAACACAGCAGCTGAGCTTGACCATTAAAAACATTACTGCTGTTGAAGTTTTCTGTTTTGCTTATACACAGTCTCTGGAAAAAATAACATGTGTAGAATCAATTAATAAAGATTCAAAACACTTTTTTCCTGCATTACTATGGAAGAGTGATACTTCATTCCAGTAGAATAGCCAAAGTTCCACTTCTGGATGGGTCTGCCCTCATATTTCCTCTCTGCCTGCTAACCCCCCCCCCCCCCTCGAAGTGGTTAATTTTTTTTTTTTTTAAACCATGGCTGGCAGGATCCCAAAGTCCAGGGTGGTCCCATCCCACTGAACTGTCTCAAACCTGAGGCACTCGATGGTAATGCTTCCAGCCATCACCAAAAGCCCCCTGCATATGAACTGAACGTATGGGGGGCCATCAGTGTCAGTGGCTGGAGGTGTGCCACCAACTGACACGGGTCTGAGATAGTTTGGGGGAGGGGGGAATCCAGAGAAGACTTCAGCTGATGGGGCTTTGAGATCCCCGCCAGCTACACTGACCATGTGCGCTGCAACATGGTGGGCCTCTGTCCACCCAGGCCCACCTGTAACTACGCCACTGCATTCATACAAAATTGAAAAAACTTCTGATCACTTCTACCAGAAAAGCATAATGCACTACACACTGCCATCCAGGATACCTGGGTTGAATGTTGTTTCTGTGACTCAGGCCAGCCAGATTAGTGATGCGGTGGAAAGAGTATTTAGTTTTAACAATTTTTATTGATGACGAGTCCAACAATAAGTGTATACAAAGAATCCAATCACAGATCATACATGAAGAAAAAGGAAGAGTTATCTTACAAACCATCATCACACTTATTTACAATTTTATCCCTCCTCCCTACCCACTATTCTAGTGACGCAGCCCTAGGTGGGCGAAACACGGCCTGTGTCGGGCGATTTGTTCATACACGGTATCTTCAATAAAATCTTTTTGTTGTGATATTGATCTGCTGGCTTTCTTTCTCTCTCGAGGCATAACTATAATAAAGGGGAAGCGAGAGCTCTATTTCTTCCGACTCTCACCGTCCCACAGAAAGATAAGGAGAATTTCCAACAGCCCCCCCACCCATCAGGATCCACCCAAACTTCTCCCCTATCCCATATACATCCCACCCCTTCTCCCCTATGAGAATAAACTAAAGAGGTAGAGCGAAACTGGGGAAAATAGGACCACCACTTCGAGTGTCACAGAGGTAGGGTATTAAGGAGCAGGTTTCACGTTCGAGGAGAAAGGTGCTATACAAAAGGCTCCAAAACCAACCAAAACCATTTTCTACATTTTGCTGTGACACAGGCAGAATGGGCCTCCCAGGTTAATAACTGGACAGCATTACCCCAATGCCACAAATGAGGGGTATCCCTCAAGCACCAAGACACACGTCACACCCACTATACAGGTCTTATAGAGAAAATGTCAGCGCCCTTTTGAAAGGGAGCCTCTAAATGTTTCCAAACCTAACAAAACACTGGCGGGAACAAAATCTGGGGGTAGAGGGAAGATATTCTGTATGAATGTGAGCACCTGATGCCAATATCCCCGAATGGTTGGGCATGTCCAAAGGGCATGGGATAAGATATTCTCCATCGCCCCATAAACACTACACTGAGGAGACTGGATATATCTAGTATGGAATGTTTGTCTCTGGGAAAAATAGGCTCTTGTTAAAATCCGAAAAAGGTATTCCCTAGACCGAGCATTCTAAACTATCTGTGGAATAAAACGTATCATTTTAGATAAAAACTCCTACCTCAAATGATGGCCCAATTCCAAGTTCCATCTTGCCACAATGAGGGCATAAGATTTTGGAAGCACCAACGCAGTGAAGGATTTATGAAAATAAGACACTGACATACGAAGCACCTGAGTGGATGTAAAAAAGGATTGCAAATGGGCGACCATATTCAAAGCACACCCTGTATGTAGAAGCTGTGACACGTAGTGGGCGATTTGTAACTATGCATAGAAATTTCATGGGTATGAGGACAATGCACTAACAATACTGTCATATGGCTTGAAGGTGCCAATTTCAATCGGCATATCTGCAACACACAAATACCCATTGTCTACCCCATTCCTGGAAAACTGAAGAGTGAATTCCCAGGGTGAAATCCAAATTCCCCTCTAAGGGTTAAAAAAAAAAAAACTCAGTATTGGTGGCCATCTTGTGCCAATATCTGAGTAATACCTGCCAGGCTGCTCTCATAGATTTAAGTAGAACATTATGCCACAAGTTTGAAGATGGGGCTGCCCCTGGCACATGTAGAAGATGAGGGTGTAGTGGATGAAAAATCCCCCTTTCTGTAAACCAGGGAGTATGACCCTCAGTCTCCAATATCTCAGGTGCCTAAGGAGACACGCCAAATTATACTGATGGAGATTGGGGAGCCTCAGTCCATCTGCTGCCCAAAGCCCATAAAGCAAATCCATGCACACCTTTGGTTTCTGCCCTATCCAAATTAATCTACTGCAGATCTTTACACACCTTAATATCCTGCTTCAGAACCCAAAGAGGAAGCTGTTGAAGTATATACAACCAATGTGGAAACAAGGACATATGATATAAACTAATCCTCCCATGAAGAGATAGGGATAGAGAGCTCAAGACTGTCAACTGTTGTTTAACAGAGCACATTAACTTCTTAATGTTTATTGAACATAGCTCCGCAGGGTTAACCGGGAACTGGATACCCAAGTATGTAAATTGAGTTGTAGCCAGTCTCTTCATATTGTTGGAGTAGTCAGCAATGCCTCCAATTTATCCATGTTCAACCAGAACCCCGAAAACTTCCCATACTACTAGAGAGTTTTCAGGAGTATCAGGAGAGACCAGATGTACCAAAAGATCATCGGCAAAAGCCAAAATCTTAAAAACCTCTGTTCCTACCCATACGCCTCTAAAATAAGGATTAGCCAAAATCTCCCTAACCAAAGGACAAACAACAATGGGGAAGCGGACAGCCTTGTCTTGTTCCCCTGCCAATAGGAAAGGAAGTGGAGACTGTGCCATTAACCAGTATGGAAGCCTAAGGTGCATGGTAAAGCGCAAAAACCGCATCAAAGAACCCACCCTGGATGCCATATCTTTTCCAGGACTTTAAACACAAAAGGCCATGTCACTCTATCAAATGCTTTTTCCGCGTCAAAACTAATAAGGGGAGCAGAGGAGTAGCCTAGTGGATAGTGCAGTGGACTTTGATCCTGGGGAACTCGGTTCGAGTCCCACTGCAGTTCCTTGTGACTCTGGGCAAGTCATTTAACCCTCCATTACCCTAGGCACAAATAAGTACTTGTATATACTATGTAAAACTGCCTTGAATGTAGTTACAAAAACCACAGAAAGGCGGTAAATCAAGTACCATTCCCTTTCCCTTAGCATTGGCTCGTGACTGACAAGGACTGCCTCTACAGAGGCCAAAATCCACCTAATATTTTCACTGCATGACCACCACACAAAAATCCAACTTGTGGATAGGCAATAAGAGATGGGAACTCCCTAGCCAACCAGGTGGCCAGCAGCTTAGGCCTAGTTCACTTCTGTGTTTTAAGGCTATATGAGGAAGGCAAGGTAGAATCCTTACATGGTTTAGGGAGTACAATGATGTGAGCCATAGTCAAGGAGTACGATAGCTGGTTTAGATTCAATAAACTCACTGAACATGGTTGTAAGGGGTTGAACTATATCCGGAGCCAGGAGTTTATAAAAAAAAAAAAAAAAAAACTCTGCTCTATAGCTATTTGGGCTAGCCAGTAAAGCGTTTGCCAAGTGTCACAGCGAAAGAAAGTAAATCTGGGGGATTCCCGTCCCAGCCTACAGGATCCCCCTCTTCCACTGGTCCAAAGAAGTCAAAATCACCTCTCTACATAAAAAAAAATCCACTCAAATAAATCAAGCCTTATAATACTCCCCATAGGACTAATAGTCAAACCAAAGATCCCCAACTGCCACAAAAAGTACCCTAGATAGGTCCCTCCCTACCCCCTTTCCAGAATTTTCCCATCCCTCAATCCCCTTATCAAAACCCTAGAAAACCACATCATAGGGGCCCAGTCACTTAACGACCCTGTCCCCACTCCTCTCGCCAGCGAATGCCACATCCAATACATGTGTCCCGCTATCAGTGTTAATCTGCAGCCGCTTTGGGCCTTGTGACAGTACAGAAAAGATGCCCCCCTCTCTACTTCAGCTATGCCCCATCGTCCGCCTAACCCCAAAGAAGGAACGTGAGGAAGAAAGAAGAGAAAAAAAATTTACTCCCTTTGTAAGTCGAAAGGTAAACCCTGTGAACCCCAACGTATCAGATCTGTAACCATTAACAGGAAAAGGAGAGTCCTGGGCTCAGATCAAATTACTCTCATTGACAAAGTCTCTAAACAGAAAAGCCCAGAAGCCCTGGAGACTTCTGGGCTTTTCTGTTTAGAGATTAGGCGGATGATGGGGCATATATATCCCCCCCCCTCTTTGAATGAACATCCATGAGCTTAAATATATAATTTATTGTGGGACCAATTAAAACAAACAGGAGTACTGGACAAATAGGGGGTTAAGGGTCAAAAGCAACCTCAAAAAGGCTTTTAGCCCAGCTGTAGACCTCAACTAGGAGAATGGTGAGAGGCGACACGCCATGCGGCCTGCGCACTCTGACCTGGAGACCCCCCTCTCCCTTACCGAGGAAATAGGTTGAGGCTCAACAAAAGGTAGGAGCTACATGTAGCAGGCATAGGAAGGAGACATGAAGAGGATGGAGTTGACGACAAACTCTTGGCGATGACCACGAGGGCCGGACCCGAGACCCAATAAAAAATGCAGAACCAGAGGAACACACAAAGAACAGGCATCTGGACTGGTCTGATTGGAATAAAGGAAAGAAAATTATCAGGTAAGACAATTTTTCCTTCCTTGTCATCCACAAGACCAGTCCAGACTAATGGAATGTGCAAAAGCAGTGTCCCCCCCATCAGGGTGGGAGAAGCCCAAGAACTAAGGTCCTGGGAGACCCACATCTAAAGACTGGGAGTCCCCAACCAATGGCACGGGCAACCACCCAAGAAGGGCCAAGGACGAGAAGTGGACCGAAACACCCTGTGCACCAAAACAGGAAGGGAAAAGAAGGTAAAGATCCCCGCAAAGGAACCCAGGAACAAAAAAGACAAGAATGCCCCCTACTGAGGAGAGAACTATGACAAACCTCCGCCCTTGGCTACCGAAATGGCACTCGGGAGATGAACCAAAGATGGAGCAGAGCTCCCCAGGCCAATGAACAGCCCCGAGCAAAGAACAGAGACATATCCACATGCTACCTACAGAGGTGGGGCAATGCTGCGAGCACAAGGAAAGGTCCAGGCTAAGCTGCTGAGGCCAAGAGCGATCCCCTCTCCACCTGCCACTGAGACAGGTGAAAGAGTCCCCAAGATAGATAAGACCCATGCTGTCTAGACAACATGAGAAGCATGCCTCATGTCTAGTGAATGCCATATAGACTAGGAAGGAGGGATGCTCAAGAGCCCGAGATGAAGCCAGAGGTGATGGTATGCACCCCGGCAAGAGTCAGGCTCACCGGCCAAGCCACAGTGAAGCCCAACGGCCAGCAGCAAAGATAGACGCAATGGACCAAGCCTGATTAAAAGTTCAAAAAATGGAGCCGAAGCAAGGCTCGATGGTCTGGAATGGAGCTATATTTCTAGGCCAAACCCGATGGTCAGAACTGGAACTAGGCTGGGTTCGACGTCCCAGGCCAGAGTCCAGTGGCAGCCAGGAGAGACCTTGTGGCCAGGACAAGACAGAGATCTGGCAGCCGGGACCGACGGCTAGAACCAGGACAGCCAGAACTAGGGCCAACACAGACAAAAAAGCCGCAGGAAAGCTCCACAGTCAAAAACTTGAACTAGGCTCCATGATGGGAGCCAGAACCAGGAACTGTGGAGACCAGCCAATCAGTGCTCTGGGGCCGGAGCCAAGAATTGTAGCAGAGGAAGAGCCAGAGCTAGAAACCCTAGTGAAAGCTGGAGCTAGGCTCTATCACCCGAGATGGAGCTAGGTACAACAACCGGAGCAAGGTGCCACAGATGAGGCCAGGGTGATGCCTAACAGGTGGAACCAGAGTCAACACCTGGAGATCACCCGGGACACCTAGGAGCCAACGAGTATGGAGTAGGAGGGAAAGGCGTTACGTCCACCTCCAGAAAAGTACACAGTCTGCCAGGCAGACAAGGACCCAGGTCCTGAGGCAAAGGAGAAGAAGAGACTCCACCAACCGTGACCGAGCCAAACTCCGTGGGAAAAGAAGAGCCGTGCTAGGCATGGCAGGAGCATAGAACAAAGCCAGCTTGCTGAAAAGAAGCATGTTGGCCTCAGACCATGAGGAAGGTAAAAAGCATCTCCCTGGAGGCCACCGAACGCTTACTGAAGCGCATATAGCCCAGAAGGTAATTCCCTACAGGCAACTGAAGGAAAGGGCAGGCAGGCACTCGCGTGTCACCCAAAAGAAGTACATGAAGGAGCCAGCACCACCTATGAGAGTGAGGACCTAAACAGAGAAGGGGCTAACAGGAAGGAATCTACTAGAACTCCCACAAGAGCCACCCTGAAACAGAAAACCTAGGGCATGAAAGAGTCCACAGAGGCCAACAGGGAGGCAAACCATGAAAATCTCATATCAAAAGGTTCCAAGCTGCTGTGCCCCAAACAGGCCACCCTCAGCATTGCAACCCCAAAAATGGAGCCTTAAGGCCTTGAAAGGGAAACAAAGCCTTAAGGGCACAAGAGCAAGCCACCTACAAGATGCTCCCCATAAACTACAGGAGACGATACTCCAAGGTAGACTAGAAGTAGGTCACACTGACCTGCAAGAGACAGGCAAGAAAACAGCGCCTGAAGCAACCAGGCCTACCACCAAGAGGTAAGGCAACCTCATTGACCCCCCGACTACTGCTGAGCAGTTGCTGAAACAGGACATCCACAGAAACACCCCAAAAGAGGCTTGATGTGCAAGCATGCCAAGAGTTCAAAAGATGCCACCATCCAAAGAGGGCTGAAGACTGTACAGAATCACTGCCCAAAAAGCACGGGAAGTGGAAAAAGGGGAGCCACGATGCTAAAGTGGCAAAAAAAACCCAAAACAAATATTTACTGGAAGAAACACTGGTCAAGTTGGAACACAGCAATGTGTCCCTCCCATTCTACATGGGTGTTTGTTTGGGTTTTTTTTTAAACGCGCGCCCTTGCTGTCCAGCATCAGAAAACTGCCCTTGCCAGGAAGAGCATGACTGACCGAAAAAGGTGAACAGCTTACACCCTCCGAGGCAAGAATCAGCTGGAAGAAGACACCACGAACCATGCTGAAACCTTGCGAGTAACTGGCGGGAACTGCAGACAGTAGAAAATCAGCCCAACACCAGGAGAGATAATCACCTGCAACAGACCAACAGCTGGAAAGAAAGTACCTCAGCATTAAAGCAATAAAAACCACAGGAGAATACTTGCTGCTTCAACTGTCCTTTCCTCGAGGAATTCAGATGCAGGGCCAAAAGTGGACTTCATAATTCCTCTGTACACCCGTACTCCAGGCAGGAGAGGAGCCAGTACCACTGGGTATCACCCCAGCCGAGAAACAAATGAGCCCAGCTCCACCAGGCATCATCCATCCTTTCAGGAAAGTTCAAATCATCGGCATAACCCCCCCTGCTTGACTGAGAAATGGACAAGCCAGACTACGAGCCATCAGCTAAGCACCAGCCAGAAGTTGCACAGTCTGTCCACCATCCACTAGGAGACAGAGAAAATACTGAGCATTCCAGGCTGCATGATACCCTTAAAGGGTGAAGTACTTGGAACTATTTTCTCTGTTTCCTTCCGCTTGTGGATGTATATAATCCATTAGTCTAGACTGGTCTGGTGGATGACAAGGAAACAAATCAGCAAAGGGCTGAAGGGACATATAATAGAAGTCTATAAAATGAGTGGGGTGGAATGGGTAAACGTGAATTGGCTGTCAACTCTTCCACCAGTCTTGCTATTCTCATATTAGCCCTCCTCCTCAAGTCACTTCATTGGCTCCCTATCCGGTTCCACATACAGTTCAAACTCCTCTTATTGACTTTTGTGCATTCACTCTGCAGCTCCTCAGTACTTCTCCACTCTTATCTCCCTACACGCCTCCCCAGGAATTCCGTTCATTGAGTAAATCTCTCTTATCTGTACCCTTCTCCTCCACTGCCAACTCTTGCTGCACAATACCTGGAATAGACTTCCTGAGTCAGTACATCAAGCTCCATTTCTGGTTTTCAAATCTAGGCTAAAAGCCCACCTTTTTGAGGCTGCTTTTATCTCCTAACCCCTATTCATTAGTTCATTACCCATGTTTATAGCGAATGCTACATACCTGTAGAAGGTATTCTCCGAGGACAGCAGGCTGATTGTTCTCACTGATGGGTGACGTCCACGGCAGCCCCTCCAATCGGAAACTTCACTAGCAAAGTCCTTTGCTAGCCCTCGCGCGCCCGCGCGGCCGTCTTCCCGCCCGAAACCGGCTCGAGCCGGCCAGTCCAGTATGTAGCAAGACAATACACTTCAAGGGAAGACTCAACTCCAAAGGGGAGGCGGGCGGGTTTGTGAGAACAATCAGCCTGCTGTCCTCGGAGAATACCTTCTACAGGTATGTAGCATTCGCTTTCTCCGAGGACAAGCATGCTGCTTGTTCTCACTGATGGGGTATCCCTAGCCCCCAGGCTCACTCAAAACAACAACATTGGTCAATTGGGCCTCGCAACGGCGAGGACATAACTGAGATTGACCTAAAAAATTTACCAACTAACTGAGAGTGTAGCCTGGAACAGAACAAACAGGGCCCTCGGGGGGTGGAGTTGGATCCTAAAGCCCAAACAGGTTCTGAAGAACTGACTGCCCGAACCGACTGTCGCGTCGGGTATCCTGCTGCAGGCAGTAATGAGATGTGAATGTGTGGACAGATGACCACGTCGCAGCTTTGCAAATTTCTTCAATGGAGGCTGACTTCAAGTGGGCTACCGACGCAGCCATGGCTCTAACATTATGAGCCGTGACATGACCCTCAAGAGCCAGCCCCGCCTGGGCGTAAGTGAAGGAAATGCAATCTGCTAGCCAATTGGATATGGTGCGTTTCCCTACAGCCACTCCCCTCCTATTGGGGTCAAAAGAAACAAACAATTGGGCGGACTGTCTGGTGGGCTGTGTCCGCTCCAGGTAGAAGGCCAATGCTCTCTTGCAGTCCAATGTGTGCAGCTGACGTTCAGCAGGGCAGGAATGAGGACGGGGAAAGAATGTTGGCAAGACAATTGACTGGTTCAGATGGAACTCCGACACGACCTTTGGCAGAAACTTAGGGTGAGTGCGGAGGACTACTCTGTTGTGATGAAATTTGGTGTAAGGGGCCTGGGCTACCAGGGCCTGAAGCTCACTGACTCTACGAGCCGAAGTAACTGCCACCAAGAAAATGACCTTCCAGGTCAAGTACTTCGGATGGCAGGAATTCAGTGGCTCAAAAGGAGGTTTCATCAGCTGGGTGAGAACGACATTGAGATCCCATGACACTGTAGGAGGCTTGACAGGGGGCTTTGACAAAAGCAAACCTCTCATGAAGCGAACAACTAAAGGCTGTCCTGAGATCGGCTTACCTTCCACTTGGTAATGGTATGCACTGATTGCACTAAGGTGAACCCTTACGGAGTTGGTCTTCAGACCAGACTCAGACAAGTGCAGAAGGTATTCAAGCAGGGTCTGTGTAGGACAAGAGCGAGGAGCTAGGGCCTTGCTGTCACACCAGACGGCAAACCTCCTCCAATGAAAGAAGTAACTTCTCTTAGTGGAGTCTTTCCTGGAAGCAAGCAAGATGCGGGAGACACCCTCTGGCAGACCCAAAGAGGCAAAGTCTACGCCCTCAACATCCAGGCCGTGAGAGCCAGGGACTGGAGGTTGGGATGCAGAAGAGCCCCGTCGTCCTGCGTGATGAGGGTCGGAAAACACTCCAATCTCCACGGTTCTTCGGAGGATAACTCCAGAAGAAGAGGGAACCAGATCTGACGCGGCCAAAAGGGAGCAATCAGAATCATGGTGCCTCGGTCTTGCTTGAGTTTCAACAAAGTCTTCCCCACCAGAGGTATGGGAGGATAAGCATACAGCAGACCTTCCCCCCAATCCAGGAGGAAGGCATCCGACGCCAGTCTGCCGTGGGCCTGAAGCCTGGAACAGAACTGAGGGACCTTGTGGTTCACTTGAGATGCGAAGAGATCCACCAGGGGGGTGCCCCACGCCTGGAAGATCTGTCGCACCACACGGGAATTGAGCGACCACTCGTGAGGTTGCATAATCCTGCTCAACCTGTCGGCCAGACTGTTGTTTACGCCTGCCAGATATGTGGCTTGGAGCACCATGCCCTGACGGCGAGCCCAGAGCCACATGCTGACGGCTTCCTGACACAGGGGGCGAGATCCGGTGCCCCCCTGCTTGTTGACATAGTACATGGCAACCTGATTGTCTGTCTGAATTTGGATAATTTGGTGGGACAGCCGATCTCTGAAAGCCTTCAGAGCGTTCCAGATCGCTCGCAACTCCAGAAGATTGATCTGTAGATCGCGTTCTTGGAGGGACCAACTTCCTTGGGTGTGAAGCCCATCGACATGAGCTCCCCATCCCAGGAGAGACGCATCCGTGGTCAGCACTTTTTGTGGCTGAGGAATTTGGAAGGGACGTCCCAGAGTCAAATTGGAGCAAATCGTCCACCAAAACAGGGATTCGAGAAAACTCGTGGACAGGTGGATCACGTCCTCTAGACCCCCAGCGGCCTGATACCACTGGGAGGCTAGGGTCCATTGAGCAGATCTCATGTGAAGGCGGGCCATGGGAGTCACATGAACTGTGGAGGCCATGTGGCCCAGCAATCTCAACATCTGCCGAGCTGTGATCTGCTGGGACGCTCGCACCCGCGAGACGAGGGACAACAAGTTGTTGGCTCTCGTCTCTGGGAGATAGGCACGAGCCATCCGAGAATCCAGCAGGGCTCCGATGAATTCGAGTTTCTGCACTGGGAGAAGATGGGACTTTGGGTAATTTATCACAAACCCCAGTAGCTCCAGGAGGCGAATAGTCATCTGCATGGACTGCAGGGCTCCTGCCTTGGATGTGTTCTTCACCAGCCAATCGTCGAGATATGGGAACACGTGCACTCCCAGCCTGCGAAGCGCCGCTGCTACCACAGCTAGGCACTTTGTGAACACCCTGGGCGCGGAGGCGAGCCCAAAGGGTAGCACACAGTACTGGAAGTGGCGTGTGCCCAGCTGAAATCGCAGATACTGTCTGTGAGCTGGCAGTATCGGGATGTGTGTGTAGGCATCCTTCAAGTCCAGAGAGCATAGCCAATCGTTTTGCTGAATCATGGGGAGAAGGGTGCCCAGGGAAAGCATCCTGAACTTTTCTTTTACGAGATATTTGTTCAGGGCCCTTAGGTCTAGGATGGGACGCATCCCCCCTGTTTTCTTTTCCACAAGGAAGTACCTGGAATAGAATCCCAGCCCTTCTTGCCCGGATGGCACGGGCTCGACCGCATTGGCGCTGAGAAGGGCGGAGAGCTCCTCTGCAAGTACCTGCTTGTGCTGGAAGCTGTAGGACTGAGCTCCCGGAGGACAATTTGGAGGTTTTGAGGCCAAATTGAGGGTGTATCCTTGCCGGACTATTTGGAGAACCCACTGATCGGAGGTTATGAGAGGCCACCTTTGGTGAAAAGCTTTCAACCTCCCTCCGACAGGCAGGTCGCCCGGCACTGACACTTGGATGTCGGCTATGCTCTGCTGGAGCCAGTCAAAAGCTCGCCCCTTGCTTTTGCTGGGGAGCCGCGGGGCCTTGCTGAGTCGCACGCTGCTGACGAGAGCGAGCGCGCTGGGGCTTAGCCTGGGCCGCAGGCTGTCGGGAAGGAGGATTGTACCTACGCTTGCCAGAAGTATAGGGAACAGTCTTCCTTCCCCCGAAAAATCGTCTACCTGTAGAGGTAGAAGCTGAAGGCTGCCGGCGGGCGAACTTGTCGAATGCGGTGTCCCGCTGGTGGAGAGACTCTACCACCTGTTCGACTTTTTCGCCAAAAATGTTATCCGCACGGCAAGGCGAGTCCGCAATCCGCTGCTGGAGTCTATTCTCCAGGTCGGCGGCACGCAGCCATGAGAGCCTGCGCATCACCACACCTTGAGCAGCGGCCCTGGATGCAACATCAAAAGTGTCATAAACTCCTCTGGCCAGGAATTTTCTGCACGCCTTCAGCTGCCTGACCACCTCCTGAAAAGGCTTGGCTTGCTCAGGGGGAAGAGCATCAACCAAGCCCGCCAACTGCCGCACATTGTTCCGCATGTGTATGCTCGTGTAGAGCTGGTAGGACTGGATCTTGGACACGAGCATAGAGGAATGGTAGGCCTTCCTCCCAAAGGAGTCTAAGGTTCTAGCGTCCTTGCCCGGGGGCGCCGAAGCATGTTCCCTAGAACTCTTAGCCTTCTTTAGGGCCAAATCCACAACTCCAGAGTCATGAGGCAACTGAGTGCGCATCAGCTCTGGGTCCCCATGGATCCGGTACTGGGACTCGATCTTCTTGGGAATGTGGGGATTAGTTAATGGCTTGGTCCAGTTCGCAAGCAATGTCTTCTTCAGGACATGGTGCAAGGGAACAGTGGACGCTTCCTTAGGTGGAGAAGGATAGTCCAGGAGCTCAAACATTTCAGCCCTGGGCTCGTCCTCCACAACCACCGGGAAGGGGATGGCCGTAGACATCTCCCGGACAAAGGAAGCGAAAGACAGACTCTCGGGAGGAGAAAGCTGTCTCTCAGGAGAGGGAGTGGGATCAGACGGAAGACCCTCAGACTCCTCGTCAGAGAAATATCTGGGATCTTCCTCTTCCTCCCACGAGGCCTCACCCTCGGTGTCAGACACAAGTTCCCGGACCTGTGTCTGCAACCTCGCCCTGCTCGACTCCGTGGAACCCCGTCCACGATGGGGGCGTCGAGAGGTAGACTCCCTTGCCCGCATCGGCGAAGCTCCCTCCGCCAACGTGGTCGGGGAGCCTTCCTGGGAGGTGGCCGCGGTCGGCACCGCACGCGGTACCGACGTCGGGGACCTCAACCTGGGCGATGGGCCAGCCGGCGCCACGCTCGACGGTACCGGAGGCGCAAGCACCGCCGGTACCGGAGGGGTAGGGCGCAACAGCTCTCCCAGAATCTCTGGGAGAACGGCCCGGAGGCTCTCGTTTAGAGTGGCTGCAGAGAAAGGCTGAGAGGTCGATGCAGGCGTCGACGTCAGTACCTGTTCCGGGCGTGGAGGCTGTTCCGGGCTGTCCAGAGCGGAGCGCATCGACACCTCTTGAACAGAGGGTGAGCGGTCCTCTCGGTGCCGATGCCTGCTGGGTGCCGAATCCCTCGGCGACCCAGAGCTCTCGGTGCCGACACGGGGAGGAGACCGGTGTCGATGCTTCTTCGATTTCTTCCGAAGCATGTCACCGGAGCTCCCCGGCACCGACGAGGAGGACGTCGAATCCATCCGTCGCTTCCTCGGGGCCGAGACTGAAGAAGGTCGATCTCGGGGGGGCTGTACCGCAGGAGCCCTCAGGGTAGGCGGAGACCCACCCGAGGGCTCACCGCCACCAGCAGGGGAATGGACAGCCCTCACCTGCACTCCACCCAATGCACCACCGTCCGACGACATCAGCAGACGAGGTCCTGGTACCACCGACGTCGATGCAGCTATCCGATGTCTCGGCGCCGATGCAGAGGCCCGATGCCTCGATGCACTCGATGCAGGGGCGGCCGAGGAAGATGGTCTGGACGCTGACGACGTCGATGCACTCGAAGATCCCGGTGCCGATGCCGACGAAGAGCCCGAGAACAACACGTTCCACTGGGCTAGTCTCGCTACCTGAGTCCGCCTTTGAAGCAGGGAACACAGACTGCAGTTCTGAGGGCGGTGCTCGGCCCCCAGACACTGAAGACACGACGAGTGTCGATCAGTGAGCGAGATAACCCGGGCGCACTGGGTGCACTTCTTGAAGCCGCTGGAAGGCTTCGATGTCATGGGCGGAAAAATCACGCCGGCGAAATCAAAAGCCGAAATGGCGAAAATTGAAGCACCAAAATTTAGAGGGAGAAAAATCTCGACCGAGGCCAAAAAGAGGCCTACCCCGACGACGAAAGAAAACTTACCGGGGCAAAAAGCTGGAAGTACGGGGAGGATTTACACGAAACCCGGCGGGGGGTTTCCGGAGCACTTCCCGACTAAGAGAAAACTTTCCCGAAGGAAAAAAACACGCTCAAATAAATTGGACGCGCGAGGTCGACTTTCCGGGGCTCGACACGGCGAAAACACGACCGTACCGAGTGCGGACAAAAGAAGACTGGCCGGCTCGAGCCGGTTTCGGGCGGGAAGACGGCCGCGCATGCGCGGTGCGCGCGGGCGCGCGAGGGCTAGCAAAGGACTTTGCTAGTGAAGTTTCCGATTGGAGGGGCTGCCGTGGACGTCACCCATCAGTGAGAACAAGCAGCCTGCTTGTCCTCGGAGAATTTATTATTCCCACCTTAAGTATTTCCCTAATTTGTCCTGTTTTTCTGTCCTGATTAGATTGTAAGCTCTGTCGAGAAGGGACTGTCTCTTCATGTTCAAGTGTACAGTGCTGTGTACATCTAGTAGCGCTACAGAAAAGTAGTAGTAGTTAATGTAGCTGGGTTTAAAAAGATGTTTGGGAGACTTTCTGGAGGAAAAGACCATAAACCACTTGGGAAAATCCACTGCATATTCCCTAAGATAAGCAGAATGGGATCCTGCCAGGTATTTTTGACCTGGATTGGCCACTGCTGGTAACAGGATATTCAGCTAGACGGACATGGTCCGACCCAGTAAAGCAAATCTTACATAAAGATTTTCAAGCAAAATTACGCTGCATCAATTCCTTCATGCAATAATTACTCAGCCAACAATAAACTGCAACAATTACTCAACACTTATATAAAAAAAGAAAAGCAGACCGTGTTAGAACTAACCTTGGAAGGATTAAATGGCATTCCCAGATATGAAGAGCCCCGGAACCCGCAGCGATTTAAATTTGAATCTGGGGAAAATAAAGTTTAAAAAATAAAATAAATGAACCTTCTACAAAGTGTATAGTTCTTGCATCACAAAACCCATGGAGTGAAATCAATCTTCAATATACTCAGAAGGTGGCTAAACTTGACGGACATGTGTCCAAGTCTAAAACTACAGAAATAAGTTGCACCAAAAGATGACAAGACATCATTTTAGTACTGCAATAATAGACATTCCATTAGCTGACTATTAACTGAATAAGAAGTTATTATGATGGCTTGCACCTTCTCACCAGTGGTGTATCCATTCAAGGTGCATGTGTTGCATATGCACCCCGTCAGACAGTTTATCTGCATTCAGCCTCCTGCTCTCTACTCCGCAATTCTCCCCACCCATTCGCCCCCTCTGCTCCTGCCTTCAAATCACCTCCACTCCAGTCTTCACCTGAGCAGTGGCAGCAGCATTCATAGGCTGCCTGTGCCTGCATCGGGACTTTCTCACTGCCCCTTCTGACACGAATTCCTGTTTTATGAAGGGCGGGATGGCTCAGAGAGAAAATCCCAATGGAGGCAAAGGCATGCCTATGAGTGCCACTGCATGGCCAAAGACTGGAGTGGGGGTGTTTTAAAGGTAACGGGGGGGGGGGGGGGGGGGGGGGGGGGGGGAGAAGAGATGCACCTCTTGCGAAAATTTCCTTTGCCTAGGTTATGCACAGCCTCCTCCTGAATGGAAGGTCAAAGAGAACCTTCCATTCAGGAGGTTCAGAGCAATCTTTGAACCAATATTGCATTGAAATGGAGCACACTGTAGTGCAAGAAACCTATATTCAGGACTCCTCTACTGGAGTCAGTAAGGCTGGATGCACCACAGAAGTGATATTCTCAGGGTCTGCAAACAAGGGGGGGGGGGGGGGGGCTCATCTCATGTAGCCTGGACACTTCCTAATGGACAGCTTTGAAAAAGGTTCCTTTTCTAGCCACCCTTCTATGCTTCCCCTGTGGCTGGAAAGTAGCTGTTCAATTATCAGAGGAAAAACTGTTGGGAAGAGGAAAACAGAGTAATATCCTCTTCCTCCATTCTACAGTTTGTCTTAATATTTAGTTTTGCACAACAAATCAACAAGGCAGTCTGATGATTTATACCACTTTTGAAGCCTGAGGGTGAGAAAACAGGGGAAGGGGGCAGATTACAGCTCTGAGCCTGATCCTTGTCCTCAGCACTGAAAAGCCCCAGGCTAATGATCAAATATTATGCTTTAGTTGGGCAGGTATTAACATCATTCAGTTACCCTTATAAACAGGTGCTCTGCTGTTGCCTTTTCCACCCTCTTTCACTTCTGGCAACCTTTCCCCAATGACTAAGTAAAATATCTCCAGAGGTTACAGGCATTTAGGCCTCCTGTACATAGTTTTCCTTTTGGTGTGTCTAGCCCATTCCCATACAAGGGCCTCACTGTAAATGCTGCAAAGTTCTGCCCACCACATTAAAAGTAATTATTTTGGCATACACTGTGTTTTTATTGTGTGCACAATAATGTAAAAAAAATACAGAATGAAGTCAATATGACAGCTCTTTAGAAGGCATTTGGGTGCTGATGCAGAAAGCTACCATGGGCAGATGCATGTAATTATCTTTGAACATTACTGGCCTCACCAACTAATGCAGTGTGTGGGGGGGGGGGAGTCAGTAATGCAGTTATCTCATGCAGTAGACATCTGTGCACAGCATATTAAAATGTATGCTAAGGAGACTTAGTTAAACTGCCCCAATGCAAAGTGACGGGTAATGTAAAGAGTTTGAGGGAGCATAATGAGAGAGATTTACTGCCAGGTCTGAAGCAGTGAAAGGGTAACCCGAGAGCCCCCTCAACTAGGAAAAGGGTGGTGATCATACATTTAAAAAAAAAAATCTGGTACTCTTGTGGCCCTTCCTCCCCCCCACTACTTTTCTTGTCCAGCAAGCACCTTGCCTTCCTCCTGCCCCAACATGAACACCCTGCCCTCAAAGTCCCTTGTAGTCCAACAGCCCCCCAGATATGACTCCCAAGAAGAGACCCGGAGTCATCCAGGTACAGGAGAACACAAAAACCTGTGTCTCCGCAGAAAGACCACCACTATGAGCATGTCCTCAAAAAGGGTCCTCGGGTCCGACGGAACCACCTGGCAGGGTCCAGAACAGGACCCAAACAGTGCTCGGCAGGAAGGACAGGAACAATGGCCCAAAAGGAAAGCAGCACCTCCACTGCTCTTCTGCTCTGAGCAGACAGAGGCCCCCTCTGACAAGGAGACTGCAAGGAGAGGGGCTACCAGAGGGGAGAACACCAGCCAGAAGCCAGTACCCCGAAAATCCAACACCTAAGCCAAAATGCCCGAAAGCGGCTCCATGTCGGCCCAGATGGGCCAGCCAGCCAGGCCACCCAAGGATGGCCGGGAGACAGCAGCCAGTCACCTCGAATGCCCTGCTGGTTCCTGGTTCCCCATCCCCCGGAAGGGAGAATGCCAGGCCCGAAACAGAGCCTTCTGGCCAAAATTCTGAGGACCAGGCCTACCCCTAGTGCTGACACGAAACCAGGCACTTGCCGAGCCCACAGGGCGGTCCAAGAACGAGGAACGTCCCCTGGCAAACACTGGAGCCCGACTCACCGAGCTCCTGAACTAAATTGCTGAGGGTGTACCAAAGTGTAAACCTGACCACGCAGGCCTTGGAGGTGGCAACCACCGCCTATGGCCGCAGGCAGAACTGACAGCTTGTGGTGAATGCCAAAGACATACCCTAGGCCGAAGCCTGTAGAATGTCATACACAGTGTCCACCAGACAGGCAAAACGTGCCTCCAACCAGGCAGTCCAGGGACTGTCCTGGGAAACAGACTGCTGCTGCCACTGCAAACAGGCCCATGCCGCAGCCCTCAACTCAAGACAACCAGCAGCGGGAAAGACAAAGGGCTACCAACAGAAGCCTGCAGCTCCTAATGCAAACACCTCCAAGACGGGCTACAAGGTCTGATTCAGCTTCCCATCTAGCAGATTCCACGCGGCAATGCCGCCAGCAACCAGGAAGGGAAAATTCAAGGCGACTGCAGACACTGAGTCCAATGTAGGGAACAGAGCTTCTCCTTCTCCCTTCACTAGAGAAAAGAAGTGGGCCATGGTTCTCCCAACCTGCAGGCCTGAGTCAAGTGCACTGTACATTGTGGTAAACAGGCCCTGCATGACCATTACATGGGGAACACCTTGGACAAGCCCGAGGCCCTACGCAAGGCTAGCCGACAGACTCTCCTCCAGAGAACCCGAAGGGTTTCGCTATGGGAAGTGCTGCTAGCGCCACCAAAAACAGGGAGCCGAACTTCCCCCGCTGAAACAGACCAAGCATCTGAGGGTCATCCCCCTCCCAGGGATCTGACAGAGGAGACCCCATAGAGCAGCCCAACTGCAGCAAAACAAAACGAAGATTCCACGTGTTATCCGCTGCGAACTCCTGAGAGCCGGTGGGGAAAACCCCATCTCCTGTCCCCCAGGAGATGCTAGGGCCACTGGAGAAGGGACTACTTGCACCAACCCAAAGTTTGGCAGAGCAAGAGAACAAGCCCAGAAGGGTAGGCTCTGACTCAGGGCCGGGCCCGGCCCGCCCCCCCCCCCCCACCCCCCCCGAAATCACCACTGCTACAGCTGTCTGCACAGGCCCTCGCGCTGGCAGAGAACAAAATGGCTGCCATTCCCGCCTCCCTCTGAGGCGAAGCACCGAGACGCTGCACTGGGGACCAGAGCTGCAAGAAACGCATTGCTGCGACTGAGGCACTCTGTGTGCGTGAGCCCCAACTCAACCCCTCCACTCGGGAACTGGACTGCACACCGTGCAGCAGCCCAAGGAGGAACCCTGCCCGCTGCAAGATGGGAAGCTCCTCATACTCCCAGCGGGGGGCTGCCATGAACGAAGAATGTCGCAGCACAGGAAAGCATGTGGCGCACCGCGCTACCCACTCTTGTCTTTTTTTAAACCAGAGCGCAGCACAACTCAACCATAAAGCTTTTTTTTTTTTGTGAGCACAGACACAAATCGCTCCCAAGGGAGGCCCAAAGCACAGCAGAGAACACACTAACCAGGGGACATTGCCACCCCCCTGTCACGGCAGGGCACAGCACCAACAGCCCGCCAAACTCACTACGCTGCCTGTACTGTTCCTTATCTTCTGAAGCAGACTGGTTGCTGAGCAGGATACCATAAGAACGCAAAACACTCCAAGGGGGAAAACACCACCAGGTATGTCTGCCCACTATGCTCAACCGGGAACCAGTTGACCAACTGGACCAGGAGCAAGGCCTCAGAACCAGAGACAGAGGAAATCTGTCCATCCACCTGCTTGGAGAGAGAAAATACTGAGGAGCTGAGCTGCTAGCAGGGAGCTATGTAGTGGTGCTCAGTTCTGTATTCTCTATCTCCATCTGCTGGTCGATGGACACTTGTCCTGGAATAGTGGGAATGAATGTAATGGAAGGTTTTGTTTTTGGTAAAGGCCATTTCAGCCCACAGAGTCCTTGAGCTCCAAGCCCAAGCTGATCTGCCATAAACAAGATATCACAATAGAATAGACCTCCGCCTTCATTCTAAGTGCCTTCCTAAGATGGTGGTGTAGTTCCATCTTAAACTAGTCAATTGTTCTGCCAGCATTCTTCCCGAAACCCCAAGCCCATCCTGGCAAAAATGTACGACACACTGTGGACTGCAAGAGAGCTTTGGCCTTCTATCTGGAGTGGACTAAAGCCCATAGAGAGAGTCCACCTAGCTTTTTGCTTCTTTTTTGGAGAAAGCAAAGCTGTTTTCCAAGGACAACAGGATGCATTCTTATATCCCCGCCCTCCTCCCCTAGGAGTTGTATGGAATCAGCTAGTATATTAGACTGCCTGGTCCTGCATGGTGGTGGCAAAGTAGGCACATAAGTGCACATGCGAGGTAGACTGTCCCAAAGAAATACTGAGGAGCATCTCCACTTAGGGCTTCAATTCCATTTCCTTAAAGGATAAAATTAAGTAAATGAACAGCTGCTCTTCTCTCCCCATCTAACCATAAGCTAGTCTTAGATAGATCATAGTTCACCTTTATTATACTACAAATAATACAAATAAGCAGCTTACATTTTAAATTTTTTTAAAAGAAAGAGGGAAGAAGTGGGAAAACAAAACAAAGGGAGTCTTAAGTTACTTACATTAATCTATTAAAAAAATGGGAGGAGAAGGACTATGAGTCAAATTAACAATCATACTAAGATACAACAGAAAGGGGGAGAATGAAACATGACAAGACAAAGGAAGTGATGCTGTAGCAGTGTAAAATCATATAGAATTAATGGGGACATCTACTAATGGTAATTGATAAGCTACAATGAAAAAGCATGTTTTTTTTTTATAATGCTTTAATTTTTTAAAATGATAATTCAGAACAAAGATCTAAGGGTAGAGAGTTCCATAAACTTGCTGAAGCAACACTAAAATAGGAAGGACAGAATGTGAGTGTATTTGCAAAAAAAAAAAAAAAAAAGAAAAGAAGGAACAACCAATAGATGCTGATGTGCAGAACAGAGGGCATGCAATGTGGTACAGGGAGTAAGAAAACTAAAAAAAAAAAAAAAAAAGACAGGATTCCAGAGTGCAAAATTTGATAAGCAAGAGTGGTGATTTTAAACTGGATCCTATAAAAAGGCAGGAAGCCAGTGTTCTTTTATCAAAAGAGTGGAGGCACGGTCATATTTTTTTTGCACCATAGATCAATTTAACTAATGCATTTTGAACTACTTGAAACCTACCAACCTGATATTGGAGTAGACCGTAAAGGAGGGAATTGTAATAATCAAGATGGGACATAATTAAAGAATGACTCAGCAGTCGAATAGAGGCCAAGTCAAGAAGGGAACAAGCTGCGTGAGGGTGGGACACAGGGAGGGAAGGCCCGAAGAGAGGCGATCTGCAGACTGCCACTGCTGTGCATCTTTCACATGGAGCGAGGTCGAAGTGAGGCGCTATGATTTGAATTCAGGGGGGCCCGGCCCGGTGGTGGACGGAGGGGGGTGGGTGGAGGTGTGCATATTTATGGGCTGCTCCAAAAAAGGAGACACACACACGGGCGGATCAGGGGCATTCCTGCAGTTTATGTGCACTTTATAGAATAAGGGGGATCTATGTCTAATTTAGGTGTGAGGATTTACACCAGGGTTTAGTTGGTGAAATGCACAGGTCCTGGTGCTAAGCGCTATTCTATGAACAGCTCCTCACTTAGTGCTTAGCACAGGGTTTTTTTCACTGCCATTTATAAAATTTGGTACTTAATATATATGTCACACTGAGTGGTTTCTAATCTTTAAACAAAATGTAATATTAGACAAAGGAAACCTAAGTGAACACACAGCACAGTTTTTTTTTTTTTTTAATTATAACTTCATTTATTTAAAGAACAAAGTTATCCAACACCCTTAGCACCCATACAAATAAGCAACTGCCCCCCTAAACTTGACTGGACGCACTGTGTCTTTCATTTTGCTGTTGAGAAATCTTAGCCATTCTTCTTTGCAGAACTGCTTTAATTCAGAAACATTTGTAGGTTTTCATGCAAGAACAGCTTGTTTCAGGTCCTACCACAGCACCTTATTTGGGTTCAAATCAGGACTTTGACTAGGCCAATACATGACTCTCAATTTTGTTTCTACTCAGCCAGATGTAGACAGCTTACGGATAGATAGATTTATTTATTGTGAACATTTATATCCCACATAATCCCACCAAGGCAGGCTCTATGTGGTTTACAACGTTGAAGGAAGAGTACAATACAATAAAGTCATATGCAAGATGGAGTAGACAGTAGAGGAGGGGAAGAGAGGGGGGTCAACAGGGGAGAGGAATGAGGGAATGCAGGGGATCAAGCAGGAGTGGAGTGAGAAAGATTACACAGGTAAGTCTTTAGAGATTTCTTGAATAGGCTGTGTTCGGCTGTCTCTTTTAACGGTGATGGTAGAGCATTCCAGAAACGGAGGCATGTGTAGCTGAACGACGAGGCAAAGAGCAGCTTATATTTCAAGTTCCTGCAGTTAGGAAAGTGGAGAGTCAAATAGGTGCGGGAGGACTTCACGGAATTCCTGGGCGGGAGGTCAATAAGGCTAAACATATAGGTTGGGGCCTCCCCGTAGACAATCTTGTGAACGAGAACACAGACTTTGAATTCAATTCTTTCTTTGATCGGGAGCCAGTGGAGCTTTTCACGGAGGGGCTTCGCTGCCTCAAACCGCAATTTGCCAAATAGCAGTCGCGCCACTGTGTTCTGTGCAGTCTGAAGTTTAAGGACGTGCTCCTTGCAACCAGTATAAATTCCATTGCAACAACACTTTGTTGGCTCTCTTAACTAGTTTTATTCTTGGTGGGTTAGCAGAGTATACAGTTATATCAGATTAATTCTGTCCATGCATATTGTTATGCACAAAGCAAAAACACAAGATGGGTACAATCTGCTTACTAAAATTATTGCACAACCTCATGAAAATTTTTTCTTCCCAACTGATATGAAATTGGTCTGTGAAAATGATATGCGTTATCATAGAAAAAAAAAACTCACTCACTGTCTTCTGTGGGAAGGACCTGCAGTGAATAAATCCATTCTATTATATCAGCTTTGTTCACCATATCCAAGGCATCTAGCATATCCAGGCCAGAGAGGGCAAAGAATGCAATTGTCAATCTATTAAAAACAAAATCAAGTATATGTTAAGGATTTATTTTATTAGCTTGATTTGTTTGGAGATCTCTAGTCCTTGTCTTAATTATATGGTTCATGTACACCTAGATTAAATTCTAAATTTAAAAATATATATGTTAAAGATGCTGCTTTAAAATGGTCAGAAAAACCTACACAACTAAGGGATATACCCCCTCCCCATTTACAAAGTCACAAAGCAATACAGACACAGCCCATTAAAAGTGAATGGGCTGTGTCGGCATTATGGCAGCAGAAGCTGCTAGTGCAGCTTTGTAAATGGGGGTATTTCTCCCAGAGACACAGAGGGTCATTTTATAAACAGGCTGCCTAGGTTGGAAGTCCAAGTGCATGCCTATTTTTAGGATATTTGTAGCCAAAATGCACCCATTCAGACATGTATAAAAACATATATACGCTCCCCCTGGTAATAAATGAACCAATCAAGGCAGTGTACATGGTTAAAACAAACATTTTTATAAACTATATGCCCGATAGTAAAAAAAAAAAAAAAAACTAAGCTCCTAAAAGTTAAGCTCCTAAATTTGATCCTTATTTTCAGCTTAAAAGTTATGCTTATAAATTTAGGACTGCCATTAATTTGCATAGACTTATAAGCCTAGTACTGTAAATAGTGTTAAGCTCCTATTTCTCCACCCAAAAGCCTTTCAACTACTTTTTGTGCTCTTAACAGGGACAGCAGAACATCTCTTTGGTTGGAAGGGCAAAACAAACCAATCTGAAGTGCCCATCCCCCAAGCCCTCTAGTGCCAATGTTCTGGGCACAATATTGGTGGGGGCCATGGTTCCTGTGACCCACCCCATTCTGCTACCTATGGATCCTAAATTTAGTTTAGTGAAATTTTGAGCATAAAAACTTAGGCACCTCAGCCCCAGTAAATTTTGACAGAGTTATGCCAATTTAGGAGTATAATCAAAGTCAAAAGCAGAAATCCTTTGAATATCAGGTCCCATAAGTACATCTCCTGACTCTGCCCACACTCCACCCAAGCTACATTTCCCTGACACATGGGTCATGTGGACAGTAAATCCCAAACCTGTTCCTGGAGGAACCCTAGTGTTCAGGATATCTGCAATGAATTTTCACGAGATCGATTTGCATACACTGCTTCCACTGCATACAAATTTCTCTCATGCATATTCAGTGTACATATCCAGAAAACCTGGCTGGCTGGGGTTTCCCCAGGACAGGTTTGGAAACCACAGAAATAAACTGTGCCTCATCACTTTATATACAGTTTTTAGGATAATTTTATAAGAGGGTGTTTATGCTTAAAAAAAATCTATTAACAAATTAAAAAAAAAAAAAAAGGATTACCCAAAATGTAAAAGAAAAAGCCTTTTACATCAGGTCCACAGTGCTAAATAATCCAATATTCAAATACATAAGATACGTCAAAAAATATACCAATGCAAATTTTCTCATTAAGAACTACGCAATAAACCTTCACTTTCCCAACTGGGAAAGGAAAGTTGTTTACTGATAACAGGTGTTCTTTGTAAACACACAATAAATGAGCCATGCAAGCAGGTGGTGTCATCATGTTCATTAAAAAAAAAAAAAAAGTTAAAGATTTGAGTGTGGTGGAATTTCTCACATGCTGTGTGAAACCCCCTCTATAAAGGGCATTTCCATAGGTGTGTTTAAAAAGACTGCTACTTGGTTTATTTGACTCCTCTGTGAAGCAGTTTGAAGAAAATATGTTTGTATGCTGGACCAGGTTGCTGTTGAAATGCTATCTTTGCTTTTTCTCCCTAGCAAATTCACTCTGATCTCAGCGTGTGTGATAGAAGAGTCTCACAACTTTAAACAAATTACTAAACTTACTATGTGAAAAAGAGTCATTGCTATGATCATACTGTAGGCATAAAAATGAATGAATATTTATTTGGATTTATTTATCGCCTTTTTGAAAGAATTCACTCAAGGCGGTATACAGTAAGAATAGATCAAACAAGCAATGGATAATTAGAGCAGTAAAAATAATCAAATAATACAACGTATGGCATAGTATACCACCAACAATGTGAACGCAATATGTAATAGAACATTTTAATAGACAGCATAGGGTATAAGAAAAGATGGAACATATCGACAGGTAAGAGAGTAAGGGGAGTTAGAAAATAAGGTGACTAATTTAAAGAAAGTTGCACATGAGATCAGAGAGATGATTAAATGTCATCTCAGCTAGGGCAGGAGTGGATAAACATGTCCTGCTGGAGCACAAGCATGTGTGTGTGCATGTGCGCACACAGGGAGAGCATTCCAGAGTGTGGGGGCTACTCCAGAGAAAGCTCGCTTGCAGGTATCACATCATGTAATGTCTTTTGGAGACAGTGTGGTTAGGGATACATTAAGATGTTTTCCCTTCCCCCTCAGCACTGCATAAGCCTATTTTGTAAAAGGCATATAGGTGCCAATGTAGCATTTATAAAACTAGCTGGCCAATATTTAAAACAATTTAACCAGCTAGAAAACAGCCACCAACCGGTTAAACTGCTTGTTCGCGGCTATCCACACTTAACTAGTTATCTTCACTGAAAATGACTGGTTAGCGCTGAATTCAAAACTGGCTAACTTGTGGGCATTCTGGGGCAGAATCAGATTAAGTGCCGATATTCAGCCACTCATTACACAAGTAAATCACTTACATTGGGCTGCATAAATAGTGGTCCTATCTTTAAGCGGTTTGGCTTATGCGGTCAAGGGCTAAATATTGACTTAGCCGGCTCAAAAAAAAAAAAAGAGAACAAAAATGGATATTCAATGAAGTCTGGACAGGGTCCGGAATTGAATACTCGGGAATAACTCTGGCAGTAAACGCTGAAACACCCATTATATTCCTATGGGCGTCTCAGCATTTATTGCCAGCTAAAAACGCTAGTGCAGCTTTGTGAAAGGCCCCTTCAATTATTACAGCCTCAGAGACAGTACCCTGATGCTCGATCCTTACCATTGCTTTCATGTGAAGCAAGCCTAACCGAAGAAAAACCAAGTGACCCAACCAGTAGGAAAAACTGTGAGCACACCTTCCTGTATACTCCTCCTTGACCCCATCACCTACAAGTGCATAGGTTTCATACCATATGTAATATTTTCACATTTCAACTTTATTTAACTTACTGCAAACAATATGTAAGTAGCTCACAATTAAAACAAATAATTATTGGGTTAACAGTAAAGAGGACTCCACATAAGAAGGCTTAGATTACAATCAAAAATTTTAAAAGACACCTCCTATACCTCTCTGAGTCTGGTTTGAAAACCAACTCTATAAGGGTTCATCTTGGTGCATATGGATGGCACTTACCATCACTGTGTAGGATTCAAGTCTACCTCTGTATAGCTTTTAGTTGTTCGCTTCATGAGAGGGTTGTTCAGTGCGTTTTTCCTAGTGAAAAAGGTGCCAGTACTCAAACGCCAGGCCACCCTTCAGGGGTGGGGTGATCATTGAGGGACCCACCCACAATAGCCAGGCCCCCTGCAACAGTCACAGAATCTATGACAAGGCAAAATTGGTGTTTAGAGCCTGAGCTCTTTCATTAAAACTTGGGGACCATAGGTAAATTTTAGCAATGGAAAAGGTGCCGGTACTCAGTACCCCCTCAAAAAAGGCCCTGGGGTTGTTGCTGACAAAGCTCCATACCTAACCTCCCACTGTGTCATAGGATCTCAACATAGTCCTCACCTACAGCAGCTACAATATCTCTCTCCATATATTGAAAAGATTAATCTGACCACAGTGGTCCATGCCATGATAACATCACGACGATTTTTAAAGGTTGGGGTGGGGAAATCCAATTCTAAGATACAAAAGGAAGGGAGAGAGTGTGTAATAAGAACAAGGACAAGTGCATGGTGATAGGCACAGCATTAACACTGTACAATTAGTCCACTTGAGTAACAGAGAGAAAAAGTAATAGGAATTGAGAACAGCTTTACATTTCTTAGAGAGCTCTGAATGGAGAACCATCAGGAGAGCGTACCACAAAGGCCAAAAAACAAAAAAAAAAAAGACATGGCCATGCAGTAAGAGTACACTTACCACGTGGCCATGTGTGTGTGTGTGTGGGGGGGGTCACTTACTGTGGTAGCATTAAAGGCTTCCGCACTAACCAGGTAGCGCATAGCACTGCCCGTTTACCATCAGATTAACGCCTGCAGAAATATTTTTTAAAGTATTTCTGCTAGTGTGGAAGATGACACACACTGGGGCTTGAACTACTATTCGTGCCCGCACTGGGCCGGCAGTTGTGCCACATTAGCATGCAATAAGCCTGAATTGGGCTTACTGCCACTTTTGTAAAAGTGCCCCTTAAGGAGACTTGACAGCTCGTACAGAACAACTCCTATTTCGTTTGTTGTTGTTTTTTTTTTTTAATATCACGACCTCCAGTTTCCTACAAAACCAACACAGCTAGAAGAACTAGACAAAGCACATACTTACAAAGTTACATGTACTTTGAAAATGAGCCTCCACTGGTCAGCGTCTCCAATGCTTAGCTCTTTGACAGCAGAAAATAAAACCAGCCAACACACATCCCCCCCCCCCCCTCCCAAAAAAGAAAGGCAAATACCTCCAAAATCAACCACACTGTCTGATCTGATATCAAAGTGAAAATTTAGGCAGCTCAAAGACACCAACTAAATTAACCTTGGTAAAAATATCCAAATCAATGTACTGTATTTGCAATAGGGTTCGTGCATTTCTTGCCGGCACAGGGGAACAGCAGGAAAGAGCTGATGGTAGGGTACGGCCACAGACCGGGGCTGCGACTCGAACCCACAACCTACTGTTACCTGCTAGTCTCCAGCGAAGAGTAGCCCTCAGGCAACACCTGAAGACAGCGCAGGAAAAACCGCACGTGACGCTCCCGCAAAAACACCAACCGCTCTTCGCACTCCGCCTCCAACTCCTCGACCCCGTCCGCCATCGCGCCGCCTCCCCCACTTCCGGCGCGAGCCTTTGACGTCACTCACACCACAACTCCTCGCAAGTAGGCTGGCTGAGCTTACAAAGAAGGTTTAAGAAAACGAAGAGATGGGGTAATCCCACGGAGATTTAATAAACAGGAGATGAAGTGACGTCAGAACGCTGAAACCACTTAGGTTAGTCCAAGTTTCCCCTTCCCAGCGCAGCTGTCATTCCCATTCACTCAACGCAAAGCAAGCAAACCTATGAGCTGCTACATCCACCTTGTCGTTCTTTATTATTGGTAGCATTTTTATTTGATCTGACTTATATTTTTAAACATTCCACTTCCATATCATCAAGCTGATCAATCCATAGACTGGTGGGTTGTGTCCATCTACCAGCAGGTGGAGATAGAGAGCAAACTTTTGCCTCCCTATATGTGGTCATGTGCTGCCGGAAACTCCTCAGTATGTTCTCTATCTCAGCAGGTGGTGGTCACACACAGCAGCAGCAGCTCTGGCTAGGCCTCCAAGCCTAATTTTTAGGTTTTGTTGAGTGCCTGGGGTTGAGGGCTCTTTTGAGCAAGTGCAAACCTGGTGGTGCCAGGTCCCTCCTTTTCTCCCCCCTCCCGCTGGCTCCGTTAAAAAAAAAAAAAAAAAAAAAAAAAAAAATTTTTAAACGTCTTTAAAGGCGTTTATTTCGACGTTTATTTAAGCGTCTATTGCAGCTACTCACTGGGACACCAGGTCGTTACAACTCGGAGCGGACAGCAGGTAATTTTACCTTTTTATAGCGGGCGGGGGTTCCCCGATTCTTCTCCTCGTGGCACATGGCGTCGGAGGGCGAGGGCGCAAAGGGTCGCTCCCCGGGTCGCTTGAGCGCTTCTAGAGGGGATGCGGGGGTCTTAAAGCCTGATTCGCCCTTGTTGGGTGGCAGTTTCGTGACCGATGAATGTCCCGGTCCTTCCTCCGGCGTGGCGGTTTTCCCGCCATAAACGCCCATCCCCCGCTCCTCGCCTCCGCCATTTTGGCCGGCCACGCGGCTCGGACGGCTTCTTCTTGGGCCGCCCTTGAGGTTGGAGACATTAATGCCATGAACGCCCTTAATTTGGGCGACGGCACAGAAGCGGCTAAAGTTAAGAGCCGTTCTTCCCGCGCGGCTCCTTCGCGGAGTTTCGCGCCGGACGCCATTTTGGATGCGCAGCAGGCCTCTCCCCCGCTGTTGCGAGCGCCGGTTGAGAGTGCGCCTAGGGCTGTTGCCCAGGCTGCGGAAGTGCACAGTCTGGGGGGTTTCTCCCCCGAGTTTGTTTTGCTGCTGCATCAGGCCTTCCTCATGCACAACGCTGCCCCCGCTCCCTCGTCTGGTAAAGAGGTTGAGGTTCCCAGAGGTAAACGCCCTCGGGTTGATTCCCAGGCCTTGGAGGAATTTGTCTCCTCCGATGTAGATGAGGGCAGCGTGTCTGAGGTCTCCCAACGGTCCTTTGCGGATTCCTTGGAGGAGACGGATCCCCGCTCGGATGGAGCGGATGACCCCTCTGCAGCGCGGCTTTTTCGCCCAGAGGATTTGCCCAACCTGTTGTTACAGGCCATGGACACTTTGAAGATTTCCTCTCCGGAGGACGTCTCTCCCTCAGCCCCTGTTGGCTCCGCCATTATGCTGGGGACGAAGCGCCCGCCGAGAACCTTCCACGTGCATGATGCCATGCACACCTTAATTTCGGCTCAATGGGATGTCCCAGAAGCGAGCCTTAAAGTGGCTAGGGCTATGTCCCGCCTCTATCCTTTGGCTGTGAGTGAACGTGAGGCCTATCTGTGGCCTACCGTGGATTCTTTAATCACTGCGGTGACTAAGAAAACGGCATTGCCGGTGGAAGGTGGCACGGCCCTAAAGGACGCCCAAGACAGGAGATTGGAGGCGGCCTTAAGGTCGTCCTTTGAGGCGGCTGCTTTAAGTTTGCAGGCCTCAGTTTGCGGCTCCTATGTGGCCAGGGCGTGCCTGACTATGGTGCAGCGGGCTTCCCCCTCGGATCATTCCTTGAGGGATGATTGGCCAGCCCTGGAATCGGGCTTAGCCTATGTGGCAGACTTGCTGTATGATGTCTTGAGAGCCTCAGCTAAAGGCATGGCTCAGACAGTCTCTGCGCGGCGGTGGCTTTGGCTGAAACATTGGTCTGCTGACCACGCCTCTAAATCCCGCCTGGCTAGGTTGCCTTTTAAAGGCAAGCTGCTCTTTGGGGTCGAGCTGGACAAAATCGTGACCGATCTCGGCACATCTAAGGGCAAGAAGTTACCAGAGGTCAGGGCTCGGGCTAGTGCTCGTCCCGGTACCTCCAGAGGACGGTTTCAGGAAGCCCGTCGGTACCGCCCGGGCAGGTCGGGTTCTTCTGCCCCCTCTTCCTTTAAGAGGCATTTCTCCCCCAAGCAGCGTTCCTTTCGCAGAGACCGCCGTCCCGGAGGTGCTCCCTCCGGTCCTCCCCCAGGGTCTCGTACCCAATGACGGGGTCTTGGTCCACGCCCCAGTGCAGATTGGAGGACGGCTGTCCTCGTTTCTGGGCGAGTGGACCACAATAACTTCAGACGCTTGGGTGCTGGAAGTCATCAGAGACGGCTACAAGCTAGAGTTCTGCCGACCCTTAAGAGACGGGTTTGTACTCTCTCCCTGCAAGTCTCCGGTCAAAGCTGTGGCAGTGCAGCAGACTTTGGGCAACCTGATCCGCCTGGGTGCGGTCGTTCCGGTGCCAGAAAGTCAGCTTGGCAAGGGGCGTTACTCCATTTACTTTGTGGTACCAAAGAAAGGAGGTTCTGTCCGGCCTATCCTCGACCTCAAAGGGGTCAATCGGGCCTTGAAAGTGCGGCACTTTCGCATGGAGACTCTCCGCTCTGTTATAGCGGCAGTGAAGGCAGGGGAGTACCTGGCTTCCTTGGACATCAAGGAAGCGTACCTGCATATTCCCATCTGGCCTCCTCATCAACGCTTTCTGCGTTTTGCAGTCCTGGGCCGACACTTCCAGTTCAGAGCCCTCCCGTTCGGGTTGGCTACTGCTCCGCGGACCTTTTCCAAAGTAATGGTGGTCATAGCGGCCTTCCTGCGAAAGGAAGGAGTACAAGTCCATCCTTATCTGGACGACTGGTTGATCCGAGCCCCTCTTATGCAGAGTGCGGCAAAGCTGTGGACCGGGTAGTTGCTCTTTTGAGCTCCCTGGGATGGATCATCAACTGGGAGAAGAGCCAGCTGCGCCCGACTCAGTCCCTGGAGTATCTGGGAGTTCGATTCGACACCCAAGTGGGCAGAGTGTTCCTGCCAGACAATCGGATTGTCAAACTTCAGGCTCAGGTGGACCAGTTCCTGGTAGCCTCTCCTCTTCGGGCTTGGGACTATGTGCAGCTGTTGGGCTCTATGACGGCCACGATGGAAGTAGTGCCCTGGGCCAGGGCTCATATGAGACCACTACAACACTCTCTGCTGCAGCGCTGGACTCCGATGTCGGAGGATTATGCGGTGCGTCTTCCCTTGGATCCAGCAGTGCGCAGGGCGCTGAGCTGGTGGATGCAGGCAGACAAGTTGTCTGCAGGAATGCCTCTGGTGACCCCAGAGTGGATTGTCGTCACGACGGACGCCTCATTGTCGGGCTGGGGAGCCCACTGCTTGGGAAGGACAGCGCAGGGGCTCTGGTCTCCTGCAGAGGCGAAGTGGTCTATCAACCTCCTGGAACTCAGAGCCATTCGGTTGGCGCTTTTGGAGTTCATCCCGGTACTGGTGCTGAAGCCTGTACGGGTACTGTCGGACAATGCCACGGCTGTGGCCTATGTCAACCGCCAGGGAGGTACCAAGAGCGCCCCTCTAGCCAAGGAGGCTATGAGTCTATGCCAGTGGGCGGAAGCGAACCTGGAACAGCTGTCAGCGGCCCACATTGCCGGAGTCATGAATGTCAAGGCGGACTTTCTCAGTCGCCATACCTTGGAGCCCGGAGAGTGGCAGCTATCTGCTCAGGCGTTCTTGGACATCACGAAGCGCTGGGGCCAGCCGAGCCTAGATCTGATGGCGTCATCGGCCAATTGCCAAGTGCCGCGCTTCTTCAGCAGAGGACGGGACCCTCGATCCCTGGGAGTAGATGCTCTTCTCCAACAATGGCCGACACAAGAGCTTCTCTATGTGTTCCCACCCTGGCCCATGTTGGGCAGGGTCCTAGACCGGGTGGCAAGACATCCCGGCAGGATAATCCTGGTGGGTCCGGATTGGCCCAGACGTCCCTGGTATGCGGACTTGATCAGGCTCTCAATCGACGATCCTCTGCGGCTGCCAGTGGAGCAGGGCCTGTTACATCAGGGTCCCGTGGTGATGGAGGATCCCTCCCCCTTTGGTCTTACGGCCTGGCTATTGAGCGGCAGCGTCTGAGGAAGAAGGGCTTCTCAGACAAGGTCATCGCCACTATGCTGAGAGCGAGGAAACGCTCTACTTCTACTGCTTACGCCAGGGTTTGGCGTATCTTTGCAGCGTGGTGTGAAGCAGGCTCACTTTCTCCCTTCACTGCTCCAATTTCTTCAGTGTTGGCGTTCCTGCAAGAAGGTCTGGACAAAGGCCTGTCGCTCAGTTCCCTTAAGGTCCAGGTAGCGGCTCTGGCTTGCTTCAGGGGCCGCCTGAAGGGTGCTTCCCTGGCTTCCCAGCCAGATGTGGTGCGCTTTCTCAAGGGAGTTAATCACCTGCGCCCTCCTCTGCACTCAGTGGTGCCTGCGTGGAATCTCAACCTGGTGCTAAGAGCATTGCAGAAGCCGCCGTTTGAACCCTTGTCGAGGGCATCTCTGAAAGACCTGACGTTGAAAGCAGTCTTTTTGGTGGCTATCACTTCAGCCAGAAGAGTTTCCGAGCTCCAGGCGCTCTCATGTCGAGAGCCTTTTCTGCAGTTCACTGAGGCAGGAGTGACTATTCGCACAGTGCCTTCCTTTCTGCCCAAGATTGTTTCTCGCTTCCATGTGAATCAGCAGTTCTGTCTCCCTTCCTTTCGTAGGGAGGACTACCCAGAGGAGTACTCTGCTCTTAAATATCTGGATGTGAGACGAGTCATCATCAGATACTTGGAAGTGACCAATGATTTCCGGAAATCGGATCATCTGTTTGTCCTGTTTGCAGGTCCTCGTAGGGGTCTGCAGGCTGCTAAGCCTACAGTGGCAAGATGGGTCAAGGAAGCCATTGCAGCGGCTTATGTGGCCGCAGGGAAGGTGCCGCCTATCCAGCTGAAGGCTCACTCCACAAGAGCTCAGGCGGCCTCGATGGCAGAGGCCGGTTCCGTCTCCTTGGAAGAGATATGCAAGGCGGCAACTTGGGCTTCGGCCCATACATTCTCCAAGCATTACCGCTTGACTGTGGCTGCTCGGGCGGAGGCCCGGTTTGGAGCTTCAGTGTTGCGGTCAGGGATTTCTATGTCCCGCCCTGGGTGAGTACTGCTTCGGTACATCCCACCAGTCTATGGATTGATCAGCTTGATGATATGGAAGGTAAAATTATGTATAATCATACCTGATAATTTTCTTTCCATTAATCATAGCTGATCAATCCATAGCCCCTCCCAGATATCTGTATTGTTTTATTCTGGTTGCATTTCAGGTTCAAGTTTAGTCTTCAGTTACTTCAGAAAGACTTCGTGTTCAAGTTTTTTCACTTGGATTCTTCAAGAGTTAAGACGAGTTTGTGTTACAGTGAGCTGCTGCATTCCTCTCCCCTCCGTTTTACGGGGCTGGATTGAGACTTATAATTCTGCCGGCACTCCCTCCCGCTTCGTGCGGCTGTAGGGCAGTTTTGTACCCCTCCCGCTTCGGCGGTGTTCGGGTCAGTCAGCTCCTCCCGCGGTTGCGGTTGCAGGATAAGCCAGATCCCCCCGCATCGGCGGGGTGGTGTCCCTCCCCCGCTCCGCGGGGATGAGCTGGACGGATTCCCCTCCCCCACTTGTGTGGGGATGAGCTGGGTTAATTCCCCTCCCCCGTTTCGGCGGTGGTGAGCTGGGCAGAGTGTCCCTTCGTGGGTGTAATTCTCTAAGTGCTGAGTCCTGCGGATGGAGCTTTGATATCGACATACTGAGGAGTTTCCGGCAGCACATGACCACATATAGGGAGGCAAAAGTTTGCTCTCTATCTCCACCTGCTGGTAGATGGACACAACCCACCAGTCTATGGATTGATCAGCTATGATTAATGGAAAGAAAATTATCAGGTATGATTATACATAATTTTACCTTTGTGCAGCATACGGATGTACACAGAGGAAGTATAATAACTGAGTAACTTTTCATAGGTAGAGTAGTAATTTGTTATAAATCTTAATCAGTGGTCAGTTGGAGGGGCTGGTTACAGGGACTGACACCCTAGCATTGTTATATTTATGTAGAGATTTTTTTTTCTCCTGGTAATGGGCCACTAAAACAGACATCATGTTTATGAGAATCAGGTGCTCAACATTCAGAGTTCCTATCTATTTATGACAGTCATATCCCACATTTAACATGTATTAGGTTAAAACCAGGGAGCATTTGAAAGGTTTTTTTTTTTCCTGTGCCTAGATAGATCAAAAGAGAAAGATGGTTTGTGGGAACTTTGCTCCTTCTATTTTGAATGCAATGATATATTATAAAAATGCACTTAATATTGTTTATTACTATTATTTGCTACTGGTTGATATTTATTTGAATTTTACTCGCACCTTTTTTCAGTAGTAGCTCAAGGTGAGTTACATTCAGGTACACAGTATTTCCCCTGTTGCTGGAGGGCTTACAATCTAAGTTTGTACTTGAGACAACAGATGTGATTTGAATCAGCTGCCTCTGGATGTCAAGATGGGTGTGCTAACCACTAGGCCACTCCTCTCGACAGCAGAAGTGAACCAAGTCAACTTCATGCTTTGTAATATAATTTTTAATACCATTTTCTCAGTTACTACCCAAATAAAATTATAATGTTAATTATTTAACCATGTCTGCCTCTTATGGTAGTTAGGATAACCTGGTCCTGGAGTTGCCCAAGGCAGTCATTCATGAGAGAGATTTGCATATAGTGGAGGCAGTGCTTGTTATGAAATTCTTTCAGTCCTACTGATCTGCACATCTGTTGTGTTATTTTGATTGGATGGAAACAGGAGGGCTTATAGGGAGGGAGGGGAGTACGAGAGGGGAAGGGTTCTTGGGGTATGTTTTCTGTAAAAATTTTTATTGTGCCATGTTGGATGGTTTACAGGTTTTTTGTCTTGTTCTGTAAGAAGCTTATGTATATCATAAAGGCCATAAAAAGGTGCAAACCATACATATTTCTAGTTTTTATTATAAGCTGTTTTGCTCTTCTTGAGCTGGGAGCAGATCTAGAATTATAAAACAGCATTTTTATGGCAACTACTTTCTAAGGCTGTAGAAATTTGTGGTTTGACATTTTGGCCTGTGCTAACTTGTGATAACTGAGCCAGAGACTCCTATGACTAAGGACACCTGCTGTATCCAGATAAACAATCAGAAGGAGAAGTTGAGTGGGTGTGGGCACAAGGGTGGGGGTAGTAACTTGGTAACATACCCATTATCTAATGAAAACTTATGCTTATATGCATGACAGGCCCTAACTGCCAATATAATAAGGGAATAAATAATAGCATTTGATGGAACATGTTGGAACATGAGACATAACAGGAAACAGAATATTCTGGAAAGATGCATATTCATTAGGTAGGAAGGGTAATTACAATTAAGATAATGAAGAAAGGAAGAAAAAAGTATTTAAGAGGAAACAGAACTGAGGATGGCAAACCTCAATGTGCCTACACTAGCAGGTGGACATATTGACAGCTCCCAGGGAAAACTCTTGTTTTTATTTGCTACATATTATACTGTATTGGGAGTTTGTGTTACTATTTCAATAATTACTGATTGGCTTCTTTGACAATTTGAATAAACATTTATTATGTCTAATAGTTATTTAGTAGCCAGAGTTTTTCTTGCCTGGAGAGTAAAGATTTACTCTTTCAGAAGGTTACTTCTGTTGCAGAGGCAAGACAGAAGTGAATACTTATCAATCAACATGTTTTGCTTTTAATAAACTACTAACCTAATAAAGTGGAGGAGTGGCCTAGTGGTTAGGGTGGTGGACTTTGGTCCTGGGGAACTGAGTTTGATTCCCGGCACAGGCAGCGCCTTGTGACTCTAGGCAAGTCATTTAACCCGCCATTGCCCACTGCATTGAGCCTGCCATGAGTGGGAAAGCACAGGGTACAAATGTAACTAAAATAAATAAACTAGATGTACACAGCGCTGTACACTTGAACATGAAGAGACAGTCCCTGCTCGAATAAAGATGATTAAAACATAAAAAATAAGTTTTGGATGTTACTGAATTCTGTCTCACTGTATTTCCAGTTTTGGTACAGTATAAGCCATCACAAGAACAAAATATAAGAAAATCAATGGACTGCATTAGGGGCTTATAGCACATTTAGTTATGTTTCAACAAATGAGAGATCTGTCAGAAAATATTTTTATTATTTTGACTTATAAACCTCTTGTCTCTGAAACATGCTCAAACAGAATAATCCATTTGTGTATCTAAAAGGTAAACTTCTACAAAACAGGTGAAGATGTGATTCCATGTGCCGCAATAAAAGGAGAGTTTAATTCTACTTCCATTTAATTTCAATATATTCCATCATCTTTATAACACCAGGCTTCCCAAGGCAGATTACACCAACATTTAAGATGAACCCATCAGGAAACAGGATATCCTTACTGAAATGTGGCCATCTGTATTGTATACAGTGTATTTATTTAGTTTTTAAAGTAGAAAATGAGCAGAAAACACAGAGTTTAAAACTGCTGTTTCTACCAGCTATGATAATTAATTAAGCTATTTTAGTGATATTCAATTGTTATTTCATGATATTAATATCTACATATGGGAAGCTTTCAAATACATTAAAAAGCTGTCCAATAAGTAAAAAAAAAACAACAACAACTTTTGTCCTCCACCTTTTAAGGCACTGCCTATCCAATTGATACAGCTTTAGACTTGTTACAGATGGACCAACAATAAAAAAACGACAATGTGAATGCAGCAGCTCATAGGTTTGCTTGCTTTGTTTTGAATGAATGGGGATGACGGCTGCGCTGGGAAGGGGAAACTTATAGTGGACTAGATAGGCTCACTTCCAGTCCTGTTTATTAAACCTCCTTGGGTAATCCTATTGTTATAAATTGCTCCCAGATAATCTAAGAACTTACACAAAAAAAAGAACTTCCAAAAGCAAATTGGTGAAACAAGTTTTAATTAATTTATTGTTTCAAAATACACTCTTGCAAGAATGGGTGACTCTAAAAGCAAGCAGGCACACCCACAGTTTATATTTCTTTCTCTTTGTAACACAGGTTTCTGCCCCTAAGTTTTCATTGGATATTGATTTCATATCTATAACATTGTATGACAGCCTCCACCCCTCATTTCTGTTCTCTTCTGAGAACTGAACATTTTCCATAGAAAGAGCCTCTATTTATTGTTTAGGTTTTATACTCGGTTTACATTTTCTTATCTCAGTCTTCAGACCTTCATGTGAGATCTCTGCATCAGCAATTTCAGCCTATTGGGCTTCCTTCCCCCCACTGCTTGTTAGCCAGCAATATCCTGTCTTTTAAAACTGCCAATTCTTCTAGTCCCCCCCTCCCCGTCAGCAATTTTAAAGCCATCTTAAAATGTTATATTAATTTCTATGTATTAATGTGGTAGTTCTTATTAGAAATGGCTTGCAGTATTAGTACACACACACACAAATATAGTTATACTTTTATCCCTAAAGATTACCTTTCTACAAGGGCATTTTACCTTTGCAATTTTGTTAAGTGAAAAAGCAATATATTTACACATTTCTCATACTATCTAGTCCCTTATATGATCTTGCCAGCAGTAGGCGGAGCTTGCTGCCGTTTTAATACATCCAAAACAATAGCAAGTGCTATTGAAAATAAAACAGTAGCAAAAGATTATTAGAAATAATGGACTGCCTATGCCTAGTCCATCTGTAAAAAGTCTAAAGCTGTTCCATTTGGATAGGCAGTACCTTAGAAAGTGGAGGACAAAAGATTATTATTATTTTATTTTTTTACTTATTTGACAGCTTTTTAATTTACTTGAAAGCTTCCCATATCTAGATATAAATATCATTAAATAAAAATTGAATATCACTAAGACAGCTTTCAAAAATTATTGTAACTGGTAGAACCAGCACATAAACTCTGTATTTTGTTCTCATTTTTCTACACTGTTTTATACTATACAGATGGCCAAATTTCAGTGAGGATATCCTGTTTCCTGATGGGTTCATCTTAACTGTTGTAATGCGCCTTGGGAAGGCTGGTGTTATAAAGATGGAACATATTGAAATTAAATGGAAGTAAAATTAAACCCTCCTGTCATTGTGGCACATGGAATTACACCTTCATCTGTTTTGTAGATGTTTACATTTTAGATACACAAATGGATTATTCTGTTTTTTAACATGTTTCAGGGGCAAGTGGTTTTATAAGTCAAAAGAAACATAAATATTTCGTTTCATGCAGATCTCTTTTGTTTAAACATAACTAAATGGGCTATAAGCCCCTAATGCAGTCCATTGGTTTTCTTATATTTTGTTCTTGTGATGACTTATACTGTGCCAAAAATAAAAACTCTTATCTCTATCTGGTTGATAATAAAAGGAGCTCCTTAACAGGTTTAGTGGCTGTACATGAGGAAGTGTGATAGTGAATAAATACATTTAAGTTTGTGTCCCTAATCACGCATCCAAAGTTTATATAATCCTTTCAAGAAAGTCAATCATTTAGGGGCCCCTTTACTAAGTGGCGTAGGCACCTATGCGTGCCAATTTGGAACTACCGCCCAGCTACCACGTGGCCCAGGTGATAATTTAATTTGTTACACGTATTCACTACATGCACTGGAAATTTTCCAGTGTGTGGCACTAACCGAGCTATGATCATCATTGTGTGCGTGCTGATTACTGCCCAGTTAATGCGCGAGACCTTACTGCTAAGTTAATGGATGGCGGTAAGGTCTCAGGCCCAAAATGGACACGTGTCAATTTTATTGTGCCACATGTCCATTTTTGGCCCCCAAAAAAGGGCCTATTTTGCAGGTGTGCTGAAAAATGGACCTACACACATCTACACCAGCACAGGCTACTTTTCGATGCACCTTAGTAAAGGGACCCCTTAACTTATTAGTGGAACATAATCACAGAGGCACACTATGGTCACATTTTCAATATGGTAATACTAGGGCCCATCTAAGGAACAGGTTATTTTGAGTTAGTCTTCACTGGACCAAACTTGCTTTCCTTGTGCCATCACCATCCACCTAGATAGGCAGTGTCTTAAAAGTTGGAGGATAAAGGATTTTAAAAAAATATTTACATCACACATTATCCCAAGCAAAGTTGGGTTCAATGTGGCTTACATATGAAAATACAGGGAGACAGAATAACAGAATTCAGTTATATCATGGGAGCAAATATATGGCTATGTCTGAAACATTTAACAAAGTTGAGATTAGAATATACCCAACTGGGCATTTAAAAGTCTGTCATTTAATGATGCCACATGTTCAGAAATCAGATCCATAAGTATAGACAGTTATTCAAATATCACATGCATACACCAGAACAGACATCCACACACACATTGCAATAGTAAACAACAATTTCTAGAGTACATCCAAAACTTAGGGCCCTGTTTACTAAGCTGCGTTGTACGCACGCTGACTTTTTAGCATTCACTAAAAATTAGTGCATGCTAATGATAGAAACACCCATTGGGTGTCTCTAACATTAGCGAATGCTAAATTTTAGCACATGCTAAAATGTTTGTGCGCCTACAGCTCAGCTTAGTAAAGAGGACCCTTAATTTTTATTTTCTCATTTCCATCTTTCAAAATTCCAGACAGCAGATGTACAGATCAGCAAGACCCAAAGCAGTCCAGAACAAGTCAAGTCAGAAACAACACAGTTTATACCTAACTGTTCAACCATCCTTAGGATTCATCTTTTGGTTTAAAATCAAAACCATGTGCATATAAGGACTGGATAAATGAATTAAAAGAAAGTTTAAAGCAAATGCCCTTAATATGTAATACTTGGTAGCAATAATGAAACAGTGATGGGATATTCACATAGCAAGCAATCTGAGCCAACAGATTTATTTTCCATATAACATAATTAAGAGCCCTGTTTACAAAGGCGCATTAGCGTTTTTAGCAAACGCTAACTGTGGCCCTTTGTATGAACTTGGTGGTATGGTATAATTTGGCTTGCTCAACAGAGAGCCTCTGTTTCACTGTTAGCTTCCTCAGGAGTCAAATCCCCACGCCTCTTTATGTCTTGCCCGAAGGCGGAACAGAAAATAATAAGAAGGCAAGAAGACATAAAGAGGTGTGGGAGGTTGACTCCTGAGGAAGCTAACAGTGAAACGGAGGATCTCTATTGAGCAAACCAAATTATACCATACCCGATTAAGATAAGTGCCCTTGAACAGTTACGTTCTGGATAATAGATATAATACATTTTGATACAGAAATAAAAAAAAAAAAGTAAAGTAAAATTTAACGATGGGAGGTTTTTAAGACTGATGAAGAAGGTCACCTGGCATCCATATTTTTAATCACACCATTGAGAGCAGAGCATCTGAAGTCTTCCCCCCGTTAAGTAAATGCATCAAATATAAACAGGAGGGGATGTTGTGCAATGTGGAGAGGGCATCTATAGTTTGTGTGGTTATTCATAAGAGTTTTTGAAGAGATAGATTTGACGTGGAAAAGGTAGTGGTAATTTTTGTGTTCATTTGTAGAGTTTTGGTGATATTTATTCATATAGTTTTTGAGAAGGTAGATTTGAAAGAAGATGACTGTATCTTTGTGATTAGCTGTAGAATGTTTTTGAAGAGGTTTTAATTTCTTCTCTGAATTGGAGATTTGTGAGCTGTTTATGGTTTTTGGTATAGAGTTCCATCATTTGGAACCCAGGTAGCTAAATCCTGCTGTGTAGATAGTTTTGTAGATGATGTTTCTGCAGTTGGGTAGATGTAGGAGTAGACAGTTTCTGTTTTCTGAGCATTTCTTGAGGATAGTTCAATCATGTTAAGCATATATTCAGGTGCCATTCCGAATAGTATTTTGAAGATTAGAGTTGCTCTTTCATATGCTTCTGAATTTTGTTAACAGGTGGTTAAGCCCGTTTCAGTGCTGTGTTGTGGTCTGAAACCTGATTGGGATTTATGAAGAATTGATAATTTTGTCAAGTAGTCTGTTAGTTGCTGTGTTACTACACCTTTCATCATTTCGCTCAGTAGTGGTATTGAGGCTACTGGTAATTTTTTTTTTTTTTTTTTTAGTTACATTTGTACCCCGCACTTTCCCACTCATGGCAGCCTCAATGCGGCTTACATGGGGCAATGGAGGGTTAAGTGACTTGCCCAGAGTCACAAGGAGCTGCCTGTGCCTGAAGTGGGAATCGAACTCAGTTCTTCAGTTCCCCAGGACCAAAGTCCACCACCCTAACCACTAGGCAGTGTTTTTGGGGATAGGTGTGAGTACTATGTCACCTTATGCTCTGTTCTCTTTTTCAAGTTGCCAGTTTGGAATCACTGCAGTCAATAGAGAGGGGCGGGGGAGATGAGCTGAATAGGACAGTTATTTTGAGAGAGGAGAGTAACTGACCTTAAGCACTTCTTGGAATGCAGCTATGAGAAAAGCTTCCACAAAGCTTGTTTTAAATCTTTGTTTAAATCAGAAACATGTTTTTCTTGAGGCTGTTTATCTTCTTTCCCAGATTACTTGGGTGTATGAAGATCTTTAATTCATTTGGCCAGAGCAGATGTTTGTATTAGAAACATAGAAACATGATGGCGGATAAAGGCCACATGGCCTATCCAGTCTGCAACTTCTAACTCTTCCTTTTCCTAAGCGATCCCACATGCTTATCTCCCATGTCTTTTTAAAATTCTGACACAGTCCTTGACTCCACAACCTCCACTGGGAGGCCTTTTCCATGCCTCCACCACCCTTTCCGTGAAATACTTTCTTAGATTACTCCTAAGCCTATTTCCTCTTAACTTCATCATATGCCCCCTCATTCCAGAGCTCTCCTTCAGGTGAAAAAGGCTCACTTCCTATACATAAATGCCCCTTGAGATATTTCAACATCTCTATCATGTCTCTTCTCTCCCAGCATATACATGTTGAGGTTCATAAGCCTGTCCCTACATTTTTTGTGTATTAAAGTAGGTGGGATTACAGAGCTTTCTATCTATTCAGTATAACAAAAGCCAGTTTGTCTTTGGCTGCAATTAACAGGGGAGACAGTGCTTGGTAAGGTTCTTGAGTCGCTTTTAAGTAAGAAAAGTTGAGATTCTCTGATAGATATGCAGTCATTCGGTAGAACTGCTAACTGTATTTATATTTTGTACTTTTATATCTTGAAACAAGGTAAAATAGTTTTAAAGTCTAGTATCTGATATCGAGTAGGCACTTCTGTTCACTAGAAAAATTGATCTAAAGACTGTATTTCACATCTGTGAGATTATTGGTAGTTTGAGGGGGAACTTCAGCTGATATCAGAAATTTCGAGATAATATAGGTTAAAGATATGAACTTCAACTCAAGGAGTTGCAGTTATGGTTTCATCATTATGCAGTTCCTGAATCCTGGTGTTGTTTGATGATCCAATTGATGCAGATTCATTCGAGGCTTTTTCTTTTCTTCGTGTAGATCCAGCTCATCACAGGAAAGAGAGAGGTTGCTTGCTTGTATAGTGCAGGGACACAAAGTTGCTTTTATCCAGTCAAAACAATGAGTTTAAACTAAGTGAAGGAAAGAAATCTCAAAATAAACTCAGGGCTGGTGACCCAACATATACTGAGCAGAAGTATGGAAGAATTTGAGTAGTAAATAAACAAATAGTGTATTTAGCCTGAAATATGGGAGCCTGATCTGAACACAGCCCTGCAGCTACCATAGAGCATAGTAGCAAGTTGAACCTGTAAGCAGGAGAAAGGAAGGTGCTAGGCCTTCAATCAGTAGCATAGGCGCAGGGAAGGGGTCTTGGAGACCTAGGGCTCCTCCTTTGGGCTAAGGCCCCCTCTAAAGCTGCAATACTTGTCCAATGGCTGGTAGGGTAGCTGAAGCCCTGCCAGCTGAAGAAATCCACTGTCTAAGTCAGCCCCTTCCTCCTCATACTGCCTCAGGAGGGAGAAAGTCAGCAGGGTGTCTCCAGTCACCAATGCTTGCACTCCAAGCATGCTGTTTGTGCATGAACTGAGCATGCTTGGGGAGTGCTGGCATTGGTGGCTGGAGAAACCCCACTGATTCCTCACTGCTGATGCAGCACGAGGAAGAGAGCCACATTGGCAGTGGATTTCTTCAATTGGCAGGTCTTCAACATCCCCACCAGAAAAAGTATATATAATGTGGGGTGGGAAGGGAAACTTGTGCCCCCCCCAAAAAAAAATGGGTTGCTGGCTATGCCCCACCTTCAACCACGAGATTAAAATGTTTAATCGTGCAATTAATCACGATTAAACATTTTAATCACAATACAGCCCTAATTATTATTCCAGGAATTATAAGGTGGCCTGTCCAAAATGAGAGAGGCAACAGCCCATGCTAAAAAGCTATATTACAGTTTTTCTCTATATGACAACCCTTGTAGATCTTAGAGTTTCTCTGCAGAGAGCCAGATGAATCAGCCACACAATCCTTCCCACCTCCTCTTCTGGCTGAAGTTAACTAAGCTTTGGAATGAACGGAAGTACAATTTTTCCTTAAGTTAGTCACCCTTATTTCTGTCTACATGCTCCACTTCCGCTTATATCCTGTGCTGTCTATTAAAATGTTTTAATGTGTTTTTTTGTTGACATTATACGTAGCATACTATACCATAAATGTGTACTGTTATTTGAACATGTTTATTGCTGTAATTGTCTATTACTTATGTCTGGCTTATTCTTCCTATACAGCACCTTGGGGTAAATTTCATCAAAAAGGTGGTATATAAAAACCTCATAAATAAATAAGCAACGGACACACAGGAGGCAGCACTTACACATGCCCAGAAAGCTTTTCTGGACTCTTCTGGGCTCTGGGAGACCAGATCTGATCTGGGGCCGTCAGGAATTATATCACCCACATTTGTGGTTGATTTATCCACAGAGAATTTACAGATAAGTAACCACACTTTCTCCACACTCACATCTTGTCATTTACAACAATCATTCTTCTAATCTACTTAGCACTACACATAATTTCAAAATAGTCCCGTCCCCCCCCCCCCCCCCCCCCCGGTTATACAACCACATCTGGAATGGTTCTCCTCTGGTCTCTATATCAGGAACATGACTTGTTACAGCTGTTCAGTTGTGACCTTACTGCAGACAATTATTGAAAAGTTTCAGAAATTTAAACCATTACAATTGTGTAACCTTTTGATTTCGTATTTCTTCTAAACCAGGGCTTCCTGAATCTAGACCTTCAAGACCACAAACTGATCTATTTGTTTTGGGTTTTTTTTAATATATTTCTGTATATGTATGCCCCTTGCCTATATATCCACATTCATTAAGATGACTTAAACCCCAACTGATGTGTCAGACAGGCCCTTAAGGGTACTCTGTGTTACACTGTGTGTTGTAGACCTGGAGTACCCGCGGAAGGCATAGCTGAAACATCAATGTAGGGTTGGTGTCAGTCTTTTTAATGAAGCTGGACATTTTGGATTAAACTGAAGGAAGGATTTACAGCCTGGCTTTGTGTTTTAAAGAGACTGCTTTTACTGCTATTTGGATCACTTTAGCAATCTTTGATTGTTTTACATTTGGGACACAATGCACTTCACTGGAAGATAATTGTTCTATTACAAATTTGAGACTAATTTTTGATGTTCTGCCAAGAAAGTTATTGATGCTCAAATATTTTTTAAAGCATGAAGAAAAACGTTGTGGGTTGAGCTGAATTATCTTCAGGCATTCTGCTACAGATGCCTCTCAGGAATTTCCAGGGTACAGATGCCAACACAAGTCAAAACTGTTCCAATTCCCATCTACACCAGGGTGTCTGTCTACTGATTTACAAAGAAAGCCCAAGCCATCTGAGTACTAGAGGGTAGGTCCTTGTTGCATACACAGTCTGCTTTCTATTGCTAGAGATGGGGTTTTAGAATGCTGTTTATCTACCTGTCATCTTAAGATAAAAAAAAAAATGGTACTGCAGATAGCAAATTTTTGGCTTACGGTAAAATCAAGAGGATAAGAGAACTACTATATCTCCATACTTAGGACCATAGCCCAGATAAAATATGGAGAGTAATAATAAAATGAATAAAACACTTCTGAACAGAATAACTGCAAGCTTAAACACAGTAAATGAGACTCAGCAATTACTTTCTCCCCAAGATCCCATTACTAAGTGCAATTATGTTCACTATCAGATCAAACATGTTAAAGAAAATAAATATTTATTATATGAAATGCACTTTTGAAGCCACATTAATATTAATGTAACTGCAGTAGAGATGACAGCTGTTTTAAGCTATGATAGGAAACCTCAAGATCAGAGCAAGCTATTTTAACCAATTACTGGATGTTAAACAGATCAACACTAGTGCTGTTAAACCAACTAATTTACAATGGCTAAAACAGTCAGTGGTCCTTGATAGAAAGTCAAATGGGTTCAAGCCAGATAATGGAAAAGTACTTTTAAGTTCCCCCAGAGCCATTTTAATACTGGCATTTTTGGAAAGGACAGAAAATGAAACTCATTTAAATATTTCACTCTAACTGTGCAGATGGTACTATATGTGTATCATAGTATTTTACAGAAGATTCTGATTGTTAAATTTGTGTTTCTAGAAAAATAAGAAATAAAATCAAACTCTTGCTACATCTTAGATCCACGTACAATACATGCCCAGTCAGGCACCATGCTTCTGTTCCCTTCAGGAGGTGTTATGATTTACTCTGTCCTTTGAGCACACTATCACCTAATTAAGTTCTCAGAGCCCAAAGATTTTGAAGCATTTTACATGAAATCCAGATTCAGCTCTCTCAGCTATAATCCTTGTCTCCATGATGGAACAGACCTACAAAAAATAAAATAAAAAATGGAATATTAACATGCCACAATGAACCAAACAATGCAAATCAGAGTGTTAGCGTACAGAATCTGCTTTCATCCCTTACCTATGTGGAATGTGCAGAAGTGGTCCTGAACCACCCACTGGCCCTGGAGTTTTTGTCCGTTCTTCCCATCCCTTAGTGAGTTTACATACTCTAGATGCATCTCTTTTTACGTGAATTTCAACCTGTCAAAAGTTGCAAGTTATAAGCTCACATTACGTGCATCTGCAAAAGTCACTGAAATGAAACACACCACAGACTCCTGTATAGGGTGGATATTTAGTTCTCCCCACTTTAGACACTGCTTGAAGTCTATGAGGATTAGTTACCAATGTGCACTGGGAGACTAACCTATGGTTCCTGCCAAATGATGCATAGTACATGGAAAAAAATCAAATGCTATCTTTAGGTGTTATTTTACTGTAACCTGAGCTGAATGATGAGATGCAAAGCATCACATTATTATGCAAATCAAGTAACACAGCTTGCATTTAACTTCAAAAGCTACACTATTTGTGGAAAAACAACATCAGAGCTGGCATTGCTTTTCCTTTCCTGGAGCATCAGAATGCAAGGTTGTTGTGTTTATTCTGAGTTTCTACTTACTGTTTGTCTACATAAATACTAAAGAGGTGGACTGAATGCCAACAGAGAGATGTCTCAACTCAGTTTTCAGTTCCCTATCTCCACCTGCTGGTTGATGGACAACTAACCCACAAGTTCTGGAATAATTGGAAACTACGTAATGGAAGTGGCTTGTACGGGCAGGAGTGATCCCCAGTTGCTCCTGCCCATGCTATCTCCGCAGTCAAAATGGCTGGCACAACTTCTAGTGGCAGTCTCACGAAATTGCTGCTGGAGGCTGTGTCAGCCATTTTGGGACTGGAATCTATGTGGGTAGGAGCAACTGTGGATCGCTCGTGATCGTGCTAACTCCAATTGCAAAATGGCTGCCATAACCTTCAGTGGCAATCTGACGAGACTGCCACTGGAAGTTGTGGCAGCCAATTTGACTGGGAGATGGCATGGGCAGGAGCAGTTGGGGATCATTCCTGCCCCTACAAGCCACTAAATCATCAGGGTGGTACCATTTCAAGTCAGGCCCACTATATCATGCAGAAGCCAGCCTTAAATCTATGACCTTCTGATTATAAGGCAGACACCTTTTAGGAGAAGATGTTCCCTCTTAACTTTTAAAAGGGCTGGTGGAGGAATAAGTATCTTCCCATCCTGTCCCCAACAGACTCAGTGTTACCTAACTGACCCCCTCTGTGCAGTACTCCCCCCCGAACAGACAGTCTCAGCATGATCAGGCACTTCCTGCTGTAAACCCTCCCTCCTCTTGGTACCAATCATAGTCTCACATCTCAGTGGTTCATGGAGAAGGAGGGCAGAAGCGATTCCCGGTTGCCCTTGCCCGATTTGCTACTGGATTGCAATAGTTGTCTCAGCTCTTCGAGCAGGGACTGTCCTTCTATGTTATATTGTACAGCACTGCGTAACCCTAGTAGCGCTATAGAAATGTCAAATAGTAGTAGTAGTAGTAGCTCCTATTGGTAGTCTCGTAGTACTACAGCTAGGAACTAAGAAGCATCATTTCCTATCTGGGAGCTTATTGGGGCAGTGAACAGGGTCACTCTAGCTCTTCCACCAAATCAGCAGCGAGAAGATCCTAAAAGGCAGTGATAGTGGTGGGGAGGGGATGGAGAGGGCTGATTATGCTGGGGACTTTGGGAAGCACTGTTTAAGTCAATCGTCCCTTTAAGAGACTCCACTATCAGTTTGCATAATAAGGATGTGCTTTACATACATTTATATGTTTTTTTATCTCATTATTTAGCTAATTCTGGGATGTTTTATGGAGCAGCTGGGACAGGAACCAGCAAGGAGGAAAAATTCTAGATCTAGTCCTTAGTGGAGTGCATGATCTGGTATAGGAAGTAATAGTGATGGGGCCACTTGATAACAGCATAATATGAGCAGATTTGATATCGGCTCTGGAGAAATTCACACAGGAAATCCAATATGTTAGCATTTAACTTTCAACGGGGAGATTATGATAAAATTAGAAGAGCGTTGAAAAAAAAACCCCCAAAAAACTTAGAGGAGCAGCTGTGAAGGTCAAAAATTTACATCAGGCGTGGATGCTGTTCAAAAATACCATCCTGGAAGCCCAGGCCAAATATATTCTGTGTATTAAAAAAGGAGGAAAGAAAACCAAATGAAAGCTGGCATGATTAAAAAATGAGGTGAAGGAAGCTATTAGAGCTAAAAGAAAATCCTTCAGAAAATGGAAGAAGGATCCGACTAAAAATAATAAGAAATAGCATAAGGAATGGCATGTCAAATGCAAAGCGCTGATAAGGAAGACAAAAAGGGACTTTGAAAAAAAGATTGCCTTGGAGGCAAAATCACATAGTAAAATTTTTTTTAGGCATATTAAAAGCAAGAAGCTGGCAAAAGAATCAGTTGGACTGCTAGATGAGCAAGGGGTATTGAGCAAGGGGTAAAAGGGACACTCAGGGAAGACATAGCAGAGAGATTAAATGAATTATTTGCTTCGGTCTTCACCAAGGAAGATTTGGGAGAGATACCAATGCTAGAAAAGATATTCAAACCAGACGAGTCAGAGAAACTGAATTAAATCACTATAAACCTGGAAGATGTAATGGTGCAATTTGACAAACTGAAGAGTACAAATCACCTGGACTGGATGGTATTCATCTCAGAATACTGATAGAATTGTAAAATGAACTTGTGGAACTATTGCTAGTAATCTCTCTATATAATAATTTGTCAATCTGCATCTGTGGGTGGCTGGCTAGGTTCGTAACCGTATGCAAATGAGCTACTAGGTAATTGGCTCGCTTCCAGCTTTCCCTTCCCTGTCAGTGTCCTACCCTTGCGGAAAGAGGAAATTACATCAGAGGAGAGCGGGACACAGAGGGAAGGAAAGGGAAGGCTGGAGGCGAGCCGAGCCTGCCGCTTTCACTGACGCCGCTGCGACTTGAGATAACATAAAAGTTTTAAAGGAAGGGCTGCAGGGAGGAAAGGAGGGCAGTTGTGGGAGAAGAGGGTGGGGGCAGGTGAGGGCTGGGGTTGAACTGGAACTCGGATGCTTAAAAGGGGGGCTGGGGCGAGTCACTGGACATAGATGGGATGGGAGGGGAGTATGCTGGACATGGATGGGATGGAATGGGAGGGAAGGGGAGAGAGGAGAAATCGCTTAGACGATAGCCTTCCTAGGGCCCTTTCATTTTTGGAGAAATGGGCTTTTTTGCTTATATGTAATATTGTTAAAAATGTGTAATTTATCTTTAAGATCAAGCATGGTACCAGAAGATTAGAGGGTGGCCAATGTACCGCCGATTTGTTAAAAAGGTTCCAGAGGTGATCCAGGAAATTATAGACCAGTCAGCCCGACATCTGTGTCGGGCAAAATGGTAGAGACTATTATAAAGAACAAAATTACAGAGCATATTCAAAAGCATGGATTAATGAGACAAAGTCAACATGGATTTAGTGAAGGGAAATCTTGCCTCACCACTCTATTACAATTAATTGAAGGGGTGAACAAACTTGTATAAAGGTGAGCTGGTCGATACTGTGTATCTGGATTTTCAAAATGCATTTGGCAAAGTACCTCATGATAGACCCCAGAAAAAACTGGAGAGTCATGGGATAGGAGGTAGTGTACTACTGTGGATTAAAAACCGGTCAAAAGATAGGAATCAGAGAGAGCAGAGTTAAATGGTTAGTATTCTCAATGTAGAAGGGTAGATAGTGGGGTTTCCCAGGGGTCTGTGCTGGGACTGCTGCTTTTTAACATATTTATAAATAATCTAGAAATGGGAGTAACTAGTGAGGTAATTAAATTTGCTGACGACACAAAGTTATTCAAATTTGTTAAATCACAAGAGGATTGTGAAAAATTACAAGAGGACCTTACGAGACTGGGAGACTGGGCATCCAAAAGGAAGATGACGTTCAATGTGAGCAAGTGCAAAATGATGCATGTGGGAAAGAGGAACCCAAACTATAGCTACATAATGCAATGTTCCACATTAGGAGTCACCGACCAGGAAAGGGATCTAAGTGTCATTGTTGAGGATACGTTGAAACCCTCTGCTCAGTGTGCAGCGGCAGCTACTAAGAAAGCAAATACAATGTTAGGTATTATTAGGAAAGGAATGGAAAGCAAAAATGAGGATGTTATAATGCCTTTGTATTGCTCCATGGTGTGACCGCACCTCAAATACTGTGTGCAGTTCTGGTCTCCGCATATCAAATTAGATATGGTAGAATTAGAAAAGGTACAGAGAAGGGCAACGAAAATGATAAAGGGGATGGGACAACTTCCATGTGAGGAAAGGTTAAAGCGGCTAGGGCTCTTCAGCTTGGAGAAAAGACGGCAGAGAGGAGAGATGATACTGAGTGGAATGGAATGGGTAGACGTGAATTAGTTGTTTACTCTTTCCAAAAATACTAGGACTATGGAGCACACAATGAAGCTACAAAGTAGTAAATTTAAAATGAATCGGAGACAATATCTTTTCACTCAACGTGTAATTAAAACTCTGGAATTTGTTGCTAGAGAATGTAGTAAAAGCAGACAGCTTAGCTCTCTCCAACCCCATTTGTTGGCCAGCATCCATTCCTGTCTCCCACCACCCCAATAGCCCAACATCTGCATGTTTCATCTCTCCCTCCCTCCCTAACCCTGTGGTCCACTCTCTCTTCCCTCCCTGCCCTCTGTGGCCCAACATCTGTTCCTATCTCTTCCCTCCCTGCCCTTGTGGCCCAAAATCTCTTCCTGTCTCTTCCCTCCCTCCCTGCCCCTGTGGCCTAACACCTTTCTCACTCCCCTCCACCTTCAGGTCCATCATTTCTCTTTCTTCCCCTCCACCCCTTGGATCCATCATTTCTTCCAACCCCCTTGAACCCATCACTTCTCTCTCTTTCCTTCTTCCCTCCTTCCCCCTCAGGTCCACCACTCCCCCTCCAGTCCATGGCTTTTCTCTCTTTACCCTCTACATAGGTCCAGTATTTTTCCTCTTTCTTCCCTCCCCCAGGTCCAACACTTTTTTTTCTTCCCTCCCTCCACCTCCTCATAGTTCCTGCATTTTTTCTCTTTCTTCCCTTTACTCTCCACTCCCAGGTGCAACAACCTCTCTCTTTCTCTCCAACCCCCCCCCCCCTCCATCTTCAAGGAGGTTCCCTGGCAGTGGCAATAATTCTCAGCTGCTGCTTGCAGCCTGCTTGGAGCCTCTCTTCTGCTGTGACCCACCCCCTTCTAATGCAAATTCCTGTTTACATGGGGGTGGACCAGGACACTCTAAGGAGGTTGCAAGCAGCAGCTGTGAACTACTGCTGCTACTGGGGAGCCTCCTTCAAGACGTGGTTGAAGGTGGAGGAGAGTCAAAGAAACAGGGAGAAATGCGAATTCACGAAGGGGGAGGCACTGGGTTCCCTGGTGTTCTAGGTCCTCGTACAGTGTTCGGTTGTCCGAACAGTCAGTCCGCTCCTGCCCGCAGCACACTGGTTGAAAAACGTAGGATTAAGGTATCAATTTTCAAAATAACAACATACTGCAAAATCCACAGGTACTTTTATCCATGGACCTGCACCAACTCTCAAAGTACAAGCGTATATTCACTTTAAAACCTGACCAGGGTAAAAAAAGAGCTCCCACAGAGCTGTGCAGTTGCTTTTACTGTGGATACTTTTCAATGTATAAGTACATAAGTACATAAGTAGTGCCATACTGGGAAAGACCAAAGGTCCATCTAGCCCAGCATCCTGTCACCGACAGTGGCCAATCCAGGTCAAGGGCACCTGGCACGCTCCCCAAACGTAAAAACATTCCAGACAAGTTATACCTAAAAATGCGGAATTTTTCCAAGTCCATTTAATAGCGGTCTATGGACTTGTCCTTTAGGAATCTATCTAACCCCTTTTTAAACTCCGTCAAGCTAACCGCCCGTACCACGTTCTCCGGCAACGAATTCCAGAGTCTAATTACACGTTGGGTGAAGAAAAATTTTCTCCGATTCGTTTTAAATTTACCACACTGTAGCTTCAACTCATGCCCTCTAGTCCTAGTATTTTTGGATAGCGTGAACAGTCGCTTCACATCCACCCGATCCATTCCACTCATTATTTTATACACTTCTATCATATCTCCCCTCAGCCGTCTCTTCTCCAAGCTGAAAAGCCCTAGCCTTCTCAGCCTCTCTTCATAGGAAAGTCGTCCCATCCCCACTATCATTTTCGTCGCCCTTCGCTGTACCTTTTCCAATTCTACTATATCTTTTTTGAGATACGGAGACCAGTACTGAACACAATACTCCAGGTGCGGTCGCACCATGGAGCGATACAACGGCATTATAACATCCGCACACCTGGACTCCATACCCTTCCTAATAACACCCAACATTCTATTCGCTTTCCTAGCCGCAGCAGCACACTGAGCAGAAGGTTTCAGCGTATCATCGACGACGACACCCAGATCCCTTTCTTGATCCGTAACTCCTAACGCGGAACCTTGCAAGACGTAGCTATAATTCGGGTTTCTCTTACCCACATGCATCACTTTGCACTTGTCAACATTGAACTTCATCTGCCACTTGCACGCCCATTCTCCCAGTCTCGCAAGGTCCTCCTGTAATCGTTCACATTCCTCCTGCGACTTGACGACCCTGAATAATTTTGTGTCATCGGCGAATTTAATTACCTCACTAGTTATTCCCATCTCTAGGTCATTTATAAATACATTAAAAAGCAACGGACCCAGCACAGACCCCTGCGGGACCCCACTAACTACCCTCCTCCACTGAGAATACTGGCCACGCAATCCTACTCTCTGCTTCCTATCTTTCAACCAGTTCTTAATCCATAATAATACCCTACCTCCGATTCCATGACTCTGCAATTTCTTCAGGAGTCTTTCGTGCGGCACTTTGTCAAACGCCTTCTGAAAATCCAGATATACAATATCAACCGGCTCCCCATTGTCCACGTTTGCTTACCCCCTCAAAAAAATGCATTAGATTGGTGAGGCAAGACTTCCCTTCACTAAATCCGTGCTGACTTTGTCTCATCAGTCCATGTTTTTGTATATGCTCTGCAATTTTATTCTTAATAATAGCCTCCACCATCTTGCCCGGCACCGACGTCAGACTCACCGGTCTATAATTTCCCGGATCTCCTCTGGAACCCTTCTTAAAAATCGGAGTAACATTGGCTACCCTCCAGTCTTCCGGTACTACACTCGATTTTAGGGACAGATTGCATATTTCTAACAGTAGCTCCGCAAGTTCATTTTTTAGTTCTATTAATACTCTGGGATGAATACCATCAGGTCCCGGTGATTTACTACTCTTCAGCTTGCTGAACTGACCCATTACATCCTCCAAGGTTACAGAGAATTTGTTTAGTTTCTCCGACTCCCCCGCTTCAAATATTCTTTCCGGCACCGGTGTCCCCCCCAAATCCTCCTCGGTGAAGACCGAAGCAAAGAATTCATTTAATTTCTCCGCTACGGCTTTGTCCTCCTGATCGCCCCTTTAACACCATTTTCGTCCAGCGGCCCAACCGACTCTTTGGCCGGTTTCCTGCTTTTAATGTATCTAAAAAAATTTTTACTATGTATTTTTGCTTCCAACGCTAATAACTATGAGGCTCTTTTACTGAAGGGCATTAAACCCTTAATGTGCGGTTAAGATGCACTAACACGGTACAGCGAGACCGTATTAAGGCATTTTGTGACAAATTCCCTGTTAGAACATGTTAGCAATTTTAAAGAATTTTTCTGGGAGGGGGTATAGCATGGGAGTGGAAATTTTATCCAGCTAGGCCCAGATACTCAAATCTCCAGCACTGTACTGAACGGCGCCAGAGAAACAGTGCTGGAAGAGCGCAGAACTGCCTAATGCTCAACGATGACATGCAAATATAGGCATGCTCATAGCGTTGAGCATTAGGGAGTTCAGCTGGAGGATAGTGTCTGGCACATGCGCTCGAGTTGTGCGTTAAGCATAGCTCTTAAGCGTATGCTCAGACAAAGCATAGGAGACGGCATGTAGCTTCTGTGTACAGATCCCGCTTGTTCTGTTTTAGCAGTAGGAGGACATGTATTGGTGTGTCTGGGGTCCAGAGTAATATTTGTAGTGCTGCCTATTCATATGTAGGGTTCTTGCTATTTGAATCACAGGAGTTAGTGCTACTGTTGTATGACATATTTATACATCTATGTTAGAATTTTTTTCATGTTTTGTATTTTTTCACAATGTGCTTAGTAGTAAAGAGTTTTATTTTGCTATGGCTCAAATGACATGAAAATCAGAATATTTTTTGAATGCATGTTATTTGTGGCTGAAGTTGTTGTCTTTGATGTGTTTTGTTGCTCTTTTGTCAACTTGTGTCTTCGATAAAAATGGGCAAAGTGGGCAATTTCCAGAGAGCCACTTTACCCCAAGGAAATTGTTTTTTGAAAAACATCCTTCTCAAATATGAAACCAGAAGACTACCTCTTTGATGCTACACATCTTATTCTTAAATCCTAACGCTACTACATTTTTTTTTAAATTCTCTTTATCAGACAATACAGCACTTGCATTACCTTTTCTTTTAATCTTGAGAGTCGTTTTTCTTTCTCTGCTAGCTCCTCCTCTTTAGCCCGTTTATTTAGAGCTTTTAGCTCTAATTTACGAAAATCCTGAAACACATACCACAAAAGCAAAACTTACAAGATGTTCAATGGGAAAATAAAGAGCAAAAACAGCAGCCAAGCAGAAAGAGAACTGTTCCAGTAGAGCTCTTTGAATGTGCTGCACATTTTCAAGCTGAAAACATGCTTCACGTTGGAGAGAGTTGGATACCATATGTGAACAGCACCAGTATGGTTAACAGTCACTTTATTATAGAAAACCTGACGCAGTCACATTTTGGCATACACCTGTATCAGAAGCATGGATTAATATCTAAAACTAGAAACAGAAACATGGATATCTCTACAAAACAAACACACATATGTATTACCATACTGCACAAACAGATCACTATGTAAATACTAACAAAATATACATATATAAAAATTAGGGCTGCATGTCAATTGTGATTAATGCCGCAAGCAACATGGCAAACATGTGATGGGGAGGGGAGGCACATGAGCGAGCGAGAGAGAGAGAATGAATGAATGAAGGCACGGGGGCACATGAGAGAGAGAATGAATGAAGGCACGGGGGCACATGAGAATGAGAGAGAGAGAGAATGAATGAAGGAAGGCACCGGGGCACATGACAGAGAGAGAGAGAGAGAATGAATGAAGGAAGGCACGGGGCACATGAGAGAGAGAGAGAGAGAGAATGGGGTGAAGGCACGGGGGTGGGGCACATGAGAGAGCGAGAATGGGGTGAAGGCACATGAGAGAGAGAGAGAATGGGGTGAAGACACGGGGGCGGGGCACATGAGAGACAGATAATGGGGTGAAGGCATAGAGGGCACATGAGAGACAGAAAATGGGGTGAAGGCATAGGGGGCACATGAGAGAGAGAAAATGGGGTGAAGGCATAGGGGGCACATGAGAGAGAGAGAATGGGTGAAGGCACAAGGGGGTACACAAGAATGAGAAAGGGTGAAGACCCCCTCCAAAGCTACCGTACCCATTCAATGGCTGGGGGGTATCTGAAACCCTGCCAGTCGAAGAAATCCGCTGCCTGAATCACCTCCTTCCTCCTCGTACTGCCTCAGGAGTGAGGAAGTCAGCGGGGTACCTCCAGGCACCAACATTTTCACTCTCGAAGCATGCTCATGCATGAACTGAGCATGCTCAGGGAATGCTTGCATCAGCAGCTGGAGGCACTCCACTGATTTCCTTGCTCCAGAGGCAGCACAATGAGAAGGGGGACCCTTTGGCAGAGGATTTCTTCGACTGGCTTCAGCATCCACATCAGCAAAGGTATGCGCCCCAGTCCATCTCAATGATCCCCCCCCCCCCCCCATGAATAGCTGGCTATGCCCAGACTTTAATTATGTGATTAATCGATATTACAATTTTTAATTGAATTGCAGCCCTAATAAAACTAGATTAATACTAACAAAATGTGTGTGTGTATGTATTATAAACAGAATCATAAAAGAATGCAAACACATGTAGAATACAATAAATAAAAAAAATATAAAATTATACATCACACAAGAACAATGACAAACAAATCTAAAACAGTTACTCAGAGTTCTTGGGAATAAGGGCAGAGGCAATCTGAATTATGATTGTATGTATAGAGTTATAATTCCCAAGTAATTCATGCAATTTAAACCCCTACATTTCAAGCAGTAGCCTCAGAAATATTATTCATTTTCTTGCTATCTGTGAAGGATTAGAAAAAACATGCTATTTATCAGTGAGAGTAATAAGACAAGGGAATTTAAGAAACTACTACAGTAATTGAGGTTTTAATAACAAATACGATTTCCTACACAACTGTGTAATTTGACACATCCACAAATTTCTGAACATGAGCTCCACAAAAATTAAGGTTCTTATTCTTAAAGTAAGATCTGATATAAAACATCTTATCAGATTCAGAATCTAAAGATAAAAGTGATTTTTTTAAAGACTGGTTTTTATATTATGTTCATATGTTAGATAACGCCAGCATATATTGCGTTATTGATCTTAAAAAGAAAGAAAATCTATCTGAGCTCTGCATAAAGCAACTTATTTAGGCCTTTATCCTCAAACCGACATGTCTGTGTCCTCTTATAGCTACTATATACACACAATCATTCTATAACTGAGATTTCCTCTGTCTTTATTTTCAAGACCTCTGGGTATCTGAATATTAAAATTTGTCTACATTCATGTGCGACTTATATTTTATTTATTGTGTTCAGCATTCATGTATACAAACATTGTTTTATGATTATATTTTATATGTACATTTTAATGGAATTTATCTGTGATTTATTTATACATATCATTGGATATAAAATGTGAAAAAATATTTACCTCTCTCCTGATTTCCCGTTATTGCATATGCATTACATTGAATGGTTTCTGATCTTTAAACAAAATGCAATATCAGACATAGGGAGCCCAAGTAAACACAATAGTTTTTTTAAATTATAAAACTTAATTTACTTAAGGAACAAACCTCACTGTTTACAAAGCCGTGCTAGCGGCTGCCTTGTGGCAATGCCGACCCAGCCCATTCAAAGTGAAGGCATTAGCTTATCAGCAGCAGCTAGTGCGGCTTAGTAAACGGGGAGGGGGGGTTTCAAACTCATATCACCCACGTGAAAAAGTAACTGCCCCCTTAGTTAATCAACCAACTGATACGTATGGGACACATCAACAGTTAAGACGGCTGTCTGCTCACCAACTTTTGCTTTGGTTTGATGGAGCAAAAGTTGGTGAGAAGACAGTCTTCTTAACTGCTGATGTGTCCCATATACCCTGAAGCAGTCTCTGAGCAGGCGAAACGCTGGCCTTCGTTGGTGATGGGGCCTGGCATTTGTACATCTTATGCTCCTCTTTGAAATCATTTATAATCTACTAATTAAGAACTTTAAGTTTGGGAACTCCACAGTTTGTAAAAGTTTTCTGAACAGCGGACACTGAATAGTTAAATAATGGAAATTGAAAGTTTATTTATTTGTTACATTTGTATCCCACATTTTCCCACCTATTTGCAGGCTCAATGTGGCTTACAATAGTACCGTAGAGGCGTTCGCCAATTCCGGTATAAACAGTTACACAGTGATGTTATGGTAGAATAGGGTTCATGTGGAACAAACATATTAGGGAATCATATAGAGGAAAAGTTACGTTATGTCCATTACGTTCTTTGGTTTTGTCGTGTTGCTGGGTTCAGGTATTTAAGTAGGGTTGGTAGGGTATGCCTTTTTGAACTGGTACGTTTTTAGTGATTTCCAGAAGTTTAGGTGGTTATACGTTGTTTTCACAGCTTTTGGTAGTGCATTCCAAAGTTGTGTGCTTATGTAGGAAAAGCTGGATGCATAAGTTGATTTGTATTGGAGTCCTTTGCAGCTTGGGTAGTAGAGGTTTAGATATGTTTGTGTTCATCCGGTTGTATTTCTGATTGGTAAGTCGATGAGGTCTGTCATGTATCCCGGGGCCTCGCTGTAGATAATCTTATGAACCAGGGTGCAGATTTTGAAAGCAATACGTTCTTTGATTGGGAGCCAGTGCAATTTTTCCACGGAGGGGCTTGGCACTTTCGAATCGCGTTTTTCCAAATATAAGCCTGGCTGCCGTGTTTTGAGCGGTCTGAAGTTTCTTTATGAGATGTTCTTTGCATCCCGCATGAATTCCATTGCAGTAATCTAGGTGGCTTAGTACCATTGATTGTATCAGGTTCCGGAATGTTTCCCTTGGGAAAAATGGTTTCACGCGTTTGAGTTTCCACATTGAGTGGAACATTTTCTTAGCTGTGGATTTCACTTGGCTCTCTAGTGTTAGGTTGCAGTCGATTGTAACGCCGAGGAGTTTCAGGCTGTATGAGATGGGAGGGTGTAGTCTGGGGTGTTTATATTAATGGGGTTCATGTTGTATTGGGATGACAGGATGAGGCAGTGTGTTTTTTTCTGTTTTGAGTTTTAGTTGAAATGCATTTGCCCATGAGTCCATGATGTTCAAGCAGTAAAACTTCTACCATGGGAGTAAAACTTCTACCATGGGAGCAAAAGAATTATCTAAGATAGATTCTAACAGGTCACCTCAGATGACCTTGGTCAAACAGTATTCTTAATGGTCCAAATGGGCCCTGTAACCTATCCCTTCTCTCTTTAAAATTTAAAAAAAAACAAACTGCCAGCACATGAAAGTCCAAATGCCCCAATCCACCTTTTGGTCAGGAGGCAGATGCAATGATCACTTGGCTCCTGCCTCTGGTGCCATCTTAAAAAATGAAAGCATTCAAACCCTAGCTGTAGGCAGTGTGTTTTTTCTAGCGTAATCTAGGTGGCTTAGTACCATTGATTGTATCAGGTTCCGGAATGCTTCCCTTGGGAAAAATGGTTTCACGCGTTTGAGTTTCCACATTGAGTGGAACATTTTCTTAGCTGTGGATTTCACTTGGCTCTCTAGTGTTAGGTTGCAGTCGATTGTAACGCCGAGGAGTTTCAGGCTGTATGAGATGGGAGGGTGTAGTCTGGGGTGTTTATATTTATGGGGTTCATGTTGTATTGGGATGACAGGATGAGGCAGTGTGTTTTTTTCTGTATTGAGTTTTAGTTGAAATGCATTTGCCCATGAGTCCATGATGTTCAAGCCAAGCTTAATTTTGTTGGTGATTTCTGTCGGATCGTGTTTGTAAGGAATGTATATTGTGACATTGTCCGCATAGATGAAAGGGTTAAGACCTTGGTCGGATAAGGACTGGCTAGTGGGGTCATCATTAGGTTAAGAGGATCGGTGATAGTGATGATCCTTGAGGTACTCCACAGTCTGCTTTCCACGGTGATATGTTTGAGTTTGATTTCACTTGATATGTTCTAGTGGTTAGGAAACCCTTAATCAAACTGAGTACATTTCCTCCGACCCCGAAGTAGTCTAAGAGTCTTACTAGTATATTATGGTTTACCATGTCGAATGCACTGGACATGTTGAATTGGAGGAGAAGTATGCTTTCTCCTGTTGCTATTTCTTGCTTGAATTTCGCTGAGAGTAATTAGTACTGTTTCAGTGCCATGAAGGGGGCGAAATCCTGATTGTGATTCATGTAATATTGAGAATTTGTTTAGACAATCAGTAAGTTGCTTGGTTACCATACTTTCCATCAATTTGATTACCAGTGGGATCTACTACTGGTCGGTAGTTGGTGATTTCATTTGTATTTTTCTTGGTGTATTTTGGTATTGGGGTGAGTAGGATATTGCCATTTTCCTTGGGGAAGAGACCTTGTTGAAGCATGTAGTTTAGGTGGGATGTGAGGTCAATTATGAAGCGGTCAGGGGCGGATTTTATTAGGTAGCTGGAGCAGGTATCCAATTTATAGTGGGTGTTAGAGAACCTTTTGATCGCCTGGGTGACTGTTTCGGCGGTGAGGGGAATGAAGTCTGACCAGGTTCAGTCAGCTGGGTATTCTCCAGGGGTTGGATCCAGACTATTGATGAAGTTTTCGATATCGGTATTGTCCTGAGGTAGCTTGTTGCGTAGGTTTGTAATTTTTTCATTGAAGTATTTAGCAAGTTTGTCTGCAGATGGAATGCCAGTATTGGTTGTGGTGACCACCGTAGTGTCTAGTAGTTTGTTGACGAGTTGGTATAGTTTCTTCATGTCTTTGTGATCAGGCCCTATTTTGAGTTTATAGTATGTCCTTTTGGTTTGTCTTATTGCGTATTTGTATTTTCTTAGTATCTGTTTCCATGCATTGAATGTGTGTTCATCTTTTATCTATTTCCATGCTCGTTCAAGTTTCCTGGATTGTGTTTTTAATGTTTTCAGTTCATCATTGAACCATGGTATAGTGTTATGCCTATGTGAGGTTCTTGTTCGTAAGGGTGCTGTTTCGTCTAGTATGCTTCTGCATCTTTTATCCCATTCTGTGAGGTAGTGTGTGGAGTCCGTTTGTGCTGTCTATTCGTTATTGTATATCTGTAGCCAGAATGTTGTCGGGTCTATTTGGCCTCTGGTGCTGTAGGTTGTGTGTTCTTGTGTGCGGTTTGAGCCCTTTTGCTATTTTAGGGATAGGTTTAGTTTGTAGTGATCGGTCCATGGTGTTTCTGTCCATTTGATATCTGTTATTATTAGGTTCTGGTCTGTTGAAAGTTTATGTGAGATGAGGTCGAGTGTATGCCCTTTGACATGGGTTGCTTGCATTTGTGGCCATCTAAGTTCCCGTGAGTGGAGGAATTCCTTACATTCTCGTGCGTTTGTAGTTTGGGTCTTCTAGGTAAAGGTTGATGTCTCCTAATATTAGTATATTGGCGTTGGCTGCACATGTGTTCGAAATGAAGTCTGTGAAGATTTTCTGGCCATCATTCCAATTACCTGGTGGTCTATAAAACAAGACACAATTCAGGTGATCAAGCAGGGTTTTGTTGTGGATTCTGACTGAGATGATTTCAAGTTGGGGTGTTATGGACTCAGCAGTGGTTTCAATGGTAAACTGTGATCGATAGATTAATGCTATGCGTCCACCTCTCTTTTCCTTTCTGGTCCAGTGATCGATTTTGTATCCTGGGGGGCAGAGATCTAGGATTATGGGGTCCTTTTGATCATGGATCCAGGTTTCAGTGATGAAAAGTAGATCAAGGTTTTCTGACGTGATCCAGTCTGTTACTATTGTTGTTTTGTTTACTACAGATCTGGCGTTGATGTAGCCCAGTTGAATTTTTTAGTGTGGATCGTCTATGTTTGTTGTTTTGTGGATTTTTGTTAGTTGTTGTTTCTTTGTTATTGTGGTTATAGGGTTTCTTTCCCTTCTGTTGGGGTTGTCCGCATGTTGGTGTTTTTCCTTTGTTTTGGTTGTTCACGGTTTGATGAGGTGGGGTGTATCTAGTCAGTCTTTGGTGATTATGTAGTATTGGGATGATGTTACTTTCTGCGAGTGGGGTGGTTAGTGTTAAATGGATCAGTGATAAGTAGTAAGTTGGTAGGAGTAATTTGATGGTATTCATTTTGGGCTCCTGGTATACCGTGTCCGATAGGGTACGTGGTTGGACTTGGATCTTTGGGTTTGTTTGGGGTTTTTTTCAAATAAATACAGATAATTTATTCACAGTCAGGTGATTTAGAGGTGTTGCTCCAGGGCGCAGTCTCCATGACTCTGAGAGCTGTAGCAATGGTTTCGCTGGGGGGATGCGGCATGTCCGGGCGTCTGAGCCCGGGAGGATGGCCAATCCGAGGTCACCGCCAGACTCTGCGTGCGGAGCTGGCACCGCTCTCTCACTCGATCCCCGCAGCTAGCAGTTGCCACTGTCCGCACCAGGGGTGGCCACCCAGCGCCAAGGCCAAGCCGCCCAATACTGGCTCAGGTCGTGTCCTGCGGCATCCGAGCCCAGGAGGATGGCCAAGCCGAGGCCAACGCCAGACTCCATGTGCAGGGCTGCCACCGCCGTGCTCTCTCTCGATCCCCGCAGCTGTCCGCGCTGGGGGTGGCTGCCCAGCCCTGGCTCAGGTCACGTTCTGCGGCGTCCGAGCCCGGGAGAGTAACCAAGCTGAGGTCCCCGGCAGATTTCAAGTGTGGGGCTGCCGCTCTCTCTCTCGGTTCCCGCGGCTAGCAGCAACAGCCGCCGTTGCCTGCTCCGGGGGTGGTCGTCCAGCACTGGCTCAGGTGAAATATAATAGGCACTTTTACACACGGTCTGGTGATCGGACACGTTGCCCAGGGCACAGAGACTCCGCAATCCTGGGAGCTGTGTCTATGTTGGAGGTAGACACCAGAGGAGGGGCAGCAGCCTCAGGCTGCCGCTACTGCTTTGCTCTGAGCCCCTCGGAGCCTGTCTCCGGGGCATCCGTCGCGTTGCCCCTTCTCCTCTTGTCGCTGCTGCTGCGCTCTGGTCTCGGTGCTGTCGACTGAGCCCTTGGCGGCCTTTAAAAATTGTCAGTGGAAGGCTTTTATGCCTGTGAGGAGCCCTGTATTAATCTGTGAGAACAGTCTAAGTTCTGGGTTGGGGTCTGAGGCTTTTCCTTTCACTGATTTAAGCTTCTCTTACGGGAATTTTTGGTTCACATGTAGTGGTTGTTTTGGTTTTGATTAGATATTATTGACCACAGTTTCATTTTGTTTTTGGCAGTTAGTTTTTCCCCTGGGTGATGTGTTTGTTGGATACCTTTGCTTATTATATAAAAAAGCAATAACTGGGTTATGTTTTTATCCAGGTTACCTTTGTCTAATAATACATTTTGTTTAAAGATCAGAAAGCATTTGGAGTTACATATATGCAATAACAGGGGAAATCAGGAGGGAGGTAAATACTTTTTCACCTCACTGTAGTAGTAATCCATTTGTCCAGTATGGTAATATATGTATTTATGTTTTGTTTTGCATAGATATCCATGTTTTTGTTTCTATTTTATATATTGATACATGCCCCTGATACAAGCATATGCTGAAAAGTGGCCGTGTCGGGTTGTTTCTTTGAGAAAAAACTATTACCCTGCTGCTTTTGTTCATGTCTGATATCCAACTCTCTTCAACCTGATGTTACTTTCTGCGAGTGGGATGGTTCTGCTGGATCTGATCTCTATTTGATGATTGAAAACATGTTCAGCCACTGATAGGAACTAACAATAATACATTTACTAGGATTATAACCATTATTCCAGAGGACAAGAAGCCATAATTCTCACAATTGGGTAATGCAGTCTCACATTGCCTGGTCAGGAGCTTATGACAACCTTCACAAGAACTTTGTGGAGCACATGTGCAAGTGCCTTCCCACCCGCCATGAGAGCGCGGTTACTTCAGTTCTTTTTCTACCGCGATGAAGAGAGACTGCTTTTGTGGTGTCTCTTCACATTCCGGTCTGAAAGAGTTTTTTGTGCCTTTCAGCATCTCTTTTCCGCTGGTTTTTCAGTGTGCCCATGTTCGGGTCCCCTTTTTCTCTTCCTGTACATTTTTAGTTTCTTTTATCCAAGTTTTAAGTTTCATTGGTTTTCCGTGTCATCAGGCTGAGTTTAGGCCTTGACTTAGGCCGGGATTTTCCCTTTCTTTTTTCTGGTGCTTTGCCCCTTTTTCAGGCACCATAACTTCATTTGATTTGGCTGCAGTAGATTTTCTGTCTATGTCCACTCAAGTTCCCAGTGGCTTCACGTGCTGTACCCAGTGCAATCGGACCCATTCTTGGTGTCTTCAGTATTTAGGGCCCAACCATAGCTCTGCTGTGTCCTCTGTCTTCAGCTGAAGAAGCGGACCCAGGTTGCCAGAGAGGATTTTTGGAGCCAGGTCCGATTCCTCGATGTCGGCATCTGCTTCGATGTAAAGTACTGCACTAGCTTTGGAAGTCTCGGTCACATGGTAGCTTCGAGACCTACGAACACTAGGAGCAGTAGTGCATCAAGTGGGTCTCCACCTCTCTTGATGTTGACTGCTGTGCAAGGCCCCTGGGACTGCCCAGCATTGCATCTGACCCCAAGGCAGTGTGAGTATTTGACGTTGTCCTTGTCGGCACTGTGGAAACTCTGTGCTGAGCTTTGGGTGAAGGCCAAGAAGCACTGGCATCAGTCCTCCTCAACACATGGTGCTGGGAGCTCCGAGACATCGAGAGATTCGGTACCTGAGAAGCGTCAGCGTCAGGAGGACAGCTCCTCCTCCATTTACGGGGTGTTGATGTGTTGGTCTCCCAGCAGCCAGGACCCAGCTCCCGTTTTGAGCCCACCAGTCCTGCAACATGTCTTGGAGCTCGCACTCTAGCCTTTCCCTGTGTCGTCCCTTGATGAGCGCATCTGGGCCTTGCTCCCTGAGCTGCTGTATGGCCTCTTGCAATGTTATGCATCAGCATTGGGGGTGCTTGCACCTATCCTGCTGCCCATTGTGGCCCTGCTTGGCCCTCAGCCTGTGGTGCTGTCTCCAACGCCAGTGTTGACTGCCAGCCAGGCCAGTACCCCCTCGATTTCAATGGAGGAAGCTTTGCCAGAGTCAAGGCGGGAGCTGACTCCTTGACGCCCTTCTTGAGGACATGGTTCCTGTATAAGTCCTATAAGGAGCTGCAGTAGGAATCAAACCCACTAACCATTAGGCTACTTCACATGAAATTATAAAGCCAAGAGAAACCCAACTACAATAAAACACATGGAGAACTGCACAGAAAGGAATAAGTAAAGGAGAACTCAATTGAAGAAAAATTAGGCTTTTTATGCATGTCCCATGAGCATGAACATCAGTATCCACAAACACTGTACTTGGTACAGAGAGAATAGTCAAGCCTCTCAGTATGTTAAAAGTACACACTGCGTGTACCCTCTGTGAAAAATATGTGCATGACAGTGAGGGGTGGAGGATCTTGGGGCATTGAGTGTACACATATACCTAACTATATATGAAAGACAGTATATAAAGTGCCAAATATGCATGATTTTGAATTTGTATTCTAATAAACAATATTGCCATCCTGTGGCTATAGCTAGTACTACAGCCTCATGCATCTAACAGTGGTCTTCGCTAATTTTCAAATCAGGGTCATTTTGGATACTAAGGGCTGAAGGAGAGCTGACAAATATCTTCCCACTTGGGACCATGACATCAACAATGCTTCTGACATACATTCTTACTGGGGGAAGGATGGGGTGAGAGATGCCAAACTCAGGGAGACATTTCAGAATGAGCAATTCCACACTGCATGAAGTGAGGAGGAAGAGGCAAGAGAGATGTCTAACATCTGGTGGCAAAAAAAAAAAAAATTAGAAAGACTGTACAGGCTGCCCAAGAGGTCCCCAAGGGTCGCCATGTGCTTATATACAAGAGTATAACAGGGAAGAAAAGGGATTTGGGATTTAGCTCATGTCTTTTATTCAGTTGCAGCTCAAGAAAGGGGAAAGGGAAATGGGACTTGATATACTGCCTTTCTGAGGTTTTTGCAACTACATTCAAAGCGGTTTACATATATTCAGGTACTTATTTTGTACCGGGGCAATGGAGGGTTAAGTGACTTGCCCAGAGTCACAAGGAGCTGCAGTGGGAATTGAACTCAGTTCCCCAGGATCAAAGCCCACTGCACTAACCACTAAGCTACTCCTCCTCCTGAGTTATATTCAGACATAGCAGATATTCTCCTGCCCACAGAGTGCTTACAATCCAAGTTTGTATCTGAGACTATGGAGATTTAAGTGACTTGCTCAAGATCACAAGGAGCTGCATTGGGATTTGAACTGAGCTTCCCCAGTTCTCAGCCCCATTGCGCTAATGATTAGGCTACTCCTCCAATTTATAAAAGAATAAATATCAGGCGTGCCCATCTCCATAAGCTCCCATTGCATTTACGTCAGAGTGTTCTTAAACGGCCACTAAAGGAAACTTGGAAGAGGCTAATGTGACTTTGGCAACATAGTACTTTCGCTAGTGACCTTTTTCCAATTGTGGGTAATGCTGCCTTTAAGCCAGGAATGGAAAATGCAGTTTTTCAGAGGTGGGCACTGGAAGGTTTACAATATTTATATCAGGTTATAAGTAACAATGGGTCCATAATACCAGTTACCAGTTTCCAAGAGGGTACGGGGGGAGAGTGGAAACTCATGCATAAACAATTGGTACATTATATGTCATCATTACAGAGATAACTTTACAAGAGGTTTATTTATACAACTTACTGATTTTTTCCAAGTTAAAGCCCCACAGGCCCAGTCCATCTTGATACTGCACAAGCAGCTTTGTAGATTTCATTCATCAAAAGATTATATAGAAACACTTAGAATATGGGCTCATGAGTTGGGCATCAGGTTAATGAACAAAGACTTTATACAGCCACTTTTGCACACTGACAAGAACCTATTTCTCACAAAGGCAAGAATATAAAGCTGGGATGGCCCTGTCCCCCAAGTGCCTTAAATGTAGGTCAGTAAATAGTTCACTGTCCCATGCGTTATGAAGTTGTGCAAAGATACAATTTTTTTGATCAAGGATTATACTTTATTTGTCTTCCCTGATGGGTAAAAGTATTAATTTATCACTACTGGGTTTATTTGGTAAAGCTACGGAGTGTGGCTCCTTGAATAAAGAGGAAAGATTATTGCTGGTGAAAGCCAATATTACAGCAAGATGCTGAATCACGCAACATAGGGTGGGAGAAGACCTGCCTTCCCACTGGCACTGGAGAAACAAGCTCTATATGCTTATGACCTTTTCTTTAAGAGGAGGAAATTGTTTTTGTTTGTCTGGGAGTAAATCACTGCCTACAAGAGTCAGAAGTAAAATTCTGAATGAGTAGGTGGTATAGACTGAATGCTTAATATAGGTTTGCTCTGTTAGACCTTTGTTAGACACTGTCCTTTTAGGGAAGGGTGAAGGGGGGACATAGTAATAAGGAGGGAGGGTATAGGGGAAGGATATATAAGTTGCTTATGATGATATAGTTTCAGAGCGAATAGTGCAAATGGATGCTCTGTTTTCTTTGTACTGCTGTTTTAGAACAATTCACATATACAGTGGTACTTTACCCGTTGGGATTTACAGGTGCTCTGTGCCATGCATAACCCTCAGCTAACTTCTTGCTCGGATCTGGAATTTGGAGGAGTACTTAAGGGAGAATTGTATTCACCTCTTCTGTTGTTCAAAACCAGCTTTATCTGTAAAACATTTCAGCTTCAGAGGGCAGCTCCCTACTTGGCTCCTGGCAGACTTGCCGATTCACAAAATCTGCCACTAACATGTATAAGTTGAAAAATTGTATCCTATGTATATATGTAGTGCTATTTATATGTACAAACTCCTTAGCGATTTAGCTTTTTTAAAAATCTTCCTTTAATAAAATGGGCTTTTCTGTTGACCATGGCACCAACTATATGTTTCTGTTGGCAGTTCTTTCTGTAGTTTATTAAAGGCTCAGTGCTTGCTGAATCTTTTGTAAAATACTAGCATAGTTTTTAAGCATGTACTTTGGACATCCATTTTCTTACTTAGACAACCTATATAAATGCACCCAAATGTAGCAGGTTGCGGACCTGTGGAACTGGGTTTGATTCCCGCCGCTACCTGATGGTCGGCAGTGGGTTGAGACCCTGGGGAACCAAAAGGTAACTGAACAAAGAAAACCCATAAGTAAACAGAACAAACCAAAAAGTGGGAGAAGGAAGCAGGCTGAACAGACAATGGGATGAACACACTAGTTTATTACTGTAATACGCGAGACTCACATATTACAGTAATAAACTAGTGTGTTCATCCCGTTCTCTGTTCAACCTGCTTCCTTCTCCTGCTTTTTGGTTTGTTTTGAGAACCTGGGGAACCAGGTTCAATTCCCTCTGCAACTCCATACGACCCTGGGCAAGTCACTTAACCCTCCGTTGCCCCGGGTACAACAGTAGTACAACATACAGTACTACTTAGATTGTGAACCCACTACGGACAGACCCAGTAACTGTAAAATGAAACTGTAAACTGCTTAGGTCTAAGTGGTATATAAATACATGAATATAAAATACATGTAAAACATGCTTTATAGTTTGTAATAATTAGATGGAATATTGCTAAATGGAATTTTCTCTTTTGAATATGTGCTGCAAACCCCATTCTTAATCATTGTTACTCTGTGTTCAACATACTGTTGCTAGTATTATGGACAGCTCTATTTGTTTTGGGGGGGAGGGGGTTACATTTTGTTTTGTGCCTTATCTATTTTGGAATGTGCATTGTATTTCTGCACTTGTGATTTGCAAATAAATACATTAGAAAGAACATATCAGTTTTGTACAAAGGAAAAATTGAAACATTGTTTGTCTAAATATTTTTCCCCTGTCTTTTTATACTGTTCAACTATGATGAAGCTCTGCATCTATATAATTACTGGAAAAGGTTTTCTGCATATGTGCCACCAAATATGAGTGAAGACTATAAAATATAAATGGATGTTATTCAGAAATAGAGACTATTTGCAAACCTTATGGAGTCTCTATTAGAACTTATTTGAACATAAAGGGGAAAATTCTATAAATGGGCTCCAGAAAAGATTAGTGCTAAGTGCTATTCTAGAAAGGGTATGCATCCTTTACAGAATACCGCTTAGCGCAAGTTCTCTGGGCACCAGACTTACACCTTGTGAAACCTGGTGCCCAAGCTGGGCCTACTGACCCATTATTCTAGAACACTGAATGTAACGACTGGAACGCACATGACCTGCCCATGCCCCTCACGTGGCCACGCTTCATTTTGGATTGTGCATTGTGGGATTTTGGCACCCAGTGTTAAAGAATAGTGCACAGTCAGATGTGCATGCAAATCCTAAATGGTGCCAATTAATATCAAAATTGGTTTGTTAGCATCCAATTACTGGTGGTTAACAGTGCGTTAGCCAATTAAGAGCGCATCTCAGGAGCATGCCCAAATTTGGCCACCATATATAGAATCTGAGGATAAATGTCAAGTTACTGGACTATTCATTATTATAGCTGGTCAAATAATGCGTGAAAATTTGTTAGCGCAAATTTTCTCACCTTTAAACAAGAATACACACATTAAGTTACTACCAACTGAGTGAGCAGCTGCCTAGTGGTCAGTGTAGCAGGCTGAGAACCAAAGAAACCAGGGTACAAATCCTGCGTATCCCAAAGAAGCTCCTTCAAAGAGTCACTCTGCCTCGGGTAAAAACTAGGGACTGGAATTACTGACACACTCGATGTGAGTTTATGTGCTTAGTAAATAGGCCTTACTGACAACAGGGCATGTATTAAATCATGTTTACTCACAGTGGTAGACTGCAAACCCTCTGGAGGCAAGGATATATCTACAGTATCTGACTGTAATTCACTTTAAGCGTGAAGTCTGGAGAGGCAAATTATCAAATCCAAATTCAAAAGAATAAAAGAAAAAAGAAAACCGACAGTGAAAGACATACTGCTGCTACTCACTCTCTCCTGAAACTTGCAGATTCCAGCTGCAGCACTTCTCTGCCTCTCTTCCCTCTCTGCTTCTTCTTGCATTAGCTGTTCCAGCCTCAGAAACTCCTCCTGCTTTCTCTTCTGCCGCGCGTATTCCTCTACCAGAAGCTTTACTTCCAGTTGCCGCTGGCACTCTTGTTTCTGCCTCCTCTCTTTCTCCTCCTCTTCTTTTCTTTGGGCTGCTTGTTTCTTAGCAGCTTCCAATTCCTTCTGTTGCCTCCATGTTTCCAGTTTTTCCTGCTGTCGCTTTCTCTCCTCCTCCAGCTTCTCCTTTTGGGCCTCTATCCGTGCTAGGCGCTCCAACTCCAAAACTTCCTTGGATTTTCCATGTTCCATTAATAGTTTTTCTCTCTCTTGCATCTTCTTTAATTTCCATGTTTGAATAGCCTGCAGTGGAAAAGAAAAAAAAAAAGTTTTTGTTTTGCTTTCCCTACTTTACCATCTCTCAATCCCCTCTCCGATGTCTTCCCCCAAAACATACCATAATATAAGAAGCAACTTAAATAGGACTAGAAGGGATACATATTCCACCATAAGGCCACAGAAAAAAGCTTGACATTTTTTTTATAAATCAAGTCTTTGACAGGCAGATGAGCAAAAACAAATGTGGGTTCTAGTGTATTGATAGAATTGAAAAATTAACTTGCAGAACTATTGTTAGTAACATGTAATTTAATTTTATAATCAAGAATGGTACCGGAAGATTGGAAGGTGGCCAATGTAACACCGATTTTTAAAAAGGGTTCCAGAGGTGATCTGGGAAATTACAGACCAGTAAGCCTGACGTCGGTGCAGGGCAAAATGGTAGATACTATTATAAAGAACAAAATTACAAAGCACATACATAAGTATGGATTAATAAGACAAAGCCAACATGGATTTAGTGAATGGAAATCTTGCCTCACCAATCTACTACATTTCTTTGAAGGGGTGAACAAACGTGGATAAAGGTGAGTCAATCGATATTGTATATCTGGATTTTCAAAAGGCATTTGACAAAGTACCTCATAAAAGAATCCAGAGGAAATTGGAAAATCATGGGATAGGAGGTAATGTTCTACTGTGGATTAAAAACTGGTTAAAAGATAGAAAACAGAGTAGGTTAAATAGTCAGTATTCTCAATGGAGATGGGAAGATAGTGGGGTTCTGCATGGGGTCTGTGCTGGGACCGCTGCTTTTTAACATATTTATAAATGATCTAGAGATGGGATTAAGTAGTGAGGTAATTAAGTTTGCTGACGACACAAAGTTATTCAAAGTTATTAAATTGTAAGAGGACCTTACAGCACTGGGAGACTGAGCATCCAAATGGCAGATGACGTTTAATGTGAGCAAGTGCAAAGTGATACAATGTGGGAAAGAAGAACCCAAACTATAACTATGTGATGCAAGGTTCCACATTAGGAGTGGCCAACCAGGAAAAGGATCTAGGTGTCATTGTTAATGATACATTGAAATCCTCTGCTCAATATGAAGCGGCGGTGGCGAAGAAAGCAAAAAGAATATTAGGCATTATTAGGAAAGAAATGAAAAACCCTTAGCCAAGTTACTAGCCAATCAAAACCTCAATCCTTACATATATGCAGATGATGTCACGATCTACATCCCGTTCAAACACGATCTAAAGGAAATCACCAACAAGATCAACCGAAGCTTCCAAATCATGCACTCCTGGGCGGATGCATTCCAACTAAAACTTAATGCAGAAAAAAACACAATGTCTTATAATCACCTCACAATATAATACAACTGAATTTACCACCACAACCACACCAAACTTCTCCCTTCCCGTCTCAAACAATCTGAAAATTCTTGGAGTTACCATTGACCGAAATCTCACACTCAAAACCCACGTGAAGAATACAACTAAGAAGATGTTCCACTCCATGTGGAAACTCAAAAGAGTAAAACCTTTCTTCCCAAGATCCATCTTTCGCAACCTAGTACAGTCAATGGTGCTAAGTCACTTGGAGGCATATTTTCAAAGCACTTTGGGAGGCTAAGTTCCATAGGTTTCTATGGAACTTTGGGAGGCTAAGTGCTTTGAAAATTAGCCTCTTGGACTACTGCAACGCACTCTACACTGGCTGCAAAGAACAGATTATCAAGAAACTTCAAACAGCCCAGAATACCGCAGCCAGACTCATATTTGGAAAAACAAAATATGAGAGTGCAAAACCCCTAAGAGAGAAACTTCACTGGCTCCCACTTAAAGAGCGCACCATGTTCAAGATCTGCACGATTGTTCATAAAATCATTCACGGTGATGCCCCGACCTACATGCTAGACCTCATGGACCTCTCTCCCAGAAATGCTAAAAAATCAGCTCGCACATTTCTTAATTTACATTTCCCCAGCTGCAAAGGACTAAAATACAAACTAACACATAAGACTAGCTTTTCCTACATAAGCACACAACTCTGGAATGAACTACCAACTAACTTGAAAACAATTAATGAATTAACTATCTTTCGCAAAGCTCTAAAAACCTCTCTCCAACAAGGCTTACCACAAGAACCCATAGACTAACTATCATAGGCGTAGTTTGACTGTTTCATTTTGGGGGGGCAAAAAATGGGCGGAGCATATTAGCATATCATTTGCATATATACATATGCAATGAATATGCTAATATGGAGGAAGGAAATGAAATTTACAGGCAAAATATCACAGATGCACATTTCAAAAAGCTGACATTTCAATTAATAAATTATGAATAAAATAAACTTTTATTTACCTTTGTTGTCTGATCATGTAGTTTTTCTATTCGCTTTGATCCCAGTGTCTTCTGTTTTATGCAGTGTCTTCTTTCCAGTAGGCTTCCCTCTGCTCCCCACCCTCCCAGTCCCATCCATCTCTTGCTCCTTCCCTCTGCTCCCCACCCCTCCCAGTCCCATCCATCTTCTGTTCCTTCCCTCTGCTCACCATCCCTCCGTCCCATCCATCTCTTGCTCCTTCCCTCTGCTGTGCCTGACCTCTCCAAATCCCATCCATCTCCTGGTCCATCCCTCTGCTCCCCCACCCCTCGCAGTCCCATCCATCTCTTGCTCCTTCCCTCTGCTCCCCACCCCTCCCAGTCCCAACCATCTCTTGCTCCTTCCCGCTGCTCCCCACCCCTCCCAGTCCCATCCATCTCCTGCTCCTTCCCTCTGCTCACCTCCTTTCCCAGTCCAATCCAATTCCTGGTCCTTCCCTCTGCTCCCCACCCACCCCTCCCAGTCCCATCCATCTCTTGCTCCTTCCCACCCCTCCCAGTCCCATCCATCTCCTGCTCCTTCCCACTGCTTCCCACCCTCCCAGTCCCATCCATCTCCTGCTCCTTCCCACCCTCCCAGTCCCATCCATCTCTTGCTCCTTCCCTCTGCTCCCCACCCCTCCCAGTCCCAACCATCTCTTGCTCCTTCCCGCTGCTCCCCACCCCTCCCAGTCCCATCCATCTCCTGCTCCTTTCCTCTGCTCACCTCCTTTCCCAGTCCAATCCAATTCCTGGTCCTTCCCTCTGCTCCCCACCCACCCCTCCCAGTCCCATCCATCTCTTGCTCCTTCCCACCCCTCCCAGTCCCATCCATCTCTTGCTCCTTCCCTCTGCTCCCCACCCCTCCCAGTCCCAACCATCTCTTGCTCCTTCCCGCTGCTCCCCACCCCTCCCAGTCCCATCCATCTCCTGCTCCTTTCCTCTGCTCACCTCCTTTCCAGTCCAATCCAATTCCTGGTCCTTCCCTCTGCTCCCCACCCACCCCTCCCAGTCCCATCCATCTCTTGCTCCTTCCCACCCCTCCCAGTCCCATCCATCTCCTGCTCCTTCCCACTGCTTCCCACCCTCCCAGTCCCATCCATCTCCTGCTCCTTCCCACCCTCCCAGTCCCTCCCAGTCCCATCCATCTCCTGCTCCTTCCCACTGCTTCCCACCCTCCCAGTCCCATCCATCTCCTGCTCCTTCCCTCTGCTCACCTCCTTTCCCAGTCCAATCCAATTCCTGGTCCTTCCCTCTGCTCCCCACCCACCCCTCCCAGTCCCATCCATCTCTTGCTCCTTCCCACCCCTCCCAGTCCCATCCATCTCCTGCTCCTTCCCACTGCTTCCCACCCTCCCAGTCCCATCCATCTCCTGCTCCTTCCCACTGCTTCCCACCCTCCCAGTCCCATCCATCTCCTGCTCCTTCCCACCCTCCCAGTCCCATCCATCTCCTGCTCCTTCCCACTGCTTCCCACCCTCCCAGTCCCATCCATCTCCTGCTCCTTCCCACTGCTTCCCACCCTCCCAGTCCCATCCATCTCCTGCTCCTTCCCACCCTCCCAGTCCCATCCATCTCCTGCTCCTTCCCACTGCTTCCCACCCTCCCAGTCCCATCCATCTCTTGCTCCTTCCCTCTGCTCCCCACCCCTCCCAGTCCCATCCATCTTCCCACCCCTCCCAGTCCCATCCATCTCCTGCTCCTTCCCACTGCTTCCCACCCTCCCAGTCCCATCCATCTCTTGCTCCTTCCCTCTGCTCCCCACCCCTCCCAGTCCCATCCATCTCTTGCTCCTTCCCACCCCTCCCAGTCCCATCCATCTCCTGCTCCTTCCCACTGCTTCCCACCCTCCCAGTCCATCCATCTCCTGCTCCTTCCCACTGCTTCCCACCCTCCCAGTCCCATCCATCTCCTGCTCCTTCCCACCCTCCCAGTCCCATCCATCTCCTGCTCCTTCCCACTGCTTCCCACCCTCCCAGTCCATCCATCTCCTGCTCCTTCCCACCCTCCCAGTACTATCCATCTCCCCACCCCTCCCCCCCGCGCGAGGTCCAAGATGGTGACTCCGTTTACCCCCTCTCTTCCTCCCTCCCTCCCTCCGGCGCAGGCAGCAGTCTTTTCCAGCGTTCCTGGCAGCGGTAGCGATATACACGCTGCCTTCGGTCTGCCCCGGAAGCCTTCTCTTCAAGTTCCTGTTCCCACCTATGCGGGAACAGGAACTTGAAGAGAAGGCTTCGGGGCAGACCGAAGGCAGCGTGTATATCGCTACCGCTGCCAGGAACGCTGGAAAAGACTGCTGCCTGCGCCGGAGGGAGGGAGGAAGAGAGAGGGGTAGACGGACACGCTCCTCTCCGTCCGCTTGGCTTCCCTGCCCTCTCTGTCTGCGTCCCGCCCAAAAGGAAATGACGTCAGAGGAAGGCGGGACGCAGATAGAGAGGGCAGGGAAGCCAAGCGGACGGAGAGGAGCGCGTGCCTGCATGTGTTTTTTTTTTTTTTTAATTTTTTTTTTTTTTTAACTAATGGCGCGGCAGCGCCTCGCGTCGTTTGGGGGGGCACTGCCCCCCCTCGCCCCCCCCAGTCTACGCCTATGCTAACTATAACACTTCGCCGCTCCACCCTGATTCAGAAAGGCATCTTTATTACTGTTTACTTAGATCTTTTTGTCATCCCAGACCTTTTTGTAACACTTTGTAACACCAATTGTATCTGTGACCCTGGAATGGCTTTGCCATAACAGGTCTTTGTAAGCCACATTGAGCCTGCAAAATAGGTGGGAAAATGTGGGATACAAGTGCAATAAATAAATAAATAAAACAAAAATGAGGATGTTATAACATAATGCCTTTGTATCACTCCATGGCGTGACCACACCTTGAATACTGTGTGCAACTCTGGTCACCCTTATATGGTACTGAAGCCACGCCCAGTGCATCCCAGGATGAACCGGGCAGGTGCCGCCATTTTGATATGGCGCCTGCAGGAGGAGGGTATGCTTACTCCCTTGTCCTGCTTCCTGGTATGAGGGGGGTGGGGATTGGGGGGCACTAGACCACCAGGCTAGGGTGGGTTGGAGGGAGGGTGGACCTCCAGCCCCTTTGTGTCAGAGTTTTGACAGGTCAGGCTGGTTCAACAGGTCCGGCCTTTTTTTTTTTTTTGTGTGTGACATCCCATACCTGTCAAACAACTTCTGCAGCAGAATTGTGCCTTGGGCACATGCCCAGGTACAATCCTCCTGCAGAAGTACTCCGATGATCGAAGCTAATCATGCGCATAAATTTGCATGCTATTAGTTTTGATCACAGGGGCATTATTTCCCAGCGCTGTTCTGGTACTGGGTTTACAGCACTGTTTGAAACAGCACAGGGAAATTGATCATCGGCCCATAAGCTTCTTCTCCAATCCTTCAATTCAAAGTACAGAGGAAACGATAATGTGTCTAATTATGGGGCAACCATGAAGGTGCCAAGTCCTGGGTCATGCACATGTTTCTCTGACTACTTGAAATTTTGTAAATTGTTGAAAGCATTCTTAATTAGTGAATTCTTCGCCACTGTTGGTGATTGTTATTCTGTTATTCTTTTAGTTAATTTGTTATTTCAAAATGAGTCATCTTACTGCTTGGATGTTTTTACCTATTACTGTTTTGTACTTTCATCATAGTTCTCTTATTGTAATTTGTTTTAAAAGTTTGATGTAAGCCACACTAAACCCGAACTTGTTTGGGATAATGCGGGGTACAAATGCCATAAATAAATAAATTACCCACCTAGCAGAGCCCTTTTAATTAGTGCTTGCATCAGGGAATGCATTGGGAAGAGGACGGAATAAAGCTACATTACTAGAAAACAGGATACTTAGGGCTAGACTTACTAAAAGACATTACTACATTAGAATGTCCCACCACACATTAATACATTTTATTTGCTGTACACCAATTTACTAATAATATACTAATGTCAATAGCACTGATGTATTTTTAATACCTTAATGAAGACCAGAAGAAATGCAAGAGAAAGGCTTCTCAGGTACAGATGCTTCCCCTGTACTTCTACAATGGTTCAAGTAAACATGCCATCAATGAACACCAAATTCAGGCGCCAAAAATAAATGAGTGTCGAGTGCAATTCTATAAACAGTGTTCAGAGTTGGGTGCCGTTTACAGGATATCAAGTAGCGCAGGGATCCGCACCCAACTTTGGGCACAAGGATTTACACCAACTGAAACCTGGCGTGGATCCCCTGAATTCTAAGATAGTGCCCCTGTCCTGCCTATGCCCCTCCTAAATCCACACCTCCTTGTCAGTTGCACGCTGTAAGATCTATACACACATCTTTATAGAATAGCACCTAGCAAGTTGTGAACTTAAATTGAAACTGTTGCCAATTAGCACCAATTACCACCCAATTATTGGTGCTAATTGGTTACTCAAATTGAGCATGTGCCCAAATTTACATACACAACTTTGAGTGCCGTATATAAAATCCAGGGGTAAATGTTTAGATTTAGATTGTTTTAACTCTTACCTCTTTCTTTTTCTCCTCCAGAAACAAGAATTCTTGATACCATTTCTCATGCTGCTGGATTTCCTCCCTTGTTCTGCCAGGAAGATATTCCAAGGCCTCTTCTACGCATATCAGCTTTCCCTTCTGCCTTACCAATACTTTAAGGAAATTCTGATGGTCATAATCATCCCAGCCTCCTTGTCGCCCTCCTGTTTGCTGGAGGAATCTTTCAAACTCCAGTACCTCCTTTGGTAGTTGGCTCACCATCTCTTTGTCCATAGCAGCCTTGCCTGAGGGTACTCTATAACCTCTCTCTACAGCTGAATTATCCAACATCCAGGTCTCTATTCTTTTTTCCAAAGCAGTTAGTTCATTCATCACTGTCTTCTCTTCTTTCAAAAGTTCTTCATAACTACAATCAATGGACAAGCATATTTCTTGAATTAGAAAAAGTTCAGAGAAGAACAATCAAAAATATTAAATCGGCAAAATGACTCCCCTATAAAGAAAGGCTAAATAGATCAGGGCTCTCCAGCTTGGAGAAATAATGGCTGAAAAGGAATATGATAGAAGTCTATAAAATCATGAGGGGTGAATAAGTAAACAGGATATGCCTTGAAACTAGTAGGTAGCACACTCAAAACCAGAAGCATTTTTTTTCATCTTTGGAATTTGTTTTTCCGAGGGCAGTTAGTACAGCTTTTTTCCTGTGCTGGGAACTATTGAATGATGGCACTAACTGCTGAGGACTTGAACCCTGATGTCCATGGAGATCACCTGCTACAGGTACCTTGGGCTTTCTTGTCTAGAAGAGATAGTAGCCAAAATGCTTCAGGATCTCAAGCTCTAAGCATGCTGGCCCCATGGACAGCATTTGCCACTTTCTGGTGTAAACCAGGCCTCCTGCCAGCTTGTTCTTTTGTTCCATAGTCTGCTGTTGATCAACTTGTGCTAAGGACACTTATAAAAAAAAGGAGAAGAGAGAGGTGGTGTATCTGCTAGGCCAATGTGAATACACTAGCAAATATTTTTAAGGATGAAGGAAATACATGTTTAAATAAATTTACTCACTTTTCTTAATATGTTTCTTTACATTTAGGGGTCCTTTTACTAAGCTGCAATAAAAAGTGGCCTGCAGTACTGTGGACGCGTGAAATTGGCACAAGCTGGGCCATTTTTTCCCCCTGGCTAGGAAAAAAGGGCTTTTTAAAGAGGGTAGTAGTAAATGGTTGTGAAGTAAAATCAAAAATAGCGCATGGCTACTTACTGCCTGAGCCCTTACTGCCACCCACTGACCTAGCAGTAAGGGCTCACAAGCTACTCATGCAGTAAATGAGCAGAGTGCACCAATGTGGCTGCAGTGCCAATTACCACTGGAAACGCCTCACGTGGTAAGAAATAGAAAATTATTTTCTATTACAGGAAGCAGCACGCGCCGACTTTGAAACTACCACAAGGCGCCCGCACTACCCCTGTGGTAGTGCTGATTTGGTGCGCGGTACCCACACATTAGCCCTACCACTACTTAGTAAAAGGGCCCCTTCTTAGTGTGCTCATTAAAAAAAAAATGTACTTCCTTCTCCCAGCCTCCTTCACTCTAGCCATCCTCTCTTTCTTTCTTTCTTCCCTTCTTTCCCCAACCTCACACTCCACAGCTTCACTTTATCTCAACATGTGGCAACCTGGACGAACCTACAGGTCCTCCAGCAGCTGTAGAGGAGGCAGGAAGGGGCAGAAGGATGGACCACGTCAACATGTTTTCTTCCTTGAGATAGATCACAATGTCCTGCACTGGCACCTGTGTTTCTCTACAGCACCCTGTACTTAAGAGTGCCAACACATTACCTTGCCATACCTGGATGCACCACCATTTTCTCATCCCCTTGTTACTCCATACTGCTATATAGTGAAGATACTTACCTGTAGCAGGTATTCTCTGAGGACAGCAGGCTGATTGTTCTCACATGTGGGTCGACATCTGCGTCGGCCCAGGAAACGGCAAATTTTTCCCAGCAAAAATAAAAAGTTTTGCCAGAGTCTTCTGGCACATGAACAGTGCGCACCATGCATGCGCAGACGACTTCCCGCCCGTCACGTGAGCATACCTGTTCAGTTTAATCAAAAAGCATAGAAACAAACTAACAACAACTCCAAAGGGGAGGTGGTCGGGTTTGTGAGAACAATCAGCCCGCTGTCCTCGGAGAATACCTGCTACAGGTAAGTATCTTTGCTTTCTCAGAGGACAAGCAGGCTGCTTGTTCTCACATGTGGGGTATCCCTAGCATCCAGGCTCTATCAAAACAATGAACATTGGTCAATCGGGCCTTGCAACGGCGAGGGCATAACATAGTTGTTTATGGTTTCAGGTCAATCTAACTGAGAGTGCAGCCTGGAACAGAACAAAAACGGGTCTAGGGGGGTGGAGTTGGATTCTAAACCCCGAACAGATTCTGTAGCACTGACTGCCCAAACCGACTGTCGCGTCGGGTATCCTGCTGAAGGCAGTAGTGAGATATGAATGTGTGGACCGATGACTACGTTGCAGCCTTGCAAATCTCTTCAATGGAAGCTGACTTTAAATGAGCCACTGACGCAGCCATGGCGCTAACATTATGAGCTGTGACATGGCCCTCCAGAGTCAGACCAGCTTGGGCATAAGTGAAAGAAATGCAATCTGCTAGCCAATTGGAGATTGTGTGTTTTCTGATGGCGACTCCCCTCCTGTTGGGATCAAAAGAAACGAACAACTGGGCGGACTGTCTGAAGGGCTTCATCCGCTCCATGTAAAAGGCCAATGCTGTCTTGCAGTTCAAGGTATGCAAACTGCTTTCGCCAGGGCGGGTATGAGGACTGGAAAAAAAATGTTGGCAAGACAATTGAATGGTTGAGATGGAACTCCAACACCACCTTTGGCAGGTACTTGGAGTGCATGCGGAGGACTACTCCAAAGGTCACTACTCCATCCTCATCCTCCTCGACCTATCCGCCGCTTTCGACACTGTCAATCATAATTTACTTCTTGACACACTGTCCTCATTCGGGTTCCAAGGCTCCATCCTCTCCTGGTTCTCCTCCTATCTCTCCCAATGTACCTTCAGAGTATATTCTCATGGATCTTCCTCCACCCCCATCCCGCTCTCTGTTGGTGTTCCTCAAGGATCTGTCCTTGGACCCCTTCTTCTCTCAATCTACACCTCTTCCCTGGGCTCACTGATCTCATCTCAAGGCTTCCAATACCATCTTTATGCTGACGATACCCAGCTTTATTTCTCCACACCAGACATCACGGTGGAAACCCAGGCCAAAGTATCGGCCTGCCTATCAGACATCGCTGCCTGGATGTCCAACCATCATCTGAAACTGAACATGGCAAAGACTGAGCTCATTGTCTTTCCACCCAAACCCTCTTCTCCTCTTCCTCCACTCTCCATTCCTGTTGACAACACCCTCATCCTCCCCGTTTCATCAGCCCGCAACCTCGGAGTCATCTTCGACTCCTCCCTCTCCTTCTCTGCCCATATCCAGCAGACAGCCAAGACCTGTCGCTTCTTTCTCTATAATATTAGCAAAATTCGCCCGTTTCTCTCTGAACAGACCACACGAACCCTCATCCACTCGCTCGTTACCTCTCGCCTTGACTATTGCAACCTACTATTCACTGGCCTCCAACTTAACCATCTATCCCCCCTTCGATCCGTCCAGAATTCCGCCGCACGTCTTATCTTCCGCATGGACCGATATACTCACATCACCCTTCTCCTCAAGTCACTTCACTTTCTCCCAATCAGATACCGTATGCAGTTCAAGCTTCTCCTACTAACCTACAAATGCAATCAATCTGCAACCCCTCATTACCTCTCTACCCTCATCTCCCCGTACGTTCCTACCCGTAACCTCCGCTCACAGGACAAATCCCTCCTATCAGTACCCTTCTCCACCACCGCCAACTCCAGACTCCGCCCCTTCTGCCTCACCTCACCCTATGCTTGGAATAAACTTCCCGAGCCCATACGCCATGCGCCCTCCCTGCCCATCTTCAAATCCTTACTCAAAGCCCACCTCTTCACTGTAGCTTTCGGCACATAACCACTTACCTCTATTCAGGAAACCTACACTGCCCCATTTGATTGACTGCATACTTGTCCTTTAGATTGTAAGCTCTTTTGAGTAGGGACTCTCCTTCCTCGTTTAAAATTGTACAGCGCTGCGTAACCCTGGTAGTGCTTTAGAAATGTTAAGTAGTAGTAGTAGTGATGAAACTTGATATAAGGTGCATGCACTAAGGCCTGAAGCTCACTGACCCTATGAACTGAAGTAACAGCCACCAAGAAAACGACCTTCCAGGTCAAGTACTTCAGATGGCAGGAATTCAGTGGCTCAAAAGGAGCTCTCATCAGTTGGGTGAGGACGACATTAAGATCCCATGACACTGGTGGAGGTTTGACCATGGGCTTTGACAAAAGTAAACCTCTCATGAAGCGAACAACTAAAGGTTGTCCAGAGATAGGCTTACCCTCTACATGACGATAAGCACTAATTGCACTAAGATGAACCCTTACGGAGTTGGTCTTGAGACCAGACTCTGAAAAGTGTAGAAGGTATTCAAGCAGGATCTATGTAGGACAAGAACGAGGATCTAGGGCCTTGCTGTCACACCAGACAGCAAACCTCCTCCATTTGAAAGAATAACACCTCTTCGTGGAATCTTTTCTGGAAGCAAGCAAGGCTCAGGAGACACCCTCTGAAAGACCCAAGGAGGCAAATTCTAAGCTCTCAACATCCAGGCCGTGAGAGTCAGAGACTGGAGGTTGGGATGTAGAAGCGACCCTTCGTTCTGGGTGATGAGGGTTGGAAAACACTCCAATCTCCACGGTTCCTCGGAGGACAACTCCAGAAGAAGAGGGAACCAAATCTGACGCGGCCAGAAGGGAGCAATCAGAATCACGGTTCCGCAGTCTTGTTTGAGTTTCAGCAAAGTCTTCTCTACTAGAGGTATGGGAGGATACGCATACAGGAGGCCTGTTCTCAAATGAAGGACAAAAGGCATCTGACGCTAGTCTGTCGTGGGCCTGAAGCCTGGAACAGAACTAAGGGAACTTGTGATTGGATTGAGTAGCAAAAAGATCCACCGAGGGGGTGCTCCACGCTCAGAAGATCTTGCGGGCTACGCCCATGTTCAGCGACCACTCGTGAGGTTGCATTATCCTGCTCAACCTGTCGGCCAGACTGTTGTTTACGCCTGCCAGATATATGGCTTGGAGGAACATGCCATGATGGCGTGCCCAAAGCTACATCTGGACGGCTTCCTGACACAGAGGGCGAGATCCGGTGCCCCCCTGCTTGTGGTGTAATACATGGCAACCTGATGGTCTGTCTGAATCAATATGAATTGGTTGGACAGCTGATCTTTGAAAGCCTTTAGAGCGTTCCAGATCGCTCGCAATTCCAGGAGATTGATCTGAAGACCTTTTTCCTGAAAGGACCATAGGCTCCTTGAGTGTGAAGCCTATCTACATGAGCTCCCCACCCCAGGAGGGATGCATCCGTCATCAGGACTTTTTGTAGCTGAGGAACTTGGAATGGACGTCCCAAGGTCAAATTGGATTGAATCGTCCACCACTGAAGGGAATTCCAAGTCGGTGGACAGTTGGATCACATCCTCTAGATACCCCGCAGCTTGATACCGCTGGGAAGCTAGGGTCCACTGAGCTGATCTCATATGTAGACATGTCATGGGAGTTACATGAACTGTGGAGGCCATGTGCCCCAGAAGTCTCAACATCTGCTGAGCCGTCTGTTGAGACACTTGAACTCTGGACACCAGGAGCAGGAGGTTGTCTGCCCTTGCTTCGGGAAGATACGCTCGAGCTGTGTCCAACAGAGCTCCAATGAATTCCAACTTTTGAAATGGGGTGAGATGGGACTTGGAGTAATTGATCATGAACCCCAGTACCTCTAGCACCTGAACAGTCATTCACATGGACCATAGAGTGCCTGCCTCCGAGGTGCTCTTCACCAGCCAATTGTCGAGATAAGGGAACACATGCACTCCCAGTCTGTGTAGCGACGCTGCGACTACCGCTAGGCACTTTGTAAGTACTCTGGGCGCAGACGCCAGACCAAAGGGCAGTACACAGAACCGAAAGTGCTGTGTTCCCATCCGAAATTGAAGATACCTCCTGTGAGCTGGAAGTGTCAAGATGTGTGTCCAGAGAGCATAGCCAATCATTTTCTTGAATCATGGGGTGCCAAGGGAAACGATCCTGAACTTTTCTTGGACCAGGAATTTGTTCAGAGCCCTTAGGTCTAGGATGGGACTTTTTTTGTTTGTTTAAATGATGCTAATGTTTATGAAGCTATTGTATTGCTTGTTTTTTTTTTTTTTTTTTTTTTTTTTTTTTTTATCTATAGGGTCTCTATCTCCCTGCATACAAAAAGTTCTGTTTCCAGGTGGGGTCACGTGACCCACGCACCAGTGTTCTTCAACACGAAAGCAAGTCTTTACCACTATTTAAACGTGTGCAGCTGCGGCGCACGCCTGAGGAGCAGGTTCTGCTCCTTAGGTGTGCTCCTTAGGGTGTACTACGAAGGGGATCATACAATCACAGCTCTCTTGAAAAGTCCACTACTACTCTACAAACAAATATAGGGAAGGAGCAAGTACCGAATTCAACCACTAAACGATTGGTAAGGAACATTAATTGGCTATCCCTTTCATTCTGGTCAATTAACACATTACTTTGCGTCCTAATACAAGATTATAAGCCCCATATGGTACCTTATAATTCGTCACACCAGATATCGCATACATCCCAGTACAATGGGGTCGGCGGCCAAATCGTTAATTTCTTATTCCTGATAGACCTCTGTTTTTAACGCCCCTTCCTTCATACAGAAAGACAAATATAGGAGATATTCCTTCCTCTCCATCGCTAAATCTAGCGTTAATAAACTGTCAGTCCTTAAAACGTAAATGTAACCAAATTATGGATCTTATACATTTCCATAAATTAGATCTATTAGCTATAACAGAGACGTGGCTTCTTCCAGGAGAAGAATCCTACTTACTTCAATGCTTTCTCCCAGGTTTTTCTGTGAGTTATACGTATCAGATTGGCAAGAGGAGGAGGAGGATTAGCATATATTTATGCTTCAAATCTGAAAGTATTAGAGATTTCTGATCATGGTCTTACCTACCCTGAACTTCTATTAAAAATAAATATGGTAAGTTCCAACTTTTATGTGCTTCTATTTTACTGCGCTCCTTCCATTACAGGAGAAGCATGGGATAGCATATACCAATCAATTTAGCGGAAGCAGTTGTCAAATTTCCAAACCTTATGATATGGGGAGATTTCAATATTCATGTAGACGATCAACTAAATATGCGGTCTATGAGATTTTCTAAATTTCTAAGAGATATCGATATAACATGTAACTGGACCTACGCAGATAGCAGGTCATACTTTAGACCTAATTATGACAAGTACATTAGAGGAAATAAAATGTACTAAGATAACAACTATACCAGTTTCCTGGTCAGATCACTTTATACTATATTTTAATCTACTACTTTCAAACCCTATACAAAGATCTGTTCCATCAAATATAAAGTCAAGGGGTCTGCGAAAAATAGATCCCTCTACTCTATCTTCGCTATCAGGAAATTTCCCATCAAAGTTTTTTGATTTATCACTAGAGGAACAGATTAATAACTGGAACCAGGTCCTTTCTACAGCAATCGACTACATTGCCCCCATAAAAACTATGAAGCCAAGGACTAAACCCACTCAGCCATGGTACCACCCAGGTTTAAAGTTGTGCAAACAACAGGTACGCAGAGCTGAACGGATCTGGTGTAAGCGAAAAACGGAAGAACTAAAAACATAAATGTAAGCAATACCAACGTTATTTTGTAGCACAGATAAAACTAGCAAAAACTACTTATTTTTCCAAACAGATACAAGAGGCAGCAAATTCATCAAAGCAGTTATTTCAAGTTATGAAATTATTAACAACAAATCAAAAAAAAAATCAATACTGTGAAAACATATATAGACTCTGAAACCTTAGCAAGTTTTTTCATTTCTAAAACTGAAAATTTAAGAGCCAATTTCTCTAAGACTATTGATATAGAAGATGTGTCTACTCTACCATTGTCAGTGTCATGGCATCTATTTGAGATACCATCATTGACATAAATTGAACATGTTAGCGCATCTTTCAACTACTTATAGTCTATTCGATCAGATACCATCAGATTGGCTAAAGATTCCTAACTTGGGACTACAAACTTATCTATATTCTATCATTACAACTAGCTTGAGAGAAGGAATAGTTCCACAAGCTCTTAAAGAAGCTTTAGTAAAGCCAAGTCTTAAAAAAACTGTCTCTTGATCCATGTTCTCCAAATTATAATCCAGTATCAAATCTTCCGTTCCTATCTAAAATTTTGGAAACAACGGTGCTTACACAATTACAATCTTATATAGAATCAAAATATATATTATACCCGAGACAATCAGGCTTCAGAAAAGGATACAGTACAGAGACAGTACTTACTCCACTTATCAGTGAAATACATTCTAGACTTGTACAAGGTCATATTGCGCTAATCATTTCACTAGATCTGTCCGCTGCATTTGACCTTATAGATCATGATCTTATATTATATCATTTGAGAGAAATTGGTATCTCGGGTACAATTTACAACTGGTTTACATCCTTTCTTAGTAACCGTTCAAAGTTGTTCAAAATCAATCAACTTCAAAGTCCCACAATATTTCTTGTGGGATACCTCAAGGATCAGTTTTATCACCAATATTATTCAACTTATACATCAGTCCGCTCTCGTTAGTTATCCAATCATTAGGCATTAATTTGTATTCATATGCTGATGACTTTCTTCTTATTCATTATGTACAACCGTCAAATATTGATTTGACGCCAATTCTAAATTGCCTTGACGAAGTTGCCAAATGGCTCATAAAACACCATTTAATGCTAAATCAAGACAAGACAATAACATCTTGGATAACGAGGCATGGACCAATACCGTCATTAATACCTACCTTGTTTAATAAAAAAGATACCTACGGTAAAATCTTTTAAGTATCTTGGTGTCATTATTGATTCAACGTTAACATTCACTGAACAAATATCGGATGTTGAAAAAAAATCCTTTTAATCACTCATGGAAGATACCATCTCTTAGAAACTCAATTGACAAAGATTCGCTATGCACCCTCACATATGCCTACATCATCACCCACTTGGACTATTGTAATACTATCTATGCAGGGCTTACAAAGGCCAAAAAACGCTTGCAAAGGATACAGAACACAGCAGCTCGGGTTATCTGCAGAGCATCCAAATATGATAGGATTACACCTCTTCTATATCAGCTTCACTAGCTCCCCATTGAATTGAGAATAAAATTCAAGATTCTTGCCCTGGCACTTAAAGCATTATATTCATCAACACCATCATGTCTAGCTAATTTAACCATACCATACACGCCGTCACGTACGTTACGATCACTCACAGACAATAGACTAACTATTCCACCGTTAAGGAGGACAAGATGGGAATCTATGTGAGTATCCACTTTCTTTTATTTGGCTCCAACACTTTGGAACTGTCTTCCAAAAAAACAGAAGAATCTTTTACCAACTTTCGAAAACTTTTAAAAACATATTTTTTTAACAATACATTTGGAACTAATATATGATAAGGAATTTTAGATGAATTAAATATACTACATTTGATTAGAATAGATTAATAGCAGTATGAATGAGCACTGTAACTGTTACCCTTCTATTATGAATGATTATGTTTGCTGTGCTTTACTATTGAATAATGGATTTCTAATATATGTGTTAGTGTGGATATATATATATTTTATAAAGTGTAAACCGTTTTGTTTTTGGAAAAGTCAATAAATAACGATATAGTAAATAAATAAACGATAAACAATCCCCCCTGTCTTTTTCTGCACAAAGAAATACCTGGAATAGAATCCCAATCCTTCTTCCCCTGGTGGAACGGGTTCGACCGCTTGGGCCTTTAGAAGGGTGGAGAGTTCCTCTGCAAGTACCTGCTTGTGCTGGGAGCTGTAAGAATGAGCTCCCGGAGGGCAATTTGGAGGTCTGGATTCCAGATTGAGGGTGTATCCTAACCATACTATTTGAAGAACCCATCGGTCGGAGGTTATGAAAGGCCACCTTGGTGAAAAAAATATCACCCCCCCCCCCCAACCGGCAAGTCGTCTGGTACGGACACTTTTATTGAGGCTATGCTTAACTGGAGCCAGTCAAAAGCCCATCCCTTGCTTTTGCTGGGGAGCAGTACAGGCCATATACGCACGCGGTTGATGAGAACGAGCGCGCTGGGGCTGAGCCTGAGCAGGCTGCCGAGAAGCAGGAGTGTACCTACGCCTAGGATAGGAATAGGGAACACTCCTCTTCCCTCCAAAATACCTCCTAGATGAGGAGGTAGTAGCAGAAGACGCCCGGTGGGAGAGAGAATCCATAGCATCATTATGCTTCTTGATCTGATCAACTACATCCTCTACTTTTTCACCAAAAAGATTGTCCCCCCGGCAAGGAACATCCGCCATTCGCTGCTGGACCGAATGATCCAGGTCAGAGTCTACGCATCACTATACCTTGAGTAGTGATCCTGGATGCTACATCAAAAGTGTCGAACGTACCCCTAGCCCGAAATTTTCGACACGCCTTCGGCTGCCTGATCACCTGGCGAAAAGGCTCGGCTTGCTCCGAAAGGAGTGCATCAACCAAGCTAGACAGTTGACGTATCGAGTCCCGCAAGTGAACGCTCGTGAAGAGCTGGTATGATTGAATCTTGAAAGTGAGCATAGCGGCCTGATATGTCTTCCTCCCAAAAGAAAAGAGTCCTAGCTTCTCTGCCTAGGGGCGCCAAAGCATAGTCTCTAGTACTCCTGGCTCTCTTGAGGGTGGAATCCACCACCATAGAATTTGTGGGGTAACTGAGACCTCATCAATCGAGGTTCACCGTGGATCCAATACTGGGATTCAGCTTTCTTCGGGGCCACAGGGCCAGACAGAGCGGCCAACCAGTTTCGCATAAGGACTTCCTTCAGTACCTTATGCAGAGGAACTGTCACAGCCTCTTTAGGTGGAGAATAATAATCCAGGACTTCGAGCATCTCAGTCCTGGGCTCATCCTCAACCTCCACAGGGAAGGGAACAGCCGTAGCCATTTCCCGGACAAAAGAGGAAAAGGAAAGACTCTCCGGTAGAGATAGTCTCCTCTCTGGTGGAGGGGAAGGTTCAGAGGGAATCCCATAGGACTCATCAGAAGAAAAGTACCTGGGATCTTCCTCTGACTCCCACGAACGCTCCTGCTCAGTATCGGATAAGACCTCTGTTAAGGTACTCAGACACTGAACCTGCCTCGACGCCGAGGAACAATGTTCCTCGATGGTGATGTCAAGAGGCCGACGCCCAGTCTGACTGCGGCGAAGCTCCCTCCACTGACATCGAAGGGGAGTCGACCTGGGTGGCAGCTGACGCTGATGCCGCAGGCGGCACCGCACTCGGGGACCTCACCACAGGAGAAGGGTCAGACACCGCTGCAGCAGACGGTACAGAAGGCACAACCACCCCCGACACCGAAGCTGACTGGCGTAGCAGTCCCTCCAGAAGTTCTGGAAACAAGGCCCGGATGCGCTCGTCGAGAGCCGCCATCGGAGAAGGCTGCGGGGTCGGTGGAACAGGCGGTGTCAGAATCTGTGGAGGCTCGGGAGTAGGTACCGGGCTGCTAGCAGACCAACGCATCGGCACCACCTGTATTGAGGGGGAGCGATCCTCTCGGCGCAGACACTTCTCGGGTGCCAACTTTCTCGACGCCCCAGAGCTCCCGGTACCATTTGTTGAAGGAGAATGATGACGGTGCTTCTTCGCCTTCACTCGATGCCCGTCATTGAGACTCCTCGGTACTGACGAGGAGGACATGGAATCCTCACGTCACCTCGGGGCCAGGTCCGACGAAGGTCGGTCCCAGGGGGCCTGCATAATAGGAGGCCTCGAGGCAAGTGGAGACCCACTCGACGCCTCACTGCTCCAAGCGCGAGTTGGTCTCTTAGCAGCCATTACCTCTCCTGCTGACGTCAATGCTCCTTTCAATGCCGACACTGACGACCTCGGTACCGATGTCGAAGGACCGGACCGAGCCCCAAAAAGCTTTTCTCATTGGGCTTCTCGAGACGCTTGAGTCCGTTTCTTCAAACGAAGACACAGACTACAAGTGGCTGGGCTATGGTCGGGCCCAAGGCACTGGATACACCAGGTGTGGGTATCGGTACCTAAGGTGGTCTGGTTGCACCGAGTACAACGTTTGAAGCCACTAGGTGTCTTCGATGACATGGAAGGGAAAATGGCTTTGGCGAAATGAAAAGATGCAATTGTGCCTGTTAAAAGAAAAAGGGGCACAAAAAATAAGGGAATAACCCGGACGAGTCGAAAAAACAAAGAAAACTAAACTGAAGAGGCACGCTCACGCGACGGGAAGTCGTTTGCGTGCCAGAAGACTCTGGTAAAACTTTTTATTTTTGCTGGGAAAAATTTGCCGCTTCCTGAGCCGATGCGGACGTCGACCCACATGTGAGAATAAGCAGCCTGCTTGTCCTCGGAGAATCTCTTGCCCTGCTGGCCTATACCACACAGATTATCTCTTCTACTGGTAACCCACACCATATCATTTTTTTCCTGGCAATCTACATCAAGCAACACTTAATTGGTATCTCTTATTCCCACAAACATGCAAGGAAGTGTGTGTTCAGCAAGAGGAGGCAACAAGGGCATATTTTCCTGAATGCAGTTTGGTAGGCACTATAGACCATTAATATTCAGTTCCTTTGCCATTCCTTTTACCATTAATTGCCTTTTCTTTGCTATCTTTCACCTCTCCTGCATCTTTCAAAATGTCTGAAATATTTTGGCCTTTAATAATAATTTTTGGAAAAGACTGAGAACTAGAGCAAACACTGGGCAATTAAATTGGATACATAAGAAAAATTAAAGACCAAAAAAATTAGTAAGCACTGATTCTGAAGATTTTCATGTACCAATTATAAAGATTTTATTTTCTTTTAAAACAAAAAAAAGCTTACACCAGTCGCTGTTCTTCCTTGAATGTGCTTATTGCATTTTCAATTTCTTCCATCATTTCTCTAAGCTTATCAACAACTGTAGGGAACAGAAATCAAGAAGGAAAATTGTAATCTTCTAAGCAATTCAGTACAGCCAAGATAATGAATGTTATAAAATACATTTTTTTTTAGTATTACTGGCAACACAAACAGCACCCAGAACTGCAAACACAAAAACTAGAATAAAGCCAGGACAGAAAAAGCAACCTTTAAATTATTACATGGAATGCTTCTCAATTATTATATTTATTTATAACATTTGTATCCCACATTTTCCCACCTTTTGCAGGTTCAATGTGGCTTACAAAATACCATTAGGCGATCGCCAATTCTGGTATGAACAAAATACAGAGTGAGGTTGTAGTAGGGTGAAGTTCATGTGTGACAAAAACAAACAGGCCCTGGAGACATCTTCTATGAAAAAGGATACTGCATCCCCCTAGGGCAGGTCACACACATGTATTTTGCTGTTCCTGGAGAGCACACAATTAAAAAAAAAAAAAATCAGACAGCTGAAGGGGTATTTAAACCTGCATCCCCTAGTTCTCAGCTCACTGCTACCCCAGGCCATTTATAACATTACAGTGGTGGAATCAGTTGATATAATTAGTGATTTATACCACTGTCCTCTGTGTTTTGAGGAAGCATTTTATAACATGGACATCTTTGTGGCAACATAGGAACATCCAAGTCCCCTGTTTTGCCCTGTTCAAAATTTGGACCTTTCAATTTGTAAAATGGATATTCATGGTGGATATCAGCGGCACATGGACGTCCACTTCTAATGTATTTTAGAACAGGCCATACGTCATTAAATCCGGTTCTAAAACACATGAGAAATGGATATGCAGATGTGAAGTCCATATTCTGAGTTGGATGTTCTAAAATGCCACTCTATGTCTCAGAGCAAAGTAATGTTCATTTACCCAGAGAGCCTTCCTCTTCTCTAACAACTCCTTCATAAAAGAAGTTAAAATCTGATTAACCTTTCAATATCAGTAGTGGAAACAATTATTAGCCAAATAGACCTCGGAAACCTACCACTTATCCCCCAAGGACAGAGCTGCAAGAAATAGATCTATTGTTTGGGATCTGTCGCTATCAGAAAGAGAGAATGTTGGGCTTGATGGTCTGATCCAGTATGGCACATCTTATGGTTTATCTATCAACGTAATTTTCTTTAAATACAGTATTTATAAATTTTATATTTTTATTGTAATTCATTTAGAACTAAAGATGGACAAGAACAGAAATGCATCCTTAATATACACACCACGTTATCAAATGTTTTTTAATTTATAATACACTTAAGCAGCCTTCATCCTATTCAGTAGGTTCTATTGTATCTTGGAACAGTAGAACATTAATTGTTGTTTTGGCCTTACTGGCAGTGAATTAGACAAGACTACAGAATTTGAAGAAATGAGTAATTTTATTCTTTGTCTTTATTTTTTTTTTTCCTGGACCTTGGATTCTCAGACTGCAAACTTTTAGTTTGGTTTTCTGTACTTTGTTTTGTTCAGAGTCAGGAATTTGTTTTATTTGTAAATTGTACTTTCATTTGTTTTTAAATTTTTGTACATGACAACTTGTTGCTTCTTGATTAGGGTGCTTTTATAGTTAACATATTTACCCCCTATTTACTAAGTCATGAAAGCAGCTGATGCATGGCAATGCCGAAACAGCCCATTCAAAGTGAATGGGATGTGCTGGCATTAGTGAATGGCAGCTGCTAGTGCAGCTTAGTAAACAGGAGGTTTAATTTGTTTGTATGACTTGCTAATTTGGGTTTTTGCATATGCAGGTGTGGAATTGGTGAGATGTAGTTTTGTGGCTGACCTGTTCCCTAAATAAAGTGGGAGATGAGGTTATTTTTCATATCACAAACATGTTTAATACTGGTTATTATATATTTATCTTTAGTGTAAACAACATTGGGGTTCATATCTATGAAAAAATTAGCATGAAAATATAAAATATAATATAAAGTTAAATTAAAAAAACACTGTCCTTACATTCTGGAGTAGGTTTCACATCTTTTAATTGTTGCTGAAATCTCTTCACATTATTATGTATTCTTGAAAGTTCCTGTTCAGTTTTGACTCCTGTGAAAATTAAGCAGAGGTACATATGCAACTACAATTTTGAATAAAACAATTTTCTCTAATCCTTAGTGTGCTGTACTGTCTTCAATACCCTAATCAATATAACAAATACAAAGTATACCAGCATCACTTAACAGCAGATATTTGCTTCCAATTCCAAAATACGCTCCCCCCCCCCCCCCCCCCCCCCCAATATTCAGTCTGCAGATATGTGACAACACATGGATGGTTTAATAATTTATATTCCACCTGGAACAAGGCAGATTACATTTTTAAAAATGTCTGTGTGCGCCATTTTAGTAAAACCACAGAAGAAAGAAGATAAGCAACCCTACAGATAAACATGCAGAACAAAAAAGTAGGGATGGACAAGCAGCCTTCCAAAAAGAACTCAAGGGCACACTCGGAGGTAGATATAAAGTCAGCTTTATTGATGTCATCAAATATGTCAGGACTCTAAATGCAAAACGATTTGACACGGACCCGTGTTTTGGCACCTAAGCGCCTGTGTCAGGAGTCATTCAATCTTATAGAAATCCGGCTGTGTATTATAAAAAGCATGAGCACAGTAGCTCCAGTTGCAGCAATAAGTAATGTCATAAGCTATGTGCTCAGAGCGTCATGGCACATCTGCAGTCACTATTGTCAGCACAAGACAATAAAGCTGACTTTATATCTACCTCCAAGCGTGCCCTTGGGTCCTTGTCTATACCTACTTTTTTGTGCTCCATTTTAGTAACATACACATGTACATGCTACCAATTATGGACACTGCCTGAAAACATTTTGCACAAATGATCTTAGAGGACAAAAGAAACCCTGGGGGATTAAGGGGACAGCCATCCCTAATCCCACAAATGAAAACAAGCACTTTTCTGAAACGTCCCAGGGAGCAGGTGCAGATCACAATATTGATCTTTTTAGACATAGATGTACATAGCCATTCTGAAATGGGGAATACATGTATATTTTTGGCCGCGCCCTAGTTCTGCCTGCCCAAAACATACCCAGACCACACCTCCTTGTCATATGCATGTATTTGCAATTTGCATGTAAATATCCTGGCTTCCTAAAATTGAAATTAGAATGAGTATGTGTTATGTATGTTTAAATGCTGGTTTATTCATACCCAAATCATGAATAACTACCAGACTAATTTTTATATGCTTAGAGATGCTGTCGACTGCATGTATTTACTTATATAACTTAAAAGTGCATGGGCACTTTGTAAAGGGGAGGGGAGGTAATCCTTCTATATGGCCAAATTTCATACCCTTCCCTCCCCCCAACACTATATGCAATGCTTTTACAAAACTGTCCAGAAGCCTGCTGGGAAAAGGCATGCTATGGACTGTATAAGTGCGTACATTAATTACAAAATGAACCTCAATTACTTTCTGCCTTCCGATTGTTGGTCAGTTTATGTTCATGTTCTTCCAGTGTGCTGTACTCAGCTCTAAATTCACTCTTTTTGTTGTACAAGTGGCCATTCTTGCTCTTTTCTATTACAGCAATTCTGTGGAGAAAAAAGGTCAATTAGATTTAATTAGAGCTAATCAGTTTAACCCCCCTGTTTACTAAATTGTGCTAGCGACTGCCACGCAGCAATGCCGGCACAGCCCAACGTGTCAGCATTGCCGCGCGACAGCTGCTAGCAAGGCTTAGTAAACAGGGGGTAAATTTTTTACAATATAGCCAAGAAAAAAAACTGAGAATAAATATATAAAAGGTACAGAAATGGAGAAAAATAAAGAAAAAACAAATAAACAAAACCAAAGTGAAATACCAGTAATCACTATACAATATGGTATGAAATAAAAGTCAAGGTGGAGTCCAGTTACACCAAACTCAAAATCTTTTATTTCAAATATGCTAATTTTCATAAAACGAGGAACTTCCTGAAGGAGAAGCTAACAGGATAGAAGAAGACAAAAGAAGTAAAGCCGGGGATGGATTTACAAGACTCAAAAGTACGGAGGACCGATGTGTGAAAAGTGAGAAGGAAAAAGCAGAAATGCTCAACAAATACTGTCCAGAGTTCATAGAAGAAAAACCTGAAGAAGGTCTGTAGATTATTGACAAACATATACATATAGGGATGGTGTTCAGTACCACACCATTCATGGAAGAAAGTGCAAAACTGAAAGTAGACAAAGCCATTCCAGGATACTGAAGGAGCTCAGAGATGTTCTGGCAGGTCCTCCAAACAATGTGTTCTTTTTTTTTTTTTATTGTTTCAAAGCAAATTACAATCAAGCAAAGCATATACTTATACCAGTGGTGTCACGAGGGCAGCTGACACCCGGGGCGGGTCGCCGCTGCGCGGTGCACCCTTCCCCCTCTGGAGCGCAACCCTCCCCCCCCCCCCAAGAACATACCTGGAAGGCGGTGAGGGGCAGGCGGGAGAGCCAATCCGCCGAGTGCACGCCGCTGGGGGGTGTCGGCGCCTCGCTGGTTCCCTGCTCTCTCTGCCCCGGAACAGGAAGTAACCTGTTCAGGGGCAGAGAGAGCAAGGAACAAGCGAGGCGCCGACACCCCCCAGCGGCGTGCACCCGGGGCGGACTGCCGCACCGCCCCCTCCCCCTTCCTACGCCACTGACTTATATAGAAAGCTGTAGATTTAGTGGAAAAAATTAAAACAAAGTTGAAAATGTAAGTTTTCTTTTCTTAGAGTAATAAGGGAGATTTTATAGTGAAATTTTTAAGAATCCAATAGATTGCAAGATCTGAGGCAACATGGCTTTACCAAATGGAGACTGTGCCAAACAAATCTGATTGATTTCTTTGACTAGTGACAAAAGAACTGGATCAAGGGCATGTGCTGGATGTAGCCTAATCAGATTTCAGCAAAGGTGTGAATGTGAATCTGGACTTCTGAGTTTATAAGTAGCTATAAGGTTCATTTGTAGCATATAAATATGAGAAAATTATAAAGAAATGCAGTTCCTTAAGTTAGAGAAACTGTGGGACCCTTTTACTAAAGCGCAGGAGGACTAACGTGCAGGTAGCGAGCGCCAAATCTGCACTACCACCGGGCTAGCATGTGAATATGGCAGTAATTCTGAGTTTGGCATGTGCCAAATCCCGAAGTAGAAATAATTATCTATTTTGTACCGCAAGGGGCGTTCCCAGTGATGTGCACTGAAAGGGTTACCGCGTGGGTAGCATGTGAGCCCTTACCACTAGGTCAATGGGTGGCGGTAAGGATTCAGGCCATAAATAGGCACGCGCTAGTTTTAATTTCAGTGCACGCCCATTTCCCGCCCCCCCCCCCCAAAAGCCCTTTTTCCCAGCCAAAACATAGCATCAAAAACATGCGCCCACACTAATGCAGGCCACTTTTTACCACGGCTGTGTTTGTGTGCCCAGGTCAAGGCTCAGGACAGTGTGGGAAGAGATGATGAAGGCCACAGAAGGAGGTTTTTTTAATGCCTGAGGTTTTGAGAAAGTTGATAAGAAAACTGTGCTATAAGTAGCAGAACTCAATGCAATTTCTTTGTTGAAAAAAAAACCACTATAAAATTGCACTCTGCCTGATGAAATGGAGAGAGAACTGTGGTGCCATACTGTCTTATGTACTCTGTGTTCCCCAGCATCAGGTAACAGGTTTTCTAATAAAAAGAAACTCTGCTTTAAAGAAACTACATTCTTGTTATTTTGCAGCTTATTAACTGGATGCTCATGAATAAACTGAGCAGCTTGAGGATGGAGACCAAGGTGGTAATTTGGATCAGAAATGGTGGACTTACAGGAAACAGAAGGTGGTGGTAAACGGAATTTGCTCTGAAGAAAGGCTAGTAGTGGAGTGCCTCAGGGCTCCATCATGGGACCGATTCTGTTCAATATCACCAAAAGGTTAGAAGGAAAATTACACCTCTTTGAAGAGGACATGAAGATTAGTAACAGTGTGGACACCCTGTAGGAAGTGAAAAGCATGAGAAGTGATCTACAAATATTGGAAGCTTGGGCTAATGATGGCAGTTAAACTTTAATGTGAAGAAACGTAGAGTGATGCATGTGGGGTGCAGAAACTCAAAACAGCTGTATGCAACAGGAGGTGAAAGCATTATGTGCACAGACCAGGACCGAGACCTTAGGAAAATCGTGTCTGAGGATCTCAAGGTGCTGAAACAAGGCAATGGACAAGGCCAGAAGGATGTTCAGCTGTAAAGAAAGGGGCATACATCAGTAGAAAGAAGGTGATAATCTCCCTGCACGAGTTTTTGGTGAGACCTCACTTGTAGCACTGTTTTCAGACCTGGAGGCTGTATCTTGGCACAGACATTGAAAGACTCAAAGCTGTTGAAGACTTAAATATGTATACCTTGGAGAAGAGATAGGACAAGGGAGATATACAGACACTTAAATACTTGAAAGATATTAAGGAACAAAAACTTTTTCCAAAATGGAAAGCCTACAGAACTGGAGTACATGACATGAAGCTGCAAGGAGCAAAACTTAAAAGCAACATCAGGAAATACTGTAATCTGTTTTTCACTGTTAAATTTTGTAGATGTGGTCCTTTGTGTTTCTTATGTACTTCCATTTTTTACCTGTTGTGCTGCATGCTACAGTGTGGGAAATATGGGGTCACATCTTCTGTCATTTGGGTTTGGATACGACAGTGCACTCAGGCCAAGGAGAGAGCAAAAATGCGCATGGGCTGACATGATAGTTTGAATCACCACTGTGGATGCACCGCAGAGGATCCACGGGCCCTTGAGCCAGCAAGAGTTCGCCAAAGTACTCTGACACACTGGCTAAGAAGGAAGATTCAACAACGGAATGCTGAGAAAGGCTGAAATGAAAGCTTTCAACGGCATAATGTGTGTGCAGTTTTGTATAAGAAGCTTTTTCAACTTACTGATGTTTAAGTTTTTCTGCCTCCCGAATGAATGTTGCTTTCTTTGCTTGATCAGCTTTTATCTTCCAGTTACGGGCATGAAAATTAGAATCACCTCCAGAAAAGCTAAGAGAGCTTTCATTCTAGAAGGCAACAAACAATATTACTTATTAATCATAATAATTACTACATCGACTGCAATATTCAAAACCATTTCTTCTGGTGAAAAGTATTTTATCTACAGAAACAGGAGCTTTGAATATTGCCCAACTTTTTATTCATGAACTCTAGAGGTTTTGTGGGGTGGAGAAAAGAACGATGCACATAGATTTGATTATTCCTAACTACATAACACTGTTCTGTGCTGAACAATATACCCATTGAGAAAGCAGGCACAAAACTTTGTAGACGACAAAACAGCAGATCGTTAGTAATAAAAATTCAAAGTTGTCCCAATTTATTCATCACATAATAAATAATTAATTAAAAGCCAACATGGCCATGTTTCACCCTTATAAGGGCTGCATCAGGAGCTGTTAAAAAAAACTGTCAATAAGTAAAAATATAGAGTTAGTTCATTTATAGCCTGCTAATACCAATAACATAGTTCATAGTGGATAACTAAGATACTAGATCAGAATAAATCTAGGATGTAACAAAATTAATCTAGAGTTGCCGTAGATGTTAGTATCACAGCTGTCAGTAACATTACAAACTATACTGGCTTGTATTCGTCTACGCAATATCCAAAATATGATACTTTGTTTGATGCATATAGTAACATCACAAAAACATAGACTTCAGCCAAAACACACACATATAAAGGGATACACTAATATCCATGTATTACTAACAATCTGATGTTTTGTCGTCTATTCTGGATCTCGCGGATCGCCTGCCCGTTTGTTTCTTGGGACAAATCCTTGTAGATGCAAACTCCAGGGGTAAAAGGTAACCACAGAGTTTGCATCTAAGCACCCGGTTTTCATCATTTGCTCTGTAAGTACCAGCATACAGACCACAACAGAATATGAATCAAATAGAAACGATGCCTCCTCCTCCAACAACTTATTACATAGATCTGAGCAAAAAAGTATAGACATTAAAGAAGTGGAGCAGTAGCCTACTGGATAGAGCAGAAAGGGAAATGGGACTTGATATACTGCCTTTCTGTGGTATTTTGCAACTACATTCAAAGCGGTTTACATATATACAGGTACTTATTTTGTACCTGGGGCAATGGAGGGTTAAGTGACTTGCCCACAGTCCCAAGGAGCTGCAGTGGGAATTTAACCCAGTTCCCCAGGATCAAAGTCCGCTGCACTAACCACCAGGCTACTCCTCCACTCCGCTTTTCAATTAATTGGGAGGGCTAAATTAATCTTAGATTACCCCTCTCTGGCAGTGGTATATCATGGGTCTCCAGTGTTGGGGAGAGGGAGTTAACTATTTACATTTGAAGAGGTGAGTGCCAAAACTGTTAAGTACAAAAAGCAGTTCTCTGGATAAAAGCCCATTTTTATTTTCAAGAATTTTAGCCAACATAAGAAAACGTTTTTCACTAAATATCACATACTTTACAAATAACTGCTTTTTTGTGCAAAGTTCACAAATACTACCGCTATCTATAACGGCAATCTGCTTCCGTTATGAACTTATTTTTGAAAAGCATGTATATAACAAGTTTTAGAACTCACCTTTTCATTTGCACCTTTCTCCCCCAAACACATACCTCATCAGGCAGGTCCCATATATATATATATATATATATATTTTTTTTTTTTTTTTTTTTTGGGGGGGGGGGGGTCAGGGGCATAACCAGCCCTCCAATTTTTGGGGCGCCCTAGGGGGTGAACTGAGCATGCACGAGATGTCCCAGCATCAGCAACTGGAGACACACTGCTGATTTCTGCACCAAAGAAGCATGCAAAAAGGGGGAGCAGATTAGTAATTATTTCTTTGGTTGGCAGGTCTTCAGCATCCCGCCAGCCGTTTAAAGGGGTGCTACTGTTCAGGGGGTGACCTTCCAGCTCCTCCTCCAGGCAGGCCCCATGCTTTTGGTTTGCTTGTTTTAACCTTGCAGCTCCTCCTCCAGGCAGGCCCCATGCTTTTGGTTTGTTTGTTTTAACCTTCCAGCTCCTCCTGCTGTGTTCCTGGTTCCCCGATGCTCAGAACTCCCATGTTAAGCCAATAGCACAGAAACTATACTGCTGGAACAGCACAGAAAACTAGCAATGCTCAAAGAAAATGGTATGCAAATTAGATGAACGCTGTTAAAGCAAAAGCAAGGAGGGGAAACGTGCTTGGCACATGCACAGAAGAGTTTTGCAGTAAGGCCAGTTCCTGTGCGCATGTGCCAGGCAAATCCTAATGTGAGGCAGCACACTTTGGTGTCTGCTTTCTAAGCCTTTAAATATAAGGTTTTCAATTTTTTTTTTTAATTGGAAAGCTTACATTTGAATACAGGAAGCAGGCACCAATGTGTGCTTTCAATTTCGGGTTTGCTCGGACTCGTGCACATTTATTTCTCACTACTGCACTTAAGGCCCGTACGGGCTTCCTTTTGCTTTGAAATTAAAGAAAAACTGGCAGATTTTAAAGAGGGAATCATGAGAAATCCTCTCTTCAAACACCCTAACACCTGCTCTGTGCTGGCGTTTTTATTTCAGAAGTAAGGCCCCAATGATCAATTCCACAGGCTGCTCTGAAAGAGCACGAGGAATTAACTCTCCAATGACCAACCATGGACGTAGCTACGGGTGGGCCTGGGTGGGCCCAGGCCCACCCAATTTTGCCCCAGGCCCGCCCACCCAAGCGCATGCACGTCGCACACTGCAGCAGCAGCAACCTATAGTACAGCAGACTGCAGAGATGGCACCACGCTCTGGCTCAGCTCCGAGGTTCCTTCCTGCTTCCAGCCCGATTGGCCCGCCCACCACACCACCCAACTTGCAAGCGCACAATATACTCACTCACTGTGCAGCAGCGGAGCAGCAGCCTAGCCCTGCCTACTACTACTACTACCACATCGCAGTCGCGGTCTCGCTCTGGACTCGCTTGGCTCCAGTCCGTCGTTGGTTGGTTCGCTCGGGCATAGCTGCACGTGCACGCACTGCAGGCAGGGGGTTGGTTGACCATTAGTGCAAGCCTCCTCAGCCTGGCCCTGCCTGCCCTGAAACGTGGGAATTTGGGAAAGGGAAAGAAGAAGGTTCTGGACTGGTTGGATTGGAATCGAGAAGATCATTCCAGTAACAGTTCCAGGAGTTAGCAGCAGCTGCCAGCCCAGCCCAGCCCAGCAGCAGGTAATAAATTGTAAATGTTTTTATTTTTTTTACATCATATAATTTTAACATCATCTTGTAATTTTTTTTAATTAAGCTAGCTGGAGCCTGCCTGGGCACTATTAAATTTATTGTTGTAGAATTTCTGGGTGTGGTATCAGGCATTTACATTTGTTAAGCAAAGTATATGCCATTGCTGTGATTATACTGTTATGTGTGTTGACATATTTGCCATTATAGTAGACATATCTGATCACGTTTGATATGGCATAACGTAACTATATTTAAAACTATTGTTTTTTCCCCACATTAAGTAAGTGGTTTATGTTGATGCAGGGCAGCTGTTGGGCAGAATACTTAGAAATCCATCATCAAGTGCATTCTAAGGCATTATTTTGTAGTATCCCAAGAAACATTACTCATGGCTCTCTCTATATCTATCTATCTATCTATCTATATATATAGTGCACACCCATATTAGCTCTGGGCCCACCCAAAATCTCAGGTCTGGCTACGCCACTGTGACCAACACTAATAACATGCAAATTTAGGCATGTTATTAGTGCTGATCATTGGGGGAAAGTGCAGGAGGATTGTACCTGGGCATGCGCTCAGGAACAATCCTTCTGCACTTGTTTGACAGGTCCGAGCTGTCAAAAGCCCAGAACTGTCAAACACAGAAGCGAGAGGCCCGTGGAACCCCCTGGACCGCACCAAAAGCAAGGCCCTGGTGGCCTAGTATCTCTTCCAAGCCCCCATACCCCTCCCAGACAGCGACATAGGGGGTCTGGAGGACCCCCCTCCGATACAAGGACTCAGGGGACTGGAGGTTTGGTGGATTCCCAACCCCCTAACACCAAAACAAATCCATGGTGGCCCAGTGAGCTACACCCCCCACCCGTCCTGGTGGTCTAGCGGCCCCCATCCCCCCATACCTCATGGGTGATGGGAGTACCGGCTCCAAAATGGCAGCGCAATGCACTAGGCGGGGCTTACCTAACAAATAAGGGAGAAACTCCCTTATATGGTAGGGAAGACCCGCCAAGAATATCCCAGGGGAGGGAGCTTGAGAGGGCACTAGGCCACCAGGGCCTTAGCTATTGTGGGGTCTGGGGGTACACTGGATCCCCAAGGACAGCCTGGGTTGACAGTGACAGAAGGAAAGGAAGAGACTTAACCCTAACGCCAGCTCCGAGCGCTATTTGGCCTATACGATCAGAGTGCAGTTCTCTGATCATATGAGCGGAATACTGGCGAGCTTATTTAAATCTCTGGTATTCCATGCATACTCATGCCGGAGTCTTCCGATCATCAGTGTTTAGTAAATGCAGGCGCTAGTGGCCTCTAGCACCCGCATTTACTTTTGATCATTGAGGCCTAAGGGCGGCTTTGTTTTGTGCACTGTTCTCCGAGCTTTGGGAGGGAATATGAAATAACCTAATTAACATTCATTTGACTACATTAGCATGCTATTTGCGCTAATCTTTGGTGCGCTTGTTCTTTCCCATGCTAGAGCCTCTGAGCATTCTGTGCTCACTAATGTGGGTGCTACTCCGGCGCTAATGGCGTCTAGCGCCCGTGTTTGTATCTGAGCATCGGGGCAGTGAGCAGGGCCAGCCCAATCAATAGCTTATGTAACCAGGGTTTTAAAAAAAAAAAAAAAAACACCCTATCGGGTCTCTCTCCTTGTCCTTTTCCATGCAGACAGGCACTACTGGGGTTTCAACTACCCCGTTTCTCCTGAAACCCCAGCATTGCCTGCCTTCATGTACTTATGTACTTCTGTAAAAAGGCAAGGAGAGAGACCTGGTAGGTTGTTTGTTTGCTTGTTTTTAACCCTGGTTAGTTAGACTAGATAGCTACTAAAAAAGCAGCAGTTTCTGGAAACCTGCAAAGAGCAGCTGCAGTTGAAGAAAAAGAACACATCTTGAGAGTCTCACAAATTAAAAGACTCATCAGTAAATAAGAACTTAAGCACTGCCATACTGTGCCAGACCTAAGGTCCCTCAAGCCCAGCATCCTGTTTCCAACAGTGGCCAATCCAAGTCACAAGTACCAAGCTCCCAAAACAGTACAACACATTTTATGCTGCTTATCCTAGAAATATGAAGTGGATTTTGCCCAAGTCCATCTTAATATTGGCTTATGGACTTTTCTTTTAGGAAGTTATCCAAAACTTTTTAAAACCCCGCTAAGTGAACTGCTTTTACTATATTCTCTGGCAATTAATTCCAGAGTTTAATTACAAGTTGAGTAAGTATATTATACTTTAATTTGCATTTTAATAGGATTTTTGTGTGAAGGTCATGGCCAAAAATGATCAAAATCAGGGGGGAGAAGTGCAGGCTCGAGAGGGGATGTAAGGCTGAAGGCTTGCTTAGGGCACCACCTCTACCCTTGGTTGGTCATTGCACTCTGGACACATTTAAAGAGTTTGCTCTATAACAGAACGGTACTCACTGGCTTCCGATCAGATACCGAATACAGTTCAAGCTTCTCCTTCTTACCTACAAATGCACTCAGTCTGCAGCCCCTCATTACCTCTCTACCCTCATTTCCCCTTACGTTCCCGCCCGTAACCTCCGCTCACAGGACAAATCCCTCCTCTCTGTACCCTTCTCCACCACCGCCAACTCCAGGCTCCGCTCATTCTGCCTCGCCTCACCCTATGCTTGGAATAAACTTCCTGAGCCCTTACGCCAAGCCCCCTCCCTACCCATCTTCAAATCCTTGCTCAAAGCCCACCTCTTCAATGTTGCTTTCGGCACCTAACCTTTATACCTTTCAGGAAATCTAGACTGCCCCTATTTGACTGACTGTACATTTGTCCTTTAGATTGTAAGCTCCTTTGAGCAGGGACTGTCCTTCTATGTTAAATTGTACAGCGCTGGGTAACCCTAGTAGCGCTTTAGAAATGTCAAGTAATAGTAGTAGTAGTAACAGAACGGTACTCAGCATTCATTGCACTCATAGCACTGCCATCTAGCGGGTGATTAGCCGCCTTGGGGAAGCAACTGCTTGTCCTGGGATTTGTAGCATGGAACGCTGCCACCACGATTTGGGTTTCTGCAGTGCCAGGTACTTGGGACCTGGCTTGGCAACTGTTGAAACAAGATACTGGGCTAGATGGAGCATTGGTCTGATCCGGTATGGCTTCTCTTATGTTCTCTTACACACATACGAGTTAACTCACACTGGTGGTCGGTGACGTTGCCGTCCCTTTAACTGGGGGTCTGGCATCCGCAGCCGTCTTCGGGGTTGGTGTTTTCAGATTTGTGAAGCCAGAAAAGCACCTCTGCTGAGCTAGGGGTTTCGCCTCCGCCGGAACAACCACCTGTTCCATAAACCGGCCGGAGATGGAAACGAACGGGCAGTCTTGGCCGTAGCGAGTCTCGAACCCAGAAGTGTCGTCGGTATCGCCACTTGCACGGGAGGAACTGTCTAATGACCAAGGAAGGAATGGGACAGAGGCAGAGAACATTTTAGGTAATTCCCGCTACCGAGAGGGTGCAAGACAAGGCACAGAGAGCAAGTGCCAGACTGCCAGTGCGAAAGAGGAGCAGCTTCAGGGTACAATGGTGCACCCTGAAGTCCGGGTGGCAACAAAAGAGTGATTGACGACGGAGCGAGGCGCGAACAGCTGATTCGAGCGCGGTGTGACGTCACGTGAGAGCCGTTGTGGTGGGTTGAGTGATCAGAGACATCTCAAGGAGGTGCATCTCAAGGAGGTTTAATAGACAGGAGATGAAGTGACGTCAAAACGCTGAAACCGATTAGGTCAGTCTGAGTTTTCCCTTCCCCGCGCAGCCGTCATCCCCGTATACTCAAAAACAACGCAAGCAAACCTATGAGCTGCTGCATCTACGTTGTCGTTCTTTATTGTTGGTAGTATTTTTTATTTAATCTCACTTATATTTTCAAACATTCCATCTTGTGCAGCATACGGATGTACACAGAGGAAGCATAAACACAGGATAACTTTTCATAGGTAGCGTAGTAATTTGTTATAAATCTTAATCAGTGATCAGTTGGAGGGACTGGTTACAGGGACACCCTAGTACCCTGATGGCGAACCTATGACACGCGTAGCCATTTTTGATGACACGCGGCGCCGCCGCAGTGTGGTCCGCCCTCCCTCCTCGCTCCCGGAAACTAACCTTAAAGCCTCCTTTCACGTCGCAGCAGCAGGGCAGGCCACTCCTTCCTTCCATGTCCCGCCCTCGCTGAGCATTTTTTTCCTGCATCGGCAGTGGATTACAATTGTAGCAGAAGCCTTGCTTTCATTCTCTTTGAGCTTATGATTCATAATTTTTATTAATTTTTATATACTTATTACAGAAGTTATCATACTGCAAAAGTGTAATACAGCCTTTAAATACAACAAATCATCTAAATAAAGACAAATATTGGCTTCCTTAGACCTCAATAGTGGGGAGGCAGGAAATAGTGAAGATATACAAAATCAAAACATAGTTAGTGAAACTTTTATGGTACCGTCAGTCCCATTTATAATTCTAATTCTATCGTTGTTTAGTGTCTAGAAAAGTCTGAAGCTGTTCAGGCATATAATATATGTATTTAGCTTGATTCAACCTGATGACACATAGCCAGGAGGAAAGAGCCTCCCATTTCCAATACTTTAGACCTCATAGATAGAAACTTTTTACGTTTTTCTTGTGTGGATTTAGTCACATCCGGATAAAGCCAAATCTTTTGACCTGCAAATTCTCGATTAGTAGATTTAAAGTAAAGACGCATAACTGCATTTAAATCCTGTTGAAATACAAAGGAAATTATCAATGTCCCCCTTTCTGGTGATTCCTCAATTGTTTGCTCCAAAATGGCTGTGACATTTTGTAGGTCAATAGAATTTTCTGTCCCAACTTTTTTCATCATACTTGGAATATAATATATTTTATCCAGAGGAGGAAATACTTCTTGGGGAAAATTTAAATTTTCTTTTAGATATCTCTGGAACAGATCTTTTGGAGATTCTCCCAGTATTCTAGGAAAATTCAACATTCGAAGATTTAATCTCCTATTGAAATTCTCTACCTGTTCCAGTTTTCTTCTAATTTCCATATTGTCTTTTACCACTGCCATTTTGAAATCTTCTGTTTGTTTTGTCTCTCTCTCTAAGGCCTCAATCTTTAAAGTAAAATCTTGTTTTGCCAAGTCTAGGGAGCCTTTCACTTCCTGTACATTGAAATTCAAAGTCTTTACCTCATCCGAAGATTGTCTCAAGGTTTTTTCTATTTCCAATAACTTCAGCCAGATCTTGCCCAGGCTCACCTCCGTCTCCTCTGCAGCTGCAGTTGTCTTTACAGAGCCAGGCTCCCCTCTGGGCTCCCCAGGATAGCCCTTTCCGGGCTCCAAGAGAAACCCCGACTCGCTCAAGGCAGTTGCAGGGCAAGGAGGCGTCGTAGAAGGCGGGGAGAGAGAAACTTCTATTTCCTGCGGGGAGGTCGCTTCACCGGCCCCACTCGCTAAGGACTCCGCTCCGCTTCTTCGGGACAATGCAGGGAAGAAGCGTTCCAAACCTCCGCTTGCCGGTGTGGACGTCGCGGGGTGAAGGGGAATCCCCCGAGTCCTCCCTTTACGCTTGGTATGCGGCATTACAAGAAAAAACAGGTATTTAATTTAAATTCCGCAAGCAAAAGGCAGGAGCTCGCTTCTAGTACACCTGCTCACGGCGCCATCTTGACACGCCCCCTATTATCCATTCTCTTTGAGCTTAATATTCGTATATTTATATATCACAAGACCCCTGAAGAAGGCGTCTGTAGCGCCGAAACACGGCTGTGTTGAGTCGAGTATATATTTAAATAAAGAGATTGTTCCTAATCTACGTCGCCTACTAGTGTTGTTCAAGAACCTACTCCTCCTACTCCCACTAAAATAGACATCATGTTATAAGAATCAGGTGCTTAACATTCAGAGTTTCTATCTATTTATGACAGTCATAACCCACATTTAACATGTATTAGGTTGAAACCTGGGAGCATTTGAAAGCTTTTTTTTTTTTTTTTACTTGTGCCTAGATGGTTTGTGTGAACTTGCTCCTTCTATTTTGAAGAATGCAGTAGTATATTATAAAAATGCACTTAATATTGTTTATTATTTACTACTGGTTGATATACAGCAGAAGTTAACCAAGTCAACTGCATGCTTTGTTATATAATTTTTAATAATATTTTTCTCAGTCATTACCCAAATACAAATAAAATTATAATGTTAATTATATAACCGTGTCTGCCTCTTATGGTAGCTTTTGTTAATTAAAACAGTGTCAGAAAAATATTTGCAAGTGCGATTTTATTATGCAGGTAAACAATACACCGCCAAAATACAAAATAGCAAGCAGCACAGTATTAGTCACCAAGTTTATACAAAGTTGATTATTTTCAGTGGAAAATAAATCTGTTGGCTGTCTGTTTAATTATCGCTACCAAGTATTACATATTTAGGGCATATGCCTTAAGCATAGATTGTTTACATTTGTTTATCTACACCTTACATTCACATGGTATTGCTTATTAAACCCGAAGGCAAAACCAAAGTGTGGTTAAACAATTTGGTATAAACTGTGTTGTTTATGGCTTTACTTGTTATGAAATGCTTTGAGTCCTACTGATCTGTACATCTGTTGTGCTATTTTGGCGGGCGGAAACAGTCAGGTGGGCTTATAGGGAGGGAGGGGAGTACAGGAGGGGAAGGGTTCTTGGGGTAAAAGTAAAAGTTTTTATTGTGCCATGTTGGATGGTTTACTGGTTTTTTTCTTGATCTGTATGAAGCTTATCAACCAACATGTTTTGGTTTTAATAAAGATGATTAAAACATACAAAATAAGTTTTGGATGTTACTGAATTCTATTATTCTGTCTCACTGTATTTCCAGTTTTGGCACAGTATGAGCCATCAGAAGAACAAAATATAAGAAAACCAGTGGGCTGCATTAGGGGCTTCTAGCCCATTTAGTTATGTTTCCACAAATGAGGGATCTGTTTGACAGAAAATATTTTTATTATTTTGACTTATAACCCACTTGTCCCTGAAGCATGCTCAAACAACAGAATAATCCATTTGTGTATCTAAAAGGTAAAGTTCTACAAAACAGATGAAGATGTGATTACATGTGCCCCAATGAAAGGAGAGTTTAATTTAACTTCCATTTAATTTCAATGTATTCCATCATCTTTATATCACCAGGCTTCCCAAGGCAGATTACAAAATTTAAGATGAACCCATCAGGAAACAGTATATCCTCACTGAAATTTGGCCATCTGTATTGTATATAGTGTATTTATTTACTTTAAAAATGAGCACAAAATACAGAGTTTAAAATTGCTGTTTCTAGCAGCTATAATAATTTTTAAGCTGTTTTAGTGATATTCAATTGTTATTTCATGATATTTATATCTACATACGGGAAGCTTTCAAATAAATTAAAAAGCTGTCCAATAAGTAAAAAAAAACAAACAAACAACTTTTGTTAAGGCACTGCCTATCCAATTGAAATAGCTGTAGACTTGTTACAGATGGACCAACAATAAAAAAAAAACCCCAACAGTGTGGATGCAGCAGCTCATAGTTTTGCTTGCTTTGTTTTGAGTAAACAGGGATGACGGCTGCGCTGGGAAGGGGAAACTCAGACTGTCCTAATTGGCTTCATTGCTTACAATGGACTAAATAGGCTCACTTCCACTCCTGTTTATTAAACCTCCTTGGTGGAGCTCTTGTAGTTTGAAAGTAATGTTTCACTTTAAGCAGTGCATGCTGGCAGGGGCAGACAGACCATTCAATAATACAGTGCCCGTGGGCCCATACCAGTAAAGGACCCACACTTCCCTAGCCTCTGACTAGTTCACATTTAATAGGTAAGTTAGGGGCCCATGAACCTTATTGCCCCGGGGCCCAGATCTCTGTCCAAGGAGGTTAGATTGAGAACAGAAGACGGCATGAGTTATCTGGCGCATTATGGATGATATGGGGGGGGGGGGCAGCTGAATCCAGTAGGCGGGGCTTGCCGCCACATTGGTAGATTCAAAACAATAGCAAGAGCTTATTAGAAATAACGGACTGCCTATGGTGGTCCATCTGTAAAAAGTCTAAAGCTGTTCCAGTTGGATAGGCAGTGCCTTAAGCTGGAGAATAAATTATTTTTTTAAATTTATTTGAAAGCTTCCCTTATCTAGGATATATCATAACAATGAATATCACTAAAAGAGCATTACATAAGTACATAAGTAATGTCATACTGGGAAAAGACCAAAGGCCCATCGAGCCCAGCATCCTGTCCCCGATAGCGGCCAATCCAGGTCAAGGGCACCTGGCAGCTTCCGAAATGTACAAACATTCTTTACATGTTATTCCTGAAATTGTGGATTTTTCCCAAGTCCATTTACAGGGCCGGTCAAACCCGGTAAGCGGGGTAAGTGCCACAGGGGGGTGCTTGCCTTCAAGGGCGCCGCTGCGGCGCTGTGCTGCCATACCGGGCCACCCTTGGTGCTTTAAATCTTTAATTTACCTCCGTTCCAGCAGCCGCGTCATTTGAAAGCCCTGCCCCGTCTCTAGCCTTCCCTCCCTTCGTGAGTTCGTTCCGCAGTCCCGCCTTCTGACATCATTTCCTCGAGGGCGGGACTGCAGAACGAATTCACGAAGGGAGGGAAGGCTAGAGACGGGGCAAGGCTTTCAAATGACGCAGCTGCTGGAACGGAGGTAAATTAAAGATTTAAAGCACCAAGGGCAGCGGGGGATGGGGGCGAAGGAGACTCGCTGGACAGGGGCAGGGTGGGAGAAGAGAGAAAGGAGATGCTGGGGGAGGGGCGGGGGCGAACGGGTGCCGGAGGGGGGGGCACGCGGGTACCAACTCATAGTCTGCAGGGGGGCGCCAGAGACCCTAGGACCGGCCCTGTCCATTTAGTAGCAGTCTATGGACTTGTCCTTTAGGAAACCGTCCAAACCCTTTTAAAACTCTGCCAAGCTAACCGCCTTCACCACGTTCTCCGGCAACGAATTCCAGAGTTTAATTACGCGTTGGGTGAAGAAAATTTTTCTCCTATTTGTTTTAAATGTACTACACTGTAGTATTGTATCTAGTAGAAACAGCAGTAATAAACTCTGCATTTTGTGCTAATTTATCTAAACCATTCTATAGAATACAGTGATACATGGCCAAATCTCAGTGAGGATTTACTGTTTCCTGATGGGTTCATCTTAACTGTTGTTGTAATCTGCCTTGGGAAGCCTGGTGTTATAAAGATGGAATATATTGTAATTAAATGGAAGTAAAATTAAACTCTCCTTTCATTGGGGCACATGATCACATCTCTTTTGTAGAAGTTAACATTTCAAATACACAAATGGATTATTCTGTTTTGAGCATATTTCAGGGACAAGTGGTTTTATAAGTCATAATAATAAAAATAAATATTTTGTTTCATGCAGATCTCGCATTTGTTGAAAAATAAGCAAATGGGCTATAAGACCCTATTGCAGTCCATTGGTTTTCTTATGACGACAGAAAGGCGTTAAATCAAGTCCTAGTTCCCTTTCCCCTTCCCTTATACTGTGCCAAAAGTGAAAACTCTTATCTCTTCTTTCTGGTCCATAATAAAATGAGCTCGTTGAGAACACTATCCACCTTAAAAGGTTGTTTTGTGGCTGTAGATGAGGAACTGTGATATTGCATAAATAAGTGTGTGTTTTTGTTCCTAGTCATGCATCCAAAGGTTATATAATCCTTTTAAGAAAGCTAGTTAATCATTTAACATTAGTAGAACATAACCACAAAGTCATGGTATGGTTTCATTTTCAATATGGTAATACTAGATCCCAGCTAAAGAACAGTTTATTTTTATTTAGTCTTCACTGGACCAAACGTGCTTTCCTTGTGCTATCACCATCCAGTTGGATAGGCAGTGCCTTAAAAGGATTGACATTTATATCCCACATTATCCAAAGTAAACTTGGATTTAATGTGGCTTACATTTGGAAATAAAGTGAGACAGAATAATAGAATTTAGTAACATCATGGGAGCAAGTAGATGGATATTTCTGAAATACTGAACAAAGTTGAGATTAGCATATATAGCCAACTGGATATTTAAAAGTCTGTCCTTTAATGATGCCGCATGTTCAGAAAACATAGCCATAAGTATAGACAGTTATTCAAAGATTATCACATGCACACACCAGAACACGCATCCATACACACGCTGCAAAAGTAAACAACAATTTCTACAGAGTACATCCAAAACTTTATTTTTATGTTTTAATCATCTTTATTCAAAGCATAACATGTTGGTAGATAAACTTCATACAGAACAAGAAAAATCAGTGAACCATCATGGCACAATATAAACTTTAGAGAACATACCCCAAGAACCCTTCCTCCCTATAAGCCCATCCGACTGTTTCTACCCACCAAAATAACACAACAGATGTACAGATCAGTAGGCCCCAAAGCAGTACAAAACAAGTAAAGTCATAAACAACACAGTTTATACCAAATTGTTTAACCACCCCTAGGTTTCACCTTTGGGTTTAAGGAGCAATACCATGTGCATGTATGGTCTTGATAAACGAATTAAAAAAAATCAAAGTTTAAAGCAAATGCCTGAAATATGTAATACCTGGTAGCAATAATTAAATATTGATGGAATGTTTACATAGGAGGCAGCCAACAGATTTATTTTCCATGGAACATAGATTCTGTGACTGGTTGTAGGGCAGCTGGCTATTGTGGGGTGAGTCCCTCAGTGATCACCCCAACCCTCAAGGATGGCCTGGCATTTGAGTACCGGCACCTTTTTCTCTAGAAAAAACACACTGCTTTTAACATTCTTTGCGCAGTGCGAGCCTTGAGCTCCCATCCAGGGAATTTTTGCTCATTATGTAGTCGTTTTATTTCATCGCAGCCTCTTTTATTGGATAATTTGTCCAAAGAGACGATCCCCAGCTTTGAAAGGTGGTTCTGGTGCAGAAGGACCATATTCATTACAGTTACTCATAGTTGGTGCCTGGAATCCACCATGATCCCTCTCATTGTATTCTCTGTTTACATATGTTATAAAGAGGGATTTGCATTACAGAAAAGCAATAAGAGAAACTTTTCAGTGATAAACTAGTCCATCAATTTTTGCAGCAGAAACATTGGTCTCCATGGGTTCAGGTGCTGCAGCAACACTAGGGATGTATCTCAATCACCATCAACATCAAACGGTGGTAAATGTGAGTGGGGGAGTAGCTTAGTGGTTAGAGCAGCAGAGGGGAGGAGAGGAGGAGGAGAGGGGAGAGGAGGGGAAGGGAGGGAGGAAGAGGAATGGAAATCTGGTTTCTCAGTGATGGGATGGATAACCCCCATCACAACCACCCCTGAAGTCTTTCAGAACTGGTCCATTCACAGTCTTAAACATCAAAGTTAAAATCATATGTTCTATTCACTATTCTATTAGAAACCAACAGAGGTCCTTCAATACAGGTGTAATATGCTGCTATAATCTAATATCACAGATCACTCTGGCAGCTATATTTGGAGCAATTGCATAAATGGTATGGTATTGAGGTAACCCTACATACAAGATATTGTAATAATCCAAATGTGAAATATCCAGTGTATAGAAGACCAATTGAGTATATTCAAAACAAGGATGCAAATAAGGAATATTTGATAGATGAAACTAACATTTCTTCCACACTGATGTAACTTGTTTATCTAAGAGTGGTATCAAAATTACCCCCAACACCTTAATTTGATCAACAGGGTACACTATCTGGCCTGACCAAGTCAAACTTAGGGCTGCAATCTTCAACTATAGATCTGCACAGCCATAATCGTCCAGTTTTATCTTGGCTGTGCTTTCATTTATTCTGGTGCAACCAACACTCAACCCATTTTAGCCCCAATTTACCCTATCCACCACTTCTGTTATATTTTTCTTAGGCCATATACAATATAACTGAATGCCATTTGCATAAATATAATAGAGGCCAAACTCATTAAGCAGTCTCTGTAAGGGCTGCATATAGATACTAAATCCAATTAAGTAGACCTTAACTTATAGTGTGGGGAGTATTTCAAATTCAATACAATATCTTCCCAAACACATATACATTTACTTAATTTTCTTTAGGTTCCTTAAACATTTCATATGGCAATCTAGCAGTGTAGCTACCAAACATTATTGCTTATTGCTTGTTAATCGGGGATCTTCAGATTTTCAGATTGTTTCCACCATTCGGGGATTATACCCCAATTCTTAATGGTGTTCCTTTCCTCCTCATGGATCAACCCGTTGTTTTTTTAAATTTTAACTATTTTTTATATATATGCATCTGTATCTTGCTTTTGATCTTATAAATATTCAAAACGTTACTTAGCGTTACTTAGCTTCAATTAGATAACAGCTGAGCAGCGATTTTTCTTTCAAATCAAACCTCCGCTGACTTGGCCAGGTTTTTTTTATACATGGAAGTGAATATAGAGATGCAAACCTTTTCCCTGATGAAGTATACACGAAACCTGGCCATGTCGGTGGAGGTTTGATTTGAAAGAAAAATTGCTGCTCAGCTGTTATCTAATTGAAGCTAAGTAACGCTAAGTAACGTTTTGACAAAAGCAAGATACAGATGCATATATATAAAAAATAGTTAAAATTTAAAAAAAACAACAGGTTGATCCATGAGGATGAAAGGAACACCATTAAGAATTGGGGTATAATCCCCGTATGGTGGAAACAATCTGAAAATCTGAAGATCCCCGATTAACAAGCAATAAGCAATAATGTTTGGTAGCTACACTGCTAGATTGCCATATGAAATGTTTAAGGAACCTAAAGAAAATTAAGTAAATGTATATGTGTTTGGGAAGATATTGTATTGGTATAGATACTAAATAACACAGGATAAACTAAATCCCTGTGGACCCAACATTTCATTGGGCTCACCATGGAAAACATACCCCCCCCCTCCCCCAACCCTCATTGCAATTGCTATACTCATTCCAACAAAAAAGACCTGAACCACTGCAAGGGAGCTCTTACCACCCCTGGTCGTTAAATTAGTGCAGAAGATTTTCATATTCCCCAGTGTCAAATGCAGCCTGAAGATCTAAAGAAACTATCACCCTTCTTGACTTTGATCCAGCACTCTACATATCTTATCAATATGTTCCACCAAGGCAGATTCCACCCTTTGACCTGCATGAAAACCCACCAACTCTATGCACATCCAACCAATGGGTACGAGTATGTCCAATCATTTTATACAATAATGGAAGCTGACTGATTGGTTTAAAATTCTCTAAAGGAGGCAAGAGAAATATCCTTTGGAAAAGGAATAATCAGTGACCTCTAGGGAAAACTCCTTCCTCGAAGAGAGTATTTACTATATCCAATAAACTGGTGATCACTGAACAACTGATTTCTTAATTGACCAGACTGGAACAATATCTAAATATGATCTAGCAGGTCTCAAAGAATGCACGAGTTTCACAATACCCTGCAAAAAAAGTTTAGCAAAATCAGCCAAAGATAATCAATCTTTCAGCTCCAAGCCTTCCCCTTCAACTCTCCCCCTTCCCCTCTACAGGAATCCTTCTCCATTGAATCTTAAATCAAAGATAAAAACCCCTAAAAAAAAATTTACCAAATCTGCTGTCTTTTGAAAACCCCGCCCTGGATCTACTTCAGAGTCTAATGGTACTTTTTGGCTTTCCTCTTAACTGCCTCAAATGGAAAATCTCATGAGGCCTATGTAAAGCTTCCTTCAGTTTACCAATGAAGAACTATCACTATCTTTTAAAATACTGGCTACTGCTGGTTAAATTAAACCCAAATATTATCCAGGTAGTGGTACTGAATATCCATGCACAAAGTGGCAGAATATCCAGTGGCAGTATCTAGATAGCTATCTGGTTAGTTTAGGAAAGAAAAAGGCTGCCCTAAGTTAACCATGTAGCTATCCAGGTACCACCACTGAATAACAGCTGTGCAGAGGTAACTACTAATGGCTGCCTTGTGCCGGATATTCAGAGTGGCATTTTAGAAAGGATGTACAAATGGGACTTGAGTCATATAGGTCGGGATGTCTCAATTTCTGCTAGTATCTTAGAAAAAGATCTGCCAACACAGAGCCTGTTCTAAAATAAATGGAGAAATAGACATCTATGAACTGGCTACATGCGGCAGGAACGTCCATTATAGAAAAATGGAGATCTAAAATACCAACAGGGATAAACTGGAACAAGAACGCCCCTGTGGCAGTACATGGATGTTCACATTCTGAAATGGTAACATAAATGTTTATGTGCTGAAACGTATGTTAGCAATTTTAGAAACAAAAATGTTTACTTTTCCCAATACTGTAACAGTGTGCTGTTTCCCTTGCCAGTTTTGCTTTCTGAAGGGAAAGGGCATCAATCACTGGGGGATTAAGGAGATGAACTCCTCTAATCCCTCCAGTGGACTGCTGCTCAATGGGAGCACTTTTATAACAGATGTCCTGAGTAACATTTGGGACACAAACGTTCATTCCCCTTCTGTAATAGGGTATGAGCGTCCATTTTTAAGCCTGCCCTTGTCCTGCCCACAACACACCCAGACCACACCCCTTGCCATATGGATGTTCTTCAGTTCTAAATGTTCATATCCCAGTTTTGTATCATTGGGCTTTGGACGTTCATGCACTCTTGACATCTAAATGTTGGTTTATAGGTGTCTAAAACATGACTAATGCTTCTAAACTAAGCACCTCAGTGTCAGTACCCAGGGGCTGTCACTGAATATCCAGATCTCTAATCTAGCCAGAGTTTAAAGAAATGCTAACTGCCATTGGCTGAATACTGCCCTCTACTCTGATTGCTCCTTGTTGGTGGAAGAGATTGCCATTCAGAAACACACACCCGACACAAGCCATTACATGAGGCTGAAGCTGAAAAACATCTGTGCACTAGTTATCATCCAGCAACTTAAGAAACAGGTGAGGGCTCTCCCTGGGGTCGGGGAAGGGATTGAACTGGGTCACACGCCCTGGTCCCTGCTTTTCATGAGACCCTATGCTTTAATCCTATCCCCTTTCTCTAGCCAGCAGAGGAATAACACACTTCTATTCCGTCCTGGTAGGTTGCAAATAAGTGTCTGATGGTGGGGTCTTAACTACTACTACTTAACATTTCTAGAGCGCTACTAGGGTTACGCAGCGCTGTACAGATTAGTAAAAGGACAGTCCCTGCTCCAAGGAGCTTACAATCTAATGGGAGAAATGTCAAATAGGGGCAGTCTAGATTTCGTGCATAGAGGTATGGTGGTTAGGTGCCGAAGGTGACATTGAAGAGGTGGGCTTTGAGCAAGGCTTTGAAGATGGGCAGGGAGGGGGCCTGGCGTATGGGCTCAGGGAGTTTATTCCAGGCATGGGGTGAGGCGAGGCAGAAAGGGCGGAGCCTGGAGTTGGCGGTGGTGGAGAAGGGTACTGAAAGGAGGGATTTGTCTTGAGAGCGGAGGTTACGGGTAGGGACGTAAGGGGAGATGAGGGTAGAGAGGTAGGGAGGGGCTGTAGATCAAGTGCATTTGTAGGTTAAAAGGAGAAGCTTAAACTGTATGCGGTACCTGATCGGAAGCCAGTGAAGTGATTTGAGGAGAGGGGTGATATGAGTGTACCGGTTCAGGCAGAAGATAAGACGTGCAGCAGAGTTTTGAACGGACTGAAGGGGGGATAGATGGCAAAGTGGGAGGCCAGTGAGGAGTAGGTTGCAGTAGTCAAGGCGAGAGGTAATGAGAGAGTGGATGAGAGTTTGGGTGGTGTGCTCAGAGAGGAAAGGGCGAATTTTGCTGATGTTATAGAGGAAGAAGCGACAGGTCTTGGCTATCTGCTGGATATGCGCAGAGAAGGAGAGGGAGGAGTCGAAGATGACCCCGAGGTTGCGGGCAGATGAGATGGGGAGGATGAGGGTGTTATCAACAGAGATAGAGAGTGGAAGGAGAGGAGAAGTGGGTTTGGGAGGGAAGACAATAAGCTCGGTCTTGGCCATGTTCAGTTTCAAGTGGCGGTTGGACATCCAGGTCGCAATGTCGGCTAAGCAGGCCGATATTTTAGCCTGGGTTTCTGCAGTGATGTCTGGTGTAGAGAGATAAAGCTGGGTGTCATCAGCATAAAGATGATATTGGAACCCATTAGAGGAGATTAGGGAACCCAGGGAGGAGGTGTAGATTGAGAAAAGAAGGGGTCCAATAGATCCATTAAGAAGATCTATTAAGAAGGGGTCTTAATAGATCTACTAACAAATATATTAAGTAGTGACTCATCTGTGTTTTCAGCTATACACCCCTGTGCCCTATTTGATCATTTCTTTCTGCTATGCCACTTTCTTTAGCTGAGCAAGTCTAACATATATGTAGCCTTTAAAGCAGCAAAGCCTCCTACTCACTTCAAAGCTGAAGTCTGCAGCGAGTAGGAGGACTTATAGGATCAAAGCTAAATAAAAAATGTTCCACTGGCTGCATTTTAAATATCAGACCAGGCAAAGCTTCAGAAAAGAAGCATTTAAAAAAATGAATTCTTTTAATCATCTGAAAACGTTTTGGTGGCATATCTGTCACCTCCTCCTTCCTTCCATAATAACTCAGACACAGGCTTTAATATTTTGTACTTTTCTCAAATTTCACTGTTCCTGACACACGGAGAAGCTGTTGGGGTAAGGTTATCAGATGTCCCTAGTTTCAGACCTATGTCCCGAATGCCTCGTCTTTGGTGATCTTCTGTCTCCAATGCTAGTGATGGGGACAGAGGTTCAGCATCAGTATAATATTGCCTCCAGCCCCCACAAATGCTGCAGAACACTCTCACCTCCTCCCACACGAGCCAGCATCTCCCCTTCTCTCACCCCCCCCCCCCCCCCCCCCCCCCGTCTGCCCCTTCTTTTCAAACTTTCTTTGGTGACTTCCTCTTTGATCAGTGTCAGCATTTAAAAAAATGCAGAGCCTTTGCTAATGCACACTAGATATCTCTGCCAGATCCCACGCCATGCCACTTTTATTTTTAATGCTTTATTTTTAATGTTGACATTGAGACACAGATCAAATGGAAAGCTGCAAAAAAAGGTTTGAGAGGAGGGTGGCAACAGGTGGCAATCAGTGGCATAGCTAGGGGGCGCCAGGGGAGCGACTGCTCCCCCATTCTGCCGGCGCCTATTTTTTCTCAACGTGTTGCATTGTAAATGTGCGTCAGCGGAAGTCTGCTCTCGTGCCGCTTTCGCTACCCCCGCGCCATCAACCTGGCTCCACTTCTGGTGGCAATGCTAGTGTGGAATGGGGAGAGGAGAGGAGAGGTGGAAATGCTGGAGTGGAAGGGGAAGGAGGGGAGGAGAGGAGAGATGGGTGGTGATTCATATACACAATATCAACCGGCTCACCTTTATCCACATATTTTTTCACCCCTTCAAAGAAATGTAGTAGATTGTTGAGACAAGATTTCTCTTCACTAAATCCATGTTGGTTTTATCTCATTAATGCATGCTTTTGAATATGCTCTGTAATTTTGTTCTTTATAATAGTCTCTACCATTTTGCCCGGCACCGACATCAGGTTCATCGGTCTATAATTTCCTGGATCACCTCTGGAACCTTTTTCAAAAATCAGTGCTACATTGGCCACCTTCCAATCTTCCAGTACCATGCTTGATTTTAAAGATAAATTACATGCTACTAAGTATAGTTCTGCAAGTTCATTTTTTTAATTCTATCAGTACTCTGTGAAACATTTAACACAATATGATTTTTTTTTACTTCTGATAAATGTAAACAAATGTTATTGAGAACTAAAGTTCTTCAGGAACTAATCCAGTACCTGTAATAAGAAAAATTGAGTCACTCATTATACTTCACAGAAACCGAAGTCATGATCCAAGAATGATCTGTTAGATATTACCTACTAATTATATGAATTGCTGCCAGTTCCATTGTATTTAGTAGAGAAAGGACAAAGCAACAAGTACATGTGGTTACAGCAGATAGTTATTAGCATAATGTAGAGGATGAACAAATGTGAGAGACATCTGAGTTCACACACAGTTTTAAGCAATAAGTAGTTTCCAAATAAAAAAATAGCAGTTTCAGTTGATAGATTGGATTAGCAGTTTGTGTGGTCTTCTAAACGAACAAAAATCTCAGATGAATATTAACTCAGTACAATAGCTTAGTGACTCATGCAATACATGAATAATTTCAGTTTCTCCGTATCATCATCTTTGAATACCATTTCTGGCACATCTCTTACATCCTCTCCTGGAAAGACTGAAGCACGGCCATTTTAAGTGAGTGATTTTCCACTGAAGCAGCTTACATGTGAAACAGGGCCTCTGTTGGGGAATATTGTGTGACCCTGTCATTGAGAATTCCGCTGTATTATTCTGCAAGAATACATTTGGACATTGATGAGTATACAAGCTGTTGCATTTGAAAATATAGCAGTGTATAATGTATGAGACTGTGACTTCATGAGGGTATTTTCCTCTCAGATTAAATGGTTATTCAGTCATATTTAATGCTGCACACTGCACATTTGAATTTTAAGCATATTTATTGCTAACTGTGCCTGATTGCTAATATTGAGAAAGATTAAGGGGCCTTCTTACTAAGCTACACTAAAAGGTGTCTGGCACTGTTGTTAGTGCGTGGGTTTCCCACATGCTGCGCACTTTTAGCATGGTGGTAAAATAGCTACGCTTACTGATACCTATTTTGTAGGTGCTATAGGCTCCTGCGCTAACCCCATGGTAATTGGGCAGCACACGGTAATGTGCCTGCACTATCTGATTAGCACAGGGCATACCTACTCTCTTCCCATAGTCACGTCTCCCACGCTGAAAAATACAAAAGTATTTTTCAGCACAGGATTAGCGCATGCTGATGGGCACCCACCCTACCATGGAACACCTCAGTGCGTCCCACGGCAGTGCATTTTGCCATGTGTGATAGGCATGAACTAGTGCCTACTGTGGCTTAGTAAAAGGGCCCCTATGAGTATGGAGGGTATTTTTTTTACCAGTACTTGGGCAAATTCTGCAGGAGGGAAATTAAGAACATTGCTATTCTGAGGTCTTTTTTTCTCAATTTTTTTTTTCTTTTTGAGACATATTGTCACAGGGGACAGAGACAGTTTACTCATTGTTTGTTTTGCTGATTCATACACAGCAGTAGTGTAGCCAGTATGGGGCCACGGGGGCCTGGGCCTCCGTAGATTTGCCCCTGGACCCCCCTGCTGGCGACCTTGCCGACCCCCCTTCCGCTGCCAACCCGCCGTTGCCTACCTTTGCTGGTGGGGGACCCCAACTTTCGCCAGCCGAGCCGAGGTCCTCTTCTTCCCAATCCTGCGCAAGGCTTCTTTCTAGTCTGATGTGGACATCAGACTCACAGAAACAGAACGAAGGCTTGCAAGGCTTCGTTCTGTTTCTGTGAGTCTGACATCCTGCATGTACATCGTGCAGGACGTCAGACTAGAACGAAGCCTTGCGCGGGATTGGGAAGAAGAGGACCTCGGCTTGGCTGGCGGGGGTTGGGGGTCCCCCGCCAGCAAAGGTAGGCGATGGTGGGTTGGCGGCGGGAGGGGGTGTCGAGAAGGTCGTCAGCAGGGGGGGCGGTCAAAGTTGGTGGCGGGGGGGGGGGGGGTTCAGCAATGGTGGAGGGGTTGGCGGCGCCGGGGGGGGGCTAAACCCTCACCTCGGCCTCTGGACCTCTCTCCCGCCGAAGTCTGGCTATGCCCCTGCTACACAGCTTTCTCCTTTTTGATTAGTGTATATGTTATACAGTGGTAATTGAAATCACCCATTATTATACTGTTGCCAAATGTTCTGTTCATTCTGGCCTGGTGGATGGTAGTAAAGTCCTACCAGTGTTCTCTTTCCTTTCACACATGGAATTTCTATCCATAAATATTCCATGCTGCAATCTGTTTTCTGCTAAATTTTTATCTTGTATAACCAAATTCCCTCATCAACGTATAGTGCCATCCCCCTCCAATTTGATCCACCCCTATCATTATGATACAATTTGTATCTGGAAACAAGGATGGGCATAATCGAAAGGGGCGCCCAAGATTTCCTGAGGACGTCCTCGCAGGACATCCCGCCGAAGGGGCAGGGAAACCTGTATTATTGAAATAAGAGGGGCGTCCATATTTCGTTTCGATAATATGGTTGGGGACGCCCAAATCTTGACATTTAGGTTGTCCCTAGAGATGGTCGTCCCTAGACTTGGTTGTTTCTGATTTTTGGCGATAATGGAAACTAAGGACGCCCATCTCAGAAACGACCAAATGCAAGCCCTTTGGTCGTGGGAGGAGCCAGCATTCCTAGTGCACTGGTCCCCCTGACATGCCAGGACACCAACCGGGCACCCTAGGGGGCACTGCAGTGGACTTCATAAATTGCTCCCAGGTGTATAGCTCCCTTACCTTGTGTGCTGAGCCCCCAACCCCCCGCAAAACCCACTACCCACAACTGTATACCACTACCATAGCCCTTATAGGTGAAGGGGGGCACCTAGATGTGGGTACAGTGGGTTTCTGATGGGTTTTGAAGGGCTCACATTTACCACCACAAGTGTAACAGGTGGGGTGGGGGGGTGGGCCTGGGTCCGCCTGCCTGAAGTGCACTGCACCCGCTAAAACTGCTCCAGAGACCTGCATACTGCTGTCATGGAGCTGGGTATGATATTTGAGGCTGGTAAAAAATATTTTTAACATTTTTTTTTTAGTTTGGGAGGGGGTTAGTGACCACTGGGGGAGTAAGGGGAGGTCACCTTTTTGTGGCTTGGTCATAAGAAAATAAGGACCAGGTAAAGTCGTCCAAGTGTTCATCAGGGACGCCCTTTTTTTTTCCATTATGGGTCGACACCCATGTGTTAGCCTCGCCCAAGTCCCGCCTTTGCTACGCCTCCGACATGCCCCCAGGAACTTTGGCCGTCCTCGTGACGGAAAGCAGTTGGGGACGCCCAAAATCAGTTTTCGATTATACCAATTTGGGCGACCCTGTGAGGATGCCCATCTTGCAATTTGTGTCGAAAGATGGGCATCCTTCTCTTTCGAAAATAAGCCTGCTAGTCTCCCATTGGTTGTCCTCCTTCCACCAGGTCTCTGAGATGCCTATTATATCTACCTCTTTATTTTGTGCTATATACTCTAACTCTCCCATCTTATTTTTTGGTTTCTATTTTAGATTGTATTTTTTGTTTGTATTTACAAGCTGCTTAGAAGTAGGGATAATTTGTAACCTTTACTCTGTTCTCCTCTTAAAGTCTTCTGGATTTGTTTTGTCTCTGTTGCAACCTCTCTATTGGGATGCCCTAATTTCCCTATTTTGATGGTATGCTTCAAAGATACCTCAGTCCGCACCATGTGCTCCTGACGACTGTTACCTCTTCCCCCCACCCCGTTCTGGTTTCTAGTTTTTTTTTCTGTGTGGGTTGGACACAGCGGATGGAAGGCACCAAGGCAGGCTACAGACAGCCTACATGACATACTACCACTGCTGGTGACCTCTAAAGGGAAAAATTTAGTTTGGGGGGGGGGGTGCAGGCTGAGAGAGATATGTTGAACTCAGGGTCAGAGGGAGGGAGAGAAATACTGGACAATGAGAGGGAGGTGGGGAAGAGAGAGGGAGAGATGTTGGATCCACTGCTCCCTCTAAGCTGAGTGGGAATCCTCCAACTGCATTACTTCCAGTGGGGGGGGGGGGGGGGGGCAGTGATTCAATATTGTGTTTTCAATGGCTAGAGATAGGCATGTTCCCTGGAGTCCTGAAGAGCTTGCCTGTCCCTTACTTTTGAAAATGTGATAGTGAAACAGCACCCCCTACTGGCAGGACTCTAGGTGGAGGACTGCTGCTCAGCTTAGAGGGGACAGTGATTGGACCCAGGGTGGAGAGAATGGAGGAAAGAGAAAGAAAGAAAGAAAGAAAGAAAGAAAGAAAGAAGAAAGAAAGAAAGAAAGAAAGAAAGAAAGAAAGAAAGAAAGAGATGTTGGACCTGGACCCAGAGGGGAGGGGGAGAGAGGGAAGATAAAGGTTCAGATGCTGGATCACAGAAGGGGAGAAGGAGAGATGCTAGACCATGGGGGAGGACAGGAGAAGATATGCTAAACCTTGGGGAAGGACAGCAGGAGATGGGACAAGAAGACATAAGGGTAGAAGGAAAGCATTAACTGGCTGGGACTCAAGTGGGGGAGGGGGAAGGAGAGCAGAAGCTGGCTGGGACTCAAGTGAGAGGAAGAGGAGAAGAAGCTGAATGGGACTTGGGAGGGGGGAGGAGGGGAGCAAAATCTGGATGGGACTCAGAACAATACATGAGCTTCTGAGTCCATATAGAGCCTTCCTGTAGGTGTGTCTACATGAATAATCCCAAGAAACATAAAGACACAACTGATCGACAGGAAAATAGACTTTATAGAAAAAAAGGCCATAATAAATAGGTGTTAATACCCAGAATGCTAGATTTGACAAATGATGGCCTCAAGCCTGCAAAAGTCATCAGCCAATGTAAAGGGTTGATTCAGCCTATAGGAACTTACTTCGTGCTGCAAGCAAAAGTATTCAGTCTACTGAGAGGATGTTCAACTCTATGCTTCAGAAATTTAAAGAGGATGCAATTTTTGTTCACTTCCGAATTTCACAGAACAGAGGCCAGTCTGAGTAACTGTGGGGATGTTCATTCAGCCAGTTCCCTTCCCAGCAATATTCTATAAACAAACCCAGCGTCAAGTGTAACACTATATATTCTGCACTGCTGAAGTTAAATTAGGTAGTATAATCTGAAAGAAATTCAATCCTGGCAGAAGGATTATAATGAATCTGCATCTAGTTATTTCCAGATCTTAACCAAAATAAGTTGTACTAGAGACTAGAATGCAAAGCACGTAGTTATAAAGTGTAAACAGGAAAAAAGTACCTCAGCAATGAGCCTGAGATAATATTAACAGCAGAACGTATGGACATGCAGTAAGGGAACTTGGTGCGTTAGCCCAGTATCCATAGGCGGTCGGTGGCCCAACTGTTTGGGGAGGCTAAAGGGGGCGGGGTTAGGGGTGGGGCCAGGGGTGGGGCTTAAATCCATAATTGTCTGATCACACACAGAAAAAAAAATAAATAAATGTCACAATTAATACCTTTTATTAAATTTAGATATTAGCTATGTATCATATGTCAAAGAATAAAGTGGTTGCTCAAAGCATATACTAACCACAATCGCTCAACTGCAAAACACTATGCACAACTTTGTGCAAAAACACACTCTGAACCTTACTGTACCATAAATATTACACTGGGCAGAACCTAATACACCAATATACCACCCATACGGAAAATGCAGACCGTCAACAATATTGAAACAAGGGATCATAATATCACAATTCTCATGTAGAGCCACAAAACATCCTAATTCATGTTTAATGTGGGATAAAATGTCATAAATAAGAAATCAACTTTTAATGTTGAACACCTAATTCTCAAAGTGGACATATTCCAAACACTATAATGAAAATAAAATGATCTTTTCTACCTTTGTTGTCTGGTGACTTTGTTTTTCTGATTGTGCTGGCCCAGTATCCGATTCTGCTGCTATCTGTCCTCTTAACTCCGTTTCCAGGGCTTCCTTTCCATTTATTTGTTTACTTTCCGCCTTTCTTCTTCATTTCTTGTCCTACATCCATAAGTAAAAGCTGGGTCCTCCGCAAACTTGACTGTCCAGTGGATCCAGCTTTTGCCTATTTTCTTCATCCATGTGCAGTTTTTCTACTCTCTTCCTTTTCTGTTATCTCATCTCACTCCTCCCTCCCCCTCCATGTCCAGCAACCCTCCTCTCCCCTTCCCTCCATCCAGCAACCCTCCTCTCCCCTTCTTCCACCATGTGCAGCAACCCTCCTCTCCTCTCCCGTCTGCCCAGTTTCCTTCCGCCCCCCCACCGTACCTTTAAATATTATAGTTTTGCTGGAGTCGGGGGCAGCCGGCATTGAAGACATCGGCAGGCTTACGCCGGTTCCAGCAGCCTTCCCTTCTCTCGTTGCAAGTCGGATGATGGCTCCGCCCTCGTAGAAACAGGAAATACGTCAGAAGAGGGCGGAGCCATCATCCGACTTGCAACAAGGGAAGGGAAGGCTGTTGGAACCGGCGTAAGCCTGCCTATGTCTTCAACGCCGGCTGCCCGTGACTCCAGCAAAACTATAATATTTAAAGGTGCGGCGGGGCGGGGCAATGGCGGGCTGGGGAGGCTTAGAGGCATATTTTCAAAGCACTTAGCCTCCCAAAGTTCCATAGAAACCTATGGAACTTAGCCTCCCAAAGTGCTTTGAAAATATGCCTCTTAGGCTCCCCAAGCCTCTTATACGGGGCGCCTATGCCAGTATCCAAAGTAACCAAATGCAGAACATACCACTGTATTACATAGCAATCTAAGAAATGGCCTAGCACATTGGATAGTGCAGTATATAAACTGTGAAAATAAATAAATAAGAATTATGCATTGATAAAATATGATTGTAGATGTAGAAATCATTCAATATGGGTGGTGGGGGGGGGGGGGGGGTTCCAAAATGTAGTTTTAAAGAAGTGTTGTGAAACATACTGTGAGGCCTCCCTGGAATCATCTTTTATTTCTGTATCCAGAGGGCCATTTAAGTGAAGGGGAAGACTTCTAACCTGCAGGGATTGTGTAGAATGGGGGAGGATTCTTTCAAATCTAGGGCCCTATGATAAGAGGACACTTTGGGGGAAAGTTATCAATGCGGACTACCACTAAGATGGGTTATTTTACCACTAACTTGTGCTATTTTAGCACAGGTCCCATTTTATGAAATGAGACCCAGAGAGGCATTTTTGATATGATGTCTAAGTCCGACTTTGGACATTTTGCTCAAAACGTTCAGAATCCAAATAGCAAAGCCATTTTCGAAACAGCAAAATGACTTTTTTTTCCAAAAATGGCTACAAGCTAGATGTTTTTGTGTTCTGTGCGTTTATCTTTTTGGCCCAATTTCGGAAAAAAAATCCAAGTGCAAAATGCACAGAATCAAGCGATTGAGATGTAGGAGGAGCCAACATTCTTAGTAGACTGACCAAACAGACATCCCAGGAGAGCAACGGGGCAATAACTGGGCTTAACAATAAAATAACATGTCCTAATGGTAGCCCTCATTAATAACTTCCCCTCTTTGTGTTTTCAGCAGTCACTCTTCACTCACCCAAATTAAGTTGCAATCTAGCCCTGGTTTTGGTAGGATAAAATAGTAAAGTGATAACTAAAAAAACAGATAAAAATCTTTTCACTTCATAGGAATGGTTAGCTCATTCTTCTGAAACTCCAGTCTCTTTATCAGCTCTTTCATCTAAGAAGATGAGGACACCTCCTGCTCTATTTAATATAGAACATGCCTATTCATATAGAGAGGCCTCCACTCCTTTTTGAATGGCATCACCTCCAGACGCTCCAACCTCTGGAACCTGCAAAACACTCTTCAGAACCCCCATCCCCCAAACTCTTAACACCTGTCTGTGTAGAGAACTCCCCAAATTTCTCTTTGCTGGCTACCTATACATCTTGGGGATGTGTAGAACACAGACTCCAAACAACTAGAAATTTTTCTTCTCAAGCCCTGTTCTTCTTTCTCTTCTGTTCTTTTGTACTTGTTGACGACCTTCAGGACTCTCTCCTGTAAATCCAGAGACTCCAATCCTAAGTTCTAACCTTCTGCAAGAAGATTTTCTGAGGTAGGAAATCACACTGCTATCTGGGATAACTGGAGGTAAAATTTTGAAGGTATTTTTACACAGAAATGTTTTACGTGTGTAAAATGCTACTTATAAAACTATTTCCTACATTAAAATACACGATGACAAGAACACACATAATTTTATGCAACTTGGGTATATCCAGGTGGGATACTTCTGAGCAGAACTTTAGGGTCTCTATATTAGTATAACAGAACTTTATTTCTACAGCACCACCTGGGGGCGTCCTGAAGTAGTTCTAACTTCCACTGTGTGTCATTCTGGGCACTAGAAAATATTTTTGTATTTTCTAGCACTGGGGGTGTGCCCGGCAGTAATTGGGCAGTGCCACACACTGTCCGGTTACAGCTGGGCTCCCCTAAGAAATGGCCGTGCTGCAAGTGTTTAACTTACCACCCGGCCATTTCCTTTTTTTTTTTTTAAAGCCTTTTACTGGTGGCGGTAAAAGGAGGCCTCAGCATGAAGCAAACTGGAGCATCAACACCACTGCAGGGGCCTCTTTTACCACCGTTTGGTAAAAGGGTCCCTAAATGAGACCAAATAAGAAAACCTAAAGGTTGAGGGAGAGGAAGACAAAGAATACTAGTTAAGCTGGAGATTTTTAACTAGATTAAGGAAAATTAAAGAAACTTCAACTAATATGTCAACATTCCTATCAAGCAGTCTTTTCAGTTCAAATTAGAGGAAGGAGCAGGAGGTTTCTGCACTTCCATAAAATTCTTATACTGTTCAGGGTCCAAAAACGCAAAAATTCTGAGCTTCAGTCTTTACAAAACATTTACATGGAAGTTTTAGAAAAGAAGTCCCTCTGGTTGCCAAAAACTGTGGCTTAAGTTAAGAGCCAAACAAACCTTGGGGGTTAATATTCATCTGGTGGCAGCGAGCGTTTTGCTGACCACTGCGAGCATTATTCCTAGATATTCAATGCCGGGCCATGTCTGGACTTCAGCATTTAATATCTGGCTTTTGCGAAGCCGGCTAACCCATAGCCAGTTAAGTCAATATTCAGAACTTAACCGGCCGTGGGTTACTGCATAAAGTTTTGCAGATACATGTTATTTTTCTTCTTTGCTTTTTAGTTATTTCAATGCATGTTTCTCTGTACTCTGACTTGAATTGTGGAGATAGCAACTAATAAATATTTTAAATAAATAAACTGATAATCATGTGGGAAGGAACCCACTGTCAGCGTAATTCTATAACAAGGTAACTACAACTAGGAACAGAAAGGCATGGAGTGGCCTAGTGGTTAGAGCACCACTCTTGCAATCCAGAGGTGACCAGTTCAAATCCCACTGCTGCTCCTTGTGATCTTGGGCAAGTCACTTAACCTTTCATTACCTCAGGTACAAACTTAAATTGTGAGCCCTCCTGGGACAGAAAAATATCTAGTGTACCTGAATGAACTCACCTTGAGCTACTACTGAAAAATGTGTGAGCAAAATCTAAATAAAGGGTGCCTGGCAGGAACATAGGCATCTATTTTCCATTATAGAATTCTAGCCTAACCGTGCATAAAAGTTAGGCATGCTCTTATGCTACCCATAGAACTGGTATAAATGCTTGCACCTAAATGTCAGAGATATGCACATAACCAGGGGCAGCCCAAGGCAAGACGCCAGCTGAGGCAGGGATGAGATGCTGCCCCCCCCCCCCCAGGCCACAGTTTGGCATCTCCCCCTTCCTTCCTCCACCCCCTTCCCCACGTTTACCTTCTTTTCTCATTTTTCAAAATGCAGCAGCGGCAGCAGTTCCCATACGCTGCCCTGCCACCGGCACCATCCTCTTCTCTACTGCTGCCCATCTCTGAGGAAACAGGAAGTTATATCAGAGAGGCGGGCCACAGTAAAGAGAAGAGGCCGGTGCCGGCAGCAGGGCAGTGCATGGGAATCGCTGCTGCCACCACCTTTTGGAACATGGAAAAAAAATGTAAACTCTGGGAAGGGGGTGAAGGAAGGAAGAGGGAAATGCCGCTCCAGGAACAGTGCAACCTGAGGCCCCCGCTTCAAGTAGCCTAATGGTAGGGCCGCCACTGCAACGCACTGTTTCACGGTAGTTCTATTATTAGGTTTCTATGTGCTGTTTTCAAGTTTACCTCATTTATTGTATTTATGCCAGTCAAACCAAGGAAATCTATCTTGGGCAAGTAGCCCAGTAGAAACTAGAGGGAAGCAAAAAAACACGGAATCTAGGGAGGCGCCTTTGTCTTCCTCCCCCAGTGAAATCCAGTAAGGAGGAAAAATATAGTGCAGAGTGTTGAGTCTACTGCACTGGGGAACATCAAGACTTTAGTCTTCTATATGAGAAGTTAAGAGGAGACGTGAGGAGAAAGAAGAGGCCAGGATTGGGGCCTGTTCTGAGTGGAGAAGGACTGAACCCTGGAGCACAAGGTACCTTAAAGGAAGGATCATTGAGGAAACCTTTTCCTCAACTCAAGAAGAAGTCAAGAAAGAGAAGCTGCAACGAATTCCACATCCAAACTGGGGAAAGAATTGGACCTGAGAAGCAAGTGTTACTACATGCTTAAAGCCTGGGTGATAGGAGGTGGGACCCATGTCTTGGATACTTCCTACTTGCCTAGTCCAGAGAGATTAAGCATGATGGGAAATTGTTAAGAAGTGATGATTAATTAATTAATTTCTTAAGAAGGGACTTTCCTGACAGAGCATAATTTGTGAGGAGTGTGAAAGGAGAAGTGACAGACTGGAAACCAGAGTATATCAGAAGCCGTAAAAGCAGACTATTCCTATCTACAAGGAGGAGGCTGGACCTGCTAAAAGTCCTGAAGTGAACAAAAAAAAAACACTTACCAAGCCTCAGAGAGCATCCAATACCCATCCACCAGCGAAGGCATACAGGACACAGGAGAGAGCACACTGCAGAGGAGATTAAGGAATATAAATACTTTGAATATGTACTTTACTTTGTTTGTATGGACTATATGTCTCATTGTTTATGTGTGTATGTTTGGCAAGATCCAAACAAATGGGTATTTGTATTCAAATCCTTACCATCCGTCTTCAGTTTTTTTGTGTGTCTATCCAGAGACTATGCACTGATCATACAACCAGCCACCAGGGATTCTTTACACCTGTTCTATGTATTGGGGGAGAAGACTTTGGAAGAAACTTTCATTTTATAGGCACAGATACCAAAAATAATGTGTGTTCTCAGCCCAGGCATCAGCCTCAGCCCCCACACATTGGGGAAATGGCTACAGACAGAAACCTTAAGCCACACAGTCAACCTTAATGAGTTTGCAACATCAGAATTTGGAGATGCAAAGTTCAGCTTTGCTCCAGATATTGCTTTAGGTACTATGAGGATCTTTAACTAAGCCACTGTAGCGTTTTTAGCTTGCAGCAGAAATCAGCTGGCGGTAAACACCGAGATACCCATTATATTCCTATGGGCGTCTCAGCATTTACTGCCAGCTGATTTGTACCTCAAACTAAAAACGCTACCGCGGCTTAGTAAATGACACCCCCCCCCCCCCCCCCATGCTTGTTAGATCTGAGAAACAGCTTCGCTCATTAGCAATGAGTTCTGTGTCATGATTCATGTCACACAGGCCATGGCTAGTCTGAAAAAATAACTAAGCATTATTTTGTCACCAGTTAAAGATTTGTAAAGAAGAGCAGAGGACAGAACCAACTAGATGCTGAGACCGTCTGTCGCCAGATAGTAAGCATAAGGAAGATATTAATACATTGTGTATATATATAAATGGTGTTTGATACAGTTGGTTATATAAATGTCTGTATTATTTATAGGGTTCTACCCTCTGAGTTTTACATTTCTACATAGGCAGTCCTATTCACGCATGTGTATGTGAGAGACAGAGAGAGAGGGGAGGGAGAATTCTTCTTTAAGCTGTTGTAATTCAGAGAGGCAGCAGCCACAACATCTTAATGTAAAAAGCTAACACACGTGGCATTTAGGGGGAGGGGGAGGGGAAGGGGTAGAAAATCTGAGCAATCTTTGACTTTAAGAACTAAATATCAACTGAGCCCAATAATTTTAGCAAAGATCCAGCAGCCCACTTCTTCCTTCCCAGCCCAGCTAGGCAATCTTAAGCAAAATTAAAATAATCTATTTTTCAACCTTTTTGCACATCTGATGTATTTTATTTGTTTCTGTCTTCCTTATTTGTTCTTGGTCTTTTTCATCTCCATTATATTTGTGTTTTAATCTCATTAGTCTGCTTTCCCTTGCCAAATAAGTTATTTTTATTCCTGTGGCTTTTTTTTTTTAACCTACCACATTCATTATGCTCCTTTTGGGTTTCCATATCAAATGGAACCAGCTTCTACATGTGAGCTACATATCTATAACCCTTTGTTTGTAGTTTCCCTTATTTTTATAAAGCCGACCCTTCCATCTATCCCAGCCATTCCAGTGACAGTCCTCATCAGGGTCCACATACCATTGTTCATTTTGGAACATGAAATGCAAAACCCAGGGTCTGATCACTACACATCACCCTTATGCAAAGGCTGAAACTGTCTCCACCCTCCCCTCCTCCCAGCTTCCAAAAGCTGTGAATTTAGTTTCCTTGGCCTAATGATCAGAAGTCAGGCTAGATCAAACCCAGTTATCCCCATATAACAGCAGGCGCAGCACTGAGTGTAAGATATAGGTACAGGCCTTCCCTTCATTTTTGCCAGTCTTTGTATCCACTTTTTCTTTCCTACATCTCTATCTCTCTTTGGATTCTATTTATCTTTCAATTCATCTCTACCTCCCAGCACAAAGTTTCTGTACCCCTCTTATCTCTTGATGTAGCAATCAAACATATTTATTTTAATCTTATGAGTTAGATTTTTATTTCTGAAAGATACACAGGCCAGTATTTAAACTCCATGGTTGGCATTTTTTTTTAAACACTGGCTGTGGTATTTAAACGATTTATTATTATTTATTGCATGTGTATCCTACATTTTCCCACCTATTTGCAGGCTCAATGTGGCTTATACTCATTGCTGTTATCTGGGTTGTGATTATTCATGCAAAGTGGGAAATGTCAATATTCAAACCATTATCCCCTGGATTCTATATAAGGCGCAGCAAGTAGCGCATGTTAAATTGTGTGTCTGGCCAATTTATACGTTCTACTCAATTGAGTAACAAGCCAATTAGTGATGATAATTGTCTGATAACAACCAATTATTACTAATTGACAATAATTGGATTTTACGTATGCTTCTTTTTAGGCGTATTCTAAAAAGAGGCGCATGTAAATTCCAACGCGCATAGCTGAAAAGGAGGTGCAGCCATGGGAGGAGTGTAGGCCTGTCAGGGTGTTAATCACATTTACGTGTGTTATAAAATTTGGGGGAACATGTCTACATGACCTGCAAACCAGAAACACAACAGGATCAACATGAACATACCTAAATCTCCACTACCCAAGCTGCAAAGGACTCAAATACAAATCAACCTATGCATCCAGCTTTTCCTACATAAGCACACAACTATGGAACGCATTACCAAAAGCCATTAAAACAATTTATGATCACCTAAACTTCTGGAAATCATTAAAAACTAACCTGTTCAAAAAGGCATACCCTACCGACCCAACTTAAATGCCTGTACCCTGCAACACAATGAAACCAAAGCTTGTAATGGACATATAATAACTCTTCCTCTCTACGATTCCCTAATGTGTCTGTACACACGAACCTTATTCTACCACAACATTACTGTATTTGTTCATACCGGAATTGGCGAACGCCTTTACGGTACTATGTAAGCTACATTGAGCCTGCAAATAGGTGGGAAAATGTGGGATACAAATGTAATAAATAAATAAATAAATAAATAAATAAATAAATACATATATTTAGGCATGGACATTTACACCAGGTTTTCAGTGGCATAAATGGCCACATCTAGATGTGTGTGTGTTCCCCCCGGCCTATGCACTAGTCTATAAACTACGTCTTACTATAGATGCAGTTTATAGAATAAGACTACATGTGTTATTCCAACGCACCTACATTTTGGACGCCACATACAGAATCTAGCCTTATATGGATAGTATTCTGCAGTTTGTGTAAAAGTGTCCTGCCAATGTTGCACCCATGTGTCCAGTACACACCTTTAAAGTGCGTGCCACCACATTTGGGTGCTATTGTATATAATAGCACAAAAAGCTGGAGAGAACAGCAAATCACACACATAGATAGGATCAAAATGTGAACTATTTATTGAAGGAAATTGTTGAAAGATTTCACAAATGCAAAGCCAATCATAGCCACGTTTTGCTCAATGCTGGGCTGTGTCAGGGGACCCTAGGGGGAAGATCTAAAAAAACAATGTATTTCCTTCACAGGTTTCCAAAATTCATACAAGGTAGCAAGCAGCAATTCCAACCATCCACATAGGTAAGAATTCAGATTTACAAGTGTGATATGCTGGTCTCCAGCCACTGTACAGAATAGTGCATAGTTGGAATAATGGCATTTATGTGTATTCTTGGCAGCTAAATGTTGTTGCCTTCCTTACAGAATTGCCTTCCATGGGACTTTTGCTAATATGGATCTAGGACAAAACTGTGGCAGCAATTTCCTAAGCAGGCACTGTAGCAAAATCGTCCACTCTCTGTTCTACTTGGTGTATTACTGTCGCAGGGGCGAACTACTCTAAGAATCCCAATGGGACTTTCCAGCAATCTCCTTGTCTCCTATAAACTTGTAGGCTGTTGTGCTTCTCAGATTGGCAGGCATCTAGATGAATCGCTCCCCTTCCTTTGGACAGGATGGGGTGAACAAGCTTTCTTCCAGAGCTAAAATTCTATAGGGGAAATGCTGATATGAAGTCACTTTGGTTAATCTTATGCGAACTAATGCAATGTCGTCTTTAACTTATATTCTGTAAAATTAACTTAAAGATAGCTAACAAGAAGGAAAAGCTTATGCTGTAGCTAAAATTAACTCACGTCCAGTGGAGAAAATGCCCACACAGTCACTAGGGGATTTAGGAATCAGTCTTTGCAGCATCTTCCCAAGGGGGAGGGGGTTGGGTTGGACCAAAGATAGTACCACTTTGTATTCTGCTTAGTATGGCCTTTCCATAGGAACACATTTCTTCAGTAGGGGTCCAAGTGAAACCCCAACCTAAGATCAGACAAACATAAACAAACTGAGGTAACATATTAGCCATCCAAATAACAGTGGGCACTGTCAAGGCACCAAAACAAGTAATAAAAATATGTTAAAAACAAGCAATAATTAGACAAGTAATTTGATAGGTGTCCACATACTAAAATTAAACCAAGGTGTTAAAAAGCCTTGGTCAATATTCAAAGCCATTTATCCAATTAACTTTGGGGAAGTTAATTGGATAAATGACTTATTGATTTATTCTAAAATCTAGGAGCCACTGATCAGTTAAATTTTGACTGCACTGCATAGTTATCTGGTTAACGTTAACCTTCAGTCTTCGACACCATTGACTCAGCTGGTTATGTAGCTTTAACTGAATAACGTACTGCTGAAAATTGCCCCCCCCCCCCCCCGAGTTCCTCATGTATTAGAAATGTAGAATGGAACTGGAAGTGACAAATCAGTGTGTGCTATATAACTTTCATGGCACTTTATAAATCCTATTTCATTCTGAGAAAGACTGCTGGCTTCCTCCAGACAAAATAAAGAGGGACGCGATTCACAGAAAATCATATTGAGTTGCAGGTTTGGAGTCCTATAAAAAAAAACATAAAAAAAGAACAGGTTGTAACAGAATCTGAGAACCAATGCCATCAGCAGCTATAATGAGCTGACCTTTAGCATGCCAGGAACATACTACTCATCTTAACTTGATGCTCTATGCAGCATTATCTAAGCAATGAAAGGGAAGAACAGAATATGTCAAAGTAATCAGGTTCTCAACCCCCTAACTCACCATTCCACAGGCACAGACCTAGGATTGCCACCATATACCGAGTGAGCCAAATAGAGTGATTCAGTCCCTGATTTGTCCCATTCCATGTATGAATTTATCATTAATCAGTTTAACACTTTATTTATCATATGCTAGAAAATTAAGTCTCTAAAGCTGGACATAGGTGGAGCCAGCCAACATAGCCACTTGGAGATTGAGCTCCAGACCCTGATGGAGATTTTGACATTCTACTCCAGCTACCTGAAGTTGTACAAATCACCTTTCACTAAGTTATTGTAGCGCCCCCTTGTGAGTGACCCTAGGTCCAGGAGTCCCTTTTAGGAAGGCTCTGAGGGCCCTGAGTGCTTGGTGCCTGCACCTGAGGAAGAAGGGTGTTAAGAGGTAGGAATTTTCTTCCCCTTCCCCCCCCCCCCCCCCAGGAACATCCCAAAAGAAGTATAATCTCCTGGTAAATTGGATGTGTGGATTTCCCCAGGGAATTACTAGAACTGTCTTGTAGAACTCTCCGGATTCACTGGAGGGGAGAGATAAATGAGTAGGAGGGTGAAGAACCCAGCCTAGAAGAAGGCATTGGAAGGATAAATGACTAGTGTCATGGTTGGGGTGGAGTTCGAATGTTACAAAAGTTATGGGATTACAAAGCACAGGGTCTTTGGTTGCCTTCACCCCTGCCAGGACCTGTGAGGAGAGGGGGTATCCTGATGAGGCCCAATAACCTAAGGCTGAACCAAGGAGTAATTTCTGCTAATAAAAGCAGTAACTCTGAGGAGAGCTCCAGGTGGGTAGAAAGGGTTAACCCTCCGGGAGCAGAGCAAGAAGAGGCTGTTCAGTGCCAGTTAGGCAGATAAGTGGAAACCTTGCCTATGTTCTGCCTATGTTGCACCCCTGTGTATGCCCCCCCCCCCTTGTAAATATACTCTATGGGCCCTGTTTACTAAGCTGCGCTGAACAGGGGCGTATCTGCGTGGGGCCACAGGGGCCTGGGCCCCCGCAGATTTCGCCCTGGAGCCCCCTACCACAAACCCTCTCCACCTCCCCCTCCCGCCCGCCACCAACCCGTCGCCGATCTTTGCTGGCGGGGGACCCCAAGCCCCCGCCAGCCGAAGTCCTCTCTTCCGTGCAGGATGAAAGTTTCAACGCTTCCTGTTCTTCTGAGTCTGACGTCCTGCACGTACAACGTGCAGAACGTCAGACTCAGAATTTGGAATTCAGTCTGACGTCCTGCGCGTTGTACGTGCAGGACGTCAGACTCAGAAGAACAGGAAGCGTTGAAACTTGCAGCGGCGCAGCCTGCATGGAAGAGAGGACCTCGGCTGGCGGGGGGTTGGGGTCCCCCGCCAGCAAAGGTAAGTGACAGCAGCGGGGGAGGGTGTCATTGGTGGCGAGGGGGGGTCCGGAAATGGCGGGGGGGGGGGGATTGGTGGCGCCGGGGGGGGGCTAAAATGTGCCCCCTCCCTCTGGCTCTGGCCCCCCCTACCGCCCGAGTCCAGATACGCCCCTGGCGCTGAAGAGGTGCAAACTTCTTAATGCACGCTAAAAATTTGAGCGCTAACACAAGAGACACCCATTGGAATATAATGGGTGTCTCTATCATTAGCGCATGCTAATTTTTAGCGCACACTAAAAATCACACCTACAGCACGCCTTAGTAAACAAGGTATGTGGGTATTTGTAAAATAGTGCTTAGGCTGCATGCTGATTTATACATACATAAGTGTGCACATATGTAGCAGGGTTTAAAAGAGGTCTGGACAAGTTCCTAAAAGAAAAGTCCATAAACCATTATTATTTACAGTATTTATTTATTGCATTTGTATCTCACATTTTCCCACCTCTTTGCAGGCTCAATGTGGCTTACAATAATCATGAATAGTGGAAATACATTAGAAAATAGACATTTAGTGTTACAGAAGGATCTTGGGTAACATGATAGTGATAAGACATGATAGTGGTACAACAAGCATATATTGTAAGACAGCTCTGAATATATGTGGAGGAGTTGTGTATATTCATTTTTGTTGATCTTTGTGGTATGCCTTGTTAAAGAGATGGGTCTTCAGTAGTTTGCGGAAGTTCATTAATTCGTAAATCGTTTTTAAGTTGTGCGGCAATGCATTCCATAACTGTGTGCTCACGTAGGTAACGTTTGACGCGTGCGTTAGTTTGTATTTCAGACCTTTGCAGTTAGGGAAGTGCAGATTAAGGAATGTGCGGGATGATCTTTTGGCATTCCTGGGTGGTAAGTCAATCAGGTCTGACATGTAGGCTGGTGCATCTCCGTGAATGGTTTTGTGAACAAGGGAGCATATTTTGAACGTGATGCGTTCTTTAAGTGGGAGCCAGTGTAGTTTTTCTCGTAGGGGTTTAGCGTTTATATTTTGTTTTGCCAAATATGAGTCTGGCTGCAGTGTTGGGCAGATCCATGCTGCACTTACCTAGGAGCAATCCGCCGGTGATCTCCCCTCGCTCAAACCTGTGGAAGATTCCTGAGTGCTGAGTGGAGGAGTGGCCTAGTGGTTAGAGCACCGGTCTTGCAATCCAGAGGTGGCTGGTTCAAATCCCACTGCTGCTCCTTGTGATCTTGGGCAAGTCACTTAACCCTCCATTGCCCCAGGTACAAACTTAGATTGTGAGCCCTCCTGGGACAGAGAAATATCCAGTGTACCTGAATGTAACTCACCTTGAGCTACTACTGAAAAAGGTGTGAGCAAAATCTAAATAAATAAAAATATATAGGCACCATGGGTGGAACCTGGGTATCGGGCACACACGTCTAGAATCTCCCCCTGGGTGTCACACACAACTTGCATATTGAGTGAGTGGAATGCTTTCCTGTTCCTATAAGTGGCCTCTCATGCCCGGGGGGGCGGGGGGGTGTCTGAGTGCGACATGTGTGCAGTCAATGGCGCCTATGACCGAGGGTAAGCGAGCTACAACGTAGAAATCAGCCAGCCATGTTGTTCTACAGGGCCTGGGGGGGGGGGGGGGGGAAGGTGTACTCAGAGGTGTGGGTAAGGAAGGCATCAAGGAACTGGGTGAGGCAGTTAGAAATGGAAGCCTGGGTGAGATCCGTGTTCACAGATAGGACAGACTGGAAATTCCCAGTGGCCAGAAAAGATAGAGAAGCAGTGATCTTTAGGTGCACAGGGATGGGGTTGTTCCTACGGGTCCTGGGCTGCAGGAGGAGTTTGAGCTGGTCACAAAGGTGCTGAATGGCAGCCCTATCAAAGCGGTATCTAGTGAGACACTGCAGGTCAGTGAGGTCTAGGAAACTGCTACGGGGCCTGAAAACTCTGGGGTGTGAGTACCTCCTGCGGTGCCTCCTGCGGTGTGGGGAAATGTGCATTTAGTGGCTCCATTTCCCCACACTACAGGTGCAATGCAGTGCCACCAGTGCTCACCTCTCCCTACCAACTTGGTGAAACACAGCAGCAACAAACAGAAGCTGACACTCACTCTCCCACCACCAACAAACAATGCGGTCACACACAGCAGAACCACACTGCAAGCACTCTCTGACCCACTACAAACTCTCCTGACACACCCTCTAGCCACTCACTCTCCAAGCAGCAAACAACAGTCTTCACAAACACACTGCAGCAGTACACAAGACAATGAGACAAACAGAGACTACAAACAGGTAAGGGAATGAATTATGAACTTGGGGACAGTGAATGGAGAGGGATAGGGAGAGGGGATGGAGGAGATAGAGGAAGGAGTAGTGGTGTCTGGGTTTGGGGGCTAGAAGGGGTAGGGAAAGCTGAAAAGGTAAAACACAAATGAGGCAGGTGAGGGTGAAAATGTTCCGACTACGGCACACAGACAAAGGTAACAGGTACTCAACAAACTCTCAGCTTTCTCTCCCAACAACGCTCTTGCCACTCTCAATTGCACAAAATCGCTAATGGGTCTAAAGATGACTTCCCCCTTACCCTGGTCGCTTTTATTTCAGGTACAGTGGGGGAAATAAGTATTTGATCCCTTGCTGATTTTGTAAGTTTGCCCACTGACAAAGACATGAGCAGCCCATAATTGAAGGGTAGGTTATTGGTAACAGTGAGAGATAGCACATCACAAATTAAATCCGGAAAATCACATTGTGGAAAGTATATGAATTTATTTGCATTCTGCAGAGGGAAATAAGTATTTGATCCCTCTGGCAAACAAGACCTAATACTTGGTGGCAAAACCCTTGTTGGCAAGCACAGCGGTCAGACGTCTTCTGTAGTTGATGATGAGGTTTGCACACATGTCAGGAGGAATTTTGGTCCACTCCTCTTTGCAGATCATCTCTAAATCATTAAGAGTTCTGGGCTGTCGCTTGGCAACTCGCAGCTTCAGCTCCCTCCATAAGTTTTCAATGGGATTAAGGTCTGGTGACTGGCTAGGCCACTCCATGACCCTAATGTGCTTCTTCCTGAGCCACTCCTTTGTTGCCTTGGCTGTATGTTTTGGGTCATTGTCGTGCTGGAAGACCCAGCCACGACCCATTTTTAAGGCCCTGGCGGAGGGAAGGAGGTTGTCACTCAGAATTGTACGGTACATGGCCCCATCCATTCTCCCATTGATGCGGTGAAGTAGTCCTGTGCCCTTAGCAGAGAAACACCCCCAAAACATAACATTTCCACCTCCATGCTTGACAGTGGGGACGGTGTTCTTTGGGTCATAGGCAGCATTTCTCTTCCTCCAAACACGGCGAGTTGAGTTCATGCCAAAGAGCTCAATTTTTGTCTCATCTGACCACAGCACCTTCTCCCAATCACTCTCGGCATCATCCAGGTGTTCACTGGCAAACTTCAGACGGGCCGTCACATGTGCCTTCCGGAGCAGGGGGACCTTGCGGGCACTGCAGGATTGCAATCCGTTATGTCGTAATGTGTTACCAATGGTTTTCGTGGTGACAGTGGTCCCAGCTGCCTTGAGATCATTGACAAGTTCCCCCCTTGTAGTTGTAGGCTGATTTCTAACCTTCCTCATGATCAAGGATACCCCACGAGGTGAGATTTTGCGTGGAGCCCCAGATCTTTGTCGATTGACAGTCATTTTGTACTTCTTCCATTTTCTTACTATGGCACCAACAGTTGTCTCCTTCTCGCCCAGCGTCTTACTGATGGTTTTGTAGCCCATTCCAGCCTTGTGCAGGTGTATGATCTTGTCCCTGACATCCTTAGACAGCTCCTTGCTCTTGGCCATTTTGTAGAGGTTAGAGTCTGACTGATTCACTGAGTCTGTGGACAGGTGTCTTTCATACAGGTGACCATTGCCGACAGCTGTCTGTCATGCAGGTAACGAGTTGATTTGGAGCATCTACCTGGTCTGTAGGGGCCAGATCTCTTACTGGTTGGTGGGGGATCAAATACTTATTTCCCTCTGCAGAATGCAAATAAATTCATATACTTTCCACAATGTGATTTTCCGGATTTAATTTGTGATGTGCTATCTCTCACTGTTACCAATAACCTACCCTTCAATTATGGGCTGCTCATGTCTTTGTCAGTGGGCAAACTTACAAAATCAGCAAGGGATCAAATACTTATTTCCCCCACTGTATAACTAAGGACGCCCATGTTCCCACCCATGCGAAACCATTTCGCTAGCCGTTATATGCTGGGGGCGCCCATCTCGTAACGCCGCCCATAACATGCTGCCTGTGGGGACGACCATAGATGGGTGTCCTCGCGCTGAGGACACCCTTATGTCCCTGTTTCGATTATTGGATTTGGGTGACCTTCTTTCACGGGGACGCCCATGTGCCTTTTGTGTCGCTTTTTGGATGCCCTTCTCTTTCGAAAATGAGCTTGATGGCAACCCTCCCCCCTCCCCCCTCCCCCTTTGCAACTTCATGTATTCTACTATTTACTACTACTATTTAACATTTCTAGAGCGCTACGCTGTACTTTGACGCAGAGTTTGTTCAAAAGAGAAACATATCTTTTTACTTCAGCTTCATACACCTCTCTGGCTGTCTCTGTTGGTTTATATAGTCTTGTGGACTTTGAACCCGTCACTGCTATTGCTGGGTTGTGCTGTGCCTGTGTGCTGTTCAGTTACTTCAGACTCCTCAGATACTGGTTTGTCTGACTGAATGACTTTAGAGTCTGCCATGGCTTTAGCAGCACAGGTAAACCTTTTTTTTTTTTTTAATTATGACTGCAAACCTTGGCTCTGTGCCAAAAAATTGTTACGTTTTGCTGAGAGGCTAGGAAGTCTATATATGTGTTTTTTCCCCCCTTTTTGCAAGCAATTAGTGTGCTTTGGAGAGGGGGGGGGGGTGTCCCAGATGGATACTTTTTGCTTGAAATTGAAGAAGCTGGAATGTCTTGGCAGCCTGTGCCAGAATTGCAACTTTGTTTGCTATCACTATAGCAATGGTGAGAGGGTTTGCTGCAGAAATGGATATTTTACTGATTGCTATGGCAATGATGAGGCTTATGCAGGAATAGTTACTTTGCTAACTGCGCATCTGCCAGCTAATTAATTATGCAGGTTTGCACTAAATGTATGCTGTCTGCATAGGTGACCAGCACCAATCCCATTAATTTCTGCTTTCTAATATGCTTATGATGATGCCTGTAATATTCTGCACTTTTCCCAAGTTTATTGTGCCTTTGTAGTTTCCACAAATTTTCATTGTACAGTCCTTGCAGAAGTGGTGTTTCATATGCTTTAGCTAGACTGTCAGCTAAACCATAGTATAGAGCATCATAGAAGCAACTTTTCAAAATGATTGGGGGTGCTGAAACATTTTTTTTTTTACATGTGGTGCATTCCCCCCTCCCCCTCATCCCCCTCCCTCTCCCCTGTCCCCCTCCCTCATCCCCCTCCACCTCCGTCCGAGTTCCAGGACCCCCTCCCTCCCAGTTCCAGTCCCTCCCAGTTCCAGGCCCTCCTCTCTCTCTCCCTTTGAGTTCCAGGCCCCCCTCCCTCCCCTCCCCTATCCTTTCCCTCCCCCTCCCTCCGCGTTCCACAGTGTCCCCCCTCCCTCCCTCCACGTTCCAGGGTCGTCGTCCCTCCCTCCCTTCGAGCTCCAGGCCCCCTCCCTCCGAATTTTAAAAGTCATCTTGACTTACCTTGTCAGGGTTACGGTGGCCGGCAGCAGCGGTAAAAAGCGTGTAGGCTCGGCGCTTACTTCAGTTTTCTCTCTCTCTCAGCTCTGGTCCTGCCCTTATTTTCTGTTTCTGCAAGGGCGGGACCAGAGCTGAGAGAGAGAAGGGAAAACTGAAGTAAGCGCCGAGCCTGCACGCTTTTTACCGCTGCTGCCGGCCACCGTAACCGCGACGAAGTAAGTCAAGATGACTTTTCAAATTCGGAGGGAGGGGGCCTGGAGCTCGAAGGGAGGGAGGGAGGAAGGGAGGGACAATGACCCTGGAACTCGGAGGGAGGGACGACGACCCTGGAACTTGGGAGGGAACGAACTTCCGGTGGGTGAAATATTGGGGGTGCTCGAGCACCCACAGCACCCACGGAGTCGGCGCCTATGTAGAGCATCACTGTGAAGACTCAGAACTCTTGAATTAAAACTTATTTAATACAAAGAAATAAAATATGACTTACAGGTTGTAGTAATGCACAAGAGTCTCTGCCTTGCAGAACTGGGAGTCAGTGTTGCCAGGTGGGCGGTTTTACCGCCCAATTGGGCGGTTTTCCGCGACCCGCCGCGGGAAATTTTTGCCCGCGGCGGGTTGCGGTTTTTTGGGCTGGTTTTTGTGCTTCGGGCGGTTTTTTTAGGTGGCTTTTTCGGCCGCGGTGGGCGGGGTTAGTGACGTGGGAGGCGGGGTTAGTGACGTGGGAGGCGGGGTTAGTGACGTGGGAGGCGGGGTTAGTGACGGGGAAGGCGGGGCCGATGACGGCGGGGGCGGGGTTGATGACGGCGGGGGCGGGGGTGATGACGCGGGGGCGGGGGTGTCAGGGGCGGGGTTTGAGTTTGGGCGGGTTTTGGGCTGGATTTTGGGCTCCTTTAGGCTGGAAAAATATTTTCCACCTGGCAACCCTGCTGGGAGTCTGTTCTCTACCAGATCACCCTGTAACCAGGGAAGCTAGGAAATATCAGCACTGGCTGATGAGTAATGCTGTCAATACTTTAAATGCTGACAATTTGATGATGCTACAAAGCTTTTTGAAAGACTTAAAAGCAGCTAGGGACAGTGTTAGATTCAGACCATAACAAGCATGCTGCAGACAGATTCCTATTACTCAATGGAGAGAGAATGTGCAGGCTACATTCCCTCATAAACAGACAAGAAACCAGCCAATAGGAAAACTCTCACAAGGCATAGGGAACTGGGACATGTGCTCAGGAAAAGCCTATTACAGAGAACTGCAGGAACACTAATATTTGTAGTTCAAAGGCATTTCCTGCTTTTCTTAAAGGCACAAAAGCAATGCAACCTGTTACAGGCAATGTGTCACGGTCTCAGGCTCTCGGACACTGGAATAATGTGAGCCCTTGGGCGACTGTCGAGGAGCGGCAGCAGCAGACAAAATCCCCCAACCAAGACTGGACAAACGAGCAAGGATGGAGCTGGAATCTGGAACGGACTTAGCTTGGCTGGAACCAAATGCTGGAATAGACTTGGCTTGGCTGGCCTGGAACCAAATGCTGAAACAGACTTGACTGGAATAACAGGACTGGAGCAACTGGACTTCACCTGCGCTGACCACCGTTCCCCAGAGGTTGGGTGCGGGCGGCCTGCAGGACTTATAGGACGGAGCTGGTAGACAAGAAATGCTGGACCAGACTGACTGGAACAACAGGATTCTCACACCGGACACTGGATACTAAACAAGCTTGACTAAAACAGGATTCAGGACTCAGGATTCTCACACAGGGTATAGGATACTGAAACAAGCTTGACTAAAACAGGGTGAAGGATTCACAGACAGGCTAGATAGAAACAGGGCCAGAGTATACATACAAGCTTGGCAGAAGCAGGGCTCAGGATATACAGACAAGCTTGGCAGAGACCAGGGGCGTATCTGAGGTTCGGCGGTAGGGGAAGGGATGCAGGCTGCAGCTTTCAACAGCACGAGGAAGAAGAACTTAAACAAGACCTCAGCTGGGCTGGCGGGGGTTGGGGTCCCCCGCCAGCTGAAGTAATATTTTTAAAGGCACCGGCAGGAGGAAGCGAACCTCGGCGGGGGTAGGTGACGGTGACGGCGGGGGAGGGTTGACGGCGGTAGGGGGGTCCAGGGCGAAATCTGCGAGGGCCCAGGCCCCTGTGGCCCCACGCAGATACGCCCCTGGCAGAGACAAGGTTTAAGATACACAGGCAGGGCTGGAACTAAAGCTAAAGGTAAAGGGGTAAGAGCAGGGGAGGACTGAAGCTGAATACAAACACAGAACTAAGCTCAGACAGGACAAGAACTAAAGCTAAAGGTAATGGGCAAGATGGAGGCAGAACTCAAGGCAGGCCACACCCCAAACCTGCCCCCGACTTGCTTCCTTCTGTATTGGTCGCACTTCAGATTAACTGCATAGAAAAACATCTTAAAACGGGTTTCAAAAATAATGATTTGGATGTTCATCTCACTTCCTCTCTCTTCCCTCCCCTCCATCCTTGTCCAGTATTTCTCCTCTCTACCTAAATCCATGTGCATCTCCTCCTCTGTCTCCCCTACCCTCCATCCATGTTCATCTCAATTTCCTCTTTCTTAACTCCCCTCCATCCATGTCCAGCATTTCAACTCTCTCCCCTTCCCTCCATCCATCCCCTTCCTCTGACTTTCTTTCCCTCCATCCGTGTCCAGAATTTCTCCTCTCTCCCTTCTGCCATAATGGAACAAAGCATAAACATCTCCTTCCTGTCTTTCCTTCCCTCCATTTCTCCTCTCTTCCCTGCCCTCCACTACATCCATGCCCATCTCCTTCCTGTCTGTCCTCTCCTCCATCCATGTTCAGCATTTCTCCTGCCCTCCCCTCCCCTCCCAGTATAGCGATTCTCCTTTGCCTTCTCCTTCCATCCATGTCCAGCGATTCTCCTTTGCTCCTATCCTCCCCTCCCATCCATGTCCAGTGATTCCCCTCTGCCCTCCCCTAACCATCCATGTCCAGCGATTTCTCCTCTCTCTTCAGCTGCCCCCCTCGCCCCCCAAACTACGCCCATGCCCCTAGTCCTAGTATTTTTGGAAAGAGTAAACAAACGATTCACGTCTACCCATTCCACTCCACTCATTATTTTATAGACCTCTATCATATCTCCCCTCAGCAATCTTTTCTCCTAGCTGCTTCATCCTTTTCTCATAGAGAAGCCGTCCCATCCCCTTTATGATTTTTCGTCGCCCTTTTCTGTACCTTTTCTAATTTCTCTATATCTTTTTTTGAGATGCAGTGACCAGAATTGAACAATAAGCACTGTTTTATTTAGCCATACATCATACAGCTCCTTTATCTATGGAAATAGTGAGCGGTGCACTCCAGGGACTTTTGTGCATCGGCCCCTTAGTTCCATCTTGTCTTAGGAAAATCAGACTAAGAAATTAACAGATGCAATTGGGCTATGCCAGGACAGGTACAAGCTGTTCCATATGGCATGAAAGTTTACAAGGCTTGTATGCATGGTACTATGTGGAATAAAACTATCTATCCATGTCAGATTACCACAAAATATTTGATATAGAGTTAATGGAAGAAGTCAGTGAGAGACTCATCATAGTTAGAAGTTAGCAGCATCACTTCTCACTGAATTTAATATCTGATTTTAAAAACATCTAGAATTTCTTGAGTGTCTGGAGCTGACAGCGCTTATTTACCCCCATGGTGGAGTGGAGGAGTGGCCTAGTGATTAGGGTGGTGGACTTTGGTCTTGGGGAACTGAGGAACTGAGTTCGATTCCCACTTCAGGCACAGGCAGCTCCTTGTGACTCTAGGCAAGTCACTTAACCCTCCATTGCCCCCATGTAAGCCGCATTGAGCCTGCCATGAGCGGGAAAGCGCGGGGTACAAATGTAACAAAACAAACAATAGAACCATTAACAGCTCCAGTAGGAGTGGGCAGGTTGTTCCTTCTTGTGTATATACTGACAGGACCACTTAAAAGTCATGAATGGAATGAAGAATAATGAGATCATGCAGGTCACAAAAGCACTGTGACCAGGTTTTTAAATACCTGGACTGGTTGTCAAAGAAGCAAGGATGAAGAATGACTTAAAAGGCAGAGAAAGAGGGATATGTTGGATCCAGGGGCAGAAGGGAGAGAAGGAGAGATGCTGGACAATAAGAAGGCTTGATGGATAAATGCTGGACCATGGGGGAGGGGCAGGAAGGAAGCGAGAAGAGTCAGGAAGATGCTAGGGAGGGGGGAGTGGAAGGAACAGGGATATGTCAAGCTAGGAGGGTGAGGAGGGGAGAAAGAAGAAGCAGCTGCTGGACTAGGAGGAAGGAAGACGCTGAGAATGGTGGAACTTTGTGGGAGAGTCCAAGGGTGGTGGGGGAGAATGTTCTGCTTCATATTCATGCAGGTAGGTTGTTTATTTCTTATATGTATATATCAGACATTGTTATATCAGATTGCATTGTGTCACGATTGTGACTATTTTCCATGGTAAATGTGAGCCCTCCAAAACCCACCAGAAACCCACTGTACCCACATCTAGGTGCCCCCCTTCACCCGTAAGGGCTATGGTAGTGGTGTACAGTTGTGGGTAGTGGGTTTGGGGGGCTCAGCACACAAAGTAAGGGAGCTATGTACCTAGGAGCAATTTCTGACATCCACTGCAGTGCCCCCTAGGGTGCCCGGGTGGTGTCCTGGCATGTCAGGGGGACCAGTGCACTACGAATGCTGGCTCCTCCCATGACCAAAAGGCTTGCATTTGGTCATTTCTGAGATGGGCATCCTTGGTCTCCATTATTGCCGAAAATCAGAAACGACCAAGCCTAGGGATGACCATCTCTAAGGACGACCTAAATTTCAAGATTTGGGCATCCCAACCATATTATTGAAATGAAAGATGGACGTCCGTCTTGTTTTGACAATATGGGTTTCCCCGCCCCTCCACCAGGACATTTTGCGAGGATGTCCTCAGCAAAACTTGGGTGTCCCTTTCGATTATGCCCCTCTATGTCACAAAAAGGTGCCCCAAATGACCACATAACCACTGGAGGGATTAAGGCATGATCCCCCCTTACTCCCCCAATGGTCGCTAACCCCCACCCACCCCCCAGAGATGTAAAAGAAACAGTACATACCAGGCTCTATGACAGCTTCAAATGTTATGATCAGTCCTATTAGACCAGTAAGCAGGTCCCTGGAGCAGCCTAGTGGTCAGTGCAATGCATGGTAGAGAAGGGGTGTGCTGTTCTAGGCAAAGTATAATGTAGGTCAACAGCTAACTTAAACCATCCCCAAGCAGAAGCTTTACCAGTAGACTCTCAATTCTTAAGCAAGTCTTCCTTATTGTAGTACTCATAATAAGCAAAGAAAATCCAACTTACAGTTCAGTTGCTTAGAAGAGAATTGTTGCCTTCTGCACATAGAGTCTGTACCTAGCCACCCCAGAGGAAAAGAGATGGTCAGAACCTCAGCCCAACTGAGAGGAAAAGCTGAAACACTCAAAAGAGAGTAAGGGGGAGAAACTCAGAGAAAATAAATTGGCAATGACTTGGGGAGATGGTGAAAAATCTTGATGGAATTATAGAAAATTAAGAAGGGATCAGCCCCTAGAACAGCTGCTGATCACCAAGGCATGCTAGCAAAACTGGGTTCTCTCACACAGCCCACAGGGGCTGAGAGGAAGGGCTGGCCCTAGCTCAGAGCTAACAGCCAATATGGAAAGCTCTCAGAACAAAAGAATATCCATACTGGATCAGACCAATGGTCCATCTAGCCCAGTATCCTGTTTCCAACAGTGGCCAATAGTACCTGGCAGAAACCCAAATAGTAGCATCACTCCATGCTACCAATCCCAGGGCAAGTAGTGGCTTCGCCCATGTCTATCTCAATAACAGTCTATGGACTTTTCCTCCAGGAACTTGTCCAAACCTTTTAAAAACTCAGATACGCTAAATGCTGTTATCACATCTTCCCGCAAATAGTTCCAGAGTTTAACTATTCGTTAAGTGAAAAATATTTCCTCCTATTTGTTTTAAAAGTATTTCCATTTAATTTCATTGAGTATCCCATCTTAAGTAGAGAGGTGTGGTAGCTGTGTTAGTCCACTCTTAAAGGTTTGATTTCTATTGAGTATCCCCAAACCTCTGTACTTGTTGAAAAAGTACAAAAATTGGTTCACTTTTACCCGTTCTACACCACTCAAGATTTTGTAGACCTCAATCATTTCTCCCCTCAGCTATCTCTTTTCTAAGCTGAAGAGCCATAACCTGTTTAGACTTTCCTCATGTGAAAGGAATTCCATCCTTATCATTTTGGTCACTCTTTTCTTAACCTTTTCTAATTCTGCTACATCTTTTTTGAGATACGGTGACTAGAACTGAATTCAGTACTCAAGGTGCAGTCGCAACATGGAGCAATATAGAGGCATTATAGTACTCCTGGTCTTATTTACCATCCTTGTCCTAATAAATCCTAGCATTGTGTGCTTTTTTGGCTACTGCTGCACACTGGGCAGAAGATTTCAGCATATTGTCTACGACCCCTTGATCCTTTTCTTTGGTGCTGACCCCCAAGATGGACCCTAGTATCAGGTAATTATGATTCGGATTATTCTTCCCAATGTTCATCACTTTGCATTTGTCCACATTAAATTTCATCTGCCATTTGGATGCCCAATCTTCCAATTTCTTAAGGTCTTTTCTGCAATTTTTCACAGTCCTTTTAAGCCTCCTTTTAAGTGTTATGCATTTGATGAGTGTGTGGTTTGTTCCTATATGTTTTTTTTCATATTGCTATTTTATTTGTAAACCTCTTTGATTGGCTTTTTGCTAGAAGGGCAGTATATCAAGTGACAAATAAATTTTTTAAACGATGCTCTACAGCACAGTTCTTGTTTAAAAGTTTGAAACATATATCATTTCTATAAAATAAGGAAAGCATGGATCTCGATTACATTTTAAAGCTGCAATTTCATGGTTTGCTGCCACCTCCTCTAATTATTTATAACCAGGAAGGCTGACACTTCTTAATATAATAACATGACTCAGAGCTGCCACAAGATGAAACAGGTGTCTGAAAATACTGGAGAAAGCAGGCAAGAGAACAGGGAGAAAAAGTATTCTTTAAACTAATCCCCCCCCCCCCCCCCATTACAAAAGCCATGAAAGCGTCCTCGTATAAGGAAGAGCAAGTTATGGCAAACAATGTGGGCCTCTAAAATAGACAGCTGTTACAGCTGACAGTCTGCTGTTAAATGTATCTGTAGCCTCATCAAAAGAAATTGCACAATGTGATACCTGCCAGTGAGCCTTCTCAGGAGTAGCCCCCACACTGTGGAACTTACTTCTAGAGGGCATTCATCTAACTTAAAACTACCTGTGCCTCAGGAAGCAGGCGAAAGCCTGGTTCTTCTCTCAAGCCTTTAATACATGTGGTGACCAGGGGCGTAGCCAGACTTCGGCGGGAGGGGGGTCCAGTGCCCAAGGTGAGGGGGCACATTTTAGCCCCCCGCCGGCTCCACCAATTCCCCCGTCACTTTTGACCCCCCCCCCCCCCCCCGGTGCCACCTCCCATCCCCTTACGACCCGCCGCCACCGCCATTAGGTACCTTTGCTGACAGGGTCCCCAACCCCTGCGCCAGTCCTCTTCCGGCATGTTGCTGATCTGGAAGGATTCTGTTTCTGTGAGTCCTGACGCCAGCAAAGGTACCTGACGGCGGAGGAGGGTTGGTGGCGGGAGGGGGGGTCGAAAGGGTTGGTGGCAGGGGGGCCTGGGCTAAATCTGTGGGGGCCCATGCCCCCATGGACCCACGTAGCTACGCCCCTGGTAGTGACTGAATAGCCACTCCCCTACCACAGGACCAGTTCAGGCAGTACACAGAAGAACAAATTTTCACAAAATGCCCAAAACACAAAAACACAATGGAGAAAGCAAAAACAGGAGATATTTAGTGCCAGCAATCTTTTATTACACTTCTAGATGATTCAACACAGACCGTGTTTCGGCCAAAAATGCTTGCCTCAGGAGTCTATAGGCACCCCACAGTGTAATAAAGGATTGCTGGCACTGTGTTTTTGTCCTTAGACCAGTTCCTCATATCTTCTGTACATATAGGGGTATGTTTACTAAGGCACATTAGGGTTTTTAACATGCCTATAAAGTTAAGGTGCGTTAAACGCTAACGCGCCAATATATTCCTATAGGTGCGTTAGCATTTGATGTGCGTTAGCGTAAACACAGGCAATAATTTGCTTTCAGTTTAGCCACCCATCTGTTGATCCCAATTGACACTGTACTACTCATCTTGTCCTCTCTATATATCTCAACTGCACTTGGCTCCTTAGCTATATAGTAAGATATTTCATTGTATTGTAAGAATAGATTTAGCATCATAGCGGTTCATCTGATTTTTTTTCACAGCTTCTTGCTTCTAATATACCTAAAAGAGTTATTATTCTGTGTTTTTGCCACCAGCGCAATCTTCTTTTCAAAGTCTCTCTTTGCCTTCCTTATCAGCGCTTTGCATTTGATTTGCCTTTCCTTATGCTGTTTCTTATTATTTTCAGTTAGACTGGTGTACAGCGCTGCGTATACCTTGTAGCGCTATAGAAATGATAAATAGATAGATAGATCCTTCTTCCATTTTCTAAAGGATTTTCTTTTAGCTCTAATAGCTTCCTTCACCTCACTTTTTAACCATGCCGGCTGTCGTTTGGCCTTTCTTCCTCTTTTTTTAATACATGGAATATAACTATCCTTGGCTTCCAGGATGGCATTTTTTGACGCCTGATGTCAATTTTTGACCTTTGCAGCTGCTTCTCTAAGTTTTTTTTTCACCGTTCTTCTCATTTTATCATAGTCTCTTTTTTGAAAGTTAAATGCCAACGTATTTGATTTCCTGTGTGTCTTTACTCCAGAAATCTGATCATATTATGATCACTGTTATCAAGCAGCCCAGCACCATTACCAACTGGACCAAATCATGCGCGCCACTAAAGACTAGGTCTAGAATTTTTTCTACTCTTGTTGGCTCCTGTACCAGTTGCTCCATAAAGCAGTCATTGATTTTGTCAAGGAATTTTACCTCCCTATCATGCCCTGATGTTACATTTACCCAATTAATATTGGGGTAATTGAAATCACCCATTATTATTGTGTTCCCCAGTTTGTTAGCCTCTCTAATTTCTGATAACACTTCTACATCTGTCTGTTCATCCTGGCCAGGTGGACGGTAGTACACTCCTATCACTATCCTTTTCCCCTTTAAACATGGAATTTCAATCCATAGGGATTCCAAGATGTGTTTTGTTTCCTGCAGAATTTTCAATATATTTGATTCAAGGCCCTCCTTAACATGCAATGCTACCCCTCCACCAATTCGATCCACTCTGTCAGTATGATATAATTTATACCCTGGTATAATAGCGTCTCACTGATTATCCTCCTTCCACCAGGTCTCAGAGATACCTAATATCTAATTTTTTAATTTAGTGCAATATATTCTAAGATATAAACAGTATGGAGTCAGTCCAGAGGGTGGCTACAAAACTGGTAAGCGGTCTTATGAGAGGGCATAAGATGAAGTTAAGAGGAAATAGACTTAGGAGGAATCTAAGAAAATACTCTTTCACGGAAAGGGTGGTTGGTGCATGGAGATGAGGACTGTGTCAGAATTTAAGAAAGGGTGGGACAGAAACATGGGATCTCTTAGGAAAAGGAGGACTTAGTGGTTACTGAGGAAAGGCAGACTGGATGGGCCATTTGGCACTTATCTGCCATTATGATTCTATGTTTCTATATTTCTACATCATACTTGAATGCTGATATTGTATTATGTCTGTGTTATTTGAATGGTCTCCCATGCTATTATGATATTGTTTGTATTGTACTGACAGTTATTATATTTCTGTTATAAGATTGTTCTACAGTGCTGTTAAGTGTATATATTTCTGATACTGTTTCATGTTACTCCTATTATTAGGTTTCAATTTGTCATTTCCAAGTTTACTCCATGCTTATGTTTGGTCATTTTGCTATTGTTATGCTGTGTGAAAAATGATGAGGCTCTTGTGCAGAGGATGATGAAGCTCCCACCTCAGGCTCCCAGATCCCTCTTTCGCTCAGGGTGAGCTGGTTCTCAATATGTAGATTTTATGCAAATTAATCTACTACCCTTTTCTGCTCAGGGTGACCTGCTTCTCAAAAGGCAAACTTAGTCAGGTTTCACCAATCAGGCTATTTTCATACACATCTTTATTCCAGCCTCTGGGGCACACTTCTTTTAGCTTAAAACACTTTCACAAGCTTAAACAGTTCTTCCAGCTTAACCATTTCATTTCTTCCTACTCAGTGCAATCTTCCATTTTAAACATTTCTTCTTGCACAGTTCAATATCCATAGATTTCTTCCCCCTTGAGCCCTCTCACACCGCCATTTGGGCTCAGTACTAACTCAGTCCCCGGACATACAGTCCCCGGACACACAGTCCCCCTTCACTGTTCTAGACACACAGGCTTTTCCTCTGGGACACACAGTACCTCTTCACTGTTCTAGACAGACAGTCTTTTACTCAGTTCCTGGACACACAGTACCTCCTTGAACACATAGTTCTTATTCCTGGCACTCTAGGGCCTTCTTACCCCAGCCAGCTTCCTTCTTGGGAACACTCAGTTCTACCACCAGGCCAAAGGGCACAGCCAGTACTTCTCATGGGGATTCCCTGGCTTCAGCTACCAGCTAGCCCTCTTCTTCAGCTGCTAGCTCTCCTTTCTCCCTCCCCACTCAGGTGGGGTATTAAGTAGTTAATGGCCAAACAGGACCCAGCCCCTAACCGGCTGCACCTGTTTCCACCTCCAGGACTCTCCCCAGTCCTAGCGACCTCCAGCTATACCTCCCCTTTCTGGCTCCCTTTAGTGACTCACCCAGCCCTTCTCCCTGGACATTTTAGGGGGATTGCGCCCTCTAGGGGCCTAACCAGGGTAGGATAGCCTCTTCCTTATCACAGCTGTTAACAAAATTGTAAGTTTTATTTTATGTTGTTGGGTGAATCTTTTCATAAATAATATGCTAATAAAATATGCTTGGCCCTAGATAAGGCACTTAAGAAGCTACCCTAAAGCACAATTGCAGACTGCATCTTCCTCAGCAATTGCCTACCTGTTGCATGATCAAATATAAGCGTAAATACAAGCAACGAGGTAAATTAGGAGATATACTACACCCTGCTGCATACCATTGCATAATGTGTGACTTTAAGAATTCACTGTTTACCAAAAGACTTTCAGAGTTATCAGAGAAGGGTGTGTTTGATTTTGTTTTCAGCTAACTAGCTGAAAGAAGTTGCTGCTCTCGCTGGAACCATGTTTCAAAATCACGTGACTTTTGCTTTGTTGAACGTCTTGGGTTTTTCTCGATTATGGGTCAAGAAAGTCCAAGTTTTAGGCACGACCAAGTCCCGCCTTCGCTACGCCTCCGACACACCCCCTTGAACTTTGGCTGTCCTTGCAACGGAGTGCAGTTGGAGATGTCCTAAATCGGGTTTCAATTATACCGATTTGGACGTCCCTGGGAGGACGTCCATCTTCCGATTTATGTCAAAAGATGGACATCCTTCTGTTTCGAAAATTAGCCCAAAAGTGCCCCATCCCCACCCCGTCCCTGCAAACTCAAACTCCATCCCCATAACACTATAAAATCTCATTCATACAAAAAGCGAGCAATTGTCTTTTATTGAAAATGATGAAACTATTTTGGTGGAGTTTAAGTTTGTGAGGATGGGGTGGGGATAGAGTCAAAGCTTGTGAAGATGGGGTAGGGATAAGGACAAACTTTGTCCTCATGTCATTCTCTAATTTACAGCTCATATGCACCCATTCCCATGCTAGCAGTTCTAAGAATTGTGCAGTGGTTTATTTCTGGTTTAGCACTGATTATTTTTGTACACTTTGGTACTTGGCTACATTGGAAGTAATCCTAGCCAGCACAAGAGGAATTCTTTGGTGGAACCTAGGCAAACAAGTGCACTGGGCACTCCAGTGTAATGTGAATATGTTTTAAAACTCCCATAAACAGGTTGCCACATGATTCCTATTGCACAGGAAAACAGGCAGAGGAGAAAGGATCAAGTTAAGAAGTGCTGCTGACCAATTCCTCCTGCCAACTGAAGGGCAATGCTCAGGGAGTTGGGAAAATAGACAGACCTTTGCAGGCATCAGTGGCCCTGGTGGCTCTCTTCTCTCTTCTTTCTGCCAACAGCTGACTTACCAGAGCAAAAAGCTGCCTCGGGAGCCATCGAATTATAAACCTTTGAGACAGCCCCTCATAAACACTTGGGTTCTAGGTATGTGCCTTAGTATTCCTATGCCCTTGGTCTTCACAATTAGACTTTGAAGGTCACCAATGGGTCAAGGTTTCAGGCTATCTGTAATAAATATTCATGAGGCAGATTTACATATAATGGATGCAAATCTACTTCATGTATATTCATTAGGGAGTTGGGGGCAGGTTGCAGGCATGTACTGCGCTAATCAGTTAGTGCAGCTACATTGCTTTACCAATTAGTCCGTGGTTAGTGCGTGAGCCCTTACCATCTACAAAATAGGTGGCAGTAGGGATCACGTACTAATGGGAAAATTAGCACGTGGCCATTAATTTAAAAAAAACTTAGCCTTTTTACCCATGCAGTAAAAATGGCCTTAGTGCACGGGAATGACCCATGTACGCACGTGCTAAAGCCACTTTTTACCACAGTTTGCTAAAAGGGCCCCAAAGAGTATTAAATAGGATTTACTAAGAACAAACAAGATGATGAAATACTTCTAAATATTTATTCAATTTTTTGTTCTAAACGATTTCTTCCCCACCAACAGAACCCACCCAATCAACCTCCCCAATCCTATATGCAACCAAGAAAACAAAGAATGAAAAGAAAATATCACCTAGATCCAAAGGAGATTCTAGTGAAATACAATCTAAATAAAGAGGAATGCTCAGTCAAAACAAGTAATGAGTAAGAAAAGGTTCCTAAATTCTTTCCCATTTAAGAACTCTATAGTTCCCAGTAGCTATCAAATACTCCATTTCACAGATATACCACATCTTATTTATCCATTTTGCCAAACATGGAACAGTTTTTTGTTTCCAAACACTCGCCAAATTCAAACATGTATGAAAATATTTTAGAAAGTAATAGTAATATAGAATTTTTATATACCATCTGGTTCCAAGAACTCTAGACGGTTAACAAAACAAGGCGTTGAGCATAAAATGTATAGACAACAACAAATAATTAATAAAATGAAAATCATATTATAAACCTCCTAAAAAACCAGTAGTTTACGAAAATGCAAATAATTGTGTTCTGAGTTTAAGTCTACAGAAATGGAATTTCATAATAGTGGGGCTATGGCTACAAATAGCTTTTTATGAGAAGATAACAGTCAAATTTGGGAAATTAGTAACAAATCTAATTTATTAGTATATAACCGTCTGCCTGGTCTGTTTTGAAAATGAAAACTAAGCAGATTAGCCAGATAAATCAGACTCATTCCATTTATAATTTTGTATACAAAGTATAAAGCTTTGAATTCAATATGAGCTCTGACTGGCAGCCAATGTAAAGATGTCAGTAATGGAGTAATTCTGTCAAACTTTGATCTGAACAAGATTAGTCTTGTAGCCATATTTTGAACTAATTGTAAATGAGATAGTGAGTTTTGTGTAAGTCCTAAATAAATAACATTACAACAATCCAGAATGGAAAAAAAAATTAAAGCATGTGCCAATTTCTGTAGATCATCAGTGGAAAAATAAGACTGTACCTGATGGTGAAAATGCAACTTTCCAAATGAAATTGTTGTAAGATGGCATATTTGAGATTCACCACTTAATGTTGAGTTTAACAAGATTCCCAAACTCTGTACAGTAGCTTGTAATGAAATTGCAGCTCCATCTGATGGAGCTGGGTGATTTCTAACAGCTACCCAAAGCATAGTGGTCTTTTCAACATTCAGCTTTAACCTATGAGCAATCATCCAGTGGTAAATCTTACTAAAGCAGTCATTAACAAAAGAAAATGTGTCTGTAATTCAAGAAGTTGTAGGGAAAATGATTTGGACATTGTCCACATATGTAGAAAAGGACAGTTTTAAAGACTGGAATAGGCAACTCAGTGACCTGAAGAACACATTAAAAAAGGATAGGAGATAAAGTAAAGCCCTGAGGCACTCCACAGTCTGGTTTCCAAGTAGATGATGTCCTATGGAGTTTAACCCTATAGGATTTGTTTGTTTTTAGAAATCCAGGAATCACTTTTCCACAACCCCTGTAATTCCTATACTTTCCATTTTTATTTATTTACTAGTAAAAAAGCCCCGTTTCTGATGCAAATGAAATGGGGGCTAGCAATGTTTTCTTCTGTGTGCATGTGGGAGTGTGTGTGTCCCTGCCCTCTGGCCTCTCTCCCCTCCCCCCTCTGAGTCCTTCACTGTTACAGAGCCAGCGATTTGATTTCGTGCTCTGCTGTTTTCCTTCACTGACTGTGTTACAGAGAGGGTGGGGCAGAGACTCATAGGGAAATCGGATATCTCGCCCCCTTCACACTTCCGGCTGGTGGCTTCATAGAACGTTGGTGTTGCCTTTTATATAGAGAGATTTATTGATTGATTGATTGATTGTGAGCACTTATACCCCACAAAATCCCACTGAGGCAGGCTCCATGTGGCTTACAACATTCAAGTAAAATACTAACATAGTAATTCTAGAGCAACAAAGAATAAGGCAGAAGAGGGGAAGGGAGGGAAACAAGAGGATAAAGGGATGAGGAATTGCAGGAGGTCAAGCAGCAGAGGAGTATGATCCATCACATAGGTAGGTCTTTAGTGACTTCTTGAACAGGCTGTGATCGGATAGCTCTCTTAACGATAGTGGTAATGCGTTCCAATAATGGGGACTCATAAAGCTAAAAGAGGAGGCAAAAAGTAGCTTGTACTCATCAGTAAGTCATGATCTACCATATTAAGAGGTTCTTTTACAAAGTTGCGGCAAAGGAGGGCCTGCGTTGGCATTGGCGCGTGTTTTTGATGCATGCCAAGGCCCCCTTTTACCGCAGTGGGTAAAAGGCAGGTCTTTGTTTTTTCAAGAAATGGCCATGTGGCAAGTGAAGCATTTGCTGCACGGCCATTTTGGGGAGGGAGCACTTGCTGCCACGCTTTGAGGTGGCAGTAAGGGCTCCCACGCTAACCCAGCAGTAATTGGGCAGCACGCAGCACTGCCTGATTACCGCTGGGTTCACACCAGCACTACAGAAATTGAAATATTTTTGCAGGCACCGGAAATGGCGCGTGCTATGGGAGGGAAGTACCATCAGGCTGCTGTGGTAGCCCGGAAGTACTTCTCTTTTAGTGAACGTTAAAACCGCGTTAGGCTTATCGCCACTTTGTAAAAGAGCCCCTAAATGCCGAAGAAAAATTTTCCAATTGCATTAATGGCGCACATTTCACTGATTCAAAATCATATGAAATTCAGGTGTAAGTGCGAAAAAGCATGTTCCGGTACGAAAGTATTTTTTAAAGCCAGACTGTTGCAGATCATAGATGTTAAACTCTTCTAAATAATTTTATAAATGGTATGACACCATTGACTCAGTGATTTTTGCTAAGAATGGAATACTAGCGACCAGTCTGTCATTATTACCTACCATCTGCAAGGCTGCTCATCCGACACAATCACCTTTGATGCTGCCTGCCTCTTACTACAGGACATTGATGGCTCTGGGACCACCCTCACCCTCTTAATGAGAGGTGTGGCGATGCATGAAAAAAAACCACTTTCCACAATTGCCTTATTACAGTTGATAATATGCCTCAGACAATAACAAAAAAAGAAACCTGTGTGTCGGAGCTAGGTAATATGCAGAATGAAATGAGCAATGAGGTAAAAATTGGGGTTCTGCTTCTTTGTCTCAATAATAGGATCCTTGGCTTGAAACTAAAAGGATACAATTTCAAACCCCCATATCCTCAGGAAGAAATTAAGCTGCATTTCTGTAAATTGCTGAAATATGTGTTTGGTGCCTCATCATAAGGGTTTTGTGTATCTGATGAGCCAGGAGAAGGTTCACTGACATGATCTGTGGGGCTGATGACTCAAAAGAAAAGAGATTGTACAGATTATTTCAGCCTAATTATCAATGGTAGAGGAGTTTTCGCATAAAATCCTCATTAAACATTCAATGTACTCCAGTAAATTAAAGACTATGAAACAGTGGTTTTTGGAACAGGTATGTGTTGTACACAGTCTCAAGTTGTGACGCATTCCTTTTATTTCTTTGAATGATGTCTTCCTACGTACACCCACTATGCCTCGGGATCAGCTGTGGACTCTCTGTAGTGTATTTATTCTGAAAATTATTGCAGTGAAGACAATTCTACAAAAAAAGATGCCATAAGTTGTTATGTTTTTTTTTTGTTTGTTTTTAGTTCACCAAGGGGTAAATAATCAGCTGGCAGTGGTGCATCCTATCGGCATTGAATATCTGGGCATACACGGCTGCCTAAAACTTGGCTGGATAAGGGGGTCCTTTACAAAGGCACACTAAATACTAGAGACGCCCTTAGGAATATATGGGTGTCTCTAGCATTTAATGCAAACATATTTAACACATATGCTAAAAATGCTAGCGAGCCTTTGTAAAAGGATCCCTAAGTGCGATATTCAGCATTTAACTGGCTACAATGAAACGCATAAGTGGTTAGGTGACACTGAATGTGCCTGGTTAGGCCCGGACAAGTGATTTAAACAGCCAGGAGCCATTTCTGGCTGTTAAAATTGCTTTGAATATCGACCCCCAAATTTTTATTAATATAAACCAATGGCATAGCCAGACCTCACATTTTGGAGGGGCCCAGAGTTAACATGGGGGGGGGGGGGGGGGGGCACTAGGCATATAGGTGTGAGTAGTTCTTGTTATACTCCTAAATAATGCCGAAGAGAGCACTTGATGATGGAATATCTAAGTAAACAGTCTGTCCTGCATCAACATAAAACCTATACATGCTTATTTATAGTCACATTATCCCATAACTTTGCCATTATAGTAGACATGTCTGGTCAACAATTCAACACACATCACAGTATCCTGCAAAATAATTATCACTATGAAATGTATCCTTCAACTCTGCTTTATAACAAATATAAATTTCTTATAAAGCTGTATTAATAAAATAGGTAAATACCTTTACGTAGTAACATAGTAAATGACGGCAAATAAAGACCTGAATGGTCTATCTAGTCTGCCCAACAAGATAAACTAATTTTATATGGTATGTGATAATTTATATGTACACCCAAGTTTGATTTGTCTTTGCCTTTCTCAGGACACAGACCGTTAAAATCTGCCCAGCACTGTTACTGTACTAAAAGTTCTGAAGCTAATGTTGAAGCCCCTGAAAATTTACACTCCAGCCCATCCATATCTATTCAGCCACGATCAGGGCGCTGACCATAGAAGTTTGCCCAGCACTGGTTTTACTCTCCAAATACCAACGTTGCCACCCAATCTCTGCTAAGATTCCGTAGATCCATTCCTTCTAAACAGGATTCCTTTGTGTTTATCCCACACATATTTGAATTACATTACCGTTTTCATCTCCACCACCTCCCTCGAGAGGGCATTCCACATATCTACCACCCTTTCCATGAAAAAATACTTCCTGACATTAGTCCTGAGTCTGCCCCCCTTCAACCTCAATTCATGTCCTCTAGTTCTACCACCTTCCCGTCTCCAGAAAAGGTTCTTTTGCAGATTAATACCTTTCAAATATTTGAACGTCTGTATCATGTCACCCCTGTTTCTCCTTTCAACCAAGGTATACATGTTCAAGTCGGCAAGTATCTCCTCGTAGGGTTTGCAACATAAATCCCATACCATTTTTGTAGCTTTTCTTTGCACCGCTTCCAGTCTTTTTACATCTTTAGCAAGATATGATCTCCAAAACTGAATACAATACTACAAGTGGGGCCTCACCAATGACTTGTAGAGGGGCATAAACTCCTCCTTTCTTCTGCTGGTTATACCCCTCTCTATGCAACCTAGCATCCTTCTGGCTGCAGCCTTGTTAGATTGTTTCTTCACCTTCAGATCCTCAGACACCAACACCCCAAGGTCTCTCTCCTGAGTCGAGCTTACTAATCTCTCCCCTCCTATTTGGTATCTCTTTTGGATTTCTGCACCCCAAATGCATCACTCTGCACTTCTTGGCATTAAATTGTAACTCACTCAATATTCTTTAAGCCATAAACAAACTAATGTGTGTCGTGCAGTACAAATTATTATTTTTTCTTTTTCTATGCTGATAGTGCTCAGTAGGAGGGGGTCACAGGATCGTCTTGCAGTATGTTACTGCTGACACCCCTTAAACCATCATAGCACTCCTGCCTACCTTCCACAATATCTTCAGAGCTAGTCGTAATGTTAGCAATGTTCTAGCAATTTCATAAAAGATGTTCCTACTTAGCTCATTCAGGAGTTCACTGATGGATCCGACATCCTGTGGGGATCCCCATCTATGTAGTGACTTTTAAAAGCTCAAACCGTAGTGCATACCACTCCCTAAAAACGGGATTAAAGTCCATCATTCCAAACATATGTTGTTCCAGGTTCCCTACATGCTGGCATGTTTCGCCATATCGGCGTCCTCAGGGGAACACTACTTCATCTGTAATGATACAAGCAAAAAATGCAAAGTCACGGTAGCCAATATTGCTCAGTCTTTTTTAGAACAATTTATAAAGCATCTTTTCTCTCTTTAAAATACTTTACTTTGATAACAAGCAAAACATATTGTAGCTAACCTGTGGTAGGACTTAACAGCTTCTACCATCCGTCAAGCAGATGCTGAGGCATGCGCAATGTATATTTAGTGACGTATCACTCAGCTGTTTTCAAACTTTCATGATAGCTAATCAATCTCTCTGTTTAGACCCTGAGGGCTGACCGTCTGCCAATAGTAAATGAAACGCTGTTCTTTTTTAATCAGGATGGCTGTTATGTCCTCTGTCACCCTAGCGGGGATTTGGTTCAGCACAACAAATCTGAGCTCTATATCAGTGTGTTTCATTTCCGCCCAATGGGATACCAGCGGGGCATCTTTCTTCTGGTGTCTAAGATTACTCAAGTGTTCTGTCACACGATCTTTGATTCTTCTTCTCGTCTGACCGATGTACCACTTTAAGCATGGGCATTGAATCCCATATATTACACGGGAAGATTCACAATTAGTGTTGTGTCTAAGGACAAAATCCTTCTTTGTGACTGGATATTTGACACTAGTTGTTATCCATGCATGCCTGCAATAGACACATTTTGAACACTTATCATGTCCCGTGATCACATCTTCTGTCCCATCATTGTGTCTGTGGGCCAATATCTCCCCTATATTATTAGCTCTTTTATGGGCAAAGCATACATCAGCACTCATATTGTTCAGCCTTAAAACCGGCCACTGTTTCCATATGATGCTTTTGATCTGATTTGTCAGAGAAGAAAACGTGAGAACACATACCATACGATCTTGTTCCCTTATGTCAGAATGGGGGGCGTAACAACCACTCTCGCTGCGTGTTTCTAGCACGCTTGGAGGCTTTTTTCAGAACTTTTTTTGGGTATCCTCTACCCCTCAATCTTTAATATAACCCCGCAGCGTGATGATCGTATAACTCTCTCGTATGACTTAGGCGTCGTTGGCGTAAAAACTGTCCAGCAGGTATACCATCTTTTTGCGACCTAGGATGGAAACTATTATAGTGCAAGATGGCATTAGTGTCCGTGGGCTTTCTGTGGATCTGGGTGACGATCATCCCTTGTCGTACACTAATTTTCATATCCAGGAAATTGATGCTATCCTTAGACTGTCTTGTTTTAAAGGAAATGTTTGGGTCACTAGAATCCAACTCTTTCAAAAAATCTGCTAGACCCTCCTCACTACCCTTCCAGATCATAAACACATCGTCTATGTACCGCTTCCACATCATGACGTTCCTCCTGTTGGCGGAGTTGTACACAAAATTCTCCCCAAACCGCGCCATGTACAAACATGCCACAGTCGGGGCTACCATCACCCCCATGGCTATACCACATATCTGCAAAAAATAGTCTTGTTCAAATTGGAAATAATTGTTCAACACGACTTGTTGAGCTATTTTATTCAATAAGGTCACTTTCTCTCCTGATAGTTCGCTAGCCACCAAGTATTCACTTATTAACTGTAGGGCTTGCTGTTGGGGAATCATTGTGTACAGTGATCTCACATCCATAGTTACTAGTGTAATGGGCATATCAATTATAAGGAGGTCGCTGAGCATGGTCATAAAATGCGTAGAATCCCTCACATACGATGGCATAGGTGGCAGTAAGGGCTCCCCCCAAAATGTCCACATGGCAAGTGCTTTACTTGCTACGCAGCCATTTCCTGCAGAAAAGAGAGACTTCCCTTGTACCTGCTGCGGTAAAAGGGGGCCTTGGCGTGTATGAAAACCACGCGCTGAGAGCGCAGGACCTCTTTTGCTGTAGCTTGGTAAAGGGGGCCATTAATTTTTTGCACCCTTTATAAAATTGCCCCCATTATGCTTTATACTAGTGGTAGGCAACCTCAGTTCTCGAGGGCCACAACACAGTTGGGTTTTCAAGATTTCCAGAATGAATATGCATGATTGATTTGCATGTTCTGCTTCCATTGTATCCTCGAGGACCATGGTTGCTCATCCCTGCTTTATAGTAAATGTCCCATTATGACATAATATGTTGAAAACTGAAAGTAATTTTTCAATGGGTATCAGCAATCCTTCCAAGAAGCATGTAATCACTGCTCCCTGAAAGATGGTCCATGGTCTTCTTAGAGTAGATTGAGTTATTATTAATATTTTAAGGTTTCTGTCAAGGGACATTTCAGAGAAGAATTTTATTTTATTTATTGCATTTTCCCACCCATTTGCAGGCTCAATGTGGCTTACAGAGTCTTGTTATGGTTTTGCCATTCCAAGATATTAGATATGATTAGTGATGTAAAAGTGTTAAATAGGGAAAGAAGAAAAGGTTTAGGTGGATAGATAAAGAGATTAAAGAAATTAGACTGTCGTAGCTGGGCGAGTTGGCGAGGTGATTTAGTAGGTTATGGGTTTTCTTTGTGAATGAAGGAAATACCTTTGTATCCCATTCAAATATATGAGAGAGGATGTATATTTTTGACGACCACAACTCAAATATAAACTTATCTTTACCCACAGTGAAGAACTGACTCTCCTAAAGAGGGTCAATTGGAAGTTCTTCAATAGATACCATACTGGGCTGCAAAACAAAATGTCTGAAAGGAATCTGTCACAATGCTTGGCCCTCGTAAATGGGTGAGACAGACTACAAGGCTGGGAAATAACTATATGGCATATTAACTGTGGAAACACAGACTTTTAATCAGAATACAGCAAGTGAGCTATCCATTGCCTACCATCTGTATCATGCTATGTCAGCCAGTACTGTAAGTTTGATGAAGTGTTTCAGAAGACCCCTGCCCTGAATATACTCTGTTCAAGCACAGAAGCCTGTCTGGTAAGCTTGGCACAAAGTAGTTCTTGAATATAGTTAAACAACTGTGCACAATCAAAGAATATTTCTATTTTCTGCCAGTCTTTTATGTGTTTGATTTTCTTAGCCTCCAAAGAGTTTAATGGAAGCCATTGTGAAGGGGGCTGGTGAACAGCTCAGGATTCATTCTGGTCAAGAGCTCTAGACTTGGATCTCAAGAGGCTAGTTAAAACTGGTTAATAGCCCCTGTATGTAGTAGGTCATATATGGTGCTCCAAATAAACACAGACTCTTCAATCCCAGGTAGCTGTAACTGGTCTGATATATTTTCCAGCTACATTTAACACAGAATGCACTTTATATCAGCAATGAGTTTCCCAGGTCTCAAGTGCACTTAGACTATTTACATTATCTTCAAGAGTAGTAAACTCTTTTTGATAGCACTTGAGTAAGGATACTTTTTTTTTATCCCACTTCCTTCTTTCTCCTTTTTTCTTTCAGCTCAGTTGGGGCTATTCTCATTTACAATTAAATGGCGTTTCCCCCTATTTTAATAGGCACATCCTGACACTGTTCTGAGTCTGATCATTAAAGCAACAGTACTAAGAGGAGGAGCCATGCTCCAGGATTCTTTCTAGGACCTGTATCCAGGACTCCAAATCCAGCCGTCAGGCAACGCCTTTAACAATTACTTCAATTTCATCCTCACCAATAGGCTGTGAATGCTGGGGGTGGAAAGCATGGTCTGGAAACTGAACTAGGAACCCATCACATGGCAACACACAGCATAGTCACTGAGCTGGTAGGAACAGCCTTTAATATGCCTGTTAATGAGGAGGATGGAGTTTCTTTAGAGTGGCCCTCTAAGGGAGATTTTTTTTCTTTGCTATAGAAAACAATGTTTCTCACCTAGAACCAGTGGCGTAGCCAGGGGGGGGTGCCAGGGGAGCAGCCGCTCCCCCAAACAGAGTTCTGCCGGTGCTGGCGCCTATTTTTTTTCAATGTGTTGCATTGAAAATGTGCTCTGGCACCGGCGGAAGTCCGCTCTCGTGCCGCTCTCGCTCCCCCTACACCGTCAACCTGGCTCCGCTTCTGCCTAGAACAGATATTTTCCATAGATATTAGGCTTGATAAGAAACATAAGTGGGCAACATTATCCAGTGGTGCTGGGATGGAACTGCTCTGCCAGAGTTCAGAACTTATTGTAAAGTTGTGAGCATGTATGGCCCTTCCCATATGCAGCGGTCTCCTCAGCTTTTCACATAGTTCCAAAGATCAAAACATTCAGGCAGCTCTCAGCAGGTGGGAGACATGCCTGCTTATAATCGAAATAGAAAAACGCCTATATTGTGACCCAAATCGGGAGATAGACGTTTATCTCACAAAAACGAATAAAGCGGTATAATAGAAAGCCGAATTTGGACGTTTTCAACTGCACTCCGTCGCGGATGCGGACAAAGTTGATGGGGGCGTGTAGAAGGCGTGGTGAAGACGGAACTGGGGCGTGGTTCTCGGGCGATCAGAGATGGGCGCCTTTCGCCGATAATGGAAAAAATATGCGTTTTTAGCGAGAATTTAGGGCATTTTTCCTGGACCCTGTTTTTCCATGAATAAGGCCCCAAAAAGTGCCCTCAATGACCAGATTACCCCCAGAGGGAATCGGGGATGACCTCCCCTGACTCCCCCAGTGGTCACTAACCCCTTCCCACCACAAAAAAATGATGTTTCACAACTTTTTATTTTCACCCTCAAATGTCATACCCACCTCCCTGGCAGCAGTATGCAGGTCCCTGGAGCAGTTGTTAGGGGGTGCAGTGGACTTCAGGCAGGTGGACCCAGGCCCATCCCCCCTACCTGTTACAATTGTGCTGCTTAATGCTTAGTCATCCAACCCCCCCAAACCCACTGTACCCACATGTAGGTGCCCCCCTTCACCCCTTAGGGCTATAGTAATGGTGTAGACTTGTGGGCAGTGGGTTTTGATGGGGATTTGGGGGGCTCAACACACAAGGGAAGGGTGCTATGCACCTGGGAGCTCTTTTACCTTTTTTTTTGTTTTTGTAAAAGTGCCCCCTAGGGTGCCCGGTTGGTGTCCTGGCATGTGAGGGGGACTAGTGCACTACGAATCCTGGCCCCTCCCACAAACAAATGCCTTGGATTTATTCGTTTTTGAGCTGGGCGCTTTCATTTTCCATTATCACTGAAAAACAAAAACGCCCAGCTCACAAATTGTCAAATAAAACATGGACATCTATTTTTTTCGAAAATACGGTTCGGTCCGCCCCTTCACGGACCCGTTCTCGGAGATAAACGCCCATGGAGATAGATGTTTTTGTTCGATTATGCCCCTCATGGTGTAATCTTGCTATTTACAGAAAACATCTGTGTTGGATTACATACCACTCTACAGGACTCCTGGTGAAGGCTTAATAGCTGAAACACAGCCCATGTTGGGTCCACCTACGAAACGTATGTGCCTTCATAAAACTTATGCAATTTTATTTCGGACTAAGAGTGTGCCAGTAAAGGCCTAATTTCAACCTATCCTGGAACAGATTCGTTTGTTGGCCACTTCCACTTATTGTGTTTGTTCTATTAATATATGCAAACCTTTTCATGGCAGAACTGGAAGAGACATTTTTGAATAAGGCCCTTTTACTAAGCCGCTCTAAAAAGTGGCTTGTGCTATTTTTAGTACATGGGTTTCCTGAATGCTGAGGCCACTTTTAGTGCAGCTGTAAGATGGCTGCAACTTCTTCTTTTCCATTAATGGTCAGATGCTAATTTACCCATTAGCACATGACCATTAGTGCAGGAGCCCTTACTGCTGCCTATGTACTAGGTGATAAGGGCTCCTGTGCCAGGGGCATAGCCAGACACCCAATTTTGGGTGGGCCTGGGCCCAAGATGGGTGGGCAAAAGAACCCCACCCAGTCTTACAGGTGATTTGGTCTCCCCTTCTCTTGCCTGCAAGCCATATGGTCTCAAATATCCCCCCTCTCCTGCATACCTTTTAAATAGCAGATTTTCACTGGCAGTGAGAAGCAACTAATACACACTGGTTATGTTGGCCCTACAGCCTTCCCACTGCTGCAACTTCCTGTTTCCGCATAGGCGGGAATACATCAGAGAAAAGGCTATGGGGCCAGTGTGAGCAGTATGTATCAGTCGCTGCTTGCTGCAGGTGAAGATCTGCTATTTACAAGGTATGCAGGAGGGACAGTTGTTGGGAGTTTTCAGCTAGTGGGGCTTCGGAATTCCTGCCAACCACATCATAGATGTGCTGCTACTGGGTGGGCCTGAGTCCAAAAGTGGGTGGGCCTAGGCCCACCCTTGGCTGCACCACTGTCCTGTGCTAAACTCAAGCAAATTGTCAGCACATGGCAATTTGCCAGTTAGTGCAGGGAATGCCTACTCTCCACCCCTAAACGCTTCCCCCCCCATTCTAAAATATATTTTAGATTCTTTTGCGTGGGATTGGTGCGCAACAATCCCAGAACTGCTGCTCAGGCATCCCACGGTAGTTCTGGGATTGGCACGCGACAATCCTCCACTAAAAAATATTATGTTTTTTAGCACAGGGGCATGTTTGGGGGTGGAGAATAGGATTGGCCCTGCGCTAATCGGCAAATCACCACACACACCCGATTAGTGCAGGTTTAGTGCAGGAGCCCTTACCGCCTAGTAAATAGGGTGGCGCTAAGGGTTCCTATGCTAATTGGGAATTTAGAATTGGGGAAATTAGCATGTGGCCATGAATGAAAAAAAAGAAATTGCAGCCATTTTATAGCCTCACGAAAAGTGGCCTCAGCGTGCTGGAAACCCACGTACTAAAAATAACACAAGCCACTTTTTAGCGCAGCTTAGTAAAAGGACCCCTAAACCCTTTAAATATTAACAGTATATGGATGACATTTTAATGATTTGGACTGAGAGAGAAGAGACCGTCAAACAATTTCACAGTTCTTTTAATGCATCCCATCCTTCAATCAGATCATTCAAAACTGACTATGCCACAGTTTAAACTATAAAATTCCACTACTTTGACACCCTCTAATTAGCCTTCCATCTCTTACTCTGTTCTCCTTCCTGAGGCTTACATTGAAGTACTTTTATGTTTCACTTATATAGTCTGATATTGTCATCTTCTGTTATACTATCCTGGAGGTTTTGGCCTGTGAAGGCTTATCAAAAAATGTATGAAGTTAGTCCAATAAAAAGGTATTGCCTTGTTTTCTAGTGTTTGTTTTTATTTATTAACCTTGGCTGGAGTTGTGGCAAGCAGCCTTTTCTACTACTACTATTTAGCATTTTTATAGCGCTACAAAGCGTACGCAGCGCTGCTTTGGAGGCAATCTAGAAGCAGCTACTAATTGGGTTTCTGCCAGGTACTTGTAACCTGGATTGGCCACTGTTGGAAACATGATACTGGGTTAGATGGACCATTAATCTGACCCAGTATGGCTATTTTTATGTTCTTATGTAGCTGCTCTGTGAACCGGGATATGTAAAGGGGATCTCCCTTTTGGGCAACTGGACTCTTGACCCCTGCACTTAGGGGTTGATGATTCCTCCATGGAATTTTTTTTACTGCTCTACAAAAGAATAGTTGCATTGAGAGCAGAAAAGTTCTTGTGCAATTTTTCTAGAAGCAGTTTCTTCTCAGCTCCAAAAAGCTCACACAGGTGCTTGAAATGATACCTTTGTACTCATGGAAACATTTGAGTTCACTATTCATAGTAATTCTTGTGATCAGAACCGGAGATAAGAGATATGTTAGTATGCATGCTGAAATTCTCAATTATTCTGCCACACTTTAGGCAAGGATGAAATCCTGACTTTGGTGACACAATCCCTTTTGTCTTTGGAAAGCAAAATGAAAGGCCAGAATGGCAAAAACAGTGTTTTCACAGTAATTTTAGGTTTTAATGGGAGAGCTTTGTTTCGCATCTGCTCAGCTAATCTGAAAAAAAATAAAACTGAGTAACTGAGACAACTGTATGCAGGAAGGGTTGTGCATGCTCAGAATTGTAAGTTCTGAGCTCTGGGAAAGTTATTTCATCCCGACACCATCAGATGATGTTACCCACTTGTGTATTTGACTCATTTTGCTTGTCAGTGGAAAATTTATTGTTTTCATTTTTTAACACATATATCACAAAATGTTTGTGGGTGGATTTTTAACTCTATTCATTTCCTTTATTTGAAGATTCACTGTACGCCTGATATTTAAAAAGACTTCATTTATTAATTTATTCGAACATGTTTAGAGTCTGCTGTACCACGAGTTTCACAGTTCATTATAAAATTGCATAATATTCCATCATTAACCACACGGGGCCTGATATTCAGCTGGCGGCAATCAGTGTTTTGCTGACCGCTGCCAGCATTATCCCCAGAAACTCAGGGGCCCGTTTACTAAGCCGCGTAGGCATGTACGCGCGTACTACATGTATCAGTTTTGAACTACCGGCCGGCTACTGTGTGGCCCAGGCAGTAATTTCATTTTTTACATGCACCAGAAAATTTTCCGGTGTGCGGCACTAACTGGGAGGTAATCAGCATTGTAAATGCACTTACCATTACTACCCAGTTAATGCGTGAGACCTTACCGCTAAGTCAATAGGTGGTGGTAAGGTCTCAGGCCCAAAATGGACACGTGCCAATTTTCATTTTGCCATACGTCCATTTTCGGTTAAAAAAAGAGGCCTTTTTTGCAGGTGCAGGCGGGGTGTTGGGGGAGCGGTCCGTCCCGAGTGCACACTGCAGGAGAGGTGCAGGGAGCAGCCACATGACTGTCAGCTCCGCCGGTTCCCTGCTCCCTTTGCTGTTCCTTCCTGTTCCGAGGCAGAGAACCGGCGGAGCTGACAGCTGCACGGCTGCTCCCAGCACCCTAGCAGGTAAGAAGAATTCACCCGGGGGGGGGGGGGCTTGGAGGTGATGCACCACGGGGGGGGGGGGGGGGTGCTGCACTCGGGAGGGGGTGTCGTGCTGCACCCGGGGTAGGATGTGCGCAGCAGAGAACCACCCCGGGTGGCAGCCGAGCAAGCAATGTCACTGCCTGCATGCATCCAATACACATGTCTACACCAGCGCAGGCCATGTTTCAGCACACCTTAGTAAAGGACCCCTCAATGCTGGGCCTTTTCTGGACTCCAGCATTGAATTTCTGGGTTTATGGTGCCAGCAAAATCATAGCTAGTTAAGGGGTCCTTTCACAAAGGGGCTCTAGCATTTTTAGCATGCGCTAAACATTAGCGATGCCCATAGGAATACATGGAACATATTCACTGGGCACATACAAAATTTTAAACAGTGAAGGGAGTCGTTCAGTCAATTATCTCATTATACTCAACTTCAGTATCACCTTAACAATGTCATATTCAGAATAGCATGATCTAGTTCAATTGTTTAATAGGATCATCAGACCCGCATAACTACCTCAGTAATGGCTTAAGTAAGCCAGGCACTATTCAGAGGTGTTATCGTAATCCTCATCGATCCTTATTATTTGCTTATATTTTTCAAGATTCTTTTCTCTTTTTTTCACAACTGTTCATAAAGCTTAGTATCTATTTAATTTTAGTACTTAGCTTTAGGCTTTAAAGCTTCAGCATGCATAAAGGAGACCCAGCTTCACCGACAGATCCATATTTCGCAATACGCTGTGTCAAGGTAGTCTACTGTTTTCTTCAAGCGGTTTTTCAAAATTGAAGGGTTTTCAGGATTTCCCCAATGAATACACATGAGATCTATTTGCGTGCACTGCCTCCATTGTATGCAAATAGATCTCATGAATATTCATTGTTACCAGTTAATGGATTCATCGAAATATATTCTAAATCAATAAATATTTATTAATTAATTATACTAACTATTTTTGTTGATTAATGCCAACTATCCTATTAGATCGAATACAATTATTAACAAAGCTAATATCAAAACAATAAACTGTGTTAGAATGGTGCTCAGCAGGAGTGTAGCCAGACAACAGATTTTGGGTGGGCCAGGGCAAGAAGTGGGTGGGAACCAAGTGTTCTCCCTCCCCCACCACCACGAAAAAATATCTCAGCTGGTGGGAAAACACTTCTTTCCACCTTGGCCATCTGCAGCAGGCATACGCTGAAAACTGAGCATGTGCAGGTGCCAGTATCATGGAGACTAGCGTTTTCATTACCATCAGGGGGAAGTTCAGCTGGCGGAGCTTGGGATTCCCACCAGCTACTACTAAACATGTGCTACTAATGGGTGGGCCTGAGCCCTAAATGGGTAGGCCCCGGCCCACCCAGGCCCACCTGTGGCTATGCCACTGGTGCTCAGTGTTCCCATCAAGATGGCTCTTTGTTGAAAACCATAGCACCAACAGCACCTGTAACTATATTTAAAAAAAGAAAGAAAAAAAAAAAAGATTTCACTTATCTCTTTTACTGATGATAAATCATTTGCTGTGGGTGCACTCGTTCTTTGAATACACTTGTTCTAGAATAAATGTGTCACACCCTCGTGGTTGAGAACAACAACTTTGGAATTGGCTGAGGTTACGAGGGAGTGGCCTGGATGCAAGTCTAAGGGCCCCTTTTACTAAGCCGCGTAGGTGCCTACGCACTCCCAACGTGCGTCAGATTGGAGCTACCACCTGGTTACTGCGTGGCCCTTGCGGTCATTTCAATTTTGGCATGCGTCCACTACGCGTGTCTGAAAAATATTTTTCACTTTCTGGCATGTGTAACAGACGCACGCCAAGTGGCATCTGACGTGCGTAGGTCATTACCACCCAATTTTTTTCTATTAGGTTTATGGCTGGCGGTAAGGACTCAGACCCAAAATGGACTCGCGGCAGTTTTGATTTTGCCATACGACCATTTTCAGCAAAAAAAGAGGCATTTTTTGCAGGTGTGCTGAAAAATGGATCTGCACACACCCAAAACCTGCACCTACACTACCGCAAGCCATTTTTCAGCAAGCCTTTGTAAAAGGACCCGTTAGTAATTGTCCTCCTGGTGTATGCCAGTCTTGGCCCTGGCCCCAATCAATAAATGCTGTTCATATGCATGGTTTATTGACTAGCTGGGTACACACTAGGTGACTGCCTAGGTGAAACATAAGACTCCCATTACGTATAGAATACTAGCACTTACCCTTGAACACGGCAGCAGGGTGTCTAAATGTTATTCTGTAACAGCGTACTTAACTTAGGTAAAACATAAATACAAGGGATGTGTACATGGCGGGGCTCCCACTCATCAATGTCAATATCAATGCATCATTTATATACTGCTATATCCCCTTATGGGTTCACTGTGATTTACATACAAAAATAACTTAAAATAGAATACAAAGAGATACTATAAAATACCAGAAAATAACACACAATACATAAAGAAACCAAATGGCAGGTTTTCAACAATTATCAAATATAAAAGTTTTCAATCTTTTGGCACAGACTGATTTTTACCAAGGAGGTGAAGTGGCTTGTAAACACCGCTTGGTTATTTTAGCCCCTGACGCAGCCCTTGGTGGACGAAACATGGCCAGTGTCGGGCTTTTTTTATAGACCTCACATGAATAAGGTATTTCTCAAAGGACCTTTTCCTGTGTGATCTGCTCCTTTCATGCCGCTGTTTTGAATCTTGCGGATCACTTGCCCAGTTGTTTCCTTAGCTCTTTGGGAGACAGCAAACAGAATATGAAGGAAGTAGTGCTTTGTATAGGTCAATGCAGCCAACTTGAGCTCTCAGTTTTCACATCTATTTTGTTTCTTTGGTAACAGCATAGGGGCTATTATTAGCATTTTGTTGCTTGCAGTGTATGTAGGAGGAAGGGGAGAGATGGAAAAAACACAAGAAGAGTGGCAGCTGTTGCACACTGTAATGATAAATAGCAGAAGAGCCGGTAGATTTTTTTTTCTTTGTTATTTATGTCCCTGTTATAACTAAATGGTATACTAAAGTCACATGCATAAAGCTAAAATTTACAAAAATCGACAACTTATTAAAACATCTCAAAATAAAACAACACATTCATTACAAACTAAACAACATAATACTGATTGATCTGGCTTTTTGATATTGGCACTCCAATGTTACAGTATATGTCTTCACAGAAATAAACACAACTGTCTCTTGAACAAAATCTATACACGTATTTATAATTCTGTATCCAATCATACATGCTGCATGAGACACTTATCTGCCATATTTCCAAAAGTTTTATCAAATAAATGACTCTTCAATAATTTTGTTTTTAATTGCATTGGCTCTCCAGTTATTCCACAACAATTGGCCAGCAGTTGAGAAGGAACCTTTATGAATTTCTTCAAAATGCACTTTTCTAAAGGCTGGAATGTATAAACAAGCAGATCCTTCCAGTGTTGTTCAACGTACTAGTCAAACTAAAAATAAATGTATATTTTAATACATAAATTATAGGGATAGGCTTATGAACCTCAACATGTATATGCTGGAAAAGAGGATGGAGAGAAGAGACATGATAGAGACATTTAAATATCTCAAGGGCAATTATGTACAGGAAAAGACCCTTTTTCAAATGAAGGAGAGCTCTTGAATGAGGGGGCATATGACAACGATAGGCTTAGGAGTAACCTAAGGAAGTTTTATTTCACAGAAATGGGTGGTGGAGGCATGGAATGGCCTCCCGGTGGAGGTGGTGGAGTCAAGGACTGTTCTAGAATTTAAAAAGGCATGGGATAAGCATGTGGGGTCACTTAGGAACAGGAAGAATTAGGGGTTACAGAGGATGGGCAGACTGGATGGGTCATATGGCCTTTATCTGCCATCATGTTTCTATGTACAGACAGGGAGAGGGATCTTGGGGTGATAGTATCTGAGGATCTGAAGGCAACGATACAGTGTGACAAGACGGTGGCCGTAGCCAGAAGATTGCTAGGCTGTATAGAGAAAGGTGTGACCAGCAGAAGAAAGGAGGTGTTGATGCCCCTCTACAAGTCGTTGGTGAGGCCCCACCTGGAGTATTGTGTTCAGTTTTGGAGGCTGTATCTTGCTAAGGATGTAAAAAGAATTGAAGCAGTGCAAAGAAAAGCCACAAAAATGGTATGGGATTTGCGTTACAAGACGTATGAGGAGAGACTTGCTGATCTGAACATGTATACCCTGGAGGAAAGGAAAAACAGGAGTGATATGATACAGACATAAACGATGGTTGGGAGGCGGGGCTAGTACTGGGCAGACTTCTACGGTCTGTGCCCTGAAAATGGTAGATACAAATCAAGGTCAGGTATACATATAAAGTAGTGCATATGAGTTTATCTTGTTGGGCAGACTGGATGGACCGTACAGGTCTTTTTCTGCCGTCACGTACTACGTTACTATCCAGCTTATTTTCGAAGGAGATCGCCGACCATCTTCTGACACAAATCAGGAGATGGCTGGCGATCTCCTGAACTCGGCCAAATCGGTATAATCGAAAGCCGATTTTGGCCGGCGCCAACTGCTTTCCGGCGCGGAGCCAGCCAAACATCAAGGGGGCGTTTCGGTATGGTAGCGAAGGCGGGGCGGGATGGGGGCATGGTTTGAGATGGCTGGCTTTGCCCAACAATGGAAAAAAGAAAGCCTGCCCTGACGAGCATTTCGCCAGCTTCACTTGGTCCCTTTTTTTTCAGGACCATGCTTCAAAAAGGTGCCCCAACTGACCAAATGACCACTGAAGGGAATCAGGGATGACCTCCCCTTACTCCCCCAGTGGTCACCAACCCCCTCCCACCCTAAAAAAAAAAAAATATATATATTTTTTGCCAGCCTCTATGCCAGCTCAAATGTCATACCCAGCTCCCTGACAGCAATATGCAGGTCCCTGGAGCAGTATTTAGTGGGTGCAGTGCACTTCAGACAGGTGGACCCAGGCCCATCCCTCCCACCTGTTACACCTGTGGTGGTAAATGTTAAGCCCTCCAAACCCCCCCCCCAAAACCCACTGTACCCACATGTAGGTGCCCCCCATTCATTCCTATGGGCTATGGAAGTGGTGTACAGTTGTGGGGAGTGGGTTTTGGGGGGGGGGATTTGGGGGGGCTCAGCACCCAAGGTAAGGGAGCTATGCACCTGGGAGCTATTTTTGAAGTCCACTGCAGTGCCCCCTAGGGTGCCTGGTTGGTGTCCTGGCATGTGAGGGGGACCAGTGCACTACAAATGCTGGCTCCTCCCATGACCAAATGCCTTGGATTTGGCCGGGTCTGAGATCGCCGGCATTAGTTTCCATTATCGGCGAAAACCAATGACGGCCATCTCAAACTCGGCCCTCTCTGACATTTGGCCGGCCCCAACTGTATTATCGAAATGAAAGATGGCCGGCCATCTTTTTCGATAATACGGGTCAGGACTGCTCTTCAGTAAAAGTAAAAAAGTTGAGTAATAACTTTGCTTTTTGTAAAACTACGTTTTTAGAAATGATTGTCACTCATGCGAGTGCGCTTGAGAGTCGTTAATCCAGCACAGCTAAATTAGATGTGCATAAATTTGGGCATGAGATCCACACCTATATTTATGCATGAGTTCAAAAAGTGGGTGCGGAAATGGGAGGGTCATGGGCAGAACAGGGGCGTTCCTAAAATGTATGTGGGTAAGTATAGAATGAAGGGGATTCGTGCCTAATTTAGGCGTGAAGATTTGCACCACGTTTCAGTTGGTACAAATAGCCAAATCTACCATTAGGCATGATTCCCGGGCGTTATCACTATACTATAAGCTGTGCCTAACTTTAAGCATAGTTTATAAAATAGCACTTTTTTCAGCACTGAATTTTTGGGCATCATATATAGAATTCACCCCCAAATGTGTGAGAACCCTTCAGTCTTAAGGCCAGACAAGCAGACTTCCTCTCTAAAGACTCTATCAATCAAGTGGACAGTCAGCCCAATGTAAAATTTTCTATGGGATGACCAGCAGTCTGTTGTGATAGAGACCTATGTCTGTTCACCAAAAATTGCAACCAGCTTCCTGCTTCAAAGTGACACAACTCATCACTATTCTGTTTGGCTGGAGACCAGTAACTAGTTCAACAAACCAGGGATGTAGCCAGACCTTAACATTTGGGGGGGTCCAGAGCCCAAATTCAGAGGGTCACAGTTTGGCCTACCTCCCTGCCGCATCCCCTGTCCCATTGCAATCCCAGATACCTTGGTTGGCAGGGGTCTCCAATCCCCGCCAGCTGAAACCTTTCTTCAGAGCTGTTCTCTGAGCATTGCCTGCCCTGCTTCCTCTCATGTTGCGTGCTGCTTGGTTTTAGGTCAGAAATTTAGGATGACACAAAGCTTTCACAGTAGGAGACCTTTCCCCCACTATTCAGCGCTATTTAGCCGGCCAGGAATGGCTCCTGGCTGGTTAAATAGTGTTTAGATTGCTAACTGCTAATATTCAGCGGGAGATAGTTATTTCTGCTGAATATTTGTGGTTAGTGGCTAACCGATAACCAGCTATGTCATGTGACTTCGTCAGCTATCTGCAAATATTCAAGTGCTGACCAGCTAAGTTTAGTAGGCAAATCAGACTGCATAGATAGCAGTTCTATCTTTGCCCGCTATTAACTGGCCAGCACTGAATATTCACATAGCCGGTTAAATTAGAGTTGTAAAAAAAAAATGGATATTCAATGCCGGTCACTGTTAATGGCCTGGCACTGAATATCTGGGGTCAGTGCTGACTGCGGCATTTATGCGGGCTGCCTCCCGTTGGCTGAATATCGGCTCTCTTGAGTTTAAAGTCAAGGGAATGGGAGGCCATTGGAAGGACTCCAGGAGCAGGGAGCCTACGAGTGCAGTGCTGCTCTGTACTATGATGGAGAAGGAAGCTCAGATAAGTGTAAGAAAAAAGAAACTGGGACAGACCGAAGGTCCATCAAGCCTCCTGTTTCCAACAGTAGTCAATCCAGGTTAGAGGTAGTTCTGATTATGAGCTCTCTGGGGTAGGGCAATACCCACTGTCCCTGAATAGAGCTCCCCTTCAGCATAGATTTGCTAATGTGTGAAGAAAATGCAAATGGCATCATTAAAAATAACTATTTCATGGGTCAGGGGATTAACATTTGGTTACAAAGTCTTTCATCTCTAGATCACAGATTCAAATCCAGTTCAGGTCAGTAGGTATGAAAAACATTGTCTAGCGATCTATATAGAAATGACTTGCTGGTCTTAATGCTAGGTGCAAGTAGAATGTTGTCTACATCATTAAAACAAAACACCACCACAGTTTAACATCTATGCCACGGTTGAAGCAAACTGACAATGCTAGGGGGTGGGGGAGCAGTGTGCCTTGCTATCTTCCTCTGACCTATGAAAATAATATAGCACTATTAATCTGGAAGTCATCATAAGAACTAAATTCTCCAGAACTATAACCAAAATAAAAGGATTATTCCATTTTATAAGATCTGCTTTAATTACTGTGGGCTGTGTTTTAGCGCCCCATCAGAAACTAATGACTTTGAACAAATTGTTGGTTCGTTCATAGCTAATAGAAAGAAATAGTTCCAGCCCACACTACATGACAAATGTCAATAGATTTTGCAGCAGAAGAGCAGCCAAGGAGTGCATTAAAAAAATATTTTCCTGGTTCAAGTATTAAGAAATGTCATGGCACTGCAAACAGGAATTAATGGGTGCCAGCATTAATAATGTCACAGCCTGCCCCCTAAACTAGCTGCAGATGCCAGAGGCTCTGGGGTGCTGAACAGGAACTGGAATCCTCTCTCTTTTTGTTTGTGATATTACAAGAGTCATCTCTCTTTGCCTGTAGAGTTAAGGGGCACCATCAGAATAGGTACCCTATGCTCCCTGGGCTTTTGGAGAATGGGAGGGAGGGGAACAAGATCCTCCGGAGCCCTAAGAAGTGGGATCACACTGGGGAGGAAGTCTTCTAAGATGTGTAATTCTGAGGGAATTTGAGTTCAAAACCCAGGAGAAGATAACTGGGCAGCTGAAGCCAATTAGGGAAGCTTTAAACAAGTGTTTTTTGAGGATTTTGGTTATCAATCCCTCCCTAAACTTCCGCGAAACCCCTTTCCATGGTGAGATGAATCGGGGTCCAAAGGAGTGTCTTCGAGCACGGAGGTGTAGGGGGGATGACAGAAGGCGCAGTTCAAATCTAATTCCCATGACCACTACTTTCTGTCTTCTAGGATCTAGGTGAATCTTTGGCCATTTATGTTCCCACATAAAGTCTACATGAGTGAGAGATAATTTAGTTGTGTGTATAGTATTTATGTGAGGCAGTTTAAAGAGAATGAAGAGATTGAAACTGAGACTGGAGAAGTTTAGTGATAAAAATAGTCTTTATTCTCACCAAATGAATCTGCCAGCTGTTACATGTATCAGTCAAATTCTGGGTTCAACCGGCCAGAGCTCCGCTGTCATCCGACTCACGTTGGGGAAGGACTCCGACTATAGCTCAGAAGCACAGTCCTTATATAGCATTTGCAGTCCATACAACTCAATTGGAGAGAGACTTTTTTTCTAATTTTTTTGCATCTATGAATCATACTTAACCGCAGGTCAGGTGCCCTCCTGCCCCTCCTTTCTGAGATTACTTCATAACGCCAATTTCCGTTTTTGTAAACATCTTTCCTAATATAGAGAGATCAGTTTCTTTGTATCTTGTGACTCTGGGAGCCATCTTATAAGGACAGACTCCATCTTATGAACCATACTTTTTACCATTTCTGCCATTAATTCCTTCATCTTAACTCTTACACTGAATTTGAAAGTTGTACCAGGTTTCAATAAGACTCACCAAGCAGTCCTGCTCTTGCAGGCTCTCAGCTATAAGGCCATCATCTGCTTTTCAGGCCTAGTCAGTGCTTTTCAGCTGTTTAAGCTATGTAACTTGGCCCACCACTATTTCAGTGGATAGGTCTCAAGCTGGGACACATTAACATATTAACACAAGGTAAAAGTGCAAAATGCTTGTAGAAAGGGAGACAACCAGGGTGGTACACCAGCTGCTCTTCTAATGCTTCTTCTGTCCTGTCCTGTTTGATTATGGCATTCCTTTCCTTGTATTACTGCTTTTTTTCCTCAGAATGTACACTATTTTGATGTTTCCACAAAAGGCAGTATAGTAAATTTCAAATAAATAAACCATGGGCTAGTGGGCTAGAATATGCAGATCACTTTCATGCATATTCATTGTGGTTATCCTAAAAACCTGATTGGCAAGTGGGTACTCCAGGATTGATTTGGGAACCACTGGGCTAGAATCCCAAGAAAATACTTAGCACAGGCTTTCTGTTACCTTGATACCCAAGCTGAAGGAGGAAGTGGGGACACTGCTGGACACTTTTCCCCTTGGTACTCTGATCTCATTCCATGGTTTTCAGTATCACCTTTATTCTGATGACTCCCAGATCTACCTCTCTACACCAGAAATTTCAGTAGGAATCCAGGCCAAAGTATCAGGCTGTCTGTCTGACATTGTTGCCTGGATGTCTCAGCGCCATCTGAAACTAAACATGACCAAGACTGAGCTTCTTATCTTTCCCCCTAAACCAACCTCTCCTCTTCCCCGATTCTCTATCTCTGTGAATAACACTCTCATCCTCCCTGTCTCATCAGCTCGTAACCTTGGGGTCATCTTTGACTCCTCTCTCTCTCTCTCTCCTTCTCTGCACATATTCAACAGACTGCTACATTCTGTTGTTTCTTTCTCTATAAATTCACCAAAACTCGTCCTTTCCTTTGTGAGCACACTACCAGAACCCTTATCCACATTCTTATCACCTCTCGCTTAGACTATTGCAACTTGCTTCTCACAGGTCTCCCACTAAACCATTTCTCTCCCCTTTAAGCCATTCAAAATTCTGCTGTACGACTTATATTCCGCCTGTGTCACTATGCACATATTAGCTTTCTCCTCAATTCTTTTCATTGGCTCCCTATCCATTTCTGCATACAGTTCAAACTCCTCTTATTGACTTACAAGTGCATTCATGCTGCAGTTCCTTAGTACCTCTCCACTCTTATCTCTCCCTACACTCCATTCACTGGGTAAATCTCTCTTATCTGCACCCTTCTCCTCCACTGCTAACTCCAGACTCCGTTCCTTTTATCTTGCTGCACCATATGCCTGGAATAGACTTCCTGAGCCGGTACGTCATGCTCCATCTCTGGCCGTCTTCAAATTTAGGCTAAAAGCCCACCTTTTTGATGATGCTTTTAACTCCTAACCCTTGCTCACTTGTTCAGTACCCATGTTTTATCATTCCCACCTTAGTAATTCCCTTATCCCTTATTTGTCCTGTTTGTCTGTTCTAATTAGATTGTAAGCTCTGTCGAGCAGGGACTGTCTCTTCATGTCCACTGTACAGTGTTGTGTACGTCTAGAAGTGCTGTAGAAATGATAAGTAGTAGTAGTAGTAGTTATGCCATTGGACTCCTGTGGTACACAGCATCTTTATGGGTACCTTATTATGATTGTCTGGGTATTTTTACCCTATGCATTATTTTCTCTGCATTACATTTTGTGCTATATACAAAAAGGACTCCTGAGGAAGGTTTAATTTCTGAAACACGGTCTATATATGTCCATCTGTACAGCCCATTGAGACTGTTTATCTGCTTGTCCTTCAAGCATAGGTTGCTTTTTTACATAACTCTTGTACTATAAGCTATTCTTGTGCATTTAGGGGTCCTTTTACTAAGGTGTGCTGGCGCTTTTAGTGCATGCTAAAAACGAGTGTGCGCTAAATGTTAGAAATACCCATATATTCCTATGGGCATCTCTAGCATTTAACATGTGCTAAAAATGCTAGTGTGCCTTTTTAATAGATCCCCTAATAGAGGATGAACCTACTTTGGACTTGTGAATAAACTTTTACTTATCTCATCCTGGAACAGACTCAGTGTGGTCACTTCCACCCCCTCTTTTCTTGTTCATTTCCATTGGCTCCGTGGAAGTGGTTGGTTTTCTCCTTTTTTTTTTTTGCACTGGTGAATAAATGTGCCAATTCACAGGTCCTGTGATTACTTTCTGTTTTGTTACTTCCTCTTTGGCTGTCATGTCCCCTACCTCAATGCAAGCGGCGTCCTCAGGCTGCGCGGGGTCCCGTCGACACACACACTTGACTGACACTGCCCTGAGCCATATGTGTGTAGTTCTTCTCTGGGTTTGTTCAGAGAGTAGTGGTTGCAGGCTCCTTAATTGCTTTGCTTCCATGTACCTGTATCTGCTCTCTCTCTCTGCCTCGCTTCCAGGCTCCTTGATTGCTTTGCTTCCATTCACCTGTGTCTGCTCTCTCTCTGCCTGGCTTCCCTTGCTTCTCTCCTATTGGTCTTCTGGTTCCTCCTTCCCCTGCTCTTGTCCTATGGCTGTGCTCCTTCTCCCTGCTGGTTCCTGCTGATGTCAGACACCAGCAATTTATCAGCTGAGCTCTTCCTGGACTCCATGCTTCGGCTTCTACTTTGGTAGGTGTTACTTGCTCAGTAGTTTGCTTCTTATCTACTTGTCCCTCGTTGCTGACTTGGCCTGTACCTGGATCACTCTCTTGCTTGCTGCCTGCCTATTGATTTTGCCTGTACCTGGATTAGTCTCTTGCCTGCTGCCTGCCTATTGACTTTACCTGCGCCTGGATTACTCTCTTCTCTGCTGCCTGCCTACTGACTTTGCCTGTACCTGGATTACTCTCTTGACCTGCTGCCTGCCTACTGACTTTACCTGTACCTGGATTACCCTCTTGACCTGCTGCCTGCCTACTGACTTTACCTGTGCCTGGATTACTCTCTTGCCTGTTGTTTGCCTATTGACATTGCCTGTACCTGGATTACTCCCCTGCCTGCTGCTTGCCTGTTGACATTGCCTGTTCCTGGATTACTCCCCTGCCTGCTGCCTGCCTGGCGGATATGTTCACCACCCCACTTCCAGCTCCGTCTCGTAAGTCCTGCAGGCCGCCCGCACCTAGGGGCTCAACCTCTGGGGAACGGTGGTCAGCGCAGGTGAAACCTGGGGTTGTCCAGCTGCCAAGCAGAACCTGGTCTGAGTACCGGGCTCAGCAGTGCTCTACTTGGTACAAGAACTCACAAGTCTGACATTGGCCAAACTGTAACTTTCTTTTTGACTGTCCTGTTTTCTCTTTCTTGTCCCAGCAGTGCTGCAAGTAGGAAGAGGATCTGGAACAATTGTGGTATCGAAGGGGAGGAACCATTTTTTAGGGGGGGCACTCATTGCTTCTCCCTACCCCTACAACACCTAAGCTGCAGCTGCCATCCCCAAAACCTGTGGTCCCCTAGGTGATGGCCTACTTCTCTGAGGGGCCCTTTTACTAAAAGGTTGGTGTGGCAATGGGGTTCCCATGCATCAATCCGGAACTACCACAGGAGCCCAGCGGTAGTACTCACTCCCAGCATGCATCATTTTGTAGCACGGGTGCTTACCCAGCGGTAATCAGGCAGCGCCACACACTGCCAGTTACTGCCAGGTTAGAACAGGAGCCCTGACCACCACCTCAGTAAGTGCCCCTCCCCCCTCAAAAAATGGCCGTGCGGCAAGTGGTTCATTTACCATGTGGCTATTTTTTGTCAGCCTCAGTGTGCATCAAAAACATGCACTGACGATAGTGCAGGCCCCCTTTTACCGCAGCTTAGTAAAAGGACCTCTTAGTGCTAAAGCCGGTGTGTTGTGTCTTGAAATTGCTCGTTAAAATGCCCTAATGGATGGATTTATTTATTTATTTATTGCATTTGTATCCCACATTTTCCCACCTCTTTGCAGGCTCAGTGTGGCTTACAATACATCATGAATGATGGAAATACAATTTGATTATGGGTTACATGGTGAGGAATTATGAGAAGACAAAGTGAAGATAACATTATGAGGCAATAAGAACTATAGGATAGCAACTTGAGGATAACTTCATGAGACATGACACATTTCTAGCTATAAGTGAGGGGTTTCTTATGTGGTGAAGGTACGTAAAATGAGAGTGCAAAAGGAAATATTATGAGACATTTCTAACTATATATAAGGAATTTGTGTGTTTTGATCCTTGTGATATATTTTGTCAAAAAGATGGGTCTTCAGTAGTATGCGGAAGTCGGTTAATTCGTAAATCGTTTTCAGGTTGCGTGGTAATGCGTTCCAGAACTGTGTACTCATATAGGAAAAGGTTGATGCGTGCATTAATTTGTATTTTAGGCCTCTGCAGTTAGGGAAGTGGAGATTAAGGAAAGCTCGGGATGATTTTTTTTAGCATTCCTGGGTGGTAGGTATGCTAAAAAATCATCCCGAACTATATGATGGGAATAGATTCTGTAACTAGGACATTAACTGGAAGTAAACGTTTGTAAGGGTAAATAATAAGTGAGCATCATGCCTTGTCTCTGGCTAGGGAAGATGTGTAAGAGTTCCTTCTAATAGAAGTGACTCAGAGAGACAGACTGCTGTGTGACAAACAGACAAACTGAGTTCGATTCCCACTTCAGGCACAGGCAGCTCCTTGTGACTCTGGGCAAGTCACTTAACCCTCCATTGCCCCATGTAAGCCACATTGAGCCTGCCATGAGTGGGAAAGCGCGGGGTACAAATGTAACAAAAAAAAGTTTCAAGTTTCATTTTTATTTGATATACTGCCTTAGAGATGTGCCATCAAGGTAGTTTTAATATAAATAAGATATATAAGTAAAAAAAAAAAGTAGAGGAATTAACTACAAATTTCAAAGAGGAAAGTAAGAGAAAGAAAGAAAAAGTTGCTTATTACTGCACTCCCTGTATTCGGTGTCCTCGATTCCATACCCCATCTGCATCCATCATCAAAATGGAGGCCTAGAAAATGATCAGTAGTTCTGCCAGAGAGAGGAAGTTGGAAAGATGTTGTTACTATTGTGGTATGACACAGCAAGAACCATAGGAGCCTGGCCCCCCTCCTTCCCTCCCTCTCCCTCTCCTCCGCGTTCCAGGCCCCCCTCCCTCTCTCTCCTTCCCTCCGAGTTCCAGGTCCCCCTTCCTCCCTCCCTCTCCTCCCCTCTGAGTTCCAGGTCCCCCTCCCTCTCTCCCCTCTGAGTTCCAGGCCCCCTCCCTCCCTTCATCCCTCTCCCTCCTTCGAGTTCCAGACCCCCCCTCCCTCCTCTGAGTTCCAGGCCCCCCTCCCTCCTTCCCTCTGAGTTCCAGGCCCTCCCTCCCTCTCTCTCCTCCAAGTTCCAGCACGACCTGCGCTGCCCGCCCTCTTCTTCCACAACAGTGAGAGAGAAGGGAAGGCAGGCTGAAGCGCCGGGCCTGCTCGCCTTTCACTGCTGCCACCGGACCCCGAGGTAAGATGACTTTTAAATTCTGGGCGGCATGCAGGAAGGCGAGGGGCAGGCAGAGGACTGGGAGAAGAAGGCGGGCAGTGCAGGTTGGGCTGGCTCTGTCTGGGAACTTCCGGTTCCGGCAGGTCAAATATTGAGGGTGCTTGAGCACCCACAGCACCCACGGAGTCGGTGCCTATGGCAAGAACTTTGTTGTGGGCAGCACAGCTGGGAAGCACATGATTCCTGCTATATGGAGCACCCCAAAGCACAGTCTGAGGGGTAATCCCAATTTGCTTTACCCTAGGAGCAAACCTGATTGTGGCCTTTTATTACAACAGGCATAGTGAACCTGGCTGGAAAGCTGCATATAGTAACACACTACACAACTTATCACTGTCAAGTCAGGTTGGAAGGCTCCAGGTGGCTAAGTCTAATACTGCGACTGGCAACATAGAAGGCTATGAATACTTATTATCATTCCTAAGTAAACCCTTCATTTCACAGAAGTTTACACAACTTCTTCAATTAACTGGACTGTATGAACTCTTCAGAATGAAGGCAGAAAACTTGATTTGTGGCCCTTTGAAGCAGGTACACTAGGCCACAATTTCCATAACATAATTCCAGTGCTATGTCATGGGGGTGTAAGTCATATGATCTGTTATATTGTGAATCACTGGACACAGATGACTCATTTTACTGTACCATATGGATTTTTCAGCCTGCCTTAAATAAATTTGGGCCTTTGATGTAGGGCTGAATAATGCACAGCTTGTACAGCACAATAATTCCATGTGTAGGTCACAGGGGCTGCCATCTTTTGAATCGCTAAAGGCAACTTGTTCAGTTCTCTGCAACATGTCTGGAAGGTGATCAAAACACCTTCGACCAAAAGCACATTCCCCTTCTATCTGCCCTTCCCTGTAGTATCTGAGCAGCATCATGTCATCCCCTGGTTGGATTCCAATGTTGCATTAGAGAGGAGGTGTCTGTGAAGCCAGCAAAGCTAGAAAGGAAGGAAGGAGAATGTAGCTGTACAAAGAAAGAAGCAGAAAATATAACATAGTACAGAACTTTTCTGCTGCTCTTCATAAATAAGAATAAAACTCTGGAAGAACACAGAATGTTGATTTGTTTTTAATTTGGTAATATAATATACAGACACTGAATATTAAGCTAAGGTTAATTCAGTGAAATGTTGTACTATGGAGCACATCTTACCTAGGACTGGGAGCAGCTTGTTAGCTATACTTCCAGCATCACAGTCAAAGTTTAAAAAAACAAAAATAAAAACAACCAAAATACATTTCACATGTCATTTTATTTGTTATACCACACAATCATTAAAAACATCTAAGCCAGCATTTTTCCACTGGTAGGCTGCAACACATTGGTGTGCCACAGCAGCTCTCCAGCTGTGCAGTGGTCAAGCGCTGCATGAGAACAGAGTTTGCAGAAATGCTATAGGAATCCCCTCCGGGTCCGCGGGGATCCTGTGGGCATGGAAGCAGTTCCTGCAGGGCTCCCGTGGAAGTGTACAAGCCTCTCAGTGACCACCTACCTACCCAGGGTCCTCCAAGAAATCCAAGTACCGCCTCCTCCTCCCTTCAAGAATTCTGCACAGCTGCATTTGCTCTCTGCCTGGGCTGATGCAGCAAGGCTTGCACTGACACATGCACGGGTCAGCAGTATCAGAGGTGCACCTCCACATGCAGCTGGCCTGTGCATGTGTCAGTGCAAGCCTTGCTACATCAGCCTGGACACAGAGCAAATGCAGCTGTGCTGAATTATTGAAGCAAGGAGTTGGAGGATTCGGAGCACAAAAGAACACATATTTCACCCCGCACAATAGACAAAATAATAAGCTAGACAACTACATAGAAAGTTTCATGCATTGGGTGAAATCACAACTTTCCAACAAAAAAAAAAAAAGAAAATTCAAACCTGCAGACAAAGGAGGCTCTGTAGTGATTATGGACACACAGAGATAAATTGAAGACAGAAGCGTAGCTAGGTGGGACGCAAGGGGAGCAGTCGCTCCCCCAAACAGCTGTTTTGAAAAAATGGCGCCTATGCACCCCGTGCCAATAAATATTTGTGTCTGCTCCTTTCCTCCCGAGTCTTTATTCTTTTCCAGTCTGCCCGTCTCTCCCGTCTGCGTGGTCACTTTTTACTTCCCTGAAGCCTTCTCCCTCCTGCACAGCACTGTGACTGCACCGGCGATTTACAGTCAGCCTTCTGCCAGCGTCGGGGCCTCTTCCTCAGGCGCGTCCCGCCTACTCTATTGCAACTTCCTGTTTTCTGCAGAGGTGGGACGCGCCTGAGGAGAGGCCCCAACGCTGGCAGAAGGCTGTGAATCGCCGGTGCAGTGCTGCGCAGGAGGGAGAAGGCTTCAGGGAAGTAAAAAGTGACAATGCGGATGGGAGAGACGGGCAGAAGAGAAGGTGAAAGATGCAACGCTCGGGGGGGGGGGGGGGGGGGGGGCTGGCGAAGGGAGAGGTTTAATTGACCAGAGTGGAACTTTCCTTGTGCCATCACTATCCTGCAGGATAGGCAGTGTCTTGAAAGGTGGAGGATAAAGGATTTTTAAAAAAATATTTATATCACACATTATCCCAAGCAAAGTTGGATTTAGTGTGGCTTACATTTGAAAATACGGTGAGACAGAATAATAGAATTTAGTTATATCATGGGAATAAATAGATGGATGTGTCTGAAACATTTAACAAAGCTGAGATTAGCATATTTATAAATATTTATATCACACATTATCCCAAGCAAAGTTGGATTCAGTGTGGCTTACATTTGAAAATACGGTGAGACAGAATAATAGAATTTAGTTATATCATGGGAATAAATAGATGGATGTGTCTGAAACATTTAACAAAGTTGAGATTAGCATATATACCCAACTGGCCATTTAAAAGTTTGTCCTTTATTGATACCACATGTTCAGAAATCATAGCCATAAGTATAGACAGTTATTCAAAGATTATCACATGGGAGGGGAAGGAGATAGGGACACAAAGAGGGCACTACTGGAAAGGGGAGGAGGAGATAGGGACAGAGAGGGGCACCACTGGAAGTGGGATATGGGGACAATGGTGGAAAATGGGTGAGATGGGATCAAAGAGGTAATGCTGGAAAAGGGGGAAGATGGTAACAGGGGTAATGCTGGAAAAAGCAGGAAGATGGGGACACAGGACAATGTTAGAAAAAGGGAGAGGTGGGGGACACCAGGATGGCAGATGCTAGAAAGTGGGAGATGAGGAGACCAGGTAGGCTTGTGCTGAAAAAGGGGGGAGATGGGGACACAGGACAGATGCTGAACCTGGGGGTAGGATAGGGACAAGGGACACGGAAGGGAGATGCTGGACAGGACAAATAGTGGTGCAGAGGTAAAAAGGATGGTACAGTTGGAGATAAAAGAAATGTCAGATGGGCAAGAGACCCTGTAAAGGCAGAAGAAACAGAGAAAAACAGAAAAGAGACAGTGGGACCAAAGCAAATGAGAAAATAAATTGGTCAAACAACAGTAGAGGGATCCGAGTGCATTTTCTTAAGTCATTTTGGATGTACTGCAGCACAGATTTTGATGGGTAGAATCAGGGACTGCAAATTCCACATAAATTTGGGATGTGAGTTCACACTAGGACTGGCTGAAAAATCTCCCTTCTGGAACTGGAACACTTGGCAGCTCTATACACAGCTATTTGATAGTGGGGACATAAAACGAAAGGTCTGTGCCAAACAGATGTAGAGAACAAAAGGAAGAAGACAAGAGGCGAGAGAAGAAATGGAAAGGTCAACCTGGAAAAGAATTTGTAAGGCTGACTCATGGAACATGGAAAAAAGACTATTCCCAGACAACAAAGGTAGAAAAAAATTATTTTTATTTAACACTTTGTAAGCACTGAGATATACCTGCTTTGTAAATGTACATTTTTTTCTATTTTTATTTTGTACACTACAGCAATGTAGTATCTGTGTAGGAATGTGTAACAGTGCAGCTTGTTCCAGTTTCCCAATAGTAGGTATATTGGTGCTCCAGAGCCCAGTGTAATATATATAGCACTGTCTTCTGATGGGTTGTTTACACGGTAACCGGGTGGTAATGACCTACGTGCGCCAAATGCAACTTGGCGCACGTCCGTTACGCACATCCAAAAATAAAAAATATTTTTCAGATGGGCATATCGGATGTGCACCAAAAATGAAATTACCACAAAAGCCATGCAGTAGTCGGGCGGTAACTCCATTTTGGCACATGTTGGGAGCGCGTAGAGACTTATGTGGCTTAGTAAAAAGGCCCCTTAGGCAAAGGATGAGCTACTTGGAAACTGGGGAAATAAACAGGGCTGCAGGCTTCTTGCATGTTGTTTTACTTTCTTTTAATTTCACATATAAACATATAAGGAAAATAAACCAAACAAACACTGTTTTAACAAGTGCGATGCCCTGGATTCCACCATGTGGAACTAATACATTATCTCTTCATTTTACTCTCTCTTTACTGTAATCCCCCATATTCTCACACCCCCAAACCTGAGTTTAATTCTGCTCTAATGCTTTTGCCTATATTTCTCTCGGATTCTTAAAAATCTGACCCTTGATGCTTTAAAAAACCAGCAGAAATAATGGAAAATTACAAATATCTTAAAAGATCTGGAAAACGTAGCAAACTCCTGCTCTGAATAATGAGGGGCCAATATTTGTGTGGTTTCTGTGGGTTTCTGCTCATTTAAACCGTGATGAGCGGGCCAGAAGTCAATTCAACAGCACTTTGACAGATGGTACTGCAGAATATCGGCTCTGCCCACTGCTGTACTGTGCCTTGACAATTTTTGCACCTTGTAAGTATGCCATGAGATGAAAAAAGGTTGAAAATCACTGCTATAAACTGTGCCTAACTGTAAGTATGGTTTATAGACTAGTGCTAAGCACTATTTTCTTTTGGCACCATTTATAGAATCTAGTCCTGAGGGGCTAATTCTCTACAGGTCACTTAATGCTAAGCCCGGGGATGATGTGCACTAAGTATATAAGTGGAGGAGTGGCCTAGTGGTTAGAGCACTGGTCTTGCAATCCAGAGGTGGCCGGTTCAAATCCCACTGCTGCTCCTTGTGATCTTGGGCAAGTCACTTAACCCTCCATTACCTCAGGTACAAATTTAGATTGTGAGCCGTCCTGGGACAGAGAAATATCCAGTGTACCTGAATGTAACTCACCTTGAGCTACTACTGAAAAAGGTGTGAGCAAACATCTAAATAAATAAATACCAGCAAATACACATGTAATTGCCATTATAAAATACTAGCACAAAGTCTGCAGTTATTAGTTGTGAGCACGTACGTTAGCTCAGTGGCTGGTGTAAATGCTCACACCTAACTGGTGGTAGTTAGATGCGTAACTGATAGTATTCTATAACCTGCGTGCATAAATACTAGGGTACATCCTTGACCAACTCATACCCCTCAGGTTCACGCCTTCTTTGCAGTTGCATGCTATGGTTTTTATGTACTCAGGGGTCCTTTTACTAAGCTGTGGTAAAAGGGGGCCTATGCTAGCATCAGCACGTGTTTTCTGACCTGCTCTGAGGCCCCCTTTTACCACAGTGGGTAAAAGGCTGTCATTTTTTCTCAAAAAGAAATGGCCATGTCCCATGTGGTAAGTGAACCACTTGTCATGTGGCCATTTTTTTGGGGGGGGGGAAAACTTACCGCCACCCACTGAAGTGGCAGTAAGGGCTCCTGCGCTAACCCAGCGGTAACCAGGCAGCATGTGGAGCTGCCTGATTACCACTAGGTAAGCACCAACGCTACAAAAATAGAAAATATTTTTATGGCGTCGGAAATGCTGTGCGCTGGGGATGGAAACTACTGCCAAGCCCCTGAGGTAGTTCGGCAGTAGTTCCAGATGGGCGCATGGCAAGCCTGTTGCCACGCGCCAATCCTTTAGTAAAAGGGCTCCTCAATTTGTAGAATACTAAGGACAGTCATGCATATAACTGCAAATTAGTGCCAAATGACACCAATTAACATCAATTATAGTCCATTATTGGTTGTTAATAGCAATTTCCAGCTAATTTACCAATTAAGTTACATGCATGACTGATAGTATTCTATAAATTTGCAGGTTAAACATCAAATTGCTCACCTTTAATAAAAATCAAAGGAATTGAGTTTGTAAGTACAGAGTGCTTTGTTTTCCACTTCTTGGCCTAAAAATGACTAAATCTTTCAGGTTTTGTGAAGGAAGGGGGGTTGAGTGAAATAAAAGGTAATAGGATGTACAACCCAGGGAGGAAGTGGGGATTAACAGAGGCCAGGAAGAGTTGATTAAGAGACAAGGAGGCCCTTTTACTAATCTGTGGTAAAATTTGCAGTTCCAGAAAACAACTTCCCATATAAGAAACATTTTTTATATTTAGGGGACAATTCTATAAATTGGCGCCAATATGTACTGTTATAGATTCCTACACAGACACCACATGCCAGCAGAATCCTTTACTTCAGTTGAAGATGTAGAACATGATTCTCACCTGATACAAAATAGGGAATTGCAAAAAAATATGCAGACAAAAATTGAAAGCAGAGATACCAGACTCTGCATGTTGTGCAATACCAGAGAAATAGAAAGAAATGCATGTCCTTCTGTACTATGCAAAATAAAGCCAACAGATGTAAATTCTCAACACCAACATAATTCAAAACACTAAACTGAAAATAAATTAATTTTTCCTACCGTTGTAGTCTGGTGATTTTATTATTCCAATCATCTTGTTCACAATCTTTGGTTCTGTTTTCCTCCATCTGTGCTCTTAACTCTTGTTTCCAGGGCCTCTTTTCCATTTGCAATTTCTTTTTCTCACCTACTGCCCTATGACTGTTTGGTACTGATCTTTCTCGTTTAGCTTTCTTCAATTTCTCTGCCTCCTTCTCAAATCTCACTGGTCTCCTCCCTTCCCTGCAGCCTGCCTCCCCTCTTGCCTTCCCTTCTCTATATGTGCAGTCTGCCTGCCCTCTTGCCTTCCCTTCCCTATATGTGCAGCCTGTCTTCCTCCACCCACTCCTTCGAGCTTCTCTCTCTCCTCTATTCTCCGATTCTTCAAACTTTATGTTGCTGGCATCTATTAGCACAGGCATTCCTCTGGCCATCCTGAAGCTTTCCCTCCCTTGCGGCAGAAGGAAGGACCCCGGGGTTGGCCAGAGGAACACCTGTTCTAATATCTGCCGGCAACCGCAACATTTGAAGAATTGTGGCAGAAAGGAGAGAAACTTGAGGGGTGGGAGGAGGAAGGTCATAGGTATCGCACGATTTTCCTCATTTTCTGGAGAGGATTCCTGGACTCCCTGCGGCACACTTGGGGAGCAGTCACAGTGCACTGGTTGAAAAACACTGCCCTGATTCTATAAAAGTCGGTAAAAATTAAGCAAGCAAATTTAGGTGCACGTCCAATTCGTGTGCCCAATTTAATTTAGTAATGAATTAATTAGCACCGATAATTGGCTTAACAACCAATTATTGGCACTAATTAGATTTAATTGGCATTTATGTGCATAAATTTAGGCATGGGGATCAGCGCCTAAATTTTATGCATGAGTTGAAAAAGGGGGCACAGAAATGGGAGGGTCATGGGTGGAATGGGGCATTCCTAACATTTACACGTGTTGTTATAGAATAAGGATAGATATGCATCTAATGTAGGCGTATACATTTGCACCACATTTCAATTGGTGCAAATGGCCATGCCTAGTTAGGTGAGACTCCCAGGTATAAACACTATTCTATAAACCGCACCTAACTTTAAGTGAGCTTATAGAATAGCATTGATTTTTTCAGTGCCATATATAGAATTCAGCTCTAAGGGATCCTTTTACTAAACCGTGTAAGCGCCTACGTGCACCCAATGCGCACTAATTCTCATATGAGGAAAGGCTAAAGAAGTTAGGGCTCTTCAGCTTGGAAAAGAGACGGAAAAGGGAATATATGATTGAGGTCTACAAAATCCGGAGTGGTGTAGAACGAGTACAAATAAATCAATTTTTTACTCGTTCCAAAAGTACAAAGACTAGGGTACACTCGAGAAAGTTACATGGAAATACTTTCAGGAGGAAATATTTATCACAGAAGTCAGACTAACCTGTCTGTAGGGAAATGTATTAACATTTCACAATATCTAGTTTCCTTCTTTGGAGCAGAAAAGCACACTATTCTAAATACATTTGTTATGTGAATTTCTGTGCAAATAAGTACATTATTAAACATTTGAGCCAATTTTGCCCTGTGGGCAATTAGGCTAGGAGCTAACCAATGGCAAGATAGCACTAAAAATGCTCAGTGACATCACAATAGGTTCTGACATCCCCTCCCCTGAGATTTCAGCTTAATGGACCTTAACCGTCCTGGGTTCGATTCCCACTGCAGCTCCTTGTGACTCTGGGCAAGTCACTTAACCCTCCATTGTCCCAGGTACAAATAAGTACCTGTACATAATATGTAAACCGCTTTGAATGTAGTTGCAAAAAAAAAAAAACCAACCCCACAGAAAGGCGGCATATCAAATTCCATTCCCTTTCGCTTTTCCAATCAGGAAGAAAAAGAGATTTTACAGGTTTGGGCATACAAGAAATGTGAGCCAGTGGTCACCAAACAACGTTCACTATCTCTTCCAGAAATTTGGGAGGAATAATTTTTCAAAAGCTATTGGAGGATGAGGCATCCAAATATATTTGTGGAGGCAGATACGCATATATGATGGTTATACCATTTTTCCTATAGGAAATGTAGGCTAATAAGTGACCTTTTCATACCGTTTAATGTTAGAATTTGATCATGGTCTGGTAAAATATATAGAAATATGAATTTTCACAGCGGTCTGTCAGATGTCATTGAACTGGGCTATAGCCAGCTCATTGAATCTGAGTCATCTAAACATGTATGTTATAAATTCATGCAGTATATCAAGAGTTAAAAGCATAAGATTCAGCTGCCAGGAAAGATAGTGTAATAGCCTTACAGCTACAGCTCATTAACAAGTAAACTTTCTCCTGTTGCTTTTAGGCTCTTATATTATCTCAATTTATTATTTATTTTCACAATTAATTCAATCATTCCTTAATTGAAAAAAAGTGATCTTGTTAGTACCAATTCTGATTCTCAAGAAAAAAGTTGACATTGCGGCTCCTTTTCTGGTTCAGCACCCTCTGCCTTATTTCTCAGCCTACGCAAGATGGAAAGCATGACTAATTAGGTTCAGTTTCCACCGTGCTAGTTTTCTTTTTCTGCTATCACATCTTTTTTAAAGTCACAGTAAAAGAAAAATAAAAAAGAGAGAGCTTTGACATTTTGTACTCTGATGTTCTGGATCTTATCACAGTGAACACTCATAGTACAATAAAGCTCACGCCTGGGTACCTGGACTAAAAGGTAGGTCTGACTTTATGATCATTGATTGTGATTCTATGTTGTATTTGACATCCTGCTTGTTAAATTGCTATGTAGACACAGAGTCTAACTTTCCTTGATAACATCAAGGAAATTCCTCAGATTGAAAATCTACCAAAATAGCACCATTCTAGTAAAGATACACTAACAAAGTGTACTTGGGTCATTAACCTCCGAAGCTGATACTTCTCCATCCTACCTTTAATAAAAAAAGAAATCTATTAAACTGTATAGGAAAGGGAATGGAATTTCTCTGGTTACAGTCAAGGCAGTTTACATATTATATACAGGTACTTATTTTGTACCTGGGGCAATGGAGGATTAAGTGACTTGCCCAGAATCACAATGAGCTGCAGTAGGAAATAAATAAATATTAATTGTGCGATTAATCATGATTAAAAATTCAATTGAAATGCAACCCACACACCATTCAGTTTGAAAAATGGTAAAGGCTGGCAAATAGCCCCTTGTCTGCATTACAGTCTTATAATTGCTGCTTAACAATTTCACCTTAATTCCTTTGAACAGCTGCAGCAAGATCTGGTACTGCCAAGATATTATGAGGGTTCTGGGTGGAGTGCCTGAATACAGATATTGTATGAATATCTGTTCGAAACACACATCTCTAGAAGAGATGCTGAAGACTAGATTCAGTAAATTGTGCTGAAAAATTTGCACAGAAAAAATTATGCGTCTAGCGCAACACTATAAAGGATATCTGCACTTTAAGAATAGCGCCTAGGAGCTTAATCCGCACCTAACTTAAATGCCAGTGCCTAAATTAGGTATGGGTTGGGCGTATTCTATAAGAATGCCTGTAACTCATAGGAACACCCCTAAACATGCACCCTTGAAATTATGTACTATAGGTGTTACACGCACTTTATTATGGAATACGATGTGCGCGTAACTCCCAAATAAGGCCAATTAACACCAATAATTGTTAGCAGCCAATTATTGGCACTGATTGGCTCATTAATCAGTTAAGTTGCACACACAACTATAATCACTATATATAGAATGATTAGAAGCCAAGGGTAAATGCTTAAAGTATTGCTTCTCAGCAGCATTCGAAAATATACAGAAGGCATAGCTTGATGGCAATCATTTCTACTGTTTCCTCATGCTGCTATTTAGGAGTTATCATTGACACTACATTTTTTTTTCAGAATCAAGTCTCAGAGATAGCCAAATCTGTTTTTCTCATTATGCATAGGCTATATTACCTATGCAGCTACCTTGATTTTGCAGCATTTCAGAGCCTGATCCATGCTTTACTGATCTCACGCCTGGATTACTGTAACTCTGTTTAAGGAGGTATTTCTGGTCAACAACTTTTCCGTCTTCAAACATTGCAAAACACAGCTGTTAGGCTGCTCTTCATCTCCCTAGATATGACCGTCTTACATCTTTGTTTCTTCATTGGTTATCAATCCATTACCATGAATTATTTAAAATTCTTTGTCTGACCCATAAAGCATATTACTTGGGTTTACCATCCTATTTGGGCTTCTTTGACATTACCTTATATACCATCCCAGTCTTTGGATTTGCACTGCCTAGTTCTGCCGAATGCCAAACAAGCCCACTTTGAGTCTACTAGACACTCAACATTTTATGTTTTAACTTCTTGTCATACTCGTTCAGAGCAATGTTTTCAGAAATTTAAATCAGCCCTTGACATATTTTTTTCATTAAGCTTTTGGAAACTTTACTGGAGAGCCTTAAGTCTGACCGATTGCATGTTGCTACACGGCAGTTTGAGAGTGTGTCTGTAAATATCTCGTGTGCTTGACTGGTTCTGTCCTTTTTAACAATGATGTTCCTTTCCATCTATATAAACCTGATGCTTTTAACAAACTATGTTCACCACCTTAACCTGTTCATCGCATAAGGTGATATATCAAGTCTAAAATACATACAAAAATAAACATGGGTGCACACTCACTCTCATTTGGAACTTAGAAAGATATACAATCAAAATGCATTCACTGCATTACGTAAATAAAATTATTTGCATTCTGTGTTTGAAAAAGGTAACGAGACCCTGTACAGCTTGTAACAGATTATTAACATGTTACCAAATAGCTCTTTGCAGACAAGTCATTTTCATGATGTCATCAACATCTGGGTAGAGGATGTATATAGCAGTGGTTTTCAACCCAATCCTCAGGGACCACGTGGCCAGTCAGGTTTTCAGAACAATAATAAATGTGCATGAGAAAGATCTGCATACAAAGAAGGCAGTGCATGTATATCTATCTCATGCATATTCATTGTGGATATCTTGAAAACCTGACTGACCAGGTGGTCCTTGAGGACTGAGTTGAAAATCACTATAGAACATACTTACAGCATGATGTCACCATGAAGTAAAGGGAAGAAGCTAAAAACATTAACCCACATTTTAAACACCTCTGAGCCCTGATGCACCAAGTCTCTGCTTCATAGAAACAACTGGGAAACATGAGCTAAAAAAGTGAATAAGCAAGCAAGAAAATGGCTGAGAAATCGGTGATGATAGGTACAATAAACTTCAAACAAAAATGTCCATTTGCAAAATGATATAAAAACACAGAAATGGAAAAATGAAGACTGATAAAGACCATATGGCCTATCCTCTGCCCGTCCATGCCATCTACTATTTCTACCTCTTCCTTAGGAGAACATACCTGATATCAAGTCCTGCACCATATTAAAGAGTAAATTTTCAATGTGGTGTCCTACATGCTCATGTTTCAGATTGCACAAAGCAAGGTGCCCCTGTGTGCAGTGTGCTTGAATATCTATTTGTTACATAGCTGAAATTATGCACCTATATAACAGTGGTATTCCGTTATAGTGAATACTGGCATGTCTCTTATATGTGACATTTTTAGGTATGTTTCACATTAAGTGCTGAACCTTTTTCCATCTGTCTGTCTTTCTGTCCATCCATCCATATGCATGCTTGTCTGAGAATGTGTAAATGAATAGACAGACAACCAGAGCAGGAGTCAGGGGTCTCAGGAGCAATAGGGAGTCTAGGACCTGTTGCCCAGAGATGTGGTGGCCCAGCAGCGGCTAAAGCTCCCTTTCCTCCTCAGGCACCAGATAACCCAGGATAATTGGCAGCTGTCAGCTGGTAGAAGGGACTCCCTGAAGAAGTAGTTGACCATTGCTGGAGAGCAGGTGATAGAGAAAGAGGATAGAAAAAAATGAGAGGAATGGGGGAGGGGAGGAAAAGGGCAGAGGAGGGAAAGGTGATAGGAATGCAGAGTGGAGAGAGAGTCTGAAGTAGGGAACACGAAGAGGAAATATTATACCTTTTATATCCCATTCCCTGTGCACTCTGTTCCCTCATACCCCCTTATACACATACTCTACACTCCCACATACACCCCTCCCTCCTATTTGCACCTATACCCCTTCCCACCTACCCCACTGATAGGCATATATACACCCCACCCATTCTACAGCGATATATACACACACCCCAACCACATGCTCACCTCATTTGTACCACCTCTATCACACAGACACACCATGTCCCTCACCCATAAAACCTCTGCCACTCTACTGAGACACACTTCCTTATCTCCACTGGTTGCTTGTCCTCATGTTAGGTAATCACTACTTATTGTAAACCGCCTTGATATAATTGTTGAAAGGCGTTATACCAAACATAACAAAATAAAATAAAATAAATACATAAAATGAAGGAAATCCTGAAAATCTGGTCAGTTTGCAGCTTTCAAGGACTGAACTTGGTCAAGCTTTGTCTATACATATACTCTCTAATTAATGAGGGTACACTTGTAAGGTAACACCAGCATATATCTTGCTGCACCATATGCCTGGAATAAATTTCCTGAGCCGGTCCGTCAAGCTCCATCTCTGGCCGTCTTCAAATCTATGCTAAAAGCCCACCTTTTTGATGCTGCTTTTAACTCTTAACCCTTACTCACTTGTTCAATACCCTTATTTTATCATCCCAACCTTAATAATTCCTTCCTTCCTTTATTTATTTATTGCATTTGTATCCCACATTTCCCCACCTCTTTGCAGGCTCAATGTGGCTTACAATACATCATGAATAGTGGAGACATATAAGAAAATATACATTTAGCTTATTTGTCCTGTTTGTCTGTCCTAATTAGATTGTAAGTTCTGTCGAGCAGGGACTGTCTCTTCATGTTCAAGTGTACAGTGCTGCGTACATCTAGTAGTGCTATAGAAATGATAAGTAGTAGTAGTAATAGTATACATTCCACCATCTCACCTTCTATGAACACATGTACTCTGCGTACGACTGGTAGCGCTATAGAAATGATTTGTAGTAGTAGTAGTAGTAGTACTCTATCATCATTACCCATCACCATCACTTTCATCTTATCCCTGTTGAAGTAGTCCAAAATCTTTGCCAACCTGATATATTTCTATCAGCAAGTGGTCCTTCTCTTCTACCGAAAGATATTGTCTGCAAACTGAAGATCCTTAATGTGCCATTCCCATATCACCACACCTCCATGCTCTTACATTTCCATTTTTCCATGACTTTCTCCAGACGAATAACATCTTGTCTATCGCCTATTGTTGCTCTTACCCCTTTATTCAATCCTTTCATGGACTTTACAACCATCTCTAACATTTGTACAAATTTCTCATTTCCCTAATCAGTTTTTCCGGTGTTCCCATACTTGCCGGTTACCTCTAAATTCCTTCATGCCACAGTGAATCAAATATCTTCTTGAAGTTAATGAAGCAGTGGTAGAGGTCTTTTAGTTGTTTAGCATTTCTTCAGGAATTAGAAGTGTCAATATTTGCTGAACAGTACTTCTATTTTTTCTAAAACCTTCTCTCCCCCCCCCCCCCCCCCCCAAGTTCTGCAATACTTCACAGAGGCTTTATTTACCAACAATTAGCACATGATAGAAATGTTTTCATGTATTATCTGCCACAAAGCAACTTGCATAAAATGAGTTATGCATCAGAAACTTTGCAGTAATACCATTATCACACACTAGGCATTAGTAAATAGAGGCCAGAATATTTTCTAGTGGAGAAAGTTTGGGTTCCTATTATTAAGATAAGAACAAAAGAATATAAGAGTAGCCATACTGGGTCAGATCAGTGGTCCATCTAGCCCAGTATCATGTTTTCCAAACAGTGGCCAAGCCACTGGCAGAAACCCAAATTGTGGCAACACTCCATACTAAAAATCCCAGGGCAAGCAGTTGCTTCCCATGTCTTGTCTCAATAGCAGACTATGGACTTTTCCTTCAGGAATTTGTCCAAACCTTTTTTAAAACCCAGATACATGTAGGAGTATTTACCTGAGATCTTACCTTTGCTGGTCTTGGCCTATATACAGCCATTGTTATAACAATATGGATTTTACAGTTTGTGGCCTGTATGCATCAGTAACCATAAGAAACCATCTTGGTTACAAAGGAAAATTACTGCTGAGCATTCCAAGATGACTTCATCTATGGACATATTCTTTGTTGCAAACTAGCCCAGTTATCTCCTGGGAAGATTGGAGGAGAGATACACACATGGCTCCAGGAGTATGGGATCAGACAGGGAGGTTTGCATGCCATCGATAACAGTTTCATGGCTACAACAAAGGCTCGCTTCATGACCGTGAAGCTGGCTGGACATTATTACACCATCTGTGATTGGTCCACAGGTATCATCTGACCCATGGATCCAAAAAGTTGGATGGAAGAAGAGAAGGAGAGGGGAGACAACAAGAAGACTTGCAAGTGGATAGAAGGCTCAGTATGAGCAAGAGACTGATCTTCCTAAACACCAGTGAACTGCATACCTTGTAACAAACTCAGAAGGTTAGCTCAGCTACAATAATTAATGACTGTGTGATCTGCATCCAGAATACAGATCTCAGACTTATTCCTAGACTGAGAGACTCGCTGGGGCATCAACTTGAGTCTCAGAGGAGAAATCCGCTTCTTTACCATTGGAAGTCTGCTACAGACAGGCAAGGTGAGATAACAGGATATACTACGGTCATGGGGATAATTAGTCCTTACCTTTTGTCTGAGACATATGGGTTTTATGTCATGACTTATGGTCTGTGAGTTTAGCTGCTAACTGTATTTTGCATAAGACGTGTGGTGTAAGTTCTCATAATAATCATTAGGATATCAGTATTGTGATGGGTTGTGTAATCACTCATTTAGTTAGCCATTAGGATAATCATAATTCATTATCTATATTTTGGTGATAATCTATTTTTATAGCAAGTTATTTTGTACTTTGCTTGGCATTTTGCTTCAGAACTATATATATATATATATATATTTCTTTACCTAATAAATAATATATATTCCATCTGTGGCATTGTTCCTTTTTCCAGCACTACTAGCTAGGCATTGGGCCAAAGAGGTACGCTTCCCCTAGACACAAGTCCAGAATAAATGCTATTTAGTAGTGTTCTGTCAGCTAAGTCCTCTGGATATATATTAGGAGTTATCCTCCTGTATATAGCATACCTAAATACGCTAACCACTGTTACCACATCCTCCAGCAAAGAGTTCCAGAGGTTAACTATTCGTTGAGTGAAAAAATATTTCCTCCTATTTGTTTTAAAATTATTTCCATGTAACTTCCCTAGTCTTTGTACTTTTAGAACGAGTAAAAAAATCGATTTACTTCTACTCGTTCTACACCATTCAGAATTTTGTAGACCTCAATCATATCTCCCCTCATCCGTCTCTTTTCTAAGCCCTAACCTCTTTAGACTTTGCTCATAAGAGAGGGGTTCTATCCTTTATCATTTTTGTCTCTCTTCTTTGAACCTTTTCTAATTACACTATATCTTTTTTGACCAGATCTGAATGCAGTACTCAAGGTGCGGATGCACCACGGAACGATACAAAGGCATTATAGTATTTTTGGTCTTATTCACCATACCTTTCCTAATAATTCCTAGCATCCTATTTGCTTTTTTAGCCACCACTGCACACTGAGCCGAAGATTTCACTGTATTATCTACAACGACACCCAGATCTTTTTCTTGAGTGCTGACCCCCAAGATGACACCAGAATTTGAATATTATTTTTTGTATGATGAATAGCAAGGGGAAGCTTCCTAATTCTCTCCACAACCTTTATTTGGGATCTTTCTGTAGATGTAGAATTTCTATTACCTCAAGACATAAGAAATACAGATTCTTGTCACAGATACAGACAAGAGGGGTTACAGATCCTTAGCATGAACGGGCTGTTTACAGTGACCGTGGTAAACACTTGGGTTCCTGCCCTTGAGGGTGTGGGCTCTGTAAGAACAATTGAGTAGGAAGAGTCCAACAATCTATTATAATTCCAACTGGCAATACTACTTATGGTTTTAGTTCAATGAAAAACATTAAACATTTTGGTTTCTCTATGTTGCACTTACCAAGAGTTCTGAAGTGCCAGCTTGGTTCCGCTAATAATGGCTGCTCTACCACAAATTGGTTCACTTGCAGTGGTGACCAGCATGGGCACTGGCAGGTATGAGTGAATACGATCAGCTTCTCCTGGTTCTGTTATTGGATGGCACTCCCAGCCTGTTTACCAGAATGTTCCCCCACATTTCCCTAAGTGCACAGTCCTCTCCTCCAGAGAAGTCCAGTCACCCATCTGCAAAGTTTCAGGCTCTCCTGCCTCTAACACTGACAGTTCTTAACCATCTCTAAATGCACCGTAAATTAACAGTTACTTAAGGCAGCTACTCATAGTTCTCATCTGTTTCTGTTGGTTTCTCTAGTGTCTGTTGAGTTCTCTTATGTACATATTCTTCAACAACTCCTCCTTTTCTCTCATTTGGGGGGGGGGGGGGAGTGGTGGGGAGGCGGGCCAAAATGTTCCCCCCCTTTGAGCTCTAGAAACCCCACACACACACACACATCAAGGTCTGGCTACCCCACTGGTCGCAGCTCTGCCAATTCCCACTGTGGAGACTAGTGTCAAGTGAGCTACCCCTGCCACCATAGCTCTACTTAAGTATTGCCACAGTGGGACAGACCAAAGGTCCATCAATCATCATGTTTCCAACAGTGGTCAATCCAGGACACAAGTATGTATTTATGTATTGGGATTACCTAGCAAGATCACAAAATAGTACAATGTATTTTATGCTGCTTATCCTAGAAATAAACAGTGGATTTTCCCCAAGTCATTTTCACATTTTGTATTTTTATTGATATTAGTATTTCCCCCCCTAAACTACTCCCCCTCCCCTCCCTGTTCCCTACCTTCCTTCCCTCCCCAAACCCCCCCCTTTTTTTCCCTTATATATCCAATAACAATTCCCCAAGTCATTTTATGTTTCAATCTTTTTTATTGTAACCAACCACAGTAATATAATAAACAGTGACTGTCCAACAGTTCAAACATGTATAGATATGTTCAACTACGAAGTTATGCATTTTGTCGAGTTATCTCTTATCTGGTTACAGCATTTATTCCTTTCCCCCTCCCCCCAACTTATCAATCTTAACCCTTCCCACCCTTATCTCTCTAATTTAAGGCATAAGAATCTAAGCATCATTTCTCTCGCTTCAATACAGTCAAGGTAATCTCTAGAGATTTAACAGATGACTCCGAGCTGCCGGAGTAAGAGTCTGCCACAAGGGTGCCCAGCACCGTTGAAATTTCTTTCCCGCTACCGAGTCTAAGGTGAAATGTTCTTGACGCTCCAGGCGCATTAGGTACAACATTCTGACTCTCCATGACTGCTGGGTAGGCGGCTTCCTTGTTATCCACTCCGCCAAAATCACTTGCTTGGCAGAGATGGTTGCTTTTATCACAAATTCCATGTATCCTTTGGGCCTAGGCGTACTTAGTCTAGGGTGTCCGAACAGCAGGGTAGCGTCATATGTCCACTTTGAGCCCCATATCTGAGATACATAAATTAGCATGTCTCTCCAAAATTTCTCTACTGCCTTGCATCTCCAGAACATGTGCCCTAGTGTTGCCCCCCTCTCTTCCACACTTGGGGCATGAGCCCCAGGGGGACACTCCCAAATGGAAAGCTCTACGGGGGGCAACATACAGTCGCATCACAAATTTGTATTGCACTTCCCACTGACTCGCTGCTTTGGTTGAGCGCCTGATGGATAAAATATGTGTCTTCACTTGTATATCCGTGATGTCAATCAATAAGTCCTCTTTCCACTGTTCTGCCAGTCGCAAATAATCCACTTCCGCCGCTGTGTCTCGAATGTGTCTATGGTGGTAGGTTAAAGGCACTGCTTGCTGTGCCCCCAGTGAAAATGCTGTCTTTAGCTCTTCTTGCACATCCGCTGCCAGCCATTCCCATGTCAGTGTTCCGATATAATGTTTGAGTTGTAAGTAGTGAAATCTGTCTCGCTCCTCTAGCCCATATTCCCTCTGTAGATCTGGGAACGGCTTTATCTTGCCCTGTAAGGTGAGTACTTGCAGCAGGTATTCCACCCCCTTTTGTCTCCACCTGTGGAATACTGCATACAAGTTTCCAGGTGCAAAGTCTCTGTTTCCACAGATGGACCGGAATGGAGTCACTCTTGCTGAAAATTTGTGTAACCGGCAAATCCAGGCCCACGTCGCTTTAGCCGATGTCATTATCCCTGAGTACTTTAGCACCTCTGGGATGGGGCCTCCTCCCATGTGCAAGTAGTTAGAGAAGTGTATTCGGGGTACTAATTGTGTCTCCAGTATGGTATTAGAAGAAAACTCCTCTGTCCCCGGGTACCAGTCATTTATATGGCGCATCCCACACGCCACTGTTAGATGTCTCACACTTAGTAGTCCAAGACCCCCATATTCCACTGGGATTGTTGAGGTGGACAATGGAAGGCGCGCTCTCTTCCCCTGCCAGAGAAATCTTTGCGTAATGTTAGTCAATTTTCTCTCGTCTTTCTTTTTCAAGTATAGCAATATAGTCTGGAATACGTACAGCCACTTGGGTATTATGCACATATTGTAGAGGGCAACTCTTCCCATAAGCGTAATGGGCAGTGATCTCCACATGCTCAACTTCTCCTCTGTCTCTATCAATAATCTCCTAACATTCTCTTTATATAAAGCTTCCAAATTTGCAGGTAACTGTATACCTAGATATGTGATTGGGTTCTGGGTCCATTGCAAAGATCTGGGGCCAATCCACCTGCCCACCTCCCCGTCATTTACTGGAAGTATAAATGATTTGTTGTAATTTAATCTAAACCCAGAGCAAGTGCCATATCTTTCGATCTCTCTCAGCACTGTTGCTAAGGAGCTATTAGGGTCTGTCAGTGTCAGTAGCAGGTCGTCCGCATATGCAAGTACTTTCAGTGGCCGGCCCTGCATCTCAACTCCTTTTATTTCCTCGTTGTGGAGCAGGTGTTTTAATAATGGTTCTAATGCCAATATGAACAACAGTGGCGAAAGCGGACAGCCTTGCCTGGTACCTCTACAGATGGGAAACTCTCTCTCTTTCCTGCCATTGACTATAACACTAGCCATGGGTTTTGTGTAGAGGACCTGGACCGCTCTCGTGAACCAGCCCGTAATGCCTATAGTTGCCAAGACCTGAAATAGGAACTCCCAACTCACTTCCCCAAGTCATTTTAATAATGGCTTATGGACTTTTCTTTTAGGAAGCTATCCAAACCATTTTTAAACCCCGCTAAGCTAACTGCTTTTACTACATTTTCTGGCAACAAATTTCAGAGTTTAATTACTTGTTGAGTGAAGAAATATTTTCTCCAATTTGTTTTAAATTTAATTGCCCCCTAGTCCCAGTATTTTTGGAAAGAGTAAACATGCAATTCATGTCTACTCGTTCCATTCCACTCATTATTTTATAGACCTCTATCATATCTCCCCTCAGCTATCTTTTCTCCAAGTTGAAGAGCCCCACCCACTTTAGCCTTTCCTCATAGGAAAGTTGTCCTGTCCCCTTTATCATTTTCATCGCCCTTCTCTGTACCTTTTCTAATTCCACTATATATTTTTTGATATGTGGTGACCAGAACTGTACACAGTATTTGAGGTGCAGTCACACCATGGAGCGATACAAAGGCATTATAACATCCTCATTTTTGTTTTCCATTCCTTTCCTAATAATACCTAACATTGTATTTGCTTTCTTAGCTGTCACTGCACACTAAGCAGAGGGTTTCAACGTATCATCAACGAAGACACCCAGATTCCTTTCCTTATGAGTGCCTCCTAATATGGAACCTTGCATTATATAGCTATAATTTAGGTTCCTATTTCCCACATGCATCACTTTGCACTTGCTCACATTAAATGTCATCTGCCATTTAGATACTGCAGAAAGCTTGAAGTGAAGCGCAGAAACAAGCTCCACATAAAGCAAACAACAAAAAGCTGTACAGAGAAGGGTTTACCTCCAACATGATGGAGAATAAGCACCAACTGCACTAAAATGTGCCCTAACAGAGTTGGTTTTCAACCCTGACTCAGACAGATGTAGAAGGTATTCAAGTAATTTTTGTGTGGGACAGGAGAAGAGATCTAGAGCCTTCTCCTCATACCAGATGGCAAATGTATTCTGTTTGAACCTGTGAGGGGTTTTATAGAACACTACCCCTCACCCTTAAAAAAGAAGTCCCTCCGGTAGCCCGGGTCACCTTCAGAGCTCTGGTCCCGCCCCGGGAGGAAGTCAGTCGGGAGGGGCAGAGTCAATACCTGAGAGATTAAAAGACAGGGCCAGACTGAGGTTGAGGAGGCCCAGGGAAGGAAAAACTGAAGCCCAAGTCTATGCCTCGATTGAACATGCTTAGCTGCTGTGACCTGGCTAAGGTAAGCCAATTTTGCTTCTTGTTATGACTTGCAAGCCTTGCTAAGGTCTGGCTGGGGCCAGAACTGAGTCTCAGAAGACCTGAGAATGTATGTTCTCAGGACTTCTGAGACTCAGGTGTGGCCCTAGCCAGACCTCAGCAAGGCTTGCAAGTCATAACAAGAACTGGCTGTGTTTGGGGCAGAGCAGAGGCCTAATAAAGACTGTTACTAAGCCAGAGAAAGTTTTGCATCTGAGGTTCCTGGCCTGTCAGGTAACAGGTCCCAGGGTTAGGGAAATAAAACATTTACTTTCACATTTATATATCTTGTCTGGCTGAGTTATTCTCAGGGTCACCCCATAACCCTCACCCGGGGTCTCACAGAGCCTATAAGAATCTTTCCTGGAAACCAGAATGACTTGTTTTCAGACAAATTCAGGGAATCTATAGTTATCCTCTCAGTATTCAAGCTTTCCATTGAGCTGGTCTTATTCTGAGATGTGACAGGGAGTTACATGTACTGTTGAAGCCATGTGGCCCAGCATCCCAAACACGTCCTATGCTGATGTCTGCCTACTCATCTGGATTTCTTCCATTATGAACACTAGATTGGTAACCTTTGTTCTGGCAGATAGGATTCTGCTTGAGTCATGTCTAACAGACCTTCTATGAATTCCAATTTTTGTGACAGGCTTAGTTGACAGTGGTGTGTGCTGGTAAATGTTTAACAACAGGCTCTCTCTCAAAAGAACATAAACAACCACCCATAAATATATACGTAACTGTAATATACATTCTATTGGTACAATGATATGTGCAGGCAGCAACCAATATACAAATAATATTAAAACACACAATATTTTTTATTGGAAAATCCAAATAGTCAATTGATTTTTGTAGAATTCTTTGATTTTTGCCACACTTTTGTACCTGTAGCCAACCTATGTTTGCTATTCATCCAAGATGTTTGCTATTTATCTCAATCTACTAATCAGGGGCGTAGCCACGGCAGTTTTGGTTCAGGCCCACCCAGCAGTGGAGGCAGCGGAGCAGAGGGAGCAGGCTGAGCTCTGTTCCCACATCTGCCTCCCTCACTCTCATGGCAGCGCTTCCCAAACGCTGCCCACCGCTGCCACGATCGCAGGATTTACCTCCCTCCGTCTCAGCAGCAGCGAATCATACACGCTGCCTCCTTCTAACCCGGAAGCGTCTCCTCTGCTGCTTCCGGGTTAGAAGGAGGCAGCGTGTATGATTCGCTACCGCTGCTGCTGAGACGGAGGGAGGTAAATCCTGCGATTGTGGCGGCGGTGGGCAGCGTTTGGGAAGCGCTGCCGTGAGAGTGAGGGAGGCAGATGCGGGAACGGAGCTCAGCCTGCACTGTAAATTTTTTTTTGGGGGGGGAGAAGAGGGCTCCGGGCGGGCAGGTGGAATCGCAGGATATGGATGGGAGCGGGAGGGGCGAGAGGAGAATCGCTGATGGCTGGAGGGAGGGGACAGGGGAGAAAAGAGAATTGCTGGGTATGGTATAGGGGCAGGGGGGGGGCAGGGGCAAGAACAGAATTGCTGGGTATGGCTGGATAGGGGCAGGGCAGAGGGGAGAATTGCTGGGTATGGATGAATGGAGGGGGGCAGGGGAGGGAAGAGAATTGCTGGGGATGGATGGATGGAGGGGACAGAAAAGAATTGCTAGGTATGGATGGCTGGAGGGGAGAGGAGAGTTGCTGGACATGCGTGGATGGAGGGGAGGAAAGAGGAGATAGGAAGGTTGCTGGACATGGGTGTATGAAGGGGAGGGCAGGGGAGAGGAGGGTTGCTGGACATGGATGGAAGAGAGGGAAGGGAGAGAGAGAGAAGAAATGCTGGACATGGATGGAGGGGATGGAAGAGTGAGGAAGAAGATGAGATGAGGGAAAAGGAAGAGAGGAGAAAAACTGCACATGGATGAAGAAAATAGGCAGAATCTGGATCCACTGGACAGTCAAGTCTGCGGAGGACCCAGCTTTTACTTATGGATATAGAGCAAGAAATGAAGAAGAAAGGAGGAAAGTAAAGAAATAAATGGAAAGGAAGCTCTGGTAACGGAGTTAAGAGGATAGATAGCAGCAGAATCATTTTATTTTCATTATAGTGTTTGGAATATGTCCACTTTGAGAATCAGGTGCTCAACATTAAAAGTTTATATTTATTTACTTATTTATGGCATTTTATCCCACATTAAACATGAATTAAATTGGAACCTGGGATCATTTAATTTTTTTTTCCTGGAGAGAGTAATGCATTGCCTCCCCCACCCCCAGGCTCTCTCCCCGGCTATAGCCAGCTCTGCAGTTTTGAGGGGAGGTGCACAGGTGGACGGGGGGGGGGGGGGGGGGGGGGGGGGCGCAGAGGTGGACCGGGGAGAGAGCCTGTTGTTAAACATTTACCAGCACACCACTGTCTAGTGCCCACCCATCCAACCTGTTGGCCCACCCAAAAATTGACTTCTGGCTACGCCACTGCTACTAATTATTTTCCCAATAAATTTATTAACATTAAATCTGACATATGATTTACTGTCAGACTATTTCTCACCCTATATACCAACATACTCACTACTGGGAAACTGGAACAAGCTGGACTGTTACAGATTCCTACAGGCACTACATGCCAACAGAATTCTTCACCTCAGTTGTACATGCAGAACATGGCCAGACCCTCAACTGATACAAAATAGACATTCCTGGGGGTACAGTTGAGGTGGAGCAGGGGTGGATTTGCGATGTATGCATGTACTTTATAAAAGACTGACTGGGGTTTGGTCCCTCACTGATAAGAGACCAATCATTGCTGAGGTGCAGTGAATAATTTAAAATTTGTGCTCAGAAAGACCAAATACAGAAAACTGCATATTGGCTTTTTGGGTAAATTTTTTCTATCTATGCACTTACGGTTTCTTTTACAAAGCCGTGCTAGCGATTCCTGAATGGCAAATGAGAGGAAGCCCACAAGAATTGAATGGACTTCCTCTCATTTACCACATAGGAATCACTAGTGCGGCTTTGTAAAAGAGGCCTTAATTTAACATTGCAGTAATTTCTATAAATATTAGTTTACTGAATCAGTAGTACAATCTTTTTTTTAATGTCTGTTAAGAAACTGTATGCTGATTTTCAGCACAAAATCACAGCTTAGTGTATCAGCCCCTAAATTAGAAATATGTTTCATGAACCATTAAAGCAAACAGAATGTTGGGCAACATCCAATTAAAAGGTAGAAATTTCACTGTAGCATTCTAAATCCTTTCCACAGAGTTTATCCTATTTCTTCCTATCTCATATGGCTTTATACAAAATGAGCTGGCTGTTTAATTAGCCATCAAGGCAGCCTACAATGGACCAAGAAACTCATGATCTTTACATTTTATTTGGAAAGACTATTATTTCCATTCCATTATTTTATCTTGTTCCCAGTTTATCGTTAAAATTAGACTGTACTTTCTTTAGAGCACGCTAGGGACTCTGTGTCTTCACAAGACCCCTCTCACAACTAGCAAATGGAAAAGACTGGATTAATTCCATCTGGAAAATTCAGCATTTATGTTCATACATACGAATATTCTCTCATCTTCTTATGAGAAGAGTATCTGAGAAAATCACTTCATATTCTCTTTGTTAAAACTATTTTCTCCTTCCCACTCAGCTCTTTATTTTAAAAATATTCTAAATCCTAGCTAATGTAACTTCTGGCAGTAGGGTATTTCACATTCAGCCCAGCAATAGAAAATGAGTCATTAATTTACAAAAATGCCAATGCACTGGCACTGACAGAAATGTGGATAAAGACTCATTGGAATTCTGCAAGTGGTGTACCAAGGGAAGGGCGGTGGTTGCAGTCCATCCTGGGTGTAGGCAGTAAGGGAGGTGCACTGAGCAGTCACAAAGTTGTCGGCTCTGCTGGTCCCCTTCTCCCTCTTCTGCCAGGTATTTGTGATCTGGATTGACCACTGTTGGAAACAGGATACTGGGCTTGGTGGACCTTTGGTCTGTCCCAGTGTGGCAATACTTATGTACTTATAACTTCCTGTTCCGGGACAGGGGACTGGCAGAGCTGACAGCCGCATGACTGCTTAGTGCACCCCTTTTACTGCTGGGAAGGAGGGAGGGAGGGAGGAGGTGAGGCACCTGGAGGAGGGGGGGGGGGGGGTGCTCTGCCCCATGTGGCAACCAAGCTAGGTAGCAACAAAAGGTGGGAAGTCCAAAGCTCCACAGAACAAGCCAACATACGAAAAGGGGTGGAGAAAAACACGTCAAATGATATGCATTCTAGAAAGCAGCCTTTGTTGAACATAACCTATACAAGTGACCTGACACGGTCACTGTGTTTTGACTATACAGCCTGCATTAGGCGTTTATGAAAACATGAAATAGACATATAAATATCTAAAGCATACAATAAAATATATCTATAAATAAATAATACAATGTTGGTGGACTTAATAACAACATAGGATAAGAATGCAGACGATCAAAGAAATACATAAATATATGGTATTACAAGTAAATATAAAATGTCTTCTTCAAAAATACAAAAAACAAGTGAATATATAATAAATCCTAAATTCAAAGATAAATATAGCAAAATATAAATAATGACACATTCAGAATAGCGATTTAGATGGTAACATACCCAAGGAATATGAAGGATCAATTCTTGAAAGTAGCATAGCTCAGTAGGTGAAACTGGACACCTAAGCAAGACATGTCACATATAAAACAATGTTGAAAGTAAATGGGTAAAAAATAAATAAAATAATGGCTCTAAAAAAGAACATATTGGGTACAATAGAAACACAAATGTATCCGCACCAATGCCACCCAAGTTCTACCTATGTCAAAACAAAACTATTGATGGCATATCAGACAAAAAGAAGATAACAGCAATGTGGTCAAAGAAATATGTGAAGATAACTGTGAAGGACATAAAGATATATGAAAGAGCAGGCAAGGGCAGTGCTCACTACTAAAACATATCAGTGTGTATAAAATGCAAGCTCAGTTAATTTGTTGAGAAATGAAATGAGACGCTCGGAATGCTGAATCGTCCAGGCAAAGGTGAAGCCAAAACTTTATAAGTACATAAGTACATAAGTAGTGCCATACTGGGAAAGACCAAAGGTCCATCTAGCCCAGCATCCTGTCACCGACAGTGGCCAATCCAGGTCAAGGGCACCTGGCACGCTTCCCAAACGTAAAAACATTCCAGACAAGTTATACCTAAAAATGCGGAATTTTTCCAAGTCCATTTAATAGCGGTCTATGGACTTGTCCTTTAGGAATCTATCTAACCCCTTTTTGAACTCCGTCAAGCTAACCGCACGTACCACGTTCTCCGGCAACGAATTCCAGAGTCTAATTACACGTTGGGTGAAGAAAAATTTTCTCCGATTCGTTTTAAATTTACCACACTGTAGCTTCAACTCATGCCCTCTAGTCCTAGTATTTTTGGATAGCGTGAACAGTCGCTTCACATCCACCCGATCCATTCCACTCATTACTTTATACACTTCTATCATATCTCCCCTCAGCCGTCTCTTCTCCAAGCTGAAAAGCCCTAGCCTTCTCAGCCTCTCTTCGTAGGAAAGTCGTCCCATCCCCACTATCATTTTCGTCGCCCTTCGCTGTACCTTTTCCAATTCTACTATATCTTTTTTGAGATACGGAGACCAGTACTGAACACAATACTCCAGGTGCGGTCGCACCATGGAGCGATACAACGGCATTATAACATCCGCACACCTGGACTCCATACCCTTCCTAATAACACCCAACATTCTATTCGCTTTCCTAGCCGCAGCAGCACACTGAGCAGAAGGTTTCAGCGTATCATCGACGACGACACCCAGATCCCTTTCTTGATCCGTAACTCCTAACGCGGAACCTTGCAAGACGTAGCTATAATTCGGGTTCCTCTTACCCACATGCATCACTTTGCACTTGTCAACATTGAACTTCATCTGCCACTTGCACGCCCATTCTCCCAGTCTCGCAAGGTCCTCCTGTAATCGTTCACATTCCTCCTGCGACTTGACGACCCTGAATAATTTTGTGTCATCGGCGAATTTAATTACCTCACTAGTTATTCCCATCTCTAGGTCATTTATAAATACATTAAAAAGCAACGGACCCAGCACAGACCCCTGCGGGACCCCACTAACTACCCTCCTCCACTGAGAATACTGGCCACGCAATCCTAAAGATATGACCAGGTGCTCATGGTACTGAACATAAAAACATCAAAAATCCTTACAGAAGTTGTGCAAAGTTAGTTCAGCATCCTGGTTATAGTCGCAGCATAACAGCTACAAAAACAAAGCCTGAGCTTTTCAAGGATGCTATTTAAGCAGTGTTGGATTTGACGTGATTCTGACTACAACGTTACGCGTATGCATAAAGCGTCAAATGCAAATGTAGCCAGTGCAAAGAACACCATTCAAAGCAGATTGAAAAAGTGTTAAAAACCATGATCCATATTGGCAAAAATACTGAAAGAAAACACAGTAATTTAAAAATGTTTCACCTTCACATTAAAAAAAACAGAGGAGTAAGAAAATATGAGAAATGAAGTTCAACTGCATATTATGTGTTACAAATCAAAACATTGGAATATAAAGCAGTTAAAATTTTGTATGTTATATATTAAGCAGCATATTATATTTGTTGTTCCTCTCTCAAAAGCAAAGAATCTAAATCACCACCCCACCAATAATATGCAGGCCATGCTGTGGTATGATTGAATTCCTGCCAATGATTTACAAGTGGTGCAGAGATAACATTCCTAGAAATGCAACTGCTATGCTCAATTAATCTTGTTTTACTCATCCTTTTTGTTTTTCCGACATACAGTAAATTACAAGGGCAGACAATAATATAGATGACATTGATAGAATTGCAATTTGTGGAATGACTGAGAAAAAATACTTTCTTAGTTACTGAGGGGTAACCAGCTGCGTGAAAAAGGGCCCTGCGCTAGTGGGGGGGGGGGGGGGCCCTTTTTACCGCAGTGAGTAAAAAAGCCCCCAGACACACATGGCCATGCGGTAAGAGAACTCTTACTGCGTGGCCATGCAGTGGGGAGCCCTTACCGCCACCCATTGAGATGGTGATAAGGGCTCCCGCGTTAACCCGCCGGTACCCATACAGCAATGCCCGATTACCACCAGGTTACCACCGCACAAGCCATTTCTAGGGGTTTTCTTTTCCCCCCAGAAATAGCCCACACTCAGGGCATGACTACCACCAGCAGCCATGTTGGCTGGCGGTAGAGTCCCAGAAGAGCAAGTGGTAAGCCTGCATTGGGTTTACCGCCGCTCTGTAAAAGGGCCCCTGAATGTACAAACAGAGACAAGGTAACTGAGTGGCAACAGTCAGAGCATGAACCACAACGAGAATGTCCTGTAAACCTGGGCCTCTCACTTACAAGGTCTGATAATGCTGAAGGGGCTATTTTCTCTTTCAAGTTCTTATTCCTTGAAAAAGCCACAGTTGGGGTTTTATCCTTGAAACAATTGAGTGTTTGTGTTTTTTGGGTATGCCTTTCACTTAACAGAACCTCCCAACAGTGTGCTTTGGACTTATTTAAACCCTGGGTGTCATTTCTCAGGATAACCCCTTTATAAAAAATGATCAAACATAAATTTGGATTGACTTTCAAACTCACAATTTGTGGATTTCAGTTAGACCTGTTTTTAGAATGAATAGGGCACAAAAAGGTGCTCTAAGTGACCAAATGACCACTGGAGAGAATCAGGGATGACCTCCATTTACTTCTCCAGTGCTCACTGACCCCCTCCCACCCCCCAAAAATGTGATTAAAAACATTACTTACCAGCCTCTATTCCAGCTTCAGAAGTTATACTCAGATCTAGTACAACAGCATGCAGGTCCCTGGACTAGTCTAGTGGTAGGTGCAGTGGACTGTAGATATATACACCTAGGCCCATACCTCCTCCTACTTGTTACACTTGTGGTGGAAACTGTGAGCCCTCCAAAATTCACCAGAAACCCACTGTACCCACATATAGGTGCCTCCTTCATCCATAAGGGCTATTGTAATGGTGTACAGTTGGGCGTAGTGGGTTTTGGTGGCCTCAGCAGACAAGATAAAGGAACAAGGGTGAGATGTGTACCTGGGAGCATTTATTTGAAATCCACTGCAGTGCCCCACTGCTGTCATGGGATGTCTGAGAGACCAGCCTAGTAAAAATGTTGGCTCCTCCTACATCCCAATAGATTGATTTTCTCTGTTTTCATTTGGACATTAAAAAAAAAAGGGTCCAAAAACAAAATGTACAAAGCACAAAACCTAGTTCGAACTGGTATTTTTCAAAAAAAGATAGATGCTTTTCTTTTTTCAAAAATGTCCTTTTCTTTTCGGATTTTGGACGTTTGTGCAAAACGTCCAACGTTGGACGCAGACGTCATATCGAAAATGCCCCTCCACATATCATGAGAACAAACAGACAAAGCTAGAATGTCTAACAAATACTTTAAATAAATAAAAAACAACTTTGTATGAATAAAGTTTTTTTTTTTTAAAGCTCTTTGTTCAAAGTTTTTTTTTTTTTTTTAATTTAAAGCATTCATTAGACATTCTAGATTTGTCTGTTCTCATGACATATTATGGGCACACTAGCGTTTTTAGTGCACACTAAATGTTAAACACACCCATATGGGTATCTCTAGCGTTTAGCATCTGCTAATTTTAGTGTACACTAAAAATGGTAGCTCGCCATAGTTAACAGGGCCCTAAATTTGGTCTACATGATGCAAGCTTGTACAAATATAGATTTGTATATTTTCCTGTTTTAGGCTCCTGACGCAGGCCAGGTGGCCATAACACAGCCCATGTCAAGTCTCATTGTATTGAGAATAAAGACTTTGAAGCACCTTTCTGCTTGTTTTTTCATCTTGCTGTGTTTGACAAGATCTGCAGAGGCTGTTTCTTCTGTTTTGTGTTAGTTTTGCACATACCATAACAGGGATAAATCTCACTTCTAAGCTAGGATATGTGGAGCATGATCTCAGTCTCTCTAATTTACTGCCAACAATTGCTATAAAACTTGGATTGTGTCATCAGAGAATGTGGTAAAAGCAGCCAAAGAAAGTGCCCCTCTGGAGTTTGTAAGATGTAACATATATTGGCACTCTATACAAGTGTGTTTGGAAATTATTTTTGATCAAGCCTGTGGCGCCCAAAACAATGAGAAATATTTCTGTATCTTTCTGCCACATTTTCTCGGTCTCAAGACTGCATTTCTTGGTATTTCAGGATATTCTCTCTCTCTCCAGAGTTATCACTTGGGACTGCCACCTCTGATTAAAACCATTCTAGTGTTTTTCTCTTTTACCTGTCTGGTTTTCTTGCATTCAGCTTTTTATGCAGGAAGGAGTGTAGGGAGAGATAAGAGTGGAGAGGTACTGAAGAGCTGCAGACTGAATGCACTTGTTAGTCAATAAGAGGAGTTTGAATAGTATGTGGAAATGGATAGAGAGCCAATGAAGAGACTTGAGACGAGGACTAATGTATGCATAGCGACACTGGCAGAATATAAGTTGTGCATCAGAGTTTTGAACAGATTGAAGGGGAGAGAGATGGGCTAGTGAGAGACCTGTGAGAAGCAAGTTGCAGTAGTCGAAATGAGATGTGATAAGAGTGTGGACAAAGGTTTTGGTAGGGTGCTCATAAAGGAAGAGACAAATTTTGGTGATGTTATAGAGAAAGAAACAATAGGTTTTAGCAGTCTGTTAAACCACCATGATGGCTCTCAAACATTTCCTTTGATTACGGCACAGAGCTCTTGTAGAAACCTTGTGGTGACGACTTCATTCTCATGATAAGGTTCAATACATAGTGAGGTTTAGATTCAATAGGGTTGGATGCAATCAGGGTTGAATCCAATGATCAATTAAATTTGATCAGTTGTTTGACTGAGTAATTAAGTTACATTTTTCACCTGGGTGATATGGGAGTTGGATAACTTTGTTCCTTAACTAAATGATGTAAAAACTGTGTTAATATGTTTACTCAAGTTCCCTTTCTTTCTTTAGTTTTATTCCCAAACTCTCTAAATAAGCACAGATCAAAAATGTATAATGACAACATACCAATATAATTATAAATGTGCTCAGATCAAACTCTCTCACATATATCACTGTGAGACTAATTTAGGGGACCATCACCACACATTGTTTTGATCTGAGCACATTTGTAATTATATTGGTAAGTTGTCATTATACATTTTTAATCTGTGCTTATTTAGATAGTTTGAATACATACTGCACAGAAAATTGTGCTGTTTTATATTCCTGTCTTGGTTATTTTGCCATGCCAAGTTTCCTCCCATTTGGTTACATCTTCAGAGAGTTACTTTGCCCCCAGACTGACATTTTCAAACCATTTTGTACATTTTCCCCCATTTACCATTGGGTTTGGAAAGAAAAAGAAAGCAAGGCATGAAATGGCCTATCAAGGATGGGGTGGAAGGTAGTATGTTAACCAGTTACGGATATGTTTGGGACTAATATTGATGGCAGCATTAGGGAAAGCATTGAAGGATCAAGTAAAGACATAAGGAGATGAGGATGGGAAAAGATGTTGGTTTGCATATGGGTGTGGTATGCTTACATAACCAAATCTGAAGTCTCTCAGCTGGTCAGAATAAAAGGACTAATTCATTATTTTTCTGTCATGATTTATTATGCTAATATATTGGTCATTTTATGTTTTCTCCATAGGTACATAATGTATAAGACCTCAAACCTCTCTAAGACACAATGTGCCCTGAAACTCTGTCACAATGACTTTGTGCATTATTAGAGAGGCATCTTCACTGCAGCAGTGGTGAAATTATAAAATATTTTGTCAAAATAATCACAGCTACAGCACTACATAACCTGAAAAAAAAACCTGCAACTGTTATGGAAGGAAATGAGAAAAGAGAAAATGGTATGATTAAATTAGACTCTCTAGAAAAATATACAAATCTAGGGGCACACCTGATAACAAGATCTGTGGCAAGGCATGATTTTATTTCTCATTATACTTTAGCATCAGCTTCAAGTTCCATAGATTTCATGTGTGGATTATTATGTAGAAATGATGGTTTATTAACTGTTTTTAAGAAGAGAGTCACCCATTGGTGGGAAAGGATTGACTTTATGGACCTTTATTTTTACTCAACCTGAGGGGTGTAGAATGGGTGGAGGTGAATCGATTTTTCACGCATTCAAAAAGTACAAAGACCAGGGGTCACTCAATGCAATGGCATGGAAATACTTTTAAAACAAATATTTTTTCACTCAAAGAATAGTTAAGCTCTGGAACTCGTTGCCAGAGGATGTTGTAATGGCAGTTAGTGGATCTGGGTTTTAAAAAAAGGTTTGGACAAGTTCCTGGAGAAAAAGTCCTTAGTCTGTTATTGAGATGGGGGAAGCCACTGCTTGTCCCGGGATTGGTAGCATGGAATGATGCTACTAATTGGATTTCTGCCAGGTACTTGTGACCTGGATTGGCCACTGCTGGAAGCAGGTTACTGGGCTAGATGGACCGTTGGTCTGAACCAGTATGGCTATATAACACCCAAACATAACTGGTTTATAGATGTACATTGTCACAAGTAGCATCACACAAGGCATGAAATAGCAACCTACCAGCATCAATAGGAACTTGTGAAGATCATAAGTCAAATTGCACTTGTGAATATTTCCACAGTTAACAAGACCACATACACAATTATGGTGACAAATCCCAGAATCACTTCCTAAAACCCTCTTATCCCTGAGATCTAAATCAGGTTTGTGACTGGTTCTAATGAAATGGTTAAGCACTAAGTAACCAGGCAACAAGTAAGCAAAACAACTGTAGTCACTTGATTATTTAAAGTGTGCTTTATCCCTTGTGGATTCAAGGGTTTTTGAGGCACCTGTCACTTGAACGTTTGACATTTTTATCCTAAACAGATCTGCTTGCCATCCTGCTGTGGTCCCACAGCATGCGAAAACATTTATCTAGAAACTTATTTTTAAATTTCCAACAACAGAACCCTTCATTTTTACCCTTTCCTATCAATTCTGAACCATCTACCCTGAAAAACCCATGACGTAAAATGAAGACATCTGTCAGGTGCCAATTTAAAGATAAGTTTTCTAGATAATTGAGAAAAAGTGAGCACTTTAAGCATTGAAGTACTACAGTGCATTTTTCAAACAAATCAATGGAAGTGAAGGAAAGGCAGTTCTCTAAAGGCCTATTATTGTATTGATTCCGACTGCTGCACTTGACTATAGCAGCAACTACCAAGGTCTTTTTTTTTTTTTGTCTCTTTAGAGATATATATATACTGATCAAACATCAATCAAGCAGATCTAACATATTACTAGCTTGTAGCTCCAGCAACATTTTCTGAGAATAGATACGTTCCCTTACATGATGCCTGGTAAAGATCAAACCATAAAAATTCATTTAGGCTCTCTGGTTTGGTCTTGTCTTCACTTAGTGCCTCTTTTAAACCTTAATCATCATGTGGTTCCTCAGTCTTCTTGCTTCAAATGTACCTGAAAATTGTTATTTTGAGCTTTTGCCTCTATAGCAAGCTTCTTTACGGATTTTCTCTTTACCTGTTTCATCAATGATTTGCATCTAACGACAGCTCTTTGTGACTCCGTGCACGTCACTTAACTCTCCATTGGCTCAGGTACAAAATAAATACCTGTATATAATATGTAAACCACTTTGATTGTAACCACAGACATCGCATCCCCTTTCCCTGTCCTTTCTTTTAGCTCTAATAGACTTTCACCTTTTTGACCGTTGGATGTCGTTTGACCATCCTTTCACCTCTTCGACTGAATAGAATACATCTGCTCCAGGGTTCTAAGATGGTATTTTAAACAACCCTGCCTGATGTAAACTTTGCAGCTGCTCCTTTCAGTTTTTCTCCAACCATTTTTACTCATTTTATCATAGCTGCCCTTTGGGAAATTAAGTACTATCAAATTAGATTTCATCAAGAACTGGTGGGAGGACGCAAAGTCAAATGATTCATTATTGTGAAAGAGCTCCAATATCATACCTCTCACACCAAATCCTGTTCTATAAGGACTAGATTTAAAATAGCTCCCCTCCTGTAAATTCTTGAACCAGCTGCTCTATGAAGCCTTAATTTTTTTTTTTTTTTATCTATGAACTTTATCACCCTGCCCAATCCCAGTACAGATCCCTGAAGCACTTCACGATTCACCCTCCTCCATTGACAGAAATGGCCATTTAACCTTACCCTCTGTTTTCTGTCCAATAACCAATTCCTAATCCATATCAGAACATTGTCTCCCATCCCATGACTTTTTAATTTCCTCAGGCATATCTAATGAGGAACTGTGTCAAATACTTTCTGAAAATCTAGATACACTACACCAACCGGCTCACATTTATCTACATGTTTATCCACACCGTCAAACAAATGAAGCAAATTGGTGAAGCAAGACTTTCCTTGGTTAAAACCATGTAGATTTTGCCCCATTAAACCATATTTATTTATAAGTTCTGTAATTTTTATCTTTCTAAGTTTCCCCTATTTTAATCAGCACTGTCAGGCTTACCAGTCTGTAATTTCCCAGATCTCTCCTGGAACCCTTTTTAAAAATCAGCCTCACATTAGCCACTCTCTAATGTTCAGGTACTATGGATGACTTTAATGACAGCTTACGGATTATTAATAGCAGATCAGCAATTTCATGTTTGAGCTCTTTCAGTACCCTTGGATGCATGCCATCTGGTTGAGTTGGCTCAGTATGTCTTCCAGGTTCACCAAGATTTCTTTCAAGTCCTCTGCATCATCACCCTTGAAAACCATTTCTGGTACAGGTAGATCTTACATCTTTTTCCGTAAAGACCAAAACAAAGAATTCAATCAGTCTTTCTGCTATGGCCTTGTTCTCCCTGCGTGCCCCCTTTGCTCCTTCCTGATCTAACAGCGCCATGAATTCCCCCTCACAAGCTTTCTGTTTCTGATGTACCTGAAAAAGTTGTTACTGTGAATTTTTTTCCTTTGCGACAATTTTCTCTTCATATTCTCTTCTAGCCTTCTTTATCAATGCTTTGCATCTAACTTGCCAGTGCTTATGCTGCTTATTTTTTTCATTTGGGTCCTTTTTACATTGTTTGAAGGACATTCTTTTGGCTCTAATAGCCTCTTTCACTTCACCTTTTAACCATGCTGCCTGTCTTTTTCTCTTCTTTCCACCTTTGTAAATATGTGGAATGCATCTAGTCTGGGCTTCCAAGATGGTATTTTTAAGCAACGTCCATACCTGATGCTATCTCCATGGAAGCAGACCAACACTTTCAACACTGGAGACACAGAAACAAACACACACACAGGCATGCATTAGTCACACCACTGTTTTCATACAACAGCATTTACTACCCAGATTTTAAAACTTGCAAAACAAATTGTATCTACAATTGCAACAGGTGAGTCTTTGGAAGGAGTAAGCATTAAACCTCATGCAGTTATACTGGAGGCAAAGCAACAGTTCCAACACCGAAAAACTCCAGAACAAGTACACACATATTGTGTGTGTAAGCTTTCACCCATCCTCCCCCTCTCTAAGATGCAAAAATAGGGGGGTGGACACTAGTTTTTTTTTTAATAAAATGCAAATGCTATAGTGGAGATGCAATATAACATTAACAGTTCATAAGAAAGCAGGTGAAATAATGATAGCTTTTCCCTTCAGAGTTGCTTAATTTTGCACTATGGAGTAGCAATTTTAACAAGCTAGTGTTTTTAAACATTTATGTGGGGAATATACCCCTTTTTTTATGTTTTCCAGTAAAATACATGGTTAACAGAAGTTGAAAACTATATACCCTAAGTGTTGCACAGAAGGGTAAAGGGTCACGGATTTGATATACCACCTTTCTTTGGTACAATCAAAGCGGTTTACATATTCAATGCAGGTACCTTTTCTGTCCCTACTGGGCTCACAGTCTGTTTTCACTGGCCATGTGAATGGTTGTAGGGGTGCATGCAAATGACTGGCTGGAGCAATTAATACTGGCAAGAGGACTACTCTGCAGTGGCGTAGCCAAGGGTGGGCCCAGGCCCACCAGTAGCAGCACACCTATGATGTGGCCGGCAGAGATTCCCAAGCTGAAAACTCCCAACAACTGTCCCTCCTGCATACCTTATAAATAGCAAATCTTTGCTTACAGGAAGCAGCGACTGATATATACTGCTTACACCAGCCCCACAGCCTTCCCTCTGACGTATTCCCACCTATGCTGAAACAGGAAGCTGCATCAGTGGGAAGGATGTGGGGTCTACACGAGTAGTGTGTATTAGTTGCTCCTCACTGCCGGTGAAAATCTGAAATTTAAAAGGTGTGCAGGAAAGGGGGGATATTTGAGAGACCATATGGCATGCAGGCAAGAGGAGAGACCAAATCACCTATGGGATGGGGTGGGGTTCTTCTGCCCACCCATCTTGGGCCTAGGCCCACCCAAAATTGGGTGTCTGGCTACACCCCTGCTACCCTGACCGATGATGGTTAAGTGGCAGTATGGCTACAATGGATGAAATTGGGGGGGGGGGGGGGGGGGGAAACCAAGAAGATAATTTATAAAACCAGCAAAGGTCCAGTGCCTGTCTGAGGAGGTTACTGAATGGTAGGGGCTGCTCAGTGAATGGAAGTATGTTATAAGTAGCAGACAGAATGGTCTGGGTCCCCAGGCAATGAGGACCATAGGGCCCCTTCTCTGGTCCTGCTGCCCTCCCCCCCACATCATGCTGCCTCCCTCTCCCTCTGCCCTTTTCCTTTAGTCCTGCAGTTAAATTGGCCGCCTGCCACCAACTCTGGAACTTTTCTGATGCAGCCCACGCTTGCTGAAGAAGGAAGTAATGTCAGAAGACGGCGGACCACAGCAGAGGGAAGTTCCGGTATGAGCAGCAGATGGCCGATTTAGCTGCCTGTGTCCCCACCTGCGAAGGAGGTGGGGAGGAGACAGGAGCATCCTAGTTCTGGAGAAGAGAGAACTTTGTACATCATCCATGTGGAAGTGAAGCACTGGGACCCCCCCCCCCCCCAACTGCCCTGGGCCCTTGGGCATTGCGCGGTTGCCTGTATGGTCAGTCTACCCCTGGTGACAAAGGAAGACTGTGCAAGTGAATGATATAGAGAAAGCAAATAAACACTGCATGGAAATATGAGCAAATATTTAGGAAGGGGAGAATGGAGAATTGGTCAAATGCAGTGGGAGGGTTCAGGTAGCTGCTCCCCTTCCTCATACCTGCTCTAATTCAGAAATCAGGACTCAGGTTTCCTTCCTGCCACAATACAACTATGCAGTTGCCCTGTTCCCAGCTCCTCTAACCTCCAATCTTGCCCTTGTCCTTCAGAAGTTACCAAGGCCCAGCCTCACCTAGTACTTCACGAATTTGGTATATCTTACAAGCAACCACCCCAAATAGGAAGGATACTTAAGCAAGACTTGAAAGCCAAATCTGTTGACCAGTGCCAGAGCCATGAGGGTTATCATCCCCAAAGCTACCACCCAAGAGCAGATGTAGATCAAATAATCATGGACTTAAGGCATGAAGGAAGACTCAAATTGAACTGTCTCCAATGAGACTAGCATCTGTTGAGCCCAGCACATAATAAACAGTTCTTGCATATACCCTCTGCAGACAAACATTGCCTGCACCCCCACTGCAAAGGAGCGAAATGGCTGCTTGGGAAGCAACTCCACCTTTGTGGTGGGTGTCTTTCAGCATCAAACAACCCTCCATAGATACTGCAGTTGTCTTCATCAATGCTGTTACCAAAGGAACCACCTTAAGAAGATGAAGGCACCTGTCCTTCTGAGGAAGAGAACAGGGCCTTCCCATCAATTTTATGTCCCAAATGACCACAGCCAGGCATCCTACTCTGCTAGGACCATCTACAATAGGCTCTATGAAAAGGAAAGGCTCTGGAGAGCTTCCACAATCCCTTTAAGATGGGACCCCTACCTGATTCTTCCTCCTATACAGTGTTCGAGATATGAAGGGCAGAGACCACTTCATCAATGAGAGATCGCAAAGATGGCAATTTATCCTTCTGAAAGAGCCCCACCCACAGAGTTGGTGGTGTATTTCACTGAAAGCTCACTTGGGTCAAGGGGGGCAGAGAACTGTTATGAGGGGTCCGATCCCTACAAAATCAATGAGGGTAAAAGATCTGTTGACTGAACCCTGGGGGAGCCAACCTACACTTAAGAATCCTCCTCCACCAAACACTGACAAATTCCAGGCTGCTCCACTCCTTGTACCACCAATGTAGTTTTCCAAAAGGTTTATCGATGTTTTACTGCCCACTGCAGTGTTTCTAGTGCTATCATTTCCTAGGTAGGTCTTTGTTGTGCGATGCATGGAAATTATTTATTTAAAAAATTTCTATTCTACACAATCCTACAACTCATAAGTACATAAGTACATAAGTAGTGCCATACTGGGAAAGACCAAAGGTCCATCTAGCCCAGCATCCTGTCACCGACAGTGGCCAATCCAGGTCAAGGGCACCTGGCACGCTCCCCAAACGTAAAAACATTCCAGACAAGTTATACCTAAAAATGAGGAATTTTTCCAGTCCATTTAATAGCGGTCTATGGACTTGTCCTTTAGGAATCTATCTAACCCCTTTTTAAACTCCGTCAAGCTAACCGCCCGTACCACGTTCTCCGGCAATGAATTCCAGAGTCTAATTACACGTTGGGTGAAGAAAAATTGTCTCCGATTCGTTTTAAATTTACCACACTGTAGCTTCAACTCATGCCCTCTAGTCCTAGTATTTTTGGATAGCGTGAACAGTCGCTTCACATCCACCCGATCCATTCCACTCATTATTTTATACACTTCTATCATATCTCCCCTCAGCCGTCTCTTCTCCAAGCTGAAAAGCCCTAGCCTTCTCAGCCTCTCTTCATAGGAAAGTCGTCCCATCCCCACTATCATTTTCGTCGCCCTTCGCTGTACCTTTTCCAATTCTACTCTTGGTGGATCAAAACATTACATACACAAAGTTACTGCTATTATAGTATGGTAGATTTACTCTATAGGTCCCAAACGACATTTATAGGGTTTTGTATTACTTTATAATATACTTGGTGCACACACACATATATGGCAAAATTCCACCTGTTGGCTGGAAGGGGGGGGAGCAATGACCCTTATTGTCCAGGGGCTCAGGTCACCATCAGTCCACCCATGTTCACAGTCACACTTTCCAACATATTAGTTAAGTTCACTAAGCCTAAACACTCCAGGGATCTTAGAAACTCCTTCAGTAAACAAAACAAAAAAAATCCAATTCACGAGAGGAATTAGATTCAGAAGAAAAATGAAGAAACTCAGTCAAATATTTCTTAAATATATCTGTAAGAGCCAAACCAGGTGGTTTTGGAAAATTTAGAAACCGCATATTCAAATGCCTATTAAAATGTTCCAGTTCTATTTTACGATGAATCAAAGTTGATCTTGAATTTCACATTAACTTCCTTGAGATTTTTAAAATTATTTTTCAATGCTCTATTTTAGTTGCATAAAGTACCTAATTTTGCTCCTGATTCTTCACCCCATTATCAACTTTAGATACTAGAGCTATGAGATCATCTGAAGATTTTGCAACAGCTCTATCCAGTTTGGTCAGCATGGCCCAAATGGGCTCTAAATTCACCACCTGTGTGGGGCCACAAATATCCTTTGACTCCTCAGACTGCAATGGTGAAGTTGCTGACCAGACGTTGCCATGGGTATCAGGCAGATCCAGTCTTTCTAAAGGTATATTAACCTGGGGAGTTATCGCTGAAGTCCTGGCTTCTGTCAAAAACATCATTGCATGTTGGGCTCCAGCACAAAGTTCATCCACTGCTCTCTAAGAACTGGCGCAGCTACCAGTTGCCCAGTCTTCGTTCCGGCAAGTGAACATGAAAGCGAAGCCGGACAAGGTGGTGGGTGGAGAGCTGGTGGTGAAAGCACTGTATCCAGGCTCAACTGTGAAGACTCTCATCAGGTGTAGGCAAAGAGCCAGCACTGTCATTTTCCTTAGCGGGAGGCTTGAGCACAAAGTGATCAATCTGTTGCTGTTTCATAGGTTTAGTGTGGGTCAAGGAGGGATATACCCGCACTTTATCTCATCATTTGGATGGTATAGTAACTGATAAACAGCAACAACAAAAAATGCAAACAGTCACCAACTAACCAAATGCAGCCATCTTGACTCCTCCCCTACCCCAGAATTTTCAATACTTCATCTTCCTTTCCTTGTCAGGCTTGTGGAAAAGTTTGTGGCCGAGCAGGTGATTACATTCTGGTACGCTAATACTACCTTCCACCCTTGACAATCAGGTTTTCGGTTCTGGCCATAGCACTGAAAACTGCTTTGGCAGCAACGCTGAATGAGCTTGTCTGTTATCTGGTCACCCAGAAAGATATTTTAAATACAACTGTATCTTAGCACAGCATTTAATAGCACCACATATTCACTTTTTAGCACACCTTCAGGAGTCCAACCTTAAGGGGAATGCAGTGAATTAGTTTCAGTTCCCATCCTGCATTTTCCAGATGTCTTCAGGAATTCTGGGTTCTCACATTTTCCCTTATCTGGTAGGGGCAGTGGTAGCTCCAACCTTATTTTGGTGGCACATTTGATCACACTTAATTGCTGATATTCAACTTATTGCTCATGATTCTTGGGACCAAGTCTCACAGGATAGTCTGACCCCCAGTATGAACAGAATTGGAGAGTCCTAAACAAACATGTTTTGAATCTGTAAACATCAGAGGTACTGTGGAAATCAAGGCATAATGACCCTTCCCTTCTCGCTACCTCTGTTAAGGGAATCTTGATCCCCATTAGAAATACAATTTCATGTCAATGTTTTTCTGGATAATTCATCATTTGATCCACGGCAATATGGTTTCACTAGAGCAGGGGTTCTCAACCTGGTCCTTTGAACACACCTAGCCAGTAGGATACCCACAATGAATGAGACATTTGCATGCACTACTTCCATTGTATACAAATCATTCCCTTGCATATTCATTGTGGAGATCCTGAAAATCTGACTGGCTGGGTGTGTCCCAAGGACTGGGGTGAAAACCCCTGCATTAGAGGCAAGTTATGTCAGACAATCTGATTAATGTCTTTGACTGAGTGACCAGAGAGTTGGATTGAGGGAGAGCATTAGATGTAGTGTATTTAGATTTTAGCAAAGCCTTTGACATGGTTCTGCATAGACAACTAATCAACTGAGTGCCCTTGGAATAGGCCTTAAAGCGAGTGACTGGGCCAGGAACTAGGAGAGTGGAAAGTGACAGAGGGTAATGGCAAATGGAGCTCATCTGAGGAAAAGGATGTCACCAGTGGTGTGGCGCAAGGTAAATTCTTGGGCAAGTTTTTTAAACATTTTTGTAAGCAATATTGCTGAAGGGCTGTCTAGTAAGGTTTGCCTCTGTGTAGATTATAACAAAATCTGAAAGAGTAAACAGCCTTTGAAGGCATGGATATCATAAGGACTTGGTGAAGCTAGAGGCATGATCTGGAATCTGGCAACTTAGATTTAATGCTAAAAAATGTAGGGCCATGCATTTGGGCTGCAAAAACCAGAGGGAACAGTACAGTTTAAGGGACTTGGGTGTGATCGTACATGATGATCTTAAGGAAAGAAACAAGTAGAAAAGGCAACACTGAAAGCTAGAAGGATGCTTGGGTGCATAGGAGGAGGAATGCAAAACTAAACACAGGGTGGAAGAAAACAAGGCCAAGAGACCAGCCAAAACACAAGAGTAAGAGCTCCAAAACAAAGTGAACAGAAGTTCCAGAACAAGGGGACATAGGATGAAGGTGAGAAGGGATAGACTAAGAAGTAACCTGGAGGAAATACTTCTTCATGGAAAGGGTGGTGAATCTGTGGAATGGCCTCACGATGGAAATGAAAACAAATACATAAGATTTCTAAGGGAGTGATAGGAAGAATAGATGGGCAGGCAGGATAGGCCATAGGGTCTTTACCTGCATACATTTTTCTTTGTTTCTATGATTCTCAGTTATTTCTCAAATTGATAAATTCTTCCTGTTCATAGGAAGACTAGATTACCAAAACCATTTTGAATGCCAGATCATTAAAAACCTTCTTGCTTATTGTAATCTAAATGAGTCATCTGCCATTTTGAGATCAGATCACTCCTTCCTGTGCCAGGTCAAATCTCAAAAGGGTTATTGAGATTGCTGCTGGAAGTCAAAGCCATTTTGACTACTGACATGGGATAGGCAGGAGTGACTGAGGATTGCTCCTGCCCTGTCTAGCCACTAGACTCCCAGAGCAGAAAGGTAGGCCCCTGGGGGTGATATGGCAGTAGCAGCAGCCAACAGATTGTTCTGGGAGTGTGAGGGAGGAGGAAGGCCACAGGACATAGAACAAAAACAGTTTCAGCCATAACTGCACCAGCATTTTCAGCCAAAACAGAGGCAGGGCTGGTTTTCGTGCCCAAGCCTAACTTTAGTCAGCCTCTTTTTAGTGACTATGGGTCATTAGCACACATTTGCCATTCTGCATCATAGGTCAACCATATGCCATTTCTGCAAACTATACACATGCATGAAGAAACTTATCCACATTCACGCCTTATAAGTGCAGTTTATTAGGAGAGCCACTCATCCCCCCCTCCCCCCAAAAAAAAAATTTCAGGAAGACCCGCCCCAATACAATACCAAATTGGCTAAGGGTATTTATCTGCCAACATATCAAACATTGCAAGTTGTCTTGTTTTTTTTCTTTTTAAATATATATATGATATGATACACCAGCCTCTTTGAACCTGCAGGTCACAATATAATAAAAAGGTAAAATATAGCACAGAAAAAGATTCCGAGTGTGATAGGAAAGCAGCAACCATAATGAGAACAAAAACAAACCATAAAAAATCTTGGCTGATTTACCTGTGGTGGTTTTTTTATGGTTTATGTTTTTGTTCTCATTATGGTTGCTGCTTTCCTATCACACTCAGAATCTTTTTCTGTGCTATATTTTATCTTTTTTGAGTAATGGAAGATGTTTTAGATGAAGATTCTGACCTGATAGGAGGTGGCAGGTCATTCCAGAGTTTTGGGCCAAGAAAATAAAACCGCAGAATGTCTAGTGGATTCTAGATATAAGTCATTTTTAGGGAGAGGTAAAAGCTGAATACGAAAGTCAAGGGACCTGCATGGATAATGTATACGAGATAGTGAATGAAAAAAAGAACAGAGGGAAAATCTGTATGGTAAGCTCTGAACCAAAATTTTTTTCTCTTAAGAATTTTGAAATAGACTCTGTAGGGAAAGGGCAACCAATGCAGACCTAAGTATAAAGAGATAATCAGAATGTTTAGCTGAACAGAGGAAATGGGCAGTAGTTTTGTAATGTCTGCAGTCTTTTGATCTGAACACTTGAAATACCAGCAAAAATGGAATTGCAAAATATCAAATGGGATTTCAAGTTTTGTAAAACTAAAATTAGAACAGATCCTAGGTTAACATGTTACAAACAAAATTCTACTACCTAGGGGGCCCTTTTACAAATGTGTGGGAGGGCTAACTTGCACCCAATCGGCACTACGGCCAGGGTAATGCGTGCACCCGGCAGGAATTCTGAGTTTGGCGCTCCAAATCCCATGGTAGAAAATAATTGTATATTCCTACCACAGGAGGCATTCCTAGCAGTAACCGGCAGCAGGCCCATATTGGCATGGTTACTACATGGGTAGAGCGTGAGCCCTTACCACTAGGTCAATGGGTGGCGGTAAGGTCTCAGGCCATAAATAGGTACACACTAGTTTTAATATTAATGTAGGCCCATTTCCTTGCCTATTGAGAGCCTTTTCCCAGCCACATTATAAAAATGGCACAGTGCACAGCTAAATGGCACGCCCACACAACCGCAGACCACTTTTTACCGCAGCTTTGTAAAAGGACCCCCTAGGTGCATAAAATAAATTTTTTAAAAAAATTATGAAAAGGTGCTCAGAAAACCCTTGTGACTTAAGTAATCACACAGTCACCATTATCTATCATCTCACTTCCTCATTAATTTAAAACAGCAGTTCTAAACTATCAGTAACTCAGTTCCCATTGGTATTGCAATTCGCAAAGGGTAAATTAGGCCTTACCTGCTAATTTGCTTTCCTTTAGTCCCTCCGGACCAGCCCAGAATGTGACTGATAGGTTGTGTATGCCTTCCAGCAGGTGGAGACTGAGAAAAAAAACTGTGACTCTAGAGAGCCAATAAGAGCCCTTACCAGCTAGAGAAAGATCCAGTAATAAAGTACCAAACCAGAAGTAAAGCCATAGAAGAAACACCTAAACTGTGCATCCAAAAACCTGAGCAGCCACCAGCACATTGCCAACAAAGGGCGAGTGCCTTCCAACAGTACATGTCAGTAAAACAGAAAATATCTATGTTATTTATGTATAAGAATTCATTAAATTCTTAATTTTTTAATTCTTTTAGTAAACTAGCAACACAGCTCCAAGAAATAACTCATAACTTTAGAAAAAAATTCACAGATATTCGAAGGGAGGGTTCTCGGCCGGTCTGGAGGGACTAAAGGAAAGCAAATTAGCAAGTAAGGCCTAATTTACCCTTCCTTAGCGTCCCTCCAGACCGGCCCAGAATGTGACTGATGGGAAGTAACAAAGCAATGAAATTATGGGAGGGACTCTAGCAGCCCCGCCGACAGAACACGTGCTCCAAAAACCACCGGACGCCGACTAAGGACGTCTAAACGGTAGTGCTTAGAAAGGAATGCAAAGACGACCAGGTTGCCACTCTACAAATGTCTTCTGGAGGTACCAGACAACGTTCTGCCCAAGAGGCTGCCTGACCTCTTGTAGAATGAGCCTTAACATGCTCTGGAACAGGTTTCCCAAAAAGAAGATAAGCTGAAGCTATAATTTCTTTAAGCAATCGAGAAATAGTGGGCTTAGAGGCCATGAATCCCTTGCGCGCACCTCCAATCAGAACAAATAAACGATCAAATCGCTGGATGTCCCCCGTAGACTTAACATAGTGTTTCAACACCCGTTTGACATCCAAACACTTCAAATGTCGCTGCTCCTCTGAGCCAGAAAAGGAACCTAACACAGGCAAGACTACCGGCTGAGAAACATGAAACAGAGTTACTACCTTAGGGAGAAAGGAAGGAACAGGACAGAGTACCACATGATCGGAACAAAACTCTAAAAATGGTGGTCTACAGGACAACGCCTGCAACTCCGAAACACGCCTAGCCAAAGCCACTAGTGATTTGCCTTCAGAGTCAAATCCTTCAGAGTCCAGGAAGACAAAGGTTCGAAGGGAGGCTTAACAAGCGCCTTAAGCACCAAAATCAGATCCCAACCAGGAAAAGAAGATTGCGAGGGTGGACGGAGATTAACTCCCCTCAAAAAATGAGGGGACTAGCTCAGATGACTAGCTAGAGACTTCCCTTGGATACGACCACGAAAACAAGACAAAGCCGCAATCTGCACCTTAAGAGAAGCCAAAGCAAGTCCTTTGTCAAAACCTCGCTGCAAAAAAATCCAAAATTTGCGGAACCAAAGCACTAAAAGGAGAAAAAAACGTTAACTCCTTACACCAGTCCTCAAATATCCTCCAAGTGCGCACATAATTCAAAGAGGTAGAACAACGACATGAACGAAGCATAGTAGCGACGACATGAGCGGAATAACCTTTCTTAATCAACTTAGACCTTTCAAGTGCCAGGCCGTAAGACAATCTATCCTGATCCGGATGAATGACCGAACCCTGCGACAGAAGATCTTGCGTGACTGGAAGCCTGAAGGGAAGATCCACCAGAAGACGTCGAAGGTCAGCATACCACGGCCTTCGAGGCCAATCCGGTGCTACCAAAATCACACGTCCCTTGTGCGACTCGACCTTCTGAAGAAGACGCCTTATCAGAGGCCAAGGAGGAAACGTACACTACCACGAATGAAGAAGAGCATCCATGCCCTGTGCTTTGGGATCCTTGCGACGACTGAAGAACAGAGGACATTTTGCATTGCGTGCGGAGGCAAACAGATCCATTTTGGGCGACCCCAACAATCAACCAGCAGCTGAAACACCACTTCGCTTAGCGACCACTCGCCGGGATCGAGCATGTGCTGACTTAGAAAATCTGCTTGAACATTTAGGACCCCTGCTATGTGCGCCACTGACAGAGCCACCACATGGACTTCTGCCCATTGAATCAGGAGCCATGCCTCTCGCTCCAACGGCAGACTCCTCATCCCTCCTTGCTGATTGATATATGCTACTGCCGTGGCATTGTCTGACATTACTCGCACTGCCTGGCCTCTCAGGAGATGAAGAAAACACCGGAACGCCAGTCAAATCGCTCTGGTCTCTAACAGGACTGATTGAAAATAATGTCTTCTGATGAGACCAGAGACCCTGAGCAAACTGCCACCAACAGTGAGCTCCCCAGCCGTGGATACTGGCATCAGTCTTCACTACAGACCAGCAGGGATGATCTAATGGCATACCCTTTGGTCAAATTGGACTCCCGAAGTCACCAATGTAGACTGGTCTTCACTTGGAGTGAAAGAGGCAAAGTTTGATGAAGCGAAACCTTCTGAGATGACTATCTCGACAGTAGCGACCTCTGAAGAGGCCCCATGTGAGTCCTAGCCCAGGACACTGCCTCGATCGCTACCGCCATGGTTCCCAAAACCTGTAGAAAATCTCTTGCCAACGGACTGGAATTCTGCGCAAAACGACAAATTTGAGTCTGCAACCTGAGGACTCGAGTCGACAGAAAAAACATGCGACCCTGCCTTGTGCCCAATGTAACTCCCAGATACTCCATCAACTGAGAAGGTAGAAGACAGGGCCTCAGCACACTGACTACCCAAGGTAGGGGACTGCAAGAATTCTACCACCCGAGCTGACATCTGAAGAGTCTCGTGGAAAGACTTTGCCCGGATCAACCAATCGTCTGAAAAAAAGGATGCACTCCGTTGCGAGAGCCGCTGCGCTGCTACAACTACCATGGCCTTGGTAAGCGAAGGAAACATAGTTATACAGGACGAATAGTAATGTGGAAATAGGCTTCTGCAAGATCAAGAGCAGTCAGAAACTCCCCTGAAAGCACTGTAACAAAAAAACGGTCCACAAAATCTCCATTCAAAAAGAGGGCACCTAGAGGGCTTGATTGACCGCCTTGAGATTTAAAATCGGACGGAAAGAACCCTCTTTCTTGGGAACCAAAAAGAAAATGGAGCAACGACCTTGACACTGGTCCCCCGAGGAACAAGAGAAATTGCTCAAAGGTCCAAAAGACTGCGAAGAGTATCTCTGACGGCTCCGGCTTTGATGCGAGAACAGCAAGGAGATTCTAAGAAAGCATCTGACAAAGGGTGAGCGAACTCTAATGCTTACCCTTCTTGAATAATCTCCAATACCCACTAAACCGAAGAAATCTGGGCGCACCTCCGTTGAAACGGTGCCAATCGAGCACCTACAGAGAGAAGAGGCCGTTCCCGCACACCTGCATTGCTGAGAACGGGAGCACTAAATGTTAAGTGTCTAAAAGCAGAAAGACACATAAGTGCAGACTTCTGCTAGAAATCTATAATAGCTATAACACATGTAATTGCCTCTCTGCAGCACCTAACCTTTAGGTGACGTGAGAGAATAACCCCCTTAGAAAACAGTATCCAAAGTGATTTAACTGGATAGCGCTGCAGAATATTAGCACTAACTGCCTAAACAAAAAAAAAACAGAGATTCAGTGGACAGCCTGGAAGCAGATGTGGCTACTGTTGTAAGTGGGACGCTGAGCGTGATGGACCTTCAGTCTGTCCTAGAATGGCCACACTTATGCTCTTATATTCTCATTCAGCCTTGATTGGATGAGTTTGACCAGCCAAATAAGACTACAAGCCCTACTGTTGGCTGAATAGACTTGGTTAGTTAAGACTAGTGTTGGTACTAAAACAGGCAGGAGACAGCTGTCCACACATCCCTACTCAATGCTGCTGTCTGGACATGGCCCAACATTGGACTAAAGTTATATGAAAAATTGTAAACTGAAGCTGGAAAACTGCCTTAAGAGCTTCTTATTCCAGACATTTGCACCCCACTGAAAGGAGGAAAAGGGAGGGGGGGGGGTAGGAAAGATGAGCTTGGAACAGACTAATTATATGTTGCTCCCCCCAAGGGAATCCTTTTCAGTCTACAATCAAACTGGCCATCTGCAGAGCTGCATGACATAGCAAAATACAAAAATAACAGCCTTAAAATGAAAAATTCAGATGGAAACATGGCTGAAACAGAGAGAAACCATTTTTTTTAAACTGAGGAGGCCATACTAAGCATACTACAGAGCAATCCCTATTAGATATAGCAGAGATCGAAAGGGTATCAGAAATATTTTAGTTAGGAAACTAGAGACATTAGCTTTGCCTTCTTTTTGCTGAAAAGTTCCCCTTGCCGTTTAGCCAAGAAAGAGCAAAGAGCGAAGCAGATTCACAAGCTGTTGCAGAGTGTGCTATGCACAGAGCTGCATGATATGCTAGGTCCTGACCACTTTTGCTCAACTGGCCATATACCTCATAGGCGGCCAAAATAAAAGGCTTAGGGAGGCAAAAGCCCCCCCAGCTGCAAGCTCCCGCCTCATAGACCAAGCACCAGGCTCTCTGCATCAGAGTTCTGACATCTCTCGCCTGCACTTCCTCTTACATTATTACTTCCAAAATGGCGGCGTTTCCCGCCAAACTCGGCACCGAAGACGTGACTGGCAGCAAAATAACGGACTCGAACCCCCCCCCCCACCCCCCACGGCATGACAGTACCAGCACCCTGGTCCTCCTTGTTAGATCTGTGCAATACCGGCACAAACAGCCACTCCTTAACCCTGCCGCTGACAGACCGAACAGCGGCGGAGTTCCCCTCATCGCGAAAAAACAAAAACCAGCTGATCAGTTAACAGCTGATCGCTCTGGAGCTGCCCTGCTCGTTCTTACTGCCCACAAACGGCTCTGCCAAGACAGCAGACCAGGAGGCTCGTTTCTTTTCTTTTTTAACTCAGCAGCTGCCTCTCCCTCCTCTAAAGCTCCCTCATTGAGGGGCTTGAGGTAAAACTTATATTGCTTTAAAAAGCAAAACAGGCTAGTAGAGACAAATTAGCCAGCACCAGGGAGGATGGGGGGGGGGGGGGGGGGGGGGGGAAGGGACTCGGCCTTCCGAATGTGGCACCCCCGAGGCTCTGAGAGACCCCCACAGGCCTCAGTCTCCAAAGAGCAGGTTTTTTTTTTTAAATTCACATGGATCAGACACCAATTCAGTGCATACCCGAGATGAACTATTTGCACTAACCACTAGGCCAGTGATTTCCAAACTTGGTCTTGGAGGCACCCCAGCCAGTCAGGCTTTCAGGATATCCACAATGAATATTCTGGAAAGAGATTAGCATGCACTACCTACACTCCAGGACCAGGTTTGGGAACCACTGCATTATGCTACTCCTCCACTGTATGCTGTACCTTTGACTTTCTTAGCCTGTTTACTATTAGCATCAGTGGTTGAGATAATTTGTTTGACTCCTGAAGCAGGCGCTGTTGACACCAACAGGACCGCATTGAATATTTTTAATCATTTTAATAATGTTTTGGAAGGTTTGGTCTACTCCCTACTTTTTCATTTTTTTTCCATTTTTGAAGCAATGTCAATATTACATCTTCATTTGTCATGCTAGTAACCAATACGGTGCATTCCTTCACATCTATCATTGGACTTTAACAATGGTTAGTCCCAAAGGCCTCTACTAACGCTTAACTGAGTGGTATCAATAGTTCTATGGTTTTGACTATCCCTAGTGTTTACTGCAGCTAATGGGTCCTTGGTGGTAAAATGCCACTGCCCATGCCCTTGGCTCAACCATAACTTTCCCTTCAGCTTTTGATGCCCAAGGGTCTTCGTGGATCTCAGACAGTGCAGTTAATTCATATTCAATGCAAACCAAGCACAATTTGTTATCTTGACTTTGTCTCGGTGAACTGTTCACATTTTTTGAAGCCATTGGTAATTCAGTAGAAGAAATCTGATGCAAAACAAATATCTTGATTAAAAAATATATATATGTAAGATATCACTCGAGTATCACAGTTGTGCCACAAATTAAAGAAGCTAAGAAAAAAAAAATCTTAGTGTCACACTAAGGGGATGAAATAAGCATCCCAATACAAAAACACCCACACCCCATCAAAAACTCCAATGGAGATGAAAATCTAATCGGATCATAGAAACTGAATTAAGGTGGCCCTGCCCAACACCCCACAAAAAAAACCTACACATACATAGGTTCACTATTCTAGAAGACTGGCAGCTGTTTGCATTTTCTTCAGCCCCAGTTCCATCTGACATCATCCACTTATGAGGACTATACAACCTGGAGGGAAACAAAAAAAGTTAAGTTTATAGAGGCTTTACACTTCTTAATGCACAAAACTGTATTCTCAGTGTTAAGTCACTCACCTGCCCTCCCCAGTGTCTATGTACTTATTGATGCAATACTACCCAATCTTAATCCCAAGGTAGCCTGATAAACATGTTTAAAGAGAAGGTAGCAGTCTAATGCCATAACTAGGCAAATTTTGTTAGCAGTGACTGGTAGGAGCACTCTACACAGTTTGTACCAAATTTTTTAGTTGATCCTGCACTTAAATGTGTTCTTAACCAAGAAGCAAATCTGTTTTTGTTTAATAGCATTCTATTTAGGTTTCTGTTGACACTCCCTCATCATCAAAATTTGGTTTAAATGTAAGAGTACACCTACCATTTCTACATACATATACACATAAGGACCTCATTCATGGAAATTTCAATTAAAATACACCATATTCCTATGAACTTTGAACACTATTTGATCTGCCTTTATATGGACATAATATATTAACATCTGTAGGTTTCCAGTTGTCTGCAGATTGCCCAAGCCAAAACACAGTGGCGAGTCTTGGCTGCACCTAGATACCCAAAGGTAAAATTAGGTCTTACCTGGTAATTTTCTTTCCATTAGTCCCAACAGATCAATCCAGAGACTTGTATGTTATGTCCCTCTGCCAGCAGGTGGAGAGAGAGAACTTCTGAGTTTCACTATATGTGGTCATGCATAGCCACCTAAATCTCAGTATTGTTGCTTCCAAAGCAGTATGAAGCGACATCCATTATGACATGAAAAAAACTCTGCCGCCATACAACTCATACATACTCCTCAACCGCTCCCGCAGGAGAATACATGCAGCTCCTGGAGAATAAAAGGAACCTGTCCATGTAGATCTGGCAATGCAACAGCAACCTAAAGGCAAAACGCAGAAATAGTAACAATGTGAATAGCAACCACGCTCAGAACTAATATACAGGGCAGGCCTCTGAATTGATCTGTTGGGACTAATGTAAAGAAAATGATCTGATAAAAACCAAATTTTACATTCCATAGCATCCCACAGATCAATCCAGAGACTTGCGGGATGTAAACAAGCAGTCAAGTAGGGCAGTATACTACCACCCCAAGATGGCAGTTCCAAACGCAGCATCACCCCCTGCCGCCACATCTATAGACAATAATGCTTAGAAAAGGTATGAACTGACGAAGTCACTGATAGACAAATCTCCTCCAAAGACCAAGCGGGACTTGGCTGCTGCTGTCACCTGTGCTCTGGTAGAGTGTGCCTGTACCTTCACTGGTGGGTCTTTCACAGAAGTGATGGACACCAACGAAATGGCCTCCCAAAACCACCGAGCTACCATGGCCTTGGAGGCCTGATTCCCTTTCTTGGGACCAGCAAAGAGAACAGATGATCCGAATGGCAAAAGTCGTTAGTAACCTTCAACTAGCGGAGAAAAGCATGCTGCACATCCAAACACCGCAGAACACGAAGTCCGCCGGATAATTCTCCCTACAAAATGCCGGGAGGAAAAGTTGCTGATTTATATGAAAATGCGAGACTACCTTAGGCAAGAAAGAGGGAACAGTTCGAATAGACACTCCAGTGTCAGTGAATCAGAGAAAGGAATCACTACAGGACAAGACTTTCAGCTTTGAAACCCACCTCACCAACGTGTTGGCCACCAAACACACAGCCTTCAGCGTAATATCTTTCAAGGACATATGATCCAAAGACTCAAAAGGAGGATGCTGAAAAGTGCACAAGACCAGATTAAGATTCCACATTGGGAGTACCGGTAGATGTGGAGGACAGAGATGGTTCACTCCCCGCAAAAAGCGTACAATATCCAGATGGGAGGCCAGCAAGGACCCCTGAAGGTGCCCTCTAAGGCCAAAGCTGCTATCTGGAATTTCAACAAGCTCAAAGACAAATGCTTATCCATCATGTAGAAAAGTGAGGATGGTCGACACTGACAAGCCCACAGCCTTACATTAGGACTCAAAGGTCCGCCACACCCGAGCATAGGCCGCCGAAGTGGCAATAACCTTGTCTGGATAACCCTTCTTCCTTAAGCGTGCCCTTTCAAGACCCAAGCCGTAAGACCAATAGGAGAAGGATCCTCCATACCTATCAGACCCTGCCACAGCAACCTGCAGTGAGCCGGAAGTCACAGGGAGCAACTGACCAGCAAGCGGATCATGTCCGCATACCATGGGTGCCAGGGCCAGCCCAGGGCCACCAGCAGTCCCACCATCAGCCATGGTGGAAACACACAAAGAACGAAGGCCAGGCCTGTAGAAGCACATTGATGCCCTGCGATCTGGGATACCTGCCCCTGCTGAAGAAGCAGGGCAATTTTGAGTTGGATCCCTGAGCCATAAGATCGATCACCGGGGTCCCCCAGTGCTCAATTATCTGAGCAAAAGCCTGTCTCAAAAGCTCCCACTCCACCAGCTCCAAGGCCTAGTGACTGAGGAAGTCCACCATTACGTTCAAGGATCCCTGAATGTGCACTGCTGAGATTAGGGGCAAGCACTGTTCCACCCAAAGGAACAGCAGTACCGCTTCGCTGGCCAGCAGGGCACTCTTGGTACCTACTGAATGTTCCTGAACCAAGGATCAAAACTTTAAAAGCACCATATGGATAGCTCTCAAATCCAAGCGGTTGACTGACCAAGCGGCTTCCACCAGGGACCAGCCCAACAGGCTGACATCTGTCGTCACCACCACCCATTTGGGGGGGGGGGGCAGGGGCATTCCCATGTGAAGAGGTTCCGGGCACTGCCACCAACACATGGCCAGCCGAGCCTGAGGCAACCAAAGAAGGTGCACCAAGCAATCCTCTGACAACAGTGACCACCAGCTGAAAAGCGATCGCTGAAGAGGCCACTATGACTCCTGGCCCACGGCACCATGTCCAAAGTGGCCACCATGGACCCCAATACCTGCACATAATCCCACGCTCTGTAAGTCGGTATGCGCAGGAGCCTCTCCACCTGGGTCTGCAATTTCAGCTGTCGAGCCTCCAGCAGAGACGGTTCCCACTCAGGCATCGAAGAGCACTTCCAGGTATTCTAAAGACTGAAGGCATCAAGTGACTTCTCCAGATTGACAATCCACCCCACCCCAACAACCACAGGAGTCCAACTACCTGCTCCGTCGCCCTCACTCTCTCCTCATAAGAAGGTGCTCGAATCAACCAATTTTTCAGGTATGGGTGCACCTGCACTCCCTCCTTCTGGAGGAATGCTGCAACTACCAGCACCACTTTGGAGAAGCTCCTGGGCACCATAGCCAGGCTAAATGGAATGGCTCAAAACTGAAAATGCTGACCTAGCACTGCAAAGTGAAGAAAGTGTTGGCGAGAAGGCCAAATAGGAATATGCAAATAGGCCTCCCTGAGGGCAAGCAAAGTCAGGAACTCCCCTAGTTGCACTGCCACAATAACCTACAGGGTCTCCATCCGAAAATGCTGGACTTGCAGCACCCTGTTCATGCCCTTTAGATTGAGTACAGGACGAAACATCCCACCCTTCTTTGGCACTACGAAGTAGATAAAGTAATGACCACAATCGCGCTCTGCTACTGGAACAGGCGCCACTGCTCCAAGGTCCAGCAAGGTTGCGAGAGTCTGACTGCCGCCACTTTGTCCATGACTTTGCAAGGGGACTCTAGGAACAACTCTGCCAGCAGCCTGAAGAATTCTAGCTTGTATCCATCTCGCAGAACCTCCAAGACCAATTCATCTAAAAGTTACCCTGGCACAATCCATGAGGAAGTGGGACAGCCGCCCCCCTATTGCCAGAGAGAGATGGGCCAGGGCCCCATCACAGGCGACATGCGGCAGCTGCTGGACAGGCAGACCGCCTAACTGACGTTCCCCTCGAAAGGTCTGTTGCTTAGCCTGAAAGCGAGGCTTTGAAAAGGTGCCAGAACAGCCAAGGCAATAATGTCTCGCCTCCCGGAACCGGACCCAAGAGGGTCCTGAGCGAAAGTCAGGCTTATCCTCAGGTAAATATGTTGCCCTTTAGTATCCCCCAAATCTTTCATGATCTTCTCCAGGTCACCTCCAAACAGCAGCTTACCAACAGCAAGCACACCAAGCTGGACTTGTGATGCCGTATTGGCCACCCAGTGCTGCAGTCAAAGTCAACAGCGGGCTATAACTGCTAACGAAACTTAATCAGAAGCCTGAAGGAGGTCATACAACAGATCAGCGAGACAAGCCTCCAGAGAAGGTAGAGTTGAAGAGATCCTCCAGCGAGGCTGCCTTCTGAACTCAAGAAAGGCATGCCTGGGCTGCATAAGACCCGCATACAGCCAGCTGCATGCACAGGACCACCACCTCAAAGGACATTTTAGGGGAAGACTCCAACTTCCGATCCTGGGGATCCTTCAGGGCCGTGCTGCCCTCCACCAACAAGGTGATCGTTTTAGTAACCTTGATAATTAAGGAGTCCATGCAGGGCAAACAAAACGACTCCAATTCCCCTGCCGGGAACCATGAAGGTGAGACACAGCCACCCGCAATCCAGAATCCAGCCACAATGAGGACCCTTCATAGCCTCATGAATGTGAAACATCCTGCGTGTGGTCGCTTAGTCCCTAACACGATAGACTGGGCAGGAACAGTCCCCTCCAAAGAGTCTGGAGGGAAAATAGTCAACACTTTTAGAGCCCGAACAATGAGAGCAAAGAGCTCTCCCTGTGAAACAGCCGTGCCACTGTGGGGTCATCAACCCCATCTGGCAACAACTCCCCCTCTTCCAGGGAGTCCGGATAGGGTCCGATGGGATCCGCAAGAACTGGTCCTCGTCCCCATCAGAGACCATGGAGGCCTCCTCCAGAATAAAGTCTAAAGAGAATCCACGTGCGTGGAGAACTCAATAGATCCCACGAAACGTAAAATGTAAACAAAAAGGTGGGAATATGAGCCAGGCTATCCAATAACTGGACCTAAAACCAAGTTTAAAATAAACAAATATTTATTAATTTCCAAGCAAATAATAATAAAACAATTCCACATTGAAAACGACTCGACACAACGTTGTGTTTCGGCCAGATGGCCTACATCAGGAGTCTTGTGGCTGATGACGGCAGTAAAAATAAGGTCATCAAGTCACGTGATGATGAATTGTGAGCTCGCATATGAAAGGTGTGCAGACAAGGATTCAAAAATGGTCTTAAAAAAGACCGTTTGGCAAGTAATCCGTATATCGCTGCACGCTACAAACAAACAATGCTAAGGCTACAGTGTTTGTAGCGTTTTCAATGTGGAATTGTTTTATTATTATTTGCTTGGAAATTAATAAATATTTATTTTAAACTTGGTTTTAGGTCCAGTTATTGGATAGCCTGGCTCATATTCCCACCTTTTTGTTTACATTTTACGGCCTCCTCCAGAAGCCATGGGAGTTCTCTAAATGGCCATTTAGACAACAATGGCAGTGATAGGGCCAGGGTACCCTGATGCTCTAGAGCCATAACAGGAGCCCGAGATCCTTCCAGCCGCTTAACAAGAATGCCTTGTGCATTCGCACTACAAATTCAGGCAAGAAAAGAGCATCCTCCATGCCCATGTCCTTGATCGCCTCCTGGGGCAGGCCAAGTCAGTAAAATGTAAAGCGGGAAAGGTTTCCATCCTGTGCGCACTTTGCCTGTGCTAGCGCTAGAACCGCCGCACGTGGGGGAGCACACCAGAAGCAGCGCTTCACTGTCTCGGATGGCGCCACCATGACACGTGGCGCCAAGACACCCTGATGCCCCCCTGAACACCTCGCAGTCATTTCCCCAATGCTGCAAGAGGAGCTTTACTGCTCTAACCACTGCAAGGTTATGGAACTTCTGCACAGCAAAATCCTAGTAGTTCCAGCTTTGAACTCTGTTTCTCTCCTCACCCCCCCCCCCCCCCAACTTTGTTGGCTGGAGGCAGAACAGCAGAAAACTGTAGTGCTACCATCAGATGGGGGGAGTGGGCGGTGGGGGGAGTACAGGGAAGGATCTGGCACCACCAAGTGTACCCTTCTCACCTAACAGGGAGACCTCAACCCCAAGACAGCTCAACTCGACCCGGGGGATGGGCCAGGAGCCCATCAATACAAAGCTACTGGATATCACCATCCACCTGCTAGATAGAATACTGAGGTTTAGGTGGCTACACGTGACCACGTATAGTGAACCTCAGTTCTATCTCCACCTGCTGGCAGACAGACAACCGACAAGTCTCTGGATTGATCTATGGGACACTATGGAAACTCCATTACTTTGATGAGCTGACCAGACTCCAACAAAACTCTGCAGCTCCAGTTTAAATTTGCACCATACTTTCTTCCCAAATATACCACTGCTTTGAAAAGTCAAATTACAAACACATCCCCAATACCAAAGTTTTACTTGACAAAAAAAATTAATTTTAATTCCATTAATGTACATCGCAGTACCTCAGCTGACAGTGGACCTACAAGTACTAGCAGTCTCTGGAATGAGCTAGGACATGAAGCTCAATGTCAACCTGATCTGAAACACAACGGGAATCAGTCATAAGCCAAGTGTAACTTTTTATTGAGAACATTTTAAGACATTTGTTAGGCTAATATGCCATAAGAAACTGTATTCTCAATCAACAATAAAGTGCTGAATTATAGTAACCTGAATCTTTTTTGTAATCTTCACTTTTTTTTTTTTCCATATGGAGCTTAAAGAGCCCTTTCTGTCATAATAGCAAAGTTATTTGAACATAGTATATGATATTTTTTTTTAATGGTTGTCTTTAAAAAATCAGCAGATTTGTGAGCACAAGTTTTTTTTTTTTTTTTTTGTTAAAGCAATACTTGAAAAAAAAAAAAATACAAATCATCTCCAAATAGAAGGGCATGGATGACTGAACATTTGGTGCCAGGACACAAACGCTTTCTAGAAAATGGGGTGTCGTACTTTAGCTCAAGTTTAATCGTAGCACAGCCATCCTTTAAGGTGCTCCTATGAAGTTAGAATGGTACCTACTTTCACTCTGCATCGTAAAAGTTTCCCACCTAAATTGTACACCCACATCAGGGTTTGAACTCCATATTTAACCCATACACAGCACAAAGTACCGCTAGGTTTGCTAGTCTATAAGGCTTTCCTCTTTATGCTGCACTTGGACTGAGCAAAATACTGGGTAGAATTTGTAGGACAGAAACCCCAGATTTAGCGCACAATACCAGAGAAGTAAACAAAAGCAATACAGCTTTAAACAGAATAGCTATTAGACAAAATGTGTCTCTGGAATTGTCATGCTGTGACTTGTTCTCAGTAAATGAAAGCTCCAACATCTAAAAAAAAAACAGTTCCAGTCTAAGTTGCCCAACTGCTGCATAGAAATATGCTGACACACAACAGTCATGGTTAAGCCAGTGCATAGAGAAGATAAAGCACTTATGGTAACTGCAAACGTTTAGGTGTCCACAGAACTAGCAATGGTCCACATTATAATTGAAGTTGGGATGCAGAAGCTAACAGGAAAACAAAGTTATCTGGTGCAGAATCCAGATTGGGGAGATTTAAAAACTGCTGAATGTTGAAAGAAGGAAGAATGAACACAAATCCCATACAATCGCCCCCCCCCCCCCCCCCCCCCAACAAAAGCAGCCCACACACCCAGCGTACACAGGCCTTTGGCAGACATTTTTAGGAGTCTGTATATGGCATTACACTTCTAAGTAATCCACAAAACAAGATATGATATGGCATACTCATTAAAATACTGTGCAACCAATGCTGCAAGCCCTGAACGTGAAGAATGCTGGAGCCATGTTGAAGCATGGTGTATTTTCAAGCTGAATGATCGCTGGTGTGTCACCAAAAATAGTGCTTGAGTAATGAACAGCCACTGTCACCAACTTATACTTCAAGAGTCCACCATCATCTGTGAAGCAAGACAAAGCTCTCCATCTTCTCAGGGATTTGTTTTTTGTAATGGAGGTTATGTTCCACAATGACACGAGCAGCCAGACACTGCAGAGTTGTATGATTGATAGGCTGGATCAAATTTTTTGCCATCTCTTTCTCATCCAGCAAATCAATAGGAGTTTGTTTGTGAGAATTTTTGGAGTCAAAATGGGAGCCCGACTTGATAAGGAGATTCATAATGTCTGGATGGTTGTTAAGTGCAGCAATATGCAAGGGACTATTATTGTCAGAGTCTCGGGTATTGACATCTGCCCCACATTCCACCAAGATAGCAGTCACTTGCAGAGATGGGAATTTGCAAACAGGGTAGCGACCAACACATGTGGTATTTTTGTCCACAGCAAGATGAAGAGGACTGAAGTTGTTCTTTCCTCTGGGATACAGCTTAAGAAACTTATAGATGGTCTGCTTTTTCAGATGGTCTTGCTCTGGACTACATGGCACTTTCTCCAGCAAACAAATTAGATGCAAAATGATGGAGAGTGCTTTGTTCAGCTGTATTTGGTCAGGTGAGCATGTGGTTTGCTTGACAGCCCGATCTATTTCAAAGACGCTTTTGCACAATATTCCCATGAGGTCATCAAATGTAACTGTAGTGCCAAGAAGACCCTTTGCTCTATCTTGTAGCATGAAGGAAAACAGCTCAGCAAAGGAGAGCAAACTGCTGGCAGTCATTGGACTTAGAGGGTCCAAGTTGTTCTGTTGCATATCTAAAGCATATTTCCACAGGTTAATGCATCTCTTGAAGTTCCCAGAGTCAGCATAAACAGCACCCCTATATCTGATATAGTATGATGTATCGGGATGGGAAGGGCCAAGGATACGCTCTCTGATCAACAGGGCTTGCATTCTCATCTCATCAGGATCTGCAATGAGGTTGTCCAGCTCTTCTGTACTGTTTACTTCCTTGGCATAATCATAAGCCATTATTAATGCCTGAGGCACAGGCTTGTTGATGACATTAGTCCTATCAGTATACCGCATATCCATAGCTCTTTTCCAATATGTCAAAGCTCCAAGGAGGTCTCGCTTTTTGTCTACAAAAGTTGCTCCCAGGAGTTCCAAAGCATTAATGCGCTCTGTCTTGCTAGTCTGTGGGTGCTGGGTCAGGAAGTCCACGATGTTTGTGTGGCCAGTCACACTGGCTGAAAGAAGTGGTGTCATGCCATAGCCATCTCTTTCCATTTTGGCACCATAGTTGAGCAGCATCTTCATGATGTCCAGGCTTCCAGATTCAGCACAGTCATGCAATGCAGTGTTCCCTTCAAAGAGAAGATAGATACATTAAATGAGATAGCTTGCAGAGAAACCTTACAAAATGATCCATAGTCAATTACACATTTCTAACCAAAAGCAAATAAGACGAAGTGAGAGTTTAATTCAAAGACATACTCCAAAAGCTAAAGGTCTAGTCTTTGACAGCTACCTTTAGAGTCCATGCTTGCTGCCAAAGACAGACCATGTTTCAACTACTAAAGTGCAAGAATCCCTTCCAGACTGTATCAGGGTTTTAAAATAATTTATTTTTAAAGCATTTTATTACCCGTCAGTGTACGTTGTACTAGTGGCAGCCACCCAAGACAGGGATATATACAAAGATCAAAGCCAGAGAAGTGTACACAAAAAGTTAATGTGCCATTTCAATTCAGCACTGCCATTCAGACAACCTTGAGGGCTGTGTCCAAGAATTTTACCAGAGTGTTTTGAACAAAATGACAGGTAATATAGCATTTCTGCCAGTTAAAAAAGTGGTTTTTTTTTAATTTTCTCTAAAAAAAAAAAAAAAAAAAAAAAGAGAGTCACCTCTAACTCAACTCCAACCACAGTGAACACAAAAATGCATTGTAAGAAACTGGGCTTGTTTAATTCCACAGCAGAGACAGTGAACAAGGCAATGGGGCTAGATATTAAATGGACCTAATGACAGCTCTGTTCACTCTTAGGGTAGATTCAAGAGGACTATATAAAATATCTCTTCCATTGTCACTGAAGTTAAGATGGAGAAGGGTTGGGAAGGCCAGGTCAGTCCGACCTCAAAAGGAGAATTAATATATTATCTTCAATCCAGCAGGTTACAGGATCATAGTAGCATAACAGTCAACATAGATGGTGGATAAAAGCCTAAAGTGCAGTCTGCCCAACAAAGCAGCTAGAGCCGCATCCTCCACTTTGCGATATCATTGATATGGAGAGTGGCATGTACAAATAGGGTAGTTGGCAATTTGCTCCCATGCCAACTACATATAAGCAGTTATATGATGCAGTAAACAATGTGCAAATTGAACAAATATCAGAACATGGACGCCAATGACTAAATGTTAAAAGATTATATATGTGACTTGTCAGTATTTTTATAAATATACATATATAATCTTTTAACATTTAGTCATTGGCGTCCATGTCCTGATATTTGTTCATTTGTTCACAAGCTACTTGCCCCTTCGTTTTTCTGTTTATAAATATATATATATATATATATATATATAAACCAGCTCTAACAAGATCGTTGTTTTTTCTGTACGCATTTAATAATCAAGTTCAGTTTGCACATTGTTTTAAATTGGATCTACTAATGAAGTAGTCCGTAATGCATTTACATATTTTTATGATCTTCAATATGATTCACTGCCGAAGTTGTCATCCTTTTTACCACTTTTTATATTTTGTGTATCTTATCTCGTTTCATATATAATTGTTAAACTAGCAATGAACATCTTTTTATATAACACTTGTTTTATAATTAATATTCATAAGTGCTATTTATACCGTTCAATTTAGCTTATATTTTATACTTCACAAGTTCACCCATAATCGTTTTAAAGCTCTTTTACATGAATTTTATGTTTTTGTAGTTCAATTTTGTAAGCATTATTTGTAACCAAACTTTTTTAAAAAGACACATATTTATAGACATCTTTGCAAGTCAACAGATGCACTGAATTTGTCTGTATAAGCCTCCTTGTCATTGGTGTGGTGAGTTTCCTTCTTTAATTTATTTATTTAAAAAAAAAAAAAAAATATATATATATATATATATATATATACAGTGGGGGAAATAAGTATTTGATCCCTTGCTGATTTTGTAAGTTTGCCCACTGACAAAGACATGAGCAGCCCATAATTGAAGGGTAGGTTATTGGTAACAGTGAGAGATAGCACATCACAAATTAAATCCGGAAAATCACATTGTGGAAAGTATATGAATTTATTTGCATTCTGCAGAGGGAAATAAGTATTTGATCCCTCTGGCAAACAAGACCTAATACTTGGTGGCTAAACCCTTGTTGGCAAGCACAGCGGTCAGACGTCTTCTGTAGTTGATGATGAGGTTTGCACACATGTCAGGAGGAATTTTGGTCCACTCCTCTTTGCAGATCATCTCTAAATCATTAAGAGTTCTGGGCTGTCGCTTGGCAACTCGCAGCTTCAGCTCCCTCCATAAGTTTTCAATGGGATTAAGGTCTGGTGACTGGCTAGGCCACTCCATGACCCTAATGTGCTTCTTCCTGAGCCACTCCTTTGTTGCCTTGGCTGTATGTTTTGGGTCATTGTCGTGCTGGAAGACCCAGCCACGACCCATTTTTAAGGCCCTGGCGGAGGGAAGGAGGTTGTCACTCAGAATTGTACGGTACATGGCCCCATCCATTCTCCCATTGATGCGGTGAAGTAGTCCTGTGCCCTTAGCAGAGAAACACCCCCAAAACATAACATTTCCACCTCCATGCTTGACAGTGGGGACGGTGTTCTTTGGGTCATAGGCAGCATTTCTCTTCCTCCAAACACGGCGAGTTGAGTTCATGCCAAAGAGCTCAATTTTTGTCTCATCTGACCACAGCACCTTCTCCCAATCACTCTCGGCATCATCCAGGTGTTCACTGGCAAACTTCAGACGGGCCGTCACATGTGCCTTCCGGAGCAGGGGGACCTTGCGGGCACTGCAGGATTGCAATCCGTTATGTCGTAATGTGTTACCAATGGTTTTCGTGGTGACAGTGGTCCCAGCTGCCTTGAGATCATTGACAAGTTCCCCCCTTGTAGTTGTAGGCTGATTTCTAACCTTCCTCATGATCAAGGATACCCCACGAGGTGAGATTTTGCGTGGAGCCCCAGATCTTTGTCGATTGACAGTCATTTTGTACTTCTTCCATTTTCTTACTATGGCACCAACAGTTGTCTCCTTCTCGCCCAGCGTCTTACTGATGGTTTTGTAGCCCATTCCAGCCTTGTGCAGGTGTATGATCTTGTCCCTGACATCCTTAGACAGCTCCTTGCTCTTGGCCATTTTGTAGAGGTTAGAGTCTGACTGATTCACTGAGTCTGTGGACAGGTGTCTTTCATACAGGTGACCATTGCCGACAGCTGTCTGTCATGCAGGTAACGAGTTGATTTGGAGCATCTACCTGGTCTGTAGGGGCCAGATCTCTTACTGGTTGGTGGGGGATCAAATACTTATTTCCCTCTGCAGAATGCAAATAAATTCATATACTTTCCACAATGTGATTTTCCGGATTTAATTTGTGATGTGCTATCTCTCACTGTTACCAATAACCTACCCTTCAATTATGGGCTGCTCATGTCTTTGTCAGTGGGCAAACTTACAAAATCAGCAAGGGATCAAATACTTATTTCCCCCACTGTATATATATATATATATATATATATATATATATATATATATATATATATATATAAATGTGAATGAGTGGAGGAGTGGCCTAGTGGTGGACTTTGGTTCTGGGGAACTGAGTTCGATTCCCACTTCAGGCACAGGCAGCTCCTTGTGACTCTGGGCAAGTCACTTAACCCTCCATTGCTCCATGTAAGCCGCATTGAGCCTGCCATGAGTGGGAAAGCGCAGGGTACAAATGTAACAAAAAAAAAAAATAAAATATATATATATATATATATATATACATATACACACACACGTTTTTTTTTAAAATAGTATAATTTTTAAAGATATAGTATAACTTCTGTTTCCCTTGTGGTTCCTTTTTTGTTATTTAAACACTTTTGTATTTATATGTATATATTTAAGTTGATTATGTCAGCATTTTTAATCTAATTTTGAATGTTTATTATACTGTGTTCTATGTAGACCCCTGAAGCAGGTGCGGAAACATGGCCCGTGTCGGGTCTCCCTTCAATCAAATTTGGATTATTAAAAAATTTTTATATAAGCACTGTGTCCCTTTTGTTTTTAAAGGCTCTTTGTGCTGTTTTTTTTTTTTTTTTGCTTGGACTTTGTGTGCTTTGTTCCTTCTCTTTGTTACACTGCAGTTTTGGAATACCACAACACCATGCCAATAGTCTAAAAACGTTTTATTAATGAATGTGACTATGCTACATCCCTATCAATTACATGATTAAACAATATTGCTAACATTTTATTGCCAATTTCCCCTTCCCCATTAAGACACATAGAATCCACATGCAAAATATGATAAAATACGCATAATTGATCCCGATTCGTCTTTGGCATTTACAGAACACAGATGATAGAAGTCTGTCAAATACGGGCCTTACTTCCTGACTACTGGAACTGCCATCTAAGCACCACTCCTGCCAAATCCAAACAAAACACCAATGAGGAATTTTGTTTTGCTTCTATCCTCTATTTAGGGATCCTGTGTTTAACCAAGCTATTTTTGAATTCTGTCACGGTCTCTGCCACTTCCCCGGGCAGCATGGTCTTAATCAGAGGAACATATCAAGTCTACATATGTAGTTCACATATTTTATCTGATGAGTTATCTTGTTGGGCAAGACTGGATGGACCATGCAGGTCTTTATCTGCGGTCACCTATGTAGAGTATGACATTTCTGTGATGAAGCTACTGAAGACTTAGGGCTAAGTGCTAAATGCGGCACACTTGTTTGATGCTGTTCTACACAATGTATACAAGTTGTGCAACTTGGGGATAGTTTCTAAGGTGGTAAAGAATAATATTGCAAATCTAGCAGCCTGAATGCCTGTTGTAGAGGTGAAGGCCTGCTTGAACTGCTGTTTCATCTCCCTGAGGGCTGAACTGCCCTCCACAGGGATGGTGGTGGTCTTGGTCACATTTTTGACCAGGGTGTCCACTTTGGGGAACCACCAATACTTCTCCACTGCTTCAGGAGGGAGTGGTTATTGCTTATCCAGAAAAACCCTTGGAGCCTCCCCCCCCCCCCCCCCCCTCAGAGCACTCTTGTACATATAATAGCCATTCTGGGTCAGACCAATGGTCCATCTAACCCAGTATCCTGCTTACAACAGTGGCCAGAACAGGTCACAAGTATTTGGCAGAGACCCAGAGAGATACTGTACTTTGGACTTTTGCTACAGGCTTGAAAATGCATCCAAATGTTAAAATGGCTTCCATATTAAGAAAGTACAAACTACAGGACATCTGGCAAGTTTGCTTAGCTTTGACAAAAATTTGAATTACTGTGTTCTGGCTTTTTAGTATAGAATACTGGTGATTGTCACTGGAAGACATCAGGTTCTCTACCCTCCATCTGCTGGTAGGAAGGGGATACAGAGTACTTTAATGCAGACTGGAATATAAGACAAATCAAAACTATCCAACAGTTGGTATCTTTGTTTAAGAGAATGCGGTGATGTTTGCTGAATTAAAGTGTTCAAGAAAATGAAGTTTATCAGGAAAGGTGGGCAACAATTTTGCCTCTATTACCACTGTATGTAAACATGCCAACGAAACCTCTCAGCCTGGTAGTTCCTCCTTTTTAAAAAGCTTAGTTAAAGAAAATATACTTTTACAAAATAAGGTTGAGATGCTTGAAAATTATCAACGTTCTAATACTCTTAGACTGTTAAATTTTCCAAAACAGCTGTCTATCTCACCTCTCATTACTTTTAAAAAATACCTTACAGAAGTATTGAAAGTATCCGAACAGTCATATCCTCCTATATCAAAGATATTTTATGTAACGTCTTTTTTGAAGAGAGATTCTGAAAGAGTAATTCCCCCAGCAGAAACTGGGGATGTAAATCTAACACAAATGATAGAAGATGATACGGTGGGACTTACGTCAGCAACACTCAAAGTTACATTTATTCTACAACCAGATAGAGACTGGATACTAAAACAATATTTTTTGCATAGAGAACAGAATTTCCTTGGTTATAATATAAGAATGTATCCAGACGTCTCAAAGGTAACGCAGAAGAAAAGACAGGAATTTCTCAAACTTCGCCCCAAGGCATTGCAATTGGGAGCAATGTTTTGGTTAAATTTTCCCTGCAAATGTGTTATAAAGTTAAATTCTGTTAAATATATATTTTATGACTCTAAACAACTTAATTTTTTTTTGGACTCTAAGTTACCTGGCTCACCCATTTCATTACCGGGACCTGTAATAACTTCTACGCCATAAAGTATATACTCGGACTTTTTGCTCAGCCACCTTTTTCTTAGATGTTATTAAATATAATTTTCCTGATATATAGTATATAATGCCTCCATATTGTGGACTAAAGATGAGAAATAGATCAAGATTTTCCTTTTCTTTGATGAAAAAATTATTTTATGTTATGAATGATTAATAGTCATCTTTGCTGATTTCAAGAATTGTACTTGAATTAAAATGTTAAAAGTGATAAATAAAGAAATAAAAAAAAAAAAAAAAAAAAAAAAAAAAGCTTAGTTAAAACAAGGGCTAGAATTCTGGTACCATGAGTCTTCATTCACAACGCTCCCACTGTTACTAGTCTGATGTAGCATGGTCTCAATATCCAACCTCCAAGCATCATTGACCACATCTTTTCCTCCCCCCTCCCCCACCAAGGGCAATGATCACTGCCTCTACAGCATTTAAGAGGTAGTAGGTCCCAGGTATTAAAGGTCCCATATGGAATTCCAACCACAGACTATCTCAAAACATGCAGCACTGGCATTGAGACAGCCCAGAGACAATCTTTCAAATTTAGAAGGGGGGGGGGGGTCTGTTTTCACTTTCCTTCATTTTACTTTGTACTTATAATCTCTGCTGAATATGATGTTCTTGTATGTCCATCCTTGAGCCCAATCTGCTACCTTCCACTCTCCATTCTGGTCCTACTCTCCAGACAACCAATAATTCCATTATTTCTAATACCTGTCCATAAAATGATTTTTTTTGTCCATGATTAATGATGCTTGCAAATAGATATAAAGTCAATGAACACACCATCTATTTAAAACCAACAGCAGTTTCAACTTCTAATTCACAATGCTCTAGATCAGGGGTAGGCAACTCCGGTCCTCGAGAGCCAGAGGCAAGTCAGGTTTTCAGGATATCCACAATGAATATGCAGGAGATAGATTTGCATACCATGGAGGCAGTGATTGCAAATCTATCTCCTGCATATTCATTGTGGATATCCTGAAAACCTGACCTGCGGCTCTCAAGGACCGGAGTTGCCTACCCCTGCTCTAGATTATAGAAGAATAGCAAGTAGGTCAAAGCATCATTCAGAACATCTTCATTTGTAGAACTAATTAGATAAAGTGAAGATGAAGAAATCTATTAATCTGATGACAAACTATCAAATATTTGAAAAAAATATTGCCCAATTACAGGCAAGAACTTATTTCTTTTGTGGCAATCCTAGTATTTATAAAACAGGCAGATTCCTCTTGAATCCTTCCAGCAGCTTACTTCCCCCATCCCTGCCCCACTCACTGCTCCAACACTATCCGGAAAAGACAAGATCACTTCCAGCACTAGGCAGCCTATAAATACCAAACAATACCCACTAGATCCTCAGCTCAGTTCCATCTGGTTCTTCACCTCTGGCCTCTCTTCCATCTCTTCAGAAAGACCTGGGCTAACAAATCCAAGTATTTCCTAAATACTAAAGTTGGTAAAAAGTGGTTACAATAACCAATTCTGAAAGGTTTTCATGGAAACATTGACTGCTTGTTCCAGCTCATGACCCTGAACCACTGTCAAGTTTCCAGAAACAACCAGAGTTGAGGCATGTGCTGTAAAATGATGTGTACGTTCTATTGAGCCTACAAATAGGTGGGAAAATGTGGGATATATATATATATATACTAGGAAAAAATGCCCGTTTCTGAGCGCAATGAAACGGGCGCTAGCAAGGGGCCCCCTCCCTCCGAGATACTTGCCTTGTTCGCTGTGGCGTTTCCGTTTCGGCCCTCAAGTGTCATAGCTCCGCCCTTGACGTCATGAAGTTTTGATGCGAGAGCGGTGCAGACACTCCAGGGCACACCGGATATCTCGGGCGCCTCAACTTCCGTGGAGGCTTCAGAACGTTGGGGTTGCCGATGACACAAAATTATTCAGGGTCGTCAAGTCGCAGGAGGAATGTGAACGATTACAGGAGGACCTTGCGAGACTGGGAGAATGGGCGTGCAAGTGGCAGATGAAGTTCAATGTTGACAAGTGCAAAGTGATGCATGTGGGTAAGAGGAACCCGAATTATAGCTACGTCTTGCAAGGTTCCGCGTTAGGAGTTACGGATCAAGAAAGGGATCTGGGTGTCGTCGTCGATGATACGCTGAAACCTTCTGCTCAGTGTGCTGCTGCGGCTAGGAAAGCGAATAGAATGTTGGGTGTTATTAAGAAGGGTATGGAGTCCAGGTGTGCGGATGTTATAATGCCGTTGTATCGCTCCATGGTGCGACCGCACCTGGAGTATTGTGTTCAGTACTGGTCTCCGAATCTCAAAAAAGATATAGTAGAATTGGAAAAGGTACAGCGAAGGGCGACGAAAATGATAGTGGGGATGGGACGACTTTCCTATGAAGAGAGGCTGAGAAGGCTAGGGCTTTTCAGCTTGGAGAAGAGACGGCTGAGGGGAGATATGATAGAAGTGTATAAAATAATGAGTGGAATGGATCGGGTGGATGTGAAGCGACTGTTCACGCTATCCAAAAATACTAGGACTAGAGGGCATGAGTTGAAGCTACAGTGTGGTAAATTTAAAACGAATCGGAGAAAATTTTTCTTCACCCAACGTGTAATTAGACTCTGGAATTCGTTGCCGGAGAACGTGGTACGGGCGGTTAGCTTGACGGAGTTTAAAAAGGGGTTAGATAGATTCCTAAAGGACAAGTCCATAGACCGCTATTAAATGGACTGGAAAAATTCCTCATTTTTAGGTATAACTTGTCTGGAATGTTTTTACGTTTGGGGAGCGTGCCAGGTGCCCTTGACCTGGATTGGCCACTGTCGGTGACAGGATGCTGGGCTAGATGGACCTTTGGTCTTTCCCAGTATGGCACTACTTATGTACTTATGTACTTATATATATATATATAAATAAAATAGTCTGATCTCCTTAGGCAGCCATATGGTTCATCCTCTGTAGCAGCAAGGACATCACATAATACAACCAGCCTCTTGGCTACAGTTTGGCTTCAGCTCTGATGAGGCAGGTCAGGCACTCTTTGGTACTGTATTCTCTTCAGCTCAGTGCAGCAGCTGACTCACCCAGCCTTGCTTGTCCCAGTATTCCCAACTAGGTGATAAACCTCTCTTCCTACCTGGGCCTTATCCTGTCTTCATGTTATATTCTGGTATATTTTTACTATGCTGCTAATCATGCAGAATGAATTTGCAGAATGATCCTTAATTGTGGAAGCTTTTTAGTTTCTGAGGTGTGGTTTTGCTTTAATTTGGACATGGCAGTCTACTATTCTATGTACTCTCAAATTCCTGAATGTCTGTGGCAGAATGTTTCCACTACTTTTCCATAGGTTTTCATGAATGATTTCACAGTTGCATTTTTCAAATGTTCTTCAGTGGGGGATATGTAAAATACCTGGCACATAGTATAGTCCTATCATTCTGGTACCAACTGGTTTTGAGCAGAAGTTGTTTTCCTCAAAAGTGTGTGAAGACATGAAGGGGTCAGTTATTGACCTCCTCAACTTACCCCTTGACCGACTTCAAAACTGCCAAATGGGTAGTGCTAGAGATCATCACTCATTAGTGAGAGGCAGTTAGCAAGAATAACAAGTGTTATGCTATGTTACTAATCGGTATTATGTGTAAGCACAAACAAGCCATGTATGTATTATCCGGGGTTGTACTTACAGAAATCACAGTATTGTTAACACCATATAAGGTATAGTACAAAGCTTGTAGTTCAGACACAAAATCTGATTGCTGAATCCCTGTCTCTCAACGCTGATACAAACACTTTCTTACACTACTATGAGAACTGGTCATTTAATTACCAGTGTTGGATGGGAATCTGGAGACTTTGAATTGGACTGTTTCAAGTTGCTCAATGATACCGGTTACTGCTTGGCCCCAGATAAAACTTCTGCTCTTACTGTATGCGGTGCTGTGTGTGGCTGAGTTCTCTCTCTGGTCCCTTCAATATCTTTTAATATTTTTATTTTTCCTCCTGCTAGTACAAAGCCAATATAGCATTACTGGAACTTTGAAAGTTGTTTATTTAACTGAATAATTTAGCCAAATAAATATTTGCTTGCATTTCTGTTGCATCCATCTCACAGCTGGGAATTTCTCTATTCTAATTTAAGTGTTTGGGGATATCCTTTCCTGGTTGCAGAATTCTCGAGCCTCCTCCGGGTGATGCCCCTCTAGAGTCAAAAACTAAAAATATGTTTGATACTGTACACAAAAACTGGTACATGTGATTGCAATATTTTTAAGATGGTATTTCTTAAAAAAAAAAATCTTTAAAGTAAACCAAGATGTTAAATTGGGAGCTGGTTAATATTTGCCATTTAATTTTGTCTACTTTACTCATCATTCTTTCTGCATTTGTACTTTCTTCCTTCATACCCTTGTCACCCTTTTCGGCCCTGTTCTCTACATAATGGTTAGTCTCTCACTCTTCTCTTCATAGTTGTCTTTTGTCTTATCTTCAGGCTACTTTCTGAAGTGGGAGCAAAAGAAACTTGGTAGTGAAAAAGATTAGGGCATGTAGTTTGAAAGCTTGCATACTGGCAGTGATTTCTGGCTTTTAATGAGCATTTCCGGCCATGGTCATCTTGCTCTTCACTATTCATATATTAATAATCTTCACAGTACTCTAGAGATAACACATGTTAATAATCGCCAACATAAGCCACAAACACACTTTAGTATACTGCTATAGATAGTATATGAGGTCATGGGATACAGCGAAGATACTTACCTGTAGCAGATATTCTCCAAGGACAGCAGGCCTTATATGTTCACAAGTGGGTAATGCAGGCCACGTTGCCTGGTCCGGATCTTATGACAAGCATAAGAGCTTTGTGGAGTGTGAGTCACGCTCCACCACACAAGCATGCATGACTTCTCGCCCGCCACACGAACACGGTCATAACAGCAAAAAAGGAAAAATAATAAAGGAAACAACTCCAACGGCGGGATTTTTTTTTTTTTTTTTTTACCCTGCGCTTTCCCACTCATGGCAGGCTCAATGCGGCTTACATATTATATACAGGTACTTATTTGTACCTGGGGCAATGGAGGGTTAAGTGACTTGCCCAGAGTCACAAGAAGCTGCCTGTGCCTGCAGTGGGAATCGAACCCAGTTCCCCAGGACCAAAGTCCACCACTCTAACCACTAAGATTGTGAGAATACAAGGCCTGCTCTCCTCAGAGAATACCTGCTAGAGGTAAGTGTCTTTGCTTTTTCTGAGGACAAGCAGGCCTATCTATTCTCACAAGTGGGGAATCCCTAGCATCCAGGCTCTACAAAAATAAACATTGGTCAACTGGGCCTCACAATGGCGAGGATATAATGCAGATTAACCTGAAACTATATACAATCTGAATGAGAGTGAAGCCTGAAACAGAATAAAACGGGCCTAAGAGGGTGGAGTTAGATTCTATACTGCAAAGAGATTCTGCAACACTGTCTGCCCGAACCGACTGTCGCGTCGGGTATCCTGCTCAAGGCAGTAGTGTGATGTGAATGTGTGGACTGACGACTACGTCACAGCCTTGCAAACTTCTTCAACGCTAGTTCGGTATTTAGAATACGTACAGTATATGTGAACATGTATGCATATTTTTCCATTGTGGCTGTTCTGAAAACCTGCCCACAGAGTGACCAGGTTTGGAAAGCCCTACACTACACAGTTCATTTACTTTTTAGGAGCAAAGGCATGATCTCACATGGTTCTCTGTGGAAGACTGAATTGAAAGAGTGAGGCATTCTAGATATTGTGAGGAACCCAGGAGGGTGAGGGAATAAGGAGCCGGGGAAAGGAGTAGGGCGGATGGATTTCCCCGCCCGAGGGTTAACCCCAAGTCCCTAAGGGAGGGAAGCCATGAGGCCACGCCCTCAGGGAGGTATAGATATCTGAGAAACATAGGAAGGAGGGAGGGCTACAAGTCCCAGTATCCTGTGCAATCTGACAGGGAAAAGGAAAGGGAACAGAGGTGGAACTACAGATCCCAGGATGCTGAGGAAGGGGGGAGGGATTAGGGAATGGCAAATAAGCCGGGTAGGGAGGAACAGGTGAGGAATATAAAGGGAGAAGAACTAATGGACTGGGAAGCGACGGGGCGCTTCAAACCTCTTGAGGCTGATGATCTGGAGCCTATGGAGGTGACTGCTCTGGCCCAGTTGCAGGGAAGGGAATTAAAAGGACTCCTAGCCAACCTGGCTTCTAAGCTGGTGAGATGGGGGAGGCAAATCAAGCAGCTGTTCCAGCCCCAGCTGAAATGGTTTTTCCAGAGGCAGCTGAAGGTGAGCAGCTAAGTGACAGAATTTTGGAACTGTAGCCTTGCCCTGGGCTCCAAGGAAGAGAGCATTTGTTTGAACATTGTGGACTGTGGCATTTCCCTGTGTTCAAGGGTAAAGCCTCTTGGGACTTGGAGCTATTTGCCTGGACCTGTGTTTGGGGAGGGAAGGCATTTTGGCTTTGAAAGGTGGCCTTTCCCTGGGCTTAAGGAAAAGGCATTCTGGAACCTTGACCTGGTCTTAAGGTGAAAAGACTTTTGGACTTTTGAACTGGGGCATGTCCCTGTGCTTAAGGGAAAGGCATTTGTGGGACCCTTAAAACTATCACCTGCCCTGTGCTAGAAGGGAAGGGGGAACTCTGCAGGGCCAGTAGCATTCGGGCCTCCAATCCCTGGACTTGAGGATTCCCAGACCGGCCAGGTGGAGGGCCATGATAAGGGAAAACTGTAGCCAACTTTGAATCAATAAACAGCACTGGTGCACAGGAGCCTGCATTTTGTGTTCTCTGAGTGGGATTAATGTACCTGTGGGGAAGAGCAAAGCGGTATTCCCCAGGAGATGGACCACCTCCAGGGGACCCTGGAGTTGCCGAAGGCAGTCTGTGGACAATATGCAGGATACCACCACAAATGGCAGGGGTTTAGACTTCTAACAGAGGATTCTGTTGACGAAAGTTGATATAGGAGCAGGAAAAGGACAATGGTTTAGGATACAAAGGAGATTTTTGTGACAGTAGGAGTGAGTGGTATCTCACTACCTGGAGGCAAATGAGCTGGCTAGGATCATAAACTAGGATAGGAGATGCAGAAACAAGGAAAAGGGGCTTTCTATAGCTTAGATAGTGGCCTAATCACTTTTGGTTCACCTGTCATCTGTCCGACACAATAAAGCTCCTTCTCCTTAGGATGGCGAGGGTTGCGGCTGACTTGCTTTCTTAGCTTAACCGGCAGTCTTTGAATCCTGCTACACATCCTCCATACCAAGAGGTGGCCGCACATAACAAAAGTAAGTCTCCCTCCTGCTAACATAGCGACAACTACTCTACACAAAGAATAGCACCTCTAACTTGAAGCCTCCTAGATCAAGGTTATAAGGGAAGCTTGCATTTTTGTAGATGACAAAGATTTCCAGTTAGATGGACACCCTAAAGGAAGATGTGATAGACAAAAACTGGAAATCGAGGAGAACTATGCTATTACCTTGCCACAGTTGAACTGTTTAGAGTGGAGCCCAGTTTGGGTTTCTATGGCTGGTGACTTGTGTGCCCTGGTGCTGCTTAAATCTACTCTACCTGTGGCACATGACTGAAAGGGGGGGGGGGGGGGGTAAATTGCACCATGTTTAGTCACTCAAAGGTCTGATTGGTGTCCTTATTACTGCTATGGGGAAAAGTAAAAGTAAGCCAAGAGCCTTCTCAGGCACTGTAATGGCAGCAGTAGCCCCTATAAATCATGCAACAACTCAGTCAAGTGAGTGGAAGAGACCAGACTGCAATTGTGCTGTCTTCCTCTGTGACTGGTGCTTCTTTAAGTCCCATAGCTCTGCCACCACCTCTCCCTCCATATAAGGAAGGTCAATCTGTGGAACGGCCATGGAGCTGCAGTAATGGACTCTAGAGAGTTTCCAACTTACATACAGCTGTCTCTACTACTACTACTACTCATTTCTATAGTGCTACTAGGTATACACAGAGTCCCTGTTCCTAGTGGGTTCACAATCTAAAGTTTTGTACCTGGGGCAATGGAGGGTTAAGTGACTTGCCTAGGGGGTCGCAAGGAGCTGTAATGGGAATTGAACCTCTTTTCCCAAGGATCTCATTCCACTGTACTAAGTATTAGGATACACCTCCTACAAAATGCAGGTCTGTCCCAAAAAATATGGCAGAGGCCCAAGCTCTACAGCTGACCTGAACACCACTCTGTAGCGTCAGAGGCCAGTGCTAGCCCATGGTTCTGGGTGTGCTCTCTCAGTAGAACATTTTTAAAAAAAATTTCCAGATTTGGCTTTTCCCTCGTATATGCGGGGTAATGAATGTGGGCGTTTTGCTAGCTTGCTGCTCATTGCCGTTGCAGTGGTGGGTGGGGCGTGGGTGAGTTACAAAGGGACCTTCTACTTTTAGAAAATGTTCTTCTCTACACCACTCTCTAAAGCAATATCTTTGCCAAAGGAAAAGCGGTCTGGCTGTGGGGGAGGCTGAAAAGCCTTCAGGTAAGATTTCATTGTTTGATATATGGCTAACTGCCTTCTGCAGGGGATTGCGGGGGTGGGGGTGGGGGGGGGGAACCCTGACTCAGACCACTATTGATAAATTAAGACCACAAGTTCAAACTTACTTGAAGATGTTGGGGAAATAGTGAAACTCAGACCTTGCAAGTTACAGGTGCTATTGAATAGGAGGACATACTGGCACTTCAAAGACAAACGGAATTTTCCAGAACTTTTAGGGAAAATAAATAAAAATGTAAGGTTGTTAAATTTTCCTCAGACTTGTATATCACCAGTAATTCTTCAATGCAAATATTGTGTTGAGGTCTTCCAATAGTTTATGCCTTGGATAAATGCAATTACAAAAGCTACTATGTTTGTTCTTCCAATTCTGTGCATGTTCAAGAGGCTGCTCCTCTAAGTGGGCTTGAATTATCAGTTTCAAGTTTAACAGCATTTATGCAAATTTCACAAGATGGTATTACCAGGGCGACACTTCTAGCACCTTTTGGCTCCAAATGGATAAAATTAGAATTCTGAAACTGTTTAAAACAAAAACAAAACCAGGCTAAAGTTTTGTGGGCAAAAAGTTAAGTTTTAACGTTGCATGCCTATGAACCTGAGTGGTTCTTGCAACTGAGGCTTTTCTCTTTATAGTACCCCTGCAAACGTTATACTTCTGATTTTGATCAGGCATGTTTATTTTGATCCTGCTCACCTTGAGGCTTTTCTGCTTGATAAACTGCATAAAGGAAAAATTAAGCCTTACCAAAGTTTCTTTTCTTTAGACAGCGAAATCATTCTGCACAAATGAGTTATCATGCCTTCCCAACAGCAGGCAGAGGTAGAGAAAAGACTGAATTCTACTGCGAATTCACCAATATAAGTTGTGGTGCCCCCTTGAAGATTCCAGTATCCATCTGCCAAAGCAGAAGGCCCTTCTAACGCACCCATGCCCCAACCACTGCAAACACAAGGAGCAGCAAGCTAGCAAAACACACTCACTACCCCACATATACCAGGGAAAATCCAAATCTTGGAATGAATCAAAAAAACATTTTCTGTCGAGCTACTGTGAGAGCACAGAGCACATCCAGAACCACAGGTCAAGGAGTTTCGCTAACTAAAGAAAATTAAGGCACAATTTCTCCTCTCTCAGCATCAGCTCAACCATTCTCCATAAATGGGATGTACTGAAGCAGATCTACTGGGCAGGGGAAGACCCCGCCCCATGCACATCCAACCCGTAATGCTTGGCAAATGAACAAAGTGATGATTACATCGCCGCCCTACATATCTCCTCAGGGGATACCGACCAGGTCTCTACCCAAGAAGTGGCTGAGTCCTAGTAGACGATTTCAGGACATTCTCGCTGATGTAGGCAGACTCAATAGCCATCTTACTCCACTGCACAATTATTGCCTTCAAGGCCACCTGATCCTTCCAAGGGTCATGAAACATCACAAAGGAGGGCAAGCAAATCTCCCAATTTACATGGGAATGAGAATGCACCTTTGGCAGAAAAGAGGAAATGATTCACAAGGCACAGAATCCTCAATAAAAGGACAAATAAGGATCACGACACAAAAGAACCTGTAGCTCAGACACCTTCTGAGCTAAACTAATGGCTACCAAACACATACTAATGTTGTGGTCCTTAATGGAGGCCAAACATAAGGGCTTATATGGAGCCCTAGACAGTCCCCTGAGCACCACACTGAGGTCCAAATGACGGAAAAGGCAACCAAAGCGGAGGGCAAACATATGCCACCCCCTTCAGAAAATGTGCTCTCTTTATGCAAAGCCAGAAACGCCACTTTCCCTCTGAAAATGGAGAATGCCGCAACCTGAACACCTCTGGGAGCTCAAAGCCAACCCTTGGTCCAGGCCCCGCAGTAAGAAGCCCAAAGTATCAGGAACCTGAACAAAGGAGACCACGTGTTCCCCACACCATGATTCAAGAACACACCAGACCCTGACCTAGGCTAGGGACATAGAAGACTTTTTGGGAACAAAGCAGCGTAGAAATCACTGCAGGAGATTATCCCCGTTGCTCCAAGCGCTTTCTCCTCCTTTCAATAACCAAACCGTAAGCCAGTTGGGGATCCGGGCCCTCCATTTCTACCGGTCCATACTAAAGGAAGCGGGTCCTCTGCAAGACGATACCGGAGGTCTGCAGGGCCAATCAGGAGCCATCAGCAAGACTAGATAAGGAAAGCACACAATCCTGCGCAAAAGATGCCCTATGAGGGGCCACAGAAGACATAGGGGCTCTAGCCACAGTTGAACCATGGCATTGATTCCCCAAGAGGCAGATCCCTCCACTGACTGAAGAAGCGATCTGCCTTTGTCGGCTCGCACTGTCACGTAGTGGGGGCCCCCAGCAATCCAGAATGAGCTGAAAGGCTTGATGCCCATCTCCCACTCCACTGGATCAAGGAGACAGCAGCTGATAAGAGTCCGCTTGCACACTGTCCTTGCCCACAATGTAAATTGCTGAAAGGAACAACAGATGGGTCTCCACCCATCGACAGACTTGCCGCCTCCAGAGTTGCCTCCTGACTCTGGGTACTTCCCTGCTTGTTGATGTATACCACTACTGTGGCACTGACATCACTGACTGACTTGACCTTGCCGGAACTTCAGCCATCGCTGGAGGGCAGGTGCACTGCCCAGGTTTCTAAGCAGCTAACAGTCCAAGCTGTCACCTCTTGGCTCAACCAAAGACCCTAAGCTACATGACCCAGATAGTGAGCTCCCCAACCGAGGAGACTCGCATCTGTAGTGACCAAAACCTACCGAGGGGAATCCACAGAAACCCCTTTCAACAGACGGGCCGCTATCTTACCAGTCCAGACTGAGCCTCGACTTTGGCGTGAGAGGAAGAAGACAGTGAAAGTCCTGACTGGTCGGGAGCCATCAGCAGAGAATGAATGTGGGCCCTTGCCCAAGAGAAAGCCTCCAGAGTCGCTGCCATGGAGTCCAGAAGCTGCAAGTAGCAAACTGTGGGCATCTGAAGCTTGCACAACCGCAGACTCTGCACTCGCTCCTCTAGAAGAAGCACCATCCCCCAGACCATGTTCAGTACCTAAGAGGGCACCAAGTTACTCTTGGGTCAATTTATGACCCAGCCCAAGGACTCCAGAAGAGAAATCACCTGAGCCGTGGCTTGAACAAACTCCGCCTCCAAGTCAGCCAGGTATGGGTGAACCCGCACTCCTTGGCGCCTCAGGTGTGCAGCCACCACCATAACCTTAGAAAAGGTGCATGGTGCCAGGCCAAAAGGCAAAGCTCAGAACTGAAAATGCTGCCCCTGCACACAGAAGCACAAATACCTCCTGTGGAAATCCATGATGTGGATATACAGATAGGTTTCCATGAGGTCCATGGAAGTTAAAACTCCCCTAGCCGAACCGATGCGATGACAGAGTGTAGAGTCTCCATGCAAAAGTGCAAGCCCATTCTGGACCTCAAAGGGGTGAAGGAGCTATATACGTGATCCAGCAGTCTAGTGCCTTGAAGAGGGCCATCTGGAACTTCCCACTCCGCTATCATGCAAACAAGAGCCTTGTATAAGGGAAAATGCTTTAGAGGACCAGTGAGCCCCTCCAGCAAGGGGTCCCTTCCATGGAATCCGCATTCATGGTGAAGAATCAGCCCAAAGCTCCTACACTACATAGGTCAAGATTAGAAAGCCAAATTGCAGAAGCACCACAAAAGTCAGAAGGGTGGGGGAGACAAAGAAAAATCAAGGGCATAAAACTCTGGTTGCCAGGATGCAATTTCTAAGTTCTGTGTCAGCCTGGTATAATGATTTTACAGCTGATGTAGGATGAACTTCTGTGCAGGTTATCCTTGTGTTTTCTTTCAATTCTCTTGCTATTAAGCCATAACAAAAACAAAAGAACCCCCTTAGGCAACAGAATAATAAAGGCACTTAACTTGTGCAAACAAGGAGCTATAAAAAGATTACACTGTGCTACCTAAAAAGGTATCAGTGTGGGGAGTGAGGAGGAATAACCTGCATGGAGCTGCAGTTACATCTTGCCGGGCAGACTCTTTAGTAAAATATAGCAAAGAGCAAGATGATCTTTTTTTATCCTTATCTTCTGTCCAATTATTGTACTTCATTTCCGCCTCTAAACTTTTGCCGATTCATATGGTATGTACTAATGATGCAGTATATCAAGAATAGACTAAACTTGAAACCTGCATTACTATGATTCTAATATCTACTCATAGCTCACATACCAAACAGCCGAATGAATAGGAAAAATAAAATGTCACACGAAGTTTTTAGATCATTCTAGAACACATTTCTCAAAACAAGTAGTAACAATGATGAGAGTAACTAGGTTAAAAAAAACCCTGCATGGTCCATCCAGTCTGCCCAGCAGTCACAATCATCATCAAATCATTGCTATACTGTTATTGGCTCAATATTTTACTCACTAAGTTCCGCTGTACGATGTTTTCCCCTATTCCATTGAGATACATAGCACCTGCACTCATAGCATATGATATACTCATTCTTGATAACAATTCGTTCTTACCATTTTCAGGACTCAGACCATAAAGTCTGCCCAGGCACTGGCCCTACTTCCCAGAAAAGTGTAATTTCATATATTGGGAGCGGAGGACTTCAGGGAAGCCTTAGTAGGCATTATGAGGGGGTCTTTTAATAAGCTGCGGCAGTGTTTTTACCTCACTGTAAAAGTCAGCTGGCAGTAAACACAGATGCCAGTTATATTCTTATGGGTGTCTCGGCGTTTAACACCAGCTGATTTCTACTGTGAGCTAAAAACGCTACTGTAGCTTAATAAAAAAGACACCCTATGGAAGATAACACAGAATAAGGGAAAGGAAAGGAATTAAGAATAGTTATTCATGTCCATAGGATCAAAGGCCGAGAACAGAACCTTCTGAAAAGACTAAAGCAAGCAAGAAGAGGTGGTACGAGAGATCAAATGCTGAAAATAGAAGCTTCTGGAAAGGTTTAAGGAAACAAAATGTCAAGTAAAAGGGTTCAAACCATAGGGAGACAACACCCATCCCACCCCTTTAACGTGTCTAAGATCACAGGTGGTATTAAAAGAAAAATAAATCACAAAGGATGAATTAGTGGAAGGAGCAAAAGTTATATGATATGATATAACTATTCATAAAAGAGAAAAAACATCTAAAGGAGTCAAATGAAACAGAGAAGCAGATATTCCATTCTCAAGCAGTCGAATACATCAAGATATTGCTCAGATAAGCAATAAAGAAAATGTTATAATTAACAGAGCAAAACATCTGTGGTCAAGAACATTAATTTTAATTCACTTGGATATGGGGAAATAAGAGTTTAACAAGCTGCAGCAGATATTTTAAGTTAGTCCAATAAAAAGAAGTTACCTACAAAACTCGTACATTGAGCCTTATTTCCACATAAAATAAACCACAAGCAGAAATTGAGAGATGGGAGAATATTGATAAAGTCTGAAAAAAACTTTAGAGATTTTTGTTTAAAGCTGTAGAGAAAAAAAAACAGACAACTTTATAAAGCAAAATGAATTCCTAAACTGATTTTTGACATTCATTTTGCCCATCCAGCAAGCTGGACGAAATTCAATTATACTCAGACCTGGAAGAATTCTTTACAAAACTGCGCCTGAAGGCACATTTTCACAACAAAGGAAATCCCAACTAACTGGAATACAGTTTTAAACAAAAGAACACTTACTTGACCACACAGGATGGACAAAACAACAAGCTGGACAACTACATAGAAAGCTTCAGACTAGAGAGTTGCACGGGGACATAAATCTTACCCATCCCCGCCCGTCCCTGCTGGAATCTTACCCATCCATCCCCGCAAAAATGTAACCCATCCCAACCTGTCCCCACCCATCCCCGCAAGAATTTAACCCATCCTCACCTGTCCCCGCAAGAATTTAATGGTACATAAAAGAAAATTCCAGTCAGCTCCCTCACTCTCTCTGGATTTGAGCCAAAGCACTGTAGGCAAAGAAGGAATGGAAGCTGAAGCTTGGAACACTCTGGTGTGCACATGTAAGATTTGTCTCTGATTTACTGGCACTGTGTACTGAGAGGTCACCACATGCACGCACCAATAGGTCAGGTGACATCTGATGATGCTCATGCCTGTGTCAGAGCTGAGGTCTGCTCATCAGCCCGGGAGCAAAGAGGATTAATTGTAACATAGTAAGTGACAGCAAATAAAGACCTGAATGGTCCATCCAGCCTGCCCAATAGTCACACTCATTATCAATTCATGATTAAATTAATGAGTGTGATATTATGTACTTGATTATGGTCTCTCTTTTGTGTTTCTGGAACACAGACCATAGAAGTCTATCTGGCCCTATCCTTATGTTCCAACTGCTGGAGTTGTCGTTGAAGCCCACTCCAATCTACGCGTCTTCTCAATTGTGGGACACAGATCGTAAAAATCTGTCCAGAACTGTCCTTGTGTTTCAACCACTGAAGTTGCTGTCTAAGCCCTTTCCAGCCCATCCTAAACCAGGTATTGGCCCTAGTTAATCACAGCTAGAGTTGCCATCTAAGCATTACTTCACACATCCACACACATGCAGCCATTTAAGGTTAGGTTTTTTTATAACTTCCATTTTCTAATTAGAGATCCTCTGTGTTCATCCCATGCCTTTTTGAATTCCATCATTTGTCTCTCTACCACCTCCTTAATGGAAAATTTTCCACATTTGTGCTGTTAAAGCAAGGAGGAAGAGGAGGAGGAGGAGACAGCACTCAAAAAAACTTGGTACTCGGTAGATGAGAGGCTGGTGCAGGTGTAGCTTACACTTCCACGGGAACCCCACAGAACTGCTTCCATCCCCACGGGAACCCCACAGGAACCGCTTCCGTCCCCGCGGGAACCCCACAGAACGGCTTCCGTCCCAGCGGGAACCCCGCAGAACTGCTCCCATTCCCACGGGTTCCGCAGGATTCCCGTGGACCCCGTTCCCGTGCAGCTCTCTACTTCAGACATAGGGTAAAATCACAACTTTCCAGCAAACAAAAGAAAATTCTGTACAATCTTACTCCACCAGAAAGAGCAGCCATAAGAACTCTACAAACTAACCCACACATTATCATCAAACCCGCAGACAAAGGAAGCTCAGTGGTGATTATGGACACAGAAAAATACATTGAAGAAGGGTACAGACAGCTCTCAGACAATACATACTACAGGAAACTAACTGAGGAGGATCCCACACAGGATTATACAAAGCAGCTGAAAGACCTGATCAGAACATTTCCTTAACAAGTACAGCCACACCTGAAGAAACTTATACCAAACCTGCCTTCTGTGGGCACATTCTACATGCTACCCAAAATCCACAAACCTGGAAACCCTGGTAGACCAATCATATCGGGTATTGGCACACTCACGGAGGAAATATCTGGACTCGTAGAGGGAATTCTGAAACCTCTCGTGCACAAAACAAACAGCTTCTACAAGACACCACAGACTTTCTGAATAAATTGAAAAATATCAAGCAATTACCACCAAGCACCATTCTGGTCACGATGGATGTAGAATCACTATACAGCAACATTCCCCATGCCGATGGCATAGCTGCATGTGGGAGGCTCCTAAAAACATCCACACTGGACCATCAATACTCACCAGAAACTATTACAAAAGTTATTTTAACTCATAACTACTTCCGCTTTAACAATGATATCTATCTACAAACAATGGGCACTGCGATGGGCACCAGGACAGCACCCCAATATGCCAACCTTTTTATGGCTGAGCTGGAAGAGACATTTCTGAATACATACCAGACCAAACCCCTAAAATACTACCGGTACATCGATGACATTTTTATGATTTGGACTGAGGGGGGAAGAAAAACAATTTTACAATTCCTTCAATACATACCATCCTACAATCAGATTCAAAATTGACTACTCCCCAGAAAAGTCAATTTTTTGGACACCAGTCTCAATCAGTGATGGATATATACAAACATCCATATACAAGAACCCGACAGACAAATGCAGCTACCTCCACAACTCCAGCTTCCACCCTTCACATACAAAAAGATCCATTATTTACAGCCAAGCCACAAGATACCACCGTATCTGCTCTGACCCAGGGGACAGAGAGACACCTTGAAATCCTTACTGCATCCTTCAAACAGAAAGGCTACAACCCCAAAATAATCTCGAAGAATATTGCCCCCTCCCTCAAAAACACCCAGGGAAAATCTGCTACAGTACAAAGAAAAAAAGCCACAGACAGAACCCCCCCCTTATAGTGACATACGACCCAGAGCTGGAAAAATTAAGAAAAATCATAAAAGATCTGCAGCCTCTACTCCAGGAGGATGAATTACTGAAAGAGATATTCCCATCCTCACCAGTGCTGGCCTTCCGTCAGCCACCCAACTTAAAACACAAGCTAATTAGAAGTAAGCTTCCAACACAGACTCAAAAAGAAAAGAATGGCACACATCCTTGCAATATATCCAGCTGCAAACTATGCCAAAACATTTCGCAGGACCCCATCCACGGTCATTCACAAAGCAAAAATATTTCAATATTAAGGAATCTTTCATGTGCTCATCTTCCAATGTGGTACATACCATTCAATGTAAAAAAAATGCAACAAAGGCTGCTACATTGGAGAAACCAGTCAGATGCTAAAGAAGAGATTTAATTTACACAGACACCATATGAAAAATGCCAGAACCGATAAAGATGTCACGCCTGTGGGGCAGACTTTACAAAACCAGAACACTGTACCAGTGACTTCATGATAAGAATCTTAAAAGGGAACTTTAAAAACAATACAGGAACGCAAGACCTTTGAAGTCAGAATGATTAAATATTTTGACACCCACCAGACAGGACTTTACAAAGATCTGGATTTTCTAGCACATTATAAACCATAAAATTCTACTGCTTTGTCACCCTCCTGTCTCCATGCATATCCCCCTGTCCTTCTTCCTGTCTCTCATCTATCCACCCCCATCCTGTTAGACTGTCACTGGAATGCTTTGATGTTTCACTTATATACTGTCATCTACCAACCTTTGCTTATTTCCGATCTGACGAAGAAGGGCAACCTTTGAAAGCTAATCAAGAAATGTATTAAGTTATGTCCAATAAAAAAAGGTATCTTATTTTCTTTTCCATGTTTTATTTCTAACTAGCCGTTAAACCCGTTAAAACGGGCAAGATTTGTGTTTTGCAAAATGTAATTCTCACCTCCATCCATCCATGTCCAGCAACCCTGCTCTCTCCCCTGCCCTCCCCCCTATGTATTCCCTGGCCTCCCCTCGTCCACCAACCATCCTCTACCCTGCCCTCCCCCCCATATCCAGCAACCCTCCTCTTTCCCTTGGCCTCCCCACCCCGTCCACCAACCCTGCTCTCCCATGCCCTCCCCCCCATGTCCAGCAGCCCTCCTGTCTCCCCTGGCCTCACCCCGTCCACTGACCCTCCTCTCTCCCCTGCCCTCCCCCCATATCCAGCAACCCTCTTCTTTCCCTTGGCCTCCCCCCCCCCCACCCTGCTCTCTCCCCTGCCCTCCCCCCATGTCCAGCAACCCTCCTCTCTGCCCTGCTCTCTCCCCATGTCCAGCAACTTTCCTCTCTGCCCCCTGCTCTCCCTCCATGTCCAGCAACTTTCCTCTCTGCCCCCTGCCCTCCCCCCATGTCCAGCTACCCTCCTCGCCGCCGCTCCCTCCCCCCTCCGTGCTGGGCCCCCTGCACTGACATGAGAGCGCCTCTCACCTCCGTGTGAAAGCGCTGCAGGCAGATCTCTCTGCTGCTGCCTGCAGCGCTTCCACACGGAGGTGAGAGGCGCTCTCATGTCAATGCAGGGGACCCGATATGGAGGGGGCGGGAGCGGCAGCGACGTTGGGGATGGGGGGTGGAGGTTGGTGCGCCGGCAATGTTGTTTTGTCTCCAGGCTCCAGTGGCAGCGTCCATTTCCCTCTCTGTTCCGCCCTCTGACGTCATCACGTCTTGACGCGAGGGCGAGACAGAGGGAAATCTCTACTGCGCATTTGCGGGTGAGTCGGTCACTTGTCATTTATATGTTTGATGATTACCTAAACTGATTAGGAACTAGTTTGGCTACATGATCAGGGTTAACCAGACCAAGATGAACTATAGATGTACTTAGTTTCTGAAGTTTTCCCGCATTATTCAAATGCCTAAGATTAAAAAAAAGCTAGCCTTTATGTATGGATCAACAGGTTTTTGTTTTTTTTTTAATGTTGTTCTTTTTGGTTTAAAAAAAAGTTTTCCCCCTACACCCAAGAAAGGAGATTTTCCACTAAGGTTAATTAGACAGAAACAAAAAAAGGCAAAGATCTGCCACAGAAATAGCAAACCAAAAGAAAAAAAAGCAGATCAAAAAAGACAAAAAAATGGAACAGGAGGATAACAGAAGAAGTGGTTTATTACAAGTTACCCGACGTGGCCACATTTCGCCCTCAGGCTGCGTCAGGGGTAAAAAGCAAAGTGAACCCCTAAAAATAGTCATACAACCACCTTACATAAGTGCTTCCCAAGCTTACTCAGCAGTCTTAGCAATACATCTAAAACTAAGTTATTATGGGGCCCTTTTACTAAGCATACCAAAATGGAGTTACCACCCTGCTACTGCATTGGCTCTTGTGGTAATTTCATTTTTGGTACGCATCTGATATGCACGTCCGAAAAATAATTTTTATTTTCGGATGCACGTACTGGGTGCTACAAGTGGCATTTGACATGTGTAGGTCATTATTGCCCAGTTAACGCGTTGAGACTTTACTGCTAGGTCAATGGCTGGTAATGGCCGCTCGGAAATTTTCATTTTGCCACATGTCCATTTTTGGCAAAAGGTTTTAAAAAGGCATTTATTTTTTTACAGGTGTGCTGAAAAATGATTCTGCATGCGCCAAACACATGTCTACACTACTGCAGGCCATTTTTCAGTGCGGCCTTTGTAAAAGGGCCCCTATACTTTGATAATACTTTGGTTAAAATTCCACAAAATTTGGTTCTTAGTATAGGAGAGAAATTGAATTTTGAGAAATCGTCTGGAGTGTTGGTATTCATCTTAGACACACAATTAACATAAAAAAAAAACAAGTAAACAATTTAAGTAAAAGAATATTTTTTAAACTTAGACAATTAAGAGCAATATGCCTCCCCCCCCCCCCCCCCCCCAAACTCAATATAGAATGTTGGTACAGGCAGTGATTCTGCTGCAGTTGGATTATTATAACTCCCTGTATGCAGGGATGAATCAGGAAAAAACAAAAAGAATGATCATGTGACACCATTATTTAGTAAGCTGCATTGGTTGCAAGTGCTAGAATAGATTTTACATCGATTTGCTTAGTTCATTTTTTTTAACAGATGTCAATTAGATCATATTTCTTTTACTTCTTATCCAAATTTATCACGATCTAAATGCAAATATTAGATTTAGCGTTCCCGGCAGTAAATAGGATTCAATTTGAACATTATTTTGAGTCTCTGTTGGCTATTTATCAATTTTCTTTACACCATTGCGCAATAATGGATTACACACTGTTTAGGAAGGCTTAAAAACAGAATTATTTGCGCAGTTATTTAATGTTTGAAACTGAATTTTATATATGAAGATTCTGTAACCTGCTTAGATTCCTAAAGGATATTAGCGGGCTATAAATAAAGGGAATAGAATAATATAAAGGTGGTACTGAAAACCATGGGATGAGATCAGAGCACCAAGAGAGGAAACAAGACAGAGCATTGAGGTATACCAACTGATAGTGGAGGAGGATCCAAAAGAGCATACATGAAGTGTGATGGGAGCGAAGAAGAAAACCTGGAAAATATCAGAGGTCTGAAATCCAAGTGAGGACAGTATCAAGGAGTAGGCTGTGATCAACAGTGTCAAAAGTGGCAGATAGATTGAGAAGGACGAGGACAAAATAGAGACCTTTGGAGCTGGCCTGGAATAGGTCACTGGAGATTTTAGCAAGGGCTGTTTCAGTTGAATGAAGAGGGTGAAAGCCAGATTGAAGTGAATCAAGAATAGCTTGAGATGAAAAAGTCAAGACAACAGCAGTGAAAGCATGTACAAGTACTTTGGATAGGAAAGTAAGGAGGAAGATGGGGGCGATACTAGGAAGGACAGGTAGTCTCCAATGAAGGTTTTCTGAGGAGTGGTGTAACTATGGCATGTTTGAAGGCATCGGGAACAGTTGCAGCGGAAAGTGAAAGATTGAGGATATGACTAGGGATAACAGTAGGAGAGATAGTGCTGAGTAGATGGGTGGGAATAGATCAGAGAAACAGGTAGCCAGTTTGGAGGAAGAAATAAAACATGCAGTTTCCTCTTCAGTGATTTCAGAAAAGGAGGAAAAAAAACTCTGGAATTTGTTGCCAGAGAATGTAGTAAAAGCAGATAGCTTAGCAGGATTAAAAAAAAAAGTTTTGGATGGCATCCTAAAGGAAAAGTCCATAGACCATTATTAAAATGGAATTGGGGAAAATCCACTGCTTCTAGGATAAGCAGAATAAAATGTATTGTACTTTTTTGGGAGCTTGCCAGGTACTTGTGACCTGGATTGGCCATCATTGGAAACAGGATGCTGGGCTTGATGGACCTTCAGTCTGTCCCAGTATGGCAATACTTATGTACTTATGAGGCAGGGGCTGAAGGAGGGTTGACAGAATGGACTGGGGGAAGGAGACGTGGAGGTGACCTGGCTGAACTCAAGGTTAATCTTGTGAACCCTGTCATGAAAGTACTCAGCCAGAGTCTGGAGAGACAGTAAAGGGTGGGGGGTTGGAGGTGAAGGCACTATGAGGACAGAGTTCAGCATGGGAAGGAGACATTGAAGGTTTGAGACACATGAATGTCAAATGGATGTAGCAGTCCTGTTTGGCAACTGAAAGAGCAGACAAAGGAGGTCAGAAACAATGGCGTTCCTAGGCTGCCTGACACCCAGGGAGAAACGCCAATGCAGCGCCCCCCCCCCCCACCGGCAAAATTACACCCTCCCCCTCCCCGGGGTGCACGCCGCTGGGGGTGGGGGGGGGTGGGTGCCGCGCGCCTGTTGGCCGAGTCTGCTCGTTCCCTCCCTGCTGCTCCCTCTGCCCCGGAACAGGAAGCAACCTGTTCCGCGCAGAGAGAGCAGCAGGGAGGGAACAAGAGGACTCGGCCAGTGGCATGCACCTGGGGCGGACCGCCACCCCCTTGGTACGCCAGTGGTCAGAAATAATTTGAGGTGTATGAAGTCAGCAATGAGCATCGGATTTCAGTCAAAGGCATTCAGTAGATCAGGCACAAGAATGTAGGCAGCAGATTCTAGAGGTCCACAAAGATTGGGGTTTGGTATGCCTTACAAAATATCCAGAGTGGAGTAGAGAATAATATTATAGGAAGAGAGAGCCTCATTGACAAGACTTGAATAACAGTGGTGTGGAAAAGAGTTGAAACACTGGTGGAGAGCGCAAGAATCAATAGCCTGAAGATTCCTAAATGTATTGGTGAAGACTGGACGGGCCTGGAGGATGATGTTTAAGTGTGAAAGTTATCAGATGATGGTCAAAGAGGGGAAAGGACTGAGGCACAGAAACTGGAGATATTTGGTGGCTCTCCTTCAGATCATTTGGATCCAAAGTGACCCAAGTTAATTAGTAAAGACCACTGCTCTAAAATGAACTCGTCTAAAAATAAAAACAATGTATTCAGTGATGAGGTTTGTCTCACCATATGGGCGGCGCTACAATTATGACTGCAAAATGTCCTTCAGGATTCAAACAGACAAAAGCAGGGCAGAATGATGATGCTCTTTCAGTCCACCGGGGTGGGGGAGCGGGCTTTTTAGTTAGTTTTGTTGGAAACCACCTCACCTTTCACGCTCTTGCGATTCACATCGGCGCCCTTCTCCAGCAAGAACTGCGCTATCTCGCGGTGGCCCTTGTAGCAGGAGATCATCAGGCAGGTGTGGCCGTGCCGGTTGGCCACCTCCAGGTCGGCGCGGTGCTCCACGAGGTAGCGCACAATCTCCAGGTGGCCGTCGAAGCAGGCAGCGCGGAGCGGCGTCGAGTTGGTCAGGGTCGTGTTGTTGACGGCGGCGCCGTGGCGGAGCAGCGAGCGCACCACGCGCAGGTGGCCGGCGGCCGAGGCGGCCCAGAGGGGCGGCGCGCCCTCGATCGTCTCGCCGTCGAAACTAACCGAGCCGCCCGACTCCACGCCGGCGCAGCACTGTTCCAGCAGGTACTCCACCGTGTCCAGGTGGCCGTAGCGAGCCGCCATCAGCAACGGCGTGGCGCCGTTCGTCTTCTCCGCCACCAGCAAGGCCACCTCGCCGTGGCCCTTGTTGCCCAGCAGCTTGGTGAGCAGCCGCAGCTTACCGTCACGGGCCGCGTTGAACACAGCCGTCTTCAGATCCATGGCTGCCCGGACGGCGGCTCGGACTGAGGCTGGGGGACCGGGAAGGGGTGGAGGAAAGGGATCTGCCGCCTCCGCGTCACCGGCGGGCACACCCAAGGTAGGGGGAGAAGAGCATGCGAGCTCTCTCCTGGTCCTCGTCAGACACCTGCGGAAGAAGACAGGAAGAGTTAAGTGCTAGGAAGCAGCCAAGACGGGATCCACCCACTGTATCCCTCAGAGAGGGCGAGAGGCGCCGCCGCTAGCCAAGATCCTCTACTCCTCCCCCTACCTAAAAATAAAAATAAACCCTCCTTCCCACGCCAAATCCTGCCCCCAGAACAGTACTGCCCGCTCCCGGCCACGTCGTGCACTGCGTCTTGTCCCTAGCTCTACCAGCTATCTCCAGCACAAACCGCAAGCTCAAAACACCTGAACGTCTCGAGACCTGGATCTGAACTCTCACCTCCTATTACCGCAACTGACGGCGGCTAAGGTGACAGTAGAAACGGGGCCCAACCCCACTGCCGCCTCCCACTGCGCAACCACCGGTTTGCAGCAGCCCCCGCGCTCCCCCTCCCTCAAGCCGAATGACAGCAACGCGCGATAGGGCAGAGAGGAAAAGAAGAGAAGACTATCTCAACCTAACCTGTTTCCGTAGCGCAACCACTCACAGCAGAGGCTCAACCGGCCCGACTCCGCCCGCCATTGTGACGCTATCTTGTTAAGGCTCAGAACAAGGAGGTTGCATAAAGCACGGAGGTTTCCTAGCTGTTGGGAGATACCAGCTCAGCAAGGTAGGTTGAGGAGAAACTAGGTCTGTTCTTTTTTTTCCCCCGTCACAATACAAGAAACTTTATTAGCACAACAGTTTGTGAAACTGTTTCAAAAGAAATGCTCAAATGTGTTTTAAAAGAAGAAAACAACAATAAAACGATCTATAAAAATACTGGCGATATTCAGTGTTTTCTCTTTTCATGTAACATTTATGAGCTGATAATAGTATCCTTTCCTCTGTTGTGCCCTGGGATTATTCCTTTTACTTTATTATTTTGTAGGAAGTCTTTTGTCACATAAATATCCCACATTACCCGAACATACTCGAGTTCTATAATGTGGTTAACGCTATAGGCATGCTAGCATTTTTAGTGCATGCTAAAAATTAGCACGCGGTAATGCTAAAGACACCCATAGGAATATATGGGTGTCTCTAGCGTTACCGCATGCTAATTTTTAGCATTCGCTAAAAACACTAGCACACCTTAGTTAACAGGGCCCCAAGATAGAAACCTCTCAAAGAGGAGAGTTTTCAGTCTTTTACGAAATACCAAATAATCATTGGCATTGAATTCCACCACAGCACCCTGGTATCTAAAGTTGGCAGAAGGAACTGACTTATAACGCAATCTCTTGCAATCTGGAAAATTAAGTCTAAGATAGCCCATAGAACCAGAGGTTATATTGAATAGGGGAATAGTTATTAAGGGCTGCATATAAATCCGGTGTCTTGCCATATAATATTTGAAAGACAAAAACACATAATTTAAAAATAATCCTAGCTTTAATGGGCAACCAGTGCAGCTTGCATAATAATGGAGTGGCTCTATCAAAACAAGATACCTTGAGGACAAGCCTAGCTGCAGTATTTTGGGTCGTTTGTAGCCTTTTTAGGACACACTTCTTACATCCAGCATTGATGGAATTACAGTAATCGAACTGAGTTAAACCCAAGGATTGAACTAGTAGTCTAAAGATGTCAGGCGAGAAATATTATCTGATTCTCCTCAGCTTCCAAAGGGACCTGAAGGATTTTTTTCACTACTGAGTTGGGTTTTTTTTCTCACCGTACAGGAGGAAATAAATTTCTGTTTCTATTCTGGTTTCCTGGAATTTCACTGCTGATCTTATTTGATGAATGGGTAAGGAATTCCGATGTTCTCTGGCTCACACAAGATTCAATAAACTTTAGGGCCCTGTTTACAAATAGGCATTAGTGTTTTAGCGCGCCTACACTTAGCGCACGTGCTAACCATATAGGCGCCTATAGGGATATTATAGGCACGTACATGTTTAACGTGTGTACATAGTTACCGCACGTTAAACATTTTAATGCACCTACAACGCTGCTTAGTAAACAGGGCCCTTAGTGTGATGACACTGTACATGTTTTTGGCAAAATATTACAGTAAAGATCAGCTGGATTTAAGGTCTCCCACTTTGTGAATATATGAGGGTTACATGCTACACATTTTTTCTAAGTGGTAAAAAGAAAGGATTAGAAAGTACAGAAAATTAAAGAGGATGAATTGCTTGATAGCCATAATTGCCAAGCATTCAGTCTTAGCCTTCCTCCTTTCTCTTAGCTCTTCTCCTGGTGTCTTTTGACCCTGTGCCCAGTAGCAAGTAGTAGTCCAGACTTTCTCTTTCTCCAGTTTCGCATCTCTGCCATTTCCATACTTTCTTCCTAAACTAGAGTACACACAGAAGGTACAGAGGAAGAGGAATATTATAGAGATGGTCAGGGCCATTCCTTCACTAGACCAATAATAACTGCATTCTCAGTTCAGCCTATTCAGTCAGCTGCATTGGCACCAGAGCTTTTACTATATTTTCAGTGTCTGGATGTCATCAGCTGCAACAGTACCAGGTCATCTGCTCCACGTATGTGTGTGAAGGAAAATTCATGAATACCTAAGAGAATGTGGAACAGGGGCAGTGGAAATCGTTTTGCTTGGGAGAGCCAAATAAATTGAGCATTGCTCCCCTATTTCCCTGGTTGCTGATGCTGTGTGGAGCAAAAACTTGGTAGGGTCATTGCCCCCTGTGGCTCACCCCATTCCACTTGCCTGTGGTGTGGAAGAAAGAGATGCCTTGGACATGGGACTAATGGTTTCTCTGTTGCTGATGTGTAGGGTTACCATATTTTGTCCCCCAAAAAGGACACATACCCCACCTCCCCTTCATGCCCTCACTCCGCCCCCTGTCACATTTTCCCCTCCTCCATGTCACCCCCCCCCCCCCTCTTACCTTACTACTGCCCTGGTGGTCTAGTGACCTCTTCGGGGCAGGAAAGAGCCCCCTCTTTCCTGCCCGGAGCGCTGCCCTGCATGCATCCTTCCTGTTGCTGATCGTGGCGCCGATTCAAAATGGCCGCCGAGAGTTGAAGTCTCACGAGGTCATTTCAACTCTCGGCGGCCATTTTGAATCGGCACCGAGATCAGCAACAGGAAGGAAGAATGCAGGGCAGCGCTCCGGGCAGGAAAGAGGGGGCTCTTTCCTGCCCCAAAGGCGGAAGAGGTCACTAGACCACCAGGGCAGTAGAAAGTAAGGGGAGGGGAGGCTAGCAATCTGCCCATTTGTCTGGATTTCTGGACAAACGGGCAGATTGGCAAAACCCGCCCGGTTGCCCAGACATGTCCTCAAAAAGAGGACATGTCCAGGTAAATCCGGACATATGGTAACCCTACTGATGTGCCTCTTAGCAACAATTCACCAGGGCAGTTCAGAAAGCAGGATGTATGCACTGTACCTTCTAAGCTGAGCAGAAGTCCTCCAACTGTATTACTTCTAGTGGGTGGGTGGGTGGGGGGGGTGCTTCAGTATTGTGTTTTCAATTGCTAGGGACAGACACCTAGTCCTGGAACAGTGGATGTGTGGCTGTCCTGCAGTACTGCTTTTTTCTCTCCCTCAACCCTTTGCCCTGTATCCCCACCTTAGTAATTCCCTTATCTCTTATTTGTCCTGTTTGTCTGTCCTAATTAGATTGTAAGCTCTGTTGAGCAGGGACTGTCTCTTCATGTTAAAGTGTACAGCGCTGCGTTCGTCTAGTAGCGCTATAGAAATGATAAGTAGTAGTAGTAGAGATGCAGCACAGTAGAACAGAGGTATGAACTTCCTAGCTAGTCTTCTATGCAACTATGCTAAACAGAACTTTGAGTTCTCCATGGACAGCTAGGATCCTCAGCCACATTGGTGGTGACATCACCGCACAATGCAAACACGTTGGGAATGTCTACCATAGCTGCCTTTTAAAGAATGCTACATCCCTGCAAGCCTCCTTCCTAATATTGCAAATAAACGTACAATCACCAGTCTTTTTTTTTATCCATGGTTCAATGCAGTCAGGTACCCAATGTGCAGTTTGATTCTTTTAGTTCTTTTGTTTCTTTTGCTTAGTAGTTAGTCACAGATCAAACCAGGTATTAAGAGATGTCCCTCGTGTAGGGAGAAAAAGTCTCATTCAGCGCAGTAATAGGGTAGACCAAATTGGTGGAGGGGTATCGTGTTAAAGAGGACCTTGAATTGAATAGACTAAAAATTCTGCAGGACATATGGAGGGGCATAATCGAAAGGGACGCCCAAGTTTTCCTGAGGACGTCCTCACAGGACGGCTCCAGCAAGGGGCGGGGAAACCCATATTATTGAAACATGATGGGCGTCCATCTTTCATTTCGATAATACGGTCGGGGACGCCCAAATCAGCAAATTTAGGTCGACCTTAGAGATGGTCGTCCCCAGCAGAGATGGTTGTCCCAAGGACTTGGTCGTTTCTGATTTTCAGCAATAATGGAAAGCGAGGACGCCCATCTCAAACGCCATTTGGTTGTGGGAGGAGCCAGCATTCATAGTGCACTGGTCCCCCTGACATGCCAGGACACCAACCGGGCACCCTAGGGGGCACTGCAGTATACTTCATAAATTGCTCCCAGGTACACAGCTCCCTTACCTTCAGCCAGATGCACTAACTGAATGGAAAAAGCCCTTCCCTTACCGATTCGGAAAGGAACGGGTATGCAGAAAGGAAATCGCATGCAAATGAGCTGCTCGCTGTTAGCTCATTTGCACACGATTTCCTTCCTAAGGAGGGGAAGCCAGTGCAGAGCAGCCAAGCATTATGCATGGCTGCTCTGCGCATGCCAAAGACGGCTTCATACATGCAGACAAGCATGTATAATAGCCATCTACAACCTTAAATAAATTGCTGTCTACAACCTTAGAAAAACACAAGTCCAGGTGAAAACATCCAAGTGCTCACCATCCAAAATGTGGATGTGTCTGTGAGAAGGACGTCCATGCCTTTGCTATGCCTCCAACACCCCCTTTATTTATTTGGAATTTGGATCACAAGTAGCAGCAGTGGGATTTGAACCAGCCACCTCTGGATTGCAAGACCAATGCTCTAACCACTAGGCCACTCCTCCACTCCCTTGAAATTTGGCCATCCCTGTGGGGGGGGGGGGCAGTTCAGGACGTCCAAAATGTTTGAAAGAAGGACGTCCACGCCTTCGCTATGCCTCCGCTGACACACACATTTCAGGCTGTCAAAAGAAGTTTATAAAGTTGTTTTTTTGCAGGGTGGGAGGAGGTTAGTGACCACTGGGGGAGTCAGGGGAGGTCATCCCCGATTCCCTCCGGTGGTCATCTTGTCAGTTCGGGCACGTTTTTGAGGCTTGGTCGTAAGAAAAAATGGGCCAAATAAAGTCGCCCAAGTGCTCGTCAGGGACGCCCTTCTTTTTTCCATTATCTCTCGAGGACGCCCATCTGTTAGGCACGCCCCAGTCCCGCCTTCACTACGCCTCCGACACACCCCCGGGAACTTTGGTCGTCCCCATGATGGGAAGCAGTTGGGGATGCCCAAAATCGGCTTTTGACTATGCCAATTTGGGTGACCCTGAGAGAAGGATGCCCATCTCCCGATTTGTGTCGAAAGATGGGCGCCCTTCTCTTTCGACAATAAGCCTGAGTAGAGAGGTGTGGTAGCCGTGTTAGTTCACTTTTAAAGGTAATCAACAGAAATACAACAAAATAAAATATGGAAAAGAAAATAAGTTAAGACTTGTTAACTGTAAAGTCTCAATATCTTTAAGTATAACCTTGGCACACCAGAACACACCTGAAGTCTCTTTCTTTTCTGACGTTTCCTTTATTGAATAGATACAGATAATTTACTCACAGTCAGATGTTCAGAAGTGTTGCCCCAGGGCACAGAGACTCTGTAATTCTGAGAGCTGTATCAGTGGTTGGAGGTAGAAATCTGAGGAGAGGCAGCTTTATTGCAGAGATGAGAGAATAGTCGAACAGGTAGAAGTAGCTCAGAGCTGGGTGAAAATAAGCCTGAAAATGTACCTTGGAATCCCTATGATGATGCATGTAGAAAGAGGAGTCCAAACTATAGCTACATAATGTAAGGTTCCACATTAAGAATCACAGCTCCAGAAAAGGATCTAGGTGTCATTGATGATACGCTGAAACCCTCTGCTCCATATAGAGTGGTGGCTAAGAAAGCAAATAGAATGTTAAGTATTATTAGGAAAGGGACTCTTGCTGGAATTCAGTGCCAAAAAAAAATCAAAATTCTGTGTAAAAAAAATTAAAAAATTCTGTGCACAACGTTTTCAAATTCTGCAAAGTTCTGTGCACAAAAATTGCAAATTCTGCACGTTTATTTGGCATAATTTAACCAATATTATCAATATTTTTCAGCCCTCTCCCACAGCATCCCTTTTTTTAACAGCCACCCCAGCATTCCTCCTTTTCTACAGCCCCTCCCTCCCCCACACATAGCATTCCCCTTTTTACAGCCCCCTCCTTCCCTCACTGCATACCCCCTTTTTTGAAGCGTCCCCCCCTTTTTTTTTACAGTCCCTCTCTCCCCCACACATTGCATTCCCCTTTTTTAAACAGCCCCTCCCCCCAGCCACCCCCTTACCCATGATGTAGGAGGAGCTGCACAGGAAGAAACTCTTCAGGGCAGGAAAGAACCCCACTCTTTCCTGCCTCGCTGCTGCTGCTCTCTCGCTAGTGCTGTGCTTTTTCCAAGTGGCCATCGAGACTTCAAGCAGTAGTCTCACGAGATAGCTGCTTGAAGTCTCGGTGGCCATTGGAGCCGACTCTGTGGGTGCTGTGGGTGCTTGAGCACCCCCAATATTGAGAAAATTCCTTGTATGTGTCCAGGGAGGGGTCATTTCCATTGGGCTTAGCACCCCCAATAATTTTGAAAAGTTGGCTCCTATGTCGGTGGCCATTTTGTAGAAGATCACTTCTGAAAAGGCCAGTCAAAAAGGAAAAAAGTTGTTTTGACTGTATTATTTTAGATTGTAAGCTCTATTGAGCAGGGACTGTCTCTCTGTGTCAAGTGTTCAGCGCTGCGTGCATCTGGTAGCGCTATACAAATGCTAATAATAATAATAGAGCAGAGACGTGTAGTAGTTGTGTTAGTCCAGTTTTAAAGGTAATCAATAGAAATAAAACATGGAAAAGAAAATAAGATGATACCTTTTTTATTGGACATAACTTAATACATTTCTTGATTAGCTTTCGAAGGTTGCCCTTCTTTGTCAGATCGGAAATAAGCAAATGTTGGTAGATGACAGTATATATAAGTGAAACATCAAAGCATTTCAGTGACAGTCTATATGAATGGAGACAGGAGTGAAACATCAAAGCATTTCAGTGACAGTCTAACAGGATGGGGGTGGATAGGTGAGAGTCAGGGAGACAGGAAGGTGACAGAGCAATACAAGTTACAAAGCAATACAATTTTATGCTTTATAAATGGCTAGAAAACCCAGATCTTTGTTAGGTCCTGTCTGGTGGGTGTCAAAATATTTGATCATTCTGACTTCAAAGGTCTTACATTCCTGTATTGTTTTAAAGTTCCCTTTCAGGATCCTTACCGTAAAATCACTGGTACAGTGTTCTGGTTTTGTAAACTGCTGTCCCACAGGCGTGACATATTTGTTGGTACTGGCATTTTTCATATGTTGTCTATGTAAATTAAATCTCTTCTTTAGCATCTGACTTGTTTCTCCAATGTAGCAGCCTTCATAGCATTTTTTACACTGAATGATATATACCACATTGGAAGATGAGCATGTGAAAGATTCCTTAATGTTGAATATTTTTCCTTTGTGAATGACCGTGGGGTCCTGTGAGATATTTTCACATAGTTTGCAGCTGGATATATTGCAAGGATGTGTGCCATTCTTTTCTTTTTGAGTCTGTGTTGGGAGCTTACTTCTAATTAGCTTGTGTTTTAAGGTGGGTGGCTGTCAGAAGGCCAGCACTGGTGAGGATGGGAATATCTCTTTCAGTAATTCATCCTCCTGGAGTAGAAGCTGCAGATCTCTTATGATTTTTCTTAATTTTTCCAGCTCTGGGTTGTATGTCACTATAAGGGGGTTCTGTCTGTCGGTAGATTTTCTAAATACAGATATCTCAAACTCTTTACCCCTCTTCTGAGTTATATGTATATCCAAAAAAATTATATTTGAATTTGAAACTTGATATTAGGATCACATCTATTCAAATATTAAAAAAAATGTTTTAAGGATATCTCATCTGTCCATACAACTATAACATCATCTATAAACCATTTTCATAATTGGAGGTGCTTCCCATGATTTGACTGATTCAAAATTTGATTTTCAAAAGCTGCCATACATAGGCCTGGTATGATAGGAGCCACTGTAGCTCCCATCGCTACTCCCTTGGTTTGCAGATAGTAAGAGTCTTCAAATTAAAAAACCTTTTTGGCAAATCACATATTTAGCCAAAATTTTTAACAGATTGATTTTATCCATTGAAATATCTAGACCTTGCCAATGTTGATCTACCAGCATGAGATCTTGTTGTTGTGGCCCATTAGTATATAATGCCACCACATCCATTGTTGCTAATATTATGGGTTGTCCTTCCGTCACTTCTATATCATTCAATATCTGAATCAAATGTGATGAATCCCTCAAATAAGAGGGAATTTGGAGCAACAGAGGCTGGAGATGGTAATCCAAATATTTAGATAAAAGGGTGAATTTTTACCTGATACTATCGGTCTCCCAGGGGGCCTTACCAATGACTTATGTATCTTGGGTACAAAGTATATACAGGGGATTACAGGATACTGAAAATATAAATATTGAAATTCTCTTACTGAAGTGATCCCTTTTCGAATTGCATCTACTAATACTTCTTTAATTTCTTCCTCAAATACTTGTGTAGGATCATTTGTTAGCCTTTCATAAAAGGCTACATCTGCTAATTGTCTATACACTTCCTTTAAATAGTCTTCTTTATTCTGGATTACCACTCCCCCTCCCTTGTCTGCTCATGAAATTACAATTGTAGTATCAGTTTGTAGCTCCTTAACTACTACACATTGGTCTCTAGATTAATTATTAGGCAAGTATTGCAAAGAAGATTTCATTATCCCTAAATCTCGTAACACCAAATTTTGAATGTCTCTAAAGCAGCATCAGGTGTGCCCTGGTGGTACCTACACTGAAGGTACTCTATGTGTTGACATTAAATTTTAACTGCCAGACCCTTGAACATTCTTATAATATTTGGAAATCCCTTCTCATTGTTTCTACTCCCTCCAGGGTATCCATTGTATTGACTATCTTCGTGTCATCCGCAAAAAGGCAAACCTTTCCTTTGAACTCGTCAGCAATATCGCTCATAAATATATTAAACAGAATTGGCCCCAGCACCTTAGGAGTCATAACCCAGGAAAAGGATCTAGGTGTCATCATGTTCAAATATGCAGGGCTGCGTACGTCTAGTAGCGCTATAGAAATGATAAGTAGTAGTAGTATCATGGGTAACACGTTGAAATCTTCTGCTCACTGTGCAGTATCAACTAAAAAAGCAAACGGAAAATTATGAATTATTAGGAAAGGAATAGAGAATAAAACAAATAATTTCATAATGCTTGTATCACTCCATTATGCAGTTGCACCTTCAGTACTGTATGCAATTCTGGTTGCCACATCTGAAAAAAGATATAGCAGAGTTAGAAAAGGTACAGAAAAGGGCAACCAAAATGATTAGGAAGACGGAACAACTCTCGTGTAAGTTAAAACTAAAGAGGTTACGGCTCTTTAGCTTGGAAAGAGACAGCTGAGGTGGGGGGGGGGAGGATAGGATAGAGTTCTATAAAATCTTGAATGGAGTGGAACGGGTAAATGTACAGCTATTGCTTACTCTTTCAAAAAGTACAAATAATAGGGGACATGGCATGAGGTTACTATGTAGTACATTTAAAATAACCTGAAACTCGTTGCTGGAATATGTGGTAAAAGCGTTGCTGTGCTTAAAAAAGGTTTGGACAAGTTCCTTGAGGAAGTGTCCATAATCTGCTATTAAGACAGAAATGGGGAAAGCCGCTACTTATCCCTGGAGTCAGTGGCATGGACTCTTGCTACTCTTTGGGATTCTGCTAGGCAGAAGTGTAGCCAGGTTTTAATGTCAGGGGGAGCAGACCTTTTGTAAAATAGGCGTTGGTGTGAGGCTGCAGGCCCAGTCCACATAGGCGCTGTTTCATTCAAAATCTGTTTGGGAAGCAACTGCTCCCCTTGAATTTCCTTCCCCCTCCCCTCCCCCCAGCTATGCCTCTATTACCAGGTATTTGTGACCTGGATTAACCACTGTTAGAATCAGGGCCGTGCCGATACGGTAAGCGGGGTAAGCACCGCAGGGGGCACCGACCTCTTTAGGGCGCTGCCACGGTGCTTACCCTCGCTCCGCGCCACCGAGGCCTTTAAACCTTTTACCTTCGAGGCTATGGTCGCAGCAGCGTCAGTGAAAGCGCTGCCGACGTCTCCCTTCCCTTCGCGCTCGTTGGTTCCCTCAGTGTCCCGCCTTCTTCTGATGTCAGAAGAAGGCGGGACACTGAGGGAACCAACGAGCGCGAAGGGAAGGGAGACGTCGGCAGCGCTTTCACTGACGCTGCTGCAACCGGAGGTAAAAGTCCAGTTCGCTTAAGCAATTGGCTTGTAAAAATACCTTTAGTTAGGGAAGAGGAAGAAGACTTGGGTCTGTCCACTTTGCACAAACTGCTAGATTATTGAATAAAAAAACAACAACATTAGACTTAAAGATTTGTTTTAAAGGTATGCTGTGTTTTATCTATTGTAGTTTTGCACAGAAAGTTTAAAATGAGACCTGTATGTCTGAAGCAGTTAAAATAAGAAGAAAGAAAAATGCACTGAGGTTGCATTATTAAGATTTCTTTAATCATGAAAAAAAGGAATAGTTCTCTAGAGCTATGTATTATTGCTTTGTTGTTGACAGTCCAGAGAATTGTTTAAAACTTTATGGGGAAGGACAATAACCAATAAAAATGAACACACACACACACACAAACCCTGCACACACAAATAAAGTGCATTCAACAATCTTCCAGGTTTTGGTAACTGTGAGCTGCAATTCTAAATAATAACAATAATAATAATCTTTATTGCTTGAATCACATTTTTTAGCAAATAAAACTAGGAAAGCAAGTTGTTGCTGTCCATGAAAGGCTGGGTTATGTTTGCAAGCCTTTTGTACACCCATGAATGCAGGTCCTTTTTTGCTAATTTCAGTATGGAAGGGCAGAGAGGGACATGGATGGGATGGGAGGCAGGGCCCAGGGAGAGAAGAAATTGCTGGAAATGGAGGGGAGGGGAGAGAGGAGAATTGCTGGCTATGGATGGAGGAGGGAAGGGCAGAGAGGGACATGGAAGGGCAGGACCCAGGGAGAGAGGAGAAATAGCTGGAAATGGATATAGAGCAAGAAATGAAGAAGAAAGGAGGAAAGTAAAGAAATAAATGGAAAGGAAGCCCTGGAAATGGAGTTAAGAGGACAGATAGCAGTAGAATCAGATACTGGGCCAGCATGATCGGAAAAAGAAAGTCACCAGACAACAAAGGTAGAAAAAAAATCATTTTATTTTCATTTTAGCGTTTGGAATATGTCTACTTTGAGAATTTACATCTGCTATCTTATTTTGCAATGTATAGCAATTTGTTTCTAAGAATATTGCTGACAATTCCTGTCAGTGTGGCAAGTGGTGAGTGATCATTTTCACGGCTAAAAATCATAAAAAATTATTTGTGATTTATTTGTTGAGCAATCCCACAAAGATGCACTCCATCTTTCAGCTCCTATTTCCTTTGCATCTTGTGCCACACGGGGGGGGGGGGGGGGGGGGGGCACCAACTGATAGTCTGCAGGGGGCGCCAGAGACCCTAGGCACGGCCCTGGTTAGAAAATTGGGCTACAGGGACTTTTGGTCTAACCTAGTAGGACAATTTTTTATATTCTTAACTCTTCTCTTTCTCTGAGCCCCTAGCTTAACAGCCGCTTCTCATTTCACTCTGGAAAAAAACACACTTTAAATAGAATATACTCTCTCAAAATATTATAAACTCTCTGTGGAGTTTCTAAAAAGTATTCAGAAGATTCTCCCAAAGTGACCATAAAAATCAAAATCCTTCTATGTGATTAGTCAGTCAATTTTGGGGTACCACGGGGCTCTCTGCTGTTTCTGATTCTTTTTAACATTCTGATAAATTCCTTTGGAAGAAATCTTGACCCCCTTAGAAGTTAGTTTCTACAGTTATGCAGACAATATTACTCTGCTTAGTTCTGTTTTATCAAAAAGTTTTATGATGGCTACTGTTGGTGATTGTATCAGTATGGTAGAGAACTGAGCTCTGATCACTTTTTGAGCTGAATGTAGAAAAAAACTAAACTGTGACTAGGCTCTTCGCCTAATCATTTACTGGATAGTGGCCTAGCTCTTAGAGACAGAACATATATATCTTATCTACAGTTCTTGATGCAATAGGCAACTGCGGAGATGTTCATAAGTAGTTCATGGGTTTCCTCAAATCCAGAACATAGAAAGTCAAAATGGGAGGATCCACCTCTCCAGCCTGGTCCCCAGATTGTGGAGTTCCACAGGGATTTCCAATATCTTCCATTCTCTTTAACATCATGATGGAATCCCCAGATCACCTCCTAGAGGCTAAAGGTTTGTAGTCATGTTGTCGGTGTATATAAAAGACTATCTATTTTCCCTTTGACACTCAAATTCAGGATATCCTCTACAACATTCAATCAATCTTAGATCTCGTAGAGAATTGGGCAACATCCTTCTATGTAAAATTAAACATGGAAAAAACAAAATTTCTAGTCCTAACAACTTCCACAATCAGACCAGTTTTACCATCAATCAGACGAACTATCCATTGGAACATAGTTTGAAAATTCTTGGGCTCATCATCAACCAATTCCTGTCATGTGAAGATCAAGTTAATTCCATAGTAACCAAAACCTTTAGAACTTTAGAAGCTGAAAATAATCAGATCTTTCTTCCAGTGTTCTAATTTTCATTCCCTTGTACAAACATTAGTCATTTCACAATTGGCTTACTGCAACTCAGTCTATTTAGGAAATAAGGAATCCCTCATCAAAAAAAACTTCAAATTACCCTAAATCAGTGGCGTAGCCACAGGTGGGCCTGGATGGGCCAGGGCGCACTCAACAGTAGCACACATTTAGCGGTAGCTGATGGGGATCCCAAGCTTCACCAGCTGAAGACTTCCACCTGATGGAAATGAAAATGCTACTCTCCACGATACTAGCACTTGCATATTAGTTTTCAGCGCATGCGTGCTGCAGACTGCCAAGGTGGAAAGAAGCGTTTTCCTGCCGGCTGAGATTTTATTTTGGTGGGGGTGAGGGGGGGGGGGGGAAAAGAACACTTGGTGCCCACCCACTTCTTGCCTAGGCCCACCCAAAATCTGTTTTCTGGCTACGCCCATGCCCTAAATACTGCTGCTAGATTAGTATGCAAAGCTTCAAAATTTGATAGGGCATCCTCACTACTATCTAAATTACATTGGCTACCAATCAAAGCCATAATCTTTAAAACATGTATATTCATCTACAAAATTATCTAGATTTGCCTACCTTCAATATATCTATTAGATCAAGAAACTATTTCATATTGCATTTTCCTAGCTATAAAAACATCAGATATAAATTCGTATTGAAAAAAGATTTCTCACATATATGTTCAAAATGGTAGAACACCATCCATAGCGAGATAAAAAGGATTACCAATTATCTAATATTTTGCAAATTTCTCAAGGCATTCCTTTTTAACAATTTCTGCATTGTTAGACAATGTACTAAACAGCGCAAATGTTATGATGTCTTTGCTTGCTCATTTCAAAATCTCACTGTTAATGTTTTCTTCATACTTGTAAAAATATATTGTATGCATTTCTAGTCTTAATTATTGTAAGCCAAATAGAACTGAATACTTAACATTCGGATTATGTGGGATATAAGCACCAATAAATAAATAAATAAATAAATATACATTTGCTTCTTCCTTAAAAGTCTTTGGTTTAACTATAGATCCAGCTGTGTCTTTTGATACTTACGTTAAACTGTTACCAAAGTAACTTCTAGAATTCAACAATTATGTCAGATTAAAAAATATATATCTTATTCAATTACTTTAACATTATTAATCAGGCTTATGTTTTCTCTCAACTAGATTACTGTAGCAGTCTCTATGTTGTGTGCTCTGAAATACTACAAAAAGCGACTGCAAAAATATGACAGCTAGATTGCTATGTGGTGCCTGTAAATTTGTTCATGTGACTCCTCTTCTCAGTAAGTGCACTGGCTGCTGATAAAGGCACATACAATTTTCAAATTATGTATTCTGGTATTTAGGATGACTCAGTCTAGCCCTGTCCTGTATGCCCTGCAATTATCAATAATTATAATTATTATTGTTTTATCATTAGGTTTTCTTATATTGTGACATCCCAGAAATATCTGGCTTTCTCACTGAAATCCGCAATGAACCGATAATTATTGGTAATTGCAGAATGTAAGCAGTTGTATTGTATTGGATATACCAAGTTTTAGTCCCTCATGTCACAGTCTAGGAGGCATATTTTCAAAGCACTTTGGGAGGCTAAGTTCCATAGGTTTCTATGGAACTTTGGGAGGCTAAGTGCTTTGAAAATGAGCCTCAATATGTCCCATAAATTAGATGGAATGCATTCTTCAGAGCCTACTAACCTCCTGAGGTATACAAAAATCTCTCGTGCTTTTTGATCCTGTGAGGGAGTGAGTGACGTGGAGGGGCATTTTCGATAGAATGTCTCAATCAGAATTTGGGGGCTCTTTCCTGCCCTGAAGAGGTCACTAGACCACCAGGGCAGTATAGTAAAGTAAGGGGAGTGGAGTGGAGGATAGGATATCACTAGGCCTGCCCAGGCAGGCTGGCGAAACCCGCCCAGTTGTCCGGCCATGTCCTCAAAAAGAGGACATGTCCTGGTAAAACCAGACATATGGTAACCCTAGGTTTAGAGAGTGTTGCAGTGCTAAGAGTGCTCTGCAACACTAAAGAAAATCTGGCCTGGAGTGGTCAAAAGAGAGAGTGTGCTTGAGGGCTGTTATGCAAGCCACATCTAACCAGGAGAGAGGCAAGGTTGAAGGAAGAGCAGTGGGAGGCTGTTGTGGCTTCAGAGAGCAAGCTACAAAGGCAGGATTCTGACAAACTGAGATTTGAATAAGCTGCTGAATGCATCTGGTGAAAAGAAGCACAGTGTGTGGAAGCAGTATAATTAAAAGAATAGAAGTGGTGCAAAGAAAAGCTACAAAAAGGGTATGGGATCTGCGTTACAAGACGTATGAGGAGAGACTTGCTGACCTGAACATGTATGCCCTGGAGGAAAGGAGAAACAGGGGTGATATGATACAGACGTTCAAATATTTGAAAGGTATTAATCAGCAAAAGAACCTGTTCCGGAGATGGGAAAGCGGTAGAACTAGAGGACATGAAATGAGATTGAAGGGGTGCAGACTAAAGAAAAATGTCAGGAAGTATTTTTTCACAGAGAGAGTGGTGGAGGCTTGGAATGCCCTCCCGCGGGAGGTGGTGGAGATGAAAACGGTAATGGAAGTAAAAAATGAGCGGAATAAACATAAAGGAATCCTGCTCAGAAGGAATGGATCATCAGAAGCTTAGTGGAGATTGGGTGGCAGAGCCGGTGGGGGGAGGCGGGGCTAGTGGGTGGGCAGACTTCTACGGTCTGTGCCCTGAAAATGGCAGATAAAAATCAAAAGTCAGGTATACACATAAAGTAGCACATATCAGTTTATCTTGTTGGGCAGACTGGATGGACCGTACAGGTCTTTCTCTGCCGTCATCTACTATGTTACTATCCAGCTCATTTTCGAACGAGAAGGCCGGCCATCTTCCGACACAAATCGGGAGATGGCCGCCCATCTCCTAAACCCGGCCAAATCGGTATAATGGAAAGCCGAATTTGGCCGTCTTCAACTGCCGTCCTGTAGCGGGCCCTGCTAAACTCCAAAGGGGCATGGGGCGTGTCAGCTTGGTAGCGAAGGCGGGATGGGGGCATACATTGAGATGGCCTTCACTCGATAATCAAAAAAAGAAAGCCGGCCCTGCCGAGAATTTGGTCCGTTTTTTTTGGACCCTTTTTTTTTGGGTCCAAGTCCACAAATAGTGCCACTACTGACCAGATAGCCACCAGAGGGAATCGGGGATCACCTCCCCTGACTCCCCCAGTAGTCACTAACCCCCTCCCAGCAAAAAAACCCCAACTTTAAAAACTTTTTTTGCCAGCCTGAAATGTCATACCCAGCTCCCTGACAGCAATAGGCAGGTCCCTGGAGCAGTTGTTAGTGGGTGCAGTGCATTTCAGGCAGGTGGACCAAGGCCCCATCCCCCCTACCTGTTCCACTTGGGGTCGTTAATGTTGAGCCCTCAAAACCCCCCTAAACCTTACTGTACCCACATGTAGGTGCCCCCCTTCAGCCCTTAGGGCTATGGTAATGGTGTAGAGTTGTGGGCAGTGGGCCTTGAGGGGCATCTGGGGGGCTCAGCACTCAAGGGAAGGGTGCTATGCACCTGGGAGCATATTTTATTTTATTTTTTACTTTTTTACAGTGCCCCCTAGGGTGCCCGGTTGGTGTCTTGGCATGTGAGGGGGGCCAGTGCACTACAAATGCTGGCTCCTCCCACGGCTAAATGCCTTGCATTTAGCCAGGTTTGAGATGGCTGTCTCCGGTTTCCATTATGGCTGAAAATCGGAGCCGGCCATCTCATCTAAACCCGGCGATCCTGTCTCAAAGCCGGCTAGCGATTTGGCCGGCTCCAAGCGTATTTCAAAAATACGCTTGGTACCGCCCCCTGGCGTAGCCGCCCACGAAGATGGCCAGCGACGTTCGATTATGCCCCTCTATGTAACTGAGAAGCAGCTTCTAACGCAGAAGGTGCTCCGTGAGAGTAAAAAATGAAACTAAGAACTGCTGTTGTTGCTGGAGCAGTCTGTAAATCCGGCCTGGAATAGAGATTGGAGCCACAGCTGGAGCTGCTTGTCCTGAGGAAAGAGCAGCTCTTGAAGGCACAGCAGACTAGAGAGAGTGAAAGACTCCAAGTTGTGACCAAACATAAAAACTGCTGCCAGAAAAACTGCAACTGGGGCCGCTGGAAATCCCGGAGTGGAGCAGTTGGTCAAAGTCAGTGTTTCTGTATATACTGTGGGAAGCCAGTACAGGCACCTGAAAGGTTGAGGGAAACCAAACATTACGATGGGCGTTTGGGAGCAAGACTAGCAAGAAGCCTGGATAACCCTGCAACAGCGGCCGGTGAATATAGAGAACTACAAGCCCTGGGATGGGGCACTGTGGGGAAAAAAAGAGAAGTAAGATCAAAACAAATGCTATGGAACAGTCACAAGGGGTGACTGGCAGAGAGCCTACTGGGGTGGCCATAAAAGCTCCAGGAGGCAGGAAGATAATGGAATCTCCAAGAGGGAACAAGTTAAGTGATCTGCCAGAAGTCAAAGGACTTTAGGAGTTTTAAGTGCCCTGACAAAGACAGGAAGCCAGAAGTCAGACAAGTGGCTGGGTAGCAGGTGGAAGTGATGCCTGGGCAAAGGAGTGAGTTACAACCCAAGCCCATAAGCCCCAAGAAGAAAAAGGGGACCTGCCATGGACAACAGGTAGAAGTTAAGTGCCTGTCTCGTATGCAACTCAAGAGGTAGAAGAAAGTCAATCACTTTAGTTTAGAGGTGACTGAAGACATGGATTGGTTGTCTGCCATGGTGTCTGAACTAGGGGAAGAGATGTAATCCCCTGAAGATAACCTGGTAGAGGTTCAGAACTCGCCTCAGGATCTAGCTAGCGAATTAGAGGAGGTTGACCACTGGGTTAAAATACTGGATAAAGAACTGCAGTAACCCACCGTGTATGCTAGTCAATTACGGGAAGAAAAGAAGACCCAACAATAAAGTTAGGGCCAGTTGCAAAGTCACGGTGAAGGAATCGGAGAATGAGAGGGCATGGAAGTGGAGAAAGCAGAGCTCAGGAGAGCCCTTGAACAGCAGGCAGAAGAGATAAGGCAATTAAGTGCCAAGTCCCTGGGAAGGGACTCTGCAGAGACAGGAATACAAGCAAGATGGGAGGAGCTCCAGGCCTTGGAAATCTCATTAAGCTACAGAGAGTAGCAGTTGGAGAAGGGGAGAGAGAGTGGTCACAGAGCCATAATGCATGTTGAGGGCCCAACTAGAGACTAAGACCCAGGAAGTCCTGTCTATAAACTGTGACAGAACAGGAGGTCACAGAGTTGAGGAACTGTCTGAAGCAGAAGACAGAGGGGGTTACCCAGCTGCATAGCCGCCGAGAGGTGGGGGGGGGGGGGGGTCCGGCGCTGCAGTCCCACCCGCCCTCCGTCGTCGACCGTCTGCCACCGGTCTGGGCCCCCTGCATTGAAATCACAGCACCTCTCACCTCCATGTGAAACCACTGCAGGCAGCAGATCGCCTCCCTTCGGGCCTCCTTCCCTCCCTGTGTCCCGCCCTCATCTGATGTAACGTCCGCGAGGGTGGGACACAAGGAGGGAATGAGGGCCGAAGGGAGGTGATCTGCTGCCCTGCCGCCTGCAGCGTTTTCACCTGGAGGTGAGAGGCACTGTGATTTCAAGACGGGGGGGGGGGGGGGGGGGTGGAGGGGGGGAGCGGCGACGGCAGTGACCCCAGGAGGGGGGGTGCAATGGTGACGGGGCCCCAGGGGGCGGTCTTGCCCTGGGCCCAGCCCAGTCTCTCGGTGGCCCTTCCCAGCTGCAGGAGCAGGTAACCTGTATGAAATTCTCCACTGAAACACTGCAGAAGAAAGCAAGGGGGCTGCTTGCTGAAGTGGAGAAGGAAAAGAAACTCACCCGGGTTGCAGAGGAGTAATAAGAGAATGCCTTGGCTGAAGTTAGCCAGTCAAGTGAGTGGTGCAGGCAGCTGGAACTTCAGATGGAAAAACTGCACTTCAAGGAAGCCCACCTTGGAAGGGGAGTACCACATGCTGACGGAGGAGAAAGCCAGTTGGGCACAAGCAAAGTGTCACGTCTGTGGCTGTGACCACCCTCAGCCTTACCTTCTTTCTGGGGGTCAGCAGCTCTGCTGGCTTCTGTCTGTCTTTGTGTTAGTTTTGGCTCTGGCTTTGTGTGCTGATTGCTCCACTAGACCTCACCTGTGTGGGCTCTGCCTCTCTAGGGAGCCAGTATCTAAGATGGCTGCCACCGGCTCTATGCCAGCTTCCAAGATGGCTCCTGCTTGTCTTTCCTGTGGGCTCACTTCCTATGTGTGTCAAGCCTCTCTTTGGGGTCAGTGTACTTCCTGCTGCTGGTGACTCGTGAGAGCCTTGCATTCAGGGCCTTTGCATGGTGGTGTCATGCCTAAAGGTCAGCAGGTTAGTGAGAGTTCTGTTGCACTGCTACTAAGCCTGTCTCTGGGCTCCTACCCATCTGCTTTCTGTACCCATGGACTGCTAGTCCTTCCAGGTGGGCTCTGCCTCTCTGTTTGAGTGTCTGGGGACTGCTAGTCTTTTTAGTGCTTTCCTCAGTGTTTGTAGCCTCCATCTTTGTTTGTTCTCAGCCTGGGTTTGGAGATACTCAGCTACAGCCTGGGGTTATTTCTCTGGCTGTGTGTGGAGCTGCTGTAGCTTCAGCCCAAGACCCGTGGCCCGTTATTTCTGGTTTGCTCTCTTTACCCTGAGCCCTGCTTTGCCCAGCTTTTATGTTAACCCTGAGCCTTGCTTTGCCCAGCTTCTATGTTTACCCTGAGCCCTGCTTTGCCCAGCTTGTGTGTCTATCCTGAGTCCTGTTTCTACTTAGCTAGTGTTTACCCGGTTTCCCGCTCTGCCTAGCTAATGTATATCCTGAACCCTGCTTGTATATCCTGAGTGTATATCCTGAATCCTGTCTCTGTCTAGCTAGTGTGTATTTCCTGGGTGATTATCCTGTATCCTGCCTCTACCTAGCTAGTGGGTTACCCTGTGGGTATTCCCTGAACTGCCTAGCTTGCATGTTGCCCTAGTCCTTGCTCCTGCTAAGCTCTTGTACGTCTTGTCTTCATAGTTTGTCTTGTGTTTCTGGCTTAGCGGCTGCGTGCAGCGCTCAGTGCAGTCTAGTATTTAGTATTGCTTCCTCGTGTTTCCTAGACCCAGGGTGGGTCCTATGGATCTCCAGTTCCGGCCTTGTCCTGCAAGCCCTGCCGGCCATCCGCACGCTGGAGCTCAACTCTAGCGGAATGGTGGCTAAGTGCAGGTGAAGCGGTTCCTGTTCTGCCGGTTCCAGTTGCCTACTTCCAATCCAGAGTTCCTGTCCTTCAGGGGTGTGCTGGTAAAATGTTAACAGGGGGCTCTCTCTCGCCAGCAAAGTAAAAGAGAATTCAGGAGGGGCCCAAGCCCACATTTTGGGATCCATTTGTTAAAGTAGCCATGGAGAACCGGCTCCCAAAATTCTTAAAAACTTAACAAACGGCTCTCGAGAGCCTGTGAGAGCCTGCTCCAGCACACCACTGCTGTCCTTCCATATGTCCAGTTCCAGGGTGGTCTTGCCTGCCTCTGCCGCTCCTCGGCCAGGGTCCAAGGGCTCACGATTCCCGGTTCTGCCTCGAGGACCTGACAGAATGCAAAGGCCCTCGAGTACGCGACACAAAGGAAGAAGTAACCTGCAGTTTACAGGAACTATAAGGACAGTTGGAGAGGAGTGGGTCAGTTCAGCAAGCTGAAGAGTAGTAAATCACCGGGACCTGATGGTATTCATCCCAGAGTATTAATAGAACTAAAAAATGAACTTGCGGAGCTACTGTTAGAAATATGCAATCTGTCCCTAAAATCGAGTGTAGTACCGGAAGACTGGAGGGTAGCCAATGTTACTCCGATTTTTAAGAAGGGTTCCAGAGGAGATCCGGGAAATTATAGACCGGTGAGTCTGACGTCGGTGCCGGGAAAGATGGTGGAGGCTATTATTAAGAATAAAATTGCAGAGCATATACAAAAACATGGACTGATGAGACAAAGTCAGCACGGATTTAGTGAAGGGAAGTCTTGCCTCACCAATCTAATGCATTTTTTTGAGGGGGTAAGCAAACATGTGGACAATGGGGAGCCGGTTGATATTGTATATCTGGATTTTCAGAAGGCGTTTGACAAAGTGCCGCACGAAAGACTCCTGAAGAAATTGCAGAGTCATGGAATCGGAGGTAGGGTATTATTATGGATTAAGAACTGGTTGAAAGATAGGAAGCAGAGAGTAGGATTGCGTGGCCAGTATTCTCAGTGGAGGAGGGTAGTTAGTGGGGTCCCGCAGGGGTCTGTGCTGGGTCCGTTGCTTTTTAATGTATTTATAAATGACCTAGAGATGGGAATAACTAGTGAGGTAATTAAATTCGCCGATGACACAAAATTATTCAGGGTCGTCAAGTCGCAGGAGGAATGTGAACGATTACAGGAGGACCTTGCGAGACTGGGAGAATGGGCGTGCAAGTGGCAGATGAAGTTCAATGTTGACAAGTGCAAAGTGATGCATGTGGGTAAGAGGAACCCGAATTATAGCTACGTCTTGCAAGGTTCCGCGTTAGGAGTTACGGATCAAGAAAGGGATCTGGGTGTCGTCGTCGATGATACGCTGAAACCTTCTGCTCAGTGTGCTGCTGCGGCTAGGAAAGCAAATAGAATGTTGGGTGTTATTAGGAAGGGTATGGAGTCCAGGTGTGCGGATGTTATAATGCCGTTGTATCGCTCCATGGTGCGACCGCACCTGGAGTATTGTGTTCAGTACTGGTCTCTGTATCTCAAAAAAGATATAGTAGAATTGGAAAAGGTACAGCGAAGGGCGACGAAAATGATAGTGGGGATGGGACGACTTTCCTATGAAGAGAGGCTGAGAAGGCTAGGGCTTTTCAGCTTGGAGAAGAGACGGCTGAGGGGAGATATGATAGAAGTGTATAAAATAATGAGTGGAATGGATCGGGTGGATGTGAAGCGACTGTTCACGCTATCCAAAAATAATAGGACTAGAGGGCATGAGTTGAAGCTACAGTGTGGTAAATTTAAAACGAATCGGAGAAAATTTTTCTTCACCCAACGTGTAATTAGACTCTGGAATTCGTTGCCGGAGAACGTGGTACGGGCGGTTAGCTTGACGGAGTTTAAAAAGGGGTTAGATAGATTCCTAAAGGACAAGTCCATAGACCGCTATTAAATGGACTTGGAAAAATTCCGCATTTTTAGGTATAACTTGTCTGGAATGTTTTTACGTTTGGGGAGCGTGCCAGGTGCCCTTGACCTGGATTGGCCACTGTCGGTGACAGGATGCTGGGCTAGATGGACCTTTGGTCTTTCCCAGTATGGCACTACTTATGTACTTATGTACTTATGTACTTATGTACTTATGAGTGTCCCAGCTGACCATTTCAAAGAAATGCGGAAAGGGCTGACCAAGGAGGTAGCCAAGAAAGTTAAGTTACTGGAAGCCAAGGATGGAGAACTGATACAGCAGCAACAAGCGCTCCAGGAGTTGAAGGACCTAGTTAGCTTGTTGACAGTCCAGACTGGGGACTATCAGGCCAAAGCAGAGGCTGCAAAAGTGGAAGTGGACCAGCTACATCAAGAGTTGGCAGCAACAGTGCCATGGTGGCAGTATACTGATCTGCAGGAGCAGCTAACAGAAGTCTTGCAGAGTCATGAGGAGCTGAAAGCAAGGGCACAAGCGTTAGAGGACCTGAGTGCCAGGCTCCAGAGTGAAGTACAAGATTTGAGCCTCCAAGAGGAGGGGGAATGCGAGAGAGAGAACACAGCCCAGCTAGTCTATCAGGCTTGATAGAAGTGAATGGGTTGTTGACCCGGCAACTGACAGAAATGCAAGAGAAGATATGCATGGAGTATGTCGGTAAATGGGAGCACCGAGAAAAGATGGCAGTGCTGTAGAATACAGACCCTGCAAGACCAGCTGGCCCAGAGGCAAGCCCAGATGACCCAGCTGAAAGTCTCCAGGGGGGAGATTTTGAAGAGTTGGAGTATATAGCTACCCAGCTCAAGAAAACTACTCAGGTTCAGCTGGATAACCAACTGAGGGAAGTCAAGAGATGAGCAAAAGAAAAGCAGCGGATACAAAGGGCTCATGTCCTGACTCACACAAAAGAGATGTCTCTCCAAGTGGAAACTGTGAAGAGACAACTAGAGGAAGAATCAGGAATCGCGAAGGGCATAGCAGATGCCTTAGAGATGGCCAGACGACAGCTTGAGGGTCTCATGCGCAAAGTGCCCTGGTAATGAAGAGTAGACACCAGGGGGCACTACTCCATTTCAGAAGTGGTTCAGTGGCGAACCAAGAGTGTGGCAAGTGGGCAACCAATATCAGAAGGGCCATGCTGGATAAAGAGTGGCCTGACCAGTACTAAAGAAAGAGGGTCAGTCTAGTGTCCCCAAATTCTTGAGAACCGTCACAAAGAATGCGGGTATATTAAGGGAGTTGCTGCAGACCTATGAGGAAGCCACCTTGAAGCAGATTGAAAAACCTGTGCTTGAACAAAGAAAGAAGAGAAGGTTCTTCAATCTGTCGAGAGAGGAGAATTTGGCTCTTAAGAAAATTAGATGCAATCAAGATTATTAAACCTGCAGATAAAGGCGGAGGAATCGTTGTTATGAACACCGCTAATTATATTGCGGAAATTGAAAAACAGTTATCTAATGAAGAATTTTATTGTCTACTAGATAAGGACCTCACAGACGAACTTAGGAAGGAGATTAAATTTTGGATCTCCTTTGGTTTCGACTCAGGATTTCTGACACCTAAAGAGAGAGATTTTCTTATGACAGACCATCCTGTAATACCAGTCATTTATGCACTCCCGAAGATCCATAAGACTCTTTTAAATCCCCCAGGTAGGCCTATTGTATCAGGGATAGGCTACATCCTCGAACCTTTATCCATCTTTGTGGACTCCTTTTTGAGATCCCTGATTCCTTTGGTCAAATCATATATCCGAGATTCTTCACATGCCATTAACTTGCTGCAGGAATTTGATGGCGATTTAACAGACATCACCCTAGTCAAGTTTGACCTGGAATCACTGTATACTAACATCCCTCAACAAGATGCTCTCCAGATCATTACCGATGTTTTGAATGACAGAGATAAGAACACTAGAGTACCAACTGTTTTCATTGTCCAACTAGCATCCATAGTTCTCCAAGAAAACTATTTTTATTTTCAAGGGAAAATTTTCAAACAAACCAAAGGGACCACTAAGGGGGCCAGCATGGCTCCTGATATCGCCATCCTATATGTGGCCTTCTTGAGCATCAGCATTTGGAGACACACCCATATCAAGAGGAATTGCGGTTCTGGAAGAGGTACATTGATGATGTCCTTGTGCTAGGCACCATTGACTGACTGAAGGAATTCCACAAGTGGCTGAATAGCCTTGATGTGAACCTGAAATTCACAATGCACTTTGATTCCAATGAAATTCCTTTTTTGGACATCCTCATTAGAAAGGACACATACAGTTGTTTTTTTTATTACATTTGTACCCCGCGCTTTCCCACTCATGGCAGGCTCAATGCGGCTTACATGCGAAGAAATGCAAAATGATGCACTTAGGAAGTAGAAATCCACGGGAGACGTATGTGTTAGGTGGGGAGAGTCTGATAGGTACGGACGGAGAGAGGGATCTTGGGGTGATAGTATCTGAGGATTTGAAGGCGACGAAACAGTGTGACAAGGCGGTGGCAGTAGCTAGAAGGTTGTTAGGCTGTATAAAGAGAGGTGTGACCAGCAGAAGAAAGGGGGTGTTGATGCCCCTGTATAAGTCGTTGGTGAGACCCCACCTGGAGTATTGTGTTCAGTTTTGGAGGCCGTATCTTGTTAAGGATGTAAAAAGAATTGAAGCGGTGCAAAGAAAAGCTACGAGAATGGTATGGGATTTGCGTTACAAGACGTATGAGGAGAGACTTGCTGAACTAAACATGTATACTCTGGAGGAAAGGAGAAACAGGGGTGATATGATACAGACGTTCAAATATTTGAAAGGTATTAATCCGCAAACGAACCTTTTCCGGAGATGGGAAGGTGGTAAAACGAGAGGACATGAAATGAGATTGAAGGGGGGCAGACTCAAGAAAAATGTCAGGAAGTATTTTTTCACGGAGAGTAGTGGATGCTTGGAATGCCCTCCCGCGGGAGGTGGTGGAAATGAAAACGGTAACGGAATTCAAACATGCGTGGGATAAGCATAAAGGAATCCTGTGCCGAAGGAATGGATCCTCAGGAGCTTAGTCAAGATCGGGAGGCGGGGCTGGAGGTTGGGAGGCGGGGATAGGGCTGGGCAGATTTATACGGTGTGCCAGAGCCGGTGGTGGGAAGCGGGACTGGTGGTTGGGAGGCGGGGATAGTGCTGGACAGACTTGTACGGTCTGTGCCAGAGCCGGGGTTGGGAGGCAGGGCTGGGGAGGTGAGGATAGTGCTGGGCAGACTTATACGGTCTGTGCCTGTGCCAGAGCCGGTGGTTGGGAGGTGGGGCTGGTGGTTGGGAGGCAGGGATAGTGCGGGGCAGACTTATACGGTCTGTGCCCTGAAGAGCATAGGTACAAATCAAAGTAGGGTATACACAAAAAGCAGCAAATATGAGTTATCTTGTTGGGCAGACTGGATGGACCGTGCATGTCTTTTTCTGCTGTCATCTACTATGTTACTATGGGGCAATGAAGGGTTAAGTGACTTGCCCAGAGTCACAAGGAGCTGCCTGTGCCTGAAGTGGGAATCAAATTCAGTTCCTTAGTTCCCCAGGACCAAAGTCCACCACCCTAACCACTAGGCCACTCCTCCTCTCCAATTTTAACAGTATAATTTATAGAAAACCCACTGATAAGAATCATTACCTTCATTTTCAAAGTTACCATAATAGAAACCTCAAGGAGAATCTCCCTTTCTCTCAATTCTTGTGACTAAGGAGAGTATGCAGTAACTATACAGATTTTGAACACCAAGTGTACCCATGGCAAAGAGATTTTGCGACAGGGGTTACCCAGAAGATTGCATCTCAAAGGGCATCAGGAAAGCTATGGCTGCAGATAGGGATGAGTTACTCATTGGACATGAAGAATGAAGAAAACCAGATATAGTATGCAGTATGAAATTCTCCAACTATTTTAATGATATCAAGAGGATCCTACATAAGCACTGGCACATCCTGAAGGGTCATCATTGTTTACAGAATAAATGGCTTACTGTGGCTCACACACGTAGTAGGAATATCAAGGAGATTCTGGCACCCTCAGCACTCTCTGTCTGACCATCTATGACACCATCATTTACTGGACACCAACCTTGTGGCTCATGCTCTGTATGTCCATCTACACTGACCATTTCTGTGTTTATTCATCCAAGGACGGGGAAGGAATATCCCCTTAGCCATTCTTCCAACTGTAATATGGAGGGTGTTGTTTATCTCATCATTTGCCCCTGTGAACTCATCTATGTAGGCAAAACCGCCAGAAAAATCAAGACGAGAATGATTGAACACAGAAGTAACATCAGGAGACAAAATGTCACAGCACCCTTGGTACAACACTGCATCGACTGTTCCCATAGTTTTTCTGACCTTAGGTTTTTGATCTTTAAGTTGATTAAAGAACCATGGTGGGGAAATAACACAGAGAAGATTCTATTACAACAACAGCAAAGATCTATCAGATACTTGATGTCACATTCTGACTTGCCCAATATAAAAAACTTTAATGCGCATGCACCACTTATTGGCGGTTTTGTTACCAACGATGTTTTTCAACTTATACGGACAATCACCATGATCTGGGTAAGTCTTACATTTTTAATCTACCTTGAATTTGCATGCAGCACTAATAGGAATGTAAGATTAGAGAGACTAGATTGAGAAAGACACTAACTGTTTTCCACAGTGTGGCAAGGGCGTAGTGTACGTGCTGCTTCATTCAACTGCTTGTCTCGTGATACTGACTCTACAAATATATCTCTATGATGCTGCACAGTATGGTATATGCAGATATGTTATCCCCCCTCCCCCCAGCTACTCCCTGTGTCATGGTCTGTAATGAATAGTGATTTGTATTGCATGTGGTGTTCTCACCCCTTCCCCTACTGAGGAGCACCACACTGTCCCCCACTTGTGTAAAACAGGGTAGTGCAGCACAACAGATGCCCCAGCTTCCTAATGGTGAACCTACTTGAGCCCTCAGGCTGTGCTGATGTGTCAAGGGACCCAATGCCATGGATCCCCTCCTGGGGCAAGAGTCCATGAATGATGCGCTCAATGAGAGTCAAGTTAGTGGTGTCATCTGCTGGGGGGGTTGGCACCAGCCTTCCTCCTGACATCACGCCTCAGCCGGCGCCACTTCCATTTGCAGTCTTCCACGTCCCTGCTACAGTGGAAGACCGTATTGAGCCGGTCCCTTACTGCCTCCCATTCTCTCTGCTTCGTTGTGGCAGCCAGCCTCTGGCCCGTGGGAGCAAAGAGATGCGTGTGCCTCCTCTGGATTACCTGAACTAGCAGCTCAATTTCAGGGTCACTGAAATTACCCTTGCGGGTGGGTAGTTGCTTTGGTGCCATTGTACCAATGCGATGCAAAGAATCGAAAATACAGAGAAGGGCGCTTAAATACTCTCCCAGGGATGCCCATGGAAGAACGCGATGGGCGTCCTAATTTCGATTATTGACAAAATCCCTAAACGTCCCCAGCTGCTCTGGCCATTTGGGCGTCCTCATTTCGATTATGGCTGGGGAACTATGGGCGTCCCCAGCTGCTCTTGTGTTTTGGGCAGCCTCATTCCGATTATGGCTGATAATGATAAACATCCCCAGCTGCTATTCTCGTTTGGAAGCTTGCATTCCCTTTATTAGTGCCTCTTTAAAACGGCTTTCTCTGTGCTTGCACTTTAGAGGCTTTTCTTTAGATTATGGGGTGGTATTTCAAAGCGTTTTACCTTCAGTTATAGTAAACCTTGTTTTTGCCACTGTACGCTTTTGTACACCTGTTTGGTTTTTTTTTTTTGGGGGGGGGGGGGGGACTTTTTTGCCAATTCTTGAAAGATAACTGGTGTGTGAGCTTTGTACCTTTCCTTTCCAAAAGTTTCAGATTGGGTGTTAGCTGGTAGCTTAGCATATACTTTCCATTCTCTACCTTCCAGGAGCTGCTTGCTGTGTGTGATATGCTCCCTCACTGCCCCCCATTCTCTCTCTCCGTTGTTGAAGCAGGCAGCCTCTGGTCCCTTGGAGCCAACAGATTCTTGCACCACAAGTTCAAGGTAAGCTCATACCTCTCAGCCACCTCTTCCCTTTCTGCTATGTAGGTGCTAAACAAACACTTCTTGCATCTAGCAGGACAGCTGGTCAAGAGGATTGCAAGAGACAGCAGTGGACTGTAATACACTGCACTCTGAGAGCCATGATTGTTTCTACCCAATTCACTGTACAGATGTCTTGTTCTCTATTGGACACACTCAGTTGTGGCTGCCTATGGGGTGGGGGAGGGGGAGAGGCCCTGAGAATGGATGTGTGCATCCCTCATGGTCAAGGGCTCCCCATTCTCTGTATGTTATCTGCGTTCATATCTTACCTCTATTTTCACCAGGTTCACGGGTATCCACAGCTGGTAGTTTTTCTCCCGCTTTGCACCTCATGTGTCTCTCCGCTAGGTTCCATCCTTCTTTATGTGGTGAACTCCAGTCCCGTTTTATGAAGTGCCCACCCATTCTCAAGGTTGGTGGGGAGGGGGGGAAGCATATATGCACTGAATGTCTTATACACATTCAACACAGTCCTACAATCCTCCATAGTTATGGAACAACAACATTTCTAAATTCTATCCTGCAAACTATTTTCAAGGTGGCCACAAGCGCGTGCCTACCACGGCCTTGAGCCCTTACGTCATGGTGAGGGAGAGGGGTTCTGGTTACAGTTCCTATTCTAAATTACCTGCAGGTGGCTACAGCCCACTGCCTATATAATTCCCCTAGCCTGTGCCCTTCTGTACCTGATGTATTATATTGCAATTGTGATGAAGTAAACATCCATCTAATGCTTTTACCACTTTTCTTTTTCTCCTCAGCACTATACATTCAATGTGAAAAGATGACCCAGATGTTTGTAGCTCCTTCCTGGCCCTCACCAATGTGGTTTGGTTGTGGGTAAGGGTGATCAGAGAGCAAACATAGTCTATGCGCTACCTATGGTTATCTGCAAGTTTCTACTTGGCAGATCACTAGTGCTAGACAACATACCTATTATTTACACATCTCTGTGCTGTGGGGCTCTATGGTAAAGGGGGGAGAGGCTGGATGGGCATTTCTGTTCCTCAACAGAAATGCCCACCCAGCCTCCCCCCCACTTACCATATATCCATGCAGTTTGGAAGGAACAGGTGGCCTTCTGTATGGCCACACTTATCACACATATTTACCAAAGTTTCTCTGTCACAGTTCACCTGTCATGCAACCAAGAGTGCTGACTCCTCTCACATCAACCCCAGCATTTGATAATACCACATATGTAGTGCACAAAGCACACACACAGACAGTGCCAAAAGTGTATTTAAACTATATACAAAAACAAACTATTTACAATTCCCCCCCCCCCCCCAAAAAAAAAAAAAAAATCATTCTCCCCTCTCCTGTCCCTCCAATTGCCATTGCAGCAGCTCTATCACCAACAGCATGAACTGGCTATGAGTCTGTTGGCGGTCCTCGACAGAGTGCCGCAATGCTGCCACCTCCTGCAGCAACTGGTTGACTACAGCAACCAGTTGCTGTAGGAGTTGCAGTACTGCAGCACTGTTTAGAGCTGGTGGGTGGTGCTCCTCCTCCTCCAGAGGAGGCATATCGGCCCATTGGTCTGCCTCTGCCGCCTCCTCCTCCTGTGCCACTAGTGCTATGGCCTCCTGCCGCCCTGTGTATGTAAAAGGATTGTCTTTGAGATCAGCACATCCAACATGGCTTGCATAGTGCAGGAGCTGGCTGGCCTGAGGGATGGGGAAAGGTGTGGTGAGCCCTGGGCTGTACCCATGGGGTGTGAGATACATGAGATGACATGACAGGGAACCCTGGAAGCTGGTCTGACACAGAGTACACAGGATATGTTGGCAGACCACATTCATTGGTCAGCAGCATGTTTGCATTATGATTTGTGACTATGGTTGGCTGACCAGTTTTTTTTTTGAGGGGGGGGAAGCACATAACTTTAATATCAGGCAATGACATCCACTAAGAATAGGACCTCAGGCAGGAATACCATGAAACAGTATCCACCCCAGAAAGGGGGATACAGAAGAGAGGCATGTCATCTCATTCATCTCAGAGGAGGTTAGTTGGAAGTTACAGCCACACTCATGGGAGGGTAGCTGCAACCTCAGGCCTTGATCTTGGACAGAGGTGTTATGACTTACTATTTACCTATTAGCCACATGGAAACTGAACATGACATTTGCAGGTGCCCTGTTTATAATACTTATGTTGAGCCCTGAGGTGCCGTCACACGCTCCTGATGAGCCAAGGGTTGCCCCTTCGTATCCGACGGTACCTCCGCAGGGACTCAAGGTCCCTGTGTATGCCAAAACGTCTGCAAGATACAATTTTGTACACCAGGGGTCAGGAGATGGTCCTTCTTGCCTTTACAACACACATTCCTTTGGCAGCCAAATTGTAGGGATGTGGGAATGTTTTTCCTTTCTAGTACATTGATTCTGTTAATGAATGTGCGTGTGCACATACTAATTACCCTTGAATGCAGACTACACAGTTAGTGCTTACATTGCTGAGGGAACACTTAAATGTGTAGCTACAGGAAGGGGACCTGATTTGTCTCCTATATGAGTCCAGGCTCTAGGTTTTCAGTGATGCTGAAATTTTGCTCATGGCACAGAGACCTATTTCTTAGTCAATAACCGTTGGAAAACGTGCATCTCCTTATATGGACGTCCACGTGCTGATGTCAGCACGTGCACATGTTTCATGGACATCCATCATGTGCATGACTGTCTTCACACGCTTGGGGCCTTATAGTGCGAACCTCTTCATATATACAATAAAATATCCTATAACTGAAAATTCATAGTGAAGGACGTCCATCTAACATGACTGCCGGGCCTCTAAGATGCACATCCTTCAACAGTGTTTCAAGAAACACGTCCTTGTTACTTTACTTTGCACAATGCATCACAGAAGTCCAAAGTATAGTAATAAGGACGTCTTTCTTGTCTAACATTGCTGAGGGAGTTCTACTTGCGAGAGACGAGACATGATAGCTCAGGACCAGTGTGTGTGTGTGTGTGTGTGGGGGGGGGGGGGGGGGGGGGAGGGAAACCAACAATTACCTTTCCAATCTGTCTCAATTTCAATCCAAGCTTCAATAGAGACAGTCCTGAGGGGCAGGTGGTGGTGGTGCATAAAGAGGGAGCCACAGTGCCTGAAGCACAGCTGGATGAGCATCAGGTTTTCAGCAAGGCTGAAATTTGGCTCTCTGTGCAGAGACATATTTCTTAGTGAATAACAGTTGGAAAACATGTAGCGCCTTATATAGACGACCATGCGTGATGGACATCCTTACATGCACAGGTCCATATATGGACGGGTCTGCACGTGGACGACCATGACGTGCATGGACCGTCGTCACACATGCGGGACCTCATTTGGATGATACGTGTTCACACGTGCGGAACCTTCATTATATGCATCATTATCAAGTGTGCGAACCTCTTCATATATACACAATAAAATATGTATGTTCCTTATATTTCCCATAGCTCCATGTTCCGCAAGTACAATGCATGTAGTTGCAGACATCCATGTACGGGAAATATAAGGAAAATTCATTGTGATAAATACAGTAACAAGGACTTCCCTCTTACAGGCCCACCGTCCTTCGGTGGACATCCTTCGGCAGTTCTGTGACAAACATGTCCTTGTTATTGTATTTATCACTATGAATTTTCCTTATATTTCCTGTACCTGGATGTCCCCAACTACATGCACTGTACTTGCGGAACAACCAGGTACATCAGAGAAGTCCAAAGTATAATAATAAGGACGTCTTTCTCGTAGAACCGGCGAAGGGCGTTGAGTGAATGTTTTAGGGACGTCCTTTTGTGGTTCTGGAAGATGGAAGTCCTTTTTACTATACTTTGGGTGTCCCTGATTTGGGCGTTTTGCACTGCGATAATAGAATGTCTAAGGATGTCCATACTATTTTTTTGATTATACCTACCTAGTTTTGGCCGACTTCGCGAGGGCGTCCTCATTCATACTTGGACGACCTTTTGAAAATGCCGCTCATGGTCACCACTAAAGGCATTCTTGAAAGACAGCCCTACTCTACATCCTTGATCTGTTATAAGTAGTTCTTGATGCATACAGAAGGAGTTATGTGTATGTTTGGAGGAGGATGGGAAGGGGTGTTTTCTGTGTTTAAACTATGGGGCTCATTTTTGAAAAAGAGAAAAGTTCAAAAAGTGTCATAAAGCAGCATTTGGACAAATTTCTTCTCAAAACATCCAACTCAGTATTTTCAAAACCTATTTTGCAAACATTTATCTATGTAAGTCATCTGCAGTGCATCCAAATCACTAGGGGATGTGTTGGAGGCGTTTTGAAGGTGGGATTAGGGCATGCCTACACTTGGATGTTTTACAGCTATAATGGAACAAAACCAAAATGTCCAGGGCAAAAACTTCAACGTTTTGGTCTAGACCTGTTTTCAGAATGAATAAGACACAAAAAGATGCCCTAAATTACCAGATGAGTACTGGAGGGAATCAGGGATGACCCCCCCCCCTTACTCCACTGCCCCCCTCCTACCCCCCCCCCCCCCAAATGTGAATAAAAATAGTACTCACCAGCCTCTATGACAGCCTCAGATGTAATAGCCAGGTCCAGTGGAGTAACATGCAGATCCTCGGAATAATGTAGTGGTGGTGGCTGCAGTGCACTGTAGACAGGTGGGTCCAGGCCTATACCTCCCCCTATCTGTTATGCTTATGCTGGAAACTGTGAGCCCTCCAAACCTCACCAGAAACCCACTGTACCCACATATAAGTGTCCCCTTCACCCATAATGACTATTATAGTGGTGTACAGTTGAGGGTAGTGAATTTTGGGTGGGTTTTGGAGGGCTCAGAAGCCAAATAAGGGAGCAACGGTGAGATGTGTACCTGGGAGCATTTATATGAAGTCCACAGCAGTTCCCCCTGTTGCTCTCCTGGGATATCTGGGGGACCAGTCTGCTAAAAATGCTGGCCTCTCCTCCATCCCAGTGGCTTGATTTTGTGTGTTTTTAAGTTGTACGTTTTTTTAAAAATGTCCTAAAAATATAAACACACAAAGCACAAAACTTTGTTCGAAATGGTATTTTCAAAAAAAGATACACACATTTTTCTTTTTTCGAAAATGGTTACATTTGCTATTCGGATTTGGGATGTTTAACGCAAAACGTCCAAAGTCTGATTTAGACGTCATATCAAAAATGCCCCACCCCATGGCAGGTTCTTATATGAGAAGTGGAAGTTGATGTGTGCTGCCAGTTTTTATTGACATATATTACACATAAATAAATACAATGTTTGAGAACACAAAAAAAGGGAGAAAGAAATAAGAAAAGGCTTGTGTCAGCAGAACCTTTTCTAAAATAACACTGGAACTGAATATCCTGTCCTGGGCATCTCAATTCTGATCTGTACATTCTATGTAAAATGAACCTTCACTTGCCTTCAAAATACAATACATAATTTTACTTAATGTAAAGGAGTGTGATGCAGACATGGTGACTTTAGTGCAGTCTGTCGCATAATTGTGCAGGCTCCCGTAGTGACAGTGAGATTTTTACAGAGGCCATAAGTTGTACATTTTACAATATTTTTAGCTCCCTAGAAATAAATAGTAGAAAAAAATCCCAGTAACCTGCTACTTTTGAATAAAACATCATCACATATGCAATAAGTGAGCAAACAAAACAAAATAGAACTGCTAAGCAACGATCTGAATCCTAGCAGTACTTAGCAACTAACACTTGCTGAAAGCTGACCCAAGGGCATGAAAAATATTTATACTGATGGATCCTTTCTCCACTCAGCAAGCTACTAGATTGGTAAGAAAAGGTAAGGAAACTACTTAGGGGTCCTTTTACTAAGGTGCGCTAATAGATTTAGCGCACATTATCAATTAGCATGTGCTAAGTAATAAGATGCCCATAGAAATATAATGGTATAATGGGTGTCATCATTTAGCACACCTTAGTAAAAGGACCCCTTTAATGAGGTTTAGAATCATTCTCAGGTTTTTTGTTTGTTTGTTTTTTGAATGTGACATAACTGTTGGGAGGCGGGGCTAGTGCTGGGCAGACTTCTATGGTCTGTGCCCTGAAAATGGCAGATACAAATCATGGTAAGGTATACACAAAAAGTAGCACATATGAGTTTATCTTATTGGGCAGACTGGATGGACCGTGCAGGTCTTTTTCTGCCATCATCTAATATTACTATCCCTGCTTTCTTCTCCACTGCTGGTGCACCAAATATCTTACCAACCCACCATCTTCTTAACTTCTCATGCTGTACTTCATTCTGGTGGGCCTCCTGGAGTATCACTGCAGGGAAAGGGGGATGGGATTTGATATACCACCTTTCTATAGTTACAATCAAAGCATTTTACATATTATATGCAGATATTTATTTTGTACCTGGGGCAATGGAGGGTTAAGTGTCTTGCCCAGAGTCACAAGGAGCTGCGTGGGAATTGACAACTGCAGGCCACTCGTCCAACTCCAACAGCTGCTTTATGGTTGTACCTGTAATATCTTAAGCATTCTTATAGGCAAGCCATTCCATGATAACACAATAAATATTTTTATCCATACTCCACATCCCAATCCTGACCTATGTCTAGAAAAATGTATGGAGTTCCCTCCCCCCCCCCCCCACCCTAGGACACCTCACTCCCTCCTAATCCCATTCCCAACAGACTTGCACTTGACTCATCCATCATTCTCAACCTCACATGCATCTACACTCTCCATCCTAGCCTTCCCTCTCTCACCCCCATCTACCAGTCTTACACACCTCTCTGTATTCTAACCCAACTGCCATCCTTTTCTTCTTCCAGCATAACCATTATGGTCACCTTTGATGTGACAGGATCCTCCCCATCTCATATCAAGTATCCAGTCTCACTCCCTCCCTACCCATAGCAACCATCTGCTCACTTTTCCTTACGGAGTAATTGACTCACCACCATATAGTGACCTCAATTCTTTCCTCCCTTCCCCCAAATAGAATCCAATCCCACCAAAACAAAGCTTGTTAAACAATGTTAACTGTTCCCTCTCTGCAATTTAAACTCAATTAATCATTACAACACTCAAGACAATGCCATGCAGTAAAGTTCCTTCCAGTCCTCTACTCACTGCCAATACTGACTGCCCTCCACTCAACCACATGCAAGTCCTCAGTCTATTCCACTGACCCCTTGCATCAGATCTGTTCCTAGCCATCAGTCTTAAAGATCAAGAAAAAGAAAATGAAATCCTAACTCATCTCCAAATGTCATAAGCCAACTAAAATAATTTCTAACATGGAAAAGGGGTGTTTGGTACCACACACAATACCTCAACAAATATGTTCATCAACCCTAGATGCAAATTAATATCTGTGCGACCTCAAAGTCAGTGATTCATTATGATTTCTGCTCTGCTTCCCGAGTCCTTCAGTACTCTATTCACGAACTCCATGGCTTCCTTACGGGAGTAACACTAGCAACACACCATTGCGCACAATGCAAATTCAAGTTAAAGAAAAGTGGAAAGATCTAACCCCTGTGGCAGGCACATGTTTGCGTTGAAATACAGCTGTGTTGGGTTTTCCCATGTTTACAGCTGCAGAGTATAATAAAGGGTCATCTGGTTCCAACTTAAATCTATTCCACTTTTTCTGACTTGCCTTTGGTTTGTTCCATTCGTGGAGGTTTGTTTCCTTCTTCTTTCTTTTGCCCAATGCAAAGGCACATGAACTACTTCAGTAAAAAATGCACACCACGGTCATGCAGCCAGGAAAATACTGTAAAGATGTACATCCCCAGATTCTATATAGTGTGACTTGAGTTGTGCGTGCAATTCAGGACATATTCTGTATTGCATGCACAACTTATTATTTTAACAAGCCAGTCAGCCCTGATAATTCAATTAACAGGCAATTATTGACACTAATTTGCTTTAATTAGATATTACATGCACAACTTGCTAAGTATATTCTATAAAATGATGTGCATAAATTCTAATGTGCGCTGCCAAAAAGGGATGTGGCCATGGGTGTGGAATGGGCAGTTCATAGGCATTACTAAAAATTATACATACTGTTATAGAATTCACCCGCTCCATGCCTTAGTCGCTAGCTTTTATACCAAGTTTTACTTGGGAAAAATTCCCACGACTAGATTTAGTCACAAGAATGGGCCCTAGGCGTATTCTAACTAGGCACAGTTTATAGAATATGCCTAGGCTTGGGTTTTTTGGCAACAATTTTTACAGCACCATATATAGAATCTAGCCTATATAGAATCTAGCCCGTAATGCCTTATCTCCAGGTACTGTCATAGATTCCAGGACTGCTGAGTCTCCTCACACTTGGACGTTTTTCTGTTATACACAGACAATTTAGAGAGAGAAAAATGCCCTGTTTGCCCTTGCAAACAGGGCATGTTAACACTAGCAAATAGAACCCTACTATTGATTCAAACCTTTGTATTGCTTCAGTATAAAAGGGCCACACATGGATTCAAACCACTGTAAGTGCTTCAGTATAAAAGGGCCACACATGGATTCAAACCACTGTAAGTGCTTCTGTATAAAAGGGCTATAGGTGGATTCAAACTTCTGGACGCGCTTGTTAAAATGGCAAGAAGGAGGCCACAGTGTGGCTTGTTTTTCTTTATTGAGGCCACCTGAAATTCTTTTCACAATAAAACCACTGTACTCTTAACACTGTTGGCTCCATTTCCTAAGAGCGCCAGGCTTTTGACCCCCTCACAGTACCAAACTACACTTGTTCACAGTAATAACCCGGGAAGGGAGTACAGTACTTCCTATTTAAATGGACGCTGACTATTTTCCAAATGAAATAAGCCAGTGATTCCCAAACCTGGTTCTGGAAGCACCCCAGCCAGTCAGGTTTTCAGGATATCCACAATGAAATATTCATGAGAGGGATTTGTATGATGAAGTGGAGGCAGTGCATGCAAATATGTCTCGTGAAAATTCATTTTGGGAATCACTGAAATAAGCCAATGTGCCCTGATTGCTGAAGGCAGGACAAATAAAGGAATAGCAGCCTGTTTCTACAGTATCAGGGTCTGTCTGTCTTCTTCCAGCTGGTGACAGCACTAAGGGTTCAATTCTATAACTGGGTGCATCATTTTAGGCACTTCAGCGCCAAACAATGTCTTCTGTTTCTGGTCCTATTTTGTGGAATAGTCTTCCTTTAGAATTATGTCAAGTACATTCTCATTTAGAATTCAAAACAGCTCTTAAAACTCATTTTTAAGACAACTATATGGGCTTATCATATGACTTTGGGCCTTGTTGTACGCTTCTTAGTAGGGAGCCGGTCGGTTGGGACACTAGGCCTGCTGTATTTTGATTCTTGAAGTAATCCTGACTTTTGATTCCTTCCTCTCTTTATTCTACCTCTGCTAGTTGTTTCATGTTTATATATTTATTGTAGTTCACCTTCTACTATGACCTCTCTCATTTTATTTTATGGTATTATTGTAAACTGCCATGATGGTATGTACCCTTTGGCAGTATATCAAGGCGACAGCCTATTCTATAATGACATATGGGCACCCGGATTCTGTTACAGAATACCTCAGCACTGGAATGCCTAACATTTAAACACTTGTAGTTACTCTAGCTGTAAATCTGGTATAACAGCAGGCACTTAAATGCAACAAGGGTGCATACAACTTACTAAGTTGCACTTGTGACATCACTGTCCTTGTCCCTCCAATGTGATCACCCCACTTTACACACCGTCCCCCGGATTCTTTATATGGTACCCAAAATTGCATGCCAAACTTTGGCTGCTCTTCTGCAATGCATGCACAAATAAATTGGATAATGAGCTCTGAACCACCAATAATTGGATGCTAACAACCGATTATTGATCTTAATGGGCACTCATTAAAATTTGCGTGCATATCTGGATGCGCACTGTTCTATAAGGCACAGCGCCTAACTCCCATGGTGCATATCTCAAAAGGAGGCACATCAGTGCGATCTGAAAAGTTGCCTAACTTGGGCACCAGTGTTTACAGCAGGCTTCAGCAGGTGTAACTCCAGCATCCAACAGTTAGGTGCAGGATCCTGGGTGAGATTTGCTGGCAGGTGCATAACAGGTTTACTTTGGTGCTTTGGGGCCTGTAATAGAGGCTTGAGAAATGCACAGTTAAAGCCTGGTAACTGTGATAATTTTGTGCCCTTCCCCTTATAAATGGCAGCAGCAGTGCTGAAAATTTTGTTTGTTTGTTTGAACTTGTAAGCAGAAGTTGCCTGTATTCACTCGAGTGAGAATCAGACATGAGCTGTGAGTGTTCTGCTGCCCAAACATCTACCAAAAGCAGCAAAACAAGTACTGAAACCACATGTCTATCAGTGCTATGATTGAGCCACAGGCTGCAATGATTTGTAATAAAACCTTTTATATATCTATTTGTTTTGTTAAATAAAAAATGGTAAACTACTCATCTGAAACCTCACCTCCATTTTCCTCTCACTCAGAAATTTAGCGATTGTGCTGTCCCTTTTCTCTGATCCCGCTGCCCCATTCTTTCACACATATGCACTTATTAGTGATTTAGGTGATGAAACACATCAAGGCCCCAATATCAGTTTCAGATCTGTGCTCTTATTCACATGTCTAAAGTTTATATATTATAAGGCTGAAGCACCATTTCCAACCATTTCTCAAAAGACTTTTTGCCCTGAGACCAACACCAGCTATTTTTGTAAGATCACACAATCTTATTAGTATGACAGATAATCTGGCCTTTCCCCTGACCCCAGGGAATCATCTGTTCTTTCTTGGGAAGCGTTCTTCATTGCGAGGCCCAGGAGTCGGTGGTGGCCCCAGTGACCCTAAATGTGGCCCCCCGACTCTTCTCCTATACACACTTTCATTCCACTTTGTCCTGAGACTTGCTGCTGGCAGTACATCCATTACAGTTCTGTTCTCTACCGGCAGCATGTAGATTTGTAACTTTGAACTATGTACTTCCCAAACTCCCATGCTTTTATCACAAGACTAAAAGAGCAGTGAAGGAATCGGAGCACAGTGCAGTCCAAACTCACTGAAGAGTCACGTTGTCCTGGAAGAAAATAGAATAGATGTTCCAGAGGCCAACAAGCATCTGCAGAAAATATAGGGGGCAATTAAAAAACTGGAGTGAGGGCCAGCTTGAAGTAACAGAGTAGAGTCATGAGGGTAAAGGCTTACTGGTGGGGAATGGGACCTGCAACTGGTTCACATTCAGATGGAGAAGAGTGTGTAGTGGAAAGGAGCTGGGAAGAACATGTTGGGGACAATGGGCTGGGGGGATATGGATAGACAACATAGGGGAGGGAGATATGGATAGGGAAAGAGAGAGTGTGGGGGGAGTATGTACTGTTTTAGTTACACGAGTCCTCTAAATGTGTTTAAACAGCCAGGCTAACCACATTGTCAGGGAGGGAAGCCGCCACTCCAGCTGTATCACTGGAGAAGAAACCCCCCTTCCCCATGTTCGATGTGCTGTTCACTTTGCCTGATGATGATCTTGACTCTTACTTCGAGGTTTTTATGCCATAGTGGCCCCCAATGAAAAAATAATGAATACTTGTTCTAAGACTGAACACTCGTCTTTTTTTTTCTTTGCCTGCTTCATGGGTTTTGTTGATGTTGATTTGCCAACTCTTGCTCTTTCTTCCATATTGCTTGTTGCTTTTTATACAAGGATTCCTGAAACGTTTTCTCCACCTGTTTAGCAAAGGCAGGTTTCCCTTCTTCCAGGGCACAGATAGCCTGCAAAGCAAGTGGTGTCCTGTCTCTCGGAAGCCAATTTGCTGCCGGCCTGACAGGTATCACTGAGTTGTACTTATGCTGTTTGTTAACTGAGTTCATCAGAGAAGCGTAGGCCTGAAACTCACACCATGTCTCTCTGAGAAAGTTTTCTGTCAACAGGATGATTGTCCACGCAGACCCATTCACAGCATCTTCTAAGTTTTGCAGCCGTTGTCTACCAGCAGGCATGTCAGCAAAGATGATGCCTGGTCTGATGTGAAATGCATTTTGCAGCAAACCCTGTAGTCTGAGAGCCTCGTTTGTATCACTTTCAGCATGCAGAATCACAAACTTGTAGAAAACATCCTTGTCACTTAAATCCAGCTCCTCCTCGTCATTCTCAGTTTGCTTCTTCTCAAGAATCTCTTCCTTCACTTGGGAAGGAGTGTGTGTCTCAGAACCCTCCTTCAAGACTTTCAGAGCCCGATTCCCACTTTTAATATTTCCATCCGTTTGAACGGGAGACATACAATTCTGTTTCGAACAGCCAATGCCCATCAGGTCATGTACTGTCATCGGACCCTGCTGTCTCACAACTCAGTTCATTCTGAGGACATGTAAAAGCCTGAATAGAAAAGAAAAGAAAAATCCTACTGAATGTTAAGAATCTAAAACAGGCATTCTCAACCCATTCCTTGGGACACACCCAGCCAGTCTGCTCTTCGGGATACCCACAATGAATATACATGAGAGAGATTTCAATGCACTGCCTCCACTCAAGGAGGTTTAATTGACAGGAGACAGCGGGAGCATGCTTGGCCCACTATCTGGCCTGAAGCCAGTAGGCAGAGCTTGCTGCTATATTGAGTCACCCAAAACAATAAGCAAACACTTATTAGAAATAAAGACTGCCTATTTTTTTTTCAAATTTGTTTATTAGGTGCTGTCGTTCATCTTACATGTGGTAAAGGTGGTTTTACATGTTAATTGAAACATTCTTACTTTGTACAAACATAATAACTCGCCCATTGATTAGTCTACTGCCGATCTCATCTACTTATATACTGGACAGCAAAATTGCTAAGAAGTAATCCACCTTATCTAACCTATATTGTAACCTACCAAACTAAACTGTGTACAACTATTACCCCACATCAATCCCTCCCTTCCCCATTTCTTACCCCCGCAAAAACCCATCCCTCTATCTACCCCACCCGAGAGACTGATTAGATGAACTCATTGTTAATGTCTCTAGTCGTCAGTCATTAGAGGTTGAGAATACGATTTCTGCCCCCTTAGGTATTGTCTGCCAAAATGGGTGCCAAATTCTAAAGAAATCTTTCTCTGTGAAACTGGAGTCTTGTTGGAGCTCTGGCAATCGTCGTTCAAATTTCATAAAATCCATCATGCAGCTACGCCATTGCTGCAAAGTAGGCGCTTTATTTGTAATCCACTCTCGGAGAATAATCTTCTTCGCCACTACTGTGGCTCTTTGTGTAAAACTCTTAAATCCTGCTGGATAGGGTCTAATCACTGTAACTTGTCCAAACAACAGCCTGGCTTCTCTTCGCCGTGTCGCACCCCACATTGCTGTTATGGCGTGTAGAAGTGTTTTCCAAAACTGTTGAATTGATGGGCAGGACCAAAACATATGGCCCAAGAGTGCTCCAGGAGCCGCACATTTGGGGCATGCCCCATCCGGGGAGACCCCCATGTGGAACGCCCTCCTTGGCAGGATATGTGTTTGTAACGCAAATTTGTATTCTATTTCACTGTAGGCTATCAATTTTGAAGATCTCTGGATCGAGTATATGTAATCTTTGAATAATTGTGGTGTTATCTTAATTGACAGGTCCATACTCCACGACTGGATAAAGACTGCCTATGTGTGGCTTGGCATGGACCAACAGTTTGCTTGAGTGTATCAAGATGGCAGCTACGGCTTCAGCCTTCTCAAGTTGATGCTGTCTCATGTCAATTAAACTTTCTTGCCTCTACTGTATACAAATATTCATTGTGGGTATCCTGAAAACCAGACTGGGTGGGTGTGTCCCAAGGACCAGGTTGAGAAACTCTGATCTTGAACTATCTTATTATTTGTGGAACAGGGCTACATAAAAAGGATATACTTCTTTAGATTATTTGGGCAACACAAAGGAATTTCATTTTAAAATAGGACAGGTTTCAAAATTCAGCATTAATTTGGCTTCTGTTTTTCTATTTAGTTATTCAGAGCTTAATGTACTCAGTTGTTTTGCTCGCAAACATCAATGTTATTTGTGTCTGGTTGCATTTAATTTTTGATGTTCCGTGCGGCTCTATGAACATTTCCAGTGATAGCTTTTAATGATAGAAATATAAATTAGAAAAAGGAGCAGACTCTCCTGTAATGCAACCAATGTGAGTAAAATATAAAACCAAGTGCTGCTATATTTAAAAAGCCTGACTTTCGGTGGCCGCAGTAGCCACAGAAAGTAAAGTGCTACTGCTTTATTTGCATATTCAATGGTGTTGGCTGTTTAAAATTATGTATAAACAGCAACACGATTTCACTCTTACCTGTTAGGCCTGTTATTTCAGCAGAGCTGCCACATTAGCCATTCCAAGAGAGAGACTTTTTAGCTGGTCCTGTTTTTTAAACTTACTTCCCAAAGAAGTAGTATTTGTAGTCCATGAAATCAGCGCTGCAGGTCCCATAATACACCAGGATGGGGTTTGCAGAAATCCAGGGCTGTCCTAGAATGGGTAACTAGGCAGCTCTGTTTCACTGGTCTAATTTAAGCATAAAAGTTATGGTGGTCATTTATAAGCACTATTCGCGCTTTAAACATCTCAGTCCCAGCACTTACACATTTTTGTGGCCAAAACGTTATAAGCCAGTATTTTACAAAAAGGCAGAACAAAACGTTTAAGCTACTAAAATGTATAGGGCCAATGGAGGCGTGATGGGGGTGGTACGGGGGAGTATCAAGGGTGATGCTGTGTCAGTGATGTCTATCACTGATTCTGGATAGCATGACAACACACATCCGTCAGGACTTAGACCATCTTTAAATCATAAATAAGTGCCACCACAGCATGTCCCTGTGGCTGCTTGTGTTAGTGCTGACTGAGAGAGAGTCTGTGAGCCTGATTGCCATTTCTGTCCACCCAGGTCTGTTGTCTAAAGCCCCTCTGTCTCCACACCTGCTACTTCCCTCACCCTCCAATATCATGCCAAATACCTCTTGCCCCTCATCTGTCTCCTTTCCTTCTCCCTCCCCCTCTGTGTTGCAGCAGGTCTCTTCTATGATTCTGTCTGGTTCTCAGCGTGTTCATGGAATTCACTGCTAGAGAATGTGGGGAAAAAAGCAGTTAGCTTAGCAGGATTTAAAAAGGTTTGGATAATTTCCTAACAGAAAAGTTCATACCCCATTATTAAGATGGACTTGGGAAAATCCACTGCTTTTTTTCAAGGATAAGTAGCATAAAATCTGTTTTACTGTTCTGGATTGGCCAATGTTGGAAACAAGATACTGGGCTTGATGGACCTTCAGTCTGGCAACACTTACGTTCTTACCAATCTGTCCCTTGTACTGTCTGAGGTGAGTTTTCCCTTGTGGGACATGAACTGCTGCTTTGGAGACAGTACAAACCTTCCTATATAGCCTCTGCCAGAGGTTGTAAAATAGGAAGCATCACATTTACATATGCCTTTAAAAAAACATCTAGGTGAGAGGGCTATAAATGTTGCTATTTGGTATGTCCAAGTTTTTGAAATTGCCGGCAGCTGTAAACGTTTAGGGCTGCAAAAGTCCACACCTGTCATTTTACAAAGCTGGCTGCTTCTCTGGCTCAGTACTGAAATGTGAGTCAAAGTTATTTATAGAAGATTTGGGTAGTACAACATTCTTTTATTTCAATTGCTTTCACAATTTGATGCTAATGGTGTATGTACCGTGTTCTTTTTCAGTACAGTGCTGAGTAAATTGAAGTTAAAAACAAAACAAAAAAAACCTGATGCTAAATATTTTGTACTGTTCTGAAGAGGATTTAACTAGGCACTGTAGGATGTCAAGCCTGGTGCTCTAAACATTAAGCTACTCCTTTGCTTAAGGCTGAGATGCAAAACATTTTGCCCTGCTCCCAGGTGCAAAATGTATTAACATCCCAGAGCAGGGCAAAATGTTTTGCAGTGCAGAATGGAGCAGAGGAGTAGATCTGAACAGTCAACGCATGTATTAAAGGGCCTGTAAGAAGGTCCAGACTTTCATCTGATTACTAAAAGTAGAGGTAGTCTCGAGTTAGACGTAATCCCTCTGGGAGTAAGTTCGAGTGTGGGGCTACTTCTTAGAAGGCTCAGTGGTGGGTATCACATCATACAATTTCTTTTGATGAGAGTACAAATAATGATGCTCCTTGGTGTCACGTCTGTGGTCGTGACCCCTCTCAGACTTACCTTATTTCTGGGGGTCAGCTTCTGAGCTGGCTTCTGTCTGTCCTTTCTGAGTTAGTTCTGTCTCTGTGTGCTGGCTGCTTCCACCGTGGCTCTAATTGCTCCACTATACTGCACCTGTGTGTGTTGCCTGACTTAGCTCTGTCTCTGTGTGCTGGCTGCTTCCAGCATGGCTCTGATTGCTCCACTGTGCTGCACCCGTGTATGTTGAGCCTCTCTGTGCTTCAGTATGCTTTCTGTCTGCTTCTTGGTTTGTGCTCCCCTCGCCCTCTGGTGACCAGAACCGGTGGCTGCCATAGACTGTCTTGCTGTCCCTACCCATTCCAGGCTTCAGCCCAGTCCGGTCTGGATCTTCCAGGCTGTCAGACTTGTCTTTCTTGTTTGTGCCTGAACAGCACCCGTAGTTGCCTTGAGATTGCTGCAGCTGAGCCTCAGGTTCTGGTGGGCTTTATTAATCACCTAGAAACTTCTGTGTTTGCCTTTGCATTGCCTAAGGTCCCTGGTATGCTGGTGTGCTCTTTGCACTTCTGCCTAGTCCAGTTTATTGTCTGAGATTCTTGCCTGATTTTAGTGTAGTTTATCTTGTACTGTATTGCTTGTTTCCCAGTCTTGTTTCTTGTTTGTATTTCTCTGTCTAGTTCTTGGTTGTCTGTGTTTAGTGGCTGCCTGGCAGCTTTCAGTTCTGTCTCTTACCTGTGTTTCCTTTCTTAGTGGCTGCTTTGCAGCTTTCAGTCCTGACCCTTAAACCTGTCCATTTCCTGCCTAGTGTAGTATTGTCTGTCTGTGAGTCCTAGCCCAGTTTTCTGCCTTGCTGCCCATGTCTATTCCTTTCTCCTCTAACCCTTAGTCCTACCCTGTTTAGCCTAGTTGGTTTCCAGTTCCTGCCCTGTCCGGTAAGTCCTGCCGGCCACCTGCACCTGGGGGCTCAACCCCTGGGGAATGGTGGTCAAGTGCAGGTGAAGTCTAGCTGTCCCTGCCAGAGTTCTGCCTTTTCTCTGGCGTGGGGTGGTTTTGCCTGCCGCTGCCGCTCCTCGGCAGTGGCCCAAGGGCTCACAAACCCAGGTTCTGCTTTGAAAGCCTGACAAGAGGTCTCAAATGTGTGTAGAGGGCTAACTTATTCTTTAAGTACTCTGGCCCATTTTGTCTCAGAACCTTGAAAATCGAACAGAGAGTTTTAAATTTAGACCTGTAAGGTACTGGTAGCCAGTGTAGTTTTTGAAGGAAGGGTGTGATGTGGTCACGCTGCTTGCAGCCGTCTATCAATCGGGTTGCAGCATTCTGAATTAGTTGGAACTGATGCAAGCTCTTCTTGGTTTGACCAGTGTACAGGGTATTACAGTAGTCTAGTCGTGACGTTATCATGGCATGGACCACTGTGGTCAGACTCATCTTTTCAATATATGGAGAGAGAATTCATAGATGTCACAGGTGACAGAGACGATTTTTAAAGGCTGTTTGAATTTGCGAGATCAGCGTGAGTGGTGAGTCCAGCAGTATCCCAAGATTCCTGACCTGTGATTTTAGGGGATCTTTGAAGTTGGGTATCTGTTCACTTGTGTTAGGTATCCAAATAAACTGTTTTGCTTGGGTTCAGGCAAGTCATTCCTGAGTTGCATTTAGACAGGCAGTAAGTTTATTCAAAGTTATGAGTAGATCTGGTTCAATAGGCATGAGTAGTTGCACATCATCAGCACAGATATAGAATTTTGTGCCAGTCAACCGAAGCAGCTTAGCTCAAGGCTTGAGGTAGATATTAAATGTGTACAGCACTGTGTATGTCTAGTAGCACTATAGAAATTATTAGTAGTACCATAGCATCCTTCTTCACATTTTTTTTGCATTGAATAATATACACTACATTTGAAGATGAGCATGTGTAGGATCCCCGTATGCTGAATGTTTTTCCCATGTGAGTGTCTGTGGGGTCTTGTGGTATGTGTTGGGCACAGTTTGCAGCAGCTTGGTATATTGCAAAGATGTGTGCCATTCTCTTTTTCAGTTTCTGTTCAGAGTTTGCTATTGACTAATTTTTGTTTTAGCTGGTTGTCAGAAGACCAGCATAGGTGGAACTGGGAATATTTATTTTGGTAATCCATCCTCCTAAGTAGTGGCTGTAGATCTTTTATGATTGTTCTCAGCTTCTCCAGCTGTGAATTTTTCCTGATTTGTTGAGTCACGGCAGCAGAAGTTCTTGGCTACGTGTCTTAGAGCTCAGAAGCTGGGTTTGGGGTTTGTTCTGTGATTTCTTTGTACATGTGTGGTCAATTTTGAAAATAAGGTGTTTGTTTTTTTTTTACCTGAAACAATTATTGGATTTTATTATTTCTAAAGAGGAGTTGAAGGTTATGACACAAGTTAGGTCTCTCTGTTATGAATGGCTTGGAAGCACAGGACTGAGTTTATGTTTGTTCTATTTTTTTTTCTTTGTTTCCTGGACTTGATTCCTTACTATCCTTGTTGTTGTGGTCAAAAATTTGTGATCTTTCTTTTCTTTATCTCCTGTCATGACTATTGTGAATGATCTTAACTGAAATTAAATAAATAACATAAAAACCCCCCCAAAGGGCTTCTATTACTAAGCTGAATGGCAAATGAGAGGAAGCCTATAAGAATTGAATGGGCTTCCTCTTATTTCATTTGCTACACTGGGAATTGCTAGTGTCGTTCAGTAAACGAGGCCCAAAGTGAGGCTTACCAGCCTGTAGTTTCCCACTTCTTCCCTGTCCCCACTTTTGTGAATAAGAACCACATCCATGTCTCCAATCCCATGGAATTTCTCCTGTCTCCAAAGATCTAGTAAATAAATCCTTAAGGAGTCCCGCCAGGATTTCTCTGCGCTTCCACAGTATTCTGGGATGTATCCCATCCAGCCCTACAGTTGTGTCCACTTTCAGTTTTTCAAGTTGTTTGTAAACACTTTCTTCCATGAATGGTGTAATATCCACTTCAATCCCATAAATACCCTTGGCAGATATTTGAGGTTCTTCTCCAGAAATTTTCTTCATGAACACTGAAGAGAAGTATTTGTTTAGCACATCCACTTTTTCCTCATCTCTCTCCACTTAGCAGGTCTCAGCATCTTTCAGTCTTGCAATTCCTTTTCTAGCCTTCTTCCTTTCTCCAACATATCTGAAAAAAAAATCTTGTCATCTTTCTTTACATCTACCTGTGCTTTTGCTAGCCATATTTCCTTCTTCACTTCCTCTGAGTTTTACCTTGTAATCTTTTCTGTGTGCCTCTTGTTGCATTCTTCTATATTTCCTGAACACTGCCTCTTTTGCTTTTATATTTTTATCCAATTGTTTGGAGAACTATATATGTTTCCCTTTTCTCTTGCTTTTGTTTACTTTCTGCACATAAAGATCAGTTGCCATATTTATAGCTGCTTTCAGCTTGGACCGCTGTCCTTCCATCCCGACGGCTTTCTTCAGTATTCCCCCATTTTACAGGTCAGTATGTTGAAATCTAATGAGTTTTGTGTCTGCACTCTGTGATGATCACTGTTGCCTAGGTGGGCACTCACCTGAAACACTTTCATTATTTGTGAGCACTAGTCCAGGGTCATTCTTTCCCTTGTGGGTTCTGTTACTATTTGTCTGAGCAGAGCACTCTGATAGGCATGTACGATCTCTCTGCTTTTTTCTGATTCTGCAGATGGGTCTTTCTAATCCATAACTGGCAAGTTGAAATCTCCCAGCAACAGCACCTTCCCCTTTCATTCCCAGCTTATGAATATCTTTAATCAGATCTTTGTCCAGCTTCTCCATTTGTGCTGGAGGCAGGGCTTTTTTTGTGGGGGTACTTGGGGGTACTGAGTACCGGCACTTTTTCCATTGTCTGCTAAAATTGACCCAAAGACCCCAAGTTTTAATGAAAGAGCTCAGGCTCTACACAGCAATTCTGCCTTGTCATAGGTTCTGTGACTGGTTGCAGGGGGCCTGGCTATTGTGGGGTGGATCCATTAGTGATCACCCCACCCATGAAGGGTGGCCTAGCATTTGAGTACCGGCACCTTTTTTGCTAGAAAAGATGCACTGGCTGGAGGTCTCTAGATGACACCCATGTGGATACAGGTTCCATCTTCTCTTTCCAGGACGATCTATATGGGAAAATTAGGTTCTTACCATGATAATTTTCTTTCCTTTAGTCATAGCAGATGAAGCCATTACGTATGGGTTGTGTCCATCAACCAGCAGGGGAAGATAGAGAGCACTCAACTTTCCTCAGTGCCTCATGGCCAGCCAGCTCCACTGCCTCTTCAGTATTTGAAGCTTCCAAAGCAGTATGGCAAACCGCAATGGGAATAACATGAACTTTCCTCACAGCGAACGATGGCCCCTTAACAAGGGCATGAACTCAAAAAAAGGAGGGAATGAACTCATCCTCCTGGAGGGAATAAACTCATCCTCCCAAAACATGAACTGGAGGGAATGAACTCATCCTCCTATAACTGTAACAAGAATCCTGAAGACTGTTTTCCGACTCCCCAAGGAAGGAATATAACTTCAGGAAACAAGAACAGCACCTAAAATCAGAATCACTGCAATACAGACAATCATACAGGGAGGGCTCATGGCTTCATCTGCTATGACTAAAGGAAAGAAAATTATCTTGGTAAGAACCTAATTTTCCCTTCCTTGTCATCAAGCAGATGAAGCCATTACGTATGGCTAATCCCTTGGCGCCTAATCCCTTCCCCATTCATGATACCTATACTGACTACATAGCTTGTTACCTTTAGATTGTAAGCTCTCTTGAGCAGGGACTGTCCTTCCCCATCTTTAAACTTGTACAGCGCTGCGTAACCCTGGTAGCACTATAGAAATGCTAAGTAGTAGTAGTAGTATGGGATGTAACAAAGCAATCCCTAAATAGGGTGGGAACACGCCACACCACGCGCTAGCACCTGTGCTCCAAAACGCGCATCCCTCCTGGCAGCCACATCCAGCCTGTAATGTCGGGCGAAAGAGAGCTTAGAAGCCCATGTTGCAGCACTGTAAATCTCAGGAAGAGATAGTGCTCCAGTTTCCGCCCAGGAAGAGGAAATCGCTCTTGTGGAATGTGCCTTAAAGGCTTCAGGCGGAGCCCGGCCAGACAGCAGATATGCTGAAAAGATAGCTTCTTTGAGCCAACGGGCAATAGTGGCTTTAGATGCTGAAGACCCTCTGCGAGGACCTGCAAACAGCACAAAAAGATGATCAGAGGTCCTGAAAGAATTTGTAATTCGCAGATACTGCAACAGAGTCCTGCGCACATCCAAAAGGTGCAACTGCCCAAATGAACCTGGAAACTCCTCCTCAACAAAGGAGGGAAGAAAAACAGGCTGGTTTAGGTGAAACGCTGAAACCACCTTAGGCATGAAGGAAGGCACAGTCCGAACTGTGACCCCTGACTCTGAGAATTGCAGAAAAGGGTCTCTACAGGACAGCGCCTGGAGCTCTGACACCCGTCTCGCCGAGGTAATGGCCACTAAAAAGACGGCCTTCAGTGTCAAATCTTTCTCTGAAGCACGCCGAAGCAGTTCAAAGGGAGCCCCCTGAAGGGCCTTCAATACTAACCCCAGGTTCCAAGCTGGACAAGGTGCCCGCCTGGGAGGACAGCCGAAGCACCCCTCTAAGAAACCGTGCCACATCTGGATGAGAAGCTAAGGACACGCCTTCAACCTTGCCACGCAGGGAGGCCAATGCTGCCACTTGCACCCGCAGGGAATTATAGGCCAAGCCTTTGTGTACACCATCCTGCAAAAAGTCCAGAATCGGCGAGACAGGAGCCCGAAACGGAGAAAGCGCTCTTGAAACACATCAGACTTCAAACTGGCGCCAAATCCTGGCATAAGCCACGGAAGTGGAGCGCTTACGGGCCTGCAGGAGAGTGGAAATTACCTTATTTGAGTAGCCTTTATCTCTCAATTGCACCCTCTCAATCGCCATGCCATAAGACCAAAGCGGCAGGCGTCCTCCATGGCCACCGGACCCTGTGACAACAGGTGCGGAACCAGAGGTAACGGAAAGGGAGCCTCCAACAGCATCTGCCGGAGGACCGCATACCAAGGCCTCCTGGGCCAATCCGGGGCGATGAGCACCACTTCTCTTGGATGCAGCCGAATCCGCAGGAGCACTCGCCCTATCAAGGGCCACGGAGGGAAGACATACAGCAAGCCCAGGGACCAGGGTTGAGCCAAGGAATCCAACCCGGCAGCGCGAGGATCCCTCCGTCCGCTGAAGAAGCACGGGACTTTGGCATTGGAACTGGTCGCCATAAGATCCATCACTGGGTTGCCCCATTTGGCACATATCTGCAGGAATACATCGTCTGCTAGTTCCCACTCCGCTGGATCGATCTGATGCCTGCTTAGATAGTCGGCTTGCACGTTGCTCTGACCTGCAATGTGAACTGCTGACAGGGACTGTAGATGCAGCTCGGCCCAGTGGCAAATTTGTTCGGCCTGCGCGGCTAGAGCTCTGCACTGAGTGCCGCCTTGTCGATTTGTGTAGGCCACTGCTGTCGTGTTGTCCGACATCACTCGGACAGCCAATCCTTCCAGGGTCACTTGAAAGGCCAGAAGAGCCAGAAACACCGCTTTCAACTCCAGGCGGTTGATAGACCACTCCGACTCATTGGGCATCCACAGACCCTGGGCATGCTTCCCCTGGCAATGAGCGCCCCAGCCCTTCAGGCTGGCATCTATCACCACTAGACACCAATCGGGGAGCGCCAGCGGCATTCCCCGCCGCAACATGCTGTCCGAGAGCCACCACTCCATACTGAGGCGGGCCGCAGGGAGCCAAGAAAGTCTGCACTGATAATCCTGAGATACTGGAGACCATCGTTGAAGTAGAGAATACTGTAGAGGTCTCAGGTGCGCTCTCGCCCATGGCACCACTTCCAAGGTGGCCGTCATCGATCCCAACAGCTGGACAATGTCCCAAGCTCGCGGGCGGGGCATCCTCAGGAGCAGATGGACCTGATTCTGAAGCTTGCACCGCCTTTGTTCGGGAAGAAACACATAGCCCGAGGCTGTGTCGAACCTGGCCCCCAAATATTCTAGAGATTGCGAGGGGGTCAGGTAACTTTTGGCCATATTGACGACCCAGCCCAGAGATTGAAAGACTGAAACCACTCTGGCTGTAGCTAGATGACTCTCTTTTTCTGAGTCTGCTCTGATGAGTCAGTCGTCTAGGTACGGGTGAACCCGGATACCCTCTCGCCTGAGAAAGGCAGCTACTACCACCATTACCTTGGAGAAGGTTCGGGGAGCTGTGGCGAGGCCAAAAGGCAAGGCCCAAAACTGGAAATGTTTTCCCCAACATCGCAAACCGCAGAAACTTCTGATGCGGGGGCCAAATTGGTATGTGCAAGTAAGCTTCTTTCAGGTCCAGAGACATGAGAAACTCTCTTGGCTGTACCGCCACAATGACGGAGCGCAGGGTTTCCATGTGAAAATGCCGCACTCTTAAGGACTTGTTTAGCTCTTTTAAGTCCAGGATCGGGCGAAAAGACCCGCCTTTTCGTGGCACCACAAAGTAAGTGGAGTAGCGGCCTAGACCTTGTTCGGCGGGAGGCACCGGAGTCACAGATCCTATCTGGCACAGACTGTGCAGAGTCTCCTCTACCGACACCCGTTTGGCGGCAGAACCGCATCGGGACTCCACAAACACGTCTCTCACCGGGGCATCGAATTCTATTTGGTATCCGTCTCTGATCAGGTCCAAGACCCATTGATCTGTGGAGATTTTGGCCCACTCCTCGAAAAAGAGGGAAAGTCTTCCTCCGATGACAGGAAACGAGGAGAGGGCTGGCGCACCATCATTGAGAGGGTTGCCCCTGAACTCCAGGCCTTGAACCGGCAGCTGCGGAACGTTTGTCCGAGCGAAAGGAGTTTCTCTGCTGAAAGCGGGCACGCGAAGTGAACCCAGCAGCACGCCCCGCGCGGTACCTTCTAGCTTCACGGAAGCGAGGTCTGTAAGAGGAGCGGACCGCCTGGCCCTTAGAGGAAGGCTTCCGTCTATCTTCGGGCAAGCGCTGAGGTTTGGAATCCCCCAGGCCTTTAACAATGTTTTCCAGCTCCTCACCAAACAGGAGAAAGCCTTGAAAGGGCAACTTTACCAACCTTTGCTTAGAGGCCATGTCCGCCGCCCAATGTCGTAGCCAAAGAGTGCGGCGAGCCGCCACTGCTACAGCCATTTGCTTAGCCGAAGCTCTGACCATATCATAAAGGGCATCAGCCAAAAAGGACAAGGCCGACTCCTTCCGCGGAGCCACTTCAGATAAGGTCTCCGCTCCATCACCAGGCTGTTCCACTGCCTGCTGTAACCAAGCCAGGCAGGCTCTAGCAGCATAACAACTGCATGCAGACGCCCGAACAGTGAGACCTGCCAAATCAAAGGACCGCTTCAGAGCTGAATCAAGCCTGTGGTCTTGAATATCCTTCAGGGCAACACCTCCTTCAACAGGGAGGGTAGTTCTCTTTGTCACAGCCGTGACCAGGGCATCCACTTTAGGCATTGCAAAGCGAGCCAAATGTTCCTCACTCAGAGGGTATAATTGCCCCATAGCACTGGCAACCTTCAAAGGTCCCTCGGGGTCAGCCCATTGAGCCGAAATAAGCTCTCGGATGGAGTCATGCAAAGGAAAGGCTCGAGCAGGCTTTCTGGTACTAGCCATCCTTGGATTAACCAAGGAGGCTGTGCCACTCCCAGGATCTTCCATCGAGAGGGCTTGTAAGGCATCTGAAATAAGCGCTGGCAGCTCCTCGCGGTGGAAAATCCTCACTGCAGACGGATCATCAAACTCCTGTGGCAATTCTGCACCCGACTCTGGCTCCTCAGCCCAAGAAGTTCTGCCAGACCCCTCAGAATCCTCATAGCCTGACCACGGGGGGGGGGGGGGGGGGGAAAGGGGGTGCGACACACTCAGAGGGGAATTAGCCCTTCTGCGTTATCAGGAGGATAAGAAACAGGCAAAGCCAACTCCAAAAGGCCAGGATCCACCGGGGGGGTGGGGGGGGGGGGGGGGGGGGGGGGGGCAGGCAGAGGGTCCAAAGATCCCTGTGGAAGAGCTCTTTTAAGCATGTATGCCCTATGGAGCATTGAAACAAAATCAGGGGAGAAAACCGCTCCCTGACCGCCCAGATCCTGCCCAGGGCTATCAGCTCTATTATTAGCCTCACTCAGAGGACCCCCCCCCTGGATTCAGGGCTCTCCGTCGCAACAGAGGCCGCGCCATGTGGAAAATCCAAAATGGCGTCCGCTGCCAGCTCAGAGCGCGAAAGATCGCCACTCGCCATGCTCGGCCCGGCTCTACCGTCTGAACAGCAAGAATTACAGAGCCCCGCTGCTGATTTGCACTTGCCACATTTAGAACAGCGCTTTACAATCTCCACAGCCATCGCCGAAAACGGCGGTAAAATTCAAAAATGGCGGTTCGCGCCAAAAACGTCCCGATCGCGGGCCCACCCCGGAGGAGTCAGAAAACACTTACCTCACTGGACCGAGTATCACAGCTCCAGTCCTGCAGAAGAATCTCAAGAAAAAAACCTCTTTTCCAAGATCGCTGCGCTAAAGCGCGACGCGACTTAATTATTTATTTATTTATTTATTTTTAATGCTGTGAGGAAAGCAGAGGCAAAAGAGGTAAATAAAAAACACTCCGGAGGCTCAGATAAGTGGGAAAGGCAGGGAATAGGCGAACCAATGTGCCTGCATCCACTGAGTGGGAAAGGACAGGGCAGGGGCGTAGCTACGGGTGGGCCTGGGTGGGCCCAGGCCCACCCCAATTTCAGCCCAGGCCCGCCCAGCACCAGCGCCAGCTCCCATTGCCGGCCACTGCTGCTGCTTTCCTGATGAGCAGCAGGGCCGGCGCTACAAAAGAAGAAGCGCTCAGCTGACTGAGCTGAGCGCCAACGCGTCGCTAAGGATGAGAAAAAATGTTTTTAAAAAAATGCGGCACCGCAGGCAGCCTCGAAGCATTGGCTGCTGGCTCTGCAGGCTCCTCCCATCCCTTACATCACTGCCCCTGTAGCGAAGCAGGGGCAGTGACGTAAGAGACGGAAGGAGCCTGCAGAGCCAGCAGCCAATGCTTCGAGGCTGGCCGCGTTTTTTTTAAAACATTTTTTCTCGTCGGGTTAGCGTTGGCGCTCAGCTCAGTCAGCTGAGCGCTTCTTCTTTTTGTAGCGCCGGCCCTGCTGCTCATCAGGAAAAGCAGCAGTGGCCGGCAATGGGAGCTGGGGCTGGTGGGCCTGAATGGGAGAGGGAAAATGGATGGCAGGATGGGGAGAAAGAGGGAAAACGGAAGGATGGGGAGAGAAAGAGGGAAAACAGATGGGAGGATGGCAGGGAAAACGGAAGGATGGGGAGAGAAAGAGGGAAAACAGATGGGAGGATGGCAGAGAAAGAGGGGAAAACAGAAGGATGGGGAGAGAAAGAGGGAATACAGATGGGAGGATGGCAGAGAAAGAGGGAAAACGGAAGGATGGGGAGAGAAAGAGGGAAAACAGATGGCAGGATGGGGAGAAAGAGGGAAAACGGAAGGATGGGGAGAGAAAGAGTGAAAACAGATGGAAGGATGGCAGAGAAAGAGGGAAAACGGAAGGATGGGAGAGAAAGAGGGAAAACAGATGGCAGGATGGGGAGAAAGAGGGAAAACGGAAGGATGGGAGAGAAAGAGTGAAAACAGATGGAAGGATGGCAGAGAATGAGGGAAAACGGAAGGATGGGGATAGAAAGAGGGAAAACAGATGGCAGGATGGGGAGAAAGAGGGAAATGGAAGGATGGGGAGAGGAAAGAGGGAAAACAGATGGGAGGATGGCAGAGAAAGAGGGAAAATGGAAGGATGGGGAGAGAAAGAGGGAAAACAGATGGGAGGATGGCAGAGAAAGAGGGAAATGGAAGGATGGGGAGAGAAAGAGGGAAGACGCTGGATGGAAGGGTAGGGAGAAAGAGGTGACACTGGATGGAAGGATGCAGAAAGAAAGAGGGGAGACTATTGGAAGGATGGGGGAGAGAGAGGGGAGACACTGGAAGGATGGGGAGAGAAAGAGGAGAGCTGCTGCATGGAAAGGGGGAGTAGTGAAAGATTGGAGAATAAGAGGAAGGGGCATGGGGAGAACAAGGGTGAGAAAAAGATGAAAAGCCATAAGTAGATGAAGGAAATTAAAGAATGGATAGTAAGAATGAATTAAATCTGGACACAGAGAGAGGCAGAAAAATATTGAAGAAAGCAAAGAAAAAGGAGAGAAAAATGACAAATGGCCAGGAAACCCTGGCAGAAGAGTTAAGCGAAAATGAAGGAAAGCAGAATCTAGAGACTGGGAGCAACACAATGAGAAAAAGTAAATGGCCATACAACAAAGGTAAAGAAAATAATTTTATTTTTAATTTAGGATAAAGTAATATGGTGTTAATAAAGTTTCAGAGACCAATACTTCCTTCCTTAGGTCAGGAGAGGATACCGTAACAGCATTATACTGACCTGAGGCAGGAGGTTTTGGCCTCTGAAAGCTCACTGAAAAGGATTAGGCTATTAAATAAATTGTCTGAAATCTGATGCACTGAAAAGCAGCACTTTACCCTGTGTGACAAATGCATCTGAGTGTGACTACATTTTGCTGGGGGGAGGGGGGGTAGAGAGAAAATTTTGTGCCCACCCACTTTGGGTTCAGGCCCACCCAAAATTGGCAATCTGGCTACGCCACTGGGACAGGGAAAAGCAAGCTAATATGTCCACATCCACAGGGGCATGGGTAAGGCAGGGAAAGGGCTGACCTATGTGCCTTCAAAGTGAAGCTGCTATAGCCTCTAACACCCCGGCTAACAACTGGCAAGCCAGGAGCCACCCCCAGGCAGATTTTGATGGAGCTCGAAGAAGCTGCAGCCACCCTGCTTGGGGAGATAGAGAATACTGAAGAGGCAGTGGAGCTAGCTGGCCATGAGGCACTGAGAAAAGTTGAGTGCTCTCTATCTCCCCCTGCTGGTTGATGGACACAACCCATACATAATGGCTTCATCTGCTTGATGACAAGGAATGTTTCCTTTCTTTCTCCATGTTCCCTGCATTTCATTCTTAAAGGATATTGTTGTGCTATTCATTTCTCCTTCTGTTTCTGTTGTTCAGAGTTTTGTCTTCATTTTATCCCTTATTTTTCTTCGTTACTCTAATACCTAATTGGGATTGTGCACCACCTTGAAACTTACATGAGCTGGTAGTATACCAAATACTAAATATATAAACAAAAGTCCTCCAGACCCTGCTTAAACAACCATCTGTTAAGGAAATAACCTTCAGAACAAAATATACTTTCCATGCATGAGACTGAAACTTATGCAAAAGGCAATACACTTTTGTAGTAATTAATTAATAATATAAATTAAAATTCCATTACACCAAAGGTAAAGCAAAAGAGAAAATGTACAAAGTATAGTTACATTTCAAGCTGGATAAAAGTACTGGACTACACAGAGGGCTCATAGCATGTGCAAGTCTCAAATCAATGGTATCGTGTCCTGAGCATGACCTATTCTAACAATAAGGGACTAGCTTGGGCAAGAATGTACAAGCAATAAAATTCACAAAGGAAACTGTCAGGCAAACATGGCTCTGAGTGTATTAGTTTTACATTGTAATATGCCAGGCTGGTTTTAGCAGAGAGCTTTTATTAGGAGTGTAGACAACTGTTTTAGCTTGGCTAGGTTAACCTGTTCAGACATGCGTAAGCACTGTAAGGCACGATATTTACTTTGGAAGAAAAATTACAACTCCCATTACCTGTTCCTCTTAGCTTCCTGATACTTGCCTGCACAGTCCTGGGGTTTTCAGTTAAGCCCTGGTGCTCTTTAAACAGCCAGGGTATCCAAATCCCACAGGTTGTCCACATTGCTGCACCAGTATTGTGGTTGTCACGTACTATAAAGACTGTCCTGGATTAGGAGGCATCTTGCAAGTGGTAACACTCTGTGGCCTGCAGCTGAGAGGTATCCTGAGCAATATGGACAGAATAACTGGGCCGACTGGGTGGGCTGGATGTCTTTCTGCCATCTCTGTACTATGTTCATATGACTGCCATACCAACTTATGAAGAAGCCATATAGGAGGAGGATTCTGACCAAACAGGAATTCATCCAAACACAGGGGCCTTTACCTAGGACCTCCAGTTTCCCACAATGCCATAGCACTGTCTTGCTGCAGAACCAAATGCTCATCCTGTCCAACTCTTATGCTGTCTTTTTTGCCACATAAACGTAAACGTTCTCATTTCTACACGTTGTTTCATCATTTTGACGGTGTTACAGCTTTATGTTATAGTGTGACTTATTGGCTGATATCCCTATACTGCCATTCACTGGCTAACAATTTTCCATTTTCAACAAGACTGGAATATCTCTGACTCCTGAGGCAGGCACTTTCCATGCCGAAACACAGGATTGTGTGAAGTCCTTTCAGTTGTCTTGATATTTTGGCCTTATCAGCCTTTGTATCTTACACAATTTTAGTATTATTGATAAATTGTATCCCCTGGTTGGAATTACATTGGTCTCCCCCAATTGTTTTTCTTTGTTCTTGTGTTGTGCTTTGGAGGCAGTCTTCTTTTTTCATTGCACCTATTGCTGCTGCCACCTTGACTTCCACCCCTACAATCACTTGGGCCCACCACTACCTCCAGGTTCCATCATTCCTGCCACTGCCACAACTTGGGCTTTTCTCTGAGTCAGTCTCCACACAATCCAAAAAAAAGCAGAGCCTTGCAGTGCTTGAAGCAAAAGGGATGCATATGGAGCATCATAGGTTAGATTTTTTTTGAAGGTATAACAAACAAGTGGATAATGGAAAACCAGTTGATGAGCAGTTCCAACATGATGTAGATGTCGGAATTGAAATGTCCAAGTCAGGACAGCTCAAGTTTCACTAGTGTTTTCAAACAGAATCTGCTGACAATAGAGGCTGTTCTAAAACACTGGACATTTTTTTCATAAATGCATTTTTATTGAGCATCCAAGTTTACAATGCCATAACCCAACATCAGCAATATCAGAGAACCCTCAAGAAAGTTGTGCCCGATGATAGTGTGACATTTCAACCAGTTAGTGAACATTGATTCCATTTGGCTGTATACTTGAGAAGAGTATTGTCTCTATTTCCTATCTTTGAAACCCCACACTGAGGACTCAACAACACACATAATTATTATTGCTTTTTCATATGCATTCTGTATTGTCTGCACACAATATATGTTTTCTCCAAGAGTACTTTTGGATTCTGTAACCCAACATCAAACAGGTAACAGAATACAATGACTACATTTCGGATATACACACTCCAAGACATATCACCACTCAGGAGGGAGGAGTGGCCTAATGGTTGTGCAGCGGGCTTTGATCCTGGCAACCTGGGTTCAATTCCCACTACAGCTTCTTGTGACATTAGGCAAGTCACTTAACCCTCCATTGCCTCAGATACAAAAACTTAGATTGTGAACCCTCTAGGGACAGAGAAAGTACCTGAATATAATGTGTACAGCGCTGCGTATGTCTAGTAGCACTATAGAAATGATTACCAGTAGTAGTAGTAAATACCTCCCACTCAACTCCTTCCTCCCTCTCCCTCCCACTCATCCATCCAATCAAGTGTCCATCCATTCGGAGCAGTTTCAAGCATCCTCACAGAAGTTTACAAAGAACCACTTATATCAAAATCAAACTCAAAATTGTTCTACTGGATTGCTGCAGGTAGATGCGGGCAATGCAGATTGCTGTCCAACAATTGTGTACAAGCGTCGTGGTAGACTAAGCCAGATAACCAAGGCCTATTTTGTCTCATACAGAGCCTTGGTGAACCACTGTCATTCCTGCACAACTCTTCTCCAGTAACCCAAAGTAGGGGGATCTCTGTCTTTCCAGTGTCTAGCAATGGACTGTTTAGTTGCTAAACATAAAGAAGAAATGGATGTTTATACACCGAGTGCAGGCAGCATAAACATCCGTTTTAGTAAAACAAAAACTTCAAAAATTTCTCTGAGTTTCCCAAATTTCAAATATTATTATTATTGGTGTGCTGTATTGAGATCTTTACTTCTTTGGAGGTAATCAATAGAAATAAAACAATATAAAACATGGAAAAGAAAATAAGATGATACCTTTTTTATTGGACATAACAATACATTTCTTGATTAGCTTTCAAAGGTTGTCCTTCTTCGGTCAGATCGGAAATAAGCAAATGTTGGTAGATGACAGTATATATAAGTGAAACATCAAAACATTTCAGTGATAGTCTAACTGGATGGGGGTGGATAGGTGAGATATGCATGGAGACAGGAGGGTGACAAACAGAGCAGTACAACTTTATGGTTTATAATGGGCTAGAAAACCCAGATCTTTGTTAAGTCCTGCCTGGTGGGTGTCAAAATATTTAATCATTCTGACTTCACCAGACAGACTTAACAAAGATCTGGGTTTTCTAGCCCATTATAAACCATAAAATTGTACTGCTTTGACACCCTCCTGTCTCCATGCATATCTCCCTGTCTCTCACCTACCTACCCCCATCCTGTTAGACTGTCACTGAAATGCTTTGAGTTTTACTTATATATACTGTCATCTACCAACATTTGCTTATTTCCGATCTGACGAAGGACAACGTTTGAAAGCTAATCAAGAAATGTATTAAGTTATGTCCAACAAAAAAGGTACCATCTTATTTTCTTTTCCATGTTTTACTTTGTTTTATTTCTATTGATTACCTTTAAAAGTGGACTAACACGGCTACCACACCTCTTTACTTCTTTGGAGAAATCTCCCAGCGCCTCTGGATGCATTAATTTTATCAGAAACACAAGAGATGCAGAGTGTATTGAAACAGCATCCTTTTATTTCTACTGTCTTAATAATAAGTTTGCAAATCAGCAGGAGGGTCTCCTTATACGCCCCTTCTGGCACAAACATTCATAGACATGGGAAGGGCTCTTTTCCAAGCCTCAGAAAGCTGAGAATCCTGTCCACGTTTTGCACAGTTACTACTACTACTACTATAAATCATTTCTATAGCGCTACCAGTCGTACGCAGCGCTTTACAATTGAAAATGGTCATAGTTTTCAGGAACAGAGTTTTCTGTCAGAGAAATATAATTTGTCTCCCAGTCTGTATAGATATTTTCAGTTTCAATATTTTTCTTTGTAACCTCTTCATTTGGAAGGATTCAGTTGAGCTGCATTACTCTTTTTAAAAAATTATTTTCAAGGGGGGGGGTAATCTTAAAGGGTTAATTTCCAAATTATATCTCTCTTTTGTATTTATCGCTCCCATTACCTTCACATTCTTATCAGGATAAATGGCAGAAAGATCTAGGACCTTTAGACAGAGAAAATATTTGGATCCCTTTGTTTAAATGATCAATCTTCACTGCTTTGTTAACTACACAGTTATTACTTATTTAGGGATTATCACCTCTAAATGTCTTAGAGGTAGATGCACTAAACGTTTTTCATCGTTAAATGAGCCCTCAGGGAAGAATTTCCTATCCTTTCCAGGCACTTAAGCCTATTTTCCGACGACAGTAGCAGCTAACGAAAACGGAATGGAGATGAGCAATCAGTGTGAAAACCCCATTGAAACGACATGCACTAACCTTTTCCGATTGCCTTTACGCAGGAAAAAGGCAGGAAAACTAACGAGAGGTCTGGACCTCTCGTTAGGACAGCTCTGTGCCAGGAAAAAGTGTTAAGTGAAAAAATAAACAAACTTTGAGCCAATCCCAGCGCATTAGCAGAGCTAAAAGCGCTGTGATTGGTCCAAAGGACCTCAGAAAACACATAAAAAAATAAAAATAAAAAAAGGATCGGGAGGGGGCAAGGGCGCTCATCAGGAGCGTCCTGTACGGACGGCCTTGCCCCCCCCCCGCTGCTCCCCACTTTCCGCCGCTCCCCCCACCCCGAAAAAGCAAACTTCTAGAAGCCCCTGCCCCCCTCCCTTCCTCACTACTCTCTCACCTCAGCTCCGCCTCCCGACATCCTCCGTCCGTGCCCCGCCCCCTTTTGGGGTCGTCGCCGCCATTCCCCTCCTCCATTGGGCCCCCCTTCCTCTTACCGGGCCCGTGCAGCGCCTCTCTCCTCTGTCCGAAGGCGCTGCACGGGCAAGAAGAAAGCTGAATCAGCTGATGCCTGTCTTCGCGATGGTGCGTCTTTCTCCTGCTGCGCCCGCCCCTGTCTGACGTCAGTAACCTACGTAGGTTACCGACGTCAGAAAGGGGCGGGCCCAGCAGGAGAAAGACGCGCCATCGAAGCTGGGCAAAGGCAGGCATCAGGCTTTCTTCTTGCCCGTGCAGCGCCTTCGGACAGAGGAGAGAGGCGCTGCACGGGCACGGTAAGAGGGAGGGGGGCCCGATGGAGGAGGGGAATGGCGGCGACGACCCCAAAAGGGGGCGGGGCACAGGACGGAGGATGTCGGGAGGCGGAGCTGAGGTGAGAGTAGTGAGGAAGGGAGGGGGGCAGGGGCTGCTTGAATTTTGCTTTTTCGGGGTGGGGGGAGCGGCGGAAAGTGGGGAGCAGCGGGGGGGGGGGGGGCAAGGCCGTCCGTACAGGACGCTCCTGATGAGCGCCCTTGCCCCCTCCCGATCCTTTTTTTTTTTTTATTTTGATTTGGGAGCCATGTGCTTGTGATTTGACTGTGTTTTGACTGTTTGTGGCATGCGCAGAGCAGCTAACATAACGCTTGGCTGCTCTGCGCATGATTTGGGGGCCGATTAACGATGTGTATTGTGATTCTTTGGTACATTGTACGTTTCAATACCGATCTCAGCATGTGTGACTTTTTTTTTTGGTGCATTTTTCGTTATTTTAAAATCGTTAGGGACTTTAACGATTTAGATTTTTTTACGTTTGGTTGCTGCATCTGCCTCTTAATCGCTGGGGCTTAGAAGATTCTGACCTTTGTTGAAGAAACTGTGGACAAGTTGTATCTTTTTACACCTTTGGTGGGAATGTCTGTTTATTAAAAAGTTTTGGAAGCAAATTCAGTCCTTTTACAACAAATTACAGGAATCTCTGTACCATTTAATTTCAGCCTTATGTTACTAAGCGTTAATATTCAACCTACTTTTCTTTCTGTATATAGATGTATGATCAATATCTATTGTTAGCTGCTAGATCTGTTATAGCCAGAGCACTTAGATATTCTTCCCCGCTATATATCTCAGAATGGCTCAGTAAGGTTTCGATGATTTACAAGATGGGAAAAAATTAACATCTGAACTGAAAAATTATATGGTTATATTTGATGAGGACTGGAATTCCTTTCTACTTCGGAGTAACTATTGTTTTGGATTTGATCTCAGATTTGATCAGAAATATGATCTCATTTTCTGTTGTATTTACTGTTAATGTTATGTAATGTTCATGACTCAGAGAGCTGTACCTGTTAAAAACTGAATAAAAAAGATATGGAAGCAAAAATACAATTTCAATGAGTTGATTACCAGCACATATATGTTTATCTTTGCCATTTTAGAAATATAAATGTGTATTATCCTAGCACTGTCACAGAGACCGCTATCCCTTGGCCGTTTGGCGCTTGGGTGGGGGGGGGAACGACAAAAAAACACTGGGGAATAAGGAGGCAGCCTTTCCTAATCCCTCCAGTGGGGTGTTGCTCAATAGGGGTAGTTTGCCAAAACTAAAACATGCTTGGTAGGAGGTGTAAATCTTGACATCAGTCTTTTAGAACATAGACATTTAGTCCTCTTCTGAAATGGGGAATAAACATGTATTAGCTTGCCATGCCCTTGCACTGCCCAAAATACACCCAGACCATGCCCCCTTGACATTTGCATGCACTTGGGTTTGAGACATGCATATCCTGGCTGTGTAAAATGGAAGTTTAGATGTTTAGACAAGATAAATGTTTAAGTACTGGTTTATGCATACCTCATACATGATATAGCCCTTCTAAAATGACAGCTATAAAGACTTATTTTCGAAGCACTTAGGGCCCTGTTAATTAAGGTGCGCTAGAGTTTTTAATGTGCGCTAAAAATTAGCATTAGCAAGCGCTAATTTTTAGCGTGCACTAAAAACGCTAGCACACCTACAATGCAGCTTAGTAAAGAGGGCTCTTAGACTTACAAAGTTACATAGAAGGGGCACTTTCGACATGACGTCTAAGTCGGACTTTGGACGTTTTGCACTAAACGTCCCAAATCCAAATAGCAAATGTAACCGTTTTTGAAAAAGCAAAAATTTTTTTTTTTTTTAATACCATTTGTAACAAGGTTTTGTGCTCTGTGCGTTTATCTTTTCAGGCCATTCTCGTAAAAAAAAAAAAAAAAAAGGCACAAGTGAAAAATGTAGAAAATCAAGCCACTGGGATGTAGGAGGGGCCAACATTTTTAGCAGACTGGTCCATCAGACAACCCAGGAGAGCAATAGGGCACCCTAAATGCTCCCAGGTACACGTCACTATTGCTCCTTTATCTTGTCTGCTGAGCCTTCCAATACCCACCCAAAACCCACTACCCCCAACTGTACACCACTACAATAGCCCTTATGGGTGAACGGGGCACCTGTATGTGGGTACAGTAGGTTTCAGGTCCATTTTGGAGGGCTCACAGTTTCCACCACAAGTGTAACAGGTAGTGGGGAGGTATGGGCCTGGGTCCACCTGTCTGCAGTGCACTGCACTCACCACCAGACTACTCCAGGAACCTGCATGCTGCTCTAATGTACCTGGCTATAACATCTGAGACTGTCATAGAGGCTGGTGAGTTCTATTTTTATTCACATTTTTGAGGGTGGGGGGGTCATCCTGATTCCCTCCAGTGGTCATCTGGTCATTTAGAACACCCTTTTGTGCCATATTCACTCTGAAAACAGATCTAGACCAGAATGTTGAAGTTTTCACCCTAGATGTTTTCGTTTTGTTGCATTATGGCTGTAAAACATACAAGTGATAGGTATGTCCTAATCCCACCTTCGAAACACCCCCGGCATGCCCCCTTGTGATTTGGATGCACTGTAGACGAAATGCATAGATAAACGTCTGCAAAACAGTTTTCGAAAATACCGACATGGACGTTTAGAGAAGAAATCCATCCAAGTGGTACTTTATGACACTCTTTGGACGTTTTTCTCTTTCGAAAATGAGCCCCATAGTAACCTATGGAACTTTGTAACTCTAAATGCTTTGAAAATGAGCTCCATAGTGTATTTGGATTTTCAAAAGGCATTTGACAAAGCCTCTCATGAAAGATCTCTTAGAAAATGAAAGTCATGTAATAGGAGGCATTGTCTTTTTAGAATTATAAACCAGCTAAAAGACGGGAACCAGAGAGTAGGACTGAATGGTCAATTATCCATAGGTAAAAGTGCTCCAAGCGTCTATACTGGGATCTTGACTGTTTAACATACTCATAAGTGATCTGGAATTAGGAGTGGCAAGTGAAGTAATCAAATCTGTGGATGATACAAAATTGTTCAAAGGATTTACACTAGGATCTTTTGAAACTAGGAGACTGGACATCTAAATGGCAAATTAAATTTAACATTGACAAGTGCAAAGTGATGCATATAGGGAAAAATAATCCCAACTACAGGTACAAATGGTGGATTCTGAGTTAGATGGCACAACCTCGGAGTCATCTTCGACTCCTCCCTCTCTTTCTCTGCGCATATCCAGCAGATAGCCAAGACCTGTCGCTTCTTTCTCTATAACATCAGCAAAATTCGCCCTTTCCTCTCTGAGCACACCACCCGAACTCTCGCCCACTCTCTCATTACCTCTCGCCTTGACTACTGCAACCTACTCCTCACTGGCCTCCCACTTAGCCATCTATCCCCCCTTCAATCCGTTCAGAACTCTGCTGCGCGTCTTATCTTCCTTCTGGATCGATATGCTCATATCACCCCTCTCAAGTCACTTCACTGGCTTCCGATCAGGTACCGCGTACAGTTCAAGCTTCTCCTACTAACCTACAAATGCACTCGATCTGCAGCTCCTCATTATCTCTCTACCCTCATCTCCCCTTACGTTCCTACCCGAAACCTCCGCTCACAGGACAAATCCCTCCTCTCAGCACCCTTCTCCACCACCGCCAACTCCAGGCTCCGCCCTTTCTGCCTTGCCTCACCCTATGCTTGGAATAAACTCCCTGAGCCCATACGCCAAGCCCCCTCCCTGCCCATCTTCAAATCCTTGCTCAAAGCCCACCTCTTCAATGTCGCCTTCGGCACCTAACCATTATACCTCTATTCAGGAAATCTAGACTGCCCACTTGACTTTTCGTCCTTTAGATTGTAAGCTCCTTTGAGCAGGGACTGTCCTTCTTTGTTAAACTGTACAGCGCTGCGTAACCCTAGTAGCGCTTTAGAAATGTTAAGTAGTAGTAGTAGTAGTAGTAAGAAACAAATCTTGGAGTCATTGTGGATTACACACTGAAATTTTCAGCCGTGTGTTGTGGCTGTATAAAAAACATATGTTTTTTTTTGTGAAATTTATTTTATTGAAACTTGCAAATTAGTACAAAACAGCAGATGTACAATAGTCAGAAAACAAAGTAAGGTAAAAGGATTACTGGAAGAAAAAGCGAATGCTACATACCTGTAGAAGGTATTCTCCGAGGACAGCAGGCTGATTGTTCTCACTGATGGGTGACGTCCACGGCAGCCCCTCCAATCGGAAACTTCACTAGCAAAGTCCTTTGCTAGCCCTCGCGCGCCCGCGCGCACAGCGCATGCGCGGCCGTCTTCCCGCCCGAAACCGGCTCGAGCCGGCCAGTCCAGTATGTAGCAAGACAATACAGTTCAAGGGAAGACACAACTCCAAAGGGGAGGCGGGCGGGTTTGTGAGAACAATCAGCCTGCTGTCCTCGGAGAATACCTTCTACAGGTATGTAGCATTCGCTTTCTCCGAGGACAAGCAGGCTGCTTGTTCTCACTGATGGGGTATCCCTAGCCCCCAGGCTCACTCAAAACAACAACATTGGTCAATTGGGCCTCGCAACGGCGAGGACATAACTGAGATTGACCTAAAAAATTTACCAACTAACTGAGAGTGTAGCCTGGAACAGAACAAACAGGGCCCTCGGGGGGTGGAGTTGGATCCTAAAGCCCAAACAGGTTCTGAAGAACTGACTGCCCGAACCGACTGTCACGTCGGGTATCCTGCTGCAGGCAGTAATGAGATGTGAATGTGTGGACAGATGACCACGTCGCAGCTTTGCAAATTTCCTCCATGGTGGCTGACTTCAAGTGGGCTACCGACGCAGCCATGGCTCTAACATTATGAGCCGTGACATGACCCTCAAGAGCCAGCCCAGCCTGGGCGTAAGTGAAGGAAATGCAATCTGCTAGCCAATTGGATATGGTGCGTTTCCCTACAGCCACTCCCCTCTTGTTGGGATCAAAAGAAACAAACAATTGGGCGGACTGTCTGTGGGGCTGTGTCCGCTCCAGATAGAAGGCCAATGCTCTCTTGCAGTCCAATGTGTGCAGCTGACGTTCAGCAGGGCAGGAATGAGGACGGGGAAAGAATGTTGGCAAGACAATTGACTGGTTCAGATGGAACTCCGACACCACCTTTGGCAAGAACTTAGGGTGAGTGCGGAGGACTACTCTGTTATGATGAAATTTAGTGTAAGGGGCCTGGGCTACCAGGGCCTGAAGCTCACTGACTCTACGAGCTGAAGTAACTGCCACCAAGAAAATGACCTTCCAGGTCAAGTACTTCAGATGGCAGGAATTCAGTGGCTCAAAAGGAGGTTTCATCAGCTGGGTGAGAACGACGTTGAGATCCCATGACACTGTAGGAGGCTTGACAGGGGGCTTTGACAAAAGCAAACCTCTCATGAAGCGAACAACTAAAGGCTGTCCTGAGATCGGCTTACCTTCCACTTGGTAATGGTATGCACTGATTGCACTAAGGTGAACCCTTACGGAGTTGGTCTTCAGACCAGACTCAGACAAGTGGAGAAGGTATTCAAGCAGGGTCTGTGTAGGACAAGAGCGAGGATCTAGGGCCTTGCTGTCACACCAGACGGCAAACCTCCTCCAATGAAAGAAGTAACTTCTCTTAGTGGAGTCTTTCCTGGAAGCAAGCAAGATGCGGGAGACACCCTCTGGCAGACCCAAAGAGGCAAAGTCTACGCCCTCAACATCCAGGCCGTGAGAGCCAGGGACTGGAGGTTGGGATGCAGAAGAGCCCCTTCGTCCTGCGAGATGAGGGTCGGAAAACACTCCAATCTCCACGGTTCTTCGGAGGATAACTCCAGAAGAAGAGGGAACCAGATCTGACGCGGCCAAAAGGGAGCAATCAGAATCATGGTGCCTCGGTCTTGCTTGAGTTTCAACAAAGTCTTCCCCACCAGAGGAATGGGAGGATAAGCATACAGCAGACCTTCCCCCCAATCCAGGAGGAAGGCATCCGACGCCAGTCTGCCGTGGGCCTGAAGCCTGGAACAGAACTGAGGGACCTTGTGGTTCACTTGAGATGCGAAGAGATCCACCAGGGGGGTGCCCCACGCCTGGAAGATCTGTCGCACCACACGGGAATTGAGCGACCACTCGTGAGGTTGCATAATCCTGCTCAACCTGTCGGCCAGACTGTTGTTTACGCCTGCCAGATATGTGGCTTGGAGCACCATGCCTTGACGGCGAGCCCAGAGCCACATGCTGACGGCTTCCTGACACAGGGGGCGAGATCCGGTGCCCCCCTGCTTGTTGACATAGTACATGGCAACCTGATTGTCTGTCTGAATTTGGATAATTTGGTGGGACAGCCGATCTCTGAAAGCCTTCAGAGCGTTCCAGATCGCTCGCAACTCCAGAAGATTGATCTGTAGATCGCTTTCTTGGAGGGACCACCTTCCTTGGGTGTGAAGCCCATCGACATGAGCTCCCCATCCCAGGAGAGACGCATCCGTGGTCAGCACTTTTTGAGGCTGAGAAATTTGGAAGGGACGTCCCAGAGTCAAATTGGAGCAAATCGTCCACCAATACAGGGATTCGAGAAAACTCGTGGACAGGTGGATCACGTCCTCTAGACCCCCGGCGGCCTGATACCACTGGGAGGCTAGGGTCCATTGAGCAGATCTCATGTGAAGGCGGGCCATGGGAGTCACATGAACTGTGGAGGCCATGTGGCCCAGCAATCTCAACATCTGCCGAGCTGTGATCTGCTGGGACGCTCGCACCCGCGAGACGAGGGACAACAAGTTGTTGGCCCTCGCCTCTGGGAGATAGGCGCGAGCCGTCCGAGAATCCAGCAGGGCTCCGATGAATTCGAGTTTCTGCACTGGGAGAAGATGGGACTTTGGGTAATTTATCACAAACCCCAGTAGCTCCAGGAGGCGAATAGTCATCTGCATGGACTGCAGGGCTCCTGCCTCGGATGTGTTCTTCACCAGCCAATCGTCGAGATATGGGAACACGTGCACCCCCAGCCTGCGAAGCGCCGCTGCTACCACAGCTAGGCACTTTGTGAACACCCTGGGCGCAGAGGCGAGCCCAAAGGGTAGCACACAGTACTGGAAGTGGCGTGTGCCCAGCTGAAATCGCAGATACTGTCTGTGAGCTGGCAGTATCGGGATGTGTGTGTAGGCATCCTTCAAGTCCAGAGAGCATAGCCAATCGTTTTGCTGAATCATGGGGAGAAGGGTGCCCAGGGAAAGCATCCTGAACTTTTCTTTTACGAGATATTTGTTCAGGGCCCTTAGGTCTAGGATGGGACGCATCCCCCCTGTTTTCTTTTCCACAAGGAAGTACCTGGAATAGAACCCCAGCCCTTCTTGCCCGGATGGCACGGGCTCGACCGCATTGGCGCTGAGAAGGGCGGAGAGTTCCTCTGCAAGTACCTGCTTGTGCTGGAAGCTGTAGGACTGAGCTCCCGGTGGACAATTTGGAGGTTTTGAAGCCAAATTGAGAGTGTATCCTTGCCGGACTATTTGGAGAACCCACTGATCGGAGGTTATGAGAGGCCACCTTTGGTGAAAAGCTTTCAACCTCCCTCCGACAGGCAGGTCGCCCGGCACTGACACTTGGATGTCGGCTATGCTCTGCTGGAGCCAGTCAAAAGCTCGCCCCTTGCTTTTGCTGGGGAGCCGCGGGGCCTTGCTGAGTCGCACGCTGCTGACGAGAGCGAGCGCGCTGGGGCTTAGCCTGGGCCGCAGGCTGTCGGGAAGGAGGATTGTACCTACGCTTGCCAGAAGTATAGGGAACAGTCTTCCTTCACCCGAAAAATCGTCTACCTGTAGAGGTAGAAGCTGAAGGCTGCCGGCGGGCGAACTTGTCGAATGCGGTGTCCCGCTGGTGGAGAGACTCTACCACCTGCTCGACTTTTTCGCCAAAAATGTTATCCGCACGGCAAGGCGAGTCCGCAATCCGCTGCTGGATTCTATTCTCCAGGTCGGCGGCACGCAGCCATGAGAGCCTGCGCATCACCACACCTTGAGCAGCGGCCCTGGACGCAACATCAAAAGTGTCATAAACTCCTCTGGCCAGGAATTTTCTGCACGCCTTCAGCTGCCTGACCACCTCCTGAAAAGGCTTGGCTTGCTCAGGGGGAAGAGCATCAACCAAGCCCGCCAACTGCCGCACATTATTCCGCATGTGTATGCTCGTGTAGAGCTGGTAAGACTGGATCTTGGACACGAGCATAGAGGAATGGTAGGCCTTCCTCCCAAAGGAGTCTAAGGTTCTAGCGTCCTTGCCCGGGGGCGCCGAAGCATGTTCCCTAGAACTCTTAGCCTTCTTTAGGGCCAAATCCACAACTCCAGAGTCATGAGGCAACTGAGTGCGCATCAGCTCTGGGTCCCCATGGATCCGGTACTGGGACTCGATCTTCTTGGGAATGTGGGGATTAGTTAATGGCTTGGTCCAGTTCGCAAGCAATGTCTTCTTCAGGACATGGTGCAAGGGAACAGTGGACGCTTCCTTAGGTGGAGAAGGATAGTCCAGGAGCTCAAACATTTCAGCCCTGGGCTCGTCCTCCACAACCACCGGGAAGGGGATGGCCGTAGACATCTCCCGGACAAAGGAGGCAAAAGACAGACTCTCGGGAGGAGAAAGCTGTCTCTCAGGAGAGGGAGTGGGATCAGACGGAAGACCCTCAGACTCCTCGTCAGAGAAATATCTGGGATCTTCCTCTTCCTCCCACGAGGCCTCACCCTCGGTGTCAGACACAAGTTCACGGACCTGTGTCTGCAACCTCGCCCTGCTCGACTCCGTGGAACCCCGTCCACGATGGGGGCGTCGAGAGGTAGACTCCCTCGCCCGCATCGGCGAAGCTCCCTCCGCCGACGTAGTCGGGGAGCCTTCCTGGGAGGTGGCCGCGGTCGGTACCGCACGCGGTACCGACGTCGGGGACCTCAACCTGGGCGATGGGCCAGCCGGCGCCACGCTCGACGGTACCGGTGGCGCAAGCACCGCCGGTACCGGAGGGGTAGGGCGCAACAGCTCTCCCAGAATCTCTGGGAGAACGGCCCGGAGGCTCTCGTTTAGAGCGGCTGCAGAGAAAGGCTGAGAGGTCGATGCAGGCGTCGACGTCAGTACCTGTTCCGGGCGTGGAGGCTGTTCCGGGCTGTCCAGAGCGGAGCGCATCGACACCTCCTGAACAGAGGGTGAGCGGTCCTCTCGGTGCCGATGCCTGCTGGGTGCCGAATCCCTCGGCGACCCAGAGCTCTCGGTGCCGACGCGGGGAGGAGACCGGTGTCGATGCTTCTTCGATTTCTTCCGAAGCATGTCACCAGAGCTCCCCGGCACCGACGAGGAGGACGTCGAATCCATCCGTCGCTTCCTCGGGGCCGAGACTGAAGAAGGTCGATCTCGGGGGGGCTGTACCGCAGGAGCCCTCAGGGTAGGAGGAGACCCACCCGAGGGCTCACCGCCACCAGCAGGGGAATGGACAGCCCTCACCTGCACTCCACCCGATGCACCACCGTCCGACGACATCAGCAGACGAGGTCCTGGTACCACCGACGTCGATGCAGCTATCCGATGTCTCGGCGCCGATGCAGAGGCCCGATGCCTCGATGCACTCGATGCAGGGGCGGCCGAGGAAGATGGTCTGGACGCTGACGACGTCGATGCACTCGAAGATCCCGGTGCCGATGCCGACGAAGAGCCCGAGAACAACACGTTCCACTGGGCTAGTCTCGCTACCTGAGTCCGCCTTTGAAGCAGGGAACACAGACTGCAGTTCTGAGGGCGGTGCTCGGCCCCCAGACACTGAAGACACGACGAGTGTCGATCAGTGAGCGAGATAACCCGGGCGCACTGGGTGCACTTCTTGAAGCCGCTGGAAGGCTTCGATGTCATGGGCGGAAAAATCACGCCGGCGAAATCAAAAGCCGAAATGGCGAAATTTGAAGCACCAAATTTAGAGGGAGAAAAAATCTCGACCGAGGCCGAAAAGAGGCCTACCCCGACGACGAAAGAAAACTTACCGGGGCAAAAAAGCTGGAAGTACGGGGAGGATTTACACGAAACCCGGCGGGGGGTTTCCGGAGCACTTCCCGACTAGGACAAAGCTTTCCCGAAGGAAAAAAACACGTTCAAAACAAATTGGACGCGCGAGGTCGACTTTCCGGGGCTCGACACGGCGAAAACACGACCGTACCGAGTGCGGACAAAAGAAGACTGGACTGGCCGGCTCGAGCCGGTTTCGGGCGGGAAGACGGCCGCGCATGCGCGGTGCGCGCGGGCGCGCGAGGGCTAGCAAAGGACTTTGCTAGTGAAGTTTCCGATTGGAGGGGCTGCCGTGGACGTCACCCATCAGTGAGAACAAGCAGCCTGCTTGTCCTCGGAGAATATCATTTTATATTTAAACCTTCCAATCTCACCCAACCTACCCACCCTAAATCTGTTCCCCTTTTGTAGCTGGAACAAGACAGTACGTGAGTTCATGAAGCTGTAAGAGTTCCCATTTTAACCATCCATTTTATGGATTAAGAACTGGTTGAAAGATAGGAAGCAGAGAGTAGGATTGCGTGGCCAGTATTCTCAGTGGAGGAGGGTAGTTAGTGGGGTCCCGCAGGGGTCTGTGCTGGGTCCGTTGCTTTTTAATGTATTTATAAATGACCTAGAGATGGGAATAACTAGTGAGGTAATTAAATTCGCCGATGACACAAAATTATTCAGGGTCGTCAAGTCGCAGGAGGAATGTGAACGATTACAGGAGGACCTTGCGAGACTGGGAGAATGGGCGTGCAAGTGGCAGATGAAGTTCAATGTTGACAAGTGCAAAGTGATGCATGTGGGTAAGAGGAACCCGAATTATAGCTACGTCTTGCAAGGTTCCGCGTTAGGAGTTACGGATCAAGAAAGGGATCTGGGTGTCGTCGTCGATGATACGCTGAAACCTTCTGCTCAGTGTGCTGCTGCAGGCTAGGAAAGCGAATAGAATGTTGGGTGTTATTAGGAAGGGTATGGAGTCCAGGTGTGCGGATGTTATAATGCCGTTGTATCGCTCCATGGTGCGACCGCACCTGGAGTATTGTGTTCAGTACTGGTCTCCGTATCTCAAAAAAGATATAGTAGAATTGGAAAAGGTACAGCGAAGGGCGACGAAAATGATAGTGGGGATGGGACGACTTTCCTATGAAGAGAGGCTGAGAAGGCTAGGGCTTTTCAGCTTGGAGAAGAGACGGCTGAGGGGAGATATGATAGAAGTGTATAAAATAATGAGTGGAATGGATCGGGTGGATGTGAAGCGACTGTTCACGCTATCCAAAAATACTAGGACTAGAGGGCATGAGTTGAAGCTACAGTGTGGTAAATTTAAAACGAATCGGAGAAAATTTTTCTTCACCCAACGTGTAATTAGACTCTGGAATTCGTTGCCGGAGAACGTGGTACGGGCGGTTAGCTTGACGGAGTTTAAAAAGGGGTTAGATAGATTCCTAAAGGACAAGTCCATAGACCGCTATTAAATGGACTTGGAAAAATTCCGCATTTTTAGGTATAACTTGTCTGGAATGTTTTTACGTTTGGGGAGCGTGCCAGGTGCCCTTGACCTGGATTGGCCACTGTCGGTGACAGGATGCTGGGCTAGATGGACCTTTGGTCTTTCCCAGTATGGCACTACTTATGTACTTATGTATCACATCTCACTATATCATTGGTTGCCACATAAGTTTTGCGGAAAAGCAAATAGAATGTTTATCCCAAAAAGAAATGGAGAACAAAACTGAAAAATGATTATGACTTTGTATCAATCCCTAGTGAGTCTGCCCCTTGAGTGCTGTGTGCAGTTCTGGTTGTCCTATCTCAGAAAGGATGAAGTGCAACTAGAAAAGCTTCAGACAAGGGTGATAAATGATAAAGGAGATAAAATGCCTCCCTTATGAAGAGATGCTAAACACTTATGACTTTTCAGCTTGGAGAAAAGATGACAAAGGGAATATGATTCAAGTTTATAAAATTATGAGTGCAGTAGAATGTTTAAACCCGGAATGATTGTTTAACCTGTCAAACAACACAAAAACAAAAGGACACTCCATAAAATTAATAACCAGCATATTGGAAACAAACCATAGAAAGTTTTTTCATGCAGTGAATATTTAAAGGCATAGAACCTGATGCCAGAGGATGTGGACAAGACAACCAACATAGAAAAAAAAAAATTTGAACAAATTCCTGGAGGGAAAGCCCATAAAAATGATTAGCCAGGTAAACTGGGGAGAATCATTGTTTACCCCTTGGAAATAAACTACGGGAAATAGATCTACTTATCAGTTTGGGATGCTAGGCTCAATAAACCTTGGTCTGACTCAGTTAATTGCTGGAATTAGGGTGTACTAAGGTCCTGCTCAAAAGCTGTTAAATACCGATTGTGTCTATATCCGCAGTTGAAATTACCAATTTTGCAAAAGCGATCGATTCTCAAAGGAAATCGCATACAAATGAGATGTGCAGAAATTCTACAAGCGGCTCGGTAGGGAAAGCGTCTAGTACATGCACAGAACAGTTTTGTGGAAAGCGATGTTCTATGCCCAGGAAAAAAAAAAAAAGCAACAACCAAGTCGTAGGCGTGTGTCCAGTGATGTCACATGGAGTTTTCTTTCCCCCCCACAACTTTTTAGCACTACTGTTATGTTTGGGACACACACACATATAGTACTGCACATGGCACATTTCAAACGTGTGCAGATACTATTAAAAAATGCAAGCAGACCTCTCCACCGGCAACGACGGCTCCAGACCTGCTGGAACATTCTGAATGTTAAAGTTAGGTGCTCCTTTCTGTGCATCGCATGGAATGCTCATTTTAATATATTTGCATAGAATTATTGATAGCTGCTACCACAAACAGTAAAAGCAAGAGAGAACCCCTTTGTGGATTAGACGCTAAATAATGTGCAAGCTAGACCGGCTACAGCCGGTCTAAATCAAACATTGCAAGCACAGTAAGCTCTGCGCATCGGAGCCTAAGGGGTCCTTTTACTGAGGTTGCTGAAAAATGGCCTGTGCATGTGCAGATCCATTTTTCAGTGTGCCTGTAAAAAAGGCCCTTTTTTTTGGCCGAAAATGGACATGCGGCAAAATGAAAATTGGCACGCGTCCATTTTGGGCCTGAGACCTTACCGCCACCCATTCACTTAGTGGTAAGGTCTCACGCGTTAACCGGGCAGTAATCGTCTGCGGGAGTACAATGTCGTCTACTGGCCAGTTAGCGCCATGCGCTGGAAAATAAAATATATTTTCCGGAGCACGTAGTGGATGCGCATAAAAAATGAAATTACCGCCCGGGCCATGCGGTAGCCAGGCAGTAGTTCCAAAGTGGCGAGTGTTGGGCGTACGAAGGTGCCTATGTCGCTTAGTAAAAGGGCCCCTAAGTGTCAAGCCACTATGTTAAATGTGAGTGTGGGTGTGTGCTAACAGTTAAAGGTAACTAATTCCCATGTTAAATGCTTAATGAGCTTCATAAAAAGGAGCCCTAACAATCCTAAATATCATTTTATGCTATCCTTTTGTTTGCAAAGCAAGACCATACTGGTATCTTTACGGGTCTATACTTTGAACACAAACAAAGAAAGTAAAGGAGTCCTCCTCACAGATATCCACGATTATGAAGAAGAAGCAGTGACAAACCGCAAACAGAACAACGGACTTTATCGGGGACTTCCAAGTGTATCAGTAAAACGAATCACAACATTCACACTGACCCAAGTTTCGGCAAGTGTGCCTACATCAGGAGTCTTCAACTGTAATATGTTAATTCATACGTACAAAGCAGGGGTGTAGCTATGGGGGGTCACAGGGGCCTGGGCCCCCGCAAATTATGTTGGGCCCCTGGTTTGGCTGAGGACCGTCAGCGTGCACAGGACAGGAGGAGCAAGAAGAGCAGGGCAGGAATGCGGCTGCACCGGACACGGCGCTGAAGAAGGCTTCGGCTGGCAGGGGTTGGGGACCCCCACCAGCAAAGGTATTTGTGAGGCGAGGGCAGGGGTGCGAGGAGGCACGAGGCGGTGGCGGGGGGGAGGGGGGAAGGTGAGGCGGCACTCAAAATGTGCCCCCAACCTCGGGCTCTGGCCCCCTCCCACTCTTACTACTTGGCTTCAGCCTAAACTCATGCAGCATGAACAGTGGTTAACTCCGAAAATGAAATCCTGGAGACTACTACTATTACTACTACTATTTAGCATTTCTATAGCGCTACAAGGCGTACGCAGCGCTGCACAAACATAGAAGAAAGACAGTCCCTGCTCAAAGAGCTTACAATCTAATAGACAAAAAATAAAGTAAGCAAATCAAATCAATTAATGTGAAAGGGAAGGAAGAGAGGAGGGTAGGTGGAGGCGAGTGGTTACAAGTGGTTACAAGTCAAAAGCAATGTTAAAGAGGTGGGCTTTCAGTCTAGATTTAAAGGTGGCCAAGGATGGGGCAAGACGTAGGGGCTCAGGAAGTTTATTCCAGGCGTAGGGTGCAGCGAGACAGAAGGCGCGAAGTCTGGAGTTGGCAGTAGTGGAGAAGGGAACAGATAAGAAGGATTTATCCATGGAGCGGAGTGCACGGGAAGGGGTGTAGGGAAGGACGAGTGTGGAGAGATACTGGGGAGCAGCAGAGTGAGTACATTTATAGGTTAGTAGAAGAAGTTTGAACAGGATGCGAAAACGGATAAGTTGGAAAACCAAGTTATAGCTGTGTCCTGTGCAATTTCCCTCCCCCCCCATGCCCGCTTTACCACCACCAATGAGGAGACAGTTCACTGGAAGCTTGTTTTGCACTTCTCCATATTTGCACCCAGTGCAGCCACAGCCCTTGGTAAGGCACTGCCTGTCCCCAAATAAAAATATCTACAGCAACAGCCCTCATATAAAGCCAGAAATCAGAAGTAGGAGAGTGTGAGGAAAAGTTTTCAAACCCCCAAAGGAGCAGCACACACAAAACCTGCCTACAATCCTCCCCCCCCCCCCCCCAATGTCAGAAGCAGATCATTTTTAAAACTAAAGAAATGTATTTACCATCAGCTGAATGAGCGCATATACTTCAGAGTCTAGAGCACATGGGGGAGGAGGGGGATGCAGAAGTCTTTAAACATCTAAGGGGTCCTTTTGCTAAGGCGTGCTAACGGATATAGCATGCACTATATGCTGACACCATTATATTCCTATGGGTGACATCATTTAGCGCATGCTAAATCCGTTAGCACGCCTTAGTAAAAGGACCTCTAAATAAACAACATACTTTTGGATTACTTTTTCACATTCATTAATAATTTCTTACGTCCGAGCTGTGTTTTTTTCTCATTTTAAATTTATTCTTAAGCTGATTTTTATTATACTTTAACAGAGTTTTATATTCTGGGAAGTTACTTTCAAGTTTCACTTCCAGTTCCTAATAAAAGTTGTTTAATTTGAGATCCTCTGCACTTGTCTCATGCTTTCTTGAATTAAAACACAGTCCTTATCTTTACCATCGCTGCTGGGAGGCCGTTCCAGCATACACCATACCAGTGGCATAGCCATGGGAAGGGGGCCTTGGGGGCCTGCGCACCTCCACTTTGGGCTCAGGCCCCCTCCCAAGCCCCACCAGCCAAATAGTGCCGCCGCTCCCCTCCTCGCAGGAAGGAAGCAGCACAAGGAGGAGGGGAGCGGCAGCACTGTATTTATTTGGCTGGTGGGGCCTTGGCATCCCCGCCAGCAAAGGCATGTTTAGTGCACATGTGGGGAGGGGTAGGGAAGGAATATGCCCCCAAAATTGGAAGGCTGGCTATGCCCCTGCAACATACTTTCTGTAAAGGAATATTTTCTTAAGTTACTCCTGATTCTGTCTCCTTTCCGCTTCATTTTATGCTCCCTCCTTACAGAGCTTCCTTTCAGTTGAAGAAGACTCCTCTCCACTGCATTTATGCCACAGAGGTATTTAAATGTCCCCTATCATAGTTCCCCTCTGCTGCTTTTCTTCCAAAGTATACATATTGAGATCTTTAGGTCTGTCACTACATGCTGTGTAATGAAGATCACTGACAATTTTAGCAGTGGCTTTCTGGACTGACTCCATCCTATTTATATCTTTTTGAAGGTGGGTCTCCACAACTGTATACAGTACTCCAAATGAGGTCTCACCTGAGGCTCATGTACAGGCAGCAGCACTATCACCTTCGTTTCCTGCTAACTGTTCTTCTCCCAGTTGTAAACGCCCCTCTAAATTTTTGACTTCTGCGAAACCTACAACGCCAGTTGCCTTGCTCTTCTCATCTGCGATCCATAACTTTCGGTTTTACTTTGTCCCTTGCCATTGCTTTGCAAGAGTCCCTATCCAGTGGCTTCGCGCAGATGGTTTCCCCGAGGGCAGGAGAGGGCACGTCCCCAAAAGCCCTGGAATGATGACTATCGCCATCTTGCTCATCAGGGTCAAAATGCTTAGAACAAATTGCTCCAGTTTGTGTTCGCACCTGGAAGAGAAGACTCTCTTCTTCAGCTCATCGGAGGGAGAACCCGGCGTTTAACCAAACCTCAAACAAGTACCCGCCAGTGCAGGTGAGTGAGGGGAGTGGGAGTGGAAGCCCCTCCCCCAGCTCCCGACAGGCACAATTACAGCACTTACCCGCTTCTTGCTGGGCTCTGAAGCGGCGAGTCCGGATGCAGCGAGTGTCACGCGGTCCTCTTCCCTCCGAGTCCTCAGTCACAGAGGCTGAAAGGAAAGAGGAAGAGACAACGATCTGGTCTCAGCGGGCCCTGGAAACCCTGCTGGGAGAGTGACTGGGGCAAATCTAAAGGGGGGCGTCTCCTTGTGCAAATTCCGGCTACCATCCCTCTCGTATCTCCATTGTAGACAGCAGTGGGAGTGGGCAAACGACTGTCACTCTGCACTTCCCCCCCCCCCCCCCCCCCCCCCCTCCAGGCGCTTCAATAGCAATGCGGTTTAGGGCCAGTTTTACAGCCTTTTTGTTATACCCCGTAAGTTTAGATGCTGTTCAGGAGCGATGGATGCAGAAGTGGGTGTGCAGAATTGTGGACCTGCTCGTCAGTTTTGGTACACTGGCGTCTAGGGTTAAGGACGAGCCTCTGGGGCTGTTCGGCTCCCTACTCCTGGATCTGAGTGATTAAGGGGCTCATTCTCAAAGCACTTAGACTTACAAAATTCCATAGATTACTATGTAACTTTGTAAGTCTAAGATACCCCTTTTTACAATGCCGGGATTACTGGCAGTAGTTCCCAACAGGGGCGTAGCCAGACTTCTGCAGGAGGGGTGGCCAGAGCCCAAGGTGAGGGGGCACATTTTAGCCCCCCCCCCGGCGCCACCGCCCCCACCGCCATTTTTTACCTCCCTGCCGCCGCCACCACCACCCTTGACTCCCCCCAGTGCCATCCCTTTCGACCCCCTCTTCCCGCTGCCGCCAACCCTCCCCCGCCGCCGGGTACCTTAGACTCACAGAAACAGAAGCCTGCCCTTGCAGATCAGCAACGCGGCCATGCAGGCTTCTGTTTCTGTGAGTCTAAGGTACCCGGCGGCGGGGGAGGGTTGGCAGCAGCGGGAAGAGGGGGTCGAAAGGGATGGCACTGGGGGGAGTCAAGGGTGGTGGTGGCGGCAGGGAGGTAAAAAATGGCGGGGGGGGGGGCGGTGGCGTCAGACTCACAGAAACAGAAGCCTGCCCTTGCAGATCAGCAACGCAGACATGCCGGAGAAGAGGACTTCGGCTGGTGGGGGTTGAAGACCCCCGCCAGCAAAGGTACCCGATGGCAGCGGGGGAAGGTTGGTGGTGGGAGGGGGGTTGAAGGGGTTGGCGGCAGGGGGGCCAGGGCCAAATCTATGGGGGCCCATGCCCCCGTGGCCCCACATAGCTACACCCCTGGTTCCCACTCCAGTGTTTCTGGTGTGACAAAAATATTTTTCATTTTTGTAGTGCCGGGGCTTTCCAAGTGGTAATTGGGCAGCGCCACAAGCTGCCTGGTTACTGCCAGGTTAGCACAGAAGCCCTTACCATCACCTAAATAGATGGCGGTAAGGGCTTCCCCCAGGAATGGCCACATGCCAATCCCTGCAATTAGTGCAGGGCCATTTCTTTTTTTTGTGGGGGGGGGGGGGGCAAAACAGCTTTTTACTCGCTGCAGTAAAAGGGGGCCTCGGCAAGTGACAAATCCATGTACCAGTGCCACCACAGGCACCCTTTTGCCACAGCTTGGTAAATAGGACTCCAAGTGCTTTGAAAATACACCTCCACTCATTTTTGTAATTATTTATATGATTTTGTTTGAGTTCCTCTCTATTGTTTTTGTTATGCCTTCTCGCTCCCCCACCTAAAAAAAAATAAAAAATTTCAGCCTGCACCCCATGCCTGGGCTACGTTTGAAGCATTGCCTTTTGACTCTCTCTGTCTCTTGCACAAGCTCAGGTGCAGTAATATTTCATCAGGATGGACCTCTGAGTGGTGAACCTGAAGATAGCTGTAAAGTTAGTGTTTCAAGGATGGTAAGCAGCAAGTCACATGCCAAAATAACTAAACTTTGATGTATAGAGAACAAATTTTTTTTTTTTATTTTCAGATGCAGTAACTTAGTCATCACCCAAAAAAACACTTCTCAACTGAGAAGTCAGCTATTGGGTAATCAATACAGTATCACTTTTTTTTTTTTTATAATACTGGTATATGTTATTGCCCTCATTATCTTTTCTTTTTTTTTCTAGTTCAAATATTTTTATCAAAGATTTTCAATTTGCAATACAAAATGCTTTCCTCATTATTCAATACCTCTCTTTTAAATAGTGTATTTTTATAATATACAGTGCACTCCATTTAAGTGCACATCGGATAAGCGCATGCTCTGTTTAACTGCATGCCGTATTTCGGTCCCGTTTTTGGTGCCATCAGTATCTAATGGGGCCAAACTTCGGTTTAGCGCACCACTGATAAGTGCAAGATTCGCTTATATGCATGGTTTAAGACCGCTCCTCTGCAGGAAAGACTCCGCATAAGCGCGCACATGGAATATGAAAGCCGATTGGCGCGTGACAACCAACAAGATTTCAAATTTACAACCCCTTTAACTGCCAAAGACAGAATAAGCGAAAGAATGTTGTTAGAGTGTACACTGGAGTCGTCGTCGCGGTGCAACTGTAAGACTTTAACACTGGCTGAACGAATAGAAGTTCTTAAAAAATTAGAAAACAAAGTCAAGCATCTATTGCTAAAGAATATGGTGTCAATCCCAGTCAAATTTCACGTATCTTGAAGCAGAAAGACCAGCTTCTGGAAGACTGGCAAAACAATACAAATCCACACGAAACGAAAACGGGCGGGAAAAGCTGAGGAGGTAGAAGATGCTCTTCTTCGGTGGTTTTCTCAAGTCAGGAGCAGACAGTTTCCTGTCAGTGGTCCACTTCTTATGGAGAAAACTAATCAGCTAGCTGAAAGTCTTGGACTAACTGAATTCAAAGCCACTGTTGGATGGTTGGAAAGATGGAAGGAGAGGAACAGCATAAAATTCAAGAAACAGCATGGTGAGAAACAAGACGCTGATGACTTTGGTGCTGAAAATTGGGGTTTCAGTTCTTCCTACCATCTTGAACGAGTTTGCACCTCGTGACATTTTCAATGCTGACGAAAACGGTCTCTACTGGCAAGCGATTCCTGATGGAACACTTGCATTCAAACAAGCCGAAACTACAGGAGGTAAAACATCGAAGGACTGACTGACGATCCTCCTTTGCTGCAATGTAGATGGGAGTGAGAAGTTGGAACCACTCGTCATTGGAAAGAGCAAACAGCCCCGTTGCTTCAAGAATGTTAAGCGACTTCCTGTGTCATACTAGGCTAATGCAAATTCATGGATGACTGGGGAAATTTGGAAGCAGTGGCTAAAGAAGTTAGACACTAGAATGTGGGCACAAAAGCATCAGATTTTGGTGCTTTGTGATAATTGTGCTGCACACAGTGATGATGTCAGGCTGTCTAACGTCAAGTTGGTCTTTCTGCCACCAAACACTACCTCTCTGATCCAACCTATGGATCAGGGCATAATAGCCAATTTCAAACAACATTATTGGGCTCTTGTGCTACGTCGTCTGATGAGCGTTATGGATGACCAGACTGGCAAGGATAAACGTGCTGTTGAACTGGCTCGTAATCTATCACTGAGTGTTTCTTGATGAAGCCCTGTTATGGATGAAACGAATTGGGCCCCATTGAAAATCAGCAGTTGAAATGTGGGGTTGTCAAGCCAGCATTTATTAAGCTAAGTTGATTCATGCTATGCTGTATCTTGAACAGTTTTTGTTACTCAGTTACTCTTAAAATTTGTGCTCTATTATGGGCAATTTTGTATGATGCTCTTATATGGGCAATTTTGAATGAGTGAAGCAGGGAACATTTACCCCATGAAAGAAACTAGATCACGGGCACAAAGTCTTTTACAGATAATAGTGTCTCGTTGACCAGACCTTGGCGGGAGCCTTGGTTTCTGAGGATATTTCCCACTTTACTCATTTCTTCACATTCATTTTACACAACCCTCTGGATTGTGTTTGGCTGTTTTTCAGTTCTCTGGAGTATTAGATTACCCGATTAGGATCAACAGCCTATACTATTGTTTTCATCATAAAGTAGTAGGATCTCCTCTGACTGCTGCATGAAAATCTCCAAGATACGGAGCAGAAGTGGGCCAAGACTTAATGGTATCAGTATGTTTCTTAATGAGATCAGCGACCTCCTCCACCTTGTCACCAAAAAGATTGTCCCATTGGCATGGGATATCAGTGAGTTTCTCCTGAATTGCTGGTTCAATATCTGAAACATGCAGCCAAGTGAGTCTGCATATGCCAATACCTATGGCAGAGATCTGGACGCCACATCGAAAGCATCATAGGTTGCTCAAGCTATGTTCTTTCGGCACTCCTTCTGCTTGATTACTCTAAGACCAGAATATCCGCGAACTCTGCCAAGTGTGCACCAAGTTTTTCAAGGGGAAGCTCATGTGAACTGGTAGGATTGTGTGCAGGAAATGAGCATAGATCCCTGAAAAATCTTCCTCCGAATAGATTCAAGTGTTCTAGCATCCTTCCTTGTGAGTGCTAAGGCATGAGTCCTGAACTTCTGACCCTTTTGAGAGTGAATTCAACCACTATTGCATGGTGAGGAAGCTGTTGCCTCTTAAATCCAGGAGCCTTTTGGATTCTGTACATGGAGTCCATCTTCTTATTGATGGACTGCACAGAAGGTGGGGAGTGTCTCGCAATTTCTCATCTTCATTAACGGTGAAACAACAAAAAAATAGGGGGGGGGGGGGAAGTAATGATCTCACACTACTCACACAGGAAAAAATGCCATAAGACAGGGAAGACCACCAAGAAAAAACCTCCACGAAGAGAGCAAGAGAAACGGGCCCTCTCATCTCTATGGAAAAAAAGATGACTGCCTGGTCTCGTGGCAGGAAGGCACACACGCCTGTACGGTCAGGGCTACCAAAAGCTTCTACAAATAGAACATTATCAGGGGCATTTTCGAAAGAGAAGGACACCCATCTTTCGAAACAAATCGGGAGATGGGCGGCCTTCTCTCAGGGTTGCCCAAATCGGCATAATCGAAAGCCGATTTTGGGCGTCCCCAACTGCAGTCCGTCGCGAGGATGACCAAAGTTCCCAGGGTCGTGTTGGAGACGTAGCGAAGGTGGGTCTGGGGCGAGATGGGCATCCTCGGCCGATAAAGGAAAAAAGAAGGGCGTCCCTGATGAGCATATGGTCGACTTTACTTGATCCATTTTTTTTTCACGACCAAGCCTCAAAAAGGTGCCTACACTGACCAGATGACCACCGGAGGGAATCGGGGTTGACCTCCCCTTACTCCCCCAGTAGTCACCAACCCCCTCCCACCCTAAAAACATTTTTTTTAAAATTTTTTTGGAAGCCTCTATGCCAGCCTCAAATGTCATACCCAGCTGCATGACAGCAGTATGCAGGTCCCTGGAGCAGTTTTAGTGGATGCAATGTACTTCAGCCAGGTGGACCCAGGCCCATCCCCCCCTCCCTATCTGTTACACTTGTGCTGGTAAATGTGAGCCCTTCAAAACCCACCCGAAACCCACTGTACCCATATGTAGGTGCCCCCCTTCAACCCTTAGGGCTATGATAGTGGTGTACAGTTGTGGGGAGTGGGTTGGGGGGGTTCAGCACTGAAGGTAAGGGAGCTATGCACCTGGGAGCAATTTGTGAAGTCCACTGCAGTGCCCCATAGGGTGCGCGGTTGGTGTCCTGGTATGTGAGGGGGACCAGTGCACTACGAATGCTGGCTCCTCCCACGACCAAATGCCTTCGATTTGGTCGTTTTTGAGATGGGCTTCCTCGGTTTCCATTATTGCTGAAAACCGGGGACAACCATCTCAAAAATGACCTAAGGATGACCATCTCTAAGGTCGACCTAAATTTCATGATTTGGGCGTCTCTGACCGTATTATCAAAACTTGTTTTGATAATACGGGTTGCCCCGCCCCTTTAAGGGGCCGTCCTGCGAGGTCGCCCTCATGAAAACCTGGGCGCCCCGTTCCATTATGCCCCTCCACGTAGTGTCTGTGCTGTTCTCCATCAGATGATGTCACCCGTCTATGGCAATTGAGGCCCTGTGCTTGTACTTGGAGAAATAAATGTATAATTTATAAACACCTATCAATAGGAGCTGTAACTATGACGTTCAGAACGAAAGCCAAGACTATTTCTGGATAAAGCAGCAGACCCTGTCAGTCTCCACCATCTTTTCTTCACCCCTATCCCCTTTAAGCCGGCTTCCTCTTCTCCCCCCACCCCTGCTTTCTCTGGAGGCTTGTTTGTAGTGCCACCATTTGAATATCTAGTCTGTTTTCTTCCTTCACCGCATAGCTCTCAGTAAGTTTGAACTGCACGATGCTCGCAGTTTTGTGAAAATAGAGTGGGATTCTGAGCACTACATAGCTGATATCAAGAGCTGAGTGGTACAGGTATTTAACAGAATAACTGTCATGGAGGAATGCCATCAGCAGGTCTAAGGAAAGGGTGTGTGGGGGGGGGGGGGGGGGAGAATTGTGTACTTGGGGAAAAAAGGGGCCAGCACTGGCCTCTGGACCTTGTAAAGACCACTGTAATCTGTACACCGTACATCTGAACACTGTACTGCAATCACAGTACACCTCCTAGAGCAAAATATAATTAAACTCACAGAACAAGTTGTGACGGACCCCTTGGCAGGACCTGTGTTCCTCTGTTCCTGGATGCACTTTCACCCCTTGTATAGCCAATTAGATAGCTGCATGTAGAGCACAGGCTCATTGATCTGTCATGTGGAAAGGATGATGACAGTCAAATAGCAAAAGGCTAGCAAGGACAGATACTGGTGCTTCATTCCTGAACATCGGAGGGTGACTTTCATGCTTCGTATCACACTGAAGAGCTATACCCTCAGCTCCAGTTTAACACAGTTAAGATAGCTACCGGCATCTCTCAGCCGTACCAGCACAGACATGAACAGTATTGAAATGGGAGTGCTATACAATCCCACAGGCACAGGTGCATTTTAAATGTGCATATACTACTTTGTACTATCAAAATAATCTAGGCATGAAAAGTACTGATCTCAGACTGCCTTTTCATTAGGCATAGCTATCTTTGAGCTAATTGTTCCTCAGTCAGGATTTAACACATTTTTCTTGGAAAAATTATTTGCTGAGTCAGGAAGATAACAAATATGTGACCGTCTTTGGGAAAAGATGACTAAAGCAGTGGATCCAGAATGTTGAGAATGCCCAATGGGGCTATAAGTAGTCTGAAAAAGTTACATGTTTGAACTTCTGTAACTTTATTTTTCTTTTCACATAGAAGGATGGAGTTTGGACTGTTGCATTAGAAATTGTTTGCTCTAATGGAATTAATTAAAACCTCATTTTTTTGTTTCTGGTGATTTTAGTTACCTTTTCCTAGAGATGATCACATACTTGTATGCTATGGTTGGAAAAGGCAGCAGAGATTCTGTGTATTTCAGAGGAGCAGAACCACCCCACTTTTTATATGGATTTTAGGTCACCACTGTTCAGTGCATGATATACTTTTAACAAAGTTATTTTCCTGATGTCAACAGTTGCTATGTGTGCAATGCAGCAAATTCTTAAGTAGAGAGGTGCTTTTTCCCTATCCCTTGCACCAGCCCTGGTACAATATTTTTCCTGTAATTGTACCTAATGAGCACAATGGTGAACGGGTTATGGAAGTGCCTGAACTCATAGCAGAATGTGTGTTTGCCAAACTCCCTGAGCAGCTTACATTTAACTTCTGGGAAGACGAAGTACAACCTACTGGAGACAAAAACTATAGGGGTCAGGTTTCAAGTTTATTTATAAATTTACTATCCCACTTATTAAAAAAGGATGTCTGAGTTTCTTACCTGCTAAAACATAAAGCAGAGTAAGGAAATAATAGAGCATTAGAAAGCAGGTGGGGTAGAACTACAGTTTTCAAATAGGATAGAAGAGGGGGTGACAGGAAAGAAGGACTGAGCGGTCTAACAGGCTTCATCTCCATGGATTTATCAAGTGGGCTTAGGAGTACGCATCAGAAAAAGGAATGTCAGTATTCAGCCCACAGCAGTATTCTTTTAATCTCTGGATGTCATGGGTTCTTTATACCTGGATATTCAGTGCTAGGCCATGTTTGGATACTGGCGCTGAATATCTGGATATAAAAGGGCCACCAGCACTTATCTGGGTACCAGCAATTTTCAGATCAGTACTTGGATAACTACCCAGCTAAAGTTCAGACAGCCAGGTAGCAGAGAGTTTATTGCCTTTAACCAGGTATGTCCTGGCTTCTCTCAAGCTGCAGCCTCAGACTACCCTCACACTATCTGGATAGAGCCAAGACAGGTTAACCAGACTTTCAGCAGCGTTATCTGGATACTGCTGCTAAAAATCCTGGACTTGTCTGGATAGAAATTGTTCCTAGCTGGATAAGTCCTGCTCAGTATCAAACCCCATAATATTTATCTCCACTATTTCTATAAAGCTTGGATCTGTGATTATGAATGAAACACCTCTCCATAGTGTAGCCTTGGGGCACCCAGAATCCAGGAGTTGTACTCCGAGTGGAGTGGAATGGGTAGACATGAATCGCTTGTTTACTCTTTCCAAAAATACTAGGACTAGGGGGCACGCAATGAAGCTACAAAGTGGTAAATTTAAAACGAATTGGAGAAAAATTTTCTTCACTCAATGTGTAATTAAACGACGGAATTTGTTGCCAGAGAATATAGTAAAAGCAGTTAACTTAGTGGGGTTTAAAAAAAGTTTGGATGGCTTCCTAAAAGTCCGTAGACCATTATTAAAATGGGCTTGGGGAAAATCCACTGCTTATTAAGCAGCATAAAATGTATTGTACTTTTTTGGGGATCTTGCCAGGAATTTGTGACCTGGATTGGCCACTGTTTGAAACAGGGTGCTGGGCTTGATGGCCCTTCGGTGTGTCCTAGTATGGCAATATTTATGTACTTATGAGGGACAAACAGAGCATTTATTATGTCTATACCGCAGTAACCAAAATTAGTTCTATTCGGTTTACATCAAGACATCATCGCAGGCATACCTTAGGAAGATATATATCTTAATAACACACATGGTACAAAATGAGTCAGCAGAGCCAGAGAAAAGCAGCATGCTTTAAAATTCCTGAGCTATTTGCTGAGTAGTATATCTGTAGTTGGAGTAAGTTAGTCAATGATTCATCTATTGAATTGTGAAACCAGGATCCAAAAACGCTCTGAGTTACACTAGAAAAAAGTCTTTAATGGAAAGGAAGTAGGAATATTTGTCATCATCTGGAGATTTAGACAGCAGCATGCTGAATAATCCTTACATTTATCTACAAGATGTTGGATTGGAAGAAAATCAATACTTTCAGTGGGAATTTACCCACACCCACAGGTCCACTGCACCATCTGATCGACCACTTGGAAAAAGAATGCTCAGTGTAATTAGGATGAACTCCTATTACAGATTACACATATTACTGGTTTATATTTAGTTTTGTAAATATAAATTTTGCAAAGCTTTAAGAAAGATCAAGGACTGGCCATTGTTCTATTTTAATATCGTATAAGAGAAAACAAAATTAGGAAAGCTGAGAGTGAAAGACTTGTTTACTGCAGCAAATCAATATCATTGGATATTTACTACTGCAGCTGGAAAAAAAAGGCATCCTGGAAGCTATAGCTCTTTGTTAAAAATCTTAAAATCTGCTCTATAAACTACTACTTTCTCTTTTTCACAAGAGGATGGCCATTAGCACTTGGTTACTACTATACATTTTTTATAAGAATGCAATAGCCACTGAACAGATCAGATAGTAGAAGTTGCAGGTGGATGGTCAATCCAAATGACGGCAGCCATAGCATGAATAGAAACTGGAAGGGGAAAGGTTGGTGCTAAGGACAACAATCATGTGCAAATTTCTTTAAATTAGTCACCTTACTTTCTAACTCCTCTTACTCTCTTACCTATCTCTATATGTTCCATCTTTGCTTATTCCCTTCACTGTCAATTAAAATGTTCCATTACGTATTGTGTTGACATTGTAAGTAGTATACTATGCCATACTTTGTATTGTTATTTGAATATTTTTACTGCTGTAATTGTCTATTGCTGATGTTTGATTTATTCTTATTGTACACCGCCATGAGTGAATTCCTTCAAAAAGGCGGTAAATACATCCTAATAAATAAATAAATAATCAACATTCTGTTGGAGATCCAAGTCATTTCAGGGCCCTTTTACTAAGCTGCAGTAAGCACTACCCACAGTAATTTGCATATCTGTGCATGCTTCCCACCCGCGAAAAAAAATAATTTTTACTTTTTAGCGCTGTTGGGGGGGGGGGGGGTGCTTGGAGCAGAAAGTAGGCATGCCCAGTGCTAATCAATTAGCGCAGCTATATCACCGCATGCTAATCAATTAGCATGTGGCTAGCGTGGGAGGCCTTAAGCCTAGAAAACGGGTGTCATAAGTGCCCCCATGCTAATGACCAATCACTAATTGGGAAATTAGCCTGTGGCAATTAATTGAGAAAATTAAAAATGCAGCCGTTTTACAGCCATGCTAAAAGTGGCCTCAGAAAAAGGGAACCCCCATGTGCTAGTCATACAACTTTTTAGCACACCTTAGTAAAAGTGCCTCTTCAGTTGTGAGCTAATACCTTCAGCGTCAAACATGACACTACAGTCTGTGACCTATGAATCCACACAAGACACTGCCTGGCTGCTATTATAGTCCAAAGCAGTTGCGCCTAGGAAAGCTTTTAGGACAAATGAAGTTGCTAGTAATGTACACAGAAATGACCACAGGTGATGACCGATTGACTCTGCGAAGTAAAATATTTGTACTTTAAAACAGTCTTTTATGCTGATTTTTCAGCAGTGTCATAGTCACATGTATCTTTTGCCTTTTTCTGTTAAATCAGCTTTGAGTGTTTACTGACTTCTCTGTAAAGGTGAGCCAGATTTTGTTATATATAACACAATTCTCTCTCATGCTTCCAACAGTGGCCAATCCAGGTCACAGGTACCTGGCAAGATCCCAAAAAAGTACATTTTATGCTGCTTATCCTAGAAATAAGCAGTAGATTTTCCCCAAGCCCATTTTAATAACGGTCTATGCACTTTTCCTTTAGAAAGCTATCCAAACCTTTTAGCTAACTGCTTTTACTACATTCTCTGGCAACAAATTCCAAAGCTTAATTACAAGTTGAGTGAAGAAAAAATTTCTCTGATTCATTTAAATTTACTACTTTATAGATTAATTGCTTGCCCCCTAATCCTAATCTTTTTAGAAAGAGCAAACAATCTATTCACATCTACCCGTTCTACTCCACTCATTATTTTATAGACTTCTATTATATCTCTCCTCAACCATCTTTTCTCCAACCACCCTTAAGGAGCAACTATTTCTTGATCAGCAAATTGTACTGTCATAGATTCTAATACCGGTGTATCTGTAGGTACACTGTTAAATCCCATAGTTGTAATGTGTTCCCTGGACAATTTAAGCTGCTTCACTAGCTGTGGCAGGGCATTAGCTAAAACAGTATGTGAGGCTCCAGTATCAACCATAAATGAGACTGGAATGCCTTGAATGTATAATGTTACCATGGGATCACTATATCCTGCACTAGTGTGGACGACTTCTAGTCACTGGGGTTGATTGGGATTGTCTGGGTTCCATAAAGGAAAGGATAAGCGTGAGTCAGGGTTCTGATATTGTGATTGGGTATTGTGATTAGGGCCCCTGCTCCTGCACTCAGAGGCGTAATGGCCAATGCACTGTCAACACTGGATATTAGGCCGGCCAGACGGACTGGGATAATCCTGGGGACCAGTGCTGAAGCGGCCACGCCCTGGAAATCCCCGTAAACGTGCTCTAGAATTTCCTCTTCCTCTACCCCTCATATACATGATCAGGTTTGTATTTTGAGGAAAGTCCTCGGGTTGTTGGGGAAACTGCTCAACCCGATCAAAAATTAAAAGATCATCATTAGGTATAGGTATAGACCCTAGCCTGTGTTTAGGAGATTTTTCCTGCTCTATCTGCTTGATCTGAAGGGACATAAGGTGGGTTTGCAATTTTTGTAATTCTTTACCCTGTTTTTGACTCTGTTTCATGAATGACTTACAATGATGGAGAATGTGTTCTTTCATTTCTGGCCATAACTTCTGTGAAATACCAACTGTATTATCTAGAGCTTCCTTGATTTTAGAAGGTAAGGTTTCTTTAAAACGCTCCTCTGTCTCTTCTTTATATAGTTGTTGTAATTTAAACATGTATTGTTCAATGGATTTTGTAGGTTCCCAATGCTGGGAAGTAAGGACGGAAAAGTCCTTGCATGTGGGATAACGATTGCGGACGGCTGTCCAAAAAGGGCCCTTAATCTCAGAGAATCTGTCCCCATCATAAAGAACGGAGGTTACAAGTTGGCCAAATCCGGTGGCCGTGAAAAGATCAATTACATTGGCCTGTGGTATAGGTCCTAAAAAGGGCTTTAATATCTCCTATGGCTGGTGTGGAGCCCATGGTTAGTTCCTCAAATTTACGAATCCATTTGGTACCTCCAGCGGATAAATCGAGCAGTTGTTGAATTAAACTAGTTAATTCCACATTAAAATACGGAATGTATTCTGTGTGGGCTATACCGCCAGACTGTCTATTAAGCAAAGGCAGTACTTTAGTTGTATTTGGGGAATTTTTCTGTGGGGCTACATATTCATTGACATTCTGGTGTTCTGTCCCCAGGAAATTAACCCGCTGGGGAAGGTTAAGTACTCAGTAGCTGTCCAAATCATATTGGGGATTTGGACAGTAAGGAGGTAATTTAGTGAGACTATGTTGAATGGTATCCATATCATTTCGCATTTCGTTAGCGATGTCCTGAAACCTCGATGTTAAACCCATGGGTCCCAAGGGCATCCCCCTGGGATACACGGGTGTAAGATGAGGCATAGGTCGGTCGATTAATGGGTTTGAACAATGGCTCTGAGACTTCACATTAGAGGCAGTCTCAACAGTATCTTCTGGGTCATCGGGATTCAATTCTATGAGATCCACGACTCCCGCAATCTTGACAGTAGTAGTGGATTGGCTGTTTATGGGAATTTTCTTGGTATCCTCCATCATATCAATTAAATCAGGATACAGCTTCTGATATCCATCAGCCGTGCCACAGGGAAGTAATTTAGTTTGGGACAATCCCCTGGACACAGTATGCTGTAATTCCTGCTCATATGGAGGAGGGCATGATGGATTGGTGGGCGATGGTGGTGGAAATTTAGTGTCGTCTGGTAAATTTTGGGATGCTAATTGTTTTTCACCCACCAAAATCCATTTAATAGCTTGTAAATGTTTCAGTCAGGATTTTCCCTTATTCTGTTTCTTAATGTAAGCAGTTGTTTCAATAGGGAACCCTCAAATGAACCATTTGGTGGCCAGCAAAAATTAGTTTGCTGTTGATTCCACTTATACCATTTTTGATTTAATTTAGTAAGTTCTTTTTTCTCTAAAGGAAAGTATTTAATTACTGTCTCAAGAGGCATAGCCATTATGTGTATAATAAAAAGCCCAGTATTTTAAAACACCTATTCTAACAATCGAGACTTAGGACCTACTAGAACTCGTTTTCTAAACCCGGTATTTTACTCACACCTAAGGCTGATCAGACCTTAGGACCTACCAGAGGTTTCTGCTACTGTAAATACACCTAGCCTGCATGCAAAGTTTAGACCTAGGACCTAGCAGTAATAACAAAAAATAATTTAAAGATGTCACTTACCAAACTTCGTGTTAAACAACACTATCGGTGTCACAGGAAGCCTGCAATTGAACCTGGAACTGTTTCGAATACCGTGTCGGGAATCCTGCAGCTTGATCCCGAGCACGATCACGTTGGAAGTCACCAATGAATTAATTCAGAGTAAATGCTTAGGTCTTTTTACCACCTCTCCAAATCTTCATATACTAGTTACCCACAATTTGTAGAGATAAAAGACCGAGGCTGCCGCTTATGAGAAAAGTAATTTATTTACTTGCCAAGTATGGATAGAACTGCTGCATACATATGCTCTCTGTATCTATCACTCCAACATACTGAACTGAAACAGCTATTTTTATGCACTTGTATTTAACAATGATTTACAAGGCTTCAGCAAGTTATCTTACTCGAGATCATCTAATCTTTTTTCAAAACTATCTGGTTTCCCTCACCTGCTAGACCACATTCTCATGTTTGTTTATGCTTCCTCCTTTCCCAGGCCTGTTTGCCCGTAAGGATATCATATCAGATCATAAGTTCCTGGGCCTCACGATTTATGGCCTTTGCCCTTTGACTCTACTTCAGGGTGCATAACTGTGTTTATTATCTACACTGGGCAGTACAGAAAATAGCTGATTTGTTGGCACTAGAGAATGACATGAGGACAAAGACTGACCCCACCCCATCCCCACAGGTTCTGTCTCCATCCCCGCCCCATCCCCACATGTTCTGTCCCTGTCCCTGCTCCATCCCCATGGGCTCTGGCCTCATCTTCAGAAGCCTCAAACAATTATTTTATATTTAAATCTTTTTATTAAAGTATAAAAAGGAACAATATGCTGTTTAACTATTGTGTATAAATTACAAATAGAAAACAATAACAACAGTGAGCAGCTATAACCCTCATCACCACCACCCTCTAACCTTCCAACCCCAACAGTAGCTGATTCCTACAACCCCAAGGAATTCTAATCCACCCTGTTAAAATGTCCAGGGGTACAAAATACAACCCATTCTGTATTCCCTAGAGGGGAGAAATATGCCCTATGAAGCACTGTTATGATTTTTTAATCTGTGGATGAATAAGAAGTCATCAACAATCTCAGTATTCAGTCTAGCTCTCCTGTCTTCCACAATAGACGCTGTCTTCTTAGAAGATGTGCTGGTAGCAGGATGTGCAGGATCCCCCATGCAAATGTTGCTAGTTGTGGCCAGCATGTTTGCTTGTTTTTCAAAAAAAAAAAAAATCTAAATATCGTTGTCTGCATCACTCAAAAATAAGTAACAGTTCAGTTCATTAACAGGCTTAAAAGTAGAAAATGACACAGGGACAAAGTTTGTCACCATCCTCATGGGCTCTGTCCCCATCCCTGTGTCATTCTCTGGTTGCACCTTGTGAGAGAGGGAGGGGGTGGGGCAGAAAATGGGGGAGGAAGTCAATTTTTCAATACAGATTTTCTTGAGATTTGATTCACTTGTGTGTTGGAAGATGCTGTAATTATCCCATGTGTTAATTGTGCTAATGTGTTTAATAAAGATTTAAGTTACCTGAGGTGTATTGCTGCAGGCACAGCCACAGTTGTAGAGTGGCCACAGAGGCACACCCCACTGTAACCTCTCAGGAGCCCAAGGACTCTGGGAAATCTCTGCAATTTTGGAGAGAATTTCAACTTTTCTTTTGCGCTCATAGCTAGGTTGGGGGCTATGGAAAATTGGGAAAAATCCTGTTTTTCCTTCCTCTGCAACTATGGGACCAATGGACAGACATCTTAAGATTGGGGCTGGGGTTATTGGCGAGTCTCAGCCAGATTTGGGAACTTCATTAAGTTCTGCTCACAGCACTCCATCACCTCCATCCATGCTTTCCCCCAGTAAATCTTTGTTTCTAATGCAGTGTTGAATAACCCAACACCTCAGCTACAAGTTCAGCAATTTGGCAGTTATCACCACACTAATAACATATCTGAACTTTATACTAAGTAAAATCAGACAGCATTTGGTTTCTGGAAAGTTTTCTGTTCTCATTTCATCAGGTTTGTCTACTGCGTTTGACTTGGTGGCTCTGCTGCATGACATTGGAATAGATGGTATTGGGTTTCTTCATTCTTCACTGGTAGTACACTTTTGAGTCCTCATCGACTTTGCCTTCTCTTCATCACAAACCCTTTCAAGTGGTGTCTTACAACGCTATTTATGCCTTTTGGTCATGCTTACTCAGTCATTAGGTGTCAGTCCCTTCTTAGTTGTTGACAACATTGAGTTGCTCTTTTACACTGATTCAAGATCACCAGATTCAGTGCTCCTCTCTCACTGTCTTTCACAAGTAGCCCAATGATTTGACACTAATCACCTATAACTTAATCTACAGAACAGCCAAGTAATATGGATTACAAGTCATGACTTTGTTCCAACTCTTACCGCCTCCTGGATGGGCATGCTATTACTCAAACTTCTCTACACATCTTGAAAGTGCTTTTAACTTTGAATTATCTTTGAACCCTCAAATTGTGTTACTAATTGATTGATTGTTACATTTGTACCCCGCGCTTTCCCACTCATGGCAGGCTCAATGCGGCTTACATGGGGCAATGGAGGGTTGTGACTTGCCCAGAGTCACAAGGAGCTGCCTGTGCCGGGAATTGAACTCAGTTCCTCAGTTCCCCAGGACCAAAGTCCACCACCCTAACCACTAGGCCACTCCTCCACTCATCTTTGCCTTGCATCAAATTAAATCCAGTCATTCTTTTCTTAATAGAGATGTTCTCCTTCTACTCATTGATACACTGGTTGCAAGGCAGCTAGATTAGTGTAGTGCCCTTTATAGAGTCCAATATCTTATCTGGTATATCAAAAGCATTACCCTTACCCTTGCACAACTTCAACTCATTTAAAATACTACCATTAAGCTGTTGCTTCTAACTGCACAAATCACATTACCACACTTCTCAAACACTGGCTCCCAATAAGATAACAAGTTAATTTTAAAATTCTAGTTTTGGTGTTCAAGGCTAGCCAGAATGGTCAACCAGCACCCTCTCATATCTTATCCCCTAAGGTTTCTGACTGAACTTCTAATCATCCTTCGCTCCTGTGGTTATTTGCAATCTACATGTGATTCAGCTTTCTACATTCTATCCCCCCCCCCCCCCCCCCCCCCTACTTTGGAATGCCACACCAAAGTATTTGTGCAGCTAGCTCTCTATAACCAAATTTAAATCAGGCCATCAAGGTCTGACATGGCCAGATGATCTCCTCCTCTCCAGCCAAGCATTTTCTCTTTGATTCTCTTCCATTTCCTTGTTATTATTTATTTATAGCAGTATATTAATTGCCTTTAGGAAGAGATTTATCCAAGTCAGCTCATTTACTTTGTATGCCACAATGATGTATAATAAATTGAAGGGCTTATTTCCAAAACCCTTTAAGTCCAATGCAACTAATATGGACTAGTGGGTTTTGGAAATAAGCCCTTCCATTGTGTAGTACTTGGTTATAAAGTTCAGATTTACCCAATGAACAGAGTACCCAGGGAGGAGTTTAGGGAGAGATAAGAGTGGAGGAGTACTGAGGAGCTGTAGAGTGAATGCACTTGTAAGTCAGTAAGAGGAGTTTGAACTGTATGCGGAAACAGATAGGGGGCCAATGACGTGACTTGAGGTGAGGGCTAATATGAGCATAACGACACTGGTGGAATGTAAGTCGTACAGCAGAATTTTGAACAGATTGAAGGGGGGGGGGGGGGGGGGAGAGAGATGGCTTAGTGGGAGACCTGTGAGAAGCAAGTTGCAATAGTCTAAGCGAGAGGTGATAAGGGTTCTGGTAGTGTGCTTAGAAAGGACAAATTTCAGTGATATAAAGAAATAATAGGTTTTAGCAGTCTGTTGAATATGTGCAGAGAGAGGAGTCAAAGATGATCCCAATGTTAAAGCTGATGAGACAGGGAGGATGATCATGTTATCTACAGAGATAGAGAATGGGGAAGAAGAGAGGTTGGTTAAGGGGGAAAGATAAGATGCTCAGCCTTAGTCATGTTTAGTTTCAGATGGCGGTGAGACATCCAGGCAGCAATGTCAGACAGGCAAGCTGATACTTGGGCCTGGATTTCTGCTGAAATTTCTGGTGTGGAGAGGTAGATCTGGGAGTCATTGGCATAAAGGTGATACTGAAAACCATGGGATGAGATCAGAACACCAAGGGAAGAAGTATAAATAAGACAGAGCACTGAGGTACACCAACTGATTGCGGGATAGAAGTGGAGGATCCACCAGAGTATACACTAAAAGTGCAATGGGAGAGATAAGAAAACCAGGAAAGAACAGAGCCCTGAAATCCAAGTGAGGACAGTGTATCAAGGAGTAGGTGGTGATCAACAACATCAAAAGCAGCAGATAGATTGAGAAGGATGAGGACAGAATAGAGACCTATGGATCTGGCCAAGAACAGGTCATTGGAGACTTTAGCAAGGGCTGTTTCAGATGAATGAAGAGGGCAAAAGCCAGATTGAAGTGGATCAAGAATAGCTTGAAGAAAGTCAAGACAACAGTGGTGAACAGCACGTTCAAGTATCTTGGATAGAAAGGAGGGTGATGGGGCAATAGTTTGAAGGACAGGTAGGATCCGGTGAAGGTTTTTTGAGGAGTGGTGTAACTGTGGCATCTTTAAAGGCATCAGGAATAATCACAGCAGAAAGTGAAAGATTGAGGATATGACAGATAGAAGGGATGACAGTAGGAGGGATAGTGCTAAGTAGATGGATGGGAATAGGATCAGAGGAACAGGTAGTTAGTTTTGAGGAGGAAAGAAAATGTGCAGTTTCCTCTTCAATGATTTCAGAAAGGGAGGCAGGGGATGAGGGAATGGACTGAGAGAAGGAGAGATGGAGGTGACTTGGTTGAGAATTCAAGGTGAATGTTGTGAACCTTATCATGAAAGAACTCAACCAGAGTCTGGGAAGAAAGTGAAGGGGGAGTTGGAGGTGAAGGCACTTCGAGGAGAGTGCTCAGTATGGCAAAGAGATGTCAAGGGTTTGCGCTAAGAGTTTGTCAACTGGATGTAGTAGTCCTGTTTTGGCAAGTGAAAGAGCAGACTGGAAGGAGGTCAGCAAGAATTTGAAATATATGAAGTCAGCATGGGCACGGGATTTCAGCCAAAGGCATTCAGCAGATCAGGCACAGGAATGTAGGTAGCGGATTCTAGAGGTCAGCCAAGGTTGGGGTTTGGTACACCTTACAGAACTGGGAATGGGAGGAGCAAAAGTATCCAGAGCAGAAAATAGTATTGTAGGAAGAGACAGCCTCATTGACAGACTTGGATAACATAGTGGTTGAGAAGAAGTTTGAAACACTGGAGGACAGAGTAGAAGAGTCATTAGCCTGAAGATTCCTAAATGTATTTTGTGGAGATTGGATGAGACTGTGGGGGGAGGGTGTTTAAGTGTAAAAGTTAACAGATGATGGTCAAAGAGGGGAAGAGCTGAAGTGCAGAAACTGGAGAGTGAGCAGTTGAACATAAGATCAAGAAAGTGGCCATTTTGGTGAGTAGGGGTAATGGAGTACAGTTGAAGATTGAAAGAGGATGTTAAAGCAAGAACTGAGAAGCATAAGAGTCAGAGGTATCATTAGCATGAATGTTAAAATCCCCAAGAATAAGGGAAGAAGATGAAGATTCGAAGGAAAACCAGGAGTCAAAGTCAGTGAAAAAGGAAGAAAGGGACTTATCAAAGGGTCGATAAATAACTGCTACTCAGAGAGCTAGAGGAGTGAATAGACAGTGCACTTCAAAGGCAGAAAAGCTGCGAGACCGAGGTGGAAGAAGAGGTTGAAATCTACAAGAGGGTGAGAGTAGTAGCCCGACACCACCTCCGCGGCCAACTAGGTGAGGAGTATGGGATAAAAGGTAACCTCCATGGCACAGGGCCGCAGCTGAAGCAATCTTCAGGACAAAGCCAAGTCTCTGGGCAAGCAGATGGAGAGTATGAGAGATAAAAAGGTTGTGGATGTAGGAAAGTTTGTTGCAGACAGAGCGGGCATTCCAGAGAGCACATCAGAAAGGCAGAGAAGAAGGGGAGAGGAGAGGAACAGAAATTAGATTGGAGACATCACAGTGTGACTTGCACAAATAGGATAAGAGCTGATGTGGAGGACCAGGATTGGGATTGATATCCCCAGCCAAGAGCAGGAGAAGGAACAAGACAGTATGGAGAAGAGTTGGAGAGGCATGACGACAGCGACGAAGGCAAGATGTACTCAGACAGAATGGAGATGGTTGAATGAAAGGAAGGAAATTTTGAACGTTGAGAGCTGAGAAGGGAGAAGAGAAAAGGGATGGTGAGATGATAAAGGTAGGTGGGCAATGTGTTCCTGCGGTATACAATATCAATCAGGTGCCCTGTTAATAATACACTTAAGTGAATCATAACTATCTATCAAGGGAATTACTATATTTTCTTAGATCCAATGAGAAAAGTTTCTGAAGGGAAATATAATAAATATCAGCATATAAAGACCTGCACGGTCCATCCAGTCTGCTCATCAAGGTGGCTCGAGTTGAGTCTGGCACTCCGCACAAGTTCCACTTCTTTATTAAATACTGGTATACTTTATCTCTGTCTCTCCCTGCCAATTTCAGGGCACAGACCATAGAAGTGTGCCCAGCACTGGTCCTATTTCTCAAGAACTGGAGTTGCTGTTGAAGTTCACTCCAGCCTCAATCACGATCTGTTTTTGCCATTTACAGGACCAAGACCGTAGCAATCTGCCCGGTATTTGTCTTACTTCCCAACCTCTGAAGCTGCAGTCATAGCTAACCAGTTATGAGATTCAAGTTTTGCTTTAATTGGATTCCATCTTTTTTTTTATATAGTGTTTTTGATTTTCTTTTGGTTTTGTTTTGGGGATGGAGAAAAAAAAAGTTCACGTGGATAATTTGCACTTTGGGAGGGGGAGGGGTGTTCCTCCCTAGGTTTCTATTCTTGTTTTATGCTCCGATTTGGATATTCTTGTTTATATATTCACTTTTTTTGTGTGTTTTATTACTGTCTGTGATACTACTCTATGTCTCCTTAACATTCTTTTGCTGGATTGTAATTACAATGCAATGTATTTTAGCGCAGATTACCTATTACAGACCTATATATCAATTAGCCAATTACACCGATACTGGTTTAACTTCTTTATTTATACAAAAAAGGCATTTAAATCAATTTAAATATATTAATTTTTATTTCCCCATACAATATTGACAAGGTTTATCTTTTGTCTTTTTTCAATTTAGAAAGAATGAACATTTTTGAAAAACTAAAAATGGGAAGTGACATTTGAGGACATGAAAACAATTAATTCAGCAGACATAAAACATCCAAAGAATATGCAAAACATAGGGTGTGTTCTGCAGTCTAGTGTAGCTGAAATTATGTTATCAAGTCCTGGGTAACTTACTCTGTGCACCACACAACTATCTTTGTATTGAAACAGCTTTGTTTCTGGATTTTTCTAAACATAAAAAGAATGTGCAGTTCTAACTTCTAAATACTAAGAGAGACTTTCTTCACCTCATACCTTTTTTTTTTTTTTTAACATAGTTCATAAAAATTTACAATCACTGCAATTACTGGTTCAATTGCTTACTCTAAAAAATTAAAGAAAAAAAAAAAAGAAATATACAACTTTAACAACATTGTTTTTTTTGTTAATAGGGATAGAACGGCATACATAATTATGTGTTGTGTCCTAAAATTCAAGGATCCAAGCCAAGTTACTGTGCAGCTGGGTTGGACACCGAGGGGAATTTTATACCAGAGAACCTAGGATAATAGGGCAGAAGGCACCTATTTCTTGCCTATTTGTAAAGATTTGTAGGTACCAGTGTGTCTTCATAACATACTAACACAAATCCTGTAGATGTCACACCTAGACTGAAGGAGGGAACCCGCTCGAGAGGTGTAAATGTTCATGTATAAAGAAATGCGATTGTATTTTAGTTGACATGTGCATAAATTGCAGCTCCGCCCAAGCTCTGCCCCCGAGGATACCTACTGTACCGGTACATACCTGCTGCTACCACATGTATTTTTAGGCATGTCTAGACAAAATGTAAGTGGAACTGTAGAGCCAGGGAAGGAGGCAGGTGGAACAGAGGCAGGAGCAGCAGCTGGATTAGAAAGCAGAGTGACTGTTCTTTGCTCTACTTCAGGCTCAGCCCTTGCCCTTCTCTTCCCTGCAGGCTGCTAGTAAGAGAGGAGCTGGGCAGAACACTCCTGCTGCTCTGGAGTCTGAACAGAACTTCAAGCTATCCCCCACAAAATTAAACCTTGGGTAAGACCTAATTTAATAAGAACCCATTCACATGCAGAAATGGTTTATAAAAAAATTACCCTTTTACATGGTAATTTTCTGTTTGTAAAGCATGCTTTACATGCTGAAAATGGCTCTTACAAATTTACATATGTGTGCAGTAGATGCAATGCAAAACAGCACCTAGTTTTACCCGACAGGAGCATAGGCATTCCCAGGGGCATAGTTTAGGCAGAGCTGCAGTGTACATATGTATTTTATACATACACACATTTATACCTTCTTTGGATCAAGCGGGGTCATGGAAGAAACCTATTTATATTTAAAGCACACAGGCACCTAGGTTGCCTTTATAAAAGTAGGTACTGTTTTGAACTTCTCACAGACAATCTGTTATAAAATCAACTCCTAAATGCTAGTTTCAGTGATGTGTAGCTAGCACCAAGCAAACCGAGGCATCACAGCTGGCAGAAAACTGAGGCTTACAGCTGCAACAGGAGTTAGCTCTAAACCTGCATGTGACAGCACCACTGGCCAAGCCAGGATGGCATTTGCACCTAAGTCAGACAAGCAAGCCGCTCTGAATTCTATTGTAGGATGTTATTCTTCCGGTAAGAAGGGTTGGTCTGCTACAGAGAGCAGGGCATTTAAGATACCCACTAGATATGAGTCTTCAAAAACATCTGTGTCTGTCAGATGGACTGACTGTTAGGATAAGTTCTACACACTGAGAAAATGTGCAATTTCTTTCTTTTATGAGCTATTAAACATGGTATATCACATGATATCCATCACTTTGCAGGCTTTGTCTCCCAATAATAACATAGAATACATCCGATTACAGCAGACTGAACTGTGTGAGAACCAGAAACTTATTTGTACCTTCTGATGAGCAAAATACTAGTTATTGTAATTTTAGTTTGACTACTCAAAAACGTTAGTCTATAGTTCCTGGACTCTTTTTTTTTACCTCACTAACTTGCCCTTAAATTTTTGTCTAAATGTTTTAACGTTTTGCACCTTTCTGAGATAACAGGGTGAAGTTGCTGTAACTATGCCTCACATGTAAATGTCTCCTGCTGAATGTGCCAGTACCATGCCATGGGAAGTATCAGTACAGCAAAAATACTGATCTAAGCTCAAATGCAGAAATGGTGGGAGCGACCAAAGAGGAGCTTTAAATATCATATTTCTTCTCAAAAGTGAAACAAAACTTAACAAACTGGAGACATTAATGACATCCAAATAAGCTTAGAAAAAAAAAAAAAGCAACTTCTTGCTGGTGCCCTTGTACTAGTACAAGGCCATTAACTACTGGCTAATGCTTTTAGTGGAGGAAACATTAAGTTCCTATTACAAAACCCAAATACCCGCTCGCTACCTTCACGATATCAAAACGTCTAGAACACCTACTCCAGCAACCAACCTGGAGTCAGTACAGGCACCAATACATTTGTTAAGAAATGGCAGGTGAACTCTGGGACTGATGGAACAAATTCAGCTTCTGTTTCCCTTTGGTAATTAAACCACTTCTCATTCTCCTTTAATTAAAAGCCCAGTGCACAGGCTCTTTTTTTTTTTTTTTTTTGTAATATAGTACAGTAGGTTGTAGTATGCTGCTTGTTATAAGCCAGAACTCAGTGGTTGGAAAGTGTGCACTGATAAAATCCAGATTCCTTCACAAAAGCTCATTTTCCTACCAGATTATAGGCATACACAGGATTTAGCACATTTGCTGCCTGCTTTGCATGTCATGGTTCTAAGAGATAAACCTACGACAGCACCCAAATGGATAAGAAAAAGCTTACATTTATTTCTGTGCTCAGTGTAGATTTCAGCTCAGTTTTTTTTTAACTTTTAGGAGTGATATAACCCTTTACAGCTTTCAAAATTTTAAAGCTGCATTTTCACTTTTAGTTGCTTTTGTCGAGCTTGCAAAAATCTGTTTAAAAAGAAATGAGCATAGGATCAATATGGGACATCTACAAAAGAAATTCTTTTTATAAGCAGCAGCAGCAGCAGCAGTAGTAGTGTAGTGTGTAATCACCCATTAAGACAAAGCATGCAGGCACTGCACAAAGCAGAATCCTCTACTTTCAAGATGGAGCACGATTAACTGAACAGTTTATTTTTCATTGCATGTGCCAAAACCAAAGCTACACAAACTCAACAAAATCTGCTGTTAATCCTGACTAAACCAAAGCACACAGCTTTTCTGCCTCCCAGACAGTCCTAGCTTACAGCACCGTTCAGGTATTGGGTTGACACTGCTGAGCTTATATGACTGCTGAACTTAAAAAATATTCTAAAAAATGAACTTTTTTCCACACCTTATTTCATAAAGGTTATCCGGGGGGGGGGGGGGGGGGGGGGGTGAGAGACAGATTACCAGGAAATACGGTCTATTTGTTTTCCCCTTTAACAGAGGAAGTATAACTTTAAAAGGTGAAAAAAGTTTTAAAAAGCAGCCTGCACACAGCTTAAGTATTCACCTTGGTTTAGTACTAAGTGTCAACACCTGAGATGTTCAATTACTGAGGAGCCCACTGGGAGTAGGCAGAAAACTTGCAACAAATTTAAAGTAAAGACCAGCTTAGGGATGGTTGTCCACAAGGAATCAAACCATATTCACTTCTTTGACTGCCTCCACAGCTTTTTGCTTCCCCTTTCCCATTTTATTGTTAAATCAAACATACTTAAGTATCAAGACATTTAAGAAAAGAGGAAAAAAAATTAACATCAAGGTCTTGTAGGTAACATGGACATAGCAAACAAGTTCCAAAAATTCTAACAGGTCAAATAATAATTAAAAAAAAAATAACGCACCCACCCCCCTTTCTACAACTTTTGGGGAAGGTGTCCCAGGGTAAAAATGTTACCAGTCTTCAAAGTTCTTCTGTGCCTACAGGAACTAAACAGTGATCGTGCAGCTGGACATATAGTGTACAGTGCTTGGGAGGCTCCATCCCATAAGGCTGGTTATGACCCAACACGGGTTGTGGTGGTTCTTTTATCAGAGAAGAAGCTTCTCAGGAGGAACACCTGTCCAACGCTCACTACCAGGAGGATGATGGCTTCCCCTATGGACCAGTAGGCCACACGCATGTTCAGGTCCTCTGCCCGGCTGCGGCCCTGCGCCTCCCTCAGACGGAAGTGAGTCTGATAGTCAATGACAGGCTTCAGAGCTTCATGAATTGAAACACAGGCAGATTCCATCTGCACACAAAAATAAATAAGTTTGGTTAGCTCTTCCTGCAGGCTCTTTTGCTTATCCTGTGTAATCTCAACATTCTTGCCAAGGTGGTGAAAAAAATTTTTTTTTTTGCAGACATAGTTGTTTATAATACCCAGATATACCAACAATGGCAGCTAGATTCTCCTGTAATTAATTTGCCTCTATTTCTTACTCCCCTATGCTCATTTTTTTTAATGGGCTTCTTCCTCTTGAAGCAAGTGTGCAGCAAAACTAAGAATACATGTCCTGTATTAAAGGAACTCTACCCCACAGGGCATGATCTGACCTGTGCACCTTCACTGACCTGGTAAGACCCAGTGTTCTTATGAATGAAGAAAGAAGGAAGGAAGGAAAGAAGGAAGGAAGGGGTGCTTGTGAAACACTCCTGGTTCACAGCACAGCCTGTTTTGTTTGTATATGGTGGGAAGAGGAAGAGAGAGATAGAACTGGCAGTTATTACATTTTTTTTTTATTTAAAAAAAAAAAAAATCTGTTACATGCATGCATCTCCTCTACAATACATTGTAAATAAACCTGTTATTAGAACAATCCAAGTTATCTTACAATAAAAAGATCTTTGTAACAGATATGCTTGAAAATATGTCATTTGTACTCATCTGCTTTTCAGTCCATCTAGGGCTGGTGCAACCCGGTAAGCATGGAGGGGGGCACCGACCTCTGGAGGGCACCACAAGCCATGCTTACTTACTGCCGCTGGCGGCTCACAATTCTACCCCAGCTGCAGCCCTCAGCTCCCCAACAGCCCCTCTTTTTGTTCCTGCCACCCTGCATTTAAATCTTTTATTTTACCTCAAAGTCCAAGCGGCAGCAGTGAAAGAAGCAGACTAGCCTTGAACTTTCAGCTCCCCCTCAGTGTTCCGCCTTCCTCTGATGTAATTTCCTGTTTCTATGAGGGCGGGACATTGAGAGGTTGAAGGCTCGCAGTGAGCCTGCTTCTTTTACTGCTGCTGCTGCCACTTTGACTCTGAGGTAAAATAAAAGATTTAAATGCAAGGCGGCACGAACAAAATGAGGGATGCTGCAGGAGAAAAGGGCAGGCAGGAGGGGGGGCTGGGGCTGGAACAGGAACTCGGGGGCTGAAAAGGGAGACAGCTGGGGGCTGCGGCGAATCACTAGACATGGAGGGCAGGGGAGAGAGGAGAATCGCTGGGCATGGATGGGAGGGGAGGGCATGGGAGAGAGGAGAAATTGCTGGACATGGCAGGGGAGAGAGGAGAAACGCTGGACATGGATGGAGGGGAGAGAGGAGAAACGCTGGACAAGGATGGAGGGAAGGGAAGACAGAGGAAGGAGATGCACATGGATGGAGGGGAAGAGAGAGGAGAAATGCTGGACATGGATGGAGGGGAGGGAAAACTGAGGAAGGGAGAGAGGAGAAATGCTAGACATGGTTGGAGTGGAGGACAGGGACAAGAGGAGAAATATTGGGCAGGGATGGAGAGGAGGGAAGGTAAGACAAGAGGAAAGAGATGCACATGGTTGGAGGGGAGAGAAGAGAAATTCTGGACACGGAAGGAGGGGAGGGAAGACAGAGATGCACATGGATGGAGGGGAGAGAGGAGAAATGCTGGACATGTATGGAGGGGAGGGAAGAGAAAGGAAGTAAGCTGAACATGGATGGAGGGGAGAACAGGTGAAAGGATGGACATGGATGGAAGGAGGACGAGAGAGGAAAGAGACGTATACTGATGGAGACGAGGGAAAAGGAAGAGAGGAGAAAAACTGCACATGGATGGAAAAAATAGGCAAAAGCTGGATCCACTCTATACCTCCTAGAGTCAAGTCTGCAGAGGACCCAGCTTTTACTTATGGACATAAGGCAAGAAATAAAGGAGGAGGAACGTAAAGAAATAAATGTAAAGGAAGCCCTGGAAATGGAGTTAAGAGAACAGATAGAGAGCAGCAGAATCAGAGCCTCAGACCAACAACATCAGAAAAACAAAGTCACCAGACAACAATGGCAAAAAAAATTATTTTATTTTCATTTTAGTGTTTGGAATACGTCCAATTTGAGAATTTACATCTGCTGTCTTATTTTGCAATGTGTTTCTTTCTGTTTTCCTGGTATTGTACTGCATGCAGAGTCTAGCTTCTTAGGATTTCAGATTAATTTTTGAAGAAGAGCTATCTCCTTTCTGCATGTGTGACTGCAAGGCCAAGTGTCTGAATAGGGATCTGTTTGTTAGGTTCTGAGATTTTGATAACAAATTGCGTTTCAGATTTGGCAAGATTGTTCTCCTAATTCCTGGTCTGTATGCTAATTTGGTTTGTGCCACTTTTGGTACACTGGAACTGTAACATCTTACAGAATTTATAATGAAAAAAATAAGTTATTTTTCTTCTCCCATACTGGTGTAATATTTTCAATGCCCGTTTATGGGGCCCTTTTACTAAGGCACGTCCAACACGCACCAATTTTGAACTACCACCTGGCAACGTGTAATTCAACTCTGGAATTCGTTGCCAGAAAATATGGTAAAGGCGGACAGCTTAGCAAAGTTTAAGAAAGGTTTGGACGGCTTCCTAAAGATTCAAAGAAAAAAGCAAATGACATAACCAACTACCGCCTGGTAGCATCTATCCCTCTGGCAGTCAAACTAATGGAAAGATGCAGCTTACCGACTACTTAAACAAATTCTCAATATTACATGAATCACAATCAGGATTTCGATCCAACCACAGCACTGAAACAGTACTAATCACTCTCCTAACCAAATTCAAACAAGCAATTGCAACTGGCAACAGTGTACTTCTCCTACAATTCAACATGTAGCGCGTTTCACATGGTAAGCCATAAAATACTATTAATCTTCACTTCCCTAACTGCAAAGGTCTAAAATATAAACTAACGCATGCGTCAAACTTCTCCTACCTGAGCACACAAGTATGGAACGTGCTGCTATGCAACTTAAAAATGATTTATGAACTAACTTCCGCAAACTACTGAAGACCCATCTCTTCAACAAGGCATACCACAAAGATCAACAAATGTGAATCCCTCCACATATATCCGGAATTGTCTTACAATATTTGCGTGCTATATTACTACCATGTTTTATCATTATCATGATCCCCTATATCCTTTTGTAACACAAAATGTCTATTTACTTATTTTTGTCCACCATTCACGATGTATTGTAAGCCACATTGAGCCTGCAAAGAGGTGGGAAAATGTGGGATACAAATGCAATAAATAAATAAATACAATACATTAAACATCCTAGAATACTTCGGGATTGGAGGAAACATACTTAGTTTCCTAAATGCAAGAACATATCAAGTCATATTAAATTTGAATACATCATCACCATGGAAACCAGAATGCGGAGTACCCCAAGTATCACCGCTTTCACCGACCCTTTTCAACCTAATGATGACACCTCTAGCCAAATCGCTATCCAACCAAGGCCTTAATCCCTACATCTACGCAGATGATGTCACGATCTACATCCCGTTCAAATATGATCCAACAAAAATCACAAATGAAATCAAACACAGCCTCCAAATCATGAATTCATGGGCAGATGCATTTCAATTAAAACTCAACGCAGAAAAAACACAATGTCTCATCCTCTCATCACAATATAACATGAGCAAACCCGCCACTATGAACACCCCAAACTATACCCTTCCTGTTTCAGGTAGCCTGAAAATTCTCGGAGTTACAATTGACCGAAATCTCACACTAGAAAGCCATGCGAAAAATAAAACAACGAAAATGTTCCATTCAATGTGGAAACTCAAAAGAGTAAAACCTTTCTTCCCATGGGAAATATTCCGCAGCCTGGTACAAGCAATGGTGCAAAGTCACCTAGATTACTGCAATGCAATCTATGCCGGATGCAAAGAACAAATCATTAAGAAACTCCAAACTGCCCAAAACACAGCAGCCAGACCCATATTTGGAAAAACGAAATACGAAAGCGCCAAACCCCTAAGAGAAAAACTATACTGGCTCCCACTTAAAGAACGTATTACGTTCAAAATCTGCACTCTGGTTCATAAAATCATTTACAGTGAGGCCCCGGTCTACATGTCAGACCTCATAGACTTACCAACCAGGAACACTAAAAGATCAGCACACACATTCCTGAATCTCCACTACTCCAGCTGCAAAGGACTAAAATATAAACTAACATATGCATCCAACCTCTCCTACATAAGCACGCAACTATGGAATGGAGTGGAGGAGTGGCCTAGTGGGTGGTGGACTTTGGTCCTGGGGAACTAAGGAACTGAGTTCGATTCCCACTTCAGGCACAGGCAGCTCCTTGTGACTCTGGACAAGTCACTTAACCCTCCATTGTCCCATGTAAGCCGCATTGAGCCTGCCATGTGTGGGAAAGCGCGGGGTACAAATGTAACAAAAAAAAAATGCATTACCAATCGCCAAAAAAACAATGCACGACCTAACTTTCAAAAATCACTAAAAACCAACCTGTTCAATAAGGCATACCACAATGATCCATGCTAAATACTAGACAATGAAACTCAAACCAGAACTGGACAAAACCGAACTCTCTATACTTGACTGCCTCAGTTACTCTATCACGAATGAACTTCAACACAATACCACTTTATTTCTCATTCCGAATATGAACTCTCTATACTTGACTGCTTAATCTACTCTGTCACTCATGAACTCTAATGCAATACCATTACGGAACAATGTAAGCCACATTGAGCCTGTAATTAGGTGGGAAAATGTGGGATACAAATGCAACAAATAAATAATAAATAAATAAAACGTCCATAGACCATTATTAAATTGGACTTGAGGAAAATATATCTGAGATAAGCAGAATAAAATGTTTTGTAGTTTTTTGGGGATCTTGCCAGGTATTTGTGACCTGGATTGGCCACTGTTGGAAACAGGATGCTGGGCTTGATGGACATTTGGTCTGTTTCAGTATGGCAATACTTATGTAACTTATGTACCGCGTGCCCCAGGCGGTAATTCCATTTTTTGCGCATGCCTGATACACACTGCAGAAAATATTTTTTATTTTCTACCACGTGGCGCTAACCAGGTGGCAATCAGCAGTGTACATGCGCTGACGATTACTGCCTAGTTAATGCATGAGACCTTACAGCTAAGTCATTGGGTGGTGGTAAGGTCTCAGGCCCAAAATGGACGCGTACTGATTTTTATTTTGCCAAACGTCCATTTTTGGCAAAAAAAAAAAAAAAAAAAAGGCCTTTTTTGCAGGTGTGCTGAAAAATGGACCTGCATGCATCCAATACGTGTGTCTACACCAGTGCAGGCCATTTTTCAGCACACCTTAGTAAAAGGACCTCTATATACGCCATGGCTGGTAAAAGGGGTGTTGTGCCATAGTGATCCCACCCCTAAGGTTACCCATTACCAGTACCATTTTTCCTACCAAAAAAAAAAAAAAAAGCACTGGGGCAGGTATCTGGTAGTTGAGGAGTTTGTGTTGCTCTTCGTGAGGAGAGGAGAGAGAGAAGGTGCTAGATAGGGGGAGGAGAGAGAGGAGATGCTGGATGTGTAATGGCACTGACTTAATAGGCTGCAGGGGGATGCCAGAAACCCTAGCACCAGCCCTGAGTCCATCCTCCCCCCCCCCCCCCCCCATTTTAACAATACAATAGCAACACATGTTCAGTTTTCATTATTCTGCATGCTGCTACTTCAGAACAGAAGGTTACTCCACAATGCAGATGCACAGAGCACACTCTGCAGCGGAACTGCAAACATCCTTATCAACCAGCATCTCCACTTGAGTGCTGGGGAAAGAACACATTCTTTGGGCAAGCTGGACTTTCAAAAAGAATCTTAAGCTTTAACCTCAACAACCTGGTTTGTTATTTCAATGTAAAGATAACGAATAAGTCAGAAAGAGAGCACCCGTGGGTGGAAAGATGCATGGTTTTGGGGATAAAAGAGGTCTCTTCCTCAACCAGTGTCCATGAAATATTTAGATCTTAACATAAAAGAAATGTAAGTCTTAGAAACAGAAACAAGAATTGACACAAATACAGCTATTGTCCAATACCTACTCTCCCACCTCTATTGCATGGACTTGTTTGCCAAGTCAATTAATCCAGTTTTTCTGGGTGTGGCACTATTAGTTCCACTTGCATTACTTTCTAGACAAGGTAGGCAGGAAAAGGTTTGTTGCTGCATCTCCTTTCAGCTACCATGCTACATTTAGTTCTTCGCTTTTCTGGGTAAACTCCAAGCGATACAGAGTAAGGCAGGGCCTGCACAGGTAGGCAGTGTAGGGAAATGCAGGACTGATTTATAAAAGAGCAAGTATAATCTGTTACAAAAGCAAAGTAAGCAACAGAAATACCTGCTGGACTGGAATACTGCAATGACTAATTAATGCTTTTAAGTTCACACGATCAAGCCTAGTCTTAAGGTACTACTGCCACCTGGAGATCTGGCCACTAGAGGTGTGCATGGAAAATACTGCCTTTCATTTCAGTGCACACTAAAACTATTAAGTCGGCACTAAAAACAGCACAAATAAAATGAAGTGTTCTGCAATTTCAGATAAACACGAGAACATGATAAAATGTGATTTAAAATATGGAAACAACAGCAGCACATGTAGTTGTCATTTCAAGGCTCCAGTTCCCCTACCCCCTCACACCAGTTTAAAATGGGACAGTGAACAGAACAATATGGGGACGAGATATCACGCCTTTTTGTGATCTATTTTCAAAGTGCTGGCACAGATTTGAAAAGCTAATGCCAGCCCTCTAAAACAAAGGGGGGAGGGGGGAGCCTGGGTAAGTGTCTCACTCCTCCCAGATAGGTGTCATGTTAGGGCTAAGGACTGCTTTAAAAGGATATAACAAATACGGTAATTAAATAAAAATACAAGATTGTTTCTGGTGTTATCTGGGGATGTTTCAGGCCAACTACAATAAGGGGAAAAAGAAATCAAGTAAGTTTCCTAAAGCTTGATGGAGCACTACAAAGAACATCTCACCAGTGTTCCCCAGGCCATAAGCCTTTCTCTTCCTGCAGTTTATATACCGCTGAACTGAAGCGATCCTCTCCTCCTGCCTTTGAGTCTGATCCCTCACATTCCTAAACAGTTCTCTCATTTTTAGTGCCCCTTAAAAAAACAAAACAAACAAAAAAAAAACACACACACACACAACCACAAGGCATCTCTACAAAGCATTGTTGCACTGACATACATGTATAATGATGGCTCCTTAATTAGCTGAAACTAAGGATTAAAAAAAAAAAAAGTTGTGAAGCCATCACAGCCACCATCAGCTTTGACTTCCAATAGATGGTAGCCGTTGCTCTTTTCCCACTAGTGCAGATATGATAGTGCCATCTGGGAAACTTGATGACTAAATGCAACAGTGGAAGGATCAATCTGAAGTGTACAGTTTCAAGGCTTTAATTTACATCAACTACTACTTACCTGAGTAAGTGCAGTGACTCTGTTCTCGTTAGGGAACAAGGGAGGATCTTCTCCAACCTGGAAGTCGAAGTAGACTGTCTTGTGGGTGAATGTGGAAAATTCATTGCTGAAACAGAATTTGTAGGTTCCGTTCCGGGATGCGGTGAAGGTAAAGGTGTCATACTGCTTCTTCATCTCCTTGTATAGTACAGCACCATCTGGGTCTTCCAGGCGACAGTCAACATCATAATGACCTCCGGTGATAACCTAAATGGTAAAGATGGATGGTTAGGAAAACACAGTCACCTTGTGATATGAAGTCTTTTTGCAAGGGACCCCTGTTTTGTTACTTCTAGGTCTCCCTAGGAGAAACCTATCATCTAATGGGTAAGATCAGCCAACACAATGGAAAATTTCAGCTTCAACTTATTATTTTATGTAAGTAAAGAGAGTCTGAAGATACTAACATTTGGGCCAGATGTAGTAAGGTAATGGCCATTAGTACCCATTTGTATGTGGTCACAAAACCAACAGTTTCAGAATTGATAGTACATGAGTTTTCAGCAGCACCCTTAACTCTTCCTCCTCTAGTTCTGAAGCTAAGGGAACTCAGGCCCCCCAAACTGAACAGAATCATTACTGCTCCTCTACAGAATGGCTGGCACTATACTTCAGTGAGGTAGCATTAATCAAATGACATGTATGGTCAACATAGATTAAAAATGAGACGTTAATAAATATAAGTACATTACTAAAAACAAAAGGTATAATGGAGGTGCTTAGGCTCAGAGCCAAATAATTCCGAAGAGAGTCCCAGCAATGTTTGTATTGCACAGAGCACCCCAAATGCAACACAGTATTTATCACTAACCTTTGTTTTGTATTTTTCACATTAAATATCTATATAAATAAATCGCACCTCCAACGTTCTGAAGCTGACTCTGTGTGAAGCCCTGAAGCCCTGTAGTGTTCGTAGGCTCTCAGCAGCAGTCATAGAGCCGCCTTCAGCCCCACCCCTCGCACACATAATGTCCGAGTGAAGCCGTGAAGCCCTGTAGTGTTCGTAGCCTCTCAGCACCAGTCATAGAGCTGCCCTCAGCCACGCCCCCGCACAGTATGTCACTCGCTGCACAACCCTGCTTCACGCCATACAGCCACTCACAGCACCCCTCTCACTCCTACTCCAGACAACCCACCAGCACTGAATGAAAGTCAGCAACCAATAACCTGCCACGCCACCCAGGTCGCCACCACTCACCCCTCCACCCCCCCAGGTCACCAAGGCTTCCCCCTCCACCCCCCCAAGGTCGCCACCATTCCCCCCCACCCCCCCTGAGGTCCCCGCATCTCCAACGTTCTGAAGCCCAGAAAGTTAAGCTGCCCTCGCCGCAACGCCATGCCCCCCCCAAGGTCGCCACCGCCGCTCACCCCTCCACCCCAAGGTTGCCATCGCTCCCCCCTCCACCCCCCAGGGTCGCCACCATCCCCCCCCCCCCCCGTGATCGATGCACCTCCAACGTTCTGAAGCCAAGAAAGTGAAGCCGCGCTGGCCGCAATGCCATGTCCTCCCCCAGGTCGCCACCGCTCATCATCAGGCATTGGCTGTCGGCTCTGCAGCCGCTCCTCTCGCCTCTGACGTCACTGCCCCTGGAGCAGACCCTCGGAGGACCGCAGCGACGTGACAGGTGAGAGGACCGGCTGAGCCAATGCCTGATGGCTGCCTGCGGTGAGAGGCTGCATTAAGAGGGGACACATTGGGAGGGGGTGCTGAGACCAGACAGGAGGTGCTGAGACCACAGAGGGGGAAGGGGTCCTGAGAGGGGGGTGGAGGTGGTCCTCAGACCAGAGAGGAGGGGTGGAGGGGGTCCTCAGACCAGAGAGGGAAGGGGGGAGGGGTCCTGAGAGCAGGGAGGGAAGGGGGGAGGTATCTCTGTCACACACACACACTCTCTCTCTCTCACAGTCTGTGTCTTCCTCTCACTCTCAAACACTGTCTCTCACACACTCAATGTCTCACACTATATCACATTCACTCTGTATGTGTTACACAGTCACTCTCAAACACTCTCTCGGTCTCACAGACAGTCTATGTATTGCACACATACTCTCACACACAGTCTCTCAGACACTCTCACACAGTCACTCTCACACACACTCTCTCAAACATACACACTACAAGAAAAACCTTGCTAGCGCCTGTTTCATTTGTGTCAGAAACGGGCCTTTTTTACTAGTTTGTCAATAAAAGTTCAAGTTAAAAAAAAGGTGTTAAAACATCAAAAAACTTTTATAGAGCTTAACAAGTTCAAGTTTCTTTATTTTTGATACCTCACCTATCGGTAATACCTTCTAAGTGGCTTTACAATTATAAAAGTATGACAGATATTAGAGGAAAAGAAGAGATACATAATGTTAATTATTGTAGAAGAAAGTAAAAGTAGTAAGAGTAAGATTGGAGGGTGGCCAATGTGAAGAGAAACGTCATACAGGCTAAAACTCACAGTAACAACAATTTCAGGTACATCATAAACAGAAAGCCTGCGAGGGAATCCATGGGACTGTTAGATCACGAAGGAATAAAAGGGGCACTCAAGAAGGACAAGGCCATAGCGGAGAAACTGAATGAATTCTTTGATTCGATCTTTACGGAAGATGATGTCAGAGATCTGCCTGTACTGGAAATGTTTTTCAAGGTGATGATGCGGAGGAACTGAAAGAAATCTCAGTGAACCTGGAAGATGTATTGAGCCAAATCAACAAATTTAACAGTAGTAAATCCCCTGGACTCGATGGCATACATCCAAGGGTACTCAAAGAACTCAAGCATGAATTTGCTGATCTGCTGTTAGTAATATGAAACCTGCCATTAAAATCATCTTTTTTTCAACTGTCAGAGCCTACCTGTTTGGAGACTCCACACAGATCATCCACAACGGTCTTTTTAAAGACTACTATATTTTATCAGCTTTGGATTTTCATCTTTTTCATATCACTTCAAGACTCTCATCATTTATGTTTACTTGAACATAAAGACTCCTGATGTAGGCCTTCTGGCCGAAACACAACGTTGTGTCGAGTCATTCATTTGTTCAATAAACTTTTTGCTTCGTTTTTATTATCATTGTGGTCCAGTTTTTGGAGATCCTGGTTCTTACTCCCACTTTCTTTGTCTGCGGGCAAAATAGTGGAAAATTACGTAACACAGAGAAATATGGCTTAATGGGACAGAGTTAGAATGGGTTCAGCCAAGGGATGTGTTTTCTCACGTGGATAAACATGAGTCGGTTGATGTACTGAATCTAGATTTTCAGAAAGCTTCTGATAAAGTTCCTTATGAGAGACTCCTGAGAAAATTAAAGAGTCATGGGATAGGAGGCAATGTGCTGGTGTGGATTAGGAATTGATTATTGGACAGAAAACAGAGATTAGGGTTAAATGGTCATTTCTCTCAATGGAGGAGAGTGAACATTGGAGTGCCACAGGGATCAGTACTGGGACCAATGTTATTTAACAAAATTTATAAATGATATGGAAATCGGAACGAGTGAGGTGATTAAATTTGCAGATGACACAAAACTATTCAAGATTGTTAAAACACGTGTGGACTGTGAAATATTGAAGGAAGATCGTAGGAAATTGGAAGACTGGGCATCCAAATGGCAGATGAAATTTAATGTGGACAAATGCAATGTGATGCACATTGCAAAAAAATAATCTGAATCATAGTTACCCGATTCTAGGTTCTACCCTGGGGGGGGGGGGGGGGGGTCAGCAACCAATAAAAAGATCTTAAGTGTTGTTGTAGATAATACGCTGAATCTTCTGCTCAATGTGCGACGGTGGCCAAAAAAGCAAACAACGTGCTAGGAATTATTAGGAAAGGGATGGTGAATAAGACCAAAAATACTATAATGCCTTATATCGCTCCATGGTGTGACCTCACCTTGAGTACTGCATTCAGTTCTGGTCCTCGTATCTCAAAAAAGATATAGCAAAATTAGAAAAGGTTCAAAGAATAGCGACCAAAATGATAAAGGGGATGGAACGTCTCTCATTTGAGGAAAGGCTAAAGAGATTAGGGCTCCTCAGCTTGGAAAAAAGACAGATGAGGGGAGATATGATTGAAGTCTACAAAACAACTTCCCATCTTGCTTGGGTTCGTCTCTTAATTGCAATCTTTCCATGTCACAAATAACCATAGTTAAGAAATCCATCCCAACAAGGAAGGCACTGACCTCTTCTTCCAGTGTCTAGCCAGATTTAGGCGAGTGGCTTGACAAGCATAACGTACCAAATTCGACTGATTTCAAGTGAGCCCAGACGGCCTCTCACCAAATAAGAACACCGTTGGATGCCACTGGACCCCACCACCTAGCCAGCCCTGCAAGCGAGCCTGAACTGCCTTCCAATAAGCCCTTGCTTTGGGAGAAGACCACTACAGGTGACCTATAATCTCCTTTTTTAGACATCCATGCCAACAAGAAGGCGAAACTCCAGAGAACATATGATGTAGCCTAACTGAGGTGAGGTACCTTGACCGCACTTTCCTTAACAGAGACAGCAATACTGGATTTCAATAATGCTTTTTCCATGGTGAGCCAGTCATCAGGAGATATAACTAACCCCAGCTTCCGCTCCCAATTAGCCCTGTGGAGTTGGTACACAGTTTACTCAAATGTTGATACAAACAGGTAATAAGTCCCTGAGTACTCCTCGAATCTTCACAAAAGTCCTCCAAATAGGAATCATCTCGAATAGTAGGAGCAACTAAAAAAATGCCTCAGCTGCGTGTAAGCATACTGATCTGAGAGAGGGAGCTGATACTCAACAACTAGGGATGCAAAAGGTATACACTCATCTTCTTCAAATAGCTGGTCCCACGTAGTCAGTCCCAGGCACACCCACCGAGAAAAAACACCCCACCCATCTTGGGGGGGGGGGGGGACAGAATTACCCACAATAGGTGTATGCCGTGATAACATAGCTTTTGGATTAGAAAACAAAGAGTCCCAGTAATGAAAAGTAAAATAATGGATAGACACAGATCCCGCAACACAGAGCAATATTTATGAGGCAACCAGATAAGATGTTTTACAGGATGAGCCTCTATCATGTGTTGCTCCAGAAAAATCCATCATTTAGAGAGAGATGCATGGAACTACTCAATGGCTGCACGAGCCTGTGCCACCCTATAATACCAAAACACATTTGCGACTGCAAGCCCTCCTTGACGCTTTCCCTTATATAAAAAGGAGGGCCTAGGAAGCCGAGGTCTCTTGTTAATCCATATAAATCTAATTAACCTATCCTGTATCCCAGCCAAAGAAGATCTGGGAAGCTGCAATGGCAGTACCTGAAAGAGAGTAAGATGTTCATCTTAAGAGTGGCTATCCTACTAAACCAAGACAATTCCAACACCGACCACCTATCCAGATCTCTAGAGAGCTCACATATGAGGGCCAAGCAGTTAGCCTGAAAAATGGCCTCGACCATTGTAGGTAAATTTACACCAGGGTAACGAATAGACTTAGTCACCCATTTAAAAGGAAAAGAGGCATGCAATGTCTCCACAAGAGTTGAAGGAAAGCCTATAGCCATTCCCTCAGATTTGGAGGCATTAAGTTTATAACCTGAGACCGCTGAAAAAGCCCCTAATTCTGCAATCAAATTAGGGAGAGCGATCAAAGGGTGGCTAAGTGAAAAAAGAACACCATCTGCAAAAAGAGCAATTTTAAACTCCTCAGCTCCACACCTAATGCCCACTATATCTGGGTTACTCCTAATTGCCACCGCCAAGGACTCGATGAACCAGGGGCGTATCTGAACCGCGGCGGTAGGGGGGGCCAGGGCCAGAGTGAGGGGGCACATTATAGCCCCCCCCCGCCGCTGCCGCCATTGCCGATCCCCCTCCCCCCAGCCGCTGCCATTGCCAACCCTCCCCCTCCGTTGCTCGCCTACCTTCGCTGGCGGGGGATCCCAACCCCCGCCAGCCGAGGTCCGCGTCCTCCTGCCGCTGCCTTTAAAGAATTCCGTCAGCTGGCGGGGGACCCCCAACCCCCGCCAGCCAAGCCGAGGTTCTTTCATTTTTCCACTGAAGCTGGCGCCGACGAATGTTTCTTTCGAGTCTGACGTCGCTGCACGTTGTACGTGCAGGACGTCAGACTCAGAAACAGCTTCATTCTGTTTCTGAGTCTGACGTCCTGCACGTACAACGTGCAGCGACGTCAGACTCAAAAGAAACTTTCGTCGGCGCCAGCTTCAGTGGAAAAATGAAAGAACCTCGGCTTGGCTGGCGGGGGTTGGGGGTCCCCCGCCAGCTGACGGAATTCTTTAAAGGCAGCGGCAGGAGGACGCGGACCTCGGCTGGCGGGGGTTGGGATCCCCCGCCAGCGAAGGTAGGCGAGCAACGGAGGGGGAGGGTTGGCAGCGGTAGGGGGGTCCAGGGCGAAATCTGCGGGGGCCCAGGCCCCTGAGGCCCCACGCAGATACGCCCCTGCGATGAACAAAGCAAACAATAATGGGGAGAGGGGACATCCCTAACGCATACCTGAGTAAGAGGAAACAATGTTGAGTTACCCCCATTAATACGTACACAGGCCTTTGGAAACATATAAAAAGCCTGGATCCAGTGACGAAATCCCCTCCCAAACCCATATCTTGACAAAACCCTATCAAAGGTCTTCTCCGCATCTAACTGCAATAGGCACATGGGTAGTCCCCTCCCGCTGTGAAAGGTAAAGCAAGTCAACAGTTCTCTGCACATTATCCATAGCCTGACATTTAGCTACGACTTTGAATAACTTTATGTCATCAGCAAATTTAATTACCTCATTAGTTACTCCCATCTCTAGGTCATTTATAAATATGTTAAAAAGCAGCGGTCCCAGCACAGACCCCTGGGGAACCCCACTAACTACCTTTCTCCATTGAGAATACTGACCATTTAACCCTACTCTCTGTTTTCTATCTTTTAACCAGTTTTTAATCCACAATAGAACACTACCTCCTATCCCATGACTCTCCAATTTCCTCTGGAGTCTTTCATGAGGTACTTTGTCAAACGCCTTCTGAAAATCCAGATACACAATATCAACCGGCTCACCTTTATCCACGTTTGTTCACCCCTTGAAAGAAATGTAGTAGATTGGTGAGGTAAGATTTCCCTTCACTAAATCCATGTTGACTTTGAGGCATATTTTCAAAACACTTAGCCTTCCAAAGTTCCACAGAAACCTATGGAACATTGGAAAGCTAAGTGCTTTGAAAATATGCCTCTTTGTCTCATTAATCCATGCTTTTGAATGTGATATGTAATTTTGTTCTTAATAATAGTCTCTACCATTTTGCCCGGCTTCGACGTCAGACTCACTGGTCTGGAACCTTTTTTAAAAATCAGCATTACATTAGCCACCCTCCAATCTTCCGGTACCATGCTCGATTTGAAGGATAAATTACATATTACTAACAATAGCTCCGCAAGCTCATTTTTCAGTTCTATCAGTACTCTGGGATGAATACCATCCAGTCCAGGAGATTTGCTTCTCTTCAGTTTGTAGAACTGCCCCATTACATCCTCCAGGTTTACAGAGAATTCATTAAGTTTCTCTGACTCAGCTTCAAATACCATTTCCAGCACCGGTATCGCACCCAAATCTTCCTCGGTGAAGACCAAAGCAAAGAATTCATTTAATCTCTCCACTACGGCTTTGTCTTCCCTGATTGTCCCTTTTACTCCTCGGTCATCTAGCAGTCCAACTGATTCTTTTGCTGGCTTCCTGCTATATATCTAAAAAAAAATTTTACTGTGTGTTTTTGCCTCCAATGCAAACGTTTTTTCGAAGTCATCTGGATGTCGCCTAACACTGATTAACTAGAACAGGTAAAGATTCATGAACTTGTATGGCCACTCCTAGATAGCGAGGGTGCCTCAATAACTTCTCATGTTGTTTTAGAAAATGCGTTTCCTGAAAACACACAACATGCGGTTGAGCTTTCCACAGTTCTGTAAAGAGAGCTGAACATTTATAAGGGGAATTAAGACCTTTAACATTATAACTCATTAGCTTTACAAAGCTCATGTCTTGAATTTGAAGAGATCGACAGGCTTTGTTTGGTGCTGGGAACTACAATACAAGTTTGCAGTCAGAATGCACATAGCCCCCAGGCGAGCCATCCACATGGGCTTGTCTCCGGCAGGAGAATGCCCCAGATGCAATTATGAGGGTCCCACACTGGGGCACATGTTCTGGACTTGCCCACACATCGCACAATTTTGGAGGCAACTTCTAAAAAAAATTTCGCAGATGTGGGGCACCCACTGGATCCTAGACTACAAGTTACTGTTTGGACATATTAAAATTGTGGCTCCACAACCTAAAGGATTTAAAGAATTTACAAACAGGGCAGTCATTGCGGCTAAGAAGGTGATCCTGTTGGAATGGATGGTATCGAAAGCTCCAACCCTACAACAATGGAGGACTCAGATGATAACCTTAATGCGAATGGAGAGATTTGACATAGTGCAGCTGGACAATAAAAGAGGACAGCAATTTGAACGGAGATGGGCCCCATTTTGGCAAACGTTAACGCCAGCAGCGAGGGGCCATCTGTTAAACATATAGTGATGTTGGTAGAGGAGGGCAGAAAAGTCTGGCGTTATAGTAGTCCCAGAGGGAGGGAGATGGGGTGGGAGGGCTAGGAAATAATGGGGGGAGGGGGAGAAGAAAACAGAAAAGAATAAGAAACAGGGCGGCTATTGATTACATAGACGATTGTTCCGCAAATATCGCAAACAGTGCTAGCTTGAATCGGTGGATGTTTTTTTTTTACGATGTGCTGTATTTTGCTTTGTTTCACAATAAACAGATTTAAACAACTCATTAGCTTTAAGTGCTGACATTCAACCAAGTACATAACTTATAACAAGATGACATTATCAAACAATAGAACACAGCATTCTGAATTGAAATTGCCCTTATCCACAAAGACCCCTACCCCCCACCACCCACATACTGAACACCTCCACCAACCCATAGCTCTCCATACCCATGAAAAAGCCACCAGGTGGGATAAACGAGGGCATAACCCCCAGCCAGACACAGCCCTCACCCCCCCCCCACTCCATACAAGAATCAATAAGTTTAACCCCCCCCCAAAAAAACTTGCAGAGTAATCGTCCTCTCATCAAAACAAGTTATAATACACACATACTTAACCCTCATCCACACTCCTCTCACAACATCAAGGCCCCATATAGGAGACCAGAACCAAAACGTCTTCTTAACATAACAGTTCACTTTTTCTTATGTCCCTTCTCAACCCTCTTCCACCGCTGCAATTTTTCTCTCGTAGCAGGAGCCACTAGCGGTGGGGGAAGTGCAGTGGGTGCAATTCTAGCCTCGTGTAGTATCTTCCAAGCCTCTGCCAATTCACATATGCGGTGTACTTTCCCTGCAGCAGTGAAGCTCAAAGTGAATGGAAATAGCCACCAATATTTCATTTTTGCTGAAACACGTAAATCTAAGGCAGGTTTCATTGCTCTATGATGCTGCAGGGTGTATGCCGAAACATCTTGGTAAATCGAAACCTGGGCATCGTTGTAAAGTATAGAGGACTCTTGTCAGGCTTGCAGGAAAACGTGCTCTTTATCTTTATAATGGACAAAGTGCACCACAATGTCCCTAGGAAGAGTCTCCCTAGGTTCTCCCAAGGCTCGATGAGCTCTTTCAAGAGGAATGGGCTCCAATTCAGCTCCCTCCACCAGCAACTGACTGCACAATGTCTTCACTATTACCAGGACATCCTCCATGTCCCCTCCTCTGGGTACCCCTCGGAACCGCAAGTTCTTCCTGCGGCCAGAATTCTCTAAATCATCAAGTTTGTACAGTAATTCCTCATGTTGCTCGCACAACTGCGTCACCCGCGTCTGTGTCATAGTGAACTGCTCCTCTTGCTCCTCCACTTTAGATTCCAACTCCGCGACCTGATCACCCAGGTCCCACATGTCCACGCTCAAATTATCAATGCGCTGTATGATATCCTCACAGGACGCCTTAATTTCTTCCTTAATCTCTACCAACCAATGCCGCAGCTGTTTGGTGCCTCCAAACATCTCCACCGTCTCGCCCAGTGAGCCACCAACCGACAGCGCAGAGTCAGAGTCCGACTCCGGGTCAGGGGCCGAGACAACATGGCGGTGAGGTGTTTTCACAGATGACTGGGACGAGCTCCTCTCTGCCTTCATAGTCGCCAAATTCTGTAATTTACTCATCTCAAAAGGAATAAGAAAGATGTGCACAAAATCTGCCAAAACAGCTTCAGGTAAGCGATGATGGAGTGGAAGGGAGCGAAGCAATCACGCTGCCATCTAGCTGAATGACGTCACTTCTGGGAGACTATTCTTAATGGCTGCAACCTAACAAGCTTTATATATCTGGTACATCTGGTACATTGGCCAACGCATACCTCACAGCCAGTAGTAAAATATAAAGACAAATTTCCCCTGTCTAGCTGAGTGACCCCAGCTCCTCTGAAAAGTTACTTTGCAAATAACACCCTGTAAATTATAGAACATCTGATTTTTTTTTTTTGCTGCTCACTGATGCTTAGTTAGACTTTTTGTTGGGTTTATTTATTTTCTTTTCTCTATGCCTAAGGCCAGCAGTCACGAGCTGTTTGGCCAGGGGCAGGCAGGGCAGATGGAGTGGTGGGAGAATGCAGTATATACTTGGCCTCAACAGTTTCTATCTACCCATGAGTTCTGAGGACAATTATCAAAACTGTTATTCACTCCTGTTTTGCTTACTATTTTCTTGACCTTGGGTTTCTGTATGGGACTGCAGCTCTTTGTTATCTTTTCTGTTATAGTTTTTAATTATGGGGCCCTTTTACTAGCTGTCTTGGGGGGGGGCATGTCAGGGAGAGAGAGCAGGCATTCGTGTGCTAACCAGTTAGCACACGGTTAACTTGAGAACCCTTATCATCACCTACACAGGTGGCAGTAAGTGCTCACAAGCTAAATTTTTTAAAATGGCCCCACATATGGCCATTAATGAAAACAATAGAAAAAAAAGCCTGCTTGCCATCTGTAATAAAAATAGCTTTAGCATGCAGGAAAGACCTAAGGGTGCACCAAGGCCAAATCTTACCACAACTTAGTAAAAGGACCCCTAAATGCCAAAAACAACCGAAGTATACAATGAAGCATCCACAATCAAAATAAAAGCTTTTGATATCAAAAGAACTGTAAGATGGCAGAGCAAATCCTTCTTGATAAGAAAAAAAAACCCCTCAAAACATCAAAATGCATCTGCTGGCAGAGCAGATGGGCCTGTGGATCTTTATCTTTATTGTATTTTATTACACTGCAATTTTGTGTTAGCTCCTTTGAGTATTATTTAGAAAACTACACTAAAAAGTCTAATAAAGCAGAGAAAAATAAATTGCTTAAGTTTCTAAAATATAAACACACACACAGGAGTTCAGATGAAACTAAAGTCACCAAACCTGACTGGTCTATAGTTTACACATGGTTGTGAGCCACATCAGCATTAGAACTGCACGAAGTGGCTCCACCCTACCTTTTCATAATCCACAAAACTGCAATGCTAGCAGAAAGAAGGAAAACTAATGGAGGCCCAAGCTATAGCAGAAAGAGATTTTGTTGAACCGAGGACTTCAAATGTTGAAAAAATAAAAAAAGCATTCCTACCTCTGTTGTCCAAATCACTACAGAAATTTAGGAACTAACCTCAAAGAGCATGCACTGCCTGTTGAATAATTTCCACGATTTTATTCCAAACAATGGGATACTTTTACAGCTAAAACTTGTTTTCTTAGGAGGGCCTTTAGTGGTATATTTACTTTTTTTTTTTTTTAATTTATTTCTCAAATAATTTAAGAAAAGTACTTCATTAAAAAAAGAATCTCTTAACAGTCTTAAAAGGCATAAAAATGTATTGATACAAGGGTAGCTTACATTAAATATGTCTATAATCCTTTTCTTATTAACAGTAGAAACAAAACAAGGTGCAGGATCAGAGTGTAATTACTGAAGAGGTGCATCTGTGGAAATGCACTGTCAAAGCTGTGTTTTTGCACCTAGAATGGAGAGAGTGAGCATCCTGAATTAATGTGCCCCAGACAGCAGGTGGGCAGAAGCTCATAAGTGCCTTTAATACAATGAAGGCAGAGAACAGAATATGACAGAAAAAGCAAGGAAGTTCTGATAAAGTCACATCCAGGATAGTTGGGTTAAGGCAGTTTCAGTCTGAACTACAAGTCCCAGAAGGCATTGCAGTCAAGGAGCCAGGGGGTGAGATGAGGAACCCAGACTGGACTTCTAGCTGCAATAGGGAAAGACAAGGGAATAAGCTGATAGGATGTGTAGATTGGCTGCCCCTAGGGGGAAAGAGAGCTAGGAAACCCTGTGTGCAGGAGCTCCTCATTAGGCTCATGCTCAACTCAGTTGGTATGGGTGTGTAGAGAAGCTAATGAGTGGAGAATGATTGGTTGTGAAGGCAGAAGCCAGGGATTGATTAGGCAGGTGGGAAGGAGTCTCATTAGTTCAGTTCAGGGAGAGCAGCAAGGAAGGGAGTCTGAGAAGTATTTGCAGGCTGAAAACCCTTGGGCAGGGAGGTCCCTAAAGTACTGAAGTCTGAGAGGCAGTTGCAGGCTGAAAACCCTTGGGCAGGGAGGTCCCTAAAGTACTGAAGTCTGAGAGGCAGTTGCAGGCTGAAAACCCTTGGGCAGGGAGGTCCCTAAAGTACTGAAGTCTTGGAAGTATTTGCAGGCCGAAACAAAACTGCCCTACTGCAGCAAAAAACAACGCCAGGTTGGATCAGGAATTAGGCTGTTGGAAAAGAGGATCTCTCATGATTCTCATGCTTCTTTCTGCAAAATCTGCTGGTTTTGATTGCTTTTGGAAGCAGAAGGAAGTCCGTGAAAGCCCTTAAGCACTGGTTATAAGAAGCAGCAGGCCCAAGTGAAAGCACACATTGGCATCTATTTCCTGCGTCTAAATAAACGCCCAAGCTAAAAATAAATAAATAAATAAAAATGCTTATATTTATGCTGCAGAAAACAGAAGCCAATGAGTACTTCACTTCTGAGTTTTACCAGGTGCATGCGTACAGAAGCCGAGCTTACCATGGAATTCTTCTGCGCATGCGCCAAGCACAATCCTCCCACGGAACTCCCTAATGCTCAATGCTACAAGCACAGCATGTATGCATCTCATTAGTGGTGAGCATTAGGGCATTGTTCTTCTGTGCTGTTCAGGCAGTATTTTGACAGCGCTATTTGGAACAGCACCAGAGTTTTGAGCACTGGAACCTCAGTACACAATTATAATAATTATACAAAGCATAATAATTTAGAGTCATTCCTTGCACCCTCTAAGCATAGGTGCTCCACTACCCTCCCCTGTCCCTGCTGTGTCAGTGTTCAGAAGGAGCAAGGCTCCCTAAATGGAATCCTGTACAAAGCCCAGAGAATGAGAACTGGGTCACACATGGACTGCTGGTGAGAATTTTCGTGGACCAGTTATACAGATAAAGAAAACCTATCCAGAAGACCCTGCAGCCAATTCAGGATATCCACTATGAACACATGCAGGAGCTAAATTTGCATATCAAGTCTCCAGGCATGCAAACTTATCTTATACACAGAGGTATATTTTCAAAGCACTTAGACCTACAAAGTTCCATAGGTTTCTATGAGCCTCATAGTCATTGTAGATATCTTAAAACTTAACTAGATTATGGCTCCCTATGATATATTTGGAAAACTCAGGAACAGACAAACACAAAGGGTGGTCCACAGTACTAAAATTACCATAACCAAGATTTCCAGAAGGATGAGGACAGCAGAGCTGGAAAACAAGAGTTGTCTCCATGTGGTTCAATACATGGAGGGCAGCTGAGTCACTAAATTCAAAACAACCCATTGTTTTGAGCCAGATATTCAAAAGGCCCTTACAAATTTAGTGGGGGGGGGGGGGGGGGGGGGGGGGGGGGGGAGGAGGTCGCTAAATGTTTAAGTGCTTTAACAATGAATTTTAAGCAGCACTATATGGATGGTGTCACTAAAAATCTGATCGCCACTACACTATCCATATAGGAAGCAATTCTGTAACAGATCAACAACATTTAGGTGCCATATTAGCATGGGTATTGAGCCTATTCCATAAGAACACTTACATGTGTAAGTGTTCTTATACAATACAGCATTGGCGTGCCAAAATAAGGTAAACAGTCACACCAGGTCAATGGCTGGCATAAATAAGCGCACCTACATGCAGCATTTATGCTCGTAATTTCATGTTAAGTAGCCCATATAAATGTCAGCCACATCTATCACACACCCATGTCCCTCTCCTGTGAATGCCTCCCTTGCATTTATGCACTAAACCATTTTAGAATACAATTACAGACTAGCACTTAAGCACACTACTGCCATTTAAGCACATAAATGTACACTTACCCATGTGGATAGCAGTATTCTATACAATTTACGCACACAAAAGGTGCTTAAAATGTAGGCGACCTTTAATAGAATTTGGAGGTGGGGGGATGGCAAGGCACAGCAAAGGTATTCTGCTTCACTAAACAGTGGCGATATTCAGGCCTAGCCACAGAATTAATTTATTTTAGCAGAGCAAAAACAAATGCTGACGTAAAATTAAAAACCAGCAGTTGAATACCACCACTATTTGTACAGCAGCAGCCCTTCTCTGTTATCACTCTCAAACTGGCCACTGATCTTTTGTCACGTTTGTTGTCTGACACAGTACCCACCTGTCATTTAATACAAATATAGCCGAACACTCTATACCAGGGATGGCCAAACTACTACCCAGAGCTCTGCAATTACCTGCAGTGTTACACGTGCACACAAGTCCATAATTCCTATTCTTTCTTTCAAAAAAGGTTTGCAGTTTTCGAACAGAGCTAGTGCCTTATCATCTGGACATAAATTCACAGTAAGAAAAATTCAGTGACAGATGTTTTGAAGGAAAATGAACATGATGGATGACACTTCAGACCTGCATAGACATATGATCTAACAGTGTATTTCTGAAGCCTTAACTAATTTCTTCCACTAAAATTCAACAAGCTACTCAGCCTTACTACTGGAAAGAATTATACCCTTCAACTTAAGAATAAACGTATTCTCTATTATTTTAGTAGAATTCCTCTAGCTTGAACCTTGACACAGACTCCAGCAGCCTTTCAGCTCTCTGTATACATGTTTAATACTAGGATTTATCTTCAGCCTTTTTAGCACCAGGCCAGATTTAGGTTACAGATCTGCCCCTAGTTCTTCTAAAGCAATATAACTGGACATAATGGCACAAAACTTTTTAACTGCCTGGTTAGCCCTCGCCACTAGGCTATGTAGCCACTGGCCATAAAGCATGACTACTTGTAAGATGATATTCCTTATCCAAAATGGTTTCTGTCATTTTCCTCCTTTGTATTTCACCCTATTAGGTAGATAAAAATGTCAGATTCCGTATTTATTTCAGATCCCACACTCATCCTGCCACATGCCTAACCAAAAAGCTTTAGTAATCTAAAATACTAGGTAGCAGCTGCCCCAACCCTCTTGGGAACCTCTGACATTTTGGATGAAACCCTACCACCTCATGATTCTGGATGACTGAAGAGATCAAAGGATTTACAATTAAAGGATGAACGCACAAATAAAGGGGGAAAAGGAAATGGGACTTGATATACCGCCTTTCTGAGGTTTTTGCAACTACATTCAAAGCGGTTTACATATATTCAGGTACTTATTTTTGTACCAGGGGCAATGGAGGGTTACGTGACTTGCCCAGAGTCACAAGGGACTGCAGTGGGAATTGAACTCAGTTCCCCGGGATCAAAGTCCACTGCACTAACCACTAGGCTACTCCTCCACTGAAAGCTAAACCAATTCAATTTTGGCTAGATAATCTATTGTCACTTTGGGCATTTGTGCCATGGGTTTATAGTAGCTATACTGATCCACAAAATTCTGACTTGTTTGTAATATTGTATTAATAAATCTGTCAAATAAGATTTAGGCCGCTAGATCTCAATTCCATTTGGATTCCCTTACGGTCTAAAATATTTAAAATACATTTCAACTGTGCTTTTAAATACTCAAAATTAGACTCATAATGAGGACATATGTAACTCCAAAACAAATATCTTTATAGGAGCCAAAAGCTTCAAACTTATGTTGGCAACAGTGTGAAAAAAGGTTCCTTCTTGATTACACGTGGTGGTCTTGCCCCTTCATACAGAAATTTTGGAAATGAGTTAAAAATAACTGATCAGAAATTTTAAATTTTTCTATCCCACTTTCTACTTTAGGTATCTTTCTAGGCAAAGATCCCTCTTGGCACATACCAGAAAAATAAAAAAGATTAGTTAATGGTATATTACTAGCAACTAGATGAGTCATTGTTAAATATTGGAAAAAAGACAGAAAACCTACCTTTTTTGAGCTGCAACCAAAAAAATAGCAAATGAATTACAAGATAAAAAGGAGGTCTTTTTCTGCCGTCATCTACTATGTTACTACGGAGGTTTTTGACAAGGACCAGGCAGCTAAAATCACTGGAATCTAACCCCTACTCCCTAGTTCCAATATAAACCTTATCACAAAACACTCAAGCTGTTGCCTTTAAGCTTATGAATAACTAACAACCATTGATTTCTTCCTTCTGTTTCTCTTTTGCTTTTATATAAAGATTTTTCTTAAGGGTCTTAAAGACATGTGTGAACATACAAGTTGTAAATCTGTCAATACAATAAACATTATATAACATTTCTAGTGGCATCATGTAGGTGCCTATAGGGATACTGTAGGCACGTACATGGTTAACACACCTATAACGCTGCTTAGTAAACAGGCCTTAGCGTATATCTAGGTTTTTGATTAGTTTACAATGATTGAGAAGAATATTAATGTACGGATTTATAAATGTTTTTGATTTTCTTCTATTAATTGATATTATAGAATTTTTTTTATTGACAGCAAGAATTTAAAAAATTGAAATAAGAGATTTAAAAAATGTCAGTCTCTTCTGCTCGCCTTTTGTATAAGAAATCAGCTTCCTGCTTTGAATTTAGCATTCTAAACGAAGGAAGCGCCTTTAAAAGTATGCTGGACAAAGCCAACAAGCTGTATCTTAAAATTACAGTTTTCAACGTTAAGGTAGAGAAACAAAGCCTCCTTCATATATTACGTTATCCTACCAACCACAAAGTTATTTTCAGCACTGTTCCCACTTGGGTTGAGTTGGGATGGGAAAGGAACAAACACCTGTGACAGGCCGCATGACTCTCAGCAGTTTGAAATACCAGATGAAGGGGACAACATACAAGGATAAAAACTATGTGGGCCCCCTATTTGTGCCTGCCGGGGCCTAGTAGTACCTGGAATTCAAGGGTGCACTTGGTACCCTGCACGATGTCCTCGTAGAAACACTGTTTGGCGTTATCGGGCAGTTCAAAGGTGATCTCGCTGCCACTGACACATCCCAGGAGGAACTGGAGCAGCAAAAAACCGAGGACAGGAGCCTGGAGCCCCGCAACTTGCAACATCCCGAGTGCTTCACAAAGCCAACCACAACGTACAAAGAGAGTGCGGCCGCGGCCACCGGAGAGCAAGAAGCGAGGAATTTGGCAGTACAGCTAGCAAGCTACCTCACTCACTCACTCACCAGCAGCCGCGCGTTCCCGGAAGCGGCAATGACGGCAGCGGCTCGTGCAGCGTGGCACAATAACGAAAAAGGAAGTAGTTGACTCGGTCGCCTAAGAAACCGGAAGGCGCATCACTAAACCCCGGAAGCAGTTAAAAGCGCCGCTGGGCTGGCTTAGATCCGGTCTAGACGTGGTGCTCTAGCAGGGGATAGAGCTAGGGCAAGGGCGGGGATGGGGATTAGGAGGACGGGGCTTGCGTGGTAAGGGGCGGGCTTTAGTGTGTTCCTAGACCTTTTTGTTTTTGGTTTTTTTTTCGTTCATTTTTAGAAATTTTTTATTAAATTTTAAAAACAGGGGTAGGAAATACAAATTACAAGAAATAATCAGGTAATCACACCAAAGAATATCAGTGGACAGGTAACAGAGGGAGGAGGAGGGTAGGGGGGAAGCAATTTGTGAATGCATTCAAAGCAAAACTTGCAATTTACACTCGAGTACTATGAAGAACTATTGTTTAAAGAAAAATAGGTTGTTAAAGGCAGCCACACTTTATCAACATATAAGGAATTTCGAACTTTGAGGGCTAAAGATAGCTAAAATTTGTGGATCTGTAAGACAGAATGCCACCAAAAGTAAGAATTAAGAAAGGAGTTATCCTTCCAATTTGTTAAAGGGTTTTTTTTTTTTCGGTTGGTGATATAACAGTAGGGGAAGGCGATGAAGAAGAGGGAGAGGGGAGACTGTGCGTGTTAGATGCGGGTTTCTTGTAGCAAAAAAATGTTAATACTATGTCATGCAAGGTTCCGCTTTAGGAGTTACGGACCGAGAAAGAGATCTGGGAGTCATCGTGGATAGGATGTTGAAATCTTCTGCTCAGTGTGCTGCGGCGGCCAAGAAGGCAAACAGAATGTTGAGTATTATTAGAAAAGGGATGGAAAAAACAAGCATGAGGATGTTATAATGCCGTTATATCGCTCTATGGTGCGACCGCACCTGGAGTATTGTGTTCAGTTCTGGTCGCCTCATCTCAAAAAAGATATAAAGGAATTGGAGAAGGTGCAGAGAAGGGCGACGAAAATGATAAAAGGGATGGGACGACTACTTTATGAGGAGATGTTAAGAAGGCTAGGACTCTTTAGCCTGGAGAAAAGGTGGCTTAGGGGTGATATGATAGAGGTCTACAAAATAATGAGTGGGGTAGAGCGGACGGATGTGAAGCGTTTGTTTACGCTTTCTAACAATAATAGAACTAGGGGACACAAGATGAAATTAGAATGTGGTAGGTTTAAAACAAATTGGAGAGAGTTTTTCTTTACTCGGCGCGTGGTTAGAATCTGGAACTCATTGCCGGGGAAGGTAGTGGCGGCAGCTGGCCTTGCTGAATTTAAAAGGGGTCTGGACAGATTTCTGAAGGAAAAGTCCATTGATCGTTATTAAATTTTGGGGTTTTTGCCAGGTTCTTGGGGCCTGGATTGGCCGCCGTCGGAGACGGAGTGCTGGGCTTGATGGACCTTGGGTCTTTTCCCAGTGTGGCAGTGCTTATGTACTTATGTAGAATACCTATGAATTGATATCTTCAACCTAGTGTTTTCTGTTCTGCCTCTGAAGAACTGGACCATTAGGCGGTGGTCCAGAACCCCAGTTTTTTCAGATGGGTCTTCAGCTATATTGATAGTCTGCCAGCTACTGCCCTGAGTGAGTTTGGTTCACAAGTCCACTCCTGGTTCCAATTTCAGCAGCTCCAGTTCCCAGCACAACTTCAGTTTCAAGCCTAGCTTCAGCCTCTAATTCATCTCTTGCTTTCAGTCCTGGTGCCAGTTCCAGTATCAAGGAATTGTGAAGTCCTGTACTGTGCCCGAAGAACCGGACCATTGGGCGGTGGTCTAGGACCCCATTTTTCTAAATGGGTCTACGGTTACAGGAATAGCCCATGGTATCTACTGGCAACTATTTTTGATCCAGTTCAGTTCACAAGTTCCAGTCCTGGTTCCAGTTTCAACACAGCTCCAGTTCAGTACAACTTCACTTTTAAGCATAGCTTCAGCTTCTAGTACATCCCTTGCTTCCAGACCTGGTGCCAGTTCCAGTATCAGGGAATTGTGAAGTCTTGTACCTTGCCCGAAGAACCAGACCATTTGGATGTGGTCTAGGACCCCTTTTTTGAGTTCAGTTGGGCCTACGGTTACAGGAACAGCCCATGGACGTTTGCTGCCTATCACTCCAGTCTATCAGCTCCTGTTCTGGTTGAAGCTTAGCAACAATTTCCAAAGTTTCAGTTTGTATCCTAGCTTCAACCGCCAGCACAGCTCATGCTTCCAGTTCCAGTGCAGTTTTTTTTCTCCAGCTTCAGTCTTGCCTTCACACTCCAGTCCTGTGGTCAGTGCTCCAGGGTTTTACCACCATAGTTACCTATGGAAGCCTAGATCTCCTGTGGGCACCACAGGAGCCTTGAGGGGGAGGTATTGTCACAGTTGTGGCCGTGCCCCGGCATCCAGACTCACCTTTTTCCAGTGATCTGGCTCTGACTTCTCTGGACTGCCTTGTTCATGCATTGATGCATCTGCTGCCTAGTGTGCTTGCAATCCAAGCCTGGATTTGGTGTGCTTGCAATCTAAACCTCACTCTGATGTGCCAGCAATTCAAGCCTCATTCCAAGTTGTGACATCATCAGCAAATCCTTTATTAAGCACCTGGGAACTCTCATGTTTTGCCTTTGCAAGAGGTCTCTTAATCTTGTGTTATCTGTTTAGATCATATCCATGCTTGGCCTGGTTCCTAAGAGTCTTGCTCCTGAAGGTCTGTTCTGTATTTCTCTGTCTTGTGTTTCAATGTTTTCCTTTGTTTCGGTGAGTTTACTTTTGAACCTTGTTCCTGAAAGCCTGGCTGTAGAGCCTCACCATGCCCTTGGTGTCTGTATCTGTTTGACTCTACCTTTGGCTCCTGCTTTTAGTCTAGCCCTGCTTCTGACTCTTGCTATAGTTAAGCTCTGTGTTTAAGCCACTCTCTGTGTTTAGCTAAGCTCTGTTCCTGTTTGCTGTATTCTCTGTTCTGTTTTCTGTGTGTGTCGTTCTTGTCTGTTTATTCTGAGAGTCTGTAGAAGCCAGCATCATCCCTGATTATGTCTCTGATATGCAGCTGTGTCTGCTGCCTCTCAGTCTGCCTGGCCTTTCCCTGGCTCTTGAGCTCTGTTTCTGCCAAGTTCTGTTCCTGTTGTGTGGTTGAGCCAGGTTCTGCCCCTGCTCTGTGTTTGAGCTAGTTCTGTTCCCTGTCAAGCCAGGTCCCTTTCAGTATCCTGTTCCAGCCAAGCCAAGTCCCTTTCAGTATCCTGTTCCAGTCAAGCCAAGCCTGTTCCAGTATCCTGTTCCAGCCAAGCCAAGCCTGTTCCAGCCAAGCCAAGTCTGTCCCAGAATCCTGTTCCAGTCAAGCCAAGCCTGTTCCAGAATCCGGTTCCACCCAAGCCCATTCCAGAAACCTGTTCCAGCCAAACCAGTTTGAGAATCCTGAATCCTGTTTGAGAATCCTGAATCCTGTTCCAGCCAAGCCTGTTTGAGAATCTTGAATCCTGTTTGAGAATCCTGAATCCTGTTCCAGCCAAGCCTGTTTGAGAATCCTGAATCCTGTTTGAGAATCCTGAATCCTGTCCCTGCCTTGTTTATTGTCTTGCTTCTGTTATTCTTGTTGCCTAGCTCCTACCCTGTCTTGCCTGTCTAGGTGTGCTTTGTCTTGTCTCTTTCAGTCTAGTCCTGTCCGGATCCAGCCCTTGCCTTGTCCTTGTCTTGCCCTTTTCTGGACCCAGTTATAATCTACTTCCGTGCTTTGCCTTGTCTTGCATTTCTGGGTCCCAGTCCCAGTTTTAATCCGGTTCTGAGTCTTGCCTTTTCCTGTCTGGGTTCCAGTTCTGGCCCTTTGCCTTCTTTTCCTTGCTTCGTCTGGATCCGGTTCTTGTGTTGTCCATTGTGTTTAGTTACCTCTGTCCTGCCTTGTTGAGTCTGTTTATCCTAGTCCAGTCTGTTCTGATTCCTTCCTGTGCCAGCCCAGGTGATTTGTCTGCCAAAGCTCTGGCTTTAGTCCAAGGGCTCACCATTCCTGATAGTTGTGACACACTGCCATCAGCTAAACTAGATTATTGTAATTTGATATATTTGGATGCCTCTAAACAAATAATTCGTAGATAACAATCTGTACCAAATACTGCAGTCAGACTCATTTTTTCATTAAAGAAGAAAGAGAGAATTTTATGTTGTTTTGTTGAACTCCATTGGTTACCCATAGAGGCGAGGATTCTGTTCAAATTTTCTTGTTTATTATATAAGATATAAAAAGGTGAATGTCGAAGAATCCAAGATGGCCGCAGTCTATTGAGGCGCTGTGAGTCGCGCTTTACTTTTGTTTCCAAAATGCCTAAACGACGAGTAGCAGCCAGAGCCCTGCTATCTACTCCCTCCTTACCTGGTCCTATTGATCGCTTCGTTCGACCACAGAGTGTTGCTTTTGAAAGCGGGACGTTACCAGCTGGGACGTCCGGCATGTTAGGAGATTCGGTCTCCCCTGGTTTGGAAATCACCCTTAGTCCCGCTATGCGGACTCCGCCTCCCCAACCGGTTGCAGCAAGCTCCTTTCTTGTTGACTCGATCGGGTCTCCCAACGAAGATGAGAGGGACCCGGAAGAATATCGAGTGGAGGACTCGCTTTCATCTCAAGTTGGAGAAACGCTACCACCGTGGAATGCGGGGAGAGGTACCGAGGAACAGAGAGAGATCCATGCGACGGCATCTGAGAGGTTTGAAATGCCTAAAGAATTAATTGTTAAACCAAAAGAGGTAACTTTAGACAAACTATGGGATTTGGTTTCTGCCTTGGGACAAACTTTTCTGAAACAGGCAAATGAAATTGCCCCAAAAGTAAACTTATTAGAGAAAGACTTGAGACAGCTGGAGGGAAAAACTAAAGAAATGGATAATAAAGCCGAAAAGGCTGAGCAAAGAATTGCAAAATTGGAAACATTACAACCTTTGATGATAAATGACTTGGCTAATCTTCGAAAAAAAATGGAAACATTTGATAATTATACTAAAAGTCATAACCTAAGATTTGTAAACTTTCCTAAGATACAGACAATACCTCCTCTTGACATGTTAAAGAGATACTTCCGAGATGTCTTGAATGTAACAGACCAGAATTTGCCACCATTTACTTCCGTTTATTATGTCCCAGGAAAAGAACTGAATCAAATTCCTGAAACTCCAATAGATGTATCTCTTTTGCTTGAGACTTCTGATTCTGAATTAGCAACGGCCGCAACTTTGGTCGCTACCGTTGCTTTGCTGCCGGATAAGGGTTGGATCTTCCGTCTTTTCTTTCGTAATAGAGAAAAACCCTTTTTCGGTTATAAGATATTATTATTTCCTGATGTCTCTAAGGAGACAAGGAAACGGAGGAAACAATTTTTGCTCCTTAAGTCTGGAATAGTGCAGTTGGGGGGTACCTTTTTTTTAAGATACCCCTGCAAGTGTATAGTTAGACTTGATGGAAAGAAATATGTGTTTACAGAGCCTACGCATGCATCAGCTCTTATAACTTCGAGAAAAAAGGATAACGCTTAATAAACAAGTAATACACCTCAATGGCACTTGCTTAATCCTGTTAATTTTCAAAATTTAACTAGATTCTCCTTGTATTCCTGAATCTTGGATTCTCAGTTTATGGACTTGAGTAGTAATGATTTCTTTATAGATTGTTAATCTTTATTGTTATATGGTTTTTTTACTTTTTATGTTCTTTTCCGACCAAGATGTTTTCTTGAATGTTTGATGAAAATGAATAAATAATAAAATAAAAAATAAAAAAAGGTGAATGTCTAGTATTTATTACAGATCATTTGGAATTTATAACTAATAATAGAGAAAGAAGATCTTGTCATAATTGGGTTTTTTTTTTGTTCTTCCATCAATTAGAAGAGTAAAGAGATTCAAATTACATGATAGTTTACTTGCAGTACAAGCTCCTATGTCCTGGAATTCTATTCGTTTTCATATTATCTTTCATGATGATTTACTTAATTTTAAGAAGAACTTGAAAACTATGCTTTTCAAGGAATTTCTGATGAGGTAACATTTAAAATCTTTTTGCCAATTCCCAAGAAACTGTCTTGGTCTCTTTTACTTGATTGTAAACTACTCTGAACCTGGCAGGTATTAGCACTATAGAAATGTGTTATAATGTATGGTAATGAGGTGCCAAGTTATAGAATTGCCCCCTAAGTGGATTATACCATTCATGTTGAAACTCATTTACCCCCCTGTTTACTAATCCGCGCTATTGGCTGCCATGTTCTAATGCCAACACAGTCCATTCACTTTGAATGGGCTGTGTCGGCATTGCTGGGCAGCTTAGTAAACAAGGGGATTAGTGTGGAAACAGCGCCTTAACTGTAGTTTGCTTTAATTTTAGAAATTATTTTCTCCACGTTAAAGCTTCTTTTAGATGTTTGGATAAGTAGCCTTATGATTAGAACAGTATACTGAGAACCAGGGAAGCAAGAGTTGAAATCCCACTGCTACTTCTTGTAACCTTGGGCAAGTCACTTTAGCCACAATGCCTTGGGTATAAGCTTAAAATATAAAACCTCAAGGGACAAGGAAATACTTATCCTACCTGAATGTACTCACCTTGTGCAGCTGCTACTGAAAAGGTGTGAGCTGAATCCAAAGTACTACCTACATATCCAATGCTGTGCATAGGCATGAGAGGAAACTGGGAAATACCTGCATCTACTCCTAGAGTATGCTGTATAGAGCTGTTTGGTTTTTCAGATCAGTCAGCTTGGTATAACATTCCTTTTTCTGATCTAGTAGGGCTTGCTTAGTCTTACCAATGGGCTATAAACTTTAACAAGTGTCTGTTTCAAACAGGCTTTGAAAATAACACAGGGACATTTTCAGTGAAGGACCATAATGAGTGATAGGTAAAGAGGATACAAAGGGCAAATGATGAATATTTGAGAAAAATACCATAGAAACAGAATTATGTGAAGGTGACCTTAGAGGTCAGAGTTGAAGAATATCAGATAAGTAAGAGAGAAAATATAAGGCATTATTAAGTGATTGAACAAAATTAAGCTTCAGTAGTATGACAGCTTCTGAAGGGAAAACAGAGAGAGAGCAATTTTCTTTATACTGAAATTTGGACTGATATAAATAAGAATTCAATTTTCTGTAATACTGGGATAAAAGAATTTTTATTGTAACCATTTATTTACTCTAATAAATGTTAACATTATTATAAAAGAGACAAACTGAACTCTAAAATGTTTTTCCTTTGCCAGAAGGGCTTGCTTTTCTTAGTCTCTTCTGTTCAGCTTCCTTTTAGAGGCAAGAAGGGAGTGAGTGCCCTATATTCAATGCACACACATTTTTTAGGTGCACTGGAGAAAGTTTAAACTGGTGTATGTGCATATCCTGTGTGCTTATTTTATAAAGGAACATAGGTGTCCCTTTTACTTAATCAAGCACAAATTAGGCTCTTGTTTCAAAAAATTGTGGTGTTCTGTCATAAAGTTTCTTTCTATTTGTGTTAGATTTTTCATTTATGCAATAGGGGGGATTCTATATATGGCATCTAAAAACTCCACTCCATGATTACCACCTAAGCATATTTCTATAAGCGGCACCTAGATTTAGGCACAGTATATAGAATATGCTTATTTGATATCCAAGCACCTACAACATCAATTTACACTAACGAAAACATGGTGTAAATCCCGGCAGATAGATTTAGGCGCACTGAGCCATATTCTATATGCGCGTAAATTTTGGAAGGCCCATGAAATGCCCATTTCCCTGCCCATAACCACACTTCTTTTTGGCTGCATACGTTAGAAGTTAGGCACATTGTATTATAGCATAAGCTTAGCGAGTTGTGCACATAAATGCTAATTATTGTCAATTAGTGCTCATTATTGCTTGTTAAGTGCTGTTATCAACAGTGATTGGTTTGTTAAGCCAATTAAGTTGCACGTATTGTTACAGAATATGCTTGGATTTTGGTGTAGATCTCTAGGTTCTGTGAGCACTCTGTAGTGCTGGGACGAGAACAGGGGGGTAGCTGTTCCTTTAAACGTCAGCGTCCTTCCTCATTCATCCCTGCTAAGCGAGCAGTTCGCCCTCTGGTGGCCAAACTGCCAGTGAAATCTCTAGTTCAGGGAAAAAACTACTCTCCCCAGAGGCCATTGCGGGATCAGCTGGACTCTCAGGAGGGGGAGGGAGGAGTGAATGATTGGGAGATGAGTTCTGATCCGGGGAATGAGGAACAGCTGGGGGAACTTGGGGAGGAGGAGGTTATGGAGTGCAATAAAGAGGAAGTGGAGGAAGAAGAAGGGGTAGAGTGTACGGAGGTGGCTGGTTTGGCTCAAACTCGAGGGGAAAAGGTAAAAGCTTTGGTGGCCTCTGTATTGCCTAGACTGTGAACGTTGGGGGAAGCAAAAGTGAGCCAGTGGAGAGGACGCTGGTGGAAGCAACTAACTCAGAAACTGTCTGCTCATAAAAGATAGTGCTGCTGTGGGTTAGGTGGTGTTTGTAAGCTGAATCAGCAACTGTCATGTTGGAAATAGGACTGAACTATGTGAAATGATGACTGTTAATAATGAGCTGAACTATCCATGCTGAAGGAGGTGATTCAAGTGAAGACTAATACTATGTTAAAAGAACTTGAGCAATAAAGGCTGTGACTTTTCTAAGAACTTTGGGTGTGTTGGAGTCTCTGGAAGTGTGTGGAGAGAGAGACGGAGGGCTTTAACTGGCTCAGACTAGCGGAGAGAGAGACACAGTGGGAAGAAGCCAGTCTTAACAAAGAGGTGAACTGGATGGCCCAGCATGCTAGAGTCAGCTGAAGCTAAGCAGGGGCAGCCTCAGACCCACCTGGAAGGGTGACCTGGTTACAGTTCGCTAGGTAGAATCTGGGGGATAGGGAGTAATTTTATAAGCAACTTGAACATGTAGAATAGCATTTCACATGCTCAAGTAAATGCTTGTAAGAATTGTCCAATATACAGTATCCTCCTAATTCTATAAAAGTCACCAAAAATAGTGCGTTTAAATTTGGCATGTGCCCAATTTGCGCATGCAATTTAATTGAATAATGAGCTAAGCAATTATTGGCACTAATTAGATTTAATTGGCATTTATGCACATAAATTTAGGTGTGGGACCCACACCTAAAATTTATGCATGATCTGAAAAAGGGAGCATGAAATTGGGCGGGTCATGGGTGTAACGGGGGCGTTCCTAAAATTGTGTGTTGTGAAAGAATAAGGGGGATGGGCACCTAGTTTAGGTGCGTACATTTGCACCACGTTTCAGTTGGTGCAAATGGCCACACCTAAAGTTAGGCACAGTTTCCAAGTGTAAGTGCTATTCTACAAACCATACAGAATAAGTGCAGCTTATAGAATACCTTTTTTTGTGCTGATTTTTTTGGCACCATATATAGAATCTAGCCCTATGTGCATAAAAGTAGGTGTGATGTGGAAAGTGTTGGCAGATAAAGACCATATGTCATCCACACCAACTGCTTAGCACTATAATTTCTTCCTCTCCCTCAGAGATCTGCTATGCTTGTCTCATGCTTTCTTGAACTCTGATACCATTCAGATATCAATAAGGACATAATGGCATAATGTTACCAGGACAGAGGGGCTGGAGATTGTGGTGAAGGCGGTTAGCTTGGCGGAGTTTAAAAAGGGGTTAGACGGTTTCCTAAAGGACAAATCCATAAACCGCTACTAAATGGACTTTGGAAGAATCCACAATTCCAGGAATAACATGTGTAGAATGTTTGTACGTTTGGGAAGCTTGCCAGGTGCCCTTGGCCTGGATTGGCCGCTGTTGTGGACAGGATGCTGGGCTCGATGGTCCCTTGGTCTTTTCCCAGTGTGGCATTACTTATATGTACTTATATAACAGTTCTGTGATTTAATTGTGTCAGTTTTCCTCTTGTGCTGGAAAACTTCACAGACCTGGAGCAGAGGATGCACTCCACTGAAGTGAAAAACTCAGACTTTAGATTCCCAGGTTCTAACTCTACAATCCACTAGTATATCAGGAATCAAGATAATCTAGTTTATGAGGAATTCCTGTCCCTGCCCCATCACCAGTTGTAGGATAATGCGGAATAGAACATCTCTGTATATAAAACGCACCTCCAACGTTCTAATGAAGCCTCACTTTCCCAACGTTCTAAAAGTGAGGCGGCAGAGACCGATTTTAGTCCAGGAGTGTCGCCCCGGCCACGCGTCAAATGTGATGACGTCGAGGGCGGAGCTATGACTCACTGACCGTGTCGCACTGCTGATTGGCTGTGCTTCGGGTGAAGCCTCGGATGACGTCGCAAGCACGGACACAAAACAGAAAACCTCCCAGGCAGGGGGAGGAGTACTCCTCCCCCTGCCTAGGAATCAGCTGTCAGTGCCCCCCCACCCTTGGCGACAAACCGGAAAAAAAAAAGCAGTCACTGAGTCGCTCCAGGCCGGCCAGAAAAAGTCTATCACACTCCTCCACAGTGTACCAGCACGGGGACCAACTGCGAAGAAAACGCAGGCGAAGACCGCCAGTAACCCACTTCTACATTGCCGCCCTTACTCTAGAAGCTGTGTCTTGATGCGGTGATTCTCCAAGCCGGCGTTCACGCGACCCAGGAAGGGAATCAGCTGACAGAGATTCCTGCACACGCCTGCACTACCAGCTCGAGCCACAGCATCCGCACCCAGTTCAGCTCCCCCTCCCAAACACTCACATGGACTTCTAAACCACCTTGCTTTAATCGGCGCCGCAGGGGAGCAGGAGGAGGACAGGAAGAAAAAGCAGCGGCGTTTGGATAAAAAAAAAAATACAAGTCCCGCCCCTTCAAACAGGGGAATGCACGGCTCCCACATCTGATACAAAATTCGCTGTCCAGAGACGGAGGAAGTTTCGATGGCCCCAGCACTATAGCAACCGAACCAGACCCGATGTACAGCAACGAAGCACGCCCATCTGCCGGGCCGATTCAAAGAATTCAGTACAGAAGCAACAAAAGAGAAACAGCTCTCCCAAGCCTGACAAAAATAACGATACTGTCTCCAAAATACATCCAAGACCACCTCAAGGTCCCAGACAGTGCTAGACACAAACAAGCATGAACATGACTGTGTGAGAGAAAGAAGAGGGGGGAGGGATACCGAGAGCAGAGGGGGAAAGGGGGTGTCCAGAGACATGAGAGGAGGGGGAGAGTGGAACCAGAAGGGGGGAGGGGTCCTGCGACCACACAGAGGGAGGGGGAGGTATCTCTGCCACACACACAGTGTCTCTCTCACTCTCATACACTGACCACCACACACTCTATGTCTCACAATCACACACTTGCATACACTCTCATTCTCACACACACACTCTGTCACAGAGACGTTCGCACCCGCACACTCTCTCCCACACACACATACACACTCTCATTCACACACAATCACTCTCAAACACACTCTCTCAAACATACACACACTGAGGAAACCCTTGCTAGCGCCTGTTTCATTTGTGTCAGAAACGGGCCTTTTTTACTAGTTTTAAAATAAATAAATAAATCAGCAGACTGCAGCACTGGACATGAGACAGGCTTAGGAATTGCAACTCCACAACTAATCAAGGCTCCCAACTCCAGTGACTGAACAAAATTAATTAAAGGAATAAAATGGCACCTCTCATCGCTGGACATACAGAGTAATGAGAAAAAATGACTAAGAATATAAACAAAATAAGGTCAAAGAACCTTATATTCTTTAAAATGTCCTTTAATAATTCCAACAGGGAATATTGCACAATGTTCACACAACTACAAATAGTGGTGGCATGAAAAGTAAGACTCGACATGGTTGGAATGGAAATCATTGTCGTCATTTAACACGCTGATGTGTTTTTTCATGGTTTGGGTTACTAAGAATAGAAGCTCACTACTAAACCTGTGTGATTTAACCATTAGATTTTATGACTCTTGACGAAGGCATCATTGCCAAAATATGACCATATCGAATCTTACTTTTTATGTCTCCCCAAAGATTTACAACCCTGTTTTCTTTTCAATATAGGTTTATGGACAAGGAAATATTTTTCTACACAGCCACCTTGTGTTTATGTAATAGTTAAGTTGAGGTTACAGTAAAACATGTTTTCAATTTCATCTTTCTTTTCTTGTAGTTTAATTCGAATGACCACAAGATGGTGCCAGAGTTTTTATTTTTTTCATACAAGTTAATAACAACAGGTGATACCTTTTCATTGGACTAACTTAGAAGGCCTTTTACTAACAATGAATTTAAAAAATGGGTTTAACGCATTTTAACTTGGGACTTTCCTGCACATCAAGCCCGTTTTTAACACATTCATAAAATGGGGCTTTTTTTCAGGTCCCATGCCTAATTTTTCCATTAGCACATGAGACCTGCATAAAAAAATTAATGTGGGAGCACTTACCACCTCCTATTTAATGTGTTTTGTAGTAAGCGTTGTCCCATGTGCTAAGCCCTTTAGTAAAAATGCCACTTATTGTATCTTTGGCATGCTTTAAAGAAGAGAAGATAACAAAGTTCTGATACCTAAATATTGATACTGATTGTCACATAGGGTCGGCTCGCATTAGCCACTGCCTACTAAAGGCTAACAGGGCAAAATGGTGATTAATGTACAAGATGCTTCGTTCAAAAACAACCAATCAGCATCTGCCTTTCAATTCAGCTTACCTCATTATCATCCCATACTCTGGATGATAGGCAGTGGCTGATGTGAGCCGACCCTATGTGACAATAAGCACCAATACCTAGGTGTCAGAACTTTGTTTAAAAGAATTTTATTGATATATTTATATTATCTGCTCTTTTCTCAGTCCTTGAGTCCCTTATGTAGCCGGGAATGCTAGCCTGGAAAAATGACAGAATATGAACAAAGAACAATGGGTATTTTGAGGAGAGTCTTTGATAAAAGCTAAGTAAAATATACAATAGTTTTTTCTGAAAGCTCAAAATGAACTGCTTCTGATTTAATAAACATTTTCAATGAGAGGTTTTTTATACTGATAATAAGACTAGAGCCGGTTAGTAGACTTATAATATCATTTACCGTTTATTAATTTTATATACTGATTCTGGTTGCCAAGCAAATTTGAAACAGTTTACTATCCAAACAAAATCTGAAAAATCAGGAAAGGAACTATATAAAGTGACAGAAAAGAGAACAAACATCTGACACATTCTAAAAACTTACTCAAAGAGGAGAGCTATCCATTCAAGAAAAGTCAAAAATATCCACTTAAACATGCTAGCACATCCAACACCCTCAAAAACACACTGAGAAAGGAGGAATCATCCATTCAAATAAGGTATATAAAATACTCACATGAACAGTCATTACCAAAGTACAAAAGTACCCCACCCGTTTGCAGAAACCAGCTAAAGCTGCAGCACCTAACAACTAGGAGAATCAAATGCTAGTTGAAACAGGTAAGTTTTTAAGGCAATCCAAAAAAGCAGTAAGACATTTCCAAATGCAGATGTTGAGGTAAGAAATTCCAGAGAGCAGGAAATAAGAAATAGAAGACTGAGGATTGAGTAGATTAACCTGTTGTCTGTCAGGGATCAGAGAGTATGAGGTGGTGTGTATTGGATAGTTAGATTAGCCAAGTATGAAGGAGTAGAGTGTAAAGAGCTTTGTGTGTCAATGTTAATATTTTGAACTTAATTCTATGTTTTAATCAATGTGGTCGTTGAAGAAGAGGAGTAGTCCGATTGTATTTCGATGCTCAACAAATGATGCGAGCAGCAGTGTTCTGAAGCATTTGAAGACATTTCAAATTGACTTTAGTAAGGCCTACATAGGCAGCATCACAATAATCACACAGAGAGTTAATGTATGCATAGAATAATGAACAAAGTGATTTTGAGTCTACCGTATTCCTGATTAATCAAAGTCAGCACAAAGAGCCCTGTTTTAAGAACCGGAGAAACTTGTGGACCAAAAGATAAAGAAGAATGAATGATAATCCCTAGATACTTAAATGAAGACACAGGAGTTACCTGCCTATCAAATAGTACAGGAGTTATCATAGGAAACAAAAGAGAACCAGTGATCCAATTCACTATTTTTTTTATCAGGATTCAGATCAAGGCAATGCTTCTGAAGCCAGGAGGCTACCTCGCGGAGACAGTCCTGTAGAGGCCTAAGGTCAATAAAGGATGGATCTGTATAGTGTATCAAAAGGAAATCATCCGCATAGGAATGCAAACTAATTCCAAACTTTTGGAAAAATAGAGCCAAAGGACTGACATGGAGATTAAAAAGTGAGAGAGATGGAACAGAACCTTGGGGAACATCACAGGAAAGAGAGCAAGAGGAAGATGTGGAAGACGACTATATTACTTTAAATGAACAATCGGTCAAAAAGAAGGTGACCCAACTGTAAACTTCCCAGAGAACGTAAGTTCTGAAGCAGAAGAGTGTGATCGATGAGGCCAAAAGCAGTAGATAAGTCTAGTGATAACTAACAAAGCAATCTTAACTTTTTTTTTAAATGAGAGTGTAGCTCACTTAAAAGAGAAGCAATAACTGTCTCAGTACTGTAGCCTGACCTGAATCCTGATTGGTGAGGATGAAGAGCATTTATAGCCTTGCAATATGATTGGAGTTAAGAAAAGACAACTGCTTCCAATACCTTTGAAAAATGGGAAGGTTGGCGACTGGACAAAAATTATAAGGATCAAAGTTTGAAATTTTTAAAAATCGGCCTAACGAGAGCTCCTTTTAAAAGCTTAGGAAGAACACCATTTGATAAACTGTTATGAACTATGGAAAAAAGAAATAGCAATACTTTTAGCCAGCTTGACAGGAGTGGATCTAAAGGCCAATAGGTAGAATGAAGGTGCAAAAATATTTTTGAAAACTCTTCAAATGCTGGAAGCTTTTAAAAATTCCATGTTGTGGATCGAGTGAGATATAAAAGATGAGTCAGCCAATGCTATCGTGGAAGATACTGGAAATGAGGCTTGAAACTTCTCGACTTTCCAGATAAAATAAGTTGCCAAAGTACTGGAAGTGATATGTTCTACTGAGACACCACCAGATGGTGTTGTAGTTAACTTATTAAATATAGAAAAAAGCTGTTTAGAAGAGTTAGAAACCTGTAGAATCTGTTTGGAGAAATAGTTTCTTTTTGCTATATGAAGTTGAGCTGAATAATATTGTTGGGCTTCTTTACAGTTGTTCAGTTAGTCATCTGTTTTTTTGCTTATGCCATAAACGTTCAGCTACCTACATAAAAATAATCCAGAGTGAAACGAGGGTTGATATTTCTGATTCTTAATGTGAATAGTTTTTAACGGTGCAATATCATCTAATACAGTTCTAAGTGAAGAATTCCAGCAAACAACCATGATCAAGTATATAATATCACGTTCATTATTGATTTTACCTGGTCTTCAACTGACATGTCTGGAAAATTAGCAGGGAAATAAGTACGAAGCAAGAGAAGAGGAAGGGTCGATCCGATGTAGATAATGGGAAGTCTGTTTAGAGGGTACAGTAGTTTTGGGTCATGTGATCGAGATTTGAAAATGTAGAAAGTAATGGTCAGACCAAAAAAACAGAGTTGTTTTACGAGCAGAAAACTGGGGAAATGAATTAGTCATAACCAAGTCAAGAGTATGACCAGCTGAGTGCATGAGGAAAAAGGAAAATTGTGCAGAGTCAGGATGTGATGTATTATCTATATGGGTAATCACCAAAATCAAGGAACTTAGGATATTTAGTGACAGTGTCAACTAAGGACTGATAAATCCACTGTCGATCCTTGCATTTCAGTGAGGGAGCACAGTAGAAAAGGAGAATATGGATGCAGGTAGTAGCAGTAATCTCTGCCAACAAGAGTTCCGGGTATGGTAATCCAGGCAAAGTCATCTGTTTAACAGGAAAATATGAGGAATATATGAGTGCTAATTCACAGACCCCCCCCCCCCCCCCCTCCCATTTATCTATCTCAGATGAGTAGATGACTGAATAGCTGTATGGTAAACATTGAAATAGATAGGTCTCCTCCCCGGGCAGGAGGCAGGTCTCTGTTAAACCAAAAAAGTCTAAACAATGAGTCACTGAAAGATCCTGAATAAGTACATTTTTCTGTTTCACAGACCTACAGTTCAACAGTGCAAATGAATGATTATCATCTGAAATAGAGAGAGAATGGAGAACGAAACGAGGATTTCTGGCAATAAGAAAGACAATGTAGTTTGTCAGCAGTGAACAATCTGGGACAAGAAATCTGTCCCCATCAGACCAGAATATGAAACATGTTGGTTGCTGAGTTGACACAGAATTTGCAGAACAGGTCATGCTAGAAATCAGAAGCAGTGCTAAACAGGAAAGTAAGGTCAAAAGAATAAATACTTTATAAAACAGCAGCGGAACGTGAAACTAGCAGAGGAGAAAGGAGACAATTCGTCCAAAGTCAGATGGCCAAAACCCTGAGAATTGGGCAGTGGCATAGCTAGGTAGGGTGCAGGGGGAGTGGTTGCTCCCCCAAAGAGATTTTTAGAAAAAATGGCGCCTAAGCACCACATGACAATATCTTTCTCTGCTTCCTCCCCCCTCCCGCGCGATTTTTGCATCTACTCCTGTCTCTTCTTCCCGCTCTCTCCCATTCGCGTGGTTGTTTTTAAAACCATGACGCATTCTCCCTCCAGAACCGGCAATTGACATAGCCTTCTGCCAGCGTCGGGGCCTCTCCCTCAGGCGCATTCCACCTCTGCGGAAAACAGGAAGTTGCATTAGAGTAGGCAGGATGCGCCTGAGGAGAGGCTCCAACGCTGGCAGAAGGCTGATTATGTGAATTGCCAGTGCCACAGGGAGAATGCTTCAGGGCTTTAAAAATGACCATGCGGATGGGAGAGAGCGGGCAGAAGAGAAGTTGATGCAAGAGTCGCGCAGGAGGGCAGCGAAAATGACCACGCAGATGGTACAGAGCGGGCGAAATGCGAACGATGTAAGACTCGGGGGTGGGGAGAAAACAGAAAGAGCTGCCTAAGGAAGCTTAATAGACAGGAGTGGAACTGAGCCTATCTAGTCCATTGTAAGCAAGGAAGCCAGTTTGGTTAATCTGTTTCCACTCCCCTGCGCAGCCGTCATTGCTGATCACTCGAAACAAAGCAAACAAACTTATGAGCTGCTGCATCTACCTTGTCATTTTTTTTATTGTTGGTCAATCTGTAACAAGTCTAAGGCTGTATCAGTTGGATAGGCAGTGCCTTAAAAGCTGGAGGAGAAAAGAAATAACAATTGAATATCATTAAAACAGCTTCAAAAATTATTGTAGCCGGTAGAAACCGCAATTATAAACTCTATAGGTTGAGCTCATTTTTATTCACTGTCCCATACAATACAGATGTTCAGATTTCAGTGAGGATATCCTGTTTCCTGATGGGCTCATCTTAACTGTTGTGACCTGCCTTGGGAAGCCTGGTGTTATAAAGGTGGTAGAATACATTGAAATTAAATGGAAGTAGAATTAAACTCTCCTTTCATTGAGGCACATGGAATCACATCTTCATCTATTTTGTAGGAGTTACTTTTAGATACACAAATGGATTATTCTATTTTCAACATGTTTCAGGGGCAAGTGGTTTTATAAGTCAAAATAAATATTTTGTTTCATGCAGATCTCTTTTGTTTAAACATAAATGGGCTATAAGCCTAATGCAGTCCATTGGTTTTCTAATATTTTGTGCTTGTGATGATTTATACTGTGCCAAAACTGAAAACTCTTATCTCTATCTGGTTGATAATAAAAGGAACATTATCCACCCTAACAAGTTGTTTTGTGGCTGTGCAATGAGGAATTGTGATATTGAATGAATAAATAAATGTATTTTTGTGTCCCTAGTCATGCATTCTAAGTTTATATAATCCTTTCAAGAAATCCAGTTAATCATTTAACATTAGTGGAACATAGCCACAGAGGTATGGTATGGTCACGTTTTTAATATGGTAATACTAGGGCCCATCTAAGGAACAGGTTATTTTGAGCTAGTCTTCACTGGACCAAACTTGCTTTCCTTGTGCCATCACTATCCAGCAGGATAGGCAGTGTCTTGAAAGGTGAAGGATAAAGGATTTTTTTTTTTTACATTTATATCACACATTATCCCAAGCAAAGTCGGATTCAATGTGGCTTACATTTGAAAATACGGTGAGATAGAAAAATAGAATTCAGTTATATCATAGGAACAAATAGCTGAATATGTCATCTACTATGTTACTATGCTAATTGATTAATGGGCCAATCAGCATTGATAATTGGACAATAAGGCAACTAATAGCAATAATTGGCAATAATTAGAATTTATACGCGCATCTATTTAGGTATATTCTATAAAGAGGTACATATAAATCCTAGTGCGTGGATCCGAAAGGGGGCATGAGTATGCCTGAAATTTATGTGCATTGTTATAGAATTAGTGGGATCTGCGCCACATGGGAATTTACACAGGGTTTCTATTGGCATAAATGGTGTGACACAGCATCTGTGTCAGGACCCCAGGGATCATGCAGGTTAGGAAGAAACTGGCTGCTATACTCAGCAGAATCCAAAAGATTCAAAAGAAAAGCAGAAACTGTCACGCCTGTGGCCGTGACCACCCTCAGACTTACCTTGTTCCTGGGGACAGCTTCCTAGCTGGCTCCTGTTTCTTCTGTCTGTCCTTTCTGAGCAAGCTCTGGCTCTCTGTGCTGGCTGCATCCAGCAGCATGACACTAATTGCTTCACTATACTGCACCTGTGGGTGTTGCCTGGGTTAGCTCTTTCTCTCTGTGTGTGTGCTGGCTGCTTCCAGCATGACTCTAATTGCTTCACTACACTACACCTGGGTGTGGGAAGCCTCTCTGTGTTTCACTGTGCTTTCTGCTTGCTCGTTATTTTTTGTGCCTGAACAGCCTCCGTAGTTTCTTAGAGATTGCTGCAGCTGTGCCTCTGGTGTTGAAGGGCTTTATTAAGCACTTAGATACTACAGCCTTTGCCTTTGCATTGTCTAAGGTTGCTGGTATGTTAGAGTGCTCTGTGCACTGCTACATTGTCCAGTTCTGTGTGAGTTTCTAGCTTGTGACTGGTTAGCTTGGGCATAGCTTTCCTGTTAGCTTGTGTACAGCTTTACTAGTCTTCTTGTGTTTAGCTTTCTGGTTTTCCCGTGTGTGTTTTCTTTTGCTTCTGGAGCTTCAGCCCTAGTTCTGTCTGTTGCCAGTACTCCTTGTTACTGGAGCTCCAGCCATAGTCTTGCTCCTTGACCTGACCATTGCTTTGAACCTGACTACTGCTTTGCTAGCCGCCCGCCCAGAGACTTGCTTTGAACCTGACTACTGCTTTGCTAGCCGCCCGCCCAGAGACTTGCTTTGAACCTGACTACTGCTTTGCTAGCCGCCTGCCCAGAGACTTGCTTTGAACCTGCCCACTGCCTGAACCCGGATATTCTCTGCCTGTGGCCAGACCTGACTATTGCCGGAACCCGGACATTCCCTGCCTGTCTGCCTTGCTTTCGCCTAGGTGCCTGGGGGCACTTCTGTATCCTGATTCCTGTTGTTCCTGCTTGCAAGTTCCAGTTCTGGTTTTCCTGTAAGCCCTGCCGGCTGCCCGAACCTGAGGGCTCAACCCTCGGGTAACGGTGGCTAAGCGTAGGTGAAGCCTAGATCCAGTGTGTTCCTGTCCAGCGGGTTCCGGTCCCGTGGGTTCCAGTCCAGTGGGCTCCGCTCCAGTGTGTTCCAGTCCAGTGCGCACCCATCCGGTGCGTTCCAGTCCTGTGTTTCCCTGTGCAGAACTCCAGTCCGGGGTTCCAGTCCAGCCTTGCCTCATCTCTGCCTTAAAGGTGACCTTGCCTGCCACTGCCGCTCCACGGTAGTGGTCCAAGGACTCACAAACCCAGTGCTTCCGGGGAAAGGCCTGACAGAATGCCAAGGTCCTCAAGAACGCGACAGAAACAAAGGATAAAATAAATCTTTATCTGAGACGTGCTCTCTGCTTCCAGCAAAAATCATTTTGATCCAGCATAGGAGTCCTGGGGGATGGATAGCTGAGAGAGAGGCTCAGTAGGCAGCCTGGGAAAGAAGCTGTGTCTGCTGGGACATGTAGTTCCGAAGCCTGTTGCTTCCCAGGTGGGAAATGCCCTAAGCTAATCAGCATAGCAGTTCCAGGAAAGAGGAGTAGCTAGAAACCAGACATGAGAGAGGGGCTCAGCAGAGAGTCTGGGAAGGAAGCTGTGTCTGCCGGGAGATGTAGTGCTGAAGCCTGTTGCTTTCCAGGTGGACGGGCTGTAAACCCCTGAGATACGGATAGTCCCAGAAGGAGTGAGGACGGGCTGAAACTCCCTGGGCTAGATAGTCCCTAAAAGAACAAAAGGCCAGAGGCAGGTAAAAGCCAAGCATAGCAGACTAAGAAAACAGTCTGGAAGAAAAACCTAGGAAAACTGTACCTGGTAGCCTGGGTAAGGGGTTAGAATTACCCTGGTGTGTGAAAAGGGGTTAGAATTACACCTGTGTGTGAAGGGGGATTTGGAATTACACTGGATTATAAAGAGGGTGTGGAACAGGTTTGGAATTGCTCTGGGTTGTAAAAGGAACCTGAGAACTACCCTTGGTTGTGAAAAGGGGAATGTGTTTAAAGGGAAACTGATGTGTGGTGTAATGTATGACCTGCGAGCTTGTAACAAAGAGCAAAGCTTTAATTAACTGTCTATTACATAACTGTGCTGGGAGAACAAGAAATACTTATGGTTGCATTATGTTACTCTCTAGAAGATGAAGAATGAATGGAAGTGGTGATATCCAGAATAAGTGCTATTTTGTTTATTTTAAAACCTTGTAGAGACCTGGTTATTTGATAGGAAGCTGCCTAGGCCAGGTATGGTGGCTGATACCTAAGACCTTAAAATAATGGGCACGGTAGCTCACCCCTAATAGAAAGGGAGTCCCTCGGGGCCAGTCCTCCACTATAGCAAGTAGACTCTACTCAAGCATTCCTTAGCACCACTGGAAGAGTTAGGACCGGGATAAAACCCACTAGGGCGCCCCCTAGCGGTGACAATGGCCACAACTAAATGTAGTTGTGGTTCCTGGCACTAAGCGCTATTCTATAAACCATGCCAAACTGTAAGCACAGTTTATAGAATAGCAATAAGCACTATTTTTTTCGGTGCCAAGTTTTAGGTGCCATTTATAGAATCTAGTCCTTAGTGCACAAGGTTATGCATGCAAGTTATATAATAGTGTCAGTTGTGCACGTAACTTCATAGCTTAATTAGTTACTGATTGGTACTAATGAGCAATTATTGGCTATATTTGGTCTTAATTAGAAACTAATTAGCAGTTGTGTGTGTAAAACTGCCATTAATCAGTATTCTATAATTGCACAAGCAAACTCCAGAGTGCATAACTGCAAAATGGGCATGGACCTGGGAGGGGCATAGTAGATCAGGGGCGTGCCTAACAGTTACGCACATGGGTCATAGAATACTAGCATTTACGTGTCTAACTGCCTACATTTAAGTACAAGTATTTACACCAACCTTTGAGCTGGTATAGGTGTTCGCATTAAATGTTAAATTTAGGCGTGTAAATGTGGCCTTAACCTAGTATTCTAGAATTATAGAATTCACACTTAGGACCAGATTCATTAAATGGCACTGAAAGGTGCCGGTAAAAGTTCACACTTAGCTATTCTATTAATGGCCCTCTGGGCTGAATGCTGTTTATAGAATAGTGCTTAGCATGTATACAGGCACCCAACTTTGGGCACAAAGACTTATACCAACTGAAAACTTGTGGAAATCCTGGTGCAGAACTTGGTCACGCAGCCCCCAAATTCTATAACACTGCATGTAATTTTTTGGAATGTCCCTGACTGCCCATACCCCTCCTATAGCCACACCCCCTTTTGGGTTGTGTGCAAAAGGATTTGGGTGCGATCTTTATAGAAATTTGCACAGCCAGATCCACACACAAATCTAAATTAGTCAATTATCATCAATAATTAACAGCCAGTTATTGATTGTTAACAGCCTGTTAAGTAATTTATTTGTGCACTGATCTCAGGATTGTGCGCAATTTTGGGCACCCAAATTTGGGTGCCATATATAAATCCAGGGTTTAGTGCACATCATTCCAGTGCCTAATGCTGGGCAATTTATACAGAATTACCCCCAATGAGCTTATTATACATCACAGCAGTATTCTTCAGTGTAAGACCTGCAAGCCAGTGGTGGCCCCTGGAGACCTCTGGGGTGGCCTTCATCATCATTCTGTCTTTTTTTCTGTTGCTTTCTGCCTTTCTAATCTAGTTCATGATAGAAAGAGGGAGGTGGATGGGAGGAAGAGACACATGCTTGAAGGACAAGGTATTTCTCAATAGGTGAAGAGAAGAAAAAAATCATGTTTCTTACCTGATAATTTTCTTTCCTTTAGTCCCAACAGATAGATCCAGAGACAAGTGGGTTATGTCCCCCCACCATCAGGTGGAGATAGAAAGAACACCAGAGCTCTGCCATAAAGGATATTATGCAGCAGCCTCACTTTCAATATGTTTGATACCAAAGCAGTAAGGAAACCATGAGCCCATGAAGAAAAATCTCCTGCCTCTGACATACAGAAGGGAAGAACCATCTGCAACTGTGGTTAGCAACTGCGGTCTTTCCCTTGTATCATCCGTCCTCTGAAAATGACTCCTGGAACTGATCTGAAACACAAGACATCAAGAAAGCAATACGGAAGCCCAACACCATGTCACAAAGAAATCAAAGGCGGACCTCTAGATTGATCTGTTGGGACTAAAGGAAAGAAAATTATCAGGTAAGAAACACAATTTTTCCTTCGATTATGTCCCACAGATCAATCCAGAGATAAGTGGGTTGTACCAAAGCAGTCCACAATTAGGGTGGGACACGGTAATCTCTGAAAACAGGTACGCTGCCCCAAAACCTCAACCTTCAGTAAGCATCCATGGATGGTGCTGCTAAGGAAGAGCCACCAGCCAATGCACAGCAGCCCATGGAGAACACAGAATCAAATAGTGCTCCAGTGAAGGAAGGAAGAACCAAAACCCCCAACCAATCTATGCAAATCAAGAAGAACCCTGGAAACAGGGGAAGTACATACAAGCATCCCAAGAACATGGCCACAAACTAGCAGAGCTCGAGTGCAGAAGCCCACCAGGAAGCAAAGGCCGACTAGAGGGGTCCCCAGTAGCTGACCCAAAACCCCTGACCAAACAAGGAGAAATCTACACAAATCAAGAAGAACCCTGGAAACAGGGGAAATACATACAAGCATACCAAGAACATGACCACAAACTAGCAGAGCTTGAGGGCAGAAGCCCACCAGGAAGCAAAGTCTGACTAGAGGGGCCCCCAGTAAATGACCAAACCCCGCAGTGTCCCAGATAGGAAGGCAGACATGAAAAGCTGCCGCAGGTCTACCCCAGGCCTACCCCAGCAAGGAGTGTAAGGCCAAGAGCCAAAGAAGAGCTACAGTGCAAGGCAAGAACATGTGTCTAGCCATAACTGAGGAGAACAAGACATGGCCTGCCAAGAAATCCAGTAACAAGAGAGGGAAAAATGCCCCCACTGGAAGAAGGACCATGGTAATCCCCCACCAGGTCCACCAAGAGGCATTCGGAAGAACAACCACAGACAGACTGGAGCTCTCCAGGCTGAAGAGGAATTCTGATCAACAAATGAGATATAACCGGAAGGCCATTCAGCAAGCACAGGATGAATCCCAGGCCTGGACCCACCACTGGGAGAATGGAAAGAGTCCTGAGATGAACCAGATCCCCACTGCCTGGACCACACAAGGACAATGTACAGAGGTCAATATTCCATCTTCATTCTTCTTGATCTTTCAGCTGCTTTTGACACTGTCGATCACAGCATACTTCTCGATACCCTGTCCTCACTTGGATTCCAGGGCTCTGTCCTTTCCTGGTTCTCTTCCTACCTCTCCCACCGCACCTTTAGTGTTCACTCTGGTGGATCCTCTTCTACTTCTATCCCTCTGCCTGTTGGCGTACCTCAGGGTTCTGTTCTTGGTCCCCTCCTCTTTTCTATCTACACTTCTTCCCTTGGTTCATTAATCTCATCCCATGGCTTTTCCTACCATCTCTATGCTGATGACTCCCAAATCTACCTTTCTACCCCTGATATCTCACCTTGCATCCAAACCAAAGTTTCAGCGTGCTTATCTGACATTGCTGTCTGGATGTCTCAACGCCACCTGAAATTAAACATGACCAAAACCGAGCTTCTCATTTTCCCCCCCAAACCCACCTTCCCACTCCCCCCATTTTCTATTTCTGTTGATGGCTCTCTCATTTTTCCTGTCTCCTCAGCTCGAAACCTTGGGGTCATCTTTGACTCTTCTCTCTCCTTCTCTGCTCATATCCAGCAGATTGCCAAGACCTGTCGTTTCTTTCTTTACAACATCTGTAAAATCCGCCCCTTTCTTTCCAAGCACTCTACCAAAACCCTCATCCACACCCTTGTCACCTCTCGTTTAGACTACTGCAATCTGCTTCTTGCTGGCCTCCCACTTAGTCACCTTTCCCCTCTCCAATCGGTTCAAAACTCTGCTGCCCGTCTCGTCTTCCGCCAGGGTCGCTTTACTCATACTACCCCTCTCCTCAAGTCGCTTCACTGGCTCCCTATCCATTTTCGCATCCTGTTCAAACTTCTTCTACTAACCTATAAATGTATTCACTCTGCTGCTCCCCAGTATCTCTCCACACTCGTCCTTCCCTACACCCCTTCCCGTGCACTCCGCTCCATGGATGAATCCTTCTTATCTGTTCCCTTCTCCACTACTGCCAACTCCAGACTTCGCGCCTTCTGTCTCGCTGCACCCTACGCCTGGAATAAACTTCCTGAGCCCCTACGTCTTGCCCCATCCTTGGCCACCTTTAAATCTAGACTGAAAGCCCACCTCTTTAACATTGCTTTTGACTCGTAACCACTTGTAACCACTCGCCTCCACCTACCCTCCTCTCCTCCTTCCTGTACACATTAATTGATTTGATTTGCTTACTTTATTTTTTGTCTATTAGATTGTAAGCTGTTTGAGCAGGGACTGTCTTTCTTCTATGTTTGTGCAGTGCTGCGTACGCCTTGTAACGCTTTAGAAATGCTAAATAGTAGTAGTAGTAGGCTCAGAGCAAGTCTCGACAAGCAAAAAACAGAGCCAGCCCCCAAATCTGGACCCTCAGGACCAAACCGGAAACAGGCCAGGCTTAATAGCCATGGTCCAAGCAAGCTAGCCTGAATGGACAGGACCAGAAGCAGAAATGCCTGCACAGCCTGCCCAGGGTAACAAACGCTAACTAGAGCTGGAGGCAGCAGAACCAAGCCAGGCTCGACAGCCGATCATGGAACAAACCCAAGCATGATGACCGAAGCCAGAACTGCACCAGGCTCGATGGCCAGGGCCGTAGCCGGATCCGTGCAAGGCCAGACATCCAGAACCATGGCAGGCAAGGCTCAACAGCCTGAGCCATAACTAAGCACTGTTGTACTGCCAGAGCCAGAACCAAGCACTGCTCTACGGCCCAACCAGAGCTAGGCAAGGTCCTACGGCCCAAGCCGAAAATAGTTAAGGCCCTATGGCCAGCTCTGGAGCTAGATAAAACTCTCTGGCTGGAACTGGAGTTAGCAAGGCTCTCCAGCCGGATCCAGAGCTAGGAAAGACTTCCAGGCCGAAGCTACAATGAGGCAAGGCTCTCTGGCCAAAGCCGGAGCTAGGCAAGGCTCCATGGCTGGTGCCAGAGCTAGGCAAGGCTCCACAGCCAGAGCTGGAGTTGGAACTAGGCAAGGTTCCATGGCCAGAACTAGGCCAGGCTCTACGGCCGGAGCCAGAGCTAGGCCAGGCCCTACAGTCAATGTCAGAGTTAGGCAAGGCTCTACAGCTGAAGCTGGATCTAAGCAAGGCTCAATGGCTGAAGCCAGAGCTAAGCAAGACTCTATGGCCAAAGCTGGAGCTAAGCAAAGGTCTACGGCTGAAGCTAAAGCTAAGCAGGCTCCACAGCTGAAACCAAAGCCAAGCACAGCTCTATTACCGAAGCTGGAGCTAAGCAAGGCTCTACGGTTGAAGCTGGAGTTAAGCAAAGTTGCATGTCCGAAGCCAGAACTAAGCAAGGCTCTTTGACCGAAGCCACAGCTAAGCAAAGCTTTACAGCCAAAGCCGAGCTAAACAAGGATCTACGGCTGAAGCCGCAGCTAAACAAAGCTCTACGGCTAAAGCTTGAGTAAAGCAAGGCTCTATGGCTGAAGCTGGAGTAAAGCAAGGCTCTATGGCAAAAGCTGGAACTAGGCAAGGCTCCCCAGCCGGTACTGGAGCTAGGCAAGGCTCCCCGGCTGGAGCCAGAACTAGGATAGGCTCGACGACTGGGGTCAGAGCTAGGCCAGGCTCGACAGCCAGAGTCTGAGCCAGACAAGGCTCAATGACCAGAGGCAAGGAAAGGTGAGGCTCATCTGCTGAAGCCGGAGCAATGCAAGGCCCGATGGTCAGAGCCGAAGGCAGAGTGAGTCCTGGCTCGACAGGACCAAAGGTAGGCAAGGATTGACGGCTGAAACCAATCCCAGTGAGACCCAATGGTCGGGACCGGCAGTAGGCGAGGTTCAATGGCTGGAGCCATCACTGGGCCAGGCTAGATGGCCAGAGCCACAGCGAGGCCAGGCTCGACAATTGGAGCCAGAGCTAGGCAAGAGCTGATGACCAGAGATGGTGGTAGGCATTGCCAGACAGCCAAAGCTGGAGCAAAGCTCAGTCTCCGGGGCTGCCAGCCAGAGCTTGTATGACCAACTCTGGGGCTGGGGCAAAAAGTGACAGCCAGAGCCAAAGGAAAACAAGGGGGTAACGGGAGCACCACATCTAGGCAAGGCACCATGGAAGAAGCTGGTGTAAAGTTAAGTCTGATGGGCATGGCTAGTCCAGATAGCCAGCCAGCCAGAGGATGGCCTGACTCACTAAACAGAGCTGGGAGGAGGCAACACTGGAAGGCTGAAGCCAAACTAGGCTCAATGGCCAGATCTGGAACTAGGCTAAGCCCAACGGACAGAGCTGGGACCAGGCACTATGAGCAGAGGCTGAGCCAAACCTCACACATGAGGTAGACCATGGCGGATGGCCAGAGGTGGGTCGATGCCTGGTGCACCAGTCAGACTGCCAAAACTCCCCTATTGCCCTAGCCAAGGCAGAGGGCCGATACTGCCTGCCTTGGGATCCCCCAGCAGGCCTATCTGAGAAGGAACACAGACAACTGGCACAACATAGACTGACACTTCTTTTTTTAAATTTTTTATTTGTACCCTGCACTTTCCCACTCATGGCAGGCTCAACGCGGCAGGCAATAGAGGGTTAAGTGACTTGCCCAGAGTCACAAGGAGCTGCCTGTGCCGGGAATCGAACTCAGTTCCTCAGTTCCCCAGGACCAAAGTCCACCACCCTAACCACTAGGCCACTCCTCCACTCCAGAAAATCTCCATCAAAGGGTCCAGGGTAGCCCCTCTGCGGCTGCTCAAGCAGAGAGAAGACTGAGCACAGTAGGACCCACCTGAACCTCAGAGAGAAAAGGGCCAGGCCACCAAGACCCGGATAACAGATGAAAGGGGAACCTCCAAAGGTGATAGGAAACTAGGCACTACATGGGAGCCAAAAAAGGGCTGCCTAATGGCAGTGCCGACTGTCAAGCTCTGCGGAAAACAGGCCCAGCCGAAATAACATAGGTGCAACGGACTGGAAACACCCCCATAGGCAAGAGGAGCCGAAACCTCCTTAGGCAGAGAGAGCTGAGAGGAAAAAGGAAAAATACCACCAAGAAGGTGGAGATACGCTAAAATCCTACGCAAGGAAAAGCATAAAGCAGGGAGTAGGAAAGGTAGCCTTCTCCAAGAAACCGGGGTAGACGTATGTTGAAAATCAAACTTTTATTCCAAGAAAAACAGTGAAAAACTCGTTTCGACCAGCTGGTTTTGGGCAAAATGCGCCTTCTTCAGGAGTCTTATAGTGTGTAGCTGATTTTGTGTATTCGATTATTTGTAAAGTATCGGTGTTATGTAATATCAGATATGGATATTATCCGATGTCTCTGCCAAAAGGGATCTCCGTTGTGTGCGAATCGCTCCAGCAAATCACTGCTTTGTGTAGAGAGAGCTGAGAGCCACACCAAGAGTGCCAAGCGGAAGCCACCAACCCAAAAACTCCCAGCACAGAGAAGACAGGTTCGAACCCTGCTGTAGCTGCACCAAAGGAGTGGGGGGCAACCACCTCCTTGGAAGATAGCTCTGGGTCCCTGCCTCCTGGAGAAGGCAGAGATGATAGGGACAGAATCAAATACTGCCAAAAGGGTCTTAACCTTCATCATCTCTCTTTCTCCTTCTTCACTCATTTTTTTCTCTTTACTTTGGACAGTTTGCCTCATGTTGTTAATCTGTCCTTGTAAGTCTCAGATGCAATAAAATGTATGCATGTATGTTGGTGGTAGACTGTGAAGAAAGGAAAAAAAAAATATATAAAAAGCAGAGTATGATGCATGTTTCTTTAAGAATCTTGAGGCCATATTTAAAAAGCAGAGTTAATTGTGTAGTGGTTTCAATATGATTAGTGTGTACACAAAAATAAATATTGCCAACTCTTGGGAAAAGAAGAGGCAATACTTGGAAACAGACTTGATTACTGGTTTATTTTCACTGTATTGTCACATGGAAAGTAAAAAACAGGAAGTGTGTGGTGAGGTTTGCTTTTTTTCATAAAGCATGTTTTATGGTTTATTAATTTATATATTCTGCTTATAATTAAGCAGAGAATAGAGCAGTGCACATAATCATAAAAATTTACAATAAATAAATACAAATCAATATCAGTTACTTGTAGGGCTTGAAAAGGGTTTTTTCTGCTCGGTTTGTCTGGCATTCTTTCAATGCCAATTTAAGAAACTATACATACATTTACCAAACTGTAAATAAAAATATTCAATACCCAATGTACAGAAAATGAATTTTATTTCTCTTCATCAATGCACCGGATTTAGTACATGGCAGTTTCTCTGAAAATACAGAACTAAACATCCCCCCCCCCCCCCGTTTACTAAGCCGCTAGTGGCTGCCGTGTGGCAATGCTGACATCGGGCTGTGTTGGCATTAGCGCACCGGCAGCTGCTAGCTCGGCTTAGGAAACAGGGGGGTTATTTTGTTACAATAGCTTGATAAAATTTGTGATAAAAAATTACCATTCTCCAAAAAGAGACAAATTTGTTAATGCCAATTTGACACTTAAAATTTTCTATGATCATATCATTATATTCCAGTCAGAGCCAACATTCAGAGAGACCTATTAAATGACAAGAAAAAAAGAAGGCAAACTATTAAATAATATTCCTGGTATTCTCCCAGTACAGTACCTATGTGGCATTAAAAACTACATTGATTTGTTCTACCTATTAAGTGGCGTCTGAAATGGAATCACCCATTTTCCCGGCTCTAGTGCAGGCCTTTTCAACTCTGATCCTCAAGGGCCAAAATCAGGCCTGGATTTCAGGATGTCTGCCATGAATAGTCATCATAAATTTACATACATGTGGCCTGGCTACCAAATTTATTTGCATAGGCTGATTACTCTGAATACCAGACCCTTGAGGAATGAAGTTAAGACCCTCTGTTCCCAATTACTAGTTATTCCAATCACTACAGAAACATGCAGCTAGCAGGGTGCCTACTACAGGTGTGTACAGGCTATATAGCATCTCAAATGCACTTCAATAGATCTACATCTTAAGTGGAATCCCTGGTAAATGCTTAGCATCTCAGGCAACAGAGCTGTCCTTATCTTCAGTTATTCTCATGTGACATTGCTGTTTCCTGTTAAAAAAAAAATAAAAAGTATATACTTACAGTTAAAGCATATCTACAATTCTACGAATGGCGCCTAAAAAACTGGCACTGAAAAAAAACCGCTTAAGTGGTATTCTATAAGCTGTGCCTAATGTTTGGCGCGGTTTATAGAATACAGCAGTGGTTCCCAAACCTGGTCCTGGAGGTACCCCAGCCAGTGAGGTTTTCAGGATACCATGAATATTCATGACAGAGCCTGCATGCAAATCTCTAATGAATATTCATTGTGGATATCCTGAAACCTCACTGGATTGGGTGTCTCCAGGCATGGATCTGCACATAAATTTATGCAAGTCACAATTAAATCTAATTAGTGCCAATAATTGCCTTATTAAAAAGCAATTATTGGCACTAAGTGGCTTGTTATTTTATTAAATTGTGAACACAAATCAGGGGCACACCTAAATTTGCATGGACAATTGTGGGTGACTCTTATAGAATCAGGGGGACATTGTGCATGATCTTTTAAAAAAAACTTCTTCCCTTCAATTCTATGCATTTCTTTTCAGCTTTATCTTTAAAAATAAGGGCCCAATATTTAAAATGATTTAACAAGGGAGGAGAGGCTCCTGCCTGTTTAAATCATGCAGATTGCACCGTACCTGGATTTTCAGTGACACTTAACTGGATAGCGCCACTGAAGCTCCGAGCAGACCCCTGCAGCACTATCTGGTCAGCAGTGGCTTAGGAAGGGGGGGCGGTGGGGCGGTGGGGCGGTCCGCCCCGGGTGCACGCCACTGGGGGGGGGTGAACCAGCGGAGCTGACGCAGCTCCCAGCGACGTGCACTCAGGGCGGAGCGGCCCTCCGGGGGGGGGGGGGGGCGCAGCGGCGACCCGCCCCGGGTGTCAGCTTTCCTCGCTACGGCACTGCTGGTCAGTACTGGGAGGTCTGGGAGCAGAGTTGGGGCAGACCTGGACATTATCCAGGCACCAACTGAAGGAGAGCTCTGGAATGAGGGGGCATATGACGAAGTTAAGAGGGAATAGGCTTAGGAGTAATCTAAGAAAGTACTATTTCACAGAAAGGGTGGTGGAGCCTTGGAATGGCCTCCCAGTGGAGGTTGTGGAGTTGAGGACTGTTTCAGAATTTAAAAAGGCATGGAATAAGCAAGTGGGATCGCTTAGGAAGAGTTAGGGGTTACAGAGGATGGGCAGACTGGATGGGCCATCTGTGACCTTTATCTGCTGTCATGTTTCTATGTTTCTATCTACCACTGGATAAATAACTGGGCATCCTAATTTTGCCCAATTAGCTATCTATATACTGCACTGAATTATATTACATTATACAGGACCTATATCCCACAAATACCAAAAATTAGTTCACTGTGGGTTACAATAAGAGGGGAATTAGTGAACCATTAGTACACAACTAATACAATTATAAAGAGAAAGAAAAAAAAACATCTGAAAGCCAGATGTTTTACCTAAGGTAAAACATATTTCCTAAACAAATAAGTTTTAAGCAATTTTTTAAAGATTAGATAATGGCTAGTTTTCCTAAGCTTCAGTGGTAAAGAATTCCAGAACAAAGCAGCTTGGGACGAAAAAGAGGACAACAAAAATTTGGCTGATCTTACTTCCTTCATAGAAGGATAATTGAATAATGCTTGATCCCGCAAATGGCAAGAATTATGACCTAACAATAGATTAATCATGCTGTTCACATAAGGAGAGGCATCACCATATAAAATCTTAAAGACTATGACCCCTATCTTAAAATGGACCCTGGTCTCAACAGGCAGTCAGTGCAATTCTATCATAAAAGGGGTTAATGGGTCAAATTTGCCTAATGACAAAATTAATCTAATTGCAGCATTCTGCACCATCTGTAAACATAGGAATAAAGCTTTTGTGAAACCAGAAAAGACTACGTTGCAATAATCTAATCTAGATTAAATAAGGGATTGCACCATAAATTTAAATGTTGCTCTGTTAACTTCCAGGAGACACTGGGTGCCTGGAGATTCAGTGCCAGTACCCTGAATATCAAAGCAAAAATCAATTTATGGCAGTCAGCATGTACAAAAATGCCATTGGCTGAAAACTGGGGAGAAAGGGATTAAGTGTTAAGGCCAGCGCATATGCTTGTCATCTCATACTTTCTAAATACAGTTTCTATCTTCCTTTTTTGAATACAGGCTGCTGTACCACACTTGGTTTCATTTTATTATTTTTCCAAACCAAAGGAATATTTGGGAACTCCTCCATTCAAACCACCCTTCCCTTCTCACATCCATATCAGACACACACAGATGCATGCAGGGGGGGGGGGGGGGGGGTTGGAAATAATTTCATGAGCCATGCTCTTGATGCTTTGCATGTATCTGTGTGAGTGTGTTTGCGTATTCTGGCTCTGTGTGGTCCTACGCCTGGGAGAACAGACAAGAGGGACATGATGGTTTGAAAGGAGCAATCTCCTAACTGCTCTGTATAAGTGCTTTTATGTGTAGAAACTGGAATTTATTTCTCTCATATAAATCCATTGAGCCATTTTTAGGGGATTTTATTACTCTGGGACCCCCAGTCCAGCCTGACTCATTTTTGTTTTAGTGTTTCTGCTCTGCGCCCCCCACAGATGCATCAAATTTGGTCCTGTTCCATTAACCTTTTGGAGGGCTATTTTGCATCTAGACACAGACATTCTCTGCCTTTTGTGTGTAATTTCTTTCCGATATTTTCTTGGATTGGAAAGATTAAAAAGTAATTAAGAGTACAAAACAAGTAAGTCTTGATTGCATAAATCTTCACAGCCTTTGACTCAGTGCTTGCCAGAAGCCCCTTTTGCAGCAATAATAGTTATAAATCATGTAGGATGTGTCTATCGATTCTGCACAATGGGATGATTTAGTTTTTGCCTGTTCTTTTTGACAGAATAAGTCAAGCTCTTTCAAGTTGGCTAAGCATTGGCAGTCTTCAGGTCATGCCACAGATTCTCTCTCTTTTTTTTTTTAGAGCTCTCAAGGAATTGCCTAGGAAACTAACATCTCCACCATATCACATTGGACCCCAGCTGAACTTTATGCAGTGTTTTACTCATTTTTTTCGGTCAGTCCTTTTAGTTGTCAGCTCTTGCACCTGAGTATTTGGTCTAGGACAACACTACAATACTTTGCTAATAATGCAAAGCCTATATTTCCTTTTGTTGAAACTAATCTTATTGCTTTATGTTAATATCTGTTTAATAATCCAACTGATTGCTTATATTCTTATAAATACCTTTGTGTGCTTCAGTGTACAATACAGTTACTAAGTATATGATAAGGCTTATTGCTGAATACTGCCTGTCATCTGGTAAATTTTGGGGTGTGTGAAGAATAAGGGGCTGTCCTATCCGGGGAGGCCACTAGGTGGCGCTGTTCCCATAGAAATGGGGGAAAATGCCCAGGATGAGTCACTAGAGGGAGCCAGTAGGGGAATGGCCAGGTGGAGGTTGCTAGGACCAAGGAGAGTCCTGGGATGGAAACAGGTGTAGGTAGTTGTGGGCTGGGTCTTGCCTGGAATTAGGGGGAAGAGCCTAAAGGGGTGGAGACGCTAATTAACCACCTTATACCTGCCTGTGTGGTGAAAGAGAGGAGAGGAGCTGGAGACCTGGCAGCTAGAGGAAGACAATCTCCTTGAAGGTACTGGCTGAACTCTGTGGACTTTTGAAGCTCTCTGCTGAAAAGGTGACAGCTGCACTACTCTCTGAGAAAGAAAAGTAAATGCTTTTGTTTGGCTGTTTGAACTGTGAAAGTTTGAGGAACTGTTTTAAATGTTTGAATTGAAGAAGAAATGTTTAAGAAGGAGTAAGCCATGAAGATTATGTTAAACTAGTAAAAAAGGCCTGTTTCTGTTTTAAAGGAAACGGGCGCTAGCAAGGTTTTCCTCGGAGTGTGTATGTTTGAGAGAGTGTGTGTGAGAGTGACTGTGTGAGAGAGAGTGAATGTGCGAGTGTGTGTGTGTGTGTGACAGAGAGAGAGTGAGACTGGGTGCGAGTGTGTGTGTGAGAATGAGTATGTGCCAGGGTCTCTCCTCCCTCCCAGTTCCAGGGTGGCTGCCCCCCAGTCTGTCTCCCAGTTGCAGGGTCCCTCCCTTTTTCCCAGTCGCAGGGTCCCCCTCCTCCCCTCCCCCCTCCCTGCATCCGTCCCCCCCCCCTCCCTCCCTCCCTCAATTTAAAAATGACAGTGTGAAACAGCAGCTCCTAGTTTTGCTTGTTTTTTAGTGTATACGAATGACAGCTGCATAGGGGAGTGGAAACAGAGATCAACCAATGTGCTTCCTTGCTTACCTCCCCTCCCTCCTTCCTCCCTCAATGTAAAAACGACAGTGTGAAGCAGCAGCTGTTCCTAGTTTTGATTGTTTTTTAGTGTATAGGAATGATGGCTGCATAGGGGAGTGGAAACAGAGATCAACCAATGTGCTTCCTTGCTTACCTCGCCATCTCGCCGCCCTCCCTCTTCGTCATCTCAGATGGTCAGACCCACTGCTCTTTCCCTCCCCCCTGTATTCCAATTCGCCAGTCGCCGCATTCGTTCGGTCGACGTCTTGCCGTCCTCCCTCTTCGTCCTCTCCGACAGCCGACGGCAGCGTTTTTTTGAGGGCGGAGTCAAGTGTTGAACTGGGTGGGAGGGGCGTGAGGGCGGTTAGGTTACGCGGAGGGGGGCGGAGTGTGGGAGGGGCGTGAGGTGGGACGTCACTGATGGTGCCTCGCAGACCACGGATCCACGGTCCCAGGCACAGAGCGTTGGAGGTGAGAATTATATTATAGGATGGCAACTAATAAAACCTTTAGTTATAAGAAGCCTGGTGTTGGTGAACATTTTGGAAAGGTGAAGAGGAGGCAGAGAACTCCCCTGTGTTTGAGGCAGAGTCCTGGTGAATTACCGAGGAGTGTAGAGCCCAACTGTGACTGTGTGTGAAGGAAGCTAAGCAGGGTCAGCCCTGGCCAGAGCCTGGACCAGTGACCCGCTCACAGGTGCAAAGGGGTTAGTCACAGAGCTCAGGGAGCTACTGTCTCTTTTGAGACCAGCAATCCACACTTTACAAGTCCCAGAACCCTGATTCCAGGTGTTGAAGAGCTCAGTCATATAAAGCAGTGGCGTAGCTAAGTGGGGCCACGGGGGCCTGGGCCCCCCAAATTTCATCTGGGCCCATGGTTTTGCTGGCAGGGGTCCCTAACCCCCACCAGCTGAAGCCTTCTTCAGCGCCGGTCTCTGGCGCGCCGCATTCCCTGACTTGTGCTCTTTCTTCCTCCTGACGTTCTGTACATTCCTTTAAATGAAACTGAGCATACTCAGTTTCACTTAAAGGAGCGTGCACAGGACGTCAGGAGGAAGAAAGGGCAGTGGACAGGGCAGCGCCAGAGACTGGGCTGAAGAAGGCTTCAGTTGACAGGGATTAGGGACCCCTGCCAGCAAAGGTATTTGCTGAGGTGATAGTGGTGAGGAGGGTGGGGGCAGCGAGGCAGTGGGGGGGAGGTGAGGTGGTGGTAGGGGGGCAAGGCGGTGGGGTGGCTGACTAAAATGTGCCCCCTCACCTTGGGCTCTGGCCCCCTCCCACCGCGAAGTCTGGCTATGCCCCTGATACAAAGCTAGACCTGGAGGTGTACTGGGGCCTGCCTCAGCTGCAGGGTGGAAAAGATGCCTCAAGGGTTTATCAGATTTATCAGGAAAGGAATAGAGAATAAAGAATAGCATAATGCTGAAGAATTCTGTGCAAGTCTGGTCACTGTGTCTCAAAAAAGATAAGGTGGAATTAGAAAACGTTAAAAAAAAAAAGGCAACCAAAATGACTAAGGGGATTGAATGAAATATGAGAAAAGGCTAGGGAAATTGAGGCTCTTCAGTTTGAAGCTGAGGGGAGATATGATAGAAGTCTATAGAATCCTGAGTGGAGTGGAGCAGGTAAATGCAAATTGCTTATTTAGCTTTTTAAACATTACAAAGTCTAGGGGACACACCATGAAGTTCCTAAGTAGTACATTTAAAGCTAATAGGGGGAAATATATTTTCACTCAATGCATACTTAAGTTCTAGAATTTGTTGCCAGAAACTATGGTAAAAGCATTTAGCATAGCTGGACTTACAAAAGGTTTGGACAAATTCCTGGAGAAAAAGTCCATAATCTGTTACTAAAGTAGACCAGGGGAAAGCCACTGCTTATCCCTGGGGTTAAGTAGCATGAAATCTTGATACATTTTGGGATCTTGCCAGGTACTTATGATTTGTATTACTCATTGATGGGAACAAGATACTGACCTTGATGGACCTTTGTTGTTAAGTTCCAAAAAAAAAGCTTGAACTTTGAACTTAAAAGATCAAGCTTTTTTTTTTTTTTTGGAGTTTCCATCTACCACCATGAGAAATTTTGATCTGCATATTGCTCCTAGGCAGGGGCGTAGCCAACCCTCCAATTTTGCAGGCACCCAAGGGTGAACTGCGGGGGGGGGGGGGGGGGGGGGGGGGGGGGGGGGGGGGAGAGACGACACAACGCATTCCTTCCTCCTCCTTTCTCCTTTCCATTCATGCACACTAAACATATTTATTGGTGAGGATGCGGAGGCCAAGCCAGCCAAATAAATACAGGTGCCTGAGCTGCTCCCCTCCTCCTTGTGCTACTTCCTGATCTGTCTTCAGCCACCGACAATGGGACTTCTTTCACAGGCTGAGCATGTGTGAGAAGTCCCAATGTATGCAGCTAAAGGAGACCACTGATTTCTGTGTTAAGGAAGCAGCACAAGGAGGAGGTGAACATCAGCACTGTATTTATTTGGATGGCAGGGCTTCAGCATCCCTGCCAGCAAAGGTAAAGGGATGCTGCAGTTCTGGAGGGGCTCAAGCCCATAATGGGGGGCCAAGGGTCCCCCATGGCGACGCCACTGATTCCAGGTCAGGTTGTGAGCCCAGGTATTACAATTTTTATATCTGGATACATTAGGAAAATGAAAAATACAATTTAAAACAAATGTCTAAAAGCACAATAGTTCTCTGTACTTACAAATGAAGTCCTGTTTCCAAACTTGCTCCAGAATGTCATTTTCACTTTACTTTCGTGTCCCGTTCTTTGATCAAAGGCGTTACAGGCATCAAAGGGTGGAATGTACAAATGAAGGCTCACTGCAGACTCTGTGTGACTACTGTTTTCCACGCGGTGCAAACCAATGGAGTCTGAAGAAAAGAGAAGAGCCAAAACACAAGGGAAAGATTCATCAGCAATTTAGTAACATTTTTAGCCCCGGCATGTTCATTCAATTTATTTACATTACGATGTTTACATTTAAGCATTAATTCATTTTTCATTTTTTTGTTTAGTTACTGTTTTAATTCCTCGCCCTCAATAACATATCTGTTCACATTGTTTTAGCTTTCTTATCTGAAGATAAAATATTTGTGATTCACTTGAGCAATATTACTCTGATTGGTAAGACAGGCAGATTTTCTCTTTGATTCTGAAGCACTTTTGATGTTACTTATGATACACTTATGTAACTCACATTGGTTCTGCTATTATTGTGTATCCGTTTGCACACTTCACTTTGTATGTATTATTATCATTATTTATACATATATATAGCTTCTCGTTTTGTAACACAACTCATTGTTTTTTGACACATTTTATGCATGTAGCCACAGTGCAGTAGTTCTGCACACTCTTTGGAACATAATATTGACTATTGGAGTGGGGGGAGTGGCCTAGGGGTTAGAGCACCAGTCTTGCAATCCAGAGGTGGTCAGTTCAAATCCCACTGCTGCTCCTTGTGATCTTGGGCAAGCCACTTAACCCTCCATTGCCTCAGGTACAAACCAAGATTGTGAGCCCTCCTGGGACAGAGAAATATCCAGTGTCCCTGAATGTAACTCACCTTGAGCTACTACTGAAAAAGGTGTGAGCAAAATAGAAATGGAAGTATTGATGACATTTATGTGACTTTTTACTTTTTATGTATAACTTTCCATTTTTTATATATATTATTTACCCTTTAATCAGCTTATCATATGCTATGTAATACATTTTTAATATGAATGGACAGTAATTTATTATTCTATTAATATATACATTATTTGATTTATTTAAAAAAATTTATTTTTATATTTTTTTGTATTTGACAGATGAGGTGACCCTAAGTAAATATTCCCTATCTACATGCCTGCAGATGAAGGTCTATTAATATTACTTTATTGAATTAAATAGTTTTTTTCGGTGTTGCAATCAGAATCATGTTTTGTGTTTTAAAACATTTTTTTCTTATATGATAGCCTTTTCATGGCTATATATTTCTTGAGGATTTTGATTTCTGTTTAATTAGTGAGCATAGAGCAAACTAAGGACATCATTGAGAATCCTTTTTAAAGGCAGACAATAGTGGGTGAGACATCAATAATTAATATTCAAGCTGAGGCCAGTACTAGCCCTGAACCAACTGTTGCTCTGGCATATCGACACTCAACACCCTGCCCCCACCCCAGCAGCATCAGCTGTATCTCACTCCATGCTTCCCATTCTCCTCTTCTTTCTCAACCCCTTCTTTCTGGTGTACCTTAAAAAGTGTCTTCCCTCATAGAAGGTGTTGGAAGCAGTGGCATTTTACATACTCAGCCTATGGTTGGTCCTGGACTCTGCTGCATCCTGTTCCTCTCTGATGTAACTTCCTGTTGTCCATGGGCCGGACACAACAGAGCAGAGTCTAGGGCTGGCCCAGGCTGCATCTGTAAAGCACTGCCTTTGTCAGTACCCTCTACAGGAAAAGATAAATTTTAAGGTACACCAATGTGGGGGAAGGGGATGAGAGAGAGACGAAGATATGCCAGACCGTGGATCGAAGATGAGGGAGATGCTGAACCCGAGGGGGGGGGTGGAGGGGGGGGGGGGGTACTGGGCCACAAGGGGATGGGAATAGGGACCTGGAGATTTCTGAAGTGGCTTGCACATACAAGTGTATATAGCCAGTTATACTAGTATTCTATAAAGGAATTTAGGTGCCTACATACCTTTATATTGAGGCAGTGGGCAAAGAAAGTGTTAACTCTGAGAAATGATATTAAAAGCTTGAAGTTAGAATTCTAGCTTTTTACCTGGCAACTAAAGTGAAGGAATGTCATCTGGTTTAGGTTATTTACGTTTGCCGGGCTGGGTTAGAAAGGTCAGAGACAGGAATTTCTTTCACCCTGGTGAATGATGAAAGCTAGCTCAACAGCTGTATATTATTAGGCATACTGAATAGTTTTGTAAGCAGGCAGTTTGTTTAGGATTAAATAGAAAAATGCTTAGATAGAAAATACTATTTAGAGAGAGAGAGGCAATAGATTAGTATTTACAAGTTTTTGATATTTAGAATATGTCTTATAAGAAATACTGATTCTGTGTAGTTAAATGTAGAATACCTTTTTAAATCTAATGTTACTCTCTGCTGTATTTTCTAAGCAAGGACTGCAGTGAAGAGGCCAACATGTGGTTTGACTTAGCCATAGTTCTGGCTGGTTCAATGTATAAGCTGATAGGTGAACGAGGTCAGGGCTAGTCAGCTCTCTTCTCCTTGATTAATTATAGCTAAGTGTAGGACTGGCCTCCTGAAAGAAATAACAGACCATAGCCGTATGCTATTAAGTAAGATTAGCCTTTGACCCCTTTAATGAATGCCAGAGTCCAGTAAGCAATTTAAGCTATAGATGAGAAATCAATCATGATGAGAATATAAGAGTTCTAGTGCCATATTGTCTGGCTTGAGGGGCCCCAGGTTAGAGGTCAGTTTGAGGAATACCAAACCTATGTAACTGATATTTCAAAAGTAATGATTGGTTGAGGCAAAGTGACCAATCTATTCCTTAACCAATTGGAGAGTAAGGGGGCTGGGCTAGGCTAGGCTGGATAGAACTGTATTTAAGTAGGAGCAGAAGCAGTTTACGTCAGAAGGAGCTCAGAAGAAAGAGAAGGACAGAAGGAGCTCAGAAGAAAGAGAAGGACAGAAGGAACAGACAGAAGAAGGAGAAGACAGCATAAGAAGAGAAGCAGCTGAGACAAAGACACAGAGAGCTGAGAGAAAGACACAAAGAGAAGAAGAGACTTAATGCTGATGTCTTGCTTTGTTTGCTGGCAAATAAAGAAGATTTTTCTCTCATACTGGTGTGTGCTGTCTGACTCCTGAAGTATCACAAATTCATGCATCCATTCCTGCAACAATATAATTGACTCCAAACAGACATCTTTCTAGTGTCTAAATTTAGGCACGTTTTTATAGAATTGGCTTGCACATACAAGTGTATATACCCAGTTATACTAGCATTCTATAAAGGAAATTAGGTGCCCACGTTCCTTTATAGAATAGGCTCCAAACAGATGCCTTTCTATTGTCTAAATATAGGCACCTTTTTATAGAATTGCCCTCCAAGTGTGGTAGATGTAAACCTTTCCTTTATTACATTGGTTAAGTGCGAAAGTAGACTATTGGCCTGATGCAGGCATTTGTATGTCAAAACACGGCCCATGTCGGGTTCTTTGATTAAAGATCTCTTGATTGTTCCAGTCCTGAAGGCCTTTTTGCGCTTTTTTTTTGTTGTCTTTACAACTCAATACCAACAGAATGAATAAAAATTGTAAAAGGAATGGAAGATGCCAATGATTTTCCTTGAAATAAGCACTAAAATTAATGCATGTTGTGATCAACAGCATAGCCACATGTTAATCATTGACTCCTCCCCCCCAAAAAAATTCATATTTCCTCTGCCTCCCCTCGCTCCCCCCCATATTATAATTAAAGTATCTTAGCTGATGGGAATCCCCAAGCTCCTCAACTGAAGACATTGAAGCCCACCCCCAGTCAGAAAAGTGTGGCAGTTAGTGGCAGCACCTTGAGTCACTTGTGCTCATATTGCAAGCATGTTCAGTTGTCACCACAATAACTGAGCTTGTGTGAGAACTGAGCATGCTTACAATGTCTATATCAGTGGCTTAATGAGCTACCAGTGACTGCTGTGCTTTTCTGACTGGGGGCCAGCCTCGTACTGTCTTCAGGCTGATGGGGCTTGGAGAACCCTACCAGCTACATAAATTGGTGTGCCTGAGGGTGGGTCTGAGGCAAACATAGAGGGACTAGGCCAGCCCAGTCCAGGCCCACCTGTAGCTATGCTCCTGGTTCTCATATATAGTTTTGAAGACAATTGCTACAGACCTATATACTCAAAATTATTAATTCTATCTGTTAAATATTGCTAATACAATGGGGTCAGCTTCCATAAAAGGGGTAGAGGTTACAGCCGCTGTTTTCCTCCAGAGTCAGCAAGGGCAGGAGTGAGTGAGATTCAGTCCTACCCAGATGACCCACTGGACCACCATGGACCTTAAGGTAGGCCCAGGGGAGGGAGCTTTCTTGCAGGGGAGGGTGTCCTGAAGTAGCCTTCTTGTGGGGTGGTCCCAGAGAGGGCTTCTTGTAGTGGCCCTTCTTGTGGGAATGAGGATTTTGGGAAGGGGGTACAATCATGTTTGGGGAAGGGGTAAGTTCTTGGGTGGGTTGGGGGTTCAGGAGATACATCCAGACAAAACCTCATGTTCAACGTACTATCCAGTTAGCTGAATATCACACCTGCCCTGCTTGCCTTCTGATTGTGGACAAAGGCCAGCCAAAGCCCAGATATTCATTGCCAGTACTTGCATAGGTGCTGGCACTTAATATCAGAGCCTAATTCAGCTCACGGCGGCTGCAATGTTAAAAAGCCGCTGACCCCACCAGCTGAATATTCATTGGATAATTACCAGTGGAAAGCACTTTCAATGTGTATGCAGTGCTGCTACCTATCTGGATAGCACTGCTGAGTATATTTTATTTATGTCTTTTTTAAATGCCACAGCCAGCAATTTAAAAAATGCTTACCACCAGATCTGAATATTGACCTGAAGGGTTTTTTTAATAGCCAGACTCGAGAGATTTCAAATGGACAAGACGAAGGGAATACTTACCATTGATGTAAGCACACTGATTCTCCTTCAGAACATGTTCTGATTTTTTGACCATCTCCTCTTTAATTTTTTTGTCAGGCCACTCAAATAGTGTCTCCTTTAGATTTCCCTGAAGCATCTTCAAAAAGCAGTGTGAGTCTGTGTGATCATGGATACTGCTACAGAGGAAGAATAACAATCACATCAATAAATGCATACAATCGTCAATCACTACAGCTCCAATATGCACCCTATTTTTTTTACTCTTTTTGAGGGAAAAAAAAACATAATTAGGCCAGATAATCTGAGCTAAATTTAAGTTAAGTTCCTAAATTTGTGTCCTATTTTGATCCAAATTTAGGAGCATAAGTTTCAACCAAAAATTCATCTCAATTTAGGAACGTATAAGTTATGCTTATAAATTTAGGCCCGCTATTTGTTTGCCTAGGCACCTAATTTCACCTCCACCCTAAATCCATCCCTGTTGTCACCCACTTTTATTCTTCTAAATTTAGAAGTTTAGTGAAATTTTGAGCATAAATTTAGGTACTCAGCCCTAGTAAATTTTGAAAGAGCCTAAGAAGCGTAACTCTCAGGTTTAGGAGAATAAGAGGGGCATAATTGAAAGGGGTGCCCAAGTTTTTCTGAGGCATCCATCTTTCGTTTCGAAAATATGGTCAGGGGCGCCTAAATCTTGACATTTAGGTTGTCCCTAGAGATGGTCATCCTTAGACATGGTCGTTTCTGATTTTCGGCGATAATGGAAACTAAGGACGCCCATCTCAGAAACGACCAAATGCAAGCCCTTTGGTCATGGGTGGAGCCAGCATTCATAGTGCACTGGTCCCTCTGACATGCCAGGACATCAACCGGGCACCCTAGGGGGCACTGCAGTGGACTTTATAAATTGCTCCCATGTACATACCTCCCTTACCTTGTGTGCTGAGCCCCCTAACCCCCCCCAAAAACCCACTACCCACCACTGTACACCACTACCATAGCCCTTACAGGTGAAGGGGGCACCTAGATGTGGGTACAGTGGGTTTGTGGTGGGTTTTGGAGGGCTCACATTTACCACCACAAGTGTAACAGGTAAGGGAGATGGGCCTGGGTCCACTTGCCTGAGGTGCACTGCACCCACTAAAACTGCTCCAGGGACCTGCATACTGCTGACATGGAGCTGGGTATGATATTTGAGGCTGGCATAGATGCTGGCAAAAAATATTTAAAAACATTTTTTTGAGGGTGGGAGGGAGTTAGTGACCACTGGGGGAGTAAGGGGAGGTCATCCCCGATTCCCTCCGTTGGTCATCGGGTCAGTTTGGGCACCTTTTCATGGCTTGGTTGTAAGAAAAAAAGGATCAAGTAAAGTTGTCCAAGTGCTCGTCAGGGATGCCCTTTTTTTTTCCATTATGGGTCAAGGATGTCCATGTGTTAGGCACGCCCAAGACCCGCCTTCGCTACGCTTCCGACAAGCCCCCGGGAACTTTGGTCATCCCCGCGATGGAAAGCAGTTGGGGATGCCCAAAATTGGCTTTCAAAAATTACCGATTTGGGTGACCCTGTGAGAACATCTCCCCCTTTCTTTCCAAGCCTTTCCCTGAGTTAACCTTCTTTGTCCCATTATCCAAAAGGCAGCTGCGTACAACGGCCTCTTTACTGTAGCCCGCCTTTCTGATGTAACTTCCTAACTTCCTGTTTCCTCAGAAGCAGGCCACAGTAGAGAAGAGGCCAGTGATGGTGGCAGGGCAGCGCATGGGAATTGCTGTTGCTGCTTTTTGGAAAATGGGAAAAGAAGGTAAACTAGGGGAAGGGGTGGATGAAGGAAGGGGGGAGCTGCCAGACCATGGCATCTTAGCTCTACCTCAGGCGGCATCTTGCCTTGAGCCACCCCTGAGCAGTATAAATGAATCTCCGTATGCTGAAAGATCGGAGCAGCGTCTCATGTCTAGTTTTTATAGACATGAGACACTGCTCCGAGCATGATTTAGCACTACAGTATCAAAAAAGAGCCACATATATTCCTCCATCAATTGGATAGAATTAGTAATCAGCATACGGAGAGAAGACTCCTGATGCAGGCCTGTATGGCCGAAACACAGCTGTGTCGAGTCCCTTTCTCCCTGCTATTTTTTTTTTTGATTAATAAAGTTTATTTTTTTAATTTTTACAACCATAGTGTCGTCTTTTTCATGTATTTTTCATTATTTTTTATGTATTTATATATTTAAATACATATTTTATGACTATTTTTAAATTTTGATGTTTTTTACATAATTTTGTTTTTTATTTTTTATTTTGTTCTTGTTAGTCATCTTCGCTGTTTTTGTCTTCTGTGGTTTTTCTTGCGAAGACTGGTTTCTTCTGTTTTTTTGTAATATGTTATAATGAGCCCTCCAAGGATAAATAAAAACAAAGGTACACTATTACAACAGCTATCACACTTGCAGGTGTCTTATAAATTCAGGTACAGCAGGCATTTCAACGTTACAAGAGGGAGCATGTATTTGTACAGAAATAAAAAAGTTAAAGTGAGAGTTATACATTGTTCAAAGTCCACTGCACTGATCACTAGGCTACTCTTTACACTTACTTGCTGCTCTTTTAGGAATGGCCAAAATTCCTGAAGCTATCAATGGTATATACTGTCACTTTCAATTCTTAGTGGGGTGAGAGGGTCTCAGTAACCACTGAGAAATTAAGGATGGGTCATACCTTCATTCCTCTAGTGGTCAGCTGCTCAATCAGGGCACCTTTTTGTACCCTGGATGTGATTGAAACAGGTCTAAGAAAAATGGTCTTCTTCTTTTGCCTTAGATGTTTCTTCTTATTCCATTATTGCTGAAAGATGTCCTACTACTAATCATTTCTATAGCTCTACTAGATGTACACAGTGCTGTACACATTATATGCAGGTACGTTTTCTGTCCCTAGTGGGTTCACAATCTAAGTGGGCCTTTTTCAAAGGCATACTAGCATTTTTAGCTTGCGCTAAATGCTAGAGATGCCCATATATTCCTATGGGTATGTCTAGCGTTTAGCGTGCACTAATCATGCTACTGTGCCTTTGAAAAAGAGCTGCTAAGTTTTTATACCTGGGGCAATGGAGGGTTAAGTGACTTGCCCAAGGTCAGAGGGAATTGAACCCAGTTCCACTGGATTGTAGTCTGCTGTACTAACCACTAGACCCTCTCTAGTCCAACCCAAAACATGCCTCCAACATTCTCCCTTGCTATTTGGATGAACTGCAGTATAAAACATCCAAATTCTGCCTTTCAAAAATCACAATTTGAATGTTTTGGGCAGATGAATTTTATCTGGCCATTTTGAGATGTTCATCTGCTTTGAAAATGAGGTCTATAGGCACCTATGGAGCTCATTTTCAAAAGAGAAAAACATCCAAAAATTGGCATAAATCTGCATTTCTACTAACACTTGGACGTTTTTCAGCCATAATGGAACAAAACTGTTCAGGACTAAAACTAAGTCATTTTGAGCTAGACCTGTTTTTATAATGAATAAGGCACAAAAGGGTGCCCTAAATGACTACTGGAGGGAATCAGGGGTGACCCCCCAATACCCCCTAAGTGGTCACTGACCTCCTACCACCGCCCACAAATGTGAATACAAGTATGATTTAGCAACCTCTATGACAGCTTCAGATATTAGAGCCAGGTCTATTAGAGCAGCATGGCAAGGTCCCTGGAGTAATGTAGTGGTCAGTGCAGTGCACCATGGCGTGGGGGGCTCTGGACCCTATCTCCCTTTACCTGTCACATTTGTGACGGAAACTGTGAGCCCTCCAAAACTCACCAGAAACCCACTGTACCCACATATAGGTGCCCCCTTCACCCATAAGGGCTATTGTGTACATCTGTGGGCAATGGGTTTTGGGTAGGTTTTGGGGGGTTCAGCAGACAAGATAAGGGAACAACAGTGAGATGTATACCTGGGAACGTTGTTTTTGAAGTCCACTGCAGTGCCCCCTAGGGTGCCCTATTTATCTTCTGGGAAGTCTTGAGACCAGTCTACTAAAAAAATGCTGGCCTCTCCTACACCCCAGTGGCTTGATTTTCTGTTTTTCACTTGGACGTTTTTGTTTTGAAAGTGAACCAAAACACAAAACGTCCAAAGCACAAAATCTTGTTAGAAACAGTATTTTGTAAAACAAAAGATAGACGTTTTTCTTTTTGGAAAATGAACTTTCTTATTCAGATTTTGGACGTTTTTTGCAAAATGTCTAAAGTCGGACTTAGACATCGTATCGAAAAAATGCTCCTCCGCCTGTATTTATAAAGTAGGCCGCAAATAGATACCTTTTAGCCCTCTCAATCCAAGTCATCACTTATAAAATTACTCCCATAGTGCTTATTCCTTCCTCCAAATTACTAGTCTTGGTATGTAACATTTATACATGTTTGAGGCAGCATAATTACCACCTTATCTACAATCCATTCCATGACAAAATACAATCAAAATGTTTTTACTCTCACAGAATGTTTTACACGGCTTGCATATGGCAGTCCAAGCTGCCTTTCTTTCCTTGCATTTGGGACTGTCACAGAATGTAGACAACTAATTCATTTGGCCTTATTTAGTGTGCTTATAAATAATGTAGCTTTATGAAACCAAATCATTCTGGATACATTACCTGCCATGGCCTTCACCCCAACATAATATCATCAAATTAAACTTTCCATTTCCTTCATTTACAAGGTTTCGTGTGTACCTGAAAGAAAACAGATATAACATATGGTTATGTGATCCATCAAAGACCTTGCTCTTCTTCCCAGCAGAAACACGGACAAGACCTAGAAAATGAAATGAGATCTGAGCTGACTTCTATTCCTGTGGATTCTGGAACTTACAATACGGAGCAGTTCCGTGTGCCAGGATTGATCACAATGACACAGCTGCACGAACTACCCTCTCCAAGAAAGGGAGCCTGGGGGATAGCAAAACATGGTGAAAACTGATCGACTGGCATTTTTCTTTTACTCCAAAACTCTTAGTGTCAGAAATGTAAGTGAAATGTCAAATAAGATTACACTGTACAGTTTCTTCAAAAATTATGGGTCTGGTATTCAACTGGATTTAACCAGCCAGGTTAAATCATGCTGGGCATCTCTGGACGGAACATTCAGCAGATCTTAACCAGATACTGCCGCTGAATATCCCCTCTGATTGCTTTGGCACTGTCTGGGCAGAGCTGGGAGGGTCTGTGAGGGGAGTTGATATGGTCCCAGAGGTTATGCAGGCACCAGCAGTATTCAGTGCTGGTGCCTGCATAGCTAACTGGTCAAATAAGATCACTTAAATTACCATTCTAATTTTGCCTAGTTAGTTGCGTGGGTACATTACTGACCATCAGCTGCTGCACCTGCCTAACTGACCTGGGTATGCAATACTGGTGCCCAGCAAGACCCAGCATTGAATATTCACAAGAACATAAGAATAGCCATACTGGGACAGACCAATGGTCTATCTAGCCCAGTATCCTGCATCCAGCAGTGGCCAATTCAGGCCAAGTACCTGACAGAATCCCAGGTCTAACTTAGCTGGTGGCAGTTGCTGGCTGAACATTGACTCGAATGTTTCTAGCAGAAACAAGACTATAGTATCTTAGTGTACCCAGTACTGAACTAGGATAGGAAGCTAAAGAATATTTTATACAAGTGAAAGCATCCATTAATTTTCAAAATCCAGTTCTTAGTTTGCAAATAATTGGAATAGTAAAAACTGGATTTTGATCTGATTTATCCATGTTTATTCCTATTTTATAGTTTATCTACAAGAAAAAGCTTTTCATAAAAGAATAAATAAGGGGGGGGGGGAACGCTATAAGTGGGCATCTCCATTTAGACACCCCAATTTCAAATGGCGACAGCCTATTCAATAACAGAATCTGGGCACCCAGATATAGATACTAGCATAACCTGGTATCAGCAAACCTTTCATTTACACACCTGTAGTTACACTAGCCCTAAACCTGGCATAATACTATGCTTGTAGGTGGAGCCCTGCACATGTATACACCCCATTGCTGAATATTGGTCGGGACCCACATTTTAAAAATGCCAAGTCACAGCAGTAATGTAGCCAGATGGCTGACTGGGCTCGACCCCAGAGAGGGTGGGTCCAAAAATTCATCTCTTCCCCACCCTTCTCACCACTCTCACCCCCCCCCCCCCCCAAAACAAAAGAAACACCTGAGCTGGCAGGGATTTGCAAGCCCCACCAGCTGAAGACCTCCTCCCAGCAGAAGAAACACTTACACCCTATTCAGCTGGTGGCAGTATCCCTGAGACGCTGACATGGCTAGCCTCCGCGCCTCAGCTCAAGGCAGAGGGCTGTCCTTTGCAAAAGCGCTGGCTGCCTGAGCAGGAGGAAGCCTTCAGTTGGTTCAGGTATTTATCATTTTGGATTTGCAAGCAGGCGAGGTATGGAACGGAGAGTAGAGAGTAGATTGGGGCTGGGGAGGGGATGAATTCTGTGCCCACCCACCTTGGGCTCGAGCCCACCCAAAATCATCTGTCTGGCTATGCCCCTGCCTCGGGGAGCAGTATTTTCCACAACAGTACTTAATCTGTATATGCATCTTTTCTGTGATGTACTGGCAAATCTAGAACTATTTTTCCATATATATGCCACAAAATTATGATCAAACCACTTTGGCTGTACCACAGAAAGGTTGGTATATCAAATCTATGACCCTAATAATAACAATAATCTATTTACCAGGGACAGAGGATGTGAATACAGTAGTGGCTGTCTTAGATGAGATGGTCAATAAATTCTCAGATTGTTGGATGTGAATGGATTAAAGTTACATTTCAAGAAGATGCAGACGATGGTGATTTTGCACCTAAATGCTTTGGGGGTCCTTTTACTAAGGTGCGCTGAAAAATGGCTTGTGGTAGTGTAGGTGCGGGTTTTGGGCACGCGCCAATCCATTTTTCAGCGTGCCTGTAAAAAAGGCCTTTTTAAAATTCTTGCCGAAAAGGACATGCGGCAAAATGAAAATTGCCGCACGTCCATTTTGAGTCTGAGACCTTACCACCAGCCATTCACTTAGTGGTAAAGTCTCACGTGGTAACTGGGTGGTAATGACCTATGCGTGCCAAATGCCACTTAGCACACATAGCTGACGCATGCCAGAAAATAAAAAATATTTTTTATGCACGCGTAGCAGACGCGCGCCAGAAATGAAATTACCACATGGGCCATGTGGTAGCCGTGCGGTATCTCCATTTTGGCATGTGTTGAGCACGCGTACACGCTTACGCGGCTTAGTAAAAGGGCCACTTGGTGATTACTGAGGAAGAATGTATTGACTAATGTACTGCCACTATAACTCAAATACCCCATAGCAACTCCTTGTGATCTTTGGCAACTCATCGAGCCTCCATTGTTTCAGGTATAAATTTAAAGGAACTTTTATTAAGCTGCAGTGAAAAGTGGCCTTAGTGGGTCCTTTTATGGGGTTTTCCTGCACTCTAAGGCCAATTTTACCACAGCCAGAAAAATGTACTTTTTGTATTAATGGCCATGTGTTAATTTTGCCATTAGCGCATAGCCATTAAAAAAAATTACTGTGTGAGCACTTACCACCACCCATTTTGTAGGTGGTAAGGGCTAATACAGTTAGTGTGCAGTAATGTATCTGTGTTAACTGGTTAGACCAGAAACACCCACTCTCCGCCCCTAGACATGCCCCTCTAAAAATATTTCTTTTAGCACGCAGTTAGCATACACAGATTTGGCAGTTACTGGAGGACACCTGAGCATGTCTGTTGAATAGTAACTAAGTGAATGTAACAAATTACTGTACTTACGTAAAAGCTTTGTTGCTTTTACTTGTAAAAAAAGTACAGGAATCATTTGTTACTTTTACTAAAGTAAAACTTTCACCAATTTTTAGTACTTTTACTCGGTTATGTCTGATGCTTGCAGTTAAAAGTAAAGAGCAAAAGCGGAAGCAAGACATAAATGACGATTCGTCAGTAAACCAAATGAAACAGCAAAAACTGGAACTGGGTTTTGTTACTGCAAACCTCGTCAAGCAAACAGTGGATCGTCTCATCTTAAATTTTGCTGTTCAGTGAATATAGCCTTTGAGACCAATGGAGTTGCCTGTGTTTGTTGAACTGGTTACTGGTCTCCAGTCAAACAGAACAGTGATAAACTGGGTCACTTTGGAGCATAGATGAAGCTGAAGCTAGTTGCAATTCTTGGTGAACAGACATATGTCTCTACTACAACAGACTGCTGGTCATCCCATGGAAAATTTACATTGGGCTTACTTTCCACTGGATTGATTGTCTTTAGAGAGGATGTTTGCTTATCTGGCCTTGATTGAAGGATTCCCACAGATTTGACATTCTTGAATCAGTTCTCAAAGATATTCAAACTGAGTTTGCCATCAGATAAAAAATTGTTAGAGCAACAACACAATGATTCCAACTTTGTGAATTCTTCTCTGTAACTGAACAGCATGAAGATAATGATGAAGATGAAGATGCAAGTGATGAATTAGACAGCGCTAGTTCTAATGTAGATGAAAATGACAACGATGATGATAAAACATTCTTTTCTATACGGAAGTCAAGTGTTTCAGACAGAGATTCCATTGATCAATACCTGCAGACTGGGCAGGTAGGAGTACTTTGCAATATCTGAGGTCAGGAATGACTTAATGGTAATACAGTGAACTTTGATCCTGGCAACCTGGGTTCAATTCCCACTGCAGCTCCTTGTGACTTTGGGTAAGTCACATAACCTTCCATTGTCCCAGATACAAAAAACTTCAATTGTGAGCCCTCTAGGGACAGAGAAAGAACCTGCATATAATGTGTACAGCACTGCATGCAGCCATGGAAATGGTTAGTAATAGTACTATCACAAAGTTGAGTGGAGTTTTACTTGCTGTTCATTAGTGGTTACTATTGTATTTACTGTTTACAAATATTTTTCTGGTATTTCATTGTGAGTGTGCATTGTTAACTGCTGAGAATTTTATGATTAGCAATATGGAAATGTATTAATAAATAAGGGGATATTTTAGAAAAAGAGATCCTTGGGTAGCTGTGAGTGAAACAGAAACAAAACAGGAGACAACCCACTGCTGTATCCAAGCAGACAGTACAAACAGCAGCAGTGATCCAAGCAAGGGCGTAGCCAAACCTCGCGGTGGGAGGGGGCCAGAGCCCGAGGTAGGGGGGCACATTTTGGTCTGCCAATCACTGCCACCCCCTCCCACCGCTTCGCCGCCCTGCCACCACCCCCCCACCTCGCCGCCCAGCCACTCCCCACCCAAAAATAAAATGACCGCAAGAGCCACGCAGTAACCCGGCAGTAACTCCATTTTGGCACTTGTTCGGTATTTCTATAGCGCTACTAGACGTACGCAGCGCTGTACACTTGAACATGAAGAGACAGTCCCTGCTCAACAGAGCTTACAATCTAATTAGGACAGACAAACAGGGCAAACAAATAAGGGAATATTAAAGTGAGGATGATAAAATAAGGGTTCTGAACAAGTGAACAAGGGTTAGGAGTTAAAAGCAGCATCAAAAAGGTGGGTTTTTAGCTTAGATTTGAAGACGGCCAGAGATGGAGCTTGATGTACCGGCTCAGGAAGTAGACGCATACGTGGCTTAGAAAAAGGGCCCTTTGTCCTGGATTGATGATATTTTTATATGGTTGTCAGTGCAGAAGAGCTTAGATATTACTTACTCTGTTATTTCTACATGTATAATTGCTATTAAGCATTGGGCTACAAGGCACATGCTGATAAAACAAAAATTTTGTAGTTTAGTAATTCTTTACATACAATTTCATCGGTAGTTTTATTAGGGCAGTCACAGTCAATACTGGTTGTTCATACATCAAGAGTTTTGAACACTCTTGATTCACTGCTGTCCTTTGAACCTCAAATAAATAATTTAATGAAAAAGGTATGTTTAAAAATTAAGACAGCTAAGATTGATACGGTCATATTTTTATGAAGGGCATTTTGCACTTTTAGGGCCCTGTTTACTAAGCCACGCTGTAGGCGTGCTAGCATTTTTAGCGCATCCAAAAAATGAGTACGCGCTAACACTAGACACATCCATATATTCCTATGGGTGTCTCTAGCATTAGTCACACAAATTTTTAGTGTGCGCTAAAAATGCTAGCGCACCTTAGTAAACAGGGCCGTTAGTGCGATCATTTATATTGTTACATTTAGATTACTGTAACTTGGTTTATATTGAGTTACTGAAGAAACAATTGGATAGGCTGCAACTACTTCAAAATACTGCCACTAAATGATTTCCTGTAGTAAAAAATATGATAGGGCTACCTCTTTATTAATCAGTTTGCATTGGTTACCTATCTGGTGTTCAAATCATTACATGGTTTGGCATCTATATTTATTTATTTATAACATTTGTATCCCGCATTTTCCCACATATTAGCAGGCTCAATGTGGCTTACAAAATACCGTAATGGTGGACGCCAAGTACGGTAGGTTTTAAACAAATACAATAATTAAAAGGGTCAGGTAAGGTAGGGGTAAATGGATACAATAAAGGACAAGGAGATTAGAAATAAAATATTCATTACAATGTATATATAGATGCATTGTAGGGTTGAGGTAATTAAGTAGAATCAATGGGGTAGGCCTTGCGAAACAGGTATGTCTTTAAAGTTCGTTTGAAGTCTTGATGGGCAGGCGTTATTTTAACACTCTTTGGTAATGCATTCCACATTTGCGTACCTAAGTAAAAAAAAAATTGGATGCGTAGATTGACTTGTATCTGAGTCCAACGCAGCTTGGATAGTGAAGGTTTAGATAAGTACGTGATGAACTGATTCTGTTTCAGGCTAATTTGAATGATCTGCTTTTTCATTCCTTTTCACAATTATCATTTAAATGTAAGAACAGTAATATTATTCTGTATCCTCCAGTACAATATTTACTATCTAAAAAACTATTGATCGGTCTTATTCTTACTTAGCTTCTTTCTATTGGAATTCTTTGCTGCAGGATTTAATAATTGAGAAATCTTATATTTTATTTCATAAAAATCTTAAAACATTTTTGTTTATTGAACATCTAATTGCTCATTCTGATTAGATATATATTAATTGCTGTGTCTAATGAGTTATTTTGTTAAACAATGGCTTAAATAATTAGTGCACTCGATGTAATGGGTTTGTGTGTATAACTGATATTTGATGTATTAACGTTATTTTTGTACACTGCTTTGAACCTGCAAGAGATTTGGTGGTTAACAAATGCCAAATTAGATTTTATATAAACAATATGAAATTCTAGAGCTCATCCTCCCCCCCCCCAAAAAAAAAAAAAAAATCTAGGAACAAACATGAATTGACAAAAACATTTTATAATGGCAAGTGTATAAACTATTACACAAAGACTCCAGTATGTTTTCAATATCAAAAAAGACTTTTTTTTTAACTGTTGTGTCACTCTAAAGCAACTGACACTACTAAACTCTCACTCATTCCATCCATTCACCGTACACCACCTGTACCTAATTGTGGATTGCACAAAATTACACTTCAAACATAAAATATCTAGCACTTATTAAGTTTTCTTACATTTTACACAGATTCTACAATGTATAATGCTAAGGGACCACAATCCAGTCTACCCAGCAGAGTGATCTTGTTCCTTTAACGCCACGCTTTCCACTTGGCCAATGTGATCACGTAGTAAACTAGCGCTGGCTGTTTGATCCCAAAGTCTCTGTGCGGCGGTCTGTGGCCCACTCCTGAGGGAGCTCCAATCTGGCGTGCAGCCGTTTAGATCATTGAATATATGGTGGTGGTTCCTCCTGAGGAAGATTTTGTGAAATGCGGTCCAGCATCGGGGAACTAGCATGAACAGGAGATACCTTTGGTGGATTAATGAATTAGTCACCGATTACACAGCACCTGTACATTGATCTACAAGGACGTTTGGTGAAAGTGTGGATTACATTCAAGCAGTTAACAGAGTGTTTGCACATAAACTTGGTTCATATATTTGGGATCAAACAGCCAGCGCTAGTTTACTACGTGATCACATTGGCCAAGTGGAAAGCGTGGCGTTAAAGGAACAAGATCACTCTGCTGGGTAGACTGGATTGTGGTCCCTTAGCATTATACATTGTAGAATCTGTGTAAAATGTAAGAAAACTTAATAATTGCTAGATATTTTATGTTTGAAGTGTAATTTTGTGCAATCCACAATTAGGTACAGGTGGTATACGGTGAATGGATGGAATGAGTGAGAGTTTTAGTTAGTTAGTAGTGTCAGTTGCTTTAGAGTGACACAACAGTTTGAGCATTGTCCCCTAATTAGTAGTATTGCTATCAAGTGTATAAACTGACAAATTTACAAAAGAAGAAACAAGTGCACTTTTAAATGGAATAGGGATATTATAAATTTTACAGGGGCCCTTTTACTAAAGGCATTAAGCCCTTAACGTGCACTTATTGCATGCAGACAGGCTACTGCAGAGACGCATTAAAGCATTTTGCACTATTTTGCCTATTTGCACCAGCTAACCTGCTCATTACTGAATTTTATTAAAATTATTTTGTGAAGGGGGTATGTCATGGGTGGAGAGTGGGCATGGAAGTGTCAACTCACCAGCACATTATACTTAGTGCACACTAACTGGCTAACGCAGAGTTAATGCAGATTTACCAACCACAACATCGCTTTGTATTTGTTCACACCGGTGACGGCAAATGCCTCTCCGCAGGGCCGTGCCGATGCGGTAAGCGGGGTAAGCACCGCAGGAGGGCGCCCACCTCTGGAGGGCGCTGCCTCAGTGCTTACCCTCGCCCCGCGACGCCGAGGCCTTTAAATCTTTTACTTGCAGTCGCAGCAGCGTCTGTGAAAACGGAGCGCTGCCGACGTCTCCCTTCCCTTGCACTCGTTGGTTCCCTCAGTGTCCCGCCTTCTTCTGACGTCAGAAGAAGGCAGACACTGAGGGAACCAAGAGCGCGAAGGGAAGGGAGACGTCGGCAGCACTCCGTTTTCACAGACGCTGCTGCGACTGCAAGTAAAAGATTTAAAGGCCCCCAGGGCGTGCAGCGATCATCTTCACGGGGGGGGGGGGGGGAGGGGCGCGTGCGTGCGCCAACTGTTCTTCTTCGGGGGGGGGGGGGCGGCATAGACCCTTGGCACGGGCCTGCCTCTCCGGTACTATGTAAGCCATAGTGAGCCTACAAATAGGTGGGAAAATGTGGGATACAAATGTAACAAATAAACAAATAAATTAATTAATGCAATAAAATATATTTTTAAAAATCTCACAAAAGTGCTACATTAAATCTGGGCTTAGCGCACAGTAAAACCCCACATTACCAAGCATTAACCCCAGAATCTAGATCATTTTAGTAAAAGGGCCCCACAAGATACAATCCCAAACAAATATAATCACCATGCACCAAAATATTTCTTAGGTACTGTCCTATTGTGGATTAAAAACTGGTTAAAAGATAGAAAACAAAGAGTAGGATTAAATGGTCAGTATTCTCAATGGAGAAGGGTAGTTAGTGGGGTTCCCCAGGGGTCTGTGCTGGGACAGCTGCTTTTTAACATATTTATAAATGACCTAGAGATGGGAGTAACTAATGAGGTAATTAAATTTGCTGACGACACAAAGTTATTCAAAGTCATTAAATTGCGGTAGGATTGTGAAAAATTACAAGAGGACCTTACAAGACTGGGAGACTGGGTGTCTAAATATCAAATGACGTTTAATGTGAGCAAGTGCAAAGTGATGTATGTGGGAAAGAGGAACCCGACTAATAGCTACGTCATGCAAGGTTCCACGTTAGGAGTCACTGACCAAGAAAGGGATCTAGGTGTCATCTTTGATGATACGTTGAAACCTTCTGCTCAGTGTGCTGCTGCACCTAAGAAAGCAAATAGAATGTTAGGTATTATTAGGAAAGGAATGGAAAACAAAAATTAGGATGTTATAATGCCTTTGTATTGCTCCATGGTGCAACCACACCTTGAATATTGTGTTCAATTCTAGTTGTTGCATCTCAAAAAAGATATAGTGGAATTAGAAAAGGTGCAGAGAATAGTGACAAAAATGATAAGGGGATGGGACGACTTCCCTATGAGGAAAGGCTAAAGCAGCTAGGGCTCTTCAGCTTGGAGAAAAGGCGGCTGAGGGGAGATATGATAGAGGTCTATAAAATAATGAGTGGAGTTGAACAGGTAGACGTGAAGCATCTGTTTACGCTTTCCAAAAATACTAGGACTAGAGGGCATGTGATGAAGCTACAAAGTAGTAAATTTAAAATGAATCAGAGAAAATTTTTCTTCACTTAACGTGTAATTAAACTCTGGAATTTGTTGCCAGAGAATGTGGTAAAGGCGGTTAGCTTACCAGAGTTTTAAAAAGGGTTGGACTACTTCCTAAAGGAAAAGTCCATAGACCATTATTAAATTGGACTTGGTGAAAATCCACTATTTCTGGGGATAAGCAGTATAAAATGTTTTGTGCTTTTTGGGGATCTTACCATGTATTTGTGACCTGGATTGGCTACTGTTGGAAACAGGATACTGGGCTTGATGGACCTTTGGTCTGTCCCAGTATGGCAATACTTATGTACTTATGTAGGCTCCCCATTATTTTCAAATATATAGATCATCTTTATGATTATTAAAAAAAAAACTTAGATCAAATGTTGTGCAAAACATTGTGAAATCTTCATGATCAAATAAAACAAGTTTGCTTCCAGTTGTGAGAACATGATGACGTTATCCACATATAAAAAACAATCCCCCGGATTCTACAAAGAGCACTCAAATTTGCGCACTCAGGTGTGTGCGCAACTAAATTAAGTAATGAGCCATTTAATATAGTAATTGGGTACTAACAATCAAATATTGGTGATAACTGGCACCAATTTGGATTTACATGCACATCTTACTATGGTCTAGTCTATAAAACTGTGTTCCCAAATCCCATAGGATGCAATCCAAAATGAGGTGTGGCTATGGGAGAGGCATGAGCAGGTCAGGAGCATTCTGGAAATTTGCACGCAGTATTATAGAGTACCATGGAATATGCACCCAGATTTGTTGCCAGGAATTACCCGGTGCCACCATCTCTAGTCACATCTCCAGTAAGGCTTCCTTTCAACCAGGCCCCTAGCAGGAGGCAGAAGCGTGATGAGGTAGGTCTGTTTGGGGGAGGGGGATTGGTTATCGATTAAGGCAATTTGGTTAAATGTAAAAAAATTACTTTAATATGCAGTGATGAAGAAAGCTCCAGCGATGCTAGAAAACCAGAATAGGAGGGGGCAAAATATAAAGGAGTACACTCGCTCAACATTTCCAATTAGATGTTTTTCATGCAATATGAGATTAAGACTAATAAAATCAGTGCTGGTAATAAACTAATAAAAACAACATGCTATGATTAGAAGAGAATCACTTACTATAATAATAGCAAGCACTGAAGACGTAGATACCTTCTTGCCTGCATTCTGCAGCATTTACTGTCCTGATGATGATAGAAATTAGTACTTTACAATCACCACATCCTGATAGTTAATAGCTTTGTAAAAGGTTCCATATCTGCTTTCCTCTGATCTTCACCTCTTTATCAAGAATTGGAATGCCTAACAGATTACTCCAAATGATAAAAATCACTTTTGAGAGAGAACTGTGTTCCACTGAAGCTTGTTATCATGCACTGCAGAAGATAGTGGGAACAGAGCTATGCAATTAAACTCAAATACAAAATCTTCTCAAGACTTTTTGTTTGGCTTCAATATGTTAAAAAAAAGTGGCATGAAGAAAGCCATTCTGTTTACTCTGCTGTAACTCGCATCAGTATAAGTCAGGGGTTCTCAACCTACCCAGTCAGGTTTTCAGGATACCTACAATGCGTATACATGAGATAAATTTGCATACAATGGAGGCAGTGCTTGCAAATTTATCTCATGAATAGTTATCATGGATATCTTGAAAACCAGAGGTATGTCCCCAGGACTGAGTTGGTAACCACTGGTATAATTCCATTGACACAGCAATGTTTATTGTACTTTCTGCCACCATGGTTCAGTTCAAAAGAAGCAACAGGATGTAAGCATGTTCTGATAGTAGGCTTATGAGTAATGGAGCATCTGTCACAGCCAGGGGCGAACTGAGAGTGGTGGGCCCCCGGGCAATGAGGACTATTGGTCCTGCTGCCCCCTCCCTCTCCAGTACTGCTGCAATCCTCTCCCTCTGCCACTGACCTTTTCCTTAGTCCTGCAGCCAAATTGTCCGTCTGCCACTGACACTGGAACTTCCCTCTGCCGCAGCCTGTGCTTGTGGAAGAAGGAAGTGATGTCAGAAGGGGGCGGGCCGCAGCAGAGGGAAGTTCAGGCGTCAGCAACAGATGGCCAATTTAGCTGCCAGTGCTCCCAGCTGCGAAGGAGGGGTTCAGGGACAGGAGCACAGGAGGGGGAGGAGACGGGGTGTCCTGGTCAGTGCAATTTTTCTAGCAAAAAAGGTGCTGGTACTCAAATGCCAGGCCACCCTTCAGGGGTGGGGTAATCACTGAGGGACTCACCCCACAATAGCCAGGCCCCCTGCAACCAGTCACAGAATCTGTGACAAGGCAGAATTGGTGTGTTGAGCCTGAGCTCTTTCATTAAAACTTGTGGTCCATGGGTCAATTTTAACAGACACTGGAAAAGGTGCCAGTACCCCCTCAAAAAAAGCCCTGGTCCTGGTTCCAGAGGAGAGAGAAGGACATCACACATTGGGTAGGTGGAAGGGAAGCACTGCCCCCCACAGCCTGGGTCCTCAGGAACTGCCCAGTTTCCCATATGGTCTGTCCGCCCCTGGTCCCACCTAACATCAATACTCCATGGCTGTCACAGTTCATGTGTCTTGGCCAGAGTGGGCTCTGCAGTCTGAAAGGTGTCTCCTATGGTGGTGTTTCTCTACAACACTGGTTCTCAACCCAGTCCTTGGGACACACCCACCAGTCAGGTTTTCACGATACCCTCAATAAATATGCATGACATAGATTTGCATACAATTAATTGTGGATATCCTGAAAACCAGACTAGCTTGGGATTCCCTGAGGCCTGGGTTGAGAACCCCTACTTTACAGTAATAGGGGCAATCATTGCCTTCCATAACTGCAGCTGTTTGTGCTCTAGTTCTCACTAATTAAAGTTCATATTACAGATTTTACTACAGATCTCACTGTGTCCAGCCATCTGATATTGGGTGAAAGGAAAGAAGAGAAAGAAGAAATGCTAGCGTAACATTGTAGATGCTCTTTGTCAACAGCAATTTTCAAAGCTATGTACTTGAGTGAATATTGATTTACCTGGCGACATTGGCTGCCTGAAAATTGCCTTCTTTCAATCTGGCTAAAAATGCATGCGGTCTTCAATAGTGTCCGTTCTTTTATCTGGACAGTGAGGAGGTGATCCCATAGGCATATGTAAGTCAGGGGCATAAAATAATGCACATGGGGAAGGGGATCCAAGATGGCCAAAGCTGCCACACTGAGCACACCGGGAACAAAATTTCTTTTAAAGATTTCCTCAAGATTTTTGCCTGTTTCTGCCATGCCAAAGAGGAAAGGCAAGGATTCACCCTCCTACCTCTACCCCAACTCTGGCCTCAGGTCAATGTTCCATCCAAAACTATGCCAGTGCTTTGCAGGTATTAGGCATTAGACAGCGATGCGTTGCTAAGCCCCGTCTCACCTAATCCACCACCAGCAACATATGGCTCGCGTGTTGCTCTGCTAGAAAGGATGGAAGAGTCGCTTGGAGAGTCTCCTCCAGAGGATCTTGTGTTAGAAGGAAGAGGACAGATGGCATCTACAGAACTGAGAGACAATTTAGAAGATAAATCGCAAAAACCTGTGATTTGGAGGAGGTGAAAGGAGAATCACAGAAAGGAGCTGAACTGGTTCCTGCTCTACTTGCAGTTCCTCCTCCTCAGTAATAACTTTGGAGGATGTTTGGCTGGCAGTTGCTTCCAAGAATAAGGCCTGTTTATTATTTGCTCAGTTTGCCTCTCAAACATGTGAAAACTCAAGCTGTTGAGTCTAAGTCCTGTACATAGGGTAGATAAAGTGGATTTAAAGACCGTGAAAGAAGTTCAAGCTGCCTTAGTTTTGGATGACTGTTCTTCATGGAAAGATGGAAAATATGGAGAATGTTGCTAGACATTTGAATATTAGAATTTTGAATTTCTCCCCTGTTTACTATGGTGCTCATTTTCAAAGCACATAGACCTACAAAGTTACATGGAGGCGTATTTTCAAATCACTTAGTCTTAAAAAGTTATGTGGAGGGGCATTTTCAATAGAGCAACTAAGTTGAACTTTGGTTGTTTTGTGCTAAATTTTGAAATCCGAATAGGAAATATACCTATTTTTAAAATATCATTTTGAACAAGGTTTTGTGCTTTGTGTGTGTATCTTTTTAGGCCATTAAAAAAAAAAAAATACACAAGTTAAAAACATAGAAAATCAAGCCATTGGGATGTAAGAGGGGGCAGCATTTTTAGCAGACTGGTCCCCCAGACATCCCAGATCAATGGGATACTGCTATGGATTTCATATAATTTAATGCTCCCAGGTACACACGCCACTGTTGTCCCCTTCTCTGCTGAGCTCTCCAAAGCCCACCCAAAACCCACTATCCCCAATTGTATACCACTGCAATAGCCCTTATGGGTGAAGGGGGCACCTATATGTGGTACAGTGGATTTCTGGTGACATTTGTTGGAATCACAGTTTCCACCACAAGTGTAACAGGTGCGAGATATGGGCCTGGGTCCACCTGTCTACAATGCACTGCACCCACCACTACACTACTCCAGGGACCTGCATGCTGCCCTAATGGACCCGACTATAACATCTGAGTCTGTTATAGAAGCTGGTGAGTACTATTTTTATTCACATTTTTTTTTGGGGGGGGGGGGGGTAAGGGGAGTCACCCCTGAATCCCTCTAGTGGCCATCTGGTAATGGGCACCTATTTGTGTCTCATTCATTAGAAAAACAGGTTTAAACCAAAACATTGAAGTTTTTGCCCTAGACGTTTTGGTTTTGTTCAATTATGGCTATAAAATGTCCAAATGTTAGGCACGTCCTAATCCTGCCTTTTAAACACCCCCAGCATGCCTCCTTGTAATTTGGATGCACTGCAGATGAAATGCATAGATAGATGTCTGCAAAACAGGTTTCAAAAATGCTGATTTGGATGTTTTGAGAAGAAATTCATCCAAATAGTGCTTTATATGACACTTTTTGAATGTTTTTCTCTTTCAAAAATGAGCCCAATAGTAACCTATGTAACTTTGTAAGTCTGTGAAAATAAGCCTCCTACAGGGGCATAATTGAAAGGGACGTCCTCGGAAAACATCCCCATCCAGGGGCGGGGAAACCCGTATTTTCGAAACAAGATGGACGTCCATCTTTCGTTTCGATAATACGGTCAGGGATGCCCAAATCCTGAAATCTGGTCGTCCTTAGAGATGGTCATCCCTAGACTTGGTCGTTTCTGATTTTCACCGATAATGAAAACCAAGGACGTCCATCTCAGAAACGACCAAATGCAAGCCATTTGGTCATGGAAGGAGCCAGCATTTGTAGTGCACTGGTCCCCCTCACATGCCAGGACACAAACCAGGCACCCTAGGGGGCACTGCAGTGGACTTCCTAAATTGCTCCCAGGAACATAGTTCCCTTACCTTGTGTGCTGAGCCCCCCAAAACCCACTACCCCCAACTGTACACCACTACCATAGCCCTTATGGGTGAAGGGGGGCACCTAGATATGTGTACAGTGGGTTTCTGGTGGGTTTTGGAGGGCTCGCTGTTTCCTCCACAAACGCAACAAGTAGGCGGGGATGGGCCTGGGTCCGCCTGCCTGAAGTGCACTGCACCCACTAAAACTGCTCCAGGGACCTGCATACTGCTGTGATGGACCTCAGTATGACATCTGAGGCTGGCATAGAGGCTTCTAATCAATATTTTGAAAGATGTTTTTTGAGGGTGGGAGGGGTTTAGTGACCACTGGGGGAGTAAGGGGAGGTCATCCCCATTTCTCTCTGGTGGTCATCTGGTCATTTCGGGCACCTTATTGTGCCTTGGTCATAAGAAAAACACAACCAGGTAAAGTTGTCCAAGTGTTCGTCAGGGACGTCCTTGTTTCTTTTGATTATGGGTCGAGAACATCCTAGTGTTAGGCATGCCTAAGTCCCGCCTTCGCTACGCCTCTGATACACCCCTCTTGAACTTTGGCTGTCCCTGCGATGGAAAGCAGTTGAGGACGTCCAAAATCGATTATACCGATTTGGATGACTCTGTGAGAAGGATGCCCATCTTCCGATTTATGTCTAGGATGGGTGTCCTTCTCTTTTGAAAATGAGCCCACAAGTTTCTGAAAGACTTGTTTTATAAATACTTGAGGGAGGTTATGAAATTTCCTGATACTGCAATGTCACCATTAAATACTATTTACTATCTACCGATGAACAAACGAGACAGAAGATCACATACAGCCTTTAAGTCAACCTTAGATGTTGCTGTATTGTTAGATGCTTCTAGAGAGTTTGCTATCAGAAGAAGTACACTGGTAGTATCTTTTGTCTTTGTTCAGGACAAGGACTTTGTCATGCGTTTATATTTTCGTTACCAGAATGTTGAATTTCTTGGTTCTAAATTATGTATTTTTCCAGATGTAAGTAAAAAAAGGATAGGAGGAAGCATTTTCTTGCCATTCAGCAAGAAGTACTCTCCCTGGGTGAAAAAAATGTTCCTTCCTTTTTTTTTTTTTAACTCTTTTAATTTTGTAGCATATCATGCATACAAACAAGCATATGTACTGTAATAGGATAAGACCCTGGGAACTCCCCTTGAAGCCCATGGAGCCGGAACTACCATACCCAGAATCCAGTAGGAGAGGGGGTGGAACCCAAACCCCGGGTCGAATTCCCCTTCCAGGAGCCGGCATCAGCAGCAGCAGTGAGGGGAATAGAGAGAAAGTGGTTACCAGAAGGGGGCGCATGAACCAGGGAAATCAGTTCCCCTGGCTTAAGAATCAATACATAATTCCGGCCACCTGTGAGAAAGAGAAGGTGGCTTTTCTGGAGCCTTTGAAGAGAAGGGAGGGGGAGGAGGAAGAGGCGAGGAAGGACATGGACTAGGAGGCGAGTGAGACAAATCTACCTGCTGTTACACCCAGTGGAGAGGAATGTATGGAGGTGGAGGAGTTCAGATAAGTGACTTTGGCATAAAGAAAAGGGCAGTGTGAGTGGGAGGCCACAGGGTTGTTTGTTGCTGTGCAGAGGGAGGAGCACTGCTCTGGCAGGGAACCTCAAGGACTGAGGTTCCTGGCTGGGAAGAGGACAGCATTGAGCCGTTACTGCAGAGGACTAACGACTGATATAACTGGAGGTGTTCACTGGCTGTGGCTGAGAGTGGAGTGCTGAGCCCATGGAGAAAGTGACCCGGCCCGGCTGTGGAAGGAGGGAGTTTACAGTACAATCATTCATAACATGTCATACAAAGTTCAGCATTGTATAAAAAAGAAAGCAATAAAGCAGCTGAGAACAACAAATCTTGGCCCATGTCTTATCTAGATTTTTCTTCTTGATGGTGCATTGCACAACATGACACTTCAAATAACCATATAAACAACTCAAACAACTACAAATAAAACAAACATAACACTTATTCGGTAATTTGAACCATGCAGTGAACTGGTAAAAACCTACATATGCTTTATGGGCCAGGGCTAAAAATAATATAGCGCTCTTTAAGGCAAAGTTGGTGAGATGATGATGTGAAAAAATATTCCTTCATTTTCCATGTAAATGTTTTATACAGCTGAGAGATGCTTCATTTACCTTTTATGATCCCTCACAATGCAAGAGTTTCTTCAGTCAATCCTTGGGATATTAAGCTTGGATTATGTGATCTCTGTTAAGTAATTAGATTGTAGTCTGTTGTTTGACAGCTTTATCCTGGTATATTTCCTGTGTTTCCTACTCTGATGATTATGGATTTTGGGTCCCTCTAACTGTGATCTAAGACAGTGTTTTCCAAGTCTTGGCCTGGAGTACCCCTCTACTTCAACTGTTAGCTCTTAACATTCTAATTCACTCTTTAGCTATTAGCCATCTCCATTATTGTAATTCATTCTACCAAGGTATTAGATCCAAAGACTCACAACATCTTCAATTGATTCAAAATGCATCTATTGAAATAATTGTAGGGGCAAGGAAATATGACCATGTCACTCCGCATCTTAAATCTGCTCATTGGCTACCAGTCTCTTATAGAATTACTTCCTTCTGTTAATTTTTAAAATTCGCCAATCCAGACTCCCACTTTTTCTTGACCGTTTATCCCATATATTCTTGCCCTTACCCTTTGATTATTGCAGCAGAATATATTAGTAGTTCCCAATACCAGGCATATTACTTTTGACACCGCAACATAGCTTTTATTGTTCCAACTCAGTTCAGAAGCCAAGGTGCAGAACTGAATATCATAATCGCCCAGTGTCCACATCCCCTGCTTCAATTTAAGAAGCTTGAAAGCTGCTGATGTGACTTTCCCAGGCTTTTCAAAGACTGTCTTGAATTATCCCAAGAAGCTGTGGAGGTCATCGAGCAGTGGGTTGTTTCTTTCCCAGAGAGGAGATGCCCACGCCAGGGCTTGGCCAGACAGCAAGGAGATAATGTAGGCCCTGTCTGAGGGGAAGTCTTTAGCTTGAAGCTCAAAAATTATCTGACACTGGTTAATAAATCCTCTACAGACCTTAGAGTTCCCATCATACCTGGGGGGACACGAGATGAATGCTCGGAGCTGTAGATGGGGCACCGAAGCAGGGACTGAAGAAGAAGAGGCCAAGGCCTGGGGTGCCTCCAGCATCAGGTGGTCCAGGCGATTGGACAGGGCCCGAACAAACCCTGCAAGTTGCTGGAACTGATCCATGTGAGAAGCTAAGTCCTAGACAGAACTAGACAGGGGCTGCAGCTGTAGAGCCAGTTGCTGGAGCAGACACAAGGCAGGTGACTCGTCGGAGCTCATGGCCTTTCCAATCTGTCACATTTCAGAAAAGGTGAGCCCCTTGGATCCCAGCTGTTGGTGCTACCCAGTCAACCTGAAGGTTAGCCGAGCCCCTACCGATGGCAGATGGCAGACAGGTGACCCAGAAAAGGCACAAGATGAGGCACAGTAGGCAACCGGAGTCTAGACTAACAGAGCCAAGGCTGGAACTGGAAGACAGGAACTTGAAGACAGGGCTGGAACTGGAAGCCAGGGCTGGAGCTGAAAGACAGGGCTGGAACAAGGCACAAAGCAGGGTAGGAGCAGGACTGGAGAAAAGGCAAGAACAAGCTGCGGCAGGGTTGCAGCCAACAGGAACAAACAGATACAGGGCTGGAGACAAGGCAGGAACAGGCTGATGCAAGGCTAGAACTATTGAGGCAGGGCTAGTCAGTGGTGTGCTGGTAAATGTTTAACAACAGGCTCTCTCCCCGGTCCACCTCTGCGCCCCTCGTCCACCTCTGCACCCCCCTCAAATTGCAGAGCTGGCTATAGCCAGGGAGAGAGCCTGGGGGGGGGGGGGCAATGTATTACTCCATGAAAAAAAAATTAAATGATCCCAGGTTCCAATCTAATTAATGTTTAATGTGGGATAAAATGCCATAAATAAGTAAATAAATATAAACTTTTAATGTTGAGCACCTGATTCTCAAAGTGGACATATTCCAAACACTATAATGAAAATAAAATGATTTTTTTCTATCTTTGTTGTCTGGTGACTTTGTTTTTCTGGTCATGCTGGCCCAGTATCCGATTCTGCTGCTATCTGTCCTCTTAACTCCGTTTCCAGGGCTTCCTTTCCATTTCTTTACTTTCCGCCTTTCATCTTCATTTCTTGCCCTACATCCATAAGTAAAAGCTGGGTCCTCCACAGACTTGACTGTCCAGTGGATCCAGCTTCTGCCTATTTTCTTCATCCATGTGCAGTTTTTCTCCTCTCTTCCTTTTCTCTCATCTCATCTCCTTCCTCACTCTTCCCTCCCCTCCTTCCATGTCCAGCAGTTCTTCTCTCTCCCTTCCCTCTCCTCCATCCATGTCCAGCATCCCTCCTCTCCCCTGCCTTACCTCCAGCCACCCATACCCAGCAATTCTCTTCTCTCCCCTGCCCCCCTCCAGCCATCCATACCCAGCAATTCTCCTCTCTCCCCTGATTACCTCCGTCGAAGCGGCCGCGTTATTGAAAGCCCTGCCCATCTCTAGCTTTCCCTCAGAGTCCTGCCCTCATGGAAAGAGGAAATAACATCAGAAGGTGGGACTCTGAGGGAACGAACTCATGAAGGGAAGGCTAGAGGCGGGCAGGGCTTTCAATGACGTGGCCGCTTCGACGGAGGTAATCAGGGGAGAGAGGAGAATCTCTGGGTGGCACAGGCAAATGAGGGCGGCGCAGGCAAATGAGGGCAGTGGTGGGAGGTGAGGTAAGCATGGCTTGTGGCGCCCTCCTGTCATGCTTACCTCGTTTACCAGAGCCGGCTCGCCGTGCTGAACTGGCTCGCAAGATCTTTAAAAAATTAAGAACCGGTGCGGCCCGGCTCCAGCACACCACTGGCTAGAGTACATCACACATACTAGACACCACTAGGGCCCTCACTAATGATGTCACGATTTCTGGTGCCCTAGAATAAGGCTTGAAACACACTGAAAGAGGCAATAGGAGTGCCAGAATGAGGTTAGAATACTGGAACATCAGAATGAGGCATGGATAATCTTAGAATGAGGCTTGGAGCATAATCAAACAGAGAAACTGGCAGCAAAAGCATCAGTGCAGGAAGGATGCAATGTGTGGAGACGGTCCGCAGAAGCTGCTGAGCCCAACCAGCGGAAGGAAAGGCAAATCCAGATGTGGAGGCACAGCCATGACAAAAATATGATTAAGTCTTAATCTAAAGCTTGATAAGAAATATAACCCCACTAAGTAAATAATGTAGGCAAAAAAAATATTTTAATGATTTATTCAGCAAAAATATTCCATATGTATTTTTGTGTGAAAAGTTTTGAAAACCTTTATTTGGTAACTGGTGGCACCTTCTTCAGCAGCTAAAAATTCAGCCTAATGTTTTCTACAACTGTTGATCAGTTTCTCCCATTGCCCTTGAGGATTTTTGGCTCATTCTTCCATACAGAGCTTCTTCAACTCTGACATTTAAGTGCTTCCTTGTATGAACTGCACTGGCAGCAGTCAATAAACAAGACACTGTGGCAGTGGCAGACAAAATTCCACAAACTTCTGCTGCAAATATGCACTAGTCCAGGATGCGTGTTGAGTGCACACTCTTCTGAATTAGTGTGCATTTTAATGATATTGGCCCCTGTGAGGGAGTCTACAGGATGCTGCCACTTCCTCTTAAGGATATTCCTTTACAGTGTCAGGGCCACCTTAAAACTCAGTCCCGCCCAGGGCAGGGGTGTATCTGCGTGGGGCCACAGGGGCCTGGGCCCCCGCAGATTTCGCCCTGGCCCCCTCCCCGCCATCAACCCTCTCCCGCTGCTTACTTTTGCTGGCGGGGGGCCCCAACCCCCGCCAGCCGAGGTCCGACCCGCAGTCTCATATTTCGTCTTCCTCTGACTCCTCCATGGCCATGCTGTAAGTAACGCTGCTGATTCGTTGAATCCAGTTCGGAGTCTGACGTCGCAGCACGTTGTACGCGTGTACAACGTGCTGTGACGTCAGACTCTGAACTGGATTCAACGAATCAGCAGCGTTACTTACAGCATGGCCACGGAGGAGTCGGAGGAAGACGAAATATGAAGACTTCGGGTCGGACCTCGGCTGGCGGGGGTTGGGGCCCCCGCCAGCAAAGGTAAGCAGCGGGGGAGGGTTGACGGCGGGGGGGGGGGGGGTGGAGAGTGGCGGCGGCAGCGGCGGCGGGGGGGGGAAAGGGAGGCAAAAATGTGCCCCCTCTCTCTGGCTCTGGCCCCCCCTACCGCCGGATTCCAGATACGCCTCTGGCCCAGGGGTGAAGTGACACAGGAGGGGTGGAGCTAGAAGGGCATGGTCCAGGAAGTATAAAAGGCCAGATCACAGCTGCTAGGTTAGGCAGACCCAGAGAGAAGCAGTGATGACTAACTGTATGTGTTTGAACTGCAACAGCTATAGTCAAGTAGGCTGAGTTTGACTTGAGACCTTGCAAAACAGTGTACTTGAACTGGCATGAGGGTGGCTGGCAACTGTTATTGAACAGAGACCGGAACAATATCTCTGGAGAGTTAGGCCAGAGTCCCGCTAAGAGTGCTGCCTTCAGTAGTGCATGCCGTAGCCCTGCAGGATCAGGCCATGAGAGGACATTCTAGTTTTGTGTTTACCTTTCCCCTTACCTGTGAATTGAACAGGACCCCTACCTGACACCTCTAATAAATATTATTTCTGTTCACATTAACTCGCTGTGTGGCTCCAATTTATCGGGCTCCAGGCCTGCTCTCATTCACATTACTACAG